>NC_060070.1:13382500-23382500 GCF_922984935.1 Meles meles
GATTTTATTTATTTATTTGACAGAGAGAGAGATCACAGGTAGATAGAGAGGCAGGCAGAGAGAGAGAAAGGGAAGCAGGCTCCCTGCTGAGCAGAGAGCCCGATGCGGGACTCGATCCCAGGACCTGAGATCATGACCTGAGCCGAAGGCAGCGGCTTAACCCACTGAGCCACCCAGGCGCCCCAAGGATAAAGTTACAATTTAAATCAGTTTTCAGTTTCATGTTTTATTCAAAATTCAGATACTTGTTCACTACCTTGACCTTGACCCAGTGAACCAGAGTTTCTTAGAGGAGTGTCTCAGAACTTATACTCATAATAAAGTTTGAGAACTTCTGGCTGAGACCATGGAATAATATTTGGGCACAAAGTGGCATTGTGTAGGAAAGCAGAGGAAAGCTTTGGATTAATATTAGAAGCCCAGGGTTCTGTCTCTTACTGGTAGTTTGATTTTTATGATCATTGAGCCTCCCTGAGCATTCAGTTTTTCATGTTTACCCATCAGGTTTGTTGTAGGAAGCCAAGGTGATAGTCCACTTTTTAATCTGTATGCTGTGATAATAATGTAAGATAGCATTATTATGATGGTTATGGTTAGTACAAACTCTTTAAATAATAATCCAACTGGTCTAAGAGAGTTGTTTCTTTTCCCATATAATGTTAAACATTAAAGGACATAGTCTAGGTATCACAACAGAAATGCATTATGGAATGCAGTGGGGGTGGGAAGCCAAGCAGTGAAGGTGGGTTGCAGTGGCCAGCGTCTCAGGTCTGAGCTGATCTGAGTTGATCTGAGCAAATGGGGGATGAGCTCTGAAGCAAGGTGGAGTCCAGCAAAAACTGTCGACTGGTACACGTACAGAGAAATTAAAATTGCATGGATAGCAGATGCAAAATGAATGTCTTTGCCTAAGTCTATCTAATAAAAATCTAGAAGCCATAAAGACAATGAGCTGAACATAAATCAGGCATGGATTTTTACAGCTGGAGAAGGAGCCTGAGCCCTGGAATTCACAAAAGGACATGAGGACATTTTTTATTTTACTTTTTTATACTTAGTCAGGGCAAGACCTCTTTAGGGCACTGAATCCAGTTTGTGGCCAGCTCATCAACAGCACTTGTTAGAAATAAAATTAGAAGACAAACACAGATGTAACAATTTTTTTTTTTGAAAGTAGAACTTTTGATCAGAGGACTAGAGAAAAGAAAAGGAAGAACCCCTCCCATGTCTATTTGCCAGTTACTGAAGGGTTAGCCTGGAATGACGTCAGAGTGTCATGCAAGCATTGGGGTTGTCCATCAGTTGTTTAAGAAAGGGGTCATTCTCACCACCCTCCATATCTCCTGAAATATCATGAACCCTCTCATCATTCATTCATTCAACAGATTTTTTTGGAGTAGTTTTTGAATGTGTCAGACACTGTTTTAGGTAGCTGCTGGAGGAAGAAGAAGGAGCAAGGCAGATGTGGTTCACGGCCTCAAGAAGCGATGCCTGTCCAGGGCAGCATGTGTCTACTGGAAGTAGGTACTCCTCTGCAATGTAACTGCAGCTACTACCATCAGGAGGTAAGGTCTGTTTTGAATTGAATCTAGAACCTGGAGAAACCATGAGGACAGCAGGGCTAATGTGCCGCCCCTAGGCTGAGCCTGGCTAAGACTGGAAGAACATTCTAGGCCAGCCCAGCTCAAACTATTGATCTACGGAAATGCAAACTACATAAATGGTTGTTTTAAGCAGCTATGTTTTGGAATGATTAGTTAGGTAGCAAAAGCTGACCGAGTCACCCTTAACTATGTAAAAATGATGCAAAGTTTATTTGCGGCACAGAATTTTCTCACACGGCTTATGAAATTACCTTGATGACTGCCAACTCTTCATTTTGCGCTGTAGGGACATGGTCTCAGTGTACAGTTGTCAGAATACAGACACCCTGGGAAGGTTTGATATTGGATCTCTGATCTGCAGAATATGAAGTTGACTAATGCGCTTGAAACGTGACATATAGAGTATAATCTATTTCTTGGAGAAAATACAAATATGTAGGCGAGACATAAACATCTACAACAGTACCAAGTCCAAACAAACAGTCAAAAAGTTCACGCAAATCCAATTAGCTTTGCCTTGCAACATAATGGGTCACGGTGTCAAAACAAAAACACGAATCAACAAAAAACCCAAAAACTTATCTGTCAGATTCTGAATTTGTCTGACTAGTAAACTATGTCCTATAGACATGGCCAAAAAGTGTCTGATTTTTCCTTTAAATAATTTCATTATTTTGACTTATTATTGAAACTATCACCAAAGGCTTATGTACCGTTCCAGATGTCCCTGTGTAACCGTTGCGATTCTAATGATGACACCTCAGTGGAGACGAGTGAAAGAGATCTTTGCTTTATCTTAATTTTCAAGTATGTCAGAGTGTCTTTTCCTGGCAGCCACTCTTCCGTCCAGCCCTCTCAGCTGGGCATTTTGGGAAAGCAGCCAATTCCAGGGCTAATGTGTTTCTGCTGTTATCTGAAACTGATCCTGCTTCATAGAGGCAACAATGAAGATAAGCCCTAATTGGATGTATTTTTAAAGCCAACCTTTTAGTTACTTAGAACAGAGCTTCCTCCATTAGCTTCCTTTCCCTGCTCTCTGGCAGTGCAGGAACCACACTAAATATGAAAATGCCGGATCTGCATGGGAGTCAAGAACAGGGTCGGGGCCATGGAAGGATAGTCCTACTGAACTGAGGAGAAGCGCTCCATCAGACAGGCCGGGAGCTGTGCCTCCGGGAGAGCTGGTGAGGGAAGGGCCCTGAGAGAATCCGATGTGACGAGAGGCCCTGCAATGGTCTAGGGTAAGGCTCCTCACAGCCACACCCCAGCATGTCTGCAAGAGAGGGAAGGTAGGGCAGGCCCGACTGAGGGAGAATCAATACTTCATAGTGGGCTCCGTCCCTGTGCTCCAGGGGAAGTCCTTTGTTCCAAGGCAAAATGTGTTAACCTTGGTTTGAGATTGAGAGTTTCAAATTGCATTCTGTGATGTATTATCCTCAGGTCAGTGAAAATCTATTTGAATCCCTACCCTCTCTAAGTTACTCACAGGCTCTTGATAGCTGCTGAGAGGGAGAGCTGCTTAGTAGAAGAAGCAGGTTTAGAGGTCCTGATGTGGAAAAAAAATAGAAAAGAAGCAGAGTAGATTTCCTTCTGTCTTTGACTCAGTCTGAAATGGAGCTAGAAGTGGCACAAAATAAATTAGTAATTTCCCTTTGGTTGGCAGTGAGTCGAACATCATTACCTTATACTGCCTAGAGGGTCCAAGTTCCGGTGTTCCTTTTAAAAATATTTAGTATCAGAGGTGTGAGGATTAGCGCCCCCTATGGCAGACCATGAGGACCTCCTTAAGCTTCGCTTGTGGTCAGTAGGAAAGGGTGAGCCTGCGTGGGGTTGGGCTGGGGGCCTGCAGTGGGTGTTGGGGACACAGAGTGGGACCTGGAGAAAAGAAAATGAAGAGGAAGCAGCTGCTCTGTACCACAAAGCTCTTCTCCGTCTGCCTCCTCAATTAGACTTCCCAGTCATTTTTATAAAGGCATCTGTTCTCACAGTCCTGGCCTCTGACCAGGATTTACTTCACTGGAAGTTTGAATTTCAGTTCTGTGTTATAAAATTATGGAGGCAGTGATTTTTGGATGCTGACACTATTATTTGAAACTTTACTTATTTACATTAATATTAAGAGTTAAGTGGTATATTTGATTTACTTTCTAGTCAGATTCCAAAGTTTGCACATCAGTGGCTTATCAAGGTCATATTAACTTTGAGACACATTTTTCTCTTTTCTGATTCTCATGTGATTATAATACTGTATATAAACCTTGACTCCTCCCTGCAGGCTGCCCTCTGTACTCTGTGCAAGGGAATATATCTTCCAAAAAATAGTCACTCCTCACCATATTAACTCTGACTGGTATGACGACTGTTAAAAAAGTAAATCAGTTCCAATAATTAAGTAATATGTTTGAGGTTTCCACTAGAGTTCAGGTATAAAAATTGACAAACCGATGGCTGAACAAGTTAGGGCTGGCAATTTTTTTTCTTTTTTCTGTCTTTTCTCCTTTGTTGTGACAATGATTTGCTGGGAACATCTGGCACCCAGCACACTGAGTGAAGTGATGACCCTCTCTGTTTAACTACAGAGCCAGAACAGGACTGACTTTTAAGAAGTGACATGGATATTGGAATGATATGCATGAAACATAAACATTGGGGAAAATGAGGAGAAGTCTAGAACAGCATCACTTCCACAACGTGCTAACACCATTAACTTCGCATAGAAGCAACAGCTGTGAAGATACTGATTTTTAGTAGCTTTATGGATTTCTAGTTGGTGTACCTCTATATCTAAATAAATATACACAAATACATAGAGCTGTTTAAATAACGTAAAGTACCTCTCTTGCCACAGTGACCATAATTTGCTCTCCTCCCTCAGTCCTCATAAGGGACTCCATCCCTTAGTTACTGATTCACTTCTAATGGTTTAAAAGTTTGGATTGGAACAAAAATCTATAATTTTTATGTCATCCCCCATAGGTGTACCCAGTTCTAGAAGCTGCATACCTGATGGTTAGTCCTATCCACCGTATTGGCCGTGGAGGGGTGGTCTCTGGTGTTCTGACGGATTCGAGTGGAGTTCTGTTGCTCGATGGTAGAGGAAGTTGGGATACAGAACTCTCTGAAGCATCGTTTGAAGTTTTCATCCAGAAATGCATAAAGGACTGGGTTCAGGCAGCTGTTTGTGTAACCTAGAGCAATGCAGAAGTGCCAGGAAACGGTCTGGAACGTAGTTTCTGGGATTGTAATCAAGGCTTTAATGATGACATAAATGTGAATGGGAGTCCAGCAGACAATGAACACAGCCACAACCACCAGCACCATCCTGGTGATCCTTCGCAGATTCCTGTCCTTTTCTTTGGAGCCAGAGAGCATACGGACACTCTTGAGGCGTAAGATCATCAGTCCATAGCACACAGTAATGATGAGGACGGGCATGATGAAGGCAAAGATGAAAACACAGATTTTCAGCAGGTTTTCCCAGTACCAGGTTGGATGAGAGAATGTGAGTGTACAATCTATAGAACCTGGAAAACAATAATTGTAAGGCAGAATGAGCAGCAACAACTAATTACAGCTTTAACCAGAGCTAACTTAAAGCCATTAAGGAAAGCCAATAAAGGAAGATTTAAAAAAATCGAGGGAGAAAGCTCTCTGTTGATTTTCAGGGAGTTATTTTTAGATTTTTTCCCCTAAATATCTCATGTTTCATCCATTTTGATCACATTAAGCTTTCATTTAATCAACAATTATGGAACCTTTCACTTGAGCTAGATCTCCTATGGGGTCCATGTTGACATAAAAAATACAATCACTGTCCAAAGTCTATAGGAGGTTCCAGGTAATGGATAAATTATTTCTACTTTCTGATAGGTGGTTCATGATTTTGATATGAGGGCTAGAAAAATAAATTTGTCATGTTGACAGCCATTTGAAATTTTAAAACACCTTCATGTACTTTTGTGTTTAAGTCTAATCAATCTTGTAAGAGCTATATTCTTATTTTCCTGTCATTTTGATGAGGTCAATACAGAGAAATCAGGAAACAATAGATTATATTTTCTTTAAAATGTTTAGTGTCTTAAAATTTAGGAGAGAACTCCTATTACAAAACATTCAAAGTCGTTTTGCTAGAAAAAAATCACTGAAATTACAATTTGACTGAGAAGTTGGACCACTCATGACTTTACCAGCACGTCAGTCTATAAACCCCTCACCCCTCGGGCCTGCAACTTACCATGCCTGTACTTTGTTGTTGCCATGAACATTACAGGCAAGCCAATGGCTGAAGAGAGGATCCAGTTGCAGACATTGACAATTTTGGCATTGCGGGGAGTGCGGAAATCCAGGGCCTTAACGGGATGGCAGACTGCGATGTAGCGATCAACACTCATGGTACAGAGGGTAAAGATGCTGGTGAACATATTATAGTAATCTATGGAGATCACAATCTTGCAGAGGATGGTTCCAAATGGCCATGTGCCCATTAAGTAGTTGACGCTCTGGAAGGGCAGGGTACTGGTTGCTAAGGCATCTGCTAGGGCAAGGTTGAAAATGTAGATATTGGTGGCAGTCTTCATTTTGGTGTATCTAGGAGGTGAAGGAGGAGCAGTGGCAAAGTCAGAAAGAGACCAGTGTGAAATATAGATAAGCTTCCAATAATAAAAAATATTGCAAGGGTTAGTGGAAAGTACTTGAGATGAGGTATGGGAGAACTATTTTCTGATACTAGATTGGCTATTCCTAATCAAGTATCTATGAGCTAAATATAGTTTCTCTACCTATCAATTTTATAATTTGTAAAATGGCCATAATAACAGCTAACAAACTGATTTATTGAATTTTTTTAATGTGTCAGGCACTGTGATAGATGTAATAGACACAGGGAGTGCTCAGTCATATATCCAAGTCTACCGATATTCATGAAATGAATATAAAATGAATGATAATTCATTTTAACTCTAAATATGTAAAAGAAAAATTTCAGATATATATAGCTAAAAGTATGGAAAAATGTAATCATGCAAAAATGTGTATGTATATATATCAATGTAATAGCACAAGTGTGTTTATATGTATGTATAAGTATATATTGGTGTATGTGCGTGCACGCACACACACACACACCCCGAGACTATTACGGTGGCACAAAGAAGAAATGAAGGGGTAAGGTAAGGGAAGAAGGAAGTCATCCTGGAATTGTAAATGTGCAAGTTTAATCTTACATTAGTAAGAGTAGGTTATTCTAGATCGAACACCTAAATAAAGGCATAGAGTTGAAATGGCACGATGTGTGTGTTTTGGTAGTGCCAAAAAGTAAAATCCCACCAGATAAGGACAATAACTCTGGCTGGGTAGGAATACAGAGGCCAGTTCATGGGGCGATTTGTATGCCATGGTAAGAAGGCTGAACTTTATCCAGTCCATGATGAGGAAGCTAAGACTGTTTGTTTTGTTTTTATTTTTTAATAGCTTTATTGAGGCGTAATTGACATACAATAAATGGCCTATAATTAAAGTGTACGATTTGATAAGTTTTGACATATGTACACACTTGCAAAACAATCATCTTAATGAAGATCAGGAATTGGCAAACTGCAGCCTGCAGACTCAGTTGGGCTACTGCCTGTTTGGAAAGAACACACTCACATTCATTTAATTACTTCTTATCCGTAGCTGTTTTGATGATGCAGTGGCAGAGTTGAGTAGTTGTGACAGAGACCATATGGCCTGCAGTGCCTAAAATATTTACTATCTTGACCTTTACAACAAAAAATCCCAACTCTTGATCAAGATAATGAACATATCCATCACCCTCAGAAGTTTCCTTGGGCAGCTCCTTGATCTTTCCATTTCCCTTCCCCGCCTTGACTCCAGCCTTAGGCAATCACTGATCTTGATCTGTTTTCTCTCATTATAGGTTAGTTTTCATTTTCTAGAATTTTATGTAAATAGAATCATTCTGTATGTACTCTTTTTTGTTTAGCTTCTTTTGCTCTGCATAATATTTTGAAATTCATCCACATCTTGTTGCATGCATCAAATAATACATTCTTTTTATTACTAAGTATGGATATTATTATTATTATTACTGAGTATGGATATGGATATCATTGTGTGGCTATGCCAGACTTGTTTATCCATTTACTTATTGATGGGAATTGAGTTGCAGGTTGTTTGTGAATACAGAGTTAGCTGTTCTGAACACTATTATAGTCTTTGCATGAAAATGTGTTTTTCTTTCCCCTGTGTAAGTATCTAGGAGTGTTGTATGTCTTCAAAGTCATAGAAATTAGAACTTAGAAGGGATGAATAGGTATACTGACAATACTACTAAATTATATATGATGGGAGAAGAATATCTTGCTAATATGTTGTTCAACTGTCAGATGTATTTGACATTCCGTATCTATTTACCTTAATGTTAGGAACCATACTCAGTTTCACTCTGGGAAATGACACCTTTTCCACCTTTAGTCTGTAGGCTTCGCAGCCTCCAAGATCAAGTGTAGGCTTTGTGGTGGGCTCTGTTAGTAGTTCAGTGCGTCAAGATGTAAAGTGATTGGGGCCATGGTGAATGTTCAGGGCTGGTCTCATGTTTCCACCAGAGCTCTCTGAGTATAGTATTTTTAAGATAATTAAACCTGAGAGAATGTAGTGTTGTTGGAAGGGCCTGTGTGAAAGTGGATCCAATATGGAGGATGTGGATTTGAGAGAGCAAGAGACGAGTATCTGCCTGACGCCAGGAACTTTTTGTTTACATGGGGCAATCAATTCTCTGTAAACTTTAGCCTATGTTTTCCAGTCACATGAAATTAACAAGCTAACTCATTTAGCCCAAGATGGCTGCTGGTTGGAGGAGATAGTATTATGGACTCATTTTCTTAGGGCCTTAATTCAGTGTTGAGGGGAGTTAGTTTGGTTCCAGTAAGCACCAGGAAGCTGCAGTTATAATGAAGGATTTTATGAACCCTCTCAAGGTCAACAGGCTCAAATCGTTTATTCAGGCTTTAAAATTCTGATACACCAACTTGACTGTCAAACTTGCGGAAGTTGCATTAATGCCTGAAAGTCAGATCTGGGGCCTTTTGAATTGCTTTAGAAGTTTTATTCCTTTAAAAGATTTAAAAAGGAAAAAAGGCAGAGAAAGCCATTTAAATTTTTTTTTTTAAGATTTTATTTACTTATTTGACAGACAAGTAGGCAGAGAGGCAGGCAGAGAAGAGAGAGGAGGAAGCAGGCTCCCCGCTGAGCAGAGAGCCCAATGAAGGGCTTGATCCCAGGACCCTGGGATCATGACCTGAGCTGAAGGTAGAGGCTTTAACCCACTGAGCCACCCAGGCACCCCCAAGAAAGCCATTTAATTTGAGGAGGTAAACCAACCTGATGTTATTGAGGACTCTAAATGTGGCAAACAGAACAAGGTAATTCAGACAAGATCCTCCAAAGTTCAACAACAAGCAAATAAAAACAAAATTCAAACTATGACTTTAAGGATTTTAGAATAACCGACCTGGATGCTGAAGAAGTTTAAAAAAATTTGATATTTATAAATATAAATTTCCTCCACAAACAAGGGGAAAAAAAAGAACCTCATTAGCTACACCACTGATAACAGACCTGCAGGATACAAAAGCACGCTTGACTATCTTAGCCACTTCCCACTCAGCTGACCTTACACTTCACATCTTATCTTTAAGAGTGTATTACTTTAAATAATCAGGTTCTCTACTGTCAGTTTTATGACTCAGAATACCTCTAACCTTTTCTTCAGGCTCATCTTAACACTAGGTATTTATTGATATATGTTTATTTCAGTTAAAAAAATTCCCTCCCCCAGAACGAGATGTTTATGAAACAAAATTAGGTTAGGGTCCTCTATCATGAGAGTGAAAGTGAATATCTACAAAAGCTGTTTCAATTGACATTTTACAGGAACAAAGCCGTTTGAATTATCTCAATTTATCCAAAGAGCTTTTCTCTAAAGATAGCCAGTGTTCTTACCCCAATTACTCACACTTTGAGTCACAGCAACATATAAAAGAGGGTTTAGTAATTTCCTAAATATATGTAAGAGAATTATACAAGACCAAAGTTTTAAGAATTCCAATTGCCTCCAACATATCTCTGAAGGCTTGAATCTAACAGGACAGTCTGATCAGAAAAGGGGTCGTGCCGTCTAGCCAACATGAACTTTTCATTCTGCTTCATTCTGTTCTGATGCAGTGATATGAATTTTGCCTCAGAAAAGTTACATGAACAGTCAGTCCCACTGTAAGTTGTAGATGTATACAAACCAGTGCTAGCAACCATGACAAAGAGAATTACCCGAGTGGACCTGAGAACACCTCATTCTGGGGGAGGGAAATTTTTTAACTGAAATAAACATACATCAATAAAGCCTCTGGATAGTAACACACAAACCTCTTGCTGTCCTTTTCACCTCTTCCTTCTTACTGTGCCATGAATGAGTTTGGTGACCAAATGGGCAAAGTGAAACGGGAGGGATACATGGCATGTCCTTGGAGTGTCTCTCCTGAACTCACAAGGCCTTTCTGACCTTGGCCGGTTTTACTGTGCCCTCTGAATTAGGGATTTTCCTCGAGGCAGAGGCTTCCTCTATTTTTTTTCTTTCGATTTTTTTCTTTTATATTATTTTCTTTCTATTATTCCCATTGAAATTTTCCTAGTATGTATTTTTTAAAACCTGTTCCAAGTGATTGAGTAGTTAATTTTCTATATAAATCCAAATATATAGCCATGTAATTATTATTTTTGAAAAATTATATTCTCCAAACTCTCAGTATTTGATCCATTTTATGGAGCTTCCAGATGCTGTGTTGGGGGAGGCATTATGAATCCCATTTCATTGGCAGCTTAAATATTCTCCCAAGTTTCATGTGCATTTTTTGTTTGTAAATACCCTTCCTTTCTTTGTGGTCATAAAAGAACTTCTATTTATTTTCAGACCTGTTCTTGGTGTCATTTTCACAATTATTACTACTTGCCAATACATCATTGATTTTTACCAACATATATTAAATGAAGCCACACTGAATAAATTACTTGTATAAACCCAATGTACTTTGCAAACCTTTTGTTATGGCTTTATTTTGAGTTAATTTTTGAGTTGTGATGGTCTTATCTTTGGCCAGAAAAAAAAAATAACCAAGAAACCTTGAAAAGAAGAAGAACATATTCTAGAATCAAGCTTGTCAGTTTTATCCCATGTCAAGCCCTTCACATTGCTCTGCTACCCTCTCTAGGAATTCACAAAACAGCCAACTGGGATGTGCAGAGGACTTTCACCTCTTTTTGGGCTAATTTTCTGCTCTTTCATGTTTTTACCAAATGGATTTTTTCCCCCTCTTTTTTCCTGTTTGCTAATCCCTGTGAAGTAGAAAGGCATCTAATCCAGTAAGGATTCAATGAGCCCTTTCCAGCACTGTGCTTGGAAAGATACTTTTATTCTATCTGCCCTGACTTTTATGTCTATCCGCCCTCACATAAAGAAATTCATATGTTTAACAGAGAAGATAAGGTATTAATTAGAGGAGCAAAGTGGTCATATGACTACCTACTTAAATTTCTCATTTATTGTCCATTTTAATTTGATATTTCAGGCAAGTGTGTGTGTGTGTGTGTGTGTGAGAGAGAGAGAGACAGAGAGATTGAGATCTAAAATCTAAAATAACCAAAGCTGAGGCCAGTGATGATACTCTCATTAACATAGAAAGAGACTATATATTAATTTATTATTTTCTTTTATGTTCTCCACTAGTTTAGAGAAAGAGGGAACAGGGATTTCTCATTTTTGCTATAGAATGTTTTAAAATATTTCACTTACATTTATTTTGAAGTGGTTTTATGTGGTCAATGATCAAATTTAAGCTTATACTAAAAAAAAGAGACAGTATTAACCTCAGACCTCCAAGCCCTGTGGACAATAAAGTGACTGTTGCCTGCTAGTTTGGTTCAAAAAGAAGACAGAGAGAGGCTTATAGGAAATTAAACAAAGACGCACTTCCTTTCAGAGGTTAATTGGTTCTTTCTGTCTCTGTGTCACCAGAATGTGATAACCATCAGGGACTTTTTGGTTGAGTGTTCCTTTCTCTTTATCCACACCTGCTTTATTTTTTATTCTTTCTTTTTATTCTTTCATTCTCCTCCATCTCCCACTAATGACAATTCATGAGGAAAATATCTTTCACCCAGAGCAAGGGGAAAAATCTGCTTTCTTGAAGTAGATTGAATGGATGAACCCTTTAAATAGAAAATGTGAGATGAATAAGTGATTATATTTTACATTTGTGGCTCGGAAAAATCAACGTAAAATCTGTGTTTCCTCTTAATTGTGTAGAATCCTAATGACATTAAAATCAAATATATTTCTATTGTATCAACTTTACTGCTAATCTCATCATTTCCTTTTATATTGCCTATTCTTTGCCAATTTTCCTCTTTATTTCTCTTATTTTCTTGTATGCATTTTTGTAAGATTCTTCAAGTTCTCCTTTTGGAAATGGAACTGAGGTGGAGGATGGAGTGAGAACATGGTCAGATGCCAACGTACCCCGCATCTGGTCAGAGGAAAAAGTGAGAGACTACCATTATGGCCAAGAGAATTTGTGTAACCATTTTTTTTTTTTTTTTGGATTATGCTTTTTGGAAGTGCTTATTTCCTGCTTTATTTCATTTCCGGAAATTTTACTTCAGGACATGAATAGCATTTATTTCATCAGAAGTTTATATGAAAAAAATCATCTTTTGCCTACTTGATGCCAAATTCTGTGATAAATAATATTATGTATCATAGAAAAATATTACTGTGCTAAATCCTCTGATGTACTTAACCATTATAACTGGTTGAAATATTCTTGTCTATAGCTTCAGATTTTTGTTTACAGGAAAATATCATCTACTTAGACAAACTGACTTCCAAAACAGCATGAGAATATTTACCTCAGAGATAGAACTTTTTGGTTAATAGATAACAAGGTTTCGATTTTATTTTAAAGGACTGATTTTTAGAACTTAGAAATATCTTAGATTTCAAATTTGGAAGTTCTCAGAGAAAAAGAAATGTCTTCTATTAAAAATTTTGTATGTAAAAAAGAATCAAGTGTATATTAGGACTAACTTCAAATAATGGTTTTATCCCTAGGTACTTGTTTAATAATGAAGGCACACAACAACAACAAAAAGAACACAACTTCACAAACCATAAGAGACTATGGACTCTGAAAAACAACCTGAGGGTTTTGAAGGGGCGGGGGTGGGAGGTTGGGGGAACCAGGTAGTGGGTAATAGGGAGGGCACGTATTGCATGGAGCACTGGGTGTTGTGCAAAAACAATGAATACTGTTACGCTGAAAAAAATAAATTAATTTAAATTTGTTAAAAAAAAAAGAACACAACTTCAAAATATGATAAAGCAGTTTTACCAACAGCAATATTAGAGAATTGCTTTTAAAGAAGATCAAGCATATGCTACAGATTATAAATTTTTAGAAGGCATAGTCTTCCTGTAAAATTATTACCTATAATACTTAATACAACAAATATAAGGCTTCACTTATACTTTTGGTGATGATGTACATATGATCACTCACTATAAGTAAAATATGAAAGCACAAATGGAAAAGTTAAATAAAAATAGAGAAAATTTATCCATTCAGCAAAGAACTCAGCACAAAATTTACTGGGCACCAGTAAATGCTTATTGAATGAAATTAAATATAGAAAGAAGAATTTGTGTTATTTTATTTTATTGTAGTAAAATAAGCCAAATGTTTTTTAGGGAATCAACAGTTTTTAAAGTAAAAGTAAAGAGGAAATATTCTTTGTTCCCCCCATCAGTTCATTGTCAAATTAAAAAGAACTTTGATCAAAAAGTCATGTAATTATGAGAAGGTACTGAAAGGGGCTTTCTAAACCACATTGTCTGATCACCTTGTTTTATGGTAAAAGAGTCTGAAGCATGGAGACATGTACAAAAGTTTGAGATTTTTTCCTCCCATTTATTTAGGCTTCACCTAAAAGTACAATGTGCCTTGTGTACTGTATTGTGGGCCGTGTACATTTCTGGGAGTGCATTGCTATTAACATTGCAAAGTACTTTGCCCCAGCAATATTTGGGCATTTAGTATGCAAAGCTTTTTAATCTTCTCAAAAATGATCATGCTGGGAACATCTTGGAAATTTTGAAACATTTTCTCATTATATTGAATGTTGTAACAGAATCATAGTTTTTAAAGAGTGGAGTTCACATCTTTTGCTTTACTTTCTTACAATCCTTTATCAGTTCTATGTAGTTGATCCACAACCTCTCTCTCAGGTTCTATAATTCCCTTTCCGGCTCTCTCTTGAGTATCCGCACCTGCCATTGGCTTCTCAAGTGCAGTATTTCCCCAGATGTAGTCATTCTTCCTTACTCCTTAACACCACTACCACCACTATCACACAATCAGCAAACACAAACAATTAGTAGCATCATATAAGAAAATGTAACAAATGGTGAATTGAAGTAATTAGGAAGAAGGATCAACGGGACTTAATTACTTTTAAGAAGTAGG
The DNA here is from genome assembly GCF_922984935.1 of Meles meles. Lineage (NCBI taxonomy): Eukaryota > Metazoa > Chordata > Mammalia > Carnivora > Mustelidae > Meles > Meles meles. The sequence continues at coordinate 13,396,677 of NC_060070.1, forward strand.
AAATCAAGGAGGAAGGGTATAATATGAGTCCTAAATTCTACTACGGAAGAATGGAGAGGGTACTAGTAGCATTATCTAACAGGGAGGGAAGACAGGAAAAGCAGATTCAATACTGATAGTTTGATTTCGGTCTTTTCATGTTGTGGGACAAAGGAAAAATTATAATGTTTGAATTTTAGTTAGAGCAATTCATTTATAAGTCATCAGCCTCTGGATGGTCATTCCAATCATGCAAGAGGATGAGATCACTTTGTGGTAAGATGCAAAATGCGAACAGTGTTAAGGCAGAGAAGGACAATGTTTCAGAAAAGGATAGAGAAGGAAGGAGGTAAAGGGAAAGGAGAGAGGCAGAGAAAGGGTACGAATGTGTTACACAGGGCGCATTGGAGCGTAGTGGGAAGAAAATGAGGTTTGAAATGTCAGAGCCAGAATGCGGGCACAGGTCTTTTACTCACCAGATACTTTTTTTGTAAGTGGGGAGTTTGACTTTTATAAATATCCAATCAAAATAGTTCTTTCCTATCATGACTATATTTGATTATATAGTATAAAATGCAATTACTCAAGGATAATCAATGTATGACAATTGTTTGAAATAGAATTTATCAGGATTCTTGATTTTGAAAGCATGAATTTGTAACAGTCCTATAGCCATTAGTGTATCCATATGTGAAATTGCTTATTTCATGCCTCCTAACATATTGGATCACATCTTACTTATTTGATAAATGTTTTTCTGATGAATCTTATAGCTCATGTAAGAAATTTGATATATATTTCCCTAAATTTGACAATTTATAATTTTGTACCATTACACCATCAATCTGTAAAGGAAAGAAATTTTTCTAAAGAATCAGTAAAAGTAAATAAATTTTGATCATTTATGTTAGAGGAAAATTAAATTGGTTTTCTTCTTTTTCATGGAAAATGACAGTTCAAAGTTGTATCAAGTGATGAGGCATTCAAAAAACTATGTGGCCTAAAATTTACGAAAGTATTACAGAGTACGGCAGGGAGTTAACTAATAAAAATATTATTATTATGGATTTTGTGATGTTTGTGGTATTTATCAGCTTTTAAAAATTTGTAGTTTTGGGGCATGTCGGTGGCCCAGTAGGAAAGTGTCTGCCTTCCGCTCAGGTCATGATCCCAGGATCCTGGGATTGAGCCCCACCATGGGCTCATGGGCTGAACAACTGCTTTTCCATCTCCCTCTGCTCCCTCTGTCTGTAAACTCTCTCTCTCTGTCCCTCTGTCATAAATAAATAAAATCTTTTAAAAATTTGTATTTTTAATGATTTTTCAACCTAATTATTTTCTTTAATTTCTACGTTCAATTCAATTAATTTAAATTTAATTTCTAAATTAATCTTTAATTTAATTTTTAAAAATCAATTTCTTGAAGTTCTAAAACGTATGAGCTTTGAGCTCTACCTCACATATTCTGAGCCCATCCCTGCCTTCTTCTCAGCTCCCACTCATAGGGAGCTTCCTGAGATTCAATCCTGTGATCATTCTGGTTTCTGCTCTGGGCTTTCCCTGACACAAGTTAACTAGAGGGCTCATTTACTGCATGTGGCAGGGGTGCCTCTGGATGGCACAGTAGTTCTCAATTTCAATAATCTCCTATATCCCATTTTTAGATCTCCACCATATAATGCAAAACCATCTCAGTTCCTCTCTCTGCCTTCTTCTGCCCTGCAACCGTTGTACTCCACCATCACTATCCAATGGTACCATAGGATGCTCTGTGAGGCATCTTGTTCCAGAATTCCAACCAGGTAAATCATCAAATCTCTTATTGTTTTGAGTTCACAGATCTGTGATTTATATCCCCATAAAGAATTGGCCCCTTGAGTAAGTAGCCATGTGGGCAAGTGATAAGGTCAGGGGCCCAAATAAAGAATTGACCTATTTGTTCTCTTTTTCCTGTCTTTCCAAGGCAAGAAAATTCTCTCTCCTCTCTGTGTTGCAGGAAAATCACAATTTTTACTAGCTTTTCTGTCCTAACTTATGGTTTATTATATAAACTCTACTCTCCCAGTCCTTTAGGCTGAGCTTTCCATAATCAAGCCCAAATATTTTCCTTTTTTGTCTACCTAGTCATGCATTTTAAAGCTAAGGCGTTCAAAACTCCATAATGGAACTTCCAGTCAAGAACTTAATTTTTTCCATCCTCCCTGGGTTCTTTCATAATTTCTTCTTTTTTGGAAAAATAAAGATTAGCCCCATAGTTTGATTTTAAATATAAAAGAGCTACAAGATTAAAAAGGAATTAATGATAGGGAAAACATGTATTAGATAGTATTTTAGTTTATTCTTTTGCCAAGTGCCTATTAGATATCTGGTGAAAAAACGAAATAGGTAGTTGGAGTATGCAGTCTAGAAGAGGACACACTGGAGGAGTGGATTTGGGAGGGGTTAACATTTGTATAGTATATAAGCCTGGGGCCCTGGAAGACCAGTTGAGAAGAAAGTCTGTATAGGGAAGAGAAAATGGCTCAGGTCAAAGCCCCGATAAGGGAGAAGGAGAGGGGAAGTGAGTTGGGGAAATCGGACAGGGAGATGAACCATGAGAGACTGTGGAGTCTAAGAAAGAAACTGAGGGTTTTGGAGGGGAGAGGGGGTCGGGGGTTGGGTGAGTCTGGTGGTGGGTATTAAGGAGGGAATGTATTGCATGGAGCACAGGGTGTGGTGCATAAACAATGAATCTTGGAACACCGGGGAAAAAAAAAGCCCTCATAAAGATGGAGAAGTAAGGAATAGCCAAGGATTTTAAGAAGAAACTTAGAGCTGGGGTTAAAGAAACCAAGAAAGGGAAGAGTACCATGAAGTCTGTAGTGGTCAAATTCACTGAACGCTGCAGAGATTAAGTGAAATGAGGACAGAGATATATTTGTTTGCTTTAGCAAAACACATCTTATTAATGATCTTGACAAGTGCTGTGGAGTGGTGGAGGTGGAAGATATGTAAATAAGAGTTAAAAAGCAAATGGGCCCCCAGCAGGAGGAAGATGTAAAATGTTCTGCATACTTTTGCTATGCAGAACAGAGGGAGTGTGCGTTCAGGAAAGGATTTTTAAAAAACTTGATCTGATATAGGAGAGAGAAGGTGTGTGTGCTATGGAATCATGTAGCAATGAAAATCTGATGAATCAGGGGGAATAGAGGATACTCGTGGGAGCAATGTCCTTGCGAACCTGAAAGGAGGTAGGATTCACAGCACACGTGAACATCTGGTCCCTTCTTGATTACTACTAGCAGCAAGACTAAAAGTAGGGACACAGATACAGACAAGGTCTGCAGACTCGCTGAAGACGGTTTTTTTTTGCATGCTATATTTTTTCCAGCGAAATTCTTCTCTTGACCTCATTTTCCATTTTGTGGTTTCCATTTCTGTTTTTTTGTTTCACCAAGCTTTTAGGGAAAAAAAAAAATCCATATGCACTGTTTTCAATTCTACAGGGTAGGGACACAATAAGTATTTATTAAATGAATGAGTGAAGAAAAAGCCTGAGGCATCAATGAACAAGGTGATGGAGCAAGAAAGATGGGCGATCTGGCAGAGAGGAGAGCAGGAAAGTAAATTCATCAAAGAAACATTTGCTTGGCAGTGGTGGGCACTCACTTGAGATTTGTAGTTTGCAGAACAAGTGGTTAGAAAGAGGGGTGGAAACCTTCAGTTTTGAGGGAATACCATCTTCAAGGTCTGAATTAGGAGCTATTAGTCTGAAAGGAGTAGGGGTCCTTAAAAGGGAGATTTGGAATTGTTGATGGATGGTGGTAGGGTGTGACTACGCAAGATGAAGATAAAGTCAAGCTAGAATAAAATATCACCGGAAGCTCCATTCAAACACCATCCTTCATGATGCCTCCTGCCCTTCCCAAGTCGTGATCTAGACACTTCCCATAATGACTACTGTTGCGATGCTGGATGCTGCTTCTAGTACTACGGTGCACTCTTCTGGTCCTGGCTCATTCTGCTGTTTTTTCTGCTTCCTTCTCTTTCTCTTTCTCTTCCCCCTCCTTTCTTCTTTCTCCCGCTTTTCCTCCTCCAGTATATCTGGTTTGCATGCGGTTGTGCACTTGTTCTATCTTCTGTAGCATGCCATTCTTTCAAAGCAGATATTGTGTGGGGTGCCTGGGTGGCTCAGTGGGTTAAGCCGCTGCCTTCAGCTCAGGTCATGATCTCAGGGTCCTGGGATCGAGTCCCACATCCGGCTCTCTGCTCAGCGGCGAGCCTGCTTCCCTCTCTCTCTCTCTGCCTGCTTCTCTGTCTACTTGTGATCTCTCTCTGTCAAATAAATAAATTAAAAAAAAAAAACAGGTATTGTGTCAAACTTGTTTTTTTTTTTTCCTCCTCAGTCTTTAAATTTATTCCAATTCCTTTATGGTTACACAAGTTATACACAAGTTCTGGATGAAACTAAAGACCCTTTGAAGTACCAACTCCAATATCAAACGGTTGTCTTTTTCCCAAGCACATATACATACTCTCTTGTGGCTTTGGTCTATTACACAGCTTTTACAATAATTAATATGCATAAACATGTACCTTTAGAAAATGTGCAATGCCTCATTATTTTCTTAAGAAGCACTATGCTGTCTGCAGCATTTTTGAGTTTCTTTAGTTTTTCAGTCAGCAATATGATTTTGAAGGCTTTCCATTTTAACTCCTGAGACCTAATTCATTCTTTTTAACCGCCTTCTAGTAGTTCTTTATATGAATATGCCTCATTTTACATATCCTTTTAGCTGATTGGCATTTGCGTTGTTGATTTCTTCGATATTAACAAGAGCATGTGGATTTCGTGCCCGTCCCTCATGCTCGTGTGCAAGTCTTCCTCTGGGCCCTCACTGCTGGGTCATGGATGATGCATGTTCTCTGTTTAGAGAGGGTCACCTTGATCACTTGGCAAAGGGGCTATACTCCCACATGTAGCATGAGACTGTTTCTGGTTCCTACACAATTCCCATATTTGGTGTTAACCTGAAAATATGTATCAGTCTGATGAGTGATATATACTATCTTATTATCATTTTAGTTACCACTTTACTTATTACTCTAAAGGTTGAAAATAATTTCATGTATTTCTCGGTGCATTGTATTGCCTACTCAATACCTTTTCATTTTTTGCCCATTTTTGTTAGGTTATCTTTTTCTTATTGATTTGTAAGAGGTTAAAAATATATGTTGCAGATATTTCCTCGCAGACTACTGCTCTTTATTTTATGTTATTAGTGGGTTTTTTTTAAATAGATTTTATTTATTCATTTGACAGAGATCACAAGTAGGCAGAGAGGCAGGCAGAGAGAGGGGGGAAGCAGGCTCCCTGCCGAGCAGAGAACCTGATGCAGGGCTCCATCCCAGGACCCTGGGATCATGACCTGAGCCAAAGGCAGAGGCCAAACCACCGAGCCACCCAGGCGCCCCGTGGTTTTTTTTTTTTTTTATATCCTCTAGATGTATCAAATTTTAACTTACATTATGGGGTCTGTGTGTTTGTGTGTGTGTTTATGTGTGTGTGTGTGTCCACGTGCGCGCGCACACCTTTTTCACAAAGGCCTCTTTTATTCTATTTTAGAGACCAGTAAAATTTGTCTCTAAAATTTCCTTTCAATAATTTAAGAAAATTTGAATGCATTTTTGAATTTAAAAATGATGCATGCTTAATGTAAAAATAAATCAAATAATACAGGAAAGTACAAAGAATAAAAGAAAAAATAAACTGAAACTCTAGCTGCTGGAGAGAGAGGGGATTTGGTTATTTTGGCTAATATCCTTCCAAGCATCTCATACACGCGAAGAATAACGTTTATGAATGCTGGCTACATGCCTGTTTTTGCATTAAGCAATTTACAAAATTGATGGGACAGGCATTTTAGAGATGATAAAACTAAGATGATAAACTAAGGCTCAGGGATCAGTAGTCTTACCCAAAGACTGTAAAGCCAGTGCGTGACAGAACTGGGATGACCCCTGGTCTGTTCACTGCTCTGTGTTCCCTCCCCCAAACAAACAAAAAGTCCCTCAGGTCCAGAGTCTGAGTCTTGGTACTCCTCCATCAGATTTACAGTAGGCACTCAGAACTGCTTATTTTATTTGGTTACTTAAAAAACACACTTAACCTTTTTCAAAGAAATCCCTGCACATAATTTCATCCTGGTGATGAAAGATGCTAGTTTCTCTTATTCTGTCTCATTCCTATTGTTCATGTGATCAATTTTAGTACTTGGAATGGATTTTAGTCTTTACTTCAACATCTGTAAATAACATGCTTCTAGTGTATGTAGAGGATATAACTTCTAAAATAGTTTTGTTTGTCATTCAAAGTAATTCTTGCTCACCTTGAAAATACTACTCCATCTCTGTCTTTACGCCAATGGTATTGATGAGGACTGATTTTATTCCCTTACATCATGCTATTTTCTCTTCTCTTTCTTTGAAATTTTTACCTCTATCTGTTATGTTCTTGAACCTCATTAAAATGTGAGAATTTCTTTTTAAAGAATTATTGTTCTCGGCATTCAGAGAACCCTTCCAGTTTAAAGTCTCATCACCTTCTTTAGTCGTGGGAAATTTGGGGCTCTTATTTCTTCAAAAATTGTGTCTCTTCTATTCCCTGCATTCTCTGCTTCTGATAGAGACATCTTAGCTATTCTGTCTTCCCTTCTGGTACCTTATTTGCTTTTTCATTCTTTATTCCTATCCCATTTACTATATTCTTCCAACTCAATGATACACTGTTTACCTCCCTTTGTTTGTTTTTCAGGTCACCCATAGAGTCTTGAATGCTAAAAATTGTGGCAGTTATTCTCAGGATTTCAAATTTGTTTCTATATGTCACAGACACTAAGTGTCAGCTCTTGCCCTGAGTTCTTTACAAACATTAAATAAACAGGTAGTTATTATGATTATCTCCATCATACAGATGCAACAAACTAAGACAAACAGTAGCCAAATAAATTAGTGTAGGGACTCCTGACTAGCAATTGCTGGGGCCAGGATTGAGTCCAAGTTGTTTGGGTCCATAACTACCATCTTCTTAAAATTAATAACTATTTCTTTTTTCCTAATTGCTTCTTCTTGTTTCATGGGCTTAATACTCTTTTTTCTCCCCCCCCCCGAAGATATTAAATATAACATTTTAAAGTTCTTGTGTGATTGCTTTTTAATTGTTTCCTCAAGTGTAAATTATTTTGTTTATTGAATTCTCTCCCAGATGCCATCTCTTTTATGGTGTGGTCACTCATTAACAATATGATTAGTACTGATTTTGAGACAATCCTTGAAATCAATATTCCTTGGCAGACAGTTCACACATCTGCTGTGCAGTCTAACCAAGAGCAGAATGTGGAAACTGCTCCTGAGCCTTGTCCACCACAGTTTTCCGCAAGAACTGACAGTGGGATGGGCTTGCATAGACATAGTCCATTGTGGTGGCTACCTTCTAATTTTTAGTCCGTCGCTGGTCTCCCAAGTATAGCTTAGTATCTCTGATCCAAGCACTGCATCAGTTTTAAAATGGACTTTGTTTCTTTTGTCTAGTTTGTAGACTGGAAAATACACAAAGGTCAACCAACATGGCTGCTAGCGCTGTGGAAATCCACTCTATTATAAAATTCCCTCCGGGGTATTCTCCACAACTTGAGGCTTGGGTTGTCTGGTTTTTTGCCCCAGATATTTGTTCAGGGTTTTAGTTTATCTGAGGTGAAAGAATCTTTTTTCTTCTGAATTTATATTTCATGAGTAGAGTCATCAGTGACTCAAGCATTCAATCTCTGTTGCGTCATTCACTTCTTTCGAAAGGAGGAAGAGTGACATATCTAGGTTATATGTTTAGGGATTGGATATGTATAACTCTATCCCTTCTCCTATCTCTTTTTGAGACTTGGATGCTCAAAGGAAACACATGTTATATCCCACTGCTTCATGTTCTTTATTTTAAAGGGGTTGATTTCCATATGGGGAGGTCAATAGTGGTCCCGGATTGTGAGTAGGTGGGTGAGTATATTTCACTCTGGATTTATAATTAAGAAACCATTAATAGTGCTTATCTAAGTCACCTACCAGAAAAGTACTTATCTTAATAAAGCTGATATTTTTTCTTCGTTCACTGATTCATTTCATCTTATCTCTCACTTGGTTCAAATATCAGCAAGGAAATAGGCATGGCATTTAATAGCTTTCTTTAAACATCCACATTCCCTTCCAAGAATTTCTCTATAATTTTCATAAAGTTACATATGTCTATTCACTGATTTATTGCTCTAATTTATGCCGTTTAAAAAAATAATTTATGGGGTGCTTGATGGGCTCAGTCAGAAAAGTATGTGATTCTTGATTTCCAGGTATTGAGTTTTGAGTCCCACACTGGGGGTAGAGATTACTTTAATAAATAAAACTTAAAAACAATAGTTTCTAAAAGTTGTTTTAGAGTTTGGAGGCTGTAAGTGGAGTGCTGTATTTGTTTTCAATCAATCTGAAAATGAAACATTGTATGGTATTTACCCTCAACAAGTACTTGGGAGTATTCAAGAAAGGCAAATCCTGTACTATTAATGAATTCGAGAATAAATTTCAGCCTTTTGGATGCTTGCATATGAGATTTTAGTGCTGTGCAACATATGTGGTGATTATATTAGACTTAGCTATTTTGTCTTTTGGTCTGTAAGCTTCTGGAATAAAGGGACCGCACTCAATCCCTCCTCTACTGTCTGCTTGCCCGAACAACATGATGAATTCTCCTGAATCAAACACCTGCATCAATATATATCTCTTTAAATATGACATTCCTCTTCACCTCATATTCCTAAGGCATTCTCTCTACCCTAATAGAAATAAATCATACCAGACAAACCATAAGAGGCTCTTAATCTCACAAAACAAACTGAAGGTTGCTGGGGGGAGGAGGGTCAGGAGAGGGGGGTGGGGTTATGGACATTGGGGAGGGGATGTGCTATGGTGAGTGCTGTGAAGTGTGTGAACCTGGTGATTTACAGACCGTACCCCTGGGGGTAAAAATATATAGTATGTTTATTAAAAAAATAAAAAAAAATTAAAAAAAGAAATAAATCATACCTTCTCATCCGATGTCATCTTATCACTCCCAGATTGATCCCCATTTTAATCTCTTCCCTATTGCCAGAGGAGAGCAGGGGATGGCATGTAATGACAGTGAGGCTGAGGAACATGAGGGGAAAAGCCCCTGCCAGCTTTCACAGAGCTAGCCTAGTTGCTAACAGCAAGGCTGTGGTATTTTTCTGTGGAACATAATTCTATAGAATATTAACATCGTAGGAGAACTCTTCATGGCTGTGATGCCTCAAGACGAAAACCAGTTGACTCTATAACTATGTCTGAACAGAGATAAAGCCCAAATCACCCACAGCCATAAAAATGCCAAACATCTCCTCTCTCCTGGTAAGCATGAAGTGACCGCTGCTTCTTATTCGATGATGACTCCAGCCCTACTTTGTTTATTCTGTGTCCTAGATTTAAAAAATCCCTGATGCTCATAATCAGATTACTCTTGCTTGGAGCAGCACCCTGTCCAGATAGACCTCTGCTTCCTTGAATTCAATCTTAAATCACTAAACAGGAACTAAAATTCCTGTGGTGTACTGTCTCTTTCACTGCCGCAAGCTTAGGAAGTCTAGTTTTATTTGGCTCCAGGTGTATTCCTGGTGGCTTTCAGCTGGTGAGCATTGATAGTAGAGTGTACTTGGCTCAGGACATTGTACCAGCATCATCAGGCTAACAGCAATCAGCGATTGGAAGGAGCATTAGTAATTTTCCAATGATGTCCCCAGATGGGTATAGGACACTCAGAGGGCGTTGTAACTACAACAGCTGCCTGCACCACTGGAATCCAGGCGAATGTATTCAATGTCCGTCTGTAGCAGTCAGAATCCTTTCCAGATGGCCCTGGGGGCGGGGGGAGTGGTGGTGGTGGTGGTTCATACTGGTTACCATCTCATCCTTTTCCAGGGCTGCTCTCCTCTTTCTGAGCCTATGACCATGCACTGTGCCATTAGCTGGATCTTCCCCATGCCCCGGTAACTCTCTTCACCTATTATGCATTGCATTCCTGCAAGTACTAATTGAATGTGGTTTTTTTAGGTCTAGGAGTCATGGAAGCAAAAAATCTGCTTGCTTAATTATAGTCACATGTTTTGTATTTATAGTGTTTCTTTTCAATATCTTCTAAAGATATTGCAGATCTTATTTATTTTTAAAGATTTTATTTATTTATTTGAGAGAGAGCAAGAGCGAGAGAGAGCATGAGTGGGGTGAGGGGCAGAGAGAGAAGCAGACTTCCTGCTGAGCAAGGAGCCTGATGTGGGGCTTGATCTGAATTAAGACTCAGGAATCATGACCTGAGCGAAAGGCAGATGCTTAACTGACTCAGCCACCCCGCTGCTCTGAGATATTTTACATTTTAAAATGACTATCTGATATTTCCTTAATTAAACTCTTAAGTGTCAGGAGATTAAACAACAAAAACCTTACTTTTTAGAGTAGGAACATTCCTGGTAATTCTCGAGTGCTACGAACTGCTTACTTACTCTGAAGACCAAAGCCAGTCCCATTAAAATGTTATGAATAACACTTTAATGTTATTGAATAACTAAAACTATCTTGATTTTGCTAATTCCCCCCCAATTTAGCATCTTCATCAAGTTGGGAGTAAAACAGTCCCACAAAATCTAGAAGGAAGAGCACTCAGTTTAGTACTAAGATACATGGGTCTGAGTGTGGTGGCTTGGCATCTTGGCCAAGTGGTTGAACTTCGCAGCTGTGAATTTTCACAGCTGTAAAGTGATGATTATATTACCTCTAAAAATCATCATTAGACCAAAAAGTTATGATGGTGATAGTTGCTGTTGTTAATGATTATAACCATAGTCAACATTTACTGAATGCTTTTTGCCAGGCATTGCTACACAGTAGTCTCCCTTATCTGTGGGGACTGTGTTCCCAAGGATGCCTGAAACTGTGGGTAGTATCAACCCCGTGTATACTATGTTCTTTCTTACGCAGCCATACCTATGATAAAGCTTGTTTCTAAATTAGGTACAATAAGAGATTAACCACAATACCTAGTAATAAAATAGAGAAACTCTATCAATATACTATAATAAAAGTTATGTGAGTGTGGTCTGTTTTCACCAAAATGTCTTATTCTACTGTGATCAACCTTCTTGTGATGATGTGAGATGACAAAAGGCCCATGTGTGGAGATGACATAAGGTAAATGATGATGGAAATTGTGACACAGCATTAGTCTATGACCTCTAAATGCTACTTTTAGAAGAGGGTCATTTTCCCTGAGGGTACTGGCAACTGAAATTCCGGAAAGTGAAGCCTCAGAGAAGGGGGAACGGCTGTAAGCAGTTTACTTGGATTTTTTGGCCAGTCTTCCTAACGGACTTATGGATTGCATATTATCACTTCTTTTTGCAGAAGAATAAACCGAGGTCCATGGAGGTTAAGGAGCTTGCTCAGGAATAACAGTGGCAGCGGCAGAATTTAAATCCATAGCTGTTACGGTTTACACTCTTCACTATTACGTGGCATTGCTACAACACATACCATGCAATCTAAGCTGTCTATATAATAACGACTACTTTTAAAAAGTGCAGGGAGGTTTATAAATGCTTCTACATAACAACGTGTAAACTAGTGCTCACAAAAGTCCTATTGGTAGCTGCAGCAACCATGGTTATTGTCCCCATTTTAAGGAGAACAGAGGTTTGGAGCAGTGTCCAGAACAAACATGTATAGCATTATACATTTGAAATACCCGCAGGTTTTGTTGCTATGCAAGCGAAATACCTATATAATTTAGATGTTTTGCATGTGTGTGTGTGTGTGTGTGTGTGTGTGTGTATCCCCTGGAAATAAGTATTTCAAGTGTTTAACCACAGCACAGCATGTTGGAGAAAATCATGTATTAAGATACTGTGTAGGGAGTTGAAATAAGAATGTTTTCATAGCTCTGGAGTTTTGCAACAGAGAGATTTAATTAAGATACATGAAGACTCAATTTCAAATTCCATTTGTCAAAACTGTTGATGGGCGTTCCCTGTTTACCTCTTCTAATGTGTCATAGAACCTGCAGTTATCTAAATATTTGGCATTCAGTTAATTCCTGCAAAAATAGCTGTTGAAAATATTTCAGGACCAACTGAAGGAGAAATAAAGGTAATACAATTAGCTTCTCTAGATCTTCATGTAAAGCAGTCTATTTATGATGACTGTTTTCCATCCAAGAATTGTAAGTTCTTTATAACTTAATGATCATGCCTCCCTGGGATTTTTCTAGGAAACAGAAGTCAGTTTATTGATTTTTTTTTCCTAAGTATTTTCAGGCAGAGAGATTTTTTTGGAAGGTATTTCCCTTCCCCTGTGGAGAATTCAACAGCACTTGTTAGGAGAAAAAAAAATGATTCATAAATATACTAGTAACTTGGCAAAGCAAATAAGTCCCATTAGTTTTAAAAATTTGAACATTTAGTCTCATGGTGTGATAAGAGTTATTAAATCAAATGGAACTGTCTTTCAAAATGTCTATTAGCATTTTCAGTTACAATAAATGTATGTAACTGTACTTTTATTTTTATTTTTTTTTATATTTTTCCTTTTATTTTTCTAACTTTGCTGTTACAATTTGCTTTAATTTTTCCTTTGAGATTTATTTTTCTTTCATTTATTTGTTTATTTACAGCATAACCGTGTTCATTGTTTTGGCATCACACCCAGTGCTCCATGCAGTACGTGCCCTCCCTATTACCCACCACCTGGTTCCTCAACCTCCCACCCCACCCCTCCCCCACCCCCGCCGCCCCTTCATAACCCTCTGGTTGTTTTTCAGAGTCCATAGTCTCTCATGGTTCATCTCCCCTTCCAGTTTCCCTCAACTCCCTCTCCTCTCCATCTCCCCATGTCCTCCATGTTATTTGTTATGCTCCACAAATAAGTGAGACCATATGATACTTGACTCTCTCTGTTTGACTTATTTCGTTCAGCATAATTTCTTCCAGTCCGGTCCATGTTGCTACAAAAGTTGGGTATTCATCCTTTCTGATGGAGGCATAATACTCCATTGTGTATATGTACCACATCTTCCTTATCCATTCATCCACTGAAGGGCATCTTGGTTCTTTCCACAGTTTGGCGACTGTGGCCATTGCTACTATAAACATTGGGGTACAGATGGCCCTTCTTTTCACTACATCTGTATCTTTGGGGTAAATACCCAGCAGTGCAATTGCAGGGTCATAGGGAAGCTCTGTTTTTAATTTCTTGAGGAATCTCCACACTGTTCTCCAAAGTGGCTGCACTAACTTGCATTCCCACCAACAGTGGAAGAGGGTTCCCCTTTCTCCACATCCTCTCCAACACACGTTGTTTCCTGTCTTGCTAATTTTGGCCATTCTAACTGGTGTCAGGTGGTATCTCAATGTTGTTTTAATTTGAGTCTCCCTGATGGCTAGTGATGATGAACATTTTTTCATGTGTCTGATAGCCATTTGTATGTCTTCATTGGGTAACTGTACTTTTAATAGGAAAACTTCAAACAATGTCTCAACTTATATATTGGTGAAACAATGTCTCAATTTATATATTGGTGAAAAAGCCCTCAGGTGAATATTTTATTGCTTTTCAAGATCATCTATTACGTTAAAAAAATTTCTCCCCTTTTGTTTTCATATTATTGTGCTTTTCTTCATTATAAGATTGCGTACCATTGTAAAAAGTATGAGTATAAAACGTGAAATACAGAACATCATAAGCTTAGCATGTAGATACAAACTCTCATAACATTTTACTATATTTAATAGTCTAATTTTGTGATCAAAGTTATACACTTCACATTTACTTTAGCTTAATATAAAAATTATACGGGACTTTATATTATGAAATAGAACATCTAAAGAATTATAGACATGTCTTTAATTTTTACAGAAAACATTTACATTTTCTTTTTTAACAAAAATATTATTTCTTTATTTTTCATGTTATATGTATTTTTTTATTTCAAGCTTTTATTTAAATTCCAGTTTGTTAACATATAGTATAATATTAGTTTCAGAAGTATAATTCTGTGATTTGTCACTTACCTACAACACCCAGTGCTCATTGCAACAGACCTCTTTAATACCTATCACCCATTTAAGCCATCCTCCACCTACTGCCCCTCCAGCAACCCTCAGTTTGTACTCTATAGTTAAGAGTCTATTTTATGGTTTCCCTCTCTTTTTCTTCCCCCTTCCTCTATGTTCACCAGTTTCATTTCTGAAATTCTACATATGACTGAAATCATATGGTATTTGTTTTTCTGTGACTGACTTATTTTGCTTAGCATAATACATTTTAGTTCCATTCATGTCCTTGCAAATGGCAAGATTTCATTCTCTTTGATGTCTGAATAATGCTTAGTGTGTGTGTGTGTGTGCGTGTGTGTGTGTGTGTGTTTAGCTCCCACATCTTTATCCATTCATCAGTTGGTGGACGTTTGGGCTTTTTCCATAATTGGTTATTGTTGATAATGCTGTTATAAACATTGGGGTATATGTATCTCTTCAAATCAGTATTCTTGTATCCTTTGGGTAAATACTTAGTAGTGCAATTGCTGGGTTGTAGGGTAGCTCTATTTTTAACTTTCTGAGGAATCTCCATACTGTTTCACTGTTTCTACAGTGGCTGCAACAGTTTGCATTCCCACCAACAAGGTAAGAGTGTTCCCCTTTCTTTGCACCCCAGCCAACATCTGTTGTTTCCTGTGTTAACTACAGCCATTCTGACAGTGCTATCTCATTGTAATTTTGATTTGCATTTGCCTGATGATGAGTGATGTTGAGCATCTTTTCATGTGTCTGTTAGCCATCTGTATGTCTTCTTTGGAAAAATGTCTGTTCCTGTCTTCTGCCCATTTCTTAACTGGGTTATTTGTTTTTTGGGTGTTGAGTTTGATCTGTTCCTTATGGATTTTGTATACTAACCCTTTATCAGATATATCATTTGTAAATATATTCTCCCATTCTGAAGGATGACTTTTGGTTTTGTTGATTGTTTCCTTCATTGTGCAGAAGCTTTTTATCTTAGTGAAGTACCAAATAGTTTGTTTCTGCTTTTGTTTTCCTTGCCTCCAGAGTCATATCTAGTAAGAAGCTGTGACAGCCAATGTTGAAGAGGTTACTGCCTGTGTTCTCCTCTAGGATTTTTATGGCTTCCTGCCTCACATTTAGGTCTTTTATCCATTTTGAATTTATTGCTATGTATAAGAAAGTGGGCTCATTCATTCTTTTGCATGTTGCTGTCCTGTTTTCTCAACACCATTTGTTGAAGAAACAGTCCTTTTTTCCATTAGATATTCTTTCCTGCTTTGTCAAAGAGTAGTTGACCACATAGTTGTGTGTCCATTTGTGGGTTCCTTATTCTGTTCCATTGACCTATGTGTCTGCTTCTGTGCCAGTACCATATGGTCACTACAGCTTTGTAATATAACTTGAAGTCTGGAATTGTGATGCCTCCAGGTTTGCTCTCTCTTTCTTTCTTTCTTTTTAGGATTTCTTTGGTTACTTAGGTTCTTTTGGGGTTCCATACAAATTTTAGAATTGTTTGTTTTAGCTTTATGAAAAATGCTATTGGTATTTTGATAAGGATTGCATTAAATGTGTAGATTGCTTTTGGTAGTATAGACATTTTGACAATATTTGTTCTTCTAAGCCATGAGCATGGAATGTCTTTCCATTTCTTTGTGTCCTCTTCAAATTCTTTCGTAAGTGTTCTGTAGTTTTCAGAGTACAGATGTTTTACCTCTGGGTTATGTTTATTACTAGGTATCTTAGGGCTTTTGATGAAATTTTAAATGGGATTGATTCCTTGATTTCTCATTCTGCTGCTTCATTATTGCTGTATAGAAATGCCACAGATTTCTGTACATTGATTTTGTACCCTGTGACTTTACTGAATTCATGTATTGGTTCTAGAAATTTTTTGGTGGAGTTTTTTGAGTTTTCTATATGGAGTATTATGTCATCTGTGAATAGTTGAAGCTGACTTCTTCCTTGCTGATTTGGATGCCATTAATTTCTTTGTGTTCTCATTGCTAAAGCTAGGACTACCAGTACTGTTCAATAACAATGGTGAGAGTGGGCATCCCTGTCTTTTTCTTGACCATAGAGGAAAAGCTCTCAGTTTTTCCCCATTGAGGATGGTATTAGCTGTGGGTCCTTCATGTATGGCTTTTATGGTGTTGAGGTATGTTTCCTCTATCCCTACTTTGTTGAAGGTTTTTATCAAGAATGGATGCTGCGGTTCGTTGAATGCTTTTTCTGCAATGCTTTAGTGGATCATATGGTTCTTATTATATTTTCATAATTATTTGTTTTACCACAAAATCCTTTGTGTCAATATTAAGTGAAACATGTGTTTATTTAACACCTTTTAATTTTTATTTTCACCAAGTTTTGTGGTAGGCAATGGTTATCAAATGAGACATAACCCTCCTGCCTTGAAGGCATCTATAGTCTGGTGAGAGAGGAGAACTGAGTGATTTCAAAATAGTGTGTTAGATACTATGGCAAGATGGGGGAGATGTAACAATGTTGAGAGGAGAACCTTACCTTAATTTAGTGTCAGGAAAATTGCAATTATTCAAAATTTGTTTCATTACCTGAGGAGTATCCATGAAAATATCAAATTTGCTTCTTGGAGTCATATGCCTGATCCATGTTGTGGAGGATTTTGTCTCTGATGGAGGCAGGAAGGGATTAGTAGAGGGTTGGCCCCAAATAAGATAATCTATTATTTGTTTTCTAGAAATAAAAGTAAATCTTGTTTTTTTAATTAGTCTGTACCTGTATTATGTATTGGTTTTCCAGAAATATTACTCAATACATTTAAATTGGCAATTTTTACTACTCACTTTACTGATAGTAATTATCAAAATTTTATTGCCAGCTTATTTTATGCTGTATGAACTAAGACTTCTTTTTCTTGACCTAAGCTTTGTATTTTTAAATGTCTATGAGATGGTTAGTCCATCATGTGGATACATCCGTAAGATGAAACTATATTTCTTAGTTATACAGTGTCTTATAATTTATTTCTTTCCATTTCCTGGGGAAGAACCCACTCTTATTTTCCCTTGATATTGTGGGCATTGTCATCTCATCTTTCTTCTCCTGGGGAGGTGTAGTCCCCTGGCTTTTCAGGGGGAAGAAAATCTCACCACTAAGAATTCTCCTAATGTTTGCCTGCTTTTGGTCTATCATGTTTACACAAGAAGCAGAATTCCATTTACTCGTAACTTCTCAGGGTACTTCGTATTACCCAGCTGTCTGCAAGCCATGGGATGTGGAATGAACTGGAGTAGAGTGCATGGAAAGAGTTTGGCATGGGAGTTGAGTAGGCTAGGTTTCTATACTTTACACGAGTGGCCCCATAAGCCATTTCAGAAGGAAAAAAAAAAAAGAGTGTCACAGGTAAGAGCCACAAGTGTGAAGGGAAGATTTCTATTTACTCTATTTATGTTCTCTGGAGTAACACCAATATGCCTTGCTACTTTCATCTGGAGTAATTCCAGCTAACTTGCCTCCAGCCTGTCCATCTGGTGTTCTGTTCACCAGGAAGATAAGGGCATGGAATAGCATGCTTTTCTTTGAATATTTAATTAGGTGAATCTTTGGCAAAGTCATGAATAAAGGCTTATCTATCCTTGCAGAAATTCTTCTTGGATTCTTCTAGAATTAATTCTTCCAGATTCAATTTTTCCCATTCTCTATTATCTCCTTACCACCCTTATCCCATTTGGATTCCTTGGGACAGTTGGAAGAAGGAAAAATCAGACAGTATGGACTCAGGTTCTCTACTTGAATGTGGAAAACAACCCTGGAAAATATCTTTGCTTCTAAATTAAATAACAGAATTTTAGAATAGAATTTTACTTTTAAGAATTCTAAGCTTATTTCAACCATTAACTCTCAGAGGAGAGATAATACAAAAGTTATTATTTTTACAAAGTAGAAAGGGGACACTTAAACTCAGATGGTTGAAATTAATCTAGAATTAATATAACAGTGTAATCAATTCAATGTACTGAAACATTTCAGTAACACTATGTCCTATGACCATTTCTTACTCTTTTGGCTTAAGGATAAAAGAATGAAAAAATGTATATACAGTCAAATCCTCAAGGAGCTTACATTTTCCAAATTGGAAATTTCCCTTTTCCAAAGATGTAGGAAGGGATCACTGTTGTAAACAGAAATATAAAAATGACATGGTGTTTGGCTAGATAACTGGTTCAAAAACAAAGCTTGATCTATAGCTGTCAGTGCTGAGTCTGTCATACAAACTGTCCCCTGATCAGTATGTTGGTATGAATTATTAGCATCCATTGTTCACAACATAAAATCAGTTTTTGGGGGATCTATTCAATTTAGACAGCAGCTTTGTTTCACAACTGAGTTTCTGTAACTGGAAAGTTTCACAGAAAATGGATTCTATTAATCAGAACTAATCTGTCTACTTTTCAGTTGAAAGGTAGACTCAATTAGAGACCTAGGTCAAGTTAATCCAAAGGCATATGTTCACTTCAAAGTGTCACAGTCCAATATTAATGAGAAACTCCAGATTTAGACCCTGTAAGGACACAAGTTTTCCTTTTGTTTCACTTCCATTTCAGTGGGGGCACAGCTTATCAACAAAAGGAATATCATGAACAGGTTGTCAATTAGAGAATGTCCATAGAAGTATGATGTAGAAGGTAAGATGAAAGTCTAATCAGCCGTCTTGATGAAGCCTTGAGAAATGGCTTGAAAATCTCACCTTGACGGGGGCGCCTGGGTGGCTCAGTGGGTTAAAGCCTCTGCCTTCGGCTCAGGTCATGATCCCAGGGTCCTGGGATCAAGCCCCACATCGGGCTCTCTGCTCAGCGGGGAGCCTGCTTCCTCCTCTCTGCCTGCCTCTCTGCCTACTTGTGATCTCTGTCTGTCAAACAAATAAATAAAATCTTAAAAAAAAAAATCTCACCTTGATGGAATTAAACATAACCGTTTTTAAAGTTAAATTTGAGGATCACATATATCTTGATTCAAATCTTAGTTCTATTATTTGTTAGCTGGACAAACTTGAGCTTCTTACATTTCCCAAGTTCTATTTTTCTCTTCTGTAAAACTTGGAATGTAATTAGTACTTTCTTTCTATGGTTCATGTAATGAAAATTTTAAAAAATGGTGTATTTAAGGATTGTTAATATGGAGTCTAATGGGTAGTAACTTGTAACAAATGTTAGCTTAAGGAAGAGTATGCTTCTTGTGGTTTTCAAATTTAATGAGGCTGACATTATTCTCTGATAAGACACTGGTAAATGTTCATGAAAGTGTTACTTTTGTTTTGCCTGTACTACATTGTTTGTAGTATGTTTCTTATGTGTGCTAAAGTTGCACCCTGACCTATTGTTATTCTAAAAAACCACAACTATATTCTTTGACCAATAGTTTGTTAAGTTCATGACCTCATCTATGTTAGCTAGAAAGGTGACTGGTATATTACGTTTTACATAACAGCTTAACTTCCAACAACTATGTGAACAAAACATCTCAGTTACACTAATGCATGGTTTCTATCGCTATACTAGAATTAAACTTTTCGGTAGAGCAGAAGTCATATAACTTTATATAAAATATATTTTACAAGGCAATTAAAACAAGGGTGTGTAGATGACTTGTTAATTCTTGGTTCATATATTATTATTTTGAGTTTCTAAATTTTTGAGAAAATAATACTCTCGTGGAAATGATCATTGGTGTGGTTCATGTGTTTTAATATATGTGTTGTGGCCTTGATTCATTACTCTTTTGTGGAAATGTGACATATTTATTTTTATGCAGGAAACATCTTTGTTTAGAGAAGTAATCCTTTTCAAAGGGTGGCATCAATTTTTCCTTTGAAATTTCTATCTTAATTTCCATAAAAGGGTAGTAATTTTAGAGAACTGAAGTTTTCTGTCTGACTTCCAGGTTGAGCTTTCTGCTGCCTGCGTTCACGTTGTAAGGTATTCAGAAGACTGGCCAGGGTTAGAGTACTAATGGCACAATGGCATTAGTGGCACTAATGAATCTCCTAAAGCAATGATTCTTGAGATTTTTCTTCCTCCTTGTCCTGTTCATCCAGGACTCTTCTAATATCCTTATTAATTTGAAAAATGTTTACAACACCTGCTTTGAGAAATACTTATAAATTAGGATTGATAGGAATCTCTTTCATTGTTTTCTTAAATTAACCAGGGCCCTGTCCACTCATTTTTCTCTATCTTGTCTCTGAGACATAAATAATACCTTTAAAAAATTTTGGAAAAGTGAATAAACATTTAAATTCGGAGTTACCTCATTGCTGGGTTTGGTGATAGAGAAAGAAGTCCTATACTAATTAATTGTTAAAAAGCTTGGGAATAGTATTTGCCTGACAGTATGGTTGAAAAACATAGGTTGGTTTTTATAATCCTATCCTTGGCATTTATCAGCTAGTGAAATGGTTTGATTTTCTTCTCCACTACACTGGACTTTTGGGGACAGGGAAGACTGTATCAATCTTCTCACTACTTTATCTGGAGTATCTGGGAGAGTGCTTTGTACATGGTTAGTGTCCAACAATCATTGCAAATAAATCCCTGAGCCTCAGTTTCATCCTCTTTAGTATTAGTCTAGTTAACAATTTCTTTCCCTAGGATCATAAAAATTTTATGAAATTCAAATTAGTCATTGTAATGAAAAAATTAAGGTCCTTTAAAACTGTGAGGCGTAATCTTTATTATTTAGATATATGTTTTATTTCTTTTACAGAGAAGTTAAATAAGCTTTCTTTTGTTTTCAGAAGGAAAGACTTTAGGATCTCAATTTACACTGTCTGACTTTTATGGGACCTCTTATTTTGGTGCCTTGGACCACCAGCATCATCAGAAGCACACTCGTATTTAATTTCTTTCAAATCATATGGTTACCTTTTCATAGGCCATGGGGCCTGGATTAGTATGAAATTATAATGTCTAGTAATATCTCCTGTTCTTGGCAGATGAAATCAGGTTCTGATGTTGAGGTTATACTGCTGGCAACATTTTTCAATTAACATTTAATACTTCCCTGCAAAATGCTCAATCTCTCATTGGCACTGAACCCACTGTTTTAGCGGAAAAATGCTCAGAGACAAGGAAGGCCTTCCTTTTCATTGATCTCCTTGTTTTCCACAGCTTTTATATTGAAATAGTTTTAATTCTCAGGGACACTAAGCCCCATGGATGTTATTTTTCTACCCTGTGGTTGCTTATTTATACAATTCATTACTCTTATGGCATTTACATACATTGCTTTGCAAGTTCTGAAAAAAATCCACTAAGAAGGTGTTCAAAATAGACAGAGACACAGATTCACTGTATCATCATTAATGCATCCATTATGAAGAGCTCCACCTTTTTGACCAATTTTACTGTGATTAGTGAGTCAGACTCATAAAAGAAGGTAGGATTCTCGTCCCAGAGATGGAATTCTAAACGCCTAAATTTCCATAGCTAGTGTTTGAGAACACCATTATTTTAAGTTATTTCTTCTAATTAAAATAAATAATGCTGCTGGCTAAAAACAAATTTCATCACATGTAATCAGCATTTAAACTTAAATTCTCCTTTAGATGTTTTGACTATAATTTAAATGTGAAACATTTTAAGTAACAAAATAACTATTTTCTCCCCAAAATAATTGGTTTGCATATTTTTACCCACTGAATTTATTCAGTGGACAGTATAAAACGAAAGACTTATCAAAATGGAATCAAGTAAATTGCACTTCTCGGTCTTTAGAATTTTCTTGGTAGCATCATTGTAGTCAATAAGATGATCTTGAAACCATCCAGTGTTAGGAAGGAGTTGATTAGGATGAAGAGAGGAATGACAATATTGACACCCATGCAATGCCTTGCTTTGCCTCTGCAGAAATCATGATTCCAAAAAGATAAACTGTATTTCAAAATATTATATCAGGTAATATATTTGACCTTAGCAAAAGCAAAACACTGGGTGAGTGTTCAGATCCCACATGCTCATGGTGTGAACCTAGTGGGAAGGAAGATGAATTCCCAATAGGAAGGGAGAAATAACAAAACTCTTTACTTTTATGTAGCACTTTTAGTGTTCACCACACACTTCCATGTATCTTGTATAATGTGGACTTAAAATCCATGTGAGATTGAATATGGTTATTATTTTTTAGTAAAGGTTAACTAATGAGACTTAGGGCAGTCGAGCGACAATGTTCACTAGCAAGAGGCAGAGATTCAAACGCAGTTCTTCTCACTCCAGGTTCAGCAGTCTGTCCACTCCACTATGCCTGTTATGAAGGGACCCAATTGGTCAATTTTAAGGAAGTTTTGGAAACATGCTGAGCTTTACTTTTTCTGAAAAGTAACTGAATTCGCTACTTACTCTGTAAACAGCTTCTTCAAGTTCAGAGAAATAAAACATATGTATAAACCCCAAACCTACTTGACAAACAAGCTGCAGTTTTCACATTCAAAAAATGAATAGGTTGGACCACATTGGTGACCCTTAATCTTGGCTGAACATTAAGGCTTTCCTGCCTGTTCCCCAAAACTACCCCCAGAGATTCTGATTTAATTAACCTTAACTTTAGCTGGAGGTGGGCTTCCAATTTTTTTTTAAGCTTTCCCAGGTGATTCTGATGTGCAAACCAAGATTGAGCACCACAGGAATGGGTGATCTGGGAAGTCTTCTTCTAGGTCTTCTTCTATGTGTCTAAGCATATTGCAAGGATTTGTTCAATATTTCTGATGTTCCAAGACTTATCTGGAAGGAGACTCAAATTTTATTATTTATTTTAACCTGTCTGGGTTCCTTGATAGAATATAGATCTAATTCTCACATAAGTGATTCTAGGAACTACAGAATTTTTAGCTGGAATGTATATCACCCAGTTAAATCTCTCCTTAACTTTGCTCCCCTTGCAAACTTATACCCAGTGGCTATTTGGCTAATCCAAAGAATTGCTGTACGTGTCAGAAAGTTTTTTCTAAGCACAACTCTTTAAAGTAGCAGTCATTTGGAGACAGATGGGGACTGAATTAAAGATGGGGAGCCAGGCAGAAAAGAGATTTCAGTGAATCCTTAGAAAACCAATGAGAAAACCATGGATAAGAAACCACTGGATTGCAAACACCACAGAATGCTTTGGCCTAACTGATGCTCCTTTTTATCCAGCTAGCCAGTCTGAATACTAAAACACAAGGGAACACATTTTTTCAAAGCAAACTTTGAGAACTGCAGAGAACCGTTTTTTTTTTTTTTTTTTAAATGAGCAAGTTACATAAAATAGAAAGAAAAGAAAAAAAAAATCCAAGCAATGAGCTTTTGTGCTTGAAAGGGCATAATGAGATGTTGAGTGAAATGAAGCTGCCAGTCACCATCTGGGTGCATGAAGGTGGGTGCAGAGTGGCTGGTATGCAGACATAGGTGTCTTTGAGGACAGATTTTGTATTTGCTGAGAAGTTAATATGAATTTGCCGATGACAGTTTCAATTTTTCCTGAAAGCTTCAAATAGTTGAAGATGAAAATACTGTGAGAAAGCCTAGAAAATTGCACTGATTTAAGATAACCATAAAGCATGTCCAAATGAGGGAAACTTTTCAGCAATGCTATTTTCTAAGCATTTACTTTCTGATCACTGGCTAAGGGTGGTAATGAATATTGCAGATTGTCTGGTGGGAGAAGTGCTCATGATAGTGGCATAGGAAGATCTTGAACTCACCTTCCCCCACAAACACAACAAACCCACAGCCATATATGGAGCAATTCCTTCTGAAAAGGACCTGAAAACTAGCTGAACAGTGCCTCCACAACAAAAAATTAAAAGACCACATCAAGTGGATAGGAGAGGCAGGCTTCAAATTTGCCGCACATCCAGATGCTACAGAGGTATTCCCAGGAAGTGTGGGCAGGGAGATACCAGATTAAAGCACTCTCTTGGCTTTGCCACAGATCACTGATGCATCCCAGAAATGAGCTTATACACATAACTAAAGCCATATTTTTTGCAAATGTTGCAAATGTTGAGAGGACACTTCCAACTCTTGGTCTAGAAGTCAACAGGATTTATGATCACAGACTCAAAAGACTGTATCTATATCTATATCCATATCTATCTATATATACATCATCTATCCATCTATTTATCTATCATCTATCTATATCATAAAAGCTGCTGTTTGATGACAGTCCCTAAAACTAAGCACTATCTGATATCCATCCCTTTGGAACACTGACAGGTCTTACACACTGTCAATAGCTGGGACCCATCAAAAACAAATCAGGATACACAGATAATCAAAGAGGTCTGAGAAACAACCAAAACCTAGGGCAAGATTGAATGACAAGGTTCATCTCCTTTATAAAGCCAGTCTTTCAAGACTGAAAGACAACATTTATTCCAAATGAAACAATAAGACAAAACCTCAGAAAAATACCTTAATGAAATAAAGATAGGTTATCTATTATCTATTTACTATTTATTTATTACATATTTATCTACTTACTCTTTTATTAAGGGTCATAAAAATATTCACTGAACTGAGGAGAAGAATGGATGAACACAATGAGAACTTCAACAAAGAGAGAGAAAACATAACAGGGTACCAAACAAAAGTCACAGATCTGAAGAATGCAATCACTGAACTGAAAAATAAATTGGGTCTGTGGAACAGGAGACTAGATGAAAAAGAAGAATGGATCAGCAATCTGGAAGATGAGACAATGGAAATCACCCAATCAGGGGGACAAAAGAAAATAGAATTAAATAAAGTAAAAATAGTTTAAGTGACCCATGGGACAATATCAAGAGAAATAATATCTGCATACAGAGGTCCCAGATGGAGAAGAGAGAGAAAGAGGTAGAAAAGCTTTTTAAAGAAATAATGGCTGAAAAGTTCCCTGATAAAGGAAATAGACATTGAGGTCCAGAAAGCAAAGATAGTTCCAGAACCCAAAGAGATCACATGAAGACACATTATAGTTAGAAGGCCAAAGATTAAAAATAAAGAGAAATAACAGCATCAAAAGGGGAAAAAAAACACAAAACAACTTGTTATATACAAGGGAACCCCCATAAGACTATCAGTTAACTTTTCAGTAGAAAGTTTGCAGGGCAGAAGACAGAGGCATGATATATTCAAAAACGCTAACAAGAAAAAGCTTCCAACCAAGGATATTCTACCCAGCAAGGTTACCATACAGAACTGAAGGAGATATAAAGAGTTTTCCTACAAACAAGAACTAAAGAAATTTATTAACACTAAACTGACCTTATAAGAAATGTCAAAGTTATTTCTTTAAGCTGAAAAGATAATATACAAATTAGTAACAAGAAAACATAGGGAAGTAAAAATCTCACTGGTTAATGCAAATATATATTAAAGGTAGTATATTAACTGCTAACAAAGCTAACATGAAGGTTAATAGAAAAAAGTGGTAAAATTAACTATTACTACAATAGTGGATATGTAAAATAAAAGATGAAAAATATGGTATTAAAAACAGAATACACAGGGGGGAGACTAAAAATATAGAATTTTTAGAATATACTCAGACTTAAGATGCTATTAACCTGAAATAGACCTTTAAATATCTAGGATAGAATATGTGAACCACAAAGCAAAAATCTATAGTATATACACAAAAAAAGTGATAAAGATATGGTAAACATAACATTAAAGAAACTTACCAAATTACAAGGGAAGCAAACAAGTAAAGAAGCAACAGAGAGGAACTACAAAACAACCAGAAAACAATCAACTAAATGGCATAAGCATATGCATATTGATAATTATTTTAAATGCAAGTAGACTAAATTTTTCATTCAAAAGACATAGAGTGGTTGGATGGATGAGGAAAACAAAATCATATTTATGTTGCCTATAAGAGACTCACTTCATATTAAAGGACACACTGAGACTGAAAGTGAAGGGATGGAAAAATATGACCCATGCAAATGGGATCAAAAAGGAAGTTGGTGTAGTTATGCTTATACCAGGCAAAATAAACTTTTAGAAAAGACTGTAGTAAAAGACAAAAAGAGGCATCACATAAAGAGGCCAATTCAACAAAAGGATACAACAGTTGTAAATATTTATGCATTCAACATAGGAGCACTTATATATATATAGCAAATATTAACAGAAAAAAGGGAGAACATGGCAGCAATAGAATAATAGTTAGTGACCTTACTTCATTTACACAAGTGAATAGATCATTCAGACAGAAATCAGTAAGAAAACATTAGCTTTAAATGACACATTAGACTAGATGAACTTAATAAATATATACAGAACATTCCATTCAAAAGCAGAATACTAGTGCAAATGAAACATTCTTGAGGATAGATGTTAGGCAACAAGACAAGTCTCAATAAATTTAAAATGATTGAAATCATTATCAAGTATCTTTTTTGACCACAATTGTATGAAACTAGAAATCATTTACAGGAAGAAAACTAGAAAAATCAAATATGTGGATATTAAATAACATGCTACTGAACAAACACTGAGCAGCAAAGAAATCAAAGGAGAAAAAAAATACCTGGAGACAAATGCAAATGGAAATATAACAGACCAGAATCTATGGAATGGAGGAAAAGCGATGATGTGGATGGAACTAGAGCGTATCATGCTTAGTGAAATAAGTCAATCGGAGAAAGACAACTATCATATGATCTCCCTGATATGAGGACATGGAGAAGCAACATGGGGGGTTAGGGGGATAGGAGAAGAATAAATGAAACAAGATGGGATTGGGAGGGAGACAAACCATAAATGACTCTTAATCTCACAAAAGAAACTGGGGTTTGCTGGGGGGAGGTGGGATTGGGAGGGGGAGGGGGCTATGGACATTGGGGAGGGGAGGCGAACCATAAGAGACTATGGACTCTGAAAAACAACCTGAGGGTTTTGAAGGGTCAGGGGTGGGAGGTTGGGGGAACAGGTGGTGGGTAATAGGGAGGGCACGTTTTGCATGGAGCACTGGGTGTTGTGCAAAAACAATGAATACTGTTATGCTGAAAAAAATAAATAAAATAAAATGAAGAATGTATCAGAAAAAAAAAAAGGAAGTTTATAGTGATACAGTCCTCTCTCAAGAAACAAGAAAAACTCAAATAAAGAATTTAACCTTGCTCTTAAAGGAACTAGAAAAAAAAAAAAGAAAGAATAAACAAAGTCCAAAGGGAGTGGAAAGAAGTAAATAGCATAACAGTATTCATTGTTTTTGCACAACACCCAGTGAATACTGTTACGCTGAAAAAAATAAATAAAATGGAAAAAAAAAAAAAAAGAAGTGCACTTGTGCAAATGAGCACTGGGCAATGTATGGAAATGTTCGATCACCACATTTTACCTCTGAAACTTATGTTAACACTGTAAGATAACTATCCTGAAATTCAAGTTTCAAAAAAGTAAAACAATTTTTAAAAGATGGAAAAAAAAAAAGAAGTAAATAGCAGCGATAACATGGAAATAAATGAAATAGAGACTATTAAAAAGACAATAGAAAATGTCAATGAATGTAAGAGCTGGTTCTTTGAAAAGATAAACAAAATTTACAAACATGGGGTGCCTGGGTGCCTCAATGTCTGACTTCAGCTCAGGTAATGATCCTGGGGTCCTGGAATCAAGCCCTGCATCAGGCTCCCTGTTCAGCAGGAAGCCTGCTTCTCCCTCTTCCACTTCCTCTGTTTGTGTTCCTATTCTCACTGTGTTTCTCTCTGTCAAATAAATAAATAAGATCTTAAAAAATTACAAACATTTAGCTAGATTCACTAAGAAAACAGATGATAGATAAATAGATAGATAGATAGATACGATCAGAAAAGAAAAAGAGAAGTTACAACTGATACCACAGAAATACAAAAAATCATAAAAAATGACTCTGAAAAATTTTAGCCAATAAATTGGACAACCTAGAAGAAATAGATAAATTCCTAAAAACATAAAACCTATCAAAATGAGTATGATGAAACAGAAAATCTGAGCAGAATGATTACTAGCAAGGAGATAAAATCATTAATCAAAACCTCCCAACAAACAAAAATTCAGGACCAAAAGTCTTCATGGGTGAATTCTACCAAACATTCAAAGAGTATTTAATACCTATCCTTCTTTTCCAAAAAAACTGAAGAGAAGAGAATGTTTCCAAACTTATTTATGAGGCCAACATTACCCTGACACCAAAACCAGACAAAGAAATCATAGAAAAAGAAAATTACAGGCCAATATTCCTGAAGAACATATGCAAAAATCCTCAACAAAAGGTTAGCAAACCAAATTCAACAACACTTTAAAAGGATTATGCATCATGATCAAGTGAGATTTATTTTAGGAATGCAGAAATGGTTCAACATCTGCAAATAATCAATGTGATACACACACCACATTAACAAAATGAAGGATAAAAATCATGTGATCATTTCAACAGATGCAGAAAAACATTTGACAAAATTCAACACACATTTATGATAAAAACTCTCAATAAAGTGGATATAGAGAGAATGTGCCTCAATATAATAAAGGGACATATATAAGAAGCCTAAAACTAACATAATACTCAATCAGGAAAACTGAAAGTTTCCTCTAAGATAAATATTAAGAAAAGGTTGCCATTCTTGCCATTTTATTCAACATAGTATTGGAAGTCCTAGCCTTAGCAATTAGGCAACACAAAAGAAAAAAAAAAAAAAGTCCAAAATGGAGAGAAATAAAACTGTCTCTCTTTGCAGATGACATGATACTATAGATATAAAATACTAAAAACTCTATCAAAAAATTGTCAGAATTAATAAATGAATTCAATAAAATTTCATGATACATAATCAATATACAGAAATCTGCTGCACTTATATGCATTGATAACAAACTATCAGAAAGAGAAATTATTAAGAAAACAATTCCATATATGATTACATCAAAACAATAAATTACTTAGGAGTAAATTTAAGGAGATAAAAGATCTCTTTAAAAACTACAAGATATTGATGAAAGAAATCAAAGAGGACACAAATAAATGGAAAGGTATCCCATGTTCATGGATTGGAAGAATTAATATTGTAAAAATGTCAATATTACCAAAAGTCATCTATAAGTTCAATGCAGTCTCTATCAAGATCCCAATGGCATTTTTACAGAAGTAGAGAAAACACTTCTAATATGAAACCACAAAAGACCCTGAATAGCCAAAGAAATCTTGAGAAAGAATAAAATAGGAGATATCACATTTCCTGATTTCAAGCTATATTATAAAGTTATCATCATCAAAACAGTATGAGACTGGCATAAATACAGACAAATAGACCAACAGAACAGAATCAAGAGCCCAGAAATAAACTTAAACACATACAAGCAACTAATATTTGACAATGGAGCCAAGAATATGAAAGAGGGAAAAGACAGTCTCCAATGGTGCTGGAATTATTGGATATTCACATGTAAGAGAATGAAACTGAACCCATGTCTTACACCACTCATGAAAATTAACTCAAAATAGACTTAATACTTGTGTGTAAGACCTGAAACCATGAAACTCCTAGAAGACAACATGAGAACAAGTTTCCTTGATGTAGGTCTTGGTAATGATTTTTGGGGATATGACACAAAAATCACTGGCAACAAAATAAAAAATAAACAAATGGGACTACTTCAAACTAAAAAGCTTCTGAACAACAAAATAAATCATCAACAAAGTGAAAAGAGGACCTATGGAATGGGAAAAAGTATTTGGAAGCCATATATCTGGTAAAAAGGTAATAGCCAAGTATATAGAGGACTTGTATAACTCAATAACTTGAAAACAAATAACCTGATTAGAAATTGGGCAAAGGACCTGAATAGACCTTTATCCAAAGAGGATCTATAAAAGGGCCAACAGGTACATGGAAAAATGTTCATATTAGTCATTAGGGAAATGCAAATTAAAACCACAGTGATATACCACTTCATACCTCTTAGAATGACCATTATAAAAAAGTCAAGAATGCCATGCCAACAAATGCTGGCATGGTCACGGAGAACTGGGGACCCTTGTGCATAATGTAGGTTTTTAAATTCGTGTGTCAACCTTGGTATCTAGTGACAGACTGATGATTGATTCATATGGGAATCCATTCTATTTTCAAGCTATTCCTTTTGATTATGATAAATGATGATAAAAACATTAAACTTGTCTTCAAGTCTTCACTTCATGAAAGTGTCATATTTAATGTGGAACATAATTTCTGATTTTTTTCTTCATCTGTGTTTTTAAAATATTTCCTTTTAAAACATTTGCATATGCAGTCAAACCTCATTATGAATGGATTCTGTATCTGCAAACAACCTTACATGCTAGAATGTATTTTAACCTTGAAAATCTTTACTTTTGGGTTTTTGTGGTCATTTGCAGATATGTACAGAGTTATGAGAAATTTGAATTGCTCTGATGGGTAAGTTCTCAGCTGACATAAAAGCAACACTCTGATGTCCCATTTTAGCTGTCAGACTCTAAATGTCTCCGTTCTGAGGTTCATTAAGTGATTCATTTATTTTTTTATTATTTTTAAAAAATTTAAATTGAATTAATTAACATATAGTGTATTATTAATTTCAGAGGTAGAGTTTAATGATCCATCTGTTGCATATAACACCTGGTGCTCATTACATCATGTGCCCTCCTTAATGCCTACTACTCAGTTACCCCATCCCCACCTTACCTCCCCTACAGGAACCCTTAGTTTGTTTCTTATAGTTAAGAGTCTCAGGGTTTATCTCCCTCTCTGATTTTCTTATCTTATTTTTCTCTCCCTTCCCCTATGATCCTGTTTTGTTTCTTAAATTCCACAAATGAGTGAAATCGTATAATAATTGTCTTTCTCTGATTGACTTATTTCACTTAGCATAATACCCATTAGTTCCATTCATGTCATTGCAAATGATAACAGCTCATCCTTTTTGATGTTCGAGTAATATTTCATTGTATATATACCACCTCTTTTTTTTTTTTTAAAGGTTTTTTATTTTATTTATTTGCCAGAGAAAGAGACAGTGAGAGAGGCAACACAAGCAGAGGGAGTGGGAAAGAGAGAAGCAGGCTTCCTGCTGAGCAAGGAGCCCAATGTTTGTCTCAGTCCCAGGACCCTGGGATCGTGACCTGAGCCAAAGGCAGATGCTTAGTGACTAAACCACCCAGCCATCCCTATACCACATCTTCTTTATCCATTCATCTGTCGATGGACATCTGGGCTGTTTTCATAGTTTGGCTATTGTGGGCACTACCACTATAAACATTGGGGTGCAGATGCCCCTTCAGATCATTATGTCTGTAACCTTTGGGTAAATACCTAGTAGTGCAGTTGCTCAGTCATAGGGTAGCTCTATTTTTGATTTTTTGAGGAACCTCCATACCACTTTCCAGAGTGACTCTACCAGCATGCATTACCACTAGCAGTGTAACATGTCTTCAAAGGCAAGGAAAACAAAAGCAAAAATGAACTATTGGGACTTCATCAAGATAAAATCTTTTGCACAGCAAAGGAAACAGTTGACAAAACCAAAAGACAACCTACTGAATGGGAGAAGATATTTGCAAATGTCTTATCAGATAAAGGTCTACTATCCAAGATCTATACAGAACTTACCAAACTCTACACTCAAAGAACAAATAATCCAGTCAAGAAATGGACAAAAGACATAAACAGACATTTTCCCCAAAAATACATACAAATGGCCAACAGACATATGAAAAGATGCTCAACATCACTCAGCATTAGGGAAATATAAATCAAAACCACAATGAGATACCACCTCACTCCAGTCAGAATGGCTAAAATTATCAAGTCAGGAAATGACCGATGTTGGCAAAGATGTGGAGAAAGGGGAATCCCCTTATTTAGTGACACATTTATAGCATTTTTGTGTTTTTTGTTAGTGATCTCAGTGTTTAAAATGGACCTCAAACAGAGTGCTGAAGTGCTATCAGGTGTTTAGGTGTTTCTAAGTATAAGATAGTAGTGACGTGTCTAATGGAGAAGGTAGGTCTCTTAGATGAGCTTCATTTAGGCATTAGTTATAATACTGTTGATCATACATTCAATGTTAATGATTCAACAATATACACTAAACAGATACCTTCAAACAGAAGCACAAATAAGAGAGTTATGTTTTGATTAATTGATACAAATGAAATTGGAGGCTCATAGGAACCTAACCCTGCATCTCCCCTAGAAGTAAAGCTTCAGTCTTCTCTAATTTACTAATCACAATGACTTCATAGAACATAACTATTATGAATAATGAGAATTGACTATTAACTTTTTATTTTTCTTATTCTTTAAAATTACTTTCTGTATTTCAGTCATGAGTTCAATCTGTTTCCTATTTAAAATTTTTGGACTTACACATCTATCATCTATCCATTTATCTATATATTTATGTGAATTTATTTATTTACTTGTGTGTATGTGTGTGAATTTATGATTTGTTGATATTAATCTATTGGTACAGATCAGTTTTCATGACTCAAGTTATAAAAGCTAAATGCCCATGAACAAAGCAGTGAATGGAGAGAATTGATCAATGAAAATTTATATCTGAATACTTTGAGGTGAATTTGAAATGCTGAAAACTTTCAACTGCGAAATATTTCAAAGATGCATGGTCCTTTTGTTAAACTTGAGATGTTTAAGTTTCTTAGCTACAGCAGACAAATAGTTGTACATCAGATCTTCAATGATTAGGAAAAGACATTTTGTAAAAGCATGAGAAAATTCCCAGATTTTTCACAATCAGAACATTTATCATGGATTATGAGCTTGGTTGTAGCAGTACTATGGGGAGGCGGCAAAGAGACATGGCTTTAAGTTGAGACTTGAAGAACAAGGCTTTTATTAGAAAAAGTAGATGATAGGGGAAAATAGAAAGAAGTAAAGAAAAAACTATAGAGGAAATTAATATGTAGTGTATCTGGAGACAGTGAATGTGTTAAGTTGGTTGAATTTATTTAGTTTTTATTTTAAAAAATATTTTATTTATTTGTTTTGAGAGAGAGAGAGTGAGAGCACACCGGCGGAAGGGGCAGGAGAGGGAGAGGGAATCTTAAGCAGACTCCATGCTTAGCATGCAGACTGATGTGGGGCTCGATCCCATGATCCTGAGATCATGACCTGATCCCAAACCAAAAGCTGGACATTTAACCCACTGAACCACCTAGGTACCCTTGGCTTAATTTATTTATCATTAATTTAAATTATTAAGAATACTTTTTTTTGTATGAATGATTACCATTTGAATCACTTTAGGACATCTACTTATATGTAAATAATAAGATAACACATGATTGAATTCGAAAAATTATACAACTGTACTCGACAATATTCTTGCCTGGGCAGAAACTTATATCCAGAGCAGAATAATGTCTCTCTCATTAAAACCCATCCCAGTTTCCATCAAGTGTGAGAGCCCTATCCACCCTACTTTAGAATGCAACAACTAGAATATAATTAATTTCTGAAAGCAAATATTAAAGCAATCTTTACATGAATTAAAAGGAGAATGAAAAAGAGAGAGGGAGAAAGGAAGAGAGAGGATGTTAGAGAAGGAGAGAGAGAAATACATAGGAGAGAAGAGAAGAGGGGTGTCAGGGTTTAAGCTGAATTTGAGGGGTCTGAGTTCAGGCAAAATCCTATGTGTGAACTTTGAGGCCCAACCATAGGCAATTACAAAGGCTTATCTAACAGGCTTCATGGGGAAAATCTGCCCTCCTCACAACAGACTTGGTACATAATCTGGAGGAGGTTGTGATCAAGGACTCATGCTCCTCTTCCACCTCAACAAACATGCTCTTCGATGTAGTATATATGTGTGTGTGTATATCTATCTATATCTATATATACACACGCACATACATACATTCACACTAGAATACTATGCAGCCATCAAAACCCCCCAAATCTTGCCATTTGCAATGATGTGGACGGAACTAGAGGGTATTATGCCAAGCGAAATAAATCAATCAGAGAAAGGCAATTATCATATGATCTCTGGATCTTTGTAATATAAGGAATTTGAAAGACAGGATGGGGAGTCATGGGGATAAGCGAGGGGAAAAATGAAACAAGATGGGACCAGGAGGGAGACGAACCATAAGAGATTCTTAATCTCAGGAAACAAGGGTTGCTGGAGGGGAGGGGGATGGGAGGGATAAGATGGCTGGGTGATGGACATTGGGTAGGTTATGTACTATGGTGAGTGCTATGAATTGTTTAAGACTGATAATTCACAGACCTATACCTCTGAAACAAATAATAACTATATGTCAATAAAAATTTTAAAAAGAAAAGATGTATATGCATTGCTAGTCCAACAGCCTCCATTTGAAGTCTCCTTGTTGAGGAGCCCTTGAGAAGGTTATTTTCAAGTGTCTCTGTTGAGACCTCCATATCAGGAGTTATGGAAAAAACTCTCCTCTCTTACTCCATACTTTCCCATTCCTATTCTTTCACCTCTCCCTCCGTCTGGTCTGTGGGTAAATAAAATATGTTTTTTGGGGCCCTGTGCACAACAAGATGATGACCTTCTTTCCCCCTCTGTCACATCTATACTCATACATGTAACCTGGTGCTCTTCTGTTGGGAAAAATTGAACAGTGGGAAGCTGACACCTTTTTCCTGTTTCATGTCTTGCTTATACTCTCACAATGAATGAATAAATTCTTGACTATTGCTTTCAATTAGTCTCATTGTATTAACTGACAAGCACAAAACTGGCAGCTCAGCATTTTCTCTCTCTGGCAGACTCCATTTGAGCTTATTTAGAATCCAAAGGGTGAGATGGAATGAAACCAAGTTTATTTAATTTGGTAGATCATTACTTTTTTCTCTACATAGTACAGCTACAAAAATTATGGAGAAACAGTCCTTGAAGTTGCCACAGGAATTCTTACTATTAGAAGGGACTCCAAGATTTTTAGTTTAATTCTCACATTTTATAGGCGAGGAGAATGAGGCACAGAACAATTTGAAGTTGAGTCACAATTGACACTTAGGGTTCTGAGCTAAAGCCACTTTTTTTTCCATGTAACCTTTCCATTCTAAATGTCTATCTTGGTTCAAGGACCCTCACCCTGAAGAATTTGTGGAGAAAGAAAGTGGCCTGAAGCGACACAGATGGCTAAGGGAAAGGAGGTGCTAAAACAAACTCATTATAAAATGTTTCTTGTACATGACATTTCTTGTATCTGTTGTTTCAGCTCACTTTGAGGATCCTGAAATTTTCTTGAGCCCAGTTACTATAAGAAATCTTGTAGTTATTACACAACTTGGAATCAGTGGAGAAGGGGGTGGTAGTTTTTGTCTTCTGATAATTTGTTAGAAGGTACAGGAGGTTTTATTTCTTTTCCATATCAGAGACCCACTGCCAGCGTCCTCTTGAATTCAAGAAGTAATCTGGACACCACACATGATTGTTGTCATAAAGCAAAAATGTACTAAGAAAGACTTTCCTGAATCCTGAGGCAGGAAAACAAATAAAAGGAAATCTTGACTCATGAACTCTTTTGTTTTACAACATTGTCTGAGAGTGCTCTAGAAATTCCTTGAAGGTACCTTGGAGACAGCAGTGGAGTGTAGGATAGGGGTAGCAGTTGAGCAGTACTGTCTGGTTGCAGCATGTGATTAATCCTGAATAGTTCCTTTGATCTCTTTTATATGTTGGCCTACAAGTTCTTGAAGTAAGTGTCTGGAGACTACTGTCATAAATCATTATTTTAGTTCATATAAATTAAACTTTATGAAGGTTAAAGATATGAAATTCTCATATTTTAACATTTCACATGTTTAGTCTTGGTATTTATCATTAATGTATTTAAAAATTTTTTTTAAATATTTTATTTATTTGACAGAGAGAAATCACAACTAGGCAGAGAGGCAGGCAGAGAGAGAGGAGGAAGCAGGCTCCCCGCAGAGCAGAGACCCCTATGCAAGGCTCCATCCCAGGACCCTGGGATCATGACCTGAGCCGAAGGCAGAGGTTTTAACCCACTGAGCCACCCAGGTGCCCCTCATTAATGTATTTTAAAATGCCACATTGTTTTACATTATTTATGGAAACCAAAATAATTTTATTTTAATTAATACCTAAAGTGGAATAATGGAAGAAGTAACATTTTCAACTTTAATGTGTAAAAAGTTCTCTAAGATATTCAAAATTCGGAAGTAAGTGTTAGCATTTATTACTTGAATGACATTTTGAAGTAGTCAGAAACCAATTATTTTTATTTCCTTCTTGGAATAGAGAAATTATACCTAGGTTTTATTTATGAACAGACTTACTTACTGTAGCAGTTGCCAGAAATTTTTTCCCCAAATATTGGATGCAAGTATTAATGAAAATATTAGTTCAAGAAAACACTTGCAAAGAAATCTTTAGAATGATTTTTAACACAGATTTAGAGATAAGTTAAAAGTATTAAGGAGGGCTAGTTCTTTGACATCTTGTTTCTATCATTGATCTGCTGGAACTAGAATAATTCTGGGAAAATAGTGGAATTATGTCTAAATTAACATTAATGTAAAATATAAATTTTAATACGTAAAGTTCAAAGAACATGTTTAAAAGATTGTATTTTGGGGCGCCTGTGTGGCTCAGTGGGTTAAAGCCTCTGCCTTTGGCTCAGGTCATGATCACAGGGTCCTGGGATGGAGCCTTGCATAGGGGTCTCTGCTCCGCGGGGAGCCTGCTTCCCCCTCTCTCTCTGCCTGCCTCTCTGCCTACTTGTGATCGCTCGCTCTGTCAAATTAAAAAAAAAAAAATTTAAAAAAAGAGAGTGAGCTTTCTCTCTGCCTGCCTCAACCTGTGATCTCTGTCAAATAAATAAATAAGAATCTTAAAAAAAAAGAAAAAAAGATTATATTTTGTTGTCGAAAAACACATCAGAAATAAAAGTTTAAAAATACTCATGTGAATGATAACCACCAAATTTACATTAATAATAGTCTCTGGGGAAGCAGTATAATAGGAGAAGAAAGGAAGTTTCTTATACATATATATTACATATATATAATGAAATTTATAAATTACAAATTATTATAGATATACAATTATGTATTACATAATATATAGTCATACATAATTACGAATTACATACTATATAATTATAAAAATAATGGATATTATTATATATAATATATAATATATATTGCTAGAAGTATATATAATTATTATAATTATATATAATTTTTAAAGGTGAAGAATCTTCTGTTACTCTCTAGACATTCCTTTATGTTGGAAATGTTACATAAAATATAAGACAGCTCATTCTTTCAAGAAGGAAAAACGAGAAGGAAAAGAAACTGATTGATAACACTATGTGAATGACAGACATAGCATGCAAATGAGGAAATGAAAAGTAACTTTTGTTTTCGGGACACACGGAAGAAGACTGTTCTGACAGAATTAGCACCTGTGTGGGAAACAGCAGTTAAAGTTGAAATTGTAATAGATGATACTAAAAGCTCTCCATTGTGAAGTAAAAAGAATACAATTAAATTCTTATGTTTTCATGTAAACCATTATGTCAAAGACAGATTTTCTTTTTTCCCTTTGAATCCAACCTCTAACTAGGATATTTTATAGTTTTAAAAAAAGAAAGTGAGGGGTGCCTGGGTGGCTCAGTGTGTTAAGTTTCTGCCTTCAGCTCAGGTCATGATCTCAGGGTCCTGGGATTGAGCCCCACATTGGGCTCTCTGCTCAGCAGGGAGCCTGCTTCCCCCTCTCTCTCTGCCTGCCTCTCCGCCTACTTGTGATTGCTAGCTCTGTCAAATAAAAAAAAAATCTTTAAAAAAAGAGAGTGAGCTTTATTGGTATTTGAGCTTTCTAAATAAAAATCTTTTATTTTATAAAAATTACTTGTGATCATATTCAGGGACATAAGCATTGAAATTAATTCATACATATATATGTATTTGTAGATAGATGTACATGTAAATACAACATATATAAACTTACATAAAATATTGTTATTCCTTATTTTCCCAGCAACTTATATATGAAGTCAAAAAGCTTGTAGTTCTGTTCCAATCAGGCATGACTGATCACTTCATAGTTTAAACCTGAATCAAATATTTAGTATATAGAACAAGTGTTTTAAAATGAGAAATACTTTTTAGTGAAAGAAAAATGACAATAAAATCTTGCATATATTTAAATGCTCTGCTCTGATAACGAGTCATATTGAGAATTCATCCAGTCATACTAAGAAATAATCTGAAAAATGAAGACAATATTGAACACTCTTCATTGGTAATTTATTGGGAAGGATGGTTTACACAGTTCATAAAGAGCTAATGGCTTCTAACCCTTTACTTTTTTAAAATAGTGTGTGCACAGGCCATATTCATGACTATATGAACAAATTTTTGGAAGAATATATCACAAAATAAATACATGTGTGATGATATCAGTTTTTATATTTATGGTTATTTCTATACTTGGGTCAGGTGTTCTCACAAAGTGAAACATGCTGGTTGCTATAACTTTGTGTACTATTTTGGTTAATTTAAAAAAATTCTATTTCTTTTAAAAATTTGACTTTTAAGTAATCTTCACACTTAACGTGAGGCTTGAACTCACAATCTCAAGATTAAGAGCTGTGTGCTCCACTCTCTGAGGCAGTGAAGTGCCCCTAGTAAACAGTCTTGACAATAATAAAGTATCATCCCATTTGAAATAATTGCTAAATTTTATAATATTTTATCTCCATATTCTTTAGAATCTGTGGTAATTTTTATAATATTATATTATTATTAATGTAATATTATTTTATTATTATATTATTATAATAATATTATCTTGCAAGTAATATTTTTTCTTTAAAATTGAAAAAGTTTTCATGTGGTGAATAATTTTAATATTTTTATCATTTAACATCTGGATTTTGAATCTTTGGATCATATGATGGTATCTCTTTTCCTCCCTTATGTTCCTTAGAATAGCACAGTGTAAGAATTCTACTTAAGTTATACTATTTAATAATGTTGTTGATGAAGGTATGATGGTGGAGTTGAGACATTGAGCAAAAATAGTATGAATCATGGCATCTGTATTGCCAGTTACTTTTGTTGTTGTTTTGGTTGCTATAGTCATCTGAGACTCATAATTCATTTGATGTATTAAAATGTTCTAATAAATATCACCTTAATTTAGATAGAAGACTGTAACTTGACCATTAACTGCACTTGACCATTCAAAATTATTTGTTGAATTTTAAATAATAGCAGGAAGTAAGCATTTCACCTCAATAAGATGTAGCATTATAGTCATCTTTTTAACAGGGACAATAATATCTCTGAACTATCATTTTGTAGTGAAAACACTACAGCCTGGAGACAGTCCAGTTAAATATTCTAAGCTGAATAAACATATTTTATTCAATCCCCAAATGTTTTCTTCACTACTTCATTGGTCACTAAATTGTCCATTTTTCTGTTTCACTGTCATATTCTCAGAGGGTTACTTGACTATGGAATTAAACACCCAACTGGTCATAGGTGGATATTTGGGGTGACCTTTCAAATTGTACTGCATTTTGTTCCAACTTTTGGTAAAGAGAAGTACAACATAATGTCATGTTGTCACTAAGACGCAATGTCCCTATGCTTCTCCAAGTCATCAAGAGGTCAGAGGTAGTGCCTTTAAAAGAAAATCAACCAGCAATTACTTAAACACTGAAATAAGACCAATCTTCTTATTTCACAGCAAGTTGCTGCTTTATCGGCTCTCTCTTTATAGAAAAGCATAAGCTAGAGGGGAGAAAAATAAGGAAGGACAATACCAGGAGAAGCAATAAAAGGGAATAAAGGGTTATGTTTCAGACAGCAGGATTTCTAGAGACTTTGGTAATCTCTCTTCATCATTTATTCTTCAGGATTCCAGACATAAATTTGGGGGTACTTTATTATTTCCACATTATTACTGCTAATTAAATCTACTTTGTCAATATTTTAGTTGAATTAACTCAAATCATGATTTACCACGCTAATAACAAGAAAATTATATTGGCTAAGATAGATATTATATTGAACTAATACAGTGTTACTGAACTAATGAACTACCTGTCCTTGAAGAAATCATTAATACTTTCTGTGCCTCAGTTTACTCATCTACCATAGGTAAACTCTAGGTTCCCTTCTAGCCCTATGAGCTTATGATTCTATGAATATTCTTAGGACATATGAGAAACATATTTTCTCTTCATAAGGCAGGCCTTTAATTATGATTTTTATTAAAACTGTAAGTAAGACTGGGTTTTTATCTTTGATAGGAGTCTTTGTATTACATTATACATGGTAAATATTTTAAAAAATAAATTCTTCTATTGATTTTCTTCCTGCATTTTCCCTTCTGTTGTTAGCCTTCTTCTCAATAGATGGTGCTCTTTTCTCAGAGACTGTTTATCTTATTCCTCATCAAAAGATTAGAGAAATTAGTTTTATTCTTTAACAATCATTAATTAAGGCAATCAGACATACAAGGAATAATCGATTACAAGCAACGTGCAGAACTTGATCATGAAAGCATAATAGGAAAAATAAGTGTTAAATGATTAAGGAACTCCATTAAAACCTGCAGTACTTGCTGAATAGATGAAAAATATTGCAACTAAGTATGAAATTGCCATGTTCTCTACATACATATAACCCCAAGTAGGAAGAACATCTCAAATTAGAAATCATTTTAAAGTGTTAAAATATTTATTTACCTTAACAGAAATGCATATATAGTATTGCATTATTATCATTAGGACTTGAATGTGCACACCAACACTAACACAGTTAATATTGAAAGCTTGCACACTCTTTGCCAAATAAACCTAGAGCATCTAGGTAAACAGAAAATGGGCCACAAAATTTTGAAATAATTTCACGGATAAAGACAGATTTTCCTCCCAGAGCAACCACTGTAACTTCCTATATAATAGTTTATAATCCAGAATTATGAGCTTTTGGTCACTTCTAATTGGCTTCCACTTTCAGAGGATTTGGAAAACAGTCATGCTCTGCATTTCTTCCAAAACACACTATTTATTCCCAATTCAGTTTGTGACTCCCCTAGCAGATCTGGCAGCTGCCAACTGCAAAATGGTCTAGGCAACACAACTGTCACATTTGTTACTACAAAGCAACACATTTTCTGCAGAGAGACACCAGAAAAACTTTCTCACTGAGTGTTCTCAGGATAGAAAGAACCTTGGGGTAAGGACAAGTGTGACAAGCGAATGGGGGTGGTAGTGTGGTGCAGTAAAGTACAGGTAAGCCAGCAGGGATAGGAAAGTTGCCAAGGTTCATGTCTGAAAAGAACTGAGAAGGAGATTGGCCTCATCAAGAAACCTAACTAGAATTCCTCTTCCATTATTCACAAATTACTGTTTCCACAGCTCCTGTGGAAGGGACTGTGGGATTCTGTGCCCAAGAACCCTCTTGTCTCAGTGTAAGTGAGCTCTAAGACAGAGCATATATATATATATATATATATATTTTTTTTTTTTTTTTCCCCTCCCAGAGCTTTACATCTTCTACCAAGGCAACTTCTCTGCTACTGAAATTTTTGATTCTTTCTTTAACAGTGGAAGGAAAAATCGAAAAGTGGATTTTTGCACTCACAACAACCACTCTATTCATTGTCACCCCCTTATTCTCCCTTGTTTACCTCCCTTCTCTCATCCTCCCGCCAAACACTGCTTGGGGCGTCAGGTGTCCCTTTATGCCCTATTAGCTGCTGAAGTCTCTGGTGGGAGTCCTGGCGCCTTCCTTACCTGACAATCACATACATGACCAGGAAGTTTCCGAAGAGACCCACCACGCACACGATGGAGTAGAGTGCCATGATGGTGATGGCCGTGATCATGGAAGGACTGCCGGTCGGAGGGCACGAGCTGTCGCTCCCGCCCAGCGCGGTGCGGTTCGGACCGCATGGGTCGGACAGGTTGCCATCTAGGTGGGAGAAGTTGACCCAGGAACCGGGACTAGGTGCCAGGGAGCAACTTGAAGAGTGCGCATAGGGATCAGTGCAATTGCTGGCATTGGTGGGGACGGTGCTGCTGTCCATGGTGCTGACGGCTGGCTGGGACCTCGCTATGAGGTAAACCCGAGCACCCAGACTTTTCCAGGTTCCACGCGTCTCGGCCGCTTCCTCTCGCCGCTGCCACAGTTCCTGCTATTTCTTACAGAGATCAGCCCTGGTGCAGTCAGAGAGGAGCGTCAGGTAGAATGGGAGAGGGGGGATCTGACATTATCCACTGCTTGTAAACCCCTTCCGCCTTAGTAGTAGAGACACATCCTCAACCTCACAGCGCTATGGGGAGGGGAGGGAGGGCTGTGAGGGATCCGGAGGCTGGAGGAGGGGAGGGAGGAAAGAGAAGGGGTGGATTTTGCGCAAAGCAATCCAACCAGTTGGTCTGTCTCCCCATTCGGCACTCGTCCATGCAAACACCACTAAGGAGGGGCAGAATGGGGAAGGGAGTTGGAGGGAAGGGGCGGGGGAGACAGAGAGTTAGTTCTTGGCAGCAGTAAAGCATAAGACAGGGGGCTGACATCAGTCTATTTTCCCAGCTCCGTTTTCTCTGTGTAATACGAAAGGAAAGACGTTGGCCTGGTGCAACCGGGACAATCCTTACATCCCATCGCTCTTCCAGCCTTCCAGTCTGCTGAAATCATTCGGGACAGGTTACACTAACTCCTTTTCTTTGCCTTTTCCTTGCCTCAGTCCTGCACGTACACGCAAAAGTAACCGTGTTTTTTACATCACTAAATGAGAATTTTCGCAACCCTTCAAACCTGTCTGGAAAAAAAAAAGTGGTCCTGTCTCTGGAAAAAGAAGTGAGAAACAACTTTTGTGTAGGAAACCTGTTCCTTTTATTCCAGATTCCCCTAATTTCTGTTAAAGTAGAAGTTCTAGTTACACCTGAGTTCTGTCTTGGTGGAGGGACGAGGCACAAGAGCTTGTTATAGAAATCAGGGGGTTGTGGCATCCAGGAAAGCCAACCAAGAATAATGGTGAGCCTCCACATCCCAAATCTCAAAGATCCATTTAGAATTGTTTATTACCCTTTTATTGCCAGACTTCCTACATGGACATGAGCTTCTCAGTAACAGTTCTCAAAATCAGAGGTTTGCATTATTTCAGTCTGTTTCCTAGTGTAGAGATTCCAGGAGGAATTTCGCAAACATCTGGAACTGGAGTGGCCCATACAAAGTTGAGGAACATTGATGCATTTTAAAATTTGATACCTAACTTCCAAGACCCCAAATACTTCAATTTTGGAAATAAATTTGTAAATCAACCAGGGGTAAGATGTTTTTATTGTTGTTGTTTATTTGGTGTTTTTTTTTTTTTGTAAATTAGCACTAATTGTGAAGTAAATCTCCTAACTGTAAGTGTATTTGTGTATGTATATATCTTTTAACAATATGCATTGGTATTAGATATCCCCAATTGGTTGTAGAAAACAACACTTTTGGGGAACAGGAAGAGAAGTGGGTTAGGGAGCTTAAGAACATTTAATTCCAATATTATTTCTACCATTTTCTTCAAAACAGATAACTCACAGGTAAACTCCATTAATCATAGGTTACGTTACCGATTTTCAGCATTATTTTTATCCTTTTACACTAAAGGGTATAATTTCATCAGTAAAAGTTCATACAGATCTCCTAAGGACTGGTAAAAATACCTTGCCACGTATTCTCATATGAGTTAGTATACGACTTTACACACATTGGGCTGAAATCTGTCTGACATTATT
Source organism: Meles meles (assembly GCF_922984935.1). Classification (NCBI taxonomy): domain Eukaryota; kingdom Metazoa; phylum Chordata; class Mammalia; order Carnivora; family Mustelidae; genus Meles; species Meles meles. Next base: position 13,440,563 of record NC_060070.1, read on the forward strand.
TAGTCTCTTGAGGACACATAGAACCAGTTGAAGCTTATTTCATGTGAGAGATAAATAAGCACAATGCAATAAGCCCTGGCCTTGGGCTCAAATCATTTTGTGAATTTTGGATTTATAACTATTTAGCTGTGTGAGCTATCTCACTGAATGACAGTTTTGTTATCAGTAAAAAAAATGTTGGGGCACCTGGGTGGCTCAGTGGGTTAAAGCCTCTGCCTTCGGCTCAGGTCATGATTCCAGGGTCCTGGGATTGAGCCCCACATCGGGCTGTCTGCTCCGCGGAGAGCCTGCTTCCTCCTCTCTCTCTGCCTGCCTCTCTGCCTAGTTGTGATTTCTCTCTGTCAAATAAATAAAATATTTTTAAAAAATGTTAATAATATCTTATAGGTGTGTCAGCAGGATTAAATAAGGTATACAATACAATACTAGTTATTTAATAAATGATAGCTTATTACTCCATTTCATATATTTGAAAATAACAAAGTAGTCTCTTCCACAAGTTAAATATCAGCTTCTTTTGGCTATTTCTTATAAAGTATAGTTTTGTTTTTTTTCAGTAGGCTTCCATTTTTTCTATTCACATTATAGTTTGTACATCTGTTCTTCTTCTTCTACTTTTTTTTTTTTTGCATGTCAGTTCTCTGTTCTTAAGGTACAGCTCCAAAGCTAAAAACAATGCCCTAAGTTGGCATGACCGATAAAAACTGAGCAAGATTATAAACTTTTCTTTCTACCAGTATATGTATCAGAAGGTCCTATTAACATTTTTTTTGAAGTCACATGCTTTCTTGACACTCTTGAGGCTTAGTACTGACAACATTCTCTAAACATGATCCAAATGCGTTGAATAGATATTTATTAAAGCTCTACTTTGGGTCAGGTGCTGTGGTTTTAAAAGATAGATACAATTGTTTTGGACACAGGAGCTGACTTCTCATACTGTGTAAGTTATGTTTTTCTTTTCCTATAAATTTATAGTTGTTTAGAGAGATCTGAGTACAACAAATAGATTTTTAATTTTTAAATTACATCTTGTTAGATCTAGTTCGTGATTCATATCTAATAAAATCCTTTGGAATTGTGATTCTGTCATCTTTTGTATGCCTGCTTCGGACCTTGTATATTTTATTTACCTTCCCAGCTTTAACTGACTCCTGAGAGCAGACTTGTTCACTATGTACTTAATACACAGTGTACTTTTTCCTTCTTTATGTATTAAATATACAGTATGTGTAATATATAATATGTTAATTTAATTGAGATATAATATATACATATAGCATATGTCATATGCTATCTATATGCTATATATAATATTATATATACATACATGCATACATATATATGAATATAATATAAACACATACCATATGTTTTATAAATGCTACGGACTATCACTGAATGTTTGTGCCCCTCCAAAATTCATATGCTAAAATCCTAACATCCAATGTGATGGTATTAGGAGATAGGGTCTTTAAGAAGGAATTAGGTTATGAGGGTGGAGGCTTCAGGAATGGGACTATTTCCTTTATTAAAAAAAAACTCCAGAAAATTCTCTAGCTCTCTTTTCACCATTTGAAGGTACAAAGAGAAAAGAGCAGTTTGGCAGTCTGCAACCTGGAAGAAGACCCTTATCAGAACCTGACCATGTTGGCATCCTGATCTTGGAATTCCAGTTTTCAGAACTGAGAAATAAATTTCTCTTACTTATAAACCACTCAGTTTATGGCATTTTTGTTATAGCAGTCCAAATTGAGTAAGACAATAATATCATCTAAACTAATCTGGGTGATTTTTAAATGGTACAGCTTGGGAAAAAAACACTTTAATGAATATAATAATAATATTTGCCCTTTTAAATTCAGTATATTCTGTTAACTAGTCAGGATTTAAATGGACAGACATATGGAGAGCTCATGGGACTTTTCTCTTAGAATTACTGTCACAGAGTACAAATTCCCATTGTCCTTCTCTAGAAACATCATTTGTTTTTCATTCTATTTTATAAATATACAATTATTCTATCAAGTAAGTATTTGAACTCTGGGCTTTAACTACATATTTTTAACTGAAATTTGATGCTTGGCTTTTCTATTACTCTTTCTCAAGTTTCATTAAGAAAATTATTATTTCTATTTTGAATGCAGGATTTTCTGGACATCAATGCAAGTCTTTCCTTGCAGGCTGAGTATATCCTACCAATACAAAATTTGAGAAAATGCAAGACAAACTTAATTTCTCTTTCAAATGTCATAGGACAGCCTTGAGAAACCCAGGGAAAAGTTACTACAGAAATAAAATTTGATACCACTTAATATATAGTATGAAAGAACCCCAAGTTCCAGTTTCTGTTTTATCTTAGTTGCCCTATGGGTGTTCTCCCTTTTATCCTACTTGCATGTTTCTTACCAAAGTCGTCTTTTTTTTTTTAAAGATTTTATTTATTCACTTGACAGAGAGAGAGAGATCACAAGTAGGCAGAGAGCTAGGCAGAGAGAGAGAGAGAGGGGAAGCAGGCTCCTTGCTGAGCAGAGAGCCCAATGCAGGGCTTGATCCCAGGACCCTGGGATCATGACCTGAGATGAAGGCAGAGGCTTAACTCACTGAGCCACCCAGGCGCTCCTCTTACCAGAGTGGTCTTAAGTCTGCTGTGAAATCTCAGGTCTTTTGTAAAAAGAGGTGAAATGTAAATACATAAGTCAGTTTATAACATGCCTAATTATTTTATATAACTTAGATTCTAACCATATAATCTTTAATTTCCTTAAGCCTTAGTATCTTATCTGTATAATAGGAATATCTGCTCTACTTTTTTTGTTAATATTTCTTATTTCACCTGGATTTTCTATTTGAAGAAAGAAAAACTTATCTACCAGTCAAGACTTAACATTGCTATCAAACCCTTATCATAAAACATTTTTCATAAAAATATTTGCTTCAAAGCAATGCATTTAGTAATAGAATGGATTCTAGACAGGTGCTAAAAGCCACTCACTGAATTTGAAAATGTATTAGCTTTAATTATTCATATAATTTCCATTATCCCACACATATTTTAATAGCTTAGTCTTAATTTTTTTGGAGACTGACTGTTAATGGAACACAAGATTGACAGTTATTAATGAGGAATACAGACATAAATACAATGTATAAAACTATTATAGTGGTTTGAAGCTCAGGATAAAAGGGTATATCTAAAATTTCATTAGAAGAACACTTTATGTGTTTATTGACTGATATTTTCTACATTATCTAGCATCTGAGTGTGTATAACTAAAAAGAATTTAAATGCATTATGGTGCAATATTATCCTTGACCACTGTGTTGTTGCATAAACATTCAGTAAAGTGCAACAGGTATGTTTATATGGTAAAAATAAAAAAAAAAGGAAAAAAATAATTTCACAATCACCTCAACTCAATAAACCTAAGAGAGAGATGTCTAGGATAGAGGAGACAAAAACCCTGGACTTTTTATTTAAAACATTTAAAAATTATTTATTTATTGAATTATAATTGACATACAATGTTATATTAATTTTAGGTGTATTACATAGTAATTCACATTTAGAGGGGATTGGATAATTCTTTATTGGGGATGTGGGAGGTTCTGTCCTGTAAACTTTTTTTAATTGAAATATAGTTGAAATATAATGCTACAGTAGTTTGAGGTTTACAACATAGTGATTCAATAACTGTATGCTGTGCTCACAGATGTAGCCACCACCTGTCACCACACAATATTATTACAGTACCATTGACTATAAACCTTATGCTTAATCTTTTATTCACATGACAATTATTTTATAACTGGAAGACTGTACCAACTACTCCCCTACACCCATTTTGCCTGTCCTCCCTCTGGCAACCTGCAGTTTGTTCTCTGTCTCTGTGTCTGTTTCTATTTCATTTTGTTTGTTCCTTTGTTTTGTTTTTCAGATTCACGTATGAGTAAAATCATGCAGTATTTGTCTCCGACTTATTTCACGTAGCATAAAACCCTCTAGGTCCACCCATGTTGTCACTAATGACAAGACTCCATTCCTTTTCATGGCTGAGTAATGTTCCATTGTATGTGAAAGTATTTATCCTTCATCTTTTGGATCTTTATATCTTGTTTAATGTGGCTTGAAGATTAGCAAGATGAATTATAGGAAATATTACAGTATATTTAATAGCGCAAAAATGACTTTAAAGGGCCTGATTCCTTTGAGGACCTGAAGATGGTATCTGTGAGTCCAACTCAGTTAATTCTCTTGAATAATTTATAAAAGCAGTTAGTTTAAGTGATTCATAAGCCTAAATATCTTCCTTAAAATCTGGATCATTTCTACTTGAGTTTTTCTCTTCGATTTCCAGTTATAGAGGACTGCCATTACTCTATTATAGTCTTTTATCACTTTATATCTAAACAAAAAGTTGTCAGACCTTTTTGTCTCAGGAATCTACACATTTAAAAATTATTGACAATTCACAGAAATTTGGTTTATGTAGGTTATTCTTTATCACAATTTATAACATTAAAAATTAAGACAAAAATTTGAAAGCATTTATCCATTCATTTAAAATAAAAACAGTAAACTTACTATAGGTAAAATTTTTTAAGAAAAAAAAAAACACTGTATTTTCCTAAGTAAGAAAATATTTACTGAGAAGAGTGGTGTTGTTTTACATTATGGGTTTATTTATTTATTTATTTTTATTTATTTATTTGACAGAGAGAGAGATCACAAGTAGGCAGAGAGGCAGGCAGAGAGAGAGGAGGAAGCAGGCTCCCTGCGGAGCAGAGAGCCCGATGCGGGGCTCGATCCCAGGACCCTGAGATCATGACCTGAGCCGAAGGCAGCGGCTTAATCCACTGAGCCACCCAGGCGCCCATTATGGGTTTATTTTTAATGTCTGGTTTAGAAGAAGATAATTGGATTCTCCTATTTGCTTGTTCATTCAATCAGTTGCAATATGTTGTTTGGTTGAGGGTATGAAGAAACTATGGTCTTACACAAATATGTGGTTAGGAGAGGAAGGGTATTTCAGTGGCCTTGGCAGGTAATTGTGATATTTTTCTTTGCTAGTAAACCCAAAGTTCACAAGTGCTAGTTACTTAAAGGTTAGTTGGAATGTAGAAATTGAAGTAGTGATTTTTTTCTTTTCAATTAAAATCCATTGGTTTATCTTCCACTTTCAGTGAACTCGCTACTCATGCATGACTTTGTAAATCATGTATTGATCATTTGGAAAATGTTGGTTTACTGGATTATGTCAATTTTCCAAATGCTGGACCAGTCCACTATATATTAAAAAAAGTCACATTTGTTAATGTCACTACTGGTATTATAGGAAATTTCTTCACATATTGGGATGTTGGCAAGCTGCAATGGAAGATAAATTTTTCTAATTTTCAATTTTTCTTGAAAGACTGGATTTTATCATTGGTAAGAAATATATTGTTTTCCTTGAGGTGATAGGCTCATTCCCTTCATTTTTAGGAAAATATTTGCCAGACATACAATTCTAAATACTTGTAGTTTATTTTCAGTCATAAGTGTAATAGTAGTCCAGGGAAGAGTTCGGTCCACCCCACATCACAGAAATACTTTTCCTGGAGAAAACCATCCTACCATTCTGTATGCAGCAGAAGTGTTTGATGTGTACTTCCCATACAAATATCAAAAAGACATTTACTCAAGGGTCAAGATTTAATAAAATTAATTATTTTTACTGATCTGTCAATGACATATTATTTTATTTTTTATTTTTAAAAAGTATTATTTGCCCCAGGGGTACAGGTCTGTGAATCATCAGGCTTACACACGTCACAGCACTCACCACAGCACATACCCTCCCCAGTGTCCATCACCTAACCACCCTCTCCGTCAATGACATTTTAAAGGTAAAACTTATTTTTTCTTTTCTGTGAATGTGTGTGAAAAATACAACGACACAGTTTTGTGTCACTGCCTTGATTCCTACTAAGGTGCTAACAGTTTCAACCCATCATTTGTTTTGTACTATTAATGCAAATTGCAACAGAGTGAGAAAGCTGTAGAACTTTCTAGGGTTATTATAAAAACAGTTTTGACCTCATGGATCCCTTGAAAGAGTCTTAAAGACCTCCAGGAATCCCTAGACCACACTTTCAGAACCACCAGGTTAAACTTTTATAAATATCTCCTGTTTTCTGCTTTTATTTCTTATCAATCTACTGGACATATGTGTCAGTGCTATATAAATCTTCTTAAAATCATTCCTTGAGCAAATCATTCCTTTGTACCATAGCTTTTAATGATTGACCTAAACCAACTTTATCAACCTTTATTTTTTGTACAGACTACTCTATATTTCTTTTTTCTTAATTCACTTCCCCATTTTCCGCTCCTTGAACTTCCATGCTCCAAAGATCACATAGAAAGTGATGGTGACAGCTTTTTCCTAGCGTGTTAATTCTGCATTCAAACAATTGCACATCTGCCTTTGTACAAAAGACCTTTAACTTCGGTGTTAATAAAATCAGGCCATTCCATCCTCATTAAAAAGGTACTTTATTCATGTTTTTTTCCTCTAACCCAAGCCCTGCCCTTAATCTTTCCTCTCTTTTCTCACGGCCTCATTTACTCCTCCACACCTAAAAATCTGGCCTTCATTTCTAAGGGCATTAGGGACTTTCATAATGCTAACCTACTGACACTTTAAGTCTTATAGGATTGCTCTTCCTAATACTCTTTAGTACCTCACCTCAACTCTATTTCTTGATAATCCTATTGCTCTGATCATATGTTTTCATTTATTTTATTTTACTTTAATTTCAATTAGCCAACACATAGTTTATTACTAGTTTCAGACGTAGTGTTCAACAATTCTTCAGTTGCGTACAGCACCCAGTGCTCATCACATCCTAACCTTTTCATTTACTTTGATTGTTCCTTTCTCTGTTACTTGCTCCTTAAATATTGATTTTTCAACATCTCCTCTACTAACCTTCTCAACATGCTTTTCCAAAGTAATAGCAAATGACTCTTGATTTTAACCTATATGCTGACGGACCCAATCATTCACATCTCCAGCTCTGACCTTTATCTAAAGTTTCAGATTCTAATGTTTGGTCATTTCTACTTGAACAACTCATGGGTACTGGAGATGCCATATGTCCAAAATATTTTCACCATCCAACCCAAACATACTTCTCTTAATGGTGTCACTATCTCCTGAGTCTCCAAACTGAGAAGCCTGACAGTCATACTTGCGTTTCTAGATGGGCAGCATGTAGTGGTTAGGAGTGTAAACTCTGGTGCCCCATTCCTTGATAAAATCCCATTTTAACCACAATCAAACCATGTGACTGTGGACAACGTCCTTAATCTGCTAATAGCCAGTGTTTTCATCTATAAAATTGAGTTCCCAATATGGCTCTTATGGGTATTGCTAGAGTTGTTTTTAATTAAAATACTTACAAGAGTCTTTGGCACATATAAACATGATAGAAATATTTGTTAAATAAACTCATAGACTGCTCTCACTCTTTTTATCCCCTATCCAGTGACTGTGACTGCTGATTCTACCTGTTAAATTTCCTCTCATTCTTGCTATCAGTCTTCTGATTTAGGCTTTTATTACTCCTGTAGAGTTAAATAGTAAATTCTTAACTGTTCTCTCTTTCTCTCTATGCATTCACCTTACACAGTGTTGCCAAAAGTTGATGTTAAAAAATGGAAATCTGACTGTGCTGCTACTGATCTTGTTTGTTGGCTTCCTGTTATTGATAGGATAAAGTTGAATTTCCTGTTATATATGGTCCCTTAGGATAAACCCTGTTAACTTCATCTCTGGGGTACTCACTCTTTGCACTTTGCTCCCTGGGAATACTGAACGACTTATATAGTTCCTTGTACTTGCTATACAGTTTCTTGTCTCTGTATTTTCATCATTTTCTTCTCTGGCACACAGGAGGTATTTAATAAGTATTTGTTGACTGGCTGTAAGGCACTGTTTTAGTCTCATTTGACCATGTAGACTGGTACAGTAATGGAATAGAGCAAATCTTCAGTAAACATCCTGTAACAACTGATTGGCAGGAAAGTGGAGAAGACCCAATGGCTAGATGCATTCTAGACATACAGAGAAGAGTATCTCAGAACTTAATGCATTTGTGTCCAACAACTGATTGGTCATTTCCTCCTTGAGGACCTTCGGTAAAATGACAATGTAAAATTGTCAAATGCCAATATTTTTATATTAACATTAAGGGACTGTGTTTTTGAAATAGGATTTAAAGAGACATAAACTGTCACAGAGCTTTTGATGGGATTAAACTGTCATAGTTTTTTCTTTAATCCCCTTTTTTCTTATTGTTTTTAATATAAAGTTAAGGCAAACTTCTATGATATCTCCGCCATTAAGTAACACTTGTGGCTGGAATGTGGCTTTCTGACCATTACCTTGGGTTATGCATTCTAGCCTTCACCTGCGTCCATTTGCAGGTTCAGAGAGATATGTTAATATAATTTCCCCATATTTTTTGTCTTTTCTGTGATCCCTTTTCTACAAGAACAATGAAAGCAACACATATATTTTTAAAGTTGTTTTTAACTCTGGATGCTTCTGATCTTCATATAACTTTCCTCCCTTTCCATGAATAGATTGCACAAAATTTGAGATAGGACAATGTCTGTCACCCAAACCTCTTGCCCAAACTCCCTATACTTTCCACATCCTGTGAGGAGAATACCCCAGAATTTTCTTTACTAAAAACAAACTTGTGAGGGAAAAGCTGAGTACATATGATTAGCACTATTTTCCTTTTGTTTTTAGCTTGTAATTTTATTTTTCACCGCACTTCTCTTGAAAGAGTCCAGGCAGACAGTAAGACTTTTGATTCAGGCAAATTAACACTTCCAAGCTCATACTTGATAATAAAATCCTATTAAAGTTTTTAATTCTTAAAGGAACCAGACATAGTCCAGTTGTGAATTTTTATAACTTTCCTCAGCATAAGTGAAAATTTCTAAAATCCTAGTGTCTCCATACTACCTATCAATTTATTCCCTTCAGCAGGTTTAAAGATCCTTAAGAGCAAAAAGCAAGATTTACCTCCTTTGTAGATATGTTAATATACCTTCTTAAGTGTAAATGCATACCTGGGTAGCATGAGGAAACTCTGAGAAGGGTACAATATGTCAGGTATACTCTGAATGTTTAAGGGAACATTTCTGAATATAAATATAAAGGAGAATTTGCCTCCAAATTTGCCCTGATAGGAGCCTTCAGAATTATCAATGTTCGTCCATCTCATGTGGATAGAAAAATCTCACCTGAAACTACACTTCTTTATAATTATTAATGTATCTTTTAAAACAGCTGCAAGTGTTAGAGTCTTCTTTGAGGTTAAGATTGATTTTCTAACATAATAAAAAGTCATTTAGAGCCAAGTTTATCTGTTCTGCTTTCATCATTTTATTTTGGGTTTAAAATACGATAAGATAGTCAGCCCTAGAGTATGGAGATGGATTTTTAAAATATTTGGTTTATACATTTTTTGTAGGTGATTTCAAGATTAGGGCTATAAGCAGGAAGCTTCTCTAAAAATATAATCTTATAAAATGTCCATATGAAAAAATACTTTCATTTATGTTCTAGAGTGCTTAGTTTTTTTTTAGAAACATTGAATTTGTTGTCATGTTGCGTGTATGTTACCTTAGAAAGTGTCAGTCTTATGTATATTAAATACCTTAAGGAAAGCTCAAAGCATAAATGGGCAATTTTTTAATGTATGAATTTATATTTGAGCTCACTGAAGGCCTATGGAAGGGATATGAAGACACGTATAAAGAGGAGGGGATCCTATAAGATGGACCAAAGTAGACGGTCATATTTTTAGAAAAGTGACAATAGAATGAAAAAAAAAAAAGAAAAAAAACCTTGTGGGGGAGGAATTCCGTGTCCAGAAAGAGGAAAGAGATATTAACAGGGTGGATTGAATAGACTGGCTGGAAAAACAGCTCAATGATGGATCCACGGAGGGGGGACCCTGCACCCGAATAGAAAACGGTCTCTTTTTCATACATCATACAATAATGTATGAAACACAAAAGGAAAGATTGTCATAGATCTGAGCATAGTACTATTTTCAGGACTTGAATACCCATTCCTGGGCCTGAAGTATGGGTGAGGGAATGACACTCCATCTCAAAGAGAAATCTAATGCTTTCTGCTGGAACAATAAGTGACATTAGTCTACTTTTACTATTCCCAGAACTATAATAGGTTTTGGACTCCCATATTTTTGATGAGCACAAGTAGAAGAGACAAGAAAGGGAATTGCTGGAGGGAAATGGAAAATGAGAAAGAACTTTGAACCCACGGATGCCATGGGTTCTTTCCCACATTTCTATGTGGATGCTAGTGCTAAATGTTAAACAAAAGTCAGAAGACACAGGGCACCTGGGTGGCTCAGTAGGTTAAAGCCTCTGCCTTCGGCTCAGGTCATGATCTCAGGGTCCTGGGATGGAGCCCCACATCAGGCTCTCTGCTCAGCGGGGAGCCTGCTTCCTCCTTCTCTCTGCCTGCCTCTCTGCCTACTTGTGATCTCTGTCTGTCAAATAAATAAATAAAATCTTAAAAAAAAAAAAGTCGGAAGACACTTGAATTGTTGTATGGCTTCCTTGGGTAGTGCTATAAACAGCTAAATAATTCCATAAAGCTCAGTGTATTTCACATGGTGTGTGATCATAAATAGGTACAGTTTCATTGACTGAGCAGGTAACTTATCTGATTAAATGATTTGAATGGGTAGATGGCAAAGGATACAGCATAGGAATTCCACTTAAATTGTCTGATATGATTCTCAAAACAACCTGGAAATGGTAGCTTGAGTAGAAATCGTTTCGTTTCCACTTTACTAACTCAGAAACTGAAGCTCAAACTATTTCAACAACTTAACAATGATCACTTGTATGGGAAAATAGTAGAACAGAGACTTGAAGAAGTTAGATGTTAGGGGGCAAGTTCCTTGTCTTCATTCTTAATCCCTTCTTACAGCATATGAGTATAAATAAGACATTTCATTGGAGCCTACTTTATGCCAAGCACAGTGGTAGTGCTTTACCTCGAATAACCTTATGAGATAAGTACTATCATGAAGACTCTATACAAGCAAGTAAAGGAGGCTCTATGAGAAGTTGGGGTGAAGGACTTCAAAGGCTCCTCTTTAGCCACTAAATTCTGCTGTTGATCTCATGTACCCTAGTGTCATTAAAGACCCAGAGATTATGTTGTGCATCATAAACACCTGGGTTTATACACATTGTCAAACACATTAGGACCATATCAAATCTTGGATAGATTTTTGGCCATAACACTTACACATTCATTTATTTACAAATATTTATTGGGCAACTTGTATATGCCAGGCACTGGAACCAGATACTAGGATAAAAGAATGAACAAGTCCCTGTGTGAATGGAACTTACATTCTAGAGGGAGGGAGGGAAAAAGAGTTGGGAGCAGTTGGAGAGGGACAGGGAGAGAACAATTAGTCTATGACTAATTTACGATTAGTCAGGTGATAATAAGTGCTAGGAAAAAAACAAGTCAGTTTTGTGATAAAATCATATTGGTAGTCCAATGAGGAAACAAGTTGAGAGACATATCAAGATATTTGGATTTGATTATAGAAATGAAATCATAGCCATTAAGAGAATAAAGCTCAACCATATTTTTATTTCCTTAAACAATTATTAACAATTGAGGTTTTAATTAATTAATTTATTTATTTTAAGAGACAGGGGTTGGGGGGGAAGCAGAGAGAATGCTAAACAGGGTCCATGCTTAATTCAGAGCCTGAGGAGGGGCTAGGTCTCATGATCCTGAGATCGTGACCTGAGCCCAAAACAAGAGTTGGATGCCTAACCATCTGGACCACCCAGGTGGCCCTTGAGGTTTTTATTTCTAGAATCTTTTTAGTTTTGGCTGATAACCTGATTTTCAACGGGGAAACTTTCCACCAGACTCAATCTCCTTCTTCACTGTATAATGGGAATACCTATTGCAGCAAAAAATACAGTCCATAACTGCTGTGCTTTCACAAATGCCAAAATATCTGTTATGTATGAGGAACTGTAGAAAATAATCTAATGTCATGTTAACAAATTTGAATTAGAATTTCCAAAATTGAAAATAAATTTCAATATAAATTCTTTAAATTCAGCCCTAAAACTTAAGCAATTTAAACTCTTAGAATGAAGATACAATGTGCTTTATGAAAGTTTAGTTACTCAATACCTATTAACTTTCTTTCTTCCTCTCTGACTTAAAGCTAAGTATTATAATTATTATTTTTGGGGGTAATTTTTTTAACTGTGTTTTTTTCATGGATTTTTAAATTATAAATAGTTATATATTTTTTTATTAAATATTTTTATTTATTTGAGAGACACAGAGAGAGAGCACATGAGAGGAGGAGGATCAGAGGGAGAAGCAGACTCCATGCTGAGCAATGAGCCTGATGTTGGACTCGATCTTGGGACTCCAGGATCGAGCCAAAGGCAGTTACTTAACCAACTGATCCACCCAGGTGCCCTAGTTATGCAAATATATTAATAATGTCCTTCCATTCTTAGACAATTGTTAGCACATCATAGATTTTTTCTTTATTGCTTTCTTTTTTTTAATTAAAAATTTTTTTTTACTTTTTTAAATTAAAAAAAATTTATTATGTTATGTTAGTTGCCATACAGTACATCATTAGTTTTTGATGTAGTGTTCCATGAATCATTGTGTATAACACCCAGTGCTCCATGCAATTTGTGCTCTCCTTAATACCCATTACAGAGCTAACCCATCCCCCCACCCCTTATTGCTTTCTTATACTTTGTGCATGTTAACTTTATAATCAATTACTTTATTTTTTTAAGTTCTTTTTTTTTTTTTGAGAGAGAGAATGAGTGAAAGAGAGAGAGAGTATAAGCAGGGGAGGGTAGGGGGAGAGGCAGAAGTGGATTCCCTGCTGAGCAGAGAGCCCCACGTGGGGTTCCATCCCAGGACCCTGGGATCATGATCTGAACTCAAGGCAGACACTTAATGGGCTGAGCCACTCCGGCACCCCTATAATCAATTATTTTAATTGATTTTATAATAAATTGAAAATTTATTTTAATAAATTTTCTGGAGATAGCACATATTTGTTATTTGTTATTAGTTATTAGTAACAAGTTATTATGTGGATGTTCCACAGTTTATTCAACCAATCCATTTTGGTGGACATTGGAATTGCTTTCAGACTTTTGCTACTACCAATACTAGTGCAATGAACAATCCTGTGCTTTTCATATTTTTTTGCCAATATATCTTTTAGATAGGTTCTTGGAATTACTGCTGGATCAAAGGGTAAATGCATACATAATTATGCTAGGTATTTTTAAACTCTTCTCATTGGGAATTTCATGGTTTACAGCTTTAACAGAAATATTTGAGTGCCTGATTCTACATTGAATTACCAACAGAGTGTGGTTTCAACCTTCTGGACTTTTTGTTTATGTGGTAGAAGAGAAATAGTATACCAGAAGTTTCACTTTGCTTTTCTCTTTTCTGTAAGTTTGAATATCTTTCCTCAGAGTTAAGAGCGAGCCATTTGCCTTTAGTTTTCTTTGTGCTCTGTTCAGTTTCCTATTTCATTTAAAAAAAAATAGGGTCAATAAATTGTTGAATCACTATATTGTATACCTGAAACTATTATAACGCTGGATGTTAACTGCTGCAGAATTAAAATAAAATCTTAAAAAATAGTTAAAAAATAAAAAAAATGAGGTGATTACTCTTTTTCTTTTTTATTTTAGGAGCAGTTTATATATTAGAGATATTAACACTTCAGTTAGTATTTTTTTCTCAGTTTTTCATTTGTCTTCGTAATTTGCTTAAGGTCTTTTGCCATGCAAAAAGTATCTTTCATGTGTTCAAATTTATCCGTGTTTCCCCATATTCTGGAATTTGAGCAGTAGGTAGACAAAGTTTCCCAGGCTATAGAGGAATTTAATCATACTAACTTCTAAAACTATGATGTTTCATTTTTTGGTATTTTTGGAATTTATTGTCTTTTATGATGTATGGAATGGGTTTAATTTTTATCTTTTTTTTAGTATGACTATCCAGTTATCATAATTCCATTTACTAAACAGTTTGTTTCCCCTCAGACTTGAGATACCACCTCCTTATTGTACTCTGTTTTATGTGTATATATGTAACTGAGTTTATTCTGAATGTTTTATTCCATTCCATTAGTCTCTCTGTCTTTTTAATGCAACAGTTTCCACACTGTTATGAAGCTTCACAGTGTATTTTAAGAACTGATAGGACTGGCCACTTCCCTACTTCTATTTTAATATTTTTGCTTATTTGTTTTTTCAAATGAAATTTATAGTTAACTTGTCCAGGTCTGGAAAAGAAAAAAAGCCTGATGTTTTTCAAGTGGTATTGTATTAAAATTATAAATAACCTTAAGGGAAACTGATCTATTTATAATGTTGATTCTTCTTAAGCACATGGTCTATTTTTTCATTTGTTTACATTTACTTTCGTGTCATGTAAGAATGTTTTAAAGATTTCATCATAGAAGTGTGGATATTTCTTAAAATCTGGCCTAGGTAACATATTATTGTTATCATTTTTAGCTGCTGCAAATGTGTTTTTTTCATTATATCTTATATTTGGTTACATCATATATATATACACATACATATATATGATATTGCTTTTTGTATGTTAATTTTTATACATATTATTTTATTATTTATGATAATTTTTTTATTTTAGGGGATTTCAATTTATTTTTGCCTGGGGTGACATATTTTAAATAATAACCATTGGGAAATTACTTCCGTTTAAAATTCAAAGCCCCAGAAAATTTCCAGAAATACATATACTACATAAAGTAAAGAATATCTGTGCTCAATGAGCCTCTAGATAATAAATCCAAGACCATAGCCCATACTGAAGTCTCAAATCTCTGCGTGGTTGGGCTATATTCTAAATTCAGCATAAGCAAGTTGTAAATCACCTTACTTTGAAGAGCCATTAGATTTCCTTTAAGGTATATGTACAGTAGTCCTCCCTTATTTGCAGTCTCTCTTACTTTAGTTTCAGTCACCTGTGGTCAACCAAGGTCTGGAAGCAGATGATTCTCCTGAGATATTGTCAGAAAGTCAGTAGTAACCTGGTGCTACCTCGCAACATGCATGTCATCCCCTTCAATTCACGTCATCACGTGGGTATGTTACCCTCTCCTATCATCACAAGAAGAAGAAGAAGGTGAGTAGAGTACAGTAAGATATTTTGAGAGAGTGATCAAATTAATAGAACTTTTATTATAGTATATTAATGTAATTTTCTATTTTATTTTCAGTTGTTGTTATCTTGTACTGTGCTAATTTATAAAATAAACTTTATCATAGGTATGTATATAGAGGAAAAATATAGTATATATAAGATTTGCTACTGTGTGTGGTTTCAGGCAACCACTGGGGATCTCAGAACATTATCCCTGTGGGTAATGGGGAACTACTGTATAGAGTTTTGTGTCTATGAGTTCTTTTGTAGCATCTACCCATTTCTCTTATAGTCTATAGATACATATTTCTCTATGGCTCTCAGTTTTTCCAATTTGCATGGCAATTTTTAGCCTGTCCAGCATTTTTTCATTTGTAGTTCCCCTAAATAAGTTTGTTTCACCTCCTCTCATAAAATTGAAGTGGCTTTTCCTCTTACTTACAAAATAATAAATATACTTTCTGGGGCTCACAAGGCCTTATAAGATCTGTGTCTTAATTCACTTCCTTCCACCACCTGTGTAACCTCATCTTCTACTTCTGTCCCCTCATTTCCTCCATATTGCCTCACGGTCTTTGCACTTATTTCTCCTGCATATCCCAGTGGCTCACCCCTTTGCCTCTTTCAGGTGTCTAGTCATTTGGATCAAATAGATCAACAACTCCTTTCCTGATCACTCTTTTCAAGTAGCCTATACACTGTGGTTGATGTATTATTGACCCCATTTTTTTACGCCTCCCTGTGTCTATACCCCTTACTACTAACTCTCCAGTTCTTTCTCCCAGGGGGTGGGGTGACATACACAGTTCTTTGAGTCTAGGTTCAGCAATATGACTTTCTGTGGCCAGTAGAACGAATTAGGAGCAACAGTGTGTTAGTTTCAAGTCTAAGTCACAGGAAACCTTGGCTGTTTCCTTCATATGTTCTCCCACATCTCTTACAGGGCCCTGAGAACCTGCTCAGACTAGCCTGCTGGAGGTTGAGAAACATGAATTAGGGCTAGTTGCCCAATGACTTGATCAAGATTGACCTTGACCATCCTAGAGTCAGCCAATCCCAGCTGACATCAGCCTAGTTGATATATGTGCAATAAATGCTTACTGCTGAATGTCACAACTTTGTAGTAATAGTTAACTAATAGGTACACCATTGCCACTTTATTCCACTTCCCAGCACTCACCTTTATTTAGCACTTACCACTTATCCAGTCAATTACAGTGGACCCTTGAACAATGACAGGGTGAGAGGTGCTGACTCCCACACAGTTGAAAATCCACATGTAACTTTGATTTTCCCAAAACTTAACTGCCAACTGCCTACTCTTTGGTTGGAAGCCTTCCTGATAACATAAACAGTTGATTAACACATATTTTCTACACTGTATGTATTATACATTGTTACAATAAAGTATTATATTTCTACAATAAAGTAAACTAGAGAAAAGAAATGTTATTAAGAAAATCTCAAGGAAGAGAAAATACTCTTACAATAGTGTACTGTATTTATTGAAAAAAAATCCGTGTATAAGTGGATCTATGCAGTTCAAACCCATGTTTTCAAGAATCAATTGAATATATGTTGCTTTTGTGTTTATTGTTTTCTACCATTCAATATTACTTCCATGAAGATAGGGAATTTTTCTGGCATGGGTAGATTCTCAATAAACATTTGTTAGATGAGTAAGTTCGTAAATTATTTCCATAAGTTTTGCTAACACACACTGATTATTTCAGGCACTTGAACGACACTGCCCATAGAGTTCCCCAAACTAATTATTTTCTCACACACTTACACTGGGGATTTAAATTAAGTGCATATAGCTGTCTTTAACTATCCTTAGAATTTTGTACATAATCCTTTGAAAATATCGTGGCTACAGTTGGTTGGTATTCTACAAATAGCCATTTTCATTGTTCTTGTTTTCTCTGGATTATTGGCTGATTTAAAAAGGCAGGAATCAAACTGTTTGGGGGCTCAAGGTTAATACCCACTTGAAATTTTCGTCTCCTCTTTTGCAAGCCTAATTGAATAAGGATAGTGAACAATAAATATTACTAAGCAAATTTTCTCATATTTCATTTATTTTTGGAAAATATTTCATTGATCTTTTCAAATCTTTGAACATTGTTGAGAATCGACAAGTTTAAAGTTAGAGAAAATGTTGTTAATTGACGGAAATGTAATTGAAAATATAGAGCAATCTTGGCCCAAATTCTGCTTTTTTTTTTTTTTTAATATTTTATTTATTTGACAGAGAGAAATCACAACTAGGCAGAGAGGCAGGCAGAGAGAGAGGAGGAAGCAGGCTCCCTGCGGAGCAGAGAGCCGGACGTGGGGCTCGATCCCAGGAGCCTGGGATCATGACCCGAGCCGAAGGCAGAGGCTTTAACCCACTGAGCCACTCAGGCGCCCCCCAAATTCTGCTTTTAATGTGCGACTCTAGGCTGGGCTCTCAGGTGCTAGAATGTGGTATTATTTGCCACTTCAACCCTTTGGAGGTATGATACCCAAGAAGGGCTCAGCAAATCAGATGTCATCATAAATGCCAATAGTGCCAATAGTAGGGACTCCACGAATTTGTATTTTCAGTTTAAGTTTACCCAACTCCTCTTAGAGGAAGAAAAGAGATGTAGCCATTGATAATCCAGACCAAAGGCTGATGATCTACTTACTGTTCCTCTCTGAGTAGAGCAATTCAATAATATATGCTATGGAAAGCTTCCATCATGACAGCAATTGGAAAACAAATGTTTATTTCTGTTGAGTTTTACTTGCAATTATTTCCGAAATTTGTCAAATATTTAAAACCACCTTTATAAAAATTTCATCTTGTTATGTTTTTATTATTTAGCCTATATGGTCATTTGCTGAAGGAATGATTATAAATATTCAGTTCTATTGGTATTATTGAATTGATCCCATCACATAAATGCTAAGGATGGAATTATTTCTCTCTTTCAACTGAATCCTTAAAACAGAGACTTCGTGGCACAATGGAAAGAATTCAAGGTAATATTTAAGTTTTTACATTTGGAAGTAGGAATGCAATAAAAATTATTTTGTGGATAAAGTATTGCTAAGATACTTGGAAGGTCTTCTCATCTTGATTCTCAAAGTATCACTCTTTTTGGTTCTGAATGGACTTTTTCCCTCATATTTGAATTTAAATCCCACTTCTCTTCAAACATTGCTTAATGTAATTTTAAAAGCACCATCTATTAGGAGTCCATCTGTGAAACAAATAAATGGGACCTATTTTGTTCTCCATTCCAAAGCTGCCAGAGACTTTTTTTATTTTCAAAGAAAAATGTCCTAAATGATCTAAAATCGTCTATACAAGATTGAAATGGAAAACGTATTGTGGTCAGAATACTTTTTACTTTTTCTTGTAGCATCCAGATAATTGAGACATATGTATTATTTCAATTTAAATTTCTTGCCCTTAAATTCTTTTTGTGTGTGACCATGTGTGCATGCACAAAGACATGCACACAAATAAGTGTACAATCATAAGGTAGTTTATGTTTATACTGAAAAACAAGACTTTTGACAAACTTTTCATTTGTGGCAGCTTTTGTCTCTTTTCTACTTTTAGCAGATTTTTCTAAATATTTAATTACATAGTTAGGAGGCCTAGATTTCCCTCTGTTTTCCCAGCTTCTACCTGTATAATAAAACTAGGAAGTAACCACAGGAACTCTAAAATGACTTGTATAAAACCATACTTCGACTTAAATATTACTTATCCCATAGCCATTCTGGAAAAACACAGATATGCACACATACATGCCTTTTCATTTAACTCTCAAAATTGTTAATTACTTTTTTTATGTTTGCCATCCCTCATTTTTCTGCTCTTCCATCACAGGGACAAGTCAGAATGCATAATATTCAAAAGATGAGTCTTAAGTAGCTCTTACTCTGCTATTCCAGCAAATTCAGTGGAAAAGGTTCTACAGCAAAACAAATCAGCCCTATCTCCCCTGTACCATGTTATTTCGGTAATGTGCCTGGTACTGCTGCTTTTCTGCCACAATATGAGAGGATATCAGAGTTCTATGCTTCACGTTTCCCGGAAAGATTTTGATGGGATGCAAGAGCTGGTCCTTCTCATAGAATAACATTTATTGCATCTAACAAACACAAGAACAAGAGCAGCAATTATATAAAAGGTAGGAGTCCTTTTTTATTATCTTAGAGCAACTCAGGTATGCCACATCTACTTGACTGAATTCTCCTGTTCATAAAAGAAAGGGGCAATTAATGCAGGCAGAATCATTACTGCACACTGAATGGAGAAGCCTTTCCAACCCAGCTGTTCCATCTTGTTTGCTTTTGCTTTTCCCAGTGAGTTTTTAGAATGCAGACTTAGTGCAAGCTTACAATATTGTGACAGATTACACTTCCCTAAGCTCTGTGGAGTACTCTCCAAATGATCCTGGAAGCCTTCCCAGTTTTGGTGCTGATAGATTTAGTTGCTGTACTTCTCAGACAAACAAAGACTTATTAGGGCTCTGGGGTAGGGAAAGCTTGAACAATAAGCAAATACATAAGCAATGATGAGACAAAGACAACATTATCTGTATTTTGAAATTAAAATTCTAGTTGTCTGTGTTCTGATGTAAGGTTAAAAGTGATTTAGGGTGATTTGACTGGGAAGCATCTTTGCTCACTGAAGTCACTAGGAACTCCTTAAGAGGGTAACTTTTCCAAAGAAAGAACTACTCTTATACTAATGCCTATCATTTATTAAAATCCATGGTTCAAGTCCTGTTTAATTCATTTAAGTCTCATAACAATCTATAAAGTAACTATTATATCACTTTTATAAATGAGAAAACTGAGATCGAGTACAAGAAACAACCTGCCCAAGTTCACAGAGTTAATATGGGGTTGAGTTAGGTGTCAAACGGAGGCAGCCAAGTTTCCAGCCTACAGTACTATTTCCCTCTACTGCTGATCACTATGCTCCATCTTTGGAAGCATTGGTTCTAGAGTTGGACAAGCTGGTTTACACCCTGGTTCTGGAACGTACCAGTTATGTGTCCTTGGGTAACATGTTTAACTTCCGTAAACCTTAGTTTTCTTATCTGTAAAATTAAAACAATAAGGTCAACCTCACTGTGTTCAGTAAGAACAAATAGAATATGCTTGGAGTCTGTACTTGGGTGGGAATTATTAAATTAAAAAATAGTCCCTTCTCCTAAACTTCATATATTTTCATAGTAAATTATAAGACTAGTTTCTTGACTGTTCCCTTGCAACTACACGTTCTCCTCATTCCTTCACCTATGCTTATTTATTTATTTACTTTTAATCTGCCATTTATCACCAAATACTGGAAGAAAAACTAAGGAGTTTTCTTTTTTTTTTTTTTTTAAAGATTTTATTTATTTATTTGACAGACAGAGAGAAATCACAAGAGAGGCAGGCAGAGAGAGAGGAAGGGAAGCAGGCTCTCCGCTGAGCAGAGAGCCCGACGTGGGACTCGATCCCAGGACCCTGAGATCACGACCCGAGCCGAAGGCAGTGGCTTAACCCACTGAACCACCCAGGCGCCCCAAGGAGTTTTCTTATTTGCTGAAAATATCCTGTGCGTTTGGCTCCTTTCTCAGTAAAATTTCAGGAAAATCACACCTGGAAGTTAAATCTGAGGTCAAACTCTATCTTCATTCTGGTTGTGCTTAATGCTTTTTTTTTTTTTTTAATGGTAATGCTTAGTTTTATATAGTCAGAGAAAGAGAACTTTCATAGTAATGTCACATGACTTACTGCAGTTTTACGAGAATTCGCATCAAAAATCATTTTGTTAAATAGAAAAAGGATTATTTCTGATTAGGCAGTTGTTTTGTAAAACTGTGTTGATACTAATGAGTTTTTGCAATAGGTTAGTTTGCACAAATATCGATAGAATGGATTTCCACATATCTTTCAGGACTATGAACGACTATGCAGCTTTTCTTCCTTGACGATTCTAGATGACTTTGATTTCTTTCCCTAACTTATTTATATATGCTTCAAATTGGTACCTTGGCAAGTATTCAGGGTCTATTTTAGCAAGGAATGTGAGGAACCATGTATATGTACATTTATACAAATCTCTTAACTCCATGCTTCCTTCTATTTATCACTGCACTTCACTGATTTTTTTTCAAAATCATTTTTCCAAGTTATTTGTCACACACATAGTCTCTACTTCTTCACTTCATACCTCTTCTTAACCTGTTAAATCTGCCTGTCACTTCTAATGCTTCGCAAAAACTCTTCTTCACAAGAGTGCTATTGAGATTTAGAACTAATTGATGCATCTTTCTACAAACCACTCATGTTATCTTTCTCAAAATACTTCTCTCTTTTGGCTTTTATGATAACACACTGTCCTTTTCTGTTGATACTCCTCTTCCTCTGTGCGAAATCTAGGTGTTGGGGTTCCTTGGTGTATGTTGGTCAGAGTTCTCCAGAGAAACAGAATCTCCCTCTCTCTCTATCATCTATCTATCATCGTCATCTATCGATTCATCTACTTATCTAAAAGGTCTTGGATTAATTGATTGTGGAGATTGAGAAATGTCATGATCTTTCATCTGCCAGCTGGAAACCCAGGAAGACCACTGACATACTTGGAAGGCCTGAAAGCCACTGTAGATTCCAGTATGAGTCTGAAGGCCTGGAAACCAGAAGCGCTGAGGACAGGAGAAGGGTAATGCTATAATTCAATAGTCAGGAGAGAGAGAGAGAGAGAGAGAGAGAGAGAGAGAGAGAAAGAGAGAGAAAGAGTACTACTTTTCTTCTTTTTCTTCTATTGAGGTCCTTAGTGGTTTGGATGATGGGCGCCTGCAATGGGGAGGGTGATGAACTTTACTCAGTCTACCATTGCAAATGCTAATCTGAAAACATCCTCACAAACACACCCAGGAATAATGTTTAACCAGGTATCTGTGATCCAGTCAAGCTGACACATAATATTAACTATCACACTTGAGGTCAGTGCTAGGCTCTCCTGATCACCTTCTTTTCTTAGGCGAGTTTATCCAGTTCCATGCCTTTAAATATAATCTAAATTATAACAACTACCAAAATAATATTTCCATTTCAAATTCCTCCTGTAAATTATTTACTCAATTGGCTACTTAATGTCTCTATTTTGATAACTTCTGAGCATTCCAAACTTAAATGTGGGCCAAGTTGAATTGCTTTCACCTCCAAACTTTTTCCTCATTTAGTGTTTTACCATCTCGGGGATGGGCATTGTTGTTAACTTAGCTGCTCAAACCAGAAACTTTCCCCCACCTCCATGCCTATCCATACACAAACTCACTGTTCAAACATATAGTCACCCACTCACTGCATCTCCACTACCTCAGTCTATTTCACTATCATTCTTATCTGGACTACTGCATTAGTCTCCTACTTGATATTATCTTTTCCAGTCTTACCTTCCTCTGATCTTATACATCTGGAAGTTAGAGTGGTCTTTTAGAAACAAAACGATGATTCTGCTGTCCCCATGCTTTAAACTGTTCATGACTATTTCATGTAGGATCCTGTGTGGTATGGCTTCTGCTTCTCTTTCAACCTCATTTGGTTCTGCTCTCTTCTTTGCTGTATTTCAACCACAGTGGCTTTATTTCAAATCTTTGAACACACCAAGTTCCACTTTCCTTTCTTAATATTTCAGCACAAATATATCTCTATGCCCACTCTTTTCTGTGCTATTCCTGTGATTGATGGTTTTCATTCAGTGGATCATTTTATAACACTGTCTAAAGGCTTTTCTATATTATAAAAATTGATTTTTTAAAAATTCTGCAGCATAGTCCTTTGTTAATTTTCTTCACCTCACCTAATACAACTTGTGTATAAATACTTATTTGTTTACTTGTTATCCATTTCTTCACTAGATTATATACTTTGCTAGTAAAAAGATTATTTTTGTTTCAGATATTATAACCTCAATGTCTCACAGTGTTTTGAATGGCTATGTTCAATAAATATTTCCTAAATAAATACGTAAGTTAAATAGAGCAGAACATTTCTTTGAGAAATGGGTGTGTGTCAGCATTCCTTAGAGCAGAGCAAAATAAAGAACAATCACAGTTGTAGACTTTGGGACAAGGTTTATGAGTTCCCTGGGTTTACATTTATTAAAACTTCTGTGAACTTCAACCCAACTACAATATAAAGTCCATAAAAGCAGCAGTAAAAGAGAAACACAACTGAGCACTATTCATAGTCTTCCCCAAATTATTTCCAGAGTGATTCTCTACATTGTTCTCAATACAAAAAACAAACTAAACAAAACAATTCAAAACAAAAAACAAAACAAAACAAAAATTAGCTGAATGACAGCTAGCTCGTCACTGCATTTGGGGACAATTCTTCCTTTGAAGTAACGGAAGGGAAAATGAATAGATGACAGCAGTTGAGAAAATAAGAGTTGGGGCAGACTCAGATGTTCTTAATGGGAGAAATCTTTTTTCCTTTTATTGTGTATGAAATGAAAAATATTAAGGTAATGTTAGTTCTTACCATTCTGTAATAATCCATTTTATTTTACCAACAATTAAATCCTTGGGAAGAATCATGGTATACTATATGAAATATGGAGTCTACTTCTATTAAGGATCAGTAATTTGTAAATTTAAATCATCAACTCTAGGACTTCTGCCTCCAGTGGAAATGCAATAAGAGGAACTAGACTTAACCTATTAAATAAGTAAAGGTACATGAAATACATATAAAAGTGGTCTTTAAGATATTGGACATTGGACAACAAAGGACAATGATGCCTGGGAAATAGGAAACAAACAAGGTGAACTTGAGCTTTGCCCCAAATTCTTGCTTGAAGAAAGTTTTATGGCTGTAATATAGGGAGACAAAAACCCATTTAGACCTGCTGGTCTCCTACAACTGAGAAGAGAGGGCTCAAGTCCAGGGAGGCTGCATTTAGAGAGACCTGTAGAGTTCTTTCTCAAGTCTTCTTATATAGGATTATATGATACGTACGTGTATGTGAGGGACTGAGTCCAAAGAAAGAACCACCTGAAAGGATTAGAGAAAACAGTACTTGAACTAGGGCTGAGAATAGTTTCACCAACTAAAGTAAAAAACCTCTTAATTGAAGAGATATCAAAAAAAGTCCTCAAAAGTCTTTTATTGCAGTGGTGGGATAATTCATCATAGACTAAATACTGCTTGGTCTTGCCTAGCAAAGTTCTAAAGCAAGACCTGAAAGAATCATACCAAAAAACTTCTCTCTATTCCAGAATAAAGGCAAAAAATATTTATAGACATACAAAAGCATCCAACATACAAGGTAAAAGTCATAATGTTGGCAAATAATAGAAATTATTACCATGTGTGCCAAAGAAGCAGGAAAATATAAACCTTAATGAGCACTAAAACTAAAAATTAACTGAGACAACCAAATGATGCACATGATGGAATTAGTAGACAAGGATGTTAAAGTAGTTATTGTAATCATAGGCTACCTCTTCATGAAGCTGGGGAAAATGTACATATCTCCTTATTAAACTTCTCAAGGTGAAAAATATAATGTTTAAGATGATAAATACACTGGATGAAATTAACAGTAAGTTAGATATTGCAGAAGAAAGAAATCAATGAACTGGCAGATATAGCAAAAAAGAATACTCATAATGAAATAGAGAGAGGTAAAGAATGAACAAAAATGAAGATACTATCAGAAATCCAAAGAAAAGCTTTGAGCAATGGAACCTCCAAATAAGGAGAATAAGGAAAATTATAAAGAAATATTAAAAAGTGGCAAATAAATTTAAAGGGAAATGATAGGAAAATGTACCATGATAACAGTAATGAAAAGAAATCTGGGGTGGTTATATTAGTATCAGAAAAACTAGATTTCAGAATAAATATTACCAGCAATAAGGGGAGCCATTTCATAATGATAAAGGGGTCAATTAATGAAGAAGACTTAATAATCCTAATTGTTTATACATTTAATAGTAGAGCCTCAAGGCAAAACTGACAAACATGAAAGAACTTCAAAGAAAAATAGACAAGCCCTAAATTATAGTTAAATAGTTCATCATCTACTCTTTAAAAAAAAAAAGGCTTTATTCATTTATTTGAGAGAGAGAGTACAAGCAGGGGTAGGAGCAGAGGGAGAAGCAGGCTTCCCCTGGAGCAGGGAGGCTCTTTCCCAGGACCCTGGGATCATGACCTGAGCTGAAGCACTTTACTGACTGAGCCACACAGGCATCCCATCACCATCGTCATCATCTATTCTTAATATAAATAGAACAAATAGACAGAAAACCTGTAAAGATATAGAGAACTTGAGTAATACTTTCAACCAATTTGAATTAATTGACATTTATAGAACATTCCCCCTGAAAAGGGGGGGAATGCTTAATCTTTTAATTACACATGGAACATTTAACAAGGTAGACCATGTCCTAGAACATAAAATGAGTCTCAATAAATTTTCAAAGATTCAAGTCATGGAAAATATGTTCTCTGAGCACAGCGGAATTAAATTAGAAAGCAATAATAAAGAGAAACATTTCTGGATTCTTAGAGATCTTCTAAGTAAGGCATAGGAAAAAGAATTCAAAAGGGAATTTAAAAAATATATTGAAGTGAATAAAAATGAAAACACAACTTCTTAAAATTTGTGTGGTGCAGATAAAGCAACACTTAAAGGGAAATTAATAGCACTAAAGCTTTTTATGAGAAAAAAAAGGCGTCTCAAGTCAATGACCTCATCTTGTAGTTCAGACTATTAGAAAAAGAAGAATGAATTAATCCTAAAGCAAGTGAAAGAAAGGAAATAATACAGGTCAGAGCAGAAACCAATGAAAGGGAAAACAGAAAAACAGTAGAGAAAATTAGTAAAAACAAAGGCTGATTTTTGAGATGATAATAAAATTGCTGTAAGATCATTACTTGTCCCAACCCATGTACCTTTGTGGGGTTTTTAGCTAGTAGATTAGAGGACCTTCAGAATATTCTACTCAATGCCTTGTAAAATAGGATGTTTTTGCACTTGGTCGGTAGAAATGGGCCCTCTCATCCTTCCTCAGCTTTTCATACTTTCTTCACACACGTGCACTGTTCAGTGCTATGTTGAATATTCAAGAGAGATCTTCTGCAGATGTCATGATCCTTTTCCTGGGCAGCCCGGTCCTCTCCAGGATCCTGCTTGATGACATCTAGCTGTTTGGCCTATTAGCTCTCTCTCACAACTCACATTCTCTGCCCATGTTCCCCCTTCCTCTGACAGTGGACTGGGAGCTCTTTCAAGACAGTTAGTTGGAGAATTGTGGGGTTTACCTCATTTATGTTTCTCAGGGCTCACTGTCCTTTGTTGCCATAGACCAATGTCTTGAAGGTTTTTGTTTTATATATCTCGTCCTGTTTTTGATTGTTCCAATGGGAGTGTTAGTTAAGTCTCTATGACTCCTTTTGGCCAATAGGAGAAACTTACTCTTTTTAAAACTACATTTGGCACATATTACATAGAGCACTGGGTGTGGTGCATAAACAATGAATTTTGGAGCACTGAAAAAAAATAAAATTAAATAAAATTAAAAAATAGAATAAGAAAGTAAAAATACATTTGAATTTGTGTTTGTTCTATTTTCTGTTTTCTTTTTATGCTTCTTTTCTGTGCCTCAATATGTTTGGATTTTTTCTTCTCTCTCTCTCTCTCTCTCTTTTTTTGTTCATCATTTGGATTTTTGACTGTGTCATTCCATTTTCTCCTAAATTGAATTGAAATTTATACATTCTACATTTTTTTTGATGGCTGCATTAACAGTGGCAGTTAATAAGTGTTTGATTGCTACAGAATACTCACAGGACCTAGAATTATAATGATTACAAGCCTACAGCTTTCCTCAGGAAAAGGAAACAATATAGCTACTTGGGATTAATTTAATAACTTCCAGACAGCAATTTGCTGAGTGCTTTTGATATTCAATATTGGTTTGTAACCATAAGATACCAAAATAAACATTGAAATCACTCAGTGTAGCAATGAGAATTACTTAGAATACAAAACTCATTTTATGCTCCTGTTGTTTAAGTATTGCATACCACCTTGATTTGACCCAGAAATCATTTAAGGCTACTGATGGCACATATAATAAGTTAAGATTGCCAATGCTTTTTCGTTAAAGACTGTCAGAAATATAATTGTAGTTGAGCAGCTTGGGCTTATTGCTTATTTCAGCTAAGGTAAATCTTTGCCCTCAAGAACTATGAGTCATTTCAGTAGGAGAGTTTTAGAAACAACTTTGTAAAATGAGATTTGGGCTTGGTTTATCCATTTTGAAGAGGATTGAGCAAGCAGACTTTGTTCTGGGTTGGATGTTGTCAGAAAGTGGAGCTAATTCTGTCTTATATATCTTATCAACAGGGAGAGAAGAGTAGACCAAGGTTAAAATTGTAGTCATTCGTATCAGCCAGAATAAGGGGATGTGCAGACATTTTTGTGATTTGGACAATGTTAATATTCTTGTCTGTGTTCAGACATGATTACGGTCTTGTCTTTTTCTTTCTTTCTTTCTTTCTTTTTTTTTTTTTTTTGATCCATAGAATCACAGATTGGCCTTCTCTGATAATGACGTTCTCTGAAATTCTGTTCCATGGGAGAACACCATGGCCTAGCTGTGAGTACCAGACTGGCTTGTGGCTGTGAAGCGTTGCTTTTCTCTTTCCCAAGATATATTGAAATGAAAATAGCTAAGAGAAATCAATAAAAGAGATATTAATAATAAGAGAGATATTAAAACTGAAAGGATACCTGATATGCAAAATATGCATCACTGTATTAGTCAGGGTTCTCTAGAGAAGCAGAACAAATAGTTTGTATATAAAATGTGTGTGTGTGTGTGTGTATTTGTGTGTGTGTCCTTTCCAGCACAATAAATTTGGATTGACCTTTGACTATACTAACCAATAAAATGTTATAGAAGTGATGTTACTCCAATTCCAGGTCTAAGTTTTAAGAGGCCTTTCACTCATTTTGGGAGCCTCTGACTACTATGTAAGAAGCCCAGTTACTGTTCTGGAGAGATCACAGGGAGAGGACAAATCCTGAGACTAGAAGGGAGAGAAAGAGAGAGACAGACAGAGACACCCAGGTTTTTCAGTATCTTAACCACTAAGCAATTGCTACTGTGTTAATGACATCAACTGACATCCACCAAATAATTGCTCAGTTGATCCCGGTCAACAAACAGAATCATGAAAAACAATGACCCTATTGTTATTTTCAAGTCACTAGGCTTTGAGAAAGTTTTTTACACAACAACAGATAATCAGAATGTGAATGTGGAAAGGCAAAAAAAAAAAAAAAAAGAAGCAGCCAGAACAGTTAAAGTGTTAGTCAGTGGTCTAGGTGAGAGATGATGTGGCCTTGAACTAACATTTCAGGAGATAAGAAGGAATTGAAGTTAGAGATAACAAGATTTGTTGATGGGCAGCCTGTGGGGGTGAGATAAAGAGAAGAATCAAGATATTTTATGTTTACTGACTGGAGCAACCTAGGTGAAAAGTGGCTCAGTGGGTTAAGCCGCTGCCTTCGGCTCGGGTCGTGATCTCAGAGTCCTGGGATCGAGTCCCATATCGGGATCTCTGCTCAGCGGGGAGCCTGCTTCCCTCTCTCTCTCCCTCTGCCTACTTGTGATCTCTCTCTCGCTGTCAGGTAAATAAATAAAATCTTTAAAAAAAAAAAAAAAAAAAAAAAAAAAAAAAAAAAAAAAAAAAAGGCAAATAGAAGTTTAGCTTTTAGATATCGCTGTTAGTATAACTACCAGACAAAAGTAGAACTGTCATGTAAGGAGTTGGGTAAATACCAGGGACGTGTGTAAAAGAAGAGATATTTTATTGTGGTGGACTCTGTGAAACAGGATGAGGAAATTATCTGTTGAGCCCTTCTGATTTTCCTGCTAGGATGATGTTTTGGGGAGATGTTGGTGTTTTGGGGAAAAACAAAATATCGTGAGATAATCGTCTCAGTAGAGTACGATGCTGCATACATCGGGAAGCATATTGGAAGTGCTGAGTTTCTGTTTCTCCACAGAAGAGTGATCTGATCCTGACCTCCTGTCCTGTTGTTCTGCATTCTACTGTTTCGCCCAAAAGTTATTGTTGAAATTGTTCTGAATTAAGGTTGCCATAGAGCTTACACATGGAGGCTGAGTGAATCACCACAAATTCCACATCTGTTGGGGACAAATTCAGGATAGGTGTGCTGTTGGTCAGGACACCTGATTAGACTCTGTACAAGCAGACTGCAGGAGTGCATTTGCTTGTCATTGTGAAAATTTTAGCAACGCCACAGGGCAGAATAGTTTCCAAGGATGTAATTCCATTCTGGAGGTAGAAAATGTATTTGCTCTGCAGTGGCTGAGGTTTGAAGCCATTCAGCTGGCCTCAGGGTGGTTCTCTGTTTTTTTGGCTAACTATGAATTACTGTCAGTGTGATATCATTCTGTCTCGCAGCTCCAGCATTCTCTGCTAACACATTTTCATCATCCACCAACAAAGGTGTTCTTTTTTTTTCTGGTATATACTTATTTATATACTTTATACATAATACTTATTTATCAACAAGGAACCACAGAACTACAGGAGGATCTTAAACTCCTGAATTACAGATTAGTGGTGTCCAGAAAAGTCTGGAGATGATATATATATATTATATATATATAATATATATGTATATATAATATATATATGTAATACATATATATAGAGAGAGAGAGAGAGACCAAGGGACTGGTGAACTATACACACACACATTTATGTTTATGTAAATATGTAATACATTTGTAATATATGTTTATATAGTTATATATTTATGTTTATATATGTTAATATATATTGCTCACCGATTTTTAGAAAATAATCATTCTAGTATTCAAGTGGTAAATAAAAAAAGGTAGCAGAATCTGTTTAAATTTTAAAGAGATCAGTTACTGTATTTAAAAAAGGAAAAAAAAAAGAATTATCCAACACTGTAGAGGGAACAAGTAGGGGATACTAGTGATGGAACCCATGGAGAAGTCAGAGGGAAATGTGACTTGTCTTCCTCAGCACCAAAAAGGAAAAATAAGCCACAACTTAGGTAAAAACCAGACCTGTACGAAAACAAGTCTTACTGTCCAGAGAGTAAGTATTGACATGTCATGAAACACATACTGATACAGAGAATACATTTATAAAAGATAAATTTTTGGTGCCAGCTCAGAAATGCTCGAAGTGTTCTGATGTTAAATAAAACTCTTCGGCCAATTTCACAATGTCATTTTCTGCACTGCAGTATATTTGTAATTTTAGACCAAATGTAGGACTTTTCACTTGGGGATAAAAACATCTGGCTTTGAGTCACTGAATTATCTAATGGAATAAGCGGTGGAAGCGTTCAGAAGTGATAATAGGCAGATGATTGAAACATGCTCTTTAGCTTCCTTAGTTCCCCTAGGGGATAAATATTTCGTTCTGCAGAATGAGAATTAGCCCAGAATTTTCCCAGCTCTAAGTCTCTAGAGAAACTACCTAGTTGAAGTAATCGAACTTTTGGAAATGAGACTGGTGAGCATTCACAGACTGAGGTTAAACTCAGACCAAAGCATGACAAGAAGTTATTTGGACATATAATAAGTTGGGGTAGCAAGGCGTGGCCAAACACCAGTTATTGTAAAGGCTTCAGGGTGAGAGGGCTGAGAGGGTGTACACTTCCCACGCACTAGAGAGAAACGCTTAGGGGGTACCTGAGGATTTCTGTCTTTGCAAAGATGGAACAGAATAGGATATTCTGGGCTCTCAATAAATACTGGGAATTAGAATTGTAACTGTCAGAATTATAACTCTTGCTGTGAGAAATGTTAAAGACTCCCAGTTTGCATTTCCTCATCTATGAAAAAAGCTGCATGATATGGACTTGCGTTTAATTGGCATAGACTGTTTCACTTTTCACCTAACACATATAGAACGGACATACTTTTGGGTATTTTTCTGATCTATTGGTGTTGGATGTGGATGAGGAACTTGGGCATGATGTGACAGTAGTATGAAAGCTTTCATTGTCAGGGAGAGGTATTCCAGGGTGCTTAGAGTTCAGAGACATAGGACAAAGCCTTTCAGAGCAAACAACTACTAGTTTAGATCCAAGTCGACGTTGACGGCAAGGGAAAAATGCTTTTCTCTTTTTCATATGTGTATTTTTCTCAGAAGACATGGGGAGTGTGGTTCTAATTCTATTCTATCTGCCACAGGAAATAAATAGAAATCTAAGAGATTTG
Organism: Meles meles; assembly: GCF_922984935.1. Taxonomy (NCBI): domain Eukaryota; kingdom Metazoa; phylum Chordata; class Mammalia; order Carnivora; family Mustelidae; genus Meles; species Meles meles. Next base: position 13,472,169 of record NC_060070.1, read on the forward strand.
AAGGACTGAAATAATTTAAAGAAAAACCATAAGGGGCAACTACTAAATGGTGGCGATTATAATAACCTTGGCTTGAGGTGCTCAGAGAAGCAGTATGCAGAGGACAGAGACATTAAAGTAATTCTAATCCTGACGGCCATGGGAAATCTTTGATAGAGAAAGAACAACAAAACAATAACAACTAATGCTTCTGGGGGAAAAAATACCAGTTAGGTGGTTGAATAACTTCAGCTCTCAAAATATTCCTCTCTTTCCCATAAAAGCTAAGTGAGGAACAGAGTAGTTGAAAAGAAGACAAAAATACAGCAGTGGTAGGCCTGGAGGCAATTATCCCTGTGGTCTCATGCCAGCAGACTGTGCATTGCTTTTGACCCTTTGCCTGGCAAAAGCCTTGGAAAGTAGCAGACTGAGCAGCACTTACCATCAGGGAACTTGGTTTCCCAGTAACTCAGAGTCAGAAGTTGCTGAGGGAAGTGTCAGTCATTTCTGTCCTTGAGGCCAGGAGAGCTCAAGGTTCTGAGGAGAAGAGAGCTTCTCCCAGGTACACTGGCAGGAAGCACTCCTAGTTCTACATTACAGACACTTTGCTTTTCATCACCTGTGCTGACTGGGGAAAGAAAAATTCATCTTGTCTAAGGCGACCCAATAGCTGTAAAAACGATTATCAGCGAAGACAAATAGTACGTTTTGGTATAATAGAATTGATTTCATAGGCAGATGAAAAAATCTGGGGACTCTCCCGGCCCAGATTTTAAGGAAATACAAATGTATTACACAGAAGAATGTTTTTAGAATTAGAAACTACTTATGTTTACCCAAATAAATCCATTTTGTGGGTGAATTGAAGGAACCTATTGTCACTGTTGAAACCTGAATTAAAAGCCTTTGAAGTTAAAGACCATAAATTATCTCAAAATTCAGAGTAAAGACAAGGAGATAACAATTATGAGGAAAAGATGAAAGATTTAGTTGATAAGTCCAGGAATCTAACATGTGAATAATTTAAAAAGGAAAGGAAAGAACAGATAAAGGATATGTACTGCCTAAAAAGAGAGGAAAAAAAAAAAAAAAAAAACAACACCTCTGAGTTAAGGATAAATTGAACCTATAGACTGAAAGGAATAATCAAATTTCTGGTAGGAATGATGAAAACATGAAAGTGTCTAAACATATTCTGATAACATTTATTGACCCTAAAGATACAAAAATCTTACAAAAGTCGATAGGGAGAGAAAAAGTTAGCATTTGGCAATTGACTATTCATTTGCAACACTGGATGGTCTGAGTCATCTATAAGCCATCTCCTGACCACTGACAGAAAAACCTGTGACTCCAGAAATTATGAACTGTTACAACAGGAGAATTCATATAGAGTTCATTCATATAGTAAGTGAGAATTCATCTCACTTACTCCTGGAGTAAGTATCCGCGAAACAGAAAAGACAGCATAGCCGTGGATGAAATGTTTCAAGAAATGAACTGTGGCATGAAAACAACAACAACAAAAAAAAACCACCAGAAAAAACCTGATCGATCTGAAAGAGAAACAAACAAAACTTTTAGAAATAGAAAGTGTTGATATAACTCAAAGTATGCAGGTTAAATATAGCATAGAATGAATGAACTGGAAGGTATTTCTTGAAGTAATTAATTAGAATTCATCCCAGAGAGACAAAGAGATGAAAACAAATATTAGAAATCTTAGGATAGAAGAAGGAAAGAAGAAGAAGTCATAACCTATTTTAAGTGGACTTCCAGAAAAAGAGGACAGAAAAAGGTGGAGAGAAGGAACTACTTGAAGAGATGATGTCCAAGAATTTTATAAAATAAAGTAACAAATCCATAGACTTTTAAGAAAGCAAAACATCTACCAATCTGGATAAACACTAAGAAATTTCTGCTTACATAATTTGTGATGAAACTACAGAAAACAAAAGGTAAAGAGAAAACTTTTAAAAACCATTGGTGGGAAAAAACAGGTCACACACAGGTTAAAAATGAGTAAGCTAAGCAGCCAACCTAAGAAGTTAGAAAAAGAACAGAACAACTTTCCACTATAATATGAATAAGGTCTGAGGATTGAATGTATCACATAACGAGAACAGTTGATAATACTGTATTGTATAATTAAATTTGCTGAGAGTAGAACTTAAATCTGTATATACATATATACATATATATGTGTATGTATACGTATATATAACAAAACATAAAATTTTGTTCTGATAGATAGATATGAAAATTATATATATGTTACACACATATAACATATATACATATAACATATATACACATGTATAACATATAACATATAACAGAATAAAATTTTAAAAAGGTGGAAGAAGGATATAAAAAGGTTATGGTAGAAAATAAAATAGAAACCAAAGAAGACATAAGAAATCTCAACCTAAAGTTAGTTCTTTGGAAAAAAAATTTAAAAAAAATTTGTAAAATTTTAGAAAAAAATACTGGTTAAATGAAGTAAGATTAGGTGGATAAAATGGGCAGAAACGTAATTTACTATAATTTATTAAAAATAAATAAAAATTCTGAATACATGAAATTAACTCTAGTTAAAAATTTTTTCCCCAAGGTTTATACTTGAGCTAGATGGATTTACAGGCTGATTTTCATAAATTCTTAAGGAATAGAGTATTGTAATCTTATACAAATGATTCTAAAAGAACAGGAAAAGAGAGAACTCCTAATTCATACATTGAATTCAATAGAAACTTAATGTCCACATCAGACAAAATTTTAAGCCTAATTCAATAGAGATGCAAAATTCCGAAGCAAAGTTAGTGAATGAAATCTATAACAGAAGGGTGCCCGGGTGGCTCACTTAAGTGTCTGCCTTTGGCTTAGGTCATGATTCCAGGATTTTGGGATCCATTTCCTAGGCTGGCTCCCTGCTCAGCAGGGAGTCTGCTTTTCCCTCTCCCTCAGCCCCTCCCCCTTCTTGTGCTCTCTCTCTGTGAAATGAATAAGTAAAATCTTTAAAAAAATTTATAACAGACAAAGAACATATCATGACAAATTGAATTTATCCTAGGAAGGCATAAGTGTCCTGAAATATCTTCTACCACATTAACATATCAAAAGGAAAAAGACTTGTGACCATATTAATACATGGATGAAAAATCTTTGATGAAATTCAACATCCACTTACGATAAAAATTCTTATCAAAATAGTAAGACTTTCTTTATCTGCCAAAAGACATCTGACATAAACCAAAAGCAAACATCTTGAATGGTAAGATATTTTAAAAAATTATTTTAGGAATAATATGGGAATAATATAAGAATACTATTACTACTGTAAAACAAGAAAATAAAATAAAAAATATGAAGATTGAAAAGGAAGGAACAAAAATGTAATTATTCACAGATGTTCTATTATTTACATATAAAACTAAAAAGTTACACTTTCAAATTGTTAGAAGAAATAAGAGATTTCATTAACATATCTGAATATAATGTCAATGTATAAAAATTTATTGCATTTCTATATACCAGAAATTAAGTTGCTAAAATGAAATGCCATTTGAAACTAATAGAGAAATCACTTAGACTTAAGTCTAGCAAAAGATATGTGAATCCTGTATGAAAAAAAAAATGTAACTGTTTCTGTAACATTGTCAAGAAAATAAATGGAGAAATGTGTTGTGGCTTAGGTTAAAACAATGTTGATTTTTCCCAAGTTGACCAGTTGAATACAATTCAAATAAAAATTTCAGTGGGGTTAAAATTTCAATAGAATATGTAAATGAAATTTGACAAACCGTTTCTAAAGATAGTTGTAGGAAATTGCCCTACTGATCACAAACCTTTATAAAGATACAGTAGTTAGTTAAATGTGGTATTGGACTTAATAGAGATAAGCTGACAAATCATATGGACACAATAGATATGAAAAGTAGAATTGTAGAAGAGGGAAAATTGAATAGACAGTGTTGTGAAAAATAGATTGGAAATGAGGAGATCTCATGTCATGTGAAAAAATGGATTTCAGTAGATTTAGGAAGTAAATGTAAAAAGCAAAGAAAACTTTGGAAAAAATGTAGGTTGAATCTGTGTGAACTTTGACTAGTAAAAATAAAAAAAAAAATACCTGGAAAGTGATAATAAGTAAATCACTTGACAAATTTTCCCTATATTATATTTATGAACTCTGCTCATGAAACAACCTCACTAGAAAAAGTATAAAGCAAGTTATAGAGTGGGAGATGGTATTTGAACACTTTCTGATCAAAATTCAATAAAAATTAATCTATTCACAAGAGACTTAGTGAATAAGGGAACACATATTAAAGAAAATTAAAAGAGCAGAAAAACAAAAATTAACAGATGAAAAACTTCCCATAAAGAATTATTTGGTAAAAGAGGAAATTTACACCAAAATTGCAAAATATCTAAAAAAGAAAAATAAAAAGATTACATATCTGAATCTTTGACACAGACATGGAATAAAATAACCATAACTAAATAATCAAGAAAAATGAAAGGAAAAAAATTAAGCATTCAACATAAGAATTTAGAAAAAAATAAAATTAACCTAAGGAGGAAGCAAATAAAAATAAAAGCAGGAAATAATAAATAAAACAAAAATCATTAGAAATAATGAATAAATCTTGTGCTGGTTCTTTGGGGGAAAAAAAACATCACAAACTTGTTAGCAAAATCAATCAAGGAAAAGAGAGGACTACATCAATAGGAAAAAAATGATAATGAAATAATGAAAGTTAAAAAAATTAAGGGTGTAAAGAAATGGTTCTGTCCATATTACTGATTTTAATTTGATGAAATATATTTTCCACAAGCATGTAAATTGCCAAAATTGTCCCCACAAGTATTGAAATAACAGAACTAAAATCTGTATTTTGTGCCACACACTGTTCTAAGAGTTTTATATACCTAGTTATTTTAATCTTCCCAACAACCTTATGTAGGCACTCTCAGAACTTTCTATCATTCCTGTTCTCCACTGAAGTCATGGAGGCACAGAAGGACAAGAGATTTGCCTAAGGGCACAGCGTGTAAGGGATAGAACCAAGATTCTAAACCATGGGCTTTTGCACCAGAGTGCACACTTTCAGCCATTTCCTTCATTGCCTTTAAGAAAACATACACCAAATGCCACAAAGGAAATGGGAATTGTTTGCCTCATTGTTACTTTCTGGAAAAAACAACAACAACAACACACACGGCAACAACAACGAAACTAAAACAAACAAACCAACCAACCAAAAAACACCAGGCTGCAGAGAGGCAAGAGAATTCTACCTTGCTTGGAATGAGATCTCATCAATATTATTTGATCAGTCCCCGAGGAAAGAAAGAGAAAAAAAAAAATTCCAATTTATTCTATGAAGCAAACATAGCCTCGTATTAATGCCCCTCAAATACAGCACATAAAGTAGATCAGGAAGCCAAGTTCACATATGGATAACGATATAAACGTTCTAAGTAAACAGGACTCCAAGGAAACAGAATGGAGCAACACATTAACAGCATAATAAACTTCATTTTATTCCAGTTAAATGTCAAAGTTTCAGCCCTGGGAAATCTGGTAATGTAATTCATCAAGTAATACATTAAAATGAAGCCAGTTTACATACACAGAAATGCTGAAAATGAAGTTGACAAAGATTATTATATATGATTAGAAAATTTTCTTAAATGATGTTCTGAAGCAGGAAATCGATTCATCCACATTGACAGTCCATAGCCTATAACTTTAGTATTGTGGTACTCCCGGCCGTACTCCCCTCTAAACCATTGATAAACAAGACAGAGAAATGAAGTTCAATATTGAGAAAAAAGAGAATAAGCACAAATGTGATTCTACTACACACTCAGGAGAATGCCTATAATTAAGCAGACCAACAATACAAAATCTTGGCAAAGATGTGTTGCAATTAGAACCGTAGAGCAATTTGGAGTGTGAATTGGGACAATCACTGGGGAAACTAAATTGGCAATAATATTCCTAATAAATATTTACATAACCCTGGACCCAGAAATTTTATGTATGCCTACATGTGTGTTATATAAATGCGTTCAAGAGAGACAAGTACTCACATCCACTCAAAGCTTTATGTATAAAATACGTTTGTGAAATTCTTTGTACAATATGTAACAGCTTATTTATAACGGTCCCAAACTGGAAAAAACCCAAATCCCTATCAGTAGTAGAATGGATAGATACGATATGTTCTATTAATACAATGAAGAACCACACAGCTACAAAGCAGAACCACTGCTACCTGCAACAACCGGCATGAATCTCACTGTCATAATATTGGTCAAAGAAAACTAGACAACAAGAGTGCATAATCTATGATTCCTGTTATATGAAGTTGAAGAACAAACAAAACTGATGTCTGCTTGTACTGTGGTTGCTGTCTGGATGTGGGTGAAGAGTAGGTTTTGGCTGGGAAAGACACAAGGGAAGCTTCTGGGATGCTAGAAATCTTTATCTTGATCTCAGTGACATTTACAAGGGTGTATCCATAGAGGTTCATTAAACATTTGTCAAGCTGCACTGGCAAAATTTGGACCCTTTATAGATCCTTCATCACAACACAACATTGAAAAATAAAATAAAAAATAAAATATAGAGGCAAAATTGGTGGGTTTTGAATATAATACAAGGAAATATTTCTGTTATACAAATAGCGTGGATGAAATTAAGAGAGAGATCACAGGCTTGGAGATGATTCTGAAGCAACATACAACTAAAAAACTGTTCTTAATAATTTATAAGAAATCTTAAATTCATAAGACATTCTTTTAGTTTAGACATAATAAGAGAGGAAAATCTCTAATTAGCCAAGAAAAGAAGTACTAGATAATTACATTCACAGAAAGAAACACAAAGACCTAAAAAGTAAAGATTATTCAATCTCAATAGTGAGGAAAATTATCAAATTAAAAAGCAATAATGACATGCAAATATTTTGCCATCAAAATTAAGGTCAGGTATCAGTGTGGAAAACTAAATCTCTTCCTGCTTCCGAAATATAAGTAGGTTTAACCATTCTGCTCAGCAATCTGTCGTGGATTTGTGTATGTATGGGTGTTACCACTCATTAATCCTTTCTCGAGATGTACTTCTGAGAAAAAACAGTGTACGTACCCGTGAAGCACTTGCCCAGCTTTGCTAGTAAAATTAGAGTGGGGAACAATATCAATGACCAGCAGCAGGGACAGGGAAGGTAAGATGTGGTACCACAAAGGATGGAATACTTTGCCACAGTGAAAAGAAAAAAAAAACCTTCTCTACCTATAAGAAGCAGGATGGAGGAGTCAGAAGTATTTTTAGTGAAAATTTTGAAGTAAAACAAAGAGTCGAATAACCCCAAATCATTCTAAAAAACTGCAGTCACATAAAGTATGGGCACATGATGGGTTGGGGGAAGATGAGATAATATTAGGGATGATATACAAGGGGATAAAGGGAGGAAAATTAAAGCACATGGAAATATATTTAAAAAGAAAAATACAAGAAGCAAGCATTAGAGCATGCCACAAGCTGATGGCTCCAATTCCATGTACCTCAAGTCCAAAAGAATAAAATAACCTCCCAGAAAACACAACAAAATAACCTAAACTATTTTCTATTTCCTTCAAATTGCAATTCATGCAACTAAATCATGTCAAAATGAACAAATTGGAGAAGGAAAGAATAGATTTGTAATATACTTTGTTGCTAGAACTTGTTGAAGTTCAATCTATGCTTACCTTATGTAATATTCTCCTACCTTTTTTTTTTAAGATTTATTTTATTTTAGAGAGAGAGAGGGAAAATGAGTGGGGAGGAGGGGTCGAGGAAGAGGAGAGTGAATCTCAAGCAAACTCCCTGCTGAGCACGGGACCCCAACTTGGGGCTTGATAGCAATATCCTGAGATCAAGACCTGAGCCGAAACCAAGAGTCAGACGCTCAACTCTTTGAGACACCCAGGCACCCCAGTCTGAGGTTTTCAATTAAAATTAAAATGTCATTAAATCCGTTACAGTTTGAAAGATAATGCAAAGGTGCCTGGGTGGCTCAGTCAGTTCGACTCAGGTCATGATCTCAGGGTCCATGGATCAAGCCCCACCTGGATGTGGAGCGCCTTGCTCAGCAGGGAGCCTGCATTTCCCTCTCTGCCGCACCTCCCCCTTGCTCATGCGCGGCTCTCTCTCTCACTCAGATAAATAAATTCTTAAAAAAAAAATGATAATGCCATTTTCTGATTTCTAAAGATCTAGGTGTCAGAAAGGTTAACCAGATTTATTTTTATTAATTTCAGTATGTCAGTTTAGCTACAATAATGTAATTATATTCTTTTTTGGGCAATTAATATTCTTTATTAGAAATCTACAGTAATAGTCCTATTAGCTAGTCAAATTTTGTATAAGACAATAAACCAAGAGTATGCTTGAATAATAATCTTCAGAATGGTGTTAATTTAAGTAATTTGTGATATGCTCACTGTAGAACTTTTCTGTATTGTTACAAGAGAATAGGGAAATTGTGTTGCTAAGTAATGTACCCCTTAAGCTCTAATTTAATGTATGATCAATTCTGGAAATCCTACATGTTTCACCTGAAAAAACCCACAATTTTATTGATAGAATTAATACCACATCAAAACACTGAGAAATTTAAAAGAACTGTACAAATTTCAGCTATAATCATCACAGTTTTCATCCTATATTCTAACATGTTAAATTTACAGGCAAACTAAGTTCTAAGCCCATTTTGTTAAGTGAGAAAAACCCAGAGTCATGATGAATTGCAAAAGGCCATTATCTTAGTGCAAATCTGCAGGTGTTTCTTCTCTGTAGATAACAGGTCACACACTGTAGATGGTCAATATCAACACAACATATCCATTCTTTGCCACTGCGCCATTTTTGTTTCACCTTGAGAAAAATCGACGTCCATCTCTAATGCTTGGAGGGGCAACCATGGAGCAAATCCCTGGTTTCAAATCCTAACCCCCCTCTTAGCACTCTGTGTCGCTGTGCGTAAGACATTTGATCTTTCTGTGCCCCAGTTTTCTCTTGTGTTAAATTGAGCAAATGTCATTATGACCTCCTATTTGGGTCTAGTTAATTAGTGCCCAGAATATTGTGAAAAGAGGCAGAGAGCTCAGCAATATGGAGCTTAGCCAAACACATCTCCCTGCTAGGTGCCTTTGCCATAGGAAGGAACTCCCCCAGAGCTCCTCAGAGCAAGACTGTGATACACCCAAGTTTCCTGCAGGCGATGGGCACTAAGGACTTCACTGCCACACACTGGTGTGTCAGCCACCTTGACAACTTCTTTAGCTGTCAGCTGCAGAGTATGCTGCTGCCCATCAGGACAAGGGTTTGCATGCCGTGAGGAGGAGTGGTGTCCCTGGCACCTAGGGGTTCATGTACGCAGTCCCAGGTTGATGTATGGAGGTATGCAGGGGCTCTTGGTGGGTGCTCACCCCAATCTCTGAATTTCTGTTTTTACATATATCAGATACTTTTATCTTTTTGTGGTTGATATATCCCTTTTGTGATGTTTATGCTAGCTATAGAATATTGTTCTAATAATGCATGGACATTTTACAAATTAAACCTACATCAGTAATTTGAAATAGTTGAGTTGACAATGTTGAATGGGAGTTCAGAATTCATTGTCATTTCCATAAGCGATTTTAAAAATTAATTTGACAGTGAAAGAAAAAGAAGAGCTGTTGGAATCCTCAAATATAATTTCCAAAAAGGTAATTTTATTTTTTTCAGCAAACTAATGTGAATAAAGTTTTATTGATAATCACATAAAAAACTTGACTATATCATCAGGTAAAAAAGCCTTGACCAGGAGCTTCATCTTGCCATTTCAAGTACAAGACCTGATATTAAAAAAAGACATGTTTACAGAAACAGTTCAAGTTTTTCAGTTATATTTTTGAAAAGCTGTAATTTGAATGTTTTGTAGAAATTCATCACACAATACGTAACTGAAGACTTTTTTCTAATTATAAACTAATATGAACTATATAAAACTAATATAGACTATATTATATAATATATTTATATTTATTATATATTTATATATAAAAATATATATAAATATATATATTATATATTATAATTTATATATATAATTATATAAATTATATATATATAATAAATTATATATAATTTATATATATAATATATAAAAATATATATAAATATATATATTATATATTTTTATATATTTATATATATTTATATATAAATATATAATAAATATATAATATATATAAATATAGTCATATTTATAATATAGTTATCTTATATATTATATAACATATATAATATACAATATATATAGTTATATAATATAACTATATAAAGCTAATATAAAAAAGAAACAATTATTTTTTTCACCCAAAACCATATAGATGTCACTAGTATGACCAAGTCTTTGGTAGTCACTCCATTTTACCGCAGAAATATTATTTTTCTTGTGTGCCACGGTGTGAATAATTTGGGGAAATACTTCACTAAAGTGTAGTATAAACTCAAACTAGAATGAAAAGAAAAATTAGACTTGTATTATTGATAAGGGAAAATGTCCGGACATGGTAGACATTAGTTCTCACCAATATTCCTGGGCATTTGATAGAGTGCACTTCCAATCTTTTTCAAGGCTAGGTATGAACAATTGACTAGAGCTGACATGTTGTCATGTGAACAAAAATAAGGTTTATCATTTCTGATGTGAACTTTTTTCTTTCTTTTTTCTTGCTGTGGCAAATAGCAGCATTTGAAATGGTAGAACTATGTGGAGTAAAGGAGCTGTCCCCAAATCCAATGAGCTGAAGCAAATCTTAACATTTATGTGTGAGTCTGCTGATCATTGAAGATTATGTGTTCCTTTAGCATAAGCCTAGCTTACCCTGCCCAACTCACCAAAATATTAAATTAAAGAATATTAAAGAATAGACTGAAAAATGAATGGGGCTTATTTCCAAACTATATTAAGAATTATTCAAAGAAGGGGCACCTGGGTGGCTCAGTGGGTTAAGCCTCTGCCTTCGGCTCAGGTCATGATCTCGGGGTCCTGGGATCAAGCCCCGCATTGGGCTCTCCCTCTTTCTCCCTGCCTGCCTCTCTACCTACTTCTGATCTCTGTCTGTCAAATAAATGAATAAAATCTTTAAAAAAAAAAAGAATTATTCAAAGAAAATAAAAAGAGATAGATGGTCTAGTAATTACAGGCAAGTGTCTTGTACAGAAAAAAAGGATACACAGTGCTCAATAAATATAGAATAAGGTGATTACAGAAATGTAAATTAAAACATAATGACATATATATCAGAATGGCTGAATTCAACACACTGACAGTACTAAATTCAGTATGTTCATAAATACACACAACAATGGAAATGCTGACAGAAATGTGAACGGGAGTAACCACTTTGCAAAACTGTGGCATTGTCTACTAAATTTGAATGTACGTTGTCCCAATGACTCAGCTATTCCTCTGCTAGGATTTCAACAACCAGAAATCCATGTAAAAGGGCCAAAAGCTGAACACGAAAGTAGAATAGATAGTTAAATGGCGTGGTATATTCATATAGTGGTAACCATTCATCCATAAAGGAAAACAAATGACAGAAGACATAATTCTGCAGGTAAATATCATAAAAATAATATTGACTCGAAGAAGCCATATCTAGAAGAAGAGGTACTGTTTTTCCCTTTGCATACGTTTCGAAAGCTTGCAAAAGCAGCCATCATGTTAAAAGTCAGGATCATGTTATATGTGGGGAGAAGAGGGGCGTAGTGACTGTGAGATGATTTGGGGGGCTTGGGGTAAGGCATTACATCTTCCCTGGAGTGGTGGTTGCCAGGGTGTTCACCTTGTGATAATTCACTGAGATGAATGTTTGTTCTGTGTATGTTTCCTGTGTGTTTGTTATACTTAAATAAAAAGAGTTAAAGGGAATATTATTAAGGCAAAAATCTCTTTCTGATAAATAAATGTGTAGACAAACAACATAGTCTGGGACTATGTATTTCAAAAATCTCATTTTTAATTTTCTTAAACCATTATATCTCTTTCTTTGTTTTCAGAAGCATTAAATTTAATGGACTATGTTCATAATTAATTTTCTTAAACTATTATATCTCTTTTCATTGTTTTCAGAAGCATTAAATTTAATGGACTATGTTCATAATACTGTTTTAAAAATCTCTACATTTCTGTTTTATTTAATGACTGGTTACCGATTTTTTCAGAAATTTACTGTACCCTTAGTAATTTTATTTCAACTTTATTTAAAAAATTAGTAAATTTGTCTGGAAAACTAAGCCACCATTTTTGTTAGTTTCTATTAGAAAGTACATTCTGAGCTATTAAGAGTAAACAAACTTTTAAAACGTGAAATCTTTGATAACTTGAAGCCTTTGCTTTTAAGAAAGTGTTTATGTGACTATATCCCACAGTTTGTGCCACAGGGAGGTAGTTTGGGTACATACAAGTGCACATAAATGCATTATTTTATTGTCATTTTTTTTTTTAAAGATTTTATTTATTTGACAGAGAGATCACAAGTAGGCAGAGAGGCAGGCAGAGAGAGAGAGAGAGAGAGAGAAGCAGGCTCCCTGCTGAGCAGAGAGCCCGATGCGGGGCTCGATCACAGGACCCTGAGATCATGACATGAGCCGAAGGCAGCGGCTTAACCCACTGAGCCACCCAGGCGCCCTATTGTCATTTTTCAAAGTAATCTCTCTGCCCCACGTGGAGCTTGAACTCATGACACTGAAATCAGGAGTCGTACGCTCTTCCTACTGAGCCAGCAAGGAGCCCCCATTTATGCATATTTTAAATTTTGTTTCTCTTTGTATATCACATAGTTTGTGTAAACCTGGTGATTTTTTTTTATTGTCTTAGGATAAATTTTATCGTAGAAGGTTATAACTAAAGTAGTATTTTCTAAAATGTGTTTTGTGGGGATTAAACCTGAGAGGTTTTACACACACACACACACACACACACACACCACACACACACACACACATATCTTGTTTTCAAATATATCTTTGAAGTAAGGTATACTCTACCTTCCTTAGGAAGTGAACAAGTCATATGAAAATATTTCAGATTTCAAGCAGTCTTGCAAAAAATGAAGCTTCTTCGTTAACATGAACACATTCTTCCTTAAGTGTATTTGAAGTTGTCCAACATTCCCACCCCATGAAATCCTGGTTTACCTCTAAGTCACAACTGACTGCCCCACATTCTCAATGAATGATGCACTTTTTCATTCTCTGACTGAGAGACATCTATCTGCGTAATTCCTTGGCATAAATTTGAATAAAAATGGAAAATTAGGGGCGCCTGGGTGGCTCAGTGGTTTAAGCCTCTGCCTTCGGCTCACGTCATGATCTCAGGGTCCTGGGATCGAGCCCCGCGTCAGCCTCTCTGCTCAGTGGGGAGCCTGTTTCTCCCTCTCTCTCTGCCTGCCTCTCTGCCTACTTGTACCTCTCTCTCTGTCAAATAAATAAATAAAATATTTTTAAAAAATGGAAAATTATTCGTGCCTTTTAACTTTCCTTCCCTCAAATACCTTTGTTTTCTTCAGTTTTAATCTTACTGGTAAAATTAGGATGCAGTGTGAGGCAAACAATTGAGTATGTTGTTTTATCTCATTTGCTTCGACAGCCAAGGGATCACATCACCTCCCTTGTCCTGTACCTCACCCACTGTCTCTCCTTGCAGGCAGCACTCGCCCTACAGCCCACACAGCCTTTCTCAAGGGTGATCTATTATCTAAAAGGGGGCTTCCCTCCTCTCTTCTAACCCATTACAACTTCCATTTTCTGAGTGTAGTTGTTTGGAGAAAGTCATTTTCACAATTCCACACAGTGAGAGATAGCATAGCCTAATGCATTTCTCTCTCTTTGGATTGGAGATTTTTTTTTTTCCTGGCAAACAATGAGACTAAGTATAGAATTAGAGCTGATAAAGTAATCAAGTGCATTTCATACAGAAAGAACATGCGGACTTATCATGTAGGAGGGATAACCTCCAATCTTTTGTAATTTCTGTGCCAGCTCCCCTGGGTCCCAAAGGCATTGGCTTGGGCAACAGGACCCAATTCCACCAGGCAGATTTCTATTTCTACTTGTATTCCCTACAAGGGTTGGAAACTATGACCCAGAGCTCATCTTGGGGCAGCCCAGGAGATAAGGATGATCTTTACATGTTTAAATAGAAGAAAAAATATGAAAAGAGTATTTTGTGGCACATTAGAAATTATATGAAATTTAGCTTTCAGTGTCCACCATAAAATGGACGAGAACATGCCACTGTTGTTTGTTTACTCAGTGTCTTGGGTTGCTTTCAGACCACAGAGTTGAGAAGTTGTGACAGACTCCACATGGCTTGTCAAGTATAAGGTGTTTACAGTCTGGTTCTTCATACACAAAATTTGCCTAGCCTAACCTGGAAGACAGAAAAACGCCCACACAGAACTGCAACAGCAAGTTACCACTTTCTGATCTCGAATAATACTATGTGTCTCTATGTTCACAGTAAGAAATTTATAGATCCTTCAGGGAACAGTTTTTTTCTTAATTTGCTTTTTTAAAAAATGATTTTATTTATCTCTTTGACACAGAGAGAGATCACAAGTAGCAGAGCAGCAGGCAGAGAGAGGGGGAAGCAGGCTCCCTGCTGAACAGAGAGCCCAATGTGGGGCTTGATCCCAGGACCCTGGGATCATGACCTGAGCAGAAGGCAGAGGCTTAACCCACTGAGCCACCCAAGCTCCCCCTTAATTTGCTTTTTGAAGTCTTAAGACTTAATATTTTAAATTGCCGAAGTAATACTGTCTTTATACAAAAAAAAAAATCAAAGAATTAAGAGATTCTTTCAGAAAAAATTCAGATCATTTTACCAAACTTGTAAAATCTCTATCAGAAATAAGCACTATTAACAGTTGATGTACACAGTCCACAAGTTGCTCTATGATTAACCAAGCAGAAACAAGCATGTATAGAACAAGGGTATTGTACTGCATCTGTGCTTAAGAACTATCCACTACATATAAACCTGCCCCTTAATGGGCAGCCCCTGATGGACTTCACACAACTCATTGTTTTTAGTAGTTCCTTGTAGCTTCTCGTTGGATGTATCATAGTTTATGCAGCCATCCACTTGTGGACACATGTGCATTTGGCTTGCAGTATTAAAACCCATCTGTAGCAGACGAAGTTACATACGAATCCTCACATAATGGAGACTGACTTCTGTAAGACAGAATCCAATGTTGGATTGCTGTACCAAAAGATTTATGTAATTAAAAAATCCAGTTTTCCTCTTACTAGTATAAAAAAGATAAACACTCTTCAAAGAATGCTAAAAGAAGTTTAAATATATTTTATGACATTTTGCTTTTTAAGAAAGACTCAGTATTGTAGAGAGGTCAAATCTCCCTATCTTTATTGATTTATAAATGCAGTGTCCCTCCTTGATTTATGTAACATTATTTGCTGTGAATTCAACACTGTTTTTGCTGTTATTATTATTTATTTTAATGTTTGAAATTTTTTATTTCAGAGACCAAACCCATTTTTATTTCTTATATATGTTTAATTATTACCTAACTACCCAAAATTCAACCCTATTATTATTGTTGAAATTTCAATGTTCTTTTTGTGGTTACTTGCTTGAGTTAACATTTTACGCTTTTACCCATAATCTGAGACACTTGGTTTTAATTGTGTCATTTGTACAAAATGCATAGCTTGTTTTAGTTTATGCAATCAGGTATGGATCTTTGTTTCAAAAGGTGAGTTGATCCTCCATTTCAAATTCCTGATAGAAGTGGAATAATTAGTATTAGGTTTTAAATATCATCTTATTTGCTGTTCAGAATGTTTCCTATACTTTTTTTTTTTTTTTTTGATTTGGATTTCCTTTTCTTCTCTTTTGTTTTCTGTGTGGTAGGCAGAGTGAATGTGTGAGTTCGTTTGTCTCTTTTCACTCTTCTATTGGATAGCTTTGACTCTACAGCACCTATAACCCTTAATCTTTTTGTGTAACGACTCTAGGTGCATCTAGAGTCCTGTTTTGTCCTATTTTGAATTGTCTTATTGTCCTATTTTGAAAGATGAGTAAATCAACACAGTTGTACTTCTGCTCTCTTCAACGGATTTTATTTCTTCCATTTTAATAAATTTATCTCATTGGCTTACACAGTTCATCTTTTATTTATCCATTACAGGAACTGACTGTGGAACTTCCTTTAAGAAATATGAGGAAATTACATATATTTGTCAATGTATTTTCTGTTACTATCTCACAGTTCTTACTTATTAAAGTTTTATTTTAGTTTCTCCCAATGTATAAGTTTTATCTTCTGTGATCATATATCCCATGGTTGCTTAGATTTAATCCTTATTATTAGAATACATTCAGTAATTATAAGCCATCAGACTTGACTATGACATGTTCTCCCGCATTCTATTGTGGAGTTCTGGTGGTTTTTTTTTTTTTTTTTTCGTTTTTTTTTTTTTGTTGTTGTTGTTGTTTGTTTGTTTTATTAACATATAATGTATTATTTGTTTCAGGGGTACAGGTCTGTGAATTATCAGGTTTACACAATTCACAGCACTCACCATAGCATATGCCCTTCCCAATGTCCATCACCCAGCCACCCTCTCCCTCCCACCCCACTCCCCTCCAGCTCTGTTTTTAAGAATGACTCAGTTTACTCAAGAATGACTTCCTATGGTTCTTTCATTTTTTTTTTTTTTTTGGATTGTATATCATCCTAGCAGAGCACTCTTAATCACACTTTCCCTAATACTTTGTTACTCCATCTCAGTAGTTCTGAAATAGAGGACAATTTTGGCCCCAGCCTCCACCACAGGGGTTGTCTTGGTCTGTTCAGCCTGCTGTAACAACATTTCTTAAATTGGGTAGCTTCACGGCAACAGTTCTCAAGCTCAGTTCTGGAGGCTGGGGAGTATAAGGTCACGACGGTGACAGATTTGGTGTCTGAGGAGGACCTGTTTTCTGGTACACAGAGGGCACTTTCTCACTGTGTCTTCGCATGTGGAAGGGGCAATAGCATTTTTTTGAGCTTCTTTTATGAAGGCATTAATCCTCATCACGAGGGCTCCAACCTCATGGCCTCATCACCTCTGAATACCAACACCTTGGAGGTCAGGATTGAACCCCATGCATTTTGGAAGGACACAGACATTCAGATCATGGCAAAGACATAAGGCATCTGCAGTCATTTCGGGTAGAGGCCAGTGTACTACGGAATCTGGTGAGAGGCACGGTGTGGCTCTCCCATAACAAACACCAAACCTGGAATGTCAGTAGTGCTGAGGCTGAGCAACCTGTGCCTTATGGTTTCCAGAAATGAATGCACCTGGGCAGAAATAAAAAGCCAGCCTGATTCTTATAATCTCATTATAACAACCACTTGATATTTTTGCTCAGACACCCAAAGAATTCATTTTTTCAGCCTTGAGATATCAGTATTAAATGATCTGCATCAATTTTTACCCAATGTTGTTTTTTTGCTCTCCAAATTAGCCCTACTTTTAAGGAGAGGCTCTTTTTTTGAAGTCTCACAGAAAAGGTAGGTGTTCAGTTTGGTCAGTCAGGGCTACAATCTTTGCCCGCACTATGCGATCTCCTAAATCCCATTCAGCCGACAACCCCCAGGATTGGTTCTTTACCTGCCTTGCTGTCTTGCCTTTGATATGAACAGCTTATTCTGTGGCCAAAACTGCAGAAGTTCCTACCCTAATTCCAGTCACCCCAGCCTCCTTGGAACCTGATTTCTGTTTCTTCCCCTCTGTGAGGCTGATCCTCCCTATTTGGACTCTCCTTCCCTGGGCTACAGCTTGACACTTGCCCTCACCTAGGCAGCCAAGATGAAAGTTGAGATCATTTCATGTGCTTCCTTTCTCTCAAGCATCGCAGGCCTTCAATGCCTGCTGTTCAATGCCTGAAAATGGCTGCTTTATGTAGTTTGGTTTTGGAGGGTATTGGTAAGTTACTCTCTATGGCCAGACCTGGAAGTAGGTTTTGCACTTGAAACTTTGTCCTCCACTTCAGTCATGGAAATCTCTTATATCTTAATTTTATAAAAATAATTTCACATTTTTGAATTTGTCTCTATGTTTATAGGTTGATTGTAAGCACCAATCACAGGAGAAATAAGTTAATTTCAAGAAGTACAAGACATGGAAAATTTAAAAATGATTTAGAGAATGGATATTAAAGATATAGAGAGAATCTGCATCCAAGGAAGATAATATAAATTCATTTTTAGCACATGCAGAACACTCCCTAAGAAAATCAATCAAGTACTAGGTCTCAAAGGAAGCCTTAGTGTATTCCAGAGCACTCATAGCATTCATAATGCTTTCTGTTACAATGCAATAAATTTAGGAATCAATAGCATTAGATTAGCATAAGAAATCCCAGTTGTCCAAAACCTAGTAAGTTACTTCTGAATAACCTCCGTTTCTTCCTGTGATTGTTGCTTTATATATGACATTTGCACCCCTTTGGTTACTATTTAAAGGCTACCTTTTAAATTAAATTTACCCTTTACAATGGTAAAACAACATCTTTTTCATTAGATAAGATATATCATCTTCAAGTCTATAAGAGAAATTTTAATAATATTCATTTGCCTTGACCAGTTTTCAAACATGACATTAGCAGTGAGATACAAACAGTAATTTTCTCAGTTAAAGTGGGGAGGAAAACCCAGCCCAGTGAATGTTTGTGATAGGAGACATACATGAATGCATATTTTCTATAGTGCAAGTAGTTTGTATATTTTTACAAAAATAATTAAAAATAAAAGACATCTGTTACTTTTAAGATATTAGAATGGATTATTCCAATGATTATTAAGTTACTGAAACTGCTGATCATTTTAATGCACTTTTATGTGCTATAGGAACCAGGTAATTATTGGAACTGTGTTTGCTATAGCATAATTGTCATTCAGGATATGTTGAGCTTGATCTTTCTATGATGGAGATTTAGCAATTTCTTTTCTCTGTAGTTTTTCTGAATGCATCATTGGGATACCTCGTGATGTCTGCCAACACAGAGATATTTACATTGTTTATTTGTAGATATCTGTCTGTATCTTTATCTCTATATATCTTAACAATCAAGTCTCTTTATTTCTTGAGTGTAATTTATGAGACTCTCAAAAGTAGCCCCAGATATAAAGGGGATATGTTGATATTCAGTTACATAAGATCCTGGATTTCAGACAATGAGGAGGGAAGTTTTGAATAGTAAAACATTTATCAAACATTTGTCCAAAATTATTTAGTTCCAAAGTTTGGACAGCTAGATTCCAGTTGCCAGGAATAATGATATCTAATTGTTTTACCCAGTGCTGAACAATATCAGACGTTTCAGTATAGTTATGACAAAAGTTGACACACAGAGAATTACATTTCAGGGAAATGTCAGTGATTTATTTTATTAACCAATTTCTGCTGTAGGAAAACTTACACCATGTCAGGATTTACAGTGAAATTAAGTTGACAAAGCATTTAAGGAAAGCCAAGTCTCATGGGTAAAAGAGGCACAGTTCCTAAGAATACATGAAATTCTAATTCACAGTTTCTTTCAGTGTTACCCGCTTCAGAATGAATAAAAATCTCTGACTGCAGAAACATCTCTACCAACTTTCAATTATTGCTCTTACCCATTTTATGGATTGAATTAGAGCCTTAAAATAGCTTGCTCTATCTACCTGTCTATCTATCTATTATCTACCTATCATCTATCTATTATCTGTCTATCATCCATTTTTGAGGAGGAGAAAGTATCACTTGCTTAGGAAAAAACAACCCATAAACCCTTTACATCAGCAAAACTTCAGATAAGACAGTTGTGAAATTATCTGGCATAAATATAAATCATCTCTATATTTAGGGTAATATTTATAAAGTAAAACTTCTTAAAAGGAAAATAAAATTGGGGAATTATAGAGCTCTGAATGACATAATTATAAAAAGAAGCTTAAGTTTATCCAGTTACTTATATATAGTATCAGAATTTGTACTTAATTTGTTTCTGCTAGTTAATGAACTCTTAGAAATAAAGTTAATAGATTTATAGGAAACAGACTGAGGATTGCTGGAAGGGAGGTGGGGGGGATGGGGTAATTGGGTGATGGGCATTAAGGAGGGCATATGATGTGATGAGCACTGGTTATTCACAACCGATGAATTATTGAACTCTACATCTGAAACTAATGATGTACGATGTGTTGGCTAATTGAATTTAAAAAACAAGAAAAAAGAAATAAAGCTAATAGATTTTAAAATTAAAAACAAACAAATGAGTATAAAAAATAAAATTTATTTTTTATATCAGCATGGATCTTGCTAATTTAGGTTTAAGTTCTTTCAAACAGTTTACCATCTTAAGTTGGTTTGCATTCTTTCCCTCTACTCATAATCTAGTTTATTTATCATTCATTGTTTTCATGACATAATGTAAAGTACACAGTAGTAGATTCTGAAATACTAGAGTTAAAATTAAGAATACTTTAGGGGCGCCTGGGTGGCTCAGTGGGTTAAGCCTCTACCTTTGGCTCGGGTCATGATCCCAAGGTCCTGGGATCCAGCCCGGCATCTGGCTTTTCACTCAGCGGGGAGCCTGTTTCCTCCTTCTCTCTGCCTGCCTTTCTGCCTACTTGAGATCTCTGTCTGTCAAATAAATAAATAAAATCTTAAAAAAAAAATTAAGAATACTTTAAGCAGGCGCCTGGGTGGCTCAGTGGGTTAAACCTCTGCCTTTGGCTCAGGTCATGATCCTGGGGTCCTAGGATGGAGTCCCGCATCAGGCTCTCTGCTCAGCCGGGAGCCTGCTTGCCCCCCTCTCTCTGCCTGCCTCTCTGTCTACTTGTGATCTCTCTCTATCAAATAAATAAATAAAAATCTTAAAAAAAAAGAATGCTTTAAGCTTTACTGTGTATATAAAGTGACTTTGAATAAACGTAGAATATACCATGAATAGATGGTACTGCTATATTTTCTAGTTTATCTGAGGGAGGTAATATTATATTATTATTAACATTATAATATAATTAGCACATTTATCTGAATGTTCTTTAGAAGCGACTCATTAATGTATTCAGAAAAAAATGCCATATAACAAAATATGGCATATTACTAGAGCTGCTGGATAAATTATAGGATGCCAAATATAATAATATTTACACAATATATATTATATATAATAATATAGTATAATTAATATAATAGAATAACTATGGAACCCAGTCAAGCCAATATGCAGAGCCAGCTAACAAAGTTGCTTTAAACTATATTATTACTTTAGACACATTAGGAAAGTTTTTTATGTATTTATTGTAAAAAAGTAGAAAATAAGTAAAATGAAGAAAAAAACCTTGTAATACCCCCACCAGAGGTAACTATTGTTATCATTTTGATGTATTTTTAAAAGTGGATTGTGATATATTCATCTTTTTTTACATATTTTGTAAATATATTTATAAGTTGCTAAAGTTACTTCTATATTATGATATTAAAGAACTATATCCATTATATACTTATTTCATCATTATTTTCATCAATATTTATTGTACATAGATTTTTTGCATAAAATACTTATGATTTTATTAGAGCAAGTTTCAAGAGATAAGGAGGAAAATTTTAAGACTTTGTGAAACTAATTCTAAATCATCTATAATACTAATTCTTGTATCTTTCCTTTTAATTATATATATAATGTTTATCTTACAGTAAAATATGGTAAAATCTTATATTTATTATAGTCATTATTATTTCATATACACAGTACAGTAATAAATTCTATTGCAAAAACATTAAACAAAACTCCTTGAAGTTAGAGACCATATATGACTCATCTCTGGGACCTAAGTGCTTAGCCAAAGTCTGGGGTATGATGGGTTTACATTTCTGTTTAATGAATGATTGAACATGAATGAAAACTTACATTTGGGAAAAATAACTTGAATTCAGGATTTCTAAATCATTGTTGTCTCTTTCTACATTTGATATAAAAATTAATACAGAATAAAATTATCACGAACATTTATCAAATTATCTGCGATAGTTTCATTCTTTCTTAATTGAATTCATGGGGAGGAATATAATCGGTATTGAAAATTATCTTCTGCTGTTTTCTCCTAATGAGGACAAAGAAGAAATGGACATGACATAAGACATCAGGATGTCATATGTTGGCAAAAACAATCACCAGCTGTTTTGAATCAGTTGCAGTTCACTATCATACTGAGACGACACAGAAGTCACTTCCTAAGCTCTTCTCTGTTAACAATTTTAGTCAAATCCATAATTGGGAGAGGATCCTGTTTCTAATTAATGTCTGATACAAATTTGGGGAAATTATTAAGTGACAAATACAAATTAGCAGTAGGTATTTTTAGGTATATTTTAAGAATACAACTTGTTTTGTGTTTCCCTTTACCAAAGTAACATTGAAGAAATTATAGATAAGAAACAAAGATGACAGAATCTTTCTTAATATATTGTTTCATCTTTCAAACTTCTTCGCTAATATGTTTATATAAATGGGATAAAAATATCATTTTGTGGGGTGCCTGCGAGGCTCAGTCCGTTAAGCATCTGACTTGGATTCAGCTCAGGTGGTGATCTCATGGCTTGTGGGACAGAGCCACGATGGACTGTGAGATAGAGCCTTGGGGCTCCGTGCTCAGCAGGAAGTCTGCTTGAAGATTCTCTTTCCCTCTGTCACTCCCGACTCATGCGCGCTTTCACTCTCTTCTCTCCCTTTAAAATAAATGAATAAATCTTTTAAGAAGTATCATTTTGTATCTCTAACTGGATTTTATAAAAGAATTATATTAAGATAATTTTCAAAGTTACTATTTCTTTTTCCCTCTAAGTAATAGGGATGCCAGGGACATAATACAAAAATCAGTGTATTTTTATTGGAAAATATACTGAATAAATATTGTTAATGAATTTAATACTTATGTAAACAATACATGTTCTTTTATCATAGATAATTGGAACACAATAATACATTGTTCAAACATTGTGTTTCCTTTCTCTTACCTCTAGGGAAGATGGTTGGGTAGAGAAGCTGGAATCGTTGTTGTTCTTTTTTTTTAAAGATTGATTGATTGATTGATTGATTGTTTGATTGATTTAGAGAGCAACTTGGAGAGGAGCATAAGGGGAGGGAGACAGAGGCTTAAGCAGACTCTGCTCTGAATCTGAAAGCCTCAAACCCCCAGATCTAGGACCCAGAGATCATGACCAGAGCAGAAACCAAGAGTCGGTTGCTTAACCGACTGTGCCCCCCCACCCCGCCGCCAGGCACTACATGAAGTGGGAATGCTTTCGGCACAGAAGAGAGAGCCTGAATCTAAACAACAGCATGAAACAGAAAGTGGTGATGTTTACCCCCAAGAAGTGCAAAGCTATGTAAAGAAACCAGTGTCAGGTCTGGGTTCCCCTAACCAAGGATTTTTTTCTCAAGAGTTTATCCAAATATTATTTGTAGACATGTTTTAGCACTACTTATCTTTAGTTGTTTTTTTTTTTTTTAATTTCTCTCAGAGATTACAAAGTTCTCAGTCTGTTTAGCACTTGGCGGGGATTATGGAGTCTAATAAACTGTGCCTATTTCTAGCTTTATTGCTTCTCTCTTTCTTCAGGAACTTCTGTCAGTTGGTTGAATGAAGTTATTGAACCTGCTGATTTTTAAGCTCCTGAACTACAGCCTCAGGAAGAACTATAGTGAAGATTCTAGATCTAGCAGGAGTTCTCACATGAACAGCTAGAGAACAGCCAGAGAAACTATGATGACACTTCACACCAAGAACTAGAGAACTTTAGAAAACCCGGACACGCTTCTGAAGGGTCAACCCCAACTGATCCATAGAATTTGAGACTGAGTCCAAAGTGGACTGGCTGAAATCCATGTGGAGAGTCACACCTGTTATTTTTATAACATGTTCTTCGTTCCATGTTGAACTTTTTTTTTTTCCAAAAAAAGATGAAAGGAAGGAGTGAATTAGCACTTAGTCACTTTCTCCTATTAATTGCTATTTCTATATAGTGCATTGGCAGAAAACACTTCTGATCTTTGTTAATTTGGCACAGCGTTAATCCCAGGTCATAGGAGTTGCAGTCTACACAGCTAGGGAAAAGAATGCAGAGCTTAAAGGAAAAATAAAGTCAAGACTGTACCATACTCTGCACATGGATGTTAAAAGCAGGATATTGTCACTCAAAATAATTGTCACAGACACTGATTTACATACGGACAAGGGATACAGGGGTAGCAAAGAAGAGGAGGAATTCTGGATGCATTTGAAGAGTTCATCTATTGCTATGGAAACAGATACATCCTAGCAACAGCTGCTTGGTACGTAGCTGACATGCAGAGCTTAAGGCCTTAAACAAGAGGAAAATGAGCCATGAAGAAATCTTCAGTATCTATAGCATTTATATATTTGTAAAGGTTTAAAATGGAAAGTGGGAAATTCATACATGATTATGTCAAGGAATAGAAAGTTACAGAAATTTGGGGTTTATCTTCTCAACATCACAGAACCCAGAATATTACTTGTTATATTGTAGTAGCTACTATTATCCTGATTGCAAGACAAAAATGTCACTTATGGATAGCTAGTGCTACTTGAACATCATTTGCTAAGTCTAGAAGATAGTATTCAACAATATTTTAATATACATTCTTTGTTCTTAGCAGTTCTTAGAATCTTTTCCATATAAACTCTTTCAAACCTTTGTAAAGGGAGAAAATTCAGACAATGGCTTAAGGTTTTTATTTAAAGCTTAAAAAATATTGCAATCGTATCTTTTTTTATTTTAGTGAATAATTTTCTGATGTTTAAATTTTTTTGGGTAAGTGCTTCAGCAATACATTTTACATGTTTAAATAAACATTTATTTAGATAAGATGAAAATAACCAAATATTTGTCATAATTTCACATCACTCTCTCTATGTGTGTGTGTGTGTGTGTGTGTACATAGCAAAGAGTTTCCAGGGAGCAAAGAATATGTTTCTGTAACTTTTTAAAATATCTGAATGTAGATTCAATATGTATCTTGCAGATGTCCCCTTCTATCTCTGGAACCATCCAAGTTCATGACCCAGCAGTGGGATGAATCATATTGTTGTAGACCCTTTTAGGAACCTATGTTGCTCCACTGTTTCACCTATTACTTTTAACTTCCAGAATCATAATTTTAATATTTAAAATATATTCTCATACTAAGTCAGAGGACAGACCAGAAAATAGCTTTTGAAAACATGATCTTTCAGAGAGAGCAAATCAGAAAATTATAGTAAATCAGTAAAATTCACTATGTACTTAAATGCCAACACTATTAAGTGTCCATCAGTTATAAATGTCATTTTTTTATATTAGTTTCAGGTGCACAATATAATGATTCAACAATTCTATACATTACTCCGTACTCATCAAGTGTCTCTTAATCCTCTTTATCTATCTACTTGGGTGAAATAGAAACGTCATTTTGTTAATTGAGAAAACATTTTTCACATGTGTTTACTAAATGACTGAAAGGAATATTGTTATCTGCACGGTCCAAACTGCAAGACCGGGCCTCAGAATATTAAGTGTCTATTTACCGTCACATAAACAATCATTCGCATGATTCAAGAACCACGTTTTGTCACTGTTGATTTTCCCGTTAAGTGAACACTGTTGTCACAATGACCTCTTAGGTGTAATTTGTAGTTCTTGTTTTTTTTGTTTTTTTTTCTTTCCATTTTATTTATCTTTTTCAGCATAACAGTATTCATTGTTTTTGCACAACACCCAGTGCCCCATGCAAAATGTGCCCTCCCCATTACCCACCACCTGTTCCCCCAACCTCCCACCCCTGACCCTTCAAAACCCTCAGGTTGTTTTTCAGAGTCCATAGTCTCTCATGGTTCGCCTCCCCTTCCAATTTTTTTTTTTTAAATAAACATATAATGTATTTTTATCCCCAGGGGTACAGGTCTGTGAATCGCCAGGTTTACACACTTCACAGCACTCACGATGTTGAAAATAGAACTACCCTATGACCCAGCAATTGCACTACTGGGTATTTACCCTAAAGACACAAACATAGTGATCCGAAGGGGCACGTGTACCCGAATGTTTATAGCAGCAATGTCTACAATAGCCAAACTATGGAAAGAACCTAGATGTCCATCAACAGATGAATGGATAAAGAAGATGTGGTATATATACACAATGGAATACTATGCAGCCATCAAAAGAAATGAAATCTTGCCATTTGCGACGACGTGGATGGAACTAGAGCGTATCATGCTTAGTGAAATAAGTCAATCGGAGAAAGACAACTATCATATGATCTCCCTGATGTGAGGACATGGAGAAGCAACATGGGGGGTTAGGGGGATAGGAGAAGAATAAATGAAACAAGATGGGATTGGGAGGGAGACAAACCATAAATGACTCTTAATCTCACAAAACAAACTGGGGTTGCTGGGGAGAGGTGGGATTGGGAGAGGGGGAGGGGGCTATGGACATTGGGGAGGGTATGTGCTATTGTAGTTCTTGTTTTGTAATACCCAGGCGCCTTATTAGCCTCAAGAGGCATTAAGAGCCTCCAAAGCCCTAAATAATTCATTCTATTTTATTTTAATTTAATTAAATCCCCACTCATCCAGGTAACAAAACCAAATACCTGAGAGTCATCCTGGGCTTTTTATTTCCAATCTCTTATATCCAATTACTAAGACCTGTCAATTTTATCTTCATTAACTTTTTTTCTTGAATTACTCTAACATTCTGCTTTGCCACTATCTGTCCTCACGTCAGTCAGTTCTCACAGTTGCTAAACCCAATTTCAGTGATGCTCTCTCCTGCTTAAAAACGTTCAGTTGTTCCCCACTCCCCTCTCGACAAAGTACAGCTTTCTTCACAAAGTTCAGAATCCTTAAAGATCTGACCTCTGCCTACCATTAACCTTGTATTCCTTCTGCTCTTTTAAAAAACACGCAAATGAATTGTTTTCCTGAATTGTGCTTACTTACACTTTTATTCCTTGCTAAGACACTTTCCATTAACCTCTAATTTAAGTTCCATTATTTGTCCTTCAGGATGACCAGGCATATTGTTCTAACTTTTTTTCTTTTTTAATGTAGACTGAAGAGTATAATGAAATCCTATAAACCCTATGTAACCATTACTCAACTTTAACTACTAATCCGGGGTCAGTATTTTTCAGAAATACCTTGTTCCTCCTGCATTATTTTGAAACAATTCCATTAGCTGTTACTTCTGTAAATCCTTCAGTATACATCTCTTAAGGATAACTCTTTTTAACCAAATCACAGTAACATTATCTAAAAGAATGACCAATAAATCCTTATCTATAATATATCCAGTACATGTACAATTTCCAATTACTTCACTTGTTATCATTTTTAGAAATTCTCTAATTTTTAAATGTTTTATAGTTTGCTATTTGAAACTGGCTTGAATAAATTCCAAACTGTGCAAATGGTTTATGTGTCTATAGCCTGTAGTTTCCGCCTCCAGCTTTTTTCCTTTTGCACCTTAACTGTGGAAGAAATTAGGTTAGTTATCCAGGGGAATTTTCAACTACCAGGATTTTGCTAATTCCCTTCTACGTTCTTCAGTGTTTTTCCTTCTCTTGTCTGTGTTGCTAGTTGGTTGGATCTGGAGACTTAATCATATTCAGTTCCAATTTTTTAAAAATGATTTTATTTATTTATTTGGCACAGAGAGAGAGAGCATAAGCATGGGGAGCTGCAGAGGCAGAGGGAGAGGCAGGCTTCCCACTGAGCAGGGAGCCCAACGCGGGGCTCAGTCCCAGGACTCTGGGATAATGACCTGAGCTGAAGGCAGACGCTCAACCAACTGAGCCACCCAGGCACCCAAAACAAGGGATATTTAAAGAAGTCTAGTATCCAACCCTACTTGCTTGCAATTAATTCCCCCTCCACTTATACAGGTATCTATTTTTAAAATGTTTATTTTTTTTCATTTTTTAATATTAAGCATACACATACATACAACTATATTAGGGTTTTAAAAGAGATAAATGAAGGTGCCTGGGTGGTTCGTTCAGTTAAGCCACTGTCTTCAGCTCAGGTCATGATCCCAGCATCCTGGGATGGGGTCCGGCATGGGGCTCCCTGCTCAGTAGGGAGCCTGCTTCTCTCTCTTCCTCTGCCTGCTGCTCTGCCTATTTGTGCTCTCTCTGTCAAATAAATAAATAAATAAAATCTTTAAACAAAGAGATAAATGATAGCATATTCTATATATTATATAATAATATATATCAACTGTTTTTCACCTTGCTGGTTTTCCCTGAAAAGTATTTCCCTAAGATTGATCCCTAGTAGCATTTAGAGATATTCCTCATTTGTTTTTATAGCTATATGGTAATTCATTATGTGGATGTATCATGTAATTCAACCAACTTCCTAATGATGTATGTGATGTATATTTAAATTGCTCTAACAAATATTCCTGCAATGCAGTCTTTTGCAGAAGTCCCACCCCCACTATATCTGTTAGAGAGATTCCAGCAACTGAGATTGCTGGGTCAAAATATAAATGCTATGTAATTTTGTTAGCAATTTCCAAATTTTTTTCAATAGCAATTGCTACATGTCGCACTCTCCCTAAAGATATATGAAATTGCCTCTTTTCCCACAATTTTGTCAACAGAGTATGTTTTCTGATTTTGTTCCTAGTTAATATGTAGAGAATGCTCTCTTGGTATAGTTTTAATTTGCATATTCTCTTATTATAACTGAGGTTGAATACTTATTCACATGATTAAAGCCATTTGCCGTTCTTTTTTCTATGAATTATCTATTAATTTCTACAGCTGGTCCTCACAAGGCCACCAGCCCTTTCTTATTTCAGAAGCACTTAATATATTAGACACTAATTATTTATCTATGATTTAAGTTACAAATAAATAATTTGTTATTATTTTGTTTATGGTGTTATTTTTATTTTTTAAATTAAATTTAATTTTTCCCCATTTTTTAATTTAAATTCAATTAGCCAATGTATAGTACATCTTTAGTTTCAGAGGTAGAGTTTAGTTATTCACCAGTTGCATATAACACCCTGTGCTCATTATACCACGTGCCCTCCTCAACACTCACCACTCAGTTAACCCGTCCCCCCACCCCACTTCCCATCCAGTAACCCTCACTTTGTTTCCTATACTTAAGGGACTCTCATGGTTTGTCTCCCTCTCTGACTTCTTCCCATTCAGTTTTCCCTCCCTTCCCCTATGATGCTCTGCACTGTTTCTTATATTCCACATATGAGTGAAACTGTATGATAATTGTCTTTCTCTAATTGACTTATTTCACTCAGCATAATATCCTTTAATTCCATTCATGTTAATGTAAATGGTAAGATTTCGTCCTTTTTGATGGCTGAGTAATATTCCTGCACAAGTGCACGTGTGCACGCACACACGCACACCTCCAAAATATCCACTCATATGTTGATGGACATCTGGGCTCTTTCCGTAGTTTGGCTGTTGTGTACTGTGGACTTTGCTTCTATAAACATTGGGAGGCATGTGCCTTTTTGGATCACTCCAGTTGTATTTTGGGATAAATATCTACTAGTGCAATTGTTGGGTTGTAAGGTAGATCTATTTCTAACTTCTTGAAGAACCTCCATACTGTTTTCCAGAGTGGCTGCACCAGCTTGCATTTCCACCAACAGTGTTGGTAAAAAATATTTTATTTTAATTTATTTATTTGAGAGAGAGAAAGAGAGACAACAAGCATGAGAAGGATGGGGGAGGAGGGGTAGAAGGAGAGGGAGAAACAGACTCCCTGCTAAACAGGGAGCCCAGTGCGGGTCTTGATCCCAGGACCCGGGATCATGACCTGAGCCAAACAAAGATGGTTAACCACCTGAGGAACCCAGGTGCCTCTGTTTTTGGTTTTTGACCATTATGAAGTTTTCTTTTTTTTTAATATGATCAGACTTTTAAATTTCTTTTTATCTCTGGATTTTTTTTTATTATATTCAATTAGCCAACATACAGTACATCATTAGTTTTCAATGTAGTGTTCAACGATTCATTAATTCATATATCACCCAGTGCTTATCACATCATGGGCCCTCCTTAATACCCACCTCCCCTTCCTCCTGGTAAAACACTGAAAATTAGAAAAGCATAAAAAAATTAAATTCTTAAAATTTTCCACAGTGTTCATGTAGACATTATCTCTAACACTTGTATCATTTTACTTTATTTTATTTTTATTCTATCACTTGTATTATTTTACTTTATTTTAATTATTTTATTTTTATTACAATTGACACATAATGTTACATTAGTTTCAGGTATACAGTGTAGTGATTTGACAACTTTACATATGATGCTGTGCTCAGTGCAACTGTAGCTACTACCTGTCACCGCACAAAGTCTTACAGTACCATTGACTGTACTCCCTAAGCTGCACCTTTCATCCCTGACATATTTATTGCATAGCTGCAGGCCTGTATCCCCCACTCCTCTTCACCCATTTTGCCCACTCCCTCCCTCTTCTTCACTGGCAACCACCAGTTTGTCCTCTGTATTTATGGATCTGTTACTCCTTTTTGTTCGTTTTGTTTTTTAGATTCCACATGTAAGTCAAATCTTGCATTATTTTAGTTTAAAAATTACTTGCATTTTTTTAAATTTAGAAATTCCTTAACCCCTGGATAACCATTTGAAATATTTATAGAACAATTCATCTTATATTAGCATAGATCCGACTTTGTATTTTATAGCTAGAGAAAAATTAGATCCCATAGTTATTGTTAATTGACTAATATTTGGTATCAAAAATAATAACATAAAAAGATAGATTCCTTTGTACTATGGGTTGATGGATTTCACAATCTCCCCTGGTCCCAAGATATATTCCTTTACTACCTGAAATGAAGGTAAAAATTTCCAGAAGACATGCTTCTTTATGTGAAGACCTAAAAAACTTAGTTAAAATTCATTTTTTAAGGTTTTATTTATTTATTTGAGACAGAGAGAGAGAGAGAAAGAGGGAGAAAGAGCACAAGTAGAGGGAGGGAGGGCAGAGAGAGAGAGAGAAAAAAACAGGCTCCCTGCTTGCAGGGAGCCTGATGTGGGGTTTAATCCCAGGACCTTGAGATCATGACCTGAACTGAAGGCAAACAACTGACTGAGTCACCCAGGCACCCCTTAAAATTCAATTTTTTTAAAATGGCAAAACCAAGGATTTGTTATATTGAAGAATAACATTTTAGTTTGGAAATGAAGCTATCTTACCCAATAGGACCCTGAAGATTACAGATCCCAAAATAAGCAAGCTATAATCTAACAACAGAAACATGTGCTACAGTATCTTACATTTTAGTAACTAACTCTCTGACATAAATCCCACAGTGCTTAACAGATATAAGAAACCTGAGAAACCAGGTATATAAGGGAGGCAACTATAAGGTGTCAGTCTATAGTATAAGGTGTCAGTATATAGCGAAGTTATGGTATAGTGGGCTGTTCTTTGAATGATATGATTACAAAAATTCCATAATTTGTATATACTGTTTTATTATATAGTAATTTATGTGCATGTGTATTTTTTACATGCATGTTTTATATATAATGCATGCATAATAATGTATATTCCTGTATGAGCCCTTCCATGTTTGGACTCTGTCCATTTGTCATTGTAGCCCGTTTTGTAGCAGAGTGCCTAGGAAAACTGGTGCTCAAATGTTTTATCCAGTGAGAAAATAAAGATCAAACTGTGTCATTTGTGCCTAGGTCTGACCCTTCTTTCCCAAGTTTACCTGTGCTTGGAAATAGCTGGAAACAAATCCCACAGTTCAGACTGTAACAAATTCCCATATGGCAGGATTTCTCTCCATAGAAGTAATTCAATACAGAGGAATAGTATTATTGCTGTGTTGACTTTTATATTTCTGAAATGGTAAATTAGCTTTAGCATGGACAGTTTTGCTCTGTAGGAAAAACTGCTCTGAAGGCTGGAAGCTTAAGATACTGTACCTAAATGGAGGGAAATCTCTGGTTAATTTGCAGTCACCATCAAAAGTGAATCTTGAATAACAATGCAATTTGCTTTCTGCTGTAATGACAAAATGAAGATTTTTTTAAAGGATTTTATTTATTTATTTGAGAGAGAGAGAGATCACAATTAGGCAGAGAGGCAGGCAGAGAGAGAGGGGGAAACAGGCTCCCTGCTGAGCAGAGATCCTGATGCGGGGCTCCATCCCAGGACCCTGAGATCATGACCTGAGCTGAAGGCAGAGGCTTTAACCCATGGAACCACCCAGGTGCCCCCAAAATGAAGATTTTATCCTTGAGTGGTTTGCCTGAAATGGAGAAGCCAGATAAGAGTCATAAAAGGTAAATCAGATTCAGAGTCAACAAAACTTTTTTGTTTTGTTTTGTTTTTTGTTTTTTTGTTTGTTTGTTTGTTTTTGCTTTTTCTTACAGAGAGAGAGACAGGGCATGAGCAGTGAAGGAGGGACAGAGGGAGAGAGATAATCTTAGGCAAGCTGTACACGCAGGGCCAGACCTAGATGTAGTGCTTGATCTCCTGGCCCTGAGAACGTGACCCGAACTGAAATCAGGAGTTGGTCCTTAACTGACTGAGCCACCCAGGTGCTCGTCAACAAAACTGTTACAGAAGTATTTAATTTTTGCGTATTTCTACTATGATGTGCAAATTTTAAGTGTATTCTCTTAAGTGTATTTATGTAACTACACAGCCGATGTCATTCAATCATTTAGGATAGTTAACCATTTTTATATTTTCGAATTCTCTCATGCTCTCTTGTACTTAAGCACAGAGACACTTTCAGTGTTAAGAATTTTATGCTTCCTTATTTTGTCAAGCAGTTTTCAGTAACTTCCTTTTTAAGCCAGAAGATCAGAGATTAATACTTTGCTTCTTTATGGTTACAGTGTTCATTCTTTCCTTCTAGAGAATTCAGAACATGAGGGAAATAACTATAACAAAAAGAACACATGCAACTCTCTATAATTTAAACAAAAATCCCCCAGTTTAGCAAAAGTATTCTGATGAACTGAAAATGATAACATTTTGTTCACATATTAGTTATTATTTATAAATAGTACAATTTGGTTTACACTTGATCTAATTACAGCAACATGGAATGTCTGTTTTTTAAACATTTAGACTTGGTATAGCCATACAAGTTTTGTCCTGGAGGAGGCCTCCCCAAAAAATGGAGAAAGGGGAAAGAGGAGGGGAAAGCCAGAAAGAAGGGGGAAAAAGTGAAGAGTGGAGAAATGACTGAACATGAGATCAGACAAAATTAAAATGTGTAAATACAGAAAGTGTGCCTGAAACACACAAAATTAAAGAAAAATTTGAGGCAATTACTTACCTAAGTAAGTACCCACGGAAACTCTGAAAAATGATTGTTTCTAAAACATCCCAATAATTGAGGATATTTGAAAAAGAAAACACATCTCAAGTCTTCACCTGACACCGTATGAAGTCTTGTCTCAAACACATTAATCTGTTCTTAGTTAAAACTTTCCACTAGTTTGGGGGAGTGTAAGAAGGTTATAACGGCATTATTTTGACATTGATTACCTCTAATATTAGAAAGTGTGACAGCAAGGTATTGCCAGATTCTTAAGCGGATTCTTTAACAGCTACAGCAATAAAAATGCAGCCCAAATCTCCTTACACAGAGCATCCTGGATTCATTTATGACACAGGAATTTTTCTGGCTTGCAGTTCCAGCTCATGACCAGAGATGGCGCTGAGTGTACAGGGAACCTTGGGCCAACCTGAATCAGAAATCAGAAAAAAATCGGGCTAAAGTCTGTGTGCATAAATCTTCAGCAGCACATCTAAGATAGTGAATATATAGGAAAGAAAAAAAAAAAACCCATAAAGAACAAATAAAGAAAGACTCGTATTAGGGGGCTCACATATGGCAAAGGAGATAGAAATGAAAAGCCTGACACGTTAATATGAGGAGCATCAGGAATATAGATTAAATCACTGAGAGAGTTGGAGCATCAATGTCTTTTTTTTTTTTTTTTTAGGTTAAATAACCCGGTAAGCAAGTTCTTCTAATATTTAATAAGTGTTTGTTTGGCAGAAGGGCCATGTGAGTTTTTGTGCTTTTAACGTTATATCTAAAGGTGTGTGTGTGGACTGGTTATACGTTCGTCTTTAACAAATAAAGATCCAAAAGTAATTGGATGTCGTCATAGATTACAACCCCCAAAGTCTAATGATGCATTTAAAATTTCTTTGCGATGAACAGATTTTTGGAAAACGAAGTTATCTTAAGTGAAAAAGATACAAACTTCTTGCAGCAATAGCTGATTGGCATACCTCAAAACGGAATTGAAGACACTGCATAAAAAAAAATTACTTAACATCCCTCTGGTAAATACGGCAATAATTTCTAAAATTATTTTTATGCTTTTGTGTTCTTCAGCTCTTAGTTTTTTAAAAAATATGTCAAAGTAAAACCAAAAAACGTCTAACTTATAGAAAAGGACTTTAAATAGAAAACCAAAGCGTCCTTCCTTGCCTTGTGCGTACACCTCCCTTCTTCGTCTCTCCTTGGAATTCAGAACTAGAGCATACACAGCTGTGGTCCAGATGTGCTAAGTACTTTATCCTTGCTATGCGAAGTGTGGGTTGTGAGTCAGCAGTGTGAGCATCACCTGGGAGCTTGTCAGAAATGCAGAATATGAAGCCTCAGCCCAGATTTAGTGGATCAGGTTCTGAATTTTAACAACACCCCCAAGTGATATATATGTACACTGAAGTTTGAGAAGCTCTGCTCCAGATTCCAAAGACAGAACTATTGAGGGCAAGCCCTTCTCTTCCAGCTTTGCAAGAGGCTACAGAGATAGCCAACCATAGGCTATAGAGAGAGGGTCTGGGGAGGGAGGGTCTAAGTCAGTTATCATCAGAGACATTGAGAAGTAACGCCCACAGCAAGAGACTGTCTCATCTCTAAGAAAGTGAGAGGAACTCCAAGGAAACTGGTAATAGATATTAGTGGTGCTGACAACACTTACATCTCAATCCAAGGCTGGATATTTGTTTATTTTCAGAATCTACACAGCCACCCTGGTGTTTTCCTTGGAGTAAAAGGGAGCATGCAAGTGCTTGGATGAGCTGGCAGTGTTTCCCTGGAATTTAGGGACATATGTAAACATCAAGACTGTGCCCATTTATAGCCTTGTGATTTTTAAATATGGGAGGTTTCTTGGAGTGGCCTGTGACAATGCTGTGAGAAAGGACTGTGGTATACTATGGGAAGAAGATGGGGTGTCATCCAGTTTCCCAAACCATCTCAGTTCTCTGCTTTCTGGCGGGTGTCCAAAACAGGGTGTGCATAGTGTTATGCCTGAGTTTTCGCATCTGAGAGACCACCAAGGAGCCAAACACCGATGCATCACATGAGGGTTTATTTGGCAAGCTTAAGCTTGGGCCCAAGTATACCCAACACAGTGGAGTAGGGACTTGGACCCTGAGCCAGATTACAGTCAGAGTTTTTAAAGGCAGAGTAGGGGTGGACTCGGCGGTGGGTGAGGACGAAGGGGGTTATGGATGATGTAAGTCTCTAAGGAATTTTGGAAGCGAGGTCTCCAGGACCTTGAGGGGCTAACTGTTGTCTGGAGAAAAGGTTATTCATTACCAATAATAAAAATCTTCCTGTGAGACCCTTTAGATGTATATCAGTGGCTCATATGCTTGGGAATGATCGCTGACATTATCTTGGAGGTTTAGAGATAAAGCTTCACATTTCTCCTATCAAATGTCCTTGTTAGTGAGATTTAGGTTAGGAGAAATGTAACTTTATTTAGGGCTTGAGGAACTGAGTTATTTGCCTCTGGAAATTGTGCTATTGTTAAGATAGCTTCTTTGTTGTAAATCTCTAGGACATTGGTAAACTGAGGGAGACTCCTGTCTTGCAGGATTGTGATCTCTGCAAGTTAACTATTTGCTTTTCCCCCAGGGCAGCCAGGGGTGGCCGAGGAATGTCATGCGTACTACCGGAGGGGAGGGGAGCGGGTGGAGAGGGGGTGCAAGGTGCCAGCTTTTGCTTTGCCAAGATGCCTGTACTCATGCTAAAGCTAAACCTGAGGTGGGATGGCCTTAATTTTCTCGGCCTCCACACATAGTTCCTGTGGTTCCATGGGATAGGACCTAGAGATTCAATGAGGGACTATGCACCCAGGTGGCTAAAAAGCCTAACAAGGTTTTGTTCCTTCCAGAGAAGTAATTACAAGCGTGAACCACTGTCATAGCTAACAGGAGACGTTGCTATCTCTGAATGGGACATTTGGAGATAGAGGAGGACTGGGTGAACATTGGGTGAATGCTGCCCTAAGAAAAATGTACCACCACAGGTGGGCTGTCACCATCATGGAGGTCATCAGCAGTAAGACAATGAGCTCAAACAGCAGCAAGACTAGGTTCTAGTGCCCAGCAGTGGCATTCAGGGAACATATTAGATGAACCTCTCTGCTACTCTCCCCTTTTGCATGTCTTCCTCTAAAAAGATCTAAACAGAAAAAAGGGAGAACAGGAAGACAGAACAGATTCCATCTTCCTCCATTACTCCAAGATCATGGGCTGTAACTCAAATCTGTTCTTGAAAGTGAATATGGAGGAAGAAGGAAGAGCTAAGATTTCAACTGCATATTCTTGGTGCATAAAATTAGGTTAGACTTCAATCACTAAAAGTGATCATGAAGTTACAGATCTTCCCAAGATGTAATCAGTGGTTGAGAAGGCATTCGATGCCGCAGAAGTAATGGTAGAAAATATAAAACTAGTGGCATCTATTCACTTTTATTTAAAGAAAGAATTATACATGCAAGTAACAGGTCATATTTTCTCCATGATAAGCAAGATGAGGAAAGTGCAATTGTCCCACCTCCTGTTTCTCCCATGTTCACCTCTCTTGATCAGGGGGGGTTACATTATTCATGTTTTTACTTAGTGAATAGGTTTGTAACTTTGCTAAAGGTAATATAAGGTTAGTTATTGTTAAAATATTAGTTATTGTTTGGGAAAAGAAAGTACAGCTGACTTTGCAAATAAATTGAAGAAACAGTAATGCCTTCATACTCTATCCACATTTTCTTAGTATCCCTACATTTGGGTGATTTCTATGTGAGTGACTCTTCATGCCCTGTCCTGATCTTCTTAGAACTCCGGAGAACTCCCTTCCCAGTATCTGCAGAAGGAGACCTGCTGCCAGCACCCTCCCTGCCCCTGGGGAAGACTGGAAGACCTGAGGACATTAAGACTCTCGGGAGAGTCCTCAGCCAGTGACAGACAAGAGCTGGAGGATAAATATCCCACTTCCCTTTCCTTATCTCCCAAGGAAGGACAAATCTGGGGCTGTTCTACACCATTTCCCAGAAGTTTTTAGTGAGTAAAATGGTTATTATTAAAAATACAGACACGGTGACAGAATGGGTCTTAGACATGCATTATCACATGAAGCTTGGTGACTGAGAGTCTAAAAACCATAATAGATAATTTGAATAATGGAAAGATAGTCTTTCTCTGACTTGCCAAATGGTATAAGCAAAAAATATAAAATAATTTGTGGCAGTTCATGAGGATCATAAAATGGTGTTATACAATACTGTGAATGGAATCATTCCAAGTATAATAAATTTTTACAGTCTATTTAGTGACTTTTGCAGGAGCTATTTATCCAATTTATGTTTTCTGCATCTTTTATTTTTCCTCTTTTGCTCTGAAACCTGCTTTTTAAGACATGTTATTATTATTATTATTATTATTTAAGTTTGAAAGAAGTTAGGAGACAGAGATAAAACTCAAAGTAGTT
Organism: Meles meles; assembly: GCF_922984935.1. Taxonomy (NCBI): domain Eukaryota; kingdom Metazoa; phylum Chordata; class Mammalia; order Carnivora; family Mustelidae; genus Meles; species Meles meles. Next base: position 13,510,108 of record NC_060070.1, read on the forward strand.
TGTTTTACTCTTGTTGAAACAATTTGGCAGAAAAGGTGAGAAGGAAGGATCTGGAAACACCTAAAAATATCTCAGACCAACTGTGGATTTTAATTTTTTATGACAGTTTCAGTGTTTCAGGTGTGCTACTGATTGTAAGGATGAGGCCACTCACACATACACCGACACTCACATTTCTCCATCCATGGGGAAATTAGATTATGTTTAGGCTTTAACTCACCAGGACTACAAAAATGTTATGGAAAATAATGTGACTATGCAGGGCCTAGGGATCCAAAAATATATGCAGTTGCTGGTGAAACTGCCAGCAATTTCAGTAAAAGGGCGATTCTTCGTGATTTTCAGCACTTTAGTTTTGAGCCATTGACTATGACTCAGGCAGAATTTATGCAATGAATCTGCGTGCTTCCCCTCGAGGCAGGGCTTCTCCACTTTAGAGCTACTGACTTTGAATCAGAAAATTCTTTGCAGTGGGGGGCTGTCCTGTGAATTGCCGGATGTTTAGTAACATGCCTGACCTTTACCCACCAGATGTTGGGACTCTAGACATTGCTAAATATATACCTGGGGCAAGAGACAGCATGCTATCGAAAACCACTGAACTGATGTAACGTTTACAAATAGTTGACTGTCCTGGTGCTTGCTGGCTCAACACTTAGCGTCATTAAGGCAATGTCATCATGTTGGGGGAAGAATGGAGCCAAGGCCCAGGAGTTCCTGAGCCATAGCTGCATAAAGCTGCTCTAGTCCCTGAAGATCGTGCCCTCCATTGACCGCCCCTCACTACCAAAAGTAGCACCCTGGTATTATTTTACATATTGAATTATAGGGCATGGGGTATTTAATTTGCTTGTTCATACCATTTATAATTATGACATTATAATCATCTTCCATTATATAATTATTATATAATTATATAATGATTATGTATTATATAATCTTGACATAATCATAAATGTCATAATTTATAATTATGACATTATAATCATCTTCTCCTTTTGTATTCTTTTTTCCTTTCTCTGGTGTTTTTCCTCACTTGGCACTTTTCTGTTTATTGGGCATGGTCGTTTTTGTAAGTGGGAAGTAATGTAGTCATGTCTGGAATATTGCTTTTATAAATTTGGGTTTAATCCGCAGGGCAGCCATTCAGTCAAATTAAGAAGTGGTTACAATGTCATTCAGAATTATATGATAAAGTCTTTTGATCATTTATCTAAATGCAGTATATGTTTCTCAGTTACATCTACCTTGCCCTAATCCCTGTATGTATTTTACCCATTCCACTTCTGCTTTGGTCCGTTTTAGTAAATATCGGTAATTTCACAGGGAAATAACATTGTATTTGCTACCAGGAAGAGAAAGAGGCTAGGTAGTCATCTGAAAAGCAACAGTAATGCATTTTGTATTCTCCATTGATAACCGTGAGCAACGGGTCTACGAAATGGAGGTTTTAAATGAAAATAATAAGCAGAGTGAGATCTTCCCTCCAGAGTAAAGGCAGAGACAGAACACCTCTAACTGAGTTAATTATTTTCTTGGATACTCACCTTAATAGTAATGGCTCTTCACCAGGGCAGTTACAGCTAGTTTGAAAAATAAAGAAGTCTGTTCTTACCCACTAAAATGGTTTTAATAAAAAAGGCAGGCAATAAATGTTAAGGATGTATAGAAGATGGAGCCCTCATACTTTCTTGGTGGGACGGTAACCTGTTAAAACCACTTTGAAAAACAGCTTAACTATTTCTTTAAAAAGTTAGACATAAAGTTAATAAACCCTGACAGTTCTACTCTTAAGTATCTTCCTAAGAGGAATATAAACATACTCACATAAAGAATTGTTTATGATAACAGTATTATTCATAACTGCCAGAAGTGACAACAATCTCAAATTGTTGGGCCATCCACTAGTAAAAGAAGAAATAAAATATGCGGTATCCATACAGTAGAATAAAACTCAGCAATAAAAAGGAGTAAAGCACCAATTCCTGTTAGAATATGAATGGATATTTAAAAATATGTTAAGAAGTCCAATGCCAAAGACTCCTTTTGTATGATACCATTTATATGCAACATCCAGTAAAGTCAAATCTGTAGAGACAAAAACAGATCTGAGAAATTCTAGAGCTGGGATTAAGACTAGAACTGATTAACAGTTGGCATGGGATTCCTTCCTGGGTGATGGAAATGCTCTAAAACTGGGTTGTAAAGATGTTTTCATAGCTCTGAAAGTTTAATAAAGATTATTGGGTTGTATGATCAAAATGGGTGAATTTTATGGTATATAAATTATACCTTAAAAGAAGTCTAACCAAATACATGGGAAGACTGATTGCAAACAGAAGAACCTTCCTTATTGGCCTTTCCTAGATGATTTTAGCTGATATTTGTACCTTTGCATACACCATATCAAGTTCATATGATTCTGTCTGAGTATCACTGTTGGTCCCTCACTTCCCTATGGGTCATTTTATTATAATTCTGATTGAGTTAAATCTCACTTATTATACTTTATTATTATGTAGTAGGAATTAATCTTTCTCAAGGGGAGGTCTGGCTTTTGCCCTCTTTGTTGAGAAGCAATCTTTAAGTCCTTACAATTTTCTGCCAGTAGGAGTGTCTTTGTTGGACTGGACACGTTGACTGCTTGCAATCTAATGATGTGATCTTATGATGGGAGCTTTGGGTTGTGTGGTGTTAGTTTTGCCTCCCAAAGGAACTGGAAATTAAAGGTACCAGCCTGCTGTTAGGGAGATCACGGCAACCAAGGATCAAGCATACAGGCAGTATGTGAAACTCTAGTAAAAATCTCCTGACAGCAATGATCAGGTGGGTTTCCCTGGTATTTCAGTCATCCTGTCACTCTGGGAAAGTACTATGTCCTTGCTCATGGAGAGGGGACAACAGAAGCTGCACCTGTATCTGGTACCTGTCCTGGACTCTGCCCTACGTCCTCCTTCCCTTGGATGATTTTAATTTGCATCATTTCCCTGTAATAAACCATCACTGTGAATATACACTTTCAGCAAGCTCTGTGAGTCCTTCTGGAGAATTTCTGGAAATGAGGGTTACTACGGGGATCTTACAAACTTGTGTTTGTTGTCAGAAGTGAGGGTGGTGTTGCGTGGGGACTATACCCTTGCCCGAACACACACACACACACACACACACACACACACACACACACACACACACACCCACACACACACACCATAATACTTACTTATTTATATTTTAAAGCATCTGAGCTTCATTTTTCAGCCCTTCAAAATGGTTGAACCTTGAGGATAGGGCCTTATTTAGTGTCTTTTGGAAGTCAACAATTTGGCAAGTGATTATTGGGACCATGGAAAGATATTTTTTAGGCAAAATTTTAATCCTTTTGTGAAAAGGCATTATATGGTAATACTCCCCCTAGATCTAGGCCTTATTCAGCACAAGACGAGGCAGCTAAATGTAGTTCAATATGTTCTGAAGAGAACCACAGAAATTCTTGTCTCAACTGAATTAAGAAATTCTGACCTCAGATTGTTGGTATTTGAGGGGATCTTTGGCAAGTACCTTATCATTGAGGACTGACCACAGTGAATCATTAATACACAAAACTAAAGGACTTAAAAATTAAATTTATGCACACTTATATCGTGTATATTACTTTACTTTAGAGATTTCAAATGGCTTTCACATAAATTCTTATATGATGACCACAAGAATCTTGATTAGCATGGAAATTTTAAAGATGCTAAATGACTCACTCAGATTTCCATGACTCACTCACTCAAAGACTCTTTGAGAGAGTTCTCATTATGCACCAGGGCACAATCCTTGTAAGTGAAAATTTCTCACCCCAGTTCCCTGCTGGGCAGACCATTTAACCTTCCTGTTAGCAGCTGATTGGGCAAAACACATGCATAGGACCCAAAGACCAGCCAGAAATCTGTGCCATGGACCGATGTGAGAAGAAGAGCAGGAGCAATCACATCACCTCTCCTGGGGAGGTGAATTGTGAAAGAGAGTTGCTGGCATGGAAGCTCAAGATGGAAGGAGCCCTTAGATAGAGCGGATATGGGCTCTATCCAGCAAGACAAAGTCACAGGGAAGACAGCTATGGGTCAAACAAAAGTCAAGATGAAGAAAAGAGAATGCTAGTGGGAGACAGGGCTAACAGGTCAGAAATAAGCATACATTCAGCAGTAGCAGAACCAGTCTGGTGGTGGACATGTGCATGAAAATACGCACCTCTGTGCCTGAGATCTCTAGTTTGCCCTGGATTCTTCACAAATATGCTCTGGTTTCCGCGATGCCTGGATGTGGAACTGGAGTGGGGCACTTACTCCTTTGGGTCCTTACTATGACCTTGCTAGATCATCACCACCATCATTAACATAAGGTCTAGCTTTATTTTTTAAATAATACATCTTTTCTGCTCAAATATATAGAGCTGATTTATTTATAACCTGGATAGAATATGGCTTATTGCTTCAATTCTTCTCTGAAAAAAACGTTAAAATGAAGTATTTTCCATAGAATGTGCCTCACATATATTACTCAGCTTTGTTCTGAAATTTTTGCCTTATAAATGTTTCAACATAGCTATCAGAGAAAGCTCTTTAGTTATTTAACTGCAGGTGGCTTTAATTTCAAAAGTTTGCTTTTCCCATGCTATCTCCAGGCTCTATCATATAATCTGAAGCTTAAAAACTAGTTAAGTAGAAGTTATCTGAGCCTCAAGAAAAGTCCACTGGAAATTTCTTGTGAAAAATAGGCATGTGATCCTGGAATACACCACATAGACATGTTTCTACTTGATCTCCCCAGTCACTTAGGTGGCGGAATGTCTCATGCAACATCTTCTTCTTGCTCATTTCCAACTACATAGTGATACAACATCCTGACCCATTTTGATGCCCTTGCAAAATGTCATGGTGTTTACTGGTTTTGATTTCTAAAGTTACCTTTATAGCTTGTCTAGATGTGAGGCTTTTTTGTTTTTGTTTCTTTTAATGCCAAGCAAAATTCTCATGCCTGTATATTTTATTTTTTAGAAACTGTAGTCACTGTTATCTTTTTTGTGTACCTTTCCTCCACTGTATAAATTTTTTTCAGCTCCTTCTGCATCTGAGTCTGCTTTATCTTCTTCTTCCTTTTTACTTTCTTTTTTCTTTTCTTTCTTTTTTTTTTTTTTAATTGAAGTATAGGGATGCCTGGGTGGCTCGGTCGGTTAAGCATCTGCCTTCAGCTCAGGTCATGGTCCTGGGTTCGAGCCCTACAAGGGGCTCCTTGCTCAGTGGGGAGCCTGCTTCTCTCTCTGCCTGCCACCCTCCTGCTTGTACTCTCTCTTTCTGACCAATAAATAAAATTTTTTAAAAAATTGAAGTATAATTGACATACAATGTCCTATCAGTTTCAGGTGTGCCTCTCGACACTCAGTATTTTTATACATTATGAAATAATCCCCACGATAAGTCTAGTTACCATCTGTCACCATAGAGTTACCATATTATTGACTACCTTCCCTCTGCTGCCCATTATATCTCCATGACTTACTTATTTTATAACTAGAAGTTTTATTTCTTAACCCCCTTTACCTATTTCTCCTGTCCCCCAACCTCTACTTTGATAACCAATAGTTTGTTCTGTGTATCTATGAATCTGCTTCCATTTGGTTTGGTGCTTTTTGTTTTTGTTTTTTTTTTTCATTTCTGCATCTAAGTGAAATCACACGGTATTTTTCTTTCTCTGTTTTATTTCACTTAGCATGATATCCTCTAGGTTTATCCATGTTGTTGTTCATTCTTTTTTATAACTGAGTAATATCCTATTTTATATGTACCCAATCTTTTTCATCCATTCTTTTAATTGATGGACACTTAGTTTGTTTTCATATCTCAGTTTCCATGTCCCAAGTTTAATTCTGGTATTAGTCAGGAACATTATTCTCCTTTTAGGAGAGAGGAAATTGAAGCTTAAAGAGGAAAAACTACTTGTCTAATAAAACATGTTATTAGGTGGCGGTATCTATACTTGAACCTCTGTCTGACTATAAACCTGTGGTAATGATTTCTGTAGCATTTACAGCTAGTTTTTGCAATCAAAACTAGCAAAATAAGTACCAAATTAAGTACAGACTCTTAAACTGGACCAAGATCTCCTGACTGCAATGTCTGTGTTATTTGTACTACATCAGGCTGGCTTTGCAGAAATAATCCCATTTTACTTACTTTGGCTTTAGCGTTTTCACATCCATTATTTCAACTTGACCTCTGAGTTGGATAAGGTAGGTACTTACTCTGCAGTTAAAACCTAGGCTAAAGACATTTAAACTATATACCAAAGTTCACAGAGCTAGTAGAACTTGCTTTCAAAACGACTCAGTGTTTGTAAGATATTTTACTCATGTGTCCTTATATATTTTAAAAGTCAGACCAGATTCAAACTCCAGATAGAATCTTCATTCGTATTAACACATGAAAAAGCTACTTTCAGATCCTCTGGTTAATTAAGCCAGATACTTTTTCCAGTTCCTCTTTGTCTTCATTGCTAACCATGGCATAGACGGGGATGAAGATCAGGAAGGGGATTCAGTTGGTGGGGACGTACCTCCCGGAGTACCAGCAGCTCTATGATAGCGATTACCAGTAACAGTCTGTTCTGGGGCTGGGCTTCCTCTTGTTTCTCAACTATGAGTGTAAAGGACTTCAAAGAAAACCATTAGTACAATAGGAATGAAGAGCTGAGCAAGGTGGAGGGTTTCACTGGGTAGTATTCTCAGTGGGGTAAGGTGGATGCACAGTTTACCAGTGGATAAGACCATGGGGCATCAACTGAAATCTTCTTCATCTTATGGCCACATTTTGGTCCCATTTAAAAAAAAAAAAAGTAATTCCCCTCCCCGGCAAAAAAGTAATTCCCAAATTAAATAGGAGTTAAATCTCCAAGAAACCATAGGAATAAAACCCAGCATATATTATTGAATAATTTTTATAATCAATTAAGTTTATTAGGGCAAAAACCAGGTACTTATTAGAGGAGACACATTAGGGCATGGTTTGCACAATTGTCTTATGCGGCCTCCAGATCTTTTCTCATTGTGATGGCAGAATAGCTCTGTATCCTTCTAAGTACGTTTCTTGCCAGCATGGCAAGTCTTCAATTCTGGGTGAGGATTTTGTCACAGGAAAGCAGAGCCACATCTCTGAGGGATTTTTTACTTGTTATGACCATGACCATAATAACTTTCTTTCTTACTTTTAAATACACCTCTTATTCTCTATCCATTTAAAACTGTGGATAATAAATCATCATGAGTGATTTTCCCTGGGAAAAAGGCCAGCTTTTTAAAAATATTATAATTTCTTGGAGTTATGCATAAAAAAGTGTGTATATTCCTAAGTTCTTTGTTTGAATTGAGACAAGTGAAAATAAGGACAGTGAAAAGAGTCCAGTGTCTCTGTCAAGTTGGAACTACTAAATGACCATTTCAGACGAGCATGAGCTGCAGAGCAGCCATTATTCCCACTGTTTCATTAGGTCTGACAGTAAGTGGCTTCCAATATGAGCAAAGGCTAAGGGGGTGACAATCCCTATTATCAGAGGGCTCTGTTGATTGTTGTGAGATGTGTTGTTTCTGCATTTCCTTTTGCCTGCTAGCTATGTTCTGATTCCCTTCGGGGGAAAAAACTTCCTCTATTTTTTTGTCAGCAGCCTGGTCTGCCAGGGAAGTCATGATCTCCCCTGGCCAAGAAGTGGTAAGTGTGCAACCTGGCTAGGGCAATCAGAGTCTCCCTCCAGGTGTGGAGAAATTGAGAGAGGAAGCAGATGGTGCAGAATTCTTCATCTGGTGATGTGGGACCTTCTCTTGTGGTCTCTGTTCTTACTATCCCAAGCTACTGTCTGGTTACCACTCTTTGAGAAGCCTGGCTTACCAGCTGTTTTGTCAAATCTGTCAATAAAGGATAGATGGTAGAAAGACAGGCAGGGACAAGGGGCCCCCACCCTATGAGGAAACCACCCTTAAAAGGATTTTACGCTACCCTGGATGGAGCCCCCCCCACCCTTTCCCACATGCTAGGTAGAAGACAAAAACCTGAGTGGGTGACGGGCACATGAAAGGTTAATCAGATTAAGACAACCCACCAACAAGCCCGTAAAAACCTCTAGACTTAGAAACTCATATGGCAGCCCTCACGGATCTCCTCCCTCTTCAGAGGCTATTCTCAATAAACTTCACTATAGCTCAATAAACTTTGCTTTCTTGTCCACCATTCTTCATCTTCATTCTTCATCTGGTCTACCTCTTCATTCTTCAAAGTGGTGTGACCAAGAACCATGGGCACCATAGGAAAAGAAATCTTGCAACACTATGATTTTATCACATTTGATTCCAATTAATGCTTTTTTATTTTGTTGCTTATTTTAGCCATTTTTTTTATGTTGTCTACAACCAAAGAACCTGAAGAGATAGATATAGAAAGTTTCCTCCTGTTTTGAGGATAGGTCCAGCTACTGTTATAGAAGGAGGAGGTGATTAACCCTGTATTGCAGTTTGAGTGAGTCCAGAGGGCACATGTCCAAATATCCTCCACTTTGGGCTCCCATGATGTGTAATTCCCATATTTAAGTCACCGGATGTTGCGAGAATCATAGTTGTCAGAACTGACCTTGGAAGCAAATCATCTTACCTTTACCCATGGGTATACTGCTTCAAGTGATTTCTCTAAGGTCACAAGGCTGGTAAGTGGAAGGAATTCTCTGGAACCTGAGTCCTCTGATCATTGGTCTAATTCTTTTTGTGCTAACCTATGACTACTTCTCTGACGACCTGTGAATATTTCCCCCGTTGACTCCTGTGTTGGCACAGATTAATTAAAACATCACATCTGAGAAAGTTTGGAAAATTGAAGAGGGATTTAAGACAGAATATGTGAACTCTACTTCCACACCTAGAACTTGTCCTGACAAGGGGAGAGGAAGAGTTCTGTCTGAGTTGCTATCAAGAATGGATTATATTGGGGTGCCTGGGTGGCTCAGTGGGTTAAAGCCTCTGCCTTCGGCTCGGCTTGATCCCAGGGTCCTGGGATCGAGCCCCACGTTGGGCTCTCTGCTCAGCAGGAGGCCTGCTTCCTCCTCTCTCTCTGCTTGCCTCTCTGCCTGCTTGTGATCTCTGTCTGTCAAATAAATAAATAAATCTTTAAAAAAAAGAATGGATTAAATTGGTTATGCTGAAAAAAAATTAAAAAAAAGTAAAAAAAAAAAAAAAGAATGGATTAAATTGGGTAAGTGATTTGGTAAGATTTAGAAGGTTCCTGAGCATCAAACCATTGATTTATGAATCTCAGCTCAATGCTGGGCATTGAGAATCATTTAGGTTCTCAGATTTCAAAAAAGGAATTTTTAATTCTACTTTTACAGATTAACTGCATACAATTCTATCAACTTTTATTTTTATGTGGGATTAAGTTATAAAAATAGCTGACAAATGTCTTGCTCTGTTAACTAAATTATGCTATTCATAAACTTAAATCGGCCCTGTAAATTGGGCTTTTGGAGTCTTGTTTAAGAACTGCTTTCCCAATCCATCTCCCAAAACAAACTTCTTAAATTTTCTTTTAAGTGTTTTATAACATTCTAACAATTAGATATGATGCTTTTATATTTGCATAGATTATATTGCAGTAAATCTTCTGATTCTTTTCTTCTTATGCTGAGCCACCTTCTCCAAGATTATCTAATGTAGAATCTGTTCTTTTTCTCTCCCTTGTGATGTCCTAAACCATGTTTCATCACATTTATAAGACCCTTTAGGGACTCTGCCTGATTCTGCTGATTTTTTGTTATTTCCTATACAAGAACTATATAGATTTGACACCAGTGAATTTCTAATACGTGTTCATATCTGGTAGGGTGGCTTTTCTATATTTGTTATTATTTTTCAAAATTTTCTTAGCTATTTGTAGACTTTTATTCTTCCACATTCATTTTAGAGTGAATATTTCACATTTCCCTAAAATTCTGGCTGAGATTAAAGTTGTAATTGGATTGATAAATTAAGAAGAAATAACATTTTAAAAATATTTAAGAATCCCACCAATTGACCTGTTATATCGCTTCTTTTATGTCTTTTGGTAGAGTTTAAATTTTTCCCCATGTTGATCTTACTCGTTTTTATAGTTAGTTCCTAGATAAAATACACATTTTCTTATTGTAAAATGTATCACATTTTCTGTTTCACTTGCTGCATTAGTCAGAGTGTTCTAGAGAAACAGAATCAGTAGGATTTATTTATTTACTTACTTGTTTATGATACTGGCTTATGTGGTTGTTGAAGTTGGGAACCCTGAAATCTATAGGGCAGGTCAGCAAGCTAGAAACCCAGGTGGGTGTTAATACTGCTGTCCTGAGGTAAAATTTCTTTGGAGGGAAACCTCAGTTTCTTCTCTTAGAGTCTTCAACTGATTGCATAAGACCTATCTATATTATTGAGGATAATCTCCTTTACTTGAAGCTCTTACTTGAATGTAGATGTTAACCACATTTACAAAATATCTTCACAGCAGTACCTAGATTAGTGTTTGATTAAATAATTGGGTAGTATAGCTTGGGCATGTTGATACATAAAACTAATTATCATTTAATGATGACAATATATAGAACAACACAATTTTGCACATTAATACATATAGCAAACTTCTGACTCTGATTATAAACTGACTGTAATCTCTTTTATTATCTTGGGTTTAGTACATAAATAATGACATACTGAGTACATGACTAGGTCTTTTCCTCTTCAATCCTTGAGTGTTTTTTCCATGCCTCTTATCACATTGGCCAGGATCTCCTGTTCTGGGCTGAACTGTATGGGGAGGAATCCTATTCTTGTTTCTGACCTTTTATAGTTTTTCTATAAGTAAAATGTTTTCTGAAGGGATTAAAAAAAAAGATTTTATTTACTTATTTGAGAGAGAGAGAGAGTGAGAGAGAGCATGAGAAGGGAGGAGGTCAGAGGGGGAAGCAGACTCCTGGCAGAGCTGGGAGCCCTATGTGGGACTTGACCCCAGGGCTCCGGGATCATGACCTGAGCCAAAGGCAGTGGCCTAACCCACTGAGCCACCCAGGCACATTCTGAAGGGATTTTATAGTGCTTATCAAGTTAAATAAGCTCCCTTATATTTCTAGTTTCTAGCTTTTATTTATAAACAGGTATTAATTTTCATTAAATACATTTAGACTCCTAATAAGAGGTTATTTTAAATTTTCTTCCTCTGAACATTAATGAGCTATATTATATTGTTAGATTTTTTTTATAAAAATTGAGTTACTCTTGCATTTCTGGAATTATTCTTGCATATATTGCAATTGATCACGATTTATTAAAAGATTTTATTTATTTGAGAGAGGGATAGAGCATGGGTGAGAGTACCTTAGCAGAGGGAGGTGGAAGAGAGGGGTAGACTCCTCGCTGTAGAGGGAGGCTGATGCAAGGCTCCATCTGAGGACCCTGAGATAAAGACCTGAGCCAAATTCAGCCGCTTAACCCACTGAACCACCCAGGCACCCCTTTGAAGTATTATTTTTGTAATAATAGTCAGGATTTTTGAAACTAAGTTTATAACTAAATTAACTTTATTAAACAGTTATTTATAAAATAGTATTGTTTAATATAACTAAATTAAATAGTTAAATAGGGGCATAACACATTTGGGTCTCAAAACTAGATGTTCAAACATTTGCTAAAAATTCTGCATCTTGCTTTGGAATATAATGTTTATTTTCTTGAAATGTCAGTTAAAATGTTCTTTGTAATATTTTGCTTCATATACATACATATATATATATGTATATATATTCCCTCTACCCTCATAAACATTTTTAGATATTACCACAGTATTATACAAAGTCATCTTCTAATAATGAGTAAGAAAACAAGTGGAAGACCCTTTTGTCTTTACCTCACTTTAGTGGATGGTGGTTCATGATGTTTGAAGGCACTGCCTAGAGCTGGGTTTTGGCTGGGATTTAGTAGCTGTGAATTGTCTGAAATTATAGAGTAAGGTGTGTGTGTGTAAGAGAAAGAAAAAAAAGACATAAACAGACAGAGATGGTGAAAGAGAGAGAGTTTGTACATGTTTATGCTTATTTTAGCTTTCATTGGATTAAACCAGAGGGTCTTTGGATCAAAATAAAAAACTGCTGTCTAAATTTGTATTCCCCTGCAGATTAGTCAACATCAGCAGTCTTTTGCTTTTCATGAGGGCTAACCTAATTAATCTAATAAATATTTATATTTGTATATTAAGAACTTGTGCCCATATATTTAAAATTTTGAAGGGTTAGGGGTGGGAGGTTGGGGGAACAGGTGGTGGGTAATAGGGAGGGCACGTTTTGCATGGAGCACTGGGTGTTGTGCAAAAACAATGAATACTGTTATGCTGAAAAAATAAAAAAAATAAAAAAATAAAAAAAATAAAATTACTATGTAATCTTCTCTTTCTACTTTATTGAAAATTCAATCCACTGTTGTTTACTACCTGAGAAAACGTTCCCATGATTCCCTAATCTATATGGAGCATAGGCTTTCTTCACATATTCTCATCGTACTGCCAATTTTAGTGTTCAGGGAATAATTTCATTGAATTTCATAGAATCGAAGTTAGTGGCCAATAGGTGCTTAGAAAGAAAGTTTATTTAAAGTGGATTGTGGGTAATGCTTACATATAGGGATTTAAAAACAATGACAACAACAAAACAGGACATGAATCACCCAAGGACAGAAAGAAGAGAATATTTCTGACTAGGGGAGTGGGCTTCCAGTGAGGTCCACGTGTGCTATGTGTCTTAGGCAATCACAGGAAAGGATCTTCCCCACAGATAAAATATCTTAAGCAATGGCAACATGTTAGAATGTGAAGGACATACTCAGGGAAGAATGAGAAGACTGAGTATGATTACCTTAAATCATCTATAGAGGGGAAGGTCTTAATTTTCTGTAAGTAGCTCTAAGAACATATGAGATGTTTGGTCAAATTTTCAAGAATTTTTGAGGCTGTGTATAACATATCCATTTTGGTGTTTGGGTAGGGATAATTGCGTTACAACTTGCTTGTCTTGTCTTTTCTCAAGGGTGTCTTTCGCTTCCTAAGTCACTCCTGGTAAATCTTTCAATTCAACCTCCTGTGCTATTTTTCAAAAGTAACGCTGCCACAAATATAATAGGCAAAAAAAAAAAAAAAAAAAAAAAAAAAAAAAAAGGGGCGCCTGGGTTGCTCAGTGGGTTAAAGCCGCTGCCTTCAGTTCAGCTCAGGTCATGATCCCAGAGTCCTGGGATCGAGCCCCGCATCGGGCTCTCTGCTCAGCAGGGAGCCTGCTTCCTCCTCTCTCTCTGCCTGCCTCTCTGTCTACTTGTGACCTCTGTCTGTCAAATAAATAAATAAAATCTTAAAAAAAAAAAAAAAGAATGTATTTCACAGAATTGGTTAACTTTAAAAAAAAAGAAAAAAGAAAAAAAGTAGTAAAATATAAAGATTACTGATTATTCACGGTAATGTGAATCGTGATTCACAGTCACCATTTCTAATTAGTTATTTGTGTCTCCAATTCATTACCACCTCCCACAGAGCCAAATAGGTCTGGAGTATTCTAAGAGCGACCTCATTTCTGAGCTCACCCACAAGCCCTCTTCAGCTCCATATTCAATATTTGTCTTGCAGAACTTGACCACTTATTTGACTGCAAGGAGAAAGTCTTTTTTAAAACAGGTGCTCCTAAAGAATTTGAAGTATTGATTTCTAATTAGAAATATTTTTCAAAGGTATAAAAGCAGGAGCTCAGTTGTAAACACAATAAATAGACCAAGGCACAACCTGGACTGAGACTGATTCCAGAAAGTTCTGGTGATAATTTTATAATTCTTAATAGGGATCTGTCATTTTTAATGAAAATGTTCTAGGATTTCCTTTGTACATGTATATGCTACTTGGTGGCACAAATATAAGTGTCATAAAATGGGATTTAAAATATTATTTGTTAACTGATGAATTTACTTTTGGTTACTGCTCAGTTGATGAATTTGGTGAATATTAATTAAGCATTTAAAGATAATCAACTATAATTCTTAAATACTCATGTGATATAATAACAACAAATGCAATAATAAAAATAACAAAACACTTCTTAAAAATATTTTATTTGTTTGAGAGAGTGAAAGAGAGCAGAAGCAGGAGGAGTGTGAGAGGGAGAAGCAGGCTCCTCACTGAGCAAGAAGCCTGATTTGAGGCTCAATCCCAAGATCCTAGGATCGTGACCTGAGCCAAAGGCAGATGCTTAATCAACTGAGCCACCCAGGTGCCCCAAGATGACACTGTTTCAAGTGATAGTCTTACGGTTTTATTTTCCTCATTTCTAGTCAGTTTAAACTGTCTGATGGTTTCTGAAGGAATGACAAGCAGAGGTCAACATCAACACAGGAACAGATGTGAAAGCATAAAATAGCTGGAACTACTACTACTAGTCACATATAAAATAGTGTGTATCAGAATTGAAGCTGCTTCTTTGAATTTACAATTCAATGCCATACATTTAAATCCAAATACTGTTTTTAAGTTAGATGATAAAATAAAATAAAATATTTTATTTGTCTAAAATACCCAAAGCAATAATGATATGGCCTCAGAGTATACTTTTTAGTGGTAGTTTTTGATTTGGGATACACACACACATATATTAATTTTATATATGTGTGTGTGTATATATATATGTGTGTGTACATATTATATATATATATAAAATTCATATGGACTTTTTTAGTATTGTGGAAGAATATTTAATTTTAAGGAGATATTAATTTTTAAATATTTAAGAATATTTAATGACAAGGAGAATGGGAGAGAAGTAGTTTACAAAATAGTATGCATAACAATCAGATAGATAGGTGCAGAAACTGGAAATTTATCAACCAAATATTAATAAATCAACAAAATATGAATGTTGAAATCTCTGGATGGTAAAATTATGGATGGGGTGTGTTTCTTGTGTGCTACTGATATTTTTAAAATTCCTACAGTGTAAAGGTTCTACTTTTATAATGAAAAAAGTTCTTTATTAAAAGATGGTAATTATTCTTTAAATGCTTGAGGAATGAATGAATTTATTTCCTTTACATTGCTTCTGTTTCAGGGATTCTCTGTATGTGAAAAGTTGTAATATGGAAAGGAAAACCTTAAAGGTATAATTCAAACCCAGTCTCACTGAGACCTGAATAAGAATATCAACAATTATCCCAAAATGCCATTACACATAGACAAGTTCATATGAATATTGAGCTTGTCACATGCTAATATTAGCCAATGCAATCAAATTATGCTTTATGAATGATAGTTTGAGGACAGCTACAAGTGAGCCAGTTTCACCAAAGACAGACCTTGAAGACAGAGATTGAAGTGTTTTTTCTTTTTAATTTAATACACATAAACATCTAAAATTTAATTTAATAAGCATGATTTTTTGTAAAACTTCACAATTTTTTCTTATGCATGTGTATGTGTACTCACATGCATGTGTAAAGCAGACCTCAAGGTTCTGACAAAATGATGGTACATCACTCAAACATGCTATAGATCTTTGAGTTCTGTTATATATCTTTGAGTTCTTGAGTTCTGTTATATACATTGTTTAGATTTCACTTCAGCTGACACTGTCTTGGGAGGTATTCCATAACCTCAATGAGCAGGTTAAATGTCTTTCATCAACCCAATAAAACTATCACTTGTAGCAATTTTACATTTATTCGTAAGCTTTATGTGTCTGTTTCTAGCATCTTATTTGAATGAATGAATGATTGAAAGCATTAAATTTTCCCTTCCTTTATTCCCTGCTTATTAGATAAAAGTCACGATGAAACTCAGAATTTCTTCTACTTTTTTTTGTCCATTAATCCATTCTATGGTTGAAAAACTTTCCAAGCTTTCTGAGATCAAGGCAAACTCAACAATAAACAGGTGTGTTTCAGAAAGTGTTCTTAGCTTAGAGACAGATCCATTGCAAGAATTATTTTAATATATTGTTTTCCCTAGTAGTCTCTGGGCTTTTGAGTACAGGGGCTAAGCCCCTCCCTGCTCCCCTCCCACCCCATACTCTCAGCACAGTTCTTTGTGCTTAATTCTTAATAAACTTCATCAGTTCTAATGTTGCCATTTGCAATAATAGAAAACTAATAGTTCAAAAGCTTGGAGCAGGAATAGCAATTTGTGGGTTAATGTAATTATAAATATCCAGAGAAAGCTTGAGATTTAGTTTGAAAAACCTGTTCCAGTTCCTTGCAGTTATCTGAGCCATGATCTTATCTCTGTGTATTGACATCATCCTTATCCTAGCTCCTCTCATGTTAGTGAAATGACTACAGTGGTTCCATCCTTTACATCTGAACACCATTTGATTCCAGAAGAATATAAACTTTTGAACCAAAGTCCCGAACTTCACTCTAATTAGGGTGGGGAGAGTGCACGCTCGGCTCAATTGTCCTGGGTCAGGAGGATTGTCATTCACTGATTGCCTTAGGTCTATGGTATGTGTCATATCCTTATCCAGTAACAGTGGGATAATTTCAGGCTAATCAGAACTTTGTCTCCAAGCTGAAGGTGGGGCCAATTGTGCTCAGCTTAGATGACCAATAGCAGAAATGTAAAATGTCTCTGGAAGAGGCAACTAAAAATGCTCACATTTCATTTGGAAGTAGGAGAGATAAGACTTTGAATACATTCAAGGTTATATTTATGGTCTAGCACTCTTAACAAATTTGTTCTCAGGAAGTTGAAAGGCAGACTGAAAGTTGAAACTTGCTTATGTATATTTTTTATGATTCTCATGGATATTTGTGGATATTGCTGGGTTGAATAAAAGTTTCTACTTTTTTTTTCCTACTGGCATAGAGCCAAAATGGAAGATTATATAATCAAAGATATTTCAGAAGTTCTAGTTTCATTGACTATTATGCTATAACTAAGTGGAAGTAAATGCTACTTCAAAAGATTATAAATTGAAAAAGAACTGAACTGAAGCTAAGCATTCCTGCACAAATGTAGGTAGTGAATTAAAATATATATTTAACTATATATATTTCACTAAGTTGTAATAAATTGTTCTAAAATGGTGCTTTTAGAAAATGGGAATACCTTTCACATATATGTTTATATAGGAATATATGTTTATATAGGAATACCTTTCACATATATACATATATGTTTCATGTTTCATGTATATGTATATGTCAACTGACAAGAAAAGTGCCCACAATGATATGATCACACAAACACGCACAAGGAGAATGGGACACACACACACACACACACACACACACACACACACACACACCCCCTTTGGCTAATCCAAGAAGAGATGAAGGGAAATGCAATATCCAGGAAGAGATCAGCAGGAACTATTTGGGGTTCTGGGTTGGAGATATGAAGCATCTGAATTCCTGGTCATGGAAAACCAGAAAAGGAAAAAAGGGAAAGAGTCAAAAAAGACGAGAGAAATTGCAGCTCATAAGGCAAAAACCTAGTACAAGACTGGAGGCAGGAAAATAGAGCAGGCTTCTGGATAAAACTCAATGTAATTGGGGATAGAAATACCTCCTTCTTAGGATAGTCCTGAGGTTGAGATCAGGCACAGAGTATATCTAATACAGACTACAGGCTTAAAATTTAAAATGTCTGGAAGAATATTTCAGTGAAACAATCTGGGCCTGGTGTTTTCTTTTGTTGAAATATTTAATTTTTGATCTAATTTCAACAGCAGTTATTCAGGTTTCAATTTATCCTTAAGTGAATTTTGATTGTTTGTATCCTCTAAGGAATTCGCCTATTTCATCTAATATATCGAATTTGTGGGCATAGATCTGTTATCTTGTGCTTTTATTATCATTTTAATGTCCATACAATCAACAATGATATCCCCTTGAGACTTCCAATTTTTTTATGATTTTGCATTTAGCACCAATTTTAAAGTTAGGGAAAAAAACCCCCAAAAAACAAAGGTAACATTCTACCCAAAAAATGTGAATCAGGAAATAAACTGCAAAGGTACAGGTTTCTGATAAACGATGATTCTTTTAACTATTTTTCAGGATGGTCCGAATTTTGCAAGGCTTTGTCTTTTAAAATAGAAATTTTTTTTTTAAGATTTTTATTTATTTATTTGACAGACAGAGATCACAAGCAGGCAGAGAGGCAGGCAGAGAGAGAGAGGAGGAAGCAGGCTCCCTGCTGAGCAGAGAGCCCAATGTGGGGCTTGATCCCAGGACCCTGAGATCATGACTTGAGCCGAAGGCAGAGGCTTTAACCCACTGAGCCACCCAGGCACCCCAAAATTGCAATGTTTTATTCTGCCCATTAGTTTCTTCCTCCCATTGCTTATCTGAGTTACATCGTTTGTATACTTCTGTTATGCCCAAGTTTTCATGTCCAAGAGACCACCAAGGAGCCAACACCGATGCAATCATAGGAGGGTTTATTCGACAAACTTAAGCTTGGGCCCAGGTATACCCGACACAGCAGAGTAGGGATTGGACCCCCAGTCTAGTTAAGGCAGGGGTATTTATGGATGGTTACCAGAGGCTTGGGGTGGGGGGGAAGCGGGAAAATTTCAGACTTTCCTGCAGTAAGCTGATTAGCTGTTGCTGGGCTGTTTACAGGGTTAGGTACTTTCTTGAAACTAAAGGCAGTGTTGGGTGTAATGGTTTTTCCTGTAAGTGTTTACAGGGTTTTTTCCTGCAAGTGTTTACAGGGTTAGGTATTCCTGTTACTAAAGCAGCGTGGGGGGCCCTGGAACTAAAGCAGGGTGGGGGTTCCTGGAACTAAAGTAAAGTAGGGGAAAGTTCAGTCCTTGGTCTCAGGGGCCTGAGATGGCTGCTGAAGCTAAGATGGCTGGACTAATGCTAAACCTGAGGTGGGATGGCCTTAATTTTCTCGGCCTCCACACTTCCTCCTGACATTCGGGTCTGATTCTTTCAGCCAGTCCAGGTACGCTAGTGTACTGAGACCTGACCAATCCAGATGCCCACATTTTATTAAAGCAGCATCATTTGTGTTTCTATACTTGAGGATGTTCAAGTGAAAGTTTGTAAGTTTGTCATTCTAAGCCACAAGTTCAGCATTGCTGCTGTTATTTCCTCAAGACAAAAGCTTAACAACTCAATTTTCTTTTTATAAATGAAAACAATTTCTTTTGAATGACAACACTTGGAGAAAGACAAGCAAATTGGAAGACGAAATCTAAGTTAGGAACACAGTTCTAAAGACTCCCTTCCTTCTCTGTGACTAACTTTGACAAACTCCATCAATGCATCCCTGATTTATTCTTACCTCCTGGAGATAAAATGTTCATGGAAATTGAATTTAGATGTTTAAGTTCATGACATTGTCTGTGAAGAATCCATAAAATCTATAGAGAAACTACAATGGATGTCTGTTTAGATGTTTTGATATTCTCTGTTCAATTTTTTTAAAGCTTATCTTATAATGCTGCTTACCTAAATATAATAGAGGGATGCCTGGGTGGCCCAGTTGGGTAAATGGCTGGCTTTGGTTCAGGTCTTGACCTCGGGGGTCCTAGAATCCAGCATCTCCTCATGCTTTGCACTCAGCGGGAGTGCACTTGTCGCTCTCCCACTTCCTTTGCTCCTCCCCCCACCCAGGCTCGCTCTCTCTCTCTCAAATAAATAAGTAATTTTTAAAAAAGATTTCATTTATTTATTTCACAGAGACGAACAAGCACACAAGCAGGAGAGGCAGCAGACGGAGAGAGAGAAGCAGGCTCTCTGCTGAGCAAGAAGCTGGATGTAGGACTCGATCCCAGAACCCTGGGATCAGGACCTGAGCTGAAGGCAGACGCTTAACCCACTGAGCCACCCAGGCGCCCCAAATAAGGAAAATCTTAAAAAAAAAAAAAACCAACCCATAGAAATAGAGGCATATGAGCTGCTTAGCTAGGGAAGGACACTTTCTGCACCAACTAGTCAGGGTCCAGCTGTAGAGAAATAACACCATGCCAGAGGTGAGGGGAAAGTTTTAGGAGATAGGTGAAGTATATATTTCACTTTGATAATAATGAAAGCAACAGCAATAGGTACTTTTCATTTCTGATCTCATCTGCTCACTAATCTTCATATGAAGACCATTATAATTTTCATTTTAGCCAATTAGAAATACGAAATTTGCCAACTATCACAAGAAAGAGTCTGGATTAAAATCAGTGTTGATCTGACTGTTTATTACTGTGTAATACAGATTCAGGTAGCAAGGATATACATAGGCCTCAAGGAGGCAACAAAGATGGCTCTGGAGGCATCCGAGAGACTCTCTGAGGGACTCTGAGGTAAAATTCTTCTTAATCAGCATGGGAATGGGAAGACTGGGGTAATCTTGACATTTTAATGGAAGTTACTGAAAGATCGTGCAGAAGAGTGTTTCCAAAATAAGGCATCCAAAGAAGTTCCTCTAAAATGATTACAAGGCATTGCTGGCAAGATTCTGTAGGTCTGTGTGGGGTGTGGGTGAGTAGGGTCCAATCAAATTATCTTAGGTGTTACAGGCACTGATGTGAGCAAATGCGATAAGAGATGTCTCTTCAAGTGAAATATTCTCAATGTTTTGAGTCTTCCCTATTAAAAGATAAAGCTACTTCCAAATAAAATAAACATCTCAGTTTTCTCTAGAAGAGAGGTAGAACAGAGATAGCCATTACGGACTTGAAAGGCAATGAGCTTGCCGGGTTCCAGAAGCTGGTATAGGTGGCCAGGGTTTAATACCTTAGATGAAGTAGGGGAAAAAAAAGCTTAAAAGCAACAACAAAATGTATTTGGTTAGGGTTTGTATTAAGCTGGACATAATGATGGTTAGAAGCTGGGAAAGGATTTCAGACATTATGTGAATTAATCTGCTGTTGGCCCCGTGACTGGATCTCAGTATTCCTCCAGCCAATAATTTAAGGCACCATTCCCAAGCCATTTCCTTAGAAATCAGAAGTCTGTATTCAGTATGAGTCTGCAAATTCAATAATCAGAAACGTATAATTTAAATCTTTGAGAAGATAAAGGAAGAAATAAAGTCTTTGAAAAAAAATTATAACTTATAAAAAGAAAGATATGAAGGAAGAACAGATTAATAAGAAAAGAAACAAACTGAATTTAGAAAAGAGATCTGAAAAAGTAAAAAAAAATATGTCTGGAATGAACACAGTTGAAAACTATTGAGGAATTTACACAGAATGCAGCACAGAAAATAAAGTTATAGAAGACAGAATAAATGAAACATGAATGAAACTACGTATGTCTAGTGGAATTTACAGAGAGAGAGGTTTGTGAAGAATGATATAGAAACAATATTAAAAGAATTTTCCAAGGGGCACCTGGGTGGCTCAGTCGGTTAAGCATCTCACTGGATTTTGGCTCAGGTCATGATCTCAGGGTCCTGGGATCAAGCCCCGCATCTGGCTCTGTGCTTGGTGCAGAGTCTGCTTGTCCCTTTTTCTCTGCTCCTCTCCATGCTCTCTCTCTCTAAAATAAATAAATAAAATCTTAAAATAAAGATTTTGCCAAAACTGAAGATATACATCCCCAGATTTGAAATAACCAAATTAGAAAAAATACAAGTAAGTTCAAAAACTTCCAGTAAAGTCTGAGTTTCTAATACTCCCAATATTCATTCTCCCCCCCCTTTTTTTTGGTTATATGACACCTTGAGTTTTATCTGAGTTCATTTTATTGAATTAATTAAACCACCCCCTTGGGAAAAAAAAAAACAATTTCTTTTCTCAGTATTTTCCTCCTTGTACCCCAAGTTTTCTTCTTGCTGGAGGGAATCTTTTGATTGTTCTTTTAATAAGAATCTGTGGTCCTTAAATTCTTTTAGCATTTAAATATATGGAAGTATGTTTATTTTCCCCTACAATTAACTGATATTTATATGGATATAGTAGTCTAGAATTATAACAATCTTTCTTCAACACTTTAAAAATTTCATTCCTTTGTACTATTAGGTGCCTAAGATTCAGTGCCTTCAGGGAAATTGAAATCAACATCTCTTGCTGCTGATAAAGTCTGTTGCCAGTTTAACCACAGTTCCTTGGAAAATTATCTCTCTTTTCTCTTCAAGTTCAAGTTATCTTAAAGGGCATATAGAAAAGCAAAATATTAGCAAAATAGTTAATACGGTTTTAATGAAAACCAAGTGAGATTATTTGGCTTTTGAGGTGTCAAATTTTATTACAATAATTATAACAATTTAGACTGCAGGAGACTACTACAAAGACAAATAATTACATTAGGCAGAATAGAACTATATAAAATGGTACATATATGATAACTTGAAATATGGTAGAGGTAACTTTACAGATGAGTGAGAATAAGCTGACTAGTTTTATTCATCTATCCATTTTATCCATCTTGAAGGAAAAGCTTAGATTACTGCCTCATATCATACACAAAAGAAAATTCCAGATGAAGGAAGAGTTCTATGTGACAAGAAAGCATTGAAATATTTAGGAAAGCATAGCAGAATATTTTAGTTACTTTGGGATTTCAAACCATTAAGGAAAATGTTGCTGAGTGAACCCACATTAAAACTAACACTAACCTTTAGCTATAGCAAAAGACACCAGAAATAAGCAGAAAATATTCAACATACACTGGGAGTAAATATTGCATTTAAGTCACAAAGGATTATTATCCAGAGTATATAAAGAATTTCTGCAAATCAGTAAAAAAAACCCTGATGAACAGCCTGATAATATATGGACAACGCACTTAAGGAAGAAAAAGTTTAGGTAATAAATATAGGAAAACTGCTCAACTTCACTAATGAGGTAAATAAGAAATAAAACAACAGTGATATCTTTCATAATGATCTAAATGATAAATAATTTTAAAATCTGATGATACCAAGTATTTGCCAGGATGTATGGGCTTGGAAACACAAATTTTTGGTGGCTTCTAAGCCAACACAATTACTCTAAGGAGCAATTTTTTAACACCTGGTAAACTTGAACATACTAATCGATCAAAAGAACAATTTTACTTTTAGGTAATTATAGAATCACATGAATGAACAAGGAGGTATGGAGAAGGGTAAGTGCTAAAATTTTTTTATAGCAAAAATAGTGGTAACTACTCATATGCCCACCTGTGGGAGAACTGAGAAACAAATTGTGACTTGTTTTTATAATATACTATCTATGCTTTAACTAATAATACCCAGAGTGGTATGTGTGTTATATTTAATAACTGATGAACTTGCATTGATACATTATCATGCTGCTAACCCCTGACACCACTCCATTGACTTTTTCTTTTTTACTGTTTCAATATTTTTATCTTTTCCATAATGTCATATAGTTGGAGTCATACAGTATATAGCCTGATTGGCTTTTTTCATTTAGTAATACATATCTGACACATCTGTATCTCTTTTTGTGGCTTGAGAGCTCATTTCTTTATTTTATTTTATTATTTTTTTATGCCTACTGAGGGTTTATTTCACTAGAGAATCTCAGATCATGGGATGTTTTTTATTATTGTTATATTTATTTTAGTGACTTCAATAAATAAAGTGAAGGAAGCTTTTTTTTTAAGTGCTGAATAATAAAAGCCCATCATCTAGATGAGCCATGGTTTATTTATCTATTCACCTACCGAAGAACATCTTGGTTGCTTCCAAGTTTTAGCAATTATGAATAAAGCTGTTGTAAATATTGAAGTACAGGTTTTTGTATAGACATGTTTTCTGCTCCTTTGGATAAATACTGTGGAACATGATTGCTGTGTTGTCTAGTAACAATATATTTACTTTTGTAAGAAACTGCCAAACTGGCATTCAAAGTGGCTGCCCATTATGCGTTCTCACAGCAATGTACAAAATTGAGGTAGGCTTGCTCAAAGAGGGCCATAATGTCTTATAATAAAATCTGATTTGGGAGAGACCCCCAAATTAATTCTACTGTTTATGAGCATACAACATGACAAACGTTTCCTTTCCATTATTTTTCATTTTGTAATGGAGGATCAGAAAAATGATCAATTCAAAGACAGCAAGACATAAAATTATAGATATTTTACACAAATTGCTTAATACTTAAAATTCACAAACATGGTCAAACACAGTTTGGCAAATATACCAAGACACAACCATCAGAATCAAAACCTCTGTTAAAAATGAGCAACATTTTATTTATGGACATTATCATTTTAGATCAGCCATGGTATCTAATCATAAACCCCTCAGTAAATGCCATTTCATTTCTAGGAGATCAAGGGTAATTTTCCCAGTCAACATCAGAGCAGCAACTTACATATCTTCTTATATTATTAAGACTTAAGGAAAAGTCTTTGAAGATAAACCCTTTCAAACACAGGTCAACCTACTTGAGCATTCCAAGAGGCCTTCTATTGAGAACATTAGTAAAAGAAGTACTTTTTATCTCAGTGGTATTACCCAGAGGATTTCTGTTAGTCTAAGTACATGCTATCATAAATTAAATACTGTCATTGTTTCCCCAAGTGGTATGTGCCTAATGTGTGGAAACATTCCGGTAAGGTACATATTTTTATGAAAATGTTTGATTTTGGGGTGCCTGGGTGGCTCAGTGGGTTAAAGCCTCTGCCTTTGGCTCAGGTCATGATCCCAGGGTCCTGGGATCAAGCCCCGCATTGGGTTCTCTGCTCAGCAGGGAGCCTGCTTCCTCCTCTCTCTCTGCCTGCCTCTCTGCCTACTTCAAATCTCTGTCTGTCAAAGAAATAAATAAAACCTAAAAAAAAAAAAAGAAAAAGTTTGATTTTTACATCGATTTATGTTTCTGAAAACTTGGTTTAAAAAGCCTTTATTGGGGTAAGTTTTATAATTTTTGAAGCTTAGTTTGGTCCTGAGATCAACCCAGAAGAACCACAAAAACTATTTTCAGTAGTATGAGATTGGGCTTTCAGGTTTATTATGAAAATGTAGAAATAAAATGGTCAGTTGTTCTGTAGTTGGGAATAAACATTCTGGTATTGCCAGAAATGCATTGGAACTGGAACTCTAAACACTTTGAAAGACTAGGAGTATCTGGACACCTGTGGCAGATGTAGATTTGGTTTGCAGAATGTTGGTGTCAACAATATGGTTTCAGTTTCCTTTATTGTTTCCTTGTCCACTGATTTTCTTTAAAGAATGAAGTAGATATAGGGGATGCATTCGTTTTTGTTGTTCTATGATGTTGTGCAACTAGTTTTTTTTAATAAACTTATTACTTTATTTTATGCTAAACTATTGTCTGGATTGCATCACATATATGAGCCATAGACCTTGAATTTTGGAGTAAAATGAATAAAGAAAAATGAGAAATATTGGATATAAATATTTAAACTTCATTTTTCAATTATAATTTAGGTATTATACCCTCTGGTACCATTTGTTGATGGGATTAACTTGTAGGTAACTGAAAACCTTATATGACAGAGATAACATGAAATTAAGAATCCTTTCAGGGGCGCCTGGGTGGCTCAGTGGGTTAAAGCCTCTGCCTTTCGCTCAGGTCATGATCCCAGGGTCCTGGGATCGAGCCCCGCATCGGGCTCTCTGCTTGGCAGGGAGCCTGCTTCCTCCTCTCTCTCTCTCTGCCTGCCTCTCTCCCTACTTGTGATCTCTATCTGTCAAATAAATAAAATAAAAATCTTAAAAAAAAAAATTTAAAAAAGAATCCTTTCAGTCGGAGTTTGAATTTAATCTGAAAATATTCTAAGTGGTCTTCTATATAGCTTGGGGATGACATTAGATTTGTTTGATTATTTCCAAAGCTATCACAAAGAAAGAAATGATGTGAGTTATAACCATTTCCTAGAAATTGAACAACTGTAGTAACACTTGAGCAAAGAAAATAGAAGATCATGACTTGCATTGTAGTAAACTTCTTCTCTTATTGTAAACTATTTAATTAGCTAGAAGTAACCTTTTTAAATTACATTCACTGAAAGTGCTTCTGTGTGAGAAAAATGTAGATATCACGGAACTGTCTGAGGGATCTCATGGCATGCTGCCAGGCCCCCTGGGAAAAGTTTACATCATGATGGGTGTGCAACAATGGCACTCAAGAATGCAGAGTTGTATCTCCAGTGGGCCCCTGAGAGTCTTTGGCAAGGAGCAAATGCTTAGAACCAAATGATCTCCAGAGCCCACCAGAGTAATATCTAGGCCACTCCTTGTTTGGTAGCACCCATAAGCATCTGCATAGTTCCTTTTAGAGGTTTCATTTAGTTACATCATCTGTAATCTTGTGTCAGAGTCTTAGCATGCATTTTTTTTTCTATCTGTAGATAGATAGATGATAGATAGATAGATAGATAGATAGATAGATAAGAGATAACATGGTGTGCGTTGTTAGGGTCAATATACTACTACCCAAAATTCATTACAAACAAAAATTTAAAAATAGTATTCCTCTCCAGCATCTGTCATTTCCTGACTTGTTAATTTTAGCCATTCTGACTGGTGTGAGGTGATATCTCATTGTGGTTTTGATTTGTATTTCCCTGATGCCAAGTGATGTGGAGCACTTTTTCATGTGTCTGTTGGCCATCTGGATGTCTTCTTTGCAGAAATGTCTGTTCATGTCCTCTGCCCATTTCTTGATTGGATTGTTTGTTCTTTGGGTGTTGAGTTTGCTAAGTTCCTTATAGATTTTGGATACTAGCCCTTTATCTGATATGTTGTTTGCAAATATCTTCTCCCATTCTGTCAGCTGTCTTTTGGTTTTGTTAACTGTTTCCTTTGCTGTGCAAAAGCTTTTGATCTTGATGAAATCCCAATAGTTCATTTTTGCCCTTGCTTCCCTTGCCTTTGCCGTTGTTCCTAGGAAGATGTTGCTGCGGCTGAGGTCGAAGAGGTTGCTGCCTGCGTTCTCCTCAAGGATTTTGATGGATTCCTTTCTCACATTGAGGTCCTTCATCCATTTGGAGTCTATTTTCGTGTGTGGTGTAAGGAAGTGGTCCAATTTCATTTTTCTGCATGTGGCTGTCCAATTTTCCCAGCACCATTTATTGAAGAGGCTGTCTTTTTTCCATTGGACATTCTTTCCTGCTTTGTCGAAGATTAGTTGACCATAGAGTTGAGGGTCGATTTCTGGGCTCTCTATTCTGTTCCACTGGTCTATGTGTCTGTTTTTGTGCCAGTACCATGCTGTCTTGATGATGACAGCTTTGTAATAGAGCTTGAAGTCCGGAATTGTGATGCCACCAACTTTGGCTTTGTTCTTCAATATTCCTTTGGCTATTCGAGGTCTTTTCTGGTTCCATATAAATTTTAGGATTATTTGTTCCATTTCTTTGAAAAAAATGGATGGTATTTTGATAGGGATTGCATTAAATGTGTAGATTGCTTTAGGTAGCATAGACATTTTCACAATATTTATTCTTCCAATCCAGGAGCATGGAACATTTTTCCATTTTTTTGTGTCTTCCTCAATTTCTTTCATGAGTACTTTATAATTTTCTGTGTATAGATTCTTAGTCTCTTTGGTTAGGTTTATTCCTAGGTATCTTATAGTTTTGGGTACAATTGTGAATGGGATTGACTCCTTAATTTCTCTTTCTTCAGTCTTGTTGTTGGTGTACAGAAATGCAACTGATTTCTGTGCATGCTGGAGAGGATGTGGAGAAAGGGGAACCCTCCTCCACTGTTGGTGGGAATGCAAGCTGGTCCAACCACTCTGGAAAACAGCATGGAGGTTCCTCAAAATGTTGAAAATAGAACTACCCTATGACCCAGCAATTGCACTACTGGGTATTTACCCTAAAGATGCAAACATAGTGATCCGAAGGGGCACGTGTACCCGAATGTTTATAGCAGCAATGTCTACAATAGCCAGACTATGGAAAGAACCTAGATGTCCATCAACAGATGAATGGATCAAGAAGATGTGGTATATATACACAATGGAATACTATGCAGCCATCAAAAGAAATGAAATCTTGCCATTTGCGACGACGTGGATGGAACTAGAGCGTATCATGCTTAGTGAAATAAGTCAATCGGAGAAAGACAACTATCATATGATCTCCCTGATATGAGGACATGGAGAAGCAACATGGGGGGGTAGGGGGATAGGAGAAGAGTAAATGAAACAAGATGGGATTGGGAGGGAGACAAACCATAAATGACTCTTAATCTCACAAAACAAACTGGGGGTTGCTGGGGGAGGTGGGATTGGGAGAGGGGGAGCAGGCTATGGACATTGGGGAGGGGAGGCGAACCATAAGAGACTATGGACTCTGAAAAACAACCTGAGGGTTTTGAAGGGTCAGGGGTGGGAGGTTGGGGGAACAGGTGGTGGGTGATGGGGAGGGCACGTTTTGCATGGAGCACTGGGTGTTGTGCAAAAAGAATGAATACTGTTACGCTGAAAAAATTAATAAAAAGGGGAAAAAAAAAGAAAAAAAAAGAAAAATGAACAAAACCCCCCCAAAAAAAATAGTATTCCTAACTTCTGTTTTTTCTGGAAGTTGCCAGAAAAAGAATTTCAATTGATGTGTTTAAAGCAGATCTCAAAATGGAAAGGAGAGTAATTGGGATGGTTCTTCCACTTTACCATCTAATGCCATCTCTCCTGTGGTATCTTCCTTATTTCTAATATTCTGACTTATGAGGAGAAGAAAAACTGAGAACATGCAAGCATCTTTTCCTAACTGTCTTAGAAGTGGCAGTTCTGTGAAATTAACTCAGTGTCTCTGAAAATGAGGTCAGGATTCAAAATCAACTTACAATGTAAAGATCCTTGATCCTGTTCCCTGCAACCAGGTAAAATTTAGCAGAATCAATTCTAATAAAATAACTATAGAAGAGTTCTACAGTTATTGGTATTTTTAAAATTAAAATTGTAAGAACTAGTATATTAAAAAAACAGAATGGAAGGTAGCAGATTTTTTTTTCAAATGAAACATTTTTTGGTATTTGAGAGTATCATGTACTTAAGGACAAGCAATTATCCTAAAAGTTATTTCACTAAATATAGAAACACTTCAGTTGTACAGGCAATTCAAAAGGATCTTAAATTCTAGAAATTCCAGTTTATAGTAAACACCATAGAATGGCATTTACTTAAGGCGTAGGCCATTGTTGGCAGCATGAATTCATGCTTTGACTGATAATTGTTGAGTTTTCTGCTTCCAGAGTACAATTATTTTCCAGGAGGCTGAGAACAGGCAGGTCTGAAGAAAAGAGTTGGGCATGAACACCTGTTTATTCTGCTTTCAGTTCAGGGAGTCCTTCTACCTAATCAGGCCTGCCCCTGGTTTCCCAGACTAGAATAACCTTGGGGCTCTGTGTCTATGCTCTTTGTTACACATTTGTGGTCTGTACACGTAGAAAGCAAGGGGACCCTCTAGGTTGCTCCATGCTGCTAAAGTGCTTTATTGTCAAGAACTTACTTACTTCTCCAAGTTGTTGATTGTTGACATTTTAAAGTCAAGTGGTCCCCACTATGGAGAGGAGAGAAAAGTTTCCTGGGCTACGCAGTTAGAGCTAGTATTTATTTAGCACTTTGCGAGTTACAAAGATTTCTCATATACATGATCACATTTGACACTCACTAGAACTCCTCAAAATGGATTATTCTTCATTCACATGATTACTTTTCATTTCACATTAGCCCTGTGCATGGAGATTCACCTTTGTTTCAGTTTTCTATCACTGCAAATGATACCTATCTAGCATCTAGCAAATATCTACCAAATTACAAATTTAGTGTCTTAAAACAGCACAAATATGTTATCTCAGAATTGTAGAGATCAGAAGTCCTGAAATCAAGGTATTGGCAGTGCTGAGTTCCTTCTGCAGACTCTAGTGGACAGTCCATTTCCTTGCCTTCTGTCTTCTAGAGGCCACCTGGGTTCCTTGTCTCCTTGCCCATACTATATTCGAAGTCAGCACCTTCGTAACTTCCAATCTTTCTGTTTTCATAGTCATATCGCTTTTCTCTCTCTGATTCTTCTCTGTTCCTCTTTGTGATTACATTGGATCCACCTCAATAAACCAAGAAAGTCTCCCTATCTCAAGCTCCTTCACGTAATCATATCTGTAAAGTCCCTTTTTCTGTGCAAGGGCCATTTCACAGGTTCTGTGGATTAAGATGTGGCTATCTCAAGAGGGGTGGGGAGTCATTCAGCCTGACACAGCTATATCATCTCACTAAATCTCATGCCAACACTATGGAGTTGACATTATTTTCTGTTTTATAACCAAGGAAGCAGACGTAAAGTGACTGAATGAATTAGTGGAGGTGTAGTAAGTGGTAGACTAATCAGCATACTCCATTCTGTCTACCAAACCTGTGCTTTTTCCTTACACAGTAATCTCTAAATCTTGTGTTCTCAGTGATTCTCTTCCAGATGATAATGTCACATGCTTCAGGCAGAAAAGTTTCTTGGTGAAGCAAGTTGGAAAGAAAGCTCCATGCCATAGCCTTCTCAGAGGGTCATAGTGTGCATGATGATTTCGTAAGCTCCAAGATCTTAAAACAACAGCCCCCAGGCCCCCACCATTAAACCTTGCATAACCCAGCCTTTCCTAAATTATCTGTGAAAGAAAAATTGTTATATTATTTGGATTTAAAAAAATTTTTTTTGAGAGAGGCAGGAATCATACCTAGAAAAACCTTCCCTAAACAGAAACATTTTAGTTTTGACAAACATTAGGCAGATTCCGCTTCTCCTTGTATGAAATGTGTATACTTTTAAAAGTAACATTATTAGGGCGCCTGAGTGGCTCAGTGACTAAGCATCTGCTTAGTCTGCTTCTGATAGGGTCATGAGCCCAGAGTCCTGGGATGGAGCCCTGCATTGGGCATTCTGCTCAGTGGAAAGTCTGCTTCTCCCTCTCCCACTCCCCCTGCTTGTGCTCCCTCTCTTGCTGTCTCTCTCTCTCTCTGTCAAATAATTAAATAAATCTTAAAAAAAATTTAAAAAAAAAAACTAAAAGTAACATTATTTAGGTTCTTGCTAGTAGCTAAGTTGCAGGCCAGAGCCTCAAATTCAGGTTTTCTGAACTTAAATAAAATACTCTTTCCATGACATTACTCTTGTAAAGACCCATAAACATTAAAAAGGACATCTTAAAGATTTATTTTATTTTATTTTTTCAAAGATCTTATTTATTTATTTGACAGAGAGAGAGAGGGAGCACAAGCAAGGAGAGTAGGAGAGGGAGAGAAGTAGGTTCCCTGTTGAGCAAGGAGCCTGATGTGGGGTTAGATCCCAGGACCCTGAGATCATGACCTGAGCCAACAGCAGATGCTTAATAACTGAGCCACCCAGGTGCCCCCTAAAGATTTATTTTAATTAAGTGCATATTGCAAGTACCTTTTTCTTTGTGTCAGTAAGAGACAACAGGTTATTGACAACTAGGGAAGAAAAAATTAATACTGGGCTTAAATATATTCTTGTTTATCTGAAAGCAACTGTTCTCTGTTCACACCTTAAACATACTGTCCAGACTTTCGAAATCTGCCTTCATACCTGTAACACAGAAGTACTATAAACCACATCAACTTTAGACGCTACACATCTTCTGCCACATGCTTGTGCCTTTGAGTTTAGAACTTGGAATTTCGAACTTGGAATGTCAAAGCCAATTTCTGTAGCTTCTTTCTCCTTTTGAAATAATTTGGCGTAACTTTAGAATAGTAAATTTCCTTCCATGTTTATCTAATGGGAAACCATTAATTTGATTTAAAAGAAAAATAATTACATTATCACTAGGTCATGGAAGCTCTTTTCCAGGATCATCATCAAATAAAGGAGTAAAACTCCAGAGGTTTCATGTTGCTTTTGCACTTTTGGACTTCAGGAATGCAATGTTCTTCCTTTCCTAAGGAGCAGGATATAAGTTGCAATGGTTGCTTTGGAGTTTTGAACTTGATATAAATAATTCCTTGTTTTATTTCATTATTTTGATCAGTAATTAAATGTTCATTTAGCAAAGAATTCAGCATTGCAGAGATTTCATCTGAACTGGTTGAGTTCTGAATTTGATAAGAATAATTTCTTGTTTGTTTTCATTGTGTGATCAGTAATTCAATCTGCACTAAATAAACAGTTATTAATGTCCTGTTCTCAAATTGTATATTGATTATGTTCATCAGCAGCTTTACTTTAATTCATTCTAGATTCCAAAATTTAAGCCAACTGTCTCTGAAGATTTTCTGTTTTTATTTTCAGCTCCTTTTGTTTCCTCAGTTCCACTCTTGTATTTTTTTATTTCTATAAATTTATCAAATTATTTTGTTTTATTTTATTTTAGCGATGTAATAGAGCTTGAAGTCCGGAATTGTGATGCCACCAACTTTGGCTTTGTTCTTCAATATTCCTTTGGCTATTCGAGGTCTTTTCTGGTTCCATATAAATTTTAGGATTATTTGTTCCATTTCTTTGAAAAAAATGGATGGTATTTTGATAGGGATTGCATTAAATGTGTAGATTGCTTTAGGTAGCATAGACATTTTCACAATATTTATTCTTCCAATCCAGGAGCATGGAACATTTTTCCATTTTTTTGTGTCTTCCTTAATTTCTTTCATGAGTACTTTATAATTTTCTGTGTATAGATTCTTAGTCTCTTTGGTTAGGTTTATTCCTAGGTATCTTATAGTTTTGGGTACAATTGTAAATGGGATTGACTCCTTAATTTCTCTTTCTTCAGTCTTGTTGTTGGTGTACAGAAATGCAACTGATTTCTGTGCATTGATTTTATATCCTGACACTTTACTGAATTCCTGGACAAGTTCTAGCAGTTTTGGAGTGGAGTCTTTTGGGTTTTCCACATATAGTATCATATCATCTGCGAAGAGTGATAGTTTGACTTCTTCTTTACCAATTTGGATGCCTTTAATTTCTTTTTGTTGTCTGATTGCTGAGGCTAGGACTTCTAGTACTATGTTGAATAGCAGTGGTGATAATGGACATCCCTGCCATGTTCCTGACCTTAATGGAAAAGCTTTCAGTTTTTCTCCATTGAGAATGATATTTGCGGTGGGTTTTTCATAGATGGCTTTGATAATATTGAGGTATGTGCCCTCTATCCCCACACTTTGAAGAGTTTTGATCAGGAAGGGAAGCGAGCAAGAGAGCATGAGCGGTGGGGGGGGGGGGAATTGGGGGCAGAGGAAGAGGGAAAGAAAGAATCTTAAGTAGGCTCTATGCCCAGCTCGGAGCTTGATACCCCCTTGATCTCATGATCTGAGCCAAAATCAGGAATCACGTGCTTAACTGACTGAGCCACCCCAATGCCCCAACTTTATCATATTATCATCACTCTCAGTGATCTAAACGACTAATAAAGAATAGTGAAGGGCTACAAAATTTAAATATACATTTATCAAATACATAAATGAAAATGATTATAATATTAAAATTATTTTCATAAGTTATTTTCTTCTCAAATATTAAAAATTTTCTATTAGAATTTGAGTACCAAATAAAGCTGAATTTTTCTATTTAATTTCCTGAAAATTAAGTATTATATATTTCTACAAAATAAAAACATTTGCCATTCCATTATTCACTATCTATCTAGTTGCCAATGTAAAAGAAAAAAATCATCATTTGTTTTATTTATGTTACTTTGGGACACACAAATGCACATACACACACACACACACTCCAAAATATAATAGCAATTTGACTGTTTAATTTTGCAAAGTATTCCTTTGCTGTAGTGTTCAAATGTTTTAGTACTGTTCTGATTAGTTAATACCTCTGCACTTACAAATTAACATAGAAATGGACAAGAAAATAGATGCCAAAACAATGAACACTGTTATGCTGTAAATAAACAAATAAAAAAAAAGAAAATAGATCCTTTGCATTAATTAGAAATAATGCATTGTAATGCAAGCACCTTTTGCAGTCATACTCTCTAAGAGGAAGAATTTGATAATGAAGGTATTTTGACTTGCCTCTTTTCTAAATGAACCCTCTGCTCAAATTCTTCTCTACCTGTAAGGCAGTGTCTATTGGCAAGGTTGGCATAATGAACCTAAAACGCTTGTGATATTTGAACAGTTGCCTTTTGTACTGAGGACATACGAGAAGCTGTTGGGGGTGGTCCAACAGTATATGCATTTTTCTTATTGTTCCTCACTGACAATCATAGAGTTCTTTTCTTTTAATTGAGCATTCAGCAAATATTTATTTTTCATTTATTTAAATGTATATTTAATAAATATATGATAATTTTCCATTATATGGAAGATCCAGAGCTAGGTGTACAAGATCTGGAGGTTAGAAGAACAGAATTTTTGGAAAGTTTACATTCGAATGGGGGACAAAAGACAAATGTACAAAAAATAGATAGGAGGTGGGTAAAAAGTCCTGTGGAGATGTAAAGCCCCAATGATAAAGTATGGCAAGAAAAGGAGGAACCTGGGGTTTAATCATACGGGTAATTTACTCTTTTTTTTTTTTATTTTTTATTTTTTTAATTATTTACTTACTTATTTTTTTTTTTTTTTTAGCATAACAGTATTCACTGTTTTTGCACAACACCCAGTGCTCCATGCAAAATGTGCCCTCCCTACGGGTAATTTACTCTTACAGGTGAATTATTAAGGGGCACCAGTTAGGTGGCTGAGTCAGTTAAGCATATGCCCTTTCCCCCCAAGATTGATTTTTTCATTCATTCATTCATTCATTCATTCATTCATTTTAGAAAGAGGGAGAGAAAGCGAGTGAGCAGTGGGTGGAGCAGAGAATCTCCAGTTTCCACAGTTGGTTAACTTAGCACTCAACCAATCACTGAGGCACACTTAAGCATTTGAACTTTGATTTTCACTGAGGTCCATGATCTCAGGGTCCTGAAATAGAGGCCCAAGTTGGGAATCCATGTTCAGTTGGGATTCTGCTTGAGATTCTCTCTGCATGGTCTCTCTACCTTCTGGCCCTCTCCCCCTTTCTCTCTCTCAAATAAATAAATAAATAAATATTTTTAAAAATATATGGGTTATTAAATTACAACACTAGATCCACCTTTTTAACCTGTGCTCTTCATCCTGTTTTCCTTCCAGTTGGCTTGTAGCATTTTTTAAAAAATTTTCTTGAACAATGAAAATTTCTAGAAAATGTACCTAGTACATGCTTCATGTTCTTAGCACTGAGATTCTAAATCAGAGAACTAAAAACTCTAAGCTTGAAAAATATTCCTTCACTATCCTTTTTTTCATTTTGAAATAAGTTTGTTAAAACTAAAGAACTGACATTTATAACCATTAGCCCATTCAATCTAGAAAGCTCTTCTTTTACAAACGATAGCACACGGAGCTATGACCATGATATTAACATTTTATAATAAAGGTTTGTAAAAGGGTTCCATCACTTAATTTTTACATCAATAATAACAACTTACCATTTTTTTTGTTATTTTTACTATGTACTGGTGTCAAAGAAAATTTACACTGGACAAGCTAAACAGGGAAGAAACACTTTGTTCAAGGCTATTTCAATTCGAGGGATTGAAACCAATTCTGCTGGGGTGAGCTAGTGGAAAATTACT
Source organism: Meles meles (assembly GCF_922984935.1). NCBI lineage: Eukaryota > Metazoa > Chordata > Mammalia > Carnivora > Mustelidae > Meles > Meles meles. Next base: position 13,545,663 of record NC_060070.1, read on the forward strand.
GGATGATATAAGGGAAATTGGCCAATGGATTTGGCCATCTTTGTTAGCTAATTGTTGCCTTTGAAGTTCAGCTCCTACCATCCCACTGAAACAGGGAGGTAAGGGTACTGTCTCCTTTAATAATCACATTCAACTGGAAGGGGAGATGAACCATGAGAGACTATGGACTCTGAAAAACAACCAGAGGGTTTTGAAGGGGCGGGGGGTGGGAGGTTGAGGAACCAGGCTGTGGGTAATAGGGAGGGCACGTACTGCATGGAGCACTGGGTGTGATGCCAAAACAATGAACACTGTTATGCTGTAAACAAACAAACAAACAAACAAAAAAAAGATAAAACTAAAAAAAAAAAAAAAAATCACATTCAAAACAAATTCAAATTCAAATTCAATGGTTCCCAAGTTCTTGAGAAGACTGTCCCTGGGTTCTGAAAGTGTCAATAAGCTGGGAAAAGATTAACCAGAGGGGCAGAGGAAGAATTTATAACAGGAAGTTGTTGAAAGTAAACACTTTAAAAAGAGGGAAGTGGGAAGCTAGAGTCAGGAAGAAGGCCATCTAAGTTTAGTCAAGTTGAGGGGAATGCTATACTGTTTTGGTCACTAAGCTTTGAATTTGTATATAGTGTCTTAATTTTCATTAAAAAATGCATGTCAAGCAGTTTTCTATTAACCTTTGCTTTAAGGTTAAAAAAATGGAAACACCAGGAAATCAAATTTCCTAAGATCATAGAGCTTGAGTGGCATAAATGACAAGAACCTGGGGTGTCTGACAGGGATTGTGACTGCATGCTTGTATAATATGACTTTAGAACATTAAAAATTGCCAAGTTTTTTCATTTTTCAAATTGAATTTCACAGTAACCCTGTGAGATTGTTACGTGTTTACATAAAGTGAATCTCAGACTCACAGAGGAATGATCAAAATGAAACATGATGGTGAGTGGATGTTGCATCTTTTTGTGCCAAAGCTGCTTTATTGAAGTATTCATTGCAGTAAATACTTTTGACTTCTCAAGAGCGTAACTGGGCTCCACAAACAATGGCTAGAGCTGATGCCTTGCGAAAAAGCACTGCATATTTTTTCTTGGTGAGAAGATGACTAGAGGTGGTATTATTTTCTTTTAAAGAAATATTGCAAACTTTCAAACATTTATGGAAAATAATAGAACTGAACACCCATATACTCACCATCCAGGCTTATCAAATCTTATTACTTTGACCTCTTTACTTTAGCTTTTGTTTCTTTTCTTATTTTTTTTTTAAGAAATAAAATATGAATTTGGAACTCATTGTAATTCTGAACATGAGGTTTTGTTTTAATCAATTCATGAGAAATTTCACAATTAATTTGCAATTTTAAAGTTCCAACTAATTCAAGGAAATTGGAAGCTTGTGCAGTCTCAATCCCAACTACCCACACACCTGAGGAAGCCTCATCTCTTCTTCTTGGATGGGCATAAAACCTCATACCATTGCTTACTAACTAAGACCAACATCATGCTCCCTCTACTGGAATTATGTTTTGCTCACTGGTTGCCACAGAAACTTTCAGTTCTATCCAGGCTTTCATCCCTGGAACTATTCCTAATTTTCTTGCAACTCAGTTATGAATGTAAAAAAAAAAAAAAAATATATATATATATATATATATATATATCTTAAATAAATAATATAAATATATAAAACTTAAGTGTATATTTTAGAACTTTCAGCTAGAATGTGTATCTTTAAACAAACATTAAAGCACTCTGGTTATATGCACTTTTAAAATATAGAAATATTTAGACCGAATTAAGAGCTTCTGACTAAAAGTGTTGAATGTGGATTTTCATATGCTTTTTATTTTCATTTTACTTATAGAATGTTGAATGCTGTTGAGTTGTGCCATAAAAAATAAATACATTCGTTGGTTTCTCATTTGAAGGTTTTTATAGAATGTGTGCTAGCCTAAATGCTTCCCTGCACAGACTTACATTTTATGGAGCTGTGTGGAAATGCAGAACCATTTACAGAAATGAAGAAAGGCTGATGAATGGTATAGAGACTATATACAAGTTACATATTATCGTTGAGCCTATATTCTTTGTTTGATCATAGTGTCGTTTTGAAGGAAGTAACAGAACAAGGCTTATTAAATGCCCCTCCTTGTTCACAGCCATTTTCCAGAGAAATTTCACAAAATTTCTGTTCATCAAATTAAATATATTTTTTTCTAAATGTCTGAGTCAATTGATATAATTGGTCAATATGAGTCAATGGCTCATGAATGAGAGTTCAGTTATGGAACCATAAATATTATTTCTACTTAGATTCTTTTCATCTATAATTTTTCCCAATTCCTTTTTCTCTAATTTTATTAAACTGGAAGTTTTCCATGTTACTAATAAACACAGGATCCAGTCTAATCGATTCTCTGATTATCATTTTGCTTTAACCCAGTCAATAAATCTGACATACATTTGAATATTTGGAAGGGTTTTTTAAGCAATTAAAATATTTTAAGAATACAAAACTACTAAAAGTTAAGATTTGACAGTAAATGTTTGCCAGACCTTTTTAAAATTATTTTAAAGGTTACATATACTCACTATAAATAATGCAACAACAGAGATAGACATAAAAAAAGAAAAAATATCAAATCACCTTGTCCAGATGTAACATTTTAAGCACTCTTTAATATAACATATCTGTTTTCTCCAAGAGTGTGTGTCTCTACATTCCTCTCTCTACCTCACATACCTCTACACACACATACACAGAATTTGAATCATTTTCTAAATAAAACATTTTATGCATAGAGATGGTCATGCAAATAATATATTCATATATAAGATATATAAGGACATAAGAAGAATAATAAAATACTATCGATCTACCACCTCATTGAAAAAAAAAAACTCTACTAATATTGTTGATGTCCTTTGTGTGGACTTTCCCAGTCTATTTTCTGTCTCTCATGCCAAGGTTATGAACTATTAAGGATTTGTGGTTATTATTCCCTTGGCATATGTTCTTAAGCAGTGGACTGTCTAGTACACGTAGCTGAAGTTCACTCTTTTTTCAGACCCTCACATACCCTTGTAAGACTGATTATTCCACAATTTATTTATCCATTGACCTTGTCTCCTTATTGGCTTTCTTTGGGAGACATTAAAAAATTTATTTTTCTAGCTTGCCCTTTCAGTGATTGTATATCTCTATCTGAATTTGGTTTCATATAGATTCTCTGGCTCAGGTGCTTACACTGCACAAACTCAAGGCCTGGTGATCACTTCTGTACCGGTTATAAGCAGCCAGGGCTCCAGCTCTTGGGCTGAAGTGTTACCCCAGGTATTCCCTACTCTCCGTACCGCCAGTGTGGTAGCAACCGTCAGATAGATTTCGGGTCAGCACAGCTCCAAGAGGCTCCATTCACAAGCAGCGTCCACCACTCATATTAAACATTTTTCTGTTTTGGTCCTTGACATCCTTGTGACTTCAAAAATGCATTTTAAATACCACTGGGTTTATCCAGTTAAAAAGCAGTTCATTGCAAGAATTGTGAGACTCTCTGATCTGCTTTGTGGTCTGAAGAGATGTTCTTCTGTTCCCTTGCCTTTTCAACTCACAAATTTCATGAACATCTTTCTGTGACATAAATCTGTCTCTACTGTACAATCTTCAATTGTACAGAAGTATACTATACAGATATATATTATCTAATGAACATGACATGATCAAATTACATTTATAGAATTTCCAAATTTTCCTAATAGTCCTAACTTCACACATATTCATACTTTCTTAGGATAAATTACCAGATTACCTTATGAAAACATTTTTATTTCTACATTCCACATATAAGTGAGATCATATGGTAGAAAGGTCCTAGGTATAAGATACTGGATTGGGTTAGATAAAGTACAGAATAATCTTTTCTTCATGTTAAGATTTTTATACAATTAATTTACATTTTATCTACTATTTTATCTATTATGTTCTTAATAAATTCATGTTACAAATTCATATATTCATATATAAATTCAATATATTTCAATCTTTAATCCATATTTAATTTATTTTGGTATAAAGAATAAGATTAAACACTAGGATTGCTTTTCTCCATAATTGTTTCAAGCTCTTAGTAATATTTATTTTTTGACTTTTTTCTATCCATTTAAATGCCATTTCTTAAACATATTCTTGAATATAATATAACATTGGACCATTTATTTTATCAAATTAATTTATCAACCTCTTCTTCCACCAGCATCAGTTAATTTCATTATGTATAAACATAATAGCTTTTATATTCTGTAGCGCAAATAATCCCTGTACTCCATTACTTATTTTAGAATAAACCAAGATGCTCAGATCATATGTTTATTATCCTAGATTAATTTTTAGAATGATTTTCAAGTTAAAAAATCCATAGGACTTAATTGGCTTTATATTACATTTAGAGAGAAACTTGTGGTTAATTTATAAAATTTAGTCTATTAGCATGAAAGTCTCCCTTTTCCTCCCCACATCCAATCTCCCTCCTTCACTATTCTGTTGTATGCTCTGGAAGGCTGACTTTTTTGGGCCATGTCGATTGGTAGAATCCATTTCAAATAGATATAGGCAATAGAAGATGCTGGCAGGATGAGGGGTGGGGGTCCAGGAAAGAGTGGTGTCTGGTTATCTGTCTCCTCCTTTCTTCTTACTCAAGCCAGCACCTGTTGGTGACTATTATCCCTTAGACCCTTATTGGACAGCCTTTTCCTGCTACACAATTCATCTTCAGACAACTCCTTCATGCTTATAGGAAATGATGGTTTCCATCCTTTCTAAACCTAGGGTGCTGTATCTCCCTAATTTTTTCCTCTTAAAGACATTTTTTGTTTCGATTACTTCTTTAAATATAATCTTTTTAAAAATATTTTATTTATTTATTTGACAGAGAGAGAGAGATCACAAGTAGGCAGAGAGACAGCAGAGAGAGGGTGGGGGAAGCAGGCTCCCCGCCAGGCAGAGAGCCCAGTGCGGGACTTGATCCCAGGACTCTGGGATCATGATCTGAGCCGAAGGCAGAAACTTAACCCACTGAGCCACCCAATCACCCTAAATATATCTTCTGATCCTTGTCGGAAACTGCTCAATACCTCATGCAAAAAGAGATGTTTCCTTTTTTATTTCATGGTTCTTTTGTGTTCCTCAGTACTTGTATAATTTTCCTTAAATGCCCCCCCCTTTTTTTTAGATTTTATTTATTTATCTGAGATAGAGATAGAGAGAGAGAGAGAGAGAGAGAACAAATAGGGAGGAGGGACAAAGAGAGAGGACGAAACAGGCTTCCAGCTGAAAAGGGAGCCTGATGAGGGACTCGAGTGTAGGACCCTGAGATCATGACCTGAGCTGAAGGCAGATGCTTAACTGACTGAGCCAAGCAGGTGCCCCCTTATAAAGTTTTGCACATTTTTAAAAAGTTTATTCTTAGTTTGTTTGTTTGTTTTTAATGGAAGCTTATGTATGAACCCTGCTCGACCATAAATGTTCCCTTGAGCCTTTCAACTTTACTTCCTATTTTGAAATGTGTTCATCTACCTATTCAGGAATATTCACATGTGGTTCTCAAAACTATGATTCTCTAGAGCATACACAGTAGACAAATAAAGAGACAGATATTCTGATAATAATGGAAAGAAGAAAAATCTAACTTTATTGTTTGTGTAATTTATATATTACGTTTTGCATCACTTCATCTAAGCAAATGATTAATTGAACACTCTTCTTTTTCTGAACATTAGAATGGTGTCAATCACATGCCCCAAATTTCAAGTTAAAAAATCAGCACACATCATGATGCTATTAAAGCAAAACATAGACGGTGTTCACCACTGTAAACATCAATTCATACTTGACTTGATAATAAGACATTTGTTAAATCATTCCAAATTAGATCCAAAATGCTCTTTGGCACAACAGTCATCACATTGACCCCTGGTCAAGTAGACATAATATTTCCATTAAAAAAAAGTTCCATTTTTAAATATGAGTTCTTTTGACCATCATCAAAGACCCTCATTAACCTGGGCTGACACTTAATAGGGGATAGTTTTCCTTCTCTGACCCTGGCTGCTCCTTGGTCTCCTATACTAGTTCTTTATCTCCTAAATGTCTAGTCATTGGAGTGCTCCAGAGTTGGTCCTCATATCTCTTCTTAGAGCTCTCTTATGGCCTGCCTCACTTCCCCTCAGCCTCACTTCTGGTTCCAGCCCTGACTTTGGCAATGTGTGGGTGTCTGCTATTTCATGCTGTAACAATTACCTCCTCTTTACTTCCTGCCCTGGGCTTCTAACCTCAGTTTGAGGAACTGCTGAGAGCCTGACCTTCATGCTCAACTTGGAAGTTTTAGTAAAAACCTCCCTACCCTTTCCATAAACCCTCAATCACTGAAGTACAGGAGCTGATGGATAAACATCTCTCCCAGTCAATCCATAAGTGGGACAACACAATGAAATATTTTAAATAATTTTCAGAAAGCTTTACTGGAATGAAACTCTGATTGCCTAAGCCAGTGACTAATGGGATAACGTGTGATTGTATTGGCTTTTCTTCCTTCCCTCCTTTCTTCCCCATGGTATTTCAAGATTCTTCCTGGGATCACGTCTTAAACTACTTGTCCATAAGTCTGGATTTCAGGCTCTTTTCAGGGCGTACTCAGACTCTATGATTTCATCCTATCAAATGAACTTAGTACCATTAAAATAGTGATCAATTCTAAATATATATTCCTATGCAAAGCTTTTCCCCTCAATCTACATTTGTGTAACCAACTTTATACTGGACATTTCTACTTGGGTATCCAGCTTTCTGCTCAGGCTGTGATGACAAGTGAAAGAATATGTCTGCACACACTATACACACCAGAGCAAGTAATAAGAAAGTTACTGATATCACTGTGATAGGAAGAGGGTTTACAGTATTATACAAACTTCTGTAATGTCATAAGGAATTTTCACCTGGGACAGACTGGAACAGAGGTTGTATCTTTTACGACTTTGTCAAGAAGGGTTCAAGGATGTAGATGCTCCCCCTCAACTAATGGCCCTCTGTTTCCTGATAGCTTCAACTGTGTTTTCCCATTTGTCTTTAAGATAGTGACAGAATAAATGATATAGTGAAATAGCTCATAAAGCAAAATCTCAGTAATTAAGACTATTTGTGGAAAGTTCAATCTAAATTACAGATGTCTGTCTTATGGACTATTTTCATTCTAAATATCTATTGTAATTAGGGGGACCACTGGTAAGAAACTCTTGCCAAATAGAATCTTTTAAGGTCAGTTTTAATTGAACATGCTTTCGCAATTAGCTCATTCTAAATAGAGATGCTAAAAGTCCCTGGAGCCATTTAGCCAGTTTAATCTTTTACACTTTATAATATTACCCTTAATTTAATTCTAAAGTATTTTCTTTTTTTCAGAGTCCATGCCTAAATTTTGGTCTATATCAGTTGAATTATCATGAATTTATTTGATATGTACTGATGATATGGAATTTTGCTACATTTGAACATTTGAACAGAAATTGCTCACAACATAAATAAAACACTGTGGCGAATAAATAATAAACATCTAGTGTGCTAGGCACTCTTCTAGGTGTGGGGATGCAGGAGTTAATGAAATGACCTGACTTCATGGAGATAACCTCTAAGGGGGAACTTTCTTTATATAACCAATTTTCTTATTGCATTTAGAGTTTGATCGTGTAATAAATAAAGTTTATATTTTTAGAAACTCATCTTTACACAAAAGGAAGTCTACATATTAGAAACAAAACAAAACAGTGAAACATCTCTATACCAAATTTTTTCAACAGACCATTTTGCACTGATGGAAATATTCTTAATATATCCTGTCCAGTAATGTAGAAACTTGCCAAATCTGACCACGGGAATAGAGTTAGTATGAGGACCCAAATTTTAAATTTTATTTATTTTTAATTGGTTTAAACTTAAATTTAAATAGCCACGTGTGACTAGTGACTGCCATATTGGACAAAATATCTTCATATATTTATTCAAAATGTGGTCATTGACAATGCATTCTCAAAATCAGTAGAATTTGTGGTTCTCAACTTTGTCACATACGCTTATAAAGCTAGAATGATATATACATTTTTAATTTTCAGAAAGACCCATACTGATACCATTATCTGGCATATACTTTCCTTTGAACTATTCCCTTCAACTTTCTGTGATAGAGCTAGTGCTATGATGGTGAGAAAATATGTTTTCATGACTTAATTTTTCTCTTAGAGCCTGGGAACTTCACAGAGAATACAACATTTCATGCTCTAGCTTTGCACTATGAAGAATTGAACTTCCACGGGGCCAACATTTACACATTACTCAGACTGAGATATGTGTGATATTTTCTAACTTTAAATTTTCTTCCTTATATGAACAGTATATTAAGGTGTGTCTCATGGTTCAATTAAGGGTGATATATCTAAGAATTGCTCATCTACAACAGTCCATAACTACAACTTATATACGTTCTCCTTATGGTGTATTCTTTGATGACTACTTCTTTGAGAAAAACTTGGATGTGTTTGAAAGAAAACCACCAACATGATCCAGTTTAAACAGAATATCTTAAATTGTGCTTGAACTCAATACCATATTTCCTGGAAACTCTGGGTCATGTTTAATTGGATTTGGGAAAATAATATTTTACTTCTGGAATTCCTCTGCCTCCCACACCCATTAGCTGGGTCTGATATATAAGATGAATGTGGGAATCATAAGAATTAATTTTTGTTAGTCAGTAATTATGACCTTTTACTTTCTAATCAGTCATCCAGAACCAAAAATAATCTAAGGATTCTCTGCCAGTATCCAAATATATCCATTACCCTATCACTCTGAATCCCTCTCTCGTGTTATGGATATCTGTATATCCTTTCCAACTAATTTAATTTCTCCCTCAAGTAGTTTCCTCTGGATTACTTATAACTCTTTGCTGTTGGAGGTATTTGAGATTTTTAGACTAAAAACACACTATCATATACTATCAAAAGCTTCTCTATATTTTTAAAAATCTACTTTAATTTAATTAATGTTTTTATTTGTACCTGGTACTTGAATTTTAGGATACATACATGAGAGTAAACACAAACACACACACGTGATATTTCAATCCTGTAAAATAAGATCTCTTTGTCTAAGAATATAGTAATCTTAAGTGATGCTTTCCTGCTTATTACCAAACAATCCCACTATTGGTACTTGGAGAACTAAGTCCTGTGCTGGTACTTAAAATTTAGCAGCATCCCATCACTTGGTTTCCACAAATGAAAAAGAATATGAGTCATAACATACAAATGGTACCTAAACTTTAAATTGCTTTCCATTTACTATTTTTGTTTTCTTGTTCTTGATGAATAATTGTCTATCCTTTATCCATATGCTCTTTCCTTCTCTTTGTCTATCTCTTTCTCTCTCTCTTGCTCACCTACATAAGCACACACAGGCTTGATATGTCTTTATAGCTCTAGATGTTAGTGAAACAAAGTGAATTCATACCCTCTATAACAAAAGGATTTAGCATCAAATATAATGAGTCTCATAAAACAAATCAAAACAGTGAAACATAACCGGAGGTGCCTAGAATCGTTTTGAGATTAAATCTAAGTAATTTAATAATTACTTAGATATAAGTAAAATAATTTTGGTTCTTTAATTTATAAAGAAAAATAAATAATCTTGTAAAATTATTTTTGTAAAATAATTTTGGTTCTTTAATTAATATTTTCCATAAAAAATATTCTAGAAAAAGTGTAATTCATTTTTATAAGCGCCACTTCTATTAAATATTTTCAATTTTCTTATTCCTTCCAGTAAGACATGGAAATGCTCAAAAAGCTCTAAGCATCATCTCATTATAAATGAGAAAACTTAGGGGTAGAGATATTGAGTAACTTGCGTGAAATCTTATATCCAGTACAAGTCAGGCTTCCAGGTGGTGAGATAAGAGTCTTACTTTGTGTCTCTTTTTTAGAGGTATAGAGTATAAAGTTTGGAGACCATTCTCCATGCTATTTTGCCTCTAATTTATAGGGTATTTTATAATTTCCTTTCAGTTGGTAGGCTAAATAATTAGTTTTAAATACATTAGTTGAAGAAATTCCAAAGTTCCTTTTTATATCTGTTGGCACCAAAAAAAAATTTTAGCTTGATTATCCACTTCCTCCCATATTAATCCAAACTCCACAGATATTGATTAGCAAACAATGATTATGCCTAGGGAAAAAAACAGTTTAATTTTGTAGATGCTTTGGATTTTGGGGACTTAAGGGGCTTATTTGAGATATCTAGGGAGTTGGAAAAAAATACAATAGTCTGCCTATAACTTTAACATTCCTAGGAGTCACACATTTTCAGTTGCATTTAAATTACACAATTGAAAATACAGCAAACCAATCAATTATTCAGTATGAGAAGAGAGATTGGAGAGAGATGCAAAAATAATTTAACTCTGTAGTCAAGTAATAATAGCACTTAGGAAATGTAGATTGCTCACTTGTGAATAGATGAGAAAAAATGAGATTTGAAGCACTGTTACATAGTTTCTCATTTTCTTTTTAAAAGATAATCATGTAGTCTACTTACAAGACAATGCTTCCCAAATTATGACCAGCTGGAAAACAGATGCAACCGGATGACCTGATTCTTGGTTAGTTTCAAAACTGGTAGCTGTGGTTGGCAATTTTACCACAGTAATAACATGATGTGATTAAAGATCAAGATATTTGGCATTGCCACCAACTAGGATGTCCTGCCTGTATATGAGCGAATAGAATACAGTCTTAATGTCTTAGAAGTCTGATATTTAGGCAGTTGATGTCATATTTAGAAGGGTGTTGGACATGCATTTGCCCCACAGCCCTGCCTCAATGGTGAGTAGATAAGTATCTGGGGAAAGAAGTTTTGTGATTGGGATGAGAAAAATAAACTGTAAGGTTTCTGAAACTCATTGAGAACCATAAATTGTCTTCTTTACCATTTGCATTTGGTAGCAGGGGACTTGTATTCTAAGTTCACATTGTGACACCACATCATTTCTAGTGACTAATACAGTACATGTAATTATAGCTTCATGGATAAGGGAGGTCATGACCTTCTGCACCACACATGGTTTAGGTTAAGTCTAGGTTCTTTCACTTTGTAACTATGTGACATTGGTAATTTACCTTTCTAAAACTTAATCTATCTGTTGCAATAATAACACACATGTTGGGATTATCATGAAGAAAGCATCTGCAAATGTAAGTAAAGGATTCAGCACAGTGGTTGGCATCGCAGAATTGGAGAAATCCTTCTCCGAGTGTGACTAGAGGGGCACTATTTCAGATTCTTTCCTTTGTTACTATCCTGTAAATTTCCCAATTCCAAAATGGAAATCAATGTCAAATTTTCACGTGTATTGGTTGTAGTTTGTACTATACGATTATATTTTAATTAGATATTAAGAGGATTGAAAAGTTTATGTCTTAAGTCTTCTCAATGGTCTCATTGTTCTTTATTTTTTTTTAAGATTTTATTTATTTATTTGACAGACAAAGATCACAAGCGGGCAGAGAGGCAGGCAGAGAGAGAGAGGGGGAAACAGAACAGGCTCCCTGCTGAGCAAAAAGCCCAATGCAGGGCTCAATTCCAGGACCCTGAGATCATGAGGCAGAGGCTTAACCTACTGAGCCACCCAGGCGCCCCTGGTCTCATTGTTCTTATAAAACTCTAAGTTAAAAGAGTCCTTCTCAATATTTGTAAAAACAAATATTTGAACCAATTTAAACCACATTACCATTCAGTAACAACAACAAACATTCTATCAGCCAGACTATATAGGTCATGTAGGCAGTATTTCCTTCTAGAAGCACCAGAATGATGCTTAGTGCTCTGAGGGGTTTCTATGTGTTAGCAAAATGCTACATGGACCTTGAAAACCATCCAATTGGCTGAGTTTCTTACAACTGCTCCTTTCTTAAAGGAAGCATATAGTGATGACTAAACTATATAGCTTAGTAATTATGGAATCAGATAGACGTATTCTGCCACTTCCTAGTTGTGTGAGCCAGGGCAGGACCCTTAACATCTCCAAGGTTTGGCTTCCTCATCTGTAAAAGGATTGTTTGGAGAATTAAATAAGTTTATGTGTATAAACTTCCTAATATCATGTTTGACACATAGTAAGTTATCAATACAAGGTATCCACTCAAATATCTTTATTGAGATAAAAATGACATACAGTAAAATCCACCCATCAGAATCATACACTTCAGTCATTATCAGTATCTTAACAGAGTGGTACAACCATCACCACAATTAGTTTTGAATCATTTTCATCATCCTGAGAAGAAACTCCCATACCCATCAGCAGTCAATCCCAGCTTTCCCCAGTTAGTGGATCTCTATCCACTAACTAAGCTTGAAGCGACCACTTATCTGCTCATTGTCCCTATAGAGCCATGTTCTGGACATTTCATATAAATGGAATCATACAATATGTGTTCCTTTGTGGCTGGCTTCTTTCACTTGGTAAGATGTTTTCAAGGTTCATCAATATTGTACCATGTATTAGTACTTCATTTCTTTTTACTCCCAAATAATATTCTATTGTATGGATATACCCTGTTTTGTTCATGTATTGGTTTATGGAGATTTGGGATGTTTCCACTTTATGGCTATTAGGAATAATGCCGCTATGAACACTCCTGTATAATTTTTTGTGTGGATGCATGTTTGTAGTCCTCTTGTGTACCTAAGAGTAGAATTTCTGGGTTTTATGGTAACTGTGTTTAACATTTTGAAGAATCGCCACACCGTTGTCCAAAGTGGCTGCACTATTTGGCACCCTCTTTTGATATTTGGTGATCATAATCAGTTCTTAGGTGAGAATAAAATTGGGGTCCCTGGATTTGGGGTGCTTTGAGATCTGGGAAAAGAGATGTATCCTCAGACATTACCTTTGAAGATCCCAGTCTTCCTAACACCTCTCTCTACTGGGAGCTGCGGGGTGGAATTCACTGCTATTAAGTTCCTTTGGTTCTCTAACACCTAGAGAAATCAGAACATTCAGCCCTTAATGAACCAGTTTTAGAGTCAACAGGATGTTATCTGTTTGATGAAAAGTAGGTTGTTTGGATTCTTTTTCTATTAACTTGTGACACCAGGGAGACATCAGAAAGCTGAAACATATAATTGTCTTTTATTACAAGTACCAATAAGGTGACAAAATAATATTTGAGAAATGACTGTTTGGTTACTATAGCACCAAATGAAAGAAAAACTAAAGTTTTTAGCAAAACCAGTACAATGATAGCAGGCCACAGGGATTTGGACATAAAGCTATTCTGCTAATGAACAGTGCACTGGGAGCATGGGGTAAGCTGCTTACTCTTAAGTAATTTAAATAATAAGTTAATGACCAGAGCAGCTCTACATGTGATGTCATTAGTTATTAAGTCAAATGCAACTTATGCAGCTCATGTCATTTATATCCTTGATTCACTTGGAAAGCTGGCTCTCAGATGGGTATTGCTTGTCAGATCAGTCGTTGCTCCAGATGAGATAAGATTTATTATAAGTAATAGTAACCTAGATTTAAATACATGTGGTTAGAAACATTCCTAGAGTATCATCCCTGTTTTCTAAAGTTCTTCCTTCCAGTCTTAGAGAATTCAGTCAGCTTTGTTTTTCAGAGTGCTGTGTTATTTACTTTAAACTTGAAAATAAGTATTTTAATTTCATTTAGTGCCTGATACTAACTTTTCTAAAACAACTCACAGAGTGGAGTGGTGTGAAAATGGAATTAAGTTCAAGCCAGAAATCAGAATAATTGTCTGAAAATCTTCCACTCCCCCCACACTCTATAATAGAGCCTTACATTGGGAGTTAAGTTCTCACTATAATTTAAGGGTCATTGGACAACTTCACTACACATTTTTTTCTTTATAAAGAAAAATGGACTTGCAAACATCTTAATCGCGTTCTACGAAGAACGGCTAGCAGAGCCTGCAGCCTAAGGAAGCACACCATCTGTTTTTGTTTTGGAACAGACAAGCAGAGCACCGTATAGTGAAAATAACCGCAGAGAGTGAATGCTTGTACTTGTTTAAGCTGCAGTGGAGTCTGTGAGTCCTCTTGGTGTGTCCTCTGTCAAAGTCGGGAAGCTTCGATTAAAGTGAGTGTTTATATTAAATGAGGGAAAAGTTTATAGACCAAGCAATCCATGAATGCCATGGAACAAAAGAAAATTGTATGCTCTGCAGTGAAGGTGAATCTTTCCCAGATTTTGCCGGCTCCCATGCTGCGGCCATGGCCATGGCCGGCTTCACATCAGCTGCTGGTAGAAGAGAGGCTTTAGTGATAGCAATGACAGAGCTGAACACTCTGATGGAAGAGCTCATGCCTCAGGGAAGGCTGATAAGATAGGAGTGTATGAATGTGCCACCACTTAGGAAATCCATGCTGTAAATAAAATCTGGTGAGGAACGGTAAAATCTGAGATACAGCGATTGGTATAGGAATAATGTACAGTGTTCAGGACTTGCACAACAATGACCTCAACTTAAAAGGGGAAGGTCAAAATCATCATATTCTGTTGGGTAGCATGGAAATAAAAATAATAAAAACTTTAGAAAAAAGGATTTTTTTTAAGAAAGGGAAGAAGATAGAGGGTGGGGTCAGGCAGAGGGAGAGAGAGAGAGAGAGGAAGAGAATCCTAAGCAGAATCCACACCCAGTGTGAAACCTGACATGGGGCCCCAACTCACAACCCTGAGATCATGACCTGAGCTGAAATTGAGAGTCAGATGCATAACCAACTGAGACCCTCAGGTGCCCCTAGAAAAGAGGATTCTTACGTGGGGGGCTAGACATATACAGAACTGGTCTCAATTCCCTCTATATTTTTGAAGTGTGGAATAATAATTAAAAAATATTGAAACACTACTATCAGCAATCCTAGCACACATATCAGTTCTACATATTTCGGCACTACTATAACCTAGTCTCCATGTGGACATGGTTTTGTGCATTTAAATTTTCATGATATGGAGCCATACAACTGTAACTTCTCTTCATCTTAGTAGTAGAAAGAGGAGAAAGCTTACTGTGTCCAACATGTGTAAATCTGTCAAGTGTCAGGCAGTGTCAGTAATAAGCCACTCCTAGGGGCTCTGTTGGAGATGTTTCCAGTAGTCTTACTGTTGAGTGGGTTTTTTTGGGGGGGAGGGGGACTTGGCAATTGATTAATATGCAGATGGTCCATAACCCCACCTTTATTCTTAAAGTCCTATGACATAGAACCTGTTTTCTCAGTCACAGTGTCCCAAACCCATCTAATAAATATGTTGAGGCTAAAGCATTTAGAATAGTGAGTGATACATTGTTCTACATGTGTTTGCTAAACAGAAACAGCATGTTTTCAGTTTCATAATTCCTAGCCAATACCAAATCTTGTATTATGAAGGTGATATAAACAGCAGGACAGGATGTGGAATATAGTCCATTGTTTATCAGACTCTCAATTAAATACTGAGATGTGGTCACTTAATTCATCATGACTTACTACTGTCTGGAACACGAGCTGACAAGTCATGCAACAGAACACTTGGCAGTTCCAGTTGGCCAATTTCCTTTAGCAATTTGCTTCAGGGCATCCTTAGTATTCTGTACTAATCTTTAAATATAACCGTGTAATTCAGGATGACAAAGCATGATATTGACTGCTTGGATCAATGTTCTGTTCACAAATCCATTACCTTTTATTTGAGATAAGCACGGAGCCATTGTTAGAAACAATGGTCTTTGGAAATCAGTGCTGCTTAAATAGCAGAAGCCAAGCTAAGATTCTGGTGGTAGAGGTTTGAAATTGAAGCTTGAGCCTTACGAGGCAGATGGAGATGAAATCCCTCTCCACTAGGAAGTTCCTCCTCTAAAGTGTTCTTACAGAATCAAGGAGAATTTATAACAAAGCTTCCTTGTTTGTAGTTCATGGAAAGCCATTCTAAACCACCTGGTGAGAATGGTCTAGAACTCAGGAATCTAGAATTTGGGATCTAACCACAGTAGGAGTCACTGACCACAGTGCAGTTTGACTTGAACAGGATTGTCACGGTAACTAAATCTTCTATACCTGTCATAGCTTACTGTGTTTGTTTCAGTATGGATTTAAATGGTCTAAATATGAAATTAAAAGTTTCAGTACATGGATCTCAGAAAGTAGGCTAAAAAATATTCAGTAGATATAAAAGTATTCAATAAATACCAAATAGCCATTTTAGGCCCAGGGTCTGCTAAAGCGTTACAGTGGAAGTCATTTTTTGTGTGTGTTTAACCAGGAATCCTTTAAAGTGCATCATGGGGTCCCAACATTTTTCCTGCAGTAGGAAAATATTTGTATATCTCATGACCAGTAAAAAAGATGATTACAGGAAAGGAATAAGTGGAATTTCTACATGATCTTTATTTGTTTAAAAAAAAAGATTAAAAATCACTTCAGATAAAGCAAAGGAAAAATTCTCTGTGAGTTAGTATTAGAGACAATATATAAGAAGAAAATTGGCATTGAACCACATACAAGTGCCCTTTGACATATAAAATAAATGCATACCCCAAAACTTTTGTTGCTTTACAACCTTAGGATAGAATTTGTATATTTTAGCAACATCATGATCAATAAACATGGAATGAACTAAAATGTGAATTCAATCAGGCAAGGCAAAACAGACACAGTTTTATAAGCACCTTTGTTTTGTTTGCAGAGCGCTTGTATATTCTTTTTTTAAAATATAAAGATGAAGGTGAATTGGTGGTCACAGCTACCATGTCATAGATTTCAAAAGGTATCAAGACAATCTGACTAGCGAGTGGTTATTTCACTCTGATAGCTTCATGTGCAGCTCCCCAGAAGCTGTGAATTTTACCCAAGAACACACTTGTCACTGATGGAAGAATTTATATGCTTCTTGCAGAAATCTGTTCTTTGCAATAGTTTCCTGGGTGAGTTCACCATATAATAGGGCTATTGTTATAGTGAGCAACATTCATGACAGCAATTCATCAATGTGATATTCATTCAAATAAATATTGAATGAGCATTAATATATAACGGTCCTCTGCTAAGATCTAGAGAGTCACTAATGGACAAAAATATCACAGTGTCTATGTAAATAAACTCTTTAGGAGCTGATGATTTATGGAGAAGATAGAATTTAATTAACTAATCACAGCAGTAGGCATATAATGAAATATATGGTAAGTTCTAGGAAAAAAAAATGCAGGAAGTGAAGAATGTTGACAGCAATGGGAAACTCACCTATTTGGGCAGAATGTGGCATATTGCAGGGGGAAGCGTTGGGTCAAGGTCAGGGAAAACTTCCCAGAAAGAGTGATGATTGAGCTGAAATCTGAAGGATATGGAGTAGTTAGATAGTGGATACTGTGATATTCTGCTAGAATTCTGTCTTCAGAGCCTATGCATCCATTCCTTAGTTGCTGAGAATAGTGGCTGTTGCTTGTTCAGGGCTGTGCCCTTCCTTGGAAGTGGCCCTCAGCCCCAGGGAACTATGTTGGTCTTGATTATAGCTATCCTTTCTGTCACAGGTCAGTGGTAGATGCAGAAATACTAAGGCTCTGATCCTTTACTTCTCTTTGAGATAACTCCAAGGGAACTTCCCAGCTCCAAATCTTTCCTTAGGATTATCTGGGGTCTTAGTCAAACAACTTTTTCCTCTGCCCAGTCCCTTACTTCCTTTCAGCTGAACCTTCTAAGATCAGTCCCTATACATTTCTGTACACACTTCTGTGTCTCAAAGTCTGTGTCCAAGTTCCTCAACCGAAGGCAGTTGTTAATGGTGGTCTTGGGAAGTCAAATCTAAAATGGAATTATGGAGATGGATCACTTGCCAGCCATCTGGCAATGAGGACCCTATCACTGGTGGTAGGTGGTGTATGGATTGCCCCTGGCATGTTGTAAGGTACGATTGTTAAACATACCGCTGCAGAGAACTGGAATGGGATACTGATGGAAGGATATGCACTGACTGATACATGATTTTTTGGTTTTTGAAAGGAAAATTAGAAAAGCATAAGGACTATGGAATTGGATTAGTAAGTGCCACTGATTCACTGAAAAGAGATTATTACAGGCTCAGGCTGATTAATCACCTATTTTAGGCAACATTTAAAACCAGAGCACCGAATCTACAATCAGAGCACAAGATTGAGGGCACTGATCAGAACCTAATCATAAGAATAATAGGAATTCCAAAAAGGTTGAATTCTGAGCCTCGGTAGGTCTCCTCATTAAGGTCAAAACCCCATAAGGAAGAAGAAGGACTCTGAAAATTGGGATGAATATATATGGCAATTTCAAGGTTGAAGACCTTGAACTCACAGATTCCCTTTATTTGGCTCATACTGCAGAACTGAATAACTTCCCCTTGCTAGGAGATAGGTTCCTCTATTTCAGCATTTTGTTAAAAATCATTTAGAGTTCTCAAATGAGGTAGACATCCTACAAGACAATGTTTGCCCTTAATCAGAATTTACATTCACCTCCCTGCTTGGCAATAGATCAAAACAGAGGTAAGATCCTAGAATAGCTTGATGAGATGTTCTGGACCTGCTCAGGGAAGAGACGGGCTATTTATCAGTGGAGCTGCAGGATCTGCTAACATATACCAGCAGGAGCTGGAAGAGTTTGCATGGGAAAAGGATGCCAGGGACATCAGAACAAGGGGCGCCTATAGATATGGGGAATCTTTTCTGATCCAGGGTGTAGCACCATGACAAGGAGTCTGAGAGATGGCTCTTATTAATTTAAAAGAGTGGTATCTCACATTAAATGGAGATGGTAGAACTATCAAGACAAAGAAAAAAAGGATCCATAGGCTCAGAAAAATAGCATGTTGAGGTAGTTATATCAGGTTGGAAAATCCACTTGCCTACTAGGTTCTACAGAGGAAATCCCATTTACCAAAGAGGCCATGCTGGTGAGAGGGACAATACCATCATTGAGAAGGTCTGTGATGACTTTCCTTCATATGCTGGGGTTAGAGCAGGAGATATTCTTACAGAACTAGACTCCCTGAAAGAAAACAAACCAGGTGAGGTATTGAACTGCCAGAAGCAGGGATGCGGGGGTGGCCAGGTTACTGTAATGAATAGAAGACAAAAGCGGTATCCAGGGAGTCCCAATCTACAGAGAACTATGGAGGTAGTCATAGAAACTGAGTTTGGGGCAAGGTATATGGGAATCTAACAGTATTTTTTAATGATATAACCAAAGAAAATTGATTGGGTGATTAGAAGTCTGGATGATTGCCAGATTCTGGAGCTGAGATTGTTGTAAGACCTTGAATCCCTCTCTGAAGGAGAGGCCAGGTCTCTAATAGGCAGGAGTCTGCAATACTGTGACAAGCATATTCAGCAGTAATTCTCTTACTCTTCTCCCAAGGATCTCTAGCCATTTGCATAGATAATTAAACATTGGCAAAAGAAAAACACCCTCACGTTTCCAGGATTATGAGAACAGAGTCTAAATTGATGTTAATATCTAAGTACACAAGTACTACCCTTCAAGCCCACCTATTTAAGTAAAGGTGTGGAAGCTAGGTAATAAATGGATTCCTGGCCCCAGTCCAAATCACAGTGAGTCCACTGGGTGTACGGAGTTACTTCATTTTAATGTACACATTCCCTGAGTTTATAATTGGAATGGATGTAGTTGGTAGCTAGCAGAATCCTCCTCTTGTTTTCTTGACTTGGGCTGGGGGTAGAGGAGGTGAAAATGCTATTATAATGGCTTGAAAATGACCCACTTCCTAAGCTAAAAGGGGATTCAGAATCAATATTACATCTCAGGAGGGCTGACAGAAATCAATACTATTTTCAAGGATTTGAAGAATGTAGGGTTAATGGTCACTGTTATATCCTCATTTCAATGCACTGGTCTGGCCTCTATTAAGAGTGGATGGATAACAACAGTTTACAATGGACAACTGTAGATTTCAACACGTAGTGGCTCTAATTGCAGCTACTGTGTGAGATGTGGTAATTTTACTACAGCATAAAAAGGGAGCCTGTGGTGCATGGTATGCGCCTTTCTTGGAAATGCATTTTTTTCTATTCTTTCAGAAAGAAGACTTAAAATCTCTGTTAATGTCCTGGCTTAATTGTCTGAACCCTGGAAAGAGAAAGATTAGAAGCTCTGGGGCAAGATGGTCAGGGGAAGAGGCACAGGAAGAGATTTAGAGGAGTGGGCACAGAATGTGAAGGCCTCTGGATCACAGCTCAATTCTCATCAGAGGAATTAAACAACCAAGACCTCCAAAGTACTAGTGACTTCTTATTCATTTGGAGCAGGAGTATACACTGAAAATCAATGACATATTGGCCAGCATCTATCAACTTGCCACAGAGCTGGCAATAAAGAACACATAAGTGGAGTTGCCATGGTGACAGAAATGGTATCTAAAGCCCAGTAACATGGATCTTCACTCAATGAGGATGATTTTGCTATGACTACTGCCAAAAGTCCAACTTGTAAGTATTATAGACCAACAGTTAGCCCTTGATATGGCCCAGTCCCCCAAGGTAAGCTAACTTACTAGGAAATTGATTGCATGGGATTTTTTTCACTCTTGAAGAGGCAGTGATTCATCCTTAATGAGTTTGTCACATAGTTTGGAGATGGGATTTCTTTTCCTATGGTATGACAGAACCTTGACAAGCATCTCTATTGCAGGTTTCTAGAGATTAATCTGCTAACATGGGATACTGCACTACCATGTTTTAGATCAAGTGAACTAAATAGTAACAAAGTTATATGTTGTCACCATAGTGGACACAGGCCTACCTATTTTACAGCACATGTTACAGACTGAATGGCTTTGCTCCCCTCCCCACCAAAACCCCTATATTGAAACCTAATACCAAATGTGATGGTATTAAGAGGTGAGGCCTTTGGGGGGTGATTACGATATGTGAGTGGGGCCTCTAGGAATGGCGTTAATGCCCTTATAAAAGAGAACCTGGAAAGCTCCCCTGTCTTTTCCACCATGTGTGGACATAGAGGGAAAATGGCCATCTTGAACCAGGTATCAAATCTGCTGGCACGTGGAGCTTGGACTTTCCAGCTCCCAGACTGTGAGAAATAAATTGTTACAAGAAACCTAATCTCTTGCATTCTATTGCATCAGCCTGAATGGACCAAGACTGATTCCCACAAACCAGAAACTATCAGTCTGATACAGCAGTGAAATGGTGTTTTAAACATGCAACTGAGGTGTTGGGTTGGAAATCATACCTTGTAGAGATGGAGTGCCATACTTCAGGACATGGCAAACACTGAAAATGATTGACTGTTTTGTTATCCTATGTCCTCTGTGTCTAGAATTCATAGGGCTGGAAACTAAAGGATGGAATTTGAAATGGTGTCATGTACCACCATCCCCCTTCTGTGATTTCTGTTACAACAGTTTTAGGCTCCATGGGTCTAAAGATCTTTGTTCTTGCATATGTAATGATCTCACCAGGAAAGACAGTAAAGTCTCACTAGATTTTAAGTTATGTCTTCCATCCTGGTACTTTGGTCTTCTCAGGACAAAGGACCTAACAGTCAAAGAAAGGAGGGAGCACTGATAAGAGCAGTTGGCTCAGATCAGCAGGACTGGATAGGGCTGTTGCTACATAATGGGGAAGAGTAGAATGTGTTTTGAGTTCAGGTGACCTACTAAAGCATCTCTTTTGCTCTCTTACCCAGCTTTAGGATTAAATGAATATGTATAGTAACCATTATATGAGAAGGACATGGTAACTCCTGGGACTCAGACCTCTCATGGATGAAAGAATCAGTTGCCCCACCAAGGAATGCATCACCTAGACCAGCAGAGGAGTTGGCCAAGGGTGAGGGGAATCTAGAATGAGTACTGGAGGAGAGGATGTTGAGTATCAGTTACAGCCTTGAGATCATGCGCAATAACGTAGCTTGTGTTTCTTACCATTATATTTTCAAGCTCCCCAACCAGTACCCTGGGAAAGCTCTTTCTAGGTGAAGCAAACTTCCTACAAACAGCAAGCGAACCTGACAGTGCAAGGGACACCGAGGTACTTCACTCACCATCCTGCTTCAGGGCCAGCGTGCCCCTCCCCCCGCTACTGGAAATATGAATTGGTAACAGGTCAAAGCTGTATCCTTCACTGGGAATTGTCCTCGGACACAGCAAACTGCTATGATTGCTCATGCGGTTTCCAGTGGGCAGCTTGTGGTTAGTGACTGGCTATTGTGAGAATACAAACAATGGGCCCTTTTCTACTACTTAGGACCTTCCTAGCTCCAGGCCACGCCTCAAGTGGGGCAGATGCCTCCATTGCCGCCACACTGCAGGTCGACTGCTCCTATGCCCTGCCCTGCCCTCTGTACTTGCTTACAGGTATAACCCTGAGAATGAGCTTCCTTAAACCTCCTGTGTGCAATTCCCCTTCTATTGTGGACTGAAAGCTTATGTTCTCCTAAAATTTATATGTTTTCGAAGCTATATCCCTTAGTATGGCTGAATTTGGGGGTGAGACCTCTCAGGAAGCAATTAAGGTTAAACGAGTTCCTGAGTGGTGCTCTGATGAGATAAGATTCGTGTCTTTCTAAGAAGAGACACCAGAGAGCTTACTCTCTCTCTGCACACCAGCACTGAGGAAAAGTCATGTGAGGACATGGCTGAGAAGATGGCTGTCTCCAAGCAGGAAGAGAACCCTCATGAGAAATGGGATTAGCAGGTACTTTGTTCACAGACTTTTAGCCTCCAGAACGGTGAGAAAGTAAATTTCTGTTTATTAAGCCACCCAGTCTGTGGTATTTTGTTATTGGCCATCCTAGCAAACTAAGATACCAGCTCAGTCCATTTGCAGGAAACTCCACCTAAACACATACTAAAATGTGCCCAGAGGCCATTGGCTGTCTGAGTCTGGAGCTCACAAGAGGATTTTTGGCTGCAGTTTTAGATATTGCTCTGGACCAAAGCATTCTGGTAATATTTTTTAAAGGAGTTGGCTTTTAAAGGTATGTTTGATGACTCTTTTTATTTGAAGAAGAAAGAGGAGCCTATAAATTATTTTAAAATAAACACTTTTCTCAGCAAAGTTTTTATTTAAGCAGCTTTAAAGCTACCATGGTAAGACTTCCAAAGAATGATTTTGACCTTACCAAACAGGTGGATTGCTATTACCCCTACAGGTGATACCAGAGGCAGGGATACACAAATATGTCTGTCAACGAGCTGTCCTTAGCAAATTGCTTGACTTATGTTTAGTCCAATATAATGTATAAAACAAATGTTGGGATATTAACAGGAATTATGAAAAAGGATTATGTTCCTTTTAACCCGACCCCTTTTAAACTCTCGCACTCCAAAATGAACCATTATTAGGGTCTTAAATATTGAGGAAGAAGAAAGAGGTGGACTAAAGCAGATGGAAACGTTAAAAGGAAAATTAAATCTACAAAATAAGATAAAGAGAGATTGTGGAAAAATAAGATTTAAAAATAGTTTAAGATTAAGCTGAAAGAAATCTTCTGTTATAGATCATCTGTTCACATACCAGGGAGAAAGGACACACATGCATTGAAGACTTCTGGCAGTAACACACCCGCCCACCCACCCGCCCACACACACCCATGCACGAATAATTCAATCCATCCCTCTTTATCCTTACAGTTACAACATGGGTTCCCATGGGCACATAGAAACACTGTGCCTACAACAGTCCTCTAAAAAATCAGTTCCTAACCGAAGTGATGGTCAGGGTCTCTTTCTACAACAGGAAACCGCCTGAAATCCATCCCTCCTTCTTATATTAGTTCATTCTATGATTCAATATTGATTTGAGGGAACCACCTCAAAACTGATGAAAAAAATGAAGTTCTCTTCCAAGTAAATAAATGTTCCATTATGTTTTTTTTCCCATAATGAATTCAAATTACACTGAGTGAGAAGAGCTGTGGAAAGTAAGTCCAGTTTAAACAATGTTCTATTGTGTGCAAAACCTTTCCTCTTTATCCATAAATTTCATTCTCCAAGCAAAATAGCTTGGTTCTCCTTGCAGCTATTGCCAAATAATGGACATTGGGTTTAATAGCTTTTCCACTTGCTTTGGGATTTCAGAGAGTTATTATATTTTCTTTTACCTGGAATCTTGTTTTCACGTTTTTGGGTACAGAATATGTTGCATTCAAATTTAGCTTTGGTTTGTTTGTTTCAAGTTTTTACTCAAATTCTAGTTAGTTGACACATAGGACAATACTGGTTTCAGGTGTAGAATTTAGTGATTTATCACTTACATGTAACACTCAGTGCTCATTACAACCAGTGCCCTCCTTAATACCAAATCTACTCTTTCAAAGTCACATTTCAATGGAAACCTGTGGTTTCAGATTTACTTAATGTTTCAGAAGAGGCAGCTACTTTCAGCACCTCAGTTTTCCTGTCTGTTAGGATGTGCCTTAAATCTGGAGGGATTACACTTCCGCTATAAAACCCTTCAGGCAAAGAGTAGAATTTGCTTCTTTCTCCCTAGAACATAATACCCTGGTATCATGTTCATGAACGCTACTTTCGCAATTGGAACTGGTATTTTTTCCCCTATTTTCCAAGGTCTGATATGGCTTGTGACTACATAAGGTCCCACTCTTGCTGTCCTTCTGGTTTTTTCTGTATGTTTTGCATTTTCCATCTGTGACTTCCAAAATCAGTCCAGAGTTCAACTTGAAGTAGCCTGAACTCGCTCCCAACTTTTAAAATATCTTTCATAGTAATGTTTCTTATTTTCCCAAAATTAGTTCGACCTCACTCTATTCCACGTCAACGAGCCAGCTATTAAATATTTGTTGAGCAGTTTCTGAATGGATAGGCACACACTAGATGGCACATGTAGAGCAGAAATTTGCCGTATTTCAAAATCAGTGCAGAGCCAGAAATGTTCCACATTATACAGAAAATGTGTTTCTTTTTCCTACAGCTGTTTTCTCATCCTGGCCATGGACATGCATTTGTTTCCTAGATTGGCCAGGCCTCAAATCCATTTCTTTTCTACTAAATAGTCACTTCTTGAGGCATTTTTACAAAAAGTAAGTAAGCGCATCAAGCCTGTCCTGAAAACCTCATCACCTTCCTTGTGAAGGAAAAATGATATGCCTTCAAAATTGTCCTTTCCATGATCATAGATAAAAATTCCCCCGAGGGTGCCTGGGTGGCTCAGTAGGTTAAGCCTCTGCCTTCGGCTCAGGTCATGATCTCAGGGTTCTAGGATCGAGTCCCGCATCGGGCTCTCTGCTCAGCAGGGAGCCCGCTTCCCCTCTCTCCCTTCCTGTCTCTCTGCCTACTTGCGATCTCTCTCTCTGTCAAATAAATAAATAAAATCTTAAAAAAAAATCCCCCTGAAAACATTGCATAAATAGAAATGAAAAAGGTTTTTGGTCTTCTGCTGCTGTGCGGTCAAGGCGCATGGTAATTTCCTCTGACTGTATGTACATCTGTCTCCAGGCTGCCTTCTAATCCATGCACTGGACCATTTCACTGAGGATTTAGGTCATCTTGTTTATAGAGGGATGGAGCCTCATTCTGGAAAGGCTAGTATATTCTTAACTTCCCCTGCAGGTAATATATTTGCTGGGAGAGGACAAAATGGGGAGTAAATGTAAACACATACAGGTGTAAAGGGTTTGTGTCGTTCCTGGTGAGCCTGGTACTTATGAGAAGATATTAGCTACTGTATAGTAAGCCAATGTCCCTAATGCCACTCATTTCACATTTGTAAAATTAAATCAAAGCACATTACATAACAATGTTGGGTAGCAAGGTTATTTTCACAGACATTTGATGTGAAATAATAATAAAGGAACCATGTAACGGACAGTTCTCTGGCATAGAAAACCTCATCAGTACTTCCTATAGGCAGAGCAATGAGGAAGCCAAAAGAGGTGGAGCACTGAAATTCAAAGATCCTGGGGTCATTGGCCCTGAGTCCCTGTGCTGTGTCTTACTGCATAGATACTCCTGGGCAGCACTAAAATCAAAGCCCTCTACTTCCCCTGAGGTAGAAAGCACGGATGGAACTAGAGCGTATCATGCTTAGTGAAATAAGTCAATCGGAGAAAGACAACTATCATATGATCTCCCTGATATGAGGACATGGAGAAGCAACATGGGGGGGTAGGGGGATAGGAGAAGAATAAATGAAACAAGATGGGATTGGGAGGGAGACAAACCATAAATGACTCTTAATCTCACAAAACAAACTGGGGGTTGCTGGGGGGAGGTGGGATTGGGAGAGGGGGAGCGGGCTATGGACATTGGGGAGGGGAGGCGAACCATAAGAGACTATGGACTCTGAAAAACAACCTGAGGGTTTTGAAGGGTCAGGGGTGGGAGGTTGGGGGAACAGGTGGTGGGTGATGGGGAGGGCACGTTTTGCATGGAGCACTGGGTGTTGTGCAAAAAGAATGAATACTGTTACGCTGAAAAAAAAATAAATAAAAAGGGAAAAAAAAAAAAGAACTGCTCAATAACACCATTGGCTATGTGTTTTTGACATAATGATATAATAACAGCTAACGTTTATTAAAAACCCATCATATGTCAAAAAAAAAAAAAAAAAAGAAAGTAGTCCTAAAACATGGCAGGGTTCCTTCAGTGTCTCAGAAATGTAAGGTCACTGGGCTAGCTTTCCTTAGTCTCTAAGTGTTTGCTTTACCTTTACTTTCCCCAAATGTACTTACTATATAAAAAGCAATAAAAATTTTCAGTCAAAGTACCATCCACCTATCACTTGGAGTCTTGCTTTCAATGTAGGATCCAGTCCCTTAAGCTTGTATTTCAAGTGAATCAGAACAGGTCCTTTTTAACTGATGACTTCATACCTATAAACTTTCTGAACAGCCTATTTTGTGCTAAAACATATCCCTCTAAAACTTTAAACCTTCTAAGCTGGTTTGGAAGGGAATCTTTGGCAATGTCGGTATGTGGTAAAATCTCCTAGCCTGACATCTTGTTAAATAGAATAGGAAGAGGTCAAAGATACTTTGGGGACTTTGAGCCTCCAAGCTGGAGGGACACATTCAGTGGGACAATAATAAAGAAGATAATAAAGAATAATAATAAAGAAGAATTTATATTTTTAGTCAGCATACTTAAAAGAGAATGTTGGATGAGACAGTACAGCCAAAAATTGAAAATAAAATCACCTGGCTTCTTTTCTCAGATGCTTTACTCATCTTCCTGCTCTGTGTGTTCCCAGGTTATGGAACACATGTATTTGGTAGGAGAAAAGCAACAGCTACATCCTGCTCCTAAACAAATATCTTTGTACTTCTTGTTATAGATTTATATGGAAACACTATATACATTTAATCTGTTTTGGACAGAAGCCATGTTCTGATTTCCACATCAATCACGTCTATGTTATTTTGCTAATTTTTTCAAAATAGCCCTATGAAGGAGACATCATAACCCCATGAAGGAGACAGTTGCAAAATCCAAGTGCGAGAAAGCTTAGGAAATTCATTTAAAGGTACATCGCCAGAAGTGGCTAAATCAATATTGGAATCCAGGTCTCTCCAGGAAGTTCTGTGATGTCTCCATTATTATTTGTTGCTATTTTGCTCAACTAGCTGATACACCCACAGTTCGGCATTTTAGTTTTCCTACCTTGGTTTCCATTGACCTCCATGTACATTGCATGCTTAACTGCCAGCATCTCAAATACCATTGCCCAGTGGGTGTATAATGGAGAAACAGATGTCCAATCTCAGTAGCAACACACTCCTTTCCAATATTCTTTTCATGATCTTGTCTCTGATGTTCCAGGTTTGTATTTCCATGAAGTAGGAACCCTACTTCTGAGGAAAACACCTTCAGAATCCTCTGCCACAGAGGCAATCAGTCATAGAGGAGGGTTTTGCAAGTGATTGTTCTTGTGATAATATGATACCGTAAGAGGGACAGGCACGGCATATAAGCCATGGCTCTGTTTCCCCTTGAGAGCAGGTATGTTTCAGGGTGGTGGAGGGTGACCTTGTGAAAGAGTATTTTTAAAAATTCTGTACAGGGTCTGCCACCCCTTCTGATATACATACCATTCCTCTCTCTAAACCTTATTTTTTCTGCAGGCTGGGATACGGGTGGATGTGACAGGTGGATGTGTCAGATAAGAATACTTATCTGTATTCCAGATAAGAAGGAATGAGGTAGAATGGAGTCCCAAGAGGTCAGGTGATACTGATGGTGTATATAATTAGCCCCCAGAGACCAAAGGAGAGGCAAGAAAAGAACAGACATTTTCAAGTTCATCTTTTTCTCCCCTCCCTTCCCTCGCTTCCTAGTACGTGGCCTTCATCTTGTCTCTTCAGTACCATTGAAACTGCTTGGAAAGTCTTCTCTCTGCCTTAAGTGTCATCCCATTCAGTATATTAAAACATATCATAATGTGCTCCTCTGTCTAGAACTTTTTATTAACTTCCCTTTCTCAGATGATAAAATCCATGTTCCTCATGGTAGTAATAAGGACTTCTATGATTTGGCTTCTGTGTACTATTAGCATTTTCTCCAGCCACACCCAAGCATGGTTCCTTTGCCTTACTGTAACTTTTATTTTGTTGTATTTTTCTCTCTGCATAATGCTGTTCCATGGTTAGTGGTTTTCTCATGCTGGTTCTTTTCTTTGGATTGTCTTCCATTTTTCTGAGCTAGTTCTCCTGATGATTCCTGTTGATACTTCAACAATTAACCTTAGTATCATTTTTTGTTTGAAGCGTTCCTTCATTGCCTCGGTGACAATTGCACATGAACTTCCCTGCCCTCCACCCCCATACTTAGACATGTTTTCACACTTTTTCCTTCTTTATTCACATGTATCTTTTTATAGGCTTGTTTCTGCTATTAGTCCTTCAGTTTTTTTCAAAAGCAAGAAGTGTGTTTTATTCATTTAATGTGGGTGATTGCCTTTCTTAATAAGAAAAACCCCAAGTAAAGGTAGCCTGAGGTAAAGAAATGTGTGTGTGGGGTGAGGAATATGTATTAGTGTCTATCTTTCAGAAATCTAAGGCATGAGGGGAGAATCCAGCTTCTTGCAAAGAGGAGCCACATTTCAGACAATTTTGTAAGTTCTCATCCTTTCATCTCTTTCTCCATCTCTACCTCTATCTCTCTGTATCTCTTGGATCTGTTTGTCTTTGCCTGAGTTTACACACAGTCACACTTGCCTTGAGTTCGTGTCATCTTTATGACATGAAAGAGGAAAAGAGATACTTTCTCCTTCCAAATGTCTCCAGAGTAAATTGCATAGACAGATTCTGATTGGCCAGGGTCAGGCTCTGTGTTTATTCGCACTGCTAGAGCTTGAATATTGTACTATTTAATAGTTCACCTGAACTACATGGATTGGGAGAGTGGCAGTTTTCCAAAGAAAGAGAGACTGAGCAAGAAGATGTACTACAAATGACCCTTGAACAATATAGGTTTGAACTGTGCGAGCCCACTTACATGTAGTTTTTTACAGAACTGCACTGTAAATCTATTTCCTCCTATGATTTTCTTAAAAATTTTTCTTTTCTCTTGCTTACTTTATTATAAGAACGCAGTGTGTAATACATATGCAATATGTGTATTAATTGACTATTTATAGTATTGGTAAGACTTCTGGTCAACAGTATGCTATTAATAATTAAATTGTTAGAGAGTCAAGTTATATGTAGATTTTCAACTTCATGGGGCATCAGCAGCCCAACCCTGCATTGTTCAAGGGTCAACTGTATACATAAGAAATGTGCAAGATAAAGGATTTGTTAGATGAATGCATAATTGGATATAAGTAATTTTTAGTCTAACACAGAGAAGCACATGGATTAAAAAATGGCAGTCACGGAATGGGGAAAAAAGATGTTCCCTGGAGTGTTCAGACACAGTCTGTGAGTTGTATGATTATTATCATCTTAGAACTCTGTGGTTTTCAAGATATCACAAAGTTATATAACCATCACTATCAATTCCAGTACATTTCCATCATCCCAAAGGAAATCCCATAGCCATTTGTAGTGTCCATGTTTTATAATGAGATCTTAAAGTGCATACTTGCCCATCTTGCACCACCAGAAATTGGGTAGCTTAATCAATGGGGAATCATTCCTCGAAACAAATGGGGGGAAATGGAATGGTTTGGTCATTTGTATCTTACTTCTCACTTAAATCCAAGGAACCTGATGATGTGAATGAATAACTTTGTTGAAAATTAAGAAGTAAGTCCTCATTTCCCTTTGAATGTTGACTCGATTTCCCTAGGACCCATCTTCCTATACTGTGATGTTTTTAAAGCATATTCTCTCTAGGGTTGTTAGAGAAAAAAAAATTTTAAAACATCAAAATGTATCTTAATCATATCAAAATCTACATATATTTTTATGCCAATCAATTAATAAAATTAGAATCTTGATAATTTATTAGTGTCCTAAAATGAACAGCTATAATTTTAGACAGGGAAAGGTGTTACAACAAATAGCATGTTTTCTTGCTGAGGTGCAAAGAATCATCCACAGTCTTTCATAAGACCCAGAGTCTGTTTCTTCAGATGCAAGAGTCACCTCTAATTTTTATTCTAGACTACTGCTTTCCTAATGATTTTAACTTCCCTTTCATGGGAACAGGATCCAACAATCCAATTTCCACTTGGATACAGCCAATAAATTTAAGCTCAAGGACAAAGCAACTGATAGAGATACAGAATTCTAGTTTAGAATACATAAAGGAGAAGGAAAATAATTGTATTTCAGCATCACCAAAAGCAACTTCTGCTCAAACATACAGTATGGGTTCCAAGAGTAGGTAATTTATCCATAGTTCCTTATTTACTTTCATCTGCTCTTTTTTTAAACCTTGAAATATTAGAATAATTCAACAGGCAGTAGTTCAAGGGTTGGAGGAAAATCAATATATCTATCAGTGCATGAAAAAGCAGAATCTTTTATCACATAAGACAGAGAAGCTGTTTTAGTGTTGCCAGTAAGTAGCTTTGTGATTTTTAGCAAGTTACTTGATTTCTTTTGGCCTTACTTGTGAAGGGACTCAGTCATATGGAAAGAAAATTAGAATTTTCCTACGCTTCCCTAAAAGACGGTCCAAATGTAACAGTAAGAAATTGTAGGGAACACATAGTAGACACTCAATAAACATAGAAAAGAACTACTTAAAAAATAGAATTATTTAACAAAATAAAATAAGGACTTCTCAATCCTTAGAAATGTTGAAGTAAGGTTTGTATGACTGTCAAGCCTATTTAGAAGGAGAAACTATTGATAGGAAATGTTACTAGAGATGGTAACTTGAGATATGTAATCCTAAAAACCACTATTGAAAAACTATGACTTTAAAGTTACCACACATAATAATTACCTTAAGAGAATGCCCATAAATACATAAATGTGCTTTTCAGATGAAGGAGGTCTTGTTTTCATCAATGTGTTAGATGTTATCTAGTGCCTACACAAATAATCAGTTTCCTTCACAATTTCCTTCAGAAGAGAGCCCCAATATTCTTTTGAACTTGGGCAGCCAAGTGCTTCAGCTTGATTTCTCTAAGATGATCATACGAATTTCAGCGTCCAGGTGGGAATTGGCCTGGTAAAGGACAGGTGATACCATTATGTCCAGTGACATTTGAAGAAACCTTATCTAGGAAGATTCACTGCTGTTAAGAATGGATCGTGAGAAAAGGATATACACTCTTCTATTTAGGCCTTTGATTGAAAAGAGTGAGGAATTGATGCCTGGAGCCTGCTGCAACTTATCTCCTTATTTCTGTAATATGAGTTTTATGATGGTGAATTTTATGTGTCAAATTGACCGAACCATGGAGGGCCTAAATATGTTGTTAAAAATTATTTGGGGTGTTTCTATGAGAGTATTTTTGGATGCACTTAACATTTGAGTTAGTAGACAAGTGAAACATATCGTCCTTTATAATGTAGATGGACCTCATCAATTGACTGAAGACCTGAAGAAGACAAAAGACTAACTGTGAGTAGGAGAAAACTCTTTTGCCTGAGGGTTTTTAATCTGGGACATTGACTTCCCCTGATTCCAGAGCAGCTTCTGGGCTTTGGACTTAAACTGGGACATCAGCTCTGCAGATTTCAGACTTGTCAGCTTCCATAATCATATAATCAAATAAATTTCTTTCTCCATATATACACATCATATTTGTTCTTTTTCTCTGTAAAACCTTGACTAATAATACAGGTGTGTCACAGAAAGATGATGAGCAAAAGATAGAGAATGCCTATTTTTTTTCAATGACATCATTGGCAAATTGGATAACCAACCAGATGGCTTTCATATTTCTTGTTAAGTCATAGAGAAAGGAAAAGAAAAGGAGAGGGTAGGAGAGATCTTTTGTGTTTGACTTATTTGAAGTTGGATCTTCTGTTGTTACTTTAGCCAAAACCATATCCTAACAATTACAGTCATGGAAAATTTATACTGAGTGTTTTTTATAGTTCCTTACTACTGCAAAATCTTAAGATTTATCTGGTTGGCCCACCTCACAGGGCTATGAAAATAAAATGAAATGTTTCTATGGGAAAATGTATAAAGTATGATTCAATTGTCAGAAACTATTAGCATTTGTTTTATGATGACTAAAATATATTCCTTGGCTCCTGAATTGACAAATCTTTATGGATTTTTGAGGAAAACATCAAACATCTGTAGTAATAAAGCAATGCAGGGGAAAATGAGGTTAAGATGAATTGAAATCCAGCAAAGTTATATTAGAAAAAGCTATCCTTTGACAATAATGAGGTAGAATCTTTAACTAGAAGAGAGAGAAATTCCAGGAAGGGAAAATTTCCATGAAGTGGATTATTCTGTGATTAAGAGAACTAGGTCATGTCAGTAGGAAAGAGCTATAGTAGGGAGATTTGAGAAGTGACAATAAAGACACCAGAAATTCTGTCACTGATGGAAAAAGAAAAAAAAAAAAGAAAAAAAAACTAAACCAAAAAAACTTGTACAGAGCTTCCCTCTTAAGACTGTTCCTCCTCAATGGCACTGATCTTTTTCACCAGTTGATTTAAAATGATTCTAAGCTATTCATGCCCCATAAAATAAAACCATCCCTGAGGATTTTAGCTTCTAGGTCAGCCAATAGTTCATAGTTTCATCATCTTTTTGTACCTTTATTTCTGCTGCTTTCTGCTCTGGAAGTTCCATTTAAGTATCCATATGCCGCTTCTGCTTGTTTCCAGTTGCTCTACATTTCCTTACAGTTGTTCCCAGACTGGAACAGAAAGAGCACATGTAATTTTATCTTGCTCAGTTTTGAATATTGACAGAAGTGCAGTCACTCTTAAACAGTCACATTGACAAGCTCTGAGGTCTAGAACAATGTCATTTCAGGGTATTTATTCCCTCAGAGCTGACTGGGCATGGTATTTCAACAGCTCATGCTTTAAAACAAATACAATGTCAGCATCAAATACTTTTCAAAGATATTTTTTGAAGCTTCACAGATTAAAAATGTGCTTTGGAGTTGAATGTTTTATGTGACAAAGTGTCGTTAATTATGCAGAAAGGGCACATCAGACACAGCTGAGTAAAACCTATAATGTACTCTATTGAAAGTGGGATAACAGCTAACACTAATAGATACTTTTATTCCAGGTGTGGCACTGACTAGATACTAACACGTACCAGTTAGCATCAAGTCAATGCAGAGAAATCACACCAACTATTTTAGCACAGATAAATTCATATGAAGAATGGACAAGCAAAAATGGAAGACTTAGTAGCTAATTCTTTGGGGAATAAAGTTGGATTCTTACGTTTCTGTTCCTTGATTACTTACTTTCTGGTTTTGAGCATGTATTTAGAATGAGAATTCAACATTCCCATAAAAATAACAAAATAACACACTACAATTTGGAGTTGACCAAATACCCTTATGTAAGGGGGATAGATTGAGACCCTCAACAACTTTATTCTAATGTCCTTATCTTCAGTTCTGTGGAAGCGAGGCAGTGGAGACATTTCAGAAGGCTGCCTAGCATCTCTAGTTTGTGGCTGTGTGCTGGGGCTCCTGAGATAGCATGTACCTGGTATGAGACACGGACGTCTCTTAAAAGGGCTGCACATATTTCTTAGCTGAGAAAAGAGAAAGAGTGAGAACCAAAACTAAGAGCATACTCTGCAAGAAAGTTTTCATGATTCTACTAGAATAGGAAAAGGAAAATTGCGTAGTACTTACTGTATGACTGGAACGATTTTAAGAATTTTATATTTATTAAGTCACTTAATCTTCATAACAATCCTGTGAAGTTGGTATTACTGTCATCGCCTTTATTTTACACAGAAAGGAACTGAGATTCAGAGGTTAAAATACACAGCTGCCAAGAGGAGAGAGAAAATTCAAACCTAAGAAGCTTGGCTTTGGCATTTGTGTACTTACCCACATACATTATTGTTTTTTTTTTTTTTAAGATTTTATTTATTTATTTGACAGGGAGAGAGATCACAAGTAGGCAGAGAGGCAGGCAGCAAAAGAGAGAGCAGGAAGCAGGCTCCCTGCTGAGCAGAGACCCTGGGATCATGACCTGAGCTGAAGGCAGAGGCTTTAACACACTGAGGCACCAGGGGACCCCATTATTGTTTTTCAAATACTAGAAAAACATTAAGTATTTCCTGCTTTTCAGGCCCTGCGCCGATTTGTTTAATATGTTATTGTATTTGTTTCCTGACATTTAAAATAGTATAATCTGATAATATAAGTGATATTATCATTCCCATTTTAGAGATGGAGAAATAGAAGAACAGGGAGGCAAAGTGTGATTCCCAAGGTGACAGGACTAGTAAATGTGGAGCATCAGGATAGACCCTAATGTTCAGAAACACTGAGTCCAAATTCTGGTAGTAGAACTTAGGGTTGGTACTCTATCAAGCATTCTGAGCAGTTTATGTAGACACTAAAGTTTGAAAAATCACTGCTCAGGAACCAAGATTCTTCTAATTTAGAATTGGAACTGATCTTTTTATCTTACATTAGAATAGCACTATTTACATATGTAGACCACTTTTAATCAATAGTTAATTAACTCAACATACTTTTAATGAACACCTGCCATGTCTCAAGTACTCAGCTAAACTCCTAAGCTAGGAGATTGAATAAGAAATTGCCCTTGCTCTCAAGGCCATAAAATAGTAGGAAAGATAGAAAAATACTTACTTATAATATGGAAAACTTTATAATGGAGATATGATTAAAATGCTATGTGGTTATAGAGAACAGAATACCTAATCTGGCCTGGGAGAGACCAGGAAAATTCATAAAGACAGTAACATAACAGCTGAATCTTTAAGAATTTGTAAGAGATTAAAGAGGGGGAAAAGAAAAAGCTTTCTAGGGAGAGTGCAAATCATGTCTCAAATGATGGAGATGTGAAAGAAAGCAGTGTGTTTAAGAGGCTCTGGGATATTCATCAAGGATAGATGCAGAGCAGCAGAAAATGTAACTGAACTAAGGTTGGAGGAAGGAATCTTTCATGGGACTATCGTTGTATTTTGTACCAGCAAATTTTGCTGCAAAACAAAAACAAAAACAAAATCAAAAACAAAACAAAACGAAAAAACACAACTCAGATTGGCTTAATGACAGTGAAAGTGTTTATTGTCTCACAAATCTGGAAATTCCATATTGAGTATTGACTGGTCCATGGTCCAACAGTGTCATTGAAGTCCCTGTTTCTGTCTCTTCACCATCCCATCCAGTTTTTGCTTCATCTCAAGTCTGGTTTTTGTTCTCAAGGTCATATCTAACCATGAACAGTGTTAAAATTTCTCGTACAAATACTCCTCGCTAGTATTTCTATCTTGGCAGGCCAGGAAAATGTCCTAAAATTCACACTTATTTGGTTGGCTATTAGGTAGTGAATTCGCTGTCTTTTGCCATGTAACAATCTCGAAACTTAGCATCTTAAAACAATAAATATTAATTATCTTACACAGGTTCTGTGAATCAGGAATACATTACTGGCTTAGCTCAGAGATTCTGGCTTGAGGTCTCTCATGAAGTTGCAATCAAGATGTCAACTGGACCTATGGACATCTGACCTGGCTGGAGGATCAGATTCAAAAATGGCTCATTTGCATGGAGGGCAAGTTGATGGGGGGCAGGAGGCTTCATCTTTCCATTGGACTGATTGAAAGTCCTGAGTAAATGATGAAAAGAGAACAAGGGTGGACAAAACCACGATGTCTTTTATTACCTAATCTCTGAAGCCGTACTCTCATTTCTTCAATAGCCTATTTGTTGTGTGGGTTATCCCTCGTCACTGAGGGAGGGGAATATACTGACGGTTTATTGCAAAGGCTTTCTTTTGCCTTGAAATATATTTCATGAAAATTATTTTAATGACAATATTGTATTGATAGCATATAGATATATCACTATTAATTTTTACCAATTTTCTATTACTAGGTATTATAGGTTATTATTATTATTATAAACCAAAGAATTATTGCAGATAAATACATATACATAATCTTAATTTTTTCCCTTACGTTAATGTCTAAATTTCTTTGAAAAAATGTTGATAAAGTATGCTTAATTGTCTCTCAAGATGATTATTTATTTATTTATTTTTTAAAGATTTTATTTATTTATTTGAGACAGAGAGAGATCATGAGCACAAGTGCGGGAAGGTCAGGGGGAGAAGGAGAAGTAGGTTCCCCACTGAGCAGGGAGCCTCACACAGGGCTGGATCCCAGGGCACTGAGATGATGACCTGAGCCAAAGGAAGATGCTTAGCCAACTGAGCTATCCAGATGCCCTCAAGATGATTTTTTAAAAATCAGTTGCAGGAGCGCCTGGGTGGCTCAGTGGATTAAGCCGCTGCCTTTGGCTCAGGTCATGATCTCAGGGTCCTGGGACTGAGCCCCACACTGGGCTCTCTGCTCCGCAGGGAGCCTGCTTCCTGCTCTCTCTTTGCCTGCCTCTCTGCCTACTTGTGATCTCTCTCTCTGTCAAATAAATAAATAAAATCTTTAAAAAATATAAATAAAAATAAAAATCAGTTGCAGATCTACACATAGTCCTGTGTATTATCATTTATAAGTAACGCTAATCTCTTCTCATAAAATTTTATTTTCATTTTATTTTTCCATTATTAGTAAGGATAAATATTTTTCATATGGCTGGTGTATATTTGGCTTTCTTCTACTATTAACTATTCATGTCCACATCCTTGGTTTTTTTTAATTGGGGTTTAGCTTTGTTCTTTGTTCTTATTTATTTTGCAGAGCACTTTTTATTAAAAGACTAGATATTTTTGCCATTTATTCTGCAAACATTTTAAGACAAATTTTCATTTGCCTTGTATTTGTATTTATGAATTTTTATTAAAGGAATATTTAATTCTAATTTGTCATAACATATTTATATTTTCCATTATAATACTTTAGCGTGTGGTCACATGCACATTTGACCTAGATTTTCAACTAAATCAGTTAAATTTATCTATCTTTTTACATTTGGCTCACCAATCTGTTTGGAATTTTTTTGGTGTACAATGTGAGTGAAGGACATATGTTTTTTAAAAATAGATAAATTGACAATATGTAGAAAAGTATTTGTACAACCTATTTTTTTTTACATAGTAGAAGCATTTTGAGTCAGTAATCCTGCTTCTTTGTCATCTTACTCTTGGCCATTGTAATCCTACCTATATTGCTTTATTTTAGCGAAATAACACATGCAACCAAGATATACATACAAGGATATGTATAACATAACTTATTAACAACAAAAATTCGAAAGAGCATAAAGGTATAATAATAACATTAAATAGCTGATAAATTAAAAGTTACAATGAGAAAAATGTAAGAACCGAAATCAGGTATTTGACTAACATTTAATTATCTTAGAAAACTTCTCAAGATATAATCTTACATAGAAGTAGAAGACTACAGAGGTGTCTGTTGTATAATCTACCTTCCATAGACTACATTTAAATTATATTTTACTTGAAATATGTTCTGTGATTTTTAGTTTTCCAACATGATTATATCTTACTACATGAGATTTAAAACACAACGATGATTTTTGAAAAATAAATATGTAATTATAAAATCAAAGGGAAATAACTTTTCCTTTTGGACATAATTTTGTAATAGTTAATTATGAGCTTGTTTCTGATTTTGGATAGCCTCAAGTGTACATACCTAGGTTTAGTTATCATAATTAGTAAGCAAGCACATCTTGTAATTATAATGACAGAAACATTTATTAACTCATGAATATTTATGATGAAGCATAGTCAGTGGTAATTTAAGAAATGATTCCTGAAGCTCTTTCAAGCAACAAACCACTAGTGGTTTTTACATTGGAAGATTCTTTAAAAAATGATACAATCTGGTAGCATTAGAAAGCAGGATTGTTCTCATGTTCGAATATACTCTATAATTGAATTAAACTTGCATTTGATTCTTCTCCTATCCCCCTACCCCCCCATGTTGCTTCTCCATGTCCTCATATCAGGGAGATCATATGATAGTTGTCTTTCTCCGATTGACTTATTTCACTAAGCATGATACGCTCTAAGAATAAATGAAACAAGATGGGATTGGGAGGGAGACAAACCATAAATGACTCTTAATCTCACAAAACAAACTGGGGGTTGCTGGGGGGAGGTGGAATTGGGAGAGGGGGAGCGGGCTATGGACATTGGGGAGGGGAGGCGAACCATAAGAGACTATGGACTCTGAAAAACAACCTGAGGGTTTTGAAGGGTCAGGGGTGGGAGGTTGGGGGAACAGGTGGTGGGTAATGGGGAGGGCACGTTTTGCATGGAGCACTGGGTGTTGTGCAAAAAGAATGAATACTGTTACGCTGAAAAAATAAATAAAATGGAAAAAAAAAAACAAAACAAAACAAAAAAAAAACTTGCATTTGATCTGTTTTGTTTTTTATGGAAATTTTTTTTCCTGAAGTTACTTCTAAATATTATTTTGTTTCTTTCCTTGTATATTCACTACTTTTTATAACATAAAATCACTTATATGTGTACAATTAGAACAAATTTAAATTTTTATATCTACATGGCACAATGTAGGGATATTAGGTTGGAAGTAGGTGTTACTGAGTTAGATTTTAAACATATATGACTGTATTCAGAGCCATATTCAGAGCCATTTTCAGAGCGGCTGCACAAACCCTTGCCCTTAGAGACATCCCACCCTTGATTCAAGGTCATGCTGTTGGGGTCTTAAAGTTCTAATAATTTTTGGAAATGGGCCCCTCATTTTAATTGGGCACTCAATGCTGCCAATTATGCAGTGGATCCTGACATTATTAGTTAGGAATTTTTCAGAGCATAACAAAATATCAAAATTACAACCACAACTAGCCTAAGCCCAAAGAGGAAATTTTGGGAGGGTTATATACGGAATGTTTTCAGTGAATGGATAACATCAGGTGAGACTTTATGCAGGCCCTCACACTGGGGTTGCACTTCTTTTGTCTGAGCTGGCTTTGTTCTCAGACCTAACAGCTCTCAGGTTTTGAAAACTGGATGGCTACCAGCAGCTTCTGGGACTGCGTGGTGTATTTTCTTTGCCAGGAGGAAGACTACATCTTCTTCAAGACTTTAACTCAAAGTTCTGGATTTCACTCTGGTTGACTGGTTGACTTAACTGAATCTACCACCAAAAAAAAAAAAAAAAAAAAAAAAACCAAACCAAACCAAAAACAAAAAAAACAAACAAGAAAGAGAGAAATCTTTAAGAAAGGAAAGGGGAATGTGATGTAAAGATAGTATTGGGTTGTCTTGTTCCTGAAAGAGTGGAGCACAGGAACGAATGACATCAGGGAACTCCTACCAAGAAAAGAAGAAATTGAGAAATCAGCGCTACATGGGTAAAATTTGTTTTGATGACTTTACAGAGGAATTAAAAGTTTATTGAAAAAGGAAAAAACAATGTCACTAATTTAATTTCATTTGAGAGAACTGTTTGAGAGAGTAGAAAAAGATTATGTTATTTTAGCATACGTTTGCCTTATATTGTCCGCTATGTAGCTGAAATTCAAATATTTGATGATTGAATGACCAATGTGGATTTAATAAGCCAGAATGAGATAATTTCACATGTTAAAATACAGTAGGAATAGTATGCTCCCTTGTTACACTGAGAAAAAAAATGATCTATTCAGGCAACAGAATATATATAAGGCATTTGCTAGGATTAGGGCAAGGTATTTGGAGATTTGGAGGGTATCTATGACTTATAAGTAAAGGCATTATGTCAGAGAGTCTATTATTTTGTACAAAACAATGAGGAGCCACAATATTGAAGCATTCTTCTTCTTACAAACTAAAATGAGAAGACTCTTCTTTCAGTGAAACTAAATGCTATGAAGTTTATAAATCAGGTTTGCAGCATTATTCTTACTGTCCCAAGGTGTAACAACTTTCTTTTCCAACGACATTAATTTACTTAACTAACAAGTTAAATGCAGAGTAATAGTTTCATGAGGTCAAGATCATTTCCAAAACAGAGCCTGACTGTTCTCAGTGTCACTGCTGTTACCTGGTGGTCAATCAATGATGTGTCTGTTATTGGGCAGTAAAGGTATCAATTAAAACTTACAGGACAATATCCTGAAGTAAAAAATGGCCACCTCTTTTAGAAAAATGTGATTTGATTTGTTAAAGGATGGAAGCTCATGCTTTATTTCAGTGTCAATAAAATCAAATTACATTAATATAAGAAAAATTCAACTATATGCCTACTAATGGATGAGAGAAAAGTATTCTTTTTCTACCTGAATGGTAAAAGGGAGGAAAAAGAAATTAATAGGAATATGAAAGAGAAATGTCAATGAGCTAGATAAACTTCATGTTGAAAGAAGTCAGGAACTCCGGCAGCATGTCTTAAATGGGTAAACAGACTCTAGAAGGGAGAAAATTACTCCTCCCCATTTATACAATGGAAATGAACCCCAAAGCCTAATTATCTCCTTTCAGTGCCACCATATGCACAGATATACCCTGGTAGTTCTTATAGTTTCTATTTTCTTTATTTGAAGCGCACTCAGTTCACTTCCTGAGATGATGGAAGTCCCAATATTAAGTTTTTATTATCATCTCAAATTTAAAGCTCTACAGTCACCACCAAGTGTTTTGGATTTTGAGGTCCTTGTATAGGAACTGAAGGATATTTGGCTAGGGGACGAAACTGATGTGAAATTGTACAGGAAAGGAAAACAGTTTATGCATATCTTAGCTATTCATCCAATAGGCACTTAAAGGATGCATGCTCTGTGTCAGGCATTGTGTTAAGACAAGTAGAGTTTCCATTCCCAAAGAACCTTCAGTTAAGAAGAGGGAAGCATCATGCAATCGAATAGAAAAGTAAATATAGATGGAATTAATATAGATTTTAGTAGGAAACAAAAGCAGATCTTGTCATTTATATTGGGGATAAAGAAAGAAGGGTTTCAAAGGAGGTTGCCATGATTATATTTTGGGGGGCTGCATCAGACAATTAAGAGTGAAGGAAAGACAAATGTTCTCTGTCCCACTCATGACTATTGAGCAACTACTGGTGTGCACCACAGAAAAAAAGTCTCAGCAAAGGTTATTCCGATACCACCTAAAATGTACTTTCACTACCTAGAATATCACATGGCACTTAGGGGGCACCATGAAATGTTGGATAAATGAAGGAAAGAATAAATGAATGGAATCCCCTTTGGAGATGATCAAAGTCTCTAAGAGAAGTATGAATCAAGGAATCAGGTCTTATAAAACTGTTGGAGAAATAAAGCTAACAAGAACAGGTGAGGGGAAGTTTCACAGGAGAACATAATTCTTCATGGGTAAGTAGAAGTTTATTGGATGGAGGGGGAAGGACTTTTCCAGGCAGAGGTAATCACTGCAGAGAGTCCTGGAGGAGGGGGAGGACTTGGTGTGTTGGGGGTTTCTGATGGTAAGGTACAGAATTTCATGAGAGGAGAGGAGCTTGGTGATGTGGTTGACTAGGAGGAGATAGAGATGATTTGCATATGTATGCAATCTCAAGAATGAAACGAAGCCCAAAGAGGAGTTTCTAAAGGGAGGGATGTTCTCTGAAGTTTTTATGGCTTTCAGTTTTCAGGCTCCCAGTGGGTACTCCTGAACCTTCTGCTTTTTGGTTTATGTGCATTATCTCATTCACCACCCTCAACCCCCACACAATAAACTAGTGCAGTGATTCTCTTTACCCCCATTTTACTAATGCGTAAACTGAAGAATGAAGAATATATTTTCCTGAAGGTCACACGACTAGTAAAAGACAGTGGAATGCAAACTAGCAAGAAGGTAACAGTCTCTTACACAAGCATCGACGCACATCTGTGCAGCCCCAGAGCAGGCCAGTGGAGAAAGGCATGTTACAGATGGAGCTTACAGTTTCCCTCCCTGCACACTGCATCCAGACCTGTCACCCCTGATTCTGCACAGGCTTTCCTTTTTGACAATTTACATTGTACATCTAACCTGAAACTCCTCCTTCCTATTTCAGGCCACAGCTCAAATTGCTTTACCAAGTTTTAAGCAGTTAGGTTCAATGCTGTTCTACACAGAGAGTAGACATTTTAATCTACATTTTAATTTCATTTTGTTACCCTCCAGGGTCTTACTTGAATGCCATCTTTTACTTGTAGTTCATTGTTCATTCGTCAGGGTGGTAAAGTATACCCGGTGCTTTCTATCCAATCTCTTTTTTTTTTTTTTGCTACTTAACGATCCGGGACAGCTCTAGCAGTTCACGAGGAGAAAAGAATGGTGATGGTTCGGTAATTTTTAAATTAATGTGTCTTAATAATGGCAATCTGGTTGGAAGGATTAAAGGACAAAAAGATTGTCTTGAGAATTCATTTGCATCGTTAGATGTGTGTGTGTGTGTGTGTGCGTGTGTGTGTGCGCGTGCAGAGGGTTGTTTTGAAGGCTTTTATCATTATAAAACTATAATGAACATATTTGTTAAATCTCCACCTCTCATTTGGAGAGAAGAACCTGCTTTCTTGAAATAAATCTTTTGCAACACCTTTCCAATTTTTACAAGCCAAGATCTCTGTAAGGGATATCTCCTG
This sequence comes from Meles meles, assembly GCF_922984935.1. Taxonomy (NCBI): domain Eukaryota; kingdom Metazoa; phylum Chordata; class Mammalia; order Carnivora; family Mustelidae; genus Meles; species Meles meles. The sequence continues at coordinate 13,588,853 of NC_060070.1, forward strand.
GTGAGAGAATCAATGATTTTTCAGTCTTGAGTATGTGCCAAACCTCTTTTCCTCCTAGATTGATCTTTTAAACAGAGTTAGGCCCAATACAGGAGCTCTGAGGACGAAGGACTCTCAGACCCTTACTACAATGTTATTTTCTTCTAAAGCTTTGTTTTCATCATTTTCAAGGACATGTCCCTTACAGTACTTGTACTTTGTAGCAAAGGCAAAATGTCACTTACTCCAGCTCCATTAATCTGTCAAACCAAACAGTTTCTGGCTGTAGTTAGATAGCCTTTGAAATGGCGATGAGCAAGTGATAAACATATTTTCAAAGTGTTTATCTCATCTTTTTCAGAAGGTAATATTTGTAAGCACCTCAAAAATTTCTATTTGCAAAAAGGTATGTTTTTGGAGATTATTCTAATTTCTTAATGTCCTATTTTCAAGACAATCCTTGTTAACACAGGGGAGAAATTTGGAAATCGGAGCTATGCTGTTTACTAGTTGTATAGCTTTGCATAAATCAATAAATATTACTTACCTTTTTCTTCTTTATTCTGAAAGGATATAGTGTTTACCTTCCAGGATCATAGTGAGAATTAAATAATATCTGTGGAAACCTCTGAGAACTAAATAATATTAATTAAAGAGAAGATACAAACATCAGATTTTGCTGGGACTCTTCTCAATGCCAAGAAGAATTAAGCATTCATATATTTTGGTCTCAGAACTTTAACATCAATAATATTGCTTATTGCCATATTATCGTGTCAGCTTCATATTTTTCTGGTTCCTTAGTTTCATCAAATTGCTTGAGGGCAGGGTTCACTGTCTTATTTATTTTCATTCTCAAAAGCTAATTCACTTAGTAGGCACTGTTATAACATGAGCTGATTAAAAAAATGGAGTTAAGCAAATAGTAAAATGGTCGACTTTGTGTTCAATATTTTTCCAGCTGCCTTTAGATATTGTGTGTGTCTGCGACCATTCTTCCCAATTCTCCTTCCATCTGTCTACCTTTGACTAATCAGTCTCTCAGGTAGGTGCTTACTCCTTCCTAATTAATTGGTACACAGATTAGGACATATTTGCATAGCTACAAACTTTTGAAAAAAGAAAACTCTGAATTCTCCAAAATGTGTTTACAAAAGTACAAGTTCAAGCAGCACTTTGAGAAGGAAAGTCAGAATGGGTATTTTGGTGCTAAGAGGACTGAAAATTATACCTAAAATACAGCCACCTTCTTCCAACATTCCTCCTACTTTTTTACATATTCCAGCCATGTATTAATAGCATCAGTTCTGTATTCAAATAGATTTTGGTAAAGTTGATTATGATAATATAATTTAAATGACCTCAAAAGGAAGAATTAAAAAAACAAAGAAATTATAATTAAGCATAAAGTTCTAATTTTAGGCCTCCAGGAAGGAGAAAAAAATAAAGTATATAACTGCTTACATGTGGATGAAAATATAGAAGATGAATTTTGAAAGCATGAACTTCATAAAAGACTTTTCTTAACCCTTTTTCTGTAGTTTTAACCTTTAGCATCAACTAAAATAGGTTTGTGAACCACAGATTGCAAAACAGTCCTGACATGCATACACTAAATTGTGATAAACACTTCACATTTTCATTTTCCTCAAAAGATATAATTATCACAGGTGTATAGATATCAAATTTCTAAATTTTTAAACACTGTTGTTGAAAAAGGCAGAAATCTCACTTATATAGATAATTGTTGGGGGTATATTTTGCTTGTAAATTGAAGGGCACACAATTTTAAAATGCTAGGGATGCATTTTAGTCCATTTCAAATATTAGAACATGTATGTGAATGCTTTATAAAAGTGCTCTAGATTTTGACAAGTAAAAAATAAGTTATACAAAGTACTGAAAGTGAAAGCAAAAATCCCTCTTAAAGAAGTAAATTTAATAAGTTATTTAAAGAAAAAATACATCCCCTTCAAAGTTTTTATAGGTTTATACTGCTTTATTTTTAAAGCTCATCCACTTAATTTTAATTTACTTCGCATCATTATGAGCCCGGTAAAAATGGGTCCTGAAGAGACAGGTGGGACTTATTTGCAATTAGACACATCATCAGTGCATTCACACAATGTCAATCAGTGTGATGTCAGCTGTTCTAACATGGCTATTGTCCTAGATGTCGATTCACAAAACCAGAACAGAATGAATAGAAATCAAGCCAGCATAATTGGGACTGGGTTACATTTTAAAAATTTTGACATAGAGTAGTTGTAAAACACTTAACGTGTAAAAGCCTCTTGAAACTGGAGCAAACACAAAGATTCATACACTAATACAGTTTTTAAACCACCTTATATTATTTATTTATTTTACAGAAATAAATAAGATTTGAGAAGTGAAATATCTTGCCCAAGGTCCCACAGTTTCTTTGTAACAGAGATAAGATAAGAACTAAGGTGTTCTTTATACCAATCCAGAGTCATTCATGTAATGGACCCTTATGAAATAAACATAAAGTATATCTGGAAAATATACATGGTAGCATGCCAAAAGCCCTTGAAAGTTAGAAAGAACAAAGTTAAAACCCACTAGTAAAAGTCTATAATTTGCTCTTAAAACAGGATAGTATCAACCAGAAGAAAAAAAAGAAGAAAAAAGAAGGGCAAATTCAAGGTAATTCTCTGGAAGAACAAACAGACTTGCCATTTTTGTCTCATGGATAAAAATACAATAGGAACAAAGCTGAAGCCTAAGATTTTAGCCTTGTTGTCAAAATAACTGTGGATTTACTTATAGAGACTAATTAGTTTGAAGGTTGAAAACAACCACTAGCTATGAAAAAAGACTAGACTTTTCCCCTCCCACCAGAAACAACTAAAATACTGGACAAAATATATTGAAAAACCTCTTTGAAGTCATGGAACATCAGTCAACAAAGGATAGTTCTCTTTAAGAATGGCAAACAAATGAAGAGACCCCTATTATTTCCCTAGCTTACTGCCTGGAGAAAAATTACAGGTGATAGCTCTGGGATAGAAAACCTAGGTAGAGCCTGGAAGTCTTTGTGATTTGAAAATAGGGAGATAGAAGTCTGAGAAAGCCAACATGCCTAGAATGCTCAGAGCAGAGAAGAGAGAGGTATACAAAGAACTGAAGATCTAAAGAGCATGCCTTGAGATTTCAGCTGAGACCTGATCAGTGCATGTATTTGGGAAAACTATCTGAGGTTGGGAAAGATCCACCTGAAAGGATTAGAGAGAACAGTGATTTAACAGGTATGGAAATACCAGCTGTTTCCAACAGATAAAATGGAAAACATAGTTCTCAAAGCATTGACTAGAATACTCAGAAGGGTTTATTTTTTTTTTCTTCTATGACAAAATTAGCCTGAGACTAACTGTTGTTCTGGTTCTGCCTAACAGTGTAAAGGAACAGTGTAAAAATCAAGCTGTTACCCAGTTGCTTAGTTGAAGCTCAAAACAAAGCTCAAGAATTTTTTTATTTTTATTTTTTTGGAATTCAAAATTATCCGGCAAAGTAAAATTCAAGATGTCAGGCATCCAAGTAAAAATTACCAAACATGCAAAGAAGCATTAATGTACAATGCATTATGAGGAAATAGATTATTCATTCAAAACCTACTCAGAAATAACACAGATAATTGAAGTAGTAGAGGACATCAAATTATTATAATTGTCTTCCATTTGTCAAAGAAGACAGAGATAGAACATGTTAAGTAGAGAGTTTAAAGACACAAAAGACTAAAATCAAAGTACTAGAGATGAAAACTGCTATGCATGAAGTAAAAAATACATTGGCGGAATAGACATTGCAGACTATTTGCCAGTGGCAGCTGTACAAGATAAAACACATGGAGAGAAAAACTGGAAAAAATAAATAATATGATTGAACAGTGGCACAAATTTAAGTTACCAGACATATATGTAATTGGATCCCTGCAAAGGACGGGTGTTATTTTTAAAGAAATAATGGTTAAAATTGTCAAAATTTGAAGAAAACTATAAATTCACTGATCCAATAAGATTGGTGAACCTCAAACACAATAAACATGAGGAAAACTATGCCATAACACACCAAAATCAAATCGTCTAAAAACAATTAAGAGGAAATATACAAGTCAGAGTTGAAAAAAATTACAAAAGGAAAAAAAAAGGCTGATAAAGATAAGGTAGACTTTTCATGAAGAATGAAAGATAGAAGACAGTGGAGTAATATCTTTAAAGGCCTGAAAGAAAAAATAACTGAAAATGTAGGAATTTTTAGAAACAAAAATACTTTTCCAAAACTAAACTGGAATAAAGATTTTCTGCACACATAAAAACTGAAAGGGTTAATCATCGACACTGTAAAAAATGTTAAAGTAAGTCCTCCAATCAGGAGGAAAATGATACCATATGAAAACATGGATATACCAAAAGTAAAAAGTTGACCTCTAAATAACTTAAAAAATGTTAGCTATTTAGAAGACATATGGAAAATTTTAAATCTCTTTAAAATATAATTAATAAGTTAAAGCAGAAATAGTAACAATGTATGGTGGTGTTTATAAAATTTGTAGAAGCAGAATGTCTGATAGCATCACAAAATCCTGAGTAGAAGAAATGGAAGTACACAATTATAATGTTCATATACCACATGTGAAGTAACAACAACTCATGGAGTCTAAAGATGCATACTTAAACCAGAAAGCCACTATAGAGTTTAAAGTAACATGAAAAAGAATTACTCCTAGTAATCCAACAGAAAAGATAAAATGGAATTATAAAAACTACTCAATTAATACAAAATAAGGCAGAAGGAAGAAAAGTAGAAACAAAGAATAGAACAATCAGATAAGGGATACCTAGGTGGCTCAGTCAGTAATCATCTGCCTTTGGCTCAAGTCATGGTCCCTACGTTCTGGGATTGAGTCCCTCATCTGACTCCTTCCTCAGAGGAGAGCTTGCTTCTCCCTCTGCCTGCTGCTCCCTCTGCTTGTGCTCTCTCTCTCTCCCTTCTGACAAGTAAATAGATAGAATCTCAAAAAAAAAGGCAATCAGATAACAAATAACAGAAGGATAGATTGAAACCTAGCCATTTTGAAAATCATATTAACTGTAAATGGGCTGAATTTTCTCACAAAAATAGATTGTCTACTCAATTTAAAAAAAGCCCCAACCATATGCTGCTCATAAGAAACTCATTTTAAATATAATGACACAAAAAGCTTAAAAGTATGAAAAATAAAATACCATGCTAATACAAATGATAAGAAAACAGGAATAATTACATTAATATCAAACAAAGTACATTTCAAAGGGAGTGAGTGTTATATCATAATTATAAAAGTGTAGATTCAAGAAATAACAATTCTAAATTGCACCAAAGCAGAAAGCTTCAAATTACCTGAACAAAAAACTGATAAAACCACAAGTAGAAATAGACAAAGTCATATTTACAGTGAGAGAGTTCAGTAACCCATTCTCAATAACTTTAGAAAAGGAGGCATAAAATAATTAAGATTATACACATCTTAAATGACATTATAAACCATTTGACCTCACTGAAATTTATATGGAAAACAAGTCTCTATAACTGAAAAGTATTCAGGTAGTACAACTGAATAAAATTAATAATCAGTAGCTGGAAGATTTTTGGGAAAATTCTGAAAGAGTTGGAAATTAAAGCACACAATGCAAAATAACCTATGAGTAAAAGAAGAAATCAAATAGTAAATTAAAAATGTTTCTTAACTGAATGAAAATGAAAATGACATATCAGGATAGGTTTGATGCCACTGAAGTAGTCCTTTGGGGGAAGGTTATAGTACTAAACACCTATGCTAGAAAATAAGAAAGGATTTCAAATTAATGACCTCAGCTCCTACTTTAAGAAATTCAAAAGAAGGAGCAAAGTGAACCCAAAACAATCAGGAAAAAGGAGATGATAGAGATTATAGACAAAATTAATGAAATAGAAAAGAGAATTCCAATAGAGAAAATGAACAAAATTTTGATCTTCTTTGAAAAGGTAAATGAGAATAACAAACTTCTGGTCAAATAGGTCAGATCAAAAAAAAGAGAATATACATATTACCAATAAGCAATAAGAGAGGTGACATTACATATTCTACAGATAGTAAAAAGATAGAGAGACCTTGGGGACTGTAGTGAGATTATACCGTACATGGTAAAGACAGTGAGAGATAACTATCAACAACTTTATGACGATAAATTCAACACCTTAGATTAAATGAAAAGATTCTTACGAGGCACAAACGAAAAAACTTCACTTAAGAAGAAATAGATAACCCAAATAACTCTATATTTATCACAGACTTTCAATTTGTGGTTTATAAACTTCTTACAACAGAAGCTCCAAGCACAGAAGAATTCACTAACAAATTCTACCGAACAATTAAGGAAGTAGTAATACCAATTCTACATGAAGTCCTTCAGGAAAATTACATGACCAAAGAAGAGACAATTACTAATATCTTTTATGAAATAGATGCAAAAATTTTTAATGAAATTTTAGTAATATAATCTGACCTTAGATGGAAATATAACACATCATACCAAGTGGGTTTTCACTTTCCAGGACTGCAAGTTTGGTTCACCATTAAAAATCAATCAATGTAACTCACTACACTAAGAGATTTTAAGAGAATAAAATGTATGGTCATCTCAACAGACTGAGTAAAAGCATTTGGAAAAAATTCATCATTTATTCTTGATTAAAAACTTTTAACAAACCAGGAAGAGGAGACATCATTTCTATAAAGGACATATATAACGAACCTACAACTAACATCATTCTTTATGGTGGAAAGCTGAATGTTTCCCACCAAGATGAGAAACAAGGAAAAACTATCTGCTCTAGTCACTTCTGTTAAATATTTTCCTAGAGGTTATAATATGTGCAATGCCAGGAAAAATAAATAAAAGGCATGCAAATTGGAAATTGAGAATTAAAACTTTTTTTTTTGGTGGATCATATGGTTCTCTCTATATAAAAAGTTATGTCACCTTAAAAAAGTGAGTAGAACTACTGAGTGAGTTTAGTTTGGTTAGTTTGGTGAGTTAGTGTAAGTTCAATCATACACAATCAAATTGTATTTTCATATGTTCACAGCACACATTCAGGAATTGAAATTTTAAAAATACCATTTATAATAACATCAATAAATGGGAAATACTTAGGACTAAATATGACAGAAGATGTTTAGGATATGTATATGAGAAAACAGAGCATTGTTGAGAGAAAGTAAGACCCAAATAAATAGAAAAGTTATGTTCATGGGTTATGGATGAGAAGATTTATTTTTCCATTACTTTGTCTATACATTCAACACAATTTCAATGAGAACATAGGATTTTTTAAAAAGATTTTATTTATTTATTTGACAGTTATCATAAGTAGGCAGAGAGGCAGGCAGTGAGACAGGAAGGGAAACAGGCTCTCTGCTGAGCAGGGAGCTCCGATGCTGGACTCCATCCCAGGACCCTGGGATCATAACCTGTGCCGAAGGCAGAGGCTTTAACCCATTGAGCCACCCAGGTGCCCCACAGGAATTTTTTTTTGTAGAAATTAATAAGCTATTTTAAAAAAACCATATGGAAATGCAAAGGACTTTGAATAGCCACAAGGATTCTAAAAAATAACATTGTTTAGAGGGCTAATAACACTATCTGACTTCAAGGCTTATTATAAAGCTACAGTCACCAAAACAGTGTGAGAGTGGCATCAATATAGACAGATAGATGAATGGAACAGAATAGATAGTCCAGAAACAGACCTGTACATATATAAGCAGTTTGAATTTTTGACAAAGTTTCAGAGACAGCTTTACCTTTCCGCAATTCAGTGGAATGGGGACAGTGTTTGCAACGATTGGTCTCTGAATAATTGGAGAGCCATATGTAAAAAATTTCTCCAAAGCAAAAACAAATAAACAAAAATCCTGCTGTGTCTTAAGGCAGGGATAAAAACACACTTTACAGAATATTATCCCCTAGAGATGTGCGAGGTTGTCATTATTGCACTTCATTTATTCTCAGACACACTTTCTTTTTCATTTTTAAAAACATCTTTGAAATCCATCTGTGATTAAAATTTGTGGCATCTTGTAGTTCCTGTCGGGTGGCAGTCCCAGCACTGTTGTCGTTTCCCGCCTGTGTGTGAATTTGATCATAGTTGCAATGATTAACTACAGTTCAGGAGATAGATGTATCTTTTTCTTTTTTAATTTTTTAAATTTATTTATTTTTTCAGCGTAACAGTATTCATTGTTTGCACAACACCCAGTGCTCCATGCAAAACGTGCCTCCCTATTACCCACCACCTGTTCCCCCAACCTCCCACCCCTGACCCTTCAAAACCCTCAGGTTGTTTTTCAGAGTCCATAGTCTCTTAATATAACAAATATAACTTCATTTTTACCATATTCAGTATAGGCAACCTGCGTTTAATTTTGAATCTTATATATTTGCCAACAGTTGCAAATTACTCTGAGCTAACTTTGGTGAATAATATTGAGCATCCTTTTGGGGAATTGTTTTAGGTCAAAAGCAATATAACTAGAAGGAAAGAGTATTTCTTGTGTGGTTTATGAACTTCCCTGATTGTACTTCCAAAAGAACATCCTGGCATATTTTGTGCAGTATCACAACTGGCATATTCCATGCAGTGTTCAGAATGACATGAAGAGAAAGATAGCATTTCTTTTCATGTAAACATAAGAATATGTATACAAAGAAATCTTATTACCCTGTAATCTTACTTCAAAAGTAATGATACAATTACTCATTTCATCCAACAAATGTATAATGAGTGAGTACTCTATAGGATGATGCTAGGAACCACAGGGAAGACAATACTAATGAGTAATAATATCAGCCATGGATGAAACAATGCTTTGTATTTGAAGAAAATAATTTTCAGGCATTTAGACAATTGTTATCTTGTTCAATCACTACAACAAACCTGTGAAAGATATTGTCTTCGTTTTCTGAATGAGTTGATGCAGAAGTACGTTAAATCACTTTCCCAGCATCACTTAGTATTCAGTTAGGATGAGACAGAGCTAAACGAAGCCTAGCTAAGCTAACTACCTCAGACAGACTTGTGAAACTCTGATCTTAAGCAACTTTCATTTGACAAGGAAACCAGCGATAAGTGTTATAGAATACACTACAGTTTCACAAGGAGTTCACATCTGGAAGGAATTTCATGAAGTTAAATTTTTAACTAAATCTTGAATTATTTCAACAGGTATCTCTAGAAGGAAGAAACTGTAGAGTTGGAAGGAAATTGTAGGAGAGGAGGCACAGATGTGATAAAATGCAGGACAATCTTGTAGAAATTACATTAACTCATTGGGTCTGTGCCTAGAAAGGAAGGTAAGGACTTCATCTTCTTACAGTGGTATTTAGACCCTAGAAGATGAAGTCCTTACCTTCCTTTCTAGGGTCTGAACACAAAGGTGAGAGCTCTTTGTCTATTTTATTAGGTTTGAGTAGAAGAAAGGTGTGGAATTCTGAGTTTTATTTAAGAAGCTTAACATGGCAGTTGAATATAGTCTGGATTAAAGTAATAAATCAAGAAGAAAAGTTAGGAGTCTGATAGCTATGATAATGGCTTTGAAAATGGAGTTACGGGGAATAATACAATGTTTTGGCATGAGTTGTCAGTATGCTACCAAAGGTTTTCTTTTTTCTTTTCTTTTCTTTCTTTCTTTTTTTTTTTTTAGGGAGAGAAGAAGACAGAGGAGGTGAGGTGAGAGACGCTTACTGGGTGACTATAATTCCTTAAGAATTCCTGAAGTTAAATTCTGATAAGAAATCATTGATTTTGCTCTTATAAACAGAAAAACGTACCCTGATGAAACAATAAACTAGTGTTTTAAAGAGATAATATATTATTCCTTGGTTATCTATCTATCTATCTATCACCTAACTATCTATTCATCATCTATCTATCTAGCCCATCACCATCTGTCATCTGCCTTTAGCTTATTGGTTAAGGGCTGAACTTGGTGCTAGACAGCTCTTTTTTTAATTTTTAATTTTTTATTAACATATAATGTATTATTAGCCCCAGGGGTACAGGTCTGTGAATCGCCAGGTTTACACACTTCACAGCACTCACCATAGCACATACCTTCTCCAATATTCATAACCCAACCACCCTCTCCCTCTCCCCACCCAGCAACCCTCAGTTTGTTTTGTGAGATTAAGAGTCTCTTATGATTTGTCTCCCTCCTTATCCCATCTTATTTCATTTTTTCCTTCCCTACCCCCCAAGCCCACCATTTTGCTTCTCAACTTCCTCATATCAGGGAGATCATATGACAATTGTCTTTCTCTGATTGACTTATTTTGCTCAACATAATACCCTCCAGTTCCATCCATGTCATTGCAAATGGCAAGATTTCATTTCTTTTGATGGCTGCATAGTATTCCCTTGTATGTATATGTCTGTGTGTGTGTGTATATATATATGATAAAATTGATAGATATCAATCACATCTTCTTCTTTTTTTTTTTTTTTTATGTGACAGAGAGAGAGACAGATCACAGGTAGGCAGGGAGGCAGAGAGAGGAGGAAGCAGGATCTCCGAGGAGCAGAGAGCCCGATGTGGGGCTCGATCCCAGGACCCTGGGATCATGACCTGAGCCGAAGGCAGAGGCTTTAACCCACTGAGCCACCCAGGCGCCCCATCAATCACATCTTCTTTATCCATTCATCTGTTGATGGACATCTAGGTTCTTCCCATAGTTTGGCTATTATGGACATTGCTGCTATAAACATTCGGGTGCACGTGCCCCTTCGGATCACTGTGTTTGTATCTTTAGAGTAAATACCCAGTAGTGTGATTTCTGGGTTGTAGGGTAGCTCTATTATCAACTTTTTGAGGAACCTCCATGCTGTTTTCCAGAGTGGCTGCACCAGCTTGCATTCCCACCAACAGTGTAGGAGGGTTCTCTTTTCTCTGCATCCTCGCCAACATCTGTTGTTTCCTGACTTGTTAATTTTAGCCATTCTAACTAGACAGCTCTTTTAATCTCTAAAATGTCTAATATATGCCTTTAAGCAAAATTTCTTACTGTGTTTAGCCTAAATTTTCTCATATGTAAAACAGGGACATTAATGATGTCTCTCAAGTTTATTATGATCAAATGAAATAACATATCTATAGTCTTTATCATAGTCTTTTGTCATAATCAGCATGAAAATATATGAGCATGCACATTATGCATATTTTAAAATTTATAAACATATTTGTGGATGGGCTATTGATTCTACTGACTGGGTGTTTATTTCCTTTGAGACTAATTATAGTATGGATGAAAACAGATTGTTGAAAATATTATCCTATGGGAAGGTTTCATGCCTTGTCAGTACTTTTCCATCTCCTTTGGTGGCTACTTGTAGCTAAAGCAGCCCCAATTCCCTAGGTTCTCCCTGGGATTCTCCCTCTGTCACTATCTTTCAGTTGCTTTTGATACCAAGAAACCTTCTTAATTTATCCATTTCATCACTGGAACTAGATTTTATTTTTGGACTTTATTCTCCAAGTACTTAATACAATAACCTTATGCATGTACACATGGGTTACTATTGCTTAATGAATTACTTTTTCCAGAGAATGGGTTTACATTAACTGAACTTAAGAGTTTAAGATAATGGTTCTCAAATTTGAGTGTGCGTCAGAATCAAGCAAGGGCAATAAAACACAGCTTGGTGGGCCCCAATCTCATCAACTCTGAATAGGGCTGGAATGAGACCTCAGGACTAGGGGTGTTGATGCTGTTGTGTGGTTGAGAACCTCTGCTTTAAGCTAAAGAGTTACTATTAGAAAGAGTTTCCAGAATCCCAAATAGACTACTAGGGGAGGCATTTGGTGTAAGAGAGACTTTTAGTAGCACTTCTAGAGAATAGGTAGATATGCTTTGGCAGTCAAGTGACCTCTCCTGTTAACAGCAAAGATTTTTCTGTGCCTCTATTTAAGTATTTTACCTCCCAGGTGTCTGATGAAGATTCAATTGTTCAAAAAATATGTTTTCTATTGGAAAACTTGTGTTTTTTTTTTTTCTTTTTACCATAGGGGGTCTCTAGTTTCTTTACTCCACAGCAATTTCTGTGTATATACCACACTGACTTTTCAAACCTGTATGCACTAGCAATCTAGTACCTCTTTCCAAACACATTTTATTTAGATTTAGGTTTGCTTTCTGAAACTGTTAAAAAAATCTGAAGATAATCCCTGCTTTTTGGGGGAGTCTCCTTAGTGACCAATATGTCACTATTAGGATGGAAAGGATTAAAAACTGTCACCTCTCTAACTTTGGAATTTGTATCACTTCATAAGAGAGTTACTGACCTGAATCCTGCAACTCAATGGCTCGTTGTGTTTAGAGTCCATGGTGAATACAGATGAAATGAAAGGGAAATGCATGCCTGGTGTTAGAGTGTTGCCTTACTACTCTGAATTGTTCAAGTGATTGTTTCTTTGTAATTGTCCACATAATAACTTTAATTTTCTACTTTGCATACATAAGCCTGGCTGAAATCCAACAACTGAATTCTTTAGGATAATATCAGGAGTGTCTTGTAACAGTTGGCAATTGCATGGAAATTCATGTTTCAAAAAGTGAATAATTATATGCACAGGTATCAAACAATATGCATTCTAAAGTACTCATTTGAAACAATTGTAAACGATTGGCCAAATTATACTGAAATTTCTATTCTTAATGGTTTGCATGTTGAGTTCCAGTCCAACTCAAGCTTAGCTTCAAACCTTCCTTTTGATTTCTGAACACCTGCTGAAAACAGTTCACCTGCAGTTAGGGTCGCACTAGCACACACTTTCATGTCCCCTTTTTGTATGCCCAATGTCCTCTATTCCCCACAGCAAACTCACGTATCTTATCAGTCAATTCTCCTTCTGAAACATTGCTTTGTCTCTGTGAAATTTCATTTGTGTATTTAATACTATGACATGCTGTCTTGGTGCACATCTGTATTTTGCTGCAATTCATCACTTTAAAATGAGCTTCTTGACTAGTCTTGATTTAGCTTTAGATTTTCTTCAATGTTTGAATTTAATTTCCTGTCCATTGTCTCACCTGCCTGCAACTTTGTAGAGATGTTAAAAATAAATAATTTAAAATAGATGGCAATTAGATTTAGGTGTACGTAGTCACTTCTTTCATCCTTTCCTACTCCCCCCCCAAAAAAAATCCAAGGGTCCTAGATGTAAGAAACTGATTGTAGATATTAACAACAGAGATGAAAACACCACTTTGCTCCTTTTTATTCCACTCTGTGGTTTCTTTAAGCAATTAGGTCTCTTTGCAAAGGGAGTGATTGGCTCATTAGCTCTTTGTGGAAATGGTCTAAAATTCTCTAAGGAAGACAAAGCCAGGATGTGCTCTTCTGCAGGAAATGCCATCACCATTTGTGACCTCCAGTCAACAATGTAAAAATATGGGTAATTTTGAAATGTCTTAAATTTTATGATCTTGTTCTTCTTTCCATACCTGTCACGCCCTGTGAATTTATATGAGCAAATGCTGAAAATTTGTAGTGAATTATAAAAATAAAGATTTTGCAATGATTTTAAGGTAAAAGAAAACCCTTGCATCAAATTGATTGATTTGGGTGTAGGAAATTTGATGACCATAGGAGAAGAAAAAGGATTTTGTTGAAAGTATTTAAATGGAAGCATTCTATGTCAAGGAGGGAAGAGGGATTAGGGAGAATGCATATCTATCATGGGGCTTTAGTTTTGTGGTTTTCATGTCTTCTGAAGGCAATTTGTATAAGAATCTGAAAAATGGGTTTGCATGTAAAAATCTCTGTGTGAGACTTTGGTGGTGAAAGAAAGTGCTCTTTGGTACCTAAGGTATGGTGAGTGAGGGACTCAGGCACCAATGTAAGGGGAAAACAAAAAAACTCAATCAAGTACACGATATTTTAATGGGATATATTAAAAATTAATACAAAAATCTATGAGGGCGAAATACAAAATTTTAAATAAAAAGTAGATCAATATTACTGATTTTTGCTTTGCTTCTATCTCCATTATGGCTCCATATGGCACTATTCTTGGATTATTGTGTCAAAATGCAGTATAAATTAATTTGCATATATATTTGTGGGTGTTAGTTGGGGTAAAGAGCTCTACTTTAAGCTTCACCTCAGTGGAGAATTGACACAATTTTACAGAATCTATCAGTAGGAAACAATTCTTTTGGAAATGCCATCAGTTTGGGTAGAGTATTTCCATCGTTTGGAGGGCAGCACCATCAAAGAAACTAAAGATGAAGATAAGAAAAACTACCAGCTTGACAGTAATTGTTCAGGAAAACTGGTTGGGAACATTTTGAAACTTACAGAAACATCCACAGAAAAAGATATGTCGCTCTATGTATTCTCAAGTAGAGAGAGGATAAGCAGGAGATACACTTACTGCTTTTACTTACTTTAGGTAAATTCTTAACACTAAATGATCTTAGGAGCAAAGAAGAATTTAAAGAACAGAGAGAATGGGAAAGTCAAATATGTCATCATCTCCAAATTTTACTGGAAACTGAGCAAGGAAGCATCACTGTATATTTTATTTTATTTATTTTTTAAAATATTTTATTTTTTGGACAGAGAGAAATCACAACTAGGCAGAGAGGCAGGCAGAGAGGGAGGAGGAAGCAGGCTCCCTGCGGAGCAGAGAGCCTGATGCAAGGCTGGATCCCAGGACCCTAGGATCATGACAAGCCAAAGGCAGATGCTTCAACCCACTGAACCACCCAGGCGTCCCTCACTGTATATTTTAAATGATGATTCTCGAGCCAAGTGCTAGTCATGACAGCATCCCATTTTGAATTATATATTCTTTTGGGTACTTTTTCTGAAATAATTTAGGAAGCCAAATAACCTTTTGGAATTGATGAGAAGACGAGGGTTCTTACTTAGGAAACTAAGAAGTTTAATAAATAATGTGAAGTACATTATTCTTCAAAATTAGTGTGAATAGGATATGTATGTTTAGCAACATTGTCAGAATGACCCCACAGAGGGGCGCCTGGGTGGCCCAGTGGGTTAAGCCTCTGCCTTCGGCTCAGGTCATGATCCCAGAGTCCTGGGATCGAGCCCCGCATCGGGCTCTCTGCTCAGTGGAGAGCCTGCTTCCTACTCTCTCTCTGCCTGCCTCTCTGCCTACTTGTGATCTCTGCCTGTCGAGTGGATAAATAAAAATCTTAAAAAAAAAAAAAAAAGAAAGAAAGAATGACCCCACAGAGTATCACACAGAAAGTTAAAGAAAAAAAATGGAAGGTAGTGTATTGTACTTTCCCTGAAGAGACTACTAGTCTCTGCTTCTCTGTATCATTATGCTGACATTATTGTTGCTTCATAGTTTGTGTTTGCTGATTCCATTTGCATGTTGTCCAGTGTGGAAGGACGTTATAATTCACGGTTTGCCCTTTCAATGTCTTTTGGCCTTGGCTTCACAAAGTTTTGGGTGGCTTTCTCAGCTCCTTGTATTTCAACAAAATATTGTTTGGTGACTTAAATGTTAGATACATCTTTGGACAGTGTACACAGATGTCTTATTAATAAGACATGTTTTTTGCACTTAAGCAGTTCATATTTTCTTGAGGACAGACAGCATGATAAAAGGGTTATAACAATCAGAAACAATGACACTGAAGCATGAATGAACATTTGATTCCCTCGGTTCTGAATTATTCCCTACTTGTACCACTGTCTTGATAATTTTTGTACTTTCTTAGTGGACTTTCTGGTTTACAATCTCTTCCAGTTCTTACTTAGTCATTCCAAATGAACGGAGCTTCCTGACATATTTTTTCATACTTATCAGTATTTCCTCAACTTTCAAGGCTTCCTAGTACTTCAAGAAAATAAATCCAGTATCCTTGGCAGAATCCTCCTGACCTTTCAAATTATAGTTTGAATCATTTCCAACTATATGATTCGTGTTTTTTTCATCTCCCTCAAAGCGCTCATACTCATAGTCAAGTAGATTTCTATTGTTTTCTATACGTTATCATCTTATTAGCTTGTCCTATTTGGAACAGAGCCTCATGTATTTTTCTCTTTTCTAAATACTTCAAGGCACAGCTTAACTGCAATGTCTAGTCAAAGCTCTGCTTTGTCATCCCAAGTCACCTTGACAACAGGCCTCAGAACATCTGAGATCCTTATTTTTTGTATCTTTCGTATCCTGTAACTTTTTGAAGTTATTTTAGATAGAGTATGCATCTGAATATGCATACTCTATCTCCAAAAAAAGTTAGTATTTATGGAACAGAATTCTCAAAAAAATTTGTTTCAGGAACATCTAGAATGTTCTCATAGTATATGTACAGTAAATGTTTGCAATAATGATGGTAGAGAGTAGAGTGGTGGTTCCTCTTAAAGAAATAAGTTAAAACTGGTTTGCTTTCTTAGTGAGCATTGTCAGCCAGTATAAACAAAAATTACCATGAATTTCCTGAATTATACTGTTGACAACCAGCCAAAACTTATCAGCTGAGTGGACTTTGGAAATTATGATCCTCTAAAAGGTTATTAAATCAGTTCATTCAACTAATGAAAATTAACTTCAAGTTATAATATTTATATTTAAATTTATGGAATTTTAGAGACATATCCAACTTTGTTTAAATACAATGAAAAATGAGATTTTACTATAAATGGATATTGTTTCCTAAAATGCACTAATATGCACTGATAGTTATCTGACTGACAGCTTTAACTATATAGACAAAAGGGCAATATTTTTCACTATTGGAGACAAAAAATTTGTCAAAAACTAGACTGGCATGATAAAGGATAATAATATTTTACTTAATACCATATATTGTTTCATTTCCTGCTTGAAGATAATTATATCAAGACATATTAATATGTATTTATCCACCTCATTCTTGTTCATAAAAAATGTTTGAGATGATTTTTTGGTAAAAACACATTGAGTATGCATATGAGTGGGAAATAAATATTAGTTGCACAGACTCTGAACCCGCACTACCTGTACTCAAGTTCCAGTCCACTAAAGACTTAGTGGGTAACTCCCTAGTATCTCTTTAGCCCAGTTCAGTCATTTGAATGTTGGGATACTAAGAGTAACTGCTCATAGGATTCTTAGGAGAATTAAATATTGAATTAACATTTGCAATGCACTTAGAATAACAGATGGTACAAAAATATAAAAATGTTGTTCTCAAAACATATCAGTAAAATTGCCAGAATGAAGACTTATTTACAAAGGGACAATTATATTTAATTGGTGAATGACTCTCAAATACAGCAAAACTTGATAGACGTTAATTTTGCAATACCTCCAAAGGTCCGAAGGAAAATGTAGGTCAAATTAGATTTCTGTATATATAGCTAAACTACTTTTTTAAAAAATGAGGTCTGTGGTAAAATATAGAATATATCTGGTCATGGGCACTTGGGTGGCTTCAGTCTTCAGCTTAGGTTATGGTTTTAGAGTCCTGGGATTGAATCCTGCAATGGACTTCCTGCTCACAGGGAGGCTGCTTCTTTATCTTCTCCCCAGGAGTTTTCTCTCTCACTATCTCTCTTTCTCTGAAAATAAATAAAATCTTAAAAAAAAACAATATTGGGTCTTTGCCCTCAATTTTTGTTACAGAGATTCAATAATCCCTGGAATTTTCTGAGTGATATAAATGTCTTCTATTATTTGAGAGCCCCTTTCCAGCTTGCCTAGATTTATGCTGATCAAATGACTCATAATGAATGTTTAGACAGTTTTAAGGGAGAAGTTAACCACTCCAGAGAGACTACGTTACATGTGATTGGAAGATTGGAACTTTCAGTCCCAACATCTGACTTCAGAGGATAAAAGAGGGTCTACAGACTGAACTCAATCACTTGAGTTATAATAATAAATAATAAAGCCCCAAATTCTGGACACCCACAGCTTGAAGAGTATCCTAGTTGGTGAGCACATTGATTTGCCAGGAGGTTGACTTAGTCTGGTTCTATGGGGAGAATGGCTTTATGTCTGGGATCTCCCAGATCTTGCCCTATGTGTCTCTCTCATTTGGTTATTCTTTTTTTTTTTTTTAAAGATCCATTTATTTATTTTGACAGACAGAGATCACAAGTAGGCAGAGAGGCAGGCAGAGAGGCAGAAAGGAGGAAGCACGCTCTCTAGGCAGAGAGGCAGGCAGAGAGGGAGAAAGGAGGAAGCACGCTCTCCGCCGAGCAGAAAGCCCGATGCGGGGCTCGATCCCAGGACCCTGAGACCACGACCCGAGCCGAAGGCAGAGGCCTTAACCCACTGAGCCACCCAGGCGCCCCTCATTTGGTTATTCTTGAATTGTAACTTTTTGAATAAAACCAGAACCATCACAGCCATTTTCATACTGGGGGACCTGGTTCACTCTACCTATACTCATTGCAGGATCTTTGTAATAGAGGTACAGCATACACTTTAATTGACAATAAATATTCTAAGTACAAAAAAAAAAATGTTAGCCATAAACACAGAAATTTCAGTGAGTTCTAGGAGTCATTCTTAAGAACTAAGAAGCCTGAGTAGATCATGGAAAATGTATAGCTAGTTGTTCAGAAGTGTGAGTAGGCCCCCAAATTTGCAGCCGGGACCTGAAGTGGGGTTAGTATTGTGGGGGACAGTTCCTGTAACCTAAGGGTTCCTCACTAACTTTGGATAATCAGGGTCAGAACTGAATTGGAGTGTAGGATATCCAGTTGATGTCAGAGAAGTAGTGTCAGAATAAGGCCTGATAAAACTTCTAGACATAAAGAAAGTTAAAGAAAAAAAAACAAACAAACTTACCTTCTGTGTAACTACTAAAAATCCCATATATGAGAAATTTTAGTAAGAGATAACCCAGAAACAAAAGAAGTGGGATGCAGAAGATAATACAGATCAATGATAAGGTGTAAAATCTGACAGTAATTCCAATGAAACTTGATGAATAAAAAAAAAAATTTTGTCCTAATAATGACTGTCACTAAAATTTTAGATAATAATAAAGATGTAGGAGTGCAGTTTCAAGGGTGGATAAGCCAGATAATGTCTTCATTTTGATATCAGGATAGAGATTTCAATTCCTTTTTGTTTTTTTTAAGAAAAATATAGAAATAAGTATCTACATCTTCAGAACCAATCTATATTTCAGCTATAAGGACCATCATCAAAATCATAGAAGCTAATTATACTACTTCTTATTCAGAAGAAAAAGAAAAGAACACATTGAATATTCAACTTAAAGATAAGCAGTAAAAATAATATAAAATTTTGCTAAATAAGTAACACAAAATAAGAGGATATAAATAAATTCATATATGTCATTTATATCAATAAATACAAACAGATTAAGCCCAGTGATTGAAGTACAGAGATCATTATGCTATTTTTTTAAGAAGTCACTTGTTTTCTGCTTTCAGAAATGACTGACGCAATAACAGTAAGATTGTATATGAAGCATGAGGAAAATATTACCCAAGGAAAATACTAATAAAAATTGAACTTATATAGCAATATTAATTTTAGATAAAATTGCACTAAATGAATTAAATAACAAAAGTATTAATAAGCAATATCACAGCCTGAGTTTGAGGGAAATAATTCAATAAAAAAATCTATCACAAATTTTGCACCAACACACATTAAAAACATACAAACAAGCAAGTTGCATACATGTAAAGCAATAAGTGATGGATTTCTAAAGAGAAATAGTCAAATCTATAGTCATAGAGCAGAATTGTACACTTTTCTCAGGAACTGGTAGATAAAGACAGAAAGAAAAAATATTAGTAGAGCTATAAGAGATGTAAAGAAAATTTATGTTTCACCTACTAGAGAAGTAGAAAGTGTGAGAGAGAGATCTAATAATAATTCCACTATAAAAATATAAGAATATATAATTAGTAAAATTACACACACAAGAATACATAGAACATTTACATAAAAAATGACCTTGGGCAGGATTACAGAGGAAATCCCAACAGATTAAAAAGAAGCAAATAATACAGGCTACAGTCACTGACTACAATATCATTAAAATTGTAGAGTAATATATAAGACAAGAAAACAAAAACATTCACATACATTGATTCCAGTGACAGTTAAGAGCAAACAAGCAAACACTCTAAAGCAGGCTTAATGTTTAGGATTTTCCTCACTCTCTTTTTCCTCTATGTGGTCATATGAAATAATAATGGACAAGTAGCAAGTTCTAGGGAGAAAATTCATCCCACAGATTTCTTGGATTATTTTTTGAACTCAATACATAACTCCATGAAATAATTTTTCAAAGACCACCAACTTATTTTTTCAAATGTTCTATAATATTAAAAACATACTTCTAGAAAAATATGAAATGATTTCAAAGGAATAATTGTCTTGGTAACATTAAAGAAAAAAAAGACATGCTATCTTCTTCGATATGTATCAGGAATGTCATGATGAAGTCTAATGTATTTTCCTATTTAGCCAAAAATGTCCATATTTATATGACTTATAATAACTCCCATGTATCAACTAATTAATGTTCACTAGTGTTTTCAAGTAAGAGACTGGTCTTAAAATATATGTTTGTGTTGTAAAAATATCTTCTGTCATGATAATCATTTATCAGAATGAAGGAGAGATTCTAAGCCATATGAAGAAAAGGAAATTACTTTTGTTTTGCAATTGAAGATACTTTGCTTATGTTTCACAAGTACATAGGCAGGACTGAGAATGTTTTAACTCTCAAAGTAAAATTTTTTTTCTGAAGCTCCTTTTAAACTCTAGTGTAGAGTATATCTTGCCAATATGTTCAAGACTAATGAATATTGCTGTAATCAACTCAATATTGCTAATACTGGGGTGAAGGGGTCCCTTCAGATCACTACATTTGTATCTCTGGGGTCAATAACTCAATGTTCATAGCAACAATGTCCATAATAACCTAACTAGGTAAAGAGCCCAGATGTCCACAGAAGAATGGATAAAGATGTGAGATATATATGTATATATAAAATTCATCCCTCAGAAATGAAATCTTGCCATTTGCAATGACGTGGATGGAACTAGAGGGTATTATGCTAAGCAAAACAAGGCAATCATGGAAAGAGAATTATCGTATGATTTCACTGATATATGGAATTTAAGAAACAAAACAGAGGATCATAGGGGAAGAGAGGAAAAAATAAAACAAGATTAAACCAGAGAGGTAGAGAACCCATAAAAGACTCTTGAACATAGGAAACAAACTTAGGGCTGCTGAGGACAGAGCAGTGGGGGGATAGAGTGACTTGGTGATGGAACATTAAGGAGGGCATGAGAGGTAATGAGTGCTGGGTATTATATAACACTGACAAATCGCAGGCCTGACCTTTGAAACCAATAATACTTTATGTTAATTATTCAATTTAAATAAAAATGTTTAAAAAAAGAATATTGCTAGTACTAGGACTGTAGTCCTACACTAGGGTATCAAAACACATTTTTTTTCCCCTCACAATTTCTTTTCTTTTCTTTTTTTTTTTTTTTTAAGATTTTATTTATTTATTTGCCAGAGAGAGAGAGAGCAAGCACAGGCAGACAGAGTGGCAGGCAGAGACAGAGGGAGAAGCAGGCTCCCTGCCGAGCAAGGAGCCGGCTGTGGGACTCGATCCCAGGCCATTGGGATCATGACCTGAGCTGATGGCAGCCGCTTAACCAACTGAGCCACCCAGGCGTCCCTCCCTCACAATTTCTTTAGGAAAAAAAGCCTTCTCACTGTTTGGAAGCAACAATGATGAAGCTGCTCTGCCAACAGAAGGGATTGAATCAGGAGGTGAAAATCTTTGCAGAGCAATACTCTCTGGGATTTCTAGTTGGATAATTGTGGCACCAGCAGGGGCTTTCAATAACATGTGCTGGCTTTGCGGATCATTTTATCACATGCTTGTAATATTTAGGAGAGGAAATTGAGTTCAGTCTTTCCATTCCTGTGAAAGATAGTCATGGTTTCTTATTCATCTACATAAAACTGGTATATATACACAGAGACTGAAGGACCTTTGATTGCACTTCAACTTAATTCTGTGCTTTAGTTCCATGATTACAAAGCAATGTCTTTTTGGGGAACCCTCCTACACTGTTAGTGGGAATGCTAGCTGGTGCAGCCACTCTGGAAAATAGTATGGAGGTTCGTCAAAAATTTGAAAATAGAGCTACCCTATGACCCAGCAATCACACTACTGGGTATCTACCTTAAAGATACAAATGTAGTGATCCAAAGGGGCACATGCACCCGAATGTTTATAGCAGCAATGTCCACAATAGCCAAACTATGGAAAGACCTAGATGTCCATCAACAGATGAATGGATAAAGAAGATGTGGGGTGTGTGTGTGTGTGTGTGTGTGTACATATATATAATGGAATGCTATGGAGCCATCAAAAAGCCCCCCGAAATTTTGCCATTTGCAATGATGTAGATGGAATTAGAGGATACTATGTTAAGTGAAATAAGTCAATCAGAGAAAGACAATTATCGTATTATCTCTCTGATGTGAGGAATTTGAGAGGCAAGGCTAGAGCTCATGGGGGGAAGGGAGGGAAAAATTAAACAAGATGGGACTGGGGAGAGAGACAAACCATAAGAGACTCTTAATCTTAGGAAAGAAACTGAGGGCTGCTTAGGTGGGGAGAGGGGATGAGAGGGAGCCACAGGGTGGCGGCGTGAGGGACATTGGGAAGGGCATGTGCTATGGTGAGTGCTGTGAATTGTGTAACACTAATGATTCACAGACCTGTACCCCTGAAACAAGTAATACATTATATGTTAATAAAAACAACAACAACAACAACAACAACAATGAACAAAGCAGTGTCTTTCTTCCCAGGCTTGTGAAGTCCAAAAAGTTTACTTCCAATACCTTATTAGGTCTTCAGCTGCAGCTGGGTATTTGTTAAAAAGGCAGTTAAAGGACCAAAGTTGGCAGGTTTACTCTGTGTCAGCTCCCAATTCCATAATAACTTAGGTTTTTGTCTTTGTGAGGTTTAAACTCCTTATAAACTTCATTTTTGTTTAGCAAAGCATTATACACGAATAATTTTAAGTGGTACTATATTCCTTACATAGAAAAAAAAGTGCCATATGCCTTCCATGCCCGTGCTTGATCCCTCACAGTGACTCAACACCAACTATTCCACATGGGTTCATTTCTTTGCTGGACTCCTCTAAGAATTTTTAGAAATTCTACCTTGCATTACACTTGAATCTGCCTCTTTGCAACTTTTAACAGACATTGTTGTTTTCCCCCTAGAAATGATCTTTCTTTTCTCTGAACATTATAATTTACTTTTTGAGCCCCATATAAGTAATAGGTAAAGTACTTCAAGATGATTTTTTTTTGACGTTGAGAAAGGAATTTGGTATTGCAATCAATGTTTTATTTCATTGAAAATTAAACAGCAATCTCATATGAATGTCTTTTAAGATAAAAATTGAAATACAACTCACAAGAAAATTAGACTTTCTTTTTACAGACTGTGAAAATCTTTCAAAAACATTTCTTATTTCATTAAAGTACTAGAAAGATGATCTTTAATGTAAGAGATTAAGTATAATTAGCAATGTAAAATTTTACATTATGTCTAAAAATACTACAGTATTTTCTTTTTCCTTCATGTGATAAAACTTAAACCTCCAGGTAAAAATTTGGTTTTGATTTCAGATTTTTTGGCTGCACAGAATTTGTTCCGCTAGATATTATTTAAATAAAGTTACTCCTGAGGTTTGCTAGTTATAGTGTCACATGTAGTTTGGGGGTAAAATGATAGTAGTTGTGATGGGATTGAATCTGAGCAAACTCTTTTCTTCCCTCCTTTTCTCCTTCCTTCCTCCCTTTCTTCCTCCCTTCCTCCTTTCTTTCCTTCCCTTCTTTCTCCTCCCTTCTTCTCCTTCTCCCTCTCCTTCCCCTCCTCTCTCTCCGCCCACCTTCTCCTTCCCTCTTCCTCCTCCTCCTTGTTCTTCTTCTCTTCCTCCCCTCCTCCTCCCTTCTCCTCCCCTTCTTTCTCCTTCCTTTTCTTCTTTTTCCTCATAGTGTACACTTTGAGAGCAAGACCTCTCTCTTCTTCCATATAATTTTTACGTGTGTGTGAATAAAAGAGAGTGTAGACATTACCTGAAGTTAAACAAATACTTATCCGGGATCACTGAGCAAACCTAAACTAAATGATGCAGTCAGTTTTTCTGATCACCTTCCGTTTATCATTTATCCATATAGTAGGAACTAGCTGTGTCATTGTGTTCCAAGTCAGCAGTTTCCAGATCTCTGCTTCTCCTCAGACTGACCTCTTAAGGATAAGTCAGGCTAAGTGTACTGACGGTGTAATCTGAAGACTCTTTGATATCTAAAAAAAATGCTTTTCTCCTCTGCAGATTGGCATTGGAGACCATGTCCACTTACACAAAAGGACAAACCATGTTACAAATATTTCACCACTTTTGTGCACTCATTTTTTGAAGACTTGTCATTTTCACTGTATAGTATGGGTAAACTTTAATTATTAACCATATTAGTATAGAATTTGAAATAAATCTTTTTCTTAAGGTTAAGGTAGCATCCTATATAACACATACATATATACGCAGACACCCATCTGCACACACAAACGTGTGTGTATATATATACACAAATGTGTGTGCACAATAATTATATACATGTATATATATATAAAATAAAGGCCAAATAAATATGTATGTAAACACATCTCCACATTTTCTACTAGGATATAGTTTTCAAGTATTTATCAAACACTGATGTCTTCAAATGGTCCATTTGGTAAATCTTTGCAGGTAGTTCTTGTAAATAAGCAGAAATTCTGGGTCTAGAGGGCAAGATCCAGGTTTGCAATTACTTGACAGTAAACTTGGCCAAGTTGCCTAAGCTTTTTGAGATTTACATGTCCATCTGTAAAATTAGACTAATGATACTTAAATCTACTTAAATCATAAAAGTACTATGTGGCTAAGGGCAGATGACAAAGTATAATAGAAACAGCTAAGAAAATTTAAGCTACTATTATTATATCATACTGACCGCAGCTGAGAATGTTAGGCTGCCATCAGGTGGCTGATGGACATGTGTTCTATGCCATATGTGTGCTAAGACCAGACTGACTTAATAAGCACCTGCCAGGACCAGGGATAGTACTTGCAGTGACTGGGCACAGCTTCATCAGACAGAGCCTCTGGGCACATTGTAATCCAGTGAAGGAAACAGACACAAACTTTAAAGTGTTATGATAGAGCTTTTAAAAAACGAAACAGAGGTCAGGGAAGGAAAATTAATTTCAGTGTGAATATGAGAGGATCTTGTGGAAAAAGCACTTGACAATTGGACATAGCTGACCACCATCAAGTGTAAATCGAGAAGAGAGCAGATTTAGGCCATTACTCTGTCCATAGTACAACGAATGTCTACATTTTAGCTAGTGAGAGTTAACTAAAGATTAAGGATAACATTGAAGAGCAAATTGAAAATTGCCAAAGGCACAATTAAGTATCCTCTCCAGTATTCGGAGGTGATTTCCTTTATCACCTCATTTAGAACGTCAGACTATAGTCTGCAGCTCTTTCTGGAGATTTGACTCTGCACTCAGAGGGACTCTGCGTTTTGTCAATCCTCGAAATGTTATAGAAGGGATCGCTATTTCTGTTTTTGCCATTAATTTTAAAAGACAACCATTCTCGTTTTTCAGCTTTTCAGCCTTTCCACAATCAGAATTCCTGCTTCTTCCAGGCTTTACGTAGAAGCAGACAAGCAAAAGAGCAGCAGAAATTCAATAAAATTATGTAACAAGCAGTGTCCAATTTCTACTCCAAGGCTCTTTTCCAAAGAGACAAGGGGTTTTCCTGGAACTGATTGTATGTGTGTGTGTGTGTGTGTGTATGTGTGTTGGGGGTATTAGCATGTCATAGCCAAGGAAAACACTCTGAATAGCTATTAACTTTTTAAGCAGGGTTTGCAGTAGTGTTTTCCATTATAAATAGAATTATTTAATAAAAATTACATTTTCTAATACCAAATCATTGACTCACATTTCATCCTTTAGGTATGCATGTATTTTAAAATGTTAGATTTAGTATGAATCCATTTCAGCAAATCTGGGCAATGGGGAACATAAAATAAATCACCCAATCACAACCCAGTGCTGCTGGCATTTCATGCTTTATAATTTGTTCAATGTCTGGTTATTTCTTGGCCTTTCTGTCATCCTGACATTCTATTCCATTATTTACAGCATTAGAATAGTGCCTCTTGTTTTTCTTATGTAACATATCCATGTATTGATCTTGGATTTTACAAAATCTTAAAAGTTGTGGGTTTTTATAGCTTTGTATTTTCACAGATTGAATAGATTATTTTTTTTAGTGTTTTTTTAAAAGATTTTATTTATTTGAGAGAGAAAGAGAGAGTACGAGCAGGGGGGAGGGGCAGAGGGAGAAGGAGAAGCAGACACCCTGCTGAGGAGGAAGGCAGATGCTGGGCTCAATCCCAGGACCTTGGGATCATCACTTGAGCTGAAGGGCAGACACTTGACCAACTAAGCTGCCAGACAACTCAGATTATGATTTTTTAATGTAATGACTCACTTCTGGGTTTTTAGTATATCCCAAGGTCTTCTGTTGTTGAATCATAAACATACTTAGATAAAAATTTTACACCTCTTGATGATGCAGATACAATATCAGAAAAATTTGTTAGTTTCTCTTATTCTTGGTTTTCTTGTCAATTGCTTAAAAGAGATGCTGCTCACTATAGTGAAATGATCTTGTGAACTAGCTCTTGAATTTGGGAGATTATAGAACCTCTGGGAATTCTCAGTTTTCATCACAAAGAAAGTTGCAATAATAATACTTTCTAAAAATTTAAATAAAATAACAACATACTAAGTCTTCTAGCCATTGCCTATTTAGCGAGCATTTGATTGACAGCTATTAGTATTAATTTGTTCCAGCTTGCATTTTTTTAAAAAAGATTATAGTGATGCTGAACGTCATCTGAAATACCTGGAGGCAACTTGGACTTCTTACTGTTGTTTATACATTCATGCCTATTATCTCATGGCCCTGTGTCTGTGCTACCTGTAGGCATTACTGAAGAGAAAGGGATTCCAGATCCAGGCTTTCTAGTCTCTTGGCCAGAATTTCCTCTGTCTAGGCCACTTTAGATCAGTCTCTTTACTTTTCATTTTTAATATTTTATGAAGGCTTATATATTTATTTGCGAGGGAGAGAGTGGAAGAGGAGAGGCAGAGGAAGAGAAACTCAAGCAGACTTTCTGCTAAGTGCAAAGCCTGACACAGGGCTCCATCTTAGGACCCTAAGATCATGACCTGAGCTGAAATCTGAAATCAAGAGTCAATCACTTAGCCAACTGAGCCACTCAGGTGCCCCTAGTCTCTCCTTTTAAAAACTCTGCTGATGGATCATAGCTCCTTCAGTAATTTGTTTTCACATTTCCAAACTGATGGTTACATTATTATTATTACCATTATTATTATTGTCACTATTATAATGGGGGAGGCATTTCACAATCTTCACTCAGTTGTTTCACTTGAAATTGTATACTTAACCTTTTGAGGCTAGAGTCTACCTCTGATTTAAAAAAAAAAAACAACAACAAGTGACCTGGTGCAGGCAACTGTGCAGAAATTTAATCCTAGGGCTCATGGCCAAGGCTCTTGCTTGTTTCATCCAACTGCTATACTTGTTTCATCTTTGTATACAAGTACCAGAGTTCTCTCCCAAGAGCAAGAGAATACTGGGAGCAGGGCATCTTCCAAATAGCATTTGAAAATTGTTCAATATTACTTCTAAAGCTTGTTTAGCTTTAGGAGACCCTGCCAATCTGTGAATGGGGGCAGTAGTTTAGAGGCAAATCCTGGGCTAGGGTGGGCCTACCATGACATAGATTGTATTAAGGCATGTGGCATTTTTAGCCTTTGAAATGTAAATATAAGACACTGATGTCTGGTGGAAAATTCGTTATCTCAGTCTGTTCCCTCTTTAACTTGTTTTGAACACCACTAAAGGAGCTATCACTTCTCATGGTAAGTGGGCTAGAAGTAACGTACAAGGTGTTCTCAATTAGACTCTTTGTATTTGTTATTTGATAGCCCAGACATGGAATCTTGGGGAGCAGGATAGCGCAGAGACAAGTGGAAAGACAAACACTTGATGATTTAGTGACCTTTACATGAGGCATCAGGATATTTAGATATCCCTCCATCTCTTTCTGATGAAGGAATTTCAATGGTGGTTAAATAAAATAGACTTCCAAAGGAGAAAAATTTTCTCTTATATTTCTGCCTCCTAAATTTTTGCTCAACCCCCAGTTAATTCTAGGAAAATTACTAATCTAATTCATCCAATTTTAGAATTTTGTGTGGATTATATTTTCTAGACTAATGTTTTGCATTAAACAGTCAGAAACATGTGAATCATCCCCCCTGTGTTCTCTCTTTTGCCCAAGAAGCACCAGAGATAGCTGACTCATGACAGGTTCTCCTCCAGATTGGAGCTCAAGATTTCAGACTCATCAATTCCAGAACAGGAAACTCAACAGCAAACACTGTGGTAGAAATGCCAAGGGCTTCTGTGGCTCCTGCAATCTTCAGGGGCTTTTAAGGATACAGAGCTCTAAGAGCACCATCTTCAGTAAGCACAGTGCTGGAGTAAGCCTATATGTAGTATAGAAATGGGGTGACTCAGATTTGGGGGAAAAACCTATTTTTTGTTATGCTCAGTTCTAGAACTGTTTTTGAAGGTTCATTTCTCTGTGTACCTTCATGAGGGGAATATGAGAGAGAGTCCATTAGAAATGGCTAACCACTTTTACCTAGCTTCTTTTTGTTATTGACAAACCTAGAAAGAATTTCTCTTTCTAAAATGGATTAATGTGATCTACTTGTTTTTCTATAACAACTAAAAACACAATTTACTATTTAAATAGGATAATCATTTAAATATTGATATAATTTTATAATTATTACCCCATATATCAATCAGCCTTAGCTCCAGATGAACAAAGAACAGTTTTCACATAAACCAGGTCTAATAAATTGTTTATAAAGCCAAGCATATGGTAATAAAACAATTACCCTAAAATTTTGTCTTCTCCTATGTCTTCTCTTATCAATGAACATGGAAGGACATGGTCACTACCTCTGCCTTTCTGAGAAAAAACAATAAAGAACTAACCACATAAGTTAGTTTTAAAAAGGCTTGATTCTCCACACTTAATACAGCAGACCTATGTTTTAAATTAGAGCATTGTGAGATCTGAATGTAAATCACAAAATGAACCAGAATCTAGATTAAAGGTCTGCAAACTACAGGCACAGGACAAATTAGTCCTCTGTGCTGCTTGTTCTTACAGATCAAGATTCATTGGAACACTGCTACACCCATTATTTATTTCACACTCCTACAAAGGCAGAATTGAGAAATTACCCAGATGGAATGGTCAGTAAAATTGACAATATTCATCTTCTGGACATTCAAATAAAATTTTTTCAACCCCTGATCTAGATCAACAATTTTTTTTTTAAAGATTTATTTATTTGACAGAGAGAAATCACAAGAGAGGCAGGCAGAGAGAGAGGAAGGGAAGCAGGCTCTCCGCTGAGCAGAGAGCCCGATGTGGGACTCGATCCCAGGACCCCGAGATCAAGACCTGAGCTGAAGGCAGAGGCTTAACCCACTGAGCCACCCAGGCGCCCCTAGATCAACAATTTTATGATACATAAAAATCAGGAGGTCCTATTGCATGGTACTGGTAAAATCATAAGATAGAAGAGGATTTTTTAAAAAACAGAAAGGAAAATTGGAAAAGGAAAAAGAATAGATTGAAAGATACCAAAAAGAGAAACGAGAGTAAGAAAATAGAAAAGAAAAAAAAAGGGAAAAATCACGTTTTAGTTGTGGTTAGTATGGTATTACTGCCAAATAGATTCCATAGAAACTCAGGTATCTGCATGAGAAGCTCTCTTGTTTTTTAGTTAATCTGATGAACATGTTATGCAACAATGAACTTTTCAGAGATTTTGAAAGGAAAGAGGTATTACCAACCAATGAGTAGTATTCAATTGCATAGTTTCCAATACTATATCAATTTGCTGTTTGATTACTTATTGGATAAATCTGAAAAAAGTATTTTAACAAATGTTGCTACTGTTAGTTTCTAGTTGCAGTCAGCTTATCTCTTTGTGAATATCAGATTTCTTACAATTTCTTTCTTTTTTGAGGGGGGAACTGAACAGTAATCATTCTCAGAATGCTAGGCTCATCAGTTCTTAGAAACAATTTTAAAATTGGGTTTTGAATCTGGCAAAACCTTAATAGCAGCTACAATGGCACAGACTTAATCTAAACTGACAATTTAAGTTTTTTTTTTAAGTCGAACATTGATTCTCAGTTCAGTTTTGTTCTTATGAAAAGGGTAAACATTTGAATATATTAGAATAAAAATACTTATATTAAGTGTGAACAAAAGCAAGATTTGATTAAAATGTAAAGTGAGATACCATCACCCACAAAAATATTTGTCAAGGTAGATATTCTTGAAAGGTAATTTTGTTAGGCTAACACTACTATTTTAACTGCTTTTAATGAACTGCTTTTATTTTTCTAATGCTTTTAACTGTGTTTAAAATAACATTATTATTTTAACTGCTTTCATTAAAAGGATTGTAGAAAGAAGTAGACAGAGAAGCTCAAGGTGTGTTCCTATCACTTGCTAGTTATTTGGCTTTTGGTGAGTTATGGCGTATTTCCTCAGGAGTAAAATCAAGTATGTTATGCCCAATTTTATAAGGATTTTGTAAGAAATTGAGTGAAATAACTCAAAAAAGCATGTATTACAGAACTTGGTAAGTGGCAAATAATAACAGATGATGTATGGTTGCTTTTGCTATTTTTAGATATCATGTACTTCTCTGCAACTGTAAACTGAATAAATATGAATTTGCTTTTTTGTGAATTTTGGAGATGATTAGACAATTTTGAGCTATTTTGTTTTATGGTAGTGCAAAGGAGTGAGTTGCTTCTATGTATTTGACTTTTTAAAATTCTACATAGAAGTGAGGTCATGCAGTGTTTTCTTTCTGTGTCTGGCTTATCTTGCTTAGCATAATGTTTGTCTTCCAGGTTCATCCATGGGGTAACAAATGGCAGAATCTCCTTTATTAAGGACAAATAACATATCATTATATATATATATGTATATTTACATATATATGCATATATAATATGTGTATATGTATATTTATGTATATATATGTTTATTTTTATATATCTATATAAAAATCTCATAAATTCTTTTTCCATTCATTTATTGGTGGGCACATAGGTTTTTTCCATATCTTGACTATTATGAATAAAGTGGCAGTGAATGTGGGATCACAGGTATCTCTACAATATAGTGATTTTATTTACTTGGGGGTTATATCCAGAGGATTGTTGGCTCCTATGGTAGTTCAAATTTTAGTTTTTTGAGGAACCTCATACTGTTTTCCATAATGGCTGTGTCAGTTTGCATTCTCACCAACATTGTGCAAGGGTTCCAATTTTTCCATATACTTGCCAACATTTGTTATCTTTTATTTTGCTGATAAAGGCTATTTTAGTAGGTAGGAGGTGGTATCTCATGGATTTGATTTGCATTTCCCTGGTGATTAGTGATGTTGAGTACCTTTTCTTATACCTGTTGTATGTCTTTGGAAAAATGACTATTCAAGTCCTTTGACTATTCATCAATAAACACACTTCTTTGGAGAGTAATTGTTTCTAATTCTGTCTTCGTGATGTTTGAGTCTTTTTGATTATTTCTACACTAGTAGTTCTCTGGATGTTATCAGTTAATATTTCTTCTTCTTTATTACACAAACAAAAAAAATATATATATAGGTTTTAGAAAAAAAAATCAGACTAGGACTAATATCTCAGGAATGTTATATAGCAGGATCTTTCCTAGAATTTCTCCTTAAGAATACTGTTTTTGATTGGATGATTTAGGAGAAAATGTTAGAAAGAAAAACACAGTCTATGCTATGTTAAAGTAAAATTATTTATGAACCTAGAGCATTATAAAAATTGGTGTTAATTCACAAAGTATGTTTAATAAAACCAAGGCAGGGGCACCTGGGTGGCTCAGTGGGTTAAAGCCTCTGCCTTTGGCTCAGGTCATGATCCCAGCGTCCTGAGATCAAGCCCCACATTGGGCTCTCTGCTCAGCAGGGAGCCCGCTTCCTCCTCTCTCTCTGCCTGCCTGTGATCTCTTGTCTGTCAAATAAATGGATAAAATCTTAAAAAAAAAAAAAAAAACAAGGCAGATTTTTTTTTCTTTTTGAAATTATTACAGCACTAACCAAAATGTATTGATACAGTTGTAGAAGTTCCAGTGAGTTCATAGGATTGAACAGAATACAAATGAAAGTAGAATTAATAATATGAAATAATTCTAACATTTATTGCAAATGTGATTAGGAAAATTATTGTCGACAATCTTTATTATAATTTTTTCCACAAAAATTAAGACATAGAGATTTCAAATATAAATAACTGCTAAGTGATATGAAAACCGAAAACTCAAAGAAAAATAAAAATCTATTGATTTTGTCTTCTCAGTTTTAATTCTAGTGTTGAACATTATCATGTATTTCATTCTATTGTAGAGTATTTTAACATTTTTTTAAGGGACCTTACTGATCATTACTGATCATTACCTTTACAATACCTTTAGATAGTTTACCTCCAGAAAAATATTTTAAAAGATGCACATATTATGTGAAATTTCTGC
The DNA here is from genome assembly GCF_922984935.1 of Meles meles. Taxonomy (NCBI): domain Eukaryota; kingdom Metazoa; phylum Chordata; class Mammalia; order Carnivora; family Mustelidae; genus Meles; species Meles meles. The sequence continues at coordinate 13,621,699 of NC_060070.1, forward strand.
TGTTTTCTTGCAGCACTTAGAGAAGAGAGAGGGTTGAAACTTGACAGCTAGACGGGGTAGTAGCCCCTCTTAAGTATCCGGTGTTGCCTTTCATTATTCCCACTTCGTTTCATAACTTTAATTCTATAAACAATGTTTTAGTAACTGTATAGTAACAAAAAAACATAGCTATGCCTCTTTCAAAAATAGCACTTTAATGAAATCTACCGATTTACAATTTCTCTCTTTCGAACAAGAGCCTGGAAATCCAAATTTTAAATTTTGAAGAATCACATTCTTTCATCCCTTTAATGTTAACAATTATGTAAGCTATCCCTACTTGGGCTTCAAAACCTGAAATTCAGCAGACTGTACTTAGATCTGAGATTCGTAAGGCCCAAAAGGACCTTTGATGTTGCACAGTTTTGATTATGAATGTCTTGGGCACTTTTGAACTGAAGCAAAACAACTAACTCACTTTGTTGCCTTTCAACAAAATAAGAGCAATGTTATCTCCAGGAGGAAGAAGTTTTTTAGTACTGATAATAGTTTGTGCTTATACACACAGATCAAGAAAATATTTTTGGTGAATTTAAGCATATTGCAACCAAGTAATACATGAGTATTAGGCCTTTGGCTTTGTCTATTGATGATTGCCTTTTAATTTTAAAAATCAGAAATCTTCTGGAAAAAAGAGTCTCCATAATGTTTCATTCTCCTATGTATACTAAAATCAAAGGTTAACATGACTTTCATCAGATTTACACAAATCAAGATTAAATTGAGGATAGATGGCTATAGTTACATTTACATAGTAAAGATAGCTTATCTTGATATTCCTGGAAAACCCTTAAATTGTACCAGAACCTAGGAAAAAGGCATAGAAAATATTTCTCCCTCACAGCTCTCAAAAGGAACTAATGCAACTTAAATCTTAATCTCTGATTTCTAGTTTCCTGACGGTGAGACAATAAATTCCTATTGGTCTAAGCTACTCAGTTCATAGTTCTTTGTCTTTATTGATCCCAGTTAATCCATCATTGCCAAAAGTAAGAGTCATGCTTTTTTGAGTATTCTAAGAGATCTTATAATTTGGTTTATTAATTCATCTCATATTTAGGCAAGATTTATAGATTTCTTTCCTAAATTTTATTAATATTGATAAAGTTTATTAATTCTTTTCCCAACTAGGGAAGCTAATATAATAGAGCAGTAGAAATGGAAGTGCAGGTATCTATTAAGAATTGTCAATCATTTAGAAACCTAAACACATGAATTAATCCTGTTAGATTTTTAGAGAAGCCTAATTGAATGTCTAAGTAGTTTTGTGATTTTTTTTTTAGAGGAACAAACTTCTTAATGTTTTTCTTTACTTTTCTTTTAAATTATAGCAATTCCCTATCTTTTTAAAAATTATGATCAATTAGTCAATTAGCAATCTCCTATCTTAAGCCTTATTTAAAAGGTTCTGAAGAGACACTAATTTGGAATCATCTTATTTTTGAAGGTGCTTCAATATATAAAAGTTGACAATTGCATGCTAAAAATTTGGTTTCTTTTTGTTCAAAAGCTTTCTTTGAAAGAGGAATTTATATATGCAAAACCACAAATCATATAACCAGAGAAGATCCTACCAATAGTTAAAAAAAATAAAAGCATGTTAATTTTTAGTTTTCATATGCAGGAAATATCAGAAATTCAAGACAAACACAGATACACAAATTAAATAAAGACTAATAGGAAAATGGGTCCAGATTTCTTGTCCAGCTGACAGAGACTCAATTTCTGACATCCACAGTTATCACCAGAAACAGACTTGATTATAAATAGAGTTACTGAGTAGGGCTAAAAAGCTCAGTCCTGTTTCATGATATTTGCCAAAAGAGCCAAGCAAAACTGAGCCAAGGACTTAGCTGGTCTAGGTTCAGACAAGGCATGACATCAAACTTATGTTTCTATTGGCTTTCACATCTGAAGAGAGGTGTAATGGAACCTAATGGAACCTATAAGAATGACTGTCAAAGAAGATTCAGATACAAGTGCACTAAGGAAAAAATATCTTGTAAAGAATCCAAGGGAATTAGTTTTCAGAAGAAATATTTGTCAAATATAAAACACAACAAAAAGTATAAATCAGTAAGATTATTTTGTGTACATTCATCAGCTCAGGTGGACATATAGTAATATTTTAAAAATTATAACATATTCATAAATAATGTAGTATGTCTTTAAATAACAGGACATCAAGAATTAATAATAAAATTGTCTTTATTAGTTTAGTATAAAGAAAATATTCAAAATTTTGTTATAGTGGAGACAAGAACCAATCAGAATGACTTCTTTATTTTTAGCTTATCATAGATATTTCCCCCCTGACTGTGGTTTGTAGATTATACAGTAGCTGTTTTAAATGCAGGACAAAGTATTGGATTTGATTTCTTCAGAACCTATTACCTCTGCTCCTTAGGCAAGTTTCTAAACTTTGTGCTCCGGGTTTTTAATCTGTAAAATGTGGATGGCAATAAGGTTTTCTTTCTCAGTGGATTGTTATAAGGATTAAATCAGTGTATAGCAAGGCCTGCAATAGTACAAGAATGTTTGTCATTATTGTTATTCTGTTGATGAAACTAGTTCAATGGAGAAGAAAAATTCATGATTCAGGAGAGGACAATTGCAACGATGTCCTCAAATAGATGAAGATAAGCAGATGGGATTTGGTGCCAAAATGGAAACAGGGCTTGGGCAGAGACATAAATGGTTTGTCTGTATAAGCAAGAAGCAAAGCAAAGTACGTGGATGCAACTAAGGAACAAAGTATATGGGAGATGTGGTAGAGGGGAAATTTTCTCCAGACTGCTTATGTTTTCTCCATAAGGTAAGAAGTAATGTCGTCATCTGGAAGTAGAAAATAGGAAGGACGTATAGGAAGAAGAAAGAGAAGGTGTGATATTGTCATTTCAGAGAGCAGAAAATTGACAAAAACAATGGAGTGGGATTCTGAAGGCAGAATCTGAAATACCAAGGATTATGGCAGAGAAAATACTATTGACATAGTCTAAATGTGTTATTTTTATGTTTTTATCAAGTTTTTAGAATCAAGACCAAATTCCACTTTATGTTGGACTTAAATCCTGCAAACTACTTTATAAAAGTGGCTATTATAATTTTTATTCATTTTTGTATAGTATTAATTAAAAGTAATGTTATTTATCCATTTGGATATTTTGACTACGTTTCTAAACCTTCAAAATTTTTTTTGGTGGATAAAAGCACATTATTGTATAGGTATAGCTGTTTTATGGATATCCAAGAATTTGGTTTGAATGGTAACATGCAACAATAAAGAGATTTAGCAATAGTGAGGGCCCGCCTGAGCTTACCTGTTATTAATAAAAAATGAAGCCAGTCCCACAGATTCTATAAATAAGGACAAGTTAAACACTTGGACCAAGACAGAGATGAGAAAAATAGGTTAATGGTACATGCACGAAGTTCCCATAGAGATGAATGATGCAATCTCAGCTGGATAAGAAGGAAGCAAGAACTGAAGTGGGTGAGATTCAGGGAAAATATGTTAGAATCAGTGGTTATAGAAAGGGCTTAATTATTGGCAATGGCAATTGACAAGTAAGAGGCTGAGCAAAGTTAGGGGATGATGATATTATGGAGTAAAGAAGCAGGATCTGAGAGAGCTGTATGTTGGCTGGGTTATCCAGACACAAATGGAAAAATCACCATCTTTATTTTAAGGTAATATTTTAAGATGTTGGTGGAATGAAATCTGAATGCATCCCTAACCTTAGACAATGTGGTTTAACTTTTATTTTAATGAATTTATTTATTTTACCCTCAGCTCTGGCCATACCAGTCTTTTGAAAAGGAAAATTCATAGAGAGATAGACTTTTCACTCTTAAGGTCCTTGTAGAGTGTAGAGATAAAAGATTTTAAGATGGAAATGAGTCCTGGATATTTCCCTCTTCACACTCAAGAGGCTCATTCTCAATGTACTCTATCTGGAAGAGAAAATCAAGTGTCATGTTGCCTCTGAGAATAGTAATTCATTAATTTATCCTTTCTAAAGAATACATTTTGAAGACTTTGATATTTTTAAAGATACAAATTTTAAATTGCTATTCACAGTAGGTTGATGCTGAAAATCATATGAGTGTATCAGGGAAATTAGTGATAAAGTTCATTTGGCTTTAATTTAAAAATATTAAAATATTAAAAATAGTTTTATTTCATCTATGAATGGTTCATAAGATCCCTCTTATATGACATTGTATGTAGTCGATCACTAATTTTTTAGTTTGCAAGATAAAAGGTATGTAAAGCACTTCTAAACTTGACTAATGAAAAGGAATATTATAGAGTTTTATGAGAAAACTATTGTTTGAACAAGATCATTTTACCTATCTGTAGTGGTATTCCTAGCTCTACTTTGTAAAAATGACAGAAAAGAAGCCTACACTCTTATTAGATTCTGTACTTTCATGTTCAAGAGCTTATTCTTTGAAGCAGAATCTGAAATATGAAGTATTACTGCCAAGAGCATTATTGGCATAGCCTGGACATTTTGTTTATATTTTCACAGTGTATTAAATTTGTGCCCAGTTTCCACTTAGTATTGAAAATAAATCCTGCCAACAGCTTTGAAGAAGTGACTGAGGTCTATATTTAATTAAAAACAAAATAGTTATTTTGTCTACTGGGGAATGTTTACCCAGTGATATTCTTTTAAAAAATATTTATTTATGTTTGAATGCTGAAGTTATAAGGAATTATTTTATTCTTCTTTTCTTTCAAGTTTTTATTCAAATTCCAGTTAGTTAATATACAGTGTGGCATTAGTTTCAGGTGTACAATAGAGTGATTCAACACATCCATACAACAACAGGTGCTTAGCAAAGTGCCTGCCTTATTCCCCATCACCTGCTTAACCCATTCCCCCAACCCTTCCCTCTGGTAACCACCAGTTTATTCTCTATAGTTAGGAGTCTGTTTCTTGGTTTGTCTCTCTCTGTCTCCCCTCCCCACCTTGGCTTGTTTGTTTTGTTTCTTAAACTCCACATATGAGTGAAATCATGTGGTATTTGTCTTTCTCTGACTTATTTTTTCTTAGCATAATTCTCTCTAGTTTCATCCATTCCATCCATGTCATTACAAATGGCAATAGTTCATTCTTTTTTATGGCTGAGTAATTTCCCACTATATGTTTATGTGTGTATATATATCCTATATATATGTATATGTGTGTATGTGTGTGTGTGTGTGTGTGTGTATAATATATATATGTATATATATACATATATATATATATATATTCATCAGTCAATGGGCAACCGGACTGTTTCCATAATTTGGCTATTGTAGATAATGCTACTATAAACATCAGAATGTATGTGTCCCTTTGAATTAGTACTTTTGTATTCGTTGGATAAATACCTAGTAGTGCAATTTTGGATCACAAGGTAGTTCTATCAAGTGATATTCTAACTGGAAATTTAAATGCTGGAAAAGTAATCCTATCTGGCAATAAACATAATATTTTCCATATGTACCTATCTAATTGATCTGAAATTTTGTTTCAGTGGTGAAAAAAAATGTGGAGGAATTGTTAGTTGGCATAACTATGAAAGTTTCTGTAAACAGTGACTGTTTATAGGAGATTATAACTTCTTATGAATAAACCTATAATATCACCACATTTAAAATTTAATTGGGGCTCTTTGAAAGCCATCAAACTTCTCCAATAACATGATGATGTTCCAGATGCTAAAGTTATTCTATTTTTACAATGGTGAAGTAAAGTGAGTCATGACCTCAGAACTAACTAATAGACTTTGTTAAGAGAGCTTTTATTGCAGCTTCATGAGTTTAAAATGACGTCCATTATTTTAACAAAAGGGCAAAATTAATTCTTGTCTACATCCTGATGTCATGATGGGTTTGACCTTTTGGGTAAGAATTATTCTTGTTAGATGAAAAGATCTAGCAAACATATGTGAAGTGTTAAATGGCATTATTAATTTTTTTAAATAAGTGAATTAGTTGATAAAATTTTCAACAGGTTAGTGAAAAAATCACTGACTTTATTAACGTTAATCTTTCTCTTATCTATAAATTAGTCTGGATATACAGAGTGAAAGATGCTATTCCCTTCCCAAACAATGAATTCTTTGTAGAAATGTATGATTTGCATAACTATTTTTTTATAAGGGAATGGAATAGTTTGCTTCTTGAGAACTCTATGAAATATCATGGATTAAATATACCCACAACAGGGACAAAATCCTAAAAATATAAAGGGTTTTATTTCATGAAATGGCCCTATCTAGACAATAATTTCCTTTCCTATGTCCACTGTAAATAAGGAGTCTATTTCCTTCATGTTGTTTCTTCTTTTAGCCTTTGGATTTCTTCTGTATGAAGCCAGGATGGCTACCATATGTGCCCCCCTCACTTTTTTTTTTTTTTTTTTTTTTAAGATAATGGGCCAACCCTCTCAGCAGGTCCTTGAGTTATATTTGACCCCCTTTCTTGGCTTCCTATAACACACTCTGGACTGTGGACAGAAAACCACATTTTCACAAGGTCTTCAGGAGTCTTTTTCATAATTTCAAATGGTGGATTTCTCCCTTCTGGTGAGACCTTAGAAAAATTTTCTCTTCTGTCTTGAAAATGGACATCCTCTCTCTTGCTCAAGACAGAGAAACATTCATATATCCCTAAACACAATCAAATTTGTGAAATCAAGCTTACTTAGTTCTCTTCTTAATGAAGTTGATGAAATAACTTAAATTATGTTGATAATCACTATTTGAAACAGGTTGCTAGCAATAAGGACTGGAGAGACAGTATGGCTTGTTTCTTAATTTCTATTTTTGATCACCATTAAGGAAGATATTTTAATCCACATTACACTTTGAAATCATGGCAGATAGAGAAATTCAGCATATAATAGACCTCAAAAAAGTACTTTCAGTTTGATATTAAGTATGTAGGAGAAAAAATTATCTAATAAAATAAATTCTTAAGTTTCTTCCATTTTTCACACACCAGTTTTTTTTTCCTACATTGTCCTGTACTATTTCAATAGCTCAGCTTGACTTTTAATAGCTCTTCCATTCATTATGAGTTTTAGCAAGTAAAATAATAAAGGCAAGAAACAAAAAAATACATCTGTACTGCGTTCATTTTTACCTATCTTACCTCTACTGGGCTTTTTATTTCTGCACATGAATTTGAGTTACTATCTAGTGTCATCTTATTTCAGGCTAAATGTGAATAAAACTGGGGTTATGGGCTGAATCATGTTTCTCCAAAGTTCATATGTTGGAGTCCTAACCCCTGCAATGTACCTCAGCATGTAACCATATTTGGAGATTAGTTATTTAAAGAGGTAATACATTTAAAATGAGAACTTTAAGGTGGACCCTAATTCCATGTAACTGGTATTCTCGTAAGAAGAGGACACTATGGCTTTTATGGAGGGGAAGATTTTCACATGAATGCCAGCTTGTGATGTAAACTGTTCAAAGATTTTAATTTTGCTTTCTGGTCAGCACCAAGGCCAGGACATTGTGTGTGTGGGTGGGGGGTGGGGGGGACATGTGGATTTTACTTAATGTTTATACTCATCTTTTTAAAAATTTTTGTAATTTTTTTTAAATTAGGGTTTTACTTTTATTCCAGTTATCATAGAGTGTAATATTAGTTTCATTTATACAGTATAGTGATTCAACACTTCCATAAGACACCCAGTGCTCAACATGTAAGTGCACTCCCTAATCCCCATCACCTATCTCCGCCATGTCCCCACCCTCCCCTCTGGTAACCATCTCTTTGTTCTCTATAGTTAAGGGCCTGTTTTATGGTTTGCCTCTCTCTTTTTTAATCCCTTGCTCATTAGTATTGCTTTTTGAATTCCACATATGAGTGAAATCATATGGTATTTGTGTCCTTTAAAATAAGCTGTTAACTCCTTATTTTTATTTTTTTAAAACATTTTATTTATTTATTTGAGAGGGAGAAGAAGTGTGTGAGAGAAACAGCAATAGCAGGGGGGAGGGGCAGAGGGGGAGCTGGACTTGAGACTGGATCCCAGGACTTACTAGCCACCCAGAGCCCCTATAAGGCTGTAGCTCATAAGATCCACATGTATGCGGGTGTATTCTTTTATCTGCATTTCCATGAGGGAACGCCAGGCTTTTATCATATGTTCTCTTTGTTCTTCAAAACCTGAAATATGGAATCTCAATGTCACAATAATTTGGGCTCTCAACACTTGCTTTCTCTCTAGGCTTTCTACTTATTTGATTTTTGTCCTTTGTCATCCTTCAGATTCTTGTCATTTACACAATCATCTAATTATTTAAAGTGCACTTTTTCCCATTTCAAAGTTGATTTTTTCAGAGATGTTCAAACTTTCTCATGTTTGAACTTTCTCAACAAACTTTCTCACCAAAGTATTAGAGGTAGAAGTCAGATGTTTGTTTTTAATGAACAATATTCCCTAAAACTTCTCCTCTCTTGTTTCATCTCCCAGTAGTAATAAAAGTTTAAAATCAAAGTTTCCAAATTAATTTTGCTGTGATACTGCTTTTTCATTCCATGTAGTATTTATGCCTATGTTACCATTTCAGAAATATCAAGAGTTTTCCATTACTTTTAGTTATTTCCTCTAATCCTAGTAAGGAAATTATTGAAGTAAGAAAGAGAGCTGTCCTTGACTTGATCAGCTGGACAGTGATGACTAGCAGTGAATAGTAAAAGCAATCTTTTTTTAAAAAGATTTTATTTAATTTAGAGGCAGGGAGGGACAGAGGAAGAGGGTGTGCAGGTAGTCAAGTAGACTCCATGCTGAGCACAGAGTCAAAAATGGCTCCATCTCATGACCTTGAGATCATGATCTGAGCTGAAATCAAGAGTCTGCTGACTGAGTCACCCAGATGTCCCTAGTACAAAGCAATGTTGCTCAGAGATTAATTGTTGCTATTATTACTTATATACATATTACTGTTATTCAATTGATATCTAAATGTATATTGTATTTTCTGCTCACAAGACAAAGATAAGCCAATAATACATTTAGATGTTAGTCTGGTCCTGAAGTATAAAATATATTTATTGCACATATCTTGCCAATTTTGCCTCTCACATACATTGCAATTATGATAGATCAGTCTTGACAATTGACCCTTTATATTCAGGCATGGCTTCTAAGCCTTCTTAACCTGGTATACCAGGCAGGCCCTACTAATCGATCATAGTTGGCATAGCATGTGAAGCTATCATCCATAATTAATGACAATACCATGTTAGTATTTAGATTTAAAAATTCTACAGAGGAAATAATCAACTCTGTAAAGGTGTCTAAAAAATTATCTCGAATTGTTAAAAACCAGAACTAATTTATAAATGTATTTTTACCTCTCTTGATTTATCATAAGTATATAAGTAATTATGTGACATAATCTAGCTCTTTCATTTTTAATCAAATACAATGAAAACTTCTTTATTCAACTTCCTAAAGAATGCACTCTGGATGACAGGCATTGGAACATCTTGGCAGTTAAGGTCAGATGCTCAAATGCACATTGTTGCTATGTCCAGGAAAACCACAAATTGGCACAGAGCTGGGTCTGAAAGGAGAGAATCAGTATTTTAGGAGGCATCTCAAATAGATTACCAGGATTTCATTTGAAGATGCTATAAACTTTTCCAAAAAAGCACTAAATATAGACTTGTAAAGGTAAGTGTGGGTCAGGAAGATAGCCAAGGTAAGATGAAATGAGATTCTCTGAACTCTCTAGGGTGACTAGACTTAACTAAAATATCTCTAGGGTTACCTCTCCAGGGCAGCTGAATTACCTAAATGGTATCTCTGTTAATTAGGATATGCCTTTCAAAAATCATGAAGCACTTTGTAGCTTTCATACTGTAGAATCGTATTTTAGGTAACATTTACTATCCTCATATGATATACCTCATATATACTGTGTGAAATACGGTATATACATATATATACTGTCTGAAATATACAATATCATGATATACCTCATATATACTGTGTGAAAACTCTTTAACCCTACAAAAATATCATTTTCAATTTCCAAGTTTATCCAAGTAGTTCTGCTACACGAGAAACAAACAATTCATCATATTGATGGATGTGCTTAATTGAAACATTTTTGAGAGTATTAATTCCTGTTCCTCTCATATGTAATTAAATAAATTTTTTTTTCAATTTTAGCTCCAGAAGTATATTTAATATGCAGCTTTGGTTTGTCAAGATTCTATATGGTGTTACTATATAATGCATTCTCTCTCTCTCTCACTCTCTTTTTTTTTTCTGACATTTTAAAATTATTCTTTCTCTATTTGGTCATGTTCCAAATTGTAGCCCTATATTTCGGAATCAAAAAATATTATTGGATTAAAGTATTAGATATTTGAGATCAAATCCAGATAATATTCAATCATAAATAAATCAGTCAGATAGAGATAGACAAATATCATATGATTTAATTCATGTGGAATCTAAAAAACAAAAGAAATGAACAAGAAGCAAACCCAGACCAGACTCTTAAATACAGAGAACAAACCACTGGCAGAGAGGAGGTGGAAGTAGTAGATATTGGTGAAAAAAAAAAAAAAGATAAATCATTGAGTATTTCCTATGATGGAACATTGTGATAGAGTCTTATGAAGTAATTGTAAATGAAGAAGACATTTTCTTTGCTCTCGCAGAGTTTATAATCTAGTAAAGAACACAGAAAATAAAACAGATAATTACAATAAAGGTTGATGTCAAAGAAAAACAAATCTGGACTAAAGAAGTAGAGCCTTTATTCAAAAGGATAATTGCAATAATGGGAGGGAAATACTGTAATAGAGGTAGGGAGACATTGGCAATAGGGAGAGGCTTCTGACTATAAGAGCTGAAATTATCTCAAAGGGCAGGCAGAAAATGGCTTTTCTTTTATTAAGAGAAGTAGTAAATAATGCAAGAAAGAACCATGGTGGGTAGCATGGGGGAATGGGAATGAGGTGGCACAATTGCAAAGTATATTTCTTTTTTTCCCAGGATCTATCCTTGGGAATTCTTTAGGAGGGACTGCTCTGTGTCCCAGTACACTAAGGTAGACCAAACCTCAGGGGTCTAAGGGAAGGAGAGAAGCTTGATTAAAGTTCAGTCAAGTCAAGTTGGTGGGTATTTTGTTCTGACTGATCAGTGCAGGCAAAGATTTGAGCTCATTGTTTATGAGACAAAGAATAGGCATGTAGAGAGTCTGGGTCTGGTCTTGTCCTAGGTAAACATGAAGGACTATCTACAAGTTTTAACTAAGTCATATGGGTATGAGCTGCTCTTTGCATTAAATCATTTTCCCGAACACAAAGTGTGGGAGGATTTTTTAAAACTGTCCCTGTTTTCCAGGAACACAGGGCTCAGGTAAATTTGTTTGTATCATTCTGCATTGTCCATAATAAAAACTATGACAGCAGCATTGCAGAGTCCTGTGGGAACATAAAGATGAAGTCTGGGAGAAGGTGAGTCCAAGCCCTGATTCTAAGAATTAGTAGGACTTAAAAAGGACAGAGGGATCAGTGAATTAAAAGGCAAAGAGCATATCATTTATAGGCAGAGTAAATGACCTAGTAAATTGCCTGCTTGAAAGAATGAAAAACACATTCTCCATGGATTCGTGAACTTGCACAATTGGATTTCCAATTTGTGTATGTGTCCTTGCAAATGTAGCTTCACTTAACCAGAGGCATTTGGGATCCCAGAAGTGTCTGATGCCTATTCAGAAGATCTAGCCAATGGCAAGCCTCCAGTCCCCGATACTGAAGGCTGACAGGAATCACATGAGCACCAAGGCTGGAGCTCAAAGCACAGCCCAGTGTTAGGTAAAGCAAGCAAGGAACATAAGCATGGTTGAGACACGGACAGTGAAGGGAGAAAGTAATGGAATTTGGGTTCTCCAGCATGTTAGCTCCTGAATCTGAGTGATGTTGGGGGAAACCTGGAAAGAAAATGTTTATAGACCCGTGTTCTATTGTTATGACTCCATCTCCTAAGTGATTTCCTGCTTCTTTCAGATTTAACTCAGGATTCCAGGCAGCATTTTGCCATCAGTGACAGTTAAGCATGATGGCGGAAGGTTCATATGGATTATACTCATTCAATCTTTTCAACAACTTTTTGAATTAAGTGCTGTCATTATCTTCATGTATTTAGAGGTGAAATTTAATGACTTGTCCAATGTCAGGCAAATTTATGGACTCAGGCAATCTTACTCCTGAGACTGAGCTCTTAAGCACCACAACCACGTGACCAGCAGGCATCTACACACCACGTTGCCCAAAGTCAGAGAGGCAAAGGAATTTACATCGGGCTTGTGGGGATGTGATCAATCTTTTCAAAATACAAATCATTCTTGATTGATTCTTTTATCATCAAGGCATCAGTGCTCATTTTTCAACTCTTTTCTGGCCCTCAAAGAAAGAAAATCTTGAAGACCCCTAAAGAGAAGACAGAAAGCCCTGGAAAAAGAAGAGTGCAACTAGGCAGGAGCTCCCCCGCCCCGACCCAAAGTAGTTTATGTTGGCTCAGTCTGAGGTGTGATTTTGAAGTCAGTTTGCTTCGTGCTTTGTGACTTCGTGAATTTGAAGTCACAGCTGCTGCTGCCGCTGCGAACAGGGACAGGATGGATGGCCCTATCTCTGATTCTCACAGGGTCTCCTGAGTAGTAAATCTGTGCTGATATATGTTATCTGCATTCCGTTTCGGCAAATCATCAGCCTTTTAAAATTCTGAAATTGTACTTTGTGTCTGAAGACAAAATGTCTTAGGATATTTTTTCCTCTTGGATTTTTATGGAAGTCAAGTTTTTAAACCGCTGATCCCTCAGGAGTTAACAATGAAATGCATCACTGTCAGTTGACTGACTGAGCTATGACTCATCGGTTTGTTTTTCTCTTTCCGTGAGATGCTTTATTCGAGAATGCTTGAACACAATTCACAGAGTTCTAGTGCTTTACTTTTATTCTATAGCAACTCTGATTTGGGGGCATAACAAGAGCACTTCTGTTCTAAGTTTTAAGAACTCCTTCATCTAGCAACCACTGGAATCTCTTTCCCACCAAGATGGTTTTAATATTTTTCTCTCTGAGCCTACTTTGTACAGAGGCCTTAGAAAAATCTGATGTTTGATGGTAAAAGCCAATATAAAAATGTGATTTTGTCCACAGAGGAAGCATGATCACAGGGAGGCTGTGTTTGTACTAAATAACTCTTTTGTAGTTTGAGCTTATTCCTGGCCCTCATATACATATCAAAAATGATTTGTTATGTCTTGTAGTTGACTTGACCACTCTCATAGAGCTTGTTAAACATCCCTGCCCTTGGTAGCATATTGCCTCAGGAAGTTAAAAAAAAAGTGCAACCAAATCTAGCAAAATGACAATGTTGCTGCAGGAGGAACAACCTTCAGCTACCAGCAGCTCATCTGTTTATTAAAATCAGTATTTATGGGGTGCCTGGGTGGCTCAGTGGGTTAAAGCCTCTGCCTTCGGCTCAGGTCATGATCTCAGGGTCCTGGGATCGAGCCCCACATCGGGCTCTCTGCTCAGTGGGGAGCCTGCTTCCTCCTCTCTCTCTGCCTGCCTCTGCCTACTTGTGATCTCTGTCTGTCAAATAAATAAATAAAAATCTTAAAAAAAAATAAAATCAGTATTTATTTAACATAACAGAATTATAGAAAAATATAAAAAAAGAAGGTAATACACACTTAGCTACTCTCTACCACAATTAACAATTGTTAGTGTTATAATTGTTTCAGATCTTTAAATAAAAATTTACATTTATGGGCACCTGGGTGGCTCAGTTTGTTAAGAATCTGCCTTTGACTCAGATCATGATCCCTGGGTCCTGAGATAGTGTCCCAAGTCTAGCTCCCTGCTGAGCAGGGAGTCTGCTTTTCCCTCTCCCTTTGGTCCTCCCCCATGTTCCTGCGCACACTCTCTTTCTTTCTCTCTTGCTCTCTCTGAAATAAATAAATAAAATCTTAATAAAGAAATTTACATTTATGTGTGCATATATCTTTATACAAAGCTGAAATTTCATTTATCCTCTATCTCCAAAATTTCCCTTCATTTCCACATCCCCAATCTCCTGGCAACCGCTGTCAAAAATATAATGGGTTTCCTTCTAAGCCAGTTTTTATACTTTTTCATATATCTATAGGTAACCATAAATTAGGTATATTTTTGCATGTTTAAAAAACCTCAATAAATTGTATATATCATTGAGTAATATTCTTTTTCACTTAACATGTTGTTTTTGAGATCTGTATAATACTCTCACCTTTTTACAATTACTAATGTCTCTTTAAGACAAGCATTGATCGTGTTAATAAATGGGCTCTTCAATATTGTTATTAAGCAGGTAGATTTGCTGCAGGTAAGAATAATAAAAAGAGCAGAACAAGAAGTGTGACTCAAACACAAGACCAAGATGGAAGGGGCACAGAAGCAGTGTCCCATAATAATGCTAATCATTACAAAAATGCTGACTTGAAGCATATTTTAGAGGCCGGCTGCTGAAGAAAATATTTCTCTTACCATGCTCTAATGGAGGGAATCTCTTGGGATGGTGATCTCCATTTGCCATATCCTCAGGCTCACTTTGCCCAGGTTTTGAAATGAGAAGGACAGAGTCTCACTGCGAATGGTGGCTTATACACACTGCCTATCATTGAGAGTGACCACGACCAGGCACAGAGATGGTCAAGGATGTATTGTATGTTCCTCCATCTGGCCAGCCTGTTTTAGATGCTGTTCTTTGGAAAGCATGATGTATAATGGATGCAGTCTTCTGTGAATTCTGTAAGAAAAGGCCAGGGGCTCAGCTTCCCTGTGTCAAAAAGGGATGGGGACGTTTGGATGGCTTAGTTGGTTAGGTATCTGATTCTTGATTTCAGGTCAAGTCATGATCTTAGGGTGGTAAGATAGAGCCCTCCGTCGGGGTCCATGCTGCGTGGAGCCTGCTTAAGATTCTCTCTCTGTCTCCCTCTGCCCCTGATCCCTCTTGTGCACATGGCCTCTTTCTCTTTCTCAAATAAATAAATAAATAAAATCTTTAAGAAAAAGAAAAAAGAATGTCGGGCTCACCTCAAAATTTTCACAAAATATTTGTGAAGTCTTATAAATGCATATTATTTTTACCAGCTGCAAATGTATTTCTACAGATTTAGTTGGGTATCTCCATTTGCCTGACGTTATATTTTCTGCTGAAATGTTGAGAGATGTATTGCTACAAGCAATGTTAGGTGGATGACCCTTGTCTCATGTCACAGATGACCTTATGAATTCTAAATTGAATTTCAACCTTTCTTGGCCTTTTATCAGAATTATCTACTCAGAATTTTATTCTCCTTGAATTTGAGTCTCTGAAATGCAGGAGAAAAAATAAACCTAATTCATCTATTACAGTTAGAATTTCAGATACTCTAATTTTTCATTTGAATATGGATTGTCAAGATGGTACCTCATACTTTATCATAAGCCTACAAATTTCTATTCACTTTTCAATACAACACCTTAAACTCTTTCATAATACTTGCTAAGGTCTCTTTTGCCCATAAGATGTGTGTACTTCTTCTGAGCTCCTGCAGCATTTTGTTATCTTGTGATATTTTTATCACCTAACAGTTTTGTTTTCTATCTTACAGTTATTTACATGTTCTTTATACAATATATATCTTATTATATTTTAAATTACTTGTGGGAAGGAACTCTGTCCATTAATCTTTGCATCTTTCACTGTGTTTATCGAATATTAGACGCGTAGTAACTACCTGGTTACTATGAATCAAATGCATGAATGAGCAAGTGAGTGACTGAGGATAGGCACTGTAAGCAACGGTAATCTTTAACTACATGCAAGGTATTGAGTCTCCTTAAAAAAATAATTTTATTCAAATTGATTACCAGCTTAAATATTATATTAGGTAATCATAAAAAGTATAAGATATAGCTAGCATACTTTTTCAAATACCACTTATAAATATATAATAGTCAATATCAAGTATATATATGATATGTATACGGAGAGAGGGAGAAGAAATAGCAATGAAAATGTAGAGTTCATTAATGATGAATGTAGTGCCTATTGCATGCCGGTTGCTTAATTAAGCACTTTTGTTACATCATTTATTCTATACGTAAAACATTTTACATTAGAACTTTATCGTTCTTATGTTTGCCTTGTAGAGACAATTGTTTCAGTGCCATGTTTGAGATCATGTGCCTGAAATAGCAGGGGACATATACAAAATAAGCATAAACAAATTAAATAACAGTTATTTCTGTTCGTATTCCAGTAATTGGAAGGGCATTTATTTTATCATAAGAAAAATGCAAGCAAAAAGAAACTTGTCAGCACTCCCAGAGGGTGAAATTTTCAACACAGTAGTTTGTAAAGTCTGAAAACAAATTGAATTTGTGTTAATTGAAGATATGTTCTTATTCTCTTTCTCAAAGTTAAAAAAAAAGATCTATTTCTTCATCAGCCATAGTATTCCATTACACATCTGGTTTTTTATTATTGTTATTGAGAAATGATTATGATTGCTGGATCATACATAGCTGGATCATACATATGAGAGCAAGCCCAGGGCATTTAGGTGTAGATCATGGTATGTTTAACAGAAATGTCATTTTGGAGGATGTTTGTAACATGGATTATCTGGATGAACTTTGGGTCTAGTTTCTATTAATGACATAATTGCATACTTATCCAGATTTTTCTGGGTTACAAGACCACTCTTGCTCATTTGTTGAAATATATCTTGCTCATTTGTTGAAAAAAAATTCAAGTATATATATATATGAATTTAAACATTTGGACTTGAAAGTTTATACACTCTCCAGGGCCCATGTAAATGGGTGAAATAATTGGTTAAGGAGAATCCCAGAACAATGAATATATCACCATTTCATACAGTGACTGTGTTTTGTCTGATTATTCCTCTTTGTTTTATTGATCAAACACACATGTAAAAATAGTCTTTTCACCTTTAATGGCTAGTAATGCAATGTCTAATGATACTAATTGTATACCACCCGGGATGGAAGAACACTTTTTTTAGTGTTCTAAACTAAACTACCATAAAAGAGCCATAGAGAGTACTTGGTGGAATTTGCAGCAAGTCCTAGTCCATAAGCCACCTAAGATCAGTCCATGCGCCAACATTTTCTCAACTGGTGGCAGCAATAGTTTCTATCTCATCAGACTGCTGTGGGAATTACAGAAGATTATACATGTAAAATGCACAACAGAGTTTGTACTCAAAAAATGCTAGTTATTATAAAAGGATATTATTAATAAGTGTTTTACATTTAAAGAATTTAAAACAATGGATTATTATAGTAGTATCATGACTTCATTTAAAAATTGCTAATCAGTTATAAGCTATACCAATAAAAGAATGAATTATAAAGTGAATTATATTAATTCAGAATGTGTGAGTATGGAAAGTTTTCCCCTCTTCTTTGTGTGTTCTTCAGTTTCTTTTGTAAGTGTTCTAGAGTTTTCAGCATAAGGATTTTTTAACCTATTTTGTTAGGTTTATTTCGAAGAATCTTATGGTTTTCGGTGCTACTGTAAATAGGATTGATTCCTTAAATGCTCTTTCTGCTGCTTCATTGTTGGTGTATAGAAATGCAACAGAATTCTGTATGTTGATTTTATAACCTTTTATAACCTGTGACTGCCAAATTCATGTATCAGTTCTAGAAATTTCAACAAGATTTACTTGTCAAAGGGAGAAAGCACAAGCAAGGGAATTAGCAGGCAGAGGGAGAAACAGGCCCTCTGATCAAGGATCCTGATGTGGGACTCGATCTCAGGACCCCAGGATCATGACCTGTGCTGAAGGCAGGTGCTCAACTGACTGAGTCACCCAGGTGTCCCAGTTGTAGCAATTTTTTGGTGGAGTCCTTCAGCTTTGCTAAGAAGACAGTAATTGTTTATTGTTATTTTTTAACTGTTTACCCATAGCCATAGTACACATCTTATACCCAAGACATTAAAGGGGTATAGGATTTCTCACCTGAAAATACGTCTCTTTGGCATAAGGATTATTTGGAGTTGATTATTGTTAAGAAATCCAAAGAGGCACCTGCACCGCAATGTTTACAGCAGCAGTGTCCACAATAGCCAAACTGTGGAAAGAGCCGAAATGTCCATCGACAGATGAATGGATAAAGATTTGGTGTACACACACACACACACACACACACACACACACACACACACTACCTCTCTCTCTCTAGATATATATATATATATATATATTTAACACATACATATATGTATATATATACATATGTATATATACATATGTGTATATATATATAAATACACACATATATACATATAAGGAGTATTACTCAGCCATCAGAAAGGATGAATACCTACCATTTACATTGACATGGGTGGAACTGGAGGGTATTATGCAGAATGCAGAATTAAATAAGTCAATCAGAGAAAGACAATTATCACATGGTTTCACTCATATGGGGAATATAAGAAGTGGCATAGAGGATCATAGGGGAAAGGAGGGAAACCAAATGGGAAGTCATCAGAGTGGGAGAAAAACCATGAGAGACTCTTAACTATAAGGAACAAACTGAGGGTTGCTGGAGGGGAGGTGGGTGTGGGGATGGGGTAATTGAGTGATAGACATTAAGGAGAGCAGTGATGTGATGAGCAGCTGATGGATTACTGAACTCTGCATCTAAAACAAATGATGTACTATATGTTGACTAACTGAATTTAAATTAAAAAGAAGAAATAGTAGACACTAAAAAGCTATGAAAACTGGTTAAACTGGGTAGAATTACCCTGTTGGAAAGATGTTTACACTTATAAGGAAAATCTCTATTTGTAAGGACATCCCCCTCTCTCTACTGGGAAAAGAGAGATGACTAAATTTCTAGAAACGCTTACCAATGGAAGAGGCAATCACTTGAATCTGCATACCAAACTTGCCCTTGCTTATTGTGCTTTTCCTGACGCCTCTCATAACTGGTTCCCCAACCTCTCACCATTTCTTTTGTCTTTAGCTGAAGATGTTAAGGTAATGTGTTGGACCATTTTTGAGAGTTACTCAGTTTTCCTGGATCTTTCCCATGTATACATCAAGTATACATGTTATTAAACTTCTTTTATTATGAAGGTGTGGGGGCTCTCAACCAAAGATCTAGAATAGTAAAGGGAGAATTGTTGTTCCTCCCCTACAATATCCAGCTCACTTGCTTTTGAATTCTCACATATCGTTTCCTTTTGCCTTTTAGAAAAATCTCCATCTCATCTGATGCCAATTCACTCCTCTTGTTCCCTCCTAGTTTCCCTTTCCTTTTTTTTTTTAAGGTTTTATTTATTTATTTGACAGACAGAGATCACAAGTAGGCAGAGAGGCAGGCAGAGATAGAAGGGAAAGCAGGCTCTCTGCTCAGCAGGGAGCCTGATGCAGGGCTGGAGCCCATGACCCTGAGATCATGACCTGAGCTGAAGGCAGAGGCTTTAACCCACTGAGCCACCCAGGCTCCCCCTAGTTTCCCTTTTCTTTTCTTTCCCCAGAGATTACATGATATTCCCATTCATTTTTATTCTCTTATGTTCCCATTCACTTTGCCTTTATTTCTGTCTCAATATATTGTCACATTTCCCCCCTCCCCGAATATAGGCCAATTCACTTTATCCACATAAGCATTTAATAAATTTGTTGTAGCCTAAGTAGAAAAAAATTACGTCATTCTCTTTTGTGGGTATTTTTGTTTAACCCTTAAATATAGGTAAATCCAAAAACCTATTTTTGTCCATTGTTTTTCTAGTTCTCTGAGTGCATCCGGAAAATATTCCACACTGGTTCAACAACTGCTTCCCGACTCTCAGATCTTTAGCCCAGTTTTCTCTGTGGGGACAAGC
Organism: Meles meles; assembly: GCF_922984935.1. Lineage (NCBI taxonomy): Eukaryota > Metazoa > Chordata > Mammalia > Carnivora > Mustelidae > Meles > Meles meles. The sequence goes on from NC_060070.1 coordinate 13,641,678, forward strand.
GTTCATCTTTCCAGCTGCCATTTCCATTGGACATCTCATACACATTTCAAACTGCATATCTAGAAAATCTCCTATGCTCACTAAGTGAGTAACATGCAGTTACGCAAGCTGCAAACATGGCAGTTACTCTTGACTCTTCTCTTAAATCACACATCTAATTGGGTTCAGCTAAATAGTTCTTGGGGTTTCCTCCACCTCTCTATACTGTCAGCTGCAAATTCTCTCAGAGACAAATACCATATGGTTTCACATATGTGGAATTTAAGAAACAAAAGATGGGTGAAGAAAGAGAGACAAACCAAAAAGCAGACTCTTAATTCTAGAGGACAAACTGAGGGATACTGGAGGGGAGGGTGGGGGACCTGCGTAAAATAGGTGATGAGGGTTCAGGAGGGCATTTGCGGTGACGATGAGCACCTGGCATTGTATGTAAGTGATGCTTCACTAAATTCTATAATGTATATCTAAAATATTAATAATATATTAGTAATATCACATTGTATGTTAACTAACTGGAATTTAAATGAAAACTTGAAAAAGAAAAGATTCAATTTCTCTGATTTACATCTGATCAGTTAAGATTCTTAGGATTGCAAGAAACAGAGAATACTTATGCAAACTTGAGCAGCTCGTGAAAAATATAAATTGCATAACAGCCCAGCCTCTGAAAAAAAAGGGGCAAGGACAGCTCCAGAAGCCCTAGAGACTCATGGTTTTTCTCTTCAGTTATATTATTTGGAAAAGCATAACCGTTGAAAAAAACAATGACATGCTCATGACTCAAGCATGACAGAAGTTTTATTTCCTCACTCACAGAAAGTCTGAAATGAGTTCTTTTCATTAGCAGAAGGCTCTGTTCCAAGTCGAGACTCAGGGATCCAAGACTTTAACTACATGTGGCATCCAGGACAGCTGGACTAATTTGCATCAAGTGGTAAGATGGGAGAGAGCGTGTACATGGGAGGTTTTTGTCGGTAAGCCTGCTGGTAGTCCATATGTCCATTCACATTTCATTGGTTCGAAAGCAGCCACATGGCCACATACACCAGCAAGAGAAGCTGGGAACTATCTTGTGGCTGTGTGCTTAGGAGAAGAATCAGTTTTGTACTCTGCTAATAGTCCCTGTAGGGTCTAACTTTCAGTCACTAAGTACCTAATTCATCCTTCCTCCCACAACTAGAACAGGTGTATCCTCTCCCCAAGACAGAAAATTCAAGGCCCATTCAGTGAATTGCTCCAGCTCAGGGTCTCCGATCCCTGCTTGATGTGCAAGTCGAAGCTTAAATGACAATATCTTTAACCCTGCCACACATTCCCAATATACAACGATGGCACAGGGACAGGAAAAACACAGTAAGGACTCCCATTAAGAAAAGAGTAAAACGTACCAGCATCCATGCTTCATTAGCAGTTATAAATTCCTCCGGACAGAATTTCTGAAGGGCTCTGCCATAGCTGGGAGGCTCCTTGATTAGGCCCCCATTCTGCTTCCCATTCAGCACCCTGATCTATTATCTGGGGTATCTGACTCCATTCCTTTGGGGTTTCTTTTTGGCCCGGTTTGAGTGGGCCTTGAAGCTTATGTTCTAGGAATTTTGCTCTTTCTGCAGTCTATTTCCTGGTTTAGGAAGCGCAAAGGATTATTTTAAAGTAAAACAGTCAAACACATTTTTAGTCCAGGGGCACAGGTTCTTTCCAATGTAATATGATGCTCTCAAAAACCTGTGTTGTTCCCCATCCGCTGTTTCTTGAAGATGCTAGTAAACATCTCTAAAGTTCTTTTTCCTAGGTACAACTTTCAAACCCGATATTTCTTTGTTTCCTACGCTTTTTCTTTTTTCTTTAAATGTAATGGTTGTCACATCAAGACTATTTGAGATAATGGATGGAAATCTTCCTAAATCTGATTTTTTTTTTTTTTTTTGGCCTCACAGTTCTTACTTGCTTGATTGACAAGTTTTGGAGTCCTTCCTCACTAACCACCTTTCTGAGTCTTAACTTTTATGGTTTGAGGTATAAAGGCAGTTGGAATTTCTAATCCCATAGGACTCATGATCTCTGGACGGTCTCCTTTCTATTTAATCTTTGCTTTAAAAAAATAACTTCTTGCCTAAGCGTGTGAATATCTTTTTTTCTTGTAAGGCCTTCCTGAAGGCATCTAAGAACAGCCAACATATACTTATCCTCTACTCCCAGAGCTCAGGCTCAGTAGTCTACCAGGTAACCTTGGGCATCTGACCAACTGCAATACCTCTGGATGGTGTGATTTTCCAGGGTTCTAACCCTGTGCTGTATAAATTCTGGGAGATTGTGGGTCTTTCTTCCAAACTTGGACCCTCAGAACTGTGACTTTCTTATTAGAGCAGCTAGATTTTATTCATCTTCGTATCTCCAGGGCCTAGAACATAAGCTCAGAGTGTAAGCATTTAATAAATATTTTTGTGTTGAAAATGAATCATCTTGGGTTAAAGAACTAGCCATTAGGTAGCTGGGTAGATCATTAGGAGGATTTTTTTTTCTTCATTTTATTTATTTTTTCAGTGTAACAGTATTCATTCTTTTTGCACAACACCCAGTGCTCCATGCAAAACGTGCCCTCCCCATTACCCACCACCTGTTCCCCCAACCTCCCACCCCTGACCCTTCAAAACCCTCAGGTTGCCCCAACCTCCCACCCCTGACCCTTCAAAACCCTCAGGTTGTTTTTCAGAGTCCATAGTCTCTTATGGTTCGCCTCCCCTCCCCAATGTCCATAGCCCGCTCCCCCTCTCCCAATCCCACCTCCCCCCAGCAACCTCCAGTTTGTTTTGTGAGATTAAGAGTCATTTATGGTTTGTCTCCCTCCCAATCCCATCTTGTTTTTATTTATATTTATCCATTCTGTGCTTTTGTTTTTTTTCCTCTCCCTCAATCATATAATGAAGAGGTTGGATGATTAGCGTCCCAGCCCCAGTGTTCTACATTTCTAATGGTCTGTGCTTGTTATCTCTTCTTTTCACATTCAGTCAGCTTCTTACTGGCTAGGAAACAAAAAGTAAGAGAAGTGAAGAGCAATGAAAAAAATCATGCATATGCTTTCTTTCCTTGTTTTCCTTTCCTTGCTCATTGACTTGTAATATATTCCCTTCTCTGACTAAATTCTGCAAAGAACTTTCAAAGGTGAGTAAAAAAACATCTTTCTCGTCTTCAGTGCGTCTCTTTAAAGTTGTGAATATAGTCTTATTACCAAATCAGTATGTTCTAGCATTTTATGTGCCATTATAGGGATTGGTGCAAAGTGCCAGGGAAAGAAAGATTTTACCTTCCTAATGGAGACCAGGTAAAGAATCAAGCAGAAAAAGAGCTGAGCACTGGAAAATAAGTAAGAACTGAACAGGAAGAAAAGTACAGAGAGGGGCATTCCAGGCAAAGGAACAGCTTGCGTAAAAAAACCAAAACAATACAAACAAACAAACAAAAACACAAAAACCAAAAAACCACATGGAGTTATACAAATGAAAGGCTTTGCTTCAGGATTGAAATCCAGGTGGGGTGTGGAAAGACTGTGACTTGGAAATTTCTTTTCTTCTAAACAGTTTTGTTGACCTATTTTTATCCATTCCTTTCTCTCACGTTCTTTATCCTTAGTAAAATAACACTTGTGGCTTATGAAATTCCTATAGATAGGTGCTTGTTTTTGGATAACTCTTCCATAATCTTTGATTTGATTTCTTTGCACATAGGGCTTAAAAAAGTTCCTGCATGCTGATTCCAAGATGACCATATAAGGTACTAATGCATGGTATTGCATATTTAAGACAAAATTCATAAATCCAGGTTTCTTACTGTTTCTTCCCCTCAGGGAATTTACTGTCCCTCAGCCAGTACTTCTGGGAGAAGGGGAGAAGGAGCAGGTAATAAGTCAGCATTTCCAAAGAAAAACAAAGTAAACATTTCCTCCCAGGAGGCCCATTTAGAAGTGACATGAAAATCAGAGAAATGATTCTGGAATAGAAGAACAATTTGAAAGTTGGGATGGGTGTTCAGAATTACTGCCACAAAAAAACATTTGGTAAAGGGAGATCAAAGTTGTCAGCTCGGATGTAAGCAACCAGGAGTTAAGACCCATGAAATAAGTACTTCACAGTGCTGATTATCCTTCCCCCCTTCCCCCTTGGCCTATTCTATTTTCGGCGTGTTATAACCATCTATCTTGCAGACCTGCCTCCTACTTCTAATTAATTCCAGACTCCAATCTCAAGAGCCCATTTCCTTTCCACCTTCAAGGAGACTGATAAATATCAGAAGGCATTTGGCTAGCTAGTTCAGGCTGTGACCATTGAAGGAAAACCTTCTGGGAAGCATTGATGCTACTGGCTGGCAGGAGCCAGATGGGAAATAAACTGGTTCAAAAACTCAGAGGCAAGCAATGGAACTATACTCTCAGAAGGGAGGGCAAAGAAAAAGCTTTGGTGTTTGCTTTGAACTTTTGAGCCGTGATACAGTGGGGGTTGCTGTGGGGTAGGATAGTAAGTGTGTGAAAAGATAAAGTAGAAAAACTACCCTCAATTTGTTCTGCATTGGCAGTCTCTGTTAGATGTCAGGAATTTCCAAAACTATGTGCATTTTCTCTAATGAGGCATTCTTATTGGCTCGACATTTAAAGATTTCGAGATTTTTCAGTATGAATCTGTCTGGCATTTATTATTTGCAAAATGAGGGCTCCGGGATAGTCCATTTTTACGATCCTGCCTACAGATGTGATAAGAACACTCCTCCACATACATGTGTTTCTAGCGATCCAAAGAGAGAGGATAAATTCTTATTTCTTGGAAGTTTCTGGAGAGTTTTAGGTCCAGTTTCTTGTGCTTGAAAATACCAATTATAATTATAATACCAATTAATCACCAAACTCAATTTCCTTAATCAAAAACAGCTACAAGTATAGTATTGAGCAAAACAAAAAAATAACTTCTGTGTATATTCATTCTCTGTTTTGTAGGAAAAGGATTTCAAATTGAATATATTGTCAGGTGACTCGTAGCATACTTAGTACTTTTCATAACTTCACTTATTGTCTTTCTTATTCTCATGCACTGTCACACACATTCACATATCCTTTACACACACACACACACACACACACACACACGGCTATTCTAGGGAAGAGGGTAATAGCAATGACTAATTCAAATAATAAGGTAGTAGCAAACACACACACACATATATGTGTGTGTGTGTATATATATATATATATGTGTGTGTTCTGTGTTTCAAATAATGTAGTCCAATTATTTTATATTTTATATTTATATATATTTATATTCTCTTGTTTCAAATTTTATACATAGACTAATCTCTGATTTTACCTGTTATAGTAATCAGAGCTTTAGGAAAACTGGACAATGAATTAGTATTTTCAGTAGTTTCTTACAGTCTGAATTTATCAACCAGAGAAACAGGTATCTGTTCATGATTGAATTTCATCTCTAATTTGCTAAACTTTTGCAACAGTTAGTTTCATAAGAAATAACATTTTAATTGTAGCTCACCATTTATAACCAAGTACTTAATGACAAACAGAAAGAAAAGAACTCAATTATCTAATATGAAGAAAATAAGGAAATTAGAAATGAAAGGATGATTAAATTTGCTGATTAGTTTGAAGAAGGCAATATGGAAATGCCCACAATTGAGGAAAAAAGGGACAAAAACAAGAAAATAAGTATTTCAATAGGAAAAAAGTTTAATTTGGATTTCATGGATAAATTCAGAAAGATCGGTATTCAAAAAGACAGAATTAATGAAGAAGAAGAAGGAGAAGGAGAAGGAAGAAGGAGAGGGAGGGTGAGGGGGAGAAGAAGAAAAAGAAGGAAAATGTTACATATTGGCAGAAGTAAAAGAAAAAAATATAAGGAATAAGAAAACAAATTTTTTGAAAACAAATGTTTTTAAAATCTACCTGCATATAAATTGAATAAAGTAAGAACATGTAGAAATGAAAAGAAACAACTAAAACTGTATAAGATCCTGACAGGAGCACCCTTGCAGATAATTTAAATTCTGTCATCTAGACTTTAATATAAATATACTTAGTATGGAGTTTCTCAGGATTACAAAGAAATATTGATTGTGCTGCAAGCACTACATGATAAACACAATTAAAAAAAAAAAAAAACAAACCTGAAAGTGCGATCTAATATCAAATGTGGTTCAGGCAGGTGCGCCTGGGTGGCTCAGTGGGTTAAAGCCTCTGCCTTCGGCTCAGGTCATGATCTCAGGGTCCTGGGATCCAGCCCCACATCGGGTTTTCTGCTCAGTAGGGAGCCTGCTTCCCCGCTCCCCCCAGCTCTGCCTGCCTCTCTGCCTACTTGGGACCTCTGTCTTCAAATAAATAAATAAAACCTTTTAAAAAATTGTGGTTCAGGCAATAGTGGATGCTGTAGTCTCAGTGTCTGTGTCCTCCCAGAGTTCATACATTGAAACCCTAATGCCCAGTGTGATGGTGGAGTGTGGTCGAGCCTTTGAGAGATGATTAGGTTAAGTGTGGAGCCCTCAAGAATGGAATTCATGGCTCTAAAGATCAAAGAGGCCTGAGAAAGCTTCTTTACCCCTTCTGCCATGTGAGGACATAGCAAAAAGATAGCCATCTGAAAGTGAGACTTCACCAGAGCCTGAATATGCCAGTCCTCAGATCTTGGACTTCCCAGCCTCCAGAACCATGCGAGATAAATTTCTTTTGTTTATAAGCCACTCAATTTCTGGTATTTTGTTATAGCAGCTCGAACTGACTAAAACACTGGATAAATTTTTTGGAGGTAGTTTGTTGGTGTTTTAGTAGTCACGGAGGAACGCCTAAATCCTAGTCTTTTTTCACTCCTCCTTATGCAAGGGTTCCCTGCAAAGCAAGTTCTTTTTTTTTTTTTTTTAATATTTTTATTTATTTGACAGAGAGAAATCACAAGCAGGCAGAGAGGCAGGCAGAGAGAGAGGAGGAAGCAGGCTCCCTGCGGAGCAGAGAGCCCGATGCTGGGCTCGATCTCAGGACCCTGAGATCATGACCTGAGCCGAAGGCAGAGGCTTTAACCCACTGAGCCACTCAGGCGCCCCGCAAAGCAAGTTCTTTTGAAGGAAAATAACAGCCAAGTGGAAAATGAAACATCTGGGCAATTAGCTGGTAACTCCCAGTGAATATAACTGGTGAAGACTCTGTTAGAAACTTGACATCGAGTCTAAGTGAGCCATTCTGCTTACAGCACCTTGTGAGATTACTGGGTTTAATGACGTTAGCAGGTGCACTCCAGCTGCAAGCATACAAGTGGAGCAATGCACAGGGAGAGGTCATGCCTCCTGGGCTCTGTGCAGATATGTTCTACCTTATTTGCCTACTTAGGGGCACAGAGAACAAAGCCAGAATGTATGTTTCATGGCTGTTGACCTTTAAAATTCAGTAATCCAACACACTAGTAAAATGCCACCTTCACTCCCCCATCTTTCTAAACTCATAAAGAATATAAATACCGTCTCTCTACTCACTGGGTCAAGGCATAGGGAGAAAATAGTCAGCATGCTTCCCTATATAGTAAATTAGAAAAAAAGAGATTGAACATACTAAATGGAAGGACATAGTATGGATCAAGACACGAGAATGAAATGGTATATTTAGGGAAACTCCCACAGTCAAACTCCCTGCAGAGCCCTGGAGACATAGCAGATAACCTGCCTTACAGGTAAACACACACTGTGTGTGTTGAGTGATTACAAAACAACCATAAAAGTCTATTTTGGGGGCCCCCTGGGTAGCTCAGTAGGTTGAATATCTGACTCTTGATTTTGGTTCAGGTCATGGTCTCATGATTCTGGGATTGAGCCCCACCAAGGGCTTAGTGCTGTGTCTGATTTGTCCTCTCCCTCTGTTCCTCCTCCCTCTTGTACTCTCTCTTTCTCAAATGAATAAATAATTTTTTAAAAAAGTCTATTTGTCTCCCTAAACTTTCTGTTCAGTGAATTTTTTATTGCACCTTTAAGTACATCAAAGCCTTTATTGCCATGGTTAGATTTTTCTGCGTACATATCAGTGGAAAAGTTAACACATTTGCCCTAAATACAACGCAAAGTACGAGTTAGAAATTCCAAAACATTTAGATTTAAGGGGTCAGGAAAAAAATCAACAATAAAAATATTGGACAACATACGTGGTTACCTACAACAATAAAAATATTGACATACATGGCTACCTACATTTTATTATAAGAAGTGAGTACATTAAAACAAATTTGTATGTATAATAATAATATCATTATGATATAATAAGCAATGGGTATTATATAAGACTGATGAATCACTAACTCTATCTCTAAAACTAATAATGTTCTACATGTTAACTCAATGAATTTAAATAAAAAAATTTAAAAAGTGTTGAAAATGGGAGGAAAATAATAAGATCTTCATAGAATGGATATTCTATTGTGGGTAGAATTAGTCCATGAATTTATATGTGGATGAGTTGATAAAGATTTCCCTAGATAGCTGGACTTTGTTTTTTGCTCTGTGTACATAGTATAAATAGTACATATCTTCTTTTTCAAACTGAAAAGCAAAATATGATCAATAGGAAATCATGAGTAAAATAAATGTCAACTAGAATAAAAATCTTTTAGTTAATGAAGAGGCTTTTTCTTAGAAGTTTTTAGCCAAATACTTCCCAGAATATTTAGCAAATAAAATGAAATCTCAAAGATATTCATGTTTAATCACTAATGATAGGTCAATGAATGGTATCTTGATGTTATAGAAAGGAAAATCTAGCAGAGGTTTTTTCTGTAATTCATAGATTAAACAGTACTTGCGAATTAAAAACAAGTTGGTCCATTTTCCTGCTTCTGGAAAAAATTTCTTTCAGTAGAAAAGGAATCTGGGAGCACCTGGAAGACCAAATGTTAAGTGGAAGTGCAAACGGATTTGTCAGATACAATTCCTCTCGAGCAACTCTAAATTTTGTCTCTCTCTAAATAATCTACTTTGTAAATGGGGAAGAGCCGGCACAAGTAAATAACATCCATTTCTATTTTAATAAGATATAATTAAAATATATCAAAATAAGCATAGAAAAAATATGGTCAAATTGAACACAATGATACTTGTCTTGCAAGTTTCCAATTGCATCTTACACATGTAGAAATCATTGAAATTTATCCAACGTACATGCAAGAATGATGTCAGGATCTTGAACAATGTACAATATTGGACAAAGAGCACAGATTTCTTTAAAACTTTATTTCATTAGATCAGTAGAAACACTAAATTTTTTTTTCATATATGTAATTTTTATTTATTAGTCATACTTCAGTAAGTTGGAACAACAAAAACCCTAATTTTCTTAAGTCACTGATTACTTAACAGTTGTTACAACTGAATGTACCACTTGTGATATATGAAATGATAAAAATGGAAACACCATATTTTAATAGAATACATGAAATACAGAGAAAAATAAAATTAGAATGCACTATTTAAAAAATACTGAACATGTCGTAAATTATCTAACCATTCAACAAGTAAAGGGCATTTTGAATATCTTCAGGAAACACTAAATTTTTAAACAATATTTTGTACGTTTATAATTCTTTTACATCCATAAAAAATTTGAAATCAAAGCATAATTACAAAATGCTTTTAACCTTATAAATCTATTATTTTTAAGATTTTATTTATTTATTTGACAGACAGAGATCACAAGTAAGCGGACAGGCAGGCAGAGAGAGAGGGAGAAGCAGGCTCCTGCTGAGCAGAGAGCCCAATGCGGGGCTCGATCCCAGGACCCTGAGATCATGACCTGAGCTGAGGGCAGAGGCTTAACCCACTGAGCCACCCAGGCTCCCCACAAATCTATTATTTTAGTATCAATTGGTGAACAGTACTGATGAATTGGCTTGCATAGATGTTGATATTATTCTAGGTATTGAACCTGGGAGAAACAGGGATGATACCACAAACTGCAACTTTTATTTATTTTTTTATTTAGTGCTTTCTTTTAATGTATCACTCCTCAAAATTCTCATATATATTTTATTTATTCCCATATCCAATGGTCTTAAAACCAATCCATATTTCACCTCCTGTGATCTTGTCTCCCACTGATAATATTTTACATTTAGATAGAAATCTAACTGGAAAAGTACTAAAACTACATATGTAGTTTACCTAACCTCTCCGCTGTTCTCTCCATTTTAAAGATTTTACATAAATGGGACTCAGGTTGAATTGGCTTAGCCAAATTCATATTGAAAAAATGCGATATGGTATTTATTTGGGGTCTTCTTATTGGAACACTGTTGTCCTTCCACTTCTGCCTTGAGCTCCTGTAAGCCCTGGTATTGGAGAAGGAAGTGGTGAAGGGAGAGGAAGGCATGCTTCCAAGTGAAACTTGGGGGTCTGAAGGAACCTGTTCAGTCCATATTTTATCAGTTCGCAGGTGCCACCTAGAGGTAAAGAGAATGAAAAAAAAATAAAACCATTGTTTTCCACATTCGTTTTACATATTTGTTTTAGAGAGAAAAGAAACAACTATTGTCCAACTTCTTACATTCGAGGTGTAAAATACCACAATTAAAATGAAGATTATAGAAAGAAAAAATTTTGGAAAAGATTTTTATTAACTGTTAAATTATCTTCACTGAATGTTTACTTTTAAGTTTTCTTTCGTCTAAGTGTGTGCTTGCCTGGCCATTTTTTAAAAATCTCTGACCCACAAATTTTAAGCAATTTCTTCTTTTTTTCTCAAATTGAAACTTCTTTCTCTCTTGAAATGTCTACTCTCTGTGTCACTTATATCTGTTCTGTCCCTTGAAGTTTGTTTTGATGTGCCTTTCTAAAGATCATATACCATTTCATTATATATATATCTTGAATCAGCTCTTCGTAACTCCAGATTCCTTTAAGTATATGGCTTTTTGGTGCCCAAATTTGTACTTTTAACATTGTAAAAGCATGAGCACTGTAGAACATAGAATAAAAATTCTTTTTTTTTTTTTTAAAGATTTTATTTATTTATTTGACAGAGAGAAATCACAAGAGAGGCAGGCAGAGAGAGAGGAAGGGAAGCAGGCTCTCCACTGAACAGAGAGCCCGATGTGGGACTCGATCCCAGGACCCTGAGATCATGACCTGAGCTGAAGGCAGCGGCTTAACCCACTGAGCCACCCAGGCGCCCGAACATAGAATAAAAATTCTTAAAGCGAGTTTCATCATCTTCTCTGGATTAGCTACTCAATGTCAGCAACTTTAACTTCCCATGTGAGGTATTAGAATATTTAGATACCAACCTAAATATGAAAAACATTATTTTGAAATAAAATTGAAAATTTAAATTTAAAATTTTGATTAAAAGTACAATGATATGAGGAAAGGGTTTTTTGGTGTTTTTTTTTGTTTGTTTGTTTGTTTGTTTTTAAATAACTCAGCAGTTCTTTCTTTGGTTCCTTAAATGGAGGAATCACTTGTATACGGAAAAGAATGCAAAATGCATTAGAGTTGGGTGAACTGTTCATATGTTTGCTCATGTGTCAACAATCCAGATCAAGTAGACCACTTCTAGCACCCCAAATGGCTTCCTATGTTCTTTCTCATTCGATATTGTCTATCAGTGAGAACTACTATTTTGATTTCTAGAGCCATACATTAGTTTTGTCTATTACCGAATTTCATAAAAATTGGCTCCTGATGCTTCTGTTGTGTCTGACTTTTGTGCTCAATATTTTACATGTGAGATATAACCATTTTGTTTCGTGTGGTTGTGGGCAGAGCGTTCTTACAGTGTGTAATATTTTGACCAGCGGAAATCATGATTCAACATTTACATTATTTGCAGCAAAACATGAGAAAGATAATATTTGCTAATATCGATATGTTAATATATATGCTAAACAGTTTATGATAATAAAATCTTGAAACTAAGAAAACATATTTTACAAAAGCATTTTTAACATGATGCACTTGCTTTGTATTTTATTTCCTGTTTTTATAATTTTCTTTGTATTTATGGTAATAAAGTGTTTTGTTTACTTTCTCTCTCATGACTAGAGTTATTATTTTCATTTTTCTAGGAGAAACTATGAAAGAATTGATTGTTCCCCTGAGTTCTATTTAAGACGTACTTTCATTTGTAAAATGAGATGTATTCTTTATATGTTGTCTATGTGTAGTATTTACAATACATGAAATTATCAGTAATTAAATAAAGGATAAAAGAAAATACAGTTTTTACAGCTGGATGGTAACTGAAGTCTGAATATGCTTTATGAGTATTATCTAACGTACTTGTTAGACCATAAAAAATATCAATGTTAAAAAAATCACCTGATATAAAATGACAGTGACTAACAATGTAGACAATATTACTGATGGAACTTTATTGTCAAAGATAAAAACTATTGGGGCACCTGGGTGGCTCAGTGGGTTAAAGCCTTTGCCTTCGATTTGGGTCATGATTCCAGGGTCCTGGAATCGAGCCCCACATCGGGCTCTCTGCTCAGCAGGGAGCCTGCTTCCTCCTCTCTCTCTCTGCCTGCCTCTCTGCCTACTTGTGATCTGTCTGTCAAATAAATAAATAAAATCTTAAAAAAAAGATTAAAAACTATTATAATGAATAAATGAAAATTTAGGATTGATCAAAATGAGGGGAAAATAAGACAGATTATTCTTAAAACTGCACACAGTTCAAACTTCAACTCAGGAAAATTTAACTATTCAGAAAAAAAATTCCTAAAATTTACTCAAAATGGGAGAAGTTATATTTCATAAAATCAGATGTAATTTAATAAATTGATAAATGTTTTATCAAAAAATACATTTAGAAATAATTTACCCAGAAGAGTGTTTTGTAAACTTCAAATAAAAATAGATAAAATTATAAATTACTAATCAGAGATCAGTTCTATAGCAAACAACTAAAACCTGCTTATAATCAGTATAACTGGTGAAATGTTTGTTTCATGTAACAAAGTGTAAGTTTAACTAAATTTGGTTTGGACAGCAATACTGAAAAGACTCAACCTTCTTCTATTTTCATGCTCCAAGGCTTATAATAGTTAATATATTGTATTCTTCAGGATGGTAAGGTAGTTGTTGCTTCTCCAGTAATCCCAGCCACATACAAGGTAGAAAAATAGAGAAGGAAAAAGACACAAAGTACAAAACCAAATCAGCATTCTAGCTAAGTCTATCCCTTGAAAAGAGCTCTCCTATAATACCCCTCTGCATCTTCCTTTTATATTCACTGGCTGGAACTAGATCACATGGCCACTCTTAGCTGCAAGACAGCTGGACAAGTGAGTAGTACAATTTTCCCACGTGGGTAACGGAGGAATGTAGAGGAGAAGGGGACTCTGAATGATTTGGGGCAAGCAATTCAGGGTCTACAAAAAGGTTCCACTGTTCTCTTTGGAAATCTGAACAAAAGGTTAAATTGGCCTAATTTCTCCTTAAATTAAAAAAAAATGTATTAAGGTTTGAATAGTTTTTTCTAAATTTCCTTCATAAACACGGTAAAAAAAAATATTCACATTGTAAAGTGGCAGAGTAGACACTGGTCCAAATGATGGGCAAAAAATGGGGACAAGTTTCTAAACACTTGCTAATTGTAAAAATAAATAAATAAATAAAAGCAAGATTTTAAACTTCTTTAGTGATAATCAATGAAATTACAGAGTATAGTAAAAACTTATCAGTTTCAGAATTCATGAAAACAAAGTACTTAGAGAAATAGTGGAAGCCACGGTAGATGGTCTTCCTATAATAATGCATCAAATATTGATGGAGGGCTACTAATTTCTTCTAAATGTTAATTGTCTTTAATTTTGTTGCTGTTTAGTGCCCTGTACCTTGAGTACATGGAGATAATATTCTGTTTAGTTTACTTGCTTGAGATAAGTTTGTATTACTTGTCTTGCTGACGTTATCCATGTTGACATACGCTGTTTTGCTTTGCTATCTCACGTTTTCTGTTTGTTTGTTTTGCTTTCATGACACCTTGCCAGTAAGTGATAGGAGAAAGATAATAATTTTATTTCCTTAACATCTTTATAATCTTTATTTATCTTATCCTTAGGAACCATTCAATTTTCTTTTGTTAAGGACATGATGTTCTGTACTTATCTATTTCTAGCTGATATTTTTATTTTAAGGTCTCTGGGGATTCGTTTCTATTACTAGCACCATGGAGAGAAGCAGAGTATCTCTTTACCTAATTTCATAGCAAGTCATTAAGTTCTTCTTCTTCTTCTTCTTCTTCTTCTTTTTTTAAAGATTTTTCAAAAAACTTTATTTGACAGATGGAAATCACAAGTAGACAGAGAGGCAGGCAGAGAGAGAGAAAGGGAAGCAGGCTCCCCGCTCAGCAGAGTACCCGATGTGGGGCTTGATCCCAGGACCCTGGAATCATGAGCCCAGCCGAAGGCAGAGGCTTTAACCCACTGAACCATCCAGGTGCCCCCTTCTTCTTCTTTTTTAAAGATTTTATTTATTTATTTGACAGAGAGAGAGAGACAGACAGCAAGAGAGAAAATACAAGCAGGGGAAGTGAGAGAGGGGGAGCAGGCTTCCCACTGAACAGGGAGCCCCGCTCAGGTGATCCCAGGGTCCTGGGATCATGATCTGAGCTAAAGGGAGACGCTTAATGACTGAGCCACCCAGGTGCCCCTGCAAGTCATTAAACTTATAGTTTAATATAGTTAGTTTTGAAAGATGTATTATTTCCTATATTGATGTTCATAGATATGCACTATTGATACTGAATTTAATAAAATTTGATGAAACATATGAGGAACTACCATTTTCTTAAATTCTAGTGACACCTAATAAAAACCATATGTATGCATAATAACAGTATGTGGTCTAAATAATCACTATTTGGAAGGATTATTGAGTTCATAGAATCAAATGGATTTTGTGGAAATTTCTTTTTTTAATTGACAGATCTTTTTATTTTACCCTAAGAAATGGGGGCTTTTATTAGATATGAAGTGGTTTTTCCCCCTAAAGCATTAAATAGAGGAAACATTCATTCTGATACTAAATAATGTGTTTTTTGTATTACAACTCATTTGAAGGTTTGTAAAAATGGTATTATGTATATATAAAGATTGATTTTTTTCCTTCCAAAGGCCAATGAATCCAGAACCTGGAGAATATGAATTAATTTTAGGGATTTTAATAAAGACTATTAATGTATGCCTTGTTACTTCCAGGATTCATTCTGTGTCTGAGGCAGCATTAAATACCAGGTAATTTCTCTTCATAGATCCAGTAAGAAGTAACATGGAAAAAAGTAGAAAAGAAAGAAGCAGAAACTGGAGTTGTTTGAGGCACTCCTTGCATTCCGTGAAAAGTCCCAAATGTCCTGCTTGTGTGAAGAGTCCTTAGGATATATATCAGAAACGTGTTTACGTGCTAATATGTGTATATGAGAGCATGTGGGCTGTAGACCTTGGAATTTTGCATGCATAAGGGACCTAGGGTTCTCAAAATAAAAGTGGTTAGATATATTGGGGAAGATGGCCACCCTCCAGTGCGAGGATATCAAGATGCATAATTCACCTGTTAAGGCTCCCAACAATATTTTGGTTGGTGAAGACCCACAACTTGGGAATTCACACCTTGGACGGAAAGATCAGTAGGAAAGATCAGTTCATTCCTTCATTTACCCAACAAATAGCTGCAAGGATACAGCAAGGAAAAAGTTGACAAAATTTCCACTATCTTGGGCTTATATTCTAGTGTGGGTAAATGTGGAAAAGACTGGAAGTAATACATGCAGAAGGGGGAAAGTTCTTAAAAATTATACAGATTGATATGATGAGGATGCATTTTTTTTAAATTTATTCTTATCTTCCAAGGTTGAGGCAAAATTAAAATCTTACCCTCTGGGAATCTGCTCTCAGAATTTGTTCCACAGAATAATAGTTAAGTCTGATGTAATGATTCATAAAAATAGGGAAAAACAATCTTTTAAAAAATTGGGAAACTTTGGGATAAACAAAATTAAAAAGTTTTGTTTTTGTTTTTGTTTTTTTTTAACCATATGACTTCTCAGAGTTTAATTTAGAAAAGTGCATGGTAAGTCCTATGGGAAAAAAAAAATAGTCTACATTGATCTCAAACTCATTTGACCATGACAACCTTTTACTTCTAAGGGAATCTCATGAGGATAGTTTCCATTTGAGGAACTACTGCTTTAATGCAGATCCAGACAGGCCTGTAAAGTCCCAATACAGGCTGAGATGCTGACTGAAATCCTAAAATATGCTATGGTCACAAGATGCTTAATATTAATTTCATTCTTCTGAGCACATGAGACTACATTTTTGAGACACTGCATTTCAGCTGAGACCAGCAAGGCTCTGGTCAACAGATGGGAAGTGAAAGTGATATATTTGCCTGTCCATATGAACTCCTGCTTGATCGCTCACATTTTCTCTTCTCTTGTCACCATGGCCCTGAAGACTATGCTGAGGCTGGTGGCAATCACAGGATGATAGGGATCTGGATTGCAGAGTCACTCTCTGGTGTCCATCTGCATAGGTCAATGGTCTAATCTGACTGGTACTGAGTAAGAAACTTAATGTCATAAGCCCTGAAATTATGGAGTCTAATGTAACTGCATCTTTATCTGGCCAACACTGCAATTCCATTTAATTCAACCCACTGAACCCATACCATGTTCCTAATATGGGAATGTTTCCAAGGCATTCTGTTAGTAACACAGCTGTTAGTAGCACAAAAAACAAATGAGCCAATATTCTGGCCTTCAAGGATTAGCAAACACAGATGGCTCGCACTCTGGCTCACTCTAGCGTTTTAAAACACTAGCCTTTTGTTTTGGCTGTGTTGACTTCAGATTGCGTTCTGGTCCTTCTCCACTCTTGCAACAGTCTTAAATAAGGTTTATTCCTTACCTGTTTAACTTTTCCCAGTGCAATTTTTGCTTGACAAACTAACTACTAATATTCTTTAAATTGGTAAGTATGTTACTTGTCCCAAAATGTCTATATGTTCTTCTGAACGAGTTATAACAGGAAGATACCTTATAATCACATTCTGGCTTTGTGTACCTATTGTTCATGGTGGAAAATACACTATTAGCGGCTTTCAGTATTTTCTACCCACTGTTTAGGACACATGACTTCAGTTCAAGACGGTTGGGCATAGTGGACCAGCTGGACTGCTCTGTGAATCCTTGCCTAGACTGTCACCCTGATAAGACAAAGCCTAGGTATTGAACCTGGGCCTGTTTTCTAAGTATGGGGATGGAAACCATAATTAGGCATGCTAGACTATCAGGATGCAGAGTATGGAGTTGAAATGGGATGAAATAAAATTGGAAGTTAAAAGCAAATTCAGGAGACATTTGCTGACCCTGGAAGGCCTCTTCATAGTGTCCCCATGGCTTGGTTCGGGTAAAGAGCCCTTAGGGCAGTTGTATTGTCAGAGAAACTGTCATAGCCCATTCCATTTTCTCTTCTGTGAATTGGTCTACGAACCCATGCTCTTGGTTTCTGCATACTGGCTGCTCTGCAACCACTGCTAGAAAAATCCAAATAGTATGGCAGGTGAGTACTGCTAAAATAAAATTATTACTCTACAGCTTAGTCTGAACTTTGGTATTGTTTAATTAATCTTAACTGTTGTCACATGTTTGTTTTTTCAATTTTCCAGTGTGGCTCATCTAAATCTTTTTTTCTCTTTCCTCAACAAGATATAAAAGGTCAATGGAATAAAGTCACAGTATGCTCCTCACCTCTTCCCCGCTAAATTTATTTTTATTTGAACATATTTTCCCTTCTTTTCCTCCTCCAGTCTCAAAGCATTCCTTTTCTCCTGCCTTCACTGAGACCTTATTTCATTCTTTCGTTTCTTCTCTTTAATATTTTAATTCATCACCTGATTCTTTCTAGTCAGCATAATTATTTTCCTTCCCTCTCTCCACTTTCCATTCTTTCTCTCTACCTCCCTCTTTAAGTATTTACAACCCCCAAGCACACACATACACTTTATGACTCTTCTATTTTTTTAGTAGTTTTTCATTTTTATTTTTATATTACTTAATTTTTTAGTTTTTATTTTTACTACTATTTTTTTAGCTTCCTCTACTATTTTTTTAGACCTGCCTTCATGTTAGGTCTTTGGAGAGAGTAATCTACATTTGTTAACGTCACTCTCCTACTTTCTTCTTGTAAAGTTGCTCCCGCTGCTGATGGTAAGAAAAGAGGCTACGAGACAAATGGATCCGAGAGATGAACTTTATTGCAAGCACCCTCCGGCGAGGTTCTGCGACTCACAGAAAGAGACAGAGAGGGACAGTGAGTCGGGGAAGTCACTCTGGGAGGGATTTGGCGAGATCCTTTTATCGGGTTGAGGTAGGGCATAGCCTTGCGCCCATTGGGTCTGTGGTGATCGGAGGGTATGGGACGGGGGTGGTCGGTGATGGCCAGTTCCCAGTTTGGAAGCTCCTGGGTGGAGAGTCTCAGTCTCCTGACGGTGACCTGGAGGCCGCAGCGAGGGTGGCGGGATAGTCCGCCATTTTGGCGCCCTGGTTTCCCAGCCGGCCCATCACTTCTTAATCACAATTTATTGTCATTTTGCTTCTACCCTAAGTCCACTGAAACTAACACTGCCATCAGTGCAAATGATATTCCTTGTACTAAAGCCAATAGATCAGTTTTTATCATTTTACTTTATTTTATTTATTTTTGATGCTTTGCCCATTTTGGTAATTCTCTTCTTCCAGCTCTCTCTCTCTTTGATTTGTACCATAGCATCAAATTTTCATTCTCTTCCTATTTAACTGTCTTTTCTTTGTTTTTTTAAATTATTGTTGTAATTGTTTCCTCTCCTTCTAACTATGTTTATTCAAGTACTGAATTTTTCTTTGAGGTTCTTTCTCTAGCCCCGTCCACCTTTTCACATTCATACCCTCTGTTGGCCACATATTCATTGCCTGTATATATCTTTGAAATCTATTCCTTCCTTTATGTTCCTTATCTGGGATACTGGCCTGTTCATTCACAACTCAAACAAAAAACTAAGAAGAATTAGAAACCCAGAATATCCTTGTGTGACACTGTGATTTATAATTTGGAATATATAATTGGTCCTCATCATGGTTCGGGGCACACAGGTCTTAAAAACCTTCCAATTTTCAATACAAGAGCCAGAGAAACCTTGTTTGTTATAATACTTAGTTTTGTTCCCAGTTCCTGAAATAGCTCCAGAGCAATACAAGTGAAATGGATGTTTTTTGTTATTCATAACAAGCCTCTTTCAACCATACCTGTTTATGTTAATATTGTGACAATTAGAAAGTCACTAAGGAGGAGGGCTGGTTGCCAGGGAAACCAACCTAGTGATTAGAGGGTTGGGATTAGGAGACTCCAGGTTGGTGAACAAGAGATGATGGGAGAGTAATGCACCCAGAACAGGCAGAGAAGCTCAGAGCCCCTTCCATATAACTTGCTCTATGCATCTTTTCCATGTGACTCTAAGCTAAATCGTTTTATAATAAACTGGAGATCTAGAGAGTAATATTTCTCTGAGTTCTGTGAGCCACTTTAGAAAATTAGCTGGACCCAAGAGGGGGTCATGGGACCCTTGGATTTATAGCCAGGAGCACAGGTCACAGCCTGTACTTGCCATCTGCATCTGAAAGGTGTCTGGGAGCAGTCTTATAAAACAGGACCCTTAACCTGTAGGATCAGACTCTATCTCCTGGTAGAAAGTGTCAGACAGAATTGAGTTAAAATGTGTGACAACTGTTGGCAACATATACACCCAAATATCTTCTTCTTTTAATCTCCTTTATTTGAATGACTAGAACCCCTTTGCACAGAGCAATCCAAACATAAAATCTAAAGAGTACTGAAAAATCAATTATATATATTTTTACAACTCCTATATCTTCTTGGTGAGACTTCCTTAAAATGGAAACTTCTGTGGCACTCCCAGTCTCTCTTACACTACTGTATTTTCCAACATAACATACAATTTGCTTTTTTTAAAATTATTATCTATAAAGTGTAAGCTTCCCAAGGACAAAGATGTTTTGACTTTTAGTCACTGAAATATCTTAAGCATCTAGACCCTATCCCCTAACCTAACCCTAACCTGGCACATTTTAGTGACTCAATAAATATTTGTATAGAGTGAATTTGTAGAAAGAATGAATATTTGTAGACTGTAGAATGTGTGGTGTAAATACATTTTTTTCTCGGTTGCTCTTACATCTTACACTTCTTTGAGGTCATGGGTGCTTATTAAATATCTGTTGAATGAATTGATGACAAGTAAACAACTCAATTTCCATAAACAAAGTTTTCATGGACTCCTCAGTGCCATGGATTTTAAGTGAGATAAACTGAGTAGACATAATAGCCATCATAAACTACAGAAATTATACTACAATTTAGATTTTGTCATTTCTCCTTGAATTTTATTTTCTAATTATCTAATAAGCAACAGATACTCTGTCATCAGTAACTGTCTCATCTATATGTGGTGGTAATAAATATATCAAACATTTTCATAAAAGACTTAGGCATGTAATTTCACTCTATCCTTTTTTTTTTTTAAAGATTTTATTTGACAGACAGATCACAAGTAGGCAGAGAGAGTGGGGGAAGTAGGCTCCCCACTGAGCAGAGAGCCCGATGCGGGGCTCGATCCCAGGACCCTGGGATCATGACCTGAGCCGAAGGCAGCAGCCCAACCCACTGAGCCACCCAGGTGCCCCTCACTCTATCCTTTGATCTGGATGACAAAGGAAGTCATATTTTGTTAAATATGCACCAAAGTTTGGTTTTACAAACTTCATTCATAAATTAGCTAGATATGTTTTACTCTGAGTAGTCAAAAGCTTGGATATGAGAAAATATTATTATTACTATTAATAATAAAGACAGTGTTCATGCACCAATGGAGGGAAAGGACAGATGAAGAGAGAGAATCTTAAGTAGGCCCCATGCCCAGTGCAGAGTGGTTCTGGGGTTCCATCTCATGACCCTGACCTGAGATCATGACCTGAGTTAAAACCAGAAGTTGGATGCTTAACCCTCTGAGCCACCCAGATGCCTTGAGAAACTATTTTTTAACACATTTTTCATTCTATTTGAAAAATAAACTTTATTTAGATTGCAACATGTGTGACCTTCCTGAATCTGCTGTCATTTATCATTAAGTATTTTTCAACTGGAGTGACCATATAATCTGTCATCCAATTTGGGACATATTTAAGAGTGAAAAAAGACACAACTAATTATTCTGGGGTTCTGGGTTTACTTAGACTGTCGTTAGGGAACAGGGATTTCAGATAACTTATTGTTAACTCATTTCATTTGCATTTTGGTCCATGATAACACAGTAGCACAGTTCAATTACACAATGGTTTTCATATAAATCGTTATAAGCTGGAAGAATAATTGATGATTTTCATGTTTTGCTTCAACCGAAATGTAATAAATACTGTCTTCTCAGCACAGCTTACCATGTTATCTCAAGTGGTTAAAATATACATATGAATTTTTTAAAAAATAATTTAATATGATTTATAAAAATAAATTTATCCAATGATCATTACATTCAAGTTATGATAGGTATTTCAGGACCCAAGAGCAGTAAGGGACTACTAAAGTACAGTGTTTGGTGAGGATGGTAATATTTTATTGCCTTTACTTTGGTCTAAATGCCAGAAATCAAACTATGATGAAATGAGTAAGTTTTTAGAGGACAGATATTTTAAGAGAAGTGAGTCCAGTCAGAATATATGAACAGGAACCAGTGTTGCAGAACAGTGCACAAGAATAGAGGAGCTCCATGTCATTTGTTTTGCAAAGGGAAAAAGTGACAAGGACAATTCTGATTGATTTCATAGTTGGCTCATTCTTAGATCTGTCTATGGGTTAAATCTTATTAATCTTTAAGAAAGCCAGTCTTTATAATTCACTTCTCTTTTTACTTAAACGAATCTTGCTTCAAAGAGCAAAAAGTCACATTTATCCAATTCTTTAAATTTTAACATACTGTTTTCTCTTTCTACAGGTTTGATTGCACTTATCTTCACATGTCAGTTCTGCAGATAGTTGACGAAGCATAGTAAGTACTAGATAACTGAAATAAAATGGAATGACTCCATTGGATCTGCTTATACCCAGTGAGATTACATTAGGATTTCTCGAGTAGTTGTCTGTAGTTGTATTTCAACAACATGCTTGATTTTTTTCTTTTTCTTTTTTCTTAATTTTTTAAAATTTCTTTTCAGTGTTCCAGAATTCATTGTTTATGCACCACACCCAGTGCTCCATGCAATACATGCCCTGCTTAATACCCACCACCAGGATCACCCAACCTCCCACCCTCCTCCCCTCCAAAACCCTCAGTTTGTTTCTCAGAGTCCACAGTCTCTCATGATTCGTCTCCCCCTCCGATTTCCCCCAACTCCCTTCTGCTCTCCATCTTCCCATGTCCTCCATGTTATTCCTTATGCTCCATAAATAAGGGAAACCATATAGCAACATGCTTGGTTAATGATTAAAAAGATAACTAAAATGCATATTCTAACCTGTATTTATTGTACTTAACATGTTAAAAGTGGATTTCTTTGCTAAAGAATTCCTAATTTTGGTTCCTTAATATTCAAAGTGCAACACAGCCTAAAGGACATTTATTTTTCTGGGTCAAAGCTGTAACACATCCTGAGCTAAGCTGACAAAAAATGTAGACAAAATCCTCCAAAAACAATGTAACTAAAATAGAATTATATTGGAGCCGCAGGTGGCTCAGCTGGTTGAATGTATCACTCTTGGTTTTGGCTCAGGTCATGATCTGGGCTGTGAGGGGATCAACAGGAGGGTAGGTTCCTTGCTTGGTGGGGAGTCTGCTTCTCTCCCTCTGCTTTTCCCCTGACTAGAGTGTACTCTTTCTCTCAAATAAATAAATACATTTTAAAAAATAGAATTATATTAATTTGAGTAAAAAGCATATAGGCTGTAGTTATGCTCAAGACTAATGGAGAGATACTAATTAATTTAGAGCACAAAAACACATAGGTAATTTAAGATGGAAA
This sequence comes from Meles meles, assembly GCF_922984935.1. Classification (NCBI taxonomy): domain Eukaryota; kingdom Metazoa; phylum Chordata; class Mammalia; order Carnivora; family Mustelidae; genus Meles; species Meles meles. The sequence continues at coordinate 13,664,767 of NC_060070.1, forward strand.
CCTTATATGGCATGTTAGTATTAAAAAAGTAACCTATAAAAGAATAGTATTCCATGTTCATTTAAAAAGGGAATAAAGAAAACTTGATAATGGAAAGAATTCAGAAAGGGAGTAAAATAATAATAGAAAAATCAAATAATAGATATAGAAAAATAACAATGAAGAGAGTGGAAATGAATCCATATACATCATTAAGAAAATAAATGTAAATAGAACACACTGGCTTATTAAATGATAGTGATTGTCTGATTAGATTTTTTAAAATCAAGCTATGTGCTTTTAAAAATAAGAAGGCCCTGAAAGCTTAAAAATAAGATAATAAAAGATGATACATCAGGCAAATAATCATCAATGGAAAATTGGTAGAGTCACATTATAAACAAGTTAAACTTTGAAAGAAAAGGAATTTTTTGGCAAAATATTTAGTACAGGGGCACCTGGGTGGCTCAGTGGGTTAAAGCCTCTGCCTTCGGCTCAGGTAATGATCTCAGGGTCCTGGGATCGAGCCCCGCATTGCATCGGGCTCTCTGCTCCGCAGGGAGCCTGCTTCCTCCTCTCTCTCTGCCTGCCTCTCTGCCTAGTTGTGATTTCTCTCTGTCAAATAAATAAAATATTAAAAAAATATTTAGTACATATTAGAAAAAGAACAATTCAACAGAAAGACACAATAAAATGACAAACATGTATGTACCTAATATCACTGTTACTTAAGCACAAATTATTAGTTTTACAATGAATTGTTGAAAAATCATAACCAGAGGGTTGTATAATAAAACTTTCTGAAATATCAAGTAAACAAATATGAGCAACGTTTAGAAAATTTGCAAAAGACCATTAACAAACTATTTCATCACCATACACAATCCTACAAACAATAATCAGAGTGAATACATTCTTTTCAAACACTTATGGAATATTTGCAAAATTTAAATGTGTACTGAGCCAAAGACTTTTGTTGTATATTGGTTTGATATAATTTTAAATCCACTTGTTTATGACAAAAATAAAACTTTTTCTTAAGAGTACAGTTGTTTTGATTAAGAGTAAAGTAAACCATGACAGGCTATCATCATGATCTCATTTGTTGTCATTGATAATCTCTCATTCGTTCAGCTACTGATGGACCTGCTGGGGGTTTATCAAAAATATGAGGAAGCAACAATAGCAAATAAATACCCAGAGTTTGTGAGAACCTTCTGAGGTTGGGTCTGGGTAAGATGACTCTTTGCTGGTCTAAATAGCGCTCCTGAAGACCTTGAGTCAATTAGCTGCTGCCACAGTAAAAGGCAACTCTTACTGGCAGTGATGAAAACCTGCAGTTGCCCACTAAGGAGGTCTTCTTGCCTGTGAACACCGGGGTGGTTGTTCCCTAGCAACAGCAGACTTTTACTTTTGTGCTGGCAACTGGAGGTCAGCTTTTATTGGCTAAGCCTCTCTCCCTAGAACCACCTCCTATAAAGAGAGACCTCAACCAAATTTGGACTTTATTCCTTTCATCTCCTCTTGCCTGTAACGACAGTGTGATTAATCTATCATTGGTTTAGAGTATGTTATTTCTTTATTGGCTTACTACAAGGCATCATCCTGAATGCTATTGCTTGTGAAATTCCTGCAGTAAACATGTGTTAATAAGTTGCTGGCAAAGACAAACTCTGAGCATTAATGTGCCCCCGAAACAAAACATGTATCTTAGTAACTATGTGAGAATTGTAACTATTCAGAGCTAATTCTATGATCTAAAATCAGTTAAGATAGAAAAGAATTACAAAAGAGCAGATCTTTGGTATTTCTATAATACTTATAAATATGCATACTTATAAAAAGCCAATTGGTCAGAAGACATTAAAATGTATATAAGAAATGCAGAGCTGTGGGAAAGATTGCATTTGACTTAAGCAAATATGCTATTTTTCTAAAAAATGAAAGAAAAATTAATGGATGAGGTATGTGATTTAAGAAATAGAAAAAGAACAATGAAATAAATCTCTAGGAAGCTGAATAAAGAAAATTATAATTCTAGTATGTACAGATTTGAAATAGAAAACTGAGATATAGTAGAAAGTATCAATAATCCCTTTATAGATTTCTTTTTAAAAAAAAACTAATAAAATAGATAAAACTCTGGAAATTAATAAAAAAACATGAATTCAGCAATGGTGAGATAACTTGAGTATAGATGCAGGATAGAATCTTATACAATCCTATAAAAATCAGAAGACGATAATATCCTATAAAAATCAGCAGAGAATTTAATAGATAAAACTCTGGAAATTAATAAAAAATACATGAATTCAGCAATGGTGAGATACTTGAGTATAGATGCAGGATAGAATCCTATACAATCCTATAAAAATCAGAAGACCATAATATCCTATGAAAATCAGCAGAGAATTTAATGCCACTGCATTTGGAAATGTACCTGAAATGGACTTCGAATAAAAACATATGTCAAAGCTAAGAAAGCAATAGATGACCAAAATATACCAGCAACCATTGAAGAAATTGTGTCAATATTTTAGAAAATCTCTACAAAGTCCAAAACATTATGCTGGCCTGTCACTGTAAAAAAAGACATATCTCAGTTGTTGTTGTTTTTTAGATTTTATTTATGTATTTCAGAAAGAGAGCACAAGTGGGAAAAGGGCAGGAGAAGCAGAATCTTCACCCCACATGGGGATCAATCCCAGGACCCTAGGATGAGACCTGAGCTGAAGCCATCCAGGCACCCCAAAATAATCTCAGTCTTAAGTGAAGTATTCCATAGAGTAAAAGTGAATATTCTTTTTTAAAAGTGAAAGTTCTTATTTTATTTTATGAGGTTAATATATGCATCTTATTCAAATCAGTTAGATACAATACGAGAATAGAGAAGTAGTGACTAATTTCATTTTGAACATGACACACAATTCTATTTAAAATCTTGGCAAATTAAATAAAATTATATATGAATATGCAACAAAGGCAAACACACAAACACACCCCTAGAGATAGAAGAATTAAGTGGAATATATCCAGGAAACAAAAGCTGGTTGGTTGTCCTTCTTGAATTCCGTTAACAACACAATTTTAAAAGAGAAAGAGTATGTGGTCAGCCTCAACAGGTACATAAAAATATTTGATAAAATTTATAACTTATAATGATATAAGAATCAATATCTTAGCAAACCAGCAATAAAATGGAATTCCTTTAATTTGAAAGGTAAGGGTATTTTCGAAAGCTTTTTCTGAAATATCACAACAAAGTATGAAATTAAAATGCATTTTCTTTAGGGAGAATAAAAACAAATCTGCTTTTATGGTTTTTATCTATTAGAATATTTAGGCAACAAAATAATTTAAAAAAGATTTAAAAGTTAAAATAATTAGAATAAACAAAACTGTCAGCATCCAAATTTTTATAAATGAATTAATAAAAATCCCTTTCCTGACATTTCTCCATTTCTGAAACTCACTCTACAGATACTTTCTTATCATTCCAAAGTTAAAAAAATTTTTGAGAGCTTTAAGCTGGCTAGCTGAAAGTGTTATGATAGCCAGGGATTTGATAAATAAATCTCTTCCATTTCAAAAGCAAGATCTCCAATGGGCAGGTTTTAGCATTAGTAACAAGCAACATCAATTTGACCATTACTTGACAATTCAAACTGTACTTCATCAAAAACTGCATGATGGGGTTGGGCTATCTGGACAGCGAGTGATCCAATATCACACCATCATTCATAGAGTCTATTTCCTAGAATCACTTTTGTTACTAATTCTCTTAAGTCCCAGAAACAGATCTTAAGTTGAGGATCCTAACGCAAGTGAATTATTGAAGAAAAATAGAAGCTAGCGAACTTATATCTGCATGTATTCTATCAGTCTTTTCTGAAATAGCTGATGTATAATTTAATATAACAATATTAAACAAAATTAAATAATGGCATCCTTGGGGTACCTGGCTGGCTCAGTCCATTGAGTTTCTGCCTTTGGCTCAGGTCATGATCTCAGGGTGCTGGGATTGAGCCCCACATTGGGCTCCCTGTTCTCCGTCTCCCACTCCCCCTGCTTATGTTTCTGCTGTTGCTGTCTCTCTCTCTGTCAAATAAATAAACAAAAATCTTTTAAAAAATGACATCCTTATATGCTGTAGCTTGTGCAACTTTCTCTCCTCTTTATGGTAATAATGTACCCATTCCTATGCAGAACCTTGCTACCAACCATAGATATTAAATAATAAACATGTAACCCAGGCATATTCAACTAGATGATTACCCCATAACCCTGGTCATAATGATTGGATGATGGATGACCATTGAACACAAATAAAGTTGATCTAAGTCCTTCAGGTTATTAGCAAAAACAAAATAGTTTTATCCATTAGTGACTACAGAGATGTTGAAATCTGGGCCATCTATGAGCATACTTCTCTCTCATGCCACACTAAGAAAGAAATTTGAATAAATACAGAAAGAATCAAACCAGAAATGGAGAGAGGGTGACTCCCTATGTGCTCTGGATACAGTCCTGTTGCCAGTATGGGGGCTGAATTTGTTTGTTTGTTTGTTTTTAAAGCTCATTTGTGAGCTTTGAGAGTGAAATGGCAAGATTACTATTCTTAATAAGCTGAAACTTTTAATGTAATGATTAATTATAACTGAATGAAAATCCAATAAAATCTGGAAGAAAATTGAGTGACACACTTAAAATGATGAAAGAAAATAGCTATTAACTTAGTGTTATAAAACTAGCAAAAATATCCTTAGAAGATGGAGGTGAAATTGAGATATTTTCAGACAAACAAAAATTTGACAAAATTTGCAATGAGCAGACTTGACTTCAAGAAATTGTTTAAAGGAGTTGTTGAAAGACTGGAAAATGATCCTAGGCATAAAAAGAGAAAGGCAGAAATGAATACAGAGCAGAATAAAGAGTGAGTATGTAGAATAATTTAAATGAATGTTGACTGTAGAGAATAATAAAAAACTCTTTCATGATTTAAAATCAAATTAAACTACTCATCAAAAAATGATGTAAATGTGGGAGTAAGCAAGGGTACTTAAGGTGTTTTAAAATCTTTGTATGTCTGTGAAGTAATAAAAATACTAATTTATGTTAGGAGTAAATAAGTCAAGATTTCATGTTAAATCTTTAGGGAAACCATTAAGGAGTAGTAAAAAAAAATGTATAACTGACAAACTGACAAAGGAGAAGATTTAATAATAATATTTCATTCAATTATTCTAAAAGAGAGCTAGATAAGAGAGAAAAAAAACAGTATAAATTGGAAAAGTACAAGACACATTTTAATATGGTAAATTAAGTGTCATTAAATATAATGGGCCTAATGCTTCAAGTAAAAATAAATAATTCAAAGACACATTAAGAAATAGAGCTGGGTCCGCTGGGTGACTCAGTTGGTTAAGCATCTGATTCTTGATTTTGGCTCAGGTCATGATCTCAGGGTTGTAAGATCAAACCCTGCATTGGGCTCCATGTTGCATGTGGAAACTGCTTATGATTCTCTTTCTTCCTCCCCTCCACCTCTCTCTCTCTCTCTCTCAAAGGAAAAAACAAAAAACTTAAAAAAAAAAAAGAAATACAAAGCAAATTATATATAGCTTATAAGAGTCACACTTTAACAAAAAAGAGAAAAATGAAGGTAAAATGATGAAATATATACCAAGCAAAACTATACCATACCAACCCCTAGAAAGATGTGGCTGCCTAAGATAAGATAAAATTGACTTTATGGCCAAAAGCCTTCCTAGGAATTTCTATGTTCTAATAAGGTGTATCAGCAGTCTGTAAAACTATGGACTTGTTCCTGTATTTGTAAATAAAGTTTTAATGGAACATAGCTACATCAATTCATCTTATGTATTGTCTATGGTTACATATATGTTGGATGGCAGCATTGAGTAGTTGTAATACAGACCATATGTTCCATATGAAACATAAAATATTCATTAACTTACCCTGTACCAAAAAAGTTTTGCCACCTCTAATGCAGACTCAAAATACAGAAATTATCAATGTAAAGATTTAAACAGAGAATTAGATAAATTCACAATTTGTGAGATTTTAATGTATCATAATTACACAAATCAAAGAATCACTAAGTATAAGTAAAATTCAAATAAGCAAATTGCAAAACAGAATTAATTTATTTTTTAAATAGAATTAATTTACACATTTATAAAACAACATTCAAAACCACAGAATTTTTTCAAGTGGACATAAAATATTTTCTAAATCTTGTTATATTTGGCCCATATATAAGTTTTTAAAATATTAAAGGATTAAAATAACATAGCATACATTTTAATCACAAACTAAGCAAACAAGATAATTATAAAATCTTTAAATGTTTGGAAATTAAGCAATATATTTCTAAATATACTATGTATCAAAGAAGTTACAAAAACTAGTAAAATACATGTTAAATAATAATGTAAATATTATATATCAAAAACTGTTGGATTGAGCTCAAACTGAATATTTCCTGGAGCTCATTTAAGGTGAAGCACTTCCTAGAGCTCACTCAAGACAAGAAATAATTATGTTCCAACCATCCTGAATAGAAAGACCTTGTTAATATAAGGAATTTGGGGAAAGACATCAAAAGGGTAGTGGGTCTCAATTAGCCTTAGACTAACTGCTGTTCTAGATCTGATGTGAGGAAACTTGAAAGCACATCTCAGAAGGATCAGATTCCAAGTGACTTAACTGCATGCTAGGACAAATTCAAAGGGACATAACAAAATTTAACATTCAATAATGTAAAAATCATAATGAATAAGTGCAATAAAAAAGCAGATTTGCAAAAAAGGAAAATAACATCTATAAGAAGAAAATCATACATCAGCAGAAGCAGACTAAAAAATAATAGAGATCATTTGCATATAGGGCTAAAATAAAAAATAATGACAACAAATTATGGTGAAGATGTGGAGAAACTGGATCATTGGTGATTGCTGTGGAAATTTAAGATGATGGAACCACTTTGGTAAACAGTTGACCATTTATCAAATTAAGCACACAATTACCATACCACCCAGTAATTGTGTTCTTGGGCATTTATGTCTGAAAAAAAAACATTATGTTCACTCAAAAATCTGTGCACAAATGTTCATAGTAACTTGACTTTTAGTAGCCAGAAAGTGGAATCAGTCCAGATGTTCTTTAAGTGAATGGTTTAACACCTTGGTGTTTACATTCCAGGAAATGCTATTCAGAAATATAAAGGAATAAACTACTGATGTGAAAGGCTAATCATGAAAAACTGTATAGTAGAATTCCATATATATCACATTTGAAAAATTTTATATAAATTTATACAAATTTTGAAATGTCAAAGCTTTAGGAAAGAACAGATTCCAGGGATTAGAAACCAGTAATTTGTTGTGGGCAAATAGGAGGCAGGTGTGGTTACTAAAAAACAACCTGAGGGATTCTCATATTGTTGGAGTTGTTCGGTATCTTCACTATGGGGGTGAACACAGGAAGTATAGAGGTGACAAAATAATGTAGAACTTAATGCACGGACATGCACACACACACACACACACAAATAAGTACAATTCAAAATCTGAAAAAATCAGTGGATTGCATGAATGCCAAAAGTCTGAGCATGATGTAATGCTACAGTTTTGCAAACTGTTAGCACAGGGAAAATTGAGTGAAGTGTACAAGGGATCTTTTTACATTGTTTCTTAAAACTCCATGTGAAAAGTTATTTCAATTCAAATTTCAATTACAGAATTGTGATGTCATGATTTCTCATAGAGTACAAAAAAGCACTAATGCCCCAAATAATTAGCTAGCTGGAATTTATCAAAACTAAAAATTCTTTTATCAGTAGAAATTATTAAGGAAATTAATCAAGACTTACACTGGTGGCCACAAAACATGTACCTGATATGGATTTTATATCGAAAATATATGAAAAACTTTACAAACCTAATAAAAACAACCCAATAAAAGTAGGTCCCCATTAGTGCTTAGAAAAAAAGCAAATATGCCAATTAAAAATTCATTTAGTACCCACAAGAAATTGAAAATACCAAATATTGATGAGCATGTGGAACAACTGAAACCATCATGCATTTTCTAGTGTGACTGTAAAAGAGAGTTAGAGAGTGTCTTATAAAGTTAGTCATAAACCTAACCTATGGCCCAGCTACTCTACTCGTAGCAGTTTATCCAAGAAAAATAGAAATATTTCTCCACAAAAGTCTAATACATGTGTGTTTATGACATCTTCATTCATAATAGCTAAATGTTACAAATATCTGTCAAAATTAGAATGTATAAATCATGTTATAATATACTCATATAATTAAATACTGCTCAGCAATGAAAATGTATGAACTACGCATTTAGGTAGCAATATGAATAAGCCTTGAATAAACCTGAATAAACATGAATAAACCTGAAAAAAGCATTATGTTGAAAAAAAATTTCACATACAAAAGGAGAGCATTTATATAAAGTTTAAGAACAGGTAAAACTAATTTTTGTATTTAAATCAAAGTGTGGTTCGATACCATGATGAGGATATACTTGAGGGGGACATAGAAAATTTTCTGGATAGGTAGAAATGTTCTGTATCTTGATGAGGTGATGCATGCTTTTATCCAGTTGTGCCCCGAAGAATTTTTCATTTCACTGTATATAAGTGTGAATGCATTTTTAGTTTTAAAATGAATTTTATATTGAAAAGAAAGCATTCAGTAAGTTTTAAAAAATAGTTATTATAAATATGGTCCATTTATTTGAGAAGGTATAAAAAAAAATGATCATGATGATGAGAAATGGAAAATAAAAAAGATACAAATTAAATTTCTAGATATGGACTCCTGTCTCACATTGAGGTCTTTCATCCATTTTGAGTTTATCTTTGTGTATGGTGTAACAGATGGTCCAGTTTCATTCTTCTATACATAGCTGTCCAATTTTCCAAGCACCATTTATTTTTTTTTAAGATTTTATTTATTTATTTGACAGACAGAGATCTCAAGTAGGCAGAGAGGCAGGCAGAGATAGAGGAGGAAGCAGGCTCCCTGCTGAGCAGAGAGCCAGATGCTGGGCTCCATCCCAGGACCCTGGGATCATGACCTGAGCCTAAGGCAGAGGACTTAACCCACTGAGCCACCCAGGAGGCCCTCCAAGCACCATTTATTGAAGAGACTGTCTTTTTTCCACCGGATTTTTTTTTCATGCTTTGTTGAAGATTATTTGACCATAAAATTGAGGGTCCATATCTGGGCTCTCTACTCTGTTCCATTGGTCTATATGTCTATTTTTGTGCCAGTACCATGGTGCCTTGATGATCGCAGCTTTGTAATAAAGCTTGAAATCAGGCAACATGATGCCCCCAGGTTTTTCTTTTTCAGTATATCCTTGATGATTTGGGGTCTTCTCTGGTTTCATACAAATATTAGGATTGTCTGTTCTAGCACTTTGAAAAATGCTAATGGTATTTTGATTGGGATGGAATTGAAAGTATAGGTTGCTTTGGGCAGCATAGACATTTTTAACAATGTTTATTCTTCCGATCCATGAGCATGGAATGTTTTTCCATCTTTTTGTGTCTTCCTCAATTTCTTTCATGAATGTTCTGTACTTCCTCAAGTATAGATCCTTTACCCCTTTGGTTAGGTTTATTCCAAGGTATCTTAACGGGTTTTGGTGCTATAGTAAATGGAATTGATTCCCTAATTTCCCTTTCTAAAGTTTCATTGTTAGTGTATACGAAAGCAACTGATTTCTGTGCATTGATTTTGTATCCTGCCACATTACTGAATTGCTATATGAATTCTAGTAGTTTGGGGGTGAAGCCTTTTTGGTTTTCCACATAAAGTATCATGTCATCTGTGAATACAGAGAGTCTGACTTCTTCTTTGCCAATTTGAATACCTTTTATTTCTTTTTATTGTCTGAACTTTTGGACTTCATCAGGATAAAAAGCTTCTGCACAACAAAGGAAATAGTCAACAAAACAAAGAGGCAACCCACGGAATGGGAGAAGATATTCACAAATGACACTATAGACTAAGGGCTGATATCCAAGATCTATAAAGAACTTCTCAAACTCCAAAAAACATGATCAGGTCAAAAAATGGGCAGGTGACATGAACAGACACTTCTCCAATGAAGACATACAAATGGCTAACAGAAACATGAAAAAATGTTCATCATCATTAGCCATCAAGGAAATTCAAATCAAAAACACACTGAAATACCACCTTACACCAGTTAGAATGGCCAAAATTAACAAGTCAGTAAACAACAAATGTTGGGGAGGATGTGGAGAAAGAGGAACCCTCTTACACTGTTGGTGGGAATGCAAGTTGGTGCAGCCGCTTTGGAAAACAGTGTGGAGATTCCTCAAAAAATTAAAAATAGAACTACCTTATGACTCAGCAATTGCACTACTGGGTATTTACCCCAAATATACAAATGTAGTGAAAAGAAGGGCCATATGCACCCCAATGTTCATAGTGGCAATGTGCATAATAGCCAAACCATGGAAAGATACAAGATGCCCTTCAACAGACGAATGGATAAAGAAGATGTAGTCCATATATACAATGGAGTATTATGCCTCCATCAGAAAGGATGAATACCCAATTTTTGTAGCAACATGGACAGGAATGGAGGAGATTATGCTGAGTGAAATAAGCCAGGCAGAGAAAGTCAATTATCATATGGTTTCACTTCCGTGTGAAACATAAGGAATAACATGGAGGACAATAGGAGAAGGAAGGGAAAAGTGCACTGGGGGAAATCAGAAGGGGGAGGTGAACCATGAGAGACCATGGTCTCTGAGAAAGAGGCTAAGGGTTTTAGAGGGGAAGAGAGTGGAGGGTCAGGTGAGTCTGGTGGTGGGAATTAAGAAGGGCACGTGCTGCATGGAACACTGGTTGTTATACATAAACAATGAATCTTTGAAAACAACATCATATGGTGGCTAACATAACAGTTAAAAAAATAAGAATAAAAATTAAAAAACTGAAATTTCTAGATATGAAAACCACATCTGAAATTTTAAAAATACTCTTGATATGATTAACACCAAATTGGATATTGCAGAAAAAAAGGTGAATGAATTTGATAATATGGTGTTAGAAACTATTCAAAATAAATTTTAAAAAAAGATTAAAGTATGGGTGCCTGGGTAGCTCAGTGGGTTGGGGTCTCTGCCTTCAGCTCAGGTCATGATCCAGGCATCCTGGGATTGGACTCCGCATCGGGTTCTCTGCTCGGCAGGGAGCCTGCTTCCTCCTCTCTCTCTCTACCTGCCTCTCTGCCTACTTGCGATGTCTGTCAAATAAATAAATAAATAAATCTTAAAAAAAAAAAGACTAAAGAAAAAAACTGAACAGAGTATCAGTGACTTATGGAACTATATAGTGTTCTAAAATATATGTATTTGGAAAAGGGAGAGAGAATGAGAGGAGAGAAAACAGGAAAACATTTTAAAAATAAAATTCCCCCACATTTGATGAAAACAATATGTAAGATCCAATTTACTTTAATTATCCCCAATGGGGGAAAAAAAGAAAAAAGAGAAAAAGAAAATCACATTAAATTGTATCACAAGTAATAGGTGAAAACTCAAATGCAGCCAAAGAACTGATATATTGTGATTTGAAGGTGGACTTAATTGTTTAAATGTAAATTTTAAACACAAGAGTAACCACTAAGAGATTAAAAAATTTTTTATCAGATTGCCTGGGTGTCTCAGTTGGCATCTACCTTCAGTTCAGGTCATGGTCTCAGGGTCCTGGGATCAAGCCCCATGTCAGTTTCTTGCACAGCAGGAGTGCTTCTTCTGACTGCTTCTCCCTCTCCCTCTACCCCTCCACACTACTCATACTCTCTCTCTCTCTCTTTGTCTCAAATATATAGATAAAATCTTTAAAAATTAATAAATTAAAAAATTAAAAAAGAATTATAAATGATGTGCTAAGAAGGAGATAAATATGAATAGTATATAATAGCCATTAAAACTAGAGAAGACAAAAAAAGAGGAAAAAAGAAATGAAGAGTACAGGAAATGGAAAACAGTTACAAAGATGGTAAATATTAATCTAACTAATAATACTACACTACACTACACTACAGGCGTACTTAAGTGGCGCCATTAATTAAGCATGTGACTCTTGGTTTCTGCTCAGGTCATGATCTCAGGGTTTTGAAACTGAGCCCCATGTCAAGTTGGGCTCTGCGCTCACTGGTTGGGATTCTCTCCCTTTCTCTCCCTCCCTCTCTGCCCTCTCCTTGCATGCTCTCTCAAATAAGCAAGTAAAATCTTAAAAAAAAATAGTCACTACCAGTGTGAATGCCCTAAAGACACTAATTCAAAGACATAGATTGTCAGAGTGGATAAATAAACTAGGGTGCAACTATGTGCTATCTATAAGAAACCAACTTCAAATACAAAGGTTTAGATGGGTTGAAGTAAAGAGTTGGAAAAATAGACAATGCTAATACTAATCAAAAGGAAGTTGGACAGATTTCAGAACAAGAGATTATCATGGGTAGGTCATTCCATAATGACAAAGGGACCAATTCTTCAAGAAGATATAAAAATCTTAAATGTATTTGCTCCTAAAAAGACTCAAACAAAATACTGGAAACAAAATTTGATAGAACTGGAGAGCAAAATAGTCCAATCCACTATTATAGTTGAAGATTCAATGTCCTTCTCTTAGTAACTGATAATAAGCATCCAGAAACTAGTAGGGATAGAGATGACCTGAAAAATACCACCAAACTGATTTAATTGATATTTATATGGTACTCCATTTTTAAAATGACATAATATATATCTCTTTTTTAGTACAATTTTATTGTTTCAGTGTTCCAAGATTCATTGTTTATGCACCACACCCAGTGCTCCATGCAATACATGCCCTCCTTACCACATCTCAAGCTCACAAGAATTATTGACCAAGATACACCACATTGTGGGCCATAAAACATACTGTAACACATTTTAAAGAATAGATACAATAAAAAATTGTGTTCTCAAAACACAATGCAATTAAACTAGAAATCAATAACAGAAAGTCAGATGGAGAAATCCCCAAATATTTGGGGATTAGACAACATATTTCTAAATAACACATATGTCAAAGAGGAAGTTTTAGTAGGAATTTCAAGAAATATGTTGAACTAAAAGAAAATAAAAATAAAATTTATGAAAATTTTAGGATGCTGCTAACACAAAGTTTAGAGAAAAATTTATAGCATCAAATGCATATATATTAGAAAAAAAAGAGAGATCTAAAATCAGTTACCTGTTTCTTCCCTAGAAAACTGGAAGAAAAAAGTGTAACTTACGCCCTTAAGCAAGCAAGTGAAAAAGGAAAAAAAAAAGAAAATAATGAAAACTAGAACAGAAATTATTTAAAAAGTCAAGAAAACTATAGGTAAAATGATTTAAAAAAAAAAAAAAAAGCTGGCTCTTTGAAAAGCCCAGTGAAAGAAGACAGAAATTACCACTACCAGAAAGTAAAGAGGAGGCATCACTATTGATCGCATGGATGTTATAAAGATAATACAGGGATACCACAAGTAACTATGTCCACAAGTTTTGTAAATGGATGAAATGATCTGAAAAAGTAATTCTAGATTTTCTGAGTTAACTGTATGGCTGTATTCAAATTTCTACAACAGAAGTGCATACTGTGAGAGGAAATTAAATAACAAAGTAGCTTAGTAGCAATGCTTCTTGAATACAATTCCCTGGCTTTGAATATAAACTCCTACAGAGCCAAGGTTTTTACCTTGAATAAGATGTTAAATTTCTCTAAACCTTCATCTTCACTGCATATAAAAGAACAATGATGGGGTGCCTCGGTGGAGCTTTGGCTCAGGTCATGGTCTCTGGGTCCTGGGATGGAGCCCTGCATCAAGCTCTCTGTTCAGCAGGGAGCCTGCTCCCCCCCACCTTTCTGCCTGCCTCTCTGCCTACTTGTGATCTCTCTCTCTGTGTCAAATAAATAAATAAAATCTTAAGAAAAAAATTTTTAAAAGAGCAATGAAATAGTATTTTTAAAAAATTTTATTTATTTATTTGACAGGGAGAGAGAGCACAAGCAGAGGGAGCTACAGAGGGAGAGGAAGAAGCAGGCTTCCCACTGAGCAGGGAGCTCCATGGAGGGCTCAATCCCAGGACCTGAGATCATGACCTGAGCCAAAGGCAGACACTTAAATGATTGGGCCACCGAGACACCTCTAAAATAGTATTTTTTTCAAAGTAAGGATTAAATATAAGAATGTACAAAACCATTGAATGTATGCCTTAAACATGGTAAACAATACATAAATATGATTATTAATAATAGTAATAAAAATATCAAAAATCATAAACAGGGTTAAAAAGTAATTAAAATTTGTTATTATATCTAATTTAAATGTACATATTATTTAATGCAAATAATATTTAATGACCCGGGTGGCTCAGTTGGTTAACTATCTGCCTCTGGCTCAGGTCATGAATCCAGGGTCCTGGGATAGAGCCCCCTTTTGGGAATCCCTGCTCAGTGGGGAGTCTGACTCTCTCTGACCCTTCCCCCTCTTGCGCTCTTTCTCTCACTCTCTCTCTCCCTCAGAGAAATAAACAAAATCTTAAAAATAAATAGAATTGTTTTCTAGTATAAATATCACAAACACTCCAATTTTCCTGAAATACATTAATTAATTCCACTCATAAAAGCTAAAAATTTTTTTCAGTAGATTAGTTTGAATTCCATATTTTTTAATGATTTAGTTAAAAATTGATAGTTTTCTTAGAGTGCCAACATGAATACTATACATTTACATCCTTATGTGATGCTCAACATAGTTAATCCTCCAAAAGCATGGTACCAATCAATCAGAGTGATGTATGGTCCAGGAGGTATCTTACTTTGTTAGGAGGTCACACTAAGATGGGAGGTCCTAGTGGAATTATAGGGAGATGCAAGGTCATCACCATATTGAGACCAGTGAAAAATGGGACATTTAGGTTGTGGAAAGCAACTATTAACCTGACCATATTTGTACAGCTGGCATGGCCATATATGTTTGTAGTAAATGAATATTACACAAAGAAAACCCACTCTACCCTGATTTTTTTATAGAAAAGGTAGTTATGCAAAAGTTTCATTGATAAATTTTAGTTATTCTGATAAATGTACAAGAAAGGACAACCTTTTGCTTATAGTCACATCAAGCCAGAATTAGAGAAACTTAAAAAACTTGATCTAGCACCATCTTTTTATAATTGAAGAAATTTTGACCTAGAAAGTTTTCCCACAAGACATTTAGTTTGACAAAAGAACAAGTTTTGGACTTCATATCTTCAGACATATTGATTGACTCTATTTTTCTGATAACAAACTATAATTAATATTATTCCTATTATCAATGACCTTGTGAAAACAAGATTAATTATAGAGAACACAATTCTACTATTGAGGAATTTATGTTTGTAATCCCCTTATAGAAATATTTGTTTTCGATTGCTAAATATCCTTCCAGAGAAATCAAAAGGGGAAGCTTAATAATATCCTTCAGTCTTAAGAAGTTGACAAATTGTTCCTTAATCAATGCCCCCAGATTTTGAAGTAAAGCCATTATATTGTATTACAGGGGAAATAAGGCAAAATTATGAAAACTTTGTCCTTTTTTTGACCTTTTAACATTCTGAAAAATAAAGTAAACAAAAGGACATTAAGTGATCTTACAATTTAAATGTGACTTAATGAATGCTGTATGACTGTTCTCACTAAATGACATTTAGTAATGCAGGCAGCCCTATCAGATAAATGATCTGTGCTGTAACCATAACACTGGGCTACAGTACTGGAAATGCTTGTAAGTGTCAAAGGATCCTCTTTTTTTAGACACAAGGCAAAATGTTAATGCAATAATATGTTTTCATTACAGTTTTCCCTATCATTAAATCACTTGGTTCTCCTTTTTTTTCTTTAAAAATACTGACTATTCAAAAATGTACTCCAAGTTTCCTAAGCATTTAGTGACTAGTAGTGGCCATAAGTGTGTTTTGGGAGAACCACATTCTACTCGGACAATTCTAAGACTTGTCAGAATTTAATATACAGTTGTTATATAGGGAAATGTCTGTTTTCTTTTCTATCCTAAATCAGGACCATCCTTAGACACAGGCAGGATCAATCATTATTCCTGCAGCACACGTGAAATAATTTAAAAGAATAGATTGAAGTCTCAGTTTTTATTAGCTATTTACAATTTGATTTCTTATTGTTTTAATTTATCAGGAACCTGAATACCAAATTATTTGCACTTAAGGAATTAATAAGGAAGTGGAGGCAAGGTATGTCTGTGAAATTACGCCATGAAGAAAACAGGAATAGAATCATGAATGTCTACAGAGAATAATTATTTTTAGAATGTGTGAACATACCTTTATACATAGTAAAAAGAGCCTGTTAAGAGGTGGAGATAAAAATGCAAATAGGAATGCAACTGATTTCTGTGCATTGATTTTATATCCTGACACTTTACTGAATTCCTGTACAAGTTCTAGCAGTTTTGGAGTGGAGTCTTTTGGGTTTTCCACATATAGTATCATATCATCTGCGAAGAGTGATAGTTTGACTTCTTCTTTGCCAATTTGGATGCCTTTAATTTCTTTTTGTTGTCTGATTGCTGAGGCTAGGACTTCTAGTACTATGTTGAATAGCAGTGGTGATAATGGACATCCCTGCCGTGTTCCTGACCTTAACGGAAAAGCTTTCAGTTTTTCTCCATTGAGAATGATATTTGCGGTGGGTTTTTCATAGATGGCTTTGATAATATTGAGGTATGTGCCCTCTATCCCTACACTTTGAAGAGTTTTGATCAGGAAGGGATGCTGTACTTTGTCAAATGCTTTTTCAGCATCTATTGAGAGTATCATATGGTTCTTGTTCTTTCTTTTATTAATGTGTTCTATCACATTGATTGATTTGCGGATGTTGAACCAACCCTGCAGGCCTGGAATAAGTCTCACTTGATCGTGGTGAATAATCCTTTTAATGTACTGTTGGATCCTATTGGCTAGTATTTTGGTGAGAATTTTCGCATCTATGTTCATCAAGGATATTGGTCTGTAGTTCACTTTTTTGGTGGGTTCCTTGTCTGGTTTTGGGATCAAGGTGATGCTGGCCTCATAAAATGAGTTTGGAAGTTTTCCTTCCATTTCTATTTTTTGGAACAGTTTCAGGAGAATAGGAATGAGTTCTTCTTTAAATGTTTGGTAGAATTCCCCTGGGAAGCCGTCTGGCCCTGGGCTTTTGTTTGTTTGGAGATTTTTGATGACTGTTTCAATCTCCTTACTGGTTATGGGTCTGTTCAGGTTTTCTATTTCTTCCTGGTTCAGTTGTGGTAGTCTATATGTCTCTAGGAATGCATCCATTTCTTCCAGATTGTCAAATATGTTGGAGTGGAGTTGCTCATAGTATGTTCTTATAATTGTCTGTATTTCTTTGGTGTTAGTTGTGATCTCTCCTCTTTCATTCATGATTTTATTGATTTGGGTCCTTTCTCTTTTCTTTTTGATAAATCTGGCCAGGGGTTTATCAATCTTATTCTTTCAAAGAATCAGCGCCTAGTTTCGTTGATTTGTTCTATTGTTTTTTTTGGTTTCGATTTCATTGATTTCTGCTCTGATCTTTATGATTTCTCTTCTCCTGCTGGGTTTAGGGTTTCTTTCTTGTTCTTTCTCCAGCTCCTTTAGGTGTAGGGTTAGGTTGTGTACTTGAGACCTTTCTTGTTTCTTGAGAAAAGCTTGTACTGCTATATATTTTCCTCTTAAGGCTGCCTTTGCTCTGTCCCACAAATTTAGAACTGTTGTGTTTTCATTATCATTTGTTTCCATGAATTTTTTGAATTCTTCTTTAATTTCCTGATTGACCCATTCATTCTTTAGAAGGATGCTGTTTAGTCTCCATGTATTTGGGTTCTTTCCAGCTTTCCTCTTGTGATTGACTTCTAGCTTCAGAGCATTGTGGTCTGAAAATATGCAGGGAATGATCCCAATCGTTTGTTACCGGTTGAGACCTGATTTAGGACCCAGGATGTGATCTATTCTGGAGAATGTTCCAAGTGCACTAGAGAAGAATGTGTATTCTGTTGCTTTGGGATGAAATGTTCTGAATATATCTGTGATGTCCATCTGGTCCAGTGTGTCATTTAAGGCCTTTATTTCCTTGTTGATCTTTTGCTTGGATGATCTGTCCATTTCAGTGAGGGGAGTGTTCAAGTCCCCTACTATTATTGTATTATTATTGATGTGTTTCTTTGATTTTGTTATTAATTGGTTGATATAGTTGGCTGCTCCCACGTTAGGGGCATAGATATTTAAAATTGTTAGATCTTCTTGTTGGACAGACCCTTTGAGTAGGATATAGTGTCCTTCCTCATCTCTGTACACCAACAATAAGACAGAAGATAGAGAAATTAAGGAGTCAATCCTATTTACAATTGCACCCAAAACTATAAGATACCTAGGAATAAACCTAACCAAAGAGACTAAGAATTATACGCAGAAAACTATAAAGTACTCATGAAAGAAATTGAGGAAGACACAAAGAAATGGAAAAATGTTCCATGCTCCTGGATTGGAAGAATAAATATTGTGAAAATGTCCATGCTACCTAAAGCAATCTACACATTTAATGCAATCCCTATCAAAATACCATCCATTTTTTTCAAAGAAATGGAACAAATAATCCTAAAATTTATATGGAACCAGAAAAGACCTCCAATAGCCAAAGGAATATTGAAAAAGAAAGCCAAAGTGGGTGGCATCACAATTCCGGACTTCAAGCTCTATTACAAAGCTGTCATCATCAAGACAGCATGGTACTGGCACAAAAACAGACACATAGATCAGTGGAACAGAATAGAGAGCTCAGAAATAGAGTTGACCTCAACTCTATGGTCAACTAATCTTTGACAAAGCAGGAAAGAATGTCCAGTGGAAAAAAGACAGCCTATTCAATAAATGGTGCTGGGAAAATTGGACTGCCACGTGCAGAAAAATGAAATTGGACCACTTCCTTACACCACACACGAAAATAGACTCAAAATGGATGAAGGACCTCAATGTGAGAAAGGAATCCATCAAAATCCTTGAGGAGAACACAGGCAGCAACCTCTTTGACCTCAGCCGTAGCAACATCTTCCTAGGAACAACGGCAAAGGCAAGGGAAGCAAGGGCAAAAATGAACTATTGGGATTTCATCAAGATCAAAAGCTTTTGCACAGCAAAGGAAACAGTTAACAAAACCAAAAGACAACTGACAGAATGGGAGAAGGTATTTGCAAACGATATATCAGATAAAGGTCTAGTGTCCAAAATCTATAAGGAACTTAGCAAACGCAACACCCAAAGAACAAGCAATCCAATCAAGACATCGGCAGAGGATATGAACAGACATTTCTGCAAAGAAGACATCCAGATGGCCAACAGACACATGAAAAAGTGCTCCACATCACTCGGCATCAGGGAAATACAAATCAAAACCACAATGAGATATCACCTCACACCAGTAAGAATGGCTAAAATTAACAAGTCAGGAAATGACAGATGCTGGCGAGGATGCAGAGAAAGGGGAACCCTCCTCCACTGTTGGTGGGAATGCAAGCTGGTGCAACCACTCTGGAAAACAGCATGGAGGTTCCTCAAAAAGTTGAAAATAGAACTACCCTATGACCCATCAATTGCACTACTTGGTATTTACCCTAAAGATGCAAATGTAGTGATCCGAAGGGGCACATGCACCCAAATGTTTATAGCAGCAATGTCTACAATAGCCAAACTATGGAAAGAACCTAGATGTCCATCAACAGATGAATGGATAAAGAAGAGGTGGTATATATACACAATGGAATACTATGCAGCCATCAAAAGAAATGAAATCTTGCCATTTGCGACAACGTGGATGGAACTAGAGGGTACCATGATAAGTGAAATAAGTCAATCGGAGAAAGGTAACTATCATATGATCTCCCTGATATGAGGACGCGAAGATGCATCATGGGGGGTTAGGGGGATAGGAGAAGAATAAATGAAACAAGATGGGATGGGGAGGGAGACAAACCATAAGTGATTCTTAATCTCACAAAACAAACTGAGGGTTGATGGGGGGGTGGGTAAGGGGCAGGAGGGGTTATGGACATTGGGGAGGGTATGTGCTATGGTGAGTGCTGTGAAGTGTGTAAACCTGGTGATTCACAGACCTGTACCCCTGGGGATAAAAATACATTATATGTTTATTAAAAAAAAAAAAAAAGAAAGGAGGAATACCCAACTTTTGTAGCAACATGGATAGGACTGGAAGAGATTATGTTGAGTGAAATAAGTCAAGCAGAGAGAGTCAAGTATCATATAGTTTCACTTATTTGTGGAGCATAACAAATGACATGGAGGACATTGGGAAATGGAGAGGAGAAAGGAGTTGAGGGAAATTGGAAGGGGAGGTGAACCATAAGAGACTGTGGACTCTGAAAAACAACCTGAGGATTTTGAAGGGGCGGGGGTGGGAGGTTGGGGGAACCAGGTGGTGGGTAATAGGGAGGGCACGTATTGCGTGGAGCACTGGGTGTTGTGCAAAAACAATGAATACTCTTACGCTGAAAAAAATAAATAAATTTTAAAAAATGCAAATAGGACATAGCTGAGTATTCTGTTAATGCTGTGAAGAATAAGATCTATATAGCAAAATTGTTGTCCCAGCCAGATCTAGGAGCATCAGCTTCTTTCACTGTTCCTCAGGTCCCTCATCCTTTGCTGCTAATGGTTCTCATCTGTGACCTTTGGAGGATAACTTTTGATAACTAGAGCAGGAAATGGACTTCTGAGTAAAACTCCATCTTCCTTTGCTCCAGCAGGAATACATTTCAAGGTATAATTTATTCTTCCAAGTTCCCCTGAAGACCATCTGTGGCTACAAGTGCATCTGACATTCCTCTGTTTAGCCTCTTTCCTTTTTCAGTTCTCTTCCTTCAGACCTTTATTGTTTTCTCCTGGGAGAAATTTAACAAATGTTATGCACAAATGTTTCATCTCAGGATCTGCTTTTAGAAAAGCCAAGCTAAGACTGATACATTTCATCATTTGATGCAAAACTGAGACAAAAGAGAGAAGGTAAAGATGCAGAGTGCTTTGAATTTTAAAGGGCAAGAAATCCAAAATGTACACTAGTTTATCTTAATTTCATTAAAATAGATAGCAAGAAATCCATCAAATTGTCATAAAAGGTGGTTTGAGACAGCACAATTTTAAAGGTTCTTCCAATTAATAGTAGAAGGATTTCATAATCATTGTTGGAATCCAATGAGGGTTTTAGATAATGGATTCTTTATAAGAGTTGGGAGGTTTGTGTTAAGATGGTGAGATGGTATCAAAAGTAGAGGTAATTTAGATCATGGAAGGGACAGAGGACAGGCTTTCATGGTGCAGTGTGATGTGCAGTTCAGGGACTAGAATGTACCATAATGCAGTGGGGGTAGCTGGAACCAGGTGGAAGGTAGAACATTCAGGGATTGTGCATGGAAATGCAGGAAGAATATGTGGAAGTACCCAATAAATGCTTATCCAAAAGTTAATTTTTTAAACTAGACTTGACTGCGCTCTCCAAAGTATGGCTACTTACTCTTAAATGGAATACACTTAGTAATTTTGGGTGGAAGTGGCTCATTTTTAGCTTCATAACATGAGAATAAAGATTAACTACACAAGATCCATTATGCCTTATTCATAAATGGCCAAAACAAATCAAAATGTATTTTCCTTTTATTTAAACTTCAACAATATCCATAACTTGTCAATATGCTTTTTTTCCCCTTTGTGATCTGCATTAATTAAAAAAAAAATCTTTCTCTTTATGAAAGCAATAGATTCAAGTCTGACTGAGGGAGCTGATCCTGATGGGATGCATTTAATAAAAACTAAATACATTCAGTAGGTTGGTCACTAATCAAGGTACTCTTTGGTAACCCCCCCCAAAACCCCCCCAAGGCATCCCTATTTTTTAAACTACTTTACAGAAGTATTCTAAACACATATTGGCCCTCTCAGAAAATGTACACATGAAGGGGCACAAAATGAGGCCGAAGTGAAATGGAAATAAATAGAATGAGGGAGAGTGAGCCTCAACCACCATATTCTCTCTTTCTTTTTCATCTCCCAATACAAATCATCCATCAAGAGACTATGCTTTAGGGGCACCTGGGTAGCTCAGTGGGTTAAGCCGCTGCCTTCAGCTCAGGTCATGATCTCAGGGTCCTGGGATCGAGCCCCGCATTGGGCTCTCTGCTCAGCAGGGAGCCTGCTTCCCTCTTTCTCTGCCTGCCTCTGTCTACTGTGATCTCTCTCTGTTAAATAAATAAATGGAAAAAAAATCTAAAAAAAAAAAAAAAGAGAGAGAGACTATGCTTTATTTTGATAATAATGAACTCTGATCCTTAAGTCTGTAGCCATTTTCCAGGTAGTACACAATCACTGATTTGGAACAAACTATACTAAATACTTTTCTACAAAGATATCAAGCTTTCAATCACAGAATTTGGGTTATTTGATTGGCAACACAGATGACAAAAGAAATGAATGTTGAAAAATTATCAACTTCTATTCAATTCCTTTTATAATCAATTTCTGGTATCTTGAACACCCAAAGTAAGATCTTACTGAGAGTGACAAGTTTTCTTTTATCCTAGAAAATCCCTTTATTTGAGTTACAAGAGTTTCCAAGTGATCAAAAATGTCAATATACCCTATGTCTGTATCACTACCACTATAAAATTCAAATAACATAATATAGTGGATAGAACACTTAATTAGAGGGTAGCTTCAAAGAGAGGCTAAATCCTGCCATTCATTGGGCCTGGACAAATTACATAAATGCTTAAGTGTCTATTCTTATCTATAAAATGTGTTTTTTTTCCCTTTTTCTTTTTTAAATATTTATTTATTTATTTAAAAGAGAAAGAGAGAGAAAGAGTATTTGAGGGGAAGGACAAAGGGAGAGGGAGAGAAGCTGACTCCACTGCGTGCAAAGCCGGACTTGGGGCATAGTCGCACAATCCTGAGATCGTGACCTGAGCTGAAAACAAAAGTTGAATGCATAACCAAATGAGTCACCAAGACACCCCAAACTGTGTTTTTACTTATTTGGAAAAAAGATTGCCTATTTTACCAGGCTTGTAGATTTTTTTATAAAAAAATTAAGATTCATGAGAAAAATTATAAATTCTCAATATTATTCACAAATGAATTGTCATTACCATACTCCAAGAAGAGCAGACACTTTCATATTTTTTAAGGTAAGAGAAATAGTAATAACTCATTATCATTATATTGTATCTATTACCATATATTATCTTCATCTTGACTTTTTGAGATTGATGACCATACTTTAATTTCACATCTTTTTTAAGTGTAAAAAACTTTGTGCTCAGAGAAATTGTAGGCTAGTTTTTTTATGGTCAACTAATTCTTGAAAAAGCAGAAAACTATATCCAATGGGGGGAAAAATCAGGTTGTTCAACAAATGTTGGGCAAATTGGACAGCCACATGCAGAAGAATGAAACTGGACCTCTTTTTTTATACCATACAAGCAAATAAACTGAAATACCTAAATGTGAGACAGGAATCCATCAAAATCCTAGAGGAGAACATAGACAGCAGCCTCTTTGACCCTAGCCACAGGAACTTCTTGCTAGACACTTCTCCAGAAAACAGAGCAAAAATGAACTATTGGGACTTCATCAGAATAAAAAGCTTTTTCACAGCAAAGAAAATAGCCAACAAAACTAAAAGACAACCTACAAAATGGGAGAAGATATTTGCAAATGACTTATCAGATAAAGGGTTAATATCCAAAATCTATAAAGAACTTATCAAACCAACACCCAAAGAACAAATAATCCAATCAAAAAATGGGCTGAAGACATGAACAAACATTTCTCCAAAGAGGACATCCAAAAGGCCAACAGACACATGAAAGAATGGTCAACACGCAGCATCAGGGAAATACAAGTCAAAAGCACAATGAGATTCCATCTCACACTAGTCAGCATGGCTAAAATTAACAAGCCAGGAAACAACAAATATTGGTGAGGATGCAGAGAAAGAGGAACCCCTTTACACTGTTAGTGGGAATGAAAACTGGTGTGGCTACTCTGGAAAACAGAATGGAAGTTTATAAAAAAGTTAAAAATAGAACTACCTTATGACCGAACAACTGCACTACTAGGAATTTATCCAAAGGATACAAAAAAAAAAAACCAACAAAAAAAAAAACCCAACTGATTGAAATGGGAGATGTACACCCCAATGTTTACAGCAGCATTATCAGCAATAGCCAAATTATGGACAGAGCCCAAGTGTCCATCAACTGATGAATTAATAAAGAAGATTTTGGAGATCTATCTATCTATCTATCTATATACACACAAACTGAGTGTTGCTGGAGGGGAGTTCATGGGAGAAGGGATAACTGGGTAATGGGCATTAAGGAGGGTATTTGATATAGTGAGCACTGGGTGTTATATGTAACTGATGAATCACTAAATTCTACTCCTGAAACTACTAGTACAGTATATGTTAACTAAATTGAATTTAAATAATTTTTTTTAAAAGCACTAAAAAGAATAAGAAGCCATGCTTTTTTTTGTGGTGTGGGGAGTCAAGTCTAGTTTTAAAAAAGAAATTCTACAAGCTTTTATTCAGAATTTTACTTTTTCTTTCTGCATTTCCATGCACCATGTTGTAAAAGTCTGAGCTGTACTGAACATTCTCTGTCCAAAACTTCAAGACATTTTACTTTTTGTTGTTTCACAGGAAAAGGAGCTGAAGATTTAGAGTGGCTACTGACACAAAAAAAATACTGTGAGTTAGTAACTTTCATAATGGAGAAAATCATTCTTATTCTATATGTGGAATCAGTGAACTAATTTAAAAATATTAGCCTCTGAAAATTATCACTGCTCTTTTGTGCAGGAATAAGTATTACATCTACTCCATTACATGGGCTACCAATTTGAAAATATCACCAGGATTGTATCTAGCATACTACTCCTTTCTGTCTAAAGAACAATTTCCTTCAATTTTCACTTACTTCTTTTAATTCTCTGGGGCCTTTGAGATGAAAAAGCATAAAAAAGTAACTGTTCTACAGTCCAACTGCATTAGCTGGGAATATTTAATGGAATTCATATTTCTAGACTTCTTTTACCCATTTAATTTTTATTTTATTATTCTCAGTCTCACAATGTACTAAAAAAATTTTCATCATGGAGTATGTGAAGTCCTTAATAATATTGTGCTGGTTGATCAACAGGAGTATCTAAAGATACCTCATTTCTCTAGCACTGATTATAGTGCCCAGGAGATTCCCATCCTCCATATCCTAACTATGCTCTCTGGTTGGAGGAAAGCAACTAATGAGATGATAAATCTTGAGATCAATTGAAAGAACACCCTCATTTTCTACATACTTCATGCTAGTAAATAGTATAAGGCCCCTTTCTTCAATAATTTTTGATAATAAAATTGAAGAGATAACACATTTTGATATTGAATATGAAAAGTAAAAAATTACCATTGGAAAAATTAGTCCTGTCACATTTATTAGGAAATGTGCTTCGTATAATTTAATCAGAGTTGTTTAACTCATGATATACTCACTGTGGTGAATTTTATTTGGGAAAGATTATGAATGAGTGCTAGCAAACTGTTCCAAAATGATGGTTGCAACCTTATATTCATGTAGCTTCCTCATGCACTTTGAAATGGATTTGAGATATCTCACACACTCAAAAAAAGATAAGACAGACTATATATCTAACAATAGTCATGAGAAAGAATCAGAAAGATTGGAAACTTCCAGGCAGGTATGATGAAATAATTAACACATTTAGAAACTTCTCTTTATTTCGAGTTTCTTGGAAATTAATCAAAACTAGCCTGTGGGCTATGTTACATATTTTTCAGGAGGAATAGAATAAATTCATTCATATTAATCAACAAAGATGTTTTCTCGGAACTTAGCTGAAGGAGAGGTCTGTGTGGGTTTGCACATGAACAAGATTGGGGTATATTGGGCAGTTACTTTCTAAAACACCATTTTTAAAAATTCCAGTGGGAGACACCCCACTCCCTGCTTTCAAACAATACTGCAAAGTTAAAGTAATCAGGGATGTCTGTGTGGCTCAGTTCAAGTAATCAGGGATGTCTGTGTGGCTCAGTCAGTTAAGTGTCTGCCTTTGGCTCAGGTCACGATCCCAGGGTCCTGGGATGGTGTCCCACATGGAACTCCTTGATCAGCAGGGACCCTGCACCTCCCTCCGCATGCCACTTTCCCTGATTCTGCTCTCTCTCTGACAAATAAATAAATAAAATCTTTTTAAAAAATCTAAAGTAATCAAAACAATATAGCATTGGCATAAAAACACATATATAGGTAAATGAAACAGAACAAAGACCCCAGGAATAAACCCATGCATATACAGTCAACTAATTTATGGCAAAAGGCCCAAGGTTATGAAAGGGGAAAGATAGTCTCTTTAATAAATGGTGTTGGGAAAACTGTACAGCCACATGAAAAAGAACGAAACTGGACCACTATTTTAGAGTATACACAAGAATCAACTAAAAATGGATTAAGATTTGAAAGTAAGATCTGAAACCATAAAATTCCTAGAACAAAAAAAGGTGTGATAACTTTCTTGATGTTAGTCTTGGGGATGACTTTTTGGATTTGACACCAAACAAAGACAATAAAAGGAAAGATGAATAAAAGGGAATATACTAAGCTAAAAATCTTCTGCATAACAAAGGAAATTATCAACAAAATGAAAAGGCAACCTACAGAATAAGAGAAACTATCTGCAAATTATGTATCTGATAAGGAGTTAATATCTAAAATATATTAAAAAACCTCATACAACTCAGTAGAAAAAAAATCTTTACAATTCAAAAGAATGAACAGAAGTTTTAAATAAACACATTTCCAAAGACGACATCTATGTGAACATCATGTATGTGAAACGATGTTCAACGTCACTAATCAGGGAAATGCAAATCATAATAACAAGAAGATATCACTTCACACCTCACACCAGTTAAAATGACTATTATCAAAAGCACAAGAAATAACAAGGGTTGGTGAGGATGTGAAGAAAAGGGAACATCTGTGCACTGTTGGTAGGAATGTAAATGTGCAAAACAGTACATAAGTTTCTTAAAAAAATAAAAATTGAACCACAATATGATCCAGGAACTCTACTTCTGGATATTTATCAGAAGGAAATTGAAATTTTAACTGGAAAAGATATATATACCTAATATTTTTTGTAGCATTATTTACAACACTCAAGACACGCAACAACTTCAGCGTCTACTGATGGATGAATGGATAAGGAAGATGTATGTCTACACAATGGGATATTATTTAGCCATAAAAGAGAATAAAATCTTGTCATTTTCAACAGCATGGATGGATCTTGAGGGTATTGCGTTAAGTGAAATAAATTAAACAGAAAAAGCCAAATCCTGTATGATCTTATTATATGTGGAATCCAAAACCAAACCAAAACAAAACCTGACTTGTAGGTAAAAAGAACAGAAGAAGAACCCCCAGAGACGGCGGTTGCAGAGTGGGTGAGCTGGGCGGAGGTGGTCAAAATGTACAAACTTACAGTTATAAATTAAATAAGTCCTGAGGATATAATGTACAGTATGGTGAGTATATTTAATGATACTATATTGTATATTCAGAAGTTGCTAAGATTAGATCTTAAAAGTTTTCTTCACAAGAAAAAAAATGGTAACTATGTGCAATGATGAATGTTTACTAGATTTATCATGGTGATCACTTGTAAGTGATTACATTTAACAAATAATTATGTTGTATACCTGAACCAATATAATGTTATAAAGTCAATTATATCTCAAAAATGATCACATCACAATGAAAAAATATGCATTTAAGCATGCTTGAATAAAAATCTTCCATATGTTACAGAATATAATAGAAATCAAATTGAATAGAAATCTAAGTAAATATAAATTGTGAAGTCAGGTAAAATATTTCTTTTTGTAAAGACTTTTCAACAAATATAAGCCAGAAGGGACAAGTGCAAAGTCTCCTCTGGGATGGAATATGCCTGGTGTGCTCACAGAACATGAGCAACACTACTCTGGCTAGAGTTATATGGTTAGACAGAAGGGAAGTAGGACCTGGACTCATTTTCTTGACAATGTTGTTCTCTTCAAATGACTCTCTTCTTTTCTGCTTTCTTTTTTTACCCAAGTGTAATAGCTTACAGTGCTGTTCCTTAAGTGATTCTTGACTGTTTTCTTGATAAAATTCTACTAATTGACTTTTTAAATTGCATATCAAATTAATGGTGAATTAACTTGTTCTTAGAACTTATTAAACAATGTCTGAACAGCACCACATCTAAATTTAAAAAATATACATATGATAGTTGAGACTGGACTCTGGCAATGATAGAGTGAAGGTTTCTTCAAATCCACTCCTCCGTAAAACCAATGAAAACAGTGGCAACAAAACAAAACAAAGGCAATTTGAACAACAAAATAAATAAATAATGTACCAATGGATTATAAAGTAAATTATAAGAAAAACCCATGTACCTATATGGTTTTAAAAAATGATTAAGCAAACAAATAAATGATTGAGAAGAGACAAATCCAAGTAATTTACATGGATATTCCCTACTCAAAGAAGTGAAGCATAACTCTCTGTTCCTTGGGTGTGGTTGCTCACAGTGACTTTTTCCTAATGAAAAAAAACAGGGAAAGGAGGGAAGAGAGGAACTTTACAGTGAATAAACCTGGCAAACAGTACCTCAGCCAGCTGGTGAAGGTTAACCATAGCAATAACATGTTGATAATACTCATCACTGATATGATGTGATGAAAATGAAACGTATCCCTGTGGTCTTCTTCCACAAAGCCCCAGTGTAATCATGGGGATAATGTCAGACAAATCCCAGTTGATGGACATTCTACAAATTACTTTACCAGTTTTTCTCAAAAATTTCCAAATTGTCATAACACTTTGAACTGTCATAGCCAAAAGAGTCAAGAAAAAATGACAAATAAATGTACCATTTATTTGAGCAGGATTTGTAAATATAAAATGAGTATTAGATAAAAACTACAAAAACCTAAATAAGGTATGGACTTTAGTTGATAATATAACACTATTGGTTCACTAATAGTAATAAAACTCTAATGCAAGATGTTAATAAAAGGGAAAACTGGATGAATAGTATATGAGAACTCATTTTTCTATAAATCTAAAACTGTTCTAAAATTAAAAGATTATTTCCGAAAAGAAAACAAAAACCTACTAAACACAGTTTCTGTTTAGTGTAATGGTTAATGAAGAGAATTTTACTGCTTAGCACTTTGTGGTGCTGGGAAATTTCCATATCTTTTATTGCCTTTCATTCTCTGTAATATGAGAATGGTAATAATACCTACCTCAGAGTGTTGTTATAAGGATTAATATTTGTTAAAAAGTTAAGTAAAATGCCTAGCACATAGTAAGCACTATATAAATGTTTATTAAACAATATGCCAGAAATCCTCAAAGAAGAACCCTGAATGAAAGAATTTTGATAAGCCCCTTGGATGATGCAAGGAGATAGCAAATAGTCATATACTTAAAAATAGCAGAGAATTGTTAACTGCCTTCCAGGGAGGGGAGGTTCCATTAATTGCATGGTTTTAATTTTGCATTTAAGAAGGACTCAAAAACAAGAAGTTTAAAAGCAAATGTTTATAAGCAGTATTATTCATAATAGATAATAAATTCAAATGTCAGTTAATGGGCAAATGGATAAACAAATATGTTATATCCATTCAATGGAAAATTATTTGTTCATAAAAAAGGAACCAATTACTGACACATACTGCAATTTAGATGAAGCTTGAAAAACGTAAAAAAATTCCATATATTATATGATTCTATTCATATGAACGTACAGAATAGGGAACTCTACAGAGACAGAAAGTGCTTAGTGACTGGAGGTGGAGAAGGTAGGTCAGTGTTAGCTGAAGTGTATGGAGTTTCTTTTTTGGTGACAAAAATATCCTAAAATTGAGTGTGGTGTTGATTGCACACATTCACGAATATACTAAAAACCTTGGAACTGTATACTTTAAATGGGTAAATTCACTCTGTAAATTTACTGTTCTCACTTATACTGGTGAATGGGTGGAGAATGGGGTCTGCTAGCAGTTATATACTAAGCAGTAGACACTATTAGCAGTTCAATTCTTTTTTTTTTTTAAGGGGATGAATGGACCAATTCTAGAGATACCAATCAAATGTGTCTTTGAACTCAGAAAGGAAAATATAGAAAAATGTAGACATTTGCATGCGATGCTTACTCCCAGTATTGTAGAATCCATTCCCAGGGGAGTATCTTCCCTTTCTCCTCTTGTCCACACCTGCTCACCCACTTGCCCATCTGCTAAGCAGACTCCCAACTTCTTTTTCCAAACATTGCCGCTGCCCTGCCAGGCTGTTTATGTGCTCAGTTCTGTACTTCCACTGCACCATGTCTATACCACTTTCTCTAGCTGTCTACTTACATTTCCATTTTCTCATTATATCCTCAGCCTCTTTTAAGGTCACCAGTCCTCTCATTTAGTTATCTCAGCACTGAAGTTAGCTGAGGTTATTAAATATAAGTAAATAAATATGTAATAGATGAAATCCAAATTTAGTATATCTTCTTTTGTACTTAAAAACAAATAACCTGGAGAGGAGGGGCAAGATGGCAGAAACGTAGGAGACCCCATTTCAACCAGTCCCCTACAGTGAGTTAATTGTCTACTAGAACACTCTGAACACCCATGAAATCACCCTGGGATGTAAGATTATGCACTTCTGGATCTCTATAGAGCAGAAGGCACCAGTGGAGAGTGTTTCTGTGTATTTGTTTTTGTTCTGTGGTGTCTTCTGATTGCTCAGAAATGTTTCAGGTATACCTTGCCTGGATTGTGGTTGATATATTGAGCTACACATCCCCTGAACCACCTCTCACCAAAATGACTAGGAGGAGGAACACCAAACAGAGGAAAAATTCAGACAGTGCCCTCTCCATCAGATCTATTGGATATGGACATAAACAGGAATTCAGAGTAATAATTATCCAGGCAATGGCTAGGTTGGAGAAAACCATTAGTGACAACATAGAATCTCTAAAGGCAGAAGTGAAAGCTGCCCAGGAAGAAGTTAAAAATGCTATCAATGAGATTCAATCTCATCTAAATACTCTAACAGCTAGGGTAACATGGGCAGAGGATAGAATTAGTGATCTAGAGGACAAACTGATAGAGAAAAGGGATCAGGAGAAGAAATGGAAAAAACAGCTTAGAAACCATGAAAACAGAATCAGGGAAATAAATGATGCAATGAAACATTCTAATGTCAGAATTATTGGGATCCCTGAGCGGGAGGAGAAAGAAAGAAGACTAGAAGATTTAGTTGAACAATTCTCAGTGAAATTTACCCAATCTGGGGAACAGAACCAGCATTCATGTCCTAGAGATAGAAAGATCACCCCCAAGATCAACGAATCTAGAAAGATCTCGAGATATTTGATTGTGAGACTGATGAGTCATAATTTAAGACAGGAGCTCCTGGGGGCAGCTAGGGGGAAGAGATTTTTTACATACAGAGGAAGGTCCATCAGAATAATGTCAGACCTGTCCACAGAAACCTGGCAGGCCAGAAAGGGCTGGCAAAACATATTCAGGTCACTAAATGAGAAGAACATGCAGCCTTGAATACTTTATCCAGCAAGGCTGACATTCAAAATGGATAGAGAGATAAAGAGCTTCCAAGACTGGCAAGATTTAAAAGAGTATGTGACCACCAAGCCAGCACTACAAGAAATATTAAGGGGAGTTCTATAAAAGGAAAAAGAAACAAGAGTGATGTAGAACAGAAATTTACAGAGACAATCTATAGAAATAAGGACTCCACAGGCAACATGATGTCAATAAAAATGTATCTTTCAATAATTACTCTCAATGTGAAGGGCCCCAAAGGCCTAAAGACTCTCATAAAATGATACAGGATTGCAGATTGGATAAAACAACAGGACCCATCCATACGCTGTCTACAAGAGACCCATTTGGAACCTAAAGATACATCCAGACTGAAAGTGAAGGGATGGAGAAGCATCTTTAATGCCAATGGGCCTCAAAAGAAAACTGGGGTAGCAATTCTCATATCAGATAAATTAGATTTTAAACTAAAGACTATAGTCAGAGATAAAGAAGGATACTATATCATTCTTTAAAGAGTCCATCCACCAAGAAGATCTAACAATTGTAAATATTTATGATCCCAATACAGGAGCAGCCAACTACATAAGACAACTGTCAATCAAGATAAGTCATATTGATATACACTAATAGTAGGGGATCTTAACACTCCACTCTCAGTAATAGACAGATCATCCTAGCAGAAAATCAATGAAGAAATGAGAGCATTGAATGACACATTGGACTAGATAGACCTCATAGGTATATAGAGAACATTCCACCCTAAAACAACAGAATGCTCATTCTTCTTGAATACACATGGAACGTTCTCCAGAATAGATCACATACTGGGACACAAATAAGGGCTCAACTGATACCAAAAGATTGATATTATTCCCTGCATATTCTGAGACCATAATGTTTGGAAACCAGAACTCAATCACAAGAGAAGTATGGAAGGAATTCAAAACACTTGGAAGCTAAAGACCACCCTACTTAAGAATGTTTGGATCAACCAGGAAATCAAAGAAGAACTTAATTAATGGAATCAAATGAGAATGAAAACACATGGGTACAAAACCTATGGGACATGGCAAAGGTGGTCATAAGGGGGAAATATGTAGCCATTCAAGCCTCTCTCAAAAAAAAAAAAAAAAAAGAAAAAAGAAAGATCCAGAATACACTATCTCTCTTTACAGAATTGTAAAGAACTGGAGAATCAACAACAAATTAACCATTCCACACAAAAGAAGGGAAATAATCAAGATTAGAGCAAAGATCGAAGAGATAGAAACTAGAGATAGAGTAGAACACATCAACAAAACTAGAAGCTGGTTTTATGCAAGAATAAGATTGATAAACCACTGGCCAAATTAATCCAAAAGAAAAGAGACAGGACCCAAATTAATAAAATTATGAATGAAAAGGGAGAGATCATGACTAACACCAAGGAAATAGAAGGAATCATCAGAAATTATTATCAACAGTTATATGCCAATAAGTTAAGCAGCCTAGATGAAATGGATGCATTCCTGGAAATCTATAAACTTCTAAAACTGAATCAGGAAGAAACTGACAACCTGAATAGACCAATATCTAGTAATGAGATTGAAGCAGTGATTAAAAAACAAACAACAGCAACAACAACAAAAAACCCAAAACACCTCTCCAAAAACAAGAACCCAGGACCTGATAGATTCCCTGGAGAATTCTAGCAAACATTCAAAGAAGAAATAATACCTATTCTCCTGAAGCTGCTTCAAAAGATGGATGCAAAAGATGGCTTTTATGAAGCCAGCATTAACCTGATCCCCAAACCAGGAAAAGACCCCACCAAAAAAGGAGAATTTCAGATCAATATCCCTGGTGAATAGGGATGCCAAGATTCTCAACAAGATCCTAGCTGATAGGATCAAAAAGTACATTAAATAGATTATCCACCATTGGGAATGCAAGCTGGTGCAACCACTCTGGAAAACAGCATGGAGGTTCCTCAAAATGTTGAAAATGGAACTACCCTATGACCCAGCAATTGCACTACTGGGTATTTACCCTAAAGATACAAACATAGTGATCCGAAGGGGCACGTGTACCCGAATGTTTATAGCAGCAATGTCTACAATAGCCAAACTATGGAAAGAACCTAGATGTCCATCAACAGATGAATGGATAAAGAAGATGTATATATACACAATGGAATACTATGCAGCCATCAAAAGAAATGAAATCTTGCCATTTGCAACGACGTGGATGGAACTAGAGGGTATCATGCTTAGTGAAATAAGTCAATCGGAGAAAGACAACTATCATATGATCTCCCTGATATGAGGACATGGAGAAGCAACATGGGGGGTTAGGGGGATATGAGAAGAATAAATGAAACAAGATGGGATTGGGAGGGAGACAAACCATAAATGACTCTTAATCTCACAAAACAAACTGGGGGTTGCTGGGGGGAGGTGGGGTTGGGAGAGGGGGAGGGGGTTATGGACATTGGGGAGGGTATGTGCTATGGTGAGTGCTGTGAAGTGTGTAAACCTGGTGATTCACAGACCTGTACCCCTGGGGATAAAAATACATTATATGTTTATTAAAAAAAAAATTGGAAGGGGAGGCGAACCATAAGAGACTATGGACTCTGAAAAACAACTGGAGGGTTTTGAAGGGTCAGAGGTGGGAGGTTGGGGAACAGGTGGTGGGTAATAAGGAGGGCACGTTTTGCATGGAGCACTGGGTGTTGTGCGAAAACAATGAATACTGTTATGCTGAAAAAATAAATAAAAAATTAAGAAATTTTAAAAAAGAAAAAAAATATTATCCACCATGACCACGTGGGATTTATCCATGGGATGCAAGGGTAGTTCAACATTTGCAAATCAATCAATGTGATAAAACAAATCAGCAAGGAAAGAGAGAAGAACCACATGACCCTCTCACTTGATGCAGAAAAAGCATTTGAAAAGATACACCATCCGTTCCTGACTAAAACACTTCAAAGCTTAGGGATAGAGGGAACATTCCTCAACTTCATAAAATCTATCTATAAAAAACCCACAGAGGGTATCATCCTCAAGGGGGAAAAGCTGACAGCCTTCCCTTTGAGATCAGGAACATGACAAGGATGTCTACTCTCGTGACTGTTCTGCAACATAGTACTAGAAGTCCTAGCAACAGCACTCAGACAACAAAAAGAAATAAAAGGTATTCAAATTGGCAAAGAAGAAGTCAAATTCTCTTTGCAGATGCCGTGACACTTTATATGGAAATCCCAAAAGACTCCACCCCAAACTACTAGAACTCATACAGCAATTCAGTAATGTGGCAGGATATAAAATCAATGCACAGAAATCAGTTGTTTTCTTATACAGTAACAATGAAACTGTAGAAAGCAAAATTAGAGAATTGATTCCATATACTATAGCACCAAGAACCACAAAATATATGGGAATAAACCTAACCAAAGAGGTAAAGGATCTGTACTCGAGGAACTACAGAACACTCATGAAAGAAATTGAAAAAGACACAAAAAGATGGAAGAGCATTCCATGCTCATGGATTGGAAGAATAAACATTGTTAAAATGTCTATACTGCCTAGAGCCATCTATATTTTCAATGCCATCCCAATCAAAATTCCACCGGCATTTTTCAAAGATCTGGAACAAACTATCCCAAAATTTGTATGGAACCAGAAGAGACCCCAAATTGCTAAGGAAATGTTGAAAAAGAAAAACAAAACTGGGGCATCACATTACCTGATTTCAAGCTTTACTACAAAGCTGAGATCACCAAGTCAGGATGGTACTGGCACAAAAACAGACACATAGACCAGTGGAACAGAGTAGAGAGCCCAGATATGAATCCTCAACTCTATGGCCAAATAATCTTTGACAAAGCAGGGAAAATTATCCAGTGGAAAAAGCACAGTCTCTTCAATAAATGGTGCTGGGAAAATAAGACAGCAACGTATAAAAGAATGAAACTCTACCATTCTCTTACACCATACATAAAGATAAGCTTGAAATGGATGAAAGACCTCAATGTGAGGCAAGAATCTTTCAAAATCCTGGAGAAGAACATAGGCAGTAACCTCTTTGACATTAGCCACAGCAATTTCTTTCAAGACATGTCCCCAGAGGCAAAGGAAACAAAAGTAAAAATGAACTTTTGGGACTACATCAAGATCAAAAGTTTCTTCACAGTAAAGGAAACCGTCAACAAAACAAAGATACATACCACGGAATGGGAGAAGATATTAGCAAATGACACTAGAGACAAAGGGCTGATATCCAAGATCTATAAAGAACTCCTCAATCTCAACACACACAAAACAGATAATCATGTCAAAAAATGGGCAGAAGACATGAACAGATACTTCTCCAAAGAAGACATACAAATGACTAACAAACACATGAAAAAATATCTATCATCACTAGCCATCAAGGAGATTCAAGTCAAAACCACATTGAGATGCCACCTTACACCAGTTAGAATAGTCAAAATTAACAGGACAGGAAACAGCAAATGTTGGAGAGGATGTGGAGAAAGGGGAACTCTCTTTTACTATTGGTGGGAATGCAAGTTGGTGCAGCCAATTGGGAAAACAGTGTGGAAATTCCTCAAAAAATTAAAAATAGAGCTACCCTATAACCCTGAAATTGCATTACTGGGTATTTACCCCCAAAGATACAGAGGTAGTGAAAAGAAGGGCCATCTATAACCCAATGTTCATAGCAGCAATAGCCACAGTCACCAAACTGTGGAAAGAACCAAAATGCCCTTCAACAGATGAATAGATAAAGAAGATGTGGTCCATATATACAATGAAGTATTATGCCTCCATCAGAAAGGATGAATACCCAACTTTTGTATCAACATGGACAGATTGGAGGAGATTATGCTAAGTGAAATAAGTCAAGCAAGAGAGTCAATTATCATATCATTTCACTTACTTGTGGAGCATAAGGAATAACACGGAGGACATTGGGAGATGGAGAGAAGTGAGTTGGGGGAAATCGGAGGGGGAGACAAACCATGAGAGACTGTGGATTCTGAGAAACTAACTTAGGGTTTTGGAGAGGAGGGAGGTGGGGGGTTGGATGAGCCTGTTTGTGGGTATTAAGGAGGGCATGTATTGCATGGTGTACTGGGTGTGGT
Source organism: Meles meles (assembly GCF_922984935.1). Classification (NCBI taxonomy): domain Eukaryota; kingdom Metazoa; phylum Chordata; class Mammalia; order Carnivora; family Mustelidae; genus Meles; species Meles meles. The sequence goes on from NC_060070.1 coordinate 13,701,742, forward strand.
GCATAAACAAGGAATTTTGTAACACACACAAAAAAAGAAAAATTAAATTAAATTAAATTAAATTAAAAAACAAAAAGAATAACAGCAACAAAAATAACCTGTTACATTTATTCTACATTCCCTTCCCACTGACCTTTCTATAACACATATTATTAACATCATGACACTCATGTACCAAAAACTTTGAGTCTTCATCACCCCTATGGCAAAAACTCTTCACAACTTCCATTCCCCTCTGCTGTTACTGTGCATCAAGCCAGAAACTTCAACAATGAAAAAGTGGTTGCATATCTCTGAATTCTGTAATTTCGTAGTCTTTGCCTTTGCATAAAACCTTTTATTCCTTGTCTTCTGGGAAAATTTCTTTTCATATCAAAATCAAACTCAGATTTAATGTTTTCAGAAAGTTTTCTTTAACTACCTCCTTTCTGTCTGAAATAAAGTTAAGTACAGTTTTTTGTTTAAGTATTTTACCTGCTTCTTTCTGATAACGTTTTAGAATATAAGTGAGGTTCAGTGGGGTGGAGTCCGGAGCTGATGACCAAGAAAGAATTCTTGAGAGATCTTTGGTGAAAAATGATGGTTTATTAAATCATGGGGGCAGGACCTGGAGGCAGAAAGAGCTGCTGCCCTGGGGTTGTGATGGGCAGCTGATTATAGACTATGGGGTTGGGGGAGGTATGGAAAAAGGGAGGTGTCAATAGAACTTTTATATGCTAAAGAGGATCTACTAGATACCAGTGGACTTGCCATTGTTAGATTAAGGTTTTTTCCCCCTCTAAAAGGTATTAACATTAACATACTTGGGAGATTCCTGGAAGAATGTCCCACCCAGGAGTAAGGGCTGGGGAGAGGTCGCAGGGTGTCAACTTCTGCTTTGTCCTCAGCTTGCTTTCTGTTCCCTAATCATCTCCACATTCACTACATTGAATTTTAGTAAAATTAGTCTTCCTGATTCAGTGGAGAGAGAGATCACCATGTTCAGGAATTCTGTTTTTCTTCTTTGGCACAGTGTCTTGTAAATACTAGGTACTCAATGGATGTTGTTTTTAATGATTTAATAAAGGAATGGATGAAAAAATTAATACTTAAACACTTGGTTTTTAAAATGTTTCTCATGCATCAGGTCATGTATTTCTTATATCTATACTGAATTAGGCTTTATATTAAGTATCAAACTCATTTAAGATACAAGAAATCTAAGGATATGAGGAGTGTGATGACACCAAGTGCAGAGGTCCAGCTTTTCTGACTGCTGAGTCTCTGTTCCCTCCTGAAAGGGCATCTGAATTTGAAGCAACAATGTTTGGCAGACATAGAAGCTACAGAATGCAAGTAATAAAAAAGAGAAAGAAATGAACTCCAAGAAAGACACGTTATTGTAATCTAGATTATATTTTATGTATACTGAGAAAGCAATCCTATATAAAGCCTTCCTTAGAGAGTCAAATTTCTTCTTATCACTATCAAAGTCATTTTGATCAAATAGAACAACTTATTACAAATGAATTACGTTGCTTTGGGAACATTCAGTTCCTAGGTCAATTTTTATTTAAGAATTGTTGTCTCTTTATGAAGTTAGTATAGATTTTTGTCAATTAGATCAGGCGTCTCATGTCACCAGGTATCTCCATGTTCTAAAGAAGAGATGATAAACTTATATCTAAAGAACTAATTTCAAACACCTGAAGATTGCTTTTATATTATCCAAAGTGAAAGAACCTTAGAAATCATCACCACCCATCATATTTTTAAGTTAAGAAAATGAAAGACACTAAAAGGTGAAATAATTGGTCTAAAATGACTCAGTAGGTTGCAATGGATCTGGGAATTGGCGCCTGTCCTCCCCACCTGAATACAAGCTCTTCCTTTGCCCCTTGTTTATACATTATTTCAACATGCTCTTTGCATTAATTTCGTTTTCATACATTCACTACTGTTCCTACTGTGGGGAAATTCATCAAGTTTTTAAATAGCTCCCTCTCTTAACTGTATTGCCATGGTAAAAGGGTCAACATACTGTCTTTTTAACAGATAGTATGGGAGGATCATCTCATATGACTGTGTACAGGTAGCATTGTTAAATACAAGTGTGTGTTTTAAAAATATCATGCAACATCAATTCGGAAAGCATTGTCTTGTTTTTTTTTAAAGGTTTCAGTGAATAAATATTTTCAATTTAAAGTTAGCTGTAGATCACCTTATAATTTTTTGTTTTCAACTGCCTTCTTTGCTTTGGTTATTTTCTAGTCTTTTCTCAGATCTGGCATTTACTCCATTCATTTCTTGGCCTCCAGGCTAGATTTAATTTTCCTTATAGTTCTGTAGAAGCAATGCATATAGATTCTAGAGACAAACGCATGGATCAAAATCCTGTCTCTGTTAGTAACTAGCTGTAAAAAGTTGGGAAAAATCACTGAATTTTTCTAAATTTGTTTCCCCATTTGATAAATGTAGGTAATATTAGTGCTTATCTCATGAGGTAGTTGTCAGCATTATATGAATTATTCCATTTAAAACTAGTACCAGATTATATATTATTTAATATAATAACTCTTTCAAAAATGTAAATTATCAATATAATTATTACATAACTTTTATGAATATGGAGAATAACAGTTGTGATTTGTATTAAAACCGTGTGACAATACAATATAGCCATTTTTCTTACTTCCCCTTTTAAAATATATATTCAAAAATAAATGGCATTGAAAACCAATTTTGAACCAAAATCCCTGCTAAATATTGCCTCTAAAAAAATCACAAATCTTATGAAGGTAAAGTTATTAAAAAGGCTTCCTAAATTAGATTAAGACTAAGAATGCGATGATTGATTACATTCATAAAGATGACAAATGATTTCATTTTAACTAGAAAATTTGACACATCATTAGTCCACAGTAATGTGGTCAAATGACTTTCCTTAGTTGGGGAAATATACAGGCTAGAGGAGTGATAAATGGATGCTTTTTAAATGCAAGTAGTTCAGAAACTTTAACTTGCATGGCAAAATAAAAACTGAGTATGATTCAGAGGAATGACTCAGAAGAACCTGAAGATAACTTTTACATTTTGTACCAAATGGAAAAATGCTATTCTTTGCAAGGATCTCTGTTGATGTATTACACCTGTACATTGAATGCATAATGAAATAAATTATCCCTTGTTTATTAAATACAGTATTCCTATTTGAATATTTTAATACAAAACCTTCTCATCTGTATATAGAGGCCTGTTCAGGTCTGGGAGTAGCAATGCATGAGTTCAGTGGTGAGGGCTCACTGCAAATTACTGTCCCCTAGAGCTCTTGGTGTCTTGGCAATTGAGGAGAGGAAAGGGACCCCCCATGTTTTTGAGTACCTCTCCTCTAACACCAATGCAAGGGAATAGGGAATAATCTCCTGAGGGATGGATAGAGTACTGGCTAGGGTATGAAGTGTAGGAAGGCCTTTTCTCTCTGGAGCATTCCCCTTTAAATTTTGGCTGTTACCCTAAGTAGGTGCAGCTCTGCATGCCTCTCTCTGGGCAAGAAAATCATATTTCTTCTGCCTTGAGTTCTCTGCAGACTAGGTCCATGAGGACAAGAAAGAATCTGAGTCATTTCAAATTTGACATTAAATATGCTACTTTTCCAGGACTTGGATATATTTTTTAAAAAATTTCCATTAAACGCCCCCCCCTCAGAAAAAGTAGCTTGGAACATGGTCATTTAATCATTAATGTTCAATACTGTGGAATAGCTACAGGTCAGATGGAGACATCTTTCATGATTATATTTTTTTCAGTTCACACTGTTATGAAACCAGAACAAAGATAATTTGATTTCTAGCAATCTTCTGCAGTACTCTTTTCTGGAAGTCATTAGACAACTTGTCAAACTAGAAAACAACAAAGTTATAATCAACAATAATAGACAACAAGCTATCAGACAATGGATATTTTATGGACTGAACCAGGTTATTTCCTAGTGTAGCTGTTGATCTTGAGAGAAACAGGGCAAGCATACGCCAGAGGCCAACTGAGGGGTAAAGAGAGAGAGTTGTCATTACCTGGCCAAAAACACACTTTTCTAATTAAAGAAACACTGGAGATGAACGTGATCTGCAAGGGATTCAAGGAATTTATACAAGGAGGGTGGTTTTAAATGAATGAATTTTACATGACTGTATGCTACATGGACCTTCTGTAAAATTCCTTGTAGAAGAATTTCAGAGTGTGGAACTCATACCCCATCTGTTCCGTTGGCTCTCAGCTTCATTCCCAACATCCTTTGTGTCCTGGGGACATCAGTAGAGACTGCGGGCTCCAGTAGCACTGGGGATGGACAAGAGCAGAAGCTAGATGGCAAACTCCTGGTGGTTTGTTGCCATGCAGTTCAGCGGCAGTGGATGCTCAAGACAAACTTTTCACATGTAGTAACAGAGGCATGACAGCACAGTCAGAAAATTGAATTGCTTAACTTTGTTTAGATCTGGAGTGCCAGCAAACGTGCCCTATTCCTTTGTCTCAGTACAGGTACTCTGACTGAGCCCAAAGTCAAGGACTAGGGAAATCTGTGGTAGTCCTTCAGTGTGGGAAACTGCAAAGCTGTATGGCAAAAGGGATCAAGGATTGGGGCTAATAATGCAATCTGTCCCCACACTCTGTGTGTTCTTAATTCGATAATACTTGATGTTGCACACAAATGCCAGAAATATTTTATCTGGCTTGATGGGTAGGGAGTGCTGTTTTTCACCTTTTCTGTTTCTTTAGGGAAAACAGCAAGGAAGGGAAGTGAAGATTCTGAAAAGACAAATTGCACCTGAACAAGGCAATTGTAAATGTTACACTTAATCGGGGAACAACAGATAAACCCTGTGAAATCTAAATTTTTACACACTCAGAATTAGTTTTGATGCTAAATATAAACACAATGTTAAGAAAAACCGAGGTCTGTAAATATCATATTTGTAGGAAGTAGTGATATCTATCAAATGTTTTTTTCACTTACGTGTATGGTGATAAAAAATACATCAAGATATGAAAATATTTGCAATCATATTAGTTTCTGTTTTTATTTTCCTAGAAGACAATCTTAAATATCAAGGATGATACCTGTATTTTTATAGCAATGAGAAAAACCATCATTCCAAGAAGAATCTTAGATAAAAATCAGGGCTGCAAGACTCTAAATAATGAAAAAAAAGGGTAAATTTCTGCAAAGAAAGGCATGAAGGAAATATGAAAATCTTCAAAGGGACAGAATTTTATCTTATGCCAAAGTGTATCATAAAAAAAAATTCAGGATTTTATAACTATGCTTCTATTCAATAAAGACTGTGTTTGTATTTCTTTCTGCTATTTCAACTATTCAAGAAATTACAGAAGAGGGTCTTGTAACTCTTGGGACTGGGGACAACTGCAAGAGGAAAGAAATGCAAAAGTCTAGAAGGTATTTTTCTTATTTCCTATCTTGAAATCTGCACCAGTGAGCTAAAAATACTCAACACAGGGAGCCTGGGTGGTTCAGTTGGTTAAAGCCTGTGCCTTCAACTCAGGTCATGATCCCTGGGTCCTGGGATTGAGCCTGGCATTGGGCTCTCTACTCGGTAGGAAGCCTGCTTCCTCCTCTCTCTCTCTCTCTGCCTGCCTCTCTGCCTACTTGTGATCTCTGTCTGTCGTGTCTGTGAATGGATAAAATCTTTAAAAAATAAATAAATAAATAAATAAAATAATATAAAAATACTCAACACATGTGAATACAGCCCAAATGGAGTGACTCTGAAAGGGGCGGGGGGGTAAATCAGTTGATTAAAAATATCTCCAGATGTCCTCCATGTTATTTGTTATGCTCCACAAATAAGTGAGACCATATGATACTTGACTCTCTCTGCTTGACTTATTTCGCTCAGCATAATTTCTTCCAGTCCCGTCCATGTTGCTACAAAAGTTGGGTATTCGTCCTTTCTGATGGAGGCATAATACTCCATTGTGTATATGGACCACATCTTCCTTATCCATTCATCCATTGAAGGGCATCTTGGTTCTTTCCACAGTTTGGCGACCGTAGCAGATGAACCATGAGAGACTATGGACTCTGAAAAACAACCAGAGGGTTATGAAGGGGTGGTGGGGGGGTGGGATGTTGAGGAACCAGGTGGTGGGTAATAGGGAGGGCACGTACTGCATGGAGCACTGGGTGTGATGCCAAAACAATGAACACTGTTATGCTGTAAATAAACAAACAAAAAAAAAAGTCAAAAAAAAAAAATATCTCCAGAGCCATCTGAAAAGAAAAATGCAGATTTGATGTGGTTTACTTCAGTGTCCAAAGACACAAAGCAATTGAATATATGTAAGTTTGAGATTTAACATTTACCAATTATTTCCTGTCAAAAAATATCTTTGATTGCCATCTTTCATGGTGAAATGACCTTCCTGTAACAGAGCCAATACTTGAGATTAAAGTATTGAGTTGAGAAAACTTAATTCCAAACACAAAGAAGTACGTTCACTGGAGTAGGAGAGCTCTGATATGTTCCAATGCATTTGTATTCCATGATCAGGTTTTAGGCACAGGAGAAGTAAAGTCCTAAAATTTTGAAAAAAATTCTAGTTTTTTTTTTTGTTTTTTGTTTTTGTTCTTTTAAGATCTCTGCTTCCTGCTCTGATGGAGTAACAAGAACTGGATTATGTTCCTGCTATGAATACGTACATACATTGTGTATACATATATGCATCAGAAAACAAGGCAAAACCAGAACCTATTCCAGGTAAACAAATGACCAGTTCTTATCTCCCTTGGAGACACCTGTCTCTCTCTAGATTTGGGATTAGTTGTTTGTCAAGCAACTTGATTTCTGATGGGTTCAAGAAAAGTTGCTAACTGGCATGTTATCCAGACTTTTGTATAAATGTGAGAATGATGTTCTTGCTAGTGTTCCACATCTCTGAGCTAAACTGGAAATCCCCATCTTCTTTTAAACTTTATAGTATACTTTTATATTTTACAATTTTCTTCCCTCTTTCAAAGAAAATTATCTAAGCGTCGCTTTTTTTGTCTTTTTAAATTAACATATAATGCATTATTTGTTTCATGGGTACAGGTCTCTGATTCAGTAGTTTTACACAATTTACAGTACTCACCATAGCACATAGCCTCCCCAATGTCCATCACCCACCACCCCATCCCTCCCACCCACCGCGCTCCTGTCCAGCAAGCCTCAGTTTGTTTCCTGAAATTAAGAGTCCCTTATGGTTTGTCTCCCTCTCTGGTTTCATCTTGTTTCATTTTTCTCTCCCTTTCCCTATATTCCTGTGTCTCAGTTCTCAAATTCCACATATCAATGAGATCATATGATAATTCTATTTCTCTGATTGACTTATTTGCTTAGCAAAATACCCTCTAGTTCCATCCACATCATTGCAAATTGAAAGATTTCAGTGGTTTTGATGGCTGCATAATATTCCATTGCATATATAGGCCACATCTTCTTTATCCATTCATCTGTTAATGGACATCTAGGTTCTTTTCATAGTTTGGCTATAGTGGACATTGCTGGGTGCAGGTGCCCCTTCGGATCACTACATTTGTATCTTTAAGGCAAATACCCAGTAGTGCAATTGCTGGGTTGTAGGGTAACTCTATTTTCAACTTTTTGAGGAAACTTCATACTGTTTTCCAGAGTGGCTGCACCAGCTTGCATTCCCACCAACAGTGCAGGAGGGTTCCCCTTTCTCTGCATCCTCGCCAACATCTGTCATTTCCTGACTTGTTAATTTTAGCCATTCTGACTGATGTGAGGTGATATCTCACTGTGGTCTAAGCATGCCTTGATATTGTTTAATTTAGAGTGAAATGATATCTCTCAAATATTAAGCATATCTATCAGGAAGCATGATACCTTTTGTGGTTATTCAGGCTTTTATTTTTGCTCTCAGTTAGGTACTTAAATTCCTTTTTTATATAAGATATATAGTTCTTATCAGGTATGCACTTTATATCAAGGAATATTTTTTGTTTTTCTTGCTACTTCAAGTATGAAATTTCATCTGATTTCATTTTCTGTTTGGTTGTTACTCTGTATAAAAATGTTTTATTTTTGATTTGTTGTTCTGTGTCCCTCCATTTTGATGCATTCTGTTTGGCAATTGATTCTCTTGAATTTTCTGCATAGACAGTCATATCACTGACATATAGGTAGTATGCCATTTTATTTCCAATATGAAAATGTACTCTCTTTTTTCCTGTGTTTTTGTTTGGTCATATCTCCAAAACAATGACTAATGCTTGTACCAGTTTAGGAGTTATTGTATTATTTCTACTTGAATTGGAAAGTTTCTATTATTTTAACATCAGGTGTAGTATTTGCCATAGATATCAGAGAACCAAACTTTCTCAAGCAAATTTCTTTGTTTTTAAAATCCTGAATGAATATTACATTTTATAAAATATTTCCCACCTTTCTTTGAGAAAAACATTTGACATTACTCTTTTAGATTAATTTAAATTTAATTTAAATATAATTTATTTATTTACTTATTTTAAATTTTTATTTATTTATTTTTTTTGAAAGATGGAGTGTGTGACCATGTGTGCATAAGAGGGGCAGAAGGAGAGGGAGAGAGAGAGAGAAAGAGAGAGAGATAATCTTAAGCAGGGTCCACACCCAGTGAGGATCCTGAGAGGGTACTCAATCTCACAGTCCTAAGACCATGACCTGAGCTGAAACCAAGATCCCAGCACTTAACTGACTGAGCAACCCAGGCACCTCATATATTTCTTAATTTTAGATACAAATTATTAATTGACTAAGAGTGCACTCTCTTATATATGGAAATTTTAATCCTGGGCTCTGCCAGTCCCTTTAAGGATGTGAAAGGCCTGAATATCTCAAAGACAATAATATGTGTCTATTTCTAAACTGTCCCCTATAAATTTTTTTAAGAAAACACACATTTCCTACCTCCACCTCATCATCTTCCCTCCTTTCTCATTTCTAATAATGTATTATACCCCCATGTTTAGTGACTGTCCTGGGAAATGAAAGAATCTTTGAGGTAAGTCAGCTTCTGGCAAGTTTGTGTTTTGCAGCGTAATAACTGGTCTGGCACACTGCATTAACCCTAAAACAGCTTAGCCAATGAAAGACCCCACCAAACCATCTGTGAGATATAATCATATAATCTCTGGGATCAATTCCGAGGAAATTATCTTATCATCATAATTACTACAGTTGGATAAATCACTACTTTGGGGACTAGTGGAAGGGTGGAGATAAATAGAAGCTAGGAGTAATTTCTTTTATGATCGCTCAAATCAAAGGTGCAATTTAGTTGTTCTAAGCATGTCACCAGGCAAATTCAAAACTGACATGTTACAATATTAGGAATTATGGAAACAGTTCTCTTTGGTCAGTGATGCCAGTTTCCATATTTACTAAAGTTGTGTTTTTTTTTTCCCCTTGAAGCAGCATCTGTGGTGTAACAATCTTCTGACCTAATTATTTGCTGTGTCTAAGTGAGATTTTGACAGGCTCTTAGAACAATTTCTCTCCTTGAAAGTCATTCATTTTCTACTAGAATTAATGTCTAACATGACAGATCAGAATTTTGCCTATAAGCCAGGAGAAAATAATTTGGTTTTCATTATATGTGGATAAATTAATTTTGTTAAATTTAACTTAAAATAAATACATTAATGAGGGTTGTGATTTCAATTGTTCTGAAAATAACTATATTTCAATGCTGGTTCCACTACTTATAAACTATGATCCTGGGTAAGTGTATTAATCTTTCTGCACTTGAATTTTTCTCCTGTATCAAATAGGGCTAAATTATAAGGGTGATTTGAAGGTTAGCTTATGCTTGCTATCTTCTTTTTTTATACCTTTATTAAATTTTCAACCAAATTACCTTATTTTCTTTCATCCCCACTCAACCAAATTGGTTCCCATCATAATTAATCAGATCTCTTAATTACCAAATTCAGAGATTCCTCCCAGTCTTCATTCTCTTGAGATATCGTTACCAGTTGGCATTATGATCTTCTTTTAATCAAGAAATTATTTTTCTTGGCTTTTCTGATAATATTATCTTCTATTATTATTCCATGAGAACTCTTTCCTCTCTTTAAATGCAATTATTCTCAAGATTTCATTCCTGATCATGTTTTAAATCTAATTTAATGTACTCACTTAAGTAATAACTCCGGATATTATCTATTTAATCGTGACCTTACATTTTAACCTCCAGTCTTAATCTTCCATGAATTAATCCAAATGTCCTACAGACATTAATCATTTCTCCAAAATTCCAGACTATTTTCCCCCTTTTTCAAAAGTTTTCTAGGCTGAAAGTCTGATTATTTTCTAAATACCACCAACATGAGTAGTAACATCATTATCATCATCATCACTGTCAAAATGTAATATACACTTTTTATTTAGCATCCACTATGACTAAGGATTATTAAATGCCTTGGAAACATTACCTCATTTAGTAACCCCAACTATGCTATGTCACAAAATAGGGGAAAAAAAGATAAATGAGGCTATACTGATTGCCTCTGGTCTCATAGTAATTAGGTTGGAAAAGTTGAAATGGTAGCCTAGATTTATTTGACACCCAAGCTTATGATTTCAACTACCACAGTCTACTGCCTCTTTCATTGGACTTCACTGTTTCCAGTCACTTTCAGAGGATACTTATTTTGTGTCTTATATGTATCTCAAACTTGTCTCATCTCATTGTTATTGTTCTATTTCAGACTTTTTATTCTTTATTTATTATCACTTCAAGACAAGTCAACTTGAAAGTAATTTTACTTCAAATCAAATTTAAATAAATAAAATTCTTTTTATATTCCTGGATTTTCAGGAAGGCATTTTTTAATGTCAGTTTTATTTTATATATGTGTGAAGCATGTGGTCCATTATATTAGGAGAAATAAGGAGTAATTATGCAATTTATCCAAAATGGAATATGGACTCAATCATTGTTTGGTATGATCATATGAATGCTGAAGATATGGCAAACACATTATTAAAAATTAATCTGATCCTATTAGATTAGTAAATCTGGTAAAATATTTAAATTCAATTGGGATTCAAACATTTGCATATGTAGTGAAAGAAAATATACAGAATATAATCCATGGTAATATCTTACCATTTTATATTATGATTTTTTTTTTTGCACACATATATACCTTTAATGTTGGTATATGTCCATTTAGACTGTTTTCTATGTACATGGAATCATAAAATATAAGAAGAAAACGTGATTTATTTTGGGTTTGATCCTCCAAAAATAGTGTCATTTTAATGTTTTCTGACTCATGTACTTATGACATCCTTGCTTTTTGACCTGGAAAATGCTCTTTTCTATGAATTTCTTTTAATTAATAGGTGCTGTCTAGGTTATAGGGTTGAGTGGAGTGGTGGATAAATATACTTCTTAGTATATTTCTAACATTTTTATGTTTGGTGTGCATTTATTTTTAGCTTGAGTGAGATTTATTTGCTTTGTTTCAATTAATTCACATTCCTATTTGTAACCGTCCCTCAGAAATACAACATACTGCTTAAAATACAACTTATGAGAAATTATACCAAGCATGCTTAGATATAGCCTTAAGAAAAACATGTACTGGCAACAGGCCTCTGGGGGAGAGGAAGATATACGTCCTTGAAGCTATGCAGCTGGGGATGTCTGGCTGGCTCAGGGTGGAATGCTGCTTGCTTCATTTTTTCCGTTATCTCCCCATCCCCAGAGAGCATCAGCAGTTAGTCGGACAATCCTTTCATTTGAGTTTGCTCACTGTAGGTCATGTACTACGTGACCGGACATGTTTTGCCTTTCTTCTTTCGTATGTACAAGATTCATGGTCAATGTGTAATCTACTTTGGCTTTGTTGATTGTTACTCACTTTCAAATAAATATGGGACTAAGGAGTTGTTCGGGGTGACAGTGTTTTCTACTGTCGACCCCTGCTCCCATTCTCTTATAGCTGACTTGTTTGTGCCTCATTCTTCTCCTGTCCCATGTCAGGAGCTGGCACCTATTTTTTTAATCAGATTTTTAATTCTGGCCATGATGGAGCTACAGTCACAGAACTTAATCTCCCAATAGAAACAGAAAGCTGGAAAATATTTAAAATACCTGTTGTCAGGGCAAAGGAGAGCAGGACTGTGATCCTTGAAATAAGTGAACCATATGAGATGAGTTCATTGAATGTCCCAGTTTCATGCCTGGAAGCAATTCTGGACCATGGATACAAAAAGGTAGAGGCCAGAGTCTCTGGTTTCTCTGAGTAGTGTAATAATAAGAAATTTTGAGTCAAAATGAGAATTTTTTCACTCAAAGAAGCTTTTTTTAAGGTAAGATTTAGAAATTCTGTCAATATTTCACCATATAAAATAAAATGGAATAACTTTTAAGTTATTCATCAAGCATGGAGCCTGATCCCTGAATCCTGGGATCATGATCTGAGCTGAAGGCAGATGCCTAACCAACTGAGACAGAGGTGCCCCACAATCTAGTATTTTTTTAAAGTACTTTATTATATATTACTAATGTTTGGTGATACTGATAACCAGAAAAATAACCCGTATGTTATATGCCAATTACATTTTAATTAAAAAAAGAAAAACTGTGTTAAAATTATTTTATTCTTGACGGTGCATCTTTGATTGTACTTGAGATATCAATCATCCCTAAAAAGCAACCTTTATTGAATGAGCCATGTGTCATAGGACATAGTATATCTTTGTTATGGTATATATCATAGGACATAGTATATCTTTGTATACTATGTTAGGACATAGTATATCTTTCCCATTTAAAGTAATGCTTTCTTATACAATCTTGTAAGTCAAGTTTATAATCAGTAGCATTTGTTTAGGGCTGGGTTAGTGTTAAATATTATTCTAAGCACTTTATAGGAATCAAACTATTTAATCTTCACACCAGCCCCAATTTGATGATAAGGAAAATGAGACACGGGAAGGCTATACGATTTGCTCACAAAGAAAGTCCAAGCTTTATAATCTAATCCAGAATAGAGAGAATCAAGAAACATAGACCCCTTTCTTAATGTTCCTAACATTGGTTACTAATGCAATTTTTCTTTTTGTATTTATCATTAATGTTGACAAGGTCTAAAGGAGTTAGTGGGTGGTATGAAGTTTGACCAGGGCTATGATTGATCTTATTATAAACCACATTAAGAACAGAGACTTCATGGATGACCAAACAGAATTGATTAGGGCAGAACTGAAAGCCACCAGGGATGATGTTCACAGTGTTAGGGCAGAACTGAAAGCCACCAGGGATGATGTTCAAAATGCTCTCAATGAGTTCCAATCTAATCTAAATTCTCTAAAAGCTAGGGTAACTGAGACAGAAGATAGAATTAGTGATCTGGAGGACAAACAGAGAGAAAGGATCAGGAGGAAGCCTGGAACAAACAGCTCAGAAGCCATGAAAACAGAATCAGGGAAATAAACGATGCCATGAAACGTTCCAACGTCAGAATTATTGGAATCCCTGAAGGGGAGGAAAAAGAAAGAAGTCTAGAAGATATAGTAGAAGAAGTTGTCTATGAAAATTTTCCCAATCTCACGAATGGAAACAACGTTCATGTACTAGAGGCAGAAAGATTTCCTCCCAAGATTTTAGATTCTCGAAAGTCCTCACGACACCTTATAGTTAGAATGAGGAATTATGTTTCAAAAGAGACCCTCTTAAAAGCAGTTAGGACAAAGAGGCTCCTTACATACAGAGGAAAACCCATTAGAATAACATCAGACCTTTCCACAGAGACCTGGCAAGGGCTGGCAAAATATATTCAGAGTACTAAATGAGAAAAACATGCAACCAAGAATACTCTATCCAGCAAGACTGACATTTAAAATGGATGGAGAGATAAAGAGTTTCCAAGACCGGCAAGGCTTAAAAGACTATGCAACCACCAAGCCGACACTGCAGGAAATATTAAGGGGGGTCCTATAAAAGAGAAAAAATCCTAAGAATATCATTGAACAGAAATATAGAAACAATCTACAGACAGAAAGACTTCAAAGGCAACACGATGTCAATAAAAACCTATCTCTCAATAATCACTCTCAATGTGAATGGCCTAAATGTGCCCATAAAATGACACAGGGTTGCAGATTGGATAAAACGACAGGGCCCATCCATATGTTGTCTACAAGAGACCCATTTTGAACCTAAGGATACACCCAGACTGAAAGTGAAGGGATGGAGAAGCATCTTTCATGCCAATGGGCCTCAAAAGAAGGCCGGGGTAGTGATTCTCATATCATATAAATTAGATTTTAAACTAAAGACTGTAGTCAGAGATACAGAAGGACACTACATAATTCTTAAAGGGACTATCCGCCAAGATGATCTAACAATTGTGAATATCTATGCCCCCAATATGGGAGCACCCAATTACATAAGAAAACTATTAATCAAGAGAAAGAGTCATATTGATATGAATACAATAATAGTAAGAGATCTTAATACGCCTCTGTCAGAAATAGACAGATCATTGAAGCAGAAAATTAATAAAGAAATAAGAGCATTGAATGAAACATTGGGCCAGATGGACCTCATAGACATATACAGAACATTCCACCCTAAAACAACAGAATACTCATTCTTCTCAAGTGCACATGGAACCTTCTCCAGAATAGACCACATACTGGGTCACAAAGCAGGACTCAACCGATACCAAAAGACTGACATTATTCCCTGCATATTCTCCGATCACAATGCTTTGAAACTGGAACTCAATCACAAGCAAAAGTTCAGAAGGAACTCAAACACCTGGAAGCTAAAGACCACCTTGCTTAAGAATGCTTGGATCAACCAGGAGATCAAAGATGAACTTAAACAATTCATGGAAACCAATGAGAATGAAGACACTTCAGTCCAAAACCTATGGGATACAGCAAAGGCAGTTCTAAGGGGGGATATACATAGCCATCCAAGCCTCCCTTAAAAACATTGAAAAATCCAGAATACACCAGCTGTCTCTACACCTTAAAGAACTGGAGAATCAACAACAAATCAAACCAACTCCACATGCAAGAAGGGAAATAATCAAGATTAGAGCAGAGATCAATGAGGTAGAAATGAGAGATACAGTAGAACGTATCAATGAAACTAGAAGCTGGTTTTTTGAAAGAATCAATAAGATCGAGAAACCATTGGCCACACTAATCCAAAAGAAAAGAGAGAAAGCCCACATTAATAAAATTATGAATGAAAAGGGAGAGATCACAACTATCACCAAGGAAATAGAAACAAACATCAGAAATTATTACCAACAGTTATATGCCAATAAGCTAAGCAACCTAGATGAAATGGATGCATTCCTGGAAAACTACAAACTCCCAAAATTGAACCAGGAAGAAATTGACAAATTGAATAGACCGATATCTAGTAATGAGATGGAAGCAGTGATCAAAAACCTTCCAAAAAACAAGAGCCCAGGACCTGATGGATTCCCTGGGGAATTCTACCAAACTTTCAAAGAAGAAATAACACCAATTCTCCTGAAGCTGTTCCAAAAAATTGAAGCAGAAGGAAAACTTCCAGACTCTTTTTATGAAGCCAGCATTACCCTGATCCCCAAACCAGGCAAAGACCCTACCAAAAAGGAGAATTTCAGACCAATATCACTGATGAGTATGGATGCAAAGATTCTCAACAAGATCCTAGCAAACAGAATGCAGCAGCACATTAAAAAGATTATCCACCATGACCAGGTGGGATTCATCCCTGGGTTGCAAGGATGGTTCAATATTCACAAATCAATCAATGTGATAGAACAAATCAATAAGAGAAGAGAGAAGAACCACATGGTCCTCTCAATTGATGCAGAAAAAGCATTTGACAAAATCCAGCATCCGTTCCTGATGAAAACGCTTCAAAGTATAGGGATGGAGGGAACATTCCTGAACTTCATAAAGTCTATCTGTGAAAGACCCACAGCAAATATCATCCTCAACGGGAAAAAGCTTGCAGCCTTCCCGTTGAGATCAGGAACACGACAAGGATGCCCACTCTCACCACTCTTGTTCAACATAGTATTAGAAGTTCTAGCAATGGCAATCAGACAACAAAGAGGAATAAAAGGTATCCAAATTGGCAAGGAAGAAGTCAAACTCTCTCTCTTCACAGATGACATGATTCTTTATATGGAAAACCCCAAAGACTCCACCCCCAAACTACTAGAACTCCTACAGCAATTCAGTAACGTGGCAGGATACAAAGTCGATGTACAGAAATCAGTGGCTTTCTTATACACTAACAATGAAAATACAGAAAGGGAAATTAGAGAATCGATTCCATTTACTATAGCACCAAGAACCATAAGATACCTGGGATATAAACCTAACCAAAGAGGTAAAGGACCTGTACTTGAGGAACTACAGAACACTCATGAAAGAAATTGAAGAAGACACAAAAAGATGGAAGACTGTTCCATGCTCTTGGATTGGAAGAATAAACATTGTTAAAATGTCTATACTGCCTAGAGCAATCTATACTTTTAATGCCATTCCGATCAAAATTCCACTGATATTTTTCAAAGAGCTGGAGCAAATAATCCTAAAATTTGTATGGAATCAGAAGAGACCCCGAATTGCTAAGGAAATGTTGAAAAACAAAAACAAAACTGGTGGCATCACGTTACCCGATTTCAAGCTTTACTACAAAGCTGTGATCACCAAAACAGCATGGTACTGGCATAGAAACAGACACATAGACCAGTGGAACAGAGTGGAGAGCCCAGATATGGACCCTCAACTCTATGTTCAAATAATCTTCGACAAAACAGGAAAAAATATTCAATGGAAAAAAGACAGTCTCTTCAATAAATGGTGCTGGGAAAACTGGACAGTGATATGTAGAAGAATGAAACTCGACCATTCTCTTACACTGTACACAAAGATAAACTCGAAAGGGATAAAAGACCTCAACATGAGACAGGAATCTATCAGAATCCTAGAGGAGAACATAGGCAGTAACCTCTTCGATATCAGCCACTTCTTTCAAGATATGTCTCCAAAGGCCAAGGAAACAAAAGCAAAAATGAACTTTTGGGACTTCATCAAGATCAAAAGCTTCTGCACAGCAAAGGAAACAGTCACCAAAACAAAAAGGCAACCCACGGAATGGGAGAAGATATTTGCAAATGACAGTACAGACAAAAGGTTGATATCCAGGATCTATAAAGAACTTCTCAAACTCAACACACACAAAACAGATAATCATATCAAAAAATGGGCAGAAGATATGAACAGACACTTCTCCAATGAAGACATACAAATGGCTATCAGACACATGAAAAAATGTTCATCATCACTAGCCATCAGGGAGATTCAAATTAAAACCACATAGAGATACCACCTGACACCAGTTAGAATGGCCAAAATTAGCAAGACAGGAAACAACGCGTGTTGGAGAGGATGTGGAAAAAAGGGAACCCTCTTACACTGTTGGTGGGAATGCAAGTTAGTGCAGCCACTTTGGAGAACAGTGTGGAGATTCCTGAAGAAATTAAGAATAGAGCTTCCCTATGACCCTGCAATTGCACTGCTGGGTATTTACCCCAAGGATACAGATGTAGTGAAAAGAAGGGCTATCTGTACCCCAGTGTTTATTGCAGCAATGGCTACGGTCGCCAAACTGTGGAAAGAACCAAGATGCCCTTCAACGGATGAATGGATAAGGAAGATGTGGTCCATATACACAATGGAGTATTATGCCTCCATCAGAAAGGATGAATACCCAACGTTTGTAGCAACATGGACGGGACTGGAAGAAATTATGCTGAGCGAAATAAGTCAAGCAGAGAGAGTCAAGTATCATATGGTCTCACTTATTTGTGGAGCATAACAAATAATATGGAGGACATGGGGAGATGGAGAGGAGAGAGAGTTGAGGGAAACTGGAAGGGGAGATGAACCATGAGAGACTATGGACTCTGAAAAACAACCAGAGGGTTTTGAAGGGGTGGGTGGGGTGAGAGGTTGAGGAACCAGGTGGTGGGTAATAGGGAGGGCACGTACTGCATGGAGCACTGGGTGTGATGCCAAAACAATGAACACTGTTATGCTGTAAATAAACAAATTAAAAAAAAAAAAAGAACAGAGACTTCTTATACTGTCAATTTAATGACATTGAAAAAAAATGTGTGCTCATTTATGTGCAGGTTGAGTCCAAAATCCTAGAACTTTTATGTATCAAGGACGTTCTTGTCTGAAGAACAGACCAACAATCCTTATTTACATTTGCTTTTATTTAAATTTCACACTTTTTGCAATATAATGATCACTGCATCACCTGATATTTCCCTCCTTTGTTGTATGGGGATTAATTTTTCCTTGAGGTAAAATTGTTTCTGAAATGCTCATATTACCAGGGAAAGGGTTAGAACTGAAGTATTCAGTCTTTTTTTTTCCTTTTAAGATTTTATTTACTTATTTGACAGACAGAGATCACAAGTAGGCAGAGAGGCAGGCAGAGAGAGAGGAGGAAACAGGCTTCTGCTCTGCAGAGAGGGGGATTGATGCAGGGCTCGATCCCAGGACCCTGGGATCATGACCTGAGCGGAAGGCAGAGGCTTTAACCCACTGAGCCACCAGGCACCCCTGAAGTATTTGGTCTTAAGAAAGATATCAAGCAGTGAGTCTTCCAAAAATGGTTCTGAACTCTTAGTCTGTTAACCAGATTTTTTGGAAACATGATTTAGAAATAATCACTGCAGATAGCTTTTTCAAACAAAGACAGGCAAAATGGGCAAGGAATTCAAGCAAGTTAAGATAGATGGATGGATTTGTTTTAGTTTATTCCATCTTAATAGTTTTTTAAATTTAATTTTGTAAAGATTTTATTTATTCGACAACCAAAGATCACAAGAAGGCAGAGAAGCAGGCAGAGGGAGAGGAGGAAGCAGGCTCCCCGCTGAGCAGAGAGCCCATGGGGGGCTGGATCCCAGGACCCTGGGATCATGACCTGAGCAGAAGGCAGAGGCTTTAACCCACTGAGCCACCCAGGTGCCCCCATCTTAATGGTTTTTGTCAAGTACTTCTTTCTTTTCTATTTTTCAGGATTTTCTTTCTCTTCCTTCAAAGGAAAAAAAATTGAGACCTATTTTTTCTTTAAATTTGCTAGGTATAATTGCTTAGAATTCCTTTGTAGCTCTAATACTTCATTAAATTTGACTCTTAAGGAGAAAAAGATAGTCCAGATGTTCTCTATACATTGTTAATTCCTTGAGTGCTGCCTTTATTCTTCACTCTTATAAATCCTTAGTTGTATTGAATTCGCATTTGCAGTCTGCAGCCTTCTTAGAATTCATCATCATCACCTAGCAACATCACCCAGCTAAACCATCCCTCATTTCTTAGCTCACTTCATAAAATTCCTGTTCCATCAATAGTATTTTGAAAGAATATGAAGCTTGTAAAAAAGATAATTTTTCTTTTCTGAAATCTTACTATATCTGAAGTACTATGAACCTAAAATTTTCTCAAAAGTTTTTGGGTTTCAGAATGCATGAGACATACCTTTTACTCATGTATTTTATTATTAGCTGTCTCATGGCATCACATTTTTAGATCATCTGAATGACCTCCAAGTAAGAGGGGACATTTTGGACATCACGTACACATAAAGAAATGAAGCACAAATCAATAGCACTTTTCTAAGGGAAGGTATGGATTTGATCCTCATTGTAGAACTGAAGATAGTCTCTTGAATCAGTTGATTTTTCTAAGGAAAGTTTTGTTGCATAACTTATTAAGGCTCTCACAAAGTACCTAGGAATGATATCCAGCATAATGCAATAAACTTTCCTTTTTCATTTTTTGTATTTGTCTCAAGAGACAATATATGACCAGAACCTAGATTAAGTTTAAAATAGATAAAAAAATTTCATTAGAATATTATGTTTTTAGAAAATCTAGCTGGGGTGCATGTACTAAGGTGCAGACTTCAGAATCTGAGAGTGAACTTTAAAAAGAATAAAAAATATAGGATGAGTATAAACAACATAAATTATGAGGAAACTTGCTAGTGAAGAGGAAATTATCAAAAGGGTTATACAATATTGCAAAAGCTTATGAGATTAAAATTGAACTTTCAAATTGGAACCCCTAACATAGGTGCAACTGGGTGGTTCAGTTGGTTGTGGAATTGCCTTCAGCTTGGGTCATGACCTTGGGTTCCTGGGATGGACCGCCGTGTTGGGCTCCCTCTCGGGGGATTCTGTTTCTCCCTCTCCCTCTGCCCTCCCCCATCCCATTCATGCATGCTCGCTTGCTCTCTCTCTCTCAAATAAATAAATAAAAAGTAAATAAAAATAAATAAAAATTTAAAAAAACCCTCAAAGTAGTGACATCAACCATTACAGGCATTGTAATAGCAATTTATGTAATTTAATATAACACATTATCTGATCATGATGTTCTCCTCAGTAGACTTATGAAAGAACCAGCTTGCATGATGTTCTAGTGGCATTTTTTGATTCTTATCCAAGTGGCTGTAAGTGCTGATCTTCTCACTTTCCCTACTGAGTCCATAGCAAATGGAGACAGAATACAAATGCAATGCTCTGATCAAGGGACCCTGGAAGAGAGCCATGGGATCAAGACAATGATTAGGCAAAATCGTACTTAGCAGATGATTATGAGCTTCACATATTTTCAATATTTTAATTGTTTTAATTTTTAATCAAGATGAGATAAAGATAGATAAACTACAAAGCCAAAATTAAGAAGGCAAAGAAATTTTAAAAAGTAAATAAATTTATGTAAGCCAACTCAGAGTAATCACTGGTAACATTTTGAAATACTTATTTCTAGTCTTTAGTCTTCTGCTTATTTTAAAAGAAATTTGAATCTTGGGCACCTCAGTTGCTCAGTGGGTTAAGCCTCTGCCTTCAGCTCAGGCCATGATCCCAGGGTCCTGGATAGAGCCCACATCAGGCTTTCTGCTCAGCAGGGAGCCTGCTTCCCCCCCCTCTCTCTGCCTGCCTCTGCCTACTTGTGATCCTTCTGTCTCTGTCAAATAAATAAATAAAATCTTTAAAAAATAAATCTTAATATCAATAAAATATACATAGTCTACTTATTACTTATTCTTTATTACAATGACCATAATGGCATAGTTTTACTACAGTTGATCCAAAATACTTCATTTCTGCAATAATTAGGTAACAGACCCATTTTCAGATAAATTCCATCTTTTATGTGTGATAAGTGAATGAAATCATCTTACAGTCAGCATTCTCTTTTTCTTTTCTTTTTTTTTTTTTTAAAGATTTATTTATTTGACAGATAGAGATTACAAGTAGGCAGAGAGGCAGGCAGAGAGAGAGAGAGGAGGAAGCAGGCTCCCAGCCAAGCAGAGAGCCCGATGCGGGGCTCGATCCCAGGACCCTGGGATCATGACCTGAGCTGAAGGCAGAGGCTTTAACCCGCTGAGCCACCCAGGCGCCCCTCTTTTTTCTTTATTAATGAAGATGGATATCCATCTCATCCAAAAGTAGTATTTCCTTTTTCCCCCAAAACACAATTTTGAATCATCTGCCTGGAGACGTTCCTTGCCTATACTGATTTTTAGTGTCATTATGTTTTTGTGTGTAGTTCAAAATATGGGGAAAGGAGCCAATTGATAGAACTGTGTGTAATGTGAAATCTTATATTCAGGAACAAGACAAGAGGTTCAAGGCCAGAGAAATACTGGCAATGAAACTGCTAAAGAGCTTTATTATTGAGCCCAGATCTATTATATCACCAGAGCTTAAATACAATTTGGAAAGATCAGAATTGCTCTTCTGTTGTAGAATGATTCATACAAGGAAGCAAGGTGAGAAAATGGTATGAAAGATTAAGGTTTTCATTATTTTTCCAAACCTTAAGATTCTGAAACCGAAATAGAAAGGTCTTAGAGTCAGTTTTGCCTTAACACCTTTATTGAAAACACAAATTTGTTCATATGTGACTCATATATTAAGGAAAAATTTGAGCATAATGTGAATTTGATGTTTGTTTATACATAATTTCTGCAAGAAGCACTAAGTAAACTAGAACACTATACCTAGCTGAACCCAATAGCATCAAAATTCAAAATATATGTATGCACTCTCCAACACCTATCTGCTACCACAGTTTATCATGCATGTTACCCACTCACATTGGTATTAGAAACTTCCATCATATTTCAAATACCTCCTGTTATCACTTCACAAAAATTCACAAGCTGTAATCCTTCTGATGACCAGTTCCTGTCCATTTCTAGATAAAATGTCATATTTATTGCAGTATTTGTATATTTTTATTTGTTCTCTACTTTTTATATCTTTAACTATGTTTTCTATCTATCCGTCATCATCTACCTATCATCTATCATCTATCACCTATTTCTCTCTCTCTCACTCTCTCTCTTTCTCTAAATATATGTATATATGTTTATATTTAGTGTTGTGCTCCTAACCCCATTTTTCTTTATACTTCCCAATGTTTTATTATTGATTTTGGATAGGACAGAAATATTTAGACATATCTGTCATGTTATTGCAGAACTGACTGTATTTTATCTTGAGTATAGTAGTGAATGTATGAAAATTTACTTATTTGTTAAATTTAAGAATATATTAAAATAATTTCTAAACAAAATAAAAATTGAGTATATAGATTACTATATGAAAATTTTGCTTACTTTAAATTTAAAAAGACTAAAGTAACTTTAGACTAATTTTATTTCTTGAGTGCTTAGGAAAGAATGTGAAAAATGCATGTAAACTAACTTATTATAAAAAGATACCAATATCTAGAATTATTATATCTATTCTACTACCATAAACTTTTGCCATACAACCTAAGTCCTGTAGAAGTTATTTTTTCTTCTTAAATTTGAAGTAAAACTCCATATTTATATATGGAGTTTTACTTCAAATTTAAGAAGAAAAAATAACTTAAGTCTAATAAACAGGAACAAACGCCATGCCATTTTATTCTGCTGGTAAAATATTTGTTGTGTCACAAAAATATTGAAGAACACAGAATGGAAAATAAATTGAACCCAAAAGCTTCCAGCAATTTCTCCAATTAGTTGATTTGAACTTACCTTTCACTGTTATCTCCAAAATATCTTTGGCAAAGTTTTCAAAATGACATCATTTTCATTTCAAGCTGGGAAACCAATAAATGTTGATCAAGTTAAAACTGACTAAGTTTTAAGGCATACTTTAACAAATTATCAACATTTTCTGTATGCACAGACTTTGGATTTGATGGATAAATTTTATTAGGATGCTCAGATGTCTTAATTCCTATTTATTTTAATTCGTGGTTTTCCTACTTAAGCATATCCTTTGCTCCACCTAGCTTGCTGATATCAAAATGTTAACCTCTAAACTAGTAAAGGTCAAAGGACTAGTAATAAAAAGTCTATCATTCCAAAATAAAAAAAAACATTGATAATATTGTCAGCCTTACTGACTAAATTTAAAAATATATAGTTGGTACTCTTCATCTAAAACCAGCAGGAAAACACTGATAGTAAAATCAAGCTAGATTTAATGACTCATTTCAAGGAAGGAGAAAACTGCAAAGTGACAATTTATAGCATGTAGTATTAAGGGTGTTAAGAGGAGCTTGCTATGGATTTGAGCTATATTTTTCTTTTTTTTTCAAGATTTTGTTTATTTATTTGTCAGAGAGAGATTGAGAGAGAGAGAGAGCACAAGCAGGGAATTAATAGGCAGAGTGAGAAGCAGGCTCCCCACTGAACAGGGAGCCCGATGTGGGACTCAATCACAGGACCCTGGGATCATGACATGAGCCAAAGGCAGACGCTTAACCAACTGAGCCACCCAGGCATCCTGAGCTATATTTTTCTGATATAATATCTCAAAGAATATTGTACATAGTTTTCTTTTGTTTAGTGTCTTCTGGATATAATTGTGGATGTAATATCTTCCTTTTCTTTATTTTCAACAATTCTGGTTTTTTTCAGTGTGTCTTCTGTAAGCCCATATAGCTGGATTCTAAAATATCCTGTGTCATTCTGCCTTTCTCACTTAGTCTATATTATACATAGATATATAGATATAAATATCTATAGATATAGATATATAAACATAGATAAGCATATATATAATTTATTTTGATACATAATTTATATGTATGTAGAAAGACAGACAGACAGACAGACAGACACACACACACACACACACACACACACATTCTTTCCCTCAGTAAATTAGCTTACTCTGGTAGTATTTAGTATGATGATCAAGGATATATTTGGATTTTTTTCTGCCACTTTATTTGTGTTTTTAATTACCATGATAATATTAGTTGTCAATTGCTGTGTGATAAATTATTTCAAATTTTAACAGCTTAAAACAAAATGTATTTATTATTTTATGGTCTGTGGGTCATAAATCCAGACACAGCTTAGCTAAATAAGTTCTCTGCTTTGGTATTCCTCTCAAGACTGAATCAGGGTAGTGACTGGAGCTGTGGTCTCATCTGAAGATCTGACTGGGGAAGGATTTACTTCCACATCTATCACCTGGTTTTTGGTAAGGTCAAGTTCCCCAATCACTCTTTGACTGGAGAATCCAGAACCTCACTGGCTTTTGGTCAGAGCCTTCCACCCAGTTCCTTGCCATGTGGGCCTCTCAGTAGAGAAGCTCGCAATAAAACAGCTTGTTTCATCAGAGTTAATATCAAAGAAAAGCCAAAGAGAGAGAGATGGAGAGAACAAATATGCAAGCAAGATGGATGCCACAATCTTTTATTAGTTAATCCTGAATGTAACATCTCATCACTTGTCCTGTTAGAAGCAAATCGTGAGTTGTCAAACATTTGTCAAATAAGTAACAATATTTTTATTGTTCAACTGAATATTTTATTTTTCAACTGAGAAGTGGCTTGATAACATTTAAAATTTTGTGAGTGGATGTACATAAGAGACTTGTGAGCAACTATCATTTAAGACATTCTTTTAAAACTAATTTTGGGGGCACCTGGGTGGTTCAGTGGGTTAAAGCCTTTGCCTTCAGCTCAGGTCATGGTCCCAGGCTCCGGGCTCCTGGGATCGAGCCCCACATTGGGCTCTCCGCTCCACAGGGAGCCTGCTTCCTCCTCTCTCTCTGCCTGCCTCTCTGCCTACTTGTGATTTCTTTCTGTCAAATAAATTAAAAAAAAAAAACTTCAATTTTGTATTGCAACTTAGATATCCATTTAGAATAAAAGAGAAACTTAAATATTGATTACTGATGCAAATGCTAAGATTTTATTTTGCTTGAAACAGTGCTTGTTTTTCCTGGAGATTATTTTAAAGTATCAGATCTACTCTTCCTGTTGTCTTTAGCAACTGAGAGTTTCTTAATCATAGCAGTTGACATTGACACCATGTGATATAGTGCTTTTAAAAATATTTTAGACCATTTGCTACAATGTAGAAAAAAATTGAAATAAAATAATCAGAGAAAAATCAAAGCTGACTATAAAGAATGAGCTAACATTGTCTGCCTCATAGTTCACCAAGAAAATATTCCTCAAAGAGTGGGCACCAGTGAGATGATTTTTTTTTTTTTTGGAAGAAATATCATGTGCAAAATATCTGTGCCAAGAATGATCCATTTCTTCTGGATAAAGAACTATCTTCTATTCATACTTATTTATTGAAAGTCTTTCTAATTCCTAACAAATCAAATAATTGCTTAACACATGTGTATTATTTTTAGCTGATAAGCAATATAAAATGAACTCATTTTCATTTTATCTGTACTTCCTTTAATTGAGTGCCTTTAAAATGAATGAAACAAAAAAGTGTTCATGTAATTATGAAAAATAATTTTACTTTGTATGTTACTTTCAATTTATAAAGCCTCTTTCACTTTTCAAAAATATAGTCTGACATTATCTTAATTGGTTCTTTCAATGATCTTTTGAATTAGATGGGGTAGTTATTATATTTAAACCCCAGGTTGGGCTCCTGGGTGGCTCAGTTGGATAAGCATCTGTCTTCAGGTCAGGTCATGATCCTGGGGTCCCAGGATTGAGTCCTGCATTGGGTTCTTCCTCAGAGGGGAGCCTGTTTCTCCCTCTACCCCTTCCCTCTACTTGATCTCTCTCTCTCTCTCTCTGATAAACAAATAAAATCTAAAAAAAAAGTCTTCCTGTGAAATTACATTAAAATGGATTCATTCTTTTTGAAGAAAAATAGTTCAAATTCCACTGTGTAAGTTCTTTAGGAGATTCATTTTAACTAGTAACCTTTATTTTCAATCATCCTTAAAATTAGTAGAAGGAAATAAAATAAATATCAGAGTGGAAATAAATGAAATGAGACTAAAATGATGATAGAAAAGATCAATGAAACTGTCAGTTCTTGGAAAAGATAAACAAAATTGACAAACTTTTATCTACATTCACTAAGAGAGAGATCTCAAATAAATAAAATCAGAAATGAAAGAGAAATCACTACTGATACGAAAGAAATACAAATGATCATAATAAACTACTATGAACAATTATATATCAACAGATTGGACAACCTAGAAGAAATGGATAAATTTCTAGCAAAATAAAATCTTCCAGGACTGAATCATGAAGAAATAGAAAATCTCAATCAACTGATTATTAGTAGATATTGGTTCAGTGATCAAAAGATTACCAACAAGCAAAAGTCCAAAACCAGAAAGTTTCACCAGTGAATTCTAACAAACACTCAAAAAGGATTAGAACCTGTCCTCAAATTCTTCCAAAAAATTGTGTGGTGATGAATGTTAACTAGACTTATAAGGGTGATCATTTCACAGTGAATGCAAATATTGAATCATTATATTGTACACCTGAAACTAATATAATATTATATGTCAATTATACCTCAAGAAAATAAACAAACATAAATAAAATAAAAGTATTTTCTAATTTGTACAAGATAAGTTAAAGATGCTAAGCAGTTATATTATGGCATTTTGTCTTCCTAGAGTAGATGCCTTTTCTGAATTTGCATATGAATGAGGAACAGACGTATCTAATTATCAAGAATTAAACTCTATTTGTATTACTTACATTCTATGGTGCTAAAGCTACCTAAAATGACTCAGAGCAAAAACAATAGATGTGTTTCTTATTAAAGTCAAAAGCTAGCCCTGTATTTATGTTTCCCCAGATGAAAATATATGGACCCAAATATGCAACTTTTTAAAATTAAAATATTGACTTATATATTTGCAAGATGTATGGAATATATCAATTGGGGATTAATACACTTTTAAAATTAAATTTTCTGTAGAATTAGTAGAATGTGATTTGTTTCAGTAAAACAAAATCGTATAGATTGTTAAAAGGCAAATTACTGTGTAGCCTCAATTGATTTATATTGATATTTTTAACTCGAAGTTGAACAATAACATTAAGTGTATTGTATTCTAAGCCTTAAGTTTTCATTTAGTCGAAAGCAACCATCTCCTTACATCCTATGGGTCTTATGATGACAAATGAAATGGACATTTAATCATTTATCAAGTTACATCAAACCCAGTGCATGATCAGTTAAACATAAGCTTATTATTTATGAATTTTAGGACTTACATGTTTCCCTATACTATTTAAATGCCTTTTTAATGTACTTTTTGGTCATTCCTATAAACAGATATAAAACAGAACAGTCATGTTTTCTTATCGACTCTGCTCATCTTCTTTTATTACTTCTGTTCGAAATGTAAACAGCATTGACCCACTCACCAACCTTGTCTATCCTCTCTGTCTCCCACACTTGTTTGCTTATTATTCTTTCACTTATACCTCCTGCATGCATTCCTAATCTATCCCCAACTACTGAGTTCTATTGTCTGTGAATTGGAATGCTTACTTCCAGCACTAACGCAGTAATAGTTCACTGAACACAAGCCAAACAATAAGTGATCTCTGTGTGTGTGTGCATGCTTGTATGCATTTGTATGAACAAAAGTAAGGATGTGGGATGACATATGCCAACCTGTTAACATTGGATGGACTTGGGTTGGGATGGAGAGAAACAGTAAGATTTTACTTCATAAATCATTTAAATATCTCCCTATTAAAAGAGAAAAACACTTTTGAAGGTATCCTATTATCTTGCTTTTCTGCAACAGTTTTCTATCCTGTATCAAAATCACACTGTGATGCCAATTTCTTAGCCATTGTCTATATGGCAAAGTTAGCAGACAATTGTCAGTTAAAAGTCAGGCAAACTCAATTTGCAATAGAGCTTTTTATCTGGGCAAAAATACTTCTGATAAACTGAGAAGTCTGAATTGTAATTTAAAAAATAAGAATAACCCAGGATGATTGTGTAATGGATATATAAAACTGATTATGTAAAAATGTGTATATGCATACATATGTGCAAATATTTGTATAAGCATTTGTGCACATATGCATATATAATATCTACACATTTGTGATAATCATGTAAATTGTTCTTTTAATTTTAAATAAAATGACACCCATAAATGTTGTGGATATCTCTACTTTCAAAAAATTGCTCACAATTTGTTTCAGTTTGACCTAAAAATTTCTAAAGAAATGGTCATTCCATAATTATCAAACTATGACACCTCATTTAGTACTATTACCTCATTGGTAATATTAATGGAGGGACTAGGGTTTGTATGTATGTGAGGGAAGGGGGGGACATGAATTCTTCTATTAAGGGTTATCTCTAGGATATACATGGAATTGAATTTATTTATGTGATATAACTTTAGTAGACATACACATTTAATTTGTTCAAGATCAAATTGCATTTTCTTACCCTAACTTGAAACATTTATAATAAAGTAATAAAATATATATCTGTGAATTTGTGCATGAACACACATTTATGAGTATTGTTATAATACGATGTGTCTCAAATCATCCTCCTTTTTATTTTGTTCTACCCTGAAGAATATTTAGCACTGACTGATCATTCTCACAGGCTTCAGTGAATCTTCTGTGGCCTCAAATACCACTTCCAACCAACTAGAACACAATTTTCTAAGAAATCAGTTTAAGGAAGATTATAGTGAATTATCAAACTGTTGACTTTTGCAAACTTAAAAGAGTTCTCCAGTTTATTAAAGAAGAAAAAAATCAGTATCAATATGAAATACTGCAGTGCATCAAATTTCTTTTCATTTCAAACTGCAAAAGATGTTTGGATATTCAGAATATAATCAGATTTGATGTCCATTTTCCAACCGTGGCAGTGTACAAGAACTGAAGTCTTGAGAAGTGACCAAATGGGACTCAAGAACCACAGAACAGAATTTTGCTTATCGATTCCAGTTTTTCCTGTGTGACTCAAATCTAGCTCTGAAAACAATTGCTGAGTTCTTTTAGCACAATCTTATTTTGCAAGTGAGCAAACTAATCCTCAGCAAGATCCATTATCAAAATGGCAGTCACTTCCTGGCACACAGAATAGAACCCAGGCCTCCAGATCAATTTAGTGCTCCCCAATTATCTTTGTCTTCTGCTCCTCACTTTGTTGAGTTGAACATTTCAATGCAAAAATTGAAACATTTCAATTCACCGTAAATAAGTGAGTGGACAGAGGATGATAGTATGAATGGGATGGACAGGAACATTTTCAATGTCTTGCCCAATAAAAACATAGAGAGTGGCTGAAGCCCTATCATTGGAAACCCAGTAACTGAGAGAGACAGTGGGGTAGACCCGGCAATATTCGCTTGCAGTTCTTTGCTCATGCCAAGCATCAGTAACATAAATTGGCCGTAGGTGCTCATCAGGGCATTGCTCTCCTTTGCAAAAAAAGCTGTTGAAACCACCAAAATCAGTTGATTAGAACATATTCTAAGACATAGGCTGACTGTTGGTAATAATTAAGAGGATTTATTGAGTCAGATTTGATTTCTCAAATCAATTAAATATTTCCAGGCACACTTAATTTTAGAAACTGTTGTTTTGCAGCACCATTTTCAGTTTCCCCAAATAAATATATAGGTAGATATATTAGTTGGAAGATAGATAGGTAGATAGGTGATACATGATATAGATAGATACATAGAGATTTTTTAAATCAAGGACCTAGAAAAGATTGTTAGCTGTCCACTTAAAATGTGTGCTCCTTAATAGATAGTTATTTCTGGGAAATGTTTACCTTCCAAGAACTTCACATAAATCTGGAAGGTCAGCCTACTCTTCTGGGGGTTAATTTTAAGGAAAGAATTAACCCAACAGGAAGGTTACAGAACTAGCCTTCTTAGGTGACTTGAGAGTATGATCATAATGATATTAAATTAAAAACAATGGAATTAGTCATTGAAAGGAAACTGAATAGCCATCTTATTGTAGTATATTCATATGTTAAAATGTTATTTAATAGGAAATGAATGAACTACCACTTCAATAAAATTAATGTCACAAATACAAAATTGAGCAAAAGGAATGGCACTTAAAAAATAGCTGTTTTATGTTCAAAATCAAATGTGCAAACCTTTATGTATTTAAATATAATAGACAAGTTAAATTTAAGTGAATGCCAAACATACTTCTATGATAGTGGCAACATCTGGGAGTAGAGAACTCAATGTCAATCTCAGGAGGGATAAATTTACCAGTTGTTTCAGATAGTCATCTACATCTGAACCTGTGTGATGAATTCATTTATGTCCTCTTATTGTTACTAGTTATATGAATAATAATATACATTATTTTATATGTATGTAATTTTCAATGAGGAGCAATAAAACAGATTGGAAAATACATAGAAGGTGTTATTCTTTAGGAAAAAGTTAAAACAATCAGTAATGAAAAAGTATTAAAATGCAGTTGTTCTAAAAAAGTCTTTTTCTTTTTCCTAAAGGAAAAAAAAAAAGCAATTTCCTACATAGTAGGAATGGCATTTCATATTAACTTGGCTATTTGTAAGATAACCATGGGAGGAAGATATAAAGCTACATATCTTTTTTACTCTCTTTTGATCACAAAATTTCCAATGTAGTATACAGCTAAATGTGAAAATTAAAATCACAGAGCTACTAGAAAAAACACAATATTAATTTTATAATTTTGAGGGTTCACAGACCTAGGACTAGAATGAGCTGAATTATTAAGACAAGTGTCTCACTCAGCTTTTATGCACAATTAAAGGAAATACCAAAAAACTTGTAATGAAGATAATATTTTAACCATAATATTTTAATATATTACTTCAGATAGTTTAAAAATCAAAACAAAAGTGAAAATCCATGATGAATGAAATGTCAAAGTATTAACTAAAGACAAGATTGTTATTATTGGCTTTTGAGTAATATCATTGCTCCAAATTGAGAAGCCATGAGAGAAACAATGAAAATCATAGCATGACAAGTAAATGATGAATGGAGATGATCAAGAACAATGAACGCAAATTTCTATGAAAAAATTTAAAAAAGAAGAGAAAATAGCCTATAAATCTATTATACTACTTACAAATGACCAATTCAATATAAGAAATAGACAATTTGAAAATTTCAAGAAAAAAATCATAAATGTCCAATTAGTATATAAAGATTTTAGCTTCACACCTAATTCTGCATCAGATCAATAAGACACAATTTATTATATAATTAGATATATATATATATATTTTTTAGATTTTTTATTTATTTGACACACAGAGAGAGATCACAAGTAGGCAGAGAGGCAGGCAGAGAGAGAGGAGGAAGCAGGCTTCCTGCCGAGCAGAGAGCCCGATGCGGGGCTCGATCCCAGGACCCTGAGATCATGACCTGAGCCGAAGGCAGCGGCTTAACCCACTGAGCTACCCAGGCGTCCCTATAATTAGATATATATTAAATGCTACAAAATAAAAAATAAATATTGAACATATTTATATATTTGTAATATATCCTGGTATCTTAAAATATGAGTATCACCTGTGTACCATCAGGTAAAACTTAAACTAAAAGGCTAAGGGCATGAATGTAAAATTTGAGTGACAAGAATGCAAATTGTCACAGTAATAAAAACAAATGTCATGCTCCACATTAACACATAACAAGAATTAATGACACATACTTTTGGTAGACCCTGCTTTAAGGAAGTTTTGAATTTCTTCTGTTTGGTGGTTAGCATATATAATAATATTAACTCTGGAACTTTCTCCAAATAGTTGGCTAAAAGGCACAAGGTAAAAGGAAATTCATTGCAGTGTGAACTATATTGTGAAGACTGTGGAATAACTAAAGGAACATTTGCCAAATAAAAATGATAAATTCATACATTTGGACATTACATTACATTCATATTTACCAATTTGGAAAGATGTTTGCAACATAATGTTATCTGAAAAATCAAGTTACAAAGTAGTGTACAGCTTATGATCTATATTTATTTAAACATTATGTGAATATATGTGTGTGTTTATTTGTTCCTAGAAAATCTGGGGAGACTATTTACCAAACATTATCACTAATATACCAATCTCTGTGGATTAAGAGGTGATTTTCACTTTCTTATTCATGTCTTTTCATAGTGCTTGTAAGATCAGTTTTGTAATTCAATAAATTAAACCAATTAAAATGTAATTTAGGAATATAAGAGGGACACTTTTATTAAAATACTTTTTAAAGGTAAAGCTATCCATGGAAAGTAACTAATTGGACCAAAATTTTGTGATACTTTATATGCACTTCAAGCAGGAACCACAGAAGAATATTTTTTCAGGTTGAACTGGGATGTCTAGTCTGAACTCATTTACCTCATGAGTTTCTTTCCTGGAGTGAGAAGTTCTTCACTGATTAGGGTAGGCTGAATTACAATGTAATATATTGTCAGGAAGAAATTGTGTCAGTTTATATAATAAGGATAGATACAAGTATGACACATTAAAAAAACATAACATAAACATGTAAGTAACATATCTTAATATCCCAAGTGAATGGGTATACCAGTGAAATTCAGTGTCTAGATGTTAATGCCAAACAAAGATGTGTACTTGCTTTCATGGGAAAAGTCTGAAAAACTCAGTGTTATGGGAGTGTGGAAATACAATCAGATATGCTTCACAAAGCAGCTTTCATAATATTACCCTAAAAGTCTTATTTTGAAGAATAAAGAAATGCAGGCATGTTGGAAAGACAGCCCAACCAACTTGCATTATTGTGTTTTTAAATTATTATTGTTGCTGTTGTCATTATTGTTGGCTTATTGTTGATATTTTAAATATGTGGTACATTCACATGATAAAGATTTGGAATAGCAAAAAGATAAACAATCACCCTTTTGTTATGTCCCAAAGATTTTGGTTTCCTGGCTTCAAAGCCATACCGCTTATAAATACTCATATTATCACTGAGGGAAGGGGGTGAGGGTAACTACCTCCACAATTTGTTGCATTAACTTTATTTGATGTTTATATATTTAAGATTAATAATCTTATTTGGAACGCTTTCATTATTTTCTTAAAAAATTATGAGACTAGAGAAGATGTTAACTGAATTAATATCATTTTCTAACACTGATTTAAAGGATGAAAACAGGTTATGTTGAAAAATAGAGTTTATTATCACTATTATAGTGATTTTTAATACTTACATTTAGTGGTATCAGGTGCCATATCAAGTGTTTTATATACATCTAATCCTGTTCAAGACCAATTCTGTTCAAGACCTACTGTGTAGCTTTATTATCTTATTTTTTTTAAAGATTTTATTTATTTATTTGACAGACAGAGATCACAGGTAGGCAGAGAGGCAGGCAGAGAGAGAGGAGGAAGCAGGCTCCCCGCAGAGAGCCAGATGTGGGGCTCGATCCCAGGACCCTGGGATCACGACCCGAGCCGAAAGCAGAGGCTTTAACCCACTGAGCCACCCAGGCGCCCCTATTATCTTATTCTTATAGATAGGCAAATGTGAATCAAAAGAACTGAAGAACTAGTCACATGATATCATTAAGTGGCAGTGCAACTAGTATCTTACAAACTACTCTCTGACACCAAATTAACAGTAATCAAGTCCACACTCTTATTTTTTCCCTCAAGTCCATACTCTTAACTAACTATCTGCTATGGATTGAATATTTACATTCACTTTCCCCCAAAATTCATATATTGAATCCCCTAGATGATGATATTAGGAGACGGGGCCTTTTGGGAAGTGATTACGTCATCAAGGAAGAGCCCCAATGAATGGGATTATTGCCTTTCTAAAATAGGTTCCAATACAGTGTCTAGACCTTTCCACCATCAGAGATTATAACTCATAGAGTGACATGTCTATGAATCAAGAAGCTTGCTTTCATCAAATACCAAATCTGCCGGTGCCTTGATCTTGAACTTCCCAGCTTTCAAAGCTGTGAGAAGTAAACTTCTGTTGTTTACAAGTTACCCAGTTTATAGTGTTTTGTTATAACAACTCAAATGGACCAAGACACTATCATTCTAAAATAAGAGACTATAAACAAACAAAAAAAATCAATCAACATTTGGAAATGAAATAGAAATAGCTAGATTCAAGGAATTGTTAATTCATTTTTTTCATTGTGGTAAGAACACTTCCTGTGAGATGTTCTCTCTTAAAGAAGTTTTAATTGTACAATACAGCATTGTTAATTATAAGCACAATGTTAACTTTAATGTAATTGGAAAACTTAGTTACAATTTTATCTAGTTGGCCACATAAACTTCTTAATTGTCACATTTCAAATGATAAATTTTGATAGTTATGAACAAAGATTCTTTCCTGGAGGGGAAAATATAATCTCTGTCTGCCATGGAAGGCCTTATAATTTTTACACTGTCATTATTGTATTCTATAGTCTCCATTGTCACACTGTTTCTGACCCTATTATATGCTCATTTTGTCCTAAGTGTTGAGGTATTTTATAACTAATTTAAGCCCATCATGTTTGATGAGTACAAAAAAACATGAGAGAGTCAGAGGCGCCAATGAGATCAAGCATACAGGTACAATGAATTAAAAATATAAGTAGAGATCATTTGAAACCTCAGAGGAGTGAAAAAAAAAATCAAACATGTTGACCTTGCTTATTCGAAGAATCACCCCCTACCACTGGCTTAGGCTAACACTGATCTGATTTAATATTGCATGGTCAATGGGGCACCTGGGTGCCTCAGTCGTTTAAGTGTCTGGCTCTTGATATTGGCTCAGGTTATGATCTCAGAGTTGTGAGACTGAGCCTCAAGTCAGGCTCCATGCTGGTCATGGAGTCTACTTAAGGTTCTCTCTCTCTCCCCCCCCTCTGCCTTTCCCCCCTTTCTTAAAAAAAGAGAAAGAGAGAGAGAAATTATATATTACCTGTTCAAGAATTTTCTACAAAGTGCCCTATATGAGTATGCACTCTCTCTGTCATAGCTGGTTTCTTTTACTCTGCATATTATTTCAGAAATTTATCCATGATATTATATGTTCCATCATTTTTTTTGCTGAGGAGCACCTATCTGTGGATATCTACTGATTCGTATTAGAATTTCAGGTTTGGACTATTTCTTTACTTCTGTTGTCAACTATTTTGATTTAATATATGAATTATTTTTTATATTTTTTGATAATTTTTGATTTAATATATGAATTACATTAATACTACACATTACATTTATGAAGCTATTTAACATTAACTTAGTTGTTTAGTTTTAGACTATTTTTAATAAAGTTGCTATGAAAAATCATGTACCATTCTTTTCTGGGTGTATATTTTTATTCTTCTTGGGTATGTACTTAAGAGTGCAATTATTAGAACATATTATTATTGTATGTCTGACCTTAAAAGACATTTCTAAAAAAAGTGGTTGTGTTATTTTACACTTCAACTAGAAATAAGTGAAAATTCAATTGTGCATGTTGTCACATCAAAACACTTGATATTGACTTTTTAGTATTATTTTAGTTTAGTTTTAATGAGGTAGTATGCCTCACTGAGATTTTAAAACAATATTTTAATGTAATATTTAAATTTTTTAAAAAATATCTTTTAAAATTTATTTGTCAGAGAAAAAGGGACAGAGAGAGAGTGAGCACAATCAGGGGAAGTGGCAGGCAGAGGGAGAAGCAGGCTCCCCAATGAGCAGTGAACCCAGCTGGGGACTCAATCCCTGACGCTGGGATCATGACCTGAGCCTAAGGCAGACGTCTAACTGACAGAGCCATCCAGGCATCCCTGGATTTAAAATGTTTTAAAATAATTCAAAAAATCCATGATGAAAAAATATAAATTTGTATTTAATGACACGATCAGTCACTGTGTTGGTTAGTGCTATTATGAAGTCTTAAGAGAAAGGAAAAATTAACACTGATTACTACTTAAATTTTGATATTATTTCCTCACTTGGATTTTAATTTTCATTTCCCTTAGATCTTAAAATTATCAGTGGTTAGTGAATTTGATTGAATGATAACTGTGCATCAATGCAAATGGTTATATGATTTTCGTTTCTAATATAATGACTTGTCATAGTAAATTTCCCAGAGGAAAATTATCCCTTAATCCTTAATATAATGACATTTGTTCAGGATGAAAATTCTGAGAATTGTTAGATTTGGTGTGATATTTTGTTTTTAATTTTTGCATGTATGTGAATGAAAGCAATTATACTTTCACAAGTGTTCACTGTGTACTGTATGTTACTGTGTACATGGCTTAGGTTTTTGTTTTTCTTTTCAGTTTTCTGAAGATGTTGCAGAATTTTTGAGTATATATTAACTAAATGTGTAATGAACTTGCTAATTATATTCACCTTGATCAAGTGTTTTTATTTTTTTATATCTGATTTTCATGTTTTAACACAACTCTTTTTTTTTTTTGGATATTTTCTGTTTAGGTTTTCTATAAATTCTTGAATTCATTTTAATAAAGAGAAAATTTATTTTCTCTGTATTGCAATTATATTTTGATGAAGTGTTTATTGTATTCTACTATAATTTCTTTCACCTCTATCTTCCATAAACATACTTCTTTTTAAATTACTTATATGGTTTATTTGAGACTTCTCCCCTTTTTCTTTAATAGCATTGTCAGAAACTTACCTAATTAATTGATCTGTTCAAAGAAACAAATTTGTTTTTTGTGATCCTAAGTTATATATTTATTTTCTCCTTCATTATTGCCATTCCTTTTTTGTTGTTGTTGTTATGTCATTCCTTCTACTTTCTCAGATATATTTTACCTGCTAAAGTTGGATTCTGATCTGATCAATGCATTTAAGTTTTTCAATATCTAAATATGACTTTATTTGGTTCTCACAAGTTTTGATATATGATATATTCACTTTGTCCCATTCTAATTATTTCCTAACTCTAAGGATTATTTTTCATGGACTAGTTGATTATTTAGAAATGGGTTATGGTGCTTTCAAAGTTATAAGTCAAATATTCTAATTTAGTTGAATTTAAATAAGAGACTTATAAATGAGAGGTTAAATAAGGTTCTTGGGCTGAGGTTAACTCTGAAATTTGATGAGACTGGTTTCACAATATTGTACATGACCAATTTTATATAAAGTTTTTCTTTGGGCTTGTAAGAAATGCATTTTGAAAGTCATGGATTATAAGTCCCTGAATATGACTTTTTGATAAACTTTGTTAGTTTAGTTAGTAGATATTCCACAACATACTATTTAACAAATTGGTTTATAAATTACTAAGAGAAGAAACAAGATTATTTTCTATGTGCATTTTTCAAACGCTTCTTATAACTTTGTCAATTCTTGCTTCTATTACCTTGAAACTATGAAAATAATACAAATTTAAAATTATGACATATTTCCTCATGTATTGAAT
Source organism: Meles meles (assembly GCF_922984935.1). NCBI lineage: Eukaryota > Metazoa > Chordata > Mammalia > Carnivora > Mustelidae > Meles > Meles meles. The sequence continues at coordinate 13,739,528 of NC_060070.1, forward strand.
TTTTCTATCCTCATATAATTGCTCTTTTATCTCTAATAATGCCTTTTGACCTATAGAGAAAAAGTCTGTTTTTCAGACATGCTTCCTCTAGTTTGGTATTCATCCAGAATATAATTTTCCAACCCTTCCATTTAGGCTTTCTTTGTCCTTTAATTATAGATATGTATGTTTTAAATAATTATACTAGACATGGATATGTTATATTAGTTAACAAGTGAAGTCCATTTACATTTATTGAAATTACATGTAATTGTAGCTTTATTTCTACCATTTTGTGCTATGCATTTTATTTATCTTTCTTTTTAAAGTATCTTGAATTTCTCCTATCTGCTTTTCTTGTTTTCTTATCTTATTATTTTTACCTTTTATAATTTAAAGTTGGGTGTGGTTGTTAGTTTTGGTCAATATCCTTAAAAAGTTAATCAGCGTATTTAACCACATGCTATTTGTAGTCAATATCTTTACCTTATTCCCAAACATTGTAATGACTTGGCATTTTTTGCTGTAATTATGTCTCTCCCACATAACAAATTGTGTTTTAGCAATTTATAGTCACATCATTTGTTCACATTAAATTAGAAGTTGCTATCGATGTTTTAAACAGTTGACATTTGTTTAGATTTACCAACATGATTACTAATATTTTTGTTAACCATTTCTGATTGCACTGCTAAGTCCATATTGTCCTTTTTCTTGAAAGTTATTGTTTACTTTACAGAAAGTGTGTTAAGAGAAAATACTAAATTTTTGTTTGAAAATATCTTATTCTGGGGGCCACCTCGGTGGTGCAGTCCTTAAGCATCTGCCTTTGGTTCAGGTCATGATCCCAGGGTCCTGAGATTGAGCCCCACGCTGGGATCCCTGCTGGGCAGAAAGCCTACTACTCCCTCTCCCATTTCCCCTGCTTGTGTTCCCTCTCTCTCAGTGTCTCTCTCTGTCAAATAAATAGACAAAATTTTTTAAAAAATGGAAAAAAAAATTAGAAAAAAAAAAAAGAAATAAGGAGGGAGAACAGAGTTTAGTTGGCTGGTCTCAGCCGTCCAATAACCCTGATGGTCACTGGAGCAACAGCCTTCGTAACCAGATTGACTGCAGGTAGGAGCTTTAAAAAAACAAAACAACAACAACAACAACACAAAAACACACCTTGTAGGCAACACTGAAATGAATGGTGAACATGTGATCTTGTTAAAATAACAAATTAAAATTCTTCATAGCATAAAAGCCAAAAAAAAAAAAAATCTAATTCTGAAAAGATAGTTTCACTAGATATACAACTCTAGGTAGACACTATTTTCCCTTAGCACTTTTTACCTGTTATTCACTATTTTGGTTCTTTGTCTTGCTATTGAGAAGGCATTGCCAGTGAAATTCTTATTTTGTATATATTTTCCTTTGCTGGCACTCATTCAAGGTAGGTTTTGGGGCTTTGTTATTTATTTGTAAAAATAGAGTGAGTTCTGAAATAAAGGTCACTTGGAGAGGCTTTGTTTTCACAGATTCTTGGTGGCTAGGATGCTGCCAGACTTTGACAGTTTAATTTTGTAACTTAGTATTTTATAAACCAAGAAGGTAGTAAACATTTGAAATAAATCTGTGGGGGCTCCTGGGTGGCTCAGTCGGAGAAGCATCTGCCTTCAGCTCAGGTCATGATCCTGGAGTCCCAGGATGGAGCTCTGTATTGAGCTCCCTGCAAAGCAGGGAGTCTGCTTCTCCCTCTGCCCCTCACCCTGCTTATGCTTTCTCTTTCCTTCTCTCAAATAAATAAAATCCTTAAAAAATGAAATAAATCTGTGTAACTATAAGTCTAGTGTTATGATTCCTAAGGAACCATAGTCTGAAAAGGTAAGTTTCCCTCTCAAAAAGTTATTTTTAAGAAAACTTTTTAGTGAGACTCTTTTGTCTTTGTGGATCCTGGATTCAAGAGAAGATTGCATTTCAGACATCTTATTTTAATTTACCCTTATGTTTTTTGCCTTACCACTTAATCAAGACTTTATATGGATCCAACAATACCACAGAAGTGCATTTTCTGTATGTTTACCACTTTAGTGTGCAACTTTCTTTTTTTGTGTGTTGTTTGTTTTTACTATGATTTGCTTATTTTTTTCTTGTTTCTGTTTTTGACCTGGGGAATTTGCTTACTTTCTTTGTTATTCTGTTATGCATTTAAATATGTTTTTGGTAATTCACCAAGCATTTCTAAATATTCTGTATGTGGAGGCTTTCCTGGATTAATCTGCCCATTATATTATCAGCTACTGAAGGGCAAAATCTGTTTGTTTTTTTTTTCCATTAATAGCATGTTAATTACCTTTTCTATTTTGGTACATAAGAATTATGCTTCATTTTCATTTCTTCTGAGTAGAAATTCCAATATGGACAATGAGAATTTAAATTAGCCATTTCGCCTATGATGGGCATCTAAGTTATGAGACTGTAATGAAGCCCTAATAATGTGTGCCCTCTTGTATTAAAGTGGAAGTGTTTCTCCATAGTAGAGACAGGAATTTTGAAATTATAAATCATGCTCATTTTGTATGATAGTGAACTTTCCTATTTCCCCTCAAAGTGAATTTGTCTCCTTACATTGGAGCTAGTGTCCTTTTCCCTGAGGCCACATCAATAGTCTCAAATTTAAAGATTGTGACTTAGCAAATGGATGAAATATCATGCCACATTTTTCTTTTAAATTTACCTGATAGCCATTAGTTAGTATACTTGCACATATCAGCTGGCCATTTAAATTGCCATTCCTTTTGAATTACCTATTTTCATCATTCATCCATTGTGTTTTTTGTGTTTTCTATGATAATTTAACCAAGTTTATGCTTTCATCATATCAGTGTTCTGTTTTTAATGTTCTGCACTCCTTTTTCTCAGTCATGCACTTAATCTGCATCTATTCATTATGTCTATTTAAGGACATACAATGAAGAGCAAAGATTATTCTGTGCTGGGTTTACAATGATTGTAGATTTTTTGCCAAATGATTGTGCTCTATTGAACTGAAGTGGCCTCTACTCTTTCAGAACAAAGACAAAACCAAATGAAAAACAGAAGAGAATTTAATGGATTATGATGAGCATTTCTCCTCTTGCAATTTCTCAAAAGCTGTCAGTGTTCCTTGCATGTCTTTAAGTCTTTCTGATGATATTCATATAACTAGGTAGGCTGCTACCTAGGGAAAGATGGGGGTGGGCATTTTTATTTGTTTAGCTTTTGTTCTTGTTCACTGTCCTTTTGTGACAGCTTCCCACTCTTTTTGTCACTCCACTGCCAGGATTCTGGAGAAATTTCATCCTGTAAAATGACACATTAACCTTATAACTACAATGTTTGTTCACTCTTGACAGTCCATGAAAAGTATTCTTTTGTTTTCTTTCCATTAGAAAGGTACTTAATAGTCAAAAGCTTCCCTGGAACTTTAAATCTTTTCCACAAATGAAAAAAAAAAGCCCACAAAATTACAGAACTGTTATTTCAGTTAATATCTGAACCTGCAATCCTAAATGGCATGCAGAAAGACTTGTCATAGGAATGTAGCTGCTCTTCATTTAATATCGTCCCCACCTTGCCAAAAAAAAAAAAAAGGCTATAATATATCTTTTAAGCTCCCTTCAGACAGAACTGTAAATAAAAAGCAATGCTAAGAAAATGAACTCATCTTAACTACATCTACTACAAATCTGTTTCCAAGTAAGTTCACATCCTGATGTACTGGGATTTGGATTTCAATATATGAATTGGGGGAAAAACTTAAAACAAAAATTATAGCATTATGGGTTTCGTTTACTTTATTGTTCCTGAACTCAATTCAATGAACTTAAGTTTTACTTTATTTTTCAGATAAAGTTTGAAATGTTCACTCTTTTTTTTCTCTTTGTCTTTCAGTTTGGATAATTTCTATTAACCTATCTTCAAGATCACCGGTCTTCTCAGCTCTACCCCTTCCATGGTTAACATGTTAAAGCACTTATTCAGCTTTCATATCTCTTCTCTCTCTCTCTCTCTCTCTTTCTCTCTGGTAGCATTTCCATTGAACTCTCCCCAATTGTTGAAGTTCCCCAATTGTTGTCCATGTACTCAATTAGATGATTTATCATATTAACAGTTTCCTTACTACTCTTATGTGATAATTCCAACATCTGTTTCTGTTGATTGCTTTATTACTTAGTATAGGTTGCATTTTTCTTTTCTTTGTTGCCCCAGCTTTACTGAGATATTATTGACCTATAACATATGTAAGTTTAAGGTGCACAATGTGATGATTTGATGCACATATATATTGCAAAATGATTACCAAAATTAGGTGGTTTTATTCTTGTTTTGTGCTTATGTATCTCATATTTTTTATTGAATGTCACTGATATGTGCAATGAATATTATCTATTCCCCAAATAAATGGAGACGGTGGAAGATTGAATCAATCCAATCAGGAGTTAAGTTTGGCTTCAGTTTCATTTACCTTCAGTGTGTTACAGGTTTAGTTGTGGGTTGTTCACTTGTGTTTCAAGTGAGCTCTGGGGTAATCAGAAAGATTTTCTCAATGTTCCATCTCCTGTTTTAAATTTTGGTATCTCGATGCCTGTCTGTCTGTGTCTCAGAGAATATTTCTCACTGGTCCTTCCTCTCCCTGCTCCCCATCCCCACTGTAAATCACTGAGTCAGTGTCTTCAAGGGAGCCTTATGCCTCCTTTCTCAGCATCTCTGCCTCTGTTTGCATTGGCAAACGAACTGACTTTTATCCACAGTTGATCTTGGGTTGGGTTTTCTTGTTCATTCCTTAGGTGTAGTAGATGTCTTTTGGCGTTAGTGCAGAAACCAGTGTCTCAGAATTTTCCTTCTCTCCCCTCTCAGAGGTAAATGATTTTGCTTTTTCCTCTCTAAAACAGTATATTTTTGCCTATGTTGGCAGATCTTTGCCTAGAGCAGACAGATTGGTCCTTACTCCTTCATACGCTGTAGGAACAAGAAGCTGTTGATTCAGCAGAAATAAAAGAGAAGGGTCCAAGGAAGTTGACATAACTTTGTGTCTTCCCCAGATACTGCCAATCATCTCCTGCATTCCTCAAGCTCCATGACAGCTGTCCTTACAGCTGTCCTTTTTGGCCTCCATGCCCTCAAAATTTCTCTTGGCACTCTTGTATAAATGAGCTTGGGAATGAATGTTAATTTTCTTGTGTCTAAGGAGCTATTCAAAACATACATGCGAACCTACATTTGGTCCCACGTTCAGTAAGTTGGAGCTGATTTTTTCTTACACACTTTTATAGAGGACACCTCTTTCTCTTATGTTCTACCAGTGATAGTTTCTTATTTCTCCTTGGATGGGATTTTTCCTCCTTGGAATTCAGTCTACCTGTTGTTTTATGACCTCAGATTTCCAATGAACTCAAACAAGCTATTCTCTAGATTATCTGTTTTTTTCTCATTGTATGTCTGTGACATTTTTACACTTCTTCATTTCCTAATAGTAGAACCCTTATCCTATTAATGTTTATAGTGATGTCCCCATTTTCTGTTTTATATGCTTTTTTGAGTTTTTCCTCCTTTTGTCTTCACCAGTCTTGGTAGGTGTTTATCAATTTTATTATTCACTTTAAAGGAGTAATTTGGCTTCATTATTTCCCTCTATTTTGGTGTATGTTTTGTAAGCTCATCATTTTTATATTTTTCTTGTATCTTTCAGATGAAGTTTTCTCTCTTTTTCCTAACTTTTACAGTTGAGAGCTTAAGCTGTTGATTTTAATTTTTTCTTCTCCAAAATAAGCATTTTTAAAAGTGTGAAATTTCCCCACAAGCATGGCCATTAACTAAATCATATAAATTACAATTCCATTATACTGAGTTTGAAATCCTTTCTTGCAGTTTCTTCCTTGACTCATAGATTTTATTTGAAATATGATTTTATTTCTAAAATCTGGGTATTTTATTTACATCTTATTTTATTGCTCCATAATTTAATTCCATTGTGGTCTGAGTACGTATTTTGTATAATTTCAGTATTTTCGAATTAATTAATTTTTGCTTACACATTAGCATGTAGTCTAACTAGGTAAATAATCCATTAGGAATTGAAAAAGATACATTTTACATTTGTAAGTGTGGAGTTCTGTGAATGTTATTTAATCAAGTTTGGTGATAACATTCTCTTTTTTACTGTCTACTTAGTCTATTAACTGCCAAAAAACAAAGGTAAAAATATGCAAATATATTTGTGACTTTTTAAACTTCTATTTATTCTGTCAATTTTTGCTTCTATTATAGACATTTACAAAGATGAGGAAGAAGATGACTATGAAGAATTGATCCTTTTATAGTTATGCTCTGTTCCACTTTATTACTCATAAGAGTCCTTGCCTCAAATTCTACTTATGGTTAGTATTTCCATGATGTACAGTTTTCTCTCCTATGGTTAGTGTTGCATAATGTATAGTTTTCTATCCTATTTTTTAAAAAAATTGTAAATTGAAGCTTTATATTTTTATAATAGGTTTTAGAATAGTTTTAGCTTCACAGCAAAACTGTAGTGAAGGTACAGCAATTTCCCATATAACCCTGCCCCCATATATGCAGAGCCTCCCCCATTATCAGCAGCTATCACCAGAGTGATACATTCATTACAACTGGTGAACTTACAGTGACTCTTCATTATCATCTAAAGCCAATGGTTTAGATTAGGGGTCACTCTTGGTGTTCCACATTATATGCATTTGGGCAAATGTATAATAAATGATTTACTAATCATTATGCATTATTCAGAGTATTTTCAATGTCCTGAAAGTCCTCTGTGCTCTGCCTATTCATCTCTACCACCTTGACCACCACCACCCCACTGCTGCCTGGCCCCATAACCCTTATCCACTACGAATCCTTTTACTGTCTCTATAGTTTCGTTATTTCCAGAATATCATATAGTTGGAATCAAACGGTGTGTGGTCTTTTCAAACTGGCTTGCTTAGCTTAACAATATGCATTCACATTTCCTCTATGTCTTTCCATGGCTTACTGGTTCATAACTTTTTAGCTCTGAATGATATTGTATTGTATGCATGTATCACGGTATATTTACCCATTCAGCCACTGCATGGTTACTTGATCATATCATAAAATATGTTTAATGTGGCAAAAACCGTGAAACTGCCTTCTGAAGTGGCTGTATCCCTTTGCATTCACACAAATAATGAATGAGAGTTCCTATTGCTCCATATTCTCTCCAGCATTTAGTTTCATACTTTGCACATTCTAACAGGTGTGCAGTGCTAACTCATTGTTCTTTTAATTTTCATTTTCCTGATGCCACATGATCTGGAGTATTTTTTCATATGCTTATTTGTATATCTTTTTTGATGAAGTGTCTGTTAAGGTGTTTGGCAAATTTTTAAATCAAGTTGTTTTTTCCTTATGTTGAGTTTTAAGAGTTCTTTGCATATTTTGGATAACTGTATTTCCCAACTTTTGTGATTTGATTAACCCAATAAAATCATAGAAAACAGGATATGTATAATATATTAGAGATGGTGTGGAGTGAGAGAAAATGGGAATGTTCACTTGGAAAAGTGAAGGAGATAAATAAAGACATGAAAAGAAATGCCAAAATTTTGAGTCTTCGTGTCTGAAGTGAAGCCATTAGGAAATGGACAAAAAAGAGCAGACCCAGTTAATAGTTATCTAGACTTTTTTGTTTTAAAAGTGGTGTTTAGTATTAGAAAAAATAACACATGCTATTATAAGGTTAAGTTTTCCTTCCACATAGTGGTACCTTCTTTCTTTTCAGTGACCTACTTCAGATGCTTTAAGATTATATATCAGAAGATTTATCTAACCGAAGTCTGAGTAATGTATATAACTATGTGAGCTTAAGGGAATAAGTTAGGCAATAACTGAACACCTGTACAACACTGGGACTTATTTTTGCAGACTATTTTAATAATGATAATTTAAAATAAAGGTATATAAAGAATTCATAAAACTCAATAGAAAAAAATAATTAACAATCTCATTTTATGAATAAACATTTTTCCAAAAAAGACATACAGATGAACAACAGGTACATGAAAAAATGTTCAATATCACTAATCATGAGGGAAACACAAATAAAAACCATAATATTATATCATCTGTTAAATGACCATTATCAAAAAGATAAGAAATAACAAGTGTTGGCAAGGATGTGGAGAAAAGAGAACACTTGAGCTCTGTTGGTGGGACTGTAAACTGATGTGACCATTATAGAAAATAGTAAAATCATTAATCAAAATATTAAAAATAGAATTATCATATGATACAGAAATTCCACATCTGGGTATAAAACAAGAACACAAATCTGAAAGATATATGCACCTCCATGTTCATTGCTAAATTATTTATGGCAGCCAAGACATGGAAACAACATAAGTGTCCATTGATGGTTGAATGAATAAAGAAAATGTGATATATATATATAGATATAGAGAGATATTGATATCATTCAGCCATAAACATGAATGAAATCTTGACATTTGTGAAAACATGGATGGAGCTTGAGGGCATTATGCTATGTGAAATAAGTTAAACAGAGACACTAATACCATATGATCTCACTTACATGCTCAATCTATAAAACAAAAAGAAACAGGCTCACACAGATAACAGATTATTGGTTGAGGTGTGGGCAAAATGGCTAAAGAGAGTTAAAATGTACAAACCTCCAGTTATAAAATAAGCCATGGGAATGTGATGTACAGCACTGAGACTATAGATAATAATATTGTATTGCATGTTTGAAAGTTGCTAGGAGAATAGATCTTAAAAGTTCTCATCACAAGATAATAACTATGTGTGGTGATGGATGGTAACTAAACTTTTTTGGGTGATTATTTTGTGATATATACAAATATTGAATCATTATTTTGTATGCCTGAAACTAAAATTATGTTATATATCAATTATACTTCAATAAAATAGAAGTTATTATTTAGGTGTGAAAAGGAATCTCATTATTTGCTTATTCGATGATAATTATTATTCATTTTATACATTTTTTCAAAATGTACCAGCTTTGAATAAGACAAGCTTCACCTGACATAATGCAATTTTTCTAAGAGTTATATATGTTTATTAAAGGTAAAAATAATTAACATCTGTTTTCTTTTCCTGATTCAAGGTAGTGAATTTTCCTTTATTGATTTGTTCGTGGGCATGGTTTAAGTGTAATTGCTATAAAGTCTTTATGAGGGAAAAAACACATAAGAAAAAATAATACAAATAATATAATAATAATATTACTTATCTCTTAATTCTCATAACCACATTTCTAATTTTTGGCAGAAGAATAGGTATTAGTTCTTCTTAAAATGTTTGATAGAATTTGCCTGGGAAGATATCTGGCCCTGGACTTGTTTTTTGGGAGATTTTTGATTACTGCTTTCATTTCATCACGGATTGTGGGTGTGTTCAGGTTTTCTATTTCTTTCTGTTTCAGTTTTGGTAATTTATACTTCTCTAGAAATGCATCCATTTCTTCCAGATTGCCTAATTTGTTGGCATTTGGTTGCTCATAATATGTTCTTATAATTGTTTTTATTTCTTTGGTGTTGGTTGTAATCTCTTCTTTTTCATTCATGATTTTATTAATTTGGGTTTTTCTCTTTTCTTTTTGATAAGTCTGGCTAAGGGTTTATCAATCTTATTAATTCTTTTAATGAACCAGCTCTTTCTTTAATCTCTTCTACTGTTCTTTTGGTCTCTATTTCATTGATTTCTGCTGCTCTCATTTTTATTCATTCTCTTCTCCTGATTGGTTTAGGATTTATTTGCTGTTCTTTCTCCAGCTCCTTTAGGTGTATAGTTGGGTTGTGTATTCGAGACTTTTCTTATTTCTTGAGAAAGGCTTGTGTTGCTTTCTAGTTCCCTTCTAGGGTTGCATTTGTTGTATCCCAAAGGTTTTGAACAGTTGTGTTTTCATTTTCATTTGTTTCTATGAATTTTTTAATCCTTTATTTTCCTGCTTGATCTATTCATTCTTTAGTAGGATGCTCTTTTAACCTCTATTTGAGTTCTTTCCAAATTTCCTCTTGTGATTGAGTTCCAGCTTCAAAGCAATTCAGTCAGAAAATATGCAGGGAATGATCCTAATCTTTGATACCCATTGAGACCTAATTTGTGACCCAATATGTGATCTATTTTAGAGAATGTTCCAATGTGCACTTGAGGAGAATGTGTATTCTGTTACTTTAGGATGGAATGCCTTGAATGTATCTGTACATCTGGTACAGTGTGTCATTGAAAGCCCTTGTTTCCTTGTTGATCTTCTGCTTAGATGATCAGTCCATTGCTGTACATGGAGTGTTAAAATCCCCTATTATTATTGAATTATTATTATGCATTCTTTAATTTTATTTTTTTAAAATTTTTAAAAGATTTTATTTATTTATTTGACAGAGAGAGATCACAAATAAGCAGAGAGGCAGGCAGAGAGAGAGGAGGAAGCAGTCTCCCTGATGAGCAGAGAGTCTGATGCAGGACTTGATCCCAGGACCCTGGGATCATGACCTGAGCTGAAGGCAGAGGCTTAACCCACTGAGCCACCCAGGTGCCCCTTTAATTTTATTATTAATTGGTTTATATAATTGGCTGTTCCCAAGTTAGGAGCATATTTAAACTGTTAGTCTTCTCATTGGATAGACCCTTTAAGTATGATATAGTGTCCCTCTTCATCTCTTATTAGAGTCGCTGGTTTATTTTATATATATTTTTAAAAGATTTTATTTATTTATTTGAGAGAGAGTGAGTGAGAGAGAACACAGGAGCAGGGGATGAGGGAGAGGGAGAAGTAAACTCCCCTGCTGAGGTGGGAGCCCAATGCATGGCTCTATCTCCAAACCCTAGGATCATGACCTGAGCCAAAGGCAGATACTTTACCAATGGAGTCACCCAGATGCCCCTACAGTCTTTGGTTTAAAATCTAATTTGTCTGATATGAGGGTTGTTGCTTCAGATTTCTTTTGATGTCCATTAACGTGATAAATGGTACTCCATCCCTCATTTTCAATCTTGAGGTTTCTTTGGATCTAAACTGAATCTCTTATAGGCAGCATATCCATGGGCCTTGCTTTTTTATTCAATCTGATGCTCTGTGTCTTTTGATTGGGGCATTTAGCCCATTCACATTCAGAGTAATTATTGAAAGATATGAAGTTGGTGCCATTGTATTCCCTGTAAAGTCACTGTTTCTATATATTAGTCCTATTCCTTTCTGGTCTATGTTACTTTGTGGATCTCTCTTTGCTTAAAGGATCCCCTCTAATATTTCTTGCAGGAGTAGTTTAGTGATCACACATTCTTTTACTTTCTGTTTGTTTTAGAAGCTCTTTATCTCTCCTCCTATTCTGAATGACAGCCTTGCTAGATAAAGTATTATAGGCTGCATATTTTTCTTATTTAGCACCCTGAATATATCATGCCAGTCCTTTCTGGACTGTCAGGTCTCTGTGGATAGTTTATATACATAAAATGTAAATGTAAAAATGAAAATTTCAAAAAGACTTTAAAAGAGTTGTTAAAATGGCAAACTAGTTGAAAAGGAAAAAGGAATTTTAAATTGAAAGTCTAAAGAATCATGAGGAAATAAACCTCAAATTCTAAATAATATTTTCCCCTAGTGCTGGAGTTTTGCAGTTCTGTGTGATCAGTAAACTTAGTCTTGGCCATATGTTCCTTCTTTTCTTCTGGGGGAGGGGATTTTTACATTGATTTTCAGGTGTTTTTGGCCCTCAATAGAATTGCACCAACCTTGTCAGGAGGCCAGGCTTAGTAAACAGCTCCAGACTGAAGGTTTTCAATGCTACTTTACAAGATGAGAATGAAGATTGTGGCCTCCCAATCTCCAGCCCTAGAGCCCAAAGCTCAGGACCCCATTCATCAGTACACCCTCAGGGAGAAACAGTCAATTGCTCCTCTCTCCCTGGTCTCCAACACACTCCATGCTAAGCCAGCCTATGACCTAGCATTTCTATCTCAGGACGTGATACTGCTTCACATCTCTAAACCCTGCAAACCTTCCCATAGGGCAGGAAGAGGTGTCTTGTGGCAGTTCTGCCACTTGCTGGGTCCCTGCTTGGAGAACCATTACCCAACCCAGTCTGGATTCACAGTTTATGGAAACCCCAAGCTGAAAACCCACTCCTGGGTTTGCTGATTGATCTCAGTTTCCCAGCTCCCATGCCTGGGAACTCTGTCATTCTCAGGCATCCTATTCTTTCTATGACCCTGGGTATCCTGAGACCACACTGTCCCACATAGGATTCGGCCCCACTTCACCATCTGAGTGCCTTTCAGGCAGGGATATCCTTCACTGGAGCTGACTTCTAAAAGTTTGGTTTTGCTCTCCACTGCTATATCACTTTCCAGCTGATGGGGGCTCCCTCCCCCATGGTTTAACTTCCAATATATCATCTCTGATTCACTTCTCCGCACCTCCTACCTTGCAGAAAGTGATCACTTTTCTATTTGTAGAATTGTAACAGTTCTTTCCTTAGATCTCATGTTGAGTTCATAGGTATTTAAATGATTTGATAGCTATCTAGCAGAATTCCAGGGACCAGATAAAACTAGGGTCCCCTATTCCTCTGCCATCTTTCCGAAGCCCTTCATACTTTTATTTACTGAGAGACAACAGGATAATTTCAGTGCACAGGCTCTTCTCCTAAGGCTGCCTAGGCTCAACTGTGCCTCAGTTCTACAACCATCTGTGTGAATGTGGACCAGTTAAGGAAACACTCTGCCTCCATTTCTCATCCTTAACACATGGGACAACAACAGATCATTCTTCACAGTAACCCTTTAAATATTAAATACATTAACATAAAACAACTAGAAGAAAGGCTTAGTCTGTAAGCATTTAGTAAATGTAAGTTTTTGTCATACTAAATTTAATCCTTTTCATATGACCTAAATATAAAGTTAAATTTCCATGTAATCAAACAGAATCTTAGGAAAAAGAACTGAAGAAAAAAATTTTTTGCAAAGTTATGTTTCCCAGTTGTAAGCCCAAGTTGCTGAACTTTAATTCATAATGACTCTTGGGATTCTGACAAGACTTTCTACCCAATTTAACACACTTGTTGTTTGTGATCAGAGATTATTTTGATCAGAAATTAATTAATAACATAGTATATTAATTAACGCATTTATATCATATTAATATCATATAAATATAATATATTGATATAATAAAATACTATTTATACTTCCAGTAAAATTATACCTGATTACAATTTATACTTAAGTAATGTATGTACTCATAATTTTTAAGGGGAAAAAATCCTTAAAGGATAGGTCTTTGAGATAATCAAATGACCTGGGCACGTGGAGTCTTTGGATCTGGGCTGGGCTCTCATAGATAAATCGATACACCATAACTTGCCTTCCTTCTCTGTGTGCTTCCCTCTCTTTATCTATTGAATAGCCATGGAAACACCTGCCTACCTGCATCAAGTGGCTTTTGTTCATACGAGATGAAATAAGTTGAAGTGCTTTGTAAAATACAAAGCATATGGAAAATTTTTGGGCTTAATAATAATACAGAGATGTGTGTTGAAAACATTTCAACAACTAGGTCAGAAAAATTACTAGCTACCAAGAGCAGAAAGTGTGACACAGACTTCTTAGTCATCCAATTATCCCATGATAATACAGATGTAAGTCCGTCTTTCTACATTGTTTTCAATGACTCATAAAAGAAAACCTCTCTCCTTTAATCAAAGCTTTTGATAAGACACTATTTTCCAAAATCATCTAAGTTCATTGTGAGATGATACAGTAAACACATTTTGTATATCCATCTAAAAAGGGGTGCGTTAATGTAAACTATAAAATAATCGTCATGCTGCAATAAGAATGCCAAAGAAATTATTAATTTCCTTATTATATAACTATTTCTTGCAAATTAAATTTTTTGGGCACATGGGTGGCCTAGTGGGTTAAAGCCTCTGCCTTCGACTCAGGTCATGTTCCCAGGGTCCTGGGATCGAGCCCCGCATCGGGCTCTCTGCTCGGCGGCGAGCCTGCTTCACCCCTCTCACTCTGCCTGCCTCTCTGCCTACTTGTCATCTCTCTGTCAAATAAATAAATAAAATCTTTAAAAAAAAATAAATCAAATTCTCTTATGAGATTCAAAGGGATTTGACAGGCACTTGGAGTTGTGTCACGTGATCTTTCTTGTCTCTGGTTTTGAGTTTTGGAGCTGTGTTGGTTCTTACCCATCAAGGACCCTGGTTATTCAACTATTCGTGAATCTGGAAGTTACTTTATATTATATCACTAAGTTGCCTTTACATTTTCAGTGTGAGTTATCCAGAATTGCTTTACATTGTGAACAAAAAGGAAACTTTACTCAAAGTGGCTAAAATAAATAAAATATTTCCATAAATAATTTATAAAGCAGGAAAATAAATGATATTAAAGAACAAAACAGCTAGCCTCATTAAATAATCAAAGATATGCAATAAAATCAGTAATTTGGATCTTTACTAAGAACTCTACAATCATTCCCAACTTATTTCATGCGAAGTAAAAGCCAAATTTTAACAGTTCATAACCCTTATTAATATCCCGACATCTACAGGTGTCTCCTACTTTCCTCTTCCTGTCTCACCTCTGGTCTCCTTGCTTTTTCTCAATTACACCTTGGCATACTCCAGCCTTAGAAACTTACCTCAAGCTAGTCCTCTGTCTCTAGCTACTTCCTCGGCCATATGCTCATGCTTCTCTCTGCTTAAAGCTCTCCTATTCTGTTAGTACTTCAACCTGTCATCCTTTTTAGTCCTTATTCCCTAAACCTACTCTAATGTCATTTTTATAGATAGCACTTACTGAGTTTTAGCATAATATATAATGTACTCATTAATTTACAAAACTTGTATTTTCTTTCTGCCCTACAATGTAATCTTCATGGAGACAGAGATCTATGTCTGCTTTGTACATTGATGTATCACAAGTAATTAGAACACTGCCTAGGATACAGTGATTGCTTAGCAAATACTTATTGAATAAAGTGCATGCTACTTTAACTTTTTCAATTAGCAAATTTTTTAAACAATGAAGATGTGGTAAAATGGAAAAGCAAATAAAGCTTTGTGGAGGGGCATCCAGAAACCAGAACCAAACTGCCTTGCTTCAAACTTTAGATCTATCGTCTGCTTTCTGTCTAACCTTAGCAATTTACTTCATATATTTGCACCACAATTTGTCTCTAAATGGAAAGGATGACAAAAACCAATGTTATATGGTTCCTGTGATGCTCACAAGTAAAGCACTAAAAAATACTACCCAATGCATGGAAAACAATAAATGTTGCCTTAAGTCGCATAAAGCTCTTGCAAATGAAAAATTATCACATTTATTTCTGAAAAGCCAATAATGCTCTTTGCCTCAGTAAGTCTGATTGACAAATTTTTAAATATATTAATAATTGTAGAGAAAACATAGTGAAATGATTATAAATCATTTAGGTATTTGATAATACAGAGTAGTTACATAATTGAGAAGATAATTTTAGGCATTAAGTTATATCCACATGGAGAAGCTTCTGCTTTGATAACATGTAAAGAGAGTAGGATATATTTTAAAGAGCTATTACCTAAAATAGGTAAAGAATGAATTAAAATTATAAAAAATAACAAAATATTAACAATTGTTTTTCTGTTATATATTTACAGGGAATTCAAAATATACTTTTTTAAACAAATTTCTTTTCCTGTATTAGTCTTATAATCATAATAAATTTGTTTAAAAGTTAATTCATCTGACTCTGCAGCAAACAAACCTGTTTCCCATATGTAATCTCAATCACATGAATGCACAGTTTAATATAAAATTTCCAAGAGAAAGCATAAGATATAGTGTTTTATGGGACAAACGTTTATCAAGCTCCTGGCAGTGTATTTTCTTTTCTTTTTTTTTTTTTAATTTATTTATTTGACAGACAGAGATCACAAGTAGGCAGAGAGGCAGGCAGAGAAAGAAGGAAGCAGGCTCCCTGCGGAGCAGAGAGCCTGATGTGGGGCTCTATCCCAGGACCCTGGGATCATGACCTGAGCCAAAGGCAGAGGCTAAACCACTGAGCCACACAGGCACCCCTTCTTTTCTTTTTTTTAATGTGAGATTGCAATAAGAAATTTTATCATGCCTGGGTGCCTGGTGGCTCAGTAGGTTAAGCCTCTGCCTTTGGCTCAGGTCATGATCTCCAGGGTCCTGGGATAGAGCCTGCTTCCTCCTCTCTCTCTCTCTCTCTCTCTCTGTCTGCCTCTTTGCCTACTTGTGATTTCTCTCTGTCAAATAAATACATAAAATCTTTAAAAAAAATAAAAGAAATTTTATCATACTGTGCTACATTTCACAGAATTGAAAAAAAGAAAAAAGATCTGCCTATACTTTTTGAATAATACCATTCTATGGTTAAAATATCTTCCAATGAAAGAAATATATATAATTGAGAGTTAGTACTTATATTATTTAAGGTCAAGTTAAACCTCAGCTCTATATGTTTATTTGTCATTGAATAGTCGAATCTTTTCCAGAGGTGAATGTGAAAGTTTTAAACACTTAAGAAACTTAAAAAGACAACTATTGCCCAGTTTCATCTCTGACATGTAAAGAGCTTGGGACTGATCATTCTTTTATCCTTACAACAAATATAGCCTGAAAAAATTGAGGATCGATGACTTTTATTAAACCGTAAGAGAATGGAGGTCACAAGGTAAGTAAGTCACCACTTCAGACCTAAAGAGGTGCATTCAGAGACATACAGAAACCAAGATCCACTCTCCTGAAACAGAAGACAATGGTAGCCACACTTAAATGTACCCATAGCTTAGGCTGAGTGAGCGCAGCTTCAGAGTAGGAAAACTCCTGGTACTGCAGCTGTAAGCAGCTCTAGCTCTTGCTTTGGTTTTATCTCCAGGACTCTATTAGGCTTTCATGGTGAGAATTCCATAGTGATCCTCTGTGGTCCTAAGAGGGGGAGGGGAAGAAACATTCAGAGCCTTCGCCCTACAAAGACCTACTCCTCAGGAGAAAGGATCTTGCCAAAGTGCAATTCTGAAACCTTATATAGCTAGAGAAAGGGGAAATCCTTCCCCCTCTTGCTTCTTCTAGTTTTTCTTTTTACTTAAAGGAGTGGGAGAAACACAGCCAATGAGGGCAGGTATTCAAGGAAACAAACTGGGAATGCTACTGTCAGGGAAGGGAGTTGGGAGCCAGGCAGAAAAGAGCTATAGTGCTGGAAGACATATTAAAACACTTGTAAAGGCTACGCCTTGACTTATGGTCCAATAAATGATTAAGATTTAATTGGAAGATTAAAGAACTCCCCATCTCCAAGTCCTTAGGATACCATCAGCGAGACTCCAGAATAAAAAATCAGGGGATTAGAAATATAAGAACTATAGACACAGAATCTCTGAGAAGTACTTGAGAAAGACCCAGGGCCAAGAGAAAAGATTAAAACGAAAACACTGGATAAAACTGGAGCCTCTTGTACCTGTAGGTACAACAATGAGTAAACAGAGAACAACTCTTAACCAAATTGACATGGGCTACTTACCTTAGTCTCTTTTATCTAAACAATAAGTCTGGCTTTCAAAAATCACAAAATATGCCCTGTGTGGGGGCTCCACACTCAGTGGGTAGCCTGTTTCTCCCTCTCCCTCTGCCTCTCCCCATTGCTCATGTGCTCTCTATCTCTCCCTCTCAAATAAATAAATAAAATCTTTTTTTAAAAACACAAGATATTATTAGAGAGGAAAATTATACATTGATATATTCCATCGATAGATACAAAACTCCTTAACAAAATATTAACAAACTGAATCCATTAATATGTGTAAAGGATAATTTATCACCACTACAGTTCACTCAAGAAATGCAAGGGAGGTTCAATGCTGATAAAATAATCAATAGACTTCATCATAGTAACAGACAGAATATGAAAAAAGCATATGATCTTATCATAGACGGAGTAAAATAGTTCAACAAAACTCAACGCCAATGTATAAAAACTAGGTATAGGAAGATATTTTCTTAACCTAATAAAGGAAACATGCAAAACTAACAGGTAACATCATAGAACATAAACAGAAAGGTGAAGCAGAATGCAAGTAGTTCTAGTAGTCTCTTGGATTATTGGGTAAATCTCCATTTTTTGGAATACATTAAAAGACATTAATATATCCTAAAGAGAAAAGGTTTCAATCATCTCAGCATAATTTTAATAGTGAATATTTGAAAACACCCATAATGGAGGACAAAAAGAAAAATTGTCCATAATGGTTATCAGATTTTATGCTTTGTCAAATAATAGCTTACCTTTTTTTTAAGATTTTATTTATTTATTTGAGAGAGAGAGAGAGAGCATAAGAGGGAAGAAGTTCAGAGGGAGAAGCAGACTCCCCGTGGAGCTAGGAGCCCAATGTGGGACTCGATCCTGGGACTCCAGGATCATGACCTGAGCCGAAGGCAGTCTCTTAAGCAACTGAGCCACCCAGATGCCCAAATAAGCTTACTTGATTCATTTTACAGCTTCAGAGATGTTCAGAAACATCATGGAAAGGATATTCAGCAACAAGTACTTTCATAGGAGAGCTCCCCATGCTCCCTTGGTCCTAGAAAGATGCACTTTATGCAGTCTATAACCAGTGTCTATCTCCTTCACAACCACGTATTCAACTCCTTATGTACCATAAAAATAAAGACTTTTCTTAAAGAATAATTTTTAGGTGGAAAACCTAGGGCACAAAAGTATCATCATAGTAGTTTTCCTATAGACACCAAGCCTTATGATAACAGCATATTTTTATTTCAATATTTATCTATCATTATGTAATGTACATATTCTGATCTTAAAAAGTCATTTGTCTCCTCTAAATGTTAGTTTTTTCTCTTCTACAAAATGAGAAGTCTGTGACATTTTTAAGTTTCTTCTGAGTAATAGGAATCTATTTTGCATGTTTATTGTTTGCATGTTTATTGTTCAGGGTAACTAGCATTTCAGCAGCTGAACACAATAAAAGTTTGTTTCTCATTAATATTACAATTTATTTGGTTGTTTAATAATGTCTTCATGGACTGATTCTGTGGTCCCAGGTCCTTTCATCTTGTTGCACCACCATCTTCTTGGACCTCCTCTGGTTCTTTACTGCTCTGTGTTCAGTGAACTAAGGAGTAAAGAGAAAGATTGGGGTATGTTAGGTGCCAGGTCTAGGCGTGGCATTTGTCATTCCAGCTCACCTTCAATTGGCCAAACTTCTATTGTATAGCTCCAAACTAACTGTAGAGGAGTATGGAAAAAGTAGCCTTCTTTCACACCCAGGAAGAGAAAATGGGATTAGGGAAATTTTAGCTAGTGTTTGTCGAACTGTGGTTGAAAACATGTATGTCGGAGCAAGATGGCCCAAGTTAGAATCCTTGTTTTTGGGCAAATCATGTAACCTCTTTCTGTAATAATAGAACTTACATGGTTGATGTGAAATTTAGTGAGATAATATATGTAAAGGTCTTTGAAAAGGGCTTTGCACTTGTTAAGCACTGTAAAGGCCAAATGGTGTGTCCCCAGATGTTCGTATGGTGAAGTTCTAAACCCAGTACTTCAGAATGTAACGGTATTTAGAGATGGGTTTAAAAGTAATTAAATTAAAAGGAGATAATTACTGTGCATTCTAATCCAATGTGTCCTTATTTGCAGTTTGGGTACAGACGCACATGGAGGAAAGACTATGTGAAGACACAGGGAGAAGACAGACTTCAAGACTTGACAGACAGTCAAGGACAGAGGTCTGGAAGAGATTTTTCTCTTGAGCCTCAGAAGGAACCAACCCTGCTGACACTGTCATCTTGGACTTCCAACCCCCAGGGACTGAGAAAATAAATTTCTGTAGTATTATAGTACTTTGTTATGGCAGCCCTAGCAAAAAAAAAAAAAAAAAAAAAAAAAAAAAACAGGCACCATGATTGTTAGCTGTAAGTAGCAATTTATTCTGAAAAACAAGTCTTTTAATCTCTTGATGTAAATTTAACCTTACATATAGGGTAATTGGGAAAAACTACTCTTTCCCAGGGAATAGATCTCATGCTACACTTTCATGAAACTGAAGTCTCTTTGTCAGCAAACTCCCAAATATCTAAAGGAGGTAATACAATGCAGTTCATATTGTGGACAATCCACAGTTGCCTTCCTCCCTCTGCGTTTTATTCCCACTGCTCCAGTCTGAGCTATCTGTGCTTCCCTGAATCAATCATTTTGTGTTCTAAACCAGAAAAGACATTAATCTCCAGGAAGTTCAAGCATCATTTTGTGACTCTAGCTGAGGCTACAGTTCTAGTTAAGAAATCATCTCTTTTTCCGGAATCCTTAAAAATGTCATACATTTTATATCACAGTGCTCTAGACTGAAAGTGTTCTCTATGGCTAGCCTTCTACCATATCCCGTAGAAGATTGTGCAGGGCTTGTAAATGATAATAACAATGTTAATGATCATAACGTCATAGGCTTTAGAGTTTAAAGCCACCTGAGAAATCATCTAGTCCATTCCTGCATTTGACTGATGTGGTAGTCAAGCCACAAGAATTGTGTCTGGTTCTCACAGATGAGCAGGGGACAGAGTTCAGGTCCCCTAATGCGAGGCTTTTGCTCCTTCCACTGAAGCACAGCATCAGTAATGAAAGTGAAATGTATAGTCAGATGAGAGTGGGAAACTACTGGCACAAAACATTGAAATTGTGACATTTTTCCTAGCCAGAAGACGTCAGGCTTAGTTTTGCTCTGCCTTGTGTATGACTAAGCATACGTCTATCATGACTGCAAATGGTCTCTCTCTGAACCCTGAGAGATCAAAACAGCATAGCAGGCAAATGTTGAAGACTGTGCTTTTAAAACTCTCTGATCACCTACAATGATGAATTGGCTAACCAACCCCCAAATAGTGGCAGTGACAGAAAAGAACACGACAGTCTTATTACAGACTAGTCCTTAATCTTACTTTGTAAGATGGCCTTAAATACTCCTACTTTTAGAGTGATATCAACTTAAGACTCTGATAGTCAGCCTAAATGGTGGGTTCCCATTTCCTTACATTGCTCTAATCACTTAAGCTTATTAATAGACTGACAAAACCTAAAATGGCAGTGCTTATTCCTTCAGAAAGGAAAGACATTCATACTCCTGTTATGTGTAGCAATATATATATGCATATATCTCATATATATGTGTGTATATATATATATATAATTTTGTTTCATTCTTATAATAAATCAGTTAAACCTTAAGAGGCCTATTCAAAATATGCCACTTTTAATAAAAAGCAGAGTATGAATCATACACACACGCACACACACACACACACATATATATACACACACACACATATATATATATGTTAAATAAAAAGTCCATATTGCATTACCCTCTTTCCAGGAAATTGTTCAGCCTAACAAAAACACACTCGGTGAAAGTGACCCTCAAGGCTAACAGTGAATTTCACCTAAGTATCCTCTCCACTTGAAGCAGTGTTTCTTACTTCTGGTGGATTCTCAGGTTAAGAAAAAAAAAAAAAACCAGACTTTTCTAGTGTTAAGAGAAATATAAAACTTTGAATAGGAGGTGTTTGCCATCCTGATATTTTAGGCCTCCTTTATTCTATTGGTAATATTCCTATGATTGGGGCAATTTCAAGATGATTTAAGCTTCCTTTATTTCCAGGCAATGACAGGCTGTAGAGTAATCAAAAGAAGTAGAAAAACAACATAGTCTCATTTCTCATTTGTCTCATTTCTACAGGTTTGCAGTACTTCTGGCAGGAAAGAGGGTACATTTTTGTTATTGCTGTTGTTTGTTCATCCAGGAAAATTGTGTATTTAAATTTTTTTCATTTATATTATGTTTTCCTGTGATTTTTAAGTTGAGTGGTCTTCGGTATTCCATTAGTCACTAGACTTTTCTCCCACCGAGAAGGGTGATCTCACTAAATCTAGGAAGTCTTTAGTGGAGCTGTACTTAAAGCTGTGATCCTATTTTTTCCCTTTAGAATGACAAAAAAAATCACTAATGGTGAGACTGTGATTATTTTCCTTATTTATGTGGAGTTCTTTGGCAGCACAGAGAACATCTTTCTTACTCAGTGTATCTTTGGACAGGTGGGCACTTTGTTTGGCAGGAGGGATAATCACATTGACTGATCTGAACTCCTCCCTTAGAAGAATCGATCTCCAGGGAGAAGCCGCAGCCTTGCTTCAATTCCAGCTCCCACCTTGGGAGAAATAAAGTGAACCATTTCTTTAAATGGCTTTTCAAAGACTCTGCACATGTGAAAAGACTTCCATTTAATCATGCCTTTTCTGTATATTAGTTACTTGTCTGTTAATGCCCCTGACATTAACCACACATGAATGAGAGGCAAAACTTTTGTAGAGATTCCAATTAGAGCTGGTTAACTCTGAAATTTTAAGTAGACTAAATAAAAGTGTCCCAAATGAGCCACAACAGAAAAGGCTTGTCTAGTTTTTCTGTTTATTAGCTGGATGACCTTTCTCCTCTCCTTATCTTTGAAGAGAGGCAAGTCAAACTGTGAGAAGCTTGTTATTTATTTACTTACGATCAGAAAAAGAGTAAAGTTCCAGAAATTCTTTCTCTTTGGTGATTACAAAACTTATCCTGAAAATAAAATGCAAATCTTTTGCTTGTTTTATGGAAGGGCATTAATTTTTCCAAGTCTCCTGCTGTTTGGAATTCTCTCCGATATGAGTCTGCTCACCCTCCTCTTTGTTATCCTGGTTAACACCTCCTCATTTCTCAAGACTCAGTTCAAGGTATATTTCCTATATGAAATATTTGTTAAATGATGTTCTATCCTCCCACCCCTCCCCCACCCCAACTGCCCTCTCCTATTCATTCTCTCTATTAATGCTTCAATCGCAATTATTCAACTCTCTTCAGAGTTCTCCCTCTGTGAGAATATAAATTACTTAATAGTGGGAGCCTGCATCATTTGTATTTGACTCCCATTTCTTCATGTACTGTTGGGTACTTTATTGATAATAAACCCATATTTATTGGCAGAATACATGGGTTACAAAAAAATTACAATTTTCTCCCTATATATTTATTTAATATGTATATACAACCACACCAAGATACATGCACGCATACATATGTACATATCCTCCATATTGTCATAATCACTTATAAAATTATAAAGGGTGTTCCGTAAGACTCTAATATAAAAAAAAAAAAAAAACCATTTGGCTAGGTTCTTCTGTTTTGACCTGCTCTAAATTGCTTTTCTAGCTTTTCTAGCTTTGTTCAAATTTTGTACTTGAAACATCCCCCAGTGGTCTTGCCCCTCACCA
The DNA here is from genome assembly GCF_922984935.1 of Meles meles. Classification (NCBI taxonomy): domain Eukaryota; kingdom Metazoa; phylum Chordata; class Mammalia; order Carnivora; family Mustelidae; genus Meles; species Meles meles. The sequence continues at coordinate 13,762,911 of NC_060070.1, forward strand.
ACTAATTTTCCTGACACAGAAACCCCATCTTCTGGCTTCTCCAGTGAGCTCACCCAAAGTTACCTGAAACGTAATCCACATCATTGATGCTATGACTTGTCTCTGCTAAGGCTGCCTGCTTTCTTTCTTGTTCCAGAAACAACTACACGTTTTTCTTTATATGCTATTATAACTATGCTCCTGAAGAAGTTCAGGAAAAATGCCTTGCATTCCTTTAAACAGACAGTTTTTGATGTGAAGAGAGCAGTGAAAAATGGTTTACCCAACATGTGTTGAGTATGCCTTAGAAAATTCCAATGTCCTTTTACTATTTTTTTTCAACAGAGGTAAAAAACTAAAAAGGAAAAAAAGCCTGCAGGTTCAAATGAGATCTTTAATTCCGTAAGTAAATATGAAGTAAGCATAGTGATGATTGAGTGATATTTAATATATAAATAGTGTTACTAAGATAAGAGGTGACCTGGTATTATTCCATCACAATGGCTTATTCTCCATATGCAAGCTTTGCACTTACTACCTGAATGAACTCACCTGCCCCAGATCTTAAGTCATTTGAATTAATTTTATTTTTCCAGAATAATTCTCAACACATTGAGGGCACAGTCTATTTTCCTAAGTGACTCAGGGACAACAGTTTATTTTTTTTTTTTCCTCAGAAATCTTAAATTCCATCCTTACATATGATTTTCTCAAAATTAGCTATAGTTACAATCTATGGTGGTTGATTTCTGGGCCATGTTCCTTTGCAAAAATTGCCTGATACTCTGTCCAGTCATCCTGGAATGTCTGTACTCTCAGTTGGCTTGGTCCTACTTCCCACTCTGGAAGGATCTTTGGGAATAAGGCACTGATAAGAGAAAATAAGACAGCGCAAAAACAACTTCCAGTTATACTGCTTTTAGTCCTTTCCCCCCCCTGAATTCACCTGGTCTATGAAAAATGATATCATCTGATATTCTCATCTTTGAAGATCAGAAACCACTTTGAGAAACTGAATTCACTCAGTTCTGAAATCTTACATCATTTGGGTATTTTTTTTAAAAAGAATTTGTAAAAGCCGTTTCAGGGATACAACAAAACTGAAAGTAAGGTACATAGATTTCCCATATACCCCATCCCTCCATACAAACACAGCTTCCCTCATTATCAACATCATTTACCAGAATGGCACTATTTTTTTTTCTTTAGTCAAGGACGAACATGGTCTGGCACATCCTCATCATTCAAAGTCCACAGACTACATTAGGCTCCATTCTTGGTGTTGTGCCTTCTGTGGGATTGAACAAACGCGCAATGACACAGCTGCCTCATGATCAATCAGTCTCTTAAAACTTCTCCGTGCTCTGCCGCGTTTTCTCTCCCTCTTCACCCTCACCCCTAAAAACAACGGATCTTTTTACTGTCTCCATAGTTCTGTCTTTTCCAGAATGTCGTAGAGCTGGAATCATACCGTACGTAGCCTTTTCAGATTGGCTTCTTTCATTTAGTAATATGCGTTTAAGATTTCTCTATGTCTTTCCATTGGGTTATAGTTCATTTTTCTTTCTTTTTCTTTCTTTCTTTTTTTTTTTTTTTTTTTTAGTACTGGATAATATTCCATTATCTGGCTGTATTCCAGTTTACTTACCCATTTCCTTACTAAGATGTCTTTTTTGTTTCCAAGTTTTGGCAATTATGAATAAAGATTAACTGGATATTTTGAAAACAAAGCAAAACAAAAAAAAAACAAAAAAAAAAAACAAGACACCCTCCACCCAGCATCCTAAACCACTGTTTCTCAGACATTCATGTGTGTATGAATTACCTGGGGATTTTTAAAAGTGGAGGGGGATGGGACTGGGTTTCTGATTTCTTACAAGTTTTGAAGTGACATCCATACCACATACCCAGGGCCACATCCTGAGTTCCAAGGTTTTAGCATCCTCTTAAAACTTATGAAAAAATAGTGTCTCAGAGTGGGTCAAGGAACTTCATATTTTTAGTAAGCTGCCCTGGTGAGATATATTTAGTCAGTTAGCTTCCATGAATCAGCATTTGGGGACAAATGGAATATATGATCATACCCTGACTTTTAGTTTTCTGTGACTGAATTTTCTTTGTTCTTATAGAGACGACATTGTAAAAGGATGCTCCTAATAGAAAAGTTCAGTTGCTATGTACATTTATTAAATACTAAAATGAAAATGAGGGACTTGTCATTTGTATCCTAGGGTAACTTACACAGAATACCCATCATTTTTAAATTAAAAATATGAATAGCAGAATTGACGTGCATGTACTCTTAACTATATGTGCTATCCCAAAGGTAAATTGAAATGATTAAGTATGTTTTTTTTTCATATAGAGCTGAAATTTTTTTAAAAATGATGTTTTAAAACACTGCCACTGGCATGTGGGATAATTCCTACATCTCTAGCATTATTATCTCTACTTGACACATTACCATTCATCAGCCTTTATTATCTAATTTCAGTTTGAGAAGCTTTCCCTTCAACTCAGATTCAGAAATTATTCGTGATAAATTTTGAAAGGAAGATAAGTTATATAAAGTCACATAATTCATTGATAAGGGATAATCTGGGACAGTGGTGAGAAACAGATAGCCAGACAAATGACTACTACTAAATATTGTATGATAAGTATGTATCTAGAGAGATAGACTAAAGCAAGTATCTGATAAACACTCACAAGACAGTGGGCTTAGAATTATGATACTCTAGGCACTAGGAATTGAGCCTCGTTGTCCCATAGTTGTTGGTTTTATTAACATGATCTTTGACAATTATATAATTTAACTTGAGGTTATCAATCTACTTAAGGAACACACTGAAATCTAATTGTATAACTAACTATGCTATGCACACATGGCTGCCTCTACATGTACTCACATATTTTTGTAAAGGACACTGTATTCAATTGTCGCTATCTGTTCAATAAATAGTATTTTGCTGTGTATCCAGAAATTCTTAGGGTCTGGTGGGAAACAAAGACAAGAGCCAGACTCTTGTTTTGAGGAAAACCTTTTTTGATCAAAACACATTTATCTAGGAGAACCTGGGTGGCTCAATCAGTGAAGTGCCCAACTCTTGATTTTGGCTCACATCATCAGCTCATGGGTCCTGGGGTGGAGCCCATGTTGGGGGTCCATGCTCAGTGGGGAGTCTGGTTCTCTCCTTGTCCCTCTCCCTCTGCCCCTCTGTGTGTGTGCACTTTCTCTCTCTCTCTCTCTTTCTCAAATAAATAAATATATCTTTAAAAAACTCATACTTATCTAAGAAAGGCTTTATTCGTTTTTAAGTATTTTAGTATAGATTGATCATATCTCTGAGATGTGTAACTGCTGAAAGAATACGGCTTTATCTTACTACCTCAAATCTTATGGTACAAATTGAAATGATACAGAATATAAGAAAATTTAATCTTGGCTCCAGTGACATGAATAAATATTGAAAGTCTTGATTAAAGCCTTTCCACTTCTCACAAAATTGTAATGATGATTTTTGGAATTTTTTCTATTATGATAGTAATTTTAAGTGCTTTCAAACAATTCTAAGGTATCTTGTATTTTTAAAAATTAAAATACGTTTTGATTATTTCTTTTGTATCATCACTGAATATTAACTTGCATCTCATTTTTGGCCATAAAGGAAAAGTAAGCAGAATAACTTAAAATTTAAAATCTTAGCAAGCTTTAATAATTTTTCCCTATTCCCCACCTAAAAGGCTTTCTAATCCTTCAGCCCGTGCTTAAATTAATAAGAAACATTCCACACTTTGGGCACATTCCTACAAACCGCACTTCAGTGTTATACAGAATACAAATCTCTGAGTCTTATTCTTCCTCCATATCTATTTACTTCTAGGTCGGCTGGGAGAATCATAGGTTTTGCAGAATAAAGATAACAACTGGAGAATTTATAGATATGAAGAGAGGTTTTGTGACATCTTTTGAGAAGGAAGTATGCATATTCAAGAATCTTGACCTTTAGAGAAGACCCATGAAATAGTAAACATGCTTAAGCCTAGAATGTGTTAAACAATCAGCAGAAGCAGTAAAGTGTAGAATGCATAATGAACCAAAGGAAGAGACAGAAAAATGAGACGTTTCTAAGAAAATCATTTGCATCAAAATGTGCAAAATACTTGCTATGCTCTTTCTAAGGTTTAAATACTTCCTGAGCTTTACTTATTAGATATAACAAGCTAATCAAAGGAGTGCTCTCGTGAACATGTCTCCAGCGCTCTCTAGTTCTGCCCCAGGCTGGATCTTTTCTGCGGTGTGTATTTAAGTCAGATAAATTTTTTTCTCGTTTCTGACCCAGATGACTTGTGCCTTATTAATTTCTGCTTTTCTGGTCTTTTGAGTTTTAATTCATTAATTGCTTCAAATATTTTTCTTTCCTCAAAAACGCTTTACAAAATTACAGTTATGGGAGTCTATAGTCTTTCTAAATTGGATGCTATTGATCTGTCACAATCAGCAATTATACTTCACACGGGGCTGCTAGCAGGCCTGGGTTTCTTTTTCTTTTTCTTTTAAAGCCCTTTTGGCATGGAGAACATTTTCTGATTTGGTGTCTGAATTAAAAAAGTAATGACTTGTGTGCAGTCATTTCACTTGCCAATTCCTCTGTGACCCCGTTTAACAGCCCCCTGTCAGCAGTGAGGCAGACTGTAACTCCATAATCATCTATGGAAATTCTGCTTCTGAATTGATGGGAGTTGGAGAATAATTAAAATCATACATACCTTTAAAAATGCACTTGGAAATAACAAGTGAACACAATCTTAAAGTGTACAGCACTATAGGAAATGAGGATGCAATTTTCTGGGCTAGTAAAATACACTACACTCCCTGCCTTACAGTGGTTCAACATACAATTTTTTGACTATATGATGGTGCAAAATCCATACACATTTAGTAGAAACCATACTTCAAATTTCAAATGTGGATCTTCTCTGGAGCTAGTGATACAATGCTGGGCAGTGGCAACTCTCAGTCGGCCATGTGATCGCAAGGATAAACAACTGATACACTTACAACCCTCTACATCCATAGAACTATGCTGTTTTTGACGTTCAGTAAAGCATTCCATCAATTACATGAGATATTCGACACATGACTATAAAATGGGCTTTATGTTAGATGACTTGCCCAATGGTAAGTTAATGTAAGTGTTTTGAGCACATGGAAGGTAAGCCAGGCTAAGCTCTGATACTCGATAGGTTAGAAATATTAAATATATTTTCAACTTATGATACTTTCAACTTATGATGAGTTTATCGAAGCGTTAAGTCAGGAAGATCTGTATCATTGTCAATAACCTTTGGGCAATGTAGAATGGAGATCCAAAATTCAGAGGATAGTGAATATACATCTTAGGAATTTTAGAGATGGTTTAATAATGACAGCATGAGACAAAAAAAAAAAACTGGATGTACTGCACAATAACACGTATTTATAAAGTAACAGAGGTGAGACAGTGACTAACATCACTATAAGGTACAACAAATGAAATATTTGAGCCATATTTCTACTATACCTATGAGAGATGGAAGAGTCAAATTTTAAAGTGCAACATACAATGTAAAGAACTTTTGCGGAAAACAAGTTTCAGAAGTAACATAAACAAGCTTGGAAAACTAGATTATTCTCCAAAGAATCTGGATGCAAATTGTATTTATTCTTAAGATACTTTGTGTTGTTTCTCAGAGTGAAGGGGAAAGCAAGGGTGTAAGCTCTCCTCAATTAGTTGTAATTATTAAATTTGACAAACAAAAATGTAATAAACTGCATTAGTTCTATCAATATAATAGGATAATGTAAAGTGATTTAGGAAGAAAGGATTATAGACAATACCATCCACTATTTATGTAATACTGTGTTATTGCACACTAATTACGTGGCAGTCAAGTTATAGAGTATCTCTGCTTATCAGAAACTTTCCCAGTAAGTATACATATTATTTTCATTTTACAGGTGAGAAAACTAAAGATCAGATATGATATATAGCTCACCTGAAGATATCTCTCTACAGAACCTGGACAATTTTTAGATTACTTCTCTCTAACTCCAGATCTTTGCCCTGAGCCATGTTATCTCATGAACAAGGAAGTTGCATTAACATGGAGAAGCCACATCTAAATGCCTTGACTCTAAACAAAAAATAAGTGTGCAAATGAATACAATCAATTCAACACTGTCTGCAGTTTTCTGAGTATTGTTTTTTAAGTATCATTAAATAAAAGAAAAATGATTCATTTCTCTGACATGTTCAAAAAACCCATTTAATGAACATATTTTAAATACATAATCATAAAATTTCAATGACTCATTTAAACTAAGAAATATAAATATATTTCAATGCCTGATTACCAAGTATGGTTTGTTAGGGAACTTACCACTGTGTGGATTTGATAATCCAGTATTTTATAATTTAGTTTTGGAGGCTCTGAGGAAAATTGCTCTTGGAAATTCCAAGAAAATTTAGAGATTTAGAACAGACCCCTTGGGGTTCCCTAATGAATATAATCATGGTAGAGATTATAGTATAGTAGTGGACATGCCTAACTTTTAAAAACCGCCCAGGGGTCCATTTGATGTCTACCAAAATACACGATTACCCACATAGACCTCACTTAAAGTCAATTCTAGATTGCTCAGGGTTTGAATAGTTAGGCTATAAAATTTCCAACCCCCGTCTATTCTTAAGAGACAATATATCTCCTGTAGTTATGAATGCATAGTGGGTATACAATTGGAAATAAAGTTGAAAATTGTAGTTTGCAACTGAGTTATAAATAATAAGGCATTTTCTGTTATTAGGCCCTTATGCTCAAGAATCAGAAAAGGCAGATTTCAAAACATTAATAATGCTGATTTTTCTCCCCAGGCCATGTCTCATGCATGTCCTTGTCTCTTCTCTTTGTCTCTTTCAGATCACATTTTTCCTATTAGAAACTATAGAAGTGTTGAGCAATAGCATATGTTAAAATAATTTGTGATAAATGAGTGAAGGATAAAGATATTAACATACCTCCTAAACTCTTGACTGTCTTTGTTACAAAGTTGCCCATGAAGGCAGTGGCACTGTGGTGTATGAATCTTTGATGATTTGGTGTATGAATCTTTGATGAATTTCTCAGTATTGGTGTCCCTGGGTATTTAGCCATTACACAAGGACTTGTTGATGTACAGATTAAATAATACAGGGAAGTTTCCAGTTATGGAATGAATCAGTCACAGGAATAAAAGGTACAGCATAGGGAATACAGTCAAAGGTATAACAGATCTGAGTGGTGACAGATGGTAGCTACAATTGTAGTGAGCATAGCATAACATAGAATAACACAGTTGTTGAATCACTATGTTGTATACCTGAAACTAATGTAACATCATGTGTCAGCTATACTCAATCAACCAATCAATCAATCAATCAGTTCCCTGATTTACTTAGGTGAAGCATATTAGAAATGACTTGTGTTTTCACTTGGATTTTTTTAAGGTGAGTATGATTACCCTGCGTTTTGCCTAAGTTCCTCAGTATATCCCTGTATCTATACCCACTGCATTTTCGTATACTTAACAGATTATGTGTTTTCTTAAGAATAAGACAAAGAATATATAATTCCTCAGCTATTATTAAGTATTTAAAATAGATTTAGAAGTATACTGTAAACACCTGTCTTTTCCCCTCTTCCCAACTATCACAAAAACTTTCAATTCTAAAAACTTTGTTTTGGGGTGTGTGTGTGTCTATATGCATAAGTATGTGTGTGTGGATAGGTGTGTGCATCCATATATGTATTATGACAGACAATTACCCAAGAGTATGTACTTTGGGGGACAGAGAGTTGAGTCATTGCCTCAGTTTGAGAAACCCAAAAGGAAGTCTTGGTGATTGGTGATGAAGAACTAACAAATAAAAATGGCATTAAGAGTAAAAAGGCAAATAGTTCAGTCAGACTGTCAATTTCTTAGACTGCTTGGAATCACATTTTCAGGCATTAGCATTATTTAACTTGAATTAAAACAGCAGCATTAATAATTCAAAAGGAATTGTAGACACAAGAAAACTGAACCATTAGGAGCAATGGACCAGTGAAAATAATTCAGAAAATAACTAAAAGGGGGATTTATATTTTGGACTCTTTGCATATCACTGAACTAAGATAATGCTTTAAAAATTGGTAATAGGGGCGCCTAGGTGGCTCAGTGGGTTAAACCTCTGCCTTCAGCTCAGGTCATGATCTCATGGTCCTGGGATCGAGCCCCACGTTGAGCTCTCTGCTCAGCAGGGAGCCTGCTTCCCCCTCTCTCTCTACTTGCCTCTCTATCTACTTGTGATCTATCTCTATATATCAAATAAATAAAATCTTTAAAAATTGGTAATATTTATTTAGTTAGAATATAAGGCTGATGCGGGATGCCTGGCTGTCTCAGTCAGTGGAACATGCAATTCTTGATCTTGAGGTTGTGGGTTCAAAACCCACATTGTGTGTAAAGATTATTTAAAAATAAAAACTCAAAAAAATATATGAGGCAGATGAGAACCTACTAGTAAACAAAATATATTCCATGGTTCTTTTACTCAGCAGTTCATATATCTCAAATATAGTAAATCTACTTTGCAAATAACTACTTTCCAATGGCTAGAAACCCACTAGATTTGGCAGTATTAAGATTATTTATTCTCCGATGTATATAGAGTCTGATAAAAATGTGAATAACTCACTAGTGGTAAAAAATAAGTAAATGGATTAAATAATGGAAACAATAATGATGAAAAGGCAGATTAAAAAAGCATTTTAATTAAAATAAATATATGTTCTTTAACATGCAAGAAGATGAGATATATTAATGTCATAGGAATTGGGTGTAAGTTAGAAATAATTCAGTTACTGTAAGAATTAAATAAGAAAAGCACTTGAAAAATGCATTTTATCAATTGGAGACATTTAGTAAATCATAGTATCATTACTACTAATGATACTAATGATACTAATGATAACGACGGTACGTGTCAATGCTAAATGATATGAAATCATATGTGTACAAAATTCGGGGTCAGTATTAAAGAATTTAGTATAATTTGCATATTCACTTTCAACAAACATTTCCAGTTGATTGAATTGAAAAAGACCAAATCATCTTAATGTATCATCTTGCCAGAGCTAGAAATCATTGCCTACTGTCCATAAGCATACAATTTATCATTCAAGTAGCTCAATCACGTCAACTAAATAAATAGGAAAATATGATTACTTCAGTGATAATAAAAGTAAAGAGTATTGGGTTTGGGAGAAGATTTACAGAAGGACATTTAATCTGATCTCCTTTCAAATGCAGAAATCCCTTCTACAACATTCTGTGAAAATAGACTTCTAAGTTCTACTTAAATGTGAATAAAAAAAGAAAGAAATTTTCTATACGTTAATAGTTTACCTAGAAACAGAGTGGAAACTCTCATTTGCTACCATTCTCTTATTTTCAACAAAGTTCTCCATTTTAGTATTTTCCCATCAGCATTTAATGTGTTCTCAAATCTCATATCTGGAAACCACTCTTCAAATTATTGTCATCCCACAGACCAAATAACCTAATATACATTCACATAGTTAATCGTCATTATATACATTCTTATCCCTTAATATCTGTCTAAGGTTTTTGAAATCATAAGTATTCCTTCTTAAAATAATCCCTTCTTGTTATTTTTTTGAGACCACATTCCCCTGGTGTTTCACTGTACTTTTTTGTCTTCAGTCTTCCTCAGGTTCTTTCCTTCTGTTAAAACTATGCTATTAGTTGGCCCCCTCTTTTCCTTATTTTACATACTCCCTCAGGCTAAGTCTATCCATTCACATCGCTTCAATTACCATAACATAACTATAATGTATCTATCAATATCAGGGAAATTGTTGCAATAATGGAAAGGGAGCTATTTTTAATTTTTGCCTGGAGATAAATCTTCCTGGTAACCTGTCTTGTACAGACCTATAAAAGCAAACAAAGTAGTAGCTTTATCTTATACCGAGCAATACAATTATGTGGCTGAATGAAGCTGAAATTTCAGAATCTTGGAAGCTATTTTTTTTTTAAAGATTCATTTTTTTTTTTTTTTTTTTTTTTTTTAGAGAAAGAGATGGGAGGAGAGGCTAAGACAGAGGAAGAGAGAAATTTAAGCAGACTGCCCTGAGTGCAGAGCCCAACAGGGGGGCTCAGTCTCCAGACCATGGAGATCACAACCCAAACCAAAACCAAGAGTTGGTGGCCTAACCGACTTCACCACTTAGGTGCCCCTCTTGCAAGCTATTTTAAAGAATATCTATCCTAACCTGCACCTTATGTAATTACTTTAAAGGTAATTTGCATATTAGCAAAATCAGTGTAAGATTATCATTTCATTACTTAAAAAGTTGCCATTTTCAAGGAAGTTCTCATTTTGAGAATTTACTCAATATTGATCGAATGTTAAACTTTTCTTACAAAAAATTTGGTCTGTTCATTTTTGTTTAACCAGTAGGCATACGATATGGCTTAAGGATCATTTACCTCTTACTCAACTTTCCTGGTCTAGAGAACAGTTTATCAATATCATTTTTAAATTGTGGTGCCTGGAACAACCCTATCTTTTCTCCGTCGGATGACTAAACACCACAATATAAGGAAGAGGCATTGCATCTTTTCTCTTGGAGACTGTACTTGCATAGATTCAGCCAAGGACAGCTTTGGCATTTTGACCACCCTCATCACACTGTTGGCTTATATTCACTTGAACTGCTAAGCCCTTACTATGCATTGTCCCATTGGGCTAGCTGCATGGAGTCATGCAAATATTGAAAATCTGCTTATTTTAGTAAATTACAAACATTTACATCTGAGCCTTGATTTGGGTAATGTAATCAACACATGCAAGATCTTTTGTTATGTTACCTAGCTATTTAGAAACATATGATACAGAAAATACCAGTATCAGTATCAGTATCAGTACAGTAAACAGTAAATTCTCCCCATCAACCTAGAACTATTCAAATTTTTAGATATATTACTTGTTATTTTCATCACAGCAACTCTAACAATAAATGACTTTGTTTTGAGATCCAGAAATCTATGTCATCTGATCATTTGATCTTTCCTATCCAAATGCATTTTTGCATTCTACAATGATATTTTACCTGAAAAACTTCCCATAATCTTGGATTTACATCCTGATGGGACATTGAATTCTGTTTCAAAAATGCAAACTCATTTAAAAGAAGTGATGCTATAATTACAACTTGAGGTCCTGCCAAGAAATATCATCTTCAACTTATGTCAAATCTTAACAAAATTTAGTTGCAATAATAATAAGGATTACTATTTCCAGAGAATCACATATTTTAGCTAACTGCCACTTCTGAAAAAGAGTTGTCCATCTGAAAAAAAAATCACAGTTTTGTAATAAAATTTGCTACCAATTTTGTCAGTACATATGTGATATCACATTGGTGATAATGTGTAATTAATAATGCTACAGCTTATACAGTAAACATTGACAAATATTTGTTTAAAAAGTATTTCAATAATTTATTCTGATGGAACGATTATAATACAAAAAATCTACCAAATTAAAAACAAAACCATATTTTTTCTTAATCAAAATTGAATGTTTCATGACTATCTCACATGCTTCTATGTGTTCATTATTAGTAATGTGGATTTAATTTTCAATGTCACATATATGGTAGATTGGTTCAATATCCTCTTTCTAGGATATTCCTATGTATCAGAGGTTGTGAAAATGAAAACTATGTTCCCTGAAAAAACTCACAATAGAGATTTATATTTGTTTCAGTGTCCTTGCATGATCTCTGAAGTAGAAGGGATACTGCAGTGTGAAAGACAGCAGTTTTCCTCATCTAGAGGCTGTCAGTATCTCTGATAGCTACAGACTTATTCTGGGAGTTCAGATAAACTGTCGTCATCTGGAGCCAATAATCATGACCATGGCTTCTTCACTGTCCAGCTTTCTGAGTGGGTCATTTTCTGGCTAGCCCAATTCCCAGGATCGTTCTGGGAATTCTTTCTGGAAATTCAGCCTGTGACCTCCTCCTATGATTTTTCCAATAATTTTATAAACATTGCTTTTCCTTAAAATAGCTAGAATGTTTTCTCTCATCTGCCAGTGAACATATTAATAAGAGATTAATAGCAGTTAATGGCATTAACAGAATAATAGATTAGTAACAGTAATATTTCGGTGGGATTTGAAAACTTCCATATTATTGTATTTGCAACACTGCTTTTGGTATTATGCAAATTCAAACTTCCTCTTTCATATAGAATAGGAGACAGCTACAATAAAGTGAGCTTTCTGCCATTTTTGCAAACCTAGTAATTTCTGCTGATTTTTTGTAGGTAATAAATGTTATAAACATGTATCTCTTTGAAATGTACTGTTGAAAATTGACTCAAATAAGGGAATAACTAGAATTTTATTTACCATCGCATTCTTCCTTTCTGAGTCAATTGAACAGAGCTGATAGCTCTCTACAACAGAATTATTTTAAATGTTTTAGCATACGTCAGTCAGTGTTCCTCCGTCATCAGCTGATACCATCGGTTTGAAAGTCATAAGATAAAACTGTTTTTGTATCTATCTTGTAAATTTTATCTCCCAAGTGATATGAAAATATTTCTAAGTGTTATATCTGTTTGGACTGATTATCACTATGTCAACATAGTCCCAAAATAAAAAACAACCATAACTTCTTTATCTCAAAAACGTTCAAGGAAAATCCAATATAATTAGCTTAACCAGACTTATGGTCAGCATTTCCCTCAATAATGTTGTAACTTGACTTACCAACAAAGTCTTAGGCAATGAACTCTTACTGGGTAGGGGTTGGGATTTAGTATATAGCATTGTATAATTACTTTTTTAAAAAGATTTTATTTATTTATTTATTTGAGAGAGAGAGAGAGTTCACAAGTAGGCAGGCAGAGGGGGAGGGGGAAGCAGGTTCCCTGCTGAGCAGGGACCTCCCAGTGTTGGGTGGATCCCAGGACCCTGAGATCATGACCTGAGCCGAAGGCAGAGGCTTAACCGACTGAACCACCCCGGCGCCCCTGTATAACTACTTTTGTGTGATTTTACAGTTGAAAGGGAATGAAAGTCCTCACCATTCAGTTCTTATATCTCAAATTTTAATGTAATAGAAGTTTGCTGACCACCATCTACTGGGTTAGGTACAAGCTTCAACGTTGAAGAGTTCCCTCTTGCCCGAAGTATGAAGAACTCCCCTGAACCCCCCTCAGTTCAGAGCTCCCATGGTTATGCTGTAGACAAGCACGTGTTCAATAAAGTCATATATTTTATTTACAAAATGCATTCTAACAAATCCTTCCTCACAATAAAAAAGAAAATAAACTTTATGAAAACTGCGTATACTTGCCCACGAAACTTGCTCAAAGATATGCAATATATCCTAGCTATTTCTCCCAGATTATAAGACCAAATTGGGCTCATTTCAAACCTCTTCCAATATTAATAAAGTGAGATTCTGTATAGCAAGAAAGAGATTAAAACAGAAGTTTATTATTTAAAAATATCATTTAAAACCAGAAGGAATTATTGTAGTACATATTTGAAAAATATGAGGAAGACTATTACTTCTAATATAATTTATTTTCCATCTAGTTCACTTAAGAGATAATTTAATTTGAAAAGATCAAATAAATTGATTAAAATATAAGTTTCCAAATTCTCAACAGGAGGGTATTGGTAATGAAAAGAAACTTTGATTTCATCTTTATGATGCACCATGCTTTAACATTTTAATGACTAGAGCAATTTATATGGAGTCAAAGACTTGGCATTTGATATTAAGGTCATCCTTTCCAGGAGGTTGTGTTTTCTTAAACTATGTTAAATTTGAAGTATCCTTTCGTGTTTTTTAGATTTCTGGTTTACTATCAATTTTATAGTATCATAATTGATGAAAATAGATGAGAATCCCCTTCCGCTAAAATTAGGTTTCCTTTAGTTTATTTTTTTATATTTTTAATAATTAAAAGTGTCTGTTCACTGGTACTAAAAATACAGTTCCCTTTAAACAAAATGACAGATAATCTTTCCTTCATATTCTTTAGGAAATGCAAAGTAAACTTGATTTTCAAGAGACATAATTTCAAAGTCAGTTGCTGAGAAGCCGAGAGAGTCCGATGAAGAGTTAGTTTAGTCTGAGGACAATTCCTAGATGTGGTTAATTATAAGGGGATCAGTCAGTCCCTGGGCATTTTCTGGGTTGACGGTACAGGTATCTATAGGAAGACACAAGGCTCCTTCCCTGCACACTAAACACATTCCTGTATGCTCATACTTGTACATCAAGATCATTAGATCATAAACATTATATTACAAGTTTTATAACTGACTCTACTGCAATGTAGTGGGAAAAACCCAGAGTTACCAAACTGGATACATGAATGCTAGTCCAAGATGTTCTGTTTACTTTGTTAATAAGTGCCAGAGAAATACCTATGTCCTTCTCTTATTGAAAAATATACAATAAAATGACAAGAGAATCAAACTAGAATAGGAGTCCAATAGTTATAATTATGTATATATTTTTAAAAAGATTTTATTTACTTATTTGACAGACAGAGATCACAAGTAGGCAGAGAGGCAGGCAGAGAGAGGAGGAAGCAGGCTCCCCGCTGAGCAGAGAGCCCTATGCAGGGCTTGATCCCAGGACCCTGAGATCATGACCTGAGCTGAAGGCAGAGGCTTTAACCCACTGAGCACTAGGCACCCCTAATTATGTATATTTTAAATACGAAAAACACTAATATTAAAAGCATGACCAAAAGCATATTATGGCTCTGGATTTACTATTCTAGAGGAGAACATTTCATTTGCATATTAACAACTTGGTGATTCACATTCAATCTAATTGTTCTCTTTGAGTTTAAAATGTTAATTCTGTGACTTGCAGAGCATAAAATGAAATTATGCTTTTTTTATTTGTTTGTTTGCTTTCTGGTTGTCCTTCTTTGACATTTCATATTTCATTGCCTGGTAATTCTCAGTAATTATGCATATTAGAATTGACTGTGGATCTTTTAAAAGTGATGATACTATGATCCTGATTTTAAAGATTCTGATTTAATTGGTCTTTGGGGGACTTGATATTGTATTTCAAAATTATCCTACATTAATCTAATGTGTGGAAGAGTTTCCTTAGATAAAATAAGAAGGAGCTATTAGCCCCCATGAAAATAACCAACCTTCGATTTTCTTAACTTCTAAGTTCCAAATGAAATCTTTGTCCTTGATGGAACAGAGGATACCTGTTAAGCAGGATGTCACAGAGTCCTTTTGGGGGCGCTTTAGGTGAAAGGTGAAAGTATGAAGAAATGGAAGCAATCTTCTTGAACATGAAGTTATGTTTATATAGCATATAAACAAGTGATGAATATATAATCATTGAATTTTGCTTAGTATCATCTTGAATAAATCTTTTCATTGAACTTACACATGCATTATCTATTCTACTCTCTTAGAAATTTCACCTTGTCTCTACTTTAGATTTGGGGTAAATTTTTCTCATGCTTCTGAGGTTAGAAGTCAACATACGAACAGTTTAAAGTAAAAAAAATGAGTTCATTTGAATATTAAGTCCTTTGAAATTGCCATGTACTGCATTTTCCCTATAAAAACAGCTATGCATATCCAACCCCTATCAGTAGGTCAACAGAGCATATATTCTTAACCAGGTTTTAGTAATGGTGATGGAATGACATTCATGCCACTCAGTTATCATTCACAACTCATCTTGTTAACATTGACATATGTTTGGATTATGGGTTTTCAAGTTTCGGGTGCAAGTAATACATACAGTTTCAGCATATGGCTCATTAGCCTTCAGAGAAGTCAAAGTCAGGACCTCAACTGTCTTAACAAAGCTATAAATAATGCCTTAAACAGGGCACCTGGGTGGCTGAGTTAGTTAAGTGACTGACTCCTAATCTCAAACTAGGTCAGGATCTCAGGGTCATGAGATCAAAGCCCACATCGCACTCCATGCTGGTCATGGGGCCTGTTTAAGATTCTCTTTCGCATCCTCTGTCACTCCCTAACTGTCCCTCTAAGAAAAGAAAAAAATTACTTGAAGAGGATACATATGAACTCCTGTAAAATAACTCATAAAATAATATATTATGAGCACCTATTCTGCATAAATAGTTTTTCCAGATGTTCTAAGAGTGCAATGAGCAAGAGTGTTTGGTGTCTACAAGGAGATTGGGAGGTGTTATGATGAAGACTACTGTATAGGAGAATGTGGGAGCCTGCCTCCAACATCTCAGAGACTCACAACCCTGGTATTCATGCTTTGTTTATCCTCCTCCCACATCACACCAAGTTTTATCTGTGTGACCAAGCATATGTGGAAAAAGCGATGGTATGTCACTTCTGAGATTAGGTGGCGAAAAGATTGTGGCTTCCATATTTAGCACTCATATTTTCTTTTGGGTCAGTTTCTTTTGGATCACTTGCTTACCAGTTTGGGATGCCCTTTATTTCTTTATGTTGCCTGATTGCCATGGCCAGAGGTTCCAGGACTATGTTGAATAAAAATGGTGGGAGTCATCCATGTCTTTCCTGACCTTAGGGCAAAAGCTCTCAGTTGTTCCCCATTGAGGATGATGTTAGCTGTAGGTTTTTCATAAAACTCTGCGTCACTATGGCTGGAAACAAAATGCTGTTTACAACAATCAAAGAGAGTGCATACAGACAAACGGACTGAAGGGAAAAAATGGGCAGGACACAGACACAGGGTACATGCAATACATATAGGAAACATCCCTCAAGTGCTAGGATCTGGTGACCAGAAGATCTTGGACTGGAAATCATCTATCTAAATTGGGAACTCTGGTTTTTTCCCACCACATTGCAAAGAGTCGGTTATACAACTTGTACTATAATGTTTGTGATCGAATGACCCTGGTGTACAAGTGTGAGCACACAGAAATGCGGTTAGTGTACTTTTATTATGTTGAAATATGTTTCCTCTAAACCTACTTTGTTGAAGGTTTTAATTATGACTGGATGCTGTACTTTGGTATCTGCTTTTCCTGCATCTATTGAAGTGATCATAGGATTTTTATCCTTTCTCTTATTGATGTAACATATCACATTGATTGTTTTGTGAATATTGAGCTACACTTTCATGCCAGGAATAAATCCCAGTTGATCACGGAGAATGATTTTTTAATGCATCATTGGATTCAGTTTGTCGGTATTTTGTTGAGGATTTTTGCATCTATGTTCAACAGAGCTATTAGCCTCAGTTTTCTCTCTCTCTCTCTCTCTCTCTCTAGTGTTTTTGTAGAGTTTTGGTATCAGGGTAATGCTGGGTCCCATAGAATGAATTTGGAAGTCTTCCTTCCCTTTCTAAGTGTAAGTATTAACTCTTCTTTAAATACTTGCTAGAATTCTCCTGCTAAGCTGTCTGGTCCTGGACTTTAGTTTGTTAGTTTTTTCATTACCTATTCAATTTCATTGCTGGTAACCAGCCTGTTCAAATTTTTCTAATTTTTCCTGCTTCAATATTAGTAGGTGATAGGTTTCTAGGAATTTATCTGTGTTGTCCAATTTAGTGACATACAAGTTTTCATAATATTCTCTTAACAATCACTTGTGTTTCTGTGGTGTGAGTTGTTATTTCTTCTCTTTCATTTGTGATTTTGAGTTCTCTCTCTCTGGATGAGTCTGGCTAAAAGTTTATCAGTTTTATTGATCTTTTCAAAGAACCAGCTCCTGGTTTCATTGATCTGTTTCATTGTTTTTGTTTGTTTATTTGTTTGCTTTTGTTTTGTTTTAGTTTCTGTATCATTTATTTCTGCTCTAATCTTTATTATTTCCTTCCTTCTGCTGGATTTAGGTTTTGTTTGTTCTTTTCCTAGCTCCTTTGGTTGTAAGGTTATGTTGTTTAAGATTTTTCTTGTTTCTTGAGGCAGGCTCGTATTGCTGTAAAGAATAGCAATAAGCTGATGATTGCTTAAATCTGAACACATTCTTTATTCCTCTCTCCCCCATGTTTTAGGTATATGGTGTCATATTTTACATAATTTTACTTTGTAAATCAATTGACTGATTTTTATAGATTTACTTATTTTTGCTGTTTTTGTGTTTCTGACTTTTCATCTCTTGCTTATGGTCTTTCATTTCAATTCAAAGAGTCCCCTTTAATATTTCATATAGACATGGTTTAGTGGTCATGAGGTTCTTTAGCTTTTGTTTAAGAAACTTTATCTCTCCTTTTTTTCTGAATGATAGTATTGCTGGGTTGAGTATTCTTGCCTGCCAATTTTTCCTTTCAGCACTTTGAATACATCATGCCATTCTCTTATGGCCTACAAAGTTTGTGCTGAAAAATATGTTGATATCTTTATATGGTTTCTCCTTTTGTGGAACTGTCTTATTGTCTCTTGCTGTTTTTAAAATTCTTTTTAAAAAATGATTTTACTTATTTATTTGAGAGAGAGAGCATGAACAAGGGGGAGGGAAGAGGGAGAAGCAGACTCCCCATGGAGCAGGGAGACCCTCTCAGGGCTTGATCCCATGACCCTGAGATCATGAGGGCAGATGCTTAACTAACTAAGCCACGCTGGCACCCTATGCTTTAAAATTCTTTATAGTACTTCTTATCATTTTAATTACTATGTGTCTTGGTGTGGACCTCTTTGGGTTGATTTTGTTGAGGGATCTCTATGCCTCCTGCATCTGGATATCTGTTTCCTTCTCCAGACTCGGGAAGTTTTCAATTATTATCTCTTCAAATAAATTTTCTGTCCCCTTCTTTCTCTCTCTTCTTCTGGAATACCTATAATGTGAGTGTTATTACACTTGATGGAGCTGCCGAGTTCCTAAGTCTATTTTCATTTTGCATAATTTGTTCTCCTCTCACTTGCTCAGCTTGATTACTGTCCATTCGTCTGTCCTCCAGGTCACCAAATCATTGCTCTGCTTCCACTAACCTGCTATTTATCCCATCTAGCATGTTCTAAATTTCATTCATTGTGTTCTTCATGTCTGACTCGTTCTTTTTTATCTCTTTTTTAAGGGTCTCCTGATGTCCTCCACTTTTTTCTCAAGTTTAGTGAGTATCTTTGTGATCATTACTTTAAATTCTCTATCAGATATATTACTTATATCTATTTTGCTTAGATCGTTTGCTGTGGTTTTCTCTTATTCTTTC
This sequence comes from Meles meles, assembly GCF_922984935.1. NCBI lineage: Eukaryota > Metazoa > Chordata > Mammalia > Carnivora > Mustelidae > Meles > Meles meles. The sequence continues at coordinate 13,782,153 of NC_060070.1, forward strand.
ATTTGGGATCCATTCCTCTGTCTTCTCATTTTTGTCTAACTCTGTGTCTGTTTCTGTGTTAGTCTCTTACTCTTGAAATTAATAACCTTATGCAAAAGAGGCTCTGTAGGGCCCTGCAGTGCATGGTCTACTGTTCACCAGAACCTAGCACTTCAGGTATGTTTCCTATGTGTCTTGCATGTGCCCTGTTGTTGTGTCTTGTCCATTTTTTTCCTTTCAGTCCATTTGTCTGTGTATGCACTGTCTCTGCCTGTTGTAAGAAGTATTTGGTTCCCAGCCACGGTAGGGTGCATTTTTAACAAGGCGTGCCCTGGTTTGCTTTCAAAATGAGACCTGCATTTGCAGCCATTGGGACCAGGGCTGTGTGGACAAGGCACATGATTTTAACAAAGTGAGCCTTGGACTTCTGCAGGGCTCACTGGTGCTGCTGCCGCTAAGACTGAGGCCCTGCAAAACATGAGGGTTGGAGATATGATATTGCCAAGTTTGTGCTGCTCTTCTGGTGTAGGGGATGTATACCAAGACTGAAGCAAGCAGATCTGGGGCAGGGTTTAGTGTAAGCACATTTAGGTAATGAATGCTGATACTCTCTGGTTCCCATAGGCAGCAGTGTGTAATATGCTGGAGGGACGGGGAGGGAAATGGTACTTGCCTTTGTTGCTGGAGAGGTCTTCCTGTGATTCCTGTCCCTCCAGGACATACTCTGAGTTGAGTAAATGACTCTCCTTCCCATGTGCTCCAGGCGATTTTCAAACTGCTGCTTCTACACTGTATTTCCATGAAGCTAAGGGCAGGGACTTAGCTTTCTGTGGCTCCCCAGGCTCTCCCAGAACTAAACCCTCCTGATTTTTAAAGTTCCAAGCTTTAAGTCCCTCTAGTAGGAAGAGCTAATGGAATTTGGCCCCTTTTATTTTAATTTATTTTTTTAATCTTTAAAAAAACGTATTTATTTATAGAGAGAATGAGTGTGAGGAGCAGAGGGAGAGGCAGAGGAAGAGAATCCTCAAGCAGATTTCACAATGAATACAGAGCCTTATGTGGGGCTTGATCTCAGGACCTTAACATCATGACCCAAGCCAAAACCAAGAGTCATATGCTTAACCTGACCCCAAGGTGCCCCTGCCCCTCACTTTTAAAACCAAATGTTTTGGTGGTTTATCTTCCCCATTTAGGCTCTATAGCGTGAAAGTCTGTTTCTCATCCTTCTCTATGACCCCTGATCCCTCCCGGCTTTGGGGCAGCCACAGTCTGTTTCTCTCCTTACCATGTCTCCATCCTTCTTACATAACCTCTTGGAGGTGGCTTCTTCTCTCCATTAATTTGTGGAGCTTGCTCTGCTAGTCTTCAGGTCATTTTCTGGGCTATTCACGCTGATAGGAGGTGTTATCTAGTTGTATCATGGGACAAGGTAAGCTTAGGGTCCTTTCATCTGCCATCTTCCTAGTCTCCTCTATTTGACTAATTTTAAGACAGACCTTGAGCTAAAAGTGGCCGCCTAAGGTGCTTATCAATACCCGACACTCAGACAGTGTGTAAAAGAATAATGTTTGCAGAAATGTCTGTTCATGTCCTCTGCCCATTTCTGCAAACATTATTCTTTTACACACTGTCTGAGTGTCGGGTAAACATTCGGGTACACGTGCCCCTTCGGATCACTATGTTTGTATCTTTAGGGTAAATACCCAGTAGTGCAATTGCTGGGTCATAGGGTAGTTCTATTTTCAACATTTTGAGGAACCTCCATGCTGTTTTCCAGAGTGGTTGCACCAGCTTGCATTCCCACCAACAGTGGAGGAGGGTTCCCCTTTCTCCACATCCTCGCCAGCATCTGTCATTTCCTGACTTGTTAATTTTAGCCATTCTGACTGGTGTGAGGTGATATCTCATCGTGGTTTTGATTTGTATTTCCCTGATGCCGAGTGACGTGGAGCACTTTTTCATGTGTCTGTTGGCCATCTGGATGTCTTCTGTCTACAATAGCCAGACTATGGAAAGAACCTAGATGTCCATCAACAGATGAATGGATCAAGAAGATGTGGTATATATACACAATGGAATACTATGCAGCCATCAAAAGAAATGAAATCATGCCATTTGCGACGACGTGGATGGAACTAGAGCGTATCATGCTTAGTGAAATAAGTCAATCGGAGAAAGACAACTATCATATGATCTCCCTGATATGAGGACATGGAGAAGCAACATGGGGGGGTAGGGGGATAGGAGAAGAGTAAATGAAACAAGATGGGATTGGGAGGGAGACAAACCATAAATGACTCTTAATCTCACAAAACAAACTGGGGGTTGCTGGGGGGAGGTGGGATTGGGAGAGGGGGAGCGGGCTATGGACATTGGGGAGGGGAGGCGAACCATAAGAGACTATGGACTCTGAAAAACAACCTGAGGGTTTTGAAGGGTCAGGGATGGGAGGTTGGGGCAACCTGAGGGTTTTGAAGGGTCAGGGGTGGGAGGTTGGGGGAACAGGTGGTGGGTAATGGGGAGGGCACGTTTTGCATGGAGCACTGGGTGTTGTGCAAAAAGAATAAATACTGTTACACTGAAAAAATAAATAAAATGGAAAAAAAAAGAAAAAAAAAGAATAATGTTTGCTATTTTAAGCCGCTAATTCTTGGAGTTTGGTTTTACACAACAATGATGAACACAGAAAATATTTGAAAGGAAGAGTAAGAGAGAGCTCTGCTGTAACTGGAGAACTGGAAGGAAGCCTGGGGAAGGGACTCAAAATAGAGCTTAAGAGATGAAGGGCCTTCTTATGGAGCAGAAGAGCATAGTCTTCCCAAGCTGACTGAATGAGTTAATGCAGAAACATCGGCCAGTGGTGGGTGTGACTGATGGAATGTGGGGGAGGTTGGTTACTGGAAATTCCCATAAACACATATAGGATGGGAATGACTGAAAATGGTAACATGGTGACAGAGTTAGAATGCCTGCCTGAGGAGTTTCATGTTGTCTGAGTTTGTGGGAAAAAAAATCCAGCCACTTTGACAGTGAATTGCAATAAGAGAAACTACTGCCAGAAAGACCAGCCAGCAGCCCATCAGGGAAATAATGAGCCCTGAAAGTTTTGGTTGCAGAGGGGAAGCAACCTGATAGCTACTGCTTAGGCCTAATTGAATGGGGTCCAGGGTGAACTTATGCAGGAAAAGAAGGAGAAGGGGGACAAACAATGACTCATGTTTTCAGCCTGCAGGTCGGAGAAGAGTGATGTCTTTAATCAAACAGAGGGAACATAGGAGGGAAAGGTTGGGGGAAGACGGTAAGAAAGAAGCAGGCAGATAAATAATAAGTCCTCACAGTGACGCCACACACTGGCATTTTCAAAATAATTTGGAACCATTGTATTATTTGTTCCTCACAACACTTCTACAGAGAAAGGGCAAACCTCATCCTCTTCATCTGGGACATGAAGAACACCAAAAAAAATCAGGGTCATTAATTTGGCCAAGGCCACAGAACTGGTAAATAACAAGTCTGGGACAAGAATTCATGTGTCCTGATGAACGGTTCTGTGTTTTTCATTATATTCAACTAGTAATACAATTAATAACACACTGTTTAATAAACAGCTCCTTAGATATGCACATCAGTGGTGTTTGGATAGAGGAGAGGTAGTGAAATAAGGCAGCAAAACTATTCTTGAGATTCCTGTACGGGGCGGCTGGGTGGCTCAGTGGTTTGGGCCGCTGCCTTCAGCTCAGGTCATGATCTCAGGGTCCTGGGATCGAGTCCCGCGTCGGGCTCTCTGCTCGGCAGGGAGCCTGCTTCCCTCTCACTCTCTCTGCCTGCCTCTCTGCCTACTTGTGATCTCTCTCTGTCAAATAAATAAATAAAATCTTTAAAAAAAAAAAAAAAAGAGATTCCTGTACGTTAACAACGTAGAAAATCAGTGAACCACCTCAGACTTAACCATTTCTGGGATCTACCATCAGGCTGAGTGGTAGAGAGTTCATTCGTCATTGTCCTTTCTCAGCTTCTCATTGATGGCTTTTCAATTTTCCCTTTGAAAATCATGTTTTCTTGATATCCCTTGAGACTTCCAAGTCTTTGAAATTACCTACCAGCTAAAAAACATGCATTTGAATTATGTGATAAATGGTTTATTCCCAGTACACATTGTGTTTCTTATGCAGGAACTTTTTTTCAGAAGTGTGGATAATGCCATTGGTTAAAATGCCAGTATCACACTGGAAATCTAACTCAGGTCATAGATTTATTTGTTTAAATGTTTTAGAACAGCGATACAAGCTCGCTAACATTTAGTTCATATTTTTGAGAAAGACACAGTCTGGTAGATTAATCAGATAATTGGATAATTATAACAACATAGAATTCCAAATTTTCAGTTCCTTTAGGAATTGTCAGAAGCATGAATTTACCTATAGGAAATAACTAAGTGAACCTCTCATGAGAGAACTAGAGTATTCTGTGGTATTTAAGTTGTTTTGTATTAGAAAATATATAAGGAGTAATTAAGGTAAGGAATTGGGTAGATATCAGATCTTCTTCTATTACCTTGGGTACAATGCAGAGGTATAAAGATTTGCTCTGAATATAAGGATTCCTTTAATATTCTTATACAGGTGAGTAATGAAATAAGACTGTGATATTACAAATATCACTCTGAGGTCAGTATGACTGATTATGAAAAGATGAAGGTAGACAAAGAGAAACTTTGTCTAAGTGAGAGAAGTTTGGAACTTGAACAAAATCTGGGAAAGGAGAGAAGTGTGTTGTGGACTACTTGTAGAGTGGGAGTGAGTCTGAGGGAGGCAAATGGATAAGTAAAGATACTCATCTTAAAGATGAGCGAACAGGGGCATCAAAAATTATGTTTCAACAAAATACAAAAATACAGATGGATAAACCACAAAAGACAGGGTTTCTGAAGTCCACAACATGCAAATAACAGCCTAAAGAGTCTTGTGCTGTGACTTGAGAAGAAAGAGGAAGTGTCCCGAGTGGGGTTTATGACTAGATTAGAGTTGGAAAGAATTCAGTCAAGCAGAGTTGGTGAATCCAGAGAAACAGGAGCAATTAGCAAAACTGGATGAAAATCAGCTATAATCATTCTGGTGTAAAGTAGAGCTATGAGTGATTTGACAAGTCATAATACAAGTTAAAAGAGTGAAAGTAAAAATAAGAAGACAATAAGAAGGAGATAAAAGGGAAAGACAAGATGTGGAACCCAGTGACAAATGAAATGTATATTAAATGAAGCAAAACAAATTTCAAGATTCAGAGTTGTTCTGATTAGTTCAGGATGTCTGTTCATATTATGCAATTCTATAAGGGAAACCCCTCAGAGATTGAGGAAAATGTGGTTTCTTTCTCAGTAGGAGGAAATACATAGCAATTCCCACATGAGAGTCATATTTTTCTCTCTAGCTGTCTCTTTCTGCATCTCCTGAGAGTTCAGATCAGATGGCCAGATATTCCTATGTCAAGCGGCCTCTGTCCAGCTTGTGAGGACCAATGAGTGGCCATGCCCATTCCCTTAAAATCTTTTTTCCCTGGAGTTTATGAGAAAATGATTCTAAGCAGAGAGGCTGGACCCATCCCCACCAGAGTCAATTTAAGATTCTTCTTTCTTGTCATGAAAGTCTCATTTTGAAAAGACTATAGAAATATCTCCTCTTTAATTATAATCTCTCCAGTGTCTACCATGTATTCATTTCCCCAGATATTTGATTGATCTCTGGGCATTTCAGATTCCTTTGACATGAGAAAGGATAATGAATTCTTTGCTAAACAAGCATTGAGCCCAAATGAACCTTTCTTTTTCTTTCATTATAAGTTGTCTTATATTAAGTCATTCCAATGTGTATACATCAAGAGTCAACTCCTCCTAAGATACAGCAAACTGAAAAAGTTATGTTTTGTTTTAAATGATTAATGCCAAGCCCTTACTTCCGCTCAAAAATCAGTTTAAGTCGTGAGTAGTGTGAAACTAACAGTCCGGTCTAATGCTCTGGGCAGCGATCCTCTCCCCATGAGATTATCACTTTGGAGGTAGATGTTTTTGCAGGGTTCATAATGCTGTAGGAATTAGTCATTTAAATGGATTCAAGTTAGGTGCTCGGTAAAACCAGTTCTGTTAGAGGATTCAACAATTCTGTGTTTACAATTCTATACTATGCTGGGGGTCATAACTACACTCACTGGTTGCTGAAGGAATTTTTTTTAAAGATTTTATTTATTTATTTGACAAACAGAGATCACAAGTAGGCAGAGAGGCAGGCAGAGAGAGAGAGAGGAGGAAGCCCGTTTCCTGCTGAACAGAGAGCCCAATGTGGGGCTCGATCCCAGGACCCTGGGATCATGACCTGAGCTGAAGGCAGAGGCTTTAACCCACTGAGCCACCCAGGCGCCCCTGCTGAAGGAATTTTGAAGAAAAGTATTTAGTTTGTGGTTTTCTTGACTCTTGGGTTTCTGGAAATGAAAGTCACAATTCTTTCCTGAAACCTCACCAACAAGCCTTTTATTTCTATTCTGTCATAGTGAAGTTTCTTTCTGTTCACATCCTGAACATCTGACAGAAAGAGGAACACAAATGATTGAGTAGATAACAGAGGCAGTCAGAAAGCAATGTTGACAGAAGTTCTTATATCAACTACTTTGTTACCATTTCTTAATGCTAACTTTAACTGAACTGTGAAATTGACTTTAGATTAGATAGATCCCATAAAAAAGATTACATTTTTTTTGAGATGTGACTAGATAATCCCATTGGCAAGCAAAAAAAGGAAATACCAAAATGATTCAGTTTCAACTAAATGTTCTCTTAGTTTTAAATATAAATTTCTTTGTGTGCCATATTTTTATGGTCATGAATATTATACACAGATACGGTTGCTATTACTTTTATGTTAGTATTCTAAAACATCAGCTCAGCTACCTCACCCTTAGGAAATAAGTTTAAAAGAGGAGAAAGAAAATTTACAATAAAATGTTTCTTCCAAAAATACTTATTTATTTATTCAATTTCTCCCAGAAATATTTATTTGTTTATTTATTCATTCATTCATTAAATTTCTTCCAGAAATATTTAGAAATTCCAGATTATTTTTCAATGATGGAACTATCTAGAGTTCAATTTGAACAAATATCCCTGCTTTTAAAAATTTTTTTAAATTTAGGGAGCCTGGGTGTCTCAGTGGGTTAAAGCCTCTGCCTTAAGCTCAGGTCATGATCTCAGGGTCCTGGGATCGAGTCCCGCATCGGGCTCTCTGCTCAGGAGGGAGCCTGTTTCCTTCTCTCTCTCTCTCTCTGCCTACTTTTGAGCTCTCTCTATCAAATAAATAAATAAAATCTTTAAAAAATTTTTTAAATTTAAATTCAATTTAGTTAACATATAGTATACTATTAGTTTCAGGGGTAGAATTTAGTGATTCATCAGTTGCATATAACACTCAATTCTCATTACATCAAGTGCCCTTAATGCCCATCACCCAAATTACCCCATCTGCCCATACACCACCCCTCTAGTAAACCTCAGTTCATTTCTTTTTATTGGGAATCTCTTATGATTTGCCTCCCCCTCTTTTCATCTTATTTTTCCTTCCCTTCCCCTGTATTTGTTCTGTTTCTTAAATACCACATATGAGTGAAATTGTATGATATTTTTCTTTCTCTGGCGTATTTTGCTTAGCATAACACCTTCTAGTTCTATCCATATCATTGCAAATGGCACGATTTCATTCTTTTTGGTGGCTAAGTAATATTCCATTGTGTATATGTATACTGCAACTTCTTAATCCATTCATCTGTTGAAGGAAATCTGGTCTAGTTCTGTATTTTGGTTATTGTGGACATTGCTACTAAAAACATTAGGGTGCATATATCCTTTTGAATTAGTATTTTTGTATGTTTTTGATAAATACCCATTACTGGAATTACTGGATCATATAGTATTTCTATTTTTAACTTTTTGAGGCCCTCCATAGTGTCTTCCACAGAGGTTGCACCAGTTTTCATTCCCACCAACAGTGCACAACTCCACAACCTCCCCAACACCTGTTTCTTCAGTTTATAAGCTATTCTGACAGGTGTGAGGTGATAGCTCATTGTGGTTTTGATATGCATTTTCCTGATGATGAATGATTTTGAGCATCTTTTCATGTGTCTGTTGGCCATCTGTATTTCTTCTTGGGAGAAATGTCTGTTCATGCCTTCAGCTCATTTTTAAGGTTTTTTTTTTTTTTGATTTTTTTTCCCATTTTATTTATTTTTTCAGCATAACAGTATTCATTCTTTTTGCACAACACCCAGTGCTCCATGCAAAACGTGCCCTCCCCATTACCCACCACCTGTTCCCCCAACCTCCCACCCCTGACCCTTCAAATCCCTCAGGTTGCCCCAACCTCCCACCCCTGACCCTTCAAAACCCTCAGGTTGTTTTTCAGAGTCCATAGTCTCTTATGGTTCGCCTCCCCTCCCCAATGTCCATAGCCCGCTCCCCCTCTCCCAATCCCACCTCCCCCCAGCAACCCCCAGTCTGTTTTGTGAGATTAAGAGTCATTTATGGTTTGTCTCCCTCCCAATCCCATCTTGTTTCATTTACTCTTCTCCTATCCCCCTACCCCCCCATGTTGCTTCTCCATGTCCTCATATCAGGGAGATCATATGATAGTTGTCTTTCTCCGATTGACTTATTTCACTAAGCATGATACGCTCTAGTTCCATCCACGTCGTCGCAAATGGCAAGATTTCATTTCTTTTTATGGCTGCATAGTATTCCATTGTGTATATATACCTCTTCTTCTTTATCCATTCATCTGTTGATGGACATCTAGGTTCTTTCCATAGTCTGGCTATTGTAGACATTGCTTCTATAAACATTCGGGTACACGTGCCCCTTCGGATCACTATGTTTGTATCTTTAGGGTAAATACCCAGTAGTGCAATTGCTGGCTCATAGGGTAGTTCTATTTTCAACATTTTGAGGAACCTCCATGCTGTTTTCCAGAGTGGTTGCACCAGCTTGCATTCCCACCAACAGTGGAGGAGGGTTCCCCTTTCTCCACATCCTCTCCAGCATCTGTCATTTCCTGACTTGTTAATTTTAGCCATTCTGACTGGTGTGAGGTGATATCTCATTGTGGTTTTGATTTGTATTTCCCTGATGCCGAGTGACGTGGAGCACTTTTTCATGTGTCTGTTGGCCATCTGGATGTCTTCTTTGCAGAAATGTCTGTTCATGTCCTCTGCCCATTTCTTGATTGGATTGTTTGTTCTTTGGGTGTTGAGTTTGCTAAGTTCCTTATAGATTTTGGATACTAGCCCTTTATCTGATATGTCATTTGCAAATATCTTCTCCCATTCTGTCAGTTGTCTTTTGGTTTTGTTAACTGTTTCCTTTGCTGTGCAAAAGCTTTTGATCTTGATGAAATCCCTATAGTTCATTTTTGCCCTTGCTTCCCTTGCCTTTGCCGTTGTTCCTAGGAAGATGTTGCTATGGCTGAGGTCGAAGAGGTTGCTGCCTGCATTCTCCTCAAGGATTTTGATGGATTCCTTTCTCACATTGAGGTCCTTCATCCATTTGGAGTCTATTTTCGTGTGTGGTGTAAGGAAGTGGTCCAATTTCATTTTTCTGCATGTGGCTGTCCAATTTTCCCAGCACCATTTATTGAAGAGGCTGTCTTTTTTCCATTGGACATTCTTTCCTGCTTTGTCGAAGATTAGTTGACCATAGAGTTGAGGGTCGATTTCTGGGCTCTCTATTCTGTTCCACTGATCTATGTGTCTGTTTTTGTGCCAGTACCATGCTGTCTTGATGATGACAGCTTTGTAATAGAGCTTGAAGTCCGGAATTGTGATGCCACCAACTTTGGCTTTGTTCTTCAATATTCCTTTGGCTATTCGAGGTCTTTTCTGGTTCCATATAAATTTTAGGATTATTTGTTCCATTTCTTTGAAAAAAATGGATGGTATTTTGATAGGGATTGCATTAAATGTGTAGATTGCTTTAGGTAGCATAGACATTTTCACAATATTTATTCTTCCAATCCAGGAGCATGGAACATTTTTCCATTTTTTTGTGTCTTCCTCAATTTCTTTCATGAGTACTTTATAATTTTCTGTGTATAGATTCTTAGTCTCTTTGGTTAGGTTTATTCCTAGGTATCTTATAGTTTTGGGTACAATTGTAAATGGGATTGACTCCTTAATTTCTCTTTCTTCAGTCTTGTTGTTGGTGTACAGAAATGCAACTGATTTCTGTGCATTGATTTTATATCCTGACACTTTACTGAATTCCTGTACAAGTTCTAGCAGTTTTGGAGTGGAGTCTTTTGGGTTTTCCACATATAGTATCATATCATCTGCAAAGAGTGATAGTTTGACTTCTTCTTTGCCAATTTGGATGCCTTTAATTTCTTTTTGTTGTCTGATTGCTGAGGCTAGGACTTCTAGTACTATGTTAAATAGCAGTGGTGATAATGGACATCCCTGCCGTGTTCCTGACCTTAACGGAAAAGCTTTCAGTTTTTCTCCATTGAGAATGATATTTGCGGTGGGTTTTTCATAGATGGCTTTGATAATATTGAGGTATGTGCCCTCTATCCCCACACTTTGAAGAGTTTTGATCAGGAAGGGATGCTGTACTTTGTCAAATGCTTTTTCAGCATCTATTGAGAGTATCATATGGTTCTTGTTCTTTCTTTTATTAATGTGTTCTATCACATTGATTGATTTGCGGATGTTGAACCAACCCTGCAGCCCTGGAATAAATCCCACTTGATCGTGATGAATAATCCTTTTAATGTACTGTTGAATCCTATTGGCTAGTATTTTGGCGAGAATTTTTGCGTCTGTGTTCATCAAGGATATTGGTCTGTAGTTCTCTTTTTTGGTGAGATCCTTGTCTGGTTTTGGGATCAAGGTGATGCTGGCCTCATAAAATGAGTTTGGAAGTTTTCCTTCCATTTCTATTTTTTGGAACAGTTTCAGGAGAATAGGAATGAGTTCTTCTTTAAATGTTTGGTAGAATTCCCCTGGGAAGCCGTCTGGCCCTGGGCTTTTGTTTGTTTGGAGATTTTTGATGACTGTTTCAATCTCCTTACTGGTTATGGGCCTGTTCAGGTTTTCTATTTCTTCCTGGTTCAGTTGTGGTAGTTTATATGTCTCTAGGAATGCATCCATTTCTTCCAGATTGTCCAATTTGTTGGCGTAGAGTTGCTCATAGTATGTTCTTATAATTGTCTGTATTTCTTTGGTGTTAGTTGTGATCTCTCCTCTTTCATTCATGATTTTATTGATTTGGGTCCTTTCTCTTTTCTTTTTGATGAGTCTGGCCAGGGGTTTATCAATCTTATTGATTCTTTCAAAGAACCAGCTCCTAGGTTCATTGATTTTTTCTATTGTTTTTTTGGTTTCTATTTCGTTGATTTCTGCTCTGATCTTTATGATTTCTCTTCTCCTGCTGGGTTTAGGGTTTCTTTCTTGTTCTTTCTCCAGCTCCTTTACGCGTAGGGTTAGGTTGTGTACTTGAGACCTTTCTTGTTTCTGGAGAAAGGCTTGTACCGCTATATATTTTCCTCTCAGGACTGCCTTTGCTGTGTCCCACAGATTTTGAACTGTTGTGTTTTCATTATCATTTGTTTCCATGAATTTTTTCAATTCTTCTTTAATTTCCTGGTTAACCCATTCATTCTTTAGAAGGATGCTGTTTAGTCTCCATGTATTTGGGTTCTTTCCAGCTTTCTTCTTGTGATTGAGTTCTAGCTTCAGAGCATTGTGGTCTGAAAATATGCAGGGAATAATCCTAATCTTTTGATACCGGTTGAGACCTGATTTGTGACCCAGGATGTGATCTATTCTGGAGAAGGTTCCATGTGCACTAGAGAAGAATGTGTATTCTGTTGCTTTGGGATGAAATGTTCTGAATATATCTGTGATGTCCATCTGGTCCAGTGTGTCATTTAAGGCCTTTATTTCCTTGTTGATCTTTTGCTTGGATGATCTGTCCATTTCAGTGAGGGGAGTGTTCAAGTCCCCTACTATTATTGTATTATTATTGATGTGTTTCTTTAATTTTCTTATTAATTGGTTGATATAGTTGGCTGCTCCCACATTAGGGGCATAGATATTTAAAATTGTTAGATCTTCTTGTTGGACAGACCCTTTGAGTAGGATATAGTGTCCTTCCTCATCTCTTATTATAGTCTTTGGCTTAAAATCTAATTGATCTGATATAAGGATTGCCACCCCAGCTTTCTTCTGATGCCCATTAGCATGGTAAATTGTTTTCCACCTCCTCACTTTAAATCTGGAGGTGTCTTCACGTCTAAAATGAGTTTCTTGTAGGCAACATACTGATGGGTTTTGTTTTTTTATCCATTCTGATACTCTGTGTCTTTTGATTGGGGCATTTAGCCCATTAACATTCAGGGTAACTATTGAGAGATATGAATTTAGTGCCATTATTAGCCTGTAAGGTGACTGTTACTGTATATTGTCTCTGTACCTTTCTGATCTACTACTTTTAGGCTCTCTCTTTGCTTAGAGGACCCCTTTCAATATTTCCTGGAGAGCTGGTTTGGTGTTTGCAAATTCTTTCAGTTTTTGTTTGTCCTGGAAGCTTTTGATCTCTCCTTCTATTTTCAATGATAGCCTAGCTGGATAGAGTATTCTTGGCTGCATGTTTTTCTCGTTTAGTGCTCTGAATATATCATGCCAGCTCTTTCTGGCCTGCCAGGTCTCTGTGGATAAGTCTGCCGCCAATCTAATATTTTTACCATTGTATGTTACAGACTTCTTTTCCCGGGCTGCTTTCAGGATTTTCTCTTTGTCACTAAGACTTGTCAATTTTACTATTAGGTGACGGGGTGTGGACCTATTCTTGTTGACTTTGAGAGGGGTTCTTTGCATCTCCTGGATTTTAATGCTTGTTCCCTTTGCCATATTAGGGAAATTCTCTCCAATGATTCTCTCCAATAGACCTTCTGCTCCCCTCTCTGTTTCTTCTTCTTCTGGAATCCCAATTATTCTAACGTTGTTTCGTCTTATGGTGTCACTTATCTCTCGAATTCTCCCCTCATGGTCCAGTAGATGTTTGTCCCTCTTTTGCTCGGCTTCCTTATTCTCTGTCATTTGGTCTTCTATATCACTAATTCTTTATTCTGCCTCATTGATCCTAGCTGTGAGAGCCTCCATTTTTTATTGCACCTCATTAATAGCTTTTTTGATTTCAACTTGGTTAGATTTTAGTTCTTTAATTTCTCCAGAAAGGGCTTTAATATCTCCAGAGAGGGTTTCTCTAATATCTTCCATGCCTTTTTCGAGCCCGGCTAGAATGTTCAGAATCGTCATTCTGAACTCTTGATCTGACATATTACCCATGTCTGTGTTGATTAGGTCCCTAGCCTTCGGTACTGTCTCTTGTTCTTTTGTTTGTGGTGATTTTTTCCGCCTTGTCATTTTGTCCAGATAAGAGGATATGAAGGAGCAAATAAACTACTAAAAGGGTGGCAAAGACCCCAGAAAAATGCGCTGTAACCAAATCAGAAGAGACCCCAAATTGTGGGGGGGAGAAAGGGGATAAAAACAGGTTCTGAAAAAAAAAGAAAAAAAAATTTTAAAAATAAAACAAATAAAAAAATATAAAAAAGAAAGAAAAAATATATATATTTAGATGAACTAGTCAAAAAACGTTAAAAAAGGGTAAAAGTTTTAAAAAATTTAGCAGAAGAAGAAAAAAGAAAAAAGAAAAAAAATTGAAAAAAAGAAAAAAAATTGAAAAAAGAAAAAAAAATTGAAGTAGCCGCAAGACTAAAGAATCATGGGGAGAAAGCCATGAGTTCCGTGCTTTGCTTTCTCCTCCTCTGGAATTGCTCTGCTGTCTTAGGAATTGAATCTGCTTTCTCCTTGATAGATGAACTTCGTCCTGGCTGGATATTTTGTTGATCTTCTGGGGGAGGGGCCTGTTGTAGTGACTCTCAAGTGTCTTTGCCTGAGGCGGGATTGCACCGCCCTTACCGGCGGCCGGACTAAGTAATCGGCTCGGGTTCGCTTTTGGGAGCTTCTGTTGCCTAAACGCTTTCCGTAGAGTTCCGGAGGACGGGAATGAAAATGGCGGCCTCCCAGTCTCCGGCCCGGAGGAGCCGAGAGCCTGGGGCCCCACTCCTCAGTGCGCCCCCAGAGGACAGCACCCAATCACTCCCGTATCCCCAGCCTCTAGCCGCGCTCCGAGCTCACCCAGCCCGCTACCAGTTCAAGGTAACCCCGAGCTGAGAGTTCAGTCCTCGGCTCTGTCTCTGCAGCCGGCTTCTCCGTTCTAATACCTGCGAGCTCTCCGACACTCTGACACCCCCGATCCTTCTGTGACCCTGCGGGGCCTGGGGCCACGCTGGCCCCGCGTGGGCTTCACCCCAGTTTAGCCCCTGGAGCAATGTCCCTCAGTGGAACAGACTTTTAAAAGTCCTGATTTTGTGCTCCGTTCCTCCGCCGCTTGCCGGGAACCGGCCCCTCCCCCCGCGGTCTATCTTCCTGTCGTTTTAGATTCACTTCTCCGCCAGTCCTACCTTTCAGAAAGTGGTTGATTTTCTGTTTCTAGAGTTGCTGTTCTTCTTCTCTTCGCTCTCCCGTTGGATTTGTAGGTGTTTGCAATGTTTAGATAAGCTATCGAGCTGATCTCCTGCTACCTGATGTAGTCTCAGGCTGCTACTTCTCCACCATCTTGACTCCTCTTTCAGCTCATTTTTAAATTGGGTTATTCGTGTTTTTGCTGTTGAGTTGTATAAGTTCTTTATATATATCAGACACTAGCCCTTGATCAGATATGTCATTTGCAAATATCTTCTCCCATTCAGTAGGTTATCTTTTAGTTTTGCTGGTTGTTTCCTTTGCTGGGCAGAATTTTTTTTTTTTTTTTATGTAGTCCAAATAGCTTATTTATGTAGTTGTTTCTCTCTCCTCAGGGGACCTAGCTAGAAAAATGTTGCTACCACCTATATTAGAGATTACTGCCTGTGTCTTCTTCTAGGATTTTTATGGTTTCAGATCTCATATTTATGCACTTAATCCACTAAGAGCTTATTTTTGAGCATGGTATAAGAAAGTGGCCCAGTTTCATTCTTTAGTATGGAGCTGACCAGTTTTCCCAACACTACTTGTTCAAGAATCTGCCTTTTCTTATTGCATGTTCTTGCCTCTTTTGTTGGAATTAATTGACCATATAAATTGGGCTCATTTCTGGGCTTTCTAATCTGTTCTATTGATATAGGTATCTATTTTTTATGCCAGTACCATACTATTTTGATTGCTACAGCTTTGTAATATATCCTGAAATCTGGGATTGTAGTGCCTTCAGTTTTGTTTTTCAAGTTTTATTTGACTTTTTGGGGTCTTTTGTGGTTCTATACAAATTTGGGCATTATTTGTCCTAGTTCTGTGAAAAATGCTGTTGATATTTTTATAGGGATTGCATTAAATCTGCAGATTGCTTTGGAGAGTATGGACATTTTTTTTTAAAAGATTTTATTTATTTGACAGAGAGAGAGATCACAAGCAGGCAGAGAGGCAGGCAGAGAGCGGGAAGCAGGCTTCCTGCTGAGCAGAGAGCCTGATGTGGGGCTTGATCCCAGGACTCTGAAATCATGACCTGGCGGAAGGCAGAGGCGTAAACCACTGAGTCACGCAGGCGCCCGAGTATGGACATTTTAACAATATTTGTTCTTTTAATCCGTGAACATGGAATAACTTTCCATTTGTTTGTGTTGTCTTCAATTTCTTTAATCACTGTTTTATAGTTTACAGAGTATTGTTTTATAGCTTATAGAATACAGGTCTTTTAACTCCTTGGTTAAGCTGATTTCTTAAGCTCACTACCCCGAGGAACCCAAATTCTGAGCATCCCCCATTATTGCTTCACTCTAAGCTCCTGGTCTTTCTCACAGCAATTTGTGAAATTTTTCAGACTACGAAGGAGAGGACCCCATGCCAGCTCCCTCTTCAGATTCTCAACAGAGCTGTCTACCTCACTTATAATCAGTACCATGCAGTTTTCACAGTTTTCTGCCTCAAGGAAGGGAAGTAGGTGAGAGTTGGAAGTGGAAGTGATAGAAGAAATGGTCATAAGTTACAAACTGTTCTCAATGTAAAAACATTAGGAAAGAAGGTATCCAAGATTCAGATTATAGATCTCAGTTCATTTCTTGATGCTTTACTTCATGCCTCAAGAATTACAGGATATTAATATATCCATCATCTAAAATTTCACAAGTTATTATGTTTCTGCACTATCAAGTTTCAGAAAGAGATGGGGCCTTAATTATGTTTAGGAATAGAGTTAAACATCTCATATTCTTTCTAAGATTTGGGGTTTTCTCATTTTGTTCTTACTTTATCATGGAATGGAAGAATTGAAACATACAAGCATATTTAGGTTCAGTAAAATATGAGTCTATGAAACTATAAATTCATCAGTGACCACCCTCAGAATTACTCAATATTTAATCAACAGTTTGAAATCCATTACAACTGAATTTGGCCTCATGGTATTCAAATTCAATACAACATTTTCTATTTGATTGGGATTCAAAGTAGAGGAGACATAATTCATATCAAAGTCATTTAGAAGTTTTGCTGAAACCAGTTCAGAACATGCTGTTCCATCAGAAGGAGGCCTAGCAGTCTACCTGACAATGTGCCAAAGAGTAATTTAGAATTAGCACAATTGGGTACTTACTATCTACTATGTAAAGAACTTATCAAAGCCCCAGGAAGAGACATATATAAATCTCTCAAAGCAAATAACTAAGATTTCTTGGCATTTGATTGCACCTCATAAAAATGAAAAGATACCTCAAATTTTCTGTTTTGAATTGTTAATTATATGTCTCCAGTGCTCCCTGCTCTTTGATGTTTATAGTGGCTATTTATGTGGGTATAAGACTTTCTTTCTTGTTTTTTTTTTATTTTAATTTTATTTTACAAAAGCAACTCTACAAGGTTTAACATGTTCTCAGTCAAATGACCACTAATAAATGGAAATATGAAAAAAAACCCAGCAACTACACACATCAATGGTGTTTTAGAACACCATTCATGTGTTATGAAGGCAGAAATAAGCAAGTATGCAGGTGTGTGTGCACGCACTGATCTGTGTGTGTGAAGACACAGACCTATTAATAAAATAGCTACCAGAGCTGAAAGAACCTTGGCTCACTTGCCAGATAATCTTCCTTAAAAATTTATGGCTGATACAAGATTTTGACTGGAACAGCTATTTTTCATATCTGAGGATACTGCTCAGATAAAATCTCAATGATAGCCAGTCAAGCATTAATTGGAATTTTTTTATGGAAAATAAACCATCACTAAAATTGTTACTAGGTACTGAAAAATGCAATGTGTCATTTTACTCTTACGCCTACATTTTGTCAGACTAGAAGTGAAACAAGAACACTAATAATGAGCAAGGTAAGCTAGGTATTTACAAGGTAACTAAATTCAGAAAAGGATTAGAGGAAAAAAATCTTTAGAAATCTGATTAATCTTTCTATTAAGGGTTTTCGTTAATAATAGCAGAAATGTCTGAAATTTCAATCTACAAAATGTGGGGGGTGCAAATCATGCAAGTTCATCAGACAGTGCATATCTCAATCTGGGTTTTGAGAGCACTTATTCTGTGTGATACTTGTTGAGAAGAGGTTGAGTAGATAAATCAACTTGTGAATAAAACTTACTGCCTACCCTCCTTTCTATGTTCTTGACATCCACTTACTTGCAGGAAAAAAAAAATCTCTTTAGCTTTCTTTAATTGACTTTCAATTAATCATATATAGACAGAACAAATGTCATATGGAACATTTTTGGAAATACTGCATAACAAAATTCTACAACTCTATTACTTTTCATGCTCTGATTTTATATGTTGAGAGACTGAAAGACACATTTAACTATCTGTGAAATGGTTAACTGAGGGAAAGGGGTGTCAGAGAATCCTTGCATGATAAAATGTCACATATCACACATATCTTTTTATATCCAATGATTTAACCCAAAGTCTCCTATATTTCAGGAGGAGTCAATTGTTTTATTCTAGTATTCTAGGGGCTTCTTAAACAGTTTGTGTACACCTTTATTATAATATATAGTACAACTCAATGTAATATTTTAATGTGAAAAATAACATAGCACACACAAATACACATGTGCTTATTTTTTTAATTAATACTGAGAGACTCATCAACCAGATTAATTAATACAATTTATCGTAACAGTATCTGACAAATCTGCTATCATCCCTCATGATTTCATTCCCCTCTATTCTCCCTTCAGAGTTCATCACTACAGTGAATTTTGTTTCATCACTTACTGGGAATTTTTAAAAAATATTTTATTTATTTATTTGACAGAGAGAGAGAGATCACAAGTAGGCAGAGAGGCAGGCAGAGAGAGAGAGGGAAGCAGGCTCCCTGCTGAGCAGAAAGCCCAACGTGGGACTCGATCCCAGGAACCCAAGATCATGACCTGAGCCGAAGGCAGTGGCTTAACCCACTGAACCACCCAGGCACCCCCTTACTGGGAATTTTTAAATGTTTACCTTCTATGCATGTATCACTGAATAATGTGTTTATTTTCGTAGCCTTATAATTTACATATCATGAAACTACCTATTTTAAGTGTACACTTCAGTGACTTCTCGTAGATTTGTGGAGTGATACCACCATCACCAAATTCAGTTTTATAACAGTTCCATCACCTTCCCAAATTCCCCCCTCGAGGGTCCATAATAAATCCCCACATTTACTTTTAGTTCTAAGCAAACACATATCTGCTTTCTGCTTCTGTTTCTATAGTTTTTGCCTTTTCTATGTATTTCATATAGAGAGAATAATACAATATGTGCTCTTTCATGTGTGGTTTCTTTACCAGAGCATGTTTTTCGTGTTCATTCATCTTTTTATATCACTCAGTGGTTCATGTCTTTTTCATGTTACAGAGTATGCCATCATTTAGATATTCCATATTATGTTCCTACATTTACCAGTTGCCTAATATGATTAATGCTATTTATGAACATTTATATTCAAAATTTTGTGTAAATATGTTTTCATTTCTCTTGTTTAGAAACCTGAAAGTTGAATCACTGAGTACCAAGATAAGTGTACTTTACGTTTTTAGCAAACTGCCAAATCCTTTTCAAAGTAACCATGTCACCTAAATCCCGACAGCTATGTGTAAGGGTTATAAGTTCTCCACCTCACCAACGCATGGGTCCTGTCCATCTTTTATATTTTGGTCATTCTAGTATACGTTTAATAGTACTTCATTGTGACGTTAATGTGTATTTTTATAATAAATGATCCTTAGCATCTTTATGTACTTATTTGCTATTTGTACATCTTCTGTAATGAAGTGTCTACTGATACACTTTGTCTTTAAAACTTTTTGGTTTATTTATAATTAAATTGTAAGAATTCTTTTTATATTTTGGATAAAAGTCTTTTATCAAATATATTCTTTGCCGGTGTTTTTTCAGACTGTTGCTTTTTACTTTCTTTTTTTTAAAGATTTTATTTATTTTATTTAACAGATAGAGATTACAAGTAGGCAGAGAGGCAGGCAGAGAGAGAGAGGAGGAAGCAGGCTCCCTGCTGAGCAGAGAGCTCGATGCAGGGCTCGATGCAGGGCTCGATCCCAGGACTCTGGGATCATGACCTGAGCCGAAGGCAGAGACTTTAACCCACTGAGCCACCCAGGTGCCCCTGCTTTTTACTTTCTTAATGGTGTCCTTCAAAGTGAAAAAGTTTTAATTTTGTGAAGTCCAAATTTTTGGAATTTTATTTTGTCATGTTCCCAATTTTATTTATTTTTTAAAATTTTTAAAAAGATTTTATTTATCATTTGACAGACAGAGATCACAAGTAGGCAGAGAGGCAGCAGAGAGAGGGGAAGGGAAGCAGGCTCCCTGCTGAGGAGAGAGCCTGCTGTGGGGCCCCATCTCAGGACCCTGGGATCATTACCTGAGCCAAAGGCAGAGGCTTTAACCCACTGAGCAACCCAGGCACCCCAATGTTCCCAATTTTATATCTAAGAAATTTTTGCCTAACCCAAGGTTACAAAGTTTTTTTGTAACTATTTTTATTTTTTCCACTTCTTTTTTTTAAATTTATTTAAATTCAGTTAGCCAAGGGATAGTACATCATTGATTTTTGATATGATGTTCAATGATTCCTCAGCTGAGTATAATACCAGTGCTCATCATATCATGTGACCTCCTTAAAGTCCATCACCCAGTTGTCCCATCCCCTCATCTACCCCCCTTTCCACAGTCGAGTGTCATACGGTCTCAAAGATTTTTTACTATGGCTTGTTTTACAGTTTTCTAGTTTAAGTGGATATATTTAAGAATATAATCTATTTTGATCTGTATAAAATATTACATAAAATTCATTTTCTATCTGACATCTGTTAATAGTAAGTTTAGATTGGTTGTGAGATATAAGATCAATGCACAACAATCAATCAATACTATACATTAACACCTTACATGTAGAACCAAAATTAAAAACAGAATATCATTTATAATTAATCCAATGAAAATGAGGTACTTAGATATAAATCTAACAAAACATGTGCATAATATTATCTGAAAATTCTGATGAAATATATCAAAGGAAACCTAAATAGGTTAGGAGACATATGATGTGTATGATTTGGAAGACACAACGTAACAACGGTTTCAAATGAGCCATCAAGCCATGAAAGGACATATAAGAACCTTAAATGCATATTGCTAAGTGGAAGAAGCCAGTCTGAAAATGTTACAAACTCTATGACTACAATTGTATGACACAAAGATAAAACTATTGAGACACTAAAAAGATCAATGGTTGCCAGTGGTTTGAGGATAGGGAAAGACAGATGAAGAGGTGGACCATGGGAGATTTTTAGGGCACTGAAGCTATTCTGCTTGCTATTGTAATGGAGGATACATGACATTGTGCATTTGGAAAAACCCATAAAACTCAATGGCACAGGGGCGCCTGGGTGGCTCAGTGGGTTAAAGCCTCTGCCTTTCGCTCAGGTCATGAGATCGAGCCCCGCATCGGGCTCTCTGCTTAGCAGGGAGCCTGCTTCCTCCTCTCTCTCTGCCTGCCTCTCTGCCTGCTTGTGATCTCTGTCTGTCAAATAAATAAATAAAATCTTTGAAAAAAAAAACTCAATGGCACAAAGAAGAAACCCTAATGTAACTTAAGAACTAAACTTAATAACGATGTTATCAATATTGGTCCATCAATTTTAACAAAGCTACCACACCAATGCAAGATGTTAAAAATAGGGAAATGGAGACAGGAAAAAGTAGACTATGAAAACTGTAAAAATAAACTCATGAATGAAATAAACTCAGATCTGTGCTATGAGCTATTGTACCATAAATATATTTGACAAAATATAGAAAAATATTCTTGTGAGTGATTTATTAAAATCGTAAATAAACTTTGGCAACTATTTTTTATCAGGGCATCAACGTAGGCACTGAGGTTGCCCTCATCCTGCATATAAGGGATTTTCAATCCTCAGCTAACTCTGGAAGTAAGGGAACATGTGTGACGTGGTGAAGTTTGTCCCGTAGAATTCACTTCCTTCGAGTACTAGCCCAAATGTCACATTCTAAGAGATGTATACCCTAGCCCTTCTATTGAAACTGTGACTTGCTCTAACCTCAGCATTCTGACAGCCCTATAACACTTTTGCTTAGGAATGCACTATAGGATGTATTCATCTTAAAAGAACAACTGCTGAGTGTAGGGGAGAAGGGCAAAGAAGTAAGCTTAGACGAGGACATGTAGTGAAGTGTTTTGAATTAGGTGGTTGTTACTTCGAGCCCTTGAGTATGGCTCTTCTGCTAGCTTGATGATGGATCACCATAGATAGGCCATGCTGTAAACCATATGCTCTGAACAATCACAGTGACAGGGCTGGCTGGCTAGAACTTTACTGGACTGTTAGAGCCATTAGAACAAAAATCATTCTTTGAAGCATCCAAGGAAAATGAGAAGTATTTGTATTTGTATTTTTTGTTTATATTTTTAATTTTTTTGAAAATGAAGTTTAAAAAAATCTCTGGATTTACGGTTCCTCTGTAGGACTCTTTCTATGCTGACATTGTCAACTTTGTAGCATCTTTTTTTAAGTACATTTTTTAAATATTTATTTATTTTAGAGAGAGAGAGTGATTGCATGCACAAGCGGAGAGGGAGAGACAGGGAGGGAGAAGGAGAAAGAATCTGAAGTGGACTCTGCACTGATTGCAGAGCCCAATGTGGGGCTCAGTCCCATAACTGTGAGATCATGACCTGAGCCCAAACCTAGAATCAGATGCTTAACCAACTGAGCCACCCACATGCCCTACCAGTATCCTTTTAAGAATCCATTGTTTTCTTCAAATCTCATTCTACCAAGAAAGATGAATGTAGCTTTTATGGCACACCAAATCTGAGCCTACAAAATCCTAAAGTAAATTGTTAGAAGTCAGCAGAAGTAGCTCCAGGTAAAGACATATCCTCTCTCTCTTTTTAGTCACATGGGTCCTCAAGAATTTATGTATTTTTTCTCAAAACATTAACAATTATATTTGTGTCTATCAGAGAGTTAAAAGTATGTGACTCCCGGTTAATATGCAAAAGCCTTGCATGTGGCAATGGCAAAGAGCTGCTGGGCCAAGTGTTACTGAAAGCTGTGAAGGGCAGGAGTGCTGGCTGCGATTACAGTGGAAGTTTGGGGACTGGTTTGGCCCAGTGGTACTGAGCGTCACAGACGCTGCCCACAGAACTAGCACTTGGAAAGATCACCATGGAGATGACTTTTGAAACAAACAAAATGTGAACATTTCCATCGGACTGTAAGTTGTTCACCCTTGTGTAATGGTCAAGGGAGATTTGCCTGTCCACACTCAAGGCCACGGAAACTGCAGACCATAGGACTGGATATCTTTTCTTCAGATCGACGTTAGAGGAGAGTGTTTTGACTTAGAATAATGTGTGGTGATTATATATATAAAATAAAAGTGCAGCAGAAAATTAACATTATAGCATGTGCTTCATACTGCTGACATAATTTATCTCCTTTAGGCTGTCCCTCTCAGGACATTCATTAAGTTAACTTATGAGCTCCAACTGCAACAAGACACAGATTTATATGAAGTTAAATTTTTTTTTAAGATTTTATTTATTTATTTGACAGAGAGAGATCACAAGTAGACAGAGCGGCAGGAAGAGAGAGAGAGAGGGAAGCAGGCTCCCTGCTGAGCAGAGAGCCCGATGCAGGACTCGATCCCAAGACCCTGAGATCATGACCTGAGCCGAAGGCAGCAGCTTAACCCACTGAGCCACCCAGGAGCCCATGAAGTTAAATTTTTTTAAGAAGTTTTTTATAGACAGTGATAAGTAGATATCAGTTAGGTTTATGTTTACTTTGAGCGGAAAAAAACCTTCCTTCTTTGTTTGTTAATATCCTCCAGGTCTCCACCTCCCTCAATCTAGCTTAATAGTAATTTATTTTGCAAGTAAATACATATAGTAAATTTAAAATTTTAAAAATTTAAAATTTTAAAATTTAAATTTTAAAAATTTAAAAATTTAAATTTAAAAGATTTAAAAAAAATCTTCAAGTCAAAAAAGCAAGTATTAATAATGGGGAAAAAATTCTGAAGAAAAATTTTATTCTTCTGAGAAGTTCTGTATTATAGAAGATACAGAATGAAGGTGAATTAAGGGATAGACACTATAACTAGAATTTAGTTTCTTCCATTAATTAATTATATGACCTTGGACAAGCCACATAATCTCAGAGTTTCACTTTTCACAACAGAAAAAAATGAAAGCAATGGTAAAGTCTCATTGATCTACCTGTGTTACAATTATGTTGTGAAGACTAAAAGACACTGAGATACATTGAGCATTGTAAGTACTCAAACACAATACAAATAAGTCACTGTTATTAATATCTGTTTGCATTGTGACAGAGGAAAGAAATATATTAGCTGCAAATCAGTCCATGGTAAAGTGAATTGTACCATATCTCCTAGAGGGCATGCCATTGATCTCAAGTGTTTCAGTAGACTCATATTCATGATTAGCTGTAATTAAAGCCTACTAAGGCATTTGATTTTAATTAATTTGCTTTTAATTTTTAAAAAATTTGCTAAAGTCATGTAAATGCATAAGTTCTGCTATTAAATATTATTGCAGGTTCATTATCAAATGCATATAATTTAGAATACTATGTAAGTCCCCCTTTCATAATTATTTTTAAAAATATAAAACCCTAGGGTGCCTGGGTGGCTCAATGGGTTAAGCCTCTGCCTTCGGCTCAGGTCATGATCTCAGGGTGCTGGGATGGAGTCCTGCGTCAGGCTCTCTGCTCAGCAGGAACCTGCTTCCCCTCTCTCTGCCTGCCTCTCTGCCTACTTGTGATCTCTCTCTGTGTGTCAAATAAATAAATAGAATCTTAAAAATATATATATAAAACCCTAAAAGTGTTTTCATTCTTTGAAAAGATAATGTCTTTTAAAAATAAGTTGATGATTGTCAAGATAGTCCAGCTAATTATTCCTAAATATTTTGCAATCTTCTATAAATTATTAATTTCAGATTTGTAGTTTTCCACTGTTGCCATTCCATTATATAGGCAAAGTAGACCAGTAGGCACAGTATCCAAAGCACTATTCCCCCAGATATAGATAAATATATGTGCTAGTACACAGATCTTTGACATATTCTTAATTCTAATCTGTTTCTTTTCTTTAAAAAAGATTTATTTATTTATTTATTTATTTATTTATTTTAGAGAGAGTGAGTGCAAGCTGGGGAAAAGGCAGGGGCAGAGGGAGATGGAGGGAGAGAATCCCAAGCACACTCCCCACTGAGTGTGAAGCCTGACGCTGGGTTGGATCCCAGGATCCTGAGATCATGACTTGAGCCAAAAATCAGGAGTTGGACATAGAACTAACTGAGCCACCCAGTTTCTCCTAATCTATTATATTTCTATTTTCCACATATCCCAGCCTGTAATTGAAATATTTGAAATAGGCCATGGTATTTATATGTGTTTACTTTTGTCCTCGTGGGGATAAATGTTATTATTTTCTGAAGATTATTGTAACAGAAGACTTAACCTCCCTTTTCTGTCCTAAACATTACATCCTTTGTCTATTTGTCAGAGTAATCTTCAGTAACATAACATTAAACTTCCTAGTTGTTCATTAGCAATGGGTTCTGATTTGTTATTGGTGAGGATATATAGATCATTTTATTTTTCCTTTTCTGAAGAAATTTAATCTCCTTCTCAATTGTCTACATCAAAATTTACCCCATTACTTTCATTTTTAAAGTATCTGATGCTTGTTTACAGAGTCCTTCAACATCCCATAATGGATTTTTCTCAGTTTTAGTCAAATTATATATGTATATGTAATAGTATGCACCTAGAATTATGAAATTTGAAATTATTTAAAATATTATTTTTATTCTGTCAAGGAAACATGAATCCACTGGCACAATTTAAATGGTGAAATGTCTTGCTTAATAAAAAATACTCCAAAGATAAAAAACAACCATCAGTTACAATGGCAAAGCTTGAGAGTTTATCTCATATAGCCATTAAAACTCAATCAGGTTCTTATAAAAATTTTCTACAGTGTCTGGGGGATAGAATACTTCCAAGTGCTGTAAGGTAATATTCTTCTTACCCCGTCAATGTGCTCTAAGTGATAGCTCCTCTTCAGAATTCTCAGAAGTAAGATTAAAGGAAATAACTTTTATATATATTCCTTCCAGCTCCACTCTTGAAGCTCTTAACTACAAGCATTTAGGGATGCTGTTTCTCAAACTCTCCTCTACTATACTAGAAATCCTTGAAGAAAGTATCCGAGAAAGTGCATATTTGGGACATCATAGCACAATGAAGTGTGCCTCAGAGCAGACATGCCAAAAACCTTTTTCCTTGGGCAGCACTGGCCAAACCTGAGTGTTTCCCTGGAGCAGAGGTAGAGTGGACCCCCAGAGGAGGTTGAATTTGCAGAAGAGCCATGTGTGTTTCATACAGTAGCCTGCTTTTATATTCATCCAGTTAACTTATATTGAAAATCATTGGAAAGCCAAGCAATTTCAACCACTCATCTGTATTCCCATTGCCTGCTCTCCTAGAATATTTTCGTATTCTAGGAGTGTGGTGTCTTCTAAGAAAATGGATCTCAAATGATCTGTTTTACAAGCAGACAAATCTGCTGGTATTCTAATAATGATTTAGTTACTTTGGATCAGACTTGAGATGACTATATGTTTGGAAAATCCCCCCCAATACATGTTTGCAGAATGTAGGTGTATTTTCAATGACCCATAACTTCCCAAATTAGGCATAATAGATGATTCAATTAAACAGGAAGTTCAGGTTGAAAGAGGAGGTATATGAAGGAAGTAGGTAAGGTGAAAAACATTTTATTTGGGTAAGATTAAAACTTTATGACCAAAGATTTGCAACAAATATCAAATGGAAAATACCTAGCATGAACATGTTAGAGTTGATGAAGAGAAAATGAAAATTAATAAAGTATCTTCATCTGAAAAGATGCGGGAATCATGGGCATGCATCGGGGTATCTAATCATCATCTTCCCCAAGATGATTAGATGCTTTGTTTTTTCAGAACAAGGACATTTTGTTTTTTCATTCTGGCACCAAGTTTCGTGGCCTTATTGCTTCCACTCATTTCCCTGTTTGTCCTAATGACTAAGCTGTTTCCAAAGCGGAGTGATTAACAATACAATGTGCCACCTCTGCTGTTTGTATCAGAAACTGGCTTGAGATTTCTCGAGCTTTCTCACATTAAACATGGTCAGAAGCAGTCCCTGGAGACTTTAGAGTCTTCAATTTTTCATTTAGCTATTAGCACACAGGAGATAAACAATCGTATGTCCTTGGAGGAAACCAAGTGGGTACTGAGAACTCTGGTGGGAAAAAGAAGACCCAGAGGAGGAGAGAAAAAAAAAAAAAAAAAAGATCTAATATACATCTGACAGATTTAGAAGGAAAGTGTTAAATTTGCATTAGCTGAAACTTTTCCAGAATTAAGCATTTACATTAATTTTCAGATAGAGGAAACACAATAAATATTAGGCACAATAAACAAATATAAACCCACTTGCAGGTGACCTCATAATGACAAGGACAATAAAAGCTCAGGGGTGGGAGGTTGGGGGAACAGGTGGTGGGTAATGGGGAGGGCACGTTTTGCATGGAGCACTGGGTGTTGTGCAAAAGAATGAATACTGTTACGCTGAAAAAATAAATAAAATGAGAAAAAAAAAATAAAAAAAAAAAATAAAGGCCAGAAATAAAAGGCAGATTGAAGATAAAGCAAAGATAACAAGACTGCAATGAATTTGTTAAAAAGCAGTGATAGAAGTCAAAATATAAGAGAATATGGGGATGTAAAATAGTATGGATACTCTGGACAAGAGTAGACAGTTTCTTGAAAAAATTGAACTTGCACTTAGCTTGTAATCCAGCATGTGCACTCTTGGGCATTTATCCCAGAGAAATAAAAACTCATGTTCACACAAAATCCTATACACAAATATTCATGGTGACTTCATTTTAATAGTTAAATACCAGAGAGGTGCCTGGGTGGCTCAGTCAGTCAAGCGTCTGCCTTTGGCTCAGGTCATAATCTCAGGGTCCTGGGATCAAGCCCTTGTAGGGCTCCCTGCTCAGCAGGGAGTCTGCTTCTCCCTTTGCCTCCCTCCCCACCGCTTGTGCACGCACATGCTCTCTTTTTTCTCTCTCTCTGTCAAATAAGCAGAATCTTAAAAAGTATTTAAATATCAGCAACACCCAAAATGTCCTTGAAAGGATGATTGGTTAAACTAGCTATAGACATCTACACCATGAAACACCACTCAGTTTTAAAAGGGAACAGACCATTGAAATACATAAGGGCTTGGATGGATTGCAAGGAAAATTTGCTGAATTTAAAAAGTCAGTCTCAAAAGGTGATATGCCCTGTGATTCCATTCTGTATTAATGTTCATGAAATGGCAAAATTGGTGAAATGAAGAACCACTCATCGAGATTCCTTGGTGCTGAAGGGCGGGGATGGAAGGCTGTGCTTATAGTGAAACCATCCAGTGTTTGTGCTGATGAACACAAACCACACAGATGTTAGAACTGCATAGAAAACACACACACAAAAATGTATGTATGTGAAATGGCCAATTTCTGAATAAGGTTGATGGAGTGTATCAGCATCAGTTTCCCGTTGCGCTATTGTTCTAAGATTATGCAAAATGGCACACTGGGGGAAACTAAGCAGAAGGGTTACCAGGATTGCTCTGTATTATTTTCTACAACAGCATGTAAACCTCAAAACCTAAAGTTTTTAAAAGGTTAACTTAAAAATAAAAATAAAGATGAAAGGGGGAAAGGAGGATTGTCAGTCACAAATTCAAAGGAATTAGTTGCCAAGTTTAATTCCAAAATAAAGCTAGTTTGTGAGTGTATAATTATAGTATTGTCATGTTGAAAGAGAAGAAGTAACGACTTGGAATTTTATATGCCACTCCATCTTCATTCTTAAAAAAGGCAAAGAAGTACTTTTCTTTCACCAGAAAACTGATGTTGGGTATGTTTCTAACATATCTCACTTTTTGGGGTGAATTGTTTGCCCCCCAAGTTTATGTATTAAAATGCCAGCCCCCAGTGTGCCAGTATTTGAAGACAGAGCCTTTGGGGAGATAATTAAGTTTAAATAAGGTCATAATGCTGGGGCCCTAATTTGATAAGACTAGTGTCCTTATAAGAAGAGAAAGAGACACCAGAGTTTGCTTGCTCTTTCTCTCTCTGCATGCACATAGAGAAGAGGGCAGGACAGAACACAGGAAGAAAGCAGCCAACCACAAGCCAGGAAGCAGATTTCACCAAAAACCAACACTGATGGCACCTTGATCTTTGACTTTCCAGATCTGTGAGGAAATATATATTTTTTTAAACATATATCACTTTATTTTTTTTCTTTTTAGCATAACAGTGTTCATTGTTTTTGCACCACACCCAGTGCTCCATGCAACACGTGACCTCACTAATACCCACCACCTTGTTCCCCAACTTCCCATCCCCCACCCCTTCTAGACCCTCAGGTTGTTTTTCAGAGTCCATCGTCTCTCATGGTTCACCTCTCCCTCCAATTTCCCTCAACTCCCTTCTCCTCTCCGTCTTTTGTTGCATAAACAAACCAATCTGTGTTATTCTGTTATGGCAGCCCAACCAGACTACTCTAGTCACTAAAGAAACTGGTTAAAAAAATGCTTTTAAGGAGGAAGAAAATTGAAATTAGCAAAGGAGTGAGGAGCAAAATCAGTGATCAATTTCAGAGAAAATCCAAATAAATAGTGATGGCAAAAAGCAACATCAGAAATAATGACTGACTTGAGAGAAATATGAAACTGGAAAGTTATTAATGAACAACAATTATATATATATACACATATATGTGTACATATAAAAACATATATCTGAAAATGATATCAATATTGAAGTGTGGAAAAGACCTATTATCTGGAAGAAAAGCAGATGTGTTATTTTTGTCTTTCACTCAAGAAAATGCCTTAGCGTAGAAACTTACCACTAGTTCATAACTGATAAAGCAGTGGAATTGAAAGATTATATTTAATACATGTCAATGATTCCCCAAAAAGCAAGAAAGGGTAATTTAGTGTGAGGAATCTTTATATTGTTTGAATACAAGATCTTTGCTCGGTATATAACTTTCTGTGATCTATCATCTATCATCTGTCTATTGTCTATCTATCTCTGTCTTTTTGTATCTTAAGAAACCGTTGATTCAACAAACTGACAAAGATACTCTGTTGCGTTTTTATTTTTTAATTAACATATAATGTATTATTTGCTTCAGGGGTACAGGTCTGTGAATCATCACTCTTACATAGTTCACAGCACTCACCAATGTCCATAACTCAGACACCCTATCCCTTTCCTACCCCACCTCTGTTGTGTTTTATTCTGAAATAGTTAAGAAACTTTTTTAAAGGCTTATTGAGGTCTTCCTCCCCTAAAGGGAATAGGAAAAAGAGTCTGGGCAGATGAAGCAGCATCTGCTGTTCTCCTCTCCAGTCAGTACTTGCAGGGGTGGGGGTGGGGAGTTGCAGAGCTCCCTCCAGGTCTCGCCATCCTCTCTGTGAGAGCTTGCCAGCATAGGGGGGAATGCAGACTCCCTATGTCTGCACACTTCTTCTCTCAGGGCTTCTTACTCACTCTCGCCTACACTTGCTTTTGGCAATTTGTTAAACAGCTGAAATGAATATAACACTATATGTTAACTATACTGGAATAAAAAAAACAGTTAAAAAAAAACCCTATTGTAGGTGAAAATTCTTGCCAGCTTATAGAGCATTTAGTGGCATCTGTCCTAGGTAAGTAAATGCTTGGGTCTGGTTTCTCCCTGGAGGCCCATTTCTTTCACCAGATTTCCAGTTGTCTGCCCTGAGAACTCGGTTCCATGATAGGTTCAAGCAAAGCCACCACTTCGCAAGTTTCCCAGTGTTTTGCCATTAAAACGATGGACAAACTATTCTTTCCAGCTTTCCAAATCTCCATATTGAACCTGCACCCTGCTCAAATTTACTGTATTATTATTTATTAAACATTGTATTCCCAGATATTTTACATTCAATCAACAACAATTTCTGTTTCTAAAGAGCTTAGAGATATACTGTTGATTCTTGTTTATTGTATCTTATCTTTTATGGGTTCATATTTTATTAATATTACACTGGGGGCCTAATTTGGGATGGGTCTCTCACAAAAAGGCTAGTTTTTCTTATAGCATGAGCGAGGGGACCACTTCAGACCACTGCCCATCTTGGAACAACATCCCGAGGCTCAGCTTTCTTGTCTTCCATGGGTACTGTATTAGGTCTCAAACCCAGAACTGAAACATGTTGTGCCCAGGGAAACTTTAACTCTTCTTACTTACGAGTTTTTTGGGGTTTTTTTTGTTTGGTTTTGTTTGGTTTGTTTGGTTTTTGCTTTGTTTTTGTCTTTAGCTGTTTTCCCTACTTCTTGTTACTCTAGTGATGTTCTTTAAATGTGTTTTATGGAAAACCTAGTTCTAGTATAATGAAATATAATAATGAATGAAATATATATAATGAAATATATATTCACATGGTTTGACCTTATATTTTTAGTAAAGGATTCCTCCAAAATAATTCTTCCAATATATTGCAAGAAAACTGTATTTTTGTCCTTACTTTTTTGTATTTCAGTCCTGATAACGCAGTAATGAGAAACTTAGGTGATTACAAGAATTCAAGGTAACGGGACTTCCGTAAGCAATGCATGCAATGCAGAATGTTTATAATATATTCAGACTCAAATAACCAATTCATTTTTTATGGGAATTCATAAGGAGAAAATTCATAAAGGCAACATGAGGCCCTATTTTGAAAGCTTTAATAGGCCAGTTTAACATCTTTGGTTACAGCACATAAGCAAATTAGTGTCACCAAAGGATTAGTAATGAGAAGGAATATTAATGTAAAATGACATCATAATATAATTTATTTGACATCAGAGTTGAGATAGGACTGGATGACAGAACCTGAAGGTTAGGGAGATGCCAAGAAACTCTTATAATATTATATGCATAAACTGAGCGAAATTAATTACAATCACAAAAAGAGCATGAAGAATGAAAAAGTTAGAATGAAATGTTAGAAATGCCAGGGTTTCACATTTGACTGAGGAGACGGGGAATAGTGGATAAAGCCAAGGTAAGATAAAGCTGAGGTGAGTCTCCCCAGAGAAAGAGTATATAATTCATGAATAAATGGGAAGAAATTCTCTTCTGGCATGAAACCAGTAATATATGTAAACTGAGCAAAAATCTAAACATCACTGACCATAGCCCGCTCCCCCTCTCCCAATCCCACCTCCCCCCAGCAACCCCCAGTCTGTTTTGTGAGATTAAGAGTCATTTATGGTTTGTCTCCCTCCCAATCCCATCTTGTTTCATTTATTCTTCTCCTATCCCCCTACCCCCCCATGTTGCTTCTCCATGTCCTCATATCAGGGAGATCATATGATAGTTGTCTTTCTCCGATTGACTTATTTCACTAAGCATGATATGCTCTAGTTCCATCCACGTCGTCGCAAATGGCAAGATTTAATTTCTTTTGATGGCTGCATAGTATTCCATTGTGTATATATACCACATCTTCTTGATCCATTCATCTGTTGATGGACATCTAGGTTCTTTCCATAGTCTGGCTATTGTAGACATTGCTGCTATAAACATTCGGGTACACGTGCCCCTTCGGATCACTATGTTTGTATCTTTAGGGTAAAAACCCAGTAGTGCAATTGCTGGGTCATAGGGTAGTTCTATTTTCAACATTTTGAGGAACCTCCATGCTGGTCAGGGGTGGGAGGTTGGGGCAACCTGAGGGTTTTGAAGGGTCAGGGGTGGGAGGTTGGGGGAACAGGTGGTGGGTAATAGGGAGGGCACGTTTTGCATGGAGCACTGGGTGTTGTGCAAAAAGAATGAATACTGTTACGCTGAAAAAATAAATAAAATGGAGGAAAAAAAAATCTAAACATCAAAATCACTGGGGAAATATTAAGGAAAATTAGAAGGAAGATTATGGTCATTTCAGACTAGAATTTGTATAGAGGTAAAACTCCAGATAAAATTATTTTCTTGGGCACCTGGGTGGCTCAGTGGATTAAGCCTCTGCCTTTGGCTCAGGTCATGATCTCAGGGTCCTGGGATCGAGTCCTGCGTCGGGCTCTCTGCTTGGCAGGGAGCCTGCTTCTTCCTCTCTCTCTCTCTCTCTCTGCCTGCCTCTCTGCCTACTTGTGATCTCTCTCTGTCAAATAAATAAATAATATCTTAAAAAAAAAGATTAAAAAATTATTTTGTGGTTTCAGTTTTAAAGAAAGCTCTCTAGAGCAAAGACTTGTTTTGTTTTCTTTTGTTTATTTGTGTTACATAAGTGTTGTAAGGTTAGCAGATTTCTCAATATTCTGATAATTCATTGTACTTGTGACATGATCTTCAAGAAACAGACCCAGACTAAGAATTTAAGTAATGCTCGTTATGATACATTATTGGTTGCTGCTTTGCTACCTCAATTGATATATTCTGTTTCATTGTTTTCATTTACTTCAGAGTCTGTGTGATGTTTTTTGTTTGAAAATATTCACAATGCATAAGTAGAAATTCAAGATGGCACACTTTAACATTCTTTCACAAAAAGAACACATTCTTTCACACAATACATTATTTTCCTTAATTTTTAGAACAGCTTTGAAATTCGGCAACTGAAGTGTAACACTTTCCTTAGCTAAGTGAGAATTCTTGAAAGTATTGTAGACGATGCATATTTAAAGAATGAGTTGTTGTGTAGTTGATTACAATTTGTTTTTATGAATTCCTAAGTGCTGCCAACTGAAAATATGACAGAAATTAAATGCGCTAGCCCATATCCAGGAGCAAATTTTAATTAAATGATAAATGGTAGGGGCAAGGGGGTGGTGATAAGCATCTGACTCTTGGTTTCTGCTCAGGTCATGTATGATCTCATAGACGTGGGATTGAGCCCCACACCAATGTCTATGCTGAGCCCAGAGTTGGCTTTGGATTCTCTCCCCCTCTCCCCCCTGCTCATTCTCTTTCTCTCAAATAAATAAATAAAAATCTTTTTTAAATTTTAAAAAAATACATATAAATGGTAAACTAAGATAGCACCTCGGATTAGTATCATTAGAGTACAAAGCTCCAATCACCCACTAAAAGTAAATGAATGATTTATTTTCTTACTATGATAATACCTATCCCATTCTATTTATGTTCATTCTGTCTATGCTTTGTGACAGAGGACCATATATCAACAATGTCAGGAGAAATCACAGAGCGTCAATCACAACAATCATCTCAAAATAACATTCGTGTATGTTTTGTGTTTAATTGTGTATCCCGAAAAGGTATACTAAAGTCTTCTTACTCTGAACACAATGAAATGAAAATTTACTTGGAAATAGAGTTTTTGCAGATGTAGTTAAAATGGGAGTTGAGATTATACTGGTGGTGAGTGATACCTTAAATCCAATACGAATGGTGTCCTTCCCAGGAGAGAGAAGGGACAAAGAAGCACGGAGTGAAAACAGGTGAAGACTGAGGTGAAGTATCTGCAAGCCAAGGCTTGTCGGGGACACCAGGAGCTCGGAGGCAGGTGTAAAGCGCATTCTCCCCTAGAGCCTCCAGAGAGCGCATGGCCCTGGTCACATCTTGATTACAGACTAAGCCCTCAGAACTGTGAGGAAATAAATTTCTTTTGTTTTAAGCCAACAAGTTTGTGGCACTTTGCTTTGGCAGCCCTTGGAAACTAATACTGTGGAGTTGGGAAATCATCTGAGACTGACATTGAAAAAAATATATTCCAATCACTATTTGGCAGGAGTAGGCTTTATACATTTTCTTGTCTTTTTTTTTTTTTTTTTTTTTTTTTACGTTAGAAAAGAAAATGTGGTTCTAAGAGTTTAAGTAACATGCTGAAATCTTAGATATAAGAAGAGGCAGAACAATGAGGAAAAATGATTATATCTTTCTGTTTCTGAACAAATGGTATTGTCAATGACAATTGACATGATTTGATGACCAACACATAGGACTCAGAGTAAGGTGACAGAGTTTCTGTTCTGGTCCTGTTACCTATTAATTATGTAAGCCTTTTAAAACATTGATTTTCTTAGCTTCAGTATTCTTTTCTAAAAGGAAGAGATTGAATGAGATATTCTCTAAGATTTATCCCAGACCTGACCAACTAGGACAAGCTTTGTTTCTTATTAGATACTAACGTGTTTCTCTCTTTCTGTAATAATTGCTCATGAGTTACTTCATAAGTACTCAAAAAATAGCCATAAAGTCACTGATTGTTCCACTAATTAATCCATTCCAGTTATTCACATAAGCAATCAAATATTCTTCAAATAATGAAAAATTCTTGATATAAATTTCAAGTATTGGATTGCCTCATGAACTGTTAAAAGATGTAGGTCTAAAACAAAATGTTCACTAAAGGAGAAAAGATACATACTGAAATTACTTTAATTTTCAGATCGTTCATCACAGGAAAAAGTTTCACTATTTTAAAAAGTTAAGTGTTACAATAGAGTGTCTGACACATGGTAAACAGGCTATATTTTTCAATTTCTCCTTCTTTTGACCTATTAAGAGGTTAAAGATATAATTAGCCTAAAGTGAGCAAGATCTGTCTTCATGGATCCAAGAGATATTCTGAAAAGGATAATATTGAGAGTCTTAGGGTTAAGATAAAAAAATGAAAGTTAAATATTTTAGACTCCATGTCTGTGGAAATTATATGCCAGGACACTGAAAATATTTACAGATGTGATCAATAAAAGGCCGATGGAAAACTAAAAACTCAAGAGGAAGAAAAAAGGTACCAAGAAACCTAAATTCAAGCTGCCAAAGGACCAAATGCCCACCCAGCGTATGAAACAAAGTATTGAATTTATTGTTTGCTAAGCAAGGGAAAGCTATTTGAGAGAGAGACCTACTTACTGCTTACTTTCAGAAGGGTGTTCAGTCAAGTGAGAAGTTGCTGATTCAGCCAATTTCAGAAGTACAGCCTGTCCACTGATTTGTTGGCCTCCATGAGTTTCGTTGAGAGTAATTGACCCAATAGGATGACTTTAAACTTTGTTGTGGTGGTAACTCATTTTTACAGCCAAATAACAGTCACCGTTTTTCCAGGAAAATAACCATTTTTTCTCAGGGAACGTCATCTTGCTACTTTGCTAACCAAGTAATAAATGCACTTTTTTTTGCCGGCATGTTAGAAGATATATTTAAGTACTTAAAAAATAAATTTCAATAACTTAATATTTAATTCTGGAAAACTCAGAAAATATGAAAAAATGTGTGGGTATTTAATCAGGAATTCTCTGGTACTACTTATCAATAAAGAAAACAAGATTTTCCCTGGCAAAAATCTATTTTTAAATAGATTTTTAAAAAAATATTTTTAAATAGATTTTTGCCAGGGAAAATCTTGTTTTCTTTATTGATAAGTTCATAAGACTAGATCAGGTATTGTCAAATTATGGAGATACCAGAAGACTAGGGTTTGCATACCAACTCAGCTCATCACTGATTATAAGATTTTTCATAATACATTTACTTTCTATGCT
The DNA here is from genome assembly GCF_922984935.1 of Meles meles. Classification (NCBI taxonomy): domain Eukaryota; kingdom Metazoa; phylum Chordata; class Mammalia; order Carnivora; family Mustelidae; genus Meles; species Meles meles. The sequence goes on from NC_060070.1 coordinate 13,818,409, forward strand.
GTGTATCAAGAACATAGGCTCAGAGAACAAATTAGATACATGAACTCAATATTCCTATGGGTTTGGTAGCAAATCTCTAACTGATCTATAATGGTAAATGAGAATGAGGAATATATGAGACTTGAGACGTCTTGTTGCCCCATTTTCTTAAGGCTTAGTCTAAAGTCAGGTCTCAGCAGTGTGACTCACATACCAGTGTCTTGATTCTCCCCTCTGATATTCATGATTTTACATCTTACTTGGTCCTTTAGAACATAGGGCCTGCGATAGGGATTAAAGTTGTGATATTATATTTGGGAAAGTCAAGCCTAAAGAGGAAAAAAATTATTAAAAGACAAGAATTGAAGTAATTAAAAGAGTGAAGTGAATAACGTGCTTTAAGATGAGATGCACGATGGGCCAGTTGCTTTGTTGGTATTTCTGCTCTGTATGGTACCTGAGATGTCTTTTTTTTTTCCATTTTATTTATTTTTTCAGCGTAACAGTATTCATTGTTTTTGCACAACACCCAGTGCTCCATGCAAAACGTGCCCTCCCCATTACCCACCACCTGTTCCCCCAACCTCCCACCCCTGACCCTTCAAAACCCTCAGGTTGTTTTTTAGAGTCCATAGTCTCTTATGGTTCGCCTCCCCTTCCAAAATTTTTTTTTTTAATAAACATATAATGTATTTTTATCCCCAGGGGTACAGGTCTGTGAATCGCCAGGTTTACACACTTCACAGCACTCACGATAGCACATCCTGAGATGTCTTTTGAAGAATTAACAAGAAAAAGCACACTAAATCACAGACCAAGAGAGGGAGATTTCACCTGCCTCGTTTCATGCTTCCTGCTTCTCATCAGCTGTGTGGTTCACCTCCTCACCTGTGAGTTAGTACGTGGTCTCTCAGATCTGCACAGGAAGGCATATCTCATGTGAGCACAGGTTGGAATTTAATCCGCGTCTGGAATTAGAGGGAGGACAAATGCCGAGAGGCTCTGGGTGGAGCCTATGAACTCTGGAGTAGCCCCAGGTTTCCAAATCCATTGACTGGATTCTTCAGCTGATCGAGTGAGCTGCAGGAACAAGGCTGAGCATCGGCTAGAACTCTGGCTATGCTGGGGCCCATCGCGGCGCTGGGGCTGAGGCAGTGCTGGCGGTAGACTCATGACACGTTGAAAAGGAAAGAGGTAATGGAGAAGACCTGTAAAAGCCCCTAAGATTTGTGAATGACCATTTCAATGGTCAGAGTACTAAGAGAAAAGAGAACTTGGTCTGAATTTCCCGTTTCATGTGATTGTGCTTTAAACTCTATACCAGGTCCCAGGTCTTCTACTAAGAGCCCAGGACTTCTAAGCAGGACTCCATATCCTGACCCAAACAAACTGTACCCAATCCCCTCATGGGGGGAGCTTCATCTTCTCCAAATCCACTTCCCCACACACATCTAATGTAGTTGCCTCAACTCATGCCCTTGATGATTCCATTTTGTTTTTTATTTTTTTTAAAGATTTATTTATTTGACAGAGATCACAAGTAGGCAGAGAGGCAGGCAGAGAGAGAGAGAGAGAGAAAGAAAGAGAGAGGAGGAAGCAGGCTCCCTGTAAGTAGCGAGCCCGATGTAGGGCTCGATCCCAGGACCCTGGGATCATGACCTGAGCTGAAGGCAGAGGCTTTAACCCACTGAACCACCCAGGTGCCCCACCATTTTGTTTTTTAAACACATCCGTTTTTCCAGAAGAGTAGAAGGAATGATGTTTTTGATCTCTCTTTAAAGTTCAGAATTCCTTATAAACATTGACAACTGATCTAAATATTGAAATAATATTATATTAATTTCTCAACACCTGCTGCATTGGTCTGCTACCGCTGCCATAACAAAATACCAGACTGGGCCACTAAGGGACAACAATTTATATTCTCAAAGTCAAGGATTTAAGATGTACTATGAAAAGGACATTTTATAAAGGTAACCTGCTAACCACTTCATTCATAAATATGGGCAGGGATATGGAGTGTGCTGATTGGCTATTCTAGAATTTTCAGTAAATATCAGGGGTTCTTGGCAAAGGATAAAAGAAACACAGATGATAGGGATGTAACAGGAGACATCCAACTCCCTCACTTAATCTGACATGAGTGTATTTTTTAGGCAAAAATTTACAGAAACAGAAATGGTTCCATTGTTCTCAAAAACGAGGTACCTGTCTCAGAGACAGTTCTTTTGATTTATTACAATGCATAAATTTCTAATATGATATTTTTCTTAAGTAAACTATGATAACTTAATTATTTGGCAGTATGTTAATGAAGCTAAGGTCACTGTAGTATTACTGGTTTTCTATCTTAGCAAACCTGGTGGATGAATAGAATATGGGCTTCTTAGAGCAAGATAGACATTTCCCTGTAATTGTCAGTAAAATCATAACTACTGCTAGAACTACAGTATATTATAGACTAATCTAGCTATTGATGTCTCATTTCCTTTAAATATGTTTCTATACATATTTAAATAATTTATATGTCTTCCTTAAAAGTCTTCTTTATTATTAAAGTGACCAAATACTTTGGTCTCCCTGAAAATATAATACAATAAAGATTGTGATTTTCTTATGGCAGTCAATGCAGATTAACTTCTATAATCAAAAACAACAACAATTAATGTCTTTTAGAACAGCAAAACTAAACTTAATCTCTGTGTAATCTATGTTTAGGATTTTATGTGTTTATATGTTAGTAGTTATGTGTTTATAAAGTAAAATGAAATTTAAAAATTCTTGTCATATTTTAGTATTTAGTATTTAGAATTCCACTTGAAATTCACATGATTCTGACTCTCAAGAAGTAAAAACAAATATGCATAATATTTAAAAAATTAAAAGTTGTGTTTATCGTTTTTCTAAAACCTTGCTATTAAATTAAAATGGGTTTAAAATCCACTTAAGACTTTTAAAAATTATTAGACACCCAGTAAATTAGTATGCAAAATGGCAATGTAAGAGAAATTGATTTTGTTGTTTTTTAAATCAAGAACTTAAACTCTTCTCAAATTTCCTAGGGGGAAAAACACAATATTTGAAATCTCCTTATGATGAAAGTTCATAATCTTCACAGTGGCAATCCTCACACACACTGGCTGTGAAAAATCTAATAATCAGTGTTACAGTCAAGTTTGTTTTGAAAAGATTAAAAAGAAAAAAATTATAGGAAAAAGAATAAGTAAATCTAAAGCAATCTTTACTAGATAGTTTCAAAGTTAAAATTCATCTGTCTTTGTTCATTTCAATCAGTACTTATTTTCAGGGGAATACTGAAATCTCACATAAATTAAAAACAACTTTTCTGGGAATGGTTTATGATCATACCCCCGAGAGAAATGGCATGTTTTTCTCATTTCTTACCTCCTCTTAAGTTGGTTATCTTTTCCCACATACTCTAACCCACTTGTTAGAAGGTGATATGACATGAATATTAGTAATTTTGGTAATGAAGACATTTGGTAATATAACACTTCACACCTAACAAAGAACATAATATGAATGGGCTTATTTAATGATACAACCTGGTTGGGGAGGTAGATACTATTCCCATGATCTCTGCAGAGGAAGAAGAGCTACTGCTTGGTTGAGCAAAACCTTAGTTAGGATGCATGTAAATGAATCAAGTGTATTTAATTGGTAGAAGAATGATATATTGGACCATGCTTTCATTCAGTAGTAAGAACATGAATATCCTAATTATATTCACACTACCTTTGGCCGTATGACCTTGAGCATGACACTTGCCCACACTGCATTTCTCTTCTCCTGAAAAAGCAGGATGGCAGAAACCCTGAAGCCAGTTTACGTAGATATTTTATTTAAAGGTTTTATTGCCTTTTGCCTGGATGACTTTCTGAAGTTTAACCTCTCTATGCACCATGTCCTCATCTGTAAAATGAAGTAAATAGAAGTCTTAGCTCATGAACATATTGTGGCGATTAAAATGAACAAATGCAAAGTACTTAAAACATTGCCTGGTACTCCGTAAGCACTATATTAGCACTTGGTAATAAACAGGCCAGATGCTTTACATAAATACATTCTTTAAGTCTTATGACAGTCTTGTGGAGACAGTAGAATTTGCTTTTTTCCAAATAAGAAACCACAGCTTGGAGAACTTCCAGAATCTAACGATTATTTATTTACTGAATGGTGGAGCTGGCATTTTTAGTTCAAATCTATTGTGTTCCGAAGCCTCCACTCTTTCCATTACATGATCTATAGCCTTAAGAAGGTCACTTTTTAGTGGGAGAAACAGAAATGAGTACAAGTGAAAATCTGACCAAATGTGTCTCTGAATCTGCTGTCTCCAATATTAGCACTAAAAAGTGCCATGGGAATACTGAGGAAAAAGGAATAAAGGAGCCAATAAGGTAACATTTGAATTATTTGTGGAAAAATAAATAGTGCTTAATGAGTGGAGAGGTGGCGGGAGACCTTGCCAGTACAGAATTGCTTATGAAGTATTTTCCATTGACTCCTACCCTCAGAGGTGTGCGGAATCATTTGGGCACCTCTTCACGGAGTGCCTGGTGGTCCAGTGTGGAAGAATTGCTTTGTGGAAAGGGATGATTCTTCTCGTTTCATTTCACAAATTTGTGAGCACTACAGGCTATACTCCACGTGGAAGTGTCTTCTGAGCTTCGAACCGCACAGAATGACTTGAAATCAGAGAAAATACATCATCCTATGCTAAACCAATGTTTCCATTTTTACCAGCCTTGGCCCGGAAAGCTGACATCTGGAGGGTCATTTGCAGTAAAACATTAACCATTACAGACACATTTCGTTACCAGTGTCAGGTTCTTATTCTAAACATCCTATGGCTAAATTATAGTGTCATCCATGGAAAGTTAAGTCCTATTGCACTTTTCTAAATCCCAAGAAATTGCTTTGGATAGTTGTGCATTCTAGAACTCCATACATACCGGTTATTCTGTAATATGAATAATGTTCTTCCTCCTGAGCATTTAAAGCAAATTTATCATAGTGATTTGGGTTTGCCTGGGTGGCTCAGTTGATTAAGCTTCTGTCTTTGGCTCACATCATGATCTCAGACTCTGGAATTGAGTCGCATATGGGGCTCTCTGTTCAGGGGGAGTCTGCTTCTCCCTGTCCCTCTGTGCTCTCTCTCTCTCAAGCAAATAAAGTTTTTAAAAAATAGTGGGTTGATATAACTTCTACTTTTCTAGACTTCAATATTATTAAGCTCAAATTTACATTAATATTAAAACAACTGTTGTCAGCCTATCCATGCATTTACTGATTCATCAAATAGTTATTCAGTGCCTGGGACTACTTTGGGGCTTAGGATACATACCAGAGAACTAAACTCCCAAATTCGCTTAAGATAGCAAAGGAGGAGAGATAAAAAACAACAAATACAATAAATAAGTAAGTGTGTGAAGATGTTAGAGGTTATGAAAAAATAAAGGCACGTAGAAGGAATGAGAAGGGTTGGCTGCCACAGAGACATGGGTTGTACTTTGAAACATGTTGGTTACAACAAAATTCATTGAGGAAAACTTGAGGGGATGTTGGTCATGTGACAATATGGTGGAAGAGTTTCCGGAAGAGGCCAACAGTCATCTAGAAGCTAAATATAACTAAAGGAATGTGAGCCATGGCTATAAGATTAGACAATGAAGTTGGAGGAAGGCAAGAGACTGGATTATGTAGGTTCTTACTGGCATCTTCAGACTTTCGCTTTTATGCTGAGATGGGAAGCCAGTTTCAAGGGTTCACCAGAAAAGTGACGTGAGCTGAGATTCTTTTAAAGAGCTGATCCCAACTGCTGTGGTGTGGATAGCCTTTGGAAGTCAAGACCAGAAGCAGAGTTAGTTCTTAGGAAGTTATATGTTTTGTTTTGTTCTAAGATTTTATTTATTTATTTGAGAGAGAGAAGGAGACAGAGCACAAGAGAGAAAGAGCGAGCACCCGTGGGGTGAGAGGCAGAGGGAGAGGGAGAAGCAGCCTCCCCGCTGAGCAGCTGAACAGGGAGCCCAACTTAGGGCAAGAAGTTATATTCTAAAGAGAAACAACTTTCAGTTTTTCCATGTTTTTTCCTTAACTCTTTTCCTGGTTTTCAATATGACCTTCATGGAATTGCCACATCTCTCCCGGCACACATTTCTTATTTACAAAAAGAAGGTTGATTCAAAAAAAATTGTTGCCCTCTTTCCAGCTTGACAATATGTGAACCATGAATTTGCACGTTTTTATAAAAAGCAGTTTTCCCCAATACTCAATAAAATGATGGTTATTTTAAAAATCATTAATTTCCTTGTTTTGAGCAGGCAATTGTTGATTTTTAAATTGCTGAAAACCTAGTTTTAATTTGACAAGTATGTGCTGAGTTGATATAAGGTGTCTATTTAAAAAAGTCTCAGGTTTGTGGCTATTTTGCCAAAGGAAGAGAGAATCCAATATCATGGTTGTGAAGAATCTTAAAAGAACTCAGGAAAAGATATGAAACAAACCAAAAGTTAGAGTAGTAAATTTATTCATATAGGTAAAAAATGATTTAGAGCAGATTCAGGAAAAAGAGAATGTTGAAAATCTACAATAAAAAAAATTCAGACCCAATATTTGTATTTGAGTATTAGAAATAATTTCCAGAGTTCAAAGTTATTGACTTTCTGTATTACACAAATTTTTGCTCTACAAATTTATGGAACAAATTGCTTTATGAATTCATGAAAGGTGTTACTTATTTGCTTTATAATTTCTTCACTATTATTACAATATTCAGTGAATTGTGCAATGTGATTTTTTAATAGAGCCTTAATGAAAAATGTTAACTTTTTCATTAACATTAATCTTTTCATTAGAAAAAAATTCATATTATGTAAATTAAGTGAAATTTCCAATGTACAAATTATTACTTGTTTTGGATCTTTTTTTCTGAAATCAAATATTTATTTGGGTAAAAAAAAATTAAGTTTGGAAGATATAGTCTTCCAAATCTGGCCACAATCTGGCCAGACAGATTTTAGCTTAATTTATAAATCTAAGACTAGCTCAATCTGTGACCTTGAGAAAACTGCTTACTTTTCTTTGAGCTTCAATTTCCCTCTAAAATGGATCTAAGAGGATTAAAGGATATAATGTATTAAGTGCTTAACAAAGTAGCCAAAAGATGTTGGAAAGCATTTCCTATTACACTTCTTAATATACTTTCTTCACTTTCACTGTTGTCCTTATTTCCATGGAAACAAGGTCCTAGAAGACATGAAAGGAATTTGAAACTTTCCTTTCTTACATAGTCTGAGTTGTTATTTATTTTTAAGGATGGTCATAAAATACAAAGAGAAATAAAAGCTATTTTTAAGGTTGATGTATTATTTCACGTGTTTATTTTCACAGACACCAGTAACAGAGAAGAAAGGGAAGGGTTGAACATAACAGAGAGCGTAGCAGGTGAGCCTCAATTATGTGAGTCTAGTCCTTTGAGATGATTTCACTTTACAGGATATTAAATACAATCAGGTTCATTTTCTTTTCATCTGCTTTTCTGGATTTTCTGTATGTTGATTTCTCCACAGCTCTCTCACTTCCAGCAACTAAAAAGATCGTATTCTCAGAGTAATTCTTAAACCATTTTTTTAAAGATTTTATTTATTTATTTATTTGACAGACAGAGATCACAAGTAGACAGAAAGGCAGGCAGAGAGAGAGGAGGAAGAAGGTTCCCCGCTGAGCGGAGAGCCCGATGCAGGGCTCGATCCCAGGACCCAGGGATCATGACCTGAGCTGAAGGCAGAGGCTTTAACCCACTGAGCCACCTAGGCACCCCTCTTAAACCATTTTTAAACAAATATAAATATTACCATAAATGTCTGGCAGTTTGTTGGTAGGTAATGTAATACATCATGGTATTGAATGCAAATAGGAAATAGAAATTTTTGAGTAATATAATATATATAGTATGATAGAAACACATATATGTACACATATATAAATGTATATATATTTTACATATATACTTATATATAGTAACTGGAAGAAGATAATGTTAGTAGAGAAATGAGAATTACGAAGAGTCATATAAAGTAAAATAAATTCAAAACAGAAGTAGAATTTATTTATTAATTCAACAAGCGCTTATTAAGTAGCTAATATGTGCTGAGCAGATTGCTAAATACCAGGGATATAGTAATAAATAAAACAGTCAAAAATGAAATCCCTTCCTTATGAAGCTTATAGTCTCAGGGGAAAGAAAGAGTCTTATCTTTACTCAAGAACTCAATAGCCAAAAAATATATCCTGGAAAATAAATACGCCAAGAATGGGTGAATAAAGAAGCTCAAGCAGTTGAGAGGATAAAAAAAATCATCAGAGGAAGGGAAAATGAACTTCAGAGAAGGTGGTTAGGAAATGTCTCGGAGGGAAGAGGATTGCTGAGAAAGGACCAGAAGTGGAGAAGTAGCCATACAGCCGCGTGGGGGAAGAGGGTCCCATTGGAGGGCACAGTCAGCCGGATGCCGGAACAGTGTGGCTTCTATGGGACCGTGTGGAGAGAACAGAGGGTGTGGAGCTGGAGGTGATCAGATGGGTATCCCAGCCACATCACGCGGAGACTTTTCAATCCAAGCAAGACTTCTCTCTCTCTCCTTTCTTTCTTCCTTACTTCCTTGCCCCCCCCCGCCCCCACTCCCCGGTCCCCCTGCATGATATGGAAATCTACTGCTGTGACACAAGTAGGGTAACATGATGTAATCTAAGATTTAAATATATCACACTGACTGTTTTGTTAGGAATGGATAGGAAAATCTGTTCCTATTAGGAAGTTATAATACCCCAAAGCATTAGATTGGCTTTCCGTTCACTTAACAGCCATTCCTGGCTCCCTTTATGACTATCATTGGTAACATTGAGAAAAACCATGAAATCCTCTGGGCCCAATTTCCTTATTTATTAAATAAGTAAATTGGATCAGAGACTTAGACTCTTTCCAGAGTTATGATTCATGAAGTGGAACAAAATTTTAAAATTATTTTTTCTGCTACTTATTTAGGCTGAAGGTGGCCATAGGCAATACCAATTGTGCCACCGGAAACTATTCATAGTGATGACAGCAACACGTTTCTAGCATTAGTGTTATATAGTATTCAAACCGCTTGTTATTTTTCTTTGAATGCTTATGTGCACACATATCATTTCTTTGACACTATGTCCAGCCTGAAACTATCTGTAGAAAGTGTTTTTGCCAAAAATTTCTCATGGATTGAGACCTATGAAATAAAATGGTCATTGCAACAGTAGAATTTTTTTTTTCTTTCTTAGAGACGGTGTAAGTCTGACGTTAAAAATATATATATATTGGGGCGCCTGGGTGGCTCAGTGGGTTAAAGCCTCTGCCTTTGGCTCAGGTCATGATCCCAGGGTCCTGGGATCGAGCCCCGCATCGGGCTCTCTGCTCTGCAGGGAGCCTGCTTCCTCCTCTCTCTCTGCCTGCCTCTCTGCCTGGTTGTGATTTCTCTCTGTCAAATAAATAAAATATTTAAATATATATATATATATATATATATATATATATTTTATAGAATTCTGAAAAATGCTTCCTTGGACCTTTAAGACTGTGACATTCTTCCTAGACCTTTCATCCTAGCATGGAGAGAGGTTATAAAGCACCAGTCATTCATTCCACACGGACTGTTTAGCAGGTGCTTATCCAGACACAATGTCATTATGTCACAGCAGCAACCCCTTGTGTTAGTTTTTATTTTCCACTTTATACAGCAAAAGAGCTGCTGAAAACAGAGAGAAGTTATATCCACAACGTGCTGAGCAGAGATTTGTGCTCAGGTCTGTCATATTCTATGTGATTTCTACTTTGCCTTTGCTTTTCTGAGTGTGGAGCAGCAGCATTGCTATCACTGGAGAACTTGGGAGAAAAGCGGAACCTCAGGGACCATCTGAGACCTACCGAATCAGAATTTGCATTTTAACAAGTTTCCCAGGTGATTCATGCACATATGAAATCTTGAAAAGCATTGTGCTATGCCTCATGGCTCTTTATCACTATGGATAGTGTTTGTATATTTCAAGATCCTGAGCTGGGCGCCGCTGAGATCTGAAATTTGCAGTCAATTCCAAAATCAAGCTGATAAAATTCACCAGACAACTGGATTATGGTGTTCAGTACATACATATCTAGTCATATACATATGCGTGAACATGCTCACCCACCTGTGCATGCATACACACGCCTTGCTGAGAGAAAGAGAAACAGAGATAGAAACAGAAAGACAGAGAGAAGACCTTACTAGAAAAAGGAAGAAAAAATATAGATGTAATGATTTTTAAAAAATTAAAATAGTGCAATTCATTGTGATCAGCAGAGCAACCTGCAAACCACTTCCTTACCCTCCTTCATGTGAGGAATGTGAGACCCACATGCCAGGAGAAGAGAAAACACAAGAAATTGTGGGTGTAGATGCCTCACTTTTCCCCAGATTATTGGTTGCCAGACTCTTGTTATTAAAACTCCAAAAATATTGAAAGGCTCCAGGCATCATTTACTCTGCATCTGGAGTCTTCAGTGTCAAAGTATTAAACATATTTATCACTTCAAACTCAGTGCCCTGTGATGTTTGCATGTCTTAATAAAGTAATAAGCATTCTAGAAAGATGAAAAGTTTCTGCTCAGGACTCAGGAAGCATTAAGCGAGGCCCTGAGAACTCACACCTACTGAGTATCTGGATCCTGGAAACAACTGGAGGACTGCTCTGCTGCCCTATATTTTCTGCTACAGATTTCCTGCTCTTTGAGTTCCCTTTTATTTTCCCCTATTTAGCCTGGTGGTGGGTATTAAGGAGGGCACATTTTGCATGGAGCACTGGGTATGGTGCATAAACAATGAAATTTGGAACACTGAAAAAATTAAATTTAAAAAATAAAATAAAATATTATATTTTATTCCATGAATTTGAGATTCTCTAGACATGTTTATGTATCCTCTTTGGTAACTATCCAAAGTGTGAGTCCATAGTTTTGACACACTTTATATCCTGGTGTACAGCTACACCAGGCCCTGGGCATGAAGCCATTGACAACATGGTTCACATAAGCTCATGTTCAAGTCCTGGAGGGTGTTTGGTTGAGGTGAAGCTGACACTGAGGTGTTGTCTTTGAAACTGATGAGGTGACTGGGTATTGGAAGTTAGGGAGGACTTCTTGACAAAAAGTTGGGCTCTATATTTATTTTGTTTACAATCTGATATAGCATGTTGGTTAACAGGCTGACCTGTAGAATCAACCTTCCTAATTCTGGCTTTGTAACTTTGAGCAAGTTTTGGTTTTTTGGTAGCTTGGTTTCCCTGTTCATTCAACTGGAAATATATCTACCTACCTAATAATGATGTTATAAGCATAAAAAGAAATAATATTTTTAAAGTGCTTGGAGAGTACTCAATAAGCTAGTTATAATGACTTTTTTTTTAATGGAACATGTTTATGAGAGTATTTCTCCATGTACATGATTAAACATTGCAAGTATGGTGCATAAAATTTCATGGTTTGTCTATATCACAGTTTATATACCCATCCTTTGAGGCTATTGAACATTCAAGGATTATCTAGTTTTTCACTATTTTAAATTACCTATGGCTTATATTCTTACATAATGATCCTTGTTCAAAAGTCTGACTTTTTACTTAAAAATTCTTGCTAGCTGAAGCAGACAGATGTTAAAATCATTATGGTAAAAAAAAAATGTACTAATCAATATATCTGCCAGCTATGTGGGAGGGCTGGTGAAGCCATGTCTCTGAAGTTCATTTGGATTTTAAATCTTTGAATCATTGATCAGAAGCCTACAATTGCCTCAGGTTTTCTAAGGGGTATGCTGCAAAGTGGACATAGAAGATATTGATTTTTATAGTATATATCTAAATGGGATTATTTGAGAACATAAAAGATAAGTTTTGGGGGCACCTGGGTGGCTCAGTGGGTTAAAGCCTCTGCCTTCGGCTCAGGTCAAGATCTCAGGGTCCTGGGATGAGCCCCACATCGGGCTCTCTGCTCAGCAGGGAGCCTGCTTCCCCCCTATCTGCCTGCCTCTCTGCCTACTTGTGATCTCTGTCTGTCAAATAAAGAAATAAAATCTTTAAAAAAAAAAAAGTTAAGTTTTGCTAAATTAGGGGTAAACTCACCAAACCCACTCCATTTATCTTTTCCCGAGTACTTTATTTCTTTTTTTAAGATTTTATTTGACAGACAGAGATCACAAGTAGGCAGAGAGGCAGGCAGAGAAAGAAGGGGAAGCAGGCTCCCTGATGAGCAGAGAGCTCAATGCCCGGGCTGGATCCCAGGACCCTAAGATCATGACATGAGCTGAAGAAAGAGGTTTTAACCTACTGAGCCACCCAGGCACCCCTCCTGAGTACTTTCTATTACATCCCATGCATCTATGTGGAAACCTTTTTGCTTTAAGAAATTATATAAAACAGAAATACAGGAACAGAGCCATCCAGAGAAAAACACTTTCATGTTAACTTGATATTATCATTTGTTTAATTTTGTAAAAAAAATTTTGGAGTAAAAAGGTATCCTTCTTAATCTACATTTTTAGATTACTAATGCAGTAGAAATTGGTATTAATGTTTACTATCTACTTGTATTAGTTTTCCGTGACTGCTATAATAAGTTACGACAAACTTGGTGACCTATGACAATAAAAATTTATTCTGTGGAGACCAGAAGTCTGAAATCAGTTTCACTGAGCCCAAATCAAGGTATTGGTAGAGCCACACTCCCTCCAGAGGCTCAAGTGGAGAATCCGTTTCCTTTCCAGCTTCTGGTGGCTACCAGAATTCACTGACTGTGGCTGGTCACTGTGATGTCGTATATAGGTACTGTGGTGGCATTAAGTACCCATCTGGTTAATCCAAGATAATCTCATCTTAAAATCCTTATCTTCTCAGGGGTGGGAGGTTGGGGGAACAGGTGGTGGGTAATGGGGAGGGCACGTTTTGCATGGAGCACTGGGTGTTGTGCAAAAAGAATGAATACTGTTACACTGAAAAAATAAATAAAATGGGAAAAAAAAATCCTTATCTTCATCACATCTGCAGAACTTTATGACATAAGCTAACATTCATATTTTCCAGAAATTAGGACTGAATATGGGGCCACCATTCGGCCCATTTAAAATTTTACTTTTGAGAATGAGCTATTGATATATTTTGTCCTTTTTCTTAGAAGCTTTTATTTTTTCTTATAGGATTAGGTATAGTATCCCCCTTTCTGTATTTACTGATACAGGTTTCAAAAATTTCTTCTCACTTTCATTTTTTTTAAATGTTTCTGATTTTATAGATGGAGTTATAATGCAGGACAGTATTAAAATATATCTTGCTCTTAGGTAAAAAGATGCATATTATAAAATATCAATTCTTAGTAAGCTACCCCCTATTTTTTTAGAGATTTATTTATTTGAGCAAGAGGGAGAGAGAGAGCCTTATTATTCCTTTTCATGTTTTGAGCTATTAACTTATGATTGGCTCTTCTCTAGCTTTCTTCATGGTAGTTTTGGTTTATTGACCTTCTTGGGTCTGTAACTTTATTGTTCTCATTAAATTTGAAAAACTTCACCCATCATCTCTCTCTCTCTCTTTTTTTCCTTTCTTTTATTTATTTATTTATTTTTTTGCCAACTCCCCCTACACCTTCTCTCCTCCTTTTTGAATCCAGTTACACATACTTCAGGCTATTTGAACTGTCAAGAACTCACTGATATTGTTTTCTCTTATTCTTATTTCAATCTTCTCTTAATTCATTTTAGATAAAGTTTATTCTATGGCTTCAGGTCCACTAATTATTTCTCATGAATGTCAAAATCTGTTACTCTCATCCAGAGTTTTGTTTGTTTGTTTGTTTGTTTTTTCCCCTGTAAACTCTACACCCAGCATGGGGCTGGAACTTATGATTCAGAGATCAAGAGTCACATGCTCTATGGACTGAACTGACCAGGTCCCCTCCTCCAGGGTATTTTTTCTCACAGATCTTTTAGTTTTTATTTCTAGAAGTTAAATTTAGTATTTTTAAATATCTTCTGTGACTCAAATTAACATTCTGAATATATGGAATATAATTACAATTACAATATGGAATATTATTATAATACAATAATTATAATTATAATTACAATATCTTTGTCTATTAATTTAACATATCCATTAGTTTTGAGTATCATTTGATTAGCTTTTCTCCTTGTTATGGGTTATATCTCCATGCTTTTCCCCATGTCTTTTGATAAGATGCTAGATAGACATTTAAATTTTATCTTGTTGAGTGTTGTAGATATTTGTATTCCTATAAATATCCTTGAGCTTTGTTTGGGGAGGCACTGAAGTAGATGGAAACTTTATGGAACATTCTGATCTTACTTTCAGATTTGTTAGATGGGACCAGATACATGTTCAAACCAGTGCTAATTAGCTCCCACCACTGAGGTAAGACCCTACTCCATCATATAGAAAGGGGTTATGTTTTCCATAGACCAAACGTGGTCCTTCTGTAGGAATATGGATCTAATTCTTCTTGAAAAATATCCATTTATGAGGAATCACTGAAAGAAAACAGTGAACGCAACAGGTAGAGAGGGTGGACTACAGGAAGTCAAAGGCTTTGAAAAGCACTTTGCAAAGAATATTGCTGATATCATGGCACTATGATTGGTAGTCCTCCAAAGAAAGTGAGGAAGACGTCTTCATGAGGAGTCAGTCAACATTTAAATATATGATACACCAAAAGTCTTGATGCCTGTTTACAGCCTCAAAAGCTACTTGAGATTCTTATCATTTCTTCAGACTCTCCCCATATGTTTCATAACCAAACCGTGAAGTTTCTCCCAAAAAGTAAGAATAAGCTGAAGTGGCAATCAAGACTGAAAAAAGGAAGAAACTTGCAGTTACCATCACACCTCACCTTGTGTTTTTTTTTCCACTTTTTTAAAATTTATTTTCAGCGTAACAGTATTCATTGTTTTTGCACCACACCCAGTGCTCCATGCAATATGTGCCCTCCCTATTACCCACCACTTGGTTCCCCAAACTCCCACCCCGCGCCCCTTCAAAACCCTCAGGTTGTTTTTCAGAGTCCATAGTCTCTCATGGTTCATCTCCCCTTCCAATTTCCCTCAACTCCCTTCTCCTCTCCATCGCCCCATGTCCTCTATGTTATTTGTTATGCTTCACAAATAAGTGAAACCATATGATACTTGACTCTCTCTGCTTGACCTATTTCACTCAGCATAATCTTCCAGTCCCATCCATGTTCCTACAAAAGTGGGTATTCATCCTTTCTGATGGAGGCATAATACTCCATCGACACCTCACCTTGTTTTGACATGATTCTTTGCCTAAGTCATGCCTGAGTGAGGGCGGGAAATGAACTTTATACTGAAACTTTTGTATTACTTTACACCAGAATTTTTCATACTTTAGAATAACTGGAAAATATATGAAATTGACCTGAGATCTCAATCAAGAGTAGAAAAGATATTTTTCACAAGGAAGTTTAAATGGGCATGATAACATTTCAGCTTGTACCATGCCAGATACACTCATTCAATAAACTGGCTAAACTTTTAGTGGGTGACTCAATATATTAGTTTTAAAAATAAAGAACATGTGCATCAAGAAAAAATAAAACCCAAAACCAAATTAGAAGAGAAACAATAGGAAATATTTACAACATACATGACAGCAAAAATCAGTATCAAGAATATATGTCAGTCATCTGCAAAGCAATTTTAAAAAGACAACAATCTAATAAAAAATGGACAAAGAATATGCATAAGCACTTTGCACACACAAAAACTAAAAAGTAAATAAATATATAAAAATACTCAACTTCCCTAGTAATCAGTAAAATGCAAATTAAAATATCATTGATATACAATTACTTCTATCAGACTGGCAAAATTAAATGCTTGACAACAATGTAGGTTTCTATAAACTCTCACACATTTTCCTGGAAGGTGCAAAACTACTTAAGAGAACATTTGGATATTATGCCATAAATTCGAAGGCCTTCAATTTTCCTCCTTTTTAAGCTGGAAATAAATCTCAAAGCATGCAAAAGTATAATCATTAATTTCATTGTCATTAATCAATAGACAATTTTTAAAAGCATAATATTTTAATACATCTAAATATTAAACAAATGTATCAGTCTGGGTCCAATCAGGAGACAGAACGACCCAACAGGCTAAACAAGAGAAGCTTAATATAAAGAATTATTAAACTATGATTTAAAAAATAACAGGAAAATATCAGGAAACTCTAAACGGTACTCTGCGGGTGGAGAGGAGTAGTCAAAGAAGAACAAACTTGAAAAGTGTTTCAGACTTTGGAGAAGTGTAGCTCATCCCACCGAAAAATAGAGAAGGTCACTGGATTTTCTGAAGCTGGAACTGGTCTGCAGTCACCCGGCAAGCAAGCAGCAACTTTCCAGAGTGCAGGCAGAGGCATGCAATTAGCACATGTGGCAGAGGGAGTGGAAAACATCTGGGCTACAAGTGAGCTCTGTGGGGACCTGAAGAAGTAACTGGAATACCAGCGCACGCAGGAGGCCTTCAGGTACCTATGCAACCCAAAGTCCTTCAGAGTACCAGTGTTGTGTCAAGAGGACAAAAGGAAGGTTGTCATCAGACCAAAGCTACAAAATAACTGGGACCATACATTCTTGGAAGGGGCACAGCTCCATCAAATGTCCTTCCATGAATCCCAAACTTCAGGAGAGCCTAAAATGTCCTTCTAGTGCCCTCTACTGAGAAAGCTTAATATGCTCATTTCAAAGGAGATAGATAGAAAGATGGCTAAAGGACACTTTTTATCATCACAGATATATTGAAAGGAACATTTGGGACAGAAAGGTAATAAATTGGTAACTGCAACAACAAAGTAGCGAAATGAATCAACTTGAATAATCCCCAAGAGGTGACTTTCGCTAAACATTATGCCAATTTGGTCCATGATCATTCAGAACTCAAAGTCTGGGGTAAGAAGACAACAAACAATAAATAAAACTTGTAATTTAAATTGTGATGTGGGATAGATTAAAGTAATTTTTTTCTTATGGGAGAATGGCAGGGTTGTTATTTCCGATAAGAAAAGAAATGAGCCTTTATCTCTCCGCAATAGTAACACTGAAAGTGCAGATATGAAAATAAGAAGCAGTCTCTTTCAGGAAGTAGAAAATGATCAGAGGTGTCTAATCTTCTAAAAAGATTAGTGAAATGAGGAATGTTTTGTCTTTGTTCATTTTGGCAACATGTAGGCCATTCCTATTCTTGAAAGAGCAGTTTCAGGGGGAAGAAGCTAGATTAGTAAGCTTTTCTCTCTTCTGCTACTGTCAAGTCACAGACATTCACAAACCAGATCTGATGGCTTCATCTTCCTTGAATCTCTCACTATTCTGCCTGGTTGTACTTCTCACTGTTGCAGAGTTGCAGGGCTCTTGTCTCACTGAGGACAGAATGAATCTCCTGGACACAAAAGGGTGAAGTGAAGTGAAAGTTTATTGAGTGAAGTTAAGAACAGAAAGAAAAGAAAAAAGCTCTCTAACATGAGAGGAGTCTCCGTGGGTTGCCATTGAAGAGTTTTGTGGTGGTGTTTTACAGAAAAGTGACCAGGAAACTTGGTAAATTTCTTGTCAATATCATGGGGGATTTGTAAATAGTATGAGAATAGCCTGTCCATATTTAGAACAAAGGTGGTGGACTTGTTACTATCATGAGAACAAACAAGGTGTTCTTGATATCATGAGAACATCCTGCCTATATTTAGAACCAACGTGGTATTCTTGTAAATATTATGAGAACAAAAAAGGTGTTCCCTTCTCTCTGATTAATATCTCCTTTATAACATTTCACAACATCTGGGATTTCTGTGAGCCTGGTTTTTCAGCCCCCTGCATGAACTTCCCTACCTGTCTCTCTCTACCTAGCCTTGCTTGTCCCTTACTCATTACAGACGGAGCAATTATTGAGAGATTTGCTTTTACTTCAATATAATGGATTTTGCTTTGCTCTGTTCATGCTGAAGGAAATGCAATGTTGAACCAAATCTGGAGGAGTTAACTCTATTTTCAATTTTGTACAAAAATGAAATGAATATTGATCTCAAAGTGTTATTTTAAAACTTATATTCCACACATATTAACAGCAATCAGACTTGTTTGGTTGCAAAAGTGAAAAAATATTTTACCAAACCTAAATCATATTTAAGCTTTCAAAACTAATTAAAGATTTTATGGTGTGAAATGTTTTCAGTTTCTTTTAAAAAATAACATTTTTATTTTTGCTGTCATGGTTAACCTTTTAATAGGGAAGAAAAAAGTCATGGTATTTTAGATATAATAAAATTATTTTAGCAAATTTATGAATCTAGGCATTACTGTTTTCAGTTTAGATGTATCTAAATATATTTACGGTTTAAATATATTTAAATATAAATTTATATATATATATTTATATTTATATATAATATTTATATATAAATATATATATATATAAATATTTACTGTTTAGATGTATCTCTTAGGACTACATAAAGGACAAAGTTTCTTCATAATATGGACTCTGGTGGTGAAATGGCAGAAAGATATTTACCCAGTATAATTATATATACTACTTACCTGGGATTTAATTATTCTTAGTTGTAAATGTGATGATGAGAGGAAGAAATATTGGCATTTTTGTTGACTTTAAGCCTCAGGGCTCTCCCAAATCATATCAATTACTTGGATATGTGGTAACTTATTTACTTCTTCTCAGAATAGAACTGTGGTCTGATAAACAGAGGTAGCATATTCTAGTTGTCAGGGATGACAGTGCAAAGATGTGAATAAAGAAAGTTAAGGACATTTTATGCAGAACAGTTATATGAATTCAAAATTTGTATGGTAAATACAATCTCCCCCTCCCTGAACACTCTTAAAAATCTATTTTAAAAATGAAGATTTTAAAATACTTCTACCACATACTCTTCTCTAAGAGTGCCTGAAGTAGTCACAAACTATTGTTATGTGGAACTATTCCCCTCAAACTCTGGCTCAAGTCATAAAGGTATCCACATTGCGATTTCTCTGCTCACTTAAAAACAGTAAAATGGGGCGCCTGGGTGGCTCAGCGGGTTAAGCCTCTGCCTTCAGCTCAGGTCATGATCCCAGGGTCTTGGGTTTGAGTCCCGCATCTGGCTCTCTGCTCATCAGGGAGCCTGCTTCCTCCTCTCTCTCTCTCTCTGCCTGCCTCTCTGCCTGCTTGTGATCTCTGTCTGTCAAATAAATAAATACAATCTTAAAAAACAACAACAGCAACAAAACAGTAAAATGTATTATGTAAATGAGTGTATGAGTATATACAACATATAGAGTTTATAAGATAACAATAAATGTGTCTATACTCACTACAGAGCTTAAGAAATAGTAGAGAGGCACCTAGGTGGCTCAATCTGTTAAGTGTCCCACTCTTGATTTTGGCTCAGGTTGTGATCTCAGCATCCAGCCCTGTGCTGGGCTCCATGCCCAGCATGGAGCCTGCTTGAGATTCTCTCTCTCCTTCTACCCTTCACCCCACTTGCACATGCACACACTCTCTCTCTCTCAAAGAAAGAAAACGAACAAAGGAAAGAAAGAGAGTGAGAAATAATAGAGCTTATAGTATATTGATTCTACCTGAATCAATAAAATATACCCTTCTTGCCCACAGAGGAAAGAATTGTATCAGATATTATGTTAATCATTCTCTGATTTGCTTACAGTTTTACTGTCAAAGTATATATTGGTAAGTAATGAAATTTTTGTTATTGCCTATGTTTTTCTATGGTTTTATTTTTATGCTCTGCATTATGTTTTTGAGAATTATCTTCATTAGTGATGTGGATGTAATTACTTGTTTTCACTGTGATGCAGGGTTCCACAGTTTAAACAACATTCTTCTGTTGATGGACATTTTGGCATTTTTAGTTTTCTATTCTTGCAAACAATATTGCTACAAATAGTTTTACATATGAACCCTGATGTAATATACATGTGCAAAGAAGTTCATAGTCATGTGGACCTTGAATTCTAGGATGTGTATCCAGGATTGGAACTGCTGGTACATGAAGTTTACTGAGGTAAATTTATTAGATTTCACCAGTTTTCCCAAGCGGGTATACCAATATATACTGTGACCAATATTGAATGGGAATTACCATTGCCTCATATAAAATTTGCAATAGATAGATTTAATTTTGACAGTCAGACGGTTCTGATGATATATTTCATTATGGTAATAACATAAAGTTCCCTAATAATAATGAAGTTGTACATATTTTCATTTATTTGTGGGCCATTTGTGTTTCCTCTTCTGGATCAGATCTTTGGCCCATTTTTCCTGAGCTGTTTATCTTCTTCATATAGACTGCTAGGATATTTTATGTATTGAAGATGTTCATCTTTTCTGCTATATAAATGTTTCAAGAATCTTTTGCAAATATGTGCCTTGCTTTTACACTCTCTGAAGTTATCTTGTGAGCAAAAGAAGTTCTTACTTTTAATTACATGAAAATGATGAATCATTTAATTTGTTCTAAAAATGTTTGGGTCTTGTTTAAATATCTTTGCCACTCCAGAGTTTATGAAGATATGCTCCTTACTTGTTTCAGAAAACTTTTAGAGTTGTCTTTCATATTTGTAGATTTTCACCTCCCTGTTCATTTTGGGTAGTGTCTCAAAAAATCCAGTTTGTCTTTATTTTTTTCTCACATAGATAACTGATTGTACTAGCCCCTTAATTTTGCCATTGACCTGCAGAATTTGCTCTCAGATTTCCTACATTCTTGCTTTTGCTTCTCACTTTTATTGTGTTCTAGTGTTCTATTTATCTGTCTTGTGTCTTTCTAAAATGAATTGCTTTGTAATTATTGATAACCACAAGTATAAATTCTCCTGCTTCTTCAATTTCAAGAATATCTTACTAATTTTTGGACTTGCCAAAATAGTACTATAGTAGACTTCCTTTTCAAGAAAACAGTATATTTCTCCATTTTTATAGCACATCTTAATGTTCTTAAATAATAATTTATCATTTCTAACTATTATATTTTTACACAGTCTTGATTAGGTAATTGTTAGGGACTCTCTTTGTTATTATTGTAAGTGTCATACTTATTTAAATGGCATTATCTTGGGGAGCCTAGGTGACTCAGTCATTTAAGCATCTGCCTTCGGCTCAGGTCATGTCCTAGGATCCTAGGGTCCTAGGATCAAGCCCTGAGTTTGGCTCCCTGCTTCTTCCCTTTCCTTCTGCCTCTTCCTCCCCACCTCATGCTTCCACTCTCTCAAATAGAAATAATTAAAATCTTAAAAAAAAGATACATTATGTTTCTGATCATTATTGTTGTTTCATTTCCTATGTTTTTACCTAGAAAAGTGGACAAACTATTGTATTAATTCTAATTATGATTTTCATTGATTGGAAAAGTTTATACATGATAATTATACCACTAAACAGTTTTATATCTTTTTTCAGGATATTTTTTAAAAAAGAATAGCTTTGTTATGATATAATTCATATATCATAAAATGTACCCTTTCAAAATATAGTGTTTTCAGTATACTTACACAACTGTGACACTATTGCCATGAGCTAATTGTAGAATGTGCCTATTAGCTGCCACTCTTATTCCTCCCCCTCTCTAGCCCTAAGAAACCACTGAGCTACTTTTTATCTTATGGATTTACCTATCTTGGACATTTCACTTAAGTGGAATTATTATGTGGGTGTGCACGCATGCGTGCACATGCCCTGTTTCTTTTACTCAGCATAGTGGTTTCAAGATTAATTCATGTTGAAGCCTTATACCAGAACTTCGTTGTTTTTTAGTGCCAAATGATATTCTGTTGTAGGATATACCACCTTTTGTTTATTCATTTACCAGTTCATAGATATTTGGATTGCTTCCACTTTTTCTTATGAATAATGCTGCTCTGAACATTTATGTGCAAGTGTTTATGTAGACAGTTACTATTATTTATTTTGGCTATAACCCAAGGAATGGAATTACTTGGTCATATGGTAACTCCATGTTCAGTGTTTTGAGGAACTATCAGAATGTTTCAAAAGTGTGACATTTTAGGACGTTCTTGGCCATTGTAGCTTCAAATATATCTTCTGAGCCATCTCTCTTTTGTCTTTTTCTGGCGTTCTAATTACACATATCTTTTAAAATTATCCCAGAGTTCTTTGATGTTCTGTTTTTTTTTTTTGGTTTTTTTTTTTTTTCATTCTATTTTCTCTTTGCATTTCAGCATGGAAAGATTTCAATGGCAAATTTTCAAGCTCATTATTTTCTCAGTTATGTCTAGTCTACTGATAAATCCATCAAGACTATTCTTCATTTCTATATAATATTTTTGATTGATGTCATATACTTCCTTTTTATTTTTTTTAAAGTTTCTATATTTCTGCTTGCATGATCTCTACTTTCTTCATTAAAGCCCTTAACATATCAATCATATTTATTTAAAATTCTTTGAAGATTCTAAAATCTGTGTTATATCTGAGTCTTTTTCTTTTTTGATGCTTGATTTGTATCTTCATACTTTTGTTTTCTTCTTGCTTTCTTTCATAGCTTGTGATTGTTAATAGCCAAATATGCTGTATGTGGTAATAGAAAGTGAAGTAAATAAACCTTGTGTGAGGTTTATGTTAACCTGGCTAGGAGTTGGGCTGTATTTACTGTTCCTAGTAGCTATATGCACCATAGCCTTAAAATTCCTCTAGGGTCCTTGTTTTTGTCTTCCCTCTTAGTTTTGGGATTCCCTAAGTACTCCTCCTCAGAGAGAGTCTGTATCTTTTAAATATTTCAGCTACAATCCTCTGTTACGCTGAAGATTTGTTAATGTTATGATAAAGTGTATTGAGAGAAAGAGAGGGTAGTCCATAATCTTTCAATTAAATCATTAGTTTCTTAAAAGGCCTGGGTCTCTGGGCTGTACCTTCACAACCCTGTCCCTAGGGGACAGCTTTTTTCCCTCCCTAATCCCTTATTCTTTTCCTTGACTACAACATTCCAATCTATTTCCTTGCAACCTTGACCTCTTTTGACCTTTTTCTTCTCCTTTAGGTGTGGAAGAAGGCCTACAGAGAGAGAGAGAGTGGGAGAAATTATCTTCCCTGAATTGGAATAAGACTCTGACCTGATTCTGGAGAGTAGGTTTTGTTATGGAGAAGGCTGCTGGCATAGTTCTCAAAGATCACCTTTTGCTTCCTCCTCTTTGAGCTATAGGGTATCTTTTTGTGATCTTTTCCATGAGAACCTGGCAAGCTTTCTGAAGGTAATGCATGTCACGGTATGGAGGGCTCCCTAAGATTTCAATCCTCAGGAGTTCTCGGTCTCCTCCTAGTTTACACTCGGTCTTTAACAATTCTAAAAATTACCATTGATCAATATCAAAAACCTAAACATATAATTAAAACTTGGGCAAAAGACTTAAATAGATATTTCTTCAAAGAAGATATACACATAGCCAGTAAGCAAGGAAAAGATGCTCTCAAAGTCATTAATCATCAGAGAAAGGCAAATTAAACTACAATGATGCAAATTAAACTACTTCACACAAATGCAAATTAAACCACTTCACACTTACTGGTGTGTTTTATAAATTGAACTATAAAACAGACCAACCCGAAACAGAAAGTAGTTAACACTGGTGAGGATATGGAGAATTAGAACCTTTGTGCATCGCTAGTGGGAATATAAAATGGTACAGCCACTGTGGAACCATAGTTGTTCCTCAAAATATCAAACATGGCAGTATTGTAAGTCAGCAATTCTATTTCAAAAAAATTGAAAGCACTTGTACACAATGCATATATCTGCACTGAATATTCACAATAGCCAAAAGACAGAAGCAAACCAATGTCTATGGTTGAGCGAACAAGTAAACAAATATGATATAAACACGCAAAAAAATTTATTCAGCCTTAAGAAGGAAGGAGATTCTGACATATGCTCCAAAATAGATGAAACTTGACGTGTTAAGTGAAATAAACTGAAACAAAAGTGAAAGAGAAAAGATGTTAGGGTTCAAAGCTGACAGCCAAGAAAGAATTCTTGAGATGTCTTTGGTGATAAAAGGTAGTTTTACTCTAAAGAAGACATACAAATGGCTAACAAACACATGAAAAAATGTTTATCATCATTAACAATCCGGGAGATTCAAATCAAAACCACATTGAGATACTACGTCACACCAGTTGGAATGACCAAAATTAACAAGACAGTTAACACCAAGTGTTGGAGAGGATGTGGAGAAAGGGGAACCCTCTTACACCATTGGTGGGAATGCAAGTTGGTGCAGCCACTTTGGAAAACAGTATGGAGATTCTTTAAGAGATTAAAAATAGAGCTACACTATGACTTTGCAATTGCACTCTTGGGTATTTATGTCAAAGATACAGATGTAGTGAAAAGAAGGGCCATCTGTACCCCAATGTTTATAGCAGCAATGGCCACAGTCACCAAACTGGAAAGAGCCAGGATGCCCTTCAACAGACGAACGGATAAAGAAGAAGTGGTCCATATATACAAATGGAGTATTATGCCTCCATCAGAAAGGATGAATACCCAATTTTTGTATCAACATGGACGGGACTGGAGGAGATTATGCTGAGTGAAGTAAGTCAAGCTGAGAGAGTCAATTATCATATGGTTTCACTTACTTGTGGAGCATAAGGAATAACACAGAGGACATTGGGAGATAGAGAGGAGAAGTGATGGGGGGAAATTGGAGGGGGAGACAAACCATGAGAGACTGTGGACTCTGAGAAACAAAATGAGGGAGGTGGGGGGTTTGGTGAGCCTGGTGGTGGATATTAAGGAAGGCATGTATTGCATGGAGCACTGGGTGTGGTGCATAAACAATGAATCTTGGAACACTGAAAAAATAAAATAAATTTTTTTTTAAAAGGTGGTTTTATTAAAGTACAGGATGGGACCCATGGGAAGAAAGAGCTGCACTGGGGTCATGAGGAGTGGCCCATTATATACCTTCAAGCTGGGAGGAGATGACGGACAATGTAAGCCTCCTGGGTATTTGGGAACAAGGTTTCCAGGATCCTGAGGGAGCTAGCTATTGTCAGGAAAGTTCATTTATTATTATTTAGTAAAAACTCCATTAAGAAACCCTTCAGATGTATATTGGTAGGTCATATACTTAGGGGGTGATTGCCAACACGTATCGTAGGGGGTAGAGATGAAGGAAGTTTCCAAAGGGATTTTTACTCATTAAAGTAGACTTGGAAAAAAAAAAGTAGACTTATAGGATCCTGGAGGTTGGGCTAAGATTACTTTTTGCCCTTAGCAAAGTATCAACATCAAGCCAGTTGAGTCCCTAAAGGAATGTTACTTGGCCTGTTTCAAGGACTTGTCAATGGACTGTAGGTAGTAAAGAAATTTAATAATTTTTCTGCCTTAGTTTCCCACATCAAAAGGAAAAATGTTATATAATTCCACTTAAATGAGATATGTAAAGTTAAAAATCATAGAAACCAAAAAAAAAAAAAAAAAAAAAAGTAGAACAGTGGTTTCCAGGGACTGGGGTGAGAAGTAAATAGAGATTTGTTGTTTAATGGGTACAGAGTTTTAGTTTGAGGAGATAAAAATGTTCTGGAAATGGATAGTATGATGATTGCACAACAATGTGAGTGTACTTAATACCAATAACTATAATTTTAGAAGGGTTAAACTATAACTTTTATGTTATTTATATTATATCACAATTTTAGAAAATACCCATTTAAGTGTACCTACCAGTTTATTGCTATAGTTACCGTTGTTGTAGGTAAGCAGACCTCAGCTATTTCTCCCTGAATTTCTCTCTCCAGAATTCAGGGTG
This sequence comes from Meles meles, assembly GCF_922984935.1. Taxonomy (NCBI): domain Eukaryota; kingdom Metazoa; phylum Chordata; class Mammalia; order Carnivora; family Mustelidae; genus Meles; species Meles meles. Next base: position 13,844,327 of record NC_060070.1, read on the forward strand.
GTGGTTAGCCCTGAGACTTCAGTTCTCTAATGGGTCCAAAAAAGAAAAACTTGATTTTTAATTTGTTCAGATTTCTCTTGTGCATATAAGAATGATGATTCCTAGGTAGTTTATATGTCAGAGCTAAGATTTAATTGGTCCCAGCAATGTAAGAGAATTCTAATTTTTCCATATGCTTGCCTTTTCAGAATCTTAAGCCTTCTCTTTCATGTCTTACTGCAATAGCTAAGATCTCCACTATAAATATACATGTACATATAAATATAAACATAAATGTTGTAGGAGAATTGACTTATTAGTAAACTAAAGAGATGTGTTCAACATTTCACCATTGTATATACTATTTCCTGTAGATATTTTGGAGAATAGTTTTAGAAAGGTAAACTTCAGGGAGGGATTATCATCTCTGTCATACTTAAATAACTTATCCAAACAGTGGTCTTTATAGAGTTAAAAAATGAAAATTTGAGTTTAATTCTAAAATTTTATGAAATTAGAAGTTTCTGCACATTTAATTGCCCCAGAATAGCATAAATTGCTTTAATATATTTTTGGTTCTATTACTTTTTAAGTAATTCATTCTAACAGTATGGAAATTTTAGAATGTGAGAATCGCTCATTATTATTAACTAATCCCTTAATGCTCACTGAGGAATGTATAAAAAAGCTCTTATAACCTTAATTATTTCAGAAATTTCAGTTCAGGAAAAAAATAAAAAAGTTTCTTCATTGATTCTTTTAGAAAAAAAAATCCATTCCCAAAACAGAAGGTATACATAGAAAGATTAAAATAATGGTGAGATCATAACCATGTCTTAATTTATTGTGGCATTTGAGTAGATGCCTTTATAATGATGGTCATTACCAAGGTAGTTTTAATAACAATTTTAGCAGCATAAATTTTAATTTGTAAAAATGTAGTTTCACAACTGAAATAGTCTTTTTAGAAAACAAAGATTTTGAAACTACTCAACTAGGCTAGAAGCAATATAAACAAAATTGTTTTTATTAAATTGTCTTTCTAGGTCATAATAATATGGCAAATTACTAGTTTATTAGATCATTTTGTTGTAGTGCACAATTCACCACTGTAATTTACCAATTCAACTTCCCATGCTCTGGAGCATTTTCATCTTTTCAGCTAATGAGTTTAGCTTTAAGGTAAATTGAACTAATCAAATCCCTTTTTAAAAAGAGTTTTCTCTTCAACTGACTTCATTTTGTATCTTTTCACACTCTTTATTGACCATTTACATTTCATAATTGTAGGCAGAATATGATTAACAATGTCAATAATTCTATTGAATTATTGTATATAATTGAAATATTGAAATATTGTATATAATTCCATTGAATTATATACATTATACACATTATTTCCTTTTCTATAAATGATTAAGTAATAAAAAATTATAATTCACGTGGTACCTATTTATTTAACAGTAGTTAAGTGGAGTGAGAAAAAAAATATCCAAGTACATGATGACATAGTTTTATTTAGTCAATAAACGTGCATTGGGTATGTGTTTTGTTCCAGAATATATTAGCTCCAAAAATGCAATAGTAGGTAAGATGGGCATGGACTACCACTTTAATAAACCATTCTACATACTTCATCAAATGGATTTAAATTTGTCCTATTTATGATGATGTTAGAAATTCAATTATTGAAATATCTCAACATGAAAGTAGTTTTATGTTACTGCTAGAAAAATGCATATTTTTTCTAGAGAGTGATAATATCTACAAAGGGAAAATGAAAAAAAACATTCTTGAACAAAAGAGTTTTGTTGTACTTTAAGTTTTCCCTTAGTTTTTGGTTTTTATTTTTGTTTTCTGACCTAGAGGGGTTGGCAATAAGGGAGAATAATACAGAGAAAATAAGCATGCATGAATAGTTGAAGAGAAAGTGCTATCAAGGGAAATATTATATCTTTGATGTGTCAAATATATATCATATACTTAATACTTTATATTAAATTAATATTAAAATATTATATTATTCCTCTATACGTAAAAGTATGGTAACACTAGACAACCAAGCCTTTGATTGAAAGAAAGAATGTAGAAATAGAAGTTATAGAAATTTAAATATAATAAAGTTGACATAGCAAATCATTGGGGCAAAGGTAAACTTTTAATAAAATGTTGGGATAACTTGAAAACCAATTTCAAAAAATTAATTTGAGCCATTTTTCATGCCATTCGCAAGAGCAAATTTCAAATGGATTACAGATCTAAATGTTAAAAAAAAGGAATACAAGTGCTACTGGAAAGTGTAGATGAAAAGACTATATAACTTTCTTGGGAAAGACTTCCTAGGCCTCACCATCTGGACTCAGGAGGATAAATGATTAATTTCCTCATACTGACCACACACTTGGCATGGAACTGGAATAAAACTAAAAGCACCATTAGAAAATTCAAACGGCAAGTGCCAAGCTGGGAGGATAAAATGTGACATGTCACAGAGAAAGGGCTCTTCGTGTTCAGGTCTGTTTCTAAATGGCATATGCCATGAAAAGGAACCTGGGATCATTGAAAAAATGGCTTCCACCAGAGTGGAAGCAAAATAAAATGTACACCATAAACCTCCAATATCCTGTGGCAGGCTTAGTAGGTACCCCTCCAAAAGGATAAGAACAAGTCAAATGACACCACAGGCTGCTTAAAGAAGTTCTGGCAGCCAAATCAGGGAAAATTGAGCATTAATATGAATATAGACATTACTGAACTATAATCCAATAAAACAAGAATTCATAAATCTATACTTATATCAAATGCATATATATGGGCAACCATATGTATATGTGTGTATACACATGTAGATACATACACCCACACATAAATAATGCAAAAACAGAAAAAGGAAAATCTCACCTTAACAGACATGCTAAATAACAAATGTAAATGGAATGGAATGATGGAATTTGAAAATCATTTTTTCGCCACTATGGTAATAAATGATTCAGGCAGGCATCATTGATGGATGTTAAACTATTAGGTGAAAATATGATGTGCAGTGACTCTAGGTAGCCCTCAACAGATTAATTATTAATTGCAGAGAAAAAAACCATGGTAACTCAACAGTGGAGAAGCCTGGCAGAAGCCACCTATCAAGGGAAGCAAAATTAACAACAACGGGAATGGAATAAACTGGCATCCCATGCTTCCCGATAAGATGCACATGCCAATTCTACTGTTTCAGCTTGTCCAAAAAAATATTTTAAAAAATGCATGTTATAATAACAGAAACATGTCAGCATATACTTGTCCAGATCCATAGAATGTATAGCACCAAGACTGAACCCCAAGGTACAATATAGCCTTTTGGTGATTATGATGGTTCTGTGTAGGTTTGACCTTTGTTTAAAGAAAATACCATTCTGGGGCACCTGGGTGGCTCAGTGGGTTAAGCCTCTGCCTTCCGCTCAGGTCATGATCTCAGGGTCCTGGGATCAAGTCCCGCATCAGGCTCTCTGCTCAGCAGGGAACCTGCTTCCCTCTCTCTCTCTCTGCCTGCTTCTCTGTCTACTTGTGATCTCTCTCTGTCAAATAACTAAATAAAATCTTTAAAAAAATAAATAAATAAAAAGAAAATACCATTCTGATGAATGATGCTAATGATAAGGGGAATCTATGAATGTGTGGTGGCAGGGGAATTGGAAAAATTTCAGGACCTCCCTCTCAATTTTGTTGGAAACCTAAAGCTACTCTTAAAAAAATAATAATAAATAAAATAAAGATAAAATTCATCAGGAGTCCATTGCCACACTTCATCAAATAATTTTTTGGTGATGGACAATGCGGCTGGAATACCATGCTGGCATATAAGCCTCCCTGTATAGCCACAGAAGAAGGCTTTGTGGAAGCATTCTGTTAGGTGTGTATTGTATCTCCTTGTGGATCCCACTTACATTCTTTGTACTTCTCTCCTTGGATCTGAGGATCATGGGGCTGTTTGTCCATCTAGAAGCAGTGGTAGGAACAGGTCCTGAGGAGGAACAGTCTACCCCTTGGAGGCAACTATCTCAGAAGAGGACATTCAAGTTTCTTCAGGCAACGGAAGCTGAACTTCCTCAAGTGTCTGCTTCTTCTGGCAAAGAAAGCTGGGAAGAATTTAGAGTTTGAGGTTTCACAGAGACTAATATGTCTCCATGCCACTCTTCAGGATCTCCTTTCTTCCCAACCAATGCCCTAAATTTAACAAATGGGATGCTGTGCAATTGTGACTTCAATTCGCATAATGATTCAACTACTCACAGGTTTATACCTTGAGTTTAGTTTCAGCAATTGCAGCCCTGTGGCTACGAGGAATGAGGGTTCCTTTCAGGGTAATAAAAGAAACTTTCTTATATTTTCCTTTTTATTTGGGTCTTGAGATGAGACTCTAAAAGCCTAAACTCAATGTTTTCTCCCCTAAATTCCTCAGGCACTTAAAAACAAATATCCAGCTTTATTAGTTTATTTTCAATAAAAACATTCTTTGGCCACAATCACTTGGTTATCCAAAGCATTGCTATCTGTGGGTATTTGTCACAGGTCTACTGGTTGTGATTTAAGCAACACTTCTGCCAATCCATACCATAGACTACCAGTTCCCCTGAAGATGAGTCATTAATGCCTTTCAATCAAGTCAGATTAGAGGACCCATGTTATATAACCCAAAACTAAATCAAAGAAACCATTTTTTTTTTGAGGTTTTGTTCTCCTGGAACCATTTCTGGCATAGATTGTTTCAGAGTTTGATCAGAAAAGCAGCATCACTGCGGGTAGTATGGAATAATGGATTTCCATTTTTTTTTTCTTTTTTTTTTTCCATTTTATTTATTTTTTCAGCGTAACAGTATTCATTCTTTTTGCACAACACCCAGTGCTCCATGCAAAACGTGCCCTCCCCATTACCCACCACCTGTTCCCCCAACCTCCCACCCCTGACCCTTCAAAACCCTCAGGTTGTTTTTCAGAGTCCATAGTCTCTTATGGTTCGCCTCCCCTCCCCAATGTCCATAGCCCGCTCCCCCTCTCCCAATCCCACCTCCCCCCAGCAACCCCCAGTTTGTTTTGTGAGATTAAGAGTCATTTATGGTTTGTCTCCTTCCCAATCCCATCTTGTTTCATTTATTCTTCTCCTATCCCCCTACCCCCCCATGTTGCTTCTCCATGTCCTCATATCAGGGAGATCATATGATAGTTGTCCACAGTTGTAACAACTTGTGACGAAGCTGTGGAGGGTTCTTGTCTTTATGGCTGGTGAAGAGCTTGAAGCCTCTGAGGCAACTGAGCTGGGAGCTGGGGAGAAGTATGAGGCCTGAGGGAGAAAAGTGAGCACAGACTGGAATCCATCAATTTACACTGGATCCCACAAGGAGAAAGTATAACCCACGAGGACCTCAATGGCCTTCAACGTTACCCGTGTAGATGGCCTGCAAAAAAAAACTTGGAACCCTCTGTAATGGAGCTCCACACACAGTGCAGGACTGGTAATACTAAAAAATGATTTCCATTGTTGCTGGAAAAACCATGGACTACCCTGCCACTCCTGCCCAATGGTGCCCCAGCAAATGAGCAAAAATGTGCATGAGCTCTGGCAGTGCCCAGCAAGGCCGGCAATGCACACCGACCCTTAAAGAAGCCACAGGTCCTTCCTTTCTGCCTTCCAAATCCATGCAGAATTTCTTTGTGGCCAACATCTTTCTGAACCATGCAAGGAAAGGATTCGGGAGGGATAGGGAGAGTGGGGAGTGGGAAACAAAACAGCTCCAGTATAAATAAGTTGATCTGGTACAATATCATGACAGCATTTTCCTCAGAGAAATGAGTGGGCTAAAGGTAAGGAAGAGGTGGAACATTTAGATCATTGGACCTCAGAACCATTACTTCATTAAATTGAGTTGCCAATCAATAAAAAAAAAATTATATGGTGTGCACAAACAAATAGTGGCAGTATTTATTTCATTTTACTTGCTTTCTCTACAGTATTGGTGAGTTTGATGATTCTTTTGAAACATGCAGACAAGGACAGCTTTTCTAGAATCTTTAATTGACACCTGAAATTAAATAATGATTCCATTCTTTAAAGAATGCATTTTTTTAAAGAATTCTTTGAAGAAGGTGGGAAAGAGTAAGACGTCTGAAGCCAAATTGTCTTAGGATGAAACTCAGCCCATTTATTAGCTGTATGATCTTGGACAAGTTGTTTAATCTGTCTATGCCCTGCTTTCTCTTCTCTAAAATGGGGATAATGTGCTCACCTATTTCCAAATTGTTGTGAGGATTAGATGTATATGTATGTCTGAGTATTTATATGTGTTTATGTACACATAAACACACATATATGTTTTATATATGAACACACATATATGTTTTAAATTAAGTGCTATATAAGTGGTAATTACAAATTAAAGCATTATCCTTTTTAATCATCTTTCTTAATATTCCATAAATAGAATAACAGAATAAATTTTTCTATTGAGGTTTTTTTTAGGATTTTATTCATTTATCAGAGAGAGAGTGTGCACAAGCAGGGAGAATGGCAGAGTGAGAGGGAGAAGCAGGCTCCCTGCTGAGGAAGGAGCCCAACACAGGACTTAATCCCAGGACCTTGGGATCATAACCTGAACCAAAGGCAAATGCTTAACTGACTGAGCCACCCTGGCATCCCTTTACTAATGTATCTTATAATAAAGCGAAACTTGCATGTATGATTCAGGTGGAAAGGCTTTTCACTTGTTGACATACATGTAAGAAATAATCATTCTTTTCAGTGTCTTTTACATTTTTTGATAACATGTGACATGTTCTTGGTAGTGTTGAGACTACCATTTTAGTATAACATGAAAACATGCAAATATATTTCTTATAAAATCATCCAGGACTACTGTGATCTATGATATTGCATATTGGGAGATAAAGGTTAATATTTTATGCTATTTCTTCTATAACATATAAAGTATTTTATATGTGAAAACTTCAATTTCAACATCACTGAGTTTTTTTTTACATTTAAATTCAGAAAAACATTATGGAGTGTAATTTTATCATGTAATAATTTAATCATTTAATCATTTTCTTATACTAATTAAACTTTTGAAAAATATTAGAAAACAATCTTTTTCAGACATCAAGTATATCATTTCTGAGTTTCACATGTTTAACCACAACTTTGTTTGCTAAATTAATATTATATATTATTACTATTTTCAGCTAGAATGTAGTACATTCATATCAATCGTATCATGTATATTTATGGGGGTTTTTGCCTATGTTAAGAACATTCCCAGAAAGTAAATAATGACAGATGTATGTTTTGGCTAATCTGAACGATATGGTAATTATATATTTGGCTACATTTTTTAATGAGAACCTGGAACCTCTCCTTTTGAAACAGTGGCACATAGCAGTGCACAATAAATTTACACAGCACTAACTCAGGAGGATAAGGCAGAAAGAAGGATGGGAATTGGTGTGGGGGTTCCAATTTTCCATTAAAATATCTTTGCATATCATATATATTATTTAATAAGATAGGGAAGCATGTGAGAAAGGGCTGTTATAAGAAAAGCAGAAATCTTCACTGAAATTTAAAAAAAATCTGTATTAAGTACTCAGTACCTGTTTGTATATGCTTCAAAGAGTCAACAAAGGTGTCAATACTGCAGAGAAGGTGAATAAAGATTAATCGATGCAGCCACTGTTTTTATGTGCACACCGTGTAATTTTATGTATCAAATGGCAACATTTAAATAAATATATTTCTTTATGTTTTGACTTGATATCCTAATGGTAATAATAGTTTTCATTAGAAAACATATAGATTCCTTTGTAGCTCCCCTTGAGTCTCACGACACAAATTCACAAGGGTAATTTTTTTTAAAAAGTAATTATGAAATTGTCTCCAGCATCTAGAATATATCCTGTGTGAATGAAGAAATGGCAACGGTAGGACCTCTTCCACTCCCTTCCAGTTATTCGTTTGCAGAGGAAGTGGTACCCATTCCTGCAATCAGTCTGCTGGGTGCTTGTGATCTGTGATGATTCACAGATGGAGAAACTTCCAGAAGACAAAATAAGGGTAGTGCTGATCTGGAAGTTGTGACTAACAATTAACTCTATAGGTTCTTTTTATTTTTAAGATTTTTGTTTATTTGTCAGATAGAGAGGGAACACTAGCAGGGGTAGTGGGAGAGGGAGAAGCAGACACCCCGCTGAGCAGGGAGCCCGATGCAGGGCTTGATCCCAGGACCCTGGGATCATAACCCGAGCCGAAGGCAGACGCTTAACCGACTGAGCCACCCAGGCACCCCTAACTCTATAGGTTCTTCTTGCCAACAGCATGATCCTTGCCTATCGCAGGAAGTGACATTCATTAAAATGCTTTTGAATTAGATCTGCAAGCTTAGAGCCTAGGTAGCCTCTAGGTGAGAAGGGGTCTCATCTTAATTGCTTCTGTGGCATTTAACTAAATGACTAAGAGTTTGCCTCAGGTTAACACGCTTTTGTGATTCATTATTCCGATTCTGACCTCCTGAGGCACTTAGACCCCCCCAGAGTTGGGGCAGAAGGCTGGATGTGAAACTAGGGACTGCCGCTGTGCCGTCCCACGTGGGCAAGAACACGGAGATTATACAGCTGTAGGAAATCCCAACCCTGTAGTGCTATGTGTACTGGACTTGGTGAAATCCTGCTGAGTTCTCAAAGTCATCTACTCTGCATAAGGCAACACATAGGAGAAAGATCCTGTTCTAGAATGGCTTCAGAAGGATGTGTTATTTCACTACTGAACTGAGCTATAGCCATGGTGCTTCTTGAAGAGAATGTGGACCCAAGTAATTGAATGCAGTGTCAAGTGAGGAATATGATCACCTGAAATTATGTTTTCTACCAGTTAATTAATGTCCTTTTCAGAAGAAAGAATAAGAATAATTACTTGGACAGGGATGATAGACTCTTAGAAAATGTGCCAATAATTACTGCACTGATGAAGAAATGCTTTGTACCAGCAAAAGAAAGAAGAGGGGAAAATTAGAAAGGGAAGAAAGAAGTCAGAGAAGATGGGGAGGATGACAAGAATTGCAAAGGTTTGGAAAGGAGGAAAGGCTACTTTTAGTACAAATATACCACCAAGAGTCTCACGGACTGAAGTATTTACGGGCAAACAGAAAGGCAATTGGCAAAGCTTTAACTAAGAAGGGCATGGTGAAGAAATGCTCTGATTACAATGATCCATTTGGGGAGTTTGAAGGCAAGAAAGAGATCCTGGCTAGTGTCATGTACCTGCCCTCACTTGGCCCCCATCATCAGGGACATCTGCACAAGAACTACCCTAGAAATCAGAGTGGAAAAACATTTGCCAAGCAGATAGTATGCCCCGGGTAGGAAAATGGTCTTGTTGAGTCCACAAGGGAATAGTTCCAACAATTACCTAAACTTAGCAGGAATGGTAAACAAATAAAACACACAGAGAAACAAACACAATATCAGGGAGCATGAAAGACGTCAGCCTGCCAGAAGCTCCCTATATTAGCTGGACTGTATCTTTTCATCATAAATCCTCTGTCTAGCCTGGGCCACAAGTCTGCAGGTATTAAGCTGGGCAAGCCCTACAAGGTTCCGACAATCCAATTTACTAGTTTGCAGCTCTATTAGAGTCTCTGAAATCAATAGCCTCACCCCGGGGTTCTTAGCTGGCAGCCCTTAATCAAAAGATTGAAGAGGAGCAAAGGAAAGAACCGTGCTTAGTAGCAGTTCCTCTAATATCCAAAAAAGCTATGAGAAAGGAAACCACATGTGACAAAGAGCCTTAGCATTATTAATAACAAAGCAAGGCAAAGATAATTCATCATAGCATTGTTCACATAACATTTGTGGGTTCTTTTTTTCTCTTTCTATCTCCTTCTGCAAGAAAGATAAAAACAGCCAATCTGTTTCCAACAAACACAGTCAAATCAGAATTTAAAGGTGTGTTATATTAGATGGATAGTGTTATAAAGTTTAAAATTCAGTATATAGAGGTTTGGAATCTCACAAAATAACATTCACTTCATTTTTTTATGTCCCTCTTAAATAAAGGTTAGCTTTAGGAGACAAGGGACTGCCTCTGGCTTCTTGAGAGTGATGCAGCTGGAGATCATAATCCCACCCTGGGGAACGTGATATCATAGAATGAGCCTCATTACCACCCAGCAGGATCAGAGCCCATCCTGCGGGAGGTCAAGGGCCTCCTCACAGCTGGTCCTGGGTGTAAACCCAGACTCCCTCCTAGGCATTTGCTGATGGGGTAGGGATTGGATCCCAGTTTTTGCTAGCATTTGGCTGGCCTAGCACCATTACTATCAAAACCTTTTCTTTCTTGATAACTTTTTCCTAATCCTTTCATTGGAAAGCCCAATTTTGTGCGGATTCTTTTTGTATCCTTTGGTATCACTGGGCTGCCGACTTCTTCACCTCCAGGCTGGGATATCTGAGGGCAGTAGGGAGACACATGGATCTCACCACCATGCATTCCTTGGGTCTCAAGCGTCCTAGCTGATCTGCTGCCTTCTCTCCACCATTTGGAAACATTTTATGTTTAAATTATGTATAATATGCACGGTGGTGATTGTACTTAGCAGGGAGTATAGGGAAAAGTACATCTACTGTATGTGTCTTCCTCAAACCAGAAATTTCTCCAGACACCTGTATTTTTCATTCTTAGATGCAATGCTTGCTTGCCTTATAGTGGAAGGCAGTCTGCAAATTCTGACATTTTTGCTTTGTTTAGTTCTGTTTTTCTTATAATTCAGAGTTGTGATTAAGAGAAAACAGCCCTGCTTTGAAATACTAACAAAAGTCCTTATAACACTGTACCACGTTTTCTACAACAGTTAAAAAAAAAAAAAGTCAGCTGGTTTAAAAAGAAATGATGATTTTGTAAGGTACACTAAATAAGTATGCTCCAAAAATTGATGGGACCTTATTCTTCATAATCCAAGAACATTTTTTTCATTGCTTCTGCCACATTAGAAGTCCAGAATAAATTGTAAAAGCTAAGAAGCAAAGTTGTAGTTTCCTGAAAACATTCATTTACCCTGCAAAGTTAAGAGACCTCATAGGGGAAAGGAACAGATTCTTTCAGTTACATTTTTTATAATACATATTTGTCCTAATTTTATGTAGATTATGAGATGTTTTTCACAATGTACCTCGGCAAGAAAGATAATTTGTGGTCTTCTGTTCCTGAATCATATGGTTATTACTTTATTTATTAGAAAGTTCAACTATGATTTCCTAACAAAATCTTAAAATTTCAGAACATAAAATTGGTTTTTTGGCTTGGATAACCCAGGTATTCAAAAATTTACATTTGGGGGCGCCAGGGTGGCTCAGTGGATTAAGCCGCTGCCTTCGGCTCAGGTCATGATCTCAGGGTCCTGGGATCGAGCCCCGCATCAGGTTCTCTGCTCCGCGGGGAGCCTGCTTCCTCCTCTTTCTCTGCCTGCCTCTCTGCCTACTTGTGATCTCTCTCTCTCTGTCAAATAAATAAATAAAATCTTAAGAAAAAAAAAATTTACATTTGGCGTCAGGGACATCATCTGAGGCTGTTCATAAAATATAATAGGGGAAAAAATCCTAATGATAAACAGGTAAATATCCTAAAGCAGTTTCTCAAATGTAAGCAATGTAATAAATATTTTAATGAAAAAAGATTTTTTTTCTGGCTCCAGTGAAAGCAAAAGTTATTATCAGAATGATATTTAAGTGTGTATTTACCTGAGGTTATATATATATGCTCTTAAATTTAAAGCCCATAAATGACTTTAAAACTCAAATATGTATTTGCGAATTGCATAAAAAAGTCCTAAAGCAATAATATTAAAATTGACTTTAATCTATATCATGAGTGTTATTATTTTCCCAACACCAATTTACATTTTTGACATCAATATACTATCACTTTTATTTTAGTAATGCTTTTTTATTTCAAGCAGATAAGATTAATTAGAATCATAAATGTTATCACTGTTCTTGTTTTATTTCTTCCTTCCTCATTCCCTCCCTCTCCATCCCTCCCTCCCTTCCTTCCTCTTTATTTCTTTCAAGTAGGCTCCATGCCCAATGTAGAGCCCAACTCCTGGCTCAAACTCAGGACCCTGAGATCAAGACCAGAGCTGAGATTGAGACTCAGATGCTTAATGGACTGAGCCACCCAGGTAGCTCTTGTTTTCATTTTAATAGTATACTCATTTTAAATTGACAATTTGTTCTTTTAATGAACCTCCTATTTTAACCAATACTGAAAAATAACATCTCTTCAGTGAAATATTCCCCCACCCTATGTAGGAGATTTTCATTTACTTAACGTTGAAATTTGGGACATACAAAACCAGTATATATATGCTCACAACAAAAGAAATACAGTCAACAGCTGGTGTGTAGGCACTTACATTATTTTCCTTACGGTGTATATTTGAAATGATTCACTAGATTCCTTAGAGTACAGTCACATAAAGGTTTTATTTAAAGACAAAGAATAGGGGCTCCTGGGTGGCTCAGTTGGTTAAGGGTCTGCCTTCCTCTCAAGTCATGATCCTGGAATCCAGGGATGGTGCCCCCCATGGTATAAGTCCCCTTAGTCATCTAATCAAAAAAGGTTGTCTAAGCAGTTAGGCCTTAGGTAAGTGCTAACCGAGGAAGTCACCAGGGTAATTGTGACTTCAGTCCCCACATTACAATTCTACTGCCTTTATCATGGCCAAGAATCAAAAGCCAGACCAATCAGGCTTTCCTGAACCAGAGACAGAGATGTGATCCAACTAGAGACCAGCTCTATCTCCACAGATTGAATTAACCGCAACTATCCACTTCTTGTAATGGAGTAATATAGTGTTTCCTGATGCTGTGATAAGTAAATACAAACAAAAATAATGAAATATATATGGCTCCATTCAGCAGTGGCCATCAAGATATCTTCTCCCTTAAAAAAAAGTTATTTTTTAAATAGGGGCACCTAGGGGGCTCAGTTGTTTAAGTGTCTGATTTCAGCTCAGCTTGTGATCTTGAAGTCCTAGGAGGGAGCCCCATGTTGGGCTCCCCACTCCACGGGGAATCTGCTTCTCCTTCTCCCTCTGCTCCTCCCCCTGCTTGTGCTTACTTTCTCTCAAATAAATAAATAACAATCTTTTAGAAATATGTTTCTTAATAAATGTATGATTTGACAACATTAATATAGCGGTGTATTTGTTTTATATTTTCTTAACTGTACACTTCTATTTTTTCCCTTTTCCTTTTTGGTGTCTTTTATCTTCTTATGCATTCTTTCTTCCCCATATATACTTACATCACAATAGTTAATGGTAACAGTAAAGGCAAAGTATTTTTTTTATTTAATGTCTGTTTTAGAAATAACTTTTATAGGGTGAAGAGAATTCCCTCAGATTTTTATTTAAACTAACTAAATTGTAAATTCTGTCAAACTGGTGTTTTTTTTTTCCCCCATAGATGTGGGTTAATTATATTGATTTTTCATCTTCAATTTATTAATGTCATGAATTAAATATATTTAATATTTAAACTTAGCATGCATTCTAGAGATAAGACACAACTTTTTTTTAAAAGATTTTATTTATTGGGGCACCTGGGTGGCTCAGTGGGTTAAGCCGCTGCCTTCGGCTCAGGTCATGATCTCAGGGTCCTGGGATCGAGTCCCGCATCGGGCTCTCTGCTCGGCAGTGAGCCTGCTTCCCTCCCTCTCTCTCTGTCTGCCTCTCTGTCTACTTGTGATCTCTCTCTGTCAAATAAATAAAAAAAAAATTAAAAAAAAAAGATTTTATTTATTTATTTGACAGAGAGAGACACAGCTAGAGAAGGAACACAAGCAGGGGGAGTGGGAAAGGGAGAAAAGCAGACTCCCTGCTGAGTAAGGAACCTGATGCGAGGCTCAATTCCAGGATTCTGGGATCATGACCTGAGCTGAAGGCAGACGTTTCACCAACTGAGCCACTCAGGCGCCCCACCACAACTTTTTATTATATACTTTATTTTATATATTATTGCGCTTGCACTAATACTCAATTTTTCCTAGTCTATGTTACAATTTCCTTTTGTATATTGTACTCAATTTTATTTTGGAGTGAAAGCTGTGCTAGACTTTATAATATGAGTTAGGTATCTTCACTTTTTTTCTCTCCAAAATGTTTTGTGTTACTTTATTTTTCTGTTCCTTGAATAATTGGTAAAACTGAGTATAAAGCTCTCTGGGCTTTGTGTTTTCTCTGCAAAACTGAAAAACAACCTGAGGGTTTTGAAGGGTCAGGGGTGGGAGGTTGGGGGAACAGGTGGTGAGTAATAGGGAGGGCACGTTTTGCATGGAGCACTGGGTGTTGTGCAAAAACAATGAATACTGTTACGCTGAAAAAATAAATAAAATGGAAAAAAAAAACTTTTAGATAATGCTTCAAGTCCCCTAATAATTATATGTAATTCAGATTTCTTAATTTTTCTTGATTTTGTTTTAGTAAAATATATGTTATGAAGGCTCTATCGACGTTTCAGGGGTTACTCTTTGCCCACTAGAACTTTCTCCATGGTTGGACTTGCAACTGCACGTGATCATGGATATTCTGATTCTCAGGCACTTATCGCTTAGTTGGGTTTGTTGCAAATAGACTATAACTGAATTTTTATTTCTGAACAAAACTGTGATTTCTATTTTTTAACAAGTATTTCTTAAATTTATATTTATAATAATGGTCTTTATATATTTAGATTTATCTATATTATACATTTTAATGTTTTCCATTTCTTATCACATTTTTTACCCTCCTTTCCTACATCTTTTGGATTGTGTCTTTTTTCCCTCTTATCTAGGTCATTTTTTTTTTTTTTTGAAAAGCAATCGTGGGGCACCTGGGTGGCTCAGTGGGTTAAGCCTCTGCCTTCAGCTCAGGTCATGATCCCAGAGTCCTGGGATCGAGCCCCGCATCGGGCTCTCTGCTCAGCAGGGAACCTGCTTCCTCCTCTCTCTCTCTCTCTCTGCCTGCTTCTCTGCCTACTTGTGATCTCTGCCTGTCAAATAAATAAATAAATAAAAAATCTTTAAAAAAAAAAAAAAAGAAAAAAAGAAAAGCAATCGTTTATTTGAACCAATACAAGAGTGCCAAAAGAGGAGGGGGGAAGAAGGGGAGGGAATGAGGTCCACGTCAATATGAGTTGTGGAAACATGTAAATTGCCTACTTTTAAACATTTACATTTAAATGGTGAATATATATATGTATGTATTATGTATATTAGGAATATGTATAGATATATAATGATATGTCTATATATATATCACTAATCTTAAAAAATTAAGAAATGAGGGCGCCTGGGTGGCTCAGTGGGTTAAGCCGCTGCCTTCGGCTCAGGTCATGATCTCAGGGTCCTGGGATCGAGTCCCGCATTGGGCTCTCTGCTCAGCGGAGAGCCTGCTTCCCTTCCTCTCTCTCTGCCTGCCTCTCTTGTGATTTCTCTCTATCAAATAAATAAATAAAATCTTTAAAAAAAATTAAGAAATGAAAAGCAGACATGTGTGGCTGCACTATTACCAAGAAACACAACCAAAACTTCCACAAACCAAAAAGGTCCACAGAGAATTCAGTTACCCATCTTTCCACTGGAAATCTGGCTACCAAGTGCAATTTGCTTTGCTATCAGGGTGGACAGAGTGCAGAGAGAGGTCCCTCCTCTTGAGTCTCTTAGAACCCATCTTGCAGGAAGGTGTGGCAAGGTTGCTGGACCATGCTTGAGTCAACTCCTGGGGATAGCAAGAGGTCAGACTGTCCTCTCTCCATCCTCCAGGATTCTACAAAACCACTTGGTGCTGCCAGAACTGGGTGAAGAGAGCAAAGTCCACAAAGCATTAAGACAGGTCAATTATTTTTATAACTTTCTATTTCCTACAGAGAAACAAAAATAAGAATTACATAAGACTTGTCTTCAGAAACTATGCAAGTAAAAAGAGATTGGAGTAAAATATTTAATGTATTGAAAGAAAAAAAATCACCAACTATAGTTCTGTATCATGGATTCTATCCTTTAAAAGAAAAGAAGAAAAAAAATTCTCAGACCAATAAACATTGAGGGAATGTGCCACCAGTAGACTTGCCTTGCAAGAAAATTTAAAAGATGTTTAGGGAGAAAGAAATAATATAGATCAGAAACCCAGACTTACTTCTAGAAAGGAAGAGCACTCAAGGAGGAATATATTAAGATAAAATAAACTCTCTTAGTTTTCTTACTCTTCATTGATCTGACATTCATTTAAAATAATAATGACAGCAACAATGTATTTGATAATGATAGCTTCTGGATAAATGAAATGAATGACAGCACTGCCACAAGGAATGGGCAAGTGGAACCGGGAATGCTCTTGTCATAGGTACTAGTCTATCTGTGAAGCGGTATAGCTTTTTTTGAAAGAACAGATATAAATTGTAAGTGAATGCTGCAAACTGGAGTGACTACTAAAGAAAAATTTAGAGAAGTATAATTAATATGCTAAAATAGAAAAGAAGATAGAATCATATTAAAACTCATTAAAATCAGGAAAGGCACAAAAAGAGTGGAAGGCCAAAAAAAATAATAAAACAAGGAACAAAGAACAGTATTTGATGAACGTTGGTTAAAGGAATTCATGTTTATTTCTCTGCTGTTCATCTGTTCTTAAAAAACCTGCAGAGGGAAACTTTTCATAGGGAAAATAAAACAGGAATAAAGAATAAAGAGTTTACTTCCTAATACATTTCTTCAAGGACTATAAAGGAAATTCCGACCATCATGCTATAAAAGGAAATTGCTCATGATCCTCAACGTTTCTTTGTATTTGTTGTCCTTTCAGGTGGCAGCCTCATTCATCAATTCTTATCATTGTTGCTCCTAGTTAAGTAATGTCTATCCATGAGAAGTAGTGTTTGAATAGGGTGCCTGGGTCTGACTTCTGCCCAGGTCATGAACTCAGGGTCCTGGGCTCTAACCCCGACTTTTTGCTCCACAGGGAGTCTGTTTGTCCTTATTCTGCTCCCCTCCCCTCCCCGCTCCTGTGCTCACTCTTTCTCTAAAAAAAAAAAAGAAAAAAAAAGAAAAAAAATCTAAAAAGAAGTAGCGTTTGAGTACAGGAAGTGTAGCTTGAGAGTCTTTTCTACTCACAGTTAGGAATACTTTTACTGTAATTTGACCCAAAAAATCAGAAAAAGTGAATTTCTTGAATAGAGTACGGAAGAAAAACAGTACAAGTCTAAAAAGAAGTAGCGTTTGAGTACAGGAAGTGTAGCTTGAGAGTCTTTTCTACTCACAGTTAGGAATACTTTTACTGTAATTTGACCCAAAAAATCAGAAAAAGTGAATTTCTTGAATAGAGTATGGAAGAAAAACAGTACATGCTTTTCTAAACAAGTAATTTTTTGGATGATTTGTTATATCCTATAGGCAGCTGAAAGAAAGAGCTATCTAATTGCTTTGGCTCACTTGGGAAATAAATGAGCCTCATAATTTTTAACTGTTTAACTCTTTATTATTTTCTTCAGGGAAATTTAATTCACATTCATTGCTTTTCAATAATTGCTCCTTTCTTTGCCATGGTAAAGAATATATCTCACAATCATTTTTAAGTCAAGTTTAAATAAAGGCATCAACATTTATCATAGTTGACATTGTTTCCCATTATTAAAACTACTTCATATTAAGAGATTTATAACATCATCACTTATTTCCTTTGGGACAATAAAAATTATTAAATAAACACCTGATTGTTCCTTTGCTAGCATGCCTGGATTACAATTTATTGTTGTCAATTGGAGGATTTCCCAAATAAGTAATATTATCACCTGTAGGTTCCTGAAAGTAGATTAAACATATCAAACTGACTTATTATATTTAACAGTAATTATGGATAACAACTGAATTCATTGATTTCCCAAAAATTTAGGAGAGTTCTTGATTCTTTTGTGATCAAGCTAGTCTGGTGAATTATTCAGAAGAAAGTCTAAAGATGTCAGTGCATGAAGCACAAGGGAAAAGAAGGGTGACCAAGACAATTGGGGTGTTCTCCAAGGGTATATCCAACTTAGTTATCCACTGGAAAACTTGGAGTTAGTTACTTTAACCAATTTCATGAGAAAGTTATATCTTTAAGTTATGGGGAAGGAAGGGACAAATGGTAGGTACCAATTTACAAAAGGTGTTAAAATGCTAGTCATAATGAATGTAATTATGCTTACTATGACAAAGGAGTAGGAAAAATGACAATCCAGAAGAATAATGTGGAAGCTTAATGTGAATTCTGAATACTTTTTAACTGGAGAAGTTATCACAGCTTCATCATCTGCAAATAGATGTAAAATGATAGTTTTGTGTTGCTTTAATTTGTATCTCTGATTTCGCATGCTTTGAGCATGTCTTTATAGGTTTAGAGCCTTGATGTTTTCTCTTCCTTAAATTGCCCTCTTTTCTATGATACTGCTCACTGTTGCTTGATTTATTGCTTATTTATCGATTTATTGTATCATCCAGATAATGTCTTCATTGGTTCTAGGTACTGCCATCCCCTTCTTCCAGTCTGTCCTCTCTCCATTAAAACTGCCCATGGTATTCGTCATTCACTGAAACTCTTGCAAGTTGTGCATCAAATTCATCAGTCTTTTACCATGTTTTTATGACTTAGAATTCCTGTGCCCTGCCTAGAGATAAAGACAGCCTTTTAGGGTTTTTTTTATGTTCTGTGTTTTAATTTTTTTTATACTCAGTCTTTTCATCTATGCAGAGCCCATCTTTCCATTGAGGTCATTTGACATTTTTTTTTTACATAAATTGAACAAGCTTCCCAATTACACAATCTGAACTTTCCAATTAACTTGTGATACAGTCTTGTATATTATAGGTTTGGGTGTTTGTGCATGCTTACATATGCATCTTGGTCTAGTTTTCTTTTTGTGTGGGTGTAGTGTGATACTTTCCACATACATTACTCTTTCTAGAATGTTGCAATATATACTAAGGTAAGTTACCCCTATCTCTAGTTGTTAAAATTTACTTAGCTAGTTGTGGACATTAGTTTTCCACTTTGCATTTTATTATAATTTTATAAAATCTCTCAAAAAACCAACTGGGATTTCACTTATAGGTTATGGAATTGCAGATTAAAGATTAGTTTGAGAATAATTGGTACCTTTTTAGAAGTGAATCTTGTAGTTCAAAAATTGAATTTTTCAGGACACCTAGCTGGCTGAATTGGTAGAGCCTGTGACTCTTGATCTTGGGGTCATGAGTTTGAGCCCCATGTTGGGCACTGAGGTTGCTAAAAAAAAAAAAAATGGAATTTCATTTCATCATGTTATTCTCTAAATTCTTTATTAGATGTTTTAAAGTTTTAGTATATAGTATTAATATCTTCCTGGCTAACTTAATTATCATAGAATTTATGCTTTTTATTGTCAAAATAGCATGACTTTTTAGTTTATGGTTGGTTATCATTGCCAAACATTTTTTTATTTTTTTGTAGGTTGATTTTATATCAGAAGGTACTGTGGAACTCTTTTTTATTTAACTAGAATGCCAGTTGCTTTGTTGGTTTTGCTCCACAACACTAGCAGCCTTTCCAAATTGGCCTTTCCTGACGCTGACTGGCATGGTGGGTCTGTTGTCTATCCTCTCAGCTGATGGTGGCATGTGGAAGGCAGAAGTAAGGGTGACATGTAAAGAGATTACATTTCAGCAATGCAGAAAAACAAAAACAAAAACAAAATCCCCCAAACCAGAAAGTTTGAGGCAAGATAGGATTGGAAGATGTTTTGTTCTATGTTTATGCCATAAAATTCTGAGTGGAAAATTCACCATGACCAGAAAAAGAATTCTCATTCACATTTTTCTCCCTACCAGTTGAGACTTGCATTTTTAACCATCAACATCAAAGCCAGGTATTGGTCTTTGAGAGTCATTGGAAACATCATTCATGGGCTTCCTGTGCATGATGGAGTGCCTTGTGTAATAATATATCCAGCATGAAATAGATGTATTAGGGAACTGCAGAGACACCAACATCTGTGCTGATTTAATATCAACAGAGTCCAAAGAGCCATGACATTGTCAGTTAAAACAGCATTATTACCTTTTACTCATGGTGAAAGATATCAAACTAGCCAAGAATGGTGCTTTTGGAATAAAGGAGGAAACATTGGTTCTTGGAGATGAACAGGAAGAAATGATGCCTACAGATTGTGAATAATCTTCACTTGCATGCATTGAAAAATAAACATCAGATAAGTACCTCTTCTTTTCTCATTTTTCTAGTCTTCATGGATAAAAATACCTTGCATCTTACATGGGGCCATGACTTTTGTAATAACGTTTTTAGTTAAATTATTTATATAGAGAAGCCCCTCCACACAAAATGTTTACACAGGGCTCTGCGCATGGAGAGAGCAGCCCTGGTTAAGGAGGCTGGAGCTGCTTTTCCTCTGAACTCAAAAAACATTATTGTAACCTCAAAGTTTTACTATATACACGTCTTAAGTCTAATGACTTCATGAATAAACAAAAATGAAGTTAAAGTTTACTCTAAGTAATTGTCATTGCATTTAGAAAATATTCTTTATAGTTTTTTCTGAAATTCATTTGAATACATATTCTAAGATATTTTGCATATGGAATCATAATATTAGTATTTATAGATGCTGAAATTGTGAAGAAATTATGAAAAGATTGTGCTTTTTTGCCATCTATAGTATATGAATGAAGCAATTAGTTATTTACAAAGTACTAATTATGTAGTGACACAGACCTATAGCAATTATGAGGCTTATTTTCAAGTTCAAATATATATTAATAATTAATGTTATTCATTTTCATTTATTATTTACATTTTAAAAACATGTTTACCTATTAGTCTTTTGATAAGTGCTGCCCTTGATGTTTTATTAAAGATACCTCTAGAGATTTTATAATGTCAAAAGAAATAAAAATGTTATTTTTCTTAGATCTTTTTTCAAGGTGGGATAGCAATGAAAAAGCAATTGACTTTCAAAAGGAGATAAATTATTAGCAGATTTCAAGTTGCTAAAACCTCCTTTTGGCTAAAATAAAATGGGATTCATTTTCTCTTTTATTTTTATTATTTTTTAAAGATTTTATTTATTTATTTGACAGAAACACAGTGAGAGAGGGAACACAAACAGGGAGAGTGGGAGAGGCAGAAGCAGGCTTCCCACTGAACAGGGAGTCCGACGTGGGGCTCGATCCCAGGACCCTAGGATCATGACCTGAGCCGAAGGCAGACACTTAACGACTGAGCCAACCAGGGCCCCCATTTTCTCTTTTAGATATAAATTTGAACTAGTTGGTCACAAAAAGATTTCCTCTTCGATGAGTTTTTGTTATTTTTTTTTCTGTTTCTAAAAATTTCTAAATCTAACCTAAAGCATTTTCTATAGCTGATCACAGGCAAATTCAAGGCAAATACCTTTCAGAATTTATTCAGGAATTTTCAAAACTGCCTCCCTTTTCATCTCAAAAACAAGGTACAATTATTTGCTGTGTTTTCCTTAGTATTTTACAATTTTGTATCCTCTGCCAGAAAATTTAAAGAAGGAAAAAAGAAAAGAAACACTTTCAAAAGATCAAAAGAGTACAATATAACCTTTTCCTTTTATACCTACTGGCACATTTAGGAAACCAGTTCAGGTCTGTGTAATGAACCATTCAAAGCACAGATAAATGCAGATGAAAAGCAGGCAAACCCAAAGAAAAGATTGATAATTTCATCTCCACTGAACGGCAGAGCAAGCAAATAGATAATGGTCTGACAAAGGGTCATAAATAATAAGAATTCTAATCATAGAATCTCAAATCCTTATTTTTGCAAGTTTCAGAGTGAGAATTTATACTCAGGAAGAAAATAGCTATGTTAAAATCTTGCTATTACTATATAAATAATGACTTCTCTGATTTTGAAAAAATGTAAACCCCAGTCGTAAGTGTGGGGCACATGTTGTAATTTATACTAAAAATAGTTCTTATATCCAATTTTGTAAAATAATACCTCATAATTATTCTTTATCTGAAAATATTAAAACATATCTTCATGTGGATAAGTAGGCCATATGTGCATTTTATACAATCACATATACATTTATGTTTATATGCAATTACTATGTTATATTTGCTAGATGAAAATTTATATTATATTGAAATTCACAGAATGTCTTGGCAAACAATCAAATAAACTCACTTTTAAGATCAACATTTCTTATTTTCCTAATTGTATTTTGTTGTATTTTGACCTACTGAAATTTTTCATTCTAGGGATGTCTGGCAGGCTCAGCCAGTTAAGTGTTCAGCTTAGGTCATGATCCCAGTGTCCTGGGATCGAGTCCCACATTGGGCTCGCTGCTCAGTGGGGAGACTACTTCTCCTTCTGCCCCTCTCCTTTTACTCTCTCTCTCTCTCAAATAAATAGATAAAACATTTTAAAAATAAATAATTAAATTATTTATTCTAATTTTCAACTCTTCTTGACAAAATATCTATGTAGATATTTTCATATTCTTTCATAATTTAGTCTATCTTTGTTTCACCATGGAAATAGTTTCTGTGTTTCTGGCTACATTAAACCTGGCCTTTCATATCTATTGGATTCTAATACATTTCATTATCAATTTAATCATCATAATGCTGATTTTCTTTTTGCATTAACAATGTGCCAGGCAATTCTGGATGTTTTACGTATTAATTCAATTGATTGTCAGAATTGGTCTATGAGATTCATATATTTCTCACACCCATTTACAGTTTAGGAAATCTAAGCCCAAAAGGGGGGGCGGGAATTGGGTTGTCTAAGATAGCATAGCTCATACCTGAGATAGCAAGAATCAGACCAAGCCAATCTGTTTCTAGGACTCATATCATTAACTATCATTGGCATCCTGGTCAGAAGAGATGTTGGGTCTTCTGCTGGATAATAATCAGAGGATTTTAGTTACTAGGTGAGTGTCTTCACCCAAAATTTAGTCTTTGATATTAACTCACATTATATGAGGAGCAAATGAAAACTTTTCAGGAGGAGTAGAGGTATTTTACTTGTGATGATAAATGTGAATCTTACATCTCTCTTCTGTATAAATAATCACAATGTGCTTGGGTTTAATGCAGTCTGCTGTTTTCCTGTGGATGTTGCATCACATGCTGAAGAAGATTATATGAAGTAATCCTTGAACTATAGTATTTACCCAAAGGATGCAAAAATACTGATTAAAAGGTACACACGCACTGTGATGTTTATAGCAACATTATCAACACTAGCCAGATTATGGAAAAAGCCCAAATGTTCATCATCTGATGAATGGATAAAGAAACTGTGATATACAATGGCCACCAAAAAGAATGAAAGCTTGTCATTTCCAATGATGTGGATGGAGCTAGAGAGTATTATGCTAAGCAAAATAAGTCAGACAGAGAAAGACAAATACCATATGATTTCCCTCATATGTGTAATTTAAGAAACAAAACAAACAAAACAGATGAACATAGAGGAAGAAAGAAAAAAAGAGAGGGATACAAACTATAAGAGACTCTTAACTATAGAGAACAAACAGGGTTGCTGGAAGGGAGGTGGGCGGGGCTAAATGGTGATGGGGATGAAGGAGAGCACTTGTGACGAACACTAGGTGTTATATGTAAGTAATGAAGCAATAAACTCTACTCCTGAAACCAATTTTATACTATATGTTAAGTAACTAAAATTTAAATAAGAAGTTGAAATACAAAAAGGTATTTTAATTGGTAAGGCTTTTCAGGAGTACCAAACACCTGTGGACTGGGACAAAGGAGTGAGACAAGATGTGCTGACCTAAATAACTTCAGAAATGATTGGAATCTGCAGACTGAGTGCAAAGTGTACCATACACACCCAGTGGGTTCTATATTGTAAAGTTCATTTTGATGGAATATTATCTAGCAATTCTGAAACCACTATATCTGCACTCTGGAGCAATTATTTAAATAAATGGCAACTGGTAGGAGTTGTAAGAAATAAATGTCAACTACTTAAAAACAAAACAAAACAAAACTATAAGGTCAAATGCCTATTTCCCAACGCAGCATTAAGACCTGGAGAGAACTATAGATGATGGATGGGTCTTCTTACTCCTGTGAGAACATGTGAGATTGAATGTAATGCTGATAATGCACAAACATTAGAAACTCCCTCAATAGTGAATGGTCTTTCAGATATGCCCAGGACAATGAGGTAGCTAAGTGTTACCCAGAATAAGCTGGCTGAATTTCTCACTTCACATATTTAAGACAAAAAGAAAATGGTTTGTGACAGGGCAATACTTTTTACAAGAGCAGGATAGGGGGAAATTCATCTAAGGAAAACTGCTTCTAATCCTAATTGAAAATTTTTTCAGTAAGTAGTTTAAGATGGCTCTCATATGAATGGTCTGAGATCACACATTTGAAAACAGTGTTCCAGAAATGCTTTCAACAATCTGTCTTCATTTGGTTTTCCTCACAATTATTAGGAAGGGCCAAAAAATTGCCAAATTACATATGAACAAACTGACTTTCAGAAAGCTTTTCATAATCCTACAGTATAGGATAAGAATTGGGATGAGAAGTAGAAGCCAGTGCTAATATGTTGCCCATTTTTGTGTAGCTCCAGCCTACCAAACCAAGTGTTTGGGTCAGCTCCATACAAATCCCTGCTTTGTTATTTATTTATGTTTTTGTGTTATACAATATTTTATCAATGACAAAATTTACACTAAAAATTTTGTCTCTCTCTCTCTCCATATTTATGGATACACACATATAAACACATATGTATGTATTCTGGATACACATCTACGGATATATTAATTTATAATTTTATGATTATATTATATACATATATGTTTATATTATATATGTATATAATGTACAGATATATGCATACATACATTTTATAGGTAAAATATACATTTTCTAGGGTAAAATGTACATATTCCAAAAATATATATATACTAATGACATGTATTTATATACTTATTATATATGAATAGAATGTACTGATAATATAATATACATATACACATTTTCTGATTATATGCATACATATATGTATATGTGCATACATACATATAAACACACACACATACTATACTGTACACACACACACACACAGACACACACACACACACCTGCCCATGCACACACACTTGTATATCCCAAATAAGTAGTTATATTGCATGGTCTTTCTTTCTTTCTTCTTCCTCTTCCTCCTCCCCCTCCTCCTCCCCCTCCTCTTCCTCCTCCTTCTTCTTTTTTGGCTTTTGATTAATCTTACTCTTACCAGCCCACGCCCCTGGAACACAGTCAGTAATAATACTTCAGACATATTTACTAGTTCACAGTTATGTAAAGATGTTCATATTGAGTAACAGGTATATATATCACTGGTGGTGTTTTTGGTAATAGAAAATAATTTAAAGTAAGCAATCAATAGGGACTAGTTACAAGAAATATGGTAATATACTTATTTCAGATTACATCATATCTAAGGAAAGAGCCACCCTTTTGAATATAAAATTATCTTACTTATTTTATTAAGTGAAAAAGTAACTCATAGAGAAGTATGCTATCAAAAGAATATATTTCACATATTTCTAGAATGATCCTCCCAAAAGTGCATTAGTGTTTGATTCTAGGGACAGATCATAGGAGATTGGTGTTCATAGGGAGGAAGAGACTTATAATCAACTTGCTATACTTTTCAAAACTTTTAATCTCTGTTATACATTCAGACTTGCCTGTTTAAATTACACAATTCTTTTTTAAAAACTCAGGTAATAAGCACAAAACCTAATAAATAACTAAAATAGAAATCATGTAAGTAGAAAAAGATATTTTCATGTTTGAGACTTTTGCTGAAAGACACTAAGGGAAAATAATTCATTCCAAAACAATTATTAAAAATGTACAAAACTCAAGTCATTCACCATCGCTTGATGTCACTTCATAGTAAAATATAGTTTATCATTTGTAGAAGTTTTTATAAATGATCAATAAAAGAAAAACATTTAAATATTTGGTGTGAAACATTCCAAATATTTGGGGATTGGAAATTTTGAAATACAGTGATTTAGGTTTCTAAGTTTTATATTCAGCAATTATACTAAGAAATTGTCAGTTTTCATAAATTTTGATTTAGTAATTTCATTGAAAACATCCATAGTTCTGAAAAGTGCATGTTTTCCACAAAGAAAGTTATGGTTTTTTGCTATCTAAACAGTATGTAATAATGTAGATTAGCTTTTTTTACCCAATATTGCCTAAGTGCTAACACCAATTAAAATTCACCAAGGAGGACAATAGGCTGGTTTTGCAGTCTCTGAATTTTTGATAAGTATAGGCCTGTTTTGCAGTCTCTAAATTTTTGATAAGCATATTCAAAACTTGCTCTTTTTCTTTCTATTTAAAATATTTTATTGTTTTTGTTTCATTTTTAATTCTTATTCATGGGTTCATCTACAACAAGGGAAAAATAGAGTGGTCAGGAACAAACACATTTCCTAATTACAGTTAAAGTTCTGTAGAGAAGAAAATATAAGAAAAGAGAAACTTGGTTTTCTAAGTCAAATGCACTTACCATTTACTGGAATAAGTGTCAGGTTTTTCTATACCAAGCAATGATTTCAAGCTATTAAAATATTGTTTCTCTGAAAACAAAATGCATCATAAAAGCCACAGTGCTCTGTATGGAGCCAGACAAATAGGGAAGTAGCAACAATGCACTTTAGATAAGGAAGTGGTAAATTAATCCAGGTTTTATAATATTCTAGTCAACGGGGACCAAGAAATTTGAACTCTCAGACAATAACAACTCAGACTGATCAGACACAAAGTTCTAACTTACTTTATCTGAGGAACTTTCAGACATTATATAGTCTTTTCAATGTTGAACAAACCAAAGATCTTCAATCAGATGGGAGTCATCCATTTCCTATCACAGAACAGTTTGGGGCAGGAAGAACAGAGGAGAGAACCACAATCAGATCCAACGTATGTATACGTATATTCACAAACTGTTAGAATTGATGTCTGAATATTAGGGTAGAAACCCATCCTCTGGCTGCACTTTTAGGGTCAAGATCAAATCATTCTCAGAGTAAAAGAAGAGTGGTAGTTTGGTGGAAGAAAGTATTAGTAACTTAGTTCAGAACTGGTAACAGTATTCCCATGCAGTATGAGTGGCAGATAATTAAGTCTATCTGAGTTTTCTACCTGAGTCTTGGGCTTTTTAATAAAATGGACTAAATATCTATAATGTGAGATTTCTGTAAGTGTAAAGGGTCTAACAGGGTGCTTATTTTTTTTTAGAAAATAATGTTATTCATTCTTCTTAATATGTACATTTATAGCTACACAATTTCCTCTAATTATAATTTTTGCTCCATATCACTTGCTTTTATATATGATGATTTGATTTAGTTCAGGTCTAACTCTTACACAATTATAACAGTTTATTTTCTAACCCTCAATTTAAAATGTGATTTCTAATTGGGATCATTCCCTGCATATTTTCAGACCACAATGCTCTGAAGCTAGAACTCAATCACAAGAGGAAAGCTGGAAAGAACCAAAATACATGGAGACTAAACAGCATCCTTCTAAAGAATGAATGGGTCAACCAGGAAATTAAAGAAGAATTCAAAAAATTCATGAAAACAAATGATAATGAAAACACAACGGTTCAAAATCTGTGGGACACAGCAAAGGCAGTCCTGAGAGGAAAATATATAGCGGTACAAGCCTTTCTCAAGAAACAAGAAAGGTCTCAAGTACACAACCTAACCCTACACCTGAAGGAGCTGGAGATAGAACAAGAAAGAAACCCTAAACCCAGCAGGAGAAGAGAAATCATAAAGATCAGAGCAGAAATCAATGAAATAGAAACCAAAAAAACAATAGAAAAAATCAATGAAACTAGGAGCTGGTTCTTTGAAAGAATCAATAAGATTGATAAACCCCTGGCCAGACTTATCAAAAAGAAAAGAGAAAGGACCCAAATAAATAAAATCATGAATGAAAGAGGAGAGATCACAACTAACACCAAAGAAATACAGACAATTATAGGAACATATTATGAGCAACTCTACGCCAGCAAATTTGACAATCTGGAAGAAATGGATGCATTCCTAGAGACATATAAACTACCACAACTGAACCAGGAAGAAATAGAAAACCTGAACAGGCCCATAACCAGTAAGGAGATTGAAACAGTCATCAAAAATCTCCAAACAAACAAAAGCCCAGGGCCAGATGGCTTCCCAGGGGAATTCTACCAAACATTTAAAGAAGAACTCATTCCTATTCTCCTGAAACTGTTCCAAAAAATAGAAATGGAAGGAAAACTTCCAAACTCATTTAATGAGGCCAGCATCACCTTGATCCCAAAACCAGACAAGGATCCCACCAAAAAAGAGAACTACAGACCAATATCCTTGATGAACATAGATGCGAAAATTCTCACCAAAATACTAGCCAATAGGATTAAACAGTACATGAAAAGGATTATTCACTATGATAAAGTGGGATTTATTCCAGGGCTGCAGCGTTGGTTCAACATCTGCAAATCAATCAATGTGATAGAACACATTAATAAAAGAAAGAACAAGAACCATATGATACTCTCAATAGATGCTGAAAAAGCATTTGACAAAGTACAGCATCCCTTCCTGATCAAAACTCTTCAAAGTGTAGGGATAGAGGGCACATACCTCAATATTATCAAAGCCATCTATGAAAAACCCACCGCAAATATCATTCTCAATGGAGAAAAACTCAAAGCTTTTCCATTAAGGTCAGGAACATGGCAGGGATGTCCATTATCACCACTGCTATTCAACATAGTACTAGAAGTCCTAGCCTCAGCAATCAGACAACAAAAAGAAATTAAAGACATCCAAATCGGCAAAGAAGAAGTCAAACTATCACTCTTCGCAGATGATATGGTACTATATGTGGAAAACCCAAAAGACTCCATTCCAAAACTGCTAGAACTTGTACAGGAATTCAGTAAAGTGTCAGGATATAAAATCAATGCACAGAAATCAGTTGCATTTCTCTACACCAACAACAAGACAGAAGAAAGAGAAATTAAGGAGTCAATCCCATTTATAATTGCACCCAAAACTATAAGATACTTAGGAATAAACCTAACCAAAGAGGCTAAGAATCTATATGCAGAAAACTATAAAGTACTCATGAAAGAAATTGAGGAAGACACAAAGAAATGTCAAAATGTTCCATGCTCCTGGATTGGAAGAATAAATATTGTGAAAGTTTCTATGCTACCTAAAGCAATCTACACATTTAATGCAATCCCTATCAAAATACCATCCATTTTTTTCAAAGAAATGGAACAAATAATCCTAAAATTTATATGGAACCAGAAAAGACCTCGAATAGCCAAAGGAATATTGAAGAACAAAGCCAAAGTTGGTGGCATCACAATTCCGGACTTCAAGCTCTATTACAAAGCTGTCATCATCAAGACAGCATGGTACTGGCACAAAAACAGACACATAGATCAATGGAACAGAATAGAGAGCCCAGAAATCGACCCTCAACTCTATGGTCAACTAATCTTCAACAAAGCAGGAAAGAATGTCCAATGGAAAAAAGACAGCCTTTTCAATAAATGGTGCTGGGAAAATTGGACGGCCACATGCAGAAAAATGAAATTGGACCACTTCCTTACACCACACATGAAAATAGACTCAAAATGGATGAAGGACCTCAATGTGAGAAAGGAATCCATCAAAATCCTTGAGGAGAACACAGGCAGCAACCTCTTCGACCTCAGCCACAGCAACATCTTCCTAGGAACATTGGCAAAGGCAAGGGAAGCAAGGGCAAAAATGAACCATTGGGATTACATCAAGATCAAAAGCTTTTGCACAGCAAAGGAAACAGTTAACAAAACCAAAAGACAACTGACAGAATGGGAGAAGATATTTGCAAACGACATATCAGATAAAGGGCTAGTATCCAAAATCTATAAGGAACTTAGCAAACTCAACACCCAAAGAACAAACAATCCAATCAAGAAATGGGCAGAGGATATGAATAGACATTTCTGCAAAGAAGACATCCAGATGGCCAACAGACACATGAAAAAGTGCTCCAGGTCACTCGGCATCAGGGAAATACAAATCAAAACCACAATGAGATATCACCTCACACCAGTCAGAATGGCTAAAATTAACAAGTCAGGAAATGACAGATGCTGGCAAGGATGCGGAGAAAAGGGAACCCTCCTCCACTGTTGGTGGGAATGCAAGCTGGTGCAACCACTCTGGAAAACAGCATGGAGGTTCCTCAAAATGTTGAAAATAGAACTACCCTATCTTAGGAATTGAATCTGCATTGGGGAGGGGAGGCGAACCATAAGAGACTATGGACTCTGAAAAAGAACCTGAGGGTTTTGAAGGGTCAGGGGTGGGAGGTTGGGGGAACAGGTGGTGGGTAATGGGGAGGGCACGTTTTGCATGGAGCACTGGGTGTTGTGCAAAAAGAATGAATACTGTTACGCTGAAAAAATAAATAAAATGGAAAAAAAAAAAGAAAATAAAAGAAGTAAATAGCGAGGGGCGCCTGGGTGGCTCAGTGGTTTAAGCTGCTGCCTTCAGCGCAGGTCATGATCTCGGGGTCCTGGGATCGAGTCCCGCGTCGGGCTCTCTGCTTGGCAGGGAGCCTGCTTCCTCCTCTCTCTCTCTGCCTGCTTCTCTCCCTACTTGTGATCTCTATCTGTCAAATAAATAAAATTAAAAAAAAAAAAAAAAAAAGAAGTAAATAGCGAAAAAAAAAAATCAAAAAAAAAAAAAAATAGAACTACCCTATGACCCAGCAATTGCACTACTGGGTATTTACCCTAAAGATGCAAACATAGTGATCCGAAGGGGCACGTGTACCCGAATGTTTATAGCAGCAATGTCTACAATAGCCAAACTATGGAAAGAACCTAGATGTCCATCAACAGATGAATGGATAAAGAAGATGTGGTATATATACACAATGGAATATTATGCAGCCATCAAAAGAAATGAAATCTTGCCATTTGCGACAATGTGGATGGACCTAGAGGGTATCATGCTTAGTGAAATAAGTCAATCGGAGAAAGACAACTATCATATGATCTCCCTGATATGAGGATATGGAGATGCAACATGGGGGGTTGGCGGGATAGGAAAAGAATAAATGAAACAAGATGGGATTGGGAGGGAGACAAACCGTAAGTGACTCTTAATCTCACAAAACAAACTGGGGGTTGCTGGGGGGAGGTGGGGTTGGGAGAGGGGGAGGGGGGTTATAGACATTGGGAAGGGTATGTGCTATGGTGAGTGCTGTGAAGTGTGTAAACCTGGCTATTCACAGACCTGTACCCCTGGGGATAAAAATACATTATATGTTTATAAAGAATAAGAAATAAAAACTCAAATTGAATACCAACACAATAAGAATAGAAATCATAAAACTAAATCCTTTAAAATTTTATCTTTCAAATACTGTTATCTATATACTCAATATGTCGATATGAATAAATTTGTATCCCGAGTAGGAAAACATAACCCAAAATGGATTTCAGAATATATAATATTTTTCAAAACATGTTCTAAAAAGAAACACAATTTCAGAATCTTTTACTGATTTTAATGAACCTAGAAAAATTGACGCCTAGAAAAATTGAGAAAATGTAATAAATAACTATTGTCAAACACTGGACAACAAGCACCAAAGGACTATGGTATGTAAGAGAGGAGAAACCAATGAGATGAGCCTTAAAACTGTTTGGTCTGAAATCCCATTAAGGACTACAGAGCAGAGAGGGGGATAACAGCTGGAATATGGTGGACTCATTGGGGAGCTCAGGAGAGACATGTTGGCATTCAGGAAGTGCAGGGCTGCTGGAAGTTGCAGGATCCAGGTCCGGAGAGGAAGAGGGATGGCAAATAAAATTTACAAAAAGGCCTCTTGCATGTTTGATGCCTATTAGAATGTGCATGAATTGGGTGAAATTCCAGGAGGCCAGACTCCAGGATATTCAAGCTGAATGGTTTTTAAATCTTAAGAGGGGCTGGGAATTATTTTTAATTCCAAGGAACTAAAAAGAGAGACTTCAATATTCACTGTTGGCATGCTGTAAAAACACATAACTGCTACATCTCTGTAGTGGCCAGAACTTTCTCTAAAATAAAGGCTATTCTAGATCCACACTAATAAATATTTTTTAAGCAATCTCAAAAAGGAAAAAATAAAAATAATTTAACTGATTAGTTAAATAGTGGAACAAAAACTAACACTCTTTAAAGGAAGATAATAAAATCCTAATTAAGATGCTGTAAACTTTGAAATTACAATGTGTAGCACCTATTTGAAATTCACTATACTGACAAAGAAACAAGAAATGTAACAATGTTCAAGAAACAAACAAATTTAGAATAATCCAAAAATGATAGAAAGGATGGGGTTTGTGAACAAAAGTGTTAAAGCCACTATTATAAATACATTCAAGTATTTAAAAGAAAATATACTTGGTAAAGAAGGAAATAGAAGATAAAATGATAAATAAGCAGAAGATAAAAATGAAACGTGATGAGAAATTCAATGGATCAGAAAAAAGATTAGAAATAGTCAAAGAAAACTTAGTGAACTTGAAGGTATGGAAATAGAAATAAAGCTCAGTGTCAGAAAGATGATAAGGGGAAAAGAAACAGTCTTGCTCTCTTGTGATTGAACATTGAAAGGTATAACACTCATAGGTTTGGAGTTCTAGAAATGGAGAAAAAGGAGAACAGAAAGTATTAAAGAAATAATGGCTAGAATTCCTCCAAATTGATTATAAACAGTGAATCCATTGATGGAGGTTTGCAAGCAGCAAGCGGGCACAAAAATAGAAAACCTAAACAAAGCGGAACGCAATGCAATTACTGAAAACCTGTGAAAAAGTGAAAATCTTAAAAGTAACACAAAAAGACTTTTCCATAAGAAAGAATTAAAATTAATAATGATAGTAATCATTCCTATCAGAAACTGCAGGTAAGAAAAATAAATGGAATAAAATTTGTGACGTTCAGAACAAATGTGTCACCCTAAGTTCTCTCATTAGCAAGGTTATCATTCAGGAATGAAGGCAAAATCAACTTTTGCAGACACAAAAATTGCTGAGGATTTGTCACCAGTAAACTTCACAGAAATGTTAAGTTAGGTTTTTAAAAAGAAAAACAATATCAGAGAAACACAAGCACTGTAGACTGCAATACTGAAGTCATGGTATTAGTAAGAATAGTAATAGTAATAGTAAGAAACCATTACTATAACAATAGTTTCTTACTATTACTATTCTTACTATTACTATTACTATTACAATAGTAATAGTAAGAAACTATTGTGAAATAGTTTCTTATTTTTCAACTTCTTTTGAAAATGCTTAAAACTGAATAACGATGTATTGTTTGAATGTACATATGTAGAAATGGAATCTGCAACAGAAACAGCAAAGAGGATGGGAGGACAGAAGCAAAAGCATAGTGGTCCCATAAAATGCAATAAGAGATATGATGGCATAAAAAACTTATGAATAAATGATTAACATAACCAATAAAAATATTCAACCTAATCAGTAATCAAAGGAATGCAAATTTAAACAAAAGGTTACAATTTCAATTTCATTTGGTTTTCAAGTATAAAAACTAAAAATCTACTTTATACTCTGTCATTGTACTATTGTGTTTCCATTTGACTTGCTTTTTAAATTTATATATAAATTTAGTAAATTTGCAGGACAAAAAGCCAACATACAAAAATTAGATGTGTAACCATATACTAACAATGAAATACCTGATTTAAAAAAAAAGAGAAAGAAACAAATTCCATTAACAACAACATAAAAAATTTCTTAGGAATAAAATTTAACCAAGCAAATGGAAGATTTATATACTGGAAACATAGGACTTCAGTGAAAAAAGTTGAAGACACAAAAAAGGAAAGATAACTGTGTTCATATTGTTAAAAATGTTATACATCTATAGATTCAATGCATTCCTTATCAAAATTCCAATGGCATTTTTCATAGAATTAGAAAGCAGTCTTAAACTTTGTATAGAACCACGAAAGACTCTGAAGAGCCAAAGCAATC
Source organism: Meles meles (assembly GCF_922984935.1). NCBI lineage: Eukaryota > Metazoa > Chordata > Mammalia > Carnivora > Mustelidae > Meles > Meles meles. The sequence continues at coordinate 13,878,514 of NC_060070.1, forward strand.
TTGAGAGTAACAACAAAGCTGGAGACGTCACCCTTCCTCTTCACAGACTATATTACTAAGCTATAGCAATCAGAACAATTAAGGTACTGGCATATAAGCAGGTACATAGACCAATAGAACAGAACCAAGAATCTAGAAATAAATCCCCACAGATATGATCAACCAGTATTTGATAAGAGAGTCAAGTATACCCAATGAGAAAAGGATAGTCTCTTTGGCAAAGTGTTGGCAAAAGTGAATAATCACATGCAAATGAATGAAATTGGACCCTTACCTTATGCCACTCTTACAAATTAACAGGAAATGGATTAAAGACTTATATGTAAGGCCTGAGACCACAAAAGTCCTAGTAGAAAACATAGGGAAAATTCTCCCTGACATTGGTCTTGGCAACAATTTTTGTATATGAAACCAAAACACAAGCAACAAAAGCAAAAATAAGTGGGACTACGTTGAGATATCATATCACACCCTTAAGATGGTTATTATCAAAAAGAAAAGCGATACGATGTGTTGGTGAAGTTTATGGAAAACGGGATGCATGTAGACTCTTGGTGGGAATGTATGGTAATTATAGAAAATGTATGGAGTTTCCTCAACAAGTTAAAAGTAGAATTACTACATAAATCAGTTATCCAACTTCCACTTACCTATCTGAAAAAAATTAAATTATTATATCAAAGAGATATCTGCAATCTTATGTTCACTGCAACATTGTCCACATAGCCAAGACATGGAAACAACCATGTGTCCATGGACAGATAAATGGATAAAGTAAACATTATATATATATATATGTGTGTATATATATATGATAAATGAATATTATTCAGCCATTACAAAGGGAAATCCTGTCATTTGCCACAACATGGGTGGCCCTTGAGGGCATTATGCTAATTGAATAAGTCAGAGAAAGACCAAAATACTCTATGATCTTACTATAAGTGGAACATAAAAAGTCCAACTCACATAAACAGATAATAGAATTTTGCTTGCTTGCCAGGGGTAGAGGAAGTGGGAGACATTTCTCAAATGGTACACACTTCCAGTTATAAGATGAATACATTCTAGAGATCTAATGTGCAACATTGTAACTATAAAATTAAAAAAAAAAGAAAAGAAGAAATCAGCTTCATATCCTGTCATTCTATTATGATGATTCCATTTTATTAGCCGTGTCTGTATTTGGTCTCCACGTGACCCTTATTGAAATGTAAATATCTCTGTAAAAGTGTTATTAGTAGATCCTAAATTAGCCAGTCTTAGCAAGATTTTTGTTTTGAATTAGTTCGAATACATATAAAATATAAAGATAATATAATAGCACTTAGTTCTAACATTGTTTCAGACTTCAGAAAAATAAAATAGAAGTTTACAGTTATAGAGGTGTTTGAGTGGCTCAATCTGTTAAACAATTGCTTTCCGCTAGGTCATGATCCCAGGGTCCTGGGATGGAGCTCCTCCCCAACCTTGGCAGGGTCCTTTCTCAGTCGGGAGCTGGCTTCTCCCTCCCCCTCTGCAGCTTCCCCTACCTGTGCTCTCTCGCTCTCGCTCTCTTTGTCAAATAAATAAGTAAATTCTTTTTATTAAAAAAAGTTCACAGTTACAGTTAAAATTCCATGTTTATTCCTGGTCTGCAATTTATTGGTTGAGGGAAGCAAATTGCACAAATAGAACTATAACCATTTATGTAAAATACGATGAATCTTGTAGGGTGAATAGTTGTTTTTAGTCAATATGTTTTATGGTGGTTTCTTACACACCAGTAAAAACCTGAAACTGTATGTATTATTTATTTGCTTACTTGTAAGCTTTACATTGATAGCTTTGTGTTTCTAAAATATATTTTTTTAAACAAATTCTGAGATTTAACTACTTAACAGTAGTTTATTTTATCTGAGGTTTATAGTATTGTACTGTATGAGTGTGACTATATTTTAGGTTGTTGATTATTTTCTTATTGATGCACATTTAGGGTGTTGCTTTTGTTTTCTTTAATACTGCTAAGTCTGTGTACTCATATGTGTGTGTGTGTGTAGAATTATTGTATTCTAAATCATAAAGTAGTGTCCAATATTTACTCACTACTACAATATTGATAATCTAATTATCCAATGATCTAATGATCTGATGATCCCTTTGTCTTTTAAAGACCTAGGAATGTGCAAACAATGAATCATGGAATAGTGCATTGAAAACTAATGATGCACTGTATGATGACTAGCATAACACACAATAAATAAATAAATAAATAAATAAACAAACAAACATATAGGAATGGGGTGGCAGGGCAGTGAAGGGTGATCTGTGTACATTTGTTTTTCTCTGCATAGGTGGCTTGTTCTCTGGATGAAATGTCATGGGAAGTACATCTATTTGAAGCTAAGTACAAGTGGGCAAGATTGGGGATCATAATACTTAATTTTTATAAGTAATATAATTTTATAATTTTTTTGCTTTTGTTTGCTTAATGGTTGTTCTAATGTATTTCATGATTTTTTTTGAATAAGGAAAAGGGTGGTGTGTTTGTCTTCATGTGTTTCTGAAGAGGTTTTCTTTGGATTAAATTGCTTAGGAATGTGTTTATGTGCAGCTAAATACACATTTTAAAAATTTTAGACTATAACAATTAATATTTATAGCTTAAGATGCAACAAAATTCTAATTTCATGGAAAATATATTAAAGAATGATATTTTGAACATAATACAATGTTTTAATGTCATTTTTTAAAGGATAACATTCTGAATTCTATTTAATGCAGATGATTTATGCATTTAGAAGCAAATGTTCATTCTGCACTATAAAAGTGTACCATGGGACATTAAAACTATGAGTTAATTACCATACATAGGCTAGAAACATAACAAGCTCATTATAATAGATAAGTCTTCAAATTCATGTTCTGTAGGAAGTCGAACAGAAAAAAAGTAAGACCATAAAATTAAGTGTATCTCTAAAGATTGAAATAAATCTTCACTTATTTCTTCTTTTATTTGTTGTCCCCCCATCTTTTATACACTCAGAATAGAACTATTTTCTTCCTCTGGGAGAAAAGTGACAGCTTTTACTAAATATATTTTGAAAAACCTTATTTCTTTGGGGATAGATTTGAAACAAATCCATTGTTTCTTATCTGTAGAGTTTTAAATATGGGCTATCAAATGAATGAACACAATGTAACTATCATTGCTAAGACAAGTACACAACCAAAAATATAATGTTTTCTGAGCTTCTTAAGATAAAAAAGAAATCTCTGTTGCTGACCTCCTAATAATCTAGATGGTCATATTCCATTTAAAAAAATCTTTGGACCTAGAAATCATACAAATATTACTCACTTTGTTTATAGCTTTGAGGTGGGAAATGAATATGAGGGGTGAAAATTTTGTAAGAACTCAGTGTAGAGATAGAAAGCAACTATTAAAGGATATTTTGCAAGGACTGTATAAAGAAATATAGTTTCTAAAACTAAATGTATATCCCATTCAGATATTAGAGCCATTTTGGGAAGTTTGTAGATATACATCTATGTTTATGGGCAATGTACAAACTTACTGAATAAAATATGGAAATCTTTCCCTGAATAGTAGATTCTCGAGTATAAATACTCTAATAACAAGGTATGCTAGATAGTCAATCACTGACTTATGAATTTCTGTACTGGGATATATCACTTTGGATGTAGTGGGTGATAACCGAACAGATAAGATAGAAATTTTTTAGGAATGACATACTAGACAAAAGGTAGGTCCTCACCTTTAATATAATATGTCATAGGCATTGAATGTTAGTTATCACCTGATATCTGTTAATTTATTCTTCCAACTCTTTGTTTGGCACATAGTTTCCTAGAATAAAAAATGCAAGGGGCGCCTGGGTGGCTCAGCGGGTTAAAGCCTCTGCCTTCGGCTCGGGTCATGATCCCAGGGTCCTGGGATCGAGCCCCGCATCGGGCTCTCTGCTTGGCGGGGAGCCTGCTTCCTCCTCTCTCTCTCTCTCTCTCTCTGCCTGCCTCTCTGCCTGCTTGTGGTCTCTATCTGTCAAATAAATGAATCTTTAAAAAAAAAAAACCGCAAATCCCAATCTCCTTTGCAGCTAGTACAACCAAGATAGTGTAAGTATACACAATATACAAAAGTCCTTCCTTTTACAGAAGGCTAATGCATTAATTGACTTTCTTCTGAAATCTATAATTTATGATTCTCAGCTTAATATTGCTGTCTTTCCCCCCCTTTGCTGAGTCCTTGAATACATCTAGGGGTTATGAGAGAAGGGAAGGGGAACAAGTGGTCAGATCTTGAAGTAGAAAAGTGCCTGAAATGTTCAAAAAAACATCAGGAAATGAGCATAAGTGAGCAGAATGATCCGGTGCAGGGGAGATACCGCATGAGGTTGGATGCTTTAGGGCCATGGTAAAGACTCACCCTAACTGACACAGAAAATCATTGGACAGCTCTGAGCAGAGGATCAAATGTCCTGAATTGCTTTTTTTTTTTTTTAATAAGGATTTATTTGAGGACTGCTTTTTCTAGTTATCAAACTCCATTTGAAATTCTTTTTCCATTTTATTTATTTTTTCAGCGTAACAGTATTCATTGTTTTTGCACAACACCCAATGCTCCATGCAAAACGTGCCCTCCCTATTACCCACCACCTGTTCCCCCAACCTCCCACCCCTGACCCTTCAAAACCCTCAGGTTGTTTTTCAGAGTCCATAGTCTCTTATGGTTAGCCTCCCTTTCCAATTTTTTTTTTATAAACATATAATGTATTTTTATCCCCAGGGGTACAGGTCTGTGAATCGCCAGGTTTACACACTTCACAGCACTCACCATAGCACATACCCTCCCCAATGTCCATAACCCCCTCCCCCTCTCCCAACCCCACCTCCCCCCAGCAACCCTCAGTTTGTTTTGTGAGATTAAGAGTCATTTATGATTTGTCTCCCTCCCAATCCAAGACAACTATCATATGATCTCCCTGATATGAGGACATGGAGAAGCAACATGGGGGGCTAGGGGGATAGGAGAAGAATAAATGAAATTTTTTTTAATTGTGGCTGGAATGTACATAACAGAAAAATTACCATCTTAATCATTTTTAAGTGTAGACTTTAGTAATGGTAAGCATATTCACACTGTTGTGCAACCAGTCTTCAGAACTTTTCTACCTTGCAAAACTGCCTTCCAGCCCCTGGAAACCCCCATTCTATTTTGTTTCTTTGAGTAAGACGTCTGTAGATACCTCACATAAGGAGAATCATATAGTGTTTGTCTCTTTGTGCTTGGCTTCTTTCATGTTTTGCCTGTTTCACATTTTATTTATTTATTTTCACAATTTATTCATTTATTTTACTCGTTCGTCCTTCCATCAGACATTCAGAGTGCTTCCACCTTTTGGCTAATGTACATACTGATTCTTTAAACATGATTGTGCTCTTTGAGAGTATTTCTTTGAGTCCCAGCTTTCAGTTATTTTGGATACATACCCAGAAATGGAATGTGGATCATATGGCAATTTTACTTTTAATTTTTTTCAGGAAATGTTTTATGCCATTTTCCTTAATGTCTGCCCCATTTTGCATTCCAACCAACAGCATGCAAGGGCTTCAGTTTCTCCACATCATCACCAGCTCTTGTTTTCTCATTTTGGTGTCTTGTTTTTGTTTGTTTGTTTAATTATAACCATCCTAGTGACTGTGATGAATTAACTTTTAACAGAATTATTCTGGCTGTTCTGGGTGTTTAATTATAACCATCCTAATGACTGTGATGAGTTACCTTTTAACAGAATTATTCTGGCTGTTCTGGGTGAAGAAATATGTATCATTATCCACTTACACACATGCATAGCCAAAAGAATATAACATAGACTTTCTTTTTTTTTATGATTTTATTTGACAGAGAGAGAGAGAGAGCACAAGCATGGAGAGCAGCAAGCAGAGTGAGAGGGAGAAGCAGGCTCCTTGCTGAGCAGGGAACCCAACTCCGGGCTTGATCACGGACCCCAGGATCATGACTTCAGCCAAAAGCAGTTGCTTAACCCACTGAGACACCCAGGCACCCCAAACATAGCTTTTCTACATGAAGTTTGTTCTTATTTATTCCACTTTATTCTAGTTTATTGTGTTTTTTTAAAAGATTAGAAATGATTTTTTAATCTACAAATGAATTTCTACCTGCTAATGTAAAACTACTGTTTAGCCTTTGAGAACAGTTCAGAATGGTGTTTAATTACATCAGTTCTAGAGGCAAGACGGTCAGTATAGACTTTGGGCTTCTCCACTTAGAAGGTGTGTGTCTTTCATCAAGTTATTTAAACTTGCTGTGACTCAGTATACTCACTTTGTCTCAAAGAAGTTTTTTAAGTGTTAATTAGCAGAGGAAATAATTATTTTTTATGTATCAGAAATATTAAAAATGCTACAAAGTAGTTTAATTGTGTAAAAGGAAAAGAGAAAAGGAATGGCAATAGGAAAAATGGTCTCAATTTTATTATTTTTATTATTTAAAACAATTTTGTAGTGAAAAACTTTCCTCACAGAAAACCCAGTAGGAATAACAAAATTAATTACTTTTGTTGAAGCCAGTTTGTCAATCCTCATTCCCCCATCCCAGCCGGAGTTTTGAGGAGATGCTGAGGAAACTGATCTAATCTTCACCAAGGACAGCTGGATAACAGGTAAAGTGTGACTGTAGGTTAGTGAAGCCTTCTCTTCTTTAAATCTGCACTCTCTAGATATTCATGTTCTGCCAAAAATTACTTACCTTGATGGAGAATGTTGACATATTTATTTGGTTTACTTCTTTTCCATTACTCTCTTAATAATGGAAAGGAAGTAAACCAAACAAATGCTAACCTTGTATTGACTTCAAATTTCTGAATCCTTCTGATTAATAAACAAACCTTCCTCTTCCACTGGTTTATTAAATTGAACTATTTTTCTTTCCTCAACAGGAATCTTATAAACAATAGTTGCCCATAGGAGAATAAAATATCTGGATGAGGAGTGCTGATGAGTTTAGCCTTACACACAAACAAATTAATTGCCTGACTTGCTAAGTGCTGCTCAAATATTAGCAATTAAACAATACTAAAGAAAATATAGTGTAGTCTCATCTTTATACAAAAGTCATCCCAAATAATTAATTATGTGATCTGTTTTATGCTGAAAATATATATTTCATATGGTTAATATATAACCTCATAGAAACTCATGATTTGGAATCAGCAGCATAATAATGTAAGTTTAATTTTCAAATACTAATTTCCATTAAATATTCAAAATTTATGTCAAAAAGAATGTATGCACTTAGAATTAGAGTCATAAAAGTTTTCACATCTGATATCCATTAATATTAAATCTAATAATTAAATATTAAATGCATATATTTAAAATATAATTTATCAGAATTTTCCTTTATACATTATTAACATGTACTATCTAGAGAAGCATAAAATCTGAGTGATCACTGTGTCTTTATATTCTCTGCCTTAAAATTTTGCTTATTTAGGAATCTGTCTTCGCTGTAAATTGTTTTAATCAATATTAAAATAGTTTAACTAAATTAAACTTAACTGCCTAACAATTTAAAAAGTTTTCATTTGACTTTACTAAACTCACTAAAATCGTTGTCAAGGTTACCAGTGACCTACTTACTTTCTGTTGTTAAATAAAAAATAAATCAGCACTTAATCTTTCTTAACCTTCCAGTAGCATTTGACCTTGCTGATGTTTTTTTCTTACTTTTTTCTAATTGCAAAATCACTACATCAAAATTGAAAGGCACTCAAATAATGTAGAAGTGTCTTAGCTATCAACTGAGGGCATTACCTCTTTCCTCCCACTCTGCAGAGATAACTACAGTGAACAATGAGATGGAGGAACATACCTATCAAATATGTGTTCATGCTCATTCAAATGCTTCAAGTCAATAGAAATGCTAAGAATACTTAAAACAAGTTAGTGAACACATTGACATTATAAAAATTAATAAGCAAACAGAAAATTACCTTGGTGGACGAGATAATTTGGTGGTGATCCCTAAAACCACAAACACTGACTCCATTTTTAACTCATCATTGCTGTAATCAGCTGCTACAAGACCCAGAGCTCAGCTGTCTTCCAGCTCAGCTGAGCTTCTGACAAATGATAATTTAAAATCAAGGCAGGAATCTGCTTATATTTATACCATAGAAGGAAACCAACCAAGTCCTATAGGCATTCTGCTAATCTGGGCCTACAGAATATTGAGGACTAAGTTCTTCCGTGAAAGGTAAACAAATGAAAAATCAACAAATATTTCAAGAGAGTAACAACATGGAATAAAAAAAAATTACATGGAAGAATTTACAGGAAAAATTATTAAAATAGAAACTTACATTAAGACATGTAATTAATGTTCTCAGAAATATCTATGAAGAGGATATGAGAAAATCATGTGAGCAAATAGATCACACAATACAAGTAAAAGGAAAATAAGGCAGAGAAAGTAAGAGGTAAAGAAAGACATATACAAACTGTCAAGATGTATTTGGTAAGGATTCCTGTGGGAGGAAACTGAAGAAATAGACGCACAATAATGGAAGAAAAAATAATGGAATATTAAATGAATGCAAAGTCAACATTCTCTTATAGTCTAGACATCTCATGTCCTAAAAAGTTTGGATCTAATCCAATATTACGAAGATTTTTTCCTCTGATTCTTTCTAGAAGTTTTGTGATTTTAGCTATTATATTTGAGTCTCTGACCCACTTTAACTGTTGTATATGGTGTAAGCTTAGGGATGTGTTCCTTTTTGCCTATAGATGCACAATTATTCCAGTACCATTTGTTGAAAAGGCTGCCCTTTTCCCATTGAGGTAACTTGGCATGTGTGTCAAATTACTTGGCCAGAAATGTGTGGGTCTGTTTCTGCACTCTATTCTCTTTCATTCTTCAATGTCTATTTTTATGCCAATACCAGATTGGCTTGATGACACTAGGAAATTATTTTTTTTATTTGTCCATATTTTTCCACACATTCATTGGCTCTTTGTATTTTTTTCTAATGTGTGTGTGTATGTGTGTGTTTAATTTTTTACCCATCTTATTTTGGGTGGTTAATATTTTTCTTCTTAATGTACACACTTCATTATTTTTTTCTATATTTCCCATGTTTACACTTACATTTATTTCTGGTCTTCTATTTTTAATTTGGAAGGATTAAAAACACTACTATAGTTTCTTATATGATTTTTTCCCCATTGATGCTATGCTTAGATAGTTCTCCCCAGCACTCACCTGTTTACTATGCATCTACATTTTGCTAGGGTCTTAAATTTTTCCTTTTCTGCTTCATGTTTCATTTTTTAAGTTTTTAATCAATTTTGCTTGCATATGGACTCAGTCATGTCCTTCAAAGTTCCTTCCTGAGATTTTTTCCAAATGCACTATAAAGGAACCTATTTTTCCTTTTTTTTTTTTTTTTGTAAGATTTTATTTACTTTCTTGACAGAAAGAGATCACAAGTAGGCAGAGAGGCAGGCAGAGAGAGAGAGGGAAGCAGGCCCCCTGTTGAGCAAAGAGCCCGATGCGGGACTCAATCCCAGGACCCTGAGATCATGACCTGAGCCGAAGGCAGCGGCTTAACCCACTGAGCCACCCAGGTGCCCCTATTTTTCCTTTTTGATCCCAGTGCTACAGGGGTGTGAATCCACAGGTGGCAATTGTTTTTTCCTACACATAGCAAACTCCACTAGAGAAGGATGACAGTACATAGATAGGAGTTAACTCTGATAAGCACAGTCCTGGGGTCCAAGCAAATTACAACTTGTAATTATACTCAAATATGTCTGAGAGTATCTCTATAAAAACTTTTATCTTCCTTCCTAAATTGTAATGTCCACCAAGCAAGGAAATCTCCTTTATTCTCTGGACATGCCTAGAATAGAAAAGAAAAAGGTATACACAAATATCTGTTGAATGAAAAACAATATCTGCAATTTGGTTACACAAACAAATACCTTTCTTTTTGTTTAATATTATATAAGTTGTACTTTTGACAGTATCAACTAAAATGCTTGTGGTATGCTCTTCTCTTTCTTTGGGATGATAACTCTATTTCCTCATTTTACAGTTATTTGGCATACATATAATTGTTGTTTTGTTTTGATTTTGTTTGCCATTCCTTAGACAAAGAGAGCTCTAGCTAAAGATAGAATGTTTCAGGAACCAGAAGGTCTGTATTGTTTTACTCTGTACTCTGAACTTTAGAGAGATTTGTTACTTTCTAGAATCTTGTAGGTCTATCTATTGAGATTGTTCTGGAATAAAATAAATGCGCTTCCACCTTTAATTCATGAATCTCTATTTGAACCATTGGAACCATTGGAATTCATGAAGAACATTAATTTTCATGTGTATTGTTATCAAAGTTCTTATTTGCCACTCTACTTCAACAGGTATTTTGTATTTAATGACTACATTTTCTAGAATACGAAGGCATGTCCTATTTCCTGCCTTTTTTGTTTGTTTATTTTCTGAATAATTTAATCTATTAGTTGGTGTTAAAAGAGATTCCCTGAGAGGATGAAGATTCACTAAAAGAGTATCTGTTCAGTAGAGGGATAGTCAGAACCAAGGCATGATGAACAGATTAAGCTAATGTTGAGTAATTCTGGATACTGTATTTCAGTCAGGACACTCTATCTCTTGTGGCCAGAAATAATTTCTGCCCTGCACTCTGCCAGCTACCCATTATATAAAATATTCTAAGCATACCACAGAGGACTGGAGGAAACAACTCCATGTGGACCATATTCAGACATCCGGTGTTTACTGACTAAGGTATTATGGGAGAGGTGAAGACCTGAGTCAGGAAGGAAAAACAAGAGCAATTTCCCAAAGGAGAAAACATGCACAGTGGAAAAATAGAGGAATAAAAAACTTCACTGCTGTGTAATTCCATCTGTGAGAGCCATGGGGGGCTTCTTGCTGATGTTTGAGGAGGTTTTGCTTTTCTTTTATTGGTCACTGCACTTATAATTCCTTCTAAATTTTCCAGAACTTAACCCTTCAATGTATTATTTTCTAGTCCATCCTTGTTCTTAATTTAAAAATGTTAATGTGAGGGTTTTAAAGGAAATGTGACTTATAAATCTTGTAAATTCATATAATTCATGGTCCAGGCATTGCTTTGAGATGATTAAATACTTCCCATTATTAAATGCTCCAAAGAGCACACTCCATGGAAAGGAAGCTCTTGTATTAAATAATGTATTAAACAACACAATAAATAGTTAAGTCCTCTGTGTTAAAAACAGTTAGTTGTTGGCAGGTACTTTAAAATAATCACATACTGTTCTTGACATAAGATTTATAGTTGTTTTATTATTTCATCTTTTGACTTTCTACAACAAGAACTTAGGGGACTTAGTTCTTGAGAGAAAACAGCTTATCAAGCAGAATCATTTTTATTCTAACACATTTCAATGGCAATAAAAATTATTTTATTTCAATTTTTATTATTATTATATTTCAAAAAATTTACTTAGAAGTTCTCCATTTTCTGATGGGTAGGCAAAATCTTATGCAGCATACCCTTCTCACTAGAAAACACCTTTTTTTTTAAATGCTGCTTTTTAAAAAAAAATATTGATTTTTAGGAATTAAATGCAGTGATCCTGTCCCTTCCTCATGGTTTGCTCTGACTCCACCCCTTTTTTCACAGAGACATATAGGACATAGAATTTATACTCTTTTTTTTTAAAGATTTTATTATTTCATTTGAGAGAGTGATAGAGTAGAGTGGGGCAGAAAGAGAGAGGGGCAGAGGGAGAGAGAGAAGGACAAGTGAATTTTGCACGGAGCAGGGAGGCCATCATGGGGCTGGATCCCACAATCCTGAGATCATGACCTGAGCTGAAACCAGGAGTTGGACGCTCAATTGGCTGAGCCACCCAGATGCCCCAAGCTTATAGTCTTTGTTTCCACTCTTATTCAACATTCAGAAAACTAACTTTCCTTGAATGACTACGCTGTAGGAATACAGGGTTGCATTAGATTCGTTACTTATCTTGTCTAATGTGTAAACAAATGGCACTACCACATTGCCATAGAGATTATTAGAGTGTTAATTGTTATCACTCATCCCTCTACTCCTTTATATCTTTCATTAGACTCCAAGGCAGAATGTACTCATATAATGATCTCAAATATTTTATAGTTATTAGAATCCAGTGATATCTTCTTAATCTTCCTCCCTTCTACAATTTCTATGGTATTTGACAAGTATTAACACTAAGGTCTAGCATGGATGAAAAGTTTCATTTATCTGTCTCCAAAGATATCCCTGTAATAGCAGAACTTTGTTTCCAGGATTAGATGGGCTTTCTCATATCTCCATAGCCTCTGGTTCCCATGTTCCATGGTTTCTCTTTCCCCTGCATGTTTATGGTGTGGTTCTTGCTCATGACTTTGACTCTGTCGTGTGAATCTCTAGGTCCTTCCTATTTTTCAGTGTCTGTAGCTGTACCACTTCTTTGACTACTGCTAACACAAGTGTCTCTATCTCCTTTTGGCTGCTCTCATGGGAGGAGTTCCAGGTTCACTTCTTATTGACTCTTAGACCTAGACCTCTAGCCCTAATTTCTCCTTTATGCAGTCTGAATATATTATTCAACTGTCTGCAAATTCATTGCAACCTCGAAGGGTTTGCAGTCATTTAAATATTAAGTTAAAAGTGAACGCATTTTCTCCATGTATGAATTAATAATGTATTCCGTTTTGTGGCTTTGAGCAAGTTAATTAAATGTTTCCCTTAGTTTCCTCATTAAAAATTAAATGTTTAATTTGAGGAAACAAAAATATCTTCACAGTTGGGTCACTTTTAAAGGTTCACTCACATTCTCCTCCCTTAGACTTATCTGTTCTTCCTTTCTTTCTTTCTTTCTTTCTTTCTTTCTTTCTTTCTTTCTTCTTTCTTTCTTTTCATTTGTAATCAGTTTTTTGGACCATGGACCAGGCTAGAAAAGACTTAAGAACATATATAGAAGAGAATCTGACAATATCTACATTTTTCTGTTGGCCACATCTTTCAGTTTAGCTGTTAAAAATTTTACTTCTTAAAAAAAAAAATTTGGAAGGGGAGGCGAACCATAAGAGACTATGGACTCTGAAAAACAACCTGAGGGTTTTGAAGGGTCAGGGGTGGGAGGTTGGGGGAACAGGTGGTGGGTAATGGGGAGGGCACGTTTTGCATGGAGCACTGGGTGTTGTGCAAAAAGAATGAATACTGTTACGCTGAATAAATAAAATGGAAAAAAAAATTTGTTAAATAACCACAGCATTTCAGGAAGCAAGAGCATCTGTAATTAACAGAAAAACAAGTGTGAATTTTAAGGAAAAATGTATTAAATGCTTTATTAATAGGCTAGTATTGAAAATGCTGTTCATAATGCTAGGCCTCTCTCCGCCCCCAACTCCCCTCCCCTACATGCTCTATATTTGGGAACATAAAGTGACATCATGGACCAGAAACAAAGGCAGAATAGAAACTAGGAGGTTCCTCCTTAGGGTAGCAGATATATACAAAAAAACTGAAGATCTGCATTTGACTAGGAGAGCGACAAACAACCCATCTTGAGCTTATGATCTAAAAAGGAGTTCAACAGAAATCATGAGACCACTAGGGTACAGTAATGGGAATTTATTGTGGAAGATAGAAAAATGTATAAAAACAACTTGTATTTTCAGACCAAAATAAGGAAAAATAAAAGTGAGGAATAAAATGTTGGAATAAAATATTAATAAGAGAAAAGCCCAAATGTGTAATTTAAAAAGAAAATGTACAATGAAGGATTAAACTCTATTCCAACTGGCTTACAGAAAATTCATTCAATAATGCTGAAGAAAAACAAAAAATCCATTCTGAATTCAGATGAAAATAATGACAGTGAAGAGACACAATCACAAGACAGAGAATAAAAATTCAACACAAACATACTTGAGTTTCCTTAAGAAAGTACAACTAAAGATTTAGAAATAATAATGAAAGAAATAATAAAGGGATGTTTTTCTGAGATGAGGAAAAATTAGGAACTACATGAAGAAGGAACTCACTATACATCTAGCAACCAAAAATACCCAAAACTTCTAACCAGCCTAGAGCTGAGAGCTATTGTTTCACACCTACAACCCCCAATCCCAGGGGCAAACAGCAAAAATACTTCCCTTATGTGTCTGTGGATCTGCTGGTGCAGCCCTGTGATCCCAAGTGTGTCATCTGGGAGGAGGTGCGGACTCCTCCAGGTGGGGCTTGGCAGATTGGCCATCACAGGTCTGATGCACATTTTGTCCTGAGACCTAGGCTGAAGGGTTAGGCACCTCCCACAATTGCTCTTCTCATGGCCATAGCAAAGACACGAAGGGCACATTCAAACACGCAATCACACATCAAAGCCTTGCTTGTATCACACCTCTTTGTGTTCTACCTATGAACCAAACCACATGGTTGAATACTTCAGACAAATTCTGTAAGCAAATCAGGTTTATACAGTGTGGTCCAAAATAACTGCCATTTCTTAGAGGAGCTCTGAATTAAAAACAAACAAACAAACAAAAAACAAAACAAAAACTTAAGTCAGTAGCAACCAGAAGAGAATACCTATGCCATTCTTTGATGTGATGAAAAGACATGCTTTCAGGTATTTGTGCATTCATTTACTTACTCTACCAGGTTAATTTTATATATTTCTTGGGTAATCCTATACCTAAATTAAATGTAATCTGTAAATTATTTGCAAAAGATATAGTTTGAATTTACTCCTCACTGAACAAGATGAAAAAGCTTTGATTCTGTTGTCTTTTTTATTCCAATAATATATTATTCTTCTTTTTCCTAGTGATTCATTTATTTCTAAATATAAAAGTATGTGGTTTTGCTTTGATGAGATTTAGAATTATATCACCTCTGTGATTCATCACTCATCTCTAGAAGAAGATAGGCCAGATTGGTTAAATCATTCCCGAAGTAATAAGCCTAAAGGCTTCTTTCCTGGCTTTCACAAAATCTAAAGAGAGCTGACCTCTAATAAAATACCATTTGTGTAAATATCCTTGGATCTCTTGTGAATGTTCTCATTAAATCAAATTCACCAGCACTACAAAATGAAAAGTACTACTTGGGAGAAAACATGTGAGGGTTACCAAATGTGAGATTGTGTGTGTGTGTGTGTGTGTGTGTGTGTGTGTGTGTGTGTGTTGCATTATCTTACAATAATTACTGGGGACAGGCAGAAAATTCTGCATATTTTAAAAAGTAATAACAAACAGGAATCAGGCGTCATAAGAGGAGATGTAAACAAAGGGACACATCTGTGTACTGTTCCCAGAAATTGGAACCACTGCAGTCGTTTTAGATAGAGAATCTGACAGTGTTTAGGGAACTTAAGTATAAATTATTTTTATTTGAAAATGGCATTATGAAATTTAGAAAGACATGCAGGTGAGGGAGGATTGGGTTTTATCAATCAGAAATAAAATGCATTATAACAAATGAGCAAAGCATTCTAAAACAAAGATATTATTTCCAACAACTCTAGTTACTCTAACCACTTCTTATGTGTATAACGCACAGTAGTAAAAAAATGTCTGCAAATGAAATAAATAAAATTTGAGACCAAAAGAGAGAACTCTGAATTGAAGGCAGTACTAATGTGGTAAGGACTATAGGTAAAGGGCTTAGATTAGTGAATTTGCAAATTTCATTGCACCTGAATTCAGGTTTAAAAATACATCTTCAGCATAATATATTCTGGTCAAGATCAAAATTTTCCATGGTCTGTATGGTCTCACCTGTCCTGCTGTGTACCTTGAAATAGAGTCAGAAGCTCGAATTCTTACTTGGATCAGGCTGATAGCTGAGCTCAGTGAAGCCCTGTTGAACGCTACAGCAAGAACATATGCCCCTTCTCAAAGGTGTGGCTGCTACTCAACACAGCATTTTGGTTGCCACAGAGGAGGGAAGACCTAGTACGTTAGGTTTTGAGTTTCTCAAGAAAAGATAGAAACAGAACTGCTTGCATGAATCTCCCGATATTTAAATGTATTTGGTTTTATCTTCAGAATTCAGGAGCACAGAGTTTAAATGAATAATATTACTTGGCATATGATACAGACTTGTAATCAATTCTCTAAGTCCAAGATCTTGTTTTATTTGCTTCATTTTTATATTTCATTATATTTCATTTTTTATCCAGTTTAACTGTTTCATTTTGTTTTATTATGCCCTTCACTTCTGTTCTGGGCACACAGTCCTTTCACTCCTCATGTACTCCTTTGACACACCCTCTTTGTTTTAGTCACTGATATCCTTAGTGGTAATACTATGGGTTAAATTACGTCCATCCCCATAAAAGAAATGCTCACGTCCTGACTCTCGAGACAGCAGAATGCGACTACCCTTAGAAATAGTGTTACTGCAGAATTAACCAAGTTAAGGTGAGATCATTAGGGAGCACTAGCATTAGAACGCAGTATGTTTGATACCCTTAAAAGAAGGAGACATTTGGGGTGCCTGGGTGTCTCAGTCTGGTTAAGTGTCTGCCTTGGGCTCAGGTCGTGATCCCAAAGTCCTGGGATCAAGTCCTACTTTGGGCTTCTTGCACAGCGGGGAGCCTGCTTCTCCGTCTGACTCTGCTTCTTCTCCCTGCCCCTTCCTGCAAGTGGGTTCTCTCCCTCTTCTCTCCTAGAATAAATAAATAAAATCCTTAAAAAGGTTTTGGATGCAGTGACATATATACACATGGGATGAACACCACGTGAAGATGAAAAAAAGAGGGAGATGATGCTTCTGCAAGCCAAGGAATGCTGCAGACTACCAGCTAGCTGCAGATTGTAGAGGAAGGCAAGGAACAAATTCTTCCTCAGAGTCCTCACGCACAAACAGCCCAGCTGACACCTTGATCTCAGGCTTCCAGCCTCCAAAACTGTGACACAACACATCTTTGTTGTGTAAGCCACCCAGTTTGTGTGACTTTGTTACAACAGCCCCATACACAACTACAGATAGCACTTTAGTTTGTTTACTGATCCCACGGTGATCAATAATGCTCTGATAGACGTACTCATGTACGTGGCTCTAGCGATGCATGACAGTTTTTGAGTTATAGGTCTTAGCATAGGATAGCTGCTTCATAAGGTATATCCACCATTAATTCCTTTAAATATTGTCAGGCTTCCCTCCAGAATTGTGCTACCAGTTTACACGTCCACTAGAGCACAGGGCATGTCTCTTGCTCCCCTCTGAGGCATATTTTAGATTTGGCAACTTTTTGTCATGAGCTTTTCATCTGCACTGCGTTTCCCATTTTTGGGAAATTATCTATTCATAACATTGAGTCTTTTTCTAATTGAAGAGTAGGATGATTCCTTTTTTTTTTTTTTTTTTTTTTTAGTATTCAGAAACTACACTGCAAGTACTTTCTCCCACTCTTTTGCTCTTTTTAATTTTTTATGTCATCTTTTGATGAACAGAAACTTTTATGAATATTTTCCATTAGAAAAAAATACATGAATCTTTTCCTTTATGGCTTGTGCATAAAAATATATAGCTTAAGAATTTTATCCCTGGGGGCACCTGGGGGGCTCAGTCATTAAGCATCTGCCTTCTGCTCAGATCATGATCCCAGCCCTGCATGGTCTTCCTGGTCAGCAGGAAACCTGCTTCTCTCCCTCCCACTTCCCCTGCTTGTGTTCCCTCTCTAGCTGTTTCTCTCTCTGTCAAATAAATAAAATTAAAAAAAATTTTTTTCTCCTTACCCTGAAATCATAGTGTTATCCCCCCTAAATTTGCTTCAAAAATTTTAAGGTTTACTCTACACGTATGTGTGTGTGTGTGTGTGTGTGTGTGTGTATAATTTTAAATAAAACCTACTCATTTCATTATAAATATCTTATTTTGAATAAATAAATATCTCATCATTATTTAAATATTTCTAGGTGCTGTTTTTCCCCCACATATCTACTTCATAGTATCTAATTCCAATTTGTCTTATATTTTCTTACTCTAAAATTTTATTTTTTCTTAAAAAAACCCACATTTTTTGTAACATTCTAGGACCAAAATTTCCTAAGACAAATTACAGGCACAGTTAGATACCAGCTACATTCCTAAGAAGAGTTGAAATCGAGAAGACTGACAAAACCGAGTATTTTTTTTTTAAGATTTTATTTTTTGAGAGACTGAGAGAGAGAGAGAGAGAGAGAGCATGAGAGGGGAGAAGGTCAGAGGGAGAAGCAGACTCCCTGCAGAGCTGGGAGACCGATGCGGTACTCGATCCTAGAACTCTGGGATCATGACCTGAGCCGAAGGCAGTGGCTTAACCAACGGACCCACCCAGGTACCCCTAAAACCGAGTATTTACAAAGACATAGAACAATTGAGACATGTGTTGACAGGGAGAGTGTAATATAATACATCTACCTTGGACAAGTTTTTTTCAGCTTGTTATAAAATGAAATTAATGTCCACACAAAGTCTTGAGCAAAGAATTTTTATAATAGCTTTACTGGTGATAACAAAAAAGTGGAAATAATAACTAAAAATTGGAACCCATATGTCCATCAACAAATAAATGGATAAATAATTTTGTCTTATTCTTCAAATGGAACACTACTCAGCAGGAATGAATGTATTGCTGATAAGTGTGTGTGTGTGTGTGTGTGTGTGTGTGTGTGTATCAACATGGATGACTCTCACAGACAATTTATTGAGTGAAAGAAGCCAGATATTAAAATATATAGTGTTCTTTTTTTTTAAATTTTTTTTAAGATTTTTTTATTTATTTATTTGACAGAGAGATCACAAGTAGATAGGCAGGCAGAGAGAGAGGGAAGCAGGCCCCCTGCTGAGCAGAGAGCCCGATGCGGGACTCGATCCCAGGACCCTGAGATCATGACCTGAGCCGAAGGCAGCGGCTTAACCCACTGAGCCACCCAGGCGCCCCAATATATAGTGTTCTGATAAAAATCAGAACAGTGGTTTCCTGAGGAGGGAGATATGATATGAACCTAATAGGTAATGAATGCAAAAGGGTATCAGTATACTTGATTTACTTGCTTACAGAGGGTCACATTTATGAAACTATATTTTAAATCAGTATATTTTATTTTAGGTAAATTGTAACTTAATGAAGATGATCAGAACTGTCATTTTTTCTTTAACATTTCTAAAATCACAAAAAAATAGGTTCAGAAGCTCTAAGTGATTTTGTATCTATGCATAATAGTTTAATGGTTTTTTCTGCATAACTAAATGAATTTCTAAAAACACTTGATAGTTTTTAAGAATAAAAAACAGTATCAATAAAATAAAAAAATACTGGGGGTATTTACATTTTATCTAATTTACTTTTCCAGATATTATTTTGCCATTTAAAAAGCTGGGTAAATAGCTTTGTTGCTATTATAGCCATTTATTTTTAAGGAAACTAAATTAAATAACTTTCTTAAAAGTGAAAAATATGTACAAAATAAAGAGTGAATACTCTCATTTTTTATCACTAGATAATAGGCATTACATTGGACTAATATTTTCCAAACTATGTTTATAAAACAATAATTCCCTATAATATATTTAAAGAAAAATACATATGCCTGTGAAATAACTTAGAAAAGTTTTTGACAAATTAACATAAAATCTTCTATGCGACAATTTATGAAGTTATGCATTATACCTTCGAAAGTTGGAGAGTTTTTATAAGATAATCTGGTATATAAACACATTTGTATTTAGATAAAGTGGCATTTTTCTTAAGAAACCCTGCAGTAAACATATATTTTGTAGTCAATGATGGCATAGCATGTTTCCTCCTATATGTTCTTTCAAAATTCTTAATAAAATAAAAAATAGCATATCTTTTCTATTTCCTATGTCTTAAGAAGCTTAAAATTTCATGTTGATATTGCTCTAATTTCATGCATTGATTCACTAACCAGTGAGATGTTTTATTATTTTCATTAATCTGAGCATACATTTTGGTGCTCATGTTAATGTTCTTTCAGCTGATTTTAATTAAAGAAGTGTTCATGGGGAAAAGAAGGAAACATTTATAATACATAATCTAACTCACTGTTGCTTTAGGCATTTATTTTCTTCACGGTAGAAGTATTTTTGATACAGAGCAACAATCTTTCCTTACTGAAACTGATACATGTTTAATATATGGAATATAGCCTCCAGCTTTTGGGGGCAGAAGTACTCACTATTCAAGGGCTCAACAGAGTATCTGATTTATAGGTATGAAATTCCACAGAATATTACTTCAACCTAAGGGATCCACTTTATGATAAAGGAAGTTGCAACAATGAACAGATGGCAATGGGATCCCATTTACAGTGGGATCCATATCAAACAGAACCTGTTTGCCTGCATGCATCCTGGACTAGTCTTTTTTTTTTTTTTAATGTTTAGTTAGCCAATGTATAGTATATCATCAGTTTTTGATATAGTGTTCAATGACTCATTAGTTGCTTATATCACCCAGTACTCATCACAACATGTGCCCTCCTTAATACCCATCACCCTGGCACCCTATCCCCCCAACTCCCTCCCCTCTGAAACCCTCAGTTTTTTTCTCCAGAGTCCATAGTCTCTCATGGTTCATCTCCCTCTCTGATTTCAAACCCTTCAGTTTTCCCTCCCTTCCCTAGCCATCAGGGAAATGCAAATCAAAACCACAATGAAATATCACCTTACATCAGTTAGAATGGCAACAAATAACAAAACAGGAAACAACAAATGTTCACGAGGATGTGGAGAAAGGGGAACTCTCTTACAGTATTGGTGAGAATTCAAGCTGGAACAGCCACTCTGGAAGAGTGTGGAGGTTTCTCAAGATGTTAAAAATAGAGATACCCTACAACCGATCAATTGTCCTACTAGGCATTTACCCCAAAGATACAGATGTGGTGGACTAGTCTTTTAAAAGCAGAGCAATGGTGTCAGTTTGGAGATGAAATCTTTATTAGTCACTCCCCCCCCCCCCCCGCAGAGTAATGAACCAATAGGATATAGAGAGATATGTAAGAAGAGATTTATTGCAGGAACTGGCTCACATAATTATGAAGGCTGAGATATACGTCAATTTGTTGCCTGCAAGCTGGAGAAGCAGGAAAGTTAGTGGTAAAGTTCAGTACAAGTCTGAAGGTCTTAGATCCAGGGGGCTGCTGGTGTTAGTCATAGGATCTGAAGGCCCAAGACCCAAAAGTTCCAACATCTGTGAGTAGAAGAAGATGGATGAATCAGCTCAAGGAGAAGGAAGGAGAATTCATGGTCCCTCCACCTCTTTGTTCTATTCAGGCCCCCAACAAATTAAATGATACCCACTCACACTAGGGAAGACATTCTTCTTTACCAAGTCAAATGCTAATCCCCAGAAACAATCTCCCAGACACAGAGAAATAATGATTTTATCATCTATCTGGGTATACTTAGCTCGGTCAAGTTGGCCCATAGGATTAACCATCACAGTACCTACAGAAACTTTCATGGCCTAGCTTCTGTTGGTATATTTGTCAGTCTAAAAGTTGTTTTAGAACTTGAATAGCTAGATCCTTTTGAAAATTGATCTCATTTCTTTAATGGCTTAATAGGCTTCTTATGTGTATATTTTTAATCTATTCCATTTGCCAATAACTATATTAAAAATGTTTTCGTTTTTTTCCTAGAAATAATATCAAGCCCAAATTGGTTTTTGCTGAAGTTCCCTATTCCATTTCAACTTTATAGCAGCAATCTTGAGAACCTCAGGCTCTGGTGGGAAGCTATTTCAATCTCATTTCCTACTGTTTGTTGTTTTCCAACACTTTGAAACTCCATATTTCTGGAAACACTCTATCCACATTCTCTCTATCTATACCAGCCAGTTGTTACTTAAGCCCACCTTTTTCTTTATATTCCTTGTTATACTCAGCTAATATCAACAAAAATACCTTCCTAATATTCTATATCAATCTTTTCCCTTATAATTCTAGGTTTGATAGGTATAATTATGAGTTGAATTGTGTTCCCACAAAATTCATATGTTGAAGATCTATCCCACAGGACCTCAGACTGTGGACTTCTTCAGAAATAGGGTCATTGTAGATGCAATTAGTTAAGTTAAATGTTTATCATAGTTGGGTGCTCTAATCCAACGTAACTAGTGTCCTGATAAAGAGGATAATATGAACACAGAGAACACCATGTGAATATGAAAGCTGAGATTGGTTGGTGCTTCCATTTTGCCATACCAGCCACAATGCCATCTACTTTTTTATGTCACTTGGAGTACTTCTTGCCCCCACATTACCAAGCCAATGTCAAACATTTAGATTTTTATCATGGCAGCACTCCACATTAAGAAAACACTTTTATATTAATTAAGACAATTCTAACTACTGTTATAAATAACACCACCCAATCTCAGTAGTGTATCACAATAGGTGTTTATTTCTCACTCACATAAGCCTAAGTAGAGGTGATAAAGAAAGAAGGGGCATCTTTGCAGGACCCCAAGCTAATAATGCAATCTTTACCATCTTCAACATATGGTTGAACATATGGTTTCCACGGTCACACTGGACATTTCTATCTATCTGGCCTACAGGGAAGAGAGGGACCAGAAGATTATATGGCCAGGCATGGAGGTGGCCCTTACTAGTTCCACCTGCAACTCCTTGGCTAGACATAGTCATGTAACTACACATAATGGTAAGAGAGGCTCAGAAAGGTGGTTTAGCTATGACTTCAGGAGGAAAGTAAATGGGTATAATGCCAGTGAAACAGTTTCTATATTCTATTAAGCATAAAACTGCCCCATAAAAATTTAAGTAATTTCTTTTTTTTTTTAAGATTTTATTTATTTATTTGACAGAGAGATCACAAGCAGACAGAGAGGCAGGCAGAGAGGGAAACAGGCTCGCCGCCAAGCAGAGAGCCCGATGCGGGACTCGATCCCAGGACCCTGAGATCATGACCTGAGCCGAAGGCAGCGGCTTAACCCACTGAGCCACCCAGGCGCCCAGTAATTTCTTTTTTGATGAAATAAGTCTACATGAAAGTACTAAAATATTAAATATTTAAAATGAATGAGGGTGGAATTCATGCATTTATTCCACAAAGATATATCCTTTTGTCTCACTAGCAGAATAAAACCAGTTTAAGCAAAAACTGTAGATATTATATCGGACATTCTTATTAATGTATTCCTATCAGGATCCCTGAAGACATCCAACTGGCAAACCTAATTTTAATATCAAAGAAATGACTAAAGAGGCAAAATTCATACTGTGAATTTGATTCAAATTATGAGCTGTAGTTGGAAAATTAGTTTTAAAAGATCAAATGGTCATAAAGAATGCTGGTCCTAAGGTGATTGCCAATATTAAAAACAAAACAGAATGGGGCGCCTGGGTGGCTCAGTGGTTTAAGCCGCTGCCTTCGGCTCAGGTCATGATCTCAGGGTCCTGGGATCGAGTCCCGCATCGGGCTTTCTGCTCGGCAGGGAGCCTGCTTCCCTCTCACTCTCTCTGCCTGCCTCTCTGCCTACTTGTATCTCTCTCTGTCAAATAAATAAATAAAATCTTTAAAAAAAAAAAAAAAAAAAAAAAAAAACAAAACAGAAATGAAAACCAATTCCCTCTTTATTCATCTACTTGAGCTTTTTGTAAGAAAAGCCATGGAAACCATATACATGAGGTTATTGAATTGACACAACTTATTTTAAGAATTAGAGATAATAACGATATGGAAGATTTTAGGATAAATTTATAAAATCACTTATAATAAAATTACATTGTTTCTTTAAATTTGTATAAGAATAATTCAGATGCTATTGTGCATTTGTAGAGTTTGACATGCTGATTCTAAAGTTTATATACAAATACAAAGTGCCCAGAATGGTTAAGACCTTGAAAAAGGAAAAAACAAACTTGACAATCTTAAACAGAATGGTTTCAAGATTTAGTACTATAAAGTTACAGTAATTATAGTGATAGAAACTGTGGTAAGGGTTGAAATAATAGAGAAATAGAATAGTGTCTCCAGATGTAGGCCCAGTATGTGATTATATATATATATATATATATATATATATTTTTTTTTTTTTTTTGAGAGAGAGTGAGTGATTGGTGGGAGGGGTGTGAGGAAGGAGCAGGTGGAGAGAATTCTAAGCAGATTCCATTCTGAGTGCAGAGCCCAATGTGAAGCTCAATCTCATGACCCTGAGCTCATGACCTGAGCCAAAATCAAGAGTCAACTGCTTAATGGACTGAGTCGCCCAGACACCCCTGATAAATTAATTTTTGATAAAGTTGATAATGTAATACAACAAGAATGGAAACACCTTTCAAAAATGTTACTGGAAAAAAGTGAGAATCTAAATGAGAAAAAAAATAAGCCTAGCCCATTATCTCACAACAAACACAAAAAAATGATTGTAAGATAGATCATAAGTGCAAATGTATATGCGAAAATGATAACATTTCTAAAAGAAAACATAGAAAAATAACTCCCCCCTTTCTCTTACGTTATGTCTTTCTCTCTCTTCCTGCATTAACCCAGGTTTTAAGACCTCCTTATTGATTCAGTCAGACCCACCTAGATTTTCTAGAATAATCTCCCTTATTTATATCTCAAAATACTTTCACAGTGATAATTATATTAGTGTTTGAATTGAAAAACAGGCAATTGTTGCTTCACAAAACTGATATATCAAAAAAGAAAGAAATTCACTTAATGAATTTCATCAAAATCAAAACTTTTACTCACTGAAAATCATAGTTAATAAAAATGAAACGTTAATCTACATACAAGGAGAATATAATCACTATACTTAAATCTAACCAAGGACTCATAATATGCATATATAAAGAATTCCTACAAGTATGAAAGACAAAACTGAATAAAAAATGGGCAAAAACTTTGACAATTTATTAGGCAGAATAGATAAGTGTCCAATAAACATGTAAAAAGGTGTTCAGCATCTTTAATCATCAAGAAAGTGCAAATAGAAGAAAAATAAAATATTTCTGCCCCTCACTAAAACAACTTAAATTAAATAGACTGATAATAACAAGGAGGGGAAGGGTGAGGGGCGATATTGATGGTGTGAATGAAAAACTGTACAACCATTTTGGAATATTCTTTGATGGTCTCTAATAAAATTAAGACTACACCTACCCTGACCTAACAATTCTATATTAGTTATTTATCCAAGGAAAAAACCACACATCTACATTAAGTCTTGTAAATAAATAGTACCAGTTTCATCATTAAATTCATAGCATAGGATCATTGAATTTTTAAACTTTTTCTTTTGAATAATTTTTAAAACATTATTATAAATATGTCACATTTTTAAAATAGAAAACATCACCTAAATATCTAATCTTCAGCTATTAGGATTGTCATATTTTGTAATATTCTGCTAAAAATGCATATGCTATACATAGATGTATAAAAATGAGAATTTGACTCTTAAAAATATATATATACCCCTTATCATAAAGCAAAACACAACATGTTACTTTTGTGAATTAAGAAGTAACTAATTTGGTGATTGAGAAACAAAAATGACTTGGAAAATACTGTACAAATTGTAATTTCTCATAGAATTATCTAAGAACTCAAGTGGTGGACATTTTATTCTGTCTCTCCCAATTCCTCTTTCTTCCCCTAATGCACTTACAGAGCAAACTTTGGATACGATATGCTATCTGTCACTTTGAGAAAGTTTATCAGCTTGCCTTCACAGAACTGATAACGAATGCCAAGAAACCTAGTGTTTTCCCAAGACTGAATTAAGTAAACAAAGAGGGGCAGAAACTGGATTCAAATGAGAGATTTGCATATACATAGGAATAGAAGATAGAGAAAATGCTGTATTTTCCCAGGAGTTATGAGGTAGATATAGTTCCAGATTTCAGGACAGATGGTTGGATAAACAGTCAATATAAGATTATTTTCATAGGCAAAACATCCAAAACTTTAAGGAAAAATATTTCTCATGGAATTTAACTTATCTAGACTCCAGAGCACAAAGAAGAAAACTTGACCATGATATTAATACAAACCTCAAAAAAAGTGTTATATAAAAAGAAAAATCACATACCAACAGAAGATACGTGCAAAATTCTAAATAACATATTAGCAGACAGCATCTAGTGTTTGTTAGAAGTTTAACAAAAAAAGACCGTATGTGATTTTTTTTTCTAGGAATGCAATAGTAGGAAATGCATTTTAGTAATAAATTTTTAAATGAGCATAAAAACAGATGCTGTTATTTGCTAAAATTTAAGATATAATCCTGATGAACCAACAGCTATGATACAATAGGAACATGAAGTTATTACCAAATCCAAATGAAGTTTACAATTTCATACCCACCCACACACACATAAAGGAGCTACAAGCCAGAAATAATAAAGGCATGATAGTCTCAGAGTGGGTGAAAGCATCCAATCTAGAACCAGAGTGCTTGGGGCAATTCCTGGCTCTGGCAAACTCATTGTGACCTTGGGCAAGTTACCTAACTCTGTGTCACCAGCCTTCATATATAAAATGGGAGTAAAAGTGATATACACTTAATTAGGCTGCAGTAAACATTCAGTAAGTTGATATAGGTTAAGTGGACAAGTGCCCGACCATCAGCAAACACTATGTTGGAATTTATTATTGTTAGTATCCCTACTGTTGTTGAGATCAAGCTGAAAGATGATATTAAGAATACCTGCAACTCCTAAAGTCTTCATCCATTTCATTAAAAACAAATTGAGGACATGGTGAATAATCCTTTTAATATACTGTTGGTTCCTATTGGCTAGTATTTTGGTGAGAATTTTTGCACCCAATATTCATAGCAGCAATGTCCACAATAGTCAAACTATGCAAGGAGCCTAGATGTCTATCAACAAATGAATGGATAAAGAAGATGTGGTATATAAATACATAATGGAATATTATGCAGCCATCAAAAAACACAAAATCTTGCCATTTGCAATGATGTAGATGGAACTAGAGGGTATTATGCTAAGTGAAATAAGTCAATCAGAGAAAGACAATTATCATGTGATCTCACTGATTTGAAGAATTTGAGAAATAAGACAGAGGATCATAGGGGAAAGGAAGGAAAATGAAACAAGGCAAATCAGAGAGGGAGACAAATCTTAAAAGACTCTTGGTCTCAAAAAACAGAGGGTTGCTGAAGGGGACTGGGTGAGAAGATGGGGGGTGGCTGGGTGATGGACAGAGGGGAGGTTATGTGCTATGGTGAGTGCTGTGAATTGTGTAAGATGATGAATTACAGACCCCTACCCCTGAAACAAATAATACATCATATATTAATAAAAAAAAAAATTGAGGAAACTGTGCTCAGATTAGTTCCTCTTTTGAATAGACAGGGGCAGAAGTTGGGTTGGGAGGTAGGAAAGGCAAAGGGCTAACCTTCCCTTCCCTTCACCCAGATCAATCAGCCCCTAAGAGAGCAACTGGGATAGCTGGTTACGTCTGGATATTTTTCCCATCTGAAGATAAGACAACGCATTCCCTAAACATACACAATATCCAAGAGCTGAGAGGAGAATGTAAAACAGTATTACAGAGTCCCATCTGGAAAGAGAGAGAAAGGAAAACCACACATAGTACAAAATATTTGGTCTCTTAGCAACCAGTCGCAGTGCTGCGCCACCTGCACCTTGCACTCTGTCGGAGACCCTGAAACAAAGCTCCATTTTCCCAAACCCTGGGAATTTCCCGAATTAGGAACTGTTCTCGGTGCCAGAGTTATCACACTGAACAAAGAAACCAAGATCCCAGCCTTCAGAAACTGTATGCATTGCGTTAGGGGACAGAAAATATTTA
The DNA here is from genome assembly GCF_922984935.1 of Meles meles. Lineage (NCBI taxonomy): Eukaryota > Metazoa > Chordata > Mammalia > Carnivora > Mustelidae > Meles > Meles meles. Next base: position 13,906,398 of record NC_060070.1, read on the forward strand.
AGTAGAAGTACAGGGTTTGGGGAGTTTGCAATTGTAGAAAAGTTGGTGAGGCAGAGTCTCTCTGAGAAGCGACCTTTGCAAAATGACCTGAAGGAAGTGGGAGGAGAGAGGTCAGGATGTCAGTGGGGAAAAACACTATAGGCCACTGATGAAACAGCCGGGATCCTACCGTGGGAGTATATACAATGTGCCCAAGGGGGAGAAGCCAGGGCAGATGGAGCAAAGAGGAGCAGAGGGAAAGCAGTTGGTCTGTAGTCAGATGTGAGGTGGGGGCCAGGCCAGCATGTGCTAGAACATTTCCAGGAATTTAGAACTCACTCTGCTTAAGGCATGTCCTTATTTAAAACAAACAAACAAACAAACAAACAAAAAAAACCAAAAAAAAAAAAACCCACTCTTATTGTTTGAGACTAAGGTAAAATCAAAATGATATGGATAAATCAAGTTGTAAGTGGCTATTTTTTTATACTGGGACACAGGGATTATTTACTTGGAGGAAAGCTTAGGGCATTTCCTTTCTCCAGTTCCCCAACTTATCTTGTATCTCAATATTATTTTATTGCCTTTCTTTGTGGGATAAAGAAATGGAAATTTGAAATTTCACATCATGTAATATAGGAGAATATCTGGTCCTAAATGACCTAGGATTTTTAACTATAAGCCAAAAAGTTTACTCTGGAAGATATATTTTAGAAAGAGAGAGCAAGAGTGGGGGGCAGAGGGAGATAGAATCACAAGCAGAATCTCCGCAGAGCGTGGGCTCAATCTCATGACCCTGAGATCATGACCTGAGCTGAAAGTAAGAGTCGGAGGCTTAACCAACTGAGACATCCAGGTGTCCCCAAATGCTTCTTTTAATACAAAAGCAATCTAATGAACATGCCACATGAGAAAATGAATCTGGACATCAATGATGGTGGAGTTGTTAGTCCAATCCTATGGGCACCTAGCCTTAATCATCATGAACAGAAGAAAAAAAAATCAACATCCTCACAGATTAAACCACCTGTAGTTGGATTATGTGCCGCAGTTTTAAACACTTGTGAGGGATCTATTCTTTTCTCCTATTTGATCTTTAATTATGTACAGTTAATAAATTTTGAATATTAAAGTGAAAAGAATAAACTTGGTAATCTGGACAGTTCTTGCCCATGAAGAAGTTATAGCCTACAGACGAACATCGAAAGTTATTTTTCGGGGTGCCTGGGTGGCTCATCTGATAAAGCATCCAATTCCTACCTTCAGCTCACGTCATGGTTGTAGGGTTGTGAGATTGAGCCCCACCTCAGGCTCTGCACTTGGTGTGCGGTCTGCTTAATATTCTCTCTTCCCCTTTCCCTCTCATTGTCTTCCCCTTCCCCCTGCCCACTCTCTTGCTCTTTCTCTCTAAAAAAAATTAAAAACCCTTCTTCAATTATATAGAGGCCAAAGAGACCATAGAATATCAGTGGAAAAGCTCATTATAAGAATTAGAAATGGTTTATATAAAATATAAAGGGTTTTTTTGTTTCTTTTTTTTTAGTCCAGAGATGCCAGCATGAAAAAAGTAATTGCATTTAATTGTATTTCATGCCAAAAGGATGGCTTGGGTTATTTTTATGAACAACAATGTGAAGTTTTGCATTTTCCTCCTATATTAGGACACAAACTACATGAAAACACACAATAATACATTGATTTGGGGGGAAAAAAAACCACAATTACAATCTAGGAAGAACAAACAAAGGAGAAACAAAAGACAGATAAGTTAAATTAATAGAAGTGGAGAGGTAATTTATACGGAGAAAACAAGTTCTAGATAATTTAATTTCTTTGTCTCTGAATGTCCTTTTAAAGAGCAATTGATAAATTGGCACATATTTAGATATTATTGAATGTCTATGGTTAATATATTTATTCTTTTTTTACTGAAGTACAGCTATTATGCAATATTACATTAGTTTCAGGCATACAAAACAGTGATTTGACAACTCTAAACATTGTATTATGCTCATGGCAAGTGTAGCTACCACCTATTATCATATTACACCATAACAATATTTTATATAATTATGTTGTACATTTCATCCTTGTGACTTATCATTCCCAGACCGGAAGCCTATACCTCCCACTCTCTTTTACTCATTTTGCTCATCCTTCACTCCCCTCCCCTCTGGCGACCACCAGTTTGTTCTCTGTTTGATTGTTTGTTCATTTGTTTTGCTTCATGGAGCCCACATGTAAGTGAAGTCATAGAATATTCGTCTTTGTCTGACTTATTTCACTGAGCATAATATCCTCTAGATCCATTCATGTTGCTGCAAATGGCAAGATCCCATCCTTTTTCGTAGTTGAGTAGTATTTCATTATGTATTTATAATGTATATTTACATATATAAAGAAGATATATGTATTTCTATAGGGCAGGAATATTTCTATGGGGCAGGTGAAAAATTCTTTTAATTTAAATATACTCTCTAAAAATAAAACAGTATATGAACTAATTATGGTATATGAACAAATTGAGGGATGTTAGGATTTTACGTATTTTCCAGTTCTTTAATAATGCTACACAGTGATGAATACTCCAACCACACGTGTGAACTGAGCTTCAGAGACAATAACAACAGAACGAGTTGAAGACCCCTGCAATTTGGCAGTTTAGGAACCAATGCAAAGATGGCATGTCATTTGAAAAATCCAACCCAAAGAAGAAAGCTATCAGCTTTATATTAAACCTAAAACGCTTTTGGAGTCAGCAGCTTACTGTAATGCTTACTGACTTTACTTGAATGTTTTCTATGAAACTGAATTTTAAACTTTTAAAAATATATATTCAATATATATACTAAATATATATGAATATAAAGATATACTCATGTATTTATATATTATATATTTATTTAAATATTTAAATATGCATGTATATATTTATGATATATTTATATATTAACATATGTATTTATATACTAAATATTTTATTAGAGAATTATTATTATATTATTAGAGAATGTAAAATATATATTTTCTAACCTTGAAGAACATAGCATACTTCTTTCCTTTCTTCTGCTTTCATTTGTTCCCCTAAAATAACTTTATCTTTCCCCTATGAATCACTTACTTTTGCACTTGACAAAGTCTAAACGCCTGCTTTCCATTTCGGGATTGATATGTAAATTCCCTGCTGCACATCAAACCTATGAATTGTGGCAAACATTCTAGCGTCCTTGTTTTAACTTCTATCAGAGGGCATGAATCACGCATGATAACTGATTAGCAGTTAATTGCACATTATTTGAAACAAAAATAGGACAGAGTGCCCAAATAATTGTTTCATCTGTGAAAAATATCACCTTCTGCACTCCAGGAAATCATGACCCGTCATACCTTGACAAAAAGCAGAGCCTCTTTTTCTTATCGCTGGCACGGCTGAATCATGAAATTTAAAAGTCAGGAATTTCTGAAAGCAGGAACTTAAAATTCGTGTTGAATTTTGGAAGTGCTTTAGATAATCTGGGTCTGCCCCAACTTCCTCTTTCATTTGCGGATGTTCATTTTGCGGCTCAGAACCTGAGATCCCTCTCTTTCTACATGCTGACGGTGATCGGCATGTGTGTATCTATGTACCAGTTCCACCAGTAAATCAAAGAGCATGTTACAGATTCCTGTGAGGATGAGAGCTAGGTCGTGTGCATTAACCCCGTCAAGTGGCTCCGGCATACCACCTGCTGTAGAAGAAGAACACTGGTCTCAGAAGAGAGGATTTGGGGCTTATTGAGGCTGGCGTTCGGCATCTCAGAGGATGAGCTGCGTATCCAAAGTGACCGCTGATTTGCGCCATGTGGAGGCATGGGGTCTGGTCCCAGGAATACCACAAACTAACTCTCACCTTCAAGGTCACTTCATCTCTGGGGATTTCATGTGTTCCTCTCTAAAACTACAGCTTTGCCTTTGGTGATCTTGAAAGGAACGTCTAAGCTTATAAATCTATAGTTTAAAGAAATAATCTCTAATGAATAGTCTCTGAGTCAAAACTTACCTATTATGAGGGGCACCTGGGTGCTCAGTGGGTTATGCCTCTGCCTTTGGCTCAGGTTATGATCTCAGTGTCCTGGGATCGAGTCCTTGATGAGCAAGGAGACTGCTCCCCGCCTCCTCATCTACCTCTCTGCCTACTTGTGATCTCTCTCTCTCTCTGTCAAATTAATAAATAAAAAACTCTTAAAAAAAAAAAAAGCTTACCTATTATGAATCATGCAAATAAAAATCCAGAATAAATACCAGGAATTTCAGAACACCAACAAAAAATAATAATGTGTGGAGAAAGATATTTGTTTCTCTGAAAACAAATATCTAAGAGCAAAAATTAATATGGATATAATATCTTAAACTAAAGGATTTAATCAGCAATTGCTTCTAGCTCCAAAGATTAGGACAATAAAGTAAATGCACTTATCTTAATCGTAATTTTTTAATGTAAAGTTGATTCTCATTATCCACAGTAGTTATGTTTTTGTAAAGTTACTGTGGGCACTGAATTAACAAATAACTAAACCATTGCTCCTAAGGAAAATACAGGGTTGGGTTTTTTTGAGCCGCAGTGCAACGATCACCTGATCAATACATAATCTTGTTTTATGTGCGTTTCTGGTTAACAACACCTGACTTAATATATACATATGGCTGACTCATTACCATTGAACCCATGGCAAACATCACTGTAACTCATGACTGAGTGACTCACACGTGTATTTTCTCTGTAGGGCACATCATAAATTCCTTGTGCTTAGGAACACTGGTACTTCAGAAGTAGGCTTGGGGGCTGCTAAAACAATAAAATGACCAATAAAAAGCACACACACACACAAACATGGTGACACATAGACCACGAAAAGGGTGCTCATTTACAGTTCAAAAGGTGGAGTAAGAATGCAGTGTCACTTCGTTCTACCTCAGTCCAGAATGTACCGTCAGCGTCGCTTCTTGGCCTTTTAGCTAAGATCAAGTGCAGAACGTACCTGTCAGGAGACTAAAACTTCCCACCGCTCTACACACACACATCTATGAATGAACGCAAAACTGCAATGAGTATTGATTCGAGGGCTACTAATAAATTTAGCAAGTAGGAAAATTCACAAATATGGAATCTGCAAATAAGGATCGACTGTATTTATAAAAGTATGTGATTAATGTGTATTTCACCCACTTCACTGTCAGCATCATGGAAACAAGAATCATTTCTCACCACTGTGACCCCAGCACCCACATCACACACACACACACACACACACACACACACACACACTCACGCACACTACTTAACACATTTTTATAATAAATGAATCAGTCATTGATATTATTAGCAAACTATGCTTCCCATCTTGAAAACCTTTCACTTGGTTTTAACTCCGATGATTAAAAATTCAAATACTTCAACTCCAATGATGAGAAATTCAAAAATTCAAATCCTTGAAACAACTTTCATTCTATGCAAGAATGATACAGTAAAACCTAAAAAAAGAATGAGTCACAGGCAAAGCATGAAAGGGTAACAATGAGGTCAGTACTAGTTTAAAAAGAAAAAAGGTACTCAGAAAACTTTAAGTTCCATCCAGAGAATTCCTCAGAACAGAAAGCTACTTTTTACTTACAGTTAATATACACAACTTGAATACAGTATCTTTCCTTCCAAACCCTCCGGTAGTCTACATCAAAAGTAAGTAAACACTGGCTTTTTTCTGCTTTAATTTTGATAATCAGTTGCTCATAAGTGGGTCTATTTTATGATAGATTATTTTAACTTTATATTGTTTAAGACAAAGTCAAAATTCTCTGAATAACTTCATGTTGACCCTGTTTATCTTATTCATTGTATCTCTTTGCAAAACCCCCTCATTGTATTCCCAAAGTGCATCATGCCCTCTCTTGCATCCATGCTTTTATAAAAACAAGTTTTCCCCATGAAAGAGCCTCTGGTTTTCTTTACCAGACTATTTCTTACTTGTCTATCAAGATTGCTCAAGCATCACCTTTTCTTTCCAATCATGCTTCCATCTCTGGGGTTCATTATGCTTATTTTTGTTCCCTTGACACCCTGAACAATCTTAAAACCTCTGCTGTTATGATCATTAGTTCCTTGTCTATCTCTTCTCTAGGGATGAGATTCTGTTTGATTTCTCTTCCTATCTCTAGTTTCTGTCACGGGTTCTGACATACAATAATACACACGGCGATAGATTTGTTAGTGTTTATTAAAAAAATGCTTCTGATGTACTCTGTAAGTGAATGAATGAATGAATGCACACTGGGCTAGAATTGGAGCTAATGCTAAGAAGCATTCTTACCTAAAGGATATATGGATGAGGCTAATAAAGCTTGGTTAACATTTTTATTTGTTATTTAGAGGATCTGCAGTATGTGGAGTTTCTAACTTTATAGCTCTGCTATTCCCATTTGTTGAGATATAGATCTGAATCAAGTTATTAGACTAAAGTTAATCATAGTTTACCCTACCTACCACTCATCTTACAAAGAAATCACAGAACAAATGTTCTCCTTAAATATAAGAACATGTATAAAGCAGTTGGCATATTCTGGAAAAGGAAGGCTGCACTCTTGCTCCCAGTTAGCATAGTTCTTTAAAAACATACTTTGTGGGGTACCTGGGTGGCTCAGTGGGTTAAGCCTCTGCCTCCAGCTCAGGTCATGAGAGATCATGGGATCCTGGGATTGAGTCCTGCATCGGGCTCTCTGCTCAGCAGGGAGCCTGCTTCCCCCACCCCCCTGCCTCTCTACCTACTTGTGATCCCTGTCTATCAAATAAATAAATAAAATCTTTAAAAAAAAAGAAATTGTTTTTAATGTTTACTACCTACTTGTATTAGTTTTCTGTGACTGCTATAATACTGTTTAAAATTGCAGGCTTGGGGCGCCTGGCTGGCTCAGTGGGTTAAAGCCTCTGCCTTCGGCTCAAGTCATGATCTCAGGGTCCTGGGATCAAGCCCTGCATCTGACTCTCTGCTCAGCGGGGAGCCTGCTTCCTCATCTCTCTCTGCCTGCCTCTCTGCCTACTTGTGATCTCTCTCTGTCAAATAAATAAATTTAAAAAAACACACACACTTTGTTTCCAATAATTATATTCATACAAAGCAGACTGATGGGAAAGCAAAGTTCTACAAGAAACACGTATTAAATAAAGTAATAAAAAAATCTAACAATTGAAATAATGAACAGAAACACATTGCCATATTAGTCAAAGATATTTTTGTAATATATAACCTGATAGATTAAAAGATAAATAAATAAGTTTAAATTTGAAACAATCGACAGACTCGTGATCTGTGTGTTTTTAATGGTCGAAGCCAATTTGTTTTCAGTGTTTCTATAGTTTTAACTTAGTTCTCCACAAGACTTGAAGGTGAAGAAATCTCCCCCAGACTCAACTGCTTCTTTTTGGTTATCAGTTAGCAGGGACCCCATGACCTGGTGTTGTGGAACACACCCACACTGGGAGTCAGGAAGTCTCAGTTCTAATCGTAGCACTGCCAGCAAATAGCTTTGTGCCCCAAGCATATCATTTAATCTGTATTAAATGAATTTTTATGTAACATACTATATAACATCTAATGTTTGAAATGCTAAAGTAAAGCGTACCATGTAATACAATTAGTAATGTAATCCACAGTAACATAAGAGGTATACACAGTATTATGAGGAATAATATAAGGTACATTCAAGGATTTTCTTGAAAAGTCTTTTTTAATCATAGAATGTACTTTTTATTTGGTACTTAAAAACTCTTTTTTAATAAAGTTACCCATTAATTATCTAAAGGTCTTCATATTAGTGAGGTTTCAGAAGGACTGATTTTGTCTCTTGAAATTGTATTTAATTTGACTGAATGAAGACTTGATTTAAATCAAATTTCCTAAGTGATTATAGTGAATACATAGATTGAGTCTATACCATTCTGTACATAGAATGTAGGATCAGTCTCTACACTTAAGCAGGAAAAAAAAATAACATGTTACATTTGTTACGATTAAGTATCCATTCTCAGACTATAAATTTGGAAACTGGGAGGACATCTTAATGCATATTACATTATAAATTTATTGTGTTGGATCCTCCTGCTTATGATTCACATCCACTTAAACACTGATATAAGGGTTCCTACTAGAGGATAAAAGAGCATTTATAATAGTGAAATAACTCTTACTAAGAAATAGTTCTTTGAGTTTCATGAGAAGGTAGAGCAGCCAGGGTCCAAATTTTATAGATCTGGGAATCTCAACAAATAAAATTAAGTACTGATTTGTACTTATCTTGTTGTACTATCTTTTACTGATTTGTACTAATCTTGCTGATCTAGGAAGAAAGTATAAGTTATGATAGTGGTTAGGTCAAAGTCTGAGAATTATGTAAATCATGTTAGCTGAACAAAAATAGATGCAATGGGTGTTGGGAAAATAATTTAAGATGTGAATTAACCACGTGAAGTGAATAAACGAGAGCTCTTTTTGTTTAATTAGACCCTAGTCCTGGTATTCGGTTGACTGTAGTATTTGTACACATTTTTTTTATTTTTTAGCAAAGTAGTATTATTAATAGTTGCACTAGAATAAGCCAGGAATAAAGACAGGAAAGAAATCCTTTAAGGACATAATCAGGCAAGTGGTGAACTATGAATACAGATTGTATATTATATCTTATAATTATATAATTATTACATATCATAGATGATACTGTATCTATATAAACTTTTCCAAATAGTTATGTATATGATAGCTGTGCAAGAAAATTCCTTGTTCTTAGGACACATGTGTTGAAATATTTAAAGGTCAAAGACCATAAAATCAGAATCTTATTCTCCAAATTTCAGTGAAAAGAGTATTAATATTTTTTTAAAGAATTTGTTTATTTATCTCAGGAGACAGAGAGAGCATAAGTAGAGGGAGGGCCAGAGGCAGAGGGAGAGAGAGAATCTTAAGCAGACTCCACGATGAGTGCAGAGCCCAAGGCAGGGCTCCATCTCACCACCCTCAGATCATGACCTGAGCCAAAATCAAGAGTTGGGCATTTAACCAACTGAGCCACTCAGGTGCTCCAAAATAGTATTAATAATATAAATTATTTAGATAAATAGATAAAATATTTAAGAACTATTAACAATCATCCAATATAGTTAAAAGTTATATGAGTCTTTATTGTGATATTCTTGCAAAAAAATGTTTTAATAAGAACCTATAAAAATACATCATATGTCCTTCCCAAAAATAAGCCAAACAAGTATGGAAGCCCTACACTCTGGATTTCTAGGTTCAGGTGTGGTTTTATGCTTGTGTCTGAGATCCATGTGCAATGGACAGAATTCTCATTTTAATATGTAACTAAGTCTGAAAAATGACTTAACAAAAGTTAGCCTCTCTCTTAGGCTTTCTGTCATCCTATATATGAAGTCTGACTAGCTCTGTGAATGAATCCTACATCACGATGAGTGAGGCAGACAGCAAGAAGTCTAAAATTAGAGCTGCCATGTACCAAAAACACAGTTTCAGATCAAGTTAATAGCCTGATAAAAGTCATCAGCATTTTTGTAGCAATGTAGTAAAGTCCAGAATCTCCATACACAGCATTCACAATATCCAGGATTAAAATCCAAAATGACTTAACAAGAAGAAAGAATATGTTACTCATTCTGAAGGAAAAGACAATTAACAGATGTTAAGCATAAGATGACACAGACCTTGAATTTATTAATCATGGACTTTAAAAGTAGCAAGTCTACTTATGTTAAAAAAAAATGGAAAAGTAGTCTATAACAATTGAAAAAATAAACCTCACCAGAGTAATAGAATACATAAAAAAGTATCAAATGAAAATTTTGGAATCAAAAAATATATTGCTTGAAATTAAAAATATGAATTAATGGTTATATTAGCACAATGGCGATAACAGAGGAAAGGATAAATTAATTTAAAACAGAATAGAAATTTGACATGAGGAAGAAACTACTAAAAGCTCTCAAACAAAAGAAAAGAACCTGTAAAAACTTTTCATCTCCTATCATTACAGCCTCAGATGGAGATAAAGGATAAAATGAGGTAGAAAATTTTTGAAGATGTAGTGGCTGAATTATCCTAGAAATCATGGAAAATCACATATTTCCAGATTTAAGCAGCTAAGCATAAGTCTAACAACATATTCTTATAATATATCAAGAGAAAATCTTGAAAAAATGAGGAGGAAAAGATGATGTATTATATAAATGGAACAGCATTCCAAAGGACCATGGATGTTTTATCAGAAACTATGAAAATGAAAAGACAGTGGAACATCATCTTTAGAGTGCTGAAGAAAAAACTACACAGAATTCTATTGTCAGTAAAAGCATCCTTCTAGATTCAAAGAGATAGGAACACATTTTCAGATTAAAAAAAAATTTAAAAGAATTCCTCACTACTAAACACATACTACACAAAACTGTTAAAGAATAGTCTTCAGGTAAGAAAAATGTTAAAAGATAAAACTTGGATATTCATAAATTAATGAAGACCATGGAAATGATAAGAATCTGGGAAAATATAAAACATCCACTTGGTCTTTTAATTTACTTAAAATACATAGTGATGTTAAAATAAGAATATTGTAGAACAGTATTTTGTGGTTTTTAATATACGTAGTTGAACTCTATATGACGAAAATAGCATAAAGATGCTATAGTTCTATACATATTAATTCAAATTTGACTGTGAAAAGATTGGTAACTGTCTTTAATTTAGAGTAAGCCCTGACATTATGTAAAACTGATAAATCATGAGAAAATTGTGAGATTCTACAGTTGCTTAGATGAAACCAGATAAATGTCGATCATAAATGCTCTTGAATCTAGATAACTGAACTGCTCAAGCAGCCAGATGTATTGAATTCTAAATGGTGCCAGGCCCCCAGAAAAAAAATGGAGCACATGAAATTCTCATCTTTGTCAGAGTTCAGAAGGATGATGAACCTTCATTAAAACCCAGTGGGAAGAAGACAGCTTAAAACTTGAATGGATACTTAAAGACCTAGTTTAAGCTAGCATATTTTAGTAGTGCTGGAGTTCTGAGACCCAAGGATGGTCAGTCCTGACCCACTCACCAGCTCTTCTCCACTGCGTACTTAGAAGGAATGGCCACACAGCAGCAGATTTGCAAGAATTGTACCCAGTGACACACGGGAAAGAAACCTTGCTTGGTTCCCAGATCCTTCTTTCCTTTGAAGTTAAGCAGTAAGTCACTAGTGAAATGGGAAAAAACACTCCTGATTCCTGGCACAAAGGAAATATTCAGTGTCTCTGGAAAAGGGCTAAAAGCAAAAGTGGTCTGCCTCTGGTGGGTGGGGGTAGGAAGAGAAAAATCAATTTGAGCCTATAACCTTGGGTCCATAGCAGGTAGAGGTCTGCTGTAGCATAGCGAGTGGCAGGAAAATTACTGTTACCTAAGACTTCTCAATGATGCCAAGCTCCATCTTATGGATACAGAAGTTAATTGCCTGATAAAAGGTAAAGAAAAGAAAGAAAAGAGGAGATGGCCGAGAAAGTCTTAGAGGAGAAGCCCAAATGTACAATCCCAGCCTAGACTGAGACTAGAATAAAAGTCCTCACCACAGCCCTGGAACTGAGTAAGAAGCAGCAGTGGTCTGTGGTGTGATGAGGGGAAGCACGTGCAGCGAGAGCTCCTCAGCGGGGAAGACATGGAGGGGCTGCTGGAAGTTGAAGGTGGGGCAGGAACATCAAGGAAAAATCTGTCACTCCTGGTCTTAAGCCAAGGACTAGGCAACAGCGGTCAACGTTGAAGGAATTTGTAATTCACAGTGCAGTGAAGGCAATTACGACAAAAATTAAACAGAAACCCAGACCAACGACTGGCTGGATTGATTCAAAACCTCATGCTGAAGACCTCCAGCAGAAGAGACATGTGCATTTCTGAGCATGAGTACTAATGACGTCAGTATTTCCTGTTAGTTAACGCACAGACAATATCCAACATCAAATCAAAATGTATGAAACATACGAAAAAGTAAGAACAGAGTAAGGAAACAATCCATGGTCAAGATAAAAGTCCAGTCCATAGAATCACACCCAGAAAGGACACAGATGTTTGAATTACAAGGCAGATAATTTAATAATTAGGACTCTTTTGGTTTACATCTAGCTTCCTAGGATAATAATGAATAGCAACCCTTTACGCTTTCAAAAGTGTTTTGATTTGGACAATACTTACATGATTATCTTATTTGTAAAGACTTCACATATTTCACCTCCTTTAAACTTCACCAAGTATTATGAATCAGAAATAATTATCCTTATTTTACAGATAATAAAAGCTACCTCAGTAAGCTTAAAAACTTGCCCAAATCAATCTATATAGACTGTGTTGTTATTCAAACAAAGCACATTTGATTTAAAGTCTCAACTTTACCAATTCAAGCATTACTGAGTTATATAATTTTTAGATTTTGGTACATTTCTCCTGTTCAAGCATATTAGATAACTGATTGTTCTACCTAATTTATAGAACTTACTAAAAGTCTCATTTCCAAAGTCTGGCATGGTTTTCTTCACAAACTGAGATTCACTCGGGCAGAGATTAAGTTCTTCTACTCTCTTTCCCCTGGATTTTCAGCTGTTTGTTTTTTTTATTTTTTTTTCAGGCCTAATCATTGACTTTCTTTTTATTTCTGAGTTTAATATTATATTATGCAAAGAATTTTCTTTTGCATGCCCTGGATGGTAGTCACTATCATAGAAGAAATACTTTCACCTTCTGAATCAAAAAACTTCCCAGTCAGAGCTTCAGAATTAATTAATTTGAATTCAAAAGCAACAAAATGAAACAGTCTGCTTCAGTGACAATAACATAAAAATAATAATGAAAGTAAATCAATGGAAACAACTAGGAATAAATAAAATATTTCCCTCTCTTTTTAATTCAAGGTCACAAGAATAAACATTTTTTTAAAGATTTTATTTTATTTATTTTGACAGAGAGAGATCACAAGTAGATAGAGAGGCAGGCAGAGAGAGAGAGAGAGAGGGAAGCAGGCTCCCTGCTGAGCAGAGAGCCCGATGCGGGACTCGATCCCAGGACCCCGAGATCATGACCTGAGCCAAAGGCAGTGGCATAACCCACTGAGCCACCCAGGCGCCCCAAGAATAAACATTTTTTTAATTCTTATTGATATTTATGCAAATTATATGTCCAGTTTACATTCAAAGTTCTAAGAATTTGTTATATTGTAATCAGGAATTAGATGGAGATAAAAATATTGTTTAAAAAAACAATAAACAGTAAACCAGCAGATGTTATCTTTGAAGAAGCGTTCAATTTGCTGTGATAATGGCAACAAATTAGTGGATCAATAAGATAAAATTCATCAGACAGTTTCTGCTGTCTAGTAAGTTAAACTCCTGTAGGAGATATTAAATCGAGCAGACTGAATAGGAAACCAACTCTAAGTAGCATTCTAAAATATTGTGATTTCTACTGTCAGATCACAAATCTGTATAAGCAGTGGCTGGGTGGCTCAGTTAGTTAAGAGTCTGAGGGGTGCCTGGGTGGCTCAATGGGTTAAGCCACTGCCTTCAGCTCAGGTCATGATCTCAGGGTCCTGGGATCGAGCCACATCAGGCTCTCTGCTTGGTGGGGAGCCTGCCTCCCCCCCTCTCTCTGCCTGCCTCTCTGCCTGCTTGTGATCTCTTTGTCAAATAAATAAATGAAATCTTAAAAAAAAAAAAAAGAGTCTTAGTCTTCGTTTAAGCTCAGGTCATGGTCTCAGGGTCATGGGATTGAACCCCACATCGGGCTCCAGGCTCCAGGCTCAGTGTGGTGAAGTCTGCTTGAGTGTCTTTTCTTCCCCCCCACCCCGCTTCTCCTCATACTCCTGCTCTAGCTCTCTCTAAAATAAATAAATAAAATCTTAATAAAAGATCCATATAAAGCCAGGGAATGAGAAACTCACATATATTGTGAATTTTCCCTATAGATGAAGATTAATTACTAGCAATATTTTTTGGCAAACTAAAGGCTTTTCTTGCTTTGTTACTTCCTTATCATAACCATGCTTTATTGAAAGTTATAACTGAATTTAGCTATGCCCTTTTGAACAGAGTATGTGAAACAACATCCCATGTTTCTGCTGGCTTTCGAAGCAGAATTTTGTTGTTGCTCCCTGTCTCTTCAGTATCATGCTATAAGTTGCCAGGTTTTGACATTAAGTGGTACTTACTCTGCCAAAAAAAATTCTTAGTCTTGGTTTAAGAAGCAGTCTTATCCATTATTCTTCTGCCAGATTCTTGTAATAGGTTGCTTGTTTCTCATTTAAAATGAATCATGCATTTGGTGTTTTGTGTACAGACTAAATGCCAAATCCAAGGTCATATAGATTTTCTCCTTTAACTTCTTCTTCTTCTTTTATTTTTAATTAATATATAACATCTCCTTTACTTTCTTTTAGACATTTGTAGCTTTACATTTTCCTTTTAGTTCTATAGTCCATTTGAAGTTAATCTTGGTGTACGACGTGAGGTATATGTCAAAGTTTTGCTTTGTTTTGTTTTGCATAAAGTATGCCTAATTGTCACAACACCACTATTGTGTCACCTCGGTCTTTGCATCTTTGTCAGAGAACAATTGACTATGTTCGTGAGTCTGTATTTGCTCTCTGTATTCTGATCTTATACATGTCAGCTCCAAGCTCTCCAATACCACACTGTCCCAATTAGGGCAGCTATATAATAAATTTTAGATCAAGTGATGTGAGTTCTGCTTGAGTGCTGAGACCAGTTCAAGTGAGCTCAGATGATTATGGCTATTTTATTTCTATTGTCTGTCCAATGTACTTTAGAATGACCCTGTCAGTATCTACCACAAAGATTGCTTTGCATTTATGGATCAAATCAGGGGGAAACGATATCTTAATACATAGTCTTCTATTCTTTAACCCTTCATATCTCTCTAGCTCATAATCCACTATATGTAGTTAACTACTTCATTTTTTGTGTTTCTGTAAATAGTATTGATTTTTAAATATATTTCAGTTGTTCATTGTTAATACATAGAAATACAAATAATCAACTTTATACTATCGACTTTGTATCTTGGGACCCTACTAAACTCACTTAGTTAATTCTAAAACTGTGTGTGTGTGTAGATGCTTTTGAATTTTCTACATACGCAATACATTGTCTGTGAAGTATAGTTGTCTTATTGGAATATGGTTGACATAAGATATTTCTTTCTTTTCAATCTGACGTCTTTTATTTATTTATTTATTTATTTTTGCCTTATTGAACTAGTTAAGATTCCAGTGCTGTTTTGAATAGGAGAGATGAGAGAAAACACCCTTCTTTTGTTCCACATCTTATCAGGAAAGTATTTGTTCTCTTACCATTAAGACATTAAGCATGTCGATAGCTGGAGATTCATAACACTCTTTTAGGTGAAGGAAAGTTCTTTATGCAGATACAGGTCTGAAACTTACTTATCCCCAATAGAGATATTTTGAGGTCCACTTTCTCCAGAATTTTCTACTCCATCTTGCTTTTGGTGAGTGCTTGTGTGGTACCTCTTTCTCCATCTTTTTACTTCAGTTGTATCTAAATCTTTATTTTCAAGTGGATATTGTAAACAGCATACAGTTGGATCTTGTTTTTATATCTGATTTGATAATCTCTATCTTTCAATGGGTGTGTTTGGGATATTTGCATTTAAAATTATTATAGAAAAAGTTGTAACCTGGCTATTTTCTTCTTTTTCATTACTTTTGACTTTTCAGGTTTTTTAGGGAACATTATCATTTTGAAGTGTTATAGATGTTAACATTATAATTTTTTTTGCTTGCTATTTTAATATCCTTGTTTTTAAATAGAGGGTAATTCAGATGATTTCAAACAATGCTGCTGGTGCGGCTGCCTTGCACTCAGCTAAGTGAGTTATGTTCCAATATGAAAAGAGTTCTACTTACGAATAAAACTAATAAGTAGACATTATGTATCATTATTTAGTTCTTCTAATCTGTTGATATGATTTCATCACCCCTTATCTTTCTCAAAATCCAAGATAACTTTTCCGTATCTTCCCTACTCAAAAGATAGTTTAAGCAGCCAAAGAAATACTGTTCTTGATTTTGAAGATTGTATCCATGTTACAGCACCTAAAGTCAGAGCTCAGCTCATGGAAAATAACAGTAAGGTACAACACAGGGTTGGGAGATAGATTCGTATTTAGGTTAAGTCTAATTAGTATCAATGGACTTTGTGCAATGTGCTTTATTTTTATGCCTTTACCTTTCTCATCTGTACACAGAATCATAATTTTAGAACCAGAAAACTTTTGAGTGTCAGATCAGTTAAAAAATAAAAAAAACCTCTTATAGGGGACCCACTATGTCTTTGCTAAGAAAAACGTGTCATTTTTGTCATCCTCATATCAACCTCATGAGATAGATGGTTCTGCAATTAATTGAATTTTGCAAATGAGAATTATAGAGTCAGAGTATACTTACTATTCTTAAGATTGAGCAGATTTTGATGCTCAAGGCATTACATTAGTTCAGGCTGTAAAGAAGGATACTTTAAACATTTAAATGGAAATTTGGAGTGTTAAAAAAAAATACCACGCTGTTTACCATTTGCTATCCTTCACTGGAAAGTGTTCTTGTTTCATAGGTAATAAAACTGAGTGAGCCATTAGAAGAAAAAAAGGAAAGCTCTGCATTTCTGACTTAATTTTCATCTTTATATTTATGTAACACAGAATCTACCTTTATTGCCTATAATGGGATGTGTATGATAAAAAGAATATCATTAAAATATACATGAGCCCAAACATCCTAATCCTTGAGAGTTATAGACTAGACTAAAAATTCATGACTGCTTCATGAATAATAACTATAAAAATTACTTTGAATCTCCATTATTCATGTTTTTCAATAAAAGTCTCATGGAATTTCATTATATGAAACTTTCTTTAAAGAACGTAGGGGAAGAGTTGAACTTCACTTATATTAACATACCTAGTGTAGCATCATTTTAGTTGAATATTAAGTCCAATTTTTTACTGCAACTGTATCTTCTAGTTCTGGGAAATGTAGTGGGAGCAGAAATCCTTGAAGAGAAATCAGTTTGTCTGTTAAGGTGTGATTAATTACACATAAGGCAATTTTAACTGTGTGAGAAAATCACAAAACTTCTCATTTGGTTCCTTGTTTCTCCAACCTCCAACCACAGTTTGAAAAGCTCCATGTAGTCTTAGGTAGCTTTATTCCTCTTCTATTCAGAAAGTTCTTTGCTCTTAAATTTCTGACCCAAACTGTCCAATAGATTCACAAATATTCATTCAGAAAAGTATTTATTTCTACTCTATGCCAGATATACTTCCCGGCACTAGAGATGCTATGGAGAAAAACACAGATAAAACTTCACAAACTCATGAATCTTTTTCCAGGGGGTGAAGGACGCAGACTGTAAGCAATTTAAGCACTAAACATAATATTACTTAAGTCTTACTCTGCTTCATTGGAAACCGAGAAAGCATGAGAAAGGCATAGCCCCATTTCTGCTTAAATCCCTCTGTTTCTCTTTCCTGTTCTAAATAATTTGATAACCTTCTTATTATTTAAAACTCACCTCATCTTTTGTTTTTGAATGCAATCCTCTTTCTTCATTGTTGTCCAAACTATGTCCTGTCACTTTTGGACACCTCCCTCTGGCTGCTTTCTGACAGACCTCTCCCACCTCATCTGCTCCTTTCATATGCAAACTTGTATGTGTGTGTGTGTGTGTGTGTGTGTGTGTGAGTGTGACACACAACGCTCACTATCTCCACTTCCTCACCTTCCACTAACTCCTAACTAACCTGCCATGAACACAGTTCCAATCCTCTAAAATGTTCTCAGGATGAAAATGCTCTCACCAAGCAATTACATATGGATTAGAAAATCTAAAGGAGACTTTAAAAACTTTTTATCATTTGCTCCTTTAATGACACTTGAAATAGTTGATTATTCCTTCTTTCTCAAGCCACAGCTGTCCCTTGTTTTCCATCACATCACACACTCCTGGATTTACCCTACCTCTCTGGTTATTTTTTCAGTATATTTGCTTGCTGGTTCTCGCCACTGAATGTCTTTTAGCACCTTGGCAACAACTACGATAAACTGTAGTAAACTGACCTTTTTCTTGTTTCCCATTCTCTAGCATTTTCTCTGTCACTTAATGGCATATTCAGCAAATTGCCCAAAGCAAGAATTAAGAAATTACCTTTAAACTCTTTTCTCTCGAGAAACATCTACACACAACCAATTGTAAAGTCGTATCATTCTTATACTTGATTTTCTATCAATCCCCTCCTCTTTTGCCCATCCTCATTGCTACACTTATAGTGTAGCTTATAATACTTATAGTAAAAGCCAATATGAGCTATGATTTACAGTGCTTAATATTCATTCAAAAATTTTCCCATTTTCTGTGGTTCAGACATCATTCTAGGGGCTTAGGACACACAGGGATCATTAAACCAGATCAAATCCCTGCCCTCAGCATACTTAACACCAGTGGGAAAGAGATTATTGTAGCTTAGTTTGTTATTCTCTAACATGGCATTATTCATATAAATTATTGACATAGAAGCAAAAGCTATTTTAAAAAACCTGAATAATCAAATGGCTCATATACTAATGATCTTCCAAATAATTTGTGATTTCCTTAACAAATATTGTCAACCTCTTGCTAATCATTTCACTCCTTATCTGGTCAACTTCTTTGGGTACTGTGGTACCTGCACTATACATTCTAACTGTACTTAGCATCTTTATTTAAATAACTGTGGATAAGAGGAAGCTTTATAAAGCTGAGAAGCATACAGCAAATTAAGGCAAGAAACAAAAAATGAAATCCCTGTAGCAAGGAGGAAGTGAAACAATGCAACCCACTGAGAGTCACAATCATATATCACTGAAAGAACAAGAAAAAATACTCAAAATCAATAAAGAGAAAATGAAGGAAGAGAGAAAACCTGATAATCCGGGAGAAGGAATGACAGAAGATGAAAAGCGAAGAAGACCCATGGAAAGTGGGAAGCACCACACACAGAAGAGCTGCACATACATCAGCATCCACAACCAATGTTAAGTTCCATTAGAATGTGGTCTTCACAAGAGCATTTTTTTTCCTATTTTGCTCACAGATACAGCCCCAGCATTGAGAAGATGTACATATGTGTACTTGCAGATATTCAATAAAGAGTATTTGACTGGAGATGGTTAATTTTAAGATAAAATTCTGTGTTACGCATCTTTTGGAAAGTCTTCACAGTAACTAAGTGAAGCAAGAACTACCTTATAAAGAATCTTTAATGACGTAACACAAGTGCCTTATCTCAGCTACAATTTGCAGAATTGTGGGACACTGGAGACCGGGCCCCCTCCCTGACTCTTTGCTTACCTCCCTTCTTCACCCATGGTAATAGACTCGGGAGCTCTCTGCATGCAGGAAGCTACTCATCTATTCCTGATTATTTAATGTGAGATTGTGGGTTTTCTTGCAGTTGATAACAAGTTGTATTCTGGCTCCCATCTCCCATTTGCATTTTTTAAATTTTAAGATCTTGTCACGTTTTCTTTGTCAAATACCTAAAGCAGCTTAGACCAAATTTATTAAGTCCAAATTCTAACAACTGAGATAAATCATGGCAAATTAAAAATTTTGAACTCTCATTAACTGGCAAAGTGGAGGAAAAAATGGAAAACATGGTCTTTTAAAGATAAATTCATTCCCATAACTGCAAAATGAGATGTTGGGTGATAGTTTGAAATAGATAAGGAAAGGTAGTGGGATTTAGTATCCTAAAGATTCTGCTCTTACTGCCATGGAGGAAAAACTAAATATAACACTGTGTGAGTTGAGCCTAGTAGCAGAGAAATCGTTCTTTTTGAATTTTTCCTCAGCTACTTTTTGGCTCTAACACTGAAATATTTTGTTAATATTTTAATAGAGTTCACTGGCATAAACCACTTATGTTAGAGATGAATTAAGATGTTGAATAAATTTAATTCAAAATTTCCTTCTTTAGGCTTTCTCATTATACACCAAGTTAAAAAAAAAAAGAATATAACAATGATCTTTAACAAGATTCCTGAAATATCTGAAGAAAATATATCCGAAGTACTGAAGTATTTGAAGAAAAGATAAATATATTTAAGAGCTAGTTTTTTAAAAAGACCCATCAAATTTGAAACCACTAGCTAGCATGGGGTAAAAAGAGGAAACGTACATAGTCACAAATTTAGGACTAATGGAGGAAAACTGGTGAGAAATATAAAGGGAAGAAACATGAGGAAATATTTGCATATCTATGTTAATAGAGCTGAATGTCTCAATGAGTTAAAATTATTTATCAAATGATGATCAAAATTGACTTGTGGAAACACATGTATGAATAAGAGAGAAACATGAAATTATTTGTTTAGCTATCTCCCCATACCCAGCCTCAAAATGAACTCTTTCTAACTTCAGCAAGCACATCATTTGACTTTCCTTAAACTCTGTCGGAACATGCACTGCTTCTCTAAGTGGGGGCATGGACCACTGACATCAAATACCTTGGGTTCCTGATTCAAGATGCAGATTGCCGTGACTGAGGTAAGACCTAAAAGCATAAGCTCTCTGGGTGTCGAACGAGGGAATCCACATTCTTGAGGAGCCTCCCAGGTGAATATGATGCTCATTAAAATGTGGCCAAGAGAAACTAGGTAATTGTTTTTATATGGCCTTCATCTTCATCTTCATCTTTCTTTTTTTTTTTAAAGATTCTATTTATTTATTTGACAGACAGAGATCACAAGTAGGCAGAGAGGAAGGCAGAGAGAGAGAGGGGAAACAGGCTCCCTGCTGAGCAGAGAGCCCAATGTGGGGCTCGATCCCAGGACTCTGGGATCATCACCTGAGCTGAAGGCAGAGGCTTTAACCCACTGAGCCACCCAGGCGCCCCTCATCTTCATCTTTCAAAACAACCCATAGCATTATCATTCCATGGATCATCTAGATTCACCATTTTGGAACAGTCTTTGACTCCTAAATGCAGTTATTTTTTTTTAATTTATTTATTTTTTTCAGCGTAACAGTATTCATTGTTTTTGCACAACACCCAGTGCTCCATGCAAAACGTGCCCTCCCCATTACCCACCACCTGGTTCCCCCAACCTCCCACCACCCCCCTTTCAAAACCCTCAGGTTGTTTTTCAGAGTCCATAGTCTCTCATGGTTCGCCTCCCCTTCCAATTTTTTTTTATAAAGATATAATATATTTTTATCCCCAGGGGTACAGGTCTGTGAATCACCAGGTTTACACACTAAATGCAGTTATGAGGCAAATCTATCCCTCCTGTTTGCTCTGGTGTGGATTCTGCTCTACTCACCTCTAGTCTCTTCGTTCAGTTGATGTTTCCAGATAATCCTTTGCAAAGACCCACTTTTATCTGATAATTTTCTTCTTTCTTTCTTTCTTTCTTTCTTTCTTTCTTTCTTTCTTTCTTGAGAGAGTTGTAGGTATGCATAAAAAGACTTACTCTCAAAACAGGGCACAGAATAATAACCTCTCTCTCTCACCGTGAACTTGTTATTAGAGATTTTGCAAATAGATTTTAATAAGCCAGTGATGGTCATCCTCTGTCTATTTAATTACCCAAGTCATTACCGATATATCAGTAATGATTTTATTTTATTTCTGTATTTAGATCTTGCTACAAAGTAAAATAAATATATAAAACTGAGGTAAAACTGATGTTCTAACCTCCCTAGTGAATGGAAACTGAAGGGCTTCTTAATAGCATGTGAATTCGTGTATTACTGGTAGTTAATATATGAGACTTTAATATAAAGACCAATAAAGGGAAAGGAAATAGCTATAGTGGTAAAAATATTCTTCCTTAATTTTCATACTTTAAAAAATATTATATAATACAATTTATAAGTTGTACTGTAGTTCAAAATCTACATCTACTGGTTTTATCAACTATTTTTAGTCTCATGTCCTCTAAAGTTGTTAGTTTTTAGGTGTGCTGATGAGAACAGATGCTTTTTCCTAAAATAGTTCTTATAATAGCATATCAAATAATAATCCTTGATAATAAATAGTAAACAGAAAATGGTATAGAAAGGGAGAAAAGCATGATCTGATTTAGACTGTTGCCTGACTAGCAGTTCCAGGGACAGCCTCTGCCAAAGTCACATACAGGTCTTGGGAAATTCTTTCATGGGCCTCATTTTTATCTAAATAACTTTACTACAAGGACCAATTTTCCCGATAGAGTAAACCAATTCCTTGACTTCCTACTGGAGTTATAATCACCTATTGAATGCCAAAAATGAAGTAAGAGGTCTGATTGAGAAATAGAGAACCCAATTCTGGCCACTTCATAAAACAGCACCTCAGGACATCCAAGTGTCCTCTGATTCTTGAGGACATTTGGCAAACAGTGGGAGAAATCCCCATCTACCTCCTGACCTTTCCTAAACCGTGAGGACTGCTCTGGCCAGAGGGAAAACTGCTCATGGCCTATTCACTCATCACATGTCTTTGTCTATCTCCACGGGTATGTTTGCCCAGATTTTGGCAAAAATTTGGTGGCCAATCTTCATTTGGGCACTGTTTTTGAGTCTTAATTTTTATATTATTATATTTATTAGTGCATTATTTTCTTAGGCTTTGGTGGGTATTTTAATAGGAATATGGTAACTGTATCAGAGATTCTCTATTTCTTCCCGACAATAAGCAAAAAAAGGTTTTGAAAACCTGACAATAGTGAGACGATAATAGCACTGTCTAATTACAAAGGTATAACAAATTTATTAAGTAGATAATGGGAAAATGAACATAATTTCCAGGTTTAGTGACTCTATTGGATTGAGTACGATGTAGGCAATTTTTTGTCTTAGTTTATCTTCAAATCCGGTCTGTTGGATTTATTTCTCTGCATCTAGGTGATAACACAAGTAGGTTCCATAGCTTCTAGCTTCACTTTCAGATATTGATAAACAATCCTATTTTCAGATAGAAACCCAGTCTGATCTACATCAAATCTTTCATTCAGCTCAAAGCTGATCACAAATAAACCTTAAGATAAAGAAATGGATAATGTTGTTGCTATTTCTTTCCACAGATGTTCCATTACTTCTCTCTTAATAATTTTGGTGAGACACACACCAAATGTAATTTAAAAAGCCAAAAACAGAGAGACATGTGAGAAATTCCATATATTGGGAAATCAACACACTTTTAAATAAACCATAGAAACTTCCGCCTCTGAGATGGAGTAACAGGGACTAATTTACCCTCCTCCCTGAAATAACAACAAAACTTGACAAAATATATAAAACAAGTTTTAAGACACTGACATTAGGCAATGAAAGAATATGATCTCTCAGAAATGGGAAACAAAGGAGACAGGTTCTTCACATGCCCCAGTTTTTGCTTTGAGAGACTTTCCAAGTCAAAATGTAGGGGAAGGGGGAAGCTGTCAGAACCCCTCGGACTCTGAGTGGAGGAGATAGAGCCTTTGCAGAGAGTATGGGGAGACCAAGGACACAGTTCACAGAGAGCAGGAGAGGAGAGAGCCCCACAGAGAAAAAGCTCTTTATACCTGCAGAGTGTCCCTCTTGAGATCAGTGAGATCCTGTTGAGCATATGGTTATATGGAAGCCACCTGAGGCTGTGGAAAGAAATAGCCCAAGGATTTGAGGCAACAGATTAGTATCTATTCCCACCAGCCAGAAGGGAAACTTCACAATTCATAAGATATTTAGTAGACTACCCAGAAGGACTCCATTCTCTTGGGGACCAGAGAGATTTTTAAAAAATAGCATTATCTACGTATAAGTGAGATCATAGGGTATTTGTCATTTATTTGTGGAATTTAAGAAAGAAATCAAATGAACATATGGGAAGGGGGAAAAGAAAAAGAGGAGGGAGGGAAACGAGCTGTAAGTGCCTCTTAATAATAGAAAATAAACAGGGTTGGTGAAGGGAAATGGGTGAGTGGTGGGCTAGATGGGTCAAGGGCATTACAGAGGGCACATGCTGTGATGAGCACTGGGTGTTGCATGTAAATTATGAATCTGAATTCTACTCCAGAAACCAATATTGCACTATATGTTAACTAACAGAAGTTAAATAATAAAAAATAGCATTATCTCCCACCTGTATTTCCATTAGAATAAAAATAACTTTCCTATATCAAGTAGCAAAATATTTCTTAAATTTTTGGCAAGAGGAATTTCCTTTGGGCCTTCTCAGTGGACATAATTAGGAGATGCATGTCATGCTTGATTATTTCCGCTCCCCACCCCCGCCTCTACTTTATACTAGTGATTTCTGGTACTCTCAACTAAAATACATTCAAATTCCTTTAGGTGAGCCACCCTAAAACCAATTCCCATATATAACCAGAGATACAGCCTAATTTTAATTATCTAATCTCTGAGTGGGGGGGCCTGGGTGTCTCAGTTGGTTAAAGCCTCTGCCTTTGGCTCAGGTCATGATCCCCAGGGTCCTGCAATTGATCCCGCATTGGGCTCTCTGCTCAGTGGGGAGCCTGCTTCCCCCTCTCTCTCTGCCTGCCTGACCACTTGTGATCTCTCTCTCTGTCAAATAAATAAATAAATAAAATCTTTAAAAAAAAATCACTGAGTGTATGAATTTTTTTTCTCCATTCTAATTCTGTTTAATTTCCAGGGAGAGCTGAGATCTGGCCTCATGACTTTACAGGTTGGGATTATTAGTTTCCTTTAAAAGAGCTCTATCCAGTGGGAGAATAAGACTATAGCAGACCTAGAGGGAATGAGATACAAGGGAGTCTTAGTCTAGGGTAAAGGAAACTCAATTCAGTATAACAGAAGTCTTTGGGGTTTAGGGTTCTGTAAGTCATATTAATCCTTCTGACTTCCCAATTCCAAATATTAGAGTACCTCTGTTTCCTGCTTGATGCCACAGTTTCATTTAAGGAAACTGAATCTGAAAGTGATATTGTGGTTATGTTTTTAAAATAGTCCTGATCTTTTAGAGAGGCATAGAAATATGCAAATGAAATTATTTGACATCTGGGAATAAATTTTTTTCAAAGATTTTATTTATTTATTCGACAGAGAGATCACAAGTAGGCAGAGAGGCAGGCAGAGAGAGAGGAAGGGAAGCAAGCTCCCTGCTGAGCAGAGAGCCTGAGGAGGGGCTCGATCCCCGGACCCTGAGAACATGAACTGAGCCTAAGTCAGAGGCCTAACCCACTGAGCCACCCAGATGCTGGGGAATAAATTTTAGATAAAAGAAGAGGGTAGTGCATGTGCAGGAATGTAGTTGAAAAGCAGTTAACTATGAGGCACTAATTATCAATGTGTACGATAACATATGTATTATATGTTTCTCTATATATTTATGTCTGAAATATATTTCATTGGAAAAACAGGACCGAATAGAGAGAGAAAATTAATATGGCATACTAACAAATCAACTCAGAAGTTTGCCTGTGGTTTTGAGAAGTAATGGAAGTTAGCAAGTAGGAACTATGAGTCAAGAATTCTTGAGTATTGAATACTTATGAGAATGAGTGATAAGTTGAAGACACAAGGGCAAGTGGGTAAAACCAAAAATTATGGTCTTTTTTATGTGAAAGAGAATGACAGACAATAAGAGGAGGGATTGTTTTTTTCCAGAAAAGGGGACATGCCTATCTATGTAAATAAGAGGAAAAACAGAAAGAAAAATAATAAATAAGATAATAATAATAAATAATTTTATTTATTTATTAATAAATAATAATAAATATTTTATTTATTCATTAATAAATAATAATAAATAGAGATAAGTATATGGAAATTTGGGAGATGAGGAAACATGAAATTTACTGTCTGATTTTAACCTGTTTTGTTCAGGGAAGCATGAGGCAAGATCTTCAAATAACATTGCGGGTGGAAGGCTGGAGGTAAGTTTGAGTCGGTGAAAGAGACAAGACGTTGCCAGTCTTCTAGGCGGTGCTGAGTGCCGTTAACCACTGTAGCTAGTTCGCATAATTGCTCATCAGCTGGTACGCAGCGTCAGGACTTAGGCAGTCTTCGGGCACTGCATCAGAAGAAGTTGTTACCTGTCTCCGGCTGATCAACCAGCAGGGTGATGGGTCTGTCCTTTTTTTTCTATTTCTTGGTAATCTCTTCTCCTGAGGCACAGTTCTTGTTCTGGGAATTCTTCATATTATCTACCCCACCCTATCAAATTCTTCTTTAGGTTATGTGTACTCACCTAATTTTATGAATTATTGCTCAGTTATCATTTTTCCTAATTCAGGTGCTCCATAAGGCATATGGAAATATTTTCCCAATAAAATGATATTTTATTAAATAACATTTATCAATTTTCTCTGAAACCCAGTTTTTTTCCAAATTCATATATCATTTTCACACAGTTCATTTGCATGTTTAAAATTTTAAATCATTTTATGATAGCCAAATAAATTATGTCAAACCTTTTCTGCAATATGCCAACACTTCTAATTAACTATTTCTATTTTCTTAGATGCATAAATCAATTATAATTAACTATTAATTAATTAGGCCTTTCAAAAGGAGAAATTAAGTAACTAAAAGATAATGAAAAATTTATCTATTTATTGGAGACATATTGTTGCATTATCAGGGGAACATAAAGAGAATGATAATATATTTATATACAGAGGTAAAGCAGTATGGAGTTCTATTTTCTAACTCAGTGACCAACAGTAGAAAAAAATAACCAAGGTCTGTAAGAAAACACTGCATGATGGTACGCACGCTGTACTAGCTGAGATTAAATTTCTGTTCTGAGATCCTGTCCAGAAAAGCAGTTCATGTGTAGTGTGGTTTGACTGGATTGTCTCCTTTAAACATTCAGACCAGTTTCAGCAGTGTAGATAATTTAATAAATAAATGATGATTCAACCACATTTGTACTGCAGGGGCCTTGATTCTGCCCTCAGTTCCATGGATGGATGTATTTATATGTTACACAAGTAACTTTTTATTAGCAGAGGAATATCATTTATGTGCTTCTATCTCAGGGAACCAGGCTTGCTCAATATTTGAAAATCAATCAATATATTTTACCATATCAAGTCTACATTTAAAAAGCATATATGATCATGTAAATAGGTTCAGATTTGATCTTTGCAGTCCTGAGTTAAGCAAATATTTCTTAGATAAGACATTAAAATCAGTAGGTATGAAATGAAAAATTTGATGTTAGGGCTTCATCAAAATTAAAAACTTCTGTTCTTTGAAAGATACTGTTGAGAGGCTCAGAATGGTAAAATATTTGTAAAACACATATCTGGGGGGAAAAGGCTTATACACAATATATATAAAAAATTCTCAAAACTCAATAACAAGAAAACAAAACAAAAGGAAAAAAATACCTGTAGGCAAAAGATTTGAATAGGCACTTAAGCAAATATGTATTTTTAAAATATATATATATGTATATATCAAATTAAGGGCACTAAAAAAAGTCTGTATTAAAACTACAATGATCTATCACCACATACACATCAGAATGTCTAAAATTGAAAATAAAAAACTTCATACCACCATGTTGATGAAGAAGTGCAGTAACTGGGACCCTCACTAGAGGAGGATGGAAATGGGAAATGGTACAATCGCTTTGGAAGCAATGTGATGGTTACTTATAACTTAAGCATACACTTACCATACAACCTAAAAACCTGCCTCCTATGTGTTTAACCAAGAGAAGGCAGCTGCTGTCTCTGAACCAGGAAGCAGGCTTTCTCCAGACACAGAATCTGCCAGACACAGAATCATGAGCTTCCCTGTCTCTATAACTGTGACAAATTCTTGTTTAAGCCACCTAATCTATGGTTATAGCTCCCCAAACTGGTTAAGACTGGCCTGAATGGTGTCCCCCAGAATTTATATGCTGAAGTCCTGACCCCCAGTACCTCAAATGAAACCGATTTTGGAGATAGGGCTTTAAAGAGGTTGATTAAGGGAAAATGAGGTCGGGGTACCTGGGGGGCTCAATTTGTTAAGCATCTGCATTCCCAGGGTCTTGGCATTGAGCCCCACGTTGGGCTCTGAACTCAGCAGGAGGCTGCTTCTCCCTTTGCCTGCCATCCCCCCTGCTTTTACTCTCTCTGTCTCTGAAATAAATAAAATATTTTTTTTAAAAAAGGTAAAATGAGGTCAGTAGGGTGGGCCTAATCAAATCGGACTGGTGTCCTTATAAGAAGAAGAACTTAGGACATACAGAGAGACACCAAGGATGTCCACACACACAGGAAGCATCACGTGAGGACACAGCAAGACAGCAGGCATCTGCAAACCCAGGACAGAGACCTCACGAGAAACCAAACCCTCAGACACCATGACCCTGAACTTCCATCCAGCCTGCAGAACTGAGAGAAAATAAATTGGTGGTGAAACCACGCCGTCAGTGGTATTTTGTTACATTAGTAGCCCTAGGAAGCTAATACAACATCCTGAGACAGGATTAGGTCTGCCTCTCAAACAATAGACTGAAAAATTCAACAAGGGTGTTAAAAAATGGTCATTGAACCAATCTCAGAGAAATATGTGTCAAGTTCCACCAATAACTTTATCACTAGATTATCTATTGGATTTTCTCCAAAGAAGGGAGTTTACACAATTCTGATCAAAACGAAATCTCTGGGTTTTTGTACTGGAAGTTCCTGTGTCCTCTTTGTGGAATAAAACACTGAGATGCAGACAGTTCTGAGAACTTGTCAAGACTTACAGTTACTTGCACAAAAATATGCCTAAATAAGTATACAGTTTTACCTGAAAATATTCTGTAAGTTCTTAGACAATCTCTGCTGTTTTCTCAAGAGAAAAAAGTCATCCATCTCTGACATTTCCTCTGACCAAAAAGCCTTCCCTCTTTACATATTTTCCTCATTATTCATCTTAATTTTCACTTGTTATTTCTTAGTTAATTATCAGGAGTGTGAATCACTTTTTAAGTCTTCAACTTCTGTCTCCTCGGCAAAAGATAATCAATTTCACTGTAATATTTTCTCACTTAGTCGTTCAAATATTCTGGCTTTTATGTAGCATCTTCTTTAAAGTTTGCTAGTTTTTTTTTTTTCCTCTCCTGATTCATTGAAGCTAGTTAGCTTACTAACTTTGAAACAAAGACAGTGTTTTTCTTTAGCACTGGCAATTTTTAATTTCCTTTTGTCAAAAATGATTAGCTTAAATGTGTGTACCCTTAGACTTTTACCAAGTGAACTTATCTTTTGACCATTAAATACTAAAAAGTCCTGAATTCTTCAGTAATTCACCAATATTCCAACTTCAAATTATACTTGATATTTTTACAATGTAGTTTTGCTTATGTTTATTTTCTTATGAGACTCCTTGAATAGCTTTAGTGACCTCTTTATATATCAATTATGTGATATTTGCCTATTCATAATGCAGTTCTCAAGTTTAGTTCCACATCATGAAATACTCCGTTCAATTATTTTGTGTGCTAAATGAAAACTAAAATGCAATTTGATACTACAGAAACTAGGCAAAAACTTAATAATGAACTTTACTATAATAATAATTATACTTTTTAAATATTATAGCTTAACAATATCTGTACCATTTTTCTTAAAGACAGAATTTGAGTTATTGCTAGCCATTTACATTTTTTCTTTCACTTTTGAATTAGAAAAATCCCTTCCCTCCAAATTAATCAATTACTCTCAAATAATTTTCAATAAGCACAATCTTTCCCATTTCAAATGCTCATGCACTGGGTCAAAATTTGAATAAATACAATAGATTCTCCTTTTAGTTTCACCATCTTTATTTATTTACCTGAGTCACAAGACTGAAATCATGAGAAAAATGTTATTATGATAGAAGTCTGATGTTTAAGTCTCATAAATGTCATTGAATGGCTATAACAAAATATATCCCATTCCTACCTGATTCATGAGCTTATTGGGTCTTAGATAACATATATAGAAGCCCTCTGAACACTAAGAACTAGAAGAGTATCAAATGAATAGTTTTTATTTGCTTCATTATTTTCTCCTGTTGCAACTCAACCTTATTATTATGGGATCAAAGTTCTCCCTCCATCATTTAACTTCATATTTCTCATAGTGATTAGACTATCTCCATCAGCATCACCGGGGTGGGAGATATTCTGTTTAACTGAGAATTTCTAGACTATATCCCAGACTTGGAATCATACCAATGGGGGATCTGGCCCAGGGATTTGCATTTTAATGAATATGTGAGACAGTTCTTTTTTCACATTAAAGTCTGAGAAGCATTAATCAATGTGTTTTTTATCTCTTTCTTATTTTGTTATTCTTCAATAATATCTTCATGCAGATTGACTGAGAAAATGGCCAGACTTTTCTCACTGCTATTTATATCCATGCTCTTTGAGACATGATTTTTTAGTTCCTTCCAACCATAGGTAAAGTTTATTTTCCCATCATTGAATTTAACTTGCTTTGGTTGATCAAATGCCATGGAAGTGGCAGAGAACCAATCTCAAACCTAGGTCTTAAAAGAACTTGAGCACTTTTGCTCACTGTCCTAGAAACCTGCCACCACCATGAAAACAAATTGAGGTGATCCTTATAGAGAATGAAAGATCACATGGAGATACCTCATGGTGCAAACTGTCCCAGTTTAGGACACCCAAGACCAGTACCCTCTACTCCTGTTGTAGGCAAATGCAGAAGTATAAACGAGTGCAACCAAGAAAAAAGTAGCCATCTGACCAAAAGATCCATAAGCAATAATGAATGCTTACTGTTTAAGCCACTGAAGTTTAGATGATTTGTTGTATAGAAATCAGTAACTAATATAGTATAAGAATCAAGAATCTAAACTTAGGCCATTTGGGTGGTTTTCCAAGGTCTTCATAATCAAAGTCAACCCTTTGCCTTTAACATAAACATACATATCATGTATATACGTTGACAACTTGAAGTTCTCCTCTGAATGTTTCTAGGCTTACAATTTTTTTTGGAGGGTCATAAGTATCATTATGTTATTTAAAATGCACATAGAGGGGCGCCTGGGTGGCTCAGTGGGTTAAAGCCTCTGCCTTCGGCTCAGGTCATGATCCCAGGGTCCTGGGATCGAGCCCCGCATCAGGCTCTCTGTTCCCTTCCTCTCTCTCTGGCTGCCTCTCTGCCTACCTGTGATCTCTGTCTGTCAAATAAATAAATAAAATCTTTTAAAAAATAAAATAAAATGCACATAGAAAATAAAATTTTTCCTTTAAAACTCATCTGAAATTTTACCTTATGTTTTTTCTAAATAAATAAAAAAATGGACATATAAGCTATTTTAATTTAATTTCACAAAGTAAAAACATAAATCCAAGTAAATAAATTTAGTCACATCATTGACTGACTTAGCACTGCCTTCAAGTTTGGCATCTTCATAGCATCTTCACATAGCTGTATAATCCTTAACATGACTGGAGATAGTTTGTTTGCATTAGCTAGACACTTCATTTGAAGAGAAGAATAATTACTTGGTTAATTAAATATGGTTAAATATGTAAGATAACATGACTCTATAATATCTGAAAAGGGAGAAATAACAATGGAAAATTTTCATTTGCCCATACACCTTTCTCTGTCTATGCTTTTTGCCTCTTCAAATTTAGTCACTTTATTCAGTTATTAATTCTATGCAGATAACTTCAAAACTTCAAAAGCATGGATATATCTAACAACAGCTTGCTTTTGAAGCATCAGATACACTATACCAACTCCATGTTCGATAATTAAACTTAGGATCCTGCAGACCTGTCAAAGGATGAATAAAATTCAAGGTTATGTTTGGTATAAACCCTCAGCTTTATTTTTTCAGGGCTTTGTTTAAGCTATATGAAAATCATGTTATGGCTCAATATAATTTTTTTCCCAAACAAAGCAAACACCCTTTTAGAAACACTACAGCTCTAAAGGTTAAAGTTGTATGTCAGAAATAAAGCAATTTGACAGCAAAGGAATCCTTAGGGATTTTTTAAACATTGAGTTCCCAATATAAACTATTATTAAATCCATCACAGTCAAATTTTACAATTAACAGGTTATGTCAGCCCTTTTATTTTTAATTTTTTAAAGATTTTATTTATTTATTTGACAGACAGAGATCACAAGTAGGCAGAGAGGCAGGCAGAGAGAGAGAGGGGGAAGCAGAAATCCCGATGTGGGGCTCGATCCCAGGACCCTGGGATCATGACCTGAGCTGCAGACAGAGGCTTTAACCCACTGAGCCACCCAGGCGCCCCTCAGCCCTTTTAATCAACAGACATACTCTGTTTAGCATTGTGAGCATTTAATCTATGATTGTTTATTAGTTTTAATATAAGTAACTCACAATATAATGTCATTAAAAAAACAGTATTTTACTTTTGTGAGAATTGTTCCAAATTTTCCTTTTAGTGAAATCTGTTTCCCCACTTAAAAACTAACATTGATGATTTCATATTTTTCTTTTTCAAAAAGGATTTAATTAGACAAAAACAGATGTATTTAAAACTCAATTCTTCATTTTCTCCAGAAAACCTCAGATAAAACTTTTTGTTGCTCTTTTTATCAGTGTCAAAATTATCTCTTTAAAAGACTATTAAAGTTTAGGTTTTTCTTTTGTTATCACGTTTGTAAATATTTGCCAAATTAATTAAGAGCAAATACTTAGTTTTGCAAATAAGCACATTCTGTTTTCATAATATTGATATAAATGGCCGTTAAATGCAAATAATAGTAATAGCAACCAGGAAGAGAGAGATTGAACAATTTTCAAGTTTCCAGACGCTGATTCCAAACTGGGAACTTGATAATGCAGCAAAGAATATACTTATATTGTCTGCATAGTAGTTTATTTTAATAATCTATGCAATAGTCTACTTTACAGAGTGTGAAGTACTTCTCTGTAATAGTAGAGGATGATTTCTAGGTAGACTGAAAATGCTTATCTATACATGGGTATTGATTGTCAAGGAGATGAAACTTTCCTTTTGCCACTTACTCCAGCAATAGGAGAGGGAATAGTCAGGACAGCTAGAGCAGTTGGTTTGCAGACTTGACAAAGACATTTGTGAAAGTTACCCACACTCTTAGTCCTCAAAAAAATCAGATTTCATGTAATTTGAAAATGCTAGATGGTCAAAAGACAACCCAAACTGAAAATTCTGTAAGCAAAAGACAGAAGGACTATCTCTCTACTTCTAATATCAGCCCTGAAGCAAGAGAATCCCTTTGTTGTTCATAGATTGAAGTGGAATGTGGAAATTGTAGGGAAAGGATGCAGGGTTAAAACAGTGATAATAAAAGAGAATATCTTTATATTGTTTGTGCTATAGTTTATTTCAAAGATAATTCTAGATAAGTGGTTTGATGTTTGTCTACAAATGTCAGTTAATATTTGAAGAACCCAATCAGAAATTACAGTAGAGGTGGGGGGGTGTCTAAATAGCATAAAATTTGCCTGGTTTGGATCAATGTCATCAAGCATTGTTAGTATTAATTCATGGAAGGAATGAACGAATTTAACAAGCATGGAAGTTTTATACAACAGATTACCTTTGGCTGCAGTGTTCAGAGCCCCCACATCCTTCCATTTTATGGAGGTTCTGCCTTCAGGTTTGATCATAAGTCTGGCCAGTTTTGCAATTAGAATATCATCATGCCTGTCTTCATATGTTTTCTGCTTACGGTTTTAGTCGCAGTGCCTGGGCATAGGGACAGACTTCCCAGTACTTCACTGCGTGGCTGTGTTTGTGCCCACTTTATTAATTCATGATCTGGCAGAATTTGGTTTAGGGCTTACTCTCATTATAATTTACCACTTGGTAACAAGGTTGTGGGGAAGGACAGAACAATTCTCAACTGTCTCTAACACTTGAAGAATATCAATATTTAAACAAAGAACGTGACATTTTCCAAATGACTAAATCGACTAAACCAAATATAGACGAGAGTTAAAACCATAAAATTTCTTTTAGTTCTGCTGAAATAAAACCTTTCCAATTATTTTTTTTTCCATTTTATTTATTTTTTCAGCGTAACAGTATTCATTCTTTTCTTTCCAATTATTTTTGAAAATGACTATTATTTAATAACAGAAACTTACAATAAGTAAATCCATGATATTGATTATTCTGTATTTTGCAGCTGATATATACATAAAAGTATAACTTCATGTGTATTTATGTATGATAATTGTTAAATCAACCCTAAACTCTTCATTTCATGGCATAAAGTCATCAATGATGACAATCTCATCATCAGACCTGTATTGTGTTTCTATTTTTGCTGGAAAGTGCCAGAGTGTGTAATTAATGTTCAATAGGTCCTGTCATAGGTTATTTATAAGACTGTAAGAGAGACAAAGTGACAGGTCATATAACACAAAAGCAGGGTATGCTGAATTATGATGTCTTCAAAAAAGTGTAAGGGAAAGACAGCATGCCATACAAATATCATATTGGAAAATCAAAAGAGTTCTAACAAAGAAACTAGATGAATGTGTGATTAGGAGTTTTCTAAACAAAGAGGGATAAGTAAAGATACACCAGATAAATGGAATAGCACAGCTTCATAACCTGTCTATACCTCAGGGACAGTAAGAAGCTCAAAGTCACTATGGTAGAGAAGTATATGAGAAGGGAAAAGAAATGCCATTTATTTAGAAATAGTTATGTTGAAATCAGATTATGGAAAGTTCTGATCACTAAAGAAATTAGTGATCATTTTATCTTATGTGATGGCAATAGAGGTATTTCTGTTTTGTTGTGTTTTTCAAAGATTTGTTTATTTATTTTAGAAAGAGAGAGAGAGAACAAGTGGGAAAGGCAGAGGGAGAGGGAGAGAGAATCTCAAGCAGACCTGGCCCGAGATGGGGCTCCATTCCATGACTCTGAGATCATGACCTTTGCAGAAACCAAGAGTCAGTCACTAAACCAATTGTGCCACCAAGGCACCCCTATTTCTGTTTGTTTTTAACAAGAAGTGGGGGGGCACCTGGATGGCTCAGTCATTAAGCATCTGCCTTCAACTCAGGTCATGATCCCAGGGTCCTGGGATCAAGCCCCACATCAGGCTCCCCGCTCAGCAGGGAGCCTGCTTCTCCCTTTCCCATTCTTCCTGCTTGTGTTTCCTCTCTCACTGTGTCTCTCTGTCAAATAAATAAATTAAATTAAATTAAATTAAACAAGAAATGGATGACATAATGAAATCCACAGTGATGAAAGTGTGAAATCGACAGTTAAGAATGTCTTCCATTGGGGATTGTTCAAGGGGATGAGACTCGTGGAGGAAGGAAAAGTGAGGAGAATGTTGTACAATAACAATCCCATTTCTTTCCTTATTAAGTATAAAGTTTAACAAAATAAACCCATTTCTAGAGTTTGAAATGAACAGCCACCAAAACCAACCAGAATCCTCATTGCATAAAAATTATGTTGGGAATCTTGCTAAGACTGATACAGACACGAAATTTCCAAAATGTAAAGAAAGGTATTGAGAAAAAACAAAGTGAAACAAGAAATTAATTTGAAGTTATCTTTACATTTTTTAAGGAGAAGAATTTGTCAGGAAGGCAAAATTTGAGTAACTTCTGATGTGTTGTTAGCCTTTCAACCTGCTTGTAAATTACATTTATAAATTAGCTTATCTTTTTGTATGGATACAATGAAAGTCTTTTTATATGCATTCTCACTATATGCCCTATGACAAGAAGTAGTTTCAGGAATCCTGTGTCTTTGATGTAGGTTCACTTAGAATGTCAGACTCATATATGCTCTTTATATAAGCTCCTTGAATCTGTGTAAGCATGAAAGCTGCTTAAAACACCAATTCATAAAGCAATTCTGTCAAATACTATAAGAACATGTGACCTATGCTTGAGGCTCTATAGTTCTGTCCCTTGCTGTGACCTACATTGATTTGTCACTTAATATTAATAATTGTTCGTATACTAGGATTTTTTAAAAAGCATTCAGCGCCAACTTTGATGTGTGCTTTCTTTGAAAAGTCATAATTTGTAGCCATATATGACACTACCCACTTGCAAAGCTCTATGACCCTTCAATTTAGATCAGAAACTAATGCTGCATATTTGCCACATTCTATCTTCCATATTCCCAAAGGTCATCATGAATTTTTTATTTGCTTTTTTATATTTCAATGTCAATTAGAGCATAATTCGGTACTTGTCAACTTCCAAGATGAGAAGTGAAAAAGCTGAGAGTAGCAATTATCGATACTTCTTGCTTTCACACCAGACTTTGTAAGACTCTTATTTTCAGTGCTAGACCTCTAAAATAACAGAAGCCTAGAAGTATAAGCTAGCATCTGTCCGTAGTTTTTAATAACAGAGAAGTTTTTCTACAATGTTGGACGTAGAAAAAATGTCAGGTACAAAATCCACGCAGAATAAATAGGTCTTAAAACTGAACATAGAGGGATAATTAAAGGACGCCAAACTCAGTCTGGAAAGAGAAGGAATTTATTTATTTATTTGTCAGAGAGAGAGAGAGTACAAGCAGGCAGAGTGGCAGGCAGAGTCGGAGAGAGAAGCAGGCTCCCCACTGAGCAAGGAGCCCAATGCAGGACTTGATCCCAGGACTCTGGGATATTGATCTGAGCCAAAGGCAACAGCTTAATCCACTGAGCCACCCAGGCATCCCAAGAGAAGGAATTTATGATGTATCCTCCAACAAGTGACTTACTATGGGTCTGCAATCCTGTGACCTTATTTCCTGGTGTTCTGGGATTCTTATTTATAATGTGGGTATTATACCTGCCCTACTGTTTATCTTTCTGTATTAAACTTTTTCCTGAAAGATAATGTATGATTTATAAGTGAAGAAGGATGCCATAGGAAATAATGTTTTCTATATTTTATGTTTCATTAATTTTATCAAAAAATGCGCTTATTAAAGAATCAAAAAGTAAAATAGTATGTAAATATAGAGTTCAGTTTCCAACACTAAAGTAAAATTTCTCTCTGAAGAAGCCCAGTATAGAAGACCCCAAACTGCTGAATAAAATATTTTAAAAATCTTCCAAAAATGTACGACTAGTTTAGTATAATGGTACGAAAAAAACTATGCAACTCAGAGAAGGAAGGAAGGAAGGAAAGGAAGGAAGGAAGGGAAAAAAATTAGAGAGGGAAAGGAAGAGAGAGACGGAAAGATTTAGAGAAGATGCTGTTTACTCTTCTGGATTCTTTCCTAGGATTGCTAAATAGTCATCTCCGCTTAGAGTTTGGTTTTAGTGTTCCATTTAAAGAGGTCAGAAGAAAAAGCCAAAGGTAGCATGAAGTAGAACAATTTCTCTGTGAACTCCTGTTTAAAGAAAGGAGCAATATGGTGACAAACTTTGTGGGTTAATTAGGAGATATCTACTCTCTAATAGAAGACTACGAGAATACTGACTATCATTAGTATTGCCTGTACAGTGGCTCCTACCAGACAATCAAGATCTGGGACATCCGGATCCTCGACTGCATCCATGTCCTGCAAACCTCTGGCGGCAGCATCTACTCTATTGCAGTGACGAATCACCACATCGTCTGTGGCACCTACAAGAACCTCATCCATGTGTGGGACATCGAGTCCAAGGAGCAGGTGCGGACCCTGACAGGCCACGTGGGCACCGTGTACGCTCTGGCAGTCATCTCCACGCCAGACCAGACCAAAGTCTTCAGCGCGTCCTATGACCGCTCGCTCAGGGTCTGGAGTATGGACAACATGATCTGCACGCAGACCCTGCTGCGTCACCAAGGCAGCGTGACTGCACTGGCCGTGTCACGGGGCCGGCTCTTCTCGGACGCCGTGGATAGCACTGTGAAGGTTTGGACATGCTGACAGAATGCAGGCCCATCTTGGCTTCCTCTGCAGCCTCCCAGGCGGGTCCTCACCAGGCTGACCACTGGAGGAGTCTCAGGGTGGGGGGGTGTTTCTGCCTGCCCTCCGGGGACAGGCGGGCAGGTTCACCCTGCTGGACAGTGCCCTTCCTGCCCTGTGCCCGCTTGGCCTTGTGATCGTCACTGCCAGGACAGTGCTCAGCCCCTCTCTCTGGGTGCCAGGTGCGATGCTCACCTGGCCCACACCCCATCCCCACCCCAGGTGGACTGTGAGCCTTTTTACTCACCTTTTCTACTGTTTTTAGACTGTATATAGATTTGATTACTTCCTGATTGAAATAAAAGCTGCACACACTGAAAAACAAACAAACAAACAAACAAACAAACAAACAACCTGTACAGGTAGCTCTGGGTGGCCACCAGGGCCCGGACCCAGTGGTTGAGCCCCGTGTGCTCATTAGTATTGCCTGTGGATGGTAGTTAAAAATTATTTTGTGCAAAAAAAAATCTCTAAAACAAAGCAAATTCTATTTAAAATAAGAGCAGGAATTCTTACTAGCTTTATGGCTAAATACCAAAACACAAACAACAACAACAATGTTGGAAAATGTGCACCCAAACTTTGGGGAAAAGCAAAGAAAATTTTGAAAGATCACATTTAAATATACATGAGCTCATAATGGGAAAGACACAAAACAGATACAGATACAGAAGAATACATTGCAAGAGTCAGAAGAAATAACAAATAGTTATTCTAATCCTGAAATACTGTAGATTTTGGCATTATCAGATACATAATATGAAAAAATAATGGTATCTAATATGTTAAAGCATTAAAATGAAAAAACTAACAAACCGGAAATGAATAAAAAGCTACAAAATTTGACCAAGAATATTTGAAAAAACATACAGAATTTCAGTAAATAAGGTATAAAACAACTGAGAGATGGCTACGTGGCTCAGTCGGTGGATCATCTGCCTTCGGCTCAGGTCATGATCTCAGGGTCCTGGTACTGAGTCCTGCATCTGGCTCCCTGCTCATTAGGGAGCCTGCTTCTCCTTCTGCTTGCTGTTCTCCTCTGCTTGTACTCTCTCTCTCTCTGACAAGTAAATGAATAAACTTTTTTATTATTTTTATTATTTTTAATATTTTATTTATTTATCTGACAGACAGAGATCACAAGTAGGCAGAGAGGCGGGCGGGGGGGGGGGAGCAGGATCCCTGCTGAGCAGAGAACCCTATGCGGGGCTCGATCCCAGGACTCTGGGATCATGACCTGAGCTGAAGGCAGAGGCTTTAACCCACTGAGCCACCCAGGCTCCCCTAAACACTTTTTTAAAAAAGGTATAAAACCATTGAGATTTGGTACTCAATAAAAGTGCCTAGTAGCAAATTTGAAATCACCCAAGAAAGAATTTTTGAACTAGAAGATCAATCTGAAGGAATCTTTCAGAATGTGTCAGAGAGGTAAATAGAAACTATGAAAAAAAATTTAAGAAACACAAGAGAGTAATCAAATCTAATGCTTAATCAAATCTTGAATAAAAGAAAAAAAAATTTTTAAGTTCCACTTTGTGACAATTCTAGGCTTTTTCCTCTAATATGCTCTAATTCTGAAGAAATAATGGTTGAGAACTTTTGAGAACAGATAAAAGACATGAATTCTTAGATACAAGAAGATCAATCAATCCTTCCCCAAAATGATAGGTGATAGATAGATAACTAGATTAAAAATATAGATACATTTGATAAAAATATAGATCACCAAAACATTTTTTTAAGATTTTCTTTATTTATTTGAAAGAGATAGAGAAATCACAAGTAGGCAGAGAGGCAGGCACAGAGAGGGGGAAAGTAAGCTCCCTGCTAAGCAGAGTGCCCGATGCGGGGCTCAATCCCAGGACCCTGAGATCATGACCTGAGCTGAAGGCAGAAGCTTAACCCACTGAACCACCCAGGAACCCCACCAAAACATTTTTTAAGAATGGCCAGAAAGAAAGGCAATAGGAGAACAGGCCATTAACTGCTTCAAAGCAAAAACTGGAAAACAGAAAAGAGAGCAAGTCTGTACAGAAAAACATGGAAGACTAAGAAACGCCCAATTACACAGAAATTCAATGAAACTCAATGACAAAGAAGTAGTCTACACTTTAAATTATATTCAAATTGGAGGGAAACTGAAGGGTTTTATTACCAGCAAGATTGGCAAGGGAAGCCACAGTGGGGGATCAGGTGAGCAAGCTCAAACAAAATAACTGGGATTGTTAAAATATCCTTTTGAGGGCAAAGCCTAGAAATAGCAACAGAAAATCCCTTCCAGTCAAAAGCAGCCCACTACTTACTTTTAAGATCCAAAAACAATCAGGGTAGAGGAAAAAGCCTTGCGATGTTGGAGAAAACAAAACATGGAAGGTATGGACAGAGGTGTCAGAGTGAAGTCAACACCAGTTCTAAGAGAGAGGTGATTATCTTGGACTGTAGGGGTAATATCTTTAAGAGTCAAAGGTAAAGAGAAGGAAAGAAATACCTATTGGTAGAAGCCCTCAAGAAATAACATTTGACAACCTGAATAGACTGATATCTAGTAACGAGATTGAAGCAGTGAACAAAAACCTCCCAAAAAACAAGAGCCCAGGACCTGATGGATTCCCTGGGAAATTCTACCAAACTTTCAAAGAAGAAATAACACCAATTCTCCTGAAGCTGTTCCAAAAAATTGAAGCAGAAGGAAAACTTCCAGACTCTTTTTATCAAGCCAGCATTACCCTGATCCCCAAACCAGGCAAAGACCCTACCAAAAAGGAGAATATCACTGATGAATATGGATGCAAAGATTCTCAACAAGATCCTAGCAAACAGGATCCAGCAGCACATTAAAAAGATTATCCACCATGACCAGGTGGGATTCATCCCTGGGTTACAAGGTTGGTTCAACATTCACAAATCAATCAATGTGATAGAACAAATCAATAAGAGAAGAGAGAAGAACCACATGGTCCTCTCAATTGATGCAGAAAAAGCATTTACAAAATCCAGCATCCGTTCCTGATTAAAATGCTTCAAAGTATAGGAATAGAGGGAACATTCCTGAACTTCATAAAATCTATCTATGAAAAACCCACAGCAAATATCATCCTCAATGGGATAAAGCTTGCAGCCTTCCCGTTGAGATCAGGAACACGACAAGGATGCCCACTCTCACCACTCTTGTTCAACATAGTATTAGAAGTCCTAGCAACGGCAATCAGACAACAAAGAGAAATAAAAGGTATCCAAATTGGCAAGGAAGAAGTCAAACTCTCTCTCTTCGCAGATGACATGATCCTTTATATGGAAAACCCCAAAGACTCCACCCCCAAACTATAGAACTCATACAGCAATTCAGTAACGTGGCAGGTTACAAAGTCAATGTACAGAAATCAGTGGCTTTCTTATACACTAACAACGAATATACAGAAAGGGAAGTTAGAGAATCGATTCCATTTACTATAGCACCAAGAACCATAAGATACCTGGGAATAAACCTAAGCAAAGAGGTAAAAGACCTGCACTCGAGGAACAACAGAACACTCATGAAAGAAATTGAAGAAGACACAAAAAGATGGAAGACCGTTCCATGCTCTTGGATTGGAAGAATAAACATTGTTAAAATGTCTATACTGCCTAGAGCAATCTATACTTTCAACGCCATTCCAATCAAAATTCCACTGATATTTTTCAAAAAGCTGGAGCAAATAATCCTAAAATTTGTATGGAATCAGAAGAGACCCCGAATTGCTAAGGAAATGTTGAAAAACAAAAACAAAACTGGCGGCATCACGTTACCCGATTTCAAGCTTTACTACAAAGCTGTGATCACCAAGACAGCGTGGTACTGGCATAAAAACAGACACATAGACCAGTGGAACAGAGTGGAGAGCCCAGATATGGACCCTCAACTCTATGGTCAAATAATCTTTGACAAAACAGGAAAAAATATACAATGGAAAAAAGACAGTCTCTTCAATAAATGGTGCTGGGAAAACTGGACAGGGATATGTAGAAGAATGAAACTCGACCATTCTCTTACACCGTACACAAAGATAAACTCGAAATGAATAAAAGACCTCAACGTGAGACAGGAATCCATCAGAATCCTAGAGGAGAACATAGGCAGTAACCTCTTCGATATCAGCCACAGCAACTTCTTTCAAGATATGTCTCCAAAGGCAAATGAAACAAAAGCAAAAATGAACTTTTGGGACTTCATCAAGATCAAAAGCTTCTGCACAGCAAAGGAAACAGTCAACAAAACAAAGAGGCAACCCACGGAATGGGAGAAGATATTTGCAAATGATAGTATAGACAAAAGATTGATAGCCAGGATCTATAAAGAACTCCTCAAACTCAACACACACAAAACAGATAATCATATCAAAAAATGGGCAGAAGATATGAACAGACACTTCTCCAATAAAGACATACAAATGGATATCAGACACATGAAAAAATGTTCATCATTACTAGCCATCAGGGAGATTCAAATTAAAACAACATTGAGATACCACCTGACACCAGTTAGAATGGCCAAAATTAGCAGATAGGAAACAACGTGTGTTGAAGAGGATGTGGAAAAAGGGGAACCCTTTTACACTGTTGGTGGGAATGCAAGTTGGTGCAGCCACTTTGGAGAACAGTGTGGAGATTCCTCAAGAAATTAAAAATAGAGCTTCCCTATGACCCAGCAATTGCACTGCTGGGTATTTACCCCAAAAATACAGATGTAGTGAAAAGAAGAGCCATCTGTACCCCAATGTTTATTGCAGCAATGACCATGGTCGCCAAACTGTGGAAAGAACCAAGATGCCCTTCAACGGATGAATGAATAAGGAAGATGTGGTCCATATACACGATGGAGTATTATGCCTCCATCAGAAAGGACAGGACTGAAGAGATTATGCTGAGTGAAATAAGTCAAGCAGAGAGAGTCAAGTATCATGTGGTCTCACTTATTTGTGGAGCACAACAAAGAACACAGTGGACATGGGGAGATGGAGAGGAA
This sequence comes from Meles meles, assembly GCF_922984935.1. Classification (NCBI taxonomy): domain Eukaryota; kingdom Metazoa; phylum Chordata; class Mammalia; order Carnivora; family Mustelidae; genus Meles; species Meles meles. The sequence goes on from NC_060070.1 coordinate 13,949,355, forward strand.
AGGGAGTTGAGGGAAACTGGAAGGGGAGATTAACAATGAGAGACTATGGACTCTGAAAAACAACCAGAGGGTTTTGAAGGAGCGGGGGGAGTGGGAGGTTGAGGAACCAGGTGGTGGGTAATAGGGAGGGCACGTACTGCATGGAGCACTGGGTGTGGTGCAAAAACAATGAACACTGTTATGCTGAAAATAAACAAATTTAAAAAAAGGAATAAAAAAGAAATAACAAATGTCACAAGACCAGAAAAAAATCTGGCCACAGAAAATCAATATACCTTAAAGAAATTATTCATCATTTTACCAGCAAAAAATATCATCCTTTGGGCCAAGAAACCAGGTAAGTATCCTAACTTCTTCCTATCTTTCATAGATCCTTCTGATAAAAGCCTAGAAAATCTGATAAAAGTCTAGAAAATCCAATTCATTCAAATATTGATGACATAAAAATAAAACAGTAAAGACACTTCAAGAAAAATGAAATACATTAAGCAAAGCCTCTTAGAAGTCAATGAAAACTCACCAAAAATGTCATCACAAACAGAAATAATGAAATATTTCAACTTAATTTAAAAGGAAATGCAAACAGAACAACTGCACCAATGAAGAAGCATCAGGAAGCAAAACTAAGAAAATAAAGAGTAAATATGGTCAAAATATTTGGAGTTATAAGTGAACAATGAAATAATGAAAAGAGAACTCACAGAATTCAGGAAAGAACTGAAGAATGGGACAACAATGTTTCATAAATGAAAGCTATATTACAAGGAATACTAGTGGGTACAGTCACCACAGGAAGACGTTATAAGGGACAAAAAATAAAATGAAGCAAGATGGGACTGGGGAGGGAGACAAACCATAAGAGACTCTTAATCTCAGGAAATAAACTGAGGGTTGCTGGAGGTGGAGGAGGGAGGGATAGGGTGGCTGGGTTATGGACATTGGGGAGGGCATGTGCTATGGTGAGCGCTACGAATTGTGTAAGACTGATGATTCACAGACCTGTACCCCTGAAGCAAATAATACATTATATGTTAATTTAAGAAAAAGAAAAGCTTAAAACTGAACAAAATAACACTGACTTGAAATGAGAAGACTTAGGCACTCACAAATTTGAAACAAATTGATACCTATTAATCAGTGTCTCCAATCTCTGAAATAAAGCACATGAAATGACCAAAAAAAGATAGAAATGAAGAAAATGAAACAAACAAAAAAAGATTAAATGGGATTAGAGAAAACTGTGATTTCAGCTAGAATAATTGGCCTCATTGCAAATGTGGATTCTTCTTTTTGTCTGGGGGTGACAGGGCATTCTCTAAAGGAATGACAGCTGCAGCCTTTTGTTCCTGAGAAAATATCACTTCCATCTGTAATTGTGGCACCTTCTGCCTTTCTTCTGGGGATGCCATTCACTTTTCCTTCAATGTCTTTTTCATCTTCTGCCTCCATCAGCTTTACCATGATGGAAGTGTGTGAAGGCTGAGGGTGTGGCAGGCAGGTGACACAGATAAACCAAGAGGAAACCAAGTGATGCTAAAAGTCCTGGAGATGCTCGAGAGTTCAAACGCATGAGAGTTTTGGGGCATCCTGGTGGCTAAGTCTGTTTAGCTTCTGGCCCTTGATTTTAGCTCAGGTCATGATCTCAGGGTCATCAGATCAAGCTCTAAGCTGGGCTCCATGCTTGGGGTGGAGTCTGCTCAAGATTTTTTCACCATCTCTTTCTGCCCTTCCCACTCTACCCCACCCCTGTTCGTGTGCACATGCTCTCTTGCTCAAAACAAAAACAACCTACCACAGTTTTATGGGTGAGTTATACCAAACACTTAGAAAAAGAATCAAATCTTATATAAATCTTTTAAGGAGCAGAAAAAACAAGAGTAATGTAATATTTATATCAAAGCTAGATGAAAAGCACTAGAAATTATAATTACATCAATTTTCATTCAAAAACAAATATGCAAAATTATTAAGGAATATGTGATACTAGAAAATAAAATCAACAATGTATTCAAATGAATGAAACATTATCAAGTTCAATTTATCCCAAGAATGCAAAGTTGATCCATCATCTGAAAATTTATTCACCATATTAATAAACTAATTAAATATTATGTGTATATGATCATGTTATTGTACGAAAAAACCCACATTTGATACAATTCTATTTCAAGACAGTGTTATATTTGAATTTTAACTGGGGGTCAAAAAGGTCTGTACCATGTTTCATATCCCACCAGTTTAGTCATCTATAGCAAGATACTCATTAAGAAGCACTTACAGAACATTGTTCTTGAATTTAATATGACCCAAAAGTTACATATAACAAATTAGGATTTTTTATCATTGTGCAATTGTGATAGATACAAAATAATGACTGAATAATGATGACAGGTCAAAAATAACCACTCAGGCCCAATGAGCTTTTTGTTGTTGTATCAGTAACCCATATCTAGGATCTGATACAATATTTCATCACACAATTCAATGAATTGTGAATAAGTTTTCTCATAGTTTACATTTTTAAATACATGTTTAAGCAGATAATTGATAAAAAATCATATCTTACTGAGATTTTTCTTAAGTGTGCCAGAAGCATGTCACAATATTTAACACACAGCTATTAAGTTAGGTACAGTTAAAAAGCACAAAACATTTATTCTTCTCCTATCCCCCTACCCCCCCATGTTGCTTCTCCATGTCTTCATATCAGGGAGATCATATGATAGTTGTCTTTCTCCGATTGACTTATTTCACTAAGCATGATACGCTCTAGTTCCATCCACGTCGTCGCAAATGGCAAGATTTCATTTCTTTTGATGGCTGCATAGTATTCCATTGTGTATATATACCACATCTTCTTGATCCATTCATCTGTTGATGGACATCTAGGTTCTTTCCATAGTCTGGCTATTGTAGACATTGCTGCTATAAACATTCGGGTACACGTGCCCCTTCGGATCACTATGTTTGTATCTTTAGGGTAAATACCCAGTAGTGCAATTGCTGGGTCATAGGGTAGTTCTATTTTCAACATTTTGAGGAATCTCCATGCTGTTTTCCAGAGTGGTTGCACCAGCTTGCATTCCCACCAACAGTGGAGGAGGGTTCCCCTTTCTCCACATCCTCTCCAGCATCTGTCATTTCCTGACTTGTTAATTTTAGCCGTTCTGACTGGTGTGAGGTGATATCTCATTGTGGTTTTGATTTGTATTTCCCTGATGCCGAGTGACGTGGAGCACTTTTTCATGTGTCTGTTGGCCATCTGGATGTCTTCTTTGCAGAAATGTCTGTTCATGTCCTCTGCCCATTTCTTGATTGGATTGTTTGTTCTTTGGGTGTTGAGTTTGCTAAGTTCCTTATAGATTTTGGATACTAGCCCTTTATCTGATATGTCGTTTGCAAATATCTTCTCCCATTCTGTCAGCTGTCTTTTGGTTTTGTTAACTGTTTCCTTTGCTGTGCAAAAGCTTTTGATCTTAATGAAACAAGATGGGATTGGGAGGGAGACAAACCATAAATGACTCTTAATCTCACAAAACAAACTGGGGGTTGCTGGGGGGAGGTGGGATTGGGGGAGGGGGAGCGGGCTATGGACATTGGGGAGGGGAGGCGAACCATAAGAGACTATGGACTCTGAAAAACAACCTGAGGGTTTTGAAGGGTCAGGGGTGGGAGGTTGGGGGAACAGGTGGTGGGTGATGGGGAGGGCACGTTTTGCATGGAGCACTGGGTGTTGTGCAAAAAGAATGAATACTGTTACGCTGAAAAAGAAATAAATAAATAAAAAGGGGAAAAAAAAAAAACATAGGAAAAAAAAAAAAAAAAAAAAGCACAAAACATATTTTTAAAGGGAAAACATCACCCTTTCACACAAAAGCCAAATGTGTTTGTACTCACACTCCACCTGGATTTCACACATTGTCAATGCCAATGGAATCACAGAAATTGCAGACCAAACCTGTCTTACATGAGAGGAGCCTCCAGAAACACCAAGTAAACATCTTCCGTAGAATAAGAAATCATGAAAATAACTGCAGTTCTTAAGAGAAAAACTTACATGTTGATTACTTGCATTTTATTTAAAAACTACTGGGTATTTACCCTAAAGGTACAAACGTAGTGATCCGAAGGGGCACGTGCACCTGAATGTTTATAGCAGCAATGTCTACAATAGCCAAACTATGGAAAGAACCTAGACGTCCATCAACAGATGAATGGATAAAGAAGATGTGGTATATATACACAATGGAATACTAAGCAGCCATCAAAAGAAATGAAATCTTGCCATTTGCAACAACGTGGATGGAACCAGAGGGTATCATGCTTAGTGAAATAAGTCAATCGGAGAAAGACAACTATCATATGATCTCCCTGATATGAAGACGTGGAGATGCAACATAGTGGGTTAGGGGGATAGGAGAAGAATAAATGAAACAGATGGGATTGGGAGGGAGACAAACCATAAGTGACTCTTAATCTCACAAAACAAACTGGGGGTTGCTGGGGGGAGGTGGGGTTGGGAGAGGGGGAGGGGGGTTATGGACATTGGGGAGGGTATGTGCTATGGTGAGTGCTGTGAAGTGTGTAAACCTGGTGATTCACAGACCTGTACCCCTGGGGATAAAAATACATTATATGTTTATAAAAAAATAAGAAATAAATAAAAAATTTAAAAAAATTTTCTACTTAAGTCAAAATGAAAATAAAAATTAAATTCAGCTGAATGCAACAAATTTTCTTTAGTCTAATAAACGAAGAAGAAAGGCTTAAATGCATTGAAATTCATTTTTCATGGCACCAATACATCCTGTTTCTTTACCTTCCACTGCAACTTAAGAAAGCTCTTGCTTTATCTTTGTTTTGTTTTTCTTTATTTTAAATATGGAGATCAGAGATAGGATGAGTAATTGAAGTCACTAAGGTTTTATTTGTTGATATAGTATTGCCTTTAATTCTTCATCCATGTAGAACACACGGCAACAAAAATCAGTGCCTGAAATTATTGCTTCTTTTTAGTCCTAGCTCTCAGCTGCCACAAGGTACAGACCAAAAGTGTAGACAGAGAGAGAGACTATATAAATCATTAGCAAGGTAATTAGCACTAGAATGACCATGTCTTACACACTAAGAACATAGGTAAGAGCCTATTTCATGTTTTCTAAAAGGCACTAGAAGCATCTCTCTACCTCGGTGCCACTTAATCAGGTGCTACCATGCCTAAATTCTGTAGTTATAAATCTACTCTGTTGTTTTAATGAAGCTGTTCTCCCCCTGACTCAAATGTTTCCATTTCCTTCCTCCTTCAGGGCCACCATCAGTCTACTTTCCTCTGGAAAATCCCCCTCCTTACCCATTTGCTTTCCTATCCTTTCTCTTTCATTTTATTTTCCCCATAAGAGTAATTTCTATGGGGGCACCTGGGTGGCTCAGTGGGTTAAGGCCTCTGCCTTCGGCTTGGGTCATGGTCCCAGGGTCCTGGGATCGAGCCCCACGTCGGGCTCTCTGCTCGGTGGGGAGCCTGCTTCCTCCTCTCTCTCTCTCTGCCTGCCTCTCTGCCTACTTGTGATCTCTGTCAAATGGATAGATAAAGTCTTTAAAAAAAAAGAGTAATTTCTATGAAATATAAGTTAGGTCATATCATTATCTGCTTCAAACACTTCAGTATTTTCACTATGCACTTGCATAAATCTAATCTTTATCTTAAACTCCTAAGGTTTACATTATTAGAACCATGTCAATGTCTACAACCTCATCACATGTCCCTATATGAGTCACACTCCCTCTTCCTAGAATGTGACACTCTCCACTATAAGTCATTTGTACTTGTAAAACCTCAGATGCTGTGTTCTCCAGACCTTGCCTTGACTGCTTCCTAATTCCTAATCTCCAGGTTTAAATACTTCCTTTACTGAAACTTCATTCCCTGTCTATTGAAAATTAAGCGGTCCTTCTCCATAATTCTTTGTCATTGAGCACTTTATTTTTTAATGGTTATAATCACAATGTTTGTGTTTATATAGACATGTTTTTATTGTTTAAGTTTCATCATTGAACAAAAGCTTCTTGAAGACAAAGTCTGTGTGTCTGTCTTATGCGCCATCTCATGCCCATGACCTTGGACAGTGTCTACCATAGGACAAGTACTTGTTGAATGAATGACAGAAGAAGGACCGAGTAATTTCAATTACATATAGATACATGCAAATGCAGAGTCCAAAATTTCAAAGGAAGAGTATAATCTCATAATTTTATTTTTATTGTTCATTTCAGTTTTCATCGCTTTGCTGAACAGACTCTTAAATTCAGGTCAAAGACATTATGTAACTGTGATCCATACAAATGCAATGTTTTCTACCAAAAACTATTTCTTTTGAGTGGTGATAAAGCCATTGCCAAAGTAAAAGTTCACTCTCTTATTCAGTTTTGTAGAAAACATTTTTAGTAGAGATGCTAAAAAATAAGTCTGTAAATCTTCAGTCTCCCTTGAGAAAAAGCTTTTAGAAAGAGTGATTTATAAAGGCAAGTCATGAAGACACTTGCAAATAAACTCATATACTAACCCTCATTTTTCTATACTGAGCTATAAATTCCACAGGCTTCAGAAAGTTGGAAGAAATAGGGATGAGGGAAAATATTTGGTTTATATGTACTACAGAATATGATTTCTTCTGATTACCTCTGTTACTGAATTTACTGATTATCTCATACATTTTTAGAATTCTTGTTTAAATATTACTTTAAGAAGTTGTTTCAAACTGTGTAGTGAAATGTTGAATCGCCGAAACTTTGGTACAAGATGGACCAGGATCTGAGTACCTATATGGTTCTTAGTGGCATGGACTTATACAAATCATGTCACTTGCAAAAAGTGGGTAAAAATATCAAAATCAATGATTATTGTTGACTTACATTAAATAAGATATGCTGATAATAAAATCCCTGGCACAAAAGGCATACTAAAATACTATTGTGATAATAATTGTGCTTCTTTTGATGCAGGTATATGGAGATGATGGCTTCCACAAACACATACACTTTGCTCCTGCCTTCCTGCCTACTCCATCCCAAGTGCGCAGAATTTGAGCCGTTAGCAAAACATTGCTGTGACATTAATTTCATCCGTAATGTGTTTCTTATAGGGCATCCTCTGCTGATCGTTGAATAATATTCTCAAAGAATTGGGAGAAAGAGAATGTTAAATATAATGTATATTTTTCAAAAAAGAGTAATTATAATCATAAGTAATAAAGAATGAAGAAGAATAAATGAAACAAGATGGGATTGGGAGGGAGACAAACCATAAATGACTCTTAATCTCACAAAACAAACTGGGGGTTGCTGGAGGGAGGTGGGATTGGGAGAGGGGGAGCGGGCTATGGACATTGGGGAGGGGAGGCGAACCATAAGAGACTATGTACTCTGAAAAATAACCTGAGGGTTTTGAAGGGTCAGGGGTGGGAGGTTGGGGGAACAGGTGGTGGGTAATGGGGAGGGCACGTTTTGCATGGAGCACTGGGTGTTGTGCAAAAACAATGAATACTGTTACGCTGAAAAAAAAAAGAATGAAGGATATAAAAATCTTGGGGTCTGAATTCTAAAAATATCAGTGGCATTATCATAATTTGCTTACGTAAGTAAAGTTTATTGAACACCTTCTATGCACAATGGACTGTGCTAAGCACTGGCAATGTAGACTTTTTTCACTTTTATTTTCCACCTATATTTATTTTTTCAGCTTTATTTGGTATAACTGACCAATACAGTTGTGATACACTTAAAGTATTCAATGTGATGGTCTGATATATGTACATACTATGAAGGGATTTCCACCACTGATTTAGGTAACACATCCATCCCCTCACACTTTTACTTTTTTTATTTTTGGTGAGAACACTTAAGCTTTACTGTCTTAAAAATTTCAATAACACCATGATGTATTGCCAAATTTAGTCACTGTGTTATACATTAGATCCTCAGACTTATAACTGAAAGTTTACACACTTTAACCAGCCTCTCTCTGTTTCACATTTTCATTTTCCATGTATTATCAGCCAGTGGACACACAGATGTTTCCATATCATGGCTATTGTGAATATTAAATATTGCATATTGTGGCTGTTACTGCAATGAATGTGGGAGTGCAGGTATCTCTTTTAGGTAGTGACTTCTTTCACTTTGGATATCTACCCAGAAGTAAGATTGCTGGATCATTTGTAATTCTTTTATCAATTTCTTGAGGAATCTTCTTACTGTTTTCCATAGTGGTTATACCAACTTACATTCCCTCCAATAGTGTACAAGTGTTCCTTTTCCTCCACATCCTCATCAGAATTTATCTCTTGTTTTTTGATAATAAGCATCCTAACCCAAGTGAAATGATAGCTCATTATGGTTTTGACAGAATAGTTTTGTGCAGGAGATGAACCCAGGAGATGAACTTCATCAGTCAGCCCAGCCCAAGCTCCTCCTTGTCTCTCAAACCTTATCAATTGTCCAAGCCACCATCTTTATTCTTAGTGGCTTCCAGTAGCTGAGGGTGTGCCAAGACCCATCAGTGTCCCAAAAGGGAGGATTGCAGTCAACACCTTCATGCAAATGAATTAGAAGCTGGACCTGTGGGCTGTAGCTGAGAAAGTATGAGGTTAGGTCCCTTTCCAGGGAGAAACTGGGAAATGGATATTTTTGCCTATTCCATCTGTGCTGAGCCCAGGTGCATTGCAGTGGGTGTGGGCTCCTAGTCCCATTTAAAAACCACTTTGTTTGCCATGGTCCTGTGGGCCACATGGACACAAGCCCTGCTGACTTTCAGAGCTAGGTATTTGGGGAGTCTGTCCCTTGGGTAGGAGCCTGAGAAGTTTGGGCACAAGGTATGAGATCCAAATCCTTTGCTCCTCAGAGAGAAGCTGGGAGTCGGGGGTCCTCTCCTGCTTATGCGGCACTGTGCCAGAGACCAGGGATGGGTTTATGGGGAGAGTATCTCAGCCTTTCCTACTCTTTTCACTGTGGATCATTTTTTTTTCTCTCTCTCTCTCATTTGCCTGATGCATAGGAGTCACTCAACTAGTGTCTGGTTTTCTCTCAGAGGAAATTGCTGCATGAGTAGCTGTATATGTGATGCATTTATGGGAGGGAACTTCAGGAGCTTCTTATGCTGCCATTGTGGTCCTTCTAATATCTGTTTTATTTATTTATTTATTTATTTATTTTTAGAATTTTATTTATTTGAAAGAGAGTGAGAGAAGCAAGTGGGAGTGGAGGCAGAGGGAGAGGGGGAAGCAGACTCTCTGCTGAGCAGGGAGCCCAATGGGGGGCTGGATTCCAGGACCCTGAGATCATGACCTGAGCTGAAGTCAGACACTTAACTGACTGAGCCACCCAGGTGCCCCTTAATACCTGTTTTAAAAACAGATCTAAACCTGACTTCATGGAGGTTTATGAAGAAAGAGGATATGAAGAAAAAAATCAATCAGCTATCAATCAAATAATAACATAAAACATTATTATTTGAGATAAATGTTGTTGAATAAAATAACATATTTCTAAAAATCATATACAACATACAGAGTCATGAACTTGTGCAAAAGGAAGACCTGAACTGGCAGAAAAAGATGTTGAAAGATGGGAGTCACGTTTCATTACTAACAGATGGCATACAGGAGAAGAACAGGCGTTCGTGAGCTAAAAAATGTTCATAGAAGTCCTAAAAGATCATGATAGACTAAATAGGCTGTCGTAGTAGCAATGGAACAAGCAAATCTCATTTCAACACTTGCAGAGACTTAGAATGGGCAAGTCAGTGTAATAGACAAGAAAAAATTACTAAGAAAAACTTGGAGTGACTAGAATGTGACCAGTCACTCAATCTAACATAACAAGCAAATCATCAGACAGGAATCACTTAATTATCATTAGAAAGACACCAATTCCAGGGACACGATACTGGAGCTCTTCTGCTGGCTCTGTCACTGAATAACTGTGTGACTTTAGGCATACAATTTACCTGCACTGGTTTCAGATTGCCCACCCGAAAATCCTCACCAGTGAAACACCCAACGTAGTATTAAACTTAATTATCTCTTTTGTAGAATAAAGGAAATTGAAATATTGTAACACTTTATTTTTGAGTGACAGTTTCATCATTACTTGTTCTTTCCCTCCAGGGAGGAAATCAAGTAGTTTCTTTCTGGAGCCAACTCCAACTACATGGAGTTAACAGTGGTCCTTTATTTCTAGACGGTACCTTGGCTGAAAAAGTATCCCCAGGAAAACCATCTCTGCCCAGCTTGTCAGCAGCATGGAGAAGCAGGCACAACTGAATTGGGAACGGCGTAAGAGCTCTTTCACCTGGAATGAAAGTACACAGCACAAAAGGCCATACCTGTAAGTGCTGCATTTTTGACAACATGATACAATGTAGCCTAAGGCTAAGTGGAGTTTTTTTAACAATAGGCTGCAGGACAAGCTCTAAATTTTGTAGCTCATACTAACGGTATTACTTTAGGGGAAAATTAGAAATGATAAGGACCTGCTCTCTAAAATATCACCGTGGTGATGCTTGGAACTTCCTCATTTTTAAATTGAATATGGATATAATAAATACTTCCTCAGGATGCCAGAATAAGTGATATACAGAATACAGTTAAATAGCAGAACGGTATTTCTCTGCATCTGTTGCTTCAAATCCATTCCTCTACCTAAAGAAAGAGAGATTGAGTGTGTGTGTGTGTGTGTGTACATGCATGTGTGTGTGCATGCATGTGTGTGTGTGTGTGTGTGTGTGTGTGTGTGTGTGCTAATGACAGGCAGGCCACAGGGTTAAGGAGGAAATGTTTTCTACGATATTGTGTCATGGCCCACCTCATCCCCTATGTTTCAGAGGGACATGCTTTTCTCTGTCACCCTAGCAATTTCCTTTGACAACCTTAGAAATTAGAAAATGTAATAAATACTCAGTGCAGCCCCGTCCTGTGTATGTGCCCAGGCGATGACATATCCTAGAAAGTCCTCTGTATAAGCACCGAGATCTGAAACAAAAGGATTAAAAGCTGGGACAACATGTATTAGAGACAGCAACAGTGTGCTCCATGCTGCCCCACCCAGAATACTACTTCCGATTTGGGGGTTTTAGAGTATATTAAATAGATGTGTTTACTTCTATTTACTTCTGACATGGTTATGAAATTACATTTAAGTGGTATTTTTTAAGGAATAAATACAAAAATAAAAATTGTAGAGGAAAGAATAGACTAAATTTTAGAAACTAAAAGTAAAGAACTGGTACAGAAAACTGGTATACTGACATAGCAAAACTGAAAAAGCTGAAAGCTTTGTGTGGTGGACATTGCAATGTGCCATTCCTCCTTTTCGAATGAAAGACATGTTGATCCAACTGCTGGGAAAACTGAGGATAGACAGCTTTCTGCTTTCACACTGCTTTGGAAATAGCCTCAGCTGAAGAAAGCTGTCCAGTCCAAGGACATGCAACCCTCCCAGGAGATTTTGCATCCAGTGACTGACTGACACTGAGATAAAGGCCTGGCCCCTTGACTCAGTTCTGGAGGACAGTTTCTGCTTAAGCTAGACACAGAGGGGGGTCTTCACTGGAACTGCATTGGAACTGAATTTCTTCCTCTTCTCTCTCCTCCCTCCTTCCATTCTCTAAGAGATCATCTGAAAGGTATTCCCTAATAAATTCCCCACCTGTTTCCCAGGGAAATTAATTTGTGGCAGTGGGTTTTGACTTGAGGAGCACGTGGGTGGCTCGGTCAGTTAAGGGTCTGACTCTTGATTTTGGCTCAGGTCATGACCTTGGGGTCATGATACTGAGCCCTGCATAGGGCTCCAAGCTGAGCATGGAGCCTGCTTAAGATTTTCTCTCTTCCTTTCCCTTTGCTCCTCCCCACCACTTGCATGAGCACACTCTCTCTCACTGTCTCCCTCTTAAAAAAAATAATAATAATAGAAGTGAACCTGACAAAGTAGATGGTAGATGGTAAATATAGAATTTAGGTTTGGTCACTTGTCATCCAGTAACAATGCAAGCGTGGAATCCTTCATGGGCAGTGGCCTTGGATAATATTCCAGTTCAAGATACCGCATTAACAACACCATATATGTAGCAAACGACAACCATGAGTAAATGGTGACCATATAGCAACAGAATTGGATATTTATGGATAAGTACAAAAGATGATTTTGAGGAAAAATGTAACTAATGACTGAGTGTAAATAGCAGGTCAAACAAAGAGTGAAAGTCAGAATGTCTGCTTTTAGCTCTAAAGACATTCTCCCCTACTGCACCTGGCAGGCCAAGAAAGATTAAGGGTAGAGATAGCACTTAACGTTAGAGTAGAAATGTTCTCACAACCCCAAATACGGTGGGTTTGTATGCCAAGGTCAGGGTCCTGCCTGGAAAAGAAAGGGGCCCAGACACTTGGAATAGGATCACTTGACTCGATGCACTTAAAACTCTTGAATTCCAGGATTTCCCTTAATGCTTTGTGCCAACAGAATTGAGCACCACTTGCTGTCGAAGCTTGGTACTTTCCCCTCACTTGAACATAGTGGAGATCCTCACACCTGCAAGAAAGCATGAGCCCTCACACCCAGTGTTCTGACCCCTAACTCTCTTGCTGATCACTAAGTCAATAAACAGTGTCATGTCTCACCATAACCAGTTTTCCTTCTCCTCCTAAGGGAGATATTGGACTGTGCTCGGAAGGAACTTGAAGGGATTAGTCAACACGTACATTTAGGAGCCCAGTGAATAAGACTGAGACTAGATTCTGAGTATATAGGACCAAGATGCACAAATCATAGATTTAGATAAATGAGAGTTTGTCGATATGTGAGCGTTCTCCCAGAATGTAGGATTTGAAACTCCTGCAAGGACCCTGGGAAATGGTGCATCCAACTTCTAGGATGGTTCTGAAAAGCATTCAGGGTAACTCTCCACATATAGTGAAAGAAACAAAACATGATGGGATTATTCTATGTTCTGATAATTGTACATCAAAATATTAACTTTATAGTACATGACTTAATACTTTGTTATACCTAACATATAGTCAGTTCTCAGAAAAGGAAACTCAGGGACCAAAAGTATATGGCAAAATGCTCCATCATATTAGTTGTGAGAGAAATGCAATCCAAGCTACAAGGAAACAAAAGTTGGCTCTCAACAAATTGACAACAGTTGTACGACAGTGGCAATCCCAAATATTGCCAAGGCTTAGGAGCAACACTATTTCTCATACAATACTGATTTCAAGAGGAAATAGGCAGTATCTAGAAAATGTGATAATGCGTGTACCTCAAGTAAAGCAATCCAAGCCTCAAATGTGTACACCAGAGCAGAAGTTATCAGACTATTTTTATATTAGAACTTTTTTATAGTCTTACAATTTATTGAGGATAATGGACATACAGAACCTTTGTCTGTACAGATTATATGTATCAATCATTAATGTGTTAGATACTGTTTGATTCCAATTACAGGACATTCTTCGAAAAATGAAATAGAGATTAAAGAACAAGTCCATGGATGCCAGAGATTGTAGGCTGTAGAAGATGACTGTAAAGGAATAGCACAAAAGAAAAAAAAAATATTTAGTGCATTAGAAAATTAAGATAGAAAATTTAAGATAGAAAATTAAGAAAGAAAAACTGGCTGGATGACTCAGTCAGTAAAGTATCTGTCTTCAGTTCAGGTCATGGTCTCAGGGTCCTGGGATCGAGCTCCATATCTAGCTCTCTGCTCAGTACAGGGTCTGCTCCTCCTTCACCTTCTGCCCCTCCCCCCACTATGTGTGCACATGAGTTCCTGCACTTTCTCTCTCACTCTCTCTCAAATAAATAAAATCTTTTAGAAACCCAGAAAATTTAAAACACTTATTGTTCAATTTTTAAAAATAAAAATAAACCAATCATACATAAATATACGTAACATTTTTCATAAAATAACTAAATTTTTAAAAACAAAAACAGTTAAAGGGAGGCATTGTTCTACATTTTTGCAAATCTTTTTACTGTCCTTGTTAATGGAAGACAACCAGAGTTCTCATACTCGCTTCTAATTCAATTTATTGTCCCAGCACGTGTTCTGTTGCCTGTGGAAGACTCCGCTCTAAAGTCATGAGAGAATGAGTGTAAAAATAACAACTAATACCTTAATATTTCATAAAAATAACTTTGATCTCACAGGCTCCAAACCACACTTTGAGAAGAAGTATTGCACTAGAAAAACACCCCAGCTTGTTTATAAGGAGACACTTGAAGATATTCATTGCAAGATTTTTGATTAAAAGAAAAATGGAAATGATACAAATATTCATTCGCTTGGAATACAGTACACTAATTCCTATAATACATATTATTTGAGAGTAAAAATGAGCACATAGAGATGCATGTATCTGTAGGGACAAATATCACAAACTTGAAAGAAAAGAAAAAGTTGCAGTAGGATGCAGATAGTATGATAAAGTTCATATAAAATATGCATACAAAGTAAAATCATATTTTCTGGGCATACATAGATTTGTCCTAACAGATTTTAAAAAAGTGTATAAGTTGGATAAATAATGAATTCAAGAGAGTTGCCTGTTTTCTCTGGGTTAGTAGAAAGAACTACAGGTGGAGAGGGGTACAAAGGTGATTATCATTTGTCCCTGAATTTCTAAGTTTGGTAATTATTTTATGGGCTAACTTAATTTTATTTATTTATACCTCCCAGCATATTTGAATTAGTTCATACTTCTACTAATAATAACAAATGTTATTAACTGATAATCATGATAATTGCTGTGGTAATGTTTAAAGTATGAATGGTATGTTTGTGTAATAAGGAAAGGTTAAAAACTTCCAGTTGTAAAACATAAGAGTGGGGATATGATATACAGTGCAGTGACTACAGTCAATAATATGGTATTGTGTATTTTATAAATTGCTGAAGGAATAGATTTGAAGGGTCTTCATCACAAGAAAAATATTTTTGTACCTGTATACACTGATGGATGTTAATTAGACTAGATAATTTTGCAATATACACAAATATTGAACCATTATGTTGTACACCCGAAACTTACTTAATATTAAAGTCAATTATACCTCAATTTTAAAATGGATGGAAAAACAAAATAGTGAGTGCAGATTCTTTGAGAAGCAGCTACCAAGGTAAAAGGTACTTTTGAAAAGGGACTTTTGAAAAGTAATATAGGATTAAGGACGGTATTTATTTCCTTTTAGGTGGGCGTGACCTGAGCAAGGGAGGGATTTGAAAAGATGGGGAAGATAAGATTCAGGTTTGAAGGGGAATCATGGATGGAGCAAAGTGTGTGCTGATGAAAGGGGACAGAATTCACAGCAAAGCAGAAACAGATCTCAGGAGTAAAGACAGCTTTCACTGGAGAATCTTAGGGGGACAGAAGGATTAGCGTCATTGCAGCTAAGTTTGGTCAGAGATTAAAAGTTAAGGAGCGTTCACATTTGATGGATTCTGGTTTTTATTTTTTAATAAAGAATGGAGTCATGTACCGTGTCAAATGGAAGATGGGTAGATGGATGGATCATTTGAAAAAAGAAGTTGACTTAACATATTCAACTTGGTAGTATATAGGATTTTTGGTCAAGATTGAGGATTGTGCCCACTTTCCTGGTCTTCCCTATTATTGCAATGAGTGAACTAACTATGGTCCTTTATAAAGCCAGGTCTTCTGCTGCATAAGCAATTCCCTATCCCCTGTCACCTATCCAAGGTAATTCCTCCTGTAGTTATATTCCATATCCCCATTTTACCAATATTCCATGTTTACTGTAGAATTCCTGTGATTTTGCTAACACAATATGTTAACTCTATCACTGAAGGAAGTCTCTCCCCTTACCTCAAATCCCCTTTTTGTTGTCAATCCTTCCTGGCTATCTGTTACAGCAAAGTTTATATGTGGAATCTGAAAAAGTCAAACCATAAGACCAGAGAATTGAACAGTGGTTTCCAGGTCTATCCTGTAGCACATGTTGCCATGATACGCACATGCACTATTTCCTAAAAATCAAAGTACATTTCATTTTCCTCTATTTTTGATAAAAGTAATATCCATTATCAATGACCTAACTCATGTAAATATGTGATTATTTTAAGATTATTTAAGACTAGATTAGATGCCATTTTTAAAAGGTTGTAAATCCTTCTGATTATAAAATATAAATTGATTTTTATAATTATCTTTTATTTAAATTTTAAAAACAATATTGTTCTGAGTATGAATACCTCCCTTCCTCATGTCAACCATGAGAGTAATTTCACACTGCATTCATACATAAAATAGACTTGTTTAAAAGGAAATGAAACTAAACATTACCAGACTCAATCCCTGCATGCCACATCTCTGGCATGTATTACTTTTCGTGCAATGCCATCATTTTACTTGTAAGGCAGAGGTTGGAAAACACCTGATGATTGACCGAGCCTCCCCAGAACAGATGCATTGTGTAATTACTTCCCCCATGTAATATGAGTGCCATGGGAAAAGTAAGATAAATTCATAGTTCTTTCATCTGAGAATATATTTCTTAGACCCAAAATATTGCATGTGGGTCAGCAGGAATGGTTTTTATTTTGACCGTTAAGAGCAGTGTTTTATGGAACCAATTTTATTTAGTAATTGTCTGAAGATTCTTCCTTCTTCAAAGTCTATTTCCTCTTAGAGTGTCTACCACACAAAACAAATACCTTCATCTTCTCTTTGGCTATTTACTTTTTTGTGCCCCCACCCGTCAAAATCCCGCCAATGGTTTTCATTTTACATTCTTTTCCTCTCTCCTTCTCTTTCCCACTTATGTCCATAGATCACTTTCCTCCTCCAATCTGGGGAGATGGCACAAGAGCAAAGATGACGGTTTAACCAAACAAAATGTCAACAGTCACAAGCAATAGGTGGGTGTTTACTTACTGTTGGTAAATTATAACCACAGCAACAGCAGAAGATAACGAGATAGAGCATCACTATCAAATAGGTAACCCACAGCACCTCGAAGATCCCACCAAAGCACCCAGTTGTCAATATTATCATCTGACAGCATTGCAAATTCCCTTTGTGAAACTGCTAACTTCTTGCCTTAGGGCAGTGTCCAACAAAATAATCCTTTCCAGCATCTCTCGATCATTTAAGAAAACTTACTGGTGTGGGTAAAGAAGCTACTTTAGACTTTTGCGGACTTAACTCCATTTGTCCAAATGAAGCTCTAACAAAGGTGTTCATAATGCTTGAAATAGAAATATGATTGTCAGATTCCTGGCAGCATCTAAATGAAAGCTGCAAGGGCATCCTGATGATGTTAAAAATCTACTGATTGGTGTTGTTGAAGTTTGGACTATTGATATTATAATGTATTGACAACCATTTCTGACAGAAATAACTCTAAACTTTCACAGGAGAGATAAACTTATAAAATATATATTTTTTAAATTTCAGTCTCTTGATGGTTCTTTTGGCCTCTACATTACCATATGAAAGCTCTAAATATTATTTCCTCAAGCTGTTAGAACAATTCATTCAAGAATTTAATGACTTTAAAAATATGTCAGGTATCCTGCTAGGAACTAAAAATAGAAGAACAATAAAAAAAAAACTTTAATTTTTATGCAGGGCTTCATAATGTAGAGGGATATATCAACATTAAAGCCTGAAAAAAATGTTTGCAACTTCAAGGCAGAAGAACTCACTGAGACCCAAGCAACACTAATGACAAGATAGCCATTTCAACATCTGTTTATTTTCTTTCTAAATTTATGGAATTTAAAAAAATGTTTACAACCATGCAGGTAGTAACAAATAACTCACAGACTAAGAAAAATTAAAAACTGGATTAGTTATCTAATGCTAGAATGCATTTCAAGGGGGGATATTTATTATAAAAATTAAATTTCAAATTGAGCTACTATTCATGAGCAAGGACATTCTTAGACATAACCAATGATGCAGAAGTTTCCTATGCTTTCTCATAAATAAAAAGCTGTCAGTTAAATATCCCCCAGAAAACAGAAATCAATTAAAATCATAGTCTGAACAGTGAAAATGTGGGGCACCTGGGTGTGTCAGTTGGGTAAGCCTCTGCCTTCAGCTCAGGTCATGATCCTGGGTTCCTGGGATTGAGCCCTACGTTGGGATCCTTGCTCAGCGGGGAGTCTGCTTCTCCCTCTCCTACTGCCTGCTCTCCCTACTGCTTGTGATCTCTCACTGTTTCTCTGTCCAAAAAAAAAAAAAAAAAAAAATTAAGATCTTAAAAAATAATAATAATAATAACAATGAAAATGTGAAATTTTTAATAAGTGGTCTGTGAAATCAGTAAAAGTGATTTTAAAGTCTACTAAGTGTATTTTAAAAAATTATAAAACAATTCAAATATTAATATATATTGTGGAGGACTTATATAAAAATTAATTTAAAAGAAACTACACAAAAAGAAATTAATAATAATATTGAGATGTGTTACAACTATCTCATAGGCTTTTTGTAAAGACTGATTTTTTTAATACTTGCAAAGTGCAAAGAGCTATGAATGGCACATAGTCAACAATAAAGTAAACCATGATGATCACAAAATGATGATGAGATGATATTATCATTCTCTAATAGCCCAGATTATCTCAATAATTCCAGCATATGAACTGAAGGTATAGGGGAGCAAAATTTGCCACCCCAAAATGTCTCTTTGGCATTGGATTATTTTAGGCCAAATATTTAAAAAAAACAGAAGCCTCAGGAAGAATCCTTCACCTTCCCTCAAGCTACCTGAAATAATTTAGGCAGAGAACCTGCTCCAGCAAGAGAACCATCATATAGATAACTCCTACCTATTATAAGAAGAATTAGATACGGTAAACATGAAGGAACATAGCATAGTCTTTTTGTTAAAATTTTTATGTACCATTGATTCTGAGTGACCCTACAAACATTGTTAACCAAACATTTACTCTTTTTCATCTTCCTGATAATTGTCTTCCTCCACTTTGAAGTCCCAAACCATTAACCCCTTCTGGATGGCATATGGGCCTCAACTACCTGACTGCCTGGGGGGCTCAGAATCTTATGGAACCTCCATATGCACATAATTAAATTTGATTTTCTCCTGTTAATCTCCTTCATCTGAATTTAATTACTAGACCAGCCAAAAGAATCTTGAAGTGTAAATAAAAATGTTTTTTCCCAACAGAAGGAAGAGAGAATATTTTTACAATCCTTTAGAAAAGATTCATAGTGTCTAATCTCATTTTGGCCTTAATATAACCCAATTAACCTTTCTCCTGTTCCTAGACAACACTTTTTCTGAAATTTTAGATATTTAGCCGTAAGCCAACAATCAACACATCCTTTACTAGGTCACTATCACTCTATTTTCCCTTTTTCTTCCTTTCATAGTGAAAGTTCTTGAAAGAACCATTTTGGAATGATGTTAGGAAGGATCAATAAATGGCATACCTCACATTCTAGAATCCAAAAAAATTTTCTTTCATGTTATGTTAGTTACCATACAGTACATCATTGGTTTTTGATTTTGTGTTCCATGATTCATTGTTTGTGTATAATACCCAGTGCTCCATGCAGTGCTTGTCCCCCTTTAATACCATCACCAACCTACCCATCCCCCAACCCTCCCCCCGCCTCTAAAACCCTCGGTTTGTTTCCTGGAGTCCATAGTCTCTCACAATTAAAATAAGACTAAACAGACTGAGAATCAAAACATCATTTGCATTTTTGACCACTAGTTTTTGCCTCTGTACCCTACTGCCTTGCTATTGTTAATAAACATTTCCTTTGTATATATTCATCTTATTAATGCATCATAATATTTAAAATAAATGATAAGTGTCCTGTTATTTTGAAAATCCATTTTGTGGTTTGTGTAATTATGCTATCTTCTCATAATTACTCCCATAGATTTTCTGAGACATGGAGAATAATTTTAATCTACTGAAAATGTTTTTTCCCTCTCCACTTGAAACTAAACACATGCATATGGCAGAGTTACTTTTACTCCCTGTGAAGATGCTAATGAACATTTCTGGACTCAAAGAATAACACAATCTCCAACCAAGCATATATTTAAACATTACAGAAGCTTAAATGAAAAAAACAACAATATTTGGCATATTCAAACCAAAGCTTTTTACACAATTAAAAGGAATGTTTTCATATTTAACAACTTGCATAAAGTCTTAGAAATAAAAAATTGATTTTTTTTTAGTATTAAGAAATCCATAAACATAGAAACTTCCAATTTGGGGCTTACTTATTAACAACCATCCAAATAGGTTTTCTGAGAGATTTGTATTCAAATAACATAAATAGAAATCACAAACAGGTAATTAGCTGAGATGATGTCTGAAATTACAGTTTTGGTGTGCACTTTGAACCAGCAGTTTATCTGGGGCTTTTGCTTCCCACTAAAACCCACATATATAATTTTTGGAACATTATTAGTAGCCTCTGGTTGGCCACACATAATAAAAATGTCACAGGGAGAGGAAAGAGAAAGGATTCATTGGCCAATCTACCAAAAAGCCAGGTCACCTTAGCTTACATGCTAACTATATATGATAAACAAAGTTCTCTACTGATCCTTTTGCACTGACCTCTCAACACACGAAACACTGGAATATGTCACATGGGCAGTATTGTGAAGTTCTGTGTCAAAGACTAGAATCTCTTGTAAATGAGAAAGCAGAAGGAAAAATGATGAAGTAGGTGGAACTAATGGCAAGTAGAGGCACTATACCCTCATAGACACATTGCATAATATAAAATTGTCCAGGAAAACAGTTTGTCCTCTTTGCAACACGTTGTCCATTCTGTTAGCCCTTAGGCTCAATCTGTTATCAGAGCAAAGTTTATACTGTTCTCCAAGGCTTTATCAGTTTATACTGTTTATACGATTATCAAGCTATACTGTTTATACTGTTACCCATGGCTTTATCAATTAATTAGGCCTGTATTAATAATATCACCTTTTTTCTCAAAATTTTCTCCCCAATGTAAATACCTATAACCAAGAAGTTCATGGCTTGTGTTCAGAGATTTTTTTCCCCCTTTGCTTTTTCCTTCCACTGAAAGTCAACAAATACTTTTTCTCTCCTTTGATAACCAACTAATGGTGAGTTGAATTTAAGATTCAAGAGAGAATAATGAGTTTGGAAGGAAGTGTGTCCAGAGTGGTCTTTTTGAAGTAGGGATATATGGGAAATAACTCTGCAAGTAAAAGTTAAGGAAGTTATGTTTCCAAGGGTAACTCCAGATGGGAAGGACTTTTTCAAGAGTAGAGAGAAGATAGAAACAAGGGAGGAATAAGGGCAGATTTATTCTGAAGGCTCATATTTTCTTTCTCTAATACACACACACGCACACACACACACACACACACACACACACACACATGTTTTGTTTTGTTTTGTTTTGTTTTGTTTTGTTTGCAAATGCAGCTGTCTAGAACAGTTGGCTTTACCACCTCTGAATTTCCTTCAACTAACCTCGTAAAAAGGGTGTGGAAATGGATGTCCCAAATAATTATTTTATAGTGTGCTAAAATTATATGAGTTACTGAAGAAAATAAAGTGGAATAAAAAAAATAGAAAGCATGGGGCGCCTGGGTGGCTCACTGGGTTAAGCCTCTGCCTTCAGCTTGGGTCATGATCTCAGGGTCCTGGGATCAAGTCCCGCATTGGGGTCTCTGCTCAGCGGGAGCCTGCTTCTCCCTCTCTCTGCCTGCCTTTCTGTCTACTTGTGATTTCTCTCTCTGCCAAATAATTAAATAAAATCTTAAAAAAATAGAAAGCATATTTTAAAAAGCAAAAAGCAACAAAGAAACCAACACTGTATAAGAAGACCAGAAATCCTAAACAAAAATTTCATACAAACCACAAAAGGAAATTAGAGCTTCAATTGATGTTAATGCCAAAAAGGATGTCAATCCCAAATCAAAGAACTGTCTCCAAAAATAGATATTTCCACATGAATTTAAAAGAAAAATCATTTGTTTCAACTACATTCTTTTATATAAATGACACCATGGGAGATTTACAAACCAAATACAGCAATAGATATATAATATATAACATATTACACATTCAAAATAGTACTTTCAACAATTCTAACAAGTAAAATAAACAATTTGGACAAATGAAATTCATTAGGTAAAATAGTATCTTTATAAATATGTCTTGAGGGGCGCCTGGGTGGCTCAGTCATTAAACGTCTGCGTTAGGCTCAGGTCATGATCCCAGAGTCCTGGAATCGAGCCCCGCATCAGGTCCCTACTTGGCAGGAAGCCTGTTTCTCCCTCTCCCAATCCCCCTACTTGTGTTCTCTCTCTCACTGTGTCTCTCTCCGTCAAATAAATAAATAAAATATTTTAAAAATTAAAAAATAAAAAATAAATAAAAATATGTCTTGAATTCTAGATCTGGTTTTAAATCTAACCTAACAGAAGCTTTGAGTCATATTTAGAACTTGCTTGAATAAAGAACTATTAAACATAGACCACACTAGTCTCTGTTGTGTTATTCTATAGTAAGCTCTAGATGATTAATCCATTCACTAGTTTAATATAATATCTACAGGGGCGCCTGGGTGGCTCAGTGGGTTAAAGCCTCTGTCTTCGGCTCAGGTCATGATCTCAGGGTCCTGGGATCAAGACCCGCATCAGGGTCTCTGCTTAGCAGGGAGCCTGCTTCCCTTCCTCTCTCTGCCTACCTTTCTGCCTGCTTGTGATCTCTCTGTCAAATAAATAAAAAAAAATTTTTTTAAATGTTTAAAAAATATAATATCTACACAAGCAAATCTTATTAGAAAACATATTACTTAAATGTGCTTATCTATCTAAAATAATTGGGATGATGCAGTTTACAAGTATAAAGATTTAAAGGTAATTTTTAGCAGGTGTGTTAGACTTGTATTAATTTTTCTAAGCCACAGAATAAACAAAACCAAACTAGATTTTTATGAAACTTGTTACTAATTTAATGCCCCTTTAATTTACAACAAATTTGGAGCTCCTGGGTGGCTCAGTGGATTAAGCCGCTGCCTTCGGCTCAGGTCATGATCTCAGGGTCCTGGGATCGAGCCCCGCATCGGGCTCTCTGCTCCGCAGGGAGCCTGCTTCCTCCTCTCTCTCTGCCTGCCTCTCTGCCTACTTGTGATCTCTCTCTGTCAAATAAATAAATAAAAAAAAATCTTAAAAAAAAAAAATTTACAACAAATTTAAACATTCTAAATGGCTTTAAAAACTGATATTTGAACATTAGTATATTTACCTAATAACTATCTTAAAAATGATAACAGTATCTTATCCTCACAGAGTGTTACTGTGTTCTAGGTATTGTTCTCACAAATGTAATCCAAACAGCTACCCCAGAAAGTAGGTATTACTGCTATCCGCCTTTCCAAGACAGAGAAGCCAAGGTTCTGAGAAGTTAAGTGATCTGCAAAAAAAAAAAAAAAAAAAAAAAAAAAAGGCTTGGATTCAAATACATACCAAGGTGCTACAAACACTGATCCCTTAATCATCTCATTACATGAATGGCCTCCTCAAAGATATTAAATGAAGAAAAAATTGTGAAATGTAGAGAACCATCCATCCTTTCTAGAGACACTTAATTTTTCTCTTAATACAAAGTTTAGGACTGGATCCAACTTATTTAATAGTCTTCATTATTTTGCCTATTCTTTGTACCCAAATAACTACTTCTAAATTGCCTTACACTCCTATGTTTACACCCTTTATACACTCTGCCTCTTCCTGTTTCAATTTCTTCCTCCTCTCTTTTTTAAATACCATGGATGGACTCAGGTGTATGCATCCATATCAATTATGATTTGGTTATGTACAAAGGACCTCAAATAGAACAGCCGAGGGAAGACATTTAATAGAATTACATGAAGAGGTTGAATTACTGTTTCTGTCCAATGGGAATCTGCTTTTAGTTGAGACTCCAATAAAAAAAGGCACTCTCTATGGACTCTGAAAAACAACCTGAGGGTTGTTTTGAAGGGGCGGGGGTGGGAGGTTGGGGGAACAGGTGGTGGGTAATAGGGAGGGCACGTATTGCATGGAGCACTGGGTGTTGTGCAAAAACAATGAATACTGTTACGCTGAAAAAATAAATAAATTTAAATACTGAAAAAAAAAGGCACGCTCCCTTCAAAACTTCTCATCAAAAATTACTCCTATATTATGATAACATAAAGAACACATCCTTAGAGAAAGAACATTGGTTCAAGACAAAGAGAAAGAAATCAAATGAGCTCTAAAGGTAAATAAGAAAAAAAAAAGAACAATACAAACAAGCAAAATCTTTCTCTGGGATAATTAGGTAAGTATAGTGCAGCCAACACATTGCCAAACAATACATACAAGGGAGTCACAGAAGAGAATGCACAAATGGACTTTAAGAATGTAAAAAGTTGCTCCACCTCCGAGGTAATCAAGGGAAAGACTGATTAAAACACTGTTAGATCAAGAATACCAATTAGAGTGTTTAGCCTCTTCTTCCCTTGCCCAGTTAGCTTTCTTTCCTCAAGGAATAATTGTCCTGTTGATTCGTCTTGGTCTTTCTTTTTGTGCTGTTGCTCCCTTTCAAAAGTCTAGCGACATTTGAGGATCAATCATGTTTATGAATGAAGCCCCTGGTTGCTGTACAGAGGTGACTCGGGCCATTTTTGCTTCTGTTGTATAAGCCTGTTTCCTGTTTCCCCAGGAGCCCAACTTCCTGAATTGGAAGCTGCCCTGAAGGACACAGAAGGCAAACTTTGTGTAAATGGAAAAGGGACAGCTTAGCTATAAAGCACACAGGCAGGCCTCGAATTGGGTTTCCTGCAAATAGACTACAAGAAGTCACATGCAAGTAGCTCACTGGAGAATGCTCCTTGGAGATACAGCTGGAAGAAAGTGAGCACGGCACACTGAGCAGATGCAGGAGCGGACTGACAGTGCAGCGGGGGATGAGACTCAGCGTATCCTACCAGAGCTGCTGAGCTAGGACAGCCCTTCAGAGTTGTCCCAAATTTAGGCAAACACACACTCCTGGTGCAGGAGGTTTTTCTGAAGTACTGGAAAAAGACTATGGCTTATATATTTTGCCTTGGACCAGCAGTGAATCATCATCATTGTTCAATAAATCCATGAATCAAATGTACTCAGCAACTGCCTCCCAATTCATAGTCCTTATAGTTAACCCTTTCCATCACACTTCTCAAGCATCCAAGATACTGAGCATCAGGCAGTAATTCCCCTCCACAAATTACACCTTCCATTTCACCACTAGTGAATATTTTGACAACATGCTACAGCTACCCATAATCTATATTCCACCAATAATTGCCAGACAGCTGATAAAAGACTTAGCAATAAAATCCTATTTAATATCTGTTTCCTATACCAATCCTGAGGCCAGATATCCTGGCTTGGGTTCCATGGTGATAGACTCTGAGGTATGGAGTTGCATGGAGTATTGGGGAGTGGTCTCAAGAGAGAGACTATAAAAAGTGAAGAAGGAAGGATTAGACCCACCAAAGAACTGACCCTCAGTGTGGCTGTAAGTGAACCTTTAGGTGATCCTGGTTGAAGAAAGACAACTGAGACAACCAGTTATTATTCCTCTACCATTCTCTCCCCAGGAGTTAGAACTTTGGGTGGTGCACTTCTTTGTTCCTGAGAGCAGTTGTCTGAGAAAAATACAGCAGTGACCTTTCAGCAACCAATATTCTTAGTTGCTCAGGGATAGGTACGTTGGCCCTCAGGAGGGAAGCTAGAAGGGAATACAATGAACTACATATACACAAGTATAAATTTGATGAGTTTTCACATGCCCCCATGCAACTGCATCTCCTTCCCCTCCCTTCTGCAATAGCATCTCCTGCCCCTACCCAGCCCAGGCAGTCACTCATTGATACTACAATGTATCAGATTAGTATCAATGATAGTACCAATGATAGTATCAATGTATCAGATACCATGGGTTAGTTTTTATTTTCTATAAGTTTATATAAACATAATCATATATTGGGGCACCTGGGTGGCTCAGTAGGTTAAGCATCTGACTCTTGATTTTGGGTCAGGTCATGATCTTAGGGTTGTGAGACGGAGCCTGTTTAAAATTCTCTCTCTCCCTCTCCCCTGCCCCTCCCCAGTCTCCTTGCATGAGCTCTCGCTCTCTCTTTGTCTCTCTCCTAGATAAATAAATAAATAGAATCATATAGGTGGTACTTTTTGTCTTGCTTCTTTTACTCAGTATAAGTATTACGGATTGCATCTATTTTGTTGTATTTATCCACGATCCATTCCTTCTCTGCTGAGTAGTAATTCACTGTATGGATACGTCACAGTTTTTGTATCCATTCTTTCACTCTTGGACATTGGATTGTTACCAGTTCTTGATTATTACATTTAAAACTACTATGGACATTCAGATACACGTTTTTGTATAGTTGCAGGCTTTCTATTCCCTTATGTAAATGCATAGAAGTGGAATGACTGGGGCACATGCTAGGTGAAAATTTTACTTTTCATGAAACTGCCGAACTGTTCTCCGATGTGGCTGTATTTCACATTATCACCAGCAGTGTATGAAGACCACTTGCTCCACATCTTCACCAAGACTTGGTGTTACTAAATGTCTTGATTGTAGCCATTGTACTGAGAGTATAGTAGTATATCACTGTGGTTTTAATTTGACTTTTTTTGAAAGATTGTATTTATTCATTTGAGATAGATAGTGAGAGATAGAGCAAGAGTTTGGGAGAGAGGGAGAAACAGGGTCCCCGCTAAGCAAGGAGCAGGACATGGGGCTCGATCCCAGGATCCTGGGACTATGACCTGAGCTGAAGACAAACACTTAACTGACTGAGCCACCCAGGCGCCCCTATTTATTTTCAGTCTGTCAGGATTTTCAGTTGTTAGGAATACAACTCACACTGGCTGACTTAAGCGCAACAGAATTTATCAAACAACATTAGGTACCTCAGAGTATCTCAGGAGAGCCTGAAGAGAAAGTATGGGTGTCACTGACAAGGAACCACATAGCCAGGAAAAACATCAAACTATATATATATATATATAGTAGAATAGTTACAGTAAAACCCCACTCTTAATGCTACCTACCACTTTTTTTTAAGCTTACACAAAGGCAATATTAACAGAAAACAGTAATTTGAGGAATGCGGTTCAGAGACGGCAACCATGGCGACCCCCTTTCCTGCAGGTGCTACCAGAGGGGATGGGGGTGACATCCTCAAACCGCCTGATCTTCATTCCTGAGCAGGCAAGGGTTCTGAGTGCTGGCTGGGTCCCAGGTCCAGGGGTCTTGGTTCTATTTCCTCCTGTGGCCTGTAGATGTGGAGGTCAGTGATGCCCAGCTCCTTCCACCTCTGGGCTACATCCTGGGCAGTCAACATGGCAGCATAGGGAGAGGACTCATCTCAGTCGACCTTCACCTTCATTCCACCATCACATGGCAGATGGTTTCCTTGCCAGAAAGATTGCTGACAGGGACCAAAGTGTCACTGAAGGATGCAAAGATGTGGTGGACACCAAACACTTTTTCCCCTTCAGCTACCTGAGGTCCAAGGCTGATGACGTAATGATTAATGATATTGAGCATTTTTGGGGGTGCCTATTTACCATTAAGAATATAAACATACCAAAAAAAAAAGAATATAAACATACCTAAAAAAATGTTCAACATCATTTGAGCACAATGTGTATGCACACACACACACACACACACATACACAAACACAGACATACTCACACACGGGAAACTTTCCAAATCTTTTGCCCATTCTAAGTGGACTGCTTTTTTGGTTTTTTTTTTTTTTAATTGAATCATCATAGTTCTGTACATATTCTAGATAAAATTCCTTTGTTGGCTAAATATTTTGCAAATATTTTCTCCCAGGTTTGCCTTTCATTTTCAGAAGAGGATCCTTCAAAGAGCAAAAGTATTTAATTTTGATGAAATCCAATATATTACCTTTTAAAACAATTTGCATCATGTTTAAGAAATCTTTGCCAAGCTCAAATCCCTATATGCTTCTAGTTTTGTATACAGATTTTATAGTTTTTAGCAATTATTTTTAGGACAACAATCCATTTAGGGTTAATTTTTATACAAAGCTTAGAGTTCAGGTTAACATTTTAACACATGGCTATAAAATTGTTTCAGCATCATTTGCTGAAAGAAAAATTTCCTTTCCCCTCATTGACCTGCCCTGGGACCTTTCCTGTGTCTTTGCTTGCATGGTAATATTTTTATTAAGTGTCAAACATCTTGAATTTTAACTCCTGAGTGATAGGCATTTTTGTATTACTATAAATTCAGTCAAGCAACTTGGAATTTGTCTGATCCTCTCAAGTCTTAGTTATAACATTGTTAGATGGGACAGAGAAGCCTTTATTCTAGGGATAATTTTTCCGCACTACTGAGGCAAGAACCTTTCACTCAGAAACCCACAAAGTGTGTTTCTCAGGTAGGAAAACAAACTCATTCTGGCCCCCCACGAGACCAAGAATTGACCCTTTTGTTCCTTTTGGGTGATTTTTTCTCTGGTCTGAGATAATGCCCTCACTCCAACATGCTAATCCATACTCAGCAAAGAATTGAGGAAAACCCTGGACAGGTCTAGAGATTCTTGCTATCTCAGTGGGCTCTGTAGGCAGTAAACAGAGACAATCACAGGGTTAGCCTCCTCTGTGTTTCCTCTCTCAGGAATCCTATACTGCCATATATACAATGGAGTACAATGCCTCCATCAGAAAGGATGAATACCCAACTTTTGTATCAACATAGAAGGGACTGGAGGAGATTATGCTGAGTGAAGTAAGTCAAGCAGAGAGAGTCAAGTATCATGTGGTTTCACTTGCTTATGGAGCATAAGGAATAACATGGAGGGCATTGGAAGATGGAGAGGAGAAGTGATGGGGGGAAATTGGAGGGGGAGACAAACCATGACAGATTGTGGACTCTGAGAAACAGACTGAGGGTTTTGAAGGGGAGGGGTGGGGGTTGGGTGACCTGGTGGTGGGTATTATGGAGGTCACATATTACATGGAACACTGGATGTGGGACATAAACAATGAATTCTGGAACATTGAAAAGAGATTAAATAAAATAAAATGAAAAAATAAAAAAAGGAATCCTATACTGCCTGATGCTCAGTTTCTGAAAACTTTGTCAAATATTTGGGGATTTTTTTTTTTCAGACAGGAGGTTATTAACTCTGGCTCCATCTCCGTCAGAATAAGAAAACAACAATAAGCTTCCAACGCATTTTAAAGGAGATCTTGTCATCACAAGTCAAGTGGTTCATTTCTGTAGTGTGATGATTCTCAAAATATAGTGGGAAGCAGAAAAATCACTTGAGAAACTTGCTCAAAGTACATATTCTAATGCCCTGCCTCAGAATTCAGTTGAATAGATCTGGAATGGAATAAGTTATCTGAATTTTTAGTAAGTCTGATACAAGTTTGATACTGATACTGATTTTCAATAACTCTGATATGAGGTGTTAACAGACTATAATTTGAGCAACTTTCTTCTGTGATTATTCTGTCTGGGTTAATGTGGGCAAAAATGGCTTAGCTGCATGCTTGAGGTAGGGAGGGTAGAGATTTTGTCAATATTTGTGTAATTAACCCTTTGATTAATTATGATTGTTATATCACCCTTTTCCTCTCCAACCCTGAGTGCCTTCTTATCTAGAGTTTGGAGTCTCTCTGTACCTGATCCAGGTGAAAAGAGCTTTCAAGTGATCTAGCCATTCTCTGTGTTTTTTGCATGTTGCTTTCTCAGCTTTAGATTGTGATTATGTTCCCATCTTCCATCTCTCAGAAGTTTTTCAAAATCTCCGGATGCTAATGACAAATCAATTTCTTTATAAATATTTCATTGTCATTTCGATTTAATTTGTTGGGGAATAGAGTAAAGGTAGATTCAATTCACTGTCTTCAACTGGAAGACATGATTTTTTAAATAGCATTGGAAGTAGTCTCTTAACTGGAGTGGTCTCTTATTTCAATGAGGAAATTCCTATAAATTTCTACCAAGACAATACTTGTATAGTCTTAATAATAATATTTGCATTTTCTATAGCAATGAAATTGCCTTCCAACATTTTTATTTATCACCTAATTTCATCCTTAGAATATGTCTTTTACAAGGATCAGCATTTTTTGGTACATTTTACTAAGATATGTTAAATGACTTGCTGATAGCCACACACTGGCAGGAAAAAAATTCTAGGCTTTTTGAATTTTAATACCATTAAGCCATATAGGTTTGCCTTTGTTTTTTGTTTATGTTGTTAAAAATCATCTCAATTATAGAAATATTTATTGCTGTTAAAGTCTATACAGTTGCAAAAATTTTAGGATGAAAAAAATTAAATAAATCTATTGGGTATTTTGATTTTTCCAATTCATATTAATAGCTTAGCTTGTTGACTTATAGTGATTACTCGTTGCTGCGCATTGGTTGTAGTGATTCCAGTAAATCAGCTCTTAGTCTTCACAAGAACATCATGAAGTATGCATTATTACTCTGGAAATTTTGCTAATGGAGAAACTGAAGTACAGAACAATTCAGATCATACAACTGGAAATTATAAAAGCTCAGACCCAAAATTTCTGAATTTTGCTCAAAAATATGTGCTTTTAGCTACTATATTCCACTGTCTCTTATATTGAATAATTCTCTGTATTTAACCTAAAGAATCATTTTTTAGTTGATCTGTTCAGTATTACAAATGCTGTCAGAGGACATTTTAAGCAGTCTGCTTCATAAAAATACAATTTCACGAAAATTCTGATTATCCTCTTCAGTGACATTAACTGACTCTGATTTTTGCAGCCACCGTTACTCCTAATTGCCTTCTTATCACCTGGGAGCTAAGTATTAGGTTTGAATATTAATCTCTCCTACCAGTCAAGAGTCATTCTATTAGAATCTTAAATTTACCTAGCAATAAAAACAAAACATAGAAGTCTACCTAGGAAATTGCTATTTCAATATATTGTGGGTTAAAAAAAAAAAGTGGTTTTCTGGTGATTCACAGACCTGTACCCCTAGGGATAAAAATACATTATATGTTTATTAAAAAAAAAATTGGAAGGGGAGGTGAACCATAAGAGACTATGGACTCTGAAAAACAACCTGAGGGTTTTGAAGGGGCAGGGGTGGGAGGTTGGGGGAACCAGGTGGTGGGTGATAGGGAGAGCACGTATTGCATGGAGCACTGGGTGTTGTGCAAAAACAATGAATACTGTTACGCTGAAAAAAATAAATTAATTAAAAAAAACTACCAAAAAAAAAGTGGTTTTGTGTGTATTTAAGTATGATTGTTTACCTTATCCTTTGATTTTGGTTCCTCTTTCTTTCTTTCTTTAACAGAGAGAGAGAGCGAGAGCAGGAACATAAGCAGGGGGAGTGAGAGAGGGAGAAGCAGGCTTTCCCACAAAGCAGAGGACCTGATGCGGGGCTGATTCCAGGACCCTGGGATCATGACCCCAGCTGAAGGCAGATGCCCAATGACTGAGCCACCCAGGTGCCCACCACCTTCCCGTTTTAACCAGCTTTTACTTTTTAACTGCTATGTGTCTGATGGAGTAGTTAACAGGCACACTACAAGGACTAACTTTAAAGAATCATTCCATTTTTTTTAATTTTTTTTATTTATTTTCAGTGTACCAGATTTCATTGTTTATGTACCACACCTAGTGTTCCATGCAATACTGTAGAAATACTAGAAAATGCCTTCCATAATACCTACCACCTGGCTAACCCAACCTCCTACCCCCCTGCCCCTTCAAAACCTTCAGATTGTTTCTCAGAGTCCATAGTCTCTCATGGTTCACCTCCCCTCCAACTTCCCCCAACTCACTTCTCCCCTCCATCTCCCTATGTCCTCCATGTCTTTCTTATGCTCCACAAATAAGTGAAACTGTATGGTAATTGACTCTCTCTGCTTGGCTTATTTCGCTCAGCATAATCTCTTCCAGTCCCGTCCATGTTGCTACAAAAGTTGGGTATTCATCCTTTCTGATAGGAGGCATAATACTCCATAGTGTATATGGACCACATCTTCCTTATCCATTCGTCCGTTGAAGGGCATTTGGTTCTTTCCACAGTTTGGCGACCGTGGCCATTGCTGCTATGAACATTGGGGTACAGATGGCCCTTCTTTTCACTACATCTGTGTCTTTGGGGTAAATACCCAGTAGTGCAATTGCAGGTCATAGGGAAGCTCTATTTTTAATTTTTTGAGGAATCTCCACAGTTTTCCAAAGTGATTGCACCAACTTACATTTCCATCAACAGTGTAAGAAACTTCCCTTTTCTCCACATCCTCTCCAACACAATTATTTACTGTCTTGTTAATTTTGGCCATTCTAGCTGGTGTAAGGTGGTATCTCAATGTGGTTTTGATTTGAATCTCCTTGATAGCTAGTGATGATGAACATTTTTTCATGTGTCTGATAGCCATTTGTATGTCTTCATTGGAGAAGGGTCTGTTCATGTCTTCTGCCCATTTTTTGACGTGATTATCTGTTTTGTGTGTGTTGAGTTTGAGGAGTTCTTTATAGATCCTGGGTATCAGCCTTTTGTCTGTACTGTCATTTGCGAATATCTTCTCCCATTATATGGGTTGCCTCTTTGTTTTGTTGACTGTTTCCTTTGCTGTGGAGAAGGTTTTGATCTTGATGAAGTCCCCAAAATTCATTTTTTGGTTTTGTTTCCTTTGCCTTTGGAGACATATCTTGAAAGAAGTTGCTGTGGCCGATATCAAAGAGGTTACTGCCTATGTTCTCCTCTATGATTCTGATGGATTCCTGCCTCATGTTGAGATCTTTTATCCATTCCAAGTTTATCTTTGCGCACGGTGAGTTTCATTCTTCTACATATCGCTGTTCAATTTTCCCAGCACCATTTACTGAAGAGACTGTCTTTTCCCCACTGTATATTTTTTCCTGCTTTGTGCAAGATTATTTGACCATAGAGGGTCCATATCTAGGCTCTCTACTCTGTTCCACTAGTCTATGTGTCTGTTGGTCTATGTGCATGCCAGTACCATGCTGTCTTTGTGATCACAGCTTTATAGTAAACCTTGAAATCAGGCAATGTGATGCCCCCAGTTTTGTTTTTCTTTTTCAACATTTCCTTAGCAATTTGGGGTCTCTTCTGATTCTATATAAATTTTAGGATTGTTTGCTCCAGCTCTTTGAAAAATGCTGGTGGAATTTTGATCAGAATGGCACTGAAAGTATAGATTGCTCTGGGCAGTATAGACATTTTAACAATGTTTATTTTTCTGATCCATGAGCATGGAATGGTCTTCCATCCTTTTGTGCCTTCTTCAATTTCTTTCATGAGGGTTCTGTAGTTCCTCGAGTACAGATCTTTACCTCTTTGGTTAGGTTTATTCCCAGGTATCTTATGGTTCTTGGTGCTATAGTAAATGGAATCGATTCTCTAATTTCCCTTTCTGTATTTTCATTGTTAGTGTATAAGAAAGCAACTGATTTCTGTACATTGACTTTGTATCCAGGTGGGATTCATCCCTGGGTTGCAAGGATGGTTCAACATTCACAAATCAACCAATGTGGTAGAACAAATCAATAAGAGAACAGAGAAGAACCACATGGTTTTCTCAATTGATGCAGAAAAAGCATTTGACAAAATCCATCATCCGTTCCTGATTAAAACGCTTCAAAGTATAGGGATAGAGGGAACATTCCTCAACTTCATATAATCTAACTATGAAAAAACCAAAGCAAATATCTTCCTCAATGGGAAAAAGCTGACAGCCTTCCCTTTGAGATCAGGAACACAAAAAGGATGCCCACTCTCACCACTCTTGTTCAACATAGTATTAGAAGTCCTGGCAATAGCAATCAGACAACAAAGAGAAATAAAATGTATTCAAATTAGCAATGAGGAAGTCAAACTCTCTTTCTTCGCAGATGACATGATACTTGATATGGAAAGCCCAAAAGACTCCACCCCCAAACTACTAGAACTCATACAGCAATTCAGTAATGTGGCAGGATATGAAGAATCCTTTAAATTTTAATGGAGACTTTAACCAAAAGATTGGTTAAGGATGCATCTTGTCTTGGACAGCTTTGCAGAACTGGCAGGAAAAAGTATTCATGGAGTCTCTAGTTAATGAATAAAATGAGTAACATATTGCAGCATGCTGATTCTTGAGAGAATATTACAGGAGATTAAAAAAAAAAAAAAGAGCCATATTGCTCTTTTACCAGGGACCTGTCAACATGCAGTGCATTGGCACCCAAACTATAAATACTGAGGCACAAGTCATCATTGAGAAATACTACACGCACCCAGGCAGCGATTCCCACACCTCCAAACACGAGTTGCTCAGGGTCGCCACTATTCCCATCAAGAAGCTCCACAATGAGGTAGCAGCTGTGTGACACATCTGACCAAGGGATTCACAGAGACCCAGTGAGAGGGACCCCAATCAAACTGCAGAAGAAGGAGAGAGAAGGGAGAGATAGTTATATTCCTGAGGTCTCAGTCCTGGATCATGAGCTCTTTGAAGTAGATTGCGACACTAAGGAGATGTTGAAAGTCTTGGACTTTGGCAGCCTGTCCAACCTGCAGATCACTCAGCCCACAGTTGGGGTGAATTTCAGAACGCCACATGAAGCCATGTGGATCTTTCTACTGTGCTGTAATATCTTCAGTAGGCCTTGGAAATAACAACAGAAGAGCCTGATTATAGAAAAAAAGCTATTAGTATTATTACTATATCCAGCTTTATCTAGAGAAAACAACCTTTAATAGTCACTGATATGGTAAAGTAAAAAATAGCTGGAGATAAGTAAATGCTGAGGACAAAAAAGTGAGGAACGGAAAACTTCCTTTATGCTTTTGTACCTCAAACATGCTCTAGAGATCTTGACCTGGCCTATTTCAAGAAGAACATCATTCAATAAAGCAAAAATATGTAGAAGAAAACTCGGGAAAATATTCTTACACTGGATTGGGAGGAAGTTTTCCAAAATCCCAAAACATCAGAAGATTTCCTCTGGTGAGCATCCTGCTATATCCCTACCCAGTGAGTTTCCTGGGCACATTTATCTATGTAATGGGAGCATCTAGCACCATCAGCAGGTGCCCAACATGTGGTAAGAATTCAAAAACAATTGTGCAATAAAATTTATATTACTAGTTTGACGTTAAATTAGTATGGTATTAAAATCATGAGAATATATGTTTTATAAGTTACAGACTAGTATAAACATATTACTTTAAGATATATGGGTTATTAGTCCTTTCATTTTCCTTTCATAGTTTATTGCCGCATAAAATACATAAATTCAAATAACATCTGAATGTATTCCCATTAGGTTATTTACAATTAAGATCTAGGAAGAAGGGTAGGGTATCTGATTGCATATTCCCAAATTTCCAAGGATATCCATCTCACTAACTTGGTCCTTAAACAACAAAAATACAGAAGCATCTGTTTGTTTTTTAATGTTACTGTAAGGAATTTGGCAACAACAAGAAGCACTTTTTCCAGGAATTAATGGAAAACTAAACTTATCCTAGCTTTCATTAGAAAACACAGCTCTTTGGAAATATAATAATTTGTTATTTAAAAAACTAAAAGTAATGCTGTTATAAACCATCAGAAATTGAAAGTAGCGATTCAATTATCTGCTCATAGTTTTTGTTTGTTTGTTTAGTTTCCTTATCAACCAGCCATTTTTACATTTGAGATAATCTTTTAAAACAACATTTAAGTAAAGGAAGAGGACTGGACTCTGAGTCAGGGAATGTCAATGCGTTCTTAGTTAATTATCGTCAGTAAAATGAAAAAGGAAATTAGATTAGAACACCTCTCATTTCCGTCCATTAAAAGTTTATAATATAAATGTAATTTATATAATACTATGTAATAATAATGCCTACTACATAACCAGCCAGCTAACTGGAAAAAAAGGAATGAAATATATGTATAGAAGAAAGATACCTGATAAGATTCCTAGATCCAACTCCATCCAGCTCTCATAATATTACCTTTAAATGTCATATAAGGGGTCTGGGCCTCAGTTTTGTCAT
This sequence comes from Meles meles, assembly GCF_922984935.1. Taxonomy (NCBI): domain Eukaryota; kingdom Metazoa; phylum Chordata; class Mammalia; order Carnivora; family Mustelidae; genus Meles; species Meles meles. The sequence continues at coordinate 13,985,491 of NC_060070.1, forward strand.
CTATAAGATGGCCAAAATAGTTTGGCCCAGATGGTTCCCATAGTTCTTTCCAGCTCTCAAAATTATTCATTTTGAAGCACTGGATATCTTCTCTCATATTAAATCTCTGCTCGTTTGTACAAGATTAAATATTTGAATGGTTTTGAAATAAAAAATTATTTAGGAAGCAGAGCTCTTAATACAATTACACAACTCTTAAAGCTTTCTTGGTTAGATGACATCATGAGCCAGAATTGGCATCCAGCAGATGGCACTATGCCATCATCATGGGACGGCCAGCCCTTAAAAGCAGGCACTTTTCTCTCAATCAGCAATCTCAATCATTTGCAGTAATTAACAGTGCCACACTTTTTTCTGTATGATTATAAGATGATCTTGATACTTTCTGATTTGAATAATTATGCTCCACTTAATTCTTTCTGTCGTCAGGTGGGTAAAAGCTGAAAAGGGAGTTTGCTAGTTCTAAACCTTGAGCAAATAACATAGAGGTAGTGAAGTTATCTCCTCTGATAGAATGGTTACCCACTTTCTCAAGATGACTGCTGGCTCCACCAATGAGGCTGTGAACTCTCTGAAGGCAAGAACCATGCCTTATCTCTATGCCCTCACTTACTAGGAGGTACTTAATAAATCTGTTGAATGGATTAGAAGCAAAATGTAGGATCAGTGAATACAAGTTGTGGAAGGATGTAGAGACAGTAATATATAGATATTCTCTATTGATTGCTTCAATTATCTAAAGAAAGTAGGCAGCGAAATGATCATCTGGAAATGAAGATGAGGGTAGGGATGTTAGAACTATTTTAATACCTTCCAAATACCTCAACCATAACAACACCTAGATTAGTCATTTTAAACTGTCTTCTGAGGTGTCATTTGGGCATGTGGTGGTGGTTGCTGAGAGAGGAAAGAAAGTGAAGTAAGAAACACGAGAATTTGGACTTCGTGCTTAATTTATGCTTATGCATCACATCCAGGGAGACCATCCTCAATCCACTTCAGAGTGAGAGACCAAATATAAATGTAATAAAATAGAAGACATTCCCTCTCCTCAAATGGAAGAAACTACCTGGAAACCAATGTATTTCAAACATTTGCAAGTGAATTTCCTGGCAGAGGCAAGACAAATGGGGTACCATAATTCAGCAGATGAGAGTTCAGAATCCTTGGGGAAATGGCCATTACTTCTTCTACAAATTGGATTTACATGCCTGTATATTTCATCAGTGCTTTCCCGTCAAATCTATCACATTCTAAATGGCATTACAAAAACAAATGCTCTTCTTCTAATGAGTTTTTCATGTTTTTCTCTTCTGTTCCCCTGCTAACATTCTTTCCTCAGCAGTGAGGGTAACACATTTGTTCTTTAAAACAAATTTGAACTGAAATTCCGGAGAAAAGCAGGTGGTAAATGCCTGGCAAGGTAAATAATTTGATGAGACATAAAAATAATGAAATTGCAGCCCCCTTACTGGAACTTGAAAGCTTAATTGTACTAAGAAGTATTGGAGGGAATAAAAGGGCAATAATATTTAAAATTGCAAGATTAATCCTTACTACAGCAAAAAGTAGGATGATTCACCAGTGGAAGCTTTCATGTCTGAGCCATGTTTTCATGTTATCATGAAAAAAAAAAATATTTTTTTTCATGATAACAACTAGAATCTGGATTATGGCCTATTTTTATCATTGTTGTGTAGATTTTGTTTTCAGGGTATAAAGAATGTGCAGTGGAAACTCCCTTCAAACATGACATAGCTCAATATAAAACTCTATTTCCACCTTCCCTGCTCTTACCCCTTAGTCTAGGCAGTAATCAAGAGCATTGGGACCCTTGAAGAGAACTCTCCCCCACCCCATGCTTGTATAATTTTTATTTGTTTCTTTGCTTCTCTTTCTTATTCTTGCAACAGTTTAAGATATATCGTAGAGAATTTCCTGAAATTTTTTTTAAAGAACCAAAATAAAGATACTTTTAACTATCATCAAATAATAGATCATTTGGCTATGCAAAGCACTTTACATTATTTGACTTGGTTTAATACTCAAAATTATCATTTCAGGAAAATTATTACTTTTACCAATTTGGTTACGAGGAATATGAGGTTCATAAGGTTAAACAATGTGCTTCAGGTCACATGATTGATTGAGTGTTTAGGCAAGTCTCTCCTGAGTTTTTTTTTTTTCCCATTTTATTTATTTTTTCAGCGTAACAGTATTCATTCTTTTTGCACAACACCCAGTGCTCCATGCAAAACGTGCCCTCCCCATTACCCACCACCTGTTCCCCCAACCTCCCACCCCTGACCCTTCAAAACCCTCAGGTTGCCCCAACCTCCCACCCCTGACCCTTCAAAACCCTCAGGTTGTTTTTCAGAGTCCATAGTCTCTTATGGTTCACCTCCCCTCCCCAATGTCCATAGCCCGCTCCCCCTCTCCCAATCCCACCTCCCCCCAGCAACTCCCAGTTTGTTTTGTGAGATTAAGAGTCATTTATGGTTTGTCTCCCTCCCAATCCCATCTTGTTTCATTTATTCTTCTCCTATCCCCCTACCCCCCCATGTTGCTTCTCCATGTCCTCATATCAGGGAGATCATAATCCCTAATAAAGATTTAAATTGAATCAGCAACAATACACTTCTTTAACAGAGTTCATTAACTTAAAATCAACTAACAGTGAACTTTTTAAAATGCCAGCTCAAGCATCTATTAACTTTTGTTTAAAATGTTTGTAATTTAATGACCTGAATTAGGAATGAATGAATCCTACTTGTAATAAATTATTCCTTTTGGAAAAGACCAACATATTAGCTAGAAGGAAGTTAATGATACATCAAACTTGGGTCACAAGTGAGCTAACATATTTGTCTTATAGAAAATATGCCCTGTCCAGGTCACACTGAAGAATCTAAAGAACTCTGGAAAAAACCAAAATGTGTCTCCTAACCCAAAGTACTATTTCCTCTTGCATAATGTATACCCCAGCAGCATATAGCTGAATTGGAATTAAATATATTGCCAAAGGTACAGATAAACATCCTGTAGGCACTCAATAAGTAGTGATTTATTAACAAAACTTATAATATAGAAAAAAAAATGTTTTTAAATCCAGTCAGGAAATGTTGTGTCTGTTCATAAGCTTTTCCTTTCTCAATTGGTCTCATCTTGTGGAGGACTATACATCAGTGAGGCATTGGCTCCAAAAAATGGAATCCCTCAATATGGTGCTAGCCAAAGAAACAAAGAAAAGGAGCAAAGCAAACCCAAAGGCCCATATTTCTTCATCAAATAGACCTAAGCAAAAGGCCATGGTCAATTTAATTCCTGTAATGTTCCCCTTTTCTGCATCTTTGAAATTGATTATAGTTGAATTCTTCATGACTGGCAGTGAAAGATTACTTGTTTGGCAAGAATAACATACATGTTGTATTGTTTGCCATTTAGACAATCAAAAAAATTTCTGACAACAGTAGCTGTCAGTTGAGGGGGGCTTCCTGTATGTCAGCCAATATGTGACTTTTATTTATATAATTTCACTTTATTTTGTATCCCTTGAAAACCATTGCACACATTGATCTCTAACATTGGTACACTATTCTGTGACAATAATGGTACCCCCACCTACACTTCGGAAGACGGTTAGAATACAAACAGGATAAATATCAAGTTTCAGAGCAAGCACGCTATGTCTCTCTAAAATAAAATGTGCCAATTTAAATGGAAGCGAAGATGGCAAGACTGCCAGCAGAGGGTGGTTCCTACAGTGTGAGCTGTGAATGAAGTTCAAGAGGGCAAGGTAGATGCATGGAGCTCGCTGTATTAGCATTTCCATGCAGGCCTGACGTCTCCTTTCAATTTGTAAGCATAATGAAATATATCAAAATGGTCCTATTGACTGTTAGAAATTATTACATGAACAGAGTACCACGACCTTATTCTTGCAAGACGTCTTCTATTAAAATCAAATCAGAGCAAAATGTGTCTAGGCAAACCTCAAATGGATTTTGCCCCCAGTCTTCTTAATTTTCAATGAGAAATGTGTAATTTCCAGTAAGTACCTTCTAGGCTCATGCAGTGCAGAGATAAATTTATGCACCTTATGATTAACTGACTAGGCATAATTAACTTAATTAAGAATATTATTTTGCCTGTCTCTATTACTCCCGTTCTAGAATAAGAACAAAAATAAATGCCTAAAAGACTGAGTTTTAATTAGAGTCATGTCATATCTTCAGCAAGATACTTTAGATTTAAAAAAAATCAAGAACTACTAAACAATGTTAGCACTAATAAACATTTCTTATTTCCATGTGATCTGGAGGTTTTCAACACCTACAAGTAAGTGAAAACACATGAAACTATTTGTTTTGTAAGGACAATAAATACATTGCATTGTTTGTTGTTTAAATATTTAAAACATCTAGGGGTGCCTGGGTGGCTGGGGTAAGCATCTGCCTTGGCTAAGGTCATGATCTCAGAGTCTTGAGATGAAGCCCTGCCTTAGGCTTCCTGCTCAGGGTTCCCTGCTCTGCTTCTCCCTCTCCCTCTGTCCCTCTCCCCTGCTCATGCTTTCTCTCTGTGATTCTGTCTCAGTCTCTCTCTCTCTCAAATAAACAAAATATTTTAAAAATATATTTAAAACATCTAGAAAAAATTGGAGTCTATCATTTGGAGACACCAGTTCTGTGCCAGGAACTATGAGAATTTTATTCATGTTATTTCATTTGACTTTCCCCACCAACAAATGAGGTAGGAGTCAATGCCCCTAAATTAAGGAAAATGAAAACTTGAGGGGTTGAGCATTTTGCCCAAGGTCAAACAACTAGTAAGGGATGGGCCCCAACAGTGAGCCCTAGTCATCTGAGCCCCAAACCTGTTTTCTTGATAGCTCTGCTACACTTCTTATCAAGTGACTCATGGTAAATCTATTCATCATGTCATAAAGCATAACCCTCTGGAAGTTACAAATGCCCTTTTAACCTTTCTAAGCAAATTTGAGACTGCCTCCTTAGGGCATGCTGGGCACACACAAGGACGTAGGTCTGAATTTCTAGGTGCCGCAGAGTGAAGCCCCTCCCTTTCGCTGGAAAAGCAGTGAGAAAGTTCAAGTTACCCTCTTGAAGCAACAAATGCCCATTTACCCACTTAGGGAGATTGACCTTTTCAAGCAATGTACATCAATCCTTAGCCTCATGAAGTGCTTGACGTAGGAATAATTTGCTCTATAACAATAAGGAAATAGTCATGAATTAAATTACCATGCTACATTTCCCAGTTTAATTCTCAATCTTTGGGATTTGTTTTTGTATCAAATATCCAGGCAAAGACCTATTAGGATACTTCCCAATTAGGTAGTGTTGGCTGATCAAGAAATATTTTTTTCTGATTAAAACGCTGAAAAGTTTGGAATGGGATATGCTGCTGTGACTTCACTTGTTGTCCTCATTAAATATAATTGTAATAAACACTGTTTTATAGTAGTGTTCTTGCAACTCCATGTCCAGTCATGAAAGAGCTTGAAATCAATCTGCCCTTAACAATTGCTGCATTTTACCTCTGTCAACATTTAGTGTGTAGTTTCTCCAGCATCATTTAAAATTATTTATTAATAGTTTATTAAGCATATTGAGAAAAAGCAATGTGAAAAACACATTAGAAACAGATACCAAGGGGTTCTTTCTGCCCAGATGTATAAATAATAACAAATGATTTAAAGAAAAAAAAAATGGGATGGAATGCAAAAAGGGAAAAATGTTTTAAGGGAAGGCAGTGAAATAGTTAAAGTTCTCAAATTATAATACCATGGATTAGTCGAATAGAGAATCGAAAGAGTTAAGCTGTTTTAAAAATCAATATATTAAGAATAAACTTTACTGATAAATAACCATGACAACAGAAATAAATACGTATCCATTAAATGCTTATTTGCTAGCCATTCCCCATTATGCATTGTGATTTATGATGACTATGAGCATTTTTTAAAGATTTTATTTATTCATTTGAAAGAGAGAGAGAGAGAACAAGGGGGAGAGGCACCTGGAGAGGGAGAGAGAGAAGCAGACTCCCCGCTGAGCAGGAAGCCCGTGATACCTCAATTCGGATCTCTATCCCAAGACCTGGAGACCATAACCTGAGCTGAAAGCCAATGCTTTACCATCTGAGCCACCCAGGAGCCCTGACTATGAACATTTTTGAAAAGAAGAAATGTAGACTCAGACTCTTAAATCATAGTCAATATTCTGGAGCCAAATTTAAATTCAGGACCTACCTGGATGTAACCAGAGATGGCACAAACACACAGAAAGTCTCCAATATCCAAGTCTGTGGTAGAACTGGAGACATGGTTACCCCTTCTTGGCATTCATTTCAAAAGACCCACACTGCTTTTCATTTCCCAAAGCAGATGAGAATGGATCCTAAGAATTTTCTGCATGTGAACTATCAATTCAAAAACATAAAACACTCCGATATTAGAGACAATTTCTGGGAGAAAGAGAATGTAAATTCCTATGGAACCATGATTAATTTATTTTACTACAAAGCTTATATTTTTAAGAAGTAGGCTTTGTTAAGGATGAACTCACTTGGATATTCTCTCCAACAGAAAGGAAATATTGTAATTATTTCTATCCATGGGAAATCACTAACAATAACAACAGATCGAAGGATCCAGAGGGTTAAAGTGCCAGGTCAAAATTTAGTGATTGAGAAAGAAGTTACTAGAGTTATCAAGAAACTTGTATTAATAAAACTTACTTAATAAATTCACACTAACTGGTGCACCTGGGTGGCTCACTGGGTTAAAGCCTCTGCCTTCGGCTCAGGTCATGATCCAGGGTCCTGGGATGGAGTCCCACATCGGGCTCTCTGCTCAGCAGGAAGCCTGCTTCCTCCTCTCTCTCTGCCTGCTTCTCTGCCTGCTTGTGATCTCTGTCTGTCAAATAAATAAATAAAAATCTTAAAAAAAAATAAAAAAATTTTTTAAAAAAATTTTAAAAATAAATAAATAAATTCACACTAACTAAACCTACAGTACTGACTCATGGATAAAGTTATTTTTAAACTATATTTATGTGAAATAATTCAACACTATACTAGAGTGGAAATTCAGTTACTTCATAGCTATGTATATCTGTGCTCAATATAACAATTAAAGAAGCACTTACACTATTAACATGTGTCCCATAATTTAAACAATATAAGCTATGCTTTCTATTGAAGAATACATATAAAATATAACTTGTTTTGTATTATTTGCATTTATGTAATCTTTGTGTTAATGCCATGATATTTTAATCAAATCTGTATTATGAATTGAAACCAAATGGTAAAACTGGCATCCAAATACTTGTAGATGTTTCTTGCAGACAATAAATAACACATTTGACCTTTCAGAAAAATATAGATTGAAAAATTTGGATAAATATTGTAAAGGACAAAGTTGAGATAATCCCAAAATGAAAGGGACATATTTATTATTAATCATGAAAATTCAACTTGCAACTAGAAATTTCCTAGAAAAGGAAATTGATTAAAATCAATAATCATAAAACTGAATGATCAAAATGTCTCTTTTTGTAACAGGGTAAGGTGAGTAAAAGCAACATGTACAGTAAGTTCTGCTGAACTTCTTGAATTCTAAAAATATTAGGAAAAATGGAGTGCCTGGGTGGCTCAGTGGGTTAAAGCTTCTGCCTTCGGCTCCAGTCATGATCCCAGTGTCCTGGGATCGAGCCCGAGATACAAAAAAATGAAGTTTTTAAACACTAAATTTCAGAAGACAGAAAGGGAATATTACAAAAATTTAAGAAAGAAGTCTAATTATCCAGGAATTCAGACACATTTCAAATTATAATTTGTGTATAAAAATAGCAAAAAGAATTTTGTTACATGTAAGCCTCAAACATTATATCATATATCATATATGAGCTCGACATGGGAAAATATAGACACCCTCCATATCATGGAAATAAAATTATCACTCAAAAATTGAAATGTTTGATTAAAAAAACTACTGGAAGGAATACTAATATCAAAAAAAAACCATATAGGAATGCATCTGAATAATAAATACAAATTGGTTGAAAATAATTTGCACTTACATATTAGTGTGGTGAGAGATAAGATATGTATAAATGTTCATGATTTTTATACTTAATGAATGCTTATTATTTTGTCAAGGTAAAATGGATGATCTTAAAAAATTTTTTTAAATTAAAAAATGGATGATCTTCTTTGTAATTTAATTCATTTTAACTATCTACTGATTTAATTGTCATTATCCCTTCTTCCTTCTTACATACAGTCTGTCCTCCTAAAGTGTATGTTCCTGCACCATGAATTACTTTGTTCATAACGAGCAAGTCAAGGCAACCAAGTTACAGCAGTTGAATGCAAAGAATTTCAACACAGCTAAATGCAGCAAACTGCATATGAATGCTATACACAATGTCTATATACCTCAGTTTCCTTCTCTTGACTCAGTTTATACATTTGCTCTGTTTGGAAGCAAAATTCATTTGTGCTATTCCTTCCATAGCTGGGAAATTTTCCCTTGTCTCCGCAACTCAGTAGCTTGTACTCTCATTCATACCATTTCCATTATCATTCTTTGCTTTTGTCTTTATTTTCTTAATGACAAATTTCAAGCACATGCAAAAGTGTATAGTATAGTTTAATGACACTGCATGCCTTCATCACCAAGCTTTAACAGTTATCAAAGTATGGCCAATTTTGTATTATCTGTATTGTCAACAGTTTCCCTCTACACAAGCCATCTTGAAACCTGAAATACAATGTTTATAAGGTGTATTTATTTGATTGATAGTCCTTGATATTATTTCATGCCTTCCATTCTTTTTTATTTCTCTTGTGAATTTTTTGTTGAAGAAATCAGTTCCCTTGTTATATACTAGTTTCCAAATTCTAGACTTCATTGATTGCATCCTCAAGAAGTTAACATGATTTTGGTCTCCTATATTTCTTATAAACTACTAGATAGAGCTAGAGTTGAAAAGTCTTAAACAGCATCACTTCACTAGGAGAGGCACAATGTCTTGTTGTTTCTCTTCTTTCTTTTTAATGATACACTTCTACATTTACTATACTAAATTAGAAGAAAAATCACTATATATTTTACTTTATGTGATCTGAAAATGCCATTTGATCTGTTCTAGGATATTGTTTAGGACTGTTACTGTTTTTTAGAGGTTAAACAGTTTCATATAAACTTCTCAGAGGTCTAGTCCTAACTCTATTTTCCCCATAAGCTCTACCATGATTAGTGTTTCTGGAAATGCACCTAATGTGTTTGAGAAGCATAACAATTTTTTTTAAATTGAGGTGTGGTTGACACACAATATTACATTATTTCAGGTGTACTAGTGATTGAACATAGTGAATCAACAACCCTATACCTTAGAGAAGCATTTTATTTAATACTAAGTTGAATTTATGAGCATTGGCTCTAGCAATTGTGGAATTATTGCATGTTTATTTTAGCTCACATTTTTCTAACTTGTTTCCTGCTATTTGTGTTTAAGATACTATGTTGTACGTTTGACTTACATAAGTAGCTACATAAATATTTTTTAATTTATTTTATATGCATTTTTGGAAGACAGTCTTGGAGTACTTATACTAATATCAACATTCAAGTTTTTATAAATGTTTATGCTGTCTTTAGTTATCAATGTTAAGAATGGGAATTATATTTGTTGATTCCACCTACATTAGAAAAGGAATTTATGATGTATTTACCTTATTTCTCTCATTTCATGTTTTTTCCCTAATACAATTTAGGAATTTAGAAACAGAATACTGAAATAAGTTTTATTTTTCTTTTTTCTTCCAAGATTTTATTTAAATTCAAGTTACTTAACACACAGTATAGTATTGGTTTCAGGGAGGGAATTTAGTGATTCATCATTTACATATAATACCCAGTGCTCATCAAAACATATGCCCTCCTTAACACTCATCTCCCATTTAGCCCAACCCCTACTCTCCTCTAGTAACCCTCAGTTTGTTCCCTATAGTTAAGAATACTTTATGGTATTTCTCCCTCTGTTTTTACCTTATTTTATTTTTCTTTCCCTTCCACTGTGTTCGTCCGTTTTGCTTCTTTTCTTTTTTTTTAAGATTTTATTTATTTATTTGACAGACAGAGATCACAAGTAGGCAGAGAGGCAGGCAGAGAGAGAGGAGGAAGCAGGCTCCCCACTTAGCAGAGAGCCGGATGCGAGGCTCGATCCCAGGACCCTGAGATCATGACCTGAGCTGAAGGCAGAAGCTTTAACCCACTGAGCCACCCAGGCTCCCCCATCCGTTTTGTTTCTTAAATTCGATGTGAATGAATTCATATGTATTTGTCTTTCTCTGACTGATATTTCGCTTAGCATAATACACTCTAATTCCATCCACATCATTACAAATAGCAAGATTTCATTCTTTTTGATGGCTGAGTAATATTCCATAGTATTCCATAGTATTTATATACCATATCTTCTTTATCCATTCATGGGTTGATGGACATTTGGGCTCTTTCTATAATTTGGCTATTTTTTTATAGTGCTGCTATAAACATTGGGGTGTATGTGCTCCTTTGAATCAGTATTTGTGTATCCTTTGTATAAATACATAGTAGTGCAATTGCTAGGCAGTAGGGTAGTTCTATTTTTAACTTTTTGAAGAACCTCCATACTGTTTTCCAGGGTGGCTACACCAGTTTGCATTCCCACCAAAAGTGTAAGAAGGTTCCCTTTCTCCACATCCTTCCCAACATCTGTTGTTTCCTAAGTTGTTCATTTTAGCCATTCTGATGGGGATGAAAGCTGCCCAGTTTTTCTAACACCATTTGTTGAAGAGACTGTCTTTTTTCCTTTGGATATTCTTTCCTGGTTTTTTTTTTTTAAGTATTTATTTATTTATTTATTTATTTATTTATTTATTTATTTGACAGAGATAGAAAGCACACAAGTAGGGGGAGTGGCAGGCAGAGAGGGGGAGAAGGAGAAGCAGACTTCCCACTGAGCAGGGAGTCCAACACGGGGCTCGATCCTAGGACCCTGGGGTTGTTACTGAGTGGAAGGCAGAAGCCCAATGACTGAGCCACCCAGACACCCCTCTTTCCTGTTTTGTTGGAGATTAATTGACCATATGCTTGTGGGTCCACTTTTGGGTTCTCTACTCTGTTCTGAACTGTGTTCTTGGGCCAGTATCATACTGTCTTGATGATTAAAGCTTTGTACACAGCTTGAAGTCTGTAATTGTAATGCCTCCAGATTTGGTTTTCTTTTTTTGACATCACTCTGGCTATTCTGGTTTTTGTTTTGTTTTGTTTTGTTTTTGTTTTTTCTGGTTCCATACAAATTTTAGAATTGTTTGTTCTGGCTCTGTGAAAATGCTGTTAGTATTTTAATAGGGATTGCATTGACTATGTAGATTACTTTGGGTAGTGCAGACATTTAAACAATATTTGTTCTTCCAATCCATGAGCATGGAATGTTTCTCCATTTATTTGTGTCTTCTTCAACTTTTTTCATAAGAGTTATATAGTTTTCAGCATACAGATCTTTTACCTCTTTGGTTAGGTTTATTCCTAGGTATCTTATGGTTTCCAGTGCAATTGTAAATAGGATCAATTCCTTGATTTCTCTTTCTGATGCCTTGTTATTGGTGTATAGAAATGGAACTGATTTCTGTATATGATTTTATATCCTGCAACTTTGCTGAATTCATGTGTCAGTTCTAACAATTTCTTGGTGGAGTCTTATGGGTTTTCTACATGGAGTACCATGTCACCTGCAAATAGTGACAAAATATTGTGAAATAATATTATTTCACAATATCAATGCAAATAGTGAAAGTCTGACTTCTTCCTTGCCAATTTTGATGCATTATTCTTCTTATTATTTATTTATTTATTATTTTTATTTCTTTTTGTTGTCTGATTTGCTGAAGCTAGGACTTGCAGTACTATCCTGAACAACAATGGTGAGAGTGGACATCCTTGTCATGTTCCTGACCTTAGGGGAAAGTTGTTTCTTTCCCATTGAGGATGATATTAGCTGTTGGGTCTTTCATATGTGGCCTTTGTGATGGTAAGGTATGTTCTTTCTATCCCTACTTTCTATAGGGTTTTTATCAGGAAAGGATGCTGTAATTTGTCAAATGCTTTTTCTGCATCTGTCAAGAGAATCATATGGCTCTTATCCTTTCTTTTATTAATGTGGTATATCATGTTGATTGATTTGCTGATATTGAACCACCGCTGCAGCCCAGGAATAAATCCCACTTGATCGTGGTGAATAATTCTTTTAATATACTGTTTGATTCAGTTAGCTAGTATCATGTTGAGAATTTTAACATCCATTTTCATCAGAGATATTACTCTGTAATTTTCCTCTTTAATGGAGTCTTTGTCTGGCTTTGGAATCAAGGTAATGATGGCCTCATAGAAGGAGTTTGGAAGTTTTCCTTCCAATTCTATATTTTGGAACAGCAAAAGAATAGAGGAGTAGGTTTTAATTCTTCTTTAAATATTTGGTAGAATTACCCTCGGAAGCAATTAGGCCCTGGACTTTGGCTTATAGGGAGATTTTTGATTACCAATTCAATTTCTTTTCTCGTTATAGGTCTGTTCAAATTTTCTCTTTCTTACTTGTTCAGCTTTGGTAGTTTATACGTTTCTAGGAATTTATGCATTTCTTCCAGATTACCCAATTTTTTGGCATACAATTGCTCACTGTGGTCTCTTGTAGTCATTTGTATTTCTGCAGTGTTGGTTGTGATTTCTCCTCTTTCATTCATGATTTTATTTATTTGGGCCCTTTCTCTTTTATTTTTGATAAGTCTGGATAGGGATTTATCAACTTTGTTAATTCTTTCAAAGAACCAGTTCCTAGTTTCACTGATATGTTTTCCGTTTTGTTGTTGTTGTTTTTTTTTTAATTTCTATTATTTATCTCTACTTGAATCTTAATTATCTCCCTTCCTATGCTGGTTTCAGGTTTTATTTGCTGTTCTTTTTCCAGCTCTTTTAGGTGTAAGGTTAGGCTGTGTATTTGAGACTTTTCTTCTTGAAGAAGGCCTGTATTGCTCTATATTTCCCTCTTAGGATTGCTTTTGCTGTGTCTCAAAGGTCTTGGACTGTTGTGTTTTCATGTTCATTTGCTTCCATATATATATAAATTCATATATATATAATTCATTCATATATATATAAATTCATATATATATTCAAATATATATATATATATATATATTTCTCCTTTAATTTCCTGGTTAACCCATTCATTCTTTAGTAAGATGTCTTTTAACCTCCATGTATTTGTCATCTTTCCAAATTTTTTCTTGTGGTTAGCTTCAAGTTTCATAGCTGAAGCTGCCACTTTGGAGTACTCTATGATTAGTGCACTTGGTACACATGGGGGCCCTGTGTTGGTCTTCTGAGGGAGAGGCCTGCTGAACTGGTTCAGTCAGACCTGCCCTAGTAAAGATGGTCCTGCTGGGCTTAGGGTTGTGGAATTTGGTGTGAGTGACTCTAGCCTCCCCTGGGGGTGCTGTGTTTCTCCTGAAGTCCAACTGTGCTTGTGGGTGGGGTGTGTGAACGATAGCATCACCCTGCTCCATTGTCCCTGAGGAGGGGGACTCATGGCCTCACTGCTCAGAAGGCCATCACCAAATAGCAATCAATCTCCTCTCTTATGTCCCAGGCTTTTGCCAGTTCCCCACCCTAAACCTTTCTGTGCCTGGGCTGTTGGCACACCTGGTGCTACAGTTCTTCTGTATTTTATCTCTGGCCAGAGGCTGAGATTCATAACTCCAAATCTTAAGTGAACCAGCAAGGGGACGACTGTTCCTCTCCTCTAGAGGAGCACCTCACAGCACCGCATCTGGCATCATTCTGTCCCAGAAAAGCACTCACACACCTGTGTGGGTGCCCTGAGTATATGGGGAAGCACAGTGAAAAGTTGTGATCAGGTTTCTGCCATCTGCAAGAATCTCTGTCCCCTGCTGTTGAACAGCTGCTCAGTGGCACCTGGTAGGTTTTTTTGTCCTTGGAGAGGCAATATACCCTCTTCCAAATGTACTCCAGAACAGGGAACGTTTTCTCCTAGCGGGACCTAGGAGATCCCCACACCAGTATCTTGCACAAACTCCACCCACTGCTGTCTCCTGCTCTCTCCCTGACTTTTTCTACAAAAAAGATTCCCTCCCCACCACCACACCATGGCTTTTCTCTCCCCCAATTTATGTCTCTGAATTTTCCCTCAAGCACATTCTCTCCCTCCAGTTGTACAGACTGTTTCCTCAATTTTCAGATCTATTTCTTCTTGTTGAGAATGATTTGATGTGGATCTACCTGTGTTCGAGGGACAGGACCAAAATCCCCCTACCACTCTGCCTTCTTAACTCCTCCCAGTAAGATGTATTTTTAAATTTTTAATTTTTCTAACATGTGTTTTGTATTTCAAATCCATCTTATAAGAATACCAATAGTTTATATCAAAAATATGCCCATAAGAATTATTCAATATTTATATATTACGTAATTGATATGTCATATATATTCAGTTCAGTAATAAACAATGCTTGTATTCCAAATCTTCTGAGTCATTATTTCTACATTTGTTTCATTTGTTATTCAAATTTAAGTAATTCTTTCAAAAATGCAATGTTTTAAACACAAATGTACTCTTCTTCCCATAGAACACATCTCAATATATTTCAAAAATATTGTGCTACTGATGTACAAAAAATGATGTGTGGTTGTCTCATTTTCAGAAATGAATTTTTCGGGGCACCTGGGTGGCTCAGTGGGTTAAAGCCTCTGCCTTCGGCTCAGGTCATGATCTCAGGGTCCTGGGATCTAGCCCCGCATTTGGCTTTCTGCTCAGCAGGGAGCCTACTTCCCTTCCTCTCTCTCTCTCTCTCTCTGCCTGCCTCTCTGCCTACTTGTGATCTCTGTCAAATAAATAAAATCTTTAAAAAAAATGAACTTTTCTAGATAATTAGAAAAAATGCCCCAAAATTAGTGTAAATAATAAACAAACATAATAAAAAAATCACCAGTATTGCCAGCAAGCAAGTCAATGAAATACCCATTTTTGCCTCTCAAATTAGTAACTATTTTTTTAAATGTCAATATTGATCATTGATATGCATGTGATGATACAGTCCTTCTCATGCACTGCTAATGGGCTTGTAGCTGTTGTGTATTTTTAGAGGACTATTGAACATCATATTTCCAGAGACATAAATATATTTAATCCCATCATTCAGTAATTCCACTTCAAGAAAATTCCTGTAAGAAAACTATATTCAATTGTTGTATTTGGATGCTCATCAGCTTTTTTTTATAATACCAAAAATAAGAGACAGTACAAAGGCCCAACAACTGGAAAAAGTTTAATAAATCATAATCCACATATGAAATCAAATATTCTACATTACTAAAATGTTATTTTGAAGAATATTTTATGACATAGGTGAGAATAAACAAAATAATGTTAAGTGAAAATAACTGAATAGAAAGAAGTTCAGTGTATAATTTGATCCTATGACAGAAAAAAATATGATTAAGTTTCAACAATTTTGTCAGATTTAAAGAACAGGTTCAGAGCAGGTAAATGCTGAGATATGGTTGAAGTTACCTTCTTAGTATCCTTTTAAACAAAAGTGAAAGAGGTATCATATATTTTATAAATTCTTTTTCACATATCTTTTAAGATACACCTTCATTTATACATGTTTCAGGAAAAAAATTCTGTTTTTCCCCAATTCCTTCAGAAATAATGATCACTCCTTAACACTTAACAAAATTTTACATTTCCAAAATTTCCCCAGTAACTGGCCTGCTTTTCTTTCTTTCTTTCTCTTCTTTCCTTTATTTTCTTTCTCTCTTTTTTCTTTCTTTTCTTTCTTCTTTCCTTTCTTCTTTCTTTCCTTCCTTCCTTTCATTTCAGAGACAAATCTTTGGCCTTATAATTCTGTTAACATTTTGTGAAATAACTTTAATTTAATTCTGGTTTTTCTGTCTTACAGAATTATACTTCTTCCACTTAACATAACTCTGTACTTATCTCTACTTTTCCTATAGCTTCAGAAGCCAGAATATTCTCTCTCTCTCTTTCTCTCTCCCTCTCTCTCTCTCTCTCGTCCTTTTAAAAAAATGTATTCAAATACCCATTCCCTGGTCTCTCTAATGTATTTTCACAATTTTTCATTCTTGATTAAGCTTCAGATAGAGTTGTATCTTTTGTGGCAATTTTTTTCTCTTCCAACACCAGTCCTTTCTCTGCTTTGGTACCATCGTTTTCTAAAATATTATAAATTGTGATCATTTTACTACTTCAGAGATATTCATTGATTTTTCTCCATCCAACCATTTTAGTTTAGTCTACAAAAGTCCTTTTCATGACACTCCTAAAAAATCATTATGAAATCAGTTCTCTCATCCCCTCTCCACTCTCTGCACCACCATCAGCTTATCTCGCAGATCATCACCATGTATTGCATACCAGCAACATGTTTCTAAATCCTAATTTTCCCTCTTCCCTTCACACTGCTGAATCTTTGATGACCCCCATAATGTTGAACCTGCTGATCTCCATTGCTAGGACGTCACCATCCACTCCTTAAGTGGCATCAAGAAAAGGCTTACCAATTCTCTAAGTTCCAATTAATGTTATCTTTTTGATAGACTCTTCACAATTTATCTGATGTAAACGAGTTCACTTCTTTTTGTTCTCATGACATTATGCTTACATCTTAGAATATCATACTGAAGAATATCTGTTTATCTATTCCCAACTGCAAAATGGACCTGGTTGATGTTTTTCCAAAGCTCTGTTTTCCATGCTGGTATTTTCCAGTCCCAGTACCAAACAAATTTGACTATTTCTCATGAAATATTTGTACCACAAAAATATCTTGCTAAGTCACTCTGCCTCCTTTATTCACTACTTCCTCCCTGTTGAGTATAAATTGAATCTTTAACCTTAGCCCTCTGGGTGGAATTACCAAAATAAATTCTCTCAGCAGTCTTTTTCTTTGTTTCTTAATGCTTTCTCCATAATAAATACATTTTCCTGCTGATTTAATTGCACTGAACTTCTCTACACACGATTTTTTAAATTAAACTCAGCAAGGAAAAAATGAAATAAATATCAGTGCAAAATAAAATGAACCTACTGATCTGTGGTTACTCATTTCCTTTGAAATAAATACTTTTATAATTTCACTCCCACATTAGAATTGAAAAATATTTTCTACACAAAGCACCTTTCTTTCTGCCAAAATGGATGGATGATGAAATGTTAAGTAGTTTATATTTGTGAGCAATGGAGAAGTGCCAATACCTATAGTCAAAACTGCAAACGAATTATTATTTGGAATTCTGAGCTGTTTAAACATTGCTGCCAGAACTCCATCATATGTCTTTTATGGTCCAAGTCTGGCATCTGGATGTGCCAGATAAGGGCCAGTTACTGACTTACTGTGCACCTCCAATTCCTCTGAAAGTCTTTAAAAATCCTATTTTCCAATTGGACAGCTATAAGTAGAAGAATGAAACTCGATCATTCTTTTACACCATACACAAAGATAAACTTGGAATGGAGAAAAGACCTCAACATGAGGCAGGAATCCATCAGAATCCTAGAGGAGAACATAGGCAGTAACCTCTTCGATATCAGCCACAGCAACCTCTTTCAAGATATGTCTCCAAAGCCAAAGGAAATAAAAGCAAAAGATGAATTTGGGGGACTTCATCAAGATCAAAACCTTCTCCACAGCAAAGGAAATGGTCAACAAAACAAAGAGACTAACCATGGAATGGGAGAAGATATTCGCAAATGACAGCACAGACAAAAGGCTGATACCCAGGATCTATAAAGAACTCCTCAAACTCAACACACACAAAACAGATAATCACGTCAAAAAATGGGCAGAAGACATGAATAGACAATTCTCCAATAAAGACATACAAATGGCTAACAGACACATGAAAAAATGTTCATCATCACTAGTCATCAGGGAGATTCAAATCAAAACCACATTGAGATACAACCTTATACCAGTTAGAATGGCCAAAATTAACAAGATAGGAAACAACAAATGTTGGAGAGGATGTGGAGAAAGGGGAACCCTTTTACACTGTTGGTGGGAATGCAAGTTGGTGAGCCACTTTGGAAAACAGTGTGGAGATTCCTTAAGAGATTAAAAATAGAGCTTCCCTATGACCTGCAATTGCACTGCTGGGTATCTACCCCAAAGATACAGATGTAGTGAAAATAAGGGCCATCTGTACCCCAATGTTCATAGCAGCAATGGCCACAGTCACCAAATTGTGGAAAGAACCAAGATGCCCTTCAATGGACAAATGGATAAGGAAGATGTGGTCCATATACACTATGAAGTATTATGCCTCCATCAGAAAGGATGAATACCCAACTTTTCTAGCAACATGGACAGAACTGGAAGAGATTGTGTTGAGTGAAATAAGCCAAGCAGAGAGAGTCAATTACCATACGGTTTCACTTATTTGTGGAGTATAAGAAAGAACACAGAGGACATGGGGAGATGGAGAGAAGGGAGTTGAGGGAAATTGGAGGGGGAGATGAACCATGAAGGCATGAGAGACTATGGACTCTGAAAAACAAACTGAGGGTTTTGAAGGGGAGGGGGGTGGAAAGGTGGGTGAGGCTGGTGGTGGTATTATGGAGGGCACGTATTGCATGGAGCACTGGGTATGGTGCATAAACAATGAATTCTGGTACACTGAAAAGAAATTAAAAAAATAAAAAAATTTTAAAATCCTATTTTCCAGCTTCTTCCACAATTATGTGCTATCTTAGTCATAATGAATCCCTTGTTCTATAATATTTTCATAATATTGGTGGAGGTTTACTCTTTGTCAGAACACTGACTGATAACATTATTAGTATCAGAAGTTCTTCTGGGAAACAGAAACTTACAATGGGAATGTGTAATTAGTTCTCTGATCTAATTACATTTAGAACCAATAATGTTATTGGTAAGACACACTGGTAGTCCACAACCTACAGTGGCAAAAAGGATTACTTTTATTATCACATATAATTAAATACCAACAGAAGGACAGGCCATGTGTGACCAAGTATTTGCTTCCATAAAATATTGTAGTGAAAAATACTAAGAATAATGTGAGTGAATGTTTGCTTCTAATGCACAGAGAGCTTGTAGAAAGAAAATTATAAGGCCAGTCCTTTAAATTCTAAGCTCAAGTTTCAAGTAGGGGGCCAGAGAAATTTTAAGACTACACTAAAATAATTCATTATTTCACTGGGGTTTCAGGATGAAGATTTTTGAAAATGAAGTTCTAATTCTAATCTACAGATTTCTAAATTACTATGAAAACATAATTCCCAATTTCATGGGCATTCTAAAATTATGTCAAATATTGGAAATCTGTAGACCTAAAAATTGGGATAAAGATTGATTAACACATTGTGATTAGGTTGAATACTTTGAATTCCTAAACTTTTCTGAGCTTCATTTACCCATAAAGGCAACTTCCATTCCTCTTTCTGAGAATATTAAACTCCCCTTGCCTGAAAACCTGTATTTGTCTCCAGTGAGGTAGGTGCTTTGCAGGGAATTACTGATCTCACACCCATGCATCTTAGTTCTACAACTGTAACCAGAACTAAGTCCCAGCAGGCTTCCAGCAAACTGGCAAAGTATGACCCATTTGAAATCACCCTATACACCAAAAAAATTGCATGATGTTTCTAATTTTTAACACAAGCCTACAGAATATGTATGGGAACCTAACCTAAGGTGTAGAATCAGAGTGGAAAAAGAATAGTGTTCAATCAAGTTAAATATATTAATATAGGAGAACTAAGCAGAGATTCTCTATTCACTATGTTAGTTTGAGTGACTAGGAAATCTCCAACAACTTGCTTAATCAATATATTAAAACTTGGACCAAAAAATGGTCCACACTAAATGAACTTGAGATTTCATAACTTCCTTGGTATGCTCTTGAATAATCAAAGGCTGGAAAAAGTGAAACGCTGGGTCGACTTTTTTATGTAAGATCTACTCACTCACACCCTAACAGTGAAAGCCCTGTAGATATTCTTGTCAACAAAACTTTGGTGTTTGATACATTGGAGAAGAGTGCCCCAGCATCTATGAAGAGCTCCACACAGGCCAGGAACAACAGCGGGAGCTCTTACTATCAAAGTGGACTTTCTGAATCCAATAAGGATGATGAGATCCAGAAGTGACAAGGACCAGGTTCCTTATCAAGGACAGAAAGGTTTGACCCACAGGGAACTTTGATGTTACCTAACTAATCATAGTGTCCCTTAGACTGAAATTGATGATGGCCCACTAAAGTCTTACTTGATTTGTATAACTGGAAACTTCAGATAGTGTGAATGTAAATTTGAACTTAATTCTTGCAATAGAGAGGGGTGCACACCAAACATTTTCCAGAGATGTGCCATTTCAAAGAACTAGGGTCCTTGAAATGAAAAGTGAGTTCATTTTATACCAAACGAAGAGTGGAAGTGGTATCATAGCTTAAGGAATTCACTATTCTCACTGTGTTCTCCATTTTCATGAAGCAAGCGGCTTCTTAGAATACAATGATATTTTGAAGAGTCAATTATGGCACAAACTGAGGGATGACACCTTATGTATCTACGGTCAAAAAATCTCTAAGACATTCTCCTATGAAGTGGTCAATTTGCAGTGGTGTTTTTTCTATGACTAGGATATTAGACAATTTAATCAGACTAATATGGGTGGGGGAGGAGGATAAAAAGCATGAAGATAAGAGAAAAAGAAATTAATCAGTCGCTATTTACAGTTGACATGATGGTCTTCATGAAAAACCCCAAGGACTCCAAAAATTCTAACTTACTGTTTAACCTCCACAAACTTATATTATTTCCACTGAAACCAGTTAGAAGATTGATATCTTTAACCTGACATCACTACAAAGATTTCTGCATCTCTGCACTGAGATATACCTAGGAACTATTATCCTGTCACAGAAGGAACTACTATTTCTTGGATAATAAACTGTAAATCTAAGCTAGATGGGTTAGTTTCATTCAGGCATCATGAACCTGTTTGGTATTCAAATAATCTTTGACCTTTAGTGTATAATAAAGATAAAGCTGGCAAAAAATAATGAAATGTGAGGCCTTGAGACTTCATTGAAACCAGTTTGAATTTCTAGGCTTTACACTTATTACCTCCAATTTAGACAAGGTTTTGGACAAGCTCTCTAAACATCAATTTCATTATGTAGAAAATGAACATAATTTCAGGGTTAAGGCAAAAATTACATATATTTTATAGAGAGCTTAGATCAATGTCTAGCACAGAATAAAAAAATATCTGAGTGGTTCCTTTCATTATTATCATTATTGTTGTTGTATTTTCATGTAAACTAGAACATCATAGTCAATGACTACAGTGAGACACCATTACATGCATTACATGAACTAAAGTAACTCCTGGCTGGTTTTATTTCATACCTTTGGATTTTTTTCTGTCATCTTCTATTTCTCAAACTCTTCTGATATATTATCTTGCTCTATTGTATCCAGTGTTACAAGCTATTTTCAATTGTTTTGTGACTATGTTAACTTTATATAAGAAATGGGTGAGTAAATAGATAAATAAGTATATGAATAGTCTTGGGCTACAAAGGTATAAAACATCACAGGATCTTAAAAATTGGGGGGTTTTATAATAAAAAATAGATATAGAAGATATAATCTCAGGGAATTATATAAATAATAATAGGTATAGAATAATAATAATAATAATAAATAGGTATAATAATAAAAATAGGTATGGAAGATATAATAAAAATAGGTATAGAAGATATAATCTCAGGGAATTATATAAATCAGCTAAATTTCAAAATTTATTTCTTTTTCCCTTATCAAACTTAAATACGAAAACTACAAAAAAAAAGGTTAAAACATCAAAAGTATGTTGAAAAGAGAGTGATTTGAGCAATTGTTTTGTGAATTTATTCAGTTTCAAACCACACTGAGAAATGGTTCCCAAATTTGCGTATTCTTCCTTAAGTGGGTTATTCACTTTTGCTTTTTGTTTCCCCTCATGAAAAATTAAAGTTAATTCCACACTGTTTTTATTTTTCTAGTATAGATACAGCATTCAAAAAAGAAAATGTGCTAGAAATAAAGCAATTGAGGGAGGTCCTGAAAAAACATTATCCATGTTCACTGATTTTTTTTAAATTGAATCAGTCTAATGATATATTGAGAAAAATACCCTAGGGAACAGAACTGACAATGGTTTTTGCATTTAAATTACCCATCTGCATTAGAAAAACATTTTCCTTCATAACAAAAGAGTTAAAGCAAATTTTCAAATACAGTAGAAAATTTTTATAGAAAATATTATAATAACAATGTATTCTGGCTATATTGTGATCATTATCTACTTGTCCGTAATAATTTATTAATGCGAGCATTTGGATAAACACTACCATATGGTGAAAGACATAAAGTCAAAAACAGAAGGTGGTGCATGAAGGAATAACAAACAGTATTCAATGTGTGTCACCCATAATTCAGGTTGTTTGGTAATTTCAGACATTTTTGTTAAAACATCATTATGCCGAATTGAAATTTTTCTACATTGTGTGTGATATGAATATGGCATTCTTTTTTAAAAAGCAAAGATGTAAAGTAGAATAGCTAATGAGTTAATATAACCTTTAGGTATATCAATCATCACTAGTGACACTGCTTAAAAAATATAATATTGGGTTTTTAAACAATTGTGATTTTAGACATTTTCAATGCTTATTTTGAGAATTTATGCATACTTATGTTATTTCTTTGAAATAGGTCTATTTTAATATATTAAAATTTTGTAGCAGAGGACTGAGGATAGCTAAGACATAAAAGCATGTATCTTGTTCTTGAATATGCTTTTCTTTTTTAATAAAAATCTCTGGAGACTACAGTGCTCTGTAGACTAGACCATTGAGAACTGTAGGCTTACTCTCACTAGAATGCTAGAATGCATTAAAATTTACTTTAAAAATCTCACACATCTGAAACGCATACTTTGTACTTTATTTATATTATCTATTGTTGTTATTTCCAGGATAGATTTGAGTTACTAGATTTGCCAATTAATATTTCCCTTTTCAAGGAAAAACATTCATTTTTAAAGTAGAAAAGCATAGCAAGCAATAAACAAAAGAAGATATAATTTGCAAGCAGACTTTTATCACTATCCTTTGCACAGTCTTAAAGTACAATTGTTTTGTTTGTTCTTATCAAGGTGTTATCTTATGAAGTGATTTACCAGAAAATAATATCTTATGTCTATTTTTTGAATAAATAAGATTTGCTTTCCTAATGTTACTCTTACTGAATCAGTCCCTTAGTCTCTATCTTGTGAAAAACAAACTGTATATTCATACATACAGCCATATATAGATAAATGAAAAACTAAGTGTTCCAAATGGAATGTGCTTTGATTTAAACTATTAATTTGTTCACATCCACATTTTCTACCTAATTGTGTGATTATGTAGAGGTAACCAGAGCAGCTATTTCCATGCATGATCTTCTAGTACCAGGACAAATGTGTATTTCCCATAAATACTTGAAATTCAACAATTCCATTTTTAAGGATTTATTTCTTTGAGTCTTGAAAGAATTTTTGCCATTAAGAATTGTGTGTAAAAATATAAACACTCCAGGGGCACCTGGGTGGCTCAGTGGGTTAAGCCTCTGCCTTCGGCTCAGGTCATGATCCCAGGGTCCTGAGATTGAGCCCCTGTCGGGCTCTCTGCTAAGTGGGGAGCCTGCTTCCTCCTCTCTCTCTGCCTGCCTCTCTGCCTACTTGTGATCTCTGTCTGTCAAATAAATAAATAAAATCTTAAAAATATATATACATATATATAAACACTCCAAACAAATGGAATTTCAACACATGGCTTCTGTTGATCTACTCATTAAACCATTCTCAAAGAATATTTTCCAAGTATAATTTGCATCTTCTCTGTGAGTTGGATATTCAAGGCAAAGAACCCACTATCAAGTAGCTTTGGGAGTTGAGGAAATTGGCCAGTGATAAATGCATGGGTAATTTCAGATTGAACAACTATAAAGTGTTCTATCCCAGCAAGTAATGTGATTGGTGGGGGAGGGTTCCCTTCGTTGATTGGGATAGGTCTTGTCTTAAATTTTTAGGAGTTTGTGGTCATGAAAAGATGAAGAAGAATCACTAATTTTACTCCTTTTTGTTTGCCTACTAAAAAAAAAAAAAGAAAGAAAGAAAAAAAAAAAAAAGTCCCTAGTCATAAAGGATCAGAACGGATGCAAGGAGACTTCTGTAGGATTCCAGGCAACATAAGAAGGGCAACCTAGACTAGAGTGGTAGCCGTGGAAGTTCAGAGAAGTAAGTGCACTCGGGATATATTTTGGAGATAGAACAGACAGGTTTGAATGTTGTATTTGTTTCTGAAATAAGAAAAGGAATGACATTAAGAATGAGTCTTGTGGCAAGGGGGTAGGGGGGACACCTGGCTGGCTCAGTCAATAAAACATATGACTCTTGATCTTAAGGTTGTGAGTTTGAGCCCTACATTGGGAGTAGAGATTACTTAAAAATAAAATCTTAAAAAAAATACTGAGTCTTGGGTCTTTGCTTTATGAACTGAGTGATAAGGAAAGGTAAGAGCATAATTATTTTTTAAATTTAAATGTTTCATAAGTATGTGCAGCAGTGGGAGGGACCAAGATATACATTTTAGTCATGCTAGTTTTAAGATAATTATTAGATGCCTAGGGATATCAGTTAGGTCATTTGATGTATGTTTGAGAGGCCATAGGAGAAAAAAATGGGACATCAGCATTAGGTACTGTTTAAACTACATAAGCTAAATAGATTGTCCAGGAAGAGAGAATGTAGATGAGAAGAAAAGCAGGTCCAGGACAAAGTCCTGGGGTGTTCCACAATTCTGGTCTAGCAGAGGAAAAGGAACAACTCAAAGAGACTGAGAAAGAGCCAAGGGGAAGATGATATCCCAGAAGCTAAGAGAGGAAAGTGTTTTAATAAGGAGAAAATAGTCAATGCCCCTGAGAAGTCAGTTAGCAGACAGAGAAATTACCGGTATGGAGGTCATTAGTGACTTCATCCTGAGCACTGTCAATGGAATGGTGGATCAGAAGCTAGAATCTAATGGACGAAGGTCCAATGGAAATTTCCAGTTCAACATGGTGCATAGAATTTGTTCCCAAAAGTACACTCAAATAACAGCAAAGAAATTTAGAGAATAAAATGTCCCGTATTACACTCTTTGACTTAAGCAAAAATTGTGATCAGGCCATAGTTGTTAGGTCAAGAGATGGAATGTGTGTTTTATCTAACAAGGTAAAAGAGCTAAAGCATCATAAATACACGGTAGTCTCTAATTGTCTTAATATTAAAAATCAACATATACTAATATGAACATTTCATTCAGAATTATGCAATTAATCAGGTTCTGGGTGGCTCAGTCAGTTAAGCATCTGCCTTTGGCTTGGGTCATGATCTCAGGGTCCTGGGTTGGAGCCCCACATCAGGCTCTCTGTTCAGTGGGGAGTCTGCTTCTCCCTCTGTGTGCTTTCACTTTCTCTCTCCCTTTCTCTCCCTCTGTCTCTCTCAAACAAATAAATAAACATCTTTTTAAAAAAGAATTATGCAGGGGTGCCTGGGTGGCTCAGTCTGCCTTTGGCTCAGGTCATGATCTCAGGTTCATGGGATCGAGCTCCACGTTGGGCTCTCTGCTCAGCAGGGAGCCTGATTCCCCCTCTCTCTCTGCCTGCCTCTCTGCCTACTTGTGATCTCTCTCTCTGTCAAATAAATAAATAAAATCTTAAAAAAATAAAAAAAAATGCAACTAATAGTAATAACAAAAACGATTGCAGCAATACTTATGTTTTATACACATTGTGCTAAAGACTGTTCTGGTAATTTTATCCTCATAATAACCCCTTTGATAAGTTACATTGTTATACCTTCTGTGGAGAAAAAGCAACTGAATTTCAGAGAGCAAAGTGACTTGACCCAAGTCACAAAGCCAGCAAGGAGCAGAGCTTTGGAGCAAATCTTGCAGGTCAACTTCAAATTCTGCCCTGGAGGTTAAAGCGTCATCATCTCCAGGGAGTTGTAAGTTGTGCAATTGTGAGTAAAATGGAAATGAAAATGCTTTCTCATGCCAGTGTCTTTGTCTTTTAAAAAATACCAACAATATTACTTGATAAAGCTATAAATTAAGCTTTGAAAAGGAAGAGCATATACCAAATTTAAGTTTGAATTTCTCTGGATGTTGGAATTATTGATAGTTTTTAATTTGTTCCTCTTTTTGTCTGTATTCTGGTTTTCATAGAATTGATTCTTATCAGTTGTATAATTAAAGAATGTTGTTTTACAAATTTTTGAAAGTATGATTAGGAGTTGAGAAAGTGGAATATAGACATGTTTTTCTAGAAACATTGTTATAAAAAGAAGAATACAAATGAAGTGTTGAAGATGTGAGACCAAGATGAAAAATCCCAACGTATGTTGTTATGGATGATCAATCAGGCAGAGAGGGGAAAAGAGATGAAGAAGAGAGAGGAAGTAATTGCCAATTGAAGTTTTTGAGAAAATAAGAAGGAATGGGATGTAAAAAAATTGGTGTTCTGCTAGTATGAACATTTCATCTCATCCATTTCTATAGGAGTGAAGGCTTTAGAAAGTGTAAGTTCAGATGTAGTTGAATGGATAGGTCCTATAGTGAGAAGATGAGGAATTTCAATTCTGAGTTATTTTTCAAATGACACTTGAGGCCTGTTCACCGGTGAATGGGTCATCAGGGAAGGAAGAGCTATGGAAATTCTGAGGAAAAATTAGAAGATATGAAATAATCTGCAAAGGACTCATTGGTAAAATAGATTTCTTGACCATGTTATTTGTCCATTTGATATTTGTGGCTATTAGTTTAAAATGAGAATAGAGAAAATAAATAAATAATAAAATTTAAAAAATGAGAATAGAGAGGGGCGTTTGGGTGGCTCAGTCAGTTAAGCATCTGACTTGTGATTTTTGTTTAGGTCATGATCTCAGGGTCATGAGATCAGACCCTTTGTTGGGCTCCATGCTGGGCATGAAGCCTGCTGAAGATTCTAACCCACTGCCTCTGCCCCTTCCCACTGCTCCTTCCCTCTCTCTTTCTAAACGAACAAACAAACAAACTGAGAATAGAGAAATCATGATAAAAGTAAACAATAGCCTGACACGTTGCAGGCTATCATGTAATGTTGCATATTATTTCACTATCACACCTCATGCCCTAACCAGAAATCTTAGAGCCAGATTGAAATTCAGAACTCTATCACTGGCTTCAGTCCCTTTTAGATATTTTCAGATTTAATTCCATCTAGTCATCTTCCAGATGCCTATGACTCTCCCTGCACAATACAGATCTTCAATATAGCATTCTCTATGCATTTTGCACAATATACCAACAAGCAAAGAAGGTTAAACATTTTATCCATTTAATAATCTCATATATTTTTTTGGTGATGGGGGGAAAGCTGGGAAGGCTTTTAGATGAGAAAGATTCCCCAGGACTCATTTTTCAGTTGCTTTTTGCCATGCCAAATATCTTGCACATCTGTAATTTTTCGTTTCTGGAGGAAAACAAACAAACAAACAAAAACCATAGACCCTATCCTTTAAAATAAGACATTTCAGAATCCCTTGTTCCCTGTATCTATTGATTGCTGTAACACTATTGACTCAACATCTATTTTCCTAAACCCATTCAATTGCTTCCATAAGTGAGTGTTTAATCTTTGTGATCTTAGTTGTGTATATTGAATTCCACCATACTGATCATTTTCACGGGTGTCGAGACAATCAATATGACAATATCAGTCATAGTTTTCAATCAACAGAAACATAAGTTGAATGACTTGACCGAAGTAATCTGCTTAAAAAACAGCAGAAGGCTAAGATTCATGTTTAATTCAATTTGCTTTCTCTATAACGGTTTTCAAATTTTACAATGCATCATAATCACCTGGAGTGTTTGTAAAACATATTTCTGGGCTCCGGTCCCAAAGATGTTGATTCAGTAGGTCTGGGATGGCAGGCAAAATATAAATTTCTAACAAGTTCCCAGGGCACGTTGATCTGCTGGTCATTTTCTATAGAACAAAACAAAGTTTTTTAAAGTTCTGCCCTCCCAAATCTCACCTTCTAGAATCATGTCCATAAATCTTTTTAATTTTCTATACCTCCTAATATTTTAATAATCTTTTTTGATGCTCATGCCTTAATCTTGGGCTGAACAGGGGCTATTTCTGCAAGTTAGACAGAATACTGGTAGTCTCTCCTTGAAGCATTGTCTTTAAATTCCTAGCAGTTACTCTTGGAAGGGTCGACTGTTAATACTTTTATCTAAATATCTATAGGATATGTAGAATTTCAGTTAAAGAATAACTCCTCTAGAATAAATAAACTTGTAACCTTTGCCAGGTTGGTTTTTTGTTGTTGCTTTTTTTTTGTTTTGTTTTGTTTTTTGTTGTTGTTGTTGTTGTTGTTGGTATTCCAAGATTCATTGTTTATGTACCACACCAAGTGCTCCATGCAATACATGCCCTCCTTAATACCCACTACCAGGCTCACCTGTCCCTCCAACCCCCTTCACCTCCAATACCCTCAGTTTGTTTCTCAAGTCCAGTCTTTCATGGCTCATCTCCCCCTCCAATTTCCCCCAATTCACTTTTCCTTTCCTTCTCCTAATGTCCTCCATGTTATTCCTTATGTTCCACAAGTAAGTAAAACCACATGATAATTGACTTCTCTGCTTGACTTATTTCACTCAGCGTAATCTCCCCCAGTTCCATCCATGTTGATACAAAAGTTGGGTATTCATCCTTTCTGATGGATGAGTAATATTTCATTGCATGTATGGACCACATTTTCTTTATCCATTCGGCTATTGAAGGGCACCTCAGCTCTTTCCACAGTTTGGTGATTGCAGACATTGCTGTTATAAACATTGGGGTACAGTCTCTTCAATAAATAGTGCTGGGAAAATAGGACAGCTATGTGTAGAAGAATGAAACTCGACCATTCTCTTATACCATACATGAAGATAAACTCGGAATGGATAAAAGACCTCAACATGAGGCAGGAATCCATCAGAATCATAGAGGAGAACATGGACAGTAACATCTTCAACATCAGCCACAACTCCTTTCAAGATATGTCTCCAAAGGCAAAGGAAACAAAAGCAAAAATGAACTTTTGGGACTTCATCAAGATCAAAAGCTTCTGCACAGCAAAGGAAACAGTCAACAAAACAAAGAGGCAACCCATGGAATGGGAGAAGATATTCACAAAAGACACTACAGACAAAGGGCTGATATCCAAGATCTATAAAGAACTCAAATTCAACACACAAAAAACAGATAATCATATCAGAAAATGGACAGAAAACATGCAGACACTCTCCAATGAAGACATACAAATGGCTGGGAGACACATGAAAAACTGTTCATCATTAGCCATTAGGGAAATTAAAATCAAAACTACATTGAGATGTCACCTTACACTAGTTAGAATGGCAAAGATTAACAAGACAGAAAAACAAATTGGAGAGGATGTGGAGAAAGAGGAACCCTCTTACACCTTTGGTGTGATGCAAGCTGGTGCAGCCACTTTGGAAAAGAGTATGGAGATTCCTCAAAAAATTAAAAATAGAGCTATCCTATTGCAATTGCAGTGCTAGGTATCTGCCAGTATTAAGAATACAAAATTCTTGACTTCCTCCTCCATGTATAGAGACAAACCCCATGGAATGCCAGTTCTATTTTTTCCAAATGTCTTTTGAGCATCTTTATGGGCATTGATATTTTAAAGCCAATCACTTATTTCAAGTAGTGTTTGGACTCACATACATGAAAAATTCAAATTATTTTTTACAAGACACAAGGGGCATATAATTAAATTAATTCCAAGATAAACTTATAGTTTCCCAAGAAAAATATACAGCCTAAACTAAATATCTAAAATCTGAGTTGAATCTCATGTGTGCATTCAATATGAAAAATGATTCTTTAGATGCAAAATGTCATTTTAAATTTAGTTATTCATATCTTACAGTTTAGATACTGACAAGACTTTAGACACCAGTATAATTAATCCCCAGGAATATAATTCTTTTTTTTCTTTTTTCCTTTCACCAATTAGAAAAAAAAAAAGTACAGTGGGATGGTACCTTAAGACAAATGAGACAAATGAGACAAACTGACTTTATGCCAAAGATTTATTTGAATATGAGTTATGACAATCCAAAAAGAGATCTTTTCACATTAAAAATAGTAGATTTGAAAGTATACTTTGACATGGAACACTATGTACAAAAAATTTGAAAAGCATTAAAAGAACCTAAGATAGTAAGCATTTTCATTAAATTGTCAAGAAAGATTTCTAAACAATAAAACAGTCATATCATAAAAATGCTAGACTTGTACCAACTCAGACATGCATTTTGTGATAGAAGACATGAAGATTAATGGACATCAGAAAGACTCTATGTCATTGAAGTATTTCATTTGGTTTGATAGCAAGGATGCATTTATAAAGTGCACAATTGCAGTGAAAGATAATTCTGGAAAACGTCTACACCTGTGCTTATTGTCCTACATCTCAATTCTGAATAAGTGTCTTTAAACCTGTATTAATAATCTTTATGGGAGTTTGGAAAAGGATAAAGAAACTTACATCCCAAGAAATGAAAGTTACCAGGTCCTTTGTGTGGTCTCTATCCTTGGCAAAAATATTAAAGCTTCTTATCTAAAGACTAAGCTGTAAGATTAATTAAATTAATTAAAGATTAAGCTGTTGCTTCTTGAATACAACAGTATTTTTTCTGGGTATTTCTGTCAGCTTCAGGTTGAGGTCAGCTCATTTCTAATCTCTGTCTCTGACTTAGGAAGTCCATCTGTCCATACTTCAGGTCTTTCGAAATTTCTTTTTTCCATGTTACCAGTAATGACTCACTCATTAACAATTCCCTTTTGATGATTAATTTCTTCCTATTGATCATTTTCCTAGTCTCTCAAAAACCTGTATTTGCTTCCACCAGTAATTCCATGATGGAATACATAATACATATCAATTATTCCCTATAAGAATGGCCCAGCACACAGTTCTAACACACAGTTCTATGTAGTGTAGACCATCTCCAGAATTTGACATATGTAACAGTCACCTTTAAATTTAAGTGGAAAGCTATAAGAATTTTTTTGAAAAGTGTTGTTTTTTTTTAATTACCTAAAGTTCATGAGGTTATTGCAATAATGTGTTGATGTAAGGATTCCTTAACTTCAGTAGAAGTCAGAGTTTCAAATCAGTTATAAATACTAATGGGTGCAAATCAACAAATTTTAAAATATCAAAAGAAATGAATGAAAATGATATGCACAATCATGATGGGAGGGTTGCAAATAAAGCCCACCTACTTTGATTTTCTATAAGGATATTATTTCAAAGCAGTTCAAAGCTAATAGTATTATATATATAGCATACCTTGACTTCAACTCACAATCAGACTTATGAATATGAACCTTCCCACACCTTTCAAGAGAACTATGTCTTTACCAATTTGGTGAACAAAGTAATACTACTTGTCTTTTATTTCTTATTCTAATTATATACCCACTTCTCCCTTATAATGTGAATGTCTTTATCACCTCCCTATGATTAGTAAGAACCTGAGCTTCACTTAGTCATTTCAAAAGTTTGGTCTTGGGGTACCTTGTGGTGCTTGTTCAGTTAAGCAATTGACTTCAGCTCAGGTCATGATCTGAGTCCTAGGATCGAGCCTCATGTCTGGCTCCATGCTCAGTGGGACATCTGCTTCTCTCTCTCCTTCTCCCCCTGCTTGCTCTCACTCTGTCTCTCTCTCAAATAAAATCTTTTTTAAAAGTTTGTTTTTAGTTATGAAGAAAAAACTAGATTGTCTTATCTCTATTCCAGAAGCCCCATTTTTCCTATTGATACTGCTGTTCCCAGCCACAGTGTCCCTACAAAACACTGGAGCTACAGACATCAGGGGAGAGCTTGTTTTGACCTAATATCTCCCCCATTTTTGATAGTTTTGTTTTCTTGATTGTGTTTCCAGGTGGCTAGTGTGGGGCGAACGCCTATGATTCCCCTCCATCTGGTTGACTTTAAATAAGTTCTCAACTACAATCAATGTTACCTAAGGCTTAAAAAAAATTACGAATCTTACCTCCAGTCTGCTTCCAAATAACCAGGAGCATCTTGCTCCCACCTCTGAAAGCCTTTTTAGAAAGATATTTCAGTAGCTGGGCAAGAAGGAGTAGTTTGTTCTCTTTTTGAGTTGATAAACCCACATGCATGCTCTGTGTTGACCAGTTCTCAAGATTATCAACAGAAAGTCATTCCTTTCATTCTTAATACTAAACAATTTTTGTAACAACTGATATTCTATACTAATTATTTGTTTCATAACAATAACACATGGCTGAGTCAAATTGAAGAAAATATTCTGGATTGGAAAATTAAAAGTTCTGCTTTTGGATCTTCTTGTTGACACAATGAGGAAATTAAAGGTAAGTAAAAGATGTTTTCATGTGTAAATATAACTATCTGCTGGAAACGTTGCATTCATTGGTTTGCTTCTTGGAACTCAAAGCATAACAGAAAGGAAAAGACTCTGGGTCAAAAGGCAAGCATGTGGCTTCTGGTCCTTGGTTTCTGCTGGTTATTGTGCCATCTTAACCAAGACACAACTTCGGGTCCACTTTCCTCAACTTTATCTCTAAAATTAGGGTACTGAAATGTATAAGCCTTAAAATCTTCCAGCTGCTGAGCTTCCATAAAAGAGAACAAAAATCAAGTATTCAGATCACGAAATGCTTGTCTATCATTTAAAAAAAGAAAAAAAATACTTGCACACAAATTAGCATCCCATTTCCATAAGTATTCACCGGGCACCTGCTTTTTATCATCTCTAAGTATTGTTGGAGTTGTAGGATGAAAAAATCTCCAACTGGGTGAGGTAATGGAAATTAGAAACCTTGTATGTCATTATCTTGAATTTATGATGGGGAACTTAAGGCCACAGGTAAACTACGCCACAAGAGCCTGCCATCTTGACCTTTGTTCTAACAACATTTTAGGAACATGTGTCATTGAACAAAACCTCCTATCTCTTACCTATCAAGCTTTATATTCAAGAGGGTGGAAGAAGTTGTTATGACATACAGCTAGTATGGCATGTACAAGATTTCCTTAGTAAAAACATATAAAGCTACATCCCTCATTCATTAGTTCATGTCAGTAAACTGAAAAGTACTATTTTAGTGACTGTGGAGAATTCAAATACAAGCTAATTTTGGTTTTTCAACTTCAGGAACTCAAATAATATAAAAAGAGATGAAGAGGAGTGAATGGGTAGCTCAGTCAGTTAAGTGTCCAACTCTTGATTTGGGCTCAGGTCAAAATCTCAGGACCCTGAGATGTCCCAGCACACAGATTTTTAGAAAAATCTTAGTTGAGGGAAAAAAATCTAGTGAACCAACTATTTTATATCTAGTACATATTGAACATTTAAAATTGTGTATTGCGTTCATGGTGAATATTAAGTGATAATTATTATCAGACCTTATTCATGGATAAGAAAACCGAACAGAGAGAGATGGAAAAACTTGTTCAAACAGCAAATAAATGGTGAAACATGTGTGGTTTAAAGGCAAACAGCCGGGCTCCAAAACACACACACAAGCTTTTCTTAGCCATGGAACTAAGGCTGCTTCCAGAAAGACCTTCTTGTATATGCCAGAAAACCACAATCACACTTTTCATCTACTATTCCAGCAGAGTGAAAGGAAAACAAAGATCCAATTAATCAAAAGAATGAATTAGTCAAAAGTAAGTTTGGTATACATATAAATCATTTAATTAAATGAGGCCAGTTTAAGCAGATGCTATAAAATTTAATGCAAGCATTGAAAAATTATGAAATAATGAGTTTACCTATGCCAATTTCTGT
The DNA here is from genome assembly GCF_922984935.1 of Meles meles. Lineage (NCBI taxonomy): Eukaryota > Metazoa > Chordata > Mammalia > Carnivora > Mustelidae > Meles > Meles meles. Next base: position 14,019,608 of record NC_060070.1, read on the forward strand.
TTCAAAGGGCTTTGAGAAAACAGGAGGGAACCATGAGGGAACAATTTCTCATTAAGAATCTGAAAAACAGGGGCGCCTGGGTGGCTCAGTGGGTTAAGCCTCTGCCTTCGGCTCATGTCATGATCTCAGGGTCTTGGGATCAAGTCCCACATTGGGATTCTCTGCTCGGTGGGGAGCCTGCTTCCTCCTCTTTCTCTACCTGCCTCTCTGCCTACTTGTGATCTCTCTCTGTCAAATAAACAGATCTCTCTCTGTCTCTGTCTAAATGAATAATATCTTAAAAAAAAAAAAAAGAATCTGAAAAACAGGGGCACCTGGGTGGCTCAGTGGGTTAAAGTCTCTGCCTTTGGCCTGGTCATGATCCTGGAGTCCTGGGATCCAGCCAGCCCCCATCAGGCTCTCTGCTCGGCAGGGAGCCTGCTTCCCCCCCCACACACCTCAGCCACCCCCACTCTCTGCCTGCCTCTCTGCCTACTTGTAATCTCTGCCTGTCAAATAAATAAATAAAATACTAAAAAAAAAAAAGAAAAGAATCTGAAAGACATAGAAAACGTTTAAAAAAAATAGGCTACTAAATTTTTTCTATAAGCCATTGTACCAAAATAAGGCTACTGTTAATTCTAAAGAAAAATCTAGTAAAATATGGAAAAAAAAAAAAGAAATGTACCAAAGTGTTAATGGTCTTAATGGTCTTAAAAATTATAAGTAAATTTATTTTCTTCATTTCTCTTTAGTTGTATCTACAAAAGTCATGCTTGTTTTACATTTATTTTTAATTATTTTAAAGTATATATTGTAATTTAATATATTATAAATATTGTATATATGCACTTATTTCAAACAAATAGGGTTTATTGTTAAGAATTAAATTTTACTTGGAAAGTAATTTTTTTTAAATGCCAACAATTTCCAAATGTTTCACATTACAATCTATTATGAATCATTTTAGGAAAAATAAAATACGTGGTATCATTTAGGATATAATAATTAGCATTATTATTCTGTCCACACGCATTATTCATTTAAGGAAAAAATGTGTTTGTAATTTATAAGAGAAAGCTGTTACTTCTTTTTTTTTTTTTTTTTGGTTTATTTACAGCATAACAGTGTTCATTGTTTTGGCATCACACCCAATGCTCCATGCAGTACCTGCCCTCCCTATTACCCACCACCTGATTCCTCAACCTCCCACCCCACCCCACCCCCTCCCGCCGCCCCTTCATAACCCTCTGGTTGTTTTTCAGAGTCCATAGTCTCTCATGGTTCATCTCCCCTTCCAGTTTCCCTCAACTCCCTCTCCTCTCCATCTCCCCATGTCCTCCATGTTATCTGTTATGCTCCACAAATAAGTGAGACCATATGATACTTGACTCTCTCTGCTTGACTTATTTCGCTCAGCATAATTTCTTCCAGTCCCGTCCATGTTCCTACAAACGTTGGGTATTCATCCTTTCTGATGGAGGCATAATACTCCATCGTGTATATGGACCACATCTTCCTTATCCATTCATCCGTTGAAGGGCATCTTGGTTCTTTCCACAGTTTGGCGACTGTAGCCATTGCTGCAATAAACATTGGGGTACAGATGGCCCTTCTTTTCACTACATCTGTATCTTTGGGGTAAATACCCAGCAGTGCAATTGCAGGGTCATAGGGAAGCTCTATTCTTAATTTCTTCAGGAATCTCCACACTGTTCTCCAAAGTGGCTGCACTAACTTGCATTCCCACCAACAGTGGAAGAGGGTTCCCCTTTCTCCACATCCTCTCCAACACACGTTGTTTCCTGTCTTGCTAATTTTGGCCATTCTAACTGGTGTCAGGTGGTATCTCAATGTGGTTTTAATTTGAATCTCCCTGATGGCTAGTGATGATGAACATTTTTTCATGTGTCTGATAGCCATTTGTATGTATGTCTTCGTTGGAGAAGTGTCTGTTCATACCTTCTGCCCATTTTTTGATATGATTATCTGTTTTGTGTGTGTTGAGTTTGAGAAGTTCTTTATAGATCCTGGATATCAACCTTTTGTCTGTACTGTCATTTGCAAATATCTTCTCCCATTCCGTGGGTTGCCTTTTTGTTTTGTTGACTGTTTCCTTTGCTGTGCAGAAGCTTTTGATGAAGTCCCAAAAGTTCATTTTTGCTTTTGTTTCCTTGGCCTTTGGAAACATATCTTGAAAGAAGTTGCTGTGCTGATATCAAAGAGGTTACTGCCTATGTTCTCCTCTAGGAATCTGATAGATTCCTGTCTCACGTTGAGGTCTTTTATCCATTTCGAGTTTATCTTTGTGTACGGTGTAAGAGAATGGTCGAGTTTCATTCTTCTACATATCACTGTCCAGTTTTCCAGCACCATTTATTGAAGAGACTGTCTTTTTTCCATTGAATATTTTTTTCTGTTTTGTCGAAGATTATTTCACCATAGAGTTGAGGGTCCATATCTGGGCTCTCCACTCTGTTCCACTGGTCTATGTGTCTGTTTTTATGCCAGTACCACGCTGTCTTGGTGATCACAGAAAGCTGTTACTTCTTGATTAAAAATAGGAGATAGCAACTTTGTCTCCATTATGCTGTTATGAAAGTTGCAAAAGCTTTATAATATTTATTCCTGTAAATGACCTTACATCATACATAATGTTGGATCAGTAGAATTTTTTTTTTTTGTTATCAATGCTTTATTGTTGAAAACAAAATTGAAATTCTCTGGCACATAAAACAATTATTTCTACAAAAGGAAAGCCTACAAATCTTGATAATTTATACAAATAACAGTTTCTCAAAAAATAAAACTTTAATTTAGTAAACTTGTCTTGTGCTCTATATTTTTAGCACTGTCTGCAATAATCCACCATAAATCCCTGAGCGGAGACATTTTTTGACCGTGATCTTTAGTCCCCCCCAACCTCCCCCCATGTTGGTCAGTTACTAAGCCCAGCCCTGTAGTGAAAGGTGTCAGGGACATTTAGCTATTAAAGATCATGCATTTGGGGCGCCTGGGTGGCTCAGTGGATTAAGCCGCTGCCTTCGGCTCAGGTCATGATCTCAGGGTTCTGGGATCGAGCCCCGCATCGGACTCTCTGCTCTGCAGGGAGCCTGCTTCCTCTTCTCTCTCTGCCTGCCTCTCTGCCTACTTGTGATCTCTCTCTCTGTCAAATAAATAAATAAAATCTTTAAAAAAAAAAAAAAAAAAAAGATCATGCATTTTATGACACAGGCCCAATTATTAATGCTACTTGGGAACTGGGTCAAAATGAAGTGCCTCTACTGTGTGCAATCAGTGAGCCTATTAAGAACCAAGTGTGTGAAAGGAAGAACATGAACAACAAAAAGACATAAAATGTTAAGACTAGGAAGTCATCATAGGTCAATAACTATTTAAATAAATAAAAATGTTAGACATTGAATTTATCTCTATATCCTTATATTAAATTCCTTATTTACTTTTTTTTTTTTTTTAGCAATTGCCAATGCACTAGAAGATGAAAAATACACTTCAACCCACATTTTTGGTTTGACCATGGGTTTGCTGTTGTTAAATGTTAAATATCATTCTGAAAACACAGTGATTTAGTTATAATTTAACTTTTGGCCCCTTCCATGAAATGTCTATGAAATAATATACACATTAGGAAGGCCTTCTTATTAATGCCATTAACAGAGCTCTCTCACTACATCTGCCCTTCTTAAAAAAAACACTAATGCCATAGGAACACTACTTTAAATTCTTCATCTCACTTTACTCAGATATGTAGGAAAACATTTAAGATATGGAGAAAACATAAGATGATATATTTGCATGTCCAGCCTCCGTTTAGTGGGGATGCTGACCGATATTTACATGAAGTGGTAAAGGAAAGGAGAAAAAGCTAAAACTAACCAGCAGCTGTTAGACAAAAGGGAAGGTGCTATGTGCTTCCCGGATCAGTAGAATTTTTTATGCAACTAGTCATGTTATAAAGTACCTCTGACCAAAAGTCACTTCATAAAATTAATTACAGGGAATTTTAGATACATAAAAGTTGGCAGAATTGTGTGAATTTTCATGTACTTTTCATCAAGGTCAGACAGATATCAAACCATGGCCCATCCTGCCCCATCCACAACCCCTTTCACAGTTTCTTTTTGTTATTACTTGGAGGCAAACCAAGGGTACTGTAACATTTTTATTCAAAAATATTTGCTATGTATCTGTCAGTATAAGTGTTTTTCTTTTTTTATTAAGTTTTTTTTAAATAAAAACACATCTTTATCAAGTAACAGTAATTACTCATAATATGGTGGCATCCAGTCGGTGTAAAAATTTTCTAATTGATTTGTAAATGATATAAATAGATTTTGGGTTCTTTTATATAATCTTTTAAAATAACTTTTAAAAATCCATACATTAGGACTGATTGATGTTATTAATATCTCTTTTAATATGTAGCTTTCCTTTCTATTTTTTCCTTGAAATTTATTTCATTAAAGTAAAAAAAATAGTTATTTGTCCCATTCAGTTTCTTACACATTAGATTGTCCTCATTCTACATTTAAAATTAACTTATTTTCCTATTTCTCATCAAGTAGTGATAGATATAGAGATTCAGTCAGGTCCAATTTCAATCTTTTTTTTTTTTTCTTAACAAGAATATATACATTAATGTATCTTGTCATTGGGATAGAAAGAACAATTCATGGTCTCCTTTTTTTTCCTAGCAGTTCTTAATGTTGCATTAGTTCCATAGGGTGAAAGTTTAGTAATGTCCTCTCTTCTTCATTTATTCTTTCCAACAATTCTTTAAAAAGAAACTTTCCCTTTTCTATTATTTTTGTGGCCAGTTGTAAAAGCTTGTTTTAAAAAATCAAAGTAAATATTTGACCTTTTCTCTTGATTTACCATACACAACTATAAACTGGTTTTTCCAGAATCACCCAGTGATGTCCAGTTCTTTATTTTAAGGATAATTATGAAATCATTAATTTAAACATATTTTGTGTTTTTGTTTTTTATGTATTTTTCCTCTTTTTAAAAAAAGATTTGACAGAGATCACAAGTAGACACAAAGGCAGGCGGGGCGGGGGCGGGGGAAGCAGGCTTCCTGCTGAGCAGAGAGTCCTATGCGGGGCTCAATCCCAGGACCCCAAGATCATGACCTGAGCCAAAGACAGAGGCTTAACCCATCTAGCCACCCACGTGCCCCTGTATTCTTCCTCTTGATATTCAAATTAACCCATGTTGGACTAGGAGAAGCCTCTTCAAATTTGCACCCAAGGTTTTCTGACATTTCCTAAGACATTTTGATAGTTTTTTCAATGTCCTGTGTGATAATATGTTCCAGGTTCATCTCATTTATTTCCTGCCTTAAGCATTAAGTCAGCTATTTCTCAAAAAGAATTGGTTCTGTTTGATGAAAAATGAAAGTTAATCTCTGGACATAATGGATATGCACACCTACTTGGCTAGTTACAATTTCTAGGCTTTTTCAGTGAACAGAACTGATAAATAATATTTTTTTTCAAAAAGATAAGCATCTCATATATTTAGAGAAGGATTAGAGACAAGAGTATACCTACTTCCCTGATCTAGAAAATCCCAAAAATCTATCAGTAAGTTGCTATAATTATTAAGTAACTTTAAAAATTCCTCAGAATACAAATAAATATTGAAAAATTCATTGTATTTCTGGACACTTGGGTGGCTCGGTTGGCTAAGTGTCTGCTTTCAGCTCAGATCATGATCCCAGGGTCCTGAGATGAAGCCCCATGCCAGATTTCCTGCTCCATGAGGATTCCGCTTCTCCCTCTCCCTCTGCCTGCTGCTCCTCCTGCTTGTGCTCTGTGTCAAATAAATAAACAAAAACTTTTAAAAAAATAATTGTATTTCTTTTGATGGCTGCATAGTATTCCATTGTGTATATATACCACATCTTCTTTATCCATTCATCTGTTGATGGACATCTAGGTTCTTTCCATAGTCTGGCTATTGTAGACATTGCTGCTATAAACATTCGGGTACACGTGCCCCTTCGGATCACTATGTTTGTATCTTTAGGGTAAATACCCAGTAGTGCAATTGCTGGGTCCTAGGGTAGTTCTATTTTCAACATTTTGAGGAACCTCCATGCTGTTTTCCAGAGTGGGGAGGGGAGGCGAACCATAAGAGACTATGGACTCTGAAAAACAACCTGAGGGTTTTGAAGGGTCAGGGGTGGGAGGTTGGGGCAACCTGAGGGTTTTGAAGGGTCAGGGGTGGGAGGTTGGGGGAACAGGTGGTGGGTAATGGGGAGGGCACGTTTTGCATGGAGCACTGGGTGTTGTGCAAAAAGAATGAATACTGTTACGCTGAAAAAATAAATAAAATGGGAAAAAAATGTAAGAATGTGATAAAATGAAAAAAAAAATAATTGTATTTCTAACAGCAATGATAAATATTGATATTAATAAAACACTGCCATTTATAATAGCTTCAAAAATGTGACATACTTCAAGATAAATTCAACAATATGTATGTGAGACTTCTTACTGAAAACCACAAAACACTGATGAGAGAAATTAAAGGTGGAAATAAAAAAAAATAAGTACTATGTTCATAGACTGGAAGAATCAATGGTTCTAAAATATCAATTCTCTCCTAACTGATCCATCAATGCAATACAATGGAAACCTCAGCTTTTCTTAAAATAGAAATTGAAAAGTCAATACTCTAATTTGTATAAAAATATAAACAAACTTGATTAATCAAAACAATTTTGGAAAAGGAAGAGCCTTAGTAAACTTACATGTCAGGATTTTCTATAATGCTAAAAAAAATCAAGAAAGTAAGGTCTTTGCATAAGGGATGACAAAACAGACTATCTCATAAGGACATCATTGCAGGGACACCACAAGAACTAAAGAACACAAAGCAGGGCATCTACCATAGAAAAGTATTGGGGGTGGGGCACCTGAGTGGCTCAGTGGGTGAAAGCCTCTGCCTTCAGCTCAGGTCATGATTCCAGGGTCCTGGGATCCAGCCCTGCATCAGGCTCTCTGCTCGGCAGGGAGCCTGCTTCCACCTCTCTCTGCCTGCCTCTCTGCCTACTTGTGATCTCTGTCTGTCAAATAAATAAATAAAATCTTTAAAAAAAAAAAAGAAAGAAAGAAAAGAAAAGCATTGGGGGTAAGTAAGGGCAAGTGTCAAGTAAAACTTCATAGAGGAAACCAAATTTAAGCCGTGATCAGAATACAGCAGTTTAAGAGAAGAAGGGGGAGAATGGGGGCACTGCAGGCAGAGGGAAACACGGAGGTCACACCCAGCAGTGATAAAGCTGCCTGTTGAAAGAAACAAGGAAGACCATCAAAAATAGATTATAGAAGAATATAATTCAGCTTAAGGGGAGCAACTGGCATGTCACCCTAGAAAGGGTAGGAGAAGGTGGTGACTTAGATCTATTGTGGTGGTAGGGAAGTACCATGAGATGACGAGAGCTTTTTTGGAGCAGCTGGCAGGGAGTTGGAAAAGGGAGAGGCTCTTTGTGGAATTCAAAATGACAGTGTCCAGTCATCAGTTGGATAAGAGTCTCAATCAGAAAAGAGATTTTGAAGTATAGATTTGAGAATAAAAAGTGAGCATAAATGGTCACAGAAGCCATGAGAATGGATGTGACGACCTCAAAAGAAGGAAGAGAATAGAAGGCACATGGGAGCAAATCCATCCAACAGAGTAGAGTTTAAGTTGATAGCTATTCAAAGCAAGCTGGCAAATACATATTACAATGTAAAATGTGCATATCATATCATTGAAACACCATTATCCACTTCTACCTCAATGTAAAATACTCCCATCTATATAAAGGAGGCACACTGCCCTTTTCATCATAGAGCAATAATGAAAGTGTTTCAACAGGGACATGGAAAAAATGAATAAACAGATGTGCACACTATGAAATACTGTACAGCAGTATAAAAACTGAAGTAGACCTATATGTCCAGCCATGGACAGCTTCTCCAAGATATCTTCTTAAGGTTTTCTCTTTGTTTGTGCTCTTGAATGACATTTACCAGGATATTTTTAAATGCTAAGAGGAAAGAGACTGTACAGAGAGTAAAGGTAAAGGGCACAGGGAGGGATTTTACTGAGAAGTGATAGAAGCTAGAGCTTTGGGAGAAGACAACCACTTCCTTCCAGAACAGAATGAAAGAAAGGGTGGACACACATTCGGAGGGGGAAAAAAATTTCTCTCTACTCTTCTCCCAATTTTTCTTTATCTTAACAAGTTATTATGTTGACACTCTATTCAACCACTTGCCCAGTCTGAGGAACCCTTTATATCTCCTGTGAAATTTTTGTAATATCCTCTGTATTACTTTCCTAGGCCTGCTATATCAAATCAATCACCACAAACTGAGTGGTTTACAACAGAAATCCATTCTTACAGTTCTATAGGCCAGAAGTCAGAGCCAAGGTGTCCCTAGAGCCACACCCTCTTCTAAAGCTCTAGAGGACTCCCCTCCCTTGTCTCTTCCAGCTTCAGGGGACTCCAGCTGTTCCTTGGCTTATGGAGACACAGGGCTGCCTCTGTTTCACATGGCCTCTTCCCCTGTGTCTTTCTTTTTCCATCTGTGTCTTCCATAAATTATTGTAACTGGACCCTAATCCACAAAAATCTTATCCCTAGATCTTTAGCTTAATCCCATCTACAAAGACCCTTTTCCCAAATAAGGTCACACTGACAATTTCTAGAGGTTAAGACATGGGAACATATCTTTCGTGGGGGGCACTGCAATTAAAACCCTACACACTCTTAATCTTTTTTCTTTTGATAAAGACCTCCTTTCTCCTATTTTTAATGTCTGAATATGACATAACTTTAGATCATAGGGAATACACACATAAAATTAAAATAGAACATGCACCAAATGGTACAGGATGGATCAGGAAGTCCAGTATTTGAAGAGCTCAATGTCTGATGATGAGTAAGAAAATGGGAGAAGAGGAAGAATTCCTGAAAAAAAACTAACTCTCAAGCTCTCTCGTCAATACATTTTTATTATAGGAAGGGGCTGGTCATGGTGATTGGAAAAGAAAGCCAATTGGGAGAATACAGAAGACACAATATAAGAAGGGCATCATCTATTAAAAAAAATCTTTAAATAGTTTATGTTTCTTTGTCAGGTGTAAACAGGGTCTGCTGGATCTGATAACCATCTTAAAAATTCAAAGAAGAATCTTACAGTCTTGTGAATGAAACTATCCTTTGTCTTCTCTGTATAATACAGAGTGTCAGAGAGAAGCCATGACAAAGACCTGCCTTTGGTGATGCTATGGAGGGCATCTGAAGGTCTTGTGTTATTCACTGTTACTTCACAGATCTCAATTTGCTTATGAGATTATAAACTTGCTGAAAATGAGTGGAAACTAACACTTATCTCCCATGAAGATTTCTGAGCATGTGCTCAAAAAACAGAAATATGTTCACCACTGGAAAAGCAGGGAAACTAAAATCTAATATCACAACACAGGTTCTGGAATGTCAGGAAGAGGAAGTCATGTCTTCTGATCCACAGAATTAATAATTCTAAAATGATTCAAGACAGACTCTCCCCTGAACCACGGAAGAGGCAAGTCCTGGGAGGAGCAGATAACCCCGAAACTTCAGGACAGTGGGGACTAAAGGAGGCAATGCCTCACCTCTAAACCCACAGCTCCCTCTTAGCTGGTTCTCTCCCACCAAGAGGCTCACAACTTTTGGGGATTCATCTTTCTCAAATGCAAAATAATGTAAGGATCAAACAATGTGAACAAAGGCTTTCAAAAGGGTAAAGCATGGTGCATGTGTGGTGTGGAGAATTATTTTGCCACCACACACTGAGTAACTTATGCTAAACACGTTGCAACAAATAACTCCAAATGATCTTGGAAGCAGGTTGTACCAGAATGATCGGACTTCAACAAAGCTAGTTGTTATATGAAGCAGTCAAGTCTCTGATGCATTCCATCCTGCAGTTTTGGTTTGTTTCATTTTTTTTTTTATTTTAAAAATAAATGGTGAGGCATTCCTTGGCTAAATTCACATATCAGAAGGGCAAGTGAAGAAGGGGGCATAAACCTGTGTAGATGACAGCTGCTTCAAAAGAATTATAGATCAAAACTGCTGTTCCAGCAGGTGCAGGCAGCAGATCAATAACAAAATGCTTTCCTTAGGGGTCTAAAAAAAACAGAAGGGAAGAGATAAATCTATTTCAGCTCTTTCTGTTCAGTCTGTCTCTACAAACAAGACTCCGAGGGAGGAGAGAATCCAATACAACCCTTCGCTCGACTTTTTTTTTTTTCCTTAAGGATCTCCTCACTAATCCCACAAGATGTCCTATGACACAAATTGATATAGTAGGAAAGACAGTTTCACAAACCATCTGGTGAATTTCTCCCAAGAAACTGCAGAAGTAAATGAAAGCTTTCCTCCCTCAGCACCTCCTCGGATTCACTACAGACACACACACACACACACACACACACACACACACACACACACATCCATAGCCCTCTGGGGAATTAGTGTGTGAAGTAGAATTAGTCATGAAGAGATGGGTGAATGTTATGAGCTTTACAATGTATTTGGTACAAGGCTATCTGTCAGTAGCGGTGTGATAAAGCCATAAAAATAATAATCTAACTTGTAAAGATATTTTATAAATACAGTAAAAGATAAAAGTAAATAACTATAGGTGGAGGGGCAAAATGGCAGAGAAGTAGGAAACTCTGTTTCACCCGGTCCCCTGAAGTGAGCTAATTACCTACCAGAACACTCTGAACACCCACTAAATCAGCCTGAGATGTAGGATTATACACTTCTGGATCTCTGGGGGGGAGGGGGGGCAGAAGACATCAGTGGAGAGGTAAAGCAGAGTGGGAATGATTGGACTGATATAGGAAGATAAGCAGAAGGGGGAGGGAGCCACCAGAAGTGACCCACTGGAAAGTAATACCCCAATACAAAAGTGCCCTGTGATTGGGGACCAGCATTAACTTGGAGTCTAGTTAAAAGCACTCAAAAAGAGCAAAAGATCTTAAGGGGCAACTGGTGGTATCGGGCAGTCATGGGCACAGGCCCAAGTCCACAGACCCAGGACAGCCACAACTGGTGGCCATCTGTGCCAGAGAGACTGCAGCGTAGCCTCCAGTTCCTGGCCCTGGAGCCCCCAGGGTTGCACAACTTGCAACACCGCTAGGCTGGGGTACACTCTCGCCTCTGATGAGGGAATCTGGTGGGCACTGTCCAGAACCACAGCCTTTTGCACTCTGTGTTCACTGTGTGACCAGGGTCTGAACCACACTCTCCACCTGTCCCACAGAGTGCTCCATGCAGGCGCTAGCCAGTGGTCTCTGACTGGCCAAGAGTCTGGACACTCCCAGGAACTCAGTGAGATCTCTAGTTGGGATCTCTCAGCGGGCAGTGACCTGAGAAACCCTGAGGTCTGGACCCCAGATGGCAGTCTGGGCAAAGGCAGCCACTGGAAGTGGACTTCCTGAACCAATATCACTTGAGGTTTTAGTGGCACAAGGATGCAAAGACAAGCGGGCACTTCCAGCAACCCTGAGACAGTGGCTAGGGACATGCACCGCCTGGGGGAGGTTGCATGGCTCAGTGGAGTTTGCAGAGGTCCGGGAGTCTGTGTGTTCTGGACCACCCAGAGGGAAGCAGACTGAGGCTCTCTGAGACTGTGTCTGGGTGCAGTTTGCTTTCCACTAAACTTCCGAAAAGCCACAAAAAGCCACCAAAGAACAAAAACCTACAGAGAACAAAAGCCTGAAAAACCAGTTTCCACAGAGCCCAGCCCCTTGATAGGGGGCAGGAGGACTCAAGCCAAGCAAGACTGACTGAAAAACAATGTGGCAGGCTCCTCCCCCAGAAAGCCAGACAAAAGAATGAGAGGACAACCACCACAGTGTCCCCCCAAAACTAAAACTGCAATATCAGGGGAAAACAATATTTTAGGTATTGCCCTAAAACCTGTATGTTTCATAGATACAACTTTTATTTTTTTTTCCATTTTATTTATTTTTTCAGCATAACAGTATTCATTCTTTTTGCACAACACCCAGTGCTCCATGCAAAACGTGCCCTCCCCATTACCCACCACCTGTTCCCCCAACCTCCCACCCCTGACCCTTCAAAACCCTCAGGTTGTTTTTCAGAGTCCATAGTCTCTTATGGTTCGCCTCCCCTTCCAAAATTTTTTTTTTTTTAATAAACATATAATGTATTTTTATCCCCAGGGGTACAGGTCTGTGAATCGCCAGGTTTACACACTTCACAGCACTCACGATAGCACTTACCCTCCCCAATGTCCATAGCCCCCTCCCCCTCTCCCAATCCCACCTCCCCCCAGCAACCCCCAGTTTGTTTTGTAAGATTAAGAGTCATTTATGGTTTGTCTCCCTCCCAATCCCATCTTGTTTCATTTATTCTTCTCCTATCCCCCTAACCCCCCATGTTGCTTCTCCATGTCCTCATATCAGGGAGATCATATGATAGTTGTCTTTCTCCGATTGACTTATTTCACTAAGCATGATACGCTCTAGTTCCATCCATGTCATCACAAATGGCATGATTTCATTTCTTTTGATGGCTGCATAGTATTCCATTGTGTATATATACCACATCTTCTTTATCCATTCATCTGTTGATGGACATCTAGGTTCTTTCCATAGTTTGGCTATTGTAGACATTGCTGCTATAAACATTCGGGTACACGCATGGTACTGGCACAAAAACAGACACATAGATCAGTGGAACAGAATAGAGAGCCCAGAAATCGACCCTCAACTCTATGGTCAACTCATCTTCGACAAAGCAGGAAAGAATGTCCAATGGAAAAAAGACAGCCTCTTCAATAAATGGTGCTGGGAAAATTGGACAGCCACATGCAGAAAAATGAAATTGGACCACTTCCTTACACCACACAGGAAAATAGACTCCAAATGGATGAAGGACCTCAATGTGAGAAAGGAATCCATCAAAATCCTTGAGGAGAATGCAGGCAGCAACCTCTTCGACCTCAGCCGTAGCAACATCTTCCTAGGAACAACGGCAAAGGCAAGGGAAGCAAGGGCAAAAATGAACTATTGGGAGTTCATCAAGATCAAAAGCTTTTGCACAGCAAAGGAAACAGTTAACAAAACCAAAAGACAACTGACAGAATGGGAGAAGATATTTACAAATGACATATCAGATAAAGGGCTAGTATCCAAAATCTATAAGGAACTTAGCAAACTCAACACCCAAAGAACAAACAATCCATTCAAGAAATGGGCAGAGGACATGAACAGACATTTCTGCAAAGAAGACATCCAGATGGCCAACAGACACATGAAAAAGTGCTCCACGTCACTCGGCATCAGGGAAATACAAATCAAAACCACAATGAGATATCACCTCACACCAGTCAGAATGGCTAAAATTAACAAGTCAGGAAATGAGAGATGCTGGTGAGGATGCGGAGAAAGGGGAACCCTCCTCCACTGTTGGTGGGAATGCAAGCTGATGCAACCACTCTGGAAAACAGCATGGAGGTTCCTCAAAATGTTGAAAATAGAACTACCCTATGACCCAGCAATTGCACTACTGGGTATTTACCCTAAAGATACAAACATAGTGATCCGAAGGGATACAACTTTTATTTTTAATTCAGTCTCACTATTCCTGTTCTTTTTAATTTTTTAACCTACTTACCATTACAACTTGAGGTTTAATAAACTTATTCCATAATAACCTTTTAACTTCAACTTTTTTCATACATATACCTGTATTTTCTTTTTCTTTTCAATTTTTTAATATACATATACATATAAGCTTCAAGGTAATCCTCTTTCCCTAATCAATACTACCCCTATATATAAACCAGTTTTAATCTCCTTTTATCTCTGGGAAGTTGAGTCCTTTAACAAAGATATAAAGATACACACAGGAAGAATCAAAATAACCTTTCTCCCCCACACCAAGGATTTATAACCACCCTCCCTTCTTTTTCTTCGGTCAGTGTTTCTCTGTATTTGTTTTTATTCTGGTAGTATATAAATCTTATCATTGTTAGGGTCCATGATCAAAGGAACGAGACCAACATAAAGCAAAAGTCAAGCAAAGCTTTATTTTGCACAAAGCATCGAAAATCAAACCAACCAGTCAGGGCCATCTCTTACAAAGAGGCGATGACCACCAGGACACCAACCCCGACTACTTCCCTTACCAGACTATTCCCCCTACCCGGCAATTCCCCCATCATTCCCCCTACCCGACGACTCCCCCGATCCAAAGACGGCAGCTACCCCATGGCTCCCCTATCCAACGATGATATTCCTGGTGGCACTGCTCCCCGACGATGCTGCTCCTAATGACTATGCTTCCCCTATGACGCTGCTCCCGATGATCCGATGCTCCTGATGCTACTGCTCCCAACGCTGCTGCTCCCAACACTGCAACAACCCCGACGCTATCACTACTACACTACCTGCCTCACAGACTAACCTTTATAGAGGTAGTTGAGCCCGGCCCACACACAGGTGGCCAACGAGACTGCAACACACAGGAAAAACTGCACAGTCACCTTCGGTCAGCAATATGGGCGGCCAATTGAATTCCAATCCACCACAGCAAATATATGTGCGCCCCACTGATTGGACATCTCCATCCGGCTGGCCCGCCCCTGTATCCTGGGCTGCAAGCAAGTTCCTCCGGGAGGGGCAGGGTCAACCCAAGCCCACAATGGAATGGCTCCTTCTGGCCAACCAGGCCCCTACATTCATTAGGGTTCATTTTGGCTGAGTTTTTTTGTTTTGTTGTCATTTACTTTTGTTGGTCTTTTTGTTTGTTTTTGTTTATATACCTTATAAATCTCTCAGTAATAGATAGATCATCCAAGCAGAAAATCCATAAATAAATGAGAGCATTGAATGACACATTGGATCAGATGGACGTCATAGATATATAGGGAACATTCCACGCTAGAACAGCAGAATACTCATTCTTCTCGAGCACACGTGGAATATACCACATACTGGGTCACAAATCAGGGTTCAACCAATACCAAAAGACTGAGATTATTCCCTGCATAGTCTCAGACCACAATGCTTTGAAACTGGAACTCAACCACAAGAAAAAGTTTGGAAGGAATTCAAACACTTGGAAGCCAAAGACCACCCTGCTTAAGAATATTTGGATCAACCAGGAAATCAAAAAAGAACTTAAACAATTCATGGAAACCAATGAGAATGAAGACACCTGGGTCCAAAACCTATAGGATACAGCAAAGGCAGTCCTAAGGGGGAAGTATATAGCCATCCAAGCCTCCCTCAAAAAAATTGAAAAATCCAGAATATACCAGAACTCTTTATACCTTAAAGAGATGGAGAATCAACAACAAATTAAGCCAACTCCACACACAAGAAGGGAAATGATCAAGATTAGAGCAGAGATCAATGAGATAAAAACTAGAGATACAATAGAACACATCAATGAAACTACAAGCTGGGTTTTTGAAAGAATCAATAAGATCAATAAACCATTAGCCAAACTAATCCAAAGGAAAAGAGAGAGGACCCAAATTAATAAAATTATGAATGAAAAGAGAGAGATCATGACTAACACCAAAGAAGAAGAAACAGTCATCAGAAATTATTATCAATAGTTATATGTCAATAAGTTAAGCAAACTTGATGGAATGGATGCATTCCTGGAAACCTAAAAACCTCCAAAACTGAATCAAGAAGAAATTGACAACCTGAATAGTCCAATATCTAGTAATGAGATTGAAGCAGTTATCAAAAACCTCCCAAAAATCAGGAGCCCAGGACGTGATGGATTTCCTGGAGAATTCCACCAAACATTCAAAGAAGAAATAATATCTATTCTCCTGAAGCTGTTTCAAAAGATAGAAACAGAAGAAAAACTTCTTTTAATGAAGCCAGCATTACTCTGATCCCCAAACCATGCAAAGACCCCACCAAAAAAGGAGAATTTCAGACCAATATCCCTGAGGAATATGGATGCCAAGATTCTCAACAAGATCCTAGCTAATAGGATCCAATAGTACATTAAAAAGGTTATTCACGATGACCAGGTGGGATTTATCCATGGGATGCTAGGGTGGTTCAACATTCGCAAATCACTCAATGTGATAAATCAATAAGAGAAGACAGAAGAACCACATGGTCCCCTCAAATGATGGAGAAAAGGCATTTAACAAGTTATAGCATCTGTTCCTGATTAAATTGATTCAAAGTATAGGGATAGAGGGAAAATTCCTCAACTTCATAAATCTATCTATGAAAAACCCACAGTGAATATCATCCTCAATGGGGAAAAGCTGACAGCCTTCCCTTTGAGATCAGGAACACGACAAGGATATCCTCTCTTGACACTGTTGTGCAGGATAGTACTAGAAGTCCTAGCAACAGCAATTAGACAACAAAAAGAAATAAAAGGTATTCAAACAGGCAAAGAGGAAGTCAAACTTTCTCTCTTCACAAATGACATGATACTTTATATGGAAAACCCAAAAGACTCCACCCCCAAACTACTAGAACTCATACAGCAATTTAGTAATGTGTCAGGATACAAAATCAATGTACAGAAATCAGTTCCTTTCTTGCACACTAACAATGAAAATATAGAAAGGGAAACTAGAGAATCAATTCCATTTATTATAGCACCAAGAACCATAAGATACCTGGGAATAAACCTAAACAAAGAAGTAAAGGATCTGTACTCAAGGAACTACAGAACACTCATGAAAGCAACTGTAGAAGACACAAAAAGATTGAAGAGCATTCCATGTTCATGGATCAGAAGAATAAACATTGTTAAAATGTCTATACTGCCTAGAGCAATCTATACTTTCAGTGCCATCCTGATCAAAATTCCACCAGCATTTTTTCAAAGAGCTGGAACAAACAATCCTAAAACTTGTATGGAACCAGAAGAGAACCTTTTGCTAAGGAAATGATGAAAAAGAAAAACAAAACTGGGGGCATTGCTTTGCCTGATTTCAAGCTTTACTACAAAGCTGTGATCACCAACACAGCATGGTACGGGCACAAAAACAAACACATAGACCAGTGGAACAGAGTAGAGAGCCCAGATAAGGACCCTCAACTCTATGGTCAAATAATCTTCAACAAAGCAGGAAAAAATATACAGTGGAAAAAAGACAGTCTCTTCAATATACGGTGCTGGGAAAATTGGACAGCTATATGTAGAAGAATGAAACTCAACCATTCTCTTACACTAGACACAAAGATAAACTCAAAATGGATAAAAGACCTTAACATGAGGAAGGAAACTATCAAATTCCTAGAGGAGAAATAGGCAGTAACTCCTTTGACATCAGCCACAGCAACTTCTTTCAAGATATGTCATCAAAGGCAAAGGAAACAAAAGCAAAAATGAACTTTTCAAACTTCGCCAAGATCAAAAGCTTCAGCACAGCAAAGGAAACAGTCAATAAAACAAAGAGGCAACCCATATAATGGGAGAAGATATTCGCAAATTACACTACTACAAAGGGCTGATATCCAAGATCTACAAAGAACTCCTCAAACTCAACACAGACAAAACAGATAATCATGTCAAAAACTGGGCAGAAGACATGAACAGACACTTCTCCAAAGAAGACATACAAATGGCTAACAGGCACATGAAAAAATATCTATCATCATTATCCATCAGGGAGATTCAAATCAAAACCACATTGAGATACCACCTTACACCAGTTAGAATGGTCAAAATTAACAAGACAGCTAACAACAAGTTGAAGAGGATGTGGAGAAAGGGGAACCCTCTTCCACTGTTGGTGGGAATGCAAGTTGGTGCAGCCATTTTGGAAAACAGTGTAGAGATTCCCAAAAAAATTAAAAATAGAGCTACCCTATGACCCTTCAATTGCATTACTGGGTACTTACCCCAAAGATACAGATGTAGTGAAAAGAAGGGTCATCTGTACCCCTAATGTTCATAGCAGCAATGTCCACAATCGCCAAACTCTGGAAAGAGCTGAGATGCCCTTCAATAGCCAAATGGATAAAGAAGATGTGGTCCATACATACAATGGAATATTACTCATCCATAGAAAGGATGAATACCCAACTTTTGTATCAACATGGACGGGACTGGAGGAGATTATGCTGAGTGAAACAAGTCAACCAGAGAGAGTCAATTATCATATGATTTCACTTAGTTGTGGAGCATAAGAAACAACATGGAAGACATTGGGAGATGGAGAGGAGAAGTGAGTTGGGGAAAATCGGAGGGGGAGACCAACCATGAAAGACTGCGGACTCTGAGAACAAACTGAGGGTTTTGGAGGGGAGGATGTGGGGGGTTGGGTGAGCCTGGTGGTGGGTATTAAGGAGGACATGTATTGCATGGAACACTGGGTGTGGTGCATAAACAACGAATTTTGGAACACTGAAAAAAATAAAATTAAATTAAATTTTAAAAAGATTAAATAACTATATTATAACTTGCTTCAAAAGCTTTTAGAGTTGAGGTGGGAAGGGGAGGAGGGAGGAATGGACTTCCAGGCTGTATTTAATGAACACAATAACATAGTCCCTTCAATGAGAAAAGAAAATATGTTCTAAGTTTCATGGATAGTGGGTAATAGGAATAAAAGAAAAAAAATTTGAAAATAGTAGATATCCAGGTAACCTTTACAAAGTAGTAAAATTTAAAGATCCACTATTTTGATAGTATCCAAAGAGCATGTATCCCTAGTTTGCTGACTCAGGTGATTCTCAAGCAAGATCAAAAATTGCCTCCACTGGGGCGCCTGGGTGGCTCAGTGGGTTAAGCCACTGCCTTCAGCTCAGGTCATGATCTCAGGGTCCTGGGATCGAGCCCTGCATCGGGCTCTCTGCTCGGCGGGGAGCCTGCTTCCCTTCCTCTCTCTGCCTGCCTCTCTGCCTGCTTGTGATCTCTCTCTCTGCCAAATAAATAAATAAAATCTTAAAAAAAAAATTGCCTCCACTTGCCATCACTGATAAAAACCTGCTGATGACTAGTTTTCAGGATTTGGAGTTTTCATCTTGCAAATGAAACTAGACTGAAAGATCTAATAGAAATGTGTTTTTAAATAAGACACTTAAAAATGCAATTGTGATTAATTGCCACTCAGATGTGGTTTGTTTAGTTAAATATGTATCGGTAACCCGAGAGCAGCCCTTTTGTTAAAACGACTTTCATAATATGATCGTCATTCATTTTCAAGATCTCTGCTGTTCCAGTCTATGTTAGGAGTCAGAAGCTAGAATTCTAATTTCATACCATACAACCACCTCAACAGATTTTCCACTATATCATGCTACATGTTTTTGTTCACCTTTAGTAGTATTTCTCTGATAATTTATTTTTTTCTTAATTTAGGTAAGGCAAGTTTCAGTTAATTCTTGCAGAACAGCAAGTTATAAAATGATTTTAATTAAAATTCTAAACTAATACTGAAAACCTGATAGTTTAGTATTTGGGACATCCCCTTTAATTTTTCCCCCTCTGGCTAAAAAGAATTATTACTGAGTAGAACAAATCTAATACGTATAACAACTTATGATCTTGGCTCTTTTTTTTTCTTTAAAGATTTTATTTATTTGACAGAGAGACAGAATGAGAGAGAGAGAGCATAAGTAGAGAAAGGTCAGTGGGAGAAGCAGACTCCCACCGAGCAAGGAGCCCGACGTGGGACTCGATCCTGGGATTCCAGGATCATGACCCCAGCCGAAGGCAGTCGCTTAACCAAATGAGCCACCCAAGTGCCTCATGATCTTGGTTCTCAAAACCACTTCTCTTTCCATATTCTTAATTTCTACTCAATAATTTCTATTTGCCAGGAATCCAACATTAATTCACCACCTAGCCAGTGTCTCAGGTAAAATATACCACAAATCCTCTTTCCTTCTCTTTCATTCCTTTTACTTATTCTTACCAGGTATAGCACTTGCCATTTTGAAATAAAATCAGACTTACCTAAAAGTTGCAAACGTCGTATAAAGAATTCCCTTACACCTTCTTAATTCCTTAAGCGTTAACATTTTACCACATTTTACCTTTCATTCTCTTGATAAACTGGTTGATTGATTAAATAAGCAGCTAGAGATATTGCTATAATTTTTCTTTCCTGAAATTTCTGCAAGTTGCAAATATGATGTGCTTTCATCTCTAAATACTTCTGTATATATTTCATAAAAACCAGAATGCTTTCATATGACTAAATGTAACTTACTAAAATCAGAAAAGTAATATTGATACAATACTATTATCTAATCCACAAATTACATTTAAATTTTGCTGACTGTTCTACTAATGTCTTCTTTATTGAGTTATGATAAGTCTTTACTCATCATTAAACTGGAACAATTCTCAGTCCTTCTTTGTCTTTTCTATCCTAAACACTTTTTTAAAGGTACAGGCTGGTTATTTTGCAGAACATTCCTTAATTAGATATTTCTGATGTTTCCTCATGATTAGATTTATATTATGCATTTTTTACAGGAATACCACATAAGTGATGGTATTCATGCTTCTCAATGCAACACATCAAATCACATGTTTTATCAATTCGTCCCACTTGATGAGTTGGTTAAGGCAATGCCTTTCAGATTTCTCCGTTGTAAGGCCACTATTTTTCTATTGTAATTATTATGTTTCTTGTGGGAACATAATTTGAGACTGTGTGAATATAGTATTTTCTATGATAACATTCTCTTCTCACTTAATATCCTTCCTAAAAAAATTACCGTTATTCTTGGCAAATAGTGATTTCTGAATACTGTCATTTCTTCTAGAGTTTTAGCTGGGATCCTTCTGTAGAAAATTTATTCAGTCATTTATTTGTTTGTGTTGGTACAGATGTAGTGTTTTCTTATATTCAGTGTGTTTTAGTTTTTTTTACTTATCATTAGTTTTTAGCAGGAGTTCAAATTGTCCCACATTCAAAATGGGTCCTGTGTCTTTTGACATATGCTCATTTTTTGAGATTTCCTTATTTTTTCTAAGTTATTCCACACTCGTCTTCTACTTTTCCTAATTATATTAACTTCCTAGACCTGATGTAACAAAGTACCACCAACTCAGCAACCTAAACAACAGAAATGTATCATCTCCTAATTCTAGAGGTTAGAACTCCAAAATCAAGTTGTCAGCATGGCAGTTCCTTCTGCGGCTGAGGGGGAATTTGTCCTAGGCTTCATTCCTTGGCTGGTGGATGGCTGTCTTCCCCCCATGTTTCTTTACTTCATCTTCCTTCTACACATGTCTCTGTATCTTCACACACTATTCTCCCTTTTTATAATGACACCAGTTATATTGAATTATGGCCCATCCTAATGACCTCCTCTTAACTAATGATACTGCAATGGCCTTATTTCCAAATAGGGTGACTTTCTGAGATTCTGGGGGTTGAGACTTCAACATATGAAATTTGGGATGACATAATTCAGCCAACAGCTCTGTGTCAGCCCTGGATTCAGTTATTTCTCCAAGAAGTTCTGGTTCCTTTTATTAGAAATTGGTATTTTAAAATCAGCATGTATTGCTAGATGGACCCTCTAATTTGGGGCATTCCAGGTAATGGCCCCACTCCATGGACATACCTAAGAAATACATATGCCAACACATCTATTTCTACTTTCATATCTACACCTGGACCTAAATATATATAGGCATCAGTGCAAACATATATGGACTGAGTTCACACTGAAACCTACAGATTATAATCTAATGTCACAGAATTTATTATAACCTTCTTTCTTTCCTTATTATAAGATTCTCTCTAATAGTTAGAAGTCTGAGTCTCCTTTTCCATAGAATATTTATTTATTTGCTCAGGCCATGATTGTACATATAGTCATTTTAGAATTGATAAACCAGGCCACTGTGAAAAACAAGCATTGTGAGTTCTTAGTCCAGCATGTAAGGAACTTGGAAGTGCTAACATGGAACTCATTCACTGTTGGCGAGAGTGAAAAATGGCAAAGCCCCATTGGAAGACAATTTGACGATTTCTTACAAAATTAAAGACTCTCCTACCATGTG
Organism: Meles meles; assembly: GCF_922984935.1. Taxonomy (NCBI): domain Eukaryota; kingdom Metazoa; phylum Chordata; class Mammalia; order Carnivora; family Mustelidae; genus Meles; species Meles meles. The sequence goes on from NC_060070.1 coordinate 14,041,647, forward strand.
ATGCAACAATCGAGCTTGTGCATTTACACAATGGAGTTAAAAATGCATATTCATACAGAATCTCACATGAATATTCATGACAGTTTTATTCGTAACTGCCAAAACTGGAAAGTAACCAAAATGGTCTTCAATAGGTGAATGGGTAAATAAACTGTAGCATATTCAGAAAATGGAATATTATGCAGTGCTCAAAAGAAATGAGATATCAAACCATGAAAAGACATGGAGGAAACCTAAATGCTTATTACCAAAGGGAAAGACCCAACCTGAAAAGATAAAACAAGTGTGTGATTCCAGCTATATGATATTTTAGAAAAGATAAAACAATGGAGACAGTCCAAAATATCAGTGGTTACAGGGGTTTGTGGGGAGGCAGCAATGAATAGACAGAGCACAGAGGACTTTTAGAGCATGAAACTATTCTGTAGGATATTATAGTGATCAGTACATGTCACTCTACATTTGTCAAAACCCATAGAATGCACACCACCAAGAATAAACTCCAATTTAAACTGTAGACTATGGGTGATAATGATTTGTGCATCTAAGTTCATTAATTATAACAAGTATACCATCCTTATTCAAGGTGTCAATGTTGGGTAAGGCTAAGAGATGGGGGTAGGGTATATGAGAACTCTCTATGATTTCTGATCCATTTTGTTGTGAACCTAAAAATTCTCTAAAAAATAAATCTATTTAAAAACAAACAAACAAACAAACAAAACACAACAGCAGGGCACCGGGGTGGCTCAGTGGGTTAAGCTTCTGCCTTTGGCTCAGGTCATGATCCCAGGGTCCTGGGATCGAGCCCCACATCGGGCTCTCTGCTCAGCAGGGAGCCTGCTTCCCCCTCTCTCTCTGCCTGCCTCTCTGCCTACTTGTGATCTCTGTCTGTCAAATAAATAAATAAAATCTTAAAAACACACACACACTAATTGAATTTAATATGTTTATATTTTTTTGTATTCTCTTGAGGGCATAGAGTCAAAACACTGTTCCTTTTATTAGTTCCTTAAGTATGATTATACTATTCATTTGGAATAAATTAGTTTCCTTTTTTCTTTTGAATTTCCTTCATTTATTTGATATCATTTATTCATTTGGTAAGGTTCCATAAAATCTTAACATAGTTCTAAAGGTCAGAACTAAATGACATAATATATTCAGAAAAATGTCATTCCATGGCCTTCTCCTCATCCCTGCCGTATTTCTTTTCCATTCTGTTCCAACTCCTGTGACTTATCTTATTAGTTTCCAGTTTATTCTTACTGTGCTTATTTTATTCATAAGTGATCAGGCACAGGTACATTTTCTTGTTTCTTGTTTCTTCCACAAAGTAGCATATTATAGATACATAGATATTTTTTTGTGACTCACTTATTTCACTTAATGATACATCCTGGAAATCACTTAATACTTAATATCAGTTCACCAAAGCCTGCTTTATGCTTTTTCAGAACTTCATCTCCCTGAATTGTGTGGATGTACTGTACTTTATTCAACAGTCTTCTTATAAATGGTCATTTAAGCTGTTTCCAATGATTTTCAATAATAAATCATGATACCATGAATAAAATATGGGAATACTTTTTGTGTTTTGGTTGGAAAGGCCAAGTATAGTGCATTTGACAGAACTGTCTTTATCCATTCAAACAAGTAATCATTGAACATGACCTGTACGCCATGCATGAAAGACAAGATGGCAAAAAATAAACCTCTAGGCTCATGAAACTTATGTTTTGGTTATAACTCTCACAGTTTTTTGCAATTCTCTTAAATCCATCCAGTTTTAATTCAGGCCTTTAATTCATTGGCTCATTCAATAATGTTTAACACTTATTTATTGAGTACCTACTTAGCACCGAACACTGTGTCAGTTGCTTAGAAATCTCAGACGACAAGTGGAGCTGGAAACTGTCACTACAGTAAACTCAACAGCAGGCTCCCTATTCTTCTATACTCCTCTTATCCATCCTCCTATTCAATTATTGAGTCGTGTTGCTTGGAAATATAAATACTGCTCTTCCTCTTCTAATTACAAATCTATGCAACCCTGAAAACAGGATAAAATCCAGATTCCTTAATGTGACACCCCTGGCTCTTCACAACCTTATCTCATTTACACAAATGTTTTCTTAACAGCAATTCACCCAATTTTAAGGTTGCACTTGATTCAAGCTCATACATTCCTTGCTTGTTAATGAGAGTCCCTTGATCTAAAGCAGAATTAACCTACTTTCCTTGAGATTTACAGAATTCTGGTCTTGAGGAATGAAGGACCAAACTTTCCCAGAAAGTAAGACCTGACCACATTTGAAAACAGCTGCCATTGATGCCAACAAATCTGTTCAGGGTCATGTCAACAGAGGAGTACTACCCTGGCCGCCTGTTTCTCGTGCATGTAGCCCCCTCCCTTGTCCCATACCTTCCCCTTTACAACCCTCCAGCTTCTGGAACACCTGGTTGGCTCAGTCGATTAAGCCTCCAGCTCTTGATTTTGGCTCAGATCATGATCTCAAGATGGTGGGATCAAGCCCCGTGGTGGGCTTGACGTGGGACTTGAATCCCAGGAAAGGAAAACCACTTTCCTTTCCCACCCTCACCTGACTCTCAAGTATTGACTTTTGAGCAGTGAGCAGCCGAACCTGAGTTCATAAATGGTTCTTTGTCAGGTTACAATTTCACCTATCATCAGGATCTCCTCCCCTGTTCTCAAATCCCCCAGCATCCACCCTACATGCTAGGAAATGGTGCTCCCCATTGCTGGAATAGTCTTTTTGATCCCTACCACAACAAATTCCTATTCATCCTTCAGTGATAAGCTCTGCTCTGAAATCTTGTCAGATTTCTTGAGGTAGACTTTCTTCTAGGATGCTCCTGAAATATATGCCATGGTCTTCTGGACAAAGATTCACACTATAGTATCTCGCTATCTGTGAACTTTTCGAGGGCAAAGATGGAGTATTGTACTTACAGTGAGATGTCAGTAAGGCTATTTTGAATTGACAAAAGAACTACATTTTTCAGTCAAGGTTTTTCAAAATTCCTTTATTTTGCTGGGAGCAAGATTAGGGCACTAGCAAAGGTCATATAACTGCTCATCTTTAAATCACCCTGGTGATTTCCTTGAAGGATGACAGCAGCAGTATGGTAACTTAAACAACAAAATTGCTATAGCTTTTCTCCCAGAGGTCTGGCCAACTAACCCAAGAAAGCCTCCAGAAAGAAACACAGCTCTGCAAAGAAACAAGCACTCCACCCATGAAAAAATTAGAAATATGTGTCTAATTGGTGGGAAGAAATAATCAGTTTAAATCATTCTATTCTGGTCATCTGTAAGAACTGACCATGACTTCCCCAAGGTTCCTATTCAGTTGTTTGTTTTTTTTTTTAACTTTTATTTATTTATTTTGACAGAGAGAGATAAAGAGGGAGTGAGAGAGAGAAAGAGTGAGAGCATGTGTGCACGTGAGTTGGGGGAGGGGCAGAGGAAGAGGGCGAGAGAACCTGGAGCAAACTCACCCGTTAAGCAGGGGGCCAAAGGAGGGTTTTGGAAGAGAGTGGAGTGGGATGTTGGGAGAGCCTGGTGGTGGGTATTAAGGAGGGCACATATTGCATGGAGCACTGGGTATGGTGCATAAACAATGAATCTTGGAACACTGAAAAAATAAAATAAAATTTAAAGAATTAAAAAAAAAAAAGAAGGGAGCCAGATGCAGTGTTAGATCTCAGGACCCTGAGATCACAACCTGAGCTGAAATCAAGTCGGACTTTTAACCAACTAAGCCCCATAGTATTCAGTTTTGGCAAAGAGGCAGATTTTATTTATATCAAATTGATGTTAAAATCTTGAGGTATTTTTGAAACTGAGAAGTGATTCATGCTTTTATCTTAGAAAGTATTCAATTTTGAGAAAATCACATACTTACATATTTTAAAGTAGTTCTTGATTTTTATAATTTTAGGAATTTTGAAGGGGAGCTATGCCCTCTTTACATAATTTTAATATAAACAGATGATCTACAGGTAATTGAGTGGTCTTTGGTCCACAGAAGAAGGATTAATTATCACCATGATCCACAGAATTTTAAGTTGTTTTTGTAAAGACAGCAAATCTATGTACATACTTTAGAAACAGCGATTTCTAGGGCAGCTTAGATTAATGGTAAATGACACAAAAAGAAAAGAAAAAAAAAAAAAGCTTCCAGGAGAGCAGAGATATGTGAGAAAACAGGCTTTTGAGTGACAGGGTTGCCTGTGTGAAGGAGGTTTGTGTGTAATGTTTTTGCATCTGTAATACCTTGATTTTATAAAGGAAAAATAGCATATTTGATCATTTCTGGTAAGTTCTAAGGTCACATTTCAAGGGAATGGATAGTGAGGGTCAGGAATATTCCAAAAATAGAAGAGTTCATTTTCTTTATTTCAAGGAAACACAAAATATTGTGTTTACTAGTATAAAACCTTTAGCGTGCCTGTAGGTAAGATTTTAGTTTCTTAATGTATACTGCATATATATGCCTGATTACAATATTAGCAAAGGAAATGTAAAACTCCTCTTTAAATCACTCTAGTGATTTCCTTGCATAATGATCATAGTAGCATGGTATTTAAAAAACAAAATTGCTACTAATACAATATTAATACTGTACACATGCACACACACACACACACACACACATATATATATTTTTTTTTAACCTATTATTACTCTATAAATTTCCACAAACTCATGGCCTGGAACAACACATATTATCATTCAGTTCTGGAGTCAAAAGCATGGAATGATTCCCTCCTAAGCTGAAATCAAAGTACTGACAGCCACATTATTTCTAGAAGTGCTTACTTCCATGCCTTTCCCACCTCTCCAGGCCATCTGCATTCATTCCTTGGCCCTGGGCCCTTTCCTCCCTCTTCAGAGCCAGTACTGCATCCGGACCTGTTCCTGGCAATACATCTGCTTCTTTCCCTCTTCTTCCTCCCTTTCCCATCTTTCATTTTGACTACATTGGGCCCAGACAGATAATCCAAAAAAATATCTACATTTTCAGGTCAGCTGATTGACAACCCTCATGCCCTCCATACCTTTAATTCTCCCCTGCCATGCAACATGAATGTATTCACAGGTGATGAGGATTGGGGATGTAGACACCTTTGCCCGGGGTTATTATTCTGCCTACCACATATTTACACATACATGTGGCTGTTTTTAGGTTATTTGGAGAAAATAGACTGTGCATCAAATCTGAGGTAAGAACTGTTGTCTTAAGGCAAGAAAATAAGGAAACAAGCAAATATGAGACTCAAATATTAAACATAGGAGGTCACTTGCTCTGTAAGTTCATTAATAATAGCATATCTGCAGGTTTTGTAGTTACAAAGTATGTAGATACTATGGGAATAAGTGAAACGCAAATCTATTTAACAGCATCACTGAATTCTCTGATGGCTTTTTTTCCTTCACAGATTTTATTCAATTATTATTCTAAAATAACACCATGACTCTGTTGGAGAGTCTATAAAATTGATGACAAAAAAGAGTTACTTGTATTTAAAGAATAGGGAAGCAGTGCCTTCATTTTTAAAATTACCACTAATTGGGGCGCCTGGGTGGCTCAGTTGTTAAGCGTCTGCCTTTGGCTCAGGTCATGATCCCAGGGTCCTGGGATCGACCCCCTTATCGGGCTCCCTGCTCACCAGTGAATCTGCTCCTCTCTCCCACTCCCCCTGCTTGTGTTCCCTCTCTGGCTGTCTCTTTCTCTTTCTCTGTGTCAAATAAATAAATAAAATCTTCCAAAAATAAGTAAATAAATAAATAAAATTGCCACTAATTGCTGAGCAGAAAATGCTAGGAAGTCAACCTCCAGTGGCCAGTAAATAGAGAATACAGTAGACATCAATTAATCCACAGCATTGATATGCTACAGATAAATGAATGGTGTGCCAAGCATGCAGCTTATGGGGGGAGATGCCAAAGACCACCAGCATGAGTTCAGATCCTTACCTCTTTACTTTGCTATTGATCTAGTCAATTTAGTTAAACTAAGTCCAGCTTCCTTACTATAAAATACACAAAATATCACTACTACCATAAAGCTATTGTGAGAATTTAATTAGAGAAAGTTTATAACATACTAGCACATTATCCCACATTTGATAAGTCCTCAATGAACAGTACTTATTACTCTGCTCTAATTACAAAGCGTTCAGAATTGTTCTCACATGTGAACAGCTAATGATAGATTCATGATTTTCAAAGATAAGGTTCCTTTGTCTGGGCAAAGGTTTGAATATCAGTGAGGACATCAAGTCTCTATTATATACAGAATAGAAGGGGACTGAATCAAACAAGTAACCATTTACTGGGAGGAATAAATTTTGAATATAAAGGAAAGGAAGTCTACCAGAAGACGTTTTTAGTACCATATTGAAAGCCTATGAAGTGACACCACAAAATTAAGTTTAATATTTCTAGTAGGTAAAAAAAATATATATATATAGGGGGCGCCTGGGTGGCTCGGTGGGTTAAAGCCTCTGCCTTCGGCTCAGGTCATGATCCCAGAGTCCTGGGATCGAGCCCCACATCGGGCTCTCTGCTCCGCAGGGAGCCTGCTTCCTCCTCTCTCTCTGCCTGCCTCTCTGCCTAGTTGTGATTTCTCTCTGTCAAATAAATATTAAAAAAAAATATATATATATATATATATATATAAAGTAAATCCCTCTATTACTAAATTAAAAAGAAAAAAATATATAAGTAAACCAGAAGGAGATGTTACGAGACGCATGTTCAATAAATAATTTTTAAGAACACCGAAGATGGTTTTTAAAACTACATATGTAAATGTAAAATGTATACATTATGTGCCCCATCAAAAAGCTCATAAACTCAATCAAAACTTGCCTTGCCAAGGCAAAATAGTTTCTGAATAGAAAAAGAATATTTGCTCTTTTAAATTTTTAGAGACCAGCCATGAAATGCCTATGTATTTTGATCACAAATAAAGAAGAAATTGCAGAAGACACGGAATACGCTAAGGAAGCTCCAAAGAGGGGGAAAAAAATGGGATTTGCTTTTTTTGATAGGATGCTAGAAATTAGGCCATCAATAAGAGGACTTGATTAATGTGACACAAAAGAAAATGAGATGAAAATAACTGCAATCTAATTATTTGCTTTGGATTTTACTGAGGAAATCAGTAAGAAAATTCCCATTCTAAAACTCTCTGAAGGAATGTCTCATCTGAAACAGAAAAATTGCCCAGAATATTGTTAAAGTGGGTTATTTGAAAAAATAAATTCAAATAATTATAAAGATTGCATGGTATATATGAAGAAGATTTCAAAGGCAAATAGCAATGAAATTATGAAATTGAAAAATCAGTACTGTGACTGTAATGCTTCTAGAGAATTCCAAAAATACCCTGGATATAACGCCTGAGTCCTCTAAATATGGCAAGACTTTAGAACTAAAATGTCACAGACAGTAAATTCTTAGCCAAGAGACCACTGGAGGAAAAAAAAGAAAAAGTAAAGAAGAAAATGTTAACAAATGTAGTTTGCAATGGACCTGAAGAGTTTGACAAAGTTCCAGACCACTGATTTTTTTTATCGTGAAAGAAAGTTAATATTCATTATTCTCCAGCTTTATTTGTTATCTAAGTTAACTTTTTTTATATGAAAAAAAAAGAGACACTTTGGGACAGAAGAGGATGACTAAAAAGGGGTCAGAGCACTCATAATCATATCTAATTTTTTCTTAAGTTATATGAAATAAAAGAATAGTTCAACAAACTGTGGGGCCAGTTTCATTTTTCAAATGGTTGAGTGTTTCTGACATCCCAGACACAGCGAAAGTGCTGAGGTCAGAGAAGTGGGTGAGTCATGGTCTAGCCCTAAAGTAATTCACACTGCCCTGGGAGAGATGACCTTGAACCAGTGATTGGTTTAAGTGCAAACAATAGGAGTATGCACCAGGAGTTACATGTGCTCAAATCCTCTGGATTTGCAGATCTCACTGAGCACTTTCCAACGAAGAGATCCCAAACATATGGGGACAAACAGAAGCCAGGACCCAGGAGACTGTTTAACTTAGCACTGAGTGGCAAATAACATCAACTTTAAAGTAAACAGATTCATGGAAAGCTGGTCCCAAGCCTCCTTAGATGGTGTGCTTTATACTCAGTCACTGCCTCTAAGAGTCATCACATACCAAATCTAAGAATACCATGTCTCCATGGGTACCAAATACACTTAATGCAGTGCTTGTCTGTGAAACTCATGAGAAGTGGAATGATGCATGAAGTCCATAGAGGCACCATTTAGAGACTCAAAACAAGAAAGACCATGTTATGGTGACTTTTACCAGAATATAACATAACCAGAGCATTCTCTCAGACTTTGGAGAGATAAAGGTTGCTTGTTTCTGCCTTCCTCAGAACAACAGCTGTACTGCAATTTTGACAGATGGTTTACAGATTAAACATGATGCTTTGCTTTGAAGCACCAAAGTCTTTGGCTAACAGATTCATTAAATAAGTGTTAAAACATTACATAATTCATTCTGAGGCTCACTACTGTCTTCTAAATTCTCTTTTAGATGGATTTAAACAGTTCAAATGCATTCTCTCTTTTTCCAGTTACTATGGTCTTTAGTGATACCTTAAATTTTTTTTTTGATACCTTAAATTGCTTATCCCACACTAATTTCTTAGATAGCAACTGTTTTCTACAATTTTTAAAATGATATCAAATATGTTTCTGATGATTTTGTTCCACCCAATTTCTTTCCAAATTCTTGTTATATATCTCACGAACCTTCCACTACTTGAAAAAATTATATCCCTAATATAGTGACAAATATATTAAATGTGTTATCAGTTTTTTTCATCAATACTATCAAAAAATGAGTTTATGAACAAATTGAGAAATCACTTAATTAATTATGGTGTTGGTGGAATGACCTCTTTTCTCTCTCTACAAATGGACTGGTCTCATCAAGAATCACTCAAGACCCATTATCTACTTAGAATTTTGCTAGATTCTGGAATAAGACCACAGTAAATACCCCCAAACACACCTCTAGCTAAATATAGGCATCAAAAAAAAAAAAGTACACTAGTAAATTTTATTCTTTAGTTAGTTCAAAATAAATAGAAAGACAATAAGTTTTAAGATATTTTATAGCTGGGGCACCTGGGTTAAAGCCTCTGCCTTCGGCTCAGTTTATGATTCCGGGGTCTTGGGATCAAGCCCCGCATCTGGCTTTCTGCTCAGCGGGGAGCCTGCTTCCTCCTCTCTCTCTGACTGCCTCTCTGCCTACTTGTGATCTCTCTCTGTCAAATAAATAAAATCTTTAAAAAAAAAAGATATTTTATAGCTTATCTTGCCCCACTGAGTATTGAGTAGTTCCCAATTATGGTGGAATTTTTTTTTCTTACTCTCCTTGCTTCTAGGAAATGCATTTTTATACTATTTTATTTTACAAAAATGGGTTATTTACAATAGGCACGAATAACTAATTGGCAGCTAATTTTGAAACTATAGATAGTAATGGATCCAGAATTAAGTTTGTAGGATAATAATGCATTTTTGTGAGCGAAGAAACAAAAAGCAGTTCTTCCTGTAAAAGATTGGTTCTTAATTGTTACAGGTTTTAGTACTATTGAAGAAACTATCAAAGGAAAAATCTGCCTATTTCAGCCACTAATTTTTTAATAACTATTTTTTAAAGATTGTATTTAGTTATTTAGTCAGAGAGAGAGAATGAGAGTGAGCACAAGCAGGCAAAGTAGCAGGCAGAGGCAGAGAGAGAAGCAGGCTCTCCACTGAGCAAGGAGCCTGATGTGGGACTCGATCCCAGAACCCCAGGATCATGACCCGAGCCAAAGGCAGTGGTTTAACTGACTGAGCCACCCAGGTGTCCCAGCCACTAATTTTTAAAATGGTGGTCATACTATTAGTTATTTATTTTTCTAATGTTTTTATAATGTTTCAAATATTCTAGAATTTGTCCAAGTAATATAAACAGGCTGACAATTAGTCTATGAACCCAAAGAAAAAATAAAGGAAACCCTACTTTCCCTAGCATGGAAAGAACCAAAAAACTTCCTTTGGCAAAGCAGCATCTCTCTTTAGGACACAGACTTTATATTTTTTGTTGCTTTCTTTGCTTTCTATAAATAAGTCTATAGCCTGTGGCCCTTGGGTAGGATAAGAAAAAGAAAGTCCACTTATTCAGTAAAATATATATATATATGTATATATATATATATACATATATATATATATTTGAGCCTACTCTATGCTTATCAGATAATTACCAAGACAATAAAACAAATGACCAAAATTTCTGCATTCATATGGTTTACATTTAGTAGGAGGAAACAAAGGACAAAAATATTATTATATCAAATATTGACACAAAGATGTCAAGTGGGCTGTGCAACATGCCAGCCCAAAGCTTCAAGAGCAGGTCAGGATGGAATTGTAAATTTGGGAATCAACTGCACACATATTTAAAGGTTTTAAGATTTAAAGTATTTAAAGCCATGAGGCTGGATCTCACCTTGGGGATTCATGTCATCAGCAAAGTTGTGAGAACCAAAACTGAGCCCAAGGGTATTCTAATATGTAAAGGCAGGAGACGATGAGTCTAAGAGAAGTAATCAGTGAGATCAGGAGAAAAAGAGATCACTGTGGTGTTTTGAGGACAGAGAAAACACATTTTCAAGGAGGTAGCCACAATCGTTGTTTCAAAGTGAGAGGACGACCAAGAATTAACTACTGAATTTAGGAATATAAAGGTCATTTTGACCCTGAGAAGAGCCCAGGCAGATTCCCTGGGGAATTCTACCAAACTTTCAAAGAAGAAATAACACCAATTCTCCTGAAGCTGTTTCAAAAAATTGAAGCAGAAGGAAAACTTCCAGACTCTTTTTATGAAGCCAGCATTACCCTGATCCCCAAACCAGGCAAAGACCCTACCAAAAAGGAGAATTTCAGACCAATATCACTGATGAATATGGATGCTAAGATTCTCAACAAGATCCTAGCAAACAGGATCCAGCAGCACATTAAAAAGATTATCCACCATGACCCTGGGTTTCAAGGATGGTTCAACATTCGCAAATCAATCAGTGTGATAGAACAAATCAATAAGAGAAGAGAGAAGAACCACATGGTCCTCTCAATTGATGCAGAAAAAGCATTTGACAAAATCCAGCATCCGTTCCTGATTAAAACGCTTCAAAGTATAGGGATAGAGGGAACATTCCTGAACTTCATAAAACCTATCTATGAAAGACCCACAGCAAATATCATCCTCAATGGGAAAAAGCTTGCAGCCTTCCCGTTGAGATCAGGAACTTGACAAGGATGCCCACTCTCACCACTCTTGTTCAACATAGTATTAGAAGTCCTAGCAATGGCAATCAGACAACAAAGAGAAATAAAAGGTATCCAAATTGGCAATGAAGAAGTCAAACTCTCTCTCTTCGCAGATGACATGATTCTTTATATGGAAAACCCCAAAGACTCCACCCCCAAACTACTCATACAGCAATTCAGTAACATGGCAGGATACAAAGTCAATGTACAGAAATCAGTTGCTTTCTTATACACTAACAATGAAAATACAGAAAGGCAAATTAGAGAATCGATTCCATTTACTATAGCACCAAGAACCATAAGATACCTGGGAATAAACCTAACCAAAGAGGTAAAGGATCTGTACTTGAGGAACTACAGAACACTCATGAAAGAAATTGAAGAAGACACAAAAAGATGGAAGACCATTCCATGCTCTTGGATGGGAAGAATAAACATTGTTAAAATGTCTATACTGCCTAGAGCAATCTATACTTTTAATGCCATTCCGATCAAAATTCCACCGGTATTTTTCAAAGAGCTGGAGCAAATAATCCTAAAATTTGTATGGAATCAGAAGAGACCCTGAAATGCTAAGGAAATGTTGAAAAATAAAAACAAAACTGACGGCATCACGTTACCTGATTTCAAGCTTTACTACAAAGCTGTGATCACCAAGACAGCGTGGTACTGGCATAAAAACAGACACATAGACAAATTTCAGTAAAGTGAAGGTAGAATGAGTAAGAGAAGATTTAGATGCAGGAAGTATAGAAAACTCATCTATGTCTACAGTCTGGCCATCAAAAGAGCAAAGAAATGGAATACCGACAGAAGGGAGACATGGAGTAAGGTGTGTGTGTCGGCGGGGGTGTTTGGTTTTGTTTCTTTGTTTTTGTTTTTGTTTTTTAACTTTTGTTTCTTTGTTTTTAAGAGTGAGATAAATTTCATGTATTCGTATGCCAGTGGTGATGATCCAATTAAGAGAGAAAACCTGGTGATATAAGACAAAGAGGGAAACTTTCTATTCAGATGTCACTGATGAGCCAAAGAGGATGGGATTTAGAGCACATGTAAAGTGTTTAGCTTTAGTTAGGAGCAAAACACAGTTCATATAGAACAATGGAAAGGAAGAAACTGCGTGAGCTCAAATGGGTGTCTGGGTGTATGGGTTGAATTGTGTGTGTCCCCCCAAACATATGCTGAAGTCGTAAACCCCAGAACCTGTAAATGTAAGCTCATTTGGAAATAGGGCTTTGGCTGATGTAATGAAGTTAAAATGAATTCATATTGGATTGGATTGGCCCTTATCCAGTGTCTAGTAGCCTTATAAGAAGAGAAAAACTGGAAACACAAAGCCACAGACACAGGAAAACCATCATGTGACAACAGAGACAGAAATAGGGGCTAGAAATACCAAAAATGCCAGCAACACCAGAGGCTAAGAAGAATCAAGGATCCTCCCCTAGGATTCTCAGAGGTGTTTTGTGGGGGGTTTTTGTTTGTTTGTTAGTTTTTTGGTTTTTTTGTTTTGTTTTTGTTTTGCCACATGGTCCCCTTAATCTTGACTTTGAACTTCTAGCCCTCAGAACAGTGAGAAACTAAATCCAGTTATTTTAAGCCATGAAGTTTGGGGCACTTCCATCTGGAAGCCACAGGAAGTTAACACCATGGTGTACGCAATGGTGGTTTTCCTTTCATTGTTTCCTCTCTGGGTCGCAAGGCATGTTGAGCTCTTTTTACAGACATTTATGAAGGTTTCAGACATATTTGTTTTTGTAAGTGTTTTCACCAGTGTCAAAGTTTTATTTGTTCATTAATAATGGGAATAATAGAAAAGACAAATTTGGGTAAAAGGATGTTTCAGGAACATTGTCAAACAGGAAAGGAATGTCTGAAATGAAATATAAAATTATATAAAAATTGGCTACATTTCTATAGATTAATAAAACCACAATACCTTTAGAAGTTTTCTCTACCAGGCTCTAAAATCATAATAATGTTTATATTTCTGTGCCTGGATATCTACCCCTAATAATGGCAAATCACCAATATCTCTATCCATCACATGTTATTCAAACATTCTGTGTTACACGTTTCATTTCCAAAGATCTTCTAAGGAGGGGTGATGTCTGAGTTGGAAAAGCTTTTTTACTCAAATAGGTTAATTTAGAAAATGCTCTGGAATAATTTCAAAGTTTCAAGCAATCAGCCTCTTGTCTTTTTCAAATTTGGATAATTCAGGATAACTTTTCTTAGTTGTGTTGCAGCTAAAATTTTTCCCAGACTTTATGACGTCCGAGTAGATATTATTAGATTATTAACCACTTCAAACATTGATAAGTATAAATTGTAAAGATAGTTAACAGATTATAAATGAGTTCACTCTCATATGATAATGAACTATAATATATCAACTAGAGAAAACAAAATTATTTTTAAAGACCAATTAGTTTCCTATGTCTAGAAAATTTTACCTTTGATTTTGATTTTAATATCAGATTTGTACATTTATAGAAGGTTAACACATTGGCTTACACCTGCTACTTACTGTCATACATCTTGAATTTTCATAAAACCCCCTTCTGTTTTCTTCTTCCCAACCAGTTTATAATTGGCTTAATGTGAACATTTCCTCTGAAAGGACTATGTAGTGAAAACTTTCCAAAAGATATCAGTTAATTTACTGACCACTGACCGTACTGTCTTTTTATATTGTAATATTTTAAGATAGTCTATCATCCCTAGTGCTTCTAATTAATCCTTCTATTTCTCTTGGTGAGAATGATTCCCCAACTTGACTATTTAAGTAGGCCAATTCTTTTATTATTTAAGCAGTTTAAGACAAAATTGATTTATTTAACTTGCTAGTAATTCATAGATATAATAACACCCATATAATAAGTGTTCAAGTTCTACAGATAGGACCAGCTGTGTTTACAATCCAAAATTAAGCATATATTAATGCTCATTAATATTTCTTATCTTGGATGAGCACCAACTGTCATTAAGCTGGAAATATTACTTTTTATAAGTAAGCGACTGAGACATTCACGATATTGAGTTGAGAAAAACAGTGATTTAAAAGCAACTAGGTCAATAAAGCAATGTCGAAATCTCTTAAACTCTACAACATCTTCATGTCTTGGGGTCTTTTTTACCCTAAAGTGAAATCAATGAAGAGTATAATGATTAGATTAATATAAATTCAATCTTTCCAACTCAGCAAAAGTGGGGTTTGTTTTTTAAATGAATTTCATTTATTTTAATTTTTGGAACAAGTTTTACATTTTATATTCTTGGCTGGCTGGTCAGTCATTTAAAGAATGATTGCCAGGATACCTGGTTGGCTCAGTCAATTGAACATCTGCCTTTGGCTCAGGTCTTGATCCTAGAGTCCTGGGATTGAGCCCTATGTCTGGCTGCCTGCTCCCTAAGGAGTCTACTTTTCCTTCTCCCTCTGCCCCTCCCCCGACCCTGCTTGTGCTTCTCTCTCTTTCTCTCTGTCCCAAATAAATAAATAAAGTCTTTAAACAATGAAAGAATGGCTCCTCTTAAGTGGATCAATTTATCAATTTGGCAATAAAATATTATTATTGGTTTCTCAGGTCCCTGAAGACCTTACAATGTATTATTAGGCTGTTTATGTGCTCTATATGAACATTAATAAATCATATGAAACACTGACTTATTCAGACCCTAGAGCATTAAGGCAGTTCATGATTTGGACTATCATGGAGAATAATTCATAATACAATTTTAAGCTTAAAAACTCAAGGTCTGACTACTTGCCTCAACACCTACTTCTTACTGTTGTAGTTATTTGCAGCTATAACTACTGAGATGGCAAAAACAAAATGGATTTTGCCAGTTTAACATGTTTTTCGCTTAGAGTTCAAAGGAGTTAAAGAATGTTTCCCAAATATATTACAAATTGTTGGATACAGTTCAGCTGTGGGTATTGTACCTCTCTATATTTCAGTTAACAAAATGCATGTGTATAAAACACATCCACACAGATCAATTAATAGAAGTCACTTAATATTTAACAAATGATTTATTTCTCCGAATAATAAATTTTGGCACTCAATCTTTTTTTTTTCCCCCTTAGCATGGACAGTCAAACTTAAGGGTATTATTAGCATTCAACCAGTGGCTTCATTAGAAAGAAATCCTTCATGAAATATCCCGAGATTCAGAATATTTTAGGCTGCACAGATTTTTTCTTACCACTTTTGAATGGCATCCAGGCAGAATTACGACAACATTGTAGAGGTGAAATTAAGATTTTAGATGAAAATTAACACCATGATACCATGAAGCTTTTGAAAGCTTCCTAATATTAAGAATTTTTTTCAATGTACTTTCTAGTCATCATCAACTTAAGTATCAAATGCTGCTTTTAAATAATTTACAAAATCCTTACTTTTTGCACATTAATTCCTTAATCTTGGTCTACCTGATATAAAGCATTAATTTTTAAAACCAAAGAAAAAATTTTTATGGAATAAATGTGAGAAAATGTCCATTTAACACTTCTCATATTTATAGTACAACTTGGATTTTTATACTACCTTAAATATAAACAAAATAAAATGATAAAAGTGATATTTTTGAAATTTCAGCATAAAGAAAAACAATGAACAAAGAAATATCATTACATAAATGATAAATTAGAGCAAGAAATAAAGCTAAAAATAAAACATTGGATAACAATAATACATGAATTAATTAAATAGTATGTAGTCAAGAAATTAAAGCAATTATAAAGACATTTATAGATATACAATCAGATAAACATGGAAAAATATGGTTAATTATCATTTATAAAATTTTATAACTATATATTATAAAATATGTAATCATAAAGAAGCCAAAATATGGAATAGAAAATATATTCCAAAATGACAAAAGTTTTTCTTGAAATATAAAAGAACTGTATCTGTAGATTAAAAGAGACTTCAAATTTGAGAAAACAAGGACACAGAAGGATTGACACACAGGTACCTTCTGATCCTTATTAAATTTAAAGGAAAAGAAAAAAAAAAGCACTTCAAGCATCTTTGGAGGTGGAAAGATGTCTGTACAAGAGAGAAAATCAGACAAACTTAAGATTTCTTCATAGCAGCATCCAGAATTAAGAGAAAGTTAAACAATATCCACTAAGTGTTAAGGTAAGGAAATTTGACCCCACGGTTATATAACTAGTCATTTAATAAAGGGCTGGCAGAGAAGTGTTCTCAAAGATGAAAATTCTCAGGAAATATAGCAAACATGACTCAAATCTTAATAAATCTGTAATGTAGTTGAGACTATAAATATATATATATACATATATACACAGCTATATAGGTATATAAATATATATGAAAGAAGAAATCGTACTAAACGTACCAATGGGAAACACTGAATTTTCTTTTTAAAGCATTCTGCCTCTTTAACTGTGTCAAGTCTGCATTAACAAGCTAAGATAAATATTGAAAATATGAAATTAAGTAATCACATTTTGAAGGTGAAGGAAGCATAAAAATGGGAAAAGGTTGAAAGTGCTTTAATTTCTTTGTCTGCCTTTTCAGGAAGTCAATAGGCAGCTTCCAAGTTGGATAATCAAGAAACAGAGCATTGCATTTACTACTTTGAGCTATAAATGGGATGACATGAAGGAATAGCCTTGAAGAAAAAAAACCTAATCTAAAATGTGAGCCAGAGTGGAAAAGGAAACCAAGAGAAAGAATCTATTGAATAATTTTCCCATTTTTTTTTTCCCAGCAGGAAGGTGGTGGACCCCATCTACAGTAGGTAAAACAATAAAAGTAGTTCCGTATATTAAATAATGACATAAATGCAACCACCAGAAGAATGAAAGCAAATTATAAGCCTTCCAAATAATCACAGGGAAAACGTTCATGAATTACAATACCACGAATTAAACAGTTAAAGGCAAGGTTCAGGACAGCATATGGAGGTTTCTAAAAGAAATCACAAGATGGTACTAGCAGTGGTTTTCTTTAAAGAGGATATCGTGGAGAAGGAAGGGGAGGGGAAGGTGGCAAGTCTTACAGCTTTTTCTTTGTATTTTGCTGTGCAACTCACGTTTTCTGCTTTATGTTTATCTGTATTAATAAGTTCTATGGTATGAGGATATCGTAGAGAAGGAAGGGGAGGGGAAGGTGGCAAGTCTTACAGCTTTTTCTTTGTATTTTGCTGTGCAACTCACGTTTTCTGCTTTATGTTTATCTGTATTAATAAGTTCTATGGTATAGAATGTAACAGTCATGAGAAAATAATTAAGATACGTGTTTCACAAATGCCACAAACCCTTGTGTGCATAATACATACACATATTTCTACATAATCAGAATCGAGTTTATTGATTCTTTGCAAAAATTCAATATTCTACTCTGTTTTATTTTTAGATGTTTTAAAATTACTCTTCTTGCTATTAGAAATACAAAGGCATATAGTCAACAAAGAAGGGGGCAGACTCTCTGTTCGCTACATATGCTGGGAAGATTACTTTCATAAAAGTGGGATTTGAAAGAAATGGAACCCTCAAAATAGAGTGCTATCGGGAGGTGGGAGGCGAAGGCAGTTTGGGGCTAAAAGGGTCAAAACGACTGGCAGCAATAGAATTAATTCCTACATCAACTAAAAAACATGACTGGGGATGTTTAGAATGGTAACTGTGATAAATTAGGAAGTTTCAAGATCCAATCTTGGATGTGACTAGAGAATATTTCCTTAGAGAGATGACACCCAATCAATATAAAAAAAAAATTTGGTCAATATTTTTAATTGATAATCAAATGTAGATGCATTAATTGTTTATTAAAAGCCCTAACCAGTTTTGGGGTGCCTGGGTGGCTCAGTGGGTTAAAGCCTCTGCCTTCAGCTCCGGTCATGATCCCAGGGTCCTGGGATGGAGCCCTGCATCGGGCTCTCTGTTCAGCAGGGAGCCTGCTTCCTCCTCTCTCTCTCTGCCAGCCCCTCTGCCTGCTTGTGATCTCTGTCTGTCAAATAAATAAATAAAATCTTTAAAAAAAAAAAAGCCCTAACCAGTTTTAGGTATTTAAGGGAGATCCAAAACTCAGATGCGGTTCTACACTTAGTTACTTATAATCTGGGAAGAAAAATAATATTGAAGAAGTTATCATACAAGGAGATACACATCAAAAACTTTATGAATAAAGACTATCATTACATTCTTAAGATAATACATAATGGATCAGACATATCTGAAGTCACCTTAAAAACAATGAATATCTCTGATACCTGCATAACTTGATCGGTACCTAATTAAATGTGTTATTTAAAGGACGATTGTTTCTCAGCAAAGAAATGACATAAAAAGAAATATTACCAAAGTAAAAACAAATAACATCTTGACTGCCCAAGAAACAGTTTTGGCCTCAAAACAAGAGTAGCAGGGCCCATTTAGCAGCTCCTACTTTTGGAAATGAATGCATTTCACTGGATGCCACGAAATATTAAAATGTAAATCCACCAAATTCATTTGGATCTCACACTCGCCAAGCTTCCTTCTAATCATAACTCGGCTTCTCACACCTTTTTAGGGAAAAAATTTGTCAGAAATTAATTAAAAAATTAGTCAGAAAACATAATTGTGTAATATTTTTGGCCATTATAATTTTTATTGTAGGGGCACCTGTATGGATGGATCAGTTCAGTAAATGTCTGACTTTGGCTCAGGTCCTGGTCTCTGGGTCCTGAGATCAAGCCTCATGTTAGGTCCTTGCCGAGCAGGGAGTCTGCTTGTCCTCCACCCCTCCCCCCACTCATTCTCTCTCTCTCTTTCACTCCCAAATAAATAAATAAACAAATAAAATTGTTGAAAAGATATATTTTTTACTGTGAAGTAATGCATAAGTATTTTAGCTCATGCACAGCTTTTGAAATCTTAATTTAACTCATTCTTGAGAGATGGATCTATTCTAGCTGTAATATTTTTTTAAAAAAATCAGACTTCCGAAGTTGCAAAATGATGGAGGCATTGTGTTTTAAGGAAAGGAAGCTGAGAGGTACTGAATCCACCAAAACAAGGATGCCATCCTGTTAGAAGGTCTATGGATGTATATCTCACCATTTCTGTTGACCAAACTTTGCTATCCCTTATTGTGTGCCTACCTATCTCTGAAAACTCTATGTAATGAAACTCAAGAAACATAACAATATGTCATAGTTCATAGTAAGGGCAAGTTACATAGTTCAAACTAGAATTTTATAGTAATTAAGAAATACAAGACAGCTCTAAGTAGAGAAATCCAGAAAAATTTAGTAAGACAGTTGGAACTGACATCTAAACTTGAGGAAAGGGAAATATTTGACTGTATAGAAAAAATAAAATTGAGGAAAGTTATTCCAAAGTAGTCTAGGAAATAAGTGCTGGAAATGAGCACATGATGGAGTGCAGGGTTTAGAAGGTAATTTTCCCATGATAAAAGTTGGAATCAAAGATTACCAAAAAAGAGATTACAGATAATTTGTTTTTAAATATGTCTAAAAAAGCAGCATTAACTTCACAATGATTGAGTAGTTCACATTTATTTTTAGTTATCATCAAAGTTACTTATGTGGGTTTTGTAAGTCTGTGCTCAACTATTATTATCTATTTGGATTTATATCACATTTCATTTTATAAGACTCTCAAAGCACATTTACAATGACAATATGATAACCCAGGAATTTAAGATTTGTTTTGATGTTGGCCGTATTCCTAATCTAAGGACAAGGAGTTGTTTACCCTTCAACAAGATGTTGTGTAATATGATGTTAAGTGTTTGGAAAGGGTCTCAAAAGGCTTAGAACAAAATGATAAGAGTAAGAACTTTCATATTCCATAGTAAATGCTAGATCATCTATGATGGACTTGCAAGTAAAGTGGTTGAAAATTATGTGACCTTCAAGCCTCCTTGAAGAAATTGTTGAGGTGAAGCCAATAGAAAGAAATTCTCTGGAAAAAATTCTTAGCGTTTACGTCTCTCCTTCACACCATCTCACACCTAGTAAGAAGGGTTTCAAGGAAACACTTGGGAGCCTAATAGAAGTCCCCTAAAATTTAAGGGATAGAGAAGATCGGTGTCTAACTCATGACTGAATTCAACTCCAGAGAAAAGCTGCCAACAGGAGCCTCTCACTATGATGGGGCAAGAGGGAAAATCTCTCCCCTCTCTCCTCCCTTTCTCTCCCAAACACTAACTGCATGTGTGTTAGACCATTTGCTATGATTTCACAGGCTCTGCTCGTTTCTTTTTAATTATTCATTTCTTGTTTCAGTTTGGATAGTCTTACTATTGTGTTCTGAATTCCAACAATCTTTTATTTTGAGTTTTTTATTTGCTGTGAATCCTATCCAGTAAATAGTTTAAGATGAACTGTACTTTTCATCTCTATACATTCTATTTGGCATATTTATTATATCTTCTATTTCTCATATGTTCGTATTTTCCTTCAAATCATGAGCACATTTATAATAATACTTTTTTAAAAGGCCTTTTAAAGATTTTTAGGAGAGAACTTGGGTGGCTCAGTCGTTAAGCATCTGCCTTTGGCTCAGGTCATGATCCCAGGGTCCTGGGATTGAGCCCCACATTGGGCTCCCTACTCAGCAAGCAGGAAGCCTGCTTCTCCCTCTCCGATTCCCCCTGCTTCTGTTCCCTCTCTCATGTGTCTCTCTCCATCAAATAAATAAAATCTTTAAAAAAAAAAGATTTTTAGAGCAGTGAAAATCCTCTGTATGGTACTGTAAGGATGAATATATGTCATTACATACTTGTCCAAACCCTACATATAACACAAAGAATGAACACTAATGTAAATTGTGAACTTTGAGTGTTTATGACGTGTCATGCAGGTCTATCAATTGTAACAAATGTGCCACTCTTGCCAGTGTGTGTGTGTGTGTTGGGGGGATGGATATTGATAATGGGGAGGTTATGCAGTGGGGGAGGGGGTGGATATTGATAATGGGGAGGTTACGCAGTGTAAGGGAGAGGGTATAGGGGAAATTTCTGTACCTTCCTCTCACTTTTGCTGTGAACCTAAAACTTCTTTGAAGAAATTAAGTCTTTTAAAAATACATTTGCAAATTACATCCTTACAGAAGACAAGCAAACAACAAGGTCTTGTCCAATTATTTCATCATTCCTGTTGTTTCTGGATCAGCAGTGTTTGACTCCATGAACCACCACCTTCTTCCAGCATTTCCCTCTTGGCTTAAGGGTGCTAGGTTTGCTTTTATTATACTCTTGCTACACATCCTCCATTGGGCAGCTCACAAAGCCGTACAGCTTCAAGACTAATCTGTCAGTGACTCCCAGATTGTTTCCCAGGCCTGAACATCTCCCCTGAAATGCAGATTCCCCCATCCACTCCTGGGGCCACATGTCCATGTGCACGTCTAACAGACATTTCAAACATAAGGTGTTCAAAACCGAACACCTTATCTTTGCCCCTACACTGTCCCACACGGTCCACTGCCACCTGTGTTTTCCCATCTCTCCTTATAGCTTAGATAGTCTTTTCACAGGTAGTCACATGACTAACTGCCTCATCTTCTCTGGATCTTCGTTCAAGCATCAGCCTTCTAAGTGAGGTCTACTCTAACCATCTAATGGAAAACTTTGCACCCCAAACCTCCACGTACAACATTTAAACCTCTCTAGTTTTCCCATGTAAGAGCACTTACTAGGCACCACTACTATATCCACAGCACTTTACTTGTTTATGATGTTAATTATTTATAGTCTCACATCCCCAGAGAGAATTCAGTCTTCATGAGGTAAGAAATTCTTGTCTGATTTGTTGACTGAAAAATCTCAGATCTCACACACAGTTGATTTCCCATACATATCATTTATATGAATGACATATAATAGTGTAAGTCAGTAATTTGGCAATTACATAGGCACAGCACTGAGAAATCAACTCTACAGTCAAGAGGACCTCTGATTTCAATCTGCCATTCTATTTTTCTGAATATTTCTTATAATTATATATTTATCTCAAACACGGTTTAAGTTCTTCAAGAGTAAAAAATTACATTTGGAATTTTAGTCTTTCTAGTATTATTACTGCATCATTTTATACATAAGTAAGGGCTAAAAACAAAAATATTTTCAATTTCTATTTTATTCTGGAGAACTGGTTTCTAATGTTGGCTATTTCAATGCAGCTAGAAAGTTTTTTAAAAATGCAGTTTATTCAAAATGATCTTAATTTTGTCTTTGAACTTTCTTGTTTGCTTCTGTTTATTCCCATTCTTATGCTATTCCCAATTCCTGTTCTACTCTTCCTTTATCACAGGAAACCATTGTAATATGATTCATTTATATAAATTTATTTATATATCTCTTTCGAAAATACAGGATGTTTTGTGGTACATGTATTTTTATCTTATATATATTGAGTTGTACTCAAACATCTCATTGTTTTTTTTTTTATTTTTTACTACACAATGTTTTTAAAATCTCTCTATTGCCAGGTACACAGCTAGTCTAAAAAACAGCCATTGTATTTGTGCCTTGATCTATGATTCTTCATCTAATCAAGGTAAATACTAGTAACTCCTCTGCTTATTTCACCATGTGAGTATGAAGTTCCAATATGAAAATACATATGAAAACACTTGGAAGGCATTAAAAGTCTCCCTGCAAATGTAGAATAGTAATATTTTGTAGAAAATTGTAATAGAGATTATAGCAGAAGCTTAAAAGATACAATGCAGAAGATAATAAATGTAGGCTCACTGTGTTCAAGAAGGTTCTTGAGCTATGCTGGTCCAGGAAGCCGTAGAGAACTGGTCATTTCCTGGCATTGGTATGACTGAGATATAAACCAGAAAGTAAATCCATTTAGTTAAATGGTCTTTCTGATAAACAGAATACTGACATTTATCATCAACCTGTAATAAAAGTGGAAATACCAGAATCCTACTTTTAAACATAACTCAGAACAAAGAGATTGAGATATTCAGTGGTGTTAAGTAGTTGAGGGGCAAGGATCAAGGTTTAGAATACCCAAGAAAAAATGACATGTGTATGATTATTTTGTAGTCTCTTATCCAACCGATTAAGCTTCCTTCTGACTTGGACACTACTAATGTATATTGATAAATCATTTTTTAGTACCTTTTTAAAAATACGTGTCCTGAAGAGTAACTATCCCTTAATGCCACATTTGGCTTACATTGTTTCTTTACATAATATCTTTAAACAGCTAGATACATTTCATATGTATAAAAATAATAAGTAGGTAATCTTGAAAACAATATGCAGATTAAAAAAATAAACATTGCACATACCCTAGAAAACCTATGCCTCTCTCTTTACTGTATTCTTCTCTCTTTTAGGAAACCACTGTCCTGCCATTACAAAGATTATTTCTTCACCTTTTTTTTTTTTTTAGCTCTACCAAGTCTTCGCTTACTACTATACAATAGATTTTAGCTTTTGAATTTCTTATAAATAGAATCATACCATATATAGCCTTCTTTCTCTCACTGTAAGGCTTATGAAATTTCTGGTGGCAATACATGTGGCTATAATTCATTTATTTTCATTTTTCTACATCATCCATGTGTAGGAATAGACCATAAGTTAGTGCACATTTTATTATTGATGGAAATTTTTTATGGTTCCCAGTTTTTTACTATTATGAAAGAATGCTGTCGTGTACATTATTCATGAGTGTCCTGATACGAATATGCAAGAGTTTCTAAGCTTTATTCCTAGGCCTTGAATTCTAGGTCATAGCATATGTACGTCCTCAGCTTTATTAGAAACTGTCAGGTAATTTTCTGAAATGTTTGTACCAATTTGCATTCCCACTAACAATGTGTGAGAATTCCTTTTGTTACACAGCCTTACTCACTGTGCTTATTATTTATTCATACGATTCACATAATTAGGCTACTGCTGCTTCTCACACAATCATATTTTCAATTCTAACTCTCTTTTAGACTCCTACTTTTAGACTCTCTTTTAGACTTCTACTAATCCTGTCTTCTGAATTGAAAACTACTCTATTTCCCAAGGTAGCACTCTCACAGTGGTGATCCCCACCAATTATTGGCTGAAAATTAGCTACTAGTTTATCCTGTGAGGGAGCAAGTTACAGACCTCATCATTATTCACGTTTCAGAGTGTATAAATTCTTTTTCAGAGGATGTGTCCTGTGCATTTTAGAATGTGTAGCAACATCTCTAGACTCTACCCACCAGATGCTGGGAGAATGTCCCTCTTTCAGTTGTGAAAAACAAAAGTGTCTCCAGGTATTTTGAAATGCCTGTCTGGGGGAAAAAACAGCCCCCACTTGAGAACCATAGTGGTAGAGCATAGCCCATATCCTGACTGGAAAATTTAGGCTTAGATAGTTATTGCAAAGTTAGTGATTTCAAGGACATCACAGCCTCAAACACTAATGGGCAAATTTCTTCCTGGGTGCAAATTTCAGGTTCTGAAAAAAGCTGTGCAGTCAGAAATAACATGTTCAAGACAATTAAAAAGAGAGGTGTGATATCCGGAAACATTAGTTTGCATTATTGTTTTGGTTAGTTTGGTTGATTTGAGGAACTGCAATAAATATTTTACCTAACAGCAATATCTGTCAGGAAAATGGACACAACCAATTAAATATGTTTAAATCCCGAACTCTGCCTAGCAAAGAAGTTACACAGAAAAGCAAAGGTATGCTTAAGACATACTTGTACTTCTAGGAATGGAGAAAGACATACTTTCTTTTATTCCTTCTGCCAAGTACAACCGCAAAT
This sequence comes from Meles meles, assembly GCF_922984935.1. Classification (NCBI taxonomy): domain Eukaryota; kingdom Metazoa; phylum Chordata; class Mammalia; order Carnivora; family Mustelidae; genus Meles; species Meles meles. The sequence continues at coordinate 14,066,797 of NC_060070.1, forward strand.
CCTGGATTTAAAACAGTAAGACTCTCTGAAAGACAGAGAAAAAAACATGGTAGGGATCTTAGGATAAATTACATAGTTGTGAGTTCCATGGGTTTTTTTTTGTTTGTTGGTTTGGTTTGGTTTGGTTTTTTTGTTTTTGTTGTGTTTTGTTTTGTTTTGTTTATTTGTTTATTTACAGCATAACAGTGTTCATTGTTTTGGCATCACACCCAGTGCTCCATGCAGTACGTGCCCTCCCTATTACCCACCACCTGGTTCCTCAACCTCCAACCCCCCACCCCCGCCCCTTCAAAACCCTCTGGTTGTTTTTCAGAGTCCATAGTCTCTCATGGTTCATCTCCCCTTCCAGTTTCCCTCAACTCCCTTCTCCTCTCCATCTCCCCATGTCCTCCATGTTCTTTGTTATGCTCCACAAATAAGTGAAACCATATGATACTTGACTCTCTCTGCTTGACTTATTTCACTCAGCATAATCTCTTCCAGTCCCCTCCATGTTGCTACAAACGTTGGGTATTCATCCTTTCTGATGGAGGCATAATACTCCATTGTGTATATGGACCACATCTTCCTTATCCATTCATCCGTTGAAGGGCATCTTGGTTCTTTCCACAGTTTGGCGACCGTAGCCATTGCTGCAATAAACATTGGGGTACAGATGGCCCTTCTTTTCACTACATCTGTATCTTTGGGGTAAATACCCAGTTTTGTTTTTAAATCCAGAGCTGATGGTCCCAACAATATGGGAACACCAACACGTGCCCTCCCCCCCAAAAAAGGTATCCAAAAAAAATGTCTGCCTTCTCTGGCCAAAAGACCAGGAAAGGGGCAGCCTAGAAAGACAGAAAACTTGTAGACAATAGTCACTTTGTTTCAGCCAAGGAATCCAGAAATCTGTGCCTCCCCCAACTCATGTAGAAAAGACCAAATTCCATCCTTATGAAGCTGAAAAGAAGAACGTAAACACTCCTGCCAGCACAGTGTCAGTCAAAGAAAACTAATATAGAGCCAGAACCACCCAGTCTGCTAGCTGGTTACCAGGCCCTCTCCCGTTATCACTACAGAGCAAGGGATAAGCTTGGAATTCTGCCCCCACCCTAAATGATGAGGCTCCTCCTCCCTTTGGGGTAAATTGTCAAAGGAAGCTTAATGAGAGTCAGAACTATAACCATTGCCAGTGGTAACTAGGCTACCGTACCATATTCAGTGGAGATCACAGGGTGCTGAAACTCGCACTCCAACCTGCAGTAACAGGGAATGTCAATAGGTAGGGAATTCTGATTTCTACTTCCAACTAGTGGTAATGAGGCAATGCTTGCTGTCTCTTGACAAAGCAGTGTCAGAAAAAGACAGTTAAGATGGAAGGTTAAATAAGATCCAGAGTCTCATAATATAATATAAATATGTCCTGATTTCAATTTTAAAAATCATACCAAAAAAACAGAATTCTCAAACAGTGAAAAAGGACAACCAATAGACGCTAACACTAAGAGAACTGAGATGTCAAAATTATCTTACAAGGAGTTCGAAGTCACCATGATATAGATGCTTCGATCAACAATTACAAAACTCTTGAAACAAATGAACAACAAATAAAAGAAATAAATTTCAGCCAAGGACAGAACTAAAAAGAAGAATGGCAAATAAAATAAAATGGAGACCAGGCATGAAAACCCCCCAAGCAGGTAAAACCATGTGAACTACATAATCAAAACTAAATCTAGTTTGTTCATAAACACAGCAAAATTTTTTTTTCTTTAAAGATTTTATTTATTTATTTGACACAGAGAGACAGAGAGAGATCACAAGTAGCCAGAGAGACAGGCAGAGAGAGAGAGGGGAAGCAGGCTCCCTGCTGAGCAGAGAGCCCGATGCGGGACTCGATCCCAGGACCCTGAGATCATGACCTGGGCCGAAGGCAGAGGCTTAACCCACTGAGCCACCCAGGTGCCCCAACACAGCAAAATTTAACAGGTTATTTCTTAAGAATGCCTTGATAATCATAAAAGAAATTTAAGTCATCTTCCTACAAATAGTGTAAGATAATCAGTTTTAACCAAAACTCTGCCATGTAGAAACACACTTTGTAATAACTAATCCATAAACAGCTTTCTCATTTTCATCTCATCAGCCATCCTCTGACATCATACCTCTACGATACATGTCAGTTTTGAATTTGAAAGTTCTCAGATCATAAATTATTCTTACACGTGCAACAAATTTTTACTAAATACTATTTTATGGATACAGTTTTCATTTTTATCATTTCTGAATTTTTGACAAGAATTACATGAAAATGTTAAAACTTAAAAATACAATAAACCAAAGTAGAAGAGTGAATGAACTCAACTAAGAACATAAGTGTCAGGAAAAGAGGGTAGTAGGTGATAGAATAACAGAAATTGTACAATCTGAACCATATGGGAAAAATAGACTCAAAAAAAAATGAACAGAGCCTCAGGAACATGTGGGACTATAACAAAAAATATAACATTTATGTCACTGGAGTTCCACAAGGAAAGGAGAAAGAGACCAATTCTGAAAAAGTACTCAAAGAAATTATGATTGAACCTTCTCCAATTTGGCAAGATACATGAGCCTACAGAGTCAAGATGCTGAGCAAAACCTAAACAGGATAAATCTGAAAAAATCCATGCTAAGACATATTATAATTAAAAAAAAAATGTTGAAGGCAGTCAGAGAAAAATGACACTCTACCATTGGAAGAAACACAATTAAAATGGCACTGGTTTCTCATCAGAAACCATGGGAGAATAGAATAAATTGACAAATATTTTTCAGGTGCTGAAAGAAAAGAGCTGTCAACTCAAAATCCTATTTCCAATGAAAATGTCCTTCAGGATTGAAGGGGAAATTAAGGCTTTCTCAAATAAAGAAAATGAAGAGAATTTGTCACCAGTTGACTTAATCTCAAAGAATACCTAAAGGAGATTATCTAAGCAAAAAGGAAATGACAAAATAAGGAACGTCTTTCAAGAAGAAAGAAGAGGATGTGTAAACATATGGATGAATTCAATAGACTTTTCTTCTTTTGAGTTTCTAAGTTATGTTTGACCTTGAAAGCAAAAATTATAATACCATGTGAGGGGTTTGCAGAAGAAACATTTAAGACAAGTATCTTATAAAGAGGGAATGATAAAGTGACATAAAGGAAGGCAAGCTTACTATATGTTATTCAAACCAGTAAAGTGACAAGACTTACAAACTATGATGCGTAGATTTAGATATCGATAGAACATACACTTTAAAAGCTAGACAAATAGATATTAAAGATAACTAAAACACTACAGATAAGTCAAAATGGAATTCTAAAAAAAAATGTTCATGTAACCATTAGGAAGTTGAGAAAAAGCACAGAGAAATGAAAAATAGAGAACAAAAAATAAGAAATAGAATGGCAGGCTTAAATCTTAGCCATGTTGTTAACTATTTTAACAAAAATGGTCTAAGCATAACAACTAAAAGACAGAGACTGCCAGAGTGAATCAAGAAACAAGACCAAACTATATGCTGTCTACAGGGAACATGCTTCAAATGTAACAAGAAGCAAAATGAAAGTGAAAGCATAGAAAAGGATATATCATGTAATCAGTAACCAAAACAAATCAGAGATAGCTGCACTAACATCAGTTCAAGTAATCTTCAGAGCAATAAAACAAAGAAAACTTCCAAGGAAAGAAAACCTCACTATTATATAGTGAAAAAGGGGTCAATCTACCAGTAAGACTTAGCTGTCTTATATATTAGGTATCAAAAAAGCTGCAAACTATGTGAAGCAAAAACTGAAAACATTTAAAGAAGAAACAGATAAATCCACAATTATAGTCATAGACTTCAACAACTAGACAGAAAGTAAGCAAAATATGGAACATACTAGATATAAGATAGAAAAGCTAAAAACCACCATCAAGAAACAGAATCTAAGAACATTATACAATATTTTACCTACCAATAACATAATATACATTGTTTTCAAGTGTTGATGGCACACACACACACACATATACTGCTACATCTACATCTCTATAGACTTCATACTCTGAGCCACAAAACAAACTTCAAATTTTAAAATAATTGAATCTATACAGTGTTTTATTTGACCACAGCAAAATCAATAACATAAAAATAATAAGAATATCTACCAAGACTTGAAAACTAAATAATACATTTTAAAATAATTCATGGGTCAAAGAAGAGGTCTCAAGGGAAATTTTTAACAAAATCTGTAGGGTACAACTAACACTAGACTGAGAGTAAATACATACATTGGAAGAAAAGAGAAATCTCGAAGAAATAATCTAAGTTCCCACCTCAAGATCCTAGAAAAAGAAGAGAAAATAACCCCAGAGCAAGCAAAAGGAAGGAAAGAGTAAAGTAAGATTAGAAAAGAACAAAATTAAAACGAAACGCAATAGGGAAAATTGGTGTAACAACTATTTCTTTGAGTAGATCAATAAAATTGTCAACATTCTAAAGACTACTAAAGCAAAACAGAGATCTTCAGTACCTGAAGTGACACTGCATATTACCACTGACTGCACCCATCAGAAGGATAATAATGAAATACTATGAAAAACTAGACACACAAATTTCACATATGGACAAAATTCTTCAAACACACTACTACAATGGGTCAAATATATAATGAATATTTGAATAGCCCTATAATATTAAGAAAATTATTTTCATAATTTAAAAACTTCTAACAAAGCAATCTCCAGATTCAGATGGTTTTACTGGAGCATTCTGCCAAAAACCAATTCTACACAATCTCTTCTAAAAATATTGAAGAGGAGAGAACACTTCCCAACTCACCTTGAGACAAAAAATTACCAAAAAAGAACAAAAGTGATGACCAATATTCTTCATGCACATGGACACAGAAATCTTCAACAAAATATTAGCAAAAAGACTGTATCAATATATAAAATATTCTCATGTGACAACCATGTAGAATTTATTCCATGAATGCAATGATGATTCAGTATTTGAAAATCATGTTAATAACTAAAGAAGAAACAGCACATGTTCATATTAATTGATGCAAAAAAAAAAAAAGGAAAAAGCATTTGACAAAATTCAACACTCATTTGTGATGAGCACGTGCAATAAAATACAAATGAATGGGTAACCTCCTCGAAATGATAAGAGTATCAGTAAAGAAACTTATGGCTAACATTATGCTTGGTGGGACATGACTGAATTCATCACTCCTAAGAGTAGTGCTGAAGGTTCTAGTCAATGCAATAAGGTAAGAAAAGGAAATGAAAGGCATACCAATTAGAAAGAAAAAAGAACTGTTCCTGTTTGCAGATGACGTCATTGTCTATACTGGAAATCCCAAAGAATTTTAATGAAACCTCTGGAACTAAATGAGCTCATTCAATTTCCAGAATACAAGATAAACGTTAAAAAATCAATTATGTAAACAATTAGTCTCCAAAATTAGAAATACAATACCATTTTCAATTGCTTAAAAAAAGAAATGAAATGTTTAGGTGTAAATCTAACAAGACATTTACCTGACAATATGCTCAAAATTACACAATGCTGACGGAGGAGATCAAAGATCTAATTAAAAGGAAACACAAGCCGTCTTTATAGATTGGAAAACCCAACATGGTAATAATGTTAATTATCCCTAAATTGATAGAATGGTTTAATACAATTTCTGTCAAAATGCCAGCAAATTTTTTTGTGGCAAATTTCTAAAATTTATACAGAAAAGCAAGGGAACTAGAATTCACAGCTCAAGCAAGTTTGAAAAAAGTAGGAGCCTTTTACACTTAATAAACACGTTTCTGGTGTCCACTGTGTGCATATCATGATTCTAGGTGCTGAGAGAATAGCCTTAAACAATATATGGAAAAATATATGGAGCTTATATTCTACTGGGAGAGATCAGTAATAAAACAAACATCGAAAACAGAGTGTTAAGTCAGGTGGTAAGAATTCTACAAAGAAAAATAAAGCAAGTGAAGGTGGTGGCAGAGGGGGACTTGGGTTATCAATAGGATGGTCAGGAAGGTCTTACTTGGAAAGAGTAGTCACAGCGAAGACCTAAAGATCATAGGGAGAGAGTTGCATGAGATATGGGCCTTAAAGAGTCTCAGGCAGAGGGAGCTTTCAGGCCCGTGATCTGAGGCTGGAGTTTGCTTGATGTAGGAGTGTGGTAAGGTGATCAGTGTTGAGTGCGGTAGAGTAAGAACAGTAGACGTCAGCTCAAGGTGAGATCCTGTCGAGTCCTGCAGGTGACCATGAGAACTTAGCATTTCACTCTGAGTGAGATAGGAAATCGTTTGAAGTTTTCATGAAGAAGAACAGTGGAACTCAATTTTTGGTATATGTTGAGATTATAATGTACGGCAACAAGGGCAAATAGGAAAACTCAAAATTCTCTTCTTATGGAATAAACCACATAATAGATTATAAATAAGCCTTTTTAAGTCTAACTTTTCCTACTTCAGAGCCTAAAACAGATACTAGTTTTTTTTTCTTTGTTAATGAGAACCCAAAATTCATTATCAAGATAGTATTGACTAACCGAACCCATAAAAATTAATGGTTCTAAGTGTTGCATGGCAAGCAAAATGATGCAACTGGAGAATACGTAAAATTAAATGGATTTCAATTTCATGGTGTTAAAGTTTGCAAGTTGTTGAAAATCTATCAGTAAAGAGCTACATAAAAGGATATTTTAGCATAGATGGGTAAAAATTGTAAAATATGATTTTATTTTTATATGGCAAATTGTTGAAAATCTATCGGTAAAGAGTTACACAAAAGGATATTTTAGCATACATGGGTAAAAAATTGCAAAATATGATTTAAAGTCAGTATATTACTGAACTTGATGTGTAAATTATGGAGTTCTGACTTCTTAATTTATTTAACACCTATTAATTTTATGATTCTAAGTCATTCATGTACATATGAGAAGGAAGCATGATGATTGGGGATGACCTTATAGAGGGTCTATTACAGCTTTATTGCTGTCATAGACTTTGATGAAATTTTCACAGAAACAGGTCAAGGGAGCCCATACTGAATATAAGTGTTCTACATCAATTGGAGACTTCTCTGACTCTGTTCTAGGAATGGTGTTTTTGTAGCTTGTCAAAAATGAAAAGTACAAATAATAACATAAAACACTGGTAGTGTTGAAAGTTATGGGTATTTCAATTTGTGTTTGTTACCTGTGGTGTCTAATTTTTTTTTTTTTTTATTCTGTGGGCAAGCTTTCACTAAAGGGCTATCTTCACAAATAATAGTTAACCAAACTTAGGTTGAAAGAAATGCAATTGTGTCATTTCTTTGTAAAAGTTTTTTTTGAGATACGGCAATATGTTGAGCTTTATTTCTTGCCAGCTTTTCATCGATAGGTGTATTTGTTTCAGATTCCTTGGCAGAGTTAGTAAAATGGCCTGACAATTCCAGCTCATCTGAGAGGCCCAGTCCCTTAGGATTCCATCACAAATTGTGGGACTGTTTTTTAAATTTTCATTGTGTGTTACATTATTCATCTTTTCTCACTAATCCTTTTGTGTTAATATCTATCCTTTTTTGAGAGGGAGAGAGTACATGTGCATGCATGAGTGGGGAGAAAGGAGGGACAGAGGGAGACAGAGAGACTCCTAAGCAGACTCCATGCTCAACATGGAGCCCCATGTGGGGCTCCATCTCACAGCCCTGAGATCATGACCTGAGCCAAAATCAAAGGTCAGTCACTTAACTGACTGAGCCACTCAGGCGCCCCAGTTAACATCCATCCTTATAGTCCATATGCTATTCTCAAATCACTTACCAAAATTAAGAAAAACGTCTTAGAATAAAGGTTAGATATTGAATCCTCCAGGATTAGATTGTTTTGGCTTTTTATTAAGAAGTCACCATTTCAGTTTCCCTTTATATAATAGCACCTGCTGGAGCTCCAATGGCACAATTGGCCAACACATAGTACCCTTACAATACCATGTGCACAACTTTTATTTTCTATTATGATTGTCTCAGAACTCACTATCTTCTAGAGGTTTCAACAACCAAACAACCTCAGGTACTTGTCAAAGTTTTCCTTGTCTTACTAGCAATCTTAAAGATAAGTATGCATAGATCTATGTCAATCTATGTTCTGATAAAGATATAAAATATAAGGTATTTTAAATCATGAAGCCATTATATGGAAGAATAATAAGGAGAAATAAAACATAAAGGGTGTTTATTTTGGTACCCTTATAATTGGCCCTGAATTTCTATCTTGGCTTATGAGAACAAAACATATTTTCCATAATATATATACTCATAAAGCTCTTAAGCTACATATAAAATTACTAAATACAGTTTGAAACCTATATATAAAACTACTGATATATACATAAAGCTATCAAGATAATATACAATATAAAAGAATAAGTGATTCAAACAAAAATTGGAATTGAACAAATTTAATTTGGGTATTAAAGCCCATTTACTTTCATATTTCTTTATGTTTTTACAAGAATAATACATGTTGATGAACTTGATGCCTTTTCAAAACTTTGTGACTATAATTAATTGCCCTCTCCCCCCCAAAAAAATAAAATACTGAGAATGTTCCTTTATCAGTAGTATAGTAAAACATGCTTTTATTGAATATTGTCTCCTGAAAATTGGTAAACTGTTAAGCATTTTCAGAAAAAAAACTGAGAAATAAATCTGAATATTTGTACTCACTATCAATCAGCAAATTATGTTGCCTTAATCTTAACAAAAGTAATTTCAGTGCCATCAGCAATAATCTTCCCCAGAAAATTTGCAGAAGCATGTATTGCATCAAAACATTTGCTATTTTTATTAAATAGTTTACTTTATTTTTTTCTGTGATTATATGTGGGACTACTGAAAGACTCGAATTTTAAGTCTTTATTTTCAGATCATTGGCGATAAATGTGAATAAATTCATTGTAATAAATATGGAAGTGATAGGTATTAGGATCTTTTTCAAGGGTAATCTAAAATACGTCATCTGTTGTATATAGTTTTCTTTGAGATTCTCAACTACATATTTCTTAAAGAATCACTTCATTAAATCCATTGATTTAATTCTGATGTTAACAAATTATTTTTATATTTTTTTCTTATTTTATCTACTAAACAGAAAATATAATCATAATACATTTTGAAGTTTTATAATTTATTTTGTTCTTTAACAAACTTTTTCTGAGAAGGTCCAATACAATACAGCCGTTAAGAAATCAAAGTTACTTCTAGGTGTTCACATCTTAAGACTGTTACATGAATATCAGAATATCCATGATGACATCTCCAGGGCCATATGCACACCCCAATGTTCATACCAGCAATGTCCACAATAGCCAAGCTGTGGAAGGAGCCGAGATGTCCTTCAACAGACGAATGGATAAAGAAGATGTGGTCCATATATACAATGGAATATTACTCAGACATCAGAAAGAATGAATACCCACCATTTACATCAACATGGATGTAACTAGAGTAGCATGGAGGGCATTAGGAGAAGAAAGCGGAAAATGAAGTCGGGGGGGGAAGAAAAGGGGGAGATGAACCATGAGAGACTATGGACACTGGGAATCAAACTGAGGGTTTTAGAGGGTAGGGGGGGTGGGGGGATGGGTTAGCCCAGTGATGAGTATTAAGGAGGGCATGTATTGCAATGAGCACTGGGTGTTATACACAAGCAATGAATCATGGAACACTGCATCCAAAACTAAGGAAGTACTGTATGGTGACCAACATAACATAATAAAAAAAAATTATAAAAAAAAGAAAGTTACTTCTAGGTGTTCACATCTTTAAGACTGTTACATGAGAAACAAGTTTCGGGGGAGGAGTCAAGATGGTGGAGAAGTAGCAGCCTGAGACTACATCAGGTGGCAGGAGATCAGCTCGATAGCTTATCTAAACATTGCAAACACCTATAAATCCAATGGGAGAGCGAAGAGAAGAAGAACAGCAACTCTAGAAACAGAAAATCAACCACTTTCTGAAAGGTAGGACTGGCGGAGAAGTGAATCTAAAACGACGGGAAGATAGACCGCAGGGGGAGGGGCCGGCTCCCGGCAAGCAGCGGAGCAACGGAGCACAAAATCAGGACTTTTAAAAGTCTGTTCCACTGAGGGACATTGCTCCAGAGGCTAAACCAGGGTGAAGCCCACGCGGGGTCAGCGTGGCCCCAGGCCCCGCAGGGTCACAGAAGGATCGGGGGTGTCAGAGTGTCGGAGAGCTCGCAGGTATTAGAACGGAGAAGCCGGCTGCAGAGACAGAGCCGAGGACTGAACTCTCAGCTCGGGGTTACCTTGAACTGGTCGCGGGCTGGGTGAGCTCGGAGCGCGGCTAGAGGCTGGGGATACGGGAGTGATTGGGTGCTGTCCTCTGGGGGCGCACAGAGGAGTGGGGCCCCAGGCTCTCGGCTTCTCCAGGCCGGAGACTAGGAGCCGCCATTTTCATTCCCGGACTCCGGAACTCTACGGAAAGCGTTCAGGGAACAGAATCTCCCAAAAGCGAACCCAAGCCAATTACTTAGTCCGGCCGCCGGTAAGGGCGGTGCAATCCCGCCTCGGGCAAAGACACTTGAGAGTCACTACAACAGGCCCCTCCCCCAGAAGATCAACAAAATATCCAGCCAGGATGAAGTTCATCTATCAAGGAGAAAGCAGGTTCAATTCCTAAGACAGCAGAGCAATTCCAGAGGAGGAGAAAGCAAAGCACGGAACTCATGGCTTTCTCCCCATGATTCTTTAGTCTTGCAGCTACTTCAATTTTTTTTTCTTTTTTCAATTTTTTTTTCTTTTTTCTTTTTTCTTCTTCTGCTAAATTTTTTAAAACTTTTACCCTTTTCTTTTTTAACGTGTTTTGACTAGTTCATCTAAATATATATATATTTTTTCTTTTTTTATATTTTTTTATTTGTTTTATTTTTTAAATTTTTTCTTTTTTTTCCTTTTTTTTTTCTTTTTTTTTTCAGAACCTGTTTTTATCCCCTTTCTCCCCCCCACAATTAGGGGTCTCTTCTGATTTGGTTACAGCGCATTTTTCTGGGGTCTTTGCCACCCTTTTAGTAGTTTATTTGCTCCTTCATATCCTCTTATCTGGACAAAATGACAAGGCGGAAAAAATCACCACAAACAAAAGAACAAGAGACAGTACCGAAGGCTAGGGACCTAATCAACACAGACATGGGTAATATGTCAGATCAAGAGTTCAGAATGACGATTCTGAACATTCTAGCCGGGCTCGAAAAAGGCATGGAAGATATTAGAGAAACCCTCTCTGGAGATATTAAAGCCCTTTCTGGAGAAATTAAAGAACTAAAATCTAACCAAGTTGAAATCAAAAAAGCTATTAATGAGGTGCAATAAAAAATGGAGGCTCTCACTGCTAGGATAAATGAGGCAGAAGAAAGAATTAGTGATATAGAAGACCAAATGACAGAGAATAAGGAAGCCAAGCAAAAGAGGGACAAACAGCTACTGGACCATGAGGGGAGAATTCGAGAGATAAGTGACACCATAAGATGAAACAACATTAGAATAATTGGGATTCCAGAAGAAGAAGAAACAGAGAGGGGAGCAGAAGGTCTATTGGAGAGAATCATTGGAGAGAATTTCCCTAATATGGCAAAGGGAACAAGCATTAAAACCCAGGAGATGCAAAGAACCCCCCTCAAAGTCAACAAGAATAGGTCCACACCCCGTCACCTAATAGTAAAATTTACAAGTCTTAGTGACAAAGAGAAAATCCTGAAAGCAGCCCGAGAAAAGAAGTCTGTAACATACAATGGTAAAAATATTAGATTGGCGGCAGACTTATCCACAGAGACCTGGCAGGCCAGAAAGAGCTGGCATGATATATTCAGAGCACTCAACGAGAAAAACATGCAGCCAAGAATACTCTATCCAGCTAGGCTATCATTGAAAATAGAAGGAGAGATCAAAAGCTTCCAGGACAAACAAAAACTGAAAGAATTTGCAAACACCAAATCAGCTCTCCAGGAAATATTGAAAGGGGTCCTCTAAGCAAAGAGAGAGCCTAAAAGTAGTAGATCAGAAAGGTACAGAGACAATATACAGTAACAGTCACCTTACAGGCTAATAATGGCACTAAATTCATATCTCTCAATAGTTACCCTGAATGTTAATGGGCTAAATGCCCCAATCAAAAGACACAGAGTATCAGAATGGATAAAAAAACAAAACCCATCAGTATGTTGCCTACAAGAAACTCATTTTAGACGTGAAGACACCTCCAGATTTAAAGTGAGGAGGTGGAAAACAATTTACCATGCTAATGGGCATCAGAAGAAAGCTGGGGTGGCAATCCTTATATCAGATCAATTAGATTTTAAGCCAAAGTCTATAATAAGAGATGAGGAAGGACACTATATCCTACTCAAAGGGTCTGTCCAACAAGAAGATCTAACAATTTTAAATATCTATGCCCCTAACGTGGGAGCAGCCAACTATATCAACCAATTAATAACAAAATTAAAGAAACACATCAATAATAATACAATAATAGTAGGGGACTTGAACACTCCCCTCACTGAAATGGACAGATCATCCAAGCAAAAGATCAACAAGGAAATAAAGGCCTTAAATGACACACTGGACCAGATGGACATCACAGATATATTCAGAACATTTCATCCCAAAGCAACAGAATACACATTCTTCTCTAGTGCACATGGAACCTTCTCCAGAATAGATCACATCCTGGGTCACAAATCAGGTCTCAACCGGTATCAAAAGATTAGGATTATTCCCTGCATATTTTCAGACCACAATGCTCTGAAGCTAGAAGTCAATCACAAGAGGAAAGCTGGAAAGAACCCAAATACATGGAGACTAAACAGCATCCTTCTAAAGAATGAATGGGTCAACCAGGAAATTAAAGAAGAATTGAAAAAATTCATGGAAACAAATGATAATGAAAACACAACAGTTCAAAATCTGTGGGACACAGCAAAGGCAGTCCTGAGAGGAAAATATATAGCGGTACAAGCCTTTCTCAAGAAACAAGAAAGGTCTCAAGTACACAACCTAACCCTACACGTAAAGGAGCTGGAGAAAGAACAAGAAAGAAACCCTAAACCCAGCAGGAGAAGAGAAATCATAAAGATCAGAGCAGAAATCAATGAAATAGAAACCAAAAAAACAATAGAAAAAAATCAATGAAACTAGGAGCTGGTTCTTTGAAGGAATCAATAAGATTGATAAGCCCCTGGCCAGACTCATCAAAAAGAAAAGAGAAAGGACCCAAATCAATAAAATCATGAATGAAAGAGGAGAGATCACAACTAACACCAAAGAAATACAGACAATTATAAGAACATACTATGAGCAACTCTACGCCAACAAATTGGACAATCTGGAAGAAATGGATGCATTCCTAGAGACATATAAACTACCACAACGGAACCAGGAAGATAGAAAACCTGAACAGGCCCATAACCAGTAAGGAGATTGAAACAGTCATCAAAAATCTCCAAACAAACAAAAGCCCAGGGCCAGACGGCTTCCCAGGGGAATTCTACCAAACATTTAAAGAAGAACTAATTCCTATTCTCCTGAAACTGTTCCAAAAAATAGAAATGGAAGGAAAACTTCCAAACTCATTTTATGAGGCCAGCATCACCTTGATCCCAAAACCAGACGAGGATCCCACCAAAAAAGAGAACTACAGACCAATATCCTTGATGAACACAGACGCAAAAATTCTCGCCAAAATACTAGCCAATAGGATTCAACAGTACATTAAAAGGATTATTTACCACGATCAAGTGGGATTTATTCCAGGGCTGCAGGGTTGGTTCAACATCCGCAAATCAATCAATGTGATAGAACACATTAATAAAAGAAAGAATAAGAACCATATGATACTCTCAATAGATGCTGAAAAAGCATTTGACAAAGTACAGCATCCCTTCCTGATCAAAACTCTTCAAAGTGTAGGGATAGAGGGCACATACCTCAATATTATCAAAGCCATCTATGAAAAACCCACCGCAAATATCATTCTCAATGGAGAAAAACTGAAAGCTTTTCCTTTAAGGTCAGGAACATGGCAGGGATGTCCATTATCACCACTGTTATTCAACATAGTACTAGAAGTCCTAGCCTCAGCAATCAGACAACAAAAAGAAATTAAAGGCATCCAAATTGGTAAAGAAGAAGTCAAACTATCACTCTTCGCAGATGATATGATACTATATGTGGAAAACCCAAAAGACTCCACTCCAAAACTGCTAGAACTTGTACAGGAATTCAGTAAAGTGTCAGGATATAAAATCAATGCACAGAAATCAGTTGCATTTCTGTACACCAACAACAAGACTGAAGAAAGAGAAATTAAGGAGTCAATCCCATTTACAATTGTACCCAAAACTATAAGATACCTAGGAATAAACCTAACCAAAGAGACTAAGAATCTATACACAGAAAATTATAAAGTACTCATGAAAGAAATTGAGGAAGACACAAAAAAATGGAAAAATGTTCCATGCTCCTGGATTGGAAGAATAAATATTGTGAAAATGTCTATGCTACCTAAAGCAATCTACACATTTAATGCAATCCCTATCAAAATACCATCCATTTTTTTCAAAGAAATGGAACAAATAATCTTAAAATTTATATGGAACCAGAAAAGACCTCGAATAGCCAAAGGAATATTGAAAAAGAAAGCCAAAGTTGGTGGCATCACAATTCCAGACTTCAAGCTCTATTACAAAGCTGTCATCATCAAGACAGCATGGTACTGGCACAAAAACAGACACATAGATCAGTGGAACAGAATAGAGAGCCCAGAAATCGACCCTCAACTCTATGGTCAACTAATCTTCGACAAAGCAGGAAAGAATGTCCAATGGAAAAAAGACAGCCTCTTCAATAAATGGTGCTGGGAAAATTGGACGGCCACATGCAGAAAAATGAAATTGGACCACTTCCTTACACCACACACGAAAATAGACTCCAAATGGATGAAGGACCTCAATGTGAGAAAGGAATCCATCAAAATCCTTGAGGAGAATGCAGGCAGCAACCTCTTCGACCTCAGCTGCAGCAACATCTTCCTAGGAACAACGGCAAAGACAAGGGAAGCAAGGGCAAAAATGAACTATTGGGATTTCATCAAGATCAAAAGCTTTTGCACAGCAAAGGAAACAGTTAACAAAACCAAAAGACAGCTGACAGAATGGGAATAGATATTTGCAAACGACATATCAGATAAAGGGCTAGTATCCAAAATCTATAAGGAACTTAGCAAACTCAACACCCAAAGAACAAACAATCCAATCAAGAAATGGGCAGAGGACATGAACAGACATTTCTGCAAAGAAGACATCCAGATGGCCAACAGACACATGAAAAAGTGCTCCACGTCACTCGGCATCAGGGAAATACAAATCAAAACCACAATGAGATATCACCTCACACCAGTCAGAATGGCTAAAATTAACAAGTCAGGAAATGACAGATGCTGGCGGAGGATGTGGAGAAAGGGGAACCCTCCTCCACTGTTGGTGGGAATGCAAGCTGGTGCAACCACTCTGGAAAACAGCATGGAGGTTCCTCAAAATGTTGAAAATAGAACTACCCTATGACCCAGCAATTGCACTACTGGGTATTTACCCTAAAGATACAAACATAGTGATCCAAAGGGGCACGTGTACCCGAATGTTTATAGCAGCAATGTCTACAATAGCCAAACTATGGAAAGAACCTAGATGTCCATCAACAGATGAATGGATAAAGAAGATGTGGTATATATACACAACAGAATACTATGAAGCCATCAAAAGAAATGAAATCATGCCATTTGCGACGACGTGGATGGAACTAGAGCGTATCATGCTTAGTGAAATAAGTCAATCAGAGAAAGACAACTATCATATGATCTCCCTGATATGAGGACATGGAGAAGCAACATGGGGGGGTAGGGGGATAGGAGAAGAATAAATGAAACAAGATGGGATGGGGAGGGAGACAAACCATAAATGACTCTTAATCTCACAAAACAAACTGGGGGTTGCTGGGGGGAGGTGGGATTGGGAGAGGGGGAGGGGGCTATGGACATTGGGGAGGGTAAGTGCTATCGTGAGTGCTGTGAAGTGTGTAAACCTGGCGATTCACAGACCTGTACCCCTGGGGATAAAAATACATTATATGTTTATTAAAAAAAAAAAATTGGAAGGGGAGGCGAACCATAAGAGACTATGGACTCTGAAAAACAACCTGAGGGTTTTGAAGGGTCAGGGGTGGGAGGTTGGGGGAACAGGTGGTGGGTAATGGGGAGGGCACGTTTTGCATGGAGCACTGGGTGTTGTGCAAAAAGAATGAATACTGTTACGCTGAAAAAATAAATAAAATGGAAAAAAATTATAAACAAAAAAAAAAAAAGACTGTTACATGAATCAGTATCCCTGATGACATTTCCAGTACCGTTATCAAATGATTTTCTTTGTTATAAAATCATATGATTGCAGAATTCTAGATAAGACCAGAGAACAGAGAGCCCAGTTCTACACAGGGCCTGAGCATCGCATCAACAACAGTGCTTGGTGATCACTGAGTTTTTTTGATATACCTCTAATGACAGAGCATCACAAAATGTCAGAGGAAACACATTTTTGATACTGCACAGGACTATATAAATTTTGGCATAATTTAAAAACAAACACTCTGCTAAGCGTTTGTTGCCTTGCTAATCAAATATGTACAAAAATTCTTAAATCGATTCTGGAATTATGGCTCACATTAGGAGCCATCACACATTTTCATCCATACCGCACCAATGATCCCTCACTGTTTCTATTCTAACCCAAGAAGCAGCATGAAATAACAGTATCTGCTTTTCTTAACTTTCATGTTTATATGAATATGCAATCCCCAAATTCAGCATTTTATCACTTTGAAAGGGGAAAAAAATAACATCAGAAAAAATAAGAAAAAGAGTTCTTATATTTGGGGGGGTGTAAAAAATGAGTTTCCTCATCCACTGCCCCTCTAAATTATCCCTGAGCTTCTCCCTGAAGATCTTTCCTTCCCATCACTTTCCTAATGTTTATGACCAGTGGCTAATTTAATCATAAATTGCCCTCTCAGTTAGCTGTTTTCTTTCTTTCCCACTCAGAGACCCAAATACAAATTTGTGGCATCCAGAATCAAAGAGATAAAGGGGAGTTCATTTGCCTTCCTGAGCTCACTTGTGAAGAGTCTCCTCTCGTGCACAGAAAGAAAACAGAAAATACCCCGTGTTTCATTACCTAAAATCCAGTGGCATTAGAGTGTAGGCCTGAGTGTCAATCCCTCAGTGGAACAATATGCAGGGAGCAGGCTGTGAACACTATACCACCTCTCTAGCAGGCAGACAATGAACTGCAGTGTTCTAGTGCCTTCTGCTGTTGGTGCCTAGAAACGCAGCTGGCATCATTCACTCCATGCTTATAAACTGCAGCACGGACAGATCTTTTTCATATTTGCAAGAAATTTTCTACCGTAACTGGCAAAGACATCTCAATGGAAAAGCATGTTATGCATTGTTGAAAGAAAACAAGATCTCAGAAATACCCTTTTAAATTCTGTATCATTTGATTTCTATTAGATGTCTTTGCTATTTCTCTCAGGAAAAGAATTTGAACAAAGGCAGTGTCTAGCATACTCTCTCTACAAATATACTAGCTAAGTAAACATAGAGAACACCCTCAGTTTCTTTGAGTGATTTTTTTTTTATGTTTCAGATTTTTTTTTTAAAGATTTTATTTATTTATTTATTTATTTGACAAGAGAGATCATGAGTAGGCAGAGAGGCAGGCAGAGAGAGAGAGGAGGAAGCAGGCTCCCTGCTGAGCAGACAGCCCAATGCGGGGCTCGATCCCAGGACGTGGAGATCATGACCTGAGCCGAAGGCAGAGGCTTTAACCCACTGAGCCACCCAGGCACCCCATGTTTCAGATTTTTTTTTAAGAAAAACATTAACCATGAACAATAAACAGATGAAAGTGGCCAGAATTGAGTCACTCATTTTTTAGATTGTTTTTCTGTGGAGTGACTCCTATTTGCACAGGTAAGAGAAAAAACTCTCAAAATATCAGCTTTGAAAATATCATACTAAAATATAAATAACCTGAAAGTAGTTTGACCTTTCTTTTCACAGAACTCTAACAAACACTTTTATGCTAAGACAAAAAAAGATTAGGAGAGATGACCAAAATCAGGTTAACCCTGGAAGTAAGCAGGCTGAACTTACATGAGAGAGCAGAGTAAACATCTCCTAGGACAGTGAGGGTCCATTTAGCAAATGAGTTTTTCCAGTGTGCTAAGAGACAGCCTTGTAAAACCCCCCAGAGAGTCATTTATCCACGCTTCTCGTGTTGCCATTAGGACCATCCATACCCATGTAGAAATTAGTCTTACACACAGAGAAAGGTACATGTTACAACCAATAAATTTCTCTTGAAAATATTTTTAAAACATTTTATTTTAAAACCCTTCTTCATGTAAAACTTATCCCAGCCAACTTGCTGAGAAGGAAAATATTTAAAGGCAACAGAATTTTCTAGAATCCAGTTGTTAACAAGTTTGAGAAACATGAAAAATTTTATGTCTCTCAGCATTGTGTCTTATTTCACGAGTATCATTTGTCTTTACCATGCAGAGTAGGCATAATCATAGTAAGATAGCCACCATCATGCTAGGGGAAGATCACTCCTTAGCTTTCTCTAATGAGCAGTGTGAATTTAAACTGAACTTTTCCTTTCAAAGATTATAAAACAAACCTTCTTGGGTTGGAACCTAAAATGTCACATTTGTTCATCTTTTAATCAAGAAAAACTCGAAGAAATTACCAAGTCCTTACTTAAAATAATGTACAGCATAGTTACTTTTAATATGCAACCATTTCCTTAAAGTAATTGAGCTTTAAATTAGGTTCCAGGGGCACCTGGGTGGCTCAGTGGATTAAGCCGCTGCCTTCGGCTCAGGTCATGATCTCAGGGTCCTGGGATCGAGTCCTGCATCGGATTCTCTGCTCCGCAGGGAGCCTGCTTCTTCCTCTCTCTCTGCCTACTTGTGATCTCTCTCTCCGTCAAATAAATAAATAAAATCTTTAAAAAAAAATTAGGTTCCAATTCAGGATGGCAACTGATTAAATGGGAATGGTTGCACCTAATCATGGCAGAAGGGAGCATGGCCCTTGGATCCATGCTCTGGGTCCCTGCTTACCCTTTTAACACAATATTCTTTTCCTTCCTCATCATTGGCACCCTGCTGGTATCCACTCCTGAACTCAAGAGCTAATACATCTACAAGTCTGCTCTTTCGATAAGATCAGAGCCTAGCGTCCCCTTCCTGACTCAGACCACCATGGTTTTGGCCACATCATCTGTTTGGTTCTTGTCTAAGCATCGCACCTTTGTCTCTGCTCGGAGGTCACACTGCTTTTTCTACAGAAGCCCTACAATAGCTCTGCAAGTTCCAAATTCAACTTCTGCTACTCCACTGGAAATTCCTCAGCCCCTCCTAGGCCACAAGGGAGCTTATCATGAATGGACATGGAAACCCACTTACCTGAATAAACTATCTTTACTCTTCAGCTACTGGGGTTTCTCTATGCACATAGTGTAGTGATTTCTCCCCACATTCCCAAATGTGCCACCAAGGACAGCCCCTTAGTATCAGCTATGTGACTTCCCTCTGCCCTTCCATTTTTCCCATGAAAGGTTTCTGCATTCTCTTCCTGAATCATGTAACTTTCCTTACACCATAATCTCTTCCTACTCCAGGATCATTCACACACACACACACACACACACACACACACATTCTTCATTAGGGCTAAAAATAGTGGGAAGTACACAAGGAGAAGAATCAGATCACCAAGAAGAGAAAAGCATCCAAAGTTATTTCTGAAGTTGTCCTATTCTAGTAGAAGTATTACCTCGGCATTCCTACTTACACATGTGCTAGATAGTGTTCTACACACTGACGGAACTGTAAGGAAGACTAAGCCATCTGTTTTCATTATCTGATTTATTTCTTCGTTTCCTTTCTTCTTATAAATATATGCATAATCTCACCAATGAAAGTCCCCATGAGTGTTAAAGCAGGGCCATTCAAGCAAATACTCTCTAAACATTGGTTTAACCTTGAATTTATGTTATGTTATGTTATGAGAGAACCTAATTTATATTAATTAAAATTCTCTCTTTCTTTGTATTCAAGAAGGATTTATTATATTTAATGTATTTGCTGAGTGTACACTGCATTTCTTACTTATTTGGAATTGCATTTTTACCTCAAAGTCTTCTTATTCATTCATCACGGGGCAACATTAGTCACTCACATTTGCTAAGGGTCAGGACCTCTCACTTGAACATACTACGTATCTTTTGGCATTTGGCATAACAATTTTTTAAACCAGGCCATGTCTTGGAGGTATATTTAAAGGTAGATCTAGATGATAAAACATGCTACTCATTTCCGTGTTACAGTACTACCCCACACATTATTTCCACTTAGAAGGAAACCGGTTGCAACAAAAAAATCATCAGACTTCAAGAGGCTTCTGGGTAGCTGGTCTCATGGTCAGATGTAATAAGGGCTTCAGTTGTTCCTCACACTGTGCCCTCCATCCTCCAACAATAATCAGCAATTATGACAGAAGTTAAGAGAACAGACCTTACTCTGCTATTCATGCACAATATAGAGTCGAGTTTTATTGAAGCAGGATCCCTTTATATTTTGCCAGTTATAGAAGGTCACAGAGGGAAGTCTGTTTTCCCTGGCATGATAATTTAGTGTATTTCTCTCACATTTAGTGTTCCTTATAGATTGGACCAGTAGCCCTTAATCTATTTCTGCTCAAAGACTTGATTACTTGTCTACCACTTAGTTCCTCTGGCCCTCGTCTAATTCCCTCCTCTTACATACTGCAAACAACATCAAGACTGATTCCTCTAAAATAAAAGTCTGGTCACAAGAGTCAGATTGCTAGAGTTTCCAAGATGGAGTTAAGAGCTCTCACCATGGTCCAGAAGGCTCTTTGTTCTCTAGCTTCTCATTTCTGTCACCTTGAGTTTGGTCCTCTTTCTGAATCCATTTGTCCACATCCTTGCTACTCAAGGCCCATGGAATAACAGCATCTGCTGAATCACCAGATGTACTGAACTAGAATCTACATTTCAACAAATTCCTTCAATAATTCTTAGGTACATTAAAGTTTGAAAAACAGTGGTCTACATGATGTTAACCACTCAGAAATAAAATGACTTCCAAATAATCTTTTAAAATTTATGAGTAAATCTTTATGTATCTTCATTTTTAATTAAATTTTAGTTAGATTTTCGTTAGAGGGAAAATCAGAATAGTTTGGAGAGAAATTGCCACTGGAAAGTAGCAGCCCAACCTACGTTGGGTGCATTTTTTTCTGGGAGAACAAATACCAAATACTGAGGGAGGGGGTGGAATATATAACAAGCAAATTTTTATTTTTCATCTCCTAATTGGTTCTTCTTCCTTGTGGATAAACTGGCATGAAATCCTCCTAAATAAAGCAACAGTGACTCCATCTCCCACCTTTTGAGGGTCAGTACCGTCGGAACCCCTCTGATGGATTGACATGATACAAAATGCCATCCATGAGCAGGACCATTGAGGGACCACAATGGCCCACTCCAGACAGCACTGTCATGCTTGGTTACTGGGCCTCAGAGCTTACATATCAGCACTCTGTTTACCTCCCCACCATTGTGGATAGTGTTATTTGTCAGAGGTGGTCTCCTCCTTCCTGTCCCAATAAACTCCGGCTTACAGTCTAAGTTCAGCAGCAAAATCAGTCATAGTGATGGCAACATACACAGATGGTTTGTGCTCAGATCATTGCTCTCTTCCCTGACCACCGATTCCCTGCCCATTCCTAAGCCTGGCTGCCCAGCCTCTGGCCAGTTTCCTTCTGATACATTCTCTCTTATTTTGAGTTAGCAAAAAAATGGTTTGAAGGTTGCAACCAAAAACATTGAGAATAAACTCACCACAAAGAAAATGCTCATCAGGACTAGAGACCTAAGCACTGAGTATCACTGGTCACAAATAAGAGGTTATTTCTAGCCTGTATGTGACAGAGTCTGTAACTATCAGTCACTCTGACATGAAGGAACTCTTTTTCAGTGACAAAGTATGGGAGTCTTGGGAACCATGCTGGGGTAATTGCCTAAGCATTTCTTGAAGGTTGTTATGAATTTATCATGCATTTAAAAAAAAGTTTAATTTAAAAGCCAACAGTATAATAAAAGACCTTTTATATCAGGTCATGGCAGAACAGGTTCAAAATATATATTCTTTTAAATGTATTCAGTCAATTCACAATTCTTTCTAAAAGATATAGATAGATAGACTTATCTAGATAGCTATCTATCTAGATAAACCTATCTATCTGTCTATCTATCTATAATACCTTTGTTATAATACAAGATTTATACTTTCTCTATCAAGAAATAAAATAAAAGCTCTTAGAAATATCTGCCATATATTGAGACCACATTGTGAAAAGTGGGCCTGATTTAATGGGATATGTGTTGATGCAGCAAAATACATATAAATCTATAAAGTTTTTCTTTGTCCCTTAAAATATCCCACAAATATCATTAGCAAGACATTTGTCATGAAACCAAGCTTTAGTGAACCATCCTATATGGGAAAGGAGTCTGATATGTATATTCTCCCAAACCTTCCTTTGTCGTGGAAGTCTGATGAATCTGCACTCATGCCCAGAGTTAAAGACCTGGGACATCCAGGGTTCTTGTCCGCAGTGACGGCAAAGTGTGTGAGGCATTCTCTTTCCAGCTGTTTTTACCTCGTCCTCTTCCTCGGGCTCAGAAAAGAAAGCAAGAAAGCAAGACAGTCAAGCAGACATGGTGCTGGGCATCATGAAGCCGCATTCCCGACAGTAGCGTTACGGGGCACAATAACAAAACACGACAGTAGAACCCAGATAGCAATCCATGCTTCTAGAGATTTTTTTTTCTTGTTTATTTGGGAACCTGATTTGTCCATCAAAGTTATTGAATTGTTCTTAAATTAAGGGGTAGTGGGAAAAGGTGCTGAGAGGATGCTGGCATTCCTCTACTGTGAGCAAGACTGCATTACTTCCAAACTTGAATAAAAGACTTCACACTTGCCAGAATGATTTCATTTCTGCCTCCTTCCAAAAATATTACTTGAGAAAGAATATTTGTTATTATTATCTTAGCATGTTAACTTTTCTGGTTTCCTACGTTTTTGATAGTTTTGACATTTGTTATTGAATTTAAAACAAATCTGCATAGTCCAGATTTGTTTTAGTTCATGATACTTTCTGAGTGAGACATAATAACTAATAAGAAACCAGAAATCTCAAGAAAGCAAACTGGTGAATTCAAGAAGAATAAAGGTCAAGTGTATATGCCTAACCAGTTATAATTTGCTACGTATAAAATCATTAAAACATGTTACAAGTATGCCTAGGTAAGTCCAGCATGTTAAAGTAGCTAGAACAAACATTATTTTTACCTGGACTTCTGTTAACATTTTTTATTCTATAAATCTCTATTACTAAATCAGCACTAAAAGAATGAAAGTCAGGTGTTCATATATTTTTGTGCTACATGGCTGGCATTGGAATCTCAAAAACCAAGTGAAATCACATTCATTTGCATTCTTTTTCCTTTAATTTATAATTATTTATGTATTAATGCCACTGAAAATTGCTTTTGTATAAGTTCTAAAAATTCATCTCCTAAATGAGCTAGAGTGTAAGTAAAATGTCACAAGAAGTCTTTACACATTGGAAAACTGGTTCAACACCCTGTAAATGCTGTCGCACGACATTCTCTCAACAAAGCACGAAAAAATAGATTTTAATAGACATTTGCTAACAAAAATATTTGCATTATTTAAATTAGTACGTATCATCTGAAAAGGTGGGGTTATATAGGTTTTTATTTTTTAAAACATTTTAAATTTTCTTGCATTCTTTTAAAATAATTCATGGGCATCCAGGTAGTATAGTCAGTTAAGCATGTGGCCTGGTTTCAGCTCGGGTTGTGATCTCAGGGTCCTGGGATCAAGTCCCACATTGGGTTTTCTGCTCAGCATGGAATCTGCCTGAAATTCTCTCACTCTACCTCTGCCCCTCCCCACCCCATTCTCTCTTTCTTTTTCTCTCTCTCAAATAAATAAATGTCTTTTGAAAAAATTAATAAAATAATGTGTCCTTCAAATGGGTTTGAAGCCATGTATACAAAAAACTGTGCTTTCAATATTGGTTTTCAGTACATTTATATAATTATTTCCCCTATTGCTTTGCAATTTTGACTTATTTCATCTTTACTTTAAATACATCTTCTGCTAATATCTTTTAGTGATTCTTTTCAATTAAACAATAACAACAGACATTCAGGAACTAAGAAAATATATACGATGAACATATCCTCACCAAAATATTTGAAGATGAATGAGATTAATTTGGCTGTATGTTAATACAGACTTCTTTAGCCATCTGGAGTTTACTTTTGTGGGAGAAGACTGAGGCAAGCTAATTGGTATTATTTTTATAACAAACAGTTTTGTGTTCTACTTTCTCTTGTTCGAATGCCTCTCTGCTTGATTAGAAGTTCCCAAACTTTCTTGGTTTGTGGTACCCTTAAATAATTTAATATTACTTAATAAACATCTTTAAATGATTTAATAGCCACATTACTTAATAGCAGAATGTATGTGCCTGTTATCACAACACGTCTTAAACTTTGCAATCAGATTGCTTACCTTCAGCCTCATTTCTTGTTCCATATTGATTTTCACATGGTATGTGCTTTTTAACAAAGCACCCACGAAAAATCCAAGTTCACATAGATAGGACAGCATAAAAAGGAATGTTGTGCAATCTAAAATTGAAATCAGAAACTACCTTCAGCAAGAAATTAAAACAGCATTTGAAAGATGTCCAGTATTCCAGTTTCCCTTAAATTTAAAGTATATCCTGGGGTGTCTGGATGGCTCAGTCGATTAAGCATCTGACTCTTGATTTCAGCTCAGGTCATGAGGTTGAGCTCCGGTGTGGGGTCTACACTTAGCAGGGAATCTGCTTGAGGATTCTCTTTCTCCCTTTCCCTCTGCCCCTATCCCCCATTATGGTCTCACTGCATTCTTTCAAGTAAATTAATAAATAAATCTTTTTTAAAAATTTTTAAATGTCCCATTGTGCCCTATGAGCTTCTGGTGGTGCTCCAAGTCATCTTAGGACAAAGTTTGGGAACAACAGCTTAAAGGATTCTTTCTTTAATCTTGAAATCATACAATATTATACTAAAGGAAAATGTGGATTTCTTGTCAAAGTCCTTTGGCTAATGAGGAGCCTTTTTTTTTTTAATCAGTAAACTCTATGGTTTACATGTATTCTTTAAATATTTTTAAATTTCTCTCTGACTTACGGACAGCTGCCTCGTCACTATGTCCTCACATGGCCTTTCCTCTGTGCACACACATTCCTGGTGTGTCCTCCTCTTCTTACAGGGACACCAGTCTTATTGGATCCGGGCTCCACCATTATGACCTCACGCACCTTCATTTACCTCCTGAAAGGCCTTTCTCCAAGTGCAGTCACATCCGAGATAGGGCTATAACATACCAGTTTGAGAGGACACAATTCCATCCATAACAATGTACATGTGTAATCTCTGAGCTTACTCCTTTACACACAAATGCTCTTTATCCTCACGCGCTTCTTTTCTAAATGATATGAGCCTCTTAGCTTCTTGTTATCTATGGTTTTGTCATCTTGTCCTTTATTTCTTATTTCATATAGCTTATGTTTTCATGAATTTAGCAGACAAGAGGGAAAGAAGGCAACTTTTAAATTGTACAACTAAATTTTTTTCTAACGAATACACTTTCTCTGATATAATCTTTGCCTTTTAGTTTACAGCATCTCTCCAGCACATCCCTTTGGTTGGTTTTACTGGGGCTCTTTCTCCAGTCTATTGACTTATCTTTCTGTAAGTGGAAAACTACCAAATGCCCATTTCTGGCATTAATTTATAAATAGAATAAAAGTTCTTTGAGTGATCCATGGCTCCTTTCACTGCATGTCTGGTCGCTTTTAGAATTCTTTCTCCTTGGCCCTCCATCTGGGGTTCTGGTTGGTGGGTGGTGACTCTAATGAAAATTTTAGAATTTTACAATCTTTTATTGAGTATGAAAGTGCATAACTGAGAAGGGACCTGGTGGCTTCTAGAATTTGATCATCTATGATTGTTGGAGTGTATCCCTGAAGTCAGAAATAGTCCGGTTATTTTTCTTTCCAAAAATGTATGTAACATCACCTTCATTGTATCAGTAGGAACCGAGGCTTCAGAATCTATTATCAAGCAGGTATTAAAGGAGGAATACGGGCAATAAATATTTACAGTTGTATATCTGTAGCCTTCACTCTAACTTCTTTGCTGGAGAAATGATTTCTTTGCTGTGGTATACGGAAGCAGAGTTTCTGTAGTTTAGGGAAATGGTGGCCATAGATGGTTAACTAATCAAAGAATCTGCTAATACCTTCAAATCCACGGAGTTCAAGATTGATCAAATAAATATATTCTTTATCTAATATGAAAAAGAAGAATATCAAATTGGTTCCATGTCAGGATAAAAATTATTAACCTGCAAGTGTTCCCAGACTTCTTGTTCCCTTCCTCACTCTCTCCCTCAAAATGGAATTCTCACCCTTGTTCCATTCGGGGCTCTTTTCTTCTCACTCTATTGTATGCGAGAGCCTTTCTTATTAGACCAGGTATTCTGGCTTTTGTGAGAGAGAATTGGAGAATGGTAAGAAGGTTTGAGGAATCTGTGAGGTGCCCAAACGTGCCGGTTGCAGAAAAATGTAGGAGCTCAGCATGCTTGGCCTAGGAGCAGCTTCGGCGTGAGTCAGGTATATGGGAAAGGAAACAAAGGGGATTTTAAATACTATTCGGGACTGAGTGTTCCTTTATGTGTCATTTTGGAATTAGTCTTGCTTTCCAAGACATTCTTCTTTCACCAGTGGGGTTGAATCACCCAGGTCAATGTTGTCAAGTGTTATATTTAATGGTGGTAATGGGAGTAAAATGGGAGTTTTGAAGCCAAGGTGTTTTACCCAGCTGGATTTCAGATTTAAATCATCACCTTTGATCTGAGCCACATGTGCATTTTCAGGATCTCTCCCTAGATTCTGTAAAGAGGAATAGAAGGAAAATCTGGGCCCAGCATGAACAGCAGTGGTTTTTGGACTACCACCAGAAAGTAAAAGGGATCTCGTGGAGACCACACTGAGATTGGAATTTCAGTTTGGGGGGAAGGCATGGGTTGGTACTGGATGTTCCAGGCAGAAAACCAGATTTCTGCAATGTAATGCCATTTAACTAAATGGAGAAAATGTTTTAAACTTCGTAGTGAGTACTGACCAAGAACTAGACTCTTAAGTGAACATCAGATTTCTTACCAAGATGCCAGACCAGCTGGGCTGATACAAAGGTTTGGGTTGGCTCCACACAATACGACCTTGGAGACATACCCTTGACTGGGACCACCCAGTCTGGACACCCTAAGACAACTTACTTGCCACCAGAAAGTTAAAACATCCTTGGGAAAAATTGGCAGAATATGAAAAGAAGGACTTTGTAATCAAGTTAAATGCTATCACGGAGACAGTGAAGAGATGAAAAATCACCATCATATAAAACTTCATAAAGCTTTGCATGAAAAGAATTTCTTTCCAGATTCAAAGCCACTGGGGTGGATGCTTCCATTAGGGTCTGCCCCCCAAAAGGCAAATTGTGTCTGGGACAACAACTGCAAAGGAGATTAAACTTAAAAGTAAACACCAGTGACCCAGGAAAAAGCAATATTCTGGCTTTGTGTTCCACCTGGAAGAATCACTACATGCTGTCTGCCAGAGCTTTGGATTAGGGTGAGATTTAATTACAAGAATGTAATATTGGTTTACATAGATCTAATTTTATTTAAGTTAGGCTAAAATTGGTTGCTCCATAGTAACATCAGGAATGGTGACCTTGGACTTCTAGTTGTTCAGGGCAGTGGAGGGAAAGACCGGAAATTGTGGCAGTGCTCGTTCTAAGTTACAACAAACAGGATCATTTTTAATGCTTCAAAATATTTAAATAAAATCACTAGAGCATAGATTTCAATACGGCTGAATATCTAGAGGGTTTCAAATCTTTGCCAGGTTTCTTTCTTATAATTATGTGTTATTACTTCTATTTTTTTTAAGATTGTATTTATTTATTTCAAAGAGGGACAGAGAGAGAGAGCAAGCCTGAGTAGGGGGAGGGGAAAAGCAAGCTCCCTGCTGAGCTGGGAGCCCAATGCCAGGCTAGATCTCAGAACTCGGAGATCACGACCTGAGCCAAAGGCAGACGATCAACTGAGTGAGCCTCCCAGGTGCCCCTACTTTTATTTTTACAACACAGATTCTTAAAATGTGATTGCTAAGCTGCAGAGGTGTCAAGAACCATGAAGACTCTGAGATTTTTACCCTACTTCCAAGTTAACAAAGTAGTCTGACACATTTTCATGAATCCTGACAAAGGCCGTTAAGACTTGTAGGTAAGAGACAAAGGACACTTTGTTACTTGTAGTAATAGTAGTAGCCTTACAACCAATATTCACGCCAGTGTTCTAAGTTCCAATTCCCACAGAGTAATGGAAAGAGAGTGAAGCACCCACAATGTTACAATAGAGGTCCCTAAACTTAAGGAGCTCGAACATCTTATAACAGGCAATAAATACATCTGCTCTTAGCTCCAGACATGACCTTTATCTTCCCAGGTTCTTACCATGCAAGTCATCCTTGAAAAGACAGTTGGAATATGACACTTAAAGTACAAGCAACAAACAAAAATAAGCAAATGGGATTACATCAAACTAAAAAGCTTCAGCACAGCTAAAACAAACAAAAAAAATCAACAAAGTGAAAAAGACAAACTATGGAATGGAAAAAAATATTTGCAAACCATCTGTCTGATAAGGGATTAACATCCAAAAATATATGAAAAAAGTATTTAACTCAATAGCAAAAAATAAAAAATAAAAATATATAACAACCCAATTTGAAAATGGGCAAAGGGCCTGAATAGACATTTCTCCAAAGAAGATATACAGAAGGCTCATGGAAAAAAAAAAAAAAAAAAAAAAAAAAACAACTCACTTCTGGGAATATATCCAAAGGAAACAAAACACTGATGTGAAGAGATAATCTGCACACCCCCCACCCCCGTTCAGTGCAGCATCATTTAAAACAGCCAGGACATGGAAATAACCTAAGTGCCCATTGCTGGATGAATGGATAAAGAAGTTGTGAGATACACACACACACACACACACACACACACACACAATGGAATATTGGTCAGCCATAAAAAAAAAGAATGAAATCTTGCCATTTGTGACATAATGGACAGACCTTGAGGGCATCATGTTAAGTGCAATAAATCAGACAGAGGAAGACAAATACTCTAAGATCTCACTTATATGTGGAATCTAAATTTAAAAAGAAGAAGAAAGAAAAGAAAAGAAATATTTCATGGAAAAAGAGATCAGACTTGTTACTAGAGGCAGAGAGAAGGAGAAACAGGAGGACAGGGGTCAAAAGGTACAAACTTCCAGTTATAAGATAAATAAGTACCAAGGATATAAGGTACCGCATCATGACTGTAGCTAACCTTGCTGTGGGGTACATGGGAAATTTGTTAAGACGGTAAATCCTTAAAGTTCATGTATCACAAGGAAAAAATATTTTCCCTTCTTTTTCTTTCTCTTCTTCTCATGTATCTAGATGAGAAAAGGGATAGTAGTTGAAACTACTAATCATTTCACAATATATATGTTCTGTACCTTAAACTTATACAATGATGTAAGTCAATTATTTCTCCATAAAACTGGGCATGGGGGAGATAGTTTGGAACAAAGGCAATCTGTGCCTTTGCTTTCAAAAAGTACAGAAACACAGGAGAAATACAAGAGACCCTTGGAAAACTCTCTCTCCATAAAATGGACATACTGTCAAATTACTTTTCAAAAACAGGTGGAGACATTTGCCTCCCATAATATTTTGCAGAAAATAGTTTCCCCACAACCCACTAGGCCTTGACATTTTAAGACCCTTCAATTTTGGTTGAAAGTTTGAAAGTGATATTTAAGAGTTACTTTAATTATATTTCTTTGACTAGATTTGAATTATGTACATTTTCATAACCTTACTGGATATTTGTATTTGTTCTTTTCTTTTACTTGCCATAATTTATAACTTATTCACTTTTTACTATAGGACTGGGCTTATCTTTTATTTATAAGTTTTTGGACGGTGTTTATGCTAAGGATAACAAGACTTTGTGTTACAAAAAATATTTTTTTCTAAGTTATACTTTTTCTTAACTTTGCTTGGCTGACTCTTGCCATGTAAATTTCAAAATTAGTCAAAGATTTTCTTTTTGAATTCTCCTCATCCAATCAAATCACATACAAATACTCTTAAAATTTCTCTAACATTTTTTTTCCATTTTATTTATTTTTTCAGCGTAACAGTATTCATTGTTTTTGCACAACACCCAGTGCTCCATGCAAAACGTGCCCTCCCTATTACCCACCACCTGTTCCCCCAACCTCCCACCCCTGACCCTTCAAAACCCTTAGGTTGTTTTTCAGAGTCCATAGTCTCTTATGGTTCACCTCCCCTTCCAAATTTTTTTTTTAATAAACATATAATGTATTTTTATCCCCAGGGGTACAGGTCTGTGATCTCTAACATTTTTAACACTTTATTTTGTATTGTAACTTTTAATCTAAATTGGATTTATTTTTGTATGTGGTATAAAATTGTGGAGTCTGTCTCTGATTTCACTGAAGAATGGCCATTATGTTAACATCACCTATTTAATAAGCCATTTTTTTTGCAACTGAGTTCCAATACCAACATTTTTGTTTCAATTTCTCACATGTTTATATTCTCAGCTGTAATTTCTCACATACATTTTTATTTACCACTGGTCTCTGTATTCTATGCCATTGATCTACCAATTAGTTCGCATGTGAATATCATAGTATTTTCATTATAATGAAATACATAGTAAGAAAAGTCCTCCTACCTGGTTGAATGTTGGTAAATAATTAGTAACCTACTGACTTCAAAGCTGTGATTTTTAACACTTGCCTACTACCCTGGGATAAATATCCCATCATGTCTAACTTAAAACTATCAATACAATGTCACTTTTCTTAGAATTGCAGTTTTTTAAGATCATAAGTATCTATTCCTTGAAATTTGGGAATAATAAATGTGTAAAACTGTCTTTCCCATGTGTTGTCTTTGTCTTGTTTGTCCATATGAGTATGTATGAGAATGTAAAGATTTTAATTAATAATTTAGTTTCTCTAATGATATAAGATAATTCAGCTTTCTATTTTCTCTTGATTCAATGTTGGTAGAAATTCAATTACCCTAAGTTTTCATATTTCAGCCAATATAGCTATTATGACATTCTATATTATTCTTTAAGTATGCACTACATCTGAATATGGCCCTTTTATCACTCCTTTAAAAAATATTATTTCTGACTTCTCTCTTTGTATTATAATCAATCTTGCCAAAAGCTTGTGAAATGTATTTTTCTTTGAAATATTCTTTTGTCTCTTTTGATTCCCAGTTACAACTTTATCATCGTTTTTTCTTTTGCATTTCTGCTCTCCTTAAGAAGGCTTTTTCTAGGGGCACGTGCGTGGCTCAGTCTGTTAAGTGGCTGGCTTTTGATTTTAGCTCAGGTCATGATCCGATAGTGGGACTGAGCCCACATCAAGCTCTGTGCTCAGTCAGGGAGTCTGCCTGTGGACTCTCTCTCTCCTCTCTGCCTGCCCCTCCCCTGCCCTTGCATGTTCTCTCTCTCTCTCTCTAGCTCTAAAATATTTTTTTAAAGAACAAGAAGGCTTTTTCTAAAATAACTATTTTAAGATTATAAATTTCCCTGTAAGTACTGCTTTAGCTGCATCAATAAGCTTTGATATGTAACATTTTTGCTTTAATTTAGTTCAAAGTATTTTCTAAATTCAATGTATTATTGGTTCTCTTTTGTCAACTTCCAAGCATATGGCAGTTAAAAGTTTTGTTTTGTTTTGTTTTGCTTAATCCATTCAGTAAATAACTAAACAAATATAAATTTAGATGTTATACAATTTAATATAAAGTACAAATGATCATGTTAAGTATTTTCTTCCTATTTTAGTTATTTTTAACTCATGTCTCTAGTTTTATTTTGATCTATTGAAATTAATAGATTCTTGATGTTGCACTGTCTTATCAGTTCTATAACAGATGTATTCGTGTTATAATATCCTTCCAATATGTTGATACATATGCTTGCAAGTATTTAGGGTTTTTACATCAATATTTATAATCAAACTTTTATTTAAATTTATTTTGTGTTGCTTTTTTATTAGGTATTGGTATCAATGTTTTATAATCTTATAGAAAGATTTTGAAGTATTCATTGGTTTTTCCAAGTTCAGAATAATTTTAAAACATTGTAACCATCAGCTTTACTCCTCTCTCTTTTTTTTTTTTTGTTTAAGATTTTATTTATTTATTTAACAGACAGAGATCACAAGTAGGCAGAGAGGCAGGCAGAGAGAGAGGAAGGGAAGCAGGCTCCCTGCCGAGCAGAGAGCCCAAAGCGGGGCTCGATCCCAGGACTCTGAGATCATGCCCTGAGCCGAAGGCAAAGGCTTTAACCCACTGAGCCCCCAGGCACCCCTTACTGCTCTCTTATAAACATAATTTTTCTATAACAAGCAGTCTCTTTATACCTCTGTATCTTCTGTGACCAATTTGGTTATTTGTGTTGCAAAATGCAATGCTAAATCAATAAATCCATATAGTTTAACATAGTTCTTACTAATTGATAAATTAAAGTCAAGTTTTAAAAGATAAATATTTGAAGACCACAATTATCAACATTTAGAAGTTTTCAACATAAAGCCTGCTAATGCTTAGATTATGACCACACTAGTGGATGAAAAAGATCCTTACCCACTTTTCTTACCCTCTTACTGGTATCTCAGCATCCCCATGAAATACATTAAGGGGTAGAGTCTGCCTCTTGCTGAAAACACAGAACATTAGACAAATGCATCCATTAGAGGAGAATCTATGAACTTGCAAGAATATCCCAGGTAAAAGTGGTCTGAGAGGACACCAACCCCTAAATACAAGTCTACAAACACTGTAAAGCTGAACTGTTTTGCCCCAACAGCCCAGTTTCCCCAATGCAAACAGCAATGAATGTAAGAGCTGAGGTTGAGGACATGCGCATGGACTTGGAGTGAGGAAACAGAAAACCCTCATTGTAGACACAGCACCTTCAATGAGAACAGTGCCTCACCTCTGCCTGGCAACTTACAGCCACTTCCTTGGGAGCTGGGCTCTGACGACCACCCACCTCCTTTTCTGGCCACATTTCCCCTCTAAGCAGTGCTGTGCACTGAGACCCCTTTTAGATAAGTCCATGCTACCTCCCTCTCACAGGTCCACATCTGGTCCCCAGACACTCATATCTTCGTGCTGTTATCTACAGAACACATGGCTCCAAACGCAGGAGCCTCACTATTGAGCAGGGCAGCTCCAGCCATGGGCTCTCATTTTTATTTTTCTCCTAACAAGAGTCAGTCACAAGTCCTTAAGCTGCCTCATCTCCAGAAAGAATAAACATCTAAAGTAGTATATAAAGCAAAAACAATTTCAAAAATAACAACATACTTTCAACTTGAAACGTGTTCTTGGTACTACAGAAGAAAATAAAGCAAATATAGAAAAGAAAATCTGAAAAAAGAATAATAAGGAAAAACCAAATGTAGCATGTATTAAAATATATCACATAGCTACAATAACAAAATTCCTAATTCCATCTATCAGTGGTGTCAAGAGAAGTGCTGGGGCAATGGTTACAAGCATCACCAAGCAGAAGGAGAACACACAGGAAGAAGGCACGGTATTCACAGTCTCTTCCTACCTCATGGGGACTCACTGGGACTGGACACGAGTCAGCTTTCTCATGGAATGTGCCCCAGCAGTGGTACTCTACCACTCTGCTGCTCTCCATCATTATAGGGTCAACGTAGAAGCCATCTGCCCAGAGAACTGTGTGTTAGAAGCACCTGAAGACCTTGTGGGAAGGTTGAAACCATGCTGAACCTTCTCCCTAGGAGGAAGAGAGAAGCCATGTGTTCTAAGTAGAGTGTCATGAAGCAATGTGGAGAGAGCTACCAGGGACAATCAAGGACATTCTGCTAATGGGCAGAAGAGAAACGTAAGAAGAAGATCCAAATGAGTACGGAAATTTAGTAAACAGTATAAGGTCTCAAATAATGGAGGAAAGATAGATTGCTTAAAACACAGTATTGGGACAATGAGATCACAACCTGGAAATGAATTCCAAATGTATCAAAGATTTAAATATTTTAAAATAATAAGACCAAGGCAAATTAATTTTTATATATACATATATTCACATATATGTGTGTATATTACATTTTTCAAGTACAATGGAAACATGCCATGCACACTGCTCTGCCTTCTGCTTGTTTTCGCTTAGTTATATACACATACACACACATACATACATACAAATACACACATGCATACACATACATATACACATAAAAATATATAGACTACCTCTCTGGAAAAATAAGCAATTGATAACAGTTACAATTCTTAGAGATGAGTAATGATTGACTATGATAGAGAGAAACTAGATATTTTCTGCCTTTTACAATTTTATCCTTTTTTTTTAATATTGCCCTTTATGAAAACATAAGTAAACTCTTAGAGTAAAAAAAAAAAAAATCAAGCCAAGTACATTTTAAGGAAATATATGTTATAAGCAAAATTTTTGCCCCTCTCCAAATTCACATGTTAGGAGTCTTAAATCCCAGTACCTCAAAATGTGACTATATTTGGAGATAGGTTCTTTAAAGAGATAATCAAGTTAAAATGAGGTCATTAGGGGATGGGCTAGATGGGTGAAGGGTACTAAGGAGGGCACTTGTTGGGATGAGCACTGGGTGTTGTATGTAAGTGATGAAACCAGTATTGCACTGTATATTAATGAAGTAAAAGTTTAATTTAAAAAAAGTAAAAATAAATAAACAAAACAAAATGAGGTCATCAGTTTGAACCCTAACCCAGTATAACTGATGTCCTATAAGAAAAAATAAGGACACAGATAGGCACAGAAGGCAGAACATATAAACAACTAGGGAGAAGACAGTCATCCACAAGCCAAGGGGAAAGGTCTCAAAAGAAACCAAACCTGCTAACACTCTGATCTCAAACTTACGTCTTCTAAACTCTTTGAAGAAATAAATTTCTATTGTTTGAACCACCCTGTCTGTGGTCCTTTTTTATGGCAGTCCTAGCTAACCAATACATATTATATATTGCTACATGCATAATATGTTATATATAACATATACATATGTATTTATGATTATACATATATGCATATATGCAGTAATGCAAAATTGAAAGCAGAATTTAATTGGATTTTGCAGCTTTACAGCAATAATTGGAAATGAACATTTTCTTTACTGTAAGATTTTTGTGAATCCACTTGGCTCCTTGAGTTCTTTGCTTTTTATTTTTTTTTATTTCTTTATTTGACAGAGAGAGATCACAACTAGGCAGAGACGCAGGCAGAGAGTGAGGGGAAGCAAGCTCCCTGCCAAGCAGAGAGCCTGATGCGGGGTTCGATCCCAGGACCCTGGGACCATGACCTGAGCCAAAGGCAGAGGTTTTAATCCACTGAGCCACCCAGGCGCCCCGAGTTCTTTACTTTTTAAATAAAACTCGAGTTATTGTCTCTGTATTTTCCTTACACAAATGCTGAGCTTTAACGGTCAATTACCTTAATTACCTGGGCAAAACAGATTTTTAAAAAGGGGGGGGGGAGGTAACAGCCTCTTCAGGTCATTCACAAAATTATTTGGTGATCTCATTGTATCTCTTATGGAAAAGACTTTTTATAAATTACCTTCAGAATTCCTTAAATGGAGTAGTGAATGAATCCCAATCATTTTCACTTCTTTGATTAACCCTAAAGTGAGAACCAACAGCCAGCTTCTGAAGCTCAGGTGCTCCTGCTATCTGAGGAAGTTAGCTCCAAATGTCAGGACTGTTGAGAGAAACATCACACAATTCCAACACGGAGAGGATGGGGAATGGAAACCTGGAGTGAATTACTAAATACTAAAAAAGTGGGTATGAGTTCATTTAAAAATTCTTTATTTCTGTTTTTCTTTTTCCACCCCCAGCTCATATTCACAATGTAAAATAAGGAATATACAGTCAGTTTTATAATATACAGTGAAAATGAACCAGAAAGGAATAAACAGCAAACCAATAAATTCCCATTAGGAATATTCAACTTTTAGGTTGTTGAGCAGGAGAATCATTTCAAAGGGAAGAATGACAGGAGCGACAGGGTCTTTGATGTTTTCCTCTCCCTGTGGAGCACTGCCCTTTTCCAGACTCAGCATGTTTGCAGAAGCAGCAGTACTCATTGCTAAACATCAGATTCCTTCCTTTATTTTCCTCACTTTGTATCTGCAGAATATTTAAACTTTTTCCAAGTAATGTTGGACATGATAACATAACGGATGTCAATTTTAAGAGAAGAGATATTCTTTCTGCTCTAGCTCAGAGCTCCACTCTCCCATCCAACAGCAGCAAAAACAAGTGGGGTGATTTGTGTTTTAACGTTTGTGATATGGAAGCTGATAATGAATGTAACTGCTTAGGTGCCTAATCGTGCCCTTTAGAAGTTTGCAATCCATGATACTCTTATTCCATTTATAAAGAACAACAGAATGAGAAATAATACCAAAAGAGCAATAACATATTCACCTCATAGACTGTTTCAGCAACAGGAAGAGTAACAAGTCACCGTCAAGTAAAGATCCACAGAGGGACTAGGGGCTGAAGACTAGGGGACAGGTGGAACTGCTATGCTTACTGTCTGGATTTTCAACAGATCCAGGCAAGTTCTGCAATAAGAGTAATTCAGAAGTTCTTGAAATGATGGGATGGAGCCAGGTTTTTCTCGAACAGGAGATTTCTCAAATGTTCTAGAACCTAGGTGTATCCTACACAGAACTCAAGAGCATGACTCAGACTGTGTCCTTAGCCTATATCTATCCTTTGCCAGGAGGGGGTGGGGGAGGTCTGGGTAAACTTCAGAAACTGGAAAATGAAGTTTAATCATCAGGATGGGGAAGCCTGGGAAGCTCAGTCAGTTAAGCAGCTGCCTTCAGCTCAGGTCATGATCCCAGGGTCCTGGGATCCAGTCCTGATCTGGTCCTGCAAGGGGCTCCCTGCTTGGCAGGGAACCTGCTACTCCCTCTGCCTGCCACACCCCTTTTTGTGCACACACGCACTCTCTCTAAAAAATAAATAAATAAAATCTTTAAAAAATCATCAGAATATATTAGATGCATGTGAGTAGGCATGTACTTATTTAAATAAATGGTAACTTCATTTGCTATATTGTTAAAACCGCTTTCCTACCATTCATCTCTTACACAAGTAACTCAAAAGTCAGGGATATGCACAGCTATCCTAGATCCCCTTCCAAATGCATTTTTGAGGTTTTTTTTCAGGCTTTAAATATTTTTTAAGACTTTATTTATTTATTTGAGAGAGAGAGTTGGGATGGCAGAGGGAGAGGGAGAGTGACAAGCAGACTTCATGCAGAGCGCAGAGCCTGATGCAAGACCCTCAAGACCCTGAGTTCATGACCTGAGCCGATACCAAAAGTCAGGTGCTTAACCAACTGAGCCACTTAGGAGCCCCTAAATATTTTTTTGAATACAAAAAAAGATACTTTTGCCTATTTTAACTCCAATGGGTAAAAAGTGGCAACATAGCTAGAAAGATCATGAAATAAGAATGAACAAAATAATACCAGTATGGTCCCTCCAGAGTGCTCTGTCCAATATCGTAGTCACTAGCTACACATCACTAGTTAAATTAAAGTTAGTTAAAATTAAGTAAAATTTAGGGGCACCTGGGTGGCTCAGTGGGTTAAAGCCTCTGCCTTCGGCTCAGGTCATGATCCCAGCGTCCTGGGATCGAGCCCCACATCGGGCTCTCTGCTCAGTGAAGAGCCTGCTTCCCATCCTCTCTCTCTCTCTGCCTGCCTCTCTGCCTACTTGTGATCTCTGTCTGTCAAATAAATAAATAAAATCTTTTAAAAAATTAAGTAAAATTTAAAATTCAGTTCCTCAGTCACACCAACCACAAGTGCTTAATAGCAACCAATGGCTAGCAGCTATATTATTGGGTAGTACCATAAGTGAACAAATGTTCTATCACTGCAGAAAGTTATATTGGATGCCACAGAGCTAAACACATTTTAAGGTTGGAGCTGAAAGGGTTACTGGGTGGTTTTTTCCTCCACAGTATCTTGAGTTTCCACTCAATAAAAGAGTAATTGCAGATTTTTGTCTAATATTATATATGCACAAAAGAGAGCTTTAAATGGGTGCCATCATTAGTTTCTCTACCCTATACTTTGTAAAAATTACTTAAAAAGGAATAAAATTAATGTTTTGTCAGAAAATATACAATGGAAGGGAGAGGCTTGAACTTCACTTGCAGTGTTGGAGGAGTAGGGAGGAGATAAGTTACTCTTAGGTAATACCCCTGATGTATAAGTAAGAAGGAAAATGAGAAGATGGTGGAGGAAAAAGTTCTTTTGGTAGAACTCTATGCAGGAAGTCCAAGGTGAAACTGTTTTCCTACAGAATTAGCAAAAGTCAAGCTGCAGGCACACTTTGATGGTCTCCTTCCATTCATTCAGACAGGCACTCAGCAAAACATTCATTTTGCCTTCCTTTAGTAAAAGACATAAGAAGGAAAAGAAGGTTAGAAACAAAATGTCCATTTGACAGGTCTCGCTGTTTCTTAATCATTTCTTTTCATGCACAGAAAACTTAAAAGTCCCTGTTTTAAACAGTCGCTCTAGACATCTTTGCTACCATCATCAGAGTACCTTCAGAGAGAAAGAGAGGAGTAATAGCCTCCTTTTTCAAAGCACCAGATTCACTAATTATCTTAAATAATTTGTTTTTTACGTTATTTCACATCACCCTAATTTTTCTTTGCACTCCAACTTTGCCACTTGGGCTTTTCTTCACCTAGCAATTAAAGTCCTTCAGGGAAGCCAAATTGTAAGTAAAGCAGCTGCTTGGAGCTGAGATAGAGGCAGGAATTTGTGAAGTGGTTTCCTTAGCAATGGGAATGATTCAAATGCTTTCAGAAGCTAATCTGCTCACTTCTCCTGTCCCCTTGCCATCCTCACAGCCTCATTCACAAACCTCTTTTTTCTCTGGCCTCATGCACATCCTTGCTGTTTACCTTAAGACTTATTTAAATTTATCTATTTTTGTTTTCATATGCACTATCTTTAAAAATCCTGAGTGTCATATTTAACAATGCTACTTACCAAGGGTAAGTGGCCAAACAGTGGCCCCAAAAGATATCAGGTCCTACTCCCCAGGACCTGTAAATAATGGTACCATGTTTGGAAAAGTGGACTTCACAGATGTGATTAAGTTGAGGATGCTGAGATGGGGAAGCTACTCTGGGTTACTGAAGCAAGCCCTAAATAATCATCACACCTGTCTATAAAAAAGGTATAGATGGGGCACCTGGTGGCTCTTGATATTGACTCAGGTCATAATCTCAGTGTTGTGGGATCGAGCCTCTGCATCCAGCTCTCCATTGGGTGTGGAGCCTACTTGAGATTTGCTCTCTCCCTTTCTCTATTTCTGTGCCTCCTACCTCTCCTCCCCCCCAAAAAAGACACACACACACACACACACACAGCCATATGAAGATGGAAACAGATTGTAGTGAAGCAGCTACAAGCTAAGGGGTGCCAGAAACCACCAGAAGCAGACAAGAAAGGATCCTCCCCTAGAGCCTCTGAAGGGAGTACAACCCTGCTGACACCTTGATTTCAGACTTTCATTTCCAAAACTGTGAAAAAATAAATTTCTGTTGTTTTAAGCATCAAGCCCGTGGGAATTGGTTATAACCTCCCCCAGGAAACTAATACACCAAGGACAATTAAAAAGTAAAAATACCCTTATTTTTCAAACAGACATAAAATATATATTTTATTATGGGCCAGAAATCCAAAGATAAGAGCACGAGCACACCATAACTAATTGGAGTCTTTTTTTGATTACTACTACAGACATTGTGAGAAAGGTGGATTGCTAATTTTTTAAAGATTTTATTTATTTATTTGAGAGAGAGAGTGGGAGAGAGCATGAGAGGGGTGAAGGTCAGAGGGAGAAGCAGACTCCCTGCTGAGCAGGGAGCCTGATGTGAGACTTGATCCCAGAACTCCAGGATCATGATCTGGGCAGCAGACAGTTGCTCAACCAACTGATCAAGCCACCCAGGCACCCTGGGATTGCTAATTCTTAACGCTAGAAATTGTCTCACACACCTGCTCTAAAAGCAATGATGTTCCTAACAATATCATTAACATATTCCTTCTAGGGTCACTATTGGAGCAAGTAACTACTTCCAAAGCAGGACTGGAAGAATACTGACAAAGAAGGAATTTTTTGTCTACAGTGGAAAGATGCCACTTCGCTCTTCCTCTTGGTTTGCAGATAAGCAATCCTGTCTAGGGCAAGAAAAATAAAGGAAGACAGCCCCAGTCCTGCACTGGCTGGAGGACAGGGCTATGCAGCCCTGGAGCCAGCTGGGTTGGCTCTAACAGAGGAGCAGCTGTGCAGGAGAGGCTTTCCAGATGCCAACTGATAATATGCAAGGACAACGTGCAGGTGTCTCTCTAGGCTTGTGAGTTGTCAAGTGTTTATGAAGCCTATGGGATTTGGGAAAAATTAGCCTGCCTAAAAAGAATGAAAGGAAAATTTGAATTTCCCGGAAATATATTCTGTGTCAATTTGGATACAGAACATTCTGTAAATGATGCCATGGCAGAGTCCCCTTGAGGAAAGTGCAAAACAGAGCGTCCTTCTTTAGTACAATCTTAAAGATTGTTCTACTCAAGTGAGTGTCTTAAAGAGATGTCCTAGTGCTGGCTGGGGTGTCCAATACATTTCCTATTTCACTAGCTTAAGGACTAGGATAAAGTTGTAGACTTTCTGGGTACAGTGTCAAATCTGGCTCTTCCCAGACATCCCTTGGCCACTTGTGAAAGGAGACATGAAAAACCAAAGGGGGCAATAAAGAGAGAAGAAACCTGGAGATTTTTTAAGTCCTCTGAATGAGGTCTACCATAATCTTATAAGAGTCCATGACTTGCCTCTGGAGACACAGCAGGGGAAAAATGAAATAATGTTCATATAGTAATTATTGTGCAACCAGCCCTGTGCTAGTTATCTTATATCTGTTATTCATGCAATCCCTTACCAAAACCCTATAAGGTGTAATTCTCCTACAATCTGTTAAGATTTACCTGTTTCTACAAACAGAGACAGAGACTAAATAAATTCACTTGGATCATACATACAGGAAGTGGAGAAATCAAATTTTGAACCCAGTTCTGCATGACTCCAAAAGCTTTACTCCATGATTACACCTCACCAAGATCCCTACAAGAACTCAGTGAGCCCTGAAAAGCCCATCAGATTGATGGTTCTTTTCTTTCTTTGCCATCAATAAGAGAGAAGCCAGCGATGGCCATGGCCTTCAAAATGGGAGAGATGAAAAACAATTTTTATGAGATTTTGAAAACAGTGAATGTTTCAGAAAGAGACAGGTTTAACCTACTGTTAGGAAAAAAATAATCTAAAAATTCCCCAACTCGTTTTATCTCCACTCTGTCCCCAGCCTCACATATGCACATACCACTCCTTTATTAGGGGGGAAAAAATACGTTCCAAAGGAAACTTTATTCTGTTGTATTGATGTCTTCATCGATTAAGGTAATAAGGCTTTTTAATGAAAATCAAGCCAGTAAATGAAAAATGTGTATTTACAGAGTAAGGTCAGCTTATCATCTTTGCAGGGAACTTATATTAACAGAAAGCATAGGCTTTCCTCACATAAACTGGATTTGGTAGTCTTTGAAAGAAAATGAATTCTTGTGTTGACAAAGTGTGTTGCCTGTATGTATTTTAGGAAGAAACACTGCTGACGAATAACTGAAAGCGGAAAACTGATGAAAGAGGAAGCATCCGTTGTTTACACCTTTTCCCTCTTTCCAAGAGAATAGAACTCACCAGGCCTCCGAATCAGTAAAAGGCTAAGCATAGGAAGACCATATTATATTCAGCCCAAAATGTTAGCAAAAAGAGGGGCCAACCATATGATTTCATTTCAAAGATGATAATTCCCTTTAAGAATAACAAGATACTGGTGGTTATGAAGAAAACAAAACTTGGTGTATTTTGAACATAAGACATCTCAGTTTCCATAGCCACACCTCTACTCCTCCAGAGCCATGTGAGTTTCAAGTTGGAATTTAGTTTTTAACTAAGAAATAGAGAAACGGGGGAAAATACTTACGCACTCACTCCTTTGGAAGTCAAACTATGGATATTAAATCCTTTTCAGGGAGAAGAGCCCTAGGAAAGAGGGGAATTACCTACATGGTGGTATTTAAGGACTTGGATTGCCAGAGATTAGATAGAACTTCCATTATGGTTGTTAAGACAAGGGGCATCTGGGTGGCTCAGCGGGCTAAAGCCTCTGCCTTTAGCTCAGGTCATGGTCCCAGGGTCCTGGGATCGAGTCCCACATCGGGCTCTCTGCTCGGCAGGGAGCCTGCTTCCTCCTCTCTCTCTACCTGCCTCTCTGCCTACTTGTGATCTTTGTTTGTCAAATAAATAAATAAAATCTTAAAAAAAAAAGGTTTTTAAGACAAGACTGAAGGGACACTGGTGAGTGTGTTGGGCATTGTTGGTTAGTTCTCTGCATTCATTTCATGCCTCTTCCGTTGGGACTCACCGTATGGTTTGAGTAGTCTTAGATCCTAGTCCAAGCTTGAAGACTGAGAATTGATATATTTTTCATGGCATGTTTTGCTGCGAAAGATAATAGAGAATCAGGTAACAGGAACCACAACATTTAATTAAAGGAGTCTAAGGTTAAGGAAGGGTTTTTTTAATTTAGA
This sequence comes from Meles meles, assembly GCF_922984935.1. Classification (NCBI taxonomy): domain Eukaryota; kingdom Metazoa; phylum Chordata; class Mammalia; order Carnivora; family Mustelidae; genus Meles; species Meles meles. The sequence continues at coordinate 14,110,049 of NC_060070.1, forward strand.
AGAAACATACCATGTTTCTATGTTGATGGGAATGACCCACCATATAGGAAGAAATTAATGAAGGAAATTAATGAAGGAAAGAGGCATTTGTACGAACAAGTCTGTGTGTGTGTTCTTTGAAGAGATGACTATCAGCTTTTAAGGAAATGGACAATCAGTCACTGTGACAAGAAAGAAGACCAGTGCCATTGCAGATAGTTTGGCAGATAGAATGGAAAAAGAATGTGGAAACTCTTCTGATTGTCTCTGTTTTCTCAGTAAAAATCAGCTGAGAATGAAGATGTAGGTATGAAAAAATTAAAGGAAGAGGAATAAATGCTGGAATGAAAGTTTAACAGCTCCACAATCGTAATCAGGAGCTAGGTACACCACTCTCGGAAACTGATGGAGCAATCAGGCAAAAGTAGTGAGAGCAAGGAAGATTTGAGAAACACAATTAATAACTAATAATCAATATCTATTAACCCAGTTGATATAGAGAGTTTCCTATGCCATCACCCCCCCCCAAAATAGTACTTCAAATCATCCACGTGCAAGGTTCCTAATGTCTCAACAAGGCCCAATAATTATTATCACATAGATTGTTCTCTGACACATCCTAAGAAAATTAGAAGTCAAAGATAAGCCACTTCCTCTTCAAAAAAACATTTCAATCTAAAAAAAAAAGAAAGAAAGAAAGAAAAGAGAAAGAAAAAGACAAAGACTTCTAAATAAGGTGTGGGTTAAAGAGAAAACACCAATATAAATTACAAAATATTTACAACTGAACAACATTGAAAGTGGTACATATTAAAAACTAGAGGACGTAGCAAAAGGCAACACATGCTCCTTCTAAAACAATTAGAAAATACAGAGAGATGTGAAGAAAAATACTCTTAATCCCATCATCCAGAAATAATCAGTTATCATTTGTTTTACAACCTTCTAGGCTTCCTCCCTCTTCAGGAGCCTATCGGCTGGTCTCAATCAGATGCTTCAGAGCATCCTCCAAAACAAAGATAAGTTTTTTCCTAAGGAGTTTTACAGAGTAAAATATTTTTTCCTTTTTTTTTTTTTTAAAGATTGTATTTACGTATTTGAGAGAGAGAAAGAGAACACAAGCAGGGGGAGCAGCAGAGGGAAAGTGAGAAACAGGCTCCCCACTGAGTGGGGAGCACAGTAGACCTGGGGCTCCATCCCGGACCAGGATCATGACCTGAGGAGAAGACAGATGCTTAACCAACTGAGCCACCCAGGCACCTCTGGATTAAAAAGATTTTTCATTTCATTACTTAGTCAAACATAATCTTTTTCACTATACTACTGTATAATTTACTTTATTCATTATCCCACTGTAAAGTTGTGCTTACAAAGAATGTTCTTTGTAGTTCTAGCATCTTGGCTTCAGTTCAAATTTCATATGGATTCAGAAGAGAGATGTGCTTCTAATTTGATTCGCTTGCCTGATTGTTTTTTTTTTTTTCTCTTTTTTTTTAAATTTTTTTTTATTTGTTTATTTACAGCATAACAGTGTTCATTGTTTTGGCATCACACCCAGTGCTCCATGCAGTACGTGCCCTCCCTATTACCCACCACCTTGTTCCTCAACCTCCCACCCCCACCCCCGCCCCTTCAAAACCCTCTGGTTGTTTTTCAGAGTCCATAGTCTCTCATGGTTCATCTCCCCTTCCAGTTTCCCTCAACTCCCTCTCCTCTCCATCTCCCCATGTCCTCCATGTTCTTTGTTATGCTCCACAAATTAGTGAGACCATATGATACTTGACTCTCTCTGCTTGACTTATTTCGCTCAGCATAATCTCTTCCCGTCCCGTACATGTTGCTACAAAAGTTGGGTATTCATCCTTTCTGATGGAGGCATAATACTCCATTGTGTATATGGACCACATCTTCCTTATCCATTCATCCATTGAAGGGCATCTTTGTTATTTCCACAGTTTGGCGACCGTAGCCATTGCTGCAATAAACATTGGGGTACAGATGGCCCTTCTTTTCACTACATCTGTATCTTTGGGGTAAATACCCAGCAGTGCAATTGCAGGGTCATAGGGAAGCTCTATTCTTAATTTCTTCAGGAATCTCCACACTGTTCTCCAAAGTGGCTGCACTAACTTGCATTCCCACCAACAGTGGAAGAGGGTTCCCCTTTCTCCACATCCTCTCCAACACACGTTGTTTCCTGTCTTGCTAATTTTGGCCATTCTAACTGGTGTCAGGTGGTCTCTCTATGTGGTTTTAATTTGAATCTCCCTGATGGCTAGTGATGATGAACATTTTTTCATGTGTCTGATAGCCATTTGTATGTCTTCGTTGGAGAAGTGTCTGTTCATATCTTCTGCCCATTTTTTGATATGATTATCTGTTTTGTGTGTGTTGAGTTTGAGAAGTTCTTTATAGATCCTGGATATCAACCTTTTGTCTGTACTGTCATTTGCAAATATCTTCTCCCATTCCGTGGGTTGCCTCTTTGTTTTGTTGACTGTTTCCTTTGCTGTGCAGAAGCTTTTGATCTTGATGAAGTCCCAAAAGTTCATTTTCGCTTTTGTTTCCTTGGCCTTTGGAGACATATCTTGAAAGAAGTTGCTGTGGCTGATATCGAAGAGGTTACTGCCTATGTTCTCCTCTAGGATTCTGATAGATTCCTGTCTCACGTTGAGGTCTTTTATCTATTTCGAGTTTATCTTTGTGTACGGTATAAGAGAATGGTCAAGTTTCATTCTTCTACATATCGCTATCCAGTTTTCCCAGCACCATTTATTGAAGAGACTGTCTTTTTTCCATTGTATATTTTTTCCTGTTTTGTCGAAGATTATTTGACCATAGAGTTGAGGGTCCATATCTGCGCTCTCCACTCTGTTCCACTGGTCTATGTGTCTGTTTTTATGCCAGTACCACGCTGTCTTGGTGATCACAGCTTTGTAGTAAAGCTTGAAATCGGGTAATGTGTTGCCGCCAGTTTTGTTTTTGTTTTTCAACATTTCCTTAGCAATTCGGGGTCTCTTCTGATTCCATACAAATTTTAGGATTATTTGCTCCAGCTCTTTGAAAAATACCGGTGAAATTTTGATTGGAATGGCATTAAAAGTATAGATTGCTCTACGCAGTATAGACATTTTAACAATGTTTATTCTTCCAATCCAAGAGCATGGAACAGTCTTCCATCTTTTTGTGTCTTCTTCAATTTCTTTCATGAGTGCTCTGTAGTTCCTCGAGTACAGGTCATTTACCTCTTTGGTTAGGTTTATTCCCAGGTATCTTATGGTTCTTGGTGCTATAGTAAATGGAATTGATTCTCTAATTTCCCTTTCTGTATTTTCATTGTTAGTGTATAAGAAAGCCACTGATTTCTGTACATTGACTTTGTATCCTGCCATGTTACTGAATTGCTGTATGAGTTCTGGTAGTTTGGGGGTTGAGTCTTTGGGGTTTTCCATATAAAGAATCATGTCATCTGCGAAGAGAGATAGTTTGACTTCTTCCTTGCCTGATTGTTTTTAACATCTTCCACCAGTCATCACATATTAATCAATCTTTCTCCCAAAGGCCTAAAAGTGTGTCTTTTCTACCATGTTTAAAGTAGCCTTTGCTGTATGAGAAAACAGCTCAAACACCCCAAACTCAGTGACCTGTAACACTAAGACATTTATTCCTTACAAGTCTTCAGGCTGCTTTTTGGTTGTGGCTGAGCTCAGTCATGCATCTACAGTTACCTTGAGTGGTAGAGACTGAGATCATGGCTGGACACTCTCACATATTTTGAGGGCAGGTGGCTCAAGAATGGTGGGGCATGACCTCATTGGGACAATGGCTCTGTCTTCCAATTTCTCTCAAACCATTCATGCTGTCTGAAGCATGTGTTCCCAGTAACCACAGAGAAGCAAGATAGAATAAGAGCATGGTTCAAGAGGGCAAGTCCTCACATGTAAAAGCCTCCTGGGTCTGTATTAGTGTATCACATTGATTAACTTCAAGACACATGGCTGAACCAAGAATCAGGTACAAAACTTGGTACAAAATACAATGTGGATATAGGGAGTCCCTTGGTAGAAGCCCATCATGAAATCAATCTACCATGACCTGTGTTCAGTGATGAAATTTCAGTAAGCAGTTTAATATAAAATTAATTATAAAACAAATAATTAATATAGATATTATATGTGTGACATATGTTTTATATAAAATATGATAATTAATATAAAGTTAGTTAAACAAAATTCAACCTAGTACAAACTTTAAAAAGAAGCTTATATCTGGGAAATATGTAAAGTAGATTTTATTGTGAATAGTATCTTTTTTCATTCCATTTTTTTACCATTTAATGCTGTCTACAGCTGACCCTTGAATAACATGAGTTTGAATTGTATAGGTCCACTTGTATGCAAATTTTTCCAATAAATACAGTACAGTATTTTCTCTGCCTTGTGATTTTTCTTAATAATATTTTCTTTACCTTACTTTATTATAAGAACACAGTATATAAGACATATAACATAAAAATATGTGTTAGTGGACTGTTTATGTTATCAACAAGGCTTTCTTTCAATAGTAGTCTATTAGTTAAGTCTTGGGGGAGTTAAATGTTACACATAGTTTTTTGCCTGTGCTGGAGTGGGTGGGTTGGTGTCCTTAACTCCCACATTGTACAGGAGTCAATTATATTTTCACTTGTATACTTCTTTTTCTATCAAACAAATATTTTTTGGTTTGGCTATTTTGTACTTTCCATCTATGTTATTATGCTGTCTGAAACTAACCATACCCATTCTCATCTTTTCTATTCTTGTTTTGTTTTCTTATGTAAGTCAATGTGCTATAATTTATAAAACATTTCTTGTTCCAAAATTGGATGTAAATGCTTTTAATTATTCTACATTAAATATAAGGCTATCCATTAATTCAAGGTAGCTATTTCTTATAATGTGGAAAATTTCTCAGTCTATATAATAAAGTTTTCTTCCCATTCAGAATGCACTTGTATTTGATATAGCTTAGTTTATCAAGATGATTGAAAAGTTTTCCCTTGGATAGGAATGTGATGAACTATGTCAATAAGCTTTTGGTGTGGAATTACTGAAAAAAATCCATTAAAGGTGTTGAATTATTCTTATAGTGCTTGATTTACTAACACTTTAAATACTTTTGCCAATACTCATAAGAGGGATTCACCAGTACGATGGTATATGTTTGGGGAAAACTGCATAAATTTTAGTATTAAATTGAAATGGAAATTCCCTGAAGAATTTAAATGGTAACTATAGCTTCTGTTTCTTTAAAATTTGGAGGATATCACCTATCAATTTTTTTCAGCTTGCTTTTAATCATCAGAAGCCCAATCTAAACTAGATTAAACATAAATATATAAACAAACAGTGTTGGCTTGTAAAACTGACAAGTTCATGGTTACATATTGGCTTCAGACTCAGAGGCTCAAATATCTGGAAGACTGGACACCATTTTTCAGTAATCAGCTCTATTTCTCTTGTGATTACTTTGTTTTTAGGTAGATTTAGTTCATGTATGAGAAAATATGGCCAACAGAAGCTCTGTATTTTGATCTTACAACTATAGAAAAAACAATGACCTTCTCTAACTTCATACTTACACGTGTAGTAATGGTGGTTGGTCTTTTGAATGACACACCAGCCACCTGGGCATCACTGTGGAAAAGGGAGTGGGGCACTGTAATTGGCCAGACTCAAGTCACAGACCCATAATGTTAATACATTATGAAAGTTCATTAATTTAGTAGATGATCCTCTGCATTGTCCTCTTGATGAAATATTTTTGTTTCCATCTTATAGACTATTGTGTCTCTATTTTACATATTATTTTTTGTCTCCGAGGCCATTAGGTATTTTGGGGAGAAAAATGTATTTAGAGGAAAACAAACCACTATGGTAAAACTAGAATATAATAAACACTAAGGACCATCAAATGTATTTTTAAATCGAACAATTATTAATGTTCTTATTACTCAGCTAATTCGATCAAGCCCCCATTGTAATGCATTATGCATATTTTACACTGACATGGTATTTTATATTATCTTCAAGGATAATAAGAATACTAGGAAATTCACTTTACTTCATAACTATTTACACCAGAAAAATTCGTATGAATTTATATGTTTTCAACAAAATAAACTTACAGACATAGAACACAATTTCTTAGAATATAAAATCTTTCCTGCTTTTCTAAAATTCAACCATCATTTAGGCCAACAATGACAGAAACAATTTTAGAAACCTAACAATGGTGCTATTTTCTTATGTAAAACTATATAAATAGTACATATATCAATATCTTAAACATGAACTTCAAAACTACATAGGCTATTGGGTTAATTTATGTCTGTGTCTGAGTAATCTAATTTAAACATATTTATACACAAAAATATGTGATGATTTTGAATTTTATGATTTAAATCAAACATAATATAAACTGATATAAACTTTAGGTGGGGAATAACTGCTAATTTCCATTTCTTTTTTATAATTTTGTTCACTTTTCAAACATCACACATGAACCTGTTTCAGTAGCATCAAAAAAAAAAAATACAAATTATTGTTTAGCTCTATATACCGACCAGTAGCGAAAATGTTCCCTTTTTTATATTCAAATTTTAAAATGTAAAAATGTTAAATTTTATTTTTATTATTTGAAAATATTGTATAATTCTGACTGCATATGGAATGTGTTAGCACTGAACATAAACTTCTTCATTTGCCTATCCTTGATGAGAATTCCCTAATGAATATTCACTTTTGAATACAGAAGTTGTTTTTCAGCATAAACTGGATGTTGGAAAAAAGCCCAAGAGAAATTAGCTTCATGGTCATTTAATTAATTTTAATTGGTCAGGGATTTAAAATTAATTGCTAGGACTTTTAATCACTTTTGAATTTTCATATTTCAGGGCTTTTTCCCCACAATTATATCGTAATTAGCCCAGATTCTTAAAATGTACTTTACCCAAATTGTTTTCTTGTGCTCATGCTGTTTGCCTGGTTAACTCTCTCTTGGCTTTCAGGGTCCCACTTAGACACGATGGTGCAAAAGATCTTGAACTGCTGGCTTGGCTTACATCTCCTGATATATGTTGTCCTTGGATGGTATAATTTTTCTTCGAGTATGTATCTGTGTTTGTAATTTTACATCAACTAGAACTCAATCTTGAGACAGAGATATTATTGATTTTTTTCTTTCACTGCTTTATCATTGGCACCTAAGCGGTGGTGGATATATAGTAGATAGTCAATGAATATTTACTGAATTGGCTTAAAAAACTGATGTAAACAATAAATCAACTGTTTCTATCCACTAAGCTGTGAGTTCAATGAGGGGAACGCCGTGTCTGCCTTGCCACTACCGTGTTCATGGTTTCACATACAGTACAGTATCTGGCACGGAACAGGCATTCACTGAACATTTGCTTAACACAGGATGGGAAACAACAGCAAAAGGAATTCAGTCCTGAGGTGGTGTACTGCCGAAGGTCTCAGCCGCAGGTCTGGGCAGGTCTGCCCTGGAGGCTGGATCAACCATGGTGAAGAGAAGAGATTACATTTCCACTTGACTGGAGCTTAAATGCACAAGATTTGGGAAGTCCTTGAAAAGCAACGGTCTGAAAAAATGGCGAGTTCACTTTCCATGTCTCTTATTCCAGAACAGAAAAAAAGAATCCGCAGCTACAGGTAAGGGGAATATTTGCCTTGAAATTTTAAATGTCTGTGTTTAAAGACCACAGTAAGCCTTTAATATAGGGTTTAGCTTATATTTTATATGATAGGTGCTAGGAATATATATATAAAACCCCTAGGAGCAGTCTGTATACTTAATTACCTGAAGAAATCCATTTAAAGGTGAATTAATTCTGGAGAGCCTGGCTGGCTCAGTCAGTAAAACAAGTGACTCTTGGTCTCCGGGTTGAGAGTTCAAGCCCCATGTTGGATGTAGAAATTACTTAAAAAAAAATCTTTTTTAAAAAAAGTAATCTGATTCTATTTGAGTTGATTTCATGGAATTTTGGTCCCTACAAACTGTTAGAAGAAAACATTTCCTCATTTTTTGTTTCTGATAACTGAAATGACCTCAAGGCCTTGTAGCTAGAGACCAGCAAAGACCAGAATCACTTACTGAGCAATCCAAATTTCTTCTGAATAGACTCTGACTAATTTGGTCAAGTGTTCAAACTTAGTTCAAGCCATCATGGTAAAGGCAGTAAAGTGACATCATTAAACTGGGTTTCCAAGAGCTGGACCTTTGGCTTTGTGGATGGGTGAAAGAGGTGAGTCCCCAGACAGAAATGAACTAACTAGATATCATCCAATGTACCAACTTTAATTTACTATTTTATTTTCTGATGTATTTGTTAGACTGCAACTTCAGGAGTTCCCTAGGTGAAATTGGAAACTGGCCCCCATACATTGAGGGCAAAAAGAGACAAGGAAGTTGATCACTTCAGATTAATAGATTAACAAGTTTTAACGGTTATTAGCTATAATATTAGTAATTAGCAGGGTTTTCTTTAAAGATTTTATTTATTTATTTGACAGACAGAGATCACAAGTAGGCAGAGAGGCAGGCAGAGAAAGAAGGGAAGCAGGCTCCCTGCTGAGCAGAGAGCCCGATGCCGGGCTCAATCCCAGGATCCTGGGATCATGACCTGAGCCGAAGGCAGAGGCTTTAACCCACTGAGCCACCGAGGCGCCCCAGTAATTAGCAATTTTAACAAGCAAGAGAACTTCTATTATGAGGCTTGTCTTGGTTAGCTGTGAGATGAGTAGATCTTCGTACCTCCCCACCAGAATCTTAAAGTGTATATAGAGGCATTAACAAGGTTCAGTCACATCACAGTCCAGATGGTCTCATCCTTGAAACAAATTCTCCTGTAGGAACTGTGGGCAGGACGTACATTCCAAGGACCTAGGACGGGGTGAGGAGCCTCCAAATGCCTGGGTCCAGCTCAAAGATCAACCAGTGGTCACATCCTTTTGATGATGTCCTCCAACAATATTAAGCTCTGACTCTTCAGGAAAGAATATCAAAAACAATTAATCAGTATCCCCTGATGTTTCTCTAGAGAACATCAAGAAGTGTTATGGACTCTACCAAAGTAATCATCATAAGGAGATATAATCCAAATATTTACTTGTCCAATTTATCTTAGTCTTCTTCAACTAAATTCCATAACCAAGCTCCTTATGGCAAAGTGCTGAAGGGTCTATCTAAGGGTTCTGCTTAATGCCTGTTTAATACCTGAAAACTACTCATGTTAACTCTTAGTGAACTCTTGCCAAATACTCCAGATATAGGGATTAGTGCCATTCACAGTGAATTTCATGCTAAGAGTTGTAGTATTCTCCCCTACTTTATAGTCAAACAACTTTTTACCAACCCTTCCCTTATTCAGAAGGAATCCTTTAGAAGGACAGAAATTCTTTCCCCACAAAAATTTAATAAAATATGACATCTTAGTATAGATGAACCAAGTTTACTGAATTCCTGTGATCTACACAAATCAGAAGCCATGTAAACATAGAATCCAGAAACTGAAAAGTAAATATCTTCATTGACCATGACTCTTACAACACTTTGGAACAACTCCATGGATAATAATTTTTTCTTGAAATAAAGCAAGAAAGAGATACAAATTCATAGACTTTTTTATGGTTAAAAATCACTTGCTTGGGGCACCTGGGTGGCTCAGTGGGTTAAGCCTCTGCCTTCGGCTCAGGTCATGATCTCAGGGTCCTGGGGTCAAGTCCCTCATCGGGCTCTATGCTAGGCAGAGAGCTTTCTTCCCCCTCTCTCTCTGCCTGCCTCTCTCCCTACTTGTGATTTCTCTCTCTGTGTGTCAAATAAATAAATAAAATCTTTAAAAAAAAAATCACTTACTCAGGGGCATCAGGGTGGCTCAGTTAAGCATCTGACTTCGGCTCAGGTCATGGTCTCAGGGTCATGAAATGGAGCCCTATGTAGGGCTCCCTGCAGTAGGAAGTTTGCTCCCTCTATCTCTGCCCCTTTCCCTGCTCATGTTCATTCTCTCTCTAATAAATAAATGAAATATTTAAAAAATTAAAAAAAAAACACTTACTTGAAAGAAACTTGGATTGCATGTATCTCTTCATATCTAATTGTTTAGGTCTGATTCAGTCACCCTACAACATCATTTTGGCACCTACGATAGCAATTTTGCCACACCTACATTTATATATTGGAGTCCTGTGGCTCAGGAAAATAAATCATCAATCCCACCCTGATTCCTACACTCCACCAAGAACCTAGACTATTGTTCCTCCCCACAACCCAGTAACTTATTCCATAGACTGAACTGAACACATAGGTCTACAATCAAGCCAATATTTCCCTTCCCGTTCTACAACTGCATATTGCTACCTGTATATTGACATTGGTATATAAGACATTGGTTTAATTAAAAATGCAAAATGTTTTTAAAAGCTAGAAAACAGGCTTTTTCTTTTTTTAAACTTTTTCAGTGTTCTAAGATTCATGAAAACAGGCTTTTCTACAAATGCATTATTTATTATAATAGTTTTAATTATTTTAAATAAAAATATTTTATCACAGAAGTAATCTCAATTCACTGTAGAAAAATTAGAAAATAGGCAATTTTTTTAGATAAGCAAATCTTTCAAAATCCTACTATTCTTCCACCTGGAGATAACTACTATTATCGTTATAAGGCATATCCTGATAGTTACTTCTCTATTTATAAAAATACACATATTTTCTTTTAGAAAATGGCATTATGCACATTTTGGAACCCAATTTCTTAGTAGTATATCAGGAACAAACATGCAAAAAATTTAATGGCTACTATTTCAGGATATGAATGTGTTAGGGGTTGAATTGAGTGCTCCACCCCCTGCCCAAATGTTGAAGTTCTAACCCCCAGTCCTCCAAATGTGACCTTATTTGGAAATAGAGTTCTTGTAGCTGTAAGTGATTAAGATGAAGACATATTGGAGTAGGGTGGGCCCCTAAGCTGGTGTGACTGGAGTCCTTTAAAGGGATGACTGTGTGAAGACAGAGACACCTGGAGAACATCATATGATGATGAGGGCAGAGACTAGGGTGATCCTGTCACAAGTCAGGGAACACCAGTGATTTCTGACAAACCACCAGAAGCTCAGAAGCAGCAAGGAAGGATTCCCCTACTGGTTTGTCAGAGAGCATAGACCTGCAACACCTTACTTTCAGAATTTTATCCTCTGGAACTGTGAGAGCATGAACTCCTGTTGTTTTGAGGCACTTAGGTGTAAACAGTTACAATGATCCTAGAAAATAGGCATGATGGGGAAAAGCTTAAAATGGGACTGATCATAAATAATCCCACAGGGGCACCTGGGTGTCTCAGTGGTTTAAGGCCTCTGCCTTTGGCTCAGGTCATGATCCCAGTATCCTGGGATCGAGCCCCCCACCAGGCTCTCTGCTCAGCAGGAAGCCTGCTTCCCCCTCTCTCTGCCTGCCTCTCTGCCTACTTATGTTCTCTGTCAAATAAATAAATAAATAAAATCTTTTAAAACAATTAAATAAAATAAATAGTGCTGCAGAATAGATGTGTGTATGTAACTCTATACACCATAGTTCTCCAACTCATCAAAAAGATTTGTTGAAAATGTATAAACCCACAGAGTAGCATGAGAGCTTCATTTAGCCTTAAATTTTAACTTAATAAATATTAGTATAAATAACATGGGCTATTATGTGAAGTTCTTATACAAGAAAAAAAAATTGTGGGGGCACCTAGGTGGCTCAGTAGGTTCGGCCTTTGCCTTTGGCTCAGGTCATGATCCCAGAGTCCTGGAATTGAGCCCCCCCGCATCCAGCTCTCTGCTCAGCAGGGAGCCTGCTTCCCTTCCTCTCTCTCTGCCTGCCTCTCTGCCTACTTGTGATCTCTCTCTGTCAAATAAATAAATAAAATCTTTAAAAAAAACATTTTTTAAAAAAATAATAAATTTATGCATCAGTGAGGATCCATTCAGGAGACATCAATCTCATTAGGAGTTTGAATAGGGGAAATAGATTTTCTAACTAGTCCAAAGATGGTTACTAAGGTATACAAGGGTAGTGGCTATGGGGTGGTTGCTCCCCTAGGGCTGAGAGAGAAGGACATGCGGAAGGAACACAGGAACTTAAGGGAGCTACAAGGCTGAGATTCAGACCTGTAGAGGAATGACATGGTTGCTACATGTGGCTTGCCGCTGTGTTGAAGTTCAATGAAAATACTCATCAGGACACCTGGATGGCTCAGTTGGTTAAGCAGCTGCCTTCAGTTCAGGTCATGATCCCAGGTACTGGGATAGAGTTCAATGTCCAGCTCCTTGCTCAGCGGGGAACCTGCCTCTCCCTCTGCCTGCCACTTTACCTGCTTGTGCTCTTTCTCTCTCTGTCTCTGACAAATAAATAAATAAATGAATAATCTTTTTTTAAAAGGTAATTAAAAAAAAAAAAGCACTCATGGTGGAACAGTGAAACCACCAAACTATCTTGTCGTTGTGATGACCAAGAAACTTAACAAAGGATGCAAAGGCAGTTCATGGTAATAAATTTGCCACGAGGTGTCTTCAGAAAAAGGCAAAGGGCATTCAACCGTGGTACATCTGTGCCCACTTCACACCAATCTTCTCAGTGTCTCATGGAAGCCAAGAGTCTCTTCCTACACTTCCTGCTTCACAGTGTCCCTGCAGTGTCTTCTCAGGGGCGCCTACTATCAAGCCAGCTGGCAAAGGGTACATGTAATTTGCAGAGCCTAATTCCATCACCACAAAGCAGAGCAAACTAGGGTGAATGTGGAGCTGAGAAGCAATGAATTAATAACAGGCACAGTCCACCTCTTTGGCCATTCAGTAACCATACACACACTTCAACACACCTTTGAGCCTCCATTAACAATGACACAACTCCGTTTCTACCTAAAAAGATGGAAATTTCTTTCATACTGGTAAGGAAGCTCTCATTCTCTCTGCAGAATGGAAGAACACAGACTCAACAGCCATGGCGACCATCACTGGTTATATTCATCATTCTGCATATTCAGTTATAGTCCTATTAAATATTCCACTACCTAAATACTAAAATGTAAAGTTTACTTCTCATAAAATTCTTTAAAATAATTATTTAAAATAATAAAAATAAAATCAAAAAATGGACGGTAAGTATAGACACATAACAAGCAAGGGCAAAATATGCAAAGCTACTACAGTCTTTTTCTCTTTTTTCAAAAACAAAAAGTTTGTTGCTATAGCAATAGTAGTAGTCAAGTATCAACATTTTTGCACATGTATCTTGATCCCCAATTCTGTAGGGCAACTTCTCCATGTCAGGGTCCCCAAAACTTTGCATATGGTCCACAAAGGCCATGTAGGCAAGGCATAACTGCAAGCAGACCCATTCCTTGGTGGAGACTTTTGTGATCCTTTCAGAACGTGGAAGGATAGGCATTCTTTCTTTCTGTAATGGCCCCAAAGCAGTAACTGCTAGCTCTGAGGTCCTTATTTCATTCCCCATTCCATCTTTATTTTGCTCTAAGTCAGTCCTAAGCTTCTCTAGTTCCTTACCTGGAGGAATAACCAAAAATTTCATTCCTAAAGGATCTGAGTTTTAAAGTATCCTTTCTTGTTTTGGTTATTGTTGCTTTCCATTAACTTTATTAATGGATGAGATGAAGAAGAACCCCAGAAACTTCAGTGATTTCTAGATACCATCCTCTTTGTCTCTGCTATATAGCAACAGCCTAATTTCCCCCTTGGTAATTGGAATTCATCACCTCATTTTGCCCATCACTTCACTGACCCGAGGAGCCTATGATGATGGCAGTCTCACCTTCCAATTCAGTTGAACCACTATTGTGTCGCCTACTGGAACTTTCCTGTATATTTATAAAACACATAAAGTATAAGATATATAAATTACAAAATATATAAGATTATATATATTCAATACAAATGCTGTATCCATTTATGTCCTCTGTTCCTATGTTAAAACCGAATCCCCAATGTAATAATAGTAAGAGGTGGAGATTTGGGGCTGCAATTAGATCATGGCAATAAAGCGCTCACAAATGGGATTAGTGACCTTGTGTACAAGAGACCCCAGAGAGCTCTCTCACCCCTTCCACTATGTGAGGACACAAGAAGAAGATGGCCAGGTAGAACCAGGAAGACACCAAATGTTCCAGTGCCTTGATCTTGGACTTTCCAGCTTTCAGGACTGTGAGAAATAAGTGTTTGTTGTTTAAGCTACAGTCTATGGTAGTTTTCCCTTCGCCTGAACAGACTAAAATAATGTGTAATCCATCTATTGTCCAATGTGATATGTAGATTTATGTACTGGTCAATGGAATATATGTTACATAGCTACAGTTATTCTTGATTCCCAGACCCCTGTATTCTGATTGTGGGAGAAAACATCATATGTTCTCTGATTCAAACAACATACTGTACCCTGTAAGATACAAATTTCTTCTTTCAAGGTATTCTTCTAAGGAATACTGTAACTGAGACCTCAATTAACCATTCCATTTTTGAACTAGACCAGGCACTTACACAGGTGATAGGGGACGTCATCAAATCAGTTCATTCCTTTTGTGTGAGTCAACTACTCTATTTCCCTTGCTACAAAATGAGGTCTTTGATCAGAAGCAATGCTGTGTGAGATATCATAACTATAGACAAGGCATTTTGTGATTCTACAGAGAATGGAGTTAGCAGTAGCATCACAGGCAGGGAAGACAAATTCATATTGAGAAAACATGTCTTATTCAGTGGTGATGACTCTGCCTCACCATGATGGAAATCGTTTGATGTAATCAATCAGCCACCATGTCAGCGGCTGGTCCCCCAAGCATTAGTTCCACACTGGGGACTCGGGGTTGCTTTCTGTTTTAGGAGGTCCGGTACTAAGCAGTAAGCAGTAGTGGGTTATTTTTTTTTTTTTTTAATCGGGGCAGCCCAAGCTGTAGAGTTCATAGAGAACCTCCGGTCCCTGCCATCATTGTCACTGTGTCCCAGTGCCACTGAAGAAGCACCGAGGGGATGGAGAAGACATTGACTGGATCTACCTAATTGTCCTTTGATCCATCCGGTCACTGAAATTATTATGGATCACTTCCTCCAAAATTCTCTATAAAATTCAGGATTCCTGCCAAGGAACCAGCCTTGACTGAATGGAGAAACGTGATTTCGGGAGTGGGAATGAGAAAGAAAGAGACAGAAAGGATGGGATCTGGAGGGCAACAGTCAATGCTGCGGAGAAGACATTTATGCCTTCGCAGCAGGTTTATAGGATTCAAGCACAGTACCAGGATCAGTACATTTACAATTCAATAGAACAATCTACATAACAAACTACCAGTAAATATGTTTTTTTTAGTTAGCACTGTTACACTACATTGTGTCAGATAAACTAGTTTAAGGGCAAATCTTCTCTGTGTTTTACTTGATTTCCAAGTGCAGATCTCTTTGCTATGTGTGAATAGAGGAGAATAGCTATGTATTAGGAATTTTATTGTTGATGTCCAACTTAAAATTCCATTTCTTCGTGTGGGGGAAAAAACTATAAATGCCTGAAACTTTCTTTGTTACATAATTAGACATTTCCTTGCCTGTACCTATTAAGTAGGTATGTATTGTTTAAATCACATTAGATCTAAAGTTAAGTGTGTACATATGTACACACCACTATTTTGTCTTTATCCCAATTCCACTTTGTCCCTAGCTTTCAAGATTTATAGTCAAACGGAATTTTCCAGTCATCTGTTTTAAAATCATATTCTCCTAAATTTAAAACTTGTGCCAACATACACTCCTCTGTTAATCAAACACTTACCCACCCTGAAGCTGGCCCGGAATGAGAGTAACATTTCTAGTACCTCCCGAAGTTTAATTTGGGTAGAAATTACCCAAAGATTTTGTTAAAATGAAGAATCTGACTTGGTAGGTCTGGGATGGGACTGGAGAATGCATTTCTAACAAGTTCCAAGGTGATGTGGATAGAGTGCTAACCCATGAGATCATGTTTTTAAAACCAAGGAACAAATACACAAAAGCAATTGTTGTACTTGAGCCTGCTCTCACCAGCTCAGAGGACCCTACTGTTACATTTTGAGGAATTTTGCACACCAGTTGTTAACATAGCCATTATTAAATTATGTGAACTTTCAACTAAATAAATTATACTAAAACAAAAGAAATAGATATCTAAAACTCACCACTTCCTCATTAGTTTCCTATATTTTATTTTTATCCATGCTCTTGAGGTTATTCATATCTATAATGACTGTAAAAGAAAAAATCTATAAGTGGTGTCCTACTGCACATCTCTTTCCAATGCTGTTTTCAGTAATGTTGCATTGGTCACTTGAAATTTCCATAGTGATAGTATTTATAACACGGGAATTTGCAAACACTACAAGCAAATTCCTCCTTCCACCCATTTTTTTTAACCCCAAAAGACCCTGTTGTTAAATATTGCTAGCATACCATTGGTTCATTATGAGGTTTTGGTCCCTTTTTCTAAGATATCACCCAAAACATAGACTGGGTAGAGTCAATGCACTGTAACTGAACCCAAAATCCGGACTGGAAAGAGAGAGAAATAGATATATCACTTTACTTCTTTCATATCTGAAAATAACTATATTCTTAGTACTAAAATGTATACTGACTCTGAAGAGAGCAAAAGGATGCAGTTTAGGGGTCAAATGAAATTCGCAATGATGAACACTGTGTTCAACCTGATTGCAAAAAGCAATCTAAGAGCAGCTTAGAACTCAACATAGTTTGATTATTATATTGTTTTTTTACCTATACCTTAGAGAGAATGTTTATATTTATTATTTGGGAGAAAGTCCTTGTGACATTATAGTAAGTCAAAGGGTTCTTGAAATATTTCTTTGATGTTTTTCACTCTTTCACTATACAAAGAAAATAATTTTTATTTGAAGTTTCTTGCTGATGCAAAATTTTGTGACTAGGTGGACAAGAATGGATGCAGGTTTTAGGAATCTGTTCTAATACTCAAAAAAGCTTTGGAGCAAACTGAAGTCCCTCCTAGAATGAGACTTTCTACACTTGCCAGCTTTATTTACACTTTAATTGGACATTTGCTTATATATCTACTGTCACAAGGAGTTATTCAGCTTCTAATTTTTTTAAAGATTTTATTTATTTATTTAACAGACAGAGATCACAAGTTGGCAGAGAGGCAGGCAGAGAGAGAGAGGAAGGGAAGCAGGCTCCCCACTGAGCAGAGAGCCCCATATGGGGCTCAATCCCAGGACCCTGAGATCATGACTTGAGCAGAAGGCAGAGGCTTTAACCCACTGAACCACCCAGGCGGGCCTCAGCTTCTAATTTTGTCATGGAATATTTTTAGCCTTGATATATGTAAAAATACCTGGGTGAAAACTGTTATCTGGTAAGTTTTAAGTATGTAAAATTTATTCTTCAATCCACAAACAATTCACTCATTTAAACTCAGTTCAAATATTTCCCCATTCCATTAGTCTCCACTGACCACAGAAGGTAGAAGAATGGTCTCTCCTACCTTACCTCTGCATACCAAGAGTTTATTTCCTGCCTGAGGAAGATAGTCAGCCAGAGCACTATCTGGAAAAGATCATTTGAAAATGTCCAGCACGAGAAGGTTCTGAAGACTTAAGGGGCATTCTAAACTGGGGAAGGGGTAGAATGTTTTAAGAGGCTTTAACAAGAGGAAGGAGGTTTCTCAAAGTTCAGTTTGTTCCGGAAATGGGAAGAGAAGGATTTTTCACGTGGATTAGCAGTCATTGTTTGGACAGCCTGGATTTTATCTAAAGGATGGAGAGGAAGGTCATGGGCAAGAGTGGGTGGAACAGCTGCCAGGGACAAATACACATCAAGCAACATCCCCCCACACACACCCCTGCCCCGATTTTAAGACTTTCAGTTTCCCTCATGCATCTATCATCACTTGACATTTTCAATGTACCTTAGAGTTAATACAGTGATAAAAACTGTCTTTAACACTAGAGAAGTAGAAGAAATGCTACTCCAGGAAATCGGGCATGAACCATATGGTCTTCGTGCATTCAGTCATTTTCACCTTCATTTATTTATTTATTCTGCTCAATGAGACTTTTTTTCATTTTTATTCTAGTTGAAGTCTAGTTGACACAGAATGTAACAGTTTCAGGTGCACAATATAGTGATTCCACAAGTCTATACATTCTGTTACACTTACCCTAAGCGTAGCTGCCGTTTCTCACTACACAATGCTATTGCGATAGAATTGACTGTGTTTCCTATGCAGTCATCCCCGTAACTTGTTCATTCCATAACTGGAAGCCTGTACACCTCACTCGCCTTGACTCTTTTCACCCATCTCCCCCCATTCCCTCCTCTTTGACAACCATCGGTTTGTTCTCTTATTTAAGGGTCTGTTCTGCTCCATTTGATTTTAAATCTACATGTATCACAATACAGAACCAAAAACGTTAAAAAAAAATCACTCGACTGACTGTAGTCAAATAATAAATACAAGAATCCTCATGTAGATGATTCACTATCTATAGCTGCAAAGTTCCCTCAGGTGGTTTTAATCTACTTCATGCTGATTACATACACTCTGCCCTACGCATAACTTCCCCGTGTGCCCCTGTATCACAAGGGTACCACCGTGTTACTCAACCAGTTTCTATAATACACATTACCCTATTACTGTACCACTTTTAGAATTCCAAAAGGAGAAAAAAATCGTATCATTTCTTTATGTAAAGGAGAGATTTCATTTTACATATATGAAAGCTAATAAAATATACTGACTATAGACATTTTTATTTGTGGAAATTCATACAGTTTCTATCAGAACAGTCCTCAACTCGAACATGCTGGGATTTTAAATCTGTATCTGTAGTATTTTTTTTAAAGATTTTTATCTATTTATTTGAAAGAGAGAGAGAACATGAGCAGGAGAGAGAGCAAGCCCTGGGGCTAGGGGGTGCGGCAGAAGGAAAAGCAGACTCCTCGCTGAGCAGGGAGCCAGGCTTGGGGCTCAGTCACAGGACCCCGGGATCATGACTTCAGCGGAAGGCCAACACTTAAGCAACAGAACTAGCCAGGCACCCATGTCCATGGTATTTGTTTTTCCTTTTTTTAAATTATGTTATGTGAGTTACCATACAGTACTTCATTTCTTTTTGATGCAGTGTTCCATGATTTATTGTTTGTGTATGACACCCAGTGCTCCATGCAGTACCTGCCCTCCTTAATATCCGTGGGTGGGCTAAACTATCCCCCCTCCCCCTCCCCTCTGAAACCCTTAGTTTGATTCCCAGAGTCCATAGTCTCTCATGGTTGTTTCCCCACTCTGATGTCCCTCCTTTCATTTTTCTCTTCCTTCTCTTAATGTCCTCCATGCTATTCCTCATGCTCCAGAAGTAAGTGAAACCATATGATAATTGTCTTTCTCTGCTTGACTTATTTCACTCAGCATAATCCCCTCCAGTTCCATCCATGTTGATGCAAATGGTAGGTATTCATCCTTTCTGATGGCTGAATAATATTCCATTGTATATATGAACCACATCTTCTTTATCCATTTGTCTGTTGAAGGGCTTCTCAGCTCCTTCCACAGTTTACTATTGAGGACATTGTTGTTATGAACATCGGGGTGCATGTGCCCCTTCCTTTCACTATATCTATATCTTTTTTTTTTAAAGATTTATTTATTTATTTGATAGAGAGAGAGAGAGAAATCACAAGTAGACAGAGAGACAGGCAGAGAGAGAGGGGGGAAGCAGGCTCCCCGCTGAGCAGAAAGCTTGATGCGGGACTCGATCCCAGAACCCTGAGATCATGACTCGAGCTGAAGGCAGAGGCGTAACCCACTGAGCCACCCAGGCATCCCACTATATCTGTATCTTTGGGGTAAATACCCAGTAGTGGAACTGCTAGGTCATATGGGAATGCAAGTTGGTACAGCCATAGTATTTTTACAGTGTTATAAATTTATTCCAAATCCTGTATTTATGAAAGAGATCTATATAAAAGGTCTTCTGTAGGTTATTGAGAAATATATCAATGGCTATGAAACATTGAAGAAGATGAAACAAGATCAGACTAAATTTCTTGAGTACATGAATATTCAAGCCGTCAAGTTAAAAAGATACAAAATTAAAACACAAAAGATGCCTGGCTAGCTTAGTCTGTTAAGCTTCAGGCTCCTTGCTCAGCAGGAAGCCTGCTTCTCCCACTGTCTGCTGCTCCTCTGGCTTGTGCTTGTGCTCGCTCTCTGACAAATAAATAAATAAAATATTTTAAAAATCAATCAATCAACCAAACACACATTCAAGGTGCTTTTTATTATTGGATAATTTTATAAACCACCTACTACTTTTTCTTTAAGTTTCCATCCCTATAATCAAACTGGAATAAATCCATAGAATTCGACAAATACTTAATAAGAATTATCAATAAGTTAAAAATACCTTACTAGCTAAGTATTTTGTGTTTTTAATGTTAATAAGATACCATAATTGAGTTGCTTATAGTACAAGAGATTTAAGAAAAAGAAAAAAAGAAGAAAAATATGTTAAAATTTTTAACATATTTCTTTTTTGGGCATCACAATAGGATAGATAATTCTAGATGGGGAATCAGAACTAAAACTTTGGATTAGAAAAATATTCACATAATTCAAACTAAAGGGGAAAAAGTCCCAAATTATTTTCCTTTCAACAGCATCTATCTTAAAATCATATCTTATTATAAAATTAATTTATGATTATACTTAACTTTGAAAATATATAGAACAATAAAATGAGGGGTCCTTGGGTGGCTTTGGCTGCCACCAACGTTGGTTAAGTGTCCGCCTATGTCTCAGGTCATGACCTCAGTTTCCTGAGATTGAGCCCTGCATTGAGCCCTCTGCTCAGTGGGGAGTCTGCTTCTCCCTCTCCTTCTGTCCCTCCACCCTGTTCCTGCTCTCTCTCTCTCTCAAATAAATAAATAAAATCTTAAAAAAAAAAATAAAATGTGGGGCGTCTGGGTGGCTCAGTTGGTTAAAGCCCCTGCCTTTGGCTCAAGTCATAATCCCAGGGTCCTGGGATCAAGCCCCGCATCAGGCTCTCTGCTCAGCAGGGAGCCTGCCTCCTCCTCTCTCTGCCTGCTTCTCTGCCTGCTTGTGATCTCTATCTGTCAAATAAATAAATGAAATCTTTAGAAAAAAAATTAAAATTAAAATTAAAAATAAAATGAAAATTACTGATAAGTCTACAATCTCAAAATACCATTGCTATTTCTCTTCTTACTATTTTTCTTTTCATAAATATACTTTTAAAATACTTTAAAAATAGAATTTGAGTAAAGAAAATTTATTAACTTGCTTTTTTTATTTAATAGTATATCATGGTACTTTTCTCTCATTACATGTTTCAGAAATATTAACTTTAATGGCTGCAAAGTATTCCACTCTAAGATTTGTCTTTAGCAAAATACAATAGGAAAAAAACTTATTTTTCTAGCATAAGTACATCTGTGCCGAACCTTCATAACACCTTGTTGTGTGAATAATTACTTTTTGCCCTAGAATAAATTCCCAGAAGTGAAATTCCTGAATCAAAGGAAATGAATATTTTAAGGCTTTTGATACAAGTTAACAAATTGCCTCCAAGAAAGATTGCTAATTTATATGCGAGTCAACAAAGTATGAGAAATTTTAATTACCTGTGAACTCAAAGATGCTATTATTATTTTTAAAACAAAATGACTAAAAAAGGGACCACTTGTCAATTTAATAAGTGAAAAAAGTTATTTTATTTTGCATTTTTTGATTTCTAATTGGGTTAAACTTTTTCATATTTATTTGCTGCTTCCATTTCCCTTACTCTTTGCCTCATTTTATGATATACTCATTTTCCCCTTGAGTTGTACAATTAATTTTATTGTTTTTAAGAGTTTGATATTAAAAACTCCATTATTTTTCTGTCATAAACATTACAAATATTTCCCCAGACTTGTTATTACCTTTTAATTGTATTATTGTTTTGTCTATTTCTTTTTTTTTAAGATTTTATTTATTTATTAGAGAGATGGAGAGAGAGCACAAGTAGGCAGAGCAGCAGGCAGAGAGAGAGGTAGAAGCAGGCTCTCTGCTGAGCAGGGACTCCAATGTAGGGCTCTATCCCAAGACCCTGGGATCCTTACCTGAGCCAAAAGGCAGATGCTTAACAGATTGAGCCATTCACACACCCCTGATTTGTCTATTTCTATAGATATATAGAGGATTGAAAATTTGAAACTTAAAGATCAATCTTGTTTTCCCTTTAAGGTTTTTGTCTTTGTGACAAGCTGAGAGGCAGTGCCCCCTGTAAGATTACTTAGATCATTGATTAAAATTTTATTTTAGTTCCTTAAACTTCTATTTTTTACAGGAAAGTCTTTAATTTTTCTTTGCTACACTTAATGCTTTCCAGCCACTTCATGCTTTTTACCTGGAATTGTACACATATGATTCCAGTATTATGTGTCCTCCACCTGCCTAATAAAACCGCCTATTCTTTTATTTGAATTGCTTTTACATGTTTTTATATGACACTATTTTAATACCTTTCGTTTTTGTTTTACCTCACCCAAGAGCTTCATTTTTAAATTAAAACCTTCCCTTCTGAATTTCATGGGCTTTTCAATTTTTTTTCTTTATTTTTGTGACTTTAAAAATTGCCATTAAAAAATGCCAGCTGGTACAGGCACTCTGAGAAAGACAATATAGAGGTTTCCTCAAGAAGTTAAAAATTACTATGTCTCTCTCTAACAAACAAATACAATCTTTTTACGGGGATGGGGGAGTGCTTAGGTGGCTCAGTTGGTTAAGCATCTACCTTCAGCTCAGGTTAAGATCACAGGGTGCTGGGATGGTGCTGCTCGGTGGGGAGCCTGCTTCTCCCTCTGTCTCTGCCACTCCCCCTCTTGTGTTTTCTCTCTAATAAATAAATAAAATCTTTAAAAAAGTAAGTTAAAAATTGAGCTACCTGATTACCCAGCAATTGCACTACTATGTATTTACCCCAAAGATACAAATGTAGTGATCCAAAGGGGCACCTGCTCCCCCAATGATTATAGCAGCAATGTCCACAAGAGCCAAACTATGGAAAGAGCCAAGATGTCCATCAACAGATGAATGGATAAAGAAGATGTGGTATATTTATGCAATGGAATACTATGCAGCCATCAGAAGGGATGAAATCTTACCATTTACATCAATGTGGATGATATTATAGTATTATATTAGACTGTATTATGCTGAGCAAAATAACTCAAGCAGAGAAAGACAATTATGGTTTCACTCATCCATGAAACATAAGAAACAGCACGGAAGGTCATAGGGGAAGGGAGGGAAAACAGAATGAGAAGAAATCAGAGAAGGAGACAAACCATGAGAGACTCTTAACTATGACGCCAAGAAACTTAGTGTTGCTGGGGGGGGGGGGGGTGGAAGGGAGGTGGGGTAACTGGGCGACAGCATTAAAGAGGACACATGCTGGGGCACCTGGGTGGCTCAGTGGGTTAAAGCCTCTGCCTTTGGCTCAGGTCATGATCTCAGGGTCCTGGGGTCGAGCTCCACATTGGGCTCTCTGCTCTGCAGGGAGCCTGCTTCCCTCCCTCTCTCTGCCTGCCTCTCTGCCTACTTGTGATCTCTGTCTGTCAAAGGAATAAACAAAATCTTAAAAAGAAAAATAAATAAATAAGTAAATAAATAAAAATTGCCACAAAATGTCTGGAGGAGTATCATTTAATGATGCTGCTTATCAAGACTGATGTATCTCAAAAAGCATACACAAAGCTTTGTTCTCGGCTCAGTTGCTCTCAGTTCCTAGGTTTGGTCTGGTTTCCGTGATATTATTTTATGTTCTTGCTGTTTCCTTCGTTTTCTGTACTATGTGGACTTTTTCAAAAGTTTTATTTTACTTTATAATCTGCAGTATTTTAGAAGACATATATATCATTCTACTAGTGCTGACCTTTAAAGTTCTCACGTTTTTCTCGTTTATGAGATGTATCTGAGGTGTTATACAGCAATTATAATGTGATTTTTAATATTACATACTTAAAACCCCTTCATTTTTATTTCTGTAGGGAAAATATTTTTACTTTATTCCATTTCCATATTCCTCCTCATTCCACTTGAATATTACAATATATTTATTTTTATTCTTTTTTATCTCTTTGGCCTGTCATTCAGCTTCTGATTTTATTTCATGTCTGTCAACTGGTGTGTTATCAACTGATTTTTTTTTCAGGAGTATCATAGAGGTGTCATTTGTAAGGAATCATTTCTGTATGTGAATATGTTTTTATCTCCCTTTACAAGCCAAGGACAAATTGGCTGATTATATGATTATTACATCAAATTAAAATTGTGCAAAATATGGTCCATATCTCTGGCACCTAGTGTTGCACCAGACATTTTGGTAATTGATCTCCTTTTTTTGAACAGATGCTTCTAAAGGACTCATAGTACTGTGAGCTGACCATTTTACTCTGTCGTAGCTTCCTTTCTGCAGCCCCAGGATACGTTGCAGTGTGGATATGTCCTCCGTGCTGCAGCCTGAAATGTGGGTAGCCTTTCAATCTGCACGTACAAGGTAGTTTTCACCAGTTAGGGTTTTGGTTATTGTCTTCTATTAATTTTTTTATCTTTTTTATTCAGCAATAAAGTCAATTCCTTCATTTCTTTTTGTCCTTTATCCCCGCATTCTCAAAGGAATTCTGAATTTTATCCTCCAAATCCCTAATCCTAGTCCCCACTATATTAGCTCTGACCCTCGCTCAATTCAGGTGAATTATTATTATTATTATTCAACAATTTCACTTTGCATCGCCTTGCCCTCCGTCTTTGTCTCAGCTATCTCATTCATCATATCCTATGGAACTGTAATGACTGCCCAGTCTCCCTTTAGGATTCTCTGAATCCTATTTGGTTGGAATGACGTCTTCCTGCATTTTAATAAGACTTTTTTTTTTTCATTTTCCATGTAATTTAATGCCAAGTTCCAGATTTATCTTCTCCCTCTCTGCTCCTTCCCCTTGCCCTGCACTGTTTGTCCATATGATTGCATTCCTCTTCTCATCCCTGCCTGAGACAGAACATGGAGATGGGGTGTTCTCCAACAGACCTCTTGTGTCATTTGTCCATGATGCTGCTTCTCATGTGGATGGATGGTTCAATCATTTTATCAGTTTATACCTGGAAAGTAGATAGCTGTGCAGAATCCCGGTATTTGCTCACTTGTAGTAATTTATCTGGTGCAATTTCGCTTCACTAGGATTGATTCCTTTCTTTCACCCGTTGTGTAGTTTCTCTGAGTTGAAAGAGTCCACACCCCAAACCCACTGTTGCTAGGCTTCTTCCAGGGTGCCTCCTGTGTCTCCTTTTCTCCTCTTTGTCTTGTTGATTGTTAGGTTAGTTTTTTATGTTGCTGTTTCAGTTTTCACATTTGTCTGTATCTTCTCAGATATTGGTAAGAAATTGAGAGATGCTATATTTGGAGCCGCACAGTAGAAGTCATTTAAAGCTTAAATATAGAGCTTGAAGTCCGGAATTGTGATGCCACCAACTTTGGCTTTGTTCTTCAATATTCCTTTGGCTATTCGAGGTCTTTTCTGGTTCCATATAAATTTTAGGATTATTTGTTCCATTTCTTTGAAAAAAATGGATGGTATTTTGATAGGGATTGTATTAAATGTGTAGATTGCTTTAGGTAGCATAGACATTTTCACAATATTTATTCTTCCAATCCAGGAGCATGGAACATTTTTCCATTTTTTTGTGTCTTCCTCAATTTCTTTCATGAGTACTTTATAATTTTCTGTGTATAGATTCTTAGTCTCTTTGGTTAGGTTTATTCCTAGGTATCTTATAGTTTTGGGTACAATTGTGAATGGGATTAACTCCTTAATTTCTCTTTCTTCAGTCTTGTTGTTGGTGTACAGAAATGCAACTGATTTCTGTGCATTGATTTTATATCCTGACACTTTACTGAATTCCTGTACAAGTTCTAGCAGTTTTGGAGTGGAGTCTTTTGGGTTTTCCACATATAGTATCATATCATCTGTGAAGAGTGATAGTTTGACTTCTTCTTTACCGATTTGGATGCCTTTAATTTCTTTTTGTTGTCTGATTGCTGAGGCTAGGACTTCTAGTACTATGTTGAATAGCAGTGGTGATAATGGACATCCCTGCCGTGTTCCTGACCTTAATGGAAAAGCTTTCAGTTTTTCTCCATTGAGAATGATATTTGCGGTGGGTTTTTCATAGATGGCTTTGATAATATTGAGGTATGTGCCCTCTATCCCTACACTTTGAAGAGTTTTGATCAGGAAGGGATGCTGTACTTTGTCAAATGCTTTTTCAGCATCTATTGAGAGTATCATATGGTTCTTGTTCTTTCTTTTATTAATGTGTTCTATCACATTGATTGATTTGCGGATGTTGAACCAACCCTGCAGCCCTGGAATAAATCCCACTTGATCGTGGTGAATAATCCTTTTAATGTACTGTTGGATCCTATTGGCTAGTATTTTGGCGAGAATTTTTGCGTCTGTGTTCATCAAGGATATTGGTCTGTAGTTCTCTTTTTTGGTGGGATCCTTGTCTGGTTTTGGGATCAAGGTGATGCTGGCCTCATAAAATGAGTTTGGAAGTTTTCCTTCCATTTCTATTTTTTGGAACAGTTTCAGGAGAATAGGAATGAGTTCTTCTTTAAATGTTTGGTATCACAATTCCGGACTTCAAGCTCTATTACAAAGCTGTCATCATCAAGACAGCATGGTACTGGCACAAAAACAGACACATAGATCAGTGGAACAGAATAGAGAGCCCAGAAATCGACCCTCAACTCTATGGCCAACTCATCTTCGACAAAGCAGGAAAGAATGTCCAATGGAAAAAAGACAGCCTCTTCAATAAATGGTGCTGGGAAAATTGGACAGCCACATGCAGAAAAATGAAATTGGACCACTTCCTTACACCACACACGAAAATAGACTCCAAATGGATGAAGGACCTCAATGTGAGAAAGGAATCCATCAAAATCCTTGAGGAGAATGCAGGCAGCAACCTCTTCGACCTCAGCCGCAGCAACATCTTCCTAGGAACAACGGCAAAGGCAAGGGAAGCAAGGGCAAAAATGAACTATTGGGATTTCATCAAGATCAAAAGCTTTTGCACAGCAAAGGAAACAGTTCACAAAACCAAAAGACAACTGACAGAATGGGAGAAGATATTTGCAAACGACATATCAGATAAAGGGCTAGTATCCAAAATCTATAAGGAACTTAGCAAACTCAACACCCAAAGAACAAACAATCCAATCAAGAAATGGGCAGAGGACATGAACAGACATTTCTGCAAAGAAGACATCCAGATGGCCAACAGACACATGAAAAAGTGCTCCACGTCACTCGGCATCAGGGAAATACAAATCAAAACCACAATGAGATATCACCTCACACCAGTCAGAATGGCTAAAATTAACAAGTCAGGAAATGACAGATGCTGGAGAGGATGTGGAGAAAGGGGAACCCTCCTCCACTGTTGGTGGGAATGCAAGCTGGTGCAACCACTCTGGAAAACAGCATGGAGGTTCCTCAAAATGTTGAAAATAGAACTACCCTATGACCCAGCAATTGCACTACTGGGTATTTACCCTAAAGATACAAACATAGTGATCCGAAGGGGTACGTGTACCCGAATGTTTATAGCAGCAATGTCTACAATAGCCAGACTATGGAAAGAATCTAGATGTCCATCAACAGATGAATGGATCAAGAAGATGTGGTATATATACACAATGGAATACTATGCAGCCATCAAAAGAAATGAAATCTTGCCATTTGCGACGACGTGGATGGAACTAGAGCGTATCATGCTTAGTGAAATAAGTCAATCGGAGAAAGACAACTATCATATGATCTCCCTGATATGAGGACATGGAGAAGCAACATGGGGGGGTAGGGGGATAGGAGAAGAATAAATGAAACAAGATGGGATTGGGAGGGAGACAAACCATAAATGACTCTTAATCTCACAAAACAAACTGGGGGTTGCTGGGGGGAGGTGGGATTGGGAGAGGGGGAGCGGGCTATGGACATTGGGGAGGGGAGGCGAACCATAAGAGACTATGGACTCTGAAAAACAACCTGAGGGTTTTGAAGGGTCAGGGGTGGGAGGTTGGGGGAACAGGTGGTGGGTAATGGGGAGGGCACGTTTTGCATGGAGCACTGGGTGTTGTGCAAAAAGAATGAATACTGTTACGCTGAAAAAATAAATAAAATGGGAAAAAAAAATATATAGTAGATTCTGAAAAAAAAAAAAAAAAAAGCTTAAATATAAACCCTCAAGCGCTTGAGCCCTGACTCTTCTGGCAGCATATCAAACTTTATTTCTCTAGTCCAGTGTTCCGGACTGAATTATGTCCCCCTAAAATTGGTCCGTTGAAGTCTTAACCCCCAGTATCCAGGATGTGACTATATTTGGAGATAAGGTCTTTAAAGAGGTAACCAAGATAAAAATGGGGTCATTAGGGTGGGCCCTAATCCAGTATGAGTGGAGTCTATATAAGAAGAGGAAATTTGGATACAGATGGTACAGAGGGAAGACCAGGGAGAAGATGGCCGTCTACAAGCCAAGGAGCGATGCCTCAGAAGAAACCAACCCCGACGACACTTAGATCTCAGACTTCTAGACTCTAGGGCTGTGAGGTAATACATGTCTGTGTTGTTGTTTTTTTTTTTTTAATTTTTTTTTTTAAAGATTCCATTAGATATGGTCATTAGTGGGCTGCACAGTTGTTTGGAATGATGTAATTTTTTTAAGATTTTATTTTTATTTATCTGACAGAGATCACAAGTAGGCAGAAAAGCAGGCAGAGAGAGAGAGAGGAAGCAGGCTCCCCGCTGAGCAGACAGCCCGATGCAGGGCTTGATCCCAGGACCCTGGGATCATGACCTCAGCCGAAGGCAGAGGCCTTAGCCCACTGAGCCACCCAGGCGGCCCCATGTCTGTGTTTTATGCACTCTAATCTGTGGCACGTAGTTATGGCAGCCCTAGCCAGCTAACACCTCCTTTTCCTTTCCCACATCAATAGATGACTGCTTTACCTACTCTGTTTATTCTTCAAGCCTCCTATCCTCTCCCATGTTCTCACTTTGACCTGAGGACCCTGTTTCTTATTACACTGAGAAAATATAAGTAATCAGAGAAGCGCATTCACAGACACTCACTACCACTCCATCCAACCTACAGGTTTATATGGTGCATACTTGGAACAAACGTAAATCATTTAGAACACGTGACACCTTCACATTGGGTAATCCCACCATGGAAATGCTCTTCCCCAAGACGTCTGCATGGCTAACTTCCTCACCTCTTTCAAATGATTGCTTAGATAATGTGATTTTTCTATGAGTTCCAGCTTGACCAAGCTATTTGAAATTATAATGCACTTCCTAATCCTAAATTCATCCTTACTCTGATCAATTCTTTTCACAACACCTACTAATAGTGTATATGATTTATGAATTTATTACATGTTATTTATTGTCTGTTCCTATCAGAAGACAAGCTGCAAGTATATAGGAACGTATGTCTTTCTTTTTCTAATCCATCTCAAGCACTTAGATCAGTGTCTAAGTAGGCACCAAATATATATTGGACACAGAGGACACTGTGTCCAATAAAGACTGTGTCCAGTAAACACTGGACACAGTAATCACCAAATAAATATTTATGAAATTCTTTCATAAGCTGAATATCTTCAAGCAACTATAACGTTTCTCAACTCATCTTCCCTGTATTGTTCGGGCATACTTATAAAATTGAAAAAATTTTGATATGGTAGCCTATGGCATAGACAGAAGAGTCACAGGTTCACCCGTGTTCTGGGTACACCAGTTGATTATCAGTGTCCAGGACAATAAATAACGGATCTGGTATTTATAATGGTACTAACTTCATTACCCAGCAGAAGTGCCCTTCTGTGCTGCCTTGCACTTAGGAGAAAGCAGAATACTAAGTATCCACAAGAGTATCAACCTACAGTCTCCCTATGTAAATTTTTTTTTTAAAGATTTTATTTACTTATTTGACAGAGAGAGAGAGATCACAAGTAGGCAGAGAGGCAGGCGGGGAGAGGGGGGTGGAAGCAGGCTCCCCGCTGAGCAGAGAGCCCAATGCTGGGCTGGATCCCAGGACCCTGGGATCATGACCTGAGCCGAAGACAGAGGCTTAAGCCACTGAGCCACCCAGGTGCCCCTCCCAATGTAAATTTTTTTCTTAATGAACTTTTACTGGTTTACGGGCTTTACCCACAAATCTCCCCACTCAACTAAATTCCCCCACCGGTGATTCTGTTGTAGATCCCTTAAAACTGCTCAGACTTCTCAGATGCGAGGCACTGGTACTCAGAGGTCAAGGGTATGAGATTTGGAGCCAAGTAGCCTGACTCTGAGTCCTCACTATTTTCTCGTGCACCGGCTTGTCTTACCTGCAGCTTTCACATCTGTAAAACGGATCAAATGACGGTGCATATCTGGCAGAATCTGTGATGCCTGAAATAGCTAATGCATGCAAACTATATAATAGCATATTTTCAAAGAGTAAGCAATCAAAAAATGTGATCTATTGTTGTTGCTGTTGTTGCTAACTGGCCCTGGCATCCATCTGATACCAAGGATGAATTTTTTTAGAAACCTTTGCAGAAACAATGTTTCACTCTGTTCTCTTTAATTCCCACACTAGAATTTTATTTTCTCTATTTCCTTAGATATCATCACTTGGACTGGGGAATGCAGGCATATTTGTAGGTAAAGCTAATTTTTATCTAGCCCTGCTCTTCACTCAATCTCCTTGCTCCCTGTTCTTTGGGATTTCTTTTTTTGTTGTTTTGTTTTGTTTTTAAGATTTTATTTACTTGACAGAGTGAGAAATTGCAAGTAAGCAGAGAGGCAGGCAGAGAGAGCGGGGAGGGAAGCAGGCTCCCCACTGAGCAGAGAGCCCAATGCTAGGCTGGATCCCAGGACCCTGAGACCATGACCTGAGCTGAAGGCAGAGGCTTAACCCACTGAGCCACCCAGGTGCCCCCCTCTTTGGGATTTCTAATATGCTATGCAGCTATGGATTCAGGGTTATCATGGTTCTCCCATAATAAAGTGTCTGGCTACTGGAACTCAGCCTCCCCAGAGGAAAGTTTTTCTGTCCTTTGGGCTCTCATCTCTCTAGGACCCCAACAAACTGAATCTGCATTCATCTTTAACTTACTCAATTTTCATCATTTTATCTCTGATATAAATGCTTGTGAGCTTGTAACCTCATACAAGAATTCCCTGAATTGTATAAATTCTCTGCCACCTAGACACAAATCATGATTACATATAGGATTAATATTGTCATACAAACTAGTTTTCTCAATATATCCTAATGTTTGGAAGCTTCATTTGACAAAACTTTACTGACCCCCCCCCCATTATATGTCAGTCATGAACAAAATGATCTTATTTCTCATGTCAGCATTCTACAGCAAAAGAAGAAAACAGATCTTGAATAATCAGTCCCCAGTGTTGACAAAGCAATGTATGCCATGGTCTGAGATACAGCACAGGAAGCTAGTAGTTTCGTTGTGTCCAAATTAGGTTTAAGTATAAATACCCTTACATCCTAAGAATATTTAGTTGTTTTAACAAGCATTTCTGTGAAATCTGTTAAGTGATTTCTTTTTTTTTTTTTTTTAAGATTTCATTTATTTATTTATTTGACAGCGCACGAGAGAGATCACAAGCAGGCAGAGAGGCAGGCAGAGAGAGAGAGGAAGGGAAGCAGCCTCCCTGCTGAGCAGAGAACCCGATGTGGGACTCGATCCCAGAACCCTGAGATCATGACCTGATCCGAAGGCAGCAGCTTAACCCACTGAGCCACCCAGGCACCCAAGTGATTTCTTTATAATCAAAGAAAATTATGTAAAAGAACAAACCTGTAACTTTTCTTCAGAATTTCTGATGAGGCATTCGTCAGAATTTCTGATGAGAAATTCTTATACATGGTTGACATCGGATCAGTCCATTTTACATGAATACATGTATCTATATCTATTCTTTAATTAGAAAAAAAGAAACTTTAGGAACAATGGCTCAACTCTAGAGCTCAGCAGGAGACCTATTTTGATGTAGCCCCACAATTTACTAGAAAAATTCACTTTTAACCCTAGACTTATGAGTGTTTGATCCAGAAACAATTTAGCACGTTTGAGAGTATCCTTCCAGTACCTTTGGCTTTTTGCCCAGTTTCAATCAAAGCAACATTTTTATTATCAGGTGATTTCTTTCTGTCGCTTTGCTGTCTCTTTAACACGTTAAACGGGTGCCCAGTTCATTCTTTTTCATTAAACTTTTTTTCAAGTTGATTTCTAAAGGTAGAGAGTATTTTTAGGATCTACACTAGCTCTTCTACTTGCCTTATCAAATCCCATAATTACAGGCAGACATTCAGGTAATGAATGGGAAAAGGGACCTGCAAGTGTTGATCAAAATCCAACAGACTGATTCTGAGATCTGACCCGAGTGAACAATGGTCACATTTCACATTTCCATTTTCTCAGTTGGCAAAGTTTATGTGCCCCACCAAAACTCCTTGGTACAAGTAAGGCTTCAAAAATTAGCCATAGCTTCTCTTTGCAAAATTTGAAGAACCTATATTATTTGTACCTGAGTATTGCTGAGAAAGGTATTTTACTGAATTAATTTTTTTAAAGATTTGGATTTATTTTAGAGAGAGAAAGAGTACACATGTGCAATGGGGAAGGGCCTCTGGCCCTTCAGGCAGACTCCCCACTGAATGCAGAGCCAGATGAGATCATGACCTGAGTGAAATAAAGGCAGAGGTTTAACCTACTGAGCCACCCAGGTGACTGTGACTTAATTTTTAACGATGGTTAACACTGACCATACTCTAATATATTTATTTCATTAAGGTCAATATTTGTATTTTAAAAATCTCCTAAGTTACTGAACTCTAATTGGCATAGATGAAAACATCGGTCATGACAAAATTCTTGACTTACCTTGATTTCCTTGGGCTTTAACTAAATTTTGGAAAAACTATTGCCTTTTTTAGTTGCCAGAACCTACCTTAGATCTTAATATTTCTATGAACAGAACCTAAGTCTGAATTTTCCCCCACTAGATCATCTTAGTGTAAGCAGCCTAATAGTCACTCAATAAATACTTGTGGAATTAATAAATGGATTTTTAAGTAAATTAACAATTCGACTCTCAAGGAATGATTTTCAGTTTTTGATCCAAACTTCCACATTATGTGGAAACATGAAATCTGCAGTTAGTTTATTCAATAATGTCTACATTCCTGAACTTCCATCTGTTTTGCACCTAAGAGTCCTTCTCTAATTTCTATTTTTTTTTTTAGAAATATTTGATCTCAAAAAAAAAAAAGAAAGAAAGAAAGAAATATTTTATCTCGTGCTTATTTTAAGCCTTGTGCTGCTGAAGCCTGGCTGCCTGCTCTTTCCTCTTTACCACATAATCTGAGGTGGTGACCTGGGATCTATTCTCAACTCATAGTCACATGACTTCTCTCCGAGATAAAGCCACATCTCAAAATCAGCCAGTAGGGAAACAAGAGAAACTGTGTCTTAAAGACCTCCAGTGAAATATTTACTTCAAAGCTTACTTTAAGGTTTTGAAAAAAAAATTTTGAGGTTCTCAGTTATTCTCTTTCCTCCACGAACAAACACTAACAAGCAAACAAACACAACCTCAGATTTGCCCATGGGAAATATCAGAACTTACTAGAATTAAATGTCCCCCTTACTCTGGTCTTCCAGAAACATGCAGGGAGTCACTTGATGGAAAAAACTGATGCCTCGCTTACATCAGATTAAGATCTTGCTCTATGTCCTTGATGAATAATATTAAAAATGTAAGTAGCTTCATGCATATTTCAAAGCACTATAAATATAGCAACCTAATTTCTTGTCTCTTTAATTTGAGGAGAGTTCGTGAAATCTTTCCAAAGAGGTGCAAAAAAAGTCATTGTTGGTTTCCTGATTCAAGAATGCAGACCTAACTCCAGTGTTTATCTCCATCTCTTCCAATATCCCCAATGAAATGATAATACATAAATAAACCCATTACATCAGAGAAAATGGTCTATCCAAAGATAAGAGATTTTTAACAAATTTCCAACAGACAGAAACAGAGTGGAAACCTGTTGACAGATTAAAAACAGCACTGCAAAATATGCAGAGGAGGATGGCAGCAAAGGAGGGAATTTATCTTTCAAGCCAGACTTCAGAGAGCTTCCAGACTCGAGATTGGCCAGGACAAGACAGGGAAAGGAGTAGGATATGGAAATATCTTCAGAACTGATGTCTTTCTTCTCTTACAGTTATACTGAGATAAAACTGACAAAATTGTAAGATATTTAAAAAGTGTTCAATGTGATGATCTGATACACATATATACTTTGTGAAAGGATCCTTCCTTGGAGTTAAAGGACACAACCATCACTTCAGTTTTTTTGAATTCTGTGTGTGAGAGAGAGAACATTGAAGTTCTACAGTCTTAGCAAATGTTCATTAGACAGCACTGTGTTATCAACTATATTAAAACTACGCTACATTTGCTTCTCAGACCTTGTTCATTTGGTAACTGAGAATTTGTACCCCTTTTCCAACCTCCTCCTATTTCCCCTACCACCCTCCCCCAGCAACCACTTTTCTACTTTCTGTTTCTATAAAAGAGGAAGGTCTTAAGCAATTTCCTCCCTTCTCTACTCTCAGAAAGCACGGGTTTTTTGCTGACAAACACCTGAGAACTTTAAATAAATTTACCAAGCTATTATGGAAATATAGGGTTGACAGGGTGTCTTCTGGAACTCTATTCCATCATATTGGGGACACCATCCTAAAACTTAGCTTCTCCCCTTCTCATCCTCAAGTGGGTAAGGGCAGTTGATAAGCTCTTACCATGCAGCGAGCCCAGAGTAATATTTCTTCCCGAGTGAAAAGACTGAGAGGCAAAATGTCTTACATGTACAACAAGAGAGAAACACAGGCAGGTTTCCTTCGAATTTAACCATGTCCTCAATTCATAAACATGAACAAACAATTCCAGATCACCAGACATGTGTAGAAAAACAACAGATTAAAGAAAAACCTCTAAAGGAACAAGCAGAACAGACTTGCTGGTACATTTTAAACTTTTCCAAATTGAGCTAAGTACACATATGAACTCTTTCTCATGGTTGCAGCCCACATTATAAATGTTAGGACTTTAGGAATATAAAAGTGAAGGTGGAAGGGGTGAAAATTAGAGACAAAGACCAAGGTCGAGGTACAAACAGCAGCATCTTTCAAGGTGGAAGAGGAAAAATGCTTACTTGGATGGAGTAAGAAGGAACATCAGAAATTACAATAAAAGGGGCACCTGGGTGGCTCAGTGGGTTAAAGCCTCTGCCTTCAGCTCGGGTCATGATCCCAGGGTCCTGGGATCGAGCCCCACATCGGGCTCTCTGCTCTGCAGGGAGCCTGCTTCCTCCACTCTCTCTCTGCCTACTTGTGATTTCTCTCTGTCAAATAAATAAAATATTAAAAAAAAAAGAAATTTCAATAAAAGGATCGAAAAGAGATTATAGTGGCAACTGATTCTTATTCTTTTAAATCTCTAAGTAAATAGATATATAAATAAATCAAGTGATATAAATAATCCCGGAACAAATAAATACAGAAACCATTTGTATTCATCTCCTCTGGCAAATGAAACTGGGCATGTTGACAGTGTGCAGGGGACTCTTGTCTTTCATTATAAACCTTTCCGTTCTGTTTCATTTTTTATTTTGCACATAAATTAATTTGAAAAATCAAAGCTGGAGATGAGTACAAAAGAGAATTATTTTCTCTGATTTCCAAGGTTTAGAGGTCATAACTTACTGAATTAGTTTCTCAGTTAGTGCAGATGGCATTGGATTGGCTAAGTGGTTTTTAAGCACACAAAAAGCTTGGATTCATCTACCCAGAAACTCCTGGTCAGAATCTCACAGGTTTTTTCCCAGAGAAATGTGAGACCTAAGGTGCAGAATCACCGTCTTTGGCATCCAGGCATTGAGAAAGCCCAGATACACACCTCACTGTCTCTGCTCTTGTTTCTATCCACACCTCTCCCCAAATCCTCCTGCCTTTCATCTTTCACGTTGCCTGTGTCCTCCTTCATTCCTGACTTTACACTCAACTCTGGCTTAATAATTCAATTTTAATTTCTACTTACTCCCTGAATTTATGGTTTGGTTTGGCATTTTGTGTCCCAAACTGCTTTGATAACCCCGTCATCATCTTCCAAGCCTACAGACCGAGTCATTTCTACAAGATACTATACAACCCTGAGGAAATTATGATGTCACTCTTGAGGCTCATGAATTGACACAATAATTTTGGTCAAGAAATATCACAGAATCACGAACCTGGGGAACTAAATTCATAGCATTCCTCAT
Source organism: Meles meles (assembly GCF_922984935.1). Classification (NCBI taxonomy): domain Eukaryota; kingdom Metazoa; phylum Chordata; class Mammalia; order Carnivora; family Mustelidae; genus Meles; species Meles meles. Next base: position 14,146,604 of record NC_060070.1, read on the forward strand.
TCTCTGAAGGGTGTTTTGATAGTTTGCCTCTGTTTATCCTGTATTCTATAACAATTTTCTCTAAAGCTTCCTGTTAAATATTTAAGTCATAGCTTATTTTTGTCACTTAAATAAATCAGTACCATAAAGTATTATCATTTATACTTCACCACTTAATCCTACTTGTACACATTATTATGTAGTTCAAAATTTATTTGTTTTACATTGAGGTTTGCACAACAGTGAGTAGACCAGAAGAACAATGACAGACATTGAGATCATATTAGGAAAAGCATTTACCAATGCAAATCCCCCAAAATAAAGTGCCATTAAATATTTCAGTATTCAAATAGTAATTGCTTCTATTGTTCAAAAAAAATTAAAGCCTTCCTCTTAAATATCAAAAAAAAACCCATATAACCATTTATTAAACCAATGTATTGATCATTTAATAGAAGATTTGAGAAAGTCATAGAGCAAGGAGACCGTAGAATTCCTTCTCTACTATTCACCAGCTTCCGAACTTGAGCAAGAGTCATAATCCTTCTGAACCTTTTTCCTAAACATCCAAATGGGGACATGCTAGTCAGAGTTTTGGTCTGCAAACAACAAAGACAAATTCAGACAAACTGACACAAAAAGAATGTATTCAAGGGGTATTGGATTATCAAAACCCAAAGATTAGCCCATTATAGGCTCATAAAATGATCAAAAATGAGGGAAGGTAAAATAAAGTGCGGGAACATTCCACTCAAGACACCACTGGAAATGGCATCGCAAACATTCCAGATGCAGAGAATCATTTCAGACAAATCCCCTGATTCACTGAATCCCTGCCAAGGCAGAAATTTCTGATCCGCCTGACCTCTCCACCTACCTTGGGAGTCCCTGAAAATAAAAATAAGAGCTAATATCTTTATGGCACTTATTTTATAACGGGTTCTCTTCTGAACCCCACAGACATAACAGCACATTTACTCCCACAACAAACACATGGGGTTGTTTTGTGTTTTTTAATCAATTAACTAAGATTGTTCATTTTTGTCAACCAATTAATGAGGTACATATGATAATTCCCTATTTTACAGATTAGGAAACTGAGGCACAGGGCTGTTAAGTAATTTGCCAAGATCTCACAGCTAGTGACTGGTAGTGTTAGAGTTTAAACCTCTTCACACTAATTTGTGTGTCCTCTGTGGTGATTAATATGCCAACCCCACAGATCATCGGGAGCCTGAAACATTGTGTGCATTCAGTAATTATGTGATAATTATATAATTGTGTGAGATTGTGTGGTAATTCCTCTCAAGTCTTCATGAAACAGGAATCACTACGAATGAGGTATTTTAATAATGGTTTGCTCAAGTACACATGCATTAGAAATACAGGCTAGCTTTCTAAATTGAGTGGGTATAGTTCTCTTGAGTAGAAGACATTTTGGTATCTAAAGATCAAAATTGCACAGTTAATGGGGAAAAACACTAACAATAAAGTCAAGATGAGCCCATAACATGGGGCTTCCCATCCATTTCCCATCATGACATTCAGAGAAAATGAGAATTTGTATAGCACAATACTCTGTGTGCACTATATCCCAGGATGTTTGCAGCTGGCGCTGCCCCACATCCCAGCTGGTCTCTCCTGAGAACAGAAGTGGGTATCTCAGGACACCAGTAATCCAATCACAGCACATCATCATGAGTGAAGACCACTGCCTATCTACCAGAAAATGTTCTTGGGTATCAATAATTAACCTTTGAGATTATGTTTTAATAAAATATTTTCCTTTAAAAAAATCACCAGAAGATTACCAACCAGACTTAAGTCCTCGACTTACTTCATTTGCACAGACTTACAAATTTATGCAAGTAGTAATAAACCAAAACTACTAACAGTTTTTCTTTTTTAAAAAAGGCAGGGCAGTGCCCTGCTCAGTAACAGGATGTTGATCTCTGTGATCAGGTGTCTACCTCTGCCTCATGGGAAGCATGTTTACATATGTGAAGGGGCACAGCATTTCACAGAAGGCAGTGTGGCCAAATGTTGATTTTACATAAAACAGTCCCCTCTCTTCTTCTCCTTACCTCTACATCCCATACATACTAATGTCTTTCTATTTCCCCAGATGTGCCTGCTTTCTTCACCTCCGGCCTTTGTATGTGATATTCATACCTAAAATGCCCTTCCTTCCTTTCCCCAATCCTTTTACCTAGTTAGCAATCACCTTTCAGCAAGACTCCCGGGACTACTGGTGATCTTCTTTGTCAACTGCTATCATTGCACCCATCACAGCACTCTTCATTCTATGGCATAATCGTCTATTTTCTTGGCGGCCACCCTCTAAGGGAAAGTAGGGTTAGTTTTGGCCTTACTCATGGCTCTCTGTGTGGCTAGCACCAAGCTGAACATTTAGCACAAAATGCTGATGCTTTTTCTTCCTTCCTAAGTAGTTCACTGTTAATTTCATATCAATCTATGTCACCCTGTATTCGAGGAATTAACTATTTTCACTTTTTGTAATGAATAATTTCCTTTAACATTAATGTCACCAATAGAGAATAAGGAATAAGCGAGTGCGGTAACACTGCATAACTTATTATTCCCTCACATTTTTGCTCAAAGGTCACCTTCCCAGTGAAACCTTTTATAAATAGCATATTTAAAATTTCACCTTCCACAAGAACATTCCTTACTTATTTTTCTCCATAATACTTACTACGGCCTGAAACACCATATGTCTTGTTTATTAATGTGCTTATTATCCATTTATGACCACTGGAATACAAATCCCATAAGGGCAGTAAATTTTAACCTGTTTTGTACATTGCTGTGTCCTCGATCTTAGAGCAATGCCTGGCTCATATAGATGTCCTGTAAATATTTGTGGACTGTACGACAACTGGGCAAGCAGAACTGTAAGACCAGCTCTATACTACGGATTTGAGCATATTCTTGGATTTCCGTGACATAAATGGAATCTGCACAGCATAACAGCAAAGAAAGAATATAGACTTCCAAATCGCATGGAATTGTTTTTCCTATTTGCTTTGTTTCTTTCTTATTATTTTATTGCCGTGAGCATAGAAGGAAAGTGGGCATTACAATTAGTTTCCTATATTCAGCAAATAAGACATTACCGACAATGTAGTTAATTGGTCTAGGGTCACTTGGTCAATGTATCTGTCCTAATGTAAATCCAGACCTCTTGGAAATAATGTTGCTTACTTACTTTTTTTCTATGATCTCCCCTCCTCCCTAAACACCTCCTAATTTCTCCACCAAAATTATAACAAAATAAATTGAACAAAGCTTAGTTCCATGGGTATGCAACAGATTTCATGCGTTAGATGACACTCATCTTAGGGTGAGACTGATTATCCCATCCAGCCCTCATCATGTCATCTGTTCATTTCTGTGCAACCTTGTCTAAGAAACACTGCACCAGGGGCACCTGGTTGGATCAGTTCAGTGCTCAGGTCATGATCTCTGGGTCCTGGGATCAAGGTCCCAGTTGGGCTCTCTGCTCAGCAGGGAATCTGCTTCTCCTTCTTCTTCTGCCCCCCATCCTGCTTATGCTAGCTTGCTCTCTCTCTCTCTCTCCCTCACTCATGAATAAATAAAATCTTCAAAGAACGAAAGAAACAAACAAACAAACATCACCAGGGACACCTGGGTGGTTCAGTCGGTTAAGCATCTGACTCTTGATTTTGGCCCAGGTCATGATCTCAGGGTCATGAGATTGAGCCCCACCTGGGGCTCAGCATTGGACTCCACATTGAGCTCAGAGTCTGCTTATTCCTCTACCTCCCCCCTGCCCCCCCCAGCCATGTGTGTGTGTGTGCATTCTCTCTCTCTCCCCCTCCAGTTCTCTCTCAGAAAGAAAGAAAGAAATAAAGAAGAAAAGAGAGGAAGGAAGGGAGGAAGGAAGGAAGGAAGGAAGGAAGGAAGGAAGGAGAGGAAGACTGTACCAGAGTGTACCATCTTTCCATATATAAAAGGTGTGTGTTACATTCTATATGGGACTGGTTTTGAACCGCAGTTCTACACACAGCCATTGTGAAATTTTTAGAAAAATCACCCAACCCGCTTGAGTATCAGATCCCTCTTATGTGAAATGGAATAACAGTACTAGTAGCAGTAATAAACTCTATCCTAATAGCTCTACCCTAAGGCTGTTGTACAGAATAGAGACAGTGGAGGTCAGGGATCTAGCACAGAGCCAGGTATACAATAAGTTCTCACTAAGTGAGAGCTATTGCAATAAGTGTTATCACTATTATTTGGGGGGATGGAGTGAATGAGAAGAAACATTTGATGGTGGTTTCTATTTAGAAGCTCATTCTTCACCAGTTGGGAATAGAATAATTTGTCCCCACTTATTTTGTGAGAATTGGGAAAATGTACTCTCTAGAAAATTTTTTATATTTCAATGTTTTGTGAAGGTAGAGAGCCAGAAGAACTTCACTTCTATGTTAGGTTCCATGATGTAAACAGCAAGGGCAGTAAAGGACGATTGTTGACAATTCATGGTCTTATTTGTCACCTAGGTAACCAAAACTACCTAGAAAACATACCTGGGAACCTAACCCCACTGAGACTCTGGCACATTCCTGCCCACATCTCCCTGATGGACGTTTTAGGGCCCTTCATAACGGCAGCGCACTCCCATGGCTGAATAAAGCTACGTGGAAGCCAGGAGAATTAAGCCATAAATTTTAAGAGGATAAACTGCTCTTAATGAGACTATCACATGCCAAAACCAGATCATTTCATAACAATGTAAAATACTGCAATGACAAAACAAGCCTGGTGGCTTCAAAAATAAATACCTGCCATTAGTTTGGATATTTTGAGCAGAACATTTAATCGACCTCTTTCAGAAGCTTCTTTTCATGAAGAACTGAAAACCACGGGGGTAAATAACTATATTTTAATTTTGAGTGCTTTTCAACACTAAGGGAGAGTGAGTAATATGAAATCAGCCATGTCTGAGGAGTCTTAAAATCACTTAAACATGCAGATTAAAGTGCTGCGTGCTCTGAAGACAAATGCCCTGCTTTCTTAGAGCCTCTAATGATCCAAGCACAATACTGATGAAATTACAGTAAGACATTTCTTTCCCAAAGTAAGAGAAGATTATTTGTAATGCATTAAGCAATCTCCTCTGGACAGTCCAGGTTTTTGAGATGAAGTTCCTGTACTCTGCTGTGTTCGGAGCACGTTGGATTTACATTTTAGCACTTGAGAAAGTTTGGGGCTCCTGACAGATCACTGGTGTGGCTGCTCCTCCGAGGAGGTCCAGGGTCAGTGCCTGGGAGTCAACCACCTGGGAGGCATCTGGGAGGGAAGCCATCCTCCACCTGTAAGTGCTGAGAGGGAAATTTGCACTTGGTATAAGAGACGATATGAATAAACGGTATCGGTTTTGTGCATCGCTGTCATTATCATTCATTGTTACACCTTTTCTTACACCTTTAATAGGTGCTTTTGGTGATTCAACTCGGATTAAAATAAGAATTAATTTAGGGGAGAAAGTTGTACTAGCAATGGTCAAAAATTCTCAGCTGTCAGAACATTCTCCATTTTGGACTACCTCTGTCAAAATCCCTGATTTGTCTGCTCCAGCTTCACCGTTAAGATCCCCAATTTCGTTCAACATCTCCCCGGCTGCAGCCACAGCCTCGGCCTCCCCCTCCCACCCTCCCTGCCATGGGACTTCTCCCTCCCGGAGGGACCATTGAGCCTTAATATTCCTATCCACACCTGAGCCAAGTATGATGCTACTCCTACAAAGTCCCAAGTATGATGCTGCTCCGTCCCAAGGTGGGTGTGAATATCCTCCACACTACTTGCAGCCTAGCATCTCAGAAGAGCTAGATTTATGATCTAGCCTTATTTTACAAGGCAAACCGTTGTCTCCCCATCCCCCTTCTACTCTGTAAACACTATGTTCAAAAGTAAGTAATCAAGTGGAAGTTGCTTGTGGCCAAATGAACTTACGCACCTCTAGTTCTGTAGGAACCAGTGGGCTCATTGACCTGTTACTTGGATTTCTAGGACAAATTGTATCCCCTTTGATATATAGAGAGAGGTAGAAAAGGATAGCGTACGTGACTATGACATGATGACAGCAATTTACAAACTTCACTAGAAATCACTCTAATTTCTGTGTGTTTCTATAGATGTTTACACTCACATACCTCCTGGGCATGTGTGCGTATAAGCACAGATACATATATGTGTATATATGCGGACTCCACTCTCCTCACCACCAATTCCCTAGCAATTCCATCCACACTCACGGCTTCCATTACCACCTACAAAAGGTGACTCACAGGTGGGTGTCCCAGCCCAGACATCTCCTCTGAGCTCTGGTCCTATTTGATATCTCCTCAAACTGAACACACATCATTTTATCATTTTGCTTCTTCCTGTCATGAGGAAAGGTGAGGTGAAGGAGAGCTTTGGTCCTTTTCATGTTTTGGGGTTTTTTTTCTCACCACCGTGCACTGAGCAGTATAAAACAGAATTCTGAGTCACTGTTTTCCCTTCCTTCTCCTTGATCCTGAATGTCCAATCTATCACCATGTCCCATGCATTTTATCTTGTATTTTTTCTGGCCCAGCACAGCATCCCCACCTCCTTTCATGCCATCGTCCAAGCCAAAGAGGAGTCCAAGTATGATGTTTCCCTTTGCAATAGATCAAAGCAGGAACTACATTAGGAATAGAAAGTAAAGCCTACATTCTAAAGGCACCAGAAAACACGTGGGGTCCAAATACCTCCTCTGGGCTTATTATGAAGCATTCAAACATAATGGAGCTTCCACCATGATCCTACTGCCTCCCTTCAATCTACAAAAGCAGATAGATGGCCATGAAGGAAGAAGATTCAGAATTGTAGAAGTTTTGATTAGAGGAGAATCCTGTAGTTTGGGGAAACATAGATCATCACCCCTCGACACCATCACTACTCCCAGAAAGTCAGGTGAAGAGATCAAAGAGACCAAAGGATGGTTTCTCAATGGCTGCTGCTGCTGCTGCTTCTTCTCCTTCTTCTCCTTCTCCTTCTCCTTCTCCTTCTCCTTCTCCTTCTCCTTCTCCTTCTCCTTCTCCTTCTCCTTCTTCTTCTTCTTCTTCTTCTTCTTCTTCTTCTTCTTCTTCTTCTTCTTCTTCTTCTTCTTCTTCTTCTTCTTCTTTCTTCTTCTTTTTTCTGGTAGACTTGTTTATCTGTTTCTTGTGACTATTTGAGTGAAGAGGGGGGAAAAAAACCGGAAGAAGATGTTACTTCAGAGATGCAACCTCATTTGTTTTGAATTCCCACATTTGTTTGAGTAAGGATGAGTAAGTGTCCCTTGGGTCCGGTAAACAACATGGAAGTTACTAGGGCATGAGTCATTCAGCCAGCACCTGAAACAGGGGGTACTGGCAGCAGGGTGAGGAAGAGCCAGCAGCAAGAAGGTATAATGGGACATGGGAAGTGGGGTAAGGGCAGCGAAGCAGCTAGGTATGAGTACGCCCTCCAAATGCCATATAAAGAACCCATGTGTGTTCCTCCAGCGATGGTGACAGTGACAGCCAGAAGCCTGCCATAAAAGCAGTGTCTTCAGCCCACTGAAATTCATCAGAAAAACAAAAATGGTCAAGAGAGAAGGTCACGGGCATCAGCCAAAAGAAAAGACATTCAATCCCTTTTCTCTTACCTCCTCCCCAGATCTCAATATATCAAAGGAAAAAGGGACAGCAAAAAGGAGAGGAGTAAAAACACAGGCCACACATGGTCACTACTAAATATCATTCAGGCCAAAGGCTGGATGATGCTGGCAGCAAGTGGGAGAGTCTGAAAGTGACATAAGATGGACATTTTAAAGAGGCCTGTCATGAACTGGAACGAATGACTGAAGAGTCCAAAAGATATGGGTCTTTTCAAATGTCACCCAAGGATGGAAAAACAGGGTATTTGAAGGGAATAAGAGGAGAAAACATACAACTGCTATAGTTGGTATCCGTGCTCAATGCAGCATAGACCTTCCATCAGCTAGATATGAAAGCTACCAATATCTTTCGACTAGACCAATACATTAAATCACGGACAAGTCGGCCAGCATCCACTCTGGTCTCTCTCAAATGTGAGCTTATTTAAAAAAAAAAAAAAGTTATCTAACCATGTCAGTCTCCCATGTCTAATTAAAACCCTTCTATTTATTATCTATTACTTTAAAGATCAGGACAAAAATATTTTAACTTGAACTAGGAAGACTTGCAATATGTGGTTCCCACCTAAAATCCCATCATCATGCTGTTCCAGACTCTCTTCTATGGGTATTTAGTCCAACTTTCTTTCAACTCCTCCTACTTGCCATGCTCCCTCATGTCACAGGACCTTTGCACATGATCATCTCTCTAAATGTGTCCCATATGTTGCCCAGTTAACTCATAATCTTCCTATAGATTTCAGGTCAAATGTTATCTCCTCAAAGCATCCTTTCTTATCCCTGCTAACTAGGTTACATCCCATGATTAAAATTCTCCTAATACTGTGGATAATACTTTCTGGTATTTGTCAGAGGTGCACTTTTATATTAGTATGTGTGGTTATTTCAATTATGTCTCTTTCTGTGGTCGTCATCCTCCCCAACCCACAATATTATGTTGTGTGATGGCAAAGACCACGTCTGTTAATGCCTTTTTTTTTTTTTATCCCCACTGTCTCACACAGTGTTTGGACACTATAGTATAAAATAAGTCAATGTTTGATGAATTACAGAATTTATGTATTGTAGTCATAAAAATAATAGCTACTAAATTTAAAAATCCTGAATTCAGCAGTAGATTTTTCTTAGTTAATCTGGATTGATGTTTTTAGTATGTCAGTCATCACCATTGTTTTGGTCAGTTGGTCAAAAGCCATAATAATTTAAAAGTTGATACTGAAACCCAAAATGCAAATAAGACCTCAGGTGTTATGCCTATGATCCAAGTGTCCCAGGTCACAGAGATGCTGCTTCCTGAGCATCCTCAGGTTAGACCCAGGAAACATTTGAATAAATCTACTAGGAAACAAAAAATAAAGAACAAAAGATAAAACTACATAGAACCACTGACAGACTCTACCTCCTGGTACTAATTAAAAGGGAAATTATATCAGCAAAAGCATTACAATAGTGAGTATATAGTAAGTGCACATAATGTTAGAAAATTATTATAATAATTATATATATAATGTTTTAATTTGTCAATAAAGTATGACCACATACAAAATTCAGCTGCTGTTTTTTATGTTTTTTTTTTAATATATTATAATTTTCAAAACTCTGACCAAGCTAATAGTTTTATACTTTTAATAGTAGAATTGTCAGAGGTCCAAATTTTCTCACATTTTTATTTCTCTTTTTCTTATATTTTTAGGGAATTAATAGTACACCATTTTATTAGAATTCAGAGAGTATTAAATCAGCATAATACATTAACATTTCAATCCGGACACAGTCCGGATTTTACAGTCATAGAGCAGCCAACCTTCCCAGCATCAGACAACACATGGAAAACTACTTAGATTTCTCCAAAATCACTGGCTAATAGAAACTGTCATGGCTCAGTAGTACTATGTGTTTCTGATACTGAGGCAATGTCAATCCTAGAATGGTTATTCCTAGTGTGAAACTGACTGCTTACTTCTGGGAATACCATTTGAAAAATAGCCTTATGTTTTTAAGGTTATTCTTAGAGTGATTAAATAATTTCCAAATGGCTGCTCCAGGCTGGAGAATTTTTTTTTTTCTAGAAAAGAACTTCACCATTTTTCAACCCCAGAATCTACAAAACGGATCATAAATAAAATATTAAAGTGAAAATGAAACCTTATATGTGCATCAAAGGTTCAGTCTGTGCCAAATAGTGACAAGCCTTAAAAAGAAATAAAAAAAAAAAAATCCAGCACTCTCTGGAATATAAGTGCTGTAATCCTTTACTAGAAACTCTTTGATTTAACATGAGGTCTGAACACTGTAAGCCCAGGAGTGTCACATAATTAAAAACATATTTAGGGCAAGAGTTTCTAAAAGATATATTTATACAGTCTTTTATTTTACCTAATCTAAAAAAAATACATGTAATCTTATTTTAAATATTAATCATCATTATGAAAACTGTGGCTCAGATATGGTAGCAATAGTTTTTCACTTATTTCTGTTGAAACAAACAAGGTTAATAATCAGAATTTAGTTTAAATGAAAATGCCTGATTATCTCTCAGTTTTTTTTTTTTCTTGAATTTCTGGGGTAAGCAATAATCCAAAAGGACTATTTCATGTTATTATTCATAATTTTATTATCTCATGACTTTATCAGTATCATTTGTAAAAGAAAAAGCATTTTCTGTGAATACTACTGTATAAAGTCATTAAACATTAATGTAAAAATATGATTAAAATAGCATTTTTTTACAAGTGAAATGAATCCAAATAATATGGGGAAATAATATGGGGAAATAATATGGGGAAAGCTGGGACTCAGAGGGTAAGGGAGGGAGTAGAGATGTGGTGGAGACCCCTGCCCTTTGTGTAAGAATATGAGGCTCATGACTCATTGTCAGGAAACCATGCTCTTTAAATTTCAATAACGGTGATGAGTTTGTCCTGAGTCATCCGTGCTCTTCCCCAGATGTTTCTGTGACTAAGTGCTTAATTTTCAACAAGTGCATATCAGCAAAACAAACATGTAGCACAAGATATGTATATTAATTTAGAATGTTTATAAAAATCAACAATGTATTAAATTGCTATAATTTCTAAACCACCTCCTATAGATATGAACAGAAGTGCTGCACAAAATGACCGAGGCCATCAATATTTTTCAGCACTAGTCACTGAAGACTCTTCAGCCACTTAGCAAAGACACTAAGTCACCAGCAGCCTTAAAAGACAATTTCCTATTGCCAGTCACTGGGGTCATTTTATTGCCATCCCCAATCTATTCAGGGCCATACAGGGTTTTTTCTTCCTTCATTCCACAAGGTAGGAAGCAAAAAGAATTTCTCAGCTCTGCTGTGCACTGAGAGAGTATGGTTATGTTCTTTCTTCACATTAGGTTGTGGGTTTCCTGTTAAAGGCAACCTGTTCAAGGGGTGAGTAATGATCACGAGTACCTTTCGCTAGGTAGCATTTGTTCTAAACCAATGAGGCCAAGAGACCATGGATTAATTTTAAATCATCCAAAAATTATGATATTTATCTACATAAGTCATAAACACAAATTTTATAAATAAAATGCTACTTGAGAACAGAGACCAACCCTGCTTCCTTTGGGTGGCATGCAAAAGTATATAAAGTTCCCTTTTGGGGAACTGAGGCTTGAGAACAGAGAACACAGACAGTGCAATATTATAATAGGATTCTGACTCTTGAATAATGTGGGAGTTAGGGGTATGGACCCCTCACAGTCAAAAACGTATGTATAACTTGACTCCCCCAAAACTTAACCACTAATAGCCTACTATTGACAGAAAACCTTATCAAAAATATAAACACATGAGTAACACGTATTGTGTATATTGTATGTATTATATATCGTATTGTTAAAATAAACTAAACTAGAGAAAAAAAAATGTTGTTAGGAAATTCATAGGGGCATCTAGGTGGCTCAGTCAGTGAAGTGCCTGATTTTTTAAGATTTTATTTATTTATTTGACAGATAGAGATCACAAGTAGGCAGAGAGGCAGGCAGAGAAAGAGAGAGGAGGAAGCAGGCTCCCCGCTGAGCAGAGTCGGATGCGGGGCTCGATCCCAAGACCCTGGGATCATGACCTGAGCCAAAGGCAGAGGGTTTAACACACTGAGCCACCCAGGTGCCCTGAAGTGCCTGATTTTGACTCAGGTCATGATCTCAGGATCCTGCCATCAAGCTCCTCCCGAATCAGCAGGGACTCTGCTTCTCCTTCTACATCTGCTTCCGCTCCTCCCGCTGCTTGTGCTCTCTGTCTCACTTCCAAATAAATAAATACAATAAAAAAAATCATAAAGAAGAGAAAGACATTTGCAGTGTTTATTAAAAAAAATCTGCACCTAAGTGGACTTGCTACTTTCAAACCCATGTTGTTCAAGGATCAACTGTATTAGGCAAGGTTAGGCCACATATTTTTTTGGTTACAACTAAAAGAGGCTGCCTCTTTCCTAAAAAGTACACTGGGAAAACCCTAGTAGCCTTCAATCTCTCTACGGATCTCACAATTAGTAGAAGAGACCTATGGAAACTCTAGAAGGAGAAAATTCAAAATGGCATCAGATGCCGAAAACCAAATGAAGCATTTTGCAAATCTTTGTGTTAAAAAAAGACCTGTATACATTTTGATAGCCTTATTTAAGACTTCTCTTAAGAAGGCATACAGGGCTGTGCAAATTGAGTGATTTTTATTAAAACTGAGTCTTTTAAGTTATAATATGAAATCTTCCTAAAATTCAAGAACTTCATGTTGTCCTGCTCTATTTACATTGATTGTCCAATAACTGGAGATCATATTAGATAGAAATCAAAACAAGTTTATTACAGTGGACACTAGTTATGGATGTATAGGAACATTCACGTCTACCCGATTTTTCAGTATAATACCCTAGAACCAGGAAGTTCAATTGTGAAAGGAAAGTGGATCTGCTTGGAATGGTAGGTACATCATTGCTAGGTAATTCCTATCCCTCCATTCTTTTCCTACTACATTGAGTAAAATTCATAGAGAAAATATGCCAACATAGAGATGTATAAACATATTTTTAAACAGAGGGCATTATCACATTTGCATTTTGAGCAATTCTTTGTGGGGACAATATTGAGGGTGGTTTCAAGTGGAAAAGAACAAAGTCAATTAGGGACCTATTTCATGAATACATGTTCATTATACATAGGATAATATACATTATACATCATAATACATAGGATATATACATTATATATGTATATATATAAAGGATATATACATACATAGGATAATATACATTATACATCATAATACATTAGGAACCTAAGATTGAAAGTCCAGCTGTTTCATTTGTGCCTCAACCCACCACCACTCCTCACTCTTCCATCACTCAGTAAAAACTGAAATGAAATTTGAACAAATAATCAATGGAGCTGATGTAATCACCCGAAGTGAGAGGTTAGAGTCAAACCACCTGAGGTAGATAAGGTGGTGGGCAGAGGGAAGACCAACCCAATATAACACTGTAGGGCAAAAAGGTCGAAGAACTGAAGCTCTGGACCCTAGCCGGGCCATGAGACTATCCTAACTTCAGCTGTTGATGGAGAAGTCCTCAAGAAAGGAAGACTAGAAAGACTAGAAAGTGGAAAGCAATAGAACAAGCCAGCAGTGGTGACTCTTTACAAGCTACGGCAAATTTGAGTAACAGATACATTGTTCACTGCAAAGCTAAACAAAAGATGGTTCTACACACAGGTATGAGATGGGATGGGAAGGCTGAGTGACATTCCTCCACTTGGTTCCATTACTTTATTTGAAAGCCTGAACATTCCCACACCACCAAACCCACTTGTGTTCAAAGGGAAATTCAAAACCATGACTAATATTACAGATAACTGATTTCTCTATTATCATCCATTTAAATTTATTACCTATCTGATTATGCAGATAATTTGGAAGAAACTTTTCTTTCAACTCTTTCCTGCCTTTATATTTCATTAATTTTTAAGTACTCACAAAGCATTGAACTTTTAGGACTTCTTTACAACACAAATATTCTAATTTTTAAAGTTACTAAAACTGGCGTTTACTGGCGCGCCTGGGTGGCTCAGTGGGTTAAGCCACTGCCTTCGGCTCAGGTCATGATCTCAGGGTCCTGGGATCGAGCCCCGCATCGGGCTCTCTGCTCAGCAGGAAGCCTGCTTCCTCCTCTCTCTCTCTGCCTGCCTCTCTGCCTACTTGTGATCTCTCTCTGTGTGTCAAATAAACAAATAAAATCTTTAAAAAAAAAACTGGTGTTTACTGGTGCTAAGAGCTTACTATGTTTTCTATGTTATGAGAATAATTTGGTAGGGGGAAGAATCAAAGACACTATGAACACAGCTTTGGAAATACATACTTTAGTTTCACACATAGACTATATTCAGCTATAATCAGGTTAAACTTCTCAAAGGAATTTTGGTGCTATTGGTGAGAATAACACAGGAAAGCCTTATCACATATAAAGGAGAATAGCATCTTTACAGAAATGAAATCTCAGCTGAGGTCAACACTTCGTTTATAGCCCTAAATTCTCATGTTGTTTCCTCCTTTAAAATTAACATTTACAAAAACATTCTAAACATAAAAATAGCCAATTTATTTTTAAATATTTTATTGTGGTAAAAGGTAACATTATATTTGCTGTTTTAACCATTTTTAAAATGTATAGTTCTGTGGCATTACATTCAAAACATTTTGTAACCATCGCCACTGTTGCCAAAATTTTTCTGTCACTCCAAATAGTACTCATTAAATAGTAATCCCTACTCGTCCCTCCTCCATGGCCCTGGTAACCTCTAATCTACTTTCTGTCTCTATTAAATTGCCTAATCTAGATATTTCACAGTAGGGGAATAATACAATACTTTGTCATTTTGTGGCTGGTTTATTTCACTTCATATGTTTCCAAGATTTGTCCATGTTGTTAGAATGTATCCAAATTTCATTCATTTTTATGACTGAATAATATTCTACCTTATGTGTTTTGACTATCCATTTAGCTGTTAATAAACACTTGGCTTGTTTCCACATTTTGGTTTTTGCAAATAATGTTTTCAGTTCTTTGGGGTATATACATGTGGAATTGCTGGGTCATTTGATAATTTTTTTGAAGATTTATTTATTTATTTGAGAAAGAGAGAGCACATGGGAAGAAGGGAGCAGAGGGAAAGGGACAAGCAGATTCCATGCTGAGCATCAGCCCAATGCAGTGCTTGATCTCAGGACCCTGAGATCATGACCTGAGCCGAAATCAAGAGCCAGACACTTAACCAACTGAGCCACCCAGGCACCCCCATTTGATGATTCTGTACTTAACTTTTTGAAGAATCACCAAATCTGTCCAGAGTGGCTGCATCATTGTATTCTCACTAATAGTGTATGTGGGTTCCAATTTCTTTATATCCTTACCGATGCTTGCTATTTTCTTTATTATTATTATTATCATCATTATTATTATTATTATTATTATTATTTGGCCATTCTGGTTGGTATGAGGTTTCATTATGACTTTGATTTGCATTTCCTTAATGACTAATTCAAGTTTATTTGTAAAAACCACATTAAATAAAATAGTTAATATTGATGTTTCTAAATGCTCATTTCTGGTCTTTTATTTTCTAAGGTGATCTTTAAAACCTTGTATCCTTAGATCAATATTTTAAAATGTATTTTACAGAAAAGAATAAACTTATTTGCATTTTTTCATTTGTGATATATTGTAGAGCCAAATTCAGCAATGTTTGGATGAAAATATATTGTTTTAATTCTTTAAGTGTGCAAATATTCATAAAACATTTCAAACCAAACTGATAGCAGCAGAGAACACATTCAATGCACAGATATTGCTAACTCTTTAATAAAAGCTTCTTATTCACCTGACTTAAATAATATATAACACTATTCTAATTCTATGAGAGTCTCTCTTTAAAAGATAAGATAAAAGACTTTTTTTGTACTATGTTCTTGATCAAAGTACATGTCTGCTTATTAAAAGTGTAGCTGTTTTAAAATACGTTAAGAATGTCATCTGATCCACATGAGTTTGTAAGATACAAATAAAAATGTGTCTATCTTAATACTTAGTCCTCTTTCAAACTTACATCTATTTTCATATTCTTATTTATTTTTCTCAAAGTGTAAAAATTGGAATTTATTTTTTAAGAGCTGTTGAACATGACAACACAAGAATCAATCATTATACTTTAAGCATAAGCGAAGTGTTCTAAAAATATGATATACATGTTACTTGGTAATTAATCTATAATTTAGACATCCGATGGTTTTAAATCATTAAATTCTGTATCTGTTTAAAGATGTAGATTACCTGCCCCTAATATTAAGATAAAGCTTCTTCAAAGAATTTTTTATTTTCATAATGTATTCTCCATAATGTATATATTAATTTGGCATTACCTAATTTCATAACTCATACCAATATAGAGAGAAAAATAACTTGTGTGTAAATACACCCTCACTCAATTATATTCAATAGTTTCATGACTATTAAACAAATATTTCTCATTTCTTAATAACATTCCATTAAACATTCTAAAAATAATGCAGGGAGTTGTGGAGTCACTATGTAACTGAAGTAACATTTTGTGTCAACCATACTTCAGTTTAAAAACCATTCTAAAATAAGGAGTAATGGGAGCATCTAGGCCATTCACGTTGAGAGCAATTATTGAAAGATACATTTTTACTGACATCATGTTGCCTATGAAGTCCTTGTTTCTATAGATTGTCTCTGTAAATTTCTGTTCTGTGTAACTCTTAGATCAGGAACATGACAAGGATGTCTACTCTCACCACTGTTCTGCAACATAGTACTAGAAGTCCTAGCTACAGCAATCGGACAACAAAAAGAAATAAAAGATATTCAAATTGGCAAAGAAGAAGTCAAACTCTCTCTCTTCGCAGATGACATGACACTTTATATGAAAAACCTGAAAGACTCCACCCCCAAGCTACTAGAACTCATACAGCAATTCAGTAATGTAGCAGGATACAAAATCAATATACAGAAATCAGTTGCTTTCTTATACACTAACAATGAAAATATAGAAAGGGAAATTAGAGAATTGATTCCATTTACTATAACACCAAGAACCATAAGATACCTGAGAATAAACCTAAACAAAGAGATAAAGGATCTGTACTTGAGGAACTACAGAACACTCATGAAAGAAAACACAAAAAATGACACAAAGACACAAAAAGATGGAAGAGCATTCCATGTTCAGGGATCAGAAGAATAAACATTGTTAAAATGTCTATACTGCCTAAAGCAATCTATACTTTCAATACCATCCCAATCAAAATTCCACTAGCATTTTTCAACGAGCTGGAACAAACAATCCTAAAATTTGTATGGAACCAGAAGAGACCCCAAATTGCTAAGGAAATGTTGAAAAAGAAAAACAAAACTGAGACATCACGTTACCTGATTTCAAGCTTTACTACAAAGCTGTGATCACCAAGACAGCATGGTACTGGCACAAAAACAGACACATAGACCAGTGGAACAGAGTCGAGAGCCCAGATATGGACCCTCAACTCTATGGTCAAATAATCTTCGACAAAGCAGGAAAAAATATCCAGTGGAAAAAGGACAGTCTCTTCAATAAATGGTGTTGGGAAAATTGGACAGCTATGTGTAGAAGAATGAAACTCGACCATTCTCTTACACCATACACAAAGATAAACTCGGAATGGATTAAAGACCTCAATGTGAGCAGGAATCCATCAGAATCCTAGACGAGAACATAGGCAGTAACCTCTTCCACATCAGCTACAGCAAATTCTTTCAAGACATGTCTCCAAAGGCAAAGGAAGCAAAAGCAAAAATGAACTTTTTGAACTTCACCAAGATAAAAAGCTTCTGCACAGCAAAGGAAACAGTTAACAAAACAGTTAACAAAATAGTTAACAAAACAAAAACAGTTAACAAAACAAAAGAGGCAAATCACGGAATGGGAGAAGATATTCGCAAATGACAGTACAGACAAAGGGCTGATATCGAACATCTATAAAGAACTCCTCAAACTCAGCACACACAAAACAGATAGTCACATCAAAAAAGTGGCAGAAGACATGAACACACACTTCTCCAATGAAGACATACAAATGGCTAACAGACACATGAAAAAATGTCTATCATCATTAGCCATCAGGAAGATTCAAATCAAAACCACATTGAGATATCAACTTACACCAGTTAGAATGGCCAAAATCAACAAGACAGTAAACAACAAGTGTTGGAGAGGATGTGGAGAAAGAGGAACCCTCTTACACTGTTGATGGGAATGCAAGTTAGTGCTGCCACTTTGGAAAACAATGTAGAGATTCCTTAAGAAATTAAAAATAGAGCTACCCTATGAGCCTGCTATTGCACTACTGGGTATTTACCCCAAAGATACAGATGTAGTGAAAAGAAGGGCCATCTCTACCCCAATGTTCATAGCAGCAATGGCCATGGTCGCCAAACTGTGGAAGAACCAAGATGCCCTTCAACAGACAAATGGATAAAGAAGATATGGTCCATATATACAATGGAGTATTATGCCTCCATCAGAAAGGATGAATACCCAACTTTTGTATCAACATGGATGGGACTGGAGGAGATTACGCTGAGTGAAGTAAGTCAAGCAGAGAGAATCAATGATCACATGGTTTCACTTACTTGAGGAATAACATGGAGGACATTGGGAGATGGAGAGGAGAAGGGAGTTGGGGGAAATTGGAGGGGGAGACAAACCATGAGACACTGTGGACTCTGAGAAACTGAGGGTGTTGAAGGGGAGGGGGGTGTGGGGTAGGGTAAGCCTGGTGGTGGGTATTAAGGAGGGCATGTATTGCATGGAGCACTGGGTGTGGTGCATAAACAATGAATTTTGGAACACACACCCAAAAATATTTTAATTTAATTTAATTTAAAAAATAAATAAAAATAAAAATAAGTATTGGAAACTTTTCCTTTTTTTCTTCTTAAAATAAGAGTCACTTAGACAAAGGATTGGCACTTTATCTTTAAGTTTCTTCTCTTATCTGTTTCCAACAGCCATGCTCACGAACAAACCTCTCCCACTCAGAAGCATTGAAATAGATAGGCCAAAGATGTGAAAAGGATGTATGTCTGTGATATGGAAACAGGAGTGGGTTGCTTCATCTCTGTCTCCTACTGGAGGACTAAACTGATACTAATCCTGCAAAATACACAGAGAAAAATCTCCTTTCCAAAACACACACTCACACACAAGTCATTTGAGTAATAGGGGGAGAGATGCTTGAAAAGCTCTAACTTTGAAAAGGGGGAGACTGAGTCTTAATTGCTAATCGAACAGTTTGAAACCTACTGATAGGTTTCAACTATTCTCATAGAACCAGTTCTCCTAGAACCAGGAGATCCTAATAACATCATTTACTAACAATTCATCAAGTAGTAGTGGGAAGTAATTGACAGACTGTTCACAAAAAAAGAAAGACAATAAGCAGAAATTGCTGATTTCTAAATGTGATTATTACTAAAAATTAAAGTAACGGCAAGCATCATACTCTGGTATAAACTAGACTTATTTCTACAAAAGAGAAGAACAAATATCTTAACACTTGTAAACTTTTGAGTCCCTGGATAACATGTATGGTCTTACTAACAATGGTGAAACGAAACAACCACAGAAAACCATCAACTTCAAGTAACGTTTGCCTGAAACAAATGGTTAAGTCCTTTCTGAATCTGAGGGACTTCATCTACAAAACAGGATGATAGAACACAATCTGCAGCAATCTCCTGGGTTCTTTTAAAGTCTGAGTGTGTGAAATACAGAGTAGAGTGCACCTACCCATGCTCAGGAGGGCTACAACACCTAAGTGACCCCTAACTGACACCTGGGAAAGAGTGTTATCAGTCAGGAAGCTCCATCTCAATTCTTTCTGTTTCATGTGACCACAGGCCCTGTAGAGTAAAAGCAAGAACCTCTCAAGCAAGAGTTCTTCATAATTTACGGGCCTCTCAGTGGCAAAGAAGAAAGTATTTAAGTGATAAAGGGATTCTGCTCCTCAGCTAAGTGTGGTGATTATCTGAGAAATTCTAAGGAATATATGGGTACACACACACACACACACACACACACACACACACACGTCCTTCAAAAGCATATCTGAAAGCCAGTGGCTGTGATAAGAAGTCTATCGACTACTAACTATCCAAATCATTGTCTGCAAAGAGAAGTGCTTGGATTTCTTGATCAATCATATTACATCTCCTGGAGTTCTCTTCGGCCATAAATAAAGAAAATCAAAATAATCCCATTTCTAAGCATCCAACATACACAAATACTTCCATCTTCTCTTGATAAATGGGCATAGATTTTTTTTTATAAATTTATTTATTTTTTTCAGCGTAACAGTATTCATTGTTTTTGCACCACACCCAGTGCTCCATGCAATACGTGCTCTCCCTATTACCCGCCACCTGGTTCCCCCAACCTCCCACCCCACCCCTTCAAAACCCTCAGGTTGTTTTTCAGAGTCCATAGTCTCTTATGGTTCGCCTCCCCTTCCAATTTTTTTTTTATAAACATATAATGTATTTTTATCCCCAGGGGTACAGGTCTGTGAATCGCCAGGTTTACATACTTCACAGCACTCACGATAGCATATACCCTCCCCAGTGTCCATAACCCCCTCCCCCTCTCCCAACCCCACGGCATAGATATTTTGAACAGGAATGTATCTAAATGTATTGTTGGGTTTTTTTCTTTTTTAGATACAACATGTATGTTAATGAATGTGCTAAACTGTATCTTTTAGTATATCTTATTTAATTTTATTATTTGATATTTCATACAAATACCCCCGGAACTGATATTCAAGGATTTATTTTCATCCATTTTCTCCAGCTTCCAGGAAAGAGCTCCCCCTTAAATATGTAAATAAAAAATGTGTAGACCTCTCTTTCACATTAGAGTAGGAAATTTGATACTTTCACTGGGAATCCAGACTTTTTTGAGACCCAAAAGCAAAATCTCACGTTTGTGTTTGTGGTCAGTTCCCACCTGAGATGGTGGCTTGGTCACAGTGGCAGGTTTCTCGGCTCTTCCTGCTCAACATAATGTTTTCCAGACTCTTAACTCTCAATTGAGCATAAACTGCTCTCTTAATTCTTCAGCACACAGTTAAAATAAGGCTGAGGAGGGTTTTTTTTTGTTTTTTTTTTGTTTTTTTTTTTTATTTTTTTTTATTTTTTCAGCGTAACAGTATTCATTCTTTTTGCACAACACCCAGTGCTCCATGCAAAACGTGCCCTCCCCATTACCCACCACCTGTTCCTACAACCTCCCACCCTTGACTTTTGGAGTTTTTTTTTTTTTTTAAGATTTTATTTATTTATTTGAGAGACAGAGATCACAAGTAGGCAGAGAGGCAGGCAAAGAGTCCAAGGAGAAGCTGGCTCCCCGCTGAGCAGAGAGCCCCATTCAGGGCTTGATCCCAGGACCCTGGGCTCATGACTGGAGCCGAAGGCAGAGGCTTTAACCCACTGAGCCATGCAGGTGCCCCCAAGGCTGAGATTTTGATGAAACCTTATTAATCTGATTCTCTAGCAAAGTCAGTGATCTCAAAACTCAGAGAAAAATGGCCCAGGGAACACTAAACAAAGGCCTAATAATCATTAAAAATTGAATTAATATGGTACACCTGAAAGTAACATAACATTATATATTAACTATCCTGGAATTAAATTTTTTTTTTAATTTTAAAAATAAATTTTTTTAAAAAACAGAAGGACTGTATGTTCAGGTGGCTGTGCTTAAAAAGATTTAATTAAAAGTTATTCAGCCTCAGGCTTCCCTCTGGATTTAGGTCAGAAAAGACAATTTTCCTAGATCTCTGTCCTTATTGAAGGCTGAATTGACATTCAACAGTAACAACATAATGGCTAAGAAAATCGCCATGGTTCACAAAGGTTATGACACCATGCTAATAGGACCCAGGGAGGAGGAAGTGGTGTCTACCCTCAATGCAATGGAAAGAAATATGGATGTCAGAAGGTGGACAAGAAAGTCCAAGAACATCTAGGGACCCACCGCTGCAAGTTTTTAGGTATCCAATGTTTGCAATATTCCTTTGAGGTCCAAAGGAACACATGCAATGCATCCTGCTTTTTCTTATTTATCTCTTACCGTGAAGAGAGTCACAATCATCGGTGGCCTTTTTGGACTTTAGAAGCCACACTTACTACAATTTGGTGGCCTTTCCTGATAGGTTTACCAAGTAACCCATAGGCTGACAGTTTTGAGTGGGGCCAGTGCAGAGGAGAACCATAGAACTGGATGCAGCTGGATTCAGGCTTCCCCTCCGGCTTTTAACTGGTCTTTATGAGCCATTGTCCCTTCCTCTATTATGGCATAACGAACCACCCAAGTCAAATTTGTTAAAATCACAACGATCGTTTATTTAGTTCACACATTAGAAAATGAAGCAAGACTCAGTAGACATAATGCATCTCTTTCTGCAATGTCCAGGCCTATGCTGAGATAGCTAAAATTACTGGAGGCTGGAACAACTGAGGAGTAGCCATGTAATCCCTCCATGTGGCCTCTTTCTATGGCCATCCATGTAGCTCAGACTTCCGCACAGCATGGAGGCTCTGGGGTGACCAATCTTCTTACACACCTGCTCGGAGTTCCAAGTGGGGAAAGTACAATCTGTTGGGTCTTTAAGAAATGAAGTTCAGTATTGGCTGTGTATCTCTTCTATCATATTTGGTTGATTAAGCACGTTAGTAAGCTGTTCCAGATTCAAGGGTAAATGATTAGAATACTTTCCAATAAGTGTAGTAAAAAAATATGTAGCCATCTTGAACCAATGACAATCCCTGCATCCAACAGTGCTCAAATTATCTGTGATGGGGCGCACTGCTGTACAGTCATGGGGTAGGCCTTAAATATAAGAATCAAACTAGAAGCTGTGGGAGAAACAATGCCTATCCTAACAAGTAACTGTGCTCTTTCTGAGAAACAGTCTGGGGCTTGCTGTTAAGTGTTCACATTGACTGGACACATGACTACAGGACATTAAGTAATTAAGTGACCTAAGCAAAACATCATCAAGTGGGGGTCATTTGATCCACCAACTAAAGGAAGGCATGCCCAACAGACATGCCGAGTCAAAGAGGTACATATTTTCTCGGGCTTAGGCAGGTCCTAACCACACAGTAAGTAATATGGAGGGGTCTTCACATTCCTGGAAAGCCTGTTCCTGCTGCACTTCACCTAGCCCTCAGCAAATACCTGAGCCTCCTTCAGAACTCCCTCTGACTGGATAACTGAGAAAGAAAAGCTTTAAAAGCCTGGTTTACACTTGCTTCCTCATGATATCCTGACATCACACAAAATTAGACTATCATGGCTCAACATTTTCCACTTAAGGTGGTCCTGAATGACAATGGAAACTTCTCCAAGTGGGAAGAATGTCGAGCAATATATTCATCGGTGTGTTGTCTCAGGTATGTGATTCTTACTCTAAAGGGGAGATAGGAGTGCTGATGTGTGATTGGAGACAAGGAGGAGAATACATATTATTTAGGGAACCCTGCTGGATCCCACCTCTTGTTCCCACATGCGGTTGTACAAAAGAAAGTCAAAATACAGCAACCTAGCACAGGCAAGATCATCAAGAGTTCAAACCTCCCAGGAATAAATTTCAAGTCACCTGTCAGCAAAAGAGACTGTCCTGTGAAAGGGTTCGTTAAAAGCAAAGGATATGTGAAATGAGTAGTTGAGAAAGAAATTATTATATATCATATATGACTTTGTTAACAGCTTCATAAATGAGGACCATAATAATCACCTACATTTTTGTATCATGCTGTTATATTCTCATATATGATTCTATTTATTTTTCCATTCTCCACTCATACCAAAGATATTATGCAGGATGTATGGGTAGTGACGGTAATGATATCTCAGTGCAGAGATTATGGGATATCAAGAGTCTGCTGAGTTATGAACTAATAGAAGAGTGAACATAAGCCAGAAATTAATACAGAATCTGATGAGACTTTGTACCATTGCTTTCAGAGAGAAGGTTGTTTTTGTTGGGCAAGAATGAATCCATTATGTTAGGCAGTAGCATTGTGAAGTCACTATTAGGTATTTGGAACTTTAAATATTGGAAGATGAGGAGAGGTAAATGTTGAAAAGCCAAAGGTGTAAACCAGGTAGAGAATGTACATTGCCTCATTCAATACCAATCCCAGTCCCTCCCCACCTTCTTGAGCTTATCTTCCTGTACTACAGTGCCTAGAAATGAAATTTGTATATTAACATCCCAAAGGAAAAGAAACATTATTTCAATAGATGCAAAAGTAGGGGCACCCGGGTGGCTCAGTTGGTTAAGTGCCCAGCTCTTGATTTCGGCTCAGGTCATGATCCCAGGGTCCTGAGATGGAGCCCCTCATCACATTGCATGGGGTTCTGCACTCTGTGGGGAAGCTGCTTTCCTCTCTCCCTCTCCCCTCCCTCTACCCCTCCCAAGTCTAACATACTCTTTCTCTAAAATAAGTAAAATAAAATCTTTTTTTTTAAAAAATGAGTGCAAAAGTAATATTCCATGGAGTTCCTGGGCGGTTCAATCAGTTAAGCATCTGACTCTTGTTTCAGCTGAGGTCATGATCTCAGGGTCTGGGCATCAAGCCCAGAGTCAGGCTCCATTCTGGAAGGAGTCTGTTTGAGGATTCTCAAGGGTAGTCTGCTTCTGCTTGAGAATTCTCTCTCCCTCTCCCTCTGCTCCTCCCCCTGTTCTCTCTCACACATGCTCACGCGCATGCTCTCTCTCTCTCTAAAATTAAAAAAAAAAAATTCTTTTAAAAAAACAAAGTAACGTTCTGTAAAAATCCACTTGTATTCATGATTCAAAGTTCTTAACCAAAAGGAAGTATCCAGCCATTGACTTCCTTAGTCTGATAAAAGAATTTGCCAGAAGGAAGTATCCAGCCATTGACTTCCTTAGTCTGATAAAAGAATTTGCCAGAAGGAAGTATCCAGCCATTGACTTCCTCAGTCTGATAAAAGAATTTGCCAGAAGGAAGTATCCAGCCATTGACTTCCTTAGTCTGATAAAAGAATTTGCCAGCCCTGGCAGCAAAGTCACCTCATATTAAAATGTATATGCATTTCTAACTATCGCTTATTATACTCCAAACTAATACAATAAAACAGGAAAAAGAATGAAATATAAATATGAAATAAAACAGGAAAATGTGTCACTGTTTGCAGGTAATGTGTTTGTGTACCAAAAAATAAAAAGTAGTGATGAAATCAATTGTAACACTGTCATTTAGTAAACTCTTTACTGTATCAGACAGTTTTCTAAACTGTTTCTTTACAAAAAGTAACTTAATAAAGAAATCATTAACAAAAATTATATTCTCTTACCAAAAAATAAATACTTTGGATAAAATATTATAATTTTTAACAGTCTAGCAAGTAGTTAGATACATACATATACAACATACACAATAAAATAATGGTCCTATAATATTGGAATCTAAAAAGAAAATATGAAATTAAGAAGTCTAGTCCCAGTAGAAAATAAATGTACAGTAGCCTAGGAATAACCAAATTAATAATGAATAATGCCTATGGGGAGAAATTTAGAAAATATTATTAAAATGCATAAGAATACAAATAGAGAGATATGCAAAAGTCATAAAACAGTTCAGTATGTTATGTATTTTGTGTCTCTCCAAATTCGTCTATAAATCAAAGTAATTCAATTCAATGTAGCAATAGAATTTCTGCTAAAAATTGCCAAGTTGATTTTAAAATGTATATTTAAAATAAAAATATGAAAATAATTAAGAAATTAAAAGATATGAAATGAGGAATTAGGGGTTATTTTGAAACTATGGCAACTAATTATTTTATTGCACAGGGATAGACAAATATATCAGTGGAAATCGCATTGGAAACAAGGAAAACAAGCAAACAAACAAAAATTAAGCTCTCACTGAAAGGAAAACTTACTACATGACATTAGTGACATGGCAAATTAGGTCAGATAGAAAAATAAAATAAAATGTGATCCCAGATTAATTTAAATAAGCAAGTAAAAAAAGGTAAATAGTTTCAAACTCTTAGAAAGAGATATAGAATATCTTTAAATTGTCAAGACAAGAAGAAATTTCTTAAAGAAGACATAGGATGCTCAAATCATAAATAAAAATACACTGGAAAATTAACATATCCCAAATGTCAAAAGTAACTATAAACAAGTTAAAAAGCAGGCTTTAGATAATAGAGATATTTGAAACAATTATTTATCAGTGTGTTAAGAATTTCTACCTATAAAACAGTGAGCAAATAGTAGAATGTTCTAACAGGAATTCACTGAACAGAAAATCACGTTGAGCAGCAAATAAAATTTCCAGCTCATTTGCATTGAGGTTGGGTCTGTGTAACTGAATTTTGGCAAATAACATGCAAACAGAAGTGATGAATGACACTTTCGATTGTGGAGGGATAAAGAAATTGAAATGAAGAAAGGAAGAAGAAGAAGTGGAAGAAGAGGAAAAACAGAGAGAGAAAGAAAAGGTGAAGCAACAGCATCTTTCACCACCTGCGTGGTCTTCTAGCTCTCTTCCCCCTGTTCTGACAAAAGCAAAGGTGAAATGCTCCTGATGGCAGGGCTACAGGATGAAGGAAGTCCGCTTCTTGCCATATTTTTCATTATGCAAGAAATTGAGAGTTCATGGCTTTATACTGCAGCATAGCCTACCCCTAGGCTGATTAATGTGGCACTCAGTCACTCAATCTGGTGTAGCCACAGTTTCTACATCCCGGTTAATGACAACTATGTCTCTTGAAATATTCCACCTCCTTTTTTTCTTTAACATCCAACATCCAATCCATCAAGGAATCTTACAGGTCTGCCTCTGGAAAATAGGCAGACTTGGACTTTGATAATCATCATCCAAGTGATCCTCATCTATCACTTGGGTCACTGCAGTGGTCCAGGAATTACTCTCCCTGCTTCCTTATCATTCTCCTATATATAGTCTAATCTCAACACAGTAACTATAGTGATTCTCTTGAAATGCATCTGAGCACTTCTGTAACATTGTATCAACAATGCTGTTGCTTTAAACCTACCAAATATCTCCAGAAAACCCAACAGATAAACTAGTACAGGAGCTCAGGGGTAGATCAGTTGGTTGAGTGGCCGACTCTTGATTTTGGTTCAGGTCATGATCGTGGGGTTCTGGAATCGAGCCCCAATGTGAGCCCCCCACAGAGCTCTGAGTTCGAGGGGGAATGTGCTTCTCCCCCTCCCTCTCCTTCTACCCCTCCTCTGGCTCGTGTTCCCATGTGTGAATACTCTCTCTCTCTCATTCTCAAATAAATAAAATCTTAAAAAGAGAGAGAGAGGTGGGCAGGGAAGGGGGGATTTTTGAGGGGCTCATAGAAAGGAACCCCCAAGAAATATGAAAGTACTTTGGAAGGCAGGGCTTGTGAATCCCAGGGACAAGAAGGAGAAGATCTTTCTAAGCCAGACATAGCTTTGAAAAACAAACAAATGGCTAAGAGACAGAGGGTATATATTTAATCTTTATTGGTAAAAAGAGAAAAAAGAAATTCTTTGACTGTGATTCAGAGAAACCCACTCAAGTCTGACTTTCTCCTCGTATCCCAGGAAATCTCATCTTCTTTTCTTCCTTATTCAGATATGAGGGACAACAAGAGAAAACTCTTTCTAATGTCATACAAAATCATTACAATGAAAAGATAAATGAGACCTTAATAAATTAAGACAAGCAGTAAGAACTCATCAGAAAAATGAGCTCACATAGCAGATGAAAACTGCAAGGTAACATTTTAATATTAGAGAAGCTGTGATAAAAACAGCACAAACAAGAAATAGGAAAAGTCAGAAGAAATTAATAGATATCAGTAAGGAATTAAGAAAACAGAAAAGGGGTGCCTGGGTGGCTCAGTGGGTTAGGGCCTCTGCCTTCGGCTTAGGTCATGGTCTCAGGGTCTTGGGATCGAGCCCTGCACCGGGCTCTCTGCTTGGCCGGGAGCCTGCTTCCTCCTTTCTTCCTGCCTGCCTCTCTGACTACTTGTAATTTCTGTCTATCAAATAAATAAATAAAATCTTTAAAAAAAAAGAAAACAGAAAAGAACACTAAATTAGAAAAACACAAAAGAAAAGAGACACTATAAAAGACACAGTAAGGGAAACAGGAATAAGAAAGAAGAAAATTGAGAGGAAATCCAACAGAAGTAAACAAAATGATTTGAAAAAAACAGGATTTGAAAAATGTATATGTAGTAGGTGGAATAATGCCCCCCACCAAAGATGTTTATATCCTAATCCAAGGAACCTGTGAAAATATTGCCTTGCACAGCGAAAGGATCCTGCAGTTTGATTAAGTTAAATGTGTTGAAATGGGGAGATTATCCTGGATTACTCAGTTGGGTACAGTACAATCATAAGGGTATTTATTGGACTGGGATGGGAGTATCAAAGTCAGAGGATATGTGACAACAGAAGCAGAGGTCACAGTGATGGGGGGCCATGAGCCGTAGAGTGCAGGCAGCTTCTATCTGCTGGAAAAGATGGAGTTTCTCCTTACAGCTTCCAGATGGAACACAATCCTGGACTTCTGTCCTCTGGAACTCTAAGATAATAAATCTGTGTAGTTTTTAACTCACAAAATTTGTGATATTTTGTTGTAGCTATCATAGGAAATGCGATAGACATTGAAGACAGAAAATAAGAAAACCACATATTTATAATTGAAGTCTTCAAAGAAGAAAACCCAAGCAGTGGAAAAAACAAATATTTAAAACCATGATTGGAAAATATTTCCTGAAATAGAACAGCAAAGAGCAAAGCACACTGTGTACCTGAGAAAATGATCAGCCTCAGTTCATACTGTAAGCCAAAAAAAATTTTTTTTCATTATGAGGGGAAAAATCGCTTTAGTTTCCAGACAATAAGTCAAAATCACTTTTAAGGGAACACCTCTCAAATTAATATGAGAATTCTCCAAAGCAACATTTATGTTAGAAAAAGAATGTAGCAACTTTTTAAAAAGATTTTAAAGGAGAGAAAATGTGAGACAAGAATTTTATGTACAGCCAAACTTTTCTTCAACACAAAAGCCACAGGCTAGCAGCTGTAAATATGGAAGACGTCAAGGAATATCATTCCCATTATCACTTCGTGACAAATCTACAAAAGACTGAGGTTCAAACATGAAATATTTGTAGAAGGGTTAGCAAATATTTAACTTAGTGGAACTAATGTTGAAAGATAGGATTAAGGGTGAAAAAATAATACAGAGGTTTTACATATTTAGACATTTACATTAATAAAAATTACAAGGTAAAGGTTTTGGATAATGAAATAAACCTATGGATTACCACAATGACTTAATTAGAGGTAAAGTAATAGTACCTGAAGCTAACAAGTTAAGTAGTAGAAGCTGAAGTATATTTAAGACTTGAAATATATCTAAAACTTAACAATATCTTTTAGGATAATAAATAAGGTAGTAGAAACTTAACTAATTTGACAAGTAGAGATTAACACTAAAATAATGCTTGAGATTGAACTTGGAAAGTGAAGGCAAAGCAGAGAGACTAACTTTAGTCATATGGTAGGAAACCAACAAACAGTATCCAAGAGAGAGATGATTAAGAGTAATATAAAAAAATAGTACAAATAAAGCTACAAAATTTAAAAGTCACAGCTTCCTAAATACTGAAAGAATTATCAAGAGAAAAGATTTTAAAAGGACATTTAATTGAAATCATTTTAGTTGAAATGTTGAGCCATATAGAAAATATGAAACAAAATAACAGAATGAAATAAAAAATGTCAATTACTAAGTAAATGTAAATGAGCCTTAATCATTTACTAAAAAATTTAGATTACTTACACAGCAAAACCCAGTTCTTTGTCATACCTAAAACGAAGGGTTTTGATAAAGTTAAAAATTTAAGAATAAGCAATGTTATGCAAAGCAACATTATGAACAATATCTCAAGGTAGAATGAAGTAAAGAAAATATTAGAGAAGTCAAATAAATGCCATTTTATAATGCTAAAAGCTACATTCTAAAAAGGGCATAACATTAATATCTACCAAAAATTTTCCAATTTGCGACAGAGGCAACCACTGTTCTTGAAATTCATAAAAATAGAATCACTTGAGTTTGGCTTCTTTCACTTGATAAAATGTTTTTGAGTTATCCATGCTGTGTGTATTGATATCTTGTACTTATTACTTATTTTATTAGTGCTTTAGTCTATGAATATACTATTTAGCCACTCTTTTACTGAGGAAATATTTTTTCCAATTTGTGATTATTATGCATAATCCTGCTATGGCATTTATGAAACTTCCCAGGAATAGGTTTTCATCTCCTTGGATAAATATCTAAATGAATTGTTGGGTCATAGGGGAGAAGTATGTTTAACTTTATAAAGAACTGACAGTTTTCCAAACTGGTTTTACCATCTTATATGCCAGCAATGTATGCGAGTCCTTATTACTCAAATTCCTCTTCAAAACTAGATAATTTCAGAATTTTTAATTTTACCTTTTCTAGTGGTTGTATGGTGATTTACACTGTGGTTTGCAACTGTATACCATCTCATTGTGGTTTCAATTTGCATTTCCTAGATGACTAACATTGAATACATTTTCATGTGCTTATTGACTCTAACATTCCTTTATAAAGATACATTCAAATAATTCATCCATTTTAATCGAGTTCTTATTAGAGATTTTTTTATTATGTTATGTTACAGATTTTTAGCCATATTTGATAGATTCTAAATAGAAATCTATGTAAAATATATGCATTGTGACTATTTTCTTCCCAACTATAGCTTGAATTTTCATTTTTTAAACTGTGACTTTGGGTAAAAAGAAGTTTTGATGATGTTCAATTTATCATTTCCTTTTTCATACAAAAGATTACCAAGTTTTATAGATTCATAAAACTTTAGCAATTGTGTAATTTTAGCCTTTAGGATTATAATCTATGTCAAATAATTTTTTTTAAATGAACTTACATAGTGGTCAAGATACTCTTTTTTTCAATATGAATACCTGCCACTGTACATTTTTTAAAAAATCCCTTCTCATTGAATTGCATTGGCAATCTGTTGAAATTTGTTTGATTGTAAAATGCGATTCTGTCTCTGGATTCTTCATTCTGTGTCATTGACTGACACTCTTAAGCAAATAGCACAATGTCTTGATTATTGTATCTTTATAGTAAGTTTTAAATCAGGCATTATAAATCCTGTAACTCTTATTTTTTTTTAAAGATTTTATTTATTTATTTGACAGACAGAGATCACAAGTAGGCAGAGAGGCAGGCAGAGAGAGATGGAGAAGCAGGCTCCCTGCTGAGCAGAGAGCCTGATGCAGGACTCCATCCCAGGACTCCGGGACCACGACCTGAGCCATCCAGGCGCCCTTGTAACTCTTATTTTAATTCTAGTTGGTTTTTAATTTTTTTTCCTCTTATTTTACTATGTGCACAATCATAGCATGAGCAAATAAACAGTGTTTTTCCTTTCCCATCCTCATGCCTTTAATTTTTTTAAATCTCTTATTGCACTAAGTAGAACCTCCAGTGAAATATTGAATAAAACTGGCAGGAGTGAATTTCTTTGCTTTGTTCCTAATCTTAAGGGAAAGTAATTAATACTTCATCATTATGTATAATATTCACAGTGTTTGTCATAGACTCTCCTTATCACATTGAGGAAGTACTTTACTTTTCTGCTAAGTGTTTTTGTCATGAACAGGTGTTACATTTTGCAAAATACTTTTTCCCAACTTATTTACATATTATTTGTTTTATTCTTCTTTATTCTGATAATATGGTGAATTATGTTTCTTTTTCTGACGCTAAACCAAACTTGCATTTCTGAAATAAACCTAGTATTTGTGATATACACAATCCTTTTATGTATTGATGGATTAGCTATATCAGTTACATTGTTAAGAATTTTAGTTATGCTTATATTAGTGCTATTGGTATATACTTGTCTTTTTTAACATAATTTTCCTAGTGGGTCAGAAATAGTGTTATTCTAGCCTCATAATATTAGTTAGGAAGTGTTGTCTTCCTCTATTTTCTGATAGCACTCATACACGTTCAGAATAATTTCTTTATAAAATTCACCAATGAAATACCTGGGCAGGGTTTTTCTTGTAGAGAATAATTTAATTACAAATTAAATTTCTTCATATAACATAGGAAGATTCAGATGTTCTATTTCTTCTTATGTATGATTAGATATTTTGTGTCTTTCAATGATTTTGTCCATTTCATCTAAGCTATCAATTTTACTGGAAAAAAATCATCCATAATATCCCCTCATTATCCTTTTAATTGCTGTAGGATCTTAAATGGTGCCCCTGCTGTCCCTCTTAATTTTTGTTATGATGTTTTTTCTCACTTTTCGTTGTTAAGACTTGGTAGTAGAGGTTTATTGATATTACTGATGATTTCAGAACACTTATTCTTGCCTTTGTAGGTCTTTCCTATCTGTTTCCTTTTTCTTAGATTTCCTCACTAAACTTTATTATTCCTTTTCGTCATACTTTTGGTTAATTTTACTCTTCTTTTTCTAGCTTTTAAGGTAGAAGCTTATTTCATTGATTTGACATTATTTTCTTTTTCTTAATGATTTTCTTAACCTGACAATTCTTCCTGACCCTAATTACTAATTTTGTGGAGAAAAGAGAAGGAAAGCTAGGCCTGAAATGCAGAAAGAACACATGCAACTTGCCACTCTCAGAAGGCCTGGGATCTTGAGCCCTGGAGCACAAGAGC
Source organism: Meles meles (assembly GCF_922984935.1). NCBI lineage: Eukaryota > Metazoa > Chordata > Mammalia > Carnivora > Mustelidae > Meles > Meles meles. The sequence continues at coordinate 14,179,178 of NC_060070.1, forward strand.
ATGGCCCAAATGATGCTAGACTAGGACAAAACCAGCGAGGTTGGCCCCTTAATGGAGCTAGAGTTTGGGCTAACTGGGAGATAATCCCATTGTCATTAAAGTCAGCTCTGCCCTCATTTTAGCTGCCAGACATAGGAAACAACTCTCACTGTCTGGAAAAATAATATCCAAAAAAGGTACAGCTTCACCTCCACTATTATTTTATACACTTCTGATATGAAATTAAACATTATGAAAGATACAAATACGCAAAGCAAAAGAACCCGTAATAGAAAGATACTGTATCTAAGAGACAAGGACCTTGAAAATGCTAATACATATAAATTACAGTAAAAGACAAAGAATGGGTAAGCAAATGGTAAATCTCAGCAAACAAATGAAAACTACAAGATAAGATACAATGCAAATTCTGGAGCTGAAAAATACACCAACTGACATCAAAAGTACGTTAAATAGGCTTACTAGCCTAATGAACACTGCAGAAAGAAGTATCTGTGAATTCACAGACATGACAGGCTAACTGATGTAAATTATCCCAAATGATGATAGAGGAAATAAAGGATCAAAGAAACTGAATAGAAAATGTAAGCAATGTTCACTAACTTTTCATATGTGAAATTGAGTTTCCAGGAGACGTGGGGGGAAAAAAATGAAGGGAGAAAAAGTTAAAGAAATAACAGCAGAAATTAATTTGTGTGGCTCAATTGGTTAAGCGTCTGACTTGATTTCTGCTCAGGTCATGAGCTCAGGGTCATGAGATCTAGCCTGGATGAGGGCTCCATGCTGAGCTGAGCAGAGCGTGGAGGCTGCTTGAGTTTCACTCACTCCTCTGCCCCTCACACCTCCCCTCCCCTACCCCACTCCTGTGTGTGTGTGTGTGTGTCCACGCGCACAGAACGTGGGCACTCTCTCTCTCTCTTAAAAAACAAATAAGTAATCTTTTGTGATTTGTTTTGATGTTTCTTTCCTCGTTATTCCTTATTTTGAATATTTGCAGCACTTTTTTCATTTTTATTTATTAATTTTACAGATGGTTTATTGATTTTTATCTGTTGTTCTATTTATCTGTTCTACATTTTTGTTTATTCTGGTTCGATGGATGTGTTCTGCTTACACCTTTAGTAATTTCTTCCTCTGCTTATCTTCAGATTATCTTGTCACTTTTTTCCCCTAACTTTTTGGAGTAAATAATTAACATAATTGATTTTAGTCTTTCTCAATTTCAACAATCCAACAAATTTCAAGCTTGTAAATAAAAAGAAATCACCAACAAAAAGAAGGGCTTAGAAGAATTCAAAGAGAAAAATAGGTAACATAAAAGAAAAATGATTAGCAGAGTGACAATTGACTTCTCAGGAGAAAATATGGAAAATGAAATATATGAAATGCCTTCAATTTCACATCTCAATATAACCTTAAAGAAACATGTGCTCACAAAAATCAGGGGAAATATTTATAAGAATGTTCTTATCAGCAATGTTCTTAATAGCCCAAAACTTGAAACTACTGAAATGTCTATTAACAGATATATAAATGGTACATTTTTCATTATATCCTGGTAGAGTGTATTCACACAATAGAATACTGTGTAGTAATAAAAATAAATACAGCTCATGCAGCAACATAGATAAACCCAAAATCTAATATTAAGTGAAAAAATAAGCCAAAGAAAGAATACATACTATTTAATTCTGTTTATGTAAACTGTGTAAACAAGTAAAACTATACAAAATATTTTTTTAGTAATACATATATGTGGTAGGTAAAATAATGCCCCTTCAAAGATGTTTACCTGTCAATCCTTGGACCCTGAGAATATGTTATCTTAGATGGCAAACACACACACACACACACACACACACACACACACACACACACACACACTTTGAAGACTTGATTAAAGATCTTGAGATGGTAAGATTATCCAGGCGGGTCCAATCTAATTACATGGATCCTTAAAGGCAGAGAGTCTCTTCTAGCTGTGGCCAGAGGGAAATTAATAAAGTCAACTAAAAAGAAACAAAGCGTGATTTTTAAAGGTCAGAGAAATGCACCATCATTGGCTTTAAAGACGGAAGATCAGGAGTGGTGGAATGTGAGTAGCCTCTAGAAACTAGAAAGGCAAGAAATGGGTTCTCTCCTAAAACATCTAGAAAGGAATGCAGCCCTGTCAAGGCCTTGATTTTATAGCCCGGTGAGACCCAAATCGGACTCCACACCCACAAAATTATAAGAGCATTCATTTGTATTATTTTAAGCCACAAGACTGTGGTAATTGATTATGTCAGTAATAGAAAATGAATACAATATACATGTACTAAAATTACGTTTTTTTTAAAAATATGAATGAATTAACACAACATCCAAAGTAAGAGTATACTCAGGGAATTCTGAGGTCCTAGGAAATGCTTTAATTTTCAAAATGATAAGTACATGGTTGTTAGTTTTTAGTGTTTATTAAACTTTTATAATGAATGAAATATGTATTTATAAAATATTTTTAAGACAAAAGCAATAGACTAGGCGTGCTTGCCACAAAAACAGCATTTCCTTCAGCACGCTGAATAGGCATCTGCTTGGGTTGTGAATTTGCCCATCAGCGCAATGACTCGGATGGAGAGACGGATGGCCTGGCAGTGAGGTACCAGGGACAGGATAGTTTCTTGCGTTTTCTACCCTCTAGAATAGCGTGGTTGTATGTATCTCTCATGGCTGTGTGGACATCATGAAATCTGACCTGTTTTTGAACCAGTTTGCTGGAGTCCCAGCCAAGAGGGCTGCCCACTTGGTGAGAAGACTTTAGCAACGAAGTCTATGGGGAGACCGCCAGTGACGGGAACAGTGTGGCCACGGTGCAGGGGCGGCAGCTGGCTCTCAGGTTTAGGGGTGCAGAGCGGGAGCCCCAGCATGGCCCTCCTAAGAACCCGCACACTGTGCTCACAGAGAGCCAGCCTCTGAACACGTGCCATACAAATGAAAACACCAGTAGTCCATTAGTGTTTGTTTCCAAAGCACACACAGCCGACAAGGAGAGAGCCGTGGCCAAGACCAGTTAAATAAAGACACATTTGCCCTTTTCTCTACATCTCTTCTGCCTGGCTCCCTCCGACCCAGTGGAGCTGGGGCCTGGCTAGAGGACGTGGGGGGAAGGAATAAGAGAGCAGAGTGTGCCCAATCTTCATTCCAGCTCCCTTGTGCCAAGAGCCTGTCTCGCAATGGAAAGAAAAAGAGTTTGAAAAAAAACTTCAAATTTTAAACTGGGCTAAAGTGAGTTTAATCATGGAAAGTGACCAGATAATTATGGAATCTGCCCAAGATATCATCAAGGAATAGGAAAAAGACATTTGACACAGAAAGGTTTAAAACTGTAACTGTAAAATGGAAACTATGTAACTTAATGTGCTATCCAATTGATACTGCTAAAAAAAGTTACAGAGATGTGGAAGGGTCACATGACCCTGTTTAAACAGTTAAGGGTAATGCTCAAGTTCAAAGATACTGGGGATTATAGCCCCTATATCAAGTGGCTTAGCTCAGCCAGTCTTTAACCCGAGATAATTTAAGCTTTGGTTTGTATTGAAAAATAACAAAGGAAATCAGTTTGCTCAATTTAAAAAAATGATAATATTACCAATTTTATAGGATTGCTGTAAGAACTATTTCAAATCATAGGTACAAAGTGAACAGGGTGCTTGACCCATCGTGAGCGCTCATTGGATGTGAACTTTAATGACTGGGTGAGCGTTCCAAAATTCAGGTGACTTTCTGGAGCTTGTGACTCTTGGACTACAGAATGAATAATCATTAGGAGACAGAGGCCCAGTGAGGAGTTGTTGGTAATAAGGAGGGATGGGGACATTCCAGGCAGTGAAACAGCATAAGCAAAGAAACAAAGCAAGAACACAGAAGTGCTGGGATGTTGGAGGGGTAGGGGGAGGAGGAGGCACAAATATTCTGGGGCTGCCGGAGTAGACATTGATAGTCAAGGAGAGGAGTCTGGAAAAGGAAGGTAAAGACCAGATCATGAGACGCCTCCAGTGACCTACCTCCTAGCATACTGTCCTCTGCCTCCCAGAGAAAGGTCCGGACTCTTTCATTATTTCGTTATTATACATACAGTGTCCTTTTTGATCTAGCTCCTGCTCACCTTTCAAAATTCAAGTCTCATGCACTGCATAGACAGGGAGGTAGGTGACTCCCACGTGATCTGAGGTTTCCTGAATACATTCAAGGTCTCAGGTCTCGGCACTGCTCACGCTCTCCTAAATGCTGGGAACACTCTTACTCCACCTTAATGTGATGAATTCCTCCTTTCAAATTTTAATTTAATAGGCACCACCACGGGGAAGCCTCGTCATTTTTTCTCATATTTATTGGGCATTTTTTCCTACGTGGCACTGTGGAAGATGCTGGGGCTACAGTGTGAGCAACACCCTATCCTGCCCGCAAGAAGCAAGCCTTAGGAGGGAGATGATCCAATGCACAGGCAATTCCTAAAGAATGCTATGACTCAAATCCTTGCAGGGCTCTCCGAGAGCCCTGGACTCCTGACCTCCCAGGCCCTGGGACTCAGCGAAGGTTCCCCTTGTGCCAAGGATTCTCCTCCCGTGTTCCTGTCACACCCACTTAGACTGCCAGGGAAGAAAGAGGAGGAAGAGAAGAAAATGAAGATGTGCTAAAACATTATGCTTTGGTATGTGTCAGCAGCAATGATAAAGCACTTTGGATGACTATCTTATGTAATCCTCACAACAGCCCTATAAGACATCTTGTTATTATTCCCATTTCAAAGACGAAGAAACGGAAGTAACAGAGGCGAATTAACTTGCCAGTGTCACTCAGCTAGGGAGTGGGAGAGCTGAAACTCCAGCCTCGATCAGATTAGTTCTAATTCCAGTCTGTAAAACACTGTACCAGGCTTTCTGTAGAGCCTTAAAGAGTCTACATTTTTAAAACATGATTAGAGATTGAGAGCAATTATCACAATTCACTGTAAATATTGTTTATGTGTCTGTCTCCCTCATTAGCCTATGCCCTTCTAGATTCCAGGTGCTTCTCTGAGACATAGAGAATAGAGCCTACTTTCACCTTTCTTCTCCAGTCTCAGGCAGACGACTCAAAATTAGCACTCAGTAAATGTTCCTCTGAATGCATTAATGCAGATATGAATGAATGAATCCTTAAGTGAATGAATTCTCTTAAGAACTGGGAAGAACTGCACACATGAGAAAAGCCACAGAGCTATAGGAGGTGATGAGAGCAGGTAAAGGCCAGGATGGCAAGTTGTTAGCATTCGAGAGGTCCAACCTAAGGCAACAGTCGGATGTCCTGGCAGCCAGGCAGATCTCTGTGGCAGGGGATTTGGCCACTAGAAATAGACGGAAGACCCGACGGGCAGGTGGTTGGCATGGAGGATTTGGAAAGCAGGTATCACGTGGTGTGGTACTCAAGCAGGACCCCACTGCACTCAAACACTCGAGTGATAGAGTGACACTCCTATCCCGGACAAGAAAGCGGTTATTCAGAGGCAAAGGGAGCAAAACAAAAGAAAGATGGGAAGTTCAGTTTTCAAGATTCAAAGTTAGAGCTGCATCAGTGAATGAGGCTGGTAGAGCTCTCCGCACTGCCCCTTTCTGGAATCCTCTTGCTTGTTGGACCAAGAGGTCCTACCAAACCTGTCGGTTGAGTCTGTTTATAGTAATTTCTTGGTCTCAGCTGTGGATAGGGCTCTGGAAACAGGAAGTCAAGCACATCATTATTAAAGGAAAGTTTCTGTGATCAGGCCAAAGCCAGTGGAGTCATCCTTGATTTCTCAAATTCTTTCATACCGCACGTCCAAACAGTCAGCAAAGCCTGTAAACTCTCCTTTGAAAATGTATCAAACATTTGCCTTTCTCCTTAATACTCCCAGTGCTGTGACTTCCATCCATACCTCCACCATCCTGCCCCCTGGTCGGCTGCAAGAACGGCCCAGGTGCCCTCCTGGCTTCTGGTCCACCCCTCTCTGTGTGTCCTCAGCCTGGTAGTCAGAGTGATCCTATTCCCATTTTCTCCATTTCTTATTGGAATGTTGTCTTTTCCTTATTGTCCTTGAGCAGTTCTTTATAAGGCTGTGTTATACTCACATTGCAAATAATCTTCTCAAAGGCTGTGGCTTGTTTTCCGTGGAAGTCCATTAGCAACCTTCCAATGGCTCTACAATTTCCTAGAGCGTGTGCCAACATCCTGAGCTACAAGGTGGTGTGTGATTACCTTCTCTTCTCTCTCTAACATCAAGTCTTACAACCCCTCCATTTGCTCACTGTTGTCCTGGGACTATGGTTGACGTCCTCACCTAAAGGCCTTTGCAATAGCTGTTTCCTCTGCTGGAATATTTTTTCCGGAGAGCCACTAACTTAATCTCTTGCTTCGTTCACATCTATTATTATTATTATTATTATTATTATTATTATTATTTTAAGATTCTCTTTATTTGACGGAGTGAGCAGAGAAGTAGGGGAAGGAGCAGAGAGAGAGAGTGACAAGCAGACTCCTCGTTGAGTGGGGAGCCCAACATGGGGCTCAATCCCCACATCTTGACTCATACGTTCCCTGTGAGATCTTCTTTCCTAGACTATGCATAATTTCAGAAGACCTTCCGGCTCACAAGTACATATACTATCCTCTTTTCCTGATCTAGTTTTTCCCCTTCACTCTTAGAATTATCTAGCTTACTATATACTTAATTTACCTCGATTTTTATCTCCATCACTAGAATATAGGCCCCAAGTGGGCAGTATTTTTGTTCATTTTGTTTCTTGATGAATCTCCACTACCTGGAACAGTACCTGCCACATAACCACATAATAGATGTCCGGGATACATTGCCCAAATGAGTTTAAAAAAATAGAATTAGGCGCATTTATGTGTGAAGAAATCCTGTTTATGACTTTATAACCAAATAGAACTAAAGCTAAAGTTAACTTTATTTAAATTTTAGATCACAGAATCAATAAAATTGAGATTCTTGATACCACATATATATGTGCAAATATGTAAATAACATGTGTGTTAGTTCTGCACGTGCGTATGCATGTGTGTGTGTGGTGTGTGTATGGGTGTGTGAAAAAGAAAGAGAATCTTGGGGTACCTGGGTGGCTCAGTGGGCTAAGACGCTGCCTTCAGCTTAGGTCATGATCCCAGGGTTCTGGGATCAAGACCCACATCCGGCTCCTTGCTCAGTGGGGAACCTGCTTCTCTCTGCCTCTCCCTGCCACTCTGCCTGCTTGTGCATGCTCTCTCTCTCTGACAAATAAATAAATAAAATGTTAAAAAAAAAAGAAAGAAAGAAAGAAAGAGAATCTTCTCATGCGTTTAGTAGCCATCTTGGCTTTTTATAATCAAGGAACTTTTCAGAGCCTTTAATATGCTAGTATATTTATCAAACCCCAAGAAAGAAATTTACAGATCAATTTCCATTATCCCAGCTTATTTACCAAGTGAATTCATTGTTCTCAGAATATCAATTTTGGAGAAAAAAAATGAGAGTTTGAGAGTTTCTCAAGAACTATCATCCTGAATATATACAACTCCCCTTTTTCAAAATCATTTGACTCCCTATTGACTAGAATAAAGATTTCAAATACTAGACAAATGTAGAAACAGCATATCAGACATTGTTAATAATCATAGTCATCTTTCTTGCTTACTCTCAGATTTGGCCTCAGAATCCTTTACAACACAGTAGTAGAACATGATGAGACTTGGTATGGAGATGAAACCAATTTGACATACCCAAGACTTTCCCCACATATACACACCACAATGTCGCCTCAGTCTACATTTAGAACTTAAGAACTTTATGTAACTAAACCATACTAATCAGGTTTTACCACACATATCCTGTTTTCTGAACCTACACACCATCAGGATACCACATTGTGATTTCCAACCCAAATGCCCTTTCACACATCTCAGCATGTGCAAATGGTTCCCATTCTTTGTAGACCATCCCAAGGGCCATAGTCAGTTATAACCAATGAGCTGAGTGTGATCTCTCTAGACTACACTATTCGCTACTATATCCCTTATGTTATGACTCATTTTGCAATCTTCCCAGAGTCCTGAACAATGCCTTCCATATTGAAGGTGCTTCATATTTCCTAAGTGGCTGTCAACTTAAAGTTTAACAAATAACTTCCTATTTGAATGTTACATTTTAAATCCCTCCTTCCTTGGATTCCTATTACAAATCTGCAAAGCCATTCAAAACCAGTTCCCTGGAATACAAAGACAGTTCCCAATGTGTACTTCAATGGGGTACTTTTATCATTTGCAATTTCTATGCTGTGCAGTTGAGAGTTCTGATTATAAAACACGCAATTTCCTTTTTCATCATTCTCTGCCCTACCTCCTGGAAGGAAAAAATAATACCACATTATCTCAAGTGTTCTCATTGAGTTCTTCTGGTTACTTCATGTATGTAGAGCCTATCTCAGTTCAATTATAAATTCATGTCAAGGATAGGAACATTATTTTCCATGGTATATCTATTTCCCACAATACCAGGACAGATGCTTCTTAAGAGCTCTTTGAGTGAGTGGGTGAATGAATTAACGGACAGATAAGACTGGATGGGCAATAATGCACAGTATTAGATAAATTCTACTAAAATTCAGATGTGAAGACAGGTGAGACTGTGAAAGACTTGAGGATGCTACTTTAACATAGTCACACTGTGAAACCAGTTCTCAAGAAATCAAGAAACCACAGGACTTTTAGAAAACTTTGACAATGTGGATATAGATTTTCTGATTTGCAAATTAAGTATATTACAACTTTGAACTCAAACATTAGTCGCCAGGCCCTTCTAGATCATATACACAGTACACATAGACATGAAGAGAGTTACTAACTTTATGCATCTCTGAATTTGCTCTGCCATAAACCAAAACATAGTAAAGATGTGAGAAACTACCGTGAAATCAAATCCCTGCTTCTCTCCACCTTCCTTCCATCAAACCTGGGAGGTAGGTCATACAAAGCAAATGTTTCCTCCACCATCCAGCTACTATCATCTAGAAGCCTTCAAAAAGGGCACTTGGGTGGCTCAGTGGGTTAGGCCTCTGCCTTCAGCTCAGGTCATGATCTCAGGGTCCTGGGATCGAGTCCCGCATCGGGCTCTCTGCTCAGCAGGGAGCCTGCTTTCCCCTCTCTCTCTGCCTGCCTCTCTGCCTGCTTGTGATCTCTGTCTGTCTGTCAAATAAAAAAAAAAATTGAAGCCTTCAAAAATCTCAAGATAATATCACATAGACCACTAAATTCTGAAATTTTTCTCCATCCACAAAGAATCTGACTGTAATAATTGAACATCATCATGTTCTCTAGTTGAGATAAACATTTTGCTATTTTTCCATGGAGGAGCAGAGTATTGCCATCCAACCTTACTGACCAAACAGAATGTGAATATGCATAGCCCATCAGAGGAGCACTTTTATAAAGTGCTTGGGGTGACTGAGACTCTAGTTGGTCTTGTCAAGCCACTGCAGGAATTTATGTACAAAACTGAGTATAACTGATAAAAAATCACATAAAGGTCTTTATGTCTGCTTCCATGGACTCATCCAATTATGTTGAAGTATAAATGTACTAATGCCATTCTAATAGAATAATATTGAGCCTTTTAAGTTTAATATCGGTAAGTTAAACAATTAAAGAAACATTAATAACTCATGATTTATAAAAACATACATATAAAATATGAAACTCTAATTATATTTCATTTTATCTGGGAATCAGACTGTTTCCATCTAAATCAGTTCCCTGAGAAGAATCTGTCTCTATGGTTTGATTAAAACCAATTGAAGAAACAATGAAAGTTCTGTTTACCAAGAGTAAAGAAAAATGTGTGTTTAAGCAGTCATATTTTAACTATCTTTCTGGCTCCAGTCCAGAGAAGTTGCCTAGACAGAGGAGTCAGGATTTCTTAGATTGAAAATTTTCTCTTTTTCCCTCTTTTTTTTTCTTTTCTTTTTTTAAGATTTTATTTATTTATTTGAGGGTGATAGAGCACAAGTAAGCAGAGCAGCAGGCAGAGGGAGAGGGAGAATCAGGTTCTCCGCTGAGGAGGGAGCCCAGTGTGGGGCTCAATCCCAGGACCCTGAGTTCATGACCTGAGCCAAAGGCAGACGCTAAGCTGACTGAGCCACCCAGGTGCCCCCCTCTGCTTTTCAAAGGTAAAATAATTGCTTTCATAAAAAAGAGCATGTTGGAAAAGAGAAAATGAAAAGATGCTACATAATTTCTTCCACATAATTTCTTCCTGAAATAACCTTCCAACGTTACCAGACTCACTGAGGTAGACTTCGAGCCTCCTAATGATGAAAAAGACCCCTAATTATGAGTAAATGTACTGTAAACATTTTGATGTTCTGTCCTTTTCCAATATTTTCTGTCTGTAAATATCTTGCTTACAAATCTCCTGTCTGCCTTACTATGAAGTCATTATGCCAAAATCTGCTGTTGTATCCAGATTCTACTTGAAAAATGCATTCGTAATGGTATGGAAATGATCACGATCAAACACTGATTTTCATAGTTACCACACAGCTGCTTGATAATGATAAGCCGAAGGAGCTCCAAAATTCTGTGCAAAGAGAAGGCATCTCCATGGCTAAAATGAACTGAAATCCATTTGTGACTCATATATAATAATTTTGTATAACATTTACATTTTTTGCAAAAAACTTGAAGACATAATTCCAGGCATATGGTAGACATTAATAAAGTTTATTGAATTGACTTATTCACCAAGCCACTATTTGATGGATTGCTGTTGTAAATATTTCTTAAGACCCAGATGTACACATAGATCGCAAGTAATCAAACTCTATGAGGTGACGGTCATTATAACTGTGGTCACTCCCACCCATCTCTTCAATACTCAGTGCAGGCAATACATCCAGTTCCGGCAACATTGCTAATGAAGATTCTAGTTAATGCACAAAGGATTTCACAACAAATTATAACTGTGAAAGAAAGTCACCAGGAAGTTGCATTTGACTTCAGCAAGTAAATCATGGATAGAATATCCAAACGGTCATAGGTGCAAAACACTGCCCATGTATCTGTTATTGCAGTTTAGAGAAGTTCATGGAAGTAAAAGATCTCTTTTTTGCTCATGATGCTTGTCATAAAGTTAGTTCAGGAACAGAACCCTGGAATCTAGTTTAAATGTGTGACATTGCTGGGCACCTGGGTGGCTCAGTCAGTTAAGTGTCTGCCTTCTGTTCAGGTCATGATCCCAGTGTCCTGGGATGGGATTCTGTATTCAACTCCCTGTTCAGTGGGAAGTCTGCTTCTCCCTCTACCCTTCCTCCCTGGTCATGGGCTCTCGGTCACTGTCTCTCACTCTCTTTTTTTTTTTTTTTAAGATTTTTATATTTATTTATTTGACAGAGATCACAAGCAGGCAAAGAGGCAGGCAGAGAGAGAGGAAGGGAAGCAGGCTCCCTGCTGAGCAGAGATCCCATATGGGGCTTGCTCCCAGGACCCTGGGATCATGACCTGAGCTGAAGGTAGAGGCTTTATCCCACTGAGCCACCCAAGTGCCCCTATTGTCTTTCTTTCTTTCAAATAAATAAATAAAATCTTTTTTAAAAATTTAAAAATTAAAAAATCAATGTGTGACATTGCAAGGAGCCATCTTTGAGAGAATGGGCAGAGGAAACAATGTAGTCTATTTGCATTCTTCTGGGAAACAACAGATTCTGATATGCAGCAATGAGGAGCCAGGAAAAAGAAGAAGCATCAGAAAAAATAAAGAATGCTTAAAAAAATAATGTTTTTTCTCATTGTCTTATTTATTCATTCAATCGCAAATTCATCCGCTAAATCCTGAGTGTAGACGGAGTGCCGAATCTTGTTCTGAGCACTAGAGATAAGACAGTGTAAAGTCCAGGCAAAGCTCTCAAGAGACTTTATTCAAGATGGGGAGAAGGAGATAATAAACAAGTAAACAAATGCAAGCTGACTCAGATAGGGAAAAGTATATGGAAGAAAATAAAGCAAGGTGATGCGAGACAGAAGAACTCTGAGGAAGATTACATGGAGGGGTTAGGTAAAGCCTAAGTGGGTGATGCCCTAACAGAGACCTGTAAGATATGAAGGAGCCTCCTCGAAAGATCTGGGGGCAGAAGACTCCAGGCAGAGGACTCAAGTACTGTACGCTAGACTTATTCAGGAAAGTAAAACATATAGGCTGATATGGCAACACTACACATAGCTATGGTCTATGGGAGCATAGTATAAGAGAAGTGGGCTGGGACAAGATTATGGAGAACCTTCTGGGCAGTGGTAAGGATTGGAGGTTGCATTTAAAGTAGAATGAAAACTTGGGGTGCCTGGGTGACTCGGGGGTTAAGCACCTGCCTTCGGCTCAGGTCATGATCCCAGCATCCCGGCTTCAAGCCCTGCATCGAGCTCCACAGGAAGCCTGCTTCTCCCTCTCCCACTTCCCCTGCTTGTATTCCCTCTCTCACTGTCTCTCTCTGTCAAATAACTAAATAAGATCTTTAAAAAAAAGTACAATGAAAACTCATTGGAGAGTTTTAAGTAGGCACATGACATGATGTGATTGTATTTTTAATTTTTTTTTTTTAAGTATGTTCTACACTCAGCATGGAGCCCGACACAGGGCTTGATCTCACAACCCTGAGATGGACACCTGAGCTGAAATCAAGAGTCTGATACCCAATGACTGAGACACCCAGGCCCGCTGATGAAATTATGTTTTTAAAAGATCACTCACCTGTCATTTAGAGAATGTGTTGTTTTGGGGTTGTGGAAGAGAGACTGATTGGTAGCTCTTGTGATAGTTCTTATGAGAGGAGATAGAAGCTTAGGCTATGGTTATAGCAGTGGAGAGGGAAAGATGTGGATGAACTGGGGATACATTGTGGAGGTTGAGACAGGGTGACTTGCTAATTAATTAGATGTAGAGTTAAAAAAAGAGAGACAAAACAAAGATAACTTCTAAATTTCGACTAGAGTAACTGGATGGAACAATTGAAAGAGGAACAGGTTTGGAGGGGGTGGATACCTGCAGTTCTCTTTTGAGATGTCTGTTAAACATAATAATAGCATATACCTTGTAGAGAAAATAAGAAACATATGTAAAACATTTAGATTAGGACCTAACACTCAGTAATGGCTCAATAAATATTAACCAGTATCATTATTCTTCAAATGGAGCCATTAAGGTTGTAGAGAACATAAAAGTGTTCCGTGAGATCAGAACTGAAGATATAAATCCAGGAATGACACACAGTTTGAGGTTGGCCAAACCATAAGACCTAATTTCTTCAACATTTGTTTGCTTTAAAAAAAATTTTTTTTTGTAACATGGACCAATACTTCTATAAAATCCAACAAAAATCAATTACTTTACAAATAAAATAAGACATACAAGTGCAACTGACTAATGTGCTTGGATAGCAAGGCATGCTAGGGAAGTTTCTAAATGTTACTCTCAATTTCTGTCCTTATCTCTCATTACAGACCGGGAGGAAACAATTTACAGACCAACACCAGAGGATAGGCATTGAAGAACACTGGTACCCAAAGCCACGCTGCAGCTAGAGAAAGAAGGCCCTGGAGCAAATCCTGAAACATACATTTAACTGAAATAAATAGAGAGGGGCGGGGGGGGGGGGAGGCCAGGAGTGTGTTCAGTAAGGGAGCCTGACATAAGGGTAACACTTTGAAAGTAGGGGCGCACACAAGCTATGGGAAATCATATATATTTACGAGTAAACAGTTTTAAGTAGGTATAAGAAAAAAGCCTAATCATTCCAGCCAGGAACTCGCTCCTCTTCCCACAGATGTCACATCTGAAGAAGACACCAGCTCCCCTAATTCGCCCTCACAAACACTTCAATTTAATCACGGGAGATGCAATCTAGCGCTCATGATGCATTAAGCATCCAAAGCTTCTTCACCATCAAGCTGGGCTCCGCTAGCGAATGGAACAATTATCAGTCCTGAGAGCTACCGAGCTGTCCCCAAAGGATGCTCCAGGCCCCCAGCATCAACAGCTCTGTTAGTAATTCACGGCTCTTGCCTTGTCATCGACTTTTCTCGCTCGGAACTCTGGTTCCAGCGGTCCAGACACCTGGGACGGAATATACGCCCCCAGACCTGATCTGAAATAATTCTTTAGGGTAAAGGGTCAGATTTCTGGGTGAGGACGTCAATAAAGTTAAGAACTCCTCATACGGTCGAGTCCTTCGGGGAGCAAAACTTGCTCGACTCCACAGTTTCTCGAAGCCGCACGCAGGGACGGCTTCCCCGGGGACCGCGCTTCTGCAGCTCCTCCCTCGAAAGACGAGCTCCGGGTTCCCAGCGGTCTCCTACGGAGCACGAGAAACAGCGCGGACTGCGGGCGGACGGGAAGTTGACGGCGCCCAGGAGCCAGAGCCTCTCCGATCCAGGAAGGCTCCCGGGTGCCCGAAGCTCCCGTGGAGCCGCGGCCAGACCCCCGCTCCGTGGGCGCGGAGCCGAGGCGAGCGCGCGGGGGCCCGGCCGCCGGGAGGGGCGGGGCCGTGACTCACGCGGCCGCGCGCCGGGGGAAGAAGCGGCACCTCGGGCTGAGCCGGGCGAGGGGCTGCGCCCGCCGCGGGGCGCATGCGCGCTGCCAAGCGGCTCCGGCTCGCTCCCCGCCCACCCTCCCTCCTCCCCTTCCCCTCTCCCCTCCATCCTCGCCTCTCTCCCTCTCTTCTCGCCCGCTGGGTGCTGAAGTTGGGCGGATGGCAGCAAACCCGCTCCGCTAGAGGACCGAGCAGCCGAGCCTCGCGCCCCCGGACCCATCGGTGCGCTGCCCACACCTCCAGGCACTGGGTAAGATGCTGCCTCCGAAACCGAGCGGTGCTAAGTAAATGACATCAAAATGTCTGCTTTGCACCGATGCATGAATTTTGAAAAGGTGGTGGCTGGGGGAGGTGAAGGAAAGAGGGGGCGGAGAGTGCAACTGCCGGAGCCCAAGCGGGGGCGGCTGCGGGCGCGGGGGGCTCGGCGCCGGCCGCGGCGCCGCGGGAGGGAGCGGGGTCCGCGCCGCAGGTTTGGGAAGTTGAATCCCGCGTTGCTGCCACCGCGCGGTCCTCTCGCCTCCCTCCAGCTGCCGCGGAGGGGCTGGGCGAGTGTCCTGCCCGCCCGGGGAGCCGTCGGTCGGGTCCGCAGCGGCGAGCTGGGCGCCCTCGCGGAACCCGCAGAGAGGGCCGGGGGCAGCGGGGACCCCGCGGGGGCGCGAGGTCCTGCGGGATTTTCGTGGTGGTTTGTTAGAAAACCGAATGTGAAATTAACGGTGACCCATCGGCAGATCACCTCGGGGTGGTGTTTTTTTCCTTCTTTATCTTCAGGTGAATGCACTGAGCAGGTGGGGAAGGTGTAAGCCACTGGGGTTGCAGAAATGCACACCTAGAGCGTCGGTGAGCTGAGTGTGCGCGCGTGTGCGTGTGTGTGTGTGTGTATGTAGGGCGTGCGGGTCTCTTTTGTTCCTCCCCTCCCGTTAGTCGTAGGAAAGGGAGTTCTCGTGTGCTCGGTTTAGGGTAGATTTCCCAGCCACGGGGGCACCAGGAGGAGGAACGCCCACCAACCCCCGAGCCGCTGCCCGGGTGGGTGTATCCGAGCCTCCCCTGCCCGGGGGGGGGGGGGGGGGGGGATGAGGATTCTTCTTATTGTCGACGGATTCGGTTTAATCGCCGCCTCTTCGCTAGCCTCCTTCCTCCTCTTCTTGTGCTGCGGCAGAGTCTGCCTGCAGACGTTCGGCCGTTTCCCCTTCTCCCTACCTCCCTGTCTCCGCGAAAAATGTCGGAGGACCTGAGGATGGCGGAGGGACCGAGCTGGCCTCGGAAGCCGCCGGCTGGGGAGATGCTTCTCGCGAGCGGGAGGCTGTTGGCAGCGCGTCCCGGGCAGCCCGCGCCAGCCTCGGGTGTCGCGGGGCTTCTGGAGACCGAGAGGAGGTCGCCCGGCCAAAAAGATGCCCGCCGTTCGGGGACCCGCCCTGCGTCCGCAGCCTCCATCCGGAGCCCGGGGCACTGCTCACCTGGGACAATCTGGGTCGCTCCGGGGAAGACTGACCCTGGCTCCTGGCATAGTTTTCCTAACCTCCCTGACCCTTCGATAAATGCCTCCTTCTTTAAAAGAGTCTCTGGAAGGTTTGTCCAGAGAACTTTGCAAGCTTCCCATAGTTTGTTTCTTTCTTCCTTGTTAGATTATTTTACAGGGAGATTATTTCCATCATGGGAAGGCTACCACAAATAATAGGGAGAAATCTTATAGTTTGGTTCCCATTTAGAATAAACATTTCTAAGCTGGATGTCATCTGAATTTCCGGCGTTCATACATACCGGTTTTCCGGGTAATGAATCCTTCTGAAGTCATTTAATTGGAGATATAAGAAACAGTTTTTAATTGTTGTAGAGGAAAATAAAGTTTTCCTGCTACTCACATATCTCCTAGACACTGTGTATATTAAATAATTTTGAAAATCAAAACACTCTGAATTGTATCTGTTTCTAAACCTTTTGTACAAAGTAACAGTAGCAGGTACCCGTGAAATATACATTATAGCCCCTAATATCAAGTGCAAAGGTGATTTGTACTCAGTAGTTTAAATGAATGAGCAGTTTGATCTCCTCCAGTTAAGTTACTGTTATTAAGCCATTTCTTCTGTTAGCATGAACTAAAACAGTAATTAGCACACTCATAGGAGAGTAGATTTACTGAGTATTTTTATAATCTTAAAAAACTATTTAGAGAAACCATGGGAGGGTAATATATGATTTTTGAAGATGACAAAACAAGTGTTCATTACTATTAAAAGATTGGATGGTATCATTTATTAAATAAGACGAATCTCCATGGCAGTGACAGCTGATCCCAGAACTAAGGGCACTCATCCTTCCTCCTAGATTTGTAGTCTGAAAGATAAAGAAAACCACCTAGTTTACAAACAACTTAAGTTGTACATACTTAGATCTTTTCTGCTCTGGTTTCTCAGTGATTCCTTGGTGTTTAGTCCCCCTGGAAGCGAATTAACAAGGAGAGTTAATTTGCTGTCCATGTCCAATTCTAAGGCATCTCAGCTTTTCCTTCTCAAATAGATAACTCTTTGCTTTTTGGGATCTCCCTGAGATCCAAATTTATTTGAACTCAATATTGAAAGTCTAAGTCATTGTCATTCATATGGACTTCTTATAATTTTTCTTAATAATAATATTCTTAACATTTTCTGTCACTAGGGCCTGGGACTTTGTAGACAAGGAAAAATATACACTTATTTATAATATATGTATTCTGACTTCTTTGATCTTATTAAAACAGCCAAGTAAAAGTAAATGATCTAGGTCTAAATTGATAAAAATTTTGGTTGACTCGTAAATTAAAAAGTAAAAAAGCATTTACCTGTTAATCTACAGCTGTGAAGACAATAGCCTTCATGTTAGAAGACATTTGCTGAAAGACATGAGGTTTTCTAGAAAAGTGGAAGGTGGGCACAGACAAAGAGGTATGGAGTCAAGAGGAATGGAATTCCCTCCAACTGCACTTCTGCTAAGAATCCTTCTTCTGATAGTCCAGTTCTGCTTACTTAACAATAAAAATATTGTACCACCCAGGAAAGCAAACATATAGCCTGTGCAGGAGAGTAATACTATATGATGTGTTGAGTTCATCTGACTAGTATAATTAGAGTAAAATATGAATGCATTGTAGAGGCTTCAAATTGTATGACATTTGCAGAGGGGTGTCCTGGATCCTCAGAAATATTATAAGTTTTTATGGAAATTAAAAAAAAAAAATCATTCCTTAGATGTATGTAGCCAGGACTTTCAGTGTTAGTCTGACAGTCTCATCTTCCCTATCTCTTTTCCCTCTCTCCTTATCCCCCAAAGACTTTCCTCATATCCAAAGAAAGTATTTTAGACTGGTTGTCCTGCTGTTGTACCAACACCTAGTACAATATCTGGCAAAAGGCAGTGTTAAATAAGTATTTCCTAGATGAATAAATGTTGCAGAATTGACGTGGCTCATGAAAGCCTTTGGGATTACATTTATTAAAAGGAGTGCTCATGATCATTACTAAGTACACTAGTTTGAGATCATAAAGATCCGTTCGTGGTCCAACATCTTTGAAGGAAGCAATTTTTAGAATTGTCACTTTGTGAATATGCCTACTTTAATATAACATTTATATTCTTGATTTGTTTACAAATTATAAAGGCACTAAATGTTTATTTTAGAACCTCTAGAGCCCATAAAAATATGTGAAACGGAAAATTTTAAATTGCATGGGCAGACATGGATATGATGAATAGAAACTTTAGGTCAAGCTGACCTTAGCTTTTCCATGTAAGAGCTTTCTCAGCGTGATCAAGTTATTTACCTGTTCTGTGTCTCAGTTTCTTCAACAGGGATAAAGACCCACATTCTAAGATATTTATAAGCATAAATGTAATGCAGTGTATATAAGGTGCTGAACATGTGCTTGGCATATACTAAGAATTATCTCAGTGCCTAAGGAATTGCTATTGAAGTTACAGGGTAGTTTATCATTACACATAACACATACTATTTTTTAAAGAATTAGAATTATATTGTAGAATTTCATACTTTTTAAAAAATTAACATTACTTTCTTGGTGTTTCCCAAAAAATTAAAACTGGTATTTAATGCCAGTTTTGGTATTTTTAATACAATTAGTGACTGGAAAATAATTCAATGTATGGACGTCTTAATTTATGCAGCCATTGTTTTATTTTTAGATTTTTATGTTATTCCCCATATTTTACTATTGTAACTGATGTACATCCTTATGCCTGGCTTTTGTCTGCCTATCTGTTTAGCGTGTGTGTGTGTGTGTGTGTGTGTGTGTGTGTGTGTGTATGCTTGATGCTTGGCCAGAACCCCTGCTTCTCACCAACATAATATCACCTTTTGAAAAATCTTTGCTAACTTGATAGACGAAAATAGTATTTTTCAAACTTTTATTTCTTTTGTTACTAAAAATGCTAGTAACTTTTTTGACATGTACATTTTTTTTTCTTTTTTCCTCTTTAAGGATGGATTGTTCAAGTCTCTTGCCTATTTTTTCTATTGGTATTCTGGTGTATTTTTCTTATTTATTTAAGGGCTAATGTGAATTTTTAAAAATGGCAGGAGCAAACAAAGAAAGGAAATGCTTAGTGACAGAGAGGACATGTGGCAGAGACTTCAGAGATCCTTGTGGCTGAACCAGACTCCAACTCAGCTGGAGAGGAGCAAACAGCAAAGTCTGGAGATGGATCAGCCACAGGATTAGGGCCGCTGTGCTGTCCAGAACATAGTCCCACCTCCTAGTGTACCTGGGCTTTCCAAAGTGTCCATTTCCTTTCAGAAGCCCAGGGTCACTTCGTAGTTAGGGTCTGCTGTTTTTTTCTTTCCACACTGTGCACACACACGTCACACCTTACTATATGATCAGTTCCTGGATTTTCATGGATGATTTCTGTCCTTGCCAGTGCTGTAGGAGAAACTTTGGGTTTTCCTGAGATTTAAAAGGAAATACAGGAGTAGCTGGAGGACCTGCAGGGCCTTCATTGAAGTTTCTCATCCGAATGCAGTCAGTTAAGTCGAATTATAAAACCGTATCAGATTGGAATTGTGTCTTATCTGAAATTTTTAGCTGGACGTAAAATTAAATGGTAAAAATTGAATCTAATCTCTTAATGAATTCTGTATCTATAGTGTTTCATGGGATTCAGCATTCTTATAAGCGCCTGGCTTTAACTTTTTAAATTCTATAACTTTTGACAAATTTGGTTTCAAAAGTTTGAATACTTAGCTGAAAAAAAATCTGCAGTCTCTTAGATAAGAAGCTGCCTAGAAAGGGTAAATTGTTATATGACTGCTGGTTCTGGTTTATCAAATATAGTAAAACCTCAGTTATTCAGCATCAGTGAATTTGGAATTTATAATGAATGGGAGACCCCAGTAGGAAAAGCAGTAAGTTGTAATGGAACAGGAAATCTTGTTTCAAAGAGAATCGGACTTGAATTCTTGCTCTACTCTTTACTAGATATGCAGGCTTTTTCTT
Organism: Meles meles; assembly: GCF_922984935.1. Lineage (NCBI taxonomy): Eukaryota > Metazoa > Chordata > Mammalia > Carnivora > Mustelidae > Meles > Meles meles. The sequence continues at coordinate 14,199,285 of NC_060070.1, forward strand.
TAAATTATATAAGTGTTTCATACTTGAAATTCTGGCTTAAGTAATAAATATCTAAAAGCTCTCTGAATTTCATAAACTTTGTGTTTGAGATTGTTTTAAATCTGTGTCAATAAATATAATTTTATTATAGACAATGAATGTGGTTCGCAAAGCAAATATTTACTTCCTTGTATTAGGTCACAGGCTTTTCATGTACTGCTGATTGTCTATTGAAATACAGAGGTTATAATTCAAGAGCTATGACATTACAATAAAACAAACACAACCCAAGGGAAATTATGACATAAATGAAATGAGCAGGTAAGTGTTTATTTCATTTCTTCAATTATCTCAGGTCTTCCCAATGGTATAGTGAGCTAAATCCAGTGGAAATTCTTTGTTAAAGTTGATAACACCATTTCTATTTACTTCTAGTCTCAGTGAAAGGCAGGGGCTCATTTTAGTGTATTATGAAAGGTATCTAATCTAGAGATTTTCTGAGTCAGTTTTGGTTCTAGGAAGACAAACACATGTTTCCATGTCTCCACCCTGTTTCTCTCACCTCCTCTACTTATTCAGGATTCAGCTAATCAAAATCAACAAATATTTGAAAGTCCACTATATAAAAAGTGGCAGTCTGTGTGATTTAATTAGAAAATGTGAAAGAAGCGTGTGGAAAATCACCCTGGAAAGAAAGATGCTTTTTTAGGAGAACGAAAAAAATAAATCAATAAATCCTTTTAAAAATATGTTAAAATAAAAGGACAGCTGGACCATCAATTTACAGCTGATATATAAGGGTGAAGTATCTAGAGAACTTAATTAAATAAATATTGTAGAAAAGTAAAATTCAGATTTACTTTCCACTTTTTCATGACAAAATATGTAAAGAAATCAGTAACTATTGTTTTGAGCAAGTAAGTAAATGGAAATCTTGGGTAGCTGAGAAAAATGGGTGATGAGACATTTCTCTGTGGACTGTGGACATTTCTAAATAATTTTTCATAAAATAAATATTTTGGCTCTGTGGGAAAAAATAATTGTACGGTAGCATTGGAAATCATGTACTTTGCTTCTTAGCCTAAAAAGTCTCCACCTAAAAAAAAAAAAAAAAAGAAAAAGAAAAAAAAGGAAGAAAGAAAGACACTTTTTTAAAGCAAAGCTCATTCCATAGAATGAGCCCAGATTTGGAATTCAAATAACCGGAGATTTAACCTTAACTTTGTTGAGACTTGGTATCATCATCTAGCGAACTGAAGACTTGATAGTGTATACCTCAAAAATATATAAGGATTAAATGAAATTATGTCTGCAAAAATGCTTCAAATACTGACAGTCACTATGCAAGTGTTAGATACTGTATTAGGGTTAAGTAATTTAAATTAATCCAAGAAACATCATGCAGATGGTAGGTGCTTGAAGGGATTTTAATTTCTTGCCAGTATTTGTCTTCAGTAGTGGTCCTTATTAATGTTGAAGTTATTCTCTGCGTGTTTGCTATCTTACCCTTTCCTGACCAGTTTGTTGAACCCACCAGTGAACCAAATATCCATTCACTCATAAACACTCCTGAGCGCCTACTACATGCCATACTCTATGATAAGATTTTGGAATGCAAGAATTCATTCACCATGGCCCCTTTGTGCAAGGACTTCACATATAAAATTCTTCAATTTATGGTTTTGTTTCCATCTAGTGAGCACTGTTCATTCTGTTTACAAATCGTAACTAAATACGAGGTGAACGTCATGAGTAACGATCTCCTTAGGAATCAGCAGTTTTAGGCAGATTGACCTCAAAGTGTAGACTTCACTCCCCCAAATGAGAGCCGCTAAGCAGAGACTCAGATAAGGGGGAAGGGAAAGCAGGAAGTGGTTCTCCCTGGCAGATGATTTAACCACCCACCTCCACATGCAGACGACAAAAGACAGGAGGCTTACTGTTCTTTGTGAATCCACCTCAGCTCCCATTTCTCTCATTAAAGGAAAGAAAATGCCTGTACATATCTGTCCGTGCCCTTCCCCCCCTCACTTAAAAATTACCCTGGCTGATCATTAAAATATACTTTAAGGTCTATTAAAGTGTTGGGGGAGGAGTGAGCACGGGGAATCCAAGAGAGTGATACGCCCACCTTCCTTAGGAGTCACATTTCCTGTAGAACAAAAATACAAAATTGTCTCCTGATTCTATTATAGTTCCTTCTTTGATAATACTTTTTTGGTAATGTAGTACATTGGCCAGAAATCCAGAATGCCCTTTTCAGATCTAAAAAAATAAAATTACGTTTGATTTTGGAGAAAGAAAACCTTCTTCAGTACCTACTTGTTGAAATCAATCATTCGGCTGTTCTCTTAACCTCCCAACTCGATGTATCCTGATCTAGGAAGATTTGATATCATTTATAAAATCAGGGTAAAGACTTCAAATCCTCCCTAGAAAAATCGAATGGATAGTTAATTTACCTATATGTAGTAATGAAAGACATCGACATGATGAATGAAGTAACTTGAAGGTGAGCTACACCCTCATTTCAGCTACTAAATTTAACTTGCTTGTCATTAAGCCTTTAACTGGGCTGTTAATAAGTAACCATAGGTGATAATCTGAGATTTGAACCTATTTCTTTCTCAGTTTATTTCTACTCACCACTACCAGACCATCCAGCATTTTCCTATGCCTTGTGAGTTTAGTATGATCAAGACTTACATGAAAACAAAGAAGAAAGCAATATCTTTTTATGGGGGCACTAAGGCATAGACGTGCTATAAAGCAATATAGTGACCTAGATAACTTACTTATGACTAACTGAATGCTGTAATTTGGAGTATTAAAAACTCTAAACTAGAGTATTAAATATTCCATTGTGAATTGGAGTCTTCACCTACTGTGTGGGTGAAACTTGATATTTGACTGACCTTTTATCTCTTTTTATCAGTAGTAGTATGATTGGTAATATAAGTATTATTTCTAAATAGATAAATTGAAAAGAAAGGAGTAGCAATTCTTTTTGTATATCTAACGTTTTACAGAAAATAGGTGTTTGTTATTTTATATAATTTTTAGAGTAGTTACATAATTTTTGCCTGAAAATTAAAACATATCGAGACCTCAAATATTAAATCTACCAGGAAAAGAAAATAAAACAAAACAACCCAGCTGTTTTATTCTCTTCTGGTAGTTAGGAATAAACTGACTTGATTTTCATATCTCTATTTGTTCATGAGTAAATAATATTGGCCATTTTGATTCAAGCTATCAGAGCCCGTATTTCCCTAATTTGCTTATGTCCAGTCATCGGTTTTTGCTGTTCAAGAAATATTTTAGACTTAATTATCTTTAGTAAGATCATGCCTGTGCTTAACGACCCACCCATATTTATATAAATGCTGGATTTAGTGGAAGGATATACTTATTTATCATGTTTAATGCTAAAAACCAAAAGATAGAGAATCCTTATTCACTGGTATTGTCTTCGAAGTTTAATATTTTGAACAGGTAATTTTATGTGTCAGTGTCTGAGAGTATGGGTGCATTTCCCCTTTTTGTTCATTGGTTGATAGTGAGAAACAGACCTGGTCCCTGTGTAATCATAGCCAAGTGTTTAGGAGGAAAAATGCATGCATTAGAGTACAAGAAGAAGAACCAATGAGATGAGAAGGAAAGTAAGTAAAAGGAAGACGGGGGTCAGCAAACAAGACCATTAGCTAAAAACTCATTATATCTTCAAGTATAATATCATTCAATACATTATTATGTAATTCTGCTATATTATGTAACCACATCCAATTTCATGAATTCATGTGACCTAATCTTAAGAAGGTAATTTTTTTTCATTAATTCAGTAATTTCATTGACTGAACATCTGAGTAATGCAAGTGGTGTTTTATGATGTAGAATTTCATTAAAGAAATGTTAATTCCAGGAAGCAAAAAACGTGAAGCACTTTTCTTGACCTGGCATAGGTTAAGTTGAATAGTTAAAAATACTTATAGGTAATACCAAAATTTACTCACATCTATTAAAAATCGGCTCCAAATTTTTCTTTTTAAATGTAACTACTCCAAAGTCCATCTTACCTCAAATCAGTGTTATTTTCATGATATAAAGAGACCTTTACATTTTGACTTAAAATACCAGCAATGAATAAATACACATGCTAAGATTTGTTTATTGAGCAGTGGGCAGTGCAGTGGCTTAATGGTGAAACTGTTAAGATTTCAGTTGGGGGTCGGGGGACTGACAAGTGTGCTTGGAGAAGATTATCTGCTCATTGCCATTGAGCTTATTTTTAAGGAAATGTGCATTTATGGCTTAGTAGGATCTCTGAACACAGTTACTCAGTGATGCTCTTGGTTACAACCAAAATCAACCTTGGCAGTTGGTGTGCTGACCTCTGACCCCTAGCCCTGGGAGTTCTAGCCTGGTGGATTTCAGGGAAAAAGAAAGAGTTCATGTGCTTGAGGTAGAGCCCACAATCCAAAACATGAAATCAGAGGCAGGCAGAAATAACAGAGAGAGTGATCTTCTGGTGCACCTATAAATATTTTCTGGTTTTCCAAGTATTTACATTATACTGCCAAGTTTTCTTCAGGTTTAGCTTGTCATCACTTTCACCTTGTTTCCTGGCTCCTTACTTGTAATTAATGCAACTAATTAGAGCCCTACTCTAGCTGGGAATAGTAAAATTAAATATGCCAAAGCTAAGATGTAAGGGCCTAGAGACCAGCTGAAGAAAGAAATACTATATACTGTAAATTGCTATCACTCTTCTGTTCTAGGAGGGAAACAAAGTGCTGTGAGAACTCAGGCACTTGTGATTAATTTTTGATGGCCAAACCCAGGATCTGGCAAAAGTCTCATAGAGGTTGTGACATTTTTCTCAAGTTATTGAAAGGTAGAATTTTGACAGGCAAACAGGCAAACAAAGGCCTTCTCGGCTCAAAGACAATGTAAATAAAGGTGCAGAACCAGGAGCATTCGAAAAGCGCTTTGTGGTACAGTTTTCCAGAAGTGCATAGTACATGCAGGGAGTCACAAGATGGTAAGGCCAGAAAGGAGGCAGGCACTGGGGAGCATTGAGATCGGTGTGCGGAGCCAGCCAGGCACAGAGCGCCGTTGTACCACACAAGGAGCAAGCGCAGCATAGGAACTGCCTTCATCAGGTCTGTCCACGGTGGGGAGCTGGAGGGAAGCAGGAACAGGATTTTAGCTGTCCAGGTGAGAGAAGCGGAGCCTGGACTGGGAAACGGAGAAGGGCTCAACCCACGGTCGCAGGCAATGACATTGTGAGAACACGTTCAACTCAGAGCCTGAGGACCTGGTCACCAGTGAGATGTAGAAGATGTGAAAGGCACCTCAGAGCCAAGCTGGAGGGTTTGAGCCTGTGTCTGGATAATTCAGACACCAACGAGATGTGAAAACAACCTGATGAAAAGGCTAGGGAGGACATAAGCTGAGTTTACTTCGAGGATAGTCTCATGTACGCATCAGAGTTAAAAGTCTCATTGATTGCGTAGGAAGCAACAGGTCCGGCCTTGGGCTGTGTCCACGGAGGCACATGGTGTCTAGAGTGAAGCTGAGGACAGATCTGTTCTGCATATTCAAACCACAGCTGGAATGTTGTTATTTTGAATTTCTTTCCTCCCGAACACCGTGGTTGAAGGTTTGCAATACACATGGTAGAATTAACAAAATCCAGTAGTTCATGGAAGAAGTGATTGGAGGACTTTGTCCTTTCTGAACCTGGGATAGAGCGGTTCCTCTTAGAGAACACGTGTATTTCACCATTTGGAGAAGAGTCATGTGAATAATTAGATCAATTAAAAATTGCCGCAATGATCGAAGGGGCATAATATAACCACCTGGAAGACTGGTAAAGAGATAGTGTGCGCGGAGGTCCTGGTACATGTCGGCATTCAGTGCATCTTAGCTCTTAATCTTAGTCTTTTTTTTTTTTTTTTTTTTAAAGATTTTTATTTATTTATTTATTTGACAGATAGAGATCACAAGTAGGGAGAGAGGCAGGCAGAGAGAGAGAGAGAGGAGGAAGCAGGCTCCCCGCCAAGCAGAGAGCCCGATGCGGGACTCGATCCCAGGACCCTGAGATCATGACCTGAGCCGAAGGCAGTAGCTTAAACCACTGAGCCACCCAGGTGCCCCTTAATCTTAGTCTTAAGAAAAGCATTGGGGGCGCCCGGGTGGCTCAGTTGATTAAGCGTCTGACTTGATTTCAGCTCAGGTCATGATCTCAGGAGCCTGAGACCTGCTTTGGGCTCCCTGCTCAGAGAGGTGTCTGCTGGAGATTCTATCCTGCTGCCCCCTCCTGTGCTCAAATAAATAAAGCTTTAAAAAAAAATAGCATTAGAGGGGCACCTGGGTGGCTCAGTGGGTTAAAGCCTCTGCCTTCTGCTCAGGTCATGATCCCAGGGTCCTAGGATTGATCCCGATCCCCGCATCGGGCTCTCTGCTCAGCGGGGAGCCTGCTTCCCTTCCTCTCTCTCTGCCTGCCTCTCTGCCTACTTGTGATCTCTGTCTGTCAAATAAATAAATAAAATCTTTTTAAAAAAATAGCATTAGAACTGGGAGGCCTGTGTCATAGAGACGGATTTTGCCATCCTATTGGAAATAACTTTTTTTAACAGTCAAAACCGGCTACTTAGATGGGCTGCTTTGAAAGGCGGTCAGTTTGCTATCGAATGCGTGGTGGACACGCACTTGGCAAAGACGTTACAGAGGAGATTTAAGGAATGGGCGAGGAAAAGAACTGCAGGACTTCATTCTGACTCTTGAGGTTCAGATGTTCCAGGGGATTTGGAACGTGAACTCGGGAGAGACACCGGGGCTGCAAGTACAGTTCAAAAATCCTTTACTTAAAAGTGACAGTAGTAGGTGATTGCCAAGAATAACAGTGTAGCGAGCAGTGAGAGCTGGGAGTAGAATCCTAAAGTCTGCATGCATTGAATGGGCTTGGGGGGAAAGAGGGAAACTGAAACACACACGTGTGCACACTCGCACACTCACATGTAAAATGGTCAGGATGAAAAAAATAATGTGTGAAAAGGAGAGCAAAGACACTGTAGTTTGCCACGAAGCCAAAGAAGTGGAGTTGCTTTTAACCAACTTGATTTGTATTTCGAGTAGTCTTCCCAAAAGGTTTGGAAAAGGGAGACAGGTTTATGAAGGAGGAGCCGCTGAGTTATGTCATGTGGCAGAGGGGGTAAGACTAGGACCCAGGCAGCACGTGGGACTTTGCATTGAGGAAGTTGCTTGTGATTGTGCGGAAGGCACTTGTGATTAATGATTTATACATCATCTATTTCCGAAAGGTCTGAGGCGGCTTAAATAAAAGCGCTTTCACACAGGGCAATGAAAGTGAAACAAAATAGAGATAAGAGGCTGCAAAGAGAAATAAATGGGGAGAGAAGGTGGACATACCATAAAACCTGGACAGGTTATTGTAACAGGAGCACTAGGTTTTAACTCTGGGGTTCCAGCAGCCAAAAATGAAAGGGTTGCAGGACAGGTTACCTATAACTCATTGTTTAATGAATGAAAACAGTTTTCCAGAAGTTTTATTTCCTGGCACTAAATTCCATGAAGAGTATATCCCATTGATTCTTTTTTTTTTTTTTTAAGATTTTATTTATTTACTTGACACAGAGAGAGAGAGAGAGAGAGAGCGAGCGCCTGCGCAGGAGAGCACAGCAGGGGAGATCAGCAGGCAGAGGGAGAAGCAGGCTCCCCACTGAGCAGGGAGCCCAGATGTAGGGCTTAATCCCAGGACCCTGGGATCATGACCTGAGCTGAAGGCAGTTGCTTAACCCACTGAGTCATCCAGGCGTCCCACATTGATTCTTAAGGAAGGAAAAGTGACATATTAGACAATGAGATCAACGACTCATTTCCGCTTGAAGATGCTTGAAGATGCAGACTTGATTTGAATTGCTGTTTCTTTTTTAAACCCTTGAAGGTCAAGTATGTGGCATTAAGTCTGTGAAAGACTAGCTGGGCATCTGAATACTCCTGAGTCTGAAAAATCAGCATTTAGGACAGCATTAAAGAGGAGCTCATCCTAGAAGGGAGAAAGCAGAGTAGTTCAGGGAACAGGAACATGAGGGAGGAAAGGCTCTAAGCGCCTTACAGCCTCCCTCCCCTCTGCATTTGCTACTTCCTCTGCTTAAGAAACTCCCCCCTGATCCTTATCATTCATATTTCAGTTCAAATGTCAACTTCTTCCAAGAGACCCTTTCTGGACTCTCTGCCCCCTGTTGTTCCTAACAGCAATCTGCTTTGTCAAATTCATAGCATTTACTGCTCTCTTAAATTCCGATCAGTCTCCTTCGTCCTGTAGGGCAGAATGTGCACTAGCACGCTGAGCAATGCCAAGAACAGGATAGGTGTGCAGTGCGTGGAAGGGATGACTGTTTTGTGGATGGGGAACAGCTCAGCTTGCATTGATGCGGTCGCTAATCGGAGGTAGTGCTGAGAACGGTAAGTTCTCCCTAAAACAGTAGCTGAGAAGCGAATAAGGATTATAATAATGACATAGTTGTACTGGGAATTTGAAGGACCCTGAGGTTTAAAAGAAGAGCACAGATGCTGTGTACATTTTCCTTTCTACTCACAAGGAGCCTTGGCACTAATAGTAATAGGAAGTTCATGAATATTCATTGATCATGTTTCTAAGGGGCAGAGTCTAAGTGGGAAAAGCACAAAGGACCCTACGTGGTGGCAAATTCCCTTTCTCTTTCGTTAAGATTATTTAATATCACCCATTTACATTTTGAAGACTATCTTTCAAAAGTATCTTCTACTATTTTAGCATAAATACTTTAGCAGGACTCTTTGTAAGACTGATTAGCTATGAGGTATAATTCCTTTTAGGATCCCTCCTGACAGCGAACAATAAAACCCCTACCGTGTTTAATGTGTGCGTGAGCACATGTGGGTAAGGAATGCATGGTGTGTGTGGCAGAAAATAATGCATCAAAACTGGGGCGCCTGGGTGGCTCAGTGGGTTAAGCCTCTGCCTTCGGCTCAGGTCATGATCTCAGGGTCCTGGGATCGAACCCCGGCATGGGGCTCTCTGCTCAGCAGGGAGCCTGCTTCCCCATCTTTCTCTGCCTGCCTACTTGCGATGTGTCAAATAAATAAATAATCTTTAAAAAAAAGAAAAAGGAATGCATCAAAATTGCCTAAAATGTAAATCAAGTCACCGACATACAAAGAGAAAAGCAGAGGTGCCAGGTGAGGGAAGACCCTTAGTAATGGGGAAATTGGGAAGCAGTTGAGAGACTGGAACCAGAATGGGAGGCCGGCAACAGAGATGAACTTTTTGAAAGAACTAAGGAGAGGACTTGAGTGGAGAAGGGGTAACAGCAGCCTCAGGTGGGGAGTAGAGCCGAGGAAGACCTTTTTCAAGCATTTATTTTGGGTGTAGAGAGGATGAAGTTTTTTGGCAGTGAGAAGCAAAATTATCAATGGAGAAGTTTTGGGGGAAATGCCATAGATTTATCCGGAGCACTCATTTTATTCATTCTTGAAAAATTTAAAATGTTTCCATATCTAAATCAAAACAAATATGTAATATTACTCATTCATTCATTCAAGGTCAGTCCCGGTACTCGGAAGAAATTTTGATTATTTAGCCCTATTTTGAGCTTTGCCTCCAGACTCTGGGGTAAAGTGAGCAGTTCCAAGGTAGTGGAATTTCCCCAAGGTTGTGGGCAGGCAAGGGATTTAGAACCACAGAGCATAATAAACTCAAAAGGCACCTTGAAACCATCTGAGTCCACAGAAATAATAGGTTCTCTTCCCCCTCATCTCCTCATCACTAATATTTTAACTCATAGCCAGAAGAAAGATGTTGTGGGACAACTATTACAAATTGGGTTTTCTCTAATGGCTTTACTGGAGGCATCCAAAATGACAAGAAGCATTTGCAGCTTAGAAGACAGAATAAAACGTTCTCATTCTAGTTTTCCTTGCATGCTGAATGAGAAGCTTTAATCATAATATTAACTGTATTGCTTAGTCAATTGATGAAGTGTTTGGTTGTTAAAACAAAGTAAACAGACTTTCCTAATTATAATTTGTTAAATCATTCCATATAGGGATGTCCGACCTAGTGTTGCCTGTGTTTAATGAGCAAAACTAAATTACCATAGAGTCAACTGAGTAAGAATGTAAGTTTTAAAAATGGAAATTAGTGTTAAAAAGAAAAATAGTCACCTCACAGACTCATTGGGAAGGCAGCTTTTTGAATGCAAAGTGAAGTAAGGAAGATTTTCATACTGTTCACTCTTCTATTTGAAGACAGTTCAGTGACCTGTCATTCAAACGTAGGGAAATAAAAAGGAAACTGAAGTTATATTCATAATCTGTGATATTTTGTTGTTTGTTTCTAACACTGCCCTGCATTTGGCTTTTATAGGGATAATCTGAGAATGAAGAATAAGTGATTTGGGGGAAAAGTTGTAAGTAAAATGGATAGTGAATGATTGAGAGACAGAATTTTTGTGCATCACTCGTCCAGTAAAGTTTCTCTTTTAACAAATTTGCAGGGTCCTGGGATGAGCGGGCTCCTGGCTCAGCGGGAAGCCTGCTTCTCCCTCTCCCACTCCCCCTTTTTGTGTTCCCTCTCTCACTGTGTCTCTCTGTCAAATAAATAAATAAAATCTTTTTTTTTTTTAAGTACTTATTGAGCATTTACTATGTTCCAGGCACTGTTCTGGGAGATTCTGATTTATTAGAGAACAAAATGCACAAAAATGCCTGCCTCCTTGAGCCATACATGTTAGATCTTTGATTTTTTTAGTAGATTCCTAGAGGGAATCATTTGTAAAGCACTTGGGATCCTTATAAAGCAGGACTATAAAATATATATATATGTATATTCTTTATATGTATATATATAATATGTTCCTTATATATGTATATATTCTTTATATATATGTTCTTTCACTCCTTTAATAGGTACAGATAAGTGATGCTGAGTAGGCCTGTACCAAAGACATGGTAGCTGTATCAGATTGGAATGTAATGGGAATTTTCTAGACCTTAATTCTTTTTTTAGAATTATATATTTATTTGACAGAGAGAGAGAGGTAGCAAGAGAGGGAACCCAAGAGGGTACACAAGGGGTGTGGGAGGGGGAGAAGCTGTCTCCCCATTGAGACCCTGGGATCATGGCCTGAGCCAAAGGCAGAGGCTTATTGACTGAGCCCCCCAGGCTCCCCTAGACCTTAATTATTTTAAAAATTGACATGACTGCATATCAGTTCATTTCAAACCAATATGTTGTACTACTAATGTATTAATTGCGAGTCAGAAAATACTGGAACGAGAGGTCAGAGGAAGGAGACTGCATTCCCCTACCTTCTTTCATTCAAAGAAATATAAAGTTTTGGGCACGAGGGGGAGAAGTGAGCTCATTTTTCTTAGGCTACAAATCTGACTTCCCTCCAGGATTTTCCCAGGAAGGAGCTTCCTGTTTTATCTTCATCCCTTAGCTGTTTCTTGCATTTGACTGCCAAACTTGGTTAATAGTGTTCTATGCGCTGAGGTACATTTCAGAGAATTTAGAGCATAATTAACTGAAGTAGAATAATTCCGAGGTATATCAGAAAATACAGATCACATTTAACAGAGGTAGAAAACCAAAAGGAATAAGTTCTTGAAATGCGTATTTAGACAGTAAGATAGGAATGTGGTTTTATCGTGTCTCAGCTCTTGGAAAAATTATGTATGGAAGTTGTATAATGTGCAGAGCCAGCATGGGAGTGAAATGAATAAAAATGAATAAAGCTATAAAAGAGAAGAAGCAGAGGCAGCTTAAAGTTACAAGGAAGGATATGGTGCTCCCCCCCGCCCTTTGGACAGGTGTTTAGCAAATTGCCTTGTAACTGACATGTACTCAGAGTTTCCAATTATATTACAGGAGAAGCAATATTTCCTGGAAGAACTGGTTTGGGGCAATCTGAGTGCCCCTTTTACCTGTGATTTGTCTCAGTTCATAATGGCACATACAGAATCACAGGATGGCTTTGTTTTCAGGGATGGCACTGAAGCAAGAAATGACGAGTTATCAAGAGCTGTTAGGGATTTGATTGTTGCCAAGGGGAAACGAAGGGAAGACATCTGAATGTAGTGATGCTTTGGTTGCTACTTTGTGTTTCAGTAATGGACTTAAGAACACATTACAAATATTCCATCACCACTTGCAATAATTTAAGGCTAAACAGAGCAAGTGTTATTTTTACAGCTGGGACTTTAACATACTTTTTTTTCAAGTGATGTGTTGCTCAGGTGGAATTAAAATTTGATTATTCCCGTGTGTGTTGATAGAAAAGATAGTATAGATTTTAAGAGGCTTATTTTGTAATTGTTGTATACAAATAGCATGAAAAATTCATCATGGAATTTATTTAGTTTAACTTTCAAGAACAATTAAAGCCTTCATGGTGAGATGAGATCAGCTCAAGTGAAGTGTTAAACTTGTTTTTGACACTTCAGACATAACTATAATATTAAGTATTGGGGGAAAACATGGCACCTGGGGCTAGGCATATTGAACGGCCAAAATGTCTGTTTAATCTTGACGGATTCAGGAGGGCCAAGTTCTCATTCTAGCTGCAAAGGGGCCCAGTGAGCTCGTGAATCTTAGCATGACAAAGAATTGTGATACTCAGATAGCATCATCATCAGTATCACTAGGATGTTTCTGGTGGCTTCCATTCATCATCTAGGATTGCTGATCCACAGTGGACCATGATGCCTCACCCAGTGGTGAATCCTCTCCCCGAGAAGGAAGATTCTGAACGCAGACTCCATGTCAGCTGAGGACCAACCTCTTCCTCCCTTTTCTTCCACCACTCTTCTTGCCTGCAAAGACCAATATTCTTGACCTGCAGAAAATGGTTTCTCTGCTGCCAGTTTCGAACCTTTGCTCAGACTTTTTTCTGTCTGGAATGCTCACTTTTCTAAATCCTGACCATCTTTTAAGGTCTAAGCTAAAGTTCTAAGACCTTCATGAATTCTTGTTTGGCCGCCTCAGAGAGACTGCCCCTCCACCGGAACTGCCTGCATCGCACAATGACACTTGTATTCTTGTCTTTTCCATGAGCAAACCCTTTTCCTTCCCACGTTCTTATGAGAGTGTGGTATCTATGCAGTCACTCATGCTGGAACACCAGGAGTTGACCTTGAACTCCCTCTCACTCACATCCGGCTCCTAACTAATCGATCCCTAACCTAGGCTTCATTTATCTCTCAAGTACTTCTTACCTCTGTCCCATTTCTCCATTTCTGTTCTCCCCATTCACCCTCATCATCTTGCCTGGACCACTGCAGTAGCCTCCTGCCCATGTTATCACTTCGTTCCACCTCTTCTGCACGCTGGTGCCAGCATGACCAACGTGTGACTTCTGTTGCTACTTTACACTCAGAAAACATACCATACCTCCCCATCACCAGATGAAATCCAAATGCTCTGCAGGGCTCTCTCCATGATTCCCCTCTGCCTAATTTTCTCCAGTTGCTGTTACTTCTCAGGCACCTTGTACCCCAGTCACACTGAATGAGTGAATGGGTAGACGGATGGATGAATGAATGAATCCTTAAGAAAATAGGCCTTGCTGTTATAAGCCTCCTTGTTTTTGCTCATGCCGTTGCCTCTGGATGAAAGGTTTTAACCTGCCTTTGTCCACTTAGAAAACCTCACCTTCCATTTTACTGTCAGTAAAACCGTCTCTGGCTACTTCCATGCTTGCTCTTTCACAAGTGAACACTCAGTACAGACTTTTGTGAACTCACCACTAAGTGATAAGCTTATCAGAAGTGGGGACTGATTTTTGTTGGGGTTGGGATGGCGGAGGTGAGGAGAACTTTTTTTTAAATGCCCAGCATGGATAATAGGAGTCTAATAAATATCTATGTATTAGTTATGTATTAGCTATCCATACAGCTGAAATCTTGCCTGTCAGCATTCTCTGGAATAGGTAGTGCTTTATAACATAAGGTAGATACAGAGTGCCCTCTGCTTGCCAAGTAACCCGAGATTAAGTTGGACCGATGGAGTAGAATACCTCAGACAGATTCACTGAGGTTGACCAGATTTCAAATTCCTTGAGGCTCCTCTGCCTAAGGTTAATAATCGGCTCTGAGTAGAACCCCGCGTCCTTAAAATGCCCTACAGGCCCTCTGTGATATGCCCACGACCTCCATTCCACCTCCTCTCCCCCATACCCTTCTGCAGTCCTCCCCTCCCCTCCCCCCTTGCCACTCTGCCCCAGCCACACAGCCTCTTAGCTGTTCGTGCAATGGGCCAGAACATTCCTAACTCAAACCCTTTGTTCCTCCTGCCTGGAATGGTCTTCCCACAGATATCCGTGTGGCTCACTTCCTTATCTCCTTTATCTTTGTTCAATGTCACCTTTTCTGGGACTCCTTCCTGGACCACTGTTTAAAATTGCAGGCTCGGGGCGCCTGGGTGGCTCAATGGGTTAAAGCCTCTGCCTTCGGCTCAGGTCATGATCTCAGGGTCCTGGGATGGAGCCCCGCATCGGGCTCTCTGCTCAGCGGGGAGCCTGCTTCCCCCTCTCTCTCTGCCTGCCTCTCTGCCTACTTGTGATCTCTGTCTGTCGAATAAATAAATAAAATCTTTAAAAAAAATAAATAAATAAAGTTGCAGTCTCCCCCTCCCTTCCTACCCTCCACCTCGCTTCTCTTCGTAGCACTTAGAAGTCCTGTGCGATTTTTATGTCTTTTATTCATTTCTGTATTCCAAGTCCTAAAACAGAGCCTAGCTCAAAGTAGCCATTCAGTAGATATTTGTTGAATAAATCAATACATCTATTTGATGTGTGTAACAACTCTTCTTGGATATTTCTCTTTGAATAATCTTTATGTCCATGAACTAATTTCAGGTCCGGTCATTGCTTAATGTCTGATCTTAGTCAAACATGTTCTGGCTTAAGAGTCATTTATCTTAGCTTGGCTAAGCCCCTTACTAATTATGTGACCTTGAGCGAGTCATTCCATCTTTCTGGGTCTGGTTTTTCTCATTTATAAAGCAGGGCTAATGATACCTGGTGAATTACCTAGTGAATTAGTATGACAAATACTTCAACAAGCAAACATGCTGGTTGGTAACTATTTTTATTTATTATCTGTGCGAAGAACCAGAGAGACAACATGGCATAATGAATAGTCAAACAGATGTGAATTTGATGTCTGTCTCCACCGCTTATTATTGTGATTCTGGGAAACTTTACTTCCTTTCCTTGCATAAAGACATTTTATCTCAGAATTGATTAAAATACCAAAACAAGTAATATACCATGTTTCAACAATTCTATATACAGGTAGGGTTTTTTTTTTTTTTCATATTTTAACGTTTTCAGAACTCAGTTTGTACTTTTACTTTACAATCAGTGATGTCTTAGGTTCAGTGAAATGTGGCATCTGCTTCAAAACTTATGTGTTAAACAGGATGGTAATTACAGTTTAGACTCTCTCAGGTCACTCTGACAATTGTAAAATATTTATCTCTCTTCCCTTATTGGGAAAAATTGGCTTTCAGTGAATAATGACAAAGAAGTGAATCTTATAATGTTTAATAGCCATTATTTTGCAGGTCTCCTGAAAATTTGTTACTTTTTTTTTTTATTTTACCCAAAAGAAGAAAAAATATATATTTATCTAACATATTAACCAGAAGGTACTTTGCTCAGCTTAGTTCCTGGTAATAAGAGGAGGGCTCTTTTTTTTTCTGGGTCCCTCTCCCTATATCTTCACCTCGAGTTTGGTTTACATTTTCTCCTCCCTTTGGTTTGGTCATGGAGAACAAGAATAGAAGAATATCCTGGCAACCTCAGCAACCGTACTTTAACATAATACGGTTGCTAGGAGAAGAGGGTAGTAGCCGCACTTGAGAGGACACGTGATTCTGCTGGCCTGGAGGAGCCAGTGGGCTGTGGCAGAAACCACCAGCCAGAGCAGCCCTTCTCCACCCTGCCTTCTGCAGGAAAGCATGGAAATAGAACTCTCTTGCTGTGCCCTGGTCAACGGGTGGTAATATTTTATGGCCTATTTTAAATAAAATATAAACACAAAGGAAATAAAAATGTGATTACTATTAATGATGTCATCATAAAGAAATGGCGTATTTCAGCCCAATAGTCCTAAAACCCTCTTCTGTTACACTGAAACTACTAATGCATTGTTATAATCGACCGTAGGCCGTTTACTCAAATTTTGTATCCTCTTGTATGTTTTGTGATTTGTCATAGTGCCCTGGTTTTTAGTTAACAGAATTGGAGAACACTAACTGATGAGGACTGTGTGTATGACTGCAAGAAATTCGACACTCATTAGCCATACTCTTTGCTCACTGGACTATAACCATTCTGAGATGGATGTATACTTCCATAATGATTTGCAGGGAGAAAGCTCATTGCACAGTTCATTTTATTCATTCGACAATTATGGCTGAGATTCTACCAAGGGCCAGCCGCGGAGTATCAGGGCCACGGCCAGAAATAAATATTTTAAGATAGCAAGCATAAAGCAAGACCCATGCACAATGAAAGTAGAATGCCTAATGTTTGCATTGTACTGTTCCTTTAGTTGAGGAGGGCACCAAAATGTTTCGGGCTTAGTCCTTATTAGCATTTGAAAGGAAGCAATATTCAGACACGTAAACATTTTTGGATCAGTCCACATAGGGCAGCCCTCAGTTGGCAACTGTGATTAGGATCCTCCCCATGCTCACGGGGCCTAAGGGAACCCTGAGTGACCACTGCTGTCTGTTGGATTATGTTACAGCCGTCGGAGTTAGATAGGCCCACAAAAGCCAATGAACGATCCCCTGAAATTTTAAGAAAACTCAAATAGTCATCTGATTCCTACCGGTTTTCATTATCTCCTTGATGGGCCCTGGACAAAGCCTGACTCCAGGATACACCTATTACATTCCGTAGCTGCATTTCTTAGACTGAGGAACGTGTGATTCCGTTCATCCGATTGCAAGGCCTGTATCGTTCAGCTACCCTCCGTTTTCCCTTCTCTGAAGAACTGATTAACCAGAGAGACACGGAAGACATTCTTCGAACTCGTGAGCCTGTGGCAACTAATGCTTTGATTCTTTTTTCCCTTTGATCTGAACATTAAAAAATGAGAATGTTAGCTTCCATTTGGGTATGCTTCAATCCAAAATAAAAATGGAAATAGGTTACAGAGCGATGAGGATATGACTTCAGTATAGAACTTAGAAATAGTTTTTTTTTCCCCTTTTGGAAAAACTAAAGATTTATATCCCAGAAAAAGTTCTAATATGGCGAAATTTATCTGCTCCTTTGTCCCCAGTCACATTTTTGGGAATGTAACAATCTAGAACTAATCTTCCTGTGTTCGCATGTTTTTGTACATGCACACATATTCATGATTTTACTTAACTTGAACGGTGTGTGTTTATACAAGTTGACCCCTCAGGGAAAAAATCAGAGACAAAGTATGGCTCTGGCAGGCTACATTTCCTCTCCTCCCTCCGGGTGTCTCATCTGACTGTCCCAGCGTCCTCTGGTGTCTGCTGGTAGGACTTCTGGAAGGAGCCAGGTGATAAGGCTTATCACGTCCCTTAACAGAAGGCTGTGAAGAAGCAAAAAGGCCTTCGAAGTACCAAAACAGGTCACTGAGTCTGATGGAATGCCAGGCAACGAGTCTGGTGTCTTGCTGGTAGGTAGCACTTCGTAATCATCTAACATAGTCAGTCACCTGGGGTCAACTCTGAGGCCACGCCTTCCAGCTTCCATTTCCCTTTAATGAAGAGATTCTGCCGTAGGTAGAAAAGATGTCTGCCCTCACTTCCAAATCACCAGCATATAATATGGTCACTGATAGATTATGCAGCAGGAGAGTGCACGTGGACCTTGAAGTCTGTCAGATTATGTTCAAATCTCAATTCCAGTGCTTAGAGCATAGGCTGTTGCTTAAATTATTTAAAACTGGGCTTTTCACTTGTAAAGTGGAGAGTATTTAGTCATCAGAATTATAAAGAATAAATTGGGTAAATTAAAACAGCTAGCAATCATGTCTAGAATCTCTTAGTACCTAAAATTCTATTCCCAGAGTTCAGCCATCCTTTGGCCACGCAGAGACCTAAACTCCATTAATGAACTGTCCTTCATCGCCTTGATGTCCTCTAACCCCTGGATGCTAAAACTTTTGTAAAAGTTTGTCTCTGGATTGCTATTGTCTAAATGCTGCTGGGCACATAATAGTAGTTCAATAAATGTTGGATTTAAAGAAGAAATGAATGTAATGAACGTTTGTCATTTTCCTTGCTTTTGCTCGTAAGAAATATTGGACCATTTTCTCAGGCAGTCACAATACATATTTTATCAAGAGTTACTAATAATAGCTGACTAGTTCACTGCTTTTCCATTATTTGTCAAGGAATAAATAAGTCAAGGTGCCCATTAAGCTATTGCATTTCATTCTTAAGTTACAGTCCAACAAGAATTGAAAGAATTGAAAGAACCGCAAAACAAACAGGTTCTGGATGGTTCTGCTAACACCAATGTTCTTGTTAGAGGAAGAGGCCCTGTGACAAAGAAGGGCTGTCTCTACCTTTAGCCATGTTTTTCACATGCTTCCTACCATCTCCCTAAATCCTTCAAAAAACTTCATTTATCTGAAATAAACATGAAAGTCAGAGATTTTCAGGTTTAAAGGAAACATTCAACCTAAAGACATGAAGGCCGGTGCTGTGACCGTTTTGTCCATCAAATTTGACTGCTCAGATTTTGAATTAGGACATTTCCCTCTAGACACACAAAATATCCTATATTGCAGAGGTTAATGGGAGCTATTATTTACATGGCCACGGCCACCATGGCCATAGAGCTATAATAGAATCATCTGTGAGCTGAAAGAGACTTGAGATCGTCATCTAGTTCGACCTTCCTCCTGTTAGGGGAAAGGCAGGGGAAACCCAGTGAGATGAGGTGGCTGACTTCCTATGATCAGGAAGTGAACCCAGCTTGACACCCACGATCTCTATTTTGCAGCTGCTCTTGCTTTGCTGGGCGTTTAAGCATGGAACAAACACTTCGCCAGGCGTTTTCACATGCATCACAAAATCCTCACGCTAAGGTAGTGCCATTTCTCTCATTTCTTTCTTCCTTTATTTATTTTCAAATGAGGAAACAGCTAGAGAGGCTAAGTAACATCTCTATATTACACAGCAAGTAAGGGAGCCTGTCTTCAGGCTCATTGAAGGCATTTTTCCCTCAACAATTTATTTCCTTTCCTACCCTGTGCTTTTGTGTGGGATGTCTCTCCTACCTGGCAGACCTGTTGCTCTCTTCCCTCATTCTTTTTTTTTTTTTTTTTTTAAAGATTGTATTTATTTATGAGACACAGAGAGAGAGAAAGAGAAAAAGGGCAAGGAGAGGAGCAGAGGAAGAGGGACAAGCAGACTCCAGCTGAGCGCCAAGCTGGCATGGGGTTGGATCCCAGGACCCTGAGATCATGACCTGAGCCCAGCCCAAGAGTTGGATGCTTAACCAACTGAGACACTCTGGCACCTCCCACCCCCAGCTTCCCTCATTCTTAAAGCCCAACTGAAACGTCACTACTGTGGGAAGTCACTCCAGCCCTCTCCTCTGGATTCCACTTTGGAAAACGCTTTGTTCATACCTCTATCAAAGCCCATATATTGTGGCCTTATGAATCCTCTGCTTGCGTCTTTCTTTCCCGCAAGATGATTACCTGCCTGAAGACTCTTACTTTTCCCTTACATTTCTTGGACTTAGCCTTCATCTAGGACATAGAAGATGCCTAACCAGTGTAGTTGGATGACTCTCTTATAAGACAAACTCTGTGTTTTCAAGAACTGAAGCTGATACATTCATATTTTCAGAGCTGAAAACAGTTTGGATCCCAAGTATTATTTGTAGTTATTTGCAAACCAATCTACAAATATTTCTTGTAGACTAAATAATCAAATGCCTTCCCATATGGAGAGTTATGCATCCCTTTTATGATTCAGCCAATATGAATAATATATAATTAGATCATTTTTTCATAATCTGCCAAAAATTGGAGAAATGGCATTCTGGTAACCAACTTGACATCCTTCCTCTTAAAATACTTATTTGGGAATCATTTGGAGTAGTTTTAGAAATTGAATTCTGTGTCTCTATAGAATAGCATATATAATTCAAAACCCTGCTGTACTACAGATTCAATTATTAAATGGATAGATTTTCCTAGAGTAAATACATCTGGTATTCAATTTCAGAATAATTTATCAAATTGCAGCATTTTACCAGAACACAAAGTAGAAATATTTAAAATCGTGAACATAACAATGCTGCTTCAGAAATGTTTCTCCTGTTTTATTCATGTTATTCTTTTTGTTGCTTTTGTTTTGTTTTTTTAAGATATCTATCACATGGTGGCCAAGATATACACCCCTTAAATTACTTTTAATAGACTCTCTTTAATATCAAAGTACTCATTATGGAACATACTGATTCTCTCTCTGCTACTCAGCATCTGAATGATTTGCCAGCAACTGAAAAAATCTGAATGTCGAAAATATTGTGCATGTGCCCTCAGAGGATAAGTCATTTACATTTGTATTTTCCACAAGTTATTTGAATTTTTTTCTCAAAAAAAAAAAAAAGAGGGTTACTAGTAGCCAGAATCACTGAGACAGAAGGTGGGATAGTGGTTGTCAGGGTCTAGGCAGAAGGCAAGAATGGGGAGTTGCTATTTAATGGGTTTACAAGGCAGATGTAGTTCTAGAGGTAGACAATGACGAGGGTAGCACATTCTGAATGTACTTAATACTACTGAACTGTATACCCCAAAAATGGTTTAGATGGTAAATTTTATGTTCCTATATTTTACACAATAAAATTTTAGGGAAAAAAGTTAAAATAGTCACTTCAGAGTCTTTTTACCCTGGAAAAAAGCGCTAATGAGAAATGAGCTGGTTAGTGATATTTTACCAAAATTTTTTCAGAGCTCCATTGAAAAGAATTTAAGAGCATGGTGCTCCGATTTTGACACTGGCATCATTAACTCAATATCTTTATTAAATAACTGATCCAGCTTTCTGCTTAGATATTCAGTGACGGTTTAATAAAAAATCATACTATTTATCTCATTATTTTCACACTCCGTGACAGGCATATTAATGCAAATGCAGGAATCCATACACAAAAATTAAAAGCCTATCCATGATGAATTAATAAAAATGATATGCATATTCTAGAAATACATAATGACTCTTTCAGAAATTCCCACAAAAACATACCAAACAAATATTAAACTCTTAGATGGACATGCCTGAGATTTCACATTATTATTAAAATTGTTTTTTTGGAGATAAATGTTTATCTTATTTAATTGATGAAGTTGATGTTAGCCACAACATTATATGTGAATGTGGTAACTATAAAAACTACCTGTTGAGGGGAGCGGGCTATGGACATTGGGGAGGGGAGGCGAACCATAAGAGACTATGGACTCTGAAAAACAACCTGAGGGTTTTGAAGGGTCAGGGGTGGGAGGTTGGGGGAACAGGTGGTGGGTGATGGGGAGGGCACGTTTTGCATGGAGCACTGGGTGTTGTGCAAAAAGAATGAATACTGTTACGCTGAAAAAATAAAAATAAATAAAAAGGGAAAAAAAATAAAAATAAAATGCTTTTCAGCAAAAAAAAAAAAACAAAAAAAAAAAACTACCTGTTGAATGTGGTAATTTAAAAAAATTATTTATTAGAGAGAGAACATGTATGCACATGCCAGAGGATATGGGGTACGGAGGAAAAGCGGGAAAGGGAGAGGGACAAGCAGACTCCATGCAGAATGTGGGGCTAGATCTCATATCGCTGAGATCATGACCTGAGCTGAAACCAAGAATCAGCTGTTTAACTGAGCTATCCGTGTGCCCTTGAATGTGGTAATTATAAAAATGATTGAAAATTTTTTAAACAGAACATCCTGACTCAAAAATGTTTTATGGAGATTTAGCTGACAACAATACTAGATATTCTATTTGGAAGAAGGTATAAACCCCCTGCACTGAAAATATATGCCTGGGGATGGATGCGAAGGGGGAGAAGAAAGAAAAGGGACCGGAAAATTATTTTGAGACTTTTGCCCTTTCCCCACTGATTGCTTGTGCAATTTTCAGTTTATCGATTCATTGAAAACATCTCAAAGAACTACAAAAGGAACAATCTGGTGAAGAATTTAAATTATTGGGGCGCTTGTGGGGGCTCAGTTAAGCGCCTGCCTTCAGCTCAGGTCATGATCTCAGAGTCCTGGAATCAAACCCTATATCAGGGTCTCTGCTCAGTGGGGAGACTTCTTTTCTCTCTAACTCTCCAGCTGTGCTCTCTCTCTCTCCTCCTCTCTCAAATAAATAAATAAAATCTTTAAAAAAATTAAAATTACTAAGTGAAAGCTCATCTGTTTCCTAGTGACACAGAACCAGACTTCCTAAAGTTGCTCAGTGTTCTGAATTTTCTATATTTGATTTTCAAAGAGTAAGCGTCATGATGAAAACATAGAATTTAGGTGGAGACAAGCAGAGGGCTAGAACTTGTTTTCAAGTAAAGGGGATTTTTTTCCTCCAGTCACCAATTTTAAATGCATAGCAGTTGAGGGGCGCCTGGGTGGCTCAGTGGGTTAAATGCTTATCACTTGAATATTACAGTCAGCCTACTTTGAATCATGTAACATAGTGTAGAAGACCACATACAGAAAACCTCATCCCTTGATGATATCAAATAGAACATAAGCGTATGTATATAATGCACTTTCATACTCACTCCAGTATTTGGGCTTGAGGACAGCCCTATAAGTATTAGAAGACTTTATCCCTATTTCACAGAGAAACAGGCTCAGTGAATTTAAGTCACTTGTTAACGTTTACCCGGTGATTCAGTATAGGGAGGGCTGAGGCACAAGTCTTCTGGCTACAAGATCAGTGATCCTTTTCCTGGATTACTTTAAGTTTCTCTCCAGGAAGATAAATGGAAATGTATTATATATTTATCCACTTATCTACTCAGCCAAGATTGTGTTGAGTTGGGCCTCTCTCTGTTCTCCCTACCTCTGTGTCCTCTGTAAAGTATATGTACCATTTATCCTACCCTTTAGTTATCTTACCCAGACATGTCACCGTATCCCCACTTGTCCCCTTGTTTACTCCTCATCCTTGAAGAAAGGTGAGGAATGGTCATAATTAGGAGTTGGGTTCTTTGCACGGTAGTTAAGGGGTTTCTGGAAAATAAAGTGAGATTTTTCCTGGCGGAACAAAGAAAGATGAACCAAACCAATACTGAGGTCACATGTGTGTCATTGCCTTAAAAAATGGTCACCATATTGGGTGACTCACAATAGTGAGTTTCAGCGATACAGAAAGAATCAGGTCAGATTACCCTAATAGTCCAAAATGGAGTTCTTCTCCCTGTAGATAGCAGGAATGTACCATGAACAATATCCGTGTTGAACAGCACCAACCTAAAATCTGGAATCAAAGGAGACACCACATATATGATATGTATTTTTTTATTTCAAATCCATAGTACCTGGTTGTAAGATGAATTAATTACTATTGATAATAGCATTTCCTAAGTAACATCTTAATATTTCTTGGTTTCCTCAAGTTATCTGTAGACTTTGGTAGGACTCTCTGCTATACGAGAGTGAAAATTTAGTATTCTGAAGCTCTGATAATGTCAGGAGTTAGTCAGTCCATGTCCCCCCTTTTACTGGTTTCTAAATGAAAGCAAATCATAGAAGGAAATTGAAACCATAACTGCTTCTGTAACACTTTGTTCCTCAGGGGGTACTTGGACTAAAAGGAATGCACAACAGCAAAACACATTTAAGGTACAAGTTATATGAGTCATCAGATGCTGTTTGTATAATTCCAAAACATTCATAAGCTAAATTGTACTGGGATAATTTGTGAGCAATGTTCTGACCTCTAGCATTTCCAACTTTCCCTTGACTTTGTAGCTTGGAGGTATTTTTTTTTTAAAGTGGACTGTGTCAGTTTAATTTTGTGATTCCCAAGCTCATTCTGCTCCAAGCCATGTATAATTGTACATTCTTTATTCAAAAGGCAGAATGAATAAGGATGGAGTTGGAGGTGCGTGAAGACTAAGAAATACTCTATGACAAAACAACCAAATTAATGTATATTAATTTTTAGAATACTGATACCAAAATACTGTGGGTTCTTAGGGAGATCTTAATAAAACATATTGGTAAAACTTTAGCGTTAAAAACCAAACAAGAACACTTTTGACTGTCCTAAAGAAACAAAGACCTAAGTCTTCAACTGTTGCCATGAAAATCATGAAGTTAAAGTTGCACTTTAGTATGTATGTATGTGATCATTTATTTGAGAGGGGAGGGAGAGAGAGAGAGTGCGCGCGCGCTCGCACACACACACACACACACACACACACACACACACACACATGTGGTGGGGGAGGGGCAGAGGAAAAGAGAGAATCTTAAGCAGGCTCCATGATGCCCAGCATGGAGCCCATAGCAGGGCTGATCTCATAATCCTGAGATCATGACCTGAGCCAAAATCAAGAACGGACACAAACCAACTGAGCCACCAGGGTGCCCCATGCACCTCAGTACTTAGATAGATCAACAGATGAGAATTTTTTTCAGACAAAGAAGACTTTACCCAAAGTAGACAGTCATATACTTGTAAAATTTTAACATAGCCCTTAATCTAAGTGGGTTAAAAGATGAATTATATCTACATTTTTTTAAAAGAAAAGAATACAAAACAGTTCAGTAATGTTTTGAAAATTTTTAAATGATTTTTTTAAACAATTGGCTTAAATCGAGATTTCTTGTAGTTGTGAACATCAGTCTTAGGATATTTCCAGCCAAATCTGGACATCATATTTCCATCAGTTTCCCTAATGCACTCTTTCTTTTTCATGTAAGAAACTCATGGTTTGATCTAAATATGTGTTTGCCAAATACTGATTGAAAACTGATATTCCTTTTTTTAAATCTCGCAAATTTACAGATTATTATTCAATGAAAAAAGTATTTTGAACTCAGCTGTTGGCACTAGAATCTTTATGCTTAAATTATGGATTTTAAATGTTGTATTTTTGAATACTACATACCTCTGGGAACATTAGCTCAACAATCATTAATGACAGTATTTCTTTAAAAATATTCAAGGGCTTACACTTGAGAAAATTATGAGACATTCTCCAAAATAACTATTTTTCAAGAGTGAAATTGAGTATCTCAGGACACCAATGGAAGACATTTTTACAATCAATTGTGCTTTTGGACAATTGTATTGCTAGGCAGCCTCAACCTGTGAATGCCATTTTCTAGTGAGATTAATTAATAGGAATCCATTCTAGATTCATGCTTTTTATAAACCAAACTTCTTTTTCCATGTAACTTCCTGAACTATAGAATTAAGTAATTGTAAATACTCAAATTTCTTTAAAATACCTAAAAATGTTTAAATTATTTAGTCTTCATAAATATGTTCATCCTTACCTAAATCTTGTATTTATTATTGTATTGATGCTTGTTAAATGATGTTATTATAGGCGTTAGCAGTTAGGGGATGAAATGTATATTTTTACCTCAGTTTGTTGTAGAATATCCTTAATAATGAAGTGATCCACATCCCAACAGTTCCTTTTTCATAAGTTGACAATTTTTCTTTAACTAAATTGGTTTCTCTAACACTGTAGAGCAAATAACATTTGTGAAAAGGAAAATTTAAACTGGAAATAATAAATGATTATTCTGGAAGCTTCGTATACTGTTCGGTCCTTAAGTCAATCAAAGAAAAGTAGGTCAACAGTAAGATGGTACTGCCAAGAGATTCCTCGGTTAAAGATTATGTGGCCTGTATGTTGATGTCTGGAAAAGATTTATTAACACTTTATATTTTATCTGGAAAAAAGGTTTCATTACACATTTAATAAACGAAGCCTAGAGCAAAATATAAAAATTATAAAATTATGTAATTATAAGTTCTCTATATTTATATTACATGTATAAAATACTAGGAGATTTTCTTTCTTTAGCAGACTGTAAAATGAGTGGATAAGTGAAAGAAAAGCCAAATTTAAACAGATCATCATTGTGGGTAATTGCCTTGAAAAAAAGATTGTGTAATCATCTGTATCAATTTTTAGAATCACGCTTTTTTGTATACATCTACACAAATTTTCTTAATATGGCTTTTTTTTTTTTTTTTTTACACAAAAGTGCCATACCTCTTTAATGTGTTGATGGCAGAAGCAGCATTCACCAAATGACTGGACCACTTCCAGACTGTTCCTTTCAACCACTTAATCACCAACATTACAGTTAGTTTAGAACCATGGTTTTCGGTTTTATTAAAAATGGACTTTCTGTTTCTAGTTGAAACATTTTTTTAGAATTCTAATTTCAAGAATATAAATGTTTTTACTAATTGGATTCAGTTGGCAAGATGAGCACATATATCTATTTCTGCTTGCCCAAATCACTTAAGAAATATACGTATATATAAATATAAATAAGTGTTTTGTGATATATCCTTAACAATAATGAAGGAGGAAAAAAGAGTACCATTGGCCGAATCCCTGATTTTGAGGCATTCCTGAAAGAAACAAGACAAGGGGAAACCATAGTTCAAAAAATGCTGAACAAAACTTTTTTAGAGGTGGAAATAGTTCTAGAGCTTCTGCAAAACATAGTCAGAGTACACCTGGTAGGATATGTTTCTGGGAAAATCATTAGATGAGCAATTGGAACTACATGTGGAACAGCTGAATTGCTACTCATTCTTTTTCCCCTTATAATAATCTGTGGGCAGCTGCAGTATTTATCGCAGGCTAAAGCAGCAAGTATGGCTTAAAAATCCATGGTATTATCCCAGATGGTTTATAATCTGAAATATAAGTGAGTAAACCACATACTCCAAAGATAAGCTACCTGCATTCTCCTTACCCCCAGCATGGCACACTGTGCACCCCACAGTCAAGAGAAGCACTTGCAGATGGGCAAACAGATGGGAGTCTCCCATACCACGATGAGGAGACAGCCAAGGAAGACCAAGAACACAAATACCATGAAGGAAATGAAGTAATGCCAACAAATGGAGAGACTCACGCCTGAGAAAACAAAAACTTTGAGAATAATGGCGTCCTCAGAGTTCATATAAAACATGAAATACCTCATTCATAAAAATAAAGTTCTAAAAAGGAAACACTTAGACATTGGAAATAAAAAAATACATTTATTTGTAAACTTAACAAGGATAATAGGTCAGGTTTAATGGATATGAAATGTTTAATGAAAATAATAAAGCATGGGTTCAGTTTGATATTATACTCAGCATCTGTATTAGTTATGTACTGTTACATAACGCTTGTCATCCCAAAACGTGGTAAATAGTGAAACCAACAAATATTATCTCACAGTTTCTGTGGGTCAGGAAGTGTTTCTGTGGGTTTATCTGAGTGCTTCTGACATAAATTCTCTCACAAGGCTGCAAAGAGGGTGTCCCCTGGGGCTCCAGTTATCTCAAGGCTCAGCAGGGGACAGATCTTCCAAACTCAGTCACAGGTGCAAGAGAAGTCTTCCAGTCCTCTCTGGCTGTTGGCTGGACACCTCAGTTCCTTACCACATGGGCTCTGCCACAAAATGGCAGAGTGAGGGATGAGAGAGAGGGGCCAAGACAAGCCACAGTCTTTTTCAGAAGTGACATCTCCTCACTTTTGCCTTATTCCTAATTCCAGAAGAGAGAATTACGCATTTGTGTGACTACAAGGAGGCAGGGATCACTGGGAGCCATTTCAGGGTTCTCAAAAGTACCCTCTCACTATATCATTAGCTCAAAACTCAGATGCTCCTTTAAGTCAGATTCAGAGGTGGTGCCACTTGGGCTTAGTTCCTTCATTCGAGCTTGCTGAGCACTCTGTAAGATGAAGAGACAGCCTACCTGTCTCCTGCACATCCAACATCCAATGGTGTGAAGGCAAGGGAGAACCACTATAGACGTTTCTCTTCAAAAATTGGGGGGGGGGGGATGGGAAACTCAAAAAAATTACTGTTCCATGGAAATTCTAGAAAATGTTAGGGAAGCTGGGAAAATGTTGGAAGTTGGCTAGGACTAATTCCTTGTGCCTCTCAGCTCTGCATCTGAGGCATCTTTCCTTTTCTTTGAAAGGTACAATGTGTCTGCAGTGGAGTAGTGTGTGCAGATATTTGCATTGTGAAAGACCAGAGGCTATGTATATGTGTGGACACACACACACACACACACACACACACACACACACAGTGAAGAGTTGTTTCTAGGCTATAGAATAGTTTTCATCATTGTGAGTATCTGTGTTTCCTAAATTGCCTACAATAAACAACTTCGACTTTTGTACAAGACACATAAAAAAGTTTTTCTTTAAGAATGGAGGGAAATACACTTAATTCAATATCCAAAGGTAGTCTAATGAACCAATTTTTATTACCAGATCACAAGACATAAAATGTATACATCATATTGCCAGGTTGTTTATATTAAGAAATATTATTGCTAGCATTCTTTCCCTATAGCATTAATTATGTGAGAACTAAGTAAAAATGAGAAGATTGCTTGGTAAACACCAAATTCGAGCAAGAGATACAATGAGTAGCTACGTCCTCACCATGTAAGTTGATCAGTGTTTCCGCTGTGGGACAAACGGTTCTACTGAATCAGCCTGTTCAGTGATACGGAGCCTTGAGCTGAGCTGACTTTGCCTTCCAAATCTGTGTCTGCTCTGTGAAGAGATCCTGTCTCCTTGGTTATTACAGTTTTCCTCACAGTAGCTCAGATTTTACAATTCAGTAGCTTAGAGTTCAGTCTTAAAATACACTTGCCTTTGTATCGTGTCTTCCAAACCACTTAATCCCAGCATTTACAAAAAAAATCGGGAGGGTCACTCTTGCAAGTGACAAACACCTTTATATTTGAATTCTCACTGATTTTATCACAGAGTTCTGTTACGTCTTTGTAAGATGCAACATACTAACAACATACTAAGTTTCACATACTAAGAACACTTCAGATACACTTCCTAAATTACTTTTTATTTTATTTATATATATATATATATTTTTTTTAAAGATCTTATTTATTTGACAGAGAGATCAGAAGTAGGCAGAGCAGCAGGCAGAGAGAGGGGGGAAGCAGGCTTCCCGCTGAGCAGAGAGCCCAATGCGGGGCTCGATCCCAGGACCCTGGGATCATGACCTGAGCCGAAGGCAGAGGCTTAACCCACTGAGCCACCCAGGTGCCCCCTAGATTACTTTGTAAAGATTTAGTGTCTTCGACATTGTTAGACTTTTCTTCCTCTAGAAACCTACCTACACCTCAGTAATAGTGCCTGCCTCTCAATTAAATGGATGTAATATATTGAGTGTGTTTAGAATATTGCCTGCTGGCATTAACCATGGTAATAATAATGCTTAAGCATTCTAAACTATCCTGGAAGGGACATTGTAGGAGTTTGCATTTCCTTCAGGGCAGCTCTAAATATGTTATTCATCACAGTGAATGTGGCATTGCTTCTTCCCCCAGAGATCCTTAAAAACAGGATTTATAATTCCAGTATAATTGATGTGCTGGCTGATTTTTATAAAATGAGAAAGGAAATCAGTGACCACCGGTGTTCTATTTTACCCTGGTGGTCCAAAGGTAATTTTTCTCATACTTAGAATTAACTTTCAGATAGCCTATGAGTTATAGAATTTTTTTCATTTTATTTTATATCTTTTCAGTGTTCCAGAATTCATTGTTTATGCACCACACCCAGTGCTCCAAGCACTATATCCAAATTTGTCATTAATTCTGAAAATCAATTCTCATTGAATATGATGATTCATGGCATCATGCTGTCATATATAGATAGTCATTTTTCTCCTGTGGGGCAATCGCCATGATGCATTTTGTGATTTGATCCATAAAAGAATTATTGAAACCATTATTTTAGTGTAATGGTCAGGAATGACTAAAGGCTGTGAGTTAGCAGGGATGGTTGAAAGTGGTTTCTCATAGACCAAGACAGGAGAACATGGATCTCAAGAACTCTGCTGGATTATCAAACAGTACAACTGGCCAGGCCAAAAGGACATCCCATCTCCTTTACAACTCCATCTTCATACATGAATCCCTCTACATAAAACCATGTAAACCTGCACAGTAAATATATTATGCTCATAATTGCAGATTTCAAAAGGTCAATGTCTTGGGGACTTATTTGATTTTTGTTAAGGAAGAAAATGTAAGAACAATGAATAAATGTGGCTATGAAACTCCAACATATTATTTACTAATGCCATTGATAGCTACAGAGAGAACCAGACATTCTGTGAGTCATTTTCCTTTCAATTAGAGCTGTGCTACTCCAAGCATAATCTGGGGACTGATGCTGGTATGTGAGCTGATTGCTACTGACCAGTCCCAGAATTTAAAGCAGGGCACTGTTTTCCTTGCTCATTTGCAAACACCCGATCTCAGTGTGGACCAGTAATACACATTTTAGACTAGAATTTTGAGAGGCACTGAGCCAGAGGATTATAGTTCCAATCAGTTCTGCTAGCCTGCTGTCCATGTTATGGCCTCAGGGTCTGGTCTTGACCTTGCTGCTCATCTGCTATGTGACCCTGATGAGATTTCCTCAGCCGTTTTGCATCTTGGTTTTCTCCCCTGTATGAAGGATGTGGCACCGATAATCCCTGAGCCCCTTTGCAGAGCTGTAATTCAAATGGATGCAATGACTGGCTTTAGGTATAGACAAAAGGCTGGGTAAATTATGGCAATTAAAAATGATACTATTAACAGATGCCTATGAATACTGTGTGAGATGGAAACATGATTTTAAGTGAAACAAACAGTATGCCCTATACCATCTGCAGAGACTGTATTTCAACTATGTAAAAATACATACACAAAGAAGACTGAGCATACATTTAAAAAACAATTTTACAAGCACTGTGAAACTCTGAAGACTGTGCATTGATTCTTTTCTTTCTCTGTTGCCTAAATTTTTATAACACGGTTACGTCCTTCACAAATAGAAATGAGGAAATGGCATACAGAGGTGTTCCGTTAAATGTAATACCCCTACGATTTTGACTCTTTTTCTATATTCCTTAATGAATGTAACTGCTCTGTTTTCACTATTTGGAATATCCTGTGGCATTTCTCTGTTCCTTCTTCCTGTACCAAGTAAGGCTCTTCCAGAGCAAATACTGGTATTCTTCCAGTGTCTCTGGAGTCAAAGAAACTGTTCAGTGCCCACTAAATACCTGTGTAACCTTCTATTACGTTAAAGGACACACAGCTTCCAGCCAAGCCAGGCTGCACCTGTCCTTTGTATCAACGTCCACTCTTCTCAGAAACCTTAACTCTTTTCCATCTTTAAAAATAAAAAATTTGCTGGGGCGCCTGGGTGGCTCAGTGGGTTAAAGCCTCTGCCTTTGGCTCAGGTCATGATCCCAGGGTCCTGGGATCGAGCCCCGCATCGGGCTCCCTCCTCTGCAGAGAACCTGCTTCCTCCTCTCTCTCTCTCTGCCTTCCTCCCTGCCTACTTGTGATCTCTGTCAAGTAAATAAATAAAATCTTTTTAAAAATAAATAAATAAATAAAAAATAAAAAATAAAAAATTAGGGGCGCCTGGGTGGCTCAGTGGGTTAAAGCGTTTGCCTTCAGCTCAGGTCATGATCCCAGGGTCCTGGGATCGAGCCTCGCATCGGGTTCTGTACTCGACAGGGAGCCTGCTTCCTCCTTTCTCTCTCTCTTCTTGCCTCTCTGCCCACTTGTGATCTCTATCAAATAAATAAATAAAATCTTGAAAATAAAATTAAATTAAATTTAAAAAAAAAACTAAAAAATTTCCTGGGACACCTAGGTGTCTCGGTTGGGCATCTGCCTTTGGCTCAGGTCATGGTCTTGGGGTCCTGGAATCCAGGTCCCCCCCAGTGTGTCAGGCTCCCTGCTCAGCGGGTAACCTGCTTCTCCCTCTTCCTCTGCTCCTCCTCTTCTACACTTGTGCTCTCTCTCTCGAAATAAATAAAAAATTAAAATAAAATAAAATAGTAAATTTTCTCCCTTGACTCTGCATCCTTTTCCAACTATTCTCCATCATTCCTTTCCCCTTCGCAACCAAACTTTGGAAAGAGATGTTGAAGCCGCTTGCCTCCCTTGCCTTGCCTCGCCTTTGTACCTCAGCCCTTCCAGTCAGTCTGATGCCTTAGACCATATACATGACCATTTTCTGATTGGCATTGACCCCCCGTACTTAAATCCAATAAATTTTCTTGATTTCATTGTCCATCAGATATAGACACCGCGCTACAATAAAACAGAAACACTCTGCTAAGGGCTTTTAAGTAGTTCACAGATTTCTAAGAGGGCCAGTGAGAAGCTCTGTAGTTAAGTGTCCAGGGGCAAGGCCCAGCTGGAGCATCTGCAGAGAAAGTACCTTTGCTACTTCTGTTCAGCATTGAGAAAGCTCAGGCTGGATGACAGGACCTTGCTACACCCATCCTTGAATAGCCAGACCCTTCTACCGCTTTACACCCCAGAAGACCAATTCTCTGCAAGTGGCCATCTCTACCCTCTTATAAATAAACAAATCAGTCATTCTTCTAAATTCCAATGAGTTATTCATCACTACATTTTCACAACCCAAGATCATACATCAATGCCTAAATGTTCTACATCAATACTGTCAACGTTCCTATTTTATTATAATGAGGTTTGCAATGATATTCTCAGTATTCGCTTGTGTGTGTGTGTATGTGTCTAAAAATAACCACTTAATCTGAAAACTATCTTACAGTTTCTGAGAGGGTAAAACTAACATTGTCTCCTCAAGAAAAGCATGCCATTTGGTAGTGTGCAGCATTAACAAATTCAAGCAATTTTAACTTCTGACCTGACAATTTTAGCTTAAAAATCTTTAGGTTTTTCTTTGTTAAAATGTGGCTCTTTGGATTTAAATTTATGTTGTAGCAGTTCTTACAGTTCCAAGATCTAGCCCTGGAGTAATATTTACTGGTTTTGTTTCTTGTTTGTTTCTCCTTCTGTCCTCCCCCATCGGTATTGTCCAAGAATTAATGAGTTGCGTCCATCAAAGATTAGTACTAATGACCTTATTTCCATAAAAACAGACTCACCATTCTGCCAGCTTTCTCTTCTGCGAGCTTGCCTGTAGGAATGATCCATTAGTTAAAAGTTTAAAAGAAACTAGAAGATGTTTGTCTCCCATAAATCTGACTATGCCATTGACCTTAACCTGTTTCAGCATTTTAAAAAAAGACACTTTTTAAAAATCTGTGATCAAAGTTATAATAACTACTCTTTAATCTATGCCCTAAAAACTGAAGAAGAAAACTAGCCTTCTTAGCTTCATGAGATATTCATTGATTTGTTGTAAATAAGACAAAATATTTCCTCACTACCAGAATTCAGATAAAACATCTAATTAGTGATACAGTCTTGCCTTGGAGGAGGTGGAGACTGGAATTTGTAGGGAAGAGTCTAGAGAGGAGGGAGGTTTTCAGATTAAAAAAACTGCAGAAACCTGCATAGGGTCTTCTTGAGTTTTTGCTGGGTACTAGGCCATGAATGCATAAGGTAAAATTCCACAAAATCAAGCTAAGAAGGAGGCAAGAGTAGCAAGAAACAGCTCCCAAGACTTAACAGTTGGACAGGAGGCCACTCTGGCTCCAACTAGCCGGAGTAGATGGACAGTCCACAGTAATCCGCTGGTGCATCTGGTGGGGACCCTGGCGGGGTCAGGCCTTAGTAGGAGAGCTGAACTGTGTTTGGAGTCAGGGCTATTCTAGACTCACTAGCAAAGCTTGCAAAGGGGCCTTCAATAGATCATGCCTATCTGCAAGGAGCTTACTGGCCTGCCAGAACAAAGTCAAACTACCATTAAGAAAACAAAATTTCTTTTTTAAATATGTGAGTGGATTAAGCAACTATTTGAGCCTTATTTGGGGGAAAAGATTTAAAGTTATGAATTTTCTGCTTTCATAATTACAGGAACATTTAGATTTTCTGTTTCTTGTTTTATGTCTGTCAAGGAAATAGTGCATTTGACCTAAGCTGTCCGTCATTGGCAAAAAGTTGTTGATGGAATTCCCTTATTTTAATATTTATAGGATCTGTCATGATATCCTTTTTTCAATCTTGATATTGGCAATTTGTCTTCTCTCTTTCTTCATTGACTGGAATTATTTTAGTTAGCTAGCCCCCACATTTAGGGACATTTTGGTCATTTCCCATCTTTTATTACTGTAAATTACATTTTAATGTATAGCCATGTGTATGTGCAATTTCATATTTACAGAGATGAATCTTTTTGGTAGATTCTTGGATGTTAGCTTGGCTAGATCAAAGGGCAAATACATAAGTACTTTTCTTCGATGTTGCCAGATTTCCCTCCATAATGATTGAACCATTTTGTTTTCCCTCCAGTGGGAGGGAGTGGAAGTGTAAATAGAGGAAAGTAACTCTTTACAGCTTTTCTGACAGGATATGTGTCAAGCTTTTGATTTATAAACCTGATATTTGAATAGTAGTATGCACGTGTAATATAATTCGTATTTATTCATTTTCTTACATTAAAGAGCAATTATATACTTCTTTTCTAGTGAACCATCTATATACATCTTTTGTCCACTTTTTAGTAGGTTTTTGGTCTTTTCTTCTGTTTAAAAGAGCTCTTTAGATCGGCAAATTGTAACCATGCCCAGACCAAATTATCTCTGATAGTCCTCACACCTCTTGGTATTTGTTCCCTACGTATCCCATTGTCCTAGTTGCTTCTTCCTGTGGAATTAACCCTCTAAGCTATAAATTTAAAAAAAACAACAAAAAACAACAAAAAAAAAACTTCTTCTAGTTTAGCATTTGTCTATTGATTATGTTTATGGTTGTCTTTGTTTTGTTTCTTGCCATGCAAAGTCTCTTATTTCTTCTAAAATTTGATCATGACTTGAAAGATTTTCCCTTCTCCCAGATTATAAAGGAATTCACCCATGTTGTCTTGTAATACTTGTATATTTTCAATGTTTGCATCTATGTCTGTAATATATTTAGATTATATTCTGTTATATAGTTGGAAGATTCAATGAACATTACCTCTTTCTAAATAACGATGCATTTCTTATAATGCCACTTAATTCTTTCACTTTTATTCTGTACTAAATTTCTTTTTTTTGGTTATAAATAGTAGTATCAATATTGAACTAGGTTTACCTGTGAATGACAAAGAAGGATGGAATTTTGCAAAACAAGGAATCAAATTATTTCTGGTTATTTAAAGCTGGGTTACCTACTTTGAGCTATGTAAATGGTTTTTGGTTTTGTTTTCTTGACCTATGCAAATAATTTTAAAATACAGCACAGAATAAAATGTATGAATTAATTTATTTATATTGTTACTTATTCACCATTTTGTAAATTCATGTTGTTGACGTAATCAGCCCAGTTTTGCTCTCTATTCTGATCAGCAACCAGGGCAGGACCGCTCATGGTTTCACGCTGAATCGCACTAACAAGAGTGGATGATGGCCCTGCCTCCTCAGACTTCTTCCCTCTTAACAGTGTAGCTCAAAAGGAAAACTCAAAGAATGGATTTTAGTTCCTTGCCCAAACTGAGGTTTCCATATGAAAGTCAAGCAATCAATCAACCAATAAACAGTCTATCTTGGATAGCAACCGTCAACTGTTGTACATACCAAATCCTTTTTAAAATATCACCAACCCGGGGCACCTGGGTGGCTCAGCGGGTTAAAGCCTCTGCATTCGGCTCAGGTCATGATCCCAGGGTCCTGGGATCAAGCCCCGCATCAGGCTCTCTGCTTGGCTGGGAGCCTGCTTCCTCCTCTCTCTCTCTCTGCCTGCCTCTCTGCCTACTTGTAATCTCTATCTGTCAAAAAAATAAATCTTAAAAAAAAATAAATAAATAAAATAAAAAATAAAATATCACCAACCCAATTAATGGTGAGACCATAGATTGTAGACAACATCCAGTTTACTAAGGCTAAGGAGGAATTTCTGACAAACTGTATTCTCTTTGTAATGTCTGTATACCTGGCAACTGGGAAGGCAGCCTTTTTCCTGCCAATTTTTATATAAGGATATGCTTTTTTTTTTTTTTTTTCATTTTACTCTATAGTCATTTCAATCTGTTAACTAGAGAATTTCGGATATTTCTGACATCCATTATGCTTTGACAGGGACTTTGGTAGTGAGGAAGCTGTTGAGAGTGAATAGTGTTCTACATAACCTATTTTAGGTGACTAGTTAAAACAAGAGATGCAGAGCCAAACAAAATGAAGGGCATGGATTATGAGGAGGAATACCACTCAGGTGGAATTGAATTTGTCTGCCTGTTAAAACTGAGAAACCCTGACTTGGGATCAACAGACCACTGCTGAGTTCGAGTTGTGCTGACTTGTGTGTAAATGAACTGCCGTCAGTCGTTATCCAACGAGCCACAGAAAACACTCTTCGATCTGGAAATGGAAGACGGTGTAAATTTGTATTCTAAATTAGGGATAGCTCTTTTCTTAGGAATAGTAAGGTTCAATTCCTCCTCAAGAATGTTTTTAAATGTTGGGGAACAATTCCTCCTTTTTGTATTTTAAGAGTTACGAGAAATACTACCTTAATAGTCTTAAGAGACATCTGAATTCTAACTCACCTCTTGAGGTAGGTCTGAGTTTCATTTCTGCCTTATTTTAGGTCTGGATGACATGCTTAACAGCATTCAGTAAGGATCATTGAGCTGAACGCCTTGTGATACATTTCATCATCAATCAGTGAAAACACAGACCACACATGAGCATGGACCAACAGAGCAGCCATCAATGGTGGATTGCCACCATGGTCCCTCTAAAGTATTCTCCTCCCTTCTCTAGCCTCCTGTGTCCCGGGAGACTTATCAATATGGCCTCAGTTGAAGAGTTTGGCTGATATGGAGCATGGCAAGAGGTTAAAGGGAAGGCAGAGATAATGGTTGGGATATTTACTATCTGCAAAGTCACCTTAACTGCCTGTTTCTCTTGATCTACCTTAGATCACAGCTTTGGTCAGAAGGCCTCTTCCCACATAACCCTTTTTGTCCCTCCTCATAACCATTTTCTTTCCTTGCACCTATCTGAAGGAACCATAACATAACCTATATTAGTTATACCTCTCACCTGTTCTCCAGAGTACTACCTTGTCCCTTAGGATCTCCCTACTATTTTTCCCCACACCCTTTTTAAACAACCCGTTATTAAACAGTTTTTAAACCTGACTGTGCCATCAGTTACCTCCTGGGACACTGACTGCTAAACCGTCTCTGAAAATTTCACAGGATACCCTCAGACTGTCACAGGCATGCCTGTGGCACTCAAGATAAGGCTGGAAAAGTAGCAGATGCTAATAACACTTTCTCAAGTGGAACAAGCCTGTTTGGATAAAGAGCCAGGAACTGTCTCTTCTGGACAGGACTTAAAAGAGGAAGAGAACTGGAAGAGAGGGTTGAGCAGAATCAATGGTTGCACAGGAAATGAGTGACACCTTTCTTTATGGTAATTGTTGTGAAATAACATTTATGTTGTTTTCTGAAACATTTTCTTCTTACTATTTTTTAAAGATTTTATTTATTTATTTGACAGAGACATAGCGAGAGAGGGAACACAACAAAGGGGGAATGGGAGAGGGAAAAGCAGGCATCCCTCCGAACAGGGAGCCTGATGGGGGCTCAATCCCAGGACTCTGGGATCATGACCTGAGCCGAAGGCAGACATTTAATGACTGAGCCACTCAGGCGCCCCTATTTTGACTTTTTTAAAGATTTTACTTATTTATTTGAGAGAGAGAGAGCTTAAGCGGGGTGAGGAGAAGAGCTAGGGAGGGAAGCAGGCTCCCCTCCTGAGCAGGGAGCCAGATGCTGGGCTGAGTCCTGGGACTCCAGGATCAAGACATTAGTCAGAGGCAGAAACTTTATGGACTGAGCCACCCAGTTGCCCTCAGAAATATTTTAGAAGCCCCTTGGGAGATGTATTTATGTTGAAGGGGATACCCTCTTATTGCAAACCAACCTACAAACTTCCACGGCAAACCAACTTAATGAAAAATGATGGGTCGTTAAATGAAGAACATGAAACTATCTTGAGACGACATGAGCTGTACACATGCATGTTCATTGATTTTCTGGATTTGTAAACCTTCAATTGCAAATCATGATCTTTACATTTTTAATTTTGTATCAGATATTTCACAGTTCATATGAAATCAAAACCAAGTATTATAAATTTATTTCTATAAGGAACAAGTATCTCCAACAGGTATTTAAATAAATGCTGACTTTTAGAGGCCTCTTCACTGAATAAAATAATTTAACTCTGATAATTTCAAGTTACTGTGGAAAAAAAAAAGTAGTGTAGACAATCACAAAAGATTGACAAAATCATGCATCGTGGATGGACTGAGCTATCTAGTCTTCTGGAGCATCTGGGATATGCCCGTTGCCCAGCAGAGAGATTTACATGAGGGCTGTTACCTCAGGTTCCGATCCCTTCTTGGATCCTATCAGAGCTTTGCCCTAGAAATCTGTGCTAGAGCACATTGCTTAGGAATTATTAACAAAGAAAGAAGAATCATAGACTTTGGAGATAGGCAGGCTTAAGTTTAAACCTGTACTGGGCATTAGCTGGATACCAGGGACTAATCTCTCTGGTCTCAGTTGCCATATATATAAAGTGGTAATACCTACCTCACAGGTTTGTTTTGAAGGCTGCATGAGAACCTATGTAAAAACTGCTCAAAAAAAAAAAAAAAGTGTGACAGTGTGTAATGGCTCAGACACTTTGGAAGACAGTTCGACCAAACTAAACATATTCTTACCATATGATTCAGCAGTCACACTCCTTGGTATCTACCCAAAAGAGCTGAAGATTTATATTGACATAAAAACCTACATACGATGTTTATAGTAGCTTTATTCATAGCTGTCAAAACTTGGAAGCAACTGAGATGTCCTTCAGTAGATGAATGTATAACTAAACCGTGATACATCCAGACAATGGAATATTATTCAGCTCTAAAAAGAATTGAGTTCTCGAGCCATGCAAAGACATGGAGGAACCTCAGATGCGTATCACTAAGTGAAAGAAGCCTGTATGGTTTGCACTATAAAACATTCTGCAAGAGGCAGAAGTATGGGGACAATGAGAAGATGAGCGGTTGCCAGACGTGGGGAGCAAGGGGAGGGATGAATGGGCAAAGCACAGAGGATTTCTAGGGTCATGAAATTCTCTTACAATATTACGACGGCTATATGTCATTACCCATTGTCCAAACCCATGAAATGGTCAACGCTGAGCGTGAACGCTAAGGTAAACAGTGGACTTTGGTGATTATGATGTGTCAGTGTAAGCTCACCGTTCTGCTGAATGATGGTAGTGGGGAAGAGATGCACGTGTGGAGGGTATATGGGAAATCTCCGTACCTCCCTTTCCATTCTGTTGTAAACCTAAAACTGCTCTCAAAAAAAAAAAGTCTAAATTTTTTAAAATAATTATCTGCATCCCACTTCTGTTTAATTATATGATCCGTTTCTCTGTAACTCCGTAACACAATGTCAGAAGCCCTATTTCATGAGGCTGACTTTTGCTGAGACCATAATAATTGCAGTGTTTTATTTTATTTTTTTGTATTTTAATGGTTTATGACCTATGTGGAATAGAGCAATGTAGTAGCGTTTTTTCCAACAACAGCATGTGAATTGTTTATACTTTCTCACTCTCCAAGTATACTAATATTTCCGTTCCTACACGACAAATCATTACCATCAGCATTAACTGGGCAGCTAATGACAGTGAGGCACGGCCTTAGATACTGAAAATACATATAGTAACTCGACAGTACCTTTCTCTTCAAAATATTCATATAGAAAGGACAAAAGCATACAAATCAGTGTAATTACCATAAATTGAGAACTCACCCTGTGCCCAGTGCTATGCTTATTACAGGGATCTTTTCACTTAATCTCACACATTTTGGCGAATTATTAGGTAATGTTACTATCCTGACTTCATAGTTGCATGCACTGGAGCTCAAAACGGTTAGGTAACTTGCTCACAGAGTAAGAGAGAGAGCTTTAATTTGAATTTTCAACGACTGCAATAGAGTATATATTCTCCCTAACAGTGCTCGTTCTGACATCAGGTACAGACAATTAAAAGTTAGGACATTGTTGCTCAGTGTGTGATTGCGTGTGAATCCTGTGCTGATGTGCAAAACATTTGTTATTGGTCCATGGCAAAGTAAATGACGCAGTCGAGAGTAAGCTTTTAGAAATGTTTAGAGCAAATTTGACAGAGTAATTATATGTCTATTAAATCTAATAGTAAAAACTAATCGGTGCTTTATATTGCATTTTCCCCATTTTATTATTTGTTTTTATTGTATCTGACCAAAATATTGCTCCATGGCTGATTGGAAATTTAAAAACAAAAAACAGATCAGGGGCGCCTGGCTGGCTCAGTTGGTAGAGCATGCAGCTGTTGGTCTTGGGGTTGTCAGCTGAAGCCCCACATGGAGCCTAGAGCTTACTTAATAGAAAAGAAAGAAAGAGGGAAGAAAGAAGGGAAGGAGGGAGAGAGGGAGGAAAGAGTAACCGCTGTTAAGATTAAAAAGAACAAAACAAAACAGAAAACACCCGAGTCTTTCACTATGGATAAGTGAGAGTTACTCTGCTATTCCAGAGGGTTAGTGGGATGGCAGTGGGTCGGAGGTGAAGTAGGAATTATGACAGTGTGCATAACTAATGATGATTGAGCACTTACTATATGCTCCAGACTGTGCTTCGTTTCTCTCTCTCTACATACACACACACACACACACACACCATATAAACCACATGTATACCGTACAATGTGTATATATACATACATGCATAAGTATATACATGCGGTACCATATATATGTATATACACATATTTCTTTGTAGAGAGTTATCATTTGATATCTTTCCGACAACCCTAGAACTTTGAAATCGATATCTACCGTGTCCGTTTTACCTGATCCTGTTCTGGATATTACTGCCAATATCCGCTTCTTCCCCCAGAGCTACTCTTTGCTAAAAACCCAACCAATGAAGTCCCTTTCATTACCAGGGCTCTTTTGTGGATATATGAGGATGGAGAATAATTGTGCTTCTCCACCACCCTCTCCACCAAAAAATAAAATAAAACCTGTCACTTTACTACTCTTTTCTGCTTTTCAGAGGGCAGTTAGTGGGAGGCTGGGAACAGCTGTGTCAGGGGCTTCTGGGAGAGCCTTTCTTCCCTCATCCTGCTTAGTTTTTCTAGAAACTGCTGCCCACTCTTCCTGGAATGAGTAAACATGTTTTGCTGTGTGAGGGAAGGGTGCTGACTGAATTGATTCCATCGCTTATGTACTTCCTGGAGTTCGGTGAATTCATTAAAAAAACAAAACAAGGAAACTGAGGTGAGGTGGTATGAATTTTCTAACAGGACCGGTTTGCTGAACATGCCTATGTTGAAGGCAGAGTAAAGGGAAGTAACTGTCTTGATGAAAAAGTCCTAAGAAAGTGCTATAGGGAAAGGGGACCATGAATCCTCTTCAAGGGATTTTTACCTTGAGTAGAACACACGCGGGTTTTTGAAAAAGTTTCCTGGTTACAGGATCGTATCGTTAAATGTTCTTCTGTTTTTTAATAAATGTCTATTAGTGTGAGACAATATATATGGGACGCAGCTTTGGAAAGAATAGATAGTAGATTACCTCATTTGCTGAGTGCATCTGAGGATGGGCCTAGTGAAGCTGCTCTTCAATGTGGGAAGTTTCAGGAAGTCCCACGGAGAATCAGAGATGACTTATATTGGCTTGGTTGTAGAGAATGGAATTGTATATAGGGATATTATGTGAAACAGAAACATAAATGGGATATAGTTTGTGTTTTAGTTTTCTTCTGGCGATGCTTCCACATAGTATTAATCTCTTTATTCCCATTTAGTGTGTTTAGACAGACATTGATTGAATTTCCATAACAATTATCCCTGTTTGTGTTACCATCTTAATTATATGAATAATTACTATTAGGAGAAACAGCCTCTGGCATACCCTTTTCAAATGTGATTTTGTTTACTGATTTTTTTTTCTGTTTACAGTGTTTGTTTGTTTTTTCTTTCCTTCTGTTATCTTGCTTATCTTTTTTTTTTTTTTAAGATTCTATTTATTCATCTGAACAAGAGAGAGAGCAT
This sequence comes from Meles meles, assembly GCF_922984935.1. Taxonomy (NCBI): domain Eukaryota; kingdom Metazoa; phylum Chordata; class Mammalia; order Carnivora; family Mustelidae; genus Meles; species Meles meles. The sequence goes on from NC_060070.1 coordinate 14,241,620, forward strand.
GAGCACCCTAGCGGGGGGAGGAGCCAAGGGAGAGGGAGGAGCCGATTTCTGGATGAGCAGGAAGGAAGCTCAACACGCGGGCTCCATCCCAGGACCCGGAGATCAAGACCTGAGCCCAAAGCAGAAGCTCAACCAGCTAAACTACCCAGGCGCCCCTTTAACTGATCTTTTTCACGTGAATTGAAGTAATAAGCATGTCCGCTCTCTGAAGAGCAATTCAATGATTCCCAAAATGAGTCTGTCACATAGAGGAAAGTGCTGTCAATACTTCCCTAAGTCAACACGTGATGATTCCGTATTAATCAGTAGTGTTGTCTAGAATGGCACAAGGAAAGTAACGGCCATGCTAAGGATTCTCATTGTCACCGTGCAGTGTTTATGGCAAAGATTGTGTCCCATTTCTAAAACACTCACCTTAAGCTAATGCTGCCATTCTAAACTAAAGCCAAGCCTGAATAAGTCAGGTAAAGAGTAGGGTTTTTTGTTTTTTTGTTTTGTTTTGTTTTCGTAAAGCTCTACTTCATCTGTATTGGTATTTTAGACCTTCTGCTATTGCCAAGTAATTGAATGACCTTCCTCTTCATATAAACTGAGATTTAACTTCTGTGGGGGAACCTGTCTACCCACCTATGCTAGAAAGACACCTTCTCTTTATCTTGTTTCACTCCTTTAACACACATTGTCAGAGCTCGCTGGTTCTCAAGCTTATTCATATGTGATGAAGTTCCTGGAACATACGGTGCTTTTCACCACGATCATGTAGATGATTTAACACTGAGATCACTGATTTTTAAATGTATGTGTAAAATTAAATACTGGCTTATATTAGAGTCCAGAATATACAGACAACAGTAGATACCAACATTTTAAGAAGAAAAAACATGGGATAAAGTTTATGAGAGACATTTCTCCTCATTAAATTAATTTTTTTTTTTTTTCTGACCAAAACAGAGAGAGAGATGGTTCTAGGTGGAATGAAATACTTGCTCCATCTCACAAAATTTCAGTTCTTGGTGGGAGCTTGATTGAGACACATAATTACTTTTTTCTGTGTATCAAAATGACCAAGATGAATGACCCAACCTCTGCCCTCAAAGATCCCATGCTCCTGTAGGAAAAGCTCACACATGGCAAAACTATAAAACAATATGAAATTGGAGATCAAGGTCAAGCATTGCTAGGTGCTTTCCCATAGGCTGGTCTGGCCGAGACTGCCTGGAGAAAGAACCTCTGTGAGGTGCTAGTGATACCACGAAAGAAAGTCTTTAGGATGTCAGAGTCCAGTAATGTTAACAGGCTTGTGCACACATTACAACTCACTTGCGAGGTGCACAATACTGAGTCAACACTGCAAGGGCAGTACTTTCTTTTGCCCAAATGGCTAGAAGGTAGAGGGTATGGTAAGTGAGATGAGCATGAAGGGGTAGTATTTCAACAAGCTCTTTGTGATTTTTCTTCCCACTTTGTGTTTAATTAGAACATACCATGTCTTTCCAACTCATGGATCTATCACCTTTACACACCAATCACAATGCCCCAAGTTCACAACTTAGCGTGGCCTGATCCAGAGCTTTTCGGGCCTTACTGGTTACAAGGATCATCAGGGAATCTTGTTAAAATGTAAAATCAAATCTAGTAAATCTGAGATTGGGCTTGAGATCCTCATTTCGAACAACCTTCCGTGGGGAGGAGGGGTGTGATGCTGCTGATCCAGGGACCACAGTGTGAATGGCAAAGGCCTGGTTTTTAACTCTGCATACGGGAACCTTGGCAATTACAAGCCCACCCGTCACCCTTGCAGTTATATTTAAAAACCCATCGTAAAATTTTGAAGAAAAATGTTCATGTAAACACGAAGACAAGTTGTCTAGGAGTAATAAGAACAAGTATTGTGGTTATGATTACAGATGAGTGAGTGCTGTTCCCTTGGCACACTGCTAAGGTTAGTGATCATAATAGCAATAAATATGCTTTCCCTTCTTTACAACTACTGAGTAAAGTGAATACCATTCCCCCATTTTACAAACAACGGCAGAAGTTAAATAAAACATACTCACTGCCACCCGGCCAGGACAAGGCAGACCCCTGGGATTCTAGTCCGGATCTCACCTCCTCCAAGCCACTACACTCCAGAAAGCGTAGTCAACCGAGGAAAGTGGAAAGTTGATAGAAGAGCAGAATCATCAGAGTAGAAATTGTGATGTTCTGTGGAATAAAAATGGCTGAATGTTCTGAGCCCAGAAACTAGCATCAACACTGTACGAGAGCCCTTACCAAATCGTCCTGTCAAATAACACTTTCAAATGTGTCCCATAGATGCATACGAGCAAGAAGAGGAGGGACGGACACCGATCTGACTCTGTTCTTTAAGGGTTAAGGAGGACACAGCAGTGATTATATTTAATCTTATATATATTTATATACTTATAAATACATATGAAAATATTATTATCATGGAGAGAGAATTGCAGACTCAACATAATGTGACATTTTAGTAAGCTTTGTATATATCACCTAAGGAAAGAGACACAGGGACATATTTATTGATGGAGCCAGAACTAACCCCCCGAAGTATTGACCAGAATCACATCCTGAGGTGTATTCACTCTGAGTACACAGAGATGACTTCTCAAATTCCTCGTAGTTTTAATGTAATCCTAAAATGGTATTTTTGAAAACGGCACACACACACACACACACACACACACGTCCCTTAACCCCCCAAAAAGCAAAAACTAGTTGGGATACAAATCTTTCAGATCAACATGTCATGAGATGGGAAATGACATTGAAACCTCGCTCCGTCACGTAGATAAATGCTGGCTTAGGTGAAGCAAAGTAGTTACGAGAAATTTTTAATCGAGGAGTTAAGTTGTTTTCCTTCATAGGGAAAACACATCACAACCAGGAATAAAAATCCGTACATAGTGAATTGCTTCCTTGTCCACCCTTGTCCACATTTAGCACTTGTCCAAGTGCTAAAGAAGGCCTCACAAATTTGGCTTATTTAGCAAATACCTTTTTGGGGCTAAACACTAAATCAACAACTATATGGCAAAACCGAATGCTTTCACTAAACGTGAGAAGATGCTGCAATTATAATGAAGTTTGATTGTTGGATAAGGAGTTGATTGTGGGTACCATGAGTCACTTGAGACTCAGTTCATTTACATGCGATAAAAATTACAGTGTTAGGGATGAAATGAAAAACCAAACTATTAGTCTTCTTTCTTCACTGAGTAAGCCTTTGTGTGGAGTCCTGAGATGGGAAGATTCTACCCAACAGATACAAAAACTTGACACCCCTGGGAGAAATGATCTCTCAGCAAGAAGACAGGGATGGAAATCTTCAACATCTGTAGCCTCAAAACATTGTACCACACCAGTTTTCTGGGAACGTGAAGAACAGTTCTCACCGGTGTTTTCCTGAGAGGGCTGCCACTTACTGAGTACTTACTCCATGTATAAAAATTTGTTCCAAGCATTTTACATATTCAATCCATTTGACCTTTACAGTAATAATGATGTACTGAGGGGCGCCTGGGTGGCTCAGTGGGTTAAGCCTCTGCGTTCGGCTCAGGTCGTGATCTCAGGGTCCTGGGATCGAGCCCTGCATCGGGCTCTCTGCTCAGCAGGGAGCCTGCTTCCCCCCTCTCTCTGCCTGCCTCTCTGCCTGCTTGTGACCTCTGTCTGTCAAATAAATAAAAAAAATTTTTTTTAAATGATGTACTGAGGTGTTCTGTTGTTATCAATCCCAAAGGGACACTTTGGGAAAGGATAAAGAGCAATGTTCAAATTTGACAGTATGTCCTAGAGCTGTAAGAGTTGTATGTAAAAATTTGAAGTCTCTGCCTTGGGAACGTAGATTTTTTTTTTTTTAATAATCTGAGGAATCTGCCATATTTGCTGTCACAATACTCCACATTTGTTATGCATCTACTGTTGGCAGAAATTACTGCTAGATTCCAGGAAAGCCAATAGATATGAGATATATTTGTTTCTTTCTCTGCTTCTTCTTAAGAGTTTTACAGTTCTATTGGGAAACAATATATAAACAAAAAGAGATGAAGAATCATACTAGTCAATGCTCGAGAACTGGCAATATGATCAATAAAAGTGCAGAAACTGATAAAAACAGGGGATCTCCTCTCTCTCCCAACTGTATTTTGAAGAGAGTGCTTAGCTTGGGTAGCCCATTTCTAGAACAGTAACCTCAGAACTAAGATATTTTCTCATTCTCAGGTGCCCAAGTGGTTCAGTCGGTTAAGTGCCTTGACCCGTGATCTCAGCTCAGGTCTTGCTCTCAAGACCGTGAGTTCAAGCCCCATGTTGGGCTCCATGCTGGACATGGAGCCTCCTTTAAAAAAAAAAAAAAGAAAGAAAGAAAGAAAGAAAAAGATATTTTCTCAGTCTAACCACCCATGTAAAATGGAGGCCTCTGTACATCAACCTCTTTCAAAGTGTTGCCAGGCCTCCATTTGAACACTCTAGAATACTTGTCTTGACACCAACCTCAAAGGTAAGTGAAGGTCTCATCTAAGTTTCAGACAGACTTTCCATATATGGAAGGAAGAGTCTTCATTGCTTCTATTTGTCAATCCATCTTCTAACATTTGGGATCTTACAAAGCAGATCTGTAGTCTCTCCTACGTGACATCATTTCAAATATTAGAAAAGTATGATTTGGATTGTCTGTTTTTTCTTCGTAGTATTCTTATGAGATAATTTTGAGGTTTTTTTTTTTTAATTCCTCTCCTAATCTTCTGAACATATTTCAATGTCTTTCTTAACTTGTGGTGACCAGAATTAACCAACCATTTAACCAGCCAAGAGAAGACCCATCACCAGCTTTAGAAAACATGCTTCTATTAATGTGTTCTAAGTTTTCATTAACTGTTTTGTTTACACTGTACTATTGATTGATACTGAATTTATTGTCCAGTAAATCACCTAGAACTTTTCATATGCTCCTTGTATGCCATGTTTCTCCCATCCTCATCTTACAAAGTTTTTTCTTTTATCCAAGCTCATATCCCTATATTCATCTTTTTAAATTTCATCTTTTTTTTTGTTCATTGCTCAAACTGTAAAGATATTTTTCCAGTTGAGATATAAATGACATATAACACTGTGTAAGTGTAAAGTGTACAGGTGTTGGTTTGATACATTTATATATTGCAGTATGATTGTAGCATTACTTAACACCTCCATCATGTCACATAATTATCATTTCTTCCGTGCGGTGAGAATATTTAAGGTCTAGTCTCTTAGCAACTTTGAAGTATATAATATAGTATTGTTAACTATAAGCACAATGCTATGATCTCTAGAACTTACTCATGTTCTACTGCAAGTTTGTACCCTTTGACCAGCATCTCCCCAGTTCCTCCACCAGCAGCTCCTGAACCGCTGTTTGTACAAGGTCTGCTTTTTTAGATTCCACATAAAAGTGGCAGCAAGCAATATTTGTCTTTCTCTGTCTGCCTTATCTCACTTAGCATGTTGCTCTTAAGGTCGATCCATGTTGTCACAAATGGCAAGATTTCCTTCTTTCTCATGGCTGGATAATATTTCATTTTACATACATATTTACATATATGTATGGAATATATATGAGTGGAATATCATTATATTCTTTTTTACATACACACACACACACACACACACACACACACACACACACCCTACATCTTTATCCATCATCCACTGACAAACCCTTGGTTTGGTTTCTGTATCTTGGGTAGCATGAATAATGCAACTGCAGAGAACATGGAAGTTCAGGTGTCTTTTCTATATCCTGTTTTTATGTTATTTGGACATATACCCAGAAGTGCGATTGCTGGATCAGATGGCAATTCTATTTTTAATTTTTTGAAGAACACCCATACTTCAAAAACTTCCATAGTGGCTAAATCAATTTATATTCCCACCAAGAGTGTATGACTATTCCCTTTTCTCCATATGCTCAACAATACTGGTTATTTCTTGACTTTTTGTTAATAGAGCATCTAACAGGTGTGAGGTGTTATCTCCTTGTGGTTTAGATTTGCAATTTCCTGATAATGTTAAGTATCTTTCCATGTACCTGCCCATTTGAGTGTCTTCTTTGGAAAAATGCCTATTCAGTGCCTCTGTCCATTTTGTTTTGTTTTGTTTTGTTTTACTGGATTTTGTTGCTGCTGTTGTTGTTGAGCCGCATGAGATCTTTATATATTTTGCAAATTAAGCCCTTTACCAGACACACGGTTGCAAATATTTTCTCCCATTCTGTAGGTTGCCTTTTCATTTTGGTGATGATTTCTGTAGCTATGCAGAAGCTTTTATAGTTGGATATAGTCCCACTTGTTGATTTTTACTTTTGTTGTGCAAAGATGATTTTGATGATTGTATGTGACCCTTGAAAGGAGGAAAAAGCAACATGGAGTGAAACTGTGATCGGGTGGAAATGAGATCAAACATCCTCCTTACTTCTTGGAAGAGACAAATAATGCCCCAAAACAACAAATAAGCCCTCCCTCATCACTACCTCAGATTTATGGTTTTATCTTGCTAATAAATTTACCAAAGCTTTGAGGGGGGAAATGGTGATGCTCGAGCATTAATCTTTATTCATAAGAGCTTTCCCAACACCTCACTAGAGGAGCTAAATGACATGTTTTCCAAGGTGGCCAGTGTGAGAAGAGCAGTCTGGGATGCCACTATACATTCTCCCAGCCCTGCTGTGTCCCTGGGTCGTGGGCCCTTCCAAGGCCACAGAGCTCAGAGTCTGAAGTCCTAATTTCATGCACAGCTATGTACTTCTCTGCACAGGAGAAACCAATTTCCCCTGCCTCATTCCTCTTTACCCTGTGAAATTAAATAGTTTCTTGACAGTCTGTCTCGCTAGGGAGTTTGACTGGAGGAAAGAAAAAGCTGGCCTTCACTTTTAGTCCTTGGTTATACACCTTTTTTGCAAAACTTATTTTTTCCTTTGTGACATTAACAAAATCTGTTTTGCTTAAAACTAGAATCAGTTACCACTAGAAAAAAAAAACTAGAAGAGTTATGCAGATTTTCCCTTCTGTATTGACAGGTAAACCCCAGTGAATTTAGTGAATTATCATGAGCCCCTGTGCTTAGAGGGACACACAAGCAATAGATGCAAGTAAGGATTCCAATAGGTGAATAGTCACTATTCCCCATGCTTGTTCGCCCCCAGAGAGGGTGGTCACTAAGTAGCTCTCTAGATAGCTTTTCCTCCCCTCTGTGTGTGTAATTCTTTGGACAGTGCAACTATGTAGCAAAATATGACAACAGACTGTTTTTCTTAAATATAGTTGTATGTCAGGCAGCCCAGGAGAAGTGTAGACTCCAGACACACTTGATATAATACCAAATACAAATACTGAACTGCTCGTATTCAGAGACACACACAGATCAGTCAGAAAAACAGAGGCAACCTGCTCCAAATGGTATGGGTACTTACACAAGAAAAATCAGTGAGTAGTATTTTTTTTTTTTTTTTGACAGAAGGAAAATGTTTATGGCACAGCATACACAGTTACCTCAGAAAAACACAAGGTATTTGCCTGTGATTTTTTTTTCTAATGAGCCAAAGGATTTAAAAAACAGTGAAAAGTCCTGCAAATCTCATATAGTATTTGAACTCCTTTTCAATGGGTTTAAACCACAACATTGCAAGCAGCATGGCATTTCTCTATGCATTTTCCAAAATTGGATAGTTAGCATTGAGAAAATGAAGGTCTTCAATTCTCAAGAAGGTGATTGAATCATTCTGCAAACTTCTAGGATAAGATATAGATAAGGACCTCTGTCTGGTATAAAGCTTTTTGTATTTATGTATGTGTATTTATGTATGTGTGTGGGGGGGGAGGCTCTGAAGAAAAAATATAGATAAGTACAAAAGATAATCAAATAAATACTCCTTTGTGCAATACTCCAATTAAAAAAATATTAATATTTTATTATTGTTGCAGGTCTTTGTAAAAGAAATAATCAGATAAAGTTAAAAATCCCTTCTTTTCCAGTCACATTCCCATCATTATCCCCCAGAAGCATCGAAGGTCATGGATCAAGTTCATGTTTTTATCACTTTACTATACATATTATCTGGAAATTAATAAGAGATATTGTTTTGTGTACTTATGAAGATTATGTTAATAATACAAGTTATATTTAATATTATACAGCTATTTTCCCACTCAATGTTATTTTACGATCTCCTCTTTGAATCCTATAGATAAGTCATTCATTTTAGGTGTTGTTTGTGTGTATTATCATATAATGAGATCCCCATTTTTATTCATTCCTGAGAAGAGGAAAATATGGATTGTTTTCCAGTAAAGTTATTAAAAATACTGTCATTAATGTCTCCTCATACATTAGTGTATGTGTATGTGAAATTTCTCCAGTGTACAAATATGAGAGTGAAATATGTTAGCTACATTGTTATGTAGCCAATAGTATTCTTCAAAATGATGGTATGAGAACTTTTTGTTTACCCACATCCTCTCTCAAAATTGGTGCCCTGTGACTTTTTTTTTTCTCAGAACTTAATTCTGCTATAGACTTAATTGTGCCCCCATTCATATGTTGAAGCTCTAAACTTTTTTTTTTTTACAGACTTCTATGTTATTATTTTTTTGTTTCTTATAAACATATAATGTATTTTTAATCCCCAGGGGTAAATGTCTGTGAATCGCCAGGTTTACACACTTCACAGCACTCACCATAGCACATACCCTCCCCAATGGCCATAGCCCCCCTCCCCCTCTTCCAACCCCACCTCCCCCCAGCAACCCCCAGTTTGTTTTGTGAGATTAAGAGTCATTTATGGTTTGTCTCCCTCCCAATCCCATCTTATTTCATTTATTCTTCTCCTATCCCCCTAACCCCCCATGTTGCATCTCCACGTCCTCATATCAGGGAGATCATATGATAGTTGTCTTTCTCCGATTGACTTATTTCACTAAGCATGAAACCCTCTAGTTCCATCCACGTTGTCGCAAATGGCAAGATTTCATTTCTTTTGATGGCTGCATAGTATTCCATTGTGTATATATATACCACATCTTCTTTATCCATTCATCTGTTGATGGACATCTAGGTTCTTTCCATAGTTTGGCTATTGTAGACATTGCTGCTATAAACATTCGGGTGCACGTGCCCCCTTCAGATCACTATGTTTGTATCTTTAGGGTAAATACCCAATAGTGCAATTGCTGGGTCATAGGGTAGTTCTATTTTCAACATTTTGAGGAACCTCCATGCTGTTTTCCAGAGTGGTTGCACCAGCTTGCATTCCCACCAACAGTGTAGGAGGGTTCCCCTTTCTCCGCATCCTCGCCAGCATCTGTCCTTTCCTGACTTGTTAATTTTAGCCATTCTGACTGGTGTGAGGTGATATCTCATTGTGGTTTTGATTTGTATTTCCCTGATGCCAAGTGACCTGGAGCACTTTTGCATGTGTCTGTTGGCCATCTGGATGTCTTCTTTGCAGAAATGTCTGCTCATGTCCTCTGCTCATTTCTTGATTGGATTGTTTGTTCTTTGGGTGTTGAGTTTGCTAAGTTCCTTATAGATTTTGGATACTAGCCCTTTATCTGATATTTCGTTTGCAAATATCTTCTCCCATTCTGTCAGTTGTCTTTTGGTGTTGTTAACTGTTTCCTTTGCTGTGCAAAAGCTTTTGATCTTGATGAAATCTCAATAGTTCATTTTTGCCCTTGCTTCCCTTGCCTTTGGTGATTTTCCTAGGAAGATATTGCTGTGGCTGAGGTCGAAGTGGTTGCTGCCTGTGTTCTCCTCAAGGATTTTGATGGATTCCTTTCTAAATTGAGGTCCTTTATCCATTTTGAGTCTATTTTCGTGTGTGGTGTAAGGAAGTGGTCCAATTTCATTTTTCTGCATGTGGCTGTCCAATTTTCCCAGCACCATTTATTGAAGAGGCTGTCTTTTTTCCATTGGACATTCTTTCCTGCTTTGTCAAAGATTAGTTGACCATAGAGTTGAGGGTCTATTTCTGGGTCTCTATTCTGTTCCATTGATCTATGTGTCTGCTTTTGTGCCAGGACCATGCTGTCTTGATGATCACAGCTTTGTAATAGAGCTTGAAGTCCGGAATTGTGATGCCACAGACTTTGGCTTTCTTTTTCAATATTCCTTTGGCTATTGGAGGTCTTTTCTGGTTCCATATAAATTTGAGGATTATTTGTTCCATTTCTTTGAAAAAAATGGATGGTATTTTGATAGGGATTGCATTAAATGTGTAGATTGCTTTAGGTAGCATAGACATTTTCACAATATTTATTCTTCCAATCTGGGAGCATGGAACATTTTTCCATTTCTTTGTGTCTTCCTCAGTTTCTTTCATGAGTACTGCCCTGTGACTTTAAACTGGGGGAAATTGGTTATGGAATAATTGTTTTATTCAGATTTTTCTGAGTACAAGTTTTGGGCATTTATTAACCTGACTTGGGGCATTTATGTTTTCTCTTCTGTAAACTGCCCGCCCATCTCCTTTGCCCGCTTATCTATTAGGTACTTTGCATTTTTCAGTTGTGATATGTTACTTCTATCTTACAGATAATAATCCTTTGTATCTTCTAATCTGGTTTTCATTTTTCACTTTATTTTATTATTATTTAATAATATTTTCCTTTTTGACTTACTCTCATAAGAAATCCTTTTCCTGCCCTGAAACTGTAAAAGCATTTTTCTATATTTTCTTGCCAGAGTTATAGAATTGTTTGTAACATCTACCCCTAATTTCTCTGAAGTTTATTTATTTGTGTGTTACAGCTTAGAGGTATAATTTTTTTCATGTATAAATCTAATTGTATCAACACTATGTATTGAATTTTTTTCCTAAGCGATAATGGAAGTGTCCTCTAATTTAATCCATGATTGCATATATGCCTGAGTCTGTGTCTCAGCTCAATACAAATTCCTTCTACTGATCTATTTATGTATTCCCATGACAATGACATACTGTCATAATTATTATTGTTTCATATTATTGATAAGATATCCCCACCTGTTCTTGTTTCCAGAAATATCTTGGTTTATTTCTGTCCTTTTAGTTCTCCACATAAACTTTAGAATCCCTTTATAGATTTCCATGAATGATTCAATTAGCATTTTTATTGCCGTCATATTGAATTTATAGAATAATTTGGGACAATTAACATTTTGAAGATAACCCATTTTCCCGCTTGAGAAAATAACCTATCTCTATCCGGGTTTATTTTGTGTTTTTGACAAAGTTTTATAATATTTTCCAAAAGTTGGAAAGTTTTTAAGATAGTCTCCTAAAAATTTTTTCTTGAGAACTTTTCATTTGCCTACTACTATTTCTTTTTTTTTTTTTACCTTCATTTATCTCCCATCCCAATTAAACTGTGCTCCCTTCAGCAGAGGCAATGTATCTTTCTTTTCATTTTTTCATACCTTCTGTTTTCTCTTTTCTTTCAGCCAGTTGGGTCCGAAAGTAGCTGAAATGCGAAAAAGACAGCAGACACAAAATGAAGGAACACCTGCTATATCGCAAGGGCCCGGAAACCAGAGACCCAACAACACGTGTTGTTTCTGCTGGTGCTGTTGCTGTAGTTGCTCCTGGTATGTGGCTCTCTGGGTAGGACCCCACCCCTGCACTAGCCGGGGACTAACTAGAATGAATTTGCAGCTTTGTTCTTGGGATCCTGGAAACTTCTCAGTCTGTCTTCCTTTCCTCCCTTACAAGTAGGAATTATTGGAGACCATCCCTGGAAATAGAATATTTCCCCAGAATCTACATTTAAATTGAGAGTAAGACAAACAGTGAAAACTTATTTTTTATCCTGTTTTTCTCCATCCACATTTCTTAGAGAGATGGGTAAAAATAAGATTATGGTTAGAGACTTGTTTAACCCTAAACAAAATTCTCCAATGTTCCAGAAGGTACAAGAACATTAAGATAACATCTAGCAGTCCTGTACATCATAGTCGATGTTGTGTTTTAGCCACGTGCTGTTTCTCAGGATGCTGATCATTCTGTCACAGAGTCACAAAACTGTGAACCAGAGTGGCATGCTCAGCCACAGACGCCTGATAGAGGACAGAGAAAAGTGCCACAAACCCATGTCCACAGGTCTAAAAGGCCAGGGGCTTTGACCGGTATGAAGGCCAAGTCAGTTAACTAAAATCTCCAGATTTTAAGAGCGAGAGAGCCTGTTTTCCTTTGTAATTTTATCCCTGACAGGTTCTGTGACATCATCCAAAGTTTTAAACTCTGCTTTTTGGCAAAATGATGAAGTTAGACAACCTGACTCCTGTCTAGTACTAAATGTCCAGGATTCTGGCACCTCAGAAAACCTGCTCCAGTTCCAAATTCCCCAAGTGCCTTCCAATAAGAAAATCAGCAAGACCAAGAGTCCTAAGATGAGATCTCCCAGGGAGATGCTAGACTTAATGGAACTTTCCATAGAACCGTAAGTTTTGGGGTCCTTGAAGATCCAGTTCACAAGTGGATCTTCTGGATTAGTCACGGTCTTCTGGATCTCCCTGACTTAGGTCAAAGCTCTGAAGAAAGGCCCAAATGCCTGAATTGTCTTCTTGTATATGACCTTCACACTCTCCTGAGGTTATTGGTATGAGATGGTGGCATAATATTCTATCACTGTGGCCAATATAGAGGAGACTTGTCATGCTCTGGTGGTAACCTTGGTGTTGAACAAGCTCTGTCCCTTCTAGGAAACTTCGTTTCCAGAAAACCATCATACATGTTAGTAATTTGGAAGGTTTAGTTTTTATACATATCAAAATTGCCTCTTAGATGATGATTTTTTGTTAAGGAAAATCATAAGGGACTCTTTTTCTTTCCTTTTTAAGCCTTAACTATTTCAAATGGATGAAATATGTCAATACAATTGTATATATTTTTTTCACTTATCTCTGCTAAAGAGATCATCTACCTCTGGTCTGAATCCATGGAGTGAAGTGTAGCGACTTAATATGGTGGGTTGGAAGTCAGACTGCCTGAGCTCGTCTTGTCCTCATCATCACTGTCTGACTTTCAACAAGTTACTTAATGTCCTCAAATTCCTCATATGTCAAAATACAGTAATAAGAATCCCTACTTCATAAGGTTGTTGTAAAAAATGAAATAAAACACATCCAAGCTGAAAACAGTGCCTGACATATAGTATGCATTTAAGAATTAGGTCACTGGGGGGTACCTGGGTGGCATGGTCGGTTAAGTGTCTTACTCTTGGTTTCAGCTCAGGTCGTGATCTCAGGGTGGTGAGACTGAGCCCTGCATCAGACTCTGCACTCAGCATAGAGTCCACTTGGACTCTATCCCTGTCCCTCTCTATCGCTGTCCCTCTGCATCCCCTCCTTCCCATGCTCGCTCTCTCGCTCGCTCTCTCTCGCATTATCTCACTGGGTTATGGAACACTTCATATTAGAAAAAATGTAATCTCCTTAAAGAGGAGCTGGCTTGAAATTTTATATATATATATATATATATGTATTTTTTAAAGATCTGCTTAGGGATATAATATAAAAACTAATCTTAGAAAGGAAAGCTATTTTATTTTAGATTTTTTGTAAGACATCGCAAATATATTATTACACAGTGTTGAAGATTTTATTTCTATTTCTCATTTGCACTATGCCATGTTTCCGAAATCAGTATATGATTTTATTTACCTGCCCAAATTTATTTCTGAATTGCTTCGGGATTATAACACCAGAACAGATAAGAGTACTGAAGTTTTGTTGCACTACATTCATTTGCTGTCAAACAGCTATTTGGTGAATTTTGTTTTGTTTTTTTTTTCCTCTCCTACATATATTTAGTGAGACTTGCTTTTATAAAGTGTACACTGAAAAACAAAACATTCAACATGAGCTCAAGAGCATCAAACGGTCCCAGAACACAGACTATGGATGGAGAACAAAACAGTCTTTGGAAGCTGCATTAACTCTCTATACCTCTAAGTGACCCCAGTTTGAGCTCAAACATTCGGTGCATTGGATGAGGGCTCCACTAGATCCAAGTGTCATTGTCAAGAACTGTGTTTATTAGCAATGATTCATGGATGCCTGAGTCTAAGCCATAAAACATACAGCCTATAAATTTATAAGTCTTCCATAAATGATAAATCACAGGTAATTTCAAACATAAACAACTTGAAAAAAAGTGAAAGCTCAGTTGCCTTGAATTCTAATTGTGTTATCTCGTTGCAGATGAGAATCTCAGTACATGCACTTTGAAAATATCATTGTTTTTATATTTTGAGTTTAAGAAAAATATTTTAAAGCCTTATGAGAGTGGAAAAACAAAAGAAATAAATGTTCTTCAAATTTTCCAGGCTAGGTCAGAGGAGCAGAACGGAAAGAAACTCTAAAAAATGTTAATTGGGGGACCAAAATAAAGCTAGAAATCAAAATATGAAGTCACTGTCACTTGTGAAAATGAACAGTTGTCACGTAGCTGATTTCTCCTCCTTTTAAGGAAATAGAATGCTGAGAAAGTAAATTTCTATATCTAGTAATAAATACAAATGCCTCACCTAGCCTTACATGTTATAGATTTTTTCAGCAACATAGTATTTCCCTCAAATTTACATTTCACTTTCATATTTCAGCATCAGCTTCTCTCCCATATTTAAACTTATTCCTGTCTTAATAAAATTACCACTGTGCTTTTTTCAGCGGGGGGTGGGGGGGGATGATACAGAGATTATGAAACTGCTAAATATTTCCACAGTTTCCTTCCAACATCTTTATCCATAATGACTTGTTAAGCCCATCTGTTCTCTGTCCCTTTCAAGGAACCACTTCTGTCCCCAAATCAGTGTCTTTCCCTTCTCTCCCTACAGTCTTCCATTTCAACAGGAGAAAACAAGGGAATGCGGTTTAGAGCATGTGAGCTGTGTAACAGAAATGAATCACAGAGGTCTGAGTTTGGGCCATAAAATGAACCATGTATAAATCTGCAAGTCCTTCTGTACGTGGGACTAAGCTGTTCCTGATCAGGAGGACAGAGAATTTTGTCAAGACAACTTGTCTATGGGTCCGGCATTGACACTATGAAAATTTATCCCTTTCATATGAAGATTCAAACAGAGGTAGTTAACTCACTTCTCTTTTCTTGATGAGAATGAAATCCTTGAACGATGTGGGCTCCCCACCAAACTCCATCTCCAGGATAGTAGGGGGCAGTGAGACCATTCATACATGCTCACTTGAGATGACACAGGGGATGGGGCATTGCAAAGTAGAAACTGCTGTGGGCTCCTGACAGCAAGGTGCCTCAAGAAGGAGATGGAAAGGTAGAGATTTCAAGATTTATGTCAAGCTTAGAGCTAGTTTCCAAATTGTCCCCCAAACCACCTTCTAATATCAGAGTTTATGTTAAAATAACCCAGATTGTTTTCTTTCTCAAAGAAGTCTCTAGGTGCTAACCCACCCCTGTTTTAATTCCTTGTTGTTCCTGGTGATCAAGCAAGACAGAGTTCCATGTTCAACCATAAAAAATTAGAACTCAAGAGACTTCAGTTCTCATCTCTCCAGAATGTTCCTATTGACGGGACAGACCTGACTAAGTAAAGGTTCAGCACTTCATAAACTTGCTTTCGGCTGCTCCCTCCCGGCATTCTTAACAAGTACCCCAGTTTCAGTAATTCAAAACAGTGCAAAAATCATGTCCTGTTTTATCCTCTAATGCGGCCACACTTTGGCTATCTGCCAGTGAAAATACTACGATGCGTGCTTTAAACGCCAGAGGTTATTTTTCAAAAGGGAAAACAAAATCCATGTCTGCCCCATGGTGAAGAAACCAGCCCCTGGAAATAAATCCGCTACCACACGCAAGGTGAATCATTAGTTTTTTTTTTAAGTTTTTATTTATTTATTTGACAGACACAACGAGAGAGGGAACAGAAGCAGGGGGAGTGGGAGAGGGGGAAGCAGGCTTCCTGCAAGGAACCTGATGCGGAGTTTGAACCCAGGATCCTGGTATCATGACCTGAGCCAAAGGCAGATGCTTAATGATTGGGCCACCCAGGCACCCCAAGGAGGCACCAGTGATAAACACTTTACCTGTCATGCTCAGAGACTTGATCATCTCACACGAGAGAGAGTAAGTTATGTGCCTAGGACTTCCGAAGTACTTGCAAACAGATCCTCATAGGTATCTCCTACAAACAAGTCTGTGGTTTTGAAGCTCATCTCACCATGGCATAGGTGAATTTCCTCAATAGTTTCTATGACTTACGTAAACCTAAAACTCAGACAATAAAAACCCATCTACTAAAATGAACCTTAGTTTCCCAGGGCATAGCCACAAGATCAGAAAGTGGACATGAGGACCACAGACCTTCTGTAATGCCACACGTTTGTAAATTCTCTCATTTACAGTTTACTGAATGCCCCCTGTTGCCTGGTACAGTTGTACTTCGTTGGCTTTCACCAAGTGAAATTCCTGGTGTACATTCTCCCTGCCTCTGCATCGACACAGTAAATTCTCAATAAACAGCTGAATCCAGAGAGGTCACCCTCTAGAAAGCTTGGTATTCGCTCTGTCTCTGCCAAGTCCGTGTTATGTATGACCAGAGGGCTATCTACTGGAAACTGCCGGAATTAGAATGTCTTGATCCTTTTCCACCGAAGGCATGCCATTGGCACTCTTTTTGACTCTGTGTTTTCTTTAAAGTTTTTTGAGTACCCCATGGTGGGTATTTAGATCATCAATGGAAAGATGGAAGGATACAGAACAAAATAATATATGAAAATGTTATGCTCAGACTCATTTAGAAGAATGGAAAGAATGAGCCAGAGAAGGGCTGGAGAAAGAAAGTTAAAATTAATTCGAGTCAGAAGGAGACAAGGGGCAGTTTAGAAGGAACGGCAGCTCACAGCCAGCTGATTCGTTAAGGAACCAAGAAAGTGTCCTGCTGGGTGCTGGGGGACCTGTGACATGATTCCTCTGAGGTGGGGGGTAAGAAGGAGGGTCTGGGTGTGAGGAGGCTGTTAAGGAATCCCAAAGCTGTAAGAGGATGCAGAGAGGCAGAAAAGGGGAGAGTCACATGACGTTAGCCTCACAGAATGTGAAAGAGGAATGCCAGCCCCGACCTTGCCCTGCCTGAGAGACGCCGTCAGAGAGCTGGGTGCCAGGTAGGGCCAGAGCGGGAATGTGGGCTACAGAAGGCTGAGAACACAGGAAGTGTGTTTGCCATGCAAAGGGAGTTCCAAAGAAATAAGGAGTATCCTCAGAGTGGGAGCCTCACTCTGGCAAAGAAGCCCAGAGGCTGATAGGAGGAAGGGAACTGTAGGTACAAGGGTTGGGAGTGTGTTCTGGGACAAGACTCTGGATGGGCCAGGGTGTGGCAGATGGCTAAGACGACCTTGGCATTGAGCTAGTGCTGTTCATGGGCACTGCCATGCTTCCCGCTGCCCTGAATAAAGCTGAAACAAGGGGGCCAGTTTGACACCCCAGTTCACTCTACTGGTTTTCATATTAGTGATTCTCTTTCTGTGTAACATGTATTTTTTAAAGGGTTAATACCTTTAAAATTTATTACATGGATTTTATTGTTGAATTCATAAAAGTTCATATTGGTCACCTGGCACTGAACATTTCTGTAAACATATACTAAAGTTTTATACTTGAAAAGAGCCAAAAATCAGTTGGCGTGTGACATATAATTCGGCAAATAGTAGGTGTCTAATCAATACTGTGGTGTTGAATGGATGACTGAATTTGGATTTTCGATTTGAGTCCACTTTATAAAATACGAAAATTCATGTCACAGAAATTACTTAAAAACACAACAGGCATATTCTCTCAGGCGTTTGTATAATTATGTTGCAGGTGATGTTAGTAGACACCAGATTTCTTCTTCCGCGCCGTCTTCCTTCATTGCCCCGTGTGTCTGTGTGTGTGTGTGTGTGTGTGTGTGTGTGTGTGTGTGTGTGTCTGTGTGTGTGTCTGTGTTGGCAGGAACAGTAGTATACCGGTAGCACTCGCAGTGCTTAGTCGTAGAGAGGGGCAAGTGTTCTGGAGAGAGCCCTAAAGTCTAGTGTTACTGGGATATAAGAAGGACCGCATAGAAGGCTGGAGAGCTAAGTAAGCAGTGACGGGCAATAAAATGGCTTTACTGCCATAGTAAGGAGTTAGGGCTTCACACTGCTTTGGATATACGAAGGGATTGAAGATTATTTTATAAGGAGGCAGAGCCCATTGTATGTTTAAGTCTATCCTGGTGGAGGCAGTGGAAAGTATGTGAGAGGACAAGGCAAAAAACATTTTAGGCCTGGCTCACATTTTCAAGGTCAAGGTGCAATAGACCTATTGAAATATGCCTGCTATTTTAGGCTATCGCTCAGGTAGTACTTGTTCCTTGTCAGATACAACAATGAAATCCACTTCTTCCAAATATGAAGTTTATTATGATATTATTAAGTCTGATACGTCTGCTTCCTTGGGTTGTGGAAATATTATAATTTCCAATTTTAAAAAGATAAAATTTGTATCTTTGTCTCAGATGCCAATGTACCATGTATCAGCCTACATCTGGGGTCATGGATTCCTAAGTAGAAAGCAAATTCCTGCTCTTGCTACTTTTTCCTATAAAGCAACATAGATTATTTAAAAGTACAGGATCATTTTAATCAACTCATTCTGAGTAATAGCAGAACAATAATTCCATGTGTTTTATTCTAAACCGGTCTTGTTTTGCCGTATTTAAAGACTATATACAAATTCTAACACATCTTCCTCATCTAAATAACCTACTTACAAGAGACAGCATGGGATAGGGAAGAAACAAACAGCAACCCTGGAATTAGGCCTGAGTGAGTCCTTGCTCCATGACCTCCAACTGTGAAACATTCGCAAGTGACTTAATCTTTCTGAGCCTCAGTTTCTCCATCTGTAAGACGTAATAAATAATATACATAAGTCAGTGAGTTTAGGTTTCAGTACATCCTAGGGGTCCCGAATAATCCTTTCTTGATGCTTATTACTTCTGCCCCACAACCCTCCACAAGGCTCAGGCTAAAAGGAAATTACCAGATTTTGTACGATTTGACCACTGTCGGCTTCCATGTTGTCAGTGAATGTAACAGAACCCATTCCTACATTCTCTGTCCCTGGCACTCTCTCCCCAGTTGTCCCGTTCATCAGCACGGGGACAACTCAGCATTCCTGGAGCACGGACCACACCGCCTCAGGATTCCCAGAGGGCTGTACATTCACTCTCTTCTGGGGCTCAATTTCTCCACAAATCTGGATTATTGCTTTCATCCTAATTGTTCTCAGGGATGCTTCCTGCCTCATCCCATACATAGTCACACAGCCAGGAACTAGAACATATAGATATGGGGGGAAGGATGAGTGACCCTACCAACTTCCAGATGTCTTTCTGAGTACCAGCTGCTTGCGCTCCGACTTAACAGATGCATTTAAAGACTTAGATGACTACTTGCCATTTTAATAACAGTGTCTAGGGGCGCCTGGGTGCCTCAGTGGTTTAAGCCGCTGCCTTCGGCTCAGGTCATGATCTCAGGGTCCTGGGATCGAGTCCCGCATCGGGCTCTCTGCTCGGCGGGGAGCCTGCTTCCCTCTCACTCTCTTGCCTCTCTGCCTACTTGTGATCTCTCTCTGTCAAATAAATAAAATCTTAAAAAAAAAATTCCTTAATAACAGTGTCTACTAACTAAATAGAAGTCCATTTGGACTTTTCACATCCAAGATATTTGCTTTCCCACAAAAGCATCAACTAACTTAGTTATGGCTTACAGGAAAAATTACAGTGGGTTGAAGGAAGAGCTTAAAATAGGATTTCAGTCAACCTGAGAACTGAAATAGAAGAGTCTGATGATTGGTGTATATTATATAAAGTACATCTAAATATTCAATCTTGTACTTAACTTTAAGGGCGGGGTCCCCAAGAAACCTTGTTTATGCCAAATAAAAAACTTTGGTTATTGAACTAAAAATAAGCTTTACATAATGGATCCAGATTTTAACTATGTAATAACTTGTCAGCAGTTGGCCTTCTAAATCAAATTAAATGTGTCGATGAACTAAAATACATGGCTTGGAGTTTGAAATAAAAATGTTATACCAATGGAAAAAGGGAATCTTTGAAACTCATCTTTTCAAACAGAAGAATGTGTAGAAAGAAATTGGTAACAAAGAGAGGATGAATAGATAACGAGATTAGTCTTAGGTTTCCATGCATCAGAAGACAAAATGATTGCTTATATATAACCCAAACGGAAATGAAAGTCTTTTGGAGAATCTGTTCTTGAAATGGCTCCTTTAAAGAATTCTCACTTTAAAAAAAATTTTTTTTCTTGTCTGTTGCTAGATAGAAACCTTGTCAAATTAATTTGTTTTAAGAACGTATGACTTATGGGGCACCTGGGTGGCTCAATCAGTTAAGCCTCTGCCTTTGGCTCAGGTCATGATCCCAGGGTCCTGGGATTGAGCCCATCCTTGGGCTCTCTGCTCGGTGGGGAGCCTGCTTCTCCCTCTCTCCCTGACTACTGATAACCCTCCTTGCGCCCCCTCTGTCTTTGCCAAATAAATAAATAAAATCTTTAAAAAAAAAAAAAAGGAGAAGGGACACCAGGGTGGCTCAGTGGGTTAAGCCTCTGCCTTCGGCTCAGGTCATGGTCTCAGGTCTCAGGGTCCTGGGATGGAGCCTGGCTTTAGGCGCTCTGCTTGGCAGGGAGCCTGCTTCCCCCTCACCCTCTGCTGCCTCTCTGCCTACTTGTGATCTCTCTCTCTCTCTGTCAAATAAATAAATAAAATAATAAAAAAAAAAGAAAGAAAAAGAAGAAGAACGTATGACTTAAGTTCCATATTATCTCAGCAAGAGACATCAGAGTTTCAAACAACTTATTGGAAAGGATAACTGAAATGTTAATAGGATAATGTTTGTCTTTTTTTAAAGATTAAATTATTCCTAAGTGAAATGACTTAGGGCTGGGGACTACCAGAACATTCTTTCAATACCAAAAAGGAAAAATGGGGGCAATTGTGTGCACCTCCCGAGATGAAAAGTATCCCCTTCAAGTTTATTTCACTCACAGAAAAACTGAATGACTCTTCTCCAAATCCTTAGAAAGACATAATTATCAAACCGCCACACACATAAGAATAGATATTTTCCCAAAAAGGGTGATTACTCCCAGAAACTTTTTCAGTGTTCTTTTATTCAGTTGATTAAAAAGGATAAACACAAGGATAAAGGCAACACAGCCATCTAGTGGACAGATTTTTAACAGCGGATTACTTTACTTTGCAGAGGTTTTAAGTTGATGAAATAAAAACTTAGGCCAAATAAAATACTTGTTTTATGACACATGATTTTATTTCTCACATGTCATATGATTCTTACACATGATTATCAAAAGCAGGGGGAATATTATTAGGGACTTTTTTTTTTTTTAGACAAGCATTGTAGAACATTTCCAGACACAAATTTTTAGCCACCATTCCCATCCCCACATACACTATTCAAAACCAAGCCCTTTTACCAAAATGTATACATAAAACTGATGCTGTTGAAGTTAAAAGCTTGACTATAACTGATTTGTTTATGTGAGAAATTATGGATGGCATATGGTTACTGCCCCACCTTCTGGCGTCCCTTCTCTTCCATTTGTCACCTTTTCTAAGCAAAGCATCGGTGCTGTCCTCCTCTCTGCCCTCCCTTCTCAAAGTTACTCTGCTGATGGGAGCAAGCTGTCCTTCCCGGGAGGCGTTTGGCAGCAGGAACACCTGATCCATAGTCATGAGTGGTATCTCCTCTTTTCTTCTTCATTTAGGCTTTGCAGTCAAAACCATCTGTTACAACTCTTTCCTAGTCATCTCAAATTCCAGGAAATTGAGAAATTGTTTCTTGCCAGTATCTATCCTATATTCAGCCCTCTGGGCAATAACTCCTATAGCCTGACAGCCATGGGACAATGCTGAGAGAGAAGGTAGTTGCGTTCTGGTTTGCCTTGCAGCTGGTTCGTCCTAAGAGGTTTCCCTTTTCCAAACATTGAAGAGCAGCCAATCTTTGTAAATAACTAAAAAGGTTAAAGAAAAACCAATTCTTTTATATAAAGAGAAGTGGCATTGAGTAGTGAAGATGAACATGAGACCGGAAGCCAGAAGATGTGAGTTCAAGGCCAGCCCTGATGCGGTTTAGTTGTGGAAACCTTGTACATCAACCTCGGGGACCATTTCCTCTGAAATAAAATGGGAATGATGGATAACAAATCCCCTGCTTACCTTACAGGACGGCTGTGAGAAAGAAGTAGTGAGGTAATGTCTGAGGAAGGGTTTTACAATAATGGCAGAGTGTAAGGCTTTATTTCCTCAAGATGAAATGAAAAGGTCTTTGGTAAATTTGGGATTGTCATTTCAATATGCAACTAATTTGCCCTTATATTTAATTAAGCATGTGTAAAAATTTACCTTTTTGTCTCGAGTTTTTAGCCTTGCAACCTTGTGGAGTGGGTCTTAACATTATTCCCAGTAAGAGTGGAGGAAAATAAGGCAATGAAAGAAAAGTCATCTTCGAGGAGGTATATTCTATGTTTGGAGAGCACCTCGCTGTCTTCTTGGCCCGTTACATAAGCACACCCCACTGCCTATTCTAATGTATCTCTCCCACCCTGAAACATCTGATTTACCCATTTTGACCTACATTTATATCATGCCTTTTTACTACTCCAAGCCTCTTAATGTGACTTTCCCTCCTCTGCTTGGAATTCCCTTTGTCCTGGTCTCATCTGAAACACCTGCTCTCATTGTTCAGCTCAGTTTCATCATTACCTCCTCTGCAAAGCCTCTCTCAATTCTCTCGTGCAAAAGTGTAGACACTACGGGGCACCTGGGTGGCTCAGTGGGTTAAGCCGCTGCTTGCGGCTCAGGTCATGATCTCAGGGTCCTGGGATCGAGTCCCGCATCGGGCTCTCTGCTCAGCAGGGAGCCTGCTTCCCTCTCTCTCTCTCTGCCTGCCTCTCTGTCTACTTGTGATCTCTCTCTGTCAAATAAATAAATAAAATCTTTTAAAAAAAAAAGTGTAGACACTACAACCACCTGAGAAGCACCATATGCATACCACGGTTTCAGCCCTCATGGCAGTGCCGTGTGATGCTTACTGACCTGTCAGAGCTTTCCAGTTCTGGAAGCTCTGTCGTGTTCATCTTGACTTTCCAACCCAGGCAACGTCTCATGGGCCAGGTGTCTCATACATATTTATAAATTGCTGTTGACTCCTAAATAAAGCTGTAATATTATTTTACCATGGTATTTTTACTGGGGGAAGAAATGAAACATTTAAAGAATAATGTACCAATTTTTTTTTTTCAGAGCCTGAGGGATGTTGATTCCATTTTTGCACTGGAAAATTTGAGGTAGAAGCTGTTAAATAAAAAAAAAGAAATAAATAAAAAAGAAATGAAACGCTGATATACTGTGAGAATTTTAAAATATTGAATAATATCTGTCTTTGAGGTAGAAGCTGTTAAATAAAAAAAAAGAAATAAAAAAGAAATGAAACGCTGATATACTGTGAGAATTTTAAAATATTGAATAATATCTGTCTTTACCAATGATAGCGGATCTTTCTTGAGCCTTGATGTCACAGTGAATTGAATTCAAGCATCATATTGATTCTTTAGCTGAGATTTTGTGTAAATTTATGTGATTTTGTGACCATCCTAGAGTTACCATGGCTACTGCAAAGTTTTCATCTTATTTGCAACCATTTCTAGGGCTCTCCCTAAAAACCAGTTGTTTTTCCTACAAACGTAGACTGTCTTCCAAAATAGGCCCCGCACACATCCACAAAGATGAATCGTAGGTGAGATCTGTCATGGGCAGCAGGTAATATTTTCCCCATCCCACTCGCCCAGCTGTCCTGTAAGCAAACAAAAAATTCACCCACACACAAAGAAGGCGTATTTCCTTATTTTCTGTATTTTCAAATGTATTTCTCCCTTCTCAAAGTCACCATTCTAGAAAATTTCTAATGGGATTTAAATGCTTATTTTAGTAGACTTATCCTAGATTATTGGCACTGTCTTCTATAAAATACTCAAGCTTTGACCAGGACTCCCACAGTGAGCATTGTACATGCATTCTGTTCTCTTTATGGCTTCAGTTGCTTAAAAAGCAGAAATGTTAGTTAAGAATGTTACAAACATTGTAAAAGTAAAAAAGCAAAACAACAACAACAACAAAAAACGTGTCTCTACATGACCCCTCACGACTGTTAAAGTTTGATTTACTTTTAGAGCTTTTCTCAACCACATGAACTATGTATATGTTGATTTAGAGCAAATATTTCCTGTTGTTTATTACCTTAAAAAAAAAAAAAACTCCTCTGTATTACTTAGAGCAAGACAAGGTGAAACTGGAGACAGACATTAGTCATTCCTAAAACATAGATGGCAAGCAGTTTAGTACCATTTCCTCTATCATTTCATCCATTTCTCTTCATCTTAAAGTGGAGTTATTAGCAGTTCTTGATAACTGGAACTTTGAAACCAATTTTTTTTTTCAGAATGGTAGTTAAGGGAAGTTAATCAAAAGGACACTTGACAATTGCTGAAGTCAATTTCTTTCTACAGGGCAGTATTGAATCCAGTATTACATGGAGAAATGGAGTAAACACTGATATTAAGCAGTTATTGAGTATCTATTATAAGCAGTTTTAGTACAAATGTGTGTCCATATTTTGCCATCTGTAGAAATGAAAGATATAAACACAGTCCAGTATTTCATGATGATCTCTCTAATATGGTGGCCTTTGGGATGTTTGTAAATATCGCAGAAACAGATACAAGAGCCAGAATTCATGTTCAGAAACTTGTGAATCATGCATGTGGATTCCAGATTTGTTACTCTACATCAAGGACACAATGGAGAACAATTTTTTTCCCTAAGATATTGCATAAAGTGGAATATAGCTGCGTTTGTGTGCACACTCTGTGGGACACTGTGGAAATGTAACAGAAATAAATTCTCAAGGGGGTTATTATTTAATCAGTGAAAACAAGCTCATTGGCCTTTTTATGGTACCTTACTATGTGTGTGCACACACACACACAAGCTCTGTAAAGCGTGGCAGAATGAGTATTAATTTCCTATTTAAATACAGTCTTTCCAGAATTTACAAAAATGTTGCGTATTTTATAGATTTGGCATCATGAATTTCTCCCAGGAAATTCACAGGATGTTGTCAATATGTATTCTTACCTCCTCCCACCCACTTTCCCATAATTACTGGAAGGATATCAAATTCCAGAGAAGCACTCCTACTCAAAGATACTTTGAGAAAGTAATGGATCTCCTCTTAAACACATCCCTGACCGAAGTGTGTTGCTACATGGAGGGCTGAGGGTTCTAGACTATCTCAAACTGCTGATGTATTCACAGTATCCTCACGCAGAGACATAAACAACTGTGCTGCCCTCTCTGAATCCCACCTCCCTGTTTTCCTCATGGCTGGCCCACCCTGAAGGCTTTGAGGGTTCCAATCCTGGAACTGCCGGCTCTCTGCAGAGCACTGGTCAGTTTGCTGGGTGTTTAACACTCAGCTCTCGTTTCTGCTTCCCAGAATCCTTTGAGGCACACCACTTTGGCAATTCCCATAGAGTTCTCTTTCTGGAGACAGTTCACTTTCCCAAGGAGAGTTTCGTGTCTAATCTCGGTTGCAGGTCGGCCGCTCTTCCTTAGATGCTTCCAGCATTCTCTCTATCCTCCCCTTGCCCATGAGAATCAAAGAATGAATTCATGTTTGGATGCCTGGATGGCTCAGTTGCTTACGTGTCCAACTCGATTTGGGCTCAGGTCATGATCTCATGGGTTGTGAGATTGAGCTCGGTGTTGGGCTCTGCACTCTGCACAGAGCCTGCCTGAGGATTCTCTCCCTCTGCTCCTCCCCCAATTCATTCTCTCTCTCTCAAATAAATAAATCTTAAAAAAAAAAAAAGAATTAATGAGCCAATGTCTCTGCTTTTCAGATTATGAACAATGGCTTGTTGTAACCCTTGTCCTGCTAATCCCCTTCCTTCTCCACAACCTTTCTTAGTGTCCCTTTTCTGAATTCACGCAAGTAGTCTATTACCTTGACGCCTATCCGAGAACATGGTTTTATTAGATACTCAATAAAGATTACAGATTTGTGTGACAACTGGATTCACATTTCAACCATACGACATATTTAGTGTGTGACGTTGGGCCAAACTGCTAGAAGCTCTGTGGCTCACTTTGCTCAACTATAAAATGGGGATAACAAAATTAAAGAGAAAAGGGCACATAATAGGCACTAGGAAATAATGGTTCCGTTTCCCCTTGTTGAATAAATGAACGTCTGACAAATGAAAGACATGTTGTCTGGACTTTTGCTCTCTGACAGGCTCCCATGAATCTTCTTGATTTCTAGACAGAGGGGTCAGTTTGCTAATTCAGTAGCTTGACTTTTCAAGGCTGCTGAGTCATCCCAACCACCCTGCTTCTTCTTTTTTTTTTTTTTTTTAAGATTTTATGTATTTATTTGACAGACAGAGATCACAAGTAGGCAGAGAGGCAGGCAGAGAGAGAGGAGGAAGCAGGCTCCCCACTGAACAGAGAGACCGATGTGGGACTCGATCCTAGGACCTTGAGATCATGACCTGAGCCGAAGGCTGAGGCTTAACCCACTGAGCCACCCAGGCGCCCCAACCAACCTGCTTAGTATCACCCATGACCTCCCTCGTTACGTCTTGTTTATACCTAGAGCCTTGAGTGTTTCACTCTGTAGTGCTGCTCGGGGGCAGTTTCTCTGAATCAGACAATTCTTGTTCTGGGTTACTAAAGCCCATGGGATTATCCTAGCTTCTATAGTCCTGCAGAACTTTACATCCTAGAGACAGACACTCCTCTGGCCCAGTACTTCTACCCAGACCCTCACAGTGGCCGGTCTGTCTCTTCCAAGACATTGAAGACAGACTAAATGGGAGGAAATGGCAAAGACAAAGTCAAATACAAATCTAGTAGTTCAAACTTGAGTGGATGGAGGAGCGATGGTATCAGGGACAGAACACCTTGGATGTAGAAAATGATGATGTGGATTTAGCAAATTTTGTTTCAGATTCTGAAACATGTTACCTTTTTAGCTCTCAGTGGGAGAAAATAAATGGAAAGCAAACTGAATAGAACTAACCAAAATTCAAGATGACATTACTCCAAGGAGCAGTATAATGGCGCATATCAAATATTAAACCACATAATCATGTGAAGTATCTTGGGAGATTTTAAGTAATTCAAATTATGTAAGGATGAAGTCAGAATGTGTAACAGGATCCATTTTTGAGATTATTTACTTCATTATTTCATTAAGTAATTATTTTCATTTCTTTAGTGAACATAGGCTTCACCATTTTTAAATGGTGTCACTCTTCGTGTACTTTGTATATTCTCACATAGTTGAGAATAAAATTCTTCTGTGAAATAGTTTCCTGCAAACTTTTTCACACTTTCAAACTTTTTCTTTTCTTTAAATAATTCATTTTCCCTAGACAAAATAAAATGTTATACTGCCTTGCAGCCTCACTGTTAGGAATGAAGAAAGAGGGGGAAATGCAGGAAGACCCACGCATACCACAAAAATGGAGAGCATCCAGGTCTTAGAGGAATGGTAAGTGTACTTCCCCTTGTAATTGTGTCTTGTACTCGTACACCGCTTACATCTACTCAGTGCTGGAGCATTAGCCCTCGTGTCCCAGTGCTCCTCAGCATGGTTTTGTGAAATGAATGTCTTCTCGGTCTGGGAGATCTTATTTTGTGACGGCAACTGCTTTTCATCAATTTTTCTATTAGCTGTGTTAAGCTATCAGCTAAAACACTGCCTGAGTTTATCTCTCTCTTTCAAAAAGTAACGACTGTTAAGATGAATTAGGCCCTGATTGCCCTAATTGTTCTCTTTCCGTGAATATTTTTTCTAAGCTTTTCTCTTCCTCAGGGAAGAGTCTGAAACACGCAGAAAAAGATATGTAATTACCTCAGTTAGTTAAAAAGGGCACCCAGCTGGTCCCTGATCCCATTTCCATCAGAACAGATTCTACCCAGGTATTTTCTCCAGAATGAGAACCAAGTTCTCATTGCAGTATCTACAGAATAAAATTAAAATACAAGTCGATTAGTTGTATGATGATAGGTGCTTCCTTGAAAAGATTTTAATGTTGGTGCCTCATCGTAATTTTTCTACCTTTAAACTTTTTTAAGTGGAAGAAGAAGTTCAGACATTTTGGATGAGTAACAAATCTATTTAATATACTTGGTCAAAAAATAAGAAAAAATAAAATATAAATACTTCTTAGACCAAATGTATTTTGGGTTGGAAAATTCTTTTTTTCTTTCCCCTTTTAAATTTTTTTTTTAAATTCCAGCTAACATACAGTATAATGTTAGTTTTAGGTGTATAATGCAGTGATTCAGTGCTTCCATACAACACCCCGTGCTCATCACGACAATCACATTCCTTCATCCCCATCATTTATTTCTCCCATCCTTCCACCCACCTCCCTCCTGGTAACCGTTAGTTTGTTTTCTATAGTTAAGAGTCTGTTTCTTGCTTTGCTCCCCCCCCCTTTTTTCCTGCTTTGTTCATTTGTTTTGTTTTTTTAATTCCCTATATAAGTAAAATCATATAGTGTTTCTTTCTCAGACTTATTTCACTTAGCGTACTCTCTAATTCTCTATCTTATCTTATCTAACTCTCTAATCTCTAATGGAACTCTCTAGTTCCATCCATGTCATTGCTGAGTAATATTCCATTGTATATATACACCATGTCTTCGTTACCCATTCATCAAGGGATGGACACTTGTGTTTTTTCCATCATTTGGCTATTGTAGATAATGCTGCTGTAAACCTTGGGCTGCATGTACCCCTTGAATTAATTAGTGCTTTTGTATTCTTTGGGTAAATACCGAGTAGTGCCATTGCTGGATCATAGGGTAGTCCTTTTTTTAACTTTTGGAGGAGGTTGGAAAATTCTTAAATAAACCGATGAATAGGAAAGCAAGATCGGGATCAATGTAACCCTAAGAATCTCTAAGCTTCTCTTTCCATTTCTTTGAAGTATAACCAAAGGAAGTTAACAACTGGTGGTTTCTGCATGAACATAGTCACTGAAAACCTAAATATGAGTATCTAGAAAGTCTCAGTGTCATTATAAAGGCCTTGAGATTTTTAACTCTAATAATTCCATTCATGGGTAATACTTTATTCATAATACTTTAATGGAGTAATACTAGAGCTTGGGAAAACCTGCGACAAGTGCGTACAATGTATTCTTATTTTAGAACCAGTGACAAATGAAAAAGTACCTGTCAGAGAGGAAAAGAGAAGCAGTACCTTATGGCTTTAAAGTTAAAATATACATCAAAAAATATAAATTCATAAATTAAAAGACGCAAACAAAAAATTCAGTTTGCCTTCAAATTAATGCAGAGGGTGTCTGTCAATTTGCAATATATTGTTAAGGGTTGAACATTTCCAGGCTTCATGGCTTCATTATGAATTATGATGACCGTGCGAAATAGTGTGTATAGCCCTTTGCTGTTTGAATGCTTTGCTCCCTAACACACATTTGTGCCTAAACGAATTTTTTTTCAATGCCCAGAAATAACTAGCGGATTCCTCACAGATTACTTGTCGGATCAGAGCAAACTAATTGTCAATGACCACTAGATGGCAGCAAATGAACAGCAGTTTCTGTCTTCTCCTCTCAGCGGACCAAGGATTCTTTGGTCAGAGTTGCCTTTGATAATGGCCCAATTCTGTCTTTGCAGCCAAAACCCAACTTCAGATGAAGTCTTGTCCTGGTCTCAAAATTTTGACAAGATGATGAAGGCCCCAGCAGGAAGAAACCTTTTCAGAGAGTTTCTCCGAACAGAATACAGTGAAGAGAACCTACTTTTCTGGCTTGCCTGTGAAGACTTAAAGAAAGAGCAGAACAAAAAAGTAATTGAAGAAAAGGCCAGAATGATCTATGAAGATTACATTTCTATACTATCACCAAAAGAGGTAAAAATCTGGAAAATATTTATGGGCTTCCTAAGACCAAGGATGAACCCAAAGGGACCTCTGTCCACGTTGGGTAATGCATGGGGTGTGGACAGGCTAGAAGGCTTCCCTGGGGAGATAATTTAGATTTTACTCTGAGAACCTACCTGAACATACGTTTGAAGGCTAGGTTTCCCCACTATGCTTTGATCATTTATCTCTCTCTGAACCGTGGGGCTGGCTACTTGCTTTTCAGAACTAACACTGCAAAGCCTCTTAAATACAATTTGCTTAATACAGTGACTTACGCTAAAGAGGAAAAGAAGAATTTACTGTGGGGCAGTTTTTCTCTAAGTGTGGTCCCCAGATCTCCTGTCTAAGGATCACCTGGAGCATTTGTTTGAAAAGCAAATTCTAGAGGCCTACCCAGGACTTCTGAATCTGAATTTTTGGAAATAGAGCCCAGGAATCTGGACTTTTAACAAGCTTTCCACGTACACACTAGTTTGAAAACCCCTAATAGGAGCTTTAAAAAAAAAAAAAAAAGCTACTATGTTTATTGATGCTCATGGTAGAATTTTTACAGGATTATAGAATGGGCCTTTATGACCCATTAATATTCTTAGGAGAGAGATGGGTAACAGCAATTCTTTTATTTATTTCGGTTATCCTGTTACTGAAAGTGCAAGCTTTTTTTTTTTTTTTTTTTTTTTTTTTGCCATTGCTGAAACATGCCTAATTAATAAGGAACATTTCAAGCAAACAAAGTAACACTTTTCCATTAACTTAAAAAAAATAATTTGATCCTGAGTAATGCTCCAGCTGCCAGAGTGAAAAGGATTTATGAGGGAGGAATTAGTAGGGTAGCCAGGCCTCTGCAGTGCTGAGGGACAGAGTTCCAGACATGCTTTAAGGCATTTGAATTTAGAGGTTCCTGAATGCCTTCTGTTCTCCACACCACACTCTTTTTGTCTTTCCTATCTCTGTGCACTGAAATGTCCTGACCTGGCGCCTTCGGCTCCACGCTCCTCTCCTGTGTGCCCCTCTACAACATTGCCTAGAAATTCCCTAGAAATATTCTCTGCTCATTGGGGCTTCCGCCAGTCCGTGATGTGGCCCCAACCTGCCCTACACCCCTCACCCTGAAATCTATAAAACAAATCCACCACGTCTATGTTTGGAAGGCTATATAAACTATTTCACTTCTAATAAGGTGTACCTTAGTTAAGTTTTAAAAATTTGTTAGTTAAGTTATAATCGCCATTGGTATTCCAGAGGACCCCAAGAGTATTGTCTCCACAAGATGAGAGACCTGGAATTGGATATACAAAGATTGTTTTATTTTTTTATGTCCCTTATTAATGTAGAGAAAGTATTCCTGCAAACAGGTGCGCAGAATTTTTTCTGTAGCCTCAGTGCATTTCTTAGAGATGCTACTTTGTGGTTCTAACCTCAGAACTACACACTTCAGGTTTGTAGTCTATCTGGAAGCTCAGCACCTAGCCACTTCTTCTTGGATTTCATTAGCAGATACCTTTCATTCTCATTTTTATTTTAAGTTTGCATTGCGTGGCAAAGATATCCAACGCTCCACATGTGCCCAGTGATGTGCTTCTGTTGCACATAATTGTTGTTTGGGAAGATTATCTAGCCCGTTTCTCTCCCCAAAATATATATTATGTATCACGTGAAAATGGTAATTGCCTCGATTATCTAGTCCATTCTTTGTACTATCTATGATGGGTCTTCTACTTTAAAAGAGTGTGGGTAGAAAAAATATTCTCCATATCAAGTACATAGAATTCCTTTATTTCACAGTCTTCATTTACTAGTTTTTAGTTTTTATGGGAAACACTTTCCCGTTGTCTTCATACTCCTGATTTTTAGGTGTCACTGATTGTTGGAGCTTTGTAAAATAAACAGTTTTCATAAAATTACTTCTTTGGGCCACAGTTTCAAGCTATCTTAGTTATTGATTACTGAACTATAAACTATTGGATTTTCATTGTTTTTGCAAAAGTAATGGAGTTTTGTTTTAGCCTAATTTATTTTGAATATGAGTTTCACCAAAAAGTCATTAAAATATTATTTTCTGATCAAAAGCACTACCTTTCCTAAGTTAAATGAACTAATATTTAGTGTAACAGAAATATATCTTTTCTCTTTTGTGTATCTATATTTGGGCCATTACCCACTCTTTAATATCTTCAAAATACCACACACACAGAGAGAGGGAAGCAAAATGCGCATTCTTATCATTTTGCTACTTGTGTACTGACTTGTAAATAACTCTTGACATAGAATCTAAATGATTGGACTGTATGAAGTGCCTTTTTTCCTTTCTAATTTAATTTTATTTTGTGTGTGTTCCAAAATTCACTGTTTATGCACCACACCCAGTGCTCTATGCAATATGTACCCTCCTTAATACACACCACCAGGCTCACCCAACCCCCCATCCCCCTCCCTTCCAAAACCCTCAGTTTGTTTCTCAGAGTCCACAGTCTCTCAGGTTTGTTTCCCCCCTCCAGTTTCCCCCAACTCACTACAAAGTAAGTGCCTTTGTTTAGCCAAAGGATTGTTCTCTTGTCAACATAGTAATTACATTTGATCATTTGATCATTATTTTTTAGCAAAAACAAATAAACCAAAAGTAGGTATTTGCAATTATAAAAGAAAATTGTTCATAAGTTATATTTTAAGCCATGATATAAATATATTTGCTCTTGAACCATGACCTGACTCACTGAGACACTTACAAAATGGCATGCACTTTCTGGCCACCCCAGAGTCCTTTCTAAACTGTTACATCTCACTGACCTTTCTGTGCAAAAAATTTCTGATCAGCCACAATACATTAATAACTGTCTGAGGATACCGAGTTTTCACCCTTCCAAGGCTGTTTTCCAACACTGGAGAGAAAACATGTCACATCAAGACAGCCCTGACTGTATAGTAGTAAGAGCACTGAACTCATCATTCAGGGGCATAGGATTCTGGTGCTGGTTTGGCTTCAAGCTGATCGTGTGGCCTGGGAAAAATTAGTTCACTTCTCTGATTTATTGTTCAGTTGCTTTGTTTACCAAAACAAAGATAAAACGGGACACAGAGACTAGTAAACCAAATCTAGAATGACAACTGTAAGGCTCTTGTGCTACTCCATTCTCTCCACCAAGTGACGTGGCTAATCAATCATGGTTCTTACATACCCTTCTTACATGGTTCTTATTACTATACCCAGATTCAACCAGAGAATTTCTCTCGACGCAATATTCAAAGCAGCCAGACTACACACTGTTAGAGTTGGGATCGATTTCCCATTTGAGGACTAGATAATCTGGCCTTTCTACCTCTGAAATTCTGTAACTCTTTCTGTTTACTTTGAATATTTTTAAAGAACATGAAAATTTGAATCATTTAAAAATAAGGACTAAATAAAAATTGTCAGGATTCCTTTCTTAACTAGAACCTCATTTTTCTTCACTAGACTCATTTTATCTTAATTTGAAAGAGTTATCATGTTCCTCTTGGTTAAATGTAGAGAAAGTCTACATTCTTAAAATTATTTATATTTAGATAACTTTTTTTCATGAAGCCAGTGTGTTTGAAATTATATTTCATTACTTGAAGAGCATGTTTTATGCATTTTAAATAATTTGAGCATTGTATTATAAAATAGATGTTTGTAATCTGGAGACAGTATAGCCTTTATTTTTTGGTATAGTGTATATTTCGAGAGGGAAAGGACAAATTTTCAATTTAAAAAAAAAGCAAAACACGTAAAGAACAGCATGTTTTTTTTTAAAGCTTTTACTTATTTATTTGTCAGAGAGAGAGAGAGCGAGAGTGAGCACAGGCAGACAGAGTGGCAGGCAGAGACAGAGAGAGAAGCAGGCTCCCCGCCGAGCACGGAGCCCGATGTGGGACTCGATCCCAAGATGCTGGGATCATGACCTGAGCCGAAGGCAGCCACTTAACCAACTGAGCCACCCAGGCATCCCAGAACAGCATGTTTTAAAAGTAAATTTTTTTATGTGATGTTCTCAAAGAGAGTATCAGTGGGGGTAGTAAAGAGGAATTTAAGATTGACAGTACTCTTACTGCAAATCGTAGATGCTGATGGCAGCTTATATTTATTAAGTATTGAAAAGACAAACCCAGAAAGATGAATAACTTCAGTAAAAAGTCTGTTTGGGTTTCCTGGGCTGGCTCATGCAACTCTTGAACTGTAAGTCTAAGCGCCACACTGAGTGTAAAGATTAATTAAAAAATAAAATCTCAAAAAAGTCTATTTAAAAGCTATTACCTATCATAAACAGCATTGAGCTGTTGAATGAGTAATTACAAATCTTGCAACAAATGTAAGACATACCTGAAATGGAGAAAACTGCTCAGTTTTCTACAGATCTCTTTAGTGATGGCATTTTCTTTAACATGAGCTGTAATTCAGGGGCGCCTGGGTGGCTCAGTGGTTTAAGCCTCTGCCTTCGGCTCAGGTCATGATCTCAGGGTCCTGGGATTGAGTCCCACATCGGGCTCTCTGCTCAGCGGGGAGCCTGCTTCCCTCTCACTCTCTCTGCCTACTTGTGATCTCTCTCTGTCAAATAAATAAATAAAATCTTAAAAAAAAAAAAAAAAGAACATGAGCTGTAATTCAGCCCTCCTCATGCTTACCATCCTTATGACACTGAGCAACTAACTCACTTTAGGGGTCTCTGGCCTCAGTTTCCTCATTTTGCAGAATAATGGCATGGAGAAAGCTCAAAAACTCACTAAATCTCTAACTTTATGGCTCTCTTCCATGGTGATTTGAATACTGGTAGGGGTTGTTTGCTTCTTTGATTTCATCTGAATTTCCAGTTGTTATCTGGGGGGGAGGGGAGCAGTAAACCTATTTAAATTCCAAAATTCTCTAAAAATAATGCATATGTGATAGACATGTGGATTCTGTGTTTGCAAGTATGTACCCCTTTGAGCAAAATTATGTGAATTTAGCATTTTTGATGACATAAATTGTTTTTTCTAAGCAGGACTCATTAGACTGTATTTTCCTAGATTCATTTCTTTGTGCCTCCATATTTTCATTCAAAAAATATTTGACTATTTCCTATGAGCCACATACTGGGTTAGGTGTTGGGAATATGTTGGTGAACAAGAAAAACACTGGCCTATCATTTACAGATTTTACATTTCAGGAAGACAGAAAAATCATCTCAAAAGCAAGTAACTAGCAGAATACCCTCTAGTTCCATTCATGTTGTGGCAAATGGCAAGATTTCGTTTCTTTTGATGGCTGCATACTATCCTATTGTGTGTGTGTGTATTATACACACACACCATGTCCTCTTTATCCATTCATCTGTTGAAGGGCATCTAGGTTCTTTCTATAGCTTGGCTATTGTGGACATTGCTGCTATAAACAGCCAATCAGAGAAAGACAATTATCATACGATATCTCTGATATGAGGAATTTGAGAGGGAAAGTGGGGGGTTGTGGGGGGTAGGGAGGGAAAAAATGAAACGAGGGAGGAAGACAAACCCTAAGAGACTCTTAATCTCATGAGACAAACTGAGGGTTGCTAGGGGGTGGGGGGAAGAACAGGGTGGCTGGGTTATGGACATGGGGGAGGGTATGTGCTATGGTGAGTGCTGTGAATTGCGTAAGCCTGATGATTCACAGACCTGTACCCCTGGGACAAATAATACATTATATGTTAATAAAAATAAAATAAAAAATAAAATAAAAAAGCAAGTAACTAAAAATTGTGATGAACATAACGGGGATGGAGGTCAGTGGTGGTGTTTAGATGAGGAGAAGTCAGGTAGGGTCATTTTGAGAAGGGAAAATTCAGGTTGATAGAAAGTCTGAAGACACTGTGTTTATCAAAAAGGTGTCATGATACTTAAGGCCTATTATTATTATTATTATTATTATTATTATTATCACCTTACATTGGGCTTAAACTTTGTTATTGACAAAATGGTCTCACATATATTATCACAATATAAGTCTCACAAGAATCCTTTAGCCATTGGGAGACAGGGAACCATTTTACAGCAAAGGAAATACATGGATTCTCAGAGAGGCAGAACAACAATTGTAGGACATCCTAACTATATACCTGGTAAAGAGAGAACAGAAGCCCAAGGTCTTCTGGTTCCAAATGTGGTGCCCTTTCAGTGTAATATGCTGACTAGTAATCCCATTGTCTAGTATTTTCTTCACGACACTTCTATAGATTTCTATAAACCCAACCTTAGAACTTGAGACAAAATGAGAAATAATGATCATAACCACATGCCTGAATTCTCCCTAGACAAGCAAGATAAACTTCCCCATCATTTGGGCCCTACGAGGAATATGGCTACTGCATTTTATCCAGTGATCTTTGTTCCAAGAAATCAATTCCAATAGTCTTATTTGCAATTTATAATTATTTTCAGCAGAAATAATTAACACAGAATATGACTAAAAGTACACATGATATAAATTTATTATAACCAGTGGGGGAATCAGATATTCTTCACAAAATTTAACATGAGAAAACCAAGTTTAGTTAAAATTAAAAAGAATATCACTGGTAAAATTGAATATGAACTTATAAAGGAAAAAGGAACAAAAATCAGAATTTTACTACAAAAAGAATCCTAAATAAAGCAACTTCGGTAAAATTAAAGATAAAATGGGAAAAAATGGAGGAGAAAAACATAATCATCAATGATACCTAATCAATGATACCTAAAAATTGTTTAAGGAATTCACCTAATTAATTTGAGGAGGATCTCCACAAGGGAAAAAGACTTTCAGTGAAAATTCATCATTTTCAGCATAATTCTGCCCCAAATGTCCACAAAGTCAAAATTTTCATTGCATCTTGATGATTAGAACAGAAAGGCAGGGTCAACACACAGCATGCAGCCCTCTGGCGACATTCACTCATCTCCATGTTCTCCTGCACTGGGTAGGGAATGTAGCAAATTTCAGCGGGTGTATCACTCAGTTTGAGCCGGGTTTTCCCCAGCCACACTAGAAAGACCTGTGTCTTCGTTGCCTCCACTTTCGTTCCACACTCTCGCTGAACCTTCAGCTCTCATGCCGTTTTTATCCCAACTAGTTTGTGGTTACAGGTGGAACATATTTGTATGTTTGCAAGCCACTTGCCTTTCTTCTCCCTCTGTCTCCTGCTCCTTGTGGGAGGGAAGAGCTTCCAAGCTCCTCCCACAAAGTCCCGTAAACCTTCTAAACCCCACTTGCCACCTCTCAACACTGCCAGCGTTCCCAGCACTGCTACAGCTGCTGGGTGAATGCTGCCGAACTCATAGGAGCCTACCTAGATGTGAGTCTGTGAGGACTGAGCAGCACCAGAGCCCTGTTGCGCAACCGTAGCTCGTCTTGTGCTTCTCAACTTTCTCTTCCCTTGGGATGACTTCTTTATGGGAAACTCCTCAGACCCGTAGGAACTGGACCCCAGATTAGATGGGATCATGAGCCATCCAGTTGTGCCTGAATCCTATGGTGACTATGGCTCAGGCCCGTGCTGGGATCCCCCCACCCCCACTAACTTGTATTATAGATGTTCCACAGTCTGAAGCATAAAGATACCACCAGATGAAACTATAGATTTTTACACCCATGGGGTTTATCCTTGTTATTTGACCTCTCTACACTGCTTTTGACTGACAGCCTTTCCAAACAAGCAGAACTTAAGGTAAATATTTTCTTTTTTAAATAGAAATAGCAAACGAGTTTTTGTTACAGGTTACTAAATGTCGGATGACTTTCTCTGTGATCTTTCACTATGGTTTTTAACTTGCACAAAAATGAAATAAAATTTATACAGTGAGAACTTAAGACATTTAATAATTCAAGGTATTTTATTTCTGTCTTAAGATAATATGGTTCTAACCAC
The DNA here is from genome assembly GCF_922984935.1 of Meles meles. Taxonomy (NCBI): domain Eukaryota; kingdom Metazoa; phylum Chordata; class Mammalia; order Carnivora; family Mustelidae; genus Meles; species Meles meles. The sequence goes on from NC_060070.1 coordinate 14,279,576, forward strand.
AAGCAATTATACTGTATTTAATTATGCTGTTATTTAAGAGAGAAATGATCTTCTTTATCACTCATCTAACATTTCCTACTCCGTTGAAATAAGAAGTTTCTTAAGTTTGAAAGTAGGAGCAAAAACATTTACAAAAACAGTTGAGTGTATTTGGTAAGATTTCACCTTCCCATAACACCACTTTGCAGTGTGAGATCAGCTTGAACACATTCCTATTGGATAGAAAGATAAATAATATTTTAAAATAAAAAACCTCTATTTTTTATTACTTTGTATGTGATGACTTCAGATGGCTCAGATAACACAGAGAATAAAACCTTAAATGATCCATTTCCAGAACTTTTTTTAAAAGAATTAATATATAGTTCAGCCAAGAGACATTTAATTTTTTCCATAATGTTGGTCTAGCTAAGCCATAGACATTTAGTCCGGATCACCATTTCCCCATCACAGGACCCATCTCTGGGGTATAGCAAACAATCCAATTCTACATGGGCCACAGAGCTTGGGAAGCTGGGGACCCCGAGATGGAAACATGAGCCACTTCAGTCATTAGGACCGTCTCAGACCCCAGGCTCAATCCGAACAAGAGGTGGGAAAAGAAGTCATAACCAAAAAAGCTTCTGCAAAATGCTTTTGACAAAACATTTAGCTCTAAAAATAAAACGTTTGTATAGATGGAGTACATCATAAGACAGAAAATATGATCACAGTGCTCCAGTCCAGGCTCAACAATGAGGAGTGAGGAAACCAACGAGGACAAGTTTGTGATGGCTGGCCTCTTCGGTTTTGCCAACATGTCACTTGAGAGCAGAGCTCATTTCTGTTCCCGGAGTATGTCCTTATTGCTATGTATTTTTCCCCAGCTCCCTTTCTAGCAGTCCTGCCAGCTCCAACAGGACCAGCATTTAGTGAAGGAAAACAAAAGACAACAAAAAACTATCATTTGCAGAATTTATTTACGCTTTTCTTTGTTTTTAAAGATTTTATTTATTTGACACAGAGAGAGAGAGATCATGGGTAGGCAGAGCAGCAGAGAGAGAGAGGAAGCAGGTTCCCTCCTGAGCAGAAAGCCCAATGCAGGGTTCGATCCCACAACACTGAGATCAGAATCCAAGCTGAAGGCAGAGGCTTAGCCCACCGAGCCACCCGGGCACCCCTTTATTTACGCTTTCTAATAACACTGTCCTGATTCCTTGTACAGGTATTCTGAATTCCTACTCACATTTCTCCTTTAAGCAATTGTTCTCCTTAATCTCTCATATGGAGATCTTCAGATATATCTCTGTATAAGGACTATATAGTTCTCTGTGCCTTGCCAAGTACCCCCAAGACATGGAGAATGCCTGCTCTGGTTTTGCTCTACTACACCCTTCCAGAGTCCTGGTTTCTTACTTACTTTGACGCTATAGGATTTGTTGGGATATAAAACTATCAGGAATCAGCACTCGATATCATGCTGACTTTTGCCAGAGAACTACTCCCTGCCAGATTTTTACCTTGTCCCGTCAAGAGAGTCACCTCAGCAGTCACCTAATAGGAGAAGATAAATTTGTCTTCTGGCTAGGGTTGACTCCAGTGCGTCAACGATGAATAGAAATGGTAAAAAAAACTCCTGAGTAAGTGCATAGAAAAGATAAATCCCAGTAAGCCTGGATATCTGTGAACTAAACTTCTGGTTTAAAAGACAAGTTGTTTTTTGTTTGTTTTAGTTCAACTTTTAAGGTAGACAAGTATGCAAGGTTATATAGTCTTGGAAAAGGTAACCTCCAAAAAAAAAAAAAAAAGGTAACCTCAAGATTTTAGGTAGTTGGATTTAACTCCTTGAAGTTTCTCTGAAATGTCACAAAACTATATATACTTGAGATCTTTTGAAAAAAAATTTATTTAATGTATCTGCTCTTATTTCTTTTTAGGTCAGTCTCGATTCTCGAGTTAGAGAGGTCATCAACAGAAATCTGTTGGATCCTAATCCTCACATGTATGAAGATGCCCAACTTCAGATTTATACCTTAATGCACAGAGATTCTTTCCCAAGGTTTTTGAACTCTCAAATTTATAAGTCCTTTGTTGAAAGTACTGCCAGCTCGACTTCTGAATCTTAATTTTCGTTAAAAAAAAAAAAATCATTTTGGAGGGCTGGGATGGGAAATAAAAGTAGTTAAATTACACCAGAAACTGAGTTCCTGGAGAACTACAGTTTAGCATTCCTCAGGCTACTGTGAAAAATACAACCATATGGTCTTTGTCTCCATTTTTATCAAGGTTATCCTGGTTAAGTTTGGAGAAACCACCACGCAAAAATAATGGATTGCCAAATTAAGTTTGTTTTATTCAACACTCATTCTTCTTGCAAGCAAATTGTATTTGTAGTCCTATGAACAGTCTCCTAGCGCATCCCCAGAGACTGCATGTGCAAAGTAAGAGTGCTTCATTTGCCACATAGCTGTTGTAATCTTGAATCCAATGGCATAACTTATATCTGTATTTAAGGACTTTTGTGCAATATGGTCTTATAGAAATAATTGCCAAAAAATTGGCTGTGGTTTGCATTTTTAAATATAATCTAAGAGAGAAAAAGCCAATTTTTAAGTTGTAACAATGGTATTCAACATGTTATATACTGTGTTCAGTATACTCATTTTGAAGCCGATATTTCTGTACATGGAAAAAGAGCTATTTATCTCTGCTTGTTGGGAGATCCTAATGGGGGATTCCTCTGGTTGTTCACTGCCAAAACTGTGGCATTTTCTTTACAGAATAGTTTGTTATGTAAAAAAAAGTCAAAACAAACAATAAGAAGAAGAAAAGAGAAAAAAAGCACAAAACAATTTGAAGATATTCTATCTCAATGACAAATCAAAGAGTGATAATTGTTTTTAATTGTAATAGAGGAAAATCTATGTATATATCAGATGTCCAATACTGTAATTAATTTATTAAAGACTGGCTCTCCAGTTCTAAAACGGTTGTGTAAAGTATGTACTTTAGCAAGAAAAAAATACTAAGCTCAATAACTTAGTTTCTGGAATATATATTTAAAAAAAGGATTTAATAAAGGAATGCCTAAATGTAGCATCATAAAACATTTTGATGAATAGCATCTGTCCTGTGGCATATTTTCCTTGAAAGCAAAATCCAATGAAAAGCTAAGTTTTTAACCAAGAGAAGTTTTGTAAGGGTTATGAAGAAGATAATTCTCTACTTCAGACCTTAACTGTTTTCATAGTATCTTCAGAATGACTTATTTTAAAAATGTTAAAACCAAACTATTAATACTCATCCATAATTGAAAGGCAGTACAGTGCTCAAATCTTCTAGCTGCCATATTATTTTTTATAAGTACCACTAAATCTTTAAGACAGAATACTTGCCTGATATTGGCATGTACTTTTGACACTCAAGAAAACAGTATCCTATCATGTGCACACACAGAAAAGTCAGTGTCATATTTATATCAAGGTGTTGCATTTGAATATTAATATCCCCTGGAGGCTATTTTTTTAACTTAAACTTAATAAATATAGTAGTGAGTCACCTAAAGTGAAAGTTTTAAAAATATTTATATCCACTGATAATACTGGCCTTATATTAAGGATGATATTAAAATTATAGGTTTTGTCATTTTTTAACTACCTCTCATTTTTTAATTTATTAAACATTTTTAAAATAAACAAGTTTGGGGTTTTCTTTTTAAAATTTATTTTACTTGAAAGGTTGGCATCGTAAGTTTTTTTTTCCATAAAACTTAAGACATTTCAAGGATTGTTTTTTTAAGTGAATTTGATTTTCTAATTTATATTGGAATTCAGGAGATATGGTTAAAAGGGCTATTATCTATTCCCTATGCAAATATTTTAACTGTTGCAGTGTTTGACAAAATGGGATTAAAAAGTTTGCAGAGTAGAAAACAAAATGTTCTGTTTACACTGGCGTTGCTGACTATCCTACCATATTCAGCACTTTTAAATACATTATTTATGAAAATGTAGTTAGAATAGAAGATAGAAAATATTTATAATAATCATTTCTTTTAACAAATGCCTGTTTTTGTCTGAAAGTGTTGGTGTGTTAAAACCTACCTTATCCACGTCAATTAGATATTTACTATTTGAATAGTAGTTTTCCGTAATACGTTGGAAAAAAGATAGCTAAGAAGATGTTTACAAAAAGTCCTATTTTTTTTTTCTGAAAGAGTGAAGAAAAACCTATAAGAATCATCACTTCTATTGTGAAGTTCTATTGTTCCTAAATTATTTAATTTTTTCTTGAGTAGAATTGAGTTTATAATGCTTCTATGATGTATTCACATATATGTTGTAATATCATATTTGTTGCTATCTTTGAGGCACAATAAATTGGTGCACATGACCAGAAAATATGTAATATACTATGATACACCGCATGCATCCATCTTTTTACATGTAGACTTTATATTCTTGTTGTTACTATATATGATGGTGACCTGCTAGCCATAAGTTATCTTTATAAGATACTTTGGACTATTAGATGAATTGTCTGTTTGACAATACCTTTAACATTTTACCAAATGTAAAAGATAAGGGCCCTTCTAAAGAGTCCTAATCTCTAACCTGGGCATTTGTAGAATACAGACTTTGAAATTAGTATATCCTTTTAAAACCTGATTAGGAAGTTGGGTTGAGAATGATTCGAGAGCAGATTTACACATCAGATGTTGGTAGCCATGTTATGTGAGCATTTCTGCACTAAATTCCTGTTTGGGGGGGAGGGGAGGTTTCTCATTTGATTTCAAAATGTTTGAAGTTTCTATCTACGAGTATATCTGTATATTTGCAACTCTACCAATTTTTAAAGTGTGGTATAACTCCTTCTCTTTTAATTACAGAGCTATAATAAACAAAAAGCCCTCAACTGGTGTCTATGCTACCATTCCAAGAGCACAATATTTGTTATGGTAGAATTTGATTTTTCCTAGTGAATATATTCCTCCCTGGGGACAAATTAGCACTTTAGAAGGTACATTTTGTGTTTTAGATTGTCAGGATTTCTTTGTGTATTGTTAGCATCTGCTAACGCACATGCTCTTTCTATAGTGCCTAAATTCAGATGTGTCTATCATGGAAAGAAAAGTGGAGGGTATAGATTATATATAAATACATATAACTAAATTGGAGAGCCAGATTTCTTCAGAGATGGATCTTGTACATAGATCACACTAATAATGGATGGCTGATGCTTCTTCTTCTTCACTCTGGATAATTGTTATTATGTTACCCAAAGGTAAAACAGATGTTCCAATAGTGTTATAGGGCAGCTCTAAGCACAATGGGTGCAGTGGCATAGAACAACAATAGCAAAACACAATTTTGATATCAATGTTATGGAGTGCAAAAATCAAGACCATAATGTGGTCTTTTTAAAAAAAAAAATCTTAAAAAATGTACATAGGATGACCAGTTCTGATATTTGGTCATGGTGCATGGGGTGTTTATTAGTATCCTTTAATGCTGCCTAGGTTCTTACTTACAGAATGAAATGCGTATCATATATTTACCTGATAGTTCAGTTTTACAAAGGACTATAGAAATAGGTAAATAATGTCTATATATTAGGGGCAAAAATACATTTTCACCCATTAAACTGACTTAAAATACCTGATTCTTAATATTGAATGATCCATTTTTTTCTATACACTTTTAACATATTGAAAAAATGTCATTATCAGAACTGTGACAAGTTACATTTGCAAAAAATATACAAAATATCAGATGTCTTGAGGAATAAATATAGAAGGAAGAAATTTTAAATACAATCAGAAAATAGGAAAATAAGAACTCTTTCAAAACCCACCTGAAACTTCTTAGGTCTAAATGTCCATAGATAGAACCCTATCAAACATAAATTTTTAAAACTTTGCTCTGGATACAATGGCATATTATTTTGAAAGGTGATAGTTCCAGAAAACTTTCTTGCCTGTGTATTTATATTTACAGCTTCTGACCCTAATTTTCAAAATATATTTTGCAAACATTTATATTTGCATGCTCTTTTCAGTTCTTTTTAAATTTCTGACCAATATAAAATGCTTGTTCTCCTAAGAAAACAGTATTAAATCTGTAAAAGTTTGAGTTATTCTTCACTTGTTACAACTGCAAGTATTTATCAATAAAACTGATACCAAAAACTTGGCTTCTGATCTTCCCTGCAACGTTCTTAATAGTATCCTCACGACACATGATAGCGCATAGATTGATACTATTGTTCCCAGATACCAGGCTTTAATTACAAATTTGAATTCAAGTTACATTTCTGTCTCAAGGAACTTTGGGCAAATATTATATTGAACCTCTCTAAGCAAGCTTCCTCATCCTCAAATGGGGAATACTCTATTTACAGGGTGGCCATGAGAATTAAAAGAAGTCAATATAGAAAGAATAAAGTATTACATATATTATTATTACTTTATAAAAGTTCTCCAGCTCCGTAATTATTCCCATTTCAAGAATGTAAGAATTAAATGCCACTTTAATGTACTTTTTCCCCTATTCTTTAGAAAACCATACTTTAAAAATCTGATTTATTTATCAAACAAATACAACCATGCTTATGTGAAGATGGAGGACGGTATGAATCTGTTACTGCTTTGTTCAGGATGATTGAAATTCAGTTTTCAGTTCAAGAACATCACACTGACATACAACCAAGAAGTATGTTTCTTTCGATGACACACGTACACAGATATATGTATATAGATGTGTGTACGCATATGTGTGCATAATATTGTAGGCTTAAAATAAATGTTTAAATAAGATAAATGAAATCATTTGAAAATTTTATTTCCAATGGAAATAAAACAACATTCCCAAGGACAGGAAGCATAGAAACATCAAATAATTTGCCAAATAAGTATGTGGAAATAAAGCTAAAACTAAGTTATGAGAGACTGGCCATCAGAAAACACTGAAATTGGCACGGAATAGAAAGTATTCTGGTATGCTCTTTTAAAAAATTTTACCACGAAAATACGAAAATAAAAGAATAAAAGGTGGTTGTATGTTCATAAAATTTTTCATTAAGTGTTAGAAAAGTTTTAGATGCACAGAAAAATTGCAAAGACACTAGAGAGGTTCAATATACTGCACACCCATTGTGACATTTGTCACACTAATGACCCAATATTGATACATTAAGTCTGTGCTTTATTCAGATTTCCACAGCTTTTATCTAGTGTCTTTTTTCTGTTTCAGGATTTCATTCAAGATACACATAACATTTAGATATCCTGTCTTCTTAAGTTCCTCTTAGTTGCAAGTTTCTCAAACATTTTTTGGTTTTGATGACCTTGACAGTATTGAAGAGTACTGGCCTAGTACTTTGTAAAATGTCCCTTAGTTGGAATTTGTCTGATTGTTTTCCCTATGATTAGACAGGTGTTACCAGTTTTGGGAAGACCACAGAAGTAAAGTGCCATTTATATCACATCTTATCAGAGGTACATACTACCATTATGACTCATCACTGTTAATACTGACCTTGATCATGTGGTTGAGGTAGTGTTTATTAGGTTTGACCACTGCAAAGCAATGCATTATTAAGAGATCATATTAGAGATAAAGGTACTGGACATTTTAATGCTAAGGTAAAAAAATTCTGAGCAGATTCCTCAGCATGCTATTAGGTTCCATTAAATGACTGCTAACAAATACCATGAAAATACAATAAACTGGAAAGTGCAATGGGAAAATAAACTCCAAAACAGTTAGCTTGAATATTCACTTAATGGAGGTACCCTTGAAGTATCTTTACTTTATCCACTACATCGCTTGGATAGTAAAGACTTCAGTTTGTCATAAGAGGTAATTTTAATCAATAATCATTTTGCTGAGTGCTTTTCCATATTGCCCTCAACAGAACAACGAACAATGATTATTGAAATAATGTGAAAGACTTGATTTTCCCCCTTTGCTTTAACCTATTTGTCATAAATACAGCTTCTTGTCTATGATTTTAGGGTGTTTGATTCTGTAAAATTTATACCGAATGTGTGCAATTTTTTGCTACCATGTTCATTGTACTTAATGATTTCTATTTTGTAGTCCACTAATAATGGTGGACCATAAAGGAGTTTTGGATGCATGAATGCAGCTTGAAACACATGCTTGGTTATTCTGCGATGTCAGAATAACTGTGGGTACTTATAAATTGAATAGATAATCTAGATGATTTTTCCTCCAATTTAAGTTGTTTTGGGTTTTTATTTCCCCGTCCTTGAATCTATTTTATCATTTTACCTATGTACAAATAATAGACTTCCTGAAAATGCTAGAATCTTCAATATGTAATAATAGAATTTGAGCATGACAATAATGTAAGGAAATTCAGAAGTCTCAAACTATTTTTTTTGTTTGTTTGTTTTCAAAGTAAATCAAACTACAGTTGTTTTCATTTAACTATATTGTGGAAACCTATGGATATTATTGTAAAATGCACATGCATTACACTTTTAAAAAATGTTTTGAATTAGTAAAGAATTCACCAATGTATCCTTAGACAAGTTACTGTTTCCTCATTGGTGTAATACTATAGGAGTAAAAGGTACACTTATTTATATTACTTAAATTGCTTATGCATCTTAGGGAATATAATTGCTGGCTGGATTCTTCATAGCATTCCATAAAGTTCTTGCTTCTCACATTTTTTCACCTTTTATAAATAATTAAACTATATTCCTGAGTTGACTTGGGAATTCAGCTGAGAGATTGATCATACTGAATTTACGTGACTTCCCCCCATTTCTATGGTTAAGAAAAAATTAAGAGTTAAGACTTGGCAAACAGCTGATTCTAATAAAGATAAAAACGACCTATCCGTCCTGTTCTATACTCGGATCAAAATTAAAATGGGGGGGGGGCGCCTGGGTGGCTCAGTGGGTTAAAGCCTCTGCTTTCAGCTCAGGTCATGATCCCAGGGTCCTGGGATCAAGCCCCGCATCGGGCTCTGTGCTTGGCAGGGAGCCTGCTTCCCTTCCTCTCTCGTCTGCCTGCCTCTCTGTCTACTTGTAATCTCTGTCTGTCAAATAAATAAATAAAAATTAAAATGGATTTCAACCACTATCTTAAAGAAAAAACAATTTCATAAAGTAGTGTGGCTTGAATACACAAAGTGAAACGAATAGTTGAAGTGATCAGTTGGAGCTTTTTAAGTTGCAAAACCTATTTTTTGCTCTATATAATTTGGTGAGTCAACTCATTCCTCCACTTCACTTTTCATTTGTAAGGAATGGAGACAATGTAAGCTCATCTTACAAGAATTTCATACCTAACCTCAGTTTTGATTAGAGGACTCAAGGATGATTTAACCTTGCCAAGGGCTCCCGTAATTATCCCTTGATTTTTGAAATTAGAAGTTTTCAGCTCTCTCAACAGTGAAAATATTTAGTACACTCTGCGCAAACTAGTTAAGTAGTGGGAGTTCCCCGACTGAGTCAACCCTTGCCAAGGACTGGTTATACTTACACCCTCCTAGCCATCCCTCTGGTGGGCTGCGAAAAGCTCTTTTGAAAATGCAAAGCATTATACCAATAATCTTCAATATCCCTGGCACCAATCCGCTATTTCAAGATTTTTGGAGGGAGATGGAGGTTGGGCTACCGAAGGCAGGACTCTGTGACGGTTTTGCTGCGCTCTGGTTCATCGGAACTTGGAATCACTCGATGTTTTAAAAGTACTAACGGTAACTCGGAGCGAGGAGGGACGGGCAGGAGACTCTGTGAGGAACGAAGTCGTTTGAAAGCCAGTAAATTTCGCGACACACAAAGGCTGGAAAGATTTGGGGAACTCACTCTCCTCGTTGCCTTCGAGCACCCTAGTCCCGTCCTCATGAACACGAGTCTTACCGTCGAAAAGAGAAGGAAAAAAAGGCTGTCCTCAGCCCCGCTAGCGGACTACACGGCCCTCCACTGCAGTGCTCGAGATCCTCATTCAGTGCTTGGGATGTAAAACCTCGACGTCAGAAAACCAAGCGACAACCTTCAGCGTCCCCGCCCTCCCGCCCAACACACCGCCCCTGCACGTTCGAAGAGGCGTTTCCGACCCAGCTTCTAAATGTGGATCACTTCCCGCTCCGCCCCCTTCCGGCCTCCGCGAATAATAGGGCGTTTAAATGCTTGCCGGAAGTTCCCACCGAGGCTTTCGGGAGGCCCTTTAAAATTGGCGCGTGCGCCGGGCTGGGACCGGTCAGTTCTCGCCGGTTTCGAAACTCCGCGCGGTGTCGCGAGATTCGCTGTACGAAACTTCCGGCTCTGGTTGACGGCGGTGGTTGCAGTTTAGCTATGCGGTCCCAGTACCTGCGGGGTGCTGCTCGGTGTTTGTGGGCCCGCAAGATTGTCAGCCCGGCCCGCCGGCACCTCAACTGTGGTAGCCTGCCGCTGGAGGAGCTGTTCGCCCGCGGCGGGCCCTTGCGGACCTTTCTGGAGCGCCAGGCAGGGTCTGAGCTGCTGGCGACGGCCAAACTGCTGAGCGAGAAGGAGCGGGAGCTGCAGGAGACCGAGCACTTGCTACACGGTGAGGGTCGGGCCCGGGGGGAACGGGATTCAAAGCAAATTCTTGACTCTATTTGCTTTTCCTACTATGCCGCTGGTCAGATGTTCACACCTCCCTTAGTTAGAAGTTGTTTACTCAGTTGCAGCCCTGTTTGGTTTGGATCAGAGGTCAAGATATAGTTGTGTGCATTCTCATCCCACTCTTTCGTGTTTGAGCCCTTATGCTCCCTTGACACAATGCTTTGCCCCCTTTTACAGAATTTAAGTGTATTGATTGCCTGCTCTCTGGTGGACGATCTTCAGCTCACCAAGGACAAGCTGTTATGGGCTTGAGAGCAGGGTTTCTCAAAGAGTGGTAGAGACCACCTGTGACAGTGCCAGGAGAGATGAATGCTAAAGCCAGACTTTGTACTCAGAATCTGAGACCTAGAAATTGGCGTTTTAACAAGTTTCCTTAGTGATTTAGTGTGCATTTAAACATGGATGGGTCCTAAGTTTCTGCATTTCTACAAGCTTCCATGGACCGCACTTTGGCTATCATGGCTCTAGAAAGGGTCACAGTGTATTCAGGGAGAGAAAATTAATAGTACAGCTGAAAGTGAGAACAGATTTCTGAACAGACACCTAGGGAAAGCAAGGAGAACTTGTTGGGAAGGCCTTGTGCAAAGATAAAGGTCCCTTCTTAGAGGATATTCAGAATAGTTTAACCTCTACTGATCTTTTACCGTACTCTAGGCTTTGCTTAAATATTTTTGTGTATTAGCTCATCCAGTTGACATATAGAACTATGAAGTAGGTACTATTAGTTTCATGCATCAGAAGAGGAACATGAGGAATAAACCTAAAATAACTCCTCAGGCTAAACAGCTTCTAAGGAAAGGAGTTTGGATTGGACTCACTCCAAATCTTAGGCTTTTAATCACTGTACTCTTTGTTAACCAGGGAAGGGAAGAGGTTATGGAGAGTGGCGGGTTGAGACATTTTATAAGGGTGGGGGTGTGAAATACTAATCTGAAAAGGTTGATTTTATCCTGTCGGCAGAAGGGAGCCTGCGGAAGCTTTTAGACTGCGGGAGTGAATGACAGAAATGGCTTTCTTGCTTGATTTGTGGTAGTTTCGAAGTCAACCTGGAACGGGATTGCAGATGCCATGGAAAACAGAGGATTAATGCAATAGTCTGGGTGGGAGTTAAGGAACATCTAAATTAAGTGATTTAAGAGAAAAAGTAGATGCCCCGAAGTGTGTGTTGGCGGGGGGGGATTCATTTACCATATTGGGAAAAAATACTTTTGGGGGAAAATTAACTTGGTTTCATAGGTTAAGCAAAGCTTAAAAATCAAATGGATCTAAGGTTTTAGTATATTAAAAATTAAGCTGTAGAGAAGAGAATGTTAGAAAATTGTTACTGGCAAAACACAACTCACCTTTATATAACGATAGAAAATATCATTCAGCAACTCCTGAGTTTATGTCAGACACCACTAATTACCAAAAAAAATATGGAACTACTTTTTAGCTTATAGCCTAGTGAAGAAGAGCAGTGTTTAAGAAGTAAAAATACGGGGCGCCTGGGTGGCTCAGTGGTTTAAGCCTCTGCCTTCGGCTCAGGTCATGATCTCAGGGTCCTGGGATCGAGCCCCGCATCGGGCTCTCGGTTCAGTGACGAGCCTGTTTCTCCCTCTCTCTCTGCCTGCCTCTCTGACTACTTGTGACTTCTCTCTCTCTGTCAAATAAATAAAATATTAAAAAAAAAAAAAGAAGTAAAAATACAAGTGGGTTTTAATTTAATTTATAAATTGTTTTAATTTCTGCAATAAACAGCAATGTTATAAAAAGCAAAAGGTGGCATCTAAATGGGTCTTGAAGAGAATAGAGGAGGTTGCCAGACAGTGCAAGAGGAGACTGAAGGCAGAGATGACTTGCAAGAAGAAGGTACCAAATTGGAAGATTAGGATATAGCAGGAGCACAGAGTAGGTATGGGTGTCAACAATGTAACAGAAACTTGAAACCAGACAGACACATGGTAACCCTGCCTGACAAAGAAAATGGATTGGTTCTTACAGACTGTGGGGAGTTAGCATATGTTTTTAAGCAGAGAAGTGACGTCTTTTTAAAGATTAATGTTGACCTCAGTGTTGAGAACGGATTGGGAATATTCTCCAGGGACCCTAGTGGCTGACAGGCCAGTGAGGAGGCTGTTAAAACAGTCCAAGAAGAGGTGGTGGTAGGCAGGGACCTCAACAAGACAGATCTGGTGGCTTATGTCCTGAGAAGAGTGAAGAACAGCCAGAATTCTAAGGAAAATGTTGAGCTTCTGGGTTTAGAACATGAGTGATACTATTAATTAGGGTGAGAATATAAAAGTTGGGTAAATTTTAGGAAAAAGATGTTTTGTGCTGAACGGGCTGCCATATTTAACTAAGAGACCTGTAAGCGCATTCAGATAAAGATCATAATCTAGGTGAAAAAAAAAACAACAACAACTGGCATACAAGAAAAACGGATTCTGAATATTCATGAGAACTCTGCATACCTTGATAAAGTAAAGTTCTGAAGCAGATGAGAGTACTCAGGAAGAATTTGTAGGGTAGAAATAAGATGCTAACAAAGACAGAAATACATAGCATTTGAGGAGCAGGCAGAGGAGGAAGCTATAAAAGATCAAGAAAGAACAGGCAATTGGGTTATGCACATTGGGGAAGCTGTGTGCTATGGTGAAGTGTGTAAACCTGGCGATTCACAGACCTATACCCCTGAGGTTAATAATACATTACACGTTAATAAAAAATAAAAAATTTAAAGAATAAAAAAAAGAATAGGCAGACCTTTGGGACCTTGAATAAGATAAATGAAGCTTAAAAAAAACAAAAACAATTAAAATTTCAAGTAAGGGATTGTTGATACCCGATTTAAAAAGGGCTCAGCTTTTCAGCTCACACTGAAATAGGCCTTTAGAATTGGCAGTTTTGTCATGGGTGGTTTTAATAAAAATGGTGTTATTAATATGATTATGAAATCCAGTGTAAGAACTTGAGAAGTAAATGAGAATTAACAAGAGAAGTAATAAACATGGTATTTAATCTCCTGAAGTTTGGGTAGGAAAAGAGGGGGTGACAACAAGTGGGTACTTGAAAGGTTGAAGAGGAAAAGGCCCTTAAACTTGTTGATTAGTAATACTGAGAAAGAACTAGTATGTTTCCATTGCCTAGGAATAACTATTCAGTTTAAACCCTCTAGAGCCAGTAGCCGCATTTGGCTGATGAGCACCTGTAATGTAGTCTGAATTGAGATGTACTATAAGGATAAAATAATAGATTTCAAAGAGCTACTTTAAAAAAATAATTTGTAATATTTTTAAAGTACATGTTGAAATGATAATGTCTTGGGTATACTGGGTTAATTAAAAAAAAAAGTCATATTAAAATTAAAATTACTTGTAGACCTTAATTCCAGTCTCCTTAGCCTTACAGAAGAACTGCATTTCAGAACTGAAAGGGACCTTGGAGGTCAACCAGCCCAGCTCCTTCATTTTTCTCAAGATAATGGAGACTCAGAGAAATTGTATATGTTGGCCTAAGAGAACTTAGTGGACTTAGAATGCATTTTTCCTTTTTCTGCTTCAACACATTTGGCATTTTACCAAATTTCTTCCATGCCAAATTCTTGCCACAATTTCCTGCCTTCCCACCAACACTTCTCATCATTCCTTACTTCACTGGTTGTGGTGTTGTTACCTTTCCTTGAGTTAATGCTTCCCTTTTTCTGCCCATCCCCCAAATAAACACAGAAACAATCTTTTAGTGTGCTACCATTTTAATATTTAATCACCTAGTGTTTTGGGTTGTTACTCTGTGAGTTTTTCCGCCCTAGAAAAATATGAAGAAACTAAAATTATCTAAAACCTTGCCTTGAGAGTACATATTACATATTATTATCTCTAATTCCCAGCATAGTTAGATCTTCATTAATGAACAGACATACAAACTGATACTCTGGACCAGTCCGATCTTTCACCAAAGTGAGTTCAACAAAGAGAGTTATGTGTAAGAGCTAAAAAAAATTCCTCTTCTCTCCTTTCTGTAGGTTGCATGTTGTCCATAGGATAGAGAGATGAGAAGGTATATTTTGTTTTTTTTTTTTTTGTTGTTGTTGTTGTTGTTGTTTTTTGAGAAGGTATATTTTGTAAGGTAAAATGAAAACTCAAAGATGAAGTAAGAGAGTAAAGCGAGTTGGGCAGGGAGTACTTCATGTAAATATTATGTGAACATGAGGCAGGATCTGAATAATTGGGTGGATATTTATTTTATATTAATGAAATATTTGCTAAAGGGACAATAAATAACTTTCTATTTTTTAATTCAGTTGTGATTTAACTGATGGAATTTTCTGTTCCCCTTCTGTTAGTGTATAGTCTAAGTTGGAAAACTAAAAGCATATTTGGATCTTTGGATATATCATATTTGGATATGAAGTTTCATAGAATTTCATAGAATAGTTTAATAGCTTCTTTATTTTTTTGTAGATTCTTTTTTATTTTACTTATACTTCTGTCATCGGGAAAAATGTTTAAGTTACATACTAATAAAAATGAATGCATAAGATGCTACTTTTAATTAATGCAGTTATTAAAAGGACAAGATGGACATTTATTTTTCCTTCAGCTACAATAATAATAAAACGACGACCTTGAATTCTGTTGGCAATTTGACATTAAGGAAAACTTAACCTACTGCTTTATTTTTGCAGATGAAAATGAAGACTTAAGGAAACTTGCAGAGAATGAAATATCCTCCTGCCAAAAAGAAATAACTCAGTTGAAGCATAAGGTAGGGGATCCTGCAGAGAATAAGCATTTGTACTATTACTTCTAATGAATTTTATTAGAAGTTTATAAAAACAACTCAGGAACCGAGTAGCTTATTAATATTTAGAATTATAAATTTTTTTAAAGCAGGAAAAGCATATTCCGTGTGGTCCTATTTTTATTATACCAAAAGGATTGGAGACGTGGGGGAAAAAGGTGACTTACATCGATAGGATTTTTCAGAAAAGCAATGAAATAAGTATCAGTATTATATTCCCCCCCACCTTTAGGTTTTTTAAGAGAGGTGAGAGTAGGGATAGATGATGGGTAGAAGAGGTTATGAAGCAGTGGTATATGGTGAGCTCCTTGGCAGCAGGAATATTTCTTTACTGTTTTGTCTCTGGCACTATTGGAGTGCCGGACCTAGAGTGGGCCCTTGGGCTTTTAGAACTAAACTAGAGTGCTTCAGTCTTTTATCTAGGAGAATCTGTAGGCATTAGATGAAGAGTAATCATTATATTGAATTAGAGCCACTCTTTGCTCATTCTGGAAACTAGAGCTTAAAGATTTACAGTAGTGGGACACCTGAGTGGCTAAGTCAGTTAAGCGCCTGCCTTGGGCTTGGGTCATGATCCCAAAATCCTGGGATCAAGTCCCTCACTGGGCTCCCTTCTTAGTGGGAAGTCTGCTTCTCCCTCTCCCTCTGCTGCTCTCCCTGCTTGTGTTCTCTGACAAATAAAATCCTTAAAAAAAAAAAAAAAAGATTTACAGTAGTTACCTCTGAGGATATAAGTAAAAGGACATGGCAAGGTGAGGAAGGAGCCCAGAAAAGGGGCAGCTTAATTTAAAGATTCTTTCTTTTATCTAAACAAATATGGACTCATCAAAAGTTAATGTCTTTACTACCCATTCCAGAGACCACTTCTGTTATGAAGTGGAAAGCCTCATGTAACTTGCCTTCTACCCATTTTCTAATTTTTTTGTGAAATAAAAGGACCTATGTATTAAAGGTTTCTGTTCATTGACTAGTAATGAACAAACATTAATTCAATCATTTACTCAAGATGTGAATGATCATGTTGTATTGGCATAGGCTAGAGAGATGGAGAAGTAGTAACAACTATAAGTCCAAACCAACACGAAGTGTGATATTTCAAAATTCAGGCAGATCTGGGCTCAAGTTCTAGTTCTTCCACTTTCTAGTTGTATGTTTTTGTTCAACTGTATTACTCAACTAAACTAAGCTTAGTTAAACTTAGTTTTCACATCTTAGGTAGATCTGTTAATGCTATCTTCCTAGGATTGATTTAAGAATTAAAGTATTTAAAGTGCTTAGCAGAGTACCTGTTCATTTATTAGGGGACCAATAAAATGTTGGTAGCTTTTCTTATTCAATTCACCTAACCTAAGAAGCTTTTATTCTGTATTAGTACTTATTGAAGGGTGAAAGGCATCCTAGCAGAAGGAGGAATGATCAAGGCAGGAGCATTTGAGTTCTCATGTCTGCTCTGCCAACACTTTTCTCTTTACCAAGTCATTTAGTCTCTGGTAACCTCACTTTACATTGAAAATAAGGGAAGTGGACCAGATCATACATCATTTCTTATGGCCTTTTTAGTCCCAGTATTACAAATTTCTCTTCCAAATTAAAGAAGCTTAAAAAGATACAGTTTCAACTTTTTTTTTTTCTTTTCTGCTGTACTAGGCTATAGATTTCAAAAAGATAGAGTCAGAATCTTCTTTTGCATTCTGCACACAATATAGTGCCCTACTCATAACAAATTCTTGCTTATTAACTGAATAGAGGACCCACATAAATTATACATGAACACCAAAAACAAACAAAACAATGCAGGGCTGCAACTTTCAGCTGAATTTTACAGCATTTTTAATATAGCTGTTACACTAATATTTTATAGAAGTTATACATTACTATATGGTTTTCATTGGCAAGATAGTTGAAGATCAATCAGCAGTACTGTTTGCCTAGAGAAACTTTAAGTAAATTGAATATTTAGCATCCTGCATCTAATGATTTAGTTTTATTTTTTAAGTTTTAAATAATTACTAATTATAGGAGGGGTGATATTTTTGTATTTACAGATTATTTTACTTTTGGTTCCCTCAGAAGAAACAGATGAAAATGATTTGATCCTGGAGGTAACTGCAGGAGTTGGGGGTCAGGAGGCAATGTTGTTTACGTCAGAGATGTTTGATATGTATCAGCAATATGCTGCATTTAAAAGATGGCATTTTGAAACCCTGGAATATTTTCCAAGTGAAATAGGTCAGTAAACTGTTTAATTCATTTTGGGAAGAGTACAGATTTAGTTTATCTATGTGTGTCCTCGGATAAGGGTTGGAAAGACCATGACTAAGCTTTAGAATTTTTTGATAAGGAAGCTTACCTGATTTTATGCTCATCATTTACTTAATAATTTTGAATGCAAATATACCAATTTTGAAGTGGCCTATAAAATGTTAATCATTCACTATTCACCGCTGAATGATTAATGGTCTTTTAAAGGTGGTCTTTTAGGTATGTCATTGAATCAGTTCATTAATACATAAATGCTTTATGTTTAGTGGTTATTAGCAGTCGAGGTATTAAGTATTAAAACACTGAGTTTCATGGGCTTGCTAAAGTTTTTCAATATGCTTTACATTCTGTATGCTTATATGGTTTTATAGCACTTTTAAATACATTTCAAGATGGTGGAAGTGATGGACAATTGCTTACAAATAGCAAGAATAATAATTCTGTTTTCCCAATATTTTCAAGGTGGCCTTAGACATGCATCTGCCAGCATTGGGGGTTTAGAAGCCTATAAGCACATGAAATTTGAAGGAGGTGTGCACAGAGTACAAAGAGTGCCGAAGACAGAGAAGCAGGGCCGCATCCATACTAGCACCATGACTGTAGCAATCTTACCCCAACCGACTGAGGTAAGGCGTCACAGTCTCCCCTTGGAATCGTGGGCCCAGCACGGTGCTTTGCCCCCAGAGTTATAACTCACTTTACTGAAGTGATATTCAGTACTAAATTCCTTTTCTTATCATTTGGCCTTCATCACATATTTTTTGGGGGGAGAATCTCTTACCTCCATCCAAAAAGTATAATTTCACAATAGATGGTAACAATAAAGATGTATAAAGGAAGGATGTAATCTTGTACTATTTATTAATTTTTCTCCACCACTAAGCTTAAAGGAGTTATTCTGAGATCATCTTTATAGGAGAAACATTATTAACCTACTTTAAAAAGGACTTAATACTGATTACTTTCATAACGATTTTTGCTTTATCTGATTTTTCCAGAGTAGCAAGAATCGTGTTTTAACAAGGGTAACTACTTAACAGAATTGCTGCTTCATAACCCAGTCACACTAAAATGTAAATCTCTTGTTACAGTGTTCATGCAGGGCTTTTGTCCTGTGCCAGTTTCCATATACCTCTCTTCTACCTTGAAATACGTTTAAGCCCTTCTTTACTTAAAATTAAAGTAAGCCTTCTCATAGTTCTTAAGCTAGCATTTTTTGTTGTTTTTTAAACTCAGAAAGAATCCACAAAAGCTCACATTATTAGTTCCTATATTCCCATTTCGAATATTAACTAAGTTCTTCTGTTCATGTGGTAAGAAGAGGGTAATTTACAGAGAAGTCTGGTTTTTGAGGATTTGGAGGGTTTTTGTTTTGTATTATATTTTGATCCACCACTCTTAGATGTTTTAAAAATGGTATCCTTCCAACTACTTTACGTTCTTAAAATTAAACTTTCTTAATATCAATTCCGTATGTGACGTATATTTATTTATAAATGGACAGTTCTTGCCTTTGAACAATTCATATACATGTGATATTTTTAAATCCTAATATTTCCTCTTGTGTATAGATTAATCTGGTAATTAACCCAAAAGATTTGCGAATTGATACTAAGCGAGCCAGTGGAGCTGGAGGACAGCATGTAAATACCACAGACAGTGCTGTCCGGATAGTTCATCTTCCAACAGGTACGCACTTATCCCTGCAACATAAAACTTGGAAGAAAGAAATCAAATTCTGAATAACTTGACTAATTTTCCACTGTAATAAATCCTTAATTACCAGAATATATACTACTAAGGATTATTATTAAATACTTTATTTAGAATCCTTAGATGCAACTCTGCAAAGCCAGGAAGATGGAAGGATCTAAGCCCATACTGGTGACCATGAAGAAAAGGTGTGGATAGTCCTTCCAGGTAGCTTCTTGAAGCTTACACTTTGTAAATATCACTATTGAAAGCAAATCCGGGCACCTGGCTGGCTCTGTCAGGTAGAGCATGTGAGTTTTGATCTTAGGGTCATGAGTTCAATACCCAGGCTGGTGTGGAGCCTGCTTAAAATAATAAATAAAAGGAAATCCTCAGAATGAAGTCATTGTCATGGGTAGTTCTTTGTCAGAAAATGCTCTACATCACTGGTTCTTAGCCTTCTTTGAAAGGAGGGGGACATGGACTCCTTTGAGAAAATGAACTCTTGAACTCGCTACCCAGAAACATGCTCACCTGCAAATTATTACACTTAACTCCAGGCCTGCTTCTCCATGAAGTCCACTCACAAACTTCCAGCAGTTCTGACTGTAGATAGGCAATGGAGATATAGCTAAACGTTTCTTAAGTCTTCAGTCTACTATCAGGGAGAACCAAATGTGCTTTACAGTCATTACTGCAGTGATTTACATGTGATAAAGCACATGGATAGCAAACCTCAGTTACCTAGAAAGAATACAAGAAGCTGTTGCAGTGCTCAGTCTCAAATAGGCATAATTCTCATGGATCAGCAGTGGTTTACAGGGATGGACTAATAGGTTTTTGATTTTTATGTTTATGGTTATGAGGAACTCCTCAAGTTATACTTTAAGATGATGTCTATGTAATACATAGTATGTAAACAGGAATAGGAAAAAAAGTGGATAAAAATCCTCATAAAAATATGAATAGTGACTATCTTTGGTAGGATTATTTTTGTTCTTATTACTTTAAAAAAATTATGGTGGCTAGCTAAGGATATGGGAAAATAATCCATATTAAATGATAAGTGCTTATTGTTCCATATGCCTGCTTTCAATATGAATATATTTTGCAGTTTAGCTTAAGCTTAAATTTTCATTTTCTGAGAACTCTATAAAAGTTATTTGTTAATAGTCTTCTTTTTTATTAGAGTTCTGTTTTCTCTCCTCATAAAGGAAGAAGAAAAGGAAAAAGTATTCCTTGATAAAAAATGAAGAAGATTTTCCTACTAAAACTCTTTAATAATTCTCATAACACTATTCAGGTGTTGTTTCTGAATGCCAACAAGAGAGATCTCAACTGAAAAACAGAGAGATGGCTATGAAAAAGCTACGTGCAAAACTGTACAGCATGTATCTAGAGGAAGAAACAAGGAAAAGATACAGTGCTAGAAAGATTCAGGTAAAACTGGACTTAAAAGATGCTCTGAAAGATAAAAATATTTTTAGATAACCCAGTTTTTATATATGTTAAAACTGTTTCAATGTATTTCTTAAAATAAGGAAATAATTCAAGTAGCTCAACCTAGGGGGTGTTATTTGTTTTATAGTAATTTTAAATCTCTGCCCTAGTTTCTATATTCAAAGGCTTGTTTTTTCAGACTTTTAATCAAAGTTACTAAAAAAAGGTATATGGAATCCCCACTTTTTTTTAATCCCCATTTTTTAATACTTTGAAAATTATGGAAGAAAGTTGGAAAGCAAGCTGACCTTTCTTCCTATTTGGTATTTAATTTTATAATTACAGAGCCCTTGGGGCGCCTGGGTGGCTCAGTGGGTTAAAGCCTCTGCCTTTCGCTCAGGTCATGATCCCAGGGTCCTGGGATCGAGCCCCGCATCAGGCTCTCTGCTTGGCAGGGAGCCTGCTTCCTCCTCCTCTCTCTCTCTGCCTGCCTCTCTCCCTACTTGTGATGTCTATCTGTCAAATAAATAAATAAAATCTTTAAAAAAAAAAAAAATCTTATAATTACAGAGCCCTTTATTAATTTCTTTCTAAGGGAATTCACTACTGCATCATCACTGAAAATGATCAGATTAATTCACAGAAGTTTTAGATATATATATATATATATATATATATATATATATACTTAACTACCATTTGAATACCATCTCTGCTCAGCTGAATGTATACATCATCATGGTGTAGTAGGTATTACTTGTTTGTATTTTATGGATAGGGAAGCTAAAGTTGAAAGTTGAAATAAATGAAGTCATAGAGCACTGAAATGGCAGAGAGAAGGTCAAATGCTATAAATGTGTTGGCCTTTAAAGCCAGTATTTTGTTTTTCTATTATGTTCCTGTGTTATTTGAGGATTCAAAATGTTTAAAACTTGGTTCTTACATTGTGTTTTAAATTATAAATCAAGAGCTTAATCTCCAGGTAAGTTAAATTTACAGGTTTAGTTGCCTGAATCTAACTGTATCTCATATCTTTTTATATAGGTTGGAACTAAAGGAAGGTCAGAGAAAATAAGAACATATAATTTTTCACAGAACCGGGTCACAGATCACAGAATAAACAAGTCACTTCATGATCTTGAAACTTTTATGCAAGGGGGGCATCTACTGGATGAACTTGTACAGTCCTTGAAGGACTATGCTGATTATGAATCTTTAGTAGAAATTATTTCCAAAAAAGCCTGACTTATTATTAAAGACTTTTATAGCTTGTGAAAATTCACAGCAGATTACATTGTGTGTTAAGTACTCACTAGTATCCTCTTTAAAAACATGAGTTAACTTAGATAAACACACAGAAGTAATGTGTGTATTTTTAAAACCGATAATTTATATAAATCTTCTCTTAGTGTATTAGTAAAAAATATACAATACAAACATGATTCTGGTTATATATTTTGGACTCTTCCTATGAGAAGTACACAGACAAAAACTACTTTATTTTATGTAAAATGTTTAATAAATGATCACAAATTTAACTAATGAAAAACTTCAAACATAAAATAATATGATAAATACTGTATTAGTCAAAGTCCAATTCAGAGGCAGAAACCATACCATGAATTTGAACAGGAATAATTTTGATAACAAGGACTTTTTAACTTGTAATAGGATAAGCTATTAGGAGATAAGAGCAACTCGTATACTAGGACTGAGAAAGAGAACCCAAGGAAAGAACACCTTTCGAAGGGGCTCCCCAGAGGTAGAGTCAGACCTACTTGAGAGACCGTGGCTTTGGCCCACTTAACAGGAAAGTTCCCTGGGCCAGAGCTGGTCTGCAGGTGGTAATGGATCAGGCCTTGCAGACAGAACCTCAAACCCTCGGAAGGGTAAGCAAGCAGCTTCCCACCAGGGTGTCCGCAAAACGGTTAAGCATCTGTTTGTATCTGCGTTAGTCAGGATTCTTCAGAGAAACCGAACCAATAGGATACATGAGACTTATTAGGAGGAATTGGCAGGTATGACTTGTGAAGGCTGAGTTCAAAATCTGCAGTGTGAGCAAGCAGGCTGGAGAGAGTCAGGGGAACTGATGCTGCAGTTCCAGTCCCAAAGCAACCTGCTTGAAGAACTCTCTCTCACTCAGGGGAGGCCAGTCTTTTTTCAGGCCTTCAACTGTTTGGATGAAGCCATCCACATTATGAAGGGCATTCTGCTTTACTCAGAGGTCATGATTTAAATGTTAATTTCATCCAAAAACACCTTACAGAAACATCCAGAGTAATGTGGACTAAGTATCTTGGCACCCTGTTAACACATGGTCCTAGAGCACCCTGGGCAGCTGTGCCCCCAGATCAGAAACAAGAAAAGAAACCCCTTCCTCCTGCATGTCCTCCTACCACCCCCTACTGACAAAGGACGCAGGTCCAGCTGCAGCATCACAGAGTAGGGCAATGACAGGTAATTTGTTGCCAAGGGGCAACAATTGGGTAACTGGCACAAACACCCATGTGTTACCTAATTTCAATAATGCTTCCGTATTTTCTTGGTGTTAGAAGTTACAAATATCATTAAAATATTTCCACTTGCATTGTTAAAAATAAGGATATTCTCCTTAACCATTTACTATCACACTAACAAAATTCACAGTTATTCCCTAATATCTTCAAGTACCCAATTGAAATGCCCTCAGTTCTCCCCAGATACCTTAATGGACTTCAGACCAGGATCCAACTAAGGATCACACATGAAATCTGGTGGTTACATTGCTTAAGTCTAGAACAGCCCTTCCAACTGCCACCCCTTTTTTTCATGACATTGCACAGATGGTCATTTCAGATTAGGCTACTATGGTGTCATTTAACTTGGTCCTCAAGCACAGTATTACCTACAAACTGGAAGTTAGAGCTTAAGACTCCGCTAGTTTTGCATACTCCCTTTCCTCATTGAAATGTACACTAAAGTCAGGTTTGAAGGCACTGATGTGCTGAGACAAAAAAGATTCTCTAAAATACGATGACAGATGAGACAAATGACTTCACCTTTGTGAAAGGAGAATTATTGTTTAAAGTGAGATTAAAGCTGAATCAGCATTTTTTTCCGGAAGATTGATAAGTTTAGTGGCTCTTATTTGCCATGGGATTCCTGGTTATGATTAGCTCTTTTGTGAGAAGTCAGCCCCAGAGAAGTAAGGCCTAAAGGGGAAGGAAGCCTGGGAATGTCTGATTGAGGCCGCACAGCTATAAAGGACCTCTTGGTATTGACGGGAACACTGAGTACTGTACTTGATATATCAACAGGAGACGGCCCATTATTCTCCCAGGGTAAGAACTACTACAGACAACAATGGGAGACACCCCATTTCTCCCAGTGTGAAAATCACTACTACAAGGAAGAGTAGTAAATTCAACTGGTTTACCTAGTGAAGAGGAGGGGATACCAAAGGAAGAAAGAAAAGAACTGTAGGAAAAGTCCGTTATTCCATAAAGAAGTGAGAGAAGTTGGAAATACTGACTCAAGTTTTTGAAAATGTGAGATACACAAAGGACTACAATTACAAGAAGAGCTCTACCTGGTAGATAAGTGTTAAATTTATAGTAGTTACAACAAGGTAGGATGCCCAGAGGGAAAAAAATGATTTAATTATTAGGGCTATATGACTGAAGTGTTAAAAGAATTACAAGAAATTTAGTTAACTTCCCCAGTTGCATGCCTTTCTCTATTTGCTGCAATCTATAGTAGAATGAATTTTTGTAAGCATATATATACACTACATAAATTTAAAACAGTTTTATTGTGGGCTAATGGGTTTCTTTTCATAAGTCAACCTGTATTGATTACCAAATTTCCTTTAGAGCCCTAACTTGTGCTAACTTTCAGAGTAATTTTCTCTTGCTAGTTTATTCTTAGGATTTTAAAGCTGGCCAAAGATTATCAAATACATCAGAGAATTTTATTTTGAGAAAAATCCCTCTCCCTTGTTAACACTCTGCTTATGAAAGGCACTCTACCTTCACCAGAACATTTGATGAAAATTGTTTTCGGTGACCTACACAACTTAAAAATACAACAAGTCCTGTTCATTAGACCATATTCTGTTCTGCAAAAAGCCCATGCAACCCTGTGTTTCTCAGTTTGTTTCTTTCGGTTTCCTTAGGACATATCTACATGTTACTAAATATTACAACATATTATTACTGAATTTCTCTTGACCTAATAGTTAATAATTAGAACAGTTGGATTGAGATTATGAAGGGTCTCAAATGTTAGATTTCATTTGTAAATAAGCTATTAAAAGTTTAGTTATTTCCCCCCTTACCTGTCTCCACTCCCCCATTCCCAACCCCATGGGAAGGTATGAGAGCTGAACATCTCATAATGAAGTCGGAAAAGACCTTTTCATCAATTTTTAAACTTCCTGTCCATTAGAACATCACAGCTGGTTAGAAATCATCACAGTACCTACATAATTCTAACAATAAGTTAATAGGTGTTTTATGAACGCATGCAGAGTAATTGGCAGATTCTGGTCTGTGAACTGACATTGGCTTCCACTTCACTCACTAATCTAAATTAGTTATTCCTAGGTTAACAAATGTAATTTTTGGAACCTAGGGAAAGATAAAAGTAGAGGAACACAGTCTTGGCATGAAGCCTACTGGAACACGAAGTCTAACGTTTTAAGGGCCTTGGAATTTGCAGCTGTCTGCACAGACAATACATCTATACGGTCATCTTCATTATAAGCCATGCCTTGTTGCTCCTATCTGCCTTTGCTTATGCTGCCCTCTCTGCCTAGAACAGACACTTGGCTTACCTCAGCAGACTTCAAGTTCCAACCTAAAGGGCATTTTAAGCCCTGGACAGAATTAACTGCCCTTCTTTGGTATTCCACAGTACTTTACCATACCAGATGACAACATTACAGCAAGGTAATAACCTCAGTGGTTTACCCCTATCTCAGGACTGTGTCTAATAAGGAAATGGGAAAGAGTGGGTCAGGGAATAGAATAAGCATGTATTGCCAGACTTCTCACATTGTCTCATTAATGGACAAAAAGTCGTTTACTTCATTCTTGTTTCCTCAGGACCCAACATTATGCTACAATAGGCACTAACCAGATGTCTAAAAGGCAATTATATCTAAAGTATTTGTCTACAAAGCTGATGTTCAGAAAAAACAGAATTTAATTTCCAAGTGGCCTACAATAGCAGTTAATCAAAACTCATTCAGCTGGAATAGCAATTTTGAAGAAGCGTAAACAAAACAATCACTATACTTAAAATTTAACTTGTCATATTCCTCTATAACCTATTTCTCACTGCGTAATCTCCGTTTCTTTAATGGCACTACCATTCTCCCTCTCTCTCAAATTTAAAATGTCCTCTTTAAAAAAAAAAAAAAAAAGGTTCTCTTTTCCTCACATGCAGTTTATTGCTAAATCCTACTCTCTTAAACATTCTAATAATCCTCACTGATTCTATTATTACTATTCATCCAGAATTATTTCTCTCCTGGACTACTTTTATGGCCCCCTGACCTCTCCAAGCATCTTCTCTATCTGCTAATACAGGTTACACACATGTAACTGCCAGATTCATTTTCCTAAAGATTTTTTGTCAGTCTTTCAACAACTTAATAGGTTCCTACTATGTTCCAAATACAACTTCAACTTGTTAAGTGTGCATACAAAACACATCTATATCCATATCCAGCATCATTCTATATCAGCCCATTTTACTCACTACCCCTTTACATCACATCAAATTCATTTTTTCTGATAATTGCACTTACCTTTAAACTTTCCCCTGTAAGTTCCTTACATCATGCTATCTTCCTCCCCAGTCTCTCAAAAGCCATCCTCAACAGCACGGATTTTCATCTACGGGTTTGCCCCTAGAGGCATCTGGCAAAGTTTGGGAGGGACATATGGCAATATTTGGAGACAGTAGGAGTTGGAGGCCAAGAATGCTGTTAAACTCCCTAAATGCTGGGGCGCCTGGGTGGCTCAGTGGGTTAAAGCCTCTGCCTTCAGCTCAGGTCATGATCCCAGGGTCCTGGGATCGAGCCCCGCATCGGGCTCTCTGCTTGGCAGGGAGCCTGCTTCCTCCTCTCTCTCTCTCTCTCTGCCTGCCTCTCTCCCTACTTGTGATCTCTATCTGTCAAATAAATAAAATCTTTAAAAAAAAAAAAAACTCCCTAAATGCACAGGACATTCCCCCACAACAAAAAGTTATCTGACCCAAAATATCAACAGTGCTGAAATTAAGAAACCCTGTCCAACAGATTACACCCTTATCCTGGCATATAAAAGTTAACTCCTCTGTTCTCTAAAAACTCCCAATGTAACACGATGTATTTGACTTATCCAGTGTTGTGTTATTGCTATAGCCCTTAGCTTCTCCCTTCAAAGATTATTTACTGAGCATCTGCAGTCCCAGGTAGTAAGCACAAGGGCAGGTACCATCTCCCAATTATTTCCAAATTCTCCATGACGTCTTGCATGCTGTAGGTCTGCAATAAGAATCTGCTGGAAGAGGGCATCTCTCACTGTGCTTCATTTTGCACCTAAAAACGCAACAATTCTGATATTGATATGCAGGAAGAAAGAGATACATACATCTGTTGACATCTAGTAAAATTCAAAATAGGCCTAAGTTTCTCACTAAAAATGAAATTAACAGACGGTCATCACTCCACTGAACAAGTTGCCAATTAAAAATATTTCATAATAATCAATTAAATTTAATTGAGTAAATTGATTGATTGAATTTTAACTGTTAGAGCTTTAATTGATTAAAGCTCTAACAGTTAAAATCAACATTAAGTCAATACCCTGAAAAAGACTTCATAAACTATTCTAGTATGCAATAAACTATGCTTAACTATGTGTATTACCTTCAATTGCTACAATAATCTTAATTTTTCCAATAATGTATCTTAGCCTTTTCCTGAAAATAAATAACTGCCGGAGAATAACTTTTTTTTTTAATATTTTATTTATTTGACAGAGAGAAATCATAACTAGGCAGAGAGGCAGGCAGAGAAAGAGGAGGAAGCAGGCTCCCTGTGGAGCAGAGAGCCCGATGTGGATCATGACCTGAGCCGAAGGCAGAGGCTTTAACCCACTGAGCCACCCAGGCGCCCCCGGAGAATAGCTTTTCAACAGCAGTTAAGAGCCAATATAGTGCAGGTGCTCAATTAATTAAATGAAAACCGTTCTTCCCCTCAAATTTCATACATTTGTCTACATCTGAAAATAGGAGTAATGATCTCCAAGGTCAAATGGGGAAGTAATGTGAAAATGTACTTCCAGCTTCCAGCAAATACTATCATTCCTCAGTATAACACAGAGGAAAGTACACGGACTTATCAAGCAGAATGGGACTGGAATTTCTGCTTAGTAACTGTGTAGTTCTGCAAGAATCAAACTACACTTCTACAACCAAAAATGAAAATAATGCCAAGGTTATTGTGAGACTAACATTTACAAAATGCCTAGAAGACAAAAAGCTACTGTAGTTTTAACATTCATTCAACAAATCACTCCCTCCAATTACCACAGCAATCAGAAGAAACTCAAAACTCCACATGTAAACATACAAAATCCTACAGGATCTGGCTTCTATCTCTCTGACCTAATCTCCCAATCTTACACTTGCTCAATGCACTCTAGACATCCTTATAGCTCTGGAACAAACCAAGCACTTTGCCTCTCTGCCCTCTGCTTATTATATACAGATCTCTGCACCACTCACCCAATAGTCAGATCTTGATTCAAAGCTCTTGACCAATCGAAGTCATTACTCTATGCCCCTACTGCCCACTCTCTACCCCATTATTTTTATATTGCTCTTTTCTGCACTGAAATTGGTAACTGTCAGATTTCTTTTCCCATAGTATGTAAATCTGAAGGGTAGGACTTTTGTCTTTTCAACCCTCCACCTCCCAAGGCCTAGCTCCAAGGACAGGCTAAGGCAAGCGAATGGGACACTATCACTCAGGGGCAAAACTTAACGGGATGCCCAAATTTCAGTAATCCAGAAAAACACTAATTTAAAGCAACATCCTAAAAGACGAAAAGTAATGCTAAACACCACGATGGACTCATTATCACAATTCTGCACCAAGCGGATCCACCCAGCACTTGGCACAACTCACACCATATCTCAGCCCTGCCCCACCACACTTGCCGCCAATTTAACTGAACGCTTAGAGGTAAATCCAGTATTAAATCTCCCTAAGGCTGCAGAAAAGCAAGAGGGAGAGCCGCAAAAGACCGGAATTCGGAGTTTGGGGAGCTTACACCCCGTGGTTTCCCTGGGGTGTAGGCTGAGCGCATGGAATGCACTGTCACCACTTAGCGCACACTCTGAAAAAGTTCAGCATGACTAATAACATGGTGCCAGTCGTCCTCGAAGACCTAATAAATACTTCCACCCGTTCCCCTGACATCGCTAAAAAAATCATTCCTTTGCCCAGGGTGTGGGAACTGGAACCCTTAGGTCAGGACTTTATAAATTTATTTTGGAGCAGGACTACTGTCTCGTGCGCCTGGGCCCTGGAGTAAATAAAAACCGAAGAAAGCGTAGATACAAATTTAATAAACTTAACGTCCGTACAAAGCAGTGGTGGCTGGAGAACTGTGGTTGAAAATACAAATAAATACGCTTACAAGACAGAAGTGACTGACTGTCCCACCATCGCCCCCGCCGAAAGGCCCTTGGGAAGACGTGGCCCCACATCCCCAGCCATACCAGCGGATAGGCCAGCCGTGTGCGCCGGAAGCCACGCGCACCCACCCACCGCCGCCCGCTCTTCTGCCGGAGAGAAACGCGGGGGTCCCCAGCGCGCAAGCGCCACCCCGCCAACTCTGCAGCCACGGCCCGCCACAGAGCCTGCGCAAACTCACAGGGCAGAGGGTGGGGCGAAACTGAGGGGGAGAGAGAAGCGCGCCTAAATCCTAGAGAGGCGGGCTAAGTAGTGCTGGGGGGTGGGCTCGTCTTCCGGAAAGTCTGGATTCCCGGACGACCGGAGTCGCCGCTCACCAAACACCCGCTTGTGTGCTGATGGAAGAAAGTCGGCTACCCTTTGTACCCACTGGAGATCTTCAGACAGAAGCCGGAGCTGCCTTCAGGATGAAATTAGGACTTGCAAGAAACCTCTTCCCGAGACGGAAGGAAGCTTGGCGGGTTCACGCATGTGTGGTAGGCTATCTCCACGTGCGGCCTGGCCGCGGCCTCCGCGCGCTCGGAGGCCTCTCGCCTAGGCCCGCCCCCTGCAGTAGCATCTTTCCGGACGCGCGGAGCCGGGAAGGAGGAGGGAGGTTGGGCATCACAGCTGGGCCCCGCCTCAGCAGCCTCCAATTGGGCGTGGGTGAGGACACCCCCTCCCACCGCCTTCCTATTGGAGCGCGCGTGCGAGCAACGCACCCCATTGGGCCGTGTGGATTTGGGCACCAAATTCAAAGATTTTAAAAGTACCAGCTGGCGCCTTTTAGGAGATACAGCTCTGTGACGCGGACGGCCTGGTGTTCTGCGGTGGTAGCTGTTTCCTCACCTGAGGCCGACCCCACTTCCACTGGCATGAGCCAGCGCCCCTGCCGCTGCTCCCCACGGCCCCCTTCCAGCTCCTGCCGCTGCAGCGCCCTGACAGCCGCCGGGCGCCCTCGCTCCTCAGACGGTGAGTGAGGAGAGGGTGCGGGGGGCACGCGGTCCCGAAAGGGAGTACGGGGTTGGGGGGGCCGCAACCGAACCCGACCCCTTTCCGAGTCCGGATGTGCGCCCCACGGCGGGCCGGGCCGAGCGGGCGTCGGTGGCGGTTCCTGAGGCGGGGAAGGGGGGAAAGGCTGGGGGCTCAGGGAGGGGAGGCCCTAAGTGCCGAGGCGGGTGGCGGGCCCGGGTCTCTCCTTTCCAGGCCGAAGCTGGACGTCAGCTCCGAAGAAGGTGAAGGTCTCGGCCTTTCAGGGCGCCCTTTTCCCCTTGCAGGATCTACCTATCCTTGTCCCCACCCCGCTTGAAGAGGCGCCAAATGCCCCCACCCCTCCCCCACTCTGGGGCCTGGGCTCTGACAGGGCTCGCGAGCCCCCGGCCCCTGGGGTCTGACCAGGTGCTTAAGCCTTACTCCCTGCGCCCCTTTGCCATGTTTACCCCGCACCCTCGGGTCTGCGGGCAATTACCCCGGGTTTTCGCCGCCTCACTCCTGCTGGCGGGCGCGGGAGATCCCGCTCGCTTATCTCCCGCCTCCTCCACCCGGCCCGCGCCCTGAGGGGCCACCTCTTCGACCCCTCAGGATTTCCATGGTCTAACCCTACCCACTCCCGCCAAATGGAGGGACCCCCTCATCGGGCCAGGCTGTACAGGGATGTCCAAACAAAAAACGTTCTCCCCCCACCCTTTCCATTTTTCCCTTTGCCCAGTAACTCGTTTTCAACGCCTGGGGTGAAAGGTGGGGGGGAAGCATTTTTTAATATGAAACGGAGAATTTATCCTTAATGTAGCTGATTTTCTCAGAATGGAAGAGTTGTTTTGTTTTGTTTTTGCTGGTTTTTCCTGCTCTCCTGAAGAAGTAGATAGCCCTTTATTCCCGGTTAGAGTGGAAGGCACTCAAACGGTTATTTTTATCCTCTTTGTTGCTATCTGAAGAGATCCAAATGCATTTATTTTTCCTCAGAAAGAACCACATTTTTAAAAAATTATCGACTTTGTGATATTTTGCAGTCACTGAAAGGTGCTCCTTTCTCATTACAAAAGGAGTCTAGGAGACTCGAGGAAAAAGTAGTTTTAACAGGTTAAATCTATTTCTAGAAGATCCCCAATCCTTAAGTCTCCCTATGAAGTTCTAAAGCTTGATGGTTTTAAAAAGTGGTATTTTGATTACTTAATTCAGTTGAATGGTATTACCACCTTGCTCCTCAAAATATTTGCTATCTCTAAGAATTTTATTGTTTGTTTACAAATTTGAGAAAATGAGATTAAAAGTTTATTGCATCCAAGTATTTTTGAAGGCAGGCTTTCCTAAAATTTCTTGTGGAGATTGCTGATTTGCAGCAGATGGCTGCAAGCTTTAGAAGTCTCAAACTCTTAAGGAATAGCCATGCCTAATGTTGGGCACATGGTGATTATCTTATGGGTACTGCAGATTGTAGAACTTAATCATTTAACATTCAGATAGTTGTAAAAATTTTTAAGCATTGTAACCTATCTAGCTATGGTATTTTAATATGGAGTATTTGCTCTGACTTGGAAAGTTAAATGAAAGTCAAACTTTTGTACAGTTAACTGTTATACCACCTTTTCATGATTGGACAGTGTGTTGGTAGATGAGGTTTAAAAGCAGATTGTTGAATCTTCACCCAGTAACATGAGGTAGATATAAGTATCTCCATTTTAGAAAAAATGAAAGGAACTAATTGAATATTTTATGTCACAAAGCTAGTCAGAAGGCTGAGCAAATACTTTTACTTGAAGTTGGATCTGATTCCTAGAAAAAGTATATAATCTGTAATATAATGTGAAATGTATTTTGCTACTTTTAAAACATTTGTGATTTACAATAAGCATTATGAAAGATTTGGTTTTAAAATGTGATAAAAATGCCATATGTGATGGGACTGTGCCATACATTTAGTCCAGTTTTAGGTTCTTAAACCCCATTTTATCGGAGAGAAAACAAGCTTTAAAAGTTAACTGCCTCAGTTTTCCCTGATACAGCAAATAACGCTTTATACCTTAGTCAAGACTTAAACTCCAGGGTATTTTTTTACTTCACTTTCTGTCATTCAGCATCCAAAAAGGCATCAGCAAGTTCTGTTGACTCTCCTAAATAGACTTCAGATCCACCCAATTATTTTCAGTTCCACTGCAGTCATCCTAGTGTCAGTTACTCAGCTCTCTGGACACCTATGATATATACTACTAACCAGCCTTCCTCTTTCCACTTGTACCTTCCTACAGTCCATTCTATATAATTGCCAATGATCTTATTAAAAATGTAAACTGGATATCTCAACCCCTCAAGGTTTTTTATTACACAATGAATAAATCCAACATAACCTAAAATTCTACCTCTCCAACTTTAAAGTATATTACATAATTTCACATTTTAAAACTAAATCTACAACCAGGATCCAGATTTTGAAACCAATAAAAGGAACCCGAGTTCTTGGAGAAATGCTCCAAAAACGAAATAATGGAAGCATTTCAAGTGGACATGAACTTACAGTAGTGAAAGCTGAAACAATTTGAGCAGAGACATTAATAAGGCAATATTGGATTATAACCCACAGTCTGTGAACCTATACTTGCATACTTTTTTTAATATACTTTTATCTCACTTTGCAAGTGAGATAGTGGAATGCACACTGAATTTATAGTAAAGAAGGGTAGTCTGCCCCTCAACTACAATGTCAAAATGTGGGCAAGCTACTTACTGAACTTCAGTGTCCATTTGTAAAACATAAGGTAATACCTCTTCATTCTACATCAGAAGATTGTGAGGAGCAAGTGTTTGAAAGCAAATGGGAATTGTAAATTTCTAAAAAATATATAAGGTGTTTGAATCATCATTAAGTCTAAATTTTAAAGAACTGTTCCATATGCAAAGAGTGAATATGGTGTTGAATGAAAGGGTTCTACGACAAACATAGTTTCCCAGTAACTGGGTTCTAAAGATGAGAAGAGGAGGGATGCCTAGGTGGCTCAGTCAGTTAAGCGCCTGCCTTCAGATCAGGTCATTATCTTCCTCAGTTATTTAAAACAACTGAACAGTAATACAATCTTTCTTCCCAACCACTCCCACATTCTTATATCTAGTCTTACACTGATTATAGTGTTGTTCTTACTTATCAGATCTTCTGATTGATATCTGAACTATTAATTCATCTGGCTCTTTGGTTAATTAGTCATGAGAAATCTTAGTTCAGTAATTGGAAATTGCAGAGTTTCTATTTCTAGCACATACTAGATGAGATAAAGGGAGGTGTCCCTTTGCTTGAGTTTACTCTCCAGCAGAGTAGGCAACCACCTTAATTATATCAGACTCACTCATACCACTGATCCGAATAAAACTTAGAGATGAGAGTTGTGGGAGTTCAGGTAGATTTTAACTGAAGGGTGATTAAATTTACTTCGAGTTCTTTGTAAGGCTTAAAATAATAGCTAATGTCTAAATCTTATACAAATTTGTATTTAAGAATTTCTTGACTTCAGGGGCGCCTGGGTGGCTCAGTGGGTTAAGCCTTTGCCTTCGGCTCAGGTCATGATCTCAGGGTCCTGGGATTGAGCCCCACATGGGGCTCTCTGCTCAGCAGGGAGCCTGCTTCCCCCTCTCTCTGCCTGCCTCTCTGCCTACTTGTGATCTTTCTCTCAAATAAATAAAATCTTTAAAAAAAAAAAAAAGAATTTCTTGACTTCAGATGGCATTTGTTGCATCACATTTCCTTATTTGTTCCATAAGTACAGATATGTGTTAAATAATCCCTTTTTCCAATATTTTTTACTCAATCAAGCTGGAGACTCTAAAAGTCAAATTACGATTATACACTAAAAGCCATCTTTTTTTTTTTTTTGATAAAAGCCATCTTTTGAAGTCCCCTTTTAAGAATAAGATGTATGTACTTACTAAAAGAGTTAATTACTATTTCCTCATTGTCACATCTCATTAAATAAACTTGGATAATTTCATAGCTACATAGGCAAGACATAGTGCTGAGAGAATGCAAAGTAATTATACCTCTGTATATCCCAATTTAAGAAGTAGAAATGTATGAAAATTTTGTCATTAAACAATTTTTTTGTTTTTTTTTTTTTTGTAGGTTGTAAAGAAAGTTCTACTCTTTCTGTCAAAATGAAATGTGATTTTAACTATGACCATATTCATTCTGGACCTAATATGCTGCTAAAGCCTGATGACACTGGAAGACTAGGTTCTTATACTCCTGCATTTTTGGAAGGTTCTTGTAAAGACTGCATTGAAGACTATGTAAGGTTATCAGATATTGGGTCACCAATTGTGAGCCCCAAAGTTGTAGAACTTGAAACTGAAAATGAAAACAAGCTCTTTCACAACAAGGAAAATCAACATGTGCAACAAATACTTAATAGTTCAAATGAAATAGAAGAACTAGAGACCAGTAGACCTTATGAAGACAGTGGCTATTCTTCATTTTCCCAGCATAGTGGCTTCAATGAACATGAAGAGAGTAGCCTTCCCTTGGAAAATTTCAGTGACAGTCCACAGTCCTGCCTACAGATGCAAAGCCCAGACCAGTATCCCAGCAAAAACTTGCTGCCGGCTCTTCATTTTGCAAAAATGGTTTGTTCAACATTAAAAAAGAATGCCAAGCGAAATCCTAAAATAGATTGGGAGAAACTGAAGGAATTTATATCCAGTGAAAATTTTAAACTACAGAATATAATTGGCAGGAAAATGGGCCTGGAATGTGTAGATATTCTCAGTGAACTCTTTCGAAGAGGACTCAGACATCTTTTAGCAAATATTTTAACACAGCTCAATGATATGGACTTAATCAAGTAAGTATGATATACTTAAAGCAAAATAAAAGGGAGTATGGATTTTTATTGTTGGCTAGCTTCTTGAGGGATAATAGACATCTAGGTTGTACTTTTTTTTTTTAACAAAGTGGAATTTTTGAAATTGATGTCTACTGATAGCAGTGTCCTATAGTACTTTGAAATTTGTCTACAATTTTTATTAATATCAGCTAACATGGTGTCCTATATAAAATGGGGGCTACTTATTTGGTGTTTGCAGATGTGACAAAATGGAAGTACAAAGCAATGGTTCTTAAGCCTGAATGTACTTGGCTTGATGTGGCTTGATAAGGAGCTTTTAAAAACAACCCTAGTCCCCTTTTTAAGCCAATTAAACCCAAATGTCTAGGCCTGGGGCATCCTTACACCTTAAGTACCTCAGGCAGTTCTAATGTACAAACAGGTTTGAGAAGCACTGCTAATAGAAATTTCTTTTTCTTCGCACTGTTAATGTTTCTGTAGTATGTTTATTCCTCTTAGCTCTTTGTGATGCTAATTGTTTCCTTTATAATCTTTTATTTTTTCAGTGTATCTAAAGTGAGTACAACTTGGAAGAAGATTCTAGAAGATGATAAAGCAGCATTTCAGTTGTATAATAGAGCAATACAAAGAGTTACTGTAAGTCTTTGGCAGTTGATGTTTTCATTTTGAAGTATAACAGCTAGTGCTCTTTACCTTTACAAATAGAGAAAAATAGGACAGATAACACGTAATCTGGAAATCCTTTACATCCACAAAGCATTTCTGCTTTTCACTAGAACTCTTTAAACAAAATTCGAAGATAAAGGGAAAGAAATCCCACTTAAGTCATTTATTTCTTGAGTTCTTCCTAGAAATGTCATGTCTAGAAGGGAAAATTGGTCAGTTCTCCAATAATAAGAGTTGACCATGTTGCTAAGCTTCGTTGCCATTTTTATTTTTTCAGTTAAATTTTCAGCATATTGAAGACTTTCAGTGCAGAAGGGAATTCAGTTGCCTTCCAAAATGAACTTGGTAAATTTGGAGATGTTTCTGAGAGTATCAATACATGTTTGAAATTTCAGGCCTAGCAGTTGGCAGACTTGGGTCTAAATTTTGGTGCTACTAATTTGCTATATAACTTTAGTCAAGTATTGCTTAAGTTCTCCAAGTTCAGTTTCTTTATTGATAAGGTGGTATTAATGGAAAGTTTTCTAATCTAAAAGGTTATTTTGAATCCATTCATGACACCAATGTGACACTTAAACGTGATTTGCCATTTACTGGTGGTGAAAAGAATGACTTTATTTTGGCATTAGAGCATTATAAGTGATGTAATAAACACTATATAGGCTGAGTATGTAAAGTGCTTTCTCAAAATTTCTGGTTTGCAGTTTCTGTCAGTGTTGTCTATACGTATAGTGTGTGGCTATATTTAAAGCATGTGCAGGTAAATTGGATGTATGGAAAAATCTTTTACATCCTCATTTGCTCTTTTTTACATGTACAAACAATAAAAATGCCTGATTGTTGAAAATAAAGGAGAATATTTTTAAGTCCTATTAAAACATTTCTTCTAATTAGGAAAAGAACATTAAGTTTTCACCACATGCTTCAACAAGAGAATATACTAT
Organism: Meles meles; assembly: GCF_922984935.1. NCBI lineage: Eukaryota > Metazoa > Chordata > Mammalia > Carnivora > Mustelidae > Meles > Meles meles. The sequence continues at coordinate 14,316,497 of NC_060070.1, forward strand.
GTTCAGAACCGCATTAGCTCCTATTCAAAAATCTGAAGCTCGGACACACCCCCAAAAAGGTGCTCAAACCAAGTTATCCGATCCAGGTGATCAGAAAGGTTCTACTTACAGTCGACACAGTGAATTCTCTGAGGTAATTTTTTATTTGTCAATAAATTAGAAACTTATGGGGCACTTAATAGTTAAAAGGATTTAGAGTAAGAAACAGAGGACTTTAAATTTAATTATAGCATAATTAGAACTACTAGCGAATTATTAATGGAGATTTATCTTCTATCCCCTTCATTTTACTCTCAGAAATGTTGACCACCAAGAAAACATTTCAAGTAATTGAATTTCTAATTCAAGTAATCAAATTAGGAAAGTGCACAAAGATGTCTTCCTATGTAGAAAATAGATACCATTTGACATTGTTTATGTTAGTTCAGTGATGTTGAGATCTAATTTGGAAATACAAGGAAAACCTTGATTTTAAAATTTCTTAGCAAACTGTTCAGTGTACATTTTAAGATTGTTGCCTTTGATATCTGAGGAATAGAACTCAAAGAAAAAAGGCCAGCTTTCAGAAATCAAAACCCTCCTATTGCACCTTCAAATCACTGGGTAATGTATATTATAAGTTCAACTCAGCACATGGATAATTTGGCAAGCTTAATTTGAGAAACCATAATCTTACCTAAGTGCATATTTGAAATAAAATGTTGACTGCTAACTGCCTTCATGTTGGTCAGTAAGTGTGAATTATACATAGTGAAGTTTAATTTTCTGTCTTAAGTGTTGATGATGGAATTTCTAATACAACATTTAACTTTATTCAGAAAACATATATTGAATATCTGCTGTCAGGTAATTCATGGATAAGAAAACATGGCACACTTCATAGGCTTGTAATCTAGAATGGACAATGGCTACATAAAAATAAATGCCATATTATATGGTAAGGGCTTTTTTTAAAAAAAAGAACTAGAGGTGAAAGAGCAACCAACTCCCAAGTGACACTAGGAAGACTTCACAGTAAAGGCGACATTTAAGTTAGGGCATTTATGTGTAAGCATTCATGAAATAAAAGAACGTATTCAAAAGTAGCATTAGAAAATAGCCACTAGATCAGTTGACAAGTGATAATTATCTCACTCATTGAACAGTGAGTTCCAGAAGGGCAGGAGTTTTATGTGTGGCATGGATCCTTTATTCATGTATTGGGGAAGGTTCAGCGGTACCTTTCTTATTTATTTCTACCAAAATTACATTCAGTCCTCAATAAAATTGTTTATGGATTTTCTTCTTTCTAGGTTGCCAAGACTTTGAAAGAGAATGAAAGCCTTAAAGCCTGTATTCGCTGTAATTCACCAGCAAAATATGATTGCTATTTACAGCGGGCAATCTGTAATCGAGAAGGTTGTGGGTTTGATTATTGTACAAGGTGTTTATGTAATTATCATACCACTAAAGAATGTTCAAATGGCAAACCCCTAAAAGCCAATTATAAAATAGGTCCTCTGCCTGGTACTAAAAAAAGCAAGAAGAATTTACGCCGATTGTGATACCTTGTTAAATCAATTGTACCTGATCATGAAGGTTAGTTAGAAAGTGTTAGGTTTTAATTTAAAAAACATAAATGTATTTTGATTTCCAATTTTGTGTTGAAATCAATGTAGTACATGGGATTTTTCACCCTGGTGAGTAAAGAGAATATATAGCCTCTTAAAATATTTTACAATTTAATGTGAAAAAAGTTTAAAATTTAGTATAAGTCAGAAAATTTAAATATTTAAAAAACAAAAGGAAAACTAGTTATCTGATATTTGTGATTCAGGGATAAAATAAAACTGATTCAATTTTTATGCTAAAGGGAAGCCATGTAATTTTACCTAGATAATCTTAAATATATATCTCGTTTACCATCTATTAGCATTTGAGACATTTTATTTTCCTTACCAAATTAATACCTATCAAAATAACTTATAGAGTCTATTAATTCAAGTGTTTTGTCATCTTTCTTTCACCTCTTTTTCAGTGTGTATATTTCCCAAAAAGTACTCTTTGTGAAATCTTGCTTTTTCCTGGTTATAAAGTCTGTATGTTTTAATATTTTTGTACATATGTAAATATCTCTGTATTATTTTTTATGTCAAAAAAGAAAATAAAGATCTTTTGTGTATGTATATGTACACACGTGTAAATGTAAATTTTGTACCTGTTATGAATAAAATTGTTACAAGCTTACTAAGTCATGTGAACTTTTTACTTTGGTAAACATCTTAATCTTAAAAACAAATTAGGAAACTGAGAAACTGTATTTGTATGTATGAAGGCACTGAGTTGGTTCCACTTGTGTCTGCTCATCTGGGAAGTTTGTGACATTCCCAGGTTCCATTCTAATCCCAGTATTCTCCCCACTCCCAGTATTTTAGTTGTGAAGTTGGGTCTTGAAATAAGCATCCCAAGATGATTCAAGGCAAGACCAAGGAACATGTTGAGAAATCCTAATGTATTAATTCATCTGTTACTACTAAACTAATTAAAACTATGGCTTAAATAGCCACATAAAAATACTAGAAAGATTAAAAATATGTAATGTAAAATAGAATGTTATCTTTGACTGCATTCAGAACATTTGTGCTGATAAGAGCCCAAGACAAGGGTATGTACTTTTTTTATTCCTTAATTCTAGAGTTGAATATGTTTTAGTTTCAGTTATGAATATGGACAAATTCCGAGAGTTTGAGCTCAGACAAAAGTCCTAAAAGTTTAAGGGTGAGCCTCAGATCCTCTCCCTAAAGCTGCAAAGACTCCCAAGGCCTTTGCCTTTCATCTCAGTGGAAGCCTAAGGTAGAGTATTTATCTTAAATGGATTTATGGGTGTATCTTATCCAATAAAACTGCCCATGAAATTAGCTGTGACATAAGCAGCTTAACTGAGGTAAAATTGACAAAATAGATAATATTCAAAGTATAATTTGGCATTTTGATGTATGTATATACATGAAGCCATTGCTACAACTAAGGTAATGAACATCAGTATCGCCAAATTTCTTCCTGTCTATAATTCCTCCTGTCAGTTCACAGGTAATCACTGGTCTGCCACTGTTGATTGTTTTGCCTTTTCTAGGATTTTTTATATCAATGGATTAATGAGATTAGTCAGAGTACATGCTTTATTATTTTGAGATTCATCCATTTTATGTGTGTCAGTACGTAATTCCTTTTTCTTACTAAGTAGTATCCTGTTGGATATACCAGTTTGTTCATACATTCACCTCTTAATGAACATTTGCCTCCCAGCCCCCCACCCCAAGTTTTGCTATTAGAAATGAAAATGCTGTAAACCATATACAAGTCTTTGTAAGGTAAGTGGTATGCTTTCATTTCTCTTTAAATAGTAGTGGAATGTTTGGATTATATAGGTAAGTGTATGTTTAACTTTTTGAGAAAATATCAAAATGCTTCCCAAAGTAGTGATAACGTTTTACATTTACCAGCAATGATGGGAGTTGCATTCACTTACATATTTATTTATGCATTTACTTAGTCAGTCTTTGTAATTTTAGTCATTCTAAGAGGTGTGTAGTAGCATATCATTGTTTTAATATACATCTCCCTAATAACATGTTTAACATCTTTTCATGATATTTGCTATCCATAAATTTTCTTTGGTAAGAAATAGTCAAATGATGTGAGTTCTTTTATTATTGGTATTTGAGGATATATATTTTAGATAGCGGTATATCAGGGTGTGGCTTAGTTTTTATTTTTGATGAAATCAAATTATCCAGTTATTTGTCCTTTATGATCATGTTTTTGGTGCTATATCTAAAATGTGCCTAATTGTGACGCCTGGGTGGCTCAGTGGGTTAAAGCCTCTGCCTTCTGCGCAGGTCATGATGGATTGGCCCCCCCGCATTGGGTTCTCTGCTCAGCAGGGAGCCTACTTCCTCCTCTCTCTCTCTCTGCCTGCCTCTCTGCCTACTTGTAATCTCTGTCTCAAATAAATAAATAAAATATTTAAAATGTGCCTAATCTAGGCATACAGATCTATACTTTCTCTAGAAGTTTTATAGCTCTCAATTTCACATTTAGGTCTATGATGCACTTGTTAAATTTTGAATATAGTATAAGAGGTATGGGCCAAAATAAGTATCCCCCTGTTCAGCACCATTTGTTGGCAAGACTACCCTTTCTCTACTGAAATGACTGCATCTTGGTAAAAATCAGGACTCTATTCTGTTTAACTGATCTATTTGTCTCTCGAGCTCCAAATCCACACGACCTTGATAACTAGCTTTAAATAAGTCTTGAAGTCAGGCAGTGACGTTATTCTTTTTCTTTCAAAAAATTATTTTTAAGTTGTGTATCCTAGGTCCTATGCATTTCTACATATATTTTATAATTACCTTGTTAGTTCTTAGAAAAATACATGATGAAATTTGGGGATTGTAATTAATCTATTAATCTCTTAGATTAGGTTAGGAGAGGATTGACATCTTGACTTTTCAACCATGAACATAGTTATGTTTATTTACATCTAAAAATTTCTCTTAACAATATTTTATCTTTTAATTGTACATGCCCTCTACATCTTGTGTCAGATTTATCCCTAAGTAGTTTATATTTTAAGTGGCATTTTTTATTTCAATTGTTTATTGTTAGTATATTGAAATACAAATGGTTGATTTTGTATCCTAAAACCCTGCTAAACTCACTTTTATAATTGAGAGTCCTATCAGATTTTCAATGTAGATTGATTTTTGTCTTCTGGATGTAGTGAGTTTTTCTTCATTGTAGTCTATGTGTCTTTTATTCCTATTTCTTGCCACATTATACTGGCTAAGACCTCCAGTAAAATGTTCAATAGAAATAAAAAACATTTTTATCTTGTTCCAGATGTTAGGGGGAAAGCATTCAGAATGATAATGGCTGTCGGTTTTTTATATATCCTCCTTATCAAGTTGAGGAAGTTTCTATTCCTAGTTTGTTGAAAATTTTTATGATGATTGAATGTTGGGTTTTGTCAAATGTTTTTCCTCCATTGATTGGCATGCACATAGAGTTTCTTTTTTTGTTTTTTTAAATATGTATTTTGTTGATTGATTTTAAAATGTTAAAGCAACCCTGCATTCCTACAGTTAATTCCACTAGTTCATAATGTATTATCCTTTTCAGGTATTGTTGGAATCAATTTGTTACATACTAAGAATTTTTACATTATATTCATGAGGGATATTAAGCTATAGTTTTCTTACAGTGTCTTTGGGATATATTATCTGCTTTTCAATTTTCTGGATATTTGTTTCAAATTATATTTCTTCTTTGACTGTTTGTTAGAATTCTCCAAGGAAACCATCTGAGTCTGGAGGTATTTTTGGTTTTTTGTAGGGAGGTGTTTAAAATATACTTTTTTCAATAAATATAGGATTCAATTTATGTTTCTTCCAGGACGAGCTTTAGTAGTTTATTACTTTAAAGGTATGTTTCTATTAATGTAATTTACTTAATTTATTGGAATAAATTGGTCACAGTATTACCATATTATCCTTTTACTATTTGTAAAATCCTTAGTGATGTTCATTTCTCTCATTGCTGATATTGGTTGATTGAGTCTTACTCCTTTTACTGATCAGTCTGATGAGAGGTTTATCTCTTAGATTATTTTCATATAATCAGTTTTTTATTTCATAAGTTTTCTCTCTTCCATATCGTTTTTTGGTTTTGTTTACTTCTGTTTACTTTGGGTTTAATTCGCTCTTCTTTTGCTAGATTCTTAAGGTGGCAGCTGAGGTCTTTGATATGATCTTTTCTTCCATAGGTGTTTAGTGCTATAAATTTCCCTCCAAGTTTTGTCTGAGCAGCATATTCCAAGTTCTGATATTTTAATTTTGTTACTTTTCAAATGCTTTATAATTTTCTTTCTGATTTATTTTTGATCCACAGGTTGTTTAAAAGTGTGCTAGTTTCAGGTGCCTGGGTGGCTCAGTGGGTTAAGCTGCTGCCTTTGGCTCAGGTCATGTTCTCAGGGTCCTGGAATCGAGTCCCGCATCGGGCTCTCTGCTCAGCAGGGAGCCTGCTTTCCTCTCTCTCTCTGCCTGCCTCTCTGTCTACTTGTGATCTCTCTCTGTCAAATAAATAAATAAAATCTTAAAAAAAAAAAGTGTGCTAGTTTCTCAATACTTTAGGATTTTCCAGATATCTTTTATTGACTTCTAATTTAATTGTTGTCAAAGAAGATACTTTATGTGACTTGAATCCTTAGTTTATTGACAAATATTTTATGGCCTAGGATATGACCTATCAGATAAATGTCTCATGTCTACTTGAAAAGATGATAAATTTTGCTGTTCTTTGGTGAAATGCCTTATAAATGTCAACCAATTAGGTCAACTTGGCTAACAGTGTTTTCATATTTTATATATTCTTTCTGATTTTTATCTACTTGTTCTATTATTAAGAGATAGGTATTGAAATGTTCAACTGTAATTATGAATTTATCTGTTTCTTTTTGCAAATTTTCAGGTTTTGCTTTATATATTTTGTAGCTTTGTTATTAGCTACATAAACATTTAAGACTATTATACCTTCCTGGTAAAATACTCCCTTTGTCATTTTAAAATTACTTTTAAGATTCTTGGTAATATCTTTGCTATGGAATCTACATTGTCTAATACTAAAATAGGCACTCTAGCTTTTTGTTGTTGTAATTAATGCTGGCATGGTATATATATATCCCTTCCATCCACTTTTATCTTATTTTTTATCATATTTGAAGTATCATATTTCTTGTGGACCTCATATAGTTGAATATGATTTTTTAATAACTCAATAATATCCACCTTTTAGTTGGAATAATTAGGCCATTTTCATTTAATATGAATATTAATATGATCAGATTTTACCATCTTGATTTGTTTTCCATTTGTCTCATCTGTTCTGTTTACTTTTTTCTCTTTCTGCTTTCCTTTGGATTATTTTTATGATTTCATTTTATCCCCAATTTGATATTTAATTAGCTATGTTCTATTTTGTTTGATATTCTGCTATAAGTATATACCATATTTTGTTTGTTCAGCACTTGATAGACATTTGGGTTGTTTCTATTTTTTGGCTATTATGAATAGTGATTCTGTGAACATTTTATATACAAGTTTTTGTGTGAACATACATTTTTGATTACCTTGGGTTTACCTAAGAGTGGAATTGCTGAATCACATGCTAATTCGGTGTCTAATTTTTTTAAAGAATTGCCAAACTGTTTTTCACAGCAGCTGCTTTGTTGTAAATTCCCACAAGCAACGTATGATGGCAATATATAATTCCTTTATAATCTGGATGCTTTCCATTTCTTTTTCTTGTCTAATTGCCATAGCTAGAACCTCCAGTACAGTGTTGAATAGAAATAACAAGAGTGGACCTCTTTGACTTTTTCTTAAACTTAAGACATTCTTCCTCTGGCACCATCATTCTGTATTGGGTGTTTGGGAGACAAATAAATTGTCCCTTTAGTTCACAGATCCTTAGATTGAAAAAAAAAAAAAACTGTATTTGAGAAATTGTATTTTAAGAATATGTGTAAGGAGCCTCTTCTACACCAAGGTCAGATTTATGTAATGATGGATTTTCAGCTGAAGCTATAATAGACTTTTGAAAGTTTAAGGAGAGGATCAGTGTAATTTTCCTGTAAGAGGGATGTGAATTATTGGGGACCAGAAAGCAGACTATTAGCTTCTAAAGTGCCTCCACAGTGACTCTAGCTTCAAGATATTTGCACCTTTGCTTTACTGTACTGTATCAGTTTGGGTCTATGTAACTAATAGGAAACAGCAGAAGAGATGGCATGACCTTCCTGAGACGAGGTTATAAAAGACATTGTGATTTTTTACCTCTTCTTCTCTCTCTCTCATGTCACTCACTAAGGGAAGGTCAATTGTGAGCAGCTTCTGGAAAGCCCCACATTGTAAGACATTTAGGTTTTTGAGATGTCCCAAGTGAAGAATTGAAGCTTCCTGCCAATTGCTAAGGCTGAGTCTTCTTGCAAGCAAGTCCTCCAGTTCCAATCAAGCCTTCAGACGACTATAGTCCCTGACAACATGCTGAGTGCAACTTGAATCATGCAACTTAACTGCTCTCAAATTCTTGAAACTGTGAGGTAATAAATGTTTGGTGTTTTAAGCCTGTACATTTAAGAATGGTTTGTTATACATAGATAACTAATACAAAGTGGCCAAATCCTTCTAGGAGCACTGGACAAGAGAAAGATAAAAAGGAGTCTTTCCTCATACCCTTTGATTAACTATATTAATTAATATTAAGATTGTATTTTCCCCCCAGAACTCTTGAGACATGTAATTCCTTGGTCTGGAATCAATACTGGCATATATATGGGATGGTAAGCCATCTTGCAGCTATGTAGAACGTTCTCTAAGGAAAAGTCATACTCTCAGGCCTAAATAGGTTTGGGACTGGTATGATCACAAAAATGGACTATTTTAAGTTTGCTACACAAGGGAAAGTGAATATATTTTAAGATGTTAGCATTTTTGTGGTTACTGTGATTTATATGGTATCTTTAAAAATTACTCATTTTTTACAGAAATTCGCAGTACTGTCTTAATATCTTCGTATTCTGGTATCCAAAGAGATGCTATGTGTTTTATGGATTGAATATAGATAAAATAGATTCTTTACACAGTTCATGTTGTGACAAGAATATATGACTACATTCAGAAGAGCCCTTAATCAGCTGACCTTGGTCAAATGTGGTCTGACCTAGTATATCTGATCAGTGGGAGGCACCATTTAGTGGCCAATGCTACTTCCCTGAGGCCTTTATTCTAATGAAGAAAGTTCAGGTTTGGTAGCCTATAGCAGCTGTTCTGTTGTCCCTTAAGGATGCTTATATTTCTCTAAATATAAATGTAAATATAAATGTTAAAATCTCAATATGTTTGTATGCATCTGCCTTTTGTGGATATTCTCAGTGTCAGCCATACATTTCACTGAAGCAAATACTATTAGCGTATTAGCACTGAATCCTAGCTTGCCTTTATCCAAGGTTCATGCTGGAGTGATTTGGTACCCAAAGTTTAGCATTTCCAAGTCCTCTAACTGGGAAGTTCGTCATGCATAGTTCATACATCTTGAGGACCTGCTAAAAAGACTGCATACAAAAGAAAACAATGATAGTTCCTTTACTATCATTAAGTAGCTTCTTATACTCACAATCTTATCCAGATGCTTTGGCTTGTTCCCTTTTCCCCAATTTGGCTTCAGCAATGTAAACAACACAGAACCACAAGATGGTGCTCTTATAACACCATACTTTTGAGTTTGTTCATTCATGTGAAGTTTAATATGAAAATGGATGAAACAATATTACCGTTCGTCTATGAAATTTGTGTTACCAGCTTATAAAATAAAGTCCACAACATAGTGTTAAGCTAGGCTAGGTAGGTATAAACTATTAACTTTTTGGTGTCAAGTGTCAAGAGCAGGTCTTGCTTATCTTCCACATTCTTTTACATTGTTGATATTAAAGTCTCGATTTGTACTGTTCAGTGCAGTAGCAACATGTGGCTACTACACATTTGAAGTGTGGCTCATCCAAATCCAAATGGAGATTTACTGTAAATGTAAATATAAACCAGATATCGAAGACTTGGTATGAAATAAAGCAAAATCTCTAATAATTTTTATTTTGACTACTTGTTGAAATAGTGATATATTGGATTAAATAAAAGTTCTATGAAAATTAATTTCTAGTGTGACATCTAGAAAATTTTAAATTACATATGTGGCTCTCATTTCATTTCAGTTAGTGTTGATCTCAGATCACATAACAAATAAGTATCAGAGGAGTCTTTTCTGGCCCCATAACCTAAACAGGTCAGAGTATAATACCTGAATACCCAAATCTACCGTACATTCTAAAAGTAAGTCAAGTTCTAGATATGGAGATGATAGGGGCATTGCTAAAAAATTAAGGATAGAGGTCTAAATCGACTTGGATAATTTTTTTTCAAACTCCTATTACTTATGGTTTTGTAGTAAGTTGCTCCTCATCTGACCTTTGCCCCCTCCTTACTCCCAAATTGACAGGTAACTGCTGTTCTCAGGTCTTTGTATTCCTATCACCCAGGAAATGCTTAATATATATTTGTGGAATGGATGAAGGCAGGAACAACTATATGGGTTCAAGCTGACTTCTCTGGGAGTCAGTGGAGTGCCACTGAACATGGGCTTTGCCTCCACATCCCCAGTAGAACTTCCTGTGACCCTTTTCAAAAAGCTTCTCTGCTCACTTTCCTCAAGAAAAAGCTTTTCCTTTCTTCCTGAGCTTTGAGAGAACCTACAACAGGAGGTTTATAAAATACTATTTTTTCAATGTCTTTTTTGTTTTTGTTACTAGGGTTTATTTTTTGGTCCAATATCCTTTTACATATTGGACGGAGATGAGAATGAAGAGTACAAGAGCCCAGCTGTACCTTGTCATTTGGCTTCAAAAGGATTATAGAATGGACAGTGAAAACAAGTTACTGTCATTCAGATAGAAGTGAAGAGGAAGGAAGCATCCCCTTCTTTCTTTTAAGCACTGATGGTTAAACATCCATTGCATTTTGTTAATATAGTTCTTGTATGTTGCCAATATGCAGAAGAGAACTCCACCCATAAACAGAAGAGGCCATGTTGATATATATTAGATAAATTTTTATTTGTCCAAAGCACCTGTAGGTTACCTGTGTCCCAAAATGGAAAGAACAGTAATAGACACTTTTGGAATGTCTGGGATTCTGACTTTCCACTTACTATCAACGTTGGGCAAGTTTTTAATGTCTATGAGATTTAGTTTTCATATTTATAGAGAAGGTAATAATGCCTACCTGATATTAACAATGATTACCTTAGAGAACACAGGGAAAGACTTAATGCAGTATCCGGCACATAATAAATAAATGTAGCTGTTGTAATTTTTTTATTTTGGCCAAAATATTAACGCTCACAAATATCTGGATGTTTATGATAGTCTAAATAAAGAAGGTGCTTTCTAAATAATTCTATAATTTTGATAAGGTGAGAATAATCTCATGTTAAATTTTCCTTCAGCTATATTTTTTACTCTTAAGAATTTAGAAGCTGTTTTTTGTCCTCAGTAGGTAAGCAAAGAAAGTCACCTTATTACTAGAAAATAATTTTGTTAAAGCATAGATTGAATAGAAGTTTGTATGACTTCAAAGCTCACAGAAATTTACCATTATTCATTTATCTGTTTATTAAAAAGCGCTTATTGAGTACCTTCTAGGTGCAAGGCAGTATGTTGGGTGATGTCAAATGCAGTCTTTATCAACCAGTGTTCCAGGAGAGAATTGAGCTTTAATGATGTAATGCGTGTATTATATATAATAAATTAATTTCTCTTAGGCATTTAGAATGGCACTAGTTATGAATCTTCCCTGTAGAAATTAATGATCACCCAAATAATTCATATTCCGTGCATCTGATAAAAAGTCCAGTTGAAAAAGTCTAGGGGGTAAGGAGGAAGAGGGAAAAAAAAATACTAAATTAGCTGTAATTGAAACAAAATAAAATAAATATAGAGTAAGCAAAATATAGTAAGAAAATGGAAGGAAAATTCTAACAAGAGGATCAGAACAAAGGAAATATTGAAAAAATCTTAGGCAATGATAAGAATCAACTTTTCTCTTGTTTCCTCCCCTCCCCCTGTTTTTTTCCAAATGTGCAACTATTTTACAATGCCCTGTGATTAATTCAGAAAAGAACCTGTCAAGGAGCTTGTGTGGCTTCTGGAGCAGTGGTAAGCTCTATAGGAGAGTTACACAAGCAAATCACTGTGGGAATTCCAAGTGAGAATTCAGATGGCCCCAGAAGTCCCTTTACTACTGTGAAGAAAAAAATTCTCATCAACCATTTTCTTCGCACAATAGGAAAAAAAGGTACTTATTTCATGCCAAGACTTAGGAAAACTCCACTGGAAGTTGTCTTTAAAGACTTCAGAACAAGGTGGCAGAAGGGGAGAGTAGGAAAGTGATGTTAGAGACTGTGACAACCCAAAGAAGCACGTACATTGTTACCTAACTTCAGGACACATATATTTTTAAGGGCTACACTAAGTTTTTAAAAGTACATACTTTTTAAAAAATTTTGAGTAAAAATGCTTCAGTATTTTTAAGGATGAGTTTTTCCTTCCCAGAGGAGGAGTTTAAAACACTCTAAATGGGAGGTTAATGGATTATACACAGATAAAGGGGTAGAAAACAGTAATGCCAGTAGGTCAGCCTACTGAAGGATCGATTTTCTAGTTTTAGAGCATATTCGATCATGTTATTTCTCTCTAAATAAATTATTTCCACGTGAAGTCCCCGATTCCCAGAGTATGGCCACACTAGGGATGCCTTGGTGGCTTAGTTGGTTGGGTGCCCAACTCTTGATTTTGTCTCAGGTCATGATCTCAGGGTCATGAGACCAAGCCTGGCACATGTCTCTCTCCCTCTCAAAACAAAAGAATATGATGCCCAATTATTCATTTAATGCCACCACCATCTTCCTGAGAGACCCCAAAAGGAACAGAGAGCATGGTTGAGGCCAGTAGTTTCTCCCCATTTCAGGGAACACTAGAAATTAATAGTGTCTTTCTGAGCAACTCCTGGCCTCCAGGGTGCTTATCACTGCTGGGAGCGAGGGGAAGAGAGAATAGAAGAATAAAAGGGCAACACTTCCCACCTTCCTGTGCTGCTTGAGCACAGGAAACGCATCAGTATCTGACTTCATAGAAAATGCCGTGTGGTGGTCATAGTGCACCGGTTGGCTTACATTTAAGGCCTATTGGCTTTAACCAGCTGCATGTATAGTCTGATAAACAAATAATGTCTTATTCTGAACCTGCATTTGCTGGAGGCATGCAGGGTACAGCATGCAGAGGATGCCTATAGGTCTCTTCGGAGAGCATGACCCAAGGATTCATGAATCCTGAAATTCTAGCGCTATGATCAAGGAAATGCCACAATGCTCCTTAGTTAAGTCATTTCTGACAGCTGGTGTGCAAGAGCTTCTTGCTCATGCTTGTGACACGTCAACAAATACTTGTTGAACTGAAATTATTCCTAGTAAACCGTCTAACTCTGCTCTTTATCTTTTGAAATTTTGCCTTACAATTTTTAGACACAGTTGTCACTCTGGAGACTTTGCGGGGTGTAGCCAGTATGTGAGTTATCTGCGTCATGTTCGGTGTTTCGAGTCTTACTCAGCATTCTTATGTCTTGTTCCTGGACGATTTCCCTGCCACCTTCATAAACCTATAAACTTTCCAGGAACCAAGAATGTTAGTCAACTTGTGGCTTTTTCTTCCCACTGCATCTAATGCTCTTTTTTTTTTTTTTTGGTTTTCCACCAGAGGGCATCACAAACCTATCTAATACACTATTTGGCACGGATGCTTTTAATACTCAAAGTCAAACTTTTTCAATTTTAAAATGGTTCTAATTTCATTACCCTAAGATGTTGTGGTGAAAAGTAGGGTCTTTTGTAGCCAAACCCTCCGAGTTCAGATCCCAGCTCTATTGGAACTGTCCTAAGGCCTGGGAAATGCCTTCATTTCCTCTCTAAGCATCAGGGTTCTCATCCTTGTAAAGTGAGCCTGCTTCTTGGGCTTTGGTGAGAATTACAGAGAGCACTTAGAACCCTGCCTGGCTTATGGTTTGGTACTGTGTAAGTGAGAGCTCTCTGAAAGTGTATGAAAATGGCAGTTCTACTTATCCAGGAGTTACCCTGAGAGCATCAAAGTGTTGACAACTACAAAATAAAACTAATTACTTACATTTTTTAGTGTTGGCTGTGTGCCAAGCCCTACTTTTATGCATTATTTCTACCCAATAGTTGTATGAGGGAGAAGTCTACGCTCATCAGTTCACAGACCCATCCCAAGGGCCAGAACAGTGCCTGCACACTGGAAGTGTTCAATAGGTATGTTTTAAATGAATGTAAGCTATATTTATTAACCCACATTCACAGATGAGAAACAAGGTTCAGGGGGTTGATGTACCTCTCCTAGGATCACACAAGTAAGTGGAATATGTTGGATATAGACCCAAATTCTCTCCCAAGCCTAGCCTCTTTCCATGGAGTTTTCTTACTTTAAGAAAAGTTGAGAGGGTTCAAGGGTTGAGGAAAATGAACTTTGGTTGACTCTCCTAACCAAACTACCAGGCTGCATTTTAATACTGTTTGCAGGGAGAATGGAAGACATTCCTTTTAGTAATACTTTGCAAGGATTGTTTCCTCCAGAATTTAAATGGTGCTTAGTCAACTTAATGGTGAATTACTAATTCTCAACCAAGTCTACCAAATACTCCTAACTCATTTTCCCTAAGGCCTTTTGCAACCAAGTTTCTATAACTGAAATGGAATAAGCAAAACATAGAGGAAAAAGAACTTCAAAAGCCCACTGACACTTAAATTTATTTAAACATTTTAAATTTATTTTGATTGAGATATAATTGACATATGACATTATATTAGTTTCAGGTGTACAACATGATTCAATATTTATATACATTGCAAAATGACAACTGCAGTAAGTGTAATTAACATCCATCTCCACACAGTTATAATTTTTTTTTCCTGTGGTGAGAACTTTTAAGGTTTACCCTCTTAGCCACTTTAAAATATACAACACAGTATTATTAACTATAGTTATCATGCTGTGCATTAGATCCCCATGACTTATTTTTTTTGTAACTGGAAGTTTGTACCTTGTGACCCACTTCACCTATTTTGCCCCCCCTCCCCCGCTCCATCTCGTGCAACACCAATCAATTCTCTGTATTTATGAGCTTGTTTCTTGTTTTTGTTTTCTGTGTGTGTTTTTGTTTGCTTTGTTATGTTTTGTTTAGATTCCACATAGTAAGATCATGTAATATTTGTCTTTCTCTCCTTGGCTTATTTCACTTAGCATAATGCCCTCAAGTTTCACCCATGTCGTGGCGAGTGGCAAGACTTCTTTCTTTTTATGGTTGAATAACGTTCTGTTATATATCTATATTCCTTATATATATGTAATTTCTTTATATTTCTCTATAAAGGAATATATTCATTGATGAACACTTTGGTTGCTTCCATGCCTTGGCTATTGTTAACAACACTGCAATATGTTTGCAAATGCTGGATTTACTTGTTGGAGGGCACCGTGACTGGTTCACAGTTCATGCTCAGTCTGTGTTGTTGAGAGCCTGTGTGAGAGAGGGAGCAGAAACAATAACTATGGCTACGTATTCTAGTCCTTTGGTACACTGTGTGTGGTCTGCTGGCCAGCAGCACCCAGAAACTGATTAGAAATGTGAAGTCTTCGCCCAGAGCTACTGAATCAGAATCAATAGTTTAATAAGACCCCCAGGTGATTTATATTTGCAATAAGTTTTGAGAAGCGCTGCTCTACCCAATATGGTTAATTGTGGAAAACAAATGATTGATTCCCATTAACTAAGCAATTAATCACACTTTATTGAGTATGTTTCAAAAAACTGGGAACTGTAAGAAAATTTATGCCAGGCACTATAAAACTCCAAAATATTTTTTGAGGTGTGGAGGGAGAACTCTGTGTAAATGTGGCAAAACATGGAGATGACAAACATTTATTTTTCCGTTTTTGGAACTTGTACCCTTCATATCAGATATTTAGGATAGGTTTCTCCAATTTAAAAAAAAAGGATTTCTTATGTGGATTACTTGCATGAGAAGTTTGATTTCCCTTTATTTATGGGTTTACATAGCCTGAAGTCACTCTATTGTCGATACTACTCTTCACTATATGGATGAATCATCAAAATGTGTTTCTTAAATCCAAGGTAGAGATGGATAGCCAAGCTTAAGTTCATAGAACTGTCATCTTTATAACAGATATCTCCTGGTAGATATAAAACTTCTCTGTGTATGAAAAGACAAAGACATCTGCAATGATATATATATATAGATTTCAACTATAAGGAAACATATTATAGAATCATCTTTGCCAAGTATACGACATAATACACATATTCACATATTATATATATTATGCATATGTACATATATATGTAGCATCACTAAATGTGGACAGTTTTTATAAAATTTGTAGTATCATCTTAGATCTTTTCAAAAGTTTGTAGGCACAATAATTGTTATAGTAAAAACAGAGATTTGTCTTTGTAAATCCTAAAAAATTTTAACACAGTCACAGCCCTGAAATATTTCAGTAGTTTTTTTTTTTTCCTTTTTAGTACTTAACCACCTGTATAGTCTGTAAGTACTATGAAGAATTATTTATAAACTAGGAACAGGAATAGTAATAAAGCATGATTAACAAATTCTTTCATTAGGGGCGCCTGGGTGGCTCGGTCAGTTAAGCACCTGACTCTTCATTTCAGCTCAGGTCATGATCTCAGGGCCCTGGGATTGAGCCCTGTGTCCGGCTCCATGTTCAGTGAAGAATCTGCTTGAGATTCTCTCTCCCCCTCTCTTTCTGCCCCTCCCCAACCTGCTCTTTCTCTATCTAAAATAGAAAAAAATAAATGTTTAAAAAAAAAACAAATTCTTTCATTAAATTATCTGCACTTGTATTTTGCATATGCCAAATTGGAGTGTTTCTTTTTAAGAAATGGACTTGATTACTATCCTTGGGTAAGTCACTAGTGCTTCTCTGAACTTGAACTCATCTGTAATACAAAAGCTTTGATTAGATTATCTCTGAAATTACCATGAGTTCAAAACCCAAATGGTAGTATTTCTTTCCCTTTAAATCTCTGTGAATTTGCACAGAATCATAGATTTTACATCTCTCAGGTTCTGTCCTTCCTTCAAACTCTAATTGCATAAAACACCAGCATGAGTTAACTCGTTGTTTGCTTTCTACCAAAAGAAAAAGGAAGGAAACAGCAACGGCTCCAGCAATGTATTCACCTAAAAAATACTGGCTTTAACCTTCTGTTTATATTGACTGCCATAAAGCAGAGGTTTTACTCTGCAGAAAGTAATTCTGCACTCGTTTATGAAGACAGCTGTGCCCTCTTGCTTTTTTTTTTAACCTTTTTTTTTAATTTTTTCAGCGTAACAGTATTCATTGTTTTTGCACAACACCCAGTGCTCCATGCAACACGTGCCCTCCCTATTACCCACCACCTGGTTCCCCCAACCTCCCACCCCTGCCCCTTCAAAACCCTCAGGTTGTTTTTCAGAGTCCATAGTCTCTTATGGTTCGCCTCCCCTTCCAATTTTTTTTTTTTATAAACATATAATGTATTTGTATCCCCAGGGGTACAGGTCTGTGAATCGCCAGGTTGACACACTTCACAGCACCTTTTGCTCTTTCTCTGTCCCTCTTGCATGCCAGTACCGATGCCGAGTCCACAGGAGCTAGAAGGATCTTCCGCAGTGTTTTAGTGATTATCGGAGCGATTTGGAGAGGTCGTCAAATTGGAGAATTGCCTCAGAAACAATGGAAAATATTTCTTATGAAGCAAAATTTCTGTTACGTAAATGTTTAACATATTCCTGTTTTATTTTCGTTGCAAATGGTTCCACTGTATTATGGAAACTTACTATTCAATATCTGTAAGAAAAAGGAACATGGAATGAAATGAAGGGCATACTATGATGTTATTTTTGCCAGTGAAATATATTCTGTGAGAATTTGATCTCTGGGGATTAAGAAGCAAAGCATTTTCAAGGGATTTCTAGTGAAAAATTGTTTGTGATATTTAAATCGATAACAGAGTAGAAAATGAAAATTTTCACTAATGGTAAGACTACTTCAAGAGTTTCTTGGAGTGCCTGGGTGGCTCAGTGGGTTAAGCCTCTGCCTTCAGCTCAGGTCATGATCTCAGGGTCCTGGGATTGAGCCCCCATTGAGCCCTGCATCAGGCTCTCTGCTCAGCCGGGAGCCTGCTTCCCCCCCCCCCCACCCCACCTCTCTGCCTACTTGTGATCTGTCTCTCTCAAATAAATAAATATCTTTAAAAAAAATTTTTTTTAAAGTTTCTTAATCAGTCTCCCTGCTTCTACTTCCATCAAATTTCTACCAAATGGTATTTTTAAAAAGCAAATCAGATTATGTGCTATATTTTCCCAAGGAACAAAAATCTTAGAAAAAATGGTCCCAGCCTCAAGGAGGTTTCAATTCACGGATTGGGATTGGGAGGGATTCTGTAGTCCGGTCCATCTTCATTGGGTGTTGACCTGTGCGGTCATGTAGGGCTCAACACTGAGGAGGTCCAGAAAGTCTTAGTGCTCTATTCTCACTCTCTTGAAATCCTTAATTATTTTACCTTTGAACTTCCTTTTTGTAAAGGAAGTCTAATGGGATAACCTTGTCTTGTTATTCCTTTAAACGGATTAAAAAATATCTTCTGCACCTTTTTATTTGTTTTCAGTGGGCAAGAATATCTGAATTACTAGTTTGCCCTTCCCGGCCATCAAAGTCCTATGGGACAGATATTTGACCTCAGATTTGATTTCAGTAGTACTTATACATTTGTTCTAATTTACTTTTTTTGAACTGATTTTATTAATATGTATTCCAGTTAGTTTAAAATTCATTGTCATGAAGGGAGTCATGATGTGCTCTTCTAATTCTTTTAACTTTATCTACAGTTCTTTTTATTTTTCAGTCCTGATATAATTTATTTGAGAATTCCCTTTGTCTTTAGGAATCCTGTTGAAAAAAAATTTTATCACCAATTTCAAATAATTAGCTTTTAAATTTTGGGGTGATTTTCCTTTTATTTCTATCTTAATTTATGCTCCTGTCTTTGCAGTTTCTTTCTTTTTATGTTTTTGCATCTCTGCTACTGTTCTGATTCTATATATTCTTGAGTGAAATAAATACATGAATTTCAATCTTGCTTTTATTAACATATAAAATGAGGACAATATATTTCCTTCTCAATACTATAGGCCAAAAGTTTTAATATGTATTATTTTCACTGTTGTGCTATTCTCAATGTTTTATTATTCCCATTCCTATTTACTTTTAAACCCCACAAATTATTTACAAATAAATATATTAGCATTTCTAAACAAATAGAATTTCAAGTCTACCTTTTTACTCTTGACTTTTAACTTTATTTTACACAGAAAATACAGTGAGAAAGTCCATATATGAGATTGATTTTTTGAGATTTGCTCCGGGGACTAGTATATGATCCAATTTTATAACTCATTTGTATTTCTTGTGAGTCTCTTTTATTGTCAAATGTTTCTATTTTTATCACGTAGTGGTTGACAGGATTAGAAGCAGAGTGTTAGTTTCTCCTAATTCCAGTCAATTTCTGGTTTATCTTTATGCCAAGGATATAGGTCTCCTGACTCTACAAGTCCCAGACTTCCTTGGCAGACCCTGAACACCAACTACAAATCCTTACCCCTTTATGTTTGCACAAGGCTCTGGTGAGCTCTTCATCCTCTCAGTAGCCTCTTCTGGAACCAGTAAATAATGCTGGAATCAAATCATGAATGTCCAGGTATTCGCGATGCCCTGAAGCCCTTTGAAAATCTCAAAGGATAAAATGTGTTTGTTCCCAATACGAAAGTTGCCTTATCTTGATATTTCATTATATTCAAACATTGGAAAATTCTGTATGTGCAGGGACAGATCCCAGCTACTGCGATTTATTTAAAAGTGCATTTCTTCAATCCTCACAAATGGACCAGTTCTTTGTTTACTACATTCCTTGGAGTAAAAAAGAAAACATCAATAGCTGAGAATCTCTTGATGTTTAAATAAGGCTTATAGAATAGTTTTAAAAATATATGTCACCTCAAGAAAAGGTGGGAAGTGCTGCTAATAGGTATGAAATGCTGTAAACAGAAATCTTGTGTGTATGTATATTACAAATATTAGTTCTAATATATAGTTCCAAGATGGTTAAAATACATAGTTCTTGGGGTGCCTGGGTGGCTCAGTGGGTTGAGCCTCTGCCTTTGGCTCAGGTCATGATCTCAGGGTCCTGGAATGGAGCCCCGCATCAGGCTCTCTGCTCAGCGGGGAGCCTGCTTCCCGCCCCCTACCTTCCACGCCTGCCTCTCTGCCTACTTGTGATTTCTCTGTCAAATAAATAAGTAAAATCTTTTTAAAAAAAACAGTTTTTTTTTCCATTTTATTTATTTTTTCAGCGTAACAGCATTCATTGTTTTTGCACAACACCCAGTGCTCCATGCAAAACGTGCCCTCCCTATTACCCACCACCTGTTCCCCCAACCTTCCACCCCTGACCCTTCAAAACCCTCAGGTTGTTTTTCAGAGTCCATAGTCTCTTATGGTTCGCCTCCCCTTCCAAATTTTTTTTTTTTTAATAAACATATAATGTATTTTTATCTCCAGGGGTACAGGTCTGTGAATCGCCAGGTTTACACACTTCACAGCACTCACCATAGCACATACCCTCGCCAATGTCCATAGCCCCCTCCCCCTCTCCCAATCCCACCTCCCCCCAGCAACCCCCAGTTTGTTTTGTGAGATTAAGAGTCATTTATGGTTTGTCTCCCTCCCAATCCCATCTTGTTTCATTTATTCTTCTCCTAGAGCGTATCATGCTTAGTGAAATAAGTCAATCGGAGAAAGACAACTATCATATGATCTCCCTGATATGAGGACATGGAGAAGCAACATGGGGGGTTAGAGGGATAGGAGAAGAACATAGTTCTTTTTTTCCCCCTAAATACATAGTTCTCATAGTTCTAATGACAATTCTTTTTTTTTTTTTTAAGATTTTATTTATTTATTTGAAAGACAGAAATTACAAGTAGGCGGAGAGGCAGGCAGAGAGAGAGAGAGGAGGAAGCAGGCTCCTACCGAGCAGAGAGCCCGATGCGGGGCTCAATCCCAGGACCCTGGGATCATGACCTGAGCCGAAGGCAGAGGCTTTAACCCACTGAGGCACCCAGGTGCCCCGACAATTCTTTAGAAAGACTCCTCCTCTAAGGAACTCCCTAGGATATTATTCCTGAAGATGTCTCCCTTAATTTTGAGTAAGTACAGGAGGACACAAGAAGAGAGAGCCTGCCTGGTAGCAACTCAGGAAGGGCTAAAGTTGAAGAAAACTGTGAAATGTCTGCCTGAGGAGTCTGATATCCAAGAAGCAAAAACCCAATGAAAATAGTATTTCAGATATTACCATTATCCACTGTATCATGTAATTCAATTAAAGTGTACCCAAAGGAATAGAACAAAAACTTGATTATGCAAGTGAATACCGTAATCTAGTTTACAGTTAACCAAAAATTCAGTATGAATTACAGTTCTTTCTCAGCAATTACTTTCTCATATTCCTTTCCTCCTGTTTGTTTATTTAGTGTAGGAAAGTGGTAATTTCAAGACTTGGGTTTGGAATTTAGGTTGGAGAAGGAAGTGAGAGACAGAACAGACTTCTCTGTCTGTTTTAGTTTCAAGTATGTGGGCTTCCTGATATAGCAATCATGTACTTTCCATGTGGTCTTGTTAACTCAATAGATATCTGGTTTTGGGGAATCAAGACTCGACTGAAGACAAATTGTGGTTTGTTTTCCTTCCATATATTATCTGTTTCCTTGAGGTGAGTTGGGTGTGAATATTTCCACTTCACTTAAAAAATAAACTGTCAACTGAATTAAATACTCTTTTTCCTTAACCAGTACGTTTCTCCTAGGTAGGAAAACCTTGTAGAGAAACCCAGTTATTATCAAAAGGGTGCTGGTGGGAATGCCTGGCTGGCTCAATTGATAGAGTGTGTGACTCTTGAACTTAGAGTTGTGAGTTCAAGCCCCCATTGGGCATAGAACTTGGTTAAAAAATGGGGGTTTTCTTATGATTTTTGTAAGTTCGGTATTCAGTTCGATTTTCCCCTGCTGAAAAGTAGGCTGCCTTTGCCATGGACATGGCTCAAAATGCCTAACGATCTAGTTCTTACTGTATGGATATTTCCCATAATTCCTGCAGCCTACTTCCTGAGATAATTGACATATATCCCAGTTTGCCTCATGGTTAATTCCCTTCCTGTGGCTCTCTCAGGGGGTTTCTGTCACATTAGTTACACATGCACTGGCATCTCTGAGTGGATTATTTTTTGTGTTGATCAGTGTCCTGTTTACTTACACTGTGTGAGGATTTATCCCCCAATCCCAACCATAATTTATGATTTATGTAATTAAAAGCTTTATTCCTATGGACTCATTAATGAAAGCAGCACTCATTTAAATCTAGCATATTCTGCCTGACCATCTTTAGCAGGAACATAACTTTCAGTGAATTGAATTACTCTGAGAATAAAACGTTCTGCAGGTTTATATAAAAAGAGCAAAATGCTTTTCACATTCTCCACAGAATAGATGTGGAGCGGCTCTATGAACACTGGCATCAGTAAGTGAACAACTCTTTGAACAATCATCATAGGGCCAGTGTTTCTGACAGGATGCAAGCAGTAATAGCCTCAATCTGATTAATCTTCCTTCATGATTTTGCCAGGTGTACAGCCATGTATGCCTGATGTATCTGCCATGAGAATTTTTCTATTTTACTTTCAGAAATAAGAATAATTATGGCAGCTAACATAACTGAGTGCCTTTTTTGTGTTAGGCAATAAGCTAAGCTTTTACATGGTGTGGACTCCTTTGAACCACGTAACCCCTTTACCCCTCCAAGAAGCCCCCAAAAAACTGGCACTTTTTTTGACTCTCACTTTAAAAATGTTTCTCATGAGACTCAGAAAGCCAGGTAACCCAAGCCCAGGTATATCTGTCTCCCATCACCATACACCCAGGTTTGATGCCTACTAGTTCTATCCATTTTGGGTACTCGGGATCTTTGTTTCTTGCTCCATCTCCTCTCTGCTTTTTCAATATACAAAACTATCTGTATCTATGTAGACAGGTTTACTTTGACAGTAAACATCGCTATAAATTTAAGTCAAGGTGTCATGTCTTTGAAGAACCCCTATTTTTGGCCTTATCCCTAACCAAAGTAAAGCAATCTATCTTGTGGAATAAATTTTGAAGTTGATGGGAAGATATTTCAGGAAAAGGAATCTTGCTTTATGCCTCTGAAATCATACCTCACAGATGTCCATCTCATTTATCTATGACTAAGACTGACCTTTTGGAGACTATTGGTTTCTCTGCTCACCACTCCTGAGGCTATGAATGCCATCTCAGAAGAAATTTTTTTAAAAAAAGGCTATACAAGATGTAGAAGTGAGTCATAGGAAGAAAATGATAATGTATCTATTCCCAGACAACAATTATATTTAGGATAATCAACCTTTCATCAAAGACAGGGTTCAGACAGAGTTATTTTTTATTACTTTTATAAAATATTTTATAACGTACTTCAGAAATTTTTTATGATAGCTTTTAACCAGATTTTAAGAGAAGTAGACATGCCAGACAGATAAAATTATGTTTTAAAATGTGATTTAGCATCATGTAATTGGTTTCCATATTAATAATTCTCTTTCACATATTTACACATAAGCACTATCTATCAATTTAGGAGATGTAATGTCTATTTTTCATTTTTTCTGTAGTTCTCATTTTATACCAAGTCTATCTTATATTTTTAAGTGCTTTACATGTGTTCTTTAAATTCATTTGAAATGTGTTTAGTATAATTTTTGCTGTGAGACACTATTGATTTAGTAACTTTTACGGGGCAAAAGACTACCAGGTGGAAATAATTGATGATGCTGAAATATTAAGCATATTATTAAAAGTTACAGGTTATTTAGGCAGATTGAATAATGCAAGCATGAATGAAATCTGTGCTTATTACTATGAGATAATATAACTTTAAATAATTCAATCTTAGTTATCATTAAAGTCAAAAGAAAAATAAAGTTATTCTAAAGTCCTAGAATACTCTTAATGAGACTTTCTCTTACCATAATGTAATATCAAAATGCATTAATTAAATACTTTCATTTATTATTTTTAAGTGTTCACTAAGATCATATAATTAATCACAGAAGTCAATTAGAAAACAATAAGTAAGGAGATAGACCAAATATTACCCACAGGTTTTATGTAAAACAGATGGAAATATCTAATAATCTGCCAAAATGTGTTCTTTTTTTCCTTCCTGAATTTTAGGTATACATTTATCTTTAAAGCATACATTTCTCTTTTTTTAAAGATTTTATTTATTTATTTGTCAGAGAAAGAGAGAGCGTGAGCGCACAAGCAGGCAGAGTGGCAGGTAGAGGTGGAGAGAGAAGCAGGCTCCCCACTGAGCAAGGAGCTCGAAGCGGGACTCGATCCCAGACCCTGGGATCATGACCTGAGCCGAAGGCAGCAGCTTTACCTACTGAGCCACCCAGGCATCCCTAAAGCATACATTCCTAATTATTAGAAGTGACTGCATATTTGTTTTAAAATGTTCTTATAATATTAAAATGAGTTTGAAAGATAAAGACCATAAAAAGTTTTCCTTTATAAGCAGCGGAGTGTGCTGGTTAGATGGTTACCAGAAACATTATTAACTTGATGGAAATTGAAATTT
The DNA here is from genome assembly GCF_922984935.1 of Meles meles. Taxonomy (NCBI): domain Eukaryota; kingdom Metazoa; phylum Chordata; class Mammalia; order Carnivora; family Mustelidae; genus Meles; species Meles meles. Next base: position 14,340,999 of record NC_060070.1, read on the forward strand.
ACAAAATATTTGGCTTCCAAATACAAAGGGCTCTGGAAAAGTGGGGAGAACAGAGGTTAGAAAAAGGCAGCCCAGTGATGTCATACGTCACTCATTCATTCACGCTGGAGTTTATTTTTATACAGGGTGCCAGATTCTGTTAGATGCAGAGGACTCATGTAAGAAGATGGCAGAAAGGGGCTTTTGTCTTGTGGCACCTACAGCACCAAATCTGGTGGGGGAAAACAGAATTAAACAATAATAATCAAGTGTAATGAATTTTACAGATCCTCATCCTCACCATACCTGACCAGAGAGACTGCCATAGACTGAATATTTATGTCTCCCAAAATTCATAAACTGGAATCTAATATCCAATGTGATGATATTTTGAGACAGGGCCTTTGTGACGTGATTAGGTCAGGAGGGCAAAGCCCTCAGGAACAATTTTAGTGCCCTTACAGAAGAAGCCCCAGGGAGCTCCCTCAGTCCTTCCACAGAGTTGAGAAGGGGACATCTGTGAACCAGGAAGCAGGCTCTCACCAGGCTCCAAATCTGCCAGCTCCTTGATCTTGGACCTTCCAAACTCCAGAACTGTGAGAAATAGATTGCTCTTGTTTGTAAGCCACCCAGTCTATGGAATTTTTGTTAACAGCATTCGTAACAGACTAAGATGGAAAACTAACATAGTGTAGGAGAGAATCAAGAAAGGCCTTCCCTTCAGTTGAGATTGAAGAGTGTATTGGAGTAAAGTAGATGGAAAAGAAAGGAAATATTTTCTATATGGGCAGAATGTGTTCAAAGGTCAGAGGAAAGAAAGAGTACGATGGTAAGAAGAATTAAAAGAGTGATGGGATTTATGTAAGGCTGGGTGCTCATTCTCCAGTTCCTGGCAGTTCTGGTAAGCTGCATAGGGAGTACATTCAAATGCCAATGGTGACCTTCAACAAGAATGGTTTAAACAGGAAAGTGGTGAGATCGGGTTTGTTCTTTTGGTACATTGTACTGGCTGTTTTATGTAGAGTAGATTCGACTTTTTATTTTGTAAAAATGAGAACAAAAGGAAGCTAAAAGAACACACCAAAATATTTTTTCTTTTTCAAGAAGAAAAGATGCCAAGAACACATATCTCTAGAATAATTAGGAGTTGGCCTTTAGCAGGGGCACCTGGTGGCTCAAATTGGTTAAGCATCCAACTCTTAATTTTGGCTCAGGTCCTGATCTCAGGCTCCTGAGATCGAGCCCCATGTGGGGCTCCCCGCACAGTGAGGAGTCTGCTTGAGGATTCTCTCCCTCTCCATCTGCCCCTCCCACTGCTCCCCCTCACGCTGGGCTTTGAGGATCCCAGGGTCTCTGGCTCAAGTATGCCTTGTTGTGGCTCTTGCTCTGTCCTTGGTACCATGAGTCCCATTGAAGGGATTTCCTGGTTTGTATTTGAAGGATTCGACCCTGAACCTTACCAATCCTGCCAAACCTTCCCAATGCCTTGGCTCTCTGTCAGTGGTGTCTCCCACCTCTTAGATAGACACTGTGGATACTAACGGTGATGATCATGGTAACAATGATGGTGGTGGCTGCAATAACAATGATTTCTTTTAAATATTTATTTATTTATTTTAGAGGGGAGTGGCAGAGGGAGAGAGGATCTCAAGCTAGACTCTATGCTGAGTGTAGAGCCAATGCAAGGCTCGTTGCAGGGCTCGATCTCAGCAATCAGAGATCATGATCTGAGCTGAAACCAAGAGTTGGGGACTTAGCCAACTGTGCCACCCCGGTGCCTCTGCGATAGCAATTATAATACAAACTTATATTTATCAGCAGCTATTACCTTCATTCATATCATTTGGCTCATGTAACTTTCAGTTTAACATTTGTCATTGAACACATCTCTTAATATTGGTTCTGACTTCCAAGTGCATGGATTGACAGACATGTCCATCCTGAGGTAATGGTACCAAAGGCCCTAGTTATTGACTGGTGTTAAATGATAAATTCAATTTTTTTTTTCTCCTGATAGAAAGTTTGTTTTGGCTTAGTTTCAAGCACTTCTAAAATGTAAACATTTAAAAATTTTTATTAGTGGAACTTGAAATAGTTATTTTTGTAATTTCACAGTTGCTAAGGTTTTACAATGTTAACACATTTTAGCAAGAAAATTAAGACTAAGTAGCTAGCACCAGTCATCAATGCTCCTAGTTTAGATATTTAGAAATTCATTAATTGATTAATTCTGTCAGTAAGTACTGACTGGACAATTATTGTGTGACAGACACTGAATGGGCTGTGGTTCAGGAGATGTTAGTCCCTCTGGTGAGGACTAACATCCAACATTTCACTTGTGATTTCCTTGTGATGACTAGATAAGACTGTCATTTATTTGCATAATGGAAAGATTTCTCTCTCTGCCTTATACATCTTATATCCATAAATCTTCAGGTACTGGTCACTTAAAAAGTCTTACATAGTAAAGACTCCAATAAAAAGATAAAAGGCAAGATAGATGTTTATTTTCAGCAAAAAAAAAAAAAAAGTGGGACAAATGAAATATTCTCAGAAAACCCTTTTCTAGACAATCTTATTTAGTATCCGAAGGAATATGGCTAATGTCAGAGGTCTTATTACTACATGATATTCTTTCTACTTGCAGAGTAAACAACTTTCTAACCATATTCATGAAATGAGACCGTAATCTCTTTTGGATTCTTTAAGAGACTGTGCTTCAAAGGTGATATGGAGTCTGGCATGGCATGAGCAATTCTAGAATGTTAAGTGCCATTGATTGGATTTGTGCAGCCCAGATGTCAGACACCACTCAACAAACTGAACATAATATTGTTGAAACCGATGACAAAGAAGGAAGGACAAAAGGGGATTAATTGTCAATTAGGATCTGAAGAAAACATTTGTTTATGGTTACTCACATATTTAAAGGTTATTTAGCTACATTTTAAAAGTCTGGAAACATTAAGTCATCCTTATTTCTTTTCAAAAATAATGGAAATAGGAAATTACAATTATAAGGAATATAACTTTAATTTAATATTTTGACATGCATGTGTACTGTCATAATAAAATTCTAATTTTTACTAGAAAATGATGAAGGAAATAAATTGCAATTGGCCATCACTCTACCCCTTTTGTATATTAAATGATGATTCATATGCATGCAATACTGGTCAGAGCATTATTCTTATAATGGCTACTTTTCTAAGCCATTATATTTTAAAGCAAGGTAGAAAACATGATTAGGATTCGGGGGGGAACCAGACATCCACATTGTTAGAATATTAATGCATAAATTCCAAGAGAGGAGACTAAAGAAACCAAAGTTACTTAATCTGGGAAATTTTTTCAAGAACATGGTATCTTCTCTAAAAACAGAACAAGAAAAAAAACCCCAAAACTCTAGCTAAAAGATGAGGATTTTGAAATAGGCATCAGAAACAAAACAAAAAAACCTTCCCTACAATCAATTCAACTAGACAGTTAAAACGTTATCTCTTTAGGAGAGAATCACGTTCATTCATTCATTCATTCATTCACTCATTCAACAAGTATTTCCTTAACAAGAACAAATGTACAAAATATACAATCCCTCATTTCTTAAATCTTACATTATAGAAGGAGGAATAGACAGTGAAGGAACCAATATGTTAAGAGTTTCAGATATTAAGAAGTGTTGTGAAGAGAACAAAATAAAGCAATGGGAATGAAAGTGACCAAGAGGGAATTTATACTCCAGACTGGTGAGTTCGGGATGTCTCTTTAGAGGAGGCAGCACTGGCGCTGGAACTTGAGGAGAGGAAACAGTCATAGGAAATCTAGGAGGAAAGCACTGTAGGCAGGGCGAATGGCCAATGCAAAGGCCCTAAAGAGGGTCTGAACCTCGGAGACTCTCGGGAGCCAGAAGGCCTATGTGTGCAGAGAACAGGTAAGGAAGAGGAGAGAAGGGAAAGGTTAGATGGTTGAGGCTGATTCTGCAAGCTCTGGGGGCTATTTCAAGCCCAGCAGGAAGCCACAGGGTGGCTGCCAATGGGGCAGAGAAGTAGGATAGGTAGATTTTTCACTTTGCTTCACCACTGGGATTTGATAATAGCACACACGATGCTTGTATATTTTTTAACTGCTTCCTTCCATAAAAAAGATCTTATTCTAAATTTAGACATAGAAACATTTAGTTTTCCAACTAACTTCTATATACTAAAAACAATGTCTTAGTCTATTAAAGAAATGTATCCAAAAAGACTACATTAACCTGGCCATCTTGTGAGCCTACTGAGATCTCATCCTTTCTAAATAACATGCCAAGACAGCATTCTCCCTCTATTTCCCATTGCTTTAAAATAAGAAAGAACATGAATAAGATTACTACTGCATTTATTTTCTTTTGTTTCCTAGCTTCATGGTATTGAATCCATACTTCCTATGTAGGAAAGTATGGATACGACATAATCATTTAATAGTGTTTAGTAAGGTAGAGAAAGAAGAAGGAGGTTAGCAAATATTAGTACTTCTATCACTGGCACACTACCTAGAACTTCACACTAAATACCCAGAGTGACTCTCCTGAGGTCAGAGATGGACTATGGACTGGAACATGGAACCCTGAATTTCCCGTTACCTTCGACAACTTTCTAGAGAAAGTCAAACCTAGTGTTTGCATATAAAGACTTTCTGCATAAGTACGCTTTAAAATCCCATGATAACTTTGGCTTTTATTTCCATAACACTCATATTATCAAAATGAGGGTTTAAAAAAAAAACAACCATAGGAAATAGGGGCACCAGGGTGGCTCATTCGGTTGAGTGACCAACCCTTGATTTCAGCTCAGGTCATGAGCTCAGGCTCAGCAGGGAGTCTGCTTGAGACTCTCTCCCTCTGCCCCTCCCCTCATGCACACACACGTGTGCTCTCTACCTGAAATAAATAAATCAACCTTAAAAAGATGATGGGAAATAGATTTGTGCCTGTGTCCCCAGCTTCACCTCCATTTATCTAAATGACACTTATTTCAAAGCCTCCTTTGGGTGCTTAAAGAGATTCAGTTAAAGGGCAAAGAATGTGACCACATTCACTGTCCTTCTAAGTTCTCACACTCCGAGGAAGTAAGTACAGGAGAGTCGGGGCCAATTAACGGACTCCTGGTATGATAAATTATTTCTTTCTCACTATTCTTTAAGGTTTTGGCATAGTCACCATTTCCCCCACAGTCTTTACAGTAGTCATTTATACATAGTGGATTTTCAGCACATTTTGTTGAGGAAATGAGTAAGTGCTGACATTTAGGATTCTTTATGAAATTCTTCATTATAAGAATAGTATAGGCTCTTATCTTATACCAGAGAAATGACAAGAAAATATTTATTCTATATGAATGTCAAGAGGTACTGACATTCTTTGTGATATCTGACTTAAAATGACTGTTTATGTTTTATGTAACTTACTAACCAAAAAGAACTTGAGGAAGCTTGACAATAATTCGATGAAGCAAATCAGTCAAAATGTATTGGTGTCTTCTGTGCACCTGGCTCAGCAGGATGTGATGGGGATAGAAGAATGGGTGTGGTGTGTTCGCTGCACCCAAGAAGCTCGCTGTCTTCTAGAGGCTAGCAATTAACTTATAACTCAAACAGTCAGGACTGCAGAGGTAATCTGAGCAAAGTGCTCTAATGCAATAAGAAAAAACAAATGCAGTAAGACCACAAAATCATTACCATTCTGATGAAGGAACAAGAGTCCTGCACTGGGTAGTGGCAGATATAAAGACAAACAAACAAACAAACCAAAAAACCCTGGGCTACTAAAACCCTGTTATAAATGAGTTATTCTCTAATAAGAGGAATAAGACTTTCTTAGAATTATTTTTATGACGCTAAATTTATCATGCTTGAATTTTTCTGTGCAATGCAAAACAAAGTTGACACTACTTCTGTGGTTATACAAATAAATACAGAGAATTTTAAAAAGAGCGTATTTCCATGAACAATGAATTTCAGAACACTGAAAAGAAATAAAATAAAATAAAATAAACAAAAAGAGTGTATTTTTCTAAAATCAATATTTGGCAATAATTGATAATGCAATCATGTACTGTATTTTACCTCCATGAGGACATTCTTGAAGGAAATAAAGAAGTATAGTCAGGCTGAGAGTTTTTCAGTGATCTGATTCAGTATGAGAGTTTAATCTAGTTGTTACAGATAAGTAAAGAGATATTCCATATCCCAGATGGACAGACTACTGTACCCACTTTTGTCACACTCCGGGGAGTTCCTCCTCCAGACATGGCACAGAACATTTATACTGCCTTCCTGTAAATGCCCAACAGTCACTTTGCCATCAACATCTGCAATTTCTTCTTCAGAGGCTTGTTCCTCAAACTCTCCACCTATCTAAAAGACAGCTCTGTAAAGCAGAAATTAGGTTTCTTGCAAGTAAGATTTAGACAGCACCAGACTGATAATGAGTGTTAGGGTTTAAGAGACCTGGGGACTAATCCAAAGAAAAAGATTTGCCTACACAACAAAATTGATCTGCACTTGGACAAGGTTGCATGAGAGGGGAAAGTACCTCTCATAGCGGGAGGTTGTCCAGAGGCTCAGGGGTGGGGGGGGTCCCCCTCACTCCTGGGGGATGAGGGAATCAGGGAAAGGACTTAGTGCTTTTAGGTGATATCACTCAGCAGCATCATGGGGAACCCCAGGTTCAGAAGGGCTATAGTGATGTAAGGTCTTATAACCACAAGGCTAGATCTCGATGGCCAGCAGATACCTGGTGAAGTTTTGCAGTGTGATAAAGTAGAAAGGTTCTAAATGACTCAAAATCTGCTTCTTTTCTTGCCATTTTAAAAATAATTGAGGGGTAAACGTTTGCATTTGGTGCTTCATGAACTTTTGAACTAACATGTTGCACCCTGCAGTGAAGATACAATCTAGGGGCCAATACACAGAAGCCATCTTTGGCTCATTTATGAAACAATGAATTTTTTTAAGGGGAGAGGGGCAGAGGGAGAGGATGAGAGAGAATCTTAATCATGCTCCATGTCCAGCGAGGAGCCCAACCTGGGGATTGATTTCACAACCTTGAGATCATGACCTGAGCCGATATTCAGAGTCGGACCCTTAACCAACCGAGCTACCCAGGCACCCCTCCTTTTTTTTTTTCCTTACAAAGAACCAACCTCAGAGATCTCTCCATTGCTTATGAAGTACCAATAAACAGAAGTTTATCAAAGTCATGGAAAATACTTTAGTTATCTAAGTTTAAGAATTTGAAATGGAGTAGAAGAAGAAATATTCCGCAGGGTGTTTTAATAACTAATGCAGATCTCATGATGCAGAAGTCAGATGAAATACAGTTTGATGCATCTTATGGGTCACTTAAGCTCAATTAATTAAATTAAGTATGTGAAGAGTAAGAGACCCATCAGATCTATTTGTGAATGCGGAAATACACAACAAAGTGGTTTCTCGTCTTCTGAATTAACCTCCTCTCAGGATTCTTTACTTTCCCCCCATACCAATAGAACCACTGGATAAACAATTCTTTTTTTTTTCAAATGTTTTTTTAAAGATTTATTTATTTGAGAGACTGAGAGACATAGAGAGGTGGAGACATACAAGCAAGGGGAGAGGCAGGGGAGAGGGAGAAAGAGACTCCTCGCTGAACTGGGAGCCTGATGTGGGGCTCGATCCCAGGACCTGAAGATCATGACCTGAGCTGAAGGCAGACATTTAACCATCTGAGCCACCCAGGCACCCTGGGTAAACGATTCTGACTTGTAACTTAATTGTCTCTGGTCTGGTTAAGCAGCAGTAATAACTAAACTTTACTTCGCTGTTTTAAAAGAATTTGCATGTATGTTTCCATGTTTATTGTCAAACAATATTAGGTTGTATATATTATTTTGTAAGTAGTTGAACAAAACAGTTTATATAAATTTTACAAAACTTCAAGGAATAATTTCCCATAAAATTTTTGGAGTTAACATTTAGTAAGTGTTGAATGGTTCTATTATGATAATAAACATTTATCAAGTACACTTTCATATGTAAGCAAGTCTAGATAATTTCTTTTCAATGGTCTTAATTTGTGTATTTTTAGTAGCTTATTTTAGTTCTTGACTTAATATTAAACACACTGCTAAATTCTAAAAATTCCATCTCTAAGTTCTAACCTGATTTCTTTAATGCTATGATGAATTATTTATCTTTTCAAATATTGAGATTTATGATGAATCTGGTAATATTATCATATCATTTTTTCATTTAGAAAATACAAATTATTCCTTTTGATATTTGAAAGCATTTAAATTCAAAATATAATAATTTAATGAAGAATGTATGTAATTTCTTTTTGAAAAGCCATTGAAAGCAGGTTTAATCTAGTTGGGAAGAAAAGACACCTATTAGAAATAACCTAAAACAAATTTACTGAAATACATGCCCAGGATTGTGTATACAGAAGCTTCAGGTTTTCAAAATAAATGAAAAAATCGAAGGCATATTCTATTCTAAAACAAAACCTTGATGTAGCTTTATTAAAAATCAGACAAAATAAATTTAAGGCAAAAAATCATTTGAGATGATAGTTATAATCTATCATAATACTAGAAGGTTCGATTTCCAAGGAAGACACAGTGCTTTAAAATTAAATGCGTCTAGGGACATCTGGGTGGCTCAGTTGGGTGGGCATCTGCCTTCAGCTCAGGTCATGATCCCAGGGTCCTCGGATCAAATCCACATCAAGTTCCACATCAAGTCCTGCATGGGGCTCCCATGTCTGCTCCTCCTCTCCCTCTGCCCCTCCCCCAGCTTGTGCTCTCTCTCTTTCTCTCTCACTCACTGTCTCAAATAAATAAATAAAATCTTTAAAAAAATAGGAAATGAAATCAAATGCAGCTAGTAACATAGTCGCAAACTTTATACAGCAAACATTGACAAACTTATAAGGAAAATTGGCAAAATCCATATATATAATAGGGAATGTGATGTACTTTTCAGTCAGTGATTGAACAAGCCTAGAAAAAAAAGATAAAGGAGATTTGAACACAGCAAACAAAGTTGACACAAGGGACACTGCTTCTAAAAAGTGCAGAGTATATACATTACTTTTAAGTATACATGGCATATTTATAAAACTCTTTGTCCATAAGGCAAATTTCAACAAATTTTAAAAGTCTGAAATTGCATAGATTATGTTCTAACTCACCAGAAGGCAACTAATTTAGACATCAGCAATAAAATGATAATTACAAAAACCCATTTGTGTCAAAATTTGAAAACATATTTGTAAATAGTCCATGGAGAAATAGATGCGATGTTGATCTGAACAGTAACAGAGACACCATATATCAGCTAATGCAATAGTCAAGAAGAAGTATTTATCCTTCACTGTTTCTACTAGAAAAGAAGGAAAGCGAAAACATAAAAAGTTAAATAACCACCTCAAAAAAAGTTTGGTCAAAAAATTAGCAAAATGTTTCCATCTCCTCAGCTTATCAAGATCAGTGAGTGTGTGAGTGTTCTGTGGTCAATAATCACCTCCTAGACGAACGTCGTCGGTGGTACAGGTCTGTTCTCAATGCTCTGCATTCCTTAGGGATCAGTGTCCTGTGTTGCCTCTTGAACAATATTCGAAAGCACTTGTGTCATATATTTCTTCCAGTCTTCTATTTGCTTAGCATTTAAGAGTAAATCCAGCCTTTATGACTGCATTCCGATTGGAAATGGAATATCCACCAGTCTGAATATTTAAACTTTCAAATAGCAGTTAGTGCTTGAGTTCTTAGTCTAACAGTTAAAAATCCCTTATTCTGAAATTCTGAATATTTATTGCTTTTGAATAGTTTTCCACACTGCTAGGATAGCTGGTCCCATGATAGTTGATACTCTCATATTAAAAACATATAGAACTAGGATTTCTCAGAATAAGCTATTCTGGAAATTCTATACACGTAATTAGAATTTGTTATTTACATAACACCTGCCCACTACAAAAACTACAAGTCTATTGTAAACTGATTCTTGTTGAAAGGAATAATGCTAGAAGATGGGGAGAAATATTGAATCTCCTTTTGTTATAAATTGATGATTCTATATTGTGTGAGAAGTCATTGTATGCTTTTAAATCTTATGATATATTAATACTTTAGCATAGAACCCAATCATTGTGTGTGAATGTGAAAACTTCCTTTCCCCAGAAGTTTCCAGAGATCCAAAGGTTTTCATTGCTTGAAAAAATTGCTGCCATAGCCTTTTCTTTGGATCTTCAGGAAAGCAGCTTTGAATATTAATGAATACTTTTATCTTTCAAATAAATTCCAAGTTGAGCACATTGACTACCTATTGCAGACCGCATATAGTCATAGAAATACTCTGTACATTCTGTGATGTTCTTAACAAAAAATAAGTGTTTTTTTATTTGTTTTTTGTTTTTTAAGAGAGAGAGAGAGTTGGGGTGGGGTTGGAGAGGGGCAGAGGGAAAGGGAGCAAGATAATCCCAAGAGGCTCCATGCCCAGTGTGGGGCTTGAACTCAAGATCCTGAGATAATGACCTGAGTCAAAATCAAGAATCAGAAGCTTAACTGACTGAGCCACCCAGGCACCCCGGGGAAAAAAAAAAAAAAAACCCAAAAACTTTTATTTGATATGAACATAATTCTGGAGAAATGTTGCTCTATTGTCAGGAGAAAAGCAAGCCAAGAATGAAAATTTTTGCAGACACTTCTTCAATAACCATAGGTCAATCAACTGTCATCTATGGTATGGGTTCTGAGACAATGTAACATCTCCCCTTTGAATGAAGAAATTAGAGTGAAGGAAGAAGAATTTCCCATAAGATATGTGAAGGAGCAATGTGTTTTCAGAAGAAGGGAGAGGCATAAGGCAGGACATAATAAATGGTGACAAAAAAGGAAAAGGCAGACACAAAATAAAGTATATAAAATAAAACTAACACAAACAAAAGAAAAACAAGATATCATGAATTCATAAATAGCAAAATAGAATATTAATTAGATTTGTCTCCCTTGCTTAAATTTTTGAAAATTTGACTCATATCTAATTAATATACTTAAATTGTAAACACATCCCAATAAGTATGATTCTCTTCACATACATCCTGATATAATATATGTAGATATATCATATACCTATAATCTATAGTAATTTATCTATATCTATATACCTATAACCACATATAATTTATAGAATGAGGGGATATTTTTAAATTTTATTTGAGAATTCTCTGTTTAATTATAAAAACTATTTGAAAAAAACTATAAAACTCTTCTGAGGGTCATTAAAGAACCCTTAAATATCTGGAGAAACCCACACCATATTTTAAAATATCAATTTAATCCAGTTAATATAGAGAGAGATTGTTAATCATAGTTCAAATCCCAGTGGAATTTTCTTCTTTGGTTTGTAATCAAGTCAGGAGGAGGGTAGAAGAGGGAGAGAGAGAGAATCCCAAGCAGGTTCCACACTCAGCATGGAGCCCATTGCAGGGCTCAATATCATGACCCTGAGACCAACACCCAAGCCAAAATCAAGAGTCAGACACATAACCAACTGAGCCACTCTGATGCCCCATGGTTTGTAACATCTAATGTGAATGCAAAGTATTTGATAAAAGAAGCAACAAAATCACAGAGGGTATGTTACAAATTACTTTATTACCTAGGATTATCCCTTCAGTGTCACTGATATATCCATTCATTTGTTTAGAATTTAATTATTTTAACTTGAAAGTATTCTATTAGAGTTCTGATTTTTCAATACCAATATTTTAAAGCTATTCTTCTATTTATTCCAGATGAATTCTTATAATCATTTTGTCAAGTTCCACATTAATCATTGAAATATTAAAATTTCAATATAAATTAAATAGATGAAAGAAAATCACATCTTCTTGGTCTTCCAGTTCATGATCATAGATCTCCTTCTATTCAGTGAGGTGACTAAAAAAGAAAACCCTCTTGATGACTTTTTTTTTTCATTTAGTAGCCCTTTATAACTTGTGAGATTATATTCATGATTTTATGTATTATTATTATTATAATAAATGGAACATTGTACATGACATATTGTGCTATCTAGACGAGCTATACATTTTGTAATAGTAATAATAGCTGTTATATTTTGAGTAATTATCATGAGATAAGTATAAGACACAAGGTATAGTATCAGAGCTTTATAAGCACTAAGCCTATGAAATGAATACTTTCAGTTCTTCCTTTACTTAAGAAAAAACTAAAGAGAAAAAAGACAGTACATTTTCTTACAGTTTCTATCACTGTATGTCAGTGATATATACAGTATATATCACTGTGCATATATACTGTATATATCACTGTATATATATACTGTATATATCACTGACATACAGTGATAGAAACTGTAAGAAAATGTACTGTCTTTTTTCTCTTTAGTTTTTTCTTATATATATACTGTATATATAAATACACTGTATATATAAATACACTATATATCAGTGTATTTCTATCACTGTGTATCAATGTTCATCTTTTCTTAAATGTTACTTTTTCCTTTAGAGTCCTTGGCATATTAATCATAGTTACTTTATTTTATTTTATTATTATTTTTTAAGCAAGTTCCACACCCAGCTTGGAACCTGGCACTGGCCCTGAACTCATGACTCTGAGACCAAGACCTGAGATCAAAATTCAGATGCTTAACTGACTGAGCCACCCAGATCCCCCTAATCATAGTTACTTTAAATTCTCTGTCTGATCATTCTAAAACCTCTGCCACATTTGAATCTGGTTCTGACTCTTGGTCTGTTTCTCCAGACTGTATTCTTTGCTTTTTGTCATGCCTTGTAACTTTTTGTTGAAACTGGTAGGCCAAAGGAACTGAGATAAGCAGGCCGTTAGTGTGAGTTTTGATGTTTATCTGGTTAGAACTTAGGCTGTGTTTCCTGGGTTTTTTGTGGCTTTTGGAAACTAGAGTTTCCTCTGTCCTTCTTGTTTTTGCTTCCTCTGTTGTCTTTGGATTTCCCTAGAGACTTTTTCTTACATAGACTCTGAGCTCTGAAGTTCTTTCAGTTGTCATCCCATTATTATGCAGGTGTCCTATTGATTTGGTGATAACATGGGGTGGGATTGGGGAAGCAATCCATAGGCCAATGATTAGGTCTCAGTTCTTTAGTGAACTTATGACTTTAGTGACTTATGACCTTCACAAATGCTTCTCTGCTTTTGCCTCTTCCTATCCCTCAAGTGAGACAGGAAGGCTGGAAGAGGCCAAACTTGGGCACTTTCTTTCTCCTACATTGGTTAGGCTCCAGTAAAACAGGTTCCCTGGAGAGTAGTCCTTTGTTAAGGAGAAGAGAATGTGGGCATATTTCGAAATGACTACTTTACTTCTCCACCTGCTGGAAAAACAGGGGGATTTTCTTCCAGTTTTCCCAAGGAGAATCTGGTGGGGCTCCTAGAGGCAAAACTCATGAAAGGGTGGGGACCCTCTTAAGATGGGCCACTTTAGCTCTCAAACTAGTCTACATTATCCTTCCAGCAATCCATCCACCACAATTTAGTGTTCCTGCTACTGACTCTAGCAGCATGTGCTGCTCTAGGTATCCTGCAACTTTCTGTGTTCATCTTTCTCCAGTTTTCAGGGCAATGGCTTCCCTGTGACCCCAATTCTCTCATGGATTGAAGAAAGGGGTTTTTTAAAGTTTTCTAAAACACTTTATTTCATTCTAAGGGTTTTTTTTTGTTAGAAAAGAGTGATGACCTCCAAACTCTTTACCTGTCAGACTGGAATCCGTAAGTCTCCAGCAATAAACTTCTTAAATGTTGCAATGCTAAAAATTGATTCAAGGGTTTCCAAATCAGGAAGGATCTCAGAATCTACACACTAAACTATTGTGTGTATATAAATAAATCTTCCGGTTCATTGAGAGGTCTGGATACTCAATATTTCCTAATATTTCCTCTAACTACATACTTTTCTGTTACTTGTAGCCAGAATAACTTAAATAAATATAAGGTTATCTCTGAGAGAAGCTTCTCTATATTCTATAGGTTTTAGCTGCACACTCTTTTTTTAAAATTTATATAAATTTGTTTTTCTTATTTAGGTGATTATTGCTATTTCCAGCATTCTTGTGTTTCCCTCATCCAAAATTTCCATTCTCAGGTATCTAGTACTGTGTCTTTCATCCATTTTGCCCCCTTTTCTATATGTTCTCAAAGAGCATGCTTCTTTTTTTCCTGATCACTGATTTCACTTTTGCAGGGCCGGTTGTAAACATTACAGCTTTACTTCTTCTCTAACAGTTTGGATTTTCTGAAATTTTCTTCTTACTTCAGTCAGCTCACTCTTCGTTTTTTACTTGATCCCACACTGCCTTCTTTTTATGATTTTTTTTTTCTGCTTCTGTTTCATTGCATTGTTCTTGAGCTTACCAAGGAAATCTTTTCTAAAATGTTTCCCTTGTTCTTATTGAGAATTGTACTTAGAGGTAACTTTCTCTGTGTTTTTAGGAAAACACAATAACGAGACAAGACGTTTTGTCTACAACATGAAGATCTGCCCAGTGCTTTGCTCAGCTTTTAAATAATGTGTGAGAAATGTCCGTGGCTTTCTCACTACCTCCTGAGGGGTGGCTGAGCTTCTTACTTAGGTCTGTACCAGAATTGCAGGTTGAGTATGCAAATTAAAGAAGACCTTCAACTTCTAGTAGATATTCATCTAGCTAACCTGATATCTTATATGCCTTTATTTTGGGGTTACTGTACAACTGTAGAGAATGTCAGCTACATGGCTGGCTGTTTAATTTTTTTAAGGGTTATGCATTTGGTTATTTTATTTTCCAAGTGGTTATCTATGCCTTCACCCATCTAACTTGTCTGCCTCTACATTCCAAGAAGCAAGGTATTACTTTTTGCCAATTATATTCTGTCCAGGTCATGGACTAGGAGTTGTAGTGTTTAAAACAATTTTTTGAAGACTTTATTTATTTATTTGAGGGAAAGAGAGAGAGAGAGCAGGAGCCGGGGGAGCCCTAGATGGGGAGAGAGAGCGAAGGGGAAAGAATCCCAAGCAGATTGCACACTGTGCACGGAGCCTGATGCAGGGCTCAATTCCACGACCCTGAGATCGTGACCTGAGCCAAAATCAAGAGTTGGACTCTTAACCAACTGTGCAACCAGGTGCCCCTGAAACGATTTTTGAAAAATAAGAAATAAAGATAGAAATGGAGATGGGGATTGAGAGGACATACCTCTGCCCTCCTGGAGAAAGAATCCTCATGAGGTTGGATGTCCGTTTTCTGATTAGGTTTGATAATGGAGAGAATTAAATGGTGTAAGCACTGCTAACAGGATTATTTAAAAGCTTACCCACTGGGTAAGTGGGGCTTATGTCTGTCTTCCCTCTCAAATTCTCAAAATTTGTGCTGATTTCAGCTAAAACTCATGGCTTCTGCTATGTGTTAAAATGGACATAAATGGACTTTGTGCCCAACACTAGCCCTAGCAACTAATCACATGTAGATCAGTGTAACTGTATCTCTATCAGCAGCTCTATCAGCACCAATCCTATTTTGTTCAAAACATTTATGTAAATCCCCTCCTTTCTTTTTAAAAACTCTAACCTCCTTTGTCTCTCCAGAGCCCACTTTGAATTTCGGTCAACCTGTCTCTCCCATAATGCAATGCCTAAGACTCCCAACAAATGCACACATTTTATTTTGCAGTTTTCTCTTTGGTTGGCGGGCAGGTTTTGTTTGCAAGTTTTTGGTGAATCCTCAAAGTGCAGCTTCACAGAAAAACACGTCAGTCTTGCTGCAGTTTAACTGAGACTAAGGGTAATCTTTTTTCAAGGTGTTTTAGAGTTAAAATTATTTTAAAAATGATTAAAATTAGTTTTACATATAATTATTAAAAATATTTTTAAAAAATAGAATATTTAGGAGAAGGAAGTTGAGGGAAATTGGAAGGGGAGGCGAACCATAAGAGACTATGGACTCTGAAAAATAACCTGAGGGTTTTGAAGGGGCGGGGGTGGGAGGTTGGGGGAACCAGGTGGTGGGTAATAGGGAGGGCACGTATTGCATGGAGCACTGGGTGTTGTGCAAAAACAGTGAATACTGTTATGCTGAAAAAAAATTAATTAATTAATTAATTTTTAAAAAATAAAATATTTAATTCCCTAGTGTCTCAAATAGCTGTTTTTCTGGATTGCTTTTATCCCAGTGGATGCTATAGTAGACTCTGTTATCACCACTCGAATCCCCTTTCGTGATGGGTCCTCACTTCTCAGACACCAGCCATGATGGCTGACAGGGAGCTCATAGCCCAATCTCTGCCTGAGAATCGCCCCCCGCTAAAAGGAGCTGCCTCTCCTGAGATACCCTCCCCCACCAGGAGCAGATGACATCTGCTGACTTGTTAAACTGAAAACAACACCCCAAGCCAATTGTCCCAGTTTAGGACATCTCTGAAGAGCTGCCTCAGCCTCAGACGCTTGTAGAAATCAACTGAGGCATTTGTTATAAATGAATCGCAGTTTACTTTTTGCTCTATCCAGTCATGGTCCTCTCATCCAGGTGTTCTCAAGAGTACCTTCCTATTTTTCCTGCACTCATATCTTTGTGTGGAAATCTGTTCCACAGGAACCCAACTGGAGACTATACTTCCACTCATTCTCTGAGATCAACCATTTGCTCTTCTCTGACCATCTATGCCCTGGGAGGCTCACCTCTCAATCTTACTTCATTAGATGACTTTGCCCTCTGGTATCCCGTTGTCTTTAGCCATCAGTATATAAAGGCAGGAGATCAGAAGGTAGGAGGACAGTGGGAGCTGGGTACTTAACCCCCAAGCCCTTCACTGTTTCACGGTTTTAATAATAACTGAGTTTATCCATGGTCAAGATTTTTCAGCCTCGGGCACCTGGGTGGCCCAGTGGGTTAAACCACTGCCTTCAGCTCAGGTCATGGTCTCAGGGTCCTGAGATCGAGTCCCGCATCGGGCTCTCTGCTTAGCAGGGAGCCTGCTTCCCTCTCTCTCTCTCTCTGCCTGCTTCTCTGTCTACTTGTGATCTCTGTCAAATAACTAAATAAAATCTTAAAAAAAAAAAAAGATTTTGTCAGCCTCTTTTCTGTGGCTCTGGGCCTTGGATTAGTAATGGCTTCCTCTTATGGCTAGTTTAATACTTTCCTCTGCCCATATCTCTGTAAATAGTCATTTCATTAATTTTTTTCCCATTTAGTCTGTGTACTGGCTGTTTCTTCCTGGGCCCCCAACTAAAGTCATTTTGAAAACATCATTCTTAATTTATTGGTCTAATTTATATCATCAACCATTCAACAACACAAGGTTTTAAAACCACCATACAGCACATACCATCCTCTCATACAACAGAACAGAAAAGATGATTTGAAACCAGTTCATCATTAGCATAAGCCGTTATTTCAAAATGCTGGACATGAGAAGGTTCGAAAGGAGCACTGTGACCTGGGGAAGGATGGCAGAACTCTTCAAAGATTTTTTTTTTTTTAATTATTATTTGTCAGAGAGAGAAAGAGAAAGCACACAGGCAGGCAGAGTGGCAGGCAGAGGCAGAGGGAGAGGCAGGCTCCCCACCGAGCAAGGAGACCGATGTGGGGTTCCATCCCAGGATGCTGGGATCATGATCCAAGCTGAAGGCAGCCACTTAACCGACTGAGCCACCCAGGCATCCCATGGATGGTAGAATTCTTAATAGGACTTTACCTGAAGGGGTCAGCCAAGGTTAAGTTGGTTTGAAGAATACAGCAGTCCCCCTTATCTGTGAGGGGATACATTTCAAGAACCCCTAATACCAAGGATGCCTCAGTGGCTCAGTTGGTTAAGTATCTGCCTTCGGCTCCGGTCATGATCCCAGGGCCCTGAGATCGAGTCCTGCATTGGACTCCTTGCTCACTGGGGAGCCTGCTTCTCCCTCTGTCTGCAACTCACCCTGCTTGTGCTCTCTCTGTCTCTGAAAAATAAATAAAATCTTAAAAAAAAAAGGACCCCAACACCAGATAGCACTGAATCCTATACAGATTATGTTTTTTCCTATACATACAAACCTATGATAAAGCTTAGTCTATAAATTAGGCACAGTAAGAGATTAACAGCAAAAACTAATAATAAAAGAAAAAATTATAATAATATGCTGTAATGAAAGATATGTGAGTGTGGTCCCTCTCAAAATATCTTTTCATACTGGACTCAGCCTTCTTGTGATGATATGAAATGATAAAATGCCTGGGTGGTGAGATAGAGTGAGGGGACTGGTGTAGGCTTTGGAAGATAACGGGAGGCTACTACTAACCTTCTGACCCTATGTCAGGGAAGATCATCTGCTCCCAGACTTGGGTTGACTATAAGTAACTGAAACCAGGGAAACCAAAACTCTGATAATGGAGTGGGATGGGATGGACTACTGTAGTAAGCCAAAGATGGTTCTCTTGTAGTGTAAGGGATTTTTCTTACAAATTCAAAGCCATTGTTTGCACAATTTGTATTTGGCCAAAAGAAGTAGAGAGGGACAGTTAGGGATAGGGACATGGGCCAGAGGGCTGGAGGGAAGCAGTTATGGGGGCAAGGCCATGGGAGAGGCACATTCTTAGTCCCTCTGTGTGTGTCAAAGTGAGGACATGACTTTCCTCAAGATGGGCAAAATTATAACCAGAATAATTTAAGACATTAAGAATACGTAGGAGAAGGAAGATAAAATTTTTCTTTTAAGTTTATTTAGACTTTTTAGAGAATGAAACACAAAGAACAGAAATGGATTAAAATAACAGCACACTTTTGAGACATTTACATAAATTTCTCAAAGTGAAAAATTATGCCTGCTTAAAACAATGAACTAGATACAATGAACGAGGTACTAGAAAAAAAAAATGGCGACCCATTTTTTAAAGTTTAGGTAATTGAGTCCCTAAGCAAGGAAAGTTGGTCGAGAAAGATAATTTGCCTCAATCATTGTGATTGCAATTTAAATTATATTAGAGAACCTGAAAAAATACCTAATACAATTACTGAGATATGAAAACTCTTTTACTTCTCCCTTTTTCCTTCCTAGTTAACTTGTCATTTGCCATCTGACCTTTCACTGAGTAAGAAGAAAAGGAATCCACTGTTCCAGGAAAGAGGCAGCAGAAGTTCCAGGAAAATACTAATTCTTCCCCCTCCTTCCCTCAGCTGCATTAGGCTATTCATGCCACAGGTTGAAAAGCTCAGGGCTGGAATAACTAAAATCAACTCTAAGAGACAGGAACGTTTATGAGGGAATGGTGTTAGTGGACAATATAAATTTGCTTCCTTTAGAGTCAACACTAGTCCCCGGGGAAATACCCTAGTCCCCACTCCATGTGAGATTTGGTCGAGGTAAGAACTGTCTGTCATTTTTACATATTCTGTAAAACTCTGATTTACAACACTGGATAAATTCTGTTCTAAAGCAACTACACTCAGTGGTTCTCACTGTGATTTCTTCTTTGCTGCCTTTGAAGTTAATATGAACGTAATTTTCAAGGCGCCTGGTGGCTCAGGTCATGATCTCAGGGTCCTGGGATCGAGCCCCGCATCGGGCTCTCTGCTCAGCAGGGAGCCTGCTTCCTTCCCCTCTCTCTGCCTGCCTCTCTGCCTACTTTTGATCCCTCTCTGTCAAACAAATTTAAAAAAAAACCTTTAAAAAAAGAACGTAATTTTCAAGAAGCCAAACGCATGTTGATTATTTCATTTTTCTTATAGATGGTCAGAGTATTGCATTTCATGGGGACTGCTTTAAAACTCATAAAAACAAATTGGAAAAGACCCTTTTTTAAGCAAATGAAATAGAAAAAACAGGTTTTCTTTTTGTTTTAATTCTAGGAACTCATGAATCCCTATTAGCAATCCCTTTTACTGTCTGCTGAGGTGCCTGGGAACAACTAGACACAGCTTGCTGCTGTTTCTTGTCTTACTAACTTATTTATACAGCTACTTTCCTATAGGAGTCTCTTTTGAGATTGTTCTCACCTGTGCTTTATGCTTGCTTCCTTTCTTTCTGTCTGCTTCTTGTTCCATGCCTTCATCCCTTCTCATCTCATTCATCTGCAATAGCTGATTCTCTGCCTCTAAATTAGCCCCATAATGTCACTTGCTGTATAAAAATTCTTCAGTGTCTGCCTTAGTTTTCAGGACAAAAGTCAAGCAATAAGATTGTCCTCAAATTGCAAAGGACCAACAAGAAATCTTGTTTCTTTATCACTTTATTAAAGAAAAATTATTCAGGCCATTCAGGACACTCCTTAAAGATGATAAGGAAGATTTTATTTAAGAGGGACCACTACAATGAGTGTTTGGGAGTGGGGAAAAGAGAGGCAGCTCACCTTCTTTTATTCTTTTTTAAGATTTTATTCATTTATTTTTGCAAGAGAGAGAGCGAGCAAGCATGATTGGGGGGAGGGGCAGAGGAGCCCCATGTGGGCGGGATTAGATCCCAGGACCCTGGGACCAAGACCTGCCTGAGCCAAAGATAGCCGCTTACCAACTGAGCCACCCAGGGACCCTGCAACTCACCTTCTAACACAAGGGCAAGCAGCAATTTGTAGCCAAGGTCCGTGGATGGAAAATTTACTGAAAAGAAACATCAAGTCTTCAGGGATTCTTGCTAGATTGGCTTAACTGGCTCTAGGGAAGGCAGGCCAGGATGAGAGGCACTGAGATGAGAAATGAGGAATTTGAGCAGAATGGAGGGTGATCAGGTTCCAAGGGTGGATATTTTCCCGAAATTAACTCAGCAGAATCCTTGCAAGCTAAAACTGGACTAAGTGAGCTTAGGACAGAGCTCAAGGTCAAGGACTAGTCAAGAGGAGACCCATTGTCACTCATTTCTTTTTCACTCCCATATTAGTATTTTTTGTAGCACAAAATTCTTTCATTGTATTCCTCTGAATCATACCATATGGTGGTAAACGTGCTATTTCCTCAGCCTGAAATTTTCTTTGTACCTGCAAATAGTTTACTTCTACTTATCTTTTAAAATTCAGCTTAAATATCTCCTTCTCTTGGAAGTCCTCTCTGAGCCACAAGTCCAATTCGGTTACTCCTCTTCTGGGCATCCCTTCATTCACTCAACAAGTATTTATTTAGTGCCAACTGTGGATTATTCCAAGAGCGAGACACTGAAGATGTGGTGGAAAACAGCATGAATGAATCTTGCAAATTCATCTGTCACACTTAATAGATGTTCATTTAGCTGCTTGTCTTTTCCTACCACCTTTGGTTCAATGAGAGAAAGGCCATGGACTCTTAAATATTGTGTCTCTAGAACTTGGCCCACAATATGATGTAAATATTTGTGGAAGGCAAGAATTAATGAGGGCAGGAAGCCAGAATGGAAGATGTTGGGGAAATAGAGTTAAAAACAAACTCTCATGCTATATTAGTTTGCTAGGGCGACTGTAACATAGTACCACAGCCTGGGTGATTCTAGCCATAGAAATTTATTGTCTCTCATTAGAATTCATTTAGAATGTGCATTACAAATCTCTTCTTTCCTGTAAAAACAAGAGGAAGGTAAAATGAAGAATTATGTAGATAAATTATCACACTGATCAGGTACCTAACTACAGTGGCCTCAGATAAGCTCCTAATTTCTCCAGCGTTCCATTCTCTGAAGACCATGCTGCTTCAGTCACAGTAACAAAGAATGTCAAGAAGCATGTAAAGATACACACTTTTTTCCTGGAACTAGATACTTGTGCAAACACAGTAAACAGTTTTTAAAATGATTTGAATTATGCATAAAAGGAGAACAGCAGGAAAGTATAGAAAGCATGGTGACCAGTAGATTGTGGGATTATAGACAATTTTGTTAATATTCTTGTTTTCTAAATTTTCTCCAATAATATGTGAAATAATTATAACAATACTTTTGTTAACACTTGAACAATGAGAATTTCTAATTCCATTATTTTTCTGGGTCATTTTCCCTAATTCTATGTGCTGGGAAAAATAAGTATACATGGAATTGTTTGTCTCCACTCCAATGTCTTTTGTCTTTTGGCAACATGAAATATCCAGTTTCAAAGAGCAGCTGCTGAGGAGAGTAAATAGTTATTAGTGGGGTTGTACTTATTCTTCATGATTTCCGCCAAGATCTTGAAGACAGTCTTATTTACTCCCAAGATAGCATTTGGAGGCACACATTTGGATTTCATCATTTCCCATGTAGCTTCACTGGAGTATCAGATCATTGAGTTCTAATTATATATTTTAGCTGTGATGCAAATAAAGAAGTCTTTGGGGTTCTTTTTTCAGCTATTTACAAATTTTCTAATATAATGCAGCTAAATGGAACTCTAGTAGGATGTAAGATTCAGCAAAGCATTTTGAAAAATATCCTGAAAAAGTGGAGTGATGAATGGCTTACATGTCATCTGAATCTGTGTCTGGACTGTGTGTTAATTATGCATTTCTGAAAACAGATGGAATGGCCAGACCAAACTGCAAGACCATTAACAAAAGCCCAGGTGTCTGTGAAAATATGGCTTTACAAAAGTCCACCTAAGATTCTTTTTTTTTAAAGATTTTATTTATTTATTTGACAGAGAGAGAGAGATCACAAGTAGGCAGAGAGGCAGGCAGAGAGAGAGGAGGAAGCAGGCTCCCTGCGGAGCAAAGAGCCAGATGCGGGGCTAGATCCCAGGACCCTGAGATCATGACCTGAGCCGAAGGCAGCAGCTTAATCCACTGAGCCACCCAGGCGCCCCTCCACCTACGATTCTTAAGGATTAGTTGAACAGCCCACAAGTTCCACAGTTTGGACTGAACTGGCAGTTCTCTTCTCTACCAGAGAGGTGCCTTGGCTGCTGGACAGTGAGTTCATTGTTTATGATGCCATCAGTGAAGAACACTGACTCTCATCTCAGACAGTTGGTCCTGAGGGGTTCACCCAGTAGCCAGAAGAGGAAGAAGTGGGAGTACCATTCTCAATTCCACAAGGCTCTCCAGCAAGAGGCTGAGCTTTGTGGAATTCATAGTCTCCTATAATTTGGAAAGACCTTTGTTGTCATTTTGAGCTCTGTCCTGAAGGTACAGTTTCCATTTTACCAAGAAGACATCAGAGGCTTTGCTGACCTTCTGTTGGGAGGCATGTCTAGCCCAGGGCATTGTAGGAACTTGAATACAGAGTAGTAATTGGTGGAGGGGGGGGGGGGGTGCTGGTTAGGACCTGGGTTTCCAAAAGAGCCCAACAGGATGCCAAAAGTTGGCACTCAATAGAGATATACTGGGCTGCCACTGAGATGGGCACTTAGTCTAAGACCCCATAGGAAGTCAGTTAGATTTATGTTTGGTCCAGAGCTTCCAGGAGGTATGGTTAAGTGTGACCAAGGATGTAGAGCCAGGTGGGAGTAAAGTTGAGGCTTGCTGGAATGCCAATTAGGCAGCTTCTAAAATGCACTGTTGAGCCTTACCCCTGTGGAATCTGGCAGAATTGTGGATGATTGCATACAGAGGGCAAAGAATTAGGAGAGAACATGAAAAGATCTAGTATGTGCTGTGCCTATCTGAGTATAACAAGTGGTTCAATAGTGAGTAATTGATGTCTGATGACCAGGAGAATCTCTCAGCACCTAGATGACCAAATGGTGCTCAGAAACTTGACAGGTGAGGCTGTGCCTTGGATCTTCTGGGGTGTGGTTTCCCAGCCACACTGCCTGTACTTCCAAATCAAACTGGAATTTGATGAGAACAGAATTGAACACATTAGCTAGAACAGTGACCACACAGGATACTCCTTGGGCCAGTTGTAGGTCTTCTATCAATTCTACAGCAATAGGATCCTTAATAAGGGGAACATAGCTGAAGTTCCCATAATTAGTGGTACTGGATTAAATACAAGCCAAATGGGGCTATTGAAAGGGGAGACTATGGGCTTAATAATTCTGTCTCCAGCATATTTTGAATAACAGGGTGTAGGTCCTCAGTGCTCTATTTAAGTTGGTATTGGAGGATGTTCACCATCCTGACTGGAAGAGAAAGAGGCATCAGTGTCCACTGGTGGGTTCTACCAGGAAGGCCAAAAACTTGGGCTTGTTCCATACAGAGCAGTGTCAATGCATTCATGCCTGTAATAGGAAACAAAGAGCCAAGGGGGCCACAACCAGAGGAAGGTGTTTGAGGCAAGTAGTACTAACATTTGCATCAAGATGGATTTGTACACTTTCTGGTATTTTACTGGCAATGCCCAGTATGGAGAAGAGCTCACTCTTTGGGAATGAATTTAGGAATGAATTAGGAATGAATTTAGGAATTTCAGAATGGCAGTAACTTGGAAACCCAAATCTAATTGGGCCAAAGAGACTGTGTATTTTTATTGTCCCAGTGGACCATCAGAGTGGTACAGGGGAGACTATCACCAGGAGGTGAGATAAGTCCTGGGGGGCCACCAATTTTCTAGGGTAGGTGCTAAGCTGTCTGCCAGTGCTGGGGGTCAAGAAAGGGGCAGAGGTAGTATAAGGGACTGAGTTGGAGGCAGAGCAGTTAGAGGACAGTTACATTGGAGGTGGATGGCCTGTAGAAGGGGGGCTGTAGGTGGAAGAATACTAGTTTTATGGTCTGCAATTTAGAGACGGGCTGTCCAAAGATAAAGTGTCCAGGAATTCTGAGATTTCGTAACTCTCAGTAGAGGTTTGCCTATGTATTCTCCAAAGGGGCAAAATTAGATCAGGGATTTATTAGAAAGGGAGTGGGAACCTCCTTTCATTAGGGAAATTTGTGTGAGGGTAACCCCTGTGGGACAACAGAGGCAGAGGGATATGAGTGGAGTATCTGGGTATTTAGGTGGGAATTTCTTCCATGTCTAGCAACCATGTCAATGTCCTCCAGTAGTTTTTAATGATTTTTGGCAGTTCCAATAAAATGTAATAGAACTGCCCTATAATTAGGGAGAGTACTTTGTAAAATTCTCTGGTTTTGGAGTCCAGTGGGGCCCCTTCAGGATTAGAAATGAAGAGGGGGTCATTTAGGTTAGCATGTTATCAAAAAGATAAGAAATAACAAGTGTTAGCAAGGATATGGAGAAAAGGGCACATTTGTGCACTGATGATGGGATTGTGAATTGGTTCAGCCACTATGGAAAACATTTTGGAGATTATTCAAAAAATTAAAGTAGAACTTCCATACTATCCAGCAAACTCACTTCTGGGTATATATCTGAATGAAATGAAATCACTATCTCAAAGAGATTTCTGCACTCCCATGTTGATTGTTCATTGCAGCATTACACACAGTAGCTGAGACATGGAAATAATCTAAGAGTCCATTGATGGATGAATGGATAAAGAAAATGTGGTATATATATATGCAAAGGAATATTATTTGGCAGTAAAAGAAAAAAGAAGAAGAAGAAGAAGAAAATCCTGCAATTTGCAGCAACATGGATATGGATTCACCTGGAAGGCATTATCCTAAGTGAAACAAGTCAGAGAAAGACAAATACTGCTTGTATTTGTTCACTTATAGGTGGAATCTTAAAATGTTGAATTCATAGAAGTAGATGGTAGATTGGTGGTTGCAAGGGGCTGGAGGAGGGGGTGGGAAACATGGAGAGATTTTAAAGAGGACAAACTTCTGGGTATAAGATGAATAAATTTAGGGGATCTACTGTATAACATGGTGAGTACAGTGAGCAATACTGTATTATACACTTGGAAGTTGCTAACAGTGTAGACCTTACATATTCTCAACATACATGCAAAAGGTAACTATGTGAGGTGATTGAGGTGTTAAAACTAAGCTTATTGAGGTAATCCTTTCATAATATATGTGTGTATCAAATTATAACTGCACACCTTAAACTCATACAATGCTATATGCAATTATATGCAATTATATCTCAATAAAGTTGGTTGTAAAAGAGACTAAAGAAAAAAAAGATCCAACTCCATGTACTGATTTATTTTTAATTTTTTAAAGCAATCTGTATGCCCAACATGAAGCTCAAACTCATGACTCTGAAATTAAGAGTTGCATACTCTACCTACTGAACCAGGAAGGAACCCTACCATATATGGATTTAAACTTGAGTTTTTCACTTAATACACAACTTTGAACATCTTCCTAGTTCAATAAATGTAGGATCCATTATTACTTTTAAGATACATAGTACTTCATTGTATGAAGGTACCACAATTTACTCAACCTTCTTGTACATTTAGTTAATTATCATCTTTTTAATCAAAACAATACAAAACAAAACAAATATCCTTCTAAGTAAATCTTTCTACTTATCCTGCATAATTTCCTTTAGATAAATTTCTAGAGAAAGATTCCTGAATCAAATGCTGTAATGTATGTGATGTACTGTGTTAAGGTGTGTATGTGTGTGTGCACACATGTATACACACATATATGTAAGAATGAAAGAGGAATGACGTCGCAGTGCCCAGAGTTAAAAAGGCAGGGTTAACACTTAATTTACCAGCTGTGTGACCTTGGGGAAGTTTCTTAACTCACTGTGCTTCAGGTTCCTCATCTATGTTAATGAGAATAAATAACTGCCTGCCACATAGGCTGTCATGAGAAAATGCGCATGAAGGGATACCTGGGTGGCTCAGTCAGTTGGGCATCTGACTCTTGACTTTGGTTCAGGTCATGATCTCAGGGTCGTGGGATTAAGTCCTGCATCAGGCTCCTTTTTGAACATGTACCCTGCTTAAGATTCTCTTTCTCTCTTCCCCTGCCTCTTCCCATCCCACCCCCACTCTCTCCCACTCTCTCTCAGGAAACAAAGAAAGAAAGAAAGGAAAGGAAAGATGAAAGAAAGAAAGAAAGAACGAGCAAGCAAGCACATGAAGTGCTCAGCACAGTGCCAGACAATGAGTCCTTGTTGAAACGTGTTAATACGTTTAAAATGTAGGTATTCTTGGGTACAAACCACCACAGATACTATAATGCAGGTGCTCTTAGAAGTCACGGAGAAGCCCCTTCACAACTGAGTTACACTAATAAAAGTAACACACAATGGATGAGCTCAGATATAGACAGATATCACAAGAGAAAAAGTGTCTTCCAGGGTAAAAGTTTGAAGACAGTACTAGATTGCAACCTAAGCAATAATACTAATAAGGCTAAAGATTTTGACAACAGAAGAGGGATGGTTGATTTTGAAATAGGAATATTGGGAGGAGGTGTGGCAGAGGCACAATCCAGGAGAAAAAGTGCTCGTGGACCAACAGGGACATTGGCTCAGTAGCTCCACCGGTTCAGTGGAAGTGGGTGCACCGCCATCGCCGCTGGTTGGCAATAGGAATGAAAACCATTCAGTTCATGTCCCTTGTTCTATCCCCAGGTTGCTTTAATAACCTTCTAATTATAATTTCCATTCCCATGGAAACTGTGCCGTAGAGAAGAGAATGTACTGACTGACTCTAACCAAGTATTTTAGCCCACATAATAGTTATATTTTAGGAATAAATTAATAAATCAGTGTTCTATTTTGTTAAAAAAGTTATGATAAAATTTATACTTAAAATGTGCATGGAAATATACTGATAAACTTGAAAGCACTTTATGAATGTTCACTATTATGTTGGCAAAAACTCACCATATTCTGGGAAAAATCTGCATAAAAGAGAAATACCGTTCTGCCTCCCTTCCTTTCATATGTGTCCTGGGAGTGGTGAAGTTGGGGCAGGCACTTAGTGTTCAACAACAGACTAGTGGGGGAAAGTCCTTGCTCCAAGGATAATGACCACAACAGTAGCTATGAAAAATTATAAACCCAGATACGTATTTCTAGAGCTGAACCCTTAGTTTAATGGTCACTTACAACTTAAAAACTAATTGAATTTTAATTTTCTCACAGATGCATTAAAAAGCAATTTATCAAAGAAGAAAAAGAGCAATCTATCATGACTTTTAAAGGATCTTTCAAGTGGAAACTTGAGGAGCACAGTAATAGATACTAAATGAATTTTATTACTGTTCTGGTGGTCTGATAATTCTGTATTTTATTTCCCCGCAAAAGAAATCAACATTAATTAGAATTAATTAATTAATTAATAACCAAAATCAGAAATTTTAAGCTATTTAAGAATTATAAATATAGATCATATCTCCCAACTCACCCAACATTTGTTTGGCCAGAATAGAAAATTTCAACATTTAGAAAATTTCAACATTTGGTGTTTTTTTTGTTGTTTTTAAGATTTTTTATTTATTTTAGAGGGAGAGAGAGAGACAGAGAGACAGGGGAGAGGGACAGAAGAAAAGTGAAAGAATCTCAAGAAGACTCCCTCCTGAGCATGGAGATCAACCTTATCACCCCAAGGTCATGACCTAAGCCAAAATCAAGAATCAGATGCTTACCAACTGAGCCACCCAGGTGGCCCCCAAAATTTCAGCATGTGAGTCAAATTCATTAAAAGATCTCAAGGCCTTTATTACAGATGCATTTATCTATTTTTTTTTAAAGATTTTATCTATTTATTTGACAGACAGAGATCACAAGTAGGCAGAGAGGAGGCAGAGAGGGAGAGAGGAGGAAGCAGGCTCCCTGCTGAGCAGAGAGCCTAATGAAGGGCTTGATCCTAGGATCATGACCTGGGCTGAAGGCAGAGGCTTTAACCCACTGAGCCACCCAGGCACCCCTACAGATGCATTTACCTAAATAATTTACTGTCTTCAAAATCTTTTGGGGAAATATTGTGGGAAGGGGGTAGTAAAGGCCAATTTGTCCAGCCAGGGATTATGACAGGTAAAATATATGAAATAATGAAATAAAGCAAAAAGGATCAGAGTTTAAATCAAGCAAGAAGATTTTCAGAAGAATAAGATGTTACTGGATCATTAGGAAAAGAAATTTAAATTTTGTTTGGAAACAGAATATACAGAAGTTCATCAAAATTTGACAAAATTTGTTTAGAATTTAAATACACTTCTTATATTAACTGAAGTAATTGCCTTTATCAGTTATACAAAAACTGTAAGATCCAGGTGTATATTCATATAAATATGAATGTCCTTAAAAGTTTTTAAAATAAATGTAACATGTATTTTAACCATGACGCCAAAGTCCTGTTATTTTTGCTGTTTAGTCCTTATATTACCTATTTATTCACTTTCACTATCCCATAAACCATACCACATAAAAGGGAACCTGAGTTCGCCTTCTCCCAAACCTGTTTATATGTCTCTTTCAAGGTCATGGCATTTGGTGGTAAAAGGTTTACTTCAATCATCATCTTGCGATCATCACCTTGAATCATCTGTACTCAAATGCTGATAGAAAGTAAGTGTTGGTTGATCATGTAGAGGTCCCCATAAAGCTTTTTAGTGAACATAAGAAGTAGAGTGTTTTGTTGATTATTTCTAAAAGAAATCAACTTAGAAAATTTGAGTTCAAGGTCATCTAAGTAAAAGGCCACTGTTTTTATGATTGCCCTAAAAGAAATATCTCTTTCCTAGACATATAGGATCAGAATTTCTGAAAACCAAACTCAAAATCTAATCTTGGAGTTAAATAATAATGCAAGATGAATCCCCACTCTCCCTAGTCTCTTAGGTTAACGTTAGGGCATTGATTATGAAAGATTGGATTCCTGAAAAATTGGGATGATAAAATGAGAGAGATTCTGATGCAGTTGAGATAATCAAATCCTTAATTTTGTCAAGCCACCTTTGCCAGTAGGATCATCCTCTTCTCTCCTGTTTTAGAAAATTAGTGGGCCTTTACCATAGAGACTGCACAGGTCTCCTGTGAGTAGGTGTCTTGCACAGACTTCTAATTCTCCTCAAGACTTCCTTCCACTACAGCATGGATCTTTGAGTGAAATTCATGAGTGAAATCTCCATTCTTGTGCAAAACTACCAGCTCTTTTTGTTCTACATTTATGTATGACTTGACAACCCAGTCTCACCAGAGATCTTAAGAAACCCCATGTGATAAAGACAAAACTTAATAAACAATAGGAAACCACTGTCTCAAAACTGACATTACCAATAAAAATAAAGCATAAACTAAAATAATTTGAGAAAAAAATGATGGAAGAGAGTAGGAAAACAAAAAGAAAGCAGTCAGAGAATAAAATGAGTTTATGGGAGTTGAATATATAATAATAGAGATGAAAGTAAAATATTTTGAACGATAAAGTAATATTCCACAAAATAGATTAAAAGGCAAATATATTAATGGGAACAAAAGGATACAAAAGCTAGAGGATTAGCCCTGCAAGACAAATTTTCATAAAATAAGAAATTAGAAAGAAAGAATAAAGAAAACAAAAGGGAGAAATTGTCAAAATATTTCAAGAAATATTTCCAGACCTGAATGACCCAAGTTTCCTTATTGAAAATGTCCACAGAGATGCCTTATAAAAATAAATGAAACAAAACCACGGGAGTATATCATTGTGGTATCTTAGAACATTTAGAAGAAATTCTATTTTACTAATAGGAAAAAAGAAAACAGTTTAAAATGATGAGATGAAATGGAATTGATTTCTCATAGAAATACTTGAAGCAAGGCAACAGTGAATCAAGGTCCATTCATCCTTTATATGGAAGCTACTGGAAGATGGGTTGCACTAGAACAAGAGGACATCCAGAGGGTAAGAAAAAGAAATGTGAAATACACAAGAGACATTCAGGGAGTACCCAGGATTATGGTCCAAAAGCTCTTAGGATGATGACCTGGGCAGCAGACCCAGAAGGAAAGCAGTTCTTATGGGGCTAGGTCAGGAGGCTTCAGGAAAGTTTCCTCCAAAAGATAAAATTAATAGAATATATTTAAGTGTTTCAACTTAATGACACAAGAGTTACACAAACGGGGGACATATGAGAGTTGAATTAATTATAAGTACACAGAAAACCAAGCAACCAAATGGTAGAAGATTCCAGGGAGAAAAATTTCAAGTCACCATACTATACTTCATAGCTTGGTACTAAAGAGCTAACCAGTCACAATGGTGATGTAGAAAATTGAGAGAATGGAGAGATAAGAAACATGCCTGCAGGTACTGGTACAGAAAAAGAAGTCAGTCCTCAGCTTGCATAGTGCCAAATTCATAAATTATTCCTAAAATGGAAATTTTAGGATTGGCTGGTCTCAATAGAAGGTAATTGAAATTGTTACCTGGAGGAGAGATGGAGGTGAAGGGGTAAGGGAGCTGTTTTCTTGGTAAGCCATGTGGAATTATTTGACTCCTTAAAATATGTGCTTGAATACCTTTGAGGGCTCTTTGACTCAGTATGTGCATATATAGCTTTGAGAAAAGTTTAAAAAGTTAAAAACACAATTTATTCACAAATGATTAAACATTTCTGATCCTGTATAAGTGAAGTCTTAGGAGATTAAGCACAAACCAAGATAAATGAGTGGATGATTGTAATCAAATATATTATGGCTCATGTAATTTAATCTAAATGTTACTCATCGTAAACTCAGTAGTTTGAGGGAATCCATAATAATGCACAGATGACACTAAAAAAGGAAGAACTTGTTTTTTTAAGTCGTTCATCTATTTTTTTGGTCAAATATTGCAGGGAATGGTTTTTCCAGGTATCATCATTTCTTGTAGTCTGATGGTGGGGGGGGCTTTCCCATAAATCTTGACACTCAGGACAATTTATCTTTGATTCTCCAGGTCAGAGTTAGATATCCCTAATAGCCTAATATAGATGTGTGAATTTCACCATATTTTTATAGATTATTCTTTCTTCTCAGTCAGCGGGGTTTGTGACCATCATTGTAGCTTTTCTTTTCTCATCGCTATAAATGTTAGCCAGTTGAAAGTCTAACATCAAAACGTAATGAGTGTAATTGATTGTTGGAAAGAAAAGCCATCTGAAAATGGTTATTCCCTCCCACCCCCAACTAATGTATAGGTTCTGGCAAAAATGTTCCTTCTGTTATTTTTAAGACTGCCCAGGACTGAATAGTTCCCTCATTGAACAAGCAATGGAGAATGAATACATTCAGGTCACAGTCAACCTGGTCCTCAAAGACCTCCTAGTTTATTTGATTAACTTCAGCCAAAAGACAAATTATATAGTTATGTGACATCTGAAAGTGACTTTGATAAAACTGGGTACATGGTGACCTAGAAACCTTTAGACATTGTTGGATAGGAGTAAGTATAACAATGTAAAGCCCTTTTCTCTCTGTGGCCAATATTCACTGGATCAAAATAACCATTATGTATCCTGTGTGCTTCTAACTGTCCTGGCTCTTTTCATTTAATCAGATGCCCCTTTGGAAATTCCATTTTCTCCTCTTCAGCTTTGTTTCCTAGAGAGAACTTTTTTGGCCATGCTGTCTTGCATATATTCTGTCCTTCTATTTGGACAGACTTTGGAGCTGTGACTACTCAAGATTCCCACAGGAACGACTTGTAAATTTGATGTTTATTAACTCAGCTGAATTAGGATTTATCATTTTCTTTTCTGAGCTGTCTTAACACAATACACAGGAAAGTCTTAAACAAGTTTATCCACTCTAAATGTTAGTTTCTTAACAAGCAATATATTGAAGGAATCCTTCTTTACTTAGATCTTCCTTCCTTTTGTTCACCATTATTTCTTATTGCATGTATTTTTTAGATGGTAGAAAGACAGAGAGTGGAGTTTCTTCTTCCCACAACTGCAGTATCCTTGCCTCCTTTACGAAGCTGGAAATCCTTACACAGTTATATTTACTGTTTCCAGAGATCCTGGTGATACTAATTTCCATTGCATTACCTAATGTCTAATTAGTCCATTCACGGAGGTAAAATCCCAGGCTCCTTTCTAAATGAACTTAGAGTCTAGACCGATACTTCACAAACAGAACAATTCACTTAATAAAGAAGTATCTAAGAATAAAGAAAAGTTTCTTATATCATAGGTTTGACAATTGTTTCTTTGACTAATTTTGTCTGTTTCTGTTGGATATAGTTTTAACAGTGATTTGGGAGTTTTTGTTGGAGAAATGAATACTGTGAGCTATTTGAAGTGTGATAGCAAATTGCTTTTCTGGTTTTCTAAACTTGGTCAGAACGAATGAATCAAGAATAAAAGAATAAGTTGAAGATATTCAGATTTTTTTGCTAGCCAGAATTAAATGTTTGTAAAATATTCAGAATAATGAAAGAATTTGTTCCATGCACACATGAACAATTTGGTCTGATGATGACAATGCAGTGATTTTCTTGATTTATTGCCTGATTGCCTGGGCATCAGGTTTTTGTTTTTTGTTTTTTGGTTTTTTTTTTTAGGATTTATTTATGTGTTTTAGGTGAGGTCAGAGGGGCAGAAGAGAGAGAATCCTGAAGCAGACTCCCTGCTGAGCATGGAACCCTACATAACTATATGGCAGGACCCTCAGATCATGACATGAGCTGAAGTCAAGTGTCCAAGCCCAACCGCCTGAGCCACTCATGTGCACCCCGTGCATTAGCTTTTTAACAAAAAAGATGCTGAAATTTCACTTGTCATTGTACTTGATGCAAACAACTCATGCAGAAGTTACCAGCTACCTGTCTCATGAATACTGACATCACATATATACAACATGTCTTAAGCAAGGATGAGCTCAGGGAAAATATAATTTATATTCCACTGAGTGAAGTAATCTTTTGAATTTTACTCCATAGTCTCCAAGGGTCTATGAAGGCTTTCATTTCTTTTTTCCACTAACATAACAAAAACTTGGGGCAATTTAGAATGTATGTGTCAAATCAATCCCAGCACAATGTTCTATTAACTCTAATGATGCTAGTGGAGAGTAGATCTTGTTGTTGTGAGGGTTCTAAGAAGTCTAAGGGAGAGGCAACATAGGAACCCAAAGCCTTTAAGAAACTTCTCAGTGGCATTTTCCTCAGGCATAGGACCATTCCCCTATTTGAACACTGACAAAAAAACACTCATAAAATTCTTCATACTTTATTCAGCAAATGATCCATTAGAATAATTTTCTAAATTTAGCATTTTTTAACTTCAACTTCATCATTAATGGGGGCTTTGCCAAAAAAAAAAAATGCCTTTGTATCTAATGGTAAGTCACAAATAAAGTATACTACTGTAGAATGACCAGATCAGGTGGAGGCCAGCAGCGTGGGCAGGGAAAGGATTCACCAAGACAGAACAAAGGAGATGGAAATTCATTGACTCACCTCAAGGGAGCAGTGGACAGGGCAGCAAAGGAGAGACTGTCTGCCAGAACGCCCTGGTGGGGTGGGAAGGGTGGCAGGGGGCTGTTGTTAAGTGAGGGAGGTGAGGCGGTATGAGAACATATGGACTTTTCTTTTTTTGGTACCTGTGCATGCTGGTAAGTGATCCATTGGTCAGCTAGGGTTTATGGATATTTGGAGGTAACCACCTAATGAGCTTGTTTGCATTCAGCCCCGGTGGTCACTGTGGACCTTTTAATTTCCAGGCTTACATTGCTCATGCCTGTTGCCTAAAAGTGGCCTCTACACCTACCCTACCCAGCTCCTATACCAGTACCAGTAAACTGAGAAGTCCAGCACAACTATCATCCTCCAGGATTTAGGAGTCCGCCTTTGCTACTGACATGGATCCTAAATTTGCCATTTTACAAACTAAATGTAACAAGATTGGCCTAGAGATGTTAAAAAACAAGATGCAACTGAGTCAATTTAAAGATCTAATTGGCTTTATTCAGTGATTCATGAACTAGGCAACAACACCCCATTCTAGCAAACAGGACGGAGCTCCCAGGGAGTCGTACACATGAAAGGTCTTTATAGGTGGATGGAAAATGGGACGAAGAGGTTATTGGGGGGAAAAAAAAAGAGAAAGGATAGTTTCAGGCAGGGTCACCTTCCCTTAGGGAGAAGGACAGGAGGACTCATCATGCCCATTACTTCACTAAGGGCTGATCAGGAAATTCAAGACTGATTGGTTTAAAATTCCACTCCTAGAAGAGACTGAAACTGCAATTAGATTAGGCATAAGTCTTTGTAGAGCTTAGCACGACTGACTCCATTTGGGGCCTGTCTCTTTTTAACAGATGCCTCCAATAAGGCTCAGGGGAGAGAGCTCCCTCCACGTGGGGAGGTTGTTCTGACATTTACAAAGCCCTCACAAAAGTGATACTGGAGTAGGGACTTGAGGGTTGTTATTTATATACAGAGAAAATGATAGAAAATTTCTGAACTGACCCTTTAAAGTATTTGATGTGGGGAACAAAGGCAAAAGAAAAAAATTAAATTTCCTTACTACTTACAGCCCATTGACAAGTCCTTGAAATAGGCAGAGTGACCTTCCTCTGGGAGCTCAGCTGTCTCACTGTTGACACTTTCCTAAGGGCAAAAGACAATCTTGGCTTAACATTGTTCTGACCCCTCCAGGATCCTGGGAGTCTACTTTAAACATACAGAAATTCCTTCGGAAACTGGCTTTATCTCTACCCCTCCTCAAGATATATGTGGGCAGTCATCCACCAAACATCTAGCCCACTGATATACATCTGAAGGGTCTTATGGCTGAGGTTTTACTTAACAGTAATAAAAGACCTTTTCTTAAAAATAGCTAACCCCCGGGGCGCCTGGGTGGCTCAGTGGATTAAGCCACTGCCTTCGGCTCAGGTCATGATCTCAGGGTCTCAGGGTCCTGGGATCGAGCCCCGAGTCGGACTCTCTGCTCCGCGGGGAGCCTGCTTCCTCCTCTCTCTCTCTGCCTGCCTCTCTCTCTGCCTGTCTCTCTGCCTACTTGTGATCTCTCTCTCTGTCAAATAAATAAATAAAATCTTAAAAAAAAAAATAGCTAACCCCCTCAGGGTCCTGGAAACCTTGTTTCTAAAATACTTTGGAAGGTTGTGTTGTCTCTAACCCCCTCCCAACCTGAAGGTATATAATCACTCACCCATCACAACCACACGGCAGCTCTTTCTGCCCATAGGTCCTGTCTCTGTGCTTTAATAAAACCACCTTTTTGCATCAAAGACAACTAGAGAATTCTTTCTTGAACATTTGATCCAAACCCCAACATTTCCACATCTGTTTCATCTTATTTCTTATATCAGTTACTGTATCAATAATTTGGAAAAACTTCTAGGCTTCTCCTCTTATTTATGAAAGTAATATTGTTACTTGATATGGGATAAAATATACTTCAGTAACAGACGCATTTTCCTCAGTTTTTTTTTTTCAGAAACATGATCTTCATTAACCTAAAGCCCAACTATTTTCCCAATTTCAATATGATTCAAATTAATTCAGTCATTTCTCATGGAGAGTCAGGAAATCCTTGTCTTTGCAGGCTAGTGGAATGGACAAATGAGATCTAGGAAAGGACATCTATAATTAATGATGGAGGCCAAAGAAGTAATTATGAAATGGCAATCTTGAAGTATTTGTCTGTGTAGGAGTGCAATATATCATATGAATCTTCAATTTGAGTGGCAATGGTACAGTAGATTTGGGAAACTGAATTTTTTTTATACAAGCAATTTCAAATAAGTCATCCTCTTGATCTTGGTGAGCTGCATAGAGTTTTAAATCATACACTTACTCTAGTTGCTAAAGGCAGGAATGTTTTACCTGAGTTGATAAAGTGTCTGGATCTATAGGTAGTTTCACTGCTTAAGTGTGAGCCGAGAAGGAGTGAAGGCTCTGAAAACCAGTGTGCACAGCTGCCTCAGACCAGTTTCCTTACAGGGATGACTCACACACTTTCACAATTCTAAAGGTCACTGAAGGTTGTGTTTGTGCAAATTTGGGGAGGCCAGGAGCTCAGAAGCAAACTGGGGGCAAGGTTCTCTCATCATCATGTGTTATCAAAGGATCCGCTAAGGCTTAAACTTGAAACTGCCCATTCTCCCCAGAGGATTTTTTCAAGGGGCAAAAACAAACAAACAAATAAAAACAGTAGTTGGGGAACTAAAACTTAAAGCAATGTTGGCAGTTTGAAAAAAATTCATGCAGGTGATTTCAGCAGAGACCAAAGATGAGTATGCCGTTCATTAAAAATTTGGTGGTTTTTTTTCCTGATATGAAGTATTAACACTCAACTGGTTTTTACTTTGAAGAAAGAGGATCTAATGAAAGACGAACATTTGGAATATTTCAGATGGTAAAGAAATAAGCCCATAGTACAGACATTGATAAACGAGAACAAATAAGCCCAAATTGGCCTCATCTGTCCCCATTGACAACAAACTCAGGCTTAATTACTGTTTCATCCTATTCCAGGAATTGTAGCCTTTTAAGAGTCAATCTGAATTTTCTGATCAGCACTATTGAGGTCATCTTCATGGTAAAAACTCTGCCTTTCCTTTCTGGACAAAAGATGTCCTGGCCTGAAACCATCCTTTCTTTTGTTTTGCTAATAAATTCTTGCTCCAACCTTCTTCCAATAAAAACCTTCCATTTCCTATGACTCCTTGGAGAATCTCTCTATTTGCTAGATGGAATGGTGCTGATCCACAAATTGCTTAAGAGAGCCGATTAGATCTTCAAATTTACTTGGTTGAATTTCCTTTTCCTAACATGCTAAAACAAAAATTTTCCTCTGGTTTATGGTTTCCATCAGTAAATAAAAATTAACCCCTGATGTGGAAAACAAACACAGGAAAAATCATTTCCTTACTACCTACAGCCCACCGACAAGTTCTAGAGGCAGACAGAGTGACATTCCTCTAGAAGCTCAACCGCTTTGATGCTGACACTTCGCTAGGGCAAAAGGTAATCCTAGCCTGACCACCGCCCCGCCCCCGCCCCCGCAATCCTGGCATGTCCATTTGCCTTAATTTTTCCGTTATTTGCACTCTTTTAATGATCTTTTAATGTCTGTATACAGAAACACACTTCTCCTTAATTACAAGAGTGGCTTGTCAGGGCCCTGATTCTCAGTCCCAGGAGATGTCACTCTGGTGAACTGTGGGAGGCCACGATAAGGCTTGAGATGAGGACCAAACCAGGCCCTGACTTGTGTCTCCTTTAAAGTCCGAATAGCCTAACAAAAGGCTTATTAGGACAGAAAAGTTGAGTTGCACTGAGAAGGGTCTGTGCTATGTGTTGGGCGCTCGCCTACGTGACTTCCCACACGTTTACTAGTTAGATGAGAGCCAATTGGTTGGGGTCATAAGCTCTTAACTGGTCCTTGCTGTTCCAGCACAGCTCCTAAATCACTCTCAGGTTTTACTTCTTATGAGACAATTGTACTAACATCAGCCATTGCTACAGGTGTTGATCTGAAGTGGGCAAAACAGGCCTGGTCTGGAGGGTTTTTGTGCACGTAGCAAAGTCTTTTGTAACCAGCTGAAGATAGTTACTGTTGGCTATATAATGCCTCGCTGCCCTAAATAAACTCAGCACTGTTGGACATCCTCCTCAGTGTCCCTCCTGTCCCCATCACTTTGTCTCTTTAACTTCTTTTCACCATCCTCTTACCCTCACTTTTCCTGGTCGATTTGTCGTGCCGGCCGCGACAGTGAACACATCAGATTCTTGATGCTTGAGTGGTGTGTGTGTGCGTGCATGTGTGTGTGTGTGTGTGTGTGTGTGTGTGTGTGTGTGGTGTGGTGTTGTAAAACCACTCAGATGATTTGGAGATATTTTCCCTCTTTCCTCTACCCTCCACGTTACTGATACAATGTCTCCTTTTTGATGTTAAGTGAAAATTTCCTCTGCTATTTCTTATTTCTTTTAACGTCTGAGGACATTATTCTCCATTTGGCTGTTACTTTGGAATGCTGTCTTTCCAGGGTCTCTTTTTGCCACTTTTTCTCTTCTACACAATATTTCTACACAAAACAGGAGTTAGAAGCATGTTCATCAATTACTGTTCTCAATTTTAATATTGAAAAATAAAAACAAAGCAAAACTAAAAAGTTGTCTTTTACTGACCACATTAGCACGGAGTGAGGTTCTAAATTGCCTCTAGAATACCATGGAAAGGCTTTCCTCAGTGAACCACAGTTCACCTTGTGTTTCAGTGGTAAGGTACAGGTCCTGAACCAAAATTTGGCCCCAGGAACAACTCGATCATTCTTATTTTGTGTTTTAAAATAAACTTTAAAATCCTTTATTTTCTCCGTATTTCCTAGTTTTTCCTTTTTTGTTTATTTGTGTATGTGCGTGTTTAGTCTTCAAAATGTACTTTGAGGATTCGCATTTGTCAAAGCTCCAATTTTACATATTCATTTACTCATTGCTAGGCATCTTTTTTAATTCTCCCAATATAAGGCATGTTGAACACTTACATCTTCTTCACTTCTTCACTGAATCAAAAACATATCTAAGGTTGATCATTTTGTCTCTAACACTTATCACTATCTGGCAGATGAATGCGTAACTGAATGAACTGTGTTTCTTAGACTCTTTTTTCACTTGATTTCTATAGTATTATATTATATATACATATATATATACACATTATATATAGGCAAAAGAAAATTCAGAAAACTTTATTAGATATGCATATTTTACTGAATGAGGGGAAAAAAAAAAACTCACACAGGGAGTCTTCACACCCAGTCTGGTGTGAAGTTCAGAGACATGATGTCAGGGGATGGTTTTTGAAGTGAAAATGGACACATTGTTTCACCTTTACAGTGTTTCCAGTTTCCAGATGGCAGGGGAGTGGTTAAAAGTGATTATTTTATGCCAGTTTAGGATGATGACCTGTTTCATTTATGAGTAGTAGAGGCATTCGCAAGAAATAATCCAAGTTGAGTTTAGCTGACATTCTTGAAACAAGCTAGATTTAATTTTATGTGGCTTAAATGGTTTTGTCTGCTTAGATTTTCAACTCTGGTTTCCATTTTATATATATCTAAAACTTCATTAATTCCATCTTCATAAGTTCTACCTACACTAATCAAGTCTCATAGTTGATGCTGTTCTTTTTTTTTTTCAAATATTTTATTTATTTATTTGAGATAGAGAGAGCATGTGAGCAGGGGGAGAAGCAGAGGGAGAGCCAGAGACTCTCAAGCAGATTCTGCATTGAGCGAAGCCTGACCGGGGGCTCAAACCCACGGCCATGAGGTCATGACTTGAGCTGAAATCAAGAGTTAGCAGCTCAAAGGACTGAGCCACCCAGGCACCTCTGATACTGTTCTTAAGACTGGAGCCATGGTGGACCAGGGGCAACCTTGGCCTACTTACACTTCTTTCCTCAGCAGCACGTTACATCTGGTGATGCTCCTTCCACTTTTCACCTCAATGTCTTTAGATATGCTTTCAATGTTTCTAGAAGCCACGAACTAGAGTCTCGAAAAGAAAATAATGGCATTAGCAAAAGTCTTAAGGAAATACTTAAATGTAGTAAATATTCTTCCCCTTAGTGTATTTCACAATTTCTTCTAAGTTTATGAAATATATTTTTTTGCCTGGTTTGACTTTATCTGGTGTCTCATATCCTCTGTTATTATTTCCACATGTTTTGAGCCTCTTTATTTCCTAAAAATAAATTTAGAAAGTTATCTCATTGCTACTTCAGTCTCATTGTGTTAGTCATTTCACCTTTCTCTCAAGAGTCACGGAGAATGTGTGTCAAAGCTTGGCCTACGAGAAACAAATCACAATGACAACTGCAGTTCTAGAGTATTACCAAAACAAAGACAAAAAATAAAACAGGGAAGAAAGGAAAAGATAAAGAAAAAGCATAAAATGCTGAAAACTGCCAAATAGAGAAGTGAAGTCAGCATCTATATGTACATCCCGGATTTGCCACTATTTGTATCAACTTGTATCAACTTGAGTAAGTTACTAAGCAGATGAACCTAAGATTTCTCATCTTTCATTAGGACAAAAAAACTACTTTTTTTCTCCTTATGAAACAACCTCATAAAATTTCTTGCACTGTACTTGGCACTTCCAAGGTGCTTCAGTACAATTCAACACAACGCTGTTTGGTCAGGCATGGTGCCGACCCTGGAAGGATGGAGGTGCGAAGACAGGCTTCTGTACTCAGCAAGTTCACCGTCTTGTTGGGTTCCCATCACACCCTGGTCACCTCTTTCTTTCAAAGCATCACTTTGAAAAATGCCCTCCCAGTGGATCACAAGAAATGCCCATCAGTGATGTTCTCCAAATCTCATGCTGGAAAGAGTCTTGATGTGAGGTTACTGGATGAAGGTCTATGGTTTGGAGAACAATCTATTAATAGAACTGCAAGCACAGATGGCCCAGAGTTCTTTTCAGGGACAGCGTTCTGAACAACATCCATGGCAGCTGGTTTCTGTGACACAGTCTTTACCAGTAGAAGAAGGAATCAGGTGGCCTGGCTCCATTTCAACTGGGTGGCACCTCATGGAATTGGACACTATTTAGCATGAATTTACTGATTTTTGAAACAGATTGTCTTGTGATTTTACTGCTCTTTTCCTTACGAAGAGAGGTTTATCTGCTATGAAGCTTAGCGTGGCTACCTCCTTTCTAGCTCATCCTTCGCTTCTGGGTGATTTATCAATGCCATTTGCGTCTCGGGTAGAGATAAAATTAAAACTAAAATTAAAGGTAAAATTCATTTTAAAAATAGCATGTGGTGTGAAGCCGTGGAACAAACAAATATTCTAACACCAGTGGCATTTAATTTAAGTTAACACCATTCTCAACACAGTTCTTTGTCAATTGTCACTCTGTGAGAAAAATCTCAACCAGGGAGAAGGCAGTGATACCTGAAAATGATCTTTGTTGCGATGGAGCAAGAGAATAGGCCAAAAGGATTTTTTCTTTAACTGTTTTAAGTATTCATGTCCCAAAGAACTATCATAAATGTTGTTACACAATGAAACAACAACAACAAACTTGGATGACTTTCTGTGCTGGAAATCTCTTATTGGCTGCCAAACCCACAGAACTTACAAGCTCACATTTTCTCCACCGTGAACTCACTGTGTCGGCCAACCAGTCCATGAATCCTTTCCTTCTCAGCATCGACCCCTAGGGTCCAACGATAGCTCAGCCATGACCTTTGTTTGGTGGGGGTAGCCGTGATGGTTGTGGTGAAAGAAGAGAAGCTGGAGGAGTCTTAGTTTAGTCCTCCTCCAACCTGAATAATAGCAGAATGACCTAGAAGAGCTTCTATTAAAAGGCATATTTCTGGGCTCCATGCCAAAGGATTCTGATTTTCACAGGTTCAGTGTGGGGCTCAGGAGCCCATATCATAAAACACTTTAGGTGTTTCTGATCATGAACCCAGAATTTAAAGCTCACTAAAGGAAATGCCCTTCTGGTTGTGCTTCTAGTAACTCGGCCTTGGTCCTTCTTACCTTGTCCCCCATTTCCAGGAACTAAATCCTGCCCATGTGTTCCCACGCCCAAGTCTGTGGGTTCTACTTGGTGTTTTCCAGTTGACTTTCTCCCCATAAGCTCACCTACCACAGGGTCCTAAATTCTAAATCCCAAATAACTTGGGCCGTATAAAAGGGGACAGAATGCCTTGTTGCAGGCCTGTCTGGACCTGCATCTTGTCTGCTCCCAGGTTTCCTGACACTATGCTGTGCTCTGCTTGTCTGCCTGCCATAGCGGATGATCCTAACTTCAGCGACTCCTTGACACTACCACCTGTTGCCTGACGTCCAGTTCCTCCATCGGGATTCTCAGATTTAGACATTCATATGCATCAGCTGCCGTGGATGTTAAATAGACTTTTACACTCTTTTGCTTGCTAATAAATCAGAAACCCTGGGAATTGATCTTAGGAATCTAGATTTTTAGAAGCATCCAGATAATTCTGATGGACGTGCTGCTGAATCGCACTTTAAGAAAAAGAACGTACGGAGATGCCTGCGTGGCTCAATCGGTTAAGTGTATCAGATGCCTTTGGCTGAGGTCATGGTTCCAGGGTCCTGGGATGGAGATCTGTGTCTGGCTACTTTTCAGCAGGGAGTCTGCTTCGCCCTCTGCCTGCTGCTCCCCCGGCTTGTGCACTCTCTATCTCTCTGAAAAATAAATAAAATCTTTAAAGAAAAAAAAAAAAAGAACTTACAACTAGGTTCATTTCCCTAAGTTTTGGTTCCTATTTAGTAGGTGAATCTTATTTAAGTCTTAACTCATTTAGGTCTAATCCATCCTGCTGCTGTGAACTTGCCAGCCGCTTGGCTGTATGAGGAAAAATACACAGCATCGAATTAAATCCAAATGTCACCTCTTCCTGGCCTTCTCTGAACTGTCATTGCTCTCTATTTGTTTCCCTTTTTTGTTAGTCACCATATCCCATCTTGTTTTATACATTTATATCCATCTTAAGAAGCTGTGATGTCCTCCACTGAAGCCTCTTGATCTGGGTTGTC
The DNA here is from genome assembly GCF_922984935.1 of Meles meles. Classification (NCBI taxonomy): domain Eukaryota; kingdom Metazoa; phylum Chordata; class Mammalia; order Carnivora; family Mustelidae; genus Meles; species Meles meles. The sequence goes on from NC_060070.1 coordinate 14,384,217, forward strand.
TCTCTTTCCAGTGCTCAGCACAGGGACACAGGGCCTGGCACCCAGCAGGTGATCGAAAAGCTTATTGGATGAAAGCAAGAGAGTGCCAGACTTGGAACTGGAGGTATGAAGGACTTATGTGATTTCCAGAGGTTTATTCTCTTTTTAGAAGGTTGTGATTTGAAGGTATTTTAAGACTTTATTTGAAAATGCCAGTAAAAAGGAATATCTTGCCAAAAAGAATGATTGCTTGTAATGGTCAAAGAAGGAATATTGAGGGGCACCTGGGTGGCTCTGTGGGTTAAAGTCTCTGCCTTCAGCTCGGGTCATGATCCCAGGGTCCTGGGATCGAGCCCCACATCGGACTCTCTGCTCAGCAGGGAGCCTGCTTCCTCCTCTCTCTCGCTCTGCCTGCCTCTCTGCCTACTTGTGATCTCTATCTGTCAATAAATAAATAAAATCTAAAAAAAATAAGGAATATTGAAGGAAGGACTATAATAATGACCACACTGTCTTTCCATCTGGCCACAGGTTTGGCAAGGAGATTGCCGATGGGTGGGATTTGGTAATTATTCAATAAATATGAGTTAGATGGCAACCAAACTGGGTTCTTAAAGACAGGGTGTGCAATACTTTAGTCTCTATGGTAGTTGCCTGTTTTTAGGTCAAAACAAATGAAGTCAGCTAGCTTTAGAAATTGACTCATCAGAAAGATTTTTTTCAGAATTTCTGAAGCACTTTCTTTAAAAAGAGTCCCCGATGTTGGACATTATTGTTCCATGTCAACACAAAGAGACCTAAGTTTTTTCAGTGTGCCAGTAAAACTAAGAAGCTAAAGACCAATTCACCTGATCATTTATCCTACAATGCAGTTGATAACCAGACTTGGACTCTCGGTTTTATATACTTCTTTTCCTTTCCATCAAGGAAATGGACTGAAGAAAATAAGTTTGTCTTAATTCTTCATTTATTTCTCTTTCTCCTAGCAACCACAAGAACAAGAACACTGCAAAATAAGGTGGGGAAAACTGAAGCCAAAGGCATCTACTTCCAAGAAAATTAGCCAGCATCAGAAAATTCCTGGTCAGTATTATAAGAAGCCCTCATGCATTCACCAGCAGGAGCAGTGGAAGTGGAAGCTAATGCCAGCAAGACCCCAATGGAAGAGTTTATTAAAAGAAAAAAAAAAAAGCATTTGTGTACATAGTTCTGGATATTAAGTATATAGGTAAGCTTTCTTTTTTTTTTTTTTAATTTTACTTATTTATTTGAGAGAGGGAGAGAACAGGAGCCATGGGGCTAGAACCCAGAACCCTGAGGTCATGATCTGAGCCAAAGGCAGATGCTTAACCTACTGAGACACCCACTCATCCCCTCCAGGTAAGCTTTCAACATGATGAACTCATGATGATGAACTTATCCAGTCTTTCAGGCATTGTTTCAATCCCCTTTCCTCTACTAGTCAGGATCCAGGCAAGAAAGAAAAACCACACCAGTTAATAGAACAGGATTTAATTTGAAGAATTGTCCATTAAGGAACTGAACATTTAAATAGGTAGGACTAGTGATTCACATAGGGGGTAACTGCAGGACCTAGGTTCACTGCTATGGATGGAATAAAAGAGAAAACACTGGGATTATTAAATTTAGAAGTCAACAGTAGAGATTGTGGAGTCAAGACCCAGATCTATAAGGAAGAGGGCTCTCTGGCTGTAATTAGTGGCCTCGAAATTTATGAGCGAGCACCCACAGAATGTGTGAGGCCTGAAGGTTACAACACGAATAAATGAAAATCTCTGCTCTTGAGATGCTTACTGGGTAATGCGGAAGGTACTAATGTATGTGAAGGCAACTTGCAAACTGCAAAGTATGGCAAAAAACCAAATTTCTATCGTGGCTAGTACATTTCATATGTATATCTATCATGATCATTCAAATAGGGTATTCTGGGGCAGCCTGGATTACATATCTTCTGTCCCATTTATAAAACCACATATTAAATGTAGGGCTTGATTTTTGGTTTGAAATATACAATAATCAACTACAATCCTACATATGCCAATTAGCTTCTAAATCTACCTGCTGAGGACCTAGACTTATCAAAACTAACACCAACATTTCACAGTCCCCACACTGCTGGTATTCAAGATTTGTTTATTCTAGTCTAACTTTCCTGAGTTGAGTTCAGATGGTTCTAGTGACTACCTTAGCTTCTTGGAGGCTGGACCCGGTGCAGCTGGGAGGAAAGGGAGAATGTTGCTTTGTCATGCCTTTTGAGATATTTTAGGCACACTGAGCAGGGACTGAGTCATCAAATACAGGGTAGAAAGTACACTGTTCTACTGTTGGTGATTCTATATTTTGTCTTATGGGCAAGGCATGGTTTATTACAAAAACTTTAGAGTCAGAAAAGAGTTCATCAGAGTTCACAAATTACTTACAGGGAGAAGAACATAACTGCATATTAATCTTTCTCAGCTCTACTTGTACACAGGTGGCAAAATCATCATTTGTGTTTCAGTTGATTATGAAAGAACATGAAATCTGAGTATGAAATAATGGGCACGGAGAATAGTTGCTCTTGATTTAAGATAACAGTCTTTTGCCTCACCATTTCGTTCTACAAATGAAACAATTCCCATAAATGTTACATAAATACTCTGCATTTTGTCAACCAAGAAATATTCTGCAAATATCTGCAGCCAGGATCTCTCCCTGTAATTAGCTTCTCATTATGCAGTGCCCCCTTCAATCCACTCAAACCGTCCTTTACACTAATTGCATAATATTTCATCATGAGCAGAATGTGCCCGGGTGCTCTCGCCAATTTAACCAAAGCTGGATCCTTGATCCAGACCTGTTGTAAAATAAAGCACACTGCCTGGCACATAGCACTTACGAAGTTTGGGTGGATGTATCGACTAGTGCTCTCATTAAGACACGCATGTGACATCTTATCTCACAGTGATGTATTACTCAACAATACGTCTCAGACATAGTACCTCTCTGGATTTCTCATTCTTATATTTAAAACTATAAATAAATGACAAGGAAATTACTTGTGAAACTTAATGATATGACTCATCAGAAGTTATAAATTATAAAGATAGTCATGTTTAAAGTATTTATGGTCTTTTTGCAATGATTTTCATCTTCCCAAGAGCAATTTTATGATTGATAAGAGTAATAATAATAAACCTTTTGGAGTCTTTCCTATGTGACCAGTCATATGTTAAAATCTTTACATGATTAACTTCACTTTACAAAACATATTTATGAGTAAGATCCTGTTATTATTCCCATTACAGATTAGAAAATCTAGGGATTAGAGGTGTTAAGTAAATCACTAGAAGATACCCCGTTAGGACATGGGAGAGTGGAGATTCAAGGCCAGGTCTTTCTGGCCCTAAATGTTTTCAGAAGTAGACTGGAGTTGGAAAGGAAAGACATATGATAAAACAATTGGAAAGTGGAGTCTAAAATTCGGAAAAGGAGTAACTTGAACAGTCTTGAATCAGAATTAGAAACAAAGTCAAAAACTTTCAGTCCTGTGTAATGTGAGTAGTGCCTGAATATTCGGTATCAGGAAGGGAAATTCTGTAAGATTTTGACTGTCTACCACCCCGTCTGTAGGGGAACCATGCCCTTCCAGTTCTGTCTGGTGCTGGTGGGCCTATCAACCACATTTCCCCCTTATCTTACAGATGGATATAAAATGGTTTCTATTTGACCAAGGAACTCACTCCTTCTGGGGTGCCTGGGTGGCTCAGTCGGTTAAGTGTATGCCTTCTGCTCAGGTTATGAGCCCAGGGTCCTGGGACTGAGACAGGCTTTCGGCTCCCTGCTCAGTGGGGAGTCTACTTCTTCTCCCTCTGCCCCTCCCCGTGCTCGTGCTCTCTCTCTCTCTCTCAAATAAATAAAACCTTTTTAAAAAAATTAATTAATTAGGGCCCCTGGGTGGCTCAGATGGTTAAGCATCTGCCTTCACCTCAGGTCATGGTCCCACGGTCCAGGGATCATGCCCTGCTTTGAGCTCTCTGCTCAGCAGAGAGCCTGCTTTCTCCTCTCCCTCTGCTGTTCCCCCTGCTTGTGTTCTCTCGCTCTCTGACAAATAAATAAATGAAATTTTAAAAAGCAAAAAACAACAACAACAAAAAAACCCTCTCTCCTTCTGCCAGCCCACGCACACAGGCATGTACACACACACACACACACACACACACACACACACACACCAGAACCACAAAGATCCATCCATTCAATGATCAGGCACCTAATTGATACTGGGTTATCAGTCTTGTGGTGTTGGTATTTGCATTTGCACTCCTGGATAGGAAGCCCTTTCTCTGTTTGTTGCTGCTGAGACGCTGTGAATCTTAAGCGCTCGATGGCTATCTTGCTTGGCCCCATAGAATGAGATCATCACTTCAGAGGGAAGCAGAGATAAGGCAGAGCTGATTTTTTTCAGTTCCAGAACTCATGCCAGAGCTACCCTTGACTTTCCAGTCCTGTGAACCAACAAATAGCTTTGAGCCATTTTGAGCTTTTTGCCCATTCCTTGGAATAAAGTTTTCTGACAGCAATTTGTTCTCTAGAGTGGGTGTTAGAAAGGATAAACTTTAAATAATAAATTTAGGGGCGCCTGGGTGGCTCAGTGGGTTAAAGCCTCTGCCTTCAGCTCAGGTCATGTTCCCAGGGTCCTGGGATCAAGCCCCCGAATCAGGCTCTCTGCTCCACAGGGAGCCTGCTTCCTCCTTTCTCTCTGCCTGCCTCTCTGCCTACTTGTGACTCTGTCTGTCAAATAAATAAATAAAATCTTAAAAAAAATGATAAATTTAGCTAAGTGCAGGTGTGGTCACAGTAGAGACAGTATCTTTACTTTGAAGGTAGACATTCTTGTGATGCATAAGAAAAATGAGTTAATCAAATGTTTCTCCCAAACCCTGCTATGTACTCTGCATAGAGGTGTTAATTCTATGACTGACTGGATGTCTTTTTTTAGATTTCTTTTTTTTTTTTTAAGATTTTATTTACTTATTTGACAGAGAGAGAGACAGTGATAGAGGGAACACAGGCAGGGGGAGTGGGAGCGGGAGAAGCATGTTCCCTGCCTAGCAGGGAGCCTAAACCCAGGACCCTGGGATCATGACCTGAGCCAAAAGCCAATGCTTAAAGACTGAGTCATCCAGGCACCCCTCTTTTTAGATTTCTTTAAGCTAGAATAATTAATCTATATATTTCCTTTGTGACATTGATATTTTTGAATTATCCAGCCAAGTTGTTCTGCATGATGCCCCACAATTAATATGTGCCCATAATTAGGGTTTATCTGATTGTTTCCTCATGATTATATTCTGTTTGAAATATTTTTCGGGCAAGAAATTTCACTCCATAGGTATCCTTTCCAAAGCATCACGTTAGGAAGCAAATAGTACGTTTGCCCGATTACTGTGGAGTTTGATCTCTAGGTTTTCTCTTATGAAAAGATGTCTTTCTATGCTTTGCAGTTAGTAATGTTTGGGGCAATAATTGAAGACTTCAAGAATATCTTGTTAAACAAACTCATCTTACCCAATGGTTTTAGCATCAATTGGTAATTTTTGTCTGAATGAATTTTTACATTGAGGATTCTAAAACAATGATTTCCTAATTCTGTAATTCTTTCTTGATCTATTAGCTGATATTCTTTTGTAAAATAGACAATTCCTTCTTTCCTTCCCTGCTTAAAAAAATTAGGAACTCACATTATTTTTAAAACTTAATATAATAAATTCTTTTGATTAATTTTTAAATTCAAATCGACCCACGTTTTACCTGTGATAACCCTGGATCTTGTGCTTATATGTTTTAATGAATTTTCTAATGTGGCAAAACAAAATGTTCTATCCTCTTCTCATAATTTCCTTGCTTTAATTTGCAAGGATATGTTCATTGCTGCTGGAGTTCTCACTGCTTCTAGACTATGTGTAGGGTGTGTGTGTGTATGTGTGTGTGTGTATACAGAGACAGACAAATATATATGTTATGTATACATATATATATAGAGAGAGAGAGAGAGAGAGAAAAGAGAATAAGAGATAGTTCATGCTGATATCTCAAGGTCTAATTCAGCATATAAGATTCTTCATCTCCATCCTCAATTTCATATTTGTATCTTGTTCAACAATGTCCACACACTTATTCATTGACTCTATTTTACAATAAAAAAATTTTTTTTTCCTCCAGTGATATCACTTTCACAACAAACAAATCAAGTAAACTCCACAATTTCTTGGCAGTTATTTCTTTCCGTAGCTCGGGGTACCATCAGAGTACTATATTCAAAAGTTACTTTGGGGACACCTGGTTGACTCAGTCAGTTAAGCGACTAACACTTGATTTTGGCTCAGGTCATGATCTCAGGGTCATAAGATTGAGCCCTGAGATGGTCTCAGTGCTCAGCGTAGGGCAGAGGGGAGGGCGGCGGGGGGAATGGGCAGGTAGGGGGGAGTCTGCTTGAGAGTGTCTCTCTCCCTCTCCCTTTGCCCCTCCCCTCGCTCATGCTCTCTCTCTTTCAAATATATAAGCAAAATCTTTTTAAAAGTTATTTAATTTTATTCTTTATTGTTATGTTATTCATTTGATATAGATATAGTTTCTTTTTTTCCTAAATGTGTTCTATTTTTCTTTTTCCTCTGGTCCTTAGTGATCTGCTTTTATTTTTTGACTGCTAAAGTACTAACATTATTGAAAAGTAAAGATTATATGAAAAGATATAACAGAGAAATCTCTTTCCCTGATCTCTTTTCTCACAGCCCTTTTGTTCTAAGTGATGCCATTTGTTTTGGATATATCCTTCAGTCCTAGGCTGCTTTTCATACAAAAACCAAATACATACATTTTCTCTTCCTCTCCATTTTATATAATTTTATATAAAATATACAAAATATATGTACTGTATATGCATACTAAGTATATATACAAGAATATATATACTTCCATCTTGATTTTTTTCACTTAACAATGTATTTTAAAAGTCACTCCATATCATATGTTCTTAGACCTCTTTCTACTTTTTTTTTTCAGTTGCAGAGTTTTCGATTATGTGGACATAACATACTTTATTTAACTATTCTATTTATGAGCAATGAGACATTTCCTCTATTTTGCAGTTAAACATAATGCCACAGTGAACAGACCTGTTTATATATTTTGGTATTGTTGAAATATATCTTTAGCATAAATTCCTAGAAATAAGATCATTGAAGCAATAGGTAAATTAATACGCTGTTTTATGAGTTATTGCCAAATCTGCTCTAAATAGATTTTACCGGGGTGCCTGGGTGGCTCAGTGGGTTAAGCCTCTGCCTTCTGCTCAGGTCATGATCTCAGGGTCCTGGGATGGAGCCCCGCATCGGGCCCTCTGCTCAGCAGGGAGCCTGTTTCCGTCTCTCTCTGCCTGCCTCTATGCCTACTTGTGATCTCTCTCTCTCTGTGTCAAATAAATAAATAAATATAATAAAAATAAATAAATAAATAAATAGATTTTACCATTTTGGATACCTACCAGTAATGTATGATAGAACCTATTTCCCATAGCCTTAGTAACAGTATGTAATAAAGTTTTTGAATTTTGAGGCTATAACATCATCACAAATGGTACCTGTTTTTTTTTTTAATTTGCATTTCTGTTACTAACAGTGAGGTTGAACATCTTTTCATATGTTTATGAACCATTTATATCTTTCTTTGTGTGTGTGTGTGTTTTTGTGTGGGAAAGAGAAAACTATTTGTGTACTTTGTCCATTTTCTCTATCTGATTTTTCTACGTTTTCCTCATATTTTAAGTTATGTATGGATTAGGTCTTTATAACACACCTTGCAGATTAATTCTTGCAGTTGGTCGTCTCTCTTGACTCTGCTTGTCCTGTTTTTGTTTTTGTTTTGCTAGGGACTGTTTATTTATTTACTATTGCCATGTATCTTGACCTTCAGTTTGGCTCTCAAATTCTGTCCAGAGTTATTTCCCAAGAAAAACCGATAGCTCTGACCAAGAGACCTATAGCTGGGTACTGCTTTTTTAATTTTTCCTTCCTTGTTATTTGTATGCAGTCTTCATCTATAAAGTTCAGTCACTATAATAGAGTTTTCATCCGCTGTGTCTAGAATGCTGTCCGCACCACAGAGAAGCATTTTTTAATTCTGGGCTGAGAACACATCATGCAAGGACGTGGCCGTGGAGAACTAAAGCAATTTCCATTGATTACTCAAATAATTCACTCAAGTAAATAAATGTTTTATGAAGATTATTAAATTGTTTCATTGAATTTTTGTGGCAAACACAAACGTGTTTCATCACTACATCATTTTTTTTAATTAAAAAAGTACTTTAGGAATATGATTGAGTCCTTAAAAACTATGCCATGCAATGGATATTTGTACCTGCAAGTATGCAGGTATAAAGACAATATTCGTTGCCATCAGAACAGTGGTTTTTCACAAAAGATGGATTTCATGAAACTAGTTTCCTTTCCTCTGTCATTCTCTTGACAATTTTTAATGTATGTTATGGGTTCATCTAAGTAATGTCGTGAATTCCTTTCTGTGCTTTTCTGATTTGCCAATTAATTATCAAACACGAAAAATGGGATAAAAAGTTAGTTAATATAATAAACTTTGTGCCTGAATTTTTAAAAGATTTTATTTATTCATTTGAGGGAGAGGGAAAGAGAGACAGAGAAAGTGCAAACGGAGTGGGACTGGAAGGAAAGGGAGAGGGAGAAACAGACTCCCTGCTGAGCTGGGAGCCTGAGTCCAGGACCTGGAGATCATGACCTGAGCAGAAGGTAGAAGCTTAACTATCTGAGCCACCCAGGTGCCCTTGTGCTTAGATTTTTTTAATTCTATGTTAAATACTTGGATCTACGACAGTATCAGCCGGAGTAAAAAAGTTGAATGAAACTAATCCCAGAAGACCCAGTGAACTTAGAAAAATCATTTAGAACATTCTTTTTAAATGTACATCTTTAAATTTGATTCCAAAATATAACCACTGTTATCATAGACATTTTGAAATAAAAGAAAAAGATGAAAAATATCCCTGTTCCAACATAATTAAACATAGAAGGTGTTGTCATTTTGATACGACTTCTTATCTATTAGTACCTATGTAACTGGAGATTTTCTACACACTTATTATTTCTTTACACATACGTACCCTGCTTTATATTTCTTTATAATACAATATATTTTATTTCATTGGATGTAAAATAACACATAACATCTCTGTATTTTTTTCAGTATTTTAAATTGAATTTACTCTTTAATTAAATGGCAATATTTTCATTTGAATCTTTAAATATTTGCAGGAATAGTTATACAAGCAAGAAAGTACAATTAAAATTTTAAATAGCAGATAAATTGATTAGGAGAACTAAGTGCCATATTTTGTGTGTTTGGTCTCATGTGGTATCATTAAAAATAAAAAATGTAGACCTGAATGATTGGCCGATTTGCATATTCTTCAGTAGTTAATGGTAATGTTTATTTTTCTAGACCGCATATATTTAAATATTAGCTCTCATATCTCAATCATTTTTGTTTAGCTCATATGCTTACTAGCTCCCCTGTATGGTCTAGTCTAACATATGTTAAGAAGAAAATCAATATTTTCTATTCTTGAGATTATTTTTACCTTAGTAGAATAGTAAACAGATAGAATTTTTTTCATAACATATGTAAATTTTTTTAAATTTTACCTAACGATTTATCACTGGGATCAGAGAGATTACTTTTTATTCATTAAGAACATGATGCATATTAATAAATTGATGAGGATTCAGGATTACATTTGGAGAGTTTGTCCAGGGCAGAAAGTATCAGCAAATATCACTGAAAGAGAACACACCATAACCGGAATCAAAAGAAATGAAGTTTGAACTCAGATTTGGTATCACCAAAGCCCTTTGCAAACTGTCGACAATCCTTCCTTTTAAAACCATTTTCCTGGTGGGGCTGCCATGGCACAGCATTCTTCTCGTTCTCTTGCTTTTCCTACTTTCCTTCCTCTTTTGGCTCCTTGTAGTTGCCCTACTGTCCAGATGTCTCCTCCAAATATGCTTATAGCCATCATTGTTCTTCCGATTAGAATTCTCAACTTGGTAGGAAGGAAAAGAAAAATAATTATGATACTTCTTTAGAAGGAATTACAAAGACTTTTGTAAACTAATCTCTTTTAAAAAAAAGATTATTATTATTATTAATTTATTTTTTTAATTTTTTAGAGAGAGAGAGAGTGCACTCTCCCGGGAGCAGGGGAGGGTCAGAGAGAGAGAATCTTTCAAGCCCACTCCCTAGTGAGCTGCGCGGAGCCCCACAAGGGGCTGGATCCCACAACCCTTGAGATTGTGTCCTGACCTAAAAACAGAAATCAGACGCTTGATCCACTGAGCCATCCAGCTGCCCCATACACTAATCTCTTAATACCATGTTGAAAATTCAGAATACAGTTTCCTTATGCCCTGTGTTTCCATTCAGCCAAGCCCCAAGGAGGTTTCCTTTGTCATGCTTTGCTCCCATTTCTCCTTCATTTCCTTTCCAGCTGCCACAATCCTTATCACCTGACTCTAATTAGTGATACTCTTCTGATTTCTTCTCCCATGTGCTGTTTATTCTGCTGCCAGATGAGTTTGCCTAAAATACGTCCTTCATAGTAACTTTCTTGTTTGCAGTCCTCAAAGATTCCACATTATTTATGCATCATGTGTACTCCTGGCCCTGAAGGCCTTCTGCTCCCGGCTTCAATTTAACTTTCTGGAGCTTGCTTGCTTGCTTGCTTGCTTGCTTGCTTGCTTTCCCCCCTGCACTATCTCCCATCTGTGCTTTCTTTTGGCTTGTCACTTACTGCCTGGGATGCCCTTTCTCCGCCCCTTTTTACCTTCAAGTATTTAATACCAGGTAAAGTCTTCATTCAGGCGGTGGCAGGGGGAGTTTTACAGCATTTATAAACATGTGTTTAGGGATTCCTGGGTGGCTCGGTTGGTTAAGCATCTGCCTTGGGCTCAGGTCATCATCCCGAGGTGCTGGGATCGAGAGTCCCATGTTGGGGTTCTTGCTCCCCAAGGAGATGGCCTCTCTCTCTGCCTGTCACGGCCACTCCCCTGCTTGTGCTCCTGCTCTCCCTCTCCCTCCTACAAGTAAATAAATAAAATCTTTAAAAATAAATAAATAACATAAACATGTGTTTACATGTATCATTAATTGGGTATGGCATTAGGATATCAAATTCCATCCATAATTGTTTATTGTTTACAGATTGGGTGCTGCGGGCCATAAGAATATTAAGTTTATCCGTAATCTCTGGAAATGTCCAGTCTAGATCTTTGCTGCTCAGGAGGGTAGTCAATCGCCACCCAAGGCTATTCAGCACTTCAAAATATGGCTAGTGTGACTAAGGAATCAAGTTTTGAATTTTATTTAATTTTGATTAATTTACATTTAAATTTAAAATCTGAAGCAGTGTAAAGGGTTTTTCTGTTAAACACAAGTGTATTATTTTGGCAGAAATATATTGTACTTTAATTGTTGCATCACATGAATATTATTACTGCATTGCAGGCTGTGTGTGGGGTGGATAAGAGTGCTAGGTGTCCTTCCTAGTATTACAAATAAATCCATCATCCCTCCAGTCAGTATTAACAGAATGACTCAGTACAAATATTTTCTATGCCCTGATGTAACATTGGGTTGTGTTTATTTCAGTTTTTAATACTCTAAGTCACTGTGATATCTATTTAACTGTAATTAGTAATATAATGAGAATACTTACACTATTTAATTACAATTAAATAATTTTTCTAGTTTAAAAATAAACATGGTCATAATTTTAAAATTTAAATGAAGGTGTATTACTGATCTAGAATCAAGATTGCCACAAGCTAGCACTGTGCTGGGAACAGTTAGAGAGCAAGAGAAACTAGAAGGAAATAGGTCTCAAATCTCCCAATGAGTGGCAATTAGAATTTGCCCCAGCTGAACGAAAGGAGGCCTCTGCCTTCGGCTTGGGTCCTGATCTCAGGGTCCTGGGATCGAGCCCTACATCGGGCTTTCTGCTCAGCGGGAGCCTGCTTCCCTTTCTCTCTCTCTCTCTGTGGGTCTCTCTGCCTGCTTGTGATCTCTGTCTGTAAATAAAAATAAATAAATAAATAAATAAAATCTTTAAAAAAAAAGATTTTTAAAGATAATAGTGGATTATAATTTAAAGATAAAAGTGGATAATAATATGAACAGTTATTTTTAGCAGATACATAGTGAATTTGATACTAACTCTCTTTCTGAGGGTAAAAAGTTGAAAAGGAACCAACAAAATTAGTCACCTAAAATCAGAATTAATAGTCCAATCAGGGGTGCCTGGGTGGCTCAGTTGGTGGTTAAACATCTGCCTTTGGCTCAGGTCATGAAGCCGGGGTCCTGGGATCGAGCTCCAGATCGGATCTCTGCCCAGCTGGGAGTCTGCTCCTTCCTCTGCCTCTCCCCCTCATGCTCTCTCTCTTTCTCAAATAAATAAATAAATATCTTTTAAAAAACAGTCCAATCACAACAAAATATTAAAACTTTAACAGAATCTGAGCTTGTAATTGTAGCCTATTAAAGAAGCTTTAAAGGACTTGGATTTTTGTGTGCACAGAGAAAATCATTTTGAAAGGAAATATATAAAAGGAGTTATTATTTCAGAGAGATAGCTTTTGTTAGAAAATCTTAAAAAGATATTTTATGAAAAAGGAAATATCTGTCTCTAAGCCAGCAAACAGCCATAATACAAGAGCTTTCTAACAGCATCATTATTCAGTTGGACCTAAACTGGATGTCCCTTTCTTTCCCTTTAGTTGAGTGTTACAATAAAGGAGATATGGTACAATTAGCAGGTGGGCATATTTTATCTAAGGACTTCCAAAGATACAAAGAAAGGTCAATTCATAGCTGCATGGAATAGATACTTCTGAATCTCCTATATCTCCAGAGAAGAATTTTAGCTAAATTGAAAAAACTAATTTCCATCATGATGACAGTGCTCTAGCATGTTGGAATTTTACAAGAGATTTTTTTGTTTCTTTCTTTTATTCCATTCTATGATTCAACAAAATGTCTCATGAATCCACCTGCTCAGTGTATGTGGCGGTAGACTATGAATCACTTCCATTTTGGGGAACTACTGGAGAAATGCAAGATAAGGAAATCTAATGATCTTGAGTTCCTCACCCATGGTGATGAGTTGAGTTGTGGGGGAGTTTTATTTATTTTTTTTTAAGACTTTATTTATTTGACAGAGAAAGATCACAAGTAGGCAGAAGCAGGCAGAGAGAGAGGGAAGCAGGGTCCCTGCTGAGCAAAGAGCCTGATGTGGGGCTTGATCCCAGGACCCTGAGATCATGACCGGAGCTGAAGGCAGAGGCTTTAACCCACTGAGCCACCCAGGCACCCCTGTGGGGGAGTTTTAAAAAGATTTACTGTACTATTAATTCCAATTAAAGATTTTTCAAAACTAAGACATGCTTACCAAATATTTAATAAATAAAGACAAAAAATGGTAGTATGGTTTATATTTTCACTGACATTACACTATAAATGAATAATATAAAATTGAAGCTCCAAGGAAAGGAAAACCTTTGTGACTAGGTAGAGATGTATGGTAACTTATGTCAAAATTAAAACTGTACATAATACAAAACAACAATAAATATTTTATACACCTTTATGAACCAGTGTCAAAGCATTCTTTTATTTTTTTTTAAGATTTTATTCAGTTATTTGACAGAGAGAGATCACAAGTAGACAGAGAAGCAGGCAGAGAGAGAGAGAGGGAAGCAGGCTCCCTGCTGAGCAGAGAGCCGGTGCGGGACTCGATCCCAGGACGCTGAGATCATGACCTGAGCCGAAGGCAATGGCTCAACCCACTGAGCCACCCAGGCGCCCAAAGCATTCTAACTTTAATTGACAATGTTATATAAATTGATTGCAGAAACACAAGAAAAATTGGAAGAATGCTTTGTTGATGTTAACTTAGAGTTGATTTTTAATTTATGCAACAGTCTTTGCATTTAATGTTAGCAATCCTGAGTTGACATAAAAGTTAGGGAATATACTTAATGAATAGGCTAATTTTTTAAAGTCAAGCTAATTTTTTTAAAAAAGATGAAATATTAAAGGAAAATAACTTTTTTAGTACTTCATTTAATTATCAGAAACTTTTACTTGTGTTTGGAACAACTTGAATATGTTTTCAACTTTATCTTTTCAACTGCAGATTAAGTATTTCTGATGAAAATTTTGCAACTGTATTGAGACTTCTGACAAGTGTAAAATATACACCGGATTTCAAAGACAAAATAAACATATAAAATACCTTGTAATAAATATTTTATATTGATCACATGTTGAAGTGATAACATTTTGGATACATTTTCTTCGGATAACATTTTCTTAACATTGGGGTAAGAAAATATGTTATTATAATTAATTCCACTAGTTTCCTTTTACTTTTTTAATGTGACTACTGAAAGAATTTTATTTATTTTATTTATTTTAATATTTTATTTATCTGACAGAGAGAAATCACAACTAGGCAGGCAGAGAGAGAGGAGGAAGCAGGCTCCCCGCTGAGCAGAGAGCCCAATGTGGGGCTCGATCCCAGGACCCTGGGATCACGACCTGAGCCGAAGGCAGAGGCTTTAACCCACCGAGCCATCCAGGCGCCCCCTGAAAGAATTTTAAATCACCTAATTTCTACTGGACAATATTGCTATGGGCAACTCATATTGTGACTATGTATTATTATTAACTCCTTAATATTAGTTTTTTAAGGTGCCTCATTCATGTTCCCTACAAAATTACATTCTACTTGAAATTAGAGATCAAATTTTTTTTCTCTTTCATTTATGCACCTTTTATTGAGAGCTTGCCCCAGAGGACAGAGTGTAAAGTTAATACATGTTCCTGTGTACAAGGAACTTAGATTTGCATGGGAAAACATATATAAATAAATGATCAAAATGAAGAAGCAAAAGAGCTAAAAGATATGGGGGTGCCTGGGTGACTCGGTAGGTTAATAGCTTAAGTGTCTGCCTTCTGCTCAGGTCATGATCCCTGCATTGGGCTCCCTGCTTAGCAAGGAGCCTGCTTCTCCCCCTCCCTCTGCTGCTCTTCCTGCTTCTGTGTGCTCTCTCTCTCTCAAATAAATAAAATCTTTTTTTTTTTTTTTAAGATTTGATTTATTTATTTGACAGAGAGAGAGATCACAAGTAGGCAGAGAGGCAGGCAGAGAGAGAGGAGGAAGCAGGCTCCCGGCCGAGCAGAGAGCCCGATGCGGGGCTCGATCCCAGGACCCTGGGATCATGACCTGAGCCCAAGGCAGAGGCTTAACACACTGAGCCACCGAGGTGCCCCTCAAATAAATAAAATCTTAATAAAATAAAATAAAATCTTTTAAACAAACAAAGGACCCCTCTACTCTGTAGCAGAGGGAATGACTGAAATACCCACTCTAACACTCCAGCAAGCACAGAATAGTCCTTAGTTAAATGGCTTTGAGTCTAATATTATGAATGGAATTTGAACTTTTGAGTGTAGAATGGAGTCAGAGCTGTGGGGAAAACGCTAGTGGAAAAGAATACCAATCATCGAATGAAAGATGAAGCAAGAACTGTGAGAGAAAAGGAATTAAGTTACATCCAGTGGCGTTGGAGGAAAGTCTCAGTTTCACATGAAGTTCCTGCTGAGAATGAAGGATGTGATGCAGAGACTCCTAGGTTTGTTGTAGAATTTGTGAGTAACCAAATATATAGGAACGTGAAAGCATGCATCTCTCATCACATCTGCCTTTTCCAAAAGACGTTCTTTACCTTGTTGTGGTGTTTGAAGGAAGGACCATCTCTTTAGAGGTGGAGAGAAAGCGGGTCTCAGAAGTGCTAGGTTTATGGCTCTCTTTGCTTCTGCTTTGGCGCCCTCACGTGGTCATTCGAGCACTGGGTGTTATTTTTTTAAAAAAGGAAAAAGAAAAAAGACTTATTATCTACACAATACACTTTGCAATTACGCACCATTCTTCCATAAATTAGTTTTTGCCAAATATGTCACTAAGATTGCCCCTTTGAATATCAAGCTTTTGGTAAATTAATCCAGAGAATTTGTCTTTCTAAATAAATGGAGGAAATTACCACCTTTAAAGTAGATTTTTGTTGTTGTTGTTGTTGTTAGGCATTACAAGACCTAGAAGGAGTGACAAAGTGCTGATCTTGGGCTAATTGAGACAAAGAACTGAATCATTAGTCTGTTGAAAATCTCTGCAGATGTTTCTGTACCACAAGAGGAAACTTGGAACTTTCCATTGTCAAGTAGCATCCCTTAAATGGCCAAGGTTGACTGTTGGAGTAAATGACCATCTTCTAAATCTTTATCTACATAATGTACTTCCTTAAACTTCCTGTGGGTTGTAGAGAGGGGCATCATGGGTTATTGATAATGTCTGTCCAATAGCTAATCTTAGCCATCAGCATAGGTTTCTGAATGCATAATACTTCATCTAATTGAATATACCTAGAATGTCTCTGTTGTGACACATGCTAGCATCTTCTGTGACCAAAGGGAAATTTTTGGTTGTTAAAACTTGCACAGTATGTGGATCTATCCCAGTCATAAGAAATGAACTCAGTACTCGTTCTTTTCAGAGCAATCAGCTGGATTTCATAAGAAAATTTTATACCACATTTTTACTTCTGACAAAGTAGAAAATGAGGCCACTTTGGTGTGATGACTACAATTTTGCATTTATTATAACATCTTTCTCTTGAAAGTTCAAAGCACCTCATAGTCTATTATTTCATTAGTCCTGACACTCTAAGGTGGTGTGATTGTAATTCCTTCTGTAGGTTTTCAGATTTTTCAATTTAGGAGGAGAAGAGCCGCCAGGACTGGGAAATCAAGAGGCCTTGGTAATTGATGTTTGGCAGAAGGAGAAAGAATTCCAAGTAACCAACTGGGAATTAACAGATGCAAAAGCCTAGCATATTAAGAATAAAAACACTAGAACATTGACTATATAGCTTGGTGATATTTTGTACATTGTCTAATATAATTCCAATTTTCTAAAACAACATTGTGAAACTTAAGTTCCTCTCATGATAGGTTACAGAGGGAAAAAGGAGAAACAATGGTATGGCAGGGTTCTGTTGTGTAACTCTGATGAGCAATTCCCATAAATATTTATGTATTTCTGGGATTGTGAGATGAATTTAATTATGTTTTTTATGAGACAGTTATTTGATCTGGACAACAATGCAACTTAAAAATATTTCCCTGTTGAAACCCTTACACTTTATTGTACTTGATTTGACCTACTTTTAATTGGTTATGGATGAAAAACCTTTCAACTAGGCAGACCTCAGCTAAGCATATTGAATTTGGATGAAATTGTGGCATCAAATATCAAAAGCATATTATTCATTTAATGTATATTTGTTAAGGGTCTATCATGTGTAACTGCTAACTCCCATATAATCTCTTGGGATAAAATGATTTGGGGGCTTATATTTGTAAATCTTCAAATGAGTGATGTTGACCTCTGTAACTAACTTTTGTCTCACTAGTAAAGCATGTAGAAAAAAACCTGTTTTCTTTAACTTGTGGAGTTTATGAAGAACCACTGAGATAATTCATTTAAAGGGCATTTTGAAATTCTAAATTCTAGTTGTAATTCACTCCATTATTGTATATTACTAGATCAAAAAGACCAGTGAATTCAGAGAGTTGTCTCTTTTCATATGTCTCCATATAACAATAAAAAACCAAAAATTTATTAGGTCTGTAACAAAAAGAGAAAAAACAATTAAGTGGATGATCTTTAGTTAGTTCACATAGTTACTTAAGAAAAGACATTTTGTTTTACTGTTTTTTATCCTCTCTGTCGTAAATGTGTGTATCTTCTTTGCTTTAGAACTTCTTTGGGTCTAACCCAATGCTTGGCACCAAGTAAGTGTCCAGTGTGTTATTTTAAGTTTGTTAATATCTTAATAAGCTCTTAGATGCAACCCAAAGTGTTCCAATAAAGGCTAAAGTGGTCATAATGGCAGTCAAAGCTATTAGTATTCATAATAACTGCAATCATGATTTTGTAATAGTCATTATTTTCACAGTATGTTGAAGTTGGTTCGGTCTTATTAAGTTATAAAAAGTATTGGAATGCAGAAGAATAAATTGGTGTGGCAAGTATGTAAAGGAAGTTAATAAAAAGCCAAAGAAAGCATAACAGTGGAATGGCTGCCAGTTCATGCACCAGGAGAATGACATCCTACCCTCGATAAAACAATGCAGAGCTCCACCAAAATGAGACGAGATAGTAGAAACCCAAATAAATGCACTTCAGAGAGTGAATTCATATGCACACGTGCAAAATAAAATACATTCATCAATGGACAAGCTAATAATGCATTGCAAAGGCACAGAGGAAGAATTTTGGAGAAAACTTCGTATGAATTTTGCATAAAAAGTCCAGTAAAATGAGGGGTGCTTGGGTGGTTTAGTCAATTAAGCATCCAACTGTTGATGTCAGGTCAGGTCATGATCTCGGGGTTGTGAGATCGAGCCCTGTATCAGACTCTGCACTATGTGTGGAGTCTGCTTAAGATTCTTCCCCTCTGCCCCTTCTCCTTCAACCGTCTCTCTCTCTCTCTCTCTCTCAAATAAAAAAAGCCCAGTAAAGGGCGCCTGGGTGACTCAGTGGGTTAAGCCGCTGCCTTCGGCTCAGGTCATGATCTCAGGGTCCTGGGATCGAGTCCCGCATCGGGCTCTCTGCTCAGCAGGGAGCCTGCTTCCCTCTCTCTCTCTGCCTGCCTCTCTGTCTACTTGTGATCTCTCTCTGTCAAATAAATAAATAAAATCTTTAAAAAAAAAAAAGCCCAGTAAAATGAAATTCTGTGATGTTCAAGGGACATGACAATAGAAGGTGAGTGTTCTAGGCTACACAAACTTTATTTGTAAATCTGTTATAGGAGGATAGTGTTTCTGTGGGCTGTGTATATTTAAGTAAGTTAGCAAACTTAATTTTGTAATAGACTGATCTTTTGAAAATCATAACTCTGTGCTTATTGTTAATTGTGATGTTTCATTTTCTAAATAATTTGGTTTCCAGCTCTCTGGAGTAAAATGGGCTTTTCAAATGGAAATATACTTCTATATATAAAAACACAATAATTACTATTAAATGTTCTACAAAATAACTTCCGGCTTACATTCTTATTACATTAATTATGTAGAAATAAGTCCAAATTCTCTAGCATGCCATCCAACATCCCCAAGTATGTACATATGCAAAATACATATTCCCGGTTCATTTCCAAACATTTACTCCTGCTTCCCCATATTTTTCTGTCATCCATAACTGGCTTACAATGTAATAACTTTCGTCAAAGCTCTCTGCTCTTCCCCAACAAAAACAAACAAACAAAACTCAAACAACAACAGTAAACTGGGTCAGACACACAGCACAGGCTACGTGAATTCCTTGACATTTGATGTTTTAATTTGCCGTCTCATCTCTGTTGGTTCCATGTTTCACACTCTGGTTTCATTTTGAGTCATAACCAGCCATATTCAGAAGTCACCAAAGTGGAGTTAATGAGATATTATGAACTTCCCCGTGGGGAACTTCTTTATGGGACAAAAAAACCA
Organism: Meles meles; assembly: GCF_922984935.1. Taxonomy (NCBI): domain Eukaryota; kingdom Metazoa; phylum Chordata; class Mammalia; order Carnivora; family Mustelidae; genus Meles; species Meles meles. The sequence goes on from NC_060070.1 coordinate 14,403,894, forward strand.
AAGTTGACCACCAGGGATCAATTCTTTGGTAGTAAGAACCCGGTGAGATGAGATATTTTGTAAAGGACTAGAGGGTTTCATGCAGCAATCAGATGTACATGGTCTGAGGGATATTGTGGTGGTAGAAACCATAGGAATTGGGCAATTACTGGGCATGGTTATCAGATTTCTAAGTCTGAGTGACAGGGAGGATATTATTTCTAGTAAGGTAGATAAGAAAATGAGGAAGAAGAGAACATCAGTGGAAAGAATTACTTGGTCTTCTGTCTGGACACCCAGGGAGAAAAGGATAATAGAATTCTAGAAGTGTAGAGATGGAGTTTGGGAAGGACAATGCAATTGTGCATTCCTAGATCAAGACAGTTAACTTTCTAAGGGAGTAGGATTTAGGCTCTAAAATCAGCACTATAAAAACAACAACAAAACAAGAATGATTTCTGGAGGCCCCACATTATAAAACACTCCCATTAGTGCTAATAAATGAGAAGGGAAGGAAACATACAATATTAAGAAAAATATTATGGTTAATAATTTCAGCCTATTCCTACAAGATTATTAAGAACGCAATATAATTAATTACCTTCGTATGTATGAAGACCAAAATTCATCTTAGTTATTTTCGAAGTGTCTTTTGCTGTTTTAAGCACTGGGACTCCAGGGGAGATTGAAACAGTACGTTGTAAAGGTTAACACTGAGGGTTTCCGTCTGGAATTACACTGGATTGGCTGCTCTGAGGCTCTGTTTCACCTTTTCTGGCTGCTGGGGAGTCTGTTTTCTCATTTGCAAAGTGGAGATTATTAATACTTCACAGAGCGGCAAATTAGTAAAGAACAAATGTTGGAAACTGTCTAACATGCTCGGTAAGAATGAAAATAAATGGTCCTGTCTTAGACCGAGGGTTTAGGACATCTGTCTATTTGGGAAGGTTTCAAAAAATTTTTTCGGCTTCCCGAGAGATAGTGACCTAACTTGGTCTCGTTTTATATGTTGGCCTGTACACTTTGCAGGGGCTCCTCTCTCCCTTCTCTTCTGAATCAATCCTGTTTGTAGCTTGAGATTTTTCTTCTGCATAAATTGTAACTCATGCTTAAGTCAAGTTTTTAAACTGCCTCAAGACTATTTTATCGAGACCATTTGGCTATACTGTTCTAACAACCCAAAATAATTTAACTGGCATAGTCAGCTTGTGATGAGAGTGTTCAGAAATATTTTAAAAACCAGCTGCTTTGAGGTATACCTTATATACCTTAAAATTCACCTGATGTAAGTGAATAGCTTAATGATTTTAGTAATTTATAGTTGCATAATCAGTACTACAGTCGTGTTTTCAAACATTTCTATTGCTCTCTCCCAAAGTCTGTTAATTCCTTTTGCAGTTAAAGCCAGCTTCTACAGCCACCAATCTGTCTTATCTCTAGCAGTTTGCCTTTTAACATTTTAAATAAAGGAGATCATACAATATGTAGATTATTGCTGAGTGTACTGTTTTGGGGATTCACCCATGCTGTGACATGTATCAGTATCTCTCTTCTTTCTTAGTGCTGTACAGATTTCATTGAATGGATACAGTATATATATTTTTACTTATTCATAGACCAATTTATGGATATGTGGATAATTTTCCTTCTGGGTTTAGATGAACAATGCTTCTATAAACATCAGTATTCATGTCTTTGTGTGAATATATGTTTTCATTTCCTTGATAGATTCCAAGGATTGGAATTGCTGGGTCAAATGGTAATTTATGTTTAACTTTATAAGAAACTGCCAAATTATTTTCCAAAGTGGCTACGTTCAATTCCTGTCAGTAAAGTAATAGGACTCAGTTTCCCATATCCTCACCAACACAGGATATTTTTATCTTTTTTAAATTATAGCCATTCTAATACATGGGAAGTCATTAGTGATTCTTGTACATTTCATTGTGATTTGATTTTGCATTTTCCTAATTACCAATGAGTTTTAGCATTTTATGTTCTTATGTGGTTATTAGCAATTTGCATATCTTCTTTTTCTTTTCTTTTTGTGGAGACAGTCTATTTAAATCTTTGACCATGTTTTATTTAAGCTCTTTGTTTTATAATTGAGTGGTAAGTAAACACATTTTTAAATAGTAAACTCTAAAAACACTTGCATTCTACTGAGCCACCACTCAATGAGAAAAAAAATCACAGTTATGTGGAGAATTTTAGCAAAATTAAATTAGAAAAGGATTGTATTTCCGAGATACAGGATGCCTGGGGGAATTCTGATTGAGAGCTGGTTCAAGGATTGAACCTCACCTTCTTTATAGTGTGGCATTTTTCTGTAGGCTTGCAAGCTGGCAGAAATGCATCTCTAGGCATCACATCCATATTCCAGACAGAAATAAAGAAGAAAGATATAAGACAATGCTCTGATTTGGTCTGTTTTTATTTGAAAGCACTACTTATTACATTTCTGCTTATATCTCATTGAGCAAAAATGGTCAAATGATCATCCCAACAACAACCAAACTGAGATGGGGTGGGGATATTCATCCCAGAATGATTTGTAATAGAGAATTTAATAAACTTAATTAGGAAATGGAATTAGCTAATTATTCAGTACCCATCACATAGAATTTTATGCTATTAAAACTACATCTAAAATATTACTTCCTGTTGTGAGAAATATAGTAAGTGAAGATATGCTACAGCAAATAACGTATAAAACAACCATGTTTTTGTTTAGAAAAATCCTACCTTTTGAGATTTAAAGGAAAATGTATCAAAATATTAATGATATTTATAATTTTATAGGGAAACTAAGTAGAATGATAATTTCCCCCAATTTTTTTCAGTTTTTTCTTTTTTTTTCAATTTTTTCAGTTTTTCTTTGCTGAATTTGAAATACTTATATTTGTCAGAAAAAAATATTACAAGATTTCAACCAAGTAAACCTAACATTGATGTAGAGTTTTCCCTATGGTGCCATCATAGCTATTAGAAGAAGCAAAGTGGGAAAAAGTTTCATATTTGTGTCTTGCCCAGGAAGTTGGCATACTTGAGTGGACATGCTGTGGTTAGTAATAAAACATATGAAGACATAGAGAATCTATGTAAGAGGAAGGAAAACCAGGTACCAGGAACTAAGATTAAGAACAGAAAAGAAAATGAGAGAAAAAGCCATGCTTGGCTATCTTTACTACTTCAATGGGTTATTCTTGTCTCTTAGACAACCTCAATCATGAAGTCATTATTCTTGTTATTAGTCTCTTGGGTTTTCACTCTTTCTAAAAAAATCACACATTCACAGGGTATAACTAGTATATATTCAATTTGGCTCCCATCATTAAAGGGCTTTAGGACATAGAAAGGATCTGCTTTGCAGAAGAAGTATAAATTTGGGATGGGTGTCGCCTAGGTAGAGCACAGTGGGTCTGGTGGTAGGAGAATGCCAACAAGGTATACAGTCATCTAAGATGTGTGCATTACTTATTTAGAATTCTGTAGGTTAGACACCTCTTCACGTTTCTGTACTAGCAAATAGCCTAGCATCTGGCACATATTAAGCACTGTAAAGTTCATTGAGTGAGTAAACAAGAGAATTAATGAATGTGACAGTTCCCTTCTAGGACATGAGGCAGGACCCTGAGACACATGCTTAGAGACAGAGGATCCTGAGACACATCAGCTACGAGGCACAGGGTCAGGCCTGGAGTAGCAGTGACGGTGCTCTGATGTCAGGTCCCCCATCACAGCTCCTGATGTTTGCCCACCTCCATCTTTTCTCCCTGCCCACGATCAGTCTTGGATCTAAAAAGAAAAATGGGATTGGGTATTCATGAGCATCGGCTGGTGCAAAGGGAGAATTAAAGAGCCAGAACTGTATATATGAACCATATCTTTTTTATTCATTGTTCTGTTGAAGGGCATCTTGGCTCTTTCCACAGTCTGGAGACTGTGTATAATGGAGTATTATGCCTCCATCAGAAAGGATGAATACCCAACTTTTGTAACAACATGGACGGGACTGGAAGAGATTATGCTGAGTGAAATAAGTCAAGCAGAGAAAGTCAATTATCATATGGTTTCACTTCCTTGTGAAGCATGAGGAATAACACGGAGGGCATTAGGAGATGGAGAGGAGAAGTGAGTTGGGGGAAATCGGAGGGGGAGACAAACCATGAGAGACTGTGGACTCAGAAACAAACTGAGGGTTTTGGAGGGGAGGGAGGCGGGGGGTTAGGTAAGCCTCTTGATGGGTATTAAGGAGGGCACGTATTGCATGGAGCACTGGGTGTGGCACATAAACAATGAATCTTGGAACACTAGGGGGAAAAAAAAGCCAGAACTGGCCAGATTCTGGTGTTTGTCTTCAACTTGCTTTGAAATAAATATTTAAGATAAATTTAATATTAGTTCAACTACTGAAGCAAATTTTTTCTCTTAATGTTCTTTTGATTAAGTTGTGTTACCTTTTGTATAGTCTTTTTTTTTTAAGATTTTATTTATTTATTTGACAGACAGAAATTACAAGTAGTCAAAGAGGCAGGCAGGGAGAGAGGAGGAAGCAGGCTCCCCGCTGAGCAGAGAGCCCGATGCAGGGCTCGATCCCAGGACCCCGAGACCATGACCTGAGCTGAAGGCAGAGGCTTTAACCCACTGAGCCACCCAGGCGCCCCTGTATAGTCTTTGTTATATGTACCTACAGGGGAGAATTATACCCTTCAACATATGAAGACACAAAGTGGCTCTTTGTCAAGAAAAAGGAATGGCAAGAAATAATAATAACAAAGGACCACTGGATATTGTTGAAGATATTTTTCCAAAGAGATCTGTTAAAAGATCAAAGAAAACAGAAACCCTTGAGAACAAGGACTGTTAATCTTCCCTGAAGACCATACTTCCCTGAAGACCAGACCCTAAACTCTAAACAACTTTTGTCATCCTTTCTTTTTTTTAAATTTTTTTTATTTTTTATTTTTTAAAATTTATTTATTTATTTTTTCAGTGTAATAGTATTCATTGTTTTTGCACAACACCCAGTGCTCCATGCAATACGTGCCCTCCCTATTACCCACCACCTGGTTCCCCTAACCTCCCACCCCCGCCCCTTCAAAACCCTCAGGTTGTTTTCCAGAGTCCATAGCCTCTCATGGTTCATCTCCCCTTCCAATTTCCCTCAACTTCCTTCTCCTCTCCATCTCCCAATGTCCTCCATGTCATTTGTTATGCTCCACAAATAAGTGAAACCATATGATACTTGACTCTCTCTGCTTGACTTATTTCACTCAGCACAATCACTTCCAGTCCCGTCCATGTTGCTACAAAAGTTGGGTATTCATCCTTTCTTTTTTTCTTTTTTTATAAACATGTAATGTATTTTTATCCCCAGGGGTACAGGTCTGTGAATCGCCAGGTTTACACACTTCACAGCACTCACCATAGCACATACCCTCCCCAATGTCCATAACCCCCCCCCCCTCTCCAAACCCCACCTCCCCCTAGCAACCCCCAGTTTGTTTTATGAGATTAAGAGTCATTTATGGTTTGTCTCCCTCCCAATCCCATCTTGTCATCCTTTCTAAGACAGCCTTCCAAAACTTAGGTACTCATATTTTTACTGACAAGCCAGAAACATTTGGGCATAAGCCTTTCAACTATGTTCTTTATTTTATGGCCACAAAATTTAATTTGTAGACAGATATCATTACAGGGGGTGATGAGGAAGATTTTACCTAGGACCTAGCTGCCATACTCAATAATACAGCCACACTCAATAATACAGACCTAGCTGCTCAATAATACAGCCTAGCTGCCACACTCAATAATACAGACTCAAGTAGGTATAAAATTAAGGCCTATTTTGTCTACTAAACCAAACTCAAAAGAAATATAATTTATCTCCTAAACTACTTGACTCCAAACTGCTTATTTTATTTTAAATGAATTTTATCTTTCACTTTATTTTTAGATAGACTTTCATAAATCTATATGTTAATAAGGGATTCACTAATTATTCCATTTGTATGTTACACAAAAATGTCTTGGAATCCATTTGCTAAAGAATTTTTTTGGTAGTCCTTATTCATGTCCTTCCTTTTCCATACATTTAAAATTTTGTGTTGAATAAGCCCTTTGATTCTCATTGATTTCTTTTTTTAGTTATATTTGATAGCCTTCAGGCTGCTTTTCTTGCTTTGGGTATATAGAAAGAGATAAACAGATATAGATATACAGATATATCAATAGATCAGTTTCATAAAAATGAAAGGTATTTAATTATAGATAGGCATCAGTCAACTTATACTGATACCTACTTCTGATTCTAACTATGATGGTAGCAAGTAGAAGATAATAGTAAACGGAGCTCTAGACCCAGATGGGAGGACTAGAATTCAAGTTCAGAAATTTCCATGACACTTTCCTTGGTTGCTACAGGAAAAAAACTAAGTATAAGCCGAATGGGATAGAAATTAAATGGGAGTTAATAGAGAAGAAGATGTAAAGGCAGTGAGGGGCAGTGAGAGCTCTAGGAAGACAAGCCATAGAGCCAAGGATTATAGTATTTTGAAGGATGCTAAAGAAGAGGAAGACTGTTGAAGGACCACTGGCCAGGTTCAGGCTCCTGACCCTACTAGGAAGCTTATGGTTGCCCTTGAGTTCACTTTCAATAGAGTAGAGGCAACAAATTTTTAATTGAAAGAGTTTAAAGAGGAGTGGGGGTAATTGGAAATGAGATCAGGTGCATGTCAGTTGTGAGAGAAAGACTTAGAACAATGCTCTGAGGGGATAGAAAGTCAAAGTGTTTTTGAGTTTTTTTTTTTTTTAATTGATGAGAAGGTACCTAAGATTATCAGGCAAAGGATCAGATATTTTAGAGACTGAGAGATCAAAGGGTGAAAGAAAAGGGGGATGAAGACCAAAAGAAGAAGATGCTTGGGGACTATGGAGTTAAAGTGTACACTCAAAGAGGGACTTGTCAGGAAGGCAGCAGCAAACCTGCATGGTTTATAGTGGGAGGGGGAAAGGAAAGTGAAATAAAAGGATTGTGCAAAGTGTAAATGGTCAAACATTGGTCACTAAAATGTATTCTCACTGAAGAGTTGGTGGTAGTGAAGATCCTTCGGTAGAAAAAGGAACAAAACATGTGCACAACAGAGGATGATCTGTACCAGTTTGGTAGAAAGAAATACAGAAAGAGAGGGAAGCATAGGGAAGGAAGGAAGAAGGGAGGAGGAAGGAAGGAAGAAGGGAGGAGGGAGGGAAGAGAAGGTGAAAGGGAGGGAGGAATGAAGGATGGGAGAGGGCTTGCCGTTCATAGAAGAAGGGCTGGAAGGAGACAATGGGAAAATAGTTGAAGCATCTCAGCTACTTGTGAACACACTTGTGAACTTGTGAACACACTTGATTTAGAAGTGACAATGCCTGGGAGCACTTGAGTGGCTCAGTCAGTTAAGCATCCAACTCTTGATTTTGCCTCAGGTCATTGATCTCAGGGTCTTAGATCAGCCCCACATTGGGCTCTGTGCTGAGCGTGGAGCCTGCCTTGAGAATCTCTTTGCCCCTCTCTTCCTCCTTTTTTAAATTTTTTTTATTTTTTTAGTAGTTTACCTTTTATTCATGTTAGGCCTGGGTCACTTAGAGCTGGTGTAGTAGGTGCTCAGATACAGCACCCTTGGCCAGATCCTCAGGCAGCAGCAGACACGTGGCTGTCTGGACTTCCCGGATGTCGGTGGATTTGGGCCCGAGTACTGGGCCAGCCCACAGCCTCACCAGCCAGACATTCAACAGGAAAGAGTCACAGAGGCAAAATTCAGAGAGAAATGAATTTTCGAATGGGTTGGAACGTCCTGATGTGAAAATAGAGGCAACTCTATAAACCTCATATCCTACAGGAATCTGAGATTCATAAAAAACTGGATGATTTTATTTCCCATCAGATACTGTGGAATTTGATGAACTCCAAGAAGATCTTTAGTCTTCAAATTCCCTCCTTCGTTACTGTCCAAATATTCAGAATTTCGACATTTAAAAGAGATTTCCCTTGTCCAAATATTTCCCATTAAAAATTAGCAGAACCTCGAGGTAACGTTGGTGGATCAAATGGACAGATATGTTTATAAGGGCTTTTCCCCACGGAAACAAGAAGATCAGAAGCAGAGGTGACAGCAACAAAGTTCTAGAAGCTGGGAAGTAATCCACTCCAGAGGCCACAGAAAGCTCCAAGCAGAGCTGGTAGCGGCTGGAGCCCAGAAGCAAGTTTATTCATGCTGCAAACATCTCAGAAAGTGCAGGAATTGGATATATCCAGTCACTCTACAAATGAGGTCCACGTGAGGCTGGAACTGAGGACTGCACAGGTCTACATAAGAGAAACCGAGATTTCTGTCTCTGGGAGTCCAAGCTACGTATACAGAAAGATTTAGGAATAACGAGAAGTCACCTAAGGCAGATTCTGCGTATTGGATTTCCAAACAACTTCTGACAAGATTGAGAAAAACCGTTGCTTCAGATCTTTGGAAGTTTGCATGCATACCCCTTTACACATGCAAACCCAGCATTTCCCCCAGCGTCCCCCAGATGAAGGTTGATATATTGGCAATCTTGCATTATAAAATAGGAGCTAAAGTTTTTAGCTTGAGTCATCCCTCGAAATAGGCAGCTGCTCCCTTCTACCAGCTGATATTTCATATTAAATTGTCCCCCAGATATTTCATCAAAATGGCTTGCAGCGTACACCCTACATTTACCTCATGTCCCTTTTGTGGCTCATTGTCAGTCTGCACAATGGGGAAGTCTGGGCGGCAGCTGCAAATTTTCTGGTTTTCAATACACACAGCATATTTGTCAGCAATTACGTCGCGGGCACTTTCTGCACTGGTATTCTCGGTACAGAGTAGCGATGGCAAATTAATTATTACAATGATCTGGACTGTGCACTCTCTTCCCTATAATGCACACTGAAGCCCTTCCAGCTCGTGGGTAGTTCTACCCACCAAGAAGCAGAGAGGAAGGAATTACAGTCTCCATGTTTTAAAATTCTTTGTGGCTTCTAAAATAGTTTTCCTAAAGATAGAATTATTTTAGCTTTAATTCCTAAAATAAATTTGCTACACATAATTATTCATAATTATTGCCCCTGAACAGTGCTTTTCAAAATTTCCTATGGTATACTTTCAATGATAGAGGAAAGGTACTACCCATCTTTGGAAGGCTGGGGTCACAGCATAAGATGAGGGAAAGTTTTGTTAATCTTAAATTTTAACTTAAAGATATACTAGTTTTGTGTTCTAACAAAAAGATGCATTTTATGTATCATCATAACTGCCTGCGGGGAAATCATGTTGCAAAAGCTTGTGTGAAGTTTATGTTGCAAACCTGAGGGTACCTTGGGTACATTCTCTCATTCCTGGGCTCTGTGCCTTCTGGATTTGAAAACAAGAATAAAGAAGGATCCGTGACTTCATTTGCCTCTGATCCCACTCAAGTGTCTTTTTACTTTTATCCCCTTGAGAAGTTAGCTTTTTTCTGAATTTTGTGGATATTGAAGACTTTCTTATAAATCCTTCTTGATGACTATAGTTTTATGCCCCAATGAGCTTTTAAATTTCAGAATTCCAAAGGAACTCTTTTAAGTATGTAAATAGATATTTACCATGCTTTTTAGGTATGTAGGCTTGTAAGTCTGATGATTTGGATTTGAAAACTGGCTCTTTTTTCTTTTCTTTTCTTTTTTTGACAAATGAATTCGACCTTCTTAACTGTTCTATTCCTTAGTTTTCTCACCTATAAAATAAAGGTGAATGTAATACCTACCTTTTAGGTACTATATACACTAGAAGTGAAATGCTTAGAATTGTACCTGGAAATAGCACAAATTATCAATATTATTAGCTGTCTTTCTTAGATAAGAAATTGAGTCCGGAAGGAAAGAAGCAATAAAGCTTCTACTAATTTCCGAATTATAACCATACATATTTAGAATCCTCCCATTAAGAGATAGTGACTATTAAAAAGAAAAAAAGGAAATAGTGACTATTTCTCTCCAGATGGCCATCAATTCTGCAGAACGTTGGCATATCTTTCTCTGTAGCCATTATCAGCAAAAAGCCAAGACAATAGGCTATTGTGGTCATCTTGATAATGAAGTCCCAGAGGGAACACAACATATATAATGCACATATTTATCCACTCATGTGTTCCTTCATTCATTCCAGGCACACGCACTGAGTACCTGCAAGTGCATTGTTCACATAATTGGAACGTCGCCAAAAGTTCACACTTATGTCCATTCTACTACAAGCAACGTGGTAATCTCTAATTTGCTTTAGGGTGCTGGTTTCTGCATTTAGGTACATTTATAAAAGCTAATGGTTCAAATAGCAACACTATCTGAATGGTTTGTGCCCTGCTTTACCAGGTTACCTGGACCTTTTCTACTGCTGGAAAATTTTTCTCCAGGCATCTGTTGCATCACGTTAAACAGCTTCTATAAACTTGTTTTTTTTTTTCCAAACCCCTCAATTCCATGACTACACCCCTTCTTGCTAGTGACGTACAGAAATGTTAAGAAATTTAAGATTATTTACAACAAACTGTTTCCTGTCCTTCGCAAGACTGGGCTTCTGTGAATTCATTTCTCCGCTTTCATCTTTCTCTCAGAGAAGCATATATCCCTCTTTGCAATGGCTAATCCTTTCCCCTAAGTTCTTGATTCTGTTCAAGTTCTGTGCTTTATCGATTCCTGTTGTTTTCTCCTTCTAACCTCGCTCCTTTCATGGCAGAATCAAAGCAGCATCTTTCCCACATTGGCCACTAACCCCCCTTGTTATCAGTGTGTCAGCAGGAGTTCCTGCTTTCAACATAATCATGTCTTTTCCACCAAAAGATTTAACATCTGTAAGTAAAAGAAATCAGAATTATTTTCAAAACTGAGTCCGCTCAGAATTTCACTGCACATTACGAGTAAATAATTTAGCCTATTTACTCATAATCAGTTTTAGTTGCACGAAGCTTTAGTACATTACGAATAAAATAGAATGTTTGGGCTGCAAAATAAGCTCAAAAAAATCACACAGTATTTTAAGAAAAGTAGACAATGAAAATCAGGACTAATTTGTAACGAAGTTTTTATGTCAATGTATTACTGTGTAACTTTTCTGGGATTTGCATGTGCTGGACATTTATGTAAAGAGACCATCTCTCTCCTTTAGTATTTACCTTCAGAAGATGCTCTCCACTCCTCAACAGTCCAATGAACCATCATATAGAAAGTACAGCAAATGTGCTTGTATCATAAGCTTATGTTATAATCTTCCAATACTTTAGTCAGGAAAAGAACAGGTATTAGATTCTCCCAACACTTTAGGCCAGGAAAAAGAGCTGCCGCAGAGATGCTGAAGTTACCTGCTTTTAAATATTTATGTAATGAAATCTCAGGGAAGTGCTAGATGATTCATTAAGATTTATTTGTTTCACTGAAGTTGCGATGATTAGATTTCTGAGTCTCTGAACAGCAACTACAGATCCATATTTCTCTATTTCATTACTCACTGATAATTTTATTTTCTGCTGCTTTGGAATTCATCTCATAAAATGCTATATATCCTCACATTGTGTTGTGTTCCTGTTACCTGATCCTTCATGACATAGAAAAGTAAAGGCTCATAGGAAAAAATTATCTGCTCTTTCTTTAGGACCATTTGGGGAACAAATGATCATGTTTTAATAAAGCTATATCCAGAAAAATTTGCTCTTAAAGGACAAAATCCTTTCTAATACAGAAGTGTAGAAAATAACTCTTGCTTTCTAAAATGTTTATTTGCAATAAAGAAATCTGAGATTCAGCTAAAAGCAAGTTTTATATTTAAAAAAACTTTGGGGGGGCACCTGGGTGGGTCAGTCTGTTGAGTGTCCATCTCTTGGTTTTGGCTCAGATCATGATCTCAGGGTCCTGAGGTCCAGCTCTGGACTCAGCAGGGAGTCTGCCTGAAATCCTCTCTCTCCCTTTCGCTCTGCCCCTCCCCTGCTCTCTAAGATAAAAATGTATTTGACACAGAGAGAGAGAGCACGCAAGGGAGGGCACACAAGCAGAGAGAGTGGGAGGGAACCCGATGCAGAGCTCAGTCCCAGGACCCTGGGACCATGACCTGAGCCGACACATAACCAACTGAGCCACCGAGATGCCCCTAAAATAAATACATAAATCTTAAAAAAAAACTTTTTTGTATATGTTTATATAAAAAATCTCACAGCTTTTTTTCCTTTTTTCCCATACCCAGGTATGAAGAAGTCACTGAAGCTGACCTGGCCCCAGGTCTGGGCAGCGTGGAGCCCCCTAACTGCCCACAGACCTCTCGGGCTGATAGTTGGGGCACTGGAAACAGTAGCCTGCATCTATAGTGCCTTCAAGAACATATCCCTGCACTCCTTAATCTACTGTAGTTTGGCTTCTGACCAAAAAGGTTTACAGAAGCTTTTCTCTAAGACCGAGAATTGCTTCCATGTTGCCAAATCCAATGAGCACTGTTTGGTTATAATTTTATTTGACTCTCAGCATCATCGACACCCTTCTCTGCTTCTGTCTTTTGAAACTCTCTCTCAGCTTTTGAGATTTTCCTCCTGGTTTTCATCTTTTGTTACCGTTCTTGCTACCTCTGTGGCTTCTTCTTGGTCACTTCCTTGGCTCCTTTCTTTGATATGGTGCTCAGAATGTCTGGACTCTGGAACAAACGTTCTTAGATATGACTTGGGATTCCAGTTGGCAATAAAGGAATGAACAAGTAAACAAATGAATACATCATCCATTCATTGTTTTGAGTTCAGAGCAGCAAGGAAGAACCTCTATATCTACAAAATGACGCTCCCCCCAACCTACTGAATAATGCCTGAAATACACTTTGTGGGAAACAAAGCTTTGCAAGCTGATTTCACACATAAAAAGAGCTTGAGGTTAGAAGGTTTGGGCACAGATCTAGTATATACTAGCATTGGACCCTGGTCGGTTCACTTAGCCCCCTTGAGTTTGTTTTGTCCTTGTTGTTAATAATAATAACAATAAGTCTAATGACTGAGTTATGATAATCGATTGTGATATTGTAATATATAAAAAACACTTTCAAATTGTAATGCCCAATACTTGTTTAAGGATATACTTGTTCCTGGGTATGTAATACAGCAAGCACAATTCCTTCTAAAATACAAATAAAGTTTCTGTCTGCCAAGGCCCTGGACCGTAAAGAAGGTACATGACACAATCAGTCAGTTGCCATCCAATGCAGGTAAACTGCAGGTACTATAAAACTGTTCTGGGTCATTTTCTGGATCTCCCTTGTCTGTTCCTGATTTGATTTCACTCTTTCTCCAACACAGAGCCCTAGGGCCTGTGTTACTCTGTCCTGCCATGTTCCCAGTTTCATCCAATACTCTGAATCCCAGAACTGCCTTGTCCTTGGTTTCTCAGATGAAAAATATTTCTGACTATTTTTTTTCATGCCCATGCACATCAAGTCAGATGGGGTGGAACAGAAGAATAAGGAGGAGGCATTCAAACAGCCGGAATGGAAGGGAAGCCCAAATGGTATGGCATGTGCGAGAAGCATAGAATTGACTGTGTTCAGAGGAAGTAGAGTCATGAACGATGGTGTTGCTGAAATATGAACAAGGTCAGAGTTCTGAGTTAGGTTCATGTTTACATGTTTTTAAGATTTTGTTTATTTATTTGACACACAGAGAGAGAGATTGCAAGTAGGCAGAGAGGCAGGGGGAAGCAGGTTCCCTGCTGAGCAGAGAGCCCAATGTGGGGCTCGATCCCAGGACCCCGAGACTATGACCTGACCATGAGGCTTAACCCACTGAGCACCCAGGAGCCCCAAAGCTCCCTGTTCTTACCCAGATTTAGCCACTTACTAAGTAAATCTTCCTCAGATTGTTACAAACTTTTGGTTAATTTTCAAAGTTCTGAAAGTTGATTTTTGATGACCTTTACTAATGTTCTCATTGCTTTTATGGAGAAAGAGATTTTTTTCAGAGGTCCTTACTTTGCCATTTTGGAAGTCAAGTCCTTTTATTTTCCCATTAAAAAATTTTTTTGCTTTCTTATTTTTGAGTGGTAAATGGTCTTCCCATGTTCTGACACGAGCCCAGTGTCCTATGCATGCATTGCCTACATTTTACTCTGGTCTGGATTTTGCTTTCTACTTCACTGATGGTATTCTTCAGAGAAAAAGAAATGACATCTAAGATATACGCAGCATCACTATAAATTAGAGGAAATTTCTGCTCCTTTCATATCATTACATGTATTAAATAGAGTCTGTCCCTGCTTAATCAGGTTTCTTTCACCCTGGGGAGTGTTGTATTTGATGTGGCAAATGTCTTTGGTCTCTTTGATCACATCGCAGCCTCCTATTCCTTCTGAGATAGCTGTCATTAGTTTCTGGAGATTACAATACTGACCATGTGTTCACATCGGTAGAACTTGATAATAAAATTCTGAGATCAGTGGTTACAACTCATAATATATAACTATGATCTTACTGTCTTAATTGTGTTTTTAGAACCTACTAGTATAAAAATACTTTGGGTTCTACCTGATGTCAGCCCAGCCCCAATTTAGATGATTACATGATAAGCGCTCTCCACTCCACAAAATGTGTCAATGTCAAAAGTGAAAAAAGCATATATGGAAGTGGGTAGTACTTTTATTTCTCTCTACCTTCTATTCCATCCTCCCCAGCCCAAAGAAAAAAAGAAGAAAACAAACAAACAAAACACACATTCCACTCTTTCTGAATTTCTGTCAGGTTGACATGAACGATACAGGATTAAAATGCCTATTTGTGAACCATGGTTGACCACGTCCCCAAGTTCCTTAACATCTATCATAGTTAAGAGCAATGTGGTGACTCTGGTCTCCCTTCCAGGCTGTGCAAAATATGTCTAATTTCAAAAACATACCCCTGATTCTTTCAAAGCATAAAATTATAATTTTCTAAAATTAAACCAATAGTATGTGAAAGAAATTCAGTTGGCCAGAATATATGAAGAAAAACGTTGTTAGGTACAATATGCTTGAGATAAAGTGACTTGGCAAATAAAAAATATATGCAGTATAAACTACAAACCAAATAAGCAACCAGTGAGTTAAATAATCTTTGTAAGCTATTAAAATATAACTAAATCGGTAATAGGGAATGAATAGATAAAGCCAAGAAAAAATCAGAGGCAGATGGAATAAGGACTAGTAAAGACAGACACTGAAGACTTATTTCTTTTTTAATCTGGAGGTAGAAAAGCATTGAAGCAAAAATATGATCATAAATCATAAAAGAAACTTGAAGATTGACATGAGAGGTCTAAACCCAAGACCCAGATGAGTTCCTCAGGCAAGAAATGGAGCTGTCTGAAGTCAAAGCCGAAGGGGTAAAGATTGTTGCACGAAGGGCTAGAGTAGGATGGCCATTTTCCTTGATGTACTCTTCTCTCTAGTCAAAGAAACAACTGGAAAGGTAAATCATTCTCTACATCTAAAAGAAAGGCATTCTTATAATAGTCTGCTTTCAATCTTCTACCCTGGAAAGGTCTTTCATTTGCCAAACACTGTAGTTCTCTCTGTTGCAACCTTACACTGACATTGGGATTACATGGTAAAAATATTCCTGTAGGTGATTCTTTGAAGTCAAACCCAAACCAAGCGAAACTAAAATAAGGGTTGCATATTTCCATGGGTATGTGTTTACCTTGTTTTTCCTTTCAGGTCCTTTATTATCTACACCAGTTCTATTTTAATAACCAAGATGGCACTAACTTATAATGCAACATAGAATCTCACTGAGGTAAAAGTTGTTTTTAACTATATCATTCTGGGGAAGAGAATGAAAGCCTTGCTTCCCTCATGATGCTTCCTGAAGTTAAAGGAACAGGGTAAAAAAGATTCACTTATGAATTTGCAACTCCATGTTTCTTCGCTAAGTCTTACAACTCTTACATGGAGGTGATTTAAATTTTTTAAACTGTTAAAAAACACAATTCAACTGAGCAATTTTTAAAGATGTTATTGTTTTTATTCAATGATTCATGAATTGGGTAACATCCCATCTAGCAGACATAAAGGAGCTTCAAGGAACAGCACAGAATGAAAGACTTTTATCAGCAAAGGGAACAGGAACAAAGAAGTTATATTAAGCAAAAATTTGTTATTGCAGGGTTATTTTCCTTTGGGACAGCATCAAACTGGGATTCCTGTTTGATGTTTGACTGGCCTACGATTCCATTCCTGGGAGAGGAGAAACTCTATGTCTTGGTGTGGTGATGTGAAGTTTAGAATAAGCAACTTGATTTAGGGTCTGTTTTCTTGTTTTTAACAAATGCATAAAATTATGTACACAGCTGCAATTTCTTTTGTAATCCATAAATTCGCTGGAGCCCTTTTGTCTCTTGCAATGTCAGGTATCTTCAGATCTCCTTTAGGACTTCAAAGCCCTTCTAGTATTTTCCACAAACCCTAGGAGCTGGCCCTCTCTTCTGTGCCAGGCTCCTTGATTCATATACAATGTTCTATTTTGTGAATATCAGTCCAGACATAGGTCACATTTTCCCATAAGAAATCAACATGCACGGCCGCCAAACTGTGGAAAGAACCAAGATGTCCTTCAACGGACGAATGGATAAGGAAGATGTGGTCCATATACACGATGGAGTATTATGCCTCCATCAGAAAGGATGAATACCCAACTTTTGTAGCAACATGGACGGGACTGGAAGAGATTATGCTGAGCGAAATAAGTCAAGCAGAGAGAGTCAAGTATCATATGGTCTCACTTATTTGTGGAGCAGAACAAATAACATGGAGGACATGGGGAGATGGAGAGGAGAAGGGAGTTGTGGGAAAGTGGAAGGGGAGATGAACCATGAGAGACTATGGACTCTGAAAAACAACCTGAGGGTTTTGAAGGGGGGCGGGGTGGGAGGTTGGGGAACCAGGTGGAGGGTAATAGAGAGGGCACGTATTGCATGGAGCACTGGGTGTGGTGCAAAAACAATGAGTACTGTTACGCTGAAAATAAATAAATTAATTAAAAAAAAAAAAAAGAAGTGTAGGTCACAGAAAAGACAGACCTAGGGATGACCACATGAGGATACAGGGAGCAGGTGTCCATCTGCAAGACAAGGAAAGAAGTCTCAGAAGAAACCAAACCTGCTGACACTGATCTTGATCTTCTAGCTTCCAGAAATGTGAGAAAATAAATTTCTATTGTTTAAGCCAAAAAAAAAAAAAAAAGAAAAGAAATCAACATGCACTAGGCCTTTTGTGAGACTGATAGCTCTTACTGAAGTTTTAGGTGTGACAGGAATGGGTCACCTTTGAGTGCATGACTTTCATTGTCTCATTAAGTCTCTATCCCCTTTGGCCTTTCCCTGTCTGCTCCTCTCCCACTCAGATTAGCCATTTCTCCCTTGGTGGTTACAGATTTTTTCCTCTACTTAGATTAATTTCATTATTCTTCAAATGACCTAATCAAAGAACTGCCAGAATCCTGAGGCCGACAGTGCTCACTGAGACTGGTTCTCAACTTTACTTATTCTATATTTTCAAGAAGAAAATGAAGAAGCATATTCAATGGAATTCTGAAAATAGAATTGTACTTTCTCCTCCCATAAGAAGAAGATGCAATAGACACTAGACATAAAGTCCAAGTTTATATGTCTTATCACTGCTGGTTTATATGTCTTACCACTGCTCTAACACCAGGTAAAATTCTATCCAAATGTCCACCCTTTTACACGGAGCTGAACATTGATAGTGCAAACACAGTAAGGATGTCTTGTGTCGTAGTTGATAGCCTAGAATCATCTTAGTTCTTAAACCAGGAATTCTTGTTCTTTCTGGTTGTCTCAAATCCTCTGTGTTTATAACGTATGTCATGACTCATATGAGAGAATTCTCTTGCAACAAATGAACCTATATTAAAAGAAATAAATGGGACCTACCTACAGTTACATAAAATCTTCACTTTATAATCGAGCAATTCAAGACAAGTGTCTGACCACTTAAAAGGTGGGGAAAATCCTGGGTAGGTAACTCCGGTTGTCATGGTCAAGAATGTACCTGAGGGTTAGCATGCTAAATTCAGAAATGCTCACTCAGACTTTTCCAGATTTTTTGACAATTTTATCTGTACTGCATAGTCATAAGTTATTTTGTATTTGTAATAGCCCCTCAATCTAGGTTGTGAAGACTATATTGTGAAGACTATATTGTTTATGCTATCTACTCCATTTCACAGATCAAATCATTTTTTTGTAACCAGGTGATTTTTTTAATCAAATCATTGTTTAATCTGTCTTCCTCTGCATGTGATTAAATTCTCAGCTTCTAGTAGACACTGAAGTATATAACTCAATTGTATGATTCAAAACTGACCTCTGGGTTTTGTATGTCTCCAGTACAATTAGTTAAACTACTTGACATTAAAATATGAAGCCATTCTGTCATTTTTGAGCAATTTCCTGAATAATTTCCAATTTCCAAGCCATTTGTACACAGGAAACCGCTGATTAACAAAGGTTGAATCCAATGTAGTCAGAGGCCTTTCACCTAATCACAAACATTTCTTATTATCTTCAGTTAAGTCTACTGTGACCCTGGAACAACTCTTCATGTTTGAAACCAAGCTGTGGAAAGACACGGATAGATATGATCACTTACCTGCCCAAGCAACTAAGAGTCAGGAAGCCCATCAAAATCCCTGCTGCAGATCTCTGGAGAGACATGTGTTTGAAGTATTACCCATTTATTTATAACAAAGCATCTAATAACATTTAAGAAGAATATACTTTGAGGCTAATAAGTAAGTGATAATAATTTTAAATACTAGTTATGGAATGAATAAGTTATGAGGATGAAAGGTATAGCATAGGGGGCTATAGGTAATGGTATTGTAATAACGTGGTCTGGTGACAGATGGTAGCTACGCTTGTGATGGGCACAGCGTCAACATGTTGCACCCCTGAAATTAATGTAACAGTGTGTGTCCACTATACCACAAAATTTTTTAAATAAATACTGAATCTTTAAAAATGATCTACAAAAGCTTTTGACTCAAAACAGATGAATATGTAAAATTCCAAGTTCTGAAGACAGCAAGTTAAGACATACATTGTCTCTTAAAATAGAGTACTATCCAACCTCAGTAATATTGATTCCAGATAAAATATCAGTTTATTATTGACCACTTTAGGGAGGCTGATCCAGTTCCATCTCTCAACTCTGAATTTCTAATCTGTCTTTACAGTATGAGCAATAACATCACTGCATAAGTTGTGTTGAATTTCTTATTTAACTCATTTGTATTCTCCTCTTTTTGAGCTCATTTAAACTCTCAAGTGTCTACATCCTGGGTACATTAATTAGCATGTTATTTCCTAAGGAATGACTTTTACTCAACAGCTTTTCCTACATGTCGTCTTTCAAGGTCACTTCTTAAGTTTTTTCAAATCTCTTGCTCTTTACTTGGTGTCTATGAAAATAAAATCATCTTACAAAAATGGGAACATCAGACTAAATTTATTTAATGCATTTCTTTTTTTTTTTTTTGGTTTTTTCATTTTATTTATTTTTTCAGTGTAACAGTATTCATTCTTTTTGCACAACACCCAGTGCTCCATGCAAAACGTGCCCTCCCCATTACCCACCACCTGTTCCCCCAACCTCCCACCCCTGACCCTTCAAAACCCTCAGGTTGCCCCAACCTCCCACCCCTGACCCTTCAAAACCCTCAGGTTGTTTTTCAGAGTACATAGTCTCTTATGGTTCGCCTCCCCTCCCCAATGTCCATAGCCCGCTCCCCCGAATTCCTCTCCATAGTCACTCTATTTCTTATTACAGTTTAGGGAGTGGCCCCTGTGCCCATCACTCCCTATTTTTCACTAGCATCTTTAAGTATTCAGCTTGCTGGCATTCCCTTCTGAATTTTGCCTTATCTAACAAATATCTGGAGGCTGGAACAGTGCTGCTAAGCTGTATTGGAGCCCTAAGCAAAAGGAAAAATATATGTCCCTATCTGTATTTATCAAAAACATCCTCTCATATTTAAACCAAATGGAAAAGTCAATTACAGCTCCACAATTTAATGAAATTTGACTGTATAAATTCCTGTGTTGCCCAATCTGTTTTTACACCATTGTCAACCCTCAGACTCCCTGGTCCTGGGTTGAGAGTCTTCCCATGGAGCAATAATCCGGTGTGCAAAACAACCTGAATTTATTTAAAATTTTGATATCTTTTTCATTGAATTTTTTCGTTAATTTTTAGTTTTTAAAATACTGCATTAAATATCATTTATCTTGATTACTGAGATGTTTGGCACCCTCTTAAATGTTGTGCCCAAGTAAATGTGTCACTGACCACACCCTAACCCTTGTCCTGACCTTGAACTTCTCTTTATAATTAACCTCTGAGCATTCAACATGATACATTCCTTTAATCTTTCCCTTTGAGGGAAAAAGAAAACATGCACTTTTTTCTCTGACTTTTCACTGGGTTCAGCTCTTCGACTATCAACATCTTTTGGAGAAGTTAGAGCTGGGAAAAGAGAAGAAAGTCCAGCTTCATGAGCTCTTCATCTGGTACATCAGCCAAATTGCTCTTCTGTGGCTTCAACATGTTTCTCCCTTTAAGGTCTCTCCTCTGAGTCCCTTTAACTACTCAGCCTCATCTAACCTGGTCACTGAATGTTAAGGTCCAGGATTCCATCCCAGACCTTCTCCCTCTCCCTAACTATGACTCTCTAGACTTCTTGAACCTTTGCCTCATCTTTGTGGACCTCCATTCTCCTCTCAGTAGCATTATGTCACCACCTGCTGCCCTCTCTGGCAGCCATGCCACTTCCAGTTCTCATACTTTGGGACTTTGAGAACAATGAGACTTAAAATTATACATTTTTATATACATTTAATTCAAATACCAACCTGCTTTCAAAGTGGCCCAGACCATGCACCTCCTTTCCTATTTCCTTAAAAAAAGTTGGGAGGTGGGGCGCCTGGGTGGCTCAGTGGATTAAGCCGCTGCCTTTGGCTCAGGTCATGATCTCAGGGTCCTGGGATCCAGCCCCACATTGGGCTCTCTGCTCAGCAGGGAGCCTGCTTCCTCCTCTCTCTCTGCCTGCCTCTCTGCCTGCTTGTGATCTCTCTCTGTCAAATAAATAAATAAAATCTTTAAAAAAAAAAAGTTGGGGGGGTTAGTGTCAAGTTTATTACTTAGAGTCAGGAGTTGGTTATCTAGTAACAAACTAGAATGGAGAACAATATCTGAGTGGCTGTTTTTAAATGTCATTTTCCCCCTTGAATCAAATGGGATTGTACCAATCACAGTCTCAAAAAACAGACTTTCCCCTGACTCTGTAAGGAGAAAGATTGAGTACTCATACATCATACTAATCATGTAGACTCTAAACATTATTTATTGTAAATATATTTATTTTCCTTCCATCATTTTAATACACATATTATGTGTTATTTAACATTTTAAATTTTATATAATTTGATAGCATTTTATTTTACAACATAATTGCTATAATGAATTATCACCCATAATTTTGAGTACATTGTGCAATTAAAAAATATTCACAGGATGACATGTAAATACTTTTCACTAATGTTTTTTCTCCCAATATATTGTCTGTATTATTTACCAGCTGGACAAACCTGGTAAGTGGCTGAAATTTCTGTTTTTTAGTTTCCCCACTACAAGAATGAGGACATGATTAATATCCAGCTCATGAACTGCTGAGGGATCCGGGGAATCAACATGTGCCAAGTGCCCAGAACACTGCCTGTTGTACAGCAATTGCCCAACCCAGCAGGCATTAACCACCATCATTATCATTATTAATATGTATGGAGTTCTTTTGTGTCAAAGTTCACTTGTCTTTTCTTGTCTACATTGTTTCTCATGTTGAATAAATTGTATCATTTTGAATTCAAAACAGAACTCAATTATTGTATTAATCTTTTTACTTTGTGAAATGAATTCATAAAAAGAGGTATCACAACTTACAAAGAAATCGTTTTGTTTTTTTTTTTCCTTACTCTTTTATTGAAGACTAGGATTTTCTGGGGTAATTCGAGTCCCAAATATGATGAATTTGTATTGTTGTGAACAGAAATAAAGGGTACAGAGTTTAGGGTGTTATTTTTGTTATAATGCATTTTTTAGGTGGAAGCAATAGGGTCTACTGATTAAGTGATGCTCAAAATATTCATTTAGAAGGAGAAGGGACAAAAAATTCTAGAGTCGAGATATGTCTTTTCTGACTAGGAAAAACCACTTCATAGTTCTTGGAATTTGGAGGTTGGGCAAGATGATATTTGCTTTAGGAAGTCTGGACAAGAATGAAACTTAATCTTGGAACAATTATAGTCAACAAAATTTCAATTGCTTAATCATGGAAATTTGGAGCCTGAAGGGATCTTAGCAACTGCTTGGTTTTACACCTACATTGTGTTTTAGTGTCAATGAGATCCCACACAAGCACACAGTGGTTAGGGTCAACCTTGGACTTAACAACTACGAGCCTCAGCAGATCTAAAACCTGACTTCATTATCAACCCCTTTGGAGTTGAAATTTTTAATTTCATCAACAGTAGCATTTTGTTTTAATTTCCTATCTAAAGAACTGGGTCTTCTGTTATAAATGCAAGTGACTTGGTGGATCACATCATTTTCAGTGACAGGTTGACATTCTGTATATTTATCTTATCTTAATATTTCCTTGAATGAAACTTTCATTGTTAAGAGAATGAGTTCTTAAGTCTGAAATGGAAGAATAACTTTCATCCTTTTTCATCCAGAAACATCTGCATTTAAAAGAATTCTTACAAGGATTTCTCTCTATTATTTCCAGAAATCAAGGATACTTTTGTCATTATCATAACAAAGACAGCTGTGATTTACTAAAAGCTTCCTGGATGTCTACATGTGTTATCTATTTCCATCCCTACCACAATTCTACAAGTTACATATTGGTATGCTCATGTTACAGATAAGAAAACTGAAGCTCATAGAAATCACATGACATGCTCAAGGACCCAGTCAATAAGCTGGACCCAGATCTTTCTGACTCAAAATTCCTATACTTTTAACTACTATGCCACAGTGCAAATTTTTTTCCCCAGAAGAATTTTAAAAATATTTATTTATACTCACACCTATTTTAACTATTTCCTTGTTTGTATGTATTTTGATCTGCTAATGATTTTTAGTAAAAAGATTATAGACTATGCAGGAATTTGTTCTGACGTTCAAAAAAATCAATAATTCCTTGTTATAATAAATTTTCTCTGTTCTACATGGCAAGTAGATTATTATTTGCCTTTTTAAATTAAAATGTTATTTTTCAAAATAAATTCAGAGTAAAAATATATGGATATAGGTAATAAAAATGTATTTAGCTTAAGGATAGTATTTGTGAAATGCAAAAATCTGGATCATAAGCTTCTTTAACGTTTTCATGATTATTTACAGGAGTTTGTCAGAATAAGAGTCCCAGGTGAAAGACTTGCTGGAGAGTGTTGTCACGAGCTTAGGAGCAAGCTTAAGAGTGAAGCCTTCCTTGGGGCGCCTGGGTGGCTCAGTGGGTTAAAGCCTCTGCCTTTAGCTCAGGTCATGATCCCAGGGTCCTGCCTGCTCAGTGGGGAGCCTGCTTCCTCCTCTCTCTCTGCCTACCTCTCTGCCTACTTGTGATCTCTCTCTGTCAAATAAATATATAAAATCTTAAAAAAAAAAAAAGAGTGAAGCCCTCCTTCCTTTCAGAAATGTTCATCCTAGATAAAAGAGGAAAAGAGGCTTACTACTTGGTCTCTGGAGCTTGTAGGTTTGTGTAAAGGAGAGAATGATGTTTAGTTTCCCTCTAAGGATTATAAGAGAAGTACCTGCTTGAAGAGCTTACAAGAGCATAGCAAGGAGGACCTCCTCCATTGTGTTGAGGAAGAAGTTGGAGGCAACCCCATCACCCTATTCCAGTTTTTCAGTGTTGTCAGGGGTGTGGAAGAAAATATCAAGGTTCCTGTATTTTTATGTGAAGAAACATGAATGTAAGGGAGAGGGAATAACATGTGATCTTCTTCTAAGATATAAATGGACAGAGCAAGATAGAGGCCCAACATGAGCAGTACGAGCCATTGGTGGTGCCACAGGGAGAAGTGACTGTGTCTTACTGAGAAGGTTCTAAAGGTCACATCAAGAAAACCATCCATGTCATTGGCAGGAAGCCTTGAAGTTGTGGAGATCACCAGAGGCAGAAAAGAACATTTTGCACGAGAATGAGACCAGGTGTCTACGTGGAGCCAGAGTGCAACCAGATTGGCCTCCCCACCCCCAATATGTGGCAAGGTGAGATAAACCTGAAATTTCCTTATTTCCCCCTTTC
Organism: Meles meles; assembly: GCF_922984935.1. NCBI lineage: Eukaryota > Metazoa > Chordata > Mammalia > Carnivora > Mustelidae > Meles > Meles meles. Next base: position 14,428,289 of record NC_060070.1, read on the forward strand.
TCTCCCTGCTACAACCCCAGAAAAGCGAGACAAAGAAAAAGCAGAAGAAGGTGTATAACTAAGGAGCTCCACCGTCGGGCCCCATCCACTCTGAGACCCTGGTGTGGGAGGAGGGGAGAAAAATCAGACTTGTCTTTCCCTCACTCTCATTTCCTCCTTGAAAGGAAAAGATGGTTGACTTAAATATAGTTTGACATTGATGCTTTGAAGATGTCATGATGTGATGGGAAAGGGATATTAGAACTTTGTTAAAGGCAGTGGTTGAAGAAAAATAAAAGTATTCATGTCTATATCCCATCAAGCTACTGCCTCAGCAAACAGGTGCATTCAAATGAGATGAGATTTAGCACAGTGTGAATTTTGCATCATTTTTCCTTTAATGCTTTCACATGGCAATTAGCACATTACTAGTGATTTCAGGGCATGAAGGACACTATATATTAAATTGAGGAAATATTGATTGGGCAGATGCTATGTAATTCTCAGAATGCTAGGTGCCAGAAGGCACAAAGACGTGTAAGATAAGGCATATCACTCTGAAGCACTTTAGAAGTTATACAAAGGACCTGAGTCGATTAATAAAATAGATCCTGCTAATATTCGTAAGAAACCAATGTTTAAAAAATATTGCACTTGAGGGGTGCCTGGGTGGCCCAGTGGGTTAAAGCCTCTGCCTTCCGCTCGGGTCATGATCCCGCTCCGGTCCTGGGATCGAGCCCCGCATTGAGCTCTCTGCTCGGCAGGGAGCCTGCTTCCTCCTCTCTCTCTGCCTGCTTCTCTGCCTGCTTGTGATCTCCATCTGTCAAATAAATAAATAAAAATCTTTAAAAAAATATTGCACTTGTGTAATGTTAGAAAAAATTAAATGCCGTATGTTAAACCTTCTCATATTTTCTTCAAATACCGCCTATATATCCTCTTTGAGTCCATGCTTTTCGTGTTAGATCTGATGATACATTTATACTTACTACTATCAATCACATATGGGAGTGAGGAAACACCAGTGAAAAAAATTTGGCAAATTAAAAATTTCTCCATCGAGAGCCAAAACGAAAAAGTTAAAGCCCCCTCGTTTATTGTTTCTAACATTTGAAGCTCAGGCCAAAGGTAAAACTACACTGACCAATCCTTGTTGTGACTATTTGCCTTAGTTCCTTTTTGCTTTGGAAGACAGGTGGTAGCCTCTTCTTGACTTCCTTGTTTTTGAGTGCCTGGACAATCTCTGACTATCTTTCACATGGCTTTTTAACTACTCAGTTCTCTTCTTAGCAGCCTAGACTACTTTTTTTTTTTTTTTTTTTTTTTTTTTTAATCTGAAGCCAGAACTTGTCTATTCACGGGGGGAGAGATTCTCAATGTGGAAATCAGCAATGAGTTTTTGGATCTGACCCCAAAAGCATAGACAACAAAAGCAAAAGCAGAGAAGTGGGACTACATAAAGCTAAAAAGTTTTATTCTGCTCCTGAAACAATATTACTATATGTTAACTAACTGCAATTTAAATAAAAACCTGAAACTACAAAAAAAAAAAAACTAAAAAGTTTTTGCACAGCAAAGGAAATAATCAATAGAATGAAAAGGCAACCCATGGAATGGGAGAAAATACTTGCACATTATATATCTGATAAGGGGTTAATTTTCAAAATATAACCACTCCTTCTGAAACACCACATATATACACAAACACCACAGAAAAGCCAGAAAAAAAGCTTGAAATTACGGTGATTGATATATTCCCTTATATTTTACTTGATAGAGTCAACACTGTCAGTTATGAAATCATATCTAAAATAAAATCAAAGTATTCTTACGTCCAGAGATATATATTTAATTTATTAGAGAACACTTTAAGCTGACGTCAAACACTGTAATATAATTTTCTTGATGGGGGCAGTATAATATGACAAACAAAACACTTGAGAATATTTAGGTAGCTTCTCAAATATATTAACTTGATAAGATAAAATTTAGTCCTCAAACTGGAACAGAGCAGTTAAGGTAGCGGGCACTGGCTGATAATCAACTGAGGCTTCCTAATTAAATTGTACTGCAGCAAATAACAAAGCAGTTGATGATGCCCAGCATATTCTATGATTGTCACAAATTGCTGTTACTTATGAAACAGAGTGGTAACTTTCCACTTGCGTAGTTTCCAGACCAAAAAGAACTGCTGGTGTGTGTACAGATGCTTACAGGTGTTTGGTAGCTACTTCGAAGTATTTTTAAGTCAATGTTTTATCAAACACATGAAAAAATGTTCATCATCACTAGCCATCAGGGAGATTCAAATTAAAACCACATTGAGATACCACCTGACACCAGTTAGAATGGCCAAAATTAGCAAGACAGGAAACAACGTGTGTTGGAGAGGATGTGGAGAAAGGGGAACCCTCTTCCACTGTTGGTGGGAATGCAAGTTGGTGCAGCCACTTTGGAGAACAGTGTGGAGATTCCTGAAGAAATTAAGAATAGAGCTTCCCTATGACCCTGCAATTGCACTGCTGGGTATTTACCCCAAAGATACAGATGTAGTGAAAAGAAGGACCATCTGTACCCCAATGTTTATAGCAGCAACGGCCACGGTCGCCAAACTGTGGAAGGAACCAAGATGCCCTTCAATGGACGAATGGATAAGGAAGATGTGGTCCATATACACGATGGAGTATTATGCCTCCATCAGAAAGGATGAATACCCAACTTTTGTAGCAACATGGACGGGACTGGAAGAGATTATGCTGAGTGAAATAAGTAAAGCAGAGAGAGTCAAGTATCATATGGTCTCACTTATTTGTGGAGAATAACAATAACATGGAGGACATGGGGAGATGGAGAGGAGAGGGAGTTGAGGGAAACTGGAAGGGGAGATGAACCATGAGAGACTATGGACTCTGAAAAAGAACCTGAGTGTTTTGGGGGAGAAGGGAGTCTGAGGTTGGGGGAGCCAGGTGGTGGGTAATAGGGAGGGTACGTATTGCATGGAGCCCTGGGTGTTGTGCAAAAACAATAAATACTGTTACGCTGAAAAAATAAATAAAAATTTTTAAAAAATCAATGTTTTAATACACACAGCAAGTTTTAGTGGTGTTTTTTTTTTCCTTCCATGAACTGGCAATGTCAAGTATACAATCACTTAGAAAATTAAAGTTGGAAACCTGAAAAATCCTGTCTCCACCAGTAATAGACGTGTGTGCATGTATATTTAGTATCACCATTAACTCCTGTTGTCCCATATCTCTGTGTATCAGAATATGGGGCTAAAACGGAGTCTTAACTCTCAAGTGGTGATTTTTTTAAAAGATTTTTATTTATTTGACAGAGATCACAAGTAGGCAGAGAGGCAAGCAGAGAGAGAGGAAGGGAAGTAGGCTTCCCGCTGAGCAGAGAGCCCGATTCAAGACCCAATCCCAGGACCCTGAGATCATGACCTGAGCTGAAGGCAGAGGCATAACCCACTGAGCCACCCAGGCACCCCTCAAGAGGTAATTATACATTAAGCCAGTATCCAACAAACATCCTCATCACCCTAAAGGACTCACTAAATTTGGAATTGCTGTTTTAAGAGGACTGTTTTCAACACTAGAGGTGTTATAGAATCCTCTAGATAGTCATGTATCTGTGATGTTGAATTGGAATTTCAAGCACTAGACGATGGTTAAACATTTTTGGCTGACCCATAGTCCCACTGATGAGAAACTAGTCATAGAACACAGAATCTGCAAATGTGATTGATGAGTTTGTGCCATGCTGGCAATATTTAATATAAACAGTGATTTCTGCATGTTTCTCTGAAAACTGGTTTCAGGAGAGCAGGAAATCAGTCATACAAAGTCATAGCTAAAGTGAAGAATGACCTCAGGCCTCGATTTGTATATCATTCTTATCGTCAACTCTAGACCACCTGGACAGTAGTCAATCAACTCATTAGGATGAATTTATCTGACACGCACAGTATGGTGGATTGTCTAAGGGATTATTCTGTAAAATAGAAGATCTGGGCTATAATTTATATGTTATTTTAGCTGATGGTGGAACATAGGGAATGATTGTTCCCCTATTACGTATCCTGTTATATGTATCACCACAGACCTCACCTCCAGAAGCTTATCACAACTACAAATTTCACATTTTAAGTAATTATTTGATTAATGGCTAAATGCCTCCACCAGACTTAAGTCCATGAGAACAGGAACACTGTTATCACTACGAGGTCTAAACCCAGCATTTAGCACCGATCCAAACACAGAATTAAAGCACAAACATTTACTGAATACATGAATCAACAAATACAAGTTTTTTGGACCTCAATTTCTCTGTATGTTTATTAGAGAGATGGAGTTGTGGACTGCTATTTTATGGTCTCTACCCTTCGGAGGCTTAGCAACTACCTGGAAAACAGAAGACATGTGTATGAAACCAGAGAGGAAAGAACAGTCAACAACCAAGTGTTCTCTCATGGGTTATTGAGTTCAGAAAATAAATAACAATGTCTACAATTCAGATAATGGAAAAGATTTAGGAAGAGATTTCTAGGTTAACATTAGAGAAATGACAAAAGCAAAGACAAAAAAAGCAAAAATGAAGATGGGATGTGCAGGAAAATGTTCACATATTTTCCATATCTGCATGTTTGTATGATTGAAATATCAACTTATTCTATTAATGTTTGTTGTGCTATGTAATTAAATGAGGGAGTAAATGTCATAACCCAGATCTTTGTGGCTGACTTCATCAGAATTATTTAATTGTACTTGTTGGCTCCTGGAAGTTCAGATTATAAACATCACATCCCGAATCTTGGGGAGATCAAATGACAATACAACAGTCCCTGAAGAAAAAATGGCCATCCCCATCATGCTGCGTGGAGACAGGTTGTAATAATAGAGATGTGCGCCTTCTTTCAAAGATAAAGGGGAAAACTTCAAGTGCTTTAGACCTGAAAAGCAGGTAGATAGTAACAGTTTATAATAGTCTCTGAAATGGCCAGAAAGAGAATTCCAATTGCCTGAATGATTAGAAGTGAGACTTGAAGTCAGGAAATTCAAAGGCTCTTTACAAAGCCATGCCCCTCACATTTATTTAAAGATGTATGTGATCAGCGGCACACAATTGTACAAGTCCAGCATCCTTTTTGCTTATCCAAGAGAATATACAGCCACCCGGCACAATGCTTTTGATTAATACCTCTGAAATCAGAAAGGAAAAACCCAAGTGGGGATAAAAGGCAACTAAATGTACACGCAATTACAGACAACTCCATGAAGAGTGAAGAATGAGGACTATTTCTTATTTTTAGGTAATTTTTTTAAAAAAGAAAGTCAACAACAAAAAAATAAAAATAAATCAAAGAAAGCCAACAAAGTATTCTTCAACAACTAAAAGCCTCTATGTGTAGTCCAAAGTTTTGACTGGTGATACAAGGTACATTTAAGAATAAATTTTAAACTAAGAGCGATTAGCAAGAAAAGCACGTTTTAGGGAACCTTAGTTTGTCTTTTATTTTTATATTTAAGGAACTAGTTTTCACATCGCACTATCCTTCAAGTTGTGAAAACCTCAAAACCTCTATTTACAAACTTACTGTATTAAAATGTTCCCCAAATCTATCTTTTTGTTTCTCATATATGTTTGCACACTAAGTTAAAATATTTCTGCAAATTATTCCTTCAATAATGGTAGGAAATCATAGTTCTTAGTGCCTTGGGGCTACAAAGAAGGGAAAGTTTTGATGCCCACCCTTGGGAGAATTCGCAGAAAGCTGTGGGAACATCCAAAGGTAACTAGTAGTGTAGATAGTGTTGTGTTAATGACTGCACAGACGATTAGAACAGCTGAGAGGAAGGACAATGATCCCTGGGGTCCATCCGAGAGGCACTGTGGTTTAGTGTGGGCTTTGTAGAATGACTGGAATTGTTAGAGCTGCAGAAACAGGAGACAGAAAAAACTGTGTGAAAAAGGTGTGGGTGTTGGATTTGATGGTCTCGTTTGGGTTAACAGAGAGTAGGACAATCTGGTTACAATGGAAGATGCATGAGGACGGTGGAGGGGAAGTGGAATTGATTTTTTTAAATTAATATCATTAATAAAGTGAATGAGTAAGCATAATTATAAATTAAAGCCTTCAATATTACTGACGCCCTCAAGTGTTAAGTTTTCCCATGATCTCTGATGTTGTGGGGACCCATGATTTGCGACTTGGATTACCTTAAATTCAGTGACTTACCTGATTTGGGGGGATGCAGACTAATCCTAGAGACTTGCCTAGAGGTCGGAAGGGAATTCTGAAAGCAATGCTTTTTTCTCAGCAGCAAGGCTTCAATCTCCAGTGGGAAAATTGTGTTTGAATGTAAGTATCATTTTTAGTATCAGCAAATGTCACACAGACCTTTTATTTTTATTTCTATAACCTGCACATACGGTATATTTAGTTAGAGCCCCTCCAACTTTAAAAGATCTATTTACTTTAGTGCAAACATATGGCTAGTTGCTACACGGGTCATATAGACTCATCAGGTATATTCCTCTTTTCTAGTGTAAAGATATGGTAAGACAGTAGGTTAGTAATTCTTTACAGGCTTCTAATACTGACTTTAAAAGCCAATGGTTTTTGATGTTGCAAGTTATTCTTGGTCAGAAGTGGCAATATCCACTGTCTTAAAACTGAATCTTGACCTATTTAAAATTTTTAAATATAATTTAACAGCAATATTAAGAGAGTTGTTTTTAAGTTTCTAAAAAGGTTTTTGAGTGTTGTTTTTTAAGTTTTATGGATAAGCAAAACAATTATGCATAATTTCACATTATGCTATGCTTATTCCTATTTCTGTTTATTTCAGTGTTGGTTTATCCACATGCATCTATAATGCACATTTAATTTGCCCATTTTCCCTTTCATTTGACACCACATGACAAATATTTTCCCATACTTCTACAGTTTTAAAAACAGCTATCATATTAATTAAACCTATTTCATTTTTTAAATGCTTCTTTCAGATCTTCCTAAGTAATTTTGAAACATTGATTTTTCTGTTTCACTCACTGTTGCTTTTATGAGGCTCAAGCCAAACTCATTTTTTTCTAAGGCGACAATTGTGTATTTATATTTTATTTTTAGGTTGCTTTCAATTCTCTCCTAGAGAATATTAGGTGTAACCTCAAAACCAAATGTCTTTTCATAGCTCATTAATTAAATTCCAGAATTTGAAACCCCAATTATTTTTATTCCTGAACAAGCTTTTGTTTGTTGCACTAGTGATTTAGACTAATCGGCAGCACCTCTGATCCTTGGAGGACCTTCTTTTACTACCATTGAACAATAATCCAGGTACTTTCATGACTTTGTTCTATAATGAGAACAGGTTTCAGAGTTCATCAAAGGCATTATATCCGACCCCCCCCCCCGCAGTCCATAGTATAATCGGACAGTTTCCATATCATTAAGGTTGGGGTTTTGAATTATATCCTTCTGTGTATTTTACAAAGACAATTCTTGGATGAGAAGTCATCTGTGATCTTGCAGTTCCAGAAATATCTTCCTACTGTTTTCACACACAAATGACACCTGGCTAAGTGTTTTGGTCTGTTTGATCTGTTTCCTTTCAGATACTAGTCCATGAACCAACATTGATATTTGTGATGAGATTCAAAGGGGTCCTAATTTTAATGGCCTTGAAAGTAAGCTTGCTTTGCGTGAAGACTTGAAGAATTTTTTTTTTTCAAGATTTTATTTATTTATCTGAAAGAGAGGGGGCAAGAGTGGAGAGGAGAGGCAGAGGCAGAGGGAGAAGAAGTCTGGAAGAGCAGGGAGCCCTGCTCAGGGCTCAATTCCAGGGTCTCCGGATCATGACCTGAGCTGAAGGCAGATGCTTAACCGCCTGAGCCACACAGTGCCCCAAATAATTTTTTTTTAAACTTTCAAGTGTAATGTTTCACCAGACTATGTCTATGGGCTGACTTGTGATTGATTTTGCTTGCAATCCAAAAGTACTTTGAATAGTCAATGCTATTTTTTTTGTTTGCTTGATGACTGACTATAACATCTTTTTCATATTGTGTTTTCATTCCTAATAATTCCTACTATTTTGTTGGCTTTCTACATTTTAGCTTCCATACCTGCCATTTTTCTTTCTTGTTCTTTTCACTATTTTTTTCTCTCTTTGTTATTACCTATGCCTTTTATAATTTTTCTTCACTTTGGTAGAATTGATTCTTCCACATACTGCTTGCAATAGAAATCTTATTTGTTCTTTTGCAAAATTACTTATAATCTTTTTTCATAGCTGTGATGGTTTGTTTTATTGCCCTGGAAACACATAATATTTTGCCCTCAAATATTGCATCTTGTATATTGAACCTATTTCTCGAGTGACTATCCTCTCCAGGATTTTTTTCCCCTTCTTCTCTTTTTCTCTGGAATTTTCACATTCATCTAGAACATTTATTTTTGCCTTGTTCATGTTTCATTTACAAATCCGACTAATTCTTAGAGAATTTTTAAGCAAAGACCCATGTGTTGCCTTTTCCTCTTTCTTTGGGGCCCCTGGGTAGCTCAGTTGTTAAGTGTCCGCCTTTGGCTCAGGTCATGATCCCAGGGTCCTGGAATTGAGCCCCGCATTGGGCTCCCTGCTCAGTAGGATGCCTGCTTATCCCTCTCCCACTTGCCCTGCTTGTGTTCCTTCTCTCACTGTGTCTCTCTCTGCTAAATAAATAAATAAAATCTTTTTAAAAAATTCTCTTTCTTTAGTCATTTATTTAATTTATTTTTTTAAGATTTTATTTATTTATTTGACAGAGAGAGAGATCATAAGTAGGCAGAGAAATAGGAAGCAGAGAGCAGAGAGCCCGATGTGGGGCTCGATGTGGGGCTTGATGTGGGGCTTGATCCCAGGACCCTGGGATCGTAACCCGAGCAAAGGCAGAGGCTTTAGCCCACTGAGCCACCCAGGCGCCCCTCTTTGGTCATTTAACAACAGAATGTGCTTCCTTCTCCCCCTACGTTCCTGAATAGAGTCAGATTCTTTAGTGGCATTTTCAGAGCATGAATTAATAATACAATTGTGATGGAGAAAGAAGTTGACAAGAAAATTCCTCGAATTCAGAATTGAGGAACATACATATTTATTTACCTTCTACCATTATCTATCACAAAGTGCTTCTCCACAATCTTACACTAGAAAAGACTAAATGAAAGATTTGCTTTCGACCAGCTAAACCACATGGGACTTCTAGAGTCAGAGGATGGAGATAATTTTGGATTCAAAAACCATTTCTAATTCATTTTAAAATTTTATTATTTACACACGCATATAACTTTGTTTAAATGTGATGATACACATTCATAGAAATGGCCATAAGCAGCTTTTTCTTTTCTTTTCTTCCTTTTTATTTGACTCTCTTTTCCTTACCTCATCAACTTAACACTCTCCTCCCTAGGTAACTCATATTGACAACCTAGTACATATCAATCCATATTTTCTCCATGTTTTCTTTTTTAAAATGGGTTGAGATTTTACACACTTATCGGTATCATTACACACTCAGTAACTCCTAGTGGCAAGCTATCTAAGTAGCATGATTTATTCTTTTTAATGGGTGCATAATATAAAGAGTATTTAATGTTTAATGGCATGGGTGTACCATAATGTGTCCATTTATTCCTTTATTGATGTGCTTTTCCAGATGAGCAATGTTTTATACTGGTACTTTGATTTCTGTGGGCTAGATTTCCAAGTGGACCATTGGATCAAAGGACATAGTATTTTTTTTTTAATCAAAAACTGTGGGTTTTTTTTAATTTAATTTAATGTGTGTGCATGTGTGTGTGTGTGTGTGTGTGTGTGTGTTCCAAAATTCATTGGTTATGCACCACACCCAGTCCTCCATGCAATACATGTCCTCCTTAATACCCACCACCAGGCTCACCATATCGTCCACCCCTCTCCCCTCCAAAACCCTCTGTTTCTCAGAGTCCACAGTCTCTCATGGTTTGTCTCCCCCTCTGATTTCCCCCAACTCACTTCTCCTCTCCATCTCCCAATGTCCTCCGTGTGATTCCTTATGTTCCACAAGTATTTTTAATTTAATAGATGACTGCATATTATTGCTCTTAAAACCATTGTATATCATATAACAGTAATGCATTAGAAAACTTTTTTCCTGGTGCCTGTCAGCAGTAAGGTTCTTGGAAGGCTTTTTTAATAGTCTAATAGGTAGAAAATATATCACGCTAGTATTGCATTTCTGTGACTTTCAGTTTGAGTCTTTTCTCAAGTTTATTAGACATTTGGATTTGATTGTTGATGAATTGTCAATTACCCCTTTCTCTACTGGGATTTTTATTTGCTATTACCTATATTATACTTTAGATATAAACCCTCTGTTTTCTAAATTATCAATTGGTTTAACAGTTAATTGCTTATCTAGTTTCAGCTGCAACTGTGACTCATATTTCATGCTTGCATATTATCACCTATATTCTAATAGAATTTATTAACAAGATGATCCTGAAACTTTTATTCATTCTAATCTCCTTCCAAGACACACTGATGTTTTATCCTCTTAATTATTCCTAATAAAACACAGTCTTATTAATTTACTCCAAAAGTAATGGAGAGCAGAGATAAAACAATTTTGTGATATTGAAAGAAACAGTCCCACCTGAAGTCTGGACTGTATCTTCAAGAGTTCTTTTTAATGCAATATAATTTAAGATTGTTTTTGAGCAAACAAAATAGTGTTATTTTCTGCAAGGAAAAATCTGAATACATTTTAAGTTTGAGCTCTATCTTGAAAATTATCTTAGATTCCATTGATGGTGGGAAACTTAAGACTTGTTGAATCTTTTGACCACATAGCGGGTGTGGTATTAAGTGTTTTCTATACCATTTATCATTCAGTCCTTACACCACCACTGTGAAGGCATTTTTATCCCTATTTCAGAGTGGAAAAAAAAATGAAGACTGAGAATAACTTGCCAAGATTTTGTGGCTGATAAATGTGTGAGCTAGGATTCTAGCCAATTCTGTCCTCTCCCCTGTAGCTTCCTCATATAAGTTTAATGGAACAAAGAGTTGACCCTCAGAAAGGAGGGGCAACGCTGAAAGAACTACATACAAATAGTTCTGACAACTGCCCACCTACCTGCTCTGCTGGTTCCAAACACAAAACAGAAAATTAATGTGCATGGCCCCTTTTTTATTTTGTTGAAACCTGTCAAACAAATAACTGACAAAATTTATGAGAACAGAACACAGGGCCCGTTTTTCATCTTATAATGAGGGAAGGTGAAGCCATCGGTTTGGAATTCTGTGACTTTATCAAAACAGCCCACTGAATGTGATGATGTTTAGGTACCCCTGTAATGACTCATATAGCTACCAGGGAGAAGTTACTGGAAAACGGACTTGGCCCCCGCTGGTCTATGAGCTGCTTTTTACATACTGACTGCAAGACAATTTCATGATGTAAGAGTACACTTTTAGAAACTTTACAGATATATGAGAGGATACATTTGTATTTGTGGACTCTAATTATAAAAAATATGGGAGTGCATTTGGATGTTTTTATAAAAAAAAATTTATCTTTAGTGGTGCCTGGGTGGCTCAGTTGGTTAAGCCGCTGCCTTCAGCTCAGGTCATGATCCTGGAGTCCCAGGATCAAGTCCCGCATCGGACTCCCAGCTCCACAGGGAGTCTGCTTCTCCCTCTGACCTTCTCCTCGCTCATGCTCTCTCTCTCTCAAATAAATAAATTTTAAAAAGTATATCTTTAGAAAAGCACATAGCCATACTTGTTACATGGTAAATAATAATTATATCTTTATTATAATTTTATTATAATAAAATTATTATTATTATTATTATTTTGTATTACAGATGTATGTTCTGTGATAGATTGGTGAAAATTCTGTGGTCTTACATCAGGAAAAGCACTGGTGTAGAGCTTGGTCTACTGGTAAACTTCACTCCTGATAGAGATCTGGGCTCTATCATTTCAATACAAGACCTTTCGTCCAGTTCCTAATTAGGAGAAAAGAAAAAATTCCACCTTCCATCTGTTTCTATTTCATTAGATATTATATATCCCTGAAATACATAGTGTTGTTTCATGGGGGTCTGAAGGATAAATAGGCGTATTTATTATAGTTCTCATCTTTAGAATGTAATCTTTCTGAGTAACTTGATTATTTTGTTTACTGACTTGTCCCCAGTACCTAATACAGTGCCTCACACATAGAAGGCACTTCAAATTTATAAATGAATTTTCTCTCTAATTTTACTTTTTATTTAACTTTACGATTCTAAGATCTATTCACATTACTATTTTTGGATTAGCTTATTCATTCAGGCTGCATTGTTTTCATTGGATTCATATAATTTTGTAACAGATTTGGATTTTACAATCTTTCATGGAACATCAGTTATGGAACTAAGAGGAAAGATCAGATTATTCCTATATGGCATGTTATGTACAAGAAAAATGGTGGTGCATGTCCTTTAGAAGGGGATGGTGAACATGAAAGACATTATGAAACTTGGGGTTTCAATACTAAGCCCCATGCAATTGGTAAAAACTCCTAGCAAGATGGGTAACAATAACTGGCTTGTGTTTTCTTCTAGTTGTTATTTAAATTTTATGTGAATTGATTTCCCATTTATTTTTATTTTCCCACTGATCCTTTAATCCTCCTGACAACTATTTTTCTGTATGGTATGAGGTAGGGATTAAAAAGTAGCTTATTATATACTCCACCTACTGATTTGAAGTACCACCTTCATGCCATATGTTATTTGTGCATATTGGGCTTGCTTTTTGAACTTTATTCAATCAGTCCTTCTATTTTGTTATCACTGTTTTAAGCACTGCTGTTATGTGATACATTTCCATCATTTTCTTGAAAAATCTTGGATATATAAAAATTTTTATAAAAATAATTTTAAAATATCAGTTTTATTGTGGTTTGGAGAGCCCATTCACTTTATTTGGGACTCAATTTATAAAATCATTGTACAATTTCCTTGAAAACAAGAGTCAAATATGGATATTTGTTTTTAAAGGGAATCTAATATAAAAGTCAAATTTTGATTTGGAAGACTTTTATAGGATTTTGTGAAACTCATTCCTAAGAAGTGTTATTTAACAAGTAATCTACTCTTGCAATTAAATAGGAACAGGGAGAAGTAATGAATCTAGACATGATTTGAGTGAACCATTGCTAATAATGTCATGAAAAGTCTGATATCATCCATCTCTTTGCTGAAAGATCTGCTTAATGTCTGTGCCTGGCTAACATACAGCTCTTACCAATTAATGGCAATGTTTCTTATCTGAGTTCATTTAAAAGCACTTTTAAGAGTCCAGACAATGAGGAGTACATTGCCTTGGATGAAATATGGTACATAGGCACGAGTCATATTGGATGATTTCACCTGAAGAAAGGCAAGAATATCAGAGTGTAACTTGGCCTAGAACCCCAAATATTCATCATTTTAATTCATTCATAGTAATACATCTATTCTTCATCTCTTTTCTGGATACTTAGGATATGTTGTTGGGTTTGAAGTGAATACAGGATATACAGGTGGAAATGTCAGATAGGACAATAAATATATGTTTCTGAACCTCTATAGAAAGGTATAGAGCAAAGAATTAAATTTGGGAATCATGGAGTTGATGACATCAACCAGAGAGAGTATATAAAACTAAAATAGAAGAGTACAAGATGAAACTCTAAAGAAAGCCAAAATTTAAGGGGTAGTTAGAAGCCAATAAAGTAAACTATGGAAGTTTTAAGAAAGAGAAAGATACGAAATGAAGAGAAAGGAATGCCAACCTTCAGATACAAAGAGGTTTGATGGAAAAGAATCCATTGGATTTTAAAAGTAGCTGATTGTCTATGAACAGGGAGAACAACTGTCCTGATGAGAATGATGGTTGTGGCATTAAATACGTTCACTAGGAAAAGGTGGAAATTAAGGACATTTTCCTATAAAATATGAGGTAAGTTTTTCTGAGAAAATCAAGAGTAGAGGTAAGATACATGGCTGGAGAATGGTTTTATGTATGTATATATGTTATATATATTATATCTAATATAATATATATTTATATATATTAGTCATTCAGGACTATGTGAAAGGGGTTGGAAAGTTATTCAATTTGAGCCTATGGTTGGGAATCATGATAATCCATGTGCACAAGCTCACTATGCTTCCCCATCACTTTCATCGGCCTGAGCATGGAAGCAGGGCTGATGAAGAACATAACTGGTCCAGAGATTGAGGTTTGTATCACAAAGTAAAAAGGAATTCAGGGGCATGAGTTTGCTGATCAGAGAGTATCTGAGTGATTCAATACAGGTTCACTTGAGGAAGGAAATTAGGAAAAGATTCGGAAACCACAGAGAAACAGAAAAATTGATAGGCAGTGAATGTCTATGATATTGAAGACAAGCAGAAATAGAAGCATAAGAAGGTTGCACTAAGAGAACAGCATTTTGAATTTAAATTTTCAGAAGGTGTACAGACTCAGGTGATAACGTGTTATAGTCATGTGAGAGGTGGTCTGAGTTTATTAGATTTACAAATGTTTGTAGTTAAAGAGGCCAAGAAACTTAGGTCATATTTCTATTTCTAATAGCTTAGTTATACTACATATTTCATTAACTCTCGCACTGCAAGAAGTAAAAAAGAAAACTAAAATTACTGGATTAAAAAAAATGTAAAGATCTTTTAAATACATTGAAGAGCTGGGAAAAAAAGAGAAATCTTTAAAGGCCAAAAAGTAAGTGAATAAGGAAAGTCAGAAATGTAAATGAACAGCTCTTAAATGGAATAAAGCTCTTGCCTTGAGGACATTTGCCATCCTGGGTTAGCTTGAACTTCAGATTTCATTGGTGTGGGGCCAGAAAGGTCAGGAGATAATGCCCAAAGACAACTAAAACTTGTGAAACTATTGTGATGATAAGCAGAAAAATAAAAATAACTTCTTGAACTCCAAGTACTACTCATATTGTATAAGGATGGGTAAGAAATAGACACACTACAGAGAAGGGATCTGAAAGAAAACAGGTACTTTCCTTTTTTTTTTTTAAGATTTTATTTATTTATTTGTCAGAGAGAGAGAGAGAAAGTATACACAAGCAGGCAGAGTGGCAGAAAGAGAAGCAGGCTCCCTGCTGAGCAAGGAGCCTGATGTGGGAATTGATCCCAGGAAGCTGGGATCATGACCTGAGCAGAAGGCAGCAGCCCAATCAATTGAGCCACCCAGGCATCCCAGAACAAGTGCTTTCTTATCCCTGGGTGTGATGGGAAGTCAACCCTTACAGAGGCTTGCAGCCTGAATCCACAGCACAGGAGAGATCCAAACATTTGAAGTGGTCCCCACTTACTGTTCCAATAAGTCAGCCGAAAACAAATGCAAACCCTCTCAGAAGGAACACTACATCATTCCAAGCCTAACTGTTTTCACATATGAAATTCCAATAGGTAATATCTCACAGAAAAAAAATAAGACAAAGTCACAAGGCAATATGAGTGAGAATCTACAGAAACAAAAGACTGAAGAATAAGCCTTCAAATATTGGTTCTTTTGATCAAGAACATAATAGAGAAAAGTTTAGTAAGTTTTTGAAAAATCAAAGAAGAGGTAGGAGGGAGAGAAAAACAAAAGGGAAAGAATAGGTTGTCTTCAAAGGAATAACAACAAACCAATGGATGGCTTCTTAACAGAACAATACTTAAACCAGATAACATGGAAAGAAGTGCCAAACTCTAAAATTTTAATTATTCAGTTGGTACTTCCAGATTTCACATGTTACAATCTTTTAAGCTTTTAAATACTTACCAAAAAATCTACTGAAATGGATAATGTGTTGATTCAGTGTTCATGATCATGATGTAAGCTTTTTATTAATAAAAAAGTTAAAACTACAGCAAATATCTTTTACCTTTAATTTCATAGATCTAATTCACTTGGCAGCAGCTCTAAAAGCAATCAGAAATTCAGTTTTCTCTTGTCTGTAATGAAATCTTGAATTTGTATGACAAATCAGTATATAATGTTTTCCTCCAATGAATTAAAGTTCTGGTTTTTCAGCAGTGCTCTGTGCCAGGGCTCAAGTTAAGCCTCTAATTAAAACTATTCTCCTTGTTGTTTTCTTATATTCATGATTGATTAAATAATTCAAGGGTTCCTTTATTTCCCTTTTTTTCTGGACACATAACATACCATGGTTTCCTTCTTTGATACAGTTTTGCTACATATTGCTTCGTTCTTGGGTTTTATTTTTTTTTTATTTTTTTTTTGAATGGTTAATTCAGTTGTATTATTGATACACAAAAGGCTAGTTTACAGTCTTTTATATTTCTATATATATTTCTATATATCTATATTTTTATGCAATGTTATATAACATTGCATAAAATTTAAAGAGGAAAATTCTGACGTTTCATTTTTTTTTCCCTTTTTATTAATTTTTTCAGCGTAACAGTATTCATTCTTTTTGCACAACACCCAGTGCTCCATGCAAAACGTGCCCCTCCATCACCCACCACCTGTTCCCCCAACCTCCCACCCCTGACCCTTCAAAACCCTCAGGTTGTTTTTCAGAGTCCATAGTCTCTTATGGTTCACCTCCCCTCCCCAATGTCCATAGCCCGCTCCCCCTCTCCCAATCCCACCTCCCCCCAGCAACCCCCAGTTTGTTTTGTGAGATTAAGAGTCATTTATGGTTTGTCTCCCTCCCAATCCCATCTTGTTTCATTTATTCTTCTCCTATCCCCCTAAAAAAGCTGAATTATTCAAAGAACTAAGTAGCAAAGTATTCAGCACTCCATTATTTAAAACTTTTCGTTTTACACCCTGCTTGTTCAGATTCATGGCAAACATTCCTGCTATAGTAATGTGTTTGTTTCCAGGCTCTCAGTGTGGACCCATAATCCTTTTTCCAATTCCCACTCCTGTTTAGTAGGTATGAGGAGCTCAACAGGTAGAAAAGATCTAGAGTTATTTTTGCTCCCTGTGACTCAATCAGAAAAGTACAGAAGTATAGTTCATTTATGATTACATAATTTGTGCAATTTTCATGGGGGAAGTTATGCAACACAAGCATTAAAGAGTATTAAGATATGGTGAATACACATACTCAGAAAAGAATCTCAAGATTTTGCTATCAGGTTACTATGTAGTATTTTGTGAACTCTAAAAATTAAGAGTAACTTCCATTGCAAATATGTCCAATTTAACCTAAAGAGATTAGAAAATAGTAGAAACTAAATTTTTAAAACTCCATTAGAACTTAAAAAATTAATTTTGAGTTATTGGGGAATGGAAAAAGTTAAGAGAGGGCAATCCTGAAGTGAATGGACAATAATTATTCTCCTTATAAGTAAATTGGAGAAAAAAACATTATTTGGCCTACTTCATGAGAATCAAATGTTATGTGACATTAAACTTCATAATTATCTGGCATATATTTTAATTTTATAGCTCTTTTAATTTTATACCATGATCAGTTTTCCAAGTTACTACAAAGTCTTTAATGTGATACTACTTATTATTCGACCTAGTAGATATATGGTATTTTGGTTGCTACAGTTGTATCATTGTAAATATTAGGGATTTCTTTGTGATTCTCACATTTTTACTTCTGTTGTTTCTTTTAGAGTAAATTCCAAAGTTGTATTGCTGAGGCAAAGGGTGTGGGAAAAGTTTCGTTTATTTCATTTTATTTCATTTTCTAAATTTTTTTCCAAATTTTGCCCAAGAATATAACCATAGGAGAGTAGAAACATATGGGCTAGGGGAGGTTTAGTCCCAGTGAGAAGGAGGAAGAATTTTCCTCAGGTTAGGGTGCACTGGGAAGGCAAGGAAGGCAAGAAAGGCAGGAAAGGCGGGAAGGCAGGAAGGCAGGAAGGAGAGAAAAATGGAGAGAGAAAGGGAGAAAGGAAGAGAGAGAGGGAGGAAGGGAAAGAGTGTGGGAGGGAAGGAAAGGAAGGAAGAAAGGAAGAAAGAACCTGCATGGGAAGTATAAAGAGAGACAGAACTGTTCACAATTTTGCTTTGGCTTAGCCACGAGCTTTCTTTCTCCAAGATATTAATCAGTTCATAACTAGAATTCATATCAGGAATAAGACTAGGATCACATGGGATGCCTGGGTGGCTCAGTTGGTTAAGCGGCTGCCTTCAGTTCAGGTCATGATCCCAGAGTCCTGGGATCAAGTCCCACATCGGGCTCCTTGCTTAGCGGGGAGCCTGCTTCTCCCACTGCCTCTACCTGCCACTCTGTCTGCCTGTGCTCACTCTGAGAAATAAATAAATAAAATCTTAAAAAAAAATCACATAACTTTTGGTAGAAAAAAAATGAACCCTTTGTTGAAAGACGTGGACAAGGGTCAAAGAAGTTCACAAAGGTTTGGAACATTCAGGAAGCAAAGTAGATGTATGATGCCAAGCACTGACTGATGAATTTTTAACAAAGAATATAGCAAAATAAAAACAGATCAGGTAATAGGCTGTAATTAGGAAGAAGGAAAAAAAATAAAACAGGTGAACTATTATAAGAGGAGCCAATTAAATGTGAGGCTATTCAGTTGAAATCCCAAGACCTGGGGAAACTAAAAAAGCAACAGTCCTTTCCAGGGTGATGGGGGTGATAGGCATGTGCTCCTATGTTTTCTGAAGGAGGCTAGGTCAACAGCTGACAATCAGCAGGAAGAATCAAGGTGAGGATAGCCAGTAGATTTAAAATAAATACTTGAGGTTCCTTCACATAATCTGAAATTAACATGTGGAATTTTCAAAGGGGATCCTGAGAGAATTAGTTTGACAGAGGACCTATGAAATTTGAAGTATGAGTATCAAGGAAGACTGTGCCCTCCTAGCAAGACGTTTTGTTTGTCTTTGTGTCGCGACGAGATATAAATTCTACGTGGAAGCTGGTGAACCTCAGAGTAGAGAACATAAAGGGCTTACAAAAGCTCCACTGTGTTCACTCTGTTTGGAAAGAGTAAAAAAATCTCTAAAGAGAAGAAAGGAACCAAAAGGAAGTCAGAGACTCAGACTCCACCAAGAAATTGTCAGCAATAGGACATGACAGAGGGGAGAGGACTCAGCATAATTTAGTACATAATGATGATTTTAATAATTACTACTTACTGAACACTTGTCACTGTGTGGCATGAACACAACCCTTCCTTCTTTTAGTTCTGTGTTTAAGTACCTCTGTTTTAGAAAGGAGGAAACCAAGATTCAGGAGCATTCGTTAATCTAAGATCACACACAGTTTAAGTGACAATAAAAGGGTTTGAGCTCAGACTATTTTGCACTGAAGAGCCCATTCATCCCTCCCATGAAATATTGAGGCTACTGAGAAAGAAAATACATTTCATGCAATGTGTAAAAAATTTACTATAAAAAGTCGGGAACCCTTGATCACTGGAAAGAGCAGATATCATCATTGTTTACCTACTTCTGCTGAAAGAAATGACAGTAAATGCAGCAAGACTTCAGTACAATGTTCTATTCCAGATCAACTGGGAACCAATTATTGCTTTAGAGCATTTCAGAATGGATGACCTCTCCAGTCCCTTCCAATCAGATGATTCTAGAATTCTAGTATTCCTTAAGACATAACCCTCTAAGTAATTTAGTGGCTTAAGAACCAGCATCATTTTCTGACTCATTGTAATCCTTTCACTGTTTGGCAAATGTAGACTCATTTTGAAGAATATTCAAGAAATATAAGAAAAAAGACATTGGAGGAATAATTTGAAAGACTTAATTTATAATAACATTATGAACCAGGCATTTTAGTGGTATATTTTTATTATGTATATTTGTATGAATAAGAGATGATTTAAATGGTATGGCCCCTTTGAGCTCTTTCCAGTCCCAGGTTTTTATGGGATTTTAGGCAAAATAGCTGTGACTTAAAATCTATGGATTATTAGTAAGGAAGAAGCACTTAGCACATGGTATAAAGAAAAGAATTCAGGATTTACATGAAGGGGAACTACATTCCTGTTCCCGTTGTTACTAACTGACTCTGTGACCATAGACAGATCTGAATTTTTATTAATCTCTGTTTCTCTGTCTCAAGAATGGGTTAAGTTATGTTATTTTCCCCTTAGTTCTAATGTTAATTGATTTTTAAGAAATCAATTCATTTTGGTGGACATTGTACTAGTTGTACTAGATATTGTAGGATATGTTGTGACTAATAAGATATTGTTTCTGCCTCAGTTGGCTTAAATCCAAGAACAAGAATTCTCCCAAAAGAATAACAGCTAATAATTTTAGAAGCATAAGGGGTACACGGGATAATTGTGTACTAGATTCCAAGGAAGGAGAAGGAAGTTTGAGAAAGAATAATATTATTCAGTCTCATTTGCTAGAGGGTGGTCAAGTGGAATGAGAATGGATTTTCAGTACTGGGTTTAGACTGGATTGCATTTTCAGGCTGTCACTGATAAATTAGAGCAGTTTCAGTTGGTTAAAAGGGGCAAAAGGCTACTGACTTGCCAGATTTTTCTCTTTAAACTTCACAGGTAGCACCTTCTGGGAAAAATGCTCCTCTTAGCTGAGGGTGGGGAATTTGTTTCTGTCCCCCCAGTGAGCCAGGCAATACATTTCTTCTGTACATTAGGAAACATGTTCCCAGCTGGTTGGGCAAAGTTAAGTCCTTAAAGATCATCACATTTCTCCAAGTGATGTCACATTTCTTATCCTTGAATTCTTTTTTTTTTTTTTTTAAAGATTTTATTTATTTATTTGACAGAGAGAGAGGTCACAAGTAGGCAGAGAGGCAGGCAGAGAGAGAGGAGGAAGCAGGCTCCCTGCAGAACAGAGAGCCCGATGCGGGGCTCGATCCCAGGACCCTGAGATCATGACCTGAGCCGAAGGCAGCGGCTTAATCCACTGAGCCACCCAGGCGCCCCTCTTATCCTTGAATTCTTAAGAAAGAAAAATATATACAATGCATTCCTTAAACCAAATTTCTTCATGTAATTTACCAGGTTACTCTAGCAAATAAGTGATACATACCAGTTTGCTTGTGTCTGGGTTTTGACATTTAGATGTATGGGTCTGAGATGCTAGTCTGAGGGTGGAGGTATAGGTGGGGTGACAGGTTAGTTTTGTGTCAGGCTTGAGGAATGTCATGCAGGAAGGCTAGCTTCCTAAGACCCTCTAAGCCCAGAATGAATGATAAATATAAATGTTTATGCTTTTTGAATCCTCCTGAGATTTAAAGAAATACAATCATAAGATGTGCTGTCATTTGTGAATCATCCAAGCTCAAAACCCAAACGATGTCTCTTTATCCTGAGAATTCTTCTGAATATGGACCCATTGGCATCTATGAAGTCACCATCTTTGACTCATGCATCATACTTCTTAGACAAGGGAAAGAATTTTTAGTGTAGGAAAATATTTTTTTTCTTGCCAGTCGAAATAGGTCCTTGTTAGAAGGGACTAAATGTGTTAGAAATCACATCGGATTCCCTCTGCTTTAAACAGACACAACCCTGGTTCAAAACCGAGAAAATCTGGGAGGTGAGATTCTCTGGGCCAGGGAGTGGTAAATGGAATAGGAATTTAGTATTCTCCACAAGGGAAGCTGTTTCCCACAATAACACAGAGTCACAAGACCACGGATAATATCAAAATGCAACAGATAATCCCCAAATGTATCAGGAAATACTATGTGGCTTTCTGAATATGTCTAATTTGGAATGGAAATCTAAGAGAATTGGAGTCCTCTCAAGGCTGGGCTGTATATGAAATAGGTCTGAGAGTATATTACCTGGACCTCCCTTCTACACTAGTTCAACATCCATTTAAAAACAAACAAACAAACAAACAAAAAATAAAAACGAAAAAAAACCCTCAGAGCCTCTCCCTAAACCCCACACTCACCATCTACCACCCTGTGTCTTTGATCATGTCGTTCACACCCATGCATTTTGATAGAGCACTTTGCTCTCACAGTGCTTGGTATGTGCCCATGGCATGAACAACTCTGAGCAAAGCAGTGGCTTATTCTTCTCATCACCTAGCTTTAGTCTAGATTTTAAAAGCCTGCTGTTGATCCTTAAAAATATTTCTTCTTTAGCAAGAAATGTTCTATGCTAAATTTTATTAAGAAGGAATACCTATTTAAGGTCAAAGAGTAAACAATGTTATAAATTAAAATTTTGTTTCTTTCAAACAACAAAAATGCCTCTATTTTGAGACTATTAATTTTTTCTGCATTTATTTTTTGCTATGAATCAGAATTAGAGCCACAGAAAGGGTTATGCTTATCGTCCAATATTTCTGACTAAGATGGAACCAGGAAATAGCATTCATCTGTAAAAGAAGTCAGTTACTGCCAAATTAGTTCATTGACATTTGGGACAGGGATGGAGAATTTAAAATGGTTAACCTAACACATTATAAACAGAATACTTGGAATGAGCCTTAAATTGTGTTGGTTCAGAAAAATTCGAGTTTGAAGAAGATTAAATTTTTGAATTCACTGGACATGGAAACATATTTTTTGTACAACTTTCCAATGTGATAGTGTCTAAAAGCTCCTCACCTTCAACCCAAAGCACTTTCCCACATTCCTATAATTCATCATGAGAATCACAACTTGCACTTTTCTAACTTTCACTCTAGAATATTTTTATGAGAAAAATGTATCTTTAGTTAGTCTCTTTGGGAAAAAAGTATGAAAAGCATATAATCTGTGTGTGTGTGTGTGTTTATATATATATAGTATCAAGGTATATAATCCTTATATACTTTATAAAGATTTACTTTATAAAGATATAATCCTTATATACTTTATAAAGATTTACAGTATTTTTGAGCATTTAACTTACACAAATTCAATTATACTTATTTTCTCTTTTTGGCAATTAAAGTATTACAGAATAGATTTAACATATATACTCTATGTTTTGGTAAATATGGTACATTGATAAATCCATTTTTAGATATAGGTTTATATTTTACATAAATATAATAAGCAATATGTAGAGTATATCATGGGCAGATTAAGGGATGATTTTTTGAGAGGAATTTGGATTGAATTCTATTCGGATCTTATTTGCTAACTTTAAGAAATAATCCTTAAGTAAGCTATAATCCTACTGCAAATGTATCCTTGAAAATGGTTTATACAGTTTCTACTTAGTGTTATATTCACAGGAGCATTTACCCTCTATGTCTGTGTATTCCATTTTCTTTTTTTTTTTTAAAGATTTTATTTATTTGGCAGAGATCAGAAGTAGCAGAGCAGCAGGTAGAGAGGGGGGAAGCAGGTTCCCTGCTGAGCAGAGAGCCCGATGAGGGGCTTGATGTGGGACTTGATCCCAGGACCCTGAGATCATGACCTTGGCCAAAGGCAGAGGCTTTAACCCACTGAGCCACCCAGGTGCCCCTGTGTATTCCATTTTCTCATTCCACATAGAAGTGAGAGCATGCACTATCTTCTTTCTTTGTATGTTTATTTCATTTAGCATAATGTCCTCCCAGTTTATCCATGTTGTTGCCAAAGTCAGTCTCCTTTTTTTTAAGGCTGAATATTTCACTGTATATACATCCACCACAATTTCTTTATTCACTCATCATAGGCTTATGGTTGACGATCTCCCTTTGAGAATTCAGTATCACCAGAAAATAAATGCCCTTCATTTTATAGGAGAGGACTATTTTTTTTAAAGATTTTATTTATTTATTTGATAGAGAGAGAGATCACAAGTAGGCAGAGAGGGAGGAGGAAGCAGGCTCCCTGCGGAGCAGAGAGCTTGATGTGGGGCTTGATCCCAGGACCCTGAGATCATGACCTGAGCCGAAGGCAGCAGCTTAATCCACTGAGCCACCCAGGCGCCCCTAGGAGAGGACTATTAATGGTGAGAGTAGAGAGGGAGAGAGAGGGCTGTGGAAGTTATTATAGAGGATCCACTGGTAGAATAGTAATATCAACTTTATTATATGTTGATTCTCATCACTTATTAATTGATGACAATGAGATAGCCACGTGCAACACATTGACTAAATATTTGCTTTTATATTCTTTCTCACATAAACACTGTTCACCCATTTTATCCATCTTGAGTATTCCTCTAATGAGACATTCGTTGGTCTTTGAAATATAGGAAAAGATTACCCTGAGTTCTCTGATGCTCTGTCTCTGTTTGGGGAACACATTCAGTCAGAATGAAATGTATCTTGCTAGTGCTATCCATGATCTCCCTTACCCCACAGTCTTTGCCCAGAGTTTAGAAATAGAACACACATCATAATTTGGTGGGGGTGCCTGGGTGGCTCAGTCAGTTAAGGGTCTGCCTTCCACTGCAGTCAAGGTCCCAGCATCCTGGGATCAAGTCCCGCATCTGGCTCCTTGCTTGATGGGGAGCCTGCTTCTCCCTCTCCCTCTCTCTCTGTCCCTCCCCCTGCTTGTGTTTTCTCTCTCATTTTCTATGTCAAATAAATAAATAAAATCTTTCAAAATAATAATAATGATTTGGTGGAGGAAAACAGCAGAATGCCTGGTGTTACAGCACAATGTCAATGCTAGTCACTCCATTCTCAAGTTCTTCAATTGCCCAACTCAGACGCACCTTCTGCCTGTCTTCTCCTAGCAAGCCCAAGTTCTCAGCTTCCTTCTCTTTCTTCTCTAGCTTTTTTGTTTTGTTTTGTTTTGTTTCTCTCATTTACTCCCTAAATATAAAAAACAAAAGCAAAACCCCCCAAGCCCAAATCACTCTGTTAAGAAATTGTTTGTCCATTTCTTATGTTGCCCTGACTCCTGATAGTACCTATGCCCTGGAGGTCTGACCTTCTACCAAAGCGGTTTTAAGACATTCACCTCTACAAAGAGTATTCACTGCCCACAAAAGAGCACTTAGGAGCACTAGGTGTTGTATTTAAGTGATGAATCACTAAATAATGATATGTTAACTAACTGGAATTTAAATAAAAACTTGAACATGACCAAAAAAAAAGGAATATTTATGCCAAATATTAAGTTTGTAAAAAGTTTTACCAGCAAATTCTCCTTTCCCCTACTCCATCTTATATAGATCAACATTAGAGTTTTCCAAATTAGAAGGGTTAACATTGAATGTTCTCATATCTTGGTTTTTAAGTAAATGTACTGTTAAAAAGAACCAGTTCCAACTATCACCTTGAGATGTATGACCGCTCCTTTCATCTGAGTTGATGAAAGGATGTATATATATTAACAATATATACAGAATGGTAATTATGTATGAAGAATTGGCAGAAAGTAAAATATCTCACGACATCCCTCACAAACGGGTGAGAATTTATTCTTTACTCACTGTAGATGGCCAATGTTTAGCGAGTCTATTTTCAGTTATGACTTCCTCATGGACAGAAACAATTCCTTGTCCTCACATTACTTCCCCCGGTCCATGATTATTTAAGCTGGATTTCATGGCATTGCTGATCACAGTTTGAAAGAGAGCATCCACACACACAAATCTAGAAGACATTTTCATATCCAGGGACACAGGAAATGGCATTTCAATGTGGTGTTCTGTCATCATCAACGAGCACTCAAGGAGTTCCTGCTCCTATATTTCTGTTCAGGTGCGGCAGGGAAACTGCTGATGGCTGAAGAACCGTGAAAGAGAAACTAAAGAGGATGGGAGCAAACTATTCTTCAGATTCAGGCTACTGAGAGGAACTGTGAAAGGAAGGTGTGGCTATGAAACATGAGACACAAAAGAACTGACTGAAAATACAGGCACAATTAAAAAAATGTATAAAGTTAAGAACACAAAAACGTGCCAATAGTGTTAAGAAGCACAACTTGGGGGCACCTGGGTGGCCCAGTTGGTGGAGCGTCCTCCTTTAGGTTTCAGCTCAGGTAGTGATCTCAGTGTGGGGAGATGGAGCCCCTCATGGGGCTCTGTGCTCAGTGGGGAGTCTGCTTGGGATCTCTTCCTCTGCCTCTCCCCCAACTAGTGTGTGCCTGAGTGCATGAGCTCTCCCTCTCTCTCAAATAAATAAATCTCTAAATGAATAAATAACTCAAATAAATAAATAAATTTTTATTTTTATTTTTTAAAAGATTTTATTTATTTATTTGACAGAGAGAGATCACAAGTAAGCAGAGAGGCAGGCAGAGAAAGAGGGGGAAGCAGGCTCCCTGCCAAGTGGAGAGCCCGATATGGGGCTCCATCCCAGGACCTGAGACCATGACCTGAGCTGAAGGCAGAGGCTTAACCCACTGAGCCACCCAGGCGCCCCTATACGTAAATTTTTAAAAGGTACTATTCTGGTACCAATAATAATCATGTAGCTAGATTATATAATGATGCTAGGTATAAGATATAGTTTTATTTTATTGCATTTTTATCAAGAAGCATGCAGTCAGCCACACCAGTGACTAGTGGTGTCACAAGGCTGTCGGAGAGACTATTAAGTAGGCACTTTTACTGTTCAAATGAAGAAGCTTGTAATGAGAATTTTTTCTAAGTCAGAAAAACACTGTAATCCACAACTTTACACTAGAATAGAACTTACAGACAATCACAGCAGAGACATTAATTGCTCCGCCATACCTAAATTCCCTTATGGGCTAATTTGCTTCATTTACATCCGAGACGAGAATTTCTTTCCAAAAATCTGCTTTCTGGTTCCTGCCAACACATGAAGGTGAGGCTCATGGCTCTGTTAGGGTATGAGCCCTTTATTACTTTTGCAGACCTCCCCACTTCCCAGTAGGGTCATGTGGATCCTTAACCTTGATTTTCTCCCTGGTGTCCATGAGGAAAAGTAAGGGCAGATCCAAAGCAGGGCAACCATTGACTGTCTTGTGAAATGTCTCATTTGAGATTTCTTCTCAACTTTTCAATCAGAAAAGAGCCCTCAAGAACGTTGTCGTAAGTCTCAGATCCCACTTCTTTCCCGTCAGGGCAGGGCTTTGACTTGGGAGAATGGTCTAGGTTCAAAATTAAGTCTTCTTTGAAATAGCTGTCATTCTTTCAGTTAGATCAAGTGTCTAGTCTCAGCTCTGTTGGTATCCTGTCCGCAGGACGTAATTGCTTCTGTCAATGCAGCTAAGGAGGCTCCCAACACTCACACTTTGTTTTAAATTGTGGGTCTGTATACCTAAGCCTGCTCTCTTCAGTGCATCAATGGCACTTATCAAAGCATTCAATTCTATAGTCTTGAGTACTGTTCCCTTGAACTCCTCAAATGCTAGAGACTTTTTGCCAGCTAGTACACCTCCTCTCATCTATTTTCTGCCAAAGTTCACCACAGGTGAAAATTATTATCAATCTCACTGCTGTAGCCTGCTAACACTATCAAAAGCCTGCTTTCCACTAGGAATGGTGTCCTGATTGCCATCTGGTCAGTGATTGGTCCACTTTTAGAATTCTATTTTTAGAGTCTGCTTCTCAAGTCCATTTCTGTACCAACTGTCTTAGATAGAAATTCCTCAGATCAAATCCTGAGAGAATGATTCTTGTAAGAGTGATGTGTCGAGGAGTGCTCTACCAGACAGGGAGTGAGGGAAACAAAACAGTAAGAAAGCAAGCATGGAGGTCATCTTGGCTGAAAATGGACTTCGAGACATCTGTTCCCATGAGGGGCTCTAAATCAGGAATGATACTCCAGAGCTGGTTCCCTGTTAAACCAAAGAGATGGTCTTGTCTTCTTGGATTAGTCAATCATTAACTTCTGGCTGTTCTTTGAGAGTAATGACCTAGTAGAAGAGGCAGCACCCATTCAGCATTGGAGGGAAGGTAACTGGACTGGTAAAGGGGATTGGAGTCAGCCGCAACAGCCTCACATCAAACAGATTCCATGAGGCTAATCCCACAGTACTCCAATCCTCATTGATTTCCCCCAGCTCTACCTTTAGTTCATTCATTACAAGGAGTTTAAATTTGTGCATTTCATTATATACACCAATAATCTGATATATGATAAGTCATCTCTCCAACTTTCTTCCTTGGCATTTGAAGGTAAGAGTTGGGTAACAGGTTGGACTTTTCTCACAGCAGGTCACAGTGTTGAACCCTTGATGGAAACATAAGTAACACTGGGTGATTAGTGGAGTTGGCAAATAATCTATGGTATATAATTAACTATTAATGCTACATTTCTTCTAAGCTTATATAAATATTGAATAGAGTCCAACTACATGAAATAGAAAGAAATTACAGCAGGCTGTCTATTTCTCACCAATACCCCAGCATATCTCCTTTGACTTCTTAGGAAACAAATACAAAAGAGCAAGTTTCATATTTGTTCAACTTACCACAAAGAATAAACTTTAAAATAAACCTTACATTTTAATTTAAAAATTTTATACATTTCATAAATAAAGTATATCCCCATCAAAAATAAAACAAAATAGAGGCACCTGGGTGCCCTAGTTTGTGGAACATCTGCCTTTGGCTCAGGTCATGATTGTGGAGTCCTGAGATCAAACCCCATATCCAGCTCTCTGCTTAGCAGGGAGTTCTGCTTCTCCCTCTGCCCCTCACCAGGCTCATGTTCTCTCTCTATCGCAAATAAATAAAATCTTCAAACAAATAAAAAGAAAAATTAAAAAAAAAACAAAAAAAGAAAGAAATTGAAATTAAAAATTAATAGGAAAATGTGAATGAATAGTGGACTCTTTATATTGATAAGGATCGGTATTTCATGCAGAACATTTAAACAAGAGACACAGGAAACAATGAGATAAAGAATAAGAAATGTTACACTTCTAAAAATCTAAAAACACTGTGTGCTTTATAATTGCTTGTATTTGATTAGCACAAGAGCCATAGAATATTTTTTTCTTATGGTGAACAAAAGATAAGAAAGGAATCTGAAGTAGTAACCGTATTTTTAAACAAAGCAGACAGGGGCACCTGGGTGACTCAGTGGGTTAAGGCCTCTGCCTACAGCTCGGGTCATGATCCCATGTGATTCGATGTGGATTGAGCCCCACATCGGGCTCTCTGCTCATTGGGGGGCCTGCTTCCTCCTCTCTCTCTGCCTGAGTCTCTGTCCTCTGCTTGTGATCTCTGCCTGTCAAATAAATACATTTTTTTAAAAAAATCTTAAGAAAACAAACAAAGCAAACAGAAATGGATGATGATCCAGAATATAGGAGAAAATTTAGACAACGAATAATAATGTTGCAGAAGACTCAGAAATTGGCACACCTATAAGCCAGAAGGAATGGGCGTTATTCAATATCATAAAAGGGAAAAATTCCAAATATAATCATGTAGTTCGTAAGTGTTTCCCACCTGACCTTTTAAACAGTTAAATATTTTAGACATTGAGGCAAACCTTCAAAGAGACTCAAATGCATTATTCAGATGAGCAGATGTCTATTTCGGCAGAGCTGTTTCAAAACCTCTCTGTGGAATCAGAGGAAACGCGTTTAGCTCACAGAGAACAGTTTTAATCACCCTACCATGGTATAATCACACCAATAAAGTTTAATTACTGTCTTTCCAAGACCCAGCTCCCATGGACTTGTGTCTCGGTTATCTGGACAAGAAACTGAAGTGAAAATAGGAAGCACTATTTAATTTAAGTACCCGTAAGACCACGAAGAGAGAGCACAACACAGATCCACACAGCAAAACAGCACCAGCAGTGAAGAACTTTGCGCCATATTGGCAAAGACCACAGAAGAGTTTCCCTACGTGAAGTTCACGGAGGTCAGAAGAGCTGTGACACGTGCAGAGTGTAGCTGAGTGGCAGAGGTCTGCTGGGCAGAGGGCAGGGACCACACTTCCGGGGGCTCATCACACCCAGAGGTATGACTGGAAACTCGAGAGGACTGAACAGTGAGAACATACGAGATTTTTTTCAGGGTTTCCATGAAAATGTTAGTAGCCAGACCCTATGCATAATCCTGGGATATAAAGATTTCACAAATAGAGATTCTGTCAGTTAAGGGTTTCTGTTTGGGAACTGCAGAAAGGAACTCGGGTGATCCCACAGTAAGGAAACTCATTAGAGCAGTGCAATGGGGAGTAGGGTGTAGGGTGCTGGGAAGGGAGTGGGGTTCCTCACAGATTTAAAGGGAAGGCAGGAGATTTGGAAAGGAACCAGTGCAGCTATGGGCACCTACAGACAGACTTGCCTGTGTGAATTTCAGCTCTACCTTTTTTCTTTTCACTCTGTTGGTGACATAAATTCCAGGAAGAACAACTGATTAGCCTCGTTCAGTCACATGCTCACTCTTTGGCTAACAGAGCACAAGTACCTTGTTTGACAGGCTGTATTTAGTAAGACATTAAACAGACATTCAGAAATTCAGTGGGGCAAATATAATTCTTCCAAAAGGAAACTGAGGCATTGTCTAGTACTAGACACTTCAGGGTGGAGGAAAGATGGAGGACTACTGGAGTTTAGTTCATTGTTAGTACACTTCAATTGGCATGGGACACTCGCGTTCCAAAGATGAGACCCAAATGTGACCACAGTATGGAAAATGGAGTCAATGTTGGGGAAAGATAGAAAATGTAGGACAAATAAGCTTGTAAGTGGAGAGCAAAAAAATGGAATTAGAAACCAGTTTAGTTCAAGCTTGAAAGTAAAGACAAATGTGGTATCTTTGAAGGCAGAGACCATGTTTTACTCATATTTATTTTCAGTTTACCCTCTCCCAATTATATAACAGGACACCAAAGTGTACTGAATTAATAGTGAGTAAATGAGTAAGAGAATAAATACATGAGCAGACAGATGGATGGATGAATAAATTGAAGACAGACAGATAAATAATGCTAATTCAGTGAAATCCAACAATCTGCCATAGAAATAAATGATGCCAATAGAGATACTTGGACTAACCTAGTTTTCCCCTGTTACAGAGGACATCCAATAATTAAGATGAGACCCTTAGATTAGCTACAAAGCATCCCATGACCCATACCTAAATTCTTAAAAAGGTCTTCTAAAAACCAAAGTGTTCGATTTTCTTGAATTTTGTGTATTCAGAGAACACAGTGGATCAGCCTCAAACAACTTGTGTTATTCAGGGATCATGATTACAAGGACATGGCTTTGAAAAATGACCCCAAACATGCCCAAATTCTTTCATCTAAAATCATCTACAATAGGAGTCTACCCATTCTGTTTGCTACCCTCTCCCTTCTCCCAGAAGGTTTTCTAAAATGATAGCTAGAATAATGCCATAAAAACTTCCAAAGTACACCTGATCTCTGACAAGAAATAGCAAACAGTAAACTGATCCAACTTATTCATAGAAATCTTGGTGAAATGGCCACAAATCAGCAAGGATCATTCTTACGTTTTAAAAGTTCTATTTCTTAGAAGATTTTCTATTTCAGGGAAGGAAAAGAGAAAGACTGCAATTATGTAATCCTATGTAATCTTTGGGGTAAATTTATATGATCTTGAGTCTTTTAGTGGTTTTGCTTGTTACAACTTCCTAAAAACGTGTAGGCATATCGGCCTTCACCTTAGCTTGTGGTTTTTTTAATGTAATATTTTCAGACAGACCAGTTAGAAGTTTGGTGTGTTTTCCAATATAACATACAAAATAGTTTTTGGTATCCAGTTATAAATACATCTTTCATCGCTCTTCAGGAAATTGTCACATCTGGCCACCAATAAGGTTAACGAGAATACCGTGAGCATTAATGGAGAACATAGTGAGTAATAATAATAATTACTTTTTAGAAATCCTGATATTACCGCATACTCATTATATGTGACGGGGCTGTGACCTGAGACTCAGCCCAACTCCTCGCCTTTCTGTAAGAACACTATGTCTTCCAAGGCATCAGTCTGCCATCGAGAAAAGCTGACATAAAATAATTCCTTGAAATATTTTTATTTCTTTGAACTACTGCATGTTTCGTTTCAGCACATGGTATAGGTCACATGTGTACCTTTCTAAGAACTTCACAATGGGTGCCTGGGTGGCTCAGTGGGTTAAAGCCTCTGCCTTCGGCTCAGGTCATGATCCTAGGGTCCTGGGATCGCGCCCCGCATCGGGCTCTCTGCTCAGCGGAGAGCCTGCTTCTGTCTCTCTCTCTCTCTCTGCCTGCCTCTCTGCCTACTTGCAATCTCTATCAAATAAATAAATAAAATATTTCCAAAAAAAAGAACTGTTCAGTACTTTTGACGAATATAACTTGAAACTATCTTCATCACATGTAATAACTGGTGAGGCTTAACATTTTAGTGAGTATCCGTAGTCTGACTCCTAGGTTTTTCAAAAAGCCCAAGATTAAGTAGATGCAAAAGGACCGAAGAGGTGCCTCAGAGCCAAAGTGGAAGGTGGGGAACACAGGAGAAGAGCTCCTTGCTGCCCTTACTCACAAGTGCACCTCTGCGTGTTAGCGCGACTTCCCAGTGTACGTGATGATAGTCCAACCATTTCATACTGACATTACTCTCTATCTGGCTATGAGATGTGTGAGAGAGACCAAGATCCAAAATATCAGTGAGTTATCCTGGAGAGGTGGTGTGAGAGAGCAAAGTGAGTCAAATCACCTCCTGCTCACCCCTTGCTCCTAGAGAGTCCAAGAAGCTGGTTCTAGGCAAGGACACTCCAAACTGTGCCAATGCATGGGAGATAAAGCCACAGGTTTACATAAGATGATCTTTCCTGGCTCACACTTAACTGCAACCTGGCCTCTCTTTAACCATCTCAGATCCCTAGTGAAGTGAGTGACAACCCCTACTAGGCTCACAGGCCTCTGGCTCATTTCCTGCTGGGTTGTCTCTGGCAATGTCTGCTGCAGCCACCCTGGTCTTTTTCATTTTTCACTGTTTTCTAGCCCTTCTCCACCCACATTTTCAGTGCCTTTCTACTAGCTGTCAACTCACCCTACAAATTTTCCTCCCTTCCTCACTCAGGTCCTACTTGTCCTTCCAATCTCTGCTCAAACGTTGCTTCCTGAAGGAATTCTCCCCTGCCACTCAAACTATGTCAGGTTACCCTGCTGCAAACTCATAGACCATGATAGATCTTTATTGATGACATTTGCCTTATTTGTAATTTATAGGTACACAGGTGAGTACGTATCTTTTGTCTGTTTTCTCATTGCACTACGAACCCATATTTCTAATTCTATTCTCAGGGCCCAATGCCTGGAATAGGGTTAGTATTAAAGGAAAATTTGTTGAGGATACGAATGATTCGTTGTATGTCTGTCAGAGATGAGAAGAGAAATGAAGATACATGGAGGCTTCATATAAACTATGATGACTGCCTAACCAAGACAGCCTTAAGGTTCCTTCACCCTGATAAAATTTTAGACAGATCTCTTTCCAACTATATGCTCCTGAATTCTTTTTTTTTTTTGAAGAGTTCATACTTCAGAGAATTTGTGACTGCATTGTTTCTCTGCCCCTTTGAAATGTACACTCATCTTTTCCCTGCCTCCTGCTAGATTAACAACCCAGAAATATCTTTAACAAAGATCTGGGAGCCATCCCCTTGAAATATAATCATGGAATGTGATAGTGCCTCTGTCTCCCAGTGTCATGGGAAAGTAGGAGCCTAACTTTGATGGGTATCAATTAGCAAAGACAGATGGCCTACTTCCATTGATCAATCTCCTTCCTAATGTCTTGCAGTCTTTCTCAGCTAGCTCATCTCAACTCTTAAAAACCTTCCTGCCTTTTGTTTCAGCAAAGTTGAGTTCAGTCTCTCTCCCCTATGGCAGTAGTCTTGACTAACGTCTCCCTTGCCTGTTTAACTTGGCCTGGTGAAATTTTGCTTTGACATGATGCACTTGGGCATTAGCTTGGCAGTGTATGTCAAAGGAGAGTCTTCCACGCTGCAGGTCAAAAGAATGTTTGCCCCCTAACCACTATAGACTTTTCATGACCCGAGCTGTGAAGTCGGCCAGTTGTTTAAGTTTTCTTTTATTTTTAAATTTGTTTATTTACAGCATTACAGTGTTCATTGTTTTGGCATCACACCCAGTGCTCCATGCAGTACGTGCCCTCCCTATTACCCACCACCTGGTTCCTCAACCTCCCACCCCCCCGCCCCTTCAAAACCCTCTGGTTGTTTTTCAGAGTCCATAGTCTCTCATGGTTCATCTCCCATCCAGTTTCCCTCAACTCCCTCTCCTCTCCATCTCCCCATGTCCTCCATGTTATTTGTTATGCTCCACAAATAAGTGAGACCATATGATACTTGACTCTCTCTGCTTGACTTATTTTGCTCAGCATAATCTCTTCCAGTCCCGTCCATGTTGCTACAAAAGTTGGGTATTCATCCTTTCTGATGGAGGCATAATACTCCATTGTGTATATGTACCACATCTTCCTTATCCATTCATCCGTTGAAGGGCATCTTGGTTCTTTCCACAGTTTGGCGACCGTAGCCATTGCTGCAATAAACATTGGGGTACAGATGGCCCTTCTTTTCACTACATCTGTATCTTTGGGGTAAATACCCAGCAGTGCAATTGCAGGGTCATAGGGAAGCTCTATTCTTAATTTCTTCAGGAATTTCCACACTGTTCTCCAAAGTGGCTGCACTAACTTGCATTCCCACCAACAGTGTAAGAGGGTTCCCCTTTCTCCACATCCTCTCCAACACACGTTGTTTCCAAACAAGAAAGGTCTTCCACTGCTGGGATTGTGTAAGGGGTAGCTCTACCTGTAGAAAGAAAAACAGAAGACTTATCCTTCAAATTTATATTTGACAATATGATTTTCTGATTTTTTTTCATGTTTCCTTCCATGACGTTTTCTTAGATTCAGTTGCATCACACTACCTGTGGCATTCCTTGTTGTTGAATAGCTTTATATTGTTTTGGAGTTTCAACACCTATAAGTAATTCCACTGAAAAGTTTAATTAAACTAGTTTATCACTTAGTCCATGCCACTCAATTAAATGTTAAGTTGCTGGTCAGAAGTCTTCACTGGAGCATATTTTCAAAATGGCTTGGTAAGCAGGGCAGATCTGATGTTTGACTTATCCTTAGGAGGTGTCTGTGTACTAAAAAAAAACCTTTTAAAAATAGGAAGCCAGGTCCACCAAGAGAAGGACAAGGGCAGATAGATGGTCTGCATAGAGAAATTTGCTAACATTTGTGTTTCTCTCCTCTCTTTCTTCCTCTTTCTTTTTTCCTCCTTTTCTTTCACAAATATTTGCTGAATAAATATGTGCCAGATACTTTCTAGGCCTTGGAGATACACTAGTGAACTAAAACAAATTAAAAAAAAAATCCGGTTACCATAAACTTTCCATTCTAATGTTACATTCCTTCTTTCTTTCCTTACTTCTTTTCTAAAATCAGACTGCAGAGATACAGTCAGTTTTTGGTGGCACTGACAATTCAAAATCTTAGTTCCAGAGCGATTGAAAAACAAACAGCTTGTGAATGACAGATCAGTGCTGGGTCCGAAGAGTTCCACTAAATTTCCCCAGAGATTATCAACATGTTCACCATCACTCAGAAAGACATATGTCTCTGCCTCCCAGAGATGAATTCAGAGACTCTATTAAAGAACAGGAGA
Source organism: Meles meles (assembly GCF_922984935.1). Lineage (NCBI taxonomy): Eukaryota > Metazoa > Chordata > Mammalia > Carnivora > Mustelidae > Meles > Meles meles. The sequence continues at coordinate 14,463,776 of NC_060070.1, forward strand.
ATGGTTAAGATCATGAGATTTTAAATAAAATTCAAATGAGCTCTCCTTTACCTTATTGTGTGATCCAGGGGAGACTTCTAAATAGCAGGATGGCCTTGGGGGGTGGCTCTAGGCAGCCTGAAGGTTCTGGGCGCTAGAACTGGGGTTGAAAAACAGTGGGGTGGGGGACCTAACAACACATTTTTCACAATTTAAACTGTGGTGTCAGCTTGGCTTATGCTTTTCACTGAAAAGAAAGTGAGGCATCTCAAGAGCATTCTCTTGTCTTATCTTCTTGGGCTCTATATGATATCTTAATTGCACATAAATTACATTAAGCCTTCCTCAACGCAAGTCAACTAAATGCGAGTCAACTAAAATCACCTACATTCCTGGCATTGGATTGTTACACTGGCAACATTGTAACTGTTCACTAGCATAGAGGGTTCAGTAGAAATTCTAGAAAGTTCATTGCTAATCATGAATATGATTAACCAATACCATGAGCGTTAGAGTATAATTAGCCATGATCTGCAGTATTCATGTTCCCTTTAGGCATCATTATGTTTTCATATGTGAGTAATTTTATAACCCACACATCTATAAAGAATGAAGAATATTCAAATATGTTTATACTTACTTTCAATTAAAATACTCAAATATGTTTATACTTATTTTCATTCAAAACATCAATATTCGTTCTCAAATTTATAAGATCCAAATGAGGATTATAAGAAACTAGTCACAGAACAAAAAATATTAAGTATAATAAATCTTTAAAAATGATGTTAGCTTCAAATGTTACATGATAATTTTATAAGCATACACCATAAAAATATACATCTACACTTAAATAAAATATGAAATATTAACTTTACATCGAATTGTTATTGCTATTAATCCATAAATTAATAATTTGCTAAATATTTTTAAAAATACTTTAAACAATATATTGATTTAGCTACGAAGCATTGTGTATTCACAGAAGAAAGAATCTGTCTCCCACAAACAAGGAAAGGATAAAATAACCAGAAGAGAAGATTAAACTATACAAGGATCCTAAGCAAGTAAGTTACACAGTATCTGCATTTTATGCTTCTCTTTCCAATTCGAGGGTTTTACAGACAGTGGTGCCAGGAACATTCTTGTATAGTGGACATGAGCAAGAGTTTATTTTAATGTTCTTTCTTTGACTGGGGCCCCTAGTACAAATTTGAATAGAAACAATGATTTTGAGCATCTCAGACATGTTCTTAATTTTAAAGAGGATGCCTTTAATGTTTTCTCACTGAGAATCATGTACTGTATGTTTTGGGTATATAATTTTTACTAAACTATATATTTTTATTTTGCTTTTTTTTTTAGCACAAAGGGTATAGGAATCTATCACGTGTTTATGGGCATCTATCATACAGTTTTAGGTGTTTTCATCTGTTTGTGGTGAATACTTTAAAATTGTTTTTAAAGGTTTTTGTTTGTTTGTTTAAGATTTTACCAATTATTTGAGAGAGAGAGTATGAGCAGGGGAGAAGAGAAGGAGAGGGAGAAGCAGACTCTCCTCTGAGCCGGGAGCCCAACATAGGACTGGATCCCAGGACCCTGGGATCATGACCTGAGCCAAACGCAGTTGCTTAACCCACTGAGTCCCCCAGACGTCCCATATTTTTAAAGTATTTTAAAAAAATAATTAGTGAATTAGTGGAAAGATTTTGTCGTTGTTGTTAATATTTAAACACTATTGTGTTCTCAGGATAAATCTGACTTGATCTATTTGTTTTATCTTCTTAAACACAGATGAATTTGCTATACAAGCAGTTAGTTAGGTTCTAACAGGATGCCTGGAGGTCAGCAAAGAGGAAATAATGGCTTTGAGGGAGTAAGAGGTGGGTCCTGGCAGCACTTCAAAACAAAGCCACAAAAAATTGGATCAACCAGATAGGCCCAGAATGGTGGGTGCATGACAAGAAACTCCTGACCAAATAAGGAAATAGAAAGTGTGAAACCCTGCTTCCAAGAAATCCTTGCCCCAAGTAATAAATATTCCACTCCTTAGTTAACAACTCTGAATAAAAGATAAAAAACCCAAATAGGGCATACAGCTCTCTCTCTCTCTTAAGCTTGCCTGCTGTCACATCTCAAGAGTATAGCTTTGATGAAACGTAGTTGGCAGAAAGGCACGCAGGGACAAGGGGCCCCACACCGTACAAGAAAACCACCCTTAAAAGGAATTTACACCACCCTGGAAGGAATCCTGCACCTTTCCCATGTGATAGGTAGATGACCAAAACCTGATTGTGTGACAGGTTTTCACCTCTGAGTTTTCACCTCCGAGAGACCACCAAGGAGCCAACACCGATGCAATCACATGAGGGTTTATTTGACAGGGTTAAGCTTGGGCCCAGGTATACCCGACACAGCAGGGTAGGGACTTGGTCCCCGAGCTTAGTTAAGGCAGGGGTATTTATGGGTTCCTGTTACTAAAGCAGGGTGGGGATTCCTGGAACCAAAGCAGGGTGAGGGTCTCTGGAACCAAAGCAGGGTGGGGGTTTCTGGAACCAAAGCAGGGTGGGGCTTACTAAAGCAGGGTGGGGGAAAGTTCAGCCCTTGGGCACAGGGGTCTGAGATGGCTGCCAGAGCTAAGATGGCTGTACTTATGCTAAGGCTAAACCTGAGGTGGGATGGCCTTGATTTTTCTTGGCCTCCACAATGCATGAAGGGTTAATCAGATTAAAACAGCCTGCCAACAAGCCCATAAAAACCCTAGATTTAGAAATTCTGGTGACAGCCCTCTCAGGTCTCCTCCCTCTTTGAGAGCTTTGTACTCTCATTCAACAAGCTTCACCATCACTCAGTAAACGTTGCTTGCTGCCCACTCTTTGGTCTACATCTTCCTTTGAAGCAAAGTGACCAAGAAATGTGCACACTCAAGGGGAAGGAATCCTGTAATATTTTTGCTTTAATAAACTTTTCTGCTTGTGACCTTCATCCACTGTGTTGTGTCTGTCCTTGACTTCTTTCTCATGATGAAACCGAGAGCCTTCGGCAACATCTTTGGGACAAGCTAAGTCAAGACCTCAGGGCTCAGCCTCTTCCCAATTCATCTGGTAACAAATTTGGTTTGCTAACACTTTGTTTGGGATTTTTTTTTTAAGATTTATTTATTTTAGAGAGAGAGAGTGCCCATAAACAGAGGGAGAGAGAATCTCCCACAGACTCCCCACTGAGCAGAGCCTGACTCAGGGCTTGATCTCACCACCCTGAAATCGTGACCTGAGTCAAGACTCAGGTTGCTTAACTGCCTGAGCCAGCCAGGCACCCCTTTGTTTGGAGTTTTGCGTCTATGTTCATGAGTGACATTGGCCTACACTGTTCTTTTTCCCATGTGCTTTTTATCTACTTTTGTTATCAAAAGTTGTGGCTTTATAGAATGAGCTGAATAGTGGATCTGCTTTCAATTGCCTGGAAATGGATTTAAGGTCGGACTGATCTGTCTCCTTGAATGTTTGATAGAATGCAAATATGCAAGACACTGAATCTGGACTTTCCTTTGTGAAATTAATTTTGTCTTAGTCATCTGGGGCTGCCATAGCATATACCACAGAGTAGGTAGTTTAAACAACAGAAATTTCTTTTTTCATAGTTCTGGAAGCTAGAAGGCCAAGATCAAGGTGCCAGCATGGTCGGTTTCTGGTGAGTGCACTCTACTTGGCTTCTAGACAATCTTCTTGCTGTCCTCAACTGGCAGGCGGAAAAAAAAAAAAAGGAGAGAGCAATTTTTTTTTGGTATCATCAGGGCACTAATCCCATCATCAGGGTCCCACCCAGATGACCTCATGTAACCTTAATTACCTCCCAAAGACTCCATCTCCAAACACTATTACATTAGGGATTAGGGCTTCAACATATGAAGGGGAGGGACAGAGTAATAACAGTCCACAACAATATTAAAAATGATTTTAATTTCCTTAATAGATATAAAGTAATTTATTCTTCTATTCCTACTTGAATATATTTTGACCTACTTGAATTTTCAAATTTATCGGCATAAAAGATAATTCTTCTTATTTTATTTCTATTCACCTTTCTATGTACAATTAACTTCCCATTTCTCCATCAGCAGGTTAGGCAGTCCTGTCCTCACTGTACTGCTTACCGCCCCACGTGTCTCTGTATTGATGCTGAGGGGCAGAGGAGGAAAATGGCACCAGCCACCTCCTTCATCCCTAGAGAGCAGACTCCAAGCCCGCTGCCTCTCAGCAAAGTCCTCTGAGAAGAACAAATCATCTTCCTTTGGTGTGTCCCAGGCCTTACCCATTTGCTGATTCCAGGCCATCTGCCCCTGGCTTGTGGGTCTGCTTCCTCACCAACCCTACTGATTCTATCTCAGCCAAGCCTGATGACTTTGCAACTCCAGGCTTTAAGGACATGATGTGGGCAGGAGGTTGCTCTGGTCTTCTGGAGGAGGGTCTCACTGCACTGGAACTGAGGTGAGCTTGAACATGAAAGTCAGTCTCAGTGGAGTATAGGGAAGTATGGTTTGATGGAAGCAAGAGTAGCAGTCTATGCTGCCCCAGTGCTGCCTCCTGCTGGTGCATCTGTGTTTCTGCAGAAGGGCAGGGAAGGCGCCCATGGGCTTGTGTGCCCAGGGAGGCCTCTCCAGGAGTACTACCTCTCTGCCATTCCTTCAAGAAGGGGGAATCATCTCCTCCCTGGTGCTACAGGCACACTTCAGAGATCTGTGCCCTCTGCCCCCAGGGGTACTTGCCTGCCTTCTCTCCAGAAGCTGGGCAGTACCCTCAGGACTCTAGGCCAGCCAAGCCCACCAACCTTCAAACTCAAAGCTTGAAGCCCGGCTGGTTGCAAGAACTCACAAAAATCAGCCCATCTCTTTTTCCCAGCAAATGGTTTTGGGGAAATGTTGTCCTTATGGGTTCCCTTGTGGGCTCCTCTACCGGTCTATCTTTCTCTCTATCTTACTTCTTCGACCAAGGATCCCTCTCCTCCACAGCAGTCCTGATCCCTTTCTTCTCCAAACCATGTCTCTGCCCTACCTACTCTTTTGATAAGGCTTCTTCTCTCCCGTTAGTTGTAGAGTTTTTTTCTGTCCTTGTTCAGACCGATTTTCTGGGATTTAGGATGATTTGATTGTTATCTCATTGTGTTCCATGGACAAGACCAGCCTGGGGTCCTCCTACTCAGCTGCCATCTTAGTTCTTATCTATATACGTTCTTGACTTAATGTTGTTTCTTCCATGTGATCACTTTTTCTATATTGAAGTGTTTATTCAGATCCAATTTTCACTTGGAAAAAGAAATTCCTTGAGTGGTTTTCTTAATGCCCCCAAATATGTATTTATTTACATTCATAGGTGAATACTTAGTTGGCTGAATGTGTAATTCTACTCTAACTTTCTTTTTCACTCCTAATTCGCTAGGTCTTATTTCACATGAATTGTTACAGAAGAAGTCCGAGGCTAGTCTGTGTTTCACTGTTTGAAGATAAACTATCAGGAAGCTTATGAAATTTCCTTTTTTTTGAATTAACATTGATTAACATTTTTTTCTGTGCCTTCTTAGTTTGTAGAGAGCTTCTGTTAGCTATGGAATCAAGTCTTCCTTGAGAGTCTTTGTCTTAGTACTTTGGTTTTGCTTTCCCTGTAATTAATCTTTCTTTTCTTCTTTGTCTCTTTTTCAGATATTGGCTCTTCTGGATGTAGCCTTCACATCTCTTTCTTTTTTTTTAACAGTTTTTTCCTCTCATAATTTTCATTTCTTTGCATTCTAAGTTAATTTGGTTTCTCGGGTTATTACTTTCCAATGGTGTTCATTTTTTTACTATTCATTTGTCTCTATTGAGACAAATTTTCTAATTTCTAAGACTTGGGTCTTGAACTCATATTGTGGTCTTTCCATTGGGATCTGCCTTATGTTTTATGAAGATAAAATCCTATATACTACGTATTTATATATTTATATTCCTATTAGAGATTCCCATCATGGTCTTTCTTGTTTCTTTCATTAACTCTGATTTTTCAACTACATCTCCCTCCTCTAAGCTCCCTTCTTCAATTTTAATTATACTTGTAGCAGTATAAGAGTAATTTGTTGTGTACTGATCCTTCAAATGTCAAAATTCAAAATTATAAAATTACAAAATTATAAAAATTCAAAAATTCAGGAGTTATAAACTAACCCTATGGTCTAAATTTGATCCAAAGACCTGGTGTGCTTGACCAATATACATGCTTCTAAAAATTATATAAATTCTTTTATATAACATATTCCTTCTCCAATAGATCAAAGTTCTACCAGTGTCTATGGATAATAGTATGTGAATCCTCATATATTTATTTTAACTACCTGACTCTTGAAGCCACTTAAAAACCTTATGTTTTAGGTTTTTATTTTCTCAGTACTATGTAGATCTGGCTGACGGTTTCCTTCAGGCTGTGGTGAGTTAGTAAGGTATGTACTGGAAAGAATGATTCTGTTTCTGCAAAAGTTGAGGTTGGAAGGGCCTTCAAGATATCCTCTCAATGTGAGAGGGGTCAGGGAGGAGTCCAGAAGTTCATAAGCTTCCCTCAGAGCAGGAGAATTTGAGAGAACCAATCAATCCTCTTCTATGTGAGAAGATAGCCATTCCATTCAAGCTGTTGAGATCTCTCAGAAGGCAGTAGGACTGACTTGTCTAACAGAGTCCAGTGAGAGACTAGGTGAGCAGTGATCCTCACAATGTCCCCATTCCCACAAACTCCCACGCTCAAACTAATCCTTTCCTCAGTCACCCTTCTACTTGACTATAGAGACCCAGCAATTCAGATGTAGCTTGTAGACTATGCCCCCTCTAGTTCAACAAATAATGGGAAATATTCATGTAATTCTATATTCTTGAGTAGCCTCAGAGAGTAGTAGGGGCAGGGAAGAAGACTGTGTAGTAGCTGTGAAATTCAGTCATTGCCACAGCATTTTCCCAAATGCTTTTAATTTTCTTAAGTTCTACTTTCACTGGACCACAAGTTTTGCGTTTTTTGTTGTCCTATTTTGTTTTCTAAGACTGTCATTAGGGGCGCCTGGGTGGCTCAGTGGGTTAAGCCTCTGCCTTCGGCTCAGGTCATGATCTCAGGGTCCTGGGATGGAGCCCCGCATCGGGCTCTCTGCTCAGCAGGAGCCTGCTTCCCCCTCCCCCTCTGCCTGCCTCTCTGCCTACTTGTGATCTCTCTCTCTCTGTCAAATAAATAAATAAAATCTTAAAAAAAAAAGACTGTCATTAAATATTTGAAAATATTGATGGAGAAAGAAATTTTTATAGTAGCAATGTCTACAGAAGTGCAGTTCTAAACATACAGGATAATGAAGTTAACTAATTCCTACTTTATTTGAATAGGGAATTTGGAATTTGGGTAGGGATTTGGTACACTATATTACTAGTGAGAACACTGGGTTTTGACCGCAGTAAAGCATATGCAGTACTTTTATTGTCCTCTTTACTACATATTTCCTATAAAATTTTCTTTAGTTTTAGTAATAATTTATGACTTAAAATGAGCTCATTATAGTGAAATAGAACAGAATTAACTCATGTTGAATAACCCAAAATTCCCAAACAATTTTCTGTGTTCTGAATCATGGTTAGAATTTAAGATTGGATTCCTTCTGATTTCAACCAAATTATATATTTTTATGATAATTATTATAATATGAATTATTATTACATTTCATACATGAACTACTTTCATGAATAATTTCCTTTTCCCCAAGTCCCATTCTGTGATTTTTCTTGTCATCATTTCTAGCATAATAAGTGAAAAGAGTTAAAGAAATGTGGGAAACTAAGCATGGAATAAAGATCCATTTATGTGCATCCTTGTAGTTATGTTTCAGGAAAAAATAAAGGCCAAGAGTCAATGTTCTTTGTGTTTCAGTTAAAAGGGAGCGGGGGAGAGCTATTTCTGTCTCTAAGTTGATCTGCAGGTCAGAACAGTAAGCAACTGATCTTTGCAGTGCAGCACTGAGCAGAAATGAATTGTTGACCAAGGTTGAGGCAGACTCTGGAGGCCACTCAGCCCCCTTCAGAGCAGAAGTGCTAGCCCTGTGCTAGCAATTGGACTAGAGAAAGGTCACTGTGCCTATAGAGACTAAATACAATCTGTGACTCAAGCAGCTCTTGAGCTGCCCAATGGCCCTGGGGAAGGAGCCCTGGTGCAAACAGCCTCCCGCTTTAATACTCTGAGTGTTTGATTCCTGGAAAAGTTAATCTTGCTTCTTGGTCTGCCTGCAGCTGGAGACAAGCAGCACGGTTCCTAAACATGAATTTAGAGTCCTAAAGCAAAAGTTGTTCTTGTGCATTCTAGGTAGTAGGACTGATGTCCTCATGCCTCCTTAATTTAGTGGGGAAATTTCGCCTCCATCTTTTCTTGTAGGAATTCAAAACCTTAAGGAGGCAAACATAACGTAGCACTAAAGTTGGTTCAACCATGGCTCCCACGCTCAAATTAGGAGCAGGCACTTAGGTTGCTCTCTTGTCAAGTTCATTGTGGTTCTGTAATAGACTCTGACTCCCAGTTCTATTCTAATACTTGGTTTTCATGATTCATTGCCAAACCCAAGAATGAATTCCTGGGTCCCAATGAGGATATAAAGAGACAATAGAAGTTATAGAAAAGAGAATTTCCTGGAGCATCTATCTTTATGTTCCAAAGCCATTTAATTTCATGGGCTGCCACTTTTCTAGCACTTGGAAAGGCAAAGAATGCTTGGATGTGTTATTCACTAGTCACTGGTCTCTTTTTAAAAAGTCATGTTTTCCTTTTCACAATATGGCCTGCAAGGAAGAGTCAGCAGTTTGCATCTTTGATTATCTTAAACATACAGTGACTAATGGCACTGATTTTCTCGTTTATTCAAGCTAATGTGTAGAAGGCCTTGGCCACCTGGATATTATCCAGTGAGAAACAATCTTTCCTGTTTAGCCCCTGCTGCTCATACCTCATTGAGAACCATCACACACAGAACAAATATACTATTTCTGCCTTCTTGTTTCTTCCAATATCTCTCTTATCATAGATACTTATACATTACTTCCCCTAAGAAAGTGTAAACCTTGGCAAAAACTTGAATTTACCTTTTCATCTCTAATTCTCTGAATTAGAATGATCCATATAATATTATTTCAATAAAAATTAGTCACTGTGATTTAGTTTCTTTGCTATATACAATCTGGCAGTTATGTCCCATGATTTAGTAAATGACATTCAACTTGGGAAATAAAATACTCACACATTGCATTTTTAAAATCTTACACAGCTTCATCATAACATTTGAAAGTAACATTACTGCACTAGCTTCTACACTGAACTCAGTGTGCTATCACATTTGATTTACCTTGTGCCTTTTCTTTACTTTAAAGTACATTTTCAGGCCAACATCCATCCATCTAAACAGCTGCTTTAAAAGAGCTAAAACCTTAAAATGGGAATTTTCTTCAATTCTAATCCATTAGTCTTAACTTTATTACCTGCTCATAATTTTAAACTCATTTTTCAATGATAAATTCTCTTTTTTTTGAAAGATGTCTGCTGCTCCAAACATCTATGTCACTCATCTCTACTTAAGTCTACAAGATTATGGTGAAAGTGTATGTGTGAGAGTAAAGTGTGTAAGCATCAAGGTACGTGGAAAACATCTCTGGAGTAAACTTTAAGAGTATAAATATAAAGATCTTATAAGAAATATGCTTATCTTATTCATATTCTTTTACATATATAACAATGTATTCTATACATTTTTGTATGTATGAAACATTTTATAGTAAAAGGGAATTCCGTGGGGAAAAAAAAAAGAGAATGACATAATCGTTATGTCCTAGTAGTAAAATCTAACCTTACAGACAATGGCCACTTGCAGCTCAAATAGTCCATGTTTTCTAACCAAAATGATAAATAAAATGTAAGTTACAAATTTTATCATTAAAAGTGTCACCTGTGTGTCTAAGCCCTAATGAAAAGAAAATCTAAGAGACAAAGGGAAATCTTGGGAGATCTGTGTGACTTTTGGAACAAATGAGGTTACCATGGGGAAAGTAAGAAGCTGATCAAGCTGCCCAAGTGAATGAACCCACAACTCTACAGAGAACAGAAGAGCAAAAGAGAAAGAAGCAAAATTATGAGACCAGGGCGAGTTTCCAAAGAAGAGAAAAAGGAAGAGCACAATTGAGAGGAGGAAAAAAATGAGAAAAGTTAAAGTGTGAAAGGAGATGCATCTTGCAAGAAACTTGCAATTACATAGAGCAAAAGAGAAGGACCAAGGAAATATTTCCTTCTGAGAGTCAGAGAAAGAAAGTCATAAAACAGATCTTGTGAAAAAGGAGATGCTTTTAATGTGTCTTTCCCTGTCTCTTTCAGGTGCACCTCTTATCAGTTAAGCAGAGAGGGTATCATTTGAGTTTGGAATACCAAAAAAGAGGCAAATAAATAATTACAGTATGTTTTTCTCAAATCTAGATCAACGAAAATTTACACCTCCAAGGATTCTCAAGAATTCGTAAGCATTATTGTAGAACTCTTAGTTTTTATCTTTAAGTAACCCTGTAGAATAGTTTCTGTTTCTAAAACCCTGAGACAGTGTATGTGTGTGTGTGATAGTGTTACTATTAATGTACTTCTATTAATATAACTATATATTCTTTATATATTATATATAGCTATTAATTATATATTATAATACTATATATTAAAAGTAATATATCAGGTTTTTTACATTAAAACTAACAGAAGAAAAGATGTAACTTTGCTTGCTAGACTGGATAGATTCACTTTAATTTTTATAAAGATTCTAGAAAACAAAACATTTGGGATTTATCCCCCTGCCCCACCAACCCCTGGAAGTTAAATATAAACATAATTAAAATGTATAGAAACATTATTAAGAGTACATTTGCTATATCTGTAACTCACTATCAGGGAAAAACTGGTGCCCTCACGAAAGCATGTAGTCCTAAATGGACAAATTCCCAAAACTAGACATTCTGGGACAGTTTCTGTGGTAGCCAATGTGCATTTATTGATGATTCAATGAGGTTCGTGGTCAGATCCCACGTGAAGTACAAGGTAGGGAAGGTAAAAAAGACTTTTCTGATATTTCTTTGAATATTTTCTCCCATCCTTTTTCTACTTTTTTTCTTCCTGAAACTTCTACTTGTCAGATGCAAAACTTCATATATTATCTATGACTCATTTTTTTTATTTCTAAATTTGTCTCTAATATTTTAGACAATTTTCTTGACTTTGACATATCACTCTTCTTTTAAGTTTTATTTGGATTTTGGCAGTTTTTTTTTTTTTTCTTTTGATTTTATTTTATTTTATTTTTTTTTTTTTCTCATTTTATTTATTTTTTCAGCGTAACAGTATTCATTCTTTTTGCACAACACCCAGTGCTCCATGCAAAACGTGCCCTCTCCATTACCCACCACCTGTTCCCCCAACCTCCCACCCCTGACCCTTCAAAACCCTCAGGTTGCCCCAACCTCCCACCCCTGACCCTTCAAAACCCTCAGGTTGTTTTTCAGAGTCCATAGAGATTTTTTCTTTTCTCTATTCCTACATCAGGTTCTTGTTTTATATATGCATTTTTTTCTTAAGTATCTCTGAGATTAGATTTTATCTTTTCTTCTCTGACATGTCTTTTTCATCCATATTCTTTCTTTCTCTCTCTCTCTCTCTGAACTCTGGCCTTTCCTTTTTCAAATTTTCCTCAGATATCTGTAGATCTTTGGTTTTTCACTCATATTCAGCATTTATAATAGCATCTGCCACCATTAACTTAAATTCTGCTTAAATATATTATTAAAGAAAGAAGAAGGAAAAACAAAAGCTAGAGAGTCTGATGGGATCAGTCTATGTGGATGAAGTTAACTGACAGCAGGCTTCTTTCCATGCTGAGCAGGGACGAGCTATACATAACACAGATGAGCCCAAAAGAAAGAAAGCTTAATTCTGGGGCATCAACTCTCACACTAGCCATGCTAGTTATCCTCAGGCAGTTTTCTTTTTTCTTCCATTTCTTTAGAGAATAACTCTCTAATTTTTATCCCTTGGGACTCAGGGGTTTCAGCATTCTCTAGCAAGTATGAGAGAGCAACAATCCTTTATATAAACTTATTTATCAGCTCTTCCAGAATCTTGCCCTCAATGGTAGTGTTGTCAAATTTTTTTAAAAGATTCTATTTATTTATTTGACAGAGAGAGAGATTACAAGTAGGCAGAGCAGCAGGCAGAGAGAGAAGAGGAAGCAGGCTCCCCGCTGAGCAGAGAGCCTGATGCAGGGATTGCTCGATCCCAGGACCCTGGGATCATGACCTGAGCCGAAGGCAGAGGCTTAACCCACTGAGCCACCTAGGTGCCCCTAGTGTTGTCAGATTTTTGACAAATATTAATATTTGGTACTCAGGAAGGATTAATCAGCATTGGCAGAAATTCACAGGAATTTCCAAAATTATAAGTTTTATATTTTTCATTATAATTATTTACATATTTCTAAAATGATGAAAATCATAATAAAGGTAATGATTTTTCTGTGATAAGATCATACTAAAATCAGAGATTTTCTCTAACAAAAATTAACAAAGGGGCGCCTGGGTGGCTCAATGGGTTAAAGCCTCTGCCTTCGGCCCAGGTCGATGATCTCAGGGTCCTGGGTTTGAGTCCAGCATCGGGCTCTCAGCTCAGCAGGGAGCTGCTTCCCCCTCTCTCTCTATTTACCTCTCTGCCTACTTGTGATCTCTCTCTCTGTCAAACAAATAAGAAATCTTTTTAAAAAATAACATAATAATAAATGTACAGTTTGTTATTATTTTATACTGATACATTATTACAAAATTATATATTTCAGTAACATGTAAAACATTTTTATTCCTGATATAAAAATTTGGTGACAAGACACATAAGAAGTGAACTCCATGTATCACCATTCCTGTTCTTGCTTTTGACTTGAGACCTGTGGTATCACAGGCTGAATTATATCCTTCAAAAATTCATGTTCAAGTCCTAACTCCCTGGTACTAGGGAATGTGATCACATTTGGAGACAGGGTCTTTAAAGTGGTAAATAAGTTAAAAATCAGATCATTAGGGAGGGTCCTAATCCCATATATCCTAATCCCATATGTGTCGTTATAAGAAGAGGAAAGTTGGACACAGAGGAAAGACCATGTGAAGACATGGAGAAAATGGCCATCAACAAGTCAAGGAAAGAGGCCTCAAGAGGAAACACCCTGTTGATACTTTGATCTTAGACTTCTAGCCTTCAGAACTCTGCGGCATTACATTTTTGTTGTTTAAACCACTTAAGTCTATGATGCTTTGTTATGACAGCCCCCAGATAATTAATACAAGTGAATTCCTTCAAACAAGAATGCAAGTTTTCTAATAAATTCCAGGGAGGAATTTCAACATGAAAACAATAGTCTTTGTACTTGTCAAATGGCAAGGACATCTGAGCTTGGCTGTGGGGTAAATCATCAGCTGCAGAATGGCCACGAGAGTTTAGTGTCAAGGCTCCCATAGTTGTTCCACTATGGATCCACTCTTAAATACACTGCCCATCTTCCCCCCAAAATATATTGCTATCCTTTGACCATGCACAGTTCCCTCTTAATTACCTTTGTTATATGAAATAATATTTATTTATTCTTCCCATTAGGTGAATGGTATTTGGGGAATAAGGAGAAACATATTCGCAGGCTTAGTCTACCATTTTGGGTATGGAAAACCCTTGAAATTTTATGTTATTTTTTGGGTAGATTTGTGTGTATAGAATGAAGGCAAGGGAAGAAATAAATATTCTTTTCAAGTCTATAAAGAATGGTTTCTAATGTAATTTTAGAAGACATTAATCTTAGTCAAATTTTGAACTCGGTGTATAAGAATATGACTTTATTTTTTTATTACTGAAATTAATTTGTATCTCAAACATTCATTGTGTTTATTATTTTTTAAAAATCTAAATTTATTATCATCTCAGTCAATTCATGTTTACCTCAGCAAATTCAGGTTTTGACACTTGCTTTTTCCCTGGGATTATACCATAAAATTCAAAGAAAATTTTAATTTCAGTAATAATATCAACCTACCCTAAAACAATGGATGCCAGACTCACGTCCTATTGTGATTGAAGGACAATTGTATTAATAACCTATTGCTGCTGTAGCAAGTTACCACAAGCCTCCTAGCTTAAAACAACACAGATTTATTATTGCATAGTTCTGGAAATCAAAAATCCAAAAATTCGTCTTATGAGGCTAATATCAAGATACTGGCAGGGCTGTATTCCTTCTGAAACTCTAAGGAGAGAATTTTTTTTCCTTGCCTTTTCCAGCTTCTGACTTCCTGCATTCTCTTATCCCTGATACTCCAAGCACTGCCATGACCCTAATCTCTGTTTTTTTGTCACATCTTCTCTGACTCTACTGACTTCTACTTCACTCTTTTGGAGACTTGTGTTTACACGGGGATGCTCGAATAATCCAGGATAATCTTCCTATTTTAAGATCTTTAAATTAATCTTATCTGCAAAGTCTCTTTTGCATTGTAAGTTAACGTGTGCCTAAGTTTCAGAGATGAAGGGATGGACATCTTCAGGGGCCATTTTTCTGCCTACCCTGATGAGGTGGCAAACTTAACTTACGATATATAAAATACCAACACAGCAGTTAATATTTCAAATATTTATCCTATTACAGAATAAACCAAAACTAAGTGTTTTTGTTTTTGTTTTCATTTTAAGGGAGAGAGAGATATCAAGCAGGCACAAGCAGGGATGGGGGAGCCGCAGACTCTCTGCTGAGCACGGAGCCCGATGTGGGGCTCGATTCCAGGACGCTGGTATCGTGACCTGAGCCAAAGGCAGACACAACTGACTGAGCCACCCAGGTGCCCTCCCAAATAAACTTTTTGTTAATTAACTCTTCTACTGCAGTCACTTTAAAATGTAATTCACATTGCAAGGGAATAATGTATTGCTAATTGTGCACTACCTAATAATTTATAAATGTAACCCAAGATAAAAATGGAAGTTCCTCATTTTTCAAGTCAGGCACAAGCATCAAAGCTGCAGAAAGGACCTCAATGACCAAAGCCCTGAGATGAATGTCGTATAATACGTTAAAACAAGTCCTTTTAAATTCAAGTCATATGTAAATCAAGAGATAACTTCTTTAAAGATTACCATTTTAGAGAGTGTCCCTAAAAAAGCTGTTTGTATTGTTTCAGGCACAATAGGCTGATCCGTTGAAGAGTAGGGATTTTCTATTATTTGAAATATATCAAAACCTAAACCCCTTAGAGATTGCTTTTCTAGTAACTCACAGGAGAGCACTAGTCTGTCATGACAAAGAACATGCAGGGAGCAGAGAGAGCAAGGTGGAGGGAGGGAACACATGGGAAGTGAGAGTATCACAGGTGGGAAATAGTGCAGGCTGCTCAGAATTGGACCCGCACTCACAAATAAAACCTTTGTGACCCTTTGCAACTTTTGCCCAATGGCAGACAGAGATGGAGTTCCAAGGACAAAGCTGGAATATGGGAGGAGAAAGAGGGGCAAGAGCCCTGTTCACGGACAAGGCCCATTTGAGGCACTACCAAGTCATCCTTGTGTTCCACACAAGGTAAGGAAAACCACAGGGAACTCGGGGAAAGGTTTGGCAAAGAGCAGGGCATGAGCCAGCTGAGGCTGGGTTTCTGGGCTGAGGCTTCTGAAATCTAAGGGATAAGGAACGTTGAGGACCCAGGAGAATTAGCAGAATGGAGCACACAGGACACACTCTTCCCTGTGTCCCATGGAGGGAGTGAGATGGGAAAGGCTGCCATCCAGTGTCGTGGCTAAAACACAGAGTGGGTGTGGGTCTTTGAGGCTCCCTGGGTGTGAAAAGAGAAGAGCACTATGTTTAGAAAAGCCTGACCACTGATGTGAGTACTTCTTAACGGGCTGGCCTCTGGGACACCAGGAGGGCAGGGCAGGCTCTGCAGAGATGGGATGGAGACTGGGGTAGGCTTCAAAGGAATCTGTGTGGAATGCAATGAATTTTGACAATTTCAGTACTAGGCATGAAAGGGAATGAGGGGAAGAAAGCTTCTGAGCCCTATTCCCTACTCTGCCACTAAATAATTATGTTACCTGGGGAAAGTCGTTTAGTCCTTCTGGGTCCTTAAGTAAGGCTCACTAGGGGACTCTGTGGAACTTTTCTATGTGGGTTTCCAGGGTCATGTTTTTGTGATCTATTTTGTACTTCTGTTTCCTCATCTGGCTTGAAGAATAAATAATACATACCTCATATATTTGACATGATATTACAGCATAAAGACCCTAGGGAAGTGTGTGCTATATAATAATAAATGTTAGCTTTTACTATCAGTCCTTTCCTTTCTCATGACCACTAGTGTGGTCCAACCTCTTGTTGTCTCACCTTTGGACGACTTAAACAATCTTCATACCATTTTCCCTATTTGCAGGGTCTCCTCCACGTAACTCCAAACAGAACGACTAGCAGCCTACTGATTCTTAAAGACCAATCAATGAAGCCCCTAAAATTCCAAGCACAAGAAAGATTCAGGGACTGTCTTAAAAGCACAAAGATTATTACATGCATACTTCTGGAAAAGCTGCTTAGCTTTCATTAGACTTTCAAAATAATAATAAAAAAAATCTCGGACTACTTAAATTGATTCATGTTTCTAAATCACTTCATTCGTCACTGGATTGTTCAGATCAGAAAAGAATTTTTCCTAGTTCATTTACTTGCCCACTCAGCTACTAAACCATTTCATTGTCTTTGAACTATTCTCCCATCTCCACCATCTCCTTATCTATCTTTAAGCTATTTCCTGGAGAAAAGGTGTCATCAAGATGCATTTCATGAGCTTCTGTGGTAAGAACACCCCAACCGGGTCTCAAGGGTTCACTTGATTCAAGCTTATGGCACTCCCTGCTTGCTAACCTAAATCCTCCGGCCCATACCAGAACTAACCTACGTTCCCTGAGATGTGTAGACCACTGGCCTTAAGGAGTGAAGGACCAAACTTTCCCAGAAGGTAAGACCTGACCACATTTGAGAATAGCTGGAGATGATGCCAGCAAGTCTGTTCAGGGTCATGTCAATATCTGAGTATCCGTCTGGGCACCAGCTTCTCCTACACAGAGCCCCTCTCCCTTTTCCTGCACCCCTCCCCTTTAAAACCTTTCAGCTTCACCTGGACAGGGAAGATAGTCTTTGGAACATTAGACTGCCATCTTCCCAGGTTGTCAGTTCTTAAATAAAGCAAACATTGCTTTCCGACTCTCACTTGTCTCTCAAGTATTGATCTTCAAGTGGTGAGCAGCTGAATCTGGCCTTTGAACCCATAACTTTACCACCTCATCCCCCCTTGCATCTACCTTTGGCCCAAACACTCTGCCTGTTGCAGAGTACCGTGCCCCACAAATGTCAAGCCTGCCCCTGGTGTGTCATTCATTTGCTTTTCATCTTACGATCTTCCTTTACCTACAGCATCACCAGATGTCCTGTCCTTCAATCTTTCCTTTCAGAGTGCAAACATGCTTTTAATATTCTCCCACATAAAAATAAATTATTCAATCTCTCTTTTCCCACCAGATCCATCCCCTCTTCTTTGCTCTCCTGTGCAGGAAGACACCTCAAAGAGTCATCAGTATTCACAGATATACACCCCCCCTACCCATTCTCTTGGACCCATTCCAACCCAGCTTCTATCCACATTATCCCACCAATATTACTATTGTGAAGGCTACTGATGGCAACCAATTCTGTTAATAGTTTCTCATGTAATTCAAAATAAAGCCAGAGTTTTGCTATGACTTAGGATGTCCTATGTGGCTTGGTTCCTCATAACTTCTCTCTTACATTGTATCTTAGTCGTTTTCACCACTTAAAGCCAAATTGGCCTCCTCTCTGCCTAAAATATTAGGTAAGTCCCCACCTAAGGGCTTTGCATCTGGAATTCCCTTTGTCTAGAATGTTCTTCCCATAGAGACACTCAGATAATTTTATCATTCTTTTCAGGGCTTTTCTCAAATTCACCTTTTTGTGAGAACTTCTATAGAAACTTATCTAAAATTTCAACCTTCTTTTTCAACATTCATATCTTCTTTCCCTGCATTATTGTTTTCTCCTTAGCACTTACCACTTTCTACCATAATATGTATTTTACTTAACTATGTTGTTTATCGTCTGTTTCCCTCAATAGAATGTAAGCTCTCTGTGGGCAGGAATTTGTGTCTGTTTTGTTCACTATTATATTATCAGAATTTAGAACTGTGTGGGAGACAAATACTTGCTTAAGAAATCAACAAATGGATCTTATTTTATATAGTGGCACATATATAAATCTGGTAATTGATGATATCTTCCTTTGAAAGACTTTTTTGTTTTCCAGAACTACACACTTTTCTAATTTTTCTCCTATTTTCCTAGCTTCTCCTTTCAGTTCTTTCTACTCCATTTGTTTCTCAATATCCCAACCCAAAAATGTTGGAGTGCTTCAGTTATAGTTGAATTGTATCCCCACGCCCCCACAAATTCATATGTTGAAGTCCTAACCCACAGTACCTCAGAACGTGACCTTATTTGGAGATAGGGTTTTGACAGAGGTAACCAGGTTAAAATGAAATCATTAACATGGACATAATCCAATATGACATGTGTTCTTATAAAAAAAAAAAAAGGAAATCTGGAGACACACACACAGGGACAACACCATGTGAAGATCAAGACAGAGATCTAGGTGATGGTCTATAAGCCAAAGACTACCAATAAACCACCAGAAGCCAGGGAGAGGCATGGATCAGATTCTCCTTCTCAGTGCCCAGAAAGAACCAACCTCACCAGCCTCACCAACACCTTGCACAACACCTTTACCTCCAGAACTGTGAGACAATAAATTTCTCTTTGCTATCTCCCAGTCTGTGGTACCTGGTTATGGCAGCCCAAGTTAATTAACACACCCAGGGATTATGTGTTGAGATTCTTTTTTAACTACATTTGCGATCTCACAATTTGTGTCTTTAAATCTCATTGTTATACTGAAGTCTTCCAACCTTTGGCCTTCAACCCCTCCTCAGAGCCCCTCAGGTACATAACGTGTCCAAGGCTAAACCCATCCTCCCTTGGAGCCTCCTTCCCCACCTCCCCCTGGTCTTTTTCATCCTAGTTCATAGCCCTTATTCTTCAAGTTGCTCAGGCAATTTACTTTGGAATCATTCTGGACTTTTCTTTTCCATATCTTCAAACCATCAGCAAAAAATCTGACACTACTTTTGAGACATATGCAGATTCCACTTTTCACCACCTGCACTGTGTGAACCCCCATCACCACCATCATCATTTGCCTGATTTCTAGCAACAGCCTCTTCATTCCCCCTCCTGCTTCCCCCCTCAGCACCCCTTAACCATATTCCCAACACAGCAGCCAGAATGATTCTGTTAAAGTGCAGTTCAGATAATATCACACCACTGTCTTGAAATGCTGCCACATCTCCTCATCTCATTGCTAAGTCTTTATTGTAGCCTGCAAGGCCCCACGAGGTCCTTGGAAATCTCCATGATCTCATGTCCTATTCTGCCCAGTCCAGCTCACACTGCTCAGGCCACACTGGCTTCCTTACTGTCCAGATACACCAGGATTTTCCCCTCACTTGCACCTGCTGTTTTCTCTGCCCAGAACATTCATCTCTCAGATATCTAAATTACACATCAGATTCATTTGATCAATATTTCGTGGAGGAATAGTGACTAAATTGAAAAGACTTACATTAATAAGATAAAATTAAAGCTCTTTAGATACATACTTGAATTACATTACAATTATGTCCCCATTTGATCTTTACAAGTTTCTTATGTGCAAATAACAACTAGAAGTTTCTGTTTTTCACTGTAATGCTTTGCACAGGAAGTTCACTCAACAAATGTTTAATGATTTGTGGAATCAGAAATGAGCAAAAGTACAGTTAGTCCAATTCACTTAACCTTCTGTCAGCTGCTTTGCATTTACTGGTGGTTCTAGACTAGACTTTCCTTATATAGGCGTTTGTTCTTTTTTTTTTTTTTAATTTATTTGACAGAGAGAGAGAGATCACAAGTAGGCAGAGAGGCAGGCAGAGAGAGAGGGAGGAAGCAAAATTTCTGCTGAGCAGAGAGCCCGATGCGGGGCTCGATCCCAGGACCCTGAGACCATGACCTGAGCCGAAGGCAGAAGTTTAACTCACTGAGCCACCCAGGTGCCCCGGCATTTGTTCTAATTATAGCAAATGAACCTGAGCAAAATTTTGTCTTATGATGAGAATGATTGAATGAATGAATGAATTGAATGAATGAACCATTAATGGTTAGGGTCTATTGATTCTCACTTTCTTCATTTCTCTAGGACTTTTGGTAAGAATTTAAGATCCATAGCCCATGATTTAAAAGAAAAAATCCTGCTGAAGTCTATTCTTTCCTTGTTTTATATTATCAGAACCCCAGTTTTCAGTAGGGCACATGATTATCCAGAAAAAAAAAAAAAAACAAAAAAAAAAAAACATTTTCTGGCCTGTTTTCCAAATGACTCTGATCATAAAACTATGTTCTAGTCAAAGAGATCCTTAGCATAAAATATCAGTTAAAAGAGAACCTACATGCACTCTTTGCACCTGTTTTTTTTTTTTTTTCTATGCTCTTTCTTCCATCCTACTGCTTAGAATGCAGAGATGATGGCTGGAACTCCAGCTGCAATTTTGGATCATGAGAAGAGGTTTAGTTTCCTGAAGGAGTCATGGAACAATACCTTCAAACTAACCCATGATATTTTCTTTCTGCCATTATATGAGAAAGAAATTTCTCTCATAATTAAGTCACTGTAATTTTAGAACTTACACAGAATCAAATATAGTCCTACCTCAAACATCACAAAAACCATCTAATGACTGCCTTGGGAGCTAAAACGAGTTACTGCTGTATCACTTAACAGAATCAAAACAATAGAAAGTGTCTGGAATGATAATCAAAGTTCTTTATTTTCTCTATTTAATTTCCTACAGTCCTTTTGGAAAAATAGTCATGTCTCCAAATATACTTTCACTGAAGGAAGCTGATGACCGAAGCATTATTTGAGTAATTATGGAAAAAAAATTTATTACAGAAAAACAAAGGTTCCATTCAGTTTACATTTTACACATACTTCACACAAGCAGAAAGGAAAGGTTGGATGTCAGAAACGGAGGCCATTACCTTCCACTGATACACCACAACAGAAGAGAGCCTTCGGCAAATAGAGATCTGAATGGGAGAGACTAAATCTTACTCAAAATAAATGATGCCTAAAAATGTGAAAATTATATACCACTTTCTGAAAATCTGTTTCAAAGAATGTCTTTCTATCTTTGTTTTTGGTTTTCTCTTAACATTTTGCAGTTTACTGACCACAGCATTCTAGCTGCTTAACATTCAAATTTAGACTCACTGATTATGTGCTCCACACTTCTGAATAGTTAAGTATGTTCTATAAATAAACACATCATTTGTGTTCTATTACTACTTTCCCCCAAAGCTTCACATAATTGGAATTAACCTAGTATTTACTTATCACTAAATATATTTTTGTTAGAAAGGATACACAGCATATGAAATTACAGGATTTTTATGAGTTAAAGACAAGTTTTGAACTCTCAAATAATATTTACAATGTAAACATCACAGTTATTACATTAGGATAAAGTAAATCACAACATTCACAACACAATATATTTTATTTGGTTTTGATATTGAAGTTGTTTTCTTGAATTACACACGTAGAACTCAAAATATAATTACTTCGCCTATCATTTTCCTTCACGAATTCTGAAAAAGAAAAAAATGGTGTTTTAAGCATGAAAATATTTTTATTTACAGCATCTTGGTTTCATTCACTCACCCACTCATTTTATCACACCTATTTCCCTTTGCCCTTTGTGAACAGCCTGTCCTGTTCTGGGATATCAGAAAAGTATCTTCCAAAGGGCTCATTGTCGGAAAGAAACTGACTTATGAAGAGGTGCTTTAATTTGTCATTATAATTACCCATTTGTAATTTTCACACATGGTTGATGCACAGGATTTCCCTTTAAAAGAATTTGTCCAAAATTACCCATTCAGAAAAGAAAAGAAGGGAGGATGGAATCTCGTAAATGATCTTACAGCTTACAAGAGAACGATTAATCTTCCTTTATATTTTGGTTCCTCTTGTATTTCTTAATTAAATGAAACAAGCTTCTTCTTGTAAACATTTTCAGAAGCATGTATGTGACTTTTCTTCTTTGAGCAAAGGGACTTGGTTCTCTGAAATGTCTGTACATGGTAAGGAGGAGGCCAGTGCAGGACCCTGAACTTGTCTCTCAGTGGACAAAAGCAACCAATCAGGCAGGTGTCTTCTCAGACGCTCTGCTCATGCTTGATGGCTCTCACAAAAACCTTAGCTTTCTGCGCCAGGAATTTCATAAAGACCATGGATTGTTTTCAGTCTGAGTGTGGGTATAGTTCAGTCTCCTTAACTTAGTCAGAGGTTATATGTAGTTCAGTCTAACTTGGGGTTTCACAAATAAAATAGTATTGTAACAGTGGGTCCCATTCATTTTACATATTATCTGTGGCTGCTTTCATGCTACAAGACCGAGTTCGAGTAGTTGTAACAGAAACCATATAACTCACAAAGCCAAAAATATTTGCTCAGTAGTCCTTTACAGAAAAGATTTACCAACTCTGATACAATGATGACATAAAATTTCATTAGGCACTGGCCAAATATTATAAATATATTTATTTATATAATGTATATTATATAAATATATATATAATATACATAAATACATATATAATATATAAATATATAATGTATTATATAAGTAAATATATTTTATGAGCTAATGTAAACATTATTGTAACCCAGGAAAGAACTATGTCTTGTATCCATATGTACATAAAACAACTGGGAAAACAAGCTTATCACTTAACAAAGAAAAAAGCCTACTTGTGCTTTCCCTATTCAAAAAATATTTGAAATATAAAGACTATTGGATCATACTTACTTTGTAGGTACAAGAAGCTACATTTAACTTTGCTGCATGAAGCTCGCTATGGTTCAAGGAATACAAATAAACCCAGCGTGCATTGGTGTTTTCATAATAATGAACCATACCGCAGTTTGGTTGCATTTCCCTGTACTTCTATCAAATGAAGCTCTAAGAGTCATTCATGGGGCTAAACTTTAAATTAATAAAAGCAGCATGGCTCAAGTCTCAAGAAAAATCCAGGTTTTCCCATTAACGTGAGTCAGATTCCTCTGTTTTATATCTCAACAGAAGGTTAGAAATAAGTCTGAGTAAACTAGGAGTACCATTCAGGTAGCAAACTGTTGGCCCATTGTGAGCTTTCTCTTTTTTTGCTCTCAGAGCACTGCATGAATCATTTTCAGCTGTTTACTGAAAGACAGAAGATAGAAGTACCAGATAGAAGTGTCTTTTTCCATGAGGCCTCATTGTGAGACCCCAAGGCGTTTTTTATCAAGTGACTCTCACCTAAAATAATTAGACATTTGCTCTAAGAATAAAATAAGAATACGAATGCATAGATATACCCACCACTGGGAAGTTGTCAGCAGCTTTGCTTCAAAGAGCTTTTCCATTATTTTTCTAGCTCTTCGGGAAAGTCAGGCGATTCTCCCTCACTGCTGCAGACCAGAAAAAGAAAAGTGCACATGTGAAGGTTCCTCGATGAGAAAGCTTCCCGAACTGATGATGTGTGACTTTCGCTGCTCTCTGTGCTCTATAAAGTGCCCTGAGGACTAACCAATTGTCTTTGAGGTTCATTATGACCTAAGATTATCCTTAATCATAAAGTGTCTAAAATTATATTTACAGAATTATAATCTGGTGGGCAAAGTCATTCATCTTGTCTGATCTTGCCTGAACAAGTTTGTTCTTAATACTCACCGTCTAAACAAAAATAATTGGGATAAAAAGAGAGAGCATCCCACTTCCTACTTATTATAATAAGTGATTATATACTTATTGTATAAGTATATACTTCCTACTTCTTGTAATACCAATACTTATTCACCATAGAGAAACATAGGTCTTACAGAATCTTGGAATACAAAAGAACTCATGGCTTAATTTGGTAAAATAAAGTTATTGAGTATGCATATGAAGGGAGTTCCATATGTTATCAAATTGCTAACTGACTGTACTTAACATGTTTAATTAACTAGCTCTTCTGAGGGTACCTGGCTGGCTCAGTCAAGTTTCTGCTCACGTCCTGATCTCTGAGTGGTGAGATCCAGCCCCATGGTAGGCTCTGGGCTCAGCATGGAGTCTGCTTGAGACACTTTTCCTCTCCCTCTGCCCCTCCCTCTGCGCGCACAGACACACACACAGACACACACACACACACACACACACACTCTAAAATTAAAATCTTAAAAAAAAATTAGCACTTCTGATAAAACCTGTTCCCAAATTCAGAATAGATGTCTCTACAGTCTCATTTTCCACTCTGGATGCACAGTACAATCTAGTGGGGAAGCTCCTAAAAAAATACTAATGCCTAGGTGCTAATTTTCTAGCAGGTGGTTCTGGATAAGGCACACATCAGGATTTTAAAAAATTCTCCAGGGTAGTCTAACGTAAGCCAAGGTTGAACATTACTGCTTCACAGAGTATAGATCGTGAGATAGAGAGGTAAAGGTCTTCATATGGAGCTTCTATTTCTGAACTCATGTATAATTTCTCATTTTAGCAAGTTCTCTGTCCCTTTACCTCCTCTTCCCATTCAGAATTGAGTTCAAGTATTTCTTCACAGCCATCTGCTTTCGGAGGCGGGTATAGTTGTCAGTGAAGACGGCATCGGAGTGCCGTTTGATCGGTCCCCGGTCTTCTGAGAGGCTATTGGTAAGGAACGCAAGTGAAAGGAAACCAAAGTGTTTGAACAAGAAATTATAAACATGCCAAAGTTCCAAATCTCTTGGAGTCAGAATTCCAGTGCCCAGTCCTTTTCTCTTACAAAAAGACTAAAAGATATATCTAAACCTAAGTATAGGAGAGCAAGGAAAAATCCAGCACATTCTGGCATTGGTGAGAGTCTAAATACACATTCTGTACTGACTGAGAAACTAATTCATCAAAGAAAAATGGGGGAATACTTAAACTTGTGTTCTGCCCCAGTGGGAGGAAATTTTCTGTAAAAATACATTCTTTACAAGCTTTGCCATCCTGAATAGTGCCATCTAAATATTCAGCCATTGGTCATTTAAAGAAAAAACTTCTAATGCTTGGTTGGTCAGGAATTTAAAAACAAATACTGTGATAAATATTAAAATTTGCTTCAGGGACCCCGGGAGGCTCAGTCGATTAGGCAGCTGCCTTGGGCTCAGGTCATGATCCCAGGAAAGAGTCCCCCATCGGGCTCCTTGCTCAGCAGGGAGTCTGCTTCTCTCTCTGCCTCTTCCTGCCCCTCTGCCTGCTTGTGCTCTCTCTCTCTCTCTCTGTGTCAAAAAAATAAATAAAATCTTTTAAAAAATAAAATAAAATTTGCTTCACTTTATACTATGCCTTATTTTTTACTGTGTCTTGATAAATTTGATTACTGATTTATAAATGATTGCTGGTTAAGAAAAATAAGTACTCCAGTGAGCCATAGGATATCACTAAAAAGTTGATTTCCTAAATCCATGGACCTGGTATATTTTATTGAAGAATCTAAATTATTTTTCAAGTAAACTGCACATCATCAAGGCTTATCAGGTTTGAGCCAAATGAGGAAATTGTTAACAGTAAAAAAATAATAATAATAAATAACTTGTAGATTAAATAATCATAATGTGTTTGATAAAATAATAAATTCTCTTTACCCAACTCGCTTTCCAATAAGGGACTCAAGGTATTTTTTGGCAGAAAGTTGACCCAAGAGTCTGCTAAAGTCACTGGTGAAAACTCCATCAGCATGTCTGGTATTCCTAAAAGAAGGAGGAGGGACAGCCATTATTTTGTAAATGGTTTCCTAAAATAATATTTTGCCTCGTTAAACAAGAAAGAAACTTATCAGCTATTTGAAAGCTTCTTGTGAAAACGTAAGTCCAAAAGAAAGTATCTTGACAACCTAATAAAACGTATTTTCTAGTCACTTATATTGGGAGATGTATTTCTCGCACAAAACTTTGAAGAATTAAAAGAATTTAAATTTTTAGAAGTCTATCTCAATATTAGGTGATGCTTTCTGATAGATACTCTAAAACTAATTCACCAATAAACATTGATGGGAAAAATAATATATTAAAATTTGTTTCTCTTTATTTATGGTGCTTTGTTTCTTCTATGCCGAATAAAGATACATACAAGGAGAAACTATCCTGAATGTTAGCAAAAATTTTATTATACTTCTTGCTCTTTCTCCTGCAAAATATTTGGAAACAAAATCTCTCAAGGGAGAGAGGCCCTTAGGGACAGTCACCCAACTTTCCCATCCAAATCAGGAATTTTTATACTTTGTCTTCAGTATAGAACTGCTCTATCTATACTTTGATGTTGCCCTAGACAAAGGGGTCTGTGCAAAGGAAGGATTTTTCGATCCTAGCTTGTTGCACCCTCTCTACGTGATAATCAGGTACAGCTGCTAGAGCCTCAATAAATCAGGCTGAATGAAGCAAAGGAGCATGGAAACCTGTAGTATTGTACTGTAAGAGTAGTTTCACGGTAACACAAATAATGACATTTATATTTCAAAAATAAATTTTCTAAAATAAAAGTCAATAAAAACATACTCACCTGGATACATCATAATAGGGTGTGTCATTCTCAGCCAATGCATTTTGCAAGGTGTCTGTGTCTACTTTTAATGAAACTTGATCAGGTTCATTTGCTTCTTCCAGTGGTATTCTGTCATCCAACCTGTAAGGAAAACATATAGTAGGGGTATAATCTATTCCTCTCTCAGAAGATAGTGTTTATGGTTTTACAGCCATTGGAAATAAGATGATATTTTGAGAAGAATTACCCGTTCACAATATATAGATAGCATAGTTAGATTTGCTGGCTTCTATATTCTACTTAGAGAATAAATAGGGAAATTTTTTATTATCCCATAAAACAGATGCCATGCAACTTTTACAAGGTGTATGTAACAAATATAAGGGTTACTTAGATCAATCCTATCAGTGCCTTCAGCAAAGTACACTTTGTTAGCAATATCTTCACTTCGCAAAGTTATTCACAGGTAGAAATATTTTGTACAAAACAGAAACCTCAAAAACTTTTAAATATCCAATATAAAAACTGGGAGCAATTCATGCATTTGTTGGCATTTAGTATCATTTGTCAAACATTTCTCAGATATTAACTGCTTTTCTTTCTCTAGGTCTGTAAATTTAATCCAAAGATTCACCTTAGTGTGATATATTTCTCTGTATTAATCAAGTACAAAGAATCTCTCCATCTCTGAGTAGTTACTCAAGTTCAGTAAATTTTGTAGGGTCTTCTTATTTCTAATTTATGTAGTAATACAATTTTAGTGAGGGATGTACAATGCTTTACTGAGTGACTAAGAATAGTCATGCTTATACATGGAATATGACTATATTTTTGAGTGCATGCACATTTTAAACACCAGCACACTATTAAAATTATGAGTGTGTCTATTTTTACTATCAGAGTAAACCTCCAAGGAGTGCATCAGCTTCTGGGTACTTGTGCGTCTTTTGATGATGTAGTAATTGGTGGAAGCAACAAGCAGCCCTCTTTGTATCAAGCCTAGCAATCAATGCAAACTTCAACATTCTTATGATTGTTGTGATAGGTGATATAACCATTCAGAGCGGATCATTCTGTGTAGTTATAAAGCAACATAAGATCTGGCTTTAAGCAGATTTCACAAATGCTAATAACTAAGAGATTATTCAGTATTATCCATAACTGGAAAGACAATATGAAACTACTGTAGTTTTCATTCATTTACTGTCCACTTCTTTAAGATAAATTTATTTTATTTCAGATAAAGTTTTAAAAAAGAGTAGTGTTATAATTTCTGAATTTGAGATATGAGATGCAACATAGAGAACAGTGAAACTAAGAATTTAGGGTTGAAACCAAGTATATTAAAATTCACTCACTGGGGGAGGGTATCTCAGTAGATCAGTTATTCCACAATTTACAATATTGTCAAATTGATTGTGGCTAGATAGGTAGATCTGTCCAGCATGATGGA
Organism: Meles meles; assembly: GCF_922984935.1. Lineage (NCBI taxonomy): Eukaryota > Metazoa > Chordata > Mammalia > Carnivora > Mustelidae > Meles > Meles meles. The sequence continues at coordinate 14,492,024 of NC_060070.1, forward strand.
ATATATATTTCCCTAATTAACCAATAACCTTAAGATTATTTACTGATTGATCTTGAAAATGAACTATAATGAGACAGGCAACTAAACATCTATTTTTTTCTATCAGAAACTGGACTGAACTGAGATGATAATGGATAAAAGCTTATTCCTTATCTAAACCTGGTTTTGAATGAAAAGAAAAACCAAATCCTTCTTCCTCCCTATTTGGAAATGTGATCCACCTATCCTTAAAACTAGTCATTGACACTATCACTCATGCTCTGGGAATGGACCCCAGGATATAGAATAGTCATGTTGATTTGATGTTCAAAAACCTTGCTTAACACGTCAACCAAAAGATTTAAATAAATAATACAAACTTAAAAATTTGAATTGTCCAAAATAATGTATAGAAAATTACCATACACATAAAAAAGGAATGTTCAACTGTCTGGATAATTACCTCAGAACAGAGGGTGCTCCAAAAAGAGGCCACGCCAATGTGTGAGAGAAGAGCATGCTGACAAGTGTTAGCAGCACAAGGAGCTGGGACTTACTTCTGGTTTCCATCTTCGTACCTTGAAAGAGAGAGAATCACATCAGCTTTCCAGCCAAGGGTATCACCAGCAAAGTAATTCTGAGTGTCTAGTAGTAATTTCTGAAGGCTCTTGCAGGGTTAGGAAAAAGTAATTCTCATCTTATAGAAAGAGTTAAACTGCAATATAATCAACTTTTAAATCAAGAAGCTTTTTTGTTTTGTTTTGTTTTATTTTTTTGGTGACAGCTGCTTGAATAAAAATTAGGGTCCTTTTCAACTGCTGCCTATCTCTCACTAGGCACTTAGTTGGGCCAAGTATATGAGGAATGCCATACTTCCATAGTGCTGAAAGTATCCATGGGAACAATCTTCTTGTAACAGAGTTGTAGCACACATGTTTGGTATCTTTTCTAACTAAAGAAAGAAACAGTTTATCTTTCTAGTGTCTAATTAATATAACACTGGAGTACCATCTATTTAATAATGTGTGTCTATATATGTATGTCTATATATATGTGTGTCTATATATATATGTGTGTCTATATATGTATGTATATGTGTGTGTATATATATACACACACATATACATACATATATATGTACATACCCATATCAGTATAAAAATTGTACATACATTTCTTTTTCTCCTTTTAATTATAGAGATTATTATGAATTTATTTTCTTATGGCCAAGTTTGAACAAACTTAACTTAATAGTGAAAATTAATACCAAAAATTATTAAACTGCATATTACCATTGAAGTAATTTTTACCACAAAAAGAAAAATATATTAAAAATGATGTTTGTGCTTTTTTACATCTAATCCCCTTACAGATTTCATTTCTAAATAGTTCATAGATAGAAACTTAGAATTTAAGCTTTGTTTTTCTTGCTGTGTATAAAAATCACAGCATTTAGACCTAAAGAGGGAAATGAATGCTTCCTTGGTTCACATAACTAACCTATGAAATAGAAAGAACAACACTTAAAAAAAAGTTGAAACTTGTAAAACAAATGTGTCCCTGAACCCTTCAGTTAGAAATGAATAGAACAGGCAAACAAACAAACAAAACCCAAAAATAAAAACAAAAACCCACACCCTACTTTAATACGTTTTTAAAAGACTGTATTGAGTAAAGTATTGAGCACGCAGGGCAAAGCATCTTCCAACCAAAAGAATTCAGAAAATCTACAAATATATAAAAAGTTAAACCTTTCTGCACTTACCAGGTGACTTGAGAAAAATGTTTTTTGTTGTTGTAAAGGAAGAACACTGTAAAATTCTTTTCAAGAGAGAGAAATATTCAATATACCCTGAGAAAAGTTTCAAAGTAGGAGGAAGGGACAAAAAGAAGAAAGGTAAAGTTTTTACCCACCTTGCGAAGTAGTGTTCCTCCGGAGCTTTCCGTATAGGAGAATATTGGAGCTGTCTTAGGTGCTGAAGTCTGATGAGGCCAAGAAAGGGACCACCAGTTCTCTGCCCTCAGAGCTGAACCAGAACTTGGTACTGGCTATGGGTTGGCTATTATTGCCAGCAACTGCTTTTCACTCTACCCTGACCAGCATTTCAAAGCCCATCATTTTATAGGGCTTACACTTAGGGCTGAGCAATCACAAAGCTCTCTGAAAGACGTCACAGTAGTACTCCCACAGGATGAATAAGGCTTGAGTTCTTATTAAATTGTCATTATGTCTGATTTATATAAATTTATAGTGAGTAACTTGAAGATGTAAGATATAAAGAGGAAATTTACTTTTCTTTAAATAAACAACAACAAAAATGTACAAAGCTTAATGTGAAATGTTTTAATCTTTAATTAGTAGGAATGAAATTAGAGAATGATTACTGTTGTAGCCAGGGCCACAGGGGTTCCTTCAGAAAGTGAGAGTTTTATGGGCAGAAAAGGATACAGAAAAAAACACACACTTATGTTCACTATGCCTAAAAAATGTATAAATCTCCTTTATTACAAAGTTTCAATTCTAAAGCCTTTTAAAATGTTTTATGCTATTCATGTAAATGCTGATTGAATCTTTTTTGAGATCTATTCTAATTTTAAAAGCATCTAGAAATAATTTCCCATTTCTTTATTATTAGATTTCCTTTGTGTTGAAACTATTCCCAAGACAAAAGTTTCTGAAAGGCACTAAGATAATATAATATACACACTGCTGTATAAAGTCATAATGCTACTGCTATTTCACATTTCCACAAAATATCACAATTCCCAGTGCACTTTCACATATACAACCCCAAATGGTCCAAAAAATAAACTACCAAACTGTATATATCAAAGGATTCAATTTTCCTTCCTTTGTAAAGGAAGAAATTTTCATCTTTTGTATAGATCCTTGCACTATACAGAATTATTCTGTATCTCCCCTCCACCCCTGAATACACACTTACACCCACACCAGCTTTTGAACACTTCCAGCTTAGTCTGTTGACAGGTTTCAAAGAACTAGTTGGAAAGCATCTGTGGAGTACTTTGATAAATACTCAATTTCTGCTTGTGAGGATTTTAATTTAAATTAGACGAGCTTATATTCAGTCAGAGTTTCAGGTAAAAATACAGCCACATGAACAACTTTATGGACAGCAAAGTAAAACGTCATTTTTCCTATAATTTTAAAAAATTTCCATTGTGTCTATCCTTTTACATTTTTGTTCTTAAGTTCCTCAAGGGAGAAAGATTCTAAGGCCCCCTTTCTTTCTTCTACTTTAAAATTTTAGTATCTATCGGCTTCCTTCAAAGCCAGACTGATCCAGGAAGAGAATATCCTGCTATGCTTCATCATATTTTCTAATCCAGTTACAAGAAAAATTAAATGAATTAAATTTCAGAATGTCTGGAAATTTGTTTCCCAGTTGACAGCTCTGACTTTAGCCAGAGTTCCTGTGGCTTAATTCCAGGAAATCTTTTTTTACCTGATTATTACAAACTAGTGGTTGAAATGATTCTCATGTGGAATTTTTTATCCTTGCTCTTCGTCACTCAATTCTCAGTGAAACAATTTTATTTAAGAACAGAAACAGCAAAGTAAGTTGATTGAAAGCCACAGAAAAACCAGTGCTGAAGGATAAGCAGAAAAATCTAAATGAAAAAAGACATAGAAGTTGATTATTATTTGGTCTAACGAAGACTTAGTATTCACAAAGAGTAACTACATTAGATTTTTTCAGTGGTAAAGACAGTTTCTCCCATTATAATAATAAAACACAAAAGTAAAGAGAAACAATTCAATTTTATTATTTCTAGATAAAATTAAACTAAATCAAAAAACTGCATTTTTTCCCCTATGAATTTAAACTAGAAAGCCAAACTGAATTTCATAATAGAACCATAGCACCATCTGCAGGTTCAAAGTCTTAATTCACAAGTTTTTTGGTTTGAGGTTTTAGGTTTTATTTTGTTTTGTTTTGTTTTGTTTTCAAATGCATTTCTTTCAAGGAAATGGATGTAAACCGAAGCCTTTAACCAGTTGAAGTATGGTTGCTTCCAGAAAAATAAACATAAGAAAAACACTGTAGCTGTATTTACCCTGAATATTTTACTATGAAACTCAGTAAGTACAACATACAAATGTGAATTTAATCTTTTAATCTGCTTTTTTGCTACTTTAACATATGTATCTCTAACTTTCTAACATCTTTAGCAAAACTTATTTCCTACCATAAGTCTCAGTGAAGGGAGGTTTGTAAGAAGAACTGTCATTCATTTGTACACTTAGAACAAATCTCCAAGATCCTTCTTTCACAAATAGGTAAACTGACATCCAGAGTTTAAGTAATTTTTGCAAAGTCTCTCAGGTGGTCAATAACAAATAAGTTATTGAAAGGAGGCTCTTTTGATCTTGATAATAACTTTCATTCTATTAAGAACTGGTGATTTTCTGTAACTGTTTTACTACCATTATCGATACTAACACATCAGGGAAGGAAAATAAAAGCATATAAAATATTGGCATCTCTCCTCTCCTTCTTTCACCAATAGGACCAAGAGCAGAGAAAGAAAACTGGCATTCTAAACTAAAATATACCGAATGTAGTGAAGTCAGATGGAAGGAATTTTCAAGCCCAGGAGATAGGAAGAAATCCAGATTCCCTCTTTTTTTTTTAGTGCAAATTGCTAATACAGAGTCCTTACTGTTGTTAGGGATGAGATGTCCAATATGTCCTCACTGGCCTCTTGGTGTGACAGCTTTCCCTGCCTAACTCACTCCAACTCACATGCTGCCTGGAGACCTGATCTTTATTGCCAGAATAGTCCTGAGGTGTTAGGTCAAGATGAGGTCTGCAAACCACTGGCTGTGAGCCACATATGGCTTATCCCTCTGGTTTTTACATTTCTTGTTTTTTAATATTTCATTTATTTGACAGAGAAATCACAACTAGGCAGAGAGAGAGGAGGAAGCAGGCTCCCCGCAGAGCAGAGTGCCCGATGTGGGGCTCGATCCCAGGACCCTGGGATCATGACCTGAGCCGAAGGCAGAGGCTTTAACCCACTGAGCCACCCAGGCGTCCCTCATTTTTACATTTCTTCTTTTTTTTTTAATATTTTATTTATTTAACAGAGAGAAATCACAACTAGGCAGAGAGGCAGGCAGAGAGAGAGGAGGAAGCAGGCTCCCTGCGGAGCAGAGAGCCTGACGTGGGGCTCGATCCCAGGACCCTGAGATCATGACCTGAGCCGAAGGCAGTGGCTTAATCCACTGAGCCACCCAGGTGCCCCTTGTTTTTACATTTCTTAAACTTAGAATGATGGTTATAGTTTTTTTTTTAAGATTTTATTTATTTATTTGACAGACAGAGATAACAAGTAGGCAGAGAGGCAGGCAGAGAGAGAGAGGAGGAAGCAGGCTCCCCGCGGAGCAGAGATCCTGATGCGGGGCTCGATCCCAGGACTCTGGGATCATGACCTGAGCCAAAGGCAGAGGCTTTAACTCACTGAGCCACCCAGGCACCCCTGATGTTTATAGTTTTAAAAGGTGAAAGAAATTTAAAAATATTTTGTTACACATGAAGAGGATATGAAACTTAAATTCGTGTCCATAAATAAAGTTTTATTGGAACATGGAAATGTTCATTACATATGCACCATCTACGGCTGCTTTTGTGCTGAAATGGTCAAGTTGAATGGTTGAGACAAAGACTATATTTTATAGAAAATCATTCCTATATTTCAGAATTTTCTTGTTTTAAACAAAACACATGCAGAAAGAATAATGGATTAAATACTATGAGCCATTTATACATTAACTTTGGGGTTGTGTTTATGAGATAGTTTTATGAAACTAGATTTTGGAAAGCTGTAGAGAAAATCACAAAACACACAACTTGGAGAAAGGAAAGTTTAAAAACAAAATATTAAAGATTTAAGACCAAATTTTATCTGTTTCACAGTATTATCTGTCCTCTACGTGTACTCCCCCATAGACACATTCCATGAAACGAACTCGCTGACTCCCTTACCTTGGGGATCAAAATATGTGAGATCCCCAAGGAAAGGGAGAAGTTCAGAGGGAAGGAAGTAAAAGACAACAAATATCCATTTCCTGGCTCTTAAATAACACTGAAGTCTAGATATTAAGATGAAAGATTTGGCAAGGATATTTACTGAGTGAGTTCTCATGTCCCCTGCACCACTATATCCATCCTCCCAAGACAGGGAAGAGCCTCTGAGATGGGGAGAAGAGATTACTCAAGATGAGGAGGCAACCTTCTGCCCCTAGGTGGGAGTTCACCGAGAGTTGAAGGAATGGGTGGCAGAACCCAGTCTTATGCATGAGGACTAAACAAGAGAGGCTAATTTGGCTTATTTTCTTCTCTGGTCGCTACAACAAAGCATGGAGCAGCACTTTTTGGAATGGTACAGGAGGACATAGATAAAGCTATAGGACAAGTCCTCCACCCTCTGTTTGGTAAGAGCCTAAATACTGTCAGGGTAAAGAGTGGAAGGGGCCAACCAGTCTACCAAAGGCCAAACTACATCCAGGGAGCAGCACCCATCTCAGCAGATGACAGCAAGGCACAGAGCCTTCTCCTGGCGACCCGAAGGCAGCCTCTCAGATTTCATGTTACATACACTCTCAGAAAAGTAGACGCTACTCTGAAGGAAAAGAAGCAGAGAGCAAATCCTGAGTTGACAGAATTTTAAATCTTAGTAATTTCTGGGTAAACATGGTAATTGTACATTGTACATTTTCTTTGGAGTGAGAGATTTAAAAAAATGATTAAGTTAGAGGAAGGATTCTAAAGCTAACTTTTTTGTATGTCCTACAATGTGGCTTATGAAAATTTGTTCTTACTATTTCTTTACAAATGAACTTGAGTTTTGTATGATTGTGCTTTGCATAGGAGGAGACTATCCAGGCCCTGTATCCTATTTTAAAATCACATTATAAGAAAACGTGAGACAGAAGCCATTGACCCATCCTGGAAAAACATGGCCTGCCCTTGAATCTTCTCCCAACCCCCTTGTCCCTTGATCATTCTAGTTGGTCACAGGCTTCAGTTCTGGTTCCCTTCTTAGGCTTCCCCATCCTATTCCTTGACCTTCAGGCTCTCAGCCTGTTTCTTTCATTTTGCCTCAGTCCTTCTATGACCTTCTAGTACATCGGAATTTTTATTTGTTCTCAGGACATTTCTGATCCCATAGGCTGCAAGTCCAGATGTTCCTCTCTGCTGGATCTTCTCCAACTGCACCCTTGGGAACTGCTTTTCTACACATTGCTTTTGATTCCCTAGAGGCTGACCTACAGAACTATCCATGCCATGTGGTCCTGTGGCTTCTGTTGGGCTAGGCCAAGAGGAGGCAGTCATAGGAAATTAAAAGGACAAAAGATTAGAGGAGAAAGAGCCCTGAGTATTTACTCATCATAGACCATGGTTTGGTAGACGTGACATTCCTCCACCAAGACCCAATGTCTGTAGGTGGTCCCATGACTGTAGCCCTTAAGGCTCCAACAGCTTCCTGCTGAGGCTAGCCATGGGTCCTTTGCCACTACATTGGTCCTTGACATCTTTACTAATCTCACATCCATTCACTTTTGGAGAAAGTAATTTCTGTCCTAATTCCAGTCCCTACTTGTGCACTCCCATTCCTGCACCAGACCTTCCACTTCTAAGAATATCTGGAGACACTTAATTTTGGGATTCAGTAGCTTTGGAAAGCCTGTTCTTTTTTAAGTTTTGATATTTTTAATTCAAGTTGGGAGATTCCTTAGAATAATCCATGTGGAAGCTTGGAGGAGAGTCACTGTTGCCCTGAGCTGGTCTGTCGGATTGGTGAGCTGTTGGTTTTTGAAGACTGCAGCTGAAACATAAAGAAACTGGAAGCCCATTCAGACCCTTAGTGCCATTCAAGTCCCTCCAGGAAAACAGGCTGAACCCACTGCTAATCCATGTGGCAAGAAAAGGTCAGTGTGCTGTCAGAAGCCAAACACCAAGCTCTGATAGGGGTCTTTTCCAGAAATAAAATAGCAGAGTAGCCCTGGGGTAGGAGATCTGAGGCAAACATGGCTGCACCTCTTGAGGGTTCCTGGCATCTCATCCTCAGGAAAAACAAAAACAAAAACAAAAACAAAAACCACCTCACTGTCTAGGAAGTAGGAGCTCTGGCTATTTGATAATTTTTTTTTATCATCATTCTAATATCCTGTATCTGTAGTCATTTTATTGGACTTTCCAGCCTAGGAAATTGATGTTCTATCTGACTCATAAAACCATAATCTCTTAGCTAGAAAGAATTTAAGATAATTTAGTCTTGCTACTTTGTTTTGATGAAAAAAATTTTTTTAAGATTTTATTGATTTATTTGCCAGAGAGAGAGAGAGAGTGAGCACACACAAGCAGGGAGAGGGAGAAGCAGGCTTCCCACTGAGCAAGGAGGCCTATGCAAGACTGAATCCCAGGACCCTGGGATCATGACCTGAAGCCAAAGACAAGTACTTTAACCAACTGAGACACCCAGGCATCCCTCATTTTGGGAAATTATAACAATTCCATACATATCCCGAAGAGGCAAGAGACTTCAAATGAGTAGCAAAGTTGGAATTCAGACCCTTCCTTTCTCTCTCCAAATTCACTGACTTTTCACTGGACTGTGAATGCAGCAAAATAGCAACCCACAGAATAGAGACTGTGTTTTATAAACCAAAGTGACAGCGAAGAGAAGGGAAGAGGGTTCTTTGGTTCTGCGATAATGAGGGTTTACCATAGACACTTGCCGTTATAGATGATACTAACAGATAGTGACACCCGGTGATTTACATTTGTTTAGAAAGAGTTCTTACCCAAAATAATAACAAATGAAACTGTGTTGAGTAGCATCACAACAGGGAATGGCTTCCTGGGTCCACACTAACATTTTTATGGATCCAGGGTCCTTAGATTACCCTTAAAGAAACACCAGGCAGAGAGAGAGAGAGAAAGCCAAGCCCTGCCAGTTTTTCTGACATAAAAGTTCTGAGACTAAATATTAGATAGAGAAAACATACGGTACTTCTTCTCTTCTTCATAATAAGAGGAGTTGTTCTGGGCATTTTTCTTGAAAAGGGAATAAGAATTAGACACATTTCGAATTTATCTGTGTTTCTTTTTTTTTTTAAGATTTTATTTATTTAACAGAGAGAGATCACAAGTAGACAGAGAGGCAGGCAGAGAGAGAGAGAGAGGGAAGCAGGCTCCCTGCTGAGCAGAGAGCCTGATGTGGGACTCGATCCCAGGACCCTGAGATCATGACCTGAGCCAAAGACAGAGGCTTAACCCACTGAGCCACCCAGGCACCCCTTATCTGTGTTTCTAGGCACAGAGATCAATGACCTGACAACTGCACTTATATGAACATATGTGAAAGTTCTTAATCACTTGAGGAAGAGGAAAAGAAAAAGTCAATTGTGAGACTCCAGACTCTCTGGAAACAAAGCCGAGGACTCACTGAAGAAGGTCTGGTGGCCATTCTTTCCCATCTGCTACTGACTTAGTCTCCAGCACTGAGTCCAATCCCTTCTTCACAGGCTGCCAAAGTGATCTTCATAAAACATATCTCTGATCACATCTCTCCCCTGTTTAAGCCTTTCTCCTTTCTATGGGTTTCCCATTGCTCTCAAATTACTGAACCAGTAACAAGCATGTAAAAGTTGTACATGCTGCTTTCAATGGCTTCTTGCTGACCCCACCTCATCTGGCCATAATTTATTCTCAAGCCATGCTGAACAACCTTCTGTCCCACAGAAGTACCATCTTCTCTGTTGCCTCTATTTGTTTGTTTTTTCCAGTGTTCCAAGATTCATTGTTTATGCACCTCACCCAGTGCTCTATGCAATATGTGCCCTCCTTAATACCCACCACCAGGCTCACCTAACCCCTCATGCCCTCCCCTCCAAAACCCTCAGTTTGTGTCTCAGAATCCACAGTCTCTCATGGTTCATCTCCCTCTCTGATTTCCCCCAATTCACTTTCCCTTTTCTTCTCCCAGTGTCCTCCATGTTATTCCTTATGTTCCACAAGTAAGTGAAACCATATGATAATTGACTCTCTGCTTGTCTTATTTCACTGAAAGCCTCTTTCAGGCTTCAGCTTATAGGACACTTTTCCAGAAAGGTCTCAAACCACTCTCCCTTTCATTATGGGGCCAGGTGCCCTGCTTTGGGGTTCCCATTAACTCTGTATTTCCCCTAGTATAACACTAAGAATACTGTATTATTGTAAGAGTATTACATTTCATATACCTTCAGATGCTTTTAATGTATGCAGGCACGTTGCCTGACATATGAGTGTGCAGTAATTATTTTAGGTAAATGACAGAGATTAAAGTTGTACTCCTTTTTTGGTTTGGACCTCCAATTTTTTAATTTTTATTCTTTTTTGTAGTTCTCTTGACCCAATGTCCAATACTTCTTTCCCATCCTCAAATTCAACTTAGTCTTAGTACAAGATGCTTTTTTTCCCAAATCTTGCCAATTTTGTCTTTTGAAAAAATTCTCAGCCATGTCTATTATTTCTCTAGGGCTAAGTCTCACTAAATAATAAATAGGTTACTTTTTAATCTTGAAAATAAATACAGGGCTTCAGCAGCCCTCTGATTAGTGCTTGATTAGTGTATTGGTGAGTATTTTCACCTGCATAAACATCAGTCCAAGCCAGTGGAATTCTTATAAAAATAATAAATTTTCACAAAAGCAAAGGGAATGTTTTCTTAAAAAGTGAATGATTCATCAATCTTTGGAATGTCTTCTGTCCCCCTGCTAGACTTGCTCTCACCCTGCTATCTGTATTTTTCTTTCATAATATTTTCCACACTGCAATGAAGTGACAACTAACTTAACTACGTTCCTTACTGAAACTGAGTCTTATGCGCCATTACATCCCCAACACCTGGTACACTGTAAGATCCTCTAAAATGTTTACTGATTAAAAGGAACTTAATAATTTAAATGGGAAAGATTAAAAGTTTTTTTTATAAAAAATTAATTCTATCTGATATTCATTCATCTTAATGTCAAACCTCTTCTTCTAAGTTGAAAAAACAAACAAAAAAATCCTGAAATTCTCTTCTATAAAAGAGTACCCATTATTGTTTTTAATTTATAAAACCTTTAGCACTGTCTTCATTGAATTCATAGAACAAGCTGTTTGTAGACTGTGTCCCAAAGAACCATCTCTCCAATTATATGGTTATGATTTAAGTCTACTGTAAGAGCTGGCAAACTATCACCCATGACAAATCCAGCCTGCCACCTGTTCATATGTCCTACAAGATAAGAGGAATCTAAACACTTAAATGCTTGAAAAAATCAAAAGAATAGTATTTTTATGATGCATGACAATTATATAAAATTCAAATGTTAGTATCTATAAATAAAGTTTTATTGAAACATAGCCATGCCCACTTGTTTAAATTTTGTCTATGGCTGCTTTTGTGTTATAATGGCAGAGTGGTGTCATTATGACAGAAACTGTGAGGCCCACAAAACTACAAATATTTGTTGCCAGGATTTTTACAGAAAAAGCTTGTCAACCATAGCTCTCTCTCAACCAAAAGATTTTTTTTTTAACATCCATTAATTTTTTTTTCTTTTTAGTGGAAATCTGGAAGTTAGTTACTCATGTACTACATTTACAGAAATTGTCTTATAGACAACACTTGTGAAATAGTTCTCCTTTCTGGCTTTACTAAATTTTTCATGAACTTCATATTTGAGATGTTCAAAGAAAGTCCAAACAGAATGTTTAATGCCATTTAGTTCTGTTTCCTCAAAATTTTACCTTTTACAATATCTCTTTCTAAACAAAAGTGAAAAAATAAAATGAAAAGCATACTTATTTGTTAGACCAATTTGATACGATAGTATAACAGTTGCTTCTAACAATGGAGGAAAAGTAATTCTTTCATTTTCTATTTTATTTGGGAACATAGAATTGAAAAGCCAAACACTGTCTCAGTTTGTAAGGAAAAAAAAAGGAAAATACAGACAATGAATAAGTAATTATGAGGTGGATTGATCTAAGAAGTACATTGTATTATGAGGACTAGAGCAAGTATTTTGGAGCAAGTTATATCGATAGTGAGATTTAGTGAGTGGCTGAAGCAACTTAACAAATAATTAAAAAAGGGAAATAAGGAAGAATATTCCAGGTTTAAGAAAGAACATTTGAGAATCTGGAGGTATGGTGTAAGAAAGAAATTGATACAGGGCATTATCCTAAGGGAAAGGAAAGCCAGTAAGTAGAGATATGATATGAGCTGATATTTGTTGTTAAATATTTTATTTATTTGTTCATTTGTTTGTTTGTTTTTGAGAGAGATAGAGAGAGAGAATGGAAGAGCAGAGGGAGAGGGACAAGCAGACTCTTCACTGAGTGTGGAGCCTGATGTAGGGTTCAATCCCATGACCCTGAGATTAGAACCTGAGTGAAATCAAGAGTCAGACCCTTAGCCAACTGAGCCACCAGGCACCCTAAACTGATATTTGTCTTTAAGAGATCAGTCTGGCTGCTGCATGGAGGACCAGTTAAATACTGGCAGGAGAGAACCAACATATCAGTCTGAGAAAGACTGGAGTTCAAGTTTGAAAGGATAGTAAAAAGCAGATTTCTTTCTTGGAATTAGCAGATCTTTTATAGACATTTCAATTCACAGAATATGAGAAAAATTAAAGCAAACATAGTGCTGTCTCATAGTACACAACAGGAACAAAAGTGAAGACATTTTGGTCACAAAGAGAATTAAGTGCCAGCTATTTGGTTTTGGTGGTAAGGGGATAGTAATTTTGCAATGTTGAATGGGTGTGCATGCTCTTAGTACCCACTGTTCCTCAAAAACTGGGTCTTTGTTCTGTTAAATAGAACATTTTAAGGATATGCAACAGAATCTTCATAGGCCTAGCGTGTGTGCTGGAAAGCTGGCCATCCTTTGCTCCTTTTTAAGGGACCAACTGGGTAGAGTCCTTACACTTTTCTCAGGTAGAAGGATGTGCAGAAACTGGGGACTTAATTGATTTGAAGATTATTGAACATTAAGTGCTCAGACTGGTCAGGTAGTCAATGTGTGGAGTCCACAAAAAATTCAGCAGTCCTCAGAAGGCATATGTCTAGCCTGTCAATACATGCTTATATTTCATAGCCACAGGGCTGGTGCCTAAATTTGAATGGCTGTCCTTCAGTCAAAGTACCGTAGTAGCTTTTATAGGTTTTAAGATTTGACTTATAGGTTTTAAGATTTGGATATTTAATAATCATCAAAAACAATGAAGGAATATTTCAAGACAACAGTTTTGGGTGGTAGTGAGCACATGTGGATGGAAGCTGTTTACAAGGGTATCATGGACCCTTAGCTGGGGTTTTTTTTCCCAGCAATTCCTATTAAAGCAACTACTCAAGAGGTGGAGAAGTGAAAATATAGTAGTGGTTTGTCCTAAACCAGTAGCAGTGGATGGGCTACTTAGGGACTCTTTGGAAAGAACAGATGTGAAAGAGAAGAAAAAAGAGCTTTCTTAGATTTCTAGCCTGAACTCAGCAGGTGCTGATAGCTTTCATCAGAATAGGATATGGGGGAGGAAAAACAGACCAATTATCGGTACAGTTAGGTGAGAAGAATAAAGATTATAAATTAAGTCCTGGAAGTTCAATTTAAGGAGTTATAAATCCTTAATGTAAATGGAGAGATGATAGAGGGACATATGACTTGGGAGTTCAAAAGAAATCTAAGAGTAATAAATCAAAGAGTAAGAAATACATATATATATGAAATATAAGAATAATAAATATATTCCTAAGAGTAAGAAAGAGTAAGAAATAATATATTTGGGCACATGGAGGCTCTGTCAGTTGGACGTCTGACTGTGGTCTCAGCTCAGGTTATGATCTTGAAAGATTAAGGCCTGCACTAGGCTCCATGACCTCAGCAAAGAGTCTGCCTAAGATTCTCTCTCCCTCTCCCTTTGCCCCTCCTCTAGCCCATGAAGGCCTGTGCTTAAATAGCTAAATAAATAAATCTTTAAAAATAAAAAAAGAAATATATTAGATTCATCAACTTGATTAAGGTAAAGGAAACCACAGGGCTAGGTTGAATTGTCTAAAGACAAAGTATAGGGAGAGACAAGAAAGATTGATCAAAACCCTACAATAGTCCATGATTTACCACTAGGTGTAGAAGGACAAGTGAACAGAAAACTGTTGGTGGTACAGGATAAATCTAAAGAACAGGCATTTTAAAAGTAAATGGAACATTTTTCCATTTCTTTGTGTCTTCCTCAATTTCTTTCATGAGTACTTTATAGTTTTCTGAGTACAGATTCTTTGCCTCTTTGGTTAGGTTTATTCCTAAGTATCTTATGGTTTTGGGTGCAATTGTAAATGGATTGACTCCTTAATTTCCCTTTCTTCTGTCTAGTTGTTGGTGTAAAGAAATGCAACTGATTTCCATGCAATTGATTTTATATCCTGACACTTTACTGAATTCCTGTACAAGTTCTAGCAGATTTGGAGTAGAGTTTTTTGGGTTTTCCACATATAGTATCATATCATCTGCAAAGAGTGATAGTTTGACTTCTTTTCCAATTTGGATGCCTTTAATTTCTTTTTGTTGTCTGATTGCTGAGGCTAGGACTTCTAGTACTATGTTGAATAGCAGTGGTGATAATGGACATCCCTGCATGTTCCTGACTTTAGTGGAAAAGCTCTCAATTTTTCTCCATTGAGAATGATATTTTTAGTGGGTTTTTAATAGATGACTTTGATGGTATTGAGGTATGTACCTTCTATCCCTACACTTTGAAGAGTTTTGATCAGAAAAGGCTGCTGTACTTTGTCAAATGCTTTTTAAGCATCGATTGAGAGTATCATATGGTTCTTTTTCTTTCTTTTATTAGTGCACTGTATAACACTGATTGATTTGCAGATGTTGAACCAACTTTGTAGCCCTGGAATAAATCCCACTTGGTCGTGGTGAATAATCTTTTTAATGTACTGTTGGATCCTATTGGCTAGTATTTTGGTGAGAATTTTCCCATCTGTGTTCATCAAGGATATTGGTCTGTAATTCTCTTTTTTGATGGGATCCTTGTCTGGTTTTGGGATCAAGGTAATGCTGGCCTCATAAAATGAGTTTGGAAGTTTTCCTTCCATTTTTATTTTTTGGAACAGTTTTGGGAGAGTAGGTATTGATTCTTCTTTAAATGTTTGGTAGAATTCCCCTGGGAAGTTTTCTGGCCCTGGGCTCTTGTTTGTTGGGAGATTTTTGATGACTGCTTCAATCTCCTTACTGGTTATGGGTCTGTTCAGGTTTTCTATGTCTTCCTGGTTCAGTTTTTGTAGGTTATACATCTCTAGGAATGTATCTATTTCTTCCAGATTGTCAAATTTGTTGATGAATAGTTGCTCATAATATGTTCTTATAATTGTTTGTATTTCTTTGGTGTTGGTTGTGATCTCTCCTCTTTCATTCATGGTTTTATTAGGGTCTTTTTCTCTTTTCTTTTTGATAAGTCTGGCCAGGGGGTTATCAATCTTATTAATTATTTCAAAGAACCAGCTCCTAGTTTCATTGATTTATTCTATTGTTTTTTGGTTTCTATTTCATTGATATCTGCTCTGATCTTTATGATTTCTCTTCTGCTGGGTTTAGGCTTTCTTTGCTGTTCTTTCTCCAGCCCCTTTAGGTGTAGGGTTAGGTTGCATATTTGAAACCTTTCTTATTTCTTGAGAAAGTCTTGTATTGCTATATATTTTACTCTCAGGACTGCCTTTGCAGTGTCCCACAGATTTTGAACAGTTGTGTTTCATTATCATTTGTTTTCATGAGTTTTTTCAATTCTTCTTTAATTTCCTGGTTGATCCATTCATTCTTTAGTAGAATGCTCTTTAGTCTCCATGTATTTGGGTCCTTTCCAAATTTACTTTTGTGATTGAGTTCTAGTTTCAGAGCATTGTGGTCTGAAAATATGTAGGGAATGATCCCAACCTTTTGGTACTGGTTGAGACCTGATTTGTGACCCAAGATGTGATCTATTCTGGAGAATGTTCCATGTACAATAGAGAAGAATGTGTATTCTGTTGCTTTGGGGTGGAATGTTCTTAATATACATGTGATGTCCATCTGGTCCAGTGTGTCATTTAAGGCCTTGATTTCCATCTTGATCTTTTGTTTGGATGATCTGTCCATTTCAGTGAGAGGGTGTTAAAGTCCCCTACTATTACTGTATTATTGTCAATGTGTTTCTTTGATTTTGCTATTAATTGGTTCATATAGTTGGCTGCTCCCATGTTAGGAGCATAGGTATTTAAAATTGTTAGTTCTTCTTGGAACTAACAATTTAGCTTTGAGCATGATATAGTGTCCTTCCTCATCTCTTATTATAGTCTTTGGCTTAAAATCTAATTTATTTGATATAAGGTTTGCCACCCCAGCTTTCTTTTG
The DNA here is from genome assembly GCF_922984935.1 of Meles meles. Taxonomy (NCBI): domain Eukaryota; kingdom Metazoa; phylum Chordata; class Mammalia; order Carnivora; family Mustelidae; genus Meles; species Meles meles. Next base: position 14,508,461 of record NC_060070.1, read on the forward strand.
ATGTCCATTAGCATGGTAAATTGTTTTCCACCCCCTCACTTTAAATCTGGAGGTGTCTTTGGGTCTAAAATGAGTTTCTTGTAGATAGCATATTTATGGGTTTTGTTTTTTTATCCATTCTGATACTCTGTGTCTTTTGATTGGGGCATTGAACCCATTTACATTCAGGGTAACTATTGAGAGATATGAATTTAGTGCCATTGTATTGCCTGTAAGGTGACTGTTACTGTATATTTTCTCTGTTCCTTTCTGGTCTACTACTTTTAGGCCCTCTCTTTGCTTAGAGGACACCTTTCAATATTTCCTGTAGGACTGTTTGGTGTTTTTAAATTTTTTTAGTTTTTGTTTGTCCTGGAACATTTTTATCTCTCCTTCTATTTTCAATGATAGCCTAGCTGGATATAGTATTCTTGGCTGCATGTTTTTTCTCGTTAAGTGCTCTGACTATATCATGCCAGTTTTTTCTGGCCTGCCAAGTCTCCATGGATAAGTCTGCTTCCAATCTAATGTTTTTACCATTGTATGTTACAGACTTCTTGTCCTGGGCTACTTTCAGGATTTTCTCTTTGTCATTAAGACTTGTAAGCTTTACTATTAGATAACAGGGTGTGGACCTATTTTTATCGATTTTGAGGGTGGTTCTCTGTGCCTCCTGGATTTTGATGTTTGTTCCCTTTGCCATATTAGGGAAATTCTCTACTAATAATTTGCTCCAATATACCTTCTGCCCCCCTCTTTCTTCTTCTGGAATCAATATTATCAATGATAACTATCATTGATAATATTCATATCATATTGATAATCATATTGATAATTATGATAATTGATAATGATTATCAATGATAATCAATATTATCAACAATATTATTCTGATATTATTTTGTCTTATGGTATCACTTATCTCTCAACTTCTCCCCTCTTGGTCCAGTAGTTTTTTTGTCTCTCTTTTGCTCAGCTTCTTTATTCTCCATCATTTGATCTTTATATCACAAATTCCCTCTTCTGCCTCATTTATCCTAGCACTAAGAACCTCCATTTTTTATTGTACCTCATTAATAGCTTTTTTGATGTCAGCTTGGTTAGATTTTAGTGTTTTATTTCTCCAGAAAGGGCTTTTATTTCTCCAGACAAGGTTTCTCTAATATCTTTCATGCCTTTTTCAAGCCCAGCTTGAGAATCATCATTCTGAACACTAGATCTGACATATTACCAACATCCACATTGATTAGGTTCCTAGCCTTCAAACTGCCTCTTGTTCTTTTTTTTGTGGTGAGTTTTTCCACTTTATCATTTTATCCAGATAAGAATATATGAATGAGAGAATAAAATACATACTAAAAGGGTGGCAAAGACCCCAGAGAAATGTATGCTAATCAAATCAGAAGAGACCCCAAATCGGGGGGAGAAGAAGGTGGGTAAAAAGAAGTTTCATATATATGTGTATATATATATGTATATATCTCAGACTGGTGAATAGAACAGCACCATCCACTTGATTTTGGGTGTATTTTGGTCTCTTAGAAGAAACTACCTCCCAAAATTTTAAAGAAAGAGAACTATATATATACAAAATAAGGGTAAACACGAAGGGATGGGTAAACATGAAGGGATGGAATATGACTGTAAAGATGAAAATTTTTAAAAAATTCTAAAATTCTAAAAAAGGAATTGATAAGATAAGTTGGTTGGAAAAATAAAAAAAGAAAAAGAAAGTTGGAATTTGCTCAGGTTGGAGACTAGAACAAAGCCCTGTGCTAGATTTAGGGTATATTTTGATCTATTAGAAGAAATTGTATCCCAAAATCTTTTAGAAGAAAAAATCCTATATGTATACAAAAATAAAGTTAGGTACAATGAAGGATAAAATATGACTATGATAATGAAGGTTTACAAAGTTTTTTTTAAAAAAAGTATTGTTAAGATAAACTAGTTTAAAAACGTTAAAAGAGGAAAAAAGGAAAAGTTTAAAAAAATAGAATAAGAAAAAAATAAAATTAAAAAATTTTAATTAACTTTGCAATTAATTAACTAAAGACTCATGGGGAGAAAGCCATGAATTCCATGCTTTGTTTTCCCCTCCTCTGGATTTCCTCTGTTCTCCTTGATCAGTGAGCTTGGTCTTGGCTGGATGTTCTTGCTGATCTTCTGGGGGAGGGGTCTGTTGCAGTGACTCCAAGTGTCTTTGCCTAGGCGGAATTGCACTGCCCTTGCCAGGGGCCAACCTAAGTAATCTGCTCGGGTTTGGGGTTTACTCTCAGGAGCTTTTGTTCCCTGAACGCTTTCCATTGAGCTCTGGAGGATACAAATGAAAATGGTGGCCTCCCCTATTTCTGGCCTGGAGGAGTGGAGAGCTCAGGGCCCCACTCCTCAGTGTACCCTCGGAGAAAAGTGCTTAATCACTCCCATCTCCCTGGTCTCTGACTGCACTCCAAGCTCACCCGGCCTGTGACTGAGCATTTGTCTCTGGCACATAGCCCCGTTTGGAGTCTCTAAACCCATAGATGCCTGCCACTTTGCTCTTCCAGCGGATGAAGGTGAGTCTCTCCACATCTGCCACTTGTGGGGTCCTTGCTCGAAAAGCAGTGGCCTGACAGTGCCATGGATCACAGTTTAAGTTAGCCCCAAGTTGAGAGCTCACTTCTCAGGTCCATCTCTGTAGCTGGCTTCCCTGCTCTGATACCTGCAAGCTCTGCTACACTCAGACACCCCAATCCTTCTGTGACCCCGCAGGAGCTGAGACCACACTTTCCCTGCAAGGGCTCCACCCCGGCTTAGCCTTTGGAGCAATGTCCCTCAGTGGAGCAAACTTTTATAAGTTAAAATTTTGTGCTCCATTGCTCCACAGCTTGCTGGGAGCCAGTCCCTCCCCACGAAGTCTATCTTCTCATGGCTTCAGATTCACTTCTCCACATGTCCAACCTTCCAGAAAGTGGTCAATTTTCTGTTTCTAGAATTGATGCTCTTCTCTTTGATCTCCTGTCGGATTTGTAGGTGTTCAGAATGGTTTGATAACTATCTAGCTGAACTCCTGCAACCTGATGTCATCTCAGTGTGCTACTCCTCTACCATCTTGACTGCCATCCCCAAAGCAGATATTTAAAAGGCAGTAGCTATGAGGGCCTAAAGTCCAGTGTAATAATCTCAGCTAGAGATACTGATTTGAGAATCACCAGCATCAATATTATAGTTGAAATCAGGTGAGTAGCTGAGCCTGCTCTGTTAGAGAGAGTTAGGGATGCCTGGGTGGCTCAGTAGGTTTAAGCATCTACCTTCAGCTCAGATCATGATCCCAGGGTTCTGGAATAGAGTCCTGCAGAGGATGCCTTGCTCAGTGGGGAGACTGCTTCTCCTTCTTCCTCTGCCTTAGTCTGCTTGTACACACTCTCTCTCTCTCTCTGACAAATAATAAATAAAATCTTTTAAAAAAAAAAAAAGGAGAATTAGAATTAGAAAACCCTAGAACAGACTTGAGCGGAATGCCAATATTTGAGGCATGGACAGAAGGAAAGTACTTAAATAGGACTTGGAAAACATAGTATAAAAGTAGAAGAACTGCATAATGGTCCTGAGGACACAGAGAGATAAATTAAGGGTGGGAAGAATGGCCAGTCGGATCCCCAAGACATGAGAAAGGTCATCACTGAAGAGTTCCTCTGGATTTGACGACATGAAGTATCTTCAGCAAGAGGGATTTCAGTGGGGCCGTAGAAGAAGAGTCAGATCACAGTAGCTTCTGAGGGAAATTGAAAAGAAAGTTTTTAAGGAGTTTGATTTTGTCATGAAGGAGAAACATGACAGTACTTCAAGAGAAATGAGAATAAAGAGGTATTGGGGGGATTTTTAGTTAGTTTGTTTTTTAAAGAGGAGAAAACCTGAGCATTTTTTAGTGTGTATTTTATTTTTTTTACTTTAAAGATTTATTTATTTATTTTAGATAGAGAGCACAGTCAGGGGGATGGTCAGAGAGGGAGGGAGATACATCCTTAAGCAGCTTCTCTGGTGAGAATGGGGCCTGCTGTGGGACTCGATCCCAGGACCCTGAGACCATGACCCGAGCCAAAATCAAGAGTGAGACACTTACCCGACTGAGCCACCCAGGTACTCCTTTGGCAACTATTTTAAACATATACTCCCAGACTCAGGTGGGAAGGAATGTCATTTTATTTCATAAAATTTCAGTTAATTCTAGGAGAAGATCTCATTCTGCTGCTAACATAGTCTAAATTTGCTGATGCAAGTTCACAAAACTTCTCAGATGAATAAAAACATTTTAGATCAATATTTAGTGACCTTCAGAGTTCAGACCTTTCCACTACTGGCTCTCCTCTTTCTTTCTGGGGCTGGTTTAAACTTCTGGGTTTACTGGGAAGGTGAGGAATTGTATGTCAGCTGTCCTCTGTCAACTGAGAGCAGCTAGCGCACCTCCCTTAGCAAGCTTGGAAGCTTCCTAGACTAAGTAGGAATCCTGGCCTAATCTGGTTAATGCAACAGAATCAAGCCCCAAAAGAAACATTTATCCATTATGACATTTATTGTGGCCACTGAGGGACAGAACGCCATGTGACTTCAGGAATAAAGTTCCTAGGGGTCCCTGAGTAGATCAGTCATTAAGCATTTGCCTTCAGCTCAGGTCATGATCCCAGGTTGTTGGGATCAAGTCCCATATCAGGCTCCTTGCTCAGCAGGGAGTCTGCTTCTCCCTCTCCTTCTGCCCCTCCCCTTGCCCATGATTGCTCTCTCGCTCTCTCTCTCTCGCTCTCTCTCTATCAAATAAATAAAAGAAATCTTAAAAAAAGAAAGAAAGAAAGAAAGGAATAGAGTTTCTAGGAATTAAATAAAAAAGCCAACTTCAAGAGAACCTGTGACAAATTTGCCATAAAGAATCACAATTAGCAATGAAAACAACTTCCTACGTGATGATAATTCTGCCAAAATATTATAAGGAATAAATTGTGTTTTTTATTACTTATTTCTACTCAACACAAGTTAGTGAAAAGTATCAACGAATAAACAGTCTAATTTTGGATAAGATATAAATGGCTCATCATCTTAAAAACTTTTTATCCTCTAGGGATGCCTGCATGGCTCAGTCAGTCAAATATCCCACTGATGATTTCAGCTCAGCTCATGATCCAGGGACATGAGGTGGAGCCCCTCGATGGGTTCCGTGCTCAGTGGGGAGTCTACAGGGGATCCTCTCCCTCCCTCTCCCTCTTCTTCTCCATCCTCTCCTAAATAATAGATACATAAATCTTTTTTTAAAAAAATTAATGCTCTAGACCACTGAGAAGTACTACTTAAAGAATTTTGATTTCTGGTATAGCTGCTCATTAATAAAAATGTTAAATTGTGGAAGATGGGGGAAGAATAGAAGAAAACTATACTACAAATATAGAAACTAAACAAACAAACAAACAAAAAACCCAAATCTAAATTAAAATGAAGCAAGAACAGGAAAAAAAAATCACAAAAACAGAAAATTGAGTGAAAATAATATTAAATAAGACTATGGAAGACGTCGAAATTTCTATGAAATTGGCACATATGCCAGATATGTCTTTGCCTTTCCTGACAAGTGAACCTCAGCCAGCTCTACTGTCCCAGGATTTACAGACTGCTCAATCTACCAAAATTGGATCTCACAGGGATCAAGGGGTCTCCTTACAGCAGGGGAGATGCAACAATGGCACATAACTATGGAACCCACTTGCATTACACATTACTCCTCCCAGATGTTACTTGCCAATAGATATAATACTTGAACTCAGAAATGAAAGATTGGGAGTAATAATAACCCTGTTTATTACTGTCATTCTCAGTGACCCACTTAAAGAATTTGTGGTTCCCATTTCCGCAAATCTGGGTCTATAAGTTTATAGGGTATTGAGTACCTAGAGGGAGCAAGCTTCCACCTGAGAGCACAGCAAGAGTCCTACTCACTTTTAAGGTATGCTGTCTTGTAGAGCTCTTTTCCATTCTGTATATTACATGGACAAATATAGCAGTCACATCCTGAGGACAGAATGGTAGCTGAAACTTGGTTATTTCACAGATGAGAGTCTATTTAACACAACCTCGTAGGTTTGCTATTAAATCCATCAGGTGTGCGAGTCAAGAGTGAGCGGAATCTAGAATGGGTAGTAGAATAGTCCTCCATTATACATGGTTTTGCTTTCCATGGTTTCAGTGACCTGCAATCAACAGTGGTCTAGAAGATTCTTTCTGTGATGTAGCATCAGAAGGTCAGTGGTAGCCTAACACTATGTCACAGTGCCTACATCATTCACTTCACTTCATGTCATCATGCAGGCATTGTATTATTTCATATCATCTCAGGAAGAGGGGTGAAAACAGTACAATGAGATATTTTGAGGAATAGAGACCGCATTCAGAGTTTTTATTATAATATGTCATTATAATTGTTTTATTTTATTATTATTTTTGTTGTTAATCACTTACTGTGACTAATTTGTAAATTAAACTTTATTATTACTATAAATGTATAAGAATAAACATACTATCAATAGGGTTTTACTACCCATGTTTCAGACATCAACTTGGGGTCTTGGAATATATTCCCCTTGGATAAGGAGAGGACTACTATAGTGGAGAATATGAATTTCAGTCTAAATTATGAGTTACAGACCAGGTGCAACAGCAGAGCTATATTTTATTTCCCTACCTTTTTCTAAGTTTCTTGAGAAGAAAGAATTATCAAGAATATGCACACACAGACCTGTGTGTGGGAGCATGTTCCTGGTAATTCTTTCTTCTCAATTCACTTTCTAAATTTTAATGTAGCTGCATTTAATATGTACTATTTTTAGAGAGTACGTGAAATTATAAAGAGGTATCCAAGAACAATTGAGAGGTACAAATACATTCCAAAGATAAGTCTTTTGAGTAATATTTCTATTCTTGCCTAAGATCGAAGGGAAAAAAACTGTTCTTGGGAAGTAGTAAGAAAAGATGCTCTTTCAATGATTTTGACAGATGGAAAGTTAGAAATTAGATCAATTGTAACTTCTTCAATTGTAGCTTCTTCTAAGAAACAGCAGGTTTCAAATGTATTAGGATTATTGTGTTCTTACAAAAATCCCCAAAGAGTCAATTCACCCATAAATTGTTACAAAAATCCCCTAAAAGTCAATTCATCCATAAATTGTGATTTAAAATGTGGTGAATCAAGTTAATTCTAGGATTTTTAAATCTTCCAAATTGGGGTTTATTTAAGCTGATGGTTTTCATTAGTATAAGAAGATATATTAGATGTCAAAATTTCTTAGTCATTTTAACCTAGACCAGAAACTCTACCAATGTTGGGATTTTTTTTCCTTGTCCTCTGAGACAGCTTGAAGTTAATGTACTAAACTAGGGAAAAAAATACTTAACTTGAGCTCCAGATTTGGGATACTTACTACACATTTTTCCATTTCTATCCTTGTAAATTTTCATGGCAAATAGAAAATGGCCAAGATCCTTCTAAAGCTTTCCTCTTGGCTTTATTAACCTAAGTGTCATCAGGTAATAGCTGGCTTCTGAAGTTACTAAATTAGTGCAGACATTGGAGAAGCCATATGCTTCATGAAGCCAAATTGAGGAAGAGATCTTACCTCTTCCTAATTAGTTTTAATTTTGAATATATTCTCTCATCCTTAGAAACTATTTGAAGGGAGCAGTGGGTTAAAGCCTCTGCCTTCTGCTCATGTCATGATCTCAGGGTCCTGGGATCAAACCCCACATTGGGCTCTCTGCTCAACAGGAAGCCTGCTTCCCTTCCTCTCTCTGTGCCTGCCTCTCTGCCTGCTTGTGATCTCTGTCAAATAAATAAATAAAAATCTTAAAAAAAAAACTTGAAGGACCTAGAAATGGCTCAAAAAATAGTAAGTGTATAACAGGATATAATTATAATAAATTAAGATAGTCACTAAATATGGAGCATCATAAACCAGAGTAGTCACAAATATAATCACAAAACCTACACCAATGGAGGTCACATTAAGTAGTCTAAAACTAATGTCTCAGAATTGTGAGATGATTGTCTGCTCACTTTGTCCTTCTGGGAAAGGTGGGGTGAAAGTGAAGGTGGACAGGTGGCTAATCTAAATGGAAAGATATAGAAAGGAGAAGATATTTTTTGAAGTGTCCTTACAACTTTAACCTTTAAAGACCTTTCAAATTTAACTTTGCATCCCTAAGACTATTCTTTTTATGAATATGCTTATAGTTAAAGGAAAAAATATATATAAATCAGATATGATGAAATATACTTTAATTTTTACACAAAACATTAGCTTTTCAAACACAAATGATATTTATCCTTTGGTTTCTACTTCCTGGTAAGATACCTCAGTTAAAAAACTATTTCCTCTGAGAGAAGACCATTTGTTTAAAATGACTAAACTTTAGATTCTTTCTGAGAAACATAATTTACTAAAATAAAATCAACTAACTATGCATTTACTACAAATTTGTACTTATTTATAAGATTTAAATCATTTTATAAAAGTTAGAACCATTTTTTTCCTTTTTGCTAACTTTTTAAGTTTAGTTTTCTATTTATGTATTATGTCTATTTTTTTTATATTTTAGGGTCTTTTTTCATATTGCCTAGATTCTATCTGATTAAACAATAAGAAAAGAGGCAAATTTCTAAGCACTTACCAGAAAATATAGGCTTTCTGGAATTTTCTTCCAGTTACTCAAATGGACATTATTATAGTTATTGTTTTGGTTTTTGGTTTTGTTTTTTTGATAAGGGAAATACTAATTAAAACATTTCAGATTGAATCATTAATTCTTCCATTTTATTCTTCTATCTCTAAGGGAGTCAAGAAGTCTAAAAGGAAAAGAACTTGAAAGATGTAAGATTTGAAAGGAAATAAAAATTATAAAGGAAGTCAAAACCTCATTCAAATACATACTCATTTAAAAGTTTTGTCTGTTTAAAAATATCAAATTTAGGGCCACCTGGGTGGCTTAGTGGTTTAAGCCTCTGCCTTCAGCTCAGGTCATTGTCTTAGGGTCATGGGATCAAGCCCAGCATCGCTCAGCAGGGAGCCTGCTTCCGCCTCTCTCTCTCTGCCTGCCTCTCTACCCACTTGTGATCTCTCTTTGTCAAATAAATAAATAAAATCTTTAAAAAATAGTAAATAAATAAATAAATAAATATATCAAATTTAAAATGGAAAGACACTAGAAAAATACTTGAAAATATGGTAAAAAGTTAATATTTACCTAACAAAACATTCATACAAAATGGAAATGAAATACAAATTTCCTTTTTAAAAGCAAGCAAACAATATGAATAGACAATTCATACATAGAAAAGCTAAAATGGTTAATAAATACAGTAAAAATATTCCACCATATCTTATGAAAGAGCAGAGAGACTTAAATTGAAATAATAGAAACTCATCTTTTGAAGAGTCTAAGTTTTGGTTTTGTGTTTTGTCTTATTCTTTATTCTCCATTCACTCTTTGCCAGCAATATGATATATCAATCTACACCAAAATTATTTTAAAAATTCATAACTTAAATCAATATTCTACCCTAGAAAAATATTCTGAGATGCATGAAATAATCTTAAAAGCAAAAATGATTATTGCAAAAAAAAAAAATTTAAAAAAATTTAAAAATTAAAAAATGATTATTGCACAAATGTATAGGTTTTTACATTTTTTTAATTTTTATTTATTTATTATTTTCTTCTTGTGTTCAGTTAGCCACTCTATGGTACATAATTAGTTTTTGATGTCATGTTCAATGATTCATTAGTTAAGTATAACACTCAGTGCTCATCATTTTTCATTTTTTAAAAATATTTTATTTATTCATTTGAGAGAGGGAGAGAGAGAAGGTTTTTTTGCACAGCTTTAGAAGATGAGAATGAAAATTGTGGTCTCCCAATCTCCAGCCCCAGAGCCAAAAGCTCAGGACCCCTCTCTTCAGTGTGTCCTCAGGGAAAAAGCAGTCAATCACTCCTATCTCCCTGGTTTCTGTCCCCACTCCAGGGCTCACCCAGACTGTAACCGACCATTTTTATCTCAGATACATGACCTCGTTTCAAGTCTCTAAACCCACCAGACCCATGCAGTACATATCCATGCTGTTCCTCCAGGGAAGGAAGAGGGAGTCTCAAGGAGGATGAGCCACTTGGTAGGCCCTTGCTTGGAAACCAATCACCCAACTGAGCCACAGTTCATGGTTTATGGCAAACCCAAGCTGAGAGACCACTCCTAGGCTCACTGATTGCAGTCAGCTTCCCAGCTCAGACGCCTGGAAGCTCCGCTATGCTCAGGCACCCCGTTCTTCCTGTGATGGCGGGGATCCTGAGACCACACCATCCCAGCTAGGATTCCACCCCAATTAGCCACCTGAGTGTCCTCAAGGAAGGGACATCCCTCACCTGAGCAGACTTCTAAAAGTTCCGATTTTGCCTTCCACCGCTGTATCACTTTCTGGTAGCCCGCTTATGGAAGCTCCCTCCCATTACGGAGGCTCCCTCCCCTTATGGTTTATCTTCCAATATATTGCCTTGGATTCATTTCTCCACACCTCTTAACTTCCAGGAAGTGGTCACTTTTCTATTTGTAGAGTTGCAGTTATTGTTTTCTTAGATCTCCTGTTGCGTTCACAGGTGTTCAGAATGATTTAATAGCTATAGCTGAATTCTTGGGACCAGACAAAACTGAGGTCTCCTACTCCTCTGCCATCTTGGACTAGCTCTTGGACAGAGAGAGACTCCTAAGTAGATTCTCTACTGTGCTCAGAGGATTTGTTTTGGTTTTTGGTTTTTTGGGTTTTTTTGTTTTTGTTTTTGATTTTGACAGAAAGCATAAGTAGGCAGAGCGGCAAACGGAGTGGCAGGATGAGGTAGAGGGAGAAATGGGCTCCCCACTGAGCAGGAAGTCCAATCCCAGGACCTCAGGATCATGACCTGAGCCAAAGGCAGACGCTTAACTGACTGAGCTACCGCAGCTCCCCAGGAGCTAGTGAAACTTCAAAGACGTCTAATGAAAACCTAGAAACTTGTCAAGGAACTTTCAAATGTTAATTGGAAAGGAAAAATCACGGTCTTATGGAAAGAATAAAAAAGATGTATAGTTCGATTACACATGACTCCAGTTTTCACATTTCCTTTTACCAGTTTATATTTTTTATTGTTAAAATTATAATAGATGTCAAATGCATTTTTATAAATTAGTATTTGCTTTCTTTTCTCAACACTTAGCCAGACATTTTCTGTAATTTTATGAAATGTTTATAATTATTTATAATATTTTTAATAATATTCCATTGTGTCAATGTGGCTGCCTTTATCCCCCTTAATATGAGGCCTCTGGGGTTCCTCCCCAATGTTTTCTTATATTTGATTATAAATAAAGATAGACTGGATATCTCCATGAATATAGTTTTTGGCTTTCCCTAAATAATTTTGTTGGGATAAATTCCTTGTCGTTTTATTGTTGTGTGAACTTGTGTAAACAGTCATGAAACTGGCTGGAGAAATTCAAGAGTAAGAAGAATAAACCATTTAAGTGGACTCTTTTAATTATGTACAAATGAAGCAATACTTCCTATGCTTAGCTAGTAGCTGACTGAAAGAAGACATCCAGCTGTTACGTTAGCTGTTTTAGGCTTCTCTCAATTGTGAGCCCTTAAACAAAATGTTCACAGTACAAATGGTCTTGACAGAGCAGTTAATTATCTCCAGGAGAAAATAATAGCAATATTTTTTAATGTTTACTTCCTCCTTAATGACTGAATAGTATTTTGAGTGAAATGGATGCATTGTTCCTCGATTAAATCCATTTACAGACAGTGGAAGGCAACATTCTGTGATTATCAAGTAATATGATCATATTATTCACATGGAGGGAGCCTAGTTCAGTGACTAAGGCATACATTCTGGAGTTATACTGCCTTGGTTTGAATGCAAGCTCCACCATTTTCATACATTGTAAATTTACATGCATACATATATACAGTTAATATATTTTTCTTAATCTATAATATATAGGTATGAAATCTTACTTCCCATGTAAATACATGCACACACAAATACACACACACACAAGAGGTATAATAAATTTTATGCTTTCCATCTACCTAAGGCCCTAAGAAACCTTTGGTCTGACTCCTATTGCCACAAGGAAAGCTTTTAACTCATTTATAGCTAACAACCATATTCAGCAGTATCTTATCCAGTTACAGAGGAGTACCCTTTGCAAGCAATTTATATTAGCATGTTGTTCCAGGAAATTGCTTTGCTTAAAGCCAGACAACTTTGGGTGATTTATCCAACTTCTCTTTTCTAATATTCAAGATAAGCTTTTGGCTACACCTGCTTTTAAAATGCTCGTGTTAAGCTTTTTAACATACTACGTGAAGTTACTTTTTAAATTTTATTTGAAACACACCCCAAATTATTTTCCGTAAAAATTTTTATCTTACTTAAAGAATATACCCTGGGCTCATCTCTCAACATATATGAAGTAGGTTTCTCACCAATTAGTTCTAAATCAGTACCTCAACTTTAATGAGAGGAAGTCAGGTCTCCCATGGTGAGCTGACCCAGGGCATACATTTTCTTTCTTTAGTGAACATACAGAATGTTTTCCTGCAGTGAAGTGGGTAGAGAGCCTAACCCCCAAACCCATTATCATATATATTTTCAGAAAGCTCATTAAGAAAAAGATATTCATAATGGTTGAGCAGTCTCTTCATTTCTATGAATCAGCGGTTCTCAATTTTTTCTGAAGCAAATATCCTTCTGATAGAAAAATACAAATCCCGTCCTCAGAAAAATGCATCCATGTTCATAAATGTCTGTTAATCTATACAATTTTCAACATCCCTAGAACTCCTCCTTCAAAGTTTTTCTGTCAAACCCCTTTGGGTTCTTGAAACTGGTTAACAAGGACTGTTCAAAATACATCAAAAATCTACTCCTAGGCCCCTGGAAATGCTGTTTACCTTGAAGATACTGTGGCATTTGCCCCAGTATGTTTTTTTCCATTAATTTTCTTTTGTCTGATGACAACTGCCTGAATTAAAACACATCCTCATTAAACCCCTTGCTTTAGCTATCCCAAGGCAATTACTTCAAGTTTTGTTTACTATATCATACAGGATCCTCTTCAGGTTAAACTTCAAATGACTGATTATTAGGAGTTAAAACCAGAAATTGCTTTGCTTCACCTGGATGACTGATTTGCCTTTATCTTAGGAGCACTCTGAATAATACACCCATTCATGTTCCTTTTTAAACAGTTATGGCTTGAAAGATGAGAGTCAGATCTGTGACCCCTAGCTCATCTGTGTGTGGACTGTAAGACTATGTTTTTGAGCACTAATGTAATTACTGGATTCACTTTATTTCTTCTTAGTTTTATCATCTATTTCTTATTTTCATTTTCTTATTTAGAAGTCCTTTAATGAGTATTAGATAACAATGCAAAGAGGGAGAACATAAAAGATAGGAAAAGGAAGGGAAAAAAGTTTTTTAACTGTATATTTCTGTATATTCAAGTTCTTCCAAAGCAAGCAATTAATTCACTCTGATTTATAGTTTAACATTTTATAAGACTTTAGAAAATTTAGAATAAAACAGAAGCAAGTAAAAATACTTTTGTTAATCCACGTGTTCCCCTGGTGGTTGCTAAAGCTGAATGTCCAAAACTTTATTTTCTTTTTTTAGCTCCAAAACATTTTCAACATCTTTGTTATTAAAACTGCCAAACGGGCCCTTGGGGTGGCTCAGTTGGTTAAACATTCAACACTTGGTTTCAGTTCAGGTCATGATCTCTTGGTTGTGGGATCGAGTCCAACATCAGGCTCTGTACTGGTCACAGAATCTACCTCAGATTCTCCTTGCCTCTTCCTGCTGCTCTCTTTCTCTTTCTCTCTCTCAAATAAATAAATAAACAAAATCTTTTTAAAAAGAAAAAACAAAAGCAAAAAAAACCCACAAAACCAAAAACTTGCAAACATGCAGACAGAGGTTGAGAAAGTCACATCATGACCATTCATATGCCTATCATCTAGATTTTAAAGTTGTTAATATTGTGCTGTATTTGCTTCTTTAACTTTTTTTCTGCTAAAGTATTTTAGAGTAAATAACAATTAACAATATCTCATCTCTATAGATTTTAGCATGTGTCTCTGAAAAGTAAGGACATATTTCTACATAATCACACAGCATTTTCACATCTGACAGAAGTAATAATCTCCCAATGTCACATAATACCTTGTCTAGATTCAAATTCCCCAGTTGTTGGGGCGCCTGGGTGGCTCAGTGGGTTAAAGCCTCTGCCTTCAGCTCAGGTCATGATCTCAGGGTCCTGGGATCAAGCCCCGCATCGGGCTCTCTGCTCGGCTGGGAGCCTGCTTCCTCCTCTCTCTCTGCCTGCCTCTCTGACTACTTGTGATCTCTCTCTCTCTGTCAAATAAATAAATAAAACATTCAAATTCCCCAGTTGTCCTCTTCCCAAAAACACCTTTTGTAACTGCCAAAACTTCTTGCCCTCAGAAGGTGTGACGGAAACATACTCAAAGCTCCTCTTTCATCTGTGTTTAGCCACTTCCTTTACCTCTAAACACCAACAAGCAAACGGCAAATAAAAAGGAAGTGATGGGATTGATCCCGCTGGGATTCCATTCAGTGCCAAAGATTAACTCTACTCTGTTTAGGTCATTAATAAAAATTACTCTCTAGGAAAATTTCAACTTTTGATCTTACTATAAATTAGGATACCACTTAATATAAAATATTCAAAAGTTCTATTAATTAAAATCAATAGACTAAATTAAAATTAAAAATCAATTGATTTTTAATATAGGCTCACTTTATCACAAAGCTTACTTATTTACAATTTTTATAACTTTGAGGGGAAAAGCTTTTCTTCCAGTTCTTTTCAGTCATGCTAGACATTGTCACTCTTTTAACATTTGATTATGCTCTTGGTCTCCCTTAAAAAACAAACAAAAAAACCAAATACCACACTGGATCTTATCCTAATAATTTACACTATTCCTTGAATATTCCACTATTGAAGGTAGTGTACTCCTTTTATGTGCTTTAGAAATATTGATATAAATTTCTTTTTAAAAAATTTTCTTTTGGGAGTGCTTGCTTCAGCAGCACATATGCTAAAAATTTTCTTTTGGGAGTATTACCTCATCATAGACATTGCCTAATTTTATAAAGCCTCTGTAGATCAGGGATCTGGCATATGTTGTTGTATTTTTAAAAACAAATTTCCAGTAAATGTAGTTTTCAGTTTACACTTATGAAGTCAAAATGTCAAGATGACTCAAAACAATACATTAAATTACAAGTGAACTTTACAGATTTGATTTGGTAAAGATAGCACAAGATTCAATGAGACCGTGTGTCTCTGATATGCCTGAGTGAGCAATCAGAGATCATTCAGGAAGATAACGTCAAAGGCCAGACCCACACCACTTATGTAAATACCTTAGGGTGAAATTAATCTAATAGGATGAAACATTTTCCTCCAAAGAAAAAAATGTCAAAGCATGTGGGAAATGTTACTGAAGTATCTCCTCTAATGAAAATTTTAGTGAGGAACAAATTGTGGTAATGAATGCACTTAGGGGTAAGGCAGAGGCAAGTCAGTAAGTACACACAGGTCCCATTGTTTATTTCTACTGGGTTTCTTCCTGGCCAGGTGAATAGAAATTTCTAAACACAAAGATTGAAATTACCTCAAGCAATATATTTTCTCTTAATATTTACCACACATGAGTATCTCCTCATTCCAAGACCTTTCCAGAAGGGATTGGATCAATAAATTCTAAACTGACGAGAAGGCATCAATTTAATAAAGGTGGAGATTTATTCTGGAGATTTCTGGAGGATGGAAAGCCTTGGAATGTGTGGTGCAGATTTTGAAATTGAGATATGATGTGGCAGTCTTTTGGCCATCAGTAGGCATCCCACATTTTGTTCCCCTTTACAAGAGATTCATGGTCGAAGGAAGGTATGCCATTAAAATCTATCAACTCCTTACAAAGGCTGGTCTTCATTCCCACCTGCTATTTCATTTCATAAGAAAAGCAGATCCTGGAGAAATAACTGCAGTACTCTGGTGAAGGACTGGTGGGATCTGTTTCTCATTGTTAAGACCTAAGCACTTGATGCCAGTAGACTTTTATAACAAGATGGTCTAAATACCAAGACGTTGATAAGCAGATGCCCTTCTGGAGTGCTAAGGGCCTCTGAAAATTTCCTCCTTTATAAAAACAGTGATAAAACAGGCAAAAAAATATAAATACATAAAACTTTTTCAGTCCTCTGGAAATTAAGCAAAAACTTGGGACAACTCAGGGAGCACTTATTCAAGATAAGCTGAATCTCGGTAAGAACCTGTGTGGGCTGTGTGGCATTTTAACTTGCTTCTTCCCAGCTTGTTCTTTCCAGCTCCATGGCAGTCTTGAGAATCAGCAGCCTTGCAACCACGGTTTCTGTGAAAACCAAGAGCCTAACTGTCACTAGAGAAGTCAAAACAGGTTTTGTCTAAGAAAAAATAGAGTGGGACAGCAGAGTGGTAAATCCACACACAGGCAGCCCGTGAGTTTGATTTGTGAAAGAAGGAAAACAAATGGGGGAGTCCTATAATCAAATTTTGGGGGAGGACACATTCCAGAGCAGAAGGAGGGGTCCCAAGTAGAGCATACTCTTGGTAGGGAGCTGAGCAGAGTTCAGAGCTCAGAGTTCAGGGGATGTAACTGATGTAACTACCCATTGCCATAGTTATAACACAGCAGGAACCAACCAGTTTCAAACCTTTCTGACTTTGAGGTGAATTAAAATCAGAAAACATTACATGTTGATAAAACTGATTTCATAAAAATTAAGAACTTGTGTTCTTCAAAATACACGCTAAGAAGTGAAAAGGCAAGCCAAAGTTGGGAGAAAGCGTTTTCCAATATATGCATCTGATGAATGACTGTTGTCTAATTACGTGAAGAACTCCTAAATACTTATAATGGGAAGACAACCCAGCTTTTTTTAAAGTGGCAAAATATTTGAGAAGATATGTCACAAAAAAAAAATAATGTGAGTGGCTAATAAGCACAATGAAAGTTGCTCAGAGTCTTTAGCCTCAGAAAAATGTAAATTAAAACTATAATGAGATGCACCGTACACCTACTAGAATCAACAAAATGTTAAAAATCATAGAAAATAACAAATACTGGTAAAGATATAGAATAAGGGATAGTCTCATCCGTCGGTAATGGAAATTTTTCTTTTTTACATTATAAAAAGAAAAAGATAGGCATAACATCTAGAACAAAGCAAACATAAGAGAGAGAGAAAAGAGACTTGGCATTGGAATCCATGATTGCCGTTCATTTCATTTGCTTTTAAAGCCTGGCTTTTTTCCTATTGGAGTTTCCTTGAGACAGTCCTATAATCAACTCCTACAATCATATTGGAGAGCTGGCTCAAATGGATTACTGTTGAGAACTAATAGAGGGAACGCTCTATCCAAATCTGCTATGTGCCCAGTTACCCTGTGGTAGGATCTCATGTGTCCCTTACTCCTCTACGTGGGGCCCCTTGACCTTTGCTGAGCACCTGAGACAGAGAACAGAACTGGCCGGTTTGAATACTCAGTATGCCAAGTGGATAAAACAGCCAGAGTGTGCAATCTTGAGTTTTGACTCTTCCGTTTCTTCCGGAAATTTGTGAAATTTCCGTCTATGGGGACCACTTCTATCATCTTGGAAGAGTCTCCTGCATTCTGAAGTAGACACACCTTGAATTTCAACTTTGTTCACTGCCTAATGTTTAGCCAAATACTTAGTGACAAGACATTCATATTACAGGAAGATCCCTTAATTTCTGAAACTTTTCATATATGCGCGTGTGTGTATGTGTGTGTTTGCTTTTTTGCTGTAAGACTATGTACACATCCCCCCCCCCCCCCCAAAAGCCTGGATTCTACAAAATCAAGCACTACAGATAATACTGCTTATAAATTAGGTAAGATTGGGGACAAATCACTGAAAATTCCAAATGATCTTGTAGGACTTTCTACCAATATCATTCCACCTACCAATCATGTATGAGGTAATCACATCAAAGTAGTAGAACAAATTTTATATATATTTCTCTGAGGTTACAAAGAGTTTGTCTTTAGACTTCGAGAGTCCCTGATGGAAAGCCTGCTTAGAAAAAAAACAAAACCCATTCTGTCAGTTGTCTTTTGGTTTTGTTAACTGTTTCCTTTGCTGTGCAAAAGCTTTTGATCTTGATGAAATCCCAATAGTTCATTTTTGCCCTTGCTTCCCTTGCCTTTGCCGATGTTCCTAGGAAGATGTTGCTACGGCTGAGGTCGAAGAGGTTGCTGCCTGCATTCTCCTCAAGGATTTTGATGGATTCCTTTCTCACATTGAGGTCCTTCATCCATTTGGAGTCTATTTTCGTGTGTGGTGTAAGGAAGTGGTCCAATTTCATTTTTCTGCATGTGGCTGTCCAATTTTCCCAGCACCATTTATTGAAGAGGCTGTCTTTTTTCCATTGGACATTCTTTCCTGCTTTGTCGAAGATTAGTTGACCATA
Organism: Meles meles; assembly: GCF_922984935.1. Taxonomy (NCBI): domain Eukaryota; kingdom Metazoa; phylum Chordata; class Mammalia; order Carnivora; family Mustelidae; genus Meles; species Meles meles. The sequence continues at coordinate 14,527,057 of NC_060070.1, forward strand.
GAGTTGAGGGTCGATTTCTGGGCTCTCTATTCTGTTCCACTGATCTATGTGTCTGTTTTTGTGCCAGTACCATGCTGTCTTGATGATGACAGCTTTGTAATAGAGCTTGAAGTCCGGAATTGTGATGCCACCAACTTTGGCTTTGTTCTTCAATATTCCTTTGGCTATTCGAGGTCTTTTCTGGTTCCATATAAATTTTAGGATTATTTGTTCCATTTCTTTGAAAAAAATGGATGGTATTTTGATAGGGATTGCATTAAATGTGTAGATTGCTTTAGGTAGCATAGACATTTTCACAATATTTATTCTTCCAATCCAGGAGCATGGAACATTTTTCCATTTTTTTGTGTCTTCCTCAATTTCTTTCATGAGTACTTTATAATTTTCTGTGTATAGATTCTTAGTCTCTTTGGTTAGGTTTATTCCTAGGTATCTTATAGTTTTGGGTACAATTGTAAATGGGATTGACTCCTTAATTTCTCTTTCTTCAGTCTTGTTGTTGGTGTACAGAAATGCAACTGATTTCTGTGCATTGATTTTATATCCTGACACTTTACTGAATTCCTGTACAAGTTCTAGCAGTTTTGGAGTGGAGTCTTTTGGGTTTTCCACATATAGTATCATATCATCTGTGAAGAGTGATAGTTTGACTTCTTCTTTACCAATTTGGATGCCTTTAATTTCTTTTTGTTGTCTGATTGCTGAGGCTAGGACTTCTAGTACTATGTTGAATAGCAGTGGTGATAATGGACATCCCTGCCGTGTTCCTGACCTTAACGGAAAAGCTTTCAGTTTTTCTCCATTGAGAATGATATTTGCGGTGGGTTTTTCATAGATTGCTTTGATAATATTGAGGTATGTGCCCTCTATCCCCACACTTTGAAGAGTTTTGATCAGGAAGGGATGCTGTACTTTGTCAAATGCTTTTTCAGCATCTATTGAGAGTATCAAACCAAAAGACAACTGACAGAATGGGAGAAGATATTTGCAAACGACATATCAGATAAAGGGCTAGTATCCAAAATCTATAAGGAACTTAGCAAACTCAACACCCAAAGAACAAACAATCCAATCAAGAAATGGGCAGAGGACATGAACAGACATTTCTGCAAAGAAGACATCCAGATGGCCAACAGACACATGAAAAAGTGCTCCACGTCACTCGGCATCAGGGAAATACAAATCAAAACCACAATGAGATATCACCTCACACCAGTCAGAATGGCTAAAATTAACAAGTCAGGAAATGACAGATGCTGGCGAGGATGTGGAGAAAGGGGAACCCTCCTCCACTGTTGGTGGGAATGCAAGCTGGTGCAACCACTCTGGAAAACAGCATGGAGGTTCCTCAAAATGTTGAAAATAGAACTACCCTATGACCCAGCAATTGCACTACTGGGTATTTACCCTAAAGATACAAACATAGTGATCCAAAGGGGCACGTGTACCCGAATGTTTATAGCAGCAATGTCTACAATAGCCAGACTATGGAAAGAACCTAGATGTCCATCAACAGATGAATGGATAAAGAAGATGTGGTATATATACACAATGGAATACTATGCAGCCATCAAAAGAAATGAAATCATGCCATTTGCGACGACGTGGATGGAACTAGAGCGTATCATGCTTAGTGAAATAAGTCAATCAGAGAAAGACAACTATCATATGATCTCCCTGCTGGGGGGAGGTGGGATTGGGAGAGGGGGAGCGGGCTATGGACATTGGGGAGGGGAGGCGAACCATAAGAGACTATGTACTCTGAAAAACAACCTGAGGGTTTTGAAGGGTCAGGGGTGGGAGGTTGGGGCAACCTGAGGGTTTTGAAGGGTCAGGGGTGGGAGGTTGGGGGAACAGGTGGTGGGTAATGGGGAGGGCACGTTTTGCATGGAGCACTGGGTGTTGTGCAAAAAGAATGAATACTGTTACACTGAAAAAAAATAAATAAAATGAAAATTAAAAAAAAAAAAAAAACTTGGGAAAAAAAAAAAAAAAAGAAAAAAAACAAAACCACAACCAAAACCAAAACAAGTAATTACGTTGAGCTCTGTCCAATCACTTGACTGGCAGCTGTTTGGAGCAAGGTACGGTTAATCTTTCCAACCCCACATTCACATCTCCAGTCATTGTCTGTCCAGACTCGGTAGTCACACCTTCTGTTAGAATTCCCTCCATTTAGCTGATTCTCTATAATATCACATTGTGTCCCCGAACTGGGAAGTGTGTCTTTTTGTTGGTATTCCTTGTCAATCTCAACTGACGTTTATTGTATCTTGTTGCTATTCTTTGCAGGTTCTTTTTTTTTTTTAAGATTTCATTTATTTATTTGACAGAGATCACAAGTAGGCAGAGAGGCAAGCAGAGAGAGAGGAGGAAGCGGTCTCCCTGCTGAGCAGAGAGCCCGATGCGGGGCACGATCCCATGATCCTGGGATCATGACCTGAGCTGAAGGCAGAGGCTTAACATACCGAGCCACCCAGGTGCCCCATTCTTTGCAGATTCTTTATTTTTATTTTTATTTTTTTTATAAAATTTATTTATTTTTTCAGCGTAACAGTATTCATTGTTTTTGTACAACACCCAGTGCTCCATGCAATACGTGCCCTCCCTATTACCCACCACCTGTTCCCCCAACCTCCCACCCCTGACCCTTCAAAACCCTCAGGTTATTTTTCAGAAACTAGTCTCTTATGGTTCGCCTCCCCTTCCAATTTTTTTTTTATAAACATATAATGTGTTTTTATCCCCAGGGGTACAGGTCTGTGAATCGCCAGGTTTACACACTTCACAGCACTCACCATAGCACATACCCTCCCCAATGTCGATAACCCCCTCCCCCTCTCCCAACCCCACCTCCCCCCAGCAACCCTCAGTTTGTTTTGTGAGATTAAGAGTCATTTATGGTTTGTCTCCCTCCCAATCCCATCTTGTTTCATTTATTCTTCTCCTATCCCCCTAACCTCCCATGTTGCAGCTCCATGTCCTCATATCAGGGAGATCATATGATAGTTGTCTTTCTCCGATTGACTTATTTCACTAAGCATGATACCCTCTAGTTCCATCCACGTCGTCGCAAATGGCAAGATTTCATTTCTTTTGATGGCTGCATAGTATTCCATTGTGTATATATACCACTTCTTCTTTATCCATTCATCTGTTGATGGACATGTAGGTTCTTTCCATAGTTTGGCTATTGTAGACATTGCTGCTATAAGCATTTGGGTACACGTGCCCCTTCGGATCACTGCGTTTGTATCTTTAGGGTAAATACCCAGTAGTGCAATTGCTGGGTCATAGGGTAGTTCTATTTTCAACATTTTGAGGAACCTCCATGCTGTTTTCCAGAGTGGTTGCACCAGCTTGCATTCCCACCAACAGTGTAGGAGGGTTCCTCTTTCTCCGCATCCTCACCAGAATCTGTCATTTCCTGACTTATTAATTTTAGCCATTCTGACTGGTGTGAGGTGATATCTCATTGTGGTTTTGATTTGTATTTCCCTGATGCCGAGTGACGTGGAGCACTTTTTCATGAGTGTGTTGGCCATCTGGATGTCTTCTTTGCAGAAATGTCTGTTCATGTCCTCTGCCCATTTCTTGATTGGATTGTTTGTTCTTTGGGTGTTGAGTTTGCTAAGTTCCTTATAGATTTTGGATACTAGCCCTTTATCTGATATGTCGTTTGCAAATATCTTCTCCCATTCTGTCAGTTGTCTTTTGGTTTTGTTAACTGTTTCCTTTGCTGTGCAAAATCTTTTGATCTTGATGAAATCCCAATAGTTCATTTTTGCCCTTGCTTCCCTTGCCTTTGCCGATGTTCCTAGGAAGATGTTGATGCGGCTGAGGTCGAAGAGGTTGCTGCCTGCGTTCTCCTCAAGGATTTTGATGGATTCCTTTCTAAATTGAGGTCCTTCATCCATTTTGAGTCTATTTTCGTGTGTGGCATAAGGAAGTGGTCCTATTTCATTTTTCTGCATGTGGTTGTCCAATTTTCCCAGCACCATTTATTGAAGAGGCTGTCTTTTTTCCATTGGACATTCTTTCCTGCTTTGTCGAAGATTAGTTGACCATAGAGTTGAGGGTCGATTTCTGGGCTCTCTATTCTGTTCCACTGATCTATGTGCCTGTTTTTGTGCCAGTACCATGCTGTCTTGATGATGACAGCTTTGTAATAGAGCTTGAAGTCCGGAATTGTGATGCCACCCACTTTAGCTTTCTTTTTCAATATTCCTTTGGCTATTCGAGGTCTTTTCTGGTTCCATATAAATTTTAGGATTATTGGTTCCATTTCTTTGAAAAAAAAAATGGATGGTATTTTGATAGGGATTGCATTAAATGTGTAGATTGCTTTAGGTAGCATAGACATTTTCACAATATTTATTCTTCCAATCCAGGAGCATGGAACATTTTTCCATTTCTTTGTGTCTTCTTCAATTTCTTTCATGAGTACTTTATAGTTTTCTGCGTATAGATTTTTAGCCTCTTTGGTTAGGTTTATTCCTAGGTATCTTATAGTTTTGGGTGCAATTGTAAATGGGATTGACTCCTTAATTTCTCTTTCTTCTGTCCTGTTGTTGGTGTACAGAAATGCAACTGATTTTTGTGCATTGATTTTATATCCTGACACTTTACTGAATTCCTGTACAAGATCTAGCAGTTTTGGAGTGGAGTCTTTTGGGTTTTCCACATATAGTATCATATCATCTGCGAAGAGTGATAGTTTGACTTCTTCTTTACCAATTTGGATGCCTTTAATTTCTTTTTGTTGTCTGATTGCTGAGGCTAGGACTTCTAGTACTATGTTGAATAGCAGTGGTGATAATGGACATCCCTGCCGTGTTCCTGACCTCAATTCTCAGTTCTCAACCCCATTCTCAATGGAGAAAAGCTGAAAGCTTTTTCAATATCATTGAGAATGATATTTGTGGTGGGTTTTTCATAGATTGCTTTGATAATATTGAGTTATGTGCCCTCTATCTCTACACTTTGAAGAGTTTTGATCAGGAAGGGACGCTGTACTTTGTCAAATGCTTTTTCAGCATTGATTGAGAGTATCATATGGTTCTTGTTCTTTCTTTTATTAATGTGTTCTATCACATTGATTGATTTGCGGATGTTGAACCAACCCTGCAGCCCTGGAATAAATCCCACTTGATCGTGGTGAATTATCCTTTTAACGTACTGTTGAATCCTATTGGCTAGTATTTTGGCGAGAATTTTTGCATCTGTGTTCATCAAGGATATTGGTCTGTAGTTCTCTTTTTTGGTGGGATCCTTGTCTGGTTTTGGGATCAACGTGATGCTGGCCTCATAAAATGAGTTTGGAAGTTTTCCTTCCGTTTCTATTTTTTGGAACAGTTTCAGGAGAATAAGAATTAGTTCTTCTTTAAATGTTTGGTAGAATTCCCCTGGGAAGCCGTCTGGCCCTGGGCTTTTGTTTGTTTGGAGATTTTTGATGACTGTTTCAATCTCCTTACTGGTTATGGGCCTGTTCAGGTTTTCTATTTCTTCCTGGTTCAGTTGTGGTAGTTTATATATCTCTAGGAATGAATCCATTTCTTCCAGATTGTCAAATTTGTTGGCGTAGAGTTGCTCATAGTATGTTTTTATAATTGTCTGTATTTCTTTGATGTTAGTTGTGATCTCTCCTCTTTCATTCATGATTTTATTTATTTGGGTCCTTTCTCTTTTCTTTTGGATGAGTCTGGCCAGGGGTTTATCAATCTTATTGATTCTTTCAAAGTACCAGCTCCTAGTTTCATTGATTTTTTCTATTTTTTTTTGGTTTCTATTTCATTGATTTCTGCTCTGATCTTTATGATTTCTCTTCTCCTGCTGGGTTTAGGGTTTCTTCCTTGTTCTTTCTCCAGCTCCTTTACGTGTAGGGTTAGGTTGTGTACTTGAGACCTTTCTTGTTTCTTGAGAAAGGCTTATACCGCTATATATTTTCCTCTCAGGACTGCCTTTGCTGTGTCCCACAGATTTTGAACCGTTGTGTTTTCATTATCATTTGTTTCCATGAATTTTTTGAATTCTTCTTTAATTTCCTGGTTGACCCATTCATACTTTAGAAGGATGCTGTTTAGTCTCCATGTATTTGGGTTCTTTCCAGCTTTCCTCTTGTGATTGAGTTCTAGCTTCAGAGCATTGTGGTCTGAAAATATGCAGGGAATGATTCTAATCTTTTTTTTTATTTTTTTTAAGATTTCCTATTTATTTATTTGACAGAGAGAGATCACAAGCAGGCAGAGAGGCAGGCAGAAAGAGTGAGAGGGAAGCAGGCTCCCTGCCGAGCCGAGAGCCTGACACGGGACTCGATCCCAGGACCCTGAGACCATGACCTGAGCCGAAGGCAGCGGCCTAAACCACTGAGCTACCCAGGCACCCCGATTCTAATCTTTTGATACAGGTTAAGACCTGATTTGTGACCCAGGATGTGATCTATTCTGGAGAAGGTTCCATGTGCACTAGAGAAGAATGTGTATTCTGTTGCTTTGGGATGAAATGTTCTGAATATATCTGTGATGTCCATCTGGTCCAGTGTGTCATTTAAGGCCTTTATTTCCTTGTTGATCTTTTGCTTGGATGATCTGTCCATTTCAGTGAGGGGAGTGTTAAAGTCCCCTCCTATTATTGTATTATTATTGATGTGTTTCTTTGATTTTGTTATTAATTGGTTGATATAGTTGGCTGCTCCCATGTTAGGGGCATAGATATTTAAAATTGTTAGATCTTCTTGTTGGACAGAGCCTTTGAGTAGGATATAGTGTCCTTCCTCATCTCTTATTATAGTCTTTGGCTTGAAATCTAATTGATCTGATATAAGGATTGCCACCCCAGCTTTCTTCTGATGCCCATTAGCATGGTAAATTGTTTTCCACCCCCTCACTTTAAATCTGGAGGTGGCTTCACGTCTAAAATGAGTTTCTTCTAGGCAACATACTGATGGGTTTTGTTTTTTTATCCATTCTGATACCCTGTGTCTTTTGATTGGGGCATTTAGCCCATTAACATTCAGGGGAACTATTGGGAGATATGAATTTAGTGCCATTATTAGTCTGTAAGGTGACTGTTACTGTATATTGTCTCTGTACCTTTCTGATCTACTACTTTTAGGCTCTCTCTTTGCTTAGAGGACCCCTTTCAATATTTCCTGTAGAGCTGGTTTGGTGTTTGCAAATTCTTTCAGTTTTTGTTTGTCCTGGAAGCTTTTTATCTCTCCTTCTATTTTCAATGATAGCCTAGCTGGATAGAGTATTCTTGGCTGCATGTTTAGTGCTCTGAATATATCATGCCAGCTCTTCCTGGCCTGCCAGGTCTCTGTGGATAAGTCTGCTGCCAATCTAATATTTTTACCATTGTATGTTACAGACTTCTTTTCCCGGGCTGCTTTCAGGATTTTCTCTTTGTCACTAAGACTTGTAAATTTTACTATTAGGTGATGGGGTGTGGACCTATTCTTGTTGACTTTGAGGGGGGTTCTCTCCATCTCCTGGATTTTGATGCTTGTTCCCTTTGCCATATTAGGGAAATTCTCTCCAATAATTTTCTCCAATAGACCTTCTGCTCCCCTCTCTGTTTCTTCTTCTTCTGGAATCCAATTATTCTAATGTTGTTTCATCTTATGGTGTCACTTATCTCTTGAATTCTCCCCTCGTGGTCCAGTAGCTGTTTGTCCCTCTTTTGCTCGGCTTCTTTATTCTCTGTCATTTGGTCTTCTATATCACTAATTCTTTCTTCTGCCTCATTGATCCTAGCAGTGAGAGCCTCCATTTTTTATTGCACCTCATTAATAGCTTTTTTGATTTCTACTTGGTTAGATTTTAGTTCTTTAATTTCTCCAGAAAGGGCTTTTATATCTCCAGAGAGGGTTTCTCTAATGTCTTTCATGCTTTTTTCGAGCCCAGCTAGAATGTTCAGAATCGCCATTCTGAACTCTTGATCTGACATATTACCAATGTCTGTGTTGATTAGGTCCCTAGCCTTCGGTACTGCCTCTTGTTCTTTTGTTTGTGGTGATTTTTTCTGCCTTGTCATTTTGTCCAGATAAGAGGATATGAAGGATCAAATAAAATACTAAAAGGGTGGCAAAGACCCTAGAAAAATGCCCTGTAACCAAATCAGAAGAGACCCCAAATTGTGGGGGGGGGGGGAGAAAGGGGATAAAAAGAGGTTCAGAAAAAAAATTTTTTTAAATAAAACAAATAAAGAAAAAATATAAAAAAGAAAGAAAAATATATATATATTTAGATAAACTAGTCAAAAAACGTTAAAAAAGAAAAGGGTAAAAGTTTTAAAAAATTTAGCAGAAGAAGAAAAAAGAAAGAAAAAAAATTGAAAAAAGAAAAAAGAATTGAATTAACCACAAGACTAAAGAATCATGGGGAGAAAGCCATGAGCTCCGTGCTTTGCTTTCTCCTCCTCTGGATTTCTGCTGCTGTCTTAGGAATTGAACCTACTTTCCTTGATAGATGAACTTCGTCCTGGCTGGATATTTTGTTGATCTTCTGGGGGAGGGGCCTGTTGTAGTGACTCTCAAGTGTCTTTGCCCGAGGCGGGATTGCACCGCCCTTACAGGGGGCCGGACTAAGTAATCCGCTCGGGTTTGCTTTTGGGAGCTTCTGTTCCCTGAACGCTTTCCGTAGAGTTCCGGAGGACGGGAATGAAAATGGCGGCCTTCTAGTCTCTGGCCCAGAGGAGCCGAGAGCCTGGGGCCCCACTCCTCAGTGCGCCCCCAGAGGATAGCACCCAATCACTCCCATATCCCCAGCCTCCAGCCGCACTCCGAGCTCACCGAGCCCTCAACCAGTTCAAGGTAACCCCGAGCTGAGAGTTCAGGCCTCGGCTCTGTCTCTGTAGCCGGCTTCTCCGTTCTAATACCCGCGAGCTCTGCGACACTCCGACACCCCCAATCCATCTGTGACCCTGCGGGACCTGGGGCCACGCTGACCCCATGTGGGCTTCACCCCGGTTTAGCCTCTGGAGCAATGTCCCTCAGTGGAACAGACTTTTAAAAGTCCTGATTTTGTGCTCCGTTGCTCCGCCACTTGCCAGGAGTCGGCCTCTCCCCCGCGGTCTATCTTCCCATCGTTTTAGTTCACTTCTCCGCCAGTCCTACCTTTCAGAAAGTGGTCAATTTTCTGTTTCTAGAATTGCTGTTCTTCTTCTCTTCGATCTCCGGTTGGATTTGTAGGTGTTTGCAATGTTTAGATAAGCTATCGAGCTGATCTCCTGCTACCTGATGTAGTCTCAGCCTGCTACTTCTCCGCCATCTTGCTATTGTTCTTCTTTGCAGATTCTTAATAGGAATTTTTAGTTTCCCTTACTAGGGATGGAGGTTTTTTTTGTTTCGTTTTTAATATTTTATTTATTTATTTTGTCAGAGGGAGAGAGAGAGAACAAGCAGGGGGAGTGGCAGGCAGAGCAGGCAGAAGGAGAAGCAGGAGCCCCACTGAGCAGGAAGACCAATACAGGAATTTATCACAAGAGCCAGGGATCCTGACCTGAGCTGAAGGCAAACACTTAACCCACTGAGCCACCCGGATGCCTCTGGAGTTTTGTTTTCTATTTAGAATTTTTTATTTTCATTTTCACCCATGAATTTTCTAATTTTATCTCTTGTAAAGAGTTTTCCCATTGATCATATGAGTGCTTTATGTAAAGATCATTAACTCATTGTTATGCATTTTGTCAATATTGTCTCTCAATTTGCTCTCTATTTTTGAACAAACATGTGCCCTGGACACCTTCACTCTGGGATTCCCATCACCATTTGGTTATTTGGCTTCTGCTGCTTACTAGCTGCCAGCCCTAATTCCTCCTATTCTAATTGTAGCCAATAACACAATTTAAGTTCACCCTTTCCACTGCCTGCCTTTAGCTAAGCCAGGGCATACCTATACACCTGACTTTTTTTTAGTAAAAACCCTCTTTAATCATAGAGTCTCCGGCATTCTGAAATTCCCACAATTCATAAACAGATCCATCTCTGCAGCTAGATCTCAGTAGTCTCAAACTGAAGGCTGCGGGCAGCAGGGACTTTTGGCTGCTGTGATTCCAAGCATCTCTGGAGTTCTCTCTCCTCCTGGTCAATCACTTTGGAATGAGAATCTACATTTTTCCACAACATAGCTTGCAAGGGCCACCATGTATTCTAGTGAACTTAAATGGTTACTTTCTATTTTACCTAGACCATAAGACCATCAGAGATCCGTTTTTCCTGCCTGACTTTACCCCCTTGGAATCACTCTAAAGCTAAAAGACTCAAAGCCCTTTAATAACTCTAATGTCTGAACCATAAGAGTCAGAAATGGTAACAATATATCACCTGAAAGCTTGAACTGTTTACTTTCCAAATCAGGTTAGGCAAATGTCTTATGTCAGCCTACATCATCTCAGCACAGGGACACATCTAGGGTATATGAGGCTCTGGTTAATATTTTTTGTGGGGTCCTACCCTATTTTAAAAATTGATTTAGGTGCGCCTAGGTGGCTCAGTGGGTTAAAGCCTCTGCCTTCAGCTCAGGTCATGATCTCAGGGTCCTGGGATCAAGTCCCTCATCGGGCTCTCTGCTCAGCGGGGAGCCTGCTTCCCTTCCTCTCCATCTGCCTGCCTCTCTGCCTACTTGTGATCTCTGTCAAATGAATAAATAAAATCTTAAAAAACTTGATTTAAAATGATGGCAGGAGCTCCCCTCTACTTGCTAGAGAGAATGCCACCTCATTCATGAAGTGCTTAATAAATCCAATTAGAAAAATAGAAGAAGTGAAATGTTTTAAAAAATTCATGGCCACATGTGAGGTATAGTGATCTTCCTATAAATATTTTAAATGTGTGTAGAAATTGCACTTAAATAGTAGTTTATTGTCCCATCAGTGCCCATAGAAATTTTTCATTCTGAGTGAGTTACCCCAAATTAGCATGTTAGCACCATTCAGGTTATCTAGTTTGAGATTCTACTAAAGAAACATGCCCCATTCAGCAAAAGTGATCTGGTTGCCAGGCTGCCTCCTGGAACTGGCAACCAACCATAGGGACCCCTGAAGCCCCATAAATAAAAGCTGAGGAGCATGGAGCATGTTTCTTTTATGTACTTATATATTTTTATATAAATAGTTGAGGGGCTGCTGGGACATCTAGTCAACCCCACAACAGGTCAGAGGGTTAAAGAACTCTCCCAAAAAGAAGAAACGAGGACCAAGAGCCACATGGGTTCTAATGGAGGGCATCTTATCGAGGATAACATTGCTAGTAGGGGCCAGTCCTACGTGTGACTTAGAAAATTTCAAGAGGAGTAAGCCAAAGTTCAGGGTCTTCTAAGACACATGGTCCAGAGCAGTGATCTACCTGCCTGGGCCAAGGCAGGATTATCTCAGTAAAGACACACTAAGGGTCTATTTCTCCTTGAACTGGTTTAGAGGTTAATATCTTTCAAGTTTGGGAATCATAAAAATATATAAGTAACTTTAAGTAACAGGAGTTTATCAAAGGATGCTGCTGTGTTTTTGCCCCAGGTTTTTGCTATTCTAGTATCTCCTTCCCTTTTGAGGTGTTGCTGTTAGCAATTCTCCCACGCTCTCCCTTTATCCCAACCTTCTCAGCCCAAAGCAGGAAAGATCTAATTTGTTCAGTTACTCACCATCTGCTACAAGATGTTCTGGTTGAGTCACACGTGTCCAGAATGGCAAGACTGGTCTCCCTACAAGACCACTGCCACCTTTCTCAAAGGAAACTGTGTACCTAGTGGACACTCTGAGACTTCAGGATCTGTCCAGTGCAAGGTTTTAGATACATTTTACCAGACTGTCTTTTAAGAGTCTCATGCTCTACCGACTGAGCTAGCCCCAGACTGTCTTTTAAAAGAGTGTTCCAAATCTTCCATGCCATCAGAAATGTGTGAGACCGCTTCTCTCAGAATATCTGTCAACAGCGAGGAGATCCACTTTTATAAATGATGAGCTAAGATGGTAGACAAAAGGCTAGAATATCATTTAAATATACAAAAGCAATTTCTTAGTAGTAATATTGGATATTTCACCATATACTTGTTAATCAACTATATTTTCTTGATGAATAATCTCTTTGTTCCTTTACTCCTTTATCAATTTAGAACTGAATGTTTTCCATATCCATTTGTATGAGTTAATCATAACTTAAAGGTATTGACCATTTGTTTGCTATATGTAAGATGAGTCTATCTTCCTCCTCTTCTATTTCTTATCCTTCTTCTTTTCCTCCTCCTCCTCCTTCTCCTCTTCCTCCTTCTTGCTTTTAAACTTTGGATAAATTTATCTTTTGATGGACATAATTACAGAATTTTTCAGATAATCAAAGCTATTAATTTTTTTCTTTGTAATTCATTCCATCCCTTTTGCGCATAAAAAGTGTTCCTTTTCTGTTTCATGGATTTGCTAAACATTTAAAATTCCTCTCATTTTAATATTCTCTGTATTTAAAATGTTTATGTAGACTCATAGATACAGGGAGCATATTGGTGATTGCCAGAAGTAAGGGGATGGTGAAATGGGTGGTGGTCAAAAGATACAAACTTTCAGTTATAAAACCATAAGTTCTGGGGATGTAGTGTACAGCATGGTGACTATGGTTGAGAATACTGAATTTTATATTTGAAAATATACAATCTAAATTAATGTTTTCAACAAAAGCACACTCATCATCTATCTGCATTATTAACTAAAACATCTTATTCTGTTTATTTATGGTGTTACTTGTTTTTAGTTACACATTTTTATATAAAAGAAAATTTGTGTCTCAAGAGTAGATAAACAATGGTCTAGATTAAGCTAAAATACCAAAGTAAATATGAGATATTCACAGGTCACTCAATAGACTACGAATCAAAACTAACATCAGTTTAATTTTATTTCATAATCAATGAAACATTTCAAATTAAATAGATACAACTTGAAAAGTCTCTAGTTTTTGCTTTAATTTCACATTTCATAAATTGCACAATATTTATAAGATATTCATTTTGACTGTTCCATAACTGGGGGAGAGGGGTAGCAACAATTCTGCTAGATGGTTAAATTCACCAGAAGATTTTTACTCCCATTTTCCTAATTTGAGAGATAGAAAGCAATTTTTATTCCCGATATAAATTCTAGAAAAAAAACATACATTTGGCTTACTTCTCATATTAAACATTAAGGATGACATGCAAGCAAAAGATAGCCTTGTTACTAAGTTAATGCTCTCCTGAAATCTTACATGGCTATATGACAATTGCTGAACTTGTTAAAAACCAACTTACAACAAATTGGTTATCTTGTAAACTATTCTTTCTTTCTTTTCTTCCTTCTTTTTTGCCTTCTTCCTACCTTCCATTCTTCCTTCCTTCCTCTTTTTCCTTTCTTTCTTTCGTTCTTTATGTTACATTAGAGAGCATCAATCTATAGGCGTCATTAAGAATACTTGTCCTTGAGGAACAACGGAAAATATATGCTAAATACAAATATTAAAGAAAATGCTATACACAATCTCTCACTGCATAGAAATTATTACATTCTTGAGCCATATATAGACGCAATATCTGTAAGCACTGCATTACAGGAACCAAAATGAGAGTACATTTTTCTTCACTAGAAATCCCAATGTTCAGAGAAATAAACAAACAGCAAAATAAGCTAGCTAGTCACAATATCAGCTATGAACCACAGGCCTTTTGAATAATACTCCAGTGAATGCGTGTCCTTAAGTGAAAAGGGGTAGCCACAGGCATTTGCCACTGAAGCCCGCTGGTACCCATATTTGGAAATGTACCTTTCTTTATGAGGGTGGCTTTCTGTGGAAGCAGACTCGTTAAGTAACCGTCTGCACCAAGGACCATATGACATGGTGTAATCATTGTACAAAGACTGTTCATAGGATCTGAGGTTGAAATTCATAGGAAAGCACACAAGAGATGATGCCTGATGAGTCGATCCAGGAAGGAGAATTCTTCATGGCTATAACACGAATTTCATGACAGACTCCCTACGGACCATTACTTGTTTGCTTGTAAAGTTCCAGCAGAAAGTCCCTAGATAAAGTGCTTTCCCAATTGCTAGATTTAGATCTAAGAAATACAATTTATCCCTTAGGAAAAATGTAAGCTCAGTGTTGAAGTTTGTTTTTAGGTCAATGAATTGGATTTGCTGTTGTTTTCCTAACAACATAACTGCAACAGTGAAGAAAAGTTAACACCTTTCAGTAAACCCATGGATTTTGCCTCAGTGATGTAGGTAACAATTCTTAAGAAAGGCACAAAGAGTTGGGGGGGGGGGGAGGGGGATAAATGTCAAAACTGAAGTGTTCTGGGGTGCCTGAGTGGCTCAGCAGGTTAAGCCTCTGCCTTTAGCTCAGGTCATTATCTCAGGGTCCTGGCATCGAGCCCCACTCTGCTCGGCAGAGAGGCTGCTTCCCCCATTCCCCCGCCTGCCTCTCTGCCTACTTGTGATCTCTCTCTCTCTGTCAAATTAAAAAACAAAACAAACAAACAAAAAAACCAAAACGAACAAACAAAAACCTGAAGTGTTCTGAAACAGCCACAGAGATTCCCTACCTTTGCTTGGTCCCTACACCTCTCAAAAATGAATGCCATGAAGGAACTTTAAAATCTCTGTTTTGTCATTTTTATGCTCATATAATCCATTAAAAATCCAGGTTTGTCAGATGATTCGTGTCATTCTAAAGACAGTAAAATTAGAATTCCTTAGGATAGGTTTATTTTTTTAAAAAGTGACATAGTGATTTTTTTCCCCTTTATAGTCACATCGGACAGTGAATGAGGATTGTAAACCACGAATATCTGAAGTTTTAATTATTTTAGTCTAAAATATATATGTGTGTGTGTGTATACACACACATATATATGCTGTATCACAGCTGAGTCTTAGATAAGAATCGCTGCTTTAATAACCTTCACGTTGAGTACAAAATACATAAATAGATAACTAGTTGGAAAATATTACTATTTTGTGAATCACAAGGAAGGAAAACACGTATTCAAAGAAACTATGATTTACATTGTAACATCCAACTGATCCAACATTAAGTCAGCTTGGAAACTCATTAGCTGTTTGGGCCACGCCCTCAAAATTCCATTTAGCCTAGTTGTAATTTTGTGTCAGTAAAAGACAAGTAAAGGAAGAAACAAAAAACAAAAGCACGGTCCTCAGGAATCTGGGAATGCCTTTATAATGGACTCATAGGCAGGTGGAGGAGGTGTGGAAAAGCCCATTCGAAGACTGTGACTGGACCAGTGGAAATCAGGGCGGCCCAGACTGTGCGAAGTGCTGATGGCGGGAACCGTGCTGCGGCAGGGCAGAGTCATCAGCTGACTGTCCGTTTCCACTGGAAGTGGGGGACTTTGCAGAAAGGGATGGAAAGTGGAAGCCCGGAAGCTTGATTTTCTTGGAAAGGAATTTGCTTGTTCCAGGGACGCTTGTCGCTGGAAGGTGAGACTGGCCAGGCTGAGGTTACTCCGCCGTTCACAGCCACTGTGGCGGTAAAATCCAGTTCTGCTGAGGCCGTGGTGGTACGAAGACCTTGATCGCCGACTGGAGCTCCACTGGGAGATTGGGGCGCTGGCTCTTCTTCGAGACAAACAAACAAACAGAGCCCAGATAAATCCTGCGATGACGAGCACAATTGCAATGGACACTGTGAAGGACGTTATGACATCCTCTGAAATGAACAAGCCAAAAAAAAAAAAAAAAATCAAATAGGTAATTTAATTTGTAAATAGGCTTTCAATGCAAAACACAAGGCAAAACACAAATAGTAACTTTGGAACATGTCATGAATTGAAACATTCTGAATTAGGGAAATAAAAGACAGTACTAGATGATTATGAATATCAGCTGATATGATTTCTTTTTAAAGCAAAATGATATAAAATGACATGTTTAGCTGTAGCATTCCCGTTGCTTATGCTATTTTCTCACCTGAAGAAATAAATAATAAAAATAGTCTTTTCTTTAAAGGCTATCCTTTAGTTCATAAATTTTTATAAGGCTGCAAATACAGTCCAAAGATTATTTCCTTTTGAGTTACAGCGGTAACAATGCGCCAGAAATTGATAAAGGATTTTGTAGTCAAATTGGACTTTGCTTTTTCCTGTCTGCTTTCATCGACCCCAGTGATGTCTTCCACCTGTGGGCTTCATGATGTCTCACTTCCTGTCCTTCTGAGAAGGAAGTGATGAGCTAGAACCATCTGGTTGGCTGACTGATTTATGCTTGATTTCCTGAGCTCCTGGACTGTACCCTGTCTCTCTGACTCATTGATGACATGACCTACGCAGACCACCAGTTCCAGGTCATGCTGCTATCATGCCCTCATTGTGCTAACGAAATTTTTATCTCCTGAATCCATAGAATCTCTGCTATAATCAGTATCCTTCAATTCACAGAACTTGTACTTGTCCAGATTTCCTGTTCAGGGACAGGGGAGTTGTTTTCCCAAAATGGAAATTCTACCTTACTGCTTTTTGTGAACTGAAAGCATATGTTTGAGTAAAGCTTCATAGCAGAGCCCCTGCTCTGAATGTAAAGAAACTCTGGATGTTAGAAAACCCGTTCCGCCTTATCACTCCCTACATTTCCCTACCCTCCACTCCGTGATCTAACCCACCAGTCATGTTGACCTTCTCCCTATTCCAAAGCCTGCCTTTTTCTCTGAAGCTCTGTCCTTTTCCACCTATTTTTCATTCTGCCTAGACACGACTTTTAAATTTCTTTCTGAAAAACCTGTTCTTCAAGATTCATTTCAAGTACTGCTTTTTTGATAAAGACTCAAGTTTCTGTCTTCTGTCTTCTGGTTACTGTTAAGAGGGAAGCTGTCTTATCTAATTGCTGATCTAGGGATTCTGTACTGAGATGACCATGGGCTGGAAATTAGCTAAGCCGGGTTTTGAGAGTGTGAAAACAAGAGAAGGGATACAAGTGCTTCGAAGTTCCTCTCATCAGGAGGTAGAGTCTATTTCCCACCCCTCAAAGCTGGGCCAGCTTCACCCCTTGCTTTGGCCAGTAGGATGGGATGGACATGAAACTGCAAAATGAAGCCTAAGCTTCAAGGGGTCTTTCAGCTTCTGCCCTTGATGCTTTTGGAAGCCCTGTAACTGCCAGGCATCTGAACAAGCCCAGCCTACTGATGATGAGAGACACATTGGACCACTCTTGCCCTGGCCAAGACCCTGCTACATCCAAACACATGAAGGGGTCATCCTAGATAATTCCGTTGTTAGTTAACCAAAAAACTGACTGTGACCCGTGAGGGAAAACCAGCAGAAAACCCATTAAGCTGATCCCAGTCCAAACTCCTGACCCACAGAATTGTGAACTAAATAAATGATATTTTTAAGTTACTATGTTTTGGGGTACATGGTTACACAGAAAAAGCAAACCAATTCAGAGTTCTCAAGTCAGCTTTATCACTAACATATAGTGTGATTTTTAGGAAATTTGTTTGGACTCATTAGTTTTTAAATGAGAAAGTCAGATTTTATGAGTACCAAGGGGTTTTTTTTTTTCAGTTTATTGTTGTAATCTAGGGTAATATATAGAAAATCTGTAATACAGAAATAGCAAAACCAACTAATGTTAATAAATACATATCTTAGGGGAGGAAAAGTGAGCCATAATTTTACTTCATATAATTACAGTATAATGCAATTTATGAGGCCAAACAATCACACATAAGGAATATCATTGCTCCTTAATTTTAGTATATATTTGGTGTTCTTACACTTTATATTGTCACACTTATCTCCCGTGTCCAGACTATGTATGTTTTGTTCTACTTCCACAAATACTTATATCAAATTCCTCTGAAACAGTTGATTATATCAAATCTAAACAATAAATATATTACAATAGGGAGATGACTTCCTAATTGCAAGATGATTTAGAACAGCTCTGCTAAACCAAGTACTGTCCTTCCAAAATGTGTCTCATAAAAATAATATTGACTCAGCCTTCAAATGCAACCTCTTGCAACAGGCTTTATCTGGAAAGAGGAAATAAATAATAAATACAGTCAGAAACTTAAATCGGACTTATTGGTTATATAGTAACATTCAAATTTAACTTGTAACTATCAGTGCTCCAAATATTTGGAACCTAAAAAGGAAGTTGTAGGAATTTTGGATTGCCAAGACAATGTCAGCCATGTCAATCAGGATTTCCCAATATTTCTTCTGAAAACAAGATGCACAAACAGAACTGTACAAAACCCAGGCCTTCAGCATAATTAGGAGGCAAAGAACATCCAAATTTCAAGTTACCTAGAAAGGAAACTGATAAAACAGGTACCAGTACATTCTCCCCTATGCTGCTTTTTTTAAAATTTCTTTTATTTCTTTTCAGCGTAACAGTGTTCATTGTTTTTGCACCACACCCAGGGCTCCATGCAACACGTGCCCTCACTAATACCCACCACCTGGTTCCCCAACCTCCCACCCCCCGCCCCTTCTAGACCCTCAGGTTGTTTTTCAGAGTCCATAGTCTCTCATGGTTCACCTCCCCTTACAATTTCCCTCAACTCCCTTCTCCTCTCCATCTCCCCATGTCCTCCACGTTCTTTGTTATGCTCCACAAATAAGTGAAACCATATGATAATTGACTCTCTCTGTTTGACTTATTTCACTCAGCATAATCTCTTCCAGTCCCGTCCATGTTGCTACAAAAGTTGGGTATTCATCCTTTCTGATGGAGGCATAATACTCCATCGTGTATATGGACCACATCTTCCTTATCCATTCGTCCATCGAAGGGCATCTTTTTTTCCCCACAGTTTGGCGACCGTGGCCATTGCTGCTATAAATATTGGGGTAAAGATGGCCCTTCTTTTCACTACATCTGTATCTTTGGGGTAAATACCCAGTAGTGCAATTGCAGGGTCATAGGGAAGCTCTATTTTTAATTTCTTGAGGAATCTCCACACTGTTCTCCAAAGCGGCTGCACCAACTTGCATTCCCACCAACAGTGTAAGAGGGTTCCCCTTTCTCCACATCCTCTCCAACACATGTTGCTTCCCTATGCTTCTCCCTCAAGTCTTCACTGAGAGGAATGACAATTTCAGAAAAATTGTGAATATAATGAAAACATACTCTGTTCTCTGAAGGCAACAACTATAGTAAAGTGACTTATAGATGTACGCAGGAACGTGAGGAAGCAGGCTTGGAAAGTAATCTTTCCCTGAGGAAGAAGAGGATAAAGTGTGCAGTCAAAAGATTACATCATGTAGGATTCCATTTACAGGAAATGTCCAGAATGAGGAAAACTATGGAAAAAGCAGATTAGTGATTGCCTAGGGCAGGTGGGTGGGGTGGAAGGGAATGGGAGGGGTTGCTAATGGCCAGAGGTTTCTTTTTGATGGAAAGAATGTTCTCAAATTAGATGGGTGTGATGGTCACATAACTCTGTGACTATAAAAATACATTTAATCATACCCTTTAAATGGGTGATTTATATAAGATGCGAATTATGTCTCAATAAAAGTGAATTATGTCTCGATAAAAATAAATTATGTTTTTCTGTTAAAAACAGAAAAAGAAAAGGAGAGGTGCTTTTTGGAAACCACACAATGAAGAGAAGAGGCAATAATGAAGGGAAAATTTAGGATCGTTCAAGATTAAAAAAAAAAATTGGGAAAAAAGGACACATAATTCCTCCCCACCTCCATCCTTTAAAAATAAAGGTCCACCAATAAAAGCATACTCTGCTGCACTGAGGAAAGAAGGAACCCGAATGACTCCTGGGACTTTGACATGGGCAGGCGAGAGTGGATACTAGTATCATTCATCCAAACCGGGAAGAAATGTCAGGTTATGGAACAAGGCAAAGTTGGTATTGGAAGATGCTAAACTTGAAATGCCCTTGAGATACTCATTTGGAATTAGGGTTACATAAATATGGAGCTTAAAGAGAAGCAGAATTGGGACTCTCCGTGCTACAGTAGACTTGCTGCCATCCATGGAAAGCACTTTGGCTAAAAGTAAGAGTGCATTTATAGAAGTGAGTTGAGAATAGACTTCCAGGAAAATCATAGTTTAACAGGTGGCAGAAGTAAAAAAGGAAACAAAGAAGGACAAATTCGGGAGGTTTGAGGACACAAAAAAAATATGCTAGCACTGAATCAAAGAAGAGAATTTTAGGTCTACGTAATTACTGGCTACGTGCTCCCGAGACATTTATCTATTCGTTTGTTTAACATGTAAAGCACCCACTAGGTACCAAGTAATGCGAAGTTTATAGGCAAGTCTTAGCTTTGGTGCAGTTTTCTACATTCTATAAGACTTCCGTATAGTCCTATATAGACTTATATAGATTAATCTATAAGATAAGAAAAATGTCCTTGAAGCCTGAAGTGAGGGCGCTATGGGCCACAATGCCCAGAGCAGATTGAGGTCAGATGATGGAAAGTCATGAGTACCTCTTCAGAAAGTTCAGTCTCTCCACTCAGGCAAGACAAGCAAAAAAGAGGGTTAAATAAAGTGACCCATTAGGAAGGACAGAATATAGAGCTAGTAGCAATAAATGAGATAGACCCAGGTGAAGAGCAGGGTGGATAGTAAAATAAGTCTGGATATGCCTGCCATGGTTCAGATATGCAATAGTAGTAAAGACGTAGTCTGGGAAGTGACAGTAAGAATAGGAAAGGGAAAACTTGGTCATGAGAAACCCAAAGTCAAAAGAATCTAAAGTATTATTCCAAAGTATTATACCTTCTAACGCACTAGAAATAAGACATGGTCGGGGGGATACCTAAACTGAGGTATAGAGGATTTTGCTCCTTAGATCTCAATTATGATGTTATATTCTAGCAGTAACTTGATAATAAGGTTAAATCATAACATTTTAGGAAGGGTTAAGTATCTGCTCACTTTATGATATTTATATGCATTTACTACATTATGTAAGTTCATGAGAGAATAGATTTGCTCAAATTTTTATGTGTATTGTGATCATTAACATTAAATTTTCATTAAGATTTGGTCACTTGTAATGGCTACATAAATTCTATGCTTCACTTAAAAATGTTTTAATTGCTCTAGAAAATAAAAATCATGAACTACTCAAATATTTCATAGAACTAAGTCCTTCATCTTCTTTTCAAAGAGTCCAGGCAATTTATAAAATTTGGCATTTTGGTTTAAGAAAAGAAACTAATTTTACCTTACTTCGGTGAGTTTTTGGCAATCTTTGTTTCTGTGAGATATACTGCATATAATTTGAATAATTCCTTACTGTGTGTTTTTAAGTGATCAGTCATTCTCAGAAAAATTTATTTATAACTTATACCGCAGAGAAACCATGAGTGAATTATGATGAGAAACACTTGAATCAAAGAGTCTGAACAAAATCACTCAGAAATGTTATCTTCCTATTTAGAATAATGAATGAATGACAAACTCTGGTTGATCTAGATGTTGTACTTTTGAATAGGAAAATAAGGCATTAGGTAGAGACCTAGTAGGTAAACTTTAAGTTCCTTCTAAATTTGGACCAAATTTAAAACCCCAGAAAGTTTGAATCAAAGCTTTAGGAAAATTTTGGTATTTGGAAGAATAAAATCTATTTTAAAAAATGCAACCCTGTTTTTATTTCATTATTTTGTAAAACACTATAGTATGTTTGGAGCACTTGGGTGGCTCAGTGGGTTAGAACCTCTGCCCTCATCTCAGGTCATGATCTCAGGGTCCTGGGATCCAGCCCCACATTGGGCTCTCTGCTCAGCAGGGAGCCTGCTTCTTCCTCTCTCTCTGCCTGTCTCTCTACCTACTTGTGATCTCTGTCTGTCAAATAAATAAATAAATAATCTTAAGAAAAAATTTAAAAAACACTATAGTATGTTTCTAATTTAATTAATTTATAGGTCACAGGCACTATTTTTCATGTATTATATCACATAATTCCCACACAACCCCATAATGAAAATACTTTATTTCTTAAGTTCATTGTCAGAAAAAGTAATCTAAAATGAAAGTGAAGAATTTAAAATGCATTAAAAAATATCAATTTATACTAGGGTTTTTTTTAAAGATTTTTATTTATTTATTTATTTATTTGCGAGAGAGAGTGTGTGTGAGCAGGGGGAGGGACAGAGGGACAAGCAGGTCCCTGCTGAGAGGGGACCCCAACACAGGGCTTAATCCCAGGATCCTGAGATCATGACCTGAGCCAGAAGTCTGATGCTTAACTGATAGAGCTACTCAGGCACCCCAATTCAATACTAGATTTGATAACCGATTACAAACAGAAATACATGGGGAAATTGTGCTAAAGCAGTATTGTGCATTCTATACATATATCCTCCAGGATCAACAGCCTCTACTGGAGAATCTTAAATATAAACTTCAGATACAGAATTACAGATAAAGGTTTGCAGTAAAAACTCTTAGAAATGTCTTCACTCTGAATCCCAATTTTATTGATATTGAAATAGTGTCTAAGGTTTATATGGTAGAACTAAGTTAGTATATCTTAATAATTGAATACTGACAACTAGCACTGATCGGGGGACTATTATTGCTTTTACTTATGCATGACATAAAATGAGAAGACAAATACTCGTTTGCAAAGTATATGCCCCTGCTTTTAGGTATAAAGCAATGTAAACACTAGAGTCTGACTGAGGTTTCTAAATATCTCAGGATATAAGCAGACATGACATATGATATTAAAGAGATACATTCACTTCATTTCACCTAAATGGAGATAAAACTAGAATCTTGAAAGAGAAAATAGATTCAGTTATCCAGTAAAGAAGCATTTAAGGGTTCCAGGAGTTTCTATGCACGGTCTCAGTGTTTGTACCCTTTGAGATTCTCTATCACTGTCTCTCCTAACAAATAAAATGTTCCTAATGGTTTCTCTTTATTGAAAAATAGCATAAGGCTCTGTTCCAAGAAAAAAAAATAGAAACTTTTAAAATGTAGAATCAAAGTAAAATAATGTCTTCTCTATTAAATTGAGAAAATTAGCAAAGGCAACCAAAAGACATGGAGTAAGAAATAGATTTCTGTGCCAGATGATTGTTTGATTTCCAAAACACATTATTCTGACATAAGAAAACAAGAGTAACATTTAAACTCCAGTAGACCAGTGGTTAAAGAATATGTTCAACCATCAAAATCTTCTTAAGTGAAAAATTTCAGTTTTGTGGATAAAAAGATTATTTTGGGGACACCAGAACTAGAACAGTATTTCTAGGAGAGCAATTTGACAAGAAATCTACTTTAAATGATGATTATTTACGGCTTCATAATATTTATATATAGTATTATAAAATTTATGATAATATTAAATATAATATTTAACATGATAGAGCTATCATTTGTACCATCATATAGAGTATCACTAAATATATTTACCATAATATTAAATATAGTATTTAACATGGTAGAGCTATATTATCTATAACATTTGAGATATTAAAATATTAAATATAAGAAAACAATCTGAATTTGGGGAAATGGTAGGCAGGATAGGTAATAATGACTCAAAATACCATATTACTACTGTAAGTAGACTATCTAGGGTTATACAGATATCTGAAAAAGATTAAATAATAAATTTCAAATATACATGACAATCATGAGAACACTATATATACCTTAACCGTAAATGAGTTACATTTTCAGTGAATATAAAATAAGATGAAACTTACAGAACTTATAAAAATAACATTTAAAAAAACATACTTCTTTTGATATGGATTTGCTTAATTTTCATCATTCAGTTGAGTGCATGTACCATGAAAATGACTTCCTAAAACATAAAGCCAGTCAAATATCTGTTTAGAAATTATCGTATTTGGGGCGCCGGGTGGCTCAGTGGGTTAAAGCCTCTGCCTTCGGCTCAGGTCATGATCCCAGGGTCCTGGAATCGAGCCCCGCATTGAGCCCCGCATTGGGTTTTCTGCGCCACGGGGAGCCTGCTTCCTCCTCTCTCTCTCTCTCTGCCTGCTTGTGATCGCTGTCTGTCAAATAAATAAATAAATAAAATCTTAAAAAAAAAAAAAGAAAGAAATTATCATACTAATTCTTATGCCATTGCCCTATTTGTAGAATTTTTTTAATAGTTATGAATGTTAATAATGACATGAGTCTCTAAGACTGGCTGAACTATTGGTAAAAAGCTTATCTTGTTAAGCTCCTTTAAATATCAAAACTTCAAAACAAGTGTAGAAATGCAGAAAAGCAATCAGAAAGAAATGCCAAGTCATTTTTTAAATTTTTTTATTAAGTTTAATTAACATACAGTGTTATATTAGTTTCAGATATACAGTATAATGATTGAACAATTCTATACATTTCTCAGTCCTCATCAAGGTAAGTGTCTTCTTAATACTCTTTATCTATTCAAACCTTAATTTTGGTATAGCCTGTTTCAGAAAGGTCTTCCGTAGGAATTTTTTAAAATTTAACTGGAGTTAATAATTTTTCTGAATCAAACTAGAATCCAGAAAATATATAATGAAAACAGAATCTATTGACCCTACAGCTTTAAATTTTCATATATATAATTCCATTCTGGCAGATTTTTGGTAATAAATTTTGGAAGCCTTTTTTAAAAAATGTACTATTGAAAAAATGTACCTGAAATATACAATGGCTCAGATATTTTTCTTAAAGCACAGTTTACCTTCTTATTTATCAATAATCTTAGGAGAGGAAAAGTGAGCCATATTTTTACTTCATATAATTACAATGTAATGCAATTTACAAGACCAAACAATTATGTTTAAAAATGCAGGTCTTCCTTTGAAGGCAAAAGGAACAAATTTTAACATCAGTAAGGTAAGTCATATAAATTAGGTATCCTTATCCTGATTTGTAACGTGTGTCTATACAAATAACAAAGGGCTGGTACATAAATCCTCAATGAATAATAACTCTTTCTACTAATAGTTGTATAACTTACTCCAGTCATTTGACCCTTCCTGACCTAATAATAATGGCCACTATAGCGTCTTTCAATTCCAAGATTCTAATATTGAATCTGGCTTTCAGGACATCAAATCAATTCTTCAGAGGCTGTTCATAGTATTAAAGTTTAGTAGAGGCCACCATCTAGTGGTCTTTTATTGAACTGTTCCAATATCTGAAAAGTGATTTTATCAATGTCAACAGAATGGAACATTGATCAACTCATAAAACCTTTTGCAATTGTAAGAATTAGAAGCTCTGTTAATACTAAAGCAAGCTCTCCTGTTCTTGGTACTGTGGAGTAATAGAAGGATGGTTCCTGCAATAATAAGAATTTTACAAAAATATTTTTAAAGAGAATAACAATTTGACAATAATATTTTAGAGAATAACATGATAGAAAACTCAACTAATTATAATAAAGTAAACAAAGACTAAGTATTTTCTACGTGTAGCTTATCTGCCAGTAAATCCCATTTGGTTTTTTCCTACAATATATCCAATATTCGACTCCTCTTATCTACTCTGTTATCTCCCTAGTTCAAGTGCCCACCACCTCTGAGCTGAAATATTCAGACCTTCTATCTGGTCTTCCTGCTTTTATCATCGCCTTCAGCCCCCAGCAACACTCTATTCTTAATACAGTAGCCAGACTGAATCTTTGAAAATGTAAGTCAAATCACATCAGTTTTTTTCTCCACTTCTCCCAGGGCAAAAGCAAACTTCCAAAAATGTTCTTTAAGTTCCAATTGGACCTTTTCTCAATTATCTGTGCTCATTTTTTTATTCTTCCTCTGTCTTCGCTCCATCCACACCATTCCTTAAACAACTGGATGTGCTCCTGACCTAAGGCTTTGACCGGTTGTAATCTATTCCTGAAATTCCCCGGCTATCTCCATGGCTAACTTCAAGTTTTCACTCTGAAGTGGCTTTCTTATTTAGGCCTACCCTGATCACCCTATTTAAAATTTCATCTTGTCCCACCTCTGATGCCTAACCTGCACTCTTGGTTTTCTTTTTCCTTCAAGATTAATAGAAACTAGACTCATATACTCTTTTTTAGAAGTCAATAAGATAAGTAAGTGTCATGGGCTATAAAAGTGTCATTACAGATGAAAGATAACATAACTTACATCTAGAATGATTAGAAAAAGCTTGATGAAAGAAATGAGATTTGAGTTGTCTTTTATGCATGACTGTGGGTCAAATAAACAAAAGCCTGGGAGATTTGTAAGTGCTTTGACTAAGGGCATAGAGCATAAACCATATTTGGAATATAATTAGTCAACACTGTAAGTGGCCGGTTAGCTCAGTTGGTTAGAGCGTGGTGCTGATAATTAGTCAACACTGTTACCAGAGTACAAAATAAATTCAAAAGGAAGACTGTAGCATACCTTTTTTTATATATGATTAATTAGCCTATAGAAAAACACCGAGAATAATTCAAAGATAAATATTAAAAATATATTTTTAAATCTGTTTGAAGCCATCAGAAACCTGCCAAAAATGCTGACTCAAAAGAACAAATTCCAGAAGAAAAAAAAAAATCTTATGTGACAATAATCTATAAAGAGAGGCAAAAAATCTGAGTAGAATTCTATGCAATTTAAGTAGATTTGGAAAACAAAAATTGGAGTTAAGAACTGCCAAGGAAGATGGACTCTGGGAACATTCCAGACACTGAATAGGGCCCCTGAAAAGCTACTCCCTAAGAGTGATAGCAAATAAGAGAAAGAGCAGACCTCACCAACGTAGAAATGCAAGTATATATCAGATAAGATTAGAATAAAATGAAATGACCCCCAACTAACTCCAGAAGAAAAATTAATTCCTTCTAGAAAAAGATAGTCTTATTCAGGGCCTTAAATTGTTTCCACAATGCCCAACACAATATTGAGCATAAATAACAAATTACAAGCATTCCAAGAGACAAGATCAAATGAGCAAAAACTAAGAGAACAAATAACTATAAATTATCAAGATATTACAGTTATCAGACACAAATATTAAGATAACTGTGAGTTAATATGTTAAAGAAAATATATAACAAGTTGAAAAATTTCAACAAATAATGGGAACTTATAAAAAAATAATCAAATAAAAATATCTGATGAAAGTCAGAAGATATTTTAACTGAATTATATTAAAAATATGAAATATCAAAACATGTGAAATACACCAAAAGCTATGTGTAGAGGAAAATGTGTAGCTTTAGAGGCATACGCTTAAAAAGAAGAAACACTGAAAAATCAATGATATAAGCTTCTATATCAAGAAGCTAACAAAAAACAGCTAAATCAAACACAAGTAAAATGGAATACAGTAAATAATTAAAAGAAAGCATAATGTAATGACATAGAACAAAGAAAAAGGAGACAAAGAGGCAGAATTATCAAAACTAAATGTGGTTTCCATGAAAAAGAAAAATCTAATAAAAAATTGATTAACTACTGGTAGGAATGATCAAGATAGGAAGCTGGGAGAAGGAGGGAGGAAGAGTGAATTACCAATATCAGAAATTAAGAAGATGGTATTAGAGAAGATTATGTAGGCAGTGAAAACACATGAAGAGAGGATTCCAAGTTAGCTTTTTATGGACTGACTTTTCCAGGTACAAGGACTAGGCACTGGAAACAACAATGCCTTCCTCCCTCTCAAAAAATCCTACCTAAAGGCAATGAATAAATGACCAAATGTAAGCATCTTATAGAGAGAAGTTGACACTTGGAAGACAAGAAAACCAAGCAGTAGGCGAATTTCCCAGTTTTCAAAACTTCTAACCTAAGGACAGTTTCCAGTCCTAATTATGTCAGCAGGTAAAATACCAATTGAAAACCTACAGTATTTCCAGTTTGGAGAAACAGAAGACAGAGATTGTGACAACCAGAGCTGCTTAAATACGTGAAAAATCTTACAAAAGAGAATGCCAAGCAGAGGATCTCAAAAGTTTATTGATAAACATTTCCCATATCTACAACTGACTCCAGAACCACATCGCATGTTTTAAATAGCACAGCTAGAGAAAATAAAAAAATTAACTGTCCTAAACTAATACCTGAATGGCCTTCTAAGAGACAGGCTTTATAGTTTTTTGTAGTTTGAGTTCTCAACAAAGTTATTTGCCTGCGAGAACAAACTGGGAGGAAAAAAAAAAAACTCTTCAAGGTAATACAGCAGAATCCAAAGGCCCATTCAAAATGCCCATGATACAGTATAAAAGTACTTAACCTATGGGGAAACAAGAAAATGAATGAAAAGTGGGAAACCATTAGCAGAAAATACAAACTCTAAAAAAGAACCAATTGGAGGTATTTGGGTGGCTCGGTTGGTTAGGTGTCTGCCTTTGGCTTGGGTCACGATCCCAGGGTTCTGGTATGGAGACCCTCATCAGGCTCCCTCTGCAATAGGGAGCCTGTTTCTCCCTCTCTATCTGCCTGCTGCTCCCCTTGCTTGGCGCTCTCTCTCTCTCTCTCTCTCTCTCTGAAATCAATAATAAAATCTTAAAAAAAAAAAAAAAAGAACCAAATGGAACTAAGAATATCAAAACTAAAAAAATTCACTCAGTGAATCTAACATTGAATTTAAGATGACAGTGAGAAGAGGAGTGCCTGGGTGGCTCAGTCAATCAAACGTCCAGCTCTTGATTTCAGCTTGGATCATGTTCTCGGGATCATGACATAGAACCCCAATCTCAGCAGGGAATATGCTTGAGATTCTCTCTCTCCCTCTCCTTCTGTCCCTCCCTCAATCACATGTGCATGCATGCTTGCGCCCACTCTTTCTCTCTCTCAAAATAAATAAATAACATCTTTAAAAAAAGATAACAGTGAAATGAGTCAGTAAACTTAAAGATAAAATAATAAAGATTATACAATTTGAAAAATAGAGAAAAAATAATTGGTGGGGGGAACAACCTGGAAGAATTATGAAACAATATAAAAATAGTTAATATATGTGTAATTATAGTACCAAAAGCAAAGAAAAGAGAGAATGAAGGTAAAAACTATTTGAAGAAATAAGGCTGAAGTTTTTCAAAATTAGTGAAAGAAATTAATTTACAGATTGAAGAGCCTCAGAATTACCAAGCAGGGAAAAAAAAAAAATATATATATATATATGCATATATATATATATAGAGAGAGAGAGAGAAAGAGAACCATGCATAGGCATGTCATAATCAAATAGCCGAAGATCAAAGATAAACTGAATGCAGCCAAATTAAAAATAACAATGTAGTAATGAAATATTACACTCATAAAATCTAATTATTGGACTAACTACTAATCTCCAGTAAGAAACAATCATATTTCAAAATAATTAAAAACTAATCGACCCAGAATTTTGTATTATGGAAATTATCCTTTAAGAATACGGGTGAAATAAAGAATCTTTCAGGTGTAGGGGAAAATTCATCCTTAGCAGCTCTACATTAAAAGTTTTGTTCAAGGAAATCTTTAGCTTGAAGGGAAATAATATCAGATTAAAGACTTAGATCTTCAAGAAGAAATAAAGAACATCAGAAACAGTATCAGTGTAAATAGAAACAAGACTATTTTCTTTAAAATAAACACACACACACAAAAACAAACAGTAGATAGGTGATATCTAGGTAGATAGATTAGACTTGAAAAATTTTAAATGTGTTCAGCAAAAGACACATAAGAAAATAAATAAGCAAGGCATAGACAGGTAGAAAACATTTAAAAATATATATCTGACAACTGACTCATAACCAGAATACGTAAAAGACTTTCACAGTCAGTAATTAAAAAAAAAACAACAGCAAAAAAACAAAGAAAAGGTAAAGAAAGTAAAAATGGGCCAAAGAAATGAACAGACACTTCTTTAAAATAGATATTCAAAGACGAATAAGCACAAGAGAAGATGTTAAATGTCAAGAATCAACATTTTTTTTTTCTGTGAAGACCCAAGTAGCAAATATTTTAGGCTTTTCAGGTCATACATTATTGAAACTACTCAACTCTGTTGTAGCACAAAACAGCATAAACACATAAACAGATGTTCCAATAAAACTTTATTTATAAAATCAGGCCATACATCATATTTGCCTGTAAGTCACACCTTGCCAACCCCTGCTCATCATCATTAGCCATCAGGGAAATACAAACTGAAACCACAGTAAGGTAAAACTAAATACTGACCAGAAAAGCTAAAACCTAAAGGATTAAGAATAAAGAAGAGCTATTGGAAAAGATATGAAGCAACTGGAATCCTCATTCATTGTTGTAAAAAGTAAATTGCATAACCACTTTGGAAAAAGGCTTGACAATTTCTTGTAAAATCAAACATACAGCAATGCTATGACCAGCATTTCCACTTACAGGAAGTTATCTAGAATAATGAAAACACATATCAACAAGCGACTCTTACAGGATTATCTCTGTTACAGCTTTATTCTTAGTCGCCACAAGAGTAAATACTGTATGATTTCATTTATATGAAGTTCTAGAACAGGCAAAGCTAATCCGTTCTAGAAAAAAATCAAAATAATGGTTTCCTCTGGAGATGGTATAGACAGGACTTGACCAGGATGTGAAATTAGGGAACTTTTGAGGTTGGTAATAATATTTACTATGATTGGGGTTTGAGTTACTCAGGTGTGTACCTGTTTGTCAAAATTCAGCAAATGTTCATTTATGATCTGTGCACTTCATTATTTATTTTACACATTTCATTGTAGGTAAATTTGACCTTAAAAAAAAGTCTTGAATTCTGATTAATGATACACGTTCTGCTGTAATTAAGAGGAAATATATGGATATCTCCAATCTGCTTTGAAATATAAACTAATAGATTGGTAAATAAAAAAAGTATTGTAAAAATGCCAATGATAGAAACTACATGGTAGACTTATGGGTATTCACTGTAAAAATCCCTTACATGTTTCTGTATATTTTAACATTTTTATAATGAAATATTGGAAAAACATGTAAGAGAATATCCTGAACAACTTTAAGGCAATATATTTGGAAATTTAAGTGGGAAAATTTTTAGAAAATACAAATTTCCATACCTAATAGAAGAATCAATAGAAAATCTGGGTAGTCCACTATTGTTAAAGACAGTGACTCCATCATTTAAAATTTTCCTATTAAAAATGCTATGGATAATCACAATGGTGACTTTTCTAAAGCATTTAAACAAAAAACAATGCCAATCTTGCACAACCTATTCCAGATAATAGAAATATAAGAAACACTTCTAACTTTTTTTTTGAGACCTGCATAACACTGATACCAAAATGTAACAAAGCTACCACAAGAAAAGACTATTACAGACAAATTTCTCTCATGAATGTAGATGCAGGAACTCCAAGGTCAGTGTCCTGTTAAAGGGTGCAGGCTTCTAGGCTCATACTTACTGAATCATTATCTCTGGGCATGAAGCCCAGTGAGAGATGCATTTTCAAGTTTTTCTACATAACTCAGAGGCACCAGTTTTATAGAGAAGCATTTATAAACACTTGTTTTTCAAGCTTTCTAGGTAACTGAGTTAAGGGAAATAATTGGTAGGCTGTTAATATGCAATGATGCATACACGTCCAAGAGTTTTAAAAACACAAATTAAAGGCATACATATGAAATATAATAGTATTTGTTTGCTAATTAGGAGGAAGGAATATAGAGGACATCATTGGGGTGTGTATGTCCAGTTCATAAGCTCACTCTGTCCTCAGTTTCTCTGGAAACATCCTGCTCCCATCTGTTGGGGGTAGACTCTTAAAAGCCAGATTTTTATAGGCTAAGGAATAGAATTTTCAGCTACTAACCAAGGTTTTCCTCCCCCTTGACACTTGATTCCCCAAGAAATCAATTCACAACATTTCATCCCTTTGATTACCTTGGAGAGGATTAGTACTGTTAGCAAGCATACATAGAAAAAGAGAAAAACTAATGCTTAGAATTTCTAACTGGATTATTAAATATATAGACTAGAGGAAAGCAAATAGGTAAAAACCTTGAAAACCAGATGTTTTACTGTAATTCACTAGATATTTTGAGAGAGATTAAGAGTGTTTTGTTTTGTTGGTTGGTTGGAGCTTGAAAATGCTTAGTCTAAAGGACTAAAAAATATATCTTTTTACCACAAAATACAGTATTGGGAAAAATGAACCACAGTCTACGAGTCATGTCTTTGTCAGTACGGGCTGCCATACAAAATACCATAGTCTACTAGCTCAAGCAACAGACACTTGTTTCTCATAGTCCTGGAGACTTGGAAGTCCAAGATCAAGGTGCCAGCATGGTCTGGAAGCTGGTGAGAGCTTCCTAGCTTGCAGCTGACCCTCTTCTCACTGTGTCCTCACTTACGTTTTCCTCAGTGAACACTCGCAGAGATCGGGAGAGAGAGCAATCTCTCTTCCTTTTTTTCCTCAGGCCACTAAACGTATCAGGCAGCCCCCATGCTCATGACCTAATCTAAACCTAATTACCTCCCATCTCCAAATACCATCTGTTGCACCGGCAGGACTTCAAGGTATGGATTTGAAGGGGAATGACACAAACATTCGGTGCATAACAAGTCAATTATCAGAAGCAGTGCAAAAACTTCTGGAGAGACAAGGAGAAGGGCTATAAAGTATGTGACTAGGAAGGGTTTTGGAGAAGCCATCATCACTCTGTCTCTGCCTGTGAAGAGTTACAGATTGATTTAGAGAATCCCAGAGAAGCTGGTATCCATTCTTAGCTTTCTGGGGTCCAAATGGAGAAGATGACAGGCTCCTCTGAGAAACCCTGGGTATCTGATGGGCAAAGTAGAAGTGGGGATGGTGAACATCGGTACATCTGAGTCTAGGGCGCCTGATAGACAGCCCAACCTCAAGAGCATTTTACAACTTGAGGATTATGGGAGAGCATTCAATATTGTTCTGTACCATTGAGACAGATGGAAAATTACCTGAATGAAAGGCAGTA
The DNA here is from genome assembly GCF_922984935.1 of Meles meles. Classification (NCBI taxonomy): domain Eukaryota; kingdom Metazoa; phylum Chordata; class Mammalia; order Carnivora; family Mustelidae; genus Meles; species Meles meles. The sequence goes on from NC_060070.1 coordinate 14,559,924, forward strand.
GACCAGAGGGGACATAAAGAAAGGAAAAACCATTCCATTAACAAATGTTGCATGGACCACATGAGCCAGATTTTTATGGTAAGAGCCCTCAGCAGTGGAGACAAGGAGGGGAAGGGGAATGTCCTAAGAACAGATGAGAACTATGCATCAGCAGATGTCAGCAAAGACCAGAACTTGATCAAGAATCAGAGGCCCTCTTCTTCCGATAATCCTCCTTATATATAACCCCCATCCCCACCCTATGCCCTTTCCAACCTTAGAGAAAAAGCCTAAGGAAAAGGAAAACAGGGAGATCTGAAGTCACAAAATTTAAAATTATTTTGTTAAACCAGGTTAAACTTTTACACTGACATTCAAAACTTTACACAAATCTGCCTCAAGTCATCACCACCAGGAACATGGTGTGTTTTTGCTTCTGCATATTGGCTGATAATATTTCTTCCAAAATCCCTGAAATTGTCCAACTATGCCTTACTTGTATCACTAACACCTAACCCACTGACAAATATATAGTGGGTGGCCAGTCAGTGCTTCTGAGTAAACTAATGAACTGGATCCGTAGATAAGTGAATGAGTTAGTAAGTTAATGTAGGGAACATGAATGACTAAAATGCCCTTCCAAGGATGATCTCTCTCTTTCAACCTTATCTGACTTATAGGAACAGGTAAAGTCTCATTTTTTCTTCTAAGAAAGATGTTGGGACCATCTCGGCCATTTTTTTAAAAACTCATAACAACTGTTGCCATTTTTGCATATATTGTCTTGTGTTACTCCATAATAAAATAGGCATATATTTGTATACAGATGGAGATAGAACCTCTAAGAGTGTGATATTCTTGAAGACAGACATAGTTTTGGTACGGATTAAACTAGGTTAAAGAAGGCAAGCCCCTGAACCAATAATTCCCCCAATTTTTCACAGTGCAAGCCAAGAGAAAAAAAAAAAAAAAAAACGCATGGTGAGGCAGGAAATTCAACCAAAACTATGTTTTCTTTAGGACTTTAAGTATCAAAGATAACCAAGGTTAAGGATACATGTGTATCCTTATTATCCTGTTTCATGAAGGCAAGATGCAGTAAACTTTTATAGGTTTTGGTTCCTGCTACTTCAGTGGCGAATGTTTATAGAGAAGGGAAATGCATTACAGAAAGCAAAAGTGGGAAACACATGGTGGTCTTCAGCTGGGTGGTCAGTCTCAAACCATTTTTTTGCTCCCTCTTGCACTGATTACTCTGATGCTTGCACACCGTTAAGTAAGTTTTAGTGGGTGATTACCATGAAAATGCAAGCTATTATTGTTGGTAATAACCTGGTATCATTATCTTATTTTTCAGCATTTATTAAAGTAAACAAACAAACAAAAATCTTATCTGGAAAACTTTTTATACATCTTAAGTGTGTTAAGTTAGAGAAATTTATATGGTTCAATGCACAAGTTTTATTTTTCTCAACTATTCTATCTTTTTTCTCTAAATTTGAAATGTCAAGCAGACAATGACTTGGGGTGCAATAGACAGCACATTGTACTCTATAAGGTTTTCAAAACAATGTATTTGTGGAGTCAATGATCACAACAGATATCTATTTAGATACAAAAAATAAAAATATGAAAGGTCAGCATTTATAGCTTAGGAAATTTTTACATGTGGTATGTTTACATTTAGATTTTTACGTTTTACACTTAATATTTTTTACCCCAGAAGAAATAATTAAATCTTCCATTTTTTCCCCTAAATCATCCCCAATATGTATACATATTTGTACTGGTTTTGTTAATGCTTATCAATGTAACATTCCCCTTCCTGGTTTTCAGTATTTCCATCTATTTTCCATTGTATTCACTTACTAAGCCAAAGAAACACTAACAACTGTCTTTGGAACAATGAGTTTTAATTCCTTCTCCAGCACAAATTTTTATATTTAAAAAGAACCCGTTTTTTAGGATTGGCAAATAAACTTCAATTAAACATTCTCTGATTAACTCAGGTTCATTTTGTAATTATTACCCATGTTTCAGTCAGTGGTTAATAATTCCTTTTACTCAAGTAAACTTGAAATTTAACTTCAAATGGTCTGGAAAAACCATATCTGGCTTTTACAGATTAATTTTTACAGTAAGAACTACTTTACTTCTGACTAATTTATACAGTAAAATTTGTAATGATGAAATTAGTGTAAACACACTCTAGCTATGTTCAGTGTGTGTCTGATACATTCACTTTCTCTACAAATGAAGACATATATAAGGAAGATATATATATATATATATAACATATATATAAGGAAGGACTTCCATAATTCTAAGGCGTATTGTGTATTGGTGTCTACCTGGAATTACTTATCACCAAAGCTATTCTTTACAATGTGCAAACATCACTTACTTTCTTCTTTTTTTTTTTAATAATTAGATTAGGATATTCAGTAATATCCCTCCTTTCCAGGCCTGAAGCAAACACAAAGAGTTGATGGTTAAAAAAAAAAAATGAATTCATTCCCTTCATGCACAATTTATACGATGGCGGACAGCTAGGTGAAGTTGTTAGGGACAGTCAACACTGCTGTTCACTTTCACTGATAGTTTCCAAAGCTTCCTCACAAATCACAAAAGAAAGTATGAAATAGTTCTCTGAGGGAACTAAAAACTTGTTCGGGACTAATAAATAGAACTATTGATCTCTTCAGAAACTCCACTGTCTCCTTTAAAAAAATTTTTTTTCTGAATTTAACTGAAATTGCTCCCTTTATTTTTAAAATTTCCCTGAATCCAAGAATAGTTGCCAATTTTGCATCTCAGCCTTTCTCCCCTAGCCCTTCCCTTCTCCAGCCTTGAAAAACTAGTTATTTCAACCTCAGCTTTACCTTGCTGTTGATGCCTAACTAACTAGTGTCCGAACTCAGCCAAAAAATACTTTTATATTGCTTCTTTTCCCCCCATGATAGCTTTCCTTTTACTATTATATGTGATGTTGTTTCCAGTGAACTTTTTGTACTAAACTTTTTTCTTCCTCTAAATTTATAAGATTCCTTATTTCAACTGTGTCATCACACTCCTGAAGTATAGATTTTGCTATTTTGATTCACTTTGGAAATTAAAGAGTATAACATTGACAGTGTATGCTAAAGTAACCTCTATTCTTGATTTCATTAATATAATATATATATAATTTATAACCTTAAGACAAATAAAACTTAATTTTCCAACAAAACCCACATTATCATATTCTAAACAACAATTACTTCCATCTTTTATTTTTTCTCATTTTTATTCTCAGTATTTCCTAATTATATTTTTAACACCAGCCAAAATCTGTACTTGTTGCCCAGATTCTTCTTGAGTGTCTTCATAACCCACTTTAAAGATATTTTACATGAATATACTTATTATAATAAACCTATGAAAACTTAAATAACAGTTTACAGTAAACAAAATGTCTCAGAGATTTTCAATGTTTTAATAAATTATGCAGTATATTTTCTGCATCCTAATTTTAAATTAAAAACAGTTAAAGAAAATATCTTACCCCAAAAGTTTTCTGGCCAGGGACTCCCTAAACTTGTTGTGTTATTAGCCATAATATCCACAAGAAATAGAGGAGACAGAAGAAAAAAAGAAAGAAAGAAAAGCCAATATGTCCAAAAGAAGCACTTTGATTCTATGTCTTTGTGGTTCAGCAAGAGAAAAATAATTTTCACACAACCCCTCATATACTTGTGTTTGCATAAAAGGAAACAAGTGTATCGTGTTTCCTGCTTTTATACTCAAATTAGCAACTGTTTTTCTTATCTTGGAATTCCACATGGTTCCTGAGACACGAAACAATTTCCTTCTCGTCATTTCCTCAGCTAAATTACTGAGTTTCTTCCTCTGGGCCACCTCCAAACTGCCTTTGGGGTAAGAGGCTCCTTTTATTGTTCCTTTTCTAACTCCTACTGACATACATAGGAAGATTCCAAACTCTTAGTAGCAGCACTCTGGGCTAAATTTATATAGGATAGAGAAAGAGACCACTTCCAACACTTGACAAGTAGATTTGTACAGTAAGTTGAGAAGGGTGGGGTGGGAAATTCTGGAAATCCATATTCTATTCAAGTGTAATTAATTAATTTTACCTAATTATAAATCTCAGTTATTTATTAAAATTCTTAACATGCCTCTTTTTTCCATTTGGCATGTTCATTTTGAAAAGTTATTCATGTCGTTTCTTAATTATTTATCTAAAATGCAATTTATGTTTAATTTTTTAATTTTTATGTTCAATTTTTACTAAAAATTAAATATGACAAAATACTCTTTCGTTGGTATGTAAGTGTGAAAAGGATGATTTCCACACTGACAGAGCCTGTTTAAAACCAAGCAAGGGAAGCATGAATACCACCATTGATTGCAACAGAATGTTCAGTGCTGTAGGGAGAAGTACAGTGATCACAGTAATGGTTTTTCATGGAGGTATCTAAGAAAAGCGATGACTTTTGTCCTCCGTGGAAAATTATGAAAATAATTTTACCAAGGGGAGAGGGAAAAAAGGTAGGACAGTCAATACGAATGAACATTGAATCAATAAGTCAATATGAATGAATCATTGCAATTCACACGGGGAATATTGTGGGCGTGACTATAGGAAAGAATGACATGAGACTTTCCAGGAGATGCAGATAAGTGAAAATTTCATGAGTCTTTCTTAGTTTTAGCTTTCTTAGTTTACACCAGATCCTCTGAGCACTGGGAACCCTTTGGAAGTACACGTAGCAATGGCAGGCTGTGCTTAACTGCACTAACCTACATTCAGACCTGATTTACTTTTCAACATTTGTTGAAAAATTTATAAAAATAGAAAATTAAAAGACCATCTTATTTCAAAAAATATGGTCTCATGAAAGTATATTGAAATACTTCTAAAATCTTACAAAAACAGAGTGGGATCCTTCAATTATTAGCTCTATTTTTCAGTACACATTATGTGTTAATATAGGCTGTCGGACTCAATAAATACTAATTTTAAAAAGGCATGCACTTTTATAAAGAGTTCTATAGAGCACATTTGCCCGAAAACAAGCCCTGTGAGTGGAACAGAGGAGTCTGGGTTTGTTGAAACTGCCTTGGGGGCCTTGTGTCCATTTCAGGGCCAGGAGACAGGCTGAGACTTCCTTTCATTGTTTTGTGCTTAATCACCTAGATTTTCTTCTAGAAGTTTTCACATTTGCAGATGGTCAGAAGCCGGTCAAAACCCTGAAGAAAATTTGATCTCTAGCAATTTATGACCTAGGCATATTTTTCTTCTCTGTTAACAGCTTGTTGGGAGCATGAGTTTTTATCTGTGTGTCTAACATGCTTGGTAAGGATTTGTACCTTGGCAGAGGTCCATATAAATGAGTGTTTACGTCTACAGGATTTTGGAGTCCCATGACTTGTAATGCCAAAACAGGAAGTTGATTTTTATCTCTACAAAACTATTAGGTCTGCTTTTCTACTGTTCATTATTTAACAAGTTGAGTCTTTCGTTCTGGATTCTCCAGTAGTCATAAAATATATTGGAGGTTTGCTCTTGGGTCAGATAATCACAGGACTTCTATCCCCCATTCAGGTGTCTGCTCAGGTCACCTCTTCACAGGCATTCATTAGTCACCTTGCTTTAAACGTCCCAACTCCAATCACTGTCCCCTGAGCCTGCATTATCATTTTCTTCAGAACACTTATCTCTCCCTGATATTATACTATACCTTCTTTAGCTTTTCTTTTCTTTTTGTCACCAGAAGTTGAATCCCATGGGATATTGATTTGCTCCTATCTGTTTCTCCTATGGCTAATAGAGTGTTCTTAATAACATGTATGAACATAATTAATAAACAATAAAATAACACAACAGGCTCTTAATAACAGGCTTTTAATAAATATTTATTAAATAAAGCAAAGAAATAATTCCAAAGGATCTGAAGATGAAAGTATTCTGGACATTCCAAGTCTGGTTAATAAAAATGTCACCTACACTTAAAAGCAAAAGTTTAAAAACCTCCATTAATAGGCATTTCAACAGTTTAAAAATTTGATAGATAACTTGAGACAGTCAAATAACACAAAAGAACATTGTCACACTTAAGGGAAGATGCATATTTGACTTTAAACCTCTTTTTTTAGCTTTCTCTTTTAAAATTGTCACAGGTTGTGTCTTCCCCATGTGAAATTAAGCCAAGCAATTTAGTTAAACTGAGAGGATTCTCAGACCAGGTAAGAACTAACCACAAAAAAAAAAAAAAAAAAAGAAAGAAAGAAAGAAAATTTAAATCTATTTGAAAAAAAATCAAGTTTTTAAAAAGTCACTTGGAGGATAAATTTAAGTGTAAACATATTATCTTAACATATTTATGCCCCTTTTTTTCTTCTTGTTTACATGACATGAAAGTTGGTCTTCTTTTTCCTTTCTCCTTAAACGCATTCTCAGGGTGCCTGGGTGGCTCAGTGGGTTAAAACCTCTGCCTTCGGCTCAGGTCATGATCTCAGGGTCCTGGGGTCAAGCCCCACATCAGGCTCTCTGCTCAGCGGGGAGTCTGCTTCCTCCTCTCTCTCTGCCTACTCGTGATCTCTGTCAAAGAAATAAATAAAATCTTTAAAAAAAAATGCATTCCCTTTGGGAGGGGGATGACAATACAGAGAAAGACAAAAGCAGAGGTCAGGTTATGTGTCTGAAAATCTCACTGCTGGGTTAAGGTTTTACAAATTACAGTATAAACAAAGATAATTTTCTGGGACTGGGGTAGGTGGGTATTTTTTCCTACATAAATATGTCTTCCTGAATGTCCGAGTGAAGTTACAGTAAGTGATGGTAGGAGAGAGGCAGGAGCTGATCCAGATGAACAGTGAGCAGCAGAGCTAGAGCCACAGGGTGGGACCCGGGGCTGCTGTCAGGCTGGAGGAAGCTGTCAGCCCCTGCTGGCCAATGTAATGCAAATCAGAGAGGAAAAAAGAATTGTCCTGTCAAAAGATGCCCTCACCTTGCCTTGACTCGGGGAAATGGGAGGAGAAAATAAGGCTCCTCTGAAAATTCCTAATGAAAATCCTGTGCTTATAGGTGTTCAGGCCTGAATTCATAGTATGGGAAGACATCACATTGGAAATTTAAATTGTTTAGCTGTATTAGCAGTAACCTGGATGCTTTGAGAAGCACATTTTCTAAGGAAACACAGTTTAAACCAAAGTCTCAAAGGATGCCCAGAGATAAAGTTGTAAGAAGCAAGGGCTTATCATTTAAAAAATACACATCAGAAAGCCCATCTGGAAGGCAGAACCCACTTTCCTCCAAGATATCCATACCCCAATCCCTGGTACAAGTGTCATATCACATGGTAAAAGGACTTTGCCCACATAAAAAAGGGAGATTATCTTGGATTAATTTAGTGGACCCAGTGTAATCACATAAGATCTTAAAAAAAGAACTTTCTCTGCTTGGAGTCAGAGAGACATAGTAGAAGAGACACATGAGGGACACAGCTAAGAAGTCAGAGAGACCCCAGTTGAAGCAGGATTAACATGCCTTTGCTGGCTCTGAGATATGGGGTCCATGTTCAAGGAGCAGTGGGAGGCTTCCAAGAGCCAACGACAGCCCTCAGCTGGTTAATAGCCAGCAATAAAATGGGGATTCAGTCCTACAACTGCAAAGAACTGAATTTAGTCAACAGCTTGAACAAACTTGAAGCAGATTCTCCCTTACAGCCTCAAGCATTAAGGGATCCAGTTCTGCTAATGTCTTGATTCCAGTTGTAGGAGACCTGGAACAGAGAAATCAGCTAAACTGCACTCTGGCCCACAGAAATAGATTATTTCCAAAGGAACTGAATTCCTCTAAATGATGACTTGTAATGGTAACAATGGGAACCAGGAGAAAATGGAATAGTATCTTCAAAGTGCTGAGAAAAAAAAAAATCGCCTAGGTAACTGAGTATTCAGTGAATTCTACTTTTTAAAGATAAAAGTGAAATACACTTTTGGGAAAACAAAAATTGAGTTTGTTATCCTAAGTTAATTACTAGAGAATTTGGTTAAGAAAGAAGGAAAATTATTCTAGAGAGAAAAATGCAGTGTAAAAAAACCCTGATAAATATGCAAATAAATCCAACTGTTTATATTATGAAAATGGTAACAATAAATTCTAAGTTAGAATAAAAAAAAAATCAAAACACAGCCAAAAGCCTATAGGAGAATATGGATTATAAGTGAAAGGCACAAAAGACCTAAGGCATTCAGGGGCCTTCATTCTTTGGTGAGACAATAAAGATGCTGAAGATTAATTATAGTCTGAAGAAAAGAATGGAACTTGCTTAATCTGAAATAAATTATGCATTAAAAGCACTCAACAAGGGGCACCTGGGTGGCTCAGTGGGTTAAAGCCTCTGCCTTCAGCTTAGGTAGTATCCCAGGGTCCTGGGATTGAGCCCCATACTGGGCTCTCTGCTTAGCAGGGAGCCTGCTTCCTCCTCTCTCTCTCTGCCTGCCTTTCTGCCTACTTGTGATTTCTTTCTGTCAAATAAATAAATAAGATCTTTTAAAAAAAATACTCAACAAATATCGTAATCACCAAAGAAATACTAAAATATTCCCTTGAAAGTTATTTTCAAATATTTCCTTTAGAAACAAGACAAATTTGACCACTATCACTATTTCTACTCAACATCAGACCAAACTATCTTGCTAGTACAATAAGAAAAATAAATAAATATAAAATATAAAAGGATAGGAAAGATAGAAATAAAATGATAATTTATTGTGTATTACATGATTATCTCCATTACAACAAAACCAAAAGTATAAAAAGAAAGAAATCATTAATAGTAACAAATAAACAAACAAGAAAAATACAGTAAAAATTTATAAGATTTATATGGAAAATGATTATATGTTATTGAAGGACATGAAAGGAACCCTTTATTTTATTTTTTTAAAAGATTTTATTTATTTATTTGACACAGAGAAAGAGAGAAAGAGATCACAAGTAGGCAGAGAGGCAGGCAGAGAGAGAAGAGGAAGCAGGCTCCCTGCTGAGCAGAGAGCCTGATGCAGGGCTCTACCCCAGGACCCTGAGACCATGACCTGAGCTGAAGGCAGAGGCTTAACCCACTGAGCCACCCAGGCACCTTGAAAGGAAACTTTTAAAATGTAATGGTGTAATATGTTCACAGATGGGAACACTTGGTACAGAAAAGATGTCAATACTCAACATACAAATTTCCTTTAATTCCTTAAAAAAAAAAATCTACAAGCTTTCTTCAAGAAATCTGGCAAGCTGATGCTAAAATATATATGGAGGATCAAAGGGCCAAAAATAGCTAAGACACTTAAGAAAGAAAACTTAAAGGGACTTACAAATATTATGACTTATTATACTGCTATAGTATTCAGTACAGTGTAGTTTTAATTCAGGGGTAGATAAGCAGATCAGTGATGCAGAACAAAGAATCCAGAAATGGATCCAGAATAAATGGAAACTTGATATACAACAGAGTAACAGGCTAATCTTTGTAGAAAGATGATTTGTTCAGAAAACCACACTGTTGTACAGCTGATTATCCAAGTGGGACAAAAATGGGTTCCTAATTTGTACCATACAAAAATAAGAGTTCCAGATAGATACTTTTAGAAAGCAAAGTAGGGAAGGACCTTATAAACAAACACACCAAAAACATAGACCTTAAAGAAAAGAGTGATTAAGGTAAATATATTAGAATAAAGAACTGATATCCCTCAAAAAACTTCAGAAACAAAAGAAAGTTAAAATACAAGCTGCAAACTGGTATAGAAATTTAATTGGCTTTGTATATTTATTTTACCTCCAGCAAACTTTTGTTAAGTCCCTTCTTATTTCTAATAATTAGCCAATAGATTCTTTGGAATTTGCATATAGACAATTATTCCATCTGCAAATAACTGTAGTTCATTTTTAGATTTCCAAAGACATTGTAGTATACGATGAAATGTCATAGGTCAGGCACAAAATGCAGTAACTTCTCCTTTCCCTTGGAAGTCATAGGTCACTATGTGTGAAAATTAATGAAATTCCTACTATGTACAGCTACTATGGAATTACACATTACAATCCTCAAGGGGACCTGGACTCTGCTTTATTTGATAGACTCAGGAACTAAGACTAGGTCAAGTGTGGAAACCAGAGGAGGGATAATGATTTTTCAGTGGTTGATATCATCCAAGAGGTTTTAATGTTAAACTGTGAGTGGTTGGTAATTTTACAAATAAAACACCAAAATCCTAAAAATCAGCAGTTTTCTTATATATCATAAATAACAAATAAAAAATGTAATAGAATATAGTCATCTTAATGAAAAAACAATATAAAAGAACATACTAGGATATACTAACAAGAATTCTACAATATCTTATGGAAATTCTAAAATTGAAATTATTGATTAAAGAAAGAACAAATCTTAGAAAGAAATATCACACTCCTAGAATAGGAAGACCATATAATATTAAAGATATCAGTTTCTCTTGATATATTCTATGCAATGCCAAAGATCAATGTATAATATCTATTTTAAAAGATCTTATTAACAAGACTGATTTTGTTGGAGCTAATCAGCTGGTCGTAAAATTTTCAAAGAAGAACAAATGTGCAAAAATGTATAAATGAGTATATATTTAGACACATAAGCTTCTCCTTAAGGATTCATTTCATAGAAATATATCCATATTTCACTGCAGCATAGGTCATGATCACAAAATACAGTATTTTTGTGGAAAAACTGTTTGAATTAGCAAAAAAGTTGGGAACAGCCTAAATATCCTTAATAAGATCAATTAAAAATGTTCATACTATGAAATACTACGCATTGACTATTAGATTTGGATAAATGTATGTGAAATGAAATAAAACAATGTCTAAGAGATAGCTGGATGAAAAAAATCAAACTGCAAAAAAGGGTGGTAATATTTCAGTTTGGTTAACAAAAGAGAGCTAGATATAAATATGTATAGTATATATTTAATTTACCTGATAACGCATAGGAGAAACAATCAAATGTTGGCAGTGATTAAGTTTGTGGAGGGAAAGGGATATAGAGAAGAATGTTGACGGACTTTTACTTTGCTCTATACTCAAGATTTTTATAAATAGACTTTAATGTGTGGGTTGTATAATTATCTTCAAAGGGAAAATGGAATGCACTAGTTAGAATTGCTTGCAGTCTCTCCAGTAAATACTCTCTTTTTCCTCAGAAAATGAATTTTTAACTCTCACATAGTGACCTAGCTAAATCCTAAAAGCCCCAGTATCCTACTAACCGGTGTCCACAGGCAATCAAGTCCTGATCAATTAGATGTGAACAGAAGCAGAAGTGCCATTTCCTGACCCTGCCTTGGACTCAGGTCGAATTGTCCTCTCTCCCCATTTCCCTGTCTTCTCGATGGCAAGCAGACTATGTGGAAGTTACTAGAGCAGCCACCTAGGATCAGGAGATAAAGGCTCCAGTCAAGAGTGGTAGAACCTAAAAAGAATAAAATCTCGCCATTTGCAACGTGCATGCACCGTGAGGGCATTATGCTAAGTGAATAAGTCAAACAAAGGAAGACATGATCTCACTTGTATGTGGAAACAAATAAATGAAACCAAGATTATAAGTACAAAGAACTTTGTACTTATCTTTGTCATTGAATGGGGAGTAGGAGAAATGAGTGGAGGTTAAAATGTATAAACTTCCAGTTCCAAAATAGGTCATAAGGATGTATTTGGTGAGTATAGTTAGTAATACTGTATTGCTTATTTGAAGGTTGCTAAGACAGAAGATTTTAAAAGTTATTATCATACACACAAAATTTCGTTACTATGTATGGTGAAGGATGTTAGCTAGACTTATTGTGGTGATCATCTTGAAATGCGTACAAATATTGAATCCTTATGTTGTACACTTGATACTTACTTGAAGTTATGTGTCAAGTATATCTCAATTTAAAAGAAAAAAGGAAGAATGGTAGGACCCCATAAAAGGGCTTGAGTCCCTGATGATTGTAGCTACCATAAAGCTTGGATTGCCTACCAGCATTTTCACATAAGCAACACATTAATTCTATTTATGCCTTCACATTCAGAACCAACCCAAAGGGGCCTGAATGATTCAGTCAGTACTCCTGAGAAGTTGGTGATGTTTCACTGATTTTATGTCACCCATGAGAATAATTCACTGAGGTTGATATAACTTTTGTTTATAGTAAATGTCCTAAGGCCTCAACATTTTAATAAGAAAATTAATTTAGCATGGCATGACTGTTACTGTTGCAATAATCCAGGATCCTAACATGATCACTGTTCAGCACCTGTCCCTCAGCCCCCAACCACCACGCATCAAGTCATTCATTCAAAAGCTCATTCTAACATCTATTAGGGTTTTTTGGCAAATACTTATAATACATTTTAGGAACCAGTTTTGTTCCTTTTAAAGATAAAAACCTTTCCAATTCTCTATGGTTCTCTAAACTTATGTTTGATAAAGTGATACTCAAACTCCCACTACGCCAGAATCCAAATTGCCCAGACCAGGAGATTTATTCTTTTAGAACTACATATTAATATATTAATATACAATCTCCTTCATGACCCGTGCCTTCAGCTCTTTCTTTTCCTTTTTTTAATTTTTCAAAAAGATTTTATTTATTTATTTGACAGAGAGAGAGACAGTGAGAAAGGGAACACAAGCAGGGGGAGTAGGAGAGGGAGAAGCAGTCTTCCGGCTGAGCAGGGAGCCCCATGTGGGGCTGGATCCCAGGACCCTGGGATCGTGACCTGAGCTGAAGGCAGATGCTTAATGACTGAGCCACCCAGGCACCCCAGCTCTTTCTTTTCAATCTTTGGTTCCTTCTTTCAGTCTAAAGATCTTTATCCCTATTTCTTTGGTGTTAGTTGTGATCTCTCCCTTTTCATTCATAATTTTATTAATTTGGGCTTTCTCTCTTTTCTTTTGGATTAGTGTGGCCAATGGTTTATCGATCTTATTGATTCTTTCAAAAAACCAGCTTCTAGTTTCATTGATACGTTCTACTGTATCTCTGGTTTCTACCTCATTGATCTCTGCTCTAATCTTGATTATTTCCCTTCTTGCATGTGGAGTTGGTTTGATTTGCTGTTGATTCTCCAGTTCTTTAAGGTGTAGAGACAGCTGGTGTATTCTGGATTTTCCAGTATTTTTGAGGGAGGCTTGGATGGCTATGTATTTCCTCCTTAGAACCGCCTTTGCTGTATCCCATAGGTTTTGGACCGAAGTGTCTTCATTCTCATTGGTTTCCATGAATTGTTTAAGTTCATCTTTGATCTCCTGGTTGATCCAAGCATTCTTAAGCAAGGTGGTCTTTAGCTTCCAGGTGTTTGAGTTCCTTCTGAACTTTTCCTTGTGATTGAGTTCCAGTTTCAGAGCACTGTGATCTGAGAATATGCAGGGAATAATGTCAGTCTTTTGGTATCGGTTGAGTCCTGCTTTGTGACCCAGTATGTGGTCTATTCTGGAGAAGGTTCCATGTGCACTTGAGAAGAATGAGTATTCTGTTGTTTTAGGGTGGAATGTTCTGTATATGTCTATGAGGTCCATCTGGCCCAATGTTTCATTCAATGCTCTTATTTCTTTATTAATTTTCTGCTTCAATGATCTGTCTATTTCTGAGAGAGGCGTATTAAGATCTCCTACTATTATTGTACTCATATCAATATGACTCTTTATCTTGATTAATAGTTTTCTTATGTAATTGGGTGCTCCCATATTGGGGGCATAGATATTCACAATTGTTAGATCATCTTGGCGGATAGTCCCTTTAAGAATTATGTAGTGTCCTTCTGTATCTCTGACTACAGTCTTTAGTTTAAAATCTAATTTATCTGATATTAGAATCGCTACCCCAGCCTTCTTTTGAGGCCCATTGGCATGAAAGATGCTTCTCCATCCCTTCACTTTCAGTCTGGGTGTATCCTTAGGTTCAAAATGGGTCTCTTGTAGACAACATATGGATGGGTCCTGTCGTTTTATCCAATCTGCAACCCTGTGTCATTTTATGGGAGCATTTAGGCCATTCACATTGAGAGTGAATATTGAGAGATAGGTTTTTATTGACATCGTGTTGCCTTTGAAGTCTTTCTGTCTGTAGATTGTTTCTATATTTCTGTTCAATGATATTCTTAGGATTTTTTCTCTTTTATAGGACTCCCCTTAATATTTCCTGCAGTGTCGGCTTGGTGGTTGCATAGTCTTTTAAGCCTTGCCGGTCTTGGAAACTCTTTATCTCTCCATCCATTTTAAATGTCAGTCTTGCTGGATAGAGTATTCTTGCTTGCATGTTCTTCTCATTTAGTACTCTGAATATATTTTGCCAGCCCTTCCTGGCTTGCCAGGTCTCTGTGGAAAGGTCTGATGTTATTCTAATGGGCTTTCCTCTGTATGTAAGGAGCTTCTTTGTCCTAGCTGCTTTTAAGAGGGTCATCAGAAATTATTACCAACAGTTATATGCCAATAAGCTAAGCAACCTAGATGAAATGGATGCATTCCTGGAAAACTACAAACTCCCAAAATTGAACCAGGAAGAAATTGACAACCTGAATAGACCGATATCTAGTAATGAGATTGAAGCAGTGATCAAAAACCTCCCAAAAAACAAGAGCCCAGGACCTGACGGATTCCCTGGGGAATTCTACCAAACTTTCAAAGAAGAAATAACACCAATTCTCCTGAAGCTGTTCCAAAAAAATTGAAGCAGAAGGAAAACTTTCAGACTCTTTTTATGAAGCCAGCATTACCCTGATCCCCAAACCAGGCAAAGACCCTACCAAAAAGGAGAATTTCAGACCAATATCACTGATGAATATGGATGCAAAGATTCTCAACAAGATCCTAGCAAACAGGATCCAGCAGCACATTAAAAAGATTATCCACCATGACCAGGTGGGATTCATCCCTGGGTTGCAAGGTTGGTTCAACATTCGCAAATCAATCAATGTGAGAGAACAAATCAATAAGAGAAGAGAGAAGAACCACATGGTCCTCTCAATTGATGCAGAAAAAGCATTTGACAAAATCCAGCATCCATTCCTGATGAAAACGCTTCAAAGTATAGGGATGGAGGGAACATTCCTGAACTTCATAAAATCTATCTATGAAAGACCCACAGCAAATATCATCCTCAATGGGAAAAAGCTTGCAGCCTTCCTGTTGAGATCAGGAACACAAAAAGGATGCCCACTCTCACCACTCTTGTTCAACATAGTATTAGAAGTTCTAGCAACGGCAATCAGACAACAAAGAGAAATAAAAGGTATCCAAATTGGCAAGGAAGAAGTCAAACTCTCTCTCTTCACAGATGACATGATTCTTTATATGGAAAACCCCAAAGACTCCACCCCCAAACTACTAGAACTCCTACAGCAATTCAGTAACGTGGCAGGATACAAAGTCAATGTACAGAAATCAGTGGCTTTCTTATACACTAACAATGAAAATACAGAAAGGGAAATTAGAGAATCGATTCCATTTACTATAGCACCAAGAACCATAAGATACCTGGGAATAAACCTAACCAAAGAGGTAAAGGACCTGTACTCGAGGAACTACAGAACACTCATGAAAGAAATTGAAGAAGACACAAAAAGATGGAAGACCATTCCATGCTCTTGGATTGGAAGAATAAACATTGTTAAAATGTCTATACTGCCTAGAGCAATCTATACTTTTAATGACATTCCGATCAAAATTCCACCGGTATTTTTCAAAGAGCTAGAGCAAATAATCCTAAAATTTTTCAAATTTTGAAAAACAAAAAACAAAACTGGCGGCATCACGTTACCCGATTTCAAGCTTTACTACAAAGCTGTGATCACCAAGACAGCGTGGTACTGGCATAAAAACAGACACATAGACCAGTGGAACAGAGTGGAGAGTCCAGATATGGACCCTCAACTCTATGGTGAAATAATCTTCGACTAAGCAGGAAAAAATATTCAATGGAAAAAAGACAGTCTCTTCAATAAATGGTGCTGGGAAAACTGGACAGCGATATGTAGAAGAATGAAACTCGACCATTCTCTTACACCATACACAAAGATAAACTCGAAATGGATAAAAGACCTCAACGTGAGACAGGAATCCATCAGAATCCTAGAGGAGAACATAGGCAATAACCTCTTCGAGATCAGCCACAGCAACTTCTTTCAAGATATGTCTCCAAAGGCCAAGGAAACAAAAGCGAAAATGAACTTTTGGGACTTCATCAAGATCAAAAGCTTCTGCACAGCAAAGGAAACAGTCAACAAAACAAAAAGGCAACCCACGGAATGGGAGAAGATATTTGCAAATGACAGTACAGACAAAAGGTTGATATCCAGGATCTATAAAGAACTTCTCAAACTCAACACACACAAAACAGATAATCATATCAAAAAATGGGCAGAAGATATGAACAGGCACTTCTCCAACGAAGACGTACAAATGGCTATCAGACACATGAAAAAATGTTCATCATCACTAGCCATCAGGGAGATTCAAATTAAAACAACATTGAGATACCACCTGACACCAGTTAGAATGGCCAAAATTAGCAAGACAGGAAACAACGTGTGTTGGAGAGGATGTGGAGAAAGGGGAACCCTCTTCCACTGTTGGTGGGAATGCAAGTTAGTGCAGCCACTTTGGAGAACAGCGTGGAGATTCCTGAAGAAATTAAGAATAGAGCTTCCCTATGACCCTGCAATTGAACTGCTGGGTATTTACCCCAAAGATACAGATGTAGTGAAAAGAAGGGCCATCTGTACCCCAATGTTTATTGCAGCAATGGCTACGGTCGCCAAACTGTGGAAAGAACCAAGATGCCCTTCAACGGATGAATGGATAAGGAAGATGTGGTCCATATACACAATGGAGTATTATGCCTCTATCAGAAAGGATGAATACCCAGCTTTTGTAGCAACATGGACGGGACTGGAAGAAATTATGCTGAGCGAAATAAGTCAAGCAGAGAGAGTCAAGTATCATATGGTCTCACTTATTTGTGGAGCATAACAAATAACATGGAGGACATGGGGAGATGGAGAGGAGAGGGAGTTGAGGGAAACGAAGGGGAGATGAACCATGAGAGACTATGGACTCTGAAAAACAACCAGAGGGTTTTGAAGGGGCGGAAGGGGGCTGGGAGGTTGAGGAACCAGGTGGTGGGTAAGAGGGAGGGCAGGTACTGCATGGAGCACTGGGTGTGATGCCAAAACAATGAACACTGTTATGCTGTAAATAAACAACAACAACAAAAAAGATCTTTATCCCTAACTAGAAAGAAAGAAGTGAAAGAAGAGTCGAGAGTTCTATTTCTTCACCATGTCATTGACCATTATTTCATTTTGATCATCTGGTTCTAATCATAATTTTAAAACCCCTCTATGTTGTTAATGGTAATAAATTTGCAAATCTCATTTTGTGTTTTTTATATTATTACAAATGTATATTCTATTCCCATATATTCTTTTTGTTTTGCACATTTCTCTTAAAATATACATCTCTGATCCACCTATAATACAAATGATTTTTCCTACCACTTTTCCACATATTTCCTTTTTCATGACTTAGCTTTAGTTCCATAAACAGATTTCTCATCTATTTCTGAGTTCTACTGCAATTTTTGTCAAGGGTTAAATTCTGTAATTGATTATTCCCTAAATGCCTCCTGATAGTGAGGTTTTTTTCCTATCACAATGCATGGTGTTTATCTCCTTCATTTTTTAAAATCTTATGCTATCTTTTTGGGTGTAATATAGTTACTTAATAACTGTTACATTTTCATAGAGTATTCAATGATCAATATGATGTATGACTTATTAATTAACTATTTTAATATTAGATATTAGTTAACCTAATAAAATCCAGTTTCTATTTTAAAATAACACTAGTATTTTGCTATTATGAATTATCATAAATGTAACAAAATATTTCATGCATATTTAATAATGCACGATAAATGATGATTCTTAGGTATATTGATTTTATCCTTATTGATCATTTGAAGGCTTTTGAGTGAGATATTAGGGCAAACTTTGAAAATGTCTTGAACTTACGAACAAAAAATTTGTTAAAAATCATTTTCTTTCACAATTTATTATATATACTCCATACTTCCATAAATGGAATCCATCAGCTAAGAATTGTTTCTCTAGGTAATCTCACACCTGTCAGAGAGTGAGAACCAATAAAACAGTAGGTAGGTCTGATCATTCTAGGGATGTTGTATTTTACTGCTTGGTGGGAAGGGTAGGGCTTGGGGGCAAAAGACTGTGTTGGCCATAGTCATCCATTCATGATACTCTTTCATTATTGGTCTATGCTTCCTAACTTCATGTTACCCTGCCATCGTTTATTTGGATGGATCACAGTAAAACATATATTGTTTAAATATAAACATTTTTAATAAGAAGCATTGTGGTCTAGACCTCATTCTGTTTCTTATATTTTCATATATAACACTTTTTTTTTAAGTCCTATCCATCTTGCTGTGTGGACATCTGGTCTGTTGTAAGTAGTCTGTGCATTTTCACGCTCTGTGGGGAGCACCGTTTTATACTTATTCATAAGAAACACATTTTAAAAATCTCCTTCATAGACACCCACTGGGTCATGTTTACAGTCATTTTTTCTTTCATTACTTAATATTTTGAACTGAATTGTATTCAGTCCAAGTTCTTAGGATGCAAATGTGTTTTTTTTTTCTTGTCTTAACTGGGGAGCAGTCATAGCTGTTTGTTCACGTATTTGTTAATTTTTTTTATTGTGAGTTTAAATTTATCAGAAGATAATCTATGGGAATCTTAAGAGGTGAGATTAAGACTGCTTTCTTCCAGAATATATTTGGGGGTTTTGGTTTTTGGGGTGTTTAGTTTGTTTGTTTGTTGCTGGTCACTGGAGATACGTCTAACCTAGGACTACATAAATTAGCGCTGTATGCGTTTCCCTTCAGGTACTGTAAATTTCAAACCCATACATACAGGAAGGTAGTCAGTGGTTACAAATTCTCAGAAGAAACAATTCTCTCTCTTGAAATGTGGGAGCTTTGGCAAGGCAGAAATTTTTTCTTCTTAATTCTCTTTGCCCATAGGCAGATTTCTTTTTTAACTAATGTTTTCATTAAAATACAATCCTTTTTTACAGTGGCAGCTTTATGCAAAGGTTTCAGGCTTATCTCCTCCTGTTAAATGGGCCTTAGGCATAGTTTTCTTTTCTTTACTTAGATCCCAAATTGGGAATTCCTGTTCAACCCTAACTTTATAGTTTTGGCCTCCTTTCCCACTCACAATTCCATGGCGTTTATTTATTATGTTTGTGATTGCTACTTGTTTTTGTTTTTGCCTCTAGACATGTCTCTTACTTTCCAGTGAGCTCAGAAATTCATTTAAAAGTATTGATCTGTTTTTATCTGAAGAGAAACATCTATTGATTTGAAGAAGTAAGGGAGTGAAAACAGTATGTGTGAGGAGAGAGGAAATAATTTCAGAAGAAAGAAAACCAGAAGGATATACTGTTATAAAAGCTAAGGAGAAAGTGTGTTTTCAAAAGAAACGGAAACTCAATATAGTAAGAATGTCATTTCTCTCTAAAGTGAGCTATTAAGTTTCATAAAATTCTTATCAAAATCCCACAAGGTTTTTGATAAACATAGTCAAGCTTATTTTACAAATTTAGAAAGTCAGACTATAGAAGAGCTCAAACAATCTTGAAAAAGAATAGAGTGGAAAGAAAGACTCCACTCATTTTTAAGATTTACTGTACAGCTATAGGAATCAAACTAATGTGGTATCAGTGAGGGATAGATTGAACACAGATCAATAGAACATAGATCAATAGAAAAGAAGTGAAAACCCAGAAACAGAAGAACAGAAATAAGCCCAACTAATTTTTCACAAAGATGCAAAAGCAATTCAGTAGAGGAAATACAGCTTTTTGAACAAAAGATACAGGAGCAATTCAAGACTATAAACAAAATGAAACAAAAGAAGAAAGGAACTCAAATGAAATCCACACTTTATATGAAAAGAAACTGAAACTTAATTACAGACTTTAATGTAAAATTATAAAAAGGTAAAATTGATTGCTATAAAATGTAAAATTTTTGAAAAAAACATAGGAATAAACCTTGGGAATCTAGATGAGATGAGGAATTCTTAAATTAGACAACAAAAGCACAATACATAAAAGGAAAAGTTTGGGGGTGCTTTGGTGGCTCAATCAGTTAAGTGTCTGCCTTTGGCTCAGGTCATGATCTTAGGGTCCTGGGATCGAGTCCCTGATAATCAGGGAGACTGCTTCTCCCTCTGTCACTGCCCCTTCTCACACACTGTCTCTTTCTCTCTCTCTCTAATAAATAAATGGGTGAGCCTGGTGGTGGGTATTAAGGAGGGCACGTATTGCATGGAGCACTGGGTGTGGTGCATAAACAGTGACTCTTGGAACACTGAAAATAAAATAAAATAATACATTAAAAAATGAAAATAGTGATAGCACCAAGTGAATGTGAAAAAAAAAAACTGGATTGCTGATATATGACAAGAAGAGATGTTTAATAGTACAGCTCTCTGGAACACAATTTGGCAATTTCTTACAAACTAAACATGTACTACTATATAACCCCACTCTTGTGTCTTTATCCCAGGTTATTAAAATGTATGTCCACACCAAAAAAACCCTATATTAGAGTGTTTATAGCAGCTTTATCTATAATAGCCCCAAATGGAAACAACTCAAATGTTCTTCAACAGATAAATGATCAAACTGCAGTATCTCTATACTGTGGAATAGTATCCAGGAAAAAAAGAAGAAGAAGAAGAAATCATTGTTACATGCAACAACTTAGATGAATCTCAAAGGAATTATAGTGAGTGAAAAATCCAAGCCTAAAAGGTCGCAGACTGTATGATTCCATTTGTAAAACCATTTTGAGATGACAAAATTCTAAATAGAACAGATTAGTAGTTGCCATGGGGTTAAGGATGGGGTTGGGAGTGGGTGGAAGTAGGTGTGTCTCTCTAAGTATGATAGGAGGTCTTTTTGTGGTGATGGAATTGTTCTGCTTCTTGACTGGCAGTAGATGAAAGAATCTACATTTGTGATAAAGTTGCAAAGAAATAAGCACACATACACACACACACATACACACACACACACACATACACACACACACCCAAATTCATTAAAAGTGGAGCGATCGAAATAAAACCTATAGGTATACTAGTGTCATGATCCTGGGTGTGATGTTGTGCTTTACTTTTGCAAGATGGTATAAAGGGACATACCGGATAAAGCATACAAGAGATTCCTCTAAGGGAATGAGTAGGAAAAAAAGACATAGGAGATGGTCTCTAGGAACTGACTCTCTCTGCCTTGACAAACTTCAGAGAATGTCTAGTTTGAGTGAAAGCCTAGTTTGAACATGAAAATGCGTAGTTTGAGTGAAAGCACAAGAGACGTGGGAATGAAAATATGGAAATTAATGGTAAGTGTGTACATCATGCTATTCACTGCCCATTTCCCCCGCAAGTCTCCAACCCAAGAATGTGTGACAGCTAGATAACCAGGCATTCCCCACACTACCTCCCACTCCCCATCTTCCATCACCACTCCTCACTCCTCCCTCCTGCAAATGGTGGTTTCCTTTTTGCAGAGGTGCATGAACTTCCTGGGGACATGCAGGACACCCTGTCTGGGGTCCACATTCCAAAAAAAGCTCCTGGACTCCTGCCTTTACAGGATTTCACAGAGCAAGATCCATCACCTCAACTACTTCTTGTCAAACAGAAGCCTTATCTGAAAACTGGGAGCTCTAATATCTGCCATGTAGGGTTGTAAACATAACTTTACAATTTGTGATAGGCCATGCAAGGTTTGGTTAATAAATATCCAACAATAGTAATAGTGATAAATCTGTTGAATTAATTAAACAAAGAGGCCTTTGGACTGCAGTGGCTTTAATGTCATGGTAACCCAAGCAAGCATACCAAAGTCTAAGCTCGATATTTGTAAGGTTAAGAAATCAAAACCCAAGGACAACCAGTCACAGAAAGTTAGCAAACCTTTTCCAAACAAGGCAAATACTTAAAATATTTGGTATAACCCATCGAATAATTTCCTTGCTTTGCTTCCAAACGTTTCTGTAGAAAGGAGCTTTCCCTAGCTCCTATAGGTGGGGCAGAGCTCTCTAACCATTTCCTGTTTGGTGCTGCCCCCACTGAAATTGGTTTTTGCTCAAATAAACTCCTAAGGTTTTCAACAGGAATGTGTGTGTGTTGGGGGGAGGGGTTGTTTTTGCAAATCTAGGGAGGAAAGAACAAAGGGAGTTTAGGGTTAAGGGTTGTGGGTGGGCAGGGCGGTGTCACCGCACAGTGATGAAGGCACTGCGTACTGGACACTTCTCTTCTCAGCAAAGCACCCTGCGCTCTGTCTGCCCCTCTGCCCCGGTGCAGGTTTTCACTTGGCCTCAGGGCACACCATAGTCTCACTTTCCACTGGGACTCACAGTCAGAACATCACTTGCTCAAGTTCTTTTGGTTCTCTGCCAAGACAGCAAGGCAATTGTTAAAATTTGAACCAGGAAGCTCATTCCTGCCCTCAAATACTTGGGGCATTGAAAATGACTCTAGGAGAGTCAGGAGGAAAGCATTCTCTTTGCTTTTCCCCTTCCAAAATCTCCTCCTTGTCAACATTCAGGCACTAAAAACGTCTTTTTGTGACCTTGGGCAAGTCATCTAGCCACAACGATTTTTTTTTTTTTTCCTCACCTGTATCATGAGTTCAACAACTTAACCTAGAGCCGGGATACCTAAACTCTATTTGCCTTAAAACTTATTTTACATGATGATCAGGTGACCAATGCCAAAAAGGTCCTACACAATGACATGCCTCTGGGAAACACGAGAGCTTCATTTTTATCTTTCAAATCATTTCTAATTTGATAGATTAGAAACTGTATTTCCTCTTAAATATCACAATTTGGTTATTAACTACAAGTTTGCATTCTTTCTTTAATATGTTTTCCAATAGCCTGTAACTGTTTATTAATTTCCTGTTTGTATTCCTATCCCACTCACTGAGTGAGTTCCTTCCTGTGTTAGGACCTGGCATGTGTCTTGCTCATCATTTCTTACAGGCATTTACCTTGTTGGCTGTTTGCCAGTTGGTTTCCTTCTTCCATTCCTTCCACTCCTTCCTGTCTTTCTCTCTCTGAACTTAAACTTCTTCATGTGCTGGGGTGATAATAATATTCGCCCCACCTAGCTGAGAAGTGATTTAATGGAAGGACTCCTGTAAAGCATTTAGACCTTGAGGTCAATATATAGTAACCATCATTACTCCCCACCTCTAGAAACCCTCTTACTAATGCCTAATGAAATGACTTGGATTAGGAAATTTCTAAGAGCTGTTCTACCTATTATTTTAATCTAATTTTATGGTGATTATTTCCTAATTATAGTGAGTTCTTACATTATGATGAGTTCTTATTTTTTTTAATGTCAGGTTATTAATCTGAGGCAATACCGAAATCAAATCAACTTAAAATGAAACAGTGGTAGTGAGCTTCAAAAAGGACACAAGTGGTTTTACTAAGGACCCAAACACAAATTTTAGTAGAAATTATATTTATATAAAATAACTTCAAAATTAAATGACTAATAGAAACAGAAAAGAGAAACAGCAAAACAAAGGTAGAAAATATTATTCAGTGAATATTAAATCTTGAACATAATGCTATTTCTTACACTGTGACAGCAGCATGCTTTTATAATTTTGAATAATTTAAAATAAATTTTACCTTGAAGAAGTGTACTTAAACAATAAAAGGAGAAAGATAGTTTGTATTTTCCTATAGGTGGAAAAAAAATCTCTATCACATCTCCCTGTGTTGAGGCCATTCGTGACTCATGGAAGCTTATGGCTAAGCAGTTCAAATAAATTGTCCAGAGTGAAAATATGCTTAGTTCTCTACCAAATGTACTTGTTGGTCACAAATAAAATGCTGTCTAAGATTTAAAATGCTGTTATTACACTAAGTAATTTTTTTCTCTATATAATACTCTAAGTAATTTTTTTCTCCAACTTTTTCTTCCATTAACCTCTTACCCTATCTCTTAAAGGTCGTTAGAATTTTGAAAACAAAAAGCAAGCTAATGCTGGAGTGGTTGTTTTTAAGTATTATTAAAGACTCATTTCCTCTTACTTGGTTCACACCCTAAGAGAAGAATTCCATGGGAGGAGACAGTAGAGAAATATCCTTGAAAATCTACGTATAATCAGTAGAATTGTACTCCCTTGGGAGTGATTTTTTTTTTATCATCACAGTTTACTTTAATGAATAACAAAAGTCCATACACCCAAAACTCAATGTCCAAATGCTTCATCTTGTAACTAAGACTGTGTTACAAACTTTTGCTTGAAACAACTCTTTTGTTATTATTGTAACCTGAATTTTCTCTTATCAAAAAAAATTTTATATTTATCATCATTGGTCAGTAGATGTATTATTTCTCAAAAGATAATTATAATATCTTTTTAATAAAACATATGTGTTCATTATTTAAAGGAACCCCTAAGTGGTGCCTTGGTGGCTCAGTGGGTTAAAGCCTTTGCCTTTGGCTCAGGTCATAATCCCAGGGTCCTGGGATTAAGCCCCGCACTGGGCTTTCTGCTGCTGAGAGCCTGCTTCCCCACCTCTCTCTGCCTACTTGTGATCTCTGTCTGTCAAATAAAAAATCTTTAAAAAATAAAAAAAAAATAAAGGAAACTCTAAGGTATTATTTTTGGCAAGTAGTGATTCACTTTCTACTATAAAAAATCAAGTAAGTCATATTTTAATATGAGTATGAGGACAAAGTGCAATATTTTAAAAACAAGATAGACATTATTATATGGGTTCATATTATATCTTTACAAAAATTTAAGACTTTAGTTATTTTAAACAGATTTTATTGTATGTTTTAGCTTGTTAAACATACTTTATGAAGAACATCTTTTTATTATTTTTTTTAAAGATTTTATTTATTTATTTGAAAGAGAGAGTGAGAGAGATCACAATAGCAAGGTGAAGGGTAGGGGGAGAAGCAGGCTTCCCACAGAGCAGGGAGCCTGATGTGGGACTTGATCCCAGGACCCTGAGATCACAACCTGAGCCAAAGGCAGATACCCAACTGTCTGAGCCACCCAGGTGTCCCCAGAACCTGAGTAATAAAATATTTTTATTATTTTTTAATTTGTTTTTTTTAAAGATTTTATTTATTTATTTGACAGAGAGAGAGAGATCACAAGCAGGCAGAGAGGCAGGCAGAGAGAGAGGTGGAAGCAGTCTCCCTGCCGAGCAGAGAGCCCGATGCGGGGCTCGATCCCAGGACCCTGAGATCATAACCTGAGCCGAAGGCAGAGGCTTTAACCCACTGAGCCACCCAGGTGCTCCAATTTGTTTTATTTTTTAAAATTTTTACAATTATTTTTATTTATTTACTTTAGATTTTTACTTTAATTCCAGTATAACTAACATACAGTGATAAATTATTTGCAGGGATACAATATAATGATTCATCACTTGCCTACATCACCTAGTCCTCATCACGACAAGTGCAGTCCCTAATGCCCATCACCTATTTCACCCATTCCCTCACCCCCCTCCCTTCTGGTAACCACCAGTTTGTTCTCTACAGTTAGAGTCTGTTTTTTGGTAAGTCCCTCTCTTTTTTCCTTTGCTTGTTTGTTGTTTCTTAAACTCCACATATGAGTGAAATCATATGGTATTTGTATTTCTCTGACATTTTTGCTTACATAATACTCTCTAGCTCCACCCACAACATCATTGCAAATGGTTTGGCTATTGTTGATAAAGCTGCTATAAACACTGAGAAGCACGGACCCCTTCCAAACTGTATTTTTGTATCCTTTGGGTAAATACCTAGTAGTACAAATGCTGGGTCATAGGGTAGTTGCCTTTTTAACTTTTTGAGGAACATCCATACTTTTTCCAGAGTGGTTGCCCCAGTCTGCTTTCTTACCAATAGTGCATCATGGTTCCCCTTTCTCTATCCTCCCCAACATCTGTTGTTGGCTGTGTTGTTAATTTTAGCCATTCTGACTGGTATGAGGTGGTATCACATTGTGGTTTTAATTTGTATTTCCCTGATGATAAGTGATGTCGAGCATCTTTTCATGTGTCTGGTAGCCATCTGTATGTATTCTTTGAAAAAAATGTCTATTTATGTCTTTTGCCCATTTCTTAACTGGATTATTTGTTTTGGGGGCATTGAGTTTGACAAATTCTTTATAGATTTTGGATACTAACCATTTATCAGACATGTCAGTTGCAAATATCTTCTCCCATTCTGTAGGCTGCCCTTCATTTTTGTTGATTGTTTCCTTCACTGTGCAGAAGCTTTTACCTTGATGAAGTCCCAATAGTTCATTTTTTATTTTGTTTCTCTTGCCTCTCATGATGTGTCTAATGAGAAGTTGCTACAGCCAAGGTCATAGAGGTTATTGCCTGTTTTCTTTTCTAGGATTTTGATTGTTTCCTGTCTCACATTTAAGTCTTTCATCCATTTTGAACTTAGTTTTGTGTATGGTGTAAGAAAGTGGGCCAGTTCCATTCCTTCGCATGTCACTGTCTAGTTTTCCCAGCACCATTTGTTGGAGAAACTGTCTTTTTTCCACTGGATGTTCTTTCCTGCTTTGTTGAAGATTAGTTGACCATAGAGCTGAGGGTCCATTTCTGGGTTCTCTTGAAGAACACCTCTTTAAAAATGTATATGAATAACAGCTTATCCTGAATTCATTTTCAGAGGTTATTTTTTATGTTTTGGTACATAAATTGTATATGACATAGAGATGATACCCCAAAGTATAGAAAATATAACCTCGGCCTTTTTGCACCATGAACACTAAATGCATGAGTACAGAGTATGAGGACAAAGTGCAAGAAATGAAGCCACACAGCACAGAAAAGAAGCTGTGAATTAGCAGTGTTAAAGGAAAACATTTACATTACACGTTAAAGATAATTAAGTCCTAATTAAGGACAAAGCTGTTAAGTTTTAACATTCATTGAAAAGAAGCTAAGCAAGAGTGAAGATATAATGTGATGCCATAATTATTTTCTTAGAATTTAATATTTAAGAGTAATTTTCATGAATACCCATTACCAAAATTATAGCCGAGGACTCAAATTATTTCTTTTGCGCTTCTCACAATGATTTCCAAGGGGCCAAATAGTACAGAGGATTTTAAAGTGGGGGAAGGGGTGCTATAGTGCTGGTACAATAGTAAACAATTGCAAGAAAGCTTGTATATTCTATAGTTGCTCTATCCAATATTGTAGCCTGCTTGAGCTACTTAAAATTAAATTTAAATTAATTAAGATTAAATTAAATTAGAAGTTCAGTTTATCAGTCACACCAGACACATTTTATGTGCTCAATAGCTACGTGTGACTAGTGGCTGCCATACTGGGGCCATAGGTACAATTTCCATCATGATAGGAAGCCTTATTAGACAGTACTGTCCTATAATTGCCAGATGTGGAAAAGCATCCATGAAAATATGGATTATTTTCACATGCCTTTGGAGTTATTCAAATTTTATAAATCAGTGATGAGATAGTAGAGACATGCTTCTACAGTATTAAAAGGTTGTATAGTCTTAAGATAAGAACACAAAATTTGGCCTCAGATGATTCTGGATTCAAATCTTACCTCTGTTAAGTGACATTGTACCTAGTACTTTTCATTTCTGAGTGACTGTCCCTTTATTTGCAAAATAGGGTAACATTATTCTTGCCTTGTAAATTTATAAGTATTAGAAATTATGTGGGGAAGTGCTTCTTATAGCGGAAGACACATAGTTATGGTAGTTATTGTTTTTATTAACAAATGGAAAACGAACAATGCTATTGATCATACATAAAAATCATACTTTAGAACAAAGAGAGTCTATTTGCTAGGAAAAGTATCTTATAAGGCCTCAGTTTCTTTCAGAAGATTTACACCAAAAATGTTTGTAACTATGGTAATCACAGGACAGGGAGGAACTAGCCAAGCCAGGACAAGACAATATACAACCTCAAAAAACAAACAAATAAACAAACAAAAAACAGTGAATAAATTGGTATGAAAAGGAGAAGTGGGAGATGATTAAAAAAAAAAAGAAGAAGTAGGTATATCCAAGGGTAGAAAGGAGACAAGCTAATTTCAGATGAAGTTTCTCCTAAAAACATATCAGAAAAAAGTATGAAGCATAATCAAAGAGGGAAAGATAAATCATTTCTCACTACAAGACTATGAGGATCCAGTTTTCTTTTTTTTTTCCTATTGTATATTTTTTTCTCAACATACCACATACCCTCGCCAATGTCCATGACCCAGCTACTCATGCCTCTTATCCTCCTCCCCTCCAGCAACCCTAAGTTTGTTTTCTGAGTTTAAGAGTCTCTTATCGGGGCACCTGGGTGGCTCAGTCATTAAGTATCTGCCTTCAGCTCAGGTCATGATCCTGGGGTCATGGGATCGAGCCCCACATCGTGATCCCTGCTCAGTGAGAAGTCTGCTTCTGCCTCTCCACATGCCCACCCCCCGCCCCCCACCGATTGTGTTGCCTGTCTCCCTGTCTTTCTCTCTCTGTCAAATAAATAAATAAAATCTTAAAAAAAAAAAAAAGAGGCTCTTATGGTTTGTCTTCCTCTCTGGTTTCATCTTGTTTCATTTTTCTCTCCCTTCCCCTATGATCCTCTGTCTTGTTTCCCAAATTACTCATATCAGTGAGATCATATGATAATTG
Source organism: Meles meles (assembly GCF_922984935.1). Lineage (NCBI taxonomy): Eukaryota > Metazoa > Chordata > Mammalia > Carnivora > Mustelidae > Meles > Meles meles. The sequence goes on from NC_060070.1 coordinate 14,588,732, forward strand.
TCTTTCTCCGGTCGACTTATTTCGCTCAGCATGATACCCTCTAGTTCCATGCACGTCATTGCAAATGGCAAGATTTCATTTCTTTTGGTGGCTGCATAGTATTCCATTGTGTATATATACCACATCTTCTTGATCCATTCATCTGTTGATGGACATCTAGGTTCTTTCCATAGTTTGGCTATTGCGGACATTGCTGTTATAAACATTCAGATGCATGTGCCCCTTCGGATCACTACCTTTGTATCTTTAGGATAAATATCCAGTAGTGTAATTTCTGGGTCATAGGGCAGCTCTATTTTCAACTTTTTGAGGAACCTCCACACTGTTTTCCAAAGTGGCTTCACCAGCTTGCATTCCCACCAACAGGTAGGAGGAAGAACCAGTTTTCTATAAAACTATTTTTCCTGTGCTATAGAAGCAAATATATCTAAAAGATCCAAGAGAAAAAAGATGGCAAAACTGTTAAAAACATCTACCCGTGGCATGCATTATAACTTTAAGCAAGTCACTCTAAATTGATGTGCCACTGTTTGTGATACACAAAATGCATGGGTTGAACCAGATGATGTTTAATCCCTCCAGATTCAGAAGTAAAACTTACAATAAGTCATTTGTATCTGAAATTAAAATTTGCATTTTCTGAGATCATTCATCATAAAGAGGCATCCCAGGAAAGGCATATGGCCCGGTGTCTAGGGGAACATACATAAATGATAACACAAGACACATGTCACTGTGTCCAGATCTTCCATAATTGAGAATAAAGGAGTCAAAGAGATAAAATTTCAGAGCTAGGGAGAGATCTCAGGTGTTGTCTGTATATTCCATGGAGAAAGCATCAGATGCCTGAAATTAACCAGGACACTGGAAAAGACAGGATTTTGGAAGAAGAAGAAATTGACTCCTTTAGCATGAGACTGGGGCTCTTTAACACCCAAAAGTAGCAGAAATATGTGGCATGAAACAAGGAACAAGGTGAAGAACTTAAAAAACTGCTGAGAGAGCCCAGAGGCCTCAGACTCAGGAATCAATTTCCATTTAATTCTGAAAAATAAAGTTATGACTATATAAAGAGAGTAACAAAATCTATTATTTCTCTCTCTCTCTCTCTCTTTCTCCATATATATATATATATATACACACACACACACACACACACACACACACATATTCAATATCTATATACTTATGTGCCATAAATAGTGCTAGGTACTAGGGAGGCAGGGATGAAAAACAATCACAATCCCAGCCCTTTGAAACTTAAAAACCATCTATGTCTGAAATCAGGTCACAATTTATATTGTTAGTTTAATAAACACAGGCATTTGTACTGATAAAAACAAGTATTAAGGGTCTGTTATTAAACCTCATCCCCCCTCCCCACCCCATGAGGCAATGAGGGACACTGATGAAACGACCAGAAGATGGCAATATGCAACTCCTTACTTCCTGCTGTCCAGGTTGCTGCAGCCAAAATGGGACACTGTATGTAGCCTGCAGCACAATACCTCCATTACAAGTGTGCATCATGCTTTCCATTGTCGTCCTTTGCAATAGGCATGCTATGTATATTTTGATCACCAGGCAGTATAGGCATTGCCAGATTTATAGGTTTTATTGATGATCAGGTAGTTTAAAAGTGCAATGTTATAAAAATCTCAGATCTCCAGACCCATAGGAAGACATCCTTGGCATCTACTCAATTCTTCATCCTTTTCCTATTTTCAACAATGTGCATAGCAAATTTTAGGAACATGAAGTAGAATTCTCCTAAATCAGTTGCTTTTATTAATTAGAATTGTTAACCCTAAAATAGATGTGTTTATTTACTGTATTATAAAAATTCTCAATTATATTTTATTTTTCCTGGAAAAAAATTCAGGTTTTAACCATCATTATTTATGCAAAATACTTCGCTAGTTGAAATTCAAGATAAAAATATTTCAAAATTGTTTGCTCTACTTTTTTTTCTACATTTTTTTTAATAGAAACAGTTAAACATTCAACAGCTCACTTTCAAATCAGTTGGGTTTACTCGACATAGATATAACACCAGTAATTTAAAATTATGAGTTGGTCAGTCACCTTCATAAAAATGTGGGAGAAACTTTTTATCTATTTAAGCAGAATAAGTACTACTTGCTACTCAAATATTCTAAAAGCAATTGAAAAATAAAGATTTATGGGTTTTTTAAAAGATTTTTTAAAAGATTTTATTTTTTTATTCGAGAGAGAGAGCAGGAGCAGGAGAAAGGGGGAGAGGGAGAAAGAGAAATGGGCTCCCCACTCAGCAGGGAGCCTGATGTGGGACTCAATCCCAGGATTCTGGGATCATGACCTGAGCCAAAGGCAGATGCTTAACTGACTGAGCCACCCAGGCACCCCATGATTTATGTTTAATTCCAGTTGGTGCTGTGGTTGCTTTGAGTTAAAACTGTGGTAAAAAGAAAGACATAATAAAAACTGTGGATATTTGCTCTTTGTAGAAGTGAAAAACACATTATAGCTCCCAAGAGTAATAAGTCAAACACGGTGTTTGTCAGAGATCAATGCGTTAATAATGTTCAGGTTTAAGAACTGAGAAAGGACCAAATAGTTAAGCAGAACCTGTTGTATTTTTTCTAAACTTATCATTAAAATATATCAAAGGACTAAAAAAGGATAAAATTGTGGGACTGAAATTTAAGCAATTTCCAAAATCTAGGAGGAATTTCACTAACTATAAAGGTGATGGAACTGGATAAGAAATGGAATCAGTGGTAAGCCTTGTTCTGCCACACTAAGTAAGAATAGAAAATAACTTGTTCTCCCTCCTCTGCTAGCTCTCTCTCCCTTTGTGGAGAATCCGGAAATCCAGCCATGCACTGATAATGGGAGTAGTAATAATAATGGGAAGAGAATTTTACAGGTTTGGAAAAAACTGGTAGATCTAAAGTGTATATTTTTACAATCGTAGCCCAGATGTTCTGATTTTTAATAATATTGTATATATCATTGGTTCCTTAAGACTAGTATTCCATATCGTGAAGTTCTGCCAACACCACCTCTAATCAGCAAAAATCCCTACCTTCCTTTGTTTTTCCTTTTTTTTTTTTTTTAAGACTTATTTATTTGCGGGGGGAGAGGCAGAGGGAGAAAAGAGGCAGACTTTCTGCTAAGCAAGGAACCAGTGGCAGGGCTCAGTCTCAGGACCCTGAGATCACAACCTGAGCCATCCTGAGATCATAACCTGGGCAGAAGGCAGATGCTTAACCAAATGAGCCACCCAGGTCCCCCTCCCTGACTCTTCCATGGTTTTTCCCACCACAAATATTTCTAGGAATTCTTTAAAACATTTTCAGTTATACTCTGAATTCATAAATCTTGGTGACTTTGATAAGCAGTCTCTATCAGCCTTTAAATAAGAACTAATAATCCAAGGAATATAAGTTTATTAAATACATAAATATAAACACTAAGAAAAACAATACAGTTAAATAATGTTGATTTTAGTAGGAAAAGTAGGGCAAGGAAGAAGGAGGAAGTATAGGATATATTAAATTGCTCATATTTAAACGTCAATAAATACCATCTAAATATATAGAAGATGTGGAGACACTGAATTGAGTTAGAAATAGATATTGGTATGAAGGCAACCACTAAAATAAAAATACAAAACTGCCAAATTAGCAATTAATCACACATACATAAAAAATAAAAGAAAACCAAGCTGTATAATGAAATATATTAAACACACACACACACACACACACACACACACACACACACACAGAAAACAAGGACCATAAGAAACTATGATGACAGGACTAACACTGAACATATCTATCATATTGAGAAACACAAATGAGCTAACCTCACCCATTAAGAAAAAAACACTTTCTGATTGTACCTCAAAGCTAACTGAAATCTCTGCTATGTACAAGAAATACATCTACAGGACCGATGGCTCTGAAAGTTTGAAATATTTTAAAATAGGATCTAAAAGTACCAAGCAAATAGCAAAACCCACAAAAGTAATAGGTCTCAATCTCAATATCAGATAAAAGCAAAAGAAGTCAAAAGCAAAAAAAGGGAAAACATTTGAAAAGCATTAAACCATTTAAAACTTATAGAGAATAAAATGCACAATGACACTTTAAGAACTTGATATTTATCAACTCTCGTAACATAAAAATTCATTTACCAAAATATAAATGACAGGACATCCACTCTAATTTGCTTCAAATGTCAAGGCTAATGATACCCCCCACATACCAAAAAGGTATGAAAGCTTTATTACTTAAATAATGAGGTTTTTTAGATAGAGCAAAGATTCCAGGCATGTCTGAAAAAGGCTGTAGAGAACACAGGCTTGGGGGCTTCATTGTGGCTAGAGAATGGAGTGGAACCAAGCTGTGGGTTCCCTGTAGGTGGAAGCTTGTGTGGTTTAAACTTCCCACCAGAACGAAAGGAGGGAGCACTGGCTTTCATATCCGCTTGTCCAGATCCAAGCAGAAGGAGGAGAAATGACAAATATCAAAATGTATGCAGTCAAGCTCTTTACTGCAGTATTAAAGAACTGAACAGCCAAACGGAGCATCAGGGAATTATAAAAACAGTGATTTCAGGAAGCAGCTACCACCTCTACAGCCGGACACTGGAAAGGAAGAGGTTGTAATTATTAAACTTAGATGCTTCCAAGAAGAACTCCAAGGAGCTGAAACTCCGACTCTGAGTTGGGGCCTCTGCTTGACTGGCGCTGGTATTTCTCGGCTTGGAGATGCATCCTGGGGATAGGATCAAGACCTCTAAAAAAGTAAACAGGAATTTCTAGGTCAGCACCCTTGAATTTCTCTATTCTGATGGCATAATCGAAAGACGTATGGGGCTTACTCTTGGAACAGCAAAAGGAAGTTGCAGTGGTTTCCACTTGAGTCCTTCTTCCATTTATCATCTGCCCATGGCCCTCATGCTGAAAGATGGAACAAAGTATTATTTTGAATTCTTAGATATTCACATCAATTTAGAGTTAGTGTCTGATAATTCTTGATAGGGCAGAATATTTCCTTCTTTCCCAATACACAGTCACTCTCGCAAACAACTTGGGGAGAATCTACACTATAATCTTGTGTCATTTGTGCAGAATCCTTCCGTAGAAGAGTCCGATTTCCCCTTCTCAAAAGACGCTGAGTATGGTCATGGGCTAAGAACCAGACTTGAAAATATTTTTCTGTTATTCGGATCCAAAACATTTAAGTAAGCTCTCAGTCAACATCAATCTCAAGGACACTATGACCAATAATCTACACCGAAGATCCCTTCAGGACAAAATGTGCTGGAACTCTGAACGTGTTATCTATTACGGTAGATGTGTCCATCTTATCTTTGGTGATTAGAAGCTGCCACAGCCTCTGCTACTCCATTGCCCGCAGTGAAATGGATGAGCCAGCCTCTCGCCATCATATTCAGGTGGCAGAAAAGAGCTATCAGAGCTTCTCAAGGCTGCTCCTGCTCCCCTCACCAGTGTATTTCTCAATGCCTTAGTGAAGGTCCTCTTATATTATTATATCAGCGGTATTCGGGCAGCTCAACTTCCGTAATGTAAGCCACCATTGAATCTAAATTTTAGTCAACCAACCAACTAAATCGTTAGAGAAAAGTGGGTTACGGAATTCATATATTAAGCACTTCAAGGAATGTTTAAGAACTTTCCAAATGCCTTCTTTAAATCACAGCTAGGAGTTCAGCTAGATCGTTACCTGCCACAAAATATTTTGAAAATCTTATTTTTCCCTTGTTCTGGTAATATGTTGAAGTCAAAGAGGAAATACTACACTTTGCTCACACATAATTACCTTCTTACCAATAAGTAACTACAACAAAATGGAGGCATTATCAGAGAAACAATGTTCCTATGTTGCCTAACACATCCTAGATCACAAATCTGAGAAGGGAATGGTATATGTGAAACTTAAATAACTTATTAACTGGCAAGCCTATTGCAGTCCATGATAGATTACATGGAAAAAACATAGTAAGGTATATTAGTTTCTTGGGGCTACTATAACAAATTACCATGAACTGGGTGGCTTAAAACATGAAGAATTCCTTCATTTTCTCAAAGTTTTGGGGTCTGAAAGACCAAAGTCAAGATATCAGCAGTGTTACTTACTTACTTTCTTTTTTTAAATTTAAATTCAATTAGTCGACATACAGTACATCATTAGTTCTTGATGTAGTATTCAAAGTTTCATTAGTTGCATATAACAACCAGTGCTCATCAGATCACATGCCCTCCTTAATACCCATCACCGAGTTACCCCATTCCCTCATGCCCCTCCCTTCTGCAACGCTCAGTTTGTTTCCTGGAGTCAAGAGTCTCTCATGGTTTGTCTCCCTCTCTGATAACTTGCCATACAGTTTTCCCTCTCTTCCATTATGGTCCTCTGTGCTATTCCTTATATTCCACATATGAGAGAAACCATATGACATTGTTGACATTATCTTTCTCTGATTGACTTATTTCACTTAGTGTAATACCCTTCAGTTCCAACCACATCAATGCAAATTGTAGGTATTCATCCTTTTTGATGGATGAGTAATATTCCATTGTATATATGAACCACATTGTCTTTATCCATTCATCTGTTGAAGGACAGTTTGACTATTGTGGACACTGTTGCTATGAACACTGGGGGGCATGTGCACCTTCTTTTCACTATGTCTATATCTTTGGGGTAAACACCCAGTAGTGCAATTGCTGGGTCATAGGGTAGCTCTATTTTTAAGTTCTTGAGGAACCTCCGTACTGTTCACAGTGTCTGCACCAACTTTCATTCCCACCAACAGTGTAAGAGGGCTCCCCTTCCTCCACATCCTCGCCAACATTTATTGTTCTTTGTCTTGTTAATTTTAGCCATTCTAAGCAGTGTTGGTTTTTTCTGAGATCTCTGAGTAAGAATCCATTCCATGCTTTTCTCTAAGTTTCTTATAGCTGCCAGCAATCTGGCATTTTTGGCTTGGAGACACATTCCTCCAATCTCTGCCTCCATCTTTAATTAACTTCTTCTCAGTTTCTCTGTGTGTCTCTCCCCCCCCCCCCGCTTTTTTCCAAAGATTTTATTTATTTATTTGAGAGGAAGAGGGAGAGACAGAGATAGCAATAGAGATAGTGAGAGATGAGCAGGAAGGGGAGCTAGAAGCAAGCTCCCCGCTGAACAGGGAGCCAGACATAGGACTCAATCCGAGGCAGGGCTCAATCCCAGGACCCTGGGATCATGACCTGAGCAGAAGGCAGACTTCTAACTGAGCCACTCAGTCACCCCTTTTTTCCCCTACTTATAAGAATTCTTATCATTGGATTTAGGGCCCACATGGATCCAGGATGATATCATCTCCAGATTCTAATCTGTTACATCTGCAAACCCCCCCCCCTTTTTTTTTTTTCAAATAAAGTCACATTCATAGGTGGAAGTAACATATTTTGGAGGAGGTTGAGGGTCACCATTCAACCATTACATAAGGAAAGTAGAGTTCTATATTAGGTGAAGTAAGTAACTCGGTAAGTTAAAATAAGTAGAAGTAGAACTAGTAATAGCCTCTTCTTAAATGAAATCATGCTAGTGCCACTTCTGTAATGGAGATGTAGACTCTGCAGCCCACGCCTTCTGCTAATCACAATGAAAACTTGGGATAAAACTTTGCCTGCCCTTCCCCACCCAGCCAAGGAACCCTCTAAGGACTATAAAAAAACACTGAACAGAGAAATAAGAAACAGAGAGGAACAAGTAGAAAACAACAAAATAGCAGACTTAAATCCACCCATATAATTACATTAATTTGATTGATGTAAAAATTATAAATGAAATATATCCACATTCTGTTTTGCGACTGTCTTTGAAATCCAGTATGTATTTTACACTGAAAGCTCATATCAATTCAGACGAGGCTCAGTAACTCCATAGCTACAGGTAGCTAGCAGCTACTGTATGGGACAGCAAAGCTCTGAACCTATAAACCAGTTAAAACTGAGATCTACAAAGTGGATTAAAGAAAGACCTCATTGGGGCACCTGGGTGGTTCAGTGGGTTAAAGTCTCTGCCTTCGGCTCAGGTCATGATCCCAGGGTCCTGGGATCAAGCCCTGCATCAGGCTCTCTGCTCCGCAGGGAGCCTGCTTTCTCCTCTCTCTCTGCCTGCCTCTCTGCCTAGTTGTGCTTTCTTTCTGTGAAATAAATAAAAAATATTTAAAAAAAAAGACCCCATTGGTCTTTCAAAAGTTAAAAATATACCTACAATATGACCAAAAAATTCCTAGGTGTTTACCAAGAGAAAAGGAAACATAAATCCACTCAGACTCACACAAGAATAATCATAGCAGCTTTATTTGTAATTGCTCAAACTGGAAGCAACCCAAATTATCAACTGGTGAATGGATAAACAAGTTGTGATATATTCGTATAATAACGTGCTGCTCAGCAATAAAGAAGAACAAACTATTGGTATGAACAACGTGAATGAATCTCAAAATCTCTACGCTATGTGAAAGAAGCCAAGCAGTAAAGGGTATGTATCATATGATTAAATTCCTATCAAATTCTAGAAAATGCAAATGAATTTCTAATGACTAAAAGTAGAGCAGTGATAGCTTGGGGAGGGAAGAGTGGATTACAAAGGTGCACTCAAAGAATCTTTTGGAAGTAATGGAGCTATTTTTTTATTTTGGTTGTTGTGAAAGTTTTACATACGCATTAGGCAAAAATGATCAAAAGGAACCCGATGATTATGTGACATTTACACATTTCAATTATACTCCAATTAAAGTTATAAAAAATTAATAAATAGGAAATAAAACTGGAAATAAACAACACACCAGATAAGAAAATACCCTACCATCTGACAATTTTATTATACTTCCAAACAATGATTGTGGGCGCCTGGGTGGCTCGGTTGGTTAAGAGTTTAAGCCTCTGCCTTCAGCTCAGGTCATGACTTCAGGGTCCTGGGATCAAGCCTGTTGCTTCCTGCTCAACGAAGTCTGCTTCTTCTTCCTCTGTTCCTCCCCCTTTCTCATGCTTTCTCTCTCCCTCTCAAATAAGTAAATAACTTTAAAAACAAAACAAAAACAAACAAGCAAACAAAAAAACAATGATTGTATCAGAGAAAAAAATCTACATGGCAATTGAAGAAAGCTAAAGAATAATAATTGTTACAGAAACAATGACTACCACTGGACACTACTTACTCTGAACATTGGAAACTAAGAGGAAAGAAAAGTATTTATTTGGTTTTTCCTAAACAAACTATTTCTGGGTAAGTCTAGCTGAGGAAGCAAAGGGGTTTTTTTGTTTGTTTGCTTTGTTTTTTTGCTTTTATTTATTTATTTGACAGATCACAAGTAGGCAGAGAGGCAGGCAGAGAGAGAGAGAGAGGAGGAAGCAGGCTCCCTGCTGAGTGGAAAGCCTGATGCGGGGCAAGATCCCAGGAGCCTGGGATCATTACCTGAGCCGAAGGCAGAGGCTTTAACACACTGAGCCACCCAGGCACCCCGGAAGCAAAGGTTTTTTTACAGAATATTCCCACCTACTAAATGTAGAAGAAATGATAAAGTTGTTGTTTTTTTTTAAATCACCATTTCACAAAACCCAAAGAAATAATTAAGCAAAGGTCATCACAGAGTAGAACCATCCAAACATAGGTTAAAAGGGAACATTACAATAAAGGTATTGAGCTGTTATCACCTAAACCCACCAAGCAATTTTAGCATCACAGAAAGAACCACCAAACATGTGCCTCCTGATATGTGGTATTATCAAGCTCCCTACAGCACTAAGAATTCTTAATAAGAAAGTGTGCCTGAATTTAATCAAAACTTTAGAATGAATTCCTATTTATATGAAGTATGACACTGTGAAAAAAATGGAGAGATAAATCTAGAATGTCAGGTGTCTGTAAGACAGCTTGTTCCATTTCTGTAAGAAATCAATGGTAGGAGAAATAAGTGGGGGACTGGAGGAGGGCAACTGGTTTGGATATAAACATACTTAAGAGATTTAACAATGAAATGCCAAGGGTGGACCATGTTTGAATGCTGAGTTCCAGAAAGAAAGAAAAAGAGGGAGGGAGGGAGGATGGGAGAGAGGATGGGAGGAAGGTAGGAGGGGAGAGGGAAAAACAGATAGAAAGAAAAAATATTGGGTGCCTAGGTGGTTCAGTCAGTTAAGCACTTGCCTTGGGTTCAAGTCATGATCCTGGAGTCCTGGGATATAGCCCTGCATTGAGCTCCCTGCTCAGCTGGGGGTCTGCTTCTCCCTCTGCCCCTCCCCCTGTTACCTCTGTTCATACTGTCTCCTTCTCTCTCTCTCTCTCAAAAATAAATTTTGAAAATGTCTTTTAAAAGTGCAGTAAGAAATCATTTTGAGGACAAGCGTGAACATGTAAGTACAGATTGAATATAGATGTATCAAGAAACTATTATTGATTTGGTCACTGATAATGATACACTAGTTATGTAAGAAAATGTCATTTTTTTTTAAAAAAAGGTCTACTGAAGTTTGTAAGGATGAAAAAACTTGACATCTAAGATTTGTTATACAATACTTTATCAAAAGAAAAAATGTTTAAAATATTGACTAAAACAAATATAGCAAAATCTTAAAAGTAAATAAGACTTTGTGATGCATATAAAATTAAGTGATGCATTTTGTCTTCTGTGTTTGTTTAAAGTTTTTCCATATGAAAAGTAGAGAGTCCCAAATAATACCTTGATAATATAACAGAAAGTATCTAGTTCAAAGCAGCAAATGGTGCACTCATTTGTCTCCCACCCATGCTGACCCAGAATGAAATAAAAGAATAAAAAGAGTAAAATAAGCACAAAAGAAAGAACAGCTATAAAATGAGACAGATGATGGGAGGCAGTATCTTTAGTACAGGAAAGACTCCGACAGATTTCTGGAAGACTTCAGGGTGTGTGTTGATGGATGAAACCAGCAAGGAAAACCACACCAAGAACACCCCGGGTAGTTTCTGTAGCACAAACGAGGTACTCCATGGGAATTCCTGCCTCCCAGTCGGAAAGGGAAGCAGAGTAGGAAAGAGGTAGTGCTGACAAGAGGAGGTTAATTAAAGATCTACATGAAAATGAAGACATCTGGTGACGCTGCTTTGCCTTTTCTCACCCCACTGAGCCCACATAGGTAGACTAACAAGAGTGACTGTCTGTCCTAGTTTGTCTAGGACTGAAGGGAGGTGAGGAGGGGAGAGAAGAGAAACAAATTTTATGACTCTTCCTAAAGAGTTTTTTTTTTAAGATTTTATTTATTTATTTGATAGACAGAGATCACAAGTAGGCAGAGAGGCACACACAGAGAGAGGAAGGGAAGCAGACTCCCTGCCGAGCAGAGAGCCTGATGCAGGGCTCCATCCCAAGACCCTGGGATCATGACCTGAGCGGAAGGCAGCGGCTTTAATCCGCTGAGCCACCCAAGCGCCCCTTCCTAAAGAATTTTAATTAAACTTCTGGAGGAAGCTATGGTTTCTGGTGTCAGTGTTAGTGCCCAAGAGCAAAATTCTTCTAGATCTGGTGATTGAGGAACCTACCACTGGACAATCAATCACTCAAAAGAACATGTGTTGAGTGACACACAGCCCACCCTTCTTCGCACAGAGCTCTCGGTAAAAATTACTATTCAGGAAAAAGAGTAGTAAGAATAAAGGAGATTTATAACCAAAACCCACAGCAGCTCTCCAGTCCTTTTTCTTCATTGTAAAGAGATACTTGAGAATTTCCAGCTGTGAGAATTGGCAGCATAAAGTAGAAATCCATCATAAGGACATAAACAAGCAAAAACTGGGCTCAGAGGTAACCAAGGTAATTCAGAAGGCCAGGTTAATATTCTGAGAGGGATTTAAGAAGTTACTAGAATATTACAAAAAGCATAATATAAGAAAGAAAACTTAAAAATTAAAATTATGATTGCTGAAATGAAAATTAAAGACCAACAATAGTGCCAGGTAATCTTGCAGAATGTCTATTAAAGATATTAAAGAGAGAGAGAGAGAGAAAGGTAAGAGACACAGAGAACCAAGCAGAGGGTCCAACATTCAATAAATATTCTCCCAGAAAAGGAATAGAGATAAGGTAGATATGAGAATGTTAAGTAAAAGGTAGATAAGAATGTCTCAGTAATAAGAAAGACACAGTTAATTAAAAAAAAAAAAAAACTAGCCATAACTAGATATGCCATCCTACTGAAATTTCAAAAGGTTGAAGAAAAAGAAAAGATTTTAAATGTTATTTGAAAGAGGAAACAACTCCCACAAAGAAAAGAGGCTCAAACTAAGACTGGAGTCTTATCAGATTTTTCTTTAATGATACCAAAATTTTTAAAACAAGTGATTTCAAAATTTCATGGAAAAATGACACATGGAAGGAAAATTTTAGGTGTACTTGGCAGAAGCATAATGCAGTTGCCAAACTGGGGATTCAGAGCTACTTAACTAATTCTCAAGTCTCAACCAAGTTGCCAACTCTAAGTTTTTAGACTGAGAGAAAAAGTGGGTTTCTTTGAATAAGGGCCTTGTAAGTGAAAACTAGAATCTGAGGCTATTTACCCAGATTACTAGCGAAAGGGGATGAGCCAGTCCTTCTAGAAGAGATTTGATTCTGTTCTGAATCTGGGAACCCCAAAACACTTGGTCCATAATCAGAGCAGGGACTTACGGAGTCCGTGACAGTCTTGTCCATGTCTGTCTTCTAGGGCATGATGGATATATGGCAATTTGCTCTATTTCTGTAATGTGCAAAAGTTGTCGTAATAGCATATTTAAATATTATCCCAGTTCCAAAATGCCCATTCTGGGCAAAAAGGCAGATTGGAAACCCCTGGAGTTGAATTGCTCCCCCTACTCCCCATCCTCCTCCAAGATGGTGAACAAAAGCAATGCCACATACCTGGAGAATTATCGAGGTCAATGCCACAATCAAAGACTTAAGGGGGACAAAGCTAGAGATCCTACCATAACCTCTTCTAACAAATCTGATTTAGCTGAGCAAAAGCAAGATGGGTTATACAGAGGATCAGTAGGTTACAGCTACTTTACTCGAGTAGCAAAATCAATCACTGCTGCATTTCCAGATGTGGTATCTGCTAGAGCAAATAAAAACAACTCTTGGTATGAAGCTACTGGTTTCGCAATTCTCGTTCTCATCAGTAAGGATAATTAGAAGCAATTTGTATTTATACAGCAAAAGTCAAGTATACTTCTAATGGGTTTTATCCATTATTCTGCTATCACAATATATAGCTCAGGGGAAACTTGATCGTTTAGATATATAGAATACCACACTGATCCATTACATTGATGATGTTATTCTAATTGGACCTGGTGAACAGGAAGTAGCAATCACCTTAAATTCCTTAGTAATACCTATCTGTTACCCTGAGATGGGAGATGAATGTTACTATAAGGTCCAGAGCCTATCTTACTAGTTAAGATTCTGTGGGTCCAGTGATATGAGGCATATCCGACTCTCTCTTCTAGGGTGAGACAAGCCATTCACACAGCCCACCATGAAGCAAGGAGTATAATATGGGTTAAGCCTTGGATTTTGGAGGTAGTATACATCACACTTGGTCTAGCCACTCCAGCCCATTTACTGTAAACTATAAAGTTGCTTGTTTGAGTAGGACTCAGAGGAAAGAGGGTCTGCGCAAAGTCCAGGTCATGAGAGATGCCCTGACCTGTGGGCTTCATGATGAAGTAGTTGATAGAAATATCCGGGGCTGACACAGATGCTATATGGAGCCTCTGAAAAATCCCAGTGAGGGAATAACAGTGCAGACCCTTAGGATTTGGGAGTGAGGTCATGCCTTCTTCTACCAACCACCATTCTTTTTTTTTTTTTTAAGATTTTATGTATTTATTTGACAGACAGAGATCACAAGTAGGCAAAGAGGCAGGCAGAGAGGAAGGGAAGCAGGCTCCCCGCTGAGCAGAGAGCCTGATGTGGGGCTCGATCCCAGGACCCTGGGATCATGATCTGAGCCGAAGGCAGAGGCTTTAACCCACTGAGCCCCCCAACCACCATTCTTGATGGGAAAAGAGGTTTTTTTGCTTGTTTGTTTGTTTGTTTGTTTAGCTCTGATAGAAACGGAACATCGTTCCATGGGGCCAGATATGTTCAGGGTTGAATAGTGTCCCCCCAAATCTATGTCCAACCTGAAACTTCAGAATATGACTTTGTTTGGAAATAGAGTCATTGCTGATGTAAACTGTTAAGATGAGGTTACACTGAAGCGTGGTGGACCCTTAACCCAACATGACTGGTGTCCTTGTAAGAGGAAAAGAGATACAAGGACTGATGCACAGGGAGAATGAGACAACAGAGATGGAGATTAGATCCTGCGTTTACAAACCATGGATTGTCGGCAACACCAGACACTATGAAAAAGGCATAGAATACATTCTTCCTTAGAGTTTTCAGAGAGAGCCTGGTCCTACCAGCACCTCGATTTGGAACTGCTAACCTCCGGGCTCTGAGACAATACATTTCTGTTGTATCTAGGCCACCTAGTGTGTGTGGTGTTTTTTGTTTTTGTTTTTTCTTTGTTTGTTTGGGATTTTTTTTTTTTTAACCACAGCTCTAAAAAACCAATGCTATAGGCAACCGCACAATCTGTTACATACCTTGAACTGGGTATTATACGATCACCAAGCCATAAACCTGAGTGTGAACAGCAACATGTCATTGTAAAATGGAACTGTTACCCATGAGACACATCTGGCTCCAGCAGGTCTGGAGGGCACCATAGAATGCATGTGTCTCAGACTCTCATTCTATCAGCTCTCTGCGGTCTTTTCCTCGACCCATACCTGCGGCTTCATGGGAAATTTCTGGCTCGTTAGAGGAAAAACTTGGGCCTGGTGCAAAGATCAATTCCTGCTTTGCCCGCACACTTGGAAGGAACAGCTACTGTACTACAGCCCACTCAGCAGTGAAGGAAAACCTTCCAGTCTGCAGACTTTGGAGTGGTATATACGATTATTTGCTTTGTGTCAAAGGAGAAATGGTCTGGGCTGCCGATCTAAGGCAGTTTATGGACAAATGAACAGGTGGGTCAGTGGGAGCGAGACTGGCACAGAACAAAATTAGAGAATTGATTACAAGAAAATCTGGAGGAGGGCTACATAGATAGACTCTTTGGAAAAGCAAGAGAGTGCAAATGTATTTGTTTTCCACCAAATGCTTACCAGAGGTCATAGCTGGTAGAGAAGGTTCTCAGTAGCCAAGTAGGTAAGATTAGTTTTCCTGTGGAGCTAGTGAACCTCTTTCCCTTGCCATATGCTTGCTTAGTGATCTCTGTACAAAGTGGTCAGGTGGCAGGAAGGGAGGCTATGCATGAATGTAACAGTGTGGGCTCCCCCCACTGAGGCTGGCCTTGTTGACCACAGTGCTGAGTCCCCAATCTGGAAACAGCAGCAGCCAGCTCTGAGGTTTCTGATAGTTCTGCCATAGCATCTCTGATTAGGGGACACAATTTTTAGCAAAGGAAATTGATAATCACTTCATACCCATGAAATCTGTTAGTCTTAAATGTGCTTCATAACTGTCCCGACCAAACAATGAGATGTAATGCTGAAGTCCCAGTACCCCATGAACTGGGAGACAACATCCTGAGACTGAAGGGTTGTCCTACAGAATGTGGTCTAAGCCTTAAGCCAGACAGAGACCAACAGATACTACTCTGTCCTCCAAGCACAACCACGATGCACAGGTCTGGGAATCAGGGTTCATTATAGCGGCAGTCTTTACTCCTTACTATCATGTCTAATTGCCACTGAATGAATTTCTGCTGAAAGTCCTTACAGCCTTGGTCTCTGCAGGTTCAAAGGTCCAGAGAAGAGGAATGTGTCTACCACGTTGTGATACAATGAACTGGAAACTGATACTGGCCGTTGTGGGCTCCTCGTGCTTCTGTAAAAAAGGGGCAAAGAAGAGGGCTTCCCTAACTGAGTGTTGTGATTGTCCCAATTCCAGAGGGCATCTGCATTGTTATTATTCAATGGGATGTGAAGAGTTATAATTGGAACCTAGGAGAGGATTTATTGGAATTCTTTAATATGTCCTCATTCAGTAGTCCTAAATTGAGTACTACAGCAGGACAAGACAAGACCACGTCCTCAGGTTCTTCAGGAATGAGGTTTTGAGTCACCTACCAGGAAAAATCCATTCAGCTGAGATGCTAGCAGAGGGAAAGAACTTAGGGCTTATGGCTATAGCAGTTGTGTGTCCTAAGATTTCGTCCCCCACTTGTGTCCTCCAGGTGCTTTTTAGGAAGAACACAAGCCTAGCTAACAATTTAGGTCTCAGGAGAGTCTTACTGAATTGACATCACCCCATACACTCACGGTAGCTTGTGGGATACCTGATTCATTTGTCCATATTGAAAGGAGATTTAGACTACCGGGCAGGGAAATCTGCACGTTGAGGTTGTAAAATTCTCATTAAAAAACAAGCTAACTTGGGGCGCCTAGGTGGCTCAGTGGGTTAAGTCTCCGCCTTCGGTTCAGGTCATGATCTCAGGGTCCTGGGATCCAGCCCCGCATCAGGCTCTCTGCTCAGCATGAAGCCTGCTTCCTCCTCTCTCTCTGCTGGTCTCTCTGCCTACTTGTGATAGTTCTCTCTTTCTCTGTCAAATAAATAAATAAAATATAAAAAAAAAAAACAAAAAACAAGCTAACGTAATAACAAGGAAACTGCTAATTTTTGAGAAACCAAGGAATTGTATGGGGAATGATGGGCAATCACAGCATAATCTATGTATGTTCCATTCACCTGGTCACAATAATGTAAATACTCGGTATTGTCCAAACTAGAATTGGAATTATAGTCCATTAGGAACATGGAGGACTGGAGGTGTATGTGAGTTTAAGAGCAGTAGAGAGAAGAACAAGAATAGAATTCAATGCTCATTGTCCATGGTGCCAAGTCTATAGACAATGCCCAAGATGCTGAAATCAGGAAGCGTATTATTTAAAGGTATGAAGGTAAATGCAAATTAAACATAGGTATACGTATTCCAGCTTGATACCTTTGGGGAGGAAGAATAACAAGAAGTAATATTTCTGGAGATTTGAGTTTTCTTTTCATTTTCCTTTAAAAAACAAAGGACATCAAGAAGGAAATAAAGGTATCTTCAGATTACAAGGTGATTTGGGTGGTTACCTCCATGTTCAATGAATCGGACATCCTGAATAAATCACATACAGCTGTGCAACAGAGTGCATTTCATAGTAATCCTTTGGCTTACTCTTTACTGATGCCTGACACTTGCAATTTTTCAAGTTAGCCTAACAGTATTCATTTCCAAGATATCATTTTTAATTTGTTAAGTGTTAGTAGTTTGGCATATATTTTGGTATAATAATAAAAGAGAAGTTAAAATTAATGGTAAGATTTATTATCAATATTAATTTCTAAACATAAATCCTTTTCAAATAAAGACCCAAGTGGTTAGATTATCTTAGACTTGAAGTTAAGACTTATTTATTAATTTTTATCTTTAGTTCCTGACAAACAGTAGGTAAGCAAATAAGTATTTTTGTATGTTTACAGGGATCAGGATTTTCAGAATATAATGAGTAAGTATTTTTACTGATGTCCAAGTTTTAAATTTTTTGTTGTTTTATTTCTTTGAGGGTCTGGATCTTTAACTATTAGTATGACTTTTTTTTCCCCTAAAACCACCTATAGATTGTCCCATTTCATCAACTTTGAGTAGCAAAGTCAATAGAACATGTCATCTGCACTTTAAAAAAAAAAAAGAGTTTTATTTATTTATTTATTTATTTGAGAGAGAGAGAGAGAGAGACACCATGAGTTGGGGGGAAGGGCAAAGGGAGAAGGAGAGAGAAAGAATCTCTAGCAGACTCTGTGCTGAGCACTGAGCCCCATGTGGGTCTCAATCTAATGACCTTGAGATCATGACCTGAGCTGAAATTAAGATTCAGACACTTAATTCACTGAGCCATCCAAGTGCCCCAATCTATTTATATTTTAGCATCATTTTAGGGAACTGAATTCCAAAAGCTGCAGTTTTTTTGTTTTTTTTTTTTTTTAAGATTTTTATTTATTTATTTGACAGACAGAGATCACAAGTAGGCAGAGAGGCAGGCAGAGAGAGAGAGGAGGAAGCAGGCTGTCTGCAGAGCAGAGAGACCGATGCGGGGCTCGATCCCAGAACCCTGGGATCATGACCTGAGCCGAAGGCAGAGGCTTTAACCCACTGAGCCACCCAGGCGCCCCCAAAAGCTGCAGTTTTTAAAGTAGAATTTTTAAATTTCTGTTTCCCTCCTTCAAAATAAATGGTCTTTACAATGATTTCTTTACATGCAAGTTGTTATCAAGTAGTAACTCGGACACAATGATTCTGAAGGGCAATAATTGAGACCCTATGTGAAAAGACACCAAAAATGAGAGAGGAGCAAGCTAACCAAGAAAAACAGACAAATAAACAAACAGATAAAAGCAATCAAAGCGAACCATTGCAATGTCTGAAAATGCAGGAAGAGGGACAGAAAAGGGCACAGTGGGAGTGACATGAGAGATTTGTTTCCTGGAATTGTCTTACAGAAGATTAACTTAGTGAAGAATGTCAGACTTTCTGCTGCAGTGGCAAATTGGAGGAGACGGGAAACAGAGAAAGAAACAGGAGTAGAGCCAGTGTCTGGACAAAATGAATGAAGGGCAAAGTGAAAGAAATAAGTAGACATAGAAAAAGGTCCTATTTTTTTTGTTTAAAGACAATATTGCTCTCCTTGTCACTCAGGCTGGATACTTGTGAGTTATTGATTCCTCTCTCTCAGCCTCTCCATTCAATCAATTGCTTAGTCATTGTGGCTTTTACCTATAAAATGTCTTTCTTTTTTTTTTAAGGTTTTATTTATTTATTTGACAGCGGGAGAGAGAGATCACAAATGGGCAGAGAGGCAGGCAGAAAGAGAGAGGGAAGCAGGCTTCCCGCTGAGCAGAGAGCCCGATGCAGGCCTCGATCCCAGGACCCTGAGATCATGACCTGAGCCAAAGGCAGAGGCTCAACCCACTGAGCCACCCAGGCGCCCTAAAATGTCTTTCTTAATCCACTTCTTTTCCTTGCCCCTAAGATCATCTTAGTAGAGATCTCAATTTCTTCCTGCCTAGACACTTACAATGATATTCTTGCTTTTGATTTCATCCCCTCGGCTATGGACAGACTCGTGTTTCCTCAAAATTCCCATGACGAAGCCCTAACTCCTGTGACCATACTTTGGAAATAAGACGTTTGAAGAGCAAATGAAGGTTAAATGAGGTCATAAGGGGGGTGGATCCCTAATCCAATAGGATTGGTGTCCTTATAAGAAGAGGAGGAGGGGCACCTGGGACCTGTGTCTCCGTTCATTCTGTTGAAGGTCTGCCTTTGGCTCAGGTCATGATCTCAAGGTTCGGGGATGGAGTCCTGCATGCAGGACTCCTTGCTCAGCGGGGTGTCTGCTTCTCCTCCTCCCTCTGCCCCTCCTTCCCCACTCATGCACTCTCTCTCCAAATAATAAAATCTTAAAAAAAAAAAAAAAAGAAGAGGAGGAGGAAATGCACAGCAGAGATGAGCGTGCATGTGAGGATGCCCTGAGAAAGTAGCAGTTTGCAGGGTGAGGAAAGAAGTGTTGGTAGAAACCAATCTTGGTCTTAGACTCCCAGACTCCAGAATTATGAGAAAATACGCCTGTTATGTAAGGCACCCAGTCTGTGTTGTTTTGTTATGGCAGCTTTAGCACACTAATATGTCCTCACAGTGAAGGTGGAAAAAAACTTTTTAAAATGCTACACTTACTGTTACTCTCCTCCTTGCAAATTGTTAATGACTCCCCATAGGGATAGCTCACCCTGGTCTTTAAGGGTATCCTTTTTGGATTTGTCTTTTGCCATTCCCATGTTTCAAAAAAAAAAAAAAATAGGACTTTTCATCATTTCTACACATCCTAAATAATGTCCTGTGTCCATGACTTTCCTACTCTGTGCTTCTCTGTCTGGGAATGCACACCCTTTCTCTGATGTCAGTAACCGTCAGGAGTAGCAGGAGCCTTCGCTGAAGAAGTCCCAGGGAGCCACCTCCAGTATATTGACCAGAATGAATACATCATCAGAAAGTCACTGGGACAGCCACGTAAGCTACAGAGGCTGTGGAAGACCCAGAAAGAAAAAAATACCCTCTAATCTCTATTATTGACCTTCAGGTCCTGTTAGCATTTGAGTCTGAGAGATAAGCTTCTAGGTGCATCGTTTCAGGGTCTTACCTGGATTCCAGCCACATAAACTGCTCTACCCATCACTTGGGTTTCATGCAGCTTCCATCTCTGAGATCCGCTCTAGCTTAAGAGAGGTTTTCTGTCTCCCCAGCTTCAGTCTGGATATTTTAGTGATGTGTTAGTGCCTTGATTCTCTGTAACTAGATCCCTCTCTGAACCAGTGAGTTGCTGCCTTCTTCCACAATGATCAAATTACTGCCCCATACCAAACCCCACAGAGTCCATATTGTCATGATACGTGCTTCTAGGTATTCCTGACGCCACTCTGCTTAGATCCGTGCTGATTATCTACTAGAGATCTGCCAGTCTTTGTTTCTCTGTCATCTTGCATCACCTTGGTTGACTCTGGAT
Organism: Meles meles; assembly: GCF_922984935.1. Classification (NCBI taxonomy): domain Eukaryota; kingdom Metazoa; phylum Chordata; class Mammalia; order Carnivora; family Mustelidae; genus Meles; species Meles meles. The sequence goes on from NC_060070.1 coordinate 14,609,407, forward strand.
CTTATCCTGAGTTTAGGAACATTATTCTATCCAATTGGATTGGTCCAGAATTTCACTCGTTATTTGTCCTGTGAGAATGACCCAGTTCCACTTTTAGACCTGTTGGAACTCGAATGCTGTTTTCATGGAAATCCTTGAGAAACACTCAGCCAATCTTCATGTCCTAATGATTTTTCTCTCTCTTATGGGTCCTATTCAGTCTGTCAATAAATCCTATAATCTTTCACTTCCAAATATATTCAGAATCTAATTACTCACTTCCAATTATATTCAGAATCTAATTACTTCTCAGCACCTGCACCATCATCACCGTAGTCCAATCCACTCACAGTCGTTTCTCACTGGTGTTATTGCAACGACCTCCTGCTTTTCCTGTTTCTGTCTTTGATCATTGAGGCTGGTATCAATGTATTAGTCAGAGTTTTCTTAAAATTCAAGTTATATTGTATGATTCTTGTGCTCAGGACTCTCCAGTGGATTCCCATATCAACCAGATTAGGAGCAAAGTCGCTGCAGTGACCTGCTAAGACTAAAGGATCTGTCTTCCCCTACTAACTGCTGTTTTTCTGACCTCATCTCTTATGGTTATCCCCATCACTCACTGAGCTCTTGCTGCTCTAGCTTCCAGCTTCCTTCCTAGTTCTCAGATGAAATAGGAAGTTTTCAGTCTCAAAGCCTTTGCATTTGCTGTTTGCTTTCCCCACAATACTTTCTCCAGACATGCTTACTCCTTCCTCATTTACTTCCTTCAGTACTTTTTGCAAAAGTTATGGTCTCAGTTCTATCTTCTCTGGCCACAGGATCTAGTATTTCAGCCATTTACTGGACATATCTTTTGTCTTTTCTCCATTTTATATTTTTCTCCTTAGCAGCTCTCACTATCCACTGTAGTATATATTTGTATGTGTATTATTTATTGTCTGCTTTCCTTTCTAGAAGATAAACTTCATGAATGCAATAATGTCTTCTGTTTTGTTCACTGTTCTATCAACACAAAGAATATTGTGTGGAGTAGGTATGCAGTAAACACTGAATAAATGAATAAATGAATGAACATCTGCCAGGATTTTGAGTCCAGTCTTTTCTGATCTAGCCTATCATTCCATGCTTGTGTCCTTGTCCTGATGTATAAAGGCTGGAGAAGACTCTGAGGACCTGGATGTTCAGTACAAGGTCTTGGTAATCTGAATCACTCTAAGCTTGCTCTAGATGAAATGGAAACAGAGTTCACTGGCTCTATAACCACAACAGCAGTCACACTGCTAGTCATTCTAGGACACATTGCAGCTCTGTGGTTGAAGAGGCAAATTCCATTTTTTATATCCACTTCAGGATCTGTTGGTTTCCATATTTATCTTAGAACATAGAGGAATCCCAAATTTGTGCTCAAAAACATTCAGCAGGGAAAATACTTTGGAGTTTAACATATCCTAGTATCAAGAAATTCTTCTAGGGGCACCTGGGTGGCTCAGTATATTAAGCATCTGCCTTCAGCTCAGGTCATGATCCCAGGGTCCTGGGATCAGGCTCTGAGTCAGGCTCCCTGCTCGGTGGGGATCCTGCTTCTCCCTCTCCTCCCTGATGGAGCTCTTTCTCACTATCTCTCTCTCAAATAAATAAATAAATAAATAAATAAATAAAATCTTTTTTAAAAAATAAATTCTTCTAGTTGATCTAAATATCTTGTGTTAATAATAAATTCATTTTCCCTTATTCTATGCTCAGGAAAATAGGAATAGGAAATAAGAGGTCTCTGTCATCCGCATGATAATTTTTTATGTGAAAAATATTTTTGTCTAGGAAGCATTCCTAGAAGTCAAGCAATTTGTCCCACCAGTTAGCTAATACCCTGTCTGTAGCTGTTAATATAGGTGATGACAACAAATATGGTTAATTAAGATAAAGAGTTGGTTCTTACTTCTAGTCTTGGGGTAAGAAAATACTAATATACATATAATGTGATATTGTAAGTATTTTTAAGAAGTTTTGTCTGCTTTTTGGAATATAAGGGGCTGCCCTAAGTATCTTAAGGATCCTTAATAAGATTCATGAGTAAAATAATTCTGGTCTGTAGGAAACATTCACTGACTGTCTTCTCAGCATTTATTACCCCTCTCCCATCTTCCTCACAGCACCCAAATTTTGATTCTGATACTGCATCATTTGTACATGCCATTTGTCTTCACAGCTCTCTTCTCTGCCCTCTACCCTGGAATGCTGACCAGTATGGACCATATCAACAGAGCTCTGGCATCTTCAGGTTTCTGGTTTGGTTTGAACAATGAGGAGCCACAATAAAAACAGAAGAAAACAAGAATATATGATTATTGCTTCCACTAGCTCCCTCCCAACCTCCTCTGAAATTACTTGTGTTCCTATGGTTCACTGCTCCTTTTAACATGCTATCCTCCACAGGAACTCCTCTTCCAGGTTTTAGTAATCTCTTCCTCCCCTTTCCCTTTGGGCCTGGGATTGGAATGCAAGGTGGTGCAGCCACTTTGGAAAACAGTGTGGAGATTCCTTAAGAAATTAAATATATGACCCTGCAGTTGACCTACTATGACCCTGCAATTGCACTACTGGTTGTTTACCCCCCAAATACAGATGTAGTGAAAAGAAGGGCCATCTGTACCCCAATGTTCATAGCAGCAATGGCCACAGTCGCCAAACTGTGGAAAGAACCAAGATGCCCTTAAAGGGACGAATGGATAAAGAAGATATGGTCCATATATACAATGGAGTATTATGCCTCCATCAGAAAGGATGAATACCCAATTTTTGATCAACATGGAAGAGATTATGCTGAGTGAAATAAGTCAAGCAGAAAGAGTCAATTATCATGTGATTTCACTTATTTGTGGAGCATAAGGAATAACACGGAGGACATTGGGAGATGGAGAGAAGTGAGTTGGGGGAAATTGGAGGGGGAGATGAACCATGAAAGACTGTGGACTCTGAGAAACAAACTGAGGGTTTTGGAGGGGAGGGGATGGGAGGTTTGGTGAGCCTGGTAGTGGGTATTATGGAGGGCACGTATTGCATGGAGCACTGGGTGTGGTGCATAAACAATGAATTCTGGAACACTGAAAAGAGATTTAAAAAAAATAAAATTTTTTTAAAAATTAAAAATATGACCTCACCAAAAAAAAAAAAAAAATAGAAAGAAAGAAAGAAAAAGAAATGGCTCTGCTATTGCTTTCTCCAAGTTCCCATGCTACGCCTTATAATCCTACTATACCCCATTCACAATTTGCAATTTGGCCCTTTAAATAAAACAAAAACAAAGGCAAATACATCTCACCTCAGAATATCCTAATTTAGTGGGTATTATTTCTGATTCTTTTAGGACTCTGACAAATACAGACATCTATAACTTGTTCATGTAGACTTATTTGCTTTGGGAAAATATTGTGTCAAATGTAATGCCAAGGATGGGTCCTGATTAGCTAAGGCCAATGAGAACATTTTATTCCACTTGGCTTGGTTGGAAGAAGGGTATTAGGCACATAACCTAAGCTGATTCGATTGGAATAAATATTATAAATTTTGCCTGGAACTTTTAGACACAAGTACTTTCTTTCCCAATGGATAAACCAAGAAGTATGTAGGCTATTATCTGTTAGCTACCTACAACCATAGGGCAATCAGTCTTAGAATAAAGCCAACATGTGGACTACATAACGGTGAGTAGAAGATGAGAACCTTAACTGAAGGCTAAGGTTAACCTTAACTGAAGGTTAATGAATATCCTTAACTGAAACTTTCGATACATCCTGAAATCTGTCCTTTCATACTTTCATTAGCTAATAAATCTTCTGTATTGTTTTTGCCAATTTCAGCTGGCTTTTCTGCAGCTTGCTTCATAATGAGTCTGAACAAAAACAAGTTCACACAGAAACTTGATTCTGATGATTTACCACAAAATTTCCCAGCTGGAAATAGGTATAGGTAGCGAAATAAACCAGCAGGAAGTAAGGATCTCTTTTCCTTTCTCAAGGGCTCCTTGAAGTATTTCCAAGTGTCTAATAAAACTGTGTGCACCAGTGAGCTCATCTAGCTCCTCTGGAACACTGTTTGTAGGAATCCAATTAAGACATTCTTCAATCCACATGATCTTTTCCCATTGCAAACTCATCCACAACCTGATGTCATTACTGGCACAGTTATCTTGTAAACAAAAGCTCAGTTCAAAACAGTATTTAGCAAAATCGTTATACACAAGTAAGGCAGAGTGGTAGTGGCCAATGAAATTAATTTTTAAAGTATCCAGAAAATGTTAAGGTCCATTGCAAAAGAGAGAAATAAGGACAGAGAAAGGGTAGATGATATTAATATATGATGAAGAACAAAGAAAAGACTCCAATATGCCTAGACTGAGACACAAACCCAAGGGAACTATGAAAAGAGCACAAAATCTCAGAAGTGAATTTATTAGGAGATTTCAGAGATCAGAAGCTATTTCAGGCCAAAAAAAAAAAAAAAAGATTGTTTTCTACCACTTTACATCATGAAATGTGGGATTATCCTGTGCTGGTGACCCACTGAGAATCCAAATATCTGGGACACTTGGGTAACCAATTTCCACCGGCTTTGATTACAACGTAACAGGTGTAATCAATGGTATGTAGCAATCCACAAGGTATAGTAAGACTAGTATATTATTCATTTATCTATTCAACAAATATTTGTTTTGTACCTTAATGTGTCTGTTTTATTTATTTTTTAAATACTTTTAAAATTTATTGATTATCTTAGAGGGAGAGAGAGAGAGAGAGCAGGGGGAGGGGCAGAGGAAGAGGGAGAATCTCCAGAAGACTCCCCACTGAGCAGGGATCCTGACACAGGACTTGATGTCCGGACCCTGAGACCATGACCTAAGCCAAAGTCAAGAGCTGGATGCTGAACTGAGTCACACAGGCATCCCTATATGTCTGTTATTTTTTTTTTTAAGATTTTATTCATTTATTTGAGAGAGAGAGAGAGAGTAGAGTGAGAGAGAGAGAGAGAGAGCATGAGCAGGGGGGAGGGACAGAGGAAGAGGGAGAAGCTGACTCTCCACTGAGCAGGGAACCCAGTGCAGGACTTGATCCCAGGACCCTGAGATCATGACCTGAGCCAAGGGAAGATGCTTACCACTGAGCTACCTAGTCACTCCCATGTGTTTGTTTTAAATGTTGAGAATATAAGAGTTAAGAAACACAAAACTATCTGCCCTCATGGAGCTTATATTCTAGAGTAGACAGACAATAAACTAGAGAAGTAAGGAAAATATATACAATGTTGGTCCCAAATGCTCAAGAGAAAAAAAAAAAGGATAAAGATAGAAAGTTCAAGGTAGAGTGGAGGTTATTTTAAAATTTTACATAGGGCATCCAAGAAAGATTTAGAAGAAGGTGACATTTAATAAAAGACCTGAAAGTGTTTAGGGAATAAACCCTCTGAATAATTTTCAGAGTTGTATTTCTTGGCAGAAGGGGTATCACATGGAGAGGCCCTGCGACAGGTGCTTGCACGCTAGGTAACCTTCAGGAACAGCAAGAAGTAAACGTGGCCTACAGTACAGTGACTGAGGAAAGAGTTGTAGTTGAGCTTAGGCATCCAATGGGGAGGTAGTGGTAAATCATGTAGGCCCCTGAAGATCATAAAAGGACTTGAGTCTTCAACGCTAAATAAGATGGCATACTATTGAAAGGTTTTGAGCAAAGGGGGACAGCTGATTTATGCTATTGTAAAATTTATCAGGTCATTATATTAAGAATAGCCTGAAGTCAAGAGATGATGATCCACGGTGACTGCAGTAGAGCTAATGAGTCATGGATTTTAGATATGTTTTTAGTAATCAAGGGGAACGTTTTAAGACTATTACATAGAACGCCCATATAACTTTCAACCAGATACATCAATTGTTTGCCCCATTGACTTCCTCTAAATCTCCTCTTTCACCACACTTTATTCTGCATCACTTGAGAATATGTTGGGTATACCACACATTACCACTAGTAAGTATTTCAGAGTTTGTTTCCTAAGAACAAGTATGTTCTATAGCTTTTAAATTTTAATATTTTTAAAGATCTAAAGATGGAATCGACATGATTTGCTGGTTGACTAAAGGTGAGAAATGAAAGAAAGAATCGTGAAGTGTGACACTAAATCTTTAGCTTCAGCAACAGAGAAGGATGGCATTATCACTGACTGATGTGAGGAAGGAAAAAACAGGAGCAGGTCCGGAAGAGAAGGTTACAAATTTAGTTTTGAACGTATTTCATTTGGGATACCTTTTAAACTTCCCAGTGGAAATCCCAAGTAGAGGATTGGATATTCAAGTCTGGAATTCGGGACTGAGGTCTGGGCTAGTGACTTACATTTAGGAATTCATAGCATATGCATGATATTTAAAAAATATAAGAAATATGAGTTTCTTATGAAATTGCATAAGCACCTTTAGGACTTAGAGTATCTGGAAGACAGAAAAGATCCAAAGATGGAGCTCTTGATCCTTCAGAGTCTAGACATGGGGGAGATGAGAAGGAAGTAGCAAAGGAGACCAAGAAGAAGTAGCCAGAAGAAGCAATACAATGAGGACAGTGTATGGTAGGTTCAGAAGGCGAGTGAGGAAAAATATTTTAAAGAGGAGAGAGGAAATAAGTCAAATGGCTCTGATAGGTCGAGATAGGGACAGAGACAAGAGCATTTAATTTAGCAAAGGAGTCAGTGGTAACTAGATAAGTGGGTGCTGTGAGTTCAAGAGCAAGGGGCATGAGAGAAATGCCAACAGTGATTATAGACAACTCTGTCAGAGCTGGCTTAAAAAATAAGGGGTGGTATTTGGAATCCAGGTCAAGATCAAGGTTTGTTTGCTTTTTAATATGAGATAAATAACAGCATGTTTACATGCTTGTGAGAATAAACTAATAAGAGAGAAGAAACTAAAGGTTCTGAGAAGAAAGACAATATCATTGGCAGGAAGGATGGATTGAATATATAAGTGGAGGAGTTCGCCTTAGCTGGGAGCTTGAGTAGTTCATTAGCAGCAATAAAAGACAAGTTTGCATATTATATATAGCACTGATGCAGATAGTGCAGATGGTGGTGGGAGAGTCTCAAAATTCTCTTTTGATTACTTAAAATGTTCAAGGAAAATAGGAAGAAAAATTAGCTGTTGAAAATTTAGAGGCAGGAAAGATGTTAGAAGTTTGAAGAAATAAGAAGAAGTATGAAATTTGCTTAGGGAAGTGAAAGGGTGTGTTGATTAGAGAAAGTATTCCAGGGCATTGGATGGAGGGATTGTGAATGGGAAGCGCAGTTAGGGTGATGGGGTTTTTCTCCAGTCATGTTCAGCAGTGTGAGCACAGGCACAGCGTAGGTAGAGTTCAATTTAACAAGGTATGCAGCTTACCCAAGTGAGTAGGACAAAGTGAGAGGAAAAGTAGTTGAAGATAAATGCAAGGACGTGAAGATAATGATTAAACATGGACTTTAAACAGGTTTAAGGGGAATAAACATAACAGGGATGATGGTAATAAAAAACAATGGTAGGACCAATAGTCCCCGAGCTGCCATAGATGGCTAATGTAGGTTATGCACTATTTGCACCTTAGATACCCCTTTCAAATGGACTCCATTCATACCTGAAATTTCTAATTTGTATATTTATTATAATAATTTTCTGGAAGATGACACTCAAATGTCTTGTTTTATCCAAATGTGGTTTTATATCAGTTTCCGAAAGATCGAAGTGAAGTGTATTGAAGACGAATTCTAAGGCATCATAGGGGCTAGCGGTGGCCCTAACAACGGATACGAAGTCCTGCTCAGTTGAAGGATTATTGGAATTGGAGCACTAGACGGTGTGGGCTGGAACCAAAAACGGAAGTGGTCAGAGAGTGGGGTGTTAACAGCTGAGATTATCATCACGGAAGAGTTGTCAGTATCAGTAATGACAAGGTCAAGACTATGATCATGGGAGTGGATGGCTAAAAGAGGGAGTAACAACAGCAGTCTAAGAAGAAGAGCTTCTGAAGGAACCGTGGGGAGAAAGTGACAATATCGCACTGGAGAATTAATGACTTATCTTAAAATGTATCAGCAGGTTAAATTTTTTTAAAATAGTCTTAAAATCCTAACTTCTAGAATTCCAGAACAATATTAAATCTGAGTTGAAACAGATGTAAAAATGCAATGTCTTAAGCTGCAATTTCTCTGAGTTTGATTTAAGTAAATATCTGCAAGATTCTGTTCACCCTAATTCTGTGCTTGTATTGAATCCTGTTTTGTTGGCAAATAACATTCGTTCACAATCCATTCTATGTTCAGCGACTGGAAGTTTGCGAATTATATTTCTCAGGCTCTCTTTCCTCGGGGTTTTGGGTTAAATTTTCATTGGGCCAATGGTCTCACAAGAGATCTGAAAGCAAGGGGGACACAGAACAATTCTCCCTCAGACCTCAGCCGCGTTATTTCTGCAGTGGTGGATGGAATGCCAAGCTCCACCACCAGGGGAAGCCTCTGAACAGGGGCATTGTGATACTGTAGGCCATTTGTTGCAGCATCTTGACCTCTAGGTGGCAGCAGTTAGTCGCTGAGTTCTGAAATTGGCCCTCCAATGGGGTTACCTGAAAGTTAAAGGCAGCCACACTAATGGTCACTTCCCTAGCTTTACCAACAAATTTTGAGCCCCTAAATCCCTGTATCAAATATTCATATTGTTTTGATTTTTCATTAATGAATCCTGATTGGTACAATATTTCATGCTAAGACTATTCCAGAAAGATGGGAATCTTGTATTGCTTGATCTGATCAGGTTTGTATACACTGATGATCTCATTCCAATGTAAAATAGAATTCTAAGGAGACAGGGCATGCAGTGACTAACATTTGCTTAAAGTAATACCTATGGATGCCTAAAATTAAGGGACTACTGAAGTCAAGAATTCAGGAATCCACATTGCCTATTTCTGTGGAACTAGACAACAATGCGGCATGTCTGCTCCTTCAGACTATAATGGAGACCATAAGAAAGAACATGATAAGCTCAAGAACTTTACAATCTTGGATCAAGGCATGGACAAAGACCCAGAAATCTTCTAAGACCCTTGTGCTTGCTGTATAGTTGATATATTGTTGATATAACCAAAAATCAGACCCAAGATCTGTTGCTAGAGCCTACAACTTTATAATGCAAGATGAATTCAAAGCCTTGCTAGGTCTCTTATGTGAAAGTGAGGCTTGTTACAGTAAAAAGTGGGCCCTGTGAATTGGGAAAGAGGACTTTGGGAGGATTTGAGTGAGCTTAGTACTTTGAACCCCAAATCTTTCTGAGGCTTCCTTGCTGGCAGAAGTGAGCCTTTCCTCCCTGGTTTGTCCTTTATCTCTTGTTAGCAGACTCCATTAGCAGAAATTACCTAGTAAAGGGCTGCCAATCTCTTAAAATACAACCAGACCAGTACTGACTGCATCAAGACCTTGATTTGTTAAAAGTCTCTTGAACTTTATTAAGAAATAAGAGAGGTTTTTTGTTTTGTTTTTTTGTTTGTTTGTTTGTTTGGTATAGATTTTCCCTGCTCTGTGCATAGAAACGCGTTTTGAAGAAACTTAAGACTAAAGGAAATGAAAATCCAGTTTTGAGTTGGACATGTCTCTAGCCATAAAGATACACCTCTTGTAAGACCCTAAGGCTGATCCTTTTGATAAATAACATATTTTAATTATGGCAAGTTTTTGCCTTAGTATTAATACGATTGCATAAAAGAGAAATAATAGAAATAAAAATGAATATTTGCTGATTTTGAATGGGCACTAGAACTCTAAATTTACAAATCCTTAAAAGTACAGTGATGCAGGCATTGCGGTAAAGCTGAGCTAAAACCAGTCTGGGAATTTTTGCTGTTCATTAACCACTCCTGTTAGTGGAGAAAGCTGCCATGCTGGATGAGAATGGGTCTCTATGTAAACTGAAAGAGTACAAAGAGAAGACAGATGAGAAGGACTGACCTTGGGCTTGGTGGAGGATGGAAGTGGAAATGGCTACCCCAACAGCCGTCTCTCAGCCTGTGATGGTCCTGTGGTTATATTTTTCTGCTCTTGGGAACTGGTATCCTAACCCAATCAGCCTGTTGCAAAGTGGAGAGACTGTTTTCCCTTTATTTGCCAACTTCAGTATAGATACTGTAACTATAATCGTGATGCATTATAATTACATTGCACTTCCTGGCCACATGCCAGGCACTGAAGTATGAAGTGCTTTCCAGGTGTCAGCCCATTGAGTCCTCACAATGGCCCCGTGAATGAGATATATGGTTATAACTCCCATTATAGGTTTATAAAATCTGAACTTGTGAGAGGTTAAATTTCTAGCTAAAAATCACACGGGTAGCTAAAGATGGAGATTGATCCAGGCCCAGGGCTTTCTTGTACTAAATCCGAGACTGACCATTATACTACTCTGACTTCCTTCGGCCACACATGGCCTTATGTCCCATACATGTTATCCATTGAACTCCCCTAAAATCCATCCACCATTTCCACCACCGTCTCTCTAATTATGAACACTATGATCTTCCTAAAGGATTACTGCAGTCGCTTCCTAAATGATCCACCTGTACCCATTTCGGTCCCATCTCTGGTCTGTTTTCATATTATAGCCAAAGGGAACATTTCAAAACATGAATCTGATCCCATTGTACCACCTACTAAAAATGCTTTCATGGCTTCATGGGAAGACTTATCAATTCAGGCTGGTCTTTCAGGCCTGCCTAGTCTGTCCCTCATCCCTCCTGAGCCGCATGGGGCCCACTGTTCCTGAAGCTTCCTCCCTTCCCTTGCTGTCTCTTCTGCAGTAATAACAGACCTCCTTCCTTCCTCCAATGCACCACGTACTTTCCTTCTGTAGAGCCTTTGCTTATGCCCTTCCCTCTGTCTCGAGTGCTCTTCCACACTGCTCCCTACACCTCCTGCCCTTCCTAGCAGTCTTTCTGGTCATTAAACTAAATTAATTTTATTAACTAATTCACCAAAGGCTCTCATAACATGTGTCTCTTCTTGGAGGTTGGGGTTTTACAATTATTTGTGTGGTTCTCTGATGAATGGCTATTCCCAATCATACGGTAAGCTCTGTGAAGGCAGGAACTGGGGCAGGTTTTGCCTACCTCTGTAGACACAGTACATCTAGCGTAGGGTGGTGTTGAAACAACAGTTGTTGAATAATAGGGGCTACAACAAACCTTCCCTGAGATGGGGGATATGAGAAAGACAAGCCTTTTCCCAACGTCTGTAACATGCTTAGGCCTTGTGCAGGGGATGGAGATGAGCTGAATGTGGAAGGTCAGTTCTTCAGACAACCAGGACTAGCCCGACAGCCCAGCCTCCAGGCTCCTCCTGAGCCTAGGAGGACTGTGGCTAGGTTTCATATGGGAGTTTCACTTGGTGGGAACAATGTTTCTGTCCTAGAATTTTTAAGTATGACCACTAAGAAAGCAACTGCCTGACACACAGAGCATTGAGTTTGTAAAATACCTTATTCTGTCTTCCAACGCCACACAGAGCATTGAGTCTGTAAAATACCTTATTCTGTCTTCCAAAGCCTTAGGGGTGAATTGGCTTTATAAAGATGGAGACTGAGAGTGGGAATGGAGTCTGATCCTTCCCTCCTGAGCAGCAGGCCTGCAAGTCTGGAACCCAGTCTCACCACACAGGAAAAGGGTGCTATCTGGAATGACTGCGATCTTGTTGGTTTTCTCCAGAAGAAGCTCTGGGTATCCATTAAGTGTCACCCTAAGGCAGAGGCAGGGTATACATTGAGTGAGTCCCCCAAACAGCGCCCTCTCCAGGCTCAACTTCCTGGTGTAACAAATTCAGCCATTAGAGATTCATTCTTTGGTCTCTAAAAAATGAAAATAAAAGGAAAAAGAGCACATCAGATTGGTTTACCAGATTCCTTTCAGATAGTGTTGTTTTGATGAGGTCTGGAAGAAAAAAGATTTTGAAGAAAATGTACAGCTAAATCACGGAGTGTTGGCAGCAAGTGAGGGAAAGGCAGGAAGCAAAGACGGCCCCTCCGTTTAGCAAATTTAGAGAATAGAAAACTGTTTTGTCAGATTAAAAATTTGATTCTTGCATCCCAGCTTTCATTATTTTGGTTGCCATAATCCTGTTGGACTTGCGCTGCTTTGTTGGGGAAGGGAGACTGTGTTTGACTTTGCTTGGAGACTATAAAACCACAACAAAATAGATTCTGCTGAAGGCTACTAGGCAACACCAGGATCTCCTCTACACAACGCGAAGGACTTGTGATCAAAGACAAACGTCTCCCAATGTGTTGCATGCGTACAGGGCGTCTTAAGAAACCGAAGGTGGTTCTGAAGCATCATCTTCATGAATAACCAAGAATAAATAGAACTAAGATGTCAAGTGACTCCTCAGGAAATCTGAGCTTTATAAACAACAACAAAGCCTATAGTCTGATCACTTTCCCCAAAAAATTTCCCCAAAATTGTTTGCAACTGATCTGACAGCCAAAAGGTCAGCTGTTAGGATCTTTTTGGAAGTTGATTTGAAAGGAGTGTGCTCAATGTCCTCGCTGAACTGCATCACTTCCTTCCTGGGACCATCAGGGAACCTCCCCAGCCTTTCAAGATAGGTTCTGCTTAGAAAGGTCAACCGGGCAGTGGGAACCCGGGGCAAAAGTTGGCGGCTAGTGCAGCGCATATCTTCCCTGGTGTTCTCGGCCATTCCTTCTCCTCCTCTCCCCCGCGGAGGTGGACCCCGTAGAAAGGTTCCGCCAGAGGGTAGGTCAGGGCTCGGGTTTGCAGCTGTGGAGAAGCGCCGGAGGCCGTGCATCTCCAGGAGGTTGGGAAAGCCTCCGAGAGAGCCTCCAGGCCCCCGCCCCCGGCTCTTCTAGGGACCGGCTCATCCTGGAATCCGGCGCGGGGCTCCCGGCGCGGGGCGCGGGGCCGGGGAGGGGTGTGGCGGCGCAGGGGGTAGTACCCGCAGGCTGCCGGGGGGCTGAACCCGCCTGGCCGACCTCCGCAAGGAGCTTTAGTGCAGGAGGCGGGGGAGAGTGGAGGGGGGAGGCCTAAAACCTCAGGGTGCATACGAGGGGAGGACTCGATTGCAGAGGGAGGGCAGAGTCGCCGAGCAGCTGGGCGCAGGAGTGAGCGAGCGTGCGAGCGGCCCGGGGGAGCGCGGCTGCCGCTCTGCCGCGGGCAGGGAGCCGGCCGGCGCGTCGTACTCCGTAACCAGGGCGGCCCGGCTCCCCGCAGCCCTGCAAGCCGAGCCAGAGCTCCCGGAGCCCGCCGCCGGCCGTGCGCTCGCTTCGCTGCCGGGAACCTGGACGAGCCCGGGAGAGTGAAGGTAAAAGGAAAGAAGGGAGAGAGAGAGAGAGAGAGAGAGAGAGAGAGAGAAGGAAGGAGGGAGCGAGAGCGAGAATATGAGTGTGGGTGCAAGCCGAATAAATTGCAGACAAATTGTAAGCAAGTTTGTACTTGCATGTCGGGGTTGTGCGTGCTTAATGGGAGGGAGAGGGCGGCGTGGTGGTGGTGGTGGTGTGTGTACGTGTCGGTACTCAGGGATGAGGAGATAAGGAGGTGGAGAGCGTCCTCCCCGCATCTCGTACGTAGATATCCCTATTAATATCCCCCTCTCGGATTGTCATTTCCGCTTATGGCACTTCTTTTGGGCTCCCGTGATGCAGAAGCAAAAGGCAGCCACCCTCTTGTGATGGTCGGTACTGTTGCTACTATCAGATGGGAGATGCAGGGCGTTGGACAAATTCTGGGAGCCTCCCTTCCTCCACTCTCGACTATTTTAGGAAGGGCTGGGGGGAGGGGAAGCGGGTAGCGGGGCCCAGGGCTTGACGACGGTGCGGAGGCCGGGGCTTCAGACTGCTGGGGTGTCACCGTGCAATTGCTTCCAGGCGGAGCCTTCGCTAGAGGGCAAGATAACTTTGATCTCCTCTCCGGAAAGACAGGTTTCAGACGGAGATTTCGCAGGGCTGCCTGAGGAGTTCTGTGAAATGGTGGTTCACAGGGCGGCAGGTGCATGGCAAAGGGCAGTAAAACAGTGAGAGATAAAGCAGTTCTCAGCCACTAAGCAAAGAAAGCCCTTCTGGAAACCGGGTTGGGTGTGCTGCCCGGGGTGACAGAGCTTGGAGGCTGCAAGTTCAGGCCCAGCCTGCGGAGAAACAGCTGTGGAACCAGGGTTTAGCATCCTGGAATGCTCATTTCTGAGCTTTTCAGTTCGGGGTGGAAAACCTGTATGTATCCGACAGTCTTCCGTGAACGTTCCAAGAAAGTTCTAAGCGAATTATTTTCCTCTTCTTGAGTGTCTATATTTTTGTCTTCATCTGAGAGCTTTTACTGAAGGAAGCACTTGTTTACAAAAGCCAGACTTGTGCAAGAGACAGTGTAGTAATTTTCAGTTAAACAACAATTATTAATATGACCCACATCTGTACAAAATGCTGATCTAATTCTTAGTAATGAAGATTGTTCTTTCAGACGCTTGATGAAAAGGAGAAATAGTATGGGTAAAAAGTTCCTTATATTTCCTGACAGGGTAATAAACACACATAGCTATTTCTGTTTCTTGTGTTCTTGAACCTGTTCCTTACTTTGTGGCAAATTTAGAACAAAATGTACCAGATCAATGCTAATTTAATACGTTTCATGGTGAAGATAAAGACATGGCTTCAGACTGACCGGTCATATTGCTAGCATTTGATAATATTTGCTATTATCATTATAGACTCATTTTTATCTCTCTTAACTAATGATTTTTTTCAGAAACTGGCTTGTTCCTGTTCTCACTGTCCCCATATAAAAATTCTTGTCACTTGATTCCTTCCTCCTGCAGGGGAGCAAGGGGTGGGAAAAGGCAGTTTACCGTTCAGACTCTTTGAAGAATGGCTTGTAGTTCAATGTGCAGGACAGGCTCTCTGAGAAGTCTGCCGGACACACAGCTTCTTGGAAGTGAAAGGAGGTGTAACTGAACAGGATGTAGGAAGCCCACGGCTAGGCAGGATTGGTAACGTTTTCTCAGTTCTAGATGCTGCGGCCACACCCGTGGCCTGACTGTGACTGTCACGTGGGGCCCGAGGGTTCCCCTGGGAGGGAATCTGCATTTCTCCTCCTCTTAGATGTGTTGTAGGTGCCCTTCCTGCTGATCTAATCCAGCCAGAGCTAGTGTTTGGCAAGCGGATATATACACTCTAGCGAAGTAGGGGAGGAAGCTAGCTGATACCTTGGGGTCTGATTTATCCTCCAAGCTTTCCAAAAAGTGTTGAACCATGACACGTTGTATCCATCACCTTGATCAGCTCTGTACTTCGTCTTTTGCTTACTTGTTTACATTTTTGTTCTCCCAGAAAAAGGGCTGATTCTTATTTGTTACCCTGTACAGCTCATAATAATGAATAATTCACAACACTATTCACTGATAACACGTACACATACGTTAGTCGTGTATTTATATAACTCCAGATGTCCTTCTCCTTCCCTACTGCTTAGCTGTCTTAGTGTTTATTAATTAGTACCATTGCTAAAGGATGAATGCAGGAAAACAATAATTAAATTTAAAATTAGACACTTCATGTGACTCACTCCAGCAAAGGACTTAGATGTAAGGGGGTGGAGGTGTATTTGTTGGCTTTTTAATTTTTGTTTAATAATGATTTTTAATAGGGGTCTTATCCTTGTACATATTTAGACATCTATTTTAGTAATATTTATACTTTGTGCTGCTCTAAATCTGTTTGTGTTTTATGCTCTCAGCCCATTATTTTCAGGTAGAAATGAACCACATCATCTCTGGTGGTCACAGGGTTTGCAGTTTCCTGCTCTAGTTTCCCAATACCTAAAATTGTAGTTGCATTACTTTACCATGTGTTCTTGGGGCCTCGCAGTGTTCTTCCCAGTGTTTTCTTTGCGCATTTCTTTTTAGGAGCACAAACAAGAAACTGTTTTGGCAGCTTGTTGTCCATTTTGCTTAGAGACTGGAGACGTTGAGTTTTGATGATTTGCTCCTGTGCTTTCCGCAGGTGCTGCTAGAATAGTATATGGTTCAGATAGGAGACACCCCCCCCCCCCCCCCCGCCCAGAGCAGACAGCATCCATTCCCCCTGCTTTCTGCACCATCAGTGCAGCAGCAGTGGTCATGGATCGGGCGTTCAGTTTGCTCACACAGTTCCGTGGACAGAACTCACCCTACTTTGTTGTAGTATTATTGATAACATCTCCCCCTCTGATAGGTAAGCTGTAAGAAGGGCTTATCTGTCTTGTTCATTGCTATTTCCTCAGTACCACTGAATAGTTTCTCCATACATTTTTGACCATTGTCCTTTATGAATAGTTTCTCAATACATTTTGAAGGATGAAATAAACATCGGGCTCTTATTTCTCTGCTGGGTGTGGTGAATGTACTTAGCTGCTGTGGAATCCAAGTTCCTTCTCCGGGAAGGATTTGGAGATGGTGCTGGGGACTGTTCATTGGCCACAATCTATCAATGTCTACCTGATCTTCCCTTTCTGTCCCAGTACAGGACCCGTCCCCAACTCACCACTGCCCACAATCTCCTGCACCTATGAAACACCTTTTAAGTTTCCCTGGGAACAGTGAGCTTGCTGATGGTGCTGGGCCTTCCTCGGACGTTCTGGCTCTGTAGGTCATGCCCACAACCAGAACACTGCTAGGTAATCTGTCACTTCCAGGAGTGAATTTCAAGCTCTTGTGACCGTGTACCAGTCATTATTGCAGCTGTCATCTGTACTGCCATTGGCTTTGCAACTGACAAGCACACTGGAGAGCGCCTCTCCATGTTGGATCCACTTCACATATTGCCTATTGGAGAAACTGAGGCCAAGAGAAGGAAAACGGAAACCATATATTTTCTGGAACTCTGTTACATGCCAAGTGATTTAAGAATATTACATATTGATCTTTTTAAATCTAACTATACAGGGTGCCCGGGTGACTTGGTTGGTTAAGCATCTGCCTTTGGCTCAGGTCGTGATCCCAGCATCTTGGGATCGAGTCCTGTATCAACGAGCTCCCTGCTTAGCAGGGAGTCTGCTTCTCCCTCTGCCCCCCCACCCCCTTCACCCCACTTGTGCTGGGGTATGTGCACTCTCTCATTCTTAAAAATAAATAAATAAAATCTTTTGAAAAATTAAAAATATATAACTTATGCAGGATAAAATCAAACTGAATTTGCAATAAAATAGCTTCACCTTACAGATTAAGAAACAAGTGTTCAGAAAAAAGTGTTAAGAAAAGTTAACTTTTCTTAAGGTCACGTGGACAAAATTTAGACTCTGTTCCAGATCTTTCTTAGTCCATAGTATGTGCATGTCCCATAGTTACCACACCACCTGTGATAGGCCATTGTTGAGGACCTCCACACACAGAACCAGCTCAAACTCACCCAGCCCATTGGAACAAAGCTAAACCTAGAACTCATATCTACTAATCTCCAGTCTCCTTTTATATTTGTTTTATTAATTTGAAATTTCTTATATCATATGTCCCTGTAAGTGAAAGTATCAGTAAAAAACAAGATACCGTAATTTCACAACAGAGGAAATGTGTATATACATGAATGATGAAAGCAAATATTTTATCTTATGTCTGAAAAAGGAAGGACATTGCATTAACTTCTTTTGCAGTGAGAAGGAAGAAGTTTCCTGGGGGTTCTCTCATCGAGGGAAAGTATTATGAAGTTGACTGTAAGACAAACGTATAGATCGAGGGCCTAGCACGTTCTCAGGGATGTACTTGCTATCGATGGGTGGGATGTTAAAACAAAGCGACTTATAGACTCTATGCCTGCAGAATGCTCGCTGTCTACTTGGAGTTGAGGCTAACCACAGTGATGAGTAAAAGACCAATCATATTTATAATCATATAGATTGTTAGTGCTGAGTCTACACTGGAGTGTTTAGGGACAGCTTCAAGCTGAGTGTGGGTCCTGGGCCAGGTGTTTAGGGATCCTTTGGGTCTGCTCAGCTGACAGTGCCCCACACAGGGGTGGAGGAAAGTTGTTTAGCAAGGATAGGAATGTATAAGGTGAAGAGTGTTGGAAGTAAAACCGGCATAACCCTCCAGGCTGCTAAGCTCAGTTGATGGCACCATGGCCCACAGACTCTCAAGTCAGAATCCCAAGAGTCATCTAAGACACTTGGAGAACCCTACCAACTGCTTCCTAACTCCCCTCCCTGATCAGTCACCAAGTTCTGCACATTTTGCCTCCTAAAGATTTTTAAGATTTTATCCTCTACTCACTCACTGTCTTGTTTCAGTCTGTCATCATCTCCTCTCTTGACTCCTCAGATACTTTCCTAACTGAACTTTCTGAATCTTTCAGTCTTGTCTTCTTCAAACACACCCTTAAAAACTGTATCTAGAATAATCTAAATTTACTTGGGCACTTTCAGCTTAAAATCCCTCAGTGGTTTGCTGTTGCCTTCCAGAGAATCAGGACCAAGCTTCTGAGCATAGCACACAGGGCCCTCAACCATCGGTGCTACCTCCTTCTCCAGCCTCGGTTCCAGAATGTCACCTGGTAGAGTCCTTCATGACCTCACTATTGGTACTCCCACAGAGAATCATGCTGTTTCTTGTGTCCATGACTTGGCTTGAGCTATTCACTCTGTCTGGCCTGTGCTTTCATATTTTTCTCCTGACTAGCTCCAACTTGTTTACCAAGACCCTCCCAAGACACTTTTCCGGAACCTTCTTATTGGCTTAACACCCATCCTTTGCATTTTTCACCTCTATATTTCCACTTGCTCATGACATTGTTCTATTGTTTTCTTCTATGTTGTATCTTCCACTATGTTCGAAGCTCCTCAAAAAAATAGAATCCGTGTCATATTCATCTTGGGACCACCAGCATTGAGCTCGGACATTCAGAACACATTTGTTATACTGTACAAGTAAGACTGGATACGTAACCTGCACTTGGACATAAGCAAAGAAATTCTGAGTCCAAAAGATAGGTATATATATATGTATATGTATATATATAATATATTTCAAATACTTGACATATGTATCTCATATATACATAGGAAAGAGGGGGAGAAAGAGAGAGTTAAAAATTAATCTATTGTGTAGTATGATTGTGAACTAGAAGAAGGAAGAAACATGGTGATCTGTAATGCAGTGACTTAGAGAAATCCTTTTTAATTCCATAATTCTTGGTTGATGGTAGGAGCCACATCTTTTATGAACTCCAGTGCTGGGCTGGGCAGGGGCTGGCTTGGGATAGCTGAGTTAAAATGAAGTTCTTCCCTCATCACTATTTAGTATATATATGTAGTTAGCTAGCTAGCTAGAGTTCAGAAAGTTATATTCTTGCATTTGGAGAACTTAACTTTCTATTAGTTTAAAGGAGACATTTGTAAGATTTTAGGCACTTCCTGCTATTTACCAGCCTCCCAGTTATGGTGGCTTTTGCATGTGGGCAAGTGGAATATTTTCCCCCAGGAGATGAAGGTTGCTTGCTAATGGGCACATAATTCCAGCAGGGCTAAAGGCCTTGATACATGATAGGCTAGCCATAAGTAATTATTTATCCTCTGAGAATCCCTTGGAAAGCTACCCACTGTGAGGCACCTCTGTAGCCCAGAAGCTGACAGGTACTGGGTCCTCCTTCTACCAAATATCTTTTCAAGGAACCTAGAGAAGTCGGGCTGGGTCTTCTCGCCCTTAGGGCTGTTCACTACACCACTTCACCCTAACTTGCTCAGAGACCATACACCCTTTCTTGCTCCACTATACCTCTCTGATAGTTCTGCACACAAGGAAGCCGCCATAGGCAATGTTCTGCATCCTTTTGGATATAGCATTCTAAAACAGGTAAAATCAGCTTTGCCTTCATGCATTCGAACCAGATACCAATGTATACCAGTTTTAATAATGCCATTTTAAAATCAGTTGTAGTTTGTAATTATATTTTGTTATGTAGCTAATCTCTCATGAATAATACTCTTTGTATGATCATATGTTCAGGTTACAGTATCATTTTTGATAACACTCCTAGATTCCTTTTAGTTTCTTTTTTTTTCCTTCCAGCAGGTGGACCATCCCACATGTATGTGTTTTCTTTACAGGTCTGCCTTTACCATCCTCCCCTGCCTCTGCCCCATCCTTTTTCTTTCCCTTTATCCTCATAAGGCAGAGATGCAGTGTGAATTGTAATAAAGTGTCATCTCACATAGGCCCCCTTAGTGTGGCCCCTTGGTTAAGCTTCTTTCCCTGGGTCCCTATTCACTCTCTTCTCCTTTCTTCATTATTTATCCTCTCCATAGCAAAACCTTCTCTTCAACTAACACACCGGTTAGGAAATCCTTATTAAAAGAAAGTGTCTCTCAAACTGTAAGAGACTCTTAATCTCAGGAAACAAACTGAGAGTTGCCCCGGGAAGGGGAGGTATGGAGAGGGTGGTTGGGTTATGGACATTGGGGAGGGTATGTGCTGTGGTGAGTGCTGTGTAAGCCTGATGATTCACAGACCTGTACCCCTGGGTTAAGTAATACATTATATGTTAATAAAAAAAAATTGAAAAAGAAAAAAAAAGTAAATGTTTCTCAGTATCAAGATTTCATCAACTACTCTCCTGTCTATTTCTCCTTGCTCAGTCCGGAATGATGACTTAAACTTGACCAAAACAGAGAATTCAGGAAGGGGTTAGAAGGGATATGGCTTCTCTGCCCAGGCCACCCCGCCCCCTCCCCCCAACCCTAGCCTTCAACTTACTTTAGAGTCTTTCTGTATAGGAAGGAAAGTAGCTAAATCAAATCCATTTTGACTACTAAAAACAGAATATTTGAAACTGATGTTGTTAGAAGGATATACTTTTACATTTTTACTGTTTTAATTCATCAAATTGTTATTGGAAGTTAAGATTTTCTTGTTATTTTTATTTTTATTTTTAAATTTTAGTTCTAGGGTAGTTAACATATGTGTTACATTGGTTTCAGGAGTGCAATATAGTGATTCAGCAATTCTATGCCTTACTCAGTGCTCATCTAGAAGCTAAGATTTAATCTCATTCCTGGAAAGTGTACAAATGAAACAGCAAAATATATGTACAAAGCAGGCTGAAATAGCATCGATGAGAGAACTTGGGAATATTGAGAAATAGGACTCCGTGTTTTGACTTCCTAGTACATTCACTTTCATAGATCGATGGAGAAATTATAGTTTAAAAAGAAAACATGGAAGGGGCGCCTGCGTGGCTCCGTCAGTTAAGCGTCTGCCTTTGGCTCAGGTTAGGTCAGGTCCTGAGCTCAGAGTCCTGGGATCCAGCCCAAGGTCAGGCTCCCAGCTCAGCAGGGAGTCTTGCTTCTCCTTCTTCCTCTGCCCCTCCCCCCACTCCTGCCCTCTGTCTCTCCTCAAATAAATAAAATCTTTAAAAAAAAGAAAAGAAAGAAAACATGTAATAAGGGAACATTTCTTTCTCAGCAACCACCTTTTTATATAGGTCTCGTGTATTTTGTCAGGTCTAAAGACTCCTAGCATTTGCCAAGTACTTTATACATGTTTCACTTGGTAATGAATCATCTATTAGAACTGAAGAGAAATGGTTTTCTTTTTAACATTACGGGGATCTATGTAGATTTTTAAAAAAATATCGTACCTTTTCTATTTGTTTTCCAGGTACCCGAGTTCACTTAACAGAACAGTCTTAAAATAAAAGAAGGAAAGGAAAAAGGGGTCCAGTCTTTGGAAGCGCTGCCCCCTCGCTCGCTGCTACAAGTGCGTGGGATTCGCGCGCGACCCTATAGATCCAGGGAGGCCCGGCATGTTTCCCTGAGCTGCTGCTGCACCTGCGCCCTGGGGGAAGAGTCTCTGGTCCCGGTTTCATGCTGCAGGAAGCACCATGGCGGCTTCTAGGACGGCCTCACGGTCTCCTCGGGACATTGCCAACGTGATGCAAAGACTGCAAGGTAAGGGGCAGAGCTGTCGAGACTGGTTTTGTATTTTTAAGTACACCTTAAAGTTCAAATACCAGCTTCACTCAGGGTCTTTTCAATTTGCTTGCACTTTATTTCCATTTTAGGAGACTGCAAGGAATCACAAGGTGATGTCTCTTTTCCTAGTGTGTTCAGACTAGTCCCTGCTCTTTTCAGGTGCTGTCTTTTTCATGTTGGAAAAAGACAAAGATAGAGCTCTCTGTTTGGCTTGGTGTCTGCATTAGTGTGACCTTGACGGTTAGTCAGTGGCCTGTTGGGAATTCAGTGATGGTCAAACCGGGGATGGTCAAACCAAGGTCAGTCACCAAGGACGATTCCACACTGTGACCGTGCACAAGGTTATCATGATGATGGTGACAAAGATTGTACACTCTGGTCAAATAAGTCAACCAGTAGTTTATTTATCCCAACTAGAAAGCCCTACGAGATCTAGAAAGTCTTTAAGGAAAATGAGGCAAGGCTCAGAGGGTTTTATGACATGAGAAGACTAATGGTGAGGGGCAGCGTGTGGACAGGAACCACATTCCCCACCACTGTTTTTTCTCTAACAGCAAATGATGTTCTAGAAGGCAATTAGCCCTGAAATGTTCTGGCAGCTTATGGATTAATTCTGTAATGAATAAATTATGCCATTAATAAAGTCATTGTGAATTAAACATGCATTTAAACATGTATATTCCTTAAACCACGGAAATAATCATCTGTAAGAGTATGAAAATATCGCTTCCTTGTCGCCATCCTAATGCTGTTCTCCCCAGCTTCAGAAGTATATTTTTAGAGACAAAAATAGCCAGATTTAACAGGGTTCTTTTCTAGTCTTTGTCAAGAGAGCTTAAAAGTAATGCTACACTTGGCTTGTTGTTTTTCTAGTCTTTCCAGCAAGTGATCATTGTGGTTTGGCACCACAACCATCATATTAATCTCTAACAGTCCCACTTTCCCAGCTTTACAATGTAGTCGATGTGCATAGCGGTCATTTCCAGTGAAGGGCTCTTGACTTTCAAATACAGATGAGACTGTGGATATTCACAGCCCAGGGCATTGCTCTCAGCTATAGAAAGCGAGGGAGTTTCTTCATGTCTGACCAGGGACCACTAATTTCACTGAAACTTCTGTAATCACAAGGATCCTGCTCATTTTGGACGATTGTCTTGGGCTGATCTTTGATGCTTCAGTTCCAGTGGTGCTTGTTTCACATTTATTGTTGGAAGAACTCATTGTCATGCCAGAAAGAGCCTGGGGGGACCAAAGATCAGATCCTTGCTGAATATGTGGGCACAGACCTCCTCAGTAGGCTAAAAAACAAAAACAAAAACAAAAACAAAAAACCCCTCTGATTGGGTCTACACAATGTCAAGGGTCTCCACTTGAAGTTATACATCTTTATTTGGGGAGATCGAATTCAGAACTCGGAGTTCCATTTTTATGTCTGTGTCTGTCTTTGCTGCTTCCTGGGCACAAATTTCTGAGCCATTTTGTGCCTCAGTGACCTCATTTATGAAATGATAGGAAGGAGACTAGCAGGTCCCTTACAAAACTGTGGGGGAGATAATTAGGTAATAAAGCAGATTTTCCTTCGAGTCTATTAAATGTGAAAATTCTCTGGATGACATATATACATACACACACATACACACAATAAAACAAAATTGTAGAGACTAAATTTGAAAAAAAAATTCAGAATCAGATTATGATTCTGTGAATAGCTTACTCTTTATTCTTATTTTGATTTGAATGAAATTTTTTTCACTAAGGTAGTGGTTGGCATGAGAGGAGCAGGAAGAGGACTGATGCCTTAGTGTTTTATTATTTTCTGTGATGTGTAGATAAGTGGTTTTTCTTGAAAGGTGTGTGGCGTGGGGGAAAACACCGGAGCCGCACTCGCCTCCCAAATCCGGACTGTGACAGTGGATGGCCTATGTAACATCTGGGAATTTGGGGACCCTATTTTTAAAATGTGCTCTGTTCTCACTCTGGATTGTTTCAAGATCAGTGAGATGATGATAAAAGGTCCTTTAAAAATCATAAATACTGTCCTCTGGTGAGGTGTTCAAATGGTCATGGAAGAAAAGTGGATGAGGAGGCATAAGCTTGATAATTTGTTGCAATTTTTTCTAGCCATGCAGGCTTGAGAACAAATGTTAATGGTTTTATATATTACATGCCAACTAAAACTAGTAATTTTGTTATATAATAAAGTGACTATACTCACTGTATTACTTTCTCCTTTCTAGTAAAAGAAAGAATTATAACATGTCAAAGGCTATCTGACTAATTTAGAACAATAAACTTTAATCATTCACTAGAAGATGAAATTTCTGAGCACTAGATATTTATCGTTAGTTTTTAGCATCAGTTATTTTATGCATATATATGTTATTAATGGCGACAGAGCGTAAGGTCTGCACTGCTCTAAGATGCAGTGGGTCTAGCCTACGGTGGAAACACATCGTAGAAGTGAAGGAGATCTGGCGGCTCTATCTGTCGGCATATTGAACTGCTGGGTTGCTTTTGCTGATTCAGCTGGCTAGGTCTGTGTCTCCCGTGCATCTCACTCCTCATTGTGCATCCTACTGATGCTTGGAGTCCAAACAAGACTCAGCCTCCCTGGACAGAAGAGACCTGTTTTCTGTCAAAAGTATTTAGTGATTCTTCTTGCCTGCTAGAACCTCCAAACCAGTGACCGTGGTGCTAATAAATGGAGGGCTGACATTATTGCCCAGATAATTGTGACAAATGAGGGAATGTGTTTGAGGAAAAATCCGTTACCTTAAATAGAATCAGAGTTGCTTTTTGCAAAGTTCAAATCCAGAAGACCATTCTTCTAGAATCCCCTTTTCTTTGCTTAGAGTGATAATCCAAGCAACTAATGCCACCCCCCCCCCCCGCCCTTGGGTTTTCTTGTCATATCAGATCTGTGTATAGCTAATAAAAATCATGTAGCTTTGAACAGCGGCAACTTGGCTTTGCTCTCTTGCTTATTTGGTTTATAACCATAATTGTTGACTGTTTTTCTGCTTTTAATTTTTATTTCTACTGCTAGGAAATTGAAGCACACACAGATTGCTTCGTGATTTAGCTGCTACTGTAGCAGTTCAATATTTCACCTTTGCCAATATTTGTGCTTGTTTGAGCATAATGTTTTTGAGGCTGGGATTCTGAATTATGGATGAGCAGGCCGACTGCAATGCAGAGTTTCATTTGCTCTTAAGAATAATGAATGTTTCTGTAACTTTCATCAATTTAAATATAACCTTAAAAGCAAATACAAGGCAATAGAATAATACAGGAGTACTAAAATTTTAAATGCTCTTGAAAGGCTAAGGGGACCCATTTCATGGTGGTTTATGGAGCGCCTTTAGTTTTTAGTCATATCAGGAAAAAAGTGGATGTCTGAACTCCTAAGATTATAAATTTCTTTAGGATACTCACAATAACTTTGTAAATTTCATCATGTTCCTGTATAACATCTGCTTATAAAAGATTTGTTGAGTGGATTTTGTCAAATAAATACGTTTTCTTCAATTTTTTCATTTGAAGATAATCTGTCAAAGTTTAAGGATTTTTAAATTAACATATTTAAATGTTTGTAAGATAGGGCAGTATCCGTGCAATCTTATAGAGTGAAAAGATTCAAAGAGAGCATACTACTGTGTCATATAGAGATTACTTGGATAGAAAAGGAGGATTATTGACTGTAAATCGAGTTTTTATTTTTAAATCTGTGAATCAATTCAAAGAAAAAGAAATGAGAAAAAGGATGAATATGTATTGTTGGAGATATATCCAAGAAGTTTGCTAACTGTTCAGTAAAAGATCATCATGGCCTCCCTCTAAAATTGCTTTTATGACCAACTTTAAATTCTTTTGGTTAAATATAATATTTCCTATAAATCCATTATACTGTGAAAGAAAACCTCGGACTAACAGAAAGGTTAACTGAAAAGTAGAATCAATAATAATAAATAGTGAGATAATTTTTGGTATTTTAAATTTTTTTAATTTTAATTCAGTTTAGTTAACATATAGTGTAGTATTGGTTTTAGGAGTAGAATTTAATGACTCATCACTTACATACAACACCCAGTACTCATCCCAACAAGTACCCTCCCTAAAGCCCATCACCCATTTAGTGCATCCCCTACCTGCCTCCCCTCCAGAAATCCTCAGTTTATTCTTAATAGCCAGGATCTTTTATGGTTTGTCTCCTCTGTTTTTATCTGATTTTAATATTTTTCCTTCCCTTCCACTATGTTCCTCTGTTTTGTTTCTTAAATTCCACATATGAGTGAAATCATATGGTATTTGTCTTTCTCTGGCTGACTTAATTCACTTAGCATAATACTCTATTCCATCCAAGTTGTTGCAAATGGAAAGATCTCATTCTTTTTTGATGGCTGAGTAATATTCCACTGTATCTGTCTGTCTGTCTGTCTATCTCTCTATACTATGTCTTCTTTATAAATTCATCAGTCAATGGACATTTGATCCCTTTCCATAATTTGGCTGTGTTTGATAGTGCTGCTGTAAACACTGGGATGCATGTGTCCCTTTGAGTCAGCATTTTTGTATGCTTTGGGTAATTATCTAGTAATGCATTTGCTGGGTCATAGGGTAGTTCAATTTTTAACTTTTTGAGGGGACTCTATACTGTTTTCCAGAGTGGTTGCACCAGTTTACATTCCCACCAGTGGAGCATGATGGTTTCCTTATCCCTGCATCCTTGCCAACATCTGTTGTTTCCTGAGTTGATAATTTTTGCCATTTTAATAGGTGTGAGGTGGTGTCTCATTGTGGTTTTGATTTGTATTTCCTGAATGCTGAGTGATGCTGAGCATATTTTCATATGTCTGTTGGCCATTTTTATGTCTTCTTTGGAGAAATACCTGTTCACATCTTCTGCCCATTTCTTAATTGGATTGTTTATTTTTGGGGTGTTGATTTTGACTAGTGCCTTATAGATTCTGGATATTAGCCCCTATCCAGTATGTCATTTGCAAATATCTTCTTCCATTCCGTAGGTTGCCTTTTAGTTCTGTTGATTGTTTCCTTCACTGTGCGGAAGCTTTTTATCTTGATGAGGTTCCAATAGTTCATTTTGCTTTTGTTTCCCCTGCCTCTAGAGACATGTCTGGTAATCAGTCCCTGTGGCCGAGGTCAAAGAGGTTGCTCCCTGTGTTCTGCTCTAGTATTTTAATGGTTTCCTGTCTTACATTTAGGTCTTTCATCCATTTTGAGTTTATTTTTGTGTATGATGTAATACAGTGAGCCAGTTTTATTCTTCTGCATGTCACTGTCCAGTTTTTCCAACACCATTTGTTGGAGAAACTATCTTTTTTCCACTGGATATTCTTTCCTGCTTTATTGCAAATTAGTTGGTAATAGAGTTGAGCATCCATTCTGAGTTCTCTGTTCTGTTCCATTGACCAATGTGTCTGTTTTTGTGCCAGTACCATACTGTCTTGATGATTACGGCTTTGTAATACAGCTTGAAGTCTGGAACTGTGATGCCTCCCAATTTGGTTTTCTTTTTCAACATTACCTTGGCTATTCAGGGTCTTTTCTGGCTCCATACAAATTTTATGATTGTTCAGTTCTGTGAAAAATGCGGGTGTTACTTTGATCGAGATTGCATTGAATGTTCAGACTGCTTTGGCCAGTTAGACATTTTAATAATATTTGTTCTTCAAATCTATGAGCATGGAATATTTTTCCATTTCTTTGTGTCTTCTTCAATTTCTTTCATAAGTGTTCTATTGTTTTCAGCATACAGAACTTTTACCTCTTTGTTAGGTTTATTCCTAAGTATCTTATGGTTTTTGGTGCAATTATAAATGAGATTGATTCCTTGATATCTCTTTCTGCTGCTTCATGATTAGTGTTTAGAAATTCAACAGATTTCTTTATATTTATTTTGTATCTTGCAACTTTGTTGAATTCATGTATGAGTTCTAGCAATTTTCTGGTGGAGTCTTTGGGTTTTCTACATAGAGTGTCATTAATCTTCAAATAATGAAAGTTTGATTTCTTCCTTGCTGATTTGGATGCCTTTATTTCTTTTCATTGTCTGATTTCTGAGGCTAGGACTTCCAGTACTATATTGAACAACAGTGGTGAGAGTGGACATCCCTGACTTGTTCCTGACCTTAGGGGAAAAACAAAGATTTTCCCCTGTTGAGAATGATATTTACTATGGGCTTTTCATATATAGCTTTTATGATATTGAGATATGTTTCCTCTATCCCTAATTTCTTTAGGGTGTTTACCAAGAGCGGATGCTGTATTTTGTCAGATGCTTTTTCTGCATCTACTGAGGGGATCATGTGGTTCTTTTCCTTTCTTTTATTAATGTGTTGTATCATGTTGATTTTCAGATAGTGAAACACCCCCTGCAGCCCAGAAATGAATCCCACTTGATCGTGGTGAATAATCCTTTTAATGCACTGTTGGATTTGATTAACTAGTTAGTATCTTGTTGAGAATTTTTGCCTCCATGTTCATCAGGGATATTAGCCCATAATTCTCCTTTTTAGTGGGTTCTTTGTCTGGCTTTGGAATCAAGGTAATGATAGCCACATAGAATAAGTTTATAACTTTTCTTTCTACTTCTATTTTTTTTTTAAGAGCTTCAGAAGAATACATATTAATTCTTCTTTATATGTTTGGTAGATTCCTCTGGGAAGCCATCCAGTGCTGGACTCTTGTTTGTTGGGAGATTTTGATTACTGATTCAGTTTCTTTACTGGTTATGGGTCTGCTCAAATTTTCTTCTTTGTGTTTCAGTTTTGGTGGTTTATATGCTCCTATATATATGTGTTTCTTCCAGATTACCCAATTTTTTGGCATGTAATTGCTCATAAAATTCTAATTGTTTGTATTTCTGCTGTGTTGATTGCAATCTCTCCTCTTTCTTTTATGATTTTATCTACTTGGGTCCTTTCTTTTTTCTTTTTGATAAGTCTGGCTAGGAGTATATCAGTTTTTTTAATTCTTTCGAAGAACCAACTTCTAGTTTTGTTGATTTGTTCTACTGGGTTTTTTAAATCTCTGTCATTTATTTCTGCTCTGATCTTAATTATTTCTCTTCTTCTGATGGCTTTAGGCTTATTTGCTGTCCTTTTTCTAGTTTCTTTAGGTGTAACGTTAAGTTGTGTATTTGAGATTTCTTCTTCAGGAAGGCCTATGTTGTTATATACTTCCCTTAGGACACCTTTGCTGTGTTCCAAAGGTTTTGGACTATGGTGTGTTCATTTTCATTTGCTTTCATGTATTTTTTAAATTTTATCTTTAATTTTCTGGTTAACCCATTCATTTTTTAGTAGAATGTTCCTTTTTTGAAAAAGATTTTATGTATTTATTTTATAGAGAGAGAAAGAGAGCACAAGCAGGGGGAGCATCAGAGGAAGAAGGAGAAGCAGACTCCCCACTGAGTAGGGACCCCCAATGTGGGGATCCATCCCAGAACTCTGGGATCATGACCCAAGCTGAAGGCAGATACATAACTGGATGAGCCACCCAGGTGCCCCTTTAGTAGGATATTCTTAAATCTCCATGTATTTGTGGTCTTTCCAAATTTTTTCTTGTGATTGACTTCATGTTTCATGGTGCTATGGTCTGAAAATATGCATGATATAGACTCAGTCTTTTTGTATTGGTTGTCCTGATTTGTGACCCAGTATGTGATGTATTCTGGACAGTGTTCCATGTGTACTTAAAAAGAATGTGTATTCTGCTGCTTTAGGATGTCTATCTGGTCCAGTGTGTCATTCAAAGCCATTATTGTCAGTCATCTTAGATGATCTGTACATTGCTGTGAGTAGGGTTGTTAAAATACCCCCCCATTATCGTAATATTATCAGTGAGTTTCCTTATGTTTGTTTTAATTGATTTATATATTTGGCTGCTCCAAGTTGGAGACATGAAAACTTATAATCGTTAAGATCTATTGGATAGATTCCTTTATTATCATATAGTGCTTATCTACATCTCTTATTACAGTCTTTGGTTTAAAATCTGGTTTGTCTGATATAAGTATTGCTACTCCAGCTTTCTTTTGATGTCCATTAGCATGATAGATAGTTGTCCACTCACTGAATTTCAATATGGAGTTGTCTTTGGGTCTAAAATGAGTCTCTTATAAGCAACATATTGATGGGTCTTTTTTTTTTTTTTAATCCATTCTGATAACCCTATGTCTTTTGATTGGAGTATTTAGTCCATTTACATTCAGAGTAATAATTGACAGATAGAAATTTAGCGCCATTATATTACCTGTAAAGTTGCTGTTCCTATAGGTTGTCTCTGTTCCTTTCTAGTCTTTGTTGCTTTTGGTCTCTCCTGCTCAAAGGATATCTTTTAATAAATCTTGCAGGTCTGGTTTAGTGTTCATGAACTCCTTTAGTTTTTGCTTGTCTTGGAACCTCTTTATCTCTCCTTGAATATAGTATTTTTGGCTGCATATTTTTCCAATTCAACAAGTTGAATATGTCATGCCACTCTCTTCCAGCCTGCCAAGTTTCTGTGGACAGGTCTTCTGTTAACCTATGTGTCTAGCCTTGGAGATTAAGGGCTTTGTGTCCCTAGGTGTTTTGAGAATTTTCTCCTTACCTTTGTATTTGTGAATTTTACTATGCTATGTCTTGGTGTTGATCTGTTTTTGTTGATTTTGAGGGGAGTTTTCTGCGTCTTTTGGACTTGAATGACTGTTTCTTTCCCCATATTAGGGAAGTTTTCAGCTGTGATTTGTTCAAATAAACTTTCTGACTTTTTTTCCTGCTCTTCTTCTTCTGGGACTCCTATGATACAGATATTATTGTGTTTTATTGGATCACTGAGTCCCCTCAGTCTGTATTTGTGATCTGATAGTTTTCTTTCCCTCTTCTTTTCAGCTTTATTATTTTCCATAATTCTATCTTCTGTTTCACCTATTTGTTCCTCTGCTTCTTCCATCCTTGTTGTGTTCACATCCAGTCAGTTTTGCATCACAGTCATAGCATTTTTTATTTCGGCCTGACTGGTTTTTAGGTCTTTTATCTCTGTAGCTAGGGTTTCTCTGATGTCTTCTATTCTTCTTTCAAACCTAGCTAGTACTCTTATGAATGTTGTTCTAAATTCCTGTTCATATATATATATATATATATATACTCTTATGAATGTTGTTCTAAATTCCTGTTCATATATATATATATATATATGAACAGGATATATATATATATATATATATATTGCTTATATCTGTTTTAAGCAAATCCCTAGCTGTGATTTCTTCTAGATCTTTCTTTTGTGGAGAATTCCTCCACCTTGTCATTATGTCTAGGTTTCTGTCTTTTGCATGTTATGAAAACTGGTTATGTTTCCTGCTCCTGAGAGTAATGCTATATTAAGGAGTCATACACTATCAAGGGCCTGGTGCTTCAGAAAGTGTTTCTGGTGTCTGCTGTGTGCTCACTGTTAATGCATTTTGACTGCTCTTTCCAATAGGCAGTCCTCTGCAGAGTTCCTCCTTACTTACAATGGGGAATGTTTGGACCTTTAACTGGGTGTGCTTTGATTTGTTTGTTAAGGTAAGCCTGGAGGGAGAAAAACCCAATCCAAGAGAGAAAAGGAAAAGGAACAAAAAATCAAACAAACAGATAAACAAAACAGATAAACAAAAAACTGTAAGCCTGATTCCAAAGAAACAAGAAATAAAATTAAATTTAAAAAATAATTAGAAAAACAAAAACAAAAAAGTCTGGTCCTATTTCCACCAGAACCGAAGCTACTGGTTTGGAATACTCTGTGATCAGTAGACTTGGTACCTGTGGTGGGGCCTGTGATGGTCTTCTGAGGGAGAGGCCTGATGTGCTGGCTCACAGTCAGACCTGCACTAGTAAAGATGCCCCTGTAGTGTGGAAGGAGGTGGAGTTTGGTGTAAAGGACCCCAGCTTCCACTGGAGGCACTGTGTTTCTCTTTGAAGTCGGACTATGCTGGTGGGCTTGGTGGGGGAAGGGGTCGAAGATGGTGTCACCTGGCATTCTCGTCCCAGTGGAGGGAAACTCACAGCCCCTGATGTTCAGGAAGCCCTCACAGAAAACCAGATATTGTCCTCTGCTGTGTCTCAGGCTTTCATTAGATCCATGCCCTCAACCTATCTGTGCCCAGGCCATCTGGGGCCCTTCTGGGCCCAACTGGGTGTCACAGTTCTCCTGTGTTTTATCTCTGGCCAACCGCTGGGTTCAAAATTCCAAATCTTAAATAACCCAAGAAGGCGTGGACCTTATTCCTTCCTTGAGAGAAGAGCCTCACAGCACTGTGCCTGGCACCATTCTATCTCAGAAAAACAGTTGCATGACTGGGCAGGTGCCTGTGGTCCACGGTGAAACACAGCAAAAAGGTGTAATCATGTTATCTGCCCTGTGCATGCACCTCTGTCCCCTCTATTCTAGGGGTACACACTGGTGCCCAGTGGGCCTCTTGTCCTTAGAGAGGCAATATCCCCTCTTCCAAATGTGCTCCAGGATGGGGAGCATTCTCTCTCAGTACAACCCAGCGTAGCCCCACACTGTGGCATCTTGCTTGAATCCTACATGTCGCTCTCTCTCCTGCTCCCTTTCTCTCTCCCTGACTTCTCTCCACGAAAAGGGCTCTCTCTCCTCTGTGGCACTGCAGCTTTTCTCGCCCCCAGTTTACATTTCTGAACTTCACATCTGTTATGTTCATTTCCTCCAATTGTGCAGATTGCTTCCTTAATCCTCATATCAATTTCTTCATTGTTCAAAATGATCTGATGTTGATCTAGTTGTGTTTGAAGGGTGAGGCAACTTCAGGGTCCCCCAGCTACTCTGGTATCTTAACTCCTCTGCTTTAATTTAACATGAAATAAGCATCGGGAAAGGAAAGTCTCGCTCTTTATGATGATTCTGGGTTTTTTTAAGAGTGATTTGAGAGATTAAGTTCTAAATTTTATTGCTCTGACTTAATGACTCTTCTTATTAAACCTCAAAATATTGTCAAAAATCCATCTATTGGGGCACCTGGGTGGCTCAGTAGGTTAAAGCCTCTACCTTTGGCTCAGGTCATGATCTCAGGGTCCTGGGATCGAGTCCTGCTCGGGCTCTCTGCTCAACAGGGAGCCTACTTCCCTTCCTCTCTCTCTGCCTGCCTCTCTGCCTACTTGTGATCTCTGTCAAGTAAATAAATAAAAATCTTTTTAAAAAATCCATCTATTGTATTTAGACTGAAATTCTCTTTTTGCTTTAATCTTTCTTACTGTAATGAATGTTGTATGCTAGTCCCTCAGGTTTAAATATTAAGCAAAACTCAGCACAAGACAATGATCATTTATTTATATTTTGGAATATTATGGTTAAATAAATATTTAATGAATAAATGGATAATTCACAATCCCTAAATTAATGAGTTGAAAATGAAATTAGTTAAGACACATATAAATGCAAAGGGAAAAAAAAAAACCCAAACTGAGTCCTACTTTACTTGCCCTCTTTAAAAGAAATTTTTTATCTGAGTTTTATTTTTAATTAAACTTGATTTCTGACCATAAAATCAGTGTAAGGACACATATAAAACCTGAACTGTTTCCTATGTTGACCTCTCAGATGTGTGTGGTTTTTTTTTTGTTTTGTTTTGCTTTTTCCTCATTTAATTTTATTAACGTTTAAAAAACATTTTTACCTTGGGGCTCCTGGGTAGCTCAGTCAGTTAAGTGTCTGACTCTCAATTTTGGCTCAAGTCATGATCCCAGGATCATGAGATCAAGCTCGGTGTTAAGCTCCATGCTCAGTGGGGAGTCTACTTCAGATTCTGTATTTCCATCTTCTGTCCCTCCCCCTGCTCACACACACTCTCTCTCTAAAAATAAATAAAATAAGTCTTAAAAAAACAAAAAAACTTTTTTATCTTACATCTTCCATTTTTCACTTATGTCAGTTCTAGGTTCCCATACCGTCTACTGATTTATCTGTTGTATTCCCTTTTTTCCCTTAGTTTTTGTTTAAATTTTAGTTAACGTTTATGGGAAAATTGGTGTCAGGTGTAGAATTTAGAGATTCATCGCTAACATATAACAACCAGCTCTTATGGGGTCCCTGAATAGCTCAGTCAGTTAAACGTCTGACTCTTGATTTTGGCTCAGGTCATGATCTCAGGGTTCTGGGATTGAGCCCTGCCTGAGGCTCCATGTCAAGTGGGGAGTCGGCTTGAGGATTCTACCTCTCCCTCTCTCTTTGCCCCTCCCCTGGCTGAAATGTTCTCTCTCTCTCTAATAAATAAATTAATTAAAAGCAAAACAACCAGTGCTTATTGTGTGTTGTTTTTTAATTTGAATGCTTTAAAAATATTTTTTCCTTCCTAATGATATATTACATGTTCATATTACTTTTAAATGCATTGAAGTATTCACCTTTGAAAAATGCCCTGTCCTCCAAGCCTTTCTATTTGCAGAGCCATTTTATCTATCACACATCATGGAGAAAGTGCCAGAGGCTTTTGGGATTTTCAAAGGCCTGCACAAATATTAGCTCTCAGATAGAAAAAGAAAACTGCTAAATCAAAATTAGCAGAGGTTTACAAATTCTAAAATTATGTCAACTAGTCAAATGTAAATCAAGTTAATTCAAAAACTATGTATTATATGTGTAAACATATTTAAATATGCAGTGTGGGTGTACTTTATTGCTCTTGATATAGTGTGTGGCAGACCCCTAAATATAAGAGTATTTGAGGCCTATAAGTAGAACATAAAGCATTCCTACACATTGCTTTCAAATTAATTCCTCTTACAATGCCACTTAATTTTATTACTTCTGTGATGAAAATCTTCCTTCACTTCTTGACCTCCCTATTAATGTCCCAACTTCTTGACTTGGCTTCCTTATTCAAACTTCATCTTCACGCTCATTTGTCTCTTCTAGCTCCCCTACTTATCCCTAGATTGCTGCCTAATTCATGACTTGAAATGCTCTCATGATGCCCCAGAAGGACTCTGGGACTCTGGAGAAGGACTCCAGAAGGAAGTGTCCTTCTGGGGCACTTCCAGAAATGAGCTCTGTTGATTGCTCCTAAAACTTGACTTACCTGCAAGGGTTGGATTAAATTCAGCCTCCTGCAGGAAGGCTCTATTGCTGATATAATCAGAATTTCTGTCTAAATCCCTTTTGCACTTTGTAGCACTATTCCTGAAATTATCTAGTATTGCTTCACATTATGTTAATGTATGTGGCTAATCCACCCACTCAGAATATAATCACCTTGAAGGCAGAAATTGGGTCAAATTCATATCAGTGCCCTACACATTGACTAGGCAGTGCATTTCAATGTGGATACTCCATAAGTACTTGTTGAGTGAATACATTATAAATATGTAATATTATATTGTTTTTCCGTGGCGGAAGCAGGGCGACCAGGAGGGGGATAATTTGGGTAAGTCACAAGAGAGATTAGAGTGGCTTGGACTAGATGTTAAACAGTGGATGGGGAGAGAAGCAGTAAAAATCTAGATATATTTTGAAAGTAAATCTGAAATAATGTGCTCCTGGATTGGAGGTGGTGTATGAGAGAGAAGAAAAAGTTGGCCCCCTCATTTTTCATTTTGAAATGAGATGAGACAAATGACTGTTGGGAATAGGGTTGAGGAAAACCGAAAGCTTTTTTTGGGTGTGTTACATTTTAGAAGGCTGATGGATAGCCCAGAAGGTAGCTGGGTATATATGACTGTAGAGATCAAGGGAGAGGACACAGCTGGAGAAAACATTTGGAGATCCTAAGCACACAGGCAGAATTTAAAGCTGTGCAGTTGATTGACACCACCCAGAGAACAAGGACATAGGAAAAAAAGGTTTGGAACATAGAGCATCAACCATTAGTGGTAAGGGAGTGAGGAGAGTCCCACATAAGAGACCAAGAAGCTGCAGCCTATGTGGTAAGAAAAAGAGGAGAGAAGGAAGATCTGGAAGTCAAGAGAAGAGTTCAAGGAGGGAGTGATCAAGTGTGTGTTAATGCTGTTAACATTCTTGATATGTTCATGCTTCCAAATGTTTATGGTCTATAAAAAGATTATGTGCTTATATATATAAATATCAGGGCTGAGTGAGCCAAGTACATGTGCATATAGTTTCAAATTCATTTCTGGAGGAGTAAAATAATAGTCCTGTGCATTTCCCAGAAAGACTTGCAAAATTCTTGGAAGTTAATTGGATAGGAGCAATTGCTTAAGAATTTATTAAATATAAATCTGTACTTCATGTAGAGCCCAATCAATCAGAAATGCATCCTAAGAATAAAATGTCTCTCACTCTGACCCTAATAAGTCCTCCATTCATATGGTGCAGGGGCCCTGCTGTGAATGGACAGATGGTCCTCATGAGAACAGTGCTCCCACTGATGCCATTTTATGTGTGACTGTTGCATCTCAACGCCTTCCTTCCTTGTGTACTTCCTCCCCTCACAAATTTCCACTTGTACCCCTTGACATATTTTTCTAGGTTCTTTCCACATAATAAAATTAATAACATTCCTCTTGTGTTTTGGAGAAAATCTCTTGGAGTCAGTGTCATGTAATTTTCATTGTTTTGGTCATTGTTTAATTAGTTTATCCAGGGCATACTTTCTTGAAAAGAAACGAGAAAGCATGGCATTATAAGTGTTTGGATTTTCTGATACATACTGAGGACTTGGATTTTCTCTCCATCAAGGGTAGAATGCTACCCTTCCCCAAAGTACTGTATCTGAATTTGGGAAAATTACATTTGCATTGAGGGAAACTTGCAGTACTGGTAGTTCTTTAACCCCACTTTTGTTGGATCAGACTGAGGCCTTGGGGTAACCTCTGGCAAGGATGAAGACCACACTGGTGCCCATGAACTTTAGTTCCATTAGTGTATATTTAGGGTGATAGTTACCCATAAAGGGCGAAAAATACTAGACTCTAAATTTCATGTGATGGGGCGCCTGGGTAGCTCAGTTGGTTAAGCAGCTGCCTCTGGCTCAGGTCCTGATCGAACCTAGGATGGAGCCCCATATTGGGCTTCCTGCTCAACGGGGAGTCTGCTTCTCCCTCTCCCTCTGCTCCTCCCCATGCTCACTCTCATCGTCTCAACTAACTAAATAAAATCTTTAAAACAATTTTCATGTGATATATCCCTCCTATATCTTAAGAGCCTTACAAAAAACAGTTCATGTTCTGAGTAATTATCTTTTTCTTTTATTTTCTCTCTAATTGGGGCTAATGAGACTATTGATGCATTCTTTACATGGTATTCACCCTGAATACAGAGTTCCTGTTCAATGCATGACACTCTCTCATTTAATTAAGCAATTATTACTCATAGGTAGTCAGGAATCATGCACTCATTTGAACAGGTAAGAAGACACCATATAAGAATATGCAACTTTGTTATAATGCTGCGAAAAAGCACATCATAACTTTTTGTTTGTTTCCATTTAAATAAATGAATGGAAATATCTGGGAGAAGGAAAATTTGGTGACTGCCTCAAATAGGGTCTAGTCCAAATGATTTGTTAGATTTTGAATTCCTTAGATATAGTGAAGTTTGCTTCAGTATCTTTAAAATGGTTTCTATGGTAACTTATGTTCTTTTTTTTTTTCTTGTTCAGAATGACCTTTTGCATCAAAAACAAACAATTCCTTCCTTTACTGATATTAATCTTTCATGTTTAGTAAACACTGGTCTCCACTCATGTTTAAAAAAATTATTTACCTTGAATTTCACAATTGTTCTCCTTTCTTTTGCTTACTTTCTCCCCATGTGTCACCAACATTACTCACATGGCACTTTGAATCCCTTTTATCTGTTTATTCTTTATTATACTACTGAGTTGTTTACTAATTTGGGAAGACGCTTCAGATTTCCAGGACCAGTCTTGTGTTTTTGTTATTGTTATTGTTACTACTATTTTATGAGCCACAGTGTTCATTTTGCCAAGAATTAAAATAGTTATGTATTCATGGCCCATGTTTTCAGCTCCTTCACTTTTCTCAGAGTTCTCATAGGTTATCTCATTTTATCCAACCATGGTTGATAGGCGCATTCATTGCCTCAATAGTAAACAACAAATGTAGACTTCTTACCCAGAAATTGTGTATTAAATTAGACTGTACCCTTGATATTGTAACAAGAGATATCGTTCAAAATGTAACTCTGATTGTGTTCTTTTCCCTGTTTAAAAGCCTACAACGACTCATCAAAACCTTCAAGATAAATTCATCACTCAAAAAGGATCTCTATCATCTGGCTCTTTTAGTCTTCTGTCTTTGGGATCATCTTCCACTGATTAAATCATGGTGTCTCAGTCACTCTGAACCACTTCTAGTTCTGCTCAAACTGACTCTGATTTCACTTCCATATCTTTTCATGTCCTCCACAACAGCCCCTCTTTTCTTTTTTTTACTTACCTGGGCTTTTACTCAGGCTTAAGACTCAGCTGGAACATTGCCTCCACTGTGAAGCCTGCCCCAGCACCACCAGTCAAATTAAAAGGATTCCTTCTTTGTGCTCTGAACATGCTTTTATAAAAGTATTGATTACAGACAGAGATCACATGTAGGCAAGAGAGGCAGGTGGCAGGGGTGGGGGAGGGTTGGGGCGGGAAGCGGATCCCTGCTGAGCAGAGAGCCTGGTGGGATCCCAGGACGCCGAGATCATGACCCCAGCCGCAGGCAGTGGCTTTAACCCACTGAGCCACCCAGATGCCCCATATTTTCATGTAATCTTTGACTCTGCCTGTGCTAAACACACTTAGTTT
This sequence comes from Meles meles, assembly GCF_922984935.1. NCBI lineage: Eukaryota > Metazoa > Chordata > Mammalia > Carnivora > Mustelidae > Meles > Meles meles. The sequence continues at coordinate 14,648,137 of NC_060070.1, forward strand.
TTTTTATATAGGGGAGTGTGGTTGTTTAGATTGGAAAGGGATTTACAGTGCATCATTTGATATTCTTTATTTTGTAGATGAAGTAACAGAGTTCTAGAGCAATAAAGTGACAAGCAAAGGTCATAAGTAGGTTTTTGAGGAATTCCAGTCTCTAACAGAATTGAGGGCTGACTCGATATTCATACATTACTGCATATTCCTTCAAGGTTATTCTTTTGCACAGTTGCTGGTGGTCACTGGATCATTGTGGATAGGAGGCAAAAATGGCTACGTGATTTTTTTATTTTGGCCCAGCTTAAAATAAAACTGTGTGGCCCCTTGTTCAACAGTTAAGAATAATTACTACGCAGCAGGTCATTAAGTCATGAGTAGGGCCCATCTTAGTGCAGAGCCCTGTGCAACAGTCAAGTCACACACCAGTGAGCCTGGCACGAATAGATGAGACATCGGAAACCTTGAGGCCCTAAGGATTTTAGGGCCATCATGAAAGGGAAATTAAGAGGTAGAAAAGGATGAAGAGAGGAAGCAAATATCAGACAGCCCTCAGCTATCTCAGAATTGTATCAGGTATCAGTCATGTATAAAAGGCAGGAGAAAAGAAGAGGACTGTCTCATCCTCAGCTCAACACAAAGCTAGTCCTCGGGCACTACTGGTACTATTAGTCAACTGCTCTCTGGATTAACACATTGGGGGCCAGGGGACCTTTCTATCCCTTACAGCCTTATCTTTCTGGGTTCAAAATAACTTCTCACAAAGACAAATCCATAGCCTCTTAGTGAATTGGATTTGCTCATACATTGCATCAAAGAAAAGACCACTTTGGATATTAATTATTTTCATAGCCAGTTTTCTACCAAAAGCACTTAGGTCATACTACATAATCACCATGAAAAACTAGTAGTTATTTTTCTTATTTCTAGAAATATTCAAGCTAATCATATCCCTTTAATTTCTCTATCCTTATAATTAATAACACTATAGTCAAATTCATAAGAAATGTGATATATGGTATACAAAAAGATTTGGGGGAAATTTTTTGTCTTGACTTCATCTTATTCAGTGAAGTTGTGGAAAATCCTTAAAGAGGGCATTGCTCTTGTGTTTATAAGTCAAAAGGTGTGAAAACACTTGGCCATCAAAGCATTGCCAAGTTCCTGGGTCTCCTACAGGAAGAGCCAGATATTTTGAGGTCATTTTGCATTCTAGTGTTACAATACTTCTTTATGTAATTTTGGTACCTACACCTATGCATAATTAATGACCCTTTAACTGTTTGGTTTTATAATACTTGTTTTCTGTGAAATACATGTGTCTCACCTTTGAGATAAAATGACTCCTTTTCAAAATAATAACTCTCAGAAGCACAATAGTAATCAGATAAACAAAAAAGGAAAGCTATTTCCAGTGTATTTTTTTTAAAGATTTTATTTATTTACTTGACAGAGAGATCACAAGTGGGCAGAGAGGCAGAGAGAAAGGGGGAAGCGCGCTCCCTGCTGAGCAGAGAGCCCGATGGAGAACTCGGTCCCAGGACCCTGAGACTGTGACCCGAGCTGAAGAGAGAGGCTTAACCCACTGAGCCACCCAGGCACACCCCCACCCCCCACCGATGTATTTTAAAGCTCTGTATATTCTCTCCTTTTGATACTTTGTACTTTTAAAAAGAATAGTTTTATAACAATATTGAGTCTTAAAGATACTTGTATGGAGATGCCTGGGTGGCTCAGTTGGTTAAGCATCTGCTTTTGGCTCAGTCATGAACCCAGGGTCCAGGAATGGAGCCCTGCCTCAGCTCCCCACTAAGTGGAGAGTCTGCTTCTCCCTCTCCTCACTGCTCATGCTCTTTCTTGCTATCTCTGTCACTCTCTCTCTCAAATAAATAAAATCTTAAAAATATATATACTTGTATGAGTTCAATATAATGATAGCAATGGTTGCATAAAACTTTATTAAATACCTATAAATATTTGGAAGATGGCAGTTATAGTAAAAATCCAACTTTGGCTATTTAACTATTGCCCATAAAAATATCTGCATTTTTTTAGATTTCCTAATTGATACTTAATGGTCAAAATCTAAGTGTTCTGGCAGACTTACAGAATCTCCTAATTTTTGAGGAAAAAAATCCCAAATGATCAACTTGTTTAATTCCAATTTTAAGGATAAGTAATTGAGATTCCTAAAAATTAAATGACCTATACAAAGTTGTGCATTTAGTTGAGGCAAAATGGGACCAGAACCTAGACTATCTGAATCTCTCCAGAATTATGAAATTTTATGGAATTTTTCCCCCTGTAATAAAATTATATGGTTTATTACTAAATATTGCCATTTTGGCTCTGTTTTGAGTTGAAAAGCAAGATTCGTACTTAGTGTGTGCTTAGTTTATATGAAGTTACGTACTTTGTATTCACCTCCAATTAGAGCACTTACTACAAAGAGTTGGAGCTGTTGAGGGCATCGCCAATATCTTTTCAACTTTGCCAAATATGGTGAATGTTCACTCAATATTTGTTGAATGGTGTTAGTCAATTCAGAGAGAAGGAGATTTGTGGGGAGGAAAAGAGAGAGATCTTTAGCTCATCACTTTGTTTTTCAACTGCTTCAATGGGCTGTTGCAAAGATTTCTCTGTAGGTACAACTTACTTGCTGTGGTCACTTCAGCTAATATCAACTGTTAGACTGTAGATTAAAATATAATGCTGTTCTCAAGGATACTTTTTTTTCTAAAAAGCTATTATGTGATTGATTCCTTTATTTGCATTTATGTCATCTTTTGTTGTGAAATGTGTTAATGGGTGGCAATCTGGCAGATATTCCATTCCTACAGCAGATGTAAGTTGAACGCCTCCTGCGTTCTAGATACTGAGCTAAACATAAGGGATCTAACTCTGACAATGGTATTCTGGTCCTTCGGGACCTCCAAAGCTAGTGACTAGGTTGTAGCATGATTGAATTTTGCAACGAGTCACCCTGGACAGAGGCAGAGGACTCGATGGAGGTTAGTTGAGATGCCTCTCGGGTTAGTTGCAGGCAGTCCCAGGAGCCTCCCTGGCTACCGCTGTGCTTGGGCTCCAGCTTGGGCACCGGCCCTTCCTCATGTTAATTCTCATGCCAGGTTTTCAGAACTAGGCCACATTCCGACAGAACTGCCAATGAGCTCCCCTTCTTGTCACACTCCAGATGGGCCATTAGGTCTTAGACAACAAACTGTGGCTCCTTCTCTCTAAGCACTGCCAAGCCACAGACTGTGAAGATGGAGGGTTGAAGGATGTTCACTTTCCTCCCCACAGTGCATCCGTAATGTTAACCTATTCTTCATTATACCAAGGCAAGTGGGCTTTTGTTCCATGCCCAAGACAGTTAGTAATAATAATTGTTATTATTACTTTCCTGCACTTCATGTTTTAACTTTGATTTGGGGAAGGTATGGACTAGTTGAATAGCACATGCTGCCCGTGGTTTTATTTAAAACAGGGCACTACTGTAATGAACACACAGAGCTCCAACAATAATTTAAAAAAAAAAAAAAAAACCTTTTGAATTAGTAGAAGCCCTAAGCCTTAATTGCAACTATAAAAATATCTTCAAACATCTGCTTTTAGAAAAGTAAAATTGTTCCTGTGTTCAAACTATGTGGAGAGCCTTTCTTCCCAGAAAGCTCAGTGCAGTTTCAACCTAGAGCTGGTTTTAATTCGCTCAGTTACTGATGCCTCAAAAAGTGGGGTTTTAAAAGAGAAAAGTTGAATCAGACTTAAGTGTAGACCACTGAGATGAAGTGCTGTAATGCATTTGTTCTTGGCAAACTTGCTTTATATGTTTGATAAAGAAAACTATTTCCTGTTGTCCAAAATAGCTTCTAATGTGGGTCAGATTATTGATGCAGAACATTAGACACTCCCTTTACATTTCAAGGACAATCAGTGCTTTGAAGTACCAAGTGGCCTTTGTTTCTGGTTTAAGGAAGGAAACATGAGTCCAATTCTTCATTGCTAGTAAGCTATTTAATAATTTAACATAGAAAATGTGATGCCTAGAAAATAGATTTTATCATTACTTTTTAGCTACTCCGGTTAAAAGAAATGAATCCAAATGGAAAACTAGTATTTTTGATGTCTGTATTTAAGCGAAAATATTCTTCATGAACTGTAGTGATTGTTTTTCAGCATTCCGTGACATTAACCAAAGAATGTATTAAGTAGGTTTCTGAATTTTTTCCAAAGTTTAAATAGCTTGATTGTCCCAAATTATACAAATATATGTTTACTCAAATTCAACCAACATAGAAAAGTATAAAGAATATAGTGGTAGTCTTTCCAATACCACAACATAGATGGAGAGAGAGAGAGAGAAGAGATGATAGACAGATAGATGATAGGAAGGAAGGAAGGAAGGAAAGGAGGAAAGAATAAATATTTTGGTGGCCATCCCCCCAGGTGTTTTTCAGTATACACACATACAAATGAAAGAAAGCATATTCACTATGAATGCTGTTCTATACTGTTTTTTTTTTAATGGAGCAATATAAATGTGCACATCTTCATGCATTAATAAATACAAATAATAATAAATACAAATCCACATTGACATTGAATGGTTAGGTTCCATTCTATTTTAGATAAGCCCTTCTGTTGGTTTAACTAATCTACTGTATCTAGTTTTTCACTATTTTAGATAAGATTGGAAAATCCCTTAAAACAGGGGACTTTCTGCATTGAATTTTACTTTAAGAAACATTGACAATATGAGATAGTTTATGACCTTAAAGAATCAAGTTTATAATAATTTTCAATGAACAAGTTTCCCAAAAAAATGAGATTGTGAGAGTCTTATCAGGGACTTAAAAGTTTGAACATAAGTTAGGATAAATTTCCCATTACTTATGGAGTATTTTTTTTTTAAGATTTTATTTGTTTAGTTGACAGACAGTGATCACAAGTAGGCAGAGAGGCAGGCAGAGAGAGAGGGGGAAGCAGGCTTCCTGCTGAGCAGAGAGCCCCATGTGTGACTCCATCCCAGGAACCTGAGATCATGACCTGAGCCAAAGGCAGAGGCTTTAACCCACTGGACCAAGTAGCGCTGGGATCTGCGTCCCCTTAAAAAGGAACTTCTGAGAGGACATTTCTGTCAGGAGCTGATGCTTCCTTTCCTTCTATCGGACTGATTCCCAGGTAGCTAAGGGCAGAGGCTTCAGCAGTGTGTCATTTAAAAGGACACAAACGCTTTTGCAAAAAGAACACCACCTGTGTCGTAATAAAACTGAAGTTCGTCCTCATATGCTGAATGGCACTTTGAAATCAAGGACCTTGGCCAAAAAAGTCTCCAATTCCAATGCAATCCATAGGCCACTGAGGTATTGGAGTTTTATTTTCTGTTTCCTTGAATCACCCAGACAACTGTCTGAGCTCTCCGTTTTAGGCTGTGAGTGGGAGTGAGAAGTTGTGAGAAGTCATGAAAATAGGCACCAAGATGCCAACGTCTTGCTTGCTGGCAATGATTGCTTCACCTGCAGGGTAGTTGCTCTGGTCTGAAACCCATGACTCGTCTTCCCTGCGGGGCCCTGCTGCAGCCCCCACTGCATTCAGACCTGTGTCAGATTTACTCGGATTTTGTTCCTGGACTGCTGGTTAATGGCTGCAAAGGAGTGCCTCTCTCTCCAAGTGAGCTCCTACAGTAAGACTCGGGCCTCCCTCCCTCCCTTCCGAATATTACCTACTTCACACAGGACAGGTATTCACAAAAGAATAAAACAGCTCTAGGTCTAGTTTCAGATCATGAGGGATCTTTATATCCTACTTGTTCCAGAAAGGATGGAAAATAAACATGCATATGACCAGATGCGGTTTGTTTTTAAATGAGAAAGTGAGCAACTTGGGCCCGTGGAAAGTACTAATTAACAGTGCCTTCAATTCTTCGCTTAGCGCAGATGTGTCCAAATTTTTCTCAAGCTGAGGGTTGAGGGAGTTGGGCTGGTGGAGGAATGGAAGGTGGAGGAGAACCACTGAGTATCTTATTTCCAAGCCGCTGACTGCCAACTTTGGCGTTGACCAAAATGAGTAGGAGTCAACGGATAAGACGATCCAGGACAAATGAAAGTGGACAATGAGCCCTGGAGATGAATTTCCAAGACATGAGTAGCTTGTTGCACACAGCCAGTGACTGATTGTAAAGGGGCCAGTATGGAATCAGTAACCACACATGCACACTGCTTTTTGAGATGTCCTCGCATTGCTTACTGCTTAGATCTCATTATATAGAACCATTTCTCTTGGCAGTGTTTAAATTCCATTCCTACTGGAACTACTGCTAAGTTTAGTGACTCTCAAATCACTTCAGGTCATGACTTCAGGTTAGTGTCCAAGGTGCCCCTCTGCTCATGGTTTGTAATTCATCTTCACTCTGGAGCTATTCAGCCAGACTGTATCTCTGGGTTCTTTGTGCTTTGGTAAAGGAAAGCATTTGCATCCTTATCCTGCCATGGTTTTCCCACCTAGCTTAGGCTACTGTCTTTTATTTCCTTTGGTTGCCCCTCCCAGAGATCTCAATGGCCTTCGTTATGGAAATTCCATCTCAACCTATTGTTCTCTTTTCTTTGGCTTGTCTAACCTGTGTTGACTAGCTCATGGTTAAGGATGAATACCCAGTTAGGTGAACCTCCACTTCTTCAGTTAAGTTAAGCCTGTGCCTGGCTAGGTCTGCTACTGTTCATGGTCATGAACGGGCACCATTATCCATAAATCCTGTCTCGCCATAATCACAAGCAAAGACTTGTCTTCTTTCTATTTTTAGGCATTTAACGCTCTGTTGAACTTCTACCAACGTTCCTGTTTTTGGTTAAGTGAGAGCCCCCTAGCTTGTTATAAATTATTAGAATATACCTTGTATGGTGAACAAGGCTTCCTCACCATGGACAATCTCATACCAACAATATCATTCTAATTCACAAGTTCTCTTTAGTGTTTTAGATTTGGAAGGTGATCTTAACCTTCCCAAATTATTTGGGTTTATGCTTGCAACTGTAAGACAACATAAATACATGGGAAGATTCATAGTAAGGCTTCTATTAAGAGGGAAGCTGTTCATACTCTCCCTGGGCATTGCGTTCCTTACTGAATTATCATTTTTGCTTTACCATGGCTATATTTAAGTAAGAGCTTTTAGTTTCATGGTGCATAAATTCTTACTCAGAATTTCTGAGAACTCTACAGATTACATTTTTTTTCTTATGAAATAAAGAGCCATTTAGAGGAAAACTTTGCTCCAGCGATTCCAACCCCTTCCCTCTCAATTTCTCAAAACATCAAGGAAAATTTAGACTGCCAGAGGGCAAAGCCAAGAAGAAAGAGGAAACTAATTATAAGGAATAGAGCTAAAAGATTGTCATTAGTTAAAAGAAAAATACAGTGGCAAACTTTCAGTAGATTCATTTGCTTCCTTTTTTTTTTTAATCATTTGCCAGCCAGCGAGCACATCTCCCATAGGGCAGAAAGGTTACTATAACTTCTACTTGGTCATGTCTGATCCAAAATTCTGCATTCAATTTTCCATGTAAGATAAAGGAGACACCAAAAAAAGATTTTTAGTTTTTGTTTTTGTTTTTTTAATTAGGAAACTTTTTTTTTTACACACTTACTAGCCATTGAAATAAAAGTTACTGCTTAGATGATACATGTTGTACTCTTGAGTCTTAAAGAAAGCTCTGCAAAGGTGAGGTTTGTTTGGACTATCAGTTCCTTCTCACATAGGTGGTAGCAGCTGTTCCTCGTCGCCTCTCGCCATCTGTTGTCTTATTTTGTCACCTCTTCCAAGGTTTTTGCCACAACACATCTCTCCCGTTACTGTTGAACTGTTCGTCTTTGTTACTATATGTGACATTTCGGGGCTTGTCAACTGCTACTACATTTAATATCTTGGTCAGTGCTGGCTAATACTACTGGCCTTTGCTGGCCCTTGCTGCTACTCAAGGAGAGACATTTCCAATCAATTACTGCATCTTCTCAAGCCCACAGTATTTTGGGATTCAACCCAACTAATACTTTCCATTATCCTATTGGTTCTTAATGTCTGTACTTACTTTGTCTTCTGCTTTTTACCTACCAGTTATTATTCCCTGTGTTTAATGCTGATCTGTTGACCTGTAATAGCTTATCAGAGTGCAAAATACACACTAGAATGCTTGCAATTGCTGTCTTGGGATAAGCAGACAATGGAAGACAGGGTAGTGTAAGTAAAATAATAACCCTAAACGCAGTTGACTCAAATGAATCCGACCCATGGATTTTAATTCTTGTCAGAGACAGGAAGTAGCAATTTAGTTATGTAAATTATCAGTATTGTGATCAATAATTTGGAGATTTTTACCAAAGCAATTGACCAAGTCTCATGAAACATTTTGCAGTTTATTCATCCCATCTGCAATTTGAAAGAAAAACACTGATCTATCTGGTTGTGGTACATAATGTTCAGAGCACTAATTCCAAGATGCATGTCTATGTGATGTTTAAAAATAAACTACCTCTAGGTGCTTAAAGGGAAAACATCACGTTGTTTCCAAACTCGAATGTCTGTTGGTTTATTGAAACATCTAGAATCTCCCAGCATCCATTTCACATTCAATTTAATAAAAATCCTCCACATCTTATTCCTTTAGGAACCAAAGGTATTTTTAGTTCTTTGATCTGAAAGCGTTACCTGTGCAGAAGGGCTCTAGAGAGGGAAGTGAGGGGAGTTCTGGAATGCATGTGGGTGTGTGATAACCTAATGCCATCAGATAAGTAGATCCAAATAAGACTGGGAAAACAAAACAAAACAAAAAACCCCACCACTTCTACCAAACCCCGCCCACCCCCAAATCCATTCTTCTTCTGTATTCCAAGCACTTACTAGAGTAAACCACAGTAATGTTTTCCTTGGCAGGTTTACAGAGCATTTATTAGCCCATGGGTTCTCCAGCCTAAAATTTATGGCAATTTGGGAGACTCACAAGGGCGTAGACTTTGTGCTTTAAATAAATTCAGAGTGATAATTTTTGTTTCCTATGAATTTTCATTATTGAAATTATTAAACAAACAGTAAGCTTTCCTAGACTGCTTTGCTTATATATCTTATGTGAAGCTTGCAAATCAAATCCCTATGTTTGCTCTCTTTTTATTTTTTGAATGTTGTGGAAGACTTGGAAGACTCAGAAGAGACCTCTGATCTCTTACAAAACAGTATGACATCACTTGAAATTACTAATTATTCTGCTTCTCTCTGTGACACAGATGAAACAACAGCAAAATATCTGGCTTAGAGAACAGCTACATGAACAAAAACACTATTAATAATGTTGTAAAAGCTCTTGTTGGTCAGTGTATTATTTGTCAGATATAGATCAGTTATTAAATATATATGTATATATTACTGATGCTGGGTCTACTGGATTCTCTTATGCATAAAGCAGCAGATTTACCCAGACTCTTATAAGCTGTTATTAGCTGTCAACAGTGATGAGTAATTTACCACTTCGTCCCTTCCTCTTTTCCTCTACGAAGGATGAGCTTTCTTTTACCCTTATAAATTAAGAGTATACCATGTCCACATGATGCTATTTTGAAAATCTTGAACCCGAAACCATGTTTATTCTGGGAGATATTGCTAAGACACCACTGAGTTTGTGGGAAATTGATCAAAGTGATTAAATTATTTAAAGAAGAATAATCTTAATATTTTGATGTGTACACTCAGTTCCTGAATCTGAGCTCCAAGCCTGAGCTTCTTCCTCCTCTCAGCCCCAGGAGAAATCTTCTCTTTCTTACTTTGATATATACTTTGTATAATAAAAGGACAGTGCATTTGTTACAACTTCATCAACTCAGTGATTCTACTGAGTTAGAGAGTGCTCATTGATCAAATCTTAAATCTCAGAAAAAAGAGAAGAAAAAATATGCACATAAAAGAATCATCTCCATATAAAGAGTAAATGATACCCAATACCATAGTTGCCATAGGAACTATGAAAGAAAAGGGAGGTTTTCTAATGGAGAAAACCTTTCCATTTAAACTGTAAAGTATATTACATATTCAAGCATGTATTTTACTTTTTTTCCCTTTGAATATATTCATAATAATTACAACAGAAGAAAGAATTCCTCACATGTGGTTACTTTCTCATTAGACATGTCCTGTACAATTGGATAATAGTGGACGTTGTGCCTGGAGCTTATATGCACTCATTTCGAGCAGAACAGCTAGCTGAGCTACTGAGTTTAATGCAACTGAGGTATTTATCTTGCGCTCATTAAACCATATAAATTTCATAAGGGAGAAAATTTGAGGCAAAGAGGAAGATACATCAGTGAGCTTGAGTTAATGTGAGATGAGTGTCTGTTTGATGTTTAAAGATAAATTTGCCTACATATGCTTAATGGAAAAACATCATGTTGCTCAAAACTCTAATGTCTGTTCTTTGTTAAAATATCTGGAGCTCTCCAGAGCAGTGCATGAAAATAAAATCCACCATTTCACATTTAATTTAAGAAAAAAAATCATGTTGCTGAGATTTAAAGAAAATGTTAAGAGTGGTTTTATTGAACTTTATCTACCAATATGATATCTACATTTTCCGTAGACATACGGAAGCCCTCATGTCCTTGGCACAGAGGTCAGGCAGTTTTTGCCTCTGCCTTTGTCTGCACTTCTATAGAGAACTAGTTCTTTGTGCAATAAATCAGTGCTCCATTGAGTTAGAAAGCATATAATGCCAGATTTACTTAAGGCTGTCAAAATCAACAGGAAGGAAAAATAATAGGAAGGGAGATCTCTTTTCAGTTAATTTTTAAAAGCTTTGTCTTATGAGTTCTATAGTTAAGAAGATATAAGTAAAACAGTCCTATAAAAATCATGCTTCTGTACCCTTTCCTTTCCCTCTTCTTGTATCTGACACTTACCATAAGCATAACCTAACTGTTAACAATTCCAGGCACTGTATGTAGTAAAGGTTTAAATTAATAAGAATAATAAGGGAGAATCAAGTTTAAAGTATAAACTATAACATTTTTAAAATAAGAAAATGATCAAAAATATTTCTGCACAAAGTTGGCCTTTAGGTATATATCGACAATTCTTTGTTTTTATTTTTTATTGAGATATAATTGACATACATTATATCAGTTTCAGGTAACAATATAAAGATCTGGTGTTTGTATATACTGTGAAATGATCACCACGATAAGTTTAGTTAATATCTGTCATCATACAGAATTACAGAACTTTTTTCTTGTGATGAGAACTTTTAAGATATATATGCAAGTTTCAGGTACACAATACAGTGTTATTAACTGTAGTCACTGTGCTGTACATTATAGTCCCTGGACTTATTTATTTTATTACTGGCAGTGTACCTTTTGACTCCCTGTATCTATTTTGCTCACATCCCAACCCCTGCCTCTGTTCACTGCAACTATCAGTGTGGTTTTTTTTTCCCCCCACCGCGGGGGTGGGGGGATTTTTTTAGATTTAACATGTAAGTGAAATCCTGTGGTATTTGTCTTTCTTTGTCTGATTTATTTCACTTAGCATAATATCCTTACATTCCATCTATGCTGTTGTAAATGGCAAGATTTCTTTCTTTTTTATGGCTGAATAATATTCCGTGACAAATATACCACATTTTCATTATCCATTTATCCATTGATGGCTACTTACGCTATTCTTACGTTGTCTTGGCTATTGCAAATAATCAATAATTATTTCTTCTCTGTGGAAGGTCCAGCCAAGGCACACAGATCAGAGGGGCCTTTTTTTTTTTTTTTAAAGCTCTCCTTTTGCTCCGTGTATACTTGGAAGAGAAGCACAAGAAATACTGAAGGAGCCTGTTGGATCAACCTCAGCTTTTTACTTCTGTTGGCCATGATTAGACCAGCCAGCTCTGCCCCTCATCTCATACATATGGCAAAGTCCCCAGTTAATTACTTGGGATATAAAATATCTGAAACATAAAAGCATAGAATTTCAGAACTAGATGGGACTATAGAGATCATTGCCCCAACAGTGGCATCTTACAGGTGAGGCAATTAGAGCCTTGAAGTTTCATGCTTTGTCAAAGTCTGAACTTTGGGTTAGCTGCTGATACCACATCCCCTTTATAAAATTTCTGAAGTTCCCACTAGGGGCAGACGCAGAGCCAAGTACATTTTTTCTGTAACAGCTCTGTTAACAGATTTCTGTTCTAATGATTCCAAATTCAGGGAAGAATATATAGTTTCTGGCAATGCAGTTTGGAATAGCGCATAGCAGCATTTTTAAGTATTATGATAAAGAGAGATCCATGATTGCTCATTTATTCATTCATTAACCATTCAATAAACTTCTGCAATAGTACTTGAGTTAAGGTTGTCGGCAAAGGCTTGGGTCAGAGTTAGCATTTAATCAGAGAGCTGAACAAAAAGGATGGTCCTTGAAATGGTGTAGGATATTCCAGCCTATGTGAAAAACAAACATAAAGCTTTGCGGAACAAATTTTGCCAATATATCTGGGGGATGAGGCATGGAATTAACTGTTGTGCTTTAGAAATGTTCATGTTGAGATGATAAGTATCCAGTGGCAATGTTGAAAAGCTGTTTCATCAAACAGGCTGGAGTTCAGGGAAGAATTCAAGACTGGGGATAGATGTTCGTGGTCCAGGGACCTAGAGATGACATTTCTCTGGATGAGATCTCCTGAAGGAAAACGGTCAGCAGAGAAAGAAGTGATCATTGCTTACTTGGTCCTCACCAGTATTTGCAGTTTAGCAGAAGGGCAAGAGGCAACAAGGGAAAACAGAAAGGAGAATAAGGAAAACAAAACAAAACAAAACAGGAGGAGAGATGGCTTGGAATCCATGTCAGTAGAGTTTCAAGAATGAGGGCATAACTAGCAACACTAGTGTGCTGAGAGGTCCTGTGATATGATACCTGTGAATTAAGCTTGGGATTTGGTAAGGTTTAAGTGTGGCCCTGACAAGAATGTTTCATGGCTCCTAGTGGAGATGAAAGTCTGACTGCCGTAGGGCTTAAGAGAGACTGGGAAGTAAGGAAATGTGACTTGGTGTATTAGAAATTCCTTGGGTTGTTTTTTATTACAAGAGAGTAGGGAAATTGATGGTAGCTGGAAGGAGACATGGGATCATGTCATGAGAGGTATTTACTTAATGAACTAATTTTAGTTATTTTTGGAATAAATTTAATGCACGAGTCAATAATTTGAAATAATTACTCTGTTTGCTATAACTGAGTCGCATGTATCACCAAACACACACAAAAAAAGTTTCGTGAAGATTGCATAGATTTATATCAAGTTCAGAATAAATCCTGCAGGCAGGATAGTCTGACCTCTTCTTAGACCAACACGTGTGTCAGGGAGGCAGTGCATTCTATCTTTGGAGAGACTCAACAGTCAAAACCAAGTTCTTCATGTCTACCCAACAGAAATGTCTTCTTGTAACTTGTAACTGCATTTAGGTGTCCTCGTTTTATCCCATTAGGCCGCACAGACCTTGTTGGGCTCCCACTGCTTGTGAGGTGACCCTGGTCTCCTTGGTATTTCTTTTTTCTAGGCTGATGCTTCCATTCCCCATGTGCTCCTTCTATGAGATGGTTTCACATCCCTTTACCAGCAGTTCCTTTCTAGTGGCCCATGTCCCACATACGACAGTATCTCCTTTGTGACTTCAGCTCTAAAAATGACTCCCTTATTTAGCCGCTTATGCCTCTCCAGCATTCAAGTGAAGAGGAATTGAGCAGAATGGGAAAAAAATGAGTAATTCCCTGATCTAAAATGTTCATAAAAAGAAGTTAACGAGAAGGTGGGTGAGTGCTTGTCAGTGATGAGTTTGGTACGAAAGAGCAGTCATTACTGTCTCCCCTGACCCGACGGATTATAGGACACCTTCGTGAAATCCCACTTTACGTATATGCTGAGAGTACATTTAGAAGCTCTGCTTAGCGATCTTATATAACTTTCACAACATTTTAAGCAGATGTGTCTATCCTTGTTTAGTAAATGAGAAAATGCAGGCCCCCAGAACTCTAAATAAATAGTCCAAAGTCACATTGTTTGCAAATGGCCCCTTTGACATTAAACCCAAAACTTGTCTGACCTCAGAGGGTTTTTTTAGTCATGACCTGGGTACTTGTACTCAGATCACAGGCTGGGAGCACCTTGGGTGTTTTCCTTGCTCTGTGGTTCTTTAAGATGTGTCGTTTCTTAACACATCGCATTATATTATACTTTTCATTGTAGCATGATTTTCATTGTACTATACTCTTCAGATGTTTTATTTTGTAAAATATTTCGTTACATTCTTCTATTGAGTATCTTCTCTGGTCTGGTACTATTCAAGGCTCTTTAGGAGAAACTAAGATGGGAAAAACTCAATCACCACCCCTAAGAAGTTGATATTTCTGTAGAAAAGATAAACACAAAAATAATTACCCAAAGTGAATTATGATGGGTGATCTTGGAGAGAGGCACTAGTAAATTCTCTGGCCTCTAGATCCACCATATGACAACTAGGAGGACATGATCAAGTGGACGATCTTGACATTCTCCACGAAAAAGTTCAATGTCGGATGAATTTTAGAGGATCAGTGAGTAAGGCTGTCCACAGGTGGGTATATTATACATGTATAATAATAGCATAAACAATGGGTTGAGGTAGGAAACCCTAAGATACATCAGAGGACAGCTTGTTATTTAATTCAGCTGGAGGAAAGGATGCATATGGGACAGATCAATGGGAGAAAAGTGAGGAAAGTCAGGAACATATTGACAAAAGTATGACTATTGTTTTGTACCTGGCAACAGAGAGACATACATGACTTTTTTTTTTAAAGAGAAGTAATAATTTTGCTACACATAGGAGGCTCATTTTTTGGTGTGGGGGGTGGTTTTATTTTAGTAGTTAAGAGAAATTACATTTGTAATTTTTTTAAAGATCTATTTATTTAAGAAAGATAGAGAACATGAGCATGGGGAGGAGGGGCAGAGGGAGAGGGTGAGAGAATCCCAAGTAGACTCCGTGCAGAGCATGGAGCCCAACTAGGGCTTGATCTCACTAACCTGAGATCATGACCTTAGCTGAAACCGAGAGTTGGTGGCTTAACCCATTGTATCATCCAGGCATCCCTTGTAATTATTTTAAGAATAATTGTTTTTGCCTTTTTGACACTATGTAACATATAACAACCTATTTGGAATATGACCTATTTGTATTTAATGGATTTGCCCTATCACTTACTTTTGACAGTTTTTTTTGTAAGTTGAGACACTGTTGTATCTTCAGGGGATTATTTCATAAGGTGAACACAGTTTAAAAATTATTGGGAATAACAAATAAGTGAGATTTTAGAGGAAGTTAGTTCTGATTCCCTGAGACTATAGAGTGAAACCAATAAATAAATAAATTGGTGAAATATGAAAGACTGTATATAAGAAAAAATAATTGATTTAACAAAGATTTGCTAAACCCTTTATTTCATTTTGAATAATATTCCAAGTGAATAATTATAATTCATATTTAGTTTAAAAAGCTCACAGTAGGCTGTCATACTGGTCCTTTGCTCTCCTCTCGATGTCTCTCACGATTCTTGCTTGACTCAAAGCTGTCACATAGTAATACTGATATAAATTGATGGATAAAATGCTGACTATAGACTTAGATGAAAAGCCCCCATTCAGTTCTATTTCTGTACCTTTCAGATTGTAATTTATGCCATGTACCTCTATCTGTTTAGATCCATTTATTACCCAGACTCATTTTTGTGATTGATTTTCTGGTAAGAGGATGAAATTTTTTTAAGTTAATGGGTTTTTTATTTAAAGCCCATAAAAAATAAAAAATTAAAGTAAAACTAGATTTATGTTAAATTTCCTAGTAGGAAATGGCTTTATGGGATTACTAGTAGCCTTTACTACATAACCAAAACTATTAATAGAATATTTCTTTATTACATATTTCTTCAATAAACCCATGCTTACAAATGTCTAATAAATGCTCATGATTTCTTTTAAAAGGAAAAGTTGAAATACAAGCATTTAAAACTACTCTGGGCTTTTCGGGCACTTGGGTGACTTGGTTAAGCAACTGACTCTTGGTTCCTGCTCAAGTCATGATTTCAGGGCCTGGGATTGAGCCCTGCCTGGAGCCCTGCGTTGGGCTCTGCACTTAGCTCAGAGTCTGCTCCTACATTTCCCTGTGCTCTTCTCTACACTCTCTCTCTCTCTTTCTCTCTCTCAGGTAGATAAATAAATAAAATCTAAAAAAAAAAAAAGAAACTCTGGGCTTTTCCCAGTTTTGCTTTCACAATCTATTAGCTGAGTATCTCTCCTCCTATGTAGCTGTAGAGGGGTAAGCTGGCTCTCTCAGGCAAGTGCTGTTAGCGCTGGGTGCCCTTCCAAGGACCGGGCTGGGTGAATCTTTCCAGGACAGTTGTTCCCCCAGACCTCTGTGGATGCAGGATTGGGGCGGGGGGTAGTTACCTAGGAAGCTTTTATAAAATGTGTGTGCACGTCTCCTCTTATCCTCCCTTGAACAGCAAGAGGAGGAAGACAAGGCATGTGTGTTTCAAAAGAGCTTCTTCTTTTTTTTTTTTTTTTTTTTTTTTTAGATTTTATTCATTTATTTGACAGACAGAGATCACAAGTAGGCAGAGAGACAGGGGAAACAGGCTCCCTACTGAGCAGACAGCCCGATGTGGGGCTCCATCCCAGGATGATCCCAGGACTCTGGGATCATGACCTGAGCCGAAGGCAGAGGCTTTAACCCACTGAACCACCCGTACCCCCAAAAGAGCTTCTTTGATAGGTCTGATATAACCCATTTCTCCCTCCTCCCCAGTCACTAGTATCCATAATGTAGGGGCAGGTTAGCCTTCCAGGAGGATTGTTTTTTCTTCTCCCAGTTCAACCTTGACCTTGCTTGTCTTAGAACCAAGTCAAACACTGGTCAGAGCTCTCCAATTTGTATCTATTCAGGGAATGAAACCATAAAACAAACACAGTAAAAGAACATGAATAGTTCTTGCCTTTCTATATGGTACTATAATCATTGATCATTTCAATCTTAGAATATTTTATACACTGAATTGTGAACTGTACGTAAATGACCTATTTAATATAAGACAGTGTGAGACTCTCCTAGGCATAGATTATATAATAAACTTATTTGTCCTTACTGCCTAGCACAAAGCCTCAAATTGGAATTTTTTTAAAAAGTTTCTGTGGTTCTTATTGTCGGCACTGATATTATTTTAGTCCCTACTGTCCGCCTTAGTGCTCAGTCTAATTTGGGGAATCTGTATCTGATGAGATAGATGGGTGGTCTGTGTTGAAAAGTCTTGAGAGCCAGCTGCACTGTTGAAGTCTACAGGTTCTTCCAGTAAAGGATAAATATTAAGACTTTTAAAAATATTGTGGAATCTATGTCTAAGACAGGTGGCCAGTAAAATTCTGGTATCGTTATTCCTAAACAAAACAACATATACAAGCCCAAGATAGGAGCTTGCCTCTTATTCAGAGTGTCTGTCCACCTGACTGTATGTTGATGTACTATCTTCATAATCATAATTTATGCTAGCTGAATTCCATGTCATAAAGTGAATTCCCTCCAGACAAGTCTGACCTAAAACACATGACGAATGACAACCCTAGTATCTTAGCATCTTACATGACGAGTGACAGAGGTGTTCTAATCTCCCACAACGGTATTGCCACAAGAGATTCTGTATGAGAGAGGATGTGGGAAAGAAAAAGAGAAGAAGGTACGAAAGAAGAGGAACTTGCTAAAGAGATAAAGTTCCCGTTATACTCCTTTCTGCCTGAGCAACTCACCCCATCAAAGTAGCACACCTTTTTCATGATTCTGCTCCTCATTATTTTGTGCGATTGAATTGGATTTTCTCCAGTCCTGGACTTTTTAAAAGTTTCTTCTTTTCAGTAATATTTATCACAGTGGAAATTTGGGGCAACCTAAATATCTACAAGTAAGGAGATTGGTTAGACAACCAACCACAGCCATACAGTGGGACAATAGACAGCCGTTAGAGTGATGGTGTAGGAGTTATGGTAAAAGATTGGGAGAAAGGTTATCTTAATTTTATATGTCTCCCTGAGATTTATCAAAAACAGTAAAAAACAAAACAAAAAAAAACCCCAGGAAAAATGGTGAGGAAAAAATAGACTCTAATAAATGTGCAAACCGTCATAGTCTAACTTCGCTCAACATCTCTGACAATTAATACCGACATTTGGATCAGCTCAAGTGAAGGGCATTGAGACTGGATGCACACTTCTCCAAAGCTCAGGCAGAGCGGGGGACCCTGTTTTCACTTCCCTTGGGTGCCCCCAGGGCGTGGGGGCGGGGTCCGGGGCCTGAGCCGGTGCAGGGCATCCTGGGAGCTTCCTGTGGCTGCCATAGGCCTCTGGAGCTGCAGGCTCCTCCGTGGCCTCTGTGGCTCATCCAAGTCCTGCACAGGCCCTAGTGTTGCTTGGGAGCTCGTGTTTCCCGTAAAAGCATGCGAGGGAACCAAAGCTCGTGCATTTGTGTGAAACGGCGGCCCCTTGGAAACCGCCAGGCTCCCCCGGCTGGCTGGGCGGCCACCGTGCTCCCACGCCGCGTGCAAGCCGCCACACTGACACCCGCCCTGCCGTGTCCTGGGGACCACGAAGCGCCAGCCCTAAAGGGGAAAGGGTATGCCTCCCTTACCGATGGCACCCCGCTGCTTGGACCGCCACCGGAAGCGGTGACCCGAGGGGTCGCTGGGAATCGGAAAGGATGCCACTGCTCGGCCTCGGGCGCCTGAGGGACAACCTGGAGGCTCCAGAGGCCTCGTGGATGGCAGGGCCAGATGCTGGCGCCAAAGCCGAGAGCAGCTCAGCACCGTGGCCCACCCCAGCATTGGGAGGGCCCCTCCCAGACACGGCCGACAGCTCAGTGACAGCGCGGCCTCAGAGGACCCCCAGTGGCCCCCACGAGGCCAAGGCCCTTGGGGCAAGTGGGGCCAGTCTGCAGCCGCACCCTCCATCCACCGCCAGCTGTCCTGGAGGAGGGACAGGCCGAGAGGAGCAGTCCCCTTGGCATTAATGTCCATCCCTGGTCTGTTGTGACTTAGATCCCCCTGGAGAGCCTGAGGTCACCACATTAAGGGCACAGGTCTCTCTCAAAGTAAGCATCACCGTTGGAAAGGACCCTTTACGAAGATTCCATGACTGAGGCCATAAGGAGCCATTGTAGACAGGTTTATACAGATCTGGTTTCCTCACTGAAGCACATCAGATAATCAGGACTGAAGAAAGAAACAGAGAGATATGTTTATTCTCTTTAATCTTGAATGGATAGAATGTAGCATTTATTAGAATAATAATACACCACCAAATGGGGTTGCTTTCATAAATGTGGGAATGATTCAATATCATGAATGTTCTTAATATAGTGACTCAATGGAGAAAAACCATATAGTTATCCGAATGCAAATTAAGTTATATGAACTTTATACTTAATTCTATTAAAATATCTTAGCCAACATCAGGCTTAAGAAGTTTTAGAAACATTTCTACTGAAGTTAATAGTTGCACACCAGCCAATGTAATCAGACAGGGATACAAAATTTAAAGATTTGAGGTGGTATGACAAAGATTATTAGTTACATTTATATGAATGCATGACTGGAAAACACAAAAGAATCGTTTGAAAAATTGTTAAAAAAAAGTAAGAGAATTTAGTAAAGTGTGGAAGAATTATATAAAGAAAAATTCGAACACCCTTTGGAGGAATATACAAAAGAGGATTTGATTAAATTGGAAGACATATGCTTTCTTAGGAAAACTCACTGTAAAGATGTCATATCTCCTTAAATTAAATGAATATTGTACTCTCAATCAAGGTATTAGCAAGATTTTTTAAAATTTGGATTAACCAAAATGATTATGTTGATTTAGAAAAATAGGCATCATGTAATACACAGAAAAAGAAATCTGCAGAAGAATTATGAGAGAACATTGGTTCCAGCAGACACTGGAATATATTTAACAACCACAGTGAATTAGACAGATCCATCCTTAGAGCAGAATATGTAGTCCAAAATAGGCCCATAGATGTGGGAGAGGGATATTCACTAAATCATTTGGAGACAATTGAATGACCATGGGAACCCGGAGGGAACCCGCTGACTTATTGCTGCATGTCCTTACATCTCACACATGCATAATTACACATTCTCTTTCTCTCTTTCACCCTTCTTTCTCTCTGTCCCTCTCTCTCCTCCCCCCTGCCTCTCTCTCACATAAGTTCAGCTGGACCAAGAATTAAATGTTTGTTTGAAGTTGACTTTTTGTAGGCTAACACCACTTGATTATTTGTGATTTTACATGGCTTAATGCAAATTTTAAAACACAAAACCACAGAATTAAAAGAAATGATAGAGATTATTTTTTTTCTTTTATAATCTGGTAGTGGAGAAATCCTTTCTTAGCAAGTCAAAAACTCAGAATTAAAAAGGAATTGATTTGTACCTTTGAATATGTAAAAATATCTGCACAACAAAACGTATAACTCAACAAAAAGCAAATGAAAAATTAGAGAAAAATATCTGTCGCACATGTTACGTTACATATGTAATGGACAAGGATCTTTATAAATCAGTAAGAAAAAGAAAATTGAACAGTAGAAAATGGACAAAGGACATAAGAAAACATCTGCATTTAGGCGACATTCCTCCAAGTGAAGATACATACAAATGTTCAGTCAACTATTTGGTTTGTAGGATTTTATCGTATGGATCTATTTGCACTTGTATGTGAAATTAAAGGTTATTGACTGCAGCATTTTGTTAAAAAAATGTATACATATATACACACATGTATATACACACACACACATATATATTTATATTTTAAACCTAGAAACATCCTAAGTTTCACAAATAGCAAAATGCATCCATATTGTGAAATATTATGCATCTGTTTTAAAAAGTGATGATTTATATACAGTGTAATGTGAGGATATGGAAGGGTATGTAAATACTTCATCCTAGAAGCCGTGTCTGTATATATAAGAGTGTGTGAGCATATGTAATATTAGCTCATTATATTAAACACTGTATAGTAAAAATGTAAGGATAACCAAGAAGCTATTAAAATTTATTGACATCAAGTTAAATTAAGTGGAAAAAGCAAGATATAATATGACCCTGTCTATGGTCGCATTTTTCTTCTTTCTCTCTCTTTCTCGCTTGCTTGCTTGCTATATTTATTAAAACTGTGTCAGGCGCTGTTGGAAGTGGTTTACATGGATCATCTTGTTTAAACCTTACAATAACCTTATAACTTCTATTATCATGTCCCCAGTTTAGCCAATGAGTATACTGACACGTAGAGTTTCATTCTTTGCCAAAGATCTCAGAGCTAGCGAATGCCAGAGCCTGGATTGGAAGCCAGGCAGTCTGTCCTCGGAGCTTATGTTCATAATCTTTAGGCAATAATGCTTTCCTGTGCATAAATGCATAAAAATCCATCACAGAGTCACATAGAAAAAGAGTCTGGAAGATACACCTTTATAGTCACTGGTAAGATAGTATAAGCAATTGTTTTTCCTTATGATTTTTCTCTGTATATTGTTCTATAACACGGTGCATTTTTTACATGACATTTTTAATAGGGTGTTTTTTTAAAATCATACTTCTGTATATAAATTATATATTCTCTGGCCATGATACAGTTTTACTGTGCTACTACAGTTTTGTTTTGTAAATCAGGCAGGATATTCTAATATGTGCTGTAAAAAAGCTCTAACACACCCGGGCCTGCCTTGTCCTCTAGTGGCGGAATCTAGCATGTTACCCAGCAGCTAGTTGTGGTATTTTAGATTTACACTTTCCACTAAGAAAGTAATCAGATCAGTGCTTCCTTATGTTGGCATTCCCACGTACCTTTTATCAGTTTCTGTTTTCTTGGAGAAAAGTTGCACAAAAGGCAACTATCTCTCTATTAAGAGTGTCTGGGAACATTTTTTGTTGTTTCAGGCTGATTTTTATCCTTACTGAGTGTTTAAACAGTCTATGCCAGGGTGCCTGGGTGGCTCAGTTGTTAAGCGTCTGCCTTTGGCTCAGGTCGTGATCCCAGGGTCCTGGGATTGAGCCCCACATTGGGCTCCCTGCTCTGCGGAAACCCTGCTTCTCCCTCTCCCACTCCTCCTGCTTATGTTCTCTCTCAGCTGTCTCACTCTCTCTCTGTCAAATAAATAAAATCTTGAGAAAAAAAAAGAAGACTTTATAAACAGTCTATGCTAAGTTCAGTTTTCTTAATCTGGGTTTCTGCCTATAATCCATTTTTTTTAATTGCTTACTATTCCTGACTTTTCTAAAAATATTGATTTTAATTTTGAGACTCAGTGGAATAGTAGCATCTTGTCTTTGTTTTGTGTTCATACTGCGCTTTTCAAGGCTTGACGACTGACCTATCTTGGTTCATCATATGTTTATTGGCAGACATTTATCTGTGTTGTGATTTGCTGTGACGATGTGTAGAATGTTATCTGAGGTAGCTGTATTTCATCATTTTGAAGTTACATTTCCAAGTTTTCCGGACCATTTTACAGATGAACCCCTGACTGTTTTCTGGGTACTGCTTACAGCCAAGATGCTCCTGGGTTTTGCTTGCACGGATCCTATGCAGAGGTCTTTCAAAATTTCCAAGCTTACAGGAAGTATTGTAGGAATTCTTTGGCACATGAAGTTCTTTTTTTATTCCAATGTGACTATTATGTAGTTATTTTTAGATGAATTTTTGACCTTTAAATTGGTGCAGAGATAGATGCTGAGTTTTTGCTTGTCATGGAAGAAGTAAAGCTACTTTTTATCTACTTCAAGTAACTTTCTTTTTCACAATCTTACGCTTATGCCATAGAGGTTACTTTTTTTTTTTAATTATTTATTTATTTATTTGACAGAGAGAGAGAGATCACAAGTAGACAGAGAGGTAGGCAGAGAGAGAGAGAGGGAAGCAGGCTCCTTGCTGAGCAGAGAGCCCGATGCGGGACTCGATCCCAGGACCCTGAGATCATGACCTGAGCCGAAGGCAGCGGCTTAACCCACTGAGCCACCCAGGTGCCCCGCCATAGAGGTTACTTAAAAGTGTG
This sequence comes from Meles meles, assembly GCF_922984935.1. Taxonomy (NCBI): domain Eukaryota; kingdom Metazoa; phylum Chordata; class Mammalia; order Carnivora; family Mustelidae; genus Meles; species Meles meles. The sequence continues at coordinate 14,671,288 of NC_060070.1, forward strand.
ACTATATGGTTACAATCTAAAAGTCTTGTCCTAGCTACATACACATGGATAATGCTAACTCAGTGTTTGAGACAAAATCATTTTGCATCATAGGGCTAAAACAGAGTGTTTATTTACTTGGTTGACTGGTTGTGGGAATGGTCTAGCTAGCCAGAGCCATATATCCATACTAACATAATGTGTTTAATGTGTTTACTTTTTTAAAGCTTTCATGAATTCTTATATAGTTATATTACATTTTTGTTTATACCCCAGGAGGAACGAGAGGGAATCATAAATAGTATCCCACTGGTTGACAAAAATACACAAATTCAGTAGTCTCCTCTTTTCCACAGTTTTGCTTTTCACAGTTACCCATAGTCAGCCACAGTCTAGAGCAGATGACCTAGCTCCTGACATGGTCAGAGGCTCAATAATACAGCCTAAAGATTGATCACAGTGTCTCTGTCGTTCACTTCACTTCATCCCATCATGAAGGCCATTTTATCATCTCACACCATCAGATGAGTGAATATAGTACAACAAGATATTTTGAGTGAGAGATAGAGACCACACTTATGTAATTTTTATTACAGTATATTGTTATAATTCTTCTATTTTGTTATTAATTATTAATCCCTTACTGAGCCCAATTTATAAATTAAACTTTATTGTAGGTATGTGTGTATAAGAAAAGACATAAGGTTTGGTTATATATAGTTTCGGTTCTCCACTAGGGGTCTTGGAACATATCTCCCTTGGATAAGGAGGACAACTACTGTGGGTATTCTACTCCAGTCCCAAGGAAAGGTTTTATTTATTTTTTTAATTATTTGTTTAAAGAATATTTATTTATTTATTTGACAGAGCAAGAAAGCACAAGCAGGCAGAGCGGCAGAGGGAGAGGGAGAAGCAGGCTCCCCGCTGAGCAGGGACCTCAGTGTGGGACTCGATCCCAGGACCCTGGGATCATGACCTGAGCAGAAGGCAGTCACTTAACCCACTGAGCCACCCAGGCGCCCCCAAGGAAAATAAGTTTTAGATACAAAGTAACTAAATAGAGAAAAATAGGCAGCATACTTAGAGGGACACTTTATATCAATTTTAGTGAGTGAGAGAAGCTTGATACGAAAATAAAATAAGTAACATGGATCAAATACACTAATATATCATTACTATTTTGTTTTGGAAGTTCCGTATTTCCTCAGAATTTGCAAGCCATGCTTCCATACTTTCCCTCCTGCCTTCTCTGTCTCCCCAGTATTATGGGGGTGGGATTAAGAATGCAGGCTCTGTGGCCATCCTGCTGGATTATGACTCTCTCCTTTGCTACTTAGTTGCACAACTTTGGAGGAGTTGCTTATCCTCTCTCTACCTTTGTTTGGACACACATAATACGGGGCTTATGAAAAAGATAGACTTCCTGATTTGTTGTGAGGATTAAATGTTTATCCACGTCAAGTGCCCAGAACCCATAAGCAGTGTGTTCAGTAAATGATGCCAATTTCATTATATTGATGTGAGTAAATTCAGCTGTATCCATTGAACAGGCTGTGGTTGGAAGAAAGAGAAAAGACATTTATCCAGATAGTACGGTGCTCTGCATCTTCCTCTGATCCTGGAGCAAATTAGACAAGAATTGAGGTGGGCATCCAGAGCCTGCTCTTCCCTCAGTTGGTCTTAACACCCACCTGTCTCTCAGCGCATGCACCTCCCCTGCCTAAGTATGATTCTAGGCTTAAAGAGAAGATTTTTGGCATGGGGCGGTTGGGTGAGCCTAGTGGCGGGTATTGAGGAGGTCACGGATTGCATGGAACACTGGGTGTGTGCATACACAATGAATCTTAGAACACTGAAAAAATAAAATTAAATTAAAAAAAAAGAAAAAAAGATTTTCCTATGACGTGGCTAACACAAGCTAAGTGTGTCATTCTATGAGATTGCCTTCATGTGACGGTTTTTGACCTGCAAATTTCACGTAGTTCAACCTATTACATTATCGAGTGCTCAGGTGGTAAATTCTTGGGTTTCGTTTGCCTTGTTTTAGAATTTAATTATTGAAAAAGATAAGAGAGTATGTATATTTTTTCCTCACTCCCACCCCCCCACCCCCCACCAGGGAGTATGTTTTCTGTTTTTCTCTTTCCTTGGGTGGAATGTCTGTTTTTGAGGCAATTTTGAGTAGTAGAAATGTGTTTTTGACAACTTGCTACCTCCAATCCATACCTATTTCTTTCTGCTCTGCCTCAGGGCTCATGCATCACCCACATCTGCTCTCTCAGGAAAACACCTAATAAATTCAGTCATGCAGAGGAACAAATGGCAAATAAGGCAAAGTGTTCTCCAAGAGGCGTGCAGATTTCTGTAACCATCATTCTCTTTAAGGAGGGCAGGAGCCACAAATTATGGACTGAAAGGCTTTACTTAGTCATTGGAAATTTTCATGGGGCTGGAGGCAGGCAGCAGGGGTTTGATGTAGGAGAGTTCCTGAAACCTATAAAAACACACACAGCCCATTTCCCAGCTTCTGGAGGTACGCTTCCCTGTTTCTCCTTTTTTTTTTTTTTTTTTTTTTTTTTGATAAAGACTTGAAGGGGGCACCTGGGTGGCTCAGTGGGTTAAGCCTCTGCCTTCAGCTCAGGTCATGATCTCAGGGTCCTGGGATCGAGCCCCACATCAGGCTCTCTGCTTGGCAGGGAGCCTGCTTCCCCCCTCTCTCTGTAAAAAAAAAAAAAAAAAAAGACTTGAAGACCACACATTGAGATTGTATAATAGATAACATTTATAGATTTCTTATTATCTTCCATAATCCTCACAATATCCTTTGGTAGCTGGTAGACATTATCATGATCCCCATTTTAGAAATGAGGACATGGAGACTTAGAGCAGTGAGGTAACCCACTCAAGGCCAGTAAGCTAGTGACAGAGACAGCACGCAAAGTGTAAAACTGTGGGCTGGAGGTGTGAGGAGGAGAATGTTGATTGTGTTAGCACCTCAAGCCCCTTCCCCCTGAGATTCCTTGATTTGAGGATGGGACCTTTGAGGCCAGTGTGTTCCAGAAGTCCTGGCTTGTAGCTGTCTTTAATGGCGGTCATTATTTAGAATCTGAGTAGAGATAATTAATAACGTATTTTCATGTATTCCCTTGTAGTGAAAAATAACTTTTAGTTTGGTAAATATATTACCAGAGAGTAGCTCTGATAAGCTTTTTCTGATCTGTAATATTTGTAATATTCAGAAGCTTTCTAATAAAAGCATCTATTTAGTTATCAGAGCACTCCATGATTTTATCCATATTTATAAACAGACAAATGCTGCATAAAATAATTTGATAAAAAAACAATTTAAAATACTGACTGAGTGCAAGAAACTCATGTAACACAATTGTGCTAAAAGGAAAGTACACCCTCTGTGTTTGAGGCTATTAATAAATACTGAGTCATTTATTTTGCCAAAAATAGAAGTATATTTTCTAGAAATTAATAAATAAAAGCCGGTTTCTTATTAGAGTGAGTGCAACCCTAAATTATATTTTGTGCTATATCATTTGTGAATCGAGATAGCCATTTACATTTCAAAAGCCCTTTGAAACTAGACATTAGTAGAATACATTATCACAAGGTGATATAACATGATTTGTTCCTGAACTTCCTGCCGAGATTACTTCATGTTTGTAGCTGTTCAGGACTGCCACCACAAATTATACCTTTGCTCTTTCTTGTTAAAGTTAACTCCGTGTGTTTGTGTCACACACACGCATGCACACGCATGCACACACGCATGCACACACGCATCCTTAAGCACTTTCAGGGCATGAAAGGGGAGTAGAATTGACATTATTACTACAAGGAAGGATGGACTACTCAGTGCTACTCTACATAGTAGGAGAACTACTTCAGAAGTGTTTAAGACAAGATGCTACTAATTTTGAGAGGCGGGAAAGAGAACTTCCAGGTATGATGGTATCTTGGGAGAACTTGCTTTTGAACGAGGTGCTAAGGAGGAGGAGGATTTTTACCAGAAGCTGTAGGAGAGCTGGAGGTGTCCAGGGTGGCGGGGCCAGCCTGCGCAAAGGTGGGGCAGAGGCAGCTGGAGAGAGGAGCCCCGGCTGAGTTTATGAAGTGTGCAGAGGCTGCCGTTTGGTAGAAGCAAGCTGCAGTGCAGTCGAACTGACTATGTGGGTTATTGGTGACAGGACTAGAAAGTAGGTTGAGGCCAGGCTGGAAAAAGTTTTGAGTCCTGGGATCTGGAAAAAGAACCCTGCTAGGCAGTGGTAACCCATTTTAAGGTGGCAAGGGAATGATGTTATCAGAGTTATGCTCTGAAAAATTAATCTAGTGTTAGTGAGTCGTGTGAATCAGGTGGCAGAGACTGGACTCAGGGGAGGCTAGACAGATGCAGAACAATCAGCCGGAGTGTTTATAAAAATACCACGCCCGGGGCCTACCAATAGTGATTCTGCAGTCAAATGCTCTACCACTGAGCTGTACCCCCACACCCCAGGAGTGATTCTGATTCAGTGAGTCTGGAGCGGCCCAGAGGTCTGCAATATCAACAAGGGCCCCATTGATTCTTAGGCTGGTGGAGTGCTGTAGTCTTTAAGGACCCCCGAGGAAGACTTAAGGGTATTTAAATTGAAACTGGAGTGGGTGAGGCCTGAGGGTGACAGGCCTGACAACAATCAGCGGTGACTTGACCTTGAGACTTGGTGCGGGAGAGAGGCCCACCTGTGCTGAAGGAGACTGTGTTTACATGGCCATTTCCCTACCCAGAAGTCCCTGCTCGACAAGGACACGGTGGGCACTTGGTGAAGATTTGTGGAATGACACCACACTTTCCAGGCTCAGAAGTGCGGGTACAGATCTGGGCTCTTTCTCAGGAAACGGGTTGGTCACTCAGTTTCAGGTTCTGATTACCTTTGTGGCTGAGAGAGCAGTCTGGAGCTCTCCCTTGTCCCTGTCCTTGCAGGCGTCACCTCACACCTACGCGCAGGAAAATACTAGCCCACACAGGCCGTACATGGTTGAGCAGACTCTGGTTGGCCAGGAATTCAGTTAGTTGCCGGTGCCACGTGGAGGGAAATTCTTTGCACACATCAGTTCACCCCTCAGCGGTTCCTGAGGCCTCCTAGGAAAACTCTCGAAAAACTTTAATTGGCCAGCTCTGCAAGGGTACACTTTAGTAGAGTTTACCAAGTGGAGAAAAAACTGGTCAATGGAGAAAGTAAGAAATTGTTTAAAAAGCCAAGAGAGGGGCACCTGGGTGGCTCTGCCTTCGGCTCCGGTCATGATCTCAGGGTCCTGGGATCGAGCCCCACATCGGGCTCTCTGCTCAGCAGGGAGCCTGCTTCTCCTTCCCCCTCTGCCTGCCTCTCTGTCTACTTATGATCTCTCTCTCTCTGTCAAACAAATAAATAAAATCTTTAAAAAAAAAAAAGCCAAGAGAAAAGCAATGCTACAAGATGTTGGTGGATGTTCCCCATAAGCGTCAAATAGACCTTGGGTGCGTCCTCAGGTCTAAGTACACATGTGTTCTGGTTAGCCGTGTCTCTGTAACAAACCACGAAAACTTGGCAGCCAAAAGCAATCTTTTAGATTATGCTCACACATTTAATGGATCAGGATTTGGACCGGTCACAGGAGAGACTGCTTATCTCTGCTCCGTCATGACTGGGTCCTCAGCTCAAAGACTGGCTTGCTGGGGGCGGGAATCATCTCAGAGCTCTCTTAGCACGCGTGGCAGTGGATGCAGGCTCTTGGCCGAGGCTTTTAGCTGGAGCACCTGCACGTGGCTTCTGTATGGCCTGGTTGTCCTCTAAACGTAGTGGCTGGGTTCCCAGGGCAAGGGACCCGAGAGAGCAAGGCAGAAGTCTTTTTGCCTATAAGACCTAGCCTCAGAAGTCGCCTAGCATCACTCTGACAGGTTCTGCTTATCACAGCAGTGCGCAAAGTCCACCCAGTTTCAAGGGGACAGAAAACAGTCTCGCCTCATGGAAAAGGTAGCAAGGTTCTGAAAGAGCATGTAGGACCAGAAATGGTGTGGCTGTCTTTTTCAGAAAATGCAATCCTCCACAATATGATTTTAAAAAGTAAACCTCTCAGTGTTACAAAATTTAAACCAGTGGAGTCTATTTAGTGAAATGCAGCTGGTAAAGTATTATTATAATTATAAATTTACATTGCTTGGCTATAGGCAGATGAAGTCAAATATCTTCTGAAACAAATTAGAATATTAAATTAATATCTGTTACCAAAGACTTAATAGATTTTTAGGTGGATAACCTGGAAATAAAATGTGGCTTTTACTGCTAAAAAATGTTGATGGAATAAACAGAGAAGTGACAGTGATGTAAACAATTATTTAGATGAATTCATGGAAGAGATATATGCGTAGTACTTAGAGGTCAGAATTCTTAATTACTAAAGTTAACAGGAAAGCAAGACTATCACTGTCACTGGGTTAACTAGCCTGAGAGCCTCCAAAGTTGGGAAACTTAGAATCAAAGAATATTAGAATTAAAGAATATGAAATTTTAAGACTATACTTTCAGGGATCATTTCTATAGTTTGTTACTAGAGAAGTTTCTCTGAATGTGTAGAGTACCTAAAGAATATGAAATTTTATATCTCATGAGTTTAACTCAAGAAAAATAGTTTGCTATTGTTTGGGGGCTGATAATAGGAAAAAAACCGTTTCTTCTATCTAGATTTTAATGATTTAATAGATTTAATGATTTAATAGAATCAATAAAAAATTTAATGTTTTAATAGAAAAAATAGAAAGAAATAATAATACAGACATACACACACCTGTACACCCACACCCACACAAACACTGTGTCACATTATAAAATATGTAGGACAGGGAAATGCAAGAAGTAAAGAAGATGTGGGGCTTGTTCCAAGAACCGTGTGTTTTCTGACGTTTAGTTTCTGAGTGAGGCATATTAGATGCAGTAAGTCTTCTCATAAGTAGGTACGTTACAGTGTAATAAATAAGTGAATTATTTTATTGCCATATTGCCTGAAAAGCTAAAAAAAAAAAAAAAAGTCATGCCTATAATGAGATGTCTCACATCTGTAGCTCTTTACCCCAAATCTGATATGAAAAATTACCGTAATGATTAGAAACATTTCAAAGATTGTATTTACTTATTTGACAGACAGAGATCATAAGTAGGTAGAGAGGCAGGCAGAGAGAGAGGAGGAAGCAGGCTCCCCACTGAGCAGAGAGCCTGATGTGGGGCTTGATCCAAGGGCAGAGGCTTAACCCACTGAGCTACCCAGGCACCCCTGGAAACATTTCAGTGCTAGAAAATGTTTTTGATTTAAAATACCGCAAATAGGTCAGCTTTAGATTCAGTTTTTTTCTAGGCTCTTAGTGAATTTTCTTTACCAGCAGCAAGATACACAGCCTCTTGCAAAGTATGTGTCAGTGTGTCGGTATTTCTGCCCGTTAATATGGGCTTTAGCTTAGCTAAGTAACTTCTTTAAGACCCTACATTAATTGTAGCTCCTAATAAAATTCTATTACTGAGCCATTTATAACAGGTTTTATTCTTGTTAAAGAATAAAAAATACTTCATTAGCCCCAGTGATTGTAAGTAGTTTGATTTAATATAAAGAAAAGAAAAGAAGACTATCCCTTTTTAATGTAAGAACAATTGTTATTGTCTGACATTTGAAAGCTGGCATGTTATATATTCCTCCATTTCTTTTTTAAAAGCCCGTCTTGCATAAAATGATCAGTGTTAATTAACACATTTTTTCTTTGGCCCCCAATCTGTTTTCCATAGATCTTTTGTTAATGTTCAATCATTAAGTTAAATTGTATCTCCATTTCCTCTGCTTGCTTTGAGGGTTATTTACTCTTCTTTAATCTAATAGGATTAGATTTGGGAAACACAGAGAAAAAGCTGGATTTTTCCACTGGTTTTTGATAGCCAGATTTGGAATAATGTAAAATGGTTTCTGTACTTCCTCTAGCGAATTTTAATAGGAAGGTCAAGAATCTGGCTATTTATTCTTATACCTGCTGTGACCCAAAGTCTCCTGCCAAGGTTTTGAAATCCTTTTGGTCTATGTGTCATTATCTCACTTGGAAATACCTGTGTCTTTTGGGGTGAGTCACCATTTCGTAGTAATGCTTCTTTAGCTACCTCTGACATATTTAAAATAATAATACTTAATATCTAGTATTGTGTACTTTAGAAGTTTTTTTGATGGAAAAAGGACTAGGTTTAAAGAAGTGAAACACCAAGTTGCAAATGATTAGTCATTCATCAAGAACCTGCAGTATAATGAACTCTCAAACACTGATTTATTGAAACAGAAAAATAACACTGTATAGGAGAGTGTTGTAGAGTTGGCATAGCAGGACTCAAAAGTCAAGACTAAATGCGGGCTAGTATTTCTTCCCTATATGCCTCCTAATCAGTTATCCCCAGTCTGTGCTGGTGAGCTGTGGCACAGTAATATCTTGCTTGCTCTGGACCACTTGAGAATCTGCTTATGCATAACAGCCTTTATTTTCGATATATCCTGTAGCTACAGAATGTGAATACATGCCAATAACTGCCAGGGGGCAAACAGCTAATGCAGATTAGATTTAACATTAGTAAGCAAAGATGGCTTGCACATGTGAAAAAGGAAAAGAAAAGAAACCTCCGCAGGAACCATGTGGTAGCCGGCTGCATAGCTACAAGAAAGGCATGCACAGGCACGTCTGCGGATTACTCAAGGTCCACTTTGTCTTAGTGGGCAGATTATGCAACAGTTGTTTCCCAGAACATTGCTGATAACACTGAGGAATTAGAAGAGAAACTTTGTTTAAACTGAGCATTGTTAAAGAGATTGTATGCACCTCACGTGGCTAGAATGGAAGATAAGAAAGTTTACCATAGATTAAGTGCCTGTCCTGTTCCGGGCATGTGCTCTGTGTTTTATACATACATTGCCCATTTAGCTTTCCAGCAGACCTGTGAGATAGTTGTTAGTTCTCTATTTTAGATTAGAAGAAACTGATGCTCAGATAGGTTAAGGCACTCGCTCATTTTGGGAACTAGCGAGTAAGTGGTGGCGAACTTAGGTTATTCTGACTGCAGAAATCCCGTTTATTCTCATGATACCACACTCTAAAAACAGAAAGACATCTTAGATGATTACCCAACTATATTGAAGTGTGGTATCACTGCTCCCTTGAATGTTACGGTAATTAACATAATTATATTATCAGGCAGATATTTCAAGGATCTGGAGCACTGGTTTTTAAGCCTTAGTTTGGACAAGAATTATATGAGGAGTGTGTCCAAAGAAGACCTCTAAGCCTCTTCTGAGATCCTCCTTCAGAAGATCTGGTGCAGAACCCAGGAGTCTGTAGCAAGCACCACGTTCGGATGCCAGTATCCATGAACAGCATTTGACAATAAAAATCTAAGGAGATGTAATTCAGCCCAAAGCATCAAGAAAAGCTTCTTTTAAAATTGTTCGGCTCAAAATAGTATTTCATTAGGAAAAACATTAGCAAGTGAGTCTTCTTTGAAGTAGAGCTTCAGGAAGTTTGTTACATTCCCACATTGAAGACTGCAGTCTCATACCATGGGGCCAGAAATAACCTCATCATCTGGATATACTACCAGGTGTTTTTCAGAGATATAATTTATGCCTCGGATATAGGAACTCTTACATTTAAGGTTTTGATTTGTTCACTTATATTTATTTTTCTTAGAAGAGCATGATTCCAAGGGTTATACTCTTGAAGCACTTACATGGTGGCTTAAAAGAACCTAAAACCATAGAGAAACAGAACAAAACAAAACAGAATAAAAACCAGCTCAGAGTGAACTGAATTTCAACACCCTCCCCTATAAGAACTTGAACAGGTGGAACCCAGAGGAATGCCCGGAATGCTGTCTTCTCAAGGAAACTGAAAGCATTTGTATTCCTGATAAAACCAGCAGCTAGGGGGGCACCTAGGTGGCTCAGTGGGTTAAAACCTCTGCCTTCGGCTCAGGTCATGATATCGGGGTCCTGGGATGGAGCCCAACATCTGGCTCTCTGCTCAGCAGGAAGCCTGCTTCCTCCCCTCTCTCTCTATGCCTGCCTCTCTGCCTACTTGTGATCTGTCTGTCAAATAAAAACAAAACAAAACAAAAAGCAGCAGTTGGCTTATACATTAGGGCAAGTCACTTTGATTACTTCAAATATCTTGAATAACTGTTTAGGAACATAGTTAAACATCATACCTTCAGGTGATGTCCCGCTTGTACCACCTAAGAAACGACTTTGTGGCCGTTAAACAGCTTCATTGTGACTCCTCACCTGTCAAATTCATCCCCTTCTCTGCCCTCAAAGCTTCATTTAGTGCAGTTAATGAGGGGATATTGGGACCAATGACCAGACTATTTAAGCTAAATCAACTAACCAAGACAGGAAGAGAGCCCGGACAGCAGTGAGCGTGAGGGAAGATAAAGGACATCCAACTCTTTTGTCCAATTCAAGCAATTAGCAGTCAGAAGAGGAAAGACAGTTATAAAAACAAAGAGGAGATACCCATGCAGTATTGAGTGTGTGGGGGCGGGGGGGGGCTTTGCTCTACAAAGGTTTAGGCACATATGGTAGGCAGCTCTCCAAGAGTCCTCTGCAAATATACACGTATACAAACCTCCATACAGTAGGTTTCGTCTCTGTTCATTCTTACCCCTGTTCTGCGGTTCAGGTTGTCATTACAGAACCTTATCAGTGTCCAGTTTCTCAGGTTGGAACGAGGAGATGCTTGCTCACTCAGGTCTTGTCATTTGTTTTCAAGAAGCTGTCACTGGTGAAGAGATGACTCAGAACTTGGATGAATGTCACTAATTTTTTTTTCTTTTTGGTAAAGTTAAAATATATTCTACGGTTCCAGCAGGTGGAACAGAGCTTCGGGGATAGTCTGCCCTGTTTGAAAATGAACCCATTCCGTTTCTTTGTTATGGAAGTTTGCCTTCTCAGATAAATGTTATTCTAGGACAGGTTGATGCTATTATCACAATTACTTTGATAATCAGTTTTTTAAAAAATGATTGACCTGATTTTTGAACATGTATATGAGAGTGCCCAGGTAGTGGACTTTTATATGGGAAATCTTGAGCAAATTCATAAGGAAGTTATAATTTGTGAGAGTCCTATGGTTATGTGCTTAGCATTTCCTGAGGATGAGTTTTCTAAAAGTTTCTTGAACATTTGTTCCTATATTCAAAACTGGAGAATGACAATTTGGGGCCACCTAAGGGAGGGACAATTGTGAGAAATGGAATTCAATCTACTTTTTCAACCTCTCCGGCTTTTCTCTCTGGAGACCTAAACCACCTCTAAGGGCCTCACCATTAGAAAACTATTCCTTTCTCTTTCTTCACGTCTTAATTTTCATTGCCTGAGGCTATTCAGCAAGCCTTCCTCTAATTAGAGCAGTTGACAGTGAGGTGTGAATGACAAAAAGACCTACACCTCCCAGCAGGTGTTAACATTCCTGAAATGTTCATCGGACCAAAAGCAACTCCCTGCTTCAGAATTCACTCCTGGCTGAGATATTTTTTTATTCTGGGGTACTTCCCCCACCCATCCCAGTGAACGAAATGGCCAGGAAAACACATCAACACACATGAGAACACCAATGAACAAAATTCATGGGATCCATTTTATATTATAGTTTTTTGGCATTACATGACTTAATTTTCTCCCTCCCCTTCGAGGTGACTCCTCATCCCCTAGCAGCAAGTGAGTCACCCTTAGAGAAAGACTTTTTCTGTAGCTAATCTTTCCAATTACAGAACAAAAGAGCTTTTGGGTATTTGACAGCAATAAGCATCATTTCTGGCTTTCTGTGGCGAACTGGTTTCATGATACTGGGCACGTCACAGATTGGAAATACAGGTTTTTCTGACCTGTCCAAAGTACTCTAATTCTAGAGTTCTGCTATCCTACCAGTTCCCTTATTCTGTTTGTTTTGAAGCCCTTCTAATCTGAATAATTTCTCCATGAGGCATGTGAAATGTGCAGTTTTACAAAAGCAAGACGTCTACAGCTCAAGTGAATTGTTCTAACAGCTAACTTGATTTTGTGCATTTTGAATGTGTCTAATTAATGGACACCACCTTTAACAGGGGGTTGAGAAGAACTGAACATTAACAGAATTGGCAAAATATGAAAATACTTTGTAGCAACCTCAGTTTATGCAGATTGTAGTAAAAATTACCTTGGTATGACTGTAAAATGCTAAGCGTTATGTAATGACAAAAGAAATATCACCCGGGCATTAAAAAATGTCATTAAAGATGTAGACATTTTATTTTTAAAAATATTGATTTCTGCTCACTTTCTAAAATGCTTAAGGCAAAAGGCCAGTCCAAGATTGTGGCTTTGATGCTGCCCTCCCCATCCCTGCCTTATTCAGGAAGTGACAGAAAAGAAAATTGTCATTGCACCTAGAAACATGATAATGTCTTCTCAAGGGCATCGTGAAAATTTGTGATGATGCACAAACTAGCATTACATTTTTTAAAAACCCATTAAAATAACAATTTAGTTGCTCATAACAAGTGAACAAGAAGCAATTTAAAAGTTGAGCCCCATGTTATTTGAGCCCCAAATATTTGAGAAAATAAAATGCTGATATTGTTTCTAGCAAAGAAAATGCCCCTTCTGTCATAGTAATTGGTCCAATAAAAATATAGCTGTAATTAGACAGTTTTGTTTCCATCACCAGTTTCTCTTCTTCCCTTCTTGTGGGCACTTTACAGTCACAGATTTGCAAACAAGTTAAATTGCACCATTTTTCATAAAAAGGTAGCATGCGTGCCCCCCCTCCCCATTTTGGTTAGGGTAAAAAATGTGTGTGTGTGTGTGTGTGTGTGTGTGTGTGTGTATACATATATATTTTTAATTTATATATATATATTTATATGTATGTTAAATATATATTCTCCCCTTCATCCTGCAGCTGTTATGAAATGCATCCAAAGGACGGTACTTATGTCATTCTAACTTCAGTGTGTACACACACATATATGCTCCATTTTTTAAGGAATCTTTTGGATCTTTTTTGTTTCTAAACACTGTTTTTCTTTCTTCTCTTGATTTTCTTTTCTGAAATCTCAGATTCAACAGAAGTGCCAGTTCTCACTTAGAACTCATTGCCAAGGCTGTAGTTTAAAAGAGCAAGTCTAGTCATGGGTACTTTGTTTCCTGTTCTTAAGCATTCTCAAGACAAAAACAAAAACAAAACAAACCTCAAAACAGCATTGCCATTACATTGGGTTAAGAGGACTTTCAGGAGTTAACACATTGTAAGATAAAGTTTACTGGTTAAATTTATTGAAACTAGGTCACTGAGATAAATTTTTGTTTGAAAAATATCTCTGTATTCTTACCTCTGTCAAAAGGACCAGATTAACAGTCAGATTGAAGAGGCAGTTTCATTTCTGACTCCAGTCCCTTCCCTTCTAGTTTTTCAACCAAAGGGATGACTCACCCCATGTCTATCCCTTCTTGAGACTGGGCAGAAGGGATGTCACTCAAATCCCTCCAGACCGGGGAATGTCTTGGCAGATGCTCACCTACTGAGAGTCTCCATACTGCTGTGGATAGGAGTTTGGTTTTTCCCTTGTCGGTGATGTAGGCAACAAAGAAAAGATTTCTTGCCATGGTCCTAGGGTATGAACCTTCCTAGATAGCACTTTATGAATTTGTAGGAGGAAAGGAATCCCATCATGTCAATTACCTGCGATTGTGGGAGGAATTATGAGAGGGTGAGTCTGACTTCATGGTGGGAACAGGTGGAGAACCACCCATCCTGTATTTGTTAAGGATAAAGGATAGGAGGAACCCTGCATCATTCCTTGTACTGTGAGGAAACTAAAGATTCAAGATAGTCTCAGTGAGTCCTGTCCCTAATGATGACAAGGCTGGGACTCATCAAAAGGTTAAAGTTGACTGCTTTGTTCTTCAACAACCTCTGTTCTTCATGAGCCTCAGTGAATTCCCCATCTACCTGACCCCAAAGGCACAGGGAGCTCCCTCGTTATTCTCTTCACATGAGAGAAGCTGAAAATCATAAAGAGATGGAAGGGCACATATTTGGAATGTGATAGAGGAAATGTTTTATGGCCAGATATTCAAAAGATTTTAGAAAATGATAAAAGATACTGTAATGTTTTGGACGATCAAATATCTACATAATATAGGATAAGTGTTAGTACATTTTAAGTTTTGTATTATCTTAGTCTTGAGCAAGAATGTTTAAAAATAGAAAATATAAGATCGTGTTTTTCATTTATTTTGCTGTGACTTCATGATGATTTAGTTATTATTAACAGCTAAATAATTGAAGAATTCAGTGGAGTTGTCAGACAGGGTCTAGACAACACTGAAATAATTACTAGACTTGTACTTTTTGTTTTGAAATTATGTTAGTATTAAACTGTAAATCAGAGAAGTAAGTATTAATAGACTGAAACCACTGAAATCATATCTTCTTGACAGGCTAAGATCATACTTGAATCACTTATGAATTAATAAAGGGTTATTTATTATATCAAAGTATGGGCTCAAGCCATGTTTGTACAGCCACTTTATTAGCATAGAAAATCAAACAAGCGCATTTTTACCATCAAAGAGAGAAGTTTTAAATCCCCAAATTGTTTGAGACAGCATAAGAATTCACACTTCAGGGTTATCTCTCTGAATTACTTTTGTGTGACTCTCGTCAGAGTACTTGACATTGTTTTGGATGCAACCTACATATATTCTTTTGTCTTTCTCTCTCTTGTTCATCTCATCATTCATGAGCTGTTTACTTATCTAGGATCCCAGTACAGGTATGCAACTTGATGTATCGTTTTAACAGTGTAATTATTGATTATTTAAAAACAACTTTTAATGTGGTCTTTTCCCTTTTTAAATAGAAAATTATTTGTTTTCTTATTTGTATTTAACAACAGGACTAAACTGTATACTACGTACTATTTCCTATGTTTTCCAGATATTAGCTCAAGTTGTCTTCCTAACAGCCTGTGCGGGGTATGTGGTTATTATCACCGTTTTATAGATGAGGCAACTGAAAGACAGAGTCTGAGTAATTTGCCCAAGAGTTGGAGCTGGAGCTTAACCCAGGCATTTTGGACACATGCTGTTTTATCACTGTGCTACAGCGTTTTATACAGTTTATGATGCACACAGTGATCCCTATGCTTGATTGTGCCTGAGAATCACCTCTCTTGTTAAAACAGATTACTGATCTGATTCCATAGGTGTAGTAGGTTAGGCCTGGGGAATTGATATTTCTGGTAAGTTCCTGGTGAGGCTGATCCAGACATTCTGAGAACCATTGATCTCCCATAATATTGCGGTTATGGGAAATCCATAACTAACCTACCCATGATCTCCCATAATGTTGAGGTTATGGGAAACCCATGTTGTTTAATATTCATTTTAATAATTGAAAATAAGAGCTTTTTGTGGCTCTTACAAAAAGACATACAAAGAATGTCTTTTTCTTTTTTCTTTTTTTTAAATTACCCCTGGATTGGGATCCCTGGATGGCTCAGCTCTGGTCATGATCTCAGGGGACTGAGTCCTGTGCCGGGTTCTATGCTAGACATGGGGCCTGCTTAAGATTCTCTCTTTCCCTCTCTGCCTTTTCCCACCCTCTCTCTCTTTCAAAAGAAAAAAGTAATACCCCTGGATTTTATGCGTATCTTATTGTTTTAATATCCATTTTTTACTGAAATAATTTCAAAAGTTATTTCACATATTTTAAAAGCCCACTTTGTGAGTTGCTTGTTCATACCTTTTTAACAATGCAGTATATCTTTTAAGTTTTTATCATTGGGGGTGCCTGGGTGGCTCAGTGGGTTAAGGCCTCTGCCTTCGGCTCAGATCATGATCCCAGGGTGCTGGAATCCAGCCCCGCATCCGGCTCTCTGCTCAGCGGGGGCTGGGGGCCTCCTTCCTCCTCTCTCTCTGCCTTCCTCTCTGCCTACTTGTGATCTCTATCTGTCGAATAAATAAATAAAATAAAATAAATAAATGAATAAAATCTATGTTTTTATCATTGATTTTATTTAAAATTTTAACTCTATTATATTTTTTGGCAAATATTTTACACATATACTCTTTGTCTTTAATTATGTTTAAAATTTGCTGAGTGTGCACTTTTTATTTTTATGCGATGAAATCTATGCAACTTCTATTACTTTTAGGCCGTGATTGTGCTTCTTCATTTGGTAAACATAGATGTTTACCTTATTTTCAAGTACTTGTTACAGTTACTTTAAGTCCTTAAACTGTTTAGAATTTATTTCGGTGTGAAGTGAATCTCTCAATTGATTTTCCTATCTTAATTTGCATTCTGGCTTTGCCTAAGCCATTCAGTAGATAATCTTTATCATTTTTTTAAAAATTATTTATTTATTTGAGAGAGAGAGTGTGTGATTCCTAACTCAGCACAAGCAGGGGAAGGGGCAGTGGGAGAGGGAGAGAGGGACAAAGAAGCAGACTCCCTGCTGAATATGGAGCCCCACACGGGTCTCAGTCCCGGGACCTTGACATCATGACCTGAGTCCAGACCAAGAGTCAGAGGTTTAAACTACCTGAGCCACCCAGGTGCCCTTCTTTCTCATTTTTATTTGCATAGACTGCCGTCTCTTTCTGAAGAATGTTTTCCATTCCATTCTTGGCTTGTTCCTTACCTGTTATCACACTGCTTCAACTCACTTAGCCTTTTCTTGTATTTGAATGCTTGGTAGTGTACCGTACAAATATTTGCTGTATTTGAATATTTTGTTGTATTTGAATATCTGCTCCCCTCGTTGTTATGTTTCTTTTATACAACTAAGATTATCTTCATTAAGAATCAGACCTCTCTCATTTTTTTTAAAGAAAGCATTTAAGAAACTTTTTTGGACAACTTAATAAAGAATCACTATGTTCTTGGATTTTTCAGAAAAATCTATAAATTCAGTTACTCTTAACAATAATTCTTTGGCATTGGGACAGCTGGAGAATTTCAGACTAAAAGCATCATGATAGAAGAAAAGTTTCCGAGTGATATAAGGACTCAATGTCTCCAAAAAATGGAGACAAATAATTTAATAGAGGCATCAGAATAATCTAATATATATATATATATATACACTTGTAAAACAATCCACTGATAAAGACCTTTTTAACGAAAATTTAAAGAAATTAAAAATTAAAGAAAAATATGAGTTAAGGAGGTTAGGAAAACAGAAGAATATGTAATTTTATATTGTGAGAAAGGAAAATGTTACATTGTTGAGTGTTACCATGATTTGGTTAATGTTGGAAATAATATGTCCGCAACCAAAGGCTACTTTATAGGCCACAAGAAAACTGAGTTTGTGGGTTGTCTTTCCAGGCTTGAAATGACACCCTGAAATGGTGAGAGTCCCTTTTATCACTGCACTTGCTTGTGAAATTAATATTTGAGTCAGGCCAAGCTCTACGTGGAGTAATCCTGTAAGGACACCTTGCTGAAAGTGAACCTGTGGTTTCTCTTCCTGCCTGATGTCCATTTGGCAGCCACACTCTTCGATAATTCCACTGAGCCTTATCCTAGAGTACCATGAACTTGAGATTTACTGACAAAGTGCTATTTTAACCGTGCTTTTAGTATAACTTGAACAGTGGTGGATTGGACTAAAATTGTCTCTAACGAGACATTTTACTGCTCTTGCCTCTTCCTGTGCTCCCTTTGCACATCCTTCCTATCACACTTCTTTGTTGTTGCTATTTTTTAAACCAGATTTTTTTTTCCTTTATGTTGGTATTATTGTCTCTTCCTGAAAAGAAACAAGATTGCCCTTGACAAAACTGAAAAGGGAAGGTCATGCTGTTTCCATGCTCTAGCTTGAGAAGAGAGAACATATTACTGGTAAACAAGCCAACATCTTCTTGCCCAAGTCCTTCCTTGCTGGCCTTTCATTCTTATCTCAACACGATGAGGTGCTTCACTCTGGGTTCCCACAGGCACCACAGGCTCAAATTTTGGGAGCAATAAAATAAAAATGAGGCTATTCTATGTGCTTCTTCACCTGACACACACATAGTGCTGTATTCTTGTAGGAAGAAAAAAAATACAGAGATATGAAGGTACCAAGTTCACAAAGAGGCTAGGTTTAGGATCTGTATCTTCCTTTTTTTTTACCCCTGTCCACTTCCACTGCCCCCCAAATCATCAGTATACCCGGTTTGTATCTTGCACATAATTTGTGTGCAGCAAATCTTGCTTAAAGTCAGTAAAGAAATTTGGTCTTCCTGGAGGACTGCAAACCCTCTTTAACTTGTCATCTCCACATTTCCTTGCCCTTAGTGATTAATAGCTGCTTAGCAAGTAAAAATAAGGCTGAAATGAGAAATTTGAGAAAATAAGACATCCTATTTGTAAATCCATGGCAAATAATCTGTCTTCTTTTCCTCTGTGTTTCTTAAAAATAATGCCCTTTTTTAGAGGAGCCTTTTAAAATTTCCCCTTTTTCAGCAACAGAATTATCTGAATAAGTGGAAAATTTGAAGTGGTAAGTTTAGCAAACTTTGACTCTTTTGGTCTTGAATGAATACAAGTGAGAATTTCAAGAATAATAAGGGTGAAAATTCAGTATTGCATATATTGGGATTGGGTGAGAAGGAACAGCCTCCCCACCCAGTAAATGATAAAACAGAAGTGCCAGTAAACACAAAGAATACTGTTAAGTCCACACCTTCCGTTGACTTTTCATCATAGCACTTGCTCTACTGGAGGACAAACCCTTATAGGAGGAGGGATAAGCCCTGATCTCAAGGCTGGAGGGATTTCTTTATTCCCAGTAGTTAAGTAACTTACTCACTAGCCCTAAACATATCAAGATAAGTCAGACCTCATGGCTCAGATTTGTTCAGTAAACCTATGTTGGAATGTCTTACACTTCACACGAAGCTCTGATTCTTAGTATTTGGAAGCAAGTAAAGATAAAAGACATAAATAAAAATCAAGTTTCTCCTGGCTTATAGAAATTTCTTAATTTTCCTGATTTTGTTCAATGTATTCTAGAAATAAAATCAAAGCAAGCAACGGTCAGTTCTTTTTGCTTAACACAAACTTTTATTATCATATTTAAATTAATGTGCGAAAACAAATGCAACAAAAACCAACCATTATTGATGATAAATACTATATGGAAAGCTTTGGACCAAACATTTATGTAAGTTACCTAATTTAACCTTTACAGCAATTTTGTGGGGATTGTGTTATTTGCATCTGCCTTGTGCAAATAAGTCAACTGAGGCATAAAATGGCTGAGTCAACTCTTTAAGGTCTCATAGTAAATGCTAACGCTGGGGATCCCAAATTAGGTCTGTTGCTTTCCCAGAGCTAAACATTTACTTCTGAGGAAATTAATCATTCCATTTCTGCCTCTACTAAATGGTAGTTTTGTTGTTGTTTTCTGTAAGTCATGGTAATAGCTAACATTTTTCAAAAACACACTTTATAATCAAATTTGGTATCACAGTAAACATCCCTTCCTCTAAATGGGACAGAGAAATGAAAACAGTTCTATCACTAATTTCATTATAGTGTCATTTTAACAGCCATGAATATGGCTAAAACTGATTTCTATTTTACCCTGAAATCCTAGGTCAAGAAATTATTGTATTCTAGCCTGGAGAGACACACAAATCTCAACCCACAAAAAAAAAGTAAGCATTTTTCACTTGGGGATCTAGTCTTAAGTTGTTTTAGGAAGCATTAACAGGGAACTTTTGAAATAGTCTTTGTGGATTCTCTTGCCTATTTTTTTTTCTTTTGTATGGCTTTTTCTTTAATATTTTATGTATTTAAATAATGTCAAAATTCTTTAATATTGTTTATACACACATACAAACTGTGTGTGTGTGTGTGTCAGTGTGATTCCCTTGGTAACTTGCTATAATTATAATGTATATCTCTAATGTGGTAATTATGATTTTTACTTGATGTGTCACAATATTAGATATTTGGATAAAATTCCAGCAAGTTCAAAGAACAAACTAGAAATAAGTAAGACTAAGAGAAGATTAAGAAATTAAGTAAGAAAATAAAAAACTTAAGGAATAAGATTAACTTTTATGTAAAAATAAACCTGAGAAATTAAATGTTAATATAATATTTGTCTATAAAGAATTCATTTAATTCTTTCTCCAGAATTCTTAAAACTTTACATATATATCCGAGGTTGTAATTTGGGACTTTTAATAACATGAGTGATTTCTTTTCAAGCAAAAAAAACAAAAAACAAAAAGCCTTAAAAGTTTCTAAGACTTTGACATAATAAGCCTGAATTCCTAAGTACAGGCAGGAAAAGGTGTTATTTTTTTCCCCTGAAATGCATCTGAAGCACTTTTTATAAATCGATAGAAAAACTGTCTTTGTAGAAATGCTGGCATTGGAGAGTGGTGCATTTGGTCAGTAAGCAGGGGGTAAGGCTAAAGAATGAGAGAATAATATGCTATTATAGAGGCGTTGCTATAGGGATACTTTAAGGAGAATGCTGCTAGCTGAGTTGGAAGTTCCCTTGGTGAAAGCTGTGTTTGATGTTGATTCTGATTGAATTAGGACAAGTTCCAAAAGTAACTGTAATAGGTGGGATATGATAAAAACAAACTTCAAGACTCCTGGTGCGATAAAAGGTACTTTTGTTATTGTTGTCTGTGTGTGTGTGTATCTGTGTGCGTGTGTGTGTGCACTTGAGTGTGTGGTACTTTTTGTTTTAATATAATTCCAGTCTGAATCCCTGGCACAGAAACATTGAGATTGTATAAAATAGATTTTAAAGCAGCTCTAAGTTGAAAATTTTTTCTTCTTATTTTATCTGAGTTGAACACTAATAGGAGTGAAATGAGTGGTTCTGGTCTATGTTTGTGATTCTGGAAAACCTAAAACCAGTATTTACAGTGTAAGCCTGAACAGTAAAAGTTTACCAGGCGTGCTAAGATAGGATAAGAGCCAACTTTCAGTGTAGGAATTTAGATGATTGGTACTTATATGTTCTAAAGAAGAGGTTTCTGAAATCTAAGACTTATCAATGCATCAGCGTCTACCATTATAACAGAACTTAGTATCTCCTCAAGCTAATAAACAAAAATACTCTTGAAACCCAATCTCCAGTCAAGAATTTATCACAGTCTGTTAATGGCTTAATTTTCTTTTTACTTCCAGTACTTTGTTTTAAAATTATAATTTTTAAAGTATATTTACTTATTTCGTATCTTCATCTGAATGTAATGAAATTATTTCATCTTATCTTATTTTCAGACCTTTATAAAATGTAAGGATGAAAAGAAAAATAGAATAGAATAGAATAAAATAAAATGTGAGGATGACTTACCTCTATGCTTAGATAGAAGATGGTACCCAAATGCATTCCAGTTTGCCTCTGGAGTCACGACAACTTTTTTTTTTAGTGATGAGACCTCCAAATATAATTGGCTGAGAAATTTTTCTTACTAAGAAGCAATCATAGATACAATAGCAAGTCGTATGCTAATGTTTGGCTACATGGAATATCCTGATAACAACAAGTTTGTTCTCAACCTAGACTCCGGTGATTCCCAAAGTTTTCTATAAAGGGTACAATGTATTCTTATAGCTCATTGGTATTTGGAATCTGGTGTTTGGTTATATATGAAAACACCAAAATCTTATGTTTCTTTATATATTTACATTTATCAAACTGTGTTTTCTTGATTTAAATCTTTATATAATTACAAGTAATGTTTAAGTAATTCTGATTTTTCTGAGTTTCCATGAAATATTTTAGTTGAAATAATGTACTTACCTACATTTACACCAATTTTAAACACTGGGAGGTGGGGATGAAGAAAGGGAACAGAAAACCTCTTCTACTCTTCTCAAGGATGTAACAGGAAAAACCATATAACAACCATATAATATAATATTTTGTAATTAATATAATTATTATAACATGTATTAATGTAACATATTACATCTTATATTATACATTATTATATATGGTATAATCCACATAGTTTATGTATTATATATTCTTTCTCTAAGGATATGATTAAAATAGTTATATTAATATTTATAATAGCTTCTTTTTAAATTGGGAGAGTCTTTATTCTGCTTGTTACCACTTCCTAAGATTTCTCATCATATTGTCCCCTTACCTACTTCCAACCTGGGCATATAAGGAAGTCAAGTCTTCCTTTATTCTCGACGTCTTAAAGTCAGTTACCTTCAGGTAATCCGAGAAGTAACTGGTCTAAGAAAATTGAGTAAAACTGGGAAATGTGTAGCCTCGCTCCAAAACATACAAGTTAAAACGTCTTCTTAGAGCATTGGTTAAAGAGAACACATTTTGGGCCCAGGTCCTGCCTACAGGTCAGTGTTGGACACTCCATTTCTTATTTGCATAGGCTCCCGGCTGAGCTGGGAGCAGCTGGAAGAGCAGCGTCACCTACCGGGGAAAGAATCGGACAGGATGGATGGTAATGTGGGGGCCACACAGAGGGCAGGACTAGCCAGGGGTGGCTGGAGATGTCTGGTTGGAGATGTAGAAAGGTACCTCAGTTAGGAAGGCCCAAAAGGCCGAAAGGCAGAACCAAGCTCGGTTGGTTGGATTGAGAAAGTATATGAATTAGTGAGAAAGCATTCAAACTGGTAGGACTAAATCATCCGGATCATTTGGAGAACCTGTCTAATGACTTTCTCATCAGAGGTGTGACCCTGCCCCTTTCAATGCCATATCCTCTTTGTGGTGGATGTAGCTCAAGCTGTGGGGTGCAGTGCAAGTCCCGTCCTTCAGTCCTGGGGCTCTCATTCCCCCAGCCACCCAGACTATTGCCTGCTGGAGGCTCACTGCTAAACCCCTCCCAGGATATGTCCTCAGCTCTAGGGATGTGCCTCATCCTAGTTATACCCCTCCGCAGGTCAGCCCATATCCAATGAGTGGTCAGTACCTAGGTATAAAGCCCTGTCTTGTTGCCTCAATTTAGAACATCTCTGAAGAGATCCCAACTTCAGAGATGTAACTGCATCTCAATTCAACATCTCTGTCTGCCCAATGCTGCTTCCCTCAAACCCTTAAAAATATTGTTTCTGAGAGCACATGCCCGAACAACCCCCTGCTCACAAAATTTCTTCACTTGATCTTAGCCAAAAGACCGAGAAGCGATGTTAACAGAATTTTTTCTAGAGTTGGTTTCCCCGTTGGCCTGACCTGTGACACCTGATAATACCAAGGCAGATACAAATATAGAGATGAAGAATAAAGAGATGGGAAAGGTTGGAGAACTGATGACAACAGGTCAAGGTATCACTGGGGAGAAGCAGCCCTTATAGCTTGTAGCTCAGGAAGATGGTACATGACCTAGCTTGGAGGCGCTCTATCTATTGTCTAGATTCTAATGAATTCGTTGCTAATATGGTGCAGGGGGACAAGGATTCAGACTAACTTGTTTGGCTTAGACACTCATTTGCTGAGACAATTTATTTATGAAACTTGGTTGTTTCATCTGTGAGTGGTATCACTGTTGAGTATCTCTAGGGTTTGGTAACAATCAGATGGTATAAATAAAACTATTCTAGAAACCCCAGTGGGCAGTTGGAGGTGCAAGTAGAGTGAAGTGATTGAAGCCACAGGCTTTGGAAAGACACAGAGCCATGCTATGCCACTGAGTGTCTTTGTCACTGGACGCAAGTTGATGAACCTTGTTAGCCCATTTTTTGCAGGTAAAATCCAGGTGAGGGGATATTTTCTCTCAGGGCTGTTGCCAAGTTTAAATTAGATAATATATATAAATGAACATACATACTTTTATGCCTGCCACATGATACTTTCTAAATAGATGATAGCTGTTGTTCTATTATTTTAAAAGCTTAAGATACTATATTAATCCTGAGTACCTGCACATACATTACACATAAGCTTGACCACGTGAAGAAGTTCCTTTTTGACACTCATGCGCAGTTGTCTCAGGTGGAAGCCTCTGCTGTTGGCACAGTGGTCACAGCTTCTATGATTCAGCAGATTGTCATTTATGACCAAGGTCACTGCTGTCACTCACTCCTAAAGCAACCAAAAACTGAATACCGTCTGGGGCTCTGTTTGTGATTGCACACGGAATGCAGGTTTTCCAAGTGGCTAACTGAACATTATGAGCCAGGGTTGACTATGTTTGAGACTGGAATTTCTGGCATCTTCTCCTCAAACTTTGTGATCTGATCTTTTTTTTTCTTCCACTTTTACTGTTTTCAGCTTTTATTATTATTTTTTAAGATTTTATTTATTTATTTGAGAGAGAGGGGGATCACAAGTAGGCAGAAAGGCAGGCAGAGTCGGGGTGGGGAAGCAGGCTCCCCACTGAGCAGAGAGCCCGATGCGGGGCTCGATCCCAGGACCCTGAGATCATGACCTGAGCCGAAGGCAGAGGCTTTAACCCACTGAGCCACCCAGGCACCCCCAGCTTTTATTATTTTGCTTTGCTTCCTTTTCAAATTCACGAATTTCACTGTTAGAACTGTAGCTCTCTTTCCTTCTGAAAAGGACATGCAGTATAAAACAAGTGAAATTGTGTCAAATTTTTGTATTTTGTGTTCAGATATTGATAAAAATAATGAAGAGGGAGAAAAATAAATTGAGATCACAGGTCGAGACTAAGAAATAATATTAGCAGTAATTTAAAATACAAAATCCCCAAAGGTGGGATTGTAATCCCAAACCTGCTTAGGACTAAGGGTAGTAATTTAGTGAGAAAAACAAAACAACACAACTGAACTCTGAAGGTCCTAGCTAGGAAAAGTCATATTTATTTGAAAGAACTGTATGTTTGTTGGGGTTTTTTGTTTTTGTTTTTATTTATTTGTCAGAGAGAAAGAGAGAATAGGCAAGAGGAGCAGCAGGCAGAGGGAGAAGCAGGCTCCCTGTTCATAGGCAGGATCCCTATGCCAGACTGTGATCGCGGACCAGGACTCAATTCCAGGACCATGGGATCGTGACCTGAGCCAAACACAGATGGTTAGCCAACTGAGCCACCCAGGCGCCCCTGAAAGAGCTATTTTTTAAAAAAAAATTGCATCTAAATATGAAACATAAAATATATGAACACTGTGATCAACTACTCTCTGCTCTCCCTCCCTACCCAAAATAAAACACTGTATTTTGATTGATTGAAATTCTAGTGTTGAGGTACAATTTAATGTTTAAATAAAATGGGTGTATGAAGATGGTATTTTACGACATTTTCTAATACTTACTTTCCTTCTGCTGCACTCGTATTGCTAAGCACTCACAGCAGGAAAGGATTTCAACATTGTGGTACTCTCCTTGCAAAATCAAGAAATGTGCCACTTTTTACAGTTATGGAGCTATGTGTGGCTAAGTTCATCCAGCACCAGCATGAAACTTTTCTAAAGGTTTCTGTGCTTATTGGAAGGAATCCTTCGAGGAGATCAGCTCCTCTCACTTTTTTATATATCATGTGACTTTATTGAAAAAAATTAGATGGAAAGGCAGCATTTTCCACATAGCTCCTATGCAAGCAAACGGTAGGGGTTGACTTTCACTTTTTCCACTGTTCAAGTTGCCTTTAATTTCATAGCGGCGGTCTCTTTTTCTTTATTCCACTCACATATTCCACGTCATTGTCCTTTGTGCTGCATGCACAGACCTGAGCTGTGGTGCTTCTCAATGAGTCCTGTTCTCCCTTCTGGAGTGTAAGAAACCACACCAGCCTCTCAGAGTGTGTCCACAGCCAGCCAGAGTAGGGTGTCCTCTCACAGTAGGGACACAATGGTATTCATTAAATAAGTGATTCAGATAGCAAGTGAATTTGGTGGTTATTAGGTTAGACTAAGACTCAGATTTTTAGTGAGATGTTACTAAATTTTGCAAGAGTAATGAAACAGGGCTTTTTAAATCTGGTCATTGGTTTCACTTAAAGAAATGCAATTCCAGTTCTAAAAATCTTAAAAACAATATGTCTTTACTGACATTTGCTTACAAAAAATTGAAACAATGATCAGAGCACTCAACAGAGGCAAAACTCCCTAAAAATTTTCTTTGCTCTATCTTTTTCCTCAAGCCCACTCCTCTGATAGCTGTTGATCTTCTCTCTTCTTCCCCTCTGTCCTCCTCAGTTAATCTATGCTTAGGCATATGGAGAATAACTTTGGGTGTCCTTGTTCCTTGCCACACTTTTCTCCTTGACTCATCTGATCAGAACATCAAAGGTTCAGGAAAAGGACCCCACCAAGCAAGCCAAGAAACCTATTGCAGAAGACAGAGTAATGGGGAAGGAAAAGAAGGATTGCTTGTGCATCTATCATACAAGTAAATGCATTTGTTGTAGTTAGCTATCACTGTGTAACAAACCACTCCAAACTTAAAATAATCGTAATTCATCATTTTTCATAATCTGTGGGTTGGTTCACTCGTTCACAGTTAAATATGGATGGTTTCCTAAGGACATATATATAAGACAATGTGCCAGGCAGTGATTTAGTGGGGGTGTGGGAGAGAAGAGGTAAGAGATGCATCAACCGTGAATCCTTAGGTCTCAGTTTTTTGGCTTCATCTGGGATGAGTTTATCTGTAGGCTTGGCTGAACTGGGTCCTAAATAACCTCACCCATGTATCTGGCAGTTGGCTCTGGCTACATGTGGAGAAGAGCTGGGCATCTCAGCTCTTCTCCACATGGACTCTTGTCCTCCCATATAGACTGCTTGCCTTACATGGTAGTTTTAAGACAGAAATCCAAGACAGCCAAAATAGAAAGTACAAAACTTCTTAAGGCCTAGAATCAGATGCCATAAAGTCATTTCTGCTGTGTTGTTGATCAAAGCAAAGATAATACAAGATCAGATTCAAGGAGGGGGAAATCAATTCTACCCTTTGATGAGAGAAAGAACAAAGTCACATTGCAAAAAAGGATGCATATTGGGACCAGAGAATTTTGTGGCCATAATTTAAAATCTGTCCTCTGGTCACTATTATTTCTATTCTTTCTACATACAAATACATTCACCTCCTCTCAAGACATGGGAAATCTCATCCAATGATGTCGACAAGTTCCAAATCCAGTCTCATGTGATCTGCCTTTGGTCCACATACAAATGAGCCTCCTCAGGTATAATTCTTCCCAATATGCAGGCCTATAAATTAAAAAGAGTAGTGGGTGCATCCTCCTCATCCAATATGCAATGATGAGATGGGCCAGCGCCATTGCACTAGATGCTTCTGCTCAAAGGATGGAAAAGAGATAATAGTCATGGTCTGAAGTAGTTCTGAAATCCAGCTAGGCACATGTGGCTAGTCCCTTTAATCCGGGGGCCAGAGGTATTCCTGTCTTTTTGATAAGAAGTGGCTTGTGTTATGGCTGATAGTTTTCTCAGCCATCTTCCTAATCATATAAAGTTGTGGTTCCAAAGTCTTGTCTTCATTTTGAACTGTCCTCTCCCCTTAGTGCAAAGTGGTGGTGTTTTACTTAAAAGATTTGTTGACTTGGGGTGCTTGGGTCGCTCAGTTGGTTGAACATTCGACCCTTGATTTTGGCTCAGGTCATGATCTCAGGGTTGTGAGATGGAGCCTGCATTGTGCCCTGTGCTTAGCATGGAGCCTGTGTGTCCCTCTCCCTCCCTCCTCTTACACTCGCTTTCTCTCTGTCTCTCAAATATGTGAAGTCTAACAGATTTGTTGACTTTCTAAAAACTTGCTTGAAGCTCATTCTGTGCCACTCAAATCCAAAATTCATTTTTTTAAAAAAGATTTGTTTATGTATTTATTTGAGAGAGAGCGTTTGTGTGCAATCAGGAGAGGGCTGGGCAGAAGGAGAGGGGGAGAATCTCCAGTAGACTCCCCACTAAGTGCAGAGCCCAACACTGGGCTCAGTTGCGTGACCCTGATATCATGACCTGAGCTGAAATCAAGAGTCCAGCGCTTAACTGACTGAGCCACCCAAGAGCCCCTCAAATCCAAAATTTAAAAAAAAAATTTTGGACCACAGGTGAGGGTGCTGTGGGCAGTGCCCTTATGATTCTTGGAAGCTGGCTTATCTAGTTGAGAAGGTCAAGTCCATGCTACCTTTAATCTTTCTGAGTTCTTAAAAAATGGGTCTTACATTAAAACCTGATTGATAAGAATATGAATTGATTTAACCTCTGAGAAAGGTAATTTAGTAAAGTTGGTCAGAATTTAAAATGTACATATTTTTTAACCAACAATTTAAGTTCTAGTGATTTATCCTGAAAAAAAAAATGGGCCTTACAGTCACACTCTTAATTTGTTACGCTGAAGCTACTTTTTACTTAGCAAATATTTTTCCAGGAGAGACTGGGGATGACAATTTTGTAATCCAACACAAAGGAGAAATGCCTTCTTTGGTTCATCTTTCTGTCTTCTAGTACCTCATAAGAAGGCAGTTGATGCTTTCAGTCTTCTGTAGGGAAGGCAGTTGATGCTCTCAGCCCTCTCTCTAGCCAAATGCACAAGGTCAAGTTACTGCAGATAACAGGATATAAATATATATCCTGTCATATATATATATATATAATATATATATAATATATGTGGCTCTCCTGATCTCCGAGAGCAGTGTGCTGCTGTCCTTTCAGTCTCTACCAACAGTCTGTGTCCTTCCAGCCTCCTTCCTACCTCTTTCCAAAGCAATACCACATGTTGTAGATTTTTGCCAAAGCACCGCTATATTCCCAATAGCAGTTTCTGTTTCCCTTAGTTTTTGCTAAACCACCACTAAAACTTAGTGGCTTAAAGCAGTAACACATTATGGTTTCTCATGTTCCTGTGGGTGGGCTGGGTGTTTCCTCTGTTGGCTGTGCCTGAGCTCATTTACATGGATGCATTTAGCTAGAGCATCAGCAGGACTATTAGGTCCACTGACTTGGAGGTCTGACAGTTGGTGCTGGCTGTCACCTGCCTCAGTTCCTTTCAATGTGTCTTTTGATAGGAGGCGCAACAAAATCAGGTTGCAAAGGGTGTCATGACCAGGATAAGAGGAATGTGTGTACATATTTCAAAATCAGCCACAGCCTGGTTTTGAAATTTTTTTTATTTACATGTTTAACTTACAGATTTAAACATTGGATAATCATAAACTCTATTTCATTATGTTGAAATAGTCAATATACCATAGACCCTACCCATGTTTGATAAAGTTAGAGATGATTTTAGTAACCATAGATCTACAATTGGGACCATATAATTCTGAACCCAAGACCAATAATTTGATGGAGGCCATCTCATTGTGGCTGTTATTCAGTTAATAATGATTATATTGTCACCCTATGTTTTTGTTGTTTTTTCCTTTGTAGCCATGTTATTTGGTTGTGTCAAAAAGTTCAATTTATATTATACTTTAAAATTTCTTTCCAACTTTTTACTGAGGTGAATTCATCTGCTTTGGAAATAATGAGGAAACTTTATTAAATATAGCTAGGAAATTTTGATTTTAAACCTTTGTTTTAAATTAGCATTTATATTTCAGGTAACTAAAATCTGTAAGACTTTTATTTAAGCCATCATTGTCATTAAATCACCTAAAGAATAAAATGATAATTTGCACACACAAAAAAAGTTAATTATAACCTATTGCAAGCTACCAATGTATCAATATATGATACACTAATATTTTTATAAAGAGCAATTTCAGACTTAATTATATTTGCTTATTTAAACGGTCTTTCTTGTTGGTATTTTTATATTAATGTGACATTGATTAAGGATGGATATACCCAGGAACTCAGTATTTTGATCTTTATGATTGTTCATGACTCTGATAAAAATATACATCTTTATGTGCATACCCATTTGTGAAGTGCTCTATCTCTCATAAATGAGTTCTTATAGAAGATTTGTTAAATATATTGAAATATGTCAACTTTAATTATTGTTAGTATTTTTTTTAATATTTTATTTATTTATTTGACAGAGAGATCACAAGTAGATAGAGAGGCAGGCAGAGAGAGAGAGAGGGAAGCAGGCCCTCTGCCAAGCAGAGAGCCCGATGCGGGACTCGATCCCAGGGCCCTGAGATCATGACCCGAGCCGAAGGCAGTGGCTTAACCCACTGAGCCACCCAGGCGCCCCTATTGTTAGTATTTTTTTTTAAACAATTTATTTTTTTTTAAAGATTTTATTTATTTATTTGACAGACAGAGATCACAAGTAGGCAGAGAGGCAGGCAGAGAGAGGGGGGAGCAGGCTCCCTGCTGAGCAGAGAGCCCGATGTGGGGCTCGATCCCAGGACGCTGGGATCATGACCCGAGCCGAAGGCAGAGGCTTTAACCCACTGAGCCACCCAGGCGCCCCTATTGTTAGTATTTTTAAAAACACCGTCTGTTAGGGGGCACCTGGGTGGCTCAGTGGGTTAAGCTTTTGCCTTCAGCTCAGGTCATGATCCTGGAGCCAGGGCCCTAAGTTGGGCTCCTTGCTCTCCTTCTCCCTCTCCTTGTCCTTCTGCCCCTCCCCCACCACTTGTGCGCTCTCTCTAGATCTCTCTCTCTCAAATAAATAAATGAAATCTTTGAAACAAAAACCCACCATCTGTGAGAAGGACATTGGCATGTATTTTAACTTTTTTAGATTTAGTAATGCTATTCAAAAGCTAATGAACATAGGGCACACTTTCACAGTTTTACGTATTACATATGGTAAGATGAAAATACAGTTAACACGTTTGTAGGCAGCAAAATTTTCATGATTGATTGCAAAGGCTCCAAATAATCCAGGCCACTTCTTACTGGCCTCTTTGCTCGCAGGTATGTATGTAAGTAACTTGTGCAAAATCAGCAAGTCACTGTTATTATGACTCATCAGGAGGAAAACTGTTGACTATAGTCAGGTGTGACAGCTTGTTACTGGTCAAATTTAATCACTGTTGCTAAACTGGGCTTCATTCTTGCGTGTGTCATAATCTTATCCTGAAATAGCAAAATACTTTAAAAATATATACCAGGACAAAGAAATAGAGAAATTGAATGTCAGAGCCAGCTCCCTTCATCTTTCACTCATTTCCAGAGAGGGATAGTGCCTAGGAATTTGGGGATTATTTCTTATGACAACATCCTATATAGACCTCTCTTAAGACCTAATGACTTCCAACTCCTGAGGTCTGTTGGACCAATTGTCTTTGAGATGGAACCAGTGATGGAGACTTCAAGTGTGAAGGACTTAATTTCCCTAAATAGTTTTGTTGTTTCTTGTTGTTTTGTTATTGTTGTTCTTTGCTTTCTTGTTTCTTGTTTTTTACTCACACAGTCTGGCCTTTAGAAAGAAATCAAGATTCAAGTTTAGAGGGGAGGAGTGTTTGAGCTGCTTATGTCTAGTAATACCTGGATCAAAACCTGGCCTCAAGTTGGAGTCTATTACAGGTTCTTGTCTGTGGGGCATCCACCTCCTAATCCAGCTTCTGAATTCTCACCTCCCCTCTGCGCTGACGCTTCTGTCTTACCCAGACGTTTCGTGATGCATCTGCGATGCATTTGGAGCCTGCTGCTTTTCTTTCCTTCTTTGATGAGTGACATAATTATGCAGTTACCTGTGATAAAAATCTAGAAGGCACCCTGAGCTCCTGTCTGTCTGCTTCTGGTAGTTATGGTGCAGCCATCTCATGCACCTCGTCCCTCTTGGCACATTTCGAGAACAGAATACATCACCTTTAACATGTGTTCTGCTAGTATATTCCCAAATATCCTACCTGCTCCCAGCTTCCTCTCCCTTCAGTTAAGCCTCTACACTACCATTGTAGTATGTATTTCTGTGTCTCAGGTCTCATATGATCATTTCCAAACTGTTGATGGCTTCCCATTGTCCATAGATAAAGACCAAACTCTGGTATGCTATTCAAAGACTTTAATAACCCGATTGTTACCTGTTTTCCAGGTTTACTTACTTGTTAACCCTTCTTAAACTCACTCCACTTTATAATCCAGCTGTAATAGATTTTTACTGTCACTTTAATATATAATGCCATGCTTTTAAAAGACTGCCTCTTTCTCCTGAAAGTTTCTCTACCTGCAAATTTCCACTTATCTGCTGATGTTTGATGTAATGGCACCTCCTTTTTTAGCTTCTCTGAATCTTCCAGCCTGTTCCATTGCCCTATAAAAATTACTTGCTTGTGTATTTATATTCCCTCAACATTTTATATGTTCCTCTGTTACAGTAGCTGACACATTGCTTTGAGACATTGTTTACGTACCTGTCCCTTCCATGTAGTATCAGTTCCTTAGAACAGCGCTTGTTTTCTAGTCTCTAGCACTTCCTTAGCAAATGCATCCATTCATTTCTTCAGTAAGCATCTCCTAAGCAATAATGACTAAGGCATGATGGTAAGTCAGACGCTGTCCATGCCGTCTCATCTGAAACTTAGATTCTAGAGGGGGAAATGAACAGGCATCCAAAAGATGATGGTTTCTTCACTAGATTGATTTTGATTGAGATGAGATATTTGGGAAATAAAACCAACAACAATTCCTTATGAATTGGTTGTGCAGGATGAGGATAAATAAAGATCCAAGAATGACTTCCAACTGACTGGCTTAAGAAGTAGGTGGATTTTAGTTTGCATTAATAGAAACTACAGATTAAGATTTATAAACAGGATTAACTTCTTATTCTCTGTGATTCCTAGAACTGGAGATCTAAGTTTACGTGTATGATGTAGACAGACTTCTCTGTGTTTGCAACTAACATATATGTTCAGCTAAATGTCTTAATGAATTATTCTTTTTATAATTTTAGTGGAAATACTTAGCATGCATACGTACAAACACTTGATAAGAGCATATCATGTTGTTCTGAAAAGTGGAAGTTAGAAAAATCACCATACGATTAACAGTTAAATACCCTTACATAATGCTTCGTCAAATATAACTATGTATTCACAAGAACTGTAAACCTGTATTATGGAGGTTAGGTCAGTTCTTCATCAACAGCTTTATAAGGCAGTGCTATTTATTATTCATAATGTTTTAATGCAATGTGGTAGACATTCATTTCATGTTTTATATTGTTTCCATGACTTAAACATTTTATGCTATTGATATCAGATTTAATTATCAAATTCCTGGCTAAATTATTTAGACTTTTGTATCAAAAAATATATATTTGCTGACACGATGTTTTAGGAATTTTTCTTTATTTGGAGAATATAGTAAGTAAAATAAGAAAATATTTACTTAGAATTCCATTGGCTGTGTCTGATTATATAAAAAGATTGCTAGGACTTATAAACTGTGCTTTTGTAGAGTGAAAGGAAACATGTAGAAAATTTGACACTTAGATATATACAATGAACACTACAAAAAAATCCATAATTTGAACTTTCGAAAAAAAAAGGCCTTTAGCAAAGTTGAAATATAAACTCAAAGATTAGCCATCAGATAAAACTTTTATAATAGCAGTATTATTTCTTTAAAGGTGGGAGTAGTAAAAATATCACAACCTGATATCAGGAAGTAATAGAAATATAGATTATTACCTAAATTTATGACTTCTACACTAACACTATGCTAATTTAAAATTTTAAAACATTGATATCTTATAACATTAATAAAATTGTGCATGATCTCAAATTGAGTTTAAGATTTTATATATATTCTAGCTGTACCTATAGTCTATTTTAAGCTTAAAATTGGGCTTTATATTTTATAGACGTTCCGAATTCTCTCAAATCTGGCTTGACTACTGAAGATTATTCTGCTGCTAAATGACTTTATTTATAGAACCTAAGGATTTTAAGGTCAAACTCCAATTGATTTAACCATGAATTTATCATTTTAACATAATTAATATTTGATATGACTAATATAGTAATTTCTGTGCATCCTTGGGCAGTAGTATAATGGCGTAAGAACCTGACTTGTGGAGGTAAGCGCTTGGCTCTGCCACTAGGTGGCTTTGGTAAACATGCTTAACTTATACGTATGTGCCTTGGTTTTCTTATTTGTAAAATGGCATAATAGTTCGGGGCGCCTGGGTGGCTCAGTGGGTTAAAGCCTCAGTTTTCGGCTCAGGTCATGATCCCAGGGTCCTAGGATGGATCCAGCATCAGGCTCTCTGCTCAGCGGGGAGCCTGCTTCCCTTCCTCTTTCTCTGCCTGCCTCTCTGCCTACTTGTGATCTGTCTGTCAAATAAATAAATAAATAAATAAAATCTTTTAAAAAAATGGCATAAAGGTTCTTGCTTGAAGATTTGTTACAAGAATTATATGAGTTTGTAAGTATATATTACATATGATAGGTAATAATTGGTTTAATTAAAATATAATAGGATCTATATAGAGACATAGAGAGAGAGATATCCATGCCTGAATATACCTGAAACTAATATAACACTATATGTTACTTATACTAGAAGTAGAAACTAAATAAATAAGTAAATAAATAAAATAAGATAAAGAATGGTTCAGAAGAACAAACAGAATCCTGAATGTGCTTGTGCCTTAGGCAGTTAAGTGTCTGCCTTCTGCTCAGGTCATGATCCCAGGATCCTGGGATTGAGTCCCACACTGGACTCCCTGCTCAGTGGGGAGTCTGCTTCTCCCTCTACCCCTCCCTCCTGCCTGTGATCTCTCCCTCTCTCAAATAAGTAAATAAATCTTAAAAAAAAAGAAAAGAATAAACAGTACATTGACTTTGCCAGGAATATTTCTGTAGGGAAAGAAGACATTAATAATTTTGATGAGGGATGATTGCATACACATAGATTCATCCAGAGTATTTGCTTGCTGAGTCATTTCAAACTGACCAGTCAATAATTACTTTGATTCACTAGGGAAATAACACTACTAGAAATAATTAAACACATTTGGAACCAGAAGTTAAATGTGCATTATCACTTCACCCATACTGCAATACTGAAAATAAAAAGACTTGAAAACATTATGAGTCATATTATGGGAGAGCACAGAATTTCTATATTATAGGTGACAGTAAGCTGCTTTTGTGCTTAATTGTTTCACTTAGCATTTGCCAAAATGATCACATTTTATATAATAAATTTTTTCTTCATTTTTTTCCTTTATATCTTTCCTTGGTCATAAAAACATTCAAAGTGGAGTGATATTTTTAAAATTTGTAACCAAAGCATGCCATTTTAGTATTTTAAAACTTACTGTCTGTAATTTCTAATAAATTACATATTTTCCTCTATATTTAGTTGTCCTCTAATCCTCAGTGTAACAGGACATTCATATCATGAAAGGTCTAAAAATAAATATTTTGGTTAGAGTCAGTCATATCAGATAACTCAAAGGAAGATATGTAATCCAAAAAAATTAATAGAGCAAATTAAATTATTAGAATTTAGCTTTCAGCAAAGTTTGACATAACATTGTCAGGCGTCCATCCCATTCCATTACCTATTTTCTTTTTCTGAGAACACAGAGAAGGTATATTTCCAGCTTCTTTTGCAATTCAATTTGAGATTTTATCTGGGTTTTCCAAAAAGATATACGTAGAAATCTATCTGCTTTCAAACTCAGCTCTTTACACATCCCATATAATTCTTAACTTCTTTGAAAATAAAAAAAGAACAAAAATAAATATCTGTGCCTAGTACGTTGCCTTTTAGTATACTGGTTTGTTTTTGTATGTACTTGAAAGTTTAAAAGCATATGCTTAAATTACATTAGAAGTAATGGCCATATTTGTAGGAATTGGGAAAAAGGTACTGTCCTCATAGGGCTCATATTGTCACAGACAGTCAGCTGTTCTCCGCTGAAGCCCAGGAGAGGTCAGCTCTGGGGAATGTAGATCTGAGCACCATCCCTGAAAGGGTGAGGAATTGAAACGATGTCTTCATTCAGCAGTGTTCCTCACAACATCTGGTCTTGTGTTTTACAGACAGTTGATACTTGGTATATGTTGGTAGAATTAACAGAACTCATCCTTTCTTCAAAACTGTTAAACTGGCTCCTTGCTCTCAGGACTTCCTATCTTTAATGGCTCTGATTAAACCCTTTCTGGACCCTATCTCTTCCCCCCCCCCCCCCCGTATTAGTTTTCTCTTGTTTCATAAGAAATTACAACAAACTTAACAAGTTAAAATAACTTTCAGGGGTGCCTGGGTGGCTCAGTTGGTTAAGCCGCAGACTCTTGCTTTCAGCTCAGGTCATGATCTCAGGGTTGTAAGATTGAGCCTCAAGTTGGGCTCCATGTTGGGTGTGGAGCCTGCTTAAAGATTCTCTCTCCCCCTCTGCACCACCCTACACCACGTTATCTCCCCATCTCTAAAAAAAAAAAAAAAAAAAAAAAAAAGAAGAAGAAGAAGAAGAAGAAAGAAACCAACCAAAACAAATAAACCGAAAAAACCCACAAACCCCAGAAAACCAAAAAACAGTTTACATTTGTTATCCTCACACTTTTGTGGGTCAGGAGACAGTGCATAACTTGATGGATTCTCTGCTCAGGGTCACATAAGTCTGCAGTTAAGTAGACAAGCCCATAGTATCAGCTGCGTTGCATTTTTATCCAGAGGCGGAAACAGGGAAGAATGCACTTTCGAACTCCTTTGGGTTGTTCGCAGAGTTCGTTTCCTTGTGGTTGTGTGACTGAGGGCCCCAGCTTCTTTCTGGCTTTGGGCTGGAGACCACCCTTTACTAAAAGCATCTCCTCTTCCTTGCCACATGACCCTCTCCATGGGCAGTTCACAACATGGCTATTTGTTTCTTCCAAGCCAGAAGGAGAATCTCTCACTCCAGGCAGCTAAGATGGAATCTAACATAAAGTAACACCGTTATAGGTAGGACATCCCAGCCCCTTTGCCACAGTCTGTTGATCAGAAACAAGTCACAGGTACTACGGGTAGTCTGCTTACACAAAGGTGTGGACTTCAAGAGGTGGTGGGATCTTTGGAGGTCTTGCAATCTGGGTGAAGCCCCGGTAATGCCTCACATACACAGCTCTATCTTATTACGTTACTGTATAACCCTCTGCTATACATATGCCCTTGTTGTCTGTCCCTACTTCTAGATTTTTCATGGCAAAGACGTAGCCCTGTTGTTTTCTATCTATCTCTGCATCTAACCTAAAACTTGGCACTTCGTTGGTCTCAGTGACCTTTTTCCAAACAGCTTTATTGAGGTATAATTGTATATGAGCTTTCGATAAGTGAGTGAAGGTTAACATACGGCTAATATATTGAAAAATTTGAAGCATTTTCTGATAATGTTTAAAGAAGTAGTCAAATTGGAGTGTGTACTGGCACTTCCTTCAAGACAACAATTGGCAAGATGGTTTCGAAGATAAAATAACATTATGATTACTTCTAGACTGTGTAACCCAGTGTTTTTTAGGATACAACTTTATGATATACTGTGTCATCTAACTACATTCTTTTTTTTTCCTTCTAGATGAGCAAGAGATAGTACAAAAACGTACTTTCACAAAATGGATCAATTCTCATCTGGCCAAGGTAAAGGAAACTACCTAGACTTCTATATTTTCTTCTTTGGAGCCAATAAATCATTAAATGCCAAGTGTAATAAAGGAGCATGTTGGTGCTCTTGTCACTAATACTAATCAATGATATTGGAAGTTCTATCAGATTAACCGTTGCCTGTCTGTGACATTTGCTAACACTGTCTCTGAGAGGAAATGGATAGCTAGAGTCAAGAGCAGTGACTTCATGTCAATTCTGTGAATTCTGATCAAAATAGTTTGTTCTATTATTTCTTCTGTACTAATGTGTATGTCAAGTGGAAAGGAGAAATCGTGCTCAATTTTTTTTTTTTTAATGCACTTGTTTCTATTTGGGACAGAAAGAAGCCAGGAGTGGTTGTCTTGAGCAAAGAATTCAGTCTGAGTAGATCATGACAGCATCTGGGCTCCCCTCTTACGTGCTTTGATAGCAAAGTGACTGTGGTGACAGGACACTAAAAAGATTAATCATTCCGAGATTATCCACACTGACATTAGGTTGTATCAGGTGACTGTGTATTTGTACATTGTAATGACTTTGAATATAAATGCTACAATGAAACAAATCCCAGTATGGCAATATTACAATCAAATGAGTCTCATAAATATGCAGATGAAACAATATGTGAACCAAAAACCATTTCATTTGTAAAAATAAACATAGACAACAGGACAGTTGTCTGAATTCAGTTAATGGATCCTTTTGCTGGGAGTGGTGCCTACAGTGTGCCAGACATAACCCTTTGAGCAGTTTTTTATCAGGGACTTCCCCAAAGCCTCTTTTATAGTGCAGAAGCAAACAAAGCATGGTGATTTATTACAGTCCCATTGTACGAATTAACTGCTCACTGTGTGTCTAAGCTAGTCTTTGGAGACAGGAAAATGTTGGTAAGACACTTTCCCAGGCTTGAGAAGCTCACAGTCCAGTAAAGACTGCAGACTAAGGGGCGCCTGGGTGGCTCAGTGGGTTAAAGCCTCTGCCTTCAGCTCAGGTCATGATCCCAGGGTCCTGGGATCGAGCCCCACATCGGGTTCTCTGCTCAGCAGGGAGCCTGCTTCCTCCTCTCTCTCCCTGCCTGCCTCTCTGACTAGTTGCAATCTCTATCAAATAAATAAATAAATAAAAATCTAAAAAAAAAAAAGACTGCAGACTAAAAGATGTGTCTAGATACAGCATAAACTGGGATTATCTCCTCTATAATCTCTTTCCAAAAGCCCCTTGATGAGAAGGGAATTCTCTCATACAGTGGTTGTCCTCAGAATCTACCCTGTGACAAGGCAGTAAATGCCCCTGGGGGCTCATTTTCTCTGGTCTTGGCTGGCGCCAGCCGGCCATTACTTTACTACAGAATTGTCATTAATTGGGAAAGATTTTTTTTTTCCAAAATGAAAATAGAGTTACTGTTTTTTCATATTGTTAAAAAGATTACATGTTAATTATAAGTAATATTAAGATAAACCTCTTACACAGTGTAAAGAAAGTAGAAATCACCTTTAAATCTCACGATACTGATATAACCATCACTAACATGTTGATCTCCATTTTTTTACACACAGACACATGCAATTTCACAAAAACAGTTTTATAGGATATTGTTTGTTGCATATGCCTCTGTTTTACTCACTGTATATTTCCATGTTAATTCAGAGGTATATAATAATTTTATTGGCTGAATTGTATTTTATTATAGATATAATTACTTATAAATTATCAATCATAAATTGACCAGTTTCCTCTTGATGATCATTTATGGGTTTCCAGTTAGTTAATATTATATAAAATACTACTTTGAAAATCCTTGGGCATATTTCTACTTAGGACAAATTTCTAGATGTGGGTCAATAGTCAACAGATTTGCGTGTTTATAATTTTAATATATACCAAGAGTTTCTGTGAGTGTCCATTTCCTTACACTATTAACACTCTGAGGTTAACTATGTTTTCTAATCTGATTGGAAAAAATGACTTATAATTAATTTTTTCAGGTTTTTAAAATTAGGAGTTGAATATCTTTGTGAAGTCTTTAAAGTACAATTATTGAGATACGCTCATCTGTGTACTGAATACTTAAAAAGATGGGAAAATTTGACTGTAAGCCACGGCAGACAGTATATGAAAGGCCTTTGTGAAGGGATTATACGACAAGAACTTACTTTCAAAAATATTTTTATCATCGTTTTAGCTTTGCTCCAAGTTACTTTATATGCTTGTGTAATAACTGATTATTAGACTAGGCTCTCCCAGTGTGCATCCTTTCCTGTTCTCTTTTCTAGCCCTGCTTAGTAAACTCACCCTGTTATTTCCCATCTAAAATCTAAGTCCTACCATTAATGTGCGGTGCTAGGCCCTCCCACTCAAGAAGTCTTTTCTGAACTCCTGGGAAGCAGTGAGCCTGCCCCCTAGCGGATGCTCTCAGTACGGTTGTGGTTGCCCCCGCACCCCTCCTCCAGTACCATCCCTCTGTCTGCTCTGGTTTTCCTGGTCTGTGAAGCAGAATCCAAAATGTAGCACTTCCCCAGGACCTGTAGCATAGGTGGAGAAGTTTAGCATCGCTTAAATTGTTTTGCACTGTGTATCTCTGCTTCCCAACAACCATGTAAAGTCTTTAAGGCCCATGCTGATTTGCTGATTCTTAGAATTTCTTTATAGATCTTACAGCTCTAAGCCCAGTGCTGAGTACCACACAGAGGTGCATTTTAATACAACAAGAGCAGCAAAGAGTCTTTATCTTTTCTTATTTTGTTAGAATAGTAGAGATATCACATGGGGAAAAATGATTAGTTTCTGGTACTGTGCCAAGTGTTTTATACAGGTTATTTTGGCATTTTTATTTTTTTAAAGATTTTATTTTATTTTTTTGACAGACAGAGATCACAAGTAGGCAGAGAGCCAGACAGAGACCAGGGGGAAGCAGGCTTCCTACCTAGCAGGGAGCCTGATGCGGGCCTTGATCCTAAGACTCTGGGATCATGACCTGAGCCAAAGGTAGAGGCTTTAACCCACTGAGCCACCCAGGTGCCCCTATTTTGGCATTTTTAAAAAAGATTCTATTTATCTGAGAGAGGGAGAGAGAGAGAAGAGAGAGCTCAG
This sequence comes from Meles meles, assembly GCF_922984935.1. Lineage (NCBI taxonomy): Eukaryota > Metazoa > Chordata > Mammalia > Carnivora > Mustelidae > Meles > Meles meles. The sequence continues at coordinate 14,711,826 of NC_060070.1, forward strand.
AAGCAGGGGGAGGGGCAGAGCGAGAAGCAGGATCCCCGCTAAGCAAGGAGCCCTATATCGGACTCGATCCCAGGACCCTGGGATCACGACCCAAGTCAAAGGCAGTTGCACAACCGACTGCGCCACCCAGGTGCCCTACACAGGCGATTTTGTAGCACATATCTTCATACGCCTGGTAAGGGCCACTGCTGAGATTTTAATCCAGAAATGAACCTAACGTCTGTATGTTATCCCTATCGCACACATTTTTGGGTCAAGGGTATTATTTTGAAAAACCCAGAAACTTATTACCTCCATAGCAGCTGCATCATAACCTTAACGTCACAGAGATTTGCTTTGTTTTGTTTTGTTTGTTTGTTTTTCTCCTCCGTATTTTGATTTCTTTCTTTCTTGGGTCATCTTAAAACCCCCAAACTGAAACAGAACAATGATACCTCTACTTGTTCTCCTGAACTTACTTACACGGGTGTTGTAGTATCTTGGAAACATAGCTAAAACCCTCAAATTTCTTTGACAGTATGTTCCTCTTCTGACTCGCTTATATTCGGAAAATGTTTTAAAAATCCAATCTGACCCCATGGCCCACCTTGGCAGAGTTTTAGGATAGCTGCAGAGTCAGTGTTTGTCTTTGTCTGCATTTGTCTCGGCAGCTAATCACAATTCCCCACTCATCCCTTTCTCTCTTTCCCATCCTTTGCCTACCTTCATCCCTATCTGAGTTTTCATTTCTAGCCGATCTCTCTCATTGTTCCTCCCATCTCTTTCCTATCCCTGTACCATCTCTCTTTCTGCCTGTCTCCTATCCATTATTACTCCACGCCGTCTGTCTCTATCTTAATTTCCCCATTCCCGTCCCTACCTCTTTCTGTCTGTATGCCACCCCTACAAAAACACACGCAACCTGCACATCCTGGGCTTCACAGTCTCACTGAGCTCACATTTACAGGCACACCCAAACTGAAATGGAAACACACACTTCCCACACCATGGCAAAGTACACCCTGACTTCTGAGATGAGAATGATAATATTTCACTTGCAATAGAAAAAAAGGCCAACCTCATATCTTGATCTGGCCTCTGGATCAGGACACTGTGTCACTTTTCCAGCTGCCTCCATTGGAAGGCCTGTTTTCAAAGCCATTCTGTGTTGCTTGAGTGTGCTCGGTCCCATTACTCTAGCACCTTATGGACATGGACAGCAGGCATGCGTGTGCACACACCGGCACGCAGGTGTGTGTGCACACCCGTAGTCAGCTAAGCTTCACAGAAGTATATTTTAGGCCCAGGGTTTTACTAAGTCCCTTATGAAAGGAGCTTCTGTAATTTTTGGTCTTCATCTCCTAATCACTTATCAGCAACCTCCAGGCTTTCAGTGACAGAGAAGTCCTAAGTACTCAGGATGAAAACATTTCTCACTAGAAGAAGTAACCCACGAATAAGCAATTTGACCTGTCTCAACATTTTCTCTTTATCCCCCAAAGCTTTTGAAACCAACTTTCCCTCTTTCTTTTTGCTGATTAAATAACCAAAGCAGTGGTTTATCTTGTAACTAAGAGATAGTCTGCCCCCAGGAAGGAGACATAATTGCTGTCAGCTTTGAAAGGATGAGGTACCCTATAATTTGTTGGATCAGATTGAATCTGGTTTGATGGGTTGTTTCTATGTTAGGTTGTTTACTTTGTCCAACAAATACTCAACAAATTTGGGCCCTGTGCTAGTCAACTTAGGCTGTTTTAACCCAATACTGTTGAATAGGGACTAAGAGAATAAACATTTATTCCTCATAGTTGTGAAAGCCCAAGAAGTCCTAAAATCAAGGTGATCAAGGTGCTGACAGGTTCGATTCCTGGTGAGAACCGTCTTCCTGGCTGGGTCCTCACATGGCAGAGAGGGAAAGAGAGAGAACTCTGTCTCTCTTCCTCTTCTCTAAGGACACTAGTCTCAGCATGGGGTATCACCTCTTGACCTCATATACATCTAATTACTTTCCAAAGCCCCCACTTCAAAATACTATCACAATCGTTAGTTAAGGCTGCAACATGGATTTGGGGAACAAATAAACATTCAGTCTGTAACTGTCCCCAAGTTCATTCTGAGGTCTGGCTTGAAGAACATGAGAATTTCTTCCAAACTTATAATATAAGGATGAAAACTCAATCCTGACCTGAGGATTTCATTTTATTGTTGGTAATCCCTCTAGTACATAGCTCTGTGCTCTGGAATCGTTCAGATAATCTCAGAACCAAACCATTTAAGGAGTTAAAATGCATTTTATTCCTTGGTTGTCTTATTTTTCCCCTATAATTTTCTGTTGACATCTACCAATAAAGGTAAGGAAATGACCCATGTCAAAAATATTTTTATGCTATGGGGCACCTGGGTGGTTCAGTGGGTTAAAGCCTCTGCCTTCAGCTCAGGTCATGATCTCGGGGTCCTGGGATAGAGCCCCACATCGGGCTCTCTGCTCGGTGGGGAGCCTGCTTCCCCCCCTCTCTCTGCCTGCCTCTCTGCCTGCTTGTGATCTCTGTCTGTTAAATAAATAAATAAAATCTTAAAAAATATATTTTTATGCTAGTAGCCAAGGTCTTAGTCTTAATTCACTTCTTTTTTTTTTTAAGATTTTATTTATTTATTTGACAGACAGAGATCACAAGCAGGCAGAGAGGCAGGCAGAGAGAGGGGGGGAAGCAGGCTCCCCACCGAGCAGAGAGCCCGATGTGGGGCTCTATCCCAGGACCCCGAGATCATGACCTGAGCTGAAGGCAGAGGCTTTAACCCACTGAACCACCCAGGCGCCCCCACTTATTTCTTATGCTATAGAATGTGTCAAGTTATTTTATCTCTAAGAACAAGAAAAGAGAAAAGTGCTAATAAGTTGGCAGGGGAAAAAAAGGCATTCAACTTTTTTTCTAGAATGTAAGTTGTAAATATTTGGCAGGATCTCAGTTGTCTGAGACCTTTTGCAGAGTAGTCATGGGAATGTTTGGGATTTAAACTGGAATGGTAAACCATTTCATCCTAAGTTCCATGATAATATCTTGCTACTACGATGTTGTCTTTAAAATTTTTAAGAAAATTTAAAGAATAAAAGTTTTATTTTAAAGGACAATTTAAAAGACTCATTATTTAGAAAGAAAATTTGTATCTATTTTCTAGAAATTTTCTTTGGAAATTGAGTATATCTAGATATAGCTTTAATGCTAAGTTGTGTCAGGTTTTAAGAGTGAACTGAGAAGTCGAGAAATCGATGTTCTCTCCTAAGATCATTCTATCCTGGCTGCATTAGGAGATGTTTAAAAGATATTTAACAGAGATGGATTTAGGGGAGGGTTTTTAATGGGAAAATTTTAATTTTGTTCTTGGCTGCTCTGCTCAGTTGCAAATTAACAAACTATTTACTTCTAATTAAATAAAATAACAAGCTCTTTTACTGATGGCATTCCATTCTATTATAATAATTCTTTATAAATATTATGACAGCTGTGTGAAGAGATTGGGTGCAAATAAGAGAGCAATCTGTTTAAGAAAATACTTTCCTTAAAACAAAAATGTTACTGAAGCAGGGAAAAAAAACAAGAATCTTCTGTGTATATGTGTTTTATGCCATTTTTAGTACACAGATGTAGATTTTCTGAACTTGTGGATGTAATTAGCAGTTCATTTTTTTAAATGTTTGCTTTGTTTTCAAATTGAAGGCTTTATGGTTCTGCAATTATGTAAAACATTACAAATCACAAATTGTCAATGTAATGGAATGTAACTAACAAAAATTAGTGGGTTACATTTATTTTATACACCTGATAACTCCTTTCAGGGATGGGGTTCTTCAGACATGGACTCTATCATTTTCTTTTCAGGAAGATACCTGAACTTTCTTTTCTGTTTGCCTAACCATTAGTGAAAGAAGGTATTTGTTTTTTTAATTAGCCCAAAGTTGATTTCAAGTAATGTTTTTTCAAAGTCAGATCCTGATTCATTTCTAGCTTCTCATCACTCATTGCTAAAAATATTTTTTAAATTGCATTCATCTTTTACCATGTGCCAGTTACTCTGCCTTCCCAACTCGGTCTTTTATTTAATCTTTACCACAAGAATCAAATAAAAGTATTATTTTCACCATTTCACAGATGATGACCCTGAAGCTTAGTGTTAATTAACAAATTCAAGGTCACATAGCAAGTACATAAAAAAACAGATTTCGACCCCAAGCCTTGTAAGTTTGGGCATTAACCATTGTGTTACCTACTTCATGCTACATTTGTTTCTTTAGCTATTTAGGCAGCAAATACTTTTTAAGGATCTAGTATGCGTTAGAGGTTGTGGACACAGTGGTGAACAGACCCGTTGCCCATGCCATCCTGGAACTGATATCTCACAGGAGAAACAAACAATTACAGCAAGGTGTGTGGTAGATGCTGTGAGAGGGAAGTACAGGGTGCCAGTGAGCCCAGGGCAAGCACAGCCAACCATGGGGGAAATCCAAAGGAAAGCATCAGAATAGGCTTTCAGAGAAAGAAACATTTAAGCGAGGGCATAAGCAATGCCTGTGGGATTTGATACATGAAGGAACCAACGTTTTTAACAATTGAGAGATGAGAAAAAACATGGTACATTAAAGGAAATGGAGGAAGTTCAGAGTACCTGAATGTATGATTCCAGGAGTGGGTTGACAACATTGGTCAAAGGCCAGTCATTAGGAGGATTTCGACTGTGTTATAGGCAGTGGGAGACATTAAAGAATCTTAGGCAAGAGAATTACATTATCATCCTGGCCCTAAACATCTCTGTCTCTCTTTCTGTCATAAACTAGAATAGAAACAGGTAACATTAATGGTGAAGTAGGAGAAAAGTAGACACACTGAAAGATACGTAGGAGTAGACTCAGTAATTAATGAGAAACTTGGAGAAGAGCCAAGGATGGTATCTAGATTTCTGACATAAGCAAATGATTGAGATCATTCACAGACATAGAGAATACAACAGGCTTGGGGAAACCTAGTAGTTCAGTTTCAGACAGAAATTACTCAGAGATAAACCCATTTAATTTGGCAGTGAGAAAATCATCCACCACAAGGAGTAGCCACATTATAACACTATAATGTGGAGTAGCCACATTGTAACAGAAAGCAGATTCTAGCACACTGATGGGTAGATGAGAGGTAGGGATGTTAGGGCAATGAATGTACCGTACGTGTTCATGAGATAGAGTATTAGCTAAAACATAACACAGGATCTGCTTTGAGCTGTTTTAATAAAGGGTAATTTTAAGGGTGTGTCTACTGAAAGGAATGATCCAGAACTAGTAGAGGGGAAGAGACTTCAAAAGAAGGGGAGAAAACTTGTTTCATGGACACAGGCTCTCAAGGAAGCAAGATGGGAGAGAATGTCAAGAGCATGGGTGGAACGTGTAGATTTGTACCAAAGGAGAGACGTCCCCTTCTCTGAGACCAAAGGAAATCAGGAGGATGAGTGTGGATGTGCCTGAATTTGGGATGCAGTGAGAGGAGAAGGCAAAATGAGGTGGACTTGAATGCGAGGGAATTCCTACCTAATGGCTGTTCTTTTTTAGATCTGACAGAATAGCCTTTATTTTTGAGTAAATTTAGGTTGGGGGCACCTGGGTGACTCAGTGGGTTTAGGCTTTGCCTTCGGCTCAGGTCATGATCTCAGGGTCCTGGGATGGAGCCCGCATGGGGCTCTCTGCTCAGCAGGGAGCCTGCTTCCTCCTCTCTCTCTGCCTACCTCTCTGCCTACTTGTGATCTCTGTCTGTCAAACAAATAAATAAAATCTTTAAAATAAAAGAATTTAGATTGGGATAAATCTTTTAAATATTGACAGTTATAAAGATGTTAGTTCTTTCACATTTTAAAATTTATCTATCTTAGCAAATTCCTGAATTTCATGCGCAATTTGTAAGGGATGGATATGTGTTGTGCCACTGTGGCCCCCAAAGGAAACAACCTAAAGATGTGTTTTTCAAAAAACTTCCTCAAGCAGTTAGATTTTTAAAAAAGATTTTATTTATTTATTTGAGAGAGAGCGAGCGAGAGAGAGCACACATGTGAGCACACCAGTAGGGGGAGGAGCAGAGGGAGAGGGAAAAGCAGACTCCCCACCAGGCCTAGACTTCCTAGGTCCTAGACTTCCTAGGACCCTGGGATCAGGACCTGAAACAAAGGCAGCTGCTTAACTGACTAAAACACCAGGCATCCCAGAAGTTAGATTTTTATTAGAAAAAGATGACGTAAATGTTCTTGACATTACCGTTGGCTTCAAAATTTTGTAATTTCACATCTTCTCTCATTTCATCAAATGAGATAGAGTGTTATATTTGTATGTAAATCCCTTGATTCAGTCTTTTTGGTATTTGCTGTGAAATAAATCTATGGTTTGACATTAAGTCCTTAGGGAAAAACAAATAGGTCTCAAATAGTCATTGTTTAGTGTTTCTATAAATGGAGCTGCTTTTTAATAAGAAAAAAACAGTTCTTTCTCCATCTGCCAAACTTAGATCTATGGGGATATTACGGATTGGCACTAAACATTCTAAATACAGTCTTTTGGATGACCCCAGGCATGATATGAGCATCTCCTCACTTTTTAGAAGAATTTTTGAAAAGCATTATAAAACGTTATTTAGATTCTGTTGTTCATTTGCCAAAGCTACCATAACAAAGTACACATACTGGGCAGCTTAACATGGGAAATTTATTATCTCAGTGTTCTCAAGTCGAGACAGCCATGCTCCCTCTGTTACCCTGGGTAGGATCCATCCTTGCCTCTTTCTAGATTCTGGTGGTGGCCTGACGTACCTTCTTGGAAAACCCTGCTCTTAGCAATTTTCATGCGTCATAAAATTATTTTCAGTACATAGCATTAAAGAATCACTCCCCCCAAGTTATTTTATTCCATACAAAGTTGGGGTTATCCATTCCTCTTTCCCTTTGCTCATACACCATATCTGCTCCATCAACAAACATCGGTGACTTTATCTTCATTGTGAATCCAACCACTTCTCACCACCTCTGCTGCTTACTACCTTGGTTTAAGCCCCCGAGTCTGTTGCCTGGATGACTTAAACAGCCTCCTAACTTAAATCCCTCCTTGTGGCCCAGCCCCTCATCAATCTGGTCTCAACAAAACAGCTTATTTGCCCTCTTTACTGTCCATGTCCCTAACTAGGATATAAGCATCATAATGCAGGGATTATTTCTTCTGGTTTGTTCACTGCTACATTCTTAGTACCTAGATAAACAAGTAGATTCTTTTATGCTATGTACTGAAAATAATCTTATTACACCTGAAAATTGTTAAGAGCAGAGTTTTCCAAGTAGATGTAACGTTGGGCTGAAACAGTAGTCATTGCCTTTGGTATTTGGAGTTAGATGTATTTGGAATTAAACTAAGTAATTAAGGAAGTGGAAATGATTATGCTGTCATAGGAAATAAAAAAGAATGGGAACTGTCTTCTCACCTTTGACAAGTAGAGATGGAAAATAATCATAGTAGTGTTTTTATGAAGGAAATGAAAGAGAAACAGATTACACATAAAATTGTAATTACCTTGTTTCTGGAGATATTGGAACATCTAATTAGATTTTCTGAATATGATGGCAAAACTTTTAGATATTGAGTTAATTTTATGTGGCTACTGCCAGTGGTTATAACCATGATTTTACTGCTCTGGTCCGGGTTACTTTGGCGTTTTTAAACAATGTAGTGTGGTGGGCTCTCAGCCAGTCTTTAGGGAGGTAACTCACTCCACATCTGCTGGTCAACCCCTCTTCCCTTCCCGCTCTCCTCTCTGTTCCTGTTGTTCCGCTTGTTGCTCCCACCCAGCAGATAACCATCAGGGAATGAGCACACTATAGACTGGTCCTGCGGTGGGATTTTTCTCTGTACACTAGCTGTCCCTCAGCCTGTGAAATAGTTCCTACCTGGAACTTATGGAAACCAGAGATAGTTTGTCTGGCTCTAGAAGTGATGGCTCATTGTGTATACAAAGGTTTCCAGAGTGCATGGAGCACACCATGAGAACCTGCCTTTGCCTTGGGACCCCTCTACAGCCTGTGCAGAAGGCCATTTTGAGAACATTTTAGGCTGTGATTATGTGTAATTTTCAGCATGCCTGACAGTGCTCAACAGCGTGTGGGTGTGTGTCTCAGTTAGAGTAAAGAGTCATCTGTGCCCTGTGCTGCTACTTTAGGCCTTTTCTAGTTCATTTTTATTGGTATCAATGTGTATCCAGCAATCACAAATTTTAAACACTAGGGTATTTAAAGTAAAATGCCATAGCTTTTTTGTGTGTCATAAAATGTTTTGAGAGCTCTTTCCCCACGTGGGAAAGCACTCAGTAAAAGACTGTCCAACCGTTCTGAGATTCAAAGTCATGATCATAAATGAAGACCTGGGTTGGTCCTGGCACGAAACAGGAGATTTTTTCCCCTTTTATTTGCTCAAGACCAAATTCTTCACACTGTAAAGCTCTTTGATAGCTGTGTGATACTTGAGGCTAAAGGACTCTAAGATTCTCGCAGATGTGTAGGTGTATTTGTTGATAAAGCAATAATATGCTAGTAATGTTTTGAGGTAGATTTGTACCTTCTTCTGCATTTCTGAATGCCTCTTGCCCACTGCTTCTTTCACCTTAACTGATTGTCCTCTTACTGCAAAGTTAAAAATGGTAAAATTATTTTTAGTCTGTTGCCATAAAGTGTGTTATTTTTGGATATAGGCATATAGCGGTCCGTGTGAAATGGCTCTATCTATTTATGCATGTAGGTATGTGTGCTTGTATGTTTAACTGTTTATCAGCAGCATTCAGCTGTGTCTGCCTTTGTCTTTTATCAGTATCAGTTGTTCAAAAGTTTATAAAACATCTTTTCGCATCAGATACAATTAGGTCCCCTGAAAAGGTACACTTTCATCAATAAAGTATGAATTTACTTTTGGTCACTTATGTGGGTCTGATCAAAGGGTAGGAGTGGAAGGCACTGAACTGTAAACTGTTACCCTCCAGACGGTGTTTACAAAGTAATAACAAAATGGACCCACATGGAACCACATGTCAGTTGTGCTTTATTTTGTTGCAAGTAAATGAAATGATCTTAAATTATTTAAGGAAGAAGTGAAATCTATTGAAAAGATACACTCAGGCTGGGCAGGAAAAGGTTAGCTCAGCAGGCTTGGATTGTTCAAACTCTGTACATTGCAAATAAAGACCTACCTTTAGGAACTGTCCTTAACTGGCTCCTGGGAGATCACCTCTGAGTCCTTGGAATATTCTGCCTGATAGGAGTGTTTTGTATGCCTAGACCTTGGGCCATGCTGTTCTATTTTGATGAGATCAGTTTAACAATGTGTTTCATGGTGAAAACCTACCTGTTGGGAAGTGCGGGAGTTTGAGTAGCTCAGGCCAGTTATGTAAGTAAGCACTGTATGCCTAAGTGACAGAGTCCAAATAAAAACCCAGGCAATGGGGCTAGAGCATGCTTTTCTGGTCTGTGACACTTCACACATATCATCGCACACCATTCTGGGAAAGATTGGGCATGCCCTATGTATTTCTCCTGGAAGGTCATTCATCCATGGAAACTCATACTTGATTTCTCTGGGACCCTGCTTTATGAGCTTTGTCCCTTTGCTGATCATAATGTATCCATTCACTGTAATTAATTGTAATCTTGACTATATTAGCTCTTCTGAGTCCTGTGGGTCCTTCTAGTAGAGTCATAGAGCTCAGGATGGTCTTGAGGAGACTTGATGTACTGAGTGACCTAATCTTGAGAAAGACTGAGGCAAGTGGTTCTTGGGGCCTCAACAGTAGGACCTGGTGACAGTCATATTTTAGGTCATTGCCATGTGACAACTTGATTCCAGCCAACTTCTGGATCCAAGCAGAGAATGTCATGGGTGCAGCTCAAGTCACTCATGTAACAAAAGATAGGGCTTTAGCACAAACATGACCACTAGGGGACATGGTGCAAATTAGGTCAACTACTTTCTATGCCAGTATGTATTTATATACATAACACTTCTATTATTACTATTTAGTCTTTTTTTATATCCACTCACATTTAAAAGTGGCCTTTTGTTAATAAATATTTTTCTAGTAGAATGACAGGCACTTCAGCTGATTAGGTATTACTTTTCATATTAGACAAAAATCACATTTATAGGTTTACGTATTATTCTGGAAACATTTATGTTAATACTTATATATTTTATACTAAGCTTCCTGTCTAACAGGTGGCTCAAAGTGTAAGAAACCTGGGCTCAAATGTAATCACTTACGAGGGGTGTGATCTAAACCAAAAATTTTTATTTCATGCCAAATAGTTATGTCCAATAAATTTTTTTGGTCAAAAGTATTCTCTTATTCCTTTTCCTCTAAGGAACATCATTGTTTCTAGGGGCATAAAATGAACATGTGGCAGAGAAAACATGGCCATCCTTTCATGAACAAAAGTATGAAATAGATGGTAGAAAAGGCTTAAATATGTGCTGATGCTAATAGACTAGTAAAGTGACTCAAGATATTCACACACACACACACACACACAATGTCAAGAGGTGGGTTGTCTTCCCCAAATAAAGGAAATGGTCAGAAGAAATTATGTCAAAGATACCTGTACTTTTATATTCCATAAAGATCAGGGATGGCTTTGAATCTCATTATAGGTCTGTCATTTAAGGAGCTGCATTGCGAAAATAAAGGAGGTGGAGAAGAAACAGAGAAAAAAGCTCCGTGAGGTCTGTTTCAGTCATGAGTTAGCTCCCAAGGGTAGAGCCAGGCACAGAGCCAGAATTTTAGGTTTAAACCTAGTTTTAGGAGAGCTGAGAGAAGGGAGTAGCTGCAGAGGTGAAGTGCCTCCTTCTCCATTCTCTTTCCCATCTCTGTCTCCCTCTCCTCCTGACCCAGTTGGCAATTCTGTTCTTTGAACAGCCTCAGATTCATCATGAATATATTTTGGTTCCACTATAGAACTTCTAAGTGTGATTGTCAAGTCTAAGGAGAATATAATTTTTAAAAATATTGCACCAAAAAGGGGCGCCTGGGTGGCTCAGTGGGTTAAAGCCTCTGCCTTCGGCTCGGGTCATGATCTCAGGGTCCTGGTATCGAGCCCCACGTCGGGCTCTCTGCTCCGCGGGGAGCCTGCTTCCTCCTCTCTCTCTGCCTGCCTCTCTGCCTAGTTGTGATTTCTCTCTGTCAAATAAATAAAATATTTTTAAAAAATATTGCACCAAAGAAAGATAAATGATAAAAAAGATAAATGATTAAAGATAAATGATAAAAAATGTTCACTGTAGTTTTGAAATGTGCCTGATAAGATTTCTGCCTAGTGCTTAAAACTGGGAAAATTGGTAGGCAGTAGGAGCAAAAGCACATTATTTTTGTTATTCCATTAAGTCAGGCTCCAGTTAGTTACTTTCATTCCCAACCCTTTCTTTTGGCTGCCGGTACCGTGACCTGAATCCTGCCAAAGTATTCAGATTGGTGCTGTAAATATTTATATATGTGACAAGAAAGACTTTTACCTAAAGGTTCCTTATTAAAACCTTGTTCCAAAAATAACTGTGATATAGTCACAATAGTAAAGGTCTCGTCTATTTGATCATTTGCTATATGTAAGCAATTCTTTATGCAAAACGGAACACCAAAACTTGTCCAATAATCCCTAGAATGTTTTTATTCTGATGTAATTTTTGATAAGGTTTTTGTTAATTTTACACAATATTTAATTATATGCAGTTGGATAGAGCTTATAAAAATATGAAGATCATTCTCTATTATTCATTTTTGCCAGCTCTTTACCGTAAGTCTGGCCAGAAGTTTATTATTCCCCCTCTTTTACTAGTTAAGTAAAAAATTTATTACATCATGCTTGGTCCTATAATTTGGTGTGTTGAAAATATGTTACCTGTGCATTACAAATTAAATTGATATAAACATTTTTATTTTAAGGAGAAATATTTTCTCCCAATTTCTATTTAGACTGGTAATAGCCATCAGTCTACATGTCTACTTTGTGCAGGAAGACACTGGTAGAAAAATTTCCAGAAGCAACTCATATTGCCTATAAAAAGAGAAATTCTGCATCATGATCTTATTTCTGTGTATCTCTAAGATTCCCAAAGATATTTGCAAATAAGCATCCCAAATCTCTGTTGAGTGTGATTCACTCACCATTTACATGATTATTGCCAACTAGTGCTAAGCACTATGCCTGTATTAGGTATGTAATGATATATCCAACTTCTTTATCTTCAAGAAGCTGCCCCATGATCTGAATTCCTGGAGACACAGATTTGTAAATAACCAACTGTAATGCAACATGATCATTCTAATCTGAACAATATATTTAGGGCAAAAGAGGTGATTTAATCCTAGTTGGAAAACTGAAAAAGATTATGTATGATGAGCTGAGTCATGAAAATTGAGGAGGAATTTACTAAGCAGAGAAAGAGGGAAGTGAGGGTATTCTAGGTATCTGTTCTTGAAATAAAAACCATCTTCCCTTCTTTATCATGCAGACTGGAAACTTCAGTCATTCCTTTAGCAAATACTTAATGAGTTCTTACTGTGAATAAGATACTCAAAAACAAGATATTCTTGTTGAGCTGCAGTCTGATTGCCTGGAAACGAGAACTTTTTCTTTACCCATTATAAATGTACCACATTTTAAGAGCCATTAACATGCACATAGGGACTACAAAGATAATTTTTTTTAGAAAATTGCATTAATTCATTTATTCAGTGAATCATTCCACCAATATTATATATTGAGTGCCTGTCACTTACCTGGACAGAAAGATTCAAGAGTTATGTGTATCCAGATAACATTCTGTGGAGCACAAAGGAGTCAGGATTGATCTCGGTGATGGCCACAGTCAGAAAGAAAGGAGAGAGAGAGAAGGAAAAGAGGCTAGTGAACAAGGCAGACTCATCAAAGAGATTTGGAGAAGAATAGATGAAGGAGAGGTTGGTCCCAGCAGTCAAGACAGAGAGGCTGATGAGCTGAGTTGCTCAGTGGTCACTGCTGACCCATTAGTTGTGCCCACAAGCCTGTGCAGAAGCAACTGGTGGTGGGGGAAGGAAGACTGTGGGGCAGCCCGTCGATTCGACAGGAGAAACGTGATGGCAGAAGGGGTTCACAAGAAAAATGGTCTTCAAAGTGGCAGAGACGAGTTTGTGTTTAAAGGCAGAATGGGAGCTGCCTGGGTGGCTCAGTCCATTGAGCATCCAACTCTTGGTTTTGGTTCAGGTCATGATCTCAGGGTTGTGAGAGCAAGCCCCAGGCTCAGTGTGGGGTCAGCTTGGGACTCTCCCTCTCCTTCTGCCCCTCTCCCTGCTCCCTACTCTCTCTCTCACGCACAATCTCAAATAAATAAATAATCTTAAAAACAAAAGAAAACAAAGGCAGAATGAATGAATGGATGTGACTTGTTTTTTTTGTGTCAAATTTCTTGGAATTTTTATCATTTCAAGAAAATTCCCTGCTTTGTTTCGTTTTCTTTATATATTTTCAGGTTAACACAGTATAAGAAAAACTTCATTTGCATTTGTTCACTGAATATATCACATATTTATTAACTTTTTCCTCATTGTTATGCTGCATTTATATTACTAGGATACAAATGGACATTTTGCATGATAAACAGGCCACATTTTTAATGATTACATATAACCAATACAATAATTTTGATTCTTATCATACTGAATTGTTTTCATTGTAGCTCACTAATAATTTCATTAACATGCTTAGAATATAAAGTCATTATCACATTTTTGCTATATTAATAATAAGCAGTGTGAATAGTGGAATATAAAAGAGAATGCCTGAAAAATGAAAACTCTGTTATTTTTGAACATGTATTTCACAGCATGAGAACAAAATGTATTCAGCTGTTCATTTTATAAAGAGAGAAAATGCATTTAAAATTAGAATCGTGCCATTCAGAGACCGTAATTCATGCGGTTATAAGAGAAATATAAATGCTCCCTATCAGTGAGTAGAGAAAAAAAGTCTCATTTTAATAAAACATTTGGTGATTAAATATCTCTACATAGAACTTTTCCTGTCTTTTTTCTTTTTTAGAAAGAAAGACAATTGGATAAAGTCAGAAATATAGCATTAGGCTTTTAACATGATTCATTGAGAACCAGAAAACTGTAGAGCTTGAGCCCAGGTAATGAATGGAAAAACTCTCATTCTGTGAGAAATCTGAAGACATCAATCCTCCACTGACCATGAACAATAGCATCATTACTTCTTTCCTTCCTCCCTCCCTCTCTTTCTTTCTTTCTTTTTCTTTCTTTTAAGAGAAAGCGAGCACAAGCAGGGAGAGCCATGCAGAGGGAGAAACAGAACCCATGTGGGACTCAATCCCAGAACCCTGGGATCATAACCTGAGCCAAAGGCAGATGCTTAACCCTCTGAGCCACCCAGGTGCCCCTCTTCCCTTTCTTCTGAGCCAAGAGAGACCTTAATTCAAGGTTTGACAAAGCCTAGTACATAGGTATTTTAGTGATCTTTATTAAAAAACAACAACAACAACAACAATACCCTCCATGAATGGAGAATGGGCTTTGACGTATTTTTCCAGTAGTGGTGATGGATTTGTACTGACCAGTCTGTAATCTTGCACTTATGATCCTCTGGGTTCAACGTCATGTTCTGAGAGAAGCTGGGCAAGATTTGTCAGGCTGTGAAACAGGACATGGCCAGCTAACCCACAGGAGATTCAAACTGCAGCCCTAGTTGTGCTAGCAATGCTCCCACAGCTGGCCACTGAGCTAAGGAGGTTGCTGTGGCGAAAACAGGCTCTGGTAAGCCGTGGTAACGTACTGGCCCACAGTGAGGTTGGAAGGTTGATAGTTTATCTGGGGCACCTCCTCTTCTGGGTGTAGGCCCTGCATTAATGTCTCTCTTACCTTTTATGTTGATAGTGACTTTTTTCCTTCTCTTACCCCATAACATCTCTTTGACCCTTGCAAAAATTTCTTTATAGAAAGAACCTGGTATGTATACGAAAGCCCAAGCATTAAGTATCCTCAGGTTTTTGAGTAAGTTTCTCTGCAAAGGGTTGTTTTTCTGCTATAATTGGTAATTGCCAATCATATCCAAAATAATTTATGTATTTAGAAATTGTTCCTACAGATTTCACAAAAATGAGTGGCAAAAGTATGACAGAGAGAGAGAGAAGCATTTTTTGCATTTATTCTTTTTTTTTTTTTGCTTTTTTTTTGTTTTTTTTTTAATCTTACAGCGGAAACCCCCACTGGCGGTAGATGATCTTTTTGAAGACATGAAAGATGGTGTTAAGCTGCTTGCTCTTCTGGAGGTTCTCTCTGGGCAGAAACTGGTAAGGACTTCTCCTGTGACCACACTTGTCAAATTGTTCACCTTTGGAATTTGGGGGTGTGGAGTTGGGAGTGGAAAGGATGCTGTCCCTGTAAGACGAAGTTCTCTTCTTGTAGTTAGTAATACCCTGGAAACACTAGCCTATCAGTCACTTCTGGGAGCCGAGAACACGTTCCCTTTCGCATCCCGACACGCCTTTAGTGGATGTGAAATGTTCTATATCATAGTGGCTACCTGAGAAGGCAGAGTAAAAAAACTTCTTCAGTAATCTGTCCAACTTCTGGCTCTGTGTGGCATCCAGGACGATGACTTGCAGATTAACACTACCTCAGCTCATAGTGTTTGCTTTCCATTTGGGAAGGATCGTTGGTCCGTAACTGTGCAGTATTTATGTAGCTGTTTGTTGAAAATTAAGTTGGAAGTCAGCATGACATTCTCCGTACACTTGTGGACACGCTCCATCGTCAATCATGTGTCATAGGTACAGCTTGTTTTTAGGTACGGTGGAACCAGCAGAGTGAAAAAAAAAGCACATTGACCATGAACTACAGAATGTCTTTTTCTACATTACTTAATAATAAGGTACAGACAACCCCCAACTTACAGTGGTTCAGCATCATGACTTTTTGACGTCGCGGTGGTGTGAAAGCAGGACACATTCAGTAAAAACCATACTTGGAATTTTGAATTCGGAACTTTTCCTGGGCTAATGACACACAGGATGGTCCTCTCCCGGGATGCCCAGCAGTGGCAGGGGGCCACAGCTCCCAGTGAGCCACGTGATTGTGAGGGGAAAGAGCCAGTACACTTGCAACCATTCTGTACCCACACAGACATTCCTGTTTTTCACTTTCAGTACAGTATTGAACAAATTACATGAAATATTAAACACTCCATTATCAGGCATGTTATATGAGATGATTTTGCCCAAATGCAGGTGAATGTAAGTGATCGGAGCATGTTTCAGGTGAGCTAGGTGAAGCTGTGATGTCCGGTAGGTTAGATGTACTAAATGCATTTTTGGTTTGCAGTATGCCCAATGTACAATAAGCTTATTGGGATAGAACCCCGATGTAAGTTGAGGAAGATCTGTATTTCATTTTTCTGGCTTATCTTTTATTATTTCAGAGGAGTAGAGAGGTAAATAGTTTGCAAAGATGAACTACTTATAAATGCTGTCTGTCTTAATTACAAAAGGGTACCTAGGAAATAATCTTCATAATATTGTCTAACATGTTAGACACAGAGTCCAAAATTGGAAGTACTCATCTTTTCTTTATCTACTGCTTCTTGGCAACAGCTACACCATCATTATTACTTGGGTAATTGAGTTTTTTAAGTGTTTTTGCCTAAACATCAATTTCCAGTTAATTTTGTGCAGAGTCCTCAGAATAGCTTTTGTAAAAGAGTCTGTTGGAAAATTACAAACTGATGATAACTTTGTGAAAATCATTTATCTAATAGGATGCATATTGTGGTGGATGCTTTCAGCTCCCCTTGTGACATCTCAGCTTGCCTCCCTCTTCAGTGAGTGAGATTTCAGACTGTGGAGGACACTGTAGCAGCACCTTGCCTCAGGTCCTGCTAACAGGTCTCCAGCATTCCATTCTCTTGGCTTTTATCAAAGGCACAAGTTGCTCAAGGCAGCCCTGAACTATGGAAGGGTTAGTGATCCCTAAGGACCCTCAACAAATGGAGATGGGAGTCCATGAATAAATGCTCACCCTGCAATTTGTAGGAGGTACAATTCTGTGACATATTTTACTCATATCTTATAGAGTGCTTGGATCCCCAGCAGGACTGAGGCCCAGCTGCTCACAGTGGGAACCCTCAAAAGCACTTTCCTTCTTCCCTGTCTCACTCTCTATACATCTCCTCACTCTCACCACCTAGAGTCACTTCCCCAATAAACTACATGCACCCAAGACCTTGTCTTAGACTCTGCTTTGGGGGAATCACACCAAACCCGTATGAAAAGCTAATTTGCAATATACAAGTATATGCATGAGCTAAATAAACTGGATTAGCATCCAGATGTGGGAGTCATTGAACTAAAATAGGTACAGCGTTGGTTTCCAGATATAATTGGCCATCTTTATATATCTCCCTGAATTACGCTATTTACTAGAAAGTTAAAGGAACCTTTATTATAATTCAGTTGGATATTAAAGAGGTATATCCTTCCGTATCAGTATAATTTTGCCAGTGTACTTGACCAACAAAGTACGGAAATCTTGATGGGCATTTAATTGCCAATCTAGATGATTCTAGAAAAAGTAAATACTTTTACATAAGAGTCTTACTTCTGTTTAAGTGCCATACTCATTCAGACATAGAATTATAAGACCTTGAGTCTAGAAGAAATTTCGAAAAGAATCTCAGCATTCTTACTTAGTGGGTAAGAAAACTGAGACATGCAATGGCAATTTCCAATTTAACCTTTCTTATTTATTTATGGGAGCCCTTCAAGATTCTGAATTACATGAAATGAGATTACTCTGAAATTATAAATAAACCTTGGAAATGGTTTTTTAAATTTTGTGCATGTCATTATGGTCCAGGACCACATTAACATGAGAAGTATCATTTGAAAGAATGAGTATCCTAGGCATCTTTTTAGAGCTTTCAAAGGCAGAATGTGGGTAAGACCATTTCTCTCAGGAGCATTAATACTATTCAGGAATGCTATAATATCTCATAAATAGAACTCTATTAAGAACACTATGCTTAACATCAGGGTTCACGTAGCCTGGGACTCTGACTCTGACCGCTATCATCTGGAAATGTAGCCAAATGGGTTAGTGTCCTTGAACTGCCAGCATCTCTTGAGAAATCTCTATGATTTTATTTAAAGTCTTAGGGTATTTTTAATTTTTAAATTACTGTTCTTAGATTTCTCTACATTCTTTGATTATTATTTGTGGAACATTTACTCTTTAAATGAATCAGGGATTATATATCTTTAATTGCCCATAAATGTAGGAACACTAAATTTAATTTGCAGTTAGGATTTTTTTTTTAAGAATATGATGAATTGTCAAACTAAAAAAAAAAGAATATGATGAATTGTCCTTGAAAAATTAGGATAAGAGTAATAATATGAAAGAGTTAAGGACTTCAGAGAAACTTACTTCTTACCCATTTGGTTAACCCTCTCCTTAAAAAACTCCTTAACAGGGGTGCCTGGGTGGCTAAGTGGGTTGAATCTCTGCCTTCAGCTCAGGTCATGATCTCGGGGTCCTGGAATCAAGCCCCGCATCAGGCTCTCTGCTCGGTGGGGAGCCTGCTTCCCCCCTCCCTCTCTGCCTGCCTCTCTGCCTACTTGTGATCTCTCTCAAATAAATAAATAAAATCTTTAAAAACAAACAAACAAAAAACTCCTTAACACTTTGCATTCAGCAGAAGCCTAACAATCCACTTGAGAGTGCACAATAAAAGAAAGCAAAACACCAATTCAAAAAGATTTATGCAACCCCGGCTTGATTTACGGTAACCACATGCACGCATGCACCAAGAGCCATTTTCATATAAGTGTTTCCGCACATATAGGAGGGACAGTCTCAGTAGGCAACGTGGGAATTTTGCAAATTTCTGCTCTTGGCATGCAGAACCTGACAGGCGGGTATATGAACAGATGAGCTGGGAATGAGCCTTTGTTGAGTAAATTAGTGTACCTTCCAGCTGCTGTGGGGATAATGCTCCTTTGTGTATCTACTAAACTTTATAGAAATTGATGTCGTTCTTGAATATTCTTCAAGTCTATTTTTAATCCATTTAAATTCATTTTATAATTATATTTTTAATGTGTGCATTTTTTTATTCCTATTCCTTCCTGTTTATAGCCTTGTGAACAAGGACGCCGTATGAAGCGAATCCATGCTGTGGCCAATATTGGCACGGCACTCAAGTTCCTTGAAGGAAGGAAGGTAAGAAACAAAACAAAACACCTTTAAACAAGAAGGTGTGGGCATACTGATGTTTTTCAAGTTGGCTGTGCAGTAAAAACACTGCATGTGGATTATACAGTGAGACATTCAGTATTATTGTAAAATAATTCTAGATTTACAGAAAAGTGGCAAAAAATGGCAGAGATTTCCTGTCTATACTTTGGGCAGCTTCCTATAATGTGAGGAACTTACATACCTAGTACATGTTTGTGTGTGTGTGTGTGTGTGTGTGTACACACACACATATATACATATATATAAATGTGCTATACACATAGCACAATTATTAAAGAAGGAATTTAAAATTGGTGTGATACCATTCATTAAAGCATAGACATTAGTCTAATTTCATCCATTTTTCCACTAATGTCTTAACTTCTCTCCAGGATCCAATCCAGTAACACACCTTGCCTTTAATTGTTGTGGCTCCTTGATCTCTTCCACTCTATGACTTTGTCTTTCTTTGTCCTCCATGACCTTGATAATAGCTGCCGGTCAGTTGTTTTTTGTAGAATGTCCCTCAGTTTGGTTTTGTTTGATGTTTCCTCAAGATTTGATTGAGATTATTTATACATTTGTGGCAAGAATTCCAAGGAAGTGATACTGTATTCTTCTCAGGGCATCCTGTTAGCAGATCTAGGATTTCTAAGTTGTTGCTGGTGATGTTAACCTCAATTACTTGCAAGGTTTTCTGCTGTGTTTTTTTATGATCAAGTTACTATTTTTTCCTCTATAATTGAGAATTAACTTAGGGGAGATAACTGATATTAGGCTGATATTCTGCTTCTCGGCAAACTTTGCTTACTGATTTTAGCATTGATTGCCTTCAGTAATTATTTCTGTGGTGTTTGCCTAATGGTGATTTTGTGTTTCCCTCAGTCCTTTCACATGTATTAATTGAAATTGTTCTGTGAGTAAAGGGTGTCCCATTTGTCTATTTATTCAGCTATTTATTTTGGCATGGACTTATTCTATAATTATAATCCAATTATTATTATTATCCATTAATAATATTAATACTCAAATTGTTCTAGCTTTGGCCATTGAGAATTCCTTCAGTCTGGCTCCTATACTCTTTTAATATGGCCCCATCCTTTTTCAGGCATTTCCTCATTTTCTGGAACTATAACTTTTCTACATTTATATTTTCCCTGCCCCAGTTCTGGAATCAACCACTTCCCTAAGCAAGCTTTGTCCTTTTATTAGTGAACGACATTTGGGTACTAGGTGTGCTCATTGCTACTGAAGTTTCATTGCCCCCAGGCCCTCTCAAAGATACATCTAGAAAATATGAATGTTTATTAATCTAGATATACGCATATATGTTTTCTCTGTCTCCCCCTGCCTCCCTCCTGTGTGTGTGTGTGTGTGTGTGTGTGTGTGTGTGTGTGTGTAAACCATGAGTTTAAACTGATGTTTCTGATTACCGTCCAATACCGCAAGGTTCGTTAATGGTCTTCCATGCTTATTTGTTTCGGTTTTCTCTGACAATGAGATACCTGGGTCTCATCTCTAATGCATTCACCCATTTTTTAATCCAAGTATAGGCATAAAATTACTTAAGACTTGCTCACCACACCCCTGTGAGAAATAGATTTACTCACTGGAGAACAGTGTGTATGTATAGGCCGTTTGGTCTTTAGTATTACAGCATTCATTCAAAAAGACTATTCCAAATTTACTTATTACTTTTGTTCTTTTTCAGTCCCTTCCTTCAGTGTGATTATGTTAGTCTTTTGTAAGTTTGGTAACCAAAAGTATGTTCAGTTTTGAGTAATGCCTTCTCTCACACACACACACATTCTAGTTGGTATTAATTATCATTCTTATTTTTATTTTGGGGAGTGAGACATTATTATGATTCCAAGAGTAAACGTTATGCTTCGAGAAGGCACTCCCTCGTTATCCTTACTATTCCATTCTCATCTTTCTTCCTTCCATTCCCTATCTCATCTTAGGGAACCAATCTCAAGCTTCTAATTTATTCTGCCAACATTTTTTTTTGCATAAATTAACAGATGTATTTCCATACACCCTCTTTTTTTTTTTTTTTTTTTACGTGAAGGGTAACATCCTATAATACATTCCTGTACTCTTCTCATTTAACAGTACATCCTGGAAATCTTTCAAATCGGTTAATGCAGATCCTCCTCATTCATTTTCACAGCTGCATTCATTATCCAGATGTGTCAGAGTTCATTCAACCACTCTCTTATGAATAGGCATTTAGGTTGTTTCTAGTATTTTTCAAACACACTGATGCAATTAATGGCTGTCCAACATACTTTCACACTATTAGAAGGGTATTTTCTGGGTGAATTCCTAAAAGTGTGATTGCAGGGTCAAAGTGTGTATGTGATTTTGTTAGGTATTGCCATGTTTCCTTGCAAACCAGTTGCACCAACTGGTTTATATTTAACCTTTTCCCAACTTGTGGGAATTCAGGTGTCTGTGGCAGTACCAAAACCACCTTTACAAATGGATCTCTAGATACCTCTAGGAAATAGAATGATTCAACTATTTCCTTTAAAATCTATAGATACTAAATTCATTTATTTACTACCCAAATGCATATGTGAATACTTTCCATACAACAGGAACTCTAGAAAATACAAAAATACTTGATTCTGTTCATTAAATAATTTATATGTTGATCACTTGGTAGTACAATGAAACGATGTAAAGTCCAGTCAGTTGTGCAGACTCTGTGCCAAAGGGAGATTCTGAACATTATGATGGTGTAGAAAATGATACTAGCTTCTTATAGAATATTGGACATTGTTTCCAGATCATTAATATCATTATTAATGGAGTGTTCCTCTTCTTCTAGATTCTTCCTTGCGTTTTTCATAGAAAGCTGAAAAAGCCATGTTGAACAAGATATTTATAGTCTTCCATGTCATTGGATCTCCCATTTTTACCTATATAACTATAGAGTCCTACTTTGTTCTGAGCTATCCTTCATTGGCTAGAATATAAAAATAAAATTCCTCTTGCTATTGTCTTGGGGAAAATTTAAGGACTTAACCTATAAAGGCATTGTTTGCATCTTCTTTTCACAGAGGACTTGTTTTACACAAGATCATTTTCACAGAACAGCCCTAAGTAATAAAATTTGACTGTGAGGAGGAATGAGTTTTTTTAAGGCTCTTTAATGCCCACCTTACTATTTATTTTATTTTTATCATCTAAGAACTTATATCTCAAACATATTTTCAGGAATTTATTTTTGACCTTTGGACTTAATTTGCCCTCATTTAGATTTTTTTTTCTTTAGGTAATAGAAAATCAATTTAGTCCTTGAATTCTGGCTTGATTTAAGGAATAATGAGGGCAGTTCTCAAATTTTACCAGGAAAAACCCTACCATTGTGTTTGTTTTCCACTTGTTTACAGGCAACTGAAAAAAGCATACGTTAGTACCTGATAGGAACCATGTAAATGTGATTCTAATGAGTAGATCCAGTACCATTTCTACCAGTTCCTTTCCCCAGGGAGGTATCATGTGAGTCATTCCAAACAGTAACCCAAGGAGCCAACCACTGACCACCTTTCCTAAAACTTCCCTTAGTGTAACAAGCAACATAAATTTAGGTTCCTGTAAAGTCAGATAGGTAATCTTAAAGATGAAGTGAGTTAGAGTCTAATTATGGAAACAGGAGAATTGAGCAAGTTTTGTGCCCTGTCTGCAAGATGGAAGTGAACATTTAGTTCTAGCTATAGTTGCCTCAGTGAAATGCAAACACAGATATCCCAGATTTTCCAATTAAACAAGAGAAGTCAGCAATCTGGATTTTTATTAAAATCTAATTATTTATTTAAGTAATTTATTAAATAATGCAGGTAGTTGGCTGCCTGTGTCACTGGCTAGAATGACTTACTCTACTCCTCATTGTAGAGAGCAGCTAGTATAAAGTGACAATGCATCCATTCGTTAAACTTTCCAATGTCTAATTTCCAGGTAGGAATCTGGTTTTAATTTAAATTTTTTTTTGAAATTTATTCCCAAATAATTGGAATTTTTTTTTGGAGGTATCTGTGGGCATTGTATTAGTCTGTTATGGCTACCATAGCATTACACAGACTGGATGGCTTCAATAACAGAAATTTATTTTTTCACAGTCTGGAGGCTAAAGGTTTAAGATCAAGGTACCAGCAGAGTTGATTTCTCTGTCTCTTCCTGCTTGCAGATAGGCACTTACTCACTGTGTCCTCTTGTGACCTTTCCTCTGTGTGGATGTGGAGAGAGAGAGAAAGAGCTCTGGTATCTCTTCTTCTTTTCATAAGGACACCAGTTCTATTGGATTAGGGCCCACTCTTAGTACCTCATTTGACTTTAATTACCTCCTTAAAGGTCCTGTCTCTAAATATGGTCACACTAGGGGTTAGGGCCTCAACATGTGAATTTGGGGGAAATACACATCTGTCCATATGGGCCTCTAGCTTGCAAAATCAAACTTCCCCAGATTCCCTGGGCCGTACACAGTTGACTAGTACAGGATTCCCGGACATTGACATGCATCAGAATCAACAAAACCTAGAGATTTTGTTAAAGCAGATTCTTGAGCTGCACTCCCAAGGTCAGCAGGTCAAAGGTGAGGTTGATCAATGTGATCCCATTCTCTTTCTGATTCCTGGGAATTCTTCATTCTCTTTGAATGTCTCTATTGCCCATCACATACTCCTAAGCTATTAAGAATTTAATAGGATAAGTTCCATAAGCCCAGTAAGACTAAATTCTATAAGCCCATTATGGAACACACAGTTTTTAAGAGAAAAAATAATTATGAAAAGCATTTCTTCTTCAGAAGTTGAGCAAAATAGCTTCAGGTTCAAGAATAAGTTCAATATGTTAACTTCATAGTGCATTTTGGAGCTGGATAGAGGTAGAAAATTCAACTTATCATTTTAAAAAGAAAGATGTATAAGGAAAGATAAATAATCCGCCATTTATGGAATGCATTAATCCTCTGGTTATTAGCATGTATTATATATCTGTGCTCTGTGGATACTAAAATGGATGTAGAGAAAATTCTGGAGAAGCTGCAAACCAGAGTAATCAAGATGATTTTGGACATTGCAATAGGTTCTGTTATGAAAGGTTAAAAAAAAAATGTGATGTTCTTTGTTTTCCACAAGCATGCATTATTTGTCTCATGTTATGCTAGGTTTAAAAGAAATAGGCACATAAGCTTGTAATCTATGAATTTCTCAATTTTTTTCCCCTGTCTCTAAACCTGATGAATGAATTTCATTCATAGGTGTATTTCAAATTATTTAGAGTGATTTTTGTACTAATTTTTACTCTACTCATAAATTTAAACTGATTATTCCAGAGTAAAGTATTTGTGAGATGATTTTGCGCCTGATTTAACCATTTACAAACTTCTGAACTTTATTATTAATAACACAAGGTATTAAATCTTGTCTGAGAACTATTGAGCTAGAAATCTAAGGAATACTTTATTTTTTTTTTCCTAATTTGTTTAGGGATTTTTTTTAAAGTGTCAAATTCACTTTTAATTAATTAATTTATTTTTTCAGTGTAACAGTGTTTAGGGATTATTGAAAGGATGGTGAGCAGTTGTTAATTGTCTTCTTTTGAGAATGGCTAAGATAGACGTCCATTTTGCTGGAACTTAGGAAATAACAGTTTTAATAGTCAGGAAGCCATTAAAATAAATAATTAGAGACAACTGTAGACAGGTTAACATCTATCCTGAATGCTCAAAAGTCAGGAACTAAACCCTAACGGTCTCTTCTACTTTATTATTTCTTGATTTCTTTTGTCTTTACAATGTATTCCCCAAATCTTTTTCTAAATTTACTACCTACATTTTTATTCCCTTTGAACAAATAACTCTAATTTTGAAAAAATATTTATGTATGTATATCATCTTCTCCCTTTGTTTTTCATGTCAGTCCATATACAGAGGATCACCGGTTAGTACAAATTTTAGAATTTTTAACTCCTGACTTTTATAGGTAAAAGAGAACATAAGTTTCATGCTATTTGGTAACAAACTTCAAAGTAAGTGCATTTTCTTAAACTACTCATCACAGTTTCTTTTAAGTTCCAGTCAACTTTTAAATGTTAAAAAAATAACCTTTTTTTTCCCTGTGTGGTGTTTTGTTGGTAATTCCCTGCATGATGTCATATTTTTTCAACTTTAAACAATTTTTTTGAAATTCATTCTATGGATGTTTTTATTGTGTGCACCTAATGAATGCTCCTGAAATTTCCACTGAAACCATGTACTTGTTTGTTTTGATGGCTCACCCAACTTACTCTTGTATATCACTATAGAGGCATGACCAAATTGTCCAACTGATGTCTAATAAAGTGCTAATAATTGCATAATTAGATGGTCTATAATCTTCTAGTACATTACTAGTACAGTTTTTCTTTTTAAACAGATTAAATTAGTCAACATTAACTCCACTGATATAGCTGACGGCCGACCATCAATAGTTCTTGGATTGATGTGGACCATTATTCTGTATTTTCAGGTATTGTACTATTTAGCTCCCTTTTCTGTTGATATAATGTCATGGATGGAGATAGTGGTGGAAATTTTAGTAGTGCTCTCATTTGCCCTACATTTGGGGTTGATTCTCAAGTGAGCAGAAACTTGACTTTCCCATGTACATTGTTTTTTGTTAGCAGAAAAATTTCCTCTTCTTCCCTGCAAAGATGATATAAAGGGAACTCCGCCAGAGAACTGTGACATTGATACTCAATCTGAAAAGTGAGCAGGGCACAATGGAGATGAAATATTGGTGTAGAAAGAGATGAGGAAATTTTTGTTGTTGTTGTCTAGAAGGGACCAGTTTTATGTTCCTATTGGAATTAAAGGGAGCCTGAGCAAATTCTCTTCACTTTCTTTTCCTTCCTTTTCCCAAACAATTTATCTTATCGACTCCTTTTTTAGAATTTTTTTAAAAATTTTCATCTTTAAAGTCATATCCAACCCTTCATTGTGTTTACCCCAATTTTTGTGTAAATATATATATATTTTTTTCCTTTCTTTAAAATTTTGGGAAGTAGTTTCTTCTAAGAGACCAAAATACACCCAGAATCAAGTGGGTGGCTCTGTTCTATTCACCAGTCTAATATATTTTTAAAATTTTTTTTGAACTTCTTTTTACCCCCTTTCTTCTCCCCACAATTTGGGATCTCTTCTGATTTGGTTGATATGCACATTTTTCTGGGGTCTTTGCCACACTTTTAGTATTTTATTCTCTTGTTCATATATTCTTATTTGAATAAAATGACAAGGGGGAAAAACTCACCACAAAAAAAAAAAAAAAAAAAAGAACAAGAGGCAGTACCAAAGGCTAGGGACCTAATCAATATGGATATTGGTAACATGTCAGATCTAGAGTTCAGAATGATGATTCTCAAGGTGCTAGCTGGGCTCAAAAAAGGCATGGAAGATATTAGAGAAACACTGGAGAAATAAAAGCCCCTTCTGGAGGAATAAAAGAACTAAAATCTTACTAAGCTGAAATAAAAAAAGCTATTAATGAGGTGTAATAAATAATGGGGGCTCTTACTGCTAGGATAAATGTGGCAGAAGAGAGAATTAGTGATATAGAAGACCAAATGACAGAGAATAAAGAAGCTGAGCAAAAGAGAGACAAACAACTACTGGGCAACGAGGGGAGAATTTGAGAGATAAATGAAACCATAAGACGAAGCAATATTAGAATAATTAAGATTCCAGAAGAAGAAGAAAGAGGGGAGCAGAAGGTATATTGGAACAAATTATTGTAGAGAATTTCCCTAGTATGGCAAAGGAAACAAACATCAAAATCAAGGAGGTACAGAGAATCCCCCTCAAAATCAATAAGAACAGGTCCACACCCAATCATCTAATAGTAAAACTTATAAGTTTTAGGGACAAAGAGAAAATCCTGAAAGCAGCCTAGGAAAAGAAGTCTGTAACATACACTGATAAAAATATTAGACTGACTGCAGATTTATCTACAGAGACCTGCCTGGCCAGAAAGAACTGGCATGATATATTCAGAGCACTAAATGAGAAAGACATGCAGCCAAGAATACTATATCCAGCTAGGCTATCACTGAAAATAGAAGGAGAGATAAAAAGCTTCCAGGACAAACAAAAACAAAAAAAAAAATTTTTAAAACACCAAACCAGCCCAACAGAAAATATTGACAGGGGTCCTCTAAGCAAAGAGAAAACCTAAAAGTAGTAGACAAGAAAGGAACAGAGACAATATACAGTAACAGTCACCTTAAAGGCAATACAATGGCACTAAATTCATATCTCTCAATAGTTACCCTGAATGCAAATGAGCTACAGGCCCCAATCAAAAGACACGTATCAGAATGGATAAAAAACCAAAACCCATCAATATGCTGTCTACAAGAAACTCATTTTAGACCCAAAGTCACCTCCGGATTTAAAGTGAGGAGTTGGAAAACAATTTACCATGTTAATGGACATCAAAAGAAAGCTGGGGTGGCAATCCTTATATCAGATCAATTAGATTTTAATCCAAAGACTATAAGAGATGAGGAAGGACACTATATCACACTCAAAGGGTCTATCCAACAAGAAGAACTAACAATTTTAAATATCTATGTCCCTAACATGGTAGAAGCAAACTATATAAACCAATTAATAACAAAATCAAAGAAACAGGGGCGCCTGGGTGGCTCAGTGGTTAGGCTGCTGCCTTCGGCTCAGGTCATGATCTCGGGATCCTGGGATCGAGTCCCGCATCGGGCTCTCTGCTTGGCAGGGAGCCTGCTTCCTTCTCACTCTCTCTGCCTACCTCTCTGCCTACTTGTGATTTCTCTCTGTCAAATAAATAAATAAAATCTTAAAAAAAAAAAATCAAAGAAACACATCGACCATAATACAATAATAGTAGGGGACTTTAACACCCCTTCAGTGAAATGGACAGATCATCCAAGAAAGATCAACAAGGAAGTCAAGGCCTTAAATGACACACTGGACCAGATGGACATCACAGATATATGCAGAACATTCCATCCCAAAGCAACAGAATACACATTCTTCTCTAGTGCACATGGAGCATTCTCCAAAACAGATCACATCCTGGGTCATAAATCAGGCCTCAACCGGTACCAAAAGATTAGGATCATTCCCTGCATATTTTCGGACCACAATGCTCTGAAGCTAGAACTCAGTCACAAGTGGAAAGTTGGAAAGACCCTAAATACCTGGAGGCCAAAGAGCATCCTACTAAAGAATGAATGGGTCAACCTGGACATTAAAGAAAAATTGAAAAAAACTCATGGAAATAATAATGGAAACACAAAAGTTCAAAATCTGTGGGACACAGCAAAGGCAGTCCTGAGAGGAAAATATATAGTGATACAAGCCTTTCTCAAGAAACAAGAAAGGTCTCAAAATACAACCTAACCCTACACCTAAAGGAGCTGGAGAAAGAACAGCAAAAAGAGCCTAAGCCCAGCAGAAGAGAAATAATAAAGATCAGAGCAGAAATCAATGAAATTGAAACCAAAAAACCAGTAGAACAAATCAATGAAACTAGGAGCTGGTTCTTTGAAAGAATTAATAAGATTGATAATCCCCTGGCCAGACTTATCAAAAAGAAAAGAGAAAGGACCCAAATAAATAAAATCATGAATGAAAGAGGAGAGATCACAACCAACACCAAAGAAATACAAACAATTATAAGAACATATTATAAGTAACTATATGCCAGCAAATTTGACAGTCTGAAAGAAATGGATGCATTCCTAGAGATGTATAAACTACCAAAACTGAACCAGGAAGAAATATAAAACCTGAACAGACCCATAACCAGTAAGGAGATTGAAGCAGTCATCAAAAATCTCCCAACAAACAAGAGCCTAGGGCCAGATGGCTTCCCAGGGGCATTCTACCAAACATTTAAAGAAGAATCAATACCTATTCTCCTGAAAGTGTTCCAAAAAATAGAAATGGAAGGAAAACTTCTGAACTCATTTTATGAGGTTAGCTTTATCTTGATCCCAAAACCAGATAAAGACCCCATCAAAAAAGAGAATTACAGACCAATTTCCTTGATGAACACAGATGTGAAAATTCTTGCCATAATACTAGCCAATAGGAAGCAACAGTACATTAAAAGGATTATTCACCACAACCAAGTGGGATTTATTCCTGGACTGCAAGATTGGCTCAACATCCACAAATCAATCAATGTGATACAATACATTAATAAAAGAAAGAACAAGAACCATATAATGCTCTCAACAGTTGCATTTGACAAAGTACAGCATCCTCTCTTGATCAGAACTCTTCAAAGTGTAGGGATGGAGGGTACATACATCAATATCATCAAAACCATCTATGAAAAACCCACAGAAAATATAATTCTCAGTGGAGAAAAAATGAGAGCTTTTACCCTAAGGTCAGGAACACAGCAGGGATGTCCATTATCACCACTATTATTCAACATAGTACTAGAAGTCCTAGCCTCAGCAAAAAGAAATTAAAGGCATCCAAATCAGCAAAGAAGAAGTCAAACTATCTCTCTTTGCAGATGATATGATATGTTATGTGGAAAACCCAAAAGACTCCACTCCAAATCTGCTAGAACTTGTACCAGAATTCAGTAGTGTCAGGATATAAAATTAATGCACAGAAATCAGTTGCATTTCTGTACACCAACAGCAAGACAGAAGACAGAGAAATTAAGGAGTCAGTCCCATTTACAATTGCACCCAAAACCATAAGATACCTAGGAATAAACCTAACCAAAGAGGTAAAGAATCTGTAAAACTATAAAGTAAACTATAAAGTACCCATGAAAGAAATTGAGGAAGACACAAAGAAATGGAAAAATGTTCCATGCTCATGGATTGGAAGAATAAATATTGTGAAAGTATCTATGCTACCTAAAGCAATCCACACGTTTAATGCAATCCCTATCAAAATACCATCCATTTCTTTCAAAGAAATGGAACAAATAATCCTAAAATTTATATGGAATCAGAAAAGACCTTGAATAGCCAGAGGAATGTTGAAAAAGAAAGCCAAAGTTGGTGGCATCACAATTCCAGGCTTCAAGTTCTATTACAAAGATGTCATCATCAAGACAGTGTGGTACTGGCACGGAAACAGACACATAGATCAATGGAACAGAATAGAGAGCCCAGAAATAGACCCTCAACTCTATGGTCAACTAATCTTCCACAAAGCAGGAAAGAATGTCAGATGGAAAAAAAGACAGTCTCTTCAACAAATGGTGTTGGGAAAATTGGACAGCCACATGCAGAAAAATGAAACTGGACCATTTCCTTACACCACACATGAAAATAGACTCAAAGTGGATGAAGGACCTCAATGTGAGAAAGGAATCCATCAAAATCCTTGAGGAGAACACAGGCAGCAACCTCTTTGACCTCAGCCGCAGCAACTTCTTCCTAGAAACATCGCCAAAGGCAAGGGAAGCAAGGGCCAGAATGAATTATTGGGACTTCATTAAGATCAAAAGCTTTTGCATAGCAAAGGAAACAGTCAACACAACCAAAAGACAACTGACCCAATGGGAGTAGACATTTGCAAATGACATATCAGATAAAGGGCTAGTATCCAAAATCTATAAAGAACTTATCAAACTCAACACCCAAGAAACAAATAACCCAATCAAGAAATAGGCGGAGGAGATGAACAGACATTTCTGCAAAGAAGACATTCAGATGGCCAACAGACACATGAAAAAGTGCTCCACATTACTCGGCATCAGGGAAATACAAATCAAAACCACAATGAGATACCATCTCACACCAGTCAGAATGGCTAAAATTAACAAGTCAGGAAAGGACAGATGCTGGCGAGGATAAGGAGAAAGGGGAACCCTCCTACACTGTTGGTGGGAATGCAAGCTGGTGCAGCCACTCTGGGAAACAGCATGGAGGTTCCTCAAAAAGTTGAAAACAGAGCTACCCTATGACCCAGCAATCACACTACTGGGTATTTACCCTAAAGATACAAATGTAGTGATCTGAAGAGGTACGTGCACCCGAGTGTTTATAGCAGCAATGTCCACAATAGCCAAACTATGGAAAGAACCTACATGTCCATCAACAGATGAATGGATAAAGAAGAGGTGGTATAGATATACAATGGAATGTAGCTGTCAAAGGAAATGAAATCTTGCCATTTGCAAGAACATGGATGGAACTAGAGGGTATTATGCTGAGCGAAATAAGTCAATCAGAGAAAGGTAATTATCATAAGATTTCCCGGATATGAAGAATTTGAGAGGCAACGTGGGGCATTTTGGGATAGGGAAGGGAAAAGAGACAAGATGGGATCGGGAGGGAGACAAACCATAAGAGACTCTTAATCTCACAAAACAAACTAAGTGTTGCTGGAGGAGGGCGGTTGGGAGAGGGTGGTTGGGTTTTGGACATTGTGGAGAGTTTGTGCTATGGTGAGTGCTGCGGAGTGTGTAAACCTGGCGATTCACAGACCCGTACCACTGGGGCTAATAATACATTATATGTTTATAAAAAATTAAAAATTAAAAAAAAAGAATTAAGGGGAGAAATGAACTTGCCATTCCATCAAGAATAATTGTTCTAGCCATTCAGTTGTTTATTTATTTATTTGAAATTTTACATATTTATTTGAGAGAGAGGACAAATGGGGTAAAGGGCAGAGAGAGAGGGAGAAGCAGACTCCCCACTGTGCAGGGAGCCTGACACCTGGCTTGATCCTAGGACCCTAAGGTAGACAGTTAGGTTTTTGTTGTTATTGTTGTTGTTTTTAACTTTATTTTTTTATAGCAGTTTTAGTTCACAGTAAAACTAAACAAAAAGTCCAAAGATTCCCATATATCCTATGTCGGCTCCTCCCATGACCAACTCCTCCACTGGAGTGATACATTTGTTACAATTAATGAACCTCTATTGAGACATCATTATCATTCAGAGTCAGTAGTTTACATTAAGGTTCCCTTTTGGTGTTGTATGCTCTATGAGTTTGGATAACCATTACGTTTAATTTTATTCATTCATTCATGTGTTTAACACGTGTTTATTACTGTGTACAAGGTAGTTTTAGATGCAGTGGGAAGTTGGAAGAAGAGTACAACGTCAGTCACGCTCTTAAGAATTTCCTTGTCAATGGTGTTAAGGGTGTGAGTTTAAATTACTTTTAGTTGGAACAGTAACATCCAAGGAAAGAAGAACAAGATAATTCTTATGTTTTCGCCACCTGTTAACTCACAAACAGATTGAGGAGTTGACCAGCAACCTGCCGCAGCTGCAGTCTTTGTCGGGAAGCACATCCTCTGTGGACAGCATGGTTAGTGCTGAGACCGCCAGCCCCCCAAGTAAACGGAAAGTGGCCACCAAGATCCAAGGAAATGCCAAGAAGGCTCTGTTAAAGTGGGTTCAGTACACAGTAGCCAAGTAAGTACCAAAAATTTGTTTAAATTTGAAACCCGTGAATAATTTGAGTTACCAATTTATTATTGAGTGCACCTGCCAATGTTGCAAAATTTGAACAGACATTTGAATGAACGGGTTGCTTCGGGCTGTTCTCTTCTTTCCTTGAATTAAAATATAAATGGAAATCATCACTAATACTCTTAGAAAATGCTGTAATCGACCTACTTCCTTCATTATTCATTGATTGGGACCAATTAAGTTTTTTTAACACACACTTGGATTGGTAATCTGAGGAGTAATTCTGTTTAGGTCATTGTTTGGACTTACTGCTTTTATTAAATAATCTTTACACAAAAAAATTAGAGGTTTAAATGTGATTATCTCTTCATAATTCTATTGAGTTCTATTTAATAATAACATGAAGTAAAGGCCCACATTCTGAAAGAATTCTATTTGTTTTTGTTTCCCAAAACTTTCTAGAAATTTCATTTTAAAATTCTTTTTCCTTGGGTCTCCTCTTTTATCAGGAATATGGATTACTTTGTCAACTTCAGTTTTATATACTGTGGATTTGATCTTGGGCATATTAAATTTATGTGTGTATACATTCATGTGATAATCTAGATAGAAAATTACTACTCTCAGTGAGTATCTTTTCATAGCAATTTCAATAGCATTTTCAGTTGAGCGTACCATTGTTTTGTGGTCAGATGTGGTCAGTGATAAGATCTCTTCACAAAGAAGTTGTGCTTTTGTGTGACTTCCGGGATGACATGTCAAGTTAACTCACTTCCTGTTTGGTTTTTGCATGCCTAAATCTAATCTGAATCTTATTTCCTACTTCTGGAAAATAGTTTTAAACAAGTGCTTATCAATATAAAATATTGAAGCACTAAATGTAGGGAGTTCTATTTTTAAAGTGTTTGAAGAGCAAAAAATAGAGAAAACCTAAACATAGAGAAGATATAATTAGTGTTACTATTTTACATCATTTTGTTTAACTTTGAAAGTGTGTTGGTGGTTTTCTAATTTGGGATATATTTTTATGATTCAACTTGTACTCAGAAATATTTCTAAAAGCAAAGCTTTGTGGCTTTTTAGAATCTGTAGTAGAAATGAAATGTTAAAAGCCTGATCACATTGCTGGGACACTGTTTGCATTGAATCCACAGTGGCAATTACTAATCTCTTCTGCAGCTTAATTGGGCAGGAAGAAGAAATGTACTAGGTAGGAAGAGACGGTGACCACATGCTGCAACATTTGACATGATGTTATTCAATAAAATTTTGTAATAATATCAATGGATACTCTCTTTCCCATTGGGCCACAAAGCATTAAATTAACCAGAAATAATTTGGTTTCCACTTAGTATTATAGTAGCTTAAAGTAAACTCAAATTTAATGCTGTTGGAGTTTTTTGCATTGGTTTTGTTTTACATATGGTGCGTTAGGTTTCAAAGATGTGCAGGGCTCTGATGATAACTAAAAGTCATTCCTGCACCTTGTGTATTTGTAACATCAGTGGAAGTTGTATTTTGCTATCTGTATAAATATCCAGATTTATGGACCTAAAGCTTTTCCATCATCAGCTTATGAGTGAGATCCATTTGTTTTATAGCTGCATCAAGTGAGGAGATTTGGGGAGCTGACTCTCTAAAATAAAAATTCTGTGATGAACACATGATTCCATTATACCTGCCAAATTGTTGATAATTTTCCTAAAACCTGTTTTTAAAAAAAATACTATCCCACTATGTACTCTTCAAGCAACTTTTTACCTGATATGGATAATAGTCTTCAGAATCTGTACCCATTTCAGTTTATGACATGTTTTTAAAATTATAATCTGTGAGAATCTGTGGTCTGAATATCCATCAGTCTCACTATACTGACCATGACAAGAAAGGACAAAAACATCCAGTGAACACCAAACATATTGTCAGAATGTATTCACGGTTTTCATATAAAATTTCAAATTATGTGAGAAATAAGTAAGACCTGTCTCAGTAATGCGACATAATAAAGCCTTCTCTATTTTTTTAACCAATTTTCTATCCTATCACTATTACTCTCAGACATGAAAGCAGTAAATAGTAGCATATCTGATATTTGCCTACTTTATTTTGAGATGTCTAGGAAGAACAATTGTATTTTAAGACAAAAACTAATAAGATAACAAGACAAATGAAAATATGTATATCCAGGTCCATTCAAAATAACAAAGTAAATATGTATTAGACATCACATCTGCCTATAAATGGGTATACTTCATCACTTCTTTAAGTGATGTGTCCAAGTTTAAGTTAATGTATTGTTTTTTTAAGTGACATATCCAAGTTTTCCTAGATTTTGTATGTCAGATTCTCAAATGAGGGGTTTGGACTAAAACTAAAACTTTTAAGGAATATCACCTATTGCTTTAATATAATATGAAACATAATAGGTGTGCACGTGTGTATGTGTATGTGTGTCTCTGTGTATGTCCAACAAATATAGAAAAAGATGTAACGAAACTTGAAAAATTATTCCAACATAATACTATTTCGGGAAATATTTTATATATTTATTGTTGAAATTATCTGAAACAATAAACAAGTTGGGGAAAATCAGAAAATGTCTAATACATGATGAATATTTGCTAGCTAATTGGTTATTTACGCCCATCTTATTGCATTAAAAAATAATTTGAGATATCTCAAATTACTTGAGGTATTCTCAAAATAAGAAAACATTTTCAAATGAGGAAACGTGAGCAAAAGGAAAATGTACGTGGAAAAGTAAGGTGAAGCCGGGCTAAATGTACGATGCAAAGTGTTGACAGGAGCACACTGAACTGTCCCGTCCGCGTGGGGTTTGCCTCTGTGTCAGACACTGGCTGAAAATGCTACCTGCGTACCTCCAGAGACAGAACCTCTCGAAGAACTAAGAGCAGATACAGGATTACTCTATAACGGCAGTGATGAGATTCAGTGATGCTATTTTCAGCACAAGCTGTTGAATCCAAGCTGAATGTACACTGTTAGAAGAGGATTTAAATTGACTCTTAAGTTTGCAGAGATAACATTTAAGGGCACTTACCAACTTTGTATATTAGTCAACGTAGCAGTCAAATATACCTTACAGTTCCTGGGAATCTTGAGAATGTAGTAAAAAAGAGAGTTGGGTGATATTAAGTCTGCTTCATTTACAAAGAATGATAATGGGACTATTTTTTTTTTTTAAGGAAACTACCAAGATATTCGTCCATTGAATGTCACTTAATTCATCACCTTCAAAGGCTCTATACTTAACCAAGGGATGCTGTTCAAAGACATTTTTGCAATTTCCTTTCCGGAGCTGCCTTTATATATAGTTGATAAGTTACATGGAAAAAAAAAATAATTGTGAGCTTGTATCACTTTTATTTTCAACAACAAAGTATTACTACCAATTTGAATGAATTCTTAATTATCATAACTGGCTTTGAATCAATCACATCCACCACAGAAGAGCAGAGATTTGCCACCAAGGCATTGCTCTCAAGGCAATTCCAAAAACAGAGTTTAAAAAACAATTTGATCAAACAGTTTGATCAGTGGGGTAAATGGAAGCTTGTCTGAACTTCTGTGACATGTGGGTTCCTGTGTGACTGGTTTAGAGATATGATCACATGCATTCACATTTGTTCCTTCTAAAGCTTTTGATAAAATTCATCCATATAATCTTAGTAGTTAATACCTGGGCACGTACAACACATTGTTATTTATCGTTGTCGTTAGAAATGTGCTAGACACTTCTTCAAAAATATACAGTGATGAATTACTATTAGTTTTGGTGTTTTTAGAATTTCCTTTTTTATTTTTCCAGATATGTTTTCTCTATATTAGTTTCCTTTAAAAATGTGCTTTACATTGAATATCTCAATGACTGAAAAGTCTGATATAGAAAACTCAAGTATGGAACCAACACTTCTCCCGCTTCTCTTGTTACCCTCTAAAAATTTTGTTTTCCCTAATTTTTTTCAAGCAGCTACCTAGTATGACTAACTGCGCTTTGGTCATTTCTGAGGATTAGATTTTGCATTAGCCCTTGAGGACAGTGCATATTATCTATTCAGAATGTGACATTATTTTAATTTTTTTTTATCACACTAAGGCAGACAGGAATCGAAGTAAAAGACTTTGGGCGGAGCTGGAGGAGTGGGGTTGCCTTTCATTCCATCATCCACGCCATTCGACCAGAATTAGTGGACTTGGACAGAGTGAAAGGGAGACCTAACCGGGAAAACCTGGCGGAGGCTTTCACTATTGCTGAAACAGAATTAGGAATCCCAAGACTACTGGATCCTGAAGGTAAGCAGAGTCATTACTGGTTCTTGCACACACACTTCAAATCAGTAGTTTTCTATGTCTTAAAGGCATAACTCACAGATGATTTCCAAGACCTTATCAGACCTTATCCAGAAAACTTTAGGAAAGCAGGAAGAAATAGTACCTTCCTGCACTGATTTTCTTTTGGAAAAATATTTACTACTACATGTGGGAGCAAATTACAGTTCTGTTGCCCCAAATAGCATTTTGACATTGGTGGTGTCAGCCAGGTGAATTGTAGTAACTCCATAGAATAAGGGCGGAATGAAAGCTTTAGAAGTGTGCATATTAGCGGGAGGAGGGATGCTCAGGATGACAGAATCCCTCTGTTTATATAACAAAGAATCTGGAAGAAGCAAGAGGTTATTAATAATCCAAGATCGTATCTTTAAAATGTCAGTCATTAGGAACTTAGGAATGTTGATCACCATCCAGTGTCCCGGTGCCAGTTGGGAAAACCACACAAATGGTCGACTTCTGTTTTTCATTAGAATTGTCTGGCACCTTTTTGGTAAGATTCTGAATTTTAAGACGTTATGGAGGGGCGCCTGTGTGGCTCAGTGGGTTAAAGCCTCTGCCTTCGGTTCAGGTCACGATCCCAGGGTCCTGGGTTGGAGCCCTGAGCAGGAAGCCTGCTTCCTCCTCTCTCTGCCTGCCTCTTTGCCTACTTGTGATCTCTGTCTGTCAAATAAATAAAATCTTAAAAAAAAAAAATCTTTAAGACAGTATGGAAATGGATTAAGCTCTTCCAAGCCTGCAAAAGACAATTTTGATGCCTTTAATAAACTTTAGTAAACTGAATAAATTGTTTGTTATATTGAAATAAAAGGATTAAAAGTGAATTTTCCAGGGGCATCTGGGTGGCTCATTTGGTTGAACATCTGACACTTGATTTTGGCTGAGGTCTGATCTCAGGGTCCTGGGATTGAACCCTGCTTCTCGCTCTGCTCTCTGCAGGGAGTCTGCTTCTTTCCCTCTCCCTCTCTCTCCTTCTCCCCCTCCACTGCCTGCTCTCTCTCTCTCTCAAATAAATAAATCATTTTTAAAAAGTGAATTATCCAAATGTCACAAACAACTTCTTATTTGGGTTGACGGTTATGAATATTTCTGTTAATGGATGTGCAGGAGTAAATACAGAGGTGCCTGGGTGGCTCAGTTAGTTAAGGGTCTAACTCTTCATTTCAGCTTAGGTCATGATCTCAGGGTCATGAGATCAAGCCCCAGAACAAGCTCCATGCTGTGTGTGGAACCTAGTTAAGATTTTCTCTCTCTCTCTTCCCCTCTGCCCTTTCCCTCCAATAATAATAATAATAATAATAATAAAAAGCAAACTAAATACAATGAAAGCAAGTCCTTTTTAAAGATGAGATTTCACAATGAGCATGTCTGACTCTAAACCAGTGTCTAAGTGGAGACAGTTGTACGTCCAGGAGTAGGTTAAAAATACCTACAAACCCCTGGTTGACTTCCCCTGAGATGAGAGCAGCCTGGAGATCCCTTGCCACTTCAGGATCCTGCTGGGGACTCCCCAGATTCACTAGGATAGCCCAGGTCTTTCCAGCTTGTTTCTGTAGACACACACAGACACACACACATCAATAGTGTTTAGCTCAAGGAGAAAGCCATATGCACAACCCAGCCCTCAATTTTTTTGAGTAGGATGACAGGAGTGTATAAATGATTCTTTCCTATCCACTAGACTAATGAATCTTAATGTTCCCTTTGATGATAGAACTGAGGTTGCCAAGGCTAGCCCAGATATAAGGTGATCTTTTGTTTTCCTCATACGAACTCCCCCTCAAAAAGTTATTGATCTTAAACTCTTTTAATTTAAAAAATTAAACATAAAAAATTAATTTTATTTTTTTAATTTTTAAAAGATTTTTATTTATTTATTTGTTAGAGAGAGCGATTGAGCACAAGTACACAAGCAGGCAGAGGCAGAGAGAGAAACAGGCTCCCCGCGGAGCAGAGAGCCCGATATGGGACTCGATCCCAGGACCCTGAGACCATGACCTGAGCCGAAGGCAGCCGCTTAACCCACTGAGCCAGCCAGGCAGGCATCCCAAATTAATTCATTTTAAAAAACAAATTTTAAAAAGGTTATTTAGCTAACCAGGATGTATAAACTTTGAGGAATACGGATTAAATAGATCAATATCTATTACAACAGTTAGTTTATGGTTTAGTGACACATATGTTTAAATGCTGAATTACTGTATTATATCATGTGGTAAGTGGTTTTTTCCACATTTGCATCTCATGAAAGTTTTACTTGTTCTTCACATGCATCTTCCACAGCGTGATCTCGTCATTTCTACAGCCACCTCTGAGACATCCAGTGCATTCAGAATGCATGTCCATGGTTTCCTTTGAAGTCTTTTGAGCCGTAGCACTTTTTCAATCCTACCTTAATAGTCCGTAGAAATTATGTCTCAAATCACAAGGCACATTTCAAAATATTAGAGTAGTTTATATTTTGGTTTCCATGGCTTCTGTTTGTTTTGTTAGATATTTGTAAACTCCAAATGTAGTCACCTTTTCATTGCCTTTTTTTTTTTTTCTTTAAGATTGGTTTTTTTTTTTCCCTTTTTATTTATTTATTTATTTTTTCAGCGTAACAGTATTCATTCTTTTTGCACAACACCCAGTGCTCCATGCAAAACGTGCCCTCCCCATCACCCACCACCTGTTCCCCCAACCTCCCACCCCTGACCCTTCAAAACCCTCAGGTTGTTTTTCAGAGTCCATAGTCTCTTATGGTTCGCCTCCCCTCCCCAATGTCCATAGCCCGCTCCCCCTCTCCCAATCCCACCTCCCCCCAGCAACCCCCAGTTTGTTTTGTGAGATTAAGAGTCATTTATGGTTTGTCTCCCTCATTGCCTTTAAAGGGGATAATTAAAAGGTGATTTAAAACATTCAACACTTTATATGTTGCAGTCTTAGTCCCTCTCATTCTATAATGATGAGTAAACCTCTAATTAAAAATATCTTTTCAGGCTCTGTGTTTCCCTCAGAGTACTTCACTGTTCAAACTGTAGTAATTTAGAGAATCATGCACAAGGGAGAGATTATCCAAAGAACTGAGCATAAGGCATCTCCCTCTTTTCTAAAATAAAACTTGTGGGGGCAAAAGGGAGCTTATCTATATTTTTCCAGATACAGTATACAAGCTCTATGGGCATGGCATTTGGCGCCCCACCTCTAACATTTTTTTTTTACTACCTGCTCACCCCAGTTCTGAAATTTACGTCGCATTTGTATTTTATTAATGACACAGAATATCTGAATTACCATATCGTGTCTCAGATTTCTGGTGAATTATTGTTGAGATTATTTAAATGAAACATGTATTACTTTCCCAAAGGTTAGTAATTAAAATGTGTCATCATTCTGCATCATAACCTTCCCATCATGTATCATCCAAACTAAATTGGTTTGCCCTCCCTCACCATCTCAAAATATTAATTTTATTTCTCTTTTGCATTGGTATACTAGCTAGATTCCAAAGTTTGTGTTATTAAAATATAAAGAGGCTAATTAACCTATTCCTATTTGGTTTTGGTTGTTGCAGATGTTGATGTGGATAAACCAGATGAGAAGTCTATTATGACATATGTAGCCCAGTTCCTGAAACATTACCCTGATATCCACAATACTGGCGCTGATGGGCAAGAGAATGATGTACGTATTTTCTTCTTCAAGCACGGATAGCACTCTCAGTGATAGTGACATAGATGTTTAAGCATGGTGCTTTCCAAAAATTAAATTTGAACGCATTATTTTATTTTATTTTATTTTTTGTATTTATTTTATTTTGAATGTATTTCAAAAAGTAAGGACGAGGTATCACCAACTGGGGAGGAGATTATAGGGAAAGATTTTTCTGATGTATATGTTGGATATGTGAGAGAAAGCATTATTAATGATAAATGCTGGACATATAACACTGATGAATTAAAAGTGAGAAAGGTAGACATATTGGGAGATTCTTTTAGTAATCTGAGGATTGAAGTAATTTTAGATTCATCATGTCCTTTGTGCCTGTAGAGCTTGAGACCCCATATCCTGTTCAAGCTGAGAAAATCTGATTTTGACTTTCAGGTTTATTATATAAGTCACTACTCACAACAAACATACAGAAGTAAGACAGACGTGTAAAAGTCCTAATTATCCACTGTGATTAGATTTTTTTCAGCCTCTCAATATTTTAAATAACATATTTTTATACTAATCCAATGACTTATGTTCATTGTCATAAAAAAGAAAAAGTGAAAAAAAGAAAAAGAAAACGATCTGTACTTAGAGATCTTCTAGAGAGACCCTATCCTAGAAAAAAATTCATCTGTTAGTGTAAGTGTTCAACATTTTTCTATACGTATATAGAGATGTATAATATTTTAACAGAAATGAAATTATAGTACACATACAATTTCATCATCTTTTCTGTTAACATAAAAAACTTCCTACGCCATATTCTCTCCTGGACATCACATAGTACACAATAGCTTATTCAGTCTTACTTGTTGAAAATTTCTGAATTTTTGCCATTATAGAAATGCTTCGATGAACAATTTTATAATAAAACATTGTTTTACTATTCTGTCTTAAAAGTGGAATCTCTAGGCTAAAGCGCGTATAGATTTTTAATGCTTTTTGAATTTTTTTTTTCAAATTTTCCTGTAGAAAGTTTGTCCCATTTTACAGTCCAGCCAGCACATCAGAATGCCTATTTTCACAGTTTTTAACAATGGATATTACCATTCTTCTAATTTTTAAGTATTATTATTATTTTTTAATTATAAGGAGGTGGATTTACTACTGATTTTAAAATTAATTATAAGGCAAAATGACATCAGGGAAAGAAATAAATGGAATTTTCAAGATATGTTAAAAATAATATCTGTCTGACTTCACTGCTCAGGTCTTAACTAGAGTTTTCAAAGCAGTTTGAGATTATAATGAAGGGAAACACCCCCCCACACACACACATACACACAAAACCATGAAAAACTTAACTTGGCTTCCAAACAAGACTTAGAAACAGGTCTACGAAAGGAAAAAGCCAAGGGTTCATAACCCCAGATTTTCAAATAGGCAAAGGTATTGCACTAATAGAAATCTGTGACTTCATAGAAATTAAGCAAAACTGGTGTTTCCTAGTCTGCTTGGATGATGTTAATTTGGCATTTGATAGAACCATGTTTGTTTTTTTAAAACTATCATTCAGGAAACCTGTTTTGTTCTTGACAAGATTCAGGCACAAATGTTGACCACCCGAGTAACTTATCCATAGTCAGCAAAGTAAATGTTTCTAAGAAGCATCACAGGAGGCAAAAGCAGACTTTCTATATTCAAATCCTAGCATAGATTGACGCATGTGCTTTGGTGTCATTTGGGGCTTTCTGGGTTTTGAGAACATAATCCAGTGTGGATACTACTGTGTGAATAAGAAACTCTGTTAGAAAGCATATTAGACTTACCCCACACAGCCTAGACAAAGTCAGCTTTCCATCTGATTTTCATATCAAAAGTCCTTGTGTTACCCAATTGGGTCTATTTCTAATCAAGTTTCTGAGTTTGTACTGTTTTAATTTCTCTGACATTAATTGTCTCCCCAGATGAGTAAACTCTGTGACTGGCAGTGTCTGAGAAACAAAAGGAGGCGCTTTTGTTAATGTTCATGAGCAAGAATCAAATGCCAAAACTCCTCAGGATTTGAAAGACACACATTCCTGGCATAAGCTTGTTAATATGCTTTACTAAAGAGGCTTAATTTATTATTAAGAGATTAATTTCATTAATTAATTCATTATTAAGAGATTAATTTCATTATCAGAAAATAAATTCTGATTATTCTTTTAAAACGTTCCCTCTATCCCTTCCTGAAAAAAGAGTACATATAATTTCTTCAGGGTTATTTCAAACATTAATTTTAAGAAAACATATTATAAGCTTTGCCCCTTTTTGTGTGGCATTTATAACATAGGGCATATGCATCTAAAAATGAATATTTTCAATAAGAAAAAAGGAATTTTATGTATTTTATATTTTATATACTTTTCATTTGCTTAATGCAGCTAAATGGCCATCTAATTTTATCTAGTGAAACTTTTTTTTAAGATTTTATAGACTACACTCCTCAGGGCTGTTGATGCCATCATTTCAAAATATTTAATATTTGTCTAATCAAGTCTTAAGGAATAGTTCTTTTAATTCACTTTTTAAGAAGCTTGGCAACAATGTGTCTCCTAGCCTTCCATTTTTGGTGAATTTGATTGCTGTGTCCTCATTATGAGTATTTAAATTAGATATTTTATAGATAAAATTTTGAAATCTGATTTTCCTATTGGAAATAGACATTGCTATGCCTTTCTTACTCCAACCAATAAAACTGATCAAGTTTTTCCCTAAAGTTGAATCGTAAAGTTTATGATTTCCCTCAATTATAAATAAAATATGCCCCTTAGTTCATCCCTCTGAGCTATTCAACGTTAACTTATTTATTCACTCATTCCTTCTCCCGTTGCAACAAATACTGCTGACTGCTCTCAGCACTGCACCATCTAGATTCATATAGGGGTAAGAGATGCATAATAGGAGTGTACTTAAGAGAAAAGAACCTCCTCTCGACATAGTTCACCATTTAAAATGGTTACTATTTCAATCTATAAATATTTGTAAAATGTAAATATTGCCAAAAATTAAAACAAAACATCAAATGCTAGAGTATTACATTGCCTTACTGGATTTGCACGTTTTAATGCCTTCAGAAGTTCCAAAAAGCTCTTAAAGTTACCATACCCGTAAAATTACCATCTATTTATTTATGGACAGATGTCTCTCCATTGTTTTTCTTTCTTGTTTCCTGTATAACTTT
Source organism: Meles meles (assembly GCF_922984935.1). NCBI lineage: Eukaryota > Metazoa > Chordata > Mammalia > Carnivora > Mustelidae > Meles > Meles meles. The sequence goes on from NC_060070.1 coordinate 14,755,773, forward strand.
TGTCCCTGATTTATATTATTTTTCTATATATTATCTTTTCATATTGTTAGGAAATACTTCCAGGTTTTCCATCTTTTGCAAATTCTATCCAAATTTTTAAGGTAAGATTTAAATAATCTTGAATCAGTGACCTCTTTCAAGCATCCTACGTTCCATAGCTTATTAGCCATTCCTTTGCATGTATTTGTCTTTATATACACATTTCTTTTAATGTATTAATTCCGTTATTTCCTTTTCCTTTCGAATGGAATAAATAACATATGTGTTATTGAATGTTAGTTTTAGTCTAAGCCACTCCCATGAGCTAATCTTTAATTATAAGATAGCATCAATTAATTTCTTTTTAATAACACTAATAAAAGGAAAAATTTATAACAACTATGGTTTCTTTGTATGTGACAGTAGAAATAAAAAATAAAGCTAAAGATTTATTTTTATATGTTAAAATATTAAGCAGGAAATAATTATTTGGAAAAAGGTAAGTATCCATCTAGCTTGTATCCTGAGTTTTATCACCTTTCCTGCTCAATATTTGGTCATATAGTTTATTTAGTAAAGTTCATGATATGTGGTAAGTGCTCAATATACTTGTGAAATTAATGATTATGAGCTCTTTCCCAATTCCATGTTATCCTGTACTTTTCCCATCTTTCTTTATGTTCCATCTAGGCCTGAGGTTAATGATCTATCAACAGAGTAGACTTTATACCAACATTGGGATAACAATTAAAAGTAATTTTTTTATCAAATGTTAAATTAATTTTTATTTCATGCTCCATGAATCATGAGTTGATGTACATATAAACCTACTACAGAACGTGTAAAGATGCCTGTGTGTATGTTTGCATGAAAAAGAGAGAAAGAGAAAAAGTCATGAGAATATCAGCCATTTAGCTGTCTGGAGTTTAGGTGGTCTTCTGTAGGCAAAGAGTCTCCCAAGTCTTTGAATGCAAATGAAAGTTAACAGCTGAATAAAAACCACAGACTAAATGCTCTCTGGGAATCTAAATACTGTTTGTACAGTATCTCCTCTTCAAAGGAGAATGTTGAGTGTGTAAATAGCTATATGCTTCTTACCTAATGGCAATTTGCCCGACACTGCCCCACCAGTAGAAAAGTCATTTACTAGATGAACTCTATTGAAGTTATTTTAAGAACATAATTCTTTCTCTCAGATGACTTTGTGAAATAATTTCAATTGGTGAGAAACAGGTCCCTGGAGGCTCATAGTGAGGTCCCATGCTCACGTTGATGGCGCCCCCCCCCCCCCCCGCCTTAGTGGTCACATTAGCTTCTGATACCTTGGAAGTAAACCAAGAGCATTTAGTTCCTCTGAGCTTGTAAGAATGTGTCATTTGTGCTTTTATGGGCATGATGGTCAACCAATGAACCTTGTGCTTTGGTCACATTTATCTGCTCACGCAGAGGAGCCATCTTGGGAAAAGCTAAAGCTTTGGAGTTTTGGGCTCCGGTTCCATTTCTTTCTCTACTTATCTATATTACCAACCATTTATTCTACCATTATATATTGAGGGAGACTGGGCAGGCAAAACATGAGAGAAGGCGTGCATCATGACAACCCTGTGGGCCAGTCTCTGTGCTTGGTGTGCTGCCCAGGTTATCAGGAATTTTCTCCCAAACCGGGAAAGCAGTGTGTGATGTCCACTCACATGACATCACAGCAGTAGAGAGGATTTAAAAAAAAAAAAGTGTGTCCAAAGTCACAGAGTTGATACTTGTCAGAACCAGAATTTGGACCAGCTTTGCCCGCCTCCATGGCCAGCACTCTGTCTCCTCTGTCACTTAACCTGTCATCAGTCACCTCATCTGTGTCACAGGCTGTGATCGAGTGAGATGCTGTAGTTGGAAGTATTTGTAAGTGCCAAGAACCATGTTAAACGTGTTTTTGATTACTTTGACATTCTTACCAGATAAGAAATCTTGTCAAAAATTAAGGTATTTTCACTAAATCAACACTAGAATGGCTTGTTATTATTTGTGGAAATAATGATATAAATCTCTGATGAGGTTTTTTTTTTCATGTTTGAGATGTGTGTGGTAGCCTGGATGCATTCATTCAGGATATTCTTTAGGTCCTGTGTTACCAGGGTCTAGTAGTACCATATTGAACAAAATAAATATTTTCTGTCATCATAGAGTTTAAAATACTGAATAGCGTTTTAAAATAGCACTAGTCCCTTGGGGCGCCTGGGTGGCTCAGTGGGTTAAAGCCTCTACCTTTCGCTCAGGTCATGATCCCAGGGTCCTGGGATCGAGCCCCGCATCGGGCTCTCTGCTTGACAGGGAGCCTGCTTCCTCCTCTCTCTCTCTCTGTCTGCCTCTCTCCCTACTTGTGATCTCTGTCTGTCAAATAAATAAATAAAATCTTTAAAAAAAACATAACACTAGTCCACAGTGTTACTCTGACTTTAATTCCTTGGGTTCAGTCAAAATTTTTCTCATCTGGAATGGTCCTCTGGGGTACAAATGACCTTGGGTTGAGAAACAACCCCTGGTCTATGTTTTCATACGCCATTGCCCTTTCTCAGTATTTTTGTATTTAGGACATTTCCTCTTGAGCACATTTTCTTAATTAAATACTGTTTCTTGAAAAAAAATGGAGGTAGATCATTTCAGTATTTAGCAAGATAATTAAGCTATTTTTCTAGAATTAACCTTTGCCTCTTACTCTCCAAAAGAGGTGAGGGAGAGGAGAGAGAATGTTTTTCAGAGACAGTTGGAGCTTATTAAATACTCAGTGCAATCTAGAATCCACCAGATATTAAGTAATTAAATCAGTACATAGTTACTAATGAAATTGTGATGTCTGCTGGTTTCTAGAGAGAAGACAGGCTAATTTTGAAGGAAACAAAAGTTTGGATAGAACAGTTTGAAAGAGATTTGACAAGGGCACAGATGACGGAATCAAATTTGCAAGATAAATATCAGGTAATGTATGAAAAAGATTTCAACTTCTTAAATTCCTTTTTATGAGTAATATTAATATATGTCATTTAATCCATGTCCAATCTTTCAAATAATATTAATGAGAAAAACCTTTAAAGAAATATTATGTGTCATCTTAAGTTTGCATGTAATTTAATAATTGTGTTTCTGTGTAAATAGGTAGTTTTAAAAAATTCAAGACATTCTATTATAATATGATTGCCATCGTAGAGATAATTAGCACCTCTGTCATTTCTTTTTTGTGGTTGGGATAATTAAATTCTAGTCTTTTAGCAAGTTTGATGAATATAATACAATATGGTTATCTACATTCACTCTAGGACTGACTTACTACTCGTTGCAAGTTTGTACACTTAAATAACATCTTTCCTATCTCCCCACCACCCTTGGTAATCACCATTTTCTTCGTTTTTATGAGTTTGGTTTTTTTCACATGTAAGTGATACCACAAATTATTGTCTTTCTTTGTCTGCTTTATCTCACTTAGCATAATGTCCTCAAGATCTATCTGTGTTGTGACAAATAGCAGGATGTCCTTCTTTCTCATGACATTTATAGATCGATCGATCTGTCTATCACATCTCCTATCATTCATCCATTAATGGGCACTCAGGTTCCTTCCATGGCTTGGCTATTGTGATCAATGCTGCAGTAAACAAGGGACTGCAGGTGTCTCTTCAGTATCTTGTTTTCATTTCCTCTGGGTGTATCCCGAGAGGTAGAATTAGTAGTTTTAAATTGTGTACGTCCATCCTGTACTTAGAGCTCTGAGGGTTCATGACTTTTCTGGAACTCAGAGTCTTATAGATGACCCCACACATAAACGTCTAGTCGTTGCTTTTCTACAGCTCATGATCTTGTAGCTGTCACATAACAAAAAATTCCACCAAAAAATGACTTCAGTGCAAACGGAAAACTACTATAGAATAAGCCGTGTTTAATGAGGTCTCACAACATGACTGTTTGGGGTGGACCCATTATGGGATCCGTTTCTGTTGCCCCCTGCCTGGTTCAACACTGTTGCTCTCAAATTGAGGCCAGAGTTGTTGCTGCTCTAGTTCCCCCAGTTCCCTTACACCGCCATTACTTGGATTTCGGCTTTCAATTTTCACTTCTCAGACACAAAATCTTAGGTTTTCCCATGAAATTATGATTTATTGTATGCAGCATTGACGTTTTCATTCTATTTAAAATAGCAATGCATGTCAGCGGCCAAACTGTAATATATTCTAGTCTACATTATATTTTAATCGGTCTTGCTACATAAAAGGGGGTGGTGATAGGAGACTCAGCATGGCAGATGAGAAAGGATTTAGCTGTTGGCATTAGTGTGTGGATTTTGTGTAATAATATCTGTAAAGTGGCCCGAATTTAGATGGATGATGCCACCAATATTATATTTGTTGAACATGGCAAAGCAAGGTATACGTGTGTATATAATTGCTTTGACACTCTGTGTAATCTTTTTTTCTCAAAAATATAATTTTTTTCTGGATGAGCTTCATGAAAAAATGATTAAACCAGTAAATGGAGAATAGAAATACAAGAACAATATGACTATACTTATTAGACCATTGGTGAGTTTTAGTCTGGGCATAAATTATTTAAAAAATCAAGTCCAAATTATGAAGTTACCTGTTATACAGATGTTTGTATAAAGGGAAAGCAGAGGATTAGGAAAGTATGAAACAGAAACACTCCTTTCAGGCCAAAGATGATCAGCTGTCTCTTAAAAAAGATTTAGGGACCATCTGAAATCTGAACACAGGGAACATTTTCCTCATTGGTGTGTTTCTTATATAATCAGCATTTTCTGTTTCCACTTATCAGTCAATAGTTCATTATCCTGTTTTTTCATGCATAGAATTCTGTGGAACAAAACTGAAGATCGATTTTATGTTTTTGGTATTTTTAAATTACATTAAGTTAGAGGCAATGGAAGAAAAGTTGTGGTAAAATATTTACTCACCATCTCCCCCCAGTGTTCTTCTTGTGAACTTACATGTTTGTTTATTCAGAAATTCTTTCAAATGTGTTACAGGCTAGATTCTGTAGGGACATTCTCATATTCTTTAACATAATTGCACGTTTTAGTGACATTTTCAATTCATATTTGGACTTGGAGACTTATTTTAGAACACGAATTTAGTTATCTTTAAACCAGCATAATTTGGATATATATAATTTCTAACTAAATTATTTGGTACTTAGAAGTAAATCAACTATTTTGATTCTTATCATAGGTTTATATTCCTATTTACTATTATTTCTTGATGTGCATGGACTGGCACATAGATTATTTAACTAGAAATGAGAAATTTCTATGAGATTTCTATATTCTATATTCTATATTTCAATGAAAAATCTTGGGTTTTAGTCCTGCCTCTGCTACTCGTTCTTCCCAAGTTACCTCTGGGCTTCCTGTGGTAATAAAAGTAGAGTACGTCAGTGTTGTAGGGTTATGGAGAGAGCCCGAGGAATGATGTGTAGAGAGGAGTTAGCATGGGACCAATCTCCTCATCGGGCTTGGGGAACAGTAGCTGCTGTCAGAATCATGACTGTCATCATTATGTCAACAACATATATTGAGTGTTTTCCCACTATAAAGGACTGTTATTTAGGAAATGTGGTTTCCTTTGCATTTGCTGTTTTTGACTAATTTCCAGGTTGTTGCTCTTTTTCCTCTTTTAGTCATTTAAGCACTTCAGAGTTCAATATGAATTAAAAAGGAAACAGATTGAACATTTAATACAACCTGTGCATAGAGACGGTAAACTGTCACTTGACCAAGCGTTGGTAAAACAATCCTGGGACAGAGTGTCCTCCAGGGTAAGTTCTCTTGAGATTAATTTCATGAAGGCTGACATAACAGTCAAGAACATTTTCCATCATGTTTTTCTACAGAGTGATTTTTCATCTGGCCCTACAGCCTCTATCCAAGACAGGGACGGCTTACCTCTGGGAGTTTTCCTCTAAGTTAGTGGCCGCGCTCAGCTTAACAACTCTTCTGCTCTGTCGGCCTTGCACATAGTTTCCCCGTTGAGTAGGTGATGGATGGCAATCCTCAAAGACTCAATTCTGGGACATTTAGAAGAGATGACTCTCCCCAGAATGGAGCCTCGACAATTTCCCTAAAGTCTATAATCCGGTTTCATCAACAGTCGGTCATCCTCCTATATGTACAGTCATTTTTACAGCCTTGAATTTAAGCAGATTTTATCCAGTCCTTCACGAGCCTGAAGAAGAACTGCTCAGTAATGTTCATGTTAATATTCTGCAAACTTAAAGGCTGAGATTTCAAAACCTCTGAAACTCCTATCACTAATCAGAATATTTGCCTTGAACTTACCCTGTTATCTTTTTATTTTATAATCTAATCCTTTTCCCACAAACTCTACCAGAGACTAGGTTAGTTCTAACCACCTCAACATCTCCCACCTGACATTCCACTAAGTCAGGAAACACTGCTTAAGAATTGTATAAAGTGGTAGAAATTAAGAAATAGTTCGAAATTATACTATCATAGAAACAATCCTGAATATTCTACTTCCTCCAGAGATAACTGGATGACCCTGACTTTCCTGGACCTGTTCTCATGTAGCAGATTTTAAAGGCTACACATCAGCTGGCGTATAATAGCAACATCCTTGAGCATTTCAGCAAACCCAGTCCCTTCCCTTTCAGTGAAATCCAAATTGAAACTCAGCAGGGGCTTCGTGCTCTTCCTATTAGAAGAAAATTGTTTAAGCTCTCAATAATGTCCTTCCATGTCTAAGATGTATTTTAAGTTTCCTCAAAACTTTCTTGTAACTATAATTTTCTCCTCATTCTCAAAGTATCAGATTCAGAACACAGATATTGTCTTCCTTGATATTCATTAAGTTAACCTGAAATTATTAACTCAAACCCTTATATGGGCCTTAGAAATTATTTGGGTGAGTTTTAGGAATTGTCTTCTGTATTAAAGATAATTACATATTTCTCCTTTTGTATTTCAGCTCTTTGATTGGCACATACAGCTTGATAAATCTCTCCCGGCACCTCTGGGCACCATAGGAGCCTGGTTATACAGAGCAGAGGTGGCCCTGAGAGAGGAAATTACCATTCAGCAGGTGCATGAGGAAACGGCCAACACAATACAACGGAAACGTGAGCAACACAAGGTAAGGGTCCTGGTGGGGAAATCTTCTGGCACTGCAGTCCTAGTGTGATCTGGGGATGTGGCTATTTACACCTTCCGTGGACACGGGCCTCTCAAGCATCACTCATCCCGTTTCGGAGATGTCGCACTTGCCTCACCCATGCTTGTGACTGACGGTCCCCGTAGATCCATTCTCTGAGGTATTTTCCAGTAGCTCTGTGGTATTTTTTTCAACTGTGGTTATCTTTGTTATTGCTATTGCTATATGTTATTTTTCAAAAGATAAGCCCACAGGCCATACACATTTGTAAATAATGGTTGGCCTTTGACTGCAGACCTCATTCCTGTCTCCGTTCTCAAAGAAAGGCAAGCCAAGTTGACAAGTTCTTGGGTTCTGTGCTGTGATGGGACAAGGGTTGAAGGAGAGTGGTGATTTAAGGAAGTGGTGGGATGAGGCCTTGATGGCTTTTTAGTTATTTATAAATGTTTCAGCTTACTGCCAAGTCAGTTGTGCTCCGTGTAAGTGCTAACATCCTTCCTCTTTGTGTTCTGTCATAGCACAGACCTACCTTAAAATGCTACTTTTCATCAACATCACATTAAACTCAATCCTGCATTTTGTGCAGCTGAATTTGTGTACCACATTTACTGTGTCACGGTGCGAATTACTATGTATGTGGAAAACAGACAAGCAGAGATGATGACCACATAGGGGCAATTTATAGCTCGCTTATATTTTCTGCCAGAATATTAACATTTTTAACACTGCTTCAAGGAAGTAGACTTACGTATTCTAGACCAAACCGTAAAGCAAATTCATGACAGGTTTTGTCCCATGCCCCTTTTGGACCTCCTCTCAACTGAGTTCACTCAACCCAGACTCGGCCACCAAACAAGAGGGACACAAGAAAATTTTGTTCCTGCACAATTAGTCAGGGCCCTCCCTGTGTGGATCTTGGCCTTTCTTCAGTTAGAATCAGTACCTCCAGACACTCTTAAGTTTTGCTGAATATCTCTTAGCCTTTCCCTTTCCTGCCACCATCAACACGCACAAAACACACAGAAAACTCCTTAGAATCCACTTCTCAGGTAAGAACACCATTTGGGATCTGTTCCACAGGTAGAGATACACACACATACAATCCAGGCCTGCTAGTCTGTACGGTCCATGGAGATGGAAGATAAGAGATCGAATCACAAGAGTTTTTCTGGGACCGAACCAGGGTTGAGGCTTCTTAGAATCAGAAAAGCCTAGGCTGTCCACATTGAGGTTCCCAGGATATTAAAAATAGAGGGAAATTCTGAAACAGTGTTACACAAATGATACCGCTTCAACAAATTACAATTCATCATAAATACCATGTAATGCATCATGAAGCAACTGAAATGATGTTTAACCGATATGAGTATTTCATACAAAAGAAGTCACTTTAGGATTTAAAATCAAATGCAGGGTATATTTCGATTATGGGTTATATGTGTTAATTTAGCAAATATACACCGAGGGTCTACTCTGTGCTGGTTTTACGTACCAGAGGAACTGGTGAAGGTGCCTCCAATCTAGAAGTTTGAGGTACAACGTGTATTTGTTGTTTGCATAATACACGTAAGTCTGATTTGAATGCTCCACCTTCGAGAAAATGCCCAACAATATTAGCTATACTCTTTACTAGGTGATAAGAGTTAGCAGAAATGTTAATTCGCCATGCACTCTGGACTGCCACAATCTCTGCTAAGGAGTGAGTTTTAAGTTGGACGCATACACGCTGTCGGTGTATCTCTCAGTGATTCTATGACTCCAGGCTCCTCATGACCCTTCTGGCTCCCTTGAGAGAGAAACCCTGTGCCAACCACGAAGTAGGCAGCGAGAACCATCCTTTTGCCAAAGTGCAGTAAGCGACCATAAAAACGAGAAAAGAAATGGAGTAGAGAAAAGGGGAGTGGGAGGAATTGGAGGAGAGGCTTATCTGAGACTAAAAATCAGAAGCTGGGGTGTGCAGCGAAGAGACAACAGGAAGCAAGCAGGGGCAAGTCAGGGCGAAGACTAGGTTCCCGGCAGATCTCCAGAATGATCTTACTGAGGGAGGGACTTGTACTAGGTCTGAACACAGGTCCTTAAAGTCGTAGAGTCATAAAACAATGTCACTGTCAGTGACAGAGAACATAAATTCTCTCTCACTTAAAATATATTTATTAGGTGCCTAAAATAAGATCAGCTTTGCTGATGTGGAAAATTTGAATCATTGTTAAGGTAACTAAAATTCTAGACCCCTTCAATATTAGAAAAATCAGCCCATCAATTTGGTATTACTACTCTTTGCTGGTATATTGAGTTCATTTGGAAATGCAATATATACATCAAAAAGAGCACAATATAGGACGCATCAGTACATAAGCAAGAAGGTTTTAGAATATTATCCTCCTATTGCAGTCTATAAGCAATGACAGCTTTGCCTTGAAAACTTAGATATGCTATCAGGAACAAGAATTTTTGGTTTTCTGCATTACTCACATCTTTTAAATATATTTATATACCACAGGACAATTGTTCATTGCTGAATACATAATAACTGTTGGAAAACTGTATTCAGATAATTTTTAAAATATGTTTTTGGAAAAGGTCATTTTATAAATGGTTTTACCAAAGTTATTTTTTTAATAACTTGCATGTATATAGAGTCATATTATTCTGAAAAGCAAGATACACCTTTGCTAGCTTTTCTATTTTCCAGATGCCCTTAGGCTTAGTTATCTAGGAAGGTAAGAAATAGAGTTATAGCTAACTATGAGCATTTAGCTACATTTCTGTCTTAAGTACTTAAGACTAAGTACTGACTTAAGTACTTAAGTACTAAGCACTTGACATGTAAGATATGATTGCAATGATTAATTGTTAGGCAGAGAGAGGTTAAGTGCCTTGCCCAAAGTCACATAGGTGATAATCGAGATTGTTTTATTTATTTATTTTAAAGCTTTTGTTAATTTGTTTATTTGTCAGAGAGAGAGAGAGAGCAAAAGCAGGGGGAATGGCAGGCAGAGGAGAAGCAGACTCCCTGCTGAGCAGGGAAACTGATGTGGGACTTGGTTCCTGTACCTGGACAGGACTCTGGGATCATGACCTGAGCTTAAGGCAGATATTTAACCGACTGAGCCACCTCGACATCCCTACTCCAGATTCTTTTAAACACTAAACTTAAACCATGTCCACAAAGCTATCGCATAATACATGTAGAGCAATTAAAATTCCTAATTTTTAGTAGTAGTATTGCTTTGGACAAGGCTTTCAGTCTTAAGGAATCATAAAAATAGTCATCAAACTCTACATCTACTACCCATCCCTACTGTAGTCATCAACCCTACCTAGATCACTTCTCCTCCTGTTTTGAAGATTTTATTTCTTGCATGACAATGCATGCCATAATTCTTAATAACTTCAGTAACCCACAGATGATCCTACCAACAACCTGGCCTTTTAGTTTCTTGGTCTCTTGTCTTTCAGGGATCCCATCCTATACCCTGTTCTAGCCCTTCAAGACATAGGCATAGTCCACAGCTTGTCATCACCAGTAACTGAAACCAACCCCCTGACACACAAGCTCTTTTTCAAGCACCTGTCTCACTGTCTAACCAATTTTGCCCCAACTCTAAATTGCATGGACTCTATGCCCTATAATCCATGATTTTTCTGCCTCTCCCCCTCTTCATGTCATCCTTTCCCTGGGTCTTCTACTTAAATTCAGTGCTGAATCAGTAAAGGTCATCACTTGTACACACACTAGTTGTCTTGACCAAGTTTCCTTTGTCCCGTGGGCCTGGTTAAAACACAACCCTGGTTATAGCCCACTCACTGCCTAGTACCCCCCCACACCATATGTAGCTGAGTGTGGCTGCAGAGAAACACACCCCCAGGCACGATGACTAACCCAGCTGGGTCCCTAATGCTGCCTGGCACTCCAGAGGCATTTCCCGACTCCATTGCCTCTTTATTTTGGGGACAACTGTTCCACCTTGTCTCTTCAAATCTCCCACACCTCCTCCCATATCCTTACTCTCCGCTGGTGACACTGCTTCCTATTTCTCTGAGAAAATAGAAGCAATCAAAAAAGAATTTCCGCAGGCTCCCACGACCACATCAACCCACCTACGTGCATCTGTGCCCAAATACTCAGTCTTCACTTCTGTTACTAGGGATGAACCATCTGTCCTCCAAGCTGAGACCAGCCCCTCCACATGTGTATGAGCTCCCATCCTCCCTGCTTTTCTCCAGTAAACAATTCCTGCAGTTCTTGCCTTTTTTAAAATTTTTTTTCCCTCTCTCTGCTGGATTTTTTTCCCACCCACGTAAAGTCTATGCTGTTAATCCTCTGATCTTAAAGACTCCTTTAATAAACACAATTTTAAAAATAGAATCTGTCTTTCTTAACCCTCCCTTCCCCTCTAGTTACTGTACATTGTCCCCTCTCCTTTTTCAATGAGGCTCTTTGAAAGAATTACCTGTGCTCATTTCGGTTTCAGAATTCTCTTCTCCAATTCTTTTGAGAACCCATTCCAGTCGAGCTTTCTCTTGCCATGCTGTTCATGCCAGGTTCATGAGAGTCGTCCTTCTTCCTCACTCGGTGCTCAATTCTCAGTTCTCATCCTACCTCGCCTATCAAAAGCATTTCACATAGTTATTTCCTTATCCTCGAACCACTTTCTTTTTTTAAAAAAGATTTTATTTATTTATTTGACAGACAGAGATCGCAAGTAGGCAGAGAGGCAGGCAGAGAGAGAAAAAGGAGGAAGCAGGCTCCCCGCTGAGCAGAGAGCCTGATGCAGGGCTTAATCCCAGGACCCTGAGATCATGACCTGAGCTGAAGGCAGAGGCTTAACCCACTGTGCCACCCAGACACCCCAACTTGAACCACTTTCTTCATTTGGTTTCCCCATTTTCTTTCTACCCTTCTGGCTATGCTTCTAATGTTTCGTGGTCTTTCCACAAATATTTACTGCATATTCTCTATCTGCAGAGTAATGTTCTCAGCATTTGTGATGCACCCGTAAGAAAAACAGAAAATACACTCATGTAATTTCCCTTCTAATGGGAGGAGGTGGATAAGAAATACTAAATGCAACTAAGTAATAAATAAATTATGTATTAGGTTAGAAAGTCAAAGGACAAAGAGTATTAAAGGTGTTGCAGTTTTAACTAAGGCTGTCGCTGAAACCTCGCTGAAAAGATGTTATCAAACAGGCAAGCACATTCCCATCTGAACCCCTTTGCCCTTGCCATTGTTCCGGAATGTTCTCTGTCCTGGGCCTGAAACATTCTCTCATTGATTAGTCTCAGTACATTCTTCCTCATTTCGTTTGGGCCTTTACTGAAAAGTCAACTCTTAGTCAACGTTTTTCAATCCACCCCTTTGAAACTACCACTCCTTTTCCCTCTTCCCTGCGTAATTATTCTCTTTGGCACTTATCTGCAATCTCAACCGCTATTTTAATTATTATCATTTACTGCTTGATTTCCTATGCTCTAATATCAACTCCATAAGGGCAAGAATTATTGTTTGTTTTTTCCTGTTGTATTCCCAGCCCCTAAACATGATGACAAATATTCAGAATTTTAAGTGGGTCAGTAATACAGATTCATATTTACTGGGAAATTGTCCATTTGACGAAGTTTTCAAAATCATTGACATAAAATTGTTCAAAATATTCTTTGGTAATCTTTTCCATGTAGTTAAGCCCCTATTTTTTCCTCAATATTGTTTCTTTGCCCTTCCTTACTTTCCTTAATTGTGCTTTTGGCACTGTTGATTTTCCCTGTCGTAACTGTCTTTTCTCATCTACTTTCTTACAGAAGAATGATGGTATTGCTGTCTGTTATGTGAGAATAGAGACTGGGTTAGTAATAGAGGGTAGAAGCCAGGGAGCCAGTCTCAATAATCCATGTAGGGTGGCTTGAGCCCGGATTGTAGTTGTAGAGATGGTGAGAAATGGTCAGATTCTGAATATTGTTAAGGCAGAGCAATTTTTGGCATTAGATACTGATTATGAAAAAAAAGGAGAGTCATATGAGACACTGTTTTTTTCAACTGAGAATTTGGAAGAATGGGGTCTCCATCAGTTGAGATGGAGAGACAGTGAAGCAGGTCTGGGGAAAGATCAGAAGTTCAGCCTGGGGCACAGTATATTTGTGGCATATATGTATACTATATTATATTATAATTATATTTTATATATATGCCATATATATATGGGGGCACAGGATATGTGGCATAGATAATAAGAGATAAGAGACAGGAGCTCAGGACACAGGTGTAGGCTGGAGATAAATATTCAGACTCATTGGTATATAGAAGGATGTCGGAAGCTCTGAGACTAAAGAAATTAAGGACGTATACACAGAGAGAAAAACCTGTCAAGAACTGAGCCCTGAGGGAATCTAACATCAAGAGATCAAAGAGTGAAGATGAACCAGGGGAAGAGTATGAGAAAGAGTGATCAATGAGGTGGGAGGGAATCCAGCTCCTGTGCTCTTTTAGAAGCTATGGGACGCGGTGCCTCCTGGGTGGAGCATTACCCTCACGGGAAACATGGCCACAGCAGTGCTTTTAAAATACAAGTCAGATCATTTCAGCCCTCTCAAAACTTCCCACTGGCTCCCACCTGTTCAAAATAAGCATTCCCAAAGTCTTACAAAAGCCCGGGAGGCCCACAGATCTGCAACCCTCTCTGCTTGCTTTCCCTCCTCTCTCCACCACCTGCTGCCCCAATCGTTCCTTCGTTTCACCTCAGTCGCTGAGAGAGGGGCTTTGGTAGCTCCCCCAGCCACGCGGTTTTGTCAGGGTCTCCCTATAGTTCTGTCGGTTTTTACTCTATGTATTTTGAGGCTTACTAGACATGTTAAGTTCAGAATTAAGATAGCCACTAGTAAATTAAAAGGCTCATCCTTAAATGATTAATTACATATAATGATTTTTTTTTCTCAAATCTATTTTGCCCGATATTGTTACACTCCTACCAGTTTCCTTTTGCTAGTATTTAAGGGTTCTGGCTCAGTAGAACTCTGAGTTTCATTGTTTTCGCCTTCTCCAAGTTCCAAGACTCAAACTCCTACAGCAGTGGTATAGATATTTGCCTCAAACAGTCAGCTTTTTCCATTTATTTTTGCTCACAGGTCTATGATCCAGTTTTGGGGTCATATTTTAATGGGAGTTGGAGACCTAAAAGATTTTCCTTACTTCCTGTGCGTCCACCAATGAGTGAAAGTCACATGCTGTGCTCATCAACTAGCTGGTTTTTAGTGCGATGGCCAGTGACATCACACCACCTAAAGTTCCTTTATCATATTTTTGAAAACGTTTTTGTTTGTTCTGATATCTTGTCAAAATTTTTTTTCCATTAGCTAGATACTGACTATAATAAGGAAAGCTGTTTAGAAAACAACTGGGCATAGGAGTGTTCCAATAGAGTCCCAGAACCCTGCTCATATATTAACATGTAGTCATATATAATACATCAGAGCTATGTGGCCTATTGGCTCTAAATTTGCTCTGCACTCACTTGTAGGAGTCTCAGCCAAGATCATAAGCCACAGAAGTGTGTCTAGATGTTATAAAGGAGGCAAGGAGTGACTAAATATACTCCCAGTCGTTAGCTGCTTTAGGTTGGTCTTCTGTCCCCTGTGATCAGCTCCGGCACACAGTGGTCTCCATCTGGGCATGAGTGACTTGTGAATATATGTACAGGTACCTGTGCAGAACAATAGGTGATCATAGCAAATATACCAGGATAGAAATACTATGGCCCTATATTTTTCTACAGTGTGAAAAGTAATGCTCTCAAGTTAAAAGGCGCAAACACGCATGTCTTTCCTGAGCAAGCGCATATAACCTTAACATTTTAAAAATATTATTTTCAGTTACTCAACCTATAGTATAACCTTAACATTTTAATTTACATATGGGAGCCTTAATTTTTTTCCCCCTTCCATCAATGTTTCTCTTAAGGCTTTAGGATTTTTTGGCTTCTCTTTTCTCCAATTAGTCCACTAAATCTCAATGTGAGCTAAACACTGTTAATCTTAATGGATCATTCTGGTGGGCTAATGGGTCTTACTTTTCAGTGAGTGACAAGCTATTGGGTATTTATTCTCCTACTGAGAAACAAACTAAACTGTAGAGAATATGGCATGAACCATGTTTCGTCTTTGCTTCTGGGTGAGAAATTGGCTAGGAACCGTGACGTACTTCTGTGTCTTTATACAAGTAAGTCTACCGACAGTGAAAAACTCAGAAAACAAATCTAGATAAGTTATTAAAATTTGTGTGGTTCTGTATAGCCTACAAAGAATATTTGTAAAGATCACATTTGATCTTTCCACTCTGATATCTATGGGACATTCCCTGTGCTTGTTTGAAATATTCTAACCATAAGAGTATTTTCATAGTATTGTGATATTATTGACTTAAATGGTGAACAAGTAGTACTGTGTAGTAGTCCACATGCATTCAAAGTAAGATAACAGGAGAGTAATACATACATGTGTGAACGTGTGCGTATTACCATTAAAGGGTTAAGCCAGCTGCCTTTAGTTTACAGCTTCTAAAAACCAACACATTCAAAATCAAGGAAGGAGGAAAATCCTAGCAAATCTTTGTTTGTAGCAGTAACTACGTTTTCCTTTGGACCATGTGCCTTTAAAATGCCTGAATGCATTGCCGTGCAAGTGTCATGTGTGCTTAAAAGATGCCATAATTATTAGATACAGCTCTAGCACAGACCTTATAGACCAGCACCAGGGCTCCTGGACAAGGTAAAAACCTGCAAGAGGCACCACGCCGCGTATGGATGTAGCTGCACGATCAAATTGTTGAGTACATTGACTCATCGGTGCAGGCTGAAAATTATGCTTCTTAGCCTCCTGTGAACATGTTTTTTTCATTTTTTTTTATTTTTTTAAATTGTATCTTAGGATCTGCTTCAAAACACAGATGCCCACAAAAGAGCATTCCATGAAATCTACCGGACCAGGTCTGTTAACGGGATCCCAGTGCCACCTGATCAGTTAGAGGACATGGCCGAGAGGTAAGAGGACTGCTGATTATAAATGAAGTGTCTTTTTTTAAATGCTTGGTAGGTGTTTTTTCCATTTCTTTTCTTTTCAATGAATTGATTTTTTTCTTTACAGAGATGCTTTCACTCGGTACATAAAAATCTAGTTCCCATAACATATGCTAAGAATGCCAACGTTCTAATGTATTATTGTTTGAAAAGAGTAGACCTGAATATACCCACAGCCTGGAAATCACAGAAATGGTTTCTTCAGAGACTGTATTTTTATTCAGTACTGTGAGGAACATTATGTAATATTACAAAAACAGCTTATAAAAGAAACAGATGAGAGTTGCCTTGGCAGGGGAAAGAACTAAATTAAATACTTCACTCAATCATGATTTGCCTTTAAATCCAGAGCTAGAAAAGGAGTCAGATCTCCTGATACTGATTGATCAGCCAGAGTTTAGAAGACCTTGTGCCTGCTATTATATTTAGCACTGACGTGTAACGTGTAACAGGTTAAGTAAGCACCGTTCTGTTACTATTAGTTACATTCTGTAAATTCTCGGTGTTTTATTTCTAGGTTTCATTTTGTTTCCTCCACATCAGAGCTGCACTTAATGAAAATGGAATTTCTAGAATTAAAGTACCGTCTGCTCTCACTGCTGGTTCTTGCAGAGTCAAAGCTGAAATCTTGGATCATCAAGTATGGGAGGAGAGAGTCAGTGGAGCTGCTTCTGCAAAACTACATCGTAAGTCTCCCCGGTGCTTTGAAAAAGAAGTCAGGCGACAACGCGTGTTTAGCATTTCGTACCTACCAGTTTATTTGACACTATTATTTTTATCTTGAGTTTAAAGGTACAAGGGTGTTAAATGGGTATGATGTAAGTTAGCTCTTTGCAATAATCTGAAATATTCACCTAGGTCCTTTGGAAAAATTGAAAGATTTTGCTGTATTAACCATACTAAACCCTTGTGATTGGCTTTATTGCTTAAAAAAAAAAAAAAAAAAGTTTTTACATTGCATACCCGTGACTTTGATTGTGAGCTCACCGTTGAAATTGAGTTAAAAACACTTATGTCATGTCTCTAAAAAATAATCATTCTCTGTTATTCATATGGGAACTATAATATGTGTGTCTCTGAGTTTCGTTGCTTCTCGTGTGCATGCAGGAAAAGTAAAATTCTTGTCTGTGAGTCTCTGTACCAATTTAATTTTTATGGATCATCATATATTTTGGGCTATCAGTATGAATAATTCCATATCTACATAAAATAGTAGCCCTGCATTAATGAAGATATTAGGTTTTCTCTAACTAGCAGCTTCTATTTACATGTAATTCGAGAATTATTTATTAAAGGTAGTTTATTTCTGTTAAACAACGCCACCCACAAATTTATTAGCAATACAAACTTGCTTTCAAAGTTATCGTGCATAAGTCATCTCAGTACTGTACTACTCCATTTATGTTGAATCACATATTCTAAATGAGAAATTAGTAAATTTAAAATCCAAGCCCATTTCTAACATGACTAGTCAGAGCAGCTTTGTAACTGGTATGACTGAATGTTTGTTGAAACCATATCATTACTGAAGCATTCTAGAATCAGAATATATTTTGCTATATTTTAATTAGATTTTTAAAGTGATGAATGAACAAGATGCATTTGGGAAAAAATACATTTACACTAGAACCTTTCTTTAGGGTTACTACAATTGTCTTGGAAATATGTGTCAAGAAATGTGAAATCTGTTGTGATGTGTTCCCTTATTCATTCTGAATTGTTTTGGAAAATAATGAAAAATCTCATTTTTTAAGTTTGAGCAATTACTTTAGTCTTTTAAGCATTAAGCATTGATAAGCATTTATATTTGGGGTTTAGTCATGTCAGTGGTACACAATGAGCTCAGCAGGTAATTATGCAGGATCCATCTTTGTTCTCACTATTTAAGGACAGACAATCAGATTGAATGCGTAATGGGAGTGTTCCACCAGGTTAATGTTCTAATAAAAGGCTGTTAGTAATTCTCTTTGAACTTCTCAAATAAAAGATATGTAAGTAGAGAGTTATATATTAATGATTTTAAAAATTAATGTTAATTTAAAAAAAAAACCTAGTTCTGCTTTCTCCATAAAGTAAAGAGAATTTCACTAAGCTGCTGGTTTTAAACTGCTTCATAACTTTTAACTACTGGTAAACTTGCCAATTTCACTACAAATGTAGCACATTTGATTGAGCATTTCTTAATATTTTTATTCCATGGTGAAAAACACCTATTTATTGCTAACCCTTCTTTTCTATGAAGGGCCTTACAGTATTTTTTGTTTAATAGTTTTAGTAAATGTGGGATATTGAGTGTCCCCATTTACCCATTGTTTTCCCTGTGTCATCTTGTATCCTAGTGACAACCCTAGGGGATGGGCATTTCCACATAGTTTCACTGAGAAAAATAGAGCCTTTCAGCGCTCAACCCACATGTTCCAGGTGGCACAGTTGGTAAGAAGTAGACTCTTGGTAAGAAGTTAGTTAAGAAGACTGAAATCCTGACTCTTCAGGATTTGAAGTTACATCATTCCAAACCAAAAGTTTCAGCACTGAACCTGACTATCTAACAAAATGGGCTAGGAAAGTTTTGTTGTTGTTGTTGTTTTTTTTTAAGTTAAAAGACCAAATAATTAAAACGATCTCCTGTAGCTTGGTGAATTAAGGAATGCAGCTCACATAAATATTAGTTACATTTAATGTTAGTTCATATTTAACAATATTTTACACTTACATACTGTAGCCTGATAGTGACAGTGACAGAAATAATAATTTCTGTTTAGGCATGATATTGGGGCAGAGTGGGGCGAAGTAGGGGAGATATTACAGTCTGGCCACCAGGCACATGGAAATGTGTTGAATTGTAGTTCAACTACTTACAACCCATGTGACTTCATAAATAACTTAATTTCTAGGAGACTTAGTCTTTCCCAAATTTTTAGTAATAATGGTGATGACGATGATGATGATGATGATAGAATTACAGGGACTTTTGTAGGGAAGAAAGATGGACACATATTACTTTCCTTTTATCTCACACCCTCTATAGCTTCTCTCATCCCTTTAGAATTTGTGAGAAAATAATTTTCTTTAGGATGGACTATTTCAAAGAGTGAAGACTTCCAAATAAAATAATAAAGTCAGGTTCTTAAATCTAATCCTCTCCTTAGTTTCTAAAAAAATGTATTGTAATGAGCCATATGCTGTTCTACATCATCTATTAACTAAAGTAATATGCAGGATGTAAAAGTTCCATAATTATCTTTTCCTTAGTTGGAATTCTCAATTCCATCTTATTCATATGCAAAAAAACGCACCGTGTTTTAAAGGGTTAGAGAATCAGAAAATGTGCTTCCTACTTACCTCTTGTACTAGGTGCTCAAGTGTACAGCTGCCATGTGCTTAAGAAACTCTTGGAAAATACTCCACAAATGCTTGCTAATTAAACCTGTGCCACATGCTATTCATAAGAGATTACATGCTGTAATATAAATCGGAGCTCATCGGTTTGGTTTTTGCTGTCATACTTGTTCTTGACATGACCATGCTTGTTAACACATGCTCCAGTTTTACTATGGAAGAAAGAGGATAATCCATTCTTTTCCATAGAAGGAGAGCTCTTGGAATTGTGGCCTGTGTGAATGCAGCATTAGTAATGTGAACACTTATTTTATTATTTGTAATTATTTTATTAATGTAAGTAGGCAAGCCTGATAAAGCCTCTTCTCAAAGATGATTTTTTAAATCTTAAATTACCCGGCTTAGCTCTGTTCAAGTGAAATCAATGAATGAAATTTATGTATCTCTATATTTATCTTGTGAAAGAAGTTTGGTTATCTTCCACTAATACTTTGGATTTAGTGGGATAGAGACATCTTCTTTTTCTGGAAGTGCCATCAACTGTAACGTGGCTTATTTGTTGAACTTGAGAGCCAAATGTAAGCCTTATTTTAATTTTTTTTAATAATTATATAGTTCTTTGTTTTTAAGATTTTATTTATTTGAGAGAGAGAGAGAGAGAAATGGCAGGAGCAGGGGGGAGGGGCAAAAGAGGGAGAAGCAGACTCCCCGCTGAGCAGGGAGCCCTAAGCAGGCTCTGTCCCAGGACTCTGTGATCATGACCTGAGCTGAAGGCAGACACTTAACTAAGCCACCCAAGTGCCCTACAAACCTTATTTTTAAAGAAATAAATTAATCCTATCATTATTTTAAATACATTTGCATTTTCTTTTATACCCTTCTGAGAGACTGTCTAGTTAGCTCATGCTAAAAAGGAGATTTAGCAGTCCTCCTGCTAAAGTGATATTAATATACAAAATAATTCATGCTATCAAATGGATTTACTCTGTGTTCAGAAAGAAAAGTGTCAAAATAAATGAAACAGTTAAAAGGTAAAATAACAAATAAGGTATCTTCCTTCAAAAATTAATTGCCTAGTCTTTCTAATAGAAAGGCCCAAAAATACTTTAATGAGTCCCTACAACATTTATAATATTCTTCAAAAATATCCTATTTTCCCCCTTGGAAATGAAACTGGAAATAAACTTTTCTCTTGTTCATTTGTAATTAATTTGTAAGCAATTCAAGCAAAAGCATATTTAATGAAGTCTTTCTGTCCAATACAGCCACTATTTCCCATTCCTCTCACACTTAGAAAAATTGTTTTCTCATTAGCTTCTTGAAATTTGTTCCAAAAATAAACAGAGAATATTTTTTAAACATTGCCAAATATATTTATCTCTTCAATTGTCTGCAATGTCTTGCACATTAGGTGTAACTTTCCTTTTTTGATCAAATTATGGTATGTTCATTTGGTTTAATTATTCCAAAATTAAATTGCTATAAATTACTCTTTCCCTAGTTGGGGAACGGGGAGGTTAAAAGAGTTGAACATAAGGCTAAATAATCACTTAACCAATTAATTGCTTTACTTACCAAAGTAATATAGCCTGTTAACATATTGAAATAAGTGTTCCTCATGGAACCCTTCATTCCAGGTAACTCGCAGCTTTCCCTAGTCACTATATTCCTGAAGAGTAACTTATATATAGGTAAAGTGCTTCATAAACATAAAATGCTATGAAATATATTATGCATGGAATGTTTTTAAGTGTTAGCTTGAAATACAAAAATTTATCAGTAAAATTGGGGGAAGTCTATGACATTATGAAGTTTTATATCTGCACTCAACTATTTTACATCTCCGTATTAAAAGTATTCATGAACATATCACACTGGACTTCAGCTGGTTTTTAAAAGCTAATTTTGCAGTTTATAATAGAGACACTTATCAAGTATTTTACTGGATTCAAATCATAAGAACTACTTGTACTATTAAAACATTGATAATATATTCGCATTTTTTTTTTTACTACAACAGGACTAATCTTTGAAACAGAGGTTGTTTCATATTTCCTGGCGTTAACAATAAAATTTACCTAAGGATTTTTTATGTGTTCTAAATTGTATAGTGCCCGTTTGCTGATGGTGGCTCTGTTACCTATGTAAATTACATACAGCTATAGACATGGTTTATCTGTAATTTTTACACTTGTGGATGGGCTATGTGATTATTAAAAATTTTTCTACTTGTAAACATTTTTTGTACTTTTTATTTTAAATGAAGTGTGCAATGTGCCATTTATTTATAATCCAAGCTCCTCAGAGCCATCATTCACCAGAATTAATGTTCAAAGAGCAACAAAATCCCACAGCTCAAACGCAGTTGGATAAGAAAATGTTCTTCCAAATTTAGTGCTTTCTAAATGTTAGCCCTAGGTTGTCTGGAGAGACTTCGGTCTCTTCTAAAAGCAAACCCTTGTGTGGAGAAATAGAATACTTTCTCAATAGTGCTGGGTTAGAATTAAAAGTGTGGAATCAATTTATAGTCTCAGAATAACCAGGTTATTTTAAAGCAGTTGAATTAATTTGCTATTTTTTACAAGTGTGAGATTGGCAAATTTGGGCAACATACCCATATTCCTCTCTTGAAGAAATGGACTTTGGTATTTCTACCTATGCCTAGCGTTTGCCGTCTTCTAACCACTGCCCCCTTTCTAGTCTTTTATAGAAAATACCAAGTTCTTCGAACAGTATGAAGTGACATACCAGGTCTTGAAACAGACAGCAGAGATGTACGTCCAAGCTGACGGGTCAGGTAAAACACATGATAGAGCTGGCTGAACTGTTGAATGCAGCAGGCTTTAAACCTACAGGTTGCTGTGATCAGATTTTTTTTTTCCCCTGCTGAATCTTTCTGGGACCATGCCATCGGCCCGGAGAGCACATATTGGCTTCAGTCCCCTTGACTTTGTGCAATGCCTGTCTGACCTATATAATCGTACTGTGTGTGTGTGCATGTCTCTGTGTGTAATCTTCTGAGAACAGGCAAAAAAAAGAAAAAAAAGAAAAAACAAAGCATTCATTTTCTAAATTGCTATTTTCTAAACTATTTTCAATTCTGAGGATTAGATAAAAAGAGGTAGCTTGAATATTATCAAGTGAATGAAAACTTAAGTTAGTGTGAAGACACACGTTGTAAAATGTGTTTGCTTCATTTTGTAAATATGTCATGTTTGTCAAAAATGAATTACCGCTTTTGTGATCAATACTATATATGTGGCCATGTATTTGAGTGTGTATAATATATGAAAAAATACATGTCATTCATTGCATCCCCATTTATCAAAAATTTTAAGTGTATTATCATTTTTAACCTTTATAAATGCCTGTGAATATGGTATAGCATGTTCCCATTAGCTGAAAGAAATTGTAACATTTCATCTTTTAACTTCATAATCTAAAGAATTATAATTGCACACTATACCATACTATACTATATATAGACTATATACTATACTATGTATAGACCATAGGGGGAAAAAAACTTGGTGGATTTAAAATACAAAGTAAGGGTTATAATTTGTTGTATCTGTCTTAGTGGAAGAAGCCGAGAATGTGATGAAATTCATGAACGAAACCACTGCCCAGTGGCGGAACCTCTCAGTAGAAGTCAGGAGCGTTCGGAGCATGCTGGAGGAAGTAATTGCTAACTGGGATCGATATGGCAACACTGTGGCCAGTCTTCAGGCCTGGCTAGAGGATGCAGAGAAAATGCTAAATCAGTCAGAGCATGCCAAAAAGGTAAGATTTCTTCTTACCAAAGGAAAGCAATACACCCAAACTAATCAAGAGACACAGCAGACTTCTCTAGGGAGTGTTACATATTCGCAAATCTGACTCAAGATTCTTGACTTTGCCTGCTCTCAGGCAGATAAATTATTTTAGGCCAAGAAATACACTGCTTTATAGAAGTTACGTTAAAACAGTTCCCTCTCTGATCAATTCAGTGTTTTGCTTTTGCATTCAGAAAAACAGGAGCCTATGGAGGGACAGCCAAACCCCCAGGAAGCCCAGGGGGCAACAGAGGTCGGTATATTTACCATTAGGTCTGTACGTGAAGGGCACTGACCTCTGTGGATTTCCTCATTTTAGAGAAGACAACATAATACTGATTCTGTGTAATGACACACACCAGCTGGACATCTGGGTCATCAGATTTTTTTTTCTCTTTGGATATTCTTTTTTTGGATTTTATCCGCCCTCACACAAGGGTTGAGAGTGGCCAGAGTGGGCAAGAGTGATATGTTTTGTTCAATTACAGGTGTGTGTGTGGGTTTCAGAGGTACTGTTTTACTTTAATGTCACTTACATTAAAATCTTGTATAAAATGGATTGATTTCTATATATGGGAACTTCTTAATGGGAACTGATATTTTCTCATGAAAAATTAATTTATATGTAAAAGATATTAAAATGCCAGGCTTCCATTAAAAATTATAGTAAGTACATTAGAATTAGTGCTTGCTATCCAAGATTGGTTCTTCTGTTATTGTGTTATGCAAGTAGATGCATAATTTTTAAATGTTTAGCACTCTATATTTCACATAGATTAAATATTCTTGTGTAGCTGAGGTTGCTAAGAACTGTATGCCCATACAGATTTTGGCTTTTCTGATTAGACTGGCAATGCCCTAGTAGATGTCATATGTGTTAATTTCATCCAAGGGATTATAACCACCAGAAACAGAAGTGTTCTCTTCTATTTATGTGGGAAGTCCTCCCACATATGGCTTATAAAATAGATTTTGAATTATCTTTGGTATCCTTGGTTTTTACTGTGGTGTGTGTATATATGTATGCATAAGTACATACATATTAGCTTGAAATCAGCAGAAAACTACTTCATTGCCAAGTGAGTAACCTTAAACAAATAAGAAATGATGTTACTGTATTGTCTTCTTTGGCCCAGATTTTTAATTTTTTAAAAAATTTCCTTCAATGATTTATATCCATGATTGTTAATTATTTTCATGTACTGTATTCAGATTTTAAAACCAAAAATAATAGGTCAAAGTTTGTTTATAAACTTTAAAAAAACTATACATTACTGTAAAATACCATACCTTTTATATGACCCTGGCTCTGGTATTTACCAGCCCGAAGACTATGTACAAGTCCTTTACACTTACAGAAATTCAGTTTTTTCATCTGTAAAATAGGAACAACAGAAAATGTCTATCATGTTTTGTTCTGTCTTCAGCAAAAGTTATGGCAAAAAATAAAATTTTTTCTTGTAATAAGACACAGCATTTTTAGTTCCTATTTTTGAACCTCTTTATTGAAAATTGCATTTGGAAAAAGAGCTAACATTTACCTTAAACTTTGTGCAAATTTAGAACAAAGATACTTCTCATAGTTTGGTTACTTCCATATCCTTTATTAATTTTTGGTCTGTGGTTTGCAGTAGTGTGCATTGTTTATTTTATAGGATTTTTTCCGAAATTTGCCTCACTGGATACAGCAGCATGCTGCCATGAATGATGCGGGCAATTTCCTAATTGAAACATGTGATGAGATGGTTTCCCGCGATCTTAAACAGCAGTTACTATTGCTGAATGGGCGATGGAGGGAGTTGTTCATGGAAGTCAAGCAAGTATGTCTTTCAGTCTCTCTATGCATAGAACATGCCTGTGTTATTAATGTGGAGGTGAACAGTCTGTTTAGAGACTGTTTTATTGTGGTAGCATGGGCTTATTTAGGCAGATGATAGATGTGTTTAGAACCTTGATGTTTGTTTTGCGTCCTTTATTCTTTCCCATTTATGATAGAGGAACATTACAGAAATGTATGGTTTGTTGAAGGATTATATTGACATATGGAGCCTACAAATATGGAACGACTCATGTTTGAAATCATAATTCTTTGCTTCTATGCTAGGTCCTTTTTTCTTTTCACAGCAATTGGACTCACTTCAAGTGTATCTAAAATAAGAATCAGAAATTAGCATCTTCTTTAACGTATAACAATTCCAGAGGGTATGTGGATGTGAAGGTTACAGGCTCCCAGAGGTTTGACTGAATGATTTTCCATGTTGTGCTCCTCCCGTTTCTTAACAGTATGCTCGGGCTGATGAAATGGACAGAATGAAGAAGGAGTACACAGACTGTGTTACTGCCCTGTCCGATTTTGCAGCTGAAGCCCTTAAGAAAATTTCTGAACCGTTAGAAGTCTCTTTTCTTAATGTCAAGTTATTAATTCAAGACTTGGAGGTGAGTGGGGGTTTCTGGACAACAAAGTGAAAACCTGTTCTGTTGTGAAAAAGAAGATTGCTGAAGTTAACACAGACCATTGCTACGTTGTCCTGTGTCTCTTTGGCACCATTTTGACATGTGTGCATAACCTGATTGGCACTTCAAAATTGAAAAAAGTGCACTTAAATTTAAAAACTATTTGGATTTTTTTAAGGATATGTTTTGACATAGATTAACTTCAAAATAGTTTTTTAATTCAGAGATTTTTTTTCTACAACCGAATTACAAAGGACTAGATGAAAACAAGGAAGCATCTACAAATTATACCTCTACATAAATGCCTCATCTATAAAGTATTGCCTAAGTGAATTGTGCTCTTTACATATTTTGAATATCTTGTAACTCTCAAAAATTAAGTAGTAAAAGAATATTTAATGACACGGAAAGCTTTCCTAATATACTATTAAGTGAGAAAAGCAAAAAATAGTATCTTTTTTTGTAAATATAAAAAAATGGGTATAAGAATGCACAGGGGAGGGGCGCCTGGGTGGCTCAGTGGGTTAAAGCCTCTGCCTTCAGCTCAGGTCATGATCCCATGGTCCTGGGATCGAGCCCCACGTTGGGCTCTCTGCTCAGCAGGGAGCCTGCTTCCTCCTCTCTCTCTCTCTGCCTGCCTCTCTGCCTACTTATGATCTCTATCTGTCAAATAAGTAAATAAAATCTTAAAAAAAAAAAGAATGCACAGGGGAAAACATTAATGATGAGTAGTGATGGAGTGTTGGGTCTGGTTATCACTGTGTGAGAAGACTACAGAATTAACATTTTTTTATTATATCTCATTTATAAATTTTCTTTGATGACAATGTGTTACTTTTTTTAAGAAAAAGTAAGTTGTATTAATTGTTAAGGTCAGAGGAATTGGCCCAAATTAACATACATTTACTTGACATAATGTTTATATACTACATTAGCACACATATTTTAAAAGTGTATGGATTACTTCAGCTTGTCCGTATGTTAATTTAAGGATTTACAGTGACTTCTGATGGAAAGGTTTTATCTATTCATGTGATATTTCCAATATATCATATATTAGCAGTAAAGGAAAGCAATAAGTGAAACCTCCAAAAATTTTTTAGAAGTATAGGATTTTATACAGTACATGTTGATTTTTATCCAACCTTCTGTGGAATCCTGAAATGAAAAGGAAACGTACCATGTATTACTTTGGCTGTTTCAATGATTCATGTAGGACATTGAGCAGAGGGTACCTGTAATGGACGCTCAGTACAAGATGATTACCAAGACTGCACACCTCATTACCAAAGAGAGCTCCCAAGAAGAAGCTAATGAAATGTTTGCAACCATGTCTAGGCTCAAGGAACAGCTAACCAAGGTGGGAACATACTTAAATGCATGACACTCGGTGCGGGACCAACGCTGCCTTCAGTGTGCTTTACGCCTCCTCAGTCACACCCATGGGCAAATCCTTTACCTGTTAAGAGATCCTGCTTTTGTTTTTTCCTGGGATTCTTGATTTAGTAACTGTCATTTAGTAACTTTGTCATGAGTTTTAAAACTGAAACTATGCGGGTGCGTGGGTGGCTCAGTGGGTTAAAGTCTCTGCCTTCAGCTCGGGTCATGATCCCAGGGTCCTGGGATCGAGTCCCATATCGGGCTCTCTGCTTGGCGGGTAGCCTGCTTCGTCCTCTCTCTCTCTCTCTGCCTGCCTCTCTGCCTACTTGTGATCTCTGTCTGTCAAATAAATAAATAAAATCTTAAAAAAGAAATAAAAATAAGACAAACTATGGAGCTGATGTCAAGTATTACCTCTGTTAATTTAGAAATACTAGGAGCTCTATTTAGAAATACTAGGAGCTCTATTTAGAAAGATAGGTCTGCACTGGGTGTTGTGCAAAAACAATGAATACTGTTACGCTGAAAAAATAAATAAAATGGTAAAAAAAAAAAAAAGAAAGAAAGATAGGTCTGGGGGCACCTGGGTGGCTCAGTGGGTTAAGCCGCTGCCTTCGGCTCAGGTCATGATCTCGGGGTCCTGGGATCGAGTCCCGCGTCGGGCTCTCTGCTCAGCAGGGAGCCTGCTTCCCTCTCTCTCTCTCTCTCTCTCTGCCTGCCTCTCTATCTACTTGTGATCTCTCTCTGTCAAATAAAGAAATAAAATCTTTAAAAAAAAAAAAAAAGAAAGATAGGTCTGTTCTGGAGGAATAAGGGGCCAGTTAAATGTGATAAAACAAAGGTGGGGGGAGAAGAAGAAGGGGAAGGAGGAGGAAGAAATCAGATATTTAAATGAGAAAAAATTCCCAAATGCCCTTTTATTGAGTTTTATTTGATATCCCCTGGCTTTAAGTTTATTTATGCTATTTTCTGCTTGCATGGCCATGAAGCAGTGAAAAATCTGCCCTTTTCAGCTCATGGAGCTCACTTTAAACTTAAGATCTATATATTTGTACCACTTGTGTACAGGGAACCCTGTGGATACCAAGCCCTAGCCGTAAGACTTTTCTGTTCTGTTGAGGGACTTTCCTTAAGAACTTTGGAAGTTCCATTGGGATTTTTTTTTAATCTATCTGAAGTTGAAGATTTTATGAGGATGGTATTGTTTGTGATGGGGTAACTAATTTCTGACAGAAGAAAGGAGTGACTATATAAATGAAGAGGAAAATCGTGTAATGAAGAATTGAGAAACAGAGAAAAAGAAAGCAGAGAAACCTGTTATTTAGGAGAGAGAAAAAGCAGAAAGAGAATAACCTACATGAAGTCAGTAGTGGAAAATTAATGAGGAATAAATGAGACGGGTGAAAATACGAAGAAGATGGTCTTGAAAAAAATGAGAAAACTTCATTTGCCAAACTGGTATTAATTAGAATGTTAATTTCTAATTCTTTTTATTTTAACATTCAAGTTAAGATTATTTATAGAGATTGGGTACAATTCAAGGTCGATGTTGTTGATTTGATAACCTTCAAGCTTTTAGAGACATAGCTTGGGCTTATACATCTTAGCCTAGACCACGTTAATGATTTAGGGCAACCTCAGAGAAAGCAAATTCCACCTGTAAACCATCTAAGTTGTTCAGCTTTTTAAAACTGCTACTTCAGTTGTAGCATCTTAGTTAAGTTTTCGACTGCATCCAGGAAAGATTTCTAAAGCATACTTGATTTTTATGCATATTAGCAGATTGTCTTCATTTTGTTCAGAGTCGTTTCAGCAAAGTCTTGTTGCAGTAGCTTTCTTTTGGTGAGTTTATCCTTCAGGCAGGGTATCCTGCAGCATGAGAATGTTTATAATTTAAGAAAAAAGAGAATGGCAGGGCACCTGGGTGGCTCAGTGGGTTAAGCCTCTGCCTTTGGCTCAGGTCATGATCTCAGGGTCCTGGGATCAAACTGATCTCAGGGTCCTGGGATCGAGCCCTGCATCGGGCTCTCTGCTCAGTGGGGAGCTTGCTTCCCCCTCTCTCTCTGCCTGCCTCTCTGCCTACTTTTGATCTCTCTCTCTGTCAAATAAATAAATAAATATATAAAATCTTTAAAAAAAAAAAGGAGAATGGTGGACTAACAAGTACTCAGTTTCCTTTCCTTGGTTCCCAAATATTTGGGGAGCAATTCTAAGTAAAATAAATGGGAACAGGGAGTTCTTGGAGAATGACCTGGTCCTGGATTCTAACATAAAGGTGATAAGGCAGAAACTTAATGGATCTCTTGATCCTCAGGACTGTCTAGCCTCAGTATTAAGATTAAAGAATGCAAGTGCATGAAGCAATAAGAATTTTTTCAAAGACAAGTAACAAGAGGGCTGAGTCATTTCAGACTAGAGAGATATCCCCTGGTGTGTGGACCTTGTAAATAAGTTGGTACACGACTTGTGCGCTTGGGATGAGTTAGATGATGCGCAGAGAGTAGCGAAGCATGGAGCTGGGGGAGGTGGAAAAGCAGAAGGTCTGCCTGGGAAGAATGAGTCAGCAAAGTTACAGGTTTGTCTAGAGTTAAGGATTCAAGTAGTGGAGACCTGGAAAATAAAGTTGGAAGGTCAGTCTAGATAATGTAATTCACGGTCTCCGGTCAAATTCTGAGGCCAAAGTGAAGACGAGCTGCATAGTTTATGAGGTGGAATTCGATGCCATCTGGCTCACCAACAGCATCGTTTAGATGGGAAAATGCTATCCAGATGGACAGTTTAGAGGAATCTTCATGGGGAAACTCTAGCATTTATTTGTCTCAGTGATATAGTGGTATTGTTTTTTTATATGAAAATGTAACAATACATAAGAAATATCATTCAATAAGTGTCTTTGGAGATCTGTAAGCACCAAGACAATGTTCCTCAGAACTGTGAACAGTGCCCTGAGTTTGTGGTTATTAGTTGCCTTTAATAGAATTTTTGTCTTTGTATTTTTAAAGGTCAAAGAATGTCACTCTCCACTCCTTTATGAGTCTCGGCAGCTGTTGATCCCATTGGAAGAATTAGAAAAGCAGATGACATTCTTTTATGACTCACTTGGGAAAATCAATGAAATCTTAACAGTTCTTGAGCATGAGGCACAATCTAGTGCTCTTTTTAAACAGAAACAACAGGTAAGGAGAAATCCCCTTGAGGAGACAAAGTTATTTTACCGCGTGTGTAGTAAGACTGAGGTGGTGCTTATAGTGGTAGAAATTCAGTTAGGACAGCAAACATTTTTCTAGAATAGCATCCCTGGGTGGCTGATGGCTCAGTCAGTTATATTAATCATGCCTTTGGCTCAGGGCATGATTCCAAGGTCCTATGACTGAGTCCCACATCACTGGGCTCCCTGCTCAGCGGGAAGTTGGCTTCTCACTCTCACTCTGCCCCCCCACCCCTGCCTATGTACTCTCTCTCTCTCAAATAAATAAATAAAATCTTCCTAAAAAATAGAATAGGGGGCGCCTGGGTGGCTCAGTGGGTTGAGCCTCTGCCTTCGGCTCGGGTCATGATCACAGAGTCCTGGGATTGAGCCCCACATCGGGCACTCTGCTCAGTGGGGAACCTGCTTCCTCCTCTCTCTCTCTTCCTGCCTCTCTGCCTACTTGTGATCTCTGTCTGTCAAATAAATAAATAAAATCTTAAAAAAAAAAAAAGATAGAATAGCACTGGCATCTCAAAACAAAAATATACATCTGTCCAAAGATGAAACCCCTTTCCACTAACAATAGAACAGAAGTTTTATCTATCTATTAAATTTATATAGAGTTAACTTTTTATAAGTAAATTTTAAATTTAGATATTTAGATATATATAAAAGCAAATAGTTGCATTCCATTTCTATCTAGTGTCTGTAATCTGTGTCTCATGAGATCTTTTCTTTGCATCTAAGATTAAGTCTGATTATACAGTCACAAAATTCTGGAAATGTGTGTTGAATGATAATCCTTTTTCTTTATGTCTCATTTTTAGTAAGTAGATCTCTACGCAGAACAGCTTTACACTCTTGCAGTTAATTGACTTATTTAGTTGGCTTATTATAAATGACCCTATCTGTCAGAGGAGTGTGAAATTTAATGGGCAAACGGTTTACCACGCATTCACTGAAACAGATTCCTGGAGGAAGGGCAGCATCACTTAGCAGAAAGGGCAGAGAGTATCTGAAATGAGTCAGACAAGTATTCAGATCTTAGATCTGATACAACCAATTACAAAGCCTTGATTAGCTTATATTTCCTCTCTTTAGTTGAGAGCTTATTGTGGAGATTACAGTATATATTCCACAATGTAACTACACATAGTGGCACGTAGTATGTGCTCTATAACTGGTAGCAATTATTATTATTTTTTATTATTATCTTATTATTGTTCATAGTAAAGCCATAATGCTTATACCACCAAACCCTATTCTAGTGGGTTCTCGTCATATTAGATAAAGATTGTCTTTCACTTTGAGTCACAGTGCCATTTCTTGTATTCTCAAATTGCTGTAAATTGCCATCAAAGAGGTAAGTGCAGTGAATTGTGTAAGACTGAGGAATCGCAAACCTATGCCCCTGAAACAAATAACACATTATATGTTAATTAAAAAATTGCCATCAAAGGATCCTTCCGCGGGGCATCTGGGTGGCTCAGTGGGTTAAGCCACTGCCTTCAGCTCAGGTCATGATCTCAGGGTCCTGGGATCGAGGTCCGCATCAGGCTCTCTGCTCAGCAGGGAGCCTGCTTCCCTCTCTCTCTCTCTGCCTGCCTCTCTGCTACTTGTGATCTCTCCCTGTCAAGTAAATAAATAAAATCTTAAAAAAAAAAAAGGATCCTTCCGCAATTAAAATAATTTGATATTTTAGTAATGATAGTATTGATAATATTTATTACTCTTTTGTGTCCTAAATCTTCAAAAGGAAAAATATGTCCTTCACTTTGCCAAAACAAACAAAGAAAACCTTGGTCTTAGTACTTGCCTCTAGGTTACCCAAACTGGTATCCAAATGAGCAGTTTGAAATACTTTTCCAAAGCTGTTGAGGATGTCGAAATGCAGATAGTGTGGCTTCAAGTTAGAAAATGACTGTTGGTCTTGGGTTGGGCTGGATGATTTCCTTCCTGCCAGTTGCAGAAATCACTATGATGCCAGGTTACTAAGCAGAGGTGGAAAGGCATGGGTCACCGTGGTTTCTCATCCTGCGAACGTGGGACAACTGCCGGTCCTCCCACACCCACCTGCCTTTTGTGGTTAGGATATGGGGTCCACCATTTTGTTAGCGAGGTTAACAGCTGATGGACCTTAGGAATTCAAATGTTGTGCGTTTGGGGATACACAAAGAACACGTAATTTGCGCAGCTCTCTCAGTGAAGTATGTGCCCTGGCATTAAATTTATTTAGTCAGATTAAAACCTAATACGTTGATTGATTTTGTGATTGTTCTCTCATTAAATCATAGGCCTGTGAGTTGGACACATTGCAGGCAAATAACAATTTTGATGGCCTTTCGGTTTCTTAGTGTTAATAACACTGGCATGAAATTTTTAAAAAACTCAAAAAAACTCAATGTGACATTTAAATGCCTTATATAAAAAGCACTGACTTTAGTGATTGCTTAAAATTCAGCTCTTCTCAATGAAAAGAAGCACTTCCCTGTACTTTTGGTTTTACTTACAGCTGACTAAAAGCCTAAAAGCTATTTAATGTTGTTCTTATTGTTTTGTAATGGTTATTCTCTTTCCTCCTCTTTCTCACCCTGTTATACTATTGTTGTGGGCTTCGTTTCCCTGTAGGAGCTGTTAGCTTGTCAAGAAAGCTGTAAGAAAACCATGACACAAATTGAGAAAGGCAGTCAAAATGTTCAAAAATTCGTGACCTTGAGCAGTGTGCTAAAGCATTTTGATCAGACAAAGCTGCACAGACAGATTGCAGATGTCCATGGTGCTTTCCAGGTAAGCCTGCTCCCTGCTATGGAGACCTGATACAGAGAACATGTCGTCATCATGTTTCATGCTTTCCCTCTTGCTAAATGCCTCTCCTGCTGAAGTTTGGAAGCAATCATTTACTTCTTCTTTTGCTAATATTCATTAATGTCAGAAGAAGTTGGTTACTCTCATAATAGTGAAATGTATTCCTTCCAAGTGTTTTTTTTTTTTTAAAGAGACAATACTCTTTAACAAAATGGTGCTTTCAGTAATGAGAAAGCAGCATCACGTTGGCATTATTCTTTTCAATCAAGAATATGGTGAAGAAAATTGGAGACTGGAAGAAACATGTGGAAACCAATAGTCGCTTGATGAAGAAATTTGAGGAGTCTCGAGCGGAGCTGGAGAAGGTGCTGCGGATGGCACAGGAGGGTCTGGAGGAAACGGGAAACCCGGAGGACCTCCTGAAGAGACACACGGTGAGTTTGTCCCTCCTGGGGCACTTGACCTGAGGACACAGACAAGTGGTCTTGAGTGAGAAATTTAAAAAAAAACACACAAAAAACACTCTGTTCTAGTATTAAGTTTTTGAGGCAGGAGGGAAGAAAAGTTGAGTTAGGAAGGCAGAGACATTTTAGGTTACTAGACCAAAGACATGGCAGCAGCAAAAAAACCCAAAAAAAGCCTTTAAGAGCAATTGATGAGCTGCATTATAATTGGCCATTCCAAAGCCCCTGAAGTGGTAGAAAGTTACTGGATATATAATGAGGCTCTCCTGAATTATTTAGCTGAGAAATTCTTGTATAACCAACATATTCTTTTTAAGAGATCATTTTAGGTGGATGGCTAAGTCTTTGTGCTCATTTCATGAATCTGCCGTATCAAAGTGTGAGTACCACGTCCCTTGAAGCCTGGTAGCTGATCCATAACTTGTCCTGTTGTGAAGTCATCTTCCTGTTAATCACACTCGTTTCAAACATATGGGTGTTGAACATGTTAGCAATCTCCTAAATGCTCTGTAGAGATTAGGGGCCCTCTGAGATCATGTATTTTGAGCTACGTTTCCTGAAATTCCAGGGGGTGCTGGTATAAACCACGCTGTCATATGATAACTGCAATATATTCGTGCGGTAGCTGACTGAAGTTCGGGTTGATGTCTGTGGCCACTCCGCGTCTCCTTCAGTTGATACTGGGTCATGCACATAGGTACACATGTGTTATATGGGTCTGTTGGACCTGCCATTAAAATACACACAGATTAGGTGGCTTAAGCATCAGGCATTTATTTTCTCACAGTTCTGGAGAATGTAGATCTGAGATCAGAGTACTAGCATGGCTGGGTTTGGCGAGGACTCTCTTCCTGGCTTGTGGATGGTCACCTTCTCGCTGTGCTCTCATAAGGCAGAGATACATACAGAACAAGACCTTTGATGTCTCTTGTTATAAGGGCACTGATTCCATCATAAGGGTCCCACTCTCATGACTTCCTCTAACCTAATTACCCCAATGGCTTCATCTCCAAATATCATCACATCGGGGGGTTATGGATTCAATATATAAATTTGGGCAGATAGTGGGAGGGCACAGTTCTGTCCACAGCATGTGGGGTCATGTTGTACTTGTCTGTAGAAATGGCTCATAATGAATCAGCAGGGCCTGAAACACATTAAATTAAGGTATGAGGAATTGTGAGGCTAAACGCTGGCTTCTGTTCTGCTCTTCTGACTTTACCAAAGAGGAAATGAAAACTCTCTTCCTATGAAATCAAGGTTTTAGACCCCTTGGCCTTCCAGAATAGTCTACCAAATTTGAAAACTGCAAAGATTTTTTTTTCTAAAAAAATGAAAAGCACTAGTTGAATTTCTGATGTGGTGCCTTCTGACTCATAACTATAGATAATTATAGTTCATTCCTGAAAAAAAAAAAAAAAAGAGTAGTTGCCAGGAAGGTTTGAAGAGGGCAGTAGCTGGCTGAGGGGCTTGTGTAGAGGCACGACTGCTTCACTGTGTAGTGTCTGATGCTGCCTTTTATTCTGCCCGACACTCTTACCCACTTCCTCCTCTCCATGCCAGGAGTTTTTCAGTCAGCTGGATCAGAGAGTGCTCAATGCTTTCCTGAAAGCTTGCGACGAGCTCACCGACATCCTCCCTGAGCAGGAGCAGCAGGGTCTGCAGGAAGCCGTGAGAAAGCTCCATAAACAGTGGAAGGTGAGTCAGGACATGATGGGACACACGCATAAGTAGGTGTCACACGTGATGGGAGAGAGCATGAAAGGGTTAAGGTTCAATTGAAGAGAAATATAGAAACTCATGGAAAATCACCCCAGCTGCTCCTCCCATTTAAGAAAACTGAACTTGAATAAAACAATGAAAAAACATGATAGGATTCTGTTTTTCTTATTTGTTAATAGCATTGATTTTCTCATATTACTCCGTAGTGCTCTCTTTTCCTGAGTATTTTTGGGGATAAGAATGGCAAGGGCATTTTACTCACTCAGTAATATTTGGTAAACTCTTCTCATCTAAGGTATACTAACATTTTATATACTAAGTATATACTATATATATAAGTATATATATAAGTATATTTTTTAGATCATAATAATC
This sequence comes from Meles meles, assembly GCF_922984935.1. Taxonomy (NCBI): domain Eukaryota; kingdom Metazoa; phylum Chordata; class Mammalia; order Carnivora; family Mustelidae; genus Meles; species Meles meles. The sequence continues at coordinate 14,791,533 of NC_060070.1, forward strand.
TAAACCAGATGGTAAAATCCTTAAAAGCAACAAAATGTTAGTGTACCTTATAGTATATATAGTATAGTATAGTATATATATTATACTAAGGTATACTAACATTTTGTTGCTTTTAAGGATTTTACCATCTGGTTTAGATTATTATGATCTAAAAAATATAAATAGGAACATTTATTGTTTAAGGACAAACACAAAAGCACAATCAATTTCTCCAAAGGGCTTAGAGTTAATTATCTCCAGTAGGAGTTAGTTATCTCCAGCAGGAGATAATTAGTTGCAGATAATGAAAGTATAATATATAATAAGTCCCCCAAGATATAGGTAATACTTATGAAAGCTTTGGAAGAGAGAAGTGGCCCCACTTGGAGAGTAGAAAGGAATGAATCACGTAACTAGTTGTGAGCTAGGATTTTATTTATTTTTATTTTTTTTATTATGGCCAGTTAGCCACTGTATAGTACATAATTAGTCCTTGTTGCAGTGTTCAGTGATTCATTAGTTAAGTATAACGCCCAGTGCTCATCATAGCACGTGCCCTCCTCTGTACCCATTACCCCCTACCCACACCCTCCTTCCCTTTGAAACCCCCAGATTGTTTCTTGGGTTCTGTAGTTTCTCATGGTTCATCTCCCTCTCTGATTTCTCCTCCCTTTGGATTTCCCTCCCTTCCCTGGTCCTCTGTGCTATTGCTTATGTTCCATATATGAGTGAAACCACATGATAATTGTCTTTCTCTGTTTAACTTACTTCACTTAACATAATCCCCTCCAGTTCCATCCATGTTGATGCAAACAATGGGTATTCATCGTTTCTGATGTCTGAATAATATTCTCTTGTGTATACGGACCATATCTTCTTTATCCATTCATCTGTTGAAGGGCATCTTGGTTCCTTCCACAGTTTGGCTATTGTGGACATTGCTGCTGTAAACATTGGGGTGCTTGTGCTCCTTCTTTTCATTACATCTCTGTATCTTTGGGGGTAAATACAGACATAGTGAGCTAGGATTTTAAAAGAAGCAGCAGAGATCTGGGGATGGGTGGGAAGAGGAAATAGCCAGCCCCTGGAAGAGAGACAGTAGGAGGGCACGTGAGTGGGGGATGTAGGGATTCACTTGACTTGTCTAACTTGAGGGCCCCACATTGGGCTTGTCACAAGGAAGCCGACTCTGGAAGCTGCATGCCAGGGGAGAGCTGCATTGTAATGGAGACCCACCCAAGGCTGTCTTCCTCTAGCCAGGCTGGAGGAAGCCTGCCCCAGCAGCAGATTAATGAGTGCCATCACAAGGGAATAGCAAGTGGTGAACTTCGTGTGCAATTATGTGAAGTGCTCACAGGCTCTGGAAGATAGGCAGCTGAAATAATCTCCAGCAGCTCTTGATTTTTTTTTTTTTTCATCTCAGTAACATAGGCTAAAAAATCAACTCCAAGCACAGAAAAAACACAGTTAAGGACATATTTTGTTTACTTGCTAAATTTGAAAATTAAAAAAAGATTCTTAAAGAAACCCAAGCTTTTTAAGATGTCTTTAAAGCCTAACATATCATAAATGTATTATGGAATGGAGATTCTAATGGAAAACTGTACTTATTTAACATACACACGTTACATTACGTATACACACAAACATTAAGCTCTTTAGGACATCATCTGTTCTACTCTTTCCAGAGCTCCCAGTCATTTTCTCATCAGTTATCTTAGTATTTTATTTTAAAAGTAACCTTTTAAATGCCATAGGATACAAGCCAACTGAAATTAATTAATTGTAGGACTGAAGATAATGATATAGTTTATGCTTATATCAAAAAAGAACATAAAACATTTCATGTGTGATGAGGCTGGCTTGTTTTCTCAAGGAATGCTCTAAGGAAGAAGGACAAGGCAGGTGGTCAAAAGTGTGGGGGGTTTGATCCTGGCTTCTTTACTAATAAAGTTTTCTCTTTGCCCTTTGTGCAGTGAGTATACACATGTTCTTCCTACCTCACAAGTCGTTGACAAAATTAAAAAGTACATACGCCGGGGAGAGGGTATGTGGAATCAGTGCATGGTGTACATTTAGATTCAAATCTAGCTTTTCCACTTACCCCGGAGCCTCATGGTCTAACGTGTAAAATAGAAATAGTAATACTGTGTGGGGCTATAGTAAAAATTAAATAGAATAATTACTGTGGAAAATCCGACCGTGCAGGTTGAAAGAATTCATTGTGGTCCCAGTCTTTGGAAAAGTACAAATCACAGCAGCCATGTGCAGTCGCTAGTGATTAAATCACATTGGCCCCAAGGGGAATATTTTTGGGTTTTTGTCACTCCAGTTGAAAATGTGTATGATTGGACTGGCATCATATTTTTTGAATCTTCCTATGGAATGTAGGATCTTCAAGGAGAAGCCCCATATCACTTGCTTCATCTGAAGATTGGTGTGGAGAAGAATAGGTTCTTAGCTTCCGTAGAAGAATGCAGAACTGAACTGGATCGGGAGACCAAGCTGGTGCCCCAGGAAGGCAGTGAAAAGATCATTAAAGAACACAGGGTACGTCTGACACACCCCAAGTGCCGGCATGCAAAGTCACATCGTTACCTAAAAGATTTATACCTGATACTTTGGTTTGGGTCTGCAAACACTAAATAGCTTAATTACTGTATACTAGTAGACTAAAGGGGAATCATCTGTGAAAATATGGAAGTATTGTATGGATTCTCACAGGCCTTATATCAACGGTTTTTGCTCATTAGATTTTCTTCAGTGACAAAGGTCCTCATCATCTTTGTGAGAAAAGGCTACAGCTTATTGAAGAACTGTGTCTGAAACTCCCAGTCCGGGACCCGGTAAGAAACACACCTGAAACCTGTCATGCGACTCTCAGAGAGCTCAGAGCTGCCATTGATGCCGCCTACAAGAAGCTCGTGGAAGACCCAGACAAGTGGAAGGACTACACTAGCAGGTAGTTGGGGAACAGAGATGGACATGGTCTGGCCCAATACTTGTGAATTCAGAGATCATTGCACAACAAGAAGTGACATGTGTTTCCTCTGAAGCAATAAAGAAGATCAGATTGTGTGACCTTGCCTGTGCTCTTATATAAAAATGCTTCATTTAATAAAAAAAGAATGGGTTTCAGTCAGAAACAGGGTCAAACCCTTCCTTTCCAAGGGGCCCAGATGTTCTCTCTCTGAAGCATGTTTGGCAGTTCCTTTCTCCCTGATATCCTCATATCCCCAGAGGGCAACGTCTGCCTCTGGGTTCTGTCTCAGTCTGGTGGGGGCGGGGGGGTGGGGTGGGATAGATGAGGCCAGACCTCAGGTGGTGCCTTCCATACTCCCAGGTGCTCAGGCCCCAGGAACACACCTTTTTCCTTAACTCCATCTGCTTTGCTTTCTCTTTCCTCCAAGTAGCAGCTCAGGGGAGCCACTCCTGCCCTGAGCTTCATGGTAAAGGGACAGTTTCCAGAAAATGTGTTCATTGACTTGCTAATCAGTTGATTGTTAAATTTCCATGAATAAATTCCAAATAGAAAATGTATTTTATCCACTGAGATATTGTCTCCCTTTAATAAGAGAATACTTTTGATCTTTCAGAATTTCTGAGTTCTCATCTTGGATATCTGCAAAGGAGACACAGTTGAAAGGGTTTAAGAGTAAACCCTTCGATACTGCCAACCACGGAGAGGTTAAACGTGCTGTAGAGGTTAGTTCTGGGCCATATTTTTCATAATAAAAAAATTAATGGTAGACAGTCTGACTAACTGATGTATTCTTTACTATCTGTAAAAAAAAAAATAAATTGCTGAAAACAATCCTAAGAATAAGTCTCCTCATGTTACTGTGGAGAAGAATAGGGGACTTCCCCACTGAATCATTATTAGCTTTGAGATTTAGTCCTGCTAGTCATACCTCTCATACATCTTTAACTAATGAAAAATCCTGAGAAGAAAATTGCATGCATGGGCGTACAACGCAGCAGAGGTTTAAGAATTGTCATGGAAAACAAGAACACTGGAGGCTTTTATACATTTTCAGCCATTCAAAAGCCAGATCACAGAATCGGGCAAGGTCTCTAAGTTTCATTTATATGTCCCAGTCAGTCTGGATTGATCAGCTCTGTGAGCATGGGCACAGCCTCATAAACCGAGCCAGATGACAGAACCCCAAGCCCGAACCCAGTTCACGTTCTGTGAATGACGTACAGCAACCCTCTCATTCTTAGTGTGGCTCTGCTCTGTTTTGTAGACACACGCCAATGTGAAAATCCTTATCTTTCAGCATTTTGAACTCTTGTAAGTCACATAGCTGCTGTTAATGAGGATATATTTCCTTTCTATTCCTATCCTCTGAGTTTCATGTTTTTCTCTTAAATTTATAATACCATTAAATACTAGAGATGCTCAATAATATCATGTTATACCTGTAGAAGGATACTATTATTGGCTATTGGTTGCTGTTATATTAAAAAAAAATGTGCAGCTTCAAATGAAGAAACCACTTGGTTCTGGAAGTGGTCATTTTCTGTGGGTGTGCATTTACCCTGTATGGTCCTCTGTAGCAGCTTGCATGGTTTCCTCGTGCTTCCCAGAGCTGTGCAGGAGGAAGAGGTTGTCCCAATCAGCATTCCCATGGTTCCCAGACCTCACAAGGGCTGAGGCCCCAGAGTCTTTCCAGCATTGTCCTGGTCATTAGGCCCTCCCTTCCCGGACTGGAGTTGTGCTCCTTTTTGCACATCTTACTAAGTGGGTTATTGACTTCCAAGCTAACAAAAGCGAGGCTTAAAATATAAGTTCATAAATTTAAGATCAATTTTTAGGGCATCCATAATAGTATTCAACAACTAAACTCTTCAAATAAAAAGAAATCTGCTCACTAAAAAAGGGATTCTTTCAGCCTTTTTTTTTTTTTCTAAAAATACAATGTTCCTACCAACTAACAGAAAATAATATGTGTTATAGTTCCCAATTTGGGTATCTCATTTTCTTCTACAGAACTTTTAGAGGCATCTTTATTTGTGTTCAAGGGAATATCTGTAAATACCTAACCATCTAATTATCAGCTAACCATCTAGTTAACTTTTTGATACAGAGCATTGATTTTACATATCAAGTATTGGCATTGGGTCATATTTTTTTCTAGCACTTGTGAACTTTTGTTAAAGATGTGAACAAAATCAAAATAAGCAGGCACTGGGTGTGATGCCAAAACAATGAACACTGTTATGCTGTAAATAAGCAAATAAAAATAAATTAATTAATTAAATTAAAAAAAAAAAATAAGCAGGCACTCTACTGGGTGAGTGAAGGGCTCTCCTGCCTCCACCGTATGAACTTTCGTAGTCGGAGTCCATTCTGGATTCACAATGCATTCTCTTCATTCCAGGAGATCCGGAATGGCGTTACCACAAAGGGCGAGACTCTCAACTGGCTGAAGTCCAGGCTTAAGATTTTAATTGAAGTTTCTTCTGAGAATGAAGCCCAAAAGCAAGGAGACGAGCTGGCAAAATTATCTGGTTCTTTCAAGGCTCTCGCGGCTTTGCTGTCGGAGGTAGCTCATTTGCTGACACACTAACTAGATAGTTTTGGGTGAGGAGTCTGGAGGGTTCTTTGCTTTTGGTGGTGATTACAGTGTAATTATATAAAGGAAGTAGAGTTCAAACACAATAGTTAAGATACTTATTCACATGAAGATTGGTGGGGAAGATATTTGAACTATGGTGTGTGCCATTATCAGATATTTTAGTTCAGAGTAACAACCTGTATTTAAAGTATGAAGCTTACCAGACCTACACTTTTTATTCTTACTAAAAGCATTGTTTCATGGTCAGTTGAAGGTATATTGTGGAGGTTAAGAACCTAGGCTTGGGAGTCAAATGAACCCAGAGTTACAGTTTAACTCATAATAATAAAGTAAATAACTCTGATATAAAAATAAAATACAGTTTAACTCTGGTAATAATAAAATATTCAACGTTCACAGACCAGTAAGATCTATTTTATGCAAGACTTACCCATTTGAAACTTCTTGATATATATTTCAGTGTTTATATTCCTGTTTGGATTAAAATAGACAAACCTATTTACTTCATTTCTAGTAGGCCTCTTCTACCCTTGGGGAGAACATTTTTACCGACCAGGTTGTCAGGCATGTCTAATGAGTCTGTGCATGGGAAGGTAACTAAGAATGGAAAGTTGAAGCGATAGCTACAGTTATTTCTTGAAGTCATTTATGAATTTGCATAGAAAAATGATCACCTAGGTGACTTAAAGTTCCTTGATTCTGGAGAATTCCCTAATCTAACAATTTGGTCAATTAACCTTTTATATTTTGAATGCATGTATATCGGCTTATGACCTAGCAGTGAAATACTCTAAAAAGTCAGAAATACTCTAACCTGCATGTGATTTTAGTTTTATTTGTGAATTTTGATATTATATATCATTTTTCTTAACAGTTCTTGACAAAATTTCATTTTGAAAATTTCAAAATGAATTTCAAAATTTCATTTTGAAAATTTCAAAATGAATTTCAAAATTTCAACATTTCATTGACAAAATGAAAATAGTGGTAGGATTAATCAAATTTTGGAATGTGAGTTATCTCAGTCCTTCCATATCCATCTTTCACAGCACTAGTCCAGGAAGCATAGCCACTACCATACTTTAAGTAAAATTCTGACATTATTCTTCTCTGCTCTTTCTTTGATCAAGAAGGTGAGGAGAAAAGTAAGAATTACAGCTTTAAAAAGTAAATATGCATCAGGGGAGCTTTGATCCAAGACTTAACAAATAGTTTTAGTCACACTGATAGATGAGTTTATATTTTGTTCCACCCCCACACACATAAAACACTTTGTCAGCCTTTAAAATGAGAAATTCCTAGTCTCCCTAAGACCTTACGAAGGCTGTTTATTTACTTTATCTTCCAAGTACTCTCATGACACTGCCCATGGGACTTGTAGCAAGAATCTGCCCCTAACAAATACAGACAATAATTCTTAGCACACCTGTCTACCTTTTTTGGTTGTTTTATAGTTTTTTAAGTTTTTATTTGAATTTGAGTTAGTCAACATACAGTGTAATGTTAGTTTCAGGAGTACAATATAGTGACTCAGTAACATCGCAGGATACAAAATTGAGGTAGAGAAATCTGTTACATTTATATACAACAATAAGGAAGCAGCAGAAAGAAAAATCAAGGAATCTATACATTTACAGTTGCACCAGTAACATAAGCTATCCAAGAATGTTATTTTTGCATGTCTCTTTATAAGGAACATAAGATTTTTGTTTTCAATAAATCCACTCTATTTTTTTTCTTTTTTCTTTCTTTCTTTCTTTTTTTTTTTTTTAGAGAGACAGCACACAATCTCCAGGGGGAGGTAGAGGGGGAAGGAGGGTCTCAAGCAGACTTCCCGCTGAGCTTAGAACCTCACCACCGTGAGCTCAGAACCTGAGCCCTAGCTACCTCAAAGTTCATAGTTTATATTCATACCCTTGTATGCTACTCAATCATTAGTAAAACCAAAGAAAGAGGAAGGGAAACATTCATTTTGTTCATGTAGGGAATTTATATTAAAAGATGAATTTGACATCTTCAGTCCATACTTTGATTATAATCCATTTAATATTTAAATTAGTGTTGAACACAAAGTGTTTGCAGTTGTCCATTCTAAGAAAAGGCCGTGGTTAGACGGGCAGTATGTAAGGAGGAGTCACTTCTTTCAACGAAAGCTGTGATTTACTGAGATCTGGAGTCTGGTTTTCATAGTGTCTTCTTGCTGTTAGTTTGGAGCGTAGCACACTCACGTTGCCGGGTACAAACTCAGAGGAGAAGAGGATCAAAGAAAGAGATGGGATAAGAGTAGGAGAAATGAAAAGGCTTCCGTGGAATGCAAAGGACAGTGTGAAAATGACGATCTTAATGAAAAGGGAGAGCAATAGACTTTGAAAACAAAAGAGGCTGGTGACCCTGAAATAGAGGAAGCAGAAATGAGACAGAAAATTCAGGGACAAGAATTCACTAAAGAACCACAGAATTAGCCACTGTTTTGTGTTTTATGTAAAAATATTGGAAGTGCGTTTTCAACAGATACTCCTCATTCTTTTTGTTTTCTCCCCTCCACATTTTTTTCCTTACTTAAACAGGAGGGTTTCAGCTTTATTATAACATATTTTTTAAATTTATGATTAGATTTTAGTTGTGGGACTGTCATTAAAGGGATCCAGGAAATAAGGTATACAACATACCCAATTTCCACCACCCTGCTTTGACTGCCAGGTTGAGTGGGTACAGAGCGCTGTATCCCTTGAGGCTTGCGATCCCCATAAATGGCTATGCAGTTAATAATAACTAAATAAACCTCAAAAATATAAGAAAAAAATCAAAGAGCTCGTGTATATATTTCAGAGTTACTGAGATGGACTTTGCACATATTCTTAGAATATTTAAGATTACATGAGCATCATATGAGTTGTAATTTTTTCACGAAAATCTAGGTTGAAAAGATGTTAAGCAACTTTGGGGACTGTGTCCAGTACAAAGAAATAGTGCAAAGTTCCCTTGAAGACTTAATTTCTGGCTCGAAAGAAGTCCAGGAGCAGGCGGAGAAGATCCTGGACACGGAAAACCTGTTTGAAGCACAGCAGTTGCTTCTCCATCACCAGGTAGGAGGGAGGCCCGTTCCCCGGGGCACTTGCGCAAAGCTCGTTACCACTGGCAGAGCCAGCGCGGTGACGAGGACTGTATGTCCAAGAGGAAGGACAAAGGGAAAGGGGGTGCGGGGGGGAATCCATGTGAATGGTTAAAAAAAAATCTTGGCACCTCTGTTCTCTCTTAAATGTTAGGTATTTCAGAAGAGCCTGTAAGGTAAATTCTCAGCTTGAGTGATTTGATGACATCAAAAAGTTCAAGGAATATTATAGAGAAAAAGTTGATTTAGCTACGAAACCTTCATAAAACTTGCCAGTTGTCCTTCTCATAACAGAGAAGGAAAGCGTAGCGATAAAATGCCCCATAGTTGAGATCACTCTTCCTTGCCGTTATGTTAACAGCCTGCCCTTCAGTTTACAACTTGGAATATGTCTCAGTTGGGAGAATGATAACTTATATGAAGTACCAGACCTTTCCGGATAATAGCCTTTTATGAAGGATTAGAACTGAGAGTAAAGAAATTCTGGTACATGTATTGATAATAAACAATTTTAACAAACTTACTTGCCAAACTCAATGTAAGTAAAAGTATGACTCAGGTATTTTTTTTTGACTCAAGTATTTTAATGGCAAAACCCTAGCTAATGTAATATATAGCAAAATGCTAGCTAATTTTATATATAATAATATATTAAATGGAAGTGGCATTAAAGGCATGTATAAAACCGTAGCCTCTAGGCATTACAGATTTATTTAATAATTATAAAAAGACTGAGTACAAAAAATTAATGCTTGGCATTACATTGTTCTCAATGTACATTGTTCTTTATGTAAATATGTAAAAACATATGTTCTTAATGTAAATACATTGTTCTTTAAAAGTTATGTTAGGGTTCAGTTTAAGTCAGAGAAATATGTAATTACAGATATTTACATTAATGTTTTAAAAGTCTTCACATTTCTTGGAAGAGGTGCTTTGTTTTACGCCTGCTTACTTCATGTAAATTCATATGTATACACCTGAGATCTGTCTACCATTGTTTGTACATTACACCTCAATAACAAGTTTGTTTTAAAAGATAACTTTCCCCATGTGTCTCAGCAGGCTTATCGGTCTGACTATACCCAGGAATTAAATTCTCTTAGTATCAGCATTTTTACAGAATAAATGATTTTAAAAAAAAATTAGGGGCGCCTGGGTGGCTCAGTGGGTTAAAGCCTCTGCCTTCAGCTCAGGTCATGATCCCAGAGTCCTGGGATCGAGCCCCACATCAGGCTCTCTGCTCTGCAGGGAGCCTGCTTCCTCCTCTCTCTCTGCTTGCCTCTCTGCCTAGTTGTGATTTCTCTCTGTCAAATAAATAAAAAAATATTAAAAAAAAATAGAGTTAGGAATTCATGTTTTTAGGCAGAAATAAGTTCTTTAAGGAAAATCATGTCAAAGGAATGCTTTTGTCAGATTCCTTATGGACTATTCCATAAAATGCTAAGTGCCTAAATTTGCAGAGTTAGAACACCAATATCAAATTAATGTTGTTTACCGTTAAAAATATAAAATATTGTTAAATAATGCCCATTTTGACCAGCATAGAGTCCCCATTGCCATTTTAACTGTTCACATTTAACTTTTTTTTAAGATTTTATTTATTTGTTTGTTTGTTTGTTTGTTTATTTGAGAGAGTGAGCAAGCGAGTGCGTACATAAGCAGAGGTGGGGGGAAGGGGAGAGTAAGAGGGACAAGCAGACTCCACTGAGCCCGGAGCCTGAAGGAGGGCTTGATCCCAAGACCCTGAGATCATGACCTGAGCTGAAGGTGGACACTTAACCAACTGAGCCACCCAGGCGCCCCTGTTCACATTAACTGTTAAAAGACAGTTGGGGCCCACGCTGCAGCGAGGTTGTGCCTCTCTGTACCTCTATTAGACTGTAGATGTTTCTATCCTGCTTAGTCGCTCACAGGGTAACTTGTATCCACCTGTTCTCCAGCAAAAGACAAAGAGGATTTCTGCAAAGAAGAGAGATGTGCAGCAGCAAATGGAGCAGGCTCAGCAGGGAGAAGGCGGGCTGCCTGGCCAGGCCCAGGAGGAGCTGCGGAAGCTGGAGAGCACCCTGGACCACATGGAGCACAGCAGGGAGAAGCAGGAGCGCCGCATCCAGGTGGGAGACTGGACGTCTAGGGCCCTGTTAACCTCCAGGTCACTGCTGGCGTCTCCTCATGGGAGTGAGCATTGGTTCCCACCTCTGACGCTCCAGCACTGTGCTAAGTATTGACACGAGTTATCTCTTTTAATCATCTCATCAAGCTTAGCACATAGGTGCTATAATTAGAACATTTTGCCAGAGTGGAAGCTTAAACAAACAGTTTGAGCACTTTACCCAAAGTCACGGAGCAGGGATCTGTGATAAAGCCAGAATGTTAATGCACACTTGTCTGAGTCCGGAAATTAACACTGGACCGTTTCACTCTTCTGGGTGGTCCAAACAGTCACATGTTTATGTTTTGTTTTTTTTTAAGATTTTATTTATTTATTTGACAGACAGAGATCACAAGGAGGCAGAGTGAGAGGAGGAAGCAGGCTCCCTGCTGAGCAGAGAGCCCGATGCGGGGCTCCATCCCAGGACTCTGGGATCATGACCTGAGCCAAAGGCAGAGGCTTTAACCCACTGAGCCACCCAGGCGCCCCCACATGTTTATGTTTTATTGTGATCTTGACACTCTTAAAAAGTTTTCAGTTCTTGCCACCTATCCACTCCCCACTCTCCTTTCTCTTTCTCCCTTTCAGTTTTTCTTTTTTTGAAAGAGACTGGGAGGCTCTTTTTTTCCTTTATCCTTTATCCACATTTTAAGTAATATCCTTAGATTCATAGGACTTTATAGCGGATAGAAAACTCCGAGAATGCTAGTCTACATATCCTCTTTTTTTTTTTTTAAAGATTTATTTTTTTGACAGATAGAGATTACAAGCAGGCAGAGAGGCAGGCAGAGAGAGAGAGAGGAGTAAGCAGGCTCCCAGCCAAGCAGAGAGCCCGATGCGGGGCTCGATCCCAGGACCCTGGGATCATGACTTGAGCCGAAGGCAGAGGCTTTAACCCGCTGAGCCACCCAGGCGCCCCTACATATCCTCTTTTTTTGTAGGTGAATTGAAACACAGAGTGAAATTTTTACAGGAGACATTAGCATTGTATGTGACATTGGGACAGAGTTAACTGGAGGTTGACAGCCCAACACATGAATGGAAATGTGAACAGCATTTTGTGATACATGTTGATAATTCATAACATGATATGTTCATTTTTTTTTTCAAATTTAGGTCACATTAAGAAAATGGGAGCGATTTGAAACAAACAAAGAGACAGTGGTCAGATACCTTTTTCAAACAGGTTCCAGCCATGAGCGCTTTTTGAGTTTTAGCAGTTTGGAAAGTTTATCTTCAGAACTGGAACAGACAAAGGTATATCAGTCTGACCGTACAATCCCTCAGTACTCATTATTCAGAAGCAAAACTGTTTTCATCCCTTATTACAATTAATTATTATAATTATTCATTTAATCAGTACTTCTTGTTTATTGATCGTCCACTCTTCAACATGCTGGTCAGGTTGTTCTGGGGAATGAAATAAATAAGATTTAAATATCAAGAACTAAGAAAAATTTTTTATTAAAGTGGAAAATGGTTAGTTCCCTCATAGATGAATACTTTAAAAAAAAATCTTTCTGAAGGCAGTAATATTTTTAACTGAACCTTGAAGGGCAGGTAAGACATAGAAAAGCAGAGTGTGGGACAAAACATGAGCATTTCTATAATGGAAAATGGCATGAAGTATGAGACTGTATGGAGATTCTGTTTTAAAGCAGAAAAATGGAAGTACAACTGTAAAGGAAAGTTGGGCCATATTACAAAGGTACTGGAAGGTCTAGGCCACATGGAATTCTTAAAGGATTTTATGCAAAAGAGTCACATGATCGGAGCTATACTTTACAGAGATGCATTTTTTTTAAAAGATTGATTGATTTAAGAGAGAGAGAGAGAGAGCGAGAGCGAGCACACGTGCATGTATGTGCAAGAGAGGGGAGGGGCAGAGGAAGAGGAAGAGAGAGAATCCTCTAGCAGACTCCACCCTGAGCATGGAGCCTGATGCAGGGCTTCATTCCAGGACCCTGAGTTCATGACCTGAGTCAAAATCAAGAAACACCACTCAACCGACAGACCCACCCACGTGCTCCTAGGGAGAGAGATTTTTAAGCAGTGTAGAAAATTGAAAGGGTGCAAGACTTGTGCCACAGGATTCAATTAGAAATTTACTGCATGTCGGTATTAATATGGACATGAATTAAGGTAATAGGGATGGCCCTGGGAACAGATGCAAGAGGTAGAGAGTAAAGGAAAGGAAGATATCCCGGTTCTGAGCCCGATAGACACCCTGGGAGTGAGACAGGAACTTGGAGGAATGGCTGTTGGTTGAGGAAGATGACGGACTCAGTTTGGGACAAATTGAGGTTGAGGCTCCAGTGAGACATCCAACAGATAGTACTTAGTAGGTGTGTTTCACGAGCCCAAGCCTATAAGCCCAAACACCTTAGAGAGTCAGAGCAGACCAATACATTGTCTGAAACATTTAGAGAGTTGTACAGGTTCTTTTGGTTCCCTTTGTACATATTTTGGGTTTATAGAATGACTGAGTTAGTATAGAAATGTGTTAGCCAATGAATAAGAAAGAAGACTCCTATCCATCAGGTAGTAACCTTCAGCAAGTAAACCCCTGTGCTTCTTTTTTCTTACTAGGAAAAAGCTTAAAAGGTTTCTGTCTCTCATACCGCCAATTTTGTATTCTCTCTCCTATTATTAACTCACTGGGAAGTTTGAAGTCTTATAAAGCCATAGAATTTTTCAATTCTGTATGATTTTTATCAGCCATTTAAATCAAATATCATTTTTAATTTTAATTACTTTATATATTAAAACTCTATCAGGTGTCTTTTATAAATACAAACGAATCTATTGGGTTCGCCAGGTTACATCCAGAGTTTCTGATACCTTGTGGTTTTGATCTCTTTGAATAGATTTAGCAGCTGTAGATGAAGCAAATGTAATGTTTTTAGCCTTACTATTAAAATTTTCTTTAGCTAATAACCTTGCATACTTTGGGATTGGTTTAATAATGTGAGCGAACATTCTCTGAACACATATACCTATATATGTAGATACCTATATAGGTATAGACATATGCTTGTCTATTCACACGATATTTATCATCTTTAATCTAGAAAACAATCCTAAGCAATAGGTGTCATGATGAATCCTATTGTGTAAGGAGGAAATATAAGGTACAAAGTTTTTTTTAATTATTTTATCCGGGATCTCAGGATGACTCACTGGTGACTCACTGGTGAGGTTGGGATTCAAACCTACGAGAGCTGAGGCCAGAGCACACACCTTCAGCCCCTAGGATTTTCATTGAAAAACTGAGCTACTTTACTGTTTCTGTATACTGTCACACAAGCACATGCCACCTAGAATAATTGTTCTCTACTTCTTTGCTCCCTCAACATTGTTAATACAGCCTTCACTCCATTTGTAGCCCTCGTGTGGTTGTGCTAAAGAACTTGAGTGCATTCTGTCACTGTGGGGTAAGACGTCCCTAGCAATATCATGTTTATTCTTTACAGCAAGCCTTGACTGATGAGGAAATGAAAATTCATAGTTATGTGACTCGAAGTTACACAACTATTGAAGGACAGAGCCTGGTTTCAACTCTAGATCTATCTGATGCCAGAGTCCGTCCTTTCCTGCCGCATCCTACTGCCACTCTTGGGTCTTCTTCTTAGGGCTTAGAGATAAAGCCTTATAATATTACTGTGTTTTGGTTCAATTTGGTTTTTATCAACATCACTCTGTCCTTTGAATTTTTCTGCCTTGTGCTTTCCCCATACCCAGCTCTGACAGAAAGCTCTTAGAGCGAAGGTATATAAGCATTTTCAGATTTAACACCACTTTCTCCATGTTTTTCTTGGGCTCTGGGAAACACTAGGGGGGAAATACTGTTTTACGCTTCTGATTCTGTTCATAGGGTTTGGAGAGATTATGCTGTGAATCAGGCTTCACAAATGAGTCCACCATGACTCTAAGCCCATCACACCAACAGTGGACATTTATAACCACAGAATTTAATGTGACATTGGCAAATACCGATTCCTGGGATATTATAAATCTGTCACGACGAGGAAGCTGTATTTACCCATTTTTATTCTATTAAATTGCTGGGTCCTTCTCTGAAGTAATGTTGATATTTCTATGAGGACTTTAAGTCTTTCGAACATGAAGATACAATAGTATTATGTAGTAACTGTCTTACTTGGCATTTTGTAATAATTCTGGGAGATACTCTGTGGGAAGAGGTGGCTGTCAGAAGTCTCACTTTTGAAAATACTTACTTTGGATTTCTTCATTACCTATTTTGGAAAGAGGAGTTTCTGATCCAAATTTAAACCTCCCACAAGTGTCTCTTACGTGAGAAAAAATGAGACACTAAGGTAATTTTTTTTCACAAAAGATTATCTCTGCAATTAGCTTTTTAAATTCAGTTTTCAATACATTTACCTGACAAAATTCAGGCAACAGCTTAAATTTACCGTGCCTCATCCATATTAAATTCATTTTTGAATTGAAGTAGTTCACTATTAATGAAAATCAATATGTAAATTTTATAAACCCTTTTGTCCTCAATTTTATGTGAGAGACATAAAAAAAGCGATAATCGGCCCCTGCTAGAGTGCCGGGCACTTAAAAATGAAACTGCTGGTGAGCTGCTGATAGCAACCTTACAGGAAACCATTACTACCTGCATTTTACATGCAAGTCTGAAAAATAATTCACCACAGTCAAAGAACTAGTAATTAGCAAGTCTAGAGCTCCAGTCCAGGGTCAACTGGTTAAGAACTTATCTTCTTTTCATCATATAGTATAGGTATACAGTGAATAAGATTTAACAGCATTAAGATCAGATGATCTCTCTTTTCAGGGAACTAGTTAACAATATGTTTCTTTATAGGTAAATATCAGTGATACACTGTATTGACTAAGATATCTTTCAATTAAATAAAAAATATTTATATTAATTGACCTAGAAATCTCCTATCTGTATGACTGAAAAAAAATCAATCACTATTAATCATTGCCTGGATGGGGCCTGTAATAAACTAACATATTTGTAGAGAAGTTAGTTAGTTATAATGCAGCTGAGAATTCAAAGCAGTAAACCCCAACTAGGGAACCAGGGAAAAAGATTTTTGTGAGAATTGTTGGATAAATATGAAGGTAGATAGGATAGAAGATAGAATAGGTAGATAGGATAGAAGATAGAATAGGTAGATAGGATAGAAGATAGAATAGGTAGATAGGATAGAAAGTAGATAGGATAGAAGATAGAAAGTAGATAGGATAGAAGATAGGATAGAAGGATAACTATGTCTTCCTAACAATGATAATCTCTTTTTCTAGGAGTTTTCTAAACGAACAGAAGGTATTGCAGTCCAGGCTGAAAATCTTGTGAAGGAAGCTTCTGAGATACCCCTTGGGCCCAAGAATAAGCAGCTGCTTCAGCAGCAGGCTAAGTCAATCAAAGAGCAAGTCAAAAAATTAGAAGACACACTTGAAGAAGAGTATGTGCTTGACAAGTCCTAAACTTACTTCTCTGAGATAAAGTTTCATAGTCTTTCCTGTATATTGTATTCAAAGCATTCCTTTAAAATCTCAAAGTGTCTGTGTATTTCAGCATGTTTTGAGGAAGCACTCACAGTTCAAAAGAAAGTATCACCAAGACAGAAACCATCGTCTATATAACAGAGCAGAAAAACATAAAAGATGTGGTTTTTGCATTGTAAACTGACTTTGTTCATGAGAAAGCCATATCTATTCAATTCTGTGGCCTTCATACAATCTGAAAAAGAATGAATATTTAAAATATTTTTTTTTTTACTGTATTGTTCTGCTGTCACCAGTTAGAAGGAAGAAGAGATATTTTGGTTGTGTAGATGCTGGGCCTAAATATGTGTGACATAGACCAAGTGTCTCCATCTCCAAGAAGCTCACAGAGCTTGTTTATAGTGCCTCCATATTTGAATAGTCACTGATAGATATACTGTTTCCAAAAATTAACTTCAAAATTTATTTTACTTTTTAACATCTAATATTTGTTTATTGAAAAAGAAAGAAAAAATAGTTTAGCCTGGGGTATGCTATTATGTGCACAATGAACACACAAAAGAATTGTAGGGGAAAATATATGAAGATACGGCCAATGTTCCTCAACATAATATGGCCACACATTTTTATTAAAGGTTCTTTACTGGCAAATCACCAATACGTATTATTCTTAAGATATAGAACATGATTTCTAAGGTGGATTTTTAAACTGTAAAATTTGTTTTTAATACTAGTAACACCTTGAAATTAACATTGTACCTTTGCCTAAACCTTAAAATTTGTTAAATAATTTAAAGGAAATTATGACTCAAAACTTTGTGAACTTTATATTAAATATTATCCATCAAGTTCTGGAAATAATGAAACACAGAGTTTATTAGAAAAGAAGCTACTTTTATTAGAAATATCCATTTGAATCTATTTCATTTGAAAACTTGCAATATAATTTAGCTTGTATTACCTGTACTGATAGGAGCATTAGGCATATCCAGGGTATACATTTGAGACTGCAATATTATTTAATTCAATATTCAGTGATGCCATTGCATTCTTCTTGATGTCTTCAAGTGCCTTTTGGTAAACGGGGAAATTGTTTCATTTTTTTTTTAACCCAAGGATGTATCAGTTCAATGATATACTATTAGTTTCTTAGTCTTTTTCTAACTGAAAGCCATAATCACCTGGTTATATACGCATAGCTAACACAAACTGGACATCTATAGCTGAAACTTTGTTCACTAGATTTATAACAAATAAAGCCCAGATTTTCTAAAAGCAGTTAGGGTGCTCATGTACAAGACCGTACGTAGAGTCTTTTGGAATCAAGACTGGACCAGCATGGGAGAACAGCTAAAATCGTTACAGATCATAAATTGCAACTTAACTCTAAAGATAGAAACAGTTCCTGTAAGGCAGCGTGGGATTCAGAGTACAAGCTCTGTCTTGACTCGTAAAGGTACATTGTATAAAGATCTTTGAGTCTAGAGCATCCCTGCAGTATCTCTGCTCTGAGAGCAAAAGGACCTTGTCCACGAAAGGCAGACTGCTAAAAGTCTCCGTGCACTGGAATCTTTGTAGGCAGCTTATTAAAAGTCCTGGCAACTACTGGCCACGTGCAGAGTTTACCTAGATTATACCTGGATTCAAACCCCTTTGGACCCAGCTATATTTTTTCTGAAGCACAGTTCCATTCATAACATAGTGTAGATACTACCTCGTTAAATGCTCATTCTCAGAGGAGACAGAGAGGAAGACTTGAGGACTAAATACTCAGATCGAAAGTGCATTTTTTTCCCTTTCCAGTAGTTTCAACTTTGACTTCGTCACAAATGCCTTTGCTATCTTTTCATCTGGTGATTGAAAGGAAAATGTATTGTTGTTTTCTATTAAAGTGCTGCATTTTATTTACTTAATTTGGTTAATTTTAGTATTAAAACCATGGAAATGGTGAAAAACAAGTGGGATCATTTTGGCAATAATTTTGAGACCCTGTCCGTCTGGATAACTGAGAAAGAAAAAGAACTCAATGCCTTGGAAACTTCGTCATCTGCCATGGACATGCAAATCCACCAGCTCAAGGTGACCTGCTCACACGTTACATTTATAATCCATGTCTAGCTTTTAAGAACTCCTTTCTTACATGTCATCAAGTGCTAGTTGGCCCCACGATCAATCTTTCACTGCTATGTGACTCTATTAAAATTCAATTCACACAAAATGTTGAGCTGAGAGGTCTTGATTGATACTGGGCAACACTTTATAGTTGGAATTATGTATTAATATTTTCTGACTTATGCATTCAAAGTCAGTATTGTGTGCAATATCATTAAAATGTTTTTACGGTTACATTTTTCTTTTCCTTGATTCTGAATTAACCCCATTGGAGTGTTCTGTTGATTTATCTATACCACACGAAATGGATTCATCACCTACAACGGTACTTTGTGTCATGTAAATGTCTGGCTCCAGTATTATTGGCATTTACCCTCACAAACCACAGGGGGGAGCAATTACTTCCTTTACGCGAAGACCTCAGACTCCACTGCTCAAACGCACAGACTGCATTTGGGCACAGACTGAGATGCTCTGATACTTTTGCTATCCCAGCTCTAACATGACCACATGTGTAGACTGTCATTGTTCACTTCATTCAAATAGTTTAAGAAAAAATGGACTGAAAGAAATGAATTCTTTCTTTCATAGTTTTTATGCAACACACTTTCAAAATGCAGCCATCGAATTTATTTATTTATTTGTTTTTTGGAATGGGAGAACCCTCTGCCATTTCATTCAATTAAAAACAGTAAAATAAATACCAGGTAGTTCACATTTTTGCTCAGAACAAGTCATTACCATGTTCACAGTGCAAGGGTACAATGTCACTTAGCTATGATTACATTGCTGGGCAGATTATCCTGGTTTATCGTGCATCTTTTGCAATCAAGGTTACATGGGATCTGGTATATATGGAGTCTGCTTATGTCTTGTGTGGTGTACTAGGAAAAATAGATGTCAACCCGCTAAGGAATATTCATGAAGTGTGTTTAATCTCTAACACTGTTTTTAAAAGTTGTCATTTGATCATTTCACTACATCCTAAGTAAACAAACAATACCACTTTAAATGACTTTATCAAAAATTTTCTTCCAAAAAATTTTGGCATACACTTTTTAATGTGTTTATTCTTGCTATAATTCAGATTATTATTTAAACCTTAATTCAATTCCAAGACTTCTGAAATATATCAGTGACCCACTGTCATCATCTCTTTACTCTTTAGGAAACAAAATGATAACACATTTTATTTTTAAAAAGATAAACATTCAGTTATATATTTCCATGCCAGTAGCCTTGAAATACATTTTAATATTCCAGTATAATATTTTGAAAACATCTAAAATGTATTCAATGAATATGGATAGTAGGGAAAAAAGTGTTTGCTAGAAATAAGCAAAGATGTTGTGGAATACACTGGTGCTGTGAAATTTAGGCAAATAATTCACATTCTGTTTCCACTCAGAAGACCACACTATAGGAAACATTAGAAATAAGGTAACAATTGTCATGGTGTTTCACTTTAAAACAACCTTTGGATTAAAACGAATGAAGCATTGGCCTTGTCATGAAGACATTTTTCTTTAAGCCCACTTTTAATTCTTCATTGCATGCTCTTCCAAATTGACCGGTTTTCTTATTCTTAACTGGTAATTTACAAATGACAAGAACATACACTGGGTACCTCTTCCATCTTCCCTTTTTGGATTAGAATCCAACAATATGATTACATAGTTTACATCTATGAGTTTGTTGGTAACAAGTATTCATTACTCTAAAAACTAAGAAATTTTGTCTCATTTTAGATTGCTTCACTGAGCTAGTGCAAACACCTAGAACAATTTTGGCACATAGGAGACACCAAATATGTATTTGTTGAATTTATGAGTAATTTTTCTAAAAAAAAAAAAAATCTTGAAAAACAAAAAAGAAAGGTTGTATTCATGTTCAAATAACAAATATCTATTAGCTATACCATGGTAGTCCTGCCTATGAAAAGTAAAAATAAAGTAACAAGCACCTGGCACTAATCTAAATTATTCCTGATCGTCTCATCTAGACAATTTATTTTTGACTATGTTGTCTCATGTAGACATAAGTCACATTTTTTTTTTCCGTAGGGTAACTGAGACTTGTCTAAATTTTTGGCTTTATTGGATTGGAAGATTTGGCTCTTTTTCTCAGAGAAATCATTTTCATTCTCTTATGCATAAATAAGCCTCTGTGTTTATGACAGACATGCCTCCTTGCGCCCACAGACATCCTTGGTGTCTTTCAGTACTTCTCATGTGTTGGCTGATACATAAAGTGTCATCCTGTTCCAAACGGAAATGATACTATGTAGTTTCTTCACTGTGGGCCCACAGCTAATGAGGAAGCAGGGGTTCAGAACAGCATCTGCAGGATTAGCATCTCCTGGGTGTTTTTTAGAAATGCAATATCTTGGCCTCACCTTAGACCGGCTGAGCCTGACTCCCTGAGGATGGGGGCCAAGTGATCCTAACATATTCCAAATTTGGAAACGACTGGCATAAAGACAATACATTTGAAAAGACTTGTTTTGCAGGAGTGGAATCAGACAAGCTTTTAGTTTGGTAAATATGAAATACTCAGCTACATTTGAGGAAAATTAAATGAATGTCAACATTAGCATTTCTATGAGTTACTGGAACACACTGCTTCCCAGTTCAGCTAGTAAAAGGCGTGATTTGGAGGATAAGCAAGGAATTCTCTTTACCTTTAGAGATACTTCTTGTTTGGTAAAACATGAAATACAAAAATGAAAACTATGAAACACAGGGACATCTCCCTGTTTACTTCTCTGCAACAGGGGTAGGTCTTTCTCTGATTCTTTATGCACCGAGCACGACCACCTTCACTTCACATTTTCCAGACATTGTCTGCATATCTCTCCTCCCCAAATGAGGTCAGGAAACTTATAGTGTTTGTTCCTAGGCTGGTCTCTAATGGCCCAAGTGTGTTGAAATGTCAGCTAAGAAGCCCTCTCCTGATTTTCTCTCTGTGCAGAGAATCTGTTATTTCAGAAAGACAAGCTTACTCAGCCTATATTGTCATTTTTTTCTTGTTTTAACTTTTAGGTCACAATTCAGGAAATAGAAAGCAAGATCAGCAGCATTACAGATCTAGAAGAAGAAGCTCAGTCTTTTGCTCAGTTTGTCACCACTGGAGAATCTGCTCGAATCAAAGCGAAGCTGACACAAATAAGAAGGTACTGGGAAGAACTCCGAGAGCATGCTCAGTGTTTGGAAGGAACGATCCTGGGGCATTTATCTCAGCAGCAGAAGTTTGAAGAGAATCTTAGAAAGGTAAGAATGGATCCATGCGTGCTGTTGCATTTATAATGAAATGCAGTCAGTAATCCAGAAATAGTGAACTGAGGGAAGACACAATTTGCTAATCGTTTACCCAGTTGTAAATGATGACTAAGCTTTTAATCATTCCTGTGATAGCTTTTTTGAGGGAATATAAAAATGACATTACCCATTGTGTTCAGATAGGCATTAAGGCTTATCTATTCCTTTCAAATAATAGGACACACTGATTTTAGATTTTTAAGAAATATGTGTATTTTAACAATCTTATTGAAAGTTATCAAAAGAGATAAGCATGCTGCTTCCTAGGTGACTTTTTCTGCCTCGATGTACATTTCCCCCACATTATCTTTATATTTTGCTGATGTTTTAGATCCAGAAGTCTGTGTCTGAATTTGAAGATAAACTTGCTGATCCACTTAAAATATGTTCTTCAGCCACAGAAACATACAAAGTCCTCCAAGAACATATGGTAAGAGGAATTTGGTAATTCCTGCTTGAAAACATAGTAAATGTTTTTATGACGGTTAAAATTGAAAGGATTTTTATGTTACTTGAGGAATGACATGTATCAAACATGTTCGCATAACACAAGAAGTGTAAATATGCAAATAAGTTTTTATTAAAAATGCATATTAACAGAATATTCATTTACAGCATTTCTTTCTCATACTTAAGATGTGATTTTTTTTCTGATTTTAGCTTTAGTAAATTCTGTTACTTATTGTGAGCATTATAAAAAATTAAATGTGCATAAAAACATACATGTGCAATGGCGGATTTTAGATTTTTAACCCACAACAGTCGGATGTGCAAAGAATATGTCCTCAGCAACCTTTTACCAATAACTAGCTTTTTTGGTCTGCTACCTGAACTGGTGACTGTTGATGGGTGTTCGCAGAGCAACAGATGCCTTTGGTGTAATTTAGGGAAAGGAGCAAAGAGGGAGAATCAGGCACAGAGAAAAACCAACAAGAAATGTGTTAATTTACAAAAAGTATCTGTTACCCCTCTCTATGTGCACGTGTGCCGAGGGAAGGGGCTGTAGTGATAGAAAGCAAAGAATTGACAAAAGCACTTCTGGAAAGGGGAGTGGAATTTGGGATTTGAATACTTACAACAAGAATGCGGGGGTCTAGGTGGCTCAGTCAGTTAAGCTTCTGCCTTTGGCTCGGGTCATGATCTCAGGGTCCTGGAATCGAGCCCTGCATTGGGCTCCCTAGTCAGTGGGCAGTGGGGAATCTACTTCTCCCTCTCCATCTGCTCTCCCCGCTTGTACGCTTTCTCTTCCTCTCTCTTCCTCTGTCTTAAATACATATATAAAATCTTCTTAAAAATGTATTTTTGTGCTACTTAGGTAATTTTTTTAAATACCCAAAACGTGAGGAAAAGTAGGAAAACTGAATTTCATGGAATTATTTTAATAGTTTACTAAGTTAATAATTGAGTACCAAGAGGATACTATTCTATTTTTTCTAGTGTTTAGATTTTGTAAAGCAAGTTATTTTTCTCTGCCTTGATTGATCTCTAAAATGAGAATAATGAAAAAACGTAACTGTTAAGATTCTTACGAAGATTAAATGAGTTACTATATGAAATGGATGTAACATAGAACCTGGCACATCCTGAGACAGGATGATATGATTATCACTGATTCCTTTTTTTTTTTAAAGATTTTACTTATTTATTTGACAGAGAGAAAGAGAGCACAAGTAGGCAGAGAAGGGGGGAAGCAGGCTCCCCGCTGAGCAGAGAGCCTGATGCGGGGCTCGATCCCAGGACCCTGAGATCATGACCTGAGCCGAAGGCAGAGGCTTTAACCCACTGAGCCACCCAGACGCCCCATCACTGATTCTTGATAGCAGCTATGCCAGCCATAATGTTGCCTATATATATATATTTGTATATATATATATATATATTTTAAGATTTTATTTATTTATTCGACCGAGAGAGATCACAAGCAGGCAGAGAGGCAGGCAGAGAGAAAGAGAGAGAGGAGGAAGCAGGCTCCCTGCCGAGCAGAGAGCCTAATTCAGGACTCAATTTCAGGACCCTGAGATCACGACCTAAGCCAAAGGCAGAGGCTTTAACCACTGAGCCACCCAGGCACCGCCCCCCCAATATATTTTTTATAGAGGTTACGGCATGTTACATATAGCTCTTGTAAATTAAACAGTGTTTTTTTAAAAAGTCATATTTGGCATAGAAGGAATAATAATTTTCACAAATTATCTGAATCATGAAGGAAAAGTTGGAATTATTCAGATACACAGCAGTAAATTCTTATTTTGGGGAGAGGCTTTCCATTTCGTTTTTGATTTCTGCATTCATGAAGTAACTCTCCTCACTTTGACTATGTCTCGCAGAAGATCATGGACTGAGGGAAAATGTTTAGTGATAACGGGTCTCAAAACAGCTGTCGGCCTTGTTTCTTGACGTTGTGCCTTCTTGGCCTCCCGTTAGGATCTCTGCCAAGGCCTGGAGGCACTGAGCAGCATGGTGGCCACTACCTCAGCCAGCGCCCAGAAGGTGGCTAACAGAGGTTCCTCCGTCCAGGAGGCAGCGGCCCTGCAGCAGAGGTATGAGGAGATGCGGACTCGGGCCAAGGAGAGGCAGACGGCGCTGGAGACCCTGCTGGCCCACTGGCAGAGGTGAGCAGCTTTCCTTCCCGAGTTGGCAGTATGGATTTCAACTGCACTCTTAAGTAGGAAATTCTGGACCAGCTGTTGGGAAATAATCATCCCAGATGTGAAACACATCAACTCATGTGTCTAACGTGAGAAGATCTTGGTCTGTGTCAGAAGGTGAAGATCCCTAAAATGGAGAGGATGTATGTGTACCTTTCATATGACATAGATATAAACACGGGTAACAAATACATATGAATGCAAAGGGAATGTTCTTTTTACCTTCACATCTAGGAATAAGAACCAACACTGTGTTATTCGCAATGGTTAGTGTTGGACCTCCAACTTTGGAAGGGTGTCATTTTCTGGCATAATAATTTTGATAAATTTGTCTCTCATCTCTGTTTTCTTTAGGCTGGAGAAAGAATTATCAACCTTTTTAACCTGGTTAGAGCGGTGTGAAGAAATAGCCAGTTCCCCAGAAATGGACATTTCTGCAGACAGAGTCAAGGTGGAGAGTGAACTTCAGTCAATACAGGCAAGTTCAAGTTCAACTTTCTTCCTTCTTTGACTTTGAGGGTTTCCCACATTCTTGCTTCTCAATGACTTTCTAGTTCATTGCACACTGACGTTTTGCAGTATTTTCCCCAAAAGTTGCTCCTTAGAAACCCCCAGTGACTGTTTCCTGCCCTGAGGATAAAAAGCCATCCTCAGTCCACACTGAGGAAAAAAGGTCTTATCTTTTTTTTTTTAATATTATTTATTAGACAGAGCACAAGCAGGGGGAGTGGGAGAGGAGGAAGCAGACTCCCCACAGACCAGGGAGCCTGATGTGGGACTCGATCCCAGGACCACGGGATCATGAACCGAGCCGAAGGCAGATGCTTAACAACTGAGCCACCAGCCACTTTCCAAAAAAGTTCTTATCTTTTTATAAAAACACTGTGAAGTGTTCTAAGAGGGGAAGTCACAGCTCCTTTTCTGAAAAATGACACAAAGATATCTGGCCGTGTAAAACTATTCCTACACATCTCTACACAGAGAGTAGGTGCTCTACAGGTTAGGGGACCCGGAGGAAGCTGAAGCGTCTGTGACATCCACATCCAGGCCCAGTGTCCACCAGGCCGCCTCCCACTGTGTTCTGAACATTCGTTGTTCATCTCCATCTTCCGGCTTTGTGTGTTTTGTCCTGCTTGGCTTAAATCCCAGTTCTGTCTTAGAGCTCTTCCTGCCATCCATAGGCCGTGTGACCCTTCTTCAGAAACCTTCAGCAGCTCTGCTTGTATCACACACGTGGCCTCATTAAGAAGGGGGGAAAGCACCCTGCCAAGCACCTCTGCGCACCATTCTACACTGTCATCCCATTTGATCCCATATTATGCTGTTAGCTGTCTGTATGTGTGTGTGTTTTATATCTTATTAGGTAGGAACTGAAAATTTTCTGCAGCGCTCACGGCACCTTACAGTTCATCGCCCAATTTAAAATAAGTCATTCTGTTGCATGAAAACAAAATGGAGAGCCCTTAAATTCTCCAGTTTGGCCTAATATAGTCTGTAAATAAAGAAGGAGACTACATTTCTGGTACCTGGAATTGCATCTCTATTATTGTTAGATATGCATTGTTTCTCTTTAGCAATAGCTTTTCTTTGATTCTCTTTACCTACACAGTTTGTTCATCTTGAAAGAAATTCTATAGCTTCTAAAGTTGCCTACCTTAATAGAACTCAGATTCTGAAACACTAATTCAGGTTTCAGTAGTATTTTAAATGTTTCATTCAAGGTTAAGCATATCCATTCTACATCAAGTAATAAAAACTCTCTTTAAGCCTGGTCCCAATGACCTCTGTGTTGCAAGAATGCAAAGTCTTCGGACAGCAACCACCCGCGTCACATGGTCCTTCCTAGTCAGTCATGCTGGGATGAGATCTAGAATGTATTCTGTTTTTCTTAGGCACTGCAAAATGAAGTTGTATCCCGGGCCTCGATCTATAGCAGCCTTTTGCAGCTGAAGGAATCACTATTCTCAGTGGCCTCCAAAGATGATGTGAAAATGATGAAAGTACATTTGGAGCAGTTGGATGAGAGATGGAGAAATTTGCCACAGATAATTAACAAAAGGTTGGGTTTTTTTAAAAAAATGTTTTTATATCATTCATTTTTTAATGGTAAGCATATAAATTAAGAAAGCAGAGTTTTTTTGTTTTTACTTAATTGAGCTATTCAGAAAAGTATGGAAGGGAAAGATATTACTTTGTTATTTGTGGTGGGTATTAAGGAGGGCACGTACTGCATGGAGCCACTCGGTGTTTTATATAAACAATGAATCTTGGAACACTGCATCAAAAACTAATGATGTATTTTATGGTGACCAACCTAGCACAACAAAAGTAAATAAATAAACAAACAAATAAATAAATGTGCTCCAGCAAAAGAAACAATCAAGAGAACTAAAAGACAACGTACTGAATGGGAGAAGATATTTGCAAGTGACATATCCAATAAAGGGTCAGTATTCAATTAAAAAAAAGGAGTTAGTATTCAAAATATATAAAGAACTTCTACAACCCATCATCCAAAAAACAAATAATCCAATTTAAAAATGGGCAGATGACATGAAAAGACATTTCTCCAAAGAATACGACTAACAGACACATGAAAAGATGCTCAACATCACTCATCATCAGGGAAATGTAAATCAAAACCACTGTGAGATGTCGTCTCACACCTTTCAGAACAGCTAAAATTAACAACACAGGGAAAAATAGGTGTTGGCGAGGATACAGGGAAAGGGGAAGCCTTTTACACTGTTGGTGGGAATGCAAACTGGTGCAGCCAATTTGGATAACAGTACGCAGGTTCCTCAAGAAACTAAAAATAGAATTATCATATTATCTAATAATTCCACTACTGGGTATTTACCCAAAGAATGAGAAAATGTTAATTTGAAAAGATAAACATACCCCTATGTTCATTGCAGCATTATTTACAATAGCCAAATTATGAGAGCAGCCCAAATGTCCATCAATAGATGAACAGCTAAAGAAGAGGTGGGGTGTGTGTACACACACACACACACACACACACACACACACAGTGGAATATTACTCAACTGTAAAAAAAAGAATGAACTCTTGCCATTGGGAACAACACGGTTGAATCTAGAGAGTATCATGGTAAGCAAAATAAGTCAGAGAAAAACAAATACCATATGATTTCACTCATATGTGACATTTAAGAAGCAAAACAAATGAGCAAAGAAAAAAGAGACCAACTAAAAAACGGACTCTTAACCAAAGGGGGGTGAGTGGGGGGAGGGGTGAAATAGATGAAAAGGATTAAGAGTGCGCTTACTGTGCTGAGTGTCGGATAAGGTACAGAGTTGTTGAACTGCTGTATTGTACACCTGAAACTAACATAACACTGTATGTTAACCATACTGGAATTAAAATTAAAAAAGAAAAAGCCCTCAAGTGCTCAAAAATCAGCATTTCTGATGAACCTGAGTCCCAAATTTTTGTCTCACCATTAGGGAAAATGATCAAACTAATTGAATAATATTGAAGAGAGTAGGCTTGCTCATGTTTGTATTATTTTTGTATAAACAGCCCAAGCTGTTTGTATACTGGAGAAAAACGGTAATTAGAATGTTGCCTCCCGTGGTATTCTCCACTGAGGCAGTGGCGGTATGAAACAGGGCTGCGTCCGATGAGGTCAGAGCAGTGGGTTATGTGGGGTCCCTCATCGGCCACAATAAGGACTTTTGGAGTTTACCTTCCTATGTGCAACAAGTTGCCTCCGTGTTAGGCTTGGCAGACAATGTTCTGATTCCATTAAAGCCATCCCTGGCTGTTACCTAGAGAGTGAACTGTGGAGACACAATGGTCTCCACTAGTCTCTCTGGTGGTCTCTAGTAGCCCACTAGAGAGTGGACTGTGGAGACACTGGCAGGAAGGAGGCCACTGAGGAGGCCAGGCAAGAGATGAAGCGGTTTAGACCCAGGTAGGCTTGTGGAAATGGGGAGGAGAGCACAGACTCTACTGTGTGTGTTGGGGGGTGGTATGTACAGATTAGACATGGTGGTAAAGAACCAGGGGCATGAAGGATGACTCAGAGGACCACCTTGGGGACAGTGGTACGCTAAGTGAGATGTGGAAAACTGAGAATAAAGGGTTTGAGACGTAGAAGACATCAAAATTTCGGTGTGCCCACGTATGACAACATCTTTTTGCCTTCAGTTAAGGTTATTGCAATAACAAACGTATCATGAACTTTTTCTGTTAACTTGTGGGACATTTTCACCTTAACACCTTTCTCTCCGTAGGATTACTTTTCTTCAGTCCGCGGTTGCTGAACACCAGCAATTTGATGAACTGCTGCTTTCCTTTTCTGTCTGGATTAAGCTGTTTCTCAGTGAATTACAAACTACTTCAGAGATAAGCATAACGGACCATCAAACAGCATTTACTCGGCACAAGGTAAAGGGCATACTTTTAAGATCAAAGAAGAATTTATCCATAAAAGAGCTCTGGAATTATAAAGAAAAGCATTTTTTTTTAACCCAGCCATTCTGCACTAGTTTAACCTTGCATTGGTATGCAGATGTTTTAGTAATGGGACATATGGGTCCTAGCAGTGTGTTACCCAGATAAATTAAGCCAATAAAACCATTTCACATGGGGGCGCCTGGGTGGCTCAGTGAGTTAAGCCACTGCCTTGGGCTCAGGTCATGATCTCAGGGTCCTGGGATCGAGTCCTGCATCAGGTTCTCTGCTCAGCAGGGAGCCTGCTTCCCTCTCTCTCTGCCTGCCTCTCTGCCTACTTGTGATCTCTCTCTGTCAAATAAATAAATAAAATCTTAAAAAAAAAAATTCACATGAACTAGACGACCATGTTAAGACAGTATTTTTTCAAAATGGAGTAAGTGATTTCTAGGGTCAAGTGATGAGACTGTTTGTTTTTAAGCTTCTTGGCTTGTTTTGTTCCAATGCTGAAAACGAATAGGGAATTCCAACGCTTTAATGATGCAATTTTACTGAATTACTGTTTAGCTCAGAAATTATTTAAAATTCATGATTTACTTTCCTTATTTGTAGGTCATGCATAATATCTATCCTGACATTTAAAAAATAACATTTAAAAAATAACATTTAAATCAAGTGTTGGGGTAGTTGGAGATAAGCTACATAATAAACTTAAGACAATATTTAATGATAAAACATTTAATATTTATAGAGTGCTCACTCTGCCCTGGGTTTGCCGATTGGTTTTACCAAAAGGAATGGTACTTTCTCGCATCTTTATGACCTCAAGTAGTTTGTGTCTTGTCATGGGACACACTTTCATTAAATGGCAGTGTAAGCATCATGAGCTTGGGGAACCCATGCGGGTGTCATCACAGGGTCACTCTCGTTCACTTTTGGTCCTTTCTGCACGACTGCAAAGGTTCTTCCCGGCTTGCTCTCCTGTTAGCTTATCAGTACTCGCTGAACATCTGCAAAACAAGCTCATAAATCAGGTCAGCCAGAGTTTTCTTAGGGTAAATCAGTCAAGCATTTGTTAACTCAGTGTGTTGGTTTCGAAAGGATGACCCCCCCTGTCCTTTACAAACTTATTCTTGGGTTGTAATTGTACAGGACCTTTTAAAAAGATTTGTGTCTCAAAAGGGCAGAGAATGAATTGTAAATTTTCTGAAGTAAATGCTCAAAGCTTCTTTCTAAAGTTTAATGGTCAAACTAAGGGGCATAGTAAGGCCCTTGTGTTCAAGATTAAGTGGGTGATAATTTCTCTTTAATGGGAAGCGTGCTGAGATTGTTAGCAGTGCTCTAAGAGATTTCAAACATGATTTATTGTGAGCAAGTCAAATTGCCCACACAACAGTCTCGGTGAGTTCATTTTTGTTTCTTTACAGGAGGCAGCTAAAACCTGTTTTCATCTGCCTCACCCATTGCCTCTGAAGAGAGGCTGATGCCCATCTATTCCTAGGCTCCTTCCCTACAAGCTGTTAAAATTAACATTATTGCATATATATTTAAAATTTCCAAACTTCCGTATCTTTTATATAGATAGATAGTAATATAACATATAGTATTGTTATAATATATGTATATATATTTGTGTATATATATATATATATATATACGGTATTGTTAAAAAACAAAAATTTACTGAGTAAATTTGAAGATTTAATTGGCTTTATTAAGTGATTTGTGAATCAGGCAGTATCTTATCTAGCAAACAGAAAGGAGCTCAGGGGGTTGTACAAAATGGAAAGTTTTCATTAAAGGAGAGTGGGGCAAGGAAGTTATTAGCAAAAGAAAAGAAAGGATCATTTTAGACAAGGCCACTTTCCCTTGTGGGTAAGAACAGGGGGTCTTATCTTGGGGCTGGGGGGAAGAGAGGGCCCCTGTGACAGATTACCTTATCAGTACTGACCAGAAAATTCCTGACTAACAAGCTAACGCTGTATTCCTGGAGGATTCTGAAACCGCAATTAGGTAAGGTATGAAGGACCAGTTTGGTGACATGACCTACTATAAGTGACTCCATTTGGGGCCTGCGATTTGCTTTTTGATGAGATATATAGATAGATAGATAGATAGATAATATTTTGTTGATATATATATACAATACTATTATATATAATATAGTATTTAGGTATGACATATTATTTATACTAGAACTATAAACTTTAACTATGTATACATATGTATTTTAAATCTTCCAAATTAAACATATATGTATGTATTTATATAAGATTTCCTTCTACAATTTCTATTCATGAAGACATTCTCTTCCATGCAATGAATTAGTTCCAAATAAGAGTTGTGTTTTTTTGTGAAATATATAGACAAGAGAACAGGAAAGTTAAGACCGTTCCTTAAAAAAAAAGATTCACCACCGATGACCTTGAAAGCCTACAGCATCCATTGCACTGAAAATGGATCTCGACACGACAGATTGTGAATGTGTCTGTGTCGTTAGCCCTGCTGTATCCGAGGACTCAGTGACTCGCTCTTCCTTTCCAGGACCACACAGCAGAAGTCGAGAGCAAAAAGGGAGAACTGCACAGTCTCCGGGATCACCTAGTCAAGCTGGGTGCTCTGGGTGGAGCTGAGAACCTCCCCCTCCTCCAGGGCAAGGCAGAGGACTGCTTCCAGCTGTTCGAGGAGGCCACCCAGGTCATAGAAAGGCGGCAGCGTGCCCTGTCCCAGTTGGCGGAATTCCTGCAGAGCCACGCCTCGCTGTCGGGGGCTCTCCACCGGCTGCGCCACACGGTGGAAGCAACCGACAGTATGAACAGGAAACAGACTGATTTATTAGAAAAGGACTTAAATCATGCGATTCAGGATGCTAAAGCGTTGGAATCCGCGGCCATCAGCCTTGACAGTGTTCTGGCCAAAGCTCAGTACCATCTTAAAAGTGGAAATTCTGAGCAAAGGACTTCCTGCCGGACGACAACCGATCACCTCTGTTCTGAATTAGAGCGAATCCAGAACCTTCTGGGAATGAAGCAGAGCGAGGCAGATGCCCTGGCGGTACTGAAGAAAGCATTCCAGGACCAGAAAGAGGAGTTGCTGAGAAGCATCGAGGACATTGAAGAAAGGACAGACAAAGAGAGATTGAAGGAGCTCACCCGCCAGGCTCTTCAGCAGAGGTAAAAAGAAATGACTGGAACCCGTTGTTCCATTGACTTTTTATTTGTTCTAGAGTTACCAGCAATGCTTTGATGGTGTCATGTTTAGCAACTTCTTTTAATATTTTGAGGATAAAATTAATGACTAACTGGACACTTAGGAAGTACTAATATGGGGCTCCTGGGTAACTCAGTGGGTTAAAGCCTCTGCTTTCAGCTCAGGTCATGATCCCAGGGTCCTGGGATCGAGCCCCACATCGGGCTCTCTGCTCAGTGGGGAGCCTGCTTCCTCCTCTCTCTCTGCCTGCCTCTCTGCCTACTTCTGATCTCTGTCTGTCAAATAAATAAATAAAATCTTAAAAAAAAAAAAGAAGTACTAGTATATCTTTGGTTTCCTGAGGGATTTTCCCAAGGGCTCTGT
Source organism: Meles meles (assembly GCF_922984935.1). Lineage (NCBI taxonomy): Eukaryota > Metazoa > Chordata > Mammalia > Carnivora > Mustelidae > Meles > Meles meles. The sequence goes on from NC_060070.1 coordinate 14,823,938, forward strand.
CTGTTAAGCCATGCTAAGATCTTACCTATGACAGACAATAGAGATCATATTATCTATTTTTAAGCAATGTTTCGCTGTTAGGAGAAGGGCCCTGCCGTCTGTAGTAAGAATGAAGGCAGAGGCGAGAGGGGATGATCCAAGTAGCTTTGTAGTCCTGGTGGTGAAAATATGAGGGAATTCCTTCCTGGTGACCGCCAGACCCTCAGAAAGACCGAGCAGGCTCCTCAGATGAGAGTGAATGACAGGATATTGGCAGAGAGAAAATAGCATAAAATGGTTCTTTCGCAGACAGGAAATGGAAGTGATATCCCTGGAGCTTGATAAGGTGCTAAAGCTGCCATGTGAGAGTCCCCCTCCGTCACCTGAAGTGGAATCAGTCAGCTTGCCAGAGTCGTTTTCAGCAGCTGCCTTCAACTGTTTGCTCAGTGGTGTGGAAAAGGCAGACAAGTGGGTGTAAGCAAAGTTGGGGTTTTGTTAGTGCGTTTTATAGAGAAGCTAAGAGGTGATGGGTATTTTCCTGTACTACATTTGGAAGTGATTTTTTTTCCTCTAATACTATAGCCTTCTTCCCAATCTTGTTTTTCCTCCTTAATAGAACTTTCTCCCCATTTTTGTTCTCAGGGATGTTTGTCTTCCATTTCTTCAGGGGGCAAGGAAGCAGCTGAAATGCTGTCATACCAAAGTGCCCACAATTGAGAAGGATTTTATTGACATGCAAGACCATTGCCATTTGCCTCCTTTTAATTAGAATCAAGCACTTAGCAAAGGCTTACAGTCAGATCATAATGGCTCTTGAGGTTACGTGCCTTGTGACCACTGGGCCGACTAGCTTAACAGTAAATAACAAAAAGGAGTAAGATTTGAGGAGGAAAAGTAGCCTCCAGAGTAAAGACAAAAGGAGGAGCCAAACATAGCAAAGGAGCAAACAGCTTTGCTGGCCCGCATCAACCAAGCAGGCAGGAGATCCGAAATTGCTGGAGAAGAAGGCCCAGGTTGGGCTCGAGAGCCACATCCACACACCTAACAATGAACTCACCAAAGCCACGCAGAGGTGATGGAAAATGTTGCCTTCAGTTGATGGATTTATTAAAGCCCCTCATACTTACGCTTTACTGTGTGCCTTTGGGCAAATCCCTGTCTTCCTATAAGGTGCAGATCATGCTAATGTATGCGCCTAACCCAATTATGGAATCATGCCTGGATATTCATTTTATAAACTCTACACCACTATATACCCAAAAGCAAGAATGCATGAGTCCATGGCCACCTCTATGGGACCACTTTTTACGAGTACTCAAATATTAGTATATTAGGGACAAAAAAATCGTTATTTTTATTTTATTTTAATTTTAAAGATTTTATTTATTTATTAATTTGTCTAAGAGAGAGAGCGAGAGAGTGCATAAGCAGGCAGAGTGGCAGGCAGAGGCAGAAAGAGAAGCAGGCTCCCTTCGGAGGAAGGAGCCCAATGCAGGACTCGATCCCAGGACCCTGGGATCATGCCCTGAGCTGAAGGCAGCTGCTGAACCAATGGAGCCACCCAGGTGTCCCAATTATTTTTATTTTAAATGAAACAGCTGTACCCTTAAATATTATTATTTTACATGACTTGGACTTTGGGACACAGAAGGACTTTGTACTAAAGATCTTTTAATAAATACTCACCTGCTTTGCCTACAAGCTCAGCCCTACTCTTAAAAGTCTTATAACCTGAAATCAAAATAGAAAAAGAATACAAACTTAATGGAAAGTTGAAGACGAATGGTTAAAATGACTTTAAATTTTCCCAAGGTATAGTCTGTAGTTCTGAAAAGTTAATTTTTAAAGTGTCTTTCACAGCTGCTACACAGTAATTCAATTGTTGTGTTGAAAGTTTTTCTAGACACCGATAGGCATGCTTTATGGAGAAGAAATATTAGTCCTTCCCTTTGGTAAATTAATAATAAAATAACATTTTAATTCACAGATTGAGAGTCTTTAATCAGTTAGAAGATGAATTGAATTCTCATGAGCATGAACTATGTTGGCTGAAAGACAAAGCTAAACAAATTGCCCAGAAAGATGTGGCCTTTGCATCTGAAGTCGATAGGGAGGTAAACCGCTTAGAGGTTACCTGGGATGATACCAAAAAACTAATTCATGAAAAGTAAGTAAAAAAATGCCTTGCCTTTTTTTGTTTGTTTCTTTGTTTTGTTTTGTTCTTTAACTTTCTATCTTGTGGCACTGGGCTGTTGTGTATTGATTTGCATTGGTGTGATCAAGATTTGAACACCTTTTGCCACTTCTGTATTCTGTGTGTCTTTAGTACCATTAGAGAGTTAGTCATGCAAAATTTGTCGTGGAAGTTGTTGAGATGGCAATGACAGGTGAAGTTCACCGGGTGAAAGCAGGAGCTGTCAACAGTAATAAGGTGCTACCAATGAGACTTAAAACTTTTGAGTTTCTTTTTTGTTGTTTTGTTGTACTTATTTGTAATTAAGGTATGATTTGCATATAGTAAAATTCATCCTGTTTAGTGTATGCCCTTAAACTCTATGAGTTTAATGCACAGCTAGTTAGTGAGTACACACACCCTGTATGAGTAACTATTACAACTATCAAATCTCATATAATCATTCACTATAATGAGATGAAAAAAATCATCTCATTGTAGTCAGCCCCTCCCCCGCTCCAAGCCTCTGGCAACCTTTGATCAGTTTTCTGTCTCTGTAGTATTGTCTTTCCAGAATCACATACAAATGGATTTTTTCCAGTTTGGATATTATAAATAAAGCATCTATAAATGTTCTGTTTTTTGTGTATACATAAGTTTTTACTGCATTTGGGTAAACAACTTCTTTTACTCAACACACTAGACATTGTTATGAGTGTTAATAAAGTCCTTTTTTTATAGTCAAATTGTATTCCATTTAATAGGCATACCACAGTTTATGCATTCACTAGTTGATAGATATTCAAGTTCTTTCCAGTTTGGATGACTATAAAAAGAAGCATCTATAAACATTCACATTCCATTTTTCATGTGTGCATAGTTTTTATGGCACACTGTAGATTATTAATGTAAGCTTCTAAAAATTTAACCATGTTGTTAAATTTTACCCCATTTTATTGAACATTCTCCTAAATTGTGATTTGTTAGAGATTGTACAGTATTCAGTTATAAGACGGTATAGAGTTTATTCAATTATTAGCCTATTTTTTTTAACATTTTTTAACATTTTTTAACATTTGGTCTATTTCTATTTTTCTCTCCTTTACACCAATATAAATATTGTTTATTTATATTAAAATATAAATATTGGTGTAAAGAGTATAATTTTACATAAATCTTGTGTACATCTTTTTCTTTGGAAAATGCATAAATTTCATAAATTGCTTGTCCCCACAGGCATTTTATGCTTATAAACAGAAACCATCTTCTTTGTTTGACAGTTTTCAGGGGATTCATATTCAATGAAAATTTGTGTCGTTGAAATGGGAAAAAAAATCCTCGTATGTATTTTACTTATTGAGCAGTGGTTTTTTGTTTGTTGGTTTGGTTTGTTTGTTTTGCTTCCCCTGAATATACACCATTATGATGTAATTAAATAGTGAAAAAATTGAAAAGCAAAAATTTGTCGGCATCTACGTAAGTTTTAGTTGTCAAGAACATATATTTTTTATTGTCATTGAGGTCACAGATTTTGTTTTAATGGCTGTGTGCATTCTTTTCTCTTGGAGAGCAATTTGGACATTAGAGTTAAGTTGACTTGACTGCACTCTTCATCTCAGTAGGTAGAAATATGGCTTCCTCTTGATTCCAGCATCCAAGAATAAATTTACGTAGTTACATATCAGGTCCAGTCATGGGGAACACTTACCTTTCATACATGATCATAAATGATACCTTTTCTTTAATTACTATAGCCAGGGTCAGTGCTGTGGACTTATTGACTTAATGAGGGAATATCAGAACTTGAAGTCGGCTGTATCTAAAGTCCTAGAAAATGCCAGCAATGTGATCGCAACCAGAAATACTATAAAAGATCAGGAGGATCTTAGATGGGCTTTATCCAAGGTAATAATTCAAAATGTATTTATTTTAGTAGACTACTTAGTAGATCTGATTTTCACTTATAATGATTTGTTTTTAGGAATACGGATATCCTAGGATTCTAGCAATCCAAAAAAATGTATAGTTCATTAATATCACTGGTTTCTGCATAAGGTCAACCATGAATTAAATTTCTTAGAGGCAAATGGTTTTGATGACTGACTTATCAATGATTATTTTATTAATTAAGGAAACATTTATGTCCACAGCATGAAACCATCAAGAATGAAATGTGTAATAAACAGAAAGAATTGGATAATTTTACCAGTAAAGGAAAACAGTTGTTATCTGAGCTGAAAAAAATTCACAGTAGTGATTTCATCTTGGTGAAGACAGACATGGAGAGCACTGTGGACAGATGGCTGGATGTAAGATAATCACCTGAATTGTATGAACAGTTTAAATATTCACATTTGTCAGTCACTATTTTTTGGTAAAGGATTATTTAAGGATGTGAATTCCATTTTTAGCTTTTTGAAATGTTTTTTTTAAAGATTTTATTTATTTGAGAGAGAGAACCAGCACAAGCAGGGGGAGAGGGAGAAGCAGACTCCCTGCTGAGTGGAGAGCCTGACTGCAGGGGCTTGATCCTAGGACTCTGGGATCATGACCTGAGCCAAAGGCAGACCCTTAAATGAAGGCAGACACTTAACCGACTGAGCCACAAAGGTGCCCCTCATTTTTAACTTTTAATGCTAATGTGCAAAATTATATTTTGAAGAAAAACAGTATTCACATAAAGTTTAGAATTAATTAAAAAAAAAGTTGTTTGCTTTATTTTCTTAAAATTTTGTGGCAGATTTTCAGGGGTGCCTGGGTGGCTCAGTCAGTTAAGCATCAGACTCTTGATTGATTACAGGTCATGATCTCAGGGTCCTGTGATCAAGGCCAGGTTGGGCTCTGCGCTGGGCATGGTAGAGCCTGGTTATAATTCTCTCTTCCCCACACCTCCCTCCCCACCTCTTAAAACAAAACAAAGCAAAATAAAACAAAAACTTAATGACAGATTTTCTAGAATTTCACTTGGTAGCTTCAGTTACAACAAATTTATAACTCTATTTTTTCTCAAAACTCTAGGATTATGGCTAATGATTATGGATGATATGATGATAATGATATGATTATGGAATCAAAACTCTAGGATTATGGATTATGGATAAAAAATTGAAGAATAATTTATAAGTATCCTACAGAATATGAAACTATAATGTGTAATAATTTGGGACTATAAGACTATAACTTTGCATTGGAAAACATGAGACTTGTAGTTTACATCCCTGGGTTTTAGTTCTTCTACGGGACAGAGGAACAAGTCACTTGGTCTCTCTGGAATTCCATGTCTCAAGCCATACATATTTTATGTAGCATCCAGCTCAAAAATCCAGTGATTCTGTTGCCCTCCTGTGAACCTGCACTGTATTACTGGAGGTTAAGTTACATAAGCTGAATTACTAAAGTTAGACATTGATAATTATGTACTATAATCAAATAATTTGGGAACTGTAGAAAACCTTACCTCCTTCCACTTTTAAAAGAACATTCTTATTACAGGAAGACTATTAAATACTAATGCTTTACTTTAAACCTACAAAGTTGGTTGATATCCTATGTATTTATTCTATAAATATGTTCAGGTCTAATTAATGTTTTTATTAAATGAAACATTTAATAAAATTTAACATATTAAATTTTTTAAAAATGAAACATTTTTATGTTTCAGCCTTACAGATAAAAGTGCTTACTGCGTCACTTTTTAAAATTTATTTATTTTCAGCGTAACAGTGTTCATTGTTTTTGCACCACACCCAGTGCTCCATGCAGTACGTGCCCTCCCTATTACCCTCCACCTGGTTCCTCAACCTCCCACCCCCCGCCCCTTCAAAACCCTCAGGTTGTTTTTCAGAGTCCATAGTCTCTCATGGTTCATCTCCCCTTCCAATTTCCCTTAACTCCCTTCTCTCCATCTCCCAGTGTCCTCCATGTTCTTTGTTATGCTCCACAAATAAGTGAAACCATATGATAATTGACTCTCTCTGCTTGACTTATTTCGCTCAGCATAATCTCTTCCAGTCCCGTCCATGTTGCTACAAAAGTTGGGTATTCATCCTTTCTAATGGAGGCATAATACTCCATCATGTATATGGACCACATCTTCCTTATCCATTCGTCCGTTGAAGGGCATCTTGGTTCTTTCCACAGTTTGGCGACCGTGGCCATTGCTGCAATAAACATTGGGGTACAGATGGCTCTTCTTTTCACTACATCTGTATCTTTGGGGTAAATACCCAGTAGTGCAATTGCAGGGTCATAGGGAAGCTCTGTTTTTAATTTCTTGAGGAATCTCCACACTGTTCTCCAAAGTGGCTGCACCGACTTGCATTCCCACCAACAGTGTAAGAGGATTCCCCTTTCTCCACATCCTCTCCAACACACGTTGTTTCCTGTCTTGCTAATTTTGGCCATTCTAACTGGTGTAAGGTGATACCTCAATGTGGTTTTATTGAATCTCCCTGATGGCTAGTGATGATGAGCATTTTTTCATGTGTCTGATAGCCATTTGTATGTCTCCATTGGAGAAGTGTCTGTTCATATCTTCTGCCCATTTTTTGATATGATTATCTGTTTTGTGTGTTTTGAGTTTGAGGAGTTCTTTATAGATCCTGGATATCAACCTTTTGTCTGTACTGTCATTTGCAAATATCTTCTCCCATTCTGTGGGTTGCCTTTTTGTTTTGTTGACTGTTTTCTTTGCTGTGCAGAAGCTTTTGATCTTGATGAAGTCCCAACAGTTCATTAAACCCAATACTGGTGGGTGTCTAACCTATACAACTCAACCTGAGAGTATGTTATAGTTGACTCCAATAGACCTACTCTTAATTTCCCAATTTACAAATGAAAATCAAATGTCTTAGAAATTTGGTCAATTCTCCCAATGACAGAAACAATTTAGTAACGGTTAGCATTTGTTTGAGTCAAATGCACTAATTCCCTTACAATCATTTTTGCAAAGCTTTGTTTTTCGGTGAGAATATTATTTTCTGATTAAGGCAGCATCAACATTGTCAGTACTTTGGTGGGGAAAAAAGACCTTAAAGCCTCAACGAATGATGGTGTGGCTTCTGTTTTCCATCCTAGATGTCAGAAAAAATTGAGGAGAACATGGATAGGCTGAGGGTAAGCCTGACCATTTGGGCTGATGTACTTTCAAGTAAAGAGGAAATCGATGGCTGGTCCAATAGTTCCGTCCCTCAGTTGGCCGAAAGCATCAGCCACCTGAATAACAGCGTCAGAGCAGAAGAAGTCCTTAAGGAATTTGAGGTAAACTGACTACATCTACTTTTGTGAGCTGGTGAGCTCATTAACCAGAATATGAGAAAGTTGTGTCCTTTTTGTTAAAGTTCTTTCTTTCAGAGACACATATGAATGCTACCAAAGTCTTAACTATCTTTGGCTATTTACCTGAGAGTTGAATAGGCAATGGTTAAGTCTTATTCCCCACATTTTTATCACTTCTTAGTTGGGGCTCTGTACTTAAAATATTAGTAGAAAAATGAAAGCCCGTAAAATCTGTATTCTTCCCACTTTCCATTCAGCTAAGACTATTATGCCTTCCTACTGTAAAACCAAGTTGAAGGTGTTTGTCATTTAGTAATATTTAGAGGAGTTTTGTTTTTGTTTTTTGTTTTTTTCATTCAAACAAGATGTTTACTGAATACTTACCACGTGCCAAACATTTAACCCTAGGTGTTAGGTTCTTCCACTTCCTGTTCGGAAATGGGAGAAAACTGGAGAACAGAGTGTGACAGGTTTCCCCAGAAATTTGCTTTTTAAAGTTCTAGTCATCAGTTTATTTTAAACTTTTTATTTCCATTTCTTGCATTCACTTATTTATTCACTCATCAGATTCTTGATAAGCACCTAAAGTATGTCAGGCACTGTGGTAGACCCTGAGAATAAACAGTAAAACAGATAAAGCCCCTGTACTTGTGGCATTTACTTTATTTACATTTACACTATGTATGTAAAATGTGCAGTCATAGTTAGGCTGGGATGAAAAATGAAGTGGATAAGAGGAAACCGTGACAAGAGATAACTTGTTTCATAAAGTATGTAATCAGTACTCTCCACGAGGGCACAAGTTAGTCACCATTGCATGCCTGGGTGCTCAGGACTGTGCCCAGTGCTCAAATGGAACAAGACAGATACGTGAGACACTGAGACAGATACTGCAAGACACGTATCAAGACAGATTTCAGACTGCAGTCTGAAAAAATGTAGGGGAATCAACTCTATGCCTACATTATCTACCTTTGATCCAAAAAACTTTCTAGAGATTTTTAAATCAAACGCCTACAGAAGTCGAGGAACTTAGCCAGACTGAAAATGCAATCAGGAGAGGGATACTGCGGTCTCTTAAGTTCTCTTTGATGTTAAATTAACCTTACAGCTCAAAACGGTGGTACATGCCGGAATAGGGCTCGAACCAGCTCTCAAAAGTCAATTATTCAATTTTAAAGACATTTGCAAACCAGTGTTAAACATAGTCATTATTGAAAATTAACTCACAATTAAATGATATTAAAAATCAACTAATAAATACTTAAAACTTACCACTTGTAATTTCTACTCTACATACAGCTATTATCTAGGCTCTTGGGTTGTAGGTATCCACTCTATCTGCATGGTGGGGATGCAAAGGCCCTGGGGCACAGCAGTGCTTCCCACCCTGTGGGCAGTGACATCATGTGTAGCTCAGGATGGTGGCCAATGCTGCAAGGCAGGTTTTGTTGTTTTTTTTTTTTTGGAGAGCTGGTTGTTTAATCGGCACACACTACCCACCTACTGCTGATCTTTGCGATCCAGGAAGCCAGGGGGCATCAACCCCTCATTCATGTCCAGGTTCAGTTACTCATGGAAGTGGGTTTCTTTATGGTACTGACCACCTGTGTGGTGCAGCAACCAGTAACATGAGCGGACCGGATTCGGCCCAGGGCCTGACGGTGCATTGCTGCTGCAACTCAAAAATAAAGTGTGTACGTGTGTAGGTGTGAACCTTCAGTTGTTCAGCCCGCTCCTGGAGGAAGCCAGGGGGCCCGGCAATTAGTTCATCACGTCTCACCCGGTAAGTAAATCACTTTCTGGAATGAGGCTCAGGAGGTTTGTTAGTGTCCACCAAGAACCAAAATGCTGTATTTAAGTTGAGAGGGATACTTTATCAAGTGGAGCTTTGTGGCCCCAAATAAATAATGAAGTTTACAAGCATCTAATTTGTTCAGTAATGATTCTTTGTTCTACTTTTCTTTGTTTTGTGTTAGTGTTGGTGAAATCAATCAATACAAAAAAAAATTTAAAAAAGGTTTTTATTTACAATAAAGATATTTTAAATTTTTATTTGAAACATTTCTGATGTATTACATATAGTCTACAGGAATGAGGCTTTCCTAATGTGCGTTTGCTTTGAAATGCTTCCTCAGAAGTATAATGCCGCCATGGTAGCCAGTGATATTAATGCTAATGAGTAAATGACGGTTACTGAAAATCCCCACTGACTCAAGACTTTTCTAGTTAGTGTTTAATTTTTTCCAGGAGCTTCCCCCTCCCCCCATAAAGGAGAGTGGGAAGAAAGTTCCGCACACTCCCTCATATTCGAAGTGAAAGTTAATGATGACATTTTTCCACATGCATAAATAATGAGTCCTCAGGAAATCAGAGATTTGTTTTTAAAACCCTGGCTTGAAGTTGGGTTAACTCTTGGAATTATTAAGTGCCAAATGTAATATGTCAATGTTTGCACAAGTTGTGCTTTTTCTCTTTGTCTTTTATTCTGGCAGTCTGAAGTTAGAAACAAAGCCTTGAGACTGGAAGAACTTCACTGCAAAGTTAATGATCTTAAAGAATTGACTAAAAATCCAGAAACTCCACCAGATCTTCAGGTAAGTACTCAGTCGGGTTTGCAATAAGTACTACGTACTAGACTCTATCTCAAATATAATCTCTAATATAATTGATATATAGTAACAATAAATAAATGCTATATAGAATACCGAGGCATATATTCTCATTATTATCATCATCATAATTTTAAGCAAACATGCGGCTCTTACCATATAGGGTAATGACCACTTGTACCCATATAGGGGGTTAAAACGTTAACATCTTTAGAACTCCTTGTGCTAGTATTAATAGCCTATTTCTAAGACAAGTGTTATAATAAGATTAGTTCCCCTTTTCCTTACTAAATTTTGGAAGTAGTTATCATCCAGCTTGCCTCACGGACCGTTTTCTGTCTGTACCAGAACAGAAGCCACACTTAGGAATACTGATATTTTTCTAATTCATTTGGTCGGTGATTGGGTTTGGCGAGATCACTATTGCAAACTTCATTCGAGGACTCGCGGATGGCAGGCACAGACCCACGGGTGGCACCGGGCAGGCAGGCTAGGTCTGCTCTGACCAGCAAGCCTGGACTACAGTGGGGGAGCTCTGGGAGCGGCCCGTGTCGGGGGGCTCTTTGGGCAGCCAGCACCTCACGCTCCAGGCTAAGTGTCCGCTGCCTTACTTTAACCGGTGCATTTCTTGCTGCCCTCATGGATTTTCTCTACCTTTTCCTTCTTCCTGTTGGGCCTTTGTCCTCTACTCACTGCTTCTTGCTAACCCCTACATCTTGCATGGTTATACATTCTCTCTGACCCGAGACTGTGCGTCTGTCACTTAGTATCGTCCGTGGATGATACACACATACCGGAATGTTAGAATTTCACCCGAAGCAAGAAGCAGCAAAGGGTGCTAATCATACACGCAACGAAAAAGGAGTGCTTGTGCCTGTCGCCTGTGTCACGGATATAAATGGGCAACAGGTGGCCTCTCGCAGAGTAAAGATGGCGGCAGGGTTTGGGGGGAGAGCTACTGTTGAACTGTGCTCTCCCGCACCCCTGCCCCCCACACGTCCTCAGTGAAGAGGTGTTGGGGCACCTGTTCCTTACCTCAAGATAAGGAGAAGTGTTTCAGTGGTACCATTTGGAGAGAATGACATGCCTCTGCAGCTGGTGGACCCTGGAGTCTCCTCTCTGACTCCCCTGAGAGACTTTAGGGGTGAAAGACGGGCTGACTCACTGTTGATGCTTTTGCCAAAAGGAGAATTGACTGTTTTGAGTGTTGTGCATCTTAGAATCATCTGATGTGAATGCCAGAGTGTGCTCCTGGCCCAGAAGCGAATTATCAGAGGAAAGACAAGGAGAAGGCATCGGTGTGTGGGTATCTCAGGTTCTCTGGGAAGGCTTTCTGGGGGGGGGGCATGGGCCTCAGCAGCGAGAAGCAGAGCTGCCCACAGGCTGTGGAAGGAGAAAGAGGAGTGCGCTACTTGCATGCCACAATGGCAATGCCTGTGTACTCTGAAGAGTGAGGGCAGTCTCAGGAAACCCCGCAGTCTAAGGCCTGTGACAGGAGAGAATGCGAAATGTCACTCGGCCTAGGAGCACAGATGCCAGCTCATGATCGTCCTCAAAAATTTCAGAGCTCCTCACCCACCCCCTGCTGGTCCGGGCCTTTACAGGTCAAAAGCTATAGGACATGTGGGAATAGAAATAAAGTAAAGAAAGACAAAGAGGCACTTGGCTCTTTTCTTCGTACGGGCTTCCTTTTTGTAGCAGATCTGAGCTGGGGATAAGAAAAAAGCCTTAACTTTAAGTTCAGAGTTTTGATTATTAAATGGGCCTAGATGTTTTAATTGTGGAATTGAAACCATTTTGCAATTTATCATGATTTTATAAGTCCTTTTGTTATCTGCGGGGCCAGAGAAGTTAGGAGCCCTCCCAGAACAAATCACTTGGGAGGAGAGAAGAAGTAGCCTCACTAAACACACTAAAGTGGGAGACAGAAATAAAATTGCTTTATGATAAAATCCTGCAGTGGTGTTTGTTCAAAGTAGTGCTTACATCAGGGGATAAAATGTGTGCGTGTTTCCCAGAAAGAAGTAAGAGCAGGGTTTGGGTAACCAACGTGGTAACTGTAGGTTGAACTCTGCCTTTGAAAACTGATCTTACATATTCCTTGGGTCCCCAGTCCGAACTGCCACTCTAGCATCAGAGTCAGCTGTCATCCTTACTGTTTCCACGTTCCCATCACTTACAATGTTGGACCACTTTGTACCCACCGATTTCCCTTCTTAGAAGAGTTGAGTTAGCATCCCAGGTTTGACTTGCGTGTTTTTTACAACTAAGCTGCGCATGAACAGAATTCCCACAGAATGGGTGTTCTGGTCTTCATAGATTTTAATGAAATCTTACTTTATGTTTAGTTTATAGAGGCAGACCTAAGGCAGAAACTGGAGCATGCCAAAGAAGTCACTGAAGAAGCCAAAGGAACCTTGAAAGATTTCACTGCTCAGAGTACCCAGGTGGAGAAATTTATTAATGACATCACGAGCCGGCTGGCAAAAGTAGAGGAGTCACTGATGAACTGTGCCCAGACGAAGACGTGGGAAGGGCTGAGAAAAGTGAAGGTGGGTAATCACCTATCATTAAGCCTGTACACTTCCAATGGCAATATTGTTTTCCCTGTTTTGTGGTGACTGGAATAACAATATAACCTTGCTCTCAGTTATACCTATATTAACACCAGGCCAACTAATTCACGATGTTGGACACAGCAAGTAAGTTTTAGTTGGAGAAATGAATGCAGGTAGTAGGCAGTTGAAGATGAGTAATCTAAAAATAGAAACCATGCATTTCTGTGGGACCTACTCATAAGCTGCGCTTGTTCGTATCTTTTTCAGTAAATGGGTAGAGCCTCTAGAAGACCTGTTTGAATTTCCATGACTTTTCAAATTTGAAGGCCAAATGGTTTTTCATTTCTTTTTTTTTTTAAGATTTTTTATGTATTTATTTGACAGAGAGAGATCACAAGTAGGCAGAGAGGCAGGCAGAGAGAGTGAGAGAGGGAAGCAGGTTCCCCGCCGAGCAGAGAGCCTGATGTGGGACTCGATCCCAGGACCCTGAGATCATGACCTGAGCCGAAGGCAGTGGCTTAAACCACTGAGCCACCCAGGCGCCCCGGTTTTTCATTTCTTAATTTTATTGGTTGGTATGACTGCTTTTATCTAGGGAAGAATATTTTAAAAAAAAAGAAAGTTGAGAGACAGCATTCTACTTCCATGTCATCTATCCATAGAGATAATGTTCCTGATCGACTGTCAAGCTTATGAGTTGAGTGTTCGTCATATGTGAGCTGTTCTCTTTAGCATTTTTTTCTTACTATACTTAAGAATAAGGACATATATTTTAGAAGTACTGGTGCTTTTGGTGTGACCTGTGACCCTGAAACAAAGCCCTACTGGCCCATCAAAGAATGTGAACTTAGGTTCTGACTCCGTTAATAGTTTCTAGTCAGCTGACTAAACCCAAGGTCATGGGTTGGCATCCCTGAGAACCCGTTCCATTTGCTCGGAATCCTAGACTGTAACCCACATCCTAGTTCCTTTCAACAGCCATTTGCAGTTGGTCCCAAGGAGAGCTGGGCAAAATTCTTTAAGTCAACAGATCTATTACGAACACTTAAAAAAAAAAAAAAAAAAAAAAAAGAAAGATAAAAAAAGAAAATCCCATAACAATGTGTACTTTACTAAGTGAATTTCAACAGCATCAGTTTCCCAAAAGTACCATAGTGGAGTAGAGGGGATATTTCCCTTGAATATCCTTCATGGCATTCTTTCATTGTGTAGGAGATACAAAAGGAACTTCAAAGTCAGCAAAGCAACATCAGCTCTACCCAAGAAAATCTCAACAGTTTGTGCCGCAAATACCATTCCGTTGAGTTGGAGAGCCTGGGCAGTGCTCTGACGGGGCTCATAAAGAACCACGAAGCTGTGAGCCAGTTGTGCTCCAAGACACAGGCCAGCCTGCAGGATTCTCTGGAGAAGCACTTCAGTGGTGAGCTCTGACGGGGTTTAGCATGAATCGTTTGTTTACCAGAAAGAATCCAAACCAAATGCTGCCTAGAAACTGCCAGCACTAGTTGGAGAAAACTTTCCAGAAGAAGATCCTTTAAATTCATTTGTGTGTCGAGATTTGAGCAGTGGAAGTGCTGGGCTCAGGCTCTCTCCATAAGCTGAGTTCTTCCTCTTTCTCTCCAAGAAAGTTAGAATCCACCATTTTGAGGATTCCAGATTTCATCTGGATTTCCTACATGTAGCTCAGTTGTGTGGAAAATTACTTCCACTGCTGTGATGAAGCAACACAGTGAACTTGGAAATTAGGAGAGGCCATGAAACAGCAGAAGCCATACAGTTTAGGAAATTGCCAGTCATATGTCCCTGACTGGGCTCTGTGCCTCTGCCGTAATGACAATGCCAAATGATGCTCTAAGTCCACTTGGCCGAAAGAGGAGATGGCTCCTTCCTTCCTTTGCCATAAAAATGGCCAGAGCCTTTCTCCCTTCACTGACTTCCATATTCATTCAATTATTTTTCTTTGCCAAGAGAAAGACAGTGGGAAGTCGGGTATTTCAGGAATACAAATTTCTTTTCAGTCTTTTCCCTGAGGTAATTTCTCAGTTCTGCCACGAGCCGTCATGTTTTAGTCTATTTTATATTATTATTATTATTATTTTATTTCTGAAATATTTAGTATGGCAAGATGCAGTGAGCTGAAGGGCAGAATTAATTCATTGAGCCTAGAGGCTCATTCAATGTTTTGGATGTATTTCTCATTTTTGTTACCTTTTTCTTTTTTTCATGTTTGTTACTTTCAAAAGAGTCTATGCAGGAATTCCAAGCGTGGTTTTCTGGAATAAAGGCAGCAGCAAAGGAATCATCCGATCGAACTGGCGATAGCAAAGTTCTAGAGGCAAAGCTCCATGATCTTCAGGTATGAAAGTTGGCAGCGCGTCGTCGTCGTCTCTAAGCTGCACCGCCAGACCTTGGGTCAGACCTAAATCATCTCTTTCCACAGATCTTCTTATTTTATTTGAACTTTTCTTCTTCCTTAACAGAACCAGATTTCTTGAGTCATTAGGAGGTTAGCAATATGAAAAGTAAGTTGAGAGAGTAAGTCGGAGCTACAGAATTTCTAGATTCTCTTCTTTTCTCTTTTAGCGAATTGCACATTTTTTGGAATTCATTCAAAACTAAACCTAGTTTTAATTTTTCTGGCAGTAAAAACATAAATAATTCCATTGATTTCATACCACTGTTGTGGAGGAGGGTTGTTTTGTTTTTCGTATTTTGTTTATTTATTTGAAAGAGTGCGAGAGAGAGAGAGAGCATGAGCAGTGGAAAAAGCAGGCTTGCCCCTGAGCAGAGAGAGTCAGATGCAGGGTCAGTCCCAGGGTCCTGCGGTCATGACCTGAGCCCAAGTCAGACGGTGAACGGACTTAGCCACCTGGTGCCTCATACTGTGGAAGAGTTTTAAAAAGAAGAAATGACTTGTGCTTTTTAATAACCTATAGTCCAAGTTTGGAGCTAAGGCACACTGAAAGCTACAGATAATACAGGTTTTACAGGTTTTATTGACTATGAAAAATACATGAATTCAGGAAGGAAAAAGCCACTGTGACGTAGAGTTCAGAAGTGATTGACTCAACTTGAGTTTGGGACAACTTTTCCAAGTAGCTCATCTGAACAAAACACTGAGTTAAATATTATTTAAAAATGTTTTTTTAGGGACGCCTGGGTGGCTCAGATGGTTAAGCATCTGCATTTGGCTCAGGTCATGATCCCGGGGTCCTGGGATGGAGCCCTGCATCAGGCTCCTTGCTTAGCGGGAAGCCTGCTTCTCCCTCTGCCTGACAAATACATAAATAAAATATTTAAAAATAAAATAAAATAAATAATTTTTTAATGAATGAAGAATATGAGGATCTGTGCAGCCTCATCAGTGAGGCCTGTTATGTAGGTAACTCATGAAAAGCCAGAATAGCAAGATCATTATAATAAAGGAAGTTGGTTTTCCAGGAGGCACGGTGAATTAAAATGTGCAGCTGTCCCCTTTAAGCTTGTGCCCACGCATGTGATCTTTCAAGCAAGAGGTGCACAGCAAGAAAAGAAGGGTCCTGGAGGGAGGACTTTGTGTGCAAGGTGGATCAGAAGGTGGGGGGGAGGGGTGCAGGTAGCTCTTCAGTGAGAGGGCATCACATGAACCTGTGAAGAAGTAGAACCTGGGCTGGGCTGGGACAGTGAGAGTGGGGAGAAGCTGAGAGCAAGGCCTGGAGGAGGACAACCTCCTTTACAGGCTGGCCTTGTCACAGCTTATTCTGCAGTGGTTCCAGTCCTGACTGGCACCGTCCTCAGTCATGAGCCTTGAGTCTACCTAGTTGTACCTTCTCACTCTGGCCTAAAGACTTTCTGTCTTCGGGCTCTGAGCTCTGTCTTCTCTTGCTTTTCTATCTCAACTCAGAATTTTAGTCAGTGCTCACATGCTCCAGGGTCCTTGAATAACAGCAAATATTTTCTATTACCTTTATTTCTTGAAACAGAACATTCTGGACTCGATCAGTGATGGACAGAGCAAGCTTGATGCTGTGACTCAAGAAGGACAAACTTTGTACGCACATGTGTCTAAACAAATTGTCAGCAGCATTCAGGAGCAAATTACAAAGGCCAATGAAGAATTCCAGGCATTTCTGAAGCAGTGTCTGAGGGACAAGCAGGCTCTTCAAGACTGTGCTTTGGAACTTGGCAGGTGGGTTGTTTTGATAACATCATCACACACAGAATACATTTTCAAAGACTTTGAGAAAAGAGCCACTGTAAATAAACAAATAATATGTGAAAGTACAGGTTCATACTAGGATAATAATTAATTGTGTGAACTTTGATGGGACTGTGGCTTTATTTTCTATATAGAAAAAGTAAGTAATTATATTCACTAGTTATTGTAAATGGTGTACATGCATGTGTTTTTGTCCATTTGATTAACTCAAAGTCTGAGAGGTTTGACACACAGGTTTTAGATTATCCAAGTCCTTTCTTTGCTTCTACTTTTTTTTTTTTTGAAGATTTTATTTATTAGAGAGAGACCGTGAGAGAGGGAACACCAGCAAGAGGACTGAGAAAGGGAGAATCAGGCTCCCCGCTGAGCAAGGAGCCTGATTCAGGGTTTGATCCCAGGACCCTGGGACCATGACCTGAGCTGAAGGCAGATGCTTAAAAACCAAGCCACCCAGGCACCCCTTTGCTTCCACTTCTGTTGGGTTTGAGTAATGACAGAAAACACTGGCCTAATTTCTATGAATGAAGATTCCAATCAGGAAGCTATGTCAACAGGGAAGAATATAAAATTAGAAGGAAAAAAAATAGGGGGGGGTAAAAATGTCAGTATAATCAAAATACCTTTCTGGGGGCACCTGGGTCGCTCAGTGGGTTAAGCTGCTGCCTTCGGCTCAGGTCATGATCTCAGGGTCCTGGGATGGAGTCCCGCATCGGGCTCTCTGCTTGGCAGGGAGTCTGCTTCCCTCTCTCTCTGCCTGCCTCTCTGCCTACTTGTGATCTCTGTCTGTCAAATAAATAAATAAAATCTTTTTAAAAAATACCTTTCTGGTCACAGAATAATTTATTCTTGTCCAAGTTTCTTAGAAAACTTATGTTGTTTTCAAAACTTCTAGTCCCTGTGCTCTTATGCCTATTCAAATCTCCATAAGATATAAAGACATAGAGATGACTTTCCCTTCCTTTCCTGGGATTCCACTGCTGTCCTTAACCCATTGGTCCCAATTCAGAGTCCCTATTGTAAGACACAAAGTCAAGTGCACATTGGCCCCAATTCAGAGTCCCTGTTATAAGACACAAAGTCAAGTGCACATTGGCCCCAATTCAGAGTCCCTGTTGTAAGACACAAAGTCAAGTGCACATTGGCCCCAATTCAGAGTCCCTGTTGTAAGACACAAAGTCAAGTGCACATTGACGTGGGAATGCAGTCTTGCTGATAACTACCAGCTGATTACCAGGAAATCAATTCAAGATAGGATCTCAAGAGAAAGAGTGAAATAAGCCAAGCAGAGAGAGTCAATTATCATATGGTTTCACTTATTTGTAGAGCATAAGGAATAACACAGAGGACATGGGGGGATGGAAAGGAGAAGGGAGTTGGGGGGAAATTGGAGGGGGAGATGAACCAGGAGAGACTGTGGACTCTGAGAAACAAACTGAGGGTTTTGGAGGGGAGGTGGGTGGGAGGTTGGGTGAGCCTGGTGATGGGTGTTATGGAGAGCACGTATTGCATGGTGCACTGGGTGTGGTACATAAACAATGAATTCTGGAACACTGAAAAGAAATTTAAAAAATAAATAAAAATTAAAAATACCTACATACATACATACATACCCACCCAGGTGGGAATCAATAAAGTTTTTGTTTGTGTTCAAAAAAAAAAAAGTGTACACAGCTAAAAAAAAAAAAAAGGATAGAAAGTTCCTTGATTTTTCATTTTGTTACTGAAATCGTGGTAATATGGATGGGCTTATTGTTGAGTTTTCGTCCATACTTGGGAAATTCATGAGATTTTAATGGCCATAGACACCGTGACCTCAGATACTAGATGGTACTTATCATAATGAGTGCAGAAGAATTTCTACAAAGTATTTTCTTTTCTGTAGCTTTGAGGATCAGCATAGAAAACTGAACTTATGGATCCATGAGATGGATGAAAGGCTAAGTACAGAAAACTTAGGAGAGAGTAAACAGCACATTCTTGAGAAGAAGAATGAAGTCCATAAAGTTGAAATATTTCTAGGAGAGCTACTGGCTGCAAGGTATGGTGCTGAAATGAACAGGTCCTTTCTCTACTAACAAGGGTTTTTTGTCTGGTTGGTTGGTTTTTAGGTTTGGTTGTTAATTGGTTGGTTGGTTGGTTGATTAGTGGTGGTTGTATATGTTTCTGTCCCTAAATGTCTAGAATACAGATGATTGTGCAGTGTTCTCTATGACAGAGTGGTATTCTAGAGAGAACATAGGGATGGCAATGTGGATCTATCTGCATCCGCCTCCCTTTGCTCAACAAATTGGACAGGCCACCCATTTCCTGAACTTCTTGATATTAGCCTGTAAGCATTATGCTGCTAAGGAATACCATGCTTTTTTCTCAGAGGTTGTTAGGATGGAAGGTCCTTATAAAGGTACTCTACACTTACAGAAATAAGGCTGTAGAACCCATTTCCACATATATTCTTCACACACTTCAACATCTAGTTCCATTTTTTTCTTAAATGTTTTTGTCAGAGTGAGAGATAATAAGAGAGGAAAGCAGTGGGAACAGCAGGCAGAGGGAGAAGCAGGCTCCCTGCACGTCCAGCCTGGTGTTGGACTCGATCCCAGGATCCTGGGATCATGACCTGAGCTGAAGGCAGGCGCTTAACTGACAGAGCCACCCAGGCGCCCCTCTAGGTCCATTTTCTTTCTTTCTTTTTTTTTTTTAAGATTTTTATTTATTTATTTGGCAGACAGAGATCACAAGTAGGCAGAGAGAGAGGAAGTGAAGCAGGTTCCCCGCTAAGCAGAAAGCCCGACATGGGGCTCGATCCCAGGACCCTAAGATCATGACCTGAGCCAAAGGCAGAGGCTTTAACCCACGAGCCACCCAGGTGCCCCTCTAGTTCCATTTTCAAACCCCACCCTCGTCCTCACAATGAACTTAGTAAAACAAAAGGTAAGGTCCTTAAGTCTGACTGTCCTGGAGGTTCCTCTCCTCCTCCGCAGTATTTGTCTCTTCATTGTTTCCCAGCTAAGCCAACATTTGTGGCTCCTGGCCCAGGCAGAGTCATCTGGACTGTGCTTTTGACTCCACCGGCCTTGGGGATTTGATCCCTAAATTCATAATCCGACTGGCATAATCAGTTGCTTTGTTGGTACCTAGGGTACAGCTAGACCAAAAACTTCTGATCCGTCCTCTTCAAGAGCAGATTCATTCATCTGTGAAGCAGCAGAGGCCAGCACCCAGCCTGCTTGACCAGACACATCAGGAGCACCGATCAGTTCCAGTCTAATTCTGATCATATTCATTCCTTGTTTCTGCTGAGTCACCTTTTGGGTCAAACATGCCTAGTACGCCTTGCCTTAAAAACAAACATGCAAACAAATACACAAACGTGACCTGTAATGACAGCTCTTATCGGTGTTTGAGTTTGATGAGTGTTACAAAATTTCCCTGGAATGCTCTGGTCCCATCGCTGTGAGCCCTTCCCATGGTGTAAAGTCTTTGTTACTCTATACATGCCAGCCGCAGACAGTGAGTTCCTCAAGGCCAGGGACCTTTAGGTCTTCATCACGGTTACAGTCGCAATGTCTGATATCGTGCCAGAAAAAGAACATATTTGCTGAATTAATAAGATGATAGTATCATTTTAACTACATAGCTTTCTGAAAAATTACACTGCATTTTATTGCTTTTTAAGTCTTAATTTGGGTCTGGATACAATGTAGCATGACCAAACCTACTACTTCTCTCTTCCAAACTTCTAAAATGACTTTACATAGTCTTCTGGAATATTCTTCCATAATATTCCAGGATCGAATGGTAAGAGGCCTTCTGTGTGCTTGCTGCCAGGCTCTTTGCAACTGGTTACTTCTCCAGAGAATCTTAATGTACTCTGATGCTTCCCAGCTTCTCCAGTTGAGTTACCTCTCACTTGCCGGCTGCTTGATCCTCCCAGCCCTCTGGACTTTCCATCATAACATTTCAAGTACTCAACTATCTTGAGGGATGCCTTTTTTTAAAGTACCCCAGATTTGAGAATTATTGAACTTTTATCATCCATTAAGCAGTCCTTCTTGTAGTAATAAGTGATACACATTGTCCTGAATTATTTAACTGACATCATCGCTTAAGCCAAGTTCTTGACTTACCAGATTTTAAGAAATGCAATTTAGAGTGGGTGCAATATTATATGAACAAGAGGTCCTCGGGATGCTGTATCCTTGGTAGCTGATCCACAAAAAAAAAAAAAAAAAAAAAAATGACAGTCCATGCAGGAGATAAAGTTTGTATTCTTTCTCTACTACTCACAAGAGTTCGTGTTCACGGGGCGCCTGGGTGGCTCAGTGGGTTAAGCCTCTGCCTTCGGCTCAGGTCATGATCCCAGGGTCCTAGGATCGAGCCCCGCATCGGGCTCTCCGCTCAGCGGGGAGCCTGCTTCCCTCTCTCTCTGTCTGCCTCTCTGCCTACTTGTGAGCTCTGTCTGTCAAATAAATGGATAAAATCTTAAAAAAAAAAAAAAAAGAGTTCGTGTTCACACATCTTCACTCTCTCTTCTCTTCTGGTATCCTGGGAAGTTCCTGACACACAAGCTGAACTCTGCCAAACAAGATGAAGCCAGTCCAGCCACACAGGACTGCACTTTCCCTGCACCTAATTAACATAACTCCAAAATGGGATGAGCCAAGTTCGCAAGAGGCAACAAGGAAACCCATCAGCACTCATATAATAGCCTTTTGATATGAACTGGTTTTTTGCACTTTATCTTCCTGTGTGGGGTCCTGAGGATACGAGATGAATGTGATAACCCTGGTTTCTAGAAGGTGAAAGCCTGTGGACTGAGACAGACAGTATGTTTGAGGAGAGAGAACAAGACAGGGGCAGAGGGCACACAGGGGAGGAACCCTATACTCTCCTTCTCTTGGGATATCGGGGAGGTAATGCCTGCCTAGGATTTAAAGGGCCAACTGGGAAGGCAGCAGGGGAGAATCATTGGGTTTTCCCAAAGGAAGAGTCCCTATATAGACCCCAAAAAGCAGAGGGTTTGGGGACATTTCAGGATTAGAGCTTTCATTCGGAACAGAGATGTTAGATGAGGCTGGAGAAGCAGTCTTAGGCCATTTTCTGCAGTGAATTCCTCATAATACAGGGGCCAGGATCTAAGCACAGCCTAGATGGAGTGAAATTCCCTGATGTATATGGACTACATTCACAGACATATAGAGAAGACAGAGCCAGCCCTGTGAGAGTCCCCGGCATCTTCATTTCAAAGGCATGTCAGCTATGAGCTCTTGTCTGGCGACTGCTCCAGAATCAACAATCACTCCTCACTCTGCTGCGTTCTAGAATGTCAGAATTCAATTTCTTTCTTTCTTTCTTTCTTTCTTTCTTTCTTTCTTTCTTTCTTTCTTTCTTTCTTTTTTACTGTTTTCTTTAGAGAATCTCTGGATAAGCTTTCCCAGAGAGGGCAGCTTCTCAGCGAAGAAGGCCACGGCGCCGGGAAAGAAGGACGCCTGTGCTCCCAGCTCCTCACAAACTACCAGAACCTACTCAGAATGACCAAGGAGAGACTGCGGAACTGCCAGATGGCCCTGCAGGAGCACGAGGCCTTGGAGGAAGCCCTGCAGAGCATGTGGTCCTGGGTAAAGGGCATTCAGGACCGACTGGCCACGGCAGAGAGCACCGTTGGGAGCAAAGACACCTTGGAAAAGCGGCTGTTACAGATACAGGTAAGCAGGGCACCGGCCACACACTGACAGCTTGTGAAGATCAGTTTGCTGACTTCACATATGTTCGAGTTGGGTCCCCGTTGTTCTGTGAGCCTCTAAGTGAAGATTTGAGGACACAGTGGAGAAAAGATGATGTTGGCAAAAAGGGTAATGGAGGGAGCCTGCTTCCCCTTTGTAAAGGAACATTTTTGTTCAATAGCTTTAAGATAATTTTTAATGCCACTTAGTAAGTATTTGGCAAATGTGGAACCAAGCACGGTGCAAGTTGTTGGAAACATCAAGGTGAAAATTACTGCTGGCTTTCTAGGTGTTCACAGTCCAGTGGGAGAGATTAACCTGTAAACTGTAACTTGCAGTACCCCATGTAGTCAGGGGTCATGACTGAAGCAGACAAGGGTGTCCTCCGAACGCAGGGAGGCCACCAGCCCGGACTGCAGTCAGTGAAGGCGACCTAGGAAGACAGAAATTAACCAGACGGTGATGGTAAAGCTTTGGACAAGTGTGCCGTCATTTTCAAAGCAATTTATTTTTACTTTGAAACCAACATTCAATAAATGTACAGTTTCAAGGTTAGTGGCCCCAAGTTTCCCAAGAATTTAAATGGGAGTTAATCCTTGACTCCCAGACTCCTGATATCTAATATTTAAATAAAGTATCATATTGCAGTAGGGTGCAGAATTTGCTGTTGTGTTTTCATTTTGTTGTTGCTGAGTTTCCATTTTAAAGTGACTAAGGTAGGGGCGCCTGGGTGACTCAGTGAGTTAAAGCATCTGCCTTCAGTTCAGGTCACAACCTCAGGGTCCTGGAATCAAGCCCCACACCGGGGGTGGGGGGGGCTCCCTGCTCAGCAGGGAGTCTGCTTCTTTCTCTCCCTTGCTCACTCTTTCTCTCAAATAAATAAATATAATCTTTATAAATAAGTAAAAATAAATTGAGTAAGGTATTCCCTACCCTGATTCTCATGGGAAACATGAGGGAAACCATTCCTAAAAACACGAGAAGGTTCTAGTGTTCCTACTGACCTGTACTCACTGTTGCTTCATAGGATATTCTCCTGATGAAAGGTGAAGGAGAAGTGAAGTTGAATATGGCCATTGGCAAAGGGGAACAGGCCTTGAGAAGTAGCAACAAACAAGGTCAGAAGGTGATTCAGACCCAGCTACAGACTCTGAAAGACGTGTGGGCTGACATCATGAGCTCCTCCGTCCATGCTCAGAGGTAACGGAGCCTGTTTTCAGTGTTTATTCGCCTAAATAAAACCAGGTGGCTTAGTAAAACGATGAAACAGTGCAGTATCCTTCAGTAGAGTTACCAAGCATCTTATTTTAGCTAGCTGTATGCCCGCTTGTCTTTGCCTAGATTGTGTTTTCCGCGATGGCAAAGACAGTTTGGTTTGCTTGCTAGTTGCGTGCCTGTGTGTGGGTGGTTGTGTAATATTTTCGTCTCCCATAAGATCTCTCATGGCATCTCGTACACAACATGGTCTCACTAGGATACCTCCTTTCAGTTCATCCAAGCAAATGTTTAATAACTTTCCCCTTTTTAGAGGAACATACAAGAAATTAATTTGTTAGCAACTGTTGAGCTTAAGTATGAATCTTTTTCTCAGCTAGAAGTCATGTCACCCACAATGGGGCTGTGGAAATGTGCGTAGGGTTTCTGATGGTCGTAGTGATGCGTGCACCCCTGGCATTTAGAGACGGCGGCCAGGAGAGCTTATGTCTTACAGTGCGTGGGGGCGTTCTCACACAACCAGCAATCCGCCCGCCCAGGATTCCCTAGTGCCCCTGTGGAGAAGCCCTGTACCAGCCGCTCGTGAGCAGTTAGAGAAGAGACTGAGTGTTACACCAGGTGGTGGTGTTGCTGTTACATTTATGAGTGGGAGACTCCTACCTTCCTCTCTTTTCCACGTATCCACAAATAATCTGGCCGGCTGGTTGGACAAATG
Organism: Meles meles; assembly: GCF_922984935.1. NCBI lineage: Eukaryota > Metazoa > Chordata > Mammalia > Carnivora > Mustelidae > Meles > Meles meles. The sequence goes on from NC_060070.1 coordinate 14,848,388, forward strand.
ACCTGCAGTCAGAATGATACCAAAGTACCTTCCAGAAGCCATATCCTGAACGTTATATACAGTGTTAGGTTACTGAAGGAGAGTGTGTTTAATAAAAATAAAGAAACAGCATAATAAAGAAATGAAGAAAAAATTAAAGTTCATCACAAAGCTAAACAAAACAACACTGCAATAGTACCCACTCCGAAGGAAGCAGTGAAGCATGGTTATAACTAAAATTTTGGTTCCATGTGGAACATAAGTGGTGACTCCCAGTGCCAGCAGGACTTTAAATCTCAGTCATAGCTCATGATGGTCTGCAAAGAAAGAACACTCAGATCCAGTGGTTCTGGTGGCGTGGACCACTGGAGCACGAACGAACGCTCCCAGTGCTTGGCAATGGGCCAGCTCCAGAAAAGTGAGTAACAGTGTGGGTGAATGGTTTTCAGATGTTGGAATAAAAGAAGGAGATTCAAATCCTTGATTCTTCCTCTTCAGCCAGAAATTAAATTTGACAACCACGTATTGAGCAATAGCCATGCTGCAATTAATTGAGCTAAAATAACGCATCAAAACAAAGTAGTGTTTGCTCCCTGCTTGCTCCGAGGCTAGGGTAGCGTGCCTCCAAAAACACTGACTCAGACTGTGTTACTAAGATACTCGGCACTGTGGGGTGGTGCAGGGCCTGGGGTTGCTTCTGGAGAGGTGAGATGGATTTGTACCTTCTGGAAAATTCTTTGAGGAAAGAAGAGCTCTTTAAAGCACTTATGTTGAGGTTTCTATTGATGCAAAAGGAACAATTTGAGGAGATGCTGGAAGTATATTTAGCACAGATTTAACAGGCCAGTCTGGAGAGCCTTTTACTTGACAATCTAGAGAGCTGTTTACTTGACTATTACTTATATGATTATATTCCTTATGTTATAAATAAATTAAGCCTTTGTTCCTTCACATGTTTAACTCAGAAGCACTAAACACTGTGATATCCTTAATAGAAAATCAATCTAAGTATTATTTACTTAGAAAGATACGTTAGGGGCACCTGGGTAGCTTGGTCATTAAGCGGCTGCCTTCAGCTCAGGTCATGATCCCAGGGTCCTGGGATCGAGCCCTGTGTCAAGCTCCTTGCTCATCCGGGAGCCTGCTTTTCCCTCTCTCATTCCCCCTGCTTGTGTTCCCTTTCTCGCTGTCTCTCTTTGTCATAAATAAAATCTTAAAAAAAAAAAGAATACCTTAAATGCTGAATTCTAGTTAATAGTTATCAACTGATTTGAATAAGGTAAATTGGGTCCAAGAAGATTAAGAATTGATAGATATTAAATAAAATTTAATCGGTACCCCAGGGCTGATATTTTTAACAACAAAACACATAACTCTCTCTGTTTATTTAAGTCAATTGGCGTTTGAAAGACAAAGCTCTAGAAGCCTATATGACTATAACATCTTACTTCAAATTCAACATAGATTTGTTTTCATTTGAAGAAACTGTTTTCGTGGGTCGGAGAAGTAGTGTTTTCTCGCTGCACTTAAAAACAGTGTTTTCCTCCCAGAAGAGCATTCCGTCAGACAGCTGACGTGGATGCAGCGCCCTCCTCCTTGGTTTCAGTCGAGATGTCAAGATAACTTGTTTTCGTAACATGTGACATTAATTCTAGCACTTTGGAGGCTGTGATTGGCAAATGGAATGACTACCTAGAGTGGAAACACCAGCTGGAGCAGTGGCTGGAATCGGTGGATCAGAAAGTAGAGCAGCCCCTGCAGCTGCAGCCCGGCCTGAAGGAGAAGTTCGCCCTCCTGGACCACTTCCAGTCCGTCGTGTCTGAGGCGGAGGAGCACGCCGGAGCCCTGCAGAGTCTCGCCTCGAAATCCAGGGAGCTCTACCAGAAGACAGAGGATGAGTCTTTCAAGGAAGCAGCTCAAGAGGAGCTGAAAACACAGTTTAATGATATAATCACTGTTTCCAAGGTTAGTGTTGTATATGGAAGAAAAATCTTCAAGGTTCAGGTAAAGCATATACAAAAGGTTCAGGTGTCTAGATGGCTCAGGACATAAGCATCTAACTCTTGATTTGGGGCTCAGGTCATCATCTCAGGATTGTGAGTTGGAGCCCCATGTTGGGTTCCACACTGAGCATGGAGACTACTTAATTCTCTCTTTCCCTCTGCCCTTCCTCTCTGTGTCTCTCTAATTAAAAATATATATCTCTATCTATCTATCTATATATATATATACACACACACACATACATACACTGTGGGTTAAATTATAGGGGACCCGGCTGCTCTTGAAGTATTTGTAATTTAGTGAACAGTTACTACAAGAGGATCATACTTGCTTCTGGATGCCCAGGAATCCTTCTCTTTCTGCAGTCTTGGGATTATTTTTTACTCTTTGTTTTTTATCTTTCTCCACTTAGGGTGTTGGTCAGTCCATTTCTTTTCTTTTTAAGATTGAGCCTCAAATGTCAGTATTTGTAGTTCTTTTTCTTTTGTGCCACTTGTATTTGTTGTGTTAAATGCAAGTCTGTTTACTTTCCGGGTTTCAATCATGTACAGTGTATCTCATGCATTTCTCATGGTAGTATAAACTGCCCTTTCCTATTCTTATTCTCCAGATAAAGGCTCCTTTATGTAATATCAAAATTGGTTTTAAATCCCTCTCTGAATCGTTATTTTCCCCCATGATTTTTCTTTTGTGTATTTGTGACAATGTCTTTTTCTTGGGTTTCCATTTGGGAATTCTCTTTGTATTATTAATATAATATAATTTTTAACATATGTATTAGTTTATCTTAATTTTTATTTTGATAATGGTTAAGTTCTATGACTCAGGAGTCAAAAAGACCTAAATTTGAATTCTGGCTTTTGTCCCTCTTCTTTTTTTGTGTGTGTGCGGGGGGGGGGGGGGGGGGTAGTCTTCTCTAATGTTAAAGCAGCTTTATTTTAAAAGAAAAAAGAACCAGTAGGTTGCTGTACAGATTTTGATTCATTACCTCTGGAGTCAGAGCCCAGAAGGCTGCATTAAAAAAAAATTTTTTTTATTAACATATAATGTATTATTTGCCCCAGGGGTACAGGTCTGTGAATCATCAGGCTTACATACTTCACAGCACTCACCATAGCACATACCCTCCCCAGTGTCCATAACTCAACAACCCTCTCCCTACACCCGCCCCCCCCCGCAACCCTCAGTTTGTTTTGTGAGATTAAGAGTTTCTTATGGTTTGTCTCCCTCCTGATCCCATCTTGTTTCATTTTTTCCTTCCCTACTTCCCAAACCCCCCACTTTGCCTCTCAAAGTGAATCAGGGAGATCATATGATAATTATCTTTCTCTGATTCACTTATTTAGCTCTGCATAATACCCTCTAGTTTCATCCACGTTGCCGCAAATGGCAAGATTTCATTTCTTTTGATGGCTGCATAGTATTCCATTGTGTATATACATACCACTTCTTCTTTATCCATTCATCTGTTGATGGACATGTAGGTTCTTTCCGTAGTTTGGCTATTGTGGACATTGCTGCTATGAACATTTGGGTGCACATGCCCCCTTCGGATCACTACATTTGTATCTTTAGGGTAAATAACCAGTAGGGCAATTGCTGGGTCATATGGTAGTTCTATTTTCAACTTTTTGAGGAAACTCCATGCTGTTTTCCAGAGTGGTTGGACCAGCCTGCATTTGCACCAACAGTATAGGAGAGTTCCCCTTTCTCCGCAACCTCGCCAGCATCTGTCATTTCCTGACTTGTTAATTTTAGCCATTCTGACTGGTGTGAGGTGATATCTCATTGTGGTTTTGATTTGTGTTTCCCTGATGCCGAGTGATGTGGAGCACTTTTTCATGTGTCTGTTGGCCATCTGGATGTCTTCTTTGCAGAAATGTCTGTTCATGTCCTCTGCCCATTTCTTGATTGGATTATTTGTTCTTTGGGTGTTGAGTTGTTAAGTTCTTTATAGATTTTGGATACTAGCCTTTTATCTGATATGTCGTTTGCAAATATCTTCTCCCATTCTGTCAGTTATCTTTTATTATGTCTGGCTTTGAACATGTTACTTGATCACTATAACCACTGTCAATGCCCTCTCCTACATATAGTGGTGATCCTAGCATCTACATCACAGGGATGTTGTGAGGAGTAAGTGAGCAAATGCATTTAAAGCGCTGAGCAGACTACTGTACATCGTAATTACATTATACTAAATAGTAATAACAGGCTGTATTGTTGCCTGAATAATAAAAATAGTTATTCCAATAGTTTTTATTAAGTCAGTTATCCATGAGGGATGTTAGTAAGCATTCATTCAGCATAAATTTTTGTTCTAACCCAGACTAAATTAAATTTAAAGGAAAATGTTTGCTTCCTCAAAGCCTTTTAGTCTAAGCTTTTCATGTTAAGAATGCAAACAGTTCAATAATAGGAATGAAGTCTTCTGAAAACATTAATAGATGTTCTTTTGTCTGATTTCATATTCTCAGTAATGTCTGTTAAAATAGCCTTTTCTGTGTCTACTAGGAGAAGATGAGGAAAGTGGAGGAGATTGTGAAAGATCACCTCATGTATTTAGACGCGGTCCAGGAATTCACGGATTGGCTCCATTCAGCGAAGGAAGAACTTCACCGGTGGTCGGATATGTCTGGAGACTCATCAGCCACCCAGAAGAAATTATCTAAAATCAAGGTCAGAAGGTGCACAGATATTATAATGTCATTGTTCATTGGCTCTTAAGTATGACATACCTGTGGTGAAGATTCTGTGGATAGGATTGTTATTTAAAATGTTTCCCATTTCATATTTGTTGATCTTTGTTACCTTGTACCTCACAAATTATAAACATAAGCAAGGGGAAAAAAAGGAATTCAAACACTTTACGCTTGTGAGCCAAACAGAACATCGTCTATGTATACTTCATCATGCAAGTGTGCTTATGGCTGAGTTGGGGAGACCCTGAAATATATGCCAGCTTGGTGGGCTGATGGAACCAGACACTGTTTTCCAGCACAGTGATAGAAAAGTTTATAACACAACTTTGTTAAAGGTATTTGAGCAGTAACTTGGAAATGTTACTGGTTCCTAGCCAACAGTACAAGAACCTAAGGGAAGGCAGTGCTTTAAAAGACATTTAAAAGGGGGCACCTGGGTGGCTCAGTGGGTTAAAGCCTCTGCCTTCAGCTCAGGTCATGATCCCAGGGTCCTGGGATCGAGCCCCACATTGGGCTCTCTGCTCAGCAGGGAACCTGCTTCCTCCTCCCTCTCTCTCTCTGCCTCTCTGCCTACTTTTGATCTCTGTCTGTCAAATAAAGAAATAAAATCTTAAAAAAAAAGACATTAAAATTATCACCTAGTTTACTACTCACGAGGGCATCTTAGAAAATAGAAATTCACATATCTGAGGGAGCTGGAACAAGTATATTTCTCATTATTTGAATATTAAATTGCAGTAATCCCTCTATGAAAATAATAGGCTTTAATTTAAAAAGTAAGCAATAATGAAATCCTCAATGGTTTAGTAGTAGATGAGGAAATGTTGGGAATAAATAGTGTAATTGTGGTTAGGACTTTAAGATTTGCACTGTGTTCTGATCCCTGAACATCAGAATATAAAAGCCTTCCAAATACTAGTTGATGATAATAGTAATAACTGCGTTTTGAGAATTTATTTTATTATTATTACATTATTCTAAGTGCTTGTTATTATTACATTTTTCTAAGTGCTTAGAAATTTTATAGTGACCATGTAGGTTTTAAAGGAGGTCATCACGTGAACCACCATTTGAAATTCTTATTTTCTGTGTGATTCTTTAAAATATTTCTTTGGTACATTTTTCTCTCATGAATACTTTATTCATCCGTCCATTTATCAATTTATTCAGCCAGCGTTGTGCCTTCCCTCAAGGAACCTGCAGTAGAGTTGAGAACAATGATGTAAAAACTGATGTTTATAAAATAATACATTAAATGTGATGACAGCTCAGTATACTTCTAGAGCTTAGGATCTAGAATCAGACCCCGGTTGCTGTATTCTCCCTCTACTGCTTTTCTTCTCCTTCTCCTTCTCCTTCTCCTTCTCCTTCTCCTTCTCCTTCTCCTTCTCCTTCTCCTTCTCCTTCTCCTTCTCCTTCTCCTTCTTCTTCTTCTTCTTCTTCTTCTTCTTCTTCTTCTTCTTCTTTCTTCTTCTTCTCCTTCTCCTTCTCCTTCTCCTTCTCCTTCTTCTTCTTCTTCTTCTTCTTCTTCTTCTTCTTCTTCTTCTTCTTCTTCTTCTTCTTCTTCTTCTATTATGTTATTTCACTCACCATACAGTATGTCATTAGTTTTTGATGTCATGTTCAAAGAGTCATTATTTATGCATAACACCAAGTGCTCCGTGCAATACGTGCCCTCCTTAATATCCATCACCAGGTCAACCCTACCCCCCACCCCTGCCCCTCCAAAACCCTCAGTTTGTTTCTTGGAATCCACAGCCTCTACTGCTTTTCTAGCTGTGTTGGGTAAGTCACTTGAGGTCCTGAAGCTTCAGCCTCTTAATTGGTAAATTAATAGTCCCTGCCTCCCTGAGAGGTTTCAAGAACTAAATTAGATCATGTCCATAAAACTTTTATCACTATGCTTGCCACATGGGATATACTCGATAAGAAAATTCAGTAGATTTGGTAAATGAGTGATTTTAATTGGCTATGGAATGACAGTGTAGGAAAAGTCCAGAGAGATTGTCTAGACTTTATACTCTTTTTCTTGAAATACTTTATAAAATACTTCCACAAATATGGGAAATATTGGAGAAGGAGCTGGCAGGAAGAAACTGGAATTAGGGAAGGAAAACGTGAAGTCCACATCAGGCTTTACCAGAGGCTGGTGCATAGGCGAGGAGGAACCTTGGAGGAAGTAAATGAGCACCTCCTCTGTCTGTCAGTGTCGTCCCTCCTCACCCCCAAGAGTAAACCAAGGACAGGCAACTTTGAAGCCAAATATATGTGTGTATAAGGGTGTGTATGTGCGTATGATATTTTTAAATAGTTAAGTCCAAAACAAGGAAATACATATACAAGTCATTTCAAAACACTTTAAAGTGATGACATTCTTGGGGTGTGTGGCTGGCTCAGTCAGTTAAGTGTCTGACTCTTGGTTTTGGCTCAACTCATGATCTCATGGGTCATGAGATTGAACCCCACATTGGGCTCTGTGCTCAGTGTGGACTCTGCTGGAGACTCTCTCTCTCTTTCTCCCTTTACCCCTCCGGCCCCCACCCTGTGTGCACGCACATGCTCTCTCTCTCAAATAAATAAATAAATTCTTTTGAAAAAATGATGGCATTTTTAAAAGTTTTATTTATTTGACACAGAGATACAGAGTACGAGTAGGCAGAGCAGCAGACAGAGGGAGAGGGAGAAGCAGGCTCCCCATGGAGCAGGAAGCCCCATGTGGGGCTCGATCCCAGGACCCTGACATCATGACCTGAGCGGAAAGCAGCTGCTAACCCCACTGAGCCACCCAGGCACCCCAGGATGGCATTCTTATTCAAAATCTGGATGACTGGAATTAGTGATTGCAAATATTGAAATGTCCCATTTTCATGTGAAAGAAAACTGAGATGATGCATTAGAGAGTATTTTGGGAAACTGTTTTTTCACTATTGATACCCTCTTAACTCCAAATTTGAAATCAGTCGTAAAGGTAAATTATAAGTATTTAAATCCAATAATTAGACATAATCTGTCTATATATTTTTTCCCCAAATAACTACTTATTATATACACTGACAAACAAGGCAGGTTTTTAGAATTCTGCTGCTGAGGAAACAATTGGTGTGTGTATATTAAATGCTAATTGTATGTAAGATTCATGTGATTGCCTCTTGGACTACACTATAACAATGCTTTTAAATGATCGATACTAAAATGTGGCTCTTACATATAATTATGAGAAGGTATACTTATTTCAAGCAAATCTAATGAAATACGAACTGTATTTGCAGATTAGTGAAGACACATTATGTTTAATATAATGTGCTTCATATTTATTGTTACTATTTTTTTGTACACTCGTTAATTTGTCATTTTCATCTTGACATTTTTTCCCTAATGACCATCTTTGCTTTCTATTTAATCGAGGACAGAAGTCATAATTCTGTATTAATACTAATAAAACCCTAACTTGAGTGATAGATATATAAATGTATAAACACCAGTGAGAGAAATTTCAGTGGAAGAGTCTGTTCTCAGAAAGAAATGCCACTATTTTACCTAATTTATAATGCATATTTGAATTTTATCTTGTCCTTTAGAGCATTGGTGTGCTTTGAGCACAAAAGTTATATCTAAATTGTTAAATATCTGACAAGTTTCTTAAAAGTAAAAATAATAGCAATAAATAAACCCAGTCTGAAAGTTACTTGGAACTTTTGACTAAGTAGGTCTGTGATTTATTCATTTTGATTACTATAAAAATGTTTATTTAAGGTTCTGAAGTGTTTGTAGTTGATTAGGGCTCCTTCTTCTGTTGTGATGGCTCGGCCTGATTCCTCAGAGCATGGAACCGACGTAGGCCACCATCTTCTGGAAGAAAATGAAATGGAGCACAGACCCAGAGCGCAATTCTGCAGCAGTCCTTGGTCACCCTCTGTCAACTTAGGGAGAAACATGGATTTGCATAATTGTAGGAGAAATACACCACAGGCGGATGTTTATATCACTATCCAAACAATTCCACATATTCAAACCATGCCCGATTCCAGGGTCCCCGTCTAGTCTGTTCCAGGACGTTGTGGGACTCCGCAGCTCATTTTGCCACAAACCTCAGCTCCGAGGAGGATCACGCTCTGCCCCTCCAACTCAGGGGTGGGCGATTGAGTTGATTCCGGTCCTTGGGGCACACTCGCCAAAACTTCCTTGCAGGACAGGGTCCCCCTCTGCACACATTTGTAAACTCGCCGCCCCAGTGACTCACAGCCTCCTCGGTTGTCATGACGACATTCCATTACAGGAGCTGATGGATTCCAGAGAGATCGGTGCAGGCCGCCTAAGCAGAGTGGAGTCGCTGGCTCCGGCAGTGAAACAGAACACAAGTGCCAGTGGGTGTGAGCTTGTGGACACGGAGATGCAGGCCCTGCGCGCCGACTGGAAGCAGTGGGAAGACAGCGTGCTCCGGACACAGACCAGCCTGGAGAACCTGGTGAGCCAAATGGCCCTTTCGGAGCAGGAGTTCTCGGGCCAGGCGGCTCACCTGGAGCAGGCGCTGGGGCAGTTCAGTGCCCTTCTGACAACTTGGGCCCAGCAGTTAGCCCTCCTGGAAGGCAAGAACACGGATCAGGAGATAGTGGAATGCTGGCAGAAAGGACAAGTAAGTTGGCTTCCTGTTGTCCGTGGGTGGTTATGCGAGCGATTTTGTTTGGTTCTCGCCGTTGCTAAAAAATAAATGAATACACAAAATCCTTGCTAACTAAAACCGTGCACCACTCAGACCTAAAAAGAAATAAGTATGTACCTACCTAAATTTTTGAATCTGATTTGTTTCCTTTTCTCCTAAGTCAAACTACTATGAAACAAGCTGTGGGGTGAAGGAGTTCTGATTTACTGTAGGAGACACGGAGCGTTTGTGCACACATTTTACTTTCATTCTTATGGTGCAAGAGTCTGTAAGACTGTATTCAGCCATTCAGCCCGATCACTCGCCTGTGGGCAGAGGCATAAGTAGACGGAGAGTCATAGCTGGTTTTCTGCCAGTGAATTATTTCCGACAATTAAATGCTTGAAGTTATAGCTTAAAAGAAGCATTTGGTAATCTCCTAAAGCACAACTATTAGTTTTCACCCTGATTAGCTCTCCTAGGGCTGGTTTTGACAGCCGTGCTCGAATTAACCCATCAACAGATCTCCTGTGTCATGCTCACTGGTTGTCTTCCAGACTTTGTTGTTCTTTTTTTTTTTTTTAACTAATGGCAGCTCTTTCAGAATATGACTGCAACAGAGCTTAGAGGGGATCATGAAGAAAGAGCAGAAGCTTGAAATCCTTCCTCTTGCTGTTAAATGGAATCTTCAGAACACTGTTATTTGCAGCTTTATAACAGTTGGAACCGTGGATGTCCTTAAAAGGAAGTTTCAGTGAAGTAAACTTCTCTGTTTCTATTTATGTTATAATCATTTCAAAATAGTTTCAGCCAGTGAGAAAGTCATGTAGTATTTCCAGCATTGTCTTGTTCTAAATCAAGTATTTCAAACAAATACAGCACACTGTGAAATGAAACTTTATTATTATCTCTTTAAGCTACCTTATTTATAATGCTTCTAGCTTATTTTTTTTTTCCCCTGGGGCCTGTCCCATCTTACAGATTTAAGCACCAGAATAAAGTGTAGAAAGCAATTCTGTAAAAGGGAGACAAGGAAGTTGGTCATTGTTCCATGCGGTCAGTATTATTCACTCTGATAGAAAAAAAGAAATCAGTTATAATTTTTAAATTCTATTTTGTTTCTCTTCCTTTCCGTACCATTAATGTGAGGGACGTTTTTAAAAAGAAAGATTTGATGGTATTTAAGTTACATTACTATTTTGTGCTATCATTGTTTTTTGGATAGATACTATTAGTAAAAATGGTTAGTGAGGCCTATAAAACATCCACATGATAATGCAAAAGTCAATGTGGGTTTTTAGTTTTACTGACAGTTCAAAGACGACAGCGCTCTGCTTAGATCTGCTTCCAGGTCTGGCTCCAGGGCTCATTCTTTGATGACAGTAGTGCATTACCTCTCAAAGCTCAGCTTTTCTCTTATTTTTGTTAATACTGTAAGAAAGAAATGAAAATTATGTGATGGGTCGAGGTGTTAGCTAATGCTGGGAGGGAGGTAATCATCTTGGAATATATAAATGTATCAAATTAGCACACTGTATACCTTAACATTATTACAATGTTATATGTCAATTACATCTCAAGCAAAGCTGGTAAAAAAAAATGAATGTTTAAATGGAGATAACTTCAGCGGAAGTTCCACTGTAACTTCCATTACAGTGAACACATAGGGAAAGTTTACAAAAGAATGAATTTGTTAGGATCCTTATAGCGTTGTTTTGCTGTTGGGGAGGGCTTGTCATTGTTGACAATCATAGTAATAGTCACAAACCTTCACAAGTGTTTACTTTCTCTTTTGCAATTAAGTGATGATACCCAAGAAATATTTCAAGATGTTAAAATGGATCATCTATAAACTATATAAAGTCATGATGCAAAAAGTCATGTTTGTGCTGTTTGCAAAAGTCATCTCTTAATATCTATTGGGTTATTAGTATTTGAAATTTAGCCAGCTTCTTAACCTTTATAACCTCTAAGGGGAAAAATGAGTTCTAGGACTTAACTGAAATAGAAATATATAACCTGATGTTTATATAATGAGACTACTAAAATGCTTTAATTTGTGATAAAGTTATGGAAGTTTATTTAGTGTAAAATTTTGGTCCAAAGCATTTTTCTTTTGGTATCATCTACCTTATAAATGACTACCTTGATTCTCTGTTTTTTTTTATTTGTTCGCTTGCTTGCTTTTTTACTTTTTTGGTATGTGGTTAAGTTTCTAGAGTTCTAAGTTCTTCCTTAAATAAAAGATACAATGTAATATAAAATATTAGCTGCTAGTTTAGTGTTTGGAGTTTCAAAAAGAAACTTTATAGTTATTATGAATTTTGTGAATAAAAATATCTTAGATTCCCCTAGCCCAGACACTAGGATAAATAATTTTAAAACCAAGAGAGCACCACCCCTCTCTCAGAATCTCAGTCTAGATGGAAAGGCCAGTGAGTTCAGAGCCCATGGGGATGCTCGATTGTGATGAGCTGGCAAGGTGTGTGTGTCCTCAAGCAAGGAGCCCTCATGAAGAAGGGGGAAAGAAGTCAGAAAGAGTCCTTAGAGAAGTTGCTAGTTGAGCTGAGTCTCGAAGTCTGTTAGAAAAAAACTGACCAGGTGCGTGAAATGGAGGGACAGTCCCAGGATCCAAAATTAGCGAGGAACAAGAAAACACAGAAGAGAAAACTGGAGAACAGGTTTTTTTTTTTTTTTTAAGATTTTTATTTATTTATTTGACAGACAGAGCTCACAAGTAGGCAGAGAGGCAGGCAGAGAGAGAGAGGAGGAAGTAGGCTCCTCGCTTGAGCAGAGACCCCGACGCGGGGCTCGATCCCAGGACTCTGAGACCATGACCTGAGCCGAAGGCAGAGGCTTTAACCCACTGAGCCACCCAGGTGCCCCTGGAGAACAGGTTTTAAATTGAGAGGACATCGTGCCATTCCAGAAAGAAATGACAGATGTCCAAATGGGAGACTGAGTCGAGTGCAGAGGGGAAGTCGCTGAAAGAGAGCTAACACAGAACAGACTACACCTTGTTTTCTCTTGTTTCTTGGCAAGGCCAACATCTAGCTTGGTTTTCTGAAGTAGATCAGTGGGAGGACGGTGGAGCCATTTACTAGGATGAGGAATGCAACGCAGACCTGGCTTGTTGAGAGGTGTGGTTTTCCTACAAATATAGGCCACGTCTAGATAAAAATCTGAGAACATGAATAGTAACACCAACACCCATCTGAGTAGTCACTCATCTTCTTGGCTCTCCTCAATTAATTTTTTTTTCCCTGTGGCGATACCATTATTCATACAGTTCCACTTAAACATTTGGGTGCTGTTGACCTACTGTTTTCACGAGGCAGGCATCTATCTGTGTGCCGGGAATTGTGCGAGCACTTGACATTTGTGATCTCATTTTCTCCTTGTGACAGTCCCGTAAGAGCACCATGTCTAACTCAGAGGATTACGGCCTTGGTTTTAGAGATGTACTTGTCAAGTCTCAAGAGTTTATGTTGGGTTAGATAGTCTCAGTATTGTGATTATTCACGTGTCTCTCTCATCTGTGAAACTGTGAACTCTTCTAGTTCAGCATTCTTATCTTCATTCATTTTGGGGAGTCCTGAAATTCAGAAAAATGCTTGGCTCATGGCAGACATTTAGCAAATATTTGATGCCTGTGTGAATAAAACTATGAAATGGATGGATTACTAGTTAAATCAGACCTGTGAGCCAAAAGCCATTTTTAGTGTGTGATACTGTAATATAATGTAATACTGTATAATAATCAATTGCTATATATATATATTTTTAAATTTATTTATTTTTTCAGCATAACAGTATTCATTGTTTTTGCACAACACCCAGTGCTCCATGCAAAACTATATATATTTTTTAATCCAAAATGAGTATCGCTTTGCTTGGTAATGATTTCTCTTTGCCTTTAAACAATATCCCTATCTTCCAACGGCCTACTCAAACTGGTATTAAGCAATGTAAGTTATTTTCTCTCTCCTTTTTCTTGTCCCACTTTGACTTATTTGATCACATGAGCATTTGATTACTTGGTGACATTTGATGCCGGAGTGCCTAGCCATGCCTAGAAAAAGATACAAATAAGCCAAGTGCTATTATTTGCTGGGAGTTCCCCTGAAAATAGGATGCATTTATTTACTGAACCTATTATGTTGGTTCTTCCCTCATTAAAGTTTATAATATTATTTATGTACATGTAGTGTGAGGCTATGGAAATTACCCAATTTAGGTGTTTGTACCTCTGTCTTGCTATTTCCTAATAGGAGATACTGGATGCCCTACAAAAGTCAGAGCCTAAAACAGAAGACCTTAAATCTCAGCTGAATGAACTTTGTCGATTTTCCAGAGATCTGAGTACATACAGTGGAAGAGTTTCTAGCTTGATTAAAGAATATCATTGGTGAGCATGAACCTTATTGGTCCGCAAAAGATTTTTATACCAATAAGCAACCAGAAGTGTGTTTATTTTAAGGCAGGATAAATTAATCATTAACTACGTTGCTAAATGTGACTGCATACTCTAAGAACTGTTGATTCTATCAAACTTTATTTTAATATATTTTATCATTTTTTTCCCATCCCTTAAACATTTCAAATCCTGGTGTTAGTCTTTGTTTGCAAGCATCCAAGGGCTGTCAGAATAGAGAACAGATTTTACAGCAGCGATTTCGAAGAGCCTTCAAGGATTTCCAGCAGTGGTTGGTTAATGCAAAAATCACTACCGCCAAATGTTTTGATATACCTCAAAATATTAGTGAAGTTTCAGCAAGTCTTCAGAAGATACAGGTAAGAGTGTCAACAATTAATTCTAATAACAGAACTTAAGTGCATTAAAAAGGTTCCTGGTGCAGCCAATATGGGGAACAGTGTGGAGATTCCTTAAGAAATTAAAAATAGAGCTTCCCTATGACCCTGCAATTGCACTACTGTGTATTTACCTCAAAGATACAGATGTAGTGAAAAGAAGGGCCATCTGTATCCCAGTGTTCATAGCAGCAATGGACATGGTCACCAAACTGTGGAAAGAACCAAGATGCCCTTGGATAAGGAAGATGTGGTCCATATACACTATGGAGTATGATGCCTCCATCAGAAAGGATGAATACCCAACTTTTGTAGCAACGTGGACGGGACTGGAAGAGATTATGCTGAGTGAAATAAGTCAAGCAGAGAGAGTCAATTATCATATGGTTTCACTTATTTTGGAGCATAACAAATGACATGGAGGACCTGGGGAGATGGAGAGGAGAAGGGAGTTGAGGGAAATTGGAAGGGGAGATGAACCATGAGAGACTATGGAGTCTGAAAAAGAATCTGAGGGTTTTGGAGGGGCGGGAGGGGGGAGGTTGGGGGAGCCTGGTGGTGGGTATTATGGAAGGCACGTATTACATGGAGCACTGGGTGTGGTGCATAAACAATGAATTCTGTTACACTGAAAAGAAATTTAAAAAAAAAAGAAAAGAAAAGGTTCCTCTAGATCTTTCTATAAGCATATTAAATTTGTGCTTAAGAAACTCAAATTTCAAATAAATCCCTGCTTCAAGCAGGGATTAATTTTGCATGTGAAGAGAAACTAGTCTATTTGCCCAAATGCATGCTATTTTTATATATTAATAGGGATGTAGGAACTAATAAAAGTCCTTATATTTGACAAGCACTGTTCCTGAGCACCCTAAGCAGATTTTCTCATTTAATTTTCACAATAACCATATCAGGTACATAAGACTATTATTCCCAATATCTTAGTCACTTCATATATGCAATAAAATGGTTTCTTTCTTCTCTTTGTATCAAGAAATAAGTAGACAGGGGTGCCTGGGTGGCTCAGTGGATTAAGCCACTGCCTTCGGCTCAGGTCATGATCTCAGGGTCCTGGGATCGAGCCCCGCATCAGGCTTTCTGCTCAGTGGGGAGCCTGCTTCCTCCTCTCTCTCTGCCTGCCTCTCTGCCTACTTGTGATCTCTCTCTCTGTCAAATAAATAAATAAAAATCTTTTTTTTTAAAAAAAGAAATAAGTAGACAATCAATGTATTTGAAAGCATAGAACATTTTGTTATGTCTAATCTTAGCCTTTTTCTTTGTAGGAATTTTTGTCAGAAAGTGAAAATGGACAGCACAAGCTAAATACGATGCTGTCGAAAGGAGAACTTTTGAGTACTGTGTTGCCCAAGGAGAAAGCTGAGGGCATCCAGGCCAAAGTTGCAACTGCAAAAGAGGATTGGAAGAATTTTCATTCAGATCTCCACCAGAAGGAATCTGCCTTAGAGGTACAATATAGTCAGGCACATGGATAAGTTCTCTGTGGTTTGTCCTTGCAGTCACTGTTGTCAGTTAAAACCAGACTTTATGTCCAAATATGGTTGCCAATGATTTTGGTCATTCCTCTGTGAATATCAATGGATAACTAGACAACTGGAAGAACCAGCTCAATTTTTGAAGTAGGAACTGCACTGAGGAATTCGAGAGCCTCTTGCCTGGTAGGGGCTGTCATCCTAGGCTTGTAGTATCCCACCAGAAATAATTGGTTTTTGCTGTTAAACAATATCACTTAGTCATTCATTTAAAATCCCTCATGTCTGGAAGTCGTTCTAGGCGAATGAACAGAAATATCCATGTAAGACTACAAAATGCTATGGATGATAAAATATATGGCAGCTAATGCGGGTATCAGACAGTAGGCTTTTAGGAGTTAAGTATGTGAAGAGCCAATGATTATGCAAATTTCCTTTATCCAGAGACAACGTAAGTTGAATTTATTATAATCATAAGTACTGCCACGATGGAACTGTTTGTTTTTTCTTGTGAGATCACCTGTTTTGTGTATCAGCTGTTCTCTTAGAGGAAAATTTAGAGGCATGGAGAATAATTGTTTCCCTTTCACCCAACTCTTCCTGGCAGAATAGATCCTTTATTTGATTATGATCATAATTCATTCAAGATGGAAAAGAATAATAATAGAGAATTAATATCTGGAGAGAGAAAATGTATGTTCCCTCAATTCTTCCCTAGCCCAAGACTGTTTTAATTCTTGTCTGTCGTGGTCACTGTTCTCTCATGGCAGGCACTGTCCGTTTACTAGAGAGTGATAACCATTGTGCATTGCCTAGAAATTTACTCATAATCTTAAAGAAATCTAAGTTAGTGTAATGTGGCCTGAGTGCTGAAGCATTTATTGTTGAAGGTAGTACATCTAGCATCGATTGCATGATTGTCTGGTCCAAGAGATGTCCAGTAGTAAACAGGCACGTGACTCCGTTCCCTTCCCTTCTCTTCTGCCTCCCTTACCTTCCTTCCCTTTTTTCTCCCTCCGTCCTTTCCTCCCTCCTTCCCTCCCTCCCTTCCCTCCTTCCTTCATTTCTATTAGGAATAAAATAGAAAACAATATGCGCCAGCCACTATGTTAGGAATACAAAAGGGTTAGTCTCTTCCCTTTCCTCAGGGAGTTTACTTTCTAGAGAGTATAGTATGTAAAGAGATGATTGCAATGTAATATAGATACATTCAGGTTATGGGAGTCATTCAGAGAACGATGCAAGTAACTCCACTTAGAGAAATTGAGGGAAGGTACAAGAAAGATGTCATTTTAATTGATCCTTGAAGGCTTCACATTCTTTGAATTTGCCAGGGCTGACCTGCGTTTCAGGCAGAAGGATCTAGATGTACAAGGCCAAGTGTTGTGAGTGTCAACAATGGAGGACTTTGAGAAATTTGACATCCACATGGAGTTTTGTGGGCGGAATAAAAAAATAAGATTGGAAATGAGAATTAGGGAAAAATAGGAAATGTCTTGTGTACTAAGCAATTTGATCTTGACTTTGATCAGGGTTTTTTATCTGAACCCTTGAATAGCGTTTATGTTCTCAATTTTCCCAAGGATGTAACATAATCCGTACCATTATACATGCGTAGGAATGAGGTTAATTCATTACATAGAATGGATGCTTTAGAACACTAGGGCTTAATTCTCTCTCAGAATCCTACTTGAAAAAGGCTGAGTGAGGAACCTGCTGGTCTTCAAGCTGGAGATAAACTTGCTGGAATGTCAACTCTGAACATAGTGTGGATGAGAATGGGGAAGCTGTGAGACTAGAGAAGGCTTCTCATGATGGTTGAGATGATAGAGTTGAGGGCCTGAATTAAGGAAATGATAATGGATAGAGAATTTATCCCTAAGATAAGACACAACAGGATTTGGTAGTTAATTCATTGAGGGGTATGGGGAAGAAGGAAAAGCTAAGTTTGAATCTAGTTTCTAGTTTGGAAGATGGCATGAATGGTGATGCTGTTATCCGAGACGTGAATATGGTAGAAAAGGTAGTTTTGGAGTGGATAGCAAAAATTAATTCCATATAATAGATGTTCAGTTAAATGGGCCTGAAAGATATTCAGTAGATAATGCCAGGAAAGTAGCAGCGACCATGAGTACCGGTCCAACAGAGAGGGTAGCCGTCCAGCAGCAGGGCAGTGAACATTTTGCAGAGCAGCACCAGCGTAAGCTCTGAACATGTATCAGTGCCTGTAACCCTCATAACCATTCTCGGAGGTACAAACTCCCTTATTTCTGTGTTGAGGATGAGGAAACTAAAGCAAAAGGTGATTACATAATCTGCCAAGTTCTCAGTGCTAGTAAGTGATGGAGACGGTTTCAAACCCAGGCTCTCTGGCTTAAAGTGCTGCATAAATCCAGTTCTGTAAATGTGGGTTTTTAAGAGTTAGAGGTGGTCATTGAAACCTTGCGAGAAATAATTGGAAAACGTGCAGAATGAACATTTAATAGCAAGTCTCTACAGCCCTATTGACGGGAAGCGTAGGAGAAATGTTAGGCATCGTTTGACTTAGTATTAAGCTCTTCTTCCTGCTCCCGGGGCCCCCTGCTCACACCCTTTGACTTCACTCCTTACCTAAGGAAGCCAACTATCTTGCCTCGGATCTCTAATGCTCTGCTCCTTACTCTATTTCTTTGTAGAACTAAATTCCTTAAAATGGTCTCCAGTTTGTCCTTGGGGGCCCCATGGGAATCCATTAGCAGAATGATGGAAACACCTTGAATTTATGAATTTGTTTGATTATTCAACAAATATTTATTAAGCATCTTCCATCTGCCAAGGACTAATCTAAGGTCTGGAGATAATAGCAGATAATACAACAGAAGAGAACCCCTGCCCTCACGAGGCTTAAATTTTAGTAGAATGCTTTAGGAATTATCCTGGTGTCTTATATTTGTGAAGCACTTAAAGTTTTCCAAAGCATTCCTCCAGACACCCGTGTCCCTAAGAGGTGACCATGGCAGGTGCAGCTCTCCCACATGGTAGACAGTCTGGATCAGATACCGACGGAACCGTGAGCCGTTCTCCCACAGGCTTCGGTAGCCCTTGTCACTTAGCTTTTTGGCTAACCTTTATGGATTATCTCCTTGATAATCCATAAATCCATAATCCATAATCCAAAATTTAAATTTAAGTTTAAAAGCCTTTAGTCTGTTCACATGGTAACACAAATTTCAAATTCGCTTCAGTCTAGCATTTTTGTAAATAATAGTGGATATGGACAGCTTTGCTCAAGTTAAATGGCTCTGTATAAAACCGTATCAAATACATTTTACAGCTATTAAAACCTACAAAGTATCTATGAAAGTAGTCACAGCTTCTTATGTAACAGAGAACACTATTTGGTATTTTTTGGGGGGTATCTTTATAAATTTGAATAAACAAATTAATTATTAAATCCTAATAAGCATACAAAAGCCATATGCTAGTTCTTGTCCCATCGTTAATCAGAATTGACAAAGTGTTAATATTTATTTACATTTCTACAAGGTACCAGTGGTGTGCCCCAGGCCTTCCCCTCATAGAGCTTGTAAGCTAGTGTGAAGACAGGGCATGCCCGCGTGAGATGAAACTCACGAGCCTGCCCAGTCTGTGATAAAGCTCATACTGACTGATGTAAACAACAAATGTGACAGAAGTTGAGGCGTGGGTGTGAACTCTGGTGTGGGCTGGATAACGAGGCCAAATCTCCTGGTTGAAAAACTTGTGCCTAAAAGGATGTTCAAAAATTATACAGGTTCTAGGGTGAAAGTTAGACTGTCCTACACATCGGGAACAAGGAAAGAGGGGGAAAGGGAAAGGGGCCAGACTGTGTGTGCTGGGCTTTCGTTGCCAAGTGAAGGTCTTTGCACTTGCTATTACATTTTTTTTAATCCCTAACGTAATCTAAAACCTCGTAGAATCTAAAGATCCAAATGAAGGACTTTGAAGTAAGTGCTGAGCCTGTGCAGGACTGGCTGAGCAAAACTGAGAAGCTGGTGCAGGAAAGCAGCAATCGCCTGTATGATCTTCCGGCAAAGAGGAGGGAACAGCAAAAGCTCCAGGTAATGAGACCCTCCGCCTTCTGGCCCCATCTTCACCCCCATCCTCTGTTCCCCTTGCATTCAGGTGGACCCTGGAGTCACGTTGTGCTGTCTGGAGACAGAGTGTACCCCTTCCCGATTTCTGAACAGATTTTAATGTTTTCTGGCTTTTCTTTGAGGTGCGATCTGTTTCCGTCCTCTAGTCTAAACCGCGTGTAGCCTGGAAATAACAAAGCCTTCGGGGCGCACCCGTTCGCTCGCCGTGTTTATTTCCGTGTTCTTTGGACCAAAGCTTCGTCAGCGATGTGCTTTTCCGCAGCCTCATAATAGTAACTTGCTTGTGCTTTTCAGTCTGTCCTTGAGGAAATAAACTGCTACGAGCCTCAGCTCAACAGGCTAAGAGAGAAAGCTCAGCAGCTGTGGGAAGGACAAGCTGCCAGCAAGAGCTTTATGCACAGAGTGTCGCAGCTGTCTTCTCAGTATCTAGCTCTAAGCAATTTAACGAAGGTAACACCCGCCATGTGCTGCGTGTGTGTGTGCGCGTGCGCGTGTGTGTGCATGTATGCATGTGTGTGTGGCACCGAGGCCACAGATCTGGAGTCTCGGTAGGGTTGTGCAAAGGTGTGCGCAGAGTCAGGAATAAGGCGTGTAAGTGTCCTCCCCAACCTTCCAGTCTGAGTCATGCTTTTGTGCTGCGTCACCGTAGTGTGGTTGTCTGAAAAGAAGCAGGGGTGGTTTCAAAGACTGAAGAGACTTCCAGTCTCTATTACTGGAAATAGCTTCTTCAATACTGAAATGGTGTGTTCCCCAAGGCTTTTAGCTTGAAGACTCAAAGTGTAAACATAGGGCAAAATTCAGAGTTTGGGATCTAAACAATCTCAGATTAAATGATTTTAGAAAAACATGAATTCAAAACAGTTTAAATTTATTGGATTGAATGTAATGAGTTTGGGATCATTTTTTAAATCATAGCTGTCAAGGACGTGTTGATTGAGAGTTTCATTTTGGATTCCAGAGTAGAGCTCAAAATCAGCAGTGATTCATATCACTGATGAAGTATCTTTTCTAGCAGCTTAGGAAAAAGTAAATGGGGTACCCTGGTGAGCTAACTTAGCACATTCAGCAGGCAGAAGGCAAGCTCATCTCGAACTTCTTGGGGCAGGTCTGCCTTGAGCTTTATGTGGCTTCTAACATTTGTTCCCTAGATTTCTCTTCAGCATTTCAGATCATAGAAAGTAGGGAACCTGCCGTAACACAGCTTCACCTGTTTTGCTGTGGACTTGCTTCTGGTCTGCTGATTTGGGTCCTCAAATAGTCTATGTTTATAAATAATCTATGTTTACACCCATTTTTTTTCCTGTGAATAAATTACTTCTTATTTGTCTTTAGAATTAAGGACATCTTCCTATTCCTTTGTATTTATCTAAATGTCAAATCAGTAGATATGTGAATATTATGAGCTGTAAACATAGTCACAAAATCCTCACTAGAGTCAGATATAACCTTTAACTAATAAGTAAAATCATATATATGGTCCCAATTTTTAAAATTTAGAGCTATCAAAAAATCTCTGATAATTTTAGAACTGGCTACAAGGTAGGTCATACGGATACAGGGTATCAGTTGAGCCAAATATGGTCGGGGAAAGGTAGAAACTACTCTGATTCTCTTCCAAATGAGGTATTAGGAAGAAATTGTGCTGATTCCAAAAAAAATATCACAGTTGCCATAAAAAAGAGCAGTGGCTAAAGTGGGGGGCAGTGAATTATTGTGGTAATTGTTCTGATTTTGACCCAGTTATTCCAAAGATACTCCCAACATCTCTGATCAATGCAGACGTGCATCGTATTTGTACAGCTCAGGAACCTATGCCTGATGGCTGTTATTTGAAACCGGTGGTTAGCTTTGCGACCGGAGCATCTGTAGGCAGTAGAGTGGGCATGCACAGCTGGAAAACGATCTCTGTCTTTTCCAGGAGAAAGTGTCGAGATTGGATAGAATTGTTGCGGAGCACAGTCAGTTCTCCCTCGGGATTAAAGAGCTACAAGACTGGCTGGCGGACACCGTTCACATGCTGGACTCCTACTGTCACCCAACATCCGACAAGAGTGTGCTGGACAGCAGGATGCTCAAGCTGGAGGTGTGCACTTTACAGAGAAATGTCTCTGATTTCCAGAAGTTGTTTTTCTCACAATGTCTCAAAGCTCTGTCTGTCTTGTGTGATTAAGTTACATTGTTTCCGCAACAATTCTGAGACTGTCTGGGGGTGCAACCCTCTTTGCAGGGCATCCCTGCCTCATCTGACCACAGACGTGTCCACTCATTAATGCTTTACAGAAATTAAACTCAAATTGCAACCCAGGTTGGTTACTTGTTTGATATAGTTAAGAGGTGAGTTTCAAATTATAACATAGATAACATTTATTCTTGGAAAATATTTTGATGAAACATTTTTAGAGCAAGATATTTCCCATCTTGGTCAAACTCACTCGTCTGCCTGTATCCTTTGGTCAATTCTTCTCTTATCCCAGCATATTAGTTCTATTTCACATTTGTGAAAAAACAACTATTCTGCAGTCATTCGCCTGACATTGGTATGCTGGGCGTCTTGTAGGAGATTAGCCCTCTGTCTTGATTTCAAGGATTCAAAAATGAATGAAATGTGGTGGTTGTGCTCGAGGATTTCATGGTCTGGGGCCGGAGGCTGACCCGGAGAAGACAGTAACAGCAGAGAGGGGTGTGCTCACGGTGCTGCAGATAAACGGGAGAAGAGTGGGATGTGCGGGAGGGACTTGGTCGGGATTCTGCGGGAGCTTTCTCAGAAAGCCTCACACCCAGATTGAGATTTGAGAATGGTACCAGCAGAAGCAAAAGCCAAAGAAAACAAAACAGCATGATGTGGGAGCAATTGCTAGCAGTTCCTTCTTGCCGCAGCACAAAGTGACGGCAGTGCGGGGCTGATGCTGACTCTAGAGGCTGGCAGCGTCCGGGTTAGGGAGGGGGATGAACTTTGCCTTTTAAGTGGTAATGCCAGCTTTATAACTTTGAATTCAAGCTTCTTCTATAGAAAAAGAAGAGTGCCTGGGAAGACCTTGAAATGTCTAGATTAATATTCAGTATCAATTGACCTATTTCTTTAGGCTTGTTGTGCTAGAGACCTTAATATTATAAAGCTCTTCATCCTGTGACCTTTAAAATCCGTGAATTCTTTTGTAGTTGATTTTTCCCTTATCAAAAAGCAGTAGCTGTGATGAGCGCTGGGTGTTGTATGCAACTGATGAACCACTAAACTCTACCCCTGAAACTAATAAAAAAAAGATTGTGGAGCAGACGAAAAAAGAAAACTGGTGGATTAAAATTTCAGTGGGAAGAAGGGATTATACAGAGAAAAATTGAGATCTGCAAAGCCAAGGTCACTCTGAGACTGGCAGGTGACTGGGGATTGGTTACTGATACTCACCAGCAAATGACTCTCCCACCTGCCACCCAGGCAGCCCGAGAGATTCATGGCTCAATGCAATGGCATGTCATTCTACTATCTTCAGGAGCTTGGAAACAGTTAAAGCCAGATACGCTAAACATGCAAATGACAAAGGACTTCTGTATTGGCTCTTACAGGCTCTATTATCAGTGAAACAGGAAAAAGAGATCCAGATGAAAATGATAGTGACCAGAGGGGAGTCTGTCCTGCAGAACACCTCTCCGGAAGGCATTCCGGCTCTCCAGCAGCAGCTGCAGAATGTGAAGGATCTGTGGGCTTCCCTTTCCTCTGCAGCAATTCGCTGTAAAAGGTAAGTGAAAATATACGCTGAAAAAAAATAAATAAAATGAAAAAAAAAAAAAAAGTAAGTGAAAATAAAGCCCGCTCAAGCCATTACCAAAAGATGAATATGACAGCACGGTAGAAGACTGCTCCTGGAGTTTTCTTCCCTTCTTTCTTTTCCTTCCTTTTCTCCCCTCCTCCCTTCCTCTCTCTCTCTCTCTCTCTCTCTCTCTTTTTTTTATTAGAACAAAAGAAACGTACAGGTATAATCTTACATTCACGTTGGTCTGCCATACCGTGCCTATGTTTAACTGTAACTCCGTGTTTCTTTTTGTTAGTGTTCATTGCTCAAAGTCACAAGATAAAGGTTTCATCATGTAAAGATACATTATTTAAACCAAGTAGTTTACTTGGGAGGTAACCCCAGGAAAATACCAGTAGGGGCTGGGGGAGAGAGACAAGGAAGGAAGGGCCACTGATCAAGGGAATGTTCTCGACCAGGTTAGCCAGCCGACAGCTGGAACTGAATTTGGCCGGGCCGTGCTGGGAGCCCATGAAGAACAGGGTCTCAGAGTTCCCCAGCGAGGACTGGGGAACTAGGCTGTTTGTAAACAAGCTCCCCCTGAGTGTCCGGAGGGCGGTGGAGAGCTGCTCCCCGGGAGGGCCGCCGTCCCTGGCACTTCTCACCTACGTTGTCCTCAAGCTGGGCAGGCACCAGGGAGCAGAGAATGCCCTCGGGCCAGGAGGGCGCGGGGCTGGCGGTGGGCAGTGTGCTGCGGGGGTGTGCTTGGAGCGGGAATGTGGGTGGAGCATCTGCCACCAAACAGCCCAAAGTCTGGGAGTGAAATTAGGCACATGTGCTTGATGGAGTCAAAAACCTAACATCCATGACGAGAGAAGGAGTGCATGATTTATCTGGAAGAGAAGTGGTCAGGTTAGACCAGTTCCGAAAACGTTACCTATTTTTCCATTGTGATTTTCTGATTTTTAAATCTCATGCGAGGTAGTTATGTGCTTCTTCTTGCTTGGTTCTGCCGTCTTTTATTTATTCCTTTTTGCTCTCCTCTGGATGTCCTGCTCGGCTTGATGGAGTCACGTGTTGATTCGCTTCCTCCGTAGGGTCTTGGCTCCAGAAAAGCCTCAGACAGTGGGTCTCTCCCAGTTTTGCCCTCAAGCCTCTCCCAGGGTCTCGGGTGACCTGCTATGGCTTCTCAGTTTTATGTCCAGTCCCACTCTTCCACCTGCCAGCTTGGGCTTCACCGTCCTTTGCTTCCGGGGGTCATGCTTGCCTGGGACCCAGACTCAGATTTGATAAGCCCTGGCCATTGCGCCCCTCCTAGCCGGCCCCCGTCCTCATCTGCAGGCTCGCTGCATGGTAGAGATTGGACAGACCGGACTTTTATTGCTTCTTAATGTGGATTATTGCCCTTTTGCATACCTTTCAGTCAACTTGAAGGAGCTCTTTCTAAGTGGACAAGTTATCAGGATGACGTTCGGCAGTTTTCCAGCTGGATGGACAGTGTGGAAGCCGGCCTCAACGAATCCGAGAGGCAGTATGCAGAGCTGCGCGAGAAAACCACTGCTCTGGGGAAAGCCAAGGTGGGAACTGGATTTCAGATGCGTTTTGTCCTCTGGCAGGCTTCTTCAGAATGCCTGGGTTACGTAAAAATGGGACTACCTGGATGCTAGGGCTGTACACATCAGTAAACTGTATTTGGGGCTTTTACTGTAATTTCTAATGGCTTCTTAAGCCAGACTTTCATTAGTGACTATTTTATTAGCGAGCAAAAATCTTCTCTTTCAGGAATACTTCATAGATGTTCAGTGATGTATTTAAAATTTAGCAACTTATAATAACTTTCAATATCTTTACGCTGCTCAACATTAGGAAGTAAAAATGCTTTGTTTTTATGACATCTTTAGTACTTTTGTACATTTTCTTAATGCTTATGTTAGTATAGTGCTACACATATTTTTTAAATAGATGAAAGGTAGGTAGATAGAAAGATGATAGCCAGATAGATAGATTGATACTGGGGATATGTTATTGAGTCCTTTTGTTCTTAGTGGTGATCAAACAGAAAATTCTGGAGACCTTTGATTTATGTCCTCACTCCTGTGCATATTTTTTGGAGGACCTGTTCTACCTCAGCCTCATCACCCCTAAGCAGTGCGTACTACTTCTACCCCCAATTCCTTCAAATTCTGATATTCACATTCTGAGTTCCTCTGTGTCACCCCGTGCTGAATATCCTAAATTAGAAACTTCATTATCCCCAGCTCCTCCTCTCTCTTCCCCACTTCGAATGAGGCATTAGGTCCAGCTGATTATTTCATCTGAGAAATGTGTCCTGACGATAATCCATCCTTCGTTCCCTGATTTGCAGCAGACTCCGACCTGCTCATTTGTTCTTGTCTCCATCTCCTGTTATCTTCATATAAACGTGAATGCCTCACTTTCCTGCCTCAGGGATTGTCTATGGCATCCGACCAGACTTCCCCATCCAGTTTGTAAGAATTTTAACCATCTCCTTCGTCACCCTCATTTCCTTCACTCTCCCGCCCTCCTTCCACCCATGCCTTCAGCCTTACTGTGTTTCCTGAAAATGCCACTTGCGACGGAACAAAGAGTCCGTGCCTCTGCGGTAATGATCTAGCTCTGCTCCTGCAGCCGGCAACCTTGTACTCACCTTTCTGAACGGACAGCAGTCTTTGCTACGATACCACCACGCTAAGCTTACTTAGTTCTTCCGTTCTCTGTTCTTCATACCTCTTTATCGATTATATTGAATATATGCTTACATCTCTCTCTCCCTTAGCAGATAAAGGTGCTTAATTTTTTTTTTTTTTTTGGACCCTACCATTTGGCTCTCTGACACAGAGAAAATGCTGAATAAAAGTTACTTGAAACTGAACTGCCTTATGGGACCTATGCCAAGTCTCTTAACGTTTTAGGGTTTCATTTATGCATCTGAAAATTAATTTCATCCTAATTATCTACCTTGTAATTATATTGTGATAATGATTTATTGCCTAATTAATTAAATTATTCATCTATTCAATAAATAAATACTGGTTGAGGGCTTGCTCCGTGCAGGCATCATGCTCAATTCTAGGTAAATAAAACAGAGTATTGTGTTCTGGTGGGGAATTAAACATTCTTCCGAGTGCGTGGACAGATCAATAACTGTAACTGGGGATAGGTGCTCTGAAGAAAGAAAGCTGTGAAAGGGGAATGTGCACTGAGCTAATGCAGATTGCTTGGGGTCAAGGGAGGGACAGGAAAGTCCTCTCTGAAACAGCAGATGTAGACCACGCCCAAAGGAATGTCACGCAGAGAAATTAGTCTGGGGAGGAGGTGGGAGAAGAGCAGTCTAGGAGCAGTAATCAGCATGTCCTCGGGCCCTGAGGAGGGAGAGAGTCTGGCCCAAGCAGGGAACTAAAAGAAGGGCCGCATGTTGCTGGAACGGAATAAACAGGTGTGCTGGCTGAGCAGCAGGACCCTGGCCAGGCGTCACCATGTGGGCTAGCCGGAGGAGCTCCCCTCGGTCCTGACAGCACCGGGAGGACAGTTGGGGCTTTGAGCTGAGGAGTGACAGGATTCTGTTAACAGTTTTAAAATGTTTGATCACTCAGGCTGCTCTGTGCAGTGGGGGTAAGGAACAGAGGGAGAATGGGTAGCAGGGCATCTGCCCAGCAGGGTATGGCAGAAGTCCAGTAAGAGACAGTAGCAGCGTGGGCTGGAGAGTGTACAGGACGCACGAGGACAAGTATCAGGACACAGTGAGGAGGTAGAACTAACACGGTGTCATTGTGGCTGCCATGACAGAGAGCAGGGAGAAAGGGCACTTCCAGTGTTCTAAGATGGCCGTCGGGGTGGCATGTCGTGGCATTTACTGCTTGACTGAAAAGACTGGAGGAGAAGGGGGTTGGGGGTTTGGCGGGCCTGGGGAGGAATGGGAGTGGAAAGGACACCAGGAGCCCATTTTTGGACCAATTAAGTCTGAGATATCAAAGTTATTTGGAATCAGTATCTCAGACAAAGTTCTGAGCCAGATATCAAATACACACGTGCACACACACACACACACACACACTCACACTTTATATATCTGTATAGACGGATGGGTCTGTTGATCTACTTGTCTATAGGTAGATAACCCAAGATCACTTGTCAACTAAACAGCTAAAATCTCTTCATTTCAGCAGTATTACTGATACGATGGTGTTTCTTTTGAATGTTCTGTAGTTACTAAGTGAAGAAGTGCTGAGTTACAGCAGCTTGCTGGAGACCATTGAGCTCAAAGGGGCTGGCATGACAGAACACTATGTCACCCAGTTAGAATTCCAGGAGCTGCAGGAGCGATACAGAGCAATCAAAGAGAGAGCCAAGGTATGGCTAAATGTGTTCCCTGCAGACTCACTGAAATAGGAGGGGTTAGACCCATGCTTATTTAAAGACTAATTTATTTTCAGGAATGATGATTTGTGAAAGCAGAGAAGAACAAATGACTTTTAGTGCTTTCAACAGCAGCAAACCCAAACAAAAACCTTCACATACTGTTAGTACATGAGAGTTACTAAAGGAAAATAATTCTCAAAAAATTCCCAGAAATTACCCAATTTAATAAAAAAAAAATTGGACAGCTTCCTAATGAAGACTCATAAATGTTTTAAAATGTCTGGTGATGAGAGTTTTCTAAAGCAATAAATAATCACAGATAACATTTATAATTCTTATTTAGGCCTCACAAAGAAACTAAAAATAACTTTCAAGCACATCCCATTTTATTAGACAAGTACATGAAAAATTAAATCCACAGTGAGTCCCAATCCTCACTTACAGCACGTTATGAGAATTTCAGTTTCCTTCATTAGTAAAACTGTGTTATTATAACACATAAAGTCATTTCATTTTTTGGCATATCCGGGTTACATTTCATAAGGAATTCAAAGATCAGATAATGATTTCGAAAAAACAATCTTCAAGGCCCCCTTTCATCTTGCTAATATGTTTTTATATTTTTTTATGTAAGTCTTGACACTTTATTCTTCTAGGAAATCATACTTCAGTGATTTGATAATCATGTTTTCTTAAAATCCCCAAATTACATTCTTATAGTACCTCACTACTGTATCCTATCCTAATCATCTTAAATGCTGGTAATAGGAAGCAGTAACCAAGTCTGAAAAGTTAGTTCGCCTGCACCAAGAGTACCAGAGAGACCTAAAAGCATTTGAAGTTTGGCTGGGGCAGGAGCAAGAAAAGCTGGACCGACATTCCGTCCTTGAAGGCGATGCTCACACTCACGAGACAACGTTGCGGGATCTTCAGGTAAAGTCTACTTCGTCTTAAAGAAATTTTCATTGTGAACATGCAATTATTATATTAAGCAATGGGAAGTTAATATGACCTTGAATTGTGTAAAGAGCTGAGAGGTGTCAGGGGAGATCCTGACTCACAGCATTCTGGGATCTCCGTCGTATACTAGTTGAGATCTTTGGCGGGCAATTTACAAAGAGCAGGACTGGGACTTGAGGAATTTGTTCAGCTATTAAGGCAGCCTCTGACAGCAATGGCTGATGATCTAATTTATGGTCTTGACTGGCCCGCCTGCCTGTGACTCCCGAAACGATGAATTGGCAGTGGAACTTAGCAGCAGGAGTCCATGGAACACGACATTCCTCAAAGCAAAACCGATGACACCATCTAGTTTCAGCCAAAAGCTCCCACACTGCTGAAGAAGGAACTAGAAGAGCTAGAGAAAGTGCCGGCATGTGGGGCAAGATGGCAGACTGAGTGGGTAAAGTGGTCCTCACCCTCTCAAGTATTTACCCATTCTGCATTTCCTGAAGACCTAATGTTGTGCAGAGACTGCACATACAGATGATTAAAATATATTCCTGCCTTCGAGGAACCTGACATTAGTGAGAAATGCAGTCCTGGAGGCAGATCATTATGAATAATGTGCTAAGGAATAGACTGGTTCAAGGGATCCTCGGGGAACATCTAAGAGAGCCCCCCCATCTTACCTAGAGAGATAGGGAGGGGTTAGGAGGTGTCCTTAAAAGAGACCACCAGGCACACACAGTAGAGAACAGAGAAAGGCCAATGAGACAACGATGGCACCAGCTGTGCATTGGAATTTACTGACAAGAGTCTCAGTCCTGATGAGAATTGGTTCAGGATTGAGCAGGATGTACCTATAGCTTGCACAAAGCAGAAACAAGGACTGGAATGGTTACAACCAGCATATAGGATTTCTGGCTATTTCAGAAATGTGGCTTTTGGGGAATGTATCGGCAGGAGCACAAGTTTGGGATTAGGAAGTTTGGACTCTAATCTTTGGTGGGAGCAGGCACTGGGTGACTTTGGGCAAGAGAGAACCTCTCCCACACAGTGTCCTCCACAGAGTGGTCATGAGGAAGGATTAAATGAGATGGGAGAAAAATCTAATTTAAATGATCCTCCATTCATGAAATATATATGAAGTGGAAGTTAAAAGGGTCCTAATTTCTTTAGTTTATGTAAGGATCTAATCCACTCTGCTTCAAAATAATAGGTACCCCAGTCGGCCATGTGTGGTTGTTGTAATTTATTTTACGAGATTTAGCTTTGTTTTTGCTAAATAACCCCTCTCAGCTCTTCACTTCAAAATCTTGGCAGCAGATACCAAGCTCTCTCGCCTTCTGTGTGGGAGCCGAGCCGATAAGTTACTCCTCACCAGCAGATGTTTCTCTTGTTCTGGTCAGAAGAAAGTGTTTCCCTTCAGTCGGTAGTAGTGTGGCCCAAACTGATACCCACCTCTCATTTTGCCATGCTTTAATTCTTACATTGTCCTATTTTGAGACACCACAGATCTTAAAAAGGAGGGAAGGTGCTAGTGGTGGGAAAAGGTGGTGGGGAATCGTGATGTTCTACCTGCCCAGCAGAACTTCTTCAGCCTCCTGAGGTCCTACAGCTCGCCTAGTGGGGATCGGCCAGCTTGGTGGAGCAGGTCCACAGGTTATTTTGTGTAAACTGAAGGCCTAGTCTGGCTCATAGAACATATACTTTATAAAAATATTGAGCCATATTTTTTTCTTCAGACTAAATACTTGAAGCATGGGACATACAAGAATTTACCTAATACAGTGTTGATTTGTGTAATAGAGAAAACTTATAAAATATAGAAAGAATGATATATTGGGAAGATTAATAAATTAGGGTGAGGGCCAGTAAGCCACAGCCAATGGCCACATGGTTACATTTTCAATAAAGTTTTATTGAGTCACAGCCATACCCATTCACTTATATATCATCTCTGGGTACTTTTGTGCTAAAATGGCAGAGTTTTAAATAGTTGCAGCAGAGAGTGTGTGGCCCTCAAAGCCTAAAACGTTTCCTATTGTGTTTTGTATTTTAAAAAGTTTGCCAATCCTGAATGAAGAGAAAATAGTGTATCAACTTAACTTTAAAGTAACTAAGAATATTGGAACAAAATTTCTGTTTGTGGACATTTTGGTTCATATTTTACCCCTTATCTTGTTCTTTTCCATTTATAAAACATTCACATTACAACATTCTCGGAGTGGCATCAGAGCTGAGGGAAAAATGTCCATTAGTTTGAGCCATAAGAGATTGCTATTTTTGCAGATTAAAGAAACTGTCAGATATCAGCAATTTCAAATGGCACGAACTGATATTGAAGATTTTTAAAACGATACCATATGCTAATACTTTTAACATTTTTGGTGAGACTTGACTTGGTTCCTTTCAACTTTAGATGATCAGATGGAGTAACCCTATGGATTCTTTAAATAGTAGAAAAACAAGTATATAACATAGTTTTGCCAACATCCTTCAGGGTATAACAGTTTTCCTTTCCATAAAAACTAGTTTATGTTCTTCAAGACTTGATTCCTACCACATCAGTGGGGTAAATCTTTGGGGCTTATGCTTTGGTGGAAGAAAAGGTATTTGCACATAGGAGCCCCTAGTGGGCAGGTGTGATGATCAGCCTCCCAGGTTTGTATGCCAAGTACTCTCCAGGACCAACTTTTCTTGACCATCGCATTCACTGGAACAGCTTTGATAAAGGATCCCTCTTAGCAAAAACAAGAGCCCGTGGTTCCTTTTTCAGGCAGAAGCATAGCACTGATGCCATTCAGTGTCCAAACAAGAAGCCCGGGACTGTCTGAGTAGTTCATGAGCCATAACAAGCCTAGGTTATTGTTTTAAATAAAACCCCTTTAATCACAGGTGTTTTTGTCTGTAAGCTGAAAAGTCAGATTTCAGAAACCGTCTCTAATATGGGGGGTGTGTGTGTGTGTACCTTTGTGTATGTGTGCATGATGGTTATTTTACTGGAAATATTTCTGAGTCTTTCCTCTTACTTGGGAAACAATGTTCAGTGTTAGATACCTGTTTTTTTTGTATAAGACAGAATAAAATAATTCTTGTCTAAAGTGGAGCTCAGGCTGGCACAGGTGACTTGGGTGAGACATGATAACTCATGCAGGTGTGAACTACGAATGAGGTATGACAGCCATACCTTTCCCCTTTCCCCTGCAGGAGCTACAGGTACGCTGTGCAGAGGGGCAGGCCCTGTTGAACTCGGTGCTGCACGCCAGAGAGGAGGTGATACCGTCCGGCATCCCCCAGACCGAGGACCGGGCTTTAGAGTCTCTCCGGCAGGACTGGCAGGCCTATCAGCAGAGACTGTCTGAGACCCGGACTCAGTTCAATAATGTGGTCAACAAATTGAGGCTCATGGAACAAAAGTATCAGCAAGTAGATGAGTGGCTCAAAGCGCTGGAGAGCAAGGTGAACATCAGGACAGGACGTCAATCTAGCCGGGCAGCCAAGGAGATGCAGTTACATCAGATGAAGGTACAACTCCTGCAAATGCTTGGTCTTTGTCAAAACAACAGTGCCCTTGCAGTTTGTTTCATTAAAATATTTAGTAACTTTTTGTCTAAGATTTACATTTTGCAAAATCTCTTTCTGCTTATAACAAAGAATTACTATATATAGAATGTTCTTCGACAGCAATTACTGAATGGAATCTTAAATTAGTCTTTAATAAGATGTAATTTAATGAAGTATTTTGTATTTTCTTCCCATACCCTATTACCTTGTTTTGTAAAGACGCATGAATGCTAGTACTGAAATCATTTAAGTTTATGGTTCTGATATGAAATGGCTCTAATGTAGTACATTGAAATAATACTTGATAATTAGTTTTTTACTAACTTTTATGCAAATTCAGTAGGCATGATAAAATAATGCTTAGGCCTTTGGAATTTTTTTTTTAAGATTTTATTTATTTGAGAGAGAAAGTATATACATGAGCAGGGGGAGGGGCAAAGGGAAAGGGAAAGCAGACTCCACACTACACAGGGAGCCTGATGCAGGGCTCAGTCTGATGCAGGGCTCAGTCCCAGAACTCTGGGATCATGACCCGAGGTGAAGGAAGACACTTAATGAACCGAGCCACCCAGGTGCCCCAGGCTTTTGGGATTTCTTATCGATATTCATCTACTTTAAGATTTATCTAACAGAAGATGTAACAATATATGCCATGTTTTTTCAAGTTTTAGACCAGTGTAATATATACAGAAAAGTATTCAAACTCATAAAGAATAGTTTTTATCATGTTATTATAATACAGTTTTTCATGAAGGTTATATAAGACACATTTTCAAAATTATATCTCAAATATATTCTAAACATACATTAATATCATTTCCTATTAGGATGATTTTATATTTTTATTATTTTTTTTTAAGATTTTATTCATTTATTTGACAGACAGAGATCACAAGTAGGCAGAGAGGCAGGCAGAGAGAGAGGAAGGGAAGCAGGCTCCCCGCGGAGCAGAGATCTTGATGTGGGGCTCGATCCCAGGACCCTGGGATCATGACCTGAGCCGAAGGCAGAGGCTTTAACCCACTGAGCCACCCAGGTGTCCCTGATTTTATATATTTTTATACTTTTTTCTTGTACTAAGTTCAGTATATACAGAAAAGTGCCCTAATAAGAAGTGTACAGTTTTTATCATAGCACTATAATTTTTCATGAAGGTTATATATGGTATGTTTTCCAGAATTTTATCTCTGAATAAATAAATTCTGAACCTACACTAAAATCATTTCCTATTAAGAAAAAAAATAAATATATATATATACATATATATATATATATGTATATATATATATTCCCAACACAGTTATGCCTAAGATTGATCCTGTTCTGTCACATTTCTGTCATTTCAGAAGTGGCATGAAGAAGTCACCGCATACAAAGACGAAGTAGAGGAAGTGGGAGCCAGAGCTCAGGAGATGCTGGACGAGAGCCGTGGGAGCAGCCGAATGGGCTGCCAGGCCACCCAACTGACTTCCAGATACCAGGCCCTTCTTCTCCAAGTGCTGGTGAGTGGGCCACAGGCCAGCAAATTTCACCAGCAAATGTTCTCCCTCGCAATAACTTCTGGTGAAGAAGACACACATTTATCAAGAACGGTACTGCTATAGGTCTGTAATTTACTGTCCTATTCTCTTTTTCCTTTTGAAGGAACAAGTAAAATTCTTGGAGGAAGAGATTCAGAGTTTGGAGGAATCAGAATTATCCCTAAGTTCCTATTCTGATTGGTACAGCTCTACTCATAAAAACTTCAAGAACGTGGCCACCAAAATTGACAGGGTAGATAAAGCGATGATGGGGAAAAAAATGAAGATGTTGGAGGTAGGTGTGCAAACATGGGGCTTGTCTCTCAGCCTTTTTTCCACACTGCTGTTCCATTCCTTCGTGCAGGCGTTGTGGGCATGAATGTTTATCCCTGCCTCCGGATGAGTGATGGTCCGTGGCTCGTGCTTCACTCCAAATATTAAGTTATAATCTCTGTGAGGCTAAAAGCTGGCTTTCAGTTACTTATGACTTAGACTTGGTTGCTTATGTCTGAATTCCAGTCTGACACTTAAATATTAGGAGAAAAAAAATTATCTCTGATTCCTGGCACGACGTATTAACAAAAGAGTTTTTACTCAGATCTTTAGGAATACTAAATGAGAATTTAGTCATGAGATGAGATGAGAATGAGAATGACATGAGAAGAACATCATGTTCTCTGATTTGGAAATGACATATTGATGAAGACTTGTTCAAACCTATCTTAAACAAAGAAAAGAAGATTCTGATTCCTGGCAGATCACCTCTTCATAAAACTCCAAAAACATGTCTTTTTTTTAAGATTTTATTTATTTATTTGACAGAGCAAGATTACAAGTAGGCAGAGAGGCAGGCAGAGAGAGAGAGGAGGAAGCAAGCTCCCTGCCAAGCAGAGAGCCCAATGCGGGACTCGATCCCAGAACCCTGAGATCATGACCTGAGCCGAAGGCAGAGGCTTAACCCACTGAGCCACCCAGGCACCCTCCAAAAACATGTCTTAAGGGGAAACTCGAGAATGGGGACTTGAAAGCCTTTTCTTTAAAAGGAGAGAAATACTAACTCCATATTTGCTTCCTGTTCACTCTCTTCCTCAGGGTTTGCTGAAAGACATGGAGAAAGGCCATGGTTTGCTGAAATCAGCCCGAGAGAAAGGAGAGAGGGCTCTAAAATACTTGGAGGACAGCGAGGCAGAGACATTAAGGAAAGAGATCCAGGAGCACATGGAGCAGTTGAAGGAACTGACCAGTACTGTCCGGAAAGAGCACCTGACTCTGGAGAAAGGCCTTCTCTTAGCAAAGGAGTTCTCAGATAAATACAAAGCACTAACTCAGTGGATATCAGAATATCAAGAAATCCTACACACTCCCGAAGAACCCAAAATGGAATTATATGAGAAAAAAGCTCAGTTATCGAAATATAAGGTAGTGTGTTGTTACTCGCTGAGACATGGGTGGGAAGTTCTCGCACACAGGCAGCAAACGGGAGGAACGTGGCTCCTGGTGGGTGTCACCCGGAGTGGGTGTTCGAAAATATCCTTAACTTATCCATCCTACTGGTGGTGCGTGATGTAGATTTGTCTAGGTATGCTACGTCAGGCTTATTTTTCCATTCGGGAATCACATTTGCCTGATATTCAAAGATTGTATCGATAAAGGGAGATCTGTTCTACACTCTGACTTGGGCACAGGGCTGCTGCAGATTGGTCTTCCTGGCGTCAGGATCTCACACCTAGCCATTCTCTGCCTTTCCTGTAGAGTCTTCCCTTCATCTTTTGGTACCAATTCCTATAAGCTGATCTATGGTGAATTGAAAATGAGATACTATATTTGTAAGAAAATAAATTCTAATTAACCAGCTGTAGATAAACATCTTAGAAGTTAATTTTGGGGGCACTTGGGTGGCTCAGTGGGTTACGGCCTCTGCCTTCAGCTCAGGTCATGATCTCAGGGTCCTGGGATCGAGTTCCATGTTGGGCTCTCTGCTCAGCAGGGAGCCTGCTTCCCCCTCTCTCTCTGCCTGCCTCTCTGCCTCCTTGTGATCTCTGTCTGTCAAATAGATAAATAAAATCTTTTAAAAAATTAATTTTTGAAAGAACAAATGGTGACCTGGTTGTAGCTATGTATATGTGTAGAGAGAGAGATTTCACCTGCTCAAATCTTTGAAAGAATTTGTGGAGGCTTATATGTGGAATAATTTGTATTCCAAATTTGACCCAAATTATTAGCAATATTTTTTTAAGATTTTATTTATTTATTTGACAGAGAGAGATCACAAATAGGCAGAGAGGCAGGCAGAGAGAGAGAGAAGGGAAGCAGGCTCCCTCCTGAGCAGGGAGCCCAATGTAGGTCTCGATCCTAGGACCCTGGGATCATGACCTGAGCCGAAGGCAGAGGCTTCAATCCACTGAGCCACCCAGGTGCCCCTAGCAATATTTTTAAAGAATTAAAGTGTGATGGCTTACCTTGAAGCTTTTCATGTTGGAAGCTTTCCCCTCTTCTAGCCAATATGTCTATTCCTATCCCTCATTGTTTTCGGGGATTTTTTTGGTTTTTTTTTTTTTTTTTCGCCAAGGGTAGCAGTATGTCTTTGAAGGTGCCACGTAAGATCACAACTACTTTGCCCTCCCCCCACCCCGACTGAGTTTTTGTTATATTTAAATGGCACTTTTAACCTATCACAGCGATGTTGCAGCTGGAATCTGTCTCTCTAACTTCACATCCATTTCAAGCTGCTGTTAACTTCATGAACTCGGCATCAAACGACCTCACCTCACTCCCTTTTGTGTTGAGTTTTCTTTCCCGGGTGGAAGAAATGAGGTGGAAGCCAGAAATATGAACTAGGTTAAATTTAGCCAAAGGTAATTATTTTCCGTGCATCGCTCTCCACATGAGAAGGGGGCTGTTCGATGTGTTGCTCTTACTCTGTATTTTAAAACTTTAGTAGCCATAAAAATTAGTCTCTAATGTTTTATACTTACTGATTTATAAAATATACATCATAGCTTTATCTGAGGTAGATTGTCTCACAGATGGCACGGACATAGGCATATATTCACCTTGATCGCGTAGATGAATGACCTGGCTCTTGTTTTTTTCTCTTCCTCCTTCAAGTCACTTCAGCAAGTGGTGCTGTCCCATGAGCCCTCTGTCAGATCAGTGAGGGAGAAGGGGGAGGCTCTCCTGGAGCTCGTGCAGGACGTCACTTTGAAGGATGAAATAGATAAGCTTCAAGGTGATTACAAGGACCTCTGTGGTGCAGGAAAGGTAAGGAGAAAACAGAAATTCAATAAAAATGTGCTTTTTTTTTGTCAGAAAGGGGTCTTGACTTTTTTTTTTTTTAATCTATCAGAAAATTAAGGGCTGATACGCGTCAGTCTTTTTCCTTTTATTCGGGTGGTCATTTTAAATGGCGTGATGATTCTTTATGTTTTTCCTGTTCCTAGTCATTTTTTGCAACATGTGGCTGTACCTACCCTATGAGTTGCATGGGGTTTTTAAAAATACAAAGCAGTTCTCAGTAGATTTTTGGCTTGAAATTCATCTCTAATGGGCACCTGGCTTCACAGGAGCACGTCTGCAGCCTCGAGGCGAAAGTCAGAGACCACGAAGATTATAACAGCGAGCTCCAAGAAGTAGAGAAGTGGCTGCTGCAGATGTCGGGCAGACTGGTGGCGCCCGACCTCACGGAGACGAGCAGTCTCGAGACAATTACCCAGCAACTGGCCCACCACAAGGTACGCCTCCTCCCTAAGAGCTGAAGGATGCAGTGTGGTTTTAGCAGCTGTGCCTGTGTGTGTGTGTGTGTGTGTGTGTGTGTGTGTGTGTCTGTGTCTGTGTGTCTGTGTGTGTGTGAGAGAGAGAGAGAGAGAGAGAGCAAGCAAGGGAGCCCATCCCTTGATCACAATGACTGTACTTAAAGAATCAGGTCAGAGTCTCAAGAACATCTAATACCTGAGAATTGCTGAATTCCACATTTCAGTGAAGGAACAACAGTTAAATCCTGGCTTTCGACTTCTGAACACATCGTGGCATTTTTCCCAGCTAACAGTTTTTTCTTTTCCCCCACAAAATTTAATCTCTGTAAAGTAATTTATCAGAGGAAGAGATTATGTGTATTTTAGAAAAGTGTCGCCAAAGATAAGATACAGGGAGAGTAATCAGAAAGGCGGATTCTAGCCAGACTCTGTGGTTCCCAGCTAAGGTAACGTCACCTCTCTGAGTCTCCTGCTTTCTCTGTTCTGTAAAGAGCAGTGATGAGAGCAGCCCCATCACACAGCTGTTGTGGTCATCACAGATGATGACGTACATGAAAGCATTTTGTAAGCCACGAAGTATGATACTGATATGCAGTGTTCTTCACTTTATTAACATGTATTTGTAGTAATTATATGTGCCAGATGACAGATGTCACATGGTGACAATTTTATGGAGCAGTTTTGGTGACCTTAATGGGAAACTGAATTGCAGTCCTGATGTGGTGACTCTCTAGTGTATCTTAGGAAAGCCAGGCTTTCTAGGCTTTCTCTAGGCTTCAGGATTCCTTACATGTAGGAGGAAATTTTATTTAGCAAATACGAATAGAAAAGTGACTATACAGTGTATTCTATTAGGCATTGAGGAAATGGCCTCTGTCCCCTCATGATGTAGAAGTTCTGTAACAGCTCAAAGACAGATGGTTCTTTTCCGTGATAACTGTTATCCCAGCACCATCGCAAAAAGTGATGGACGTGAGCTGCTGCGGACCACTAGAATTTCTCTTAAATGTACTGATTTACAACCCAAGGAATCTTATGTTGGAATGTGCCACTTATATTAGTTTTGTATAGCATTAAGAAATTAAAGCTTGATTTAAAAAGTTGATTCCCCACTCTGAGGGGTCTGTGAGAGCACTCACTAGAGATCACCTGAGGAGTTAGTGGTGTGTACGAGCTGGAGTCAGACAGCCCCGAGTCCAGAGGCTGGGGCTCTGACACTTTCTAGTTGTATGACTTTGAGCATGTTATATAACCTCTTTCTGCTTCAGTCTCCTTATCTGTAAAATGAGGATAATAATATACATTTATCAGGGATATATATAGTTCCTGGACTAGACCAGGTGCTTAAAAAATGTTGCATGGTAAATATTATTTTTATTAGTATAAATACTATTCAATGTAAGTTAGGTATGATATAAATTACTAATTAGATATTAGATTAATATATCAATGAGATATTGTATTATTAGATAAATTAAATATTATTAAATTAGGTTAAATAGTAATTAGATTATTTTAGATATAAATTATACCAGAATTATAATTTATAGAGCTGAAAATATATGAACATCCTTTTTGCTGTTAATAATACCATGGAACAGATATCTCTGTAATTATAACTGAGATCAGCCATGAATTCACTCTGGTCTTAATGGTAACTACATCACCCCTATATAACCTAATCCATTAAACTCAATAATTCTTCCCATTACAGTAACCCTGAAAACATACCACTTTTTTGTTTGTTAATATGGTAACCAAGACAAATTACAAAACTCTTTCAAAAAATGATTAAACAGTGAAATTACTGATTTTAAACTTCGATAAACTTGTTATTTAAAAACTGAAAATAGAATTATGAAAACTGTATTTCTTTCATTTCTGCAGGCAATGATGGAAGAAATTGCTGGCTTTGAAGACCGTTTGAACAACCTTAAAATTAAAGGTGACAATTTGATCAGTCAGTGTGCAGACCACCTTCAAGCAAAACTAAAACAAAATGTGCATGCTCATCTGCAGGGCACAAGGGATAGTTACTCAGCCATCTGCAGTACAGCACAGAGGGTGAGTATCCCCGGAACATTCTAGAACGATGATGAATTAAGGAGGAATTCTGTACAATCTAGAGGTTTTTAAAAATACCTTTAATCTTCAATTTTTAGGTAGTTTTGTTGTTTGTCCAGACAGGAAAAAAGAGGATAGGTTTCACAGTTTCCTTGTGGACACGAGAACTATCATACATTTGGTGGCTATGATGAAGTGTTGAGTTTTAGATACTCAGTTTTACCCAATCCCTTTATTTCATAGATTGAGTATGAAAATTTTTTAAAATTTTGCTTTGCTTTTATTTGCACACTATCAGTACTTCTAATTTGCCATTTATTCTCCAACACCGAAGTAAGTTTATTCTGTAGTTTTTTTACAATAATTAGTTTCTGTTTAACTCTATGTTGCCTAAGTACTACTCAAATTTAGTATTTTTATAGCTATTTTTATAGAATTTTATAGAAATTCTATAGAATTTTATATAGAATTTTATATAGAATATAGAAATTTTATACAATTTTATAGAATTCATATAGCAACTGGGTGGAATTAGTACCAAATTTGAGTTATAATGTAATGGGTGTACTTCCACAAAAATGGAATTCCTAATGTTACAGAAATAAGTCTAAGGTGATTAAGAATTACACTTCTAACAAAAATTGGGTAAAATATGTGAATCATTTTTTATTATTTTAGAATTTTTAAGTGGCTCCACAAAAGTCCCTGTATTTTTGTTGTTGGGCTAGCCAGTAAGAAGTGGAGATGTACTTGTGACATGGAAAAAATTCTCTTTCTTCATAATGATTTGGAAAAAAAAAATGCTGGTGATGCTAGTTGACTTCCCAGACTTGAAAAATTCACTTTTGAAAAGTTAAGAAAAAAGAGCAGCGGAGAGGGGTGGGGAATGGGGTAACTGGATGATGGGCATTAAGGAAGGCACGTAATGTAATGAGCACTGGGTGTTACATAAGACTGATGGGTCACTGAACGCTATCTCTGAAGCCAATAATATACTACATGTTAGTTAATTGGATTTGAATTTTTTAAAAAAGGAGAAAGAAAGAGGGACAAAGTAAATCTAACAGATAATTGAAAATGATGACACATTTGTATCATCAGATACATAAGCGAAGAGCTGCTTAGTGCCCTCCTCCAACAGAGACGATTTTGAACACTGACTTTGTAGTAAGCATTTTCTGCATATTAAGGATTTTGTAAATTTTTTAAAAAATGGGTCAATGTTCAAAAGACAAACACGTAGCTTAAAAATAAATTTTTATGAAACAGATGAATTTCTAAGAACATAATCAGAACCTCATAATTAAAGTGTGTAAAAATGATGAAGAGAACAAAACACCTTACTTTATTTTTATTTCTGCTAGACTAAGAATAGATAAGAGACAGTACCGATTATCAGATGAAGATGATGAGTTTAATAGAAGACAGAAGCAGAATCAATTACTGTTTCACTTGTCTTAATAAAAAGCCAGGCTAACTTAATTTCCTTCT
Organism: Meles meles; assembly: GCF_922984935.1. Lineage (NCBI taxonomy): Eukaryota > Metazoa > Chordata > Mammalia > Carnivora > Mustelidae > Meles > Meles meles. Next base: position 14,889,570 of record NC_060070.1, read on the forward strand.
TTTTTCTTTCTTTCTTCCTCTTTTTTAAAATAAAATAGTTTGCTCAGAAAAACATTATAGGTAAATTTCACATTGATTTCAAGGAGACACATAATAGTTTTACATATGTCTATGGATAAAATGGAAATTGTTTGGCTGATTGAGGATTAATTAATTGAATAGACAAACTAGAAAATATTTCAATTATTCTGGATCATTGTTATTCTGGAACACAGCTTTAAAATGAAATGAGGGCATTCAGCTATCCCTTTCCCTGTGTGATAGTTTAGTTCCAATTTGACCATATTCTTAAAGCAGAAGCATTTCAGTTAGGGAAGTATCAGTTACCTTTTCAGGATATGGTATTTTATCTTTATGTTTAGTTTCTAGGTTCGACAAAAAGTGCAGTAATTATACCATGTGGGTTGGGGACTGAAAAACCTCTGATTTATGTCTGACAATTTACTTCAAAGATGTCATTATTCTAACACATTTCTACGGTAACATTAACCCTGCCCATATTCTCTTCCCCTAATCAGACTATTACATTATAATGTGTGGGTTGAGAAATTATACATTGTAGATAGCCACTGAGCTTCGCAACATTTTGGAACTCACACAAACTCCTTAGATAGGTATATGGTACTGGGGAGTCCTACAGGGGAAATTCATGGACTTGTCCGGGTGTTTCACTGGCATCTAGTGATCTTTCTAGAGATCAGCAGAGATTTTTTTTTTTTTTTGAACCCTATCATAACGACAGCATGATTGTTTTGTCTCAGGTGTATCAGAGTTTGGAACATGAACTTCAGAAACATGTTAGTCGACAGGACACCGTGCAGCAGGGCCAGGCCTGGCTGTCTGCCGTCCAGCCGGACCTACAGCCAAGCCAGCATCCACCTCTTAGCAGGGCAGAAGCCGTGAAGCAGGTAGTAGACTCCTGAAATTTATATTATACTGTGATTCATTCATTCAGTGAAATTGTATTGAGTACTTATTAGTGCCACATGTGTGCTGGCTCCTGAGTATACATAGTATACATAAGGTTTTTCCTAGCTAGAACGTGCACTTGACTAGAGCCAAGCTCCTGAGGGCATAAAAATATACAAAAGTATACATATATATACATATACATACATGTGAGGATGGAAAAGCTGCTTTAATGTCTTTTTGGGGAACTAGCAGTGCTCGTCCTGGGAGCCCGGTCTCCATCTGAGCTGTGGAATGTTGATTCCTGGAGAAGAGAACCCTCTGTTTCAAGTACAGCACATTTACTCTTTTTTTTTTTTTTTAAGGAGCTAGATAGTGAATAATTTGAGGCTTTACGGGTCTTGGGGTCTCTGCCTCAGATAGTACAGAAACAGATGAGCATGGCTATGTTCCAGGAAGACATCTTATGGACACTGAAATTCGACAATCTTCACGTATTAGGGAATTTGGTTTTTTTCTCTATTTAAAAATGTGCAAGCCATGCTGAGCTGGTAAGCCATGCAGGAACAGTGCATGTTCTGAGCTTGACTCTAGTCAAGTGCATGTTTTAGCTAGGAAGATGGGTGCAATACCGATGGTCAGCCTGGTAGAAAGAGCATGGGCACTATGACCGAAACTTCAGCTCTAATAACTACTCAGCGGGTGACCATGGGTACGTCACTTAATTTCTCTGAGCCTCCGTGGTTTCATGTGTAAAGTGATGATTCCAAGTATACTTATTTCTGAGAGTTATGAAGAAATTCAGATGTCATACCGCAATGCACATGATTTGTAAACAGAAAGGAAGGGTGGTCAATGTCGGACGACAGCTTTGTTTGTCACCCCTGGGAGGGGTGGACATGCTGTTAGTATCAGCCAGGGAAACGGCTGAGCACCCGGCAGTGATCAGGACAGCACCACCACCCCTCCCCCCCAGCAAAGATTTACTTGGCTTCAAATGTCAGGAGTTCTGAGCTTGAAAAGGCGTAGATGCATGAACCCAGCAAACGCAGATGTACGGCCAGCTCCCCTGCAAGGTCGTCCACGGGTTGCCCCCCGTACCTCTTTGACCTTTGCTCCTACTGGGTCACTCTGCCCCAGCCCCAGGTCTTTGCACCAGCTGTCCCCTTCGTCACCACATGGTATGACTTGCTCCCTCCCTGGATTCAGTCCTATTCCTCAGAGAGGTCTTGGAGGCACATTCTTTCCAAAGTAATAGTGCCTTTTCATCATAGTTACTTCCCTTTATTCTGCTACATGGTGTTTCTCACTACCAAACATTGCACTGCATGTTTATTTGTTTGCATATTATCGGCCTCTCTCATAAGAATCCGAGCTCCATGGAAACAAGGGTTTCGTTTGGGGTACTCCTTTGTACCAGTGTCTACCATAGAGCTTGCATACACCCAGAGCGTCTTCACAGAAACACACCTCTCTGTGTTTCTGTGTGTAAAGATTCACCTGTATCAGCCTTTCTGGGGTTATGGAACAGGAAGAGCACTACGTGAACTTTCTGCAGAGAAAAAGAGCCCAGCCATCGGTGTTTTTACTAAACTCCAGTGAAGTCTACAAATGCACAATGACCTTTTCCTTTCTGTCCCCAGAAGGTGCAAAACCAAGTGAAGAAGCAGGCCAGGGTAGGCTACTGAGCCTTTCTCTGAAATGGAAAATACGCTAGAATGGGAGCAGGGACTCTGGAAAGGTTATAGCAGTTCCTTGGGTGTTTGTTCCCCTTCCTAGACCCCACAGACTAATTATATTGAGAAGCAGCTGTGGGACAAATGGATCCCTGCCGGTGTGTTTCGAATGCCTTCCTGTAAGTCACTAATATGTGTCATTTATAACAAAGGTGAAAATATGGAGCATGGCAAGGTTATTTTTGAAATGTCAACCAAATACTACAAATGGTACAAATATTTGCTATCTAAAAATAGCATGTTTCTCTTTCACTCTGACAAGTTTATTTGGTTTTGGTTTGTTTGTTTGTTTGTTTGTTTTTCCAGGTCAAACACTTCAGAGCTTTGCAGGAACAGGCAAGGACTTACTTGGATCTCCTTTGCTCCATGTGTGACTTGTCAAACTCTTCAGTGAAAGCCACAGCAAAAGACATTCAACAAACAGAGCAAATGGTACAATGTTTAAAACATTGCATTGGATGTGTCTGTATTATTATGTCCTCTTGCCTGACGCTAGATGGGACAGAAAATATCTCCTCGGGTTATTCTTTCCGTGCTGCTCCTACAGCCATTGTAGTAAATAGATATTTGAGTTCCAAGTAAGTCACAGGAAGTAAGCACACTGATGGTATTAATGCCACCGAACTGGAACTTTGAGTTCCCCGGGGCTGCCAATCATCACCTCCTGTTTTCTCCTTAATTACCATTCTCTCTTCCTCTTTTCTGATTTTTCCACTCACGTTTTAATTCTTTTTTGTTCCAACTTTTTCTTTAGGTAATACTTTATATAAATATGGTTCCTGATTCTTGCTTTATATTAGGGATGGCAGAGAGCATGCCATCCCTCAGGACCTTCCTAATCCACGGGCAGTGCCTGAAGGTGGTGTTGAGAAAGATCCTGAAGCTGTATCTGGGCTCAGTGGAAAAAGGTTATGAGGAGTTCACAGTACTTACCCACAGCAGACGGCAGCATCCAGCTCACGTTTTGGCCGTGCTGCCTTCCGCTTGGCAAGGCGACATGTTCAGGTTTAAAAAAAACAACAACAACTTGGTTTTAATATTTAATTGAGTATTCACCAAATAGTAAAAGAACATAAAGGAAAAAAGTATTGAAGAAATTAAATAGTTAAATAATGTAGATATTAAAATAATGTAGGGTTGGGGCACCTGGGTGGCTCAGAGGTTTGGGCCTCTGCCTTCGGCTCAGGTCATGATCCCAGAATCCTGGAATCGAGCCCCGTTTCGGGCTCTCTGCTTAGCGGGGAGCCTGCTTCCCCCCCTCTCTCTGCCTGCTTGTGATCTCTGTCAAATAAATAAATAAAATCTTTAAAAAAAAATAATAATGTAGGGTTGTTTTTTGTTTTGCTTTTATATTACCAAAGCAAATCTCTCTTTAAATCCTTACGAAAGATGATATAATTCATATATCTTTTTAGAGAAATTATTTATTGAAATAAATTATATGGTTTTGAAAACCAATGAAGCTGATCTAAAAATATACCCAGAGCATTCATTATTCGGTGTTTTGTAAGTATTAACAAGTACACAATAGAGAACAATATTAGTCTTTTCTAGTTAACCCCAGAACCAGATTCATGAGTCAGTCAAGCAGATGTGTCTTCTAAAATGCCCGATATAAAAAACCACTAAGTCAGCTCTGACTTAATAAATTGTTAAAACTTCTAGAGCTTCCCAACTAATTGAAATCACATGGCCTAAGTCTTTGACATTTAAAGTCTTGAGAAAATGTAACACTGAAAAAAAAAATAAAGTGCAAAAAAATACAAAGTCTTACAATATATAAATAGAAAAAGAAAATCTGCTTTTCTTCAAGCAAATAAAGAATTCATTTTGGATTTATTAGAGTGTGTGTGTGTGTGTGATGTGTGCGTATACGTCATAAGTGCACAGGTATGTTGGCCTGTGTGCATGGACAGCCTGAAGGATGACACGTATGATTCACTAAACCTAAATGTTTCTGTCTATTGCCTCTAAGTTTTCCCTCTGTGTTCTCTTAAGATTGAGCAAAGACTCGCCCAGGCACAGAACTTGACTCAGGGCTGGGGAGAGATCAAGCACATGAAGGCTGAGCTTTGGATTTACCTCCAGGATGCTGATCAGCAACTACAGAATCTGAAGAGGAGGCACTCGGAACTGGAGCTCAACATTGCACAGAACATGGTTTCCCAAGTGAAGGTAGGAATTAAGGGCTCTCCAGGGGAGATGAAGGAGACTGCGACCGGTATGTGGCAGCCAGTCCTTCCACATCAGTATAGCTATTTAAGGAATGAGATAGAATCGGAGCAACCTTCATTGGGTGCCAGGAAAGGACAGATGAGAAAGTAAACATTCAAGTATTTTCTTGGAGCTCCAAGTAGCTGCTTGGATCGAAGGACATTCACTCTGTAGTTTGTTTCTGAACAAAGGAATTGTGGTTTAGCCTACAGAGCAAGAAGACGCTTCCACTAAACAAACGCGAAGCCTCACTATTTACTGACTTTTCAACACAATATTGCTAAAGCTGTAGGACTGTCAGTATCAATTAATTAACTCCACTAACCTGTAAAATTGTATTAATATGTAATTTTGAATGTAATAAAATAGAATTTATATTATATATTTACACACAGCTTAAATGTAATAGAAAATTATTTAAATTATATTAATTTGATTGGAAGTTGTACCAGATTTTTAACAAACTTCAAGATTTGTTTTTGCCATGATAGTGAGCCAGTATATTTTCTACTGGAATATAGTTCACATATCCAGGAAAAAGAATAGAGATAAATTAGTTTTTTTTTCTCAGAAGAGAAATGAACTTTAAAATTTTTTAGAAAACTAGGGCTATATTTTAAGATACTACCTTTTTTTTCTTAATGACTATAGTATTATTTCACATTTATCAGTTTTCTTTATACTTTTCAAAGTATAGGAAGTAAAGGAAAATATCATAGTTACCCTTTGATTCTTATATGCCTGAAAATATGTATTCATAGAGAGGTATGATTTTCAGACTTTCTCTTTGTCCCTCATGACCCATTCATTATACAGTCTTCAGGTACTTGAAGTATTTGGAAGTATTATGTCTATGTCCCTGTATTTATTGGACAGGGGGATGATTATTACACATCATTTATGTTGTTGTTGTTGTTTTCCTTCAGGATTTTGTTAAGAAGCTGCAGTGCAAACAGGCATCCGTGACCGCTATTACAGAAAGGGTGAATAAGTTAACCAAGAATCAGGAGTCTCCTGAACACAAGGAAATAAGTCACTTAAATGACCAGTGGTTAGATCTGTGTCATCAGTCTAACAATCTGTGCTTGCAAAGGGAAGAGGATCTTCAGAGAACAAGAGATTACCATGACTGTATGAATGTTGTTGAAGTGTTCTTAGAAAAATTTACTACGGAATGGGATAACTTAGCCAGGTAACAGCAATTCTCCAGTGGCTCACCAAAATGCTAAGCCAGAAATTTCTTAATTTTTGTAAAATCCAAAAATGTCTTACATTTTAAAGATATATTTTTTAAAGATTTTATTTATTTATTTGACAGAGAGAGATCACAAGTAGGCAGAGAGGCAGGCAGAGAGAGTGAGAGGGAAGCAGGCTCCCTTCAGAGCAGAGAGCCGGACGTGGGACTTGATCCCAGGACCCTGAGATCATGACCTGAGCTAAAGTCAGCGGCTTAAACCACTGAGCCACCCAGGTGCCCCAGTATTTCTAGTTTTGTTTAATTATCAGTTATAAGACTGTCATCTAATCAACTCACGAAATGAATCCTTGAATCTGTGTATACTATAGGTTTCTTCGCAATTATGTAATGTAGTATATTCTATATAATTCAGTCAAATTGTCTTGTACTTGTGGAATTCTAGAAATTAGTGAACAATCCAAATTCAATTAATTCATTTGGAATTTTGTGGCAATTGAACCCCTCAGCTTGTTGTTTGGAAAGGATTTCTTCTCCACCACATATACTGGGTCATTATATGGAAATCTTTTCTATATCTCTGATCACTATAATTACTAAAATCTAAGGAGGTGCTATAGTTTCTGATTTGTTTCCTTTTCTTTGTTGCTCAGCATTCTACTAGTCTTTGGGATAAATCCAGTCAATATCAGCAAAAATATTTTAGGTTTATAGGAGGGACCTCCATCCGGTTGGTCCACAGACACCCGAGAATAAGGCTTAAACAGATCTCATCATACTACCTCCCAAGCCTGTTCCTCCTACTTCAGAACTGATCATTTTGTAGTTAAAAGAGACTTAGAAGATTCCTTTTTCTCATGTGTGTTTTATAGCCAAAGAGTTGAGAATTCTTTGCATTTTACACTTATCTTTAAAGATTTCTAATGATATGCAAAAAAAAAAAATCTCAGTATACAGATGAGTGGCTGTTAAAGTCATTGGCTATATCTCACAGATAAACTAGTGCTATAATGTTTATTGGAGCTTCTTCTCATAGGAGAGTGCATAGCTCGCAAATAACTTAAGAATTTCTTTAAGAATGCAGTAGATCAGTGCTTGTCAAATTTAGTGTTTATATGAATCAGCAGAAGATGTTGTTATTACAACATAGGTTATGCTCAGTTGATAAGAGCCAGAGGAGGAGGCTAGAAGTTCATGTCAGATGTGATGGGAGGGCAGCATTAGCCAGAAGAAAAAGCACAGAGAAGTATCAAGGCATCTTATTTTGGTTCAGCTTCGATACCAAAATATATGGGTCCATAATGATCACAGAACCTCTTCAGTAAAACATGAATTAAGTTACTGAAAGCTGAGAGCATCCACTTTAAGAAAACGTTGAAGTGTAATTTTAACATGGCATGAACAGACATAGATATTATCTGAAGCTAATTTATTTTTATATCTTTCGCTATATTTATAGATCCGATGCAGAGAGTACAGCTGTCCATCTAGAAGCTTTGAAAAAGTTAGCCCTAGCACTGCAGGAGAGAAAGCAGGCCATCGAGGATCTGAAAGATCAAAAGCAAAAAATGATAGAACACCTGAACTTAGATGACAAAGAATTAGTCAAAGAGCAGACCAGTCACCTTGAACAGCGTTGGTTTCAGCTCGAGGACCTCGTGAAAAGGAAAATCCAAGTGTCAGTCACCAACCTGGAGGAGTTAAATGTGGTGCGGTCCAGGTTTCAGGAGCTGCTGGAGTGGGCAGAAGAACAACAGCCCAACATCGCGGAGGCCCTGAAGCAGACCCCCCCGCCGGATATGGCTCACCACCTCCTCCTGGATCATCTCAGCATTTGCAGTGAACTCGAGGCCAAACAGATGCTCCTGAAATCACTCATAAAGGACGCTGACAGGGTGATGGCCGATCTTGGCCTAAATGAGCGGCAGATAATCCAGAAGGCACTCTCTGATGCACAGAGACACGTGAATTGTCTCAGTGACTTAGTGGGCCAGCGACGAAAGTACCTAAACAAGGCCTTGTCCGAAAAAACCCAGTTCCTCATGGCGGTGTTCCAGGCAACCAGCCAAATTCAGCAACATGAGCGAAAGATAATGTTCCGTGAGCACATCTGCTTGTTACCCGACGATGTGAGCAAACAAGTTAAGACCTGTAAGAGTGCGCAAGCCAGCCTCAACACTTATCAGAACGAAGTCACTGGACTTTGGGCTCAGGGTCGTGAATTAATGAAAGGGGCCCCAGAGCAGGAAAAGAGTGAAGTACTCGGTAAGCTTCAGGAGTTGCAGAGCGTCTACGACACGGTTTTACAAAAGTGTAGCCATCGGCTCCAAGAATTAGAGAAAAATTTAGTTTCTAGGAAGCATTTTAAGGAAGATTTTGATAAGGCTTGTCACTGGCTAAAACAAGCAGATATTGTTACATTTCCTGAAATCAACCTAATGAATGAGAGTCCTGAGCTTCATACACAGCTGGCCAAGTACCAACACATTCTTGAACAATCTCCAGAGTATGAGACTCTCCTGCTTACGCTACAGAGAACTGGGCAGGCCATGTTGCCGTCGCTGAATGAAGTCGATCATTCCTACCTCCATGAAAAGCTAAATGCTCTGCCCCTGCAATTTAATGTAGTCGTCGCCTTGGCTAAAGACAAGTTCTATAAAGTCCAAGAAGCAATTCTTGCTCGCAAAGAGTACGGCTCCTTGATCGAGTTGGCGACCCAGTCTCTGAGCGAACTTGAAGACCAGTTCTTAAAGATGAGCAAAGTCCCCACGGACCTGAGAGCTGAAGAGGCTCTGTCTCTCCAGGACGGCTACAGAGCCCTTTTGGGAGAGGTGGCAGGCCTCGGGGAAGCCGTGGATGAACTGAACCAGAAGAAAGAAAGTTTTAGAAGCACAGGTCAGCCTTGGCAGCCAGACAAGATGCTGCACCTCGTCACCTTGTACCACAGGCTAAAGCGACAAACAGAGCAAAGGGTCAGCTTACTGGAAGATACCACCAGCGCTTACCAAGAGCATGAAAAGATGTGCCACCAGCTAGAAAAACAACTAGAGGCTGTGAAAACAGAGCAGTCCAGAGTGAATGAGGAGACCCTTCCTGCAGAGGAGAAGCTCAAAAAGTACCACTCCCTGGCAGGAAACCTTCAGGATCTGGGAATTGTACTAAAACGAGTGACCGTGCATCTTGAAGATCTGGTCCCACACCTCGATCCCTTGGCTCATGAGAAAGCCAAGCAGCAGATCCAGTCCTGGCAAGAGGAGTTGAAACGGCTGACTTCTGCCATCGGTGCCACGGTGACCGAGTGTGAGAGCCGCATGGTGCAGAGCATAGACTTCCAGACGGAGCTGAGCCGCTCCCTGGACTGGCTGAGGAGCGTGAAGGCGGAGCTACGTGGGCCGGTGTGCCTGGACCTGCGCCTGCAGGACATCCAGGAGGAGATCAGAAAGATCCAGATTCATCAGGAGGAGGTACAGTCCAGCCTGAGAATACTGAATGCCCTGAGTAACAAGGAGAAGGAGAAATTCACGAAAGCCAAAGAGCTGATTTCTGCCGATTTACAGCATACCCTTGCTGAGCTCTCAGAGCTGGACGGAGACGTTCAGGAAGCTTTACGCACCAGACAGGTTGGTACCCTAGGACTTCTCTTTTCTTTTTTTCCGCTCTGCTTATTTGTAAACAGTTGTGAGAAATTCCTTAGTTTTTCTTTTTGGTTATAGTTGCTTCATTCAGTATTTTCTTTTTCTTTTCTTTCTTTCTTTTCTTTTTTTTTTTTTTAGAAAGAGGGAGAGAGGAGATAGGGAGGGAGGAGTGGTAGGAAGGAAGGGAGGGAGAGAATCTCAAGCAGATTCCACGCCCAGTGCAGAGCCTGATTCAGGGCTCAATCTCACGACCCTGGGATCATGACCTGAGTGGAAAGCAAGAATTGAACCCTGAGCCACCCAGGCGCCCCTATATTTCTTTTTCGATGCTACATGGAATCATCTTTAGTATCTTTATTGCATGATGCATGGTATTAATTTCATACAGTCCACATTTTGACTTTTCCTTAGTTGGAACAGAGTTAATACCTCAGTTCTCTCCCACCTTTAGGAGAGATAATACATGATAGCACTAATATAGTCAGTACCCCACATGAATACATTAATACTAATATTGGTTAATTAGCGATGTATAATTAGTGGTGCCCTTTTTAAACCACGTGAAGCCTGGCATTTCTTAGGTTAGCGCTGGAGGAAGAGCGTGCCAAGGAGGCCTTGTGGACAGGATGCCGTCCCGACCCGATGCTGAGCCACATTTCCCATGGGAACTCTCATCAGTTGCCCCTCCTCTTTGTCCTTTCTTCCCTTCTCTTGCTCCCCCGCAGCATGGCAGAAGCAAGACTGTAAGATTCGTTCATGTCTTGACTTGGGGAGAACAAGGCAATGAGAGCGTGTACAGAACTTCCCAGTTTGATTACCTAATCGCAGCCTGTTCTGAGGCTTGCGAATTCTGCGTGTTCAAAAATAAGAGATATAATAGTGCCCAGGGATTCACTGACTTATCCTTTGGGCTCTTTTTTTCCACATCTCTCCTCTGTCCCCGATTCTATGGGATTTCAACCAGCCATTTAAGTGAAAGAGCGTTATCCTAAGGATAACGTTGCAGCTAAAGCTTTGGAGGAAGGCACACGGGGTTTTGTTTTTGTTTTTTTTTTTTAAGATTTTATTTATTCATTTGACAGAGAGAGATCACAAGTAGACAGAGAGGCAGGCAGAGAGAGAGAGAGGGAAGCAGGCTCGCTGCTGAGCAGAGAGCTCGATGCGGGACTCGATCCCAGGACCCTGAGATCATGACCTGAGCCGAAGGCAGCGGCTTAACCCACTGAGCCACCCAGGCTCCCCACACAGGGGTTTTAATCTCAGTTTTTTGATCTGGGTCAAATGAGTTTCATCCTTTAAATCTCAGCTTCTGCTCAATGGAAGAAAGATAGTAACATTTCCTCCTCAGATTTGTGTTCTCAGTGTAGAGCCTGATGGAGATAGAAGTAGCGTCTGATGAATCCTAGCTATCTGTTAATTTCATTTTCCACAGAGGTTAAGGTTAACACCAAATAATAAATCTTTTTTTAGTCTTAACATTTGGGAAAAATCTCGGGGAACTTCATCAGCTAAAGTTATGACTTCACAGACAACAGTCTAGTATACTTTTACATTTGCAGATTGATTCAAGGTCACTGTTAAAAGTTTTTTGTTTTTGTTTTTAAATTTCCCTGTAACCATAAAGTATTTACCCTAGAGCGAAGAATCGGGACAGACGTTACCTGGAACTGTCATTCTGGAGAAACATCTGTCCTGTTAGCTTGTTTCTATTGATTTTTTGATTTGGGAACCAAAATCTTGCATCTGTTAAGGTGTCCCTCCTTCTGGCATCTTATGATCCATGGTCTTATTGACTGTCTGGGCCCTACTGACTGAAGGTTGTGGTTCCTGGGGCGTCACTCATCTCCACCACTGATTCTGCACGTGGCCATCCATATTCTTTCCTTATGAAGTGCCAGTCTTGCCTGTACATTCTACATGTGCTCACACAGTGATGGCTTGTCTTGTCTGCTGCCCGGTTACACTCTTCCCTTTCCTTCTGGATTGAATGGATTTTACTTTATGGGGTCATCTTTCCATTCTTAAGCTTTTCTGTTTTAGTCTCTGTTCAAGACTTATGGACTACTAGTTCACTTCCAGAAATTGCTATTTACTCTGGCAAATACCAGTTCAGAAGTTTGGGGTTGTTATACTTCCTACCTCCCACCCCCATCTTTATTAGGGGTTAACTGACCAATAAATTCTAAGATATTGAAAGCATACAATGTAATGGTTTGATATATGTAACCACTGTGAAAGGATTTCTCCCATTGAGGGAATTAATACATCCATCACCTCACATTTTTTGTTTTGTTGAGAACGTTTAATTTCTCATGTCTTAGCAAATTTCATTTATACAATACAGTGTTATTAACAATAGTCATCCTGTTACACATTAGATCCTCAGACTTTATTCAACTTAAAACTAAAAATTTGTACCATTTTACCAACCTCCCCCATCCCCCCACCAACCACTAGTCTGCTTAGTTTCTGTGATTTCACTTTTTTTTTTTCTTCCTTTAGATTCCATATGTAAGTGAGACCATGTGGTATTTGTCTCTGTCTGGCTTATTTTACTTAGCATCATATCCTCCAGGTTCATTCATGTTTTCTCAAATGACAGGACTTACTTCTTTGTTAAGGCTGAACAGTATTCATATTTACAATGGTTTCTTTTCCTTTTTTTAAGTTGAAATGTTGATAGACATCACATTAGTTTCAGGTGTGTGATGTAGTGATTTGACGACTCTATACGTCACGCTGTGCTCACCACAAGTGTAGCTACCATCTGTCCTCATACAACACTATTACAGTACCAGCGACTGTATTCCCCAAGCTGTACCTCTCATCCCCACGACTTACACATTCCATGACTCAAAGTTCGGACCTCCCACTCCCCTTTATTCATTTACCCATCCCGCCACCCACCTTGCCTCTGGCAACCATCAATTTCTCTCTTTGTTCTGGGGTCTGTTTCTGCTTTTTGTTTGTTTGTCTGTTTTGTTTTTATATCCCACACGTAAGTGAAATCATATGGTATTTGCCTTCGTTGGACTGATTTCACCCAGCATAGCAACCTCTGGCTCCATCCCGCTTGTTGCCAATGGCAAGATCTCCTCCGTTTTTATGGCTGAGTAGTAGTCCATTGTGTATATATACCACAGCTTCCTGATCCATTCATCTTTCGATGGACACTTGGGTTGCTTCCGTATCTTGGCTATTGTAAATAACGCTGCTAGAAACATAGGAGTGCCTGTATCTTTTGAATTAGTGTTTTCATTTTTCCAGGATAAATATCCAGTAGCAGAGATACTGGATCATTTGGTATTTCTATTTTTAAACTTTTTGAGGAACCTCCATACCATTTTCCACAGCGGCACCAATTTACATTCTCACCAACAGGGCATGAGGGTTCCTTTTTCTCTGCATCCTCACCAACACTTGTCTTATTTCTTATCCTTTTGATGCTCTTTGTTCTGACAGGTGTAAGGTGATGACTCCTTGTGGTTTTGATTTCTGTTGCCCTGGTGATGAGTGATGTTGAGCATCCTTTCGTGTGTCTTTTTGCCATCTATATGTGTTTTTTGGGGAAAATGTCTATTCAGATCCTCTGCGCATTTTAATTGGATCGTTTGTGGAGTTTCTCGTATTGAGTTGTATAAGTTTTTTATGTATCTCGGATATTAATCCCTCATGGGATATATCATTTGTGAATATCTTCCATTCAGTAGGTTACCTTTTTGTTGATGGTTTCCTTTGTTCTGCAAAAGATTTTCATGTTGGTGCCATTCCGATAGTTCATTTTTGTTGTTTCCTTGGCCCGAGGAGACATATCTAGAAAAATGTTGCTAAGGCCAATGTCAAAGAAATTACTGCCTATGTTTTTTTCTAGGACTTAATGGTTTTAGGTCTCGCATTTAGGTCTCTAATCCATTCTGAGTTTATTTTTGTAGACTGTATTTTCTTTAACCATTCAACTGTGGATAAACGCTTAGGTTGTTTCCATACGTTGGCTAGTGAGAAATACTGCTATAACCATGGGAGTACATGGGAGTATCTTTTCAAAATAATGATTTTATTTATCCTTTGGATTAATACCCAGAAGTGGGATTGCTATATTCTGTGGTGGTTCTATTTTTAATTTCTTGAGGAGCTTCCATACTGCTTTCCAGAGTGGCTATGCCAGTTTGCATTCCCACTGGCGTTATACTCCAACCCACTGAGACATTATTTCACGTTGGTAAATATTCAGCCTCTCCTATGTTGCAAAGCATTATATATTTAGTTTTAAAAGGGAGAGAGCAAAGCTTCAGAAATAGTGAAGATCCACCAAAAGATTTCTATTCTATTTCTATTTCTGTATAGGTTTATTTATTTTAATGCCATAGTAAAATCATAACAAGAATAGTAGAAGGAAAAATAAAAGATAATGGTGAATTGCGCCTCAAAAAATTCCACAGATGGGGCGCCTGGGTGGCTCAGTGGGTTAAAGCCTCTGCCTTCAGCTCAGGTCATGATCTCAGGGTCCTGGGATGGAGCCTCACATCAGGCTCTCTGCTCAGCGGGGAGCCTGCTTCCTCCTCTCTCTCTGCCTGCCTCTCTGACTACTTGTGATCTCTCTCTCTCTCTGTGTCAAATAAATAAATAAAATATTTTTTAAAAAATTCCACAGACTTATCAGTTCCCTTATACACATATATCCACGTGAATGGTAAATATTCAGCCTCTCCTATAGTATAGAAAAAATAGTATAGTATAGAAAAAATTATACTATTTCTAGTAAATACATTGCAATTGAAAGTTGATTGTGTTTGCAATTACTGTTTTTCAGGCTGTCTTAACTCAAATATATAGTCAATGTCAAAGGTACTATCAGGTATCTCAAGCGGCTAACGACTGGCTTGAGGATGCTCACGAAATGCTGCAACTAGCAGGCAATGGCCTTGATGTGGAGAGTGCAGAGGAGAATCTCAAAAGCCACATGGAATTTTTTAGCACAGAAGATCAGTTCTACAGCCATCTGGAGGAGCTCCAAGGCCTGGTAGCCAGCTTGGACCCACTCATCAAGCCAACTGGAAAGGAGGACCTAGCCCAGAAAATGGCCTCCCTGGAAGAGAAGAGCCGGAGGATAATACAGGACTCACATGCCCAGTTAGATCTCTTGCAGAGGTATTAGAGTTGTTTTAGTCTTTCTGTTTCAGCGAAATGAATTTTCACATGGAAATGCCAATGATGTACATTAGCACGTAAATTCATTCTTCTCTCTCAAGTTATCATTAGTCATATTGACATCAGAGCTCTGCGCAGAAATGTGTGATTTTATGTTGCTTATTGGCTTTTATTTGACTTTTTCAAGATGTTCAGCCCAGTGGCAGGATTATCAAAAAACAAGGGAAGAGGTTATCGAACTGATGAATGATGCAGAAAAGAAATTGTCTGAGTTTTCTTTATCGAAGACTTCTTCCAGTCATGAAGCAGAGGGAAAATTGTCAGAACACAAGGTTAGTTTTTGGTTGTTGTTTTAAATATACTTTCGTTGTAATTGGAATGGATCTTTGTCATCTGAGAGTGCCGGACAGGTCAGTAAGTCTACATTTCCACCTGGATGCATTTTTTTTTAAGATTTTATTTATTTATTTGTCAGAGAGAGAGAGCGTACACAAGTAGGCAGAGAGGCAGGCAGAGGCAGAAAGAGAAGCAGGCTCTCTGCTGAGCAAGGAGCCAGATGTGGGACTCAACATCCCAGGACCCTAAGATCATGACCTGAGCTGAAGGCAGCGGCTTAACCACTGGAGCCAACCAGGCGTCCCGCACCTGCATGCATTTAAATATGAAAAGGATATTAAATGTGAAATGGATACATTTAGTCACATTTTGCAGCAGTGTGAACTTAATTAAATGCTATCACCTTTTTAGGACTCCTGTTGAAATGCACAGCTAGTTTCACAAAAAGACCAGAGAATTTTGCTTCTGATAAGATGTGACACTTAATAAATTTCAGTAAAAGTGTTCTGGTAATAACTTCAATAAATTCAAATAGTATTCGGATACTAATAACTGAGTCTCACTCCTACATCACAGCAATATATGGTGGAATGTGACATATTTAAATATCAAATTCAGTGCACTTATATATTTTCTGCCCTTTGAAATTGGGAAAATGTTATCTCAAGTCACAAATAAACATTTCTTTTTAATAAATAAAATATTTTAATAAATAAATTTTCAGTAAAGACATAAATTTACCTTATCTCCTTAAAAGATTCAAGCCTAAGTCAATTAAAAATTAAGTGTAAAAGTAAGAGTTACCAGAGGAAAATAGAAATATGTAGGAACATTTCCTTTGGCAGGTTACTTTGGGCTTTATTAAAATCCATAGTACTTTTGAAAAATCAGTCTCTCCTCATAACCTTTTTTATCCTCGTTCTACCTCAGTCTTTAGTGTCGCTAGTTAACTCTTTCCATGAGAACGTTGTGGCCCTTGAGGATAAAACTTCACAACTGGAAAAAACTGGAAATGACGCAAGCAAAGCCGCCATAAGCAGGTCAATGACTACTGTCTGGCAGCGCTGGACACGTCTCCGTGCGGTGGCTCAGGACCAGGAGAAGATACTGGAAGATGCCGTAGATGAGTGGAAGAGCTTTAACACTAAGGTAATTTCCACGAGTGACGGGCTCAAAGAACTATTTCTTTGCTGGTAACAATGTATTTTGAAAAGCACTTTTTGTTCCCTTTTAGAAATTGGCTTCCTGTAAAGCGACAAGTCTTTCCTTTTTTAAGTCTCTATTTCAGTGACATGAAAGCCAAAATTGTGAAATGCAATGTGCAATTTAATCCCAAATCAGGGTCTCATTATTTTTTTTAAGATTCTTTTTTTTAAAAGATTTATTTATTTTTAGAGAGAGAGAGAATGAGAACAGAGGGAAGGACAGAGGGAAAAGGAGAGACTCCCCACTGAGCACGGAGCCTGACTCGGGGGCTCAATCCCACAACCCTGAGATCATGACCTGAGCCAAAATCAAGAGTCAGAGGCTCAACGGACTGAGCCACCGAAGCTCCTCAGGGTCTGATTATTTTAATGAGAAAACCAAGCAATTAAATTTTGAAAAGAATCCAAGCCCACTTTGCCCCATTTGCTAAGCTCTTCATGAAATCATCTTACGCCCCTCCCCAAATAAATAAATAAGTCTTAAAGAAAAATAGGGCTGCTGGGTGGCTCAGTCAGTTAAGCACCTGACTCTGAGTTTTGGCTGAGGTCATGATCTCATGGGTCCTGAGACTGAGCTCCCAGTGGGGCTCCCCACTCAGTGGGGAGTCTGTTTGAGATTCTCTCCCTCTGCTCCCTCCCCCACTCTCACACACTCTTTCTCCAATAAACAAATAAATCTTTTTTTAAAAAATTCTTACCTGGCCTTGAAAAAGTATAAAATACTTTCTTTTGTTAAAAAAAATTTATTTAATACTTTGTTTGCCATGAAACTGAGCGGGAATTTAACTTATTTCCAAAATCCCATTTTTTTAAAGATTATTTACTTATTTATTTATTTATTTGACAGAGAGAGAGAATTAACAAGTAGGCAGAAGTAGGCAGAGAGGCAGGCAGATAGAGAGGGAGAAGCAGGCTCCCTGCTGAGCAGAGAGTCTGATGTGGGTTTCGATCCCAGGACCCTGGAATCATGACCTGAGCTGAAGGCAGAGGCTTAACCCACTGAGCCACCCAGGTACCCCCAAAATCCTATATTTAATTCCTTTTATCTTTTAAGTAGGCTTCAGTGTTTTAAACCATAACTTCCTTAATGACTCAAAGGCACACATTCATGTTAACATAAATATTGAAAGAGTTTTTCCTTTATCTGTTTAGTTAAAAAAAAAAAAAAGCAGACTTTTCTATGTTATACAGTCTGTAATTGCCCCATTATTTTGAGATTAAGTCTTAAAACACGGAGATCTCTCCTTTCATGTTAAGGAGATTGTTCATGTCTAGTCCCTGAAATTTAGAGTTCATGCCATCAACTTTAACATGCTTCGATGCCTTAATGTCAAATATGGCATTTATTGGAATTGCTCTCTTTTCAGTTTACTTTTGAACTTCATAATATATACATTTATTATCAGGTTACAAAAGCCAGTGAAATGATTGATCAGCTGCAAGATAAATTACTGGACAGTTCAGCAGAGAAAGCCTCCAAGGCAGAGCTCTTCACTCTTCTTGACCACCATGACACTCTCATTCTGGAGCTGGAACAGCAACACTTGGCCTTGGGCCTCCTGCGGCAGCAAGCACTGAGCATGCTCCAGGACGGAGCCACACCATCCCCTGGAGGAGAGCCATCCATCGTCCGGGAAATCACGGCCATGCAAGATCGGTGCCTGAAGTAAGCATACACTTGCTTTCATTCTCTGTTACTATCCTTGGCCATGGCCCAAAGGGATAAGCATTGTATTAGAGTCTGGGAAGGCTCCCATCGTGCCGCCTTAAAAACATGGGGAACTGTTCCCTTCATCCCTACTTTTCATTTTTCCTAACTCTTCAAGTATTGATCTGGCGAATATATACCAGTAGTATTAGGAATACAGTTACGAGCCACACAGATTGAGTCTCTACCTTCATGAGGTTTACAGTCCAGCAGCAGAGACCGACAGCTGCAGAAGCATTTCGGCAGAGCGTGGCGGTGAGTGCATAGGCAGCAGAGGCAACTGCGGTAGGAGAGGAATCAAGGAAGGCTTCCCTTCAGGACGGGTGCTTATGCTGAAGACTAGGCGTGACTGAGCTAGGCTGTGAAGAGGGAGGAGAGGTTAGCCAAGAGGGATGTAGAGTGTAAGAAAGCTCGGATGTGATCCTGTCACTTTCAAGGAGCTGTTGGGTGACAGGGCAATTCCTGAGAAATGAAGCTTTAAAGTAGACACGTGAGAGCTATTGAGAACTTCGTTTTGATGAAGTTTGATAACTCATTGGTGAAACTGGAGGACGGGGAGATCAGAGCAAGGGTAATATCAAAGTCCAGATAAATAATAGCTATTTCCTGATAGTGAACTTAGCAGAAAGAGAATGGTAATCTTAATGATGTATAACCAGCCCGGTTCACTTACTGAGCCAGAGGGAAAAACGTCGGTAGATAATTTTATCCTGTATTAACTAATAGTGCTCATCCATAGCCTGTATTCACCTCTTGTACCTATAAACGAACTCAGGATAATCTGACTTCACTTACTTACACTCTTTTACCAAACCTTTGTCAATTCCAATAAAAACTTACAATTTGGATGTTGAACATTATTAATTGCCAAATTTCCAAAGCCTTAAAGCCTTTCTTTAGAGACTGGCTTCTAATAGCCACAAATATTCCAATTACACATTACCTTTAAATGCTGATGATTCCACGCCATTTGAGTGGATTTCCAAAGAATAAATGAATAAGCAGACGATCTCCAGTTACTTAAGAGAGAGCATTCATTGCAATTTAGTGGCTTCAGAGTGTGTGAACTCTCAGGTTTCCGGGGATCATTCACTAACTTCACATGGTACACATTCTTCTCCTGTGCTTGGCTTAAGTGTTACTGAACATTCTCTCACTGGGAAGTGTCTTTACTTCCAGAAAAAAGACATGAGGCTTTACTTTCCTCATGTTTGTTTTTGATAAGAGGATGTCATGGGTAGGGACTTCCTTTCATTTCAAACCTCTTCTGGTTTCTCCCGTTGCTGCTTCTGAAGCATACAGGACAAGGTGAAGCATAACGGGAAGGCGGTAAAGCAGGAGCTTGAGGAGCGAGACGTTGTGGAGACTCAGATCAACGCAGTGAAATCCTGGATTCAGCAAACAAAGGAATATTTGGGGAACCCAACAATAGAAATAGAGGCTCAGCTTGAAGAACTTCAGGTACCACACTCTTCTAATTCCCTATACCCATCATTTAAAAATGTTGTCTTGATTTTAATGAGATATGTTTGTTTATTTTCAGTGAGTGTTGAATTAAAATTTTTCAGAAATGCAATATATAAAAGGATTTTATTATTTTATATTATATATAAAATATATTTTTATTTTTATATTTATTTAATATTTATTATATATTTTATATTATTATTTTATTATATATTTTATTATATATTTTATATTATTATTTATTTTTATTAATATTTTATATTATTTATAGTATTAAATATATTTTATATTTGTTATTGTATATTATATTATATATTTTATATTAATATTAAAATATTTTATATTATATATTATTTTATATTTATTATATATTTTTATATTTATATTATTAGTTTATTATTTTAATTTATTATATATTTATATATTATTATTTTATACATTATATTATTATTTTATTTTATATTATTATTATTTTATTATTATTTCAAGGTACTTTCTTTTGTCCTGTATAATGGGGACCTGCTTCTCCCCAGAGACTAAAGTCTCTGAGTTTGTTTTTTTTTAAGATATTTCTCTAAATCCAAACTTCACATATTGACGAACAATACATAGTCTTGTCTCTACACCCATAAAAATGAATTTCCTTATCAGGTTCCCGGAAGTTTCTAATTTTTTATCTTTTTTTTTAGATTCTCCTAACAGAAGCCACCAATCACCGACAGAACATTGAGAAAATGACTGAAGAGCAGAAGAATAAGTACCTGGGGCTCTACTCCATCTTACCTTCTGAACTGTCCCTTCAGTTAGCCGAGGTGGCATTGGAATTGGGAACTATCCATGATCAGGTAAATCCAGGGGCACAAAGCATGCCTTCCCGTTCTTTCAGAGGCTCAGGGCTCTTGTATGAGGGTTCTTGATTTTCACAGTCATGTCTTCATGAGAACAGTTAAAAACACAGCAGTAGAAAACAATAATATTATATTAGAGGTCTTATTTGTTGGCAAAAAATATATCAGATGATCGCAGATATGAACAGTAATGTCATACAATTAAATACTAACTTATCTACTTAGACTTTCTCTAAAACAAATGACTTAAAAATTTTTATCGCTATATTTCCTGTATTCAACAGAAATGTTTTGAGTCTCAGGACCTGCCAGGTACTCTTTTAGCTCTTATTTCAGCTCAGCAAAATATGCGTTAAGTAGGTGAAGATATTTGAAAGAAGAAGGAAAATCAAAGTTAAAAAAAAAAAAAAGGGAGGGATAAAGCCAGGGAAGAAGTTATTACCCAAAATGCACATTGGTGGGTCCTATAATGTTGCTAGAGGAAGGCCCTTCAAATAAACTCTAGCTTTCAAATGACCAAAGAAGGAAGTGGCGTATGATCCAATTCATGTCTATAAATTTTAAAATAAATCTTTTTTTTAAACAAAGTGTTGCATAATCAGTATTAGCACTGAGATCAGAGGGAGAGTTCTATCTTAGGTCCCAAAAAGAGAACATGCTTTCATATAGTGAAAATAGCTTGAGTAGCATCTGTAAGGAATCATAATAGCTTTTTAAGACCTTCTTGGTGACATAATGCTAAAGTACAGTTAAGTTGAAAACAGTCCATAGGGGACAAAGAGAAGATATACCACTAATTCTAAAGTGCTACATGAAATGGAAAATAGTGTCACATTGTAGCAATTATAAAATTCACACAAGTGCACTGCATTTTTTGGACCCTCCAATGTATCGTGAAAAGTGTTTTAAAAACATCTTCAAAATCCAATGCTACTACATCATATTGACCTAAACTAAAATGTTATTTTCTATTTTAAATATTTAATTGGCCTGTTTGGTTTTTCTTCTTAGACATTGGAAGGTCTACTGGGAAGGATGACTTGGCAAGTTCAGATCTTAAAAAATTTTTCTTTTTCTCTGGATAAATTTTTCTGTTAGAGTTACTCTCATGCATCCCACTTATGTTGGCACTCAACTCAAAATAATGAAGGTCAAAGAAGTATTCTTTTGTTTAAGTTTATTTATTTATGTGAGAGAGAGAGGGAGAGTAAGCGTCAGCAGGGGGCGGGGAGGAGGAACACAGGGAGAGAGAGAGTGAGAGAGAGAGAGAGAGAATCTCAAGCCAATTCCACGCTGAACAGGTGAGAGCCCCATCTCACAACTCTGAGATCATGACCTGAGCTGAAACCAAGAGTTGGACACTCAACCAAGCCCCCCAGGCTCCCCGAAAAAGTATTCTTAAGGCATGTTTCCTCTGTACTAAAGTACTTTTCACTTATATAAAGATAATATTTCTTTATTGTTTTCTCTTAAGCATTTTATTATAAGCAAAAATATCACTGTTATCAAATCAAACCAAAGCTATTTAAAACTTATAATTGTTAACTGTACTTTTTTAACCTTTCTTTTTATTGGCTCTGCTTAACACTTTTTTGATATAGGGATGTACTTGGGAAGTAGGCAAAAGGGTTAAGAGATCACCAACAGCTAACTTATAAAAAGATGCTTGGAAACAAATCCAGATGCTTCCAATGATCTAGCAGTGTTTTTCATTTTGTGGAGAAAAAGGCTTAAAGGAATTTGTATTCCAAAGCTGGTGAATGGGGAAGCTAGGATTCAAACTCAGCTGTATACATACTGCGAGTTATGAGTATTTTATAAACATTTGGTGCATAGATCACTACATGCATTGCTTGTTCCTTTGCTGAAACAGCGGCACAAAGGAACAGTGGAGGCATAAAGGTCGGGGGAGGCAAAGCTGCGTGGAAAGTCATGAGAGCTAGTAATGACATGTGGCTGGTCTGACAAAGAGCATCAACGCCAAAGTAGTGTTAACCACGTCGGGTGTCTCTTGTCAACATCTTAAGATTGAGGTTTTTAGCAGCAATTATGCTATTTTTTGATCATGGTTGATTTTGCTATTCTCATTGATTCTTTAGATCCAAGACAAAGTGAGAGAAGTTGAACAGAGCAAAGCCATGAGCCAGGAATTCAGCCGGCAAATTCAGAACATAGCCAAAGATCTCACAACTATTCTAAGTAAGCTGAGAACAAAGACAGATAATTTAGCACAAGCTAAAACTGACCAAAAGGTAAGGAAAAAGTGGAAACATAAGAGGTGTTATTGAATGAATTAATTGGGTTTTGGAGTTAGTTTATCTTGAGGATATGGGGGGGTAGTTTTCTTGATTAGCGAGCTTCATTGAAACTGGATAGTAAATGCAGGCAGTAAGACATTTTAGAAACATAACATAGATTACTTAGAGCATTACATTGGAAGTGTATTAATATAAGTACTTACTCATGAGCCTAAGAGGGAAGAGTATCAAAGGAACAAATAATGATTTGGGAATATAAGTAAAAATTCCAAAATGAATAGTCTTGGTGGTTAAATCTGTGTTCTCGCTCTGCTGATGAGGTAAGTGACGAATCCTTTTTGGGTGGGGCAGAAGGAAAACATTAACCTTCTCACTCAACCTCATAGGAAACAAATACCAGGATTACAAAACATCCTGCCTCCTCTGCCTTTTGAACTGAAGAAACAGAAATGACCTGATCGGAGTCAAAGTATTCTTTATAATAGTTGGCATTTACAAAAATCATGTAAACTATCACCCTTGATCTTGGAAAATCTGGAGAAATTTACTTTCTGTAGTCTAATGTCCTTTTGTGTTGATTTCCATTTAGGTGCTAGGAGAAGAATTAGATGGCTGTAATTTAAAATTAGTGGAACTAGATGCAGCCGTACAGAAATTCTCGGAACAGAATGGCCAACTGGGTAAACCGCTGGCTAAGAAGATAGGAAAATTGATTGAACTTCATCAGCAGACCCTTAGGCAGGCGGAGAACCGGCTCTCCAAGCTCGGTCAGGTATGTCTTCCGGGCCAGGACTCAAACTCTTCTAAGGCAGAAATTCAGTGGTCGCTTTTTCTTTTGAAAATTAATCAAAAGATAATATGGACAATGATGAGGGTAGTTGAAGGGTAGCTCATTTCATACCACACCTGTGTTCCTAAAATTTACATGTAAACTTGCCTTTATTTTATATCAAACCATATTGTCAGTACATTGACAAACATGGTCATATAGTGGACTTTCGGAATGAATATTTTGTCAACTGGAGAAGTAGTTTGTGAAATGAATACTCATGCAGTAACATGTTTTACAAAATCAGTATGGGTTGAATTCAAATATCTTAAAATTATATATATATATATGTATACATAAAGTATACATATATATATAAAGTATATCTATATATAAAAATAGATTTAAAAGCATAAGACAGAAGATATATATATAATATATAAAGAGGTAAGACATAAGATATGTACGTATATATGCACATATATATATATATGTATACTCTTGCATTTACCATTGAATAGGTTCAGGTCACACATCCATCATAATTGTTGACTGTAGATTCACCTTCATAAATTGATTATGTGTTTTTTTCTGTAATCAGGGACAAACTAAATCATAATTTGGCAATTAATGAATTACAGTACCAAGCCTCCTTACTCAGTGAGGGTGGCGTATGGGAGAAGGGGTAGAGAAGTCCTAGGCAGATGACTAAGAGATGAGAATAGGGAATAATTTTAGAAGACAGTTATTCAAGCGTATTAAGGACTTGGACTTGATCCTAAAGTCACTGGAAAGTCCTTGACAGGTTTTCAACAAGGAAATGATTATTCATGTTACCTTTAGATATTACGGATGTTATAACAATCATCCCCTAGGATTATTGTATCTAAAGAGAAAGTAGAAGACTGATTTCTAGCTCATGAAGCAGAGTTGGCATTGCTATCTGAATGGTAACGATTTTTCAGGCAGCATCCCATTTAGAAGAATACAATGAAATGCTTGATTTCATTCTGAAGTGGATTGAAAAAGCTAAAGTGTTGCTACATGGAAAGATTACATGGAATTCAGCACATCAACTTCGAGAACAATACATTTTACATCAGGTAACTTTGGGGAAAAATCAGTTTCAAAGAGTAACTGAGAGAGCAATTTGATGTACCTGGCTAGACTGATAGAAAACTTAAAGGACCATGATGTAGAGTGAAGGCAGGTGCCAGAGAAAAAGAAAAATAAGGTAGCCCTAATGACTTGTCCATGAGAGAAAGTGGTTACCCATAAGATTTCATTAGACTGTATAAATAATAGTATCCTCTGTCTCCCCTAGACTTTTCTTTCTCCGAGACCCCAAATAATCAGCCCTAGGTAGGTCTCTCTTTTCTTGCAGCTTCTTTGAAACAATCACATGTTGGGAGGATATGGTGGAAAATTCTTCCTCAGGAAGAGATGTGACATGTGGAAAGATGATAGGCTTCAGTCCCAGATGGATGGGAAAACCAAACTCTGCTCTTTAGGTCTGTGTGATTGGGAGCAAACTGCTTTGCCTCTCTGAAATCAGTTTTCTCATCCATCAGTTGGAGCGGTCAATGATATATATATTGCAGAATTGTTAGGAGAATCACATGGTTTAACATACGTGAGATATCAGGCACAGTAAGTGTCACGTGCGTGCTTCCTCTCAGCACTCAGCCTGGTCTCGGTTGTCCAGCTGTCCAGAGGAAGTAGGGTCAGCTGGAAAGGAGCAGAGAGTCCGTATCACATGGTGGCTGCATTACTTCATTTCCGGAAGTTTTCTTCTGGTCATATCATCCAGGAAATTATTTCATCCTTTTATTATCTTTAGCTTGAATTAGATACAAATATCTAAGAGCTCAGCTAGCTTACAATACAATACATAATGGTTTTTACTTAGATAACTAAGTATGGATATCCTGAGGTATTTTAGATTCTCTTTTATTCTGATTTATATATATTCATATCTTTTAAGTCATTCACTTTTCCATTCCTGTGGACAGGTTTCTAGATCAAACCTCCATTTTCTCCTTGGAATGCTTTTACAGATGCTAACCAGTGTCCCTATGTACGTGATTGTTCTTCTCTAATTAATCTTGTATACTCTTCTGGAATCTTTCTTATACTATGCAAGACAAGACTTAAGTTACAGTTGGTTGTAAACAATGAAAAAATCTTCAACCTCATTAGAAATCTAGAAATGAAAAATTTAGAAGAGAGAGAAAGCACTCTATCAAATTAACACCATTTAAAAGTTATTTGAGGTTCGTATTTAAAGAAGTGAGAGCTCTCAACTCAGAAGATTACTTGTTAAAATCTTTTGAAAAACAATTGGCAAAATGTATCATGATCATCAAAATGTTACTACTTCATAATCCAAAATGTATAAAATATATGGTATTAATAACTATACTGGAATCTTGTTTTTTAAAGATTTTATTTGAGAGAGAGTGAGAGAATGTGAGCCGGAGTAGGGGAGTGGTGGGTGGATTGGGGGGGATGGGCAGAGGGGGAGGAAAGAAGAGGGGGAAAAAGTATCTTAAGGAGACTCCATGCTGAGTGTGGAGACTGACACAGGGCTTGACCTCTTGACCCTGAGGTGAATTGAGCTGAAACCAGGAGTCAGATGCTTAACCGGCTGAGCCACCCAGGAACCCCACTAGAGTAAAATTTCTTTTTTAAGATTTTATTTATTTATTTATTAGAGAGAGAGAATGAGCAGGAGCAGAGGGGAGAGGCAGAGGGAGACAGAGAAGCAGGCTCCCCCCTGAGCATGGAGTCCAACATAGGGTTTGTTCCTAGAACCCTGAGATCATGATCTGAGCCAAAGTCAGATGCTTCACTGATTGAGTCACCCAGGCACCCCTATAGTGGAATTTTAAACAAAAATGTCAAGTCACTTTCCCGAATGACATTTTGGATATATAATAGAGTATAAATGTAGTCTTTAAAACAACCATCAGGGGTTTTTGTTTTATCCTTTTTTTTTTTTAAAGATTTTATTTATTTGTCAGAGAGAGAGAGAGAGAGGAGCGAGAGTGAGCACAAGCAATTAGAGTGGCAGGCAGAGGCAGAGGGAGAAGCAGGCTCCCCGCCGAGCAAGGAGCCTGATGTGGGACTCGATCCCAGGTCGCTGGGATCATGACCTGAGCCGAAGGCAGCTGCTTAACCAAGTGAGCCACCCAGGTGTCCCATATCTTGTTTTGTTTTATTTAGGTCCTGCACTCATTTAATTACTCAACAAACATTTATAGAATGATTTCTTTCCAAAGCTGGGAATTTATTTATTTTTTAAAGATTTTATTTATTTATTTGACAGACAGAGATCACAAGTAGGCAGAGAGACAGGCAGAGGAAGAAGCAAGCTCCCCGCCGAGCGGGGAGCCCAATACAGGGCTTGATCCCAGGACCCTGAGATCATGACCTGAGCCAAAGGCAAAGACTTAACCCTCTGAGCCACCCAGGCACCCCCAAAGCTGGGAATTTAAAATACAAAGAATATTCCTTGTTCTTGCCCGTGGGAGTTGATAAAGGGAGGTAGACAATTACAGAGGGTGCTAAGTACGGGCGATGAGGCATCAAGGTGCTGAGGGAGCCCACAGGAGGGTGCTCCACGCACACTGCCCGGGGGCTCGGGGAAGCTGAAGGAGGCCGTCGTAGGAAAAGGTGATTCCGGGCTGAGGCCTGAATGACAGGCTGCCTACTCGTGTGAAATGCGTTGTAGACAAAAATGCATGTTGAAATCCCAGTAGTAAGAGTGAGGGGTGCTTTGGTGCAGTGGCGGGGGTGCTCCAGGGAGGAGGTGTGGAGGAGAGCTGGTAGCGAGCGGCATAAGAGGTAAAATTAGAGAAGAAAAAAAGATCCGAAGTCCTGTTAAGAAGAACTTGGGCTTTACCCTCCAGTCGCTCTGAAGTCGTTGACAGATAGTCTTGAGGCAAACGACAACTTCGGGCTTGTATTTCAAGAAAGCTGATTTAGCAGCCTGTGGAAAGCAGACCGATGAAGGTAAGACAGCAGGGAAGGTGGCTTCAGTCTTAGCCAGAGAGTGACAGGGTCCCTCTTTGGAGGTTGAGAGAAGACGGAATCGAGGGCTATTACTGAGGTAGAGTTCTGGACTCTGGAGACTCTTGGATGTGGGTGAAAGAGAGGGGGGAGCCCGGGACGGCTCCCAGGTGTTTTGAGCTGGGTTGAGTGCTTCCGAGACAGGGGACACAGCCTGTCCGTGGTTCTGTCAGATGCTCAGGAGAGAACTCAGCCTGTAGACACTCTCAAGGAACTCTCGCTTACCTGCCCTAGGTCAGGCCGCCCAAGTTTAGCCAAAAACAGTACACCGGGAGAATGCATGTGTTCTAATGCCAGGTGGAAAAGAAAGATGGAAAATGAGACATATATTATGATCTCAGTTAACCTAAAAATGTACCCAAGTGTAACAGCCGTTATCCCTATTTAAAGTTATCTCTGATGTATTATGGAATATGTTATCTTCTTTATATTTTCAATATTTTCTAAGCTTTATATATATATATAGAGAGAGAGCATTCCTCATGAGGAAAAAAATACTGTACTTTATTATTTAAAAATTATTATTATTATAATTATATATAATGTGCAGTTGTACATATTATATATATATAATTATATTATATAGTTAAAATTACATAATTATTAAAATTATTATTTTATTAATATTATTTTTTCCTCATGTACTTTATTATTAAAAAATAAAGATTTATTGCCCTAGAATAATGTCCCAGCTCCCATTTCTCCTCTTCCCACATCACATATCCCAGTCCCTGCGCACTTTGTGCTCGCTCACCTCTATTCCCTCGCTCGTGCTCTCCCTGCTCCCAGTCTTCCTGCAAGCAGGAGCACATCTCATTTCTGTCACCTTTAACCTTTCCTCTCTTTCACTCTCCTCGTAGAATGTGTGTTATGTGATTAACAATCCATTTGTATCATCAATCCCACTAGATGATCCCGTCCTGAGTGACGAGCACTGTGTTTTATGCCTCTTCGTATCTCAAGTTGCTTCGACCCCCTTTGTCTCACTAAAGCAAGTGTTCAAAGGTTTCTGTTTGTAATGCTCTTGTGTGATTTTCATTTCTTAGATTAATAAGCATCTCAGATGTTAGACTTAGAATAGGAGAGCTGAAAGGCATCTCCCGAGTTTAAATATTAGTAGAAAGTAGGCTCAGCAACCTGACAAGATGCCCAACCTGTCAGAGTGTTGGCGCTCCTGGGATACTCATGTCCTGACCTCACCAGGGAGCAGCTTGGGGCGGTAGATAGAGCATGAGCCTTAGTCTCCAACACTTAATAACATGTGGCCTCGGCTAACGGTTGACATTTTCTAAACTATGATTGCTTTTTCTGTGAAATGAGAAGAGTAGGTGGGGAGTAGGCACAGGGGCGTGAAGGTTAAACACGGTAAGACACACACTCCGCACGCAGTGCGCATGAGAACTCTGCAAACATCTCACTCCCTTCTGGGCTGACGGTCTTACGCCACACCAGACTGATTACCTACACGTCTATCTCTGCCTACCTGTCAGTGTCATGATTATTGATAATTCATTCTAGAGCATGCTAGAAGAATCTGAAGAAATCCACAGCAATCTGGAAGCAATGATTGAGAAATTACAGTACCTCGCTAGCGTGTACTCCACAGAGAAGATGTCTCAGCAAGTGGCAGAACTGGGACGGGAGTCTGAGGAGCTGCGGCAGATGATCCAAATTCGTATGCAGAATCTGCATGATGCTGCCAAGGTAAATAAATAATAATAATAACAACAACAACAATAATAATAATATTAGTTATTCTAATAGGAAAGTCTATCATTTTTAAGAAATGATGGTTTTATAGTGAGGATATTGTACTCACCTCTGATAATGCCATCTCGACTGCGATGTTACTCTTCTATGACTTTGAACTTCAGGTGCTTATATACGGATACTCATATTGCTTATACTCTGTGTACTCTGTAGGATATGAAAAAATTTGAAACCGAGCTAAAAAACTTACAAGTTGCTTTGGAGCAAGCCCAGACAACCTTGACTTCTCCAGAAGTCGGACGTCTTAGTCTCAAGGAGCAACTTTCTCATCGACAGGTAAGCAAGATAATTCAGAGGAAATGAGTTAAGGAAGCTGTATTTTTTTTTAAAAAGGAAAATAGTGAGGAAAAATGATTTTTCAAATCGGTTACAGTCTCAGTACTCTATACATTAAAGAAAAATTCCTTGGAAAATGTTTATGACATCTGACAGACCTGTTATTTAGTAAATGGCTCTTGTGAAATAAGCTACTAATATAGCTTATGAAATAAGCTATTAAAATACACATTTTTCCCATGCTTTACACGATGTAAAATGTGAACTCGCACTTTCAGCATTTGTTATCTGAGATGGAGTCACTCAAGCCAAAGGTCCACGCGGTGCAGATCTGCCAGAGCGCCCTCCGGATCCCCGAGGATGTGGTCACCGGCTTGCCGCTCTGCCACGCGGCCCTGCACCTGCAGGAGGAGGCCAGCCGGCTGCAGCACGCGGCCATCCAGCAGTACAACATCATGCAGGCATGTGCTGCCGTCCCAGGTCCCAGCTGGGGACTCTTGCCGTCCCCGCACCAGCAGAGCAACAGCGAATGAGTCATGGGCTTCTTTTCTTAGAGTTGTGTGGGCTCAGCCATCAAAACACATCCAGAGTGTTAAATTTGACAGATTGTTGTGGTTACATAAAATAAGGAGATGAAATGCTATCGTTTGGATCACCCACAAAAGCCTGGGGAAAGCTCTATAAAAAATATCCTTTGGTGAAAACTATCTTTGAGCAATATATTTTAGTAAAGAACAACTTATAAAGGTTAATTTTATCTTCAGTCATACATTTTTACCTCTTATTATTCATCTGAGAATCCTCTAAAGCCTTGTAAAATGCCTTTACTGCTAGTATATGTTACAGAATTTTTTTTTCATATTTCAGCTTATTGATGCACCAAATGCATTTTCTTGCCTGGAGAGTACACCCAAGTGTAACTCCTAATCTCTTTAGCTAATAAGAGAAAAATCATTTACTAGGAAGGAATGACATTCTCCACGTCTTCTCTCCTTTCAACTAATACTTTACCTGCTTTATCCAAAAATTGCACACATATGTGCTCATTAAGTAGCTAATGGTCAACTTGGCCCACTCTCCCTGCTCCTTGGATTATCTCTTAATTTGTTACATAGTAAATTCCTGAGGATAGAAGTCATGGATACTTCATTTTTTTGTCTTCCACCCAGCATTTCAACAAGTGCCTTACATATATATATATATTTAGTATTTCTTAGACCAAAAAAAAAAAAAAATGAAGCAATCATGTTTTTCATACTGCTTCCCACCATGCCATTGTTCTGACCAAGACATGGCCATTTTCAGGACAACATGAATGGGAAGAACGGAGAGGATCTAGCCACTTAGCTATTCTGAGTGGGTCAGTAATCTTAGCAAACTCTCTTAGAGAGAAATCTTTGAACTATCTGCATAAACTTGAGGACTTGAATCACCCAGGGATTTTCCCCATCATTTCTTTGCTCCCTAGACACACAGGAAAATACCAGTTAACACTATAGACGGCAGCAGATGAGTCCTGTCGTTATTGATACCGAAAGATAATCTTGCGGGGTTTTTTTTTCTCCTTCAAAGGAGGCTGTGGTACAATATGAACAGTATGAGCAAGAAATGCAGCACCTCCAGGAGCTTATAGAAGGCGCCCACAGAGAAATTGAGGACAAACCTGTGGCCACCAGTAACATCCAGGAGTTGCAGGCCCAGATTTCTCGACACGAGGTAAGATGGGAATGCAGGCGCTTGCTGAGAACATGTACTCGGTTTCTAGTGAATCACAGAGGAAAGATTGCCCTGTCCCACACACAGTGTGTTCAGTCCTTGCGGAGCCTCTCGGACAGTCTTTGCTTTTTCAGCACTGTTTTTGCTGATTCTTTCTAAGACCCAAGAGCCTGAGTCTTCCCCCTTGAAGCCAAAACCTCTTTATATGTTGCTGATGACATATCTCAACGGGAACCCACCAACTGTCTCCTGCACCCAAAATTCTCACAGTCAGTTACACCGAAACATAGTCCACCCTGTACTCAGAGCCTGCTAGAAACAGCAGTGCTCAAAGTTTTGCTGCTTTGATCACCCTCTTCAAAAAGAAGAGACACTCCATGTCAAAAAATCATTTGCTCTTTCAAACGTAGGTTATTTTAGTTCCTTCCACCAAAATCAGAGTCTGGTCCATGTTGTTTGGCTGATTTCCAGATTGTGTCTGTCAGCATCTTCCCCATTTTCAAATACGCCTTCTTTTTTGTATTTATAACTTCAGTATAAACTTAGGACTTGAATACTGCTTGTGCAGACTTGGTCTCAGAGATCGTAGACCTGAGTGTCTTGGCCCATTGGTACCTGTCAGTGCATTTCTTCTGACCCGTCAATTCCTGTGTGACTCATGTTTACTCTTTCCCTTGGGGACTGGCTCACAGCATCATGAATTGGGGTAAGCAACAGGGCGGGAGAGTGTGTCTTATCTGCCAAGGGTAGATACTTAGTTTATTCTTCATCTGCTCTATTTTAACTTTGTTGTCATAAGAGCAACAAACCACATTTCCAAACCAAGTAGCATATGAGTTTCTCAGAAGATTCAGTTGTTGCCTTTGAAGGATTCAGTGTCTCACTACCTACTCTCCAAATGCAATTCTTTAATATCTTGACATGGCCAATGCATCAGTAACTTACATTTATATCTGATTTACAAAATAACATAGATAAACCTCTCGCCTACATTTACTTCTACACTGTACATGTCCTCTATGTTAACTATTCCTCTTACGCCATGGGTTAAGTGAACATATGTTATGCAAATATTTGAAACCACTGTTTATACAATTCATTACATTAGGCTATATAGTAAATTAATTTACTATCGAATGATTTTTTTTAAAGATTTTATTTATTTATTTGACAGAGAGATCACAAGTAGGCAGAGAGGCAGGCAGAGAGAGAGGTGAAGCAGGCTCCCTGCTGAGCAGA
Organism: Meles meles; assembly: GCF_922984935.1. Lineage (NCBI taxonomy): Eukaryota > Metazoa > Chordata > Mammalia > Carnivora > Mustelidae > Meles > Meles meles. The sequence goes on from NC_060070.1 coordinate 14,922,070, forward strand.
GAGCCCGATGCGGGGCTTGATCCCAGGACCCTGAGATCATGACCTGAGCCGAAGGCAGAGGCTTAACCAACCCAGGGCCACCCAGGTGCCCCTGTCGAATGATTTTTTAATGTCATTTTATAAGATCCAGAATTTTGTTCTAACAACTTTTGTATCATAGTTCAGAAAGTATGTATTTTTAAAATCTTGCCTGAAATAACAATAATTATCATTACTACAGTTTTTTGAGTTTTTTAAATAGTTTACAAGGTTGTTACATTATCTTTTATAACATCACTGTGAGGTAAGGATTTTTTTTTTTAATGATCTCCACTATACTGATAAGAAAACAGAAACTTATTTTTGTAAGTGACTTCCCAAGCTACCAAATCTAGTAACTGGTAGAAACCAGATTCTAAGCCAGTATCCGTGGCTCCAAATTCCATGATTTTTCCCCCGGCAGCAGAAACTGTCTGGGCTACCTTATTGCACAGAAGAGAAGAATGATGGTCCAGGAAAAGAAATGACTTGTCCAGCATCCCAGAGTTGGTGCTGAGCACAGTCAACTGTAGACTGTCCTCCAGGGTCCTGTTCAGTGAGCCACTCATTCTGTTTCATTTTCTCTTTCCAGTTCTAAACTTAAGTGTAGATATTTGTAAGTTTTGTCATGTGATTTAGAATGCATTTTCATAATAATAATGGCATTGTCCTGTGTGAGACTTGTGGTATGTATAAAACAAACACAGGAAGGAAAGTGCTGAATGGAGAAAGCCTGATTTATGATAACATAAGAATGGGGAAGGCTGCTTTTACCTGTATTTTCAGTCTGCTTTTAATGAAATTTCAATTTTGAGGTGGATCTATTGTATAGAAGGATAACTTTCACTCCTAAAAATAATTGATAATTTATTCATTTCTAAGAAATTCACACTTTTTCTGTAATTTTTTAAGTGTTGCCTTTAAGTTGAAAAAAATTATCCTGCCACTTTTCGATCATAGGAGAGAAAACTCAGGCTCTTTGCTTCTTACCTTACATACAAGGTCTTCTCCTGAGTTCAGGAGATTGCCTAGGAGAGGGGCAGCCACCGAACTTAGAACAGCCAAGGTGTCTGCAATTCCTACCTCTTTATGCTCATCCTTTGTAGTCATTTTCAGAAATATCCAGTAAAAATTAAAAATACATATGCTTCCTGAGAACAGAGAATACTTTAAGCCAGTGGGGCTGCATTTTAATTGAGCAGATTTAATCACTAGCCTGCAAAGTTATTATTATGATACAGATAGGTTTTATTCTTATAGAAGAAAGTTCTAAAGAGCTCTTTCTCCAAGGGAGTCATATGGGATAAGTATAAAATGCTGGGTAAATCAAAATCCTTTGTGGAGACCAGAATTTCATTGTTAATGAACAATCCAAATGAGTTTTACCCACAAGAAAGTTGAGAACTCCAGGTCAAGAGGTGGGTGTCTGTCATCAGCATAGGCACATGGCTTTGCGGGATACAGCAGTAGGGCACAGCCATCCACATAGGCAGAAAAGGGGAGGGACTAAAACTAATGCTACTTCACAAAGATTCTTCAAATCTACCCCCGTGGGGCAAGCCACTGTAAGGCTTAGTGATTTGACCTATGAAAACAGAATTCAAGGAGTCCACTGAATTGGTAGATGTTTTGCATATGTGCATGCTAATTATAATAGAGTAACCATGTAGTAGGCACTAGGCCAGATGTAGTAAAGAGCTGTTTAATCACTATTTAAAAAAAAAACCCTATTAGGTTTAATTAAGTACCTGCAGCTCTAAAAGAAGTTATGATTTCTATTTTTTAAAATTTTTGCTTTAAAAATTATTGTGCTGTAGAAGAAGTCAGGAAGACAGGCTGGGTTGTTTTTCCTTCCACTTAGTCAGTTTTGGCTGGCAGGGGTGTGTGTGTATACCTATATATACAGACACATACGTATATATACATATATACATACACACACACTCATACACGCATATGTACACGTATATACATATACACACATTATATATACACCCATCTGCTATTTTCTTTGTGAACTTCTGAGTTCAAAGCTGTGGTTTGAATGTCAGCATGTTTAAAATGATAGGATGTGCATACATTTATACATACAGGCATAGTACGTTTATATGCCTTATGATTTATGTCTATACATACTATTGTTTGAAGGACATTTAATGTTTTTGTCACAAAATGTGTTACATGCAAGCACTAAATGACAGCTTTTCAGGAAACACATGTAAAAAGAACAGAAAAGTGATACTTTGGTACTTTCAGGATTCATGTTTTGGAATACACATCTTCATTTTTGTTAAACATGTATACATCTTTTAAGTAAAATATAAATTTAATATTTGAAAATTACCATTTTAGATAATTTTTACTTAACATTTTGGATTTTTGAGAGCTACGTACTGTCCAGAATCTATTTTCAGTAAATTCTTGGTAAAAGCTTTAACACCTCTATCTCTTAAAACAATTTTTCAACAATCAATGAATTTGAAGTGAACTTCAAGTTCAAAGCTCTGGTTTGAAACATCAGAAACACCTGAGGCATGATGGAGCCCATGAGGGAGAATTTGGTGAATGTACAAAACCTTATTGCAGGAACGATCTGCATAAAAAATTAGGATTTCATATGTAATACTTAGCTTATCTACAAAAAAACAACTCCGTGGGTCACAGGAATTGACACGCAGGTTACTTTTGTGAGGGGGTCCGTAACAGATGACTGCTCAATTTGCTGCATTAAGTATAGTGAGAGCTGAGCATTGCATTTTTTGTAGTTTCAGTCATCACATGACCTAATTTCCATGGCATGAACCATCTGGCGTTTCAGATTCTTTAGGCTTTTAAAGAAAGTTGTGAGTGCCTCACGTTACATAAGTCCCCGATTGCACACGGAGCTTCGCCCGGGCGTGGACTCCCCCACCGCGGGGCACTGAGTGTCGGGCCCCTGCCATACACTGCTCTTCCCGGCCCGCGACGCGGTGGTCGGGCTGCGGGTGCGCTGCAAGCAGGCTCCGCGCTCGCACGTCCACATCCTGCCTCTCGGCCGCGGCCGCTGCTGTCGGCTGGCGCAACTCTGCGATTTCATTGGCCCGCGCTGGAGGAAGATGAACGCTACTAGTTGTGTTTCCTTTTGATGCTGCTCTGACACACGGGGTGGGGTGGGGGGGATGTTTCCCCAGGAGCTGGCTCAGAAAATCAAGGGCTACCAGGAGCAGATCGCCTCTTTGAACTCCAAGTGCAAGATGCTGACAATGAAAGCCAAGCACGCCACCATGCTGCTGACGGTGACGGAGGTGGAGGGGCTGGCGGAGGGGACGGAGGACCTGGACCGGGAGCTCCTCCCCGCGACCTCGGCCCACCCCTCGGTGGTCATGGTAAGTCGGGGCAAAGGCCGGTTGCGCTGGGAGCCGCGCGCTCCCTTCTGACTGCACCCTGGCTAGGGGCTCCAGTTTCCCTCTGCGTGGCTTCTTTTAGGGATCAGTGCTATAGCTCTTGCGGACTCGGACTGAGGAACAGCCTCCTTAACTCTCTGACTACAGTTGGGCCAAGGCCAGTTTTTGATACTGTAAACAGTGACAGTTTAAAATGATGCGATTTGCTTGAGGTGGCTGAATTATTCAATGTCCCAAAGGTTGGCCCTTCATTTGTTTATGATTTAGCAATAATACCGAGAGGCTCTGTGCTTTAAAAAATAAATCAATAAATAAAATAAAATTCCTTGGCACGGTTTTCTACTGTTCTGGAGGAGAGGAGAATCATGGTACACATATTTTTTTGTGTATGTTTTCCAAACTAAAACTCTGGCCGACTAGATATGCTTGTGTATTCTGTTACACAGATGCTTAATAAAATATAGAAGAAAAGGTACTATTAGGAAAATAAGAAAACTGAAAATCCAAAGTTTAGCTTTGAATTAAAATAAAATAGTTTCCATTAATTTCTGTTCTGCAACATTGCTTACCTATCACTTTGTATCTAAAATGCATTACTTATTTTGGTAACTATAATATTTTCCAGTGCTTTATATTTTTCCACGCATATGTGCTGTGCCTCAGGTGGTGTGTAACCATACCTGGACTCATTTGGCAAAATATTACCTCGGGTGCATTTATTTCCCTAGAATACTTAGAATTTGAGATGGCCACAAAAGACACAAGGTTTATTTTGTAGACCGTTCCCTCGCTTGGATGATTCATGATTTTTCTACTTGTTTATAAAGACACAGACATCAAGGAAAGGAAAATAATAATCAACAACACGAGTCTTTATTGTGACATGCACTCTCTTTTGCAAATGGTCCCTAGGGTCACACTCACTCGGGGACAAAACTCTTAAATATTAACACAATTTGTATGTAGATTTGACCCTAACCTTTGTTATATTATTACTTTTGTTTTGACCAGTGCCTGACCATGTCTTTTGTTAACATAGCTAACCGATGTTCATGTCCTTTGGGCTACATTTTATGTGATAGATGACTGCAGGTCGCTGTCACACTTTGCTGTCACCTGTCACTGAGGAGTCTGGGGAGGAGGGAACCAGCAGTGAAATTTCCTCTCCACCTGCCTGTCGCTCCCCTTCACCTGTGGCTAATACAGATGCTTCTGTTAACCAGGTACCACCCTTTTGGAATTCCTCTATCTCTGATCTCTGGATGGTTGCAGGACTCCATTCTCTGTTCTTAACAGACTGTGGGTATGATTCTTGGACTTTGAGGGACACACCATGAGGTGTGCAATTGCACAATCAGTGATTGTCGTCTGACAACCACCACTGGCTCAGCGCGTCAGCTCCTCTCCTGGGCTGCTAGCAGTGAGATGGGCAAAAATTAGGTCACAGAAATTATAGATGGAGAAAGCCCTGTTTTAAGGTATTACAGCTTTAGTTTCTAACAGTTGTCTGTCATGGAGTACTGCATCCTAACAGAAAAGGAAATGTTTGCGTCACCATTGTAAAATAATATGAACTCTTTGTATTTTAACATTCATTAAACATGGTTTTGCCAGTTACCAGCTCAGATTTTGAAGTCGAAAAGCTTCTGCTCACCATATGATACTTTTTCTTTATTTGCTGTCGACCAATTTATGGGGTGTCTGCCAGTGTAGACAGTGTGCTTTTTGATTATCTTAATAATCTTAGTAATTAATCATCTTAAATTTGATTTCTTATAAAGTAGAGGTAATACCTTGTGGTTATGTGGTGCACTTGGCATGTATTGTATTAAATTTAGCTTGTACTAAATTAAATATGTCCAAGAGTTTTCATGAAAACTATTGGATAGAAACAAAAAAAAATCCTTTTACAATAGCCAAAATTTTTTAATGCACATTAAGTAATACCTTTTCTTCCTTTAGCCAGAATAACTTTTAAAAAAGATTAATTATATTACTATGAAATTATTTAAGTGTTCAAAAGAGTTGAGATTTATTATTAGGAAAGAAGCATTACACAGAGCAAATGTTCTATAAGCTATATTACAAATCAATTACAATTATTTTTATTTTAAAGCAGAAGCATTTGAAATAGTACTTATATGATTAAAAAAAAAAAACCCTCCTCCCCCAAAGGAGGAAAATAAAATTGATGAAAATTTTAGATAAAACAGTTCTCTTGGTAAAAATGTATATAGCTCTAGGACGTTACCAATTTATTTATTCAGCAGACACATTCTGAGCACCTGCTTCGGATGAAGTCTTGTGCTGGGTCCCAGGTAGGTAATAAAGGAGAAGACAACAGTCCCTCTGCCCTTAAAGACCTTATAATCTAGAAAGAAAGATGGTTGTGGGATGAATAATAACAGAAGTGTTGAGAGGAAATTAAAAACAACAACAACAAAAAAAGAGAAGTTCAGACACTCTGGGGGAAACTGTTCTTCAAATTCTGATTTTAAAACACATATTATTCATTCTTTGATGCTGTGTTCTTCTCTGCGGTCACAGATGTTATTAGAATCAGAGAAGTATGGCTATAGTCAGCTGTTTATTGTATAGGAAAAAAATTACCCTATATAAGATACTTAATGTCCTTAAAATTTTTCAAACTGAACAGTAAACACTGACCTTGAGATACACTGTGGGAAGAATAGCCCTTTTCTAAGGTTGTCAGCCTCGGCGATACTTCCTGTAAAGTGTCTTTCAATGTACATGTAAAAAGACCTTATGAATGATAAAATATGCAAACGTTTTGTTATCATTACTTTAACTGTCAAACTCAATCAGATCCTAAAACTATGAGATTTTTGCTTTAAATCGATTTTGACACCCCGGGCATCAGAGAAAAACATCAGTTAAATCACATTGTTAACGTACTTTTATGTGATCCCGCAGATGAGCAAAAACTGGCTTTATGTCACAGGCGGCTTTACTCAGAGGGGGCTGGTTAAAAAGCAAATGTGTTCTGCTTGGTGTTGTTCAAACACACCAACCCTGTCATACGGCCACATGTTATTCTTCTCGTACAGTCACAGAAGTCAGAGGAAAATGAGCAAATACCCCAAATGGCCAACTAGCTTTCTCTGGAAGCTGAGAAGGACATTTAGAATCCCCGGAAGTTCTACTTTTCAGACTCAAAATACTGTACAGAATGTGCACAACTGTTTCGAGGGCAGCCAAATATAACTGCTTTATAAAATTGCAGCTGTTAAGAAAAGGTTTGGGGCTTGCTGCTTCTGCAAGTAGATCTTCATTATATAACTGATTCCTCCGCACCCCACCCCACAGTCAGCGTGTTCCGCCTCTGACAGTAGCTATTAGCTGAAATGTGGTAATGGTGTAGCTTCCTGGAGAGTGGAAATAACCGGGCAACCCCCAGGCAAATCTCCCCGCCCCTGCCCATTGGCTACGGAAGGAAAGCAGGAGTCGGGCTCCTCAGTAGGGTCAACAGAAGTCAGAGTTTGAAAAGTGCCATTTTGTACCAGGTAGAGTGCCAGACCCCGGGATAAAGGCTCAGGACGGGAGCCAGGTCTCCTGCCTGATAGCTGAAAGGACCCGCAAAGTCCCTTGGCAGGACTGTGATGGGAAGCAGTGCTCCTCAGTTCACAAAACTGTGAAAATTCAGTGTGACGTGAAGCCTGAAAGTACTCTTTAACCTGGGCTGTGTTAATGAAATAGTTTCTAGAGGTAGGCCCCCAGGAATCTACTGGATAATAACTCTCCTAAGCGACAAGAGACATGTGTCTTAAGATTGATTTCTCCCTGCCAGCTGTATGGGACTGATTCTATTTATTGAATCTATGTAGCCCTCAAATAGATACAAATTATTCATCTACAAAAGGTGATAGATATTTTCAAATGCTTTAAGAAACCTGGAATTGGGGGTGCCTGGGTGGCTCAGTTGGTTAAGCGACTGCCTTCAGCTCAGGTCATGATCCCAGAGTCCTGGGATCGAGTCCCACATCGGGCTCCCTGCTCCTTGGAGAGTCTGCTTCTCACTCTGACTTTCTCCCCTCTCATGCTCTCTCTCTCAAACAAATAAATAAAATCTTAAAAAAAAAAAAAAAAAAGAAACCTGGAATTGTCAGTCCTGTTAAATCTGCCTGAGCAATACACATACACACCCACAGTCTCTCTCTCTCTCTCTCTCTCTCACACACACACACGACAAAGTACCAGAAAAAAACAAAAAAAGAAGTTTTTAAAATAACATATTTGTTTTATTCTGGCTCTTTTAAGGGGCTTCTTTTTTTATAATAGAGTATTTAAAATTTTTACATTTAAAGCAACTTCTTGTTTTTCTTTGTGGACAGTAATAGTATTACCTTCTGTGTATGTAAGATGATAAATTTTATAAAAGCGATTTTACAGGTATGATTCATTAGGGATGCATATGCCTACCTGTTATTTGCCAGACACCCTACGACATGCTCAGAGTCAAAGACAAAAGCTCACTCTGGTCTTAAGAGAGCTCACAGTCTGTGTGGGAGCAGGCGAGTAATCACAGTAGCAGGGGACAAGAGCCATGACAGTGGGAAAACTGCATGGTGAGGGTGTTCTTGGAGCAAGCACCTGACCGGAAGTTCAGGGGCGGATCAACGATGGCACCTGGAGCTTTAGGAAAGGAGTACAAGTTAGGCAGCTGGTGTGCACTAGAATGACGTGAAGTTTTTCAGACAGAGGGAAGGACCTATAGAAGGTCCTTCGGAAGACAGCCCATCAAGACAACTGCAAATAGTATCAGTGTAATTAGAGAACCAGATTTGGAGGAGGAGGGAGAGGGGGAAAAAGAGACTGGGGGGACTGAAGGAAACACGTCATGAAGGACAGGACCGTGAAAGCCACACACCAAACATTGAACTTTATCCAGAAGCTCATAGTTAACCGTAGAGGGAATTTAACTAGGAGCTATGTGCAGAAGTCGGTTTTAGAACAGATCATCCTGGATCAGTGTGGACAATAGAATAGAGCCAGAGAAGCTGGTGAGGGACAGAAGTTGCACACTCTGATGCCTGCCTGGGCCAGGACTGGTGATGTTCATGAGAGAAACAGGTCGGGGGGTGAAGGAGACCTGAATAGCACCTCTGTTCATACACCAGGCAGCCTCTCCTCCGTTAGAACTACTGTAACCACGTGGAAAGGGCTGTGAATCTTGATTCTTATAAAGTTTCCCTAATTTGATGATATTTTCAACAATTTAATACACTGCATAAGCCAAGCTAAATGTATGCAGGCCAAAGGTAGCCTGCAGGCTGCCAGTTTGTGCCTGAGAATTAGGAAGTTGTTGCTCTAATGAGAACCTAAACCAGTGCCGTGGCGAGGGTATGTGTCAACAGAGTTCATCCTAAATAAGCAGTGGATGGGAAAGGAAAGAAGAAATAGAGAATTTATCCCAAGGTCAGAGCTTTGGTGAATAGAAGTTCCATTTATTGAAAGGTGGATAAAATATTATTTTTTCTCCTAAATTCAGTTCTCATCCTGGATTTTTTTTTGAAATGTCTAGTTTGAAGAGTATGTAGGATGTAAATGTACAAATGAGTATGTGAGAATGGAGCTTGTAAATAGCCAATATTTCAGAGTGAGGGGAAGAGACAAACTACACGAGAGAAAGCCTGAGTGACCAGAGCTAGAAGGAGGACAGATTCAAGGGAAAGCGTTTCCAGAAGGGGATGGGCAGAAGTGTTGAATGCTTCTGAAAGGCCAGGCAGAAGGAGAGCTGAAAATAATGTTTGTTTCATAGTAAAAGAGTCATTAGGATCGAAGCTCAATCAACCGGATATTTAGAAGTGGATTGAGGGTGAGAAAGTGAACATTATCAAACGTAAACTACTATTTGCAGAAGTTGAATTATCAAGTGAAAGGGAGAAAAGGAAGAAGTGGTATCATGACTGTGTGTTCACGTGTGATGACCCATAACGTTAGGATTTATGGACTTTTCTATTATGTGGTATCCTATAAGAAAAATACCCTAAAAAGATGTCTTTAGACCAAAAATATTGACTCTATTTATATATTGGAGAAAAAGTCAATAGAGAGAGAAGAGGAGGATATTAATGGACGAAGGTCCTTAAAAAAGCGAAGGTGGCTGGGATTCTGGAAGTAGGTGGGACGATTACCCTTAAGCAAGGAAACTGGCAAGTGTAAGATAATGGTGAGTCTGAAAATAGACAGGTTTTTGAAAAGTTGAGAAGTTTCAGGATGATCTCAGTGGTTTCAGCTATGTGTCTGTGCGTGTGTGGAGTGTGTGTGTATGGGTGTGAGCATGCGTACACATGCACCCTGGAAAGTAAAATTGGATCGAGTCCTGCTTGGGATTTTCCAGGTGGGTAAAGCAGAGTTTAAGGGGAGAAGGAAGCAAAGCTGTTGGTGAGGGAAGGGCTTAAGTAACTTTAGACATAGCTGTAGGTGCACATGGGGTGAACCAGTTCAGTGATGACAGGGTGTCATGTTCCAGAGTGCGGAGGGCGGAAGTGGGGTGAGAGTAGGGAAGCATGAACGGGGATGAGCCGAGCAAAGACTTGAGAATAGCAAGGGAATAGCAAGGTGATCTACGCAGGATGGTGACCGGACAACCGATGAGGAACCCGTCTCCACATTCCAATGTCATCAGTTAAGGTTGGGGACTTACCCGTAAGTCTCAACACCACCACCAACAAAATAGAGAGACGGTCTCCTGGCCTCTCAAATATGGCTTCATTTAATCCTCTGAACTTCCCAGGGCTGCACAGATGAGGAACCAAATCGTGAGATGCGAATTTCTCCAATTACAGAGCTACTTAGGAGGAGAATTTCCACTGGAATCTCGGTTGCCCTGACTCCTGGGGTGACAGACTCCTGTCGGAACTCCTCCTACTACACAATCCTGCTTTTGTCCTTGTACAGACCGCCAAACGCCAGGCCCCTTCCTGCTATTAACTTTGGTTTTTCTAGTGGCTGGGACCTTCTTAAGACATTACTATCCTTAAGGCTCAGGTATTTTAAGTTCATATGCATAGTTCTCTTCAGTATAATTATAAAAGTAGTGAACTTTATAATACAAATTCCCAGAATGTAAGCATTACTCCCCAATTCAATTTCTGTTAATTCGCAAGCATAGAAACAATTGAGAACAGATGAATTTACGTGTCTTGATAGAGTAGATTCCATTATGAATACTATAAAATATGTAATGTTACTTATATCCCAAGAAACTAATAAAAATGCAGAAGTTTGTTTTTCATCATTTAAATTGATTATTTCTAGTGTACTTCCAGGAATTGCTTAGAAGGAATCCCTTTTATTATTTGTTTCTTACAGTAATTTTCACTTCTAAGCCATTACATTTTCCTTTATTTAATATTAAAATATTTTAATTAATTCCTGTGACTAATGGACTCACGAATACTGAAAGTCTGGCTGTATCTTAAAAATGATGTACAGATTTATTTAAATCAGGTGCTTCTTAAATTCAATTAACATAATATATTACTGGTTTCGCAGGTGGAGGTCAGTGGTTCATCAGTCTTCTATATGAATTTAAATAGAAAGATAAATTTTTAAAAATAAATAAAGTACTTTTTAAAATTAGGTAGAACTTTAATCAATACATGAAACAACATTTTGGGAAATAAGATAATTTAGATTCTCTTTTTTTGCTCTACTAGTTAATCAAGCTTTAAACATGTATTCCACTCAAATCATTTGTATCTTCATTTTACCAAACAAAAACTAAGAATGAGTTTTGCCAACCTGAAATAGTGGCAAATGTGTTCATTTTTTAATAGAAGCCAAAATTCAAAGGAAACTGTAATGTGCTTGGATATGATCTTTAGATTCTAATTTAGCTTCTTTAAATTCTACTAGCTTCTATAGTTTATAGCCCCCTGGGACGGAGGGGGTCCTGAACCTTTCCTTCACGTTGACAGAGAGTGCCCTGAGCATGTGAGCTCTGTCTTTCTCTGAGTCCGACACTGGGCTTTGTCCCCATAGGACATTGCTTATTACCAAGCTCTGTCTCCTGAGAGGTTGCAGACCGACGCCGCGAGGATCCACCCCAGCTCGCTGCCACCTCAGGAGTTCTACGAACCAGGGCTGGAACCCTCTGCTACGGCCAAACTGGATGATTTGCAGCGTTCTTGGGAAACCTTAAAAAATGTGGTAAGTCTCTGAAACGTGGAATTAAGTCGGCCAGACACGGATTACCTTAGCGATTGTCTTACGCAACACGTGCAGCGAGTTTATACACTGGGTGCACCGTTAAATACCCTCTGTTGGGCCACAGAGGTAAGAAAGTCATATGAGGAAAGAAATGTCATAATCACGAAGATAAGGGGCTAGGAAACATTGGGTAACGTCCTGTTCTTCTCCAGATCAGTGAAAAGCAGCGCAGTCTCTATGAGGCTCTGGAACGTCAGCAGAAGTACCAGGACTCCCTCCAGTCCATCTCCACAAAGATGGAGGCCATCGAGATGAAGCTCAGTGAGAGTCTGGAGCCCGGCAGGAGCCCGGAGAGCCAGATGGCTGAACATCAGGTAATAACAGCAATGACTTCAGCTTCCTGCACGATTAAGTAGGTGCCCTCTCGTCACTGACTGATCAGCCGGCCAAGCGACCAAGCATGTGTTTGGGAGAGCGGACCGACTTCTTCTTCTTCTTCTTCTTCTTCTTCTTCTTCTTCTTCTTCTTCTTCTTCTTCTTCTTCTTCTTTTTAATATCAGTTCTTACAGAGTAAACAAGATTCCAAATGGTGGTTGTTTCCACCACTGCTTCAGGGAGGGATCTACGGGGGGAAGATAGAAATTCAGACCTCGAACTTAATGAAAGAAAGCTGCCTGCATTAGTATTGCTTCTTCACTTCCATCACACAGAGCGCCTTTCCTACTAGGCGCCAAATTATTTTATTGTTGTTGTGAGCTGTTGTTGTAGGAATAGAATGTACCCCACGGCCCCCTTCTTTGGTTATTGTTGTTTTTAAGAAATTTAGCCAGTGTGTGCCTAGCAGCTTCCCAGTATCACTAGAGCATAATTCTCAGGCTTACGTGAACAAAGAAGCAGTTGAAGAATAGGGTTATACCTATATTCAAAGTTATACCCTTAGGGTTGTCCCTGACTTGAATCATTATTTAAAAGTTCTATAAACTAGGCAAAACTGCGGCTTTACATGAGAAACCGAGATGATTACATTAACCCAACTCCGAAAGATGTTAAAAATGCATCAATTTAAAATGCATGCGAAGAAAGTGCAAATGTTAAAATCTAGTTAATGCTTCAGCAACACGATCGAGTGTGCTGTTAATGCACAATCAGGTGTGATGGGAGCCCAGGGTGCTGAGGTGGTCACCTAAATACGCACCCACACTGATGGGGGAAACACTACCGACCCCAAGCACAAAGAAGGAGCATGTGATGACCCTATAAAAGGCAGAGGAAAAGAAAGGTATTTTTAGATGCAAATGAAGTGTTGTAAGAGCATGACATGATATGTGTGTTTGTCAAGTAGTGGGACATTTATGAGCTTTAAGAGTGAAACTCTGTGCTTTGTTTTTGGAATCCAGGATATCCTTGTAATATACTAGTTGTTCCTATGTATAGTCTACAATAAGATTTCATTCTTTTACAGTATAGGACCTTACAGTATAACACAAAAATGAGGACATTTCATCTAGAGACAACCTATTGAGAAATAGTAGTTTCAGGTTTTTGACACTCTGATAACTTCTTACGATAGGGACCAAAGTGTATACCACCCATTTTTAAGCCTTATTTGGATAAAACCGCCTTCTGTGGTGCTTTCTGCTGCTTTCTGCTGCCCCAAGGTCATCCATAGTGGGTCTGGTTTGGGGAGGGTGCTATAAAAACAGAAAATTAAAGGCCATCTCTCTTTACCTGGTTAAACCAAACATGAGGATAAGCAGGGACTTAGGTGATGATTACAGTGAAATTTTCTCCCAAGTGCCACTGTCCTCTTTGATATGGTAGCTGCCACCACTTCATTGTTATCTGAGGTATTGTTTGTGTCATACCAGGGTGCTCACTAGGGTTCTCTCTGCTTCCCTGCCCTCCTCACCAGCCCTATGCTTGGAGGGGGGAAGATAACTCACCTCCATCTGGTTTGTTTCCTCTTAACACTCACAAGGAATTTGGTATAAATTATCCCCAGGATGCATTAAAGGGAGTTTGAGCATTACTAACCCAGATTATCAGAACCAGGGGTTCCAGGGAGGGTTGACATAGTTCGACTCCCTTAACGCTCAGGGTCATCTCTGCCTTTGTTCAAAACCCATCACTCTAGTGTCCCAGGTGACTGACCACAGCTTCACTAGATCCCCCCAGGATTTAGGAACTGCATGACAACAGGATCCCGCTAGTCTGCCCTGACATTTCAGAGTTCCTAATGGGAAATGCAAATTAGCTCCCAATTAGGACTACCGCCCCCTGTGTGGCTGGCATTGGTGTGAAAACATGCATGAGCAGTGTAGAACACAATTATTATTTTATTCAAGGGATTTAATGGAGAAAACTCAAAATTGCATGTTAATGCTAAGTATTAAATATTAGAAATCAATCTGAGTTTTCCTGTAATTAACGCCAACCACTTGACTTTCTGTATCTTTCTAAATTGGGAATGGTAATGTGTACAATGTTAACAGTGAGGAGATGTAGCTAATTTCATGATGATTACACATCATCTGAACTTAATAGTTATATTAATGCTCTAATAGGAGGCAAAGAAAATATAAATAATGTAATGTTTTTCATATGATCACAAATCTAAAATTTTCCATCTGACCTACTTTTACCATCTGTACCTATGTTCTACAAATTCTGGGACAGAGCTGCCCACGTGAAAAGCTAATGGTATCACAAAGTCTAAATTAGTTCTTAGCTTCTGGAAGGCATTTTAAAAAATTTCAAGAACTGTTGTAGAATTACTATTTCTAAGTTCCAGCTGAATGTGGGTGAGGAAGTCAGGTATGCTTTTTATATTTTCTAAAAATTAATAGAAACACTTGTTATTTCTTTCCCAACTCTCTCGGAAGTATTGATGTTTCTTTAAAGAATCCCTACGTTTTTTCTCTAAACATTTGTTTAAATCTGCTGAATTTGGGTGGAGTGCCGTGTCTTTCCTGTTATCTTCTCCAAATTGTATGGTAGATCTAATTTTAAGACATCCCTACAGTTCATAAGCTGACTTGTGGCCGTTCTAAGTGATAAGGCTTTCTTTGATAGGGACCTTCATGGTCGTGGACAGTTCATGCTTTGTGGGTGTGTGTTTTCTTTGCCACATTAAGCTTTGAGATGGGTAGTAAGCAGAGCTCTGAGGTCATTTCTTTTTTTTTTTTTTTTTAAGATTTTATTTATTTATTTGACAGAGAGAGATCACAAGTAGGCAGACAGGCAGGCAGAGAGAGAGAGAGAAGAGGAAGCAGGCTCCCCGCTGAGCAGAGAGTCTGATGTGGGACTCGATCCCAGGACCCTGAGATCATGACCTGAGCTGAAGGCAGAGGCTTTAACCCACTGAGCCACCCAGGCGCCCCTCTGAGGTCATTTCTTTTCGTTTTTGCTTTTTCAGTATACATGACAACTCAGAGTTTGAAATGAGCTGTGCATAGTTCTGAAAGTCACGATAAAATTCACGTTTACCTTTGGTGTTAAACCAAACATGAACTTCATGTTCTCCGCAAAGTGAGTCATTTTAGAGAAGCCCAAGGTACTTCTCTAAAGCACAGAAGTGTCATACACATATCCTCTTTGTAAAAACAAGTCTGAAACCGAAAGATGTGCATTTCTTCTCCTTCTCTTAGTCTTAAGTTGGATGTCGTAAGGGAACAGCTGGCCACCAGCTAAGACAGAGTTATGGATCTTTTTGTTGAAATTCTCAAATCACATAAAATTGACCACTTTTTAGTGTGCAGTCAGTGGCATTTAATACTTTCACAATGTCATTCAACCACCCCCTCTATGTGATTTCAAAACATTTTGCCTCAGAAGAAAACCCCATCTCCAATAAGCTTGGCTGCTGGACCTCAAAGTTTAAAACTATAGCGCCTGGGTGGCTCAGTGGGTTAAAGCCTCTGCCTTCGGCTCGGGTCATGATCCCAGGGTCCTGGGATCGAGCCCCGCATCGGGCTCTCTGCTGAGCAGGGAGCCTGCTTTCCCCTCTCTCTCTGCCTGCCTGTCTGCCTACTTGTGATCTCTCTCTGTCAAATAAATAAAATAAAAAAATCTAAAAAAAAAAAACAAAACAAAAAAACTATAGCTACCTTCTGAAAACATTCACTCTCCCTTGAGAGTAAACTGAAACACTAATGGGCGAGGCTTGACCCTAACAGATGAAAACCAGCCATTCCAGGATTCCTAAATCACTTATTCCTCACTACACACCATCCGGAGAGCTGTTTTAGAACATTTAGAACATTGTGAGCCTGAAAAAGAAGCTGGTGACCTCACTGTACACTGGCTGGTCAGTTCTACTGAGATTCAAGGAGGTGGCTTTTTTTCTTCCTGGTTGCTTCATGATTCAGATACCTCTTTTATCTGTTGTAAGTTAGAATTAAGTCAGCTAGATGTGTGGAGCACCTACTATGTGCACAGCTGAAAAAAAAACACACTTTCTCATTAATATATGATTTAAATGTGTGCTTTTAGGGGTGAATCACCAACACATTGTACAAAAAAGCAATGGGATTGTGGGTTACAGAGATAGGAATTAGAAAAAAGGAAATTCAGGTCTTTTGGGAGGCACAGATCTTAAAAATGTATAGTGGCAACAGGAGTGGGTAGGAGGCACTATAAATATAAACACATGTGAAGAAAGGCACAGAGTAGAGAATGGGAATGAACATGGTAATAAGATAGTGAGGGACTCTCCTTGCTCGCACAGGGGTTCAGCACACACAAAAAAAGACATAATGGGGTCAGTCTAGTTATGGAGAAGCCTTTAAAAGAGACCAAATAATATGAATTTTATGTATTTGATAATAACCAAGAAATGGTTATGAATTAGTGGAAAATAATTTACTGAAGAAAAAGCATTTCAAAGTATAACAAACAAGGCCAGTCTTTAAATCCATTACAATCTCATTAATACATTCCGGCAAGTTCTTTGGTAGAGATTGTCAAGCTAACTTTAAAATATTTTGCAACAGACACCTGAGTGGCTCAGTTGGTTAAGTGTCTGCCTTTGGCTCAGGTCATGAAACGGGGCTCTGGGATGAGCCCTGTGTTGGATTCCCTGCTGAGCAGGGAGTCTGCTTCTCCCTCTGGCTCTCCTGCTCACTCTCGCTTGATCTCTCTGTCTCTCAAATAAATAAGTAAATAAAATCTTTTTAAAATTAAAAAAAAATATTTTGCTAATGTATAAAAAATATATTGCAAATGAAAAGGGTCAAAAATAGCCAAGACAACTGAAAAGAAAATGAATAAGGTTGATGGATGGATCCTACCAGAGAGTGGGACTTACAAAGCAATAGTAGTTATGACAGTGTGGCATTGACACAAATAGCCCAACTGAGTCAATGGAACAGGATTAGAAGCCACAAGTGCACGGACACCTACAAAGACACTTGGTTTATGTCAAATATTATACTTAAAAACAGTGGGTGAAAAACAGTACTTTGAATAAGTCATCCAGGGTCAATTGGATATCTGTATTAAAAAAAAAAAAATTGACCCCTGCCTTCCCTGGACACAAAAACTAAGTTTGTGTATATTGTAGATCTAAATATGAAGGTTAAAAAAAAAGTTTTGAAACAGAACTTCTCAAACTATCTGTAGTACTTAATTTTTGAAATTTCTGACCCATCAGACCAGTATTTTAGCAAAATAAAGTAAGATACTGCTTGGGCATGTCAATGTCAAGTTGCTTTAAAAATTTCTTGACATCTGCAGTCTCTCAATCTTGTCATGAAGTGATAACAAGCATTGTGCGAACTGATATATTTCATGGGCCATACTGTATTTAAAATATCATCTTCTAGAGGAGGACAGGGAGAAATACATTCATGAGCTTGGGTAGGCAAAGATCTCTTAAATAGGACACCAAATCTAACCCTAACTTTTCTAGTGAAGGAAAATGCTGATATATTCTATGATGATAAAATTAAGAACTTTATTTTATTGAAAGGCAGCAGGAGGGAAGTCATTCCCATTAAGGGACAACTATGTCACAAAGTGGGAGCAGATATTTGCAATACACAGAACCAAAAGGGACATTCCTAGGACTCCACAAGCCCTTTTGACCTCCTCTCTGTTACGACCTACCTCCTCCCCAAAGATCACCACGGTGACCTGTAAAAATCACAGACGACTTTTGTCTGTTTTTGAGCTTTATAAAAACGGAATCACGCCTGAGGTACTGTTCTGTGTCTGGCTTCTTTCCCTCCCTGTCATGATGATGGAAGTTGCTTACGCCGCGTGTGCAAAGGGCTGGTTACTGTCACCTCTGTATGGTTCGTCACTGTCACCTGCTTTGCGGATCTTCTCCACCGAAGCCTTTCAGAGGGTTCATAGCAGTATCTCACTGTAGTTATAATTTGCATTTCCCTGATCACTAACGAGATTGAGCACTCTTCCCTCTGCTTCTTGGCCATCTGGATATCCTCTTTTGGGACCGCCTGCTAAAAATCTTTGGTCCGCTGGAGTCCTTCCTTGTCTTTTCTTACTGATGTGTCAAGTGGTTTCTATATTTTGGATAGGAGTGCCTGTGTTCCTTTTGGTTTCTTGATCTGAGTGGCGGGACATGGGTTGTGAAAATGTACGGACCTATACTTAGGAGTCTGTGCACTTCTCTAGATGCATAGAACAACTTCAGTGTAAATATCTAAAAAATCAATTGAGTGTGATGACACTTGAGAGTAGGAGAAGAGAAGGTTTTTTTGTTGTTTGGCTTTTTAGTATTTGTTGAGAGCCTACTCTGAGGAGGCACTGGGCTTACCCTGAAGCCCACAGTCGGTGGCCGAGCTGTGACCATACAAGTACGGGGACGTTAGCAACTATGAAATATTAGTAAATAGGAAGCCTGGGGTAGTACCTGTTTTTTTCTAACACACCATTCAAGTCCGAAACAAGAATTTCTCCTGTCAAGATCCCAGTCAAAGAGCAAGTCATAACATATCAAAAGCCGAGAAATAAAAACCATGTATAGAATCGTGATGGATGTGAATAAAGGAATCAACGTACTATTTCCCCAAAAGAGCTGGAGGTCCTAGAGTGAGTACAGGAGGCAGGGACATCATGAGCAGGTACCTGGATGGTACCAGGACGGGCATAGCGAGATGTACCAGTAGGGCAAGGAGTCTGGCTCTTCCTTTACAGGCAAGAAGCCTAAGTATTCTAAAGCAGGGGAGCGAAAGGCTCTGATTACCTTTTTAAAAGCTCACTCTGACTGCTTTGTGCAGAGTCACGGGAGAGGCCAGGTAAGCTCGTAAGCAGGAAAGCCAACCAGTAGAGCATTAGAGCAATTCAGTAAGAGAGCTGGCTCTGACCTGGGGTGGGGCCTAGGAGACCTGCCCGATACATTGGGCGGAGCTGGTGTTGCACTGGATGTGGCGAGGGAAGGAGGGGGCTGTGAAGAGAGCCTCCCAGGTCCTGAGCTTGAACAATGCTAAAATGTTACCTTCCACTGAGATGAGGAAGCCCGAGGAGGAAGCAGGCTTTCTATGGATCACACTGGAGATACCAGGAAATGTGTATGTTGAGTAGAAAGCCTAAAATTTAGGAGAGATGTCTGGGTAAGCGATACATCCATTGAGCATTCAGTATTAGAAAGCATTTGAAGCCTCAAGAATGGACAGGAGAGGGGCGCCTGGGTGGCACAGTGGGTTAAAGCCTCTGCCTTCGGCTCAGATCATGATCCCAGGGTCCTGGGATCGAGCCCCACATCAGGCTCTCTGCTCAGCGGGAAGCCTGTTTCCTCCTCTCTCTCTCTCTCTCTCTCTGCCTGCCTCTCTGCCTGCTTGTGATCTCTGTCAAATAAATAAATAAAATCTTTAAAAAAAAAAAAAAAAGAATGGACAGGAGACAACCAGGAAAGGGTGAGGACATAGAAACAGGGCACGGATCTCCCTGGTCTAGTGTCGTGTGAGCTTTGGGTTAAACCACGGTGTCATGTCAGACTTGGGGAAATTGGGAGTGGGCGAAAATCACGTAGAGAAAGAAAATAGTGAATTCTGTTTTCAACACAGAATCATAGACTCAGACTGAGCATGACCCCTCTCCTTGGACTAAAGTGAGCCTAACTGAATGTCAGAAGGACGAATTAACGGACTCAGATCGGTTTTGAAGTCAGAAACATCTGGCATTCATTCTGGTACTTTCATTACAGAGCTTTAGTTAATGGGACCCGCTTGCTGGTTAGACGACTTGCCCGCGAACTATCTTCGCTCATCTCAGGGTGAGACTCCGCTAGGGATGTGATTCCTCAGACCCAAAAAAATACATACCGCCGTGTGATTGCACAGTCTTCTCCACAGGCCTTGATGGACGAGATCCTCATGCTTCAGGATGAGATCAGCGCGCTCCAGTCATCGCTCGCGGAGGAGCTGGTGTCCGAGTCCCCTGAGTCCGACCCCGCAGAACAGCTGGCCCTACAGTCCACGCTCACCGTCCTGGCCGAGCGCATGTCCACCATCAAGATGAAGGCCTCAGGGAAGCGACAGCTTTTGGAGGTAACTTACGAGTGACTCGGAAGGTGCCGCTCACGTCTAAGTTCACTCCCCAACTTGTGTTGACAAGCATGCGGGTTGTTTATGTGATCCACATTTTTATGGTTTCCCACTCAGAAGAAGCTGGTATTGTGTGTGTCTCAAGGAGAGTCTCGTGAATAGAGCGCTGAGTCAGTGTGTAGCCATGAATGTGTCTTTTCACCACTTTCTGACTCATTTCAGCATGAAAAATTGAGAATGTGGAAAAGCAAAACTTGGTGAGCCTTGGGAAGGATAATTGTGAAAGGTTTGCATAATGGTTTGTTCTGTTTAAATAAGCGCATTTTATGACTAGTATTACTAATACTCCAAAGAGTAAATCTTTAGTCATCCTTAACCAATTTGAGTGCATTAGTTCATGAATATAGTTTTGCAATTCTGGTTCTCATGTTCCTTAACTTTAACATTATTTAATAGATAAATTTTGGTGACAGTAACATAGGTTACAAAATAAGTTATTTTGCTTTTTCTTTGTTTTCTTATAATTCCTGGCCCTAAACATAAATGATGTTCATATCATTGCTTCTATAAATTTGATTAGACTGGAGATCTCTTTTATTTTTTATTTTTTGAAGATTTTATTTATTTGACAGAGAGGGAACACAAGCAGGGGGAGAGGGAAAGGGAGAAGCAGGCTTCCTGCTGAGCAGAGAGCCCGACACAGGCCTCAATTCCAAGACCCTGGGATCATGACCTGAGCCAAAGGCAAATACTTAACCAACTGAGCCACCCAGGCACCCCTAGACTGGGGACCTCTTAAGGATCTTTTGAGCGTCTCTCTCCTGGTGTCTCTAGGGTGAAGCACCTTCTTTGGCACATAATCAGTTCTCAATACATTTCTTATTATATGAACTTAAGAGTATTTATTTAGCTGCTGGTTATGCTGTAATTCAGTTGAACATAGACCCGTTGTGTGTAGGCTCTTTCCAGTTTTACCTATTGTAAGATTAGTCAAATCATATATTCATGTATTTTTTTGTTTGAGAGAAATTTAAAATAATGTGTCAGCTTTATTACATCTCTATTTTCAACAAGCTTTTCTGATGATTCTAATGCAAAAGAAATTTTACAAGTAATGACAATAATAAGTTATTAATGAAATGATTTTTTAAAATAAGGTATTTACAGTCTCCTTGTCTTAAGAATTAATTTTTGAATTCACTAATACTGTTCCTAATCACACTATGAAATCCTTGTGGAGTTTTAAAATGACATGATTGACTTGGATTTTTTTTTAATATGAATTATTTGCCATCATTGAGAAAATCCAAAGATGTAACCAAAAAATTTGAATTTCTGCTTTCACTCAAGAAACACGTACCATGCTTCCTGTAGGGAATCACGTGCATGAAACCTTGTGGTGGTGCTCTGTCCCTACCACTCCTTACACTTTCCCAGACATTGAGGTAAAGTATCTATTGCCATTTACCCTCTTCTGCCATTGTTTTGTTCTAATCCTTGGTCAATTTCCGTTATTTACATTATCTGCCTAGCCCCATAGGCATATTATGTAAGAAGCTTAAACTCTGGGTTCACATTAGAATCATCGGAGAAGCATTTAAAAAATACTGATCTTTTTTTTTTTTTTTAAGGTGACTTGGAAAGTTAAGGCGGGGATTTTCTTTCTTTTTTTTTTGTTTTTAGGTTAGTTTTTTTTTTTTTTTTTTTTTTTTTTTTTTTGACAGAGAAAGAGAGAGCACAAGCAGGCAGAGTAGCAGGCAGAGGGAGAGGGAGAAGCAGGCTCCCTGGGAGCCTGATGTGGGGCTCAATCCCAGGACCCTGGAATCATGACCTGAGCTGACGACAGTTGCTTAGCCAACTGAGCCACCCAGGCGCCCCTAAAAGATACTGATCTTGAGACTCATTTCCAGAAACTCTCATTTATTGCTCTGGGATGTGGCTAAAGTATGGGTATTTTTTTTCTTTATAAGTCGCAGTGATTCTGATGCACAACCAGGACCAAGAAGAACCTGGTTCTTTTGCGTTGTATCCTCATGACTTTACTCGGTGGTGATCTATGTTACATTTTACTTGATTCATTAGGAGAAGTTAAGCGAGCAGCTTGAGGAACAGAGACAGGAACAGGCTCTGCAGAGGTATCGCTGTGAGGCCGACGAGCTGGACCACTGGCTCTTGAGCACGAAGGCTACTCTGGACACGGCACTGGGCACAGCCATGGAGCCTATGGACATGGAGGCCCAGCTGGTGGACTGCCAGGTACAAAAATGGTCTTGAAGGAATATGCCAACATCAGAAAGTATATTGTTTAACTACAGAAAACATAATAGTAAAAAGACTTGGTATGGATATATGATTTTTCACAATCCATATGTTTTATATAATTAGCAAGTAGAAAGCAACACCTTATGAAAGCCTAAATGATATCCAAAATTGGATTTAGTCTTTTGAAAAATTTTACCGGTGGTATTTACTCTTTAGAAAATCTTCAGCTTCCTAAAAAAGACATTTTTAAAAAAGACCATAAATACCAAAAACACTTATGGTATCTATATTTAGTGGCTAGAAAGGACTACAAACCCAATGAAAAGAATTACTGTCAGTGAATCAGACTGTGGATAAACACAACAGGACGTGTCTCTAGGTGCTCTGTTGTAATTTTGGTTCTAACTCTGATATATTGTTTGGACAACTTGGAAAAACTGTCAGTTACAAAGAGATAGACTAAACATAGGAAGGTTGTCTTTTGGAGCAGAAAATTACCTTCCTCTGATGTGAAGTCGCTCGGAATTAATGTAAGGACTAATGATATTAAGGGTTTTTTTTGGTTTTTTTTTTTTAAGATTTTATTTATTTGACAGACAGAGATCACAAGTAGGCAGAGAGGCAGGCAGAGAGAGGAACAGAAGCAGGCTCCCCGCTGAGTGGAGAGCCTGATGCGGGGCTCGATCCCAGGACCCTGGGATCATGACCTGAGCCGAAGACAGAGGCTTTAACCCACTAAGCCACCCAGGCGCTCCGATATTAAGGTTTTTATTGTAATATTTTTTATCTCTTCATTATGGAAACTTTAAGACACATGTATTAGTATAGAGAATAAATAATGAACTCCCAGGTACCAGTCACCGAATTTCAGTGTTTAGCAACATAACAGACTTCACACGTGGGTGACGTATATCTAGAAGCACTTTCTTTTAACAAACTAACCCGTATCTAGAAAGATTTACCTAATCCACAGTAGTTAAGTATCAGTATGCATGACTTCATATGGCTCCTATTTAGAATCAGGAAATGTGCAAAAACCATTAATGAACAAACACTATCTTTTTTCTTAATATGTAGTATGCTATTTTGATCGTTCCTTTTATGATTTGGGATTTATTGTAATAGTGATCATTATAACTTGGATTTTTAAACTCTCTAGCCAACTTATCTATGTGTATCCAAAGCATTGTTATTCTCTGCCTGGATGGTAGAGAGTAGAGAGCCATGTGTGAATGTTTTCTGTTCTTTATATCATCCTTTCTTGCTGGAAAGAAATGTCTATTTTTTGCGTTGCCTGCTAGTGCTTAAAATGAGCACATGTACTAACGAGCGTTCCCAAATTATGTTTTACCATTACTCCCACCTCTCTCTTTTGGATGTCTCTATTTTTATAGCGATACATAAATTCCACAATTCAGATAATACATTTCAGGGTTTTTATGAAGTATTGAAATGGTATTTTGACAACATTTTTAGAAACTAGAAGCATATGGAATCACACAAATGTACAGCAATTCCTCAGTCCATTCAAATGTAGTATTTAAGCCAGTCATGCAATTAGAGCTGTGGCTATTACTAGGGTCTCATGACTTTTGGGGCCCTGGACACTTGGCCTCTATGGGCGTCTTCCTCTATAAAACAACAAAAATTATATTTTTATTTTATAACTGCTTTGGTACAAGAGTAATATGATCCAGGGTGGATTTATTAATACATGTTCATTACTATATTCATTTTTTCTTCTGATTTTAGAAGAAATTAAAAATTAAGCTTTTTATTGGCCCTCTGGGAGTATCATGAGCTCTCAGCACTGTGCCAGCTGTGCCTAATGGAAAAGTCTGTTCGGCACAGAATTATATTAGATTCCCAAAAATAATCTTCAGAAAATCATCCATTAAGCCCCATTTCGCTAAACATTTCACACCTCCATTTAGTTCACGTTTTTTGGTTCCAACATATATTCTTGCAAGTTGATAGTAGTTTTTCTGATTTAAAATATCTTTTCTCATTAATAAATTACTTTGACTAAATATACGTTAGCACATTTTAAAAAGTTCAGAGTTAAAGAATATAAGAACAGAATAATTTCTGCAGGAAATAAAATGTTATTATTTGTTTAGCTGAGATGTTTTTATTTTGTTCTTTTTTTCGTTTTTGTTTTAAATCTTACCTTGGAAGAAGGAAGACTAGTTTGCTCCTTCTCTAAATTTAGCCTCTATTTCAGAAGAACAGGCAGCCCTAAAGTGTTGTCACAGAAAGTGAAAGTAAAATGCTTAGGAAAACTTTTGGAAATGCAAGGTTAAAAATATATAAAAAAAAAAAATTAAAATTAAGAAATGAGAGCAGCAATCTAAAAAGAAAAGCAGTGTCTTGAAAGAGAGAATCATGGGCGCCTGGGTGGCTCAGTGGGTTGAGCCTCTGTCTTAGGCTCAGGTCATGATCTCAGGGTCCTGGGATCCAGCCCCACATCCTCTCTGCTCAGCAGGGAGCCTGCTTTCCCCACTCTCTGCCTGCCTCTCTGCCTCCTTGTGATCTCTGTCTGTCAAATAAATAATTAAAATCTCTAGAAAAAGAAAAAAAGAAAGAATCATCTTTAAGTTGACACTAAAGGGTTGATCCTATGATGTCTTTACTCTTATCAGTCATAAGCATTAGAAGCTACCACCAAAATGCTAAAACAATCATAATAATGGGATTCCACAAAGGCGTGGTCTTTTCTCCTTGTACATTGGCTAGATGAAATCTGCTTTCCGTGTGCTTTTCCAGTATGTTTTCCATTGTAATAAATCTAATCTTAAAGAAGAGACAAAAATTAGGAAGCTCAAGGAATTTTTAAAAATCTATAACCTCTCTTCAGATCTCTCAGAGAAGTAGGAAAAAACCCCGAAGGCATACTCTGCCGGTGAAAGACTAAGGAAGTGTTGTGTTTCGATGTGAGAAAGGATCTTTGCGGAGACCTGCAGGGCCTGTGAATGTCCTCCTCATTTCTGTTGCTCCAGAACATGCTGGTGGAAATCGAGCAGAAGGTGGTGGCCTTATCGGAACTCTCAGTCCACAATGAGAACCTGCTCCTGGAGGGCAAGGCTCATACCAAGGAGGAGGCTGAGCAGCTGGCCATAAAGCTGAGGACACTCAAGGGGAGCCTCCTGGAGCTGCAGAGAGCGCTGCACGACAAACAGCTCAACATCCAGGTGAGGCCAGCCCCGCAACACTGCTCAATCCTAGGGCATCCCTGCCGGGCCTCTTCTGTGCCTAGTGTCCCCAAACGAAGATTTGGGGAAGGACACATACTTCCGCTTGGATCTGCTTTACACACACTTTGGCATTGATTTTCGGATAGGTTTTGTAAGGACTGTGTGAATCCATAGACCTGAAGACAGCGATACAGGAAAAGGAAAGAAAATGAAAATAAATACCCACATTTAGCAAATATACTGTTTTAAAGTATTTAAACATAGGTCATCGGTTAAGATACTCTATAACATTTTAATATTTTTCTTGTATTCTCCTGTATTCTGTTTTTCAGATATACTTAGGCTTTTTAATTTAGGGCTCATACCTTACATTGTCATATATTCTAAGTGAATTGAACCTTCTTACTCTCACGTGATGACCTTATAATTCCCAAATAGTGATTTTCTGTTTTATGTTTTTGGAGCTTTTGATTTCAGGAGTTTTGGGGGGTAATATTTGCTTGATGTATCCTTTAAATTTCCTTGGTTTTACCCTTTCTGTGTCCTTCTGTTTAGGTTTGCTTCTTAAAAAAAATTGGCTGTACTTTGTTGATTTTAAACATTTATCTAATCAGAAAATCTCTGACTTTGAAAGGACAGGGTTAGTCCATTAAAGTTGACGGGGATTACTGATCTGTGTAGACTTCTGTTATCTCACTTTTCGTTTTTTTATTTTTTTATTTTCCTCCTTCGATTCCTTTTTTTCTCCTTTTTAACCTTTATTTTTAAGTGGTTGAATGCTTTTTTCCCCCAATATCTATTCTTTACCACTCATACCTAACAAATTCTAAGTTTATTTCTTAATCTTCTTCTAGGTCAATATAAGAATCTCAGAACACGTTCACCCAGATTTCTCCTCACATAACTTTCATTCTGATACTGTCCAGTATTTTAATTTTGTTCTTTTTTAATCTATAAAAATTAGAAATTACTATTATTTTCCTATGCAAAAATTAAGGGGACATTTATTGAGAAGCAACTATGTGTCAGCTACTCTTTTATATAACAGAGTGAAGGAGGGTGGAAAATAACTATATTTGATGCCTGTGTTTATGTCTATACATTCCTAACCTCAGAGGATTGTGGTTGGGCGAAACAGACAATAAATAAAATTAAAACCCATTATTATATATTAAGTTAGGAGATGATAAGAGCTGTAGGTGAGATACCATAAGGTGAGTAGATGGAGAAAGGCAGTCTAGGTAGATCAGCGGTTCTAAACAGGGTGTCCAAGGAAGCCTCCCTAAGGTCACATTTGAAGGAGAAAACTTTGCAGATATGAAGGAGAGAGTTCTACACAAAGGGGAAAGCAAGTGCAAAGGCCCCCAGGTAGGATCATCCCTAATCTTTTCAAGAAGGCCACTGTGGCTAGAGTGGAGTGAGCAAGGAGAGAGTGGTGTCCGTTAAAGCCCAACACAGGTAATGGGACATGGTGCAAAGGATCTTACAGGCATTGTAGGCACTTTGGTTTTTACCCTGAGGGAAATAAGAAACCACTGGAGTATCTGGGAATGACAAGATCAAAAGGAGTGACAAGATCAGCCTTTATCCACTGTTGGGGACCAGCGTAGAAGCTCAGACACCAGTTAGAGGGCAGAGTGCAGAGGTTGAGGTGATGAGAACTTCCTAGATTCTGTAAAGGTGAAAACTATCTGAGGAACAGATGTGCGGGGACAGAAAGAGTAGTTAAGTCAATAGTCTAATTTCATAAAGGTGAAGTCTGAGATGCCTATTCCGTGTCACTTCGTGGCTGGAATTCAGGGGAGAGACCTAGACTGGAGTCTTCATCCTCTAGATGGTCCTTAAGGCGTGAAGTTTGATAAGATCCCAAGGGATTGAGGAGGGACGAAGACCCAGGTCCCAGAATCAAGTGCTGGAACACTCCAGTGTTAAGGGTTTGGAAGATGTGGAGGAGCCCTCAAAATAGAATGAAAGGGAGAAAGCAGGGAGATGGGAGAAAGATGAAGAGTTTGGTTCCTGGAAGCTACTTGCAGGTCAGTGGGGCAAGAGGAGGCTTGGGAGCTGACCACTAGACCTCACGACATGAAGGTCTTTGGTGACGTCAGCAGCAGCTGTTCCAGCTGAGTAGAGAAGGCTGAGGTACTCGGAATGAAAAGTGAGGATGAGGGGAGACAGGTTGGAGAGGAGAGTATGAGTGACTCGGGAATTTCCCTATGAAGAGTGGCAGAGAAATGATAAGCTTGAGAAACATTTTAAGATCAGAAGAGTAATGGCATGCCTATATGGGGATGAAAGTATGTAGAAGAAAATAGAAGAAAGAATGATGAAAAAGAAGCTGATGAAAAATGTGTAGGCGGGAGAAGATAGGGCCAAAGGGCAGGGTGTGGTCTTAGAACTCAGGTACCAGGGAAACCTCTTATCTGAGTCAGATGCTTGCTGGGCCCAGGACACCAATATTGTGGTGGAAACTTGACGGACATACACTCTGACTGCTTCTGTTTTCCCGGTGTAATGACGATTTTGTTCAGACTAAACTATGTATTTTCAGTTCTTTTTGCTAATCATGTAATTATGTGGTCTGGAACATCAAACCTGATCAAGAGAAAACTGTTAGAAGAAATGGAAGAATTTAGTAAGATGACTGGCTTATTAAAAATAAATAAAGTGGAGAATCCAGGGGCACCTGGGTGGGCTCAGTTGGCTAAGCATCCAGCTCTTGATTTCAGCTCGGGGCATAATCTCAGGGTGCTGGAATCCAGCTCCATGTTGGGCTCTGTGCTCGGTGGGGAGTCCATTTGAGGATTCTTTTTCTCCTCCCTCCCTCTGCTCGCTCTTTCTCTCTCTCTCAAATAAATAAATGAATCTTTTTTTTAAAAAATGGAGAATCCATAACTCTGCCATGTACAAACAAAAAATAACTTAGAGAAATAAGAATTTTCCATCTGTAATACCAACAAAATATGAAATATTTGAATTCTCAACAAATAACATTTTAAAACATGGGTAGAAAAATGTGGAAAAAACGGAAAGATAAACTTTATTCTTAGGGAGGAAGGCAACATTTTAAATAAAAGATTTTTTTTTTCTGTACTAACATATAAATTTAAGTTATTTGGAATGTAACACAATGATATAAAATGTGACAAAATTATTCCAGGTTTATCTGGAACAAAATAAATGTAGAAAAACCATAATATTCTGAAAGTGAAGAGTTATGAGGGGCTAATTTAATTTTACCATATATTAAAATATAATATTACATAACTAGAATAGTTTGGCATTGGCACAAGAAATGAATGAACAAAAAAAATCACAGAATAAATATTTCAGAAAGAGACCCTAGTATTTAAGGGAAATTGATTAATTGTTAAGGTAACATTTCAGATCAGTGGATAAAACAATAATAAAGTAATAGGCAAACCATTTGAAATATGATAAGCTAGATTTCCTGTTCCATTCTTTATAGAAAGAAAGCATCACAGATGAACCAAATATTTAAATATGAAAACTTAAACCTGAACAGTTCTGGATATATGAGTATTTAAAAAAAAATGTTAAGATGGGAAGGATCTTTGCCAGTAAGCTCCACACCCAGAATTTTAGTTTCTTTAAAACTACTACACAAAGATGAAAAAGTTCTATATGACCAAAAAACTACTACACAAAAATGAAAAAGTTCTTTTTAAAAAATTTAAAAAATTTTTAAATTAACATATAATATATTATTAGCCCCAGGGCTACAGGTCTGTGAATCTCCAGGTTTACACACTTCACAGCACTCACTGTAGCACATACCCTCCCCAATGTCCATAACCCCACCACCCCCTTTTTTTTTTTTAAAGATTTTATTTATTTATTTGACAGAGAGCTCACAAGTAGGCAGAGAGGCAGGCAGAGAAAGAGAAGCGGGGGAATGGGGGAGGTAGCAGGCTCCCTGCTGAACAGAGAGCGGGATGCCCTGAGATCCTGACCTGAGCCGAAGGCAGAGGCTTAACCCACTGAGCCACCCAGGCGCTCCCAAAATGAAAAAGTTCTATGTGACCAAAAACATAGTAACCAAATGAAAAGACAGGGAAATAGGGAAGAAACTGTATAATTCACATAACAAGGAATTAATTCCCGTAATTTCCACACATCTTTTGTAAATCAATATGAAATGGTCACCTAATAGAGGTATAGACAAAAGATGAAGAGATGATTCAGATGAAGAGACATACAAATGGCCAGTGAACAGTGAACGTATGAAAAGATATTTTCACTCACTATTGGTTAAATAAATGGAAACAAAGGCAAAATACTGCTTTTTTACTTTAAATTTACACATTTAAAATGTACACGCAATCTGACTTTACGAATTAAAGCAAAAAGGAAAATGTTAAAAATACTAAAATTAGGGAGTTTGGAATACAATTGGACAAATGAACATGATTTTCTGAGACGAAAAGTTGATAGTAATTTACTTGGTTTTACAAAAAAAGTATTATCAATCTAATATAGAATTTTTTTTTCCTAATTGTGATATGTGAATGAACCTTATCTCTAAAACCAAATCAAAGGGAAAGACTTCAAGATTCCACATCTGGAATAGTTATTGAGAGAGCTGCAGTTGTTGAAAATTACATCAAAAACGGATGATGTGCTCTATGTTGGCTCATTGAACATCATCATCATCATCATCATAAAAAGAAAGCCGCACTTGGGCCCTACCTCGTAGAGCAGATAGGAAGCAAGGGGGCAGCCTGATACGTTCGCAGGTGGCACTGTCAGGATTAAAAGGAGGTTTGGCCCGGGGGGTGAAGGGGTGAGGGCACAAATTCCAGAGCCTCAGGCCTGTCACAAGCGTATAAATGAGCGAAGCAGACCCAGTCAGGACCTTGGCGGGCTGGTCTCATGTCAAGCAGCTGTTCCTCAGCTTGAGCTATTGTCATACATGAACTTACAGGCAGCCTTGCTAAATCTTCCAGAGAAGGGACATTCGGATTTATATCTAAAAATCCCCCAGTTTTAAAACACTGCCATTTGATTCTAGAACCTTAAAATAATCTGTGTGCCAAACAGAGGTCAGACGAGGTTCTTGGACCGTCACCTTGCAACTGCTCTCCTAAAGTGTCCCCTTCCTGGTGTACCTCTCAAGTTGTTCACTAGGTGACCTGGGGCAAGATCCTGGAACTTGAGGCCAATTAACCCATTTTCTCAAATAAGGATATGAATAGTATTCGACTTTTAAAAAATCCTGAGGATTTTAATGCAAGTAATGCTCACAGGAAGTGCTCAAATAGCAATGACTCTAATAACAACTACCACCAGCTGTTTGCAAACCACATTCTTTGGGGGGAAAGGAACTCCTGACATGTTTGGAAGAATACATCTGAGATGGGTCAGAGCTGGCTGGGCTGAGCTCTGCAGCCGCTCGAGATGCTCACACCCGGTCTGCTGCCCATGGGCACAGAGATCCTTCAGATAGAGTAAAATCCTGACCCTGCCACAAGTGGAAGGATTTCCTGAGCTTACTGTTGTAAAAAGTGTAAATACTGGAAAATAGTGTGTTTCACTGATTCGAAATTGAACCTTGTTTATTTTTAAAGTATCTATAAATTTCCTCATCTTTTGTCTGATGAGTTTCCAACATATAAACTATTGATTTTCTTTTTTTATAATTCGAGTTATTTGAAGAGATTGTTTTTCCAACTGTAGGAATGAAAGGAGCCTTGTTTCCATTATTGTTATCAAAAAAAGGGTCATTTGCCTTCGTGTAAAAAGATTTATAGTTGATCTGAAATTAACTAACATTGATTGGGGAAAAAACTGAATGTAGATGTCAGTGAGGTTGTACCTTTCATTTGGGGTTTGCATGATTCAGGAGATCTGAAGCCCCTTCCTCAGTCTTGTATGGCCATAAGCACACCATTTCTCAGTGCTGCGTGGTCATATCTATCACGGCCATCTTTTTTAACTTAGTTGGACTTCTGTATGTATCAAAGAATAACCAATCCCTTTACGCCCCCGCCCCAAGAGATTTCTTCTCTTTGTGAAGGGACACAGACATATGGGCATGTAATACTATCTCTTGAATTACATGGGATCTTTCCTCATAAAAAGTTTAGGTCATTTTCACACAGTATCATCCTTTGAAGGAGCAGAGTTTGCCCTATATAAACAATGAAATGCTTTATAAAGTAATGTTTTATTTAATGTTTAGCATTTCCAATCCTCACTAATCTTCCAAAGAATGTTCCTGGCAAAAGTGGTTACTTTTCTATTATTTCCAAAATAAACAGCTTTATGTAGCCCCACCCTTGGGGAACTCTGGGGACCAAAACTGCCTTACTTCCTGTTTCCTAGGTAGGAGAGAAAACAGTTACCAGACCTACAAGAAGAGAGTGTAATTATCATTATTCTATTCCTTCAATCAGTGCCTTCTCATCCCCTGAGGAAAGGGAAAGAAATTCAAACTGGATTCTTAATCATTTTTTGTTTCCTGTGGTCCAAGTCTTTCGAAATGACTAAATCAGTCAAAGAAAAATTTACTAGCTGAAAAATGGAACCTAACCACACAGAAAATACATACTAAACATCTGCTTTTGATGCTACTTAATTTTTGATTCTCTAAAGCTGTGGATTCAATTAGTGAAATATGACTCCCCTTAGATTTTAGGTCTTAGATTCTGAATAAGTGTCTGGCATGTAAAAGTAGTTAGCTCTTCTTAAGATCTAACATTTCCATTGTTATTTTTCTAAGCACAAATTCAGTGTGAGGAATTTGGGGGGTGGGGGTAGAAAAAGTTCTCAATCAAACAGTAGTAACCTGTGTAGAAGGGTAAAGTGCTTTCCCTGAGAAGTCACCACGTGAGTCTCTAGGCTGGGCTCTGAAAACAAACCCTTACTGAAGAACAAAGCAGAGGGGAAGTGACCTGATCCCACATGAAGTGGCAGGTCATGGCCATGGCCACCGTTTTGTCAGCAGGGCAGCTCTCACTGGGGACAACTTTCAGCCTTGTACGCTGACTTCCTTGGCGTCATTCTCTGTAGGTCCCCTTTGACCTGCTGTCTCATCCTTTTCAGAAAAGCCAGGATCTTTTAGTTTATGTTGAGTAGATGGTGCATTCTCAGATGGGAGAGAATCTGTTCCGTGCAGAAATGTGTGGGCTTCGGGCTGAACAGTGCCCACTCATCCCATACCTCCTCCTCTCAGGAGAATCAGGCTCATCTGTAAGCAGCATTCCTGGAGGAGTGGGGAGTGTACTGAACTGGGTGTCACAGGTCCCCCATTGGGAAGGTCCTGTGAAATGCAAATGGCGCACTTTAAACCCATGGCGTCCCCATTGTCTTCTATAAGCCGCCATGTTCTCTTGAAGGGAAGCTGGATCATCTTAAAGGATGGGAAGTCGCCTGTGAGCTAAGGTGGCTCTGAATCTGGGAGAGGATTATGTATAATATTACCTCTGAGTTTCACGGTTTCCTTCAGTTCACTGTACTTCAAGCATTGATATCAACACGGCAAAGTCCAGGATCTCTACGTTACCTCAGACATTTTGCAACTTAATCATGAGACTCTAATGAGTGAGACAGAAGGGTCAATAGACCCCATTTATCTCCCTGAATAGTTAGTGTAAAAATCTGAAAATGAGAGGAAGAGAAGGGTCTTCGTGGGCGATCAGGCTGGATCACCTGCAGCGGCGGGCTCTCATTCCATCATCAGATTTAGCAATGAAGAACCAAAAGACTGGAGAAGAGCAGCCTTGGGGCTCGGGAGCAGGACCCCTCCTCCATAGAAGTTACCTGTAAACTGTCCCTCTCCTCTGCCCTGTGGTACAGCCACACTGGTCCCATCACTGCTGCTGCTCTCTCTGAGATGCCCAATTTCTCTCCCTTCACGGTCTTTGGTCCAGCTCTTCCCTCTGCCTGGGCGGGGGGCCCTACACCTACAGCTGTGCCAGGCAAGTGGTTTCTCATCACCCGGTGCTCAGTGCACTTGTCTTCTCTCAAGAGACTTTCTCTGCCCAGCCTGAGAAAGCTTTCCATCCCATTATCTAGTTTATGGTCTTTTTTTTTCTTTTTTTAAAGATTTTATTTATTTATTTGACAGAGAGAGATCACAAGTAGGCAGAGAGGCAAGCAGAGAGAGTGAGAGGGAAGCAGGCTCCCCGCCGAGCAGAGAGCCCGATGCGGGACTCGATCCCAGGACCCTGAGATCATGACCCGAGCCGAAGGCAGTGGCCTAAACCACTGAACCACCCAGGCGCCCCTAGTTTATGGTCTTTGTAGCTCTTAGCTTATCTTCTCGGTTTACGGTCTGCCTCCCCAGCAGGGCCCCCATCTGGCTTCTTGGCGGAATATGCCTAGAACAGCGGCTGACACACAATGCATGCTTATTTAATAAGTGTTTAGTGAATTAGTCGTCTTAAGACTGTAGATTTTACCTTTTTGACATATATATACGCACATGTGACTAGAAGGGCTCTCATTCTGAGCTAATTGCATTCTGATACACAGTATGAAAGGGCCTTTCAAATTCCATCAGGATAATCTTGCAGGATTGCAAGATTGCCTGGGCAACAAGTAATTTCTCTTGTCTTTCTCCTTTACCCAGACAGCATCCACGCCAGCAGTGGCCACAGCTGGCAGTGGGGTCTGGTCTGGGTGGTGATGGTGTGGGAAGTGAGATCTAGAGTATATTCGCATGGAAAAAGTTCTGGAATATCTGGTGACCACATCAGTCAGCTAAAAAAGCCCAACCTCTGAGTAGATAGTTTCCCCCTCAAATATTTGAGTATAATCATCTATTTATTGTTCTCCTTTCTGCAAATACCATAAATTCAATGGATTTTGTTACCTTTTTTTTTTTTTTTTTTAAGTCTGGTTTCATGTCCAAATGGATCTACTTTGGTATCATTCTACAGACCACACCAAAGTCCCCTTCACTCCATTTGGTTAAGGTTTCTCTGTGGATAGTATGACTCTTGATTTCGGCCTCATTAAAAGCAGGGCACAGCGCAAGAGAAGGAGGAGAGCCATGCTGACCTAACTGCCAGCCAGAGCCCCGGGGTCCAGGACTGGCTGGCCCAAGCCCGGACCACGTGGGCCCACCAGCGACAGAGCAGCCTCCAGCAACAAAAGGTAAACCACTTCTGACCGCTCCGTCGCCTGCAGACCTGCTGCACAAACACCTTAAGAGACATGTTTTCGGTGGACAAGGGACTTCTGTACTAAATACAGAGTGCCCGTTATCTTCCCTTTGGACAGACACAAGGCCTGGCTGACTGCTTCGGTGTACTTTCTTCTGACCCCTGGAATGACTGGTCATTTTAAAGCCCGATCTTTAAGAAAAGGTGGTGTTTGGGTGCCTGGGTGGCTCAGTGGGTTAAAACCTCTGCCTTCAGCTCAGGTCATGATCCCAGGGTCCTGGGATCGAGACCTGCATCGGGCTCTCTGCTTAGTAGGGAGCCTGGTTCCTTCTCTCTCTGTCTGCCTCTCTGCCTGCTTGTGATCTCTGTCTGTCAAATAAATAAATAAAATCTTTAAAAAAAAAAAAAAGGTGGTGTTCAGGTTTACAAATAGCATCGCTCCATTATAATCTGCCTGATGAAGGTTACCAACTCTGTTCCCAGATTAGCCCCAATTTGAGCCTATTTTAGAGAATGAGTAATCTCAGAAAGGCCTTTGAGAATTGGTAAAAATAAACAAATAAAATAAACCTGAGTTACATGTTTTTTAAAAAACTTACTAAAAATGCAATTTATTTCTCACTTTTAAGTGGATACCATCACAGGATAGGATTAAAAATTATTACCTAGTGAAACAAATGAGCTTTGATGAGTAAGAATGATTTCTCATTGACACCGTAGCATTATGTATGGGGCATATGAAAATATTTCCTCTTCTCAAACGCAAAAGGCATTTTTCACAAGTAGTAAAGAAGTAAAACCCCATCTGTTGATTGTCTAATTTACGAAGTAAGTGGGGGATTCAAGGAAGCTGCTGCCCTTCAGGATTTATCTCAGCAGCAACAGGCAGTATTGATTTTGAAAAGTGAAAGTGCATTGTGTACCACTTGAGGGCACCATTGCCTAGCAGAATTCTTTCTTTTTTCCATTAATTTTTTCCAAGATTTTTCAGAGATACCTTTTATAAAAGCCAAAGAAAGGTATAGAATACTTTGGAGACGTGATTGTGCATTTACCTAAATCACACCTGATATATAAAATCTGAATTTAGGAACTTATTACAGGCGTTCTCTGAGAATTTTCTAGACATAAAACCATGATTGTAGGTAATAAGCAAAGTAACACATGTTTTCATTTCTGCTTTTCCTTGAGCAGGAGTTGGAACAGGAATTAGCCGAGCAGAAGAGCCTCCTGCGGTCAGTAGCCAGTCGTGGGGAGGAAATTCTCACCCAACACTCAGCTGCAGAGACCTCTGGCGGTGCTGGGTATGTTTCAACAACAATTTCTCCCAACTTGCCCAGATTTGAAGAAATGTAAACATCTCACTCGAAATTTTATTTTAAACATCTGCAAGAACTTAATCATTTTGTTTTCACTTTGTGATATTAAATTTACTTGCATTTTGAACATTTGTTGTGCAACATGAGGATAGCTCGTAATTATGAAGGCTGGTGACTGACTTGTTTGCCCTCTTCCCAGTGCGCTGAGCATATCTGTCCAAAGAAGATGCTTCTGAGTTTGTTTTTTAGAATCAAATAAGAAATGCATTCTGAACACATTCCTGTGTGTTTCTGAGTGATTATATCTAACTGCAA
This sequence comes from Meles meles, assembly GCF_922984935.1. Classification (NCBI taxonomy): domain Eukaryota; kingdom Metazoa; phylum Chordata; class Mammalia; order Carnivora; family Mustelidae; genus Meles; species Meles meles. The sequence goes on from NC_060070.1 coordinate 14,958,368, forward strand.
AGTATTTTCCCTGCAAAATGAGCTTATCTATCTCTAACATCACTCGGAAAAATAAATGTGTGTGCCCACTAAGCGTCTTCGTTTCTCTTGATGTCTGTCTATAATTTCTACATGTAAAGTCATTGAGTTGCAAGAGCTGGTTTGGAATGGAAACTGAAGGCCTTGGACACAGCCGAGCACAAGTGTTAGAAATGAAGGAAATTGGAGAATTTTCAGGTTGGATATTCTGACTTAAAAGGCAGGACAGAAAAGAAACCACAGCAGGGTTGCAGTATCCTTGTATTTTGAGTCAGGTCTGGGTTTTATTCCATTTCTCCAACAGTCGTCGTGAAAAAGGAATCAGCTCTGAGCCTTTGTGTGCTCACCTCTTGGATGACAGAGATAACCGACCGCTTCCATCTCAGAAGGGTTTAGAAGTGGTGGATGCAGCTGAGAGGCTATGGAGGAGAACCTTAAACTCCAAAATATTTTTTAAAAAAAGTTTCAGTGAAACCGCTTGTGCCTTGTAAAGATTTTGATTTAGTGGTATCCTTCGGCAACCGGCATTCGGCAATAGCTCGAACGCCGCTGACTCCAGCGTTATCAATGCTGAACATTTATTTACTGGAGGAAATAACCAAAGGAGGAAATAGATGCTATGGAGACGACTTTTGAAATATTATTTATAATACCAAGTAATAGAAAAGGTAGAAATGCCTGCTAGTGTAAAAAAGCCTAAGGAAAATTTTATGCATATATAATCTTAGCAAAAAAATTATATAACAATATCAGAAACTGTATATGTGGTACTAAGTAAAAGTGTGATATAAAATTGTAGGTATAGTATATGCGTGGATAAGAACCATTTTTGCTATTAGATTATTTATCAAAGCTAACTTTTGGGGCACCTGGGTGGCTCAGTCATTTAAGTGTCTTATCTTCGGCTCAGGTCATGATCTCAGGGTCCTGGGATCGAACCCCTCATCGGGCTCCCTGCTCAGCCAGGCTGTCTGCTTCTCTCTCTCTCCCTGCTAGTGCTCTCTCTCGCTCACTCTCTCTCACATAAATAAACAAAATCTTTAAAAAGGGAAAAAAAAGCTAACTTTGGAGAGGAGAGATTTGGAGACTTTTATTTTTTGCACTTTAATCAATGCTCCTGAAATGTTACTGACATATAACATCAGTGTTGACTATATGTATATAATGTCTACATTTAAGAATTGCAAGTGCAAAATGATAGAAACCAAACCATGAAATAATGGAAATAGACATATTATGGCAAAATATATAGGAATTAGGATGTCATTCAAGAAAAGAAAAATGAAACAAAAAGACAGTAGAAATATTGATAAAATTAATAGCTATCAATTTAAAAGGATACAAATGAAAACTATTGTGACATGGGTAGTCAGGAATTCCATTAAAATAATCTTGAAACTGTAAAAATTGTGTTAAAATGTAAAAGAGTTTTCAAAATCCTGATGGCCCGTCATGCTTACAAATACAGATAAGGCCATAAATATGTGTTTCTGTATAAAGGCAACATGAGAAATGCTGTTTCTTCCACGCTGACTCTGAATCAAGACCTGCCTTCGCTTTTCCTTTTCTATTTTGTCTCTAATTCTTCTAGAACATTTATTCATCCTTCACAATTTTCTGAATATTTTTGCCAAACTCTATTTTTACAAAGAACCCATTCACACATTGCCTTCTCATCATATGAATAGTCACAAAAAGCAACAGTAGGAATCTTCTGCAACTTTCTTGCCATGATATTTTTCTTTCCTTGGCCTTTAGCTTTGGAAAGGACCCAGATGAAAGACAAACAACTATAAATTGCTGTTTCAAATACAAAAATATTTTAAAGAGGAATTCGCAGTGCACTGCTGCGTTTCTACACAGGATTCACTTTAAAGACCACTTGATAAATTTCACAAATTTTTAAATTTTTATACAAAATCTTTAGAAAAGTCACCTATAAATCAATTTGATTATAATTTGGTCATTCCTTTCAAGCATCTGCATAAATAAGCCAAACAAAAAAACATAAAATAAGCCATATCTAGAACCCCAAAGAATATCATATATTTTAAAAAGATCAGAATAACATTGCTAGGAGAAAAACCCTTGTATTCAGATTTTAACTTATCGGCTGATTTCTAAGACTATCAAATATATGAAATAGTTTGTGTAAGAAAACCTCTGTGAGAGGAGCATGATTTGTTTCCAGTGTACAAATTTAAAAAGAATAAGTAATATGTGATGTATAGAACTGTTGAAGGATAGATAAGGAAACTCAGCTGGACATTAATTGATATAAACATCAAAGGGAAAGAATAGGGGTGCCTGGATGGCTCAGTGGGTTAAAGCCTCTGCCTTCGGCTCAGATCATGATCCCAGGGTCCTGGGATCGAGCCCCGCATCGGGCTCTCTGCTCGGCAGGGAGCCTGCTTCCTCCTCTCTCTCTGCCTGCCTCACTGCCTAGTTGTGATTTCTCTCTGTCAAGTAAATAAAATATTTAAAAAAAAAAGGAAAGAATATTTTTCATGGGATATAAAAGCTTTTGTTCTCATTTAAGACTGATTTGCTGCTGGCATTTTACATGTGTCAGTGATAAAGTTTATCCCCTGGTTTTATACTAGATTGTTATACAAACATAAATGAATTAAAAAGGATGTGCTACCATCCACCATTACAAAGGACATCACAATAAAGAAATTTAATTTCATTAAGACTTTAAAACTTTTAATTTGAAACTATTTTTTTAAAAACACACAGAAAATGCCAGAGACTACTGTGACAAATTAAATTAGAAGTCCCAACATGATTTTAGCACTCTTTCACCCAATATTACTTTTTTTTTAAATTTTATTTTATTTCATTTTTTTTTCAGTGATCCAAAATTCATTGTTTATGCACCATACCCAGGGCTCCATGCAATATGTGCTCTCCTTAATACCCACTACCGGAGTCACCTAACCCCCCAACCCCTCCCCTCCAAAACCCTCAGTTTGTTTCTCAGAGTCCACAGTCTCTCATAGTTTGTCTCCCCCTCTGATTTCCCTCAACTCACTTCTCTCCATCACCCAATGTCCTCTGTGTTATTCCTTATGCTCCACAAATAAGTGAAACCATATGATAATTGACTCTCTCTGCTTGACTTATTTCACTCAGCATAATCTCCTCCAGTCCCGTCCATGTTGATACAAAAGTTGGGTATTCATCCTTTCTGATGGAGGCATAACATTCCATTGTATATATATGGACCATATCTTCTTTATCCATTCGTCTGTTGAAGGGTATCTTGGTTCTTTCCACAGTTGGATGACTGTGGCCATTGCTGCTATGAACATTGGGGTACAGATGGCCCTTCTTTTCACTACATCTGTATCTTTGGGGTAAATACTCAGTAGTGCAATTGCAGGGTCATAGGGTAGCTCTATTCTTAATTTCTTAAGGAATCTCCACACAGTTTTCCAAAGTGGCTTCACCAACTTCATTCCCACAAACAGTGTAAGAGGGTTCCCCTTTCTCCACATCCTCTCCAACACTTGTTTGCTGTCTTGTTGATTTTGGCCATTCTAAGTGGTGTAAGGTGGTATATCAGTGTGTTTTCGATTTGAATCTCCCTGATAGCTAATGATGATGAACATTTTTTTCATGTGCCTGTTACCTATTTGCATGTCTTCTTTGGAGAAGTGTGTGTTCATGTCTTCTGCCCATTTTTTGGTGTGATTATCTGTTTGTGTGTGTTGAGTTTGAGAAGTTTTTATCGATCCTGGATATCAGCCCTTTGTCTCTAGTGTCATTTGCGAATATCTTCCCCCATTCCGTGGGCTGCCTCTTTGTTTTGTTGACTGTTTCCTTTGCTGTGCAGAAGCTTTTGATCTTGATGAAGCCCCAAAATATCATTTTCACTTTTGTTTCCTTTGCCTTTGGAGACATGTCTTGAAAGAAGTTGCTGTGGCCAATGTCGAAGAGGTTACTGCCTATGTTCTCCTCTAGGATTTTGATAGATTCCTTCCCCACTTTAAGGTCTTTTATCCATTTTGAGTTTATCTTTGTGTATGGTGTAAGAGAATGGTTGAGTTTCATTCTTCTACACGTAGCTGTCCAATTTTCCCAGCACCTTTTATTGAAGAGACTGTCTTTTTTCCACTGTATATTTTTTCCTGCTTTGTCGAAGATTATTTGACCATAGAGTTGAGGGTCTATATCTGGGCTCTCTACTCTGTTCCACTGGTCTATGTGTCTGTTTTTGTGCCAGTACCATACTGTCTTGGTGATCACGGCTTTTTAGTAAAGCTTGAAATCAGGCAACGTGATGCCCCCAGTTTTGTTTTTCTTTTTCAACATTTCCTTAGCAATTCGGGGTCTTTTCTGGTTCCATACAAATTTGGGGATTATTTGTTCCAGCTCTCTGAAATATCCCAGTAGAATTCTGATCAAGATGGCATTGAAAGTACATTGCTCTAGGCAGTACAGACATTTTAACAATGTTTATTCTTCCGATCCATGAGCATGGAATGCTCTTCTATCTTTTTGTGTCTTTTTCCGTTTCTTTCATGAGTGTTCTGTAGTTCCTCGAGTACAGATCCTTTACCTCTTTGGTTAGGTTTATTTCAAGGTATCTTATGGTTCTTGGTGCTGTAGTAAATGGAATTGATTCTCTAATTTCCCTTTCTACATTTGCATTGTTGGTGTGTAAGAAAGCAACTCATTTCTGTACATTGACCACTATTCCTTTTTAAAACCAATCCATGTTAATACATATGAATTGAGTTCTTTCATTTTAACTGCTTACTTGTATTTTATCTTGTGACAATAACTTGTTCACCCATTTTTTTTTAATTGATGGGCATTTACCTTGCCCCCCCCCTTTTTTTTTCCGCTATTACCAGCGTTGCTGACATTAACCTTCCTGTGTCTCTCTAACTGAGCAGGTTGGGAGATTCTCTAAGTTGTATCCTAGAAGTAGCATATCCTGCATTATAGCCTTATAGATAATTTTTAAAGACTTCCTTCAGCAGACTTACCTGAAGAAACTATTGTACTCAATACTTCTGAGATGAGTAGACTTCAGGGTAGCGTATAGTATTTTCCTGCTAATGAACTTGTTATTTCTTTTTTCACTTAAGCAAACGTTCTGTAGAAATATTAATTACAATGTGGTATGTCTTTCAGATGACGTAGTTCTAGTTACGTCCTTTTTTTTAAGATTTTTTTAAAGATTTTATTTAAATCTTTAAATTTTATTATGACTTTTTAAGATTTTATTTATTTATTTATATGAGAGAGAGAGCATAAACAGGCTGGGGCAGGGGAGGTGGTAGAGGGAGAGAGGCAGACTCCTCCTGAGCAGGGAGTCCTATATGCCAGTGCTCTATCCCAGACCCATGAGGTCATGACCTGAGCTGAAGGCAGATGCTTAACTGACTGAGCCTCCCAGGCATCCCTCTAGTTAGCTCTTTAAAAGTCTTGACAAACTGGGATCTCTTTGGAACTTGGGTCCCCCAGACTCTTATCACTAGACCCCATTTATCAATTGGCTATTATGTTCCTGGTAGGGTTCTAGGCATTGTGCATATCTTCTCTAAATTCTTATACAAGATAGGTACTATCTTTATTGTGAAGATGAGATAATTGAGGGTCAAAGAATTGAAGCAAATTACTCAAAGTCATAGATCTAATATGCTGGGGCAGAGATTCCAACCCAAATCTGTCTCACCCACAAAGCCATAGTCTTTGATGCCACCCTGCTGCCTTAATAAGGATGATACTCAATGCCTTCCTTTCTCCCTCTGTACTTCTGTTCCACGTCCTGGCCTTGTCTGTAGCATTCTCTTTGGACTCAGGATAAAAGCTCTCTGTAGACTGAGTAGCATTTTTAGGGTTTTTTTATTGTTCTGTGGGCTGTTTGTTGAAGGACTCTTGTACATTTTTCTGATTGTAAATGTTAAAATTACCTTATATCTTTAATACTGAGCTATTTTCAATGAATTGTTAAATTATTATTGTCCTAATAGTTAGTTATAGTACAAGTTAAGAATATATTTGTTTATGGTTGGTCTCAAATTTTCTATTTTAATTGATAGTTTGAAAGTGTAAGCTAATGACTAAAATCATCTAGTTCCAATCTTAGAGGTCAGATCTAGTACATACAGTAAGTTACCTAGAACTTAATGCCTTTTTGCACACATTGTAAACTTAGATTATTTATTCTTCTAATAGCGAAAAACCTGATATGTTATCCCAGGAGTTGGGGATGGAAGGGGAGAAATCAGCTGCTGAAGACCAGATGAGAATGAAATGGGAAAGCCTACATCAAGAATTTAGTACCAAGCAGAAGCTACTACAGAATGTTCTGGAACAGGAACAGGAGCAAGTGGTATCCAAACATTTTGATTTTATATATTAACTAACATAAAAGGTGTATAGCTTATGTTAATGGAACTATCTGTGCAGTAATCTATAATTTCATTATCCATTCAAGTATAAGACATAAAAGAAATCATTCATCTTATATTTTTCTTAGCAAGCATATTTCATGCTCCCTTAATAATTATGTATTTATATGTGTGAATTCATTTGATTTCTAGATACTCTTTTCCTCAGAGATGATTACTATCTGATGACTCATTAGCATAAACCGTTAATGGTCTCCCTTTTTTTCCTCAATCTTAAAAATAAAGGTTATAAGTCAAGAATGTACACATCTCGGACAAGAGAAACACAACAAATTTGATTACTTTACTAGAAGTAAATTGTCAAGTTATCTTATTTTCCATTGCTATTTCCAGTACTTAATAGCTCCAGAAGATCTTAATGAGAAACATGTTGGGACATCAGTGGATCTAAAAGGAAGGGGAAGTCAGTGGCCAGCTAGAATAGTTACTGGCCCATCTGTAAGCTTGTTCCTGAGATGGGCAAGTACTGTGTGATGTTGGACTTGTTTCCACAAAGCAAGCCAGATCCAATGGAATTGAATATAGCAGCAGAAGATTCTAGGTAGATAATAACTATTAGCTCCCTATAAGCAGAAGCCAGAGAACATTTAAGAGTCGGAGGAATCAACCCCGTAGAGAGCTTTGCATGAGGTGGGAACCCAGCTGGCCTGTGATGTTTACCACCGTTGTGGCCCAGCAGGATTTTGAAGACAGAAGTCTAGTCCTGGGTCCTGGACCCACAGTGCTCATCTCGGTGATTCTGCGACAGTAGTGTTATCAGAGTAAAGTCGAGGTCCTTCACTGTGGATCTGAGGCAGCTGCTGTTCTCTCACTGATCTGACTGGGGCTAGCTTCAGTGCTGGGAGAGGCTGAACCCAGGAGTGGAAGGGTAGCAGTAACCGGAGTGCATCTGAGGCGTGAAAGGCGGGAGCCGGCAGAGCAGGCTCTACAAAGAAAGCAGGTACAGTTCGCCAGGACTACCTGAAAAGGAGACAGCCCCAAGGTCACAGTGTGCCCCCTTACCTGTGGGGAATCATGCATCAGAGCTGGAACCATGCATTTCTGTCTCATTTTACAGAATCGTGTGCATGCCACCCTGTCTCACTCCTCTCCTGCTCTGGCCAGGAGCCTTCTTTGTCACTGTCCACATGCATAGCCACCAGCAGTGGCCCTGGGCAGCATAGAGCTGTCCATTCTTGGAGGTAGTTATCCCAGAATCCTCTACCATCCTGGCAAGTGGTGCCTTGTAGCTTCCGCATGGACTTCCTACCTGTTTGAATTCATCTTTCTCCACATCTCGAGCAAACATTTAGACTCATAGTCTGAATTCTTGATTTCCGAGGTGGGTCTCCCAGACTTGACCACTAGATCACCTTCATGCTCTAGTATTCCCCATTCCTTTGACTATAGGGGATATTTACAGTCCTACATCAGGAACTGCAGTCTTCTCGGACTATCCTAGGTCAGATAAATCCGAGGCATTTCCAGTAATATTCAACGAATATTCTCTGTCAGTTAAATGCTCATCCCCTGGATTCCACCTGTTGTCCTTCCAGCCTAGGGCATCTGAGTGGTTCATGCAGCATTGCAGACTTCCTGGGTGTCTCATCCACGATCAGCCGTATCTCGGAGAGCTATGTCTTCCGTCAGTGCTGTCTGTTACCCCGGCGTCCTCCATGGGAGCCTACCACAACAGCCCTGCCTGCTGCCACTGACATGCCTCCGTGAAGCCCGGACTGTTAAAGTTTACGTCCAGGTCCATAGCTCATTGCCCTTTGGAATTGGAAATGGAAAACATCGAATGTTCTTTATTTATGGCCTTTTTTTTGCATTTGAGTACTTTCTTTCCATAATCACTAGTCATTTGTACAAAATGCCTCCGAGGTGGTTTTCTTCTCTTTGGCATGATGAGGTGAGACAAAAGGTGAGAAAGAAGCAATTTGGCTGTGAGAGTTTCCAAGAAGAAAGGGTGATGATCATTTAGTGAACATATTTTGTGTTCTAGGTGTTATTTCTAACAACACTGTGGCGAGGGTGACATTACCTCTGCTTTGTAGATCTGTAAACTAAGGCTTGGAGAAATTAGATGATTTCTCAGGGTCTTGTGTCTAAGAAGAGGCAAAGCTGGGATTTGGATGCGGGTCTGTCCAACTCCACAGTCCCTCCTTTTTCATACTACTTTCCTGACAGTTGTGTTTACTGGTAGTAGGTGTGGAATTTAAGGAAGTGGATTTTAAAGAGGTGTTGTGTTGTGGGTGTTCCAGTTACAGTGGGAAATGAGTTGGGCATGTTTAGAGGATAATGAGTAATCAGCCTGAAAGGCAAAGTGAGAATGAGACATTTTATAAATTATAGGAACTGAGTTTGATGGGAAACATCTTTCAAAAGTCAGAGGGCTAAGCAACGCCATGGTCTTTATCAGGCATTGTGTGTGCCTACAAGAGTGTAGGGGAGGTTGAGTGAATGAAGAAAGCGTAGGGATCAGTCTAGATCTGGTATCTAGGATGGATGATTTCATCATGGATAGTCTAAAACCAAGAAAACAAGTTGAGAGGAAGACCGTGATAGAGTTCAAGCATTTTCCTACCACTTTGTTTTTTTAAGTCCGTCAGTGAAAACATTAACCATCGCTGAATTTGGTCACCATGTTTAGTGGACATGGTATATCAAAGAGGTCATATTTCTCTAGAAGAGGTTCCAGCATGCTTCAATATGTAATTCTAAATGACGAAACCCAAACATAGTACATTTGCTGTTAAATAAGGGCCCCTGTTTACCTATAGCTCTACAGCAGGCCGAATCGGCTCCTGTCTGGTGTGCCACTATACAAAGGAGATGGACAGACCCAAGACAAATCTGCAGTGACATCTTTGCTGGATGGATTGAACCAGGCCTTTGAGGAGGTTTCATCTCAGGTAGGGCTGCACTCTGGCTTGCTTATGGATCTTGGTCTCCACACGAAACTGTTCCACCTCTGGGCATGCCTGGTCGAGACCCAGCACTAGTGATTAGCCCTGAAGGGAAGACCACTGAACCCTGACAACTCATCCTGGGATTTTTCTTTGAGTCCTCAAAGCACTATAATTAATTCTATGCTCTCCCTTTTTCTCAGGGTGGGGGGACAAAAAGGCAGAACATTCACTTGGAACAGAAGTTGTATGATGGGGTCTCAGCTACCTCTACGTGGTTGGATGATGTTGAGGAGCGTTTATTTGTTGCCACAGCACTTTTACCAGAAGAAACAGAAGCTTGCCTCTTCAACCAAGAGGTAAGATTGGCAGCTGGTGTCTGTATGTGATACTACAAAGCGCTTGAAAAATTTTGGTGTTGGAGAATTAATGTATAAGGAAGGTCAACATAAAACAGTTCTAATAAAGTACGCATTAGGTATATTTCTAAGCTGCATGATACAAAAGAGAACTGCCTGATATAAAAAGCTCCCAGAGATACTCATATTTTGCATTTTTATCCTCTATCTTGTATATGTAGGAGGAAGAAAAAAATGGAGGATTCTTTGTAGAAACTTGTTGTGTATTGCAAATTTTCTTCACATGAAACACAGGCTAAAAAGTAGAGTTTCTAAATAGCCCTTTACAAATCTTACCTTTCACCAAATACATATTATTATTAGCTAATGATGTAAAATTTCTGAGAAAAATCTCTCCAGCAGCAACTTGCCTAATATTTGCGGAAGTGGGTCAACTTACCTTAGATATAGTTACCACCAAATAGTAAGAGAGATATGGTGGGCTTTCTCTGAGGAAATGACTTGATGTGTATATAGATTCCTAGATCTAAGCACTGAAATGTGCTTTCTCTTTTATCAACCCTAGACTCTTGCCAAAGATATTAAAGAAATGTCTGAAGAAATGGATAAGAACAGGAACTTGTTTTCTCAAGCATTTCCAGAGAATGGTGATAACCGGGATGTCATTGAAGACACTTTGGGTTGTCTTTTGGGCAGGTTGTCCTTGCTAGACTCAGTAGTAAATCAGCGCTGTCATCAGATGAAGGAAAGACTTCAGCAAATACTAAATTTCCAGGTAAGACGTCATCACGAGATGGTTGATAATCCTCTAGCTGTATTCAGTAACAAGCAGGATGTCTTACTGAGGTATGACATAGACCTACTTTTTTTTTTTTTTTTTCAAAAGTACAGTGAAGAGCAAGAACATTATAGAAAAAGAAGGGACTAGAACCCTAGGATGAGGAAACTAAGAGGCTTATGTTCCTAGAAATGAAGGGTTGAGAAAACCAACCACGTAAACTAAGGGCTGAATACAATGTTAAATTCAACCAGTAAGTTATATGACTATAATTATAATTTTCAATTGATAATTGGAATTTAAAACATATGACCAAAATTTATTAAAGACATATGACCAAAGAAATATGTGGGAAGTGCCACAATACAGAACCCTAGACTCTAGTGCCCATGGGCCATTGAGAGTGACTATGGCCTGCTTCTGCCTACATTAAAAATGTACATGATTGGGACACCTGGGTGGCTCAGTCAGTTAACCATCCGGCTCTTGATTTCAGCTTGGGTCATGATCTCAGGGTCATGAGATGGAGCCCCACTTCAGGCTCCGTACTCTCGGCAGAGTCTACTTGGAATTCTCTCTCTCCCTCCCCCATGTTTTCTCTCTCTCTCTCTCGCTCTGTCTCTGTCTGTCTGTCTGTCTCTCTCTCTCTATATATATATATATAATATAATAAATCTTTAAAAAAATATTTATGGCACTACTTCCTAATCCTAACTCCTCAGATTTATTGCCTGTAAGCCCTAGACTCATGTTCCATTGCCAGCTGACTAATTGTCTGCTTATGAAACTTTTCCTCTGACTATAAACTTCAGCAATGCCAAAGCCACTGATAAATTTTTTTTTAAGAATTATTTATTTATTTGACAGAGAGAGAGAGCACAAGTAGAGAGGCAGGCAGAGAGAGGGTGGGCTGAGCAGGGAGCCCAATATGGGGCTAGATCCCAGGACCCTGAGATCATGACATGAACTGAAGGCAGAGGATTAACCCATTGAGCCACCCAGGCACCCGCTACTGATAAACTTTGAGTTGATTTCCATTCCTATTAAAAGTCATCTTTTGGGAATACTTAAGTTTTAATTGAGATTTCTTTCTTTATTTGTTTGTTTATTTTAGAGAGAGGGAAGAGAGAGAGATGAGGGGAGGGGCAGAGGGAGAGGAGAATCCCAAGCAGGCTCCACACCCAGCACAGAGCCTGATGCAGGACTCAATTTCCTAACCCCAAGATCATGACCTGAACTGAAATCGAGTCAGACGCTTAACCAATTAAGCCACCCAGGAGCTCCTAATTGAGTTTTATTTTTAACAAATGTATAATATTTATAAAATAGATAACATGTAATTTGGACCAAGAGTTTGATATAAATTTTTGATTTGTAAAAAGTACTGTTAAAGTGTCAGATGTAGCATCAGCCAAGAAATGTGGAATTCCCTAGATATTCATCTAAAGGGACAAATCATCACTGCCTTTCAGTAATTTGTATTCTTAAAACTACAAAGTAAAATTAGAATAATTTGTGTAGCATTTTTTTATTCACAAAGAATTTTCGCCTGTATTATTGTCTTTAATCTTTATGACATACCTCTTAGCTAAGCAATGTTCTGATATTCATTTTGCAAAAATTAAGAGCAGCCTCCAAAACCATCCCTCCTGGGTTCAAATTCTGGCTTTGTCCCCTGCTGCTCTGTACCCTTAGCTGTGTCTCTAAGGCTTATTAGAGTAACACTCATGCCGTGGTCTCCAGGGGTTCTGTGAGGGTAAAATTAGTTAAAAATGTGTAAAATAGTTCAAACGATGTCTGAAACATAGTTAAGTACTCAGTCAGTTTTGTTATTGTTGTCACTATTAATAGTAGTATTCATTATAACATACAGAATCTGAAACCAATATAAAAGTTAAATTAATTCTCTAAGATTATTCAGCCATCAAGGACTAGAGCCAGGATTTGACTCAAAGAATATTTTTATATTTTATATCATTAGGGTGCTACCAGGGGTGATGAAGAATAGTAGACCTTTTCACAATGTATTTTGAAAGCAAAATCACCAGGAGCAGATTTGTGTGGGTGTTAGGTATGGGGAATGAGAGAAGAGGACACTGCTGAGGAAGTCCAGAGACCCCGGCTGACAGGCCTGGTGCAGAGCAGTGCCAGTGACCCAGGGCTAGGCTGGATGGACTAAGATACGCCGTAGAGTTAAGACACTCAGCTGACTACTCAGAGTAGACATTTGGATATGCATGACTATGGCTTCAGGGAATGACCGGGACCAGATATTTGCATTCGTAGAGGTTAGGTTGTAGAGCTCATAGAGAGGAAAGCACATTTCACTTGGAATCAGAGAAGCTGGGGTTCTTAATTGGGTATTTTGTTTTGGATGCAAGATCTGATCGCCTGCCCACATATACACCATCTGTCTAAAATCAGCAAAACTTGTGCAATTGATGGAAACTCGTGTCATTACTCTAAAATCCAGCTTTCATAAAATACTGTGCTGAGTTTTAACAGCATTCTAGTTGGTGTATCAGCCATGAATGGCGGTGGGGGGGGTGTTAAAGGTACAAATGTTTGTATCACTTAGAAGCATATTTCCCTTTACAAATTGCATTTCCTATGCTAGTGTCTTCAGCCCTTTTAAGTTCTTATTAGTAATTATAGCCAGTCAGAGTAAAATATGAACCAAGCACGCATACTCTGGAACTGATTTTCTGGAGAGGACCAAGAGAAGAACACACAATCATGAAATTGTCTTTAAGTCACGTTCTCTATTTTTCTTCTGCCAACAAGTTTCTACTTGTTGGTGGCCAGCTCACGGACAGCAACTGACATTTCAAAATGTTTGTGTTCCAATTTAGTCGAAAGAAATAGTTCCAATGTTAATATCATTAAAGGTCAAGTCGTAAACCATTTTATTTTACTTTGCGCCGAGCACCTGGTGTGCTGTCCGTGCTCAGTAGTTAATGGAATGGTTTGCCTTCGTCTTCCACTTAACTTTTGAGTATTCGCTTTTCCCAGACCGTTAGCATGACCCTCTACCCAGCAGAGAATCTGGAGGAACATGTTGATGTCATATAAATGTGTATTATCTCCATGGAATCAAAAGAAGTTAATCATCAGTTATTCTATTAAAAAAAGCTTTTACCTAGAGACTTAACCCCAAATGAATTTACTGGACATTTTTATGATTGGGCATTTTAAGTTATTTAAAAACTGAAAAAAAAAAAGAAAGAATTCTTTTTAAATGAGCGAGGCAGCACAGGTGGTTCAAAAACTTGAAACCTTTCACGTACCTATTTCTCAAAAAGCAAGGATCCTGCCTCTTTACGCCCTACAAGCGGTCCCAGTGACCATATGATAAAATTTGTGATTTCTGATATTTGTGTAATATGGAGACACCTTAATTATCCTGCTGGGTCATATGCATAGTAACAAAAAACAGTTAAAGCCTTTGGATTTTCATTTTTAAGAAAATACCCACATCCATGGGGTGCCTTGGTGGTTCAGTTCATTAAGCATCTGACTTAAGTTCAGGTCATGATCTCAGGATCCTGGGATGAGGCTCCACCTCAGGCTCCCCACACATTGGGGAATCTGCTTGTGCCTCTCCCTCTCCTTCTGCCCCTCCCCTCATTTGTGCTTGTACACATGCACGTCCTCTCTCTCTCTCTCAAATAAATATATAAAATCTTTTTTAAAAAAGTACTAACATTGGGGTGCCTGGGTGGCTCAGTTGTTAAGCATCTGCCTTCGGCTCAGATCATCATCCCCGGGTCCTGGGATGGAGCCACACATCAGGCTTCCTGCTCAGCAGGAAGCCTGCTTCTCCCTCTCCCACTCCCCCTTCTTGTGTTCCCTCTCTTGCTGTCTCTCTCTGCCAAACAAATAAATAAAATCTTTAAAAAAAATAAAGTACCAACATCCATGTGTTTATTAACACCTTTCAAATCTTTTATTTAGTAATTTTTAAATTAGTCATATTCTTGGCTTTAGTGTCTTCTTGACTGGTCCTTTCCAATAATTAGTGAGACCTCCAGAAATGTGAACCCTGTTTTCTATTACCTTGAGTAGAATATAATTAAGACAGAAAATATGTTATTAAAAATAAAAAGATGATGTACAGGAAATATATCTACAATCTTTCTTCTTTCTTTCTTTAGTTTATTTATTTGTATATATAATTTCTATACCCATCATCAGGCTTGAATTCATGACCGCAATATTAGGAGTCATATGTTCTTCCAATCGAGTCAGCCAGGCGCCCCCACGATCTTCATTTCTAACCCATGATATATTATCATTTAGCATTATCTACTCATTTAGATGAACTGAATTAATGTTCTAAATATATGTCTCTAGTAGAGACTTTTTCTTTTGAATTTGTTCAAATGAATGGAAACATCTTTTCCTAGGCATACAAACAGATAAATATGTCATCGTTCTAATGGCCCACATGGCCTCACCGTGAGCACAGTTGAATAATACAAACATTGCTATAATTCATAAGCAAAAACCTTGCTTCTGGCAGCATTTTTCCAGGACTGTTACAACAGTTTCCTAGTGAATCTGCAGCAAGGCTTGCAGACTGGTTTGGATTTTGGTTAGTGACAGTTATTGCCTCTTTGGATCGTGTGCTTTTCTCTGATGTTCATGTGCCATTCTTTTCTTTTCTTTTTTTTTCTTATTTTACTGCATAATCCACTCAGTGTTTTGTTTTCTAGACTTATATTTTGTGTTTAAAGGCTGGCATACATCCTTAAAGATGCTTTTTTCTTCTTGGGTGTGGTTATCCTTCTCCGTGTAGGAAGACAGATTTTTGCATCTTGATGATGTGTCCTTGTGTATATATCAGCAGCCCCCAGCGAAGAGGATGTGATGAGTCAAATTTCAGCTTCCACTGAACAGCAAGCCCATCATATATGTTTACTGACATTTCAGGGGGAAAAACTGGAAATTGTATCATTCAAATTTTGCTCTAGTTCATTATTTCCTGTAGAACTGAGGACCAAAATGCCAATAGTTAACTTTTTTTTGTATAAACATAACTCAATATAAATATATTTGGACTTTTAAGTGAGTGATCTTTATGAACAAAAGGCTTTGCTAGGTCTTTTTGTGTTGTCTCTTCATATGTCTTTGGTCATCATGGCTAAAATTTATTTTCTACACTTCTGGGTGGCTTTTTATAAGATTGGGCAAATTCTCTGAAAATAGTGAAAAGGAAGTATGAGAGAGAGGGAATGAGGGGAAAGGAAAAAAGGAATTATATTCTTCTTAAGAATCACATTTTTTTTGTTAAATTTAAGATGTAGTTTTTTTTTTTGTTTTTTTTTTCCCATTTTATTTATTTTTTTCAGCGTAACAGTATTCATTCTTTTTGCACAACACCCAGTGCTCCATGCAAAACGTAAGATGTAGTTTTAAATAATATTCGGACTTACATAAAAAATACAAAATAACTTGAAATGAAATAAAAGAATCCTATTTTTTTCCCAAGTAAGGGTAGCAGCTGTAGGTTGTTTCATTAAATAAAAGTCATTAGTGAATGACTTCTATTTCCAGTGCAGTGTTTAAATGTGTGCATTGATTTCAAACGTATCAACAAGATTAGGGTGACTAGCATTGCTTTTTATTTGTACACTTCATCACCATTTGTATTGTGTTAAAAAAATGCTTTCTGTAACAAATTCTTCAAAAGTCAGTTTTAACACTTAAATTGTCACCACTTCCTTTCTCCTTTCCCCAGGACAGTATTGTTTCTTCTGGACATTAAATTCCTACAACAATATATTATTTCTAAGGATGTGTGTACTTACAGCCATTCTGAATTCCCGGTTACTCATATTAAGTCTTCTGATTTTTTTCCTCCTTAGAACGATCTGAAGGTGCTGTGCACGTCGCTGGCTGACAACAAGTTCATCATTCTGCAGAAACTGGCAAATGTGTTTGAACAGCCTGTGGCAGAGCAAATAAAGGTATTTACAGCCGCCTTTTTCTAGAAGAGCAAGTGCATAGAGTTGATCTGATTTGGTAGGAGATTTCAGATATTCTATAAAAGATTAATGGCTTGCTATAACATTGTTTTTAAAGAATTTATTTATTTGACAGAGAGTGAGAGAAGGAGAGAGAGCACAAGCAGGGGGAGCAGCAGAGGGAGAGAGGGAAGCAGGCTCTCTGCTGAGCAGGGAGCCCGATGCGGAACTCGATCCCAGGACCCTGAGATCATGACCTGAGCCGAAGGCAGAGGCTGAACCCACTGAGCCACCCAGGCGCCCCTTGCTATAACATTTTTGTTTGTCATACATTTTGTCTCTAAGTGTCATGTTTGAGTGACGGGCCAGGCGACATGGAATCTGTCACTTCTCTCTGTACGGAACTAGGAGATAGCTAAAGGTGTCAGTGGCAGATGATGACATGAAGAAGTGTGCCACCTAACACTGAGATTAGACAGGAGCCTCAGGGACGCAGGGCAGACAGTCAGACTGTCCTGGGCTGACACAGATAAAGCACTATGGACATTCAGAAGAAGGGCCAACTGCCCCCAGCAGAGGTAGGATCCGGGGAAACTTTGTAAAGGAAAATTGGAACCAGACTGAGAAGTTTCGACACACAGAGACTGGGAAGAAAGATATCCAAGTCAAGAGGAAAACATGAACAAAGGCTTCAGTGGTAGGCAATTCAGAGCACTTCCAGAGAAAAGCAAGCTATCCTTAGATAATACAGGAGCTATATCTACAAATATATCTTAGAGAAGCAAGTTATCCTTATTCAGCTAAATGCTGAATTTATGATGAATGAAAACAATTGAGGGGAAGTAAGTTTGGATGAGTACATTTGAGGCAACTTGTGGGGCCTTTTGACTGTCAGAGAAATTTAGACTTTATTCCACAAACCAGTGGTTTCTAAACTTTATTGATGGCATATCTCATTAGTTTAAAAAAATAAGCACCTCCCACAAGTATATGTATATTTGTTTATTTATGAATTATAAGCAGGTACTTTGTTATAAGGCATGTATACAAATGAAAATTCAGAAGAATGTGGTTGAATATAAAGGAAAAATGTAGTGTTTCATCCTCACCAGTCATCTCATACACACGGGTCCTTGCACTCACCTTGGAGATCACTGGCAGTGCAGAGTCCCTGGGGTGGTTTGAAGGTGAGAATGAGTATCAGTGCCCGGCCCTGCTTCCCGGACAAGACCGTGTCAGGTCAGGAAGCAGGATATGCCTCTAGAGGCTTCATATAGCTGCACTGAGGAAAAGGAAAAAGAATTCTAACTCCAGTGATATCATTGAAAACAGGGGGGAGAGATGAAATGGGAAGGATGTTACACACAATATCTCCTGTTTCCCAAGCTAAGTAATTATGTGTTTTAATAGAATTTCCTAATTTCAGTAGACCTCTAAGGGTTCTATGAGTAGGCTATAGAGAATCACCTGTGATAGAAATCCCCTGATTTATTCCTCTAGATAGAAATTGAGATCATTCTGTCTATCCATCCATCTGTAAAATTACCTAAAATAGTTTGCAAAATTTTATGTGAATGTTTATTTTTCTTGACCATAATTTCATCTGCTTTTTTTTTTTTTTTTTAGATTTTATTTATTTGACAGATAGAGATCACAAGTAGGGAGAGAAGCAGGCAGAGAGAGAGAGAGAGAGGAGGAAGCAGGCTCCCTGCCAAGCAGAGAGCCCGATGCGGGGCTCGATCCCAGGACCCTGGGATCATGACCTGAGCTGAAGGCAGAGGCTTTAACCCACTGAGCCACCCAGGCACCCCTCATCTGCTTTTTAAAACAAATCTCTCATCTCCCCCAAATTAAAAAAAAAATTCTTCTATGTTGAAACTTAAACTTGAAAGGAACTTTAAAAAAATTTTTTACTTTTTTATTCTTGGATTTTTTTATTCTTGGGTTTTAATATCCAAGATTTTAACATACCTGATTCCAAAAAAGACTTCAGCAGTTGTAGCGATGATTTGCCTTGAATTTCAGAGGTGAAATGTAGAATATGTATGTATGATCACAAGTAACATTTTTACTAATTATTGACCAGGATCACTAAAATGATTCCCGCAGATAAAAATAAATAGCTAGACTATTTCTCTGAAGAAATAGAAAGCACCCCCAAAAAGTGCTAATTTCACCCCTACCCTCGTTGGGTTAAAAAGGTAATAATAGCAGGAGACTCAAGGATGATACTTCTCAATATATTCGTCTTTTGAGCGATGTCATTCTGAAGATCTAGAACAGACTTGTCCCCACAAGCCTGGTGCCCAGCTGACTTCCAGGGATCCTTCCCTTTTCCATTATTCTGAGAATTTCCATCACTTCCCTCTCTGTTGGATCTTCTCTTTTCTGAGTCTCAAGTCCGTCTTTATTATATTGCTTCCTTGTTTTATTAGTACATATCCTTTCTAAGAAAGGATGCATGCGAGATGTATTTTTTAATATTTTGCCTATCGGAAAACAATCTTATAATGTGTGTGCTCCTTCTTGGTAACTTGGCTCACTATAAAATTCCTGCCTGGAAATCAGTTTTCTATGGAGTTTTGAGGCACCTCATTGTTTTCTAGCTTCTGGTGTTGGCTTGAGGAATCTAAAATCATTCTAATTCCCACAGCGGTATGAAATGTCACAGTGATATACCTTGGGAAGGGTCAGTTTTATCCACTGGGTTGGAGGTTCAGTAAGCTGGGTTTTTGTTTTTTTTTTAATTTGGTAGCTCTCCTCTTTCCATTTTGGAAAATTGTCTAATGATTTAATATTTTTCAGTCCTCCATTTTACCCGTCTCTCTTTCTGGAACTCTTTTTAGGCAGATGTTGGATATTCTGGTCTAGTCTTCTAATTCTTTTATCAAGAAACAGTCTGCTCTATTTTTTGGAAGACTTCCTTGATTTCAACTCTCAACTTTCCTACTGAGTTTTATATTTCTGCTGTCATGAGTTTCATTTTCCCTGAGCTCATTTTGGTTCTCTGATTGATCCTTTTTTTGTAGCATTCTGTTCTTTTTCTTTGTGTCCAGCCTTTAGATGTTTCTGTTGGTCTTTCTACATTTTCTCTCCTCTCCTGTCTGGAGACCGGAGGTCAGGCTCCAATACCTTAGAAGATGTGAGGGCTCCTCATGTAGCATTCTGTGGGCATTCAGTCACGTATCCTCTGTTTTCAGTCAAGTACTCAAACCTGCAATTCTGTCTGGTGCCCCTCAGTCCAGAGTCTGCTTACCTTCTCTAGAAAATAAACTCCCCATCTTCCCCAGAGAGGGAAAAGGGCAATGCGGAGTGAGAAAGAGGCTCTGGAAATTTCTCTGCTCTTTAAGAAGCTTTTTGCCAACTGTCCTTATTTGGCACCTACCCTCCCCACCCAGAGTGCCAGGCTCCTGTTCCTATAAGTCTGGTGATGACGATCTCCCGTGAGCTTAGGATTCAGCTTTCTCAGTTTCTTAAGTCAGTTATCCCATATCCTTCTGAATTCCAGCTTTCAAAATGTTGTTGGTATTGCTTTCTTTCCTGTTTCTTTGTCCTTGTAGATTTATGGGCGGGAGGGGCACCAAAAAGCAAGCAAAGAGGATTTTTGCTGTGGTGTAGCGGTGATTCGGGAAGGCAAAAATGAGACACATGTGTTTCATCTGCCATCTGGAGTCCATGTTCTTTTCCTCCTTCAGGGTAGCAGAGATTGTGTTTCTTCCAGAAGTCTACTTGGACGACCCCAGAATCCACTCCTGTATTTCTTGTCCAGGCTCCTCTAACAGAGATGAATTGCATCGAGCTGAAAACCTGATTGGATTCACCCCTGTTTTGTTTTGCTGTGTTTACTCGGGCTTCCTAACTAGACTTCAGGCTCCTTGAAGGCCGGGAGAAGACCTCGTTCTCCTCCTACAGAACCCACACTGGGAAGACAAGGCCTAGTGCCAGCAGCCACTCCAATAATTGTTGATCACTGCTTTTCTTTTTTTTTTTCCTTGAAGATTTTGTTAATTTCTTTGACAGACAAATCACAAGTAGGCAGAGAGGCAGGCAGAGAGAGAGAGAGGAGGAAGCAGGCTTCCTGCTGAGCAGAGAGCCCCATGCAGGACTCGATCCCAGGATCCTGAGATCATGACCTGAGCCGAAGGCAGAGGCTCAACCCACTGAGCCACCCAGGCACCCCGATCACTTGCTTTTCTGCTAAACAAAGAGTGAGATTTAGGGAAAGGACCATGCTGTGACATATTTTCCTCTTGCCTCACTGAATCTCTCTCCCAGGATGCTCGAAATGGATCTCAGGAAACCAGAACATGTTCCCCTAGAAAAATCCTAGGCCAGTGCCTTTTCTAACCATGTCCTAAGTCAAGCTTCTTTTTCGGGTGTTTCTATTTACGAATTCCCATATTTGGTTAAGGAAGCCATTGTTCTCCCAGCCCCGCATGTGCAGTTCTTCTTACTTCCTTACCTGTGAGGTAGCTGACTGTGGTATAATAAAGGGCCTCCTTCTCTTTCCTGTGTACTAGATGGCCATGGTTTTTATGCTGTATTAAAATGACTCCTTTTGTAGACATTGAAAATGTTTAACGTGGAGAGAAGAACAAAGAGTATAGAAGTATAATAGTAGAAGTAACAGAACAAAGAGTAATCACATTTCATGAGGGAAATTCCTTATGGAAGTTCTAATAAAGTATCATAAATCTTATGTAGGCGATACAAGAGGCTGAAGATGGGCTAAAGGAATTGGATGCAGGAATCATTGAATTAAAAAAGCGTGGGGACAAGTTGCAGATTGAGCAGCCTTCCATGCAGGAACTATCCAAACTTCAGGTATGGTTTTCTACCAGCAACATTTTAGCTTCAATGATGCATTCTAACTGGAAGTCAAGAAAAAATTATTTTCTGCATTTCCTTGGTCGTTCTCTATATAATTCATGTCTCTTAGGTCCTAATCTTTATTTTAAGCAACACTTAGAAAATTTTCTGAAACTTTTACCAGATTTAACGTGATAAAATAAATTGTGTTCTCAAACTTCTAAGATTTTTTTTCCTCTGACATTTACTTTATTATTATTCCAATGGTTAAGCATTGTGGTATATATACTTTAGTTGTGGCATATTATTTTTTACTCTAGAAAATATAATAATTATCACTCTTATCTGGAAAAGTTAAAAAAATAAACAGATATCTACCCTGCATTGTAGTGTACCTCAAAAAACTATTTGTTTATTTGTTTGTTTATTTGATAGAGAGATAGAGAGCACAAGTAGGCAGTGGGGCAGGCAGAGGGAAAGGGAGAAGCAGGCTCCCTGCTGAGCAGAGAGCCCCATGCGGGGCTCGATCCCAGGACCCTGGGATCATGACCTGAACTGGAGGCAGCTGCTTAACTGACTGAGCCACCCAAGTCCTCCATCAAAAATCTGTTTTAAAGAAAAAATGCTCAAGCTAATACTTTTTAGAAAGTAGTTTTTCTCTGGTGTTCAAAAACTGTAGTTAATCTTTCATGCATGTCTGAATGGAAGGGAGACACGGTTTCAAAACCAGACCAACAGAAAAAAATAAACTAGAAGGTAGGTGAAATCTAAACAGATTTCCCAACATCCTCCAGGAGTAGGAAGTAATTGGGGGTTAATTTGCTCTCTTAGATCAGGCTGCTTGGCAAAAATCCAACATGGGGGTGGTAGGAAGGAAGTGGTATATTAGACCAGCAAAAGTTAGCAGTTGATAAGCAACGTCGTTAAATTACATTAAGAGAGAATGGTGTACAGTGACACACACGTGTTAAGGTTTCTCTGCATTACAGAGAACCGTTGAGGGATTAATAGAACCGTTGAGGGATTAATAGAACCGTTGAGGGATTAATAGTGTAAGTCCAGCACAGGGTCACAAGTTCTTCCTTTTGAGAAAATAAAATAGCTCTTATTTTAAAAAGAACATTTTTATGTTAACTGTCTCATTCCATTATCTAGCATTTCACAATGTCATAAGCCCAGTGCCCCCACTTTGCACTTAGACAGTTTTCCAACAGTGCTTCAATGTCAGGTGGAAGAGTCCAGCATCATCGTTGTAAATGGGCATTAAAGTTGAACTTTTCCAGATTGAGCCATTTTGGCCTGCTCAACCTTAATATGATACATTAATCAGGTCCATATGGTTCAAATAAATTTTGTGTTTGGTGGATCATCATCTCCTAAAATGTCTTTCCAGTTTAAATAGTTATTTATTTACTCTACCACATTTGGCAAAAACATTGCCTTTTTAAGTCTTAAAGCATTTCGCTCACATTAAACTCCTCTGTTTCTCTAGCTCTTTATTTAGTCCAAAATGTGATCATTATTCAGCAGATAAAATGTGGAAGATACTTTATTCAATTACTCTAAAATTATGTAAATGTTAAGAACACTATAAAAATTAGAATTACATTAGAAAATTAGAATTTACACTTAACACTTCCCTCAGCCACATGAACAACTTTTCAACATTTTAACCCCACATCCTACCATAAACTTTTGATACCCTGAGAAGAGAGCTGTCAAATTGACCTCACGACATCCGTAGCCAATATTTTTGCACATCCTTTGGAATTTGTAAATATTTAGCTTATCTTTTCTGAAGGAGGTTTCAAAGAGAATCATGAGAAAGATAGGCAGTGCTCTGCATAGAGAGTATCACCACTGGTCAGATACGACGGACTGTTCTTGGTTGGGTTGTGGACTTCGTAGGTAGCATACCTTTCAGCAAAGAGTCAACACATGAGATTATGCTGAGCGAAATAAGTTAAGCAGAGAGAGTCAACTATCATATGGTTTCACTTATTTGTGGAACATAAGGAATAACAGGGAGGACATGGGGAGATGGAGAGGAGAGGGGAGTTGAGGGAAATTGGAGGGGGAGATGAACCATGAGAGACTGTGGACTCTGAAAAACAATCTGAGGGGTTTTGCTGGCGAGGATGTGGAGAAAGGGGAACTCTCCTACACATGCTCCCTCCTACACTGTTGGTGGGAATGCAAGCTGGTGCAACCACTCTGGAAAACAGCATGGAGGTTCCTCAAAAAGTTGAAAATAGAACTACCATACGACCCAGCAATTGCACTACTAGGTATTTACCCTAAAGATACAAACGTAGTGATCCCAAGGTGCACGTGCACCTGAATGTTTATAGCAGCAATGTCACAATAGCCAAACTATGGAAAGAACTAGATGTCCATCAACAGATGAATGGATAAAGAAGATGTGGTATATATACACAATGGAATACTATGCAGCCATCAAAAGAAATGAAATCTTGCCATTTGCAACGACATGGCTGGAACTAGAGGGTATCATGCTTAGTGAAATAAGTCAATCAGAGAAAGACAACTATCATATGATCTCCCTGATATGAGGAAGTGGAGATGCAACATGGGGAGTTTGGGGGGTAAAAAAAGAATAAATGAAACAAGATGGGATCGGGAGGGAGACAAACTGTAAGAGACTCTTAATGTCACAAAACAAACTGAGGGTTGCCAGGGGGAGGGGGTTAGGGAGAGGGTGATGGGGTTATAGACATTGGGGAGGGTATGTGTTATGGTGAGTGCTGTGAAGTGTGTAAACCTGGCAATTCACAGACCTGTACCCCTGGGGCTAATAATACATTATATGTTTATTAAAAAATTAAAAAATTATTAAAAAAATAAAAAGAAAAACAATCTGAGGGGTTTGAAGGGATAGGGGGTGGGAGGTTGGGCCAACCTGGTGGTGGGTATTGTGGAGGGTACGTATTGCTTGGAGCGCTGGGTGTGGTGCATAAACAATGAATTCTAGTACACTGAAAAGTAATTTAAAAAATTAAAAATAAAAAAAAAGGAGTCAACACATGAATTGAGAGTGAGTATCACTGTCTCTGTTTTGTAGGACATGTATGATGAACTGATGATGACCATTGGCTCCCGGCGGAGTGGGCTGAACCAGAATCTTGCACTTAAGAGTCAGTATGAAAGAGCCCTGCAAGATCTGGCTGACCTACTGGAGACTGGACAGGAGAAGATGGCAGGTGACCAGAAAATCATCGTGTCCTCCAAAGAGGAAATTCAACAACTACTTGACAAACATAAGGTAAAGAGAATGAGAGAGAGAGAGAATGTAGCTGTGAAAGCATATTCTCGCTCACTGATATGTATCTACCTAGTAAAACCTATTATTAATCTTTCATGCGTTCCTCCTTGAATAAAACATTCTTTAAAATGGTCAACAAATGTATATTCAAACCTGTGGACACTAAATAGCACAGGAAAATTATGGAGGATACATTCCTATAATTTTGTGAGTTAAAAAAGAATACAGAGGCACTTGGGTGGCTCAGTTGGTTTAAGTGTCTGACTCTCGACCTTAGCTCTGTTCTTGATCTCAGGTCATGAGTTCAAACCCTGTGTTGGATTCCATGCTGGGTGCAGAGCTTAAACTTAATTAACAACAACAACAACAACAAAAAAGAATACCAACATTCCTAGTAATTTTAATTATCCCTTCCTCGTTAGTCAAAGCCAGGCTTTTTCCCTTCATTTACTGCAACCAGTGGGAAACTTGACTTTCTTCAAAGTGCCTAGCTTCCTTCTTAAGTCTCTTTTGATTTGTCCTTGTGTCTTTTATGGCCCATTTATTCGTCTAGCCCTAAGTATTCTGGAGAGAGTGCTTCCCTTGTCCTGGCCAAAGGCTCCTCACCATGCCCCAGGAAAGCGGAGCTACCTACCCAGCTGTGGGACTGGGCATCTGTCTCGTCTGTGCATCACTCAGCTCTTCCGGCCAATAAGCACATGCGCCTCTGGTTGCTGTGGGCCTCAAAGAGTTTATTCCTGGGACAACGAGTCCTTTCACTATGTGATCAAATGTGGTATGCCTGAGGCTGCCCTATCAGTACGTCCCATGGCCAAGCTCAAGTTAGACACTTCTGCTTAGTAAAGGAATGCCTGTTTAATGTGAACACAAATGACTCTTGCATTTTTGGAATGACTACAGAAGGAGTAGTTTTACCAGTCCAGAAACCCAAATTCTCAGACTGTAGGAATGTCATACGTGGACATTTTGAAAAGCCTACTGGGATGTAGATAGTTAACATTCTACCATTATGTAGCTCTGGTGGCTTATAAAGGTGAATTTTGGTGGGGAGGGGAGTGGGGTGTACTTCTTGCTATTTTTCCCAGAGATTTTTGTCCAAAACATTGTGATTTATTAAAGCCTTATCATTTGGCTTTGAAAACATTGCTTTAAAGTTCACAGCTGGTTTTCTTCAAATCTCTGACAACAGTAATAAAATATCATCCTGAGTTATTCCAGAGAGGAAGCTAGGATCAATGAGTATAAATAACAGAGATGTAGGCCCAATAGGTAAAGAACTCTAAAAGGAACACTGCCATTGAGCAGACAACCCTTCTGGCCATGGGAAGACCATCCAAGGCCATTAGGGGGAGATTGGGTTATAAAAGGAATATCAGTTTTTGGTGAATGTTGGGCTGAATGACCTCCGAGTTCTCGTCCAACTTTCAGATTCTCTGATATAATAATTGTCAGTTAAAAATGAAGATTCTGGCTTTTTTTGACCAGACTGTTTCTGACAGAGAGCTCTGCAGTGACCTTGAACATAGCATGTTCTATAGCCTGAGCAGTTCAGTGTCCTCACCCACCAAATGGGAAATAGAATTCCATACCTCGAAGAGGTGTTTTAAGGGTTCACTGAGTTGGTCAGTAAAGCATTGGTAGAGTTTCAGCATATAGTAAGCACTAAACACTGTTATCAGTTTACAGGTCTTCAACTTCACCCACAGTGGAGGGAACAGAAAATGGGATAACCCCTGTTTACCTCCTCTAGGGCCTTTTACACATAAAAAGTAACATTTTGAAACACGTTTGTAGGACTGCCCAAGTCCTATCATTCTGTTGTGTGTGGATATAATATAAGGGAAATTTAAAACTGTATAATACCGATAGGTACTTGTCGAGCTGTGCTTGGCAGTGAGTATTGGAGCACAGCAAATGCTCCAGGAATTTGGAAAGTAGAGCTCCAGCCTAGACACAGAGGAAGGAAAGTCAGGAATGGTTAGAGTGAGGACATCTTGGGAAGTACAGAGTAAAGACAGAGACCGAAGACAGGGGCCTGGGAGCTAATGTGTCCGGGGATAAGGAAGGCCCGTCTGTGTGGTGGGGGTAGTGAGAGTCTCCCAGATTGCACAGGGCTGAGGCCCCGAGAGGGCAGAGGAACTGTGTTAGCAGCCGGTCACACCTGAAGAGCTCTGTCTGGGGGACAGAGTGTCTGCAGCCCGGCATGTATAGGTGTCCTTGAGGGACGGGAGGCCGGTGAGGGGACTGAAGCCCCCTTCTCTGCTGGAAGCTGTGAGTGCCTGCGTGGAAAGGGGAGACAGCGGGGCTGGACAGATACTGCTCGGATTCTGAGTTTCACCAGCTTTCATGTCTAAAGCAGCTTTTGTTGTCAGGTGGGATACGTATGAGTTGCTGACCTCTCTGTCCCCGAAAACTTGCAGGAATACTTTCAGGGCCTGGAATCTCATATGATCTTGACTGAAACGCTCTTCAGAAAGATAATCAGCTTTGCAGTCCCACAGGAAACACGGTTCCACGCGGAACTGATGGCACAGGCGTCCGCTGTACTGAAGCAGGCTCACAAGAGGGGCGTGGAGTTGGAGTACATTCTGGAGGTGAGACAGTCCACGTACTTACTCCCTTCGCCCACAGCAGACTCAACTGCAGAACCTGCCATTCAGGCAAGACCTGTTGACCCACACCATGCACCTCATAGAACTTTGGAACTCCCTCAGACAGCATCGCGTTCTGCCCTGTCCCTCTTGTCTTTCCTGTTTCAATTTGGATAAAGGTTCTGCCTCACCTTGAGTCGGCTAGCTTCCCTCCGTACCGACTGCAGTTAGGGCACGAAGATACGTGGGGTTTCGACAGTCAGACTAAAAAACCGCCGACCTTGCGGTTGAAATGATTGAAAAAGCCTGCAAATGATTTTTTAAAAGATTTTCCAGTTTCGGCTAAAGTAAAAATCAGAATTTAGGAGTGGTGTGGGATTTCTCCTTAGTAGGATGTCTACACTGTATATTTCTGTTTCTCAAATGTCTGTGGTAGCTTTTTCTATTTGTGAATGTCATATATTCACTTTACTATATGAAGTAAGCACCCTCTTCCCTTTTGCTTAAATCATACACACATCATCACTATGGTAAAGAATGAAACCGTGCATATCAGAGGTCTACTGTGTTCCAGGTGCCCTGGGTACAATCATTCCATTTAATCTCTTGATGGACAAGAGAGTTATATTATCCCCATTTTTTTAATGTTATAAATGAGGGTCAGAGAGGTTTATTAACTTGCCCATGTTCACGCAGCAGATTGGTTACAGAAGGAAATCCTGTTCACAGTGTTTTGGGGAGGTCGCCATCTGATTCACATGCTTCAGAGCCATCTTTTGCTTCTCAGAGCAAACCCCCAATATAAACATCTCCCACATAACGTTAAAGAGAATCTGTTGAAAGCATATTTTGCACGCAAAAGAGGATCCTGTTCCTGAACAAGGATTCTTTAGCTCACAGACTGATACTATGTTTCTAGACATGGTCTCATTTGGATGACGACCACCAGGAGCTCAGCAGACAGCTAGAGGCGGTGGAAAGCAGCATCCCGAGTGTGGGGCTGGTGGAAGAGAGCGAGGACAGGCTCATCGACCGGATAACACTCTACCAGGTCAGCGTCTGATGGCATCTTGGTGTGTGAAAAGTAGCAATGTCTTCTTTTGAAACTTTCCCATGGTTTTAATGGAATCTAAGCAAACTTGCCATCAAATATTTCATTAAGTATTTTTACTTTTATTTCAAGCTGTTGACATTGTTGAAAGCAGATAGATTTTAAGTGTTTGCTTTATAATAGAACATAAAGATCTTTCTTCTTCTTCTTTTTTTTTTTTAAACAAGAGAGCTCTTTGAAAATTCAGCCGCCACCAAGCATTTTCTGTGGTGTTATGCTGGTGTCGTGGTATTCTTATAGCTTCATAGTTTTAAATGTACCTGAAGTTACTACAAAAAGAAGAAAGGAAAGGAGAGGAGGGGAGGGGAGGGGAGGAGAGGAGAGAGAGAAAAGAAAAGAAAAACAGAAAAGAAAGAAGAGTAATATCTATACTTAGATATGGAGGAGCCATCTCAAAGTTTCTAATCTTACTTGGGGGCAAATAGTTGACGTCTGACTAACACGACGTGGCAACGTTATGGGGCACAAGAGATACTGTAATTCTTAAAGAGAAAAATTGTATCATCCAAACTTTTAACCCAGTATTTTCAATCAATTTTAGCATTTGAAATCCAGCCTTAATGAATACCAGCCCAAATTATATCAGTTATTAGACAATGGGAAACGACTGCTCATATCCATTACCTGCTCAGATCTAGAAAGCCAGCTAAATCAACTTGGAGAACACTGGTTAAATAACACCAACAAAGTGTCTAAGGAGCTTCACAGATTGGAAACAGTGTTGAAACACTGGACCAGGTAACACGGTGACTATTATATATCACTGTAGATTAGTGCTGAAACATCTTTATAGGGCATTTAATATTTAATATAGGCATTTAAGATCAGTGGGCATGAGACTTGAAAAAGATAATCTCTTATCTGGGCACTTATTTCGTGTTTTGGAAAATAAAGGCGAAAACAAAACCCCCACTTGGATTCTGATGTAATTGTATAAATAAGGAGTTAGAAGTGGGCAGCGAAGCAAGTGCCTAATGCACTCTCGCTTGGACATTTGCCGATGGACTATACATGGGCGGTCAAAGTAAAACCTTAAAAGGAGAGGTGGAAGGAAAGTGTGTTTGAGAAAGTAAAGTTTCTGAAGGGCAGACTGATTTTACATAGGGAAACACTCTATTTCTACACCACCTTTATTTTTAAGAACTATAATATTTTCTAAATAGCCTCAATGTGAAGGAGTAAGTATGTGTATATAGTAGGTATATAAAGAGTGTGTATATGTATATACACATATATATAAGTGTGTGTGTGTATATATACACATATATATATATTTACATTCAGGTTAGAAATGGGAAAACTGAAACTTGCTTACAGTATAAATTTGAAGGGTAGTTGAGGGTGTGAACGCAAGACATTATTCTCCCAAACCTGTCATGTCTCTTGTTTTAAAATTGACATTGCTGTATAAGATGGGTTAGCAGAAGAGATATATTGGATGTTTACTTAGGAGGCTCATTAATATAATTACAGATATCAAAGTGAATCTGCAGAACTTACTCACTGGTTACAGTCTGCAAAAGACAGGCTAGAATTTTGGACTCAACAATCTGTGACAGTCCCCCAAGAATTGGAAATGGTCCGAGATCATCTAAATGCTTTCCTGGTAAGCCTAAGGTTCTAAATCATTTGATTAAATTTTCTATACTTAGTAAGCCAACCTGCAGAGAATTTGTCAATGTTAACGATGTGTGGTCAATCCTTGTGCAAAATAATAGGCTTCCGCATTGCCTCGTTAGAGCAGTTTTCAAGGAATGGCTATGTTGTTGGCTTTCGTTCAAGGCAATGGTGTGCTTCTTTTGTTTTTCTCTGGAGTGCTTACCGTAACTCCCCTTCTAGATGTAAAGAAAAATTGTTTATGTAGTCCTTAAATTAAAGGTCAGACCATTTACTCCCAGTTCGAACATTGCTACTTCTTTTAGGAGTTTTCCAAAGAAGTGGATGCCAAATCTTCCCTGAAATCATCTGTTCTGAGCACTGGAAATCAGCTTCTTCGATTAAAGAAAGTGGACACAGCTGCCCTACGTTCAGAGCTATCACACATTGATAGCCAGTGGACTGACCTGCTGACAAATATTCCCGCTGTACAGGAGAAGCTCCACCAGGTATAGAAATAATCATAAGTTTAGGGGCGCCTGGGTGGCTCAGTGGGTTAAGCCTCTGCCTTCGGCTCAGGTCATGATCTCAGGGTCCTGGGATCGAGTCCCGCATCAGGCTCTCTGCTAAGCAGGGAACCTGCTTCCCCCTCGCTCTGCCTGCCTCTCTGCCTACTTGTGATCTCTGTCTGTCAAATAAATAAAGAAATAATCATAAGTTTAAATCATAGTAGTTGACTTAAGCAGTATGAAATGGAAAGAGAGCTAACCTGCTTATACTTAGAAATTTAAATCAGCTTTGTCATGGACATCTTGCCTTTTCTCTCTTTCGTTGTTCTGCATACTAAAAGTGAACTGTTCTGTAAAGCCATATGTACAAATGTCATATCTTCCAAGGACTTCTTTATTGTCTGTGTGTGTGGGATGTAGAACAGAACCTTCATCTGGCCTTGTTTAAACTCTGTTTTCTCATGAGTAAGATGTGGGAGATTACACTTCCCTCATAAAGTGAGTAGTTCTGAGGATTCAATCACAATATGTATAAAAGACCTATAATCTCACCTACAATAGGACAGTTGACATTCAATAAGTATGCACTTTCTTTATCTGGAAATACACCTCCCTTCCCTGGACCCCAGACAGTGTATGTTTCTCTTTCTTTGATATTCATCCCTCTACCAGGTCTGATAGCTCTTTTTGATGTCTGTCTTACCCTCCTAATCAGTAGCTATGCATTTCTAGGGGGCAGGAAACATCTCGCATTCATCTCTGTATCTTCCCGCACCACATGGAAGTCCATAAATATTTTAAATGATGGCTTTTGTTTCTCCAAATCATTATAATAAATATCTATAAAAATGTATGATAGAACAAGTAAGAATCAGAATTCTAAGTATATTTTAGTTAAAGAGTAAGGAAATTGGCCATGCTCTTAGGAATAAATATTAGAGTGCCAAAAAATCTAGAAAATGATAGTTTGTAGTGTGGTATTTTTCTTTCTTCCTTTAACATTCCTGAGTCATAATACACAGAAATTTTTACAGGATAATTAATAAAATACATCTGTCGAATGTTTTGTAGTTAAGTTTTCTTTAACTCATAAAACTAGCTATAAAATAAGAGTAATATTTTCTTCTTACTGGTATTTTGATTAATTAGTTAATGTTTATACAATGTTTATAGTATTGGATGTCAAGTGAACATAAGATGACTATTATTGTTCCGTGTTTGCCTGATGTTTAATTTTAGGCTTCTAATGAGGTTAAGATCCAAAGATGCCATTAAGAATGGTTATCTCTGTTGGTACACTGGCAAGTATTAATGCAGGGTTTTTAGGTTGGCAGAATTCTGGTTTGAATTTTAACACTTGCGTCTTGTTTTGTCTCTTATTGGGCAGCTCCAAATGGATAAGCTGCCTTCCCGCCATGCCATTTCTGAAGTTATGACTTGGATTTCTCTCATGGAAAATGTTATTCAAAAGGATGAAGAGAGTATAAAAAATTCAATAGGTTACAAGGCAATTCATGAATACCTTCAGAAATATAAGGTAATTGGACATTTTTTTCTTTTAATCTTTTCATATTTTAGGACTGTTTTATTAAAAGAATTCAAAAGCTCAAATTATAGACATCAGATTTTGGAGTGTGTGTTTCATATAAAGTGACCAGATAGGGGAACAAGGGTAAGAAAACTGCCTCCCTAGTTGTAGACATGGAAAAGTTGTCCAGTATTAGAAATAGTTTTGAATATGATTTTGTGTCATTGAAAAAATGATAAAACAAACCATGAGAGATTCTTAACTCTGGGAAACAAACTGAGGATTGCTGAAGGGGAGGTGGGTGAGGGTGTGGGGTAACTGGGTGATGGGCATTAAGGACAACCTATGATGTGATGAGCCCTCGGTGTTATAAGCAAATGCTGAATAACCGAATTCTACATCTGAAACAAAAAAGATAATTCTAAAGAAGAAAATGGTATAATTTATAAATATGTTATAGTGAGATTATGCAATTTATCCAATTCTACATCCCGTACCTAAAATATATCCATGTATTCATATTCAACATATTAATAAATTCAAAATTTAAAAAATTCTTATAAATTCAAATTCAGTATAATTATAAATTCAAAATTTATAAATTCAGGTTGGTCATACGTGATATATAATGAATTTCTGATAATAATGCATTATGTAAATGTATACAGATTTTGCCATTTGGACTAAATCATGGAAATGATAGTATTAATCTTAAGGTTACTTGAGGCTTCCCAATTCCTGATGAAATATAAGATATTTACATGCATAACCTTGTTTTCTTATTTTTCTCCCTTCCCTTTCCAGGGTTTTAAGATAGATATTAACTGTAAACAGTTGACAGTTGATTTTGTGAATCAGTCCGTGCTACAAATCAGTAGTCAGGATGTGGAAAGTAAACGCAGTGATAAGACTGATTTTGCTGAGCAACTGGGAGCCATGAACAAAAGTTGGCAAATCCTGCAGGGTCTCGTAACCGAGAAGGTAAGCCTCTCCTGTCCATAATTACACGGAAATGCCAAGAACAGGCACACTGTAAAGAAAATTCATTTCACAAGTAGCTTAGCTACACATGGCATGCAAACATTTCTGCAGGGTTCCATTGCTCTAAACACTCTTTACTCTTGATAATTATTTTCTCTTATATATCCTCTACTCTTCACCTACAACACGTTGTTTTACTTTTTCTAAAGATGCCTCTTAACTTTGCCTTGCCTTTAAGTTGACTTCTTTACTTTCTTACCAACACTAGCCACTGATTCACACTTGGTAAGATTTATTTCTTCATCATATATACAATAAACTGTATTTGAAGAATTCTTAATTTAAAGCTAATGGTGTCTTGAGTTTAAAATGAATTGCTCATTTCATTGTTATGGTTTTTTTTTTTTCAGATCCAGATGTTGGAAGGCTTATTAGAATCTTGGTCAGTATATGAAAATGATGTACAAAGTCTGAAAACTTGGTATGAAACCCAGGAAAACAGACTAAAGCAACAGCATCGCATTGGAGATCAGGCTTCAGTTCAGAACGCAATGAAAGACTGTCAGGTAACTTGTCCAGGTGGCTGACAGGCGTACGTCACGGTTTCATGGTATAGGCCAAAGGAAGTCTTAGACCCTGGCAGTTGAGATTAAATACTGAAAAAAGTTTTGCTCAGTAATGAATTTCTCAGATTATGTGAGTTTATAGGGTTGTTGTTTTTTTTAACCATTATGTACTTTCACCTATTTAAAATAATTTGAAATTATGAGAATTTCGAGACATACTCCTAAGTAGAGAGAATGCTTGTAACCCTTCTATACTGATCATCAGATTTAATAGTTAATATTTCGATGTCTTTGCCTGAATTATTTCTTTTCTTAAATATTTTCCAGTGAACCCCAGATGTCACGTTATTTTCTTCCTGCCTACCACAATACACATCTCTAAGAAACTAACATTTTCTTATATATCCATAACATCATTATCACCACAAAAGCTTTAACAATAATCCTTTAATATCATTCAATGCTCAATTCATAATACTGTTTCCTCAGTTTTCTTTAAAATGTCTTTTTTTTCCAGTTAATCTATCACATAAGGGTACAAAAATGTCCACATGCCACATTTGTTATCAGATCTGTAAAGCCTCGTTAGTATTTTTTTTTAAATACAACTAACTTGTTGCAGGACCTGTAGACTGGCCTCTGTTCAGGATTAGCCTGTGGACTTCCTTTAAGATGTCATTGACATTGGTTTTCTCTCGTCTGTATCTCCTGTAAAGGGAAGTTAACAGTAAAGACTTGAAGGAATTCTGTTATCAGCTCTAAGAAGCCGAGTGCTTCACAGGGGACCGTGGTGCCTTCTCCCGTGTCCCACAGGAAGCATTCAACAGCTTCTGCTTGTTCTGTTGTTAGTGATAAGTTAAAATAATACAATAATTTTTAATGTACAGATTAGCTGTGATGGTTCTCTGTAGTGTTTCCAGAGACCAGTTGAAGACTCAGCTGTGAAGCAGTTTTACAGAAACACTCCTTTCCCCAAATCTTGAAAGACCTTTCATAATGATTTTTCTTCCAACTAGCATTTTTTTCTGAGGACACATGTAAAGAGATATATTTAAGCTCTCGGTGAAAGCTTTTCCATTCAGAATAGGAAAAGCAGATGCCCTTGTGCTGGGCTGACAATCTCATGAATTGTCATTTCCAGAGTGTATAAAAGTGACAAAGAAAACCATCATATAGAGAAATACCTAGAAATTTTTAAAAGTTGCTTCACATCAGAAGATGGGTGTGTAGAACACTGAAGACCGAAACTATGTATCAACAATTCTCACTGCATTTCCTGTTTTCCAGGGACCAGTAGTGTTTCTAATTTTGGCCACCAATTCTATATATCAAAATGTACCCCAAAAATCCGGAATTTCACAATTTTACTTTGAGGGAGAAGTCAGACCTCTTAAATTCCTAAATTAAAATGTTTCCATTCAAGTTAAAAGATCATTTAAGTGTGAACGTCAGTAAGATTAGTTATGTCCTTGTGGTAAACTTTACTGGTAAAACTGAAATAATACATCCACTTTTCCTTTTTTTTCTTCTTTCTCTCCTACTTTTTCTCACTATTTTTCTCTTCTCTTTCATGTACTTTTTTCCTGCCATTTTTCCATTTTGTTTCTTTTCATGGCTATGTCTTCTATTTAAGAGAGGCATTACTACCAGAAAATATAGTGGATTCTTTCCATAGTTTAGCTATTGTAGACATTGCTGCTATAAACATTCGGGTGCACGTGCCCCTTCAGATCACTACGTTTGTATCTTTAGGGTAAATACCCAGTAGTGCAATTGCTGGGTCATAGGGTAGTTCTATTTTCAACATTTTGAGGAACCTCCATGCTGTTTTCCAGACTGGTTGCACCAGCTTGCATTCCCACCAACAGTGTAGGAGGGTTCCCCTTTCTCCACATCCTCGCCAGCATCTGTCATTTCCTGACTTGTTAATTTTAGCCATTCTGACTGGTGTGAGGGGATATCTCATTGTGGTTTTAATTTGTATTTCCCTGATGCCAAGTGATGTGGAGCACTTTTTCATGTGTCTGTTGGCCATCTGGATGTCTTCTTTGCAGAAATGTCTGTTCATGTCCTCTGCCCATTTCTTGATTGGATTATTTGTTCTTTGGGTGTTGAGTTTGCTAAGTTCCTTATAGATTTTGGACACTAGCCCTTTATCTGATATGTCGTTTGCAAATATCTTCTCCCATTCTGTCAGTTGTCTTTTGGTTTTGTTAACTGTTTCCTTTGCTGTGCAAAAGCATTTGATCTTGATGAAGTCCCAATAGTTCATTTTTGCCCTTGCTTCCCTTGCCTTTGCTGATGTTCCTAGGAAGATGTTGCTGCGCTTAGTGAAATAAGTCAATCAGAGAAAGACAACTATCATATGATCTCCCTGATATGAGGACGTGGAGATGCAACAGGGGGGGTTAGGGAGATAGGAGAAGAATAAATGAAACAAAATGGGATTGGGAGGGAGACAAAGCATAAGTGACTCTTAATTTCACAAAACAAACAGAGGGTGGCTGGGGGAAGGGGGGGTTATGAGAGGGGAAGGGGGGTTATGGACATTGGGGAGTGTATGTGCTATGGTGAGTGCTGTGAAGTGTGTAAACCTGGCGATTCACAGACCTGTACCCCTGGAGATAAAAAAATACATTATATGTTTATAAAAAAATAAGAAATAAATAAAAAATTAAAAGAAAATATAGTGGAAGCCTGGCCAAGTTGCACTCTTTTCCAGACCCAAATTTTAGTCTCATAGAAGGTCACACCAGGCAGTATCAGGAGGAAAAGCTTAAAATGTGGTTTAAAGACCTTCACACACAATGCCAATTAATGATTTCAAATGTAGTCATTTTTTTTTTTAAAACAAAGAACGGAATGAAAGCAACCCACACAGTTATTTTGGGCATCACATAAAAATCACAACAGCTTAATGGCAGGTTCTATTTGGCAGTACCACAAACCTTGATAAAAATTTATTGTCATTTTTGAGAAATTGTTCCTCTGGACCGAAGTGTGAAATTCAAGCCAACAGACTTAAATTGGTGACTGGATTTAAGCTTTATTTTATTTAAAACATCTTGAATATATTCCCACTCTTTCAGAGGTGATTTATTAATTTAAACCAACATAAAAAATAATATTTGTGAATTAACTTAGGTTAAGAATGATTTATTGTAGCAAAAAAATGTTAGGTTTGGCTTTTTTCTTCATTGATCAGAAACAAAATCGTCTTTTAATTATTATTGAAAGGAAAGGAAAACACATTTTCGTTTTGTACAAAATATATATTTCAGTCTTGTTTCCTTCCTGGGATTTGCTTTGATGCCAACATAAGCAGCCAGGCCATTTTAGAGCTGTGTTTTTAAGCAACGGATAATTCATTTAATATTGTTCCTTAAAAAAGTTAACATCTATGGATAAATAGGATAAATTTAATTCCAATGGCTGGATTTTAGAATCATATTAAAGACATGTCGGAAGGATTGTTTATGGTTACCCTTTCAAAGAAGTAGAAAGAGAAATCCTTAAATAGTAAAATTAATGATGTTTTCCATACTGTATAAAGGACCTATAACTCTAGTAACCACTATATTCCATTCTCTGGTTAATTATCAAAGCTGTCAAAATATTGACAGAATTATGAAGTGGAAATGAAAGCACAGTATTAAAAACACAAATGATTTCCTCAGGCTACTAATTGCATGAATTTCTAATTAATACATCAAGAAAAAAATAGCCTCCTGATAATTAAGGAGAGAAAAATAAATAAATCAGTACTGACTCATAGCTGATTACCAAATAACCGAACAGACAAATACTATCCTACATTTGCCAAGTTTTTAACAGCTTAAAAGATGTTTTTTCATGTATATTATTTTGGGATTTTCTTCACTTTACCCTCCAAGGCCTACATATCTACATCTCGAGTTCTGGAGATGCACTTCTGAATACAAGAATGCACCCATGCCTTAATATATGGCTTCTCACACCGCCCAAACTTGGGATTTACATCCTTTCCATAAGTTCCCTCTGGGGACTCGCCTCCAACACTGTGCTGGGAGTCAGTAGGCTCAGGAGGCTTGGGGTCTGATCCCATCTCCTGGCTTCCCCAGCCCTGTAACCCAAGACAGGTTGTGTGACTTGATCTCCCACTTATTCATCCATAAAATGTTAATAGCAGGCTCAGCCTGCTGTACTGAGCGTTCCAAAGTTTCCAATGGCATTAAAATATAACTGGGATTATAATGTATGTTTAAGGACAATCTCTAGAACGTTGCCTCATTGTATTTTCTTTCCTGAAGATTTTATACTGTTATAAATGCACATCCTAAAGAAAGTAAGAGTTTGACTCATTAAAAAAAAAAAAAAAAAGCCCATAATCTTTCAGAATCACATAGAATCAGGGAGAAAGAAACCTAAAAGAGTTTCTGATTTTCTGTCTGAAGAAACAGACCCAGTGGCAGTTTCTCACTTCAAAGTGGCACAGCTTAATAGTAGCAGAAATGTAACTGAACTCCGATACCAAGAATACCATCCTATTGCATTTTACCCTTTGGCCTAGGACTATGTAACTTTTCCAACATGAATTTAAGAATGTATATCATGTTACCATTTCCCACATATATTTCTTTTCTTCGAACTTTTTGAAAAAAATTACATGTTATCATGTCTCTATCTATTAAGTAATCAAATTTTACTTAAACTTGGGGGGATATCAGGCTGTAGTGCACCGCAGAGTTCCATAATAGAACAACTTAAAGTGACTGTTTTAATCTTTCAGGATCTAGAAGATTTGATTAAAGCAAAAGAAAAAGAGGTGGAGAAAATTGAGCAGAACGGACTCGCTTTGATTCAGAACAAGAAAGAAGAAGTCTCTTGTGTTGTCATGAGCACGCTGCGGGAGCTCAGCCAAACATGGGCAAATTTAGACCACATGGTAATATTGCTTGAGGAGACCTGACTCCAAACATGTCATGGCGTGTTAGTTTTCCTAAAATAACTGAGTAAATAGTTACAGAACCTCTACATTGTCTTTTTGTATAAGTCTACTTCATTAACTAAGATTTTTATTTATGTGTGTGAGAGAAAGGGAGAGTACTCATGCATGCATGAGGGGAGAAGCAGAGGGGAAGCAGATTCCACACTGAGTGTGAAACCCAACATGGGTTTCATCCCAACGTGGGTTTCATCCCGTCTTACAGCCTGGAAGATCTGACCTGAGCCAAAACCAAGTCAGATGCTTACCGACTGAGCCACCCATGCACCCCTATTAACCTCTTTTTTAAAATAAAATCTAGCTTTGGGTATTTCCTATAATAAACCATTATTATGATGTACATTATTATGAATTATTATGAACATTACTCTTTTAATAACCCCAGGATTACATTTAGAAGATTAAGGGTGATATTTGGGAAATCCAAAGTAGATGTCTTTCCAAATGACACAGACCAAACTAAGAGCCTGAATTTTCTTTTGCAGATAAGTCTCAGGAAAGAATGTTCTTAGATGTTTTGTCTTAAGATATAAATTTGAGTGTGTGTGTGTGTGTGTGTGTGTGTGTGTGTGTGTGTGTGTGCATATATGAGATAAAAAGAGATAGAGGAGAATGAGGGAGGAGATAGCTAGCTAGCTCGATAGACAGATTTTTATTTCATTTTCTGGGATCAGACTGCCTAGATCTCTCTTAGTCCAATAGTATGATCTCAGATGATTTTCATAACCTCATTGTGCCTCTGGTTTTTTATCTATAGGATGGGGATTATAATTAAACCATCTCATAAGGTTGTTACAAGGATTAAATGAGTGCATTTAAAATAATAATGCATTTAAAATAATAATTTATTTCCAGATTAAATGTATTGATCTTTTATCATTTTTATATTTCATAGATATACAGCATATATATTACATATATTTACATACAAAGATTGTAAGTTACCTTTTAAAGCATTTTAATTTAGACTGAGTAGTCAAATTTCACAAAAAGACATACATTTCATTGTTGCGTCTCTCTTTTCAAGTCTTTTTTTTCCCCTCATTTCTTTATAATGCCTGAAACCCTGATGAAGTTCTTAAATATTAATGTTTCCATAAGTGAAATATGCATTCTATCATTTTAAATATTTAAAATTTTGAATATGCAATTCTAAGAAACACCTATCTCTTTCAAAAGGTTGGACAATTAAAGATACTGCTGAAGTCCGTGTTTGACCAATGGAATAATCACAAGGTGGCTTTTGATGAGATCAACAGCTACCTCATGGAGGCTAGATACTCTCTTTCCCGCTTCCGTCTGCTGACTGGTTCTTTAGAAGCTGTACAAGTTCAGGTAGACAATCTTCAGGTAAGGAATGAATGTAACCCATTTTGATGTTCTTTTGAATCTGAGAAAATAAAAAAAAAAAAAGCAAATGTGAACAGCACCCTGGAATGTGGCTATATATTGTTGGCATTTAATTATTTTTAAATATTTAAAATTAATCCTACCTACTTTGTTTATAACTTTTCCCATGGACACCAAATTTCTGGATTGCTATATAACTATATGGTTTTTAGTTGCTGTACAACTAAATGATTTTTAAAATTCTGTGATACAAATATCCCCATGAATACATTTTATAACATGATTTTACACCCAGCCAACCTCCTTGATCTATTGCTGCTGCCTTTATGTCTTCCCTTTCTTTCTTTATCCTGCTTCTCCAAACATATTCTAAGGGACTAAAAAGAAAGCAAAGAGAAAGATAGCCAAAATGGTAAATGTGTAAACCGTTAACTTGTTCTCTTTTCATTCAGTATAGTATCAGAAGCCTGTCCGATGTGTGCACAAAAGCCTCTTTTTCTAACACTTCCTGCTTAGTTTCCTGTGTGCCCGTCATCACTGTGCTCATAAGGGATTGAGGCTGCTGTTTCACTGTACAGAGCACTGTCCCCTACCTCAGGCCCCTGCCTTCGAATCAGCTGCTGCCCTCACTGCCCTGCACAGCACTCTCTGATTGGGCACTCTCTCTCACCTGTGGCCGCTCTTTCTCCCTGGCTAACTCATGCAGACTGGGATACGAGATGGGCAGGATAGGCCCTCTAGGGATGGGACGCCAGCAAGAGCCCAGCATGTACCCTCCCGACGCCTGTCCACTTCCCTGGCTTGGCTATGAAAGTTGCCATGTTGCTGACCTCATACACAGATGCTCTGATCAGGGAATGCCTTTTCTTGCAGGTGGGGTAGGAGGGAGGAGAGATAAAATGTGTATATCCACAATTTCTTTAAACCTTAGATAGTTGTTGTAGATACTGAGAATCCTTAAAACTTGCTTTGAGAATAGTCTGAAAACAGATTTTATGATTTTCAGGCGATTAGAAGTACTTTTTAATTTAGCCTGTTCCGTATTTAACACCAGCACATGCTGTCTTAAGATATGAAAGGGTTTTGATTTGATGGCAATCAGATACTGGTCTTAAATAGAACTGGGTTTTTGTGGCCTCCGTCCCCTATGGGGTTTTATTAAGAACTGAGTCTATCCCTCCAGCAGTATTTGCAGGGAAGAGTCTTTCTTCAAGATCCTTCGCTAGTCCTTGGTAGAAGACTGTATCAAGTCTGTAGCCTGTCTCATAAATATTCTTTGCAAGGAAGAACACCCAGAGATAGAATTTACAAGTGGTACTCAGAAAAGTCAGGACTTCTTAAGGTCTGATTATCTGGAGTTTCCTGTAGAAGAACTCTAAATATGTAATAAAATGGGGACCAGGGTTTTGACTTTGAATAGCAGAGAGAACCAGTGTGACAGACTGCGTCCATATCATGGCCCTAGCTTCCTACTAGGTGACGGACAAGGGCACTCGTGAGCTTTCCCAGCAGAATTCCAGATGCCACGGTAAGAACGTTTAGCTGTTAGGAATCTCTTTTCACACCTATAAGAACCAAATTCTAAAAGAAGAAATGATGATCGAAAGAAAATTTGTAAAGCATCGGAACAAAATCATGGTTTATGTATTTATATGTACATATTTCTAGAAACAGCTATAAATTACTTTTAAATGATTATTAGAATTTACATCCTGTCATGTCATCTGTGGCACTTTTCTTTTTTTAATTTTGGGGCAGAATCTTCAAGATGATCTGGAAAAACGGGAGAAGAACTTACAGCGGTTTGGCTCCGTCACCAACCAACTGTTAAAAGAGTGTCACCCACCTGTGACAGAAACTCTTACCCACACATTAAAAGATGCCAATATGAGGTATGGAACATGCTAATTTTGCACTGTTATGCATTATTTCTATCACAGCCTTATGACAAATAACAATAGATTTAAAACTTGCTGGCAGGCATTTTGAACTTGAGCTTTATACATTCTATTCTACTCATGTTTCAATTTTCACAAATGAATGGAAGGTAACTAAACGTAGTGAAAAGACATAGATGAAAACTGCTGTTTACCCAAAGATGACCTCATTTCTGTTATCTGCCCTTGAACTGTGAGTGGGCATTGTGTCAAATAGAAATGAGACATCTCTGAATTATTCCCATATTCACACGAAGCAGGATCGTGAAAAAGAAAAGAGCAAATAACAGCATTTGGTAAGAGGTGCTAATCTGCCCATGAGTGTTGGCTATTGTTTCCAGATGGAATAACTTGCTGGAAGAGATCGCTGAGCAGCTGCACGCCAGCAAAGCCCTACTTCAGCTTTGGCAGAGGTACAAGGACTACTCCAAGCAGTGTGCTTCTGCGGTGCAGCAGCAGGATGATCGAACCAACGAGCTCCTGAAGGCGGCCACCAACAAGGACATTGCTGATGACGAGGTTGCGATGTGGATTGAAGATTGCAATGTATGTTTGGGGACACTGGTGTTTTCCCCTCATGCCATTCTCAGCCATCTCAAGTTTAGCAAGGCCAGGGCTGATGTGTGCAAGCTTCTGGTATGCCTCAGTATGTGGGACAGCTATCCAAAAATGGTTTTAAGTACCAAAGAGCCTGCTGGGGTTTCAGAACACAGTTGCACATGTATCTGATTTAAGAGGCCCTTCCCCTGTTTCATTTTCACAAATGAGCTGTTTTCCCATTTTTCCTAATGGCATACCATCCTTATGAAGATTTAGGTTTGTTGTTTTTACACATTTGCCAGTTAAGAAATAAGAGAGTACGGAGAATAATGTTTTATCTTTTAAAAATCCACCGTGAAAGGAATTACCTAGTTAGGTCCATTATTTCTTATGTAAGCATTGACATAATTATTTCTTCTAAGAATTTAATGGTGGAAAGAAGTCTTTCTCTCCTGATTTACTGGTATACCTCTTTTTAATAGCTTTTTAGTATTTCTTTTTTTTCACTGAAGTTGCCAATAATCTACTTTAGGTTTTCAGAAACAGTCTCTTGTTTCACCCATTACATGGTTCTTGCTGCCTGTCCTTATTTGTCTTTATTTTAATGAACTTGTTCCAAAGATCTTCTTGTAAACTTTCCCAAATCAGTTTATTAGAATTAAGCAAGTTATAAAAAGCACATAAATTTCAACCTATTTGGGGCGCCTGGATGACTTAGTAGGTTAAGCCTCTGCCTTCGGCTCAGGTCATGATCTCAGGGTCCTGGGATCCAGCCCTGTATCGGGCTCTCTGCT
Organism: Meles meles; assembly: GCF_922984935.1. Taxonomy (NCBI): domain Eukaryota; kingdom Metazoa; phylum Chordata; class Mammalia; order Carnivora; family Mustelidae; genus Meles; species Meles meles. The sequence continues at coordinate 15,001,384 of NC_060070.1, forward strand.
CAGCAGGGAGCCTGCTCCCCCCACCCCCACCCCTGCCTACCTCTCTGCCTACTTGTGATCTCTCTTGCTATGTCAAATAAATAAATAAAATCTTTAAAAAAAATTTTGACCTATTCTAATACCTTCACACAAATACTAAATAATCACTTCAAAGCTAACGTTTAATACTAAAGCTAACATAAGGCTTTTTTCTCCTCCTTCCACATAGCGTATCCTTACAACGTTGGTCATTTTTAATTTTCAGTCCTCCTGAGTTGATACATACACACCTATTTTAGGGGAGTAGTACTCCAAATTACTTCTCTGAATTGTTCTAAGATCTGCGTCAAGGTCAAAGCTTCCTTCTGTTTGTTTTTCTCCCTCTCATAGGCGTCGCTGTCTAGATAGAGCAGGCTCGACTCTTTCCACCATGTCTGGTGGAGCACCAGCAACAGGTAGAGGAACCAGTCATTCGTCATCGCTTTGTGGTAGATGGAATCCAGAAACAGAATTTCCACTGCCTTAAATCTTGAGCATTTGAGAGTGTCCCACCACAAGTGGAGGCAAGAGAAGCCATGGAAAAGGGTGGAGAAGCAGTCTGCTTCTGTCCCTGCTCACCAGGGCCAGGGCCACTGCTGGGGTTTCAGGCTCCCCTGGGGCAGGAGGATCTGTTGTAACCATTATAATGCGACCATGCGTCTGAAGGTGCCGTTGGCAAATGCATCCACTATGTGCGCAGAATTAGACAGGGAAAGCGAAAATGTAGCACTGTGTTTTTGATTTTGATTTGATAGCAACTACATGAAAAGAGAGGAAAGCCATGCCCAAATGCTTCTGGTTATTGGCTCTTCTTGTGGATGTGTTGTCTTATGTACGTTTCCCTGCACCTCCCCCCGGTGTCCTAGTGTCCTACAATGAACCTATGTGGCTTTTACTATAGAACAGTCCGTGTATGTCTAAAAATGTTAACACACATCCATTTTGAAAAATCAGATTTAATCCCTCATTCTTTTTCTGCAGGTGAAGTGTATTTAGTGTAATAATTTACACTAAATGTGTAAATTTAGTGTGTGGCCCTTTGCTGATTATCAGTTTAAGGAGGGCCCTTACCACGTTGTTTCGTAATGGGCCTATTTTCATCATCTGTAGGATCTCCTCAAAGAACTGGGGGTCGTGAAGGATTCCCTATTTGTTCTCCATGAGCTGGGAGAGCAGCTCAAGCAGCAAGTGGACGCTTCAGCGGCATCAGCCATTCAGTCCGATCAGCTGTCTTTGAGTCAACATCTGTACGCCCTAGAGCAGGCTCTTTGCAAGCAGCAGACTCTGTTACAGGTATGTTACCGACCTCATATTCCGCATGTGTTGTCAGTTGGCTTTCTATGACATCTGAGCCTAACCACGGGAAAAGAAAGTTTTCTCGTCATTGAGACAATGCCTCTTTCAAGACCAAAGAATTAAAAAGTAAATGAACTTGGAAGTTCCAGTGGGGACAAGGGAAGGTGGGAGTCTTGCACTGTTCTTGACAATGTAATTTTGGCCCTAAAAGCAATGCTTCTTTCTATGGTACTGAGTAAAATACATCCAACTAATAAATACCAAGTGGCTTTAGTATTGACATTGATATTCATATAACAAGTTTTTGCCAAGAATAAGAGTATTTTTCTGGTTTGGTAGTATATTTTAAAAATAATTGGTCAATTCATAAACCAGTATCTAGGAGTAATTCTAAGTTTTCAAAAAATTACATGAATGAAGAGAAGAAAAGTTAAATCGTGTAGCCTTGTGGCAGCTTGAGGATGGAAACTTGACACAAGAATATGAAAAATAATTTCAATATCCAATTGCCCTTTCATTCGATATCTAAATACCAATTTTCTTTTGTGAAAAAAATAAAGGCTGGAGTTCTTGACTATGAAACCTTTACCAAGAGCTTAGAAGTGTTGGAGGCCTGGATAGTAGAAGCTGAAGTAATATTACAAGGGCAGGACCCAAGCCACTCATCTGATCTCTCAACCATCCAGGAAAGGATGGAAGAACTTAAGGTAAGTGCATTCACATTGTAGGCCTCGATCTTCTATCTTTTGTACTCAAAATCTTAAGGAATACTCACAACTCCTAACATTAGACCTACTTTTTATTTTGAGCTCACAAAGAAACCCTTGCCAGCTCTGTTTTCCTGTAGTGTACACACACTGATTTCACACTCTGCAATGAGAGCTAGCCAGGGAGAATCCTAGGAGTCCAGCTCACTCCTCCCTCCCACCTCTCATCCCTTCCCCGTCCAGTGGGTCCCCTCGAACTTCGCGTTTCCATCTCTACCCTCACCCACTCCTAGACAAGCCCCCTACGTCTTGAACCCCAGCAGTAGCCTCCATGGTCCTCTGTGCAGCAACCTCAACCCCTCCAATCCACAGCTGCCGGAATGATCTTTTTCTTTTAAAGGGTTTTACTTAATTATGAACTGTTTTAAACATTCAGTAAGTAAAATAATAACGATAGACACAGTTTTATCATATTATTCCTGTGCTTCAGACCCTCCGTGGGTTCCCACTGCTCTCAGGGCAAAGACCAGTGTGGATCATCACCCCCCAGCAGACCTGGCTTCCATCTTCCAAATGGCCTTGTCTTCACCACTGGTCATCTCAGTGTCCACCACTGTGCTTCCTAGCCTTGGCGCGTATCACGTCACCTCTTTCTGGAATTTGTTTTTTGTCCCCACCAGCTCCTTTCCCACCAAAACCAATGAATTTTTGGTCATTTTGTTCAATGTCATTCTCTGAAGAAAGTTTTTTCTTTTGTTGAAGCTCCTCCATGTAACACTTTGATAGTACACTATTTTTTTCCTTCAAAATTTTTTACATACCGTTTTTTTAAAGATTTTATTTATTTATTTGACAGAGAGAGAGATCACAAGTAGGCAGAGAGGCAGGTAGAGACAGGAGGAAGTAGGCTCCCCGCTGAGCAGAGAACCCCATGCGGGGCTCGATCCCAGGACCCTTAGATCATGACCTGAGCTGAAGGCAGAGGCTTAACCCACTGAGCCACCCAGGCGCCCCTTTACATACCATTTTAATGACATTCAACGTGATTCGGAGACTACTATTGTGGATTAGTATTATTGGCATAATATCTTCTGTCTGTAAGCCCCATGAGAAGGACCACTGCCTGTCAGTTTTGTTCACTGCTAATATAAACCCATGAAAATTCTGCCATCTAATTGCTATGCTTTTGACTTCAACAGTTGGAAACATTTATTCTGTCTTTAGGGTAATGAGCCTGTTTCAGAGCATGCGAAGAGAAAATGCACACAGCCAAAGATGTCCTCCCATTTGCCTCTTCCTATAGCCAATTTCCTAGATGGAGTTGCAGGTGCCCACACATAAACCAGAAAAGACCGTTTTATCCTGTGTTTGAGGGGAGGGAGGAGCCCTGAGAGCACAGAATGCTTTGTTAGTTGTGTCTCACCAACTTCAGGGTTGGGGCCAATGACCTAAAACTGAAGCTGGTAAATATTGGGTGTTGCCTTCAAAGCTCAAAGGGGATCTCATTCCATCTAGCAAGTGCTCAGTGGCTCTTACTTACCCAGCTCTACCACTTACTGGCTGGGTGGCCGTGAGCAATTTACGTACCATTTCTGAGCCTCATCATTAAGTCAGAATAAGTCAGACTGCTCATGGTACTTACCTTAGGGGATTATTTTGCAAATAAAATGAGTTATTACCTGTAAAGCTCTCATGCTATTATTTGGTTCATTATAAGTGCTCAAGAAATGTTAGCTGTTACTCTTATAATGGTTACCATTATAAATATTCTTACTGGTAATAGATAATAAAGGAGCAGAATAGCCTAGACAGATGGAATATAAAGGGTCAGAAATAAGCCTTTTCAGTCATCAGCATAATTTCCATCCATCAGCAAGTAAGTGATTCATGTGAACTACTAAACGTTCAGTGGGAGGGCATGAGGAGCTGTAGCAGCAGGGGACTGGGATCAGAAGACACCACTCTTCTTTATTGGCAGCTCTGGAGATGACAAGTCAATGGCCCAGAAATGCAAGGGAGACCAAAGACCTGCTTCTTCCTGAAATCAGTAGTTCACTGTGAAGTTTGAAAGACCACTGCCTTTTCTGACCATAGTGCTAAACTGGCATTTAAATCTTGTTTCCAGGGGCAGATGCTAAAATTCAGCAGCCTGGCCCCTGACCTAGACCGTCTGAATGAGCTTGGATACAGGCTACCGCTGAATGATAAAGAAATCAAAAGGATGCAGAGTCTGAACCGACACTGGTCTCTGATCTCCTCTCAGACCACGGAAAGATTCAGGTGGAGTAACCAAGAGATGTTTGGGACACTCCGATATATACGAGTAGATAGAAGTGCATGGCTTGTGCGTACTGATAAACTCCAGGTCTTTCCAATGAAACTCACAAAATTTGAACTAGAAATGGTGAACTCAGATTGTGAAGTGGTTTCCCATGCTTGATGCATGAAATATTGTTTTAGCAAAAAAGGAACTCTTTTACATAAGACTATATTAAAGGTACATACATAATTTTATCAATCTGAAAACCTACCATTTTATTGGGGGGGGGGGGGAGTTGTTGTTTGTGCCGAAACCTAGGAGAAAACCTACCATTTTAAACTTTTTTTTTGAAGATTTTTTTATTTATTTGACAGACAGCACAAGTAGGCAGAGAGGCAGACAGAGAGAGAGAGAGAGAGAGGAGGAAGCCGGCTCCCCACTGAGCAGAAAGCCCGATGTGGGGCTCGATCTCAGGACCCTGGGATCATGACCCGAGCCGAAGGCAGAGTCTTTAACCCACTGAGCCACCCAGGCGCCCCTACTTTTATTCTTTTTTAAACATTTGTTACTTAACATTGAAAGCTTTGTGGTGGTCTAATGGTGGTCTAATTAGAATCGGAGGCAGAGGATATTTTCTAATCTAATTTTATATGCTGACAGTGTAAGAACTAACAAACAACACCGTAATTGTGTTCTTTTTCCTTCATTTTATCAGTAAGTTGCAGTCATTTTTGCTGCAACACCAGACTTTCTTGGAAAAATGTGAAACCTGGATGGAATTCCTGGTTCAAACGGAACAAAAGTTAGCAGTGGAGATTTCAGGCAACTATCAGCATCTTTTGGAGCAGCAGAGAGCGCATGAGGTAAGGTATGCCAGTAGGGTTTTGGGTAATGAAACAGTCTTAGGGAAAGTCTGTGCACTGCCACGTGGAGGAGTTCAGGCACTGTTTCTTGTGCTGCGTCTGCTCCGGTGTAGGCACTGTTTTGCCTTCTTTCTTAAGTTTGAGGTTTCTATATCTTAACTATAAAAATGTGGTGCAATTCTTTGCTTCCATAGTTGGTTTTCCAAATGTGTTAGGCTTCAATATCCTGCGATGTATACTACTAGAATTGTGGTAAAAGTCTACTTATGGGGGTGTCGGGGGGGAATCGGGCGTGTGCGGAAGGAATACAGAAAGTTAGACAATTTTCAAATTCAGTTACATACTACGTTAATATTGCCAAGGCTAGTTGCTTAAGAGATTTTTGCTTTGATCACAAGTCTTTGATAAGTGAAAATTGAGTGTCCTGTAAAAAAAAAAAATCCATATTTTATACTTGGAAATCAGGCTATCAAATGTATCTGAGAGTACCTCTTGATCAAATGGCGTTATAATTATTTCTTAAGAAACACCAACGAGATTACTAGATACAAAAAGCAAATTAATTAATTTGTTGTTTGTCTCAATTTTGTTATTCACTGGTGTAAGCACATCAGCCCATGTGTTTCTGAAATACACACAAATGTAGAAATAGGATTTACCTAAAAGCAGAAAAAAGCTTAAATGAATTTAAAAAAAGAATGATACTAAAAGCATTTTGCTTAAATTTTTAAAAATAAAGACTTTAAATATGTATAAATCCAGTTTTATCAGTTTGACTAAAGACGGAATAAAAGAAAATGAATTAAAGACAGTGAGTGCAGAGGAAGGGGAACCCTCTTACACGGTTGGTGGGAATGCAAGCTGGTGCAGCCACTCTGGAGAACAGTATGGAAGCTCCTCAAAAAGTTGAAAATAGAGCTGCCCTATGACTCAGGAATTGCACTACTGGGGATTTACCCCAAAGATACAAATGTAGGGATCCAAAGGGTCATCGCACCCCAGTATCCATGGCAGCAATGTCCACAATAGGCAAACTATGGAAAGAGCCCAGATGTCCATCGACAGATGAATGGATAAAGAAGATGCGGTGTCTGTTATGTGCAATGGAATACTACTCAGCCATCAAAAATGCAATCTTGTCATTTGCAACAAGGACGGCACTAGAGGGTATTCTGCTGAGCGAATAAGTCAATCAGAGAAAGACAATGATCATATGATCTCCCTGATATGTGGAATTTGAGAAACAAGACAGAGGATCATAGGGGAAGAGAGGAAAAAATGAAACAAGACAAACCATAAGAGACTCTTAATCTCCGGAAACAAACTGAGGGTTGCTGGAGGGAAGGGGGGTGGGAGGGCTGGGGTGGTGGGGTGATGGACACTGGGGAGGGGATGTGCTATGGTGAGCGCTATGAATTGTGTAACACTGATGAATCACTGACTTGTACCCCTGAAACAAATAATACATTATATGTTAATTTGAAAAACTTAAAGGACAAAAAATTAAAAATCGACAAGGGTAAAAAAAAAAAAAAGAAAGCATTTTCCTATACTGCAGGAAATATCCTGGTACCTATCCTGGTACAACTGGACATATTTTTCAAAGCCTTGCTAAAGCCAGAATTTTTGTGGAAGTTACTAGAAAACTGGTCCCTAAAATTGGGAGCTCTAAAAACATGTTTTTCTGTTTTTTCAAATAATAGTTGTTTCAAGCAGAGATGTTCAGTCGCCAGCAGATTTTGCACTCGATCATTATTGATGGGCAGCGTCTTCTAGAACAAGGTCAAGTTGATGACAGGTAGGATCTTTGATATTATGAAGAAAGGTTTCAGTGAATTAGTCATTTTCTTTTTAATGAGCAGATTAGAAGGCATATGTCTAATCTTCCTAAGGCAATTGTACTGCAATGGAGCCTGAGTAATTGGAGAAAAGCCTCGTCTGAATCTCTGAAATGACTGAGTATTGAATCTTTTTAAAGAGCTGCAATTATATTACATGAAGGACATAAAGTAATTGGAAATCACCTAGTCAGCCTTCTCCAGACCTCTGCAGGAGACTGGAATTAATGAATAGATCAGAACAAATTGTATCAATGATGTATCAATGGTTTGTAAACAGATGCTTCTAATCCTCTCATACAGTTACAGCAATTATATTCCTCAAAGGAGCATAGAGATCACTAGATCATCGTTATTACTTATAGATGAAAACTTGAGGCCCAGAAATGCAAACTGATGTGACCAAGGTCACTCAGGGTTTTAGTCATGACCAGCCAGCTGGGTTTCCACACCAGGGTAATTCCAGTTTGGAAATGGTTGCTACCTTAAGTCACCTGACACTGACACACTGAAATCCGGCTTCCTCTTCATTTACTTAGATTTCCTCTTTATTTAAAAATAAAGAGGTAATCTAGCTTCTCTTTTGACTTCCAGTATGTGAATTGCTGATCTCGTACTATATTTACATTTCCTAGGAACAAAATCTAGTCTATCCCACCTACTTTATGTAGTGATATTTGGAGTATAAACCTCATTGATACTTACATATTTACATAAGGACATCTTTCCCATATTAAAGATCAGCAACTGTGATTATAATTAACTTACTATTTTTTCAAAAAAAAAAAAAGAACATAAATCACTGTTTTCACTAAGAGGGTTTTTTAAATGTTTTGAAGCAATTTCAGTTTTAAGTGATATTTCTTTGGAAGCAACACGAAAGATTTTCACGGTTAAGTTTGGAACAACAAAATGCGGTACCATATTTATTCTATTCAAAGTAAGCCAAACTTAAACATGAGCTTTACTAGGAATTTAAGGCCTTCAGAATAAAACAAATTGAAATGCAATTAATGTATTCTTTGCTTTATCCTCCTTTGGTCAACTCTGTAACAGTATTATAAAAGCCAGTAGGCAAAACAAAATTTAAAATTCATGCACAAGCCAACATCTATTAAATTGTAAATGTTAACAGTTAAGGAGAAACTCCAAAGAGGGGAAAATGGGAGGTTTGGACCGCGGATAATTCTGAAAGTTGCAGAAGAAAAAAAATTCAGATTAGAGCATGAAGGCCCCAGATTACAAATGTATTGTGTCTTCAAAGTTTTATAAGTTTTGTGTTTCAGAGTTCAAGTTCAGCCATGAGAACAGTGTCATGTGTTGAGTACTTCCTCTCCTGAGCTGGCAGGTGGCTCAGGACAGTTGGGCTCTCCATAAAGGACAAGAGCTCCTAAGAGATCTTGGATAGTGGCCTGATGGAAAAAGCAGTGTGTGGGGAACTTTCCTGTTGTCGGGCAGTCTCAAGTCCTGGAGTGAAAGGCCTTCAGAGACGATAGATGCTTGAACCTAATTCGTCACATTAATTCTACTGCAATTAGATTATTGACATCAGAATTTCCTTTCAAAAACAGCAGCACCAATAACACATTTGGTTACAAAAACCAAGGAGTTAGAGTGGGCCTAGGTGATAGGAAGTGCCAGCCGTGTAGCTGTCCAGAAGAGTAATTTCAGCTCAGATTTGAAGCCGCCCTCAAGAGCCGAGAATAGTGTATCTAAGGAAGAAAAGCAAAACTAACACAATAGAGAAAAAACAAATAATGTTACACTTTAATATTAAAATGTGAATAACATCCTAATTTACAAAGAAACTCATTCTATTTGCTACTGGACAAATCAGTTCTAGAGCTACAAACTACACATCAGTTCTAGAGCTATAAAACTTCCTAAAGAACTACCGACATTTTTTACAAGGAGAAAACACAGAGGTAGAAAGGACAAACTAAAAGACCTGAGATTATTTAGCCTGAAATTGAGAACACTCAAGTACAATTTCCTATCTCTAAGTATGCGGACAACCTTCATACAGACAGTGATGACTAAATAGTTTTCATTTTTCTAAGAACAAAATGAAGTGGGTTTAAATGTGAAAGGGATGATTTAGATTAACATGTGGAGGAATTTGCTAAAGATTAGGGCTGTTTATTGTGAGGGAATATGGAGTTTATGAATATAGTTTTAAAAAACATTTTTAGGGATACCTGGGTGGCTCAGTTGATGAAGTGTCTGCCTTCCACTCAGGTTATGATCCTAGGGTCCTGGAATTGAGTCCTTCTTCTGGCTCCCTGCTCAGTGGGCGGTCTGCTTCTCCCTAGCCCTCTGCTCCTCTGCCTTCCCTCCCCCACCCCTCCGCTCCCCCACCCCTCCGCTGCACTTGAGAGAGTGATCACTCTCTCAAATAAGTAAATAAAAATCTTAAAAAAAAAAGTTTTTAAATAACAGGGTTTTATTTGAGTGGCTTATGATTCTAGCTGAAAAAATCCACCATTGTTCATCTAAACTGGTTTATAATTGTGGTTGAAGAGAGAAGTTTATAAATAAGTTTGGTCCTCATTTTCTTTCTTTTTTTTTTTTTTGGTATTTTATTTATTTATTTATTTTAATTTTATTTACTTATTTGACAGAGAGTGAGAGCACAAGCAGGGGGAGAGAGCAGGTGGAGAAGCAGACTCCGCACTGAGCAGGGAGCCCAGCGCAAGGCTCTGGGATCATGACCTGAGCCACCCAGGGGCCGTGGTCCTCATTTTCTCCCTCCCGCTGGAGCACTCGCAAGATGCTTTCACCTGCTGCATACCCTGCTTAGGGTTTGGGCCCATTCCTACTGCATCTGCTCCCCTAGGCTCCCTCCCCTCTCGCATTCAGGGAGGGAATAATTAGTGAGCTTACAGATACGCCTTTAATCCATGCTGAGACATGAAACTGTTTGCAAAAACCAATAGTTATTAATTTAAAAAATTACTGGAAATCGACCTGGTAAAAGGTCATGGCGTGATATTTGAAAGCCTCTGCCTTAAGTCACGTCTCAGGGCTTCTTAGCATCATCAAATGTATGTACACTGTACGCATCCATGGCTGATACGTAAATGCCTCCAGGGTAAAGCGTTTCCTCCCTGTGTAATTATTTCTGCACCAGGGATGAATTCAACCTGAAATTAACACTCCTCAGCAGTCAGTGGCAGGGAGTGATTCGCAGGGCCCAGCAGAGGAGGGGTATCATCGACAGCCAGGTTCGCCAGTGGCAGCGCTACAGCGAGATGGCCGAGAAGCTGCGCAAATGGTTGCTTGAAGTGTCCTATCTTCCCGTGAGTGCTCTCGGAAGCGTCCCAATACCACTGCAGCAGGCGAGGACCCTCTTTGATGAAGTGCAGGTAAGGTGCGAAACACACGCTTCTGAAACCTCTTGTCCGTTTCCACTGTACACCTTACCCTCGCCTCAGCTCTTCACAAGGATCCTGGAGTGACACAGGAATGAGGACGATCACTGTTCCAAAGTATCAGCAGGAACATCCAATCTGATTGCATTACAAAGGCCTTATTTAGTGATGATAGTCTGCTGGGCCCAGCCTCTCACAGACCCCGTCCATGGTCCACACCAGTGCCTCCCAGCAGCTCACTAACCTCCAGCATGGAGAGAAGGACAATGGCCAGGGAAGGAGCGCTTTGTGCTGCTTATAACCAGGAGCAATTTAATTGTGTAACTTGGGTATTCCAGAAAAGATAAAAGTCTCAGTCCTGTCTGAGCTCTTGGTCCCTTCCTGGTTTGGCCCCTTCCTTCCATCTGCCTAGGAACCGGGACCTCCAGTCCCGTAGATAGCTCCCTCCCAGCACTCTGATCAGTCATCCCCAGTGTATTTCATGTTTCCTCTTCCTTTCGAGGTCATTGTTTGCGGCTTCTTTCTCCTGGAAGACCTCATTCACCTGTAGCTCCGTCTGCCTCCAGCAGCACGGAAGGGCCAATGTGCTGCCTCCCAGTCACCTCTACCTCCCGAGCTTTTAACCTAATGTATTCAGCTGCATTTTGTACTTATAAATATATATGTGCAGCACAGGCATAATATACTCCATGAGTTCCCACAGAGCCTGTGATGTCCAGAGGAGCCATCTGGCAGTCCCATGTCCCATGTCCCCAGTTCGAGGAAATGTCATTTACCAGCTATCCGGTCTATCAGTTAGGAACCTCAGTTGCTCTAGAGCTTTATTCTTGTTCTCTCCCGCCCCATTTCTAATAATTCCCAGTTTCCATCCCCACTGCCACTATGTTAGATGAGGGGCTCTTGGTTTCTTACCTACAGAGACAACAGCTCTCTAACCTATTTCAGTGTATCCAATATATGTCCTTTTCCATTCCATTTTCTACCCTACTGCAGAGGATTTTAATCCAAACACATCGCTTCTCTGCTTAATATTCTCCTGTGAATCTCAGTCACTTTCACTATAAAAAAAATTCCTGTGCAAGGTGTGATCTTGTATCATTCTCTGCTACTCTTTCGCATGCCCAGCCCCTAAAAACCACACCAGGGTCCTGAATTCATCCTAATGCTCTCCTATAGTAACTTTGCCCGTCTTCATTTCTCTGCATGGAAGGACTCTTCTCCGACTCCTAGTCTTCGTCATACCAGGTCCTTCCTAGTCTGGCTGTATTTATAGGTCCTCCAAGACTCATGAAGCCTTTTCCCTTTGAGGAAACCTGTCTTGCGTCCATGTGGGTTAGATATTTGGACACTGGTCTTTCCTGGAAGAGGGTTGTTTGTGTGAAATGAACATCACAAACATTTTTTTGCAGAAGAAATGAAAAGATCCTAATAAAACAAGTGAAACGTGGAGCAGTGGGTTCCCTATGTGTCAGTCTCCTTGAGCGGTTCCCATATTGCGCTGTGATTGTATTTAACTTGGGGACAGAAATTAAGCCTCTCCCTGTTGAATTCTCATTCGTTCATACAGCGCTGCATTCATGCCCCAAGTGCTAGCTCCGTGAATGCTGGGTAAAGAGTGTATGCAATGTATGAATAACTGTATGGTGGGGACCTGGTAAAGAAAAGAATGAGAAAGTAAAAAGCTGCGGTTCCTTTCAGTTCAAAGAAAGAGTGTTCCTGCGACAGCAAGGCAGCTACATCCTTACAGTGGAGGCGGGCAAGCAGCTCCTGCTCTCAGCCGACAGTGGGGCTGAGGCCGCCTTGCAGGCAGAGCTCACTGACATCCAGGAGAAATGGAGATCAGCCAGCATGCATCTGGAGGAACAGAAGAAAAAACTGGCCTTCTTGCTGAAAGTAAGTTCAGCTCTTTCCTCTTATAGATGTGATGCAATTTCAAAAGCCACGTAAGTAGTGTGCTTCTCCCTCCCGTTCACTTTCCAGACAAGGCGAAGATCGTTAAGTCATACCCTGAAGTGTTTTGATCCCCTGCCCTGTGTCTTATTTAAGACTTTGTCCTGTCTTGCACGAACTGGAGAAGTTTCCCAATTTTCAGCAGTTTGTCTTTCAGAAAAATCCCCCGACGAAGTAGTTTTCAGTCTAATAGGGCCGTCCAAGTGATGGATTCTGATTAATGGTTGGTCGGTGCTGAGCCAAGAGCGATGTGATGATTTTATAAATCCAAACAGGAATGCAAAGAGTAGATTCCACTCCCTGATCTAAGACTCTAAAGTGGTTTTTAAGATTGGTATCTCTTACTTTACAGCAGGGAAAAACCTATCCAAGAGGACACTCTTGATTTCATCCTAGTTTATCCAAGCACGTCGCTATGAGATAAAATTCAGGAGGTATATTAAGCCTTTAGTTGGATACAGAGAGCATACTGATCACACCACAAGTCTAGAGAGATGTAGCTTTACTCAGAACCCCACGACAGGATGCTTTCTCCCTCACTTTCCGTAACCATACTCAACACATAATTGGAAGGCATTGGGAAAAGGGCATGGTTTCTGAAGTCAGATCTATCCAAGTTAAAATCATAATAAACCAAGTAACCTGGTTAATTCAACCTATCGGAGCCTCAGTTACCGCCCCCCCCCAGAGTAGGCACGATTACCCCTCCTTTAGCCAGCATCGTGAGGACTTAATGAAATCATGAGAGCAAAGAGACGGCACAGGACCAACACAGACTAATGATGCGACAAATGATGGTCATGATCACTGTGGATATTATGATCAGACTAAAGAGTGAACAGAGCTAAATGGTGAAGTTTTATATACATTGGTAGTCACTAACTCTTCAACAAAATTATCTATTAACTTTGACCTTCCATGTTTTTGGATCACAGGTACTAACTGAAGGTAATGGAATGCATTTTGCTTTCATAATGCTTCAAGTACACACCCATTGGGTTTATTCTGCTGAATTTCATTTAATAATATATTACCTTCTGTGTAGGAAATAATCAGTCAAAAATGCCCCTGAATATTTGTTAAAGAACTGTTATTTGCATGCAACACAATTCATCAGTAATACAATATGTCTGATTCTTTTTTTCTTCTTTTTATGCTTTCAGGAAAGGATTAAAAATGTTGTAACTCATTCTGTAGAGATCATTTTAATCATATATTTTTCTTTACTTGTGATGTGATTTTTGGTCACATTCCCAACTTTAATTAGGTGAAATGGCTGAGTCACTGCATTTTCTTTTCTTTTCTTGCCAGTCTGTTCATTGGTGTGTAAAACATACACGTTGATAGATGTTTGCAGACCATGACATTTTGTTATTTCCTTGTAACTCATGTAATAAAAAGACTGGGTTATAGCTTTGGAATCTAAGCCATCCTTGGAAAGGGGAATCCTTATTCTTCTCTTGTTAAAGTCTGTTATATCTTAAATCATACACTAGGACCCATTTGCCTAAGAAGGAATTTCTGAAGCTAAATTCTAATGTTAATGTCATTTTTCTTTATTTTGGTGTATCTTTAAGTCATAGCTATAATGCTTATCTAATTTTAGCCCTTGATTTACTGCTCTGAGTACATGCGCCAAAATACAGTGATTCTCATTCTGTGACCTTCATGTTTACCGGCTTCACTATGGCCTCTTAATTTTGCTGTGGAAAACAAGAAACTGACCTTTTCTCTTTTAGATCAATGAACATTCACTGATGACATGTTGATAGGTTTCAGGATGTGTGATGATTTCATTGAGAATGCTGTTCTGTTTAGTAAGAGGACCTCACTGTGCTTAGCATTGATGGATTACTTGGAGCCTGGGAACACAGAGGTACTTTAACAAAGGGGAATGGGAGCACATCTGACCAAGACAGACAGTGTGTGTTTTTTCTGGTACACGGAAACAGGACATGTGGTTAGGCACTCTAGGAAGTTCCCTGAAGGAGTTCAAAGAGAAATGAGAATCTTGGGCCAAAGACTCAGTTCAGTCAGAAACCAGAAGACCTTTTGAGTAGGGAGGCACTTTCGTCAGCACTTCTAAAAGCAGAAAGTTTCGGTCACAGCACCTACGGGTTGCTTGTGCTAAAAATAAAACATCAGGAAAGAAGACAAAAAGAGCCCAGACAAGAAAGGACTGGTGACAACAGAAGAGATAACGTGAAGGAAAAGGCGGCGTGATTTGGCACCAGGCTCACTACTAAAAGCAGTTCTTAGTTGTCTGTCTTTGGAGCTCAGTCATTTAAGCGGTGGGGAGCAGCCACTGCGAAGGGTTACCAGGAAGGTGGGGGGACAGGAATGGGAGGTCACAGGCAAAATTAAGGAGATTTGTTGAGATGAATTTAATTTGAATTGTCACTGAGACACTAGATAAGAGTTAATTTGTAGATCTAATGCTAAAAAGAAGGAAGTCTCCATTATGGTTCCTCTCATTTTTTTTTGTTTTATTTAAAAAAGAAATACATGTGTCTGATTAAAAAAAAAATCAGGCAGTAATTAAAGTATGAAGAGCGAAAAATGAAATTTCCCCTACACCACCACCAAATCCTCTAATTTTCCACAGGTGTAAACACGGTTACGAGTTTGGTGCGTAATCATCTAAAACACAACTACACGATGTATGTGTTCTCTGTCACTCTGTGGAGATCTACCGGTCCACACCGCCACACTCTCCATGACTTAACCTGCTGTAGCCTTCCTCAGAGTTCTCATTACTATTTGACATACTTGATGTCTGTTTTTAAAATTTTGCCTTATCTCTCTGCTTCCATTTATTGATTGTTTCGGGTTTTGTGGGCTGTATACTCAACCCTCTGTGATGCACGTGTCCGTGCTTTCAAGATGAGGCCCACCTGGTACCAGCCTTTGGTACTTGGGATTTTGCTTCAGTAACAAATCAAATGTATGCACCACATACTGTTCACATAATGAATTGAATCGGAGTCAGGGTTATATTATTTTTACTCTTCATCCTGAAAGAGATTCCATATCCTCTTTTTTTAAATCTCTTACAGAGCGTTTGAGGTTGGGTAGACAGCTTATGGATGGGGTTAGGAAAGAGGCAAAACACTGCGATTACCTCTTACCTCTGCAGATTGATCCAAATGCAGATAACATTTCTGAGTACCCATGATATTCTGGGCCTTGTGTTTGAGTGTTTACACACATTGCTTCCTCCAGCCCTCCAGACTTTATAGAGTTTGTGGTATGCCCATTTTCGCAGGGAAAGCTGAGGCGTAGTGTACCTGCTAAAAGTCACATAGAGGGAACATAGAACTCAGCTCTCCGGTTGCTGCCTACATGATGATGGATGTGGACTCCCCAGTGAATCTTAACTGTTTCTCTTGGATTAAGAAGATGGTTTTTCTTTTGTTCGTTTCCTACCAAAGTAAAAAAAAAAAAAAAAAATGAATTTCTTTCTTCTTCCATTGCAGGACTGGGAAAAATGTGAGAACGGAATAGCTAATTCTCTGGAGAAGCTACGAACATTCAAAAAGAAGCTTTCTCAGCCTCTGCCGGATCACCATGAAGAGCTGCACGCAGAGCAGATGCGTTGCAAGGTAAACGCCTGTACTGAGCCTTTAGCCGTCACTTGCCTCTGAACTTGGTTGTCATGTTGCCTCTGAAAGCTTAGCGCAGTCAGACCGCTCCAGCTGCGAACATGTAGGTGCAGGTTCCTGGCTGTTGCGTTCGGGCAGACCACTCTGGTGAGACTCAGTGGTTGTTTTATTGCAGTTGATGACACTGTAGACCAGTTTATGGATTGTCTTGAGAAATATAAACACAGCATTAAAAGATACTTAAAAGCTAGATCCAGAGCAATAAACAATATCTCTTTAAAGCATCTGCCCTGGAGAGTTGTTCTAGCAGACTAGTCTAGTTCACAGAGAGAAGAGCGAGGCTCAGCAGCCTGGAAATCCCAGGCCGCTTCGGGGAATGCCCTGTCCTCCGCACTCTTCGGTAAGGAAATGGGGAACTGTAAGTAGCCAGTCTCAGGTACTGCATGGAGACACGTAGTCTTTCAGGGACTCGGGGCCCTGACTGCTTGAAAGTCATGGTCCACACCTCAAGTCGCAGCTGGAGGCCGATCAGGGGTGAATACAGACCCCTCCCTGCATCCAGAGCTTGCTGAGACGGATGCCATGTGGTGGCTGTAGGATTTGTTCCATTCATTCCTATGTCGTCAAGTGGAGTGTCCGCTACCGTTCTCTGCTGAGCGATACGCAGATTTTGTCAAAACGACCTTAATGAATGTTTTTCCTCCCCCAAATAATACATGCGCTCGTGTTTCCCAGTCATTTGCAAATTGTTGCTGTAGAATAATACTGTAAAAACTTGACAGATACTGGGGTGCCGGGGTGACTCTGTCGGTTAAGGCTCTGACTCTTGGTTTCTGTCCGCTCAGGTCATGATCTTGTAAGTTGTGAGGTCAGGCTCCATGCTCAGTGCTCAGCAGAGAGTCTGCCTGAAGATTTTCTCCCTCGGCCCCTCCCCCCACTCTCTCTGAAATAAATAAATCAATCTTTTAAAAAGAAACTTTAAATACTTAAATGTTTTGGATTTTAATCAGAAGGTCTCTGCTAGGGGCGCCTGGGTGGCTCAGTGGGTTAAGCCTCTGCCTTCGGCTCAGGTCATGATCTCAGGGTCCTGGGATTGAGCCCCACATTGGGCTCTCTGCTCAGCAGGGAGCCTGCTTCCCCTCTCTCTCTGCCTGCCTCTCTGCCTACTTGTGATCTCTCTCTCTCTCTCTCTGTCAAAAAAAAAAAAAAAAAAAAGTCTCTGCCTCATGCTGGCTAAGAAGTCATAAACATTAAAGAAAGACTAATTTTTTAAAGACGTCTTGAAATCACAAAAAGCATGGATATAAGAATTTTTCTTCAGTATCAGAATTTAAGGATATCCTTTGAAACTCAAAAGAGGCAGATTTATGGGGCACCTGGGTGGCTCAGTCAGTTAAGCATCTGCCTTTGCCGCAGGTCATGATGCCAGGGTCCTGGGATCAAGTCCCGCCTCGGGTGTCTGCTTCTCCCCCTCCCACTCCCACTGCTTGTGCTCACTCTCTTTCTCTCTCTCTGTGTGTCAAATAAATAAATAAAATCTTTAAAAAGAAGAGGCAGATTTGGGAAAAGTAAATCTTAGATGGCATCATGGGATGAGGGCAAGTGAGGAAAATACTATCTTGAGATGTAAATTCAGAAGTATGCAAAGATTAAAAAGTTTGTTTTAAGTCTGCAATAGTAAATTTCTAACAAATGGTTAAAGAAAACTGTGACAAACAAATAGG
Organism: Meles meles; assembly: GCF_922984935.1. NCBI lineage: Eukaryota > Metazoa > Chordata > Mammalia > Carnivora > Mustelidae > Meles > Meles meles. The sequence goes on from NC_060070.1 coordinate 15,019,013, forward strand.
AATTTATTAGTCTCTTATGTGGCAGTGACTGTTATCTCAGTGGACATAAACACAAGCTCACACGGACAGTCTGTTATTTCCCTTTTGCAGATATGAAAACTGAGGCTTCCAGAAGTTTAATAACATTTCCAAGTCAATAAATATCAAGGCTCCCTGAGTTCAGAGACTGTATTTTTAAACATGGACTCTTCTCATGGAGTCTGTGAGTCTGAAACAGTTAGTTTTTTGTGGTGGTATTGTTTCTTTTCTAATCCTTACACCATGGACTATGTCTGATGTTTGAGTTAGGGGCTAGAAATTGGCATAAACAGTGATAAATCTTTACACTGTATGACAGCTTGATATGTGTACCAATATAAGCAGTAATTCTGCGTATTTACTCCACCTGGACGGTTCGTTTTTTCAGCCAAGTGCTGTTACCATGGGACCTCATCTCCCAAAATATAACAGTTACAATCATACCCGGCTATTAAATTTGGAGATTAAAAGGATGCATTTTGGTCCAGCTCTCTGCTACTCTTCCCCAAACCACCCTTAGCAGCAAAACAAAGCAATTACCTAGAAAATTCAGACTAAAACCTTGTTTGCCTAAATTGCCTGAGAAGTTAGCCTCCGACAGTACCGTTAATTGCCTTTGCCTTTGGAAACTTGTCTCCTGTGTGAAGAGACAAAAAGAGAGGGGAAAAAGCCATGTGAAATACTCTATTTATACACAAAATTAGCTGGAATCTAATGCATCAACAGCTGGCAAAAAGCAAGAGTTGTACAAATTGCAAAACTGGTCAGCAGTTCGAAACGTTGCAAAAACCAATGTCAGCTCGTTCAAATGTTGTCTTGTGGATTTTTTCTCAAATTATTTCCCAAAAGGACAGAGTATGTAATGCTTTTCTTCAATAACATGAAGAGATCTGTGTTCCTGCTGGAAATGAAGTTTTTCAATTATTTTCAATTGAGTAATAACAGCAACACATCTTTTCAGCAATAACATTATTAAGTCTATATCACTGAAGGTAAACTTATAGTGTTTGAGGATGAAAGTTAACCTAGGAGTTTGGTTTTTTAAAAATATTTTATTAAGGTCCCTGGGGATGCGGATCGCCTACTTGTATCCAAAACCAAGGTAGCGGCCACTTTGGAGAACAGTGTGGAGTTTCCTCAAGAAATTAAGAATAGAGCTTCCCTATGACCCTGCAATTGCACTGCTGGGTATTTACCCCAAAGATACAGATGTAGTGAAAAGAAGGGCCATCTGTATCCCAGTGTTTATAGCAGCAATGGCCACGGTCGCCAAACTGTGGAAAGAACCAAGATGCCCTTCAACGGACGAATGGATAAGGAAGATGTGGTCCATATACACGATGGAGTATGATGCCTCCATCAGAAAGGATGAATACCCAACTTTTGTAGCAACATGGACGGGACTGGAAGAGATTATGCTGAGTGAGATAAGTCAAGCAGAGAGAGTGAAGTATATGGTTTCACTTATTTGTGGAGCATAACAAATGACATGGAGGACATGGGGAGATGGAGAGGAGAGGGAGTTGAGGGAAATTGGAAGGGGAGGTGAACCATGAGAGACTATGGACTCTGAAAAAGAACCTGAGGGTTTTGAAGGGGCAGGGGGGTGGGAGATTGGGGGAACCAGGTGGTGGGTAATAGAGAGGGCACGTATTGCATGGAGCACTGGGTGTTGTGCAAAAACAATGAATACTGTTACGTTGAAAAAATAAATAAAAATTTTTAAAAAATTTTATTAACATGATCAGTTTATTTGGGGCAAAAATAAAGGCTGGATTAGCAGTTTATGAAATGAGTTTAAAAGCAAAGAAGATCATGCAGTGATGGAACTTCAGTTTAGAAAAGATGAGCCAGGAGGCGCTTGGGTGACTGTCAGTAAAGCGCCTGCCTTCAGCTCAGGTCATGATCCCAGGGTCCTGGGATCACCTGGCATCTGGCTTCCTGCTCAGTGGGGATCTTGTGCCTCCCTCTGCCCCTCTCCCTGCTGTGTATGCTCTCGCTCTATCTCCAACAAATAAATAAAATCTTTTAAAAAAAGAGAGAGAGAGAGAACAGGTGAGTCAAAATGATCAGTTAAATTGTAAATAGATCATAGAAAGATTCTTCAAGCAGCCTGTGTTGTTTTATTTTTTTAAGATTTTTTTTCAAGTTCCTTGAGAGAGAGAGCGCACATGCAAGAGAGAGAGAGCATGATGGGTGCGGGTGAGGAACAGAGGGAGAGAGAAAAGTGGATTCCCTGCCAAGCAGGGAGCTAAGCTAGACCCAGTTCCAGGACCCTGAGATCATGACCTGAGCCAAAGGCAGACCCTTAACCAACTGAGCCACCCAGGTGCCCTGCAACCTGAGGTTTTATCAGAAGAATTTGGTAAAGTATCAGACGACACCAGAGCAAATAAGTAGACCAAGTGAGGTGTTGAAATAGGATGCTGTGGAAAGATAATTGTATCAAGAGGGGAATTCCTTGTGTGACTCAATCATTAAGCCTCTGCCTTTGGCCCAGGTCATGATTCCAGGGTCCTGGGATCGAGCCCCACAATGGGCTCCCTGCTCCGTGGGGAACCTGCTTCTCCCTCTTCCTCTGTCTGCTGCTCCCCCTGCTTGTGCTCTCTCTCTCTCTCTCAAATGAATAAATAAAATCTTTTTAAAAAATTTAAAAAGTTTTAAAAGAGGATTCCTAGAACACTTCAGGATTATTGATGATAGATATTCATGGGCATTCACATTTTTGTTTTTTTAATCTAGGAGTTGGAAAATGCAGCTGGGAGCTGGACAGATGACTTGGCTCAGCTGACACTCTTGAAGGACACCCTCTGTGCCTACATTAGTGCTGATGATATCTCCATCCTGAACGAGCGCACGGAGCTTCTGCAAAGGCAGTGGGAAGAACTCTGCCACCAGGTAAGACAAACTCTACCTGGAGCATTAGCTCCGAAAGGTGGAAAACTGGAAGATGACTAGGAATGTCAAATGGCTTGATCCATGCTTGGACCTATCCTATAATTCAGAGTATACATGAAGGAAGAACTCTGGTTTTTGTGGAAAGTATTTCAGATTAAGACAATTATATCTTAACATTGTATTTGAGATGCATCTCAGCTGGATTCTCTTGCTGTCCCTTTCACTGGCTGGCATCATACTGTAAAAAACATTTTTTTTTTTTTTTTGGTTCATGAATGTGGTCTTGCTAGGGACTGGTGCTCTTCTTACTTTAAACATGTGAAAAACCTTTGTTTTATTTGCAGTTTTTGCTAAATACTGTGGGAATGGTTTTGTATTTGGAAATACTGTGTCTGTTGATTTACCATCATTGTTTCCTAGTAATTCGTGTGTTTGGCATTTTTAGTCATATGTGATTCATTTATTAAGTATTTCCCTTGTACGTAATACTATAAAATTGAGATCCCAGATTGGATTGAGAAGGGGAGCAGAAGAGACAGATGTGGAGGGAGTAAGTGGATGGGTTGGATGAGGTTGCAGCTTGAGTAAAGGCACAGGAGTTGATTAGACAGAGACCTGGCTGGGAAGAAGCAAGTGTTACAAGGTTGAGGAATGGGCTTTTGAGAAGGGGTCTCTTTCTACCTCCCCAGTTCCAGGCTAACTGTGCCATCCTAGAGATCTCTTCTTTTCCAGCCTCCTCACTTTCTCTGACTTTAGGGGTGCTTACCTTCATGCTTCAGAAAACATTAAAAGAGTTTAAGAGGCTCATAGCCTCCTGATTCATTTGACATCAACAAGAAATTTGTTATTAGGTAAATTTCTCTCGATGTTTAGATGAAAAGCAAGAATTTCTCAGACCATTAGCCAAAGGGAAACTCTGGAGCACACTTCCTAAATGGGTGAACAGTTTTCTAGGAATCTATACTTTTAAAAAGAAAGAGTGTAATAGGTGATTTTTATAAACATGCCAGTGATTTGAGCTCAAAATTAATTTAGCCATTTTTCTCTGAGCTTCATATTCTGAGTGAACACAATGAGAAGCTCACGTTGAACGTGCTAATGCTAATCATAGTACGTTATTCTTCTCTGAATTATTCAACCCAGAATCAATACATAAGTATCCAGTAAATTATCATATGATTTTCTCATCCAAGGACTTCATCATGACATAGCATATAAGTGCAAGAAAACTTGATGTGTACAAGTTATGGAAAATGATCACAGCAATGTTCAGTTACTTTTATGAGCCTTATTCATTTGTCTTTCTTAAAATTGAGAGAAATCTAGCACTACTTGCTGACTCAATACTTTTCAACATATTCTGTGAAATTAATTGTACTATATCCATTTCTCTGGCTAATTGACATCTTAAAAGCTGTCAAGGTGGGGCGCCTGGGTGGCTCAGTGGGTTAAGGCCTCTGCCTTCGGCTCAGGTCATGGTGTCAGGGTCCTGGGATGGAGCCCCACATCGGGCTCTCTGCTCAGCAGGGAGCCTGCTTCTCCCTCTCTCTGTCTGCCTCTCTGCCTACTTGTGATCTCTGTCTGTCAAATAAATAAATAAATAATCTTAAAAAAAAGCTGTCAGGGTGATAACAATTTAGATAATGGCTTCCACTCCCTTTCCAAACCTGCCATGAATTGCCCTACCCCAAGACCTTGTCCAGACCACTCTTCCTGCCTACACTGACTGTTCCTTCCCTTATGATTTTAACCCATCTTTTTTCAAATACCACAACCCCTATGATGCCATTGTTTGAGATGTTCAAACCTCAATATTTTCCTGTTCCTCTGAATGCCCATTTCCCTTTTGGTCTGTGCCATCATTTGACAGTACATTATTCCCGTCGTTGTCGTCTTCTTTTTCTTCTTCTACTACTACGACTACTTCTTCTTCTTCTTCTTCTTTTAATGGTTTTGACTTTATTTCAAGACTATGAGGCCCTTGAGAATGAAGACCATTTCTTTTTATCTCCAGTGCCTTGAACAACTAATTGTTCATATATACTATTAATAATTTAAAGAAGACTTTAGGGCATTTGTTTTATGTCATAGTACTTATGTTCCTTTAAATGTAAAATAATGATAGGGTCTCTGAATATTTTGAAAGTTAAGAAGATTATGATTATGCAGTATTTTTTGATTTAGGAAAACACATACTATATAAGAATGCCATGAGGTAGAAAGGACACAAATTTCTAGTTATAAGATGAATTAGTTCTGGGGATCTAATGTATAGCATGGTGACTATAGTTAAGAAGACTTACTATATTTTTGAAAGTCACTAAGAGAGTAGATATTTGATTTTTAAATTAATTTATTTGAAGTTTTATTTGTTTTTTAAATTCCAATTTCATGAACATACAGTGTTATATTAGTTTCAGGTATACAGCAGAGTGCTTGAATATATCACTCAGTGCTCGTCAGTATAAGTGCACCCTTAATCCCCTTTACCTAGTCACCCTTCCCCCCACCTCCCTCCCCTCTGGCAACCACCAGTTTGTCCTCTATAGTTAAGAGTCTTTTTTTTTTTTTTTTGCTTGTCTCTTTTTCTTTGCTCATTTGTTTTGTTTCTTAAGTTCAATGTATGAGTGAAATCATATGATATTTGTCTTTCTCTGACTGACCCATTTCACTTAACATTAGACCCTTTAGCTCCATCCATGTTGTTTCAAATGGCAAGATTTCATTCTTTTTTTTTTATGACTAATGTCTTAAATGCTCTCACAGTACACACAGAAGTTGTAATTGTGTGACCTGATGGATGTTAACTAATCTTGTGGTAATCGTTGCACAGTATAAATGTGTATCAGATCACCGCATTGCACACTTTAAACTTATACTGTGTTACCTATCAATTATATCTCAAAAAGCTGGAAAAAGAGAAAAGGGGACAAAAGTGTCTATGTTTAAAGTTGCTCCCCAGACTTAGATATATCCCGGCAACAGTCTGTTTGGAAATACATTGTGAAGGCTGCTGTTGATCATGTGATATGCTGTGACAAGCCTAACACCTTGCACCTGTGAGTGGACTAAGACTTAAGTAGAAAAAGAGGAAGTACGTTGAATACAGAGTGTTTCTAGAAACTTTCTAAATTAAATGTCTTAGGCATAAAGCTAAAGCATGCTGATCTCCCATTATTCGGTCTAAAAAAATTATTGATTCTGGTGAGATTTTAGTCATGGGTAGTCCTACCAAAGGTGCCAGGACATAGCTGCAAGTAAGAATATGAATTAGTTACTAGTCCTTGAGCTAGTGTTTCCGGAGTACCTCCGTCGAGTCTGAAACCACAAAAGGAAATGAGCTTGAGCCTATGGTCTCATTTTAAAAGCTAAAAACTATAGTTAAACCTGGCATTATCCCATGGTGAGAGAGCAAGGAGCTTGTTCGTAGTCCGATCGAAGCAATGGATGAGAAGGCAGGAGTCGTCGGGACTGCCGAGGAGGAGGAGGAAAACCTGCTGTGAGTAAGTGTTTCAGAGGAGAGTTAATGAAGGAAAGTACACCGTTCACAAATAGACTCCCCAAACGGTTTGTTGTGTCTGCCTACAGCCAGAGCTTCTCTCCGTTTTTATTCCCATTTGGGTTTGTAGATCTGTGTGTAATTCTAGTTGAGATATAAATATATCATCATTGTAATTGCTTTGGTGTTTTTCAAATTGTCATGGTAAAAATATGTGAAGTCGAAAAGGATGTATTTCCTGTTCAGCTGCCTCACACTCTGGAGGTTTCAGCTGGTACCTGCCAGCTATTGGCAATGCAGAGTGCTTGTAACCTTGAGAAAAACCCAAATATATGCTGAGCTAATAAATAATTCGAAGGTTTCAGCTAACCCCGAAGAAAGAGAGAGTTATGTTCACTTACCATACGGCCTAAATGTCAGTTTTACAAACCAAAAGGGAAATGCCGTGTCCGTTCTGAACTGACATCTCTTGAGAAGCTCTTGGTAACCAGCTTCTTTGCAAACAGCACTTGTGGTCTCCCTGTGTCTTCTCTCAGCGGTTGCCTTACGGTGAGCAGATGAAGGCAACACTTCTGTGCCCCGCGGTAAGCACCAGAGACACATAGTCAAGGTGCTCAGTGGAGGTATTGAATACCTGAGTGTCAAGGGGGGAAAATATGAAAAGCTCAAATGAACCCCTGTACTACTACTAGTAACAGCTGTAGTAGTAGTACTCATAGCAGTCGTCATCCATGAATGGCCAGCTTCCTTTACATCGTTAGTGTGTACTGGCTACTTTCTTATTTTGTTTGTATTCTGCTACGAGCCTATTATTCCCAGACATGCGCCAGTGCTTGGCACAGAGCAGACACCTGTTTACTGCAAACAGTAAACATTTGTTTAATGAAATTGGGAACAGATGAAAAATGCATTCACAAATGAAGTAAGGCGTAGAGAAGATGAGTGCCCCGGCCCTGGTCATATCGTTAGCAAGCGATAGAGACTGTTTTTGAATCTCAGCGGCCTCTGGGTATTTGAGCGTAGTGTTACACTGCAGCCTGTGTCAAAGACTCAAGCTTTGCTGGTTCTGTCTCGTACTGACTACAGACAAATGCCTCAGATTGATCTAACCTTCTCTCTTCTTCGCTCTGGAATGGGGATAATAAAACCTACCTCTCAAGGAAATAGGTAGTATTTGTCTATTATGTGCTCATCTTGCCTGTGGATGTTGTGGGGGAAAGCCTTAGAATTCGTCCTTACTCATGGCCAAGATTTGGGGGAAGAGGAAAAAAGGAGCCACACATAGCAAGACCTAGTTAATCTTAATTAAATCTGAAGGGCGAGGGCTTTCACTCTTGTCTGAAAAAGCAGTTGCTTTGGGAACATGAAAAAAGGAAGATACGAACATGTGTGTGACTCTAGCTGTATAAAATGAAATTTTACAGAATAAAATCTGAAAAGACATACTAAAACAAAAACAAACAAACAAAAAAACCAGTTGCTTTGGGAGGTCCCAATTCTGAAAACATAGTTTCAGTTTGGACATCAGTTGAACCAGAATTTTAAAGACCAACCACACTTTTGACTCTGACGCTGTGTGCATGAAAGAGAAAAAATCATATCCACCAAAAAATTCCGAATGTTAGCATTCCTGTCAAAGATCAGAATCCACGCTTCTATGACAGTTCGAGAGGAAAGGGGGTGCTGAAGAATCATGCTCTTAGCTGCATCTCTGTCTTGGTAGAGCTTATTGTCGGTGAACTTTGTCTCTAAAACTCTTTAACCTGTGTTTTCTTAGCCTTTTCCATTCCGACCAGTATCCACCCCGAGTAAGTTCACTGCTTTTGGGCTATTCTGTATTTTTCTGCCTCAATGAAAACTTAATGATGAGCTGACTTGTACTAATGCGGAAATACTTCATGGATTCATCAGCGTCACCCTCCCCGGAGAAATTTTTATTTTAAAAGATTGTAATTAATTCAAGAGAATGCATTTGTACTGTTGACATTCAGAACCTGTTAGGTTATGGGGCCTGTTATCTGAGTAACCCATATGACTAGGGCTAGCCCCGGCCTAGGGAACCTGGTCTCAAAGCCTAATCACCAGGTGTTTTCTTAGGCGTAGAATCATAGACATTTTAGGAAGTGTGGGACCTTGACTATTAATTACCCAGTCATTAACAGAGCCAACCCTAGCCAGAACTGCTAACTAGGAAGTCTATAGTACCTTAGAAATATTTTCATCTTGATTTTTAAAAGGAAATTGGTTTGAAGTGCATCACAAAGTAAAATGGATTGATGGATAAAGGCATACATGTATTAAAGCAAAATGAGGCAAAATGTTCACAATTTTAGAGTCTAGTAAGTGTATTATGGGTGCTTACCCTTATAGCTCTTTCAACTTTTCTGTATGTCTAATGTTTTTCATGATAAAATGTTAGTGGGGGGAAAAGAAAATTAAGAGATAGGTGTTTAATGCGATGGGATGACTGGTGGAATGTCTAGCATTATCAACGTGAGTGTGTAGAACATCTATAAAAAAGGTCATCTTCATGCCACTCAAATCCCATTATATTTTGCTAACATGTAGCTTAGCTCTGCTAAAAATATTCCTTAGTATCTATACCAGCACTGCAAAAACAAGAGTACTGTGAAGTCATATAATTTTAAAATACCAGAAGGGATCCTCTAGACTTAGAGATAAAAAACAGGCCCCTTGATAAAGAACTATTACAACTCAGTGCTAAAACAAACCAACAAAAAACCCAATTCAAAAATGGGCAAAGGATTTGACCAGATAGTTGTCCAAAGAATATATACAGGTGGCCAAGAAACGTGAGAAGACTTTCAGCATCATTAGCCATCAGTGAAATGTGAATCAAAACCAGGGTGAGATACCACTTCGTGTCACTAGGATAACTAAAATCAAAAGACAGATAATAGCAAATGTTGGTGAGGATGTGGAGAAATGAGAACCCTACTGCTGGTGGGAATGTGACTGGTGCAGTCACTTTGGCAGACGCTCTGTAATGTCACCAGGGAACCCGGAAATTCTGCTTGTGGGTATGTTTGCCAAAGGCAACTAAACGTGTGTCTCCTCGCACAACAGCAGCATTATTCATAACGTACGGACACAACCAAAACACCCACCCCCAGATGAACTGGTACATCAGATGTCTATCCGTATGATAGACTACATTCAGCAGTTAAAAGGAATGAAGTAGAGACACATGCGACAACATAAATAACTTTGAAAACTTTAATCGGAGCGAAATTATATGGTATGTGAATTATGTCTCAGGAAAGCCTTTATGCACAAGGAAGAAGGAAAGGGAAAAGACACAAAAGGAAATAAATTAAAAAAGAAAGCAGGCAGGCAAGTGAGAGAACTTGAGTAAAGTCAAAGGGTCGGTACAGAGCTGAGCCACAGGGATCCGTCTTCCACTTCTGACCTCTCAGCACCGCGTCCCTCTGCTCCGCTCGCCCCAGACACCTGCGACTCAGCTCCTTCTTCCTTTTCTCTTTCCTCCCCTTCTTTCCTTCCTTTTCACTATTCTTCCTTATTTTTCTTTCTTTCCTTTTTCCCTTTTACCGCCTTTCCTTCCTTCTTTCTCTATCCCTTCCTCTTTCCTATTTCTCCCTTCTCTTTTCGTACAAGTGCATTCAGCGATGCTGTAGAATCTCCGCAGAACCAATTGCCGTGTGAGGCTGGGTTGTTCAGAACCTTGAATGAGTGAAGGTGGTGAAGGTGTACGCGGCCCTTCAGGAGGGAAGCAGAGGGCCAGCTGCCTCCCACTGGCATTTCACAGCGGGTCCTTGTGCCACTTCCTAGATCCCTCCTAGGACCGTACAGTGACCTAAAGAGATGCACAACTATTGCTCATTCCAGTCCACCCAACTCCGATTATTGGCTTTTTTCCTCAGGTTACATGTTCTGCTCTGATGATCCTTTTATGTGTTCTCCCATTTAAACGTTCAGCTCTCCCTAAGGCGGCAGCAAGTAAGTGAGAGATTGAATGAATGGGCGGTCTTCAGTGAAAAGAACAAGGAGCTTTGTGAATGGCTGACCCAGATGGAAAGCAAAGTTTCTCAAAATGGAGACATCCTCATTGAAGAAATGATAGAGAAGCTCAAGAAGGTACAGAATGCGTGGCTATGTATGTTTTCCCCGTTTGTAACATGTAGGCCTACTTTTAACAGGTCTAAAAGATGGCTTTACTTATTATTAAACTATTAAATTACTGTCCTGTAAAAGTACTATATTTTAAATGTTCTCTCTTTTTAATATGAAATACACTTGCATGGAAAGGCCTCCTTTGCACACAACATATACGGATATGCTGAAGCACATTATCTGCTGATCGAGAAATGTTTGGCATATTTTGGTTTTAGCCGCCTGTCCAGAAGGAATTGTTTATATGTATTCGTTTTCTTTTGTGTCTTCTGTTTTTGGCTTTAGAGAAGTAAAATCGCTAGGGAGGGACTAAAAGAAAGAATTCTTAGGATTAATTAAGCTGACATTTTCTCTGTAAAACAGAACGCATGGACAGTTACAAGAATGAAAACTTTTCCGAGGTTCCTGGATAGCTCAGTCGGAGGAGCAGTTGAATGTCAGACTCTAGATTTCAGCTTGGGTCGGGATCCCAGGGTGATGAGATGAGCCCTGCATTGGGTTTTTGCTCAGGGTGGAGTCTTCTTGTCCCTCTCCCTCCCACTCTTTCCCTCTGCCCATCTACCCACTCATGCTCTCTCTCTCTCTCATAAATATTTGAAAAAAAGGAAAATTTCCTGAGAATTTTGCTTCATATTTTTTTCAAGTTATGCATGACTATTAAATTACTTTATATGTTCATATGGTTATAAGAACATCTTTCATGTCTGTGTAAGGCTGATCAAATTTATTAGCATTTAAAAATGTTTTTGATGGGGCGCTTGGGTGGCTCAGTTGGTAAGCATCTGCCTTCGGCTCAGGTCGTGATCCCAGTGTTCTGGAATCAAGGCCTGTGTGGCATCAGGTTCCTTGCTCGGCAGGGAACCTGCTTCTCCCTCTGCCTGCCGCTCCCCTTGCTTGTGCTCTCTCTCTCTTTCACTAACAAATAAATAAAATCTTTTTAAAAATAAAATAAAAATAAATAAAAATGTTTGGAGAAAAAATGTTTTGGACAGTATCAGTGATGCTTCCACATTATTTTTGAATAATTACTGATCATATTGGTTCCTTGTCAGCGCACATCACTATCTGGTTCACGACGTACTTTCCCTGCTTACTTGGTTCTCTGTCTACAGTGGGAGCCCCACTGGATTGTCAGCTTTGCTACAAGTGTCTTTGTCTGTTTTATTCATTGCTTGTCTCCTGTGCCCAGAGCAATGCCTGTCTTCTCATAAGTACTCAATCATTACTGAATACTGAATAAATGAATTGTAACCTCATTCACTCTAAAATAAATGCAAATGATTATTGGGAAAAATCATCCATACATATACATAAAGGAAAAAAACTCCAGTGTAAACATGCAATATTAATAGCTTTAAGGCTTTCCACTTAAAATGCCAAATTCTAGCAATAAGCATTTTTATATTTGATATTGTAAACCTTTAAAATGTGAACTAAGATAAAACAGATTTCATTTCAATATCTGCCAATAACTTTGCACTTTGATAGTCTCTGGATATCAGAGAATGCTCTACTAGACATGATCAATGGACTATAGGTATTATAGTGAAGCTTGCTATAGAATCAGTCTTTCCTAAGTGTATCTATATTCTCATTGATTTTCTTCCTGAAATTTAGGATGCACATTTTGGGGTGTGGAAAAAACTCGGGCAAAATATAATCACAACTGAAAATTTAGAAAAATTTTCGTTTTTCGCATAATTTTGTTATATGATTTGGCACAATGTCAGAAATAATCTTTAAAATATTAGCTATGCTATTTTGTGTATAAAATGAGTTATGAGATTTCAGAAGAAGTGTTTATGAGCTTGACTCTGTGGGGTCAGGACATCTAGTGTATCGGTCATACAACCCCTCTGTGTTGAAATACCATAAAATGAGAGTAGATGGAGTGGGGTTGCTTGGGCCTGAAGAGAGCACTTGGCATTGAGATAGGATAGAACTGCACTGGCTTCTCCCATTTCGGGGGCGGGGGAGGGGGTCCTTCTTGCTTTGATAACTGACTTGAGAGGATATCCCTGTTGCCACACTAACTTTAGAGCAGGGGAGGGTTAAAATATCCATGACCCTGTAACCTCTCTTTGTATTATTTTGTTGAGATAATATGGGCTGCATGATGGGAGTTCAGCCCAAAAAATGAAGGAAAGGCAGTTCTAAAGATTGGCTTCTGTCACTGTGGCGGGAGTGAGAAGATCTTTGGTCAGGCGGTGAGGGTTGGGGAAGATAGGAGAGGTCCATTCATCATCACTTAAACCATGCCGTTCAGTGGCCTTTCTCTTGCATATGGAGCTGGTGTTTCCTTATCCAAAACAATCTTTAAGAGAAGTGAGTACAGAAACTGGGTAAATGAAAAAGGTTGAGGCCCGTTAATCCCCTAAGACGAATGGTTATTATTCTTGTGAGCTAGCTCACCATTGACCTATGTGTTGTAAAATATTGACACTGCATAGAGGATAGCTCATTAAAATGAAAGTATTCTTTTCTAAAGCATTCTGCACAAGTAATTGACAGAAGCACATCTATACATTTACATATAAATACACATATATGTCAGTTGCACATACGTAATTGTGCACACACACACACACACACACAACTTCTAAGCCTCTTAGCAACTCTTTGTATGAGGATTGATTCTAAATATAACACCCAGGTTGGTGATTATAACAATAATTAATTGTTAATTAAAACCCTTCAAGTTTTGTCTTTATATCTGTGTATACACTGTTATTGATTTTTTTTAAGAGTTTATTTATTTTTTCGACAGAGAGAGATCACAAGTAGGCAGAGAGGCAGGCAGAGAGAAAGAGGAGGAAGCAGGCTCCCTGCCAAGGAGAGAGCCTGATGCGGAGCCCCATCCCAGGACCCTGGGATCATGACCTGAACCGAAGGCAGAGGCCTTAACCCTCTGAGCCACCCAGGGGCCCCTGTTACTGATTATTTTAATGCCCATTTTAAGTAAATAAAAATATTTCCATTCTCTTTAAGAAAAGTTCTATGAAAATTCAATCTAGAGTCTGTGCACATCCCAAAAATAATAGGTACCCCTAATTCTTGTGTACATGGACTGATACCCACACAGCATTCCTCATGCCCAAACTATTCCAAGCAATACAAAATGGTAATTATCATGTTTCTAGTGGAGCCGGACTGAATGCATTAAAAATATGATTTCTGATCTCTGTGATTGCTATTTATTATGCAGGATTATCAAGAGGAAATTGCTGTTGCCCAAGAGAACAAAATACAGCTCCAGCAAATGGGAGAACGACTTGCTCGAGCCAGCCATGAAAGCAAAGCCTCTGAGATTGAATACAAGCTCGGAAAGGTCAATGACCGGTGGCAGCATCTCTTGGATCTCATGGCAGCCAGGTAAAAAGAATCCTGTTCAACGGGACACGTGTGTGCAGAATTTTAAAGCATTCAGTCCACCTTTCATTGCAGCTGAAGATAATCCAATGAATCTCTGTCTGTGCTCGTCATCCCACCATTTTAGTTTATGCTTTTCTCGTCAATGTCACGTTCATTAACTCTGAAATTCTCCTTCTTGATTAATAAACTCAGTGGTGTTTGCATTTAGCTGAAAGAGAGAAAGTCATATCCAAACAAAACCCATTCCCAGAAGAGAATCCCAGAAGAGGATTTCAGGGCTGCATGGGTATTCAGGGTTCTATGAGCAAGGAGATAAAACTGCTGACTAGTATCCATGGAGGGCATTTTTATCCACAGTAGGGGAAAAAAAAAAAAGCATAGATAGAAAATCACATCCCTACTCTATTTCTGGCTAGCCGAGTGTGGGAATAATGCTAATTATTGCCACTCGGCATAGTTGTAGAAATAATCTGTATTACTACAATTTTGTTTTTAGCTTTAATAACTGTAAGTGTCTGCCTTGTATTTGAGAGGAATATTATATTCGGTTCCCGTTGCAGAGGGTCAGGTTGAGGAAAAGAGGTAAAAGTAAAGAAAGAAAAAATATCTAAGGGTCTTTATGAGCATTGCATAAGTCTGATATAGTGAATGAGACATTCTGTTATTTGATATAAAGGGAATGACAACATAAATGCTTTATTTTAGGTGAACTTGGTTTCACATTGTAATGTAGGCTCCGCGAGGGCAGTGGACATCCTTGTGCATTCTAGTCACCATATATCATCAGCACCAAGAACGGTGCCTGAATGCAGTTTGGGCTCAAAAAATATTTGAACGAATGAATGAATGAATACTTGAATATCTGAACGGACATTCCTTTGTATGGCAGTTAGGAGAGTTCAAATGTTATGAATGCTTCTGATTCATAGCCATTTGGAGCTAATTGACAATACACTTTTTAAAGTCTGGGTTCTTTTCCTTAGCTGTGCTGCACAAATGTGGATATGAAATGTGCTCTTTGAATACCGTGTGAATACCACAATAATTGCATATGGGCATGGCAATTGCATGTGTTGATGTTGAAAATATCTAGCATATTTTTTGTTCTCTAAGGGAGTTTCAAAGAGGAGCTGATTTAGGAAGAAGAGATTTTTTTTAATTTTAAAAATAATGAAACAAAAATGGAGTAAATGTTTATCAATTTTTAAAATGTTTAGCAAACAGCACTGTGATAGCTGATGTTTATTGAGCCCTTGGTTTGTGCCAGTGACCATGCCACAGGCTTCATATGCATCTTCTCCTGTGTTGTCCACAACACCATCGAGGTGGGCATTATTATTATACCCATTTTCCAGATGCAGAGGCTGAGGCTCAGGTTTGCCCATGGTTACACATGTGCTGAGTGACAGAACCTGCACTCTGTGATTCTAGAAGCCATGCTTGGGAGCACTACATTCTCTTGTCTGCCAATTTTATGACTTCCTTGTCCCAGATCTAAAGGAAACTAGGTTCTGTAATTATTTCAACAATCTATGTCCCCATCCTTTGTAAAGGGCTCACAACAGCTCTGAGATATTTTGAGCCTACAAAGACAGAAGCCCCTTTCCTTGAGGAGTTCATGGTGGACATCTAGACATGCAAAGACATCAAGTAAAGTGACAAGCTAAATGCCCTGGTAAAGGTACTACAAAGCGATGGTAACATACGGTTGAGCTCAACTATTCCAAGGCTTCCAGCATATGTAGGTTTTAGAACCCCATTTGCTATGTGTAGGCTCACTTCTCAGTCTGTGATAACCAAATCTTATTTCAGAAAGACAAATCAAAGCTCTTTGTGTTATAAATACCCTTCTTAGGGAAGCCACCCAGTTGGTAAACATCCTTGGAATATTTTTGGTTAGATTATGACCCACGGCTTGGCTTGCATTGGCATGTACAATGCAGCTAAACTAGTTAGTGTCCTTTTCTAATCTTTAGTGTCTCAGTGGTATGGAACATGGGGGATACACTGTGTCAAAGATGTTTTCAATTGAATTTCATAGAGTTTATTCGTGATGCTAGCTTAAGGGTTATGTCCCGTCATTAGCCAACTTTGCATCACATGAGTTAGGTGCTTTCTCCTCGAAGTCATGTTTATTTATAACTTTTCTGCTGTCCAAGTGAGAATTTTCTTTCTGGATGTTATTTATCTTTCCAAAGACACATTAGTAAAGTTTGAATCAATTAAATGTTTTTGGATAGGCCTACTTTGCACTCTCGTCACTAAAACGCTCCTGTGTTTCTACTCCAGTAGAGTCTCATCACACACAGATGTAGATTTTTGTGGATGTGCTGTCCATTTCCGATTGCCTCGTTCCAGAGTAAACCAGATGGCTGGTTCTAGAGCTTAATCCCACACTGCATTCATAGTCTCTCTGAGGCCTCTCCTAAATGACACTTGGCCATCACATTTATCTTCCATTTCCTTGTTTATCAGCTCTTCAAGAGTACACACACCGGTGGACATCCCCCACACCCATCTTCAACTACGAGCGGCCTGCTCAAGCATCAGATTTCTGTGGGTCAGTCCCATTCACCCCTCTTCCCTCTTCCTACTTTTTCTCACACTGATATATTAAAGCAGAACACAACTTAGTTGTGCCTTTTGGTATTTCCAAATGTTGTTTTGGTGCTCTTGTGGGAATGGAGAGGTTATTTTTGAAGATCATATTTTCAGGTGAACTGTTTCCCAGCTACCAGAAACAGGAGAAAAAAAGAAAGATTTACTGATAATAAACCTATTGTATACAAATAGAATGCATAACTTTGAGCCACCTTCCTGTCACTAGTGAATTAGCCTGGACCATTCTGAATACAAAATAAATGTGTTTTGCGTTGAATTTTTAAACTGACTGTTACTAGGAATTGTCAGCTTTTTACAGCAACAAGATTTGTTTAGTTTTTTTGTTTTGTTTTTTTTTGTTTTTTTTTAGGTCTCCACAGTGGATAATGCTCTAGTACCCTGCCCATGCTTTCTAGACCTTCTCAGTTTAATATAGCAGTCATTAGCTACCCATGGCTATTTAAATTAACTGAAATAGGATGCAATTAAATTACAGTTGAATTTTGATTACAGTCAGTTGTGCTAGTCCCATTTCTAGGGCTTAATAACCATATGAGAATAATAGCTACTTTATTTGGCACTGTGGATACAGAACATTTTCTTCATCCCTGAAGGTCCTTTTGGTCGATACTGGCCAAGACAATTGGCCAAGGCATTTCTGAGCTGTTGGCTTTTCCTTAAGAGTAAACATAAGAAACAGTCATTGGTGTACTTACAACTTCTATAAAACTGTCTGCTAGGATTCTGGCTCTCATTTTGTCTCTGAACCCTATGAAAAAATCCACATAGTTTTTCTAGCTCAGGATAACAGGAATTCTGTCATTTAGCATTAGTTGTTTGGTGCCTTTTTTTTTTTTCCGTTAAGATTTAATTTACTGACAGAGACAGAGAGACAGAGAGAGACAGAGAGCACAAGCAGCGGGAGCTGTAGGCAGAGGGAGAGGGAGAAGCCAGCTCTCTGCTGAGCAGAGAGCCCAATGTGGGGCTCAATCCCAGGACCCTGGGATCATGACCTGAGCCGAAGGCAGAAGCTTAACCAATTGAGCCACCCAGGTGCCCCATCAGTGCTTTTTTATAACCAGTGATGTTTTTTGAACATTTCCTACTTGGGTATCTAGGAAGGTCAGACTCAAGTGGTGTGCTCTGTTGTAATGATGTCTTCTAAAAAATAAACTGTATTCTCTAACAGAAGGATATGTCTGTTCCCTCTACCAAACTTAAATCCTCATCACCAAAACAAAAGTACACTTTAGTTATTTGGAACTTCTTTTTTTTTTCAGTAACAGCTTTATTGAGGAATAATTCACACACCGTGCAGCTCATCTATCTCAAGTATAAATCATTCAGTGATTTTTAGCATATTTACAGATCTGTGTCTCCATCACCACAATCAATTTTAAAACATTGTCATCACCCCCAAAGAAAAGCCTTAGTCATCTTTTTCCCTCCATCCTCTCTCCTTCCACTGGCCCCAGGCCAGCACAGATCTGAACGTACATGGAATCATACAATATGTGGTCCTTTGTGGCTGTTTTTCAACTCCCTATTTATTATAACTCCCTTAAACACTTCATAGAAGTAGAGTGAAAACAAATATAATTTTTAAAAATGCCTGAATGTCTCCTGTGTATGAAGTACCATGGACGTTGCTACAGGGCCGAGATTGACAAACCTTTTGCACAATACTATCTAGTTAATATTTTCGGCTTTGTGGGCCAATGGTCCCTGCCAAAACGCCTCCGCCATATTGCAAAAGCAGCCTTAGACGGTATGGAAACAGAAAAATGCAACTGAGTTGCAGTAACATTTTATTATCAAGACAGGTGGCCCACCATAGTTCGCTGACCCCAGATCTAACGAACGTAGAAGAGGAAAAAGAGAAAATGGTGCCTAACCAAGTAAGGGTACAGAGCCACGTGTACACACGACTCAGCTCAGGCCTTCCTCCTTCCATCACATCTGCCTGCTCATATCCTGCCCCCATCCGGCCTGGCCCTCTCCTAATTGTTCTTCATGTGCTTCCTTTTCTTTGGATTAAGTGAGATTCTTCTTACCTTCTCAGCAGGCTTTCTGACCTCTCCTTCATAGAATTTCCTTCTGCTGTAATAAGCATCTTGTATGATCGGTTGTTTACAATTTCATCTCTCAGCTACACTGTAAGCATGACCAGAGTGAAGCCGGAACCCAACGTAGCTCTTTGCACGTAATGGTCACTCCAGTGTTCGTTGCATTTCTCTAATCTAAGACATAGGATGCAGAGTGCTACCCCTACAGATAAGAATAAAGCGGGGGCACCTGGGTGGCTCAGTGGGTTAAGCCTCTGACTTCAGCTCAGGTCATGATCTCAGGGTCCTGGGATCGAGCCCCACATTGGACTCTCTGCTCAGCGGGGTCCTGCTTCCTCCTCTCTCTCTGCCTGTCTCTCTTCCTACTTGTGGTCTCTCTCTCTCCGTCAGATGACTAAAATCTTTAAAAAAAAAAAAAAAAGAATAAAGCAGAGCACGGGCCTAAGGCCTCACCTGCCAGAATCACCACGTTGTTCTGCTTCGCCTGCCCTGCGACGCTAGACAAGTTCCTTCCCCTCTCAGTACCTCAGCTACCACAAGTGTAAAAGGGTTTAGGTGGCCTAAATGAGATAGTACCAGAAAACCACCTCGCGGAGCCCTCAGCAAGTGGCAGTTCTCGACCTATAGGGAGCTTTGAGGCTGTGTAGGTAAACCGCGCGTGCAGTGCAAGGAAGGTTTGTAAAGTTGGAGCAGCTGCCCTTGGAAGGGGTTTCAGTCTAACAGCAGTTCCCCTAGAGGAGGAAAGTTGACTCTTGGAGTTTATGGCTGGCATTACCTCCCGCTGGTCAATTCGGAGGTCTGTGACCAGGATCAGGAATGCACTGAGGCAGCACGCATGGAAACGGCACAGAACCAATCCGGAGCCCTGAGTTTAGTCCACCGTGTTCGGGCTGTGTGACCTAGGGCTTACTGCATCACTTCTCTGAGCCCTAGCTTCCTCATTTTCAAAGTATTCATTAAAATAACTACCATAGCTCCAAAGAGACAATGCAGGGGGAAGGACCATGTATACCACAGAATGCCACATGTGGCCATCTTGTTCTTTTAGAGAGCTACAGAGTATTCCATAGTTTTAATACACCATGATTTATTCAATATTTTTCCCAGTGATGGACATTGATATCATTACCATGTTTTGCTATTACAGTAACTGTGAGTTTAGAACTTTGCTTTGTTTTTAATTTATTGCAATAAATATATTGTCCTCATGATAATGAGCATGGGAAAAAAATTTGAACGCATGAGAAAAACTAAAAAAAAAAATTAAACTAGGAAAATAATGGCAGTACAAGGTTCCAAAGATCTCAAGTTTCTGGAAGTGTTAGTCATAATCAAGAAAAAATAAATTTGCCTGCTGTTATGGAATCATGACTAATATATTCCTTTAACCAAAGTGTATATATTTTTCTTCCTGATTGCTAAAAATAATATATTAGAGGACTGATTGTTTTATAAAGAATTCACAATAGGATAGCTTTAAGTAGCACAATTTGAAAAATACTTTTATTTATAAGTTTTCCAGAGTGTATTTCTTATGTAAAATATAGGTTTGTTGCTTTTAAAAAGGAAATATGTTTCTGTTTTAAAAGCCATTACCTCACAGATCAGACCCAAATGCTTTGTTTTATTTTGCAGCTCATCATATAGGGCTTTTAAAAAGAACTTAGCAAATGTTCATCATTTATTTATTTTTTTGTGTAATCTATTTGTGCATTGTATCTATACCTTCATCCAAAAAGGACTCAAAGCAGCCAGCATTCACCACATTTTATTAAATTACCAGTAATTAATAACTTGAGAGCTTGCTTTTTTAGAGCCGAAATTGTGAAATTCATATAGGTTCGGTACAGAAAATTTGCAAGTCTTGAAATCCACAAAAGAAAGTTATCTGAATCCCACCAAGCAAACGAGCAGATAACCTTATTTATTATTATCTTAAAATGAACATGTTACTTTTGTCACTTTATATCGTTATTTTTAAAAGGGCAAAGGTTTTGAATATGTAAGAGAAGAATAATATTTCTTTAAAATATTATTTTATCCTTTTATTTTGTAAATAATCCTTTCAAAAGTGAAGACCAGCCACTGTTGTACAGAATATTTTTTCCATCCCCCCTTCCCAAAGAACCTCTAAAACTCCTACTTACACCATTTAGCCGGCATTTCAAACAGAAGGAAAAAAAAAAGTTGCTTTTTTTGCTGCACAACTTGCTGTATTTGTGGGGGTTTTGTTTGTTCGCATTCGGTTGATTTATCTTTATCAAAAATCCTTTCCGACTTAACAAACAGCCCACAAGAAGAGTTGCCCGTCCTTCCAGAATGGCAGAGCGTCTGCAGCCAGCCTTATTTTTGATATCCTTCTTTCTTTAGAAAGCCTCCCCCTCCTTGCAGATTACACTGAGCCTTTTCCCCTTCTTACACTCGTGGCCTACATTCCAGGAGATCAGGCTTGGCACATGTTAATGAATGTAGGTTTTATTTAGCAACATGACCACTTGTCACTGCTCAGTGTCATATTATCAGGCAGAGACCTAGCAACATTTGTTTAGAGTGAACATTTTCATACTTCCATACGCAGACAAGGGGAAACTTTCCTCTCCACGCAGGATTTAGCTTTTTGCTCTGCAGACCTAACTTTTGCAAGTTGGAAGCTTCATGGTGGTGGCAGATCTGTGCGCCCCGAGGATGGCAGAGGACGGCTGTGTGGACGCAGATCTTCCGGAATGTAACTGCGATGTCACAAGGCAGGCATCTCCTTGAGGTTCTTCCCTTGTGCATAGCTGTCATGTTACGTGGGCTTCGTAGGATAGATGCTGGATCTTTAATCCGTGATGGCTTTGGCCAGCGTGAGGTGGAGATGGTTTGGTGCTGGGAGCTCGTTGGCCATGGACTCCCAAGAGTTCTTTGTTGGTTTGTTTTCTTGTCCCCCTACTGGGCATGCAGAGCTGGAGGGGAAGGTTAATGGACTTGGTTATGGCTTGGTATTCCAGTTGTCTCTGGACTGCATGCGTCATGCCGGGGGAATGCTACCTTAGCCTGAGACACAGGAAAGAGACCCAGTGAGAAGACCCAGTTGGTCCATCATCTGCTATTTAAAGGATGAGGCTCCTGATGAAACTGGAATTCAGCTTTCACCAGTTTTCAGCTTGGTAGCGGGAAGCTCTCCCTTTATTCAATAAAAATCTGCTCGTAGTGCGGGGGGCCTGGAGGGTTTTGTGTGTGAGAAAGAGTTGTTTCTGTTTAGGTTTTTCAGGAAGTTGTGGTCACATGACTAGCATAAAGGTTTTAAAACATGTACAGAATGTAAAAATGTATGTCTAAAGTAGTAATTTTGTGCATTGTGCAAATGTTAATTTCATGATTTTTTTTTTCAGTTAGAACAACATTAGATTAGGAATTTTAACTTCATTTTTAAAAATAATATTCTTATACCGTAACGTTCCCCCCAGATAAACTCCTGCTGGTAAATAGGATTTCCTGATGGTACTTTTAGTCCTATTCCATTTAGAATGTGACCTTTTTTTGGTTTTGTTTTGTTTATAGATTTACTAAATTAGTTTGAAGGAAAGTAGAGACAAATATGTACATGTAGTGTGTATGTGTGTATATAAAGCTGTTCGTGCAACTGGATTTAGTAGTGATTCCTTCTCAGGAAGGTGAAGTCCCAGGAGGCACACTGGATGGTGAGAAGACCGATCGGCTACAGGAACTTTCAGATGCTCGAGATTTGCTAAACTTACCCAGACTTGTGACATCTGCAGACATCCATTTTGAATTATAATCCTGGATGCTACCAAAAAGAATGTTGCTCAAACTTCTTACAATGATAGATAAATGACAATATTGTGACACTTCACACAAAGATTTCCTTTAGAGAAATAATGGGGAAAAGATGGGACATGGTTCTTAAAAAAAAAAAAAAAAAAAGGATGATCTATGTCCTGAAAATATCAAGTTTCATAAGTTCAAGGAAGATGTTTGGGGCTTTTCTACCCATTTCCCCCAGCCCACATCTGCTCCCCCCAACACACACACGTAATGCATTTTGCTATTTGTACTCAAATACATGTTTAAAAAAATGAGAAAAGAAAACCACTTAAATGTTCACCCCCATTGACTTTACAAAGATTTACTCACTCATTCGAAAGAGGAACTTGTCCCTAATGGACTATATGAACAAGCATTTCCATGTCACGATGCCCTTGACATATTACACACTAACTGCTCTGACTATTGGAACCCATTCAATATCATATAAGATTACTAATCTTGTAAATTATTTGACTAGTGTAGACAATATCCAGTGGAGGAGTGTTCACGCACATTCTTTTGTGCCTTAGCTCTTTTGATCATTTTTGTACGTGAAATGTGAACCAAGGACATGAATAAATTTTAGTACTTGACAGACCATTTGCAAATGTTGGTGTTAGGGGAAAAAGTTAAGTAGACATTTAATATCAACTAAATTAAGAATAAAATATGCTAGCTAAATAAAGGTATTTTACTTAGAATACTAATTATTTGTGTTTATCCAGCATTTAAGTAGTGCCGAACTTTGTGCCAAGCACTGAGGATAGCATTGCAGGGGAAGGCGAAAACCAAAAGCAGAAATTCACAGTTCTAGTTTCCCAAGGAATTTAACATGGGAAGAGGAACTTATGCATAAATAATACCAGGGAGGTAAAATAAGGGAAAGCAGGAAGCAAGCGCTGAATGAAGTGTTCTTCCAACCTCTAGCTCTGCACCAAACCCTGACAATATTATGAGCTTGCTATAAAACCCCATCCCAGAGCACTGTCAGCATCCAGATCTACCAGATCTGAAGACAGGAAGCTGGTCAAATGGGAGACGTTCCCAAAACGACTTTCTTACAGAGGTAAAACCAGGACAGACATCTCAGTGCAATGAGCCACTCTATAGTCCTATTCCCAAGTGTTTATTGACTGGGGACTGTCCTTTCAGCCTGGGCCACTAAAGCAGGATGGCCAGGGCCACGTCGAATTCCAAGCCCATGGCGTGGTCATTGATAAAATGTGCACCCAGGGCTTTGCACCCAGTAGCTGTTCTAAAACTGCTATTCACTGACCGACGCTCAAGTGAATTTTGTTTTATTTATGAGAAAAAAAGTGACTGGGTTGTATTTAAGTGTTCTTGGAATTATTGTTCAAGGCCAGTGCCTTGAACTGCCCTGGGGGCAGGGTACAATTTGTACTTACAAAGCTAATTAGAGAAGTCTCACCTTGAATGGAATTATGAGTCATGATAAAGAGCGACGCATTTTCGGTTTCCTATTAATAGAATATATTGTGGAGCATGGACATAATTTTTTTAAACACACATTTTTTTTTTTGGTCAAAACAACGTAAGTTAGTGCATCTAAGAGTGCCTTAAAAAACAGAAAACGTTATTCAAACGTAGGTATTCTTATACCTGCATGGACTGCCACATGAACCTCCCTTCAGACTTACTCACTCAGAATCCGACCTGATCTTATCATTCCTTGGCGGACACGTCTTGGCAGAGTTCCTATTTATCTTTAAACTGCACACAACGCCATTGTCATGTCACTGCAGGACCTGTGTGATCCCACTCCAGTCTGTCCTTCCAGCTTGCCTCAGCACAACCGCAGCCCTCTTCTGCTTCCCTTCCCCACCCTCTGCACGCCCATGCCCCCCACCCCGACATTACCACGTGATGCCTTCAAAGTCTGCTTCTCTTCCCTACGTTTCCTAGGCCAGAAATATTCAGCTTGGCTTGTATCTACCTTTCAAGATGCAGTTCTAATGTTACTTCTTCATTTCCCCTCTTTCAGCAGAGCCAAAGCTGCTCAGTGACAGGGTCAGTCATCGCTGTATTTCTGTTTCCTAGCACCATGCCTACCTAACATCACAGAAGTTTGTAGAAGGAATACAGACATGAGCAAATGGGGAATGAATGAGTGAATGATCACTGAAGTGGCCAGACAGAATTGATCACTCCTTATTTACTAGCCAGGGACTTGGTCCATTTCTTTAGTTGAGTTCTTACCACACTGTGTTACATTTCATTGTGTACATGTCTAGATTTCCAGTCTGACTGTATGTTTCATCAGGAAAATAATCAAGTTTTATTTATTTTGTCTTCTCAGCATCTGACACATGGGATGTCCATACATGATTGTTAGATGAGTGGCAGTCTTAAACAATTTGGTTTTTACTCCTTCCTGGAAAAAAATGGGAAAACTTTTTTTTTTTTTTTAAACATTCTGTGCAACAAATACGGCACTGAACTAGGCTTTGCAGGGGATGACTGGCTGGAGGCCGGCCTTGCATCTGTCCTCTGCCACTGGTGGCCCAGCGGACCCTCAGTCACCTTTAACGTGATCTGGCATGAAAGCGCAAATCATCACTCACTGATAGTTCATCTCAAGTGTGCTTTCTTCTATTAACTGAGTTTCTGCCACAAGGGCGCTGAAATTGACCCCGTCCGGGCTGGAGTAATCAGAACTACAAATTCATAATCTGGTGACAATCCATTAGAAATATTCCTTTTTTCCTCTTAGGTATCCTTTATATGAGTATAAATTACATAATGTGGAAATAACAGTTTTATGACGTCATGAGACTTCATGACGTCATGTTGAACATCATCACAGCGGACACTTATTGAATGTGTTCCGTGGACCCCCATTATTCAACCCATTCAAATCTCACAGATACTTCTCCTCTACTTTTACGTTATAGATGAGGCAACAGAGATACAGGAAGGATGTACAGTTTCCCAAAATCACCCAGCCACTAAGTGGCTGAGCTAGGCTGGACTTCGGCTCTAGGCAACTTGGCTTTAAACCCGGTGCTCACTTCGCCCACAAGGGAATCTCGAGTGAAATCTCTCCTCTGCCCACAGGGTGAAGAAGCTGAAGGAGACCCTGGTGGCCGTGCAGCAGCTAGACAAGAACATGAGCGGCCTGAGGACGTGGTTGGCTCACATCGAGTCAGAGCTGGCCAAGCCCATAGTCTACGATTCCTGTGACTCGGATGAAATACAGAAGAAGCTCACTGAACAGCAGGTAAAACTCAAAACAACTAGAGGAACTAAGTAGGCTCTCGAACCTCTATGCTCCTGGCCAGGATACAGAGGCAGATGTGAGATGGTGAATCGAAATGGAAAATTAGGAGGAAGCTAGACAGGATTGCTGAGAAAGGGGAAGCTTGGGCAGGGCTGGTGTTTGGGGCAAAGAGGTCCCATGTCATCAAGGAGTTGAGTCTAGAAGATAGATATGCTCTCATAGGTTTAATGTCATTGGTCCACCAAAAGACATCCTAAGCTCCCTGAGCCTCAGTGATGGGCCCAGAAGAGAGCTGGCATTTTGTTGATTTCTTTGTGGGTCATGAGCCCACTACTACCTACACGGAGTAGAGCCTTTGTTTGGAAAGAAAGGCTTGGAAAGCGTTGGAAGAAAGATTACAGTATATTCTTAGAGCTTTTGCAGTCTAAAACAGTTTTGTCTTACAAGAAGTGTTACGTGATCAGCAGAGCACACATCGCAATTCTACCTTCGTTTCTGTAGCAAAGACAGCACCTTATACTGGCATACAAAAAAAAATCAAAAAAGAGTGACCATGAAAAATGCATACAGAAAGGATTTTTTTATCTGCTATTCCCCTTCCTTATTTTCACTGAGCATATCAGACTCCAGTAGTTAGTGGTAAATGCCGTAAATCCCCCATAAGAAGTATTGCTATTCCATGCCCTTAGATTATCCTTGAAAATTCTGCCCATACTCTGGTTACTTCCATTGCATTTAGGCCATGATAGCCAAGTTACTTAACTTAAAAATACTACAAAATATAAACAGACCCGTTTTATGAAATCTTAGGAAATAGTTTGTGTACTTACTTTATTTTACGAACTACTTAAACCAATGCAAATAGATATTAAAATACAGTTATTTGATATTGGAATTATTTTAAGAGAATTTCTTCTTTAAAAAATTGTTAGCAGGACATTTTTCTGTTTTTGTAAGATTAAAGCCCTGTGACGGATTCTCTCACATTTGAAATTCTGATAATTGAGCTATTGGGATTATGGTTGGCCCCCAGCTCCCTAAAATACTCCTGGAGAACATGGTAATGATGTCTACCAGTGAGAAGTGTTAAAAACAGTTAAAATCCTAATAGCCAGTATTGTAATTTAGCAAATGTAAGAGAATCAAAACAGTATCTAATTAAATAGAGTAAATTGATCCTATACAGCTATAGCCTAACTACTTCTAAACCCCAGTAAAATGATAGGAAAGGGGGAAAGGTCAAAACTCACAATGGCAGAGACCAGGAAAGAAAACGTTAGAGATGAGAGACATCCTTCACAAATTTGGAAGGCAGAAGTAGATAGATGAATAGTTACTGGTGTTTGCAGAGTGGAGGATAGAAAGCTGACTCATGCCACAGAATTCCAAGGCGGCTCAGGGAGAAGAGAGCAGGTTGTTAGGGCCTCACAATGGAAGATTGCTTGAAAGTCTGAAGAAGAAGTGGTTGGACTGGCAGATTCTCCCTAATCCCAGCTAGCCAGACTACTCTGCCCCATGCACTCCAGCAGAAGACCCACGGTTTTACACTCTGAAGGAGGCAAACCCAGAGGGATGTTGGTTGGGGGCTGTAGGGCACCATTGAGGCTGGAGCCACTATCTTAAAAATAGAGAGATTAAATGAAATGCTCTGTACCAGATGGTATGACTTCCACCCCACCACCGTAGCTCCCACCATGTCACTAGCCAGCACTCTATCTCACCCAGGATTCATGCAAGAGTTTCAAAATCCAGTTCAGTTATTCCATGAAAGTCCCCCACAAAAAATAAAGAAAATAGGAAGAAATTATCAACGTAGTAATGTTTAAAAAAAAAAATTCCCAAACTTAAAAACGTGTAGAGTTGACCCTTGAATAATACAGGTTTGAACTATGTGGGTCCATTTATTTGTGGATTTTTTATGCAAGAAAATATGAGTACTGTAGATTATTTTCCCTTCTTATGATTTTCTTTTTTGTAGCTTACTTCATTGTAACAACACAGTGTATAATACATATAACCTACAAAATATTTGTTATTGGATTATTTATGTTTTCGGTAAGGCTTCTTCAGGTCAGCAGTTGGCTGTTAGTCGTTTGGAGGGGGTCAGTTGTTACATGCCGATCTTCAACCATGTGTTCATGGGTCAATTGTACTTCCAGAGCACAAGTCCTACAAACGCCCAGGAAAATTAAAAACAAAACGAACCACTATAAAATTTCAGAACGTGGGAGACAAAGAGAAGATCTTGAAGGTTTCCAAAATGAAAAAGTCTGATTTCTCCAAAATAATGGTTGAAGCTAAAAGACAATGAGACAATGCTTTCAAAAAGCTGAGAAGATTATTTAATTTAGGACATTGTACCTGCCATTTACTATATAAAATACTTACCTCCTATGTATACATGCTAATGAAAGGTAGATCGCATATACTGAAATGAGAAGAAAAATAATATTCAACACGAGAGAGAGAAGAAAATTCCCAAGATAGATGGTGAGGGAACGTATCAGATGCCAGCTGCCCCACAGCCTAGAGCACCCCTGTTCAGATTGGAGTAGGGAATTGGGTGCTGTGGGAGGGATGTCTCCAAGGAAAAAGACAGTCGAACTTGATTACCTGTGGGCTTAACCATACTGGAAGGAGCTTCATTAGCTCCATAGAGAGGGTAGAAGCTAGGGATATTCATGGTTTAAAGAGAGCGAGAGAGCTACTGATTCCACATAACACAGAAAGTTACATAAGAAGAGAAATAAAACCGTAGCATAGTTTGTTGCTCAGATGTGAAAAATATTAAGTAACCATATTAAATGACCAAAATCATCCAAACAATCATTATGGCTCCAGCTATAAGATGTGCTGAATCAGCAGCTAGAGCCACATAAGTCAGGAGAAAGTTCATTCTGTCTCCACTAGAGAAGCACAGAAAACGTCTAAGATTTAAAAATCAAGAACCAGCAACATAAACGTGCTACTTAGAAATACAGAAGTTAAAACCAGAAGGCAGAGCTACAAGAGATGAAAATGAGAATCAGGAGGGAAAAGGGAACTACTTCACTGGAAGCTTAGCAGTAATTTTTGACCTGTTAATATATTAATATATGTTCATACTGCCTTTTAATTCAATGTTAAGTTAAAGTTGAAAAACCAACAACTGTATACCAATGGTTAAAAGTAAGGACTCCCGGCGGGTAAATTTGCAATTCACCACTTTTCTGCATGACCTGAATAACAAACTATTTTAACCCTCACATAGGATGCCTGGGTAGGTCAGTCAGTTAGGTGTCTGCTTTCGGCTCAGGTCATGATCCCAGGTCCTGGGATCGAGTCCCACATCAGGCTCCCTGCTCCACAGGCAGTCTGCTTCTCCCTCTGCCTCACCCCCTAGTCATTCTCTTAGTCTCTCTTGCTCTTGTGCTCACTCTCAAATAAATAAAATCTTTTTAAAAAAAGAACTTTAAAAAAAACTTAAAAATTTTTTTAAAAACCTTCATGTATATAGAATGCTGATGCTCACAGTGTTATTATAAAAATTAATGTGGAAAACACTTAGCACAACACCTAGCACAAAGTGGGTGCTTAGTAAATTTTATTTCAATCCTGTCATATTCACCACAGCTTCCTTTATGGCAAATGTTTAGCCATGATTCTGTAAAAATTATAGCATTTAGGATCCATGTTGTAGAAGACAGATAAATATTAATCTGTCTCCAAAGGGGAAAATTCTCTTAAATATTTAAAAAGAGATTAAACTCACAAGAAATACATTTTCTTCTATTCCTCTCTGTGGAGTTTCTATATATGTCTCTTGCCAATGTACTCAATCCTTACATACTTCATTGAGAAGAAATATATGTAGACTTGAGATGACTTCAGAGGATACCTTGTCAAATTTCTCTGTGTTATGGATGAAGAAGTATAAATTCAGAGACACTATGGGTCAATTCAGGACCATTACTGATGGAAGTTAAAGCTGAGACTAAAATCTTTATCTGTAATAGAACATCCATAATTATAAGCCCCCTCAAGCTTATTTCATATAATTGATTTTAACAAAAACTTTTGAGCAGAAGTACAAGGGGTCTTTTCTTTGATATTTACTGTGGGAACTTGGTTGAGCTCCTGGAGATAAATTTCACAAAATTGTGCAGCCCCCTCCAATGACTGAAGTCTCTGGAATTTTTAACTCAGTTGTCTACACTGAGCCTCCAGCAATCCATCAGTTACAGTTCTGGTTTTCATACCCTGGCCCCAAATCTTCACACTGGGCTAAGTCCAAAAGTATGTGGAAGAAAGAATCACATCATCCAGATGGCCACATAGGTTATTTCTGACTTAAGTCCCCCCCCCCCAAAAAAAAAGACCAGCGAGCAACTCTCTATAGGCAAGGCATTATTGTAAAACTCCCCCAACCCAAGGATAAGCATGAAGCACCAGTCTGGACCCCAAAGACCAGGAAGAACCACATTAAAAGGATAAGAGGTATGGTCACACTGTGACCACATCATCCTTCCTGGCTGGCATGGAGCTGTACCAAGAGGGCACCACTTGGCCAAGATAGGTATCTGGCTCCCCCAACTTCTCCATCCTTCCCAGGAGGCCCACTTGGCTCTCAACTCATGGGAACCACTAAGGAAACTTCTGTAGCTTGATTACTGGGGAGCAAGTAGTGAGGGAGAAGGGGGCTGAGGCTCACTGCCACCAGGACTCACACCTTAGCAAATTGCATTCCCATTTCAGCAGGACCCAAGCAGAGATCCCAACCTGCATCTCTGCCCATCAGCAGAGCCCAGCCATTGGCCCTATCTGACCTGGGAGTTCACTTGGCAGTTCTGCCTTGATTTTGGTCTCCAGACAATGGACCAAACTGACCTTGGAGCCCTTTCTACCATCTGACCTGGGTAGGGAAGCCAATTCCCAGCCGCGCCCAATAGCTGAGCATAGCCTTCACCCTTCCCTACCAGAAGGCTTGGCTAGAGAACCCAAGCAATCACGAAATCCATCCAACAGCCCTGTTCAACCAAGGGGCCAAGCCAGCAGCCCTCCCAACTGCTGAATAACCTCTGGCACTGCATAATCAGGGAGTCTGGACAGTGACTCTGGACAACCTCAGAGCTCAACCTACAGCCTAGCCCAGCCACAGAACCCAGCTTACGACCCTAGCTAGCCATGGAGCCCAGATGACAAACCTACTCAGCAATGGAATCCAGCCTCTGGTCTTGTCCGTTTGCTGAACACAGCCTGCAACCTTATTCAGACAATGATTCCCACCCATCACCAAACATATCCTATGACTCCACATGACAAGAAAGCCTGGATGGGGACCCAGCTTGACCATAGAACATAGTCTCTAGCTCCACACCCTTTAGGATACAGCTAGAGGTGCCTCCCTATCAGAGAACCCAACCAGTGACCTTGTCCAATAGGGTAGCACAGTTGTGACCCACCTGACGGCAAAGCCCAGACAATCACCTTACCCAATTCCAGGGCACAGCCGGCAGCCCTGCATAATCAAAGAGCCAGCCTGAGATCCGGTCCAGCTGCAAAGCCCTGCCTATGGCTCTGTGAACAGAGAGTCCAGCCAGTAGCACTGTCTGGTCTAAGATCACAGCCTGCTATCCCACCCCACCAGAAGTGGTTGCAGAGCTCAGCCAGTAGCCCTACCCAGTCAGAGTCCAGCCAGTAACCCTACCCTGACAGGGAGCATAGCCTGTGACCTCATCCAGCCAGAGAGGAGCCCAGTCAGTGGCACCCCAACCCCTACTTCAGAGCATGGAGCATTTTCCAGGATAGATTATATGTTAGGCCACAAATCAAGTCTCCACAAATTCGAGAATATATAAATTATATCAAGGATCTCTTCTGATTACAATGAGGTGAAACTAGAAATCACTAACAGGAAGAAAGGTAGAAAATTCACAAACACATGAAAATTAAATTAAACAACACGCTTCTGATCAAAGAAGAAAACAAAAGGGAAATAAAAAATATCTTGAGACAAAAAAAGAAACACAACATACCAAAACTTAAGGAGCACAGCAAAAGCAGTGCTAAGAGGGAAACTTGCAGTGATAAACGCATACATGAAGAAAAAGAATCTCAAATAAACAATATAGCTTTCCACCTCAAGGAACTAGAAAAGAAGAACAAACTAAACCCAAAATTGACAGAAGGAAGGAAATAATAAAGATTAGACCAGAAATAAATGAAATAGAGTATAGGAAAACAATATAAAATTAGCGACACTGAGCTGGTTCTTTGAAATGATAAACAAAATTGACAAACCTTCAGCTAGACTAACCAAGAAAAACAAAAAGGGGTGTCTGGATGGCTCTGTCAGTTAAGCGTCTGACTCTTGATTTTGGCTCAGGTCCTGATATTAGGTTTATGAGATCAAGGCCTGTGTCAGGCTCTGTGCTCAGCATGGAGTCTGCTTGAAATTTTCTCTCCTTCTCCCTCTGTCCCTCCCACTTGTGCATGCACTCTTGCGCTCTCGCTCTCAAATAAATGAATCTTAAAAAAAAAAAAAAGTGAGTCCAAATTAATAAAAATTATAAATGAAAGTGGAGACATTACAAGAAATACAAAGGATCATAATAGCATATATAAAGAAATGGATAAATGTCTAGAAACATGCAACCTACAAAGACTGAATATGAAGAAATAGAAAATTTGAACTGACCAGTAATGAGTAAGGAGGCAGAATCAGTTATCAAAACGCTCCCAGCAAAGAGAAGTCTAGGACCAGATGGTTTCACAGGTGAAATCTACCAAACATTTGAAGCCAGTTCTTTTCTCACTCTTCCAAAAATATGAGGAGAAGGAAGTACTCTCAAACTCATTTTATAAGGGGAGAAATACCAAAGCTAGATAAGGGCACCACAAGAGGAGAAAACTATAGGCCAACACCCAGGATCCATAGAGATGCAAAAATTCTCAGTAGAGTACTAGCAAACCGAATTCAACAGCACATTAAAGGGATCATACACCATGATTTAGTTTGATTCATCCCTGGCATGCAAGAATGATTAAACATATGCATGTAAAAATAAATATGATACATTACTAGAATGAAATATAAAAATAATATCATCTCAATAGATATAGAAAAAAACATTTCATAAAATTCAAAGGAAAAAAACTCTCAACCAAGGGTGTGTATAAGAGAAATGTACCTCAGCATAATAAA
Source organism: Meles meles (assembly GCF_922984935.1). Taxonomy (NCBI): domain Eukaryota; kingdom Metazoa; phylum Chordata; class Mammalia; order Carnivora; family Mustelidae; genus Meles; species Meles meles. Next base: position 15,051,850 of record NC_060070.1, read on the forward strand.
GACTATATGATGTCATACCCAATGGTGAAAGGCTAAAAGCTTCTCCTCTAAGATTTAGAACAAGACAGGGATGCCCATTCTCACCAGCCCTATTGAGCATAATACTCAAAATCCTAGAAAGACTAATCAGTCAAGAAAAAAAATAGAAGGAGATTATCATCATCATCATCATCATCAGAAAGGATGATCTAAAATTCTTCATTTGTAGATAACATAATCTTACATATAGAAAATCCTAAAAATCCCACTAAAAACTGTTAGAACTAATAAATTCAGTAAAGTTGTAGGGAAAAAATTTAACATGCAAAAACCAGTTGCATTTCTATACACTAACCATGAATTATCTGGGGAAAAAAGAAAATAGTTCCTTTAGAATAACATCAAAAACAACAAAATACTTAGGAATAAGCTTCTTAACCAAGGAGCTGAAAGATCTCTACATTGAAAACTGTAAGACTCAGGTGAAAGACATTGAAGAAGACACAAATACATGGAATGCCATCCCACAATTATAGATTGGAAGAATGAATATTGTTAAAATGAGCATACAACCAAAGCTATCCATAGATCAATACAATCCCTATCAAGATCCAATGGCACTTTCTATAGATAGAGAAAAAACAATTCTAAAATTTTTAAGGAACCACAAAAGACTCCAAATAGCTGAAGCAATCGTGAGAGAGAACAAAGCTGAGGGTATCACACTTCTTGATTTCAGACAATGACACAAATCTATAGTAATCAAAACCATATGATGCTGGCATAAAAACAGACACATAGACCAATGGGACAGAGTGAGAGCCCAGAAATTCTCCCATGCATATGTGGTCAACTAGTGTTTGACAGGGGAGCCAAGAATACCCACTAGGGAGAGAATATTTTCTTCAAAAAGCAATGTTGGAAAAACTGGATATTCATTCACATTCAAAAGAGTGAAACTAGTCTCCTATTTTACACCACTTACAAAAAATTAACTCAAAATAATGTATTAAAGACTTACATATAAGACCTGAAACCATAAAACTCCTAGAAGAAAATGTACAGAAAAGCTTTTTGACATTGATCTTGGCAATGATTTTTTAGATATAACACCAAAAGTACAATTACCAAAACCAAAAATAAACAATATGGAACAAATAAAATTAAAAAGTTTCTGCAAAGCAAAAGTAATGATCAACCAAATGAAAAGGCAGCCTCTGTAATGGGAGGAAATGTTTGCAAACCACACATCTGATAGGGTTAATAAGCAAAATATACAGGTAATATGTAGGTAACTCCTACAACTGAACAGCAAAAAAAAAAAAGCAAAACCCAAATGGGCAAGAGACCTGAATAGACATTTTTCCAAAGGAGATATTAAAGTTGCCAAGACATACATGAAAAGATGTTCGATATTACCAGTCATTATGTAAATGCAAATCAAAACCACAATGAGATATGTCCTCACACCTGTTAGAATGGCTATTATCAAGAAAGACAAAAGTTAACAAGTACTGGCAAGGATGTAGAGAAATCAGAACCCTCGTGAACTATTGGTGAGAATATAAATTGGTATCATCACTATGGAAAATATTATGGATGTTTCTCAAAAAATTAAAAACAGAACTACCATGTGATCCAGGAATTCCACTTCTGGGTAGATTTCAGAAAGAAATCAAATCACTATCTTGAAGAGAAATCTCCACTCCCCATGTTCAAGGAAATGTTATTCACAATACTGAATGCATGGTAGCAACCGAAATACCCATCGGTAGAAAAATGGATGAAGAAAATGGGGTATATATACACAATGGAATATTATTCAGCCATAAGAAAGGAAATAGTGCCATTTCCAACAACATGGTTGAAACTTAAAGTCATTATGTGAAGTAAAATAAGTCAGTCAGACAAAAACGAATGTTGTATGACCTCACTTATATGTGGACTCTAAAAAAACTGAACTCACAGGAACAGAGTAGATGAATGGTTGCCAGAGATGGGGTGATGGTGAGGGAAATGGATGAAGGTGGTCAAAGGGTACAAACTTCTGGTTATAGGTGAACATGTCCTAGAAATGTGACGTTCAGCGTGGTGACTGTAGTTAACAACACTTTGTTGCATATTTGAAAATTGCTAAGAGAGTAGATGTTAAAAGTTCTCAACACATGCACACACATACATACTGTAACCATATGAGGTGATAGATGTTAGTTAAACTTCCTGTGGTAATCATTTCACAATATATACATATATCAAATCATCACATTGTACATCTTAAACTTACCCACTGTTGTTCTAAGTCCATTATATCTCAGTAAAGCTGGAAAAAACCATTTGAGTACTTGGGGAAAAGTACATCAAAATGCTATAACTTTTTAGAATGCATTGATTATGTTCCTATACCTAACACTACATTGAATTGTATATCCTACGTAAGGCACTTTAAGACCTAGAATTTACTTAGTATCTCATTCACAGATGTGTCTGTCTTCATCTTTGAGCAAATACTGAGTTCAGTTTTATGTTTTTTAGGCCATCAGTTCTTGTGATAACTCCCACATAGCTAAAAGAGGTTACACGAGAGATCTGAAAAGACTGTTTAGTGAAATAGATATTCCTTTTTATAGAATCTATCTTCCATCTAGTTCATAAAATCTCCAAATATTAATCAAAGGCACTGTTACTGTATTTGACAATAAGCTAATGTTTGCATGGAAGACACTGAAACGTGGTGTTAAAGAGAAAAACAAGAGGAAGAATACACATACACAAACATAAATTTCTCTTTGAATAACTTGAGGATTTATCTTTAGAACAAGCGAAAAGCTAGGCATTTCCAGGAATTGTTTCAAAGACAAGGAAAATACACTAAGAACCTTGATGAATACGGCAAGAAAAATACCAGTAGCATCACTTTTAATAATGAAATTCCTTGAACAAATTGAGTTAAAAGCTCAACGAAAAATATAAGGTACATTTTGCATTTACATTTACATGCAGTTAATGACATGCGGTTAATGTGAAGACTGTACATGGTGGGATACTGGGGAAATTCAGTGCCTCACTTATCATCGTCTTCTATTCCTGTCCTACCTTTAAAATGGCTCACTGGGGAAGCTGTTGATGTTATGATGTCCTACAGGATGGAGAACCTCAGTCTTTTAAACGCTGGTACTTTTTAATAATGGTGGAACTGTTTAAAGAGTTTGCAGAACTTTGGAGATGAAATCCCAGTTCTTAAGTGCCAGCTCCTAACAAGAACACATATTCCTTTGACTGACTGATTGATGCATTGAAATGGAAGTGATACATTTGTAGAGTCTGGGGCAAGATTTCTTGCTCAACCGCTACAAAAGCCAATATTACCCTTCATGTAATGACTGTAGTCTATTTCATTTGTTCTGTTTATATCCTGGCGTTGCTCACATGGCCAAAATATCTCTAGCTTCATTTTCTCCCATCTTTGAGCTTGCCATTTTTCATAAACGATGTTGGAGAAACCTCATGCATCCAAGGAAAGGAGGTACTTGTCAAGGGTTGGCCTCACCACGTTTTAGGGAATCCAATTGCGGTTTTTCTCATCTGCATCCAGTCTTTAAATAAAGCATGTCTCGTGCCCCACAGGAGCTTCAGAGAGACATCGAGAAACACAGCACGGGCGTGGCCTCCGTGCTCAACCTGTGTGAGGTCCTACTGCATGACTGCGACGCCTGTGCCACAGACGCAGAGTGTGACTCCATCCAGCAGGCGACGCGAAACCTGGACCGGCGGTGGAGGAACATCTGTGCCATGTCCATGGAAAGAAGGCTCAAGTAAGGGGCACAGCTCAAAGAACTGGGAAAGAGGAAGGACCCAAAAGAGGAGGGAAAAATTATCCCATTTACCATTTCCTTTTAGTTGCAGCATCTGAAAGGAGCACTGGTGTCCCGAATTTGCCATCATCTACATTTAGTTGGGAAAATAAGTAGGCATAAAGGTCCTACAGCAGTCCCCGCCCCCCCCCCACCAACGTTATCCATGGTTTCTCTTCCCAGGGTGTCAGTTACACAGGGTCAAGCAGGATCCAGAAGCAGGGGATCCTCCTGATGTACGGTCAGAAGGTCCACAGTAGCCCAACACTAGCCACAATGCCTACATCATTTGCATAGCTTCATCTATCACGTAGGCATTTTATCATCTCTCATCATCACAAGGAGGGTGAATACAGGGGTTCCTGGGTGGCTTAGTCAGTTAAGTGTCTGCCTTGGGCTCCGGTCATGATCACAGGGTTCTGGGATGGAGCTCTGTGCCCTGTCTTCAAGCTCCCTGCTCAGTGAGGAGTCTGCTTCTCCCTCTCCCTCTGCCCCTCACCCCGACTTATGCCTTATCTCGCATGCTCTCTCTCAAATAACTAAAATCTTAAAAATAAAATAAAAAAGGATGAATGCAGTACAGTAAGATATGAGAGTCTACATTCACATAAGTTTTATTACAGTATATTATAATTATTCTATATTATTATTGGTTATGATTGCTAATCTCTTACTGTACCTAATCTATAAATTAAACTTTAACGTAAGTATGTCTAGGATAAAACATAGTATATATAGGGGTTCAATACTACCCACAGCTTCAGGCATCGACCAGGAGTCTTGGAACAGATCTCTCACAGATTGGGCGAAGGCACTACTATATATAAATATACTGTATACAAATACAATATTCCATAATGTCTAAAATAGTTATGCCTGACCTAACAGTTTAAATATAATTCAGAAAAGTAAAAATACAACCTTTCTGGATATGTCTATTGTTCTAGAACTGGTGGAGTGAAAAGTAATATTCTTTTATTAAAAATGAAATAAAACACAAAGACCTTATCCTTGTTTAGAAAAACCCTTCGAAATTCAAGGCATAAGCAATAGTGATGGGTTAGAAAATAATCATAATGATTTACAAAGTATAATCTTTTTTGATTATATGTTTGGAGAACTCTGGAAAGATTAATATTTGTCTTGCTATGATAGGTTAACTTTGAGGAGGGTGAATTTGATGTCGGAACTTACATGCATTTTGAGACTTTTGTTTTATTTCAGTGGAACCATGACACGAGTGTGCCCGGCACACCCGGCCTTGCCCTTCTGAGCTCCCCCGCACGTAGACAGAACAGTTCATGTTACGTGCTTGTAATGCACAATTTGACTAATTCCAAATCCAGAACTCCAGGATGTGTATTTAAAAAAACAAAAAACCAAAAGCAAACAAACAAAAAAACCCCCCAAACTCACAGCTGTTCCATTTTCGCTCAGACAGTTGTCTCTTTCTCAGTGTGCTCGCATTTGGCTGACGGCACAATGATTGCTTGGCACAACCCTCGCTCGTTTGGGCACTCTTAATCCCATGGCAGCCATCAGGGTTCTGGAGCAGAAACAGTCCCAAACAATCAGAGCCTGTTTTTTTTGTTTTGTTTTCATTTTCTGTCTCAGAATCGAAGAGACGTGGCGATTGTGGCAGAAGTTTCTGGATGATTATTCTCGTTTTGAAGATTGGCTCAAGATTTCAGAAAGGATAGCTGCCTTCCCCAGCTCTTCCGGGGTGCTCTATACAGTTGCCAAGGAGGAACTAAAGAAATTTGAGGTGACTTATCATTCCAAATATTTGATCCTTATTTTGCTATGAGCCTATCTAGTTAGTGGTTCGTGTCTCAAGACATAAACTGACTGTTCACCTGCACGGTATCTGTTCACACAGTTGGATGGTGACTTTGCGGTCATCTTTACGACCGCCTGACAGGTAGGCAAAGAAAGGGGAAAAAGAGGTTTTTCTGTTAAGAGTCTCAAGAATTACAAACAAATTCATACTGGCAAGAAATTCTATTACAAAGTAAAAATCATGATTCCCAAAAGAAGATCTTGGCATTTTTTTTTTCATTTCATAATCCTTTACTATCAGCCATCTGAGATGAAAATATGATGTTTGTGTTTCATACTATCAAAATCTCTCTTCCAAATTTATTTTCTTGATTTTCATTTTATCTAATTAGAGAATAGGTATATCTATATGTATATGTATATATACATATATATATTTTTTTAAATCATTGATACAGTAGAGTTGGCTCCAAAATTAAGTAAAACACTTGAATCATAAGCCACTTCTAATTAATAATGAAAAGCAGTGCCAATCTTGAGTCCCCAGGACTTTTCCGTTACAGAGACAAAAATAGCAGCGTATAGTCACATTCATAGAGGATCTGCCCAGTAACTGCCTCTTGCCTGCCTGTGCCATCTTGCGTCCGCTCTCCCCGTGAGATGATACAGCGCAAGCAGCTGCCCCCGTTTTCACAGAGAACCGGACATCGCCTAAAGATCAGCATGTTTGAATTTGAAGTTTGTCCTCCACCAGTTCCCACTGACAGGCGGATATGTAACCCTAGATACCGACGGCAAGTCCAGATGCACGTATCTTACCAAAAGCATTCTTGGTTGCTAATTCTGCCACAAGTTCCCTGAGATGCTTAAAAGTAAGACTAAAAATCCAGCCAAATCCAGCTGAATTTATTTTTACCTTGTAATGTCAGTTTACCTGGCATTTCCTGAGGCCTATTAGAGTAAATACGAAGTTTAACTTCTGTGCTTGTGGGATTTAAAATCAGAGTCTTAGATGAGTGTCTATAGGAATCTATAAAAAAAAAAAAGCCCCAATACTATGTAAAGTAAATAAGAGTTAGTCTGCTGTCAGAATATGGGCTTATGCGTAACTATACCACCAGATTCCAGGAAAATAATTTCGTATCTAAAATGTTTTCCCATAGAAAATTTCTGGTGAAAAGCCACAGTGGGTGTACAGTCAAGTTCAAGTCGTCCTGGTATGCGTCCTAGTATGAGCCAGAGCCAGGGAGGCATTCATGTACTCTGTCTCGCCACCCCTGCTTCGTAAAGGTTAAACCTTCTATAATTGGCTTATACTTCAAAGCAGATTATGCTTGGTTGTTTTTGATGCTATTTTAGACTCTCAGATTTTATGGCAAAAGTTAGCCATATGGTTAACTTCTATAATAAGTGACTTTATCATTTATCTTTTAATGTTCTTTCTTAAGAGAAAAATAAATTTAATAATTAGAAAAAAACAAATGTTGTTTGAGGACAGTCTTTTCCTGCTCAAATGCATGAAAATTTGGGATGGATCTGAGTGCCCCTGTGTGGTGCCCACCATCACTCCAGTAGGAAAACATATTCTATGACTCCTCGTAATGGCAAAAGCTGAACTTTTCTTATTGCTTACTTTTCTGGGGAAATAATTTAAATTGTTTTATAGAATAGGAGGTTAGACTTACTAAGACAAAGTCCCTTAAAGCAGCTCTCAGAAGGAAAGCCGTATCAGAGGCACAGATGTGGTAGCAAGTAAACAGTGTAATGAATGAAAGGAAGCGGAATTTTGTGATTTAGATGAGTACAGATCACTTGATTGTCCAGCTTTCTGCCCAATGTCAAGATGAATGTCAGTCATAAATCATACACATGAATTTGGAAAAAAAAAAACATTTTATTTTGGTCAAATGATTCTTACGATAAGACTGTGTTACATTGCAGAGAGAAAGAAGAAAGAGTATTTTACTTCAGAAATTCCAAAATGTACATAGGGTAACCTTAAAAATAAATAGACACAAGTGGATTGGACTATGTTTTAATCATTTAAAAACTAACTTTTCATCATTAAAAGTGATGGTGAAGTTATGAAATTTTCCCAAGATATGCGAACTGGGCCAAGAATGGAGTACAATTGCTAGAACATGGTAGAAATAAGTGATTGTAAAAGAAAAGTAAATAAATAAATAAGTAGACACTACCATGTAAGCTGGTACATATCAGCTCTAAAATGTTTTATAAAAACTGAGTAATTCATGGGAATGACAAAAAAGAAACAGAGCATGTTCCAAATTTTCCTCTATTTAAGGTTACTTGTGTTTTACTAAACTGCTTTTCTTAAAAGTTAATAAAAGCTTGCCTTTAGACTGCTTCTGCAAAAAGTGGGTTTAATTATTTTAATGGACATCAGAATCAAAGAAGTTTCTGGATTTTTAGGAGGTTACATCTTACACAGATAGGGCGTTCTTTTGCGGATATCTTTTCTCTGTTTTGACATCAGAGATTTCCGAACCTTTCAGACTCACATTTCAGCACACATAGATATCTGGTAATCAGGTTTTTTCACATGACAGTTTTTTCCTGGATGTTCAGTATTTTAAAAACTGTAACATAGGAACATGTATACATCATAGACATATATGTATTTATATATGTACATTTATGGTTATGCCCATTTACCGGTTTCTTTCATATTTTTGTTCGCTCTACGCCCTGTCCTTAAGCCACACTGATCCCATTACTCTGCTTTAATAAGGGGAAATAAACTCTCCTTAGAAATTGTCCTTTCCCTCTCCCTGCAGGACGAGGCCAGGTGCTCTTGCTGAGAGCCCTTCACTGACCCCTCACTGACATGCTTCTCTGTGGTCTTAGGCTTTCCAGCGACAGGTGCACGAGAGCCTGACCCAGCTGGAGCTGATCAACAAGCAGTACCGTCGTCTGGCCAGAGAGAACCGCACCGATTCCTCCTGTGTCCTAAAGCAGATGGTTCACGAAGGCAACCAGCGATGGGACAACCTGCAAAAACGTGTCACATCCATCTTGCGCAGACTCAAGGTCTTTATTACGCCTCTGCTGTCGCCTAGAGACCCAGAGGGCCATTCGAACGTATTAAGACATAATCTCAGTGATTTTGTAAGATTGGGATGGCGAGCGTGGTTTGTATGGTGGTTTGTATGGTAAAGGATTACAGGGTTCTCGTTGCTCGTTGAGAAGGCGGCTTTCCGGAAGAACATCGCAGTTGGCAGTGTCCTCTCCATATGCACGACGCAGACTCCAGTTTTTTATCGTTTTCTTTTCACATCCAGCATTTCATCGGCCAGCGTGAGGAGTTTGAGACTGCGCGGGACAGCATTCTGGTGTGGCTGACGGAGATGGATCTACAGCTCACCAATATCGAGCATTTTTCTGAGTGTGACGTTCAAGCTAAAATAAAGCAACTCAAGGTAAGATGGTAGAGATTTTTCAAATTGGGAAGAAGATGCAAAAAGGAAGGGATTTGTAGATCCTTTTGTAAAGAACATAGTTAAGAACTCTTTTTTTTTTTTACTTTTTAAAAAATTTTTATTTTTTGCAATAGTTTTATTTATATAAACTGTTTTTGTTTTAATATTTCAACTGGATATACTTAATGTGAAGTATACATTATTAATTCTTCTCCACTAATTAGCTTGCCTATAGTGCTGTACAAGATATAATACAAATATTCTAAATTACAATGTATTAATACACTAATTTTGAGTTTTGTAAGCAATGTTTGTTGCGTGATAGAAAATACTTTTTTCCTTGCTTTCACTAAGTACCCAATAGGTTTCCGAATTTTTAAAAGTTTATAATAATGTTATGGGATAGGAAATATTTCTGTTATTAATTTGTTATACAATAAAAGCCACAGAGAGGTTAATTTGTTTGATCAAAGTCACAGAGCTAAAAACTTCTTCAGTAACTGTATGGGTCCATTTCCAAGTTCAATGATTCCAATTTTCCTTTCTTTATTTATTTCAATGAGTTTTACTTTGCAAAAATACAGTATGCTGATGGAATCATATCAAACCCATGGATTTGTAATTAAAATTACCACAAGCTTGTGCATGACTGTAGGGAATTTGTTTGATAAATATTGAGAAACTATTTATGTACTAGACACTTTTATACTTTGGAAGTTTGAAAAATAAAATATAAGACTACCTGGCTATTACTTTTTCCAGGAGAAAAATTTCATCTAAATCATTTGTTCGGTAGAATCTGCACATACAATTTCCCAATTTTCTGTATTTTATTAAATTGAACTTGGAAATTAAAATTTTAAATTATTACAAAATAAACTTGGGATTTTCCATTAAAAAAAACCCCCAGTCATTTAAAGTAATAAATAATCAGGTAATTTCATGGAAAGGGCCATTATGAAAAATAATTTTTTTCATTATTAACATTCTAGCTGCAACTAAAATTATTAAGCTAAAATAATTGAGTTTTATTTTAATTAGGTTAAATATTTGTTTATAATTATGTTTGATTATAACATAAATATTCTTAGCGGGCCTATTCTTTCATATGAATTAAACTCTAATTGGCTTCAGGTCAAATTTTCAAAAGAATCTGTATTAGTTGATGCTAATCTATGTATATATATTCTTTTTTAATATTCTTTTTAAAAATTTAATTTAATTTAATTTTTTTGTGCGTGTTCCAAAATTCACTGTCTGTGCATCACACCCAGTGCTCCATGCAATACATGCCCTCCTTAATACCCACCACCAGGCTCACCCAAGTCTTGAAAAAAATTAGTTCTCGATTGAAAAAAAATTCAGAAAATACAAAATATATTAAAAATGAAATAAAGAACATTACCCAGAAATAACTACCATTAGTCTATATATTTTTAGTTATTAACTTCATTTCCAGGGTATTAGGAATCTTTTGGGGGGGGGGTGTTGTTTTTGTTTTCATTTTCCTGCCTTGTTTCTAACACCTTCAAATGTTTGACCTCCACGTTCCAGCTTGTTCACGTTAGGATTTCATTCCACATATTCCCCATCCTTAGATGCTTAGTTAATTTTTAAACATATCTGATATGTTTCACCACACAGTTCAAACACAGTGGCTGATTACAAATTTAAACAGGAGTGATGCGCATTAGATATGAGGAGGCCCTGGAAAGGAGAGTGTTTTAACAACTTGAGTATTGTGCAGGGATAAATACTCAGGATGAAAAAATCATAGATTCTGATAGATTTTCAGGATGAAAAACAAAATGGTAAAATAACAAACCCTGAGAGTGTACCTGACCCCTCCCCCACTGACTCTTCCTGGGAAACAGTCTTTTCGAAGACAAATGGGAAACAAACAGGAAATTTCTACCACGTGGTAGTTGAATCTTTTCTTTTTAGACTCTGGCGAGGTGGCAGAACTCCCTACCGTGCTCCCTCCCCCCCAGCAGCCTTTTCATTCATGGATAATTGCAACTGTCCTTGCAATTTATTCTTGTATTGAATTAAAATTTATCCCCGAAATCTGACACCACCAGCTTACCTCTTTTCAACATTATAGAATGAGTCTAAATAATCCCCCAGAATTCGTTGTTTTTCACATCTCCCGAATCTTTCCTGATTATGCCCCGAACCAATAAAAGAATCATCCAAGAAGAATTCATGACACTATCATTTGAATGGTTTCTCTTAGTCATGTTTGACATCTGATCAGAAAATCTAAAATTAAAGTATTTAATTAAGTCTCTAAAATAAATTTATTTCGGTGGCACTCTATTGCTTGCCATGGCTTTTCATTAGGGATAACCAGTGCTATCAACTTGATGATGGGTTTAGATGTTTTTTCCTGTGATTCTCTACCCACACTGTCTGTGGCAGTAAATTTCATTAGCCAAAGGCGCCTTTCTGGTCATGGAATTCTGACGATTCTATTTCTGAGTCCTGTTCTGATTTAAAATTTTTGTGTTTGACTTCAGAAAGTAATAGCTTCTTGGCTTGTCCCTGTATATGGTAAATTCAATATCCCCTGCATGGTTTTTATAAATATATAGCTTATCATTATTATGTCACTGTGAACAATAAAAAAAAAAAAATTACACGAGATTTGTGTTCCCTAGGCCTTTCAGCAGGAAATTTCACTGAACCACAATAAGATTGAGCAGATAATTGCCCAAGGAGAGCAGCTCATAGAGAAGAGCGAGCCGTTGGATGCCACAGTCATCGAGGAGGAGCTGGACGAACTCCGGCGTTACTGTCAGGAGGTCTTCGGGCGCGTGGAGAGATACCATAAGAAACTGATTCGCCTGCCTGTATGGGATCTGCTTTTTTTCATTTTCACTAAGTCTACAGAGAAGTAGTTGCATGGGGTTAGTTAGCCTCGGACAGTGGCCAAAATCCCAGACTCAGGAGCTAGAATACCGGGGTTCCAGTCTGAGCTCTGACACATGTTGGCTACGGAACCTTGGGCAAGTTACTCCACATCTCTCACCTGGGTGTCTTCAAATGTGACAGTGATTTAACACTACCTTGTAGACAGGATTGCTTCGGGTATGAAACAAGTTAATAAATATGTAAAACCGTAAGGAGTACTCAGCACACATCTTCTATGGAAGATGAAGATGCTTCTAGAAGAAATAGGGAGATGAAAGTGAGAAATGGAAACAGTTGCTCAATCGATGAAGTTGTTTAGTTGAATTTTTTTTCTCTTCCCCTTTCCTAACTGCTACCATAACCACACCACAAAATGTTGTTAGAATATTTGGAATATTCTGTGATAAAAAATATTTTGCATCTGGGATATAAGGTAAAAAAAGGATCAGGTAAAGTTTTGTTAGTAATTTCCTTTTGTTCGTGAAATGTGCCATTGTATAACTGTTGTGTAGGCATGCTACCAAGCTGCCTTTATTTACATTATCTTATTTAATCTTAATTATTTGAAGTATGTTTTAATATCATTTCCATTTCAACAAGGATAAAAACTGGAGCTTTGGTAGGTTAATTTATAAGACATTTTTAAAAGTGATCGGAGGATTCTTACTTATTTGCTGATAGAAAGTTATAAATTAGCCCCACTGACGTAAGAATATGGCCCGGATAAGCTTGAACACTGAGATTGGGTGAAAGGCAGAACAGAAACTGGTAAGGGCATCATCTGACCGCTGCGGTAATCGAGTTGGCTTGACTACATTTCTAGCTCCCAGATGATGAGCATGACCTCTCTGACCGGGAGCTGGAGCTGGATGACTCTGCAGCTCTCTCCGACCTCCACTGGCGTGACACCTCCGTGGACGGCGTGCTTTCCCCCCAGCCTTCCTCCAACCCCTCCCTCTCACTCGCCCAGCCCCTGCGGAGCGAGCGGTCGGGACGAGACACCCCTGCCAGCGTGGACTCTATCCCCCTGGAGTGGGACCATGACTATGACCTCAGTCGTGACCTGGAGTCTGCTGTGTCCAGAACGCTGCCCTCTGAGGACGAAGAGGGTCAGGATGATAAGGATTTCTACCTCAGGGGAGCTGTTGGCTTATCAGGTAAGAAAGAGCTCTTCCGATAGGCCAGCTTGAAAGAAAATAAAAGGGACTGCATATCGTACTTGAAATGTGTAAACGAAGCACAATCCTCTTCTTCCTTTCTCCATGAGAGTAAATTGCACATCATAGAATAATCGGGTATGAATGTGATTACCAGAGACAAAAATTGGCATGACCATTGGTCTATCCCAATACACTTACATTCTTCCTGTGTGACAAGCTCTGTGTACGTATTAGGGATACATGGTTCCTTTTGTTCTCAAAAAGCTTACACTCTCGTGTGAAACACAGACAGATAAGCAACACCTGTGTGAAGTGTTGGTGCTCAGATAGTAACGGACACAGACGGGGTGGTACAGAGACACTGCCAAGTGGTGACCAACCAGAGCTTTGAGGAAAGGCTTTAGGGAAAAGACTCTCCAGCTGAGACTCGGAACTCACAGCAGTCGGTCACATAGACACAGTGAAGTTCAGAGGTAGAGAGGAGAGGGCGCCACCTAGCTTTATGATCAGCCACAGAGCTTTGGTCACCCAAAATTTGTCTGGAATGACAAGGCTGTAGCCTGCGAGACACAAACAAAGAGGAGGTGGTGGAAAGGCAAACAAAGACCTGGTCGGACAGCAGCCTACTTGCCGTGGAAGGGAATTCTCTCCTGAAGGTGCTGGAGCACCATGGAAGATCTCTAAGGAGGAGGTGCATGACCAGATCCGTACTTCCCCGAACCTGTCTCAGCACAGTTGGGAGGGGACCGCCTGGGAGAAGGGCTCAGGTGGAAACATTTTATGATCAAGGACAGAGAGACCAGGGTGGCCTCAACTAAGGAACAACACTGGGGATGGAGAGAATGGAAGAGAAATGACAAATCCTGACAAGTCTCTTCCTTAAGTCATGGTTGATCATGGTTGATTGAACTGGGATCGAGGCAACTTTCGGACTTGGGTATCTTGGGGAAAGGTGCAGGTAGCCCGAGGCCCTGAGGACCTCAAGAGGGAGAGAACGTTGTGGTTGCCTGTGGGCCAGGGGCAGGGTAGCGAGAAAAGGGTGCTGACTCGGTTGTGCACACCCTGAATTTGAGATACAGTAGCATAGACCAAAGGAATACCCAGCAACAGATGCATGGTCTGAAATTCCAGAACCGGAAATGCAGATTGGGTGACAATCCACATACACATGGTAATTGTCCCCAAGGGAAGGGAGGAAATCTCCCAGGAAAAATGTATAAAGCAAAACAAGAAAGATGAAACCCCAGGAAGCACATATAGTGAAGGGGTGGACAGAGAAAAAGGAACGTTACAAGGAACATGAGTAAAAATAGAACAATCAGAGGCAGATCCACAGCACTTACGATGTGTCTCACACGTTCTCCAAAAGGCTGTATCTGCTCGTCTCTGATGGTTCACATTTGGATTCCCCAGGGTATTTCACTGTCTAAAAAGAAAACGATTTCCCTCGTTTCTGTTTAGTTTTTACAGTAGCGCCTAATAAGCGTTTCTTGTCTATAGCAGAGCTTTCCAGTGTACGGCCATCAGCCACATGTGACTGAACGTACTGAGCCCTGAAACGTGGCCACGCAAAATGGAGATTTGCCGTGTCAAATGTACTTATGTTTTACAAGTTTCAAAGACTCAGCACAAAGAAAGAATGTAAATTAATAATAATATTTATGGTAGTTATACATCATAATTCGGATATATTGGTTTAGCAAAGTAAAGCACCGAAATTATTTTCATCTGTTTCTTGTTACCTTTTTAAATGTGGCTCTCAGAACCTTTAAAATGACATGTGGCTGACTTTATTTCCACGACACAGCACTGCTCTAGAATCCGTCTGGATTGAAATCTCAGTTCTGCCAATTACTACCTGTTGATACTGGGATAGGTCATTTAATTCCTCTGGATCTCAGCTTTCTTAGCAATAAAATGGGAATAAGACTTCCCTGCACCCTATAAGGTTTCTTCAAAGATAAATGTGTACTTAGAACAGTGCTTGGCTCCAGAAAGCACCCTCAGTGGGAGCTCTGATGATTTTATTTTAGGAAACCTTTGGTGCGCGTGTTCACACTCCTCTGCCTATTCAAGAGCTGTCTGTCTAGAGTGACTAACTTCCTTTTTTTCCCTAGGAAGGTTATTTCCCGCCACAAGGAATCTAGCTGTCAACTTAGACTGTGCTCTTTTTGCAGATGTAATGATCCCTGAAAGTCCTGAGGCCTATGTAAAACTCACAGAAAGTGCAATCAGAAATACCTCTGGTAGGCACCGAAAGCCAAAGCAAGCCCCCTCCCTCACCCGTAACAAGCCTCCTCTCCGAGCACATCTGCTGTCCCTCTCGCAGCTCTGTGGCACGGGCATGTTAGGAACCACCTCCTCCTCTTACTGCTGCAGTAGAAACAAAACCTGAAACGATTCTGTTGATCGACACCAAGAATAAGATTTTAGTAATCAAGTTGCAGTGAAATAACTTCTCAACTTGTTAAACGGGAATGAGTCCCATTAGGTACAGACCGCTGCTGCCCACGCATGGCAGAAAGAACGAGTTGGAAGCACTGGTGTTCGGCATATGTGCCCCGGCACCCTGCTTCAGGGTAGCCACACTGACTTTGTGACTTCCGGGGCTCCGGGCTCCCGTCCCACGCCCACCCGGCCTGCACACGTGACTTCAGGCCCCACATTCATCCTCCTCATCTCAAGGGCCACATACAAAACGAGGGGTGAGATCAGATGTCTGGCTCTAAAAAAAATTCTAATTGACCTTAATAAGTCATACCGCATAAAATAAAGAAAGGAAAATGGAACCAATTTTGTTTCATGTTACACTGGATAAACTACAGTCCAGTGTAGTTGAGCAGTTTGGGGGCAGGTGGAGAGAACAGGGTTCAACCACTACGATGGATACTGAATTGCAAAGGCGTCTTTGAAGCAAAGTCGTATTAGCGAAACGGTGACTTTCTGAGTGACCCCAGTGAGAGACCTCGTCCAAGTGTATTTGGAAACCTTTAAAAAAATAATTCATAAAGCTTACTAATACATGTTCTGCTTTCACCCTGTGTCAGCTTCACTCTGACCATCAATGTTCTCATTTAGTTCGTTCAGAAATCCTAGCACACGCACATTTTGTGCACACACACACACACACACCCCTCACACTTCGAAAGGCGATGAGCCGGGAGTTCCGGGCTCTGACTAAAAGCATGCTTCAAGGCAAATGCTGAAATCTTGGCTTTCTTCTGGTTTGGGTTTGGGTTTTAAACAAAAGCCAGCCCTTGGTCGTTTGGCATCTCCACTCATATGTAACCCAAGCCAGTCTTAAGTGAATGACGCAACCACAGGTGACTGTCTTCCACCGAGCATGCGGTCTTCTGTTGAGATGCAGAAAGAAAACAGAGGATTGTGCCTTTTTCTGCTTGATAAGTGCCTGCAGAGGGAATATGAGACATTAACTGCCTCTTGGTTTGGGAGAGCAGAAGGCACCATGTTAGGCTTCTGGAGAGGCCTTCCACAGCCTAGAGCATGTGGATTCTCAGGGAATCTGCTGGAAGCAGACAGGACACCCAGGCTGTCAGAGCCCGCTGCAGAAAACTCTTTGCAGTATCGGGCCTGCTAGCCAGCCACACTCATTGATTGGTCTGGTCTTTGAACGTCTAACTCACCAGCACGTTGGTACTAAATCTGCTTTGTAATGACGCACATATACGCCATTCCTGTACCACCTTAGCCAAAGTAATTTCTCCAACTGCTCCTTGACTGTCAAGTGTGTTAAAGGTTCTTGTGGTTAACACCGCAGGAGCTCCCAGTGCCTTAGAGTCCCAGATCCGACAACTGGACAGAGCCTTGGATGAGAGCCGTTTTCAGATGCAGCAAACTGAAAATATTATCCGCAGCAAAACTCCCACAGGACCAGAGCTAGACTCCACCTACAGAGGCTATGTGAGTATCCTGACCCTTGTCATCCCCGCATGTACCTGGGAATCATAGCTGCGTGACAGAGAACAGTCTGTCTGCGGCACATGGCTTTCTGAGCTATCGAAGCACCACGCCGCCCTTGAACTCACGGGGTTGGGTGTAGAAAACAAAGCCACGCTAGCAGGTTACCTTCTGAGTAAAACTGACCCATGCTCAGACGCACTGACCTACTACAGTGACCAACCTGTTCCTTTACATGGAGAACTTAGTGAATCCCATTTAATTGAAAGCAACAAAATGCTTTGGCTCCCAAAGTGATTAGGCTTTTTTCCAAACTCAGCTAATAATTTTGGGGCCAAGGTTATCCTTGGAACAACAGATTTAGCTAAGAGATGACTAACATGAAATACACACACACACACACACACACACACACACATATGTATATATATGCACACATATTTTTTTCTGGGGTTTATTGGTTCATTTATTGGATTTAGGAATATTTTTATCCTCTGTTATATGTGCTTATTCTGGAGAAAATAAATCGGACTAACAAGAAGGATTTGGGGGAAAGATGGCAAAAGATTGTACATATTACTAACTTCTGTTTTCGAAGTTCCTACCTAGTAAAGTATATACTAAGTTTATTTGCTCTGCTCAAGTTATGGATCAAATAATTTTTCCTAGAGAACTGCCCATTTTCCTATACATTCTTAAGCAAGAGAATGGACATTGGGCAGCGTATGTACTATGGTGAGTGCTGTGAAATGTGTAAGACTGGTGATTCACAGACCTGTACCCCTGGGGCAAATAACACACTATATGTTAATAAAAATAAATAAATTAATCTCTTCCATGGCTCACACTTTCTTTTCACACCCAAAAAGACTGCCTAGTAAAAGGAAAGAAAAATTAATTTCCCTAAATCTAATGATAACTACAGTGTACTGCTTTTTGAAACCAGGGAAGGTTTAATTGTGAAGAATTAATGCTGACGTTAATATCCTCACAATTACAGAAGAGTAATCAATCATGAGTTTATTTCCTGTCCAGCTGGGACAACTTGTATTATAGTGAAACTTCTTTTTTAAAAAATATGATAAGGTTCCCAGCACCGTTTATTGAAGAAACTGTCTTTTTTCCATTGGATATTTTTTCCTGCTTTGTTGAAGATTATTTGACCATAGACTTGAGGGTCCATATCTGGGCTCTCGGTTCCACTGGTTTATGTGTCTGTTTTTGTGCCAGGACCATCCTGACTTGGTGATCACAGCTTTGTAGTAAAGCTTGAAATCAGGCAACGTGATGCCGCCAGCTTTGTTTTTTCTTTTTCAATATTTCCTTAGCAATTCGGGGTCTCTTCTGGTTCCATACAAATTTTAGGATTGTTTTTTCCAGCACTTTGAAAAATGCCAGTGAAATTTTGATCGGGATGGTGTTGGAAGTATAGATGGCTCTAGGCAGTATAGACATTTTAACAAGGTTTATTCCCAGGTACCTATGGTTCTTGGTGCTATGTAAATGGTATCAATTCTCTAATTTCCTTTTCTATGGTTTTATTGGTAGTGTATAAGGAAGCAACTGATTTCTGTGCACTGATTTTGTATCCTGCCACATTACTGAATTGCTGTATGAGTTCTAGTAATTTGGTGGTGCATAAACAATGAATCTTGGAACACTGAAAAAATAAAATTAAATTAAAAATACATACATACATACATATATTTGAACCATTGAAAAAATATATGGCAAGGGTTCATGGTGACCGTGCTGACATCACTGAGATTGTACTCAGTCTCAGTCAAATATAGTCAAATTTCATAGCAGTGTGATTTGTTAAAGGCTTTGACACAGAACTTTATGGTTAGTAGAGCAGGAGTTCTTTGAATGCTGTACATGATACTAAACTTAGAGTTGGAAGGTTTTCCTTTGATGTTAGAATTTATTCACTTGGGGCGCCTGGGTAGCTCAGTGGGTTAAAGCCTCTGCCTTTGGCTCAGGTCATGATCCCAGGGTCCTGGGATCGAGCCCCACATCGGGCTCTCTGCTCCACAGGGAGCCTGCTTCCTCCTCTCTCTCTGCCTGCCTCTCTGCCTAGTTGTGATTTCTCTCTGTCAAATAAATTAAGTATTTTAAAAAAAAGTTATTCCCTTAACACCTATTAAACTTCTCTTAAATTTTCTTGTGAAAGAGCTGGCTTTAGTAGTACTTTCTGCTTCTAAGTATTTTAATTATTTAATGCAAAAAAATGTTCCTTTGGGATTTGTGGTGATATTATTGTTCCACATTTCAATTTAGGAAAGAAGAAGCAACTTGCCAAAAATTATATATTGTACTGCCAGCTGAGGGCTCTGCGTTTTAAATCCCAGATTGCTTTTTAGTCTGTTTTGTCTCAGAGATGTAAAAGAAAGTTTGAGGGATTCTCATGCAAAACCTACTATGTGATGTGTATTTTCAAGGCACGGCCCTGCGTGTGTATGAATGTGACCTGTGTTGCAGAAACATGTTTTTGTTTTTTTTTAAATTAACATGTAATGTATTTTTGCCCCAGGGGTACAGGTCTGTGAATCATGAGGCTTACACAGTTCACAGCACTCACCATAGCACATACCCTCCCCAATGTCCATAACCCAACCACCCTCTCCCAACCGCCTCCCCCCGGCAACCCTCAGTTTGTTTCCTGAGATTAAGAGTCTCTTATGGTTTGTCTCCCTCCTGATCCCATCTTGTTTCATTTTGAACTTGATTTTTTTGTTGTTTTGTTTTTAGCAGATTTTTTTCCCCCACAGAGCAGTAGAACACAGCCACTGTCCTTTTTAAGGAACTAGAAAGATATCTCCCCCCAGAAGCTCTTGCCCTTGTGAGAATCTGAGAATTCTGTGACGGGGGCCCGTTTTCTGTGTCTCGACAGATGAAACTGCTGAGTGAATGCAGCGGCAGTATCGACTCCGTGAAGAGACTAGAACACAAACTGAAAGAGGAAGAAGAGAATTTCCCGGGCTTCGTTAACCTGAATACTACGGAAACCCAAACGGCTGGTGAGTGAGTGGTGCTCAGTTCAGGAGAGAGGGAAATAGAAGATCCTGAAATGCCTTGTTGCCCCTGTGTGACCCTGTGCGGCTCATCTCGCTTTACACGGTTCTCCCCTGAGAGCTTCTCTCCGTGTTACTGTGATCTCCTGGCAGAAGGGGTGGGAAGCAGCATCACTGTGTTCTCTTCCACGTCCCATTTTTTTAATGCAATCTCTGAAACATCTCTTGTCTGGCCTTTTATTTTATTTTATGTTTAAAGCTTTATTTATTTATTTGAGAAAGAGAGAGAGCATGAGTGGGGGAAGGGGGAGAGGAAGAGGAAGAGAGAATCCCAAGCAGACTCCACACTGAGTGGGGATCCGAACACAGGGCTCGATCTCAGAACCCTGAGATCATGACCTGAGCTGAAATCAAGAGTCAGCATTTAACTGAACCACCCAGACTCCCCTCGTCTGGCATTTTATATCTGTGCTTTCCAAGTTCTGTTAACCAACTGCATATTATCTTCAGGCACATTACTGCTTATTACTTCATACAGGTCTTTATGGGAGTAAACCCTATGTAGTTGGTTTTTTTACCCCATTATCATTAAAAATGCAGGTAGGATAAGCATAGTCGTTATGCTGTTTTGTTTTGTTTTGCTCTCACAGCTGACAACAACAGACATACCTGTTAGAACAACTTTTCCTCACATCTTCTCCAACATTTGTTATTTCTTGCCTTGTCAGTTTTTGCCGTTCTAACTGGGATAAGGTGTTGGTGGGAAGACAAGCTGAGGCAGCCACTTTGGGAAACAGTGTGGAGGTTCCTCAAAAAGTTAAAAATAGAGATACTCTGTGACCCAGCAATTGCACCACTGGGTGTTTACCCCAAAGATACAGATGCCGTGAAAAGAAGGGCCACATGCGCCCCAGTGTTCATTGCAGCAATGGCCACAACAGCCAAACTGTGGAAGAGCTGAGGTGCCCTTCAGCAGACGAGTGGATAAAGAAGACGTGGTCCATATCCACAATGGAATATTACTCAGCCATCAGAAA
Source organism: Meles meles (assembly GCF_922984935.1). Classification (NCBI taxonomy): domain Eukaryota; kingdom Metazoa; phylum Chordata; class Mammalia; order Carnivora; family Mustelidae; genus Meles; species Meles meles. Next base: position 15,072,941 of record NC_060070.1, read on the forward strand.
GGATGAATACCCACCATTTGGATGGACATAGATGGAACTGGAGGGGTTTATGCTAAATGAAATAAGTCAAGCAGAGGGGCGCCTGGGTGGCTCAGTGGGTTAAGCCTCTGCCTTTGGCTCAGGTCATGATCCCAGGGTCCTGGGATTGAGCCCCACATCGGGCTCTCTGCTCTGCAGGGAGCCTGCTTCCCCCCTCTCTCTGCCTGCCTCTCTGCCTACTTGTGATCTCTGTCAAATAAATAAATAAAATCGTAAAAAAAAAAAGCAGAGAAAGACAATTTTCATACGGTTTCACTTATATGTAGACAATAAGGAATGGCGTGGAGGACATTAGGAGAAGGAAGGGGAAAATGAAGGAGGGGATATCAGAGCGGGAGATGAACCATGAGAGACTACGGACTCCAAGAAACAAACTGCGGGTTTCAGAGGGGAGGGAAGTCTGTGGATGGGTTGGCCCAGTGATGGGGTATTAACGAGGGCGCGTATTGCATGGAGCACTGGGTGTTATACACAAGGAATCATGGAACACTATAAAAAAAGAAAAAAGAATTACTTTTTTTAAAGATTTTTTAAATTTATTGGACAGAGACACAGCAAGAGAGGGAACACGAGCTAAGGGAGTGGGAGAGAGAGAGGCAGGCTTCCTGCTGGGCAGAGAGCCCGATGCAGGACTGGATCCCAGGACCCTGAGATCATGACCTGTGCGGAAGGCAGAGGCTTAACAACTGAGCCAGCCAGGCGCTCAGATTACTTTTCTTTTTGTTGTTACTTATCGGTAGCTACCAATGTACGTTTAAGGTATTTCCCAGACATCCTGTGCAGAGAAATGCAGCTCACTAACCTGTGTGTGTCGGGTCCCGCCAGGTGTGATCGACCGGTGGGAACTCATCCAGGCCCAGGCCCTGAGCAAGGAGCTGAGAATGAAACAGAGCCTCCAGAAGTGGCAGCAATTCCAGGCGGACCTGAACAGCATCTGGACGTGGCTGGGGGAGGCGGAGCAGGAGCTGGAGCAGCTGCGGCGCCTGGAGCTCAGCACCGACATCCAGGCTATCGAGCTCCAAATCAAAAAGCTCAAGGTAGCTGCCCCCACTGCCACGTGCACTGCCTGCTCCCACGAAACCACTAGCCCTAGCTGATCATTGCCACCCAGCCACAGGGAAGCTGCGGACAGAGACAGACACGAATGCCCTCCTCTCCCACAGCTGTCGCAAACCGTACTTACAGAGCAGGCTGGGAAGAGCAAAAGATGGACCACGTCGTAGAACCAGCCCCCGCGTACATAAACAATCACGTATGATTTCATGACTTGGTTCTTTAGGAATGACTAATCGTAAAAGTTCGTGAAACACCCAGGAACTTCTGGGACTTGGTTAGCTTCTTTTTAAAGGAAATGCAGAAAGGACCTGGCTCCTGCAAGCCCGTATCTAGAGCTAGAGAGGTTTCCTCTCCAAGCCTGCCTCTCTGTGACTTTGTGGAGACGCAGTAAAATTGTGGGACACTCTAGAGGCAGTGGAACATCTGGAATAGATTATAATAGTCTCAGAAGCAGTGTGCAGTGTAATGAATATGGCAAGACGAAACTGTGGAGTAATTAGGGCTAGAGCACCTGGCATGTGCACTTGAGTTTGACCTGGATGGCTGTCCGTCCACCCAGGATCATGTCCTTTAGCTCCACTCCGGGTCTTAACTCTCCTCCTTAGCACAGTTCTTGAAATGCATTACTCTGTGGAGACTTTTGGAAGCATACTCTGGACCAAGAGCGCAGTTTGTTGTTGATAGCTCCTTCGGTCTTGTCGTTTCGTTTGGAGAACATCGAGGTGCACTGTTCCTCAGGATGGAGCTACCTGGGCTCTCCAGGCTCAAGGGTCAAGTGTGCTGCTTTTGTGTCTCTCGGGTTTCATGTATGTCATTGATTTTGGAGCGATGTTTTGGTGGCTTGTTTTGGTTGTTGTTTGTTTTAAATTTGCGAGAAATGAGTCATCCCCACTGTGGCTCTGATTTCTTCTTATAGAACTAGCCTCTGCACTAGCCCCATCGATTTCTGGATGAAGCATCAGATGGGAGATGCGACTTATATTATCTGGATTACAACATACGCTTTTCTCTAGAGTACTTAAACTATTTTAGTTCCTCTCTGGGAAAATGTAAGGCAGTGTGTATGATGATAGACTCCTTAAAAAGTTGACAAAGCGAATGTTGGCCAGAGTCTGAGACCTAAATGAGAGTAGGGTAGGAAAATGAGACCTTGAACGTCAGCCTGTGGGATACGAATCTGCCCCCCCCCCCGCCTTCCCAATCCTTCCTGTCTGTTTCCTGAGGATAAGTCTGTGGAATAACCAAGTATCTTTCCACAGTATGCCTTGATCTTACAATATCTCTGTGGTCAAATCTATATTACGGCATTTTTTAAGAATCTTTTGGAAAGTGAAAAATTAAGACAAGCTGTCAACATAACAGAAACGTTGAGAACTTAGAAGAAAATGTAACATGGGCGGATGTGGTTTGCAGGATCACCGACCTGAAACTAATCTAGGGATGTTGAAACAGTACCCAGATATGGAATCATTAATGTGCAATCATATGCTACACAAATCCTTGAGATAGTTCTAGATGTCTGGGAAATGCATCGAGCAAAAAATCAGTTGCCTAGTTTCTTGTGAAACCAAACTGAATTGGTTAGCTGTTGAAATGCCCATCCATTCTCTCAGCCATCACAGGAATGTGGCCTGTGACACCAGCAGGGCTCTCCCCTTCTGGGCCACTAACTCTGTGCCTGTCGAGTCCAAACAGCTGGAGGCTGAGGCCTGGGAACCTGCTGACTTAGCAAATTTCCCATTTCATTCTTCTGCACACAACTTGGAGTCCCACTGCTCTAGTGATGAGATTCTGAGGCCAGAACATTTCCTCTTGCCCAGAAGTCTTCGAGCCAGGTCTGGGTGTGTGTGGTTTTATCGCTGGTGGACTCCCACACTGTGAGTTGAGCTCATCAACTCCTTAGTTCATTGCACAGGGTCATCAGAGCTTCTTGCGCTGATTTTTATTTTTTTATTTATTTTATTTTATTTATTTATTTATTTATTTATTTTATTTATCCTTTTCCCCCACTTTTTAAATTTCCATTCCTGAAGCCCATGGCAAGCATTCTTAAATACTGAATGAGTATTCATTCATAATTTTGCGTGTGTGCGTGTGCTTTTTAAAATCACATAAAGGCTGTTATATTGCACACACTGTTCTGTTTCTGACTCTTTCATTCTACACCATATTTTAAAACCCATTCAAGTTGTCCAGTGTACGTCCAACCCATATCCTTTATCTATAGCGTGGCCCTCAGCGGTGTGCACACTGTCTCTTCTCTAGCCATTCGGTTAAGGCCAGTTTTCATGAATGGATCTTTTCATCTGGGTGAAGCATTCCCGAAGGTCTTAAACCGTGCTCTAAATGTTTTTATTGTTATTTCCTTTCTTTCATGGTCCTCCTTTCTCTTTGTAGGAGCTCCAGAAAGCCGTGGACCACCGCAAAGCCATCATCCTCTCCATTAACCTGTGCAGCTCCGAGTTCACCCAGACCGGCAGTGAGAAGAGCCAGGATCTGCAAGACCGCTTGTGCCAGATGAACGGGCGCTGGGACCGGGTGTGCTCGCTGCTGGAAGAGTGGCGGGGCCTGCTCCAGGACGCGCTGATGCAGTGTCAGGTTCGTGGGAGTCCCTCATTTCCAGGGTAGCTGAGTCTGGGACTTGACTTACCAAGTTCCCTTCAAGCGATGCCATCATTCCCCAGTGCCAGGATTTGAACGAGATAACTTCATGCCCAAACTACTCATTATACTAGAGAATCTGTACATCTGAACAGGAGTTCGAGCCACTGGACCCTGTCTTGGATCCAGCTAACTGAACTTGGTCCCACAAGTTCATCTCAGCCCGGACTCAGTCAGTCATTCATTTATTCAACTGATACTTACTGAGCAGGTTGGCAGACATCTCCTGAACACGAAAGTGAGCATCACACATGTTTGCTCATCCATTTTACCATAACTATTTGATGAGGGCCTGACAGAGCAGTCAGGATACAACACAGCCTCTGCTTCTGCTGGGGAAGACAAACAGTAAAATGCAAGTAATTGCTGGGGTGCCTGGGTGGCTCTGTTGGTTGGGTGTCTGTCTTCGGCTCAGGCTATGATCCCAGGGTTCTGGGATCAAGTAAGGCTCCTCCTCAGGGGGGAGCCTGCTTCTCCCTCTGCCTGCTGTTCCCCCTGCTTATGCGCTCTCGCTCTCTCTCTCTCACACACACACACACAAATAAATACATTTAAAAAAAAAATACAAGTAATTGCTTAACTAAAATGCTTGCAAGTGTTGATGATAAGATGAGAAAAGCCACTTTGGGATAGAGGTCAGGGAACTTGGAGGAATCTTGGAGCCGACACAGGAGGGATATTGCCAGACGGAGCCAATGGGATGTCCCATATACAGGAAAGGGCTTAGTGGCTTTAAGGTCGGAAAAGAGGCCAGTAGGGTCAGCATGTTGTCAGAGAGGCAGGGAGTGATCAGGAAGATCAGGGAGATGCTTAGTGACCGGATCATGCAGGGCCTTGTAGATCCGAAGCGGGAGCGGAGGGCATCTGAGCACAGTGCAGACCTGCTTCCCGGGTCTCCATGTGCCCCAGGAACACCCTGAAAGCAGGCACTTGGGCTATTGTTTCACCCCTGGGCCCCCTTCCTGTCCTGTGCCTAAGAGATTTTCAGTCACTACGTGCCGAATAAATGAATGAACGAATGGATGGATGAAGGACATAGAGACCAGCTTAAGGCCTTAGAACATGGGAAGGTTTGAATAGAGGGGAAGAGCCGGGAGCAGAGTTGTTTCCTTCCAAACCGTATAGTAACCCTAGAAATTAAGTACCCGATGCCAGTGTTTCCTTATGTCTAAATCCCCCTCAAATAGCGAACTCGATGCTCTTGGTGAGAAAGTGAACTCAGATCATTGCCACAGCGCCGGTGCCTTCTCAGAAAGGAGTTGTGCCTAAGACCTTAAATGCAACGTGTCTTTGCCAGTGGTACCAGCTGTAAAGACTGGAAATTCAAGCTGTGAGGGAAAGAAAAATATATTATTCAAGATGATTTTATACTCCATTTTTTTTTCTCCATAGGATTTCCATGAAATGAGTCATGGTTTGCTTCTTATGCTGGAGAATATCGACAGAAGGAAAAATGAAATTGTCCCTATTGATTCTAACCTGGATGCAGAGACGCTTCAAGACCATCACAGGCAGCTCATGGTAAGATGTGTGCGCTCTGGCAGCGTGGCTCGTCACAGCAGTCATCCATTTCATGCACAGAAAAAGAATGTGGGTGATAATTTTTTTTAATTTTTTTATTAATTTTTAAATTTTTTATAAACATATAATGTATTTTTATCCCTAGGCATACAGGTCTGTGAATCGTCAGGTTTACACACTTCACAGCACTCACCATAGCACATACCCTCCCCAATGTCCATAACCCCACCACCCTGTGGGTGATAATTTATTTTTTTTTTTACATTTCGCATACTGGTCTCTAACTTTCTCTTTTTCATTTGTTATAGTTTCTGATTTGGGGGAGGCAAACATGCTTATAGGAGACAATGTCTACCAGCTTTAGAATCTGGTTCTTTAGTCATTGCTCAATTGTACAAATCTTAGATGTTCTTCATCTTAATGAGGTTTTTTTTACTAAAGCAGATCTTTGGCAATTATACTTATTTTTAATTTAAATTCTATTTGTTGCATCTATGCATAAAATAAGAGTATATGGGGTGGCTTAAATTTTATTTTTATGGACATTGAAACTATTATTTAGAAAGAGACCATTAAGACTTCTAAGAAGAAGTTAAGTGTGGTCACCTGATTGGCTCCATCAGTTAAGTGTCTGCCTTCGGCTCAGGTCATGATCCCAGGGTCCTGGGATCGAGCCGCGCTTTGGGCTCCTTCTCAGTGGGGAGTCTGCGTCTCCCTCCACCCCTGCTCATGCTCCTTCTCTCACTCACTCTCCCTCTTTCAAATAAATAAATAGAATCCTAAAAAAAAAAAAGAAATTTAGATTTAACGGTAACCTTGTCACTGTTTTGTGAAAATGAAGACAAAAAGGGAAATGTGAAAAGTTACTTTCATTATCTGAGACGAAGGAAACATGCCAGTTCTCAAGGAGAAAGAAACTTTTTCTAGCACTGAATTCAAAAGGAAATTTGCAGAATCTCGGCGTAGATTTTTATACAAAGGACTTTAGACAATATAATGTACAGCGTACTTAGGAGATTTTATAGAAGATAAAGTGGTATATTTGAGTTCCATTAGGAGGAAATGATTTGCATTTTGTAGCTTTCTGTGTTTTTAAAATGTCATTTCTCAACATTTAATGCTTACTAACCTAACCAACAGAATTGGTAGCTTTGGATTCAGTACCATAAAGGTCTTAGAAACCAAGAAGGAATAACTATGCAATGAAATTTTTACTGACTTTTGACCTCAGACATTAGTTGTAAATAATGAATCGCTACTATAGCCTTCAAAAAATGTTGAACAAAGATCAGCGTATACTTAGACATACCTGAGTTTTGCTATATTTATATGTTAATGTTTCTCTTTCTGTATGAAAGAATATCTTATGTCTCTTTTGCTAAGTACTTGATATTTTAAGCACTTTCCTGTATAATCACCAATTTGAACCTTTTATATATACTTACTGTGGACCAGGCAGGAAAGAGTATTATCTTTTTCTGAAATGAGAAAAACTTGAGCTCAGAAAGGTTCAGGGGACTTACAGACTATTTTTGGAAGAGGCAGGGTTAGAACCCAGACCCCGATTCCCAAATACCACAGGCTGCTTCATTCTTCCGTATGTGAGCACAGCATTCGGATATTCGGGTTTAATTGCCTGCTAAGTTAAACCAATGTCATTCTGCCTTTTTGGAATTTTCCACAAATATCAGAAGTTGTTAGTAAAGCATTTCTTATCATGCATGTAGCAAATACGGCATGAGCTCTTGGAATCCCAGCTCAGAGTGGCCTCACTGCAAGACATGTCTTGCCAACTCCTGGTGAACGCTGAAGGCATGGACTGTTTGGAAGCCAAAGAAAAAGTCCATGTAATTGGAAATCGGCTCAAACTTCTCTTGAAGGAGGTCAGTCGTCACATCAAGGAGCTGGAGAAGCTATTAGACATGTCAAGCAGTCAGCAGGTAAGCTCTAAGCAGACATCATTGTGTGGCATCTCTTATAGGAAACCAAAGAAGCATCATCTTTATCCATTTTTAGAAGGACTTTGAATATAGTACTTGTCAGAATAAAGTGCCCTCTCTCAATCACTGTTCTCACAAGCCCTGTCTGAAAATTCAAAAAGGGACTCATAAACTTTTATACTAGGACACTGCTTTTGATTATATTACATCCAAAAAAAAAAAAAAAACAACTCTTGCAATCATTACTGCTAACCCTTTACCTTCTCTACTGTGGTATTGTATTTTACCCTGTTTATTTACGAATTCACACGTTTTCACATTTTCATTCACACGGCTGTGGTAGGTCATAACCGGTCGTGGCGTCTGAGTTTTATATTCAAACACTGGAAGGCATGAGATCTCCTGACATAGACAGCAGTTCATTCATAGAGAATGTCCTCTGCTCATTTACTTTTTAGATTTTTTTTAAATCTAGATTTTTAGATTTTTTTTCTTAAATCTACTGCATCGTGGCAGTATTATTGGTTTTGAGAAATGCATTTGTAGAGACAGAGGGGCTTGGTAAGACTTCGAACAATCAGTTGTGAAATCTTGTTTTGAACATACTAACACCCCGCCCTGTCGTAAGCCTGCAAAGGACCAGTCTCCTCTGAAAATCAGTAGCGCCAGACATACTACAAAAGCAGGTTCCTGGATGAGTATCTTTTGTTTCTAACTCAAATGAATTGGTCTCTCCCTGGCCTGAGAGACCTGGAGTGTAAGACGAGTTCCTTCCCCCCCTTCTCTTCCACTCATCCCCATCTGTGTCATCAAGAAATGAGAAAGCTTTAAGTGTCATAGGAGCAGCAAAACTGTGCCTGTATTTTCCAGCAGGACCAAATTTACAACCAGAAAAGTCCTGATACATTAGAAGAATTAGGTTCTGTTCTTACAGTTGTCTGATTCTATTTTGCCCAAGGAATGGTTTGATTTTACAGAGGATGGGTGGGGATGGGCATGGGGATGACCAAACCATCATTGCCTTGGGACGCAGAGTCATTGAAGGAATCTGTTTCCTACATAGGATTTGTCTTCCTGGTCTTCGGCTGATGAACTGGACACTTCGGGATCTGTGAGTCCTACTTCGGGAAGAAGCACCCCAAACAGACAAAGAACGGTAACTTTCCACTGGTCCTTCTCAGTTGGCCCATGGGAGGGAACACAGGGACACGACACTATCTATACCTACCTCGGGGTCCATAGACTCCCTCTGGGGAGAGCAGGAGTTCCCTACAGAAGAGGGTTGTCACACAGGAACCCAGCAAAGTGGTGTTTCCTCAGCCCTGCAGCATGCCCTCCCCAAGTGCACTCAGGAATGGAAAAGAACATTCTGTTTTTCCAAAGAAGGAGGGCTCAAGGTGTGGTTGGTACAGGGAGACAAATGATTTCTCTTGCTCCAAGGGCCATCGATAGTGTGGTGTTTCCTTGTTTCTTTGGTGGCTCCTCCCTTCAAACCACTACCACCAGAGTCCACCGAAAAACGTAGGTTCCAGGTAAAGGGGCGTCTCAGCCAGAAGCAGACAAAACTGAGAGCGTCTCATGAGACCCGTGAACGTATGAGACAAGTGGAGGTTCTTTTGAACTCTCAAGTGAAGAAGCTCCTGAAGGTGGTTCTGACGGTTTGGGGCAACTGTGCTGCCCACGCAGAGGCAACAGCTCAAGAGGCCTCAGCCACAGAGCCTTCGGGAGGCTGCCTCACTGGCATTCTGTGAGGACGGAAAGACGAATCTGGCCCCTGCTACCCTCTATACTTTGATTTCTCTGTGTGATTAGAAGCTTGTTTTTGTTTTGTTATTTTTTTGTCCAGCTTTATGATTATATTCATTTTTATTACATCCCATTTTCCTTAGTTTTTAGAAGTATTGATTTTGTTTGTACTATTTTTGTTATAAACACTTAAGTTCTATGCTGATAAATGTTATTATCTTATTTAGGATTGTTTTTTACTACATTCACTAGTTTCCTATAGATGCTAGTTTAAGAATGTGAAGGAATACTGGCTTTTCGAGTCAAATTCTAGCCCTGATTTAACTTGTCGGGTCCTCAGAATTCTACAGAGAAAAATCTCATATTGCCATTGTTATTTTTTTATCTGCCGAGAATTTCAGTACTGTTTCAGTGTTCCAGAAGACTAAGAAATAATGATGTGCCAAGCCATATTGACCTTCATAGTTATTGTAAGTGAATCCTTGGCTGGTGTAGTCACCTGTGTTTAAACCATGAAAAATGGGGGAAAATATACCCACTATAGTGGGGACTCCGAACCCCCACTGTTTGTTTCCTCAGTGACCAATGCTAGAGATTCGAATTTGTTTCATTTCTTCCACTAAAGAAAAGCCAGTTTCCTGAATTCATGGGTACTGATCATTTCATTTGATTTCTTTTTCCTTTGCCGCACTTTTAGTTTATTTTTTTTTTCAGTAGCTTGTCTTTATTTGCCTGGACTGAACATTCTTCTTTCTTTACCCCTGTTCATTGCAAACAGCCACGAGGCAAATGTAGTCTCTCACAGCCTGGACCCTCTGTCAGCAGTCCACATAGCAGGTACCTTATTCTCCTGGTTTCCACACTGTTCTAGAACTCCAAGAGGATGATGAAAATGGTCCATGATTTAGGTAGGCCTCTATCTGGTCTGCCTCAGGGTAGTTGAGAAATTTCTTGTTTCATCCGCACACCCTTCTTCTAGTTAATTGGAAGAGACTTTCCTAAGGGCAAAGTATAAGTAAAGCCCAGAGCACAAAATATTTGTATCCCACCAGAATTTCATCTAACTATACACAGGCCATCTGGTACTTTTCGTCCCATCGTATTCTGTGTGCGTGGAAGGATTCGGTGCAGTGGATGGCACATTTGATTCATGGCAGACTTTCATCATCCTCTTTATTTCTAGATTTTACAATAAGACAGGTAATAGATCAATGAATTATCTTACCACTCACAGAACCCACAAATCTGAATAAAATATACTAACATCCCCAGCTTTTTATTTTATTTTCATGTTTTATCCAGATTGTGGGTTTTGAATTCTCAAAATGGCAAGTCCTAATTTGGTATTATTTAAAATTTATAAGCACCTTCTCTCTTTTGCTTATCCCAAAACTCCTCTTCTGCCAGCACACTCAGTCACTCACCTTGCTGACACTTGGCAAGCTCTTTCACGCTAGAGATGAGGGAAGTCAGTGCCCCTGCCAGGGGGCGCCCAGAGAGCCCACGCACAGCTGCCACTCCGTGCTTCACGCCCGGCTTCCAACAGCCCCTCGTTTCTGCCCTTACTGGTGCTTTGCCTTCTTCGTTGTTGGTGTGATGTCTGTGCTGCTCTGCCCTTCCACTAATCAGTTCGTGTTCCCCTGGTTGACTTTTTAGACATGAAAATATTGTCCCTGGAGCTAATTTTTTGTTCCAAGCCCAAACAGACTGTTTAAGTAGTTTGTCCCTCTGGAAACTTACCATTCCTGAACTGGAATCTCAAGAGGGGCCAGGAAGTGTAGAGCTGAAAATGATCCCTGAGTAATAGTTTTCGTTTTCCAGCTGCGTGCTGAAGGGACTGGATGTTTGATTTGGTGATTCCGACTCAGCTGAAGCAATACAGAACGTACTTTGATGTGCTTTTTGGTTTTAAGCCTTTACTTGCGCCTTTTTTTTTCCTTTCCCTTTGGTTTGGTTTGATGACAATTTTGTGGTTTTTTTTTTTTTTTTGTCCATAATAAATCAATAATGAAATATGAATGGAGAAAAACTCACAAGGATTTTTAAAGATAATGATGGAGATCTACAGCTGCTCTGATGTTCTCTTAGTCCCCTATAAGAAAAGCCAATCATGTACTAAAGACAGATTATTGTTTTGTCCATCTTGTCCACCACAAATTGCTGATGTGCCATGAACAGAGATGGGCAATGTCCCTGTAGCAGTCCTTTTAGAATACCAGAGATCAGTTCTTTGGTTGACATCAATGATGGTCTTTTACGTTACTATGCAACACCAACAGCAACCACTTTTTGGTTCCTAAATATCACATCAGTCTGTAGCCCCAATTCTTTCAGTCGCATGGGTCTTCTGAAAATGTCCAAGGCATCATCTTCTAGGGCAGCAAGTGCTTCAGTGTGTCTCCTGATGGGGCTTTGCGGCTGGGACAGCCACCCTCTGACTGTGACATCCACAGGTGCCTTTCAGCTCTGCTCTGCCCAGCGCTGTTTATTAACATCTTTCTGAGCACACAGCTCCGTGTTTACTTTGCTCCGTGGAGGGTCTGGAATACAAATGATCTACACCTGAAGGGCAGACGTCATCAAACACCTTGACAGCCAGGTTGTGGTTGAACATTCTTGGACTTCTTAATTTCTTGGCACCTCTGTCTGGGGTGCGCCCGACCCCGACAATGGAATGCGGAGTCCACTGGGAAAGAATTAACTTCACTCATTATCCAAGCTGTCATGGTGTTCCTTTATGTTGAGACTTGAGAGTACCTTGTGTTTGATCTTGCACTGGTCCAGCAAATTTGAAAGCACAAACGGTTTAGAATGGTGACCCCAGTGACCTGCAATGGAAAATGATAGACACACATTCTTTCTAAGAGAGGAAGGAGGCTGAGCTGGAAGAAACTGGGTATCCGTTGGAAGGAAGGGGGTTCTTACATTGTTTTTCTTGTTTAAGGTCTGGAGTTCATAATACAGTTGCTTACCTGCTGTATATGATTTCAGGTTGACCTTATAGCCACAGATCTCTGTCCTCATATCTAATATTCTAAGCCTACATATAACTTGATGCCAGTATTTACTGTATTCCTACTACGTTTACGTCCTGGGCTTACAAAATTACTACCACATGGTCCTTGCCATGTGTCAGAATCTGCAGATTCCCTAAATCCATTACAAGAAGCTCCTCAAGACTCTCTGAAAATTATGAACATTTGAAAAACATTCATAGTAATCATTCGTCATTTTTAGATTAAATAGGTTTAAGAAGGAATGTTTATGGTAGTCCAGCTGCACTTTATTTTTCTGCTTTTGACTTAAAATCATCTAACTCAATCACCAGTAAGTCTTCCCAACTCTACTGTCGATTATTTAAAGATGACACATGGGAAAATTTTACTCCAGCTTCCAGCAAGGCAAAGGAGAAATTGCTCCATAGTGTGGATACAGTGAAGTGACAACTTCATTCCAAAAGTTAACCACAAATTCTAAAACATATTCTAAATATCCTAACATGCAAAGTTTCCTCAGACACCTTTGGTCTCTGGCACCTTCTACACAGAGAACTAAGGTGGAAAGAGAAGCAGCAAATGAAAGGAAGGTGGGGGGATACTGTGAGCACTTCACTGTAAACACTGTCCAGTTTCTTTTTTTAAAAATAAGCATTTTTGGGGAACCTGGGTGGCTCAGTGGTTTAAGCCGCTGCCTTCGGCTCGGGTCATGATCTCAGGGTCCTGGGATCGAGCCCCGCATCGGGCTCTCTGCTTGGCGGGGAGCCTGCTTCCCTCTCACTATCTCTGCCTGCCTCTCTGCCTACTGTGATCTCTCTGTCAAATAAATAAATAAAATCTTTAAAAAAAAAAAATAAAAATAAAAAAATAAAAATAAGCATTTTTTAAAAGATTTTTGTTTATTTATTTGACAGAGATCATAAGTAGGCAGAGAGGCAGGCAGAGAGAGGAGGAAGCAGGCTCTCCACGGAGCAGAGAGCCCAATGTGGGGCTCAATCCCAGGACTCTGGGATCATGATCTGAGCCAAAGGCAGAGGCTTTAACCCACTGAGCCACCCAGGTGACACCCTGTCCAGTTTCTTATGGAATTTTTTTTTCAAGCCTTTCTGTCAGGCTCTGAATGGATCTACTTATCCGTAGGCATTCCCAGAGCCTCAGTCCATACAGGTGTACTACTAGGACAGGCTGGCCACCAAGGCTGAGAACAGTTATAGGGTAAAGTGCCAATCTTTCTTTTCTGATATTTTGAGGTATGCATTCCCAGTGTTTCCCAGGAAAAGGTCAACCACTTGGGCAAATGTATCACATCTTTGAAAGAACTACTAATAAATCAGGACCATTCTCCTGGGAGACAAGGCTATATATAACCAGTCTCTACTGGCATGAGTTAGCACACCTTTGCTTTAACAATGGTGATAAGATAATAATGATAAATTGTGACATTTATTTAGCACTTAATGTATCCCAAGCACTATGCTAAGCATTGTGTATCTGTCCTCTTATTTAACTCTTACCACATCCCCATGGCATGGCTGTAGTCCCAAATTCACAGACAGGGATGCTGAGGATTAAAGGGATGAAGATTATAGATTTGAACCAGGCCTACCTGACTCTGGATCCTAGCTGGTAAATCACGTCCCTCTGCCAGAGAAGGGGAGGGCTCCTTTACACAATAGCCCAGACCTTGGGCTGCCCCAGGCTGCCTGACACTGCTTAGGACTGGCCAGGTCATTTTTCTTTTTAAACAGAAGACTGAAATCCTAAATTGATTCTGGAAATTTGTCTTCTGAACCACACACCCAAGGAACAAAGGCCATCCACACTAGAGCAGACAACGAGATCTTTTACAACCTAGCTACTTTCTCACCATAAATTCCTGTTAGGACGGGGCCACTGTTAGCAAACAAGGAACAAAATGCATTGAAAATTTCTCTTCACTTGTCTTTAAATAATTGATGCCCAGAAGTAATTCATTTTATTCTCCTTGATTATATAAAATTTTTGAGATGAGTCATACTTTGTGCAAGCTCTTCAGGCTTTTGACATCCCTGGGTCATCCTTTCTTGTGTGTGTGGTGTGTTATTTTGTCCTGGTTCATCCCCTACCGTCTTCCTTCTCCCACAACTGTATGTATTTAGGGAAAGAGATGAAACAACTCCTGAGCAGGTATTTACCCAGAAATTCGAATGAGGGGAGAGAGAAAAATGATAAACTAAATATTTACTTGGAGAGAATAAGCACATTTTTGCTGGGCAGAATTGTCTGGAAGAGCTCCATGGACTGAGTTTCTTGGATAAGTTCACACATTTCATTTTTCCTCTATAAACACAATCTCAACTCGCATCTATTTATGTAATAAGGCCATCGGAGAGTGATGAGTGACTAGTTAATGAGTAGTCTTTGTTCTTTCCCTTGCCAGATTTCCCAAGACTCTTGAAACAGGTGCCCTTAGGTCAATAGATAAATATTAAAAGTACCCTTTTCCCTGGGCACCATTATCCTGCTGGCACTAAGAGCTCTAGTATGGGTTCATCCTAGGAGAGGCAATTTTGGGCATGTTGAAACCCTGATAATTGTCCCACGGGTGTGACATTTATCTCAGTAGATAAAGTAGACATTTCCAGGAGCAGTCAACTGCACGGAAGCCCGCTCAGCACTGTATGTTCTCTCTGTCCCTATCCCAGCCCATTACTTCTCCCTAGGTTAGCATTCTTCAACGTTAGAAGGCACATGCTAATTAAATTTTAATAAGAAATGCTCTGATGCTGTTAAATGTGCCATGTCCTTCAACAGACTCTGTAACACATGAGCCCATATTCCAAAGATGGTGACCTTTCTAGTGTTTCTCAGGAGCGGACTTGTCAAAGTGCAGTCCCTGTTTTCATCTTGATCTTTGGCTTCCTCGCTCAGAGAAGGTAATAATTGACAAACAGCGGCTATTCACCTCTGTCAGTCAAATTGTACTGTTAAGTATATGCACAGACTTGCCCGTAGCTAATGTCCTTAAATGCCTGTCTTCGAAAGAAAGAGACTGTTAGAAATCAACTTCATTTTATTTAAATATTGAATAAGGAGGAAATGTGGAATTGGCTTTGGTGCTCCTGTTATAATTCACCCAGGGACAGGTGGTGAGTGCTGTTTGCCAGGGCAAGTTTCAGCTCAAAGGAAAAATGCAATGAAGGAAAATTCAATCCAGAGTTCATGGGTGACTGTCCCATTCTTCTTGACACACTTTAAGGCAAACCATTGAATTCATACACTGTCAGACCCAAAATGATTTGAGAAAATTAATGCACCCCTTGTCTCTGCAAATGAGAAAACTGAAGACAAGACAGACTAAGTTACTTGCCCAAGATTGTACAATAGCCTCAAAGCAAAATGCTCTTATGTCCATAATACTGAGTTGATCTGTGTGATACTCCGAGGCTTTACAATTAGAAGCATTTATTTCAGACCCTAGGAAACCACTCACCTCCAAATATTTTAGGATACGAGCATTGTCTTCTTTGCTTCTACATGTGAGATACACAAGTATGGCCTGCCCGACCTTCATTCGTGTCATCAAACAACAAAATGTTGCAGAGAGTGTGGTAGGGCATGACTTGGGAACTCTGCTTCCTGCTAGAGCGCTTCATTTCACTCTGTGATTTGGGGCAAGTGATTGGCCCTATCCAGAGAGTCCAAGTTTGGGACTTAAAGATCTCAGGGTTGAAATATTAATTCTGCCACTTGCTAACTGTATAATCTTGAGCCGGCTACTCTGAGTCTCCTTTTCGTCATCTATAAGGTGGAGACTATCAAAGGGATTAAGTGAGAGAATGAGATAAATGCTTAGTGTGTTGCCCAGCGATTAGAAGAGTAAATGTTAACCCTCCTTAGCCACTTATGTATGGAGTTAGAAGATGGACTAGATATTCCCTAAGGTTTTATTTCAACATGAATATTTTTTTTTTTTTTTTTTTTTTTTGCTGAAAAAAATAAATAAATTTAATAAAAACAAAACAACAACAACAACAACAAAAAACTACTTTAAAAGGCTCCCTCTGTCTTTCCTCCACTGAAGCCCTCTGTCCCACATTCACACACAGGCCCAGAGAGCAGGGTAGCCTGATGCAGTCAGGTAAATGGTCTCCTGACCCAAAGGGTGAAGGACTACCGGAGAGCAGGAAAAAAAAAAAAAAAAAAAAAAAAAAAAAAAAAATCCACTTCCCCGATTATGTTGCAGTCTCCTCCAGCCCCAGAAGGAAAATCAACATGAATATTTTATAATCTGGAAGCTTGAGCAGTTTCTGTTTTCTCCTTCCACTAGATATGTGACATACTTCGTGTATGCTCTACTATATTTTCACAAAAATATACAACTTTTCCTACTCAGTTTATGAGGAGTAGCTCCGTGGCCTGAGCATAAGGGCAGTTAATCAGTTTAACCACTAGGTGGTGATTAAACTCTTATGGCCTCCCAGTTGGTAGACTATACTGACCAACTTGTAGAAGACATAAAATGTATAAAATATGGAACTTTCAAGTTGGAAGACCATCTAATCTAATTTGGAAAGTTTGAAGCTGTTGACACTCAGAAGTGAAGTGAGTTGTTCGGGGTTACACAGATGTTAGTCATAGACCTCGGACAAGAATACAAGCCCTGTTTGGGCCAACGATTTGTTTTTGGGTTGTTCGTGTTCTTTGTTTGTTTGTTTGTTTCATGACACTGCAAGAACCATTCTAGAAACACACTGTGGTACGTGGCTGTTGGGAGCTCCTGCCGGAGTAGTCTGCTTGTCTCACGTATGTCTTTGACGGTGTAATAAGAAAGCTTTGAGTACTCCCTCTGTTCCCTTTTAAGGGATTTATGTCTGTTTTTTTATCTTAACATTTATTTTCTTTGGTGCCACCCCTTATTCCTCACTGATATGAATGTAATCTGTTTTCAGAAATTAATGGTTTATAGGATACCTGGAAACATAATGTTTTCTTATGAGAAAAATGTAGAGTAACCAATATAGTTTTTACACCCTATTTCTCCAGTGGCCTCACATTCAGTGTCCTTACCCTAAGTGATATTATAACACTTAGTGATATTATCACCATTAGGAAATTCATAGGAGGTATGGGGGAATGTGTCTCCTTGGTACATATATTCTTTTTGTTCGTGGAGTGCTTTGTGTGCATGTGTATGTGTGTACAAAATGCCTCTTGTAAATACCATTTCCTTCTACCGCTTTTCTACTAGTAACCAAATAAGACATTAGTGGTTACTCACAAAGAGAAAATAGTGTACCTCACCCAGGACTTCACTTCCATATTCCGAATTTTGTAGCCTTTCTTATGAGTGCTGAAATTCATACTTAATCTCTAATGTACTATTTAAAATTAGAAGGGAAAATGAAAGTAGATAGGAAAACTTGGAACTGTGAGTCTAGAAGGAACCTTCAAGAAGATCATCCTCAGAAAATGGTGTCTGTTTCCCAAAGTCACAGAGCTAGCAATAGATAGGATCGGCCTAGAATCTACGCCATCCCACACAAGTGTTCTGTAGGCTAGCTCTGCTGCTACGCTTTCATATACAGCTTTGGGACCCACTTGGCTCAGGGTCAGTACTGATTCAGTGCAAGATGAAACCAGGGTCTACTCTAATAAGACTATTTGAACTTTGACTCTTCAAGATGGCTGCCGCTGTTCTTAACCTTGCTGCATCGGTTTCGGCCCATCCAAGATGGCATGATGGGATACTCTGCATAATTCTGACAGCAACTAATTTTGCCTAATCGTGCTACTGATACCATTAAACCAAAATGCCCTGCATCAAACATCCACATTTTAATCATCCTGGATCTGCTTGATCTATGCTGGTCGGATGTGTGTAGAGCAGTTATCTTTGTGGATGGAAAGTGTTTTACCAAGTTAAGGGATGGGATTTGAAACCAATTAGTTATCTTCCGTTGACTGACTAAATGTTTATTTTTTTCATCAGTGATGTGTCCCAAAAAAACTCTTCATGTGGTGGTGGGGAGATCACCCGGGCATACTGCAGAAGGCTGCCCGCTCATTGGCCAGGATGGGTTGGGTTTGGCATGGTCCTTTAGCTTTCAGGAAGGTGAGGAAGCAAAAAGCAGCATCCATCCAACACTGGAGATATTTGAGTTATTTATGTTGATTCTCCTCTCAGGTCCATAAGAGGTGGCTCCGATTCCTCCCTTTCTGAGCCCCGGCCAGCTCAGTCCGGCCGAGCCTTCTGGTTCAGAGTCCTCCGAGCGGCTCTTCCACTCCAGCTTCTCCTGCTGCTCCTCATCGGGCTCGCCTGCCTCGTGCCGATGTCAGAGGAAGACTATAGCTGTGCCCTCTCCAACAACTTTGCCCGATCATTCCACCCCATGCTCAGATACACAAACGGCCCTCCTCCGCTCTGAACCAAACAGACGCCGTCTGCAGCGGTGCTGGTAGCATAAGGAGGATCTGGCCAAAAGCAACCCCAGGCTAGCAAAAACAGGACCCAGATCTTGGCGAATGCCCTCGGTGCGGCAGCTTTAGCTCTCCTCCGTGTCCCTTGGGTGGAAATCATGGCTCCAAAGGTGGATGGTAAACAAGGACAGGAGGAGAGCAGACAAACTCTGAGCCTCAGCACTAAAGAGATTGAGGACCTCCAACGTTCTCTGGACGCATGAATTCTGGGCCATTGGCTCATCCTATGCATACCCAAGACGTCACTAGACTGAGCAGCTCTCCCACGGCGCTGCTCCATCCATTCAGTGAAGGACTCTCCCGGGAGCCATGTTGGCATCGAGCAATGTACCAGGCAACCAGTGCTGACGAGATTTTAGAACCTTGTAACATACAGTTTTTAAGAGCTTATATGGCACCTTTCTTTTTACCTTGTTTCCTTTGGGGCATGATATTCTAACCTTTGCTTTAGAAGCACAAGCTGTAAATCTAAAGGCACTTTTTTTAAAGGTATAAAGAGAAACTGGATGTAATAAATAAGATCATGGAAGGCTTTATGTGAAAAAAAGTTGAATGTTACAGTCAAAGAAAAGTTATTTATGTATGTACAGTTTGCTAAAGCCAAGTTTTGTTTGTATTGATTTCTTTGCATTTATTATAGATACTATAAAATATCTTGTCTGTGCTTTTTTTTCTTCCCCCTGGAGAAATGACTCTAAATTTACATACTAAGCAGGCACTTACCTTAGCACAACCTAAATGATCCTTTGTGGAGATTAAGAGAAGCTGAAACTAAGTATATACGAAAGAAAAAAAAAATGGTTGCAGGTAGCGCACATTTAGACGTAAAGGACTCTGGATGATTTCTTTCCCCTTCCTCCTCCCACAGCTCATCATATCTCCTGACCTTTTACTCTCCAGTGTTTTTCACAGCCCCCTTTGTTCTCTATTCCCTTTGCCCAGTTGTAAGAAACCCCACATTAATCTTCTCACAGAGACCACATCTCTTCTCCATCCCAAGGATACTCAATAGCTATGTGGATTTTCTTAAAGCTCTCTTGTTCACATCCCTGCTCTACGCCAAAGCCTTCTGTTGCTTTTCATTATCTTCTAGAAGAAATAGAGTTTTCATCCTCCATTCAAGTCCAATATAATAAGATTTTATTCAGCCACTCTGATCTTGCCAGCCAGTGGCCATCATGGAATTGCTTGGTGCTTATGGTGTTTTAATCCATCCCTTAATAACTGGAAGAGGAGGATTTATATAAAGCCCAGGTTTCAGACTTCCCTTGAACATGGAAAGCTCTGGTGCTTTAGGTGCATATTCTTGCTTGCCAGTCATGACAGGGGTGACGTGGTTGCTGTCACTTGAAGAGCATGAAGAGACAGTTTTTACGTTTGCCTTTATATCCTGTTAACTCCGTCTACTACCTGTTCCAATCTAACTCCTGTGGGCATTTAGTGCACAAATCCTGCTCTACCTGGAGAATTTAAACCAAACTGAGGTACTCAACCTGCAGCTGCCTGCCATAGTTTCCATGATGTAGCCTGAGTGTCATCTCAACTAGGGTTCCTGAGGATTATTAGGTTTCCCAATTCCTGAGGTCACTGCCGACCTTCTCATCCCATCTCTGGGGGGTACAACCTGGGAGCTTGCATTAGAAACAGACACCTGACGTGATTTTAGCCTGACCGTTGAAAAGAACTTCCCCATCCCCTCTTACCTCCACAGTTCTGTTCTTACCACTCTTTCTGTCCTCTCCGATAAGACTCAACTCACAAAGCCACCGACTCCCTGAAGACTTCCCTGACCACTGTTAGACTACATTCAAGACTTCCCACTACTGAATTTTCCTCATGTGAGCATTCTGTTTTCTTTTTTCTTTTTTTAAGATTTTATTTATTTGACAGAGATCACAAGTAGGCAGAGAGAGAGGAAGGGAAGCAGGCTCCCTGCAGAGCAGAGAGCCCAACGTGGGGCTTGATCCCAGGACCCCGAGACCATGACCTGAGCCAAAGGCAGAGGCTTTAACCCACCGAGCCACCCAGGTGCCCCAAGCATTCTGTTTTCTACTGTCAGTTTATTCCTATCTCATTTCCCCAGAACCTCACTCAGGGAACCGATCAGAGTTGAGCTGTTCTTATTTTAAAGAAGAGAAACCTGGGTTAAAGTTTCCCATCTTCCTGCTTCTGGAAAGCTGTGAGCTGTGGCAGAGAATGGAGCTGCAGGCGCCCTCCCCTGAGATGGGGCCACGCTCTTCCCTCACTTCCCTGCTACTCCTGCTCCCAAGCAGTGGGGTCGGGGCAGTCCAGCCCTACAACAGACAGATGTTGCCGCTCTCCGGAAAATCACCACACAATGAGACATAACTCATGGAGACCAGCACCAAGAGACTGCAGGTCCTTGCTTCTCCGCATTATGATGACCTGACTAACAAGGTGTCTCCCATCACCGAAGAATCAAGTGTTAAATGTGGCTGAGGAAAAAGTTCAGTTTTGACTAAGAAAAATCTTCTCATCTTTTTGTGCCTTTCTAAATAACCCTGTGAAGCACCCGAGGGATGGGTGAGGTGCATTTCTATTTAATTTTTAAAGACTTAATCCGACGTTGGGACAGAACAGAAGTGGAAAGTCCTGGCGGGGGAAACATTGAAGCCGCAAGGTCATGGCTTTCCCCAGTGGGTGATACGACCAGTCTCTTGAGGACCAAGCCAGCCACCAATGAGTCTGGTACATCTGCCTGGAGCCCTCACACTCTTACCTGCCTCTTGAGAAAGGGGACACAGGACAGCATTGGGAGAACCCTTACCTACACCCCAGCCAACCCTGGTAAGAAAGAAAGGATGTTTGGGGACAAGATGAGGGGGTTTAAAAGAATATTGAGGGAGTGAAAGGGCCCTCATTTCTGGAGTGAAGACTGCCACGGGCCCTGCTGTGGCCTGGAGGCAGCCGGTGATCCCGAGAGTGGGGGACGAGGAGGGGCAAGGCACAGAGGCCACTGGCGGACCAGGAACATGGTGAGATTGGCGCAGGCAACCAGGAAATGTTAGAAGCGGTGAGGAATGAGAAAATCCGTAGAGCTAACATGGAGAAATAAAGGCTTGGAGACCCAAAGTAGTGCCTTCATGAGAATTCCAAGGAAGAGTGAAAGACTTTTGGGAAAACCATCCCCAGGGAGCAGGAGTGTTGCCTCCTGGAAAATGGCGTGGCAGCAGCTTCCCTTGTTTTTGTACGAGGAGAGGAGAGACACCTTCAAAAGTCCTGGATGAGAAATTCAGCAAGCTGAGGTCTGAGATTTCCTGTTCAAAAAGGCAGGTTGGCGTCGACTGATTTAGAGCCTATGCTCCAGGGCCAATTATTAAGAAACTAAAGCTAAAGAACTTTACTGACAAGCCACGGAAGATACCGTAAAGCAAGGAGAGGTGCAGCGGGTTGTTTTATGAAAGCTGATCGTGGCCAAAAACACAGGGTCTCCAGGCGCTGGTCTGGGTGGGCCTGTGACCAGCCGTGCTGGGTGGGTTCCCCCCCCCCCCCGCCCACCGCTGCCCACCCATCCGGCATCACCAGATGTGTCCTCGGGGAACTGTGGGGCCCGGAGGGCGCCCTGAATAGGTCCAGACACACCAGGCAGAGCACATTCCCTTCCTGTCACGGTGTTTATCAAGTGCTCACTGTGGTGCGTGACCTGCGCCAGAGCTCAGGAGGCCAGTCTCAGCCGGGAGGGACCCCATCACTGCTTGGCAACCCTCACAGGTCCTTTGAATATGGAAGCATGTGTACTTGGCTCCACCGGTGATGTCCTGAAACCGGGGTTCAAGGTCAGTGAGACTAGAAGGGAACCAAACAGAAACAGTGTTTGATTTAGGGGAGAAAAGGGCGATTAAATCTATTGCTTCTGTCTTTGTCATTTCCTAGCAGCAAATTTCTTCTTTTCGCTTCTTCGTCACCTGATCTGTGTGACGGTGGCGTGCGTTTCTGAAGAGCCTAAGTGTTAGTCTGCGGACGCAGGGACAGGTGAGGCGAGGGACGGGCATGGAAGCCGTTTCCAGCTTTGTCGTGAGCAGCACCAAGTTCAGGTGAGACGAAGGGGCGTTTTACCAAGAGTGTTCATTTCCGTTTTAGATTTAATCATATGCTGTGATAAGAGGCTGATTGTCAGACCTCCGTTCATCCAGAGACAATGAAACTGAAAAGGATTGGCTTTCATTTTTCAGCTCCTGGCTTCCCACTGACGTCGCCCTCAGAGTTTAAAATCTCTTCCAGGAATCCATTTGGGAATGCCACAGAGGATCCTGAATTTGGGGAAGAATCCTCTTTCATATGAGTCAGTGAAAGGAGCGGGTGAATCGGGGGCATTTCCTGCCACTGGGCAGGACATTGGGCAAGGGCAGGCTCCGGAGGAATTCACTGGAACGGCTGAGGAAGGAGAATCTTGGAAGGCTCGAGAAATCGGACAGTTGAGAACGGCTAATAAAAAGCACAGCGACATGCTGTAACCCCATACCATTCGCTGAACAACGAGGAACATTTAATCTGGGGAGCCGAGGAAGCCAGTTGTGACGGGGGTATCAACCTTCTAAAATATAAAGGTCACAGGAAAATAAACCAACCTTGCCATTTTTTTTTTTTTTTTAACCTGTTACCTAATGCAGGAGCAGGAACACAACCGAATGGGACAACCCCATGTATCAGAAGCCAGTCCTGGGTAGGCTGTGGTAGCCCCGACGGACTGCATCCGTGCCACGGGCGGTGGAGAAGATATCCGGGTCCTCCTGCCCCACAGGAGGGTCGGCGCCTCACAGATGTGCTTCCCAAGCCCGGGCCCGAATCCTGCTGGACGCATTCTTGAGGCAGTTGCTGAGCTCGGAAGTGAGGCTGCCAAGCTGCTGTCAACACTGCGGAGCGGTCCCGGCGGTCCCCCCAACCCCAACCCGCCCAGCACAGCTCACCTCCGTGGGATTCGCGGGTTGCCCGGAAACTGCAGGGGTGCGGTCTGTCCGGGGCAGGGCCCTCCAGGTGCCCTTCGGGTCCGTGACGTCTGTGCTACCTGAAAACTCATTAGCAAAGTACAACTCTGGGCCCTCGGCCACCACCTGCCCCAGATTTCTCCATCTTGGGACCGGTTCACTCTCCCTCGCTGGCCACAGAGCCCACGTTAGAAGTGATTTTCCCATCTTCCCCCACAGACTTATCCATTTCATCAAATAAGTATCCGCATAAATCTGGATTTTTGTTCTGGACTCTGGTGTGCTGTGGATCTGTCTTTCCATTGCTGTCTTAATTGTAGCAGTATATGGAATTATATGGAATAACTGATTACAAACATAATGTGTATATCTATATTATAGCTGATTACAAAGTTATAATGTATATGTCTATATTATATCTGACTACATATTGATATAATATAAATAAATAGAATAAATATGACCACTAATATAATGACTGGCACGGTGTATCAGTTACTTTATTAAGTTTTTTTTTTTTTTAAGATTTTATTTATTTGACAGCGATTTAGAGAGAGCACAAGCAGGCAGAGTGGCAGGCAGAGGAGGCAGAGAGAGAAGCAGGCTCCCCACTGAGTGAGGAGCCCAATGCAGGACTCAATCCGAGGATCCTGGGATCATGATCTGAGCTGAAGGCAGAGGCTTTAACCCACTGAGCCACCCAGGCGCCCCTGTGACTTGCATTTTTAACTTAAGAGTATTCCACAGACCTCAGTACATAGGTGTTCATTCCACTGGACTCCTCAGGATCTTTCTTCAACGGTGGGTTCCTTCCAGATTTTTCCCGTCAAACAATGCTGCTGTAGACTCGCGTGTATTTGCATGCATATCTTTGGGTATTGCTGCTTTTATTTCCCTAAGAGCATTGTTCTAGGTGGAATTTCTGAATCAGAAAGGCATGGACATTGTAAATTTCAATAAATTTGCCAGGTTATTTTCTGAAAAGTTGCAGTGATTTACAATCCCCACCCCCCACAGTGGGGAAGAGAACCGTTTCTTCAGACTCCACTCCCCCTAATCTAGAGCAGTGATTTCTAAGTTAGGGGAATTATTCCCAAGTTATCAATGTCTACATTCTGCACATTAGACTCTCTCAGGGAACTGACAAAAATGTAGAATCCCATGCCTCACCTTAGGCCAATTAAATCACGAGCCCTGAGGATCAGTATTTGTCAGTATCAGCTACATTTGTTGGTAGCTCTCTGGTGATTGCCACGCCCAAGACAAGTTTGGAAGAGCTGGACCAAATGTTACCACTTTTCTAAAATATTGCCCAATGGAGGGCAACAGTAGCTCATTGTTTTTAAAATTTGCATTTCTATGACCCATTTATATGATGATTCCATTTGTGTTACCGCTGTGTTTTAGTCCTGTCTTCCATAGCCTCTACTTTTCTCTTGTTTTTCTTTCACTTTTTTGCAATTTCCAAGGAATGCTTTATATGTTAGAGAAATAAATAACCCTGTATATCATTTGTCTTGACTTTATACAGTTCCTTTAGTTACAAAGAAAGTTTTAACTTTTATGTCCTCCTATCTGACAGGTTCTTTCTCCCTTATAGATTCTGGATAGTCTATAGTAAGAAGGTCTTTTCCTCTCCAAGATTATGAAAATGGTTGCTTGCATTTTCTTCCAGTAGGTTTCTAATCTATCTGGAGTCATTTTTGTAGTTTTAACGTGAAGTAAGAAGCAACTTGTCCATTTCCAGACAATTGCCCCAATGCTGGTAGGGAACAAGACAAGGATACTTCTTTTATCAAGCTTTCAGCAGTCAAAAGCCAGCATGGGGCTTGTTGAATAAATTTAACTTCATACTATAATGCAACTATTTTTTTAAATGAGATTAATCTATATTTATTTATTGGGGAAGATGTTAAATTTTTTTAAAAAGCTATGGAATAGTGTCTAAATATGTTCCCATTTTTGTAGGAAGAAAACCCATTTTAATTGCCTAAGGCAAGGAAAATTTTATAAAGATATATATGAAATTCAAGGCTTCACATTGTGAACAGAATCATCAGGGGGAGAAACTATTTGAAATATATTATTTAAATTGTGACAAGGAGCATGATTTGTTTTTGAGATCCTAATTGCTGTAATAATGATCATTTTATTTTTTTTTTCTTTTTTTTTTTGTTTTTTTTTTTTTTAATAATGATCATTTTAAAATCAGCCAAAATGGTACTTCTGTTGTTGCATGAGAGACATTTGATTTGCTTTTTAATTAAAAAAACAATTTGGGGGGCACCTGGGTGGCTCAGTGGGTTAAGCCGCTGCCTTCGGCTCAGGTCATGATCTCAGGGTCCTGGGATCGAGCCCCACATTGGGTTCTCTACTCAGCAGGGAGCCTGCATCCCCCTCTCTCTCTGCCTGCCTCTCTACTTGTGATCTCTCTCTCTCTCTGTCAAATAAATAAATAAAACCTTTAAAAAAAAAACAATTTGGATATGCACAACAAAAGTGGTTGGGGATCGTTTATTAAAAGTACCATCTTCATGGCTGACTTCGCTCTGGACGGTCATTCTGAACCGAGTGTTGGTTCCAGTTCCGGGGTGGAGGGGCCACGGTGGGCGAGCCCCCAATTTCAGACGAGGAGACTCCCTCATGAGACTTCACTATCCAGTGAAGCCCGGACAAGAGCCTTCCTGGGAGAGATGTCCTCCCGGTGAGATTCCTGTGTTCAAGTAACAGCTTGGCTTTCTCAATCACTCTCTGCTCCGGAAGTTCCCGCCTGCAGGTGAGATCAGTCCATCAGGGGCAGCCCGGCCCCCCGAAGTGGTGGGCGCGGGGACACCAGCTGCCCCTCGGAAAGCCCAGGCACCTTCTAATATGCCTTTCTTCCTCAGAACAGGTTTCGAAGATTCACTTATTGACGTTTCCTTAAGATCTGCTCCTAATCAACAACCTGCCTTAACCATTCTGCCTCCTTAAGCCGGGCTTGGCGTGGGGCTCAGCCCCTCCTGTCCTCCACCACCCTCACGGAGTCTGCTGATCAGAACGGGAACCTGACAGGGGAACGAAGGTCCTGGACATTTATGAAGTCCTCTGTGTCCAAGTCTTATGAAGGAGGCTCCCCTGCAGCAGAGACTCAAGGGCCACAGGTCCCGCCAGCTCAACCCCGTAGCTGGACCACCTCCTAGCTGTGTAGTCTGGGCAAGTTACCTCACCTCTCTGTTCCTCATTAGCCTCCTGAGGAACAACATGAGTACCCACTGCAGGAGGTTCTGTTGAGGACTGAAGACATCAGGGTGTGTCCTGTGTGGTGTGCGACAAGAAGGGACAGATATGCTGGCCATTGGATGATTGTTTCCTCTAATATCAAACTGATGTCAGAAATAGCTATGGGAAGAGTCTTCTGAGCGCACACTAATTTTTAGACTTTTCTGGGAGGAGAAAAGCTTGCCCACCCAGGAGACAGAGTTGCCCAAGAGTGACAACACCGGCTGCAGGGCTATTCTCAGCGTGACCCTGGGGCCAGTCAGACTCCCTCGTCCTGATAGGATTGCTCAGCATGGCATCCCTGCTGGGGTAGCTCAACACTTGATCAGCCCTCCCGTACCTCAACCCGGCTGCCTTTCGCGGTTCCTCCCTCTATGGCTTCCATGGAACATTCTTTCTTTTTTTCTCCCAGTTGTTTTTGTCGGATTTTGTTTGGGGGACAGGGAGGGGGTAGGGCGAGGGCTGCAATGTTCTTGCTTGGAATGGAAATGATATCTTCGCTCCTGGGTAGTAGGCACAGAAAGTTCTGCAAATCCTTTGGCCCGTCAGCAGTCACGTTGTTTGTGTACTAGCTGGAGCATCTGCCAGGTTCCGGGGTCCTTGGTGTTCCCTCCACTGTGAGTGCTGGCATCAGGAGGGCAAGGGTTCTGGCCCCTGCACAGAGCTCCTTTCTCAGAGCTGGGGACTTCCCACTGGCAAAGACAGGGCACCCCTGGCTTCCCAGAGCTCAGCAGGAGTGCGAAGTCGGGGACCTAGATGGTGACCCACATGGTAGTCAGGCAGGTGATAAGCCTTGTTTGTTCAAGATTTTGGATTCTTTTGATTCTGTGAAGTCCTGGCACCCCTTCCCTGGGGTTTCATCGAGCAGTTTCTTCTCCTGGTGACCTTGTGGTACCCCCAAGAGTGAGCAGCCCTGCCAGCATCAGAGAGCGCAAGTCTCCAGTATCATACAGGGGTAGGAGGCTGGAGAACAGGAGGACCCACCTGTCAGGATATTTTACTGGAAATAGAACACAGGAAATTTGAGAGGGAACCCATTTCATCTTTCTGCCTCTATGCAGTCATGGGGAATAAATGAACAATCTCCGTATTTCTTTAAGTTCTCTGATGTTGACTTCCCATTATTATATTTTTTAAACATGGTCCAAAGCTTAGCAGTTTTTTTTCTATAGTGTGAAGCCTGGAGCTGCCTTGGGTTCTGTTCTCTTGGGATCCAGGTCTTTCTTCTTCCTGGACCCAGGGTCTCATGATCCTAGGCTAGAAGGGCTTGGTACCAACCTTGCCAAGTAATGAAAACAAGATTCTCTATCCAAACCTCCCAGCTTCCCCCCCGCCCCCATAAACCCACTAATGCTTTTCTTTTTACACATTTTATTTTTTGCATTCAAGAATGGATTCGATTATACGGATTGTTTCGTGTGTTTGTTTCGTTTAAGTAGGCTCCATGCCTAGTGCGGAGCCCAACGTGGGGCTTTGAACTCATGACCCTGAGATCAAAACCTGAGCTGAGATCAGGAGTTGGACGCTGAACTGACTGAGCCACCCGGGTGCCCCGATGGTAAGGATTGTTAAGAGATGTTTTTAAGCATTTAATAATACATTCAAAAATAAGCGAATGGGTGATTTGCTCTGGTTTATAAATCCATCCCCCGTGAAGGGGGGCAGTTCCCGCTTCGCACCTTCAGCCCTCCCCTTCATGTTGAAGGACATGCTTCCCTGGTATGCTTGAACCCCAGAAAGCCAGCTGCACCTGGGGTCCTTGAGGCACTCGGATGACACACAAGGCAGCTGCCACAGGCAGTGACAGGATTCCCTCCTGTGACCTCACCCTCTTCCTGTTCTTCCCGCCCCATCCCCAGCCCGGGTTTGGGCATCCTCGGGATTCCCACATGGTCCTTCTGCTTGTAAATGTGGAAATACTCAAGAACCTTCGTGGCTGAAACTCTGTTGAGCCTGGGGCGAACTCAAGAATTCAGTCATTCCATACAAAATATTTATCAGCTCACAAACCTTTCATTGGCTTTTCTCACAGTTTTTGATGTCTTGATAAAAAGGCATCTGATGACAGGTCGAGTGCTGCGGAAAGGCCTAGCAGGGCACTGAGTCCGGAAAGTCACGCGGAGTGCTATCTTGCGGCCTTTTGAGTGACGGGCTCATGGCAAAGAGTCCAAAACCGGCTACTTCGGGCTCTTTTCCTCTGCTCCTCACTTGTCTGGGCGCTGAAGCTTTCCCACCCAGTTTCAAAATCACTTTAGAAAATGTTTGCCCAAATGCTTCCTTGCTTCAGTTTTTTTTTTTTTTCCTTGACTTTCATCTAATTGGGATGAGAGTCATTGTTTTGTCTCTTCTACCCAGACACGAGGTGCCTTGGCTGAAGGCCATGGTCTTATTCCTGGGCCTGAGACAGGTGCTGGTCTCGTGACAAAGGAAGGGAGTGAGCCTCCCCTGGGGACGGTCCCCTCTAAAGGCCCCACTTCTGGTGGGGTGCCGCTGCCACAGACCACGAGGTCTCGGGTCATCAGCTAGAAATAGTTTTCCCCCTGGTGCCAAGGTCCAGAGGAAAACCACTCCTCACCCGCCATTCCTGGCAGAAACCAGGGGCAGGAAGGTATGTCTGGCACAACCTCAGAAACCAAAAAGCTCTGGCACTAAGCATCAGGGACGGTAGCAAAAGATGTGCTTCACCAGCTCTGCTGTCCAAGGGCCACCCATCGGAAAGAGAGGGGGACACACGTTTTTCAGAACTTGAGGGACATAGCATTAAGCTTCCTGTCCAAAATGCCATAAGAGTCACATTTTGCCTTAAAAGTTCATGTGAATTTTTCTACTCATAAAATGTCAACTTGGTTAAATAAAAATTAGCACATTCTCTGATCTTGATTAAAATTTCATATGTATTGGGGCGCCTGGGTGGCTCAGTGGGTTAAGCCTTTGTCTCTTGGTTTTGGTTCAGGTCAAGATCTCGGGGTCATGAGATGGAGCGTTGGGCTCCATGCTCAGTGGTGAGAGTGTTTGAGACCCTCTGCCCCTCCCTCTGCCACACGCGTACCTGCACGTGCTCCCTCTCTTTCTAATAAATAAATAAATCTTTAAAATTTTTTCACAGGTGCTATGCGGCTTTAACTTCCAAGAACCTCAAACCCAGTTTCTGAAGTGGGAGTCATGTTTACAGTCGGGAGAAGTGATCAGATGTCTGCCATTCCTGAGATTTCGGATGCTGGGAGCCTTACTTAACTGCTTTCTCAGTCTCCTCCCTGGTAAGTAAGGACAGTAACATATCTACCCTCCTATCATAACTGGATAGAGATTACCTAGAAAAATTTGTATAGAGCTAGAACCTGGCATTGTGAAGCACCCAGTAAATGGGACTTTAACGTGTGAGAATGTGTATGCATTGTAACGCGGGTGGAAAGGAAATTCAAAGATCAGATCATTCCTTATGCGGAGAGAACCTCAACAATTTGGCTTAGAGGTTATCTCATCCACACAGAGGAAACTCCTGCTAATGGGAAGTCACCTCACCTGTACTTTCAACCAGGTGTCCCAGATCATCTGCAGGCAGTTCCGGAAGAAAGGGTATCTCTGTCTTGAGTGACCATCACTCGCCTGGATTTAGCACTACTTTTTCGGTGGTAGCTCTAAATCTTGCAATTTTAAGCAACCATGAATATGAACATAAAATGAGCTTTTTAATGCACATAGCCGTAGTGTAAATAACACAAGTTGTGAACATTTGCTCCCTTGAGGCATATATTCTGTATTTTGGGAGAAACAAATCTAAATATGGCAGCGCTTAATTTAAAGGTCCCTAAAGGCTTAAGAATGTGTCATGTTGGAGACTGTGATCTGGAGCCAGTTCGTGCGTAGAATCTACCTTTAGTCCCCATTCCAGCCTTGACACACAGATTGCGTACCATTCTCCCCAAAGCTGGAGAGCCCTGGAAATAACACACGGCGCATGAAGACAACTGCATTCCTTGGTATTCAGAGAAGGATAGTAAGGGACAAAGAGACTGTGGAGACACATACAGAATGAGAGCACCTCATGTAATCCTCAAAACCACCCTGTGAATTAGGTGTTACTGTCACCATTTTGTTGACCAGGAAGGGGAGGTTCTGAAAAACTCATTGCCAGTGATCATAAGCCTTGTATGTGGTGGAACCAGGAAGTGAGGCCAGGTCTGCCAGCCTCCAATGTCCTCACACTTTCTCCTGTCCCTGGTGGCCAGTGGGCGGGGTGGGGGGAGGAGCCTGGCATCCGAACGATCTTCGGGATTCCCTGCATTCCATCACCTTGGTTTGAGGCAATCAGTGGTAAACCATTAGCATGAAGGGAGTTTACAGAAACCGAGCCGGTTGACATTTGTTTAATTTTTTATTTGAACATCAAATAGATTGAGAAAATTGTTTACAAGTGCTTGAGCATCCCGCTGGACTCCTTACTTTTTGAAGGTGCAAAAGAGGTTTACAAGTGTGTTTCATTAAACAAAGCAAAGCTGCAACAAAACAGAATCACATTAGTAATAGTATGCATCAGCGAAAAGGCATATTAAACCATCAGACACAATTTGGCATTTAAGCCTTTTCCCATAAAACAAGAGCTCTACATTGAAGGGTATGTTGTGCACAAAAAGCATCATTTATAAGCTGTGAGAGAACATAAACTGGCATAATGTCACTTATTAATTCAAGTCTCTATGACCAATGACCTCTCTGTGAATGCAAAGGGGTCCACATCTCAGGCACCTGCTCATGGGGCTGTATGTTGTTTCCAGGGTACACAGCTCTATACAAACACGCTGAAGATGGGTTTGGAACATGGCAGCATTTACATATTTTAAAAGTTCAGGCACATTTGGATGCAAAAAAGAAGAAGAAGAAGAAGAATAGAAATTTTCCTTGAACCTCTGAAAGACAGTGCAAAATTGAAGTGTCATAGTAGAGCCAGCGGTTACTTAGAAAACAATGACAAACGACATAGAAAGAGGCCACACTCACTTTAACCCAAATGAGAAGGAGATGCAGTCAGAAACAGAGGAATCACACTAGTGAAAAGATGAGTATTTGGGACCACAGTTGAATTCCTTTGCTCGAGCTGCGGGTAAGTTTTCAGGGAGTTCACCTAGGAAGTGTGCAGTATAATCTGGATTGTCCTCCCAAGCCTTGCACCGAAGGGAAGCGGGATTGCCTCACAAGCTACTATATGATTCTAACTGCCTTCCAAATAACTCGTTTCCCAAAGCGGATTTGCCTGTGAACATTAGCTACTACTATGGTCCTAGTGATCATTCCCGGCATCCACAGTCCATCTCAGAGTGGGAAAGTATGAATAGGAAGGGATATGCATTGGTTTCATGTAGGGGTACTCTAAACCAACAGCCTAAATTAATGGCCATTTCAGTGTATAGGATTTTAATGCAAGAACGCCTTCATGTGATCGAGAGTAAATGATCAGGAAGTCCCTTATTTGAGTAGCCCCCAAAAGGCATGGGATACGGCATGGTTAGACAGCCTTGCAAGATTCAGAGGAAACTCTAACCAATGACTCTACTTCCTTCGGGGCTGGATTTGGCAACCTCTGTAGGGTCTTCTCTTTGGATGAACTAGCTTCTCTGATGGTTGCACATCAGCCTTCCAGAATCATCACTGCAAGCCTGGAGCTAAGCAACGGCCAAAAGAAACTCAGATCACTAGCTATTCCTTAGACTGTACAGTGGATGATGCTTTCTCTTCTGTAGAACTCCAGCTGCCATTTTAGAAATGGCTGCCGTCCGTAGTTCACAGGGCACGAGAGGAGTACAGAAGCCTGGTGCGTACCCCAAATACCAGTATCCATGTGCCTCAAAATACTTGCAAGGCTCTTATTACTGTATTTCCCTCTCTCGAAATTCCTGAACCTACTACCCCACCCTACCCTAACCCCCAGGTTGATTATGTCTTTCAAAACTTAAATTACCTCAGCATGGGGGGTGGGGGGGGAGAGAAGCACATTCCCTACCCCCAACAGCAGTATCAGCTGCAAAGTGTCAGCTGTCCAATAGTGGCAATTCAAAGAAGAATGAAAAGAGATTTCTAAAATTATTTGAATTTTCCTGGGCTAACATTCCAATCATCTGGTGTTCTCTACCCATTTCAAATGTAGTAGTATCTTTAACATGAATACAAACACATTAGATGAATAATGTAAAACCCTCCACTTTATTATTGTTTGGATTTAGCTGGTATTACATCATCTATAGTACTAGAATTTTTTTGTCTGTTTTTATTTTTTTAAAAGAAAATCTAAGTATAAACATTAAAAAGAACCCACTGACCCATTAGGTACTGTCCAAAAATATTACTACTGATATTTTGGTAAAGCAAAATTAGCTGCCCTGAATAATTGTCCTTTGCAGGCATAATCTCTGCTACATAAGATTGTCTATCATTCAATATCCAACAATAGGCATCTGGATTAGTGCTATTTTGTCTACTGTGGATATAAAAGTTGATATGAAATGTGATCTTCATTTAAATGAATAATCACCAGGCCCTAAGTATCAATGACTCCATACATGAAAAGGTAGCTATACAAAAAAACTAAATGTTTTTCGTTGGTTTTGCATGTTTAACCCAGTCAAATTAAATTCAGAACAGAATTACTACATTCAATTGTCTGATAAACAAGCATTGCAATTTCAAAAAAAAATATATTATACTATATAAGGTGCTTCTTAAACAAAACAACAACAAAAGAAATATGTTCTAAACATGTTCTTAACTGCACATACATAAAATTGCTCCTAAATTCAGATGCACATATATGAAATAAACTTTTTTTATTTTTTGGCCCTCCCAGGTTCCCAGTCCTTTGGTGCTCACTTACTAAGTAATCAAAAATGAATGAAATATACTTTTTGAAATAGGCATCCCAAGAGAAGTCCTAGAAGCTTGGCTGGGTTGTTGGCTAACACATCACTTCTCAGTGGGGTTTGAATTATAGACAATGAGGTCACCGGAGGAAACCAAACGTATTTTTTGGCTGAGAAGAGATAAACCCTAGTTGCTCTGGAGAAGCAAAGGCCTAGGGAAGGCTGCCCTGTGGCTGGACTGAGCCTTTCTCGTTTACCTGCTGCAGGTCAAAGGATTCCTACAGCCCCCCATTCCAGTCTCGCTTTTTTGGCTTATGAAGTTTAATGAAATGAGCTTCGGGGGAGTTTTTTCCCCCAAGGCCAAACCCTGGTTTCTGGATGAGCTCTAAACGACCAAGAATGGGTAGAGTCTGACCAGGTCCCAGGCAGCCTGAGTAGCGAGCCTCCAATCTGTGCGTTCTAGCCCGAGCCAGCAGTGTGCTGGGCCAACAGGAAGAACACAGCTGTTTACTGCTGTTCCTTCCAGTCAGGGTGGTAGAAGAGAAGGGCCGCCCACGCATCCCAGGGCAGCCCCACTGTGCACACAGGGCCTGCCAGGGGCACTCCTGGGTAGAGCTACAGCCCCAGGCAGGGTCACAGTGAGCCTTCAGTTTTCTCTGGTTGCTGCCCTACTTTCCTCCTGTTCTCTAATATTTACAATAATCATGCACATTTACTGTTGATCCAAGTGCCCCAGAGCTAAGAGTGTCACCAGGGTGCCCATGGATTTAAACTGCCCTTGGTCATACGCCGGGCACTACTACCTGTGATGAATTCACTCTCTGTGTAAGTTACACACCAGGAAGCTCTGAGCAGAGCGCCCTCTGCTGGTGAGTGTGAGACCACAGGAGAACAGGTCCTGAAGCTGATGGATGGCCAGTCCTGGGGGGAAGAAGGCTTTCTTTCATAACTTGAAAGCAAAAAACCAACCCCAATAATTTATCCCTTAGGAGGAAACTGGTCTATGTGGAGGTGAATTAACTGCGATCAACTTGGTGTTTTCCATACGTCCATGGGAAGCAAGAATTAACTGGAACCCATGACCCGCACGTAGTGTTCTCAAAAAACCGGTGGAAGAACATGCAGCAACTCAAGGTTCAGGGTAGCAAACTGACAGAGTGTGGACAATTAGGGGGCCTTCTTCCTCGGTGGGCATCTTGTATCCCTATAGGGCCAATGAGCAGACAATCACTGAATATTCAGCTCCAGCCATGCAACAGAGCAAAAGCTTTAAGGTATTACTTTAATAAAACGATATGTTGCTATAGGAATACAAGACAATGCCATAATGAACCCTTGACCTCGCTCTCTCCAAGGCAGCAATTAAAGGAGCCACTTTCAAGTCTCTCCTGTGGCTTTTTCTTAGATCCACTAAAAAGCACTTCACAGAGATGAAACGTCCACTCTCCAGGTCTGGGTCTCAACAAGTAGCTTAAATGCAGTCACCCAGTCCCAGCACGTAGACTGAGTTTGGTCATGAAAAGCTACAGAATCCTCATGCTTAGTAATGTAGCAGAGAAAGAGAGAGAGAGAGAGAGAATCAAAGAATCGAGCCCTGGAATCCCTTTGGCTGTCCCCCAAAGAAGGCGTGCCACTAAGCACGGAGCAAGCAAACAAATGGCCACTCATATCAGAAAGCCACCGTGGCGGGTGCGAGCTGGAGTGAGCGCGGGCGCGGGACTCTGCGATCGCGATGGACAATGTGGGTAAAAGGCTGCGGGGATTCTCAGGACCTCGGGGTGGCCCCGGAGCTCTCAGACCGTGTTGGGGAAGCTCCCCGCCTCCTCGGCCAGGTAATAGGCTTGCAGAGAGTGTGACGAAGTGGCGCCCGTGGTGGCCAGCTGGCTCTCGCTCATCTCCTCCATGGGCGCGCTCCCGCCCCCACGGCCGGCGGGGGCGTGCAGGCGGTGCGCGTCCAGCATCTCCAGCAGCAGGTCGTAGAGAGGCACCACGTTCTTGCATTTCATGCTGTAGAGGTGCTCCATGCCTTTGTTGCTGCGGGCGGGAGACATGGGGAGGACCAGGTTAGCACCACCCGAGCTCTAGGCCCTGCTGCGATGCCCACGAGGGGCAAAGGGAGGCAAACTCCAAAGACACCTGCCAACGTTTCTCCCCCTTTAAAGAGCCGTTTCAGGATCTGCTGTGCGGGTAACTTCCTTCCCCTGACTCAAATGAGGTTCTCTTCCCCACTATTAGCATCGCATCTAAAAACAGAACAGAGACCAGACAGCCACGGAGGCGGGAATTTTTTTTTTTTTTTTTTTTTTTTGGAAGGCAGAAACTGTTTATTTTATTTAAACTTTTTTACCTCTTAAATATAGATTAGAATCTACGGAGAGGCATACAAATAATGGTAAAATATAAAGATTGCTAAAAAATTAAGACCAGAGAAACAAAAAATACAACACAATTTCAGGCCATAAGGCCTGAACCTCAGATTTGACTCTTAACTTCCTGGAGTATCAAAGAAGAGGAAATTCAGATACTAAAAAAATTTACATAAAAGTTTGCTGATTTTTAGAATGTATAGGTCTTTTAAAATACATTTCCTATTTTATTTATTTATTTATTTATTTTATTTTTTTTTTTTTAAGATTTTATTTATTTGACAGACAGAGATCACAAGTAGGCAGAGAGGCAGGCAGAGAGAGAGAGGAAGAGAAGCGGGTCTCCGGCTGAGCAGAGAGCCCGATGTGGGGCTCGATCCCAGGACCCTGGGACCATGACCTGAGCCGAAAGCAGAGGCTTTAACCCACTGAGCCACCCAGGTGCCCCCATTTCCTATTTTAGAATAGTTTTAGATTTATAGAGAAGTTGTTAAAATACTATAGAGAGTTCTCAAATACCCGGCATCCAATTTTCCTTGTTATTAACATCTTAGACTAGTACTTATGGTGAACTAATATTGATATAATTATTAACTAAAGTCTATTTTAAAGTCTGGGGAGGGGAGGCGAACCATAAGAGACTATGGACTCTGAAAAACAACCTGAGGGTTTTGAAGGGTCAGGGGTGGGAGGTTGGGGGAACAGGTGGTGGGTGATGGGGAGGGCACGTTTTGCATGGAGCACTGGGTGTTGTGCAAAAAGAATGAATACTGTTACGCTGAAAAAAAAATAAATTAAAAAAGGGAATTTTTTAAAATGCAAAAAACAGGAACTCCTGGGTGGCTCAGTCGGTTTAGTGGCTGCTTTCCGCTCAGGTCATGGCCCCAGGATCCTGGGATGGAGTCCCGCACTGGCTCCCTGCTCATTGGGGAGCCTGCTTCCCCCTCTCCCTCTGCCTGCTGCTCTATTTGTACTATCTCTGTGTCAAATAAATAAAACCTTAAAAACAAATAAATAAAATGCAGAAAACAGTTCAGGAACTTCCCTTGTTTCAGACTTTCTAGGTGTTTGCTCATTAATCAGAATAAACTCTAAATTTCTTTCCATGCTCTGCAAGGTCTGACTGATGGAGCTTCTGCCATCCTCTCAGAGCTCCCCCTGCCTCTTCTCCCCTGGCTTACGCTCTGTAGCTGAGCCAGCTTTTGTGCTAGAAAGAAAAACATAACAGCTTTTTTTTGTTAATATTTTATTTATTTGACAGAAATCACAACTAGGCAGAGAGGCAGGCAGAGAGAGAGGAGGAAGCAGGCTCCCTGCGGAGCAGAGAGCCCGACGTGGGGCTCGATCCCAGGACCCTGGGATCATGACCTAAGCCGAAGGCAGAGGCTTTAATCCACTGAGCCACCCAGGCGCCCCAACATAACAGCTTTTTAAGAAGGAGCTGGAAGAAACTGAGCTCTTCAGTTCCAGACACAGGTGTCTGCACTCGTTGCCCCCTCTGCCTGGGGGATCTTTCCCCAAACCTTCAAACGCCACCTCCTCTGAAAGGTCTTTTGCTGCCACAGTCGCAGTGACCTCAAGGCCCTATGGCTTTAGCTGTCCTCTTGCATTTACTGATTTCCTCCCAGGGCCAGGACAACCTGAAATTCCTCTGTGGACACACACAGGCTTATTCTTGCCACAC
This sequence comes from Meles meles, assembly GCF_922984935.1. NCBI lineage: Eukaryota > Metazoa > Chordata > Mammalia > Carnivora > Mustelidae > Meles > Meles meles. Next base: position 15,110,464 of record NC_060070.1, read on the forward strand.
TCGCACATACCAGCACAGTCAGGGCAAGCTCCCTGCGGGGCAGTGATGTGCCTATCCTGCAGGCCTACAGCAGTTCCAAGAATGTGCTAGAAACTCAGGCAACAGGGACAAATGGACACAGGGAAATGTGGGCAAATGGCATTTCTTCTTCTAACCTCTGTCCTCCCCTGTCTCCCCCAGCCACAACTCTGCTCTCCCCCCCCCAACACCACCCATGGAAAAGACATAGAACAGCTATTATCGATCTTGAGATTTTTTTAGAAAGAATTATGTAGTCTACGGCCATACCACCCTGAACGCGCCCGATCTCGTCTGATCTCGGAAGCTAAGCAGGGTCGGGCCTGGTTAGTACTTGGATGGGAGAAAGAATTATGTATATATGAGGAGACGGGACCAAAAGAGCACCCTGAAAAATAGATGCCATTTTGGGTAGGGGAAGAGTCAGCACAAGCTGGAGACAGGCCATGAAAACCCAACATCAGACTGTCCAGGTCTTACAACACTACAACCTAATTACATATCTAAGTGGAGTTTGTTTGTTTGTTTTTCACTTAAAAGGCTGTTAACGTTAAGTGCCTGCTGGGTCTCACACTGTGTTGCTCGTGCAACCTAATGAATAACATTCATAGTCACAAGAAATCTGGTGTTAAGTGTTCTGAGTAACAACATATGGCTGGGGCCAAACTTAATAAAACAGAGTCCTGTGATTTAGGCTGGATGTAACAAGGCACCAAAACATTATCGTGTGTGTGTGTGTGTGTACACACATGCACCCCAGTGAGAGAGAGAGAAAATGCTCCCAGCTTTCACTAGAATTGCAGCTTCTCTCCAGCTTTTCACACAATTCAAACTCTAGAGAGTTCTCGTGCTGCGGCTGCCCTCTGCCATACGTTACCAATAAAATGACCAGAGCCCTATAAATTTAGTGCAGTTATATTGGGGTTTTAACTAATTAGGCTTGCTACTGCTGAAAAGCAGTGGACAGATTTGAAAATTCAGCAGTTCCTACCAGCAAAGAAAAACCTTCATCTGCAATATGGTTTCTACGATGTCTTTGACCTTCCGAGTAAAAGCGAATACATTTCTTCAAGGGGAAATCTGGGAGAGGACTGTTATTCTGACATAGCCCCGGCTTTCCTCTTTGTTATATTCATAAAAATAGCAGATGGGAAAGGACTGGAAACATGTACTCTAAATGCAGTCCCCGCTCTACCTGGCTAAGGTGAGTCCTCTGTTTATGACACCAGATACGCGGGGAATCCCTGAGAACAGAGACTTCAATCACTCTCTCTGGAACTTTGGCAAGTGGAAGTCATCAAACGGGAATTTTGAATTCACGGGGTAGGGAAAATACTCGAGTAATTCTCATTCATCCATTTACTCCATTGACTCAGCAATAATGTTGAGCCTACACGATACATAAGATGCCATATATGGGACTGTGGGGGATACAAAGAAGGAAAGATACATTTATTTTTTTTTTTCCAGAAGCTGCCAGCTTTCAGGGTTCTCTCCAGAGAGGGGGACTCTTGAGACTTTGATAGGACAAGCTTCTTTCCACATGATGCATCATCTCAAGGTTTGAAAGCCCCTTAAAATGTAAGCCAACCCTCCAGACACCTTGGTTCTTCCCTCACAGCCACTAAGAAAAGAAAGTTCATTTTCGTTTCTAGGGTCTGGGTGTAATCCATACAGACTTCTTCCCACATGGGTACCTGATTCCTAGTCTCATCACTTCACCTTATTTTTATGGCCTTTCTGGAGTAAAGAATTTTTTCTTTTTTTTTTTTTTTTTCTCTACTTTCTTTATCTCTGCCCCACAGGCTGAATTCTGTTCCTGGGAACGGTATCCACTAAGCCCCTGGCCAGCCACTCTACACGACTATTTGAAATGGAAATGAGACCCCTTTCTCCTTTTGGCACAGACAGGTTCCATTTCCTTTGCTAATATCCTTCCTTAACTCCTACGCAAAATATCTATGGAGTGGTTCCTGTAGCAAGCACCAAGCTAGGTGGTATTGGGTGCACAGATGATCCAAGATGGGTTGCGGTAACTGCCTTACAGAGTTTGCAGTCTAATTGGGGCGGACAGCAAAATAAAATGCGCAGCAGCAGTCAGGAAGAAGAGGGTGCAAATCCCAACTGGGTGAGGGCTCAGGAGACCCTCCCTGGAAAGAACACCCAAGCCATGATGGATTAGCTTACTGTTCACAAAAACCCATTCCCCGTGCCACATGCCCATGATCTTGACCTTAAGCCTCATTGTGTGACTTGCTGGCCATGGAACATTCGTCGATGTGACTCAACTAAAAGACGATGAACTTGCCCTCACGAGCTTTCCCTCTTGGACTTCTGCCATCACTATGAGGAGAGTAAGTCCCAGCTAACCCGCAGGTACAAGGAGGTTAAAAGACTCCCGGAAGCAGAGTCACCTTGCCAACCTGGAGTCTCGCAGCTGTGCCCCCCGCCCCCTCGCCAGCTGCCCCACAGATGCGGGAGTGAACCCAGCGGGGACGGACGGAGCTGCCAGCCAACCTGCAGCCCACCCATGACTCAGAGAACAGTCATTTACCGCCAGGGCTCAGACTCTCAGGAAGCCCTCGGAAGTTAAGTAGGGTTAGAGCACAAGTTATATGAGCAAAATAAAGGGACTAATGCCGTGGGAAGCTACTTCAGGGTTTTAAATAAAGGGATGACGTGAGTAGATGTGGTATTAGATGCCACTCTGGCTCTGGTGTGGAGAATGGGTTGGGTGGGGGGGTCAAGACGGAAGGCAGGGAGGCGCACGGGGCGGCCACTGTAGAAATCCAGAAGGAAAGCTGGCGGGGATGTGGGCAGCAGCAGTGAGGGGTGGCAAGAAGGGGTCTGAGAGGAATGGAGGAATCAGTTTTGACTCTGTGAGGCATGAGGTTTAGGGACTGAGAGTCTCTCAGAATTTCTAAGTGTACGTCGGGGGAATACGATGCAGGAACCATAAGGGAAGCGCCCAGGGCCTCCAGAGGACAGGTGTGCTCACAGACTGGCCTTGACTGGTGGGACAAAGTGAATGACCAAACACCGCCGTCCTCCCGCAACCCACACATTGCCCGCTCCTCCCCCCACGGGGCTTTGTGCAGGCTTGCAGCTGAGCACAAACGTCACGTCCTCTGGGAAAGCTGTCCGTCTGCCCCATGCCCTAGCCAGATTGCCTCCTCTGCCCTCACATCTACGCCTCTCACATGCCAGGAACTGTGCCAAGAGGGCGATCTGCCTTCAGGCACCGGCTCTCTCCAGCCCAGCGGTCCCACGTTTGAGGGCTCCTGTTCTGGCGCTCCTGGGGGGAGCCCAAGGACGCCTCACCTCATGTGCCTGATGTGGGAGAGGATGAGGAGGAGCTGGGCCAGACGCCGATGCTGCTGCTGCAGAGTGAGGCCGGCTTTGGCCATCAGGTGGATCAAGGTGTCTGTGATCTTGTCCAAGACACGGTGGATATGGTCCTTCTCCTCTAGAGACTTCAGGGTGCTGGACAGAAATGTGTACATTCCTGCATGTGCAGAGAGAGAGAGAGAGAGAGAGAGAGTGAGACAGAGAAACTCAAAGAGGATGAGGTCTAGGAGACTGGCGGTGTGCGTGCGACTGACACCCAGCCAGCCTCTTCCCTTGCCCCTGTCCCCCCGACCCCGCACAGCAGTGGGGAAGTTTGGGACCCATTTGATATAAGCAACTCTACAAAATTCCTAATCAACATACATGTCTGAGAGGACCAAGAAACCCATCCAGCCTCCTGTATGAGAGCTGACTTGGAGGATTTATCATCAAGACACCCGGGAAAGTCACTGTTTGCCTTTGGGGCCGTAATGGTGCCACCAGCCACCCCCTCTGTGTCGGGTCTGACACCCACACAAACTATCCCATTAACGCCGACCACAGCCCGGGAGGGGCATTATTAGTCCTTTTCTCAGGAAGAAACCGAAGGGCAGAGAGGTCCTCAGGACAAAGCCGAGCTGGGAATGAAGCCCCACGCGCTGACTCCATGCCTGGTCATTATCAGGGAGACTCCCAGGAGACCCGTGTCACTCTGGTAAGATGCACGGAGAGCGACAAATGATCTGTGCAGTCATTCAGGTCGTTTTTCCAGGTGGGATCTAATTTGCTGTTATGTTTCAGGTCAGGCTTAGGGCCTTTTCATCCTCAGCTGAAAGGTTTATGATGGGGGAGGATTGTAGAGGACCCTGGGAACTGCTGTTTTTCACTGCCAGGCATGTTTGGATTTTGTTTGTTTGTTTTTCCCCCAGCTCTTGCCTTTCTTCTGGTGATAGACCCGACTTCCTGGGCCACAGGTAGACTCAGGACCAAAATTAGACAATCAGGTCACTCTGTCCTTGGGACAATATTAGCCCTGAGCTAGACAATCAGAGCGTTTTCTGGGATTGTATATGGAAGTCGAGAGATTCTTCCCTCTAGGTTGTGAGCTTGGAGGGGGAGACTATTCGGCTTTCCTGTAGTGCCCCCCTCCCTGCCCTTGGGGAACGCCCATCTGCAGAACTGAGCTGAGCCGCAGTCAGCAGGGGTGATAGCTACATGGCAGCGGGGAGGGGCCCCGGGGGGTGGGGGATCCTGGCTCCAGTCACAAGGTCCCTCTCTTACATTGTTTTCCTTTGACCTTGGAACTTCCATAGTCTCCTTTTCAACACATGAACCCCGAATTCCCTTTTTACTTAAGATAGCGGGAGTGGGGTGTCCATCCCTTGCAACTGAAAGAGTCTGACTATTAGAGTTGTGAACTCAGCGCAAGGACCAGAGGAAGGTGAGTGAGAAAGAGATGGGAACAATTCAGAGCAAGAGGAGGACAGGACGGGTCAGTCTTGTCTTAGGACCACAAGGATGGCTTTCCCATCAGGAAAACACTCCAGAAATAAGGTCCCCCTGAATGTACCATGTTATAAGGTACAGAGGATGCTCTATTTTTCTCCAGAGGATGCATTATGTATTTATGTATATAAATACTTTTTTGGGTCTTTATGTATATAAACTGTATGTTTACATACACTTTATGTTTATATATAAGTATATAAACATATTTATAAACATATTTATATATGTTGGTAACACTTTATGTATATAAGCACTTTTTTGGGTCTTAACCTCTGTTAGTTAATATTAACCTCTATTAATCTCTACTGTTAATTGGGCCCACCGGCCCTCTCCTAAACAGATTTCTTCTTGTCCTCTTCCTTCCCATTCCTCAATGGTACCCTCAAGTGAAGGCCCCAAGTCTATGAATCCCTGACCCTATACTGGTAATGTGGTGATGGTGACAAGTTACTGCTCACAGCGCAGCCCTATTGGATCCTGGGGGAAATACATCCACTATGGAATCCAAAATAAACAGAGTTGTAATTGCCCAGAATGGAAAATGGCTGAAATAAATAAAACAGCAACAACAAAACCAGGATGGTCAAGATCTTGGCTTACATGCAGTTGAATAGAATAATGTAGCTTTTGGTACCCTGAGGCACTTTGAGCCAAAGCAAATAGACCACAGAACAAGTAAGCAACAGACAGGCAGTGAAATAAGAAGGAAATTGCTGGATTCCTTTACCTATGTTCCCCGTGAACCGTTGACAGAGAAAGAATGTGTGCATTAGGAAAAATATGCGACTATCCAGGGGTCCTGGGGTCAGCCTGGAGGCGATGGAGAGCAGGAAAGGGGTGCACCAGCGGGTTGGAGGTCAGAGGCACCTCGGAGCTCCTCCAGCCCCGCCTCCTACTTCCCTCTCTGTCATCACACGCATCCGAGTCTCATGTCTCCCCGAGGCCCTGCATCTGGCTGGGCGTCCTGGGAACCTGCCCAGACCACGCTGCTGAGTTAAACCAACTCTGATGATGCATTTTCTACCAGTTTCCTCTTTTGTCACCACTGGGGATGCTGGCCTCATTCACCGAAGATCCCATTCTGGTTCAAGGGAACCAAAGATACGAGGAACAAACAGGGTCAAGGGGACACGCAGCCGCACCTGCTCGTCCTCCATGTGCACGTGCCCAGAAGGCTTTCACTAAGGACCCACTGTGAGCATGAACCACGATACTTAACAGGGATTCCAAGCCTTATTTTAAGTGTTAACGTTTTAAGTGAGGATATTGCCGGTGGAGATTGAGTTTTCTTAATTTAACACTGACTCTTGGGCTGCAGGCCATTCTCAGAATAAGCCTGTTTTTCTAGTCCTGTTTTGGCACCAATACAGCTTATCATTTCTTCCTTGTCAACAGTTGCTTTCTCGCTGTGTAAATATATTCTGGAATAAAAATACAGTCCTGTTGAAATGCCAGTAATGGACAACAGCAGCTACCATCCTTCTGGGCTTTTCTGGCAAAATGTGGCCCATGTTTGCTACCTGTTGCCCCTAAGGAGACTTTTGTGAAAAACAACAGAAATCCCAAGTCCCAGAATACTTCAGGTGCTCCGGCAAATGAAAAACTGGGCTGCTGGTAATTTCCATATCCCAGGTGGTCTCTGCCACCCTGGACGGCTGCACCACGGTGCCCAGCAGCCCAGCGCCAGTGATCAGACAGTGAGGGCCTTTAGAAATATTCCTGCAACAAGACTGGCTTTGCAACTCCCAGAGCTGCTCCAAATCCCCAAGATGGAAAAAACCAATCTGGATGTCATTATCCAGTCTTAAAATGTTATTAGCAAATCTGAGCTGCTACATACTCTGAATCTTGGCCAACACTGGGAGAGGCAGGAAGAGTCTATGGAGAAATCTGGTGGTAGAAAAGAAGGGGGAGCGAAGCCACAAGGACCCCCTCCCCTGTACAGAAGAGACCGCAACCCAATCTCTCTTGCTCTCTTGCTCTCACTGACTCTTGACTCCACTCTCTTTCTCCTTTCATTCTGCTTGGACCCTTTTGCTCTTCTTTCTTCCTTCTTTTCTCCCCCTCTACCTCTTTTACTTGTCTAGATAAATGGAGTTTTCTGGAAGCTGGAGGAATGCAGGCATGGGCACCGAGGGCATGTATGCCTGTGGTCATGCCTAGAAGGAAGTCCTAGCACAACCAACCACGGACCTGCACTGGCAGGCACATCTGACTGTTCCAAAGGGAATGACAAGTTCCAAGGCCCATGGCTCAGCAGTTGCTTCAGGAACAATTCTTCAAAGAAGGACATGTGTTTTCTCTTCCCAAAGGAAGAAAGTGACAGTAGACCCTGGGAGAATCCTTCACTCCATGGCAGTTTAACCAAATTTAAAAAAAAAAGAGAGAGAGACTCAAAGGGTAAAGGTAGTGAAGAAAACTCCTCAAGTCCACAGAGGTAAGTAGTCTGGGCCAGTAAGCTGCCTTTGCACTTGCATCAAAAGGGACTTCTCTTTCTATCCTGTTCACCCAGGGATTAGTCCTTAGGTCAGCCTTCGGGCCTTTAACCCTAAAGTAAGCCAAGAGCACGACTGCTCAGAAGTGCCTTCGAGACTGGCAGTTGGACGAGCGCTCCATTGGCTTTGTGCTTCACCTATGACTGCGGTTTGGACTGTCCCCTGTGGGGCGTTGGGACAGTTCATGTTGGCTACGGCCACTTGGTGGGAGAGACCTGCTGGATGTCCTACAAGGTGTGGGACAGTCCCAAATGATGAAGGATATTTTCTTGAATGTACTAATGAATTAATCCTATTATAAATAAAAATTCTGTAGTGAAAAGTTTTTGCAAGACTGTACACAGGAAGTCCAGCATGCAGGTGTCTATATAGAAGGGGAAGCTTAAATGGAATACCTTTTCTCAAAATTATTAAAAAATTTATTCACTTGATGTAGCTAATTGAATGTATTACATAAGCTTTCCAACGCTATGGTTAGTTGAAATGATTTCAGTGCAGGAGTGACACATACCTGGTTGCAATTTATAGAACAGATTTCTTCTAAACAAAATCAGAACCAACTATTATAACACAGTAGGCATTAAGGAAATATTGTGGTTTTGCCCCTATGTGTTTTTAAATAATTTTGTGGCATAGTAAGAGCAGATCGCTTTTTTTTTTTTTAGATTTTATTTATTTATTTGACAGAGAGAGAGAGATCATCAGTAGGCAGAGAGGCAGGCAGAGAGAGAGAGAGAGAGAGAGAGAGAGAAGCAGGCTCCCTGCTGAGCAGAGAGCAGGATGCGGGGCTCGATCCCAGGATGCTGAGATCATGACCTGAGCCGAAGGCAGAGGCTTTAACCCACTGAGCCAACCAGGCGCCCCTGTGGCATAGTAAGAAATCCATTTTGTGAAAAGTACATATTAAAATTATTTGGGGGTTCTTGTCTTCTGTCTTGGATGGACACTGTCTCCAAGGATTTCCCACAGATTTCTTGACCACCACTTATATGTCTTGTTGTTTCTTTTTCCAAGTCATCATCCCTTCTCCATTGCTTATCCAAAGGAAATTGTCTCTAAGGCCTTTTTAAGTTTTTAAAAGTTAAGAGATTTTAAGATCGGATGTGTTTTTGTATAAGAGTATATTTCATATATAAGAACATACAGAGACTGAAAGAGAAGGGAGGAAATAAGACACTCCATGCAACTAGAAATGAAAAGTAGGCATAGCCATATGAATATGACCTAGTACTTATGTCAGAAAATATAGACTTTAAAATAAAAACTTTAACCAAAGACAAAGAAGGGTATTACATAACAATAAAAGGGTTAACCCAATAAGAGAATATAACATTTGTAAATATTTATGCACCCAAAATAGGAGGGCCAGAATATAGAAAGCAGACATTAACAGACCTAAGGGAGTAATACAATAACAGTAGCGGACTTTAACAACCCACTCACCTCAACAGGTACAGCATCCGGACAGAAAATCAGTAAGGAAAGACCAGCCTTAAGTGACACGCTGGAGCAAATGGATGTAATGGATATATACAGAGCATTCCATCCAAGAGCAGCAGAATACACATTCTTCTCAAGTGCACACGGAACATTCTCCAAAACGGATCACTTTTTAGGCCACAGAAAAAGTCTTGGTAAACATAAGAAGACTGAAGTCATACCAAGCGTCTTTTCTGACCATAGTGGTACGAAACTAGAGATGAGTAGAATAAGAAAACTGGAAAAATCACAAATACAGAGAGATTACACAACATGCTACTAAAGAACCAATGGGTCAATGAAGAAAAAAAAAATACCTTGTGATAAATGAAAATGAAATACAACAGTTCAAAATCTCTGGGAGGCAGCAAAAGTAGTTTTAAAAAGGAAGTTCATAGCTGTACCAGCCTCCCTCAAGAAATAAGAAAAATTTCAGATAAGCAATCTAACTTCACACCGAAGGATAATAGAAGAAAGAACAAATGAAGCCCAAGGTTAGTAAGAGGAAAGAAATAATTAAGATGAGAGCAGATATAAATGAAACAAAAACTGAAACAAATAATAAAAAAGATTAATGTAACCAAGAGCTGCTTCTTTCAAAAGATAAACAAAATTGACAAACCTCTAGCTAAATTCACCAAAAAAAAAAAAAAGAGAGGGTGCAAATAAATACAATAAAAAAAAAGACAAGTTAAACTGATGCCACAGAAATACAACGGATCATAAGAGACTATTACGAATAATTATGTCCCCCCAAATTGGACAATCTAGAAAAAAATGGATAAATTCCTAGAAATGCACAGTCTTCCAAGAATAAATCATGAACAAATAGAAAATCTGAATAGACCGATTACTAGTAAGGAGATTCAATTGGTAATCAAAAAACTCCCAACAAACAAAAGCCCAGGATGAGATGATTTCACTGATGAATTCTAACAAACATCCAAAGATTTAAGACATATCATTCTCAAAATCCTCCAAAAAACTGAAGGGGAAGGAATGCTCCCAAACTCATTTTATGAGGCTAGCACCACCCTGTTACCAAAACCAAGGACATTACAGAAAAAAAAAAATAATAATAATAATAAAAATTAGAAGAAAGAAAGAAAAGAAAGAAAGGGAAAGAAAATTGCAGGTCAATATCCCTGATGAACAGAGATGTAAAATCCTCAACAAAAATATTAGAAAATCAAATTCAATAATACATTAAAAGGATTATCTACCATGATAAAGTCCAGGGACGCAAGGATGATTTAACATCTGCAAATCAACGTGATGTACCACATTAACAAAATGAAGAATAAAAATCATATGATCATCTAAATAAATGCTGAAAAAGCATTTGACAAAATTCAGAATCCATTTATGATAAAAACATTCAACAAAGTGTGTATAGAGAGAAAGTACCTCAAAATAATGAAGACCATATGAAAAACCCTCAGATAACATCATACTCAACAGTACGATGAAAAGCTGAAAGCTTTTCTTCTAAGATAAAAAATAAGACAAGAAAGCCCACCCTAGCTACTTTTTTTCAATATGGTATTGGAACTTCTAGCCATAGTAATTAGGCAAGAAACCAGAAATAAAAGACATCTATATTACAAAAGAAGAACTAAAACTGTCCCTATTTGCAGATGATTTGATACTATGTATAAAAAATACTAAAATCTCCACAAAAAAACTGTTAGAACTAATAAATGAATTCAGTAAAGATGCAGAACACAAAATCAAAATTCAGAAATCTGTTATGCTTCTATAACAAACTGTCAGAAAGAGAAATTTAAAAAACACTCCCTTAAAAAATAAGAAAGAAAGCTTAAAAAAATAATAAAAATAATAAAAAACACTCCCATTTACAACTGCACCCAAAAGAATAAAATCCCTAGGAATAAATTTAACCAAGGAGGTGAAAAACCAGTAGTCTGAAAACTATTAGACACCACCACCACCACCACCACCAACAACAACAAAAATGGAAGAAGACACAAATAGCTACATTGATATCCATGCTCATGGATGGTAAGAATTAAGACTGTCAAAATGTCCATGCTATCCAAAGCTATCTACATATTCAGTATAATCTCTACCAAAAGCCCAATGGCACCTTTCACAGAAAGGTGAAATATTCTAAACTGCATGAAGCCACAAAAGACCCCAAATAGCCAAACCAATCTCGAGAAAGAACATATAAATACTAAGGGGTTAACATTAAAAATATATGAAGAACTCAAACGACTTATCATCCTTCTACTGATGTGATTATTTAACCTGAAAAGTGGAAAACCTGTTCATAACCTAATCCTTGAGCAAGATTTACTGTTAGGGGCGCCTGGGTGGCTCAGTGGGTTAAAGCCTCTGCCTTCGGCTCAGGTCATGGTCTCAGGGTCCTGGGATCGAGCCCCTCATTGGGGTCTCTGCTCCACGGGGAGTCTGCTTCCTCCTCTCTCTCTGCCTGCCTCTCTGCCTAGTTGTGATTACTCTCTGTCAAATAAATAAAATATTTAAAAAAAAAGATTTACTGTTACACTAGTATTTGTGAAATCACAGTCATTGAAGTCCTTTTCTAACTGGTCTCAAAGTGAGAGGGATCACAGTGAAGACAAGTGTTCTTGCCAGAACCCAACATGAGAACACAGTGGTCCATCTGGCATCACTATGTACCACTCATGAGTGCCCTCTTGGCACAGATGACTATGAGATCATATGCTAATGATTCAGTGATATTTATCAATTTAGTATAATTTTTAATGAAATCTACTAAAAATCCTAAAAGGTAAATACTTGGTATGTCAATACTTTCAAGCTGACTCAAAGGACAAATCCTATAATGACTTCACATGGTGAAATTGATGAACAGACTTAATTGACTTGAGAAGAAATCTTAAATTTATACTTTCTGAGAAAATAATTTAAGTGACAGCCATGTGTCTCAGTTTTTTATTGAAGTATAATTGACATACAATATTATATTATTCTCAGATGTAGAACATAGTAATTTGATACTTACATAGATTATGAAATGATCACCACGACAAGTCTAATTACCATCTGTCACCATGCAAAGTTTTTACGATATTATTGCCTATATTCCCTGTGTTGGATACTACACCCCTGTATCTTATTAATTTTATAACTGTATGACTGTGCTTCTTCATTTCCTTCACCTGTTTCATCCATCTCCCCATTCCCCTCGCCTCTGGCAACCACCAGTTTGTTCTCTGTACCTATGACTCTGTTTCTGTTGCTTTATTTGTTCATTGTTTTGCTTTTTAGATTACACATATAAGTGAAATCCTATAGTATTTGTCTTTCTTGGACTCCTTTAATTTGGTATAATACCCTCTAGGTCCATCCATGTTGTTGCAAATGGTAAGATCTCATTCTTCTTTATAGTTGAGTAATATTCCATTGTGTGTATACACAAACACACACAACACACACACAGTTATGTATCTCACATCTTCTTTATTCATTCATCCATGGGCAGACATGGACACTTGGGCTGCTTCTATGTCCTGGCTACTGTAAATAATGTTGTGATGAATGTAGGGGTGCATATGTCTTTTCAAATTAACATTTTTGTTTTCTTTGAATAAATGCCCAGAAGAAGAAATGCTGAATCATATAGCCATATTTTTTTATTTTTAATTTTTTTAATTTTTTAATTTTTTTTAATAGTTTATTTATTCGACAGAGAGAAATCACAACTAGGCAGAGAGGCAGGCAGAGAGAGAGGAGGAAGCAGGCTCTCCACGGAGCAGAAAGCCTGACGTGGGGCTCGATCCCAGGACCCTGGGATCATGACCTGAGCCGAAAGCAGAGGCTTTAACCCACTGAGCCACCCAGGTGCCCCAATTTTTTAATTTTTTAATTTTTAAAGCACCCTTCATACTATTTTCCACAGTGGCTACACCAATTTACATTACCACCAACAGTGCATGAGGGTTGCCTTTTCCTCACAGCCTAACATTTGTCATTTCTTGTCTTTCTGATAATAGCCACTCTGAAAAGAGTGAGATTGTAACTCACTGTGGTTTTAATTTGTATTTTCATGATGATTCAGGATGTCGAGCATCTATTCTTGTGCCTGTTGGCCATCTGGTTGTCTTTTTTGGAAAAAACATCTATTCAGGTCCTTTGCCCATTTTTTTCATTGAATTGTTTGGCTTTTTCTGTATATATTGTATACCTTGGATATTAAATCTTTATTGGATACTTCATTTGAAAATATCTTCTCCTAGTCAGTGGAATGTCTTTTCATTTTGTTGATGGTTTCCTCCACTATACAAGAGCCTTTTAATTTAATGTTGTCCCATTTGTTTATTTTTGCTTTCGTTGTCCTCTCCTGAGGAGACAGATCCAAAAAAATAATACTAGACCAATGTCAAGGCAGCTATAGCCTATGTGTTCTTCTAGGAATTTTATGATTTCAGGTCTTCAATCCATTTTAAGTTTATTTTATATAGGATATAAGAAAGTGGTCCACTTTCATTCTTTTGCATGTAGCTTTTATATATTAAATTGCAGTTGTATGGGAGATTGGGGAAAATGAGTGAAGGGGAGAAGGAGATACATGCTTCCAGTTATGGAATGAATAGATCACAGGGATAAAAGGCACAGAATAAGGAACACAGTCAATGATATTAGAATAATGACATATGAGGACAGATGGTAGCTATATTTGGATGAGCAGAGCATAAACCTATTGAATCACTATATTTTACACCTGAAATTACTGTAACATTGTGTGTCAACTATACCAAATTTAAAAAATGGCAGTTTTTAATTTTTGTAGTAAATTGTATCCCAACCTTATATCTTTTAGGATGATTCCATTATGGGTCTATGTTTTGCTTAAAAGCCTTATTTTGGTTAGTTATATCTGTAACGTATAAAGAAAGCACTGGTGTTCTGATTTTCGTATTCCTCAGTCAACTACTAGGTTTCTGAGGTCAAGAAGAAGATATTCTGAAGGGACATTTGATGGAAAATGTGCTGCCCATCTATTACAGAGGGATTTACTCACAAGGTTCCATGCAGAACTCCCAGTCCTAGTGGCTGGCCTGGTCTCAGAAGGCCTTGAGGGTTTCATTTTTTTCCCCCAAGAGAATGTAGGCCCAAACCAACCTGCATAAATTCTTTTCCCTGGACCTCACTTTTTCTTGCTTGGCATTTTAGGGGCAATGAGCAACAACACAGAGCTGGAAGCAAGTCTTACATGTTGGAGCAGATTGTATTTTCCAAAGGTGACCACAACAATATTTCCCATACAACATGCTTCTCTATGACAGGATGCCTGCACGCCTCCCCTAGAGATGTCCAAGCTATGCCCTCCCTTGAGTCTGAGTGGACCTGTGACTTGCTTGTAATTAAAAAAAAAAACAAAAAACAACAGACTGGAAGTGATGCTGTGTGACTTCTAAGGGACTATCACACAAGGCCATGCAGCTTCTGCCTTGTCAGCTGGGACACTGGCTTCTGGAGCCCTTGCCACCCCTATGAGGGGCAGTGCACCTCATAGGCTGTGGGGGAGCTAGGAGGAGAGACCACAGATAAGGCCCTTTATTGACAGCTCCAGCTGATGTCCTATCTGACAGCCAGCATCAACTGTCAGTGTGTGAATAAAGACACCTCAAGATGACTGCACCCATAACTATCAAACTACCCCTACTTCATGAGTCTCCCCATCTGAGGGATGGGGGAAAAGGGAAAAGATATTCCCTCTGTGCCCTAGCCAAATTCATGATCAAGATAATACAACCTTTTTTTAAACCTATTTTGGGGGTAATTTATTACACAACAGCAGCAGGCAGAACACACCTGGATGTCTGCACAAAATGCCCAGAAAGGAAAATGATCCAGAATGGGCATTTTGGAGATTGGACTCCCGTGCTGGTACATCATGAAATGAAACGACATCTGGGTACTTCCTCCACATTGTGAACGCTACTGACTATCAACGCCTTAATCCAGCCTTTGACCTTCACCCGTGATACAATGGTAAAGGCCTGAACTCATCCTATCAGATATTACATGCAGTTAACAATTTTCTTTAGAAGCCATTAGCCCTGACCGCTGCCCAGCTTATTATCAAAACATCTGGACCCTCTCCTAACTGGCAACCCAAAATATCTGCATCTAGTTTCTCACCACCAGAGAATAAAACACTCCGAGTTTTCAGTTCCATTTATCTTTATCAAGCCTTAATTGTGAGAAACAGACTTTGTAGAGATTTGCCCAGAGGAGAGTTTTTATATTAAACAACTGGTCTATTTACTTTTATTTTTATTAAAAGTCTGTGAACCTTGTAATGGAATGTGTTCTCCTCTATGCTTTGGCCAAGAGAAGGAAAGTTAGAGCCAAATTTGTGGCCCTGCTCCTAAGAACTGCACAGATGTGCTTCTGCATGCTAATTCGACTCCTGGATTTATTATTTCATTCACTCTATTTTCCTTTTCTACAAATTTTGCCAATTATTGATTTACTCCCTTTGTGTTGCATAGAATTTTACCAAGCCATTTCAAATTCTCTGTGAAAGAGGCAATATATGCATCAAGTAATTAAAAAGACATCCCTCCACCTTCTGCCAAATCAACAGTGTTAGTGTGAATGCAAATGTTTATAAAATATTCATCTGACTTAGCTTCGAAGCCAGAAAAAAAGTGCTATATGATTAAGAACATATTATAAGCAGAAATGTGCATGAGCTCATCCCCCTGAATTGAACAGTACAACTTGAACACCTTGCAATGTTCGGCACTGGTTGCTAATAGAGGAAGGTTGCGCATTCTTGGTCTTGATTTGTACGTTTATCTTCAGAGCCACAAGGTTTCAGATATAATTTTTACCTAGATATAAAACTGAAATGACTGATAATGCTCCATTTTTAAGAGACAAGTAGGCATGTGGATGGCATCTGTGGTTCTTTGGGTTTATCAGTTTCATCATTTTGAGTGAACACAACAATAAATGAAAATTATATTGATAAAGGGCCACGTGGCTGTGGCAGGTTTCTCATTTTTCCTTAAGGAGAGAAAGGCTATATTACACTGTAAATAGGAGATGCAGAATTCCAGAATTATAGATTTAAAAGGGGCCTTATGTTCATATAGTTCAGTAGTTTTTAAACTATTTTGAGAATCAAAACCCCTGAAAAATGTGAACCTCATATAAAACCCTCACATATAAACTTGGTGAAGTGAAACTTCAAAAGCAGGAGAACTGAAGGAAGGGGGCTGGGTCCTACTTACTCAGCTTCTCCTCCTCCACCAGACCCTCCTTCTAGAACATGTCTTCAAGCAGAAGAACGTTTAAAAACCAACGATCATAAAAGAATGAGAAGACAAGCTACAGACTGGGAGAAAATATTTGCAAAAGATACCTGCCGAAGACTCTTACACAAAATATACAAAGAACTCTTTTTAAAAATTATTTTTATTAACATATAATGTATTATTTGTCCCAGGGTACAGGTCTGTGAATCATCAAAAAATATAAAAAGAACTCTTAAAAGTCAACAATAAGAAAATGAACAACCCAATTTAAAAATGGGCCACAAAACTACAACAAATAATATTAAAATTTGCACTGAACCAGAGAAGATCCCAAATAGTGAAAGCAATTCTGAGAAAAAAGAACAAAGCTGGAGGTATCATAATTCCCGACTTCAAGATCCACTACAAAGCTGTAGTCATCAAAATAGAAGGGTGCTGGCACAAAAACAGACACCCAAATTAATGGACCAGAATAGAGACCTCAGAAATATACCCAAATTTATATGGTCAATTAATCTCTAACAAGGGAAGTAAGAATATACAGTGGGGAAAAGACAGTCTCTTCAGTTAGTGGTGTTGGGAAAACTGGACAGCCATATGCAGAAGAATGACAATGGACCACTTTCTAATACCATATACAAAAACAAAGTCAAAGTGGACTAACGACCTCTGTGTAATGCCTGAAACCACAAATATCCTTGAAAAGACCACAAGCAGTAATCTTTTTAATATCAGCTGTAGCAACATTTTTTTTTAGATATGTCTCTTAAGGCAAAGGAAACAAAAGCAAAAATAAACTACTGGGACTGCACCAAACTAAAAAGTTCTTTCACAGAAAGGGAAACCATCAAGAAAACAAAAAGATAACCTACTGAATGGGAGAAGATATTTGCAAGGGACATATCTGGTAAGAGGTTAATATCCAAAACATATTAAGAGCTTATGCAATCAACACCAAAAAAAAAAAAAAAATAAAAGTCTTTTCAAAAAAATGGGCAGAGGACCTGAACAGACCTTTTTCCAAAGAAGACATCCAGATGGCCAACAGACACATGAGAAGATGCTCAACATCACTAATCATCAGGAGACTCTGAATCAAAACCATAATGACTTATCACTTCACACCTGTTAGAATGGCTAAAATCATGAAGACACTAAATAACTGTTGATGAGAAAGTAGAGGAAAAGGAACCCTAAGCACTGCTGGCAGGAATGTAAATTGGTACATCCATTGTGGAAAAAAGTATGGTGATCCCTCAAAAAATTAAAAATAGAAATACCATATGATCCAATAATTCCACTACTGGGTATTTACCCAGGGAAAACACAAACACTGAAAGACATTTGTTGGAGCATTATTTACAACAGCCAAGACATGAAAGCAGCCTAAGTGTCCACCAGTGGATGAACGAATACGAAAATGTGGTACACATACACAATGGAATGTTACACAGCCATAAAAAGTATGAGGTCATGCTATTTCAGACAAAATGGATGGACCTAGAGGGTATTATGCTACGTGGAACAACTGTGACTGAGAAAGACAGATGCCATATGATTCCATTTGTAAGTGGAATCTTAAAAAATGAATAAACAAAAAGCAGAATCAGACCTATAAATAGAGAACCAACTGACATTTGCCAGAGGGGAGGGGGATAGGTGTTTGGACAAAACAGGTGAAGGGGAAAAGGAGATACAGGGTTCCTATTATGGAATAAGAACAGTATGGGAATAAAAGCAGAACATAAGGAATACAGTGTCATTGTGAAGGTGATGATGTAATGGGACAGATGGGAGCTACACTTGGGGTGAACATGGCATAATGAATAAACTTGTCAGATCACTAAGTTGTATACCTGTAACTAACATAATATTTTGTGTCAACTATACTCAAAACAATTTCAAAAAAAAATGGGCAAAAGACCTGAATAGACACCTCACTAAAGAAGAAATATACAGAGGGCAAACAAGCATATGAAAAGATGTTCCAGGTCATGTGCCATTAAGGAACCGCAAATTAGAAAAACAATGAGATACCACTACACACCTATTAGGATGCCCCAAATCTACAACACTGACACCCCCACATGCAGGCAAGGATCTAGAGAAACAGGAACTCTAGTAGGAATGAAAATTGGTATTGCCACTTTGGAAGACAGTTTGGCAGATTCTTACAAAACTAAATATCCCCTTACCACAAGATCCAGTAATCATGCTCCTGGGTATTTACCCAAATGAGCTGAAAATGTATGTCCACACAAAAACCTGCACATGGATATTTATGACTGCCCAAACTTGGAAGGAACCAAAATGTCTTATAGCAGGTGAAAGGATAAATCAACTGTGGTACATCCAGACAGTGAACCATTACTCAGCACTGAAAAGTAATGAGCTACGCCGCTATCAAGAAATGTGGAGGAATCTTAAAGGCATATTACTAAGTGAAAGAAGACAACCTGGGAAGACTATATACTATATGATTCCAACTAGATGATATTATAAAAAATGGCAAAACTATGGAGAGTGTAAAAAGAAGATCATTGTTTTTGAGGGAGGAAAGAAGGAAGACTGTATGCGCAGAGTACAGGGGACAGTTAGAGCAGGGAAACCGGGCCAGAGGCTGCTATCATGGTGGATATGTGCCATTGTCCATTCATCAAAACCCATGCTTGACAACACTAAGCATGACTAATGTCAACTATGGACTTCGGGTGGTAACAGTGTGTAATATGGGTTCATCAGTGGTACAACAAATGTACCATTTTGGTGCAGGATTTTGATAGTGGGGAAGGCTATGTGTTCAGGGTAGAGGAGGTACATGGGAAATCTCTGTACCTTTCACCCAGTCTTGCTCTAAACTGCTCTAAAATGTATAACTGTTCTAAAAAATAAAGTTTATAAATAAATAAACAAAAATAAAATTTAAAAAATTTTTTAATGTAAAAAACTCCCAAACCCACTGATCCCCTTCAGTGACTCTAATCATTGGGAAAAGGCTCTAAGAGTTAGGGAACCAGGCCAGTGCACTAGAGCTAAGAGGGGTTTAAGGCAGGACAGTGAGGCTGGTTGGCCTGGGGTCACCCTGTCAGTAAATAAGTGACAGAGGTGGGACCAGAACCAGATATCCTTCACACCTAGCCTACTGCTCAGAAACCACACAGAGAATTGCCTAATTTCAAGGTTTGTGAGAAACTAGACATAATTGATAATGGGCTCACCTCCAGAGATATTTGAAAAAAACTAATAATTTTCCTGGCATGGCTTAGGAGCAATGCAGCCTTTCAAAGCTATGCAGGATGGTGTGGAGAATGGAAGGAACATGGTGTACACGGACATTTTCTAAGATTCTCTTTAATTAAGAACTTTCACCAAAATATTGACAATGATTACTTTTGTGTAGCAAAATTATGAATCCTTAGGAGATTATTTTTCTTGGTGGTTTTTCTGTATTTTCCAAGTTCTGCCTTGGGCATGTAGGGTTTTCATAATTGGGTGGAGGAAAATGCTATTAAAAATACAAAATCAAAGTCTCTTTCATTCCTATTATTTCATGAGCTTGTCAGAGCCTGGACTGATAAGAGAGAAACACAGCTAGTGAATGGAAATTCCAAGGAATGAGGAGCTTGTTGTAGAGATATTATTTATTACATTTTCATAATATTTCTATCATCCTTAGGGCTGTTCACATTTCTGAAACTCTTCAAGGCTTGTCACTTTGACAAGAAATAAAGCTAACACTTCTGTCACTAAAGCTGCTGAGAATAATTTTCTTAGCTGGAAATGTTCCTAACATGTCATCGATAACCCAAACTAATGTCTAAGTACAAAAGAGGATCAGCTTCAAAGACTGGCAACACTTTTTGTCCCCAGAGAACTTGAGAGTTGGAAGGCAAAGAAGCATGGCACTAAGGTTTTACTAGGAGATGCTGAGTGTTTGGCTTTCACTGAATGCGAAGGTTACGTGCTCTTACTCGAAGAGCAACATTTGCAGGGGGGTAGGGGGAATGGGGTAACTGAGTGATCACATTAAGAAGGGCACATGATGTAGTGAGCATAGGGTATTACATAAGATGGATGAATTACTGACCGCTACCTCTGAAACTAATAACACACACTATATTATTTAATTGAATTTAAATTGTAAAAAAATGTCAAAAAAAAAAGTGACCTTGCCGTATCAAGAGAAAGAGCATAAGCTTCTTCACCTGTCAAGAAGAAGATGAATCTTACATTCTGGGTTTAATTCATCATTGTTGATGCCAGTTTTAAAGAATGAACAAACTGCTCCTGCTGGTCCCTTCCTAACAGCCCTGATTAGCCATCCTCAGGGCTGAAAATTGTTCTGAGTTGGAGCTGGACTAGCTTGCCCAACATCTGTCTGCTTCCAGCTGTGATAATGTGGCCTGCATTTGATCCTTGGGGAATCAGCGACATTGGACAGGGTGCTCTTGGAATGAGCAGCCCCTCCATCACCAAAGAATGACATGGTTGGAATAGTAGTAGGCTCAGGCAGTAAGCTGCGTCTTCCAACTTCATTAGGGACTAGGAAAGGTCATGTCATTCTCACAAAGTCCCAGAGTCCAGAGCAAATGAAACCACAGAAGGAACCAAGTTGTCTTTCCCTGGATGATGAGTTTCTAATCTTTAATCTTATTTGATTGCTTAATATTTTCCATTTGGAAAAAAAAAGTCTCTAATTGTAATGATGATATTGGCTTTACATTCTTAATTTACCTTGATCTGACATAACAAACCCATAATGCTCTGACATAACAAACCCATAACAAACCTAAACAGGACTGTTTAGAATTATTATTTCTCTTTGCTGGTTCATTGGAAACCAATGAAGAGAAGTGTACTTCCAGTCATTCAACCTGGTGTCTTTCTTTTTATAAATATCACTTTAAAAAAATCAGTGGTAAAGGAACCAGGAGCAGAAGGTAGAACATAAAATGGCAAGCCTTTGTGCACCCTGAGCTTGGAATAAGGGCAGGTCCGGTATCTGGGTAAGTCACAAACCTGAAATTTAACATAACAAGCACCTATACACACAATAGCATAAAACAAAATTCTCTAGGTGATAATTGGCTTCAAAAGGGGCAAACTTTTGAAGGTTGCTAACATGGCGCTTATAATATGACTGATGAAGAAATTGCTACCTATGGGTCTTTCACAGCAGAGGGCAGTAACTGGGCAGCAGAAAGCCATCTGCCCTTTCCCACCTGGCCCTCGGTCTATACTCACCCATCTCTCACATTGCACGATAAGGTTACAGTTACGTAAAAGTGTAATTTGATAAGGCTTTCCAGAACAGTAGGTAACACAAATCAAGAGCCTTTTGTACCCTTTTACCAGCAAACCTACTTCTACAAACACCAAAAGTCATAACCAAATGTGGGCAAAAGATGTAGGAAAAGAATAGTTTATAATATGAGAAAAAGACAAAGCACTTAAATGCCTAATATCATATTTGTTGAATGAATGAGGATATATCCTCCTGAGTGATGATGCAGCCATTTAAATATTCTTTTTTTTAAGATTTTATTTCTTTATTTGATAGGCAGAGATCACAGGTAGGCAGAGAGGCAGGCAGAGAGAGAGAGGGAAGCAGGCTCCCTCCCGAGCAGGGAGTCTGACGTGGGGCTCCATTCTAGGACCCTGGAATCATGACCTGAGCCACCCAGGTGCCCTAAAATATTCTTTTTATGAAAACTATATGTGTATAACACTAATTAAAATGTGTAAATATGGGGAGGAGTCAAGATGGCGGAGACGTAGCAGGATGAGACAACATCAGGTAGCAGGAGATCAGCTACATAGCTTATAAATCCATTGCAAACACCTACAAATCCAACAGGAGACTGAAGAGAAGAACAGCAACAATCCTAGAACCAGAGAATCGACCACTTTCTGAAAGGTAGGACCAGCGGAGAAGTAAATCCAAAGTGACGGGAAGAAAGACCACGGGGGGAGGGGCCAGCTCCCAGCAAGCAGCGGTGCAATGGAGAACAAAATCAGGACTTTTAGAAGTCTGCTCCACTGAGGGGACATCGCTCCAGAGGCGTGGGAGAATTTGAGAGATAAGTGACCCCATAAGATGAAACATTAGAATTAGAATTAGATTGGCAACAGACTTATCCACAGAGACCTGGCAGGCCAGAAAGAACTGGCATGATATATTCAGAGTGCTAAACGAGAAAAACATGCAGCCAAGAATACTATATCTAGCTAGGCTATCATTGAAAATAAAAGGAGAGATAAAAAGCTTGCAGGACAAACAAAAACTGAAAGAATTTGCAAACACCAAACCAGCTCTACAGGAAATATTGAAAGGGGTCCTCTAAGCAAAGAGAGAGCCTAAAAGTAGTAGATGAGAAAGGAACAGAGACAATATACAGTAACAGTCACCTTACAGGCAATATAATGGCACTAAATTCATATCTCTCAATAGTTACGCTGAATGTTAATGGGCTAAATGCCCCAATCAAAAGACACAGGGTATCAGAATGGATAAAAAAACAAAACCCATCAATATGCTGCCTACAAGAAACTCATTTTAGACCTGAAGACACCTCCAGATTTAAAGTGAGGAGATGAAAAACAATTTACCATGCTAATGGACATCAGAAGAAAGCTGGGGTGGCAATCCTTATATCAGATAATTAGATTTTAAGTCAAAGACTATAATAAGAGATGAGAAAGGACACTATATCCTACTCAAAGGGTCTGTCCAAAAAGAAGATCTAAAAATTTAAAAAATCTATGCCCCTAACGTGGGAGCAGCCAACTATATAAACCAATTAATAACAAAATCAAAGAAACACATCGACAATAATACAATAATAGTAGGGGACTTTAATACTCCCCTCACTGAAATGGACATATCATCCAAGCAAAAGATCAACAAGGAAATAAAGGCCTTAAATGACACACTGGACCAGATGGACATCACAGATATATTCAGAACATTCCATCCCAAAGCAACAGAATACACATTCTTCTCTAATGCACATGGAAAATTCTCCAGAAAAAATCACATCCTGGATCATAAATCAGGTCTCAACCTATATCAAAATATTGGGATCATTCCCTGCATATTTTCAGACCTCAATGCTCTGAAGCTAGAACTCAATCACAAGAGGAAATCTGGAAAGACCCCAAAGGGGTCTAAAGAATGAATGGGTCAACCAGGAAATTAAAGAAGAATTGAAAAAATTCATGGAAACAAATGAAAATGAAAACACAATGGTTCAAAATCTATGGGACACAGCATAGGCAATCCTGAGAGGAAAATATATAGTGATACAAGCCTTTCTCAAGAAACAAGAAAGGTCTCAAATACACAACCTAACCCTACACCTAAAAGAGCTGGAGAAAGAACAACAAAGAAAGCCTAAACCCAGCAGAGGAGAAATTACAAAGATCAGAGCAGAAATCAAGGAAATAGAAATAAAAAAACAAACAAACAAAAAAAACAATAAAACAAATCAATGAAACTAGGAGCTGGTTCTTTGAAAGAATTAATAAGATTGATAAACCACTGGCCAGAATTAAGAAAAGGAAAAGAGAAAGGACCCAAATCAATAAAATCATGAATGAAAGAGGAGAGATCACAACCAACACCACAGAAATACAAACAATTATACGAACATACTATGAGCAACTCTACGCCAACAAATTTGACAATCTGGAAGAAATGGATGCATTCCTAGAGACATATAAACTACCACAACCGAACCAGGAAGAAATAGAAAACCTGAACAGACCCATAACCAGTAAGGAGATTGAAACAATCATCAAAAATCTCCAAACAAACAAAAGCGCAAGGCCAGATGGCTTCCCAGGGGAATTCTACCAAACATTAAAAGAAGAATTAATTCCTATTCTCCTGAAACTGTTCCAAAAAATAGAAATGGAAGGAAAACTTCCAAACTCATTTTATGAGGCCAGCATCATCTTGATCGCAAAACCAGACAAGGATCCCATGAAAAAAGAGAACTACAGACCAATATCCTTGATGTACACAATTGCGAAAATTCTCACCAAAATACTAGCCAATAGGATCCAACAGTACATTAAAAGGATTATTCACCACGACCAAGTGGGATTTATTCCAGGGCTGCAAGGTGGTTCAACATCCACAAATCAATCAATGTGATACACAATACATTGATAAAAGAAAGAACAAGAACCATATGATACTCTTAATAGATGCTGAAAAAGTATTTGACAAAGTACAGCATCCCTTCCTGATCAAAACTCTTCAAAATGTAGGGATAGAGGGCACATACCTCAATATTATCAAAGCCATCTATGAAATGGCTAATATCATTCTCAATGGAGAAAAACTGAAAGCTTTTCTGCTAAGGTCAGGAACACGGCAGGGATGTCCATTATCACCACTGCTATTCAACATAGTACTAGAAGTCCTAGCCTCAGCAATCAGACAACAAAAAGAAATTAAAGGCATCCAAATCAGGAAAGAAGTCAAGCTATCACTCCTTGCAGATGATATGATACTATATGTGGAAAACCCAAAAGACTCTACTCCAACACTGCTAGAACTTATACAGGAATTCAGTTAAGTGCTAGGATATAAAATCAATGCACAAAAATCAGTTGCATTTCTTTACACCAACAACAGGACAGAAGAAAGAGAAATTAAGGAGTCAATCCCATTTACAATTGCACCCAAAACCATAAGATACCTAGAAATAAATCTAACCAAAGAGGCAAAGAATCTATACTCAGAAAACTATAAAGTACTCATGAAAGAAATTGAGGAAGACACAAAGAAATAGAAAAATGTTCCATGCTCCTGGATTGGAAGAATAACTATTGTGAAAATGCCTATGCTATCTAAAGCAATCTACACATTTAATGCAATCCCTATCAAAATCCCATCCATTTTTTTCAAAGAAATGGAACAAATAATCCTAAAATTGATATGGAACCAGAAAAGACCTCGAATAGCCAGAGGAATATTGAAAAAGAAAGCCAAAGTTGGTGCCATCACAATTTCAGACTTCAAGCTCTATTACAAAGCTGTCATCATCAAAACATTATGGTACTGGCACAAAAACAGACACAGAGATCAATGGAACAGAATAGAGAGCCCAGAAATAGACCCTCAACTCTATGGTCAACTAATCTTTGACAAAGCAGGAAAGAATGTCCAGTGGAAAATAGACAGCCTCTTCAACAAATGGTGTTGGGAAAATTGGACAGCCACATGCAGAAAAATGAAACTGGACCATTTCCTTACACCACACACAAAAATAGACTCAAAATGGATGAAGGACCTCAATGTGAGAAAGGAATCCATCAAAATCCTGGAGGAGAACACAGGCAGCAACCTCTTCGACCTCAGCCGTAGCAACTTCTTCCTAGGAACATCGCTAAAGGCAAGGGAAGCAAGGGCAAAAATGAACTATTGTGAGGGGCGCCTGGGTGGCTCAGTGGGTTAAAGCCTCTGCCTTCGGCTCAGGTCATGATCCCAGGGTCCTGGGATCAAGCCCCGCATCAGGCTCTCTGCTCAGCAGGGAGCCTGCTTCCTCCTCTCTCTGCCTGCTTCTCTGTGATCTCCATCTGTCAAATAAATAAATAAAATCTTTAAAAAAAATGAACTATTGTGATTTCATCAAGATCAAGAGCTTTTCAATCTACAAATTTAATGCAATCCCTATCAAAATACCATCCATTTTTTTCAAAGAAATGGAACAAATAATCCTAAAATTTATATGGAACCAGAAAAGACCTCGAATAGCCAAAGGAATATTGAAAAAGAAAGCCAAAGTTGGTGGCATCACAATTCCGGACTTCAAGCTCTATTACAAAGCTGTCATCATCAAGACAGCATGGTACTGGCACAAAAACAGACACATAGATCAGTGGAACAGAATAGAGAGCCCAGAAATCGACCCTCAACTCTATGGTCAACTAATCTTCGACAAAGCAGGAAAGAATGTCCAATGGAAAAAAGACAGCCTCTTCAATAAATGGTGCTGGGAAAATTGGACAGCCACATGCAGAAAAATGAAATCGGACCACTTCCTTACACCACACACGAAAATAGACTCCAAATGGATGAAGGACCTCAATGTGAGAAAGGAATCCATCAAAATCCTTGAGGAGAATGCAGGCAGCAACCTCTGGAACCTCAGCCGTAGCAACATCTTCCTAGGAACAACGGCAAAGGCAAGGGAACCAAGGGCAAAAATGAACTATTGGGATTTCATCAAGATCAAAAGCTTTTGCACAGCAAAGGAAACAGTTAACAAAACCAAAAGACAACTGACAGAATGGGAGAAGATATTTGCAAACGACATATCAGATAAAGGGCTAGTATCCAAAATCTATAAGGAACTTAGCAAACTCAACACCCAAAGAACAAACAATCCAATCAAGAAATGGGCAGAGGACATGAACAGACATTTCTGCAAAGAAGACATCCAGATGGCCAACAGACACATGAAAAAGTGCTCCACGTCACTCGGCATCAGGGAAATACAAATCAAAACCACAATGAGATATCACCTCACACCAGTCAGGATGGCTAAAATTAACAAGTCAGGAAATGACAGATGCTGGAGAGGATGCGGAGAAAGGGGAGCCCTCCTCCACTGTTGGTGGGAATGCAAGCTGGTGCAACCACTCTGGAAAACAGCATGGAGGTTCCTCAAAATGTTGAAAATAGAACTACCCTATGACCCAGCAATTGCACTACTGGGTATTTACCCTAAAGATACAAACATAGTGATCCGAAGGGGCACATGTACCCGAATGTTTATAGCAGCAATGTCTATAATAGCCAAACTATGGAAAGAACCTAGATGTCCATCAACAGATAAATGGATAAAGAAGAGGTGGTATATATACACAATGGAATACTATGCAGCCATCAAAAGAAATGAAATCATGCCATTTGCGACGACGTGGATGGAACTAGAGCGTATCATGCTTAGTGAAATAAGTCAATCGGAGAAAGACAACTATCATATGATCTCCCTGATATAACGACATGGAGAAGCAACATGGGGGGTTAGGGGGATAGGAGAAGAATAAATGAAACAAGATGGGATTGGGAGGGAGACAAACCATAAATGACTCTTAATCTCACAAAACAAACTGGGGGTTGCTGGGGGGAGGTGGGATTGGGAGAGGGGGAGCGGGCTATGGACATTGGGGAGGGTAAGTGCTATCGTGAGTGCTGTGAAGTGTGTAAACCTGGCGATTCACAGACCTGTACCCCTGGGGATAAAAATACATTATATGTTTATTAAAAAAAAAAAATTTGGAAGGGGAGGCGAACCATAAGAGACTATGGACTCTGAAAAACAACCTGAGGGTTTTGAAGGGTCAGGGGTGGGAGATTGGGGGAACAGGTGGTGGGTAATGGGGAGGGCACGTTTTGCATGGAGCACTGGGTGTTGTGCAAAAAGAATGAATACTGTTACGCTGAAAAAATAAATAAAATGGGAAAAAAAATCAAGAGCTTTTGCATGGCAAAGGAAACAGTCAACAGACGGAATGGGAGAAGATATTTGAAAACGACATATCAGATAAAGGGCTAGTATCCAAAATCTATAAAGAACTTAGCAAACTCAACACCCAAAGAACAAATAATCCAATCAAGAAATGGGCAGAGGACATGAACAGACATTTCTGGAAAGAAGACATCCAGATGGCCAACAAACACATGAAAAAATGCTCCACATCACTCGGCATCAAGGAAATACAAACCAAAACCACAATGAGATACCACCTCACACCCATCAGAATGGCTAAAATTAACAAGTCAGAAAAGGACAGATGCTGGTGAACCCTCCTACACTATGGGTGGGAATGCAGGCTGGTGCAGCCACTCTGGAAAACAGCATGGAGGTTCCTCAAAAATTTGAAAAGAGAGCTACCCTATGACCCAGCAATTGCACTACTGGGTATTTACCCTAAAGATACAAACATAGTGATCCGAAGGGGCACATTACCCGAGTGTTTATAGCAGCAATGTCCACAATAGCGAAACTATGGAAAGAACCTAGATGTCCATCAACAGATGAATGGATAAATAAGATGTGGAATATATATACAATGGAATACTATGCAGCCATCAAAAGAAATGAAATTTTGCCATTTGCGACTACGTGGATGGAACTAGAGGGTATCATGCTTAGCAAAATAAGTCAATCGTGGATAGACAACTATCATATGATCTCCCTGATATGAGGAAATGGAGATGCAACGTGGGGGGTTTGGGGGGCAGGAAAAGAATAAATGAAACAAGATAAGATTGGGAGGGAGACAAACCATAAGAGACTCTTAATCTCGCAGAACAAACTGAGGGTTGCTGGGGAGAGGGGGGTCAGGAGAGGGTGGTGGGGTTATGGACATTGTGGGGGAGTGTGCTGTGGTGAGTGCTGTAAAGTGTGTAAACCTGGCAATTCACAGACCTGTACCCCGGAACTAAAAATACATTATATGTTTATAAAAAATTTAAAAATTGAAAAACAAAATAAAATGTGTAAATATAAATACGGTTATAATACACTCACCGCATGGAAAGAGAAGAAAATAATAGCTCACACAAATGGAGTGTTAGTCTAAGCAGACATTGTTTTAAGAGCTAACTCAGATTAGCAAGTTGACACTATCATGATCTCCATTTCACGGACCAGGAAACAGAAGCACAAAGGGCATAAGCAACACTTGTCCAGAGCCCCACAACTCAGAAGTATCAGAAAGGAGATCTGAACATGGAACTCGAGTCTCTGGCTCTTCACCCTTATACTAGACAGCAATGAGGCACGTCACAATGCCCAACCAGTTGCCTAACTTTGGGTCATTGTTTATTTCTCTAGTAATATATTTTGTGTTCTTAAATGATTTCAATTGAACATACCGCTTTATAATTGCAACCTTATTTTTTTAAAAGATCAGTTTTCTTTTAACTTTTTTAAAGATTTTTTTAAAATTTTTTTTAAGTTTTCTTTTTTTTTTTTTTAGATTTATTTATTTGACAGAGAGAAATCACAAGAGAGGCAGGCAGAGAGAGAGGAAGGGAAGCAGGCTCTCTGCTGAGCAGAGAGCCCGATGTGGGACTCGATCCCAGGACCCCGAGATCATGACCTGAGCTGAAGGCAGCGGCTTAACCCACTGAGCCACCCAGGTGCTCTTAAGTTTCTTTTTATAAATGTCTCAGTCTTTAGACTGTGAGGACCTTGAGGTAGGAACTGCCTTAGTCATCACTGCTATCACTATCACCACTGGTAGGATCACTGACGGCACCACCTTAGGTGCCAGGGATCAGTCCCTACGCCTCACCTCATGGAAACCACAGGATAAAAACTACTACAGAGAAGGCAATGAAGGGCATTTCCAGCACTTAATACACCCTTGGAAAGCAGTAAATACTCAACAAAGGGTAGTGAAACTAACAAAAATAGCCTCTCAAGCCATGGCTATCACTTGATTCAGTGGAGGACTGCTGCCTAACATGACAGAAGAAACATAAAACCTAAAAAATAGATATAAAGTAAAAACTCAGCAAAAAATAGGCTTGAGGCAGTCTGAATCCACCTCAACATACAGAAGCAGCTGTACCCCTCTGGGGGAATGTGCTGGAAGAGGCCAAAGCCAGCCTGTGCTCGGGACCCAGGCGGGGGAGGGGGGGGACAGAACTTGCAACAGGAAGTCTGTTTTTCCATCTTTCTTTCGCTATGAGAGAAGCAGTGAGAGAGTCAAGAGGCCCTGAGTGGAAGGCTACACCCAGAAGTAGGTCTTCCAACTAACTGCACGGATGTTCGGTTTAGACTAGAACTTGACAGGACAATCTGACATTCCATTTAAATGTGTCAAGAAGCATACATATTCTATTATGGTTTTTACGTATTCAGTGAGTATGTTGTGGGGAATGATAAGCCCATTAAAAACAATATTTTATTTTACTTGTGAACCTAAGAAATTAGTGGTATTTTATTGTTGTTTTCTCAAGTATCAAAACACTTTTAAATATAGGTCAATATGCCGGCATGAGTAAAGGATGGGGACCTAAGGCCCTTCCAAATATAGGCCTTGAGTATACTTCTGGTCCTTTGATTAGAACAAGGTGATCGTGACACCAAAATATTGGTAGGCTATTTGATTCCTTAATATTTTCCCATTGGGGGGGAAAAAGACTATAACAGTAATGATGATATTATCATATTTTTAAGCGATCTTACTCTGTCATAACAAACCATAAGATTGGCAGGACTGTTTTGAATTATTCTCTCTCTTTGTAGTTGAGGAAACCAATGAAAAGAAGTCCTGTGGTTGATGAGATCCTCACTGTTAGATGAATGAAGGGGGGAACCTTCCCCCTTGCCTTTCTTTCTTTTTTTTTTTAAGATTTTTAAATTTATTTATCTGACAGACAGAGATCACAAGTAGCCAGAGAGGCAGGCAGAGGGAGAGGAGGAAGCAGGCTCCCTGCAGAGCAGAGAGCCTGATGCGAGGCTCGATCCCAGGACCCTGAGATCATGACCTGAGCCGAAGGCAGAGGCTTAACCCACTGAGCCACCCAGGTGCCCCTCCCCCTTGCCTTTTTTCAGACTCCAGCTAAGTCCTCTCATCCTCAAGACTCAGCGGATCTATCTGTCCTCCAATAGCAACCCTACTGTCCTGTGCTTATCTATAACACAGCCCTCATCTCCTGATATGCAAATAAGGAGTTAATTATCTGTGCCCCACTCTTACTCATTTGTATGCCCCAGGCCCAGCATAGCTCTGAGCAGGAGCGTGTGCAGAAGTGGTTAGTCTCACAGCACACTAGAGAATGATTTTAATGTAGCTGAAAGGTCATCCTCTATACTGGTATTATTCCAACAAGGTTTCACATACTCCTGAGCATTAAAAATAAAAGGTCTTTAAGTTGTCTTAGAATTTTATAATTTTGTGTTTTCATTTTAATGATAGTCTAAGAAATACCATAAAGACACGAATACCAGAATGTTCTGCATCACTTACATGAACGGTTCTCCATCCTGGTGAGACAGGAGTCTTGGGTGGGGGGAGTTTTAATCAATAGTAATATTAAGGCCCTGAACCTGAATGACATCTGAACCAATTACATCAGAACCTCTGGAGGCAGGTACCCTGCAGGGATTTTTTTTTAAAGACCCCCAGATGATTGAAATGTGCGCAGCATTGATCCTGACCAATCTAGATGATCCGTATCATCTTTGTTTCCTAAGTAACACGTTTCCCACCAGTACTTACCATCTCTTCAAATCCACTAGTTATATTTTAAGTACCTCCGATAAATAAATACAGAAGGCAACAAAATATATCACGGATATGTTCTTGCCAAAGCCAGGTGTTACAACATGCTGCACAAGCAAAGGTTTTGTCATCATTCTGGACACAGGCAAATGGGGGTGGTGGGGGGACGGGACCGAGTCATCACTAGAGCACTTGGTAGACCCCAGCAGACCAGAGGTCCTCCTCAGGCATGTTAGAAAACAGCAGCTCAATTTCTACAAAAACATGATCAGTTTGCCTTTTAGTTTGTATTTAATTTATGAATTTGTTTTGGTTTTGTACTTATATAAGAGCTATAAACAAAGTCTATGTTTGGTTGTCCATTTAAATAATAAATATGGTTATACATATTTAAGCAGCATTATAATACAAAGAACAAGAACATTTAAGTCAGTGTTAGGGGAGTCGGTGACATTTTTTTTTTCTTTTAAATGGATCAGACTTAAAAATGCTGATTTCATAGTTTCTGGCTCCTGGTCAAAAGAGTGGTTGAATCCAGGACCCAGGAGATGGCTTCCTCCTTTGTTGGTGGTCTTGAGAGCGTAAGATGATTCTGTCTCTCCCCAAAGCTCTCAGTATGATTGGAAAGCTGTTCCTAATATCAGAACGCTGCAAGGTTTTCCTGGCTCCCAACAGTGGTTACATTTTGACCCATCCCAGGAGGTCCATTAGGACTCCCCCAGTCTTTCCCTGGCAATGGGCATTTGGTTGGTTTCCCTAATTCCACAGAAGCTCCAAGAGGTGTGTGCATGATACAGGACCCAATCCACTCGGTCTGGGGCCTGAGTCTCTCCCATTCACCAGAGGGACATTTTGGTCATAAGAATGCAATTTTTTAACCACAAAAGGCAGGGGTGATCCCACCTCAGAATTTCCAGACAGGAATTTATTTATTATCTATCTGCTAAGAATTCAGTAATTCCTTTGAGAGGGAAGCACCTTATCAAAGGGCACCCATCATCCCCGAAGTAAGTGGTAGAGTTGCTTCTCTTGAGTGCCAGGCCTCTCCAATGACAATGTCTGTACCACACCAAATTTTCAGTAGTTTAGTGAAGACCCTAACCTTGTTTCAAGCCACACCAGAAGTCTTTAGCAGGCAAAGGTTCCAGTCTTTGAGCCCACTGCCTACAGAACCCAGTCAGCCAGAGAGAAGGAGACAATGAGTCATTTAACAACTGTGAAGTACCATTTATCTCAAAATCACAACAATAGGAAGGCTCCCCGGGGAGGAAACTTGGCATTACAAAGAACTCAAGAGATAATATAATCAAAACTTCACCAGGGCCAACAACTGCCTTCTTGACAATGTGCCCATTGGCAATTTCCAAGGCCTGTTCCTGTCAGAAGCCTTCAACTGTTGAGAATTAATGATCCTCAATGTTTACAGTTTTTAAAATGTTCTTTTGTCTAAATAAAGGGACGCTAAATCATTGTCTTATTTCTCAACTTAAAACTATAAATGCTCTAAATGACTGTCTAATAATTAACAGCACAAAGAAATCAGCTCAAGAGAGAGGAGATCGGGTGCCTGGGTGGCTCAGTAGGTTAAGCCTCTGCCTTTGGCTCAGGTCATGATCTCAGAGTCCTGGAATTGAGCCCTGCATCGGGCTCTCTGTTCAGCAGGAAGCCTACTTCCCACCCACCCACCCCCGCCCCCCCCCCACCTGCCTGTCTGCCTACTTGTGATCTCTCTCTGTCAAATAAATAAATAAAATCTTTAAAAAAAGAGAGAGAGAGAGGAAACATTCTTTGTGATGAGAGCTTGTCATAATCAATCTTGAAGTAAATGCTTCTCTGCCCAGGGCTCTGGTGAACACATATAAAGTACATAACACATATAAAGCAAGTAAGTGTCGTAGCTTCAGCATGTGAAGGCATCAAGGTGACGACATTCACTGTATTAACCAAGCAGAACTAAAGACAGACAAGAACGGGCACCATGTTTATGGTTATGTTTAACATATATGCTCCTGGTTGACATTCCATACCCCTTGTTTTCTGAAATGAACATCAGGGTACACATTTTAGAAATGGGGCCATAATTCTTTCTAGTATTTTATTTTCCTTTTTGCTCTACAGGTTTTTACCTTTACTCCCCTCTATTACTCCACCAGCTGAAAGAGAAACGATGTCTGAAGGCAGTTGTGATAAACAGGTAATCATGAGAACAGTATTTCTATAGAGTAAGACATTTCAGGAGGGAGGCAGGGATCCAGCAGGCCCAGGGCAGACTTCTGGGTACAGGGAGTTGCTTATGAGCCAGGAGTCGAAAGCAGATCTACTGTTAAACAGGGGACAGGGGAGCTGGAATCTGGGGTCTGATGGGCTCTCCAGAGACCCAGGGGGATCAAGTCACCAGGGACTGAGGGATGAAATGCTCTTTGAAATTACTGGGGAATATAACGAACTGTGGTCAGTAACAGGTTCAGAAAAGGGGCAGAAATAATTATTAAGTTGAATTTTGAAGGCCAAACCAAACATCTATTAGAGATTGTAGACTTACACATACTAAGCTTTGATGGGTAAATTCTTCTGAGTCTTGAAAAACACTCACTAAAAGGGTAGTGATCCGAATGGGAGTGGACTCTGAGGGACTTGTGAGACTCTCATGGTAGGGGAGGGCGGGAGGGGGATGGGAAGAAACCGTGAATGGACCAGTGAGAGCTCTGGGAGTTGTCTGGCACTCACCATAGCGTTTTCATCAAGGTTGCCAACATTAAGGTTCAGTTAATGAGCAATTATTACCCATGAGATCAATCTTGCTCAAAAATTTCTCTCAATACAATTGAACAGCACAATTCAGCAAGTCTCAGGGGAAGAGTCACGGTCTCTATTATTAATATTATCCTTCAGTCCCTGCATACTTTGAAAGCCATCAGGAAACCTTTAAACTGAAGCACTTCATTATACACATAATTTATATTATATATATGTATAAAGGTATAAATAGTCAGTTGAGCATCCAACTCTTGGTTTTAGCTCAAGTCATGGTCTCAGGATTGTGAGATCTCTAAAATAAATAAATGTATCTTTTAAATTAAAAAAAAAAGTATTGAATGGCTCCTTTTTTTTTTTTTTAAAGTGAGAGAGAGAGAGTAAGTGACCACAGGCACATGCAAGCCAGTGGGGGCAGGGGAGAGGGTGGGCAGGAAGGAGCAGAGGGAGAGGGAGAGGGAGAATCTTATGCAGGTTCCACTCTAATGTTTAACTGACTGAGCCACCCAGGTGCCCCCGGACTGGCTCTTTCTGAACCGGAGATTCTCGAATGATGGTGATGGCTGTCATTGGTTGAAGGCCTACTGTGTTCCATAAACTGCACTTGACATCTTATATACAATTTTCCTTTTAGATCACAGTAACGTGAGGAGACGGGCATTATTTTTTCCCATTTAAAAGTTTGATGTTATCTAGATCGGGAAAGGATGACATGTTTTATAATGGTAGAAAGAACATGTGATAAATGGGAACTTTCCAAGACCCCATGGTTATGTCCAGCAAATAAACATCTACTGAAGGACTGAACGGCGTGACACCTGTTGACAGTTCACAGGTTAAAGACTGTGAGAAATATTTTTTAAAAGTTTATATAGTTTATGGGGGAAATCGGGATATACATGCATGAAGAAGCCATCCAGGTTACATTAAAAAACTGAAAACACAAAACCAAAAAACAGTGCCATCCATTTTTGTGTATATAGCATAAAATTTCTGAATTCGTGAACAAATGAATGCGATCAGTCAACCGATCCACCAAATGTTAGATTGTAGGGTGTGGGCTCTACGAACTAAAATAGTTTAGTGAAGAGAAGCTCATTATGGACTTGCGAGGTCGCAAGATATCCTGAATGAGATGAGGTCAGAGTTGGGCCTGGAAGAATTCTACTGGAATTATCAAGAAGGGCTGAAGTCCCACTGGGCAGGGGGGATAGGGAAAAGAGGCACAGATGACCCCTTCCTGGTCCCCAGATCCCCTTCTTCAGCACCAGCCCTGCCTCCTGTCACTGTTCCCTCTCCACCTTTTGCCCTGCGCTCATCTGCTCTGCTCACATTTCCTTCTCCTGAGTTCTGCCCAGCTAGTTCACGAAATGCCTTAGAGTTGGCACCGATTTTGCTAAAGCAATCTGGATTAACCAGGAATGCCTCTGTCCTTTAGTGGACAGTGGAAAAGGCGTGTTCATCCTATGAATGATTCTAGGCTTTTGTAAGCACTGTAATGAATTATTCTTAAGGAGGCATAAATCATGATGAGTATCTCCCATTTCCAAACAGCTGTGAAGGGGCTTCCCATGGAAATTTCAGCATTTGGGAGACCCTCTTAGAAGCTGCAGAAAGTCACTCCTGGTAGTCCACAGAACAACCTTTCAACTACCTTTTGGCCTCTGCCTCAAAGTCAAGGCCAACATAAACACACCCTCTCAGATTTTGATGACAGGGACATAGCACACAGCCCAAAGCTCCCCCATACACTGAGGTCTTGTTTCCCAGGAATCAGAAAAGCATCTCCCAGCTCAGTCTTCCTGAATCTTTTCTAACTTGGCTTCTGTCCGAGATTCCTGGAATGACTGTCCCTTTGGTCCTTATCTCATGACAGGGGAAGCACTGCCTTAGTGCAGAGTCATGAATTGGTTGGGCTTTTAGAAAAATCTGTACCTTCAGTTGTGGGCAAAGATTGTTAGGATTGTAGTAACCCTCCTAGGACTAACTCCTTTTTTACTCTGAAAAGCCTCCCAGCACTGCACCATTGTGTTTCATTCTTGTCCTCTCTGGTTCTGTTTTTCAGGAACAATATGACACACTGAGAGCTGTGCTCAGCAGCAGACCTGTCTTTCCAAACATAGCTCACTTCTGGATTGAAAAGAGTGGTTTCCCTTTTTACAGGTTGGGAGACGGCTTCTGTTTTGTTCCTGCCTGTGAGCCAGGAGCACTGTCCTTGACAGAAAAGATGCGCCGCAGCCCTGAGATCTCTCTCAGTTACAATTGTAACTCTGAGTTACAATTGAGTTACAATTGTAAACTCTGTCAGACTCCGGGGCTTGTGTTTCCAAACTAGGGTTCTAAATAACCCTTCAAGCACAAGGAAGGAAGCTCACAGAAGATTCTGAGAAAGAAGGAGAAGAACAAGAACAGTGCAGGAAAGTTTCACCACCGTGAGGAGGAGTCAGGTGTTCGTACCAGTCCTGCAGTGGGAAATGTGTTTTGAGATTCTGGGGCCAGTCTCTCACAAAAGATTTTCTTGTGAGGGCTGACATTTTTTTCCCCTCTGGGATTTAAAAAATCCTGGGTCTATGCATTCAATACTTTGATGCCAAAGTCTTGCCCTTTTTTAACATAATATTTTAAAAACCCTACCCTATCATAGGAACAGAACAGTAAGGTAGAAAGAGGCTACACAGATTTGAAGGGAGTGTTTTTGGTGACCAAGATCAGAGCATCTAGTTGTGTGGGTTATATAACTCCAGCTCATTTTTGCTTCCTGTCTGGGGTATTATTTCCTGGTAAAAGTGGGGGGAAAGTCCCAGCACTTGATAGGCCTGCTTTCCCTGAAGTTAACAGATTGCCCACAGGAAAGCCGTCAGCATGTGCCAGCCCTCCACTGAAGAAGGACCAGGTTCAGGGCCTGGCACGGTGCAGCCGAGTGGCATTGCTCCCAGAACTCTGTTCCAATAAAGAGCCATTGTGGGATGTGAACCCTTCAATGTACCAGACAAATGACTGAAATGAAAAGCACAATGCATGTGAATGGAACCAGAAACTTGAATGGGGTGGTAATCACTTCCTTAGTGTGGGTCACAGCGTTTCTCAGGTAACTTAGTTCTGTAATTCAGTCCTTGCCTAGTGGAATAGTACAGATTTCCATTTATCAGTTGATAAGTGAGGATGATTACTGTCTAACCATGAAGCGATACAGGTTCTTAGCACTGGAGGGGAACGGACGTGGAAAACGGCTAGGGGAGGTGCGGAAGGGTGGGTGTTCATCGCCAAGAGACAAGACATATGAAGAGAAGAAAGTGCTGATTCTCTTTGCATGTGATCAACACAACTATAGTTCAGCTCTCTCGGGAAACTGGAAACCCTATCTGATTCTAAACCAGGCCTAGGGCTTTAAAAAGTGAGAATGAGGTCTGAGGCATGAAGTGGGGACAGGCGTGGGGACAAAGGCCCAGGCTAAAGGCATCTACCGTGTGGCTGACACCCATCTGTGGAGCTTTGGGTCCCACAGCCTGGGTATCTAGTGCTTAGATCCAAATAATGAGGACCGGGAGGAACATGGCGCTAATTCAGCTGGGCCCCAGTTTCCATCTGGGTAACCTGGACCAACTCTTTACACAACAGGTGACTTTATTGCAAACAAAACAAACCGAACCCCAAAGCCGATGCCATGGTCACCTACACTTTCTCAAATGAATCGATCAGAAGGCACAGTTGAATCTGACCCCTTACACCACACAAAAGCTGATCTTTCGGCTGGACCTGCCCTCCATGTTTTTGCCTCTGAGCCAATGATATTTGTCACCTAATCATTTTTGACCAGAAACATGGTTGGTCTCAAAGAAGCCTCTTTCCTTCCAATCTGGAGCTTGATACTGATCCCTTGGTCTATGTACTTCCCGACCAATGCAACCATCAGCAATCTATGCCTGTACACTTGTACCACTTCAGTAAAAACATCCACTTCAGACTAAATAAATAAAATTAATAGAATGAAAACATCACAACTATCTGTGAAAGGATGCAAATATTTCAACAAAAAAGCCATTTGGTTCAGTGTCTACAACGACAAGAGATTATGATAAATGCGCGTCGGTTGTTTCAAATTATGGTTATGCCTTTACATAATAGGCAGATTGTATCTGGCTGAAAATCCAAATAAAATCTTTCTTTCAGTAACCCAGCTGTAAATTCCCCCATGTTATCAACTCACCGGAATTAAGCAAAATGATGGATTTGAGGCACACGAACTCCTCTCCCTGGACATTCATCATACGGAACCGAGATGATGTAGCCATCAACATGTCAAAGATCTCCACCATGCCCTCTACACATTTTCCCTGGTTCCTATGAAAACACAGCAAATAAAAAAAAAATAGTTATTAAAGCACAGAAAATCTGGTGCTCCTGGGTGGTTCAGCTGTGTGACTCTTGATTTTGGCTCAGGTCACAATCTCAGTGCTGTGAGATCAAATCCCACGTCGGGCTCCGGGCTCCACAGGAAGTCTGCTTGAGAGTCTCTTCTTCCTTCTCCCTCTGCCCCTCCCCTTGCTCACATGCTGGCTCATGCTCTTTCTTTCTCAAATAAGTCTTAAAAAAATAAATAAATAAAGCCCAGAAAGCTTTCAGACCCTATAGGTTCACTTTCATAAAAATCTACTGGCTCCGAATCTGTAACAAAAAACTGCAGTCCATTCTCTTCATGAAACATGAATGTATCGTTTGAATTCTTGAAGGCAAAAAAAAAAAAAAAGTTTTTCCATCAATAAAACATTTCACTTCAAATTCCTAGAAGAGACATATTGTTCAATTCCCAAATCTGCCTTGTTAAATACTGAGTTCATCAAAGAGAACAAAGGAAGTACCTTTTCTAACATCAGTTATAGAAATTTTTTCTAGATAGGTCCACTGATGCAAGGGAAACAAAAGCAAAAACTGACTATTGGGACTACATCAAAATCAAAAGCTTCTGCACAATGAAGGAAACAATTAATAAAACTAAAAGACAACCTACTGAAAGGGAGAAGATATTTGCAAATGACATATCCAATAGAGGGTCAGTATTCAAAATATATAAAAAACTTACTCCACTCAGCAACAAAAAAACAAAAAACCCAACTTAAAAAATGGGTAGAAACCATGAACAGCCATTTCTCCAAAGAAGACATATAGTTGGCCAACAGACACATGCCTGACATCACTGATCAGGGAAACGTAAATCAAAACCATAATGAGATATCACCTCACACCTGTCAGAATGGGTAAAATCAACAACACAACAATAGGTGTTGGCAAGGATGTGGAGAAAAAGGAACACTTGTGCACTCTTGGTGGGAATACAGACTGGTACAGCCACCGTGCAAACACTATGGAGGTTCTTCAAAAAGTTAAAAATAGGGGCACCTGGGTGGCTCAGTGGGTTAAAGCCTCTGCCTTCGGCTTGGGTCATGGTCTCAGGGTCCTGGGATCGAGCCCAGTGTCAGGCTCTCCGCTCAGCGGGAAGCCTGCTTCCTCCTCTCTCTCTGCCTGCCTCTCTGCCTATTGTGATCTCTGTCTGTCAAATAAATAAATAAAAATCTTGGGGGAAATACCCTATGATTCAGCAATTGCACCACTGGGTATTTACCCGAAGAATTAAAAAACACAAATTCAAAGGCATACACATACCCTTATGTTTATAACAGCATTTTTTATAATAGCCAAGATACGGAAGCAGACCAAGTGTCTTCTGATTGATGAACGGATAAAGAAGTTGGGGTACAGTTATACCGTGGAGTATTATTCAGACATAACAAAGAGTGGAATCTACTCATTTACAGCAATATGGATAGAGCTAAAGGATATAATGCTGAGTGAAGTAAGTCTGTCAGGAAAAGACAAATTCCATTAACATGTGGAATTTAAGAAACAAAACAAATGCGCAAAGGGGAAAGAAAGAGACAAACCAGGAAACAGACTCTTAACTACTGAGAACAAACTGACCAGTTACCAGCACGCAGGTGGGTGGGGGATGGGGGATACAGGGAATGGGGATTATGGAGGGCACCTGCTGTGATGAGCACTGGGTGGTGTATGGAAGTGTTGAATCACCATATTGTACACATGAAACTAACATAAAAACTGGACACCAACTGGAATTAAAATAAAAACTTAAAAAAAAATACAGAGGTCTTCAACCTATGGGTAATCAAAAATGATTAAGATTCAGGTAAATGATTTGTCTAGGTATTTATTGATCTGCTACTATATTCTTTGTGGTAATTAGGGAATAAAAACAGGGCCTCTACTCTGAATATGCTCAAAACCTTGAAACAATATAATCAGGTTTAACAGACTAGTATAAAGTGCTTTTGAAATATAGAAGGAAGTGTCATAAGGGACTGTGCCTGGGCTGGAACCATTCATGTTGCCAAGGATGACCAGTAAGGATTCACCTAGTAGCTGGCATTTGAGTTGACAATTTAAGAAATGTAGGCTTTCATGGAGCAGGAGTATGAAAGCATCATTGGAAGAGGATCTTAGACATGGACAGGAAGAGCATAGTGAAGGTACAAAAGAGACAAGGGGTTAATCTGAGAAAGGAGAAAAAGGTCAGGTGATGAAGGATGTCTTATGTTATAAGAAACTTAGGCTTTTTCCCTGTGAAACAGAGCCTTGGCATCGAGGATTTAACATTAGTAGTGGCAATTATTAAACAAGCAAACCTGAAGGTTCATAACATGTTACATTTAAAAAATAAGGTATTGGGGGCACCTGGGTGGCTCAGTCGTTGGGCATCTGCCTTCAGCTCAGGTCATGATCCCAGGGTCCTGGGATTGAGCCCCGCATCAGGCTCCCTGCTCAGCAAGGAGCCTGCTTCTCCCTCTCCCTCTGCCTGCTGCTCCCTCTGCTTATGCTCTCCCTCTCTCTGTCAAATAAATAAAATCTTTAAAAAATAAATGAATAAAAATAAAAAAGTATTGATAACTTTTCCATAGGGTTGTTGCAGAAGTTCAATGAGATAATACATGTGAAAGGAACTCCATCTTTTTGTTCACAGGCTGAATTGGGGTAATGTTGTCTTTGAAGGGGACAAGAAGAATTTAAAATATCCTATGCATATGCAAACACATATTTGTGAAAAATATAATAATTTAAAGCATGAATAGTAAGCACATTGTTCAGCACTTTATTTTTAATTAATGTATTTTGGATCCTTTATCAACTATCCTTTTTTTGTTGTTGTTTATTTTCAGCATAACAGTGTTCATTGTTTTTGCACCACACCCAGTGCTCCATGCAATACGTGCCCTCCCTATTACCCACCACCTGGTTCCTCAAACTCCCACCCCCCCCCCCCGCCCCTTCAAAACCCTCTGGTTGTTTTTCAGAGTCCACAGTCTATCATGGTTCATCTCCCCTTCCAGTTTCCCTCTCCTCTCCATCTCCCCATGTCCTCCATGTTCTTTGTTATGCTCCACAAATAAGTGAGACCATATGATACTTGACTCTCTCTGCTTGACTTATTTCGCTCAGCATAATCTCTTCCAGTCCCGTCCATGTTGCTACAAAAGTTGGGTATTCATCCTTTCTGATGGAGGCATAATACTCCATTGTGTATATGGATCACATCTTCCTTATCCATTCGTCCGTTGAAGGGCATCTTGGTTCTTTCCACAGTTTGGCGACCGTGGCCATTGCTGCAATAAACATTGGGGTACAGATGGCCCTTCTTTTCACTACATCTGTATCTTTGGGGTAAATACCCAGCAGTGCAATTGCTGGGTCATAGGGAAGCTCTATTCTTAATTTCTTGAGGAATCTCCACACTGTTCTCCAAAGTGGCTGCACTAACTTGCATTCCCACTAACAGTGTAAGAGGGTTCCCCTTTCTCCACATCCTCTCCAACACACGTTGTTTCCTGTCTTGCTAATTTTGGCCATTCTAACTGGTGTCAGGTGGCATCTCAGTGTGGTTTTAATTTGAATCTCCCTGATGGCTAGTGATGATGAACATTTTTTCATGTGTCTGATAGCCATTTGTATGTCTTCGTTGGAGAAGTGTCTGTTCATATCTTCTGCCCATTTTTTGATATGATTATCTGTTTTGTGTGTGTTGAGTTTGAGAAGTTCTTTATAGATCCTGGATATCAACCTTTTGTCTGTACTGTCATTTGCAAATATCTTCTCCCATTCCGTGGGTTGCCTCTTTGTTTTGTTGACTGTTTCCTTTGCTGTGCAGAAGCTTTTGATCTTTATCAACTATTATTAACAGCTGCATAACTGTTTCTAATAGCATAAGTTTTGCCCTGAATGATGTGCAAAAATTTTTGAACCATTTCTTTGTTGGCTGACATTTCACTTGACTTTAAGTATTTTGCTGTCACAAACATTTCATGAAATAACTATTCTTATGTTTTTGTCTTCAGACACATGAATAGAGAGCTATAGAAAAATTTCTAGAAGTAGAATTGCTAGATTAGAAGACTTAAGCATTTTTAATATTGGTAAATAGTTCAAACCTTGCTGCCAAAAAGCTTGTACCAATAGGATTTTGGTAGAAAAATATGTTGGTATAAGGTTTTTCTCTAAGAGTCCTGCTCTTATCCTTTGCTGATATTTTTCTATTGGGTTATTAGTCATTTTCAGGTTGATTCTTAACCACTCATTATATATTGTAGCCCTTTGCTCTATGCGCATTCAATGTTTTTCTACTGGATTGTCGTGTTTTTCTTTTTTTTTTTTTTTGGTGTTTTCTTTGGAAAAATATTTAATTATTACATAATAGATCCACCAAGTTTATTGTTTAGAACAGTATATCTTGCTTGAAAAGGTCATTTCCCTTTCAGTAATAGATAAAAAATTATCTTATGTTTCCCTCTAGTACACTTTCACATTTTCATACTTAAATATTTCATCTTCTAGGATTTATTTTTTACAACAACTGTACTGAAATATAGTCACATATCATATCATATCATTCATTCATTTAAAGCATACAGTTCAATGGATTTTAGTACAGTCCCAAAGCTGCTGTTCGGGGTTTACTTTGTGTGATATTTGAGAAAGGATTCAGCTTCGTATTTGTCCCAGGCAGCTAGGTAATCTTAACACCATATATGGAATTAACCACTGATGTAAAATATGCTAAGTACTTTCAATAAATCCATTTCCTTCTCACAACTGCCTTTTAAAGTAGTATTATTTTTGTTATTGTCCAAATGAGGGAATTAGGACTCAAAACTATTAAGTCAATCCAGACTATCTACCACCAGCGGAAAGACTTCCAACAAGATTTTCCTTGTCTTCCTTTTTCACCCTACTTTAACTCATACTTGCCCATTATCTACCAGGCCTTGTGCTAGACAAAAAGGTACAGAGAAGACAGCCACGGGCCTTG
Organism: Meles meles; assembly: GCF_922984935.1. Lineage (NCBI taxonomy): Eukaryota > Metazoa > Chordata > Mammalia > Carnivora > Mustelidae > Meles > Meles meles. The sequence continues at coordinate 15,153,954 of NC_060070.1, forward strand.
TTCATAAAGAGATCCAAAACAGGGGCAAGACAGACAGGGAGAAAAGACAGGTGCAAAGCCACAGGCTATCTTCCCCCAGAAAAAGTGCAGAAAGAAAGTCTTACCAGTAATGTCAGCCTCCCCACATTTAACCCACATGTACTGAAGCAATTGCCATAGTCTTCTCCGATAAAGGTAAATGAGATTTTAGGTGAAGTGTTTAGAATGACATGTGGCACACAGTGGCAGCTGTATATAACTATTCCTAGGAGACACCTGGATAAATGGAGCCACAGATGTTCATGGAGAGGTTGGCCTTTTTACCGAAAGTGTCCAGAAAACAATCGCCAGAGTGCATTTTGCTTTGACTGTGGCATCCGTGTTCATGGAAGCTCTCTAGAAACACGGGAATCTTTAAAAGCTACGTTATACAACAGGAGGTTGAGACCGTGGTCACACCGTAGCGTGACTTGGCCCAAAGCAGGGACAGCACACTACAAGGGAGTGTTTCTTATCCTGAAGGTGATATTTTTTAAAGTAGCACATTTTCTTTATAGTGAAAAAATAAACAAGGATAGAGGGAAATGTTTGGTGGATGAAGCTTTAAAAATAACAACCCATAGCCAAAATAGAGAAATGTTCCTTTCTCAGTGTAAAGTCTGTTTTTTTAACAGACTGCACGCAGGCAGGGGAGGAAATCTCAGTGTGGGAGGGAACCCGTGCTCACCTGCTGTGAGCAAAAGTTCACTTCAGAAACTGAGAAAGTGGAGCCCTAACAATTCTCCTTCCCTGTGTCCCTTCTCAAGAGTCTCCCACATTTTCCCAGGAGAAGCTGGTTCTTAAGTGTCTCCCTCTTCAGCCTCTTCTCCCTGGACATGCTGTCAAGTAAGTGTGTGTGAGGATGAGTGTGTCTGAGTGTGTGAGAGCATGAGTGTGTGAGTGAGAGTGTGTGTGTGAGAGTGAGTGTGAGTGTGTGTGTATGAGAGACAGAGAGTGACTGTGAGCATGGGTGAGTGTGGGTGTGCGTATGTGTTTTTCTTTAGAGGATGTGGAAGGAGCAGACATTAAGTATAAATCATTGAGCCATGATAAGAAGACCCCGGGGCTTACCTTCCATGAAAACAAAAGTGCTTCTCAACTTTGAGGGCTCCTGGGGGATAGTCATTCAATAAAGCTACAGTTTTCTAAGCAGTGCTGTAAGAGTCTTGAAGAACTTTACACTGACATCTCTATAAGATTAAACTCACTGTCCTTTCAATGGGGAAAACTCACTTGTTCTAAACACTTCAGCCAATCCACTATCTGTGTAATAAATTAAAAATATGTGTTTTGAGAGGCGCTTGGGTGGCTCAGTTGGTGAAGTGTCTTGACTCGTGGTTTCAGGGCTCAGGTCATGGCCTCAGGGTTGTGAGTTGGAACCCCTGAGTCAGGCTCTGTGCTGGGCGTAGAACCTGCTTAAGATTCTCTCTCTCCCTCTCCCTCTGCCCCTTCCCATCCCTCTCTAAATAGAAAATAAAATAAAATAAATGAAATAAAATAAATAAAATAAAATAAAGTATGTGACCCTGCAGGTGTTTCTTCACTAGAACATTGCCCTCTTGGAAATAACTGCCTGGTCGCGTGGCAGAATGGGTTTCCCATGAGTGCTGTGGGCATGGGAGAAAAGGCTGGTGATGTGAGCTAGTGAACGGTCATCCTCAGATCAGGTACAAACCGATGTGGCCTTCAAAGGGTGGACAGACCCTTGTTGGCTGCCTCACACAAAGGGACCCTTCACTGTGCACTAAAGTCATTACATGTTGGGGTCAGGGCTTCCTTTTCAAAGTCCTACTGAAATATTCTCTACTAACTTCAAGAGCCAATCAGACTAGAGCATTTAACTCCATTTCAGATGGGATGGAAAAGCCAACAGCATGGAAAAGCCAACAGCACCAGAAATCGGTGATTACTAAGATTCTGAAGGTAAAGTTACTACAATAAGATAAAATGAGGCAAAATCTGTAAAGTGTTCCTAAGGTGGAGAAACATGTGGGGTATAAAGACCAAGATTTATTTATTTTTTTTAAGATTTTATTTATTTATTTGACAGAGATCATAAGCAGGCAGAGAGAGGAAGGGAAGCAGGCTCCCCGCTGAGCAGAGAGCCTGATGTGGGACTCGATCCCAGGACCCAGAGATCATGACCTGAGCTGAAGGCAGAGGCTTTAACCCACTGAGCCATTCAGGCATCCCCAAGATTTTTTTTTTTAAGATTTTATTTATTTATTTGACAGAGAGAGATCACAAGTAGGCAGGCAGAGAGAGAGGAGGAAGCAGGCTCCCTGCGGAGCAGAGAGCCCGATGTAGGGCTCGATCCCAGGACCTTGAGATCATGACCCGAGCCGAAGGCAGCGGCTTAATCCACTGAGCCACCCAGGCACCCCCCCCCCCAAGGTTTATTTTTAAAGGAAGCACAACCACATAGATCAGAAGCCATTTACCAAGCAGACCAGCCCATGACCCCCGCTGTAGGACACGACAGCCTGACAAAGACCTCCAACCCGTTACATCAGTCCATGTTCAGAGCACCTCACAACCTCCTTGTGAGATTGCTCTGCTCCTTACCCTCTTCAGATGCAGTCCGCCTGCACTTAAGTAGTGGGAGAAGGAACAGAACTTGAAAAAACATTTGCTCATGGCATGTCCTGGAAGTTTCCTCTATAGAAACGAAAGCCAGTTTTTCAGGCACACGTAGGTACTATTCCTCCAATGGGAGATAAGAGTCCTAAGGCAGGTAGGCAGGTCAAACCGTCCTTATATCTTCCAAAATAATCTTACAAAATTCCCCATAGCCTCTCCTCATCCGAAAAGACATGGAATAAATGGAAGCAGAGAACCCAGGAGATCAACGTAAGACTCTTAATGGAGTTGTCCTGCAAAGACAGTGCAATGTGGGTAGAAAAAGATTACAAATTAAGATGCTGTCTAAAATCAACAGTGGCAGGTTTGGGTGTGTTTTTTTTTTTTAAGATTTTACTTATTTACTTGACAGACAGAGATCACAAGTAGGCATAGAGAGAGGAGGAAGCAGACTCCCCGCTGAACAGAGAGCCCGATGCGGGGCTTGATCCCAGGACCCTGAGATCATGAGCTGAGCCGAAGGCAGAGGCTTTAACCCACTGAGCCACCCAGGCCCCCCTAGGTTTGGGTGTATTTAAAGAGTTTCTGTATCTTTGATGCTACAAAACCTCAAAGCACGTGCTCTGAGATGCTGTGACTCTATAACTATTCGTATGATCCAGAGGTTCAGAGAGACAACTCTCTGGCATGTGGAACAAAATGCTCAAGACGGCAAATACTAAGCTATATAGCCTGAAAGATGCAAAATTTGAATGTCTGTATCTCATGGTGGATTACTGGAGAAGAGAGTGGTTTAGACCTTGGTGTCTGACAACCTAGGTTCACATTATGCCACATCTATCTACCAATTATGTGACCTTGAACCAGTTATTTAAACTGTGTGCCCGAATGCACATTTAGACAGAATCATCCACATGAGACTGTACATTGAATAAGAAATAATTAATCCATTGGGATGTGATGGCTGTTTGATCCGGCAGTTTGCCGATGTGGATCAGTAAAGATACAGGACTGGTCGTGGGGCAGGGCCATACAAAAGATTTGCTCTCTTAGTGCCAAATAGCAAGAAGCAGAGAGAGCAAGCTAGAAAGGTCTGTCACAACGTGATAGCAGAATATCGGATTAAGTCGTCCTCTGAAATAAATGGGAAATAAATGGGAAGGCTATTTTTTCTTTTCTTTTTGAGACAGCTGTACTGCCAAAGAAATCACAGCCTGAATTACAAATCCAAAAGCCTTGGGGGTGTCTGGGTGGCTCCGTCGGTTAAACGTCTGTCTCTTGATTTCTGTCAAGATCTCATGGTTGTAAGATAGAATCCTGTACCAGTTCCCTCACTCAGTGCAGTCTGCTTAAGATTCTCTCTCCCTCTCCCACGGACCCTTCCCACTCCTCTCCATCTCTCTCTTAAAAAAAAAAAGAAGAAGAAGCCTCTGAGTTTTTAAGCCTTCAATCCTAACATTTCAGCTGCTCAACATAGTAAAGTTTAATTCTTTTTTCGTCACTGTCCAATGTAGGCAGCTTCCTTGGTAAGGTGACTTTCCCATTCAGGGACCCAGGATCCTTCTGACCTCTAGCTCTGCCGTTGAGGTCCCTGAAATGTTCGTTACGTGGTCAGCTGCTGGGGAAAGGGCTGAGACAGGCACAGAGGAGCACACTAGCAGGAAGTGCTGAGAGCTCACCCAAAGGACCGGCTTCTCCCCACTCACTACAGATGTGGCCGAGAAGAAGAAATGCAAAGAAAGAACCTTCCAGAAAGTGAAGCCAGGGTGCATGGAGATCAGCGGAAAGCTTCTTCTTCCTAGAGGACAGATTCAGGGATTAATCAGAAAACTTTCGGGCTCCTGTTCATAGAAGCCTCCTCTTTCTGCCCAGAACTTCACAACTGCTGTGTGAGAGTGACACTCACTATTCCCTGCTCCCTTTTTTCTCGGTGGGAGTTTTTACCACAGTTTTCTGCCCTCCCTCCAACACTGAATATGAAGTTTATCTGTGGGGTGAGGCTGCCCGTCCAGGAAGAGACCCATCCATGCTCCATGGAGGGGATGGCTCATCCCTAAGAAATCTTTCAGTAGATGAACTTGGAGCTGGACTGTCTTCCTAGGGAAGGAGCAGGGCATGTTCTATGTGTGGGAGGAATGGATATTTGGTAACTGGAAGCAAAGACTGACAAAGATTGTTGTATTCTCCAAAACGCATCTCCTTTCTCCTCCATTTCCTCCCAGACAACATCTCCCAGTCTCCCTTGCCATTAGGAGTGGCCAGGTGGCTGGATTCTGCCCAATGAAAAGGAATGAAATAGGGAAGAAGCAGGTGTGCCTTTCCCCATCCTTTTCCCTGTTTACTGCCCAAATGAAGAGCATTCCTAGGACCTAGTAGAATGGGAACTAAAAGTTAGAAGGATCCTGGTATCTGAATGAGATCACTTATTAAGATGCCTATACTAGACAATGACCTGAGTAAGAAATACATTTTCATGTGTTAAACAGCTGACATTTCAGGGATATCTGTAGCAACCATTAGCCCGAACCCCATGATATAGAATAGACGCATGAGTCTGATTACTCCCTGCCCCAGCCCATTGCTGAAACACTGACACACAGACACACTTAGGATGCAAAGACAGACTTTATCTTCTGTAGGCATAGCTACTGACTTGATCAAAGGGATATAAGAAATGTGGGGCGCCTGGGTGGCTCAGTGGGTTAAGGCCTCTGCCTTCAGTTCAGGTCATGATCCCAGGGTCCTGGGATCGAGCCCCACATTGGGCTCTCTGCTCTGCAGGGAGCCTGCTTCCTCCTCTCTCTCTGCCTGCCTCTCTGCCTAGTTGTGATTTCTCTCTGTCAAATAAATAAAAATATTAAAAAAAAAAAAGAAATGTATTCTCGGACACCTTCTTTATAGAGTCTAATCATTTCCAAATGGCATGAATCGGAAAGATGTCAATGAGTATATGGCATTTGATGTAGGTCTCCTAGGATAGATTGAGTAAGAGGAAGAACATTCCAGGCAGATTAAATGGTATCAGTAAAACTTAACAGGTGGAACTGATGAAAGGAGTGATCAAGGAATCTAGCTGGTAGAGTTTGGTGCTTATAAGGAGAGACACTTAGAAAAAGCTTAGTCAGCATGTGGAATGGTTAATAAAAAGCTTAAGAGATACTGTGTAAGGAAAGACCATGTAAAGCTTAATAGTGGGTGACATGATCAAGTAAGTGCTTTGCTATATTTAATTTGGCGTCAGTGTGCAGAGGAGAATGAGGGAGACAGGAGAGTCTGGAAAGAGACTGCAGGCATGAGGAAGGAAGAGAACGCACAAGACAGTGACAATGGTTACGAGAATAAGGGATATTTTCGAAATCTGTGAAGGGAGAATCCACAGACTTGGGTGAGTGATCTACAATGTTGGGCAAAGAAAGGAAGAATTTAAAGACACCTTTGAAATTGTATGTCAGAGTGACTGGAAAGAAACAGAAAAAGAAACAGAAAAAATGCAGAAATAAAGAAACTCAGAAGATTTGTCATGTGCTAGTAGAAGAAAAAAATTCCCTTAAAAAATACTGTATTTAAAATTTCTCAAGATCAAGTAGAGATGATACGCAGGAAATTGAAAATGTTTGTCTGGAACTTGGGGGAGAGGCCAGGATTAAATATATGAATTTGGACTGGTTTGTTCCACTTCTGATGGTGGGCATTTTTTTCAAATCAGCACAGCAAAAAATAGCTCACTTTTTAAATGAATGCCTAGTATTTTACTGTATTCATGTTTATTTGAATGCTCTCCTACCCATGGGCAGGTATATTGTTTTCCATTTTTGGCTAGAAAAAACAATGCAATTATCATGAATTGCACACATATTTTCCACACTTGCAAAAGCATACAGAAAAAATTCTGACACATGTAACATCAGAGTCAAGAAGTAAAAACATGTAAAATTGGAACAAGTATTGCCAAAACGCCTTCCAAAAAAGTTGTACCAATTTGCACTGCCCCAAACAGAGCATGAAAATGTCTAGAAATAGAAGTATTTCTATTAGAGGTATTCTAAAATGGAGGTATCTGAATAAAGATGGCTAAAACCAGGAAAGGGGGCACCTGAATGGCTCAGTCAGTTAAGCGGCTCAGATCATGATCTCAGTCCTGGAATGGAGCCCAGCATCAGGCTCCATGCTCCGTGAGAAGTCTGCTTGTGGATTGTCTCTCTCCCTCTTCCTTTGCCCCACCCCTCCTCTTGCTCTCTCTCTCTCTCAAATGATAAATAAATAAATCTAAAAAACATTTTAAAAATCATAAAACTGGGGAAGGGAGTGAGCTCATCATGGAAAGTGAAGAGACAGACAGACAGACAGATGGAGAGACTGAAGAAACAGGCAGAGGAAGGAAACTGGAGAACAACATCAACTCTGGTGTGGAGCTAAAGTTGAACCAGTTAAAAGAAGGAATGGTCAGAGAAGTGACAGGACAGGAGGGACCACAATGTTTTAAGAAGGTGGCCAGGAAAAGGCAAACAGTGGGATAGACAACAGAGATGGAAGGAGAGAGACATGGAAAACCAAGGAGTGCAGACTTAATACTGTCACTGGAGAAGGAATGTGTTTTTCTAACTAAAGAATAAACGAAGAAATAATGTGAAAAGAGAGAAACTCTGCAGTTATTATTAGAAATAGTATCACTTTAAATTGTTTAGTAAATAAGAAGTGATATTAGTTGCAAAAAATATGGCAAGGTAGATTGAGGCTGGGAGCTTGGGGACATGGGAGGAAGCTGCAAATGCTGTTAAGACCCTGGGATTGGTTAAAGCCTAAGAATGTTGTTGCAGGGGTGCCTGGGTGGATCAGTCGTTTAAGCGTCTGAATCTTGGTTCCTGCTCAGGTCATGATCTCAGGGTTGTGACACTGAGCCCTACATGGGGCTCCTCACACAGTCCAGAGTCAGCTTGAGATTTTCTCACTCCCTTTCCCTTTTCCCACTCCCCCTAACTTGTGCACACACTCCCTCACTTTTTAAAATAAATAAAATTTAAAAAACAAAAACAAAAACAAAGAATGCCTTTGGATTTCTGGCCTTTGTCCAATCTTCTCAAGTCCATGTCTTATGACCTGTCTTGCTGTTCACACTGTCCAGCACTTCTGATCATGTGCAGATGATCTACAGCATTTGCTTGTGACGTCTATTTGTCAACCCCATTCCACCCCTTCCTGCTCTTAGATATTTCTTTCTCATCCTTCAAGGCTCAGATAGGTATCTTCGCTTCTGGGACGACTTCCCTGAGAGTCTACCATTCTCTACTGTGTTATATACTCTTCCTCTGGGTTTTGAGAGTATCCTTTATATCAGGGGTCAGCAAATGCTTTATTTATATATAAGACCAGAGGGTAAATATTTTAGACTTTATGGGCAACAGAGCCTCTGTTGCATTGGCTCAACATTTTTTTATGATGAAAGCAGCCATAGACAACATGTAACCAACGAGCAAGAATGTGTCCCAATAAAACTTTATTGACAAATATAGGAGCAGAGTGAATTGGCCTACAGGCCATGCTTTGCTCATGACTGCTACATTCAGTCAATTTATCAAACACCAACTACGTGTCCATGTTGGGCAGTAAGAACGTAACAATGAGCAGGAAAGGAATGTACTGCCTCAAAAGAACTTACAATCGACTTGGGAGGTAGTTAAAAAGAAAAAGAAGGGAAAGAAGAGTAATTTGATAAAATTTTAATTAGTGGCATGAAGGGAAGGAAAACTAGATGCTAAGGGAGTGAAAAACAAGGAGCTCTATGTGGGAGAGAAGCCTGAGATGGCTGCAGGACACCTTAACAGATCTCAGAGACCTGGAGCTCAGAAAAACCTTTGAGTCTGGAAATTCAGCTCTGGGGACTGCCACTGGAGAGTGTCTGAGTGCAGAGAGAGAGGAGCAGACAGGACGGTGGGCAAATATGGCTTAAAAGGAAGATGAGTCTGTGCAAGACACACAAGAGACCAGTGGGGAAGATGAAAAAGGGATGAACCAGGGAGGAAGGGGTCAGGAAGTACAGAATGATCTCTACATAGGTTAGAGAAGTCAAGGAAGATAAGCATAGATTGGGGCCAGATCAAGATGGGGTCCTAGCTTTTTCTAGCAGTGTTGAGTAGCCTGGGATGAAAGAGAAGCAAGTAGATGGTGGAGGGAGCCCAGAGTAAGAAGACTGACTCTTTAGGCATGGAGACAAGTTGAGGGGACAGAGATTCTAGAGGACAGCTTTGCAGTGACTGATTATGGGACTTAGGATGGACCAGGAAAAATGAAAATCAGAAGACTGTTTGTAATCAAAGAATAGGAGGTATTAAGTGTCAAAGATAAGCAACAGGGCCAGTAGGAATAAGGGCTCGAGGAAGTAGAAACTACAAAGAATATACCCTGGAGAGGGAGCTTCCAAATTAAGATACAGAGTTTCGGCGGGGAGGTTGGCATCTCCTAAACTAGAGAAGGAACCGAGTAACTGGAATGTAGAACCTTAAGAACATTGAGATCAATGCTCCTGTCATTATAACAAAGCACGATCGTAAGTAGCTGATTAAGAATTGACAAAGGATTTGTTTTTTAAAATTTCCCAGAACTCATTTGTTTCTGACTCTTCAAAGACCTCCCTAGTGTGAAGTCTTTTCCTTGCAAGACTATCCTGAACAAGTGCACTGATCTGAAGGCTGTAAGAATAGGCCCAGCAAATGCACTAGGAGAGCTTCTGTCTCTCACGCCCAGTCTTCCCTCCGTGCACCTGTCAACATCCAAACCTCGTGATGTTGGGTCCAATTCCAGGCTTTCTATGTTAGCGTAATTTAACTATCACAGGCTATATGTCAAGGCAAATGAGCTGAAAACATGATAATAACTAGCAAAATATGTCATTCTTCTTAGGAAGTGTACGTTTAGGTAGAGAATTATTACAGGCGAAAATGGAAGAAAATGAAAACCAATAAAGCAAATCCTAAGGATATGGCCAGAAAATCATCCTCTTAGAGTGATTCTGAGAAAGGGAGCTTAAAACCATGTTGTATGACTCATAGAAGGATTGGATTTCAAAGGGAAAATGAATTCGGGTCCATTTCCTTGAGAAGAGTTGCCAAGGGACTAAAAGTCAGGACTATCTTCACTGAGTGTTTGAGGAATAAATGTACAGAGCAATTTAGCAGCATTTCAGAAACATGAAGTTCTCGGAAGCCGCAGTCCGAGGGAGGCAGAGCTTGCTGGAGAAGTTGGGAAATGTGACTCTAAACAGAGTTCCCAGCCCTCTGCCTTTTCTAGCTTAAATCGTATTTAGCTTCATTGCTGTTGCTGTTCTCAATGGACACATAACCAAACAACGCTGGCGCCCAGTAAAAGGATTTCTAATGAAAAGGAAAGAAAAGCCAAAAAGATCCTTTTGGCCTAAAGAAGACCATGTCATTGCAATAAAAAAGGGGGGGGTGAGTATTTCCCTCAGGCAGTGTCCTCAGGATATTTTTAGCTCAAGGAAAAAGTCATTCTCCTTCAGAGACTTGCCTTGCTGAGGCATCAACTCACTGGTGAGAGAAGTGTGGAAGTAGCTGCTGATAGTTACTAGCCCACCCACACACATCTAACTCCATACCCAACTCCTCCCAGAATGAAGGGCCCACCCATGCCCCCTACTCATGTCCCAACAAAGAGCCTGGAGGACTCTTATTTCCTCCTCCTCCATCTTAATACCAGTCTCCAAGGGTGGGCTCTAGTTTTGGAAAATTTGTTGGGAGCCTCCCTTCAAACCTGGTGACAGGGTATAGAGAATTGATATACCTATTATTCATTCACAAAGCTTCAGATCCTCTTTGTTCATGCCAGTGCAAATGGCGGTCATGAGAATTATATAGGAAACGTTAGCTTGACCTCCCTGAGAGACATGTCTGGATATTAGCTTCCAGCACTTAGTCATCTAATGTCCACTTACCTTAATAAAGCTATCTGTCATACAGGAGTAAGACTGTAGGCAACTCTTTGCTCTTTACTTTTTTCTCATCAGGAGGACGATAGTCAAAAGAGTTTTTAAGCCAAGAGATATTTCTAATGAATAGAACAAGCCTTAACTTGCACTACTTTCGTTCCCTTTTGGGAGCTAAAGTGGCAAGAAAGGAGGTTAGAGTCAGTAACCACGGATGTGTCTGTCGGAACATGTAAAACACACTTCTGGGTTTGAATGGTTTGTCAAAGGAAGATGGAATTCTTTACTTTTATAGATAATGACCCACTTGAGTTTATTTGTATAGTGTGTATGATTTAAGAGCTAAAGGAGGTCCCCAGAAAAAAAATTCTCTAATGGTTGTGTTTACTGAAATACCTAGCTGAAAATAGATTCGATCAATCTTTTAAGATACCTACATCAGGTATGTAGAACATAAAGAAGAGTACCTCATTTATTCACTTTTCTTTGGGATGTTCTGGAATTATACAAGCAAGGCAATTAGGTAGTTGTTCTCCACTGTACTTCAAGAAGCAGATTCTGTTAATGGGAGTGAAGGCAAACCAATGAACGGAGAGAGTGCTATGCTTGGATATGAGAACAGTGTTTCTGCTTTGGATAAGCCATTGGTTGTTTCTCCATAAAGAAGGTAAGATTAACACCTCATGTCTTTATTAACCCAATTATAGTAATGCACTATTTTCTGAGTCCATTATATGTGTCGGACTCTGTGCTAGACACTAAAACCTCAATGATCAGTTTCGCTCAGGGATTCCTTTATTCATTCAGTAAATATTCATTGAGTCAGAATCTACTGTTAGAGGCACTAAGGGAGGTGTTGGGGGGTGTAGCAATGAGCAGAACATTGCCCTCTTGCAGTACACAGCTTGGTAAGGTAGACAGTAAACACACACACACACACATACACACACAACAATAAAAAAATAAACTATTAATTGTGATAAATGCCAAGAAGTATGGAGTCAGATGAGAGAATATAACTGGGGAACAATGTCAGAGAGGAGGCAACATTTAATCTGGAGCCTGAAGAACGGGCAGTTTTACAGGACAAGAACTGGCAAGAGTATACTGAGGAGAGAGACTTGTGTGCAGGTTTTGGAAGCAAGAAAATGCTTGATGAGTTTGAGAAACCAAGAGAAAGTCAACATCCTGAAACCTGGAACTTACGGGTCCCAGACACAAGTAGTCCTGGATGAGACTGAAGAAGCAGACATAAAAATAGGGCCTCAAGCTTTGATCAGCAAGGTGGTCTTCACCCCAGGCCAAGAGAGGCTATGGTACTTCCATGAGAATTCCTGAAGGAATGTAAGAGAAGGTTGGCCAAGATGTGTTTTCCAAAGGTGAGACTCACAGCGGGGGATATTCTCCCAAGTCTCTATAGCGGGGAGAAAATAAAATTCACATTTCTTAACCTGTCCATCCCAGTTGCAGAAGTTCTTACACCCACAAAAATCAAACAAGATATAATACAATCAGTCATGGCCATTCGAAGGGCCTACAAAACAAAACTCAATGCTTTTCTTTCTTTCTTTCTTTCTTTCTTTCTTTTTTTAACATAAAACCTTAATCTATTCACCATCCTTTAAGACAAATGACCATAATCCAATACAGAGTGTTAGAATTCCAATGACCAAATGAATGACGTAAAATTCTCACAGGGACCCTAGCTACTCATTCAATTGGGATTTATCAAGCTCTTATTCATTGCCAAGCACTTTGCAAGTAAGTCAAAGCCCCTACATTCCTGGAGCTTCCACTCAAGCCACAGAGGCAGATAACATGCAAATAAATACAGATAAGATCATCTCCGATTGTGATAAGTGCCTTTTGTGGAATTAAACCAGCAACCAGCAGGTGAATTGGTAGAGCGCCACCTCTGGAGACCTCTACTTTGCTACCTTGTCCTTGAGGAGATGGCATGGAACCCAGGCCTGAGTACAGGACGTTTTGAGGCAATCCAGACTCCATTTTTAGAAGAGAAATGATTCTTGTTTTTCATTAGGATACAAAATAGGACAAGGCAGTTATTTTAATGGTTGGTTTTAAGGTTAGGAAAAACTGTTCTGGCTTTGAAATCCAATCAGGAAGACCAGCAAATGCAAACCATTTTGCCAAACAATCCAAGAAACTTGAATTAAAAAAATATAATCAGACATGACCTGAGAACTATCTTCCTCTTAGAATCTCAGTTTTTTTCATACTGAAATCGAAACTGCAACCATTAAGAGAGGCCCTCGAAGCCAGTTCACAGAGTAGGCCCATGAACACAGTCAAAAGAGACTACCAGGACTTCTTAGCTCACGTTTGAAAAATCCTGTTTCACTGAATATCTTTCTTTAACATTTACTGTTCTTTTGGAGTTCTTTTGTTTCCTTCATCTTTTCTTTCTTTTTTTTTTTAATTTTATTTATTTATTTGACAGAAACAGAGATCACAAGTAGGCAGAGAGGCAGGCGGAGAGAGAGGGGGAAGCAGGCTCCCCATCGATCAGAGAGCCCGACGCCGGGCTCGATCCCAGGACCCTGAGAGTATGACCCGAGCTGAAGGCAGAGGCCCAACCCACTGAGCCACCCAGGCACCTCTGTCTTTTCTTTTACTATCAACAATCCTCCCCTTGAGTTCACCATGTAATTTCTGTTTTCCAGTAACTTCATGTAATGCTTCCAAATCTAAGTTTTAATCAGATAAAAATTTGGACATAAAACATATCTATTTGAAGAAAGGCAAGTGATACGGAAAGCTGTTTCCAGTGTGCTGGGGGGAGTGGATATGTGTCTGCCAAGTTATTGGCAATTGTTTCTTGTAGCTCTCACATTTAGGTGCTCAGAGAAGTATATTTTTAAATTTTCCTTTCCATTTTGCTAAAACCGGAAAAATGCAGTCGTCTTGTCTCGGCCGTAACAGGTAGTATCACATAACTAGTAAAGAGCACAGTACCAGGAAAGTACATATGTTTTTGCACCCCCCGCCCCACCAGTGAATGGCTATGCAACCTTGGGCAAATCCCTTAACCTTTCTGGAATTCTATTTCCTCATCTGTAAACAAAGAGGCTGGACCACATCAATAGTATTCAAATCATTTTTTCAAAGAGGTATCCTTATTAAATAAAATATGTGACAGTCCAATTATAAAACAGAATAAAGTGCATCTGCTTTGGAAGAACTGTGGGCATGTCCCACAGACCCACTCCTTCCTTCAAGGCTGCCCCTTGGTTATCTCCTCGGAAAGACCCACAGAACACAGTTTGAAGAGCACCACTCTAAGCCTCAAAAGCTATTTCAGTCCTTAAATAATGAGTCAGTGACTCTGTGAGTGCAAAGGAGGTAAGTCTCCAAAATCATACCTCGCAGATTCAAGATTTTATAGATTTACTGGTATCTACAAAAAAGTAGAAGTATTTATTTTCTCATTCTCTTGAATTACCTCGTTCCACTTTTGGTGACCAAACTTCCTTAAAAAAAAAAAGATTTTATTTATTTATTTGAGAGAGAGCAAGCGAGAGAGAACACGAGCAGGGTGAAGGACAGAGGGAGAAGCAGACTCCCCACTGATCAGGGAGCCTGATGTGGGACTCGAACCCAGGACCCTGGGATCATGACCTGAGCTGAAGGCAGACACTTGACTGACTGAGCCACCCAGCACCCAAAACTTCTTAAAGTACTGTTACTCTTAACTTAGTACAAACAAAATCTCATAGATTAGACCATGATGCAATTAGCTCCACTACCAAGTCTAACAGCGACGACAGAATCACAGTAATAAAAGCTAACATTTATTCTCTTCTTACTGAGAGCTGATAAGCATGGTCCAAGCACTTGACATCCACTCACTGAATTCTTATCAAGCTCCAAGAAAAAGATACTATGATTACAGAAAAAGAAATCGAAGCACAGAGAAGTTAAATGACTGCCCCAAGTCACAGGTAGCCAGTCTGCAGTCTGGTCCCAGAGCCTGTGCCCTCAGATACCCACAGAACAGCCCCTCCAGAACCATCCCCTCTCCAGCTGGGCTCATGTTCATGTGCCTTTCCTCCCATGCTCAACCCTCCTCAAAGGCCTCTTGGGGACCCTCCTCACACATATATTTATGTATCTGAACATTAGTGTGAAGAACCATGCCCTGGTTGATCACCAAGCTACTGCTCTGCTAGGACTTTGAAGATTCCTACAACTGTCTTCTCAACAGGTTCCAAAGCATGTTCACTGATCAAGTACAGGGAGCTGATCCTAGGACTAAGACTTGGAAGTTCAGTACCAGACCCACGGACTGAAGATGCCATAAAACTTCTGTCTTCCTCCTATTCCCTGAGACTGAACCATTCATTTGCCCACAGTAAATAAGCCTTGTGCCTTGCCATCTACTCCTCCCGTGCTCCTTTTCCTAAGATTAGGCCTGGACTATGGACATACCCACAGACACACTTACTGCCTCTCCCCCTCATTTGGTACTTGTCTACTTTTTTTTTTTTTTAAAGATTTTGTTTATTTATTTGACAGAGAGAGAGATCACAAGTAGACAGGGAGGCAGGCAGAGAGAGAGGAGGAAGCAGGCTCCCTGCTGAGCAGAGAGCCCGATGCGGGGCTCGATCCCAGGACCCTGAGATCATGATCTGAGCCGAAGGCAGAGGCTTAACCCACTGAGCCACCAAGGCGCCCCAATACTTGTCTACTTTTTATTGACACATAAAGCCTTACATATTCATGTAACTGTCCTTTTCCCCTCAGTGGACAATAAACACTCAGAGGATAGGCGTGTATCTTATTTTTCTCTATATTCCTAATGTCTAGGAAAATGTTGATATTAACAATCAATACCACATATTCACGGTGCAGTGAAAAAGCCCTGAAATTGGAATGAAGTGTCTTGATTCCTTCACTGACTGACTTTGTGATTATAAGCAGATTCCTTAATAGCTATAAATGACATTTTCCCAGCGGAAAGATGAACCTTATAATGTCATCTTAATATCCTCCAGAGTTTTTCTAAGGATAAATGAGAGAATGTGTAGGAGAGCACATTGTAAACCACGAGGATGACACATACTGTAGAATTATCATCGCACTGAAGATCTACCCTTATTTTCTAGAAGGGATGACTCTATGGCGTTTTTTTAAGCAATGCAGTCTAAGAGAGGTAATATTTCATGCATGCTTATTAGAAATGGATATAAAAATTAAGAAAACTTCACAGAGTGTCATTAACAGCAACCTCATCTATATGATCTCAAAGGCCAGGTGAACCTGCTCTACTCCAAGCAGTCATGTGTCCTGGCACCTCCGGGAAAGAAATCAGATGATCTATGTGCCCTTTATGGGTAAATGTGTTTTTCTCATCATCTTTACCATAAAGGGCGACATTCTGTCCTTTGTTTTGTTGTTCATTTGTTTTCCTGTTTTCTCCCTCTCTTTCATTTTCTCTCTCTCCTCTTATTAAATATTTCCAAAGCTGCAGGCCACAGTACATGTAGAAATTATACCTTTAGTCAAACAGAATAATACAAAACTGGGCCAATGCTATTACTCTACGTTAGCAGAAACTTCTTTAAGAAACTAAAGTAGGGATTGGAGTATAATCCTATCATTTCATCAGTAGTTGGCACTATAACCTATTGTTCTGGAAACAACTGGTAAACAAAACTTGAGCCCATTCCTGGGCTTTTAGGAAAACATTTTTCTCCTTTCTTACCCTACCCGGTATATTCCCAAGGACTTCGTGCTGCACTGTGACCCTTCCGGGCCTCAGTGATGGTTAAAATTGATTCTGAACCAAGGTAAACAGGGTTCCTCCCAAGGGCCTGGAGAGCTCCAGTCTGCAGAAAGCTAATGAACCCCTTGAAGTAGGCTGCTTCTCTTCCACCCACACTTTATTGAAATGCTTTTGAGTCTTATTGTGTTGTAATTACATGCTATAGAAAACTCGACCAACATCTATTTCAAGGATTGGACCCATGACTCTTACTAAAACATTTCAATTCCATTTTCCTGAACATACAATCTCTAAATGCATCTGTGAGGGCCCTCCACAAGTATTTCCATTTCACATTTCAGAGAACTTAAAGTGGTGCCGGTTCCTGACTTAGCTGGCGGTGGACGCCAGGGAAGATGGCTGAGGCTGTCCAGGTTGTTCTCTCTTTCCTGATATCGTCAGTGTCATATTTGATCCAAACAAAAGGATTTTAACAACATGTGTGTTTTGTAAAGAGTAATAGATAATGAATACTCATTTGTCTACAACCTACTTCCTTGTTATTTTCTTTACAAAATGTGTTCATTACAGAGAGAGCCACTTTATCGGTATTTCTTTTACAGCTGGTACTTTTTGTCTCTGTTTTCAGACATAATGCCTAACCCCAAGATAGACTTTTTCTTACATCGTCTTATAAAAATTCTAGCTTTGCCTCTTAATTAAGTCCTTCCTTCAACTAGAATTAATTTTTTTCACATGTTATGAATTAGGATCCGGTTGATTTATTTATTTTTCTGCATAGATAACCACGTGTCCCAGGAACAATTAATGTAATGGTTCCTCTTTTCCTTCCAAATCTCAATGTTCTTTCTACCATAGGTCAATTGTTCCCAAATGTCAGTTTCTGAACTCCCTCTTCTATTAGTCAATGTGCTTATTTCTATGCCATACCACATTGTCTTAATTACAATAGCTTTATGACTTTATAACTTAATTATGTTTTTTTTACCTAACTTCCCCATCTTAATCTCAGCCTTCAGAACCATTTAGGCTATATTTAGTCTTTGACCTCTACCACACAAATTTGACAAGAAACCCAGAATTTTGCTTGGAAATACACTGAATTTATAGACAGATTTGTGCAGAATTGATACATTTTTCAAGAAAACTTCTTAGACATAAACATGACATAGCTTTTCTTTTTAATGCTCTATATTCTTAATGATTTTCAATAGAGGTACTTAATTGTCTCTATAGAGCTCCTGCCATTTCTTTATTAAATTTTTTCCAAAAGGAGCACCTGGTGACCCAGTCAGTTGAGAATCAGACTCTTGGGTTTCAGACAAGGTCATGATTTCAGGGTGGTGAGATCAAGCTCATGTTCGGCTCCACTGAATACAGAGTCTGCTTTGAGATATTCTCTCTCTCCCTCTCCCTCCTCCTCTGGTCCTCCCCCACTCATGATCTCTCTCTCTCTCAAATAAATAAAATCTTTAAAAAATTTATTTCAAATTACATTATAGTTTTTGTTACTACATAAAAAATTATATATCATTTATAAATTAAAGTATACCTAAATATACATTTAATTATGAATCTATGTAATATTTAATTACATATATGTATAATATGTTGTGTATGTATATTAATTTTGTATTTGTTGCTGATGTTAAAAAACAGATTTGGTTTTGTATATTGTATGTTTATTAATTGGATCTTATAAACATTCTGCTGGAATTGAGTATCAGAAATGTAACAAGGCAAGCTGTTATCTAACAGTGTTTTAAACCAGATATATTAAGGCTGTCTAAATTGCTCATGGCAAAAAAAACAAAAAAAAATAAATAAACAGAAACCTGGAATTTTTTATTTTATGGGATGCAGCTGCTAAAGAATGGAAGCTAATCTCATAGACTTTTGATCTACAGAAATACTAACAAAATACAGAAAGTGAGTAGCATGGCCCGTCTTTAGCTTGTATCCTTAGCTAGTTGTTAGTCAAAACCTGGTGCAGGGAGTAAGATCGGTGATTCAGTGGGGTCTGTTTTGACAGTTCAGCTCTCTATGGTACTGCTTTCCACAAAGTAAATGAAATCTATAGCCTGTTTCAGAATTAAAAATACTGAGGAATACGATAAAATCTTTGAATAGTGGCACATATTGGCAACAGAAAATACAGAAGTGATACGGTCAGGCAACAGAAACAAATAAAACAAGAACTGAGACATTTTAAAAATAAACCTGAAAATCAAGCAAAAACATTCAGAAGCAGACTAAATCAGACAGGACATACCAGCAAGTAGACTCTATGGACAACATGGTGTAGGGGACAAACGATGCAAAGATAAAGAGTAAAGAAAAGGAATAAAAGGATTTAAAAGAAAGTCATAAATATAAAGCACAGGTAAAGAGTATCCTTTGTGTGTGGGGAAAACTGACCTAAAATGGTCAACAAAGAGACACAGCTTAATAAGATTACTAAAATTTAAGTCTACGGAGAAAAACAAAAACCAAAACCAAAACCTTACGGCATTCAGACAGAGTCCAAATTACTAACAAGGAAAAGAAAATCAGATTACCAACCAACTTCCTGCCAGCAATATTTCATACTAAAAAACAATGGATCAATCATTTACAAATACTTGAGGAAAAAATGTAAGCCAAAAACTTTGTATATAGCCAACCTTTCCACATAAAGGATACAGAAAAACAATCACAAACATTTTAAAACTAAAAATATCATCCTCATGAAACTCTCCTGATAAATGAAGCTCCAGACAACCAAAAAAAAAAAAAAAAAACCCAAAGTTTAGAAAATCATCAACATATGGTCTGAGGGTGGACATTAAATATGTTAAAGATAACGTGAACACTGAAAATTGGGGTTAGGTGCTATAAAAAAAGAACATCTAAGTATTACAAGCTAATGATGTATAAAAATACAAGTGATAAAATTAAGATGGGAATGGAAGAGTCATAGAAATTATTAGCTAATGATTACTTCATAGGTATTGACTGAATAAATTGATAATATTTGTCTCCAATAATTCAAGTAGTAGAAGCTTAAGTACATCTAGCTCTGCAAAGTCAAACACAAAAATAACCCTAGTGGCTAAAATTCCAGGGTGGTTGAGGGTGTTAAGTTTCCAGCTAACTTTACTACTACTTATGGTAGGAAATACACGGTTTCTAAAGGAAGAACTGAACAAATATATATAAATCTAACAACCAAAACAAAAATACAAAAGACCTAACAATAAAAGAAAATGGACTAATGAAAATAGCAAAGAGACCATTTAATATGTGGGAAATACAAAATAACAGAATTTGAATCAAACATAAAGTTTGTATCAAGAAATATAAGTTGGCTTTACTCACCTATTAAAAAATTTTCCCAGATTAGCTAGTAAAGTAAAATCCAATTATAGACTATATAAAATAGAGACTTAAAGCAAAGATATTCAGATATGAAAAATAAAGAATGAGAAAAATATAGTAAGTGAAAATAAAAAAAAAACCAGAGGTCGTGATCTTGATATTAGGTAGTAAAATACAATCCAGAGAAAAGGTAAAATGAATAAAAAAATTCTGCAATACAAAAATCTATAATGGGCAATAGAGCTAAAGCAAATATAAGCATGTATGCATTAGATAACATGTCATAGATTTCCATTAAGCAGAAATTACAGAATATATAAAGATAAATGAACATAGGCAGATAGTTTATCTTCTACCTTAATAAGAATACTTAAACTTTCATAACAAGTGTATATGGAACATTTAGAAAAACTGAACTTACATTAGGTTACAAAGAAAACCTTAATACGTTCCAAAATAACTGAAATAATATAAGCAGTATTCTTTGATCCCAAAGCAAAAAAAGAAAACAGAACAAAAAAAAACCCCAGAAATTAAATTTATTTATTTATTTTATTTATTTATTTATTTATTTATTTATACCATTTATTAAATAATTCTTGAATAAAAGGGAAAATAAAATATGAAATTGCTGAATATCGATTAAATAGGATAGATAGATAAGGATATTCTAAGGATAATAAAAGCAAGATACATCAGAATCTATGGGACATAACCAAGGAAGACTTTTGAGAAAACTCTATGTATTAGCTGCCTATATTATGATATGAAAATAAATGATATTAAAATCAATTTAAAAAGCTAGAGAAAGAACTACAAAGTCAACTGAATGAAAGCAAAAGGAAGGACTTAACAAAGCAAAAATATAATGATGAGTTGGAAAGTAGAAAACCAGCAGAACTAATAAAAATAAAATTTAAGCTAGTCTTTTGGGGAAAAGAATTGACAAAATATAGAAACCACTAGCTGACCTAAGGTTTCTAAAAGAAGGATAAATGCACAAAATAAATTACAAAGTAGAAGGAACCATCAAGCCAGAGGAAAATTTTTAACAATCATCAGAAACTTTTATGCAATTTAATGCAATAAATTTGAAAATCTATGAAAAATAAATAACTTTATCAGATTTTATACAGCAAAACTGACTCCAGAAGAGATGAAAAGTCTTTAGACTAATTACTACAGAAGAATTAAAATTTCCAGGGAGTTCTCCTCTGAGAGAGCCACCAGGTCCAGGTTTGGAAAGAGAATTCTACCAAAATTTGAAGATTTAAAGATCAAATATTCCCAATGCTACTTAAACTTTTCAGAGCATAAAAAAGAAAACTTCCACACTCCTTTTGTGGGGCATGTGTAACACTGAAAACAAAAACTAGTAAAGACTACCAAAAGAAAAAATTTCATACCAAACTTTAAGAATTTCAATGCAAAAACAATAAACTTCATTCCTAATAAAAACGACGAAAAACACAGAAATCCATAGAAACTCTTATCGGGACACCTGAGTGGCTCAGTTGGTTAAGAGTCTGCCTTCAGCTCTGGTCATGATCCCAGGGTCCTGGGATCGAGTTCCTCATCAGGATCCCTGCTCTGTGGGGAGCCTGCTTCTCCCTTTGTCTCTGCCTCTCTCTCTCTCTCTCTCTCTCAGTCTCTCATTAATAAATATTTTTTAAAATAATAGAAACTCTTGTTTCTATTGAATGTATAAGAACAAAGAAATGATTTTTACTTTGCCATTATTTTTATGAGGTATTAGAGTCATTATTCAACACAACTAGATAAGAAAAAAACACTTCAATTCTTAGAGATAGAAACAGGTAAAACAATCTATTTGCAGATGATATGATTATATATTAGGAAAGCCTATGGAAATGAATGGAACTACTCTAAACAATAAGTGAATTCAGTAAAGTAATAGTGTACAAAAATAACATTTAACTATCAATTAGCTACTTATGTGTTAACAATATGTATATTTATTACATTAACATTATATATATAATAGCTAGACATAATCTTAAAAATATATGGAAAATATATGTAAGGATACTTTAAAACACTTCTGAAAGACACACGAAAATAATCTGAACAAATGAAGAGGCACAACTTATTATTAAATGGGAAGATTCAATCTCATAAAGACATTAATACTTCCTAAGCCAATTTATATGTAACAGAATCTTAATGTTATCAAGTTTTCTCATGGAATTAAACAACTTAATACTAAAGATCACCTGTAAAAAGAAATCAGGAAGCATCACCTGTAAACCCCTGAGAAATCAGCAGGCAGCATTAGAGATAGAGCCTGACCAGAATTAAAACCCAATTTGGGGAAACCTGGGTGGCTCAACCAGTTAAGTGGCTGCCTTCCACTGAGGTCATGATCCTAGGGTCATGAGACCAAGTACCACACTGGGCTCCTTGCTCAGCAGGGAGCCTGCTTCTCCTTCTGCCTGCCACTCCTCTCACTTGTGCTCACTCTCTCTCTGATTTAAAAATAAATAAATTTTTTAAAAAATTTGGAGCTGCCATAAATAAAGCTATGTGATAATGAATCATAAATTGATTAACCTTAGAAGATAAGTAAAATTTCATAAAAGGACTCAAGTTTATGAAGAAATCATGCATGTAATTAAGGATGCATCTCAAATCACTTGAGAAAATAATTTTTTCATAAATGGTGCTGACAATACTGAAAAGCCATCTGGAAAAATAAAAAAAAATCAATCTTTATTTCACACTGTATATCAAGATAAAGTCCAAATGGACAGACCCAAGACATAAGAGTAAAAAGTGCTAAGAGCAAGCAGAAGTGAATATAATTATAATTTGGGGGTAGGGAAATCATTCCAATAATGGGAAAATTAATATATTTTTGCTATCAAACTTAACCTACAAAAAGCATTTTACACAGCAAAATCCTCCAAAAACAGTTGAAGTGTAAATGGAAAACTGAGAAAAGATTTTGGCAACCTATACTGAGAAAAGCTCATCTATCTCTAACATACATGCAGTTCCTAAAAAATCAAGGAACAGAAAAAGACAAGCTGGTACAAAAATTCACAAAAATATGAATATACATTCACCAAAGCATAAGTGAAAGAGGCCCTTATACATAAATAAGATGCTTGATTTCATTCAAAAATAAAAGGAAATGTACTTAAAACCATCCTGGGATACTTCTTGCCTCTCAGATTGGCAAAAATCCAAAAGTTTGAGGACATATTCTATTGGAGAAGCTGTGGAAAAACAAGCCCTCTTATACATGGATGGTGGAAAAACACAATGACACCCTGTGTCACGGGTAGTAAATAAATTTTCCAATATCTAGCAAAATTATGCATGCATGTATTTTTCAACCATTTATTTTATTTTATTTCATCACAATAAGTGTATTCTTTAAACCCCATCCCCAGTTTCCTCCATCCCCTACCCAGCACCCCTGGCAACAATTTGGTTGCTCTCCATAATGAAGTGTCTGTCTGATTTGTCTCTCTCTCTCTCTCTTTTTCCCTTTGCTCATTTGGTTTGTTTCTTAAATTTCACATGAGTGAGATCATATGGTATTCATCCTTCTCTGACTGATTTATTTTGCTTAGCACTATATATTCTAGCTTTATCCACATTGTTGCAAATGGCAAGAGTTCATTCTTTTTTAAGGCTGAATAATATTCCACTGTATATAGATATATACCACATCTTTTCTATCCATTCATCTGTTGATGAACACCTGGACTGCTTCCACAGTTTGGCTGTTGTAAATAATGCTATAATAAACATAGGGGTACATGTGCCCCTTTGGTACAGTGATTTTGTACTTTGGGGGGGAATTACCCAGTAGTAATTACCTGGAATGTAGGGTAGTTCTATTTTTAATTCTTTGAGGAATCTTCATGCTTTTTCCACAATGGCTATGCCAATTTGCATTCCCACCAACAGTGGACAAGTGTTCCCCTTTCTCCACATGCTCACCAACACTTATTTCTTGTGTTGTTGATTTTAGCCATTCTGACAGGTGGGAGGTGATATTGAATTACAGTTTTGATTTGCATTTCTCTGATGACCAGGGATGTGTATGCATGTATCTTTTGACCCAATAATCCCAATTCTAGGAATCTATCAAAAAGTACAAAATGTATTGCAAAAGTACAAAATGACTTAACCACAAAGTTATCTATTGTGGCATTTTTTTGTTGTTTATAGCATAAGACTGGAAAGAACCTACATGTCCATCCACAGGGGATTCCACACAATGGAATAGAAGATAGTCATGAAAAGGAATAAGGAAGCTCTTTGTACACATACATGTTGAAACCTCCAAAGCAATATGCAGAATATTATACATAATGATTACTTTCAGATACAAAGGGTATATGAATATACATATACTTTCAAAGGTGCTTATATCCTAATGTTATCCATTGAAATGTCTACAGGTAATGGGAGCTCAAAAATAGTGAACACACCAAGTACCAAGATTGAGATCTAAATACCAATTTCTCTGAAACAAATAAGACCTTAAAGGAATGTTGGTTCCACCTCCAGGGCAGAAAATTTACAATACAAGGCTAGGACATGTTCAAGGAGGCATTAAGGATGAATGATGTATGTCAAAATGACACAGAAGTCACATGAAGGAACTCTATTAGCCACAGCTGGCACAAGTGAAGCATCAAAAGAAGGAAAATAAATCAACTGGGCATTAAGGAGGGCACATGATCTGATGGGCACTGGGTGTTACACACAACTAATGAATCATTGAATACTACATCAAGAACTAATGATGTACTATATGTTGGCTAATTGAACTTAATAAAAAATAAATAAAATAATCAACTGATTGATGCACACTAAATAAACAAAACTCCACTAGCCCATAATGCCAGTAAAAAATTCTCGTAGGCCATTACTGGATGGAACTAGGACAGCAGCTCCCCTTGATGCTGCTGCTATCAGCAACTAGAGCTTCATGGCTTTTTGAACACCAAATATTTCAAAAAGCTAGTTTATATTTCCTTTCACTAGTTTTTCCTGCCCGTCTTCTCTTATACATTATACTTTCATTTAACGCATTGATACTCTGGTTGTTGTTGTTGTTGTTGTTTGTCTACTTCTTTACTAAAACTGTCCTCCTTGGGGACAACTGTGATGCCTAATTAACAAATGCTGAGTCCCTTCCTCTTGCTCCTACACACCTCTCTGTAGTATTTAGCATAATTCATTATCCTTATCCTTTGGAAAGCCATCCCTCCCTTGGAATCAGAGACTGTGCTTCTGTTTTCAAACAATTCTGCCTTAGCCCCAGGAGGACAGGTGGGAATTCTCTTCTACTTACAACTCCTAAAGATCAGCCTTTTAGGAGGTCTTTCCTCAGCCCTTCAGACATCTCCTTCTCCATCGTCTTGTCTGCTTATCATATCCATCCACCTTTTAACTACGAAGATGACATGAGTCTTTGATCTCCATCTCTCCTCTGACATTCAACTTCCTGATGAACATGACCTTCAGTATATCCTCTCTATACCTTAAACTCAACATGCATAAAGAAGAACTCCTCAGGATGTCCCCAGCACCACTCTTTTCCCTGTCTTCCTAACTCCTGCCCGGAGCACCACCATCCATGCAATGGCCAGAGCCTCAACTGCTCATCCTGACCAAACCCGGAAGATACAGGAGAAGCCCTTTTCCTCTCAGGGGTATATAGTAGGTAACCTTTCTTTATCATTGTACCATGATTGTTGCATCTTATTTTTCAACAATTAAGTCATGATGGATCTTAGAATCAGTAGCAAGAAGGAGTGGTAAATCATATAAACAAGTTAAGAAACTGAGTCTCTACTATGGTATAAAATCAAAGAAAATACTAATGGTGTGCTTTTTTCATCTCTTTTCCATTTGAAATGAAAATACAGGTAAAACATAAATAAGAATATTTAATGACTTAAAATGCCATAGAAGCATCAGAAGAGAAAACCCATCCTTATTCTTTGTATTAGGAGCCCACAAGGAGAAGGCAAGAACGCCAAGGGGAGAGGGGAGAAGAAGGGAACTTAATCATAGGTCATAAGTTCACATAACCATGACACTAATAATAAAGACAATTTTGATTCATAATAGGAAATGGAAACAAACACAGTAATTTCTTTTATCCTGAAGCCAAACCTTGATACACTCATAAAAGTAAGAGCTATCATCAATAGGAAAATATCCAAGAAGTACTAATACCTTGACATAAGAAATATTTCAAAGATGGGTAATCTGTGATCGTCACCCTTGATAAACATTTTATTGCCCTCCTGACAGCTCCAAAATGATGAACATATGACGTGTTCTCACCTTCAGAGTTATCTGTATTAGAGTATATTTTAAGACAGGATAAATGTATAATAAGTGTATTTATGCCAGCATGGAAATTTCGAGAGTGAATTGGTCATAAATGCAAGTGTACATGAAGGACTGATTTTTACCCAGAATCTATAACCATTAGAAATTGATGGAGGAAAACTCACTAGATATGAATGAACTGTGGCACAGTGGGGACCTGCTTAGGTCTTGCTTTTGCTTGCATTCATTTGTATAACAATATTACTCTACCAGTAGACAGTAAATTCCCTGAGGACAGGTCTGTTTTTTACACATTTTTTTTCATATCCTCCAGTATCATGCAGAACCCCAGAGACTTAAAAAAAAAAAAAAAAAAAAAAAAGAACCCAGAGACTTGGGAGTTCTCCATAAATATCTACTAAGTTGATTTACTCTGAATCCTAACTCACACAGACTTGAACTTGGTCATCTTTATCACTGGATTTTAATGTGACTCATTAAGATGAATGAGAATCGGAATTTCTGATGCTGACTATGGAGAGGTACCCACGATGAAAGCAGATCTGAAGGGGATGACTTGATTATCCCTGTGTAGTATGTATGCCTTACATAATATTAAGATTATTTTAAAATTGAACTGTCAAAAGTACTATTTTGATTATATTTAAGTCCATTAAGCTGATGTTTAATTGTTAATAATAAATGGTAAATACAAAAATAATGTGGTACATAGAAATGTAAGAAGTCAAATTAACCTCCTACACAGGATTAATTCTTGGGTTGGAATTCTGCCTTCTCCTCTGGAGCAATTTTACATTGAGTGGATCCTTACTGTTTACAGGCTTATTCCTCTTGAGAAATTAAAGACTTGGGGCTTATCAAGGTTTATAATATAGTGCTACTTAGTTGCTTTTGTTTTTAAGGAGAAACCTTGGTTTCAATGTTTAGTTTTTCTGCCTTTTTCAATAGAACCCCTACACATGCTTTCATGAATTGATGGTCAAGGTGGCTTTGCCTGAAATTCCAGTATGCATGCACACGCGTGTATGTGTGTGTCTAATATCTTTCATGAGATAAAATTCACACATCATATAATTACCCCATTTAAAGTGTATAATACAACTTGGTTTTAGTCCGATAAATATTTTGATTGATTTTCAATCACAGGTAGTAGTAATAATGGCAGATTGCTAATCTCTCTCTCTCTCTCTCTTTTTTTTTTTTTTTTTTGGACTCAATTTTTCTCCAGTACCGTTTACAATGTCCTATTCCCAGGGTTTGTCAGAATGTTAAATGAAAGACTTTGACAAATCAGTCAACTGGCATCTGCTGTTGACTCATTAAAGACTCAGAACTGGAAAGAACCAAGGGACCCAGGGTCAGAATATAAATAATCTTTTTACCTGTATGCTCACACAGTTAATGAGATGCAGCATAGAAGAAAACCCACCCCAGTACCGCACTCACTGAAGATGTTAAATACATGCTGCCCTCTTTTCTTCTTTTTTAATCCAATTCTATAGAGTAGAGTGGAAAAAAGGTCATGAACACATTTCTTGAGATAGGAATGAAGCAAAGAGTTATGCAAAGCAAAGCACACCTGCAAAGTGATAGAGGGCATCCAGCAGAACTCCCAGAGTCACGAAAACTGTCTCCGGTCCAGGACTGACTTTTCTGATGGGTGGATCCCTTGTCCCTCACCCCTCCCACTGCACCTGCGTCCCCAGCTACTCTAATGCCCCCCTCCATGTGGCACACGTTTTTTACAAGCTTATTCCTCTTGAGAAGGCTTGAGAGAGGAGAAATCTGCAAAGGGAATATAGAGAGAGGTCCCTCTCTTCATACCTGAGAAACCTTTGGACATTCTGAATTCACCAAGTTATTCCAGAACTTTATTTTTTACTCTTTCAAGTAAAGAATCTGCAAAGAATGTACATCAAGCTTTACATAGGAAAAAAATTTTTTTTTTAAAAAGGGCCCATAACTGTTGCTGGAAGCACTGTTTTATTTGCATGTTTTTATCTACATGTTTTTTTTTTCCTGAAATGTTTACAATAAACAAGCTAAACTGAGAATTGTTCTTGCTTCTAGAAAATGACTTTTTCTTTTCCATTTAAAATGGAATCATCTGGAAACAGTCTGCTATTTAGTAGAAGAGGCCAAATGTTCTCTCTGGTGCAGCAACCTGTTTTTCTCTTAAGGAAGAGCACTCATTCCTATTCCATGCCTCCAAGTAGAACTTTCTGCTGTTCGATACTATTTCCTACAGGCAGAGCCTCCTGATGCGAGAGCAAGGGGAAGAGTTAGGTCAACAACCCTCTGGCCAGAAGCTGGGTGAAGGGAATATTCTGCTTGTCGAATAAGCCTGGCTTTTCAAACGGATGAACAGTTTTTTCTCTGAGAGTGAATAGGACTCGAAACAGAGTGCTTTGGCTTCACTGAGAAATCTGCAAATATTTCTCAGAATTTGTTAGCGCTGATGGCGCCAGCAAAACAGAATTAGGCTGCCCCTTGGAAACTGGATAGTCTTACTGAACACGCAGTTTACATTGTTTCCTCCAACATTACATCTGCCTTCCAGCATAGTAACTGCGCTCCTACAAGAACAAAGAGACTCCACCAGGATGATATACGTTGAACATTTTTGCTTCTGTTTTTAGGTCTATATTTTTCCAACGCGGGCACTTGAGCAGGACTAAATGAAGAGACGCATTCCTAGTTGACACAGAGGACATATTTTGTGTTTTCTGATGCCAAAACACACCAGAAGATTAGGTGCTAGAATGGAAAATAGTTCTCTCCATTTCCTGATTACTTTCACAGGCGTTCTTATTATCTTTAACTTTGCTCTTGTAAAACAAACACACAGCGCGAGAAATTACTGGGTTCTTTATTTATACCTTATAATAACCTTTATTTCTTGTTTTCGCAGGAAGAGATGACTGCACTTAGAGCCTGGAACTCATTGCTGCAGGACACAGGGAAGAACTGGAAAGTGTGGGCAGGCTAAGCACGCCAAGGGTAAAATTAGCCTCCGAGCATATGACTACCAGGAAAGCTCTGAACTACCAGTATCAAGATATCATGGGTTGTCATCGGGGAGTAAATCAGGCAATAACTCTTTTTAAATAGAACTCAAGATAGGAAATATGTCCTCCGTTCACAAATGTGGGATGCCAACCCAGCAGGTTTTTATATTCCTGTAATCACTAAACTCCATGGGCCAGTACTAACCTCTCAGTAATTACAAGGCATGACCGGGACACATTTTATCCTCCTGATGGCCTTGCAAGGCACAAGGTTTGAGAGAACGGGATATCACTGTAATCAATCACAGATAAGCCCCGTCTCCAGGGAGCGGCGTTGGTAATCCGTGGGTGACAGGACTGCGTGGGACTCCTGGCTTTCCCATTTCCCTGTTTCTTTGCAGAGGTAAACAGCCTACGGAGGTGGCCAACTTTTCAAAGGTTGTGTCACAAAGCCAGAGCTAAAATTAAAAGGAGGACTCTAACGTTCATTTTGTGCTTACCAGTTGTCAGTTAAGCTTTGACACTTGGGGTTTTCTATGGTTCGTTACAAACTGAGTTTACTGTGCACACTCTGGTGGGAAAAGACCAACAGGGAGGACAGCGTGATTTATGCTAATCAGAGTTGGATGTTATCAAAAGGGTTAGGAGTGTACAAGGTAAAAACATAAATAGTTGTTCTCAGCTATCACTCAAAACCATCTTGCAGGTAGTTGGAACCTCAAATGGGCAGCTGGTCACATATTTTTACTGTTATACATGGATCAATGCCATCAAAGGGAGTCATCCCGCCAACAAACAAAGGGTAATTTTTTTTAATTTTTTATTTATTTCTTATTTTTTTTATAAACATATAATGTATTTTTATCCCCAGGGGTACAGGTCTGTGAATCGCCAGGTTTACACACCAGAAAGGGTAATTTAATAATATGGACATTTCCTGATATTTGGGTGCATGTTAATTAGGAAAGTATAGAAAATTTTATATTATAAATCAAATTTTATTTTTTATATTTTATATTATTTATATAATTTACATGTATTTATATACCTTTCTAATTACTACAATGTGCCTGAGTGTCCTTAAATCCATTAAGATCTTGAGGAGTTTACTTGATAGTGTCTCTAGTTAGTCTAGTTAGGAAAAAATAAGAAGCAGTTTATCCCTGTTTGGAATTCAGAAGCTGCAGAACAGGTCTGTGGAGTAGAAGCAGCGTGTAAGCCTTAGCCAAATGTATTTAGTAATTTTAAAAAATCCTTTCAAAACAGACGGATTTTAATTTCTGCTAAGTCTTTAAGGGACCAAGCCAGGAATTGATGAATAGCAATGAATAGCAATAAGAAGTGAATGAGTTTGGGGCACCTGGGTGGCTCAGTGGGTTAAAGCCTCTGCCTTTGGCTCAGGTCATAGTCCCAGGGTCCTGGGATCAAGCCCCACATCAGGCTTTCTGTCTGCTCAGCAGGGAGACTGCTTCCTCCTCTCTCTCTGCCTGCCTTTCTGTCTACTTGTAATCTCTGTCTGTCAAATAAATAAATAAAATCTTTAAAAAAAAAGAAGTGCGTGAGTTCAATGACAAAATAGCTAAAATGACCATCAGATGATGTAGATTCTACTGATGGCCACAAGTCACTCAGGTGACCACAGCCGTGAGATTAACAAACAGTTACTAGAGAATCGTAGAAGACTTTGTGCTTCAGAGGTAACAAAAGGGTGAACAAGCTCTGGTTCCTGCCCACAAGAAGCTCGTGAGCAGGTGAGGAAGAGAAGACCCACGATCGCAGTATCTGCATGGTGGCCGGGGGGTGAGAGCAGACCACACACAAGAACCGAGAACAAGGAAAGGCCCCCTTTGCCTACAGAGGGGAGGGTGTGAAGAAGGGTTTAATGGAAGAGTACATCTGAAATGAGCCATAAAGAACGGGTAAGTTGCTGACAAGGAATCCTAAAGGCAGAGGACCTTTCAGAAAAGCTTGAAGTGTGTAGTTACATTGATGCCTCTCAGGCTGATTTCAGCTCCTGGGTGTTTTTAGCCTGGACAAGAGCTCACCAACTTCACTTAATTCTCAACACTGCCTTTTGGACTCACGCTCACTGGCCTTTCTCATTTATAACATTTGACTGGCTCTGCAGATGTTTGTGTTTAGAGAGACATAATGATCAAGATAAGAAGTCTAGACAGTTTCTTCTAAGGAATAGAAAGAGCCAATCGAGGCTGAGTTAGGAAGTGTCATGATCATAATTGAGTCTTAGAAAGAAATCAGGGGTAACGCTGTGGGGGCCAGACTGAAGGAAAGAGGGGTGGTGGCCAAGAGAGACAGACTATAGTGGAGAGGCAATAATCTGGAGAAGGGACAGTGAGTACCTGTGCAGAGAGCACATGGGGGCAGAGGGATGGAGACCAAGGAGAGGTATGGATTTCAGAAATGGCTCAGAAATGACGTGGCAGCCGGGGTAACATGATGGGTGGGGCGTGTGGCCTCCATGATTAACTCAAACCTTATAGCTTCAGTGTCCAGATGAATGTTGATGTCACAAACACAGAGAATAAAGAAAAGGAACAAAATGGATAAGGAAGATAATGTATTCGAGTGAGAGATAATGGTGAGTCTGAAGAGCTTACAGGGCACTGAAGTAGAAAAGTCTAGAATTGTTCTCAGTCAGGGTCAATTTTGCACCTCCCCTACTGCCGCACACTGGGCATGTTTAGAAATGTCTAGAGACATTTGGGGTTACTATCACTGGGGAAGAGGGGTGTTAACCCACTAAAAATGTTCGTAGTGCAGAAGTTGAGAAATCCTGGTCTAGAGGAAGTGAGAACTTCCAATCTGGAACTGAAGAAAGTAGGAACAGAGGCAGATTCATTATGCCGCAGTAAGAGACTTGACAGAACATTACCTACAATGAAAGTATGTGGAAAAGAAAGAGAAGCATGTGGCTGACAAAATCCTAGACAGTATCAATACCTCACTAGCAAAATGAGTTCTTTGGGGTGGGGTTAATGTCACAAATCATTTCACATGTTTTTTTTTAAGTAAACTCTACCCCCTATGTGGGGCCAGAATTCATAACCCTAAGATCAAGAGTTATACGTTCTACTGACTGAGCCAGACAGGTGTCCCAGACCCTTTTATATTTAAAATGCAATGACATGATCATCCAAAAAAATTAAGCTCTGAAGACACATTCCAGTCTGCAGCAGGGAAGCATTGTATGTGGTCTGCCAATGTGTTATAACTTGGTCACAGAACCACACAACTGTAACACAAGAAAATTAAGAAAGAAGAATTTGGAGGAAGAGGAGGGGGAAGAGGTGAATGAGAAGAAAAGAAGGAAGGAAGAAACAAAGGAACACAAAGAAGAGTGTGGAAGGGGGAAACATCAAGAGCAGAGAAACAGGGGAAGGGAGAGAAGGGGAGAAGAACAGTAGAGACAAACTCTAGAACATACAGAATACAGCGTGAACACAGTTCTAAAGAACAAGACTAGTGGCTATCCTCAAAAATTCTGACAAACTCTAATACGGGACTCTATTCCATGAACACCAAAATCTGCTTCTTGAACAGTATCATCAATGTTTTTCAAAAGCTATCTGACACAAATGACAAAACGGTAACCAACACTTGCACAATTCTCCAGTACTTAAATAAACTTCACTGTTACTCTGCTCCACAGGGCTCGCCAGGGGTGGGGAAGCCTGGAGAGGGACAGGAGATGGGGAGGTAGTGGAGCACTCCAAAGTGAAGGAATGTGGAAGGATGCATCACAGGCAATCTGGCAGCCCTAGATTGCTGAGCAGAGGCAAAGGAAGTTTGCAAGAAGCAGCTAGAAGATGGTCCTTTCCCATTCAAGTTTTATGTGGACCACAAATATTAGGTATGCCTGGAAACCAACAGAGGCATCACTGACCAAGAAAGAGGATGAAGAACATGTGCACAAGACAGAGGCAGTATGAGTGTCGAGCCAGACAGATCCCGAATTCCAATTTAGGCTCCCCCATTAGCTAGTTGGATGCTGTTTGTGAGTAGCAGAATGGCTCCAAAACAGCTTCTTTCTGGTCAAATGTGAATGGTAGGCTTCCCAGGCACGCCATGATGTTTAAAGAACATGATGTATGTAAAGTGTCAACCCAAATAAAATACATTAACTAAGGTAGCACATTTGAAAACTGAAATATTCACTTTTGAAAATGAACAAGTAACTTTTATGAATTCATAGAACTGGGAGTTGCCTTCAGAAGGCTGGTCAAATTTTCTCCTTTAACTGATAGGAAAAGTGGAGAAGGAAATGAAGAGGCTATTCTGGTTTGGGTGTATGTGGGCCAAAAGAGACCTTAATTAAAGGGAGGTTACTCATTTTTTTTAAAATATATGTAACACAAGATGAAGGTTGAGTTAGAAAATTAGAGTCCATAGTTATATAGATGTGTATAAATACAAACATAATATGTATCTGTAAAAATACATACAAACATGCATACCTATGTGCATATATATAAACATTCATTTATTATGCATATGTACATATAATATACAAATTATATATGTGTATATTCAAAATAACATACTGCTCTGAGGATGTTCTATTAAGACGTCTAGCATCCTCCAGCAGAAAGCTGTCCTTAGCTTCCCGTGAAATTCACTAGACTGCATCTCCCATGTTCACCCCTTTGTAAAGTAAACATATCTTGTAAAATTCTTGGGCACCTCACAGAATACCAACTAAAAGAAGTTTAGGCGTAAGTTGCTGATTATAAAGGATGCACTTTCCCCAAGCTTTGGTCAGGTCACTTACCTGTCCAGGAGCAAGTTAGGAGCAAACAGGAGCTTCCCTGGGTGCTCCATGGAGCGCCAGACAAGTCCAATCATCAGGATCTCTAGCCAGGCACATTCCAGAAGGTGGACCTGATCATGCAGGCTCAAATCAACAAAGCCTAAAACAAGACAAGAAAACCCTGCTGACTTAAAATGGAAAGTCGTCATTACTAGTGAAATGAATGCAAGTAGGTATTTGAACTGGTGAGGTCTATTTTCTATTAGACAGTATGGACGTAATGGAAGCACACTGGATAGGAAAGCCAAGGAACTATTTTTAAACCTAGTATATCAGTGAACATTAATGTAGGTATAAGTTTGTTGGTGCCTGAGTATCACATCTATAGAAATATACGAACTTACACAACCCCCTTAGCTTTCTATAAAGTTCTATACTTAATGTTTTAATTTATTATCTTAGACATTTTTTTTTACTTAGCTATCTCTAATAGCCCTATGTGATTACTATGTTTCATTTCTGATTCAGTTGCAGATATTTAGGTACAAGAAATTTAAACTATTGCCTTAAACCAAATAGGAATTAGAGCATAGGCAAGGACCGAAGTCACTAAATTTCTATTTCTTTGCTTCATCCTTAAGCCATGTTCTTTTCTTTCTTCACACTATGTTAAAAAAAAAAAGGCTAATAAAATAGCATGTGTAAATAAATAACTTGGGGGGGGAATGAGTCAAAGGAATAAAGGTGACATTATAATTACTTCTGATAATAAATACTAACGTGCCCTTTTTTGAAAAAAGGGAGATTAAATTTTTTCCCAATCATCACTGACAACATGGCAGATGCCTAATGATAATAATAATAATAACAACAACAATAAGCAAGAGGAGAAGAGGAAAAGGGAGAGGAGGAAGAGGAAGAGAAGAAGAGGAGGAAGAGGAGGAGAAGAGGTGGAGGGAGGAGGAGAAGAAGGGGAAGAAGAAGGAGAAGAAGGAGGGGAAAGAAGGGGGGGAATGAAGAAGGAGAAGAAAGAGAAGGAGGTGCAGGAGGGGAGGAAGGAAGAAGAGGGGGAGGAAGAAGACCGCCAATTTACTGAGCCCTTACTATGGCTTTGAAGTACTAAACAATTAGCTGTTCATTTCTGATACATGAATGGGCCATCCTTACTGCTAAATAGGTGACTAACCATACAGAGAAACCCCAGCTCCACAAAGATCTGAGAGTCTATGCCCCGTGAGGTCATCATCCCCTAATCAAACCTCACCAATTCTATCTTCAAAGTAACATGAAAATTCTTCCTCTCC
Source organism: Meles meles (assembly GCF_922984935.1). Classification (NCBI taxonomy): domain Eukaryota; kingdom Metazoa; phylum Chordata; class Mammalia; order Carnivora; family Mustelidae; genus Meles; species Meles meles. The sequence goes on from NC_060070.1 coordinate 15,189,016, forward strand.
TTTCTATATACTGTCACTGTTTTAATCTAATTCCTAAGAGTCTCTCATCTTTGTCTGACTTTTTTAACTCAGCATAATTATTTTGAGACTTACCCATGGTCTCCTTGTATGAATAGTTGACTGCTTTTATTGCTGAGTGGTATTTCATATTGTATATGGAAATATACAATAAATAAATACAATTTGCTTATTCTTCCATTGGACATTTGTGTTGTTTCCAGTCTGGGGCACTTACCAATACTTTTATGAGCAATTTCTGTACTAATTTTTTGTATGAACATAGACTTTAATTTTGGGGGGTAAATATTTAAGACTCTGATGGCTGGACCAGATGGTAGGTGTTTATATCACTTTTTAAGAAATTGCCAAATTGTCCATTTCATATTCCCACCAGCAACAGATGATAACACTCGTTGCTCCATATCCTCACTGACAGTTGGCATGGTCAGTCTTTTTTTTTTTAATTCTTTATTTAAATTCAACTTAGTTAACATATAGCATATTATTAGTTTCAGGGGTAGAATTTCTTTTTAATTATAGACGTTCTAGTAGATGGACAGAGGTATCACACCGGTTCTGTGTTTTAATTTGCATTTCCCTAATAACTAATGATGTTGCATGTCTTCTCATGTACTTCTAAGAGATCACTATCATACATTATATTGATATTAATTATGCATGTGTCTATAAATTCTGCTAGGCTGCATATTCATCAGAAGCACAAATTCCGCTTTTTAAAATTCGTATTTGTTACACCTTCTCCTACATCAATCAACCATTCCAAGGCCCCTTACAGTGTAGACTTTCTCAGAGAAGCTGTCTTCCATTGGAAAGAGTGAGTTTCACTCACTGAAAGCAGGGCTTGCAATTGGAGAAAAAATTTGGTAGCTCTGTTCATAAAAAACAAACAAACAACAAACAAACCATGACTGGGTATTAAAACACCATAACTGGTTTTCAGGCCTCCTGGATAGAAAAAGGAAGAGATATCTGTACAACCGACAGCTATTTACCTCTGGAGTATACTGGGTCAAAATGGACTAACCTTGTTCTGGAAGAAACACTGCCTCAGGCAACAGGAAATGTTTCTTTTTCTCAGTACCCAATGTCTAATGGGATAAATTGACTCAGTGAGCAGTACTTAAAAGGAAAGCTCTCAAGGAAGTTTAATTCTCTAAGATCTTACCTCAATCTTTTGGGTAAAGTCTCAGAATAGCGTTGTAAATGGACACTGTCAATTAGACTCACTTTCAGAAATGTTAACATTTGAAAGTGATGTCTTCTGGGATACCTAGGAGGCACAGTGTATTGAATGACCAATTCCTGGGTTTCAGCTCAGGTCATGATCTCAAGGTCGTGAGACTGAGCCCTGTGTCAGACTCCATGCTCAGCATGGAGTCTGCTTAAGACTCTCTCTTTCCCTCGCCCTCTACCCCTTCTCCCCCCCCCCATGCTCTCTCTCACTCACTCTCTCTCTCTCTAAAATAAACAAATAAATCTTTAGAAAAGTGATGTCTTCTTTCATGACATTCACTGTTTTATAAGGGAAAAAATATAACCATGTGATAATGTCATCCATGATGACACGTACACCCTGCTATTCAATACCCTCCAGAAACCTCAAACAATCACACAGGATGAGATTGGGGAGTATCTTTCGCGAGAACCCCAGTTGGCCACACAACCATTCGATTTTGGAACACCAAAGGAGTGTTTTCTGGTAGCAACCTTACATAGTAAACTGAATCATACTTTTTAATTCTCACTTCAAAACTTCAGTGCAATTTAAGTCTGACAGTTTTAGTGGTCTCTTGGGAGCCTCAGAAGCTCACCATAACCATTTGTACCACACAAGTCTGGTGATTATGAAATCTGTCTGAAGTAGGTCTGCTAGCAATAGTTTTTAGTCTGAGTACAGCAGAATTGCTGGGGCCTTCTGTTGAGATGATACAGATCTCTCAAAAAAAGTGTCTCTTTAGTTATCTTTCCCAACTGTACATATTGCCTTCAGACAAGGGCCGTTGTATCTCCTGCATCGTGTCCTCTGCAAGTTCCCGGAGCATGAGTGGGGGTGGTGGGGGTGCAAAGATGACTATCAACCTTCTCCATGAATGTGAAGGCTCCTGAAGACTGTCCACTAAAGACTCTCAATTTGGAGTTCCTGGGTGGCTCAGTGGGTTAAAGCCTCTGCCTTCAGCTCAGGTCATGATCCCAGGGTCCTGGGATCGAGCCTGGCATCGGGAATCTCTGCTCAGCAGGAAGCCTGCATCCCCCTCTCTCTCTGCCTGCCTCTCTGCCTGCTTGTGATCTCTCTCTAATAAATAAATAAAAATAATAAATAAAAATTCAAAAAAACATTATTAAAAATAATAATAAAAAATAAAGCCAATGGAGACAAATAATGTACTAAATCCCAAATGAAATTATATTATCTATCTATGGACATGAAGCTTCAACCCTTAACTATTTTCCTTATAAACAAGAGGAACGACGGACAGTTCCAACTGGATCTGCTACAATAACATAAAGGCATTCAACAAGGCCTTTCTCAAATCCTTGAATGTGTTGCCACTGTGAAGACCAGAGGGAACAGCGTTTATGGGATATGAACACAGGCATCAATGACAGATGTTCTTCCAGGTGACATAGTCAGAGACAGTTCACCTCCCATCACCTGGGGATCCCATCTTAGCGACAGTGAGAGTGACAAGGGGCCCTGAGCCTGTGGAATCCACAGCAGTGGGACAGAATGGATACCTAAAAAGTATAGTTTGTTGAGACCAAAGGAAATCAGATGCAAGGAAATCTCATTTTATAAAATAGAATTTTCAAAGAAAGCAAACACGGATCTTTTCCTCTAGCCTACATTCAGAGATCAAGTCATAGAGTATCTACAGATGGAATATCCTGGAAGACAGAAATGCCTCACCTCCTACTCCCCACGGACTATGTGGGCAGGGCTCTGATGAAGTTGAGAGAGGTCTCTTTCACAGAGAAATAACCCTTTATACATACAACTGGCTCTATGAGCTCTAGCTTTATCACCACATAAATACATTCCTCCCTCTGTCCTCCATTATAAAATAACTGTTCTTCCTGCAAGATTTTTATCTTAGTTTTAACTGTGAAAGCAGTTCATGGCATGTCCTCCTCCTTCCCTGGGCCACATGAGACCCTAAACCTCCTTCCCCACTCTGTTGGAGATTGCCAGACAAATTACTAAATTTGCCTTGGCACACAGGAGATCCTTCAAGCCTCGCCCTCCCTTAGGGGGTATGACATGGCTCTTAGAAGTGACATGGAAAAGTGTGCTGAGATCCTTAGGCAAAATGACTAATATAATATGAATGCTTATAAAATTCTGCACTGCATTGGGGTAAAAGGTAAATAAATCATAGTGGCTCTTCAGGATAAGCATGAGGAAAAATAAGTACTCTGGTAATTATATTTCTTACTTCCATGGGATAAATCCATAGAGATGTAAAGTGAGGTAGAAACCCTGTGGAAGAAAAAAAGCAACTACAAAACTAGAGGCCAGGTGGTTGGTTCCCTTCATAAATCCACTGGAAAAAAATATTAGTTTCCTGACCTTCAGAAAAAATTAATCATGTTCTCAGTCATAGGATGACCCCAATGTTCTCCAAAATGTCATTTTTGAAATTGCCTATTAAAAGCTTTTTGTATTGCTTTAACTCAATAGAAGAAGATTTAAATAATTCATCTCTTCTTCTGGATACCAAAGACTCAGTGGAGGAGGAGAAGGAGAAGGAGAGGGAGGGAAGGGGAGGAGGGGAAGGGGAAGGAGAAAGAGGAGGATGGGGAGAAGGGGAAGAAGGAGAAGAGGAGAAGAAAGGGAGAAGAAGAATGAACATGAAACTATCGCATAAAGACAGCTACAAACCAAACAAAATTGGGGATTTCTGGGAGAAAGCCTACAGAACAGATAATACCAGAGGGACCTAGGTCCCAGTTCAAATGCTAAGCAGTCTTCATGCCCTCCATTTGTAATAGTTTCTCTTTTTTTCTCCAGAAAATGGCCACTTGATGTCATACTATGGATGTGTACCCCACGATATGACCTCCCGCCTCCAAATAAATTCTTAGATCCTCTTTTTATGCAGTCCCATTATAAATTGTGATTCCCATTCTATAACTCTTTAAGCTATATCCAGCAACATACAAGCACTGAAAAATTGTTAAGCAATGAGCTGAACCCATTTAAATATTATCATGCGCCCCTCTAACCAAATACATAGCACTGTTACAAAGTATTTAAGTTGCGACAGATTATCACAATGCAAGAGCATATGGGCCTCCTCCCCAGCCTGCCCCACATCACCATGTCTGTGGGGTGACACTTTCCTTTCCTCTAAGAAAGGGAAGGGTGCACAGGCCCCGCTCTGGCACAATACCACTTATCCAACGCTCTTGTGCAATCACCATACTAAGAGACATCCACATTGCCAATACCAAGCTGACACTTTCTTGAGATTACAATAGCCCTCAATTCTCAGGCCCGATTATGACAAGCTATTTCCAACATGGGATTTTTTTTTTATTATTTTTTTATTATTATCAGGAAAGTACACCAACCTTCCTCCCCATCCTCCCAATGGAATGAGGAGGACAGAAGTAATGAAAAGAGTATGACCTGAAAAGTCAAGTAGACCTGGCTTGAAATTCTTCTGTGGCCTACAGCCAGTAACTTACGATCTCTGAAAGCTCTTCCCATCTGAAAAATGTAGATGGACTGACCTACCACTTCGGGTTTTTATAAAAGTAAAGGACTTGGCAGATGTCCTGAAGTACCAGAGTCCTACTCAGTGATATTCGTTCTTCTTCCTATTCATCCCGACAGGCCTGGAACTTCTTCCTAATAGAAGGGAACATGACTTTTGCAAAGCACCAGAAGAAATGTTTTGTTTCAAAATATTTTAGATTTAGAGCTTCAAACCTAAATTGGGCACTTTGTGTTTGCCCTGACTAAGTCACGTTGTGTTTTCTGTTTATATTTTTCTTTTTATTTATGTACAAAAATAACCTAATAAAAAGGGATAAAAGACTTCCTGGACATCAAACAGCTCTTACAAAACAAAGTTTTCATGATTTAAAAGTGGAAGGACCAAGAGCATGTGGATTGTATTTCTCCTAAAATACATATGTGAAGAAATGAGAAAAGAAAGCACGTTTGGGGTTTTATTACACTCAAAGCATTTCAAGATGTTTAGCAAATCCGGAATCCAGCTGTATTCATACCCCCCAATGTAAATGGTCGATGGTTTCCTACTGAACTCAGCGGACTTCCACACTGTATTTGCTGCTCCTTATTTGTCTTTAGAGAGAACGAAGCTTGCACTGTGGTGATGACCTGCCTTGGGAAATAAAACAGCATTCTCCAGGCACTGCTCAGCAATAAAAACCAGTGGTTAAGTGAAGAACTGAATGTGACAAATTTGATATTTTAAAAATGTCACATTCAGCATGGTTGATAGCCGTGAGTTGAGTTTGGAGAATTCAGGGCAGAGTTTTTAAAGTAAACTAATGTTTTTTGAATGAATGGCGTGTATCTTAAATGCCCCTTATTAAGATGACTGTATGTTGAAGGAATTATAGATGATGAGGTCATGATATCATAAATCCACACTTTTTCTTTTCTTTTCTCTAGCCAGACAAGGGTACTATGTTTTCATATAATATAATGAGGACATTTATGACGTCATTACCAATTCAACTATGGTGTTGTTTTTTTTTTTTTTAAGATTTATTTATTTGGGAGAGAGAAAGAATGTGCACAAGGGTGGAGGGCCAAAGAGAGAGCCCCTGCTGAGTGTGGGGTTCAATCCCAAGAGCCTGAGATCAGGACCTGAGCTGAAATCAAGGGTCAGACATTGAATCGACCAAGCCACCCAGACACCCCAACTGTTGCTGGGCTTTAACCACCATCCCCCACACTGTATTCAAGGAACCACACCCCTTATAACACTTCTTTGAAAATTATTAGACTTGCCCATGAGAAATATATTCAGACTTCACTTCAAAAATTTTCTAGCATTTTTTCCCCACTCTGGACATTAGGCTAGATTTTTTTTTTTTTTTTTAAACAGTAGGCTCTATATCCAATGTGGGGCTTGAACTCAGGACCCTGAGATTAAGAGTCGCATGTTCTACTGCCTGAGCCAGCCAGATGCCCCCTGGACTTTAGGCCCAATTTATTGTATAGTCATCATAAATGATTCTAGGTATGGATTTGTATGTACAGTAGTTGATGATTACATTTTACTTACCTAGCAATATTTGATTTTTTTTAAAACACATCCACACATAGCATATGAAAAAAGTATATGGAAATAAATTGTGTTTGATCTAGAGAGAAATTATAGAACTTCTTTGATTAGAAGAAAAGTAGAGCTATTTTGAAAAGGACCTCAAGATCTTAAGGTTTAGGATGATATATTGTAGCTTATGTAAAATAATTAAAATACAAGAAAGGAAATTATTCTTGACCTTAAGTAGGAGCTTTGTAAAATATTTCCCTGAACTTCTGTTTAGCAGTTTTGTTGACAACACACTTTGAAATGGCCAGGTACATATTTTCTTATTTTTCTAAGGCTGGATAGATCTTAATTCTGGAATTGTGAAATGGTGACTATTTTCTTATTAAAAATTATGTCCTCAGGTTTGAGTATGTCATTGCATCTTCGGGAAAGGATAGATGAAGCTACATCCCTCATGTAAGCGTCCATTTATTCTGCAAATTTCCTTCTAAACTTAATAATAAGGAAAAGTTTTCCTCTACTAAAGAGTTGATGTGTTCCTTTTGTTGGAGAGTAAGAACAACAGGGCTTACCACAGACTGCATGAAGCCCTAGGTCAGGAAGCACAGACATAAATACAATATCCGAAGGCCATAATGATTTTACCCGTTTCTTGGGGAAATGACTGCCTTACTCCTACTTTTTCTGGCCTTACTTTTGACTGTACTATTGAATTACAAGGCATCTCATATCAGATTTTGCCAAGTAGAGAGAGGAATAAATCATTAAAGTATATATGTTTGTTTCCACACACACTTAACTATCCCCCCTTTTTTTCTTTCTATTTAACAAAAAATTATTTATGTGATGACAGATAAGGAAGTGGTTTGTCAGGAGAAAAGAATTAATCTCACAACTATATCTGACTCCAAAAAGAAAAATAAGTCAAGACTTGCAGATATTGGGATTAGACTTGGGGATCAAAAAAAAAAAAAAAAGTCCCTCAGAGAAAACAAAGCAGATGGCGACTCTACCTTGTTACCGACCCCATCTGTATTACACTCAGAGCCTTGGTTTATGAAGAGACGGTTGTCATGGCAATAAGCATTGGAGAAGAGTTCTGGAGAAGCTGATGGATTTAAGAGTGTCTCCTAGCTTCCCAATTTTTGAAACACACACAAAAAAACCATTCCCTCCGTCCACCAAATAAACAATTCTACTACTTCTTGTATTGGCTACAATTATTCTCTATTGAAAGTATACATTTTTTCTACTCTCTCATGTCAAAATCCTCCTTGGAGGGACAGAAAAGCTCTTTACTCTGATACAGCACAGCTTGAAGGTAAACTAGTCTTTTATTTTTATTCAGCAAGGACAACGGTATTAAGTACAGCTTAATTTTATTTTCCTTACTAGCTCAAAAAATAAAAGTCAATTTTGCTTAAATGAAGAAAGGGGGAGAAAGTAAAAGAAATGATTTTCCAGTTTCTGAGAGTAGATTGCAAACTAAAGAAGGAAAAAAATTAGTAAACTATAAAGGAAAGTACTTAAGCCTGTCCTTTGACGTGCTTGGCAAATACACAGGAAGGCCAGCATTGTCGGGCGGTGCTGGGTTCATGCACAAAGAACATGGATTGGCTGTGTTTAAAAAGTCAACAAGCACTTGTACCTTGGAACATACATTTTTTCCCATCCACCTAGATGCATACCTACAGAAGCATTTCAAAGACTGTTGTCATCAGTCTTGAATTTTCCAGATAACTGTAGGCTCCCGGGAAACACTATAAACATCAACACAAAGACTGAGAGGGAATCAGACAATTCTTTTTAAGCAAGTCCCCTAAACAAATGGGCAGTGATGATTTCCTCCTCCTGCCTCCCCACTGCCTAAGCCCCTCAATGAAACCAAAATTGATGATTATCTTAGTCTTAGGGAGTGTTTTCTCTCTCTGTATCTCTCTGTCTCTCTCTGTCTCTCTCTGTCTCTCTCTCTCTCTCTCTCTCTCTCACACACACACACACACACACACACACACACACACACACACACTTGCTAGAGGAATATCCATTATTGCTGATGACCCGGGGATATTTGGTTCTGGAATGAATTAGGAGAAAAAAGAGACTCATTTTCTCATTGTTTTCACTTACATTCAGAACGTTCAAATGGGAGTCTTCCAAAGCAAAATCACCAAAAAGTAACAGAAATGTTGAGTATCAAATCAGATAACAACTGTTCCTCTGAGAAACCAGAGGATAAGGCATAGGACCCCATCCCAGGAAGGGGTACGCAGCTCCAAATCTGAAGACAGTGGGGACCCGAGAGTCCCACAAGCACACGGGGGATTTATTTAGAAAAGTTTGCTTCCTCCCTTCCAGTCTTCCTACAGCTCCCCTCCTCTCACATTCTTGCCAGTAACCTACACAAAATTCAGCCCCAAAGAGAACAAACAACAGAATAAAGGAGAATCATTTCAGCCTCTTCCATCCCAGATCTGAGTCAGTTATCACTGACCTCATTATATACACCACTGTAGAGGGAGCCCATAAAGAAATTAGAAAGCCAGAGACTACTTTCCTTTAACCCATGATGGATTCTTTTATAAGCACAGCAGATCTTGCCAGGCCATTAAATAACCATGCTAACAATAAGGTGGGTAGCTGGGAGAACCTCTAAGAGATATTCTCTAAATGCTAATTACCTTCAAACAAGACCTATTTCATTTCTTATTAGTTCAATATGGCCCTTCACTTGGCATTGAGTTCCATCAAGAATGTTGGGGCGCCTGGGTGGCTCAGCGGGTTGAAACCTCTGCCTTCGGCTCGGGTCGTGATTTCAGGGTCCTGGGATAGAGCCCCGCATCGGGCTCTCTGCTCAGCGGGGAGCCTGCTTCCCCTTCTCTCTCTGCCTGCCTCTCTGCCTATTTGTGATCTCTGTCTGTCAAATAAATAAATAAAATCTAAAAAAAAAAAAAAAAGAATGTTGACTCCCGGGGCACCTGGTTGGCTCAGTCTGTTAAGCCTCTGCTCAGGTCATGATCTTGGGGTCCTGGAATAGAGCCCCTCATCGGGCTCTCTGCTCAGCGGGAAGCCTGCTTCCCCTTCTCTCTCTGCCTGCCTCTCTGCCTACTTGTTATCTCTGCCTGTCAAATAAATAAATAAAATCTTTAAAAAAAATAAAAAAGAATGTTGACTCCCTATGGATTATAAGAAACTGTAACAATATTTCCTAATAAAAATAAATAGTAATTGTATTAGTTTTATAGAGCTTCTATAACAAAGTAAACTGGGGAGTTTAAAAAACAAAAACAAAAACAGAAATCAGTAAACAACAGTTTAGAGACCAGAAGTCTGAAATCAAAATGTCAGCAAGGCCATGCTTTCTCCAAAGATGGTAGAGAAGAACCCATTCTATGCCTTTCTCTTAGCTTCTGGTATTGTAGGCAATCCTCGGCATTCCTTGGCTTGTAGGTTCATCATTCTAATCTCTGCCTTCAACATCACATGATGTTCTCTGTGTGCCTTTGTATCTTTTCTCTCTCTCTTTGGTTTTTTTTTTTTACAGATTTTATTTCTTTATTTGAGAGGCAGAGATCACAAGTAGGCAGAGAGGCAGGCAGAGAGAGGGAGGGAAGCAGGCTCCCCGCTGAGCAGAGAGCCTGATGCGGGGCTCTATCCCAGGACCCTGGGATCATGACCTGAGCCGAAGGCAGAGGCTTTAACCCACTGAGCCACCCAGGTGCCCCCATCTTTTCTCTTTTTATAAAGATACCAGTCCCATTGGATTAGGACCCGCACTGAGTATGATCTCATTTCAGCTTGGTTAATTGCAAAGACTTTTTTTTTTTAAGATTTTATTTATTCATGAGAGAAAGACAGAGCACAAGCAGGGGAAGAGGGAGAGGGGAAGCTGAGCTGGGAGGGAGCCTGAGGTGGGCTGGTGGGGGTGGGGAGGGAGCTCGATTCCAGGACCTAGAGCTCATGACCTGAGCTGAAGGCAGATGCTCAACCATCTGCGCCACCCAGATGCCCCCAAAATGGTTTCATATTAAATAAACTTAGTCATTGAATTATAAGGTGTTTAAAATTCTTTAAAGTTCTACTGCATGCTTACTTAGTATTTTTGCCTTCTCCATATGTTAAGAGGCCTAATGAATCAGAATAATACTGGCTTCCAGGTTCTTTTGCAGTACCCTCTCTGAGTTGTTTTTTTTTTTAAGGTTTTATTTATTTTATTTTGTTTATTTATTTATTTATTTTTATAAACATATAATGTATTTTTACCCCAGGGATACAGGTCTGTGAATCACCAGGTTTACACACTTCACAGCACTCACCATAGCACATTCCCTCTCCAGTGTCCATAACCTGACCCCCCCCTCCCTCCCCTGCAAAGACTATTTGTCAGTAAGGTCATGTCACATTCACAGATACTAGAGGTTAGGACTTCAACGTATCTTTCAGGGAGATGCAATTTAACCCCCGACAATAACAAACTGTAAACACTGTACCTCTTACGTGGTCATGCTCAACATTCAACAAATACTATTGAGCATCTCCAATATATATAAACCTGGCATGAGGCTGGGTAGCATGAATACAGAGATGGGACAACATTCTCATTCTTGAAAAGGTCATAGTCTATAGAAGAATCAAGAAAATCAAGAATCAAGAAAATCAAGAATCAAGAAAAAATGTCATAAGACCATAATGACATGTGTTGAGTGCCAGCAGAAGGAAAATATCTGAGCAGTGGGCAACTTTAATCTTTGAAGCTAGAGAAAAGGTGGTTCCTTAGGCTACAACATATGCTTTCCCCTCTTCCCAGCACACTTTTTAATGATCTCAGCATCAAGATTAAGTTCTTATTCCTACAGTAGCTCTTCTCCATATCAGGGCTTACTCACGAATTCATTTCTCTCATGAGACTGTTAACAGAATGAACGCAGGGACTATGTCTTGATAAATTATACCCACAGTATGTAATGTCATACCTGGCTGAGAAAAAGCCCTTAAGTAAGTATTTGTCAAATAAGCAGGGGGGAATAGGTAAATAAATGAATGAGATAAAATGAGTGTAAATGAACTATCTTCTGCAATTTGAAGGACTTCCTGGAAGAAGATCTCTCGTTTCTCAGTGAAGAGAGGTGTTGACAGGTGGAGCTGAAGGTGCAGAGAGGTGAATTGAGAGGATAAAGTGTTGGAAGAGCATAGTGGAGGACTGAGATGGTTGCTGTGGAAATAGGAAGAAGGCAAGAGCAGGAGGAATTGTGTGAGAGAAAGAGAGGGACAAAGGAGAGAGAGAGAATGCATTGACGGGCAAGTAGAATATTTGGGAAACCACTGTTGGACTCCCCAGTCTAACTAAAAATCCAACACTGTTGGACTCTCCAAACTAACATAAAAAAATATGATCTTAGAACAAAATATTAATGTATCTTTCCCTTTAGCTAGAAAAGTATCCTTTTGAATATAGGGTTACTTACATCCTAAAAATTCAGTATCATCTATGTATAGACCCAATTTTATAAGGAGCAAAGACCGAAATTTAAATGCCCAATACATTTTTTTCCTACAAAGAAAAAGAAAAGTATTTAGTAACATTCCTAAATACGATACTCATTGGAGTACTTAAAAGCATGAATTAATTACAGAAAAGTTACTTAAAAGCATGAATTATTACACTCTTTGGAATGCCTACTATGGGTCAAGCATATATTGAGGTTAGGGACAAAAAAAATTTAATATGTCTTGGTCTCTGACATCAAAGCTAAGAAAGAAGACTGTCTCATTAAAAACTGATTGGAAAGCAGTATCTAAGAACACATTACAGGACTAACCAGAGATGTAAGACTTGTTGAGTTTTATAATTCGCATCTCAGTGGAATACTTGGGGAAAGGAAGGCAACGAGACACAGGGACCAGAGGTATGGCATGACAGTGAAACTGTCCCTACACCAGACATGCAAGGATAGAGAACTTGGAGGAAGGAGGGTCAGAAATGTGGCTGTTGGAAGGAAGCAGGAGCCAGGGGCTGCTAAGGAGTTCTGGCTTCCGCCTTGAGGCAAAGAGAGACCATTGAAGCATTTTAAAAATAGGAGTCTTAAGTAGGGTGAAGGCAAGGAGAATGAATAGAGATATGCTGAGATATCAAGGAAGGATAATTAACTGAATTTAACAAATGAGGGATGAAAAGATGGGGAGGAGTCAAGGATCTAAGTGTCTGACCAGTGTGACTGGCCACGGTTATGGGCATACATAAGAAAGAGAAGGCTCATGAGGAAGGCAGTGAGCACCAGCTTAAATATGTTTTGTCTAACTTCCTGAGACACAAGGATGGAGAAAAGGCTGGTGGATTGCTGAAATAAGGTTCTAAAGCCAAGAGGTCTGGGGCAACCTCAAGTTATAGATTGGGTATGATCAGGAAAAAGGTAAAAACTAAAGTCATTAGAGATGAGTTTACCACAGTTGTACCACTTAGAAGGGGAATGCAGAGAGAAAAGAAGCAAAGATGTCATGAAAAATGCCAATGCCATCAAAATAATAACCATTTTTTTTTCCATACTGGAAACAATGACTTTGGTACTTTAACTTAAAAAAAAAAAGCCTTTTTCATTCAGAGACTATTTCTAAAGTAAATAATAATAATAATAATAATAATAATAATAATACAGCATGGGGCTGGCGTGTGCCATCCTCTCTTAAATAGAAGTTCAAAAAAGGAAAAATAAACATCTGTTATCCACTGATTCTGAAAAGGATCAACTCTGGCCATGTATGTGGCTTTTTGTCAAAATACTTTCAATCGGGGCGCCTGGGTGGCTCAGTGGATTAAGCCTCTGCCTTCAGCTCAGGTCATGATCCCAGGGTCCTGGGATTGAGCCCCGCATCAGGCTCTCTGCTCCGCAGGGAGCCTGCTTCCTCCTCTCTCCCTGCCTGCCTCTCTGCCTACTTGTGATTTCTCTCTGTCAAATAAATAAAATATTAAAAAAAAAATACTTTCAATAATAAGAATTCACAAATGGCATAAAATACATCTTCTCTTGATCATTCCCGCTTGGGGTGACTCAACACTTCCAGTTTCTCCGATTAGGAGCTTAATTTCAGAAGATCATCAACATTCTCTTGAATCCAGAGGGGGTCCTGAGGGGAGAGAGGATCCCAGCTTTGAAGAGCCTCCTGCAGCTGGAGGCCTGAGTTTGTGTTCTCCCCACTGGCTTTCTGAAGGTGCACTTAAGTGGAAAATGTGGTCTCGCCTTAGCAATGATGTCACCTCATGCCTCCCAGCAGACCTTGTACCAGCTTCCTCTTTCTGGGGAGCTGAATGGTGCTGAGCTGCACTGACAGGTCAGCCTTGGAGCTGGCCATGTCCTCTCCTGAGGGCAGTGAGCAGAGCCACTGGGACAGTTTTTCTCACAGAGCTGGCAAGCAAGGTGACAGCAGGGAATAAAATTTGAGGAAAATAAAACTTAAAATTATATTGTCTATTTTGAATTCTTGGAAATAAAAGAATGTTGACCAGAATTATTTTTTCTTCTCAGACAGAAGTTGTCTTTATTTTTATAAATGAAAATTAAAGAGAATACCCATAATTTTGGACTAGGCAGATTTCTAACCTACATTACATTGTCATAAAACCAAAGGAAAGAACTTTCTCTCTCTCTCTCTCTCTATATATATATATATATATATAATTTGGTCTTTCTCTTCCTACCATCAAGGAAATTCTCCAGGGAAAAATGGACTAAAATTCCTCATCACACTTCCAATATCTCTAGCACTGTGGTTAGCTTCTCAAATCAGCTTCCAATCCAGAAAGAGGAATGAAGCCAGAACTGAAGATGGGCTTGAAGTGGTTCTTTTGATTCATAGAAATGGTGGTTATCAGCACGAGCCTATCTTACATTTAGCAGTGAAAATATACTCTGTCTCCAAGGCTGTAAAATCTCTTGTTCTAAGTATTTCAGACCATGAATAAGAAAATCTTAAGATCACTAAAAAAACCAGTACAACCACCCCCAACACACACACACACACACACACACACACACACACACACACCCCAATAGCACATATAAAAAATCAGAAGCGAGGTTTAGGAATATTTAGCAAGACGGAGGAATAGATGTGTTTTCTGGGATACGAGGACACACAGGTGCCATCACTGTAATTACATATATTCTTATTCTTTCTCATGATGACAAGATTAGTGATGGTCTAAGAAGAGAACGGGCTCAATCCAGGAAGTCACTGACTGGGTTCCAGTTTGCTCCGGCAATGCTGGAGTGGGGAAATGCATGAGCAGAAGTTCCATGCTCCAGGAATACCCAATTATGTCTCACATTTGTATAAAGAGAAAAATGTCTGTTGGCTACCTTCTTCGAGTTCCATGTTTCTCAATAGAATTTTTAATGTTTCAAATGTAGAATGAGTTATGAAAATGCAAGGTGTGAGGGGAGGGATAATGGGTTTTGTGGAGACCAGGTTTGCCACTTACTAGGTACATGAGCTTCGGTGAATTATTTCATTTCTGGTGCCTAGCACAGTGCCTCTCTTGATATATGCTCCATGAACATTTTCTTTTTTTTTTTTTTAAGATTTTATTTTATTTATTTGACAGAGAGAGAGGTCACAAGTAGGCAGAGAGGCAGGCAGAGAGAGAGGAGGAAGCAGGCTCCCCGCGGAGCAGAGAGCCCGATGCGGGGCTCGATCCCAGGACCCTGAGATCATGACCTGAGCCGAAGGCAGCGGCTTAATCCACTGAGCCACCCAGGCGCCCCCATGAACATTTTCTGAATGAATGAATTGTCCTGGGCTTCACAGTTACTTTTTTTAAAAAGTTTTTATTTATTTATTTGACAGCGATCACGAGTAGGCAGTGAGGCAGGCAGAGCAAGAGGGGGAAACAGGATCCCCACCGAGCAGAGAGCCCAATGCAGGGCTTGATCCCAGGACTCTGGGATCATGACCTGAGCCATAGGCAGAGACTTAACCCACGGAGCCACCCGGGAGCCCCTCACAGTTACTTTATCTACAAAGCCAGAATGATAATAATATACCCATAAGACATTATGATGACAACTTAAAAGTATATATAAAGAACCTAGCACATTGCCTAGAAAATATTGCTGGCCAACAAATAAATGGTGGCTGCCATTGTTTTAGTTCCTTTTTGTTTTTTCCCCCCAAAGATCTTATTTATTTATTTTTAAATATTTTATTTATTTGACAGAAAGAGAGACAGCGAGAGAGGGAATACAAGCAGGGTGAGTGGGAGAGGGAGAAGCAGGCTTCCCGCTGAACAAGGAGACAGATGCAGGGTTCGATCGCAGGACCTGAGCCGAAGACAGACATTTAATGACTGAGCCACCCAGGTGTCTCAAAGATTTTTTTTTTTTAAGTAATCTCTACATTCAATGTGGGGCTCTAACTCACAACCCCAAGATCAAGAGTCATATGCTTTATTAACTGAGCCATCTAGGCATCCACTTTTTAATGACAAAAGTGCCAAATATTATGCAGATGACAAATATTCTTCCCGCACCCCGATGATGAGTTTCACCGCCTACAATGGTTATGACCGAGTTCTTAAACATCTTTGTTCAATCTGGATGTCTGAAGTCTATGGACTCCTCAGAATAAGGTTCTGAATGCATGAAATAAAATAGTTAAAGATCACAGAATAAAACCAATTATACTGAAATCCAGTTCTTTTGAAGAACTTGGTGTGTTGGGGTGCCTGGGTGGCTCAGTGGGTTAAGCCTCTGCCTTCGGCTCAGGTCATGATCTCAGGGTCCTGGGATCGAGCCCTGTATCGGGCTCTCTGTCAGCGGGGAGCCTGCTTCCCCCTCTCTCTCTGCCTGCCTCTCTGCTTACTTGTGATTTCTGTCTGTCAAGTAAAAAACTAAAATCTTTAAAAAAAAAGAAAGAAAGAAAGAAAGAACGAACGAACTTGGTGTGTCTATGGAAGCCCAGTTAAGAAGCCCTTGCAGCAGAAGGATGGAAATCAGTGACCTCCCAGGAGATCAAGAGCTGCTGGTATTGTATTTCCATGCACATCACATTACAACAGGGGCCTCCTTGCCCTTCCCTCCACTTTTCTTGGAATGTTCTCATAAAACTATTGAAAAGAAAAGAGGATATTATTAACTACTAGGAATGCCCTCTACACATAAGACAAGGAGATCTTGGGGGGAAAGGTTGTAATACAGACCTAGTAAAACAACAGCAGTTGAGCTCTTATTGAAGAGCACACACAGGGGTTGGCCTTCGTGACTCACTCTCAGTGACTCAGTTCATAAGCTATTAGGGGAAATTATTAATGTCCTTACTTAACTAAAGAATGTTTGTGAAAATTCATCAGGATTTGAAGACTGAAGAGAAATGGCAAGTCTTAAAATAGATTATTAATTTAATAAGTTCTAGCATGACTTTGAGATGCCAAAAAAATTTTATTTACTCTTGAGAGACAGCAAATCTGTTATTAAGGAGTTATGCATGAAATAGGTAAAACCTCGAAAAGATACACTTCTCACCTTTCAAATCTCTCAAAAAGATTTGTCAGATATGTGAAGTTTCGTCTGGTGCCCAACTATATGCAGCCAACTGAGGACTGGTCAAGAGGGGTAGAGTACCCACTCTACCATTAGCTTTGACATGACCATTATGAAGGGTGGTCATAATGGATATAGTAAGAACTGTCCACCCAGTTCTCTTCAAATAACTTCTATGTGTTCTTTCCAAGGCATCTTAGATACCAATAAAAGTCAGATTTTAAAACTAGAAATTGATAGCAAAGCCAAATCATCTCAAAGGCATATATCTCTGTGAAAGGATTCTAGTTCAGATAGAATAAGAATGTGAAAAACACCTATCCTTCTGAATGTGAGCTGACAGGAAGAAAACAGGTCTTAGTCATAAATACATGGAGAATCCTAGATCATATGGGAATTGATTATACAGACAAGTGATGTTGTCTCTATCTGGAGTCTGCAAGATGGTGTATGATTAACGATATGGTTTCAGAAAAATGTAACTGGTTGGTTGTTTGAACAAAGTCTCTGATTCTTTGTCTCAACTTTCCCCAGTTCTGGGAGATACACTACCCCTACAAGGTATGACTCAGTGGGTCAGCTCTAATTGTGGACTTACTAGGGAGGAAGATATAGACTCACTCATCTTTGCTTCCCCCAAAGAATTCAAAACTGCTTTTCACAAAACTGATACTCGAAAAGATTCTGAGCGAATATTTGCAAGGAGCTGAAAAAGAAACAAACTCATGCTGATTTTATTGGCAATTATAACAACCTAATGGCATAACCTCTTAAGCTGGGCCTCATTATTTTTGTATATAAATGGTATATTTACATATAAATTTTACCTAGACTTTTAATATCCTCCCCAAATTGGGATATTTCTGAGAAATAACAAAGATAAGAAGACAAAGGAAAGTCCTCACTACATGGAACAATATAAAAGAAATAGACTGAAAGTAAATAATTTGCCTAATAATAAAAATCCTAACAAGTAATGAGAAGGAATGCTCTCATCACTTCTGGAAGACTTCGGAGACAGGTCCAAGTGCTCTTTCCCTGCCCTCTGCTTGCAGTGGCTAGGTTTCTAATCTTTTCAGGATGATGGCATCTTTGAACCTTTTCCATTCCCTTTTACTCCTTTTCTTTTATTTGCATGGTTTTCTCTTCTGCTACTCCATTGTCCAATGGAATTTCAGGAAAGTGAACATGATTTAAATTTTGAACTCTAACAAAAATTTCAAATCACTTTTGCCCTGCTAAAAGCATAGTCAATGTCAAGAAAGAGGCAGAAAGTAGCACAATGGTTTGTTGAAAAATAACTCAGGTTCTTGACTCCATCAGCTTCCAGCAATCGTAGCTACTCTGCCCATTACTTCTTGGGGCATAGTTTTATCCTGACGCATCAGTATTAACAGTTATAATGGGTTATACTTGTCCTCCTCAAGTTCCTACAGCTATTAATGTTAACCCTCTGGTATACTTTGTGACTTCTGTCTCATTTTGCAATCCTGGGACTGAGGTTGAAAAAAAAAAACCATTCTTTTAAAATATTAAGTGTAAAAAGTATCCTAAAATCCCTAAGGCTGCTACAGAACAAGAAATGATGTATGCTGAGCACAAGGGTTTGTGCGTACACTTATCTAATGTTTAATTCTATGTCTTGAATGAGCTACCACAGGTCCATTCATTTAGGAGTTGATTAGTAAATTATCTGAATGTTAACTGAATGGATGAGACAATAAATAACAAGAAAATTCAGGACCCAGGTATATATCAATACTGATTCCCCCCCCAAAAAAATTGATCAAATTTAGTCCTATCAACTAAGTTTGAGCAAAACAATAAACAGTGAGATGCTCTTCACATTACATTTTTGTTTTATTTTGCCATTTTGTTTTTATTTTGGCCAAAGCTAGGAAGAGCATTTATATAGAAAGAGAAAGCATCTGCTTATGAAAGGTTCTTATGGCCCCATTTTGCTAGCTGTGAACAAATATTAGAATAACACTTTCGGATGGTCTGGAAACCCTCTTGTCATCAAATCTCCTTTGTCCTTAATAGGTGGTGAATGGCTCTCTACCTGTTTGAAATGAACCAAAAGATCAGCTTCTCTGTACATTACACTGACTGCAACTCTTACGGATTTGCTCAGACTAATAGAACAACAACAAAAATGTCATCCACCAAGTATTTATTGAAGGCCTATTATATTCAAGGCATTGTGTTAGGGACTGGAACTGTCACACACTCATTTATTTTGCATGTTGTATAAGGACCCCAAGTTCTAGTTTTGCCTTCTAATTACATGCTTAACACTCTATGGCTAGAAGCAAATGATATATAAAGAGTTATATTTCCTAGTCTCATTTTATAAAACTCAAAGTAAGGCACTACAAGACTTGGCACTCATTGCAGAAGCACTCCCTACAAAATTAAAGAGTTTGGTAAAATAAGAAATTCAGTGGAGACAGGTGTACTAAGGCAGAGGGGTTTGGCGTATCCCATCAGATGGAGATGTACATGAAAACACAATGCAACTGGAAACAAAATGCCTGAGTAGATGTGCATTTTCATGGACAGAGATGCAACCATAGACTTGTATTTGGACATGAGCATAACACATCTACCTGACAAGGAGGTGACTGCCCCGGTAAACCAGGGGGTGTACAATAAGAGAAGACAATATATGCCTATGTGGTGTGTAGTCACATTGAGGAGAGTCTCAATGCCTTGCTGCAAAGTTTGAATGAGGTTCTGTGACAACCAGAGTGATATTTGTGAAGTCCCTGTCTTTTATAGAAAAATAAGGACATTGTTCCATACATTCCATAGTGACCGAGAAAACAAGTCAGTTATGAAAAGATATTAATGTTCTTGATAGGCAAAGTCTTTTCTCACAGGAAACTGCAGTGGAGGTGTTTGCAACATTCAGTGTGGTGTAGCCATGATTATTTAAGATGGACTTGGCTTAATCCCAGCTCAGCCATGTCATAGTGGAGAAGCTTTGAGAAAACTACTTAAATTCTCCATCCCTCAGTTTTTTCATCCAAAAGGGAGACTTAAAAAGCACCTGCCCCAAGAAGACATGAACAGACATTTTTCCCAAGACGTCCTGATGGCTAACAGACACATGAAAAGATGCTCAACATCACTCATCACCAGGAAAATACAAACCAAAACCATGAGGAGATACCACCTCACACCTGTCAGAATGGATAAAATCAACAACACAGCTAACAACAGGTGTTGGCCAGGATGCAGAGAAAGGGGAAACCTCTCACTCTGTTGGTGGGAATGCAAAATGGAACAGCCACTCTGGAGAACAGTATGGAGGTTCCCCAAAGAGTTAAAAATAGAACTACCCAATGACTCAGCAATTGCACAATGAGGTATTTACCCAAAGGTTACCAAAAAAACATACTGATTCAAAGGGATATATGCATCTGATGTTTACAGCAGCATTACCGGCAACAGCCAAATGATGGAGAGAGCCCAAACGTCCATCAACTGATGCATGAATAAAGAAGATGTGGTGTATATACACGGTGGAATATTACTCAGCCATCAAAAAGAATAAAATCATGCCATTTGCAATGACATGGATGGAGCTAGAATGTATTATGCTAAGTGAAATAAGTCACTCAGAGAAAGACAAATACCATATGATTTCACTCATATGTGGAATTTAATAAATGAAACAGATGAACATGGGGGAAAATAATAGAGGTAAAGCATAAAACAGACTCTTAACTATAGAGAACAAACTGAGGGCTGCGAGAGGGGGTGGGTGGGCAGATAGATTAAATGTGTGATGGGTATTAAGGAGGGCACTTGTGATGAGCACTGGGTGTTATTTTTTTTAATTTCAGGTTTTTATTTAAATTCCACTTAGTTTACATACAGTGTTATATTAATTTCAAGAGCAGAATTTAGTGATTCATCACTTACATACAAGACCCACTTTTATGATGCTGAGATACATTCCCTTTATCCCTACTCTGTTGAAGGTTTTTATCAAGATGGATGCTGTAGGGGGCCTGGGTAGCACAGTCTGTTAAGTGTCCAGCTCCTGGTTTCAGCTCAAGTCACGATCTCATCATTTGTGGGACCAAGACTCATGATAGGCTCCTCGTTTAGTGGGGAGTCTGCTTGAAAGATTCTTCTTTCCCTCTGCCCCTACCCATGCATGCTCTCTCTCTCCTCAAAAAAATAAAAAAAAAAAACAAAACAGTGGATGCTGTACCTTGTCAAATGCTTTTTCTGCATCTGTTGAGAGGATCATACGGTTCTCATTTTTATTTATTAATGTGCTATATCATGTTGATTGATTTGAAAATACTGGCTCACCCTTATAGCCCAGGAATAAACCCCACTTGATTGTGGTAAATGATTCTTTGAATGTACTATTGGATTTAATTTGCTAGTATTTTGTGGAGAATTTTTACATTCATGTTCATCAGGGATATTGGCCTGTAATTCTCTTTAATAGTGGGGTCTTTAGTTTTGGAATCAAGGTAATGCTGGCTTTATAGAATGAGTTTGGAAGGTTTCCTTTCATTTCTAGTTGTTGGAACAGTTGGAGAAGAATAGGTATTAACTCTTCTTTAAATGTTCCATAAAATTTCCCTGGGAAGCCATCTGGTCCTGGACTTTTGTTTCTTGGGAGATCTTCGATTACTGATTCAATTTCTTTGCTTATTATTGGTCTGTTCAAGTTTTCTATTACTTCCTGTTTCAGTTTTGGTAGTTTATATGTTTCTAGGAATTTATCCATTCTTCCAGATTGCCCATTTTGTTGGCATATAATTTTTCATAAAATTCTTCTATAATTATTCATATTTCTGTAGTGTTGGCAGTGATCTCTCCTCTCTCATTCATAATTTTATTTATTTGGGTCCTTTCTCTTTTCCTTTTGATAAGTCTGGCTAGGTTTACCAATTGTATTAATTCTTTCTAATAATCAGCTCCTGGTTTCATTGATCTATTCTATTTCTTTGTTGTTATTGTTTCTACATCATTTATTTCTGCTCTAATTTTTATTATTTCCTGTCTCCTGCTGGCTTTAGGCTACATTTGTTGTTCTTTTTCTAGATCCCATACATGTAAGGTTAGGTTGTATATTTGAGATTTTTCTTGTTTTTTGAGGTACAGCTGTATTGCTATGTACATCCATTTTATGACCGCTTTTGCTGCATCCCAAAGGTTTTAGACCATCGCATTTTCATTCTCGTTTATTTCCATGTATTTTTTTATTTCTTTCTTTAATTTCCTGGTTGACCCCTTCATTGTTTAGTAGGATGTTCTTTTTTTAATATTTTTTTTAATTTATTTACAGCATAACAGTGTTCATTGTTTTGGCATCACACCCAGTGCTCCATGTAGTATGTGCCCTCCCTATTACCCACCACCTGGTTTCTCATATATATTTTTTAAATTTCCTTTCAGTGTTCCAGAATTCATTGTTTATGCACCACACCTAGTGCTCCATGCAATACATGCCCTCCACAATACTCAGCACCAGGCTTACCTAATCCCCCACCCCCTTCCCCTCCAAAACCTTCAGTCTGTCTCTCAGAGTCCATAGTCTGTCATGGTTCATCTCACCCTCTGATTTCCCCCAACTCCCTTCCCTCTCAATCTCCCCCTGTCCTCTATGTTATTCCTTATGCTCCACAAGTAAGTGAAACCATATAATTGACTCTCTCTGCTTGACTTATTTCACTTAGCATAATCTCTTCTAATCCTGTCCATGTTGATACAAAAGTTGGGTATTCATCCTTTCTGATGGATGCATAATACACCATTGTATATATGGACCATATCTTCTTTATCCATTCATCCACTGAAGGGCGTCTTGGTTCTTTCCACAGTTTGGTGACTGTGGCCATTGCTGCTATGAACATTGGGGTACAGATGGCCCTTCTTTTCACTACATGTGTATCTTTGGGGTAAATACCCAGTAGTGCATTTGCAGGGTCATAGGGAAGCTCTATTTTTTAATTTCTTAAGGAATCTCCACACTGTTTTCCAAAGTAACTGCACCAACTTGCATTCCCACCAACACATGTTGTTCACTGCCTTGTTAATTTTGGCCATTCTAATTGGTGTAAGGTGGTATCTCAGTGTGGTTTTGATTTGAATCTCCCTGATGGCTAATGATGATGAACATTTTTTTCATATGTCTGTTAGGCATTTGTATGTCTTCATTGGAGAAGTGTTTGTTCATGTCTTCTGTCCATTTTTTGACGTGATTATCTGTTTTGTGTGTGTGGAGTTTGAGAGTTCTTTATCCATCTTGGATATCAGCCCTTTGTCTCTAGTGTCATTTGCAAATATCTTCTCCCATTCCGTGGGCTGCCTCTTTGTTTTGTTGACTGTTTCCTTTGCTGTGCACAAGCCTTTGATCTTGATGAAGTCCCAAAAGTTCATTTTCGCTTTTGTTTCCTTTGCCTTTGGAGACATGTCTTGGAAAAAGTTGCTGTGGCCAATGTCAAAGGGGTTACTGCCTCTATTCTCCTCTAGGATTCTGATGGATTTCTGCCTCACCAACGTCTTTTATCCATTTCGAGTTTATCTTTGTGTATGGTTTAAGAAAATAGTTGAGTTTCATTATTCTACACATAACTGTCCAATTTTCTCAGCACCATATATTGAAGAGACTGTCTTTTTTCCACTGGATATTTTTTCCTGCTTTGTTGAAGATTATTTGACCATAGAGTTGAGGGTTCATATCTAGGCTCTCTACTCTGTTCCATTGGTCTATGTGTCGGTTTTTTGTGCCAGTACAATGCTCTCTTGGTGATCACAGCTTTGTAGTAAAGCTTGAAATCTGGCAACGTGATGCCCCCAGTTTTGTTTTCCTTTTTCAACATTTCCTTAGCAATTTGGGGTCTCTTCTGGTTCCATACAAATTTTAGGATTGTTTGTTCTAGCTCTTTGAAAAATGCCGGTGGAATTTTGATCTGAATGGCATTGGAAGTATAGATGCCTCTAGGCAGTATAAATATTTTAGCAATGTTTATTCTTTTGATCCATGAACATGGAATTCTCTTCCGTCTTTTTGTGTCTTTTTCAGTTTCTTTCATGAATGTTCTGTAGTTCCTCAAGTACAGATCCTTTACCTCTTTGGTTAGATTTATGCCCAGGTATCTTATAGTTCTTGGCGCTATAGTAAGTGGAATTAATTCTCTAATTTCCCTTTCTGTATTTTTATTGTTAGTGTATAAGAAATCAGCCGATGTCTGTACATTGATTTTGTATCCTACCACATTACTGAATTGCTGTATGATTTCTAGTAGTTTGGGGGTGGAGTCTTTTGGGTTTTCCATATAAAGTATCATGTCTTCTGCAAAGAGAGAGTTTGACAAACTTCTGTGTATAGGTGGTCTTTCCAATTTTTTCTTATGGTTGACTTCAAGTTTCATAGTGTTATGGTCAGAAAATATGATAGTATGATCTCAATTTTTTTTATACTTGTTGAGGCCTGACTTGTGACCCAGTATATAATCTGTTCTGGAGAATGTTCCGTGTGTACTTGGAAAAGAATGTGTATTCTGCTGCTTTAAGTTGAAATGTTCTGCATATATCTTCTAAGTCCATCTGGTCCAGTGTGTCACTCAAAGCCATTGTTTACTTTTTGATTTTCTGCTTAGATGATCTGTCTATTGATGTAAGTGGGGTGTTAAAGTTCCCTATTATTATTGTATTATTATCAAGGAGATCCTTTATGTTTTATATATTTATGTTCTCTCAAACTGGGGGCATAAATATTTACAATGGCTACATCTTCTTATTGTATAGACCCCTATATTATGATATAGTGCCATTCTTCATCTCTTGTTACAGTCTTTGGATTAAAAATCTAGTTTGTCCCATATAAGTCTGGCTACTTTGGATTTATTTTGATATCCATTAACATGATAAATGGTTCTCTATCCCCTCACTTTCAAACTGCAGTTGTATTTAGGTTCAAAATGAGTCTGTTATAAGCAGGATGTAGATGGGTGTTCTTTTTTTTTCCATTCTGACACCTTATGTCTTTTGATTGGGTCATTTAGTCCATTTTCTTTCAGGGTGATATTTGATAGATATGAATTTATTGTCCTTGTATTACTTGTTAAGTCATTGTTTCTGGAAATTTTCTCTGTTTCTTTCTAGTCTTTGTCAGTTTTGGTCTTTCTTTTCCACTCAGAGCATCCCTTTCAATACTGCTTGCATTCCTTTAGTGGCCATGAACTCCTTTAGTTTTAGTTTGTTTGGGAAATTCTTTATCTCTCCTATTCTGAATGACAGAGTTGCTGGATAGAGAGGGTGTTCTTGGCTGCATATTTTTCCATTCAGCACGTTGAATACAGCATGCCACTCTCTTCTCACTTGCCAGGTTTCCGTGGAGAGATCTGCTACTACCTTGTCTTCCCTTGTAAGTTAGGGACTTCTTTTCTATTGCTGCTTTTAGGATTTTTTTTTAATCTCTCTATTTTGTAAATAAATTTGCTATATCTTGGTTGGCCTACTTTTGTTGATTTTGAAGGAGTTCTCTGTGTCTCCTAGATTTGGATGTCTGTTTCCTTCCCCAAATCAGGAAGTTTTCATCTTTAATTTCCTCCCCAAAACCTTCTGCCCCTTTTTCCCTCTCTTCTTCTGTGGCTCCCATGATACCAATGTTATTAAGCATTATATGAAGTCACTGAGTTCCCTAAATCCATTCATGATCTAATATTTTTCTTTCCCTCTTCTTTTTAGCTTCATTACTTTCCATAATTTTATCTTTTAATCACTTATTCATTCCTCTGCTTCTTCTATCCTCACTGTGATTACACCCAGTCAATTTCACATTTCAGTTACAGCATTTTTTATTTCAGCCTGACTAGTTTTTAGTTGTGGTAAGGGGCTCTCTGGTGTCTTCTATGCTTCCATTAAGCCCAGCTAGTATCCTTATGATTGTTGCATTAAATTCTGGATCAAGTACATCTGTTTCAATTAGCTCCTTGGCCATGACCTTTCCTTGTTCTTTCTTTTGGGATGAATTCCTCCATCTTGGCATTTTTTCCAGGTCTCTGTGTTATTCTATGTGCTAGGAAAGTCTGTTATGTTCTCTGCTCCTGAGAGTAATGGCTTTTTTTTTTCCCTTTTTATTAATTTTTTCAGCGTAACAGTATTCATTCTTTTTGCACAACACCCAGTGCTCCATGCAAAACGTGCCCTCCCCATTACCCACCACCTGTTCCCCCAACCTCCCACCCCTGACCCTTCAAAACCCTCAGGTTGTTTTTCAGAGTCCATAGTCTCTTATGGTTCGCCTCCCCTCCCCAATGTCCATAGCCCGCTCCCCCTCTCCCAATCTCACCTCCCCCCAGCAACCCCCAGTTTGTTTTGTGAGATTAAGAGTCATTTATGGTTTGTCTCCCTCCCAATCCCATCTTGTTTCATTTATTCTTCTCCTATCCCCCTACCCCCCCACGTTGCTTCTCCATGTCCTCATATCAGGGAGATCATATGATAGTTGTCTTTCTCCGATTGACTTATTTCACTAAGCATGATACGCTCTTTAGTCTTGCGGCTACTTCAATTTTTTTTTTCTTTTTTCAATTTTTTATTTTTTTTTTCTTTTTTCAATTTTTTTTTCTTTTTCTTTTTTCTTCTTCTGCTAAATTTTTTTAAAAACTTTTACCCTTTTCTTTTTTAACGTTTTTTGACTAGTTCATCTAAATATATATATTTTTTCTTTCTTTTTTATATTTTTTTATTTGTTTTATTTTTTAAAATTTTTTTTTCTTTTTTTTTCAGAACCTGTTTTTTATCCCCTTCCCCCCCCCCCACAATTTGGGGTCTCTTCTGATTTGGTTACAGCGCATTTTTCCGGGGTCTTTGCCACCCTATTAGTAGTTTATTTGCTCCTTCATATCCTCTTATCTGGACAAAATGACAAGGCGGAAAAAATCACCACAAACAAAAGAACAAGAGACAGTACCGAAGGCTAGGGACCTAATCAACACAGACATTGGTACTATGTCAGATCAAGAGTTCAGAATGACGATTCTGAACATTCTAGCCGGGCTCGAAAAAGGCATGGAAGATATTAGAGAAACCCTCTCTGGAGATATTAAAGCCCTTTCTGGAGAAATTAAAGAACTAAAGTCTAACCAAGTTGAAATCAAAAAAGCTATTAATGAGGTGCAATCAAAAATGGAGGCTCTCACTGCTAGGATCAATGAGGCAGAAGAAAGAATTAGTGATATAGAAGACCAAATGACAGAGAATAAGGAAGCCGAGCAAAAGAGGGACAAACAGCTACTGGACCATGAGGGGAGAATTCGAGAGATAAGTGACACCATAAGACGAAACAACATTAGAATAATTGGGATTCCAGAAGAAGAAGAAACAGAGAGGGGAGCAGAGGGTCTATTGGAGAGAATCATTGGAGAGAATTTCCCTAATATGGCAAAGGGAACAAGCATTAAAATCCAGGAGATGCAGAGAACCCCCCTCAAAGTCAACAAGAATAGGTCCACACCCCGTCACCTAATAGTAAAATTTACAAGTCTTAGTGACAAAGAGAAAATCCTGAAAGCAGCCCGAGAAAAGAAATCAGTAACATACAATGGTAAAAATATTAGATTGGCAGCAGACTTATCCACAGAGACCTGGCAGGCCAGTAATGGCTTTTTAAAGAAGTTATATACTGTCCAGGGCCTGGTATTTCAGAAATTGTCTCTGGTGTATGCTGTGTGCACTCTGCTTCTATGTTTTGGCTGCTTTTCCCCTCAGGCCAGTCCTCTGTTTATCTTTGCCTGCAATGGCGGAGGGGGGTGGTGCTTGGACTTTGGCCAGAGTGTGGTGAGTTTTAACAGGTGTGCTCTGGTCCACTTGTTAAGAGACCTGATGCTATTTCCACTAGAGCTGTAGCTTTGCAGAACTTCATGGTCAGTAGAAGTGGTGTGTGCATGGGGTTTGGCTGGTCTTCTGGGAGAGGGGCCTGCTCTGGTTCTCAGACACACTTGCCCAAGAAAAGCGCCAGCAGAGCACAGGGTGGAGGGTGGGAAGGGGCTTGGTGTGAAGTTTAGGCCACCACTGTTGGTGCTGTGCTGCTTACTGAAGTTGGTTTATGCTGAGGGGCAGGGAGAGATATGGCACAAATTCCCTCCTTCCTCCCAGAGAGGGGAGTTCACGCCCACCACTGTCCAGAAAGTGGCTTCCAGAAAATCAAACAATCTCCCCTTGTGTGTTTCAGGCATCCTTCAGATCCCACCTTCACCCTGACTGTCTGGGCCATCTGCCTGCCTTGCAATGCAGTGCACCTGTTTTCTATCCCAAGAAGGCTGGCTGAGTTTTAAAACTCCAAACTTTAGGGATCCGGTATGGCAGGGACCCATGCTGGTCCTCTGGGGGAGGGTCACACCACTCTGATACTGATGCTGGTTTGTCCCAAAAGGACAGTCACACCAAAGCACAAAGGGGTGGATTTTGGAGTAAAGCACAGCAAAGAGCCAGTGTCCAGGTTAGCTACCCTCAGCAGGTTTCTCTGTGCCTGCGTTGAAGGGTGGGGGATGGTAATTGTGTCTAATGGCTCTTTTGTTCCCAAAGGGCAATGCCGCCTCTTCCAGATGCCCTCCAAGGAGGGGGAAGCATCTATCCCAGTGTGTCCCAGTCTCCCAGTGTATCATATCATGCAGTCCACTAGTGGGCTATCTGCCCTCCTTATCCACAAGAGTACAGCTGTGCCCGCTGGACCCCACACCAGCCATGCTGAGCACTGGGTGTTAGATGTAAGTGATGAATCACTAAATTCTACTCCTGAAACTAATATTACACTATCCATTAAGTAACTGGAATTTAAATAAAACTTGAAACAAACAAATAATAAATAGAAAGCACCTGCCTCATAGGCTTACCAAGATGAGTAAATGAATAAATCAATAAATATGAGAATAGCTTCATTATGGTGCAAGGTGAAACAATCAGTTTGGTATTTTTGCTTGTAGGGTAATCAAATTCCTCTAAAATCTTGCAATTCATGTGAAATAAACAAAATAGGGGTCCCTGGGTGGCTCAGTGGCTTAAAGCCTCTGCCTTTGGCTCAGGTCATGATCCCAGGGTCCTGGGATTGAGCCCTGCATTGAGCTCTCTGCTCAGCAGGGAGCCTGCTTCCCTTCCTCTCTCTCTCTGCCTGCCTCTCTGACTACTTGTGATCTCTGTCTGTCATATAAGTAAAGTAAGTAAAATACTAAAGAAAAGAAACAAAATAAAATAATAATAATACTGATAATTTAATTTTTTAAGATTTGATCCCAAAAATGTATAACTGGAAAACTGAAGTTAAGGACACAATGTATTTAGAATAATAATGTTGAACTTAAAAATACCCTCATCAAATATTAAATATACATTTTTAAGTCATAATCTCATGTCAAGCATCACTTCTCATATAAATTTTTCTTTAATATGAGTTTACGTCCCTAGAAGAATTGTGTACAATTCTGTTTTGTATCTCTAGCATATTTTCTGGCATATAAGTGCTCAATAAATTTTCAATGGTGAACGGATGAATGGATGGGTAGATGATGGATGGGTAGATGAACTAAGAAAAGCAAATAGGTAGGCAGACCAGTAAGCCAGAGCCACTTTCTCATCCAGAATGGGAGGCCTATAGGGAGGAAGATGTTTGATGTGAACCATATCACTCAGAACATCTGGATTCAAGCTAAAGTCTCTCATATTTTTTCCACTAATCAGACTGCCTCTGTGACGTTAGGCAACTTATTCAATATCTCTGTGTCTCAGTTTCTCCATTTTTAAAAACAGTAATAATAGTGACTACCTCATACAGTTGCTGGAAAGATTAAATAAATTAATAAATATATAATAAATATATATGGTATATATTTATTATATAATATGCATATAATATATATGTATATATTAAATATATAAATATAAATTAAATAAATTACTCCATATGAAACATTTAGAATAATGTCTAGCATAGTGTTAGAATTCTAGAAGTTATCTGTTTTATCATTATCATTATTTTGCAGTACAAAATTTCAAGAGAGATCTAGTACCAGCCCAATACAGGGCTCGATCTCATAGCCCCAAGATGGTGACTTGTGCAGAAACCAAGAGTCAGTTGCTCAACCAACTGAGCCCCCCAGGCAGCCCTACCACTCAACCTTTCTGAACCTCAATTTCCTTACCTTTACAATGAGGATAAAATCACCTACTCTACTCTCTGCCAGAGTGTTGAAAGGTTCAGTTGAGATATAGGATAATAATGCAAGTTGTAAATTTCTAAGTTCTCTGTATACCAAGAATCATAGGGCAGGAAATGGGGTCAAAACAAAAGAACTAAAAAAGAAATCTCTCAACAAGGACCTGGGAGGTTCAGCTGGTCCCCAGGAGCTCAGGAACAAATCATGTGTCATTTCCTTGTCTTGTGTCCTTTGTGGAATGAGCTTTATAACAGGAAGCTATGACTTGTGAGAAGGGGGTAAGTTCCATTCACTTACTCTACATCAGGTTTGATCCAGAGAAGAGTAGAAAATATCAGATCAACACATACTGTTCCATACCTAGCTGGCTATTACACAAAGGTGTTAGGTGTCCTTTTGGGTAATACGTCAGTAGCATTTTGCAGTTGAGTGTGGTTATATTATCTCAATGAACTCCAAGATGGTTCTCTCAGTTTTAGGTGAGTAGTTTCCCTGTACAATTATAGACACACACACACACACACACAGTGTGTATATGTATGTTTACACACACGCACCTCAGATTGTTAGAAAAGCCAGATTATCAAATTTGCAAAGTAACCACCTAAAAATACCTTAACTCATTTATATGATGGACTACTGTTCACCTCATGTAAAGTTCCTTTTCCTCTTCATAATTTCATTTTTAAAATGTGTGAGTGAGGAGAAACTCTTCTCCCTCATACCAACATTTTGCAATGCAAGCAAAATCACTAAAATTACCAAGCTAAAAATAAATAAATAAAATAAAATTACCAAGCTAACTATGTTTAATTGTACAATAGAATGTGCTCTTGTGTGGACACTATAAATACTAAATAACATGTAGTATATCAGAGATGTTTATGAAAAACTAGGCAGTCCCCATTATTTCAGGCTCTACCCCTTTTTTAATCTGCTTCTCTTCTCTACCACTGGGGTAAATAGCCAGGTAAATAAATAACTCACTGGGATGAGATAGTATCCTTCACATAAGCCGTAAGAACAATCGTTCTTAAAACAGGAGTAAGTGTACCCAGGAAAACTTAAAACGTTTACCTCCTCAAGAATTTCAGTGACCCACCACTGCTTACTGAATCAAATTCAAATACTTCAAGAAATTCAACACCGTCCCATTTTTGCCCTGCCTACCTCACCCATGTCATCTGCCCCAGTCTTCCAAATTCTAAGCTAGAGTCCTTTTCCTCAGAAAAGTCACTCATGGGTCTCTAGAATATGGCAAGCTATTTCCTTCCGCTCTTCTTCATTCATTCAAAAAACATTCTTTTCTTTCCATGTGCAAGACACGATAAAAGAGGTTTAAAAATGAATCAGACAACATTGATGAAACTTGAAAACATGCCAGGTGAGATAAGCCTGGCAAAAAGGATAAATATTGTATGATTCACTTACATGAAGTACCTAGAGTTATCAAACTCATAGAAACTAAATTAGAGGTTACTAGGAACTATGAGGAGAGAGGGAAAGTGGGCAGTTATTGTTTAATGGGTTCAAAGTTTGTGATGAAGAAAAGTTCTAGAAATGGATAGTGGTGATGGCTGCCCAATGATATGAGTGTACTTAACGCCACTGAGTTGACACTTAAAATGACTGAGATACTAAATTGAATGTTACATGTATTTTATCGCAATAAAAAATAAGCATAACAAAAAAGCGAATAAGACACAATCTTTGCCCTCAGAAAGTTCACTATATAGCTAGGGTGACTAGACAACCTTACACAAAATGGTAGGTGTGCTAATAGGAGTATGTATCATCCTTCATGGAACGCAAAGGAAGACTCAGTCTGGAGTCAGGGAAGTTCCCCCTGGATGAGGTGACTGTTCGTGTCAGCCTCATAAGATTAAAAAGCAAAGAAACCAGGAGTTTGAAGATGTTTGGAAAGAGATGGTGGGGATGAGGTGAATGGGAAGAACAGAGAATGTAGTTGTGAAATGGGGCAGTCTGGAGGGAGAGAAGGCTCTGGGTCATGTGCCTTAGTGCTGTGGAAACACAGGTGAGAGGCAGGGTCATAAGACATGGAGCAGAAGAAGGATTTTTATTTATACTGTCATATCCACCACATTGTTCTTTTCCTGTCTGCTCCTTGCCCCTTGTACCATCTAGACGAAGCTGATCTATTTTTCCAAACACCGGTTGAGGGCCAGTTTTCTGTGACATTTTCTCTTTCCAAGGTAGTTCATGACTTTCTTCCTATTCTCTACAGTCTCATAACATTTCTCTACCACTTGTTTTGTTTCTAACCATACACTCTAGCCCCTTGAGGGCAGAAACTGCATATTGTTTTGTCCCTCACAGCACCTAGCAGGTGAGATTTAATCATTATTTCTCATAAATATTCCTGGAGTTGAATTCTTCTTAAATTTCCAACTCCTGTCTTCTAGGGGAAAAAAAAAATGAAACACAATTCTTCAGAAGAAATGCTTCCTCCTTAGAAATAATTCATATGTGGATAAAGAAGTTCAGGCTGCACTAAACAGTGATTCAAGTTCTCCACATGTCAGAATAACCCAGAAGTCAATCAGTATTTTCTCTGTCATCACAGAAAGTCAAGAGTCATAGATACCAAGAAATTAATACACCATCAGTAGTATGAAGGTAATGTGAAATGAGTTTTTTGCTTAGCATTCTCCTTTAAAATATCATCCTCCTAAGGGACCATAATAGGCAAAAATTCAGTGAATTGGTACAGATGTGGAACTGGATTTAGAAGATATGGTTGCAGAAGATCTAGAAATCTAAATGAATGTAAATGGTTATATGGGGCGTGAGGAAAGCGAGAACTTGGTTCACCACTAAGCAGTGGTGAACTTTACAACGTAAAGGAAAGCAAAGGAACGATGTCTTTATTTAAAATTTCAACACTTTGTTCATCATCAATTTTTGCATTACTTTTGATGTTCTAAAATGTCGTGTTAAAATACTATTTGTCTTGAATCTTTAATGTTTTGACTCCTCCTTAAATTTTGTGCCCAAGATGAGTGCCTTTATGAAGGCAAGCAAGGGCACCTACCAAATTTTCATATTACACACATTCTCATTAGCAATTTGACTATAACATTTACTCTCCTCATCCTACCACACCACACGTAAATAACACTCCTGAAAATTGAGACAAGGAAAACTTGACCAAGAGAATTAACTCACTATGTCTTGCAGTTGCCCCAATTTAAAGCTTAGAATTGTTGTCCTGCTTTACAGAGTATAAGGCTTACATCTGAATACGAAGATCCACGGATGACCTCATCCAAAGATCATACTCATTTTCCAAGACAGACTGTTTCATCTACGGTTGTCCTAAAGCGTACAAGCTAGAGCTAAAGTAGGACAACATTTAAAACAGAAGAAAAGGGCGCCTGGGTGGCTCAGTCAGTTAAGGCTCTGCCTTTGGCTTAGGTCATGATCCCAGAGTCCTGGGACTGAGCCGCGAACCAGGCTCCCTGCTCCCTGGGAAGTCCGCTTCCCCATCTCCTGTTCCCCCTGCCTGCGCTCTCTCCATCAAATAAATAAATAAAATCATTTTTTTAAATAATAAAAAATAAAATAGAAGAAAGACTTAGGTTTTCTAAATATTTGTTAAAATTGTCTGAGATTTTGAATTTGGGTATAGATTACTTTGCTGATACAAAAATGATATGAACAGGGCATATGGCTAGAAGAAATGACATGGCTTATTTACTAAGGAAGTGCATCCCTAGTTCTGAGATGAAGAAGCAGAAACAGAAATAATACATGCAAACAGTAGCTCACCCGTGCTCAGATTTTACACCTCAGGGTAGACTGCAGGGCCCGGAGCCAGACTGTCCACAAGCACAGCTGGGATATCATAACAGAGGTAAAAATCCCTTTGCATAAGAAGTTCTGCAGTGGTAGGCGTAGGTGCCATAACTGTGGATTTTGGCCTAGTTTAAAGTGCCAGAATTGTTCACCAAGTTTGTTATTGCTGGTGTTTGTGTTCCCAAATTGAATCTTGCTTAGCTACACTCACTTGGGTTTGAACAGCCTTGCTAGATTTCTACAAAGAGCCATCAGGTTCTCCTTGGCCCATATTTCTCAGAAGAGGAGAGACTTCATGACTGAGGGGAAGTAGCCTTATTGGAGACATCCAGTGAAAAAAACCGACATACAGATTTGATTTGAGGAAAAGCTTCCTATAGCTAGGAGGTTTACAAGATACAAAAAACAAAACAAACAAAAAAAAAAACACAAAAACAAGGACAGCAGCAAAAGTCTCCTTTATTGACTATTGTAAAGAGTAAACAATTGCCTTGTCGAAAATAATCTTGAGAATCTTTCTAGACATACCAGACTGTCCTTGTCTATGTTTTTCTTTTGTTCCATTTTGTTTTTCAGTTTGTTTCTTCCTTCCCACCCCCCTTAATCTTGAGGGAGAGTTGGTAAGAACAAAGTGAGGGGCAAAATCTACCCCAAGTCAACTGAGTAGAGATCTGCAAATTTAGGAGTTCACTTGATTTTACGAGGGACTCAGAATTGCAAAATAAACAATATACTAAGGACTCTACAAGGGTCTTAGTGGCTGAGAGGAGTCATCTGAATTGAAATCATCTGTTGTCTAGTGAACAGGTCTAGCTCCCCAGATGGGTGACAGAAGAGCAACCCCTCCCACCATTGCCCCATGTATTCAAGTAAAAGAGCCCAAGACAGGAATGGAACCCCGCCCAATTTTGATCGACAGTTGAAATGCCAACAAGCAAATGACTAGTAGGCCCCAGAGGCCACAGAAATCTTCCAGTATGGGCCATGCCATCTTTGCCAATCACAAGCAATTTAGACCCTAAGCTACTTGAGCTCAAAGACTGTATCTACCTAACGGAAGCCCCAACACCTAGCCCATTCACCCAACAGAAGGTGCATTCAGTAAGTTAGTGTGAAGTAATCAGAGCCTGGTACTGCTACTCCACATGCTTTCAAGAGATCAAATTGGAGAATTTTCCCTCTTCCTCTCACCTTGGTAAATTCCTACTGGGGTTTCAAGATCCACTTCATTGATTCCTTTCTTAGCTCCCAAAAACATTCAAAATAACTGATTAATAATATTTTATGTTGATTACCTATTGAAATACTAATATTTTGGATATATTGGGTGAAATAAAATACATCATTAAGTAATTTCACTGAACCACAAAGAGATATCACCTCACACCTGGCAGATCGGCTATCATCAAAAAGACAAAAACTACCAAGTGTTGGTGAGGATGTGGAGAAGACAGAACCCTTGTACATTCCCCTGTTGACTGGAACATAATTTGGTGGAGCCACTATGGAAAACAGTATGAAAACTCCTCAAAAAATTAAAAATGCAACTACTATGCAATATAGTGATCCCACTTCTGGGTATTTATGCAAATAAAATGAAAAAAATTTCAAAGAGATAATGCACCTCTATGGTCACTGAAATATTATAATATCAATATATGAGCCTAAGTGTCCATAGATAAAGGAATGGATAAAGATGTGGTCTTTATATATAATGGAGTATTACTCAACCATAAAAAAGAATGAGAAGTTGCCATTTTTTTTCAAGATTTTATTTATTTATTTGAGAGAGATCACAAGTAGGCAGAGAGGCAGGCAGAGAGAAAGGAAGGGAAGCAGGCTCTCCTCTGAGCAGGGAGCCTGATACGGGGCTCGATTCCAGGATCCTGAGATCATGCCCTGAGCTGAAGGCAGAGGCTTTAACCCACTGAGCCACTCAGGTGCCCTAAGATCTTGCCATTTTTGACAACATGAATGGCCCTAAGGGGCATAATGCTAATTGAAATAAGACAGAGAAAGACAAATATCATATAATTTCACTTACATGTGGAATCTATCAAAAACTAATGATGTACTGTATGGTGACTAACATAACATAATAAAAAATAAAATAAAAATAATTTAAAAAATGAACAAACAAGACAGAAAAATAGACTCACAGATTCAGGAAAAAAACTGGTTGGTTACCAAAGGAGGGACAGTGAAATTAAAAAAAAAAAAAATTACCTACTTCTTTTTACCATCTTAATGTAGCTAGGAAAAAACTTTAAGCTATGCCTGTGGCCTGAATTCTATTTCTTTTTTTTTAAATTTTTTTATTTTATTTATTTGACAGAGAGAGAGATCACAAGTAGGCAGAGAGGTAGGCAGAGAGAGGAGGAAGCAGGCTCCCTGCGGAGCAGAGAGCCCGACGCGGGGCTCGATCCCAGGACCCTGAGATCATGACCTGAGCCGAAGGCAGCGGCTTAATCCACTGAGCCACCCAGGTGCCCCGTGAATTCTATTTCTATTGGACAAGCCTGGGGTAGACAGTCTGTGAATAGTTTCTAGTGTTATTCAATAAGATAAGCATTTTATATGTTAGATCTGTTTTACCCATAAGGAAACAAGCTCCTAAAAAGAAGTCATTAACAAGCCAGGAGCGCAGTTACAGTGGGATTTGAACCAGGTCTCCATGGCTTTGGGGTCCCACTTCTTGCCTCTTACTCTGTTTGGTATCTTGTGGGTCAACCTCCCATCCCACTGTGAGTTCCTCCACGGCACAGACCTGGCCTTAACCACATATGTGTCTTCAACATCTTGTACTCACTAGGCAGGCCATTAATGAATTTTTATTGAGTTAGACACAGAGTGAATAAATTAAATGGAATTAGCTATGTAAATATATTTGTAACATATAAAAAATCTATACAATGTTAAAGTCAAGTTTAACATATATTCATATATATTCATATTCATATTCATATATATTCATATATAATATTCATATATTCTGCCGAAGGCAGAGGCTTTAACCCACTGAGCCACCCAGGCACCTGGGTGGCTCAGTGGGTTAAAGCCTCTGCCTTTGGCTCACGTCATGATCCCAGGGTCCTGGGATCGAGCCCCACATCGGGCTCTCTGCTCCACGGGGAGTCTGCTTCCCTCTCACTCTCTCTGCCTGCCTCTCTGCCTACTTGTGATCTCTCTCTGTCAAATAAATAAATAAAATCTTTAAAAAAAAAAAAAAAGAAACAAATTTTTTAAAGGAGTTTAGCCCAATGACGTTCGGGCTGCTGGGAAAGCATGCGGGGCAGAGAACAATGTCTACCAAGGACATAGGAATATTAAGATTGCATCTATCTGAATTTTTAATAAAGTCAGTATAGTTGAAAGTGCTCAACCTAAAGCTGCAATAACTTTATGCAAACAATTAGGAAAATCTTATATTCTTGGGTTTATATTTCACAACAGACTTTTTAAAAGAAATTCTGCACGTATTTCACAAGTCCATTCTATTGGCCTTGATCTGTCACCAAGAAATGTTTATGTTTAAATGTGGATTTGTTTTACAAGAAAAAAAAAAACTCAGGTTTTAAGAAGGAGAGTATAGAACTTTCCTCTTGATACTTCCCTTAGAAGGAAAGTTCTGCAAATACTATTTTCCTTATTGTTGTTTACTCTAAGCACAAATTCAGTTCACTCCACAAAATTCAGCCAAATGCCTGCTGGGTGTCTGTCACTGTGCTAGGTGATGCTTATAAAAAGTGAATAAGACCATGAATAAGAAACTCCTCCAGATCACTAGTTTTATTTCTTCCCCTTCTTACCCACTACTGAAAATTAGTCATTACTTTGGGAATGGCAATATAGGAAAAAAATAAAACAAGTTTGTAAAGAAGCAAGGCAAGATCAAATACTTCTAAACCTTAAAATGCAAGTAGAGAGTGAACAGGAAGACCAGATCCGCTGTTCAACTACAAATAGAAACTGCTCAGAACATTCTGTGCAGGACATGAGAAACGAAGCATAACCCTAGAGTTCATGGTCTGGTCATTCTTTCTAATCATTAGAAAATAAAATTAGTCTCCTACTAAGACACCTGCAGCCATTTTAAAACTTCAGATGGCTCCAGTTTGCAAGGCTCACGTGTCTGAATTTCTTTGGGGCAAGACAGCCTAGTCATGTTGGATATTACAAACCACTGGTCAAATTCTGTCCTTAATGGCTACCCCAAAGAGAAAGGATCTTAAGAGCAGTTAACTTCGCCAATTAGTTATCTATTTTTCATTCCCTATCTAGAAAAATGTTTTAGAGTATTTAGATAAAAATAGGTTCTATCTTTTATTTAAGAAAAAATATACATTCATTCCTTCATTGCTTCTCCCTCCCCTCAAAGTAAAAAAAATCGTCCTTGAACAGATGCCAGGCACTGAAGATTACTCAAAGCATTATAGTGACACATCAAAGAAAAGAAGAAACCAGGAAATTAATTGCAACGATTTCTTTTGAACACTCTAACAAGTGCTTTAACTGGTGTGTAGGAGTGTCAAAATCCAAGAATGGAAAAGGGGAGGACTTTATAGGAAGAATACAAA
Source organism: Meles meles (assembly GCF_922984935.1). NCBI lineage: Eukaryota > Metazoa > Chordata > Mammalia > Carnivora > Mustelidae > Meles > Meles meles. Next base: position 15,227,406 of record NC_060070.1, read on the forward strand.
TGGGAATGTAGCTGACCATTTGAATTTTTCTTGTCTGGTAAAATTAGCAAGCGAGGTGTTCCAAGAAAATCCATCACTTACGAACCAACTAAAGGCTTTTTTTTTTTTTTTAAGATTCCTTTCCAAATTGTGACAAATCAAAGTGTGTTGTGTGAATCTTTCAAGTTCAGGCAAGCACATATTGAGTAAAATGTCTGTCACACACACACAAAAATTATGTGCAATTAACTAGACAATAGCATTATACAATTTGTCTAGCCCTCTGATTATTTTTAAAGTTCTTATACAATCCACTATATGACAAAATAAAATATTTCTCATTAAAAAATAGCAAAGCCAGGGCGCCTGTGTGGCTCAGTGAGTTAAAGCCTCTGCCTTCGGCTCAGGTCATGATCCCAGGGTGCTGGGATCGAGCCTCACATTGGGCTCTCTGCTCGTCAGGGAGCCTGCTTCACCCTCTCTCTCTGCCTGCCTCGCTGCCTGCTTGTGATCTCTGTCTGTCAAATAAATAAAATCTTTAAAAAAAAAATAGAAAAGCTTATGCTTGTGAGATCACAGCACTAGAAGTTCATTACTTTCTAATTCCACGAGCTATTGGCCTGTAGAAGACAAATGTGTCCAAGATTTATGCTCTTATCTAAAAAAAGCCAGATTAATCAAGAAAAGCAATACTACAAACAATAGTGAAGAGGAGGAATATTTATCCTGGTTAAAGCAAATTATTTTCAAGAATTTTAGAAGAACTATGTGTAATTATTTTTCATTGTCAACCATTTTATCTATTCATTGAAACAGGTTCCATGCTCTGCTTTTCTAATTTGAGTTACCATATATTCTTGGAAGTAAATTAAAGAATTTTTAATGATTTTTTTTTAATTTTATTTATTTATTTTAAAGAGAGCAGGAGCAGAGGATAGGGGCAGAGAGAGAGGGAGAAGCAGACTCCCTGCTGAGCAGGAAGCCTGACATGGGGCTTAATCTGAAGGCACCAAGTGCACGATCTGAACCAAAGGCAGACGCCCAACTGACTGAACCACCCAGGCACCCCTATTATTTAATTTTTATAGAAATAATTCTATAACATTAAAGTAAGAATCAGGAAACTGAGTTATGATTGTGAGCCTATTATTTTATTGAGCTTTTTAAACATGTCAAGACATTAATAAAATCATAAAGGACAGAACCTAGCATGGTTAATGTCCTATTTCTTCCAAAATTATTTTAAATTAAATAGACAGGTTCAATCCTCCACAATAACTTTGGTCTCTGCCTGTTCCAGAAAATGGGATTTTATTACAAAAGTTGCATTTATAACGATTATGGGCTGAATGAAGTCTCTGTCAAATCTATATGTTTAAGTCATGACCCTCAGTATCTCAGAATATGATTGCATTTGGAGAAAAGCCTTTTAAAGTGGTGATTAAGTTGAAATGAAGCCATTAGAATGGGCCCTAATACAATAGGACTGGTGTCCCCATAAGAGGAATCTTGACACAAAGGAGACACCAGGGATGCAAAGTTCATAGAACCCCTCCAGTCTCATGATCCCCTTCCCAACTTCTATATAGTTATTGTCCCATATTCTAGATCTACTTAATTATTTAATCTTCAAGTTAGACACTGTTTCACTAGTCAAACCTTATTTTTATTTACTCAAATATTTCACAGTTTTAACTCACCATTCTTCCTTGTACCATTCTTTCTAGAATTTTATTTCTTTGGCCTAAAATATACCTTCCAAAATTTCCTTTGGTGGTTGTTTTTTTTGTAGGAAATTCTGTTTCCATGTGATAGTGTCCTATCACTTTCATTCTGGAAAGATGTCTTTACTATGCACTCAATTCTCAGTTGGGGAATGTGTTTTCTCAGGATATCTAAAATATCATAGCACCAGCTTCTCATTTTTCATTGTTATTATTGAGAAATCAATCATCAAATTCCCTCCTCCATTGAGGTTATTTGTCTTTTTTTCTCTGGCTGCATTTAAGAAAAGCTCCATATCTTTGGTGTTCTGTCAAGTACTAAGAAAGGTTTTGATGTGGGTTTCCTTCTACCTTTTCTGCTTGTAAACTCTAGGCTTCTAAACCCAGAGCATTAGTGTCTTTCAGCATTTCTGGATGATTCTCAGCCATTGTGTTTTTTGAATGTTGTGTTTTCCATTCTTTTTTCCATCTCCTCTTTAACTCTGGTTAGACTTTATTACAACTTCATATTCTGTCTTCCGTGTCTCTTAAGTGAAGCTCATACTTGCCATCTACCTATTTCTCAAAGCTTTTTTCCTGATCAGCTGTCTGGGATATGTTTTTTGGTTCATTAAACTTTCTTCTGCAATATCCATTCTACTGTGTAACCCATCTAATGATATTGTTTCCACTATAATGATTATACTTTTTATTTCCAGGTGCTCAATTTGGTTCTGTTTTCTAATCTACTTCATCATTTTTCATAGATTCTTACTACTTGCTGAAATATTCAAGTCCATTTTGCTTCTTAAACATATTTAACAAAGACCTTTTGCATTATGTGTCTAAATCTGCAATATCTGAAGTTTCTGAATATTGTTCTACTGTCTCTTTTTTTCTCCAAAGTTTTGTTCATGATAGTTCACCTTTGTAAAGGGTGACTGGTGATTTCTGTCTGAGGGCACATACTCTTTGAAACTTTCTTAGTGGATAATCTTTGAGGCCCAAGTTGAAACCCCATTACCCAGTGAGGATTTGTATTCCTTTTCCCCATGCCCTATAATCACTATCAACCTGGGTCTGCATTAAAGCACAAAGTCTGGCTGAGACTTTTTTTAGACTGCATGGTAACATCAACCCTAGGTGCAAGCTCACATGAGGACCCACTTGTGGTTACCCTTTCACAAGGAAGATATTTTCCTTTCCACTACGCAGGACTAAGGCTGTACAAGAAAAGTTCTGGTACTCTTCAGCCTAACACTGAGCGTGTAGTTTTTATAGCCCCAGATTTATGCAAGAATATCCTACTGGACTATGTGTAGGTCAAAGTGGAAAACTGAAGCCACCAGGTTTCATAAATATCTCCAGGCTCTCTTATTTTCCAGGATTTCTGCTTTCACTTTCTTTTCTTATTATTATGTTCTGTTAGTCACCATATAGTATTTCATTAGTTTTAGTTTTTGATGTACTGTTCCATGATTCATTGTGTGTGTATAACATCCAGTGCTCCACGCAATACATGCCCTCCTTAATATCCAACACTGGGCAAACCCATCCCCTCACCCAACTTGTATGCCCACCAACAATGTAAATGGGTTCTCCTTTCTCCACATCCTCTCCAACATTTGTTGTTTCCTGCCTTGTCAATTTTTGCCATTTTAACTAGTGTAAGGTGGTATCTCAGTGTGGTTTTGATCTGAATTTCCCTGAAGACTTATGATGTTGAACATTTTTTTTTTACATCAGCCACAGCAGCTTTCTTTCATGACACCTCTCCAAAGACAAGGGAAACAAAAGCAAAAATGAACTTTTGAGACTTCATCAAGATAAAAAGCTTCTGCACAGCAAAGGGAACAGTCAAAAAAAAACTAAGAGGCAGTCCACAGAATGGGAGAATATATTTGAAAATGACATGGCTAGTATCCAAGATCTATAAAGAACTTCTCAAACTCAAGACCAAAAAAACAAATAATCAAGTGAAAAAATGGGTAGAAGACATGACCAGACACTTCTTCAAAGAAGACATAGAAATGGCTAACAGACACATGCTTTCACTTTCTTCTGTTCTCTATAATGTTGTGAGCCAGCCCAGTGACACATTTTGAAAGATATTATTTAACATGTAATCCAGCCATTATACTTGTTTCGGATGGATTCTCCAGGATATCTAGTAAACATACTACCAACAAAAGAAGTCTCTAAATAAATTCTTTTTATTTTATTTTATTTTATTTATTTGACAGAGAGAAATCACAACTAGGCAGAGAGGCAGGCAGAGAGAGAGGAGGAGGAAGCAGGCTCCCTGCGGAGCAGAGAGCTCGATGCGGGGCTAGATCCCAGGACCCTGAGATCATGACCTGAGCCGAAGGCAGAGGCTTTAACCCACTGAGCAACCCAGGCGCCCCTCTAAATAAATTCTTAAGGGCTTCAAAAATTCTCAATTCAAAATTCCCTTACCATTTTCAGTGGTAGATTTCATTTTTAACCATATATTTATAAAGTTACATATATTTTATACGTTGATACATACAGAAATTTTGTAGTTTCTGTGAGTGCTAAAAGGGAAAGAACTGCCAAAACTTTATACTATTAAAGGAGTGCCCAAATATAGGGGAAGACACTATAAAAGGTTAAATGTTTAAGATATTAGGTAAGGATTGCTAATGTGAAGATAATTTACTTTCTATCAATGGCTAAAATTTTGCTTTTTAAATTTTGTTAGTTCTATGTTGTATTTTTCTGAATAGGAAATAACAGCTAACTGTAAGAGAGTTGTTACTTTTATGGTATTTCTCAATTAACCCAAAACAAGCCATAATAAAACATCACAAGAAATACTATTCTCATGGGATACTTCATTTCCAGGTAAGTAGCACTTGTAAAACCAAAAAAGTTCCAGAAAGTTCTGAAAACCAAAAAGGTATCAATAACAAGTAAGGAGATTGAATCAGTAACCAAAAAATTCCTAACATACCAGATGGCTCCATTAGTCAATTCCACCAAACATTTAAGAAAGAATTAACACCAATCCTTCTAAAACTCTTCCAAAAAAATTGAAGATGAGGGAATGCTTCCAAACTCATATTATGAGGCTAACATTACCCTGATCCTAAAGTGAAATAAGGACACTACAAGAAAAGAAAACTACAGGTTAATATCCTTGATGAGGGGTACCCAGGTGGCTCCGTCGATTAAGAGTCTGCCTTCAGCTCAGGTCATGATCTCAGGGTTCTGGGATTGAGCCCTGCATCGAGTTCCCTGCTCAGTGGGGAAGCTGTTTCTACCTCTCCTCCCCACCTGTACTCTCTCTTGCTATCTCTCTCTCTCAAATAAATAAAATCTTTTTTAAAAAATCCCTGATGAGGGGCGCCTGGGTGGCTCAGTGGATTAAGCCGCTGCCTTCGGCTCAGGTCATGATCTCAGGGTCCTGGGATCCAGCCCCGCATCGGGCTCGCTGCTCAGCAGGGAGCCTGCTTCCTCCTCTCTCTCTGCCTGCTTGTGATCTCTCTCTCTGTCAAAGACATAAATAAAATCTAAAAAAAAAAAAAAAAAAAAAAAAATCCCTGATGAATTTACATGCAAAAATTTTTATAAAATACTAGCAAAATGAATGTGATAAATCATTGAGAGGATCATACACCATGATGAAGTGGGATTTATCTTTGAGATACAAGGATGGCTCATCACACACAAATCAATAAATGTAATATACCACAGTAATATAATTTAGGTAAAAATCATATGATTATTTCAAAAGCTGCATTAAAAGCCTTTCACAAAATCCAACAATATTTCATGATAAAAACTCTCCACAAATTGGAGAAGGAACATACCTCAACATAATAAAGCCATATATGGAGAGCCTATAGCCAATGTAATACTCAGCAGTGAAAAGTTGAAAGCATTTCTTCTAACATCAGGAACAAGACAAGGGTGCCCACTTTCACCAATCCTAGGTGACATAGTAGTGGAAGTCCTAGCCAGAGCAATCAGGCAAAAAAAAAGAAATAAAAGGCATCCAAATCAAAAAGGAAGTATTAAAATTGTAAAATAGATTTTATAATTGTCTTAAGTTATATAAAAAGAGGGAATTTTCATTCCCCAAAAAGTCATTTGGGATAGTTTCATAATTTTATATCTCGAATTACTGCTTTTTACTTTTCTGCTCAACTGTATATTTGAAAAGGCAAATCTTTAACTACTATTGTTGGAGTCATTGTTTAAAATGTTAGGCATATAGAAATATATATTCAAACAGTGTAGAAAATACAAAATGAAAGTTAAAATCTCCTAACCCTACTCCTCAGAAGTATCATATTTGATCATGTCAGTTTTTAGTTTTGGTGCAGCAAAATTATTTACTTACTCAGAAAGGACACATATTTTGAATGCTTACCAAAAGCCTGAGTTGTGTTCAAAATGGTGTAGCATATTGTATTACTTTAACTAAGAGAAATTGTTCCATCATGTCAATACCAATGAAGAAACACTTCATTGAAATTTTTAGCAAAGAGTTTTAAATTTGTTGATATTTAATGCAAAAGTTGTTTTTCAGTACAGGACACAACCACATAGAGCTTCCCTGCAACCATTACCAAACATACTTTAAAGTATTTATATAAATTCATTTGAATAACTTTCATGTCTTATAAAATCTGAGGAAATTTTTAAATTGATAGGGTGCTAAAATGTTTAAAGAAATAAATTTGCTTTTAAGACCAGCTCAATCAGAATTCAGGAAGGTTATTATGGCATAAATGTATAAATGCTAGGCAAAACAAAAAAACCTAAGGAGGATAAATTCAAGTGTAATGTTACCAGTTTATTATTCTGGGATCATTATGAAAGGATTCATTAACATTTTCTTAATTTTCAACCGCATAGTTGAACTCAATCCTCGAACTTTCCAGTCATCAAATGATCCTCCAAATTTATGGTTATTAAAAGCAAGGATTCATATGGGGGTAGGGGTAGAAATGTATATACGTATGGTAGAAAAACACACCGTTGATTAAATCAAGTCACTGAAAATTTTAAACAGCTGACAGTATTTTTCACACTTCCCTTCCCCACCTAAATGTAACTGGTAGATGGACTACTTTTTTTTTTTCAACTAATCTGAATAATTCTCTAACTTAGCAAAAATCTCACATAAGCAAAAACAGAATCTCTGAGCCTTATGTGGAAATAGTTATGCTATCAGAGACCAGGCAATCACACTTCTGTAGGTTACCCTCTTCTCTCTTGTTCTTGCCATTTTTTTTAAATGAGAGAATGAAAATGGGAAGAACAAGAAAGAAGAGTGTCACTTACAAAAGTGCAACACAGGAACCCCACCTGAGTTTCCAGTTTGCCAGCCTGCCCTACAGATTTTGGAGTTGCCGACCGCCACAGTCATGTGACCAGTTCCTTAAAAATAGAGATAGATAGATTAATAGAAAGATGACATATAGATAGACAGAGACAGAAAAATAAAGCCTATTGGTTTGTTTCTCTAGGGAAGCCTGACTATTATCAACTTGATACAGACTCATCTAAAGAGGTAATAAAAGAGAGCTAAGTTAAAAATTAAGAGGAATTTACTAAGCACAATATTGTAAAGGAATTGCCTGCGTGGAAAAGGAGCAGCATTCCAGAATATCTCCCTCCTTTTTGTTTCCCTTCAGAGGGGGGAGATGTACACCATTGACCTGGGAGTATATTGCTAATATCCGGCCAGACGCTGTGCAGAGGGGAAGGACAGGATGGGGGAGTGGGTGCCTTAAAATCATGCCAGCCAAGTGGATTTTAACCAGATTTAGTTAACTTAGGATAACACATTTAAACTCCATAAAACCCAACTATGCTTTATTTGCTCTTCAGCCTTATCTCTACCCACCCCATGTCCACGCAAGGCAAGTGTTCTAGGAAAAACCCTTTTTTAAAGTTTAGTCTTGCTCAGCAGAGCAAAGGAGAAAAGGAATGAATAGGACACCTTTTCTTCACAGGAGAGGTGGGCCTATGTAGAACAAAACAAACACCCAGGAAAGGTTAGCGCTATAGAGCAGAGAGTGATCAAGGAGAATATGAGTGAAGGTGGCTTTAGGTATTGACACTGTTTACCAATCTTAGAGTTTCAAGAATTTCACTGCTGTTCTTAAGTTTTTATTTCACTTGGGGAAAACAACAACACAACAACAAAAACTAAGATATATCCAAGTGACAGACGAAAAACTAACAAGGGTATTGTGTTTACAGTTTGTAAAGCACATTCATGTCCCCTTTTATCCCTAGGCAATCTTTAATGTTGGAGGGTCAAGTTATATTATGATTCCCCTATTATTGGTGGGGAAACTGAGGCTTGGTGCTAATATACTTTGCCATAGCATTAGGCTGCAATGCGAACCCAGATTTCTGATTACAAGTCCCATGCTTTTCCCTCTCAGTTCAGTATCATTATTATCAGTACTGGTGCCCATGGGTCCTGTAATTAAACCACCTGGTTCAATTTATCAGTGACATGTGAACTCTGGCAGGCTATTTAAGTTCTCTGTGACTCACTTCCCTCATTTTACATGGAGATAATAGTACATGCTTTCTAAATCATATAAAGCATGTAAAGTGCTTAGCAGAGTGCCTGACATGTAGCAAACACTCAGTAAGTGTTAGCCATTATTACCCCAATTATTAAGCTAGATGGTTGTGTCATCAAGCTAGTCATTTCCTGCTCAGTAAGTTTTCAAAAAATAGAGAAAACACAGACTCAAACACGGTGATATCTAATAAGCACAGCACATTTAGTCTTTGCTTTAAATCAGGGGTCAGAAAACTACAGCCCAGGCTGACTCCTCATTTTTTTCAATAAAGTTTTATTTGAACATAATCATACCCATTCATTTACATATCGACTGTGGCTGCTTTCATGTCTGTGGCAGCTGAGTAGGTATGGCAGACGGCCCACAAAGCCTAAACTATATACTATCTGGCCCTTTACAGAAAAAGTGTGCCAACCTCTGCTTTAAATCAATGATGAAGATGGAAAGAAAAGAAAACTAACAACACTGCTAGGTATCTGGCAAGAGAGAAAAGGAATTACAAAAACAGGAAGTGTCTGTGAGCCATCTGTGAATCAAGAAAGCCAGGGAGATGTGTTCTTCCAGTCATGTCTCTATTCAAGATATATTCACTGAGGGGCGCCTGGGTGGCTCACTGGGTTAAGCCTCTGCCTTCCGCTCAGGTCATGATCTAAGGGTCCTGGGATCAAGCCCCGCATCGGCCTCTCTGCTTAGCAGGGAGCCTGCTTCCTCCCTCTTTCTCCCTCTCTGCCTAGTGCTCTGCCTACTTGTGATCTCTGTCTGTCAAACAAATAAATAAATAAACCTTAAAAAAAAAAGAAATAGTCACTGAGTATTTACAAGATGTAAACTTCACTTTCTACCAAGATGCACTCATTGGCCCTCCTATGAAATTGTGTCTTGTTTCTCAAAGCATCTGGAAAGTTGTGGTACCTCACGTGATGACTTTCTCAGCACCTATCTCTAACATACTAGAGGAAGGCAGGAGCCCAGGGGACATGTGGGGCTGGGAATACAGTAGGCACTCAGGAAATGTGTAGTACCAGCTTTGTGTATCCTGAGCACTGAGTTTTGGGAGCCACTCAGAGCAATTCCCTGGTATTCTTCAAGAGCAAGATCACCTACCATTGTTGACCCTGCAGGATGGTAAGCCAAATTATAAAAAACAGGAGTAGACTGAAAATCCCGTTGTCTTCTTTAGCTTGTTTACAGTTCAGGAACTAACCAACCAGCAGGCATTTTGAACACAGAACACAGCGGTGCTACCACTCTATACCAGCTGTGTCGTCTTGGCAAATTATTTGACTTCCCCAAGCCTGCTTCCTCTTCAGTGAAGTGAAAATAAATGCATACGCACAGAGTCATTGTAAGGATTATGTGGGATAAACTTTTAGTGTTTTTCCAGGGAGCCTATCAGCTACATTTAAAATTTTAGTTATCAATGTCCTCCCCCAGAGCAGAACCTATACTAGCCAGGACAAATAAATGATGCCAATTTAACACAAATCCAGTCAACAAGCATCTATGGATTATGTATGTGTACAAGGTACTATGCGAAGCACTACTTGGAGTATAAAAATGAATGAATGAAATATACCGAGTCTGGAAGAAATAAGGCATATCCTCAAAAGCTTTAGTATAGTTGAATCATAATATAATAAAAATGCAAGCAAACAGTTAGATGGAACCATGATTCTTACTGGGAAATGGGTGAGGAACATGATAGAAAAAGTGGTACTTAAGTATGCCTTGGAGGAGTTGAAAAGCACTGTGGGGAGAGAATAAAGTGGAAAAAGAAAACAGTGAGTTCAACAGAACAGGAAGTCAACCTGTTGGGCAGGAGCTCAGAGTGTAAGGAGACCAAAAGTGCTAGTATCCCAAGACAAGGGGATGGCTGTCATGCCAAGCAGAGACTTCGGTTCTTCGAAGTGCAGGGTTTCCTGGTCAACCATCCAGCGTTTCTCCATAGTCTGTTGCTAAGAATAAATTGGGAATAAGTCCCTTTAAAGTATAAATTGAAGGAAATCCAAGGCACAACATTTCTTTCATTAACTTGGATCTTCTTTCTGGAGTGGGAAAGAAAGGGGACAATTTCCCATAAGGACTAGGACTGTGACTGCCCCAGCACCAGGCTTATCTTCAGGGGGCCCAAGAGGAAGAAGCCTTGAAGGGATTTGCTTCCCTACAAATTTTTGTCTGTTTTCATGAAATCTGGGTATGCTCATGGGGGGACTTCTCACCTGTGAGTGTCTTTGATCCATGCATGTCATGATGGAAAGACTGAGATGCTGGAAGCCATGGTGGAAGAAAGAGGAAGGAGCAGTGGCAGAAAGCAAGCTATCTTTGACCTCCATTTTCTGCTGGCTACAGATCGGGAGCCTTGACTAACCTTATTTACTATCTGCTGGTCACAAAGGAGGGGACATTTAGGAGTGACAATGAATAAAAGTTAGGGAAAACATTTAGGTATGTTTAAAAAGGACGATCAAGCAGGGAGGGAAAGGACCACTAACAAGAAGCATCATAAGAGGATTTGGGGCGTGGGGAGAGACAATAAGTTCAATTTCATGGAGCTCCAGAATCCTGAAATGACAAAATGTTTTTGGTGCTTGTGGTTCACAGTGGGCACAGGCTAGGCAAGTCGACTGAAGCTGCCCCACTGCTATTTGAGGGAGAGTCTGTTACAAGAGACCAGGTAAGTGGGAGGCAAAGTCATTTCCTCCTGACTCAATTCTTCACTATTATTGACATGGCTGGCTCCTGCATAGGGTTCTACCACAGCCACTGGCGCTGTAAATGGCAAAATTACTTCCTGTGTCTCCTGTAATAGATGACAGGAGACATGGAAAACTGCAGTGTGTGTGTGTGTGTGTGTGCACGCGTGCACCCATGCACAGATTCAGGGCTCATGTCTGTTGTACATCTGAATGGCTTATTTAGAAAAACATCTCAAAACATTTTGGAACATAAAACTTCATTTTGGTCTGCTCTTACGTTTCACATGAAAATTAAGGCTGATTTTTTGTTGACTCTAGACCCAAACACTAATCATCTGCAACAGTAAAGTTTCTGAGTCTGTAAAAACATAAAATCTTATTTAAAATAATTCAAAGGGGCTTCTGGCTCAGGTAAGGGTCGGAGCACACCCACGCTGTTTCCCTACTCTCCTGAGGTTGAACTAGCACCGAAATTAGAGCAGAGGAAACTTATACACACCAGAGGTTCTTCCTAGAAGCTGAAAGTATACAAATGCAAAGCACCCTGAAGCAATTATCAAGAGAATAGCTCATTAAAGAACTGAATTCAGAAAAGCTTGGAAAACCATGTCCTTCCCTCTGTCACCCAATAACATTTAAGCCTGCACCCAAAGCCTTAGCTCTGTGTGTTAAAAATGTGAATGGCCTGAATGAAGAAATTCCCTGCCAGAAGTTTTGATGCGCAGAGAGAGACTAAGAAACTCTACATTTTAGCTGTAGACTGAAAAAAAAAGAAAAAATAAATCAAAGAAGGCAGCTCTGACCAGAACCATGCACAGAGGAAGTCTTCTCTAACTTGACATTGTTCCAGATCATCTTTCTGCTTGTTCTCCCCATCAGCCTAGAGGCATGCCAGCAGGAGGAAATGCTCCATCCACTGACCCAGAACCAGATCAGCTCGCCCAGTGTGAGGCAAGGCATGTCAAGGAAACAGATTCCCACAGTTACAGTGAAATCAATGATCAGCTACCTGGACCAGCCTTAACTCTAACTAATAAATGTGAACACTACAAACAGAGCACAATAGATCATTGGATGTTTGAAAGAAAACCAAGAGCAAGAAAGAAAGAGCCTAAGATGTACAAAAAGAATAAATGAGCCGTAAAAAAAAACAGAGAATCATTCTGGGAATACAAGAATACTTTAATAATTCTCTTCTCTATCCCCAGATCTACAACAAGTTACTGTCTCCATAAAATAAGAGAAGACTTCAATGAAAAGGAGTATGGTGGGGATAGATTCTTCACCCTTCACAACCTTTATTTTTCTGATCTTATTCTAAATAAAGGCATGCAAAACAAGATGAACAATGCAGATCTGAGTGACAACAACTGAAACTCAGGTTTGCTGATACTACTACAAAGAGTGATAGCAGAATAAAGTTGGAACTCAGTGGAGAACTCAGGGTGATGGTGGAGGTAAGGTAGAAGATGTAGTGAGGATGATGAGGGAGGTGAAAATTTTGAGAATCAGGGGGACCTGAGGACAGTAGCAAAATGTTTGCCCCATCACATTCTGCACCCTAAGTGTACTCTTAATCAGCTATAGAAAGAGTGAGTTCTTCCTAAGTAGTGTGGGATATAAACATAGGGTTTCAGAAAAAAGTAAAATACAAATAGCACATTCCTAAAAACAAAACAAAACAAAACAAAACATAAAAATATGGTTACCAAAATTGAAAATTTTATTTTTTTTAAGATTTTTATTTGTTTGTTTGACAGGCAGAGAGCACAAGTAGGCAGCAAGGCAGGCAGGGTGGGGGGAAGCAGGCTCCCCACTGAGCAGGACCCAGAGATCATGACCAGAGCCGAAGGCAGAGGCTTAACCCATTGAGCCACCCAGGAGCCCCCCCAAAATTGAAAATTTTAAATGTAAAGATAGATTTAATAATAAAATTGAAATAACTAAATATTTAATAGATATTGTCCTTAAAATGAAGAATATTCTAAATGTAGTATTAAAAAAAAGAGATAGGAAATGATAAGATAATCTCAAAGTTATGAAAGATAGTGATAGGATACTAGCCCTTTATCTGATAAGACATTTGCAAAAATCTTCTCCCCATATGTGAAATTTAAGAAGTGAACAGATGAACATCAGGGACTGGAAGGAAAAATAAAATAAGATGAAAATTGAGACACTGAACTCTAGGAAACAAAGGGTTGCTGGAGGGGAGGTGGGTTGAGGGAAGGGGTAAATGGGTGTTCTTCACTGAGCTGAAGAAAGACTTTAACTGAAAGGCTGCCTGAAGACCTACAAGATTAAACAAAAATATCTCACACCTAGAGACATAATAGAGAAGCTTCATCATTCAGAGGATAAATAATAGTTTCCTAGAAGAAAATTATTCCTCAAAGAAATAAGATTCAGATTGATCAGAATTTCTCATTAACAGCAATAAATTCTAAAGCAGAATAGGGCAATATCTTCAAAGTTCAGACAGGGAAAGAATTTAAAACAGAATTTGATACTCCATCAAAGTATTAGTAAATATGAAGGCAAACTTTTTAGACACATGAGAAGACAGAAAGTTTGAAATGATCATACCCATTTCAAAAAATAACTGAGGAATATACTCCAGTCAAAAGAAAAGGGTTTTATACTAGAAGTGCTAGCCACAACAATCCGACAAGAAAAACAACTAAGAAAAAAAAAAAAAAATTAAGGGCTTCCATATTGTTAAAGAAGTTAATCTGTCTCTATTTGCAGATGACATGGTACTTTACATAGAAAATCCTAAAGACTCCACCAAAAAACTACCAGAAATAATAAATGAATTCATTAAAGTAGCTGGATACAAAATTAATACCCCCAAATCAGTAATGTTTGTATAAAGGAAGAACAAAGTAGCAGAAAGGGAATTTTTTTTTAAATGCCATTGTAAATGCACCAAAAGAATAATATACCTAGGAGTAAACTTAACCAAAGAGGTGAAAGACTTGTACTCCAAAAACTATTAAATACTAAAAAAGAAACTGAATGACACAAATAAATGGAAAGATATTTCATGTTCATGGACTGGAAGAATTAATATTGTTAAAATGTTCATGTTACCCAAAGCAATCTATAGATTCAATGCAACATTTGTCAAAATACCAACAGTATTTTTCACATAACTAGAACAAATAATACTAAAATTGGTACAGAACACAGAAGACCCCAAATAGTCAAAGCAATCCTGAGAAAAAAGAGCAAAGCTGAAGGTATTATAATCCCAGATTTTAAGATCTACTACAAAGCTGTTGAATCAAAAGAGTATGGAACTGACACAAATACAAACACATAGATCAATGTAACAGAATAGAGAACTCAGAAATAAATGCACATTTAAATGACCAATTAATCTATGACAAAAGAGGCGAAACTATACTATGGGGAAAAGACAGTCCCTTCAAAAATATATGGTGCTGGGAAAACTAGACAGTTACATGCAGAATGAAACTAAACTACTTTCTAACATCATACAAAAAAATAAACTCAAAAAGGATTAAAATCCTAAATGTATGGCCTGAAACAATAAAAATCCTAGAAGAGAACACATGCAATAACTTCTCTGACATCACCTATAACAATTTTTCTAGGTACATCTCTTCAGGCAAGGGAAATAAAAGCAAAATAAACTACTGGAACTACACCAAGCTTTTGTATGGCAAAGGAAACTATTAACAAAACAAAAAGACAACCTACTGAATGGAGAAGATATTTGCAAATGGTATGTCCAATAAGGGGTTAATATCCAAAATATATAAAGAACTTATTCAACTCAACACCAAAACCCAAACAATCTGATTTAAAAATGGACAATGGACATGAATAGACATTTTTCCAAAGAATATATAGATGACCAATAGACACATGTAAAGATACTCAACATCACTAATCATCAGGGAAATGCAAATAAGAACCATAATGAGATATCATCTTACACCTGTTAAAAACGCTAAAATCAAAATGACAGGAAATAACAAGTGTTGGAAAGGATGTGGAGAAAAAGGAACCCTCATGCACTGTTGGTAGAAATGTAAATTAGTACAGCCACTGTTGAAAACAGTATGGAGATTCCTTAAAAAATTAAAAATAGAGGGGTATCTGGGTGTCAGTCAGTCAAGCATCCAACTCTTGGTTTTGGCTCAGGTCATGGCTGCCAGACGGTAAAATTCAGACCCTTACTGGGTTCTGCACTCAGCGTAGAATCTGCTTAGAGTTTCTCCCTCTCCCTCTGCCCTTCCTCACCCATGCATGCACTCCCTATTTCTCTCTCTCTCAAAAATTAATTAAATTTTTAAAAATTAAAAATAGAAATACCATATGACCCAATAATTTGACTTGGGTATTTACCCCTGCCCAAAAATGAAATGAAAACACTAACTCAAAAAGATATATGCACCCATATGTTTATTGCAGTGTTATTTACAATATCTAAAATATGAAAGCAATCCAAGTATCCACTGATAGATAAATGGATAAAGATGTGGTGTGTGTGTCTGTGTGAGTGTATGTGTATATGTATATATACACATACCCACACATATATATGTATATATATAAAATATTACACAGCCATTAAAAAGGTTGAGTTTATGCCATTTGAGACAACAGGAATGGACCTAGAGGGTATTCTGCCAAGCAAAACAAATCAGATTGAGACAAATACCATATCATTCCATTCATAACTAAAATATTAAAAAACAAAAAACAAACAAATGAATAAACAAACAAAAATCAGAATCCAATCTATAAATACAGAGACTAAACTGATGGTTGCCAAAGACAATGGGGTCAGGGGTGGGCAAAGTGAGTGAAGTGGAAAGGGAGATACAGGCTTCCCGTTATGGAATCAGTAGTCACAGGAATAAGTGACATAGCAAGAATAGCGGCTGCAATGGGGGCCTGGGTGGCTCAACAGATTAAGATTAAGATTAAGATTAAGAGTACAAATTATGATTTGGGCTCAGATCTTGATCTCAGGGTTGTGAGATCAAGCCTCACGTGGGCTTTGCACTCAGTGGAGTCTGCTTGAGATTCCCTCTGCCCTTCCCCCCCCCCGCCCCCAGCTCACACACTTGCTCTCTCATGCTCTCTCTCCCTCAAATAAATAATAAATAAATAAATAGATAGGTAACTAAATAAAATCTTTAAAAAGAAAAGGAATATAGCCAATGATATTATAATAGCAATGCAATGGGACTGATGGGAGCTACACTTGTAGTGAACACAGCATAATGTATAAACCTGTCAAATCACTAAGTTGTACATCTGAAACTAATGTAACATTGTGTGTTAATATACATGTATAAAAAATAAATAAAAATATAAAATAATGTTTAAAAATGGTGTTAAACTCCAAGAACAACTGATCCAAAACAACCTCTATGCTTAGTAAATTCTTCTTTGAGCTTCCTTGTGCACTCACAACAATAATGTTATGAATGTTAGTTGTACAGTTAATTTTTATATAAAACATGAATATATTTTATTACTACAGAATAGTAATCAGAAATCATCACAGTCTTAAAAGGAGTGGTTTGGAGAAATAAAAGGTATATTGTTTTTGCTTAAAAATGTAGAACTTATAAACTTCTTTATCATTTAGATTTTTTTTTTTCATTTAGATTTTTTAATAAGTCTGTATATGTCACATAACTAAGAAAACAGTCAAGGAATATGACCAATATACTACTCCTGAACAAAGAAAGTTCTTCACATCAGTATAAAAAGGCCTACAACACTGTATGATTTATAATTTAGGTTAACGTTATCATAGTGCCTGGCAAAGCAACATCTATTTCTAAATGGATAGCGCTGATTGGAAACTATAAAAAGCCTTAATAATTTCATAATTAATGAGTTATCCTGCTTATTATAGGAAATAGAAACCAAACTGCATCTGTAAAGTAATTATGCAGATTATTTACATATTTCTTGCCCTACAACATAAAATTCTTAGCCTAAATTTACACCCTGGGGTTTGATGTGTTAGGGTTGGACAAAAATGCATCTAATTCATTCCATGTAACTTTTCAGAAGAGCCATAAATGACTGGAAGATCCTGTCTTCTTCAAGGTAAATAATACATCTTCCTTCTACTAATGAGTATCATCAGGAGATCACCATAAGACTATCTAGAGGCACTACCAAATGGCCTCTTTCAATTTCCAAAAACCAAAACTCCAGAGCCTAGCAGAAAAGAAAATGCAGTATGTTGATTTCAAACTTTTTCTTGAACAAAAGTAATCACTAAAAAATTTATGCCCAGTATTAAACAAATGAGGTGAGGAAAAGGGTAGCTAGAACAGAATCAGTGATAAATCAGCTAAAAATCCTTCCAAAAAATCTTTACCAAATGATCACAATAAGTTATTCTTTTTTTTTTTAAGATTTTATTTATTTGACAGAGATCATAGGTAGGCAGAGAGGCAGGCAGAGAGAGAGAGGAAGGGAAGCAGGCTCCCCACTGAACAGAGAGCCCGATGCGGGGCTTGATCCCAGGACCCTGATATCATGACCTGAGGCGAAGGCAGAGGCTTTAACCCACTGAGCAACCCAGGCGCCCCACAGTAAGTTATTCTAATAATCACTCATAATGAATTATTCTAAAACAACAAGAAAACTCAAGACAAAGGATTCTCTCATTGACTCTGACAAATACCAGAATTTTCTACAGAATCTATTTCCTTCTACTGATTTAGGTTATTGGCTACTGAGTCATAGGGTAGAAACTCTAGCTTAAACTACAAACGATATAGAAATCTATTCACACACAGTAGGGCAAAAAGTGAAAAAAAAATTCTTTAGTTTTTTTTAGTTAATATATAATGTACTATTAGGCCCAGGGGTACGGATCTGTGAATCACCAAGTTTACACACTTCACAACACAAGTGAAAATTTTTTTATCAGCCACTTGTTACTCAAATGGAAATCTGGTTAATTAAGTCTTTTCTACTACTTAAAGGGTGATAAAAAACAGCAACATAATGATATGCGAGGCTTACAAGTTTGATCTAAAAGAAATTTGAGGATATTTTCTTTTTTATTTTTTAAAGATTTTATTTATTTATTTGACAGATAGAGAACACAAGTAGGGAGAGAGGCAGGCAGAGAGAAAGAGAGAGGAGGAAGCAGGCTCTGTGCCAAGCAGAGAGCCCGATGCGGGGCTTGATCCCAGGACCCTGGGATCATGACCTGAGCGAAAGGCAGAGGCTTTAACCCACTGAGCCACCCAGGCACCCCAAGAATATTTTCTACAGTATTTTGAGAAATGCAGCCTTATAGTCTCAAGTGTATAGTTTCTCAAGAAGAGTTGAAGGACAATGTTTGGGAGCATCAGTTTGACATTTTTAAAAATTTTTTATTTTTTATTTTTTTAAAAAACTATAATGTATTTTTATCCCCAGGAGTACAGGTCTGTGAATCGCCAGGTTTACACACTTGACAGCACTCACCATAGCACATACCCTCCCCAATGTCCATAACCCCACTCCCCCTCTCCCAACACCCCCTCCCCCCCAGCAATACTCAGTTTGTTTTGTGAGATTAAGAGTCAATTATGGTTTGTCTCCCTCCCAATCCCATCTTGTTTCATTTATTCCACTCCTATCTCCCTAGCCCCCCATGTTGCATCTCCACTTCATCATATCACGGAGATCATATGATAGTTGTCCATCTCCGATTGACTTATTTCACTAAGCATGATACCCTCTAGTTCCATCCACGTCATTGCAAATGGCAAGATTTCATATATTTTGATGGCTGCATATTATTCCATTCTGTATATATACCACATCTTCTTTATCCATTTATCTGTTGATGGACATCTAGGTTCTTTCCATAGTTTAGCTATAAACATTCGGGTGCACGTGCCCCTTCGGATCACTACGTTTGGATCTTTAGGGTAAATACCCAGTAGTGCAATTGCTGGGTCATAGGGTAGTTCTATTTTCAACATTTTGAGGAACCTCCATGCTGTTTTCCAGAGTGGTTGCACCAGCTTGCATTCCCATCAACAGTGTGGGAGGGTTCCCCTTTCTCCACATCCTCGCCGGCATCGGTCATTTCCTGACTTGTTAATTTTAGCCGTTCTGACTGGTGTAAGGTGATATATCATTGCGGTTTTGATTTGTATTTCCCTGATGCTGAGTGATGTGGAGCACTTTTTCATATGTCTGTTGGCCATCTGGATGTCTTCTTTGCAGAAATGTCTGTTCATATCCTCTGCCCATTTCTTGATTGGATTGTTTGTTCTTTGGGTGTTGAGTTTACTAAGTTCCTTATAGATTTTGGATACTAGCCCTTTATCTGAAAGGTCGTTTGCAAATATCTTCTCCCATTTTGTCAGTCGTCTTTTGGATTGGTTAACTGTTTCCTTTGCTGTGCAAAAGCTTTTGATCTTGATGAAATCCCAGTAGTTCATTTTAGCCCTCGCTTCCCTTGCCTTTGGTGATATTCCTAGGAAGACGTTGCTGCAGCTGAGGTTCCAGAGGTTGCTGCCTGCATTCTCCTCAAGGATTTTGAGGAATTCCTTTCTCACACTGAGGTCCTTCATCCATTTTGAGTCTATTTTCGTGTGTGGTGAAAGAAAGTGGTCCAATTTCATTTTTCTGCGTGTGGCTGTCCAATTTTCCCAGCACCATTTATTGAAGAGGCTGTCTTTTTTCCATTGGACGTTCTTTCCTGCCTGCTTTGTCAAAGATTAGTTGACCATAGAGTTGAGGGTCTATTTCTGGGCTCTCTATTCTGTTCCATCAATCTATGTGTCTGTTTTTGTGTCAGTACCATGCTGTCTTGATGACGACAGCTTTGTAATAGAGCTTGAAGTCCGGAATTGTGATGCCACCCACTTTGGCTTTCTTTTTCAATATTCCTTTGGCTATTCAAGGTCTTTTCTGGTTCCATCTAAATTTTAGGATATTTTGTTCCATTTCTTTGAAAAAGATGGATGGTATTTTGATGGGGATTGCATTAAATGTGTAGATTGCTGTAGGTAGCATAGACATTTTCACAATATTTATTCTTCCAGTCCAGGAGCATGGAACATTTTTCCAATTCTTTGTGTCTTCCTCAATTTCTTTCATGAGTACTTTATAGTTTTCTGCATATAGATTCTTAGCCTCTTTGGTTAGGTTTATTCCTAGGTATCTTATAGTTTTGGGTGCAATTGTAAATGGGATTGACTCCTTAATTTCTCTTTCTTCTGTCTTGTTGTTGGTGTACAGAAATGCAACTGATTTCTGTGCATTGATTTTATATCATGACACTTTACTGAACTCCTGTACAAGTTCTAGTAGTTTTGGAGTGGGGTCTTTTGGGTTTTCCACATATAGTATCATATCATCTGCGAAGAGTGATAGTTTGACTTCTTCTTTCCCAATCTGGGCACCTTTAATTTCCTTTTGTTGTCTGACTGCTGAGGCTAGGACTTCTAGTACTATGTTGAAAAGCAGTGGTGATAATAGACATCCCTGCCATGTTCCTGACCTTAGCGGAAAAGCTTTCAGTTTTTCTCCATTGAGAATGATATTTGCAGTGGGTTTTTCATAGATGGCTTTGATAATATTGAGGTATGTGCCCTCTATCCCTACACTTTGAAGAGTTTTGATCAGGAAGGGATGCTGTACTTTGTCAAATACTTTTTCAGCATCTATTAAGAATATCATATGATTCTTGTTCTTTCTTTTATTAATGTGTTGTATCACGTTGATTGATTTGTGGATGTTGAACCAACCTTGCAGCCCTGGAATAAATCCCACTTGGTCATGGTGAATAATCCTTTTTAATGTACTACTGGATCCTATTGGCTAGTATTTTGGTGAAAATTTTTGCATCTGTGTTCATCAAGGATATTGGTCTGTAATTCTCTTTTTTGATGGGATCCTTGTCTGGTTTTGGGATCAAGGTGATGCTGGCCTCATAAAATGAGTTTGGAAGTTTTCCTTCCATTTCTATTTTTTGGAACAGTTTCAGGAGAATAGGAATTAGTTCTTCTTTAAATGTTTGGTAGAATTCCCCTGGGAAGTCATCAGGCCCTGTGCTTTTGTTTGTTTGGAAATTTTTGATGATTGTTTCAATCTCCTTACTGGTTATGGGCCTGTTCCCGTTTTCTGTTTCTTCCTGGTTCAGTTGTGGTAGTTTATATGTCTCTAGGAATGCATCCATTTCTTTCACATTGTCAAATTTATTGGCATAAAGTTGCTCATAGTATGTTCTTATAATTGTCTGTATTCTCTGGTGTTGGTTGTGATCTCTCCTCTTTCATTCATGATTTTATTGATTTGGGTCCTTTCTCTTTTCTTTTTGATAAGTCTGGCCAGGGGTTTATAAATCTTATTAATTCTTTCAAAGAACCAGCTCCTAGTTTCGTTGATTTGTTCTATTGTTTTTTTGGTTTCTATTTCATTGATTTCTGCTCTGATCTTTATGATTTCTCTTCTTCTGCTGGGTTTAGGATTTCTTTTTTGTTCTTTCTCCAGATCCTTTAGGTGTAGGGTTAGGTTGTGTACTTGAGACCTTTCTTGTTTCTTGAGAAAGGCTTGTACCGCTATATATTTTCCTCTCAGGACTGCCTTTGCTGTGTCCCACAGATTTTGAACAATTGTGTTTTCATTATCATTTGTTTCCATGAATTTTTTTCAATTCTTCTTTAATTTCCTGGCTGACCCATTCATTCTTTAGAAGGATGGTGTTTAGTCTCCATGTATTTCGGTTCTTTCCAAATTTCCTCTTGTGATTGAGTTCTAGCTTCAGAGCATTGTGGTCTGAAAATATGCATGGAATGATCGCAATCTTTTGATGCCAGTTGAGACTTGATTTGTGACCCAGGGTGTGATCTATTCTGGAGAATGTTCCATGTGCACTAGAGAAGAATGTGTATTCTGTTGCATTGGGATGGAATGTTCTGAATATATCTGTGATGTCCATCTGGTCCAGTGTGTCATTTAAGGCCTTGATTTCCTTGTTGATCTTTTGCTTGGATGATCTGTCCATTTCAGTGAGGGGAGTGTTAAAGTCCCCTACTATTACTGTATTATTATGGATGTGTTTCTTTGATTTTGTTATTAATTGGTTTATATAGTTGGCTGCTCCCAAGTTAGGGGCATAGATATTTAAAATTGTTAGATCTTCTTGTTGAACAGACCCTTTGAGTAGGATATAGTGTCCTTCCTCATCTCTTATGTCTTTAGCTTAAAATCTGATTGATCTGATATAAGGATTGCTGCCCCAGCTTTCTTTTCATGTCCATTTGCATGGTAAATTGTTTTCTACCCCCTCACTTTAAATCTGGATGTGTCTTTGGGTCTAAAATGAGTTTCTTGTAGGCAACATATAGATGGGTTTTGTTTTTTTATCTATTCTGATACCCTGTGTCTTTTGATTGGGGCATTTAGCCCATCAACATTCAGGGTAACTATTGAGAGATATGAATTTAGTGCCATTGTATTGCCTGTAAGGTGACTGTTACTGTCTGTTGTCTCTGCACCTTTCTGATCTACTACTTTTAGGCTCTCTCTGTGCCTAGAGGATCCCTTTCAATATTTCCTGTAGAGCTAGTTTGGTGTTTGCAAGTTCTTTCAGTTTTTGTTTTTCCTGGAAGCTTTTTATCTCTCCTTCTATTTTCAATGATAGCCTAGCTGGATAGAGTATTCTTGGCTGCATGTTTTTCACATTTAGTGCTCTGAATATATCATGCCAGCTCTTTCTGGCCTGCCACGTCTCTATGGATAAGTCTGTTGCCAATCTAATATTTTTACCATTGTATGTTACAGACTTCTTGTTCCGGGTTGCTTTCAGGATTTTCTCTTTGTTGCTAAGACTTGTAAATTTTACTATTAGATGATGAGGTGTGGACCTATTTTTGTTGATTTTGAGGGGGGTTCTCTGTACCTCCTGGATTTTGATGCTTGTTCCCTTTGCCATATTAGGGAAATTCTCTCCAATATACCTTCTGCTCCCCTCTCTCTTTCTTCTTCTTCTGGAATCCCAATTATTCTAATGTTGTTTCATCTTATGGTGTCACTTATCTCTCGAATTCTCCCCTCATGGTCCAGTAGCTGTTTGTCCCTCTTTTGCTCAGCTTCTTTATTTTCTGTCATTTGGTCTTCTATATCACTAATTCTTTCTTCTGCCTCATTTATCCTAGCAGTGAGAGCCTCCATTTTTTATTGCACCTCATTAATAACTTTTTTGATTTTAATTTGGTTAGATTTTCATTCTTTTATTTTTCCAGAAAGGGCTTTTAAATCTCCAGAGAGGGTTTCTCTAATATCTTCCATGCCTTTTTCGAGCCCTGCTAGAACCTTGAGAATCGTCGTTCTGAACTCTAGATCTGACATATTACCAATGTCTTCATTGATTAGGTCCCTAGCCTTCAGTACTGCCTCTTGTTCTTTTTTTTGTGGTGAATTTTTCTGCCTTGTCATTTTGTCCAGATAAAAGTATATGAAGGAGCAAGTAAAATACTAAAACAGTGGCAAAGACCCCAGAAAAATGCACTTTAACCAAATCAGAAGAGACTCCAAATCATGGAGGGGAGAAAGGGGATAAAAAGAAGTTCAGGAAAAAAAGAAATAATTAAAAAAAGAAAACAAAGAAAAAATATTTAAAAAAAAGAAAAAATATATATTAGATAAACTAGTTAAAAAACGTTAAAAAAGAAAAGGGTAAAAGTTAAAAAAATTTAGAAGAAGAAAAAAAATTGAAAAAAAAATTAAATTAACTGCAAGACTAAAGAATTGTGGGAATAAAGCCATGAGTTCCGTGCTTTGCTTTCTCCTCCTCTGGAATTCCGCTGCTGTCCTTGGTATTGAACCTGCTTTCCTTGTAGGTGAACTTCGTCTTGGCTGGATTTTTTGTTGATCTTCTGGGGGAGGGACCTGTCATAGTGATTCTCAAGTGTCTTTGCCCGAGGCAGAATTGCACCGCCCTTACCGGGGGCCAGGCTAAGTAATCTGCTCAGGTTCGCTTTCGGGAGCTTTTTTTTCCCTGAACGCTTTCCGTAGAGTTCCGGAGGAGGACGGGAATGAAAATGGTGGCCTCCCAGTCTCTGGCCTGGAGGAGCAGAGAGCCCAGGGCCCCACTCCTCAGTGCGCCCCCAGAGAACAGCGCCCAATCACTTCCGTATCCCTGGCCTCTGGCCGCGCTCCGAGCTCACCCAGCCTGCAACCTGTTCAAGGTAACCCTGAGCTGAGAGTTCAGTCCTCGGCTCTGTCTCTGTAGCCGGCTTCCCCGTTCTAATACCTGCAACTCTGCGATACTCCGACACCTGGTCCTTCTGTGACCCTGCGGGACCTGGGGCCATGCTGACCCTGCATGGGTTTCACCCCAGTTTAGCCTCTGGAGCGATGTCCCTCAGTGGAGCAGACTTTTAAAAGTCCTGATTTTGTGCTCCATTGCTCCGCCGCTTGCCGGGAGCCGGCCCCTCCCCCCGCGGTCTATCTTCCCGTCGTTTTGGATTCACTTCTCAGCCAGTCCCACCTTTCAGAAAGTGGTCGATTTTCTGTTTCTAGAATTGCTGTTCTTCCTCTCTTTGATCTGCCATTGGCTTTGTAGGTGTTTGCAATCTTTAGATAAGCTATTGAGCTGATCTCTTGCTATCTGATGTAGTCTCAGCTTGCTACTTCTCCACCGTCTTGACTCCTCCCCTCAGTTTGACATTTTTTAATGGAAGTTTCTTCATATTATTATAAAGAATCATGTATGGGAAAGAATATTTAAAACTGAAAAATTTACTCTGGCAGTGAAAAATGTGTTAGAGGTACCTTTGGCACGTGATACCTTACTTTGAGCTTGCAGCACTTTTTAAAATTTGAAAACAGAAACCGAAAAGATTTAGAATCCCTATAGCCAGTGGTCCCTACTGTGTGTCCAGTCATAAGAATGCTCTTCCAGGGAAAAACAGTAAGTAGACAGCCAAAGAGAAGTGTTTCTTTTTTTTAAAGATTTTATTTATTTATTTTAGAGAAAGAGAGAGCATGAGCAGGGGGAGAGGCAGAGGGAGAAGCAGATTCCTGGCTAAGCAGGCAGCCTGATGCAGGGCTCCATCAAAGGACTCTGGGATCATGACCCAAGGTGAAGGCAGCCGTAACTGACTGAGCCAGCCAGCTGCTGGAGACGAGTGTTTCTATTTTTCTTTTTTTTAAGATTTTATTTATTTATTTGACAGAGAGAGAGAGAGA
Organism: Meles meles; assembly: GCF_922984935.1. NCBI lineage: Eukaryota > Metazoa > Chordata > Mammalia > Carnivora > Mustelidae > Meles > Meles meles. The sequence goes on from NC_060070.1 coordinate 15,252,567, forward strand.
GGGCTACAGAGGGAACAGAAGTGAGGGAAGAGGGAGAGGCAGAAGCAGGTTTCCCTGGTGGGAAATCTGTATATTGGTTTAATGAATAGGCCTACATCCCACCCATCAACATCAGGCTTCACATTTTACTTCCTACTCCCCATCCCCCCAAATCCCTGTCAAGATACTACAGTTTTATTTTCTGGGGAAAAGTAATGAAGGAGTTTTATACTATAGGACACCAAATGGAGTGAGAGTGGTGGAGGTCTAAGGACAGCAAAGAGGCAAATTAACGAGTCTGCCTTCAAGAACGGGGGACTCTATCATCTCTTGCATTTCCATAAGGCAACTCCACAGGACACTAGGCTTTCCTAGTCCCTAAAAAGGAGATTGGGAAATTACAGATTTCAAGAACCTAATCAGTCCCAGAAAAGCCTTGTTTTGAAGCTCACTATTCCAAAACCCAGCTCAAGCTACACTCCGAAGTCTCTGATCAGAATTTTTAGTTCCTCACGGTTACAACTGAATGGATGGTCAAGTATTTGTGATAAGCTTCCAAAATCAAGAGCAAGAGAAAAGAAAAGGAGGGAAGGAATGGACAGATGGAGGGAGTAAAGAAATATTTCAGGGAAAGGTGTTTTTATAACTATAATTAATATAACCAATGTGCTCTGGGAGATTAAAAAGGACACTGGAACAGTGAGCCAAAATCGATATAAAACATGTATAAATTATTCATCTTATATTTTTTAAAAGAAATCCTTAGAAGACAAAGACATGCAACAAATTTTAAAATGTAGCTACCTAGGCTAACATGCGCCCTTTCTTCAGAAGTTCCTCAAGGACTTAGCCCATAGAGCGAGACAAGAAAATAAACCATTTGAAGATGACATAAGCTCACAATTGGAAGAGAAAGATGAGAGATTTTGTCAGGTACTACTCCAGGGGTAAGAAGTACCACTTTGTATTTAAGCATACAAAAAGTATTATGGATGGGCATGTCACAGAATTGTTGAAGTATGTGGGGGAAAAAATCAGAGTTTGAAAACTGGGCAAGAGAGAATATGCACAATTGTTAATCACAGAAAGAATAAAAGGTCTGAAAAAAAAACAAAAGAAGAAGAATGTGGCTGTAATTCCCTATGTGGCTCAGCAATGGACCTTGTTTACATATCACAGTAATGATTTAGTCAATAATTTTGATATAATTATATTGGGGGAAAGAAAAAAGTGAAAATTGTGTTGAGTGGGGAAGAGCTAAATTATCTTGCACCGTTGTGAGTAAAGAGTTAATGGGTCTTGGGGCGCCTGTGTGGCTCAGTGGGTTAGGGCCTCTGCCTTCGGCTCGGGTCATGATCTTAGGGTCCTGGGATCGAGCCCCGCATCGGGCTCTCTGCTCAGCATGGAGCCTGCTTCCTCCTCTCTCTCTGACTGCCTCTCTGTCTACTTGTGATCTCTGTCTGTCAAGTAAATGAATAAAATCTTTAAAAAAAAAAGAGTTAATGGGTCTTAAATCGATGAACAGGTCAAGAAATCTTGGCATATCACAGACTCTGTGTAAGTGCACTTGCTGATACAAGGAACCTTGTTTCTAAGGTGTGAGTAAGAGAATAGTTATTTTTCATAAAACTTACTATGGTACTAGACTTTTTGTAACTAAGGATATCTATTGCCTCAACCCTTATAATAAACCTAGGAGATGCATACTAGGACAGATGGCAAAAAGTTCAAGAGATTGATTTCTCCAAAGTTAACCAGCTGATTGTAGCAAAGCTAGATTTTCTTTTGTTTTTCTTTTTTTTTTTTAACCAGTTTGTGCTTTTCAATTCAAGTCTGTGTCACTCACGAGTTTGAATGCTTTGCCAGTCCTCAACCATCTTTATGCAGGCTGATTCTGATCACCTGTGGAAGGGCACTGCTGTATAAATAGCATCCGTAGGTAAAAGCTTGGCCCAAAGTCTCTACTCAAATCTGTAAACCACTGGTCCAGTCCCTGTCAGTCATTTTCTCCAGCCCCATTTCCTCCATTCGTGAAACACTGTGATGCATAGTTCATCAATAGTACATGTATACAGTATTATTGTCTATGCTCATCTCTTTTTTTTCCTCTCTGTTTATAGGTAGAAAAAGATCTCTGCGTATCTTCTCTGGCAGAAAAATAAAAAATTACCACGTGCCTACATTTACAGTAGTCACTTAAAAACCATGTCTTTTGCTTTCTAATAATAGGTTCTGAATCCCAGACCCTGGATAACTGTACTGGTTTGATTTAGTGAAGAAGACAATAAACTTACATTAGTGACTGCTTGTGAGCATATGTGCTGCAGAATTTTCATTTATAAGAAATTTCAAGTGCTTTGCCTCGTTGATGGGACTATTGCTGGGTTTTGGGCATTAAAAATGCTCTTTGTTTATTCTTTTGTTTGTTTGTTTTAGTCTTTCTTCCACACCTTGGTTTTGGTTTGTAAAGGAAAGAAAATTCAATCACCATTTCATTCCTTGCCAGATTGCTCTGTAAGATTCATCTGGAAAAATATTACACCAACTAGGACTACATGCCACTTGAGGATACATGTTGAAGGCTGTGATCACACCAAAGCAGGCAGGAGGGGAGCAGAACCCCCATTTCAGGGGGATGCTCTGGTCGTCCTTGCAGGGAACACAGGATGGAACTAATATAGGCTTAGGTAACCCACTTCAGTTTCAAGTAACCACAGAAATTCTCCTCAGATCCTCCTAAAGGGCCTCAGGATAAGGCCACACAGAATGCAGGTCATCCAAACATACCTCTGAGCAAATTTCAAAACATTCATGAAGAATGTCATGTCAGAGAATCCCTTGAACCAGCAGAACTCCTAGGAGATGCAAGAGGCTCTTGACACGAATTACAAAGGACAGGCAGGATCCTACTCCCTCTCTTGATTCATCACACAGAACTGCTCTCCTGGTTAAATGCAACTCTCCACCAGCTACCCATGCCTCTGAACTGACTGAAGAGAACAGACTCCTCAATCTCTCAAACCTTTCCCTTCACCCTCATGCTCAGCTGATGAACTTGCTCCTAATTCCCTAAGACTTGAGGCAACCAGAGAAGCTCCGCAGGACATGCCTGCCCATCTATGGGCTCTGCACCTAAACTCTGCCATCTTGCCCACTCTCCTAGGGGAAAACAATCCCCAGAGTTTCACTAGTACAGTAGGTTCTACCCTCCTCCTCTTCCATGATTCTTCCTCCTCCCTCTTTTACAAGAGTTGTTTCTACTTGATCGTCCCAAATCCTTTCTTCCCAATCTCTTACGAATTCACTCCAATTAGACCTTCATCCTGACCAATCCATCAAAACAGCTCTAGCCAAGATCACCAACAACTACCAAGTTGCTAATTCCATTTATCAATTCTCAGTGTACGTGACCTGAAAGAAACATTTGACAAGACCCATCAATTTTTCTTTGTATACTTTCTTCATTTGTCTTTCAAGATGCCACAGGGAGGGGGCCTCCATCTCAGTCTCCTGTGTCAGTTCGTCCTCTTCTCTCTGACTTTGGTCTTTGGTCTCTCTCTCTCTCTTTTTTCTTTTTCCAACCATGATGAAATCATGATTCTAGGCAACTCGTGGTAACTAAAACTGTCAGATGAAATGTTCCTAGAAAACTTAATAATGGATAAGTTGTTAACATTGAATCATTGATTAGTCTTTTTTAAAAAATTGTATTTATTTATTTGAGAGATAGAACAGCAGGGGTGCGGGGGGCGTGAGAGGAGACAGAGGGCAAGAGAGTCTTAAGCAGATTCTCTGCTGAGCATGAGCACGACATGGGGTCTCATTACTCTGAGATCACAACCTGAGCCAAAGTCAGGAGTCAGATGTTTAACCAACTATGCCACCTGGGAACCCCTGAATCAATGATTAATCTTAACATCACTAAAAATTATATTATAAGATCTTATGGCCTCCTGATGAAATTCAGTAGTTTTCTTACCAATAATATTGAACAGGACTCTAAGTAAGTCTTAAGATCTAATGAAAACTGGGGCAACTGGGTGGCTCCATCAGTTAAGAGTCTGCCTTCGGCTCAGGTCATAACCCCAGGGCCCTGGGGTCAAACCCCGCATTGGGCTCTCTGCTCGCTGAGGGCCTGCTTCTCCTTCTCCCCAATCCCACCCCCACTTCTGCTCTCTTTCTTTCTCTCTCTCTCAAATAAATAAATAAAATCTTTTTTTAAAAAAAGATCTAATGAAAATTTAACAGGTAATAAAGGATGGAATTATAGGAGATTATGATAAATGCTTTACAAACATTCTAAGATTCAAATGGACAACTCTAAATTGTAGAATATTTTACAGCACTTATGTCATTTCTTCAGTAAATAAGTGGTGGGTAAATAAATAAATAAAGGGGTGGTGGGTAGGTTGTACGAAACAAATGCACTATTTAGACTTTGTTAGGATCATGATTGGAACAAACCAACCATAAACAGACATTTCTGAGATGAGTGGTGGAGAGACAGGGAACTTATTATTAAGAAATTATTCATTTTACTGTTAAATATTGTTATGTATGAGACCATATTTTTAAAAGTCCTTCCCTGGCAGGAAGAAATGGATGCATTCCTAGAGACATATAAACTACCACAACTGAACCAGGAAGAAATAGAAAACCTGAACAGGCCCATAACCAGTAAAGAGATTGAAACAGTCATCAAAAATCTCCAAACAAACAAAAGCCCAGGGCCTGACGGCTTCCCAGGGGAATTCTACCAAACATTTATTTATTTTTTTTAATAATTCATTATTTGTTTTTTTTTAAGATTTATTTATTTATTTATTTGACAGAGAGAGATCACAAGTAGATAGAGAGGCAGGCAGAGAGAGAGAGGGGGAAGCAGGCTCCCTGCTGAGCAGAGAGCCCGATGTGGGACTCAATCCCAGGACCCTGAGATCATGACCTGAGGAGAAGGCAGCGGCTTAACCCACTGAGCCACCCAGGGGCCCCTCTACCAAATATTTAAAGAAGAACTAATTCCTATTCTCCTGAAACTGTTCCAAAAAATAGAAATGGAAGGAAAACTTCCAAACTCATTTTATGAGGCCAGCATCACCTTGATCCCAAAACCAAAGATCCCACCAAAAAAGAGAACTACAGACCAATATCCTTGATGAACACAGATGCAAAAATTTTCACCAAAATACTAACCAATAGGATTCAGCAGTACATTAAAAGGATTATTCACCATGACCAAGTGGGATTTATTCCAGGGCTGCAAGGTTGGTTCAACATCCACAAATCAATCAACGTGATACAACACATTAATAAAAGAAAGAACAAGAACCATATGATACTCTTAATAGATGCTGAAAAAGCATTTGACCAGTACAGCATCCCTTCCTGATCAAAACTCTTCAAAGTGTAGGCATAGAAGGCACATACCTCAATATTATCAAAGCCATCTATGAAAAACCCACTGCAAATATCATTCTCAATGGAGAAAAACTGAAAGCTTTTCCGCTAAGGTCAGGAACATGGCAGGGATGTCCATTATCACCACTGCTTTTCAACATAGTACTAGAAGTCCTAGCCTCAGCAATCAGAAAACAAAAGAAAATTAAAGGTGCCCAGATTGGGAAAGAAGAAGTCAAACTATCACTCTTCGCAGATGATATGATACTATATGTGGAAAACCCAAAAGACCCCACTCCAAAACTACTAGAACTTGTACAGGAGTTCAGTAAAGTGTCATGATATAAAATCAATGCACAGAAATCAGTTGCATTTCTGTACACCAACAACAAGACAGAAGAAAGAGAAATTAAGGAGTCAATCCCATTTACAATTGCACCCAAAACTATAAGATACCTAGGAATAAACCTAACCAAAGAGGCTAAGAATCTATATGCAGAAAACTATAAAGTACTCATGAAAGAAATTGAGGAAGACACAAAGAATTGGAAAAATGTTCCATGCTCCTGGACTGGAAGAATAAATATTGTGAAAATGTCTATGCTACCTACAGCAATCTACACATTTAATGCAATCCCCATCAAAATACCATCCATCTTTTTCAAAGAAATGGAACAAAATATCCTAAAATTTAGATGGAACCAGAAAAGACCTTGAATAGCCAAAGGAATATTGAAAAAGAAAGCCAAAGTGGGTGGCATCACAATTCCGGACTTCAAGCTCTATTACAAAGCTGTCGTCATCAAGACAGCATGGTACTGACACAAAAACAGACACATAGATTGATGGAACAGAATAGAGAGCCCAGAAATAGACCCTCAACTCTATGGTCAACTAATCTTTGACAAAGCAGGCAGGAAAGAACGTCCAATGGAAAAAAGACAGCCTCTTCAATAAATGGTGCTGGGAAAATTGGACAGCCACACGCAGAAAAATGAAATTGGACCACTTTCTTTCACCACACACGAAAATAGACTCAAAATGGATGAAGGACCTCAATGTGAGAAAGGAATCCATCAAAATCCTTGAGGAGAACACAGGCAGCAACCTCTTCAACCTCAGTTGCAGCAACATCTTCCTAGGAACATCGGCAAAGGCAAGGGAAGCAAGGGCAAAAATGAACCAAAACCTTTTGCACAGCAAAGGAAACAGTTAACAAAACCAAAAGACAACTGATAGAATGGGAGAAGATATTTGCAAACAACATATCAGATAAAGGGCTAGTATCCAAAATCTATAAGGAACTTAGTAAACTCAACACCCAAAGAACAAACAATCCAATCAAGAAATGGGCAGAGGACATGAACAGACATTTCTGCAAAGAAGACATCCAGATGGCCAACAGACACATGAAAAAGTGCTCCACATCACTCGGCATCAGGGAAATACAAATCAAAACAACAATGAGATATCACCTCACACCAGTCAGAACGGCTAAAATTAACAAGTCAGTAAATGAGAGATGCTGGCGAGGTTACGGAGGAAGGGGGACCCTCCTACACTGTTGGTGGGAATGCAAGCTGGTGCAACCACTCTGGAAAACAGCACGGAGGTTCCTCAAAATGTTGAAAATAGAACTACCCTATGACCCAGCAATTGCACTACTGGGTATTTACCCTAAAGATACAAACGTAGTGATCCAAAGGGGCACGTGCACCCGAATGTTTATAGCAGCAATGTCTATAATAGCCAAACTATGGAAAGAACCTAGATGTCCATCAACAGATGAATGGATAAAGAAGATGTGGTATATATACACAATAGAATACTATGCAGCCATCAAAAGAAATGAAATCTTGCCATTTGCGACAACGTGGATGGAACTAGAGGGTATCATGCTTAGTGAAATAAGTCAATCGGAGAAAGACAACTATCATATGATCTCCCTGATATGAGGATATGGAGATGCAACATGGGGGGTCAGGGGGATAGGAGAGGAATAAATGAAACAAGATGGGATTGGGAGGGAGACAAACCATAAGTGACTCTTAATCGCACAAAACAAACTGGGGGTTGCTGGGGGGAGGTGGGGTTGGGAGAGGGGGAGGGGGGTTATGGACATTGGGGAGGGTATGTGCTATGGTGAATGCTGTGAAGTGTGTAAACCTGGCGATTCACAGACCTGTACTCCTGGGGATAAAAATACATTATATGTTTATAAAAAATAAGAAATAAAAAAAAATAAAAAATTTTTTAAAAATTCCTTCACTGGTAAGGATATACGCTGAGGTATTAATATCATGAATGCAAAGTATAATATTATAGATGCAAAAAGTAAAGGTTTTCTTTTTAAAAACTCACACATATACACACAAATGTATATGAGGGAATTATATAGCATTCTCTCCATTTTTCTCAGATGTTTGAAAAATTCTAGATGTTAAGAAAAAGTGGCATAATCTAAAAATATAATAGATATATAGGGAAAAAGGAGTATGAAAACTCTGGTCTCCTTCTCTTTTCTCTTCATACACATACCACTGGAGATTCCATTCATAATCGCTGCACTGAGGACTCATAATATTGTAACGAGTCCAGACCCACTACCCAATCTCAGATATCTCTACTTGGATTGAAAACATCTCAAATTCTACAGGACCAAATTGAACTGATTTCCCCCAAAGAAAATGTCTTCTACCTGTAGATTTTCCCATATCAATTGTTGACAACTCCACCTTCTAGTTGTTCACGTGAAAATAACTGGAGCCATCCCTGATGCTTCTCTCACACACAACACCCTGTCCATAAGCAAACTCTTATTAGCTCTACCTTGTGCTATAACAAAGCAGTGAACCATGGCTGCCATTTCTAACCATACTATGAGCTCATTAGGGCAGTATTTTTCCCATTTTTTAAGTGTAGAGACTCCATATGAACATCAGAAATGTCCAAGGATCTATCCCCAACATACACATGTAAGTTAATGTCCTTTTAGGAAGGGTTGATTGAGAAAACACATAATAACAAAAGAAATACTAACATCAATAATGCATAGACTGAGGGGTTTTTTTCTTCATTCCATGAGCCCAGGAAATGAATTTCTATTAATAAAATATTATCATGCAATGTCATCAAATATTTAATAAACACCTACTATGTTTCAGGTACGATTCTAAAAGCTGAACATAGTAACAATCTGCCCTCAAAGAACTTACAACCTCCATGGGTTTGTAAACATGTGAAAACATAGTTCATACATGTGTAAAATGGATTGTCATGCTCGTACAGACTAGTGCACTTCTTATATTAATGATTTTTATCAGGACAATTATCATCTCAGAGGGGCAAAACTTCGTTTTGGAGGATCAAGAAATCCTACATATTATAATGGTTTCTGATCTTCTAAAGCCCAAGTACCTAAAAAAATTTTATTCCATAGTATTCAACTGTTCTCATCAGATTAGATCAGATTAGATTTTTCAATTTGGGGGAGTTAATACAAAAAAAAAAAAAAAACGATTGAGGGTCACCTGGGTCACTCAGTCCATTAAGTGCCTGCCTTTGGGTCAGGTCATGATCCCAGGGGTCCTGGGACAGAACTCGGGGTGGGGGGTTGCTCAGCAGGGAGCCGGCTTCTCCTTCTCCCTCTGCTATTCCCCCTGATTGTGTTCTCTCTCTCTCAAATAAATAAAATCTTTTTAAAAAAATCATTGAGATACATTACCATAATGCGTCAAGTCCCCTGGGTTCATGGGTCTCAGATCCCATGCTCCAGGAATTCCGCCAGCCCAGGATTACAACCTCTGAGGGTTGTAGGATGCTCGAAAGCTGGCGGCTAGATAGGAGCCATCCACAGCACAATATGGCCATGGAGACGTGCGAATGAAGAGACTGAGAAAGGTAAGATTAGAAAGGAGAGGGACACAAGGAAAAATGCTATGACTATTTAGCCTAAGAAACTTTTTTTTTTTAAGAAAAACTCATGAGAAAATCAGCATTTGAGTTAGCTCGTGTGTAGAGAAAGGTGTGTGCTGCACCAATGATTTTTAACAATTAAGAGTTTATGCTTTCATAGATGACTAAGTGATCTCTCACAAAGGTTGATTAATGGAATGATTCAAACAGAGATAGAAGAAAAAGCCAAGCTCTACATCCAAAAAGGTGAGGGTTGAAGAGGGGCATTTCCTGCTAAACATTTCAGTTCTAAGTTGACCAGTTCATACACCAGGTGGTGTAAATATTTACATAATTAGGTGACTGATTCTGAAGTCTCCAAATAATGCCAAACCTGACCCTATAAACCCTTCCCCTTCCCAGTCTCCTCTCCACTCCACCCCACTCTTCCTCGCTCGTGGCAGGACCCCCAGCAGATGCACGAAACTTCTCTCTTGAACCACACACACACACGCAGACACACAAAACTCTGTCTCTTCCAGTGGAAGCAGTAGGACACCACTTCAAATTTATCCTCTTTTCATTTAAAAAGGGGCAAAAGCAGAAGTGTCGCAAGAACTTCAGGTCACTGAAGCTGTTAGCCATCCAAGCCACTGATGCTGGGTTCTGGGACTCCGCGGAGTGGTACTCTCCGAAAACAAGGATGTACTATTTGTTCACCACTGTGCTCAGAACACAGCCTCTCACCTACAGAAAAGGTTCCATCAGAACTGGAACTCTTCTGCATTAAATGTGAGTGCATGTAACCTGAGCCACAGCACACATATTTTAAAAATATGCACACAGTACAATCACGTGTACAGAAGAGTCCCAACAGTCCAATAGTGTGTCTCGAATTTTTAACAAGACCAAAATGGCAGCTGGTGCTGATTATGACCAACTGTAACAACCTAAAATACTTCCTGAGTTACAAAATGAAGCAGCAACATGCAATGACCTTGAGGGCACAAGGTGAAGAACCAGACTGACCAGAGCTCTGACACCTCCTTAGCTTGTGCCACATTTGGGAAGGCTACTCATCATTTTGATGCCTCCATTTCTTTATCTGCAAAATGGCCACAATAATGGTATCCAATTCATAAGAATGTTGTGAAGATAGTTCATACAATGCTTGACAATACACTCAACAGATGGTAGCTTCCTCCCCTCCCAATATGGCTTTCACGTGAATTTTGGGTTTTGGTGTTCTGATTCTTTCTTAAAATGATGATCTATGATATATGTTGACACTCACTAAGTCAGAATATTTATTAAAGAGGATATCTAATATTCAAATTTTGATTTGAAGCTTCTTACTTCTTGTAGAGAGACTGCTCTTTGCCCACCCGATATGCATTCAACTCTTATTATTATTCTTTTTTTTTTTTAAAGATTTTACTCATTTATTTGAAAGACAGAAATTACAAGTAGGCAGAGAGAGAGAGGAGGAAGCAGGCTCCCCGCGGAGCAGAGAGCCCGATGCGGGGCTCGATCCCAGGACGCTGGGATCATGACCTGAGCCGAAGGCAGAGGCTTTAACCCACTGAGCCACCCAGGTGCCCCTCTTATTATTATTCTTAATAGACCTCGGGTTTTATTCTAACTGTAATGTGCATAGTTTAAAGACTGTATTTCCCAATGTCTTTTGCAGCTAGATGAAGCCTAAGTTCTGACCACTAGGTTATAAGAGAAAGTACTGAGTAAGAGCTTCCAGAAGTCTGCTTAGAGGAATCTGCTTCAGCAAAGCCTTTCCCTACTGTCTTTCCCCTCTTGCACTTTCCGGCAGCAGCCTGTCATTCAGCTGGGTTGCATCCTGTGACTGCTGGAGCTCCAGCAGCCATAATGGACCAGGAGTTGACTTTGAAAATGGAAGTCCTGAGCCGGAATAGGGAATAAAAAGTCAAAAGGAGCTTGGGTCATTTTGACTGCAGAGCTACTGTACCACTAGTAAAGAAATACAGGTTTATTTTATATGAGGAAAAAATAAGTTTTGTCTTGTTTAAGCCACTATTATTTTGGTGTTGTCTATTATAACAGGTGGGTCACTCTACTCCTAAAACAGTTATATTTGAAATAGGACTTCTACAGTATATGATTTCTTACCCCTACATTCTTTCCAATTTCATTTAAATGCTTATGTGTATAAATACATTAAGCTTATAGCATAGTGTAAAGCTCCCAAATGTAGCCAAAATCTCTAGTTATATTAACTCAGAAAACTGGCAAAAGCTGATATACCTCAGGAATTTTTTTTATTAATCTTAATGCCATTGTTTAAAAAAACAAAATATTGTTTATAAAAACAAAACACTGTGAAAACAAAACATTGTTTGTGAAAACAAAACAAAAGCAAAGAAACAATTATCAAATCTCAATTAGTTTTGGTTAATGGCAATTAAGATTATTTGGAAAATAAGACACAAGAGCTTGAAGACAGGTTTATTAACACAAGTGAAAAGAAATGTGTGCTAAATTAAAAATGTATTTAGAAAACTGGTTTCTAAGCTGGCTCTCAAAATGCCAGGTTATCTCATGATTTTACTGAATAGTTACATAACAGTCTTAAAAATTAGTCTCGGGGCACCTGGGTGGCTCAGTGGGTTAAATCCTCTGCATTTAGCTCAGGTCATGATCTCAGGGTCTTGGGATCAAGCCCCACATAGGGCTCTCTGCTCAGCGGGGAGCTTGCTTCCTCCTCTCTCTCTGCCTGCCTCTCTGCATACTTGTGATCTCTGTCTGTCAAATGAATAAATAGAATCTTAAAAAAATTAGTCTCAAAATTAATTATATTAAACAACTCTAAACCAACAACTACAACAATAGCTAGTATTTGTTGAATGCTTACTATGGGCCAGGGTCGTCCAAAGATAGGGATCGCATTTTTAGGTCGCTTAATATACAGACCCTCTTGATGACGCCTCTGCCATATGGCAAGAGAGGGGGAAAAGGTTTTCTAAAAAATCAAATAATGCTAAAATAGTACAACTCCTTACATTTGTCACTTTCTTTTACCCTACTCTAAGAGGGTCACACAGGTAAGTGTTCTAGAATAGAAATTGTTTCCCCAATACTATACTCTATTATTAACTTCTCTATGTCTGTTTTCTCATCCATAAAATTAGAATAATAAAAGCAATAAAAACTGAGTTACTGCAGGTAAATGGTTAAGACAGTACCTGCCACAGTCCGCTACTATTTGTAACATAAATTTGCTAAAGTCAGCCATGCTTCTGCTTCTTCATGTGTAAGAAGGACAAACCATTACAAGAGCGTTCACATTCCTCATGGGATAACTAGCATAGTAGAGTGGAAGTTCCTTGAAGGCAGGAATCATGTCAGTTTTGTTCTCCAGGATATCCCTATACAAAGAATAGTACCCAGCGCATGCAAGGATCTCACTGTTAAATGAGTGAAACTGGTTTCATGTTGTTATTGCAAAAGTCTCTGTAGGAGCCTAAGGCACAACTGTCTCTATTTCATTATCCCACCCCACTTCATTGGTTAATCAATTTGCCCTCTTGTACTATGTTTATAGTCTTATCTAAAAATCAAATTTAAGAGTTCTAGAAAAGAGAAAGGACCACTGAATTCTATATCCTTTTTAACTATTAAATTTTTTTTTTTGCCATGTGATGCTTGTTCCCTTTTCATGTATCTTGAAGTATTATACCTCCTTTTTTATTATGGAAAAGGATACATAACATCAAATTTAGCATCTTAACCAAGTTTAAGTGTTCAGTTCAGTGGCATTTAAGTTTATTCACACTGTTATCTAACCATCATTATTATCCATCTCCAGAATATTCCCCCCTTTTAAAACGATGGCTCCTGGCATACATTCTTAAGCTCTATTTATTAACAAGAGTCAAGACAATCCAAACTTGCTTAACTAAGCCAATAATAACCATTTTCCAATTCTGACAATAAAGATTCTGTCAGAATGGTCTGCTACTCAGTAGGCAAAAATATGAAAAATATTTAAGTTAAGCCTTTCTGATTTCATGAGATGGGGAGTCACGTGTTTTGACAAAAATTTATCAGACTATAACTAATTGATTATACATCTATATATGTGTAAACCTTTTAAATTTGAAGACTTTTACTGCCAATTTCAGTGAGGCCTTCTAATCCCACAGACCCAGTATAAAGAGAGCATTGTTCTGGATCATAGTTGGGAATTTTAAGATCTACTCAGGAAAGGCCAATATACTTCTTTCAGCTTACATTTCTGAATTGTGCATAGTAATACAGAAAAAAACAGATCTGTTTATATCCCGTTTCCTGACCTATCGATACAAGAAGAAAAACACTGCCAGACACAACTTGAATGCCTGCTGTGCAAAATATTCCTCCATAGCTCAGGGCCTTAAATGAGAATGAGTCCTAAAATTCACAGCGTTTATCTGCTAGTTTTCAAATATGCGTTTCAAGTGCCCCAAGCAAATTTCAGCAAACATCTTGACCAAGTAAAAATGACGAATGTCACTATGTGACATGCTATTCTATGAAGAGACACTTCCAATCCCCTCCAGAGAAGGAAACGATCCACCACTTTACTAGATTTCAGGTTTATGAAATGGTCACACAGTAAACACATGCTATCCTACAGAAAGAAACTGAATTTCCTCTGGAGAGGGGCACTGCCACCATTTTAATAAATTTCACCTTTATTTAACAATTACATTTCTAATTTTTCATATCCTTGTGTTAGGGGCTTTGAGAGCAACTAAGTGATAAAGCCTAGACCAGGAGGACAAGGTCGTTGGTTTAAGTACATCATGGTGAAACTGACTGGAGAATTTTTAAAGAGAACTTAGATGTTAACACAATGAGCAATTTACTTACAAGGAAGAATGTTCCAAAGAGAAAGACGTACCCATTCAAAGTTGAGCAAACTGCATGGAACAGTTTAGTAACCAAGGCAACAGAATTGAATTCCTATGACTCCCTGGAATTAGGGGTTCCCACCCAGGAACAGTTAATTCTGTCACATATCCTTTTGAAGAAGATGAACCAAACACCAAGCAGCTTACGGTGACTCAGGTGAGTTTAAAAATGCAACATAAACAACTCCAAGGTTGTATCTACCTTACTGTTAATGTTATAATACCACAAGCCATAAAAGGACTTGACCACCACAGTTTTTCTCGTTTTTTACCTTCTGTGTAACAGCAGGGGTATGGAGCAGGCATCTGTTTCCCTAATGAAGATTATTACTTTTCAGGTACAAATCACTGTAAGAGAACAGCTATACTGCCTTCTCTGGGGGAAAGATTGATTGAGAGAAGAGGAAGATAGAGCTATGTTCTATCTAGTCAAATACTAACACTTTCCAATCCGTTTCAGTGTTTAACCACCTGCTAGAAGCAGTGGATTTATTTTCACATTAGCAAGAAAAATGCTTAACACATGAGAGAGAAGGAATAATTGTGCCAAAATTAAACTGTCTGAACAAAGTCTAATATAAAGACTACAGTGTATACCTATTGATTAGAACTTGGGTTCCTGCAATTTGTCTGAAAAAATTCAACTCTATTTATTGAGGTTTCTCTAGAAATTATTGATTAGATAGAGAAATGTATGGTGGGGTGGGGGAAAGGTGAATTCTTTTCATTCAACTCCACTACTGAAAATGTTTCCAAGGTTCCCGTTGCTTTTTATGGCTCCACATAAACTTAGATCTCATGAGGGTGGATGCTGGTTTTCTCTACCTTTTGCAGTTCTCTGTTCTTCAACCCCCTAAAGGAAACTAACATCTCACATCACTGAGGTGTACCCTCCACTACCTAGCAGGGAAATTGAAATTTCAGCTTGGCCACATTGATGTTTAGGACACACAAGAGCTAAGCCCCCAGGGTGGTCTAAATATACCTCTGTTCGGGGTATTAAATCCAGATATAGATTTGGTGATGCTGAAAGGTCAAATGTAGCCACTCTAGAAAGTTGGTCACATGCATCTTGGAGAAGCCATACAGGTTCAGCATCATTCTGAGAAGGCAGCTATACAAAGTCATTCCAAATGGATGGCCACCATGTTAAGAATTCTCAGTTTGTGAAGAATCATATTCTTTCACATGTTTTGTCAAAGGAATGCTCACTTCACATGAGTATCTACAGTAGTTTTTTTTTTAATGAAACACACACTACAACTAGAATACAATTCACCTAATATAAATTCATTTTCACATACACAACTTTTTAAAAAACAAGTTCATGGCTTAAGCAAGTCAAACTCAGATTGGAGAAATACTTTTCCCTTGACCAAGTCTCCTAGACAAAAATAGGTACCTGGCCAATAAAAACTATCCATCTTTCCATTTAAAAGAAGAAATCCAACCACAGTATAAATGAGTCGTCCAGAAACAAATCTACTATTAGTGAAATAAGACTACAGTTGAAGAGCTACTGGTATGTTTTATGCCCCAGCTGATTGAGTTCAGCAATACACATCTGACAAGATACTCTGGACCATGGACTGGTTGTCCCGCCCCAGCAAATGCAATCCATCACTATGTTGGTTAAAGTAATATGAAGTTTCAGAAAGTAAGTAGAAGTTGACGTGTCCCTTCAGGGGAAAAAATGAGCATAGAATTGAAACAGGGTGAGGGAGACATAGGAATTCAAACAAAATAAAACAAAATGAACACACTATGTAAAGGGGAGAATAGCCAGCAGAGAATGGGGCCAGGAGACCATGCTGGAAAGTAGAGCGCAACTAAGACGGGAGAGTGTCAGCTGGTGAAGAGTTTTTCTACTCTAATAAGGCTAACATAGGGTTAGGCGACCTGAGGCAAAGTCAAATTCTATATTTTAGGCTTCAAGGGACATTTATCTGTGAAAGCCATTACTAAATTAGACAATCAAATCCACTACCAAATTTTTAATTGAATAGTTACCTCCCCCCAAATTCATGTCCACTCGGAACCTGGAAATGTGATCATATTTGGAAAGAGGTTCTTTGCAGACGTAACCAAGTAAGGTGAGGTCATATGCCAAGGATTGCCAGCAGCCTCCAGAATCTGGAGGAAAGAGACAAGGAAGGTTCCTCCCACAGGGTCTTCAGAGATAGCGTGGCCCCGTTGATACCTTGGTTTTAGACATCCAGCCTCCATCACTGTAAATCTCTGTTGTTTTAAGCCACCTAGTTTGTGAAAGAGTGTTATGGCAGCCATAAGAAACAAATGCAGGGAACGAAGCATTCTGAAAGGGCGATTTACAGAAATGATCCTGGCAGTGATGAGTGGGATGAACTGAAGGGAGGAGAGGCTGGAACCAAAAAGGCCAGTTAGGAGGATATTATAGTAATTCACTCTTGGAAAACACAAAGCACGTGGGCCAGGCTAGTGGCTGTGGAACAAAAACAAAGCCAAAATCTAGAAACACTGGAGAGAAAGAACCGATAGTACATGGTGAAGAAGAGCCAGACACAAAGATGATTCCAACGTCAGATAAAGAAGAGCAGAGCCTCTTGCAGAAACGCAAAGAAACAGGAGAAACCCGTGAGTTTGCTCTAAAGGGGAGAAAGGGAAAATGGCAAGTTTGGTTTCAGACATGTTGGTGGGAGCATAACACTGAACCGGTGGTCTGTGGGCAGCAAAAATGGGAACTGAATGTGTAGGTGTTGTGACCTACAGAAGGAAATCTGGAAATCATGAATCTAAAAATTAACAGGTGAATCTCTAAGGGAATTAACTTTTCAAGTTGGTTAAAGCAGTTTGTTAAAGCAGTTACCCCGGGCCAAGTTATAGACTATTGGGACTCACCTACAACAGACAGGAAAACAAAGAAGAAAAGCCCAGTATATCCTCCTTCTTTTCTCCCAGGAAAAATTTTTCTGTCCCATGAATATTAAACTCACCCAGCTGGGCTTTCCTAAACAAAGCCTGAACTTTTGCCTCTATTTCTAAGATTAATGGAAAATTATGAACTATATATATGCAGGACAGACTCATTCACTTTGTATTGTTATCATAAGTTAAGCAAAACCTATAACTTCTGATTAAGTAGCTTATTTTCTTTTTGATTTTGGAATTGGGAAAAATAACCAAACACATAAACCAGTATCTATTTACTCTAAAAACTCTAATAATAGTAAACTTGGAAGGTCAACTATAAGGGAAGTCTTAAAAATACTTCTATAGGAAACTGTTCAATAAACACAATTGATACAATTGTGTAGTCATCTGTATAAAAATGATTCTGGGGGCTCCTGGGTGGCTCAGCCATTAAGTGTCTGCCTTCAGCTCAGGTCATGATCCCAGGGTCCTGGGTTCGAGTTCCACATCAGGCTCCCTGCTCGGTGAGGGGCCTGCTTTCCCACTCCCCCTGCTTGTGTTCTTGCTCTCACTGTCTCTCTCTCTCTCTGTCAAATGAATTAAAAAGAAATCTTTAAAAAAAATGATTTCTGGAACCACACCTCATGTTTTATGCTAGGACAAACTCAAACAGATCAAAGATACGAATGTAAAAAGGGAAACTATTAAGGTACCAGATTAAAACATTCTTCCGTGGGTTAAAATTTTCTTAAAGGTATCTGCCAGGTAGATTC
Organism: Meles meles; assembly: GCF_922984935.1. Classification (NCBI taxonomy): domain Eukaryota; kingdom Metazoa; phylum Chordata; class Mammalia; order Carnivora; family Mustelidae; genus Meles; species Meles meles. Next base: position 15,270,424 of record NC_060070.1, read on the forward strand.
ATGGAACTGTTAAAATCCTAAATCAACTTCAAAGCCAGAAGTTCAGTGAACCACTTGGGCGGGCAAAAGAGAGTAAATGATTAGCCAGGCCTACACTAAGTGAGCCAAACTTTCCTCTTTAAATCAAAAGGTCCTTATTTCTTTTGCTTCAAAAATACAGGCACCTTTTCTTTTTAATACAATGTGTAATAGTTTCCTAGGGCTCTTGTACAAAGTACAAAAAAACCCCCAAAAAACCGGGTGCCTTAAAACAACAGAAATTTATTGCCTCACAATTCTGGAGGCTAGAAGTCTGAGATCAAGGTGTCATTAAGACCAGGCTCTCTTGGAAGATTCCATGGGAGGATGCTTCCTGGTCTCATCTAGCTTCTGGTGTTTGCTGGCATCTTTGGCATTCCTCGGCTTGGAGGTACAGGACTCCAATCACATCAGGGCTCACAATCTTCCTGTGAGGCTTTATATCATCTTCTTTCTGGGCATTTCTATCTCTACATACAAATTTCCCCCTTTTTATACAGATTGGGGCCCACCTCCAATGACTTCATTTGAACTTGAAGGCCCTATTTCCAAATAAGATCACATCTGAAGTATGAAGCATTAGAATTTCAATATATCTTTTCGGGGGAGCACAATTCAATCTACGTCAACACACTTTAATAGTAATATATCCAAACAGTGACAAGAAACTGACATCCTCCATGCCAAATCCCCCTGGAAGTAGCAAAGCCACAGACCAACACTTCCCACTGGGTGGCCTTGGGACGCCCAACATCAACCAGTTCAAGACCAACATGCAGATGCCGAGGCCCCAACCCACACCCACTGTAAAAGAACGATGAGTAAGAGGGGGCAAAGAGGCCCAAATGGGCCATGTTCCTCAAAAACTCTCAGGATGAGAAAAGGATTTTAAAAGCTTAAAGCATCTGGGCCAATGAGCATGAACGGGGCTTCAAAGTTTCACGTGAAAGACAAATCTGGTAAGCGGCTGCTTTCCTTGGGTTTCAATCAGAGCTTCCACAGGAGCAGTGAAAAGCCGAGCTGGGCTGACTTGGAACTGGAACCCTCCAAAGCAAGCTCTGCATCGCCAGCCCAGAGGGACTGCTGCCATTCATGGTAGGGTAATTCTAACCCGGTCCCAAGGCTCTTATTTATAGAATGGTTGTAAAATCTAAACCACAAATCTACCCTTCAACATATGCATTTGTCACCTTTCCAGGATGTCACCATCCTTCCATGTCATGTTATTTTTCATTGCCATGCCATGCCAAAACAGGCTGGGCCACTATGACTGCCTGAGAGCAGGGTCCACTGGCCTGATTACAGGTTGGGTCTCAGAGCACTAGAGAGGATAGCCAAGTGCCTGGAATCCACAAGAACCTCCCAGAATAGAATGTGTTCCTTGAAGATGCTCTCAATACCCACATTGAGGTATTGTGCCCTCTCTTTACCCCCTTGTCCCTACCCATTCTAGGTTTTAAATTACATGCACTAAGTGAAACTAACTTGCTTCAAGCCAACTGATGCCTGTTAAAGTCTTCAAAGCTCAAGCTCTGTATATTCCTCTGAATATTGCTCCACCCCTTACAAAAGAGAGGTTGGAAATGAATCTCGCTGAGGCAGCTCCTAGAGAGATATGAGAACAGCAGGTAGATTCTGAAGAGAGGTAAAAGAGAATAACACCCCAGCCCTAAAGATCATTTCTTCTTCATGGAAAAATTGAGTTCTAACAGCACTCAGAGATTTTTTAAAATCAGAATTTGCAAGAAAACACCCTTCATTCATTCATGCATTCACTCAAATATGCTACTTCCTGGGCTTCGCTGTTGATTTCAATGATGAGGATGAGTATTAGAGTCAGGGAAGCTAATGACTAGATTCATGATGAACACCGAAGCGGGAGAAGTCTCGAGCCCTGAAATGGCTAAGACAATGACACACCCTTGAGACAACACAAGAATATTCTAAGAAACAGAGCTTGTAGCTGATGGGAGGCATGTCCAGAAAAAGTGGATCCCCTCCCCCCAGGACCAAAACTGAGCAAGAAAGAAACACAAAGAGAATGGTGGGGAGTCGGGGACACAGAAAGAAGTGGGGATTCATTTAGTATTGAGTAGGCAGGGACTGGGAAAGGAAAGGGGAAGGAGAAACATTGCCTATTTTGCCACCAAAAGAATGAGGAAGTGCTTAAGGTAGCATGTTTCCCATGAAACTGAACTCAACTGTCATCTTCCCTTCATTATTCTTCCTGGGCCAGCAGCCTCAGTATGCCTTCCCAGATTTGTGCCCAGTGGTCAGTGAGGCTGTGGGCTTTCTGACTGTCAGATTTTAAAAGAGAACAAAGAGCCCAGGACTAGCTATTTATCCAAATAGTCATTAAACAGATAGAACTAGAACTTGAAGTATGAAATTGCCCTTGAGATATGTATAATTACAGTGAATTTTGGAAAAGGCCTTATTTTTAATCAATCAAAGTAACAGTTTTGTGATAAGATTCAAGCTTCTAGGGAAAAAAAATTAACTAGGCAGTGATGCAATGGTGTGTGATGCAGATATTAAAAATATAACAACTTCACAGTCACTTCTTTCTTTCTTGACCTTTAGATAAACAATACTATTCTTGCTAACAAGTGTTTATACCACATATAGGGTAATAATAAATTAAGATTTAATAATCTAACCCTTTAAAACTAAATCTCTACCTATAAGTTTATTATGTAAAGTGTTTTTTTAAATTAACAAATTTCAAAATGAATTAAGAGAAAAGTCTTTTCTATAGCTAAATATCAAAAAGCAGATATAAACACGTTATTAAAAAAAAAAGCACCCTTTGCCAGAGCTAGATAGATAGATTTTTATCATTCTTGCTGTTGTTGTTTTTAAATTGCAAAGGGAAAAATTAAGTTCTTAATGTAAACTATAGCCAGATCTAATATAGCTACTTTACAGATTGGAACCTGATTATCATAACTGCATGATGTATTTTATCATAATGTTCTTCATATCTTGAGTCAAAGAGATACATTATCAAGTCAAGAAATATGCCCCAAATGTTAAGAAAAAGGAAAATTCAACTTATAATCACTAACATTTGAGAATCCTGACAATATTCTATTAGTTTAAAAAAAAACTGCTTGAACTACTAAAATAGTTAAATGAATTATTTTTATTAAAATTCATCATGCAAAATGAAGTCAATTTGGGGGTTCCAGCCCAAGATGGAGACTTAGGAGGTTCCTGAATTCACACACTCCCATATACATACTAAATCTCTAGCTACATAGAGCAATGTCCTCTGAGAGAAATCCAGAAACTGAGTGATTCCTACACACTGGGAAAATGAAAACACATACACACATACACACACACATCAAAATGGTTCATAAAGACTGAGACATACTCTCACCATAAACCTCAGCCCTGGTACAGTAACATACAATCAAGTGGAAACTCAAAACTCCCAGAATCTCTCTGAGGAGCAATAGATTTGGATCCAACACATACCACTCCAGTTTTTAAGATTTCCACCTAAAGGGTGAGCCACCAAAACAGGTGGCTCTGAAATACATGAGAAATATAAAACTATACCCAACAAAGAAACTTCTTTATGGGCTCATAAGGACTGTCTATCTTCTCAGGGTTCAGCACAGAAGACATGAATGTCTCCCTGTCTTTGTCTGAAAGAGGTTTATTTGCATATCTTAAGAGCTGCTACCTATGGGTCAGGTTCTAATTTAGCATCACCTGGAGACTGACTCCTCAGAGACTGGGGAAGCAGTAGATACTATTCTCCCCATACTCTGCTCCCAAAAAATCACCTATCTCTCCCTGAAAGAAGCTTGTACACACATCTGGTACCCCAACTTTTGTGGCTGCTGCCCAGAAAACTCATCCTTTGATCACAGGGTTCTATTAGCCAGTAGGGCTCATATTTGCCAATCCCGCAGGCCTGTAGCAAACAAAGAAACAGTGCCTAGGTGGCTATCCCCAGGGCTCAGCATAGAGGGAGGAAACAAAAACTCTCTTCTCCCCATATTTTCCTGAAAGAGATATATTTGTATCCTTTAAAAGCTGATATCTGCAGCTACCAATCCAGCTACTAATGAGCCTGAATCTAAGTGTTTAGTGAGATCTTCCCCTTTGGGATACTAACAAGTTTTGGCATCCCCTCAACTATTCAGAACCACGAAGAACAAAGAAGCCTACTCATACAACCGCAAAAGTTTGAAAGACAACCAAGAACTCAGGCTGGGATGAACAATAAATATTATCTCCTACATGAGACCACTCCGTCAAGACTAGGAGAGGGATGGGGGCGCCTGGGTGGCTCAGTGGGTTAAAGCCTCTGCCTTCGGCTCGGGTCATGATCCCAGGGTCCTGGGATCAAGCCCCGCATCAGGCTCTCTGCTCAGCGGGGAGCCTGCTTCCTCCTCTCTCTCTGCCTGCCCCTCTGCCTACTTGTGATCTGTCTGTCAAATAAATAAATAAAATCTTTAAAAAAAAAAAAAAGACTAGGAGAGGGAGCTATTTCATCTAATGCACAGAACCAAAACAGAGTCAAGGAAAATGAAGAAGCAGAGGAATATGTTCCAAACAAAAGAAAGAAGATAAAATTCTAGAAACAAACTAATGAAATGAAGGTAAGTGCTTTACCTAATAAAGAGTCCAAAATAATTGCAAAATGCTCATCAAAATCAGGAGAACAATACAGGAACAAGGTGAGAATATCAACAAAGAAATAGGAACTATAAGAAAATACCATACAAAAATCACAGAACTGAAGACTATGATAACTGTACTGAAAAATTTAGGAGGCTTTCAATATCAGACTAGATCAGGCTGAAGAAAGGATCAACAAACTCTGAGACATGATAGAGGATTCATCCAATCAGAGGAGTTAAAAGGAGGGGGAAAAGAATGAAAAAGAGTAAAGGCAGCATGAGGGGAGTCAAGATGGTGGAGAAGTAGCAGGATGAGATGACATCAGGTAGCAGGAGATTGGCTAGATAGCTTATCAAACCATTGCGAACACCTACAAATCCAACAGGAAATCGAAGAGAAGAAGAGCAACAATTCTAGAAACAGAAAATCGACCACTTTCTGAAAGGTAGGACCGGCAGAGAAGTGAATCCAAAGCAGCAGGAAGAAAGACCGTGGGGGGAGGGGCCGGCTCCCAGCAAGTGGCAGAGCAACGGAGCACAAAATCAGGACTTTTAAAAGTCTGCTCCACTGAGGGACATCGCTCCAGAGGCTAAACTGGGGTGAAGCCCACGTGGGGTCAGCATGGTCTTAGGTCCCACAGGGTCACAGAAGGATCGGGGCTGTCTGAGTGTCACAGAGCTCACAGATATTAAAGCGAGGAAGACGGATACAGAGACAGAGCCAAGGAGTGAGCTCTCAACTCGGGGTTACCTTATCGTGATCCATGGCACAGGTCACTGCTCTGTGTGTGGGGTCCCCACAAGACCCAGGGAGACTCCTCTGGAAGAGCTCAGGGATCTGTGGGGTTCAGAGACTCCAGGCAGGGCTGTGTGCCAGAGACAGAGATGCCAAGTCACAGGCTGGGTGAGCTTGGAGCACAGCCAGAAGTCAGGGAGACATGAGTGATTGAGCGCTTTTCTCTGAGGGCACACTGAGGAGTGGGGTCCCAAGCTCTCGGCTCCTCCAGGCCGGAGACTGGGCGGCCGCCATTTTCATTCCTGTCCTCCGGAACTCTATGGAAAGCGGTCAGGGAACAAAAGCTCCCGAAAGCGAAACCGAGCGGATTACTTAGCCCGGCCCCTGGTAGGGACAGTGCAATTCTACCTTGGGCAAAGACAATTGAGAATAACTACAATAGGCCCCTCCCCCAGAAGATCAATAAGAAATCCAGCCATGACCAAGTTCACGTACAAGGAGAAAAGCGGAATTCCAGAGGAGAAGAAAGCAAAGCATGGAATTAATGGCTTTCTTCCCCATGATACTTTAGTCTTACAAAGTTAATTAATTTTTTTAATTCTTTTTCTTCTGCAAAATTTTTTTTAACTTTTACCCTTTCCTCTTTTAATGTTTTTTAACTAGTTTATCTTAAAAATACCTTTCAAAAAAAATCTTTTTTGAACCTTCACTATTATAGTCACATTTTATCCTTTGTTGTATCTAATTTTATTTTTTGTATACACATAGGGTTTTTTCCTTCTAAAGCAATTTAGAATACAACTTCTTCTAATAGATCAAAATATACCTTAAATCAAGCACAGGGCTTTGTTGGAGGCTTTGCTCTCCAGCCTGAGAAAACTCTCTCCACGTTCTTTTTCTTTATTCTCCCAACCAACTTATCTTATCAACTCCTTTTTTAAAAATTAAAAAAATTTTTTTTTCATCTTTACAATCATATTCCATCCCTTCCTCATGTTTACCCTTATATATGTTTTTCATTCTTTAAAATTTTGGAGGTAGTTTCTTCTAAGAGACCAAAATACTCCCAAAATTAAGTGGGTGAACCTGTTCTATTCACCAGTCTAATATATATATATTCTCTTTTTAATTTTTTTTTCCTGAACTTTATTTGCTCCTTCATATATTCTTATCTGGATAAAATAACAAGGAAGAAAAACTCACCACACACACACAAAAAATAACAAGAGGCAGCACTGAAGGCCAGGGGCCTAATCAATATGGACACTGGTAATATGTCAGATCTAGAGTTCAGAATGATGATTCTCAGGGTACTAGCTAGACTCGAAAAGGCATAGAAGATATTAGAGAAAACCTGTCTGGAGACATAAAAGCCCTTTCTGGAGAAATAAAAGAACTAAAATCTAACCAAGTTGAAATCAAAAAAGCTATTAATGAGGTGCTATAAAAAATGGAGTCTCTTACTGCTAGGATAAATGAGGCAAAAGAGAGAATTCATGATATAAAAGACCAAATGACAGAGAATAAAGAAGCTGAGAAAAAGAGAGACAAATACTGGACCACGAGGGGATAATTCAAGAGATAAATGACACCATAAGAGAAAACAACATTAGAATAATTGGGATACCTGAAGAAGAAGAAAGAGAGAGGGGAGCAGAAGGTATATTGGAGAGAATTACTGTAGAGAATTTCCATAATATGGCAAAGGGAACAAGCATCAAAATCCAGGAGATGCAGAGAACCCCCCATCAAAATCAATAAGAATAAGTCAACACCCCATCATCTAATAGTAAAATTTACAAGTCTTAGCAACAAAGAGAAAATCCTGAAAGCAATATGGGATATGAAGTCTGTAACATACAATGGTAAAAATATTAAATTGGCAACAGACTTATCCACAGAGACCTGGCAGGCCAGAAAGAACTGGCATGGTATATTCAGGGCACTAAACGAAAAAAACGTGCAGCCAAGAATACTATATCCAGCTAGGCCATCATTGAAAATAGAAGGAGAGATAAAAAGCTTCCAGGACAAATAAAAACTGAAAGAACTTGCAAAAACCAAACCAGCTCTACAGGAAATATTGAAAGGGGTCCTCTAAGATCAGAAAGGAACAGAGACAATAGACAGTAACAGTCACCTTACAGGCAATACAATGGCACTAAATTCATATCTCTCAATAGTTACCCTGAATGTTAATGGGCTAAATGCCCCAACCAAAAGACACAGGGTATCAGAATAGATAAAAAAACAACACCCATCTATATGTTGCCTACAAGAAACTCATTTTAGACCCAAAGACACATCCAGATTTAAAGTGAGGGGGTAGAAAACAATTTACCATGCAAATGGACATGAAAAGAAAGCTGGGGCAGCAATCCTTATATCAGATCAATTAGATTTTAAGCTAAAGACATAATAAGAGATGAGGAAGGACACTATATCATACTCAAAGGGTCTGTCCAACAAGAAGATCTAACAATTTTAAATATCTATGCCCCTAATGTGGGAGCAGCCAACTATATCAACCAATTAATAACAAAATCAAAGAAACACATCGACAATAATACAATAATAGTAGGGGACTTTAACACTCCCCTCACTGAAATGGACAGATCATCCAAGCAAAAGATCAACAAGGAAATTAAGGCTTTAAATGACAAACTGGACCAGATGGACATCACAGATATATACAGAACATTCCATCCCAAAGCAACAGAATACAAATTCTTCTCTAGTGCACATGGAACATTCTCCAGAATAGATCACACCCTGGGTCACAAATCAAGTCTCAACTGGCATCAAAAGATTGCGATCATTCCATGCATATTTTCAGACCACAATGCTCTGAAGCTGGAGCTCAATCACAAGAGGAAAGTTGGAAAGACCCCAAATACATGGAGGCCAAAGAGCATCCTACTAAAGAATGAATGGGTCAACCAGGAAATTAAAGAAGAATTGAAAAAATTCATGGAAACAAAATATAATGAAAACACAGTGGTTCAAAATCTGTGGGACACAGCAAAGGCAGCCCTGAGAGGAAAATATATAGCGGTAGAAGACTTTCTCAAGAAACAAGAAAGGTCTCAAATACACAACCTAACCCTACACTTAAAGGAGCTGGAGAAAGAGCAACAAAGAAAGCCTAAACCCAGCAGAAGAAGAGAAATAATAAAGACCAGAGCAGAAATCAATGAAATAGTAACCAAAACAAACAAACAAACAAAACCAAAAGAACAAATCAACAAAACTAGGAGCTGGTTCTTTGAAAGAATTAATAAGATTGATAAACCCCTGGCCAGACTTATCAAAAAGAAAAGAGAAAGGACCCAAATAAATAAAATCATGAATAAAAGAGAGATCACAACCAACATCAAAGAAATACAAACAATTATAAAAACATACTATGAGCAACTCTACGCCAGCAAATTTGACAATCTGGAAGAAATGGATGCATTCCTAAAGGCATATAAACTACCAAAACTGAACCAGGAAGAAATAGAAAACCTGAACAGACCCATAACCAGTAAGGAGATTGAAGCAGTCATCAAAAATCTCCCAAAAAACAAGAGCCCAGGGCCAGATGGCTTCCCAGGGGAATTCTACCAAACATTTAAAGAAGAATTAATACTTATTTTCCTGAAACTGTTCCAAAAAATAGAAATGGAAGGAAAACTTCCAAACTCATTTTATGAGGCCAGCATCACCTTGATCCCAAAACAAGACAAGGATCCCATCAAAAAAGAGAATTACAGATCAATATCCTTGATGAACACAGATGCAAAAATTCTCACCAAAATACTAGCCAATAGGATCCAACAGTGCATTGAAAGGATTATGCACCATGACCAGTGGGATTTATTCCAGGGCTGCAAGGTTGGTTCAACATCTGCAAATCAATCAATGTGATACATTAATAAACGTTAATAAAATGATAATAAACGTTGATAAACATTAAAAACCATTAATAAAAGGTTAATAGAAGAATGAAAAAGAATGATATGATACTCTCAATAGATGCGGAAAAAGCATTTGACAAAGTATAGCATCCTTTCCTGATCAAAACTCTTCAAAGTGTAGGGATAGAGGGTATATACCTCAATATCATTAAAGCCATCTATGAAAAACCCACCGCAAATGTCATTCTCAATGGAGAAAAACTGAGAGCTCTTCCGCTAAGGTCAGGAACATGGCAGGGATGTCCATTATCACCACTGCTATTCAACATAGTACTAGAAGTCCTAGCCTCAGCAATCAGACGACAAAAAGAAATTAAAGGCATCCAAATCAGCAAAGAAGACATCAAACTATCACTCTTTGCAGACGATATGATACTATATGTGGAAAACCCAAAAGACTCCACTCCAAATCTGCTAGAACTTGTACAGGAATTCAGTAAAGTGCCAGGATATAAAATCAATGCAGAGAAATCAGTTCCATTTCTATATATACACAAACAGGACAGAAAGAGAAATTAAGGAGTCGATACCATTTACAATTGCACCTAAAACCATAAGGTACCTAGGAATAAACCTAACCAAAGAGGCTAAGAATCTGTACTCAGAAAACTATAAAGTACTCATGAAAGAAATTGAGGAAGACACAAAGAAATGGAAAAATGTTCCATGCTCATGGATTAGAAGAACAAATATTGTGAAAATGTCTATGCTACCTAAAGCAATCAACACATTTAATGCAATCCCTACCAAAATCCCATCCATTTTTTCAAAGAAATTAAACAAATAATCCTAAAATTTAGATGGAACCAGAAAAGTCCTTGAATAGCCAGAGGAATATTGAAAAAGAAAGCCAAAGTTGGTGGCATCACAATTCCAGACTTCAAGCTCTATTACAAAGCTGTCATCATCAAGACAGTACGGTACTGGCACAAAAACAGACACATAGAACAATGGAACAGAATAGAGAGCCCAGAAATAGACCCTCAACTCTATGGTCAACTAATCTTCGACAAAACAGGAAAGAATGTCCAATGGAATAAAGACAGTCTCTTCAATAAATGGTGCTGGGAAAATTGGACAGTCACATGCAGAAAAATGAAACTGGACCATTTCCTTACACCACACATGAAAATAGACTCAAATGGATGAAGGACTTCAATGTGAGAAAGGAATCCATCAAAATCCTTGAGGAGAACACAGGCAGCAATCTCTTGAACCTCAGCCGCAGCAACTTCTTCCTAGGAATATTGCCAAAGGCAAGGGAAGCACGGGCAAAAATTAACTACTTGGACTTCACCAAGATCAAAAGCTTCTGTACAGCAAAGGAAACAGTTAACCAAACCAAAAGACAACTGACAGAATGGGAGAAGATATTTGCAAACGACATATCAGATAAAGGGCTAGTGTCCAAAATCTATAAAGAACTTAGCAAACTCAACACCCAAAGAACAAATAATCCAATCAAGAAATTGGCAGAGGACATGAACAGACATTTCTGCAAAGAAGATATCCAGATGGCCAACAGACACATGAAAAAGTGCTCCACATCACTCGGCATCAGGGAAATACAAATCAAAATCACAATGAGATACCACCTCACACCAGTCAGAATGGCTAAAATTAACAAGTCAGGAAATGACAGATGCTGGTGAGGATGCGAAGAAAGGGGAACCCTCTTACACTGTGGGTGGGAATGCAAGCTGGTGCAACCACTCTGGAAAACAGCATTGAGCTTTCTCAAAAGTTGAAAATAGAGCTACCCTATGACCCAGCAATTGCACTACTGGGTATTTACCCTGAAGATACAAACGTAGTCCTCTGAAGAGGAATGTGCACCCAAGTGTTTATAGCAGCAATGTCTACAATAGCCAAACTATGGAAAGAACCTAGATGTCCATCAGCAGATGAATGGATAAAGAAGAGGTGGTATCTGTATACAATAGAATACTATGCAGCCATCAAAAGAAATGAAATCTTGCCATTTGCGATGATGTGGATGGAACTAGAGGGTATTATGCTTAGTGAAATAAGTCAGTCAGAGAATGACAACTATCACATGATCTCCCCGATATGAGGAAGTCGAGAAGCAACATGGGAGGTTTGGGGAGTAGTAAAAGAATAATTGAAACAAGATGGGATCAGGAGGGAGACGAACCATAAGAGACTCTTAATCTCACAGAACAAACTGAGGATTGCTGGGCAGAGGGGGGTAGGGAGAGGGTGGTTGGGTTATGGACATTGGGGAGGGTATGTGCTATGGTGAGTGCTGTGAAGTGTGTAAACCTGGTGATTCACAGACCTGTACCCCTGGGGCTAATAATACATTATATGTTAATTTAAAAAATTAATGAAAAAGAAAGAAAGGGAGAGACAGAGAACAAAAGAACAGTGAGATGCTGCCAATAAATAGAACTGAGTTTTTATTTCGTATCAAAAGTACAATGATCTGATGAACATTTATATTTAAGCACTAACTCATCTGCACTTAAGGGTTGTTAAAACTCTAAACACCATAGCAAAAATATAACAGCTCAACTTCAAACAATTTTATTATTTTCCATAAAAACAAAATGTTAAGTGAAAAAAAAAAAAGATAGCATGAGGGGCTTATAAGACATCAAGAAAACCAGCATCCATATTACAGGGGTCCCAGGAGACGAGAGAATGAATGGGGTAGAAAGTTCATTCAAAGAAATGATGGAAAACTTCCCTATCCTAGGGAAAGAAATAGACATCCAGATCCAGGAAGCCCGAAGAGTCGCAAAAAACATGAACCCAAAGAAACCCACAACAAGACACATTAAAATTAAAGTGTCAAAAGTTAAAGACAAAAGGATCTTAAAAGCAGTAAAAGAAAATCAACTTGTTACACACAAGGCTGCCACCAGATAAAGCTCTCAGCAGATAACACTATGGGCATCAGCATATTTTTCAGAAACTTCACAGGTCAAAAGAGAGCAGCATAATATATTCAAGGTGCTGAAAGAAAAAAAAAAAAAACACCAATTTAGACTCTACCCAGGAAAGATGTCCTTCAGAATTTTGAAGGAGAGTCAAGAGTTTACCAGACAAGCAAACTGAATGACTTTATCATCACTAGCCCTGCCTTACAAGAAATGTTAAAGGTACTTTTTCAATCTAAAATAAAAGGATATTAATTAGTAATAGGAAAATGTTTGAAAGGATAAATCTCAACAGTAAGGTAAATATCGAGTTAGATTCAGAATACTCTAATGTTGTTATGGTGATGTTAAATCACTTGTAAATCTAGTAGGAAGGTTAAAAGACAAATATAGTAAAAATAACTATAACTACAATAATTTATAATGGATGCCTAAGGCAAAAAGATGTAAATTTGTGACATCAAACATAAAACATTGGGGGAGAGTAAAAAAAATAGAGCTTTAAAATGTGTTCAAGCTTAATTTGTCAAAAATCACCAATATATGTTATAAACACAAGTTGTTACATGTAAGCCTAATGATAGCTACAAAGCACATAACTATAGTAGATAAAAAATAATAAAGGAATCTAAGAAAACCACTGCTAGAATCATCAAACCGCAAGAGAAGAAACAGAGGAACAACAAAACAGAAAACAATTAACAAAATGGCAACAAGTACACATCTATCAATAATTAAGTGTAAATGAATCCTCTAATCCTGAATCCTCTAATCAGACATAAAGTAACACAATGAATAAAAAACAAGATTCAACTATATGCTGCCTACAAGAGACTCACTTCTGGTTTAAGGACACAAAAAGACTAAAAGTGAAGGGATAGAAAAAGATAGTCCATCCAAATATAAACCAAAAGAAAGAAGGAGTAGCTCTATATAAGAAAATTCAAGAATTTTCAGTTACAGCAAAGACTGTAATAAGATTAAAAAATCATTATATAATGATAAAGGGGTCAATCTAGCAAGAGGGTAAAGCATTTGTAAATACTTATGCACCCAACATGGAGCACCTAAATACATTAAGCAAGCATTAACAGACCTAAAGAGAGGAATAGACAGCAATTCAAGAATAATAAAGGGCTTTAATATCCCATTTCAACAATGGATAGATCATCCAGACCCAAAAAAAAAAAAAAAAATCATTAAAGAAACATTGGGCTTAAATAACACACTAGACTTAATGTGAGAGGTATCTCATGGTCATGGATTGGAAAAAAAAAACTATTAAAATGTCTATACTACCCAATCAATCTACAGATTCAGTGCAATCTATCAAAATTCCAATGAGATTTTTCATTGCAATAGAAAAAAAAATCCTAAAATTCCTATGGAACCATAAAGACCCTGAATAGCCAAAGTAATCTTAAGAAAGAAGAGCAAAACTGTAGGTATAAGCATCAAACTTCTTGATTTTAAACTATATTACAAAGCCATAGTAATCAAAAGAGTATGGTATTAGCATAAAAACAGTGACATAGATCAATGGCACAGAATAGAAACCCCAGACATAAACCCAAGCATATGTGGTCAATTAATTTACAATGAAAGAGCTAAGGATATACAATGAGGAAAAGATGATCTCTTCAATAAAAACTGATGGGAAAATGGACAGGCACATGCACAAGAATGAAACTAAAAATAACTTTAGCACAGCCCAATAAAAAGACAACCCACTAAATGAGATAAAATATCTGTAAAACATATACCTGATTAGGGGTTAATATCAAACATATATAAAGAACTCATACATCTCAAGAGCAATAAAAAAAATCTGATTTAAAAAATGGGCAGAGAGGGCCCCTAGGTAACTCAGTCCATTAAGCATCTGACTCTTGGTTTCAGCTCAGGTCATAATCTCAGGGTTGCGAGATCAAGTCTTGCATCAGGTTCTGCACTGGGAATGGAGCTTGCTTAAGATTCTCTCTTCCTTTTCCTCTGTCCCTCCCCCCTCAACACTTGCATTCATGCTCTATCTTTAAAAAAAAAAAAAAAAAAAAGGTGGGCAGAGGACTGAATAAACGTTTTTCCAAAAAGGACATACAAATTGCCCAATACCAATAGGTATATGAAAAGATGCTCAACATCACTAATCATCAAGGAAAGGCAAATCAAAACTACAATGAGATATCACCTCACACCTGTTAGACTGGCTTTCATCAAAAAGACAATAGATAAGTGAAGAGTGTGGAAAAAAAAGAAATTTTTGTGCACTGTTGATGGGACTGTAACCTGGCGCAGCCACTGTGAAAACAGTATAGCGGTTCCACAAAAAATGTAAAAAATAACCACCATATGACACACCAATCCTATTTCTGGGCATATACCAAAGGAACTGTAAGCCGGATTTCAAAGAGATATGTATACTCCCATGTTCACTGCAATATTATATATAATAGTCAAGAGAGGAAAACAACCCAACTGTCCATCAACAGATAAATGAACAAGTAGGATCTGACAGAGCTAGATCCAGATATAATGGAATATTATTTAGCCATGAGAAAGAAGGAAATTCTGCTATTTGTAACACATGGATAGACCTTAAGGCCTTATGTTAAATGAAGTAAGCCAAAGACAGAGAGAGAGAAATACTGTCTGATATCACTTAGATGTGGAATTTAAGGAGATGAAAATGTCAAATTCCTAGAAACAGATAGTAGAAAAGTGATTGCCAGGCTTTGCAGGATGGGACAGAGAAGGAGAGGTTGGTAAGAATATAATTTGTCAGCTATCAGATGAAAGAGGTCAGAGGATCTAATATAAATCATGATGACTATAATTGATAACACTGTATCATACAATTAAAATGTGTTGAGAGAACTTAAATGTTCTCACCATTAAAAAAAAAAAAGAAAAAGAAAAAAAAAAGCACAGCGATGGATGTGTTAATTAACTAGATAGAGGGGATCCTTTCACAAAGCCCAAATATATCAAATCGCCACAACTTTAAATATCTTATGATTTTATTTGTCAATTATACCTCATGAAAACTGAAGTTTTTAAAAATGAAGTCAACTCACAACTTCTGTTCTATTGATAGTATCTAAAGATTAACTAATGCGCACATGGGTGGCTCAATCAGTTAAGCATCTGAGTCCTCAATTTGTTTCAGGGTCATGAGATCGAATATGCCTAAGAGTCTCTCTCTCTCTCCTTTCTCTTGGCCCCTCCTCCCACTCACATTCTAATAAATAAATAAATAAAATCTTTTAAGTAATTAAATATAAGAAATAAAGATTAACCAAATGTTCCAGGCAGGTTTTTGAATCATGTAGTTAATTCCAAGTACTTCTAGAACTGGCTTTCTTGCTACTTTTACCAGCAATGTTTTGTACTCCGTCTCTATTAACCTCAGACCATCACCATATAAATGCAATATCGCCTATACTAGATTTTGGGGATGGACTATTTTTTTTAAATGACAGATGGCATTTGGATACATAAAAGCTTTCCAAAATGTGATTTTCTCAGTTTTCTGTAAAGCTTGACAATCATCTTCAAAGTTTTTCCTAAAGACTTTTTCTTCCTTCATTTTTTATCTTTTTAAAATCAGTGACTATTTTTATTCTGCTTGGTCAGACAAGTAGGCTTTTGATTTACAACAGCTGTATTTCAATAGTGCACACAAAACAATTTCATTTCTGCCTTTATAATTCTTTTTTTAACCATCAAGTAAGAAATCATAGTTTGGTCCAAGGGTTTTGGAATCATTTTGGACTTTTAATATAATATAATCAAGTGGGTTTGCTATACATCTCAGTATCATAAATTTTGTTTAGTTCTGCGTTTAACAATAGGTTAGCTCAGCATGGACAGATTTTCTTTCCCTTGATTTCTGCCTCCATTTCATTCCCAAATTTAGAAGATTATTGTCATGAATTCTTCATTTACTGCTAATGTACTTGAACTTCATTCCAGTTATTCTACATGCCCTTCAGGTTTTTATAATTATACAAATGTCATGATGGAAATCTATAGATAAGTGTGAAGATATATACTTGTGTGCGACAGCGCTCTGGAATGAATACTGACAGAACTTCAAGAGGGAAAATATATGCTTACAGGACAACTAAACTTAACAGCAACCAAGAGGTAGCTGCATGGAGCACGGGGTGTGATGTATAAACAATGAATCTTAGAACACTAGAAAAATAAAATAAAATAAAATAACATAGAGTTGGCTCTCAGGTATATGGCCATAATTTGTTTTCTTTTGTTTTGTTTTTTTTTTCTCTTCTCCCAAGGTTTTTTTTTTTTTAAAGATTTTTTTTTTATATTTATTTATTTGACAGAGAGAGAGATCACAAGTAGGCAGAGAGGCAGGCAGAGGGAGAGGGAAAGAAGGAAGCAGGCTCCCTGCCGAGCAGAAAGCCTGACTCGGGGCTGGATCCCAGGATCCTGGGATCATGACCTGAGCTGAAGGGAGAGGTGTTAACCCACTGAGCCACCCAGGCACCCCTCCCAAGGTATTCTTTACAAAGGGAGTAACAAATATAAAGAAAAATCTTATAACCTTGTTACATTTAGATTCCAATATCTTCTTACGTGGATCTGCTTCACCTGAGAATGGTAAGCTAGGTAGGTGCCCAATAAAACTCTTAATTTCAGAGATGGACAACACTTTTTACTTGCCAGTTGGACTGACCCTAAAAATCTAAATATGCCTGTCAATTCTCATGTCTCCATTTAATGCAATCTCTACCAACTACATGGATACCCCCTATCAAGTGGGGTTCAAACATTGCTGGCTCCTTATTCAAAGGACCACATGCTTATATGTTAATATATGCAAATACATTAAATAGTCTCTAAGGCTAGACATTTGTTCACTTGGTCTATAATCAGTGAACTCTGAAATGCAAGTATAAAACTCCACATTTATTTAGTTTAATAAAAAAAAATCCCATGTGTCATAGGCAATAATTAATTTCATCTATTAAAGGAAACCAAACAAGACAATCTCTGTCCAAAACCATTACTCATTTGATCTATAAGCCCAGAAAAAAGATTTAACTTCCTCTTGCCTTGGTTCACCTATGTTACTTCCTGAATGGATATGTTGGGGCATGGAGGAGGTCATTTTCTAGTCTTGTTTCCATAATAACTAGAGTTCTTCTCCCTGAACAACAAGAGCAACAGTCACGTTTTATAGGAACACCAATTCTGAGAGAACCAACTGAAGGACAAAGTGTCATTCAGCCAATGATTCATTCTACAGGCTCTTCTCAGGGATGAGAACCTAATTTATTGTTCCTTTGTATTACCTTTCTCCTAAAATATTAAGAGTTGACTGCTGAGTAAATAACTGGCATTCAGTAAAGACACCTATTATTATCTCTTTAGTCCACAAAGATCTTAAAAGAAAATATTTTAAGGTAAAATTGTCTATTAATAATTGAGATGCTTTGAACAAAAGTTCTCAATATTACAATTTGTAGTGCATGGATCATTGTGTTAAAAACTTCTGACAATAGCAACACATAATAGTACATGCACTTCTTGTGTTGTGAACATCCCAGATTTTTTGGTTAAAAATAATGCCAGGTTAAGGACTTTAATCTTCTACATTTTGATTTTGAAACATTATCTCCTAATTTCCAGGAGAATTATGGTATGTTGATAGCAAAAATGACCAAACTCAGAAGGAACCTTGAAACCAATCCGATAGCAAGCTGTTGTTTCCCCCCACATCTCCCGCGACAGCACAACTGGGTGAGGAGTAATTATTAACTCTCAAAATAAATGTTGAGCTTAGCATTCTTACCTGGCACCCTCTTTGCCCAGTTGATCATGTGAACCAGCTCCCTGTCGGCAAGGTTAGTCAGCAAGCCCATCATTGAAGCCTCACTGAAGGGTCTGGAAGGATCGTAGTCAGAATAGATTATGGGGGGCTCAGCCTCCAACAAGGCACTGACCATCTGATCGGCTGTGAGAGACAAGGCTGGGCTGTTCTTCTTAGTGTGTTTAATCAAGAGTGGGCTTGGCCAAAGGTTGGAAGTCCTCATATCTCCAGAGGACCCCACTTCATTCCTGCCCTCCGCATCATCTCTCTGGCGCTTGTGTTTCAACATTCTCCCTCCTCTTCGGTCTTTCCGTATCCCTGAGAACACAGAAGGAAAAAAAACGGTTTATTTATTCTTTTCATATTAACTTTCCTACTAAAACCAAATGCTAATAGCCTTTACTTTATTTACAGAAATATTTAGAGGCACAGGTGTACTAGTGTTTACCAACCAGCTGCCTAAGAGGAAAAAAAAGGCTTTGATCCATAGCATTGACCGATTTCCATGGTGTAAATACTCCCACTGTGGCCAATTTCAAGCTACTTGTCCGATATGAAGTGGTTTTCCGAACCGCTGGAAAGTTCACAGTGGACTTTTTGTGAGCCGGTCCAAGCTGATTGTGTGTGTGTGTGTGTGTGTGTGTGTGTGTGTGTGCATGCACATGTGTGGGTGTGTCACAGATGCTATAAAAAGAACAGAATTATAATTACTTATTCTTGAAATATGGCTTAGCATCAAAGACCACTTCTGCTATGGACACTCTTTCAACAGTAGATTTAAAAGTCAATGAAAAAAGCACTTTCTAACCATCCTTATCGTCCAAGTAGGTCTCTTAATGGAAGACACGGAAGGAGAATGTCTTCTCGGAAACGTATCTGACTCTGGATGCCACAGGTGCTCAGTGAGTGTTTGTGGCTAAGACTTACTTAGCACTTGACCTAAGACAGTCAAGTTGTTTACTTGGTTCCAACATTTTCTCAAATGTATTTCTATTTCCCTCATATAAGGGCTTTAAAACAGTTGAAAATAATTGCCCCCCAAAAGCTTATGCAGCTGTGGTTCTCACTAACTAAATTATAGAGAGAAGGGGAAATCCAATCTCTCTTGCAGTGGTTCTTTGAGGTTTCAGCTCAGCATCTTAACCTGGAAAAGGCCATGCTGTGGTGCTGAAATATATCAGCAGAAACAAATATCTTAAAAAGACAAAAATTAACAGAAGCTTCCATATTTTCAAAAATGTTCATCTAGGGGTCCCTGGGTTGCTCAGTCCATTAAGCATCCACCTTCAGGTCAGGTCATGAGCTCAGGATCCTAGGATAAAATCTGACAAGGTAGGGCTCCCTGCTTATGCGCTCTCTCTCTCTCAAATAAATAAAATCTTTTTCTAAAAATTAGAAAATTTAAAAATAAAGACTTACATGAAAAAACAATCCTTTCGGTAAAAAGCTAATACAGTTTTTTTAAAAATATTAAAGACAGGAGAAGAATACACTTTGTAATATATTACCTGTTCTCTCACTCATAACAAATGAATAACTAATGTCAGAATTTTATTCTATCCTGTTCTAATTTGTCAAAGAATTTGGACAAATGAGTGTTTGTGAATTTTTTATGTGTAACTTTTATTATTATAGGTCTAGATTAAATATATTAGACACTGCCTTCAAAATATAACAAAGTTTACAGACCCTTCCTATTTATTTAGTATTAAAATAAGCATTTCTCAGAACTCTTGGAATAAGTAATTGTAAAGATTATTATCACTGGGGCACCTGGGTGGCTCAGTGGGTTAAGCCTCTCCCTTCAGCTCAGGTCATGATCCCAGAGTTCTGGGATCGAGCCCCACATCGGGCTCTCTACCTAGCAGGGAGCCTGCTTCCTCCTCTCTCTCAGCCTGCCTCTCTGCCTACTTGTGATCTCTCTCTCTCTCCCTGTCAAATAAATAAATAAAATCTTTTAAAAAAAGATTATTATCACTAATACATACTCAGCACTCACCATATATTTTAAGCACTTTATATACACTTACATAAAAGCACTTTACAACTAATTTTTTTATTTTATGATGTTATGTTAGTTAGTCACCATACAGTATATCATTAGTTTTTGATGTAGTGTTCTGTGATTCACTGTATGTGTGTAACATCCAGTGCTCCATGCAATCTGTGCCCTCCTCAATACCCATCACCAGGCTACCCATCCCCCCACCCCTCTTCCCTCTGAAACCCTCAATTTGTTTCCCGGAGTCCACAGTCTCTCATGGTTCTTTTCCCCCCTATGATTCCCCCCGCCTTCATTTTTCCCTTCCTTCTCCTAATGTCTTCCATGCTATTCCTGTGTTCCATGTATAAATGAAACCATAAAAAATCAAATCAAAATATGGGCAGAAGACATGTAGAAGACAAATGAATGGTTAATAGACACGTGAAAAAATGTTCGTCAATAATTAGCCATCACAGAAATTAAAATCAAAACCACATTGAGATATGACCTTACACCAGTTAGAATGGCCAGACTTAACAAGACAGTAAACAACAAGTGTTGATGAGGATGTGGAGAAAGGGAAACCCTCTTACACTGTTGGTGGGAATGTAAGTTGGTGCAGCCACTTTGAAAAACAATGTGGAGATTCCTCAAAAAGTTAAAAATAGAGCTTCCCTATGACCCTGCAATTGCACTACTGGGTATTTACCCCAAGGATACAGATGTAGTGAAAAGAAGGGCCATCTGTACCCCAATGTTCATAGCAGCAATGTCCACAATTTGCTCCTTAATAAGCCCAAATGGTAACACAGAAGAAATATGTGGAAACTATGACTAGAGTCCAGTATAAGGAAGTAGCTGACAATAAAGATAGACTCTGCTGCCATGGGAAATGATACTTTGGATTACTGGCAATTCCCAACAATAAGCTACATGAAGAACTTATGGGGATGTTACTGGAGGGATTCAGTTATCCAGTAAGCATTTCCATTAGGTGACCTTCAATACACATTCTCAAGACAGTATGACTCTAAGGTCTTCCATTTGGGATGCAAGACCAATAGCCTTGGAATGAAAAAGGGGGTGGGGGTGGGAATCAAAAGCAAAAACTTCCTTTAGGGTCACATTTCTGAGGAAATTTTGAGGTCAGAATTTTGAGAGGATGAACTATGATGTTTACCTACTATGGGTGGGGAATGGGATAAAAAAAAAAAAGGACATTGTTCTTCAGTGTTAGTACTATTCAAATAGTCTTTTTTTCCCTACTCCACAACTTTAGAAAATGATTGGGAATGTGAACAGATCTTATAGGAAATCTGTAGCAGCAATGAAAATCTTTTAATATCTGATCTACATGGAAGGATAAAACCAAGGGATTTGACTAAAGAAAAAATCGTTAAAAATAACATTGTTTTTCCTGAGTTGAAATCAGGAGTGACCTGATCACAACTGTACATAAGCACTTTATTTTTAAAAATAAGGAGCATGCTTTCTATTACAAATGTAATTTATTTTTTAAGATTTCAAAGGTAAAGACAGTGAGCCAGAAGATTAACACAACAAAACAAAACACAGTATTACCACCCACTTTAAAAGGCCTGAGAAGTCATAGTAGACAATATGATTTTCATAAAGGATTTTAGACTCAATTTAGGTACTAAACGCAGCACTTGTCAAATTTATTAAAGCATTTATTTATTTGGTAAAAATGTGTTCTCTACTTATAATATTATAATATATATTATATGTAATATAATATATTATGTTTATTATATTGTATTGTATTATATTATATTATATTCACAGATGATACAGTGTAAACAAAGATAGGCTATGTTACCCTCCACTAAGTTTTCAGGTTGGAGGGAGAAAGATATCAAGAATCATTCGGTACTCATTGGATGGATGGATGAAGGAATGAATGAATGAACTGCCCAAAACACAATGGAAGGGATAAGGTGAGTCAAGGAGGAGGAAACAAAGAAAGCTTCTCCAAGAGAAGTTACATTTAAGCCAAATTATGAAATTTCCTTTCTTGGAGAAATTTATTGGTAGTCTACTCAGAGTGAGTTGAGTCTCACAAATATATGAGCTAGGCTGTGGAACACAAGACAAAAAGGGCCACAGGTTTAGCATGCAGAACAATGAGACACAACTGGAAAGATCAAGAAAAGGGTTGAATATGTATAAAATCATCAAATAGTCCAACAGGGAAAGGTGGATTCAATTAGCATTAGCAAATATTTTCTCTAATTTATCCCTAAATGTACTATATTTTTCAAATACCAAAGTACCTACAAGATGTACAAACAGGGGACGTCTAGGTGGCTCAGTCAGTTGAGGGTCTGTCGTAGGCTCAGGTCATGATCCTGGGGTCCTGGGATCCAGCCCAGTGTTTGGGCTCTCTGTTCAGTGAGGAGCCTGCTTCTCCCTCTCCCTCTGATCCTCCCTGCCCTCGCTCGCCCTCTCTCAAATAAATGAAATCTTTTTAAAAATGTACAAACAGAACAAAAATAGAAAATTATACATTTTATTTGTCCAACTGCATGTGGCACGATCCCAGGGAACAGCTCAATGAGGAAGAAATTCTTTTCCATTTGTAAGTAGTAATTGTCACATTATCAGTGATATACCAGTGTCATTTACCAGTAACAATATTGCACAAATATTTTATAGTGGTTAAAAAAAATCAAATTGGAATTGAGTGGAACAAGGTTAAAAAAAAAAGTGACCTAATTTCTACTTCTATTTAAACCTAGGTTAAATAAGAATCACAGATCAGAACCAATGATTACAGGCTGGGTTGCTATGGAACATACAGCCAGTTCTTAATTATGTAGAGTGATGGCACATAGGAATGGCATGCATAATTGAAATCCAAAAGCAAAATTAAAAACACTATGCTCCCCACCAAGACATTTTCCAGAATTCTCTGTAAGCAACAACCTAGACTGATACATATTTTATTTAAGCTCATTTCCCTTTGTCTAGCTTATTTTAACTACCAGTAATAAATAAATAAATAAATAAAGTCCAAAAATTAGTTCACAAAGCAGAGGGGGAAAAAATTAGATTAGATCATGCAAATATTCAACAGGCAGCCTCTTGATAGGTAAGATATTTATTTGCAGCAAATAGCATTTTAGTTTATAATACCATATCAACAAGATGTAGTGTCATTCAGTACAGGAAAATGTCCTTTTCTAGAGTGGCTGAGTAAAACATTCAGCAGCACAACACAAATGTTCTGTAGTGGATATACCAGAATACACACATTATTAGCTCTCAGGTTGTATCATGGATTAGGCAACACCTGCATCAAAGCAAATTTCTTTACACTCCCTTTTTAAACTGTTAAGCTTACCATAAGCCAAGGATTACCCACTGGTTTCCTATGAGGGATTGAGAAAATAAATTATCTCTCATCCAGCAAGCCCACCATTAAGTGTGAATGCCACCAGTTAGAATTTTATCCCCTTGGGTTAGGCCTTCTCTAATATCCTTGTCGCACTGTTATAAGGATTTAGAAAGGCTGAGTATAGAACTCGCACTTAGCAGCACTCAACGTCAATTTGCGTGATTCTAATCCACTAGGAAGTCTTAACTTAAGGGAATTTATTAAATTAAATAAAATTGGCAACTGGTATGAGAATAAAAGGGAGAGAGAAGGTGCACAGAGCTCTCTGCAGGTTACAGCAAGCATAGGGATTCTCTTCCAAAGCTTCCTGGGATCTGGAAGGTAGGCTGTAAGGCAGCTCAGGGGCTGAGTTTCCTGGCAAGGAGAAAGGGTCTAAAGACATATCAGTTGCTTCAAGAATTATGTCCTGGCCCTAAAATAAAGACATCTGTCCTAATGTATCACACGAGGTAGTTTGAAAGATTACCTCTAATTAACCTCAGAGTTTGTTTTATCATTTCTTTTTTCTTTTCATTCTTTAAATTCTTTGGCTCTGCATGGGGATATAGCTCAGTGGTAGACCATTTGACTACAGAAAAATTCCTTTGCATCAATTCTAATGTTTTATCTTCAAATACTAGAAAAGAATCCTATAAGGTAGGAGCTGTTATGGTCCGCCCCCCAACAGAAGAAATGTTTAGAATAACTAGAATGCCATAGGTCCCACCAAGAGCAGCTCTGAGATTTGACCCTAAGTGAATTATGTAACCACAAAGTATTATTAATATTGTCCTGGCCCTTTAAGTGTACCAGGTCAAGGGACTATGAATTATCCAGTTCTTTCAGAGCAACTTAATGCTCTTCCCCTTCCTTCTTTCACATCCAACCTAGTATTCCCTTATGTATTTCTTCCATGAGCCTCTTTCTGTCTTTATTGCCATCATAATTCATGCCCCATCCCTCCTTGCCTAAATCAATGCAGCAGCTTCTAATGCGCTTCCTTGCCTACTTTCAATCTCCCTTCCAGTCCTATTACTTGGCAGTTGGTTCATCTTTATTCCACACCCATTTTGTCCTATGATTGTCTGTCTGAATTTCTCAAAGACTTCCTTAGCTTACAGCAAGCATTCAATGCTCTGAAAATTTAACAGTTCTGAGGAAGTATCAGAGATGGTGTGGTTGGGACTTCTGGTCACCCTATTGTTCCCTGTTGTCTAAAGCAGCTATGTTTGAGAGAGAGAGTGTGTGTGTGTTGTATTGTTTTGGGATTAGGGAAAAAACTTATTTCTAAGGGAGTTTCTTGGCTTTATTTTACATTTAAAAAGCCACCAATCCACCGATAAAATCAAACATTACATTAAAACTCATGAATTTCCACAATAATCCCAAGGTACCTTTCAAGTCTATCTTTACAATTTCCCTCCACAAACCTTTATTTTAATGAAACAGGCTTGGACATTTACCACTTCTTATATAATACTTTGCAACATCACCATCTTCGTCTTTCTGTCCCTCTTACACTGGCCTCCCAAACCCAAGTAAGACCTCATTTCATCCGTAATCAATCTTGGATGCACCCTAGTCTAGTGGCTCTACCTCCTCTATTCTTGTAACTTTCCCTTCTTCTGCTATTCATTGAACAAAGATCACGTGCTCCCTTCTAAGTTTAGCTGCACCTGAGTTCCCCCTCCCTGAGCTATGGCCTGGAACTCTCTCCAGGCAGGAAGCTGGAGAAATTGTAGGACTCCATTTAATTTCTCTTTCTCAAGAAGCAATGCCCCACATTGCCTGATATTGAAGATTTATAAACAGTTGTTTCATATATTTTATCCAGTTTTTTAAAGATGTTTCTTGTGGGAGTCAATATGGTTAAAACCGGAAATACACAAATCTGCTATTATAGCTACAAAGAAACTTCATCATCTCCCTGTCAATAACTGATACTTTAAGTAGACAGAAAATCAATATAAAGTTGACCTCAACAACACTATCAATCAACTTGATCTAGCTAGTATTCTAATACTTATAGAATACTCCGCCAAACAACAGATGAATATATATTATTCTCAAGTTTCAAGATAGAGCATAGGCTGAGCCATAAAAACACCCTTAACAAATATTAAAAGGAAAGATAATATAAACCATTAAATACACTAAAAAGTAGTGAAGTAAACTAGAAATCAATAATAGAAAGATACCAAGAACATTCCCAAGTATTTGGAGATTAAACAACATACTTCTGAAGAACATATGGCTCAAGGAAGAAGTCTCAATAGAAGTTTTTAAGAATTTTTAACTAAATGAAAATGAAAATAAAACTTACCACAATATGTGAGATGTAGGAAAAGCAATACTTACAGTATTAAGAAGAAAACTTATAGCATTATAGTCATACATTAGATAAGAAATGTATATCAATAACCCAAGTTTTCACCTTAGGAAACTAGAGAAAGAAGATTAAGTCTAGAGTAAGCAGAAGAGAGTGCTCGCTTCGGCAGCACGTATACTAGAGTAAGCAGAAGAGAAATAATAAAAATCAGAACAGGAATTAATCAAGTTAAAAATGGGAGCACAACAAGGAAAATCAAGAAACCAAAACTGGTTCTTTGAAAAGATCAACAAATTTGATAAACGCCTAGCCAGGATAATTAAGAAAAAAGAAAGAAGACATAAATTACCAATATCACAAATGAAGAAGAGTCACCATCACTCGCCCCATGGACTTTAAAAGGTTAATAAAGAAATATCACAAGCAATTCTATGCCCACAAATCTGATAATTTAGATGAAACATGCTAGTTCTCTGAAAGGCACAAACTACCAAAACTTACAACAGGAGATACAAATAACTTGAATATTCTTATACCTATCAAATAAATTGAATTGTGAATTAATAATCTTCCCAAAACTTTACCAGGCCCAGGCGGTTTCCTGAGTTGTTTCTAAAAAACTAAGAAAGAAACCATGCCAATTCTCTATGGTCTCTTCCAGAAAACAAAAGAAGAGAAAGCACTTTCTAATTTATTCCTTGAGTCCAGCACTACTTTGATACCAAAATCAGATAAAGACATTATGAAAGAAAACTACAAACCAATATCTCCCCTGAGCTTTGGCACAAAAATCCTCAACTAATGTCAAGAGGTCAAATTCAGAATGCGTAAAAGGAATTATACACCATGACTAACTGGGACTTTTTCCAGGTATGTAAAGGCAAGTTCAACAATTGAAAAGAATTCAATATTAATCCACCACTTCAATAGGGAAAACAGGAAAAGTCATATGACCATATTAATTGACACATAAAAAGCATTTGACAAAGCTGAATATCCATTCATGACTTAAAAAAAAAACCTTCCAGTAAAGTAACAATAGGTAATAACTTCAATTTATTAAAACACATCTATCAACAAAACAAAAAACCTATCACTAACACCTCCTTAGTGATGAAAAGCTGGATGCTTTCCCCCTAAAATCAGAAACAAGGCAAGAATGTCTTCTGTCACTCCCTGTTCAACAACACACTGAAAATCCTAGCACGTGTAATGAAACAAGAAAAATAAAGGTATACAGATTATAAAGGACAAAATAAAACTGTCTGTATTTGCAGATGATATAGTTGCATTTTCAGAAAATTCCAGTGAACTGACAAACAACAACAAAACAACAAAAACAAAACAACAAAAACAACCCTCCTAGAACTAAGAAGTGATTACACCAAGTTTGAAGGATATAAGGTCAATATACAAAAGTCAACTGCTTTCCTTTATATCAGCAATGAATAACTGGAACTTGAAATTTAAAAAATAATATCACTGACAATAGTACATGAAATAAAACACTAAGGTATAAACTATGTACAAAATAGAGGATTTCTATGTAGAAAACTAGAACACCGATGGAAAAATAAAAGATCTAAAAAATTGAAGAGACACGGTCATGAATTGGAGATTGAATATTGTTCATGTTCAGTGTTCAGTACTATCAAATGTCAAGTCTTCCCAACTTGACCCATAGAATCAGCGCAATCCCAATCAAATTCCCAGCAATTTATTTGGCAGAAATCAACAAACTGATTCTAAAGTTTAAACTAAAAGGCAAAAGACCTGGAACAAGCTTAAATACTAAAGGAGAAATGAAATGCTGAAGAAATTGGGGGACTTACATTTCTTGATTCCAAGACTTACTATAAAGGCTATAATAATATAAGATAGTGTGCGATGAAAGAATGGACTAGCAGCCCAGTGAACCAGAAGAATGAGTCCAGAAACAGCCACACACATATAGTGAACTTATCTTACAAAGGAGAGAAGGCAATTAAATGGATAAGAGATAAGTTTTTTCAACAAATTTCGTTGGAACAATTGGACATCCACATACAATAGAGTCTAAACACAAACTGTACACCTTACACAAAAATTAATTCAAAGTGGATCACTGACCTAAATGATAATGAGAAACTAAAACTTTTTGAAGAAAACAGAAAAAATTCTAATGATCTTGAGTTTGCTGGTTTTAACACAAAACCAATAACACAGTCTAATAAAAAAGGAAATTAGTAAGTTGGACTTGTATTAAAATTAAAATTTTAAATTCTACTCTGAAAAAAACACTGTTAAAAGAATAAAAAGACAAGTTACAGACCAGGAAAAATATTTGAAAAGTTCATATTGATAAAAGACTTGTAATAAAATATTGAAAGAACTCCTAAAACTCAATAAAAAGAAAAAAAAACTTTTAATGGGCAAAAGAACTAAGAGTCCCTGCACTAAAAAATATTTATATACAATTAATTGGTGAGAAAAAAAATAAAAAGATGCTCATTATCACCTGTTATTCTGAATTTTCAAATTAAACCTACAATAAAGTATTAATATATACCTATTAAAATGGTTAAAATCCAAAACACTAACAATACCAAGTGCTGACAAGAATGTGGGGCAGCAGAAACTTTCAACCATTTCCAGTGGGAATGCAAAATGGTACAGTACAGCTACTTTGGAAGACTGGTTGGCAGTTTCTTATGAAGCTAAACACAGCCTAACCACATGGTCCAACTGTGCTCTTACGTATTTATCCAACTGATTTCAAAACTAATGCCCACACAAAAATCTGCATTCAAATGTTTCTATCAGCTTCATTCATAATTTCCACAGACTGGAAACAATCAAGATGTCTTTCATAAATGAAGGAATACACAAAACAGTGATACATCCATACAGTTGAATACTATTCAGTGATAAAAAGAAACAAGCTATCAAGCCATGAAAAGATACAGATGAAATGTAAATGCATATTGATAACTAGCCAGTCTAAAAAAGTTACATACTTTAATTCCAATTATAGGGCCTTCTAGAAAAAACAAAACCACAGAGATGCTAAACAGATCAGAGGTCACCAGGGGTTCAAGGCAAGAGAGAGAGTTCAAATGGGTAAAGCACAGGATATTTTATAAGGTAGAGAAACTATTCTGTGTTACAGTAATAGAAACTATTTTATAGTAATATGTTACTATAATGATGAACATAAACATTGAGTATTTTCCAAAACCATAAAACTTTACAGGACAAAGAATAAACCTAACATATGCACATTTTAAAAATCATTTAGAAAATCAGAGGATTCCAGGGTACAATGAAGAATGTTACAAAAGAATCCAAAGGTATGAACCAATTTTATGGAGGGAGGTAAAGAAATAAGGTGATAACTTAAGTAATTTGGAAGTAAGTGGAGTCTGTTAAGACTAAAGGCAAAAGGAACTGGACACAAACACTGTTCTCCAGTTGCTAAATTATTAACAATTGTGAAAACACTATATACATATTATGGAATTAAAAGATTAAGTAGATGAATAGCAGATGTGGGAGCCATGAATCACACTATGGGAGTACAAAGCGACAGATATGTAAGAAGAGGCTAGAATGTTCCATGTTCCTATAATGGTTAACATAGATACAGACAGTTATATATAAAAATATTATAGGGACTCCTGGGTAGCTCAGTCAGTTAAGCACCTGACTCATGATTTCAGCTCAGATCATGATCTCATGGGTCATGAGGTCGAGCTCCAAGTTGGGCTCCAGGCTCAGTGGCCGGACAGCATGAGATGCTCTCCCTCTTTGGGAGGGAAAGTACCTCAATATAATAAAAACCATATATTGGGGTGCCTGGGTGTCTCAGTCAGTTAAGTGTCTGTCTTCAGCTTGGGTCATGGTTCCAGGGTCCCAGGATCAAGCCCTGCACTGGGCTCCCTGCTCAGGAGAGACCCTGCTTCTCCCTCTCCCTCTGCCTGCCACTCTGCCTACTTATGCTCTCTCTTTAGCTGTCAAATAAATATAATCTTTAAAAAAATAAATTAAATAAAGGCCATATATGACAAACCCACAGCTAACATACTCAATGGTGAAAAGCTGAAATCTTTTCTTCTAAAATCAGGAACAAGATAAAGATACCACTCCTGCTATGTGTATTGAACACAGTATTAGAAGTCCTACCCAAAGCAATTAGGCAAGAAAAATAATTAAAAGGTATTAAAATTGGTAAGGAAGAAGTAAAACTGTCATTATTTGCAGATGACTTGGTACCATATATAGAAAACCCTAAAGACTGCACTAAAAAATTGTTGGAACAATAAATGAATACAGTAAAGGTGCAGAACACAAAATACACAGAAATACGTCAAATTTCTAAATACTAATAATGAACTATCAGAAAGGAATTAAGAAAACAATCTAATATACAATTGAATCAAAAAGAACAAAATTCCTACAGATAAATTTTTTTTTTTCCTACAGATAAATTTAAGCAAGGAGGTGAAAGACCTATTCAGTGAAAATCACAAGACGCTGATAAAAGAAATTGAAGAAGACTCCAAAAAAATGGAAAATATTCCATGTTCATGAATTGGAAGAATTAATTATTGTTAAAATGTCCATACTACCTAAGGCAATCTACACATTCAAAGCAATCCCTATCAAAATCCCAATGGCATTTTTCTCACCAAACCAGAACAAATAATCCTAGACCTGTATGGAACCCCAAAAGACCCTTAATAGCCAAAACAATCTTGAGAAAAAAAAAAAAAAGCTGGAGATACATACTCCTGATTTCAAACTATACCACAAAACTGTAATAAGCAAAACAGTTTACTATTAACATAAAAACAGTCATATAGATCTATGTAACAGAATAGAGGATTCAGAAATAAACCTACATTTATATGGTCAATTAATTTATGACAAAGGAACCAAGAATATACAACAGGAAAAGGACAGTCTCATCAGTATATGAAGCTTGGAAAACTGGACAGCCACATGCAAAAGAAAGAAACTAGACCACTGTCTTACCCTATATACAAAAAAAAAAAAACAAACAAAAAAAGAACTCAAAATTGATTAATGGTTTGAATGTAATACTTGAAACCATAAAATTCCTAGAAGAAAACATAGGCAGTAAGCTCCCTGACATTGGTCTTAGCAAAATTATTTGTTATCTGACTCCAAAGGTAAGGGGGAAAAAACCAAAAATAAATACATGAAACTATATCAAACTAAAAGGCTTCCGGACAGCAAAGGAAATCATCAACAAAACGAAAAGGCCACCTATTGAATGATTAAAAAAAAAAATTGCAAATAGTCTATCCAATAAGGGGTTAATATCCAAAATATATTAAGAAGTAAACAATAAAACAAAAACAATCTGATTTAAAAATGGACAGCAAATCTGAATAGAGATATTTACAACGACATACAGATGGCCAACAGGCACATGAAAAATGCTCAATGACCCATATTACCAGGGAAATACAAATCAAAACCTCAATGAGATATCACCTCATATCTGTTAGAATGACTTAGAATGACTTCTATCAAAAAGAGAAGAAACAGGGGCTCCTAGGTGGCTCAGTCAGCTAATTATCGACTTGATTTCGGCTCAGGTCATGATCTCAGGGTTGTGAGATCAAGCCCTGTGTCTGGCTCCATGGTGGGTGTGGACCCTGCTTAAGAATCTCTATCTCCCTCTCCCCCAACCCACCCCACACTCCCTCTTTCTTTCACTCAAAAAAAAAAAAAAGACAAAGAATAACAAGCATTAGAAAGGATGTAGACAAAAGGGAAAGCTTTTGCACTGTTGGTATGAATGTAAATCAATACAGCCACTGTGGAAAACAGTGCGGAAATATCTCAAAAAACTAAAAACAGAACTACTATATGATCAGCTATTTCACTTCTGGGTATGTATCTAAAGAATAAGAAAACACTAATTCAAAAAGATATATGCACCCCTGGGTTCACTGAAGCATTATTTACAGCAGTCAAGATATGGCAACCACCTAAGTGCTCATCGATGGATGAATGAATAAAGTCAATGTAGTGTATAAATATACATTGGAATACTACTTAGCAATAAAAAAGGAAATCTTGCCTTTGCAACAACATGGATGAACCTGAAGGTATCATGCTAAGTGAGATAAGTCAGAAAAACAAATACTGCATGATTTCACTTATATATGTAATCTCAAACACAAAACAAATGAGCAGATAGAGCAAAACAAAAACAAACTTATAAACACAGAGAACATATTAGTGATTATCAGAAGGAAAGAGCATTGAGGGGGTAGTGGGTGACTACTGGAGTAGTCACCTGGGTGAAGGGTATGGTGATGGATTGTAAGTAAACTTATGGTGGTGATCACTTTGTAGTAGGTACATATATTAAATTATGATATTATGCACCTGAAATTTATGTAATGTCATATGCCAATTTCACCTCAATTATATATATAATTCTATAATAATGATTGTGTTATCTTTGGAAAGATCATAAAGCTGGTCAAGAGAAAAAGTTAAGGCTACCAGAAACAGCAGCCATAAACGGAAACTAGAAAGATGATACCTTTACTGCTTAAGAAGGTTTCATCTCCATCTTCAGGGTGCAGAATAAGCTTTGTAATTGGGCACATACATTTAATGCTGTTGTATCTTTTTATCTTGTCCTAAAATATAAGGATAGAGGGAGATACAGATAGAGAGACAGAGGAAGAGAAGATAGAGGTAGAAAGAGAAAGAGAAAAAGAAAGAGAAAGAGAAATCTGTCCAGAAAGTTCTTCCTCTTTCATGTACCCACTCCTTTCCCTTGTCTATTCAACTCCTACTCATCTCTTTAAATCCGGTTAAGTATCCCGTCCTCAAGAAGTTGTCTGTGATCCTCCATACCAAGCAATCAACTAAAGGCTGTTCTCATAGAATCCAGAGCTTTTCCTTCTCAGCATTTACTGAAATTACAACTAAAATATCAATTTACACTTTAATATTTAAATGACTGTGTAATCCCAAACTGATTACAGGGATGGAGTCAACATATTCCAAAGGGAGTCAATATTTTATAACCTCCCAAGCTAACACAATTCTGTAGTGGGCCTCAACATTTATTGTACGTATGAATAGAGTGTGGTTATTATCATTTTCATAGCTAATACTCCCTTCTAAGACCACTAAAATAATTACTGCAATCAAACTGTCTCCCAGATATTTAACAACATGATTCCCAAAACTACATGTGTTTCATATATATATATGCACATATATGTATATATTAGCCTAGCTATATTGGACACTAGATTTCTCTTAACATGAAAAAAAAAAAAACTATTTCTGTGTCTCAGAAATGCACATGACATTTTCATTTCTAACACCTGAATTTAACACAAGTCAAAATTCAAAGCTTTCCCAATTAAAGAAGTAAAACCATCACAATAAAATATCAAAGACTGGGGCGCCTGGGTGGCTCAGTGGGTTAAGCCTCTGCCTTCGGCTCAGGTGATGATCCCAGGGTCCTGGGATCAAGCCCCACATCAGGCTCTCTGCTCTGCAGGGAGCCTGCACCACCACCCCCCGCCCCCCGTCCACCCTCTGCCTGCCTCTCTGCCTACTTGTGATTTCTGTCTGTCAAATAAATAAATAAAATCTTTAAAAAAATATATATATATATAAAAGACTACTCAGTTGCAAACTATATGAGAGCTGAGATTCTATCTTGTTTACTTTTAGACATAATTATGTTAGACTTCAATAGTTAAGTTAGTTGAATACATAAATGAGTCTTAGCCCACAATCATACTGAATATATTAATAATACAAATTTGATACATTAAAAACATCTAGGCCACTCTCAGTTGTTGAAACTTTATTATAGCAGTCTTACAAAGGTCTTTCTGGTAAGGCAATTCACTTTACATAATCAATTTCAGTATGAGAAATCTTAAACTAATTGCTAAATAAAAGAAGTCAGAATCAGAGTTTCTGCATTAAATCTCCTGATCCAGCTCTATAACCTAATTGTCTGTAATCCAATTTATGGTCTGATCCCTTTGTCCCCTCCTCATATTGTTAAATTCTGTTTTCAGCATCTTCTTTAACTTTGGAATAAATCTATTAGTAGTGGGGAGAATGTTGTGTGTATATGATACAAATAGGATTGCTTCATCAGTTCCGTTTTCTTCAGCAGTAATTACTTACCCACTTTTCCATCATTCTACTACCACAGCCACCAGCTAACCTCAATTGTCCCCTGGACTGTTTACCAAATCTGTCCTTCTCCCAGCCCAGCAGCTTATCTACCATCTTCTCAGTAAATAACTGTATTCAAGAGTAACCATAATATTCCATGAGGTCATCTGCCAGCACCCAAATTCAAATCAACTGACAAGTGCTCTTAACACTAGGGTCCATTGTGAATTAGTTGACCTTGATGAGGCTACTTGTATACCGATGAAAAATGATTCCTCCTGGAAGGTGCAAAGGGCACATTTCCTCCCTTTCCTCCTAATCTAGAACTCCAGTCATACCTACTCAAATTGTTCCACTTGGAAAGGAATAAGTAGGGCCCATCATGGCAGCCAATCACGTTATCCAAACCCAGTCTGGGTTCTCCTTCATCCCAGGCCCCAGAGCAAGGCTCCTATTTACTGTGACACTAGGAACTCAGCAATGATGGAAGGGAGCAGCTGCAGCACTGCCACTGAAGAAAACTTGATTTAATATGCTGTCAGCCCTGCCTGGTCATGCCTGTTCCCTCCCAGAGCATGTGCCCGCAAGTGTACAATAACCCAAGTCTCTGCCCTGTTGAGCTAGAGTTGCCTGATGGAAGAGCACTGGACAAACACCAACTGCAAGATAACACAGTGATTCTTCTTTGCATTTCACATGTATTTATGTTTGCAACCAAGAAAACAAAACCATCTATGTTATAGTTTTTAAGATTGTAAAGTAAGCGCATAGAAAATTAATCATGCTCTTTGCGGAAACATTTCGGAAAATTATGATTTACTTTGACAATATTTATTTCAAGTTTTATTTTTTAAAAAAAGATTGCACTGTTCCTATTCTAACTGTTAATGTTCTGTTAAAAAAAAAAAAAAAAGCCCTTTATGGAAGCTGATGCAACCAAGAAGGTAGGCCTCCAATAAGAATACCTTGTTTTGGGGAAGCAAGGGCAAAAATGAACTATTGGGACTTCAACAAGATCAAAAGCTTTTGCACAGCCAAGGAAACAGTCAACAAAACCAAAAGACAACTGGCAGAATGGGAGAAGATATTTGCAAATGACATATCAGTTAAAGGGCTGTATCCAAAATCTGTAAAGAACTTGTCAAACTCTACACCCAAAGAACAAATAACCCAATCAAGAAATGGGCAGAAGACATGGACATTTCTGCAAAGAAGACATCCAAATGGCCAAAAGACACATGAAAAAGTGCTTCACATCACTCAGCATCAGGGAAATACAAATCAAAACCACAGT
Organism: Meles meles; assembly: GCF_922984935.1. NCBI lineage: Eukaryota > Metazoa > Chordata > Mammalia > Carnivora > Mustelidae > Meles > Meles meles. The sequence continues at coordinate 15,305,695 of NC_060070.1, forward strand.
GAGATACCACTTCAAACCAGTCAGCATAGCTAAAATTAACAAGTCAGGAAATGACAGATGTTGGTGAGGATGCAGAGAAAGGGCAACCCTCCTACACTGTTAGTGGGAATGCAAGTTGGTACAGCCACTCTGGAAAGCAGTCTGGAGGTTCCTCAAAAAGTTGAAAATAGAGCTGCCCTATGACCCAGCAATCACACTACTGGGTATTTACCCTAAAGATACAAATGCAGTGATCCAAAGAGGCACGTGCACCCCAATGTTTATAGCAGCAATGTCCACAATAGCCAAACTATGGAAAGAGCCTAGATGTCCATCAACAGATGAATGGATAAAGAAGATGTAGCATATATATACAATGGAATACTATATATACATATATATATACACACACACACACACACACACACATATATATATATATATATATATATATATACACACACACACAATGGAATACCATCAAAAAAATGAAAGCCTACCATTTGCAACGGCATGGATGGAACTAGAGGGTATTATGCTAAGTTAAATAAGTCAATCAGAGAAAGACAATTGTGATATGATCTCTCTGATATGAGGAATTTGAGAGGCAGGGTTGGGGAGGGTGTGGATGGTAGGGAGGGAAAAAATGAAACAAGATGGGACCCAGGAGGAAGACAAACCATAAGAGACTCTTAATCTTAGGAAACAAACAGGGTTGCTGGGGGGTGGTGGCTAGGGATAGGGAGGTTGGGTTATGGACATTGGGTAGGGTATGTGCTATGGTGAGTGCTGTGTATTGTGTAAGACTGATGATTCACAGACCTGTACCCCTGAAGCAAATAAAACATTATATGTTAATTTAAATTTAAAAAAAAAAAGAATGCCTCATTTTGGAATTCTCCCAAATGTCTGGGTAAGGAGTGCCAAGAAAAGAAAACCAATCACAGGTCACCACACCTTTAGTTGCATGTCAAATCATGTCACCTTACATAAGCAAAAAAAAACAAGATTCAAGGTCCAAATCAAGTAAAGGGTAACAACCATATGTGTTCTCAGTGACATGCATTTTGACTTAAAAGTATAATGTTCACTCTTAAAACTACTGTGTATTTTAATAAAAATTCTAGTAATAAAACCTTGTTTCTAGGGACAGCTGTGGCAGGCTGTTCTATAAGAATCTGATTTATTAATAACAAAATTTATGGGGTGAGGAGAAAAGCAATACATACTTTTCTTGCCTGGCTTCATTTCCCTGTAATATCTTAGTGATGAGTCCCCTGCTGGCAAGCATTCTGTAGCCAAGAGGAATAAATAAGACACCAATGTTCAGCCTATGAAGTTCTCTCTCTTTTCTCTCATTCCTTAACTGTTCTGCACCTCACACCTACAATTTTCCTTCTCCAACTTGTAAAAGCAACAGTTCGTCTCCTCATCTCCCCACGGGTCTCTTCATCTCCTGCTAATCTGTGCAGAGTTAGATATAAATAAAGTCCCTGGTGTCTTTAATTTGGTCATGGATGAGTCTTCCCTGCCTCCCTGGAGTCACCAACATCCAATTACATGCTCCTGAACAAGAAGTGCCTGCCAGAGGGACAGTCTCAAACAGTAATTCTACAAGTGTCTCACAAAGTAGTTCACTGGTCACTGGTGATTTAACAAATCCTCAAGTGGGGGCATGTCAGATTTCTGGAAGCTTAAACGGAGTTATTCCTTTCTATAAAGTTTCACCTGTGAGCTCTCTCACCTAAATACATCAGAGATATTTGGTATGATCTATCGTCCCAAAGCTCATGGCTAGGCAAATGACAGATTCAATAAAGACATGTTAAATGATGAATTTACGTCATAGCCTAGTGACTAATGGTAATTGTCAAGGCTCCTTTCCTAAAATATTGATCTGAAGAAATACTAATATTAGGAGGATGAAGGATTGAGAGTCATCCAAGAGGCTTAATGATCACAAAGTTCTACCACCCTTAGTGGGGTAGAACAGAGAGCTTGACGAAAGGAAATATCTCATTCTTATCACTGATCTATCAAGAGCATTTCTTGATATGCTCATGATAATGAGCTCACATGCTAATGCCAAAAAGACCTCTACTACTCTAAACCAGAAAATTTTTCTCTCTGAAATATGCTTAGATTTAAAATTTGCTTAATAAGAACTGTACCTAGCTCTTTGTATTTCTCACTATACTTAACTCTGTGCTTGTTAATAAATTAGCTTTCTTCCATAAGGATCAATAAATGTTTTATGCACTGAATGGAGCCAGTGCTTTTCAGAGACCACATTCCACTGTGGCCAGGAGGACCCCAGGGCCAGCCTCTCCTCTACAAAATCTCCACGTCCCTTTTCTCAGACGATATTTCAGTATTAGTGACTCCTCATTCAGTCCAAACAAAATAGCTGGTTCATTATACGGTGATTTATTTCCGAATATCAACTATCTCGCTCCATCTGATTTGAATTCCATTATTCTCTCTCACAATTTCTTACCACTTTTCAGAAAAATTAATGCATCTCAATGCATCCACATCTGTTCACTTCACCAAATTCCAACTGGACTGTTTGCTTACAACTGCCAGAGCTGAAACTGTATTGAAAATGTCTTCAACAAGCTTGTTTATCAAATGTCAAGTGGTAAATACATGCTGTTCCCCCTTCAATGGGAAGATATTTAACAACCTGACATAACTACTGGTTTCCTGTAAAACCTAGATTTTACTGCTGGGGATGCAGGAAGAGAGAAAGAGGGAGGGAGGGGAGGGAGGGAGGAAGGAAGGAAGGAAGGAAGGAGTCTTTAGTGGAAAGCCAAAAGTTGACCTTAGTGATATCTACAATAGAGTAGCAGAAGAAATTCCAAAATAGACTGTCCAGAACACTCTTAAACCCAGAAAAATACAGGTGTAACCATATATATATACTTATATATATATAAGTACATACATACATACATACATATACATATATATAAGTATATGTATACTTATACATATATACATGTATATACATACATATATATGTATACATATATATGTATGTGTATATATACACATACATATACATGTATACTTATATATGTATGTATATGTATGTATGTATGTAAAAACAGTTCAAGACTAGAGAAGCCATCAGGAATAGTTAACAGTCCAATTATATATAAGTCGAACTCCCAGAATGAGGTGCCTTTTGTTATCTGATTCTTTGAAGTCTAAATATTTTGTAGACATAATTAAGTGGTACCCTGGCCTTGTCTTTATTGCACCTGTATCCACTTCTAAATGCTATTTGTTCTGCCCACATGTGGTAGAAGTCAGAAGTTATGACAAATGATAAAGGATCAATTATATGGTTTCACTTACTTGTGGAGCATAAGGAATAACATGGAGGACATTAGGAGAAGGAAGGGAAAAGTGAATTGGGGGAAATTGGAGGAGGACATGAACATGAGATACTGTGGACTGAGAAACAAACTGAAGGTTTTGGGGGGGGTGGGTGGATGGTGAGCCTGTTGGTGGGTATTGTGGAGGGTACATATTGCATGGAGCACTGAGTGTGGTGCATAAACAAAGAATCTTGGGACACTGAAAAAATAAAATTAAATTTAAAAAAAAAGAATCAGAATGAATGCTATAGCCCAAATGGGGGGGGGGGTGTTCCTCCTGATATAATTTTTTAAAAAAGGAAACTTCTTAGATTTTATTCATAGCTCATGAAATTATACATATAGTTCCAAAAGAAGATATAGGTAGAAAATTAGTAAGTGATTTCAAGTTTTCTTGGTAATGAAAGGGCTTCCCTAGAGACACCCTTTCCCTTCTGGAAAGAACATGAGGGCTTCCAACCTTTTTCATGAGGCCAGATGCCACATATATTATCAACTTCATCAAATTATTTGGTTCTGGGCAACCAGTAAATGTACATTCTCGCAAGCTTACTATATTTTTGGAAATGATTATGATATACAAAGTATATCTCTATTGTGATTATAGATCTCCAATAAACAATCTGAAAATATCCTGTATAAACTGGTAGGACTTTGATTCAATTAAGAAAGCAGCTACTGGAGTTGAACACATGGACTTTTGGGTTTATTCATAAGGTTACTTCAATGTCTGTGACCTTGAGCTTTCCAGAAAAGACTTGTGTAACCACTAAGTCAATGCAAGCTGCATGAATGGAATGGTCTGACTAGGGAAAAGGTAGAAGAAATTGTTTGAGGCCAAGTGATACACTAGCCTTGTAGCTTAGTTAGAAATAGTTTAAAAACTAGAAAGAATATTTAGTTGAGATTTGATCAGATGGGATATTCAACCTAATGCTTTCCTTAGATACGAGGTTTTAGTCAGTGAATGAAGTGAAATCAAGTTTAGCCACCACGTAGCACATTTATGCAGTAATGATTTCTTTAAAGTGTTCTTTTATTTAAAGAATTCTTTTTTAAAAAAATTAAGTGTTCTTTTATTAAAATGGCATGTCAAGCCTGAAGTTCACCTATCCAGAATTCAAAGAAAAAGTGTCCATTTTTTGGAAGGGAGAGAATTATCATTACGTAAGTTTCTGCAGAGGGTGCTTTTCGCATCACTTCATTGAAACACTGGAGATATTAACCCCCACTTTATAAACGGAAGGCTCAGGAAAGGAAGGATGCCTTAGCCCAAAGGCACACAATTAGGGACTGACAAAACATTAGCATTCAAGACAGCCAGTCCAAAATTCCATGCCCCCTTCCCTGCAATACCATCCCCAATACTAGTATGATTTGTCAAATTTCTAACAAAATGGTGACTTGCCTTATAGACTTGTTGACCCAGTGCACAAAATAAGCAGATTCTCATTATTATTTCTTGAAATTATATTCATTATAAGCTATTTCACTTCAGCTTCATTGCACATATGCAGTAACCTGAATATGCTAGAAAATTCTTTCACAGTACATGATTATTTTTAACTCACTTAGAAGTTATACATTCAATATGATTAAGCAGGATGGAAAGCTAGTTTCAATCAATAAGCAAATGGCTTTTAAATATGGCAATATACAGATGATAAAGTCATAAAAAGATTGAAGGGGTTTTTCTTTTAATGAAAAGGTAGACACAAGTACAAAGGATAATCTAAGAAACTCAAAGAAATTGTGAGCCCTGAATTGCAGAGAATAGAGCAGAGTATAAAGTTCCTTACAGTAGGCAGAAGAAAGGGAAGAAAATTGGCTCGCTGAAAATGATGAGGGAATTGGAGACAGGGATAAGGAAATGACAGTTATTTTTCCCATGATTTTAAAGTGAAGGAATAGAACACAGAGCTCCTGAAACTAAAGATTTTATTTTTCAGGGAGAAAGCACATAAAGACCACATAATATAGAGAAAAGAAAAATATAAGTTTTGATGAAATGTCCTGAATGGAAATGAGAATAATGAGGGAGGGATGGATGGGGGAGTTTCTAATGATGCTACTTTTGAAAATTACCAGATTACTCCAACTTTTTAAAAGGAATCATTTTGGAATGAAGGACCTGATAGCTACAAGGATTTTCTGGTAATTTGGTGATGCTTATAATTTTTAGCTCAGTAAGTAAAAAAGAAGATCTAATTTAATATGTTATTCTTCATAATATTACAATTTTACAAAATCTGACATATCACATTGGGAAAGACAGCCTTCTTTGGGAGAACAAAATTAAATCTGACTATATATGAACTAAAGCGGGAAAAAAAGATCACACTGGTTATCAGGTCCTGTCAGAATAAGCTATTCTACTTAATCTTCATAGGTATTCTAATAGAACAAACTTCCTAGAGTTACTCTCTGGATATTATGAGCTAATGATTAAAATTATTAAATACAATAACTAGCTTATCTGCCACAGATATACTGTCATTGAAATAATTCTTCTTTGTATCAGTGAATGCCATTATTTGAAACAGGGTGAGACTTCACAGAATGAACTTGTTCAAAATGAAGTGTGTGCATCTACAAAAGCTTAATTATAATTACATAGTCAATTGTGATCATTTTCAATAGTTCTTGGCAGAGACAAACGAGCATAATGAATTCCATTAATGGACAGATGCGCTCTGTTTACCTGCCAGGGGAGGACTTAATAAAAGTGTCAGAAATTGGAGGAGAGCATATGAACAGGTAGAGGTAAAAATCCATCCAGTGGTGTGAGTGGAGCCATCATGTAACAAATGAGAGTTCAATTTATTCAAGAAAGTGATTTTCAAACCGACATACCAAAAGTCAGTATGCAAATCCGCAGCTGGTAAAATGGCTACTTTCAGCTTTTACCGTTTTAATAAGTGAAAACAATATTAAGCTCAATATTCTCTCACTCCGAAATTTCCTGTTATCATAAAACTCTAAGGTAGTGGAAAAGGAGGATGTTTCTACTGACGTATTATTATTAGAGCATGAGCTCTGTCCCTGCCTGGATTTCACAAATGTCATGGTGCAAGGCGATGACTGACACCATATTTTCCTTTGGTGGGATTAGAAACCAGCTGTTCACCTCTTCCATAAAGGAATATACATTTCATCAGGGCTAACCTCTATGATTCAATTGTCTTTAAATGGCACACATAACAAAAAACAAGTCGGGGAACAGGTGGTGGGTGATGGGGAGGGCACGTTTTGCATGGAGCACTGGGTGTTGTGCAAAAAGAATGAATACTGTTACGCTGAAAAAAAAATAAATAAAAAGGGAAAAAAAAAAGGAAAAAAAAAAAAAACAAGTCGGGATTGAGTGAACTGCGGCCACAAACACTTTTTAACAAGGGAGAAACATAGGTTTAAGCAAGTCATATCAAAGTAAATCAGTCTTCCACAACCAAAATTCATTTCAACTGAATTTAAAAATTAAGGGATTCATAAATGAAATCCTACATGTAATGGAAGACCCAGCCTCTACCAACCACACAGAATGCTTTGGGTTTCTGTTACAGTGGACCCTCCCTCCTTCGCTTCTCTAATTTGATGTTTCCTGATCATTAGCACAGCTCAATGGAATTCTCTGTGGTGACAGAATGTTCTAGATATAGCTGGGCTGTAATAAAGTAGCCAGCCACTAGTCACTTGTAGCTACTGAGCATTAGAATGAGGTTCATACAACTGAGTTGCACTTATAATATTATTTGATTTTAATTGATTTCAGTTTAATGGTTACAAGTGGCTAGTGGCCACCAATCGGGCCATGCATTGGACCAGCGTGTAACATGAAGTAATATCTGATGATATTTAATAGAGCTAACAAAGACCCGCCATCTCAGTGGGGCTCAACTCCAGAAGCACATCAGAATCTCTGGGGAATTCTTTGGGAGCCTGGGTTGTTCAGTCGACTAAGCATCTGATTCCTGAGTTCAGCTCAAGCCATGATCTCATGGGACGTGAGTTCGAGCCCTGCAGTGGGCTCCTGCTTAGTGGGGAAGTCTGCTTGAGACTCTCTCCCTCTCCCCACCCCCAATAAATAAATAAATCTTTTTCTAAAAATATAGAATCATCTGGGGAATTTTGAAAACCATTCTGGGATCCTCCCTCAGGGTCTAACCTAAATGATTTGGAGAGGGGCAATGGAAGCAGGATTGTTATCTCTTAATCAGAACAATACAGGAACCAAAGTAAGGAAGATGCTCTCAAAGTTAGTGATTCCAGAACTGTATTCATTTTGCATTACTGTGGAGACAACTGTGAGCAGCAAGGCATCCCCTTCCAGAGTCAGAGAAGGTTACAAAGTGAGACTGTGGTTTTAAAGCTTCTGACTAATTTTCAGAGATAGTCAGTGGGAGCTATAAAGATGTAGGAAAATGAAATGTAGGAAAGATACAGCATGGGAAGAAACAGGAAAACTCTCGGAGTGTAAAACAAAATTACCAAACTTCTAACAATGAACCAGTTGATATAGTTATTGAATATACTGGAAAGAAAAGCCATAAAAATTTTATTTCTGTAATGATGTTCTCAAAATATCTGAGATTAGGAACAACTTTTAATCACGTTAGCCCAGGGACAGCCTTTTCTGTAAGATACACTACTGACCACACAGCTCTATACTTTTCTGATTGTACATGTCTATTCGGAAAAAATACTTAAGCAAGCACTCCCAATACATGTGTATATTTAATTACATTAAAGTTCTCATGTACTAACATGTGATATAAATATAACACAGACAAGTTGAAATACAATCTTCTTGAGGAGACCAAAAAAAGTAAGAAATTATATTCTTTTCTTCCTACACTTGAAGAGATTGTGTCGTGTGCTTCCAAAACTATTTGCAAAACAGTTTTGAATGATTTGACGGGAAAATTTAGAAACTGACCCATTAACTACTGCTTGTGATAAATACCAATGAGATTCTAATCACCATTTTACAGATGGACGATCTGTGGCACGATACAGGTCCACAAAAGGAATCCAGTGCTCTCTGACTATATTAAATCTCAGTATCAAGGTGAGTTTTCATCACTACGGAGTTCACATTGTGTACGTTAAAAAATGAATGCCACCTATCAGAGGTTGGGAGTATGACCAAGGCCTACAAGAAAGATCCATTTGGGTTTTACCTTGTTCTTTTTGTTTTAATTATTAATTTATTATTCTCTATATAGGATTTGCTGCTACTGCTTACTGTAGCATCTACATCTGTTCTGTCCAACCCAGTAGGCACTAGTCACATGTTGCTGTTTGAATTTAAATTTAAGTCAAATTTAAAAGTTCCTCACACTGGCAACGGGTCATGTGCTCTATATGGATGCAAAAATGGGTAAAGGTGATTAAGAGGTACAGAGTTCTAAATGCAAAACAAATAAATCATGGGGATAAAAAGTATAGCATGGGGAATATAGTCAATAATATTGTAATAATTTGTATGGTGACAGATGGTAACTACATTTATCATGATGAGCATTGAACAATACATAAAATTGTTGAATCACTATGTTGTACATCTGAAACAAATATAATAGTGTATGTTAACTACACTTCAATATAGAAGTAAATAATCAAATAGGGATGGAAGTTACTTCTGGTAAAGGCACTACACGCTGTAGAAAAAGGTATGGAATTTGTAATTGGACAAACATGGAACTCAAATCTTCACTCTACCCCCGAGCATTCAAATTACTCAAACTCTCTGAGGCAAAGTTTGGTCATCATTAAAATTACTTTAAAAATCTAATTCAATGGAAGGTTGCACAACAATGCAAATATGCGTAATACCACAGAACTGTACACTTAAAAATGGTTGAAACTGTGAATTTTGTTACATATTTTATACATGACATTTACAAAATTTATAAATTTACCACAGTGAGAAAAAAAACCTACTTCCAAAGAAATGGACAGAACATAACAGAATATTTCCATCTTAGCAGAAATTCTATGAAACAGTGCTAAACTAGATATGTAGTTATCCTTCTAGAACTGTCAGAGATGAAAAAGATGTTGCTGCCAACAGACTGTCCTCTCCACCTAGTTTCTGCAATAATGAGAATTGTTCACACCTTCTCCACCCCCTCTTTTATCCTCTGTCTCCACGTTCATAGCATCTTACAGCTGGATTTTTTTGTGGCCCCTGCCTACAGTTCATCCCCTCCCTGTCCCCAAGCCAGCCAATGCAAACAGCTGTGTAGTTCAAACATCCCCCACTCTGTACCTACACCACTCCTGAACAGCTCAATTGGCCAAATTCCAGAGGTTCTGCTTCTGCCCAAGCTTTTCAGCTCTGAACTCAATGGTAGCTGGAGAACCATATATGGCACTTGCCCATGTGCCTTCCAGAAATGGACTCCACTTCCAGAACCCGTGCCTGATGGTGCATGTCCTAACCCCCATCAACAGATATCCTGGCATTGGTTTAGACAGTCACTCCATCTGCAAACTTTCCTAGTGGCTGAACCCGGACTTCTTTGCTACACCCATTGAACGCAGTGCCTTGGACTGACACTGACTTCCGGGGGTTCATTTAACTTTTCTCATCTTCAACTGTGCTCTGGCTTAAGGTATAGTAGGCCCTCTCACCCAGCCTCAGTTGGCCCTCTTCCTTGGTCCCACAAACAGGCTCAAGCTGGAGATTTCCCAAGAAATTACATAATTCACTAAAACCCCACAGTCCTTTGCCTCACTGCGAATGGCTAGCAGATGTCCAAGGGAGCTTGCGCCAATGTGATGAAGCATTCCCTTTGAGTCTCACTGCCCTGTTATGGAATAGAACCCACGACCTTGGTGTCATTAGCACCAAGCTCTCACCCGCTGAGCTAACATGCCTCTAAGTTTCAATAGAAGTTTAAGGTCACAGAGATTGGGTTGCCTTTTTCCATTTTATTCTCTGAGGATAAGGTGAATTACCTTGATTGCAGAAGTTGACCAAATAAAAATATTTCAACTTTGTGATTTTTTTAGAACAGCGTGTACTCTGAGTGGATGTGGAATGAGCTACCATCTATCAGTTACAAAATCGTTCTGGAAAGAGACCTGATGACAGTGGGGCATCTTGCTGAGAAAAAATTACTTTAAACATAAAATCATTCAACTCTTTGCCAGTCATTGCCTTAAGAAAACACATTCAGATAAAAGGATGGGGCATAAGTCATTGCTTCGAAACAATTTTTTTCTCGATTGCTTGGGAGGCTTTCATTGTTTGTGAAATCCCTGTGTTCCTTATTTATTGTTGGCCCACTTACCTTCAAGAGGGATTGAAAACATGCTGATAAGGGAGGGGGAAGTTAATTTATTTTTCCACAGCTTCATGAAGTATCTCCTGAGTGAATTACACTAGTCACTGCTGCTTCAGTTTCATGTAAGGTAGGGGAAGGGTACCCAGTGAGTGGCTCTTTGTGTATTCTTGCCATTTCCATGGCTGCCTTCCATCATCAAAGACACAACAGTGGTCAGCAAACGTACGAATATGCCAAAAGCCAGAGATTTGCCATTGATATTTCTACATTGTGATGATGAGTTGAATGAACTCATACAAAGATATCTCTGAACTCACCTAAAATATAATGAAGTACCAAATGAGGAATTAAATAATTACAGTTGTGAAATTTTATCCGTTAAATGCAATAATGACAATGTACAGAGTTGTTATAGTCAGACAGCTGGTCAATCTCACTCCCAAAAGAGAGGAAGAAACAATCTTAAGGTTATGAGTTCAAGCCCCTTGTTGGGCTCAAAGAAAAGAAAGTTATGAAAATTAGGTGTTTGCTTCAGCAGCACATATATTAAAATTGGAAAGAAAATCATGGGAGTTAGAAAAAATATAAATACCAATAATTTTAAAAATATCTAAATTATGATAGTTGTCTTTCTCCGATTGACTTATTTCACTAAGCATGATACGCTCTAGTTCCATCCACGTCGTCGCAAATGGCAAGATTTCATTTCTTTTGATGGCTGCATAGTATTCCATTGTGTATATATACCACATCTTCTTGATCCATATTAATTATGGTATGTCTATACTGGAATGTTAATGCAGCCACACTAAAAAAAATCTTGTTTTAAAGAATACTGAATAGCATGGGACTATGTAAAAAAATGGGCAATATTATTCTGAATTTATAATTTTTTTAAAGATTTTATTTATTTGACAGACAGAAATCACAAGTAGGCAAAGAGGCAGGCAGAGAGAGAGAGGAGGAAGCAGGTTGTCCACAGAGCAGAGAGCCCGATGTGGGGCTCGATCCCAGAACCCTGGGATCATGACCTGAGCCGAAGGCAGAGGCTTTAACCCACTGAGCCACCCAAGCACCCCCTGAATTTATAATTTTTAATAAATACATGACATTTCTGAAAAGTAAGATAATGTAATTATTAAAAGATATGTCTTAAAACTATTAGTAAAATGAGACAGCTAGGAGGAATTTTTTTTTTAAATACAGAAGAATGCCTCTTGGAGGAAATTTTACAATATTATTGAAAGTCATTTAAAAAGACCTAAAATAAATGGAGAGTTTTATAATGTCAATGGGTGGGAAGACATAATATCACCAAGATGTCAATCCTTCCTAAGTTAATTTATACATTCAATACAATTTCATTAAATGTTGATTTAAAAATTCCGTTGGAAGTAAAAATAGCTGTGAATAGCCAAAACAATATTGAAGAAGAACAAAGTCCTTTCCAAGAAGGATTATAAAGTCAAAGTAATTACAAAGTTATGCAAATTGAAACTGGGCTTAGTGAAGGCATAAACAAATAGAGGAAAAGAAATAGCAAAGAGAGCCCAGAATCAGATTCTCATATAGGGGAACTTGACAGATACTGGAAGTATCTTTACTTTATAGATCAATGAGAAAACTACATAGATCAATGAGAAAATGATGTGTTATTTAATTAATAGCTCTGAGACAATTTGATTGTCCAGATGGAAAAAAATAAAATTTTATCCCTACCTTTTAACATAAACAAAAATCTCTTTGAGCTGGAATAAGTAACAAAACATGAAAAAGATATTTTAATACTTTTAAAACAGAATATAGGTAAATAACTTTATGGTGTTCAGGCAGGGAGGGATTTATTAAACAAAATTCAAAGAAAAACTGTAAAGAAAAAGTATGATAAGTTTTTTTTAATTTAATTTAATTTTATTTTTTTCAGTGTTCCAAAATTCATTGTTTGTGCACCACACCCAGTGCTCCATGCAATACGACGTGCCCTCCACAATACCCGCCACCAGGCTTACCCCACCTCCAGCCCCCCTCCAAAACCTTCAGTTTGTCTCTCAGAGTCCACAGTCTCTCATGGTTTGTCTCCCCCTCTGATTTCCCCCAACTCACTTCTCCTCTCCATCTCCCAGTGTCCTCTGTGTTATTCCTTATGCTCCACAATTAAGTGAACCCATATGATACTTGACTCTATACTTGACTTACTTCAGTCAGCATAATCTCCTCTAGTCCCAACCATGTTGATACAAAAGTTGGGTATTTATCCTTTCTGATGGAGACATAATACACCATTGTATATATGGACCATATCTTCTTTATCCATTCCCCTGTTGAAGGGCATCTTGGTTCTTTCCACAGTTTGGTAACTGTGGCCATTGCTGCTATGAACATTGGGGTACAGATGACCCTTCTTTTCACAACATCTGTATCTTTGGGGTAAATATCCAGTAGTGCAATTGCAGGGTCATAGGGAAGCTCTATTTTTAACTCTTTGAGGAATCTCCACACTATTTTTCAAAGTGGCTGCACCAACTTGCATTCCCACCAACAGTGTAAGATGGTTCCCTTTTCTCCACGTCCTCTCCAACACATGTTGTTTATTGTCTTGTTAATTTTGGCCATTCTAATTGGTGTAAGATGGTATCTCAGTGTGGTTTTGATTTGAATCTCCCCAATGTCTAATGATGATCAACATTTTTTCAATGTGTCTGTTAGCCATTTGTATGTCTTTTTTTTTTAATTTATTTATTTTCAGCGTAACAGTATTCATTGTTTTGGGACCACACCCAGTGCTCCATGCAGTACGTGCCCTCCCTATTACCCTCCACCTGGTTCCTCAACCTCCCACCTCCCGCCCCTTCAAAACCCTCTGATTGTTTTTCAGAGTCCATAGTCTCTCATGGTTTATCTCCCCTTCCAGTTTCCCTCAACTCCCTCTCCTCTCCATCTCCCCATGTCTTCCATGTTATTTGTTATGCTCCACAAATAAGTGAGACCATATGATACTTGACTCTCTCTGCTTGACTTATTTCGCTTAGCATAATCTCTTCCAGTCCCGTCCATGTTGCTACAAAAGTTGGGTATTCATCCTTTCTGATGGAGGCATAATACTCCATCATGTATATGGACCACATCTTCCTTATTTATTCGTCCGCTGAAGGCCATCTTGGTTCTTTCCACAGTTTGGCGACCGTGGCCATTGCTGCAATAAACATTGGGGTACAGATGACCCTTATTTTCACTACATCTGTATCTTTGGGGTAAATACCCAGCAGTGCAATTGCAGGGTCATAGGGAAGCTCTATTTTTAATTTCTTGAGGAATCTCCACACTGTTCTCCAAAGTGGTTGCACCAACTTGCATTCCGACCAACAATGGAAGAGGGTTCCCCTTTCTCCACATCCTCTCCAACACAATTGTTTCCTGTCTTGCTAATTTTGGCCATTCTAACTGGTGTAAGGTGGTATCTCAATGTGGTTTTAATTTGAATCTCCCTGATGGCTAGTGATGATGAACATTTTTTCATGTGTCTGATAGCCATTTGTATGTCTTCATTGGAGAAGTGTCTATTCATATCTTCTGCCCATTTTTTGATATGATTATCTGTTTTGTGTGTGTTGAGTTTCAGGAGTTCTTTATAGATCTTGGGTATCAGCCCTTTGTCTGTAGTGTCATTTGCGAATATCTTCTCCCATTCCGTGAGTTGCCTCTTTGTTTTTTGACTGTTTCCTTTGCTGTACAGAAACTTTTGATCTTGAAGAAGTCCCAAAAGTTCATTTTTGCTTTTGTTCCCTTTGCCTTTGGAGACATGTCTTGGAAGAAGTTGCTGTGGCTGATGTCAATGAGGTTCCTTCCTGTGTTCTCCTCTAGGATTCTGATGGATTCCTGCCTCACGTTGAGGTCTTTTACCCATTTCGAGTTTACCTTTGTGTATGGTTTAAGAGAATGGTTGAGTTTCATTCTTCTGTACATAGCCATCCAATTTTCCCAGCACCATTTATTGAAGAGACTGTCTTTTTTCCACTGTTTATTTTTTCCTGCTTTGTTGAAGGTTATTTGACCATAGAGTTGAGGGTCCATATCTAGGCTCTCTACTCTGTTCCACTGGTCTATGTGTCTGTTTTTGTGCCAGTACCATTCTGTCTTGGCAATCACAGCTTTATAGTAAAGCTTGAAATCTGGCAACATGATGTCCCCAGTTTTGTTTTTCTTTTTCAGAATTTCCTTAGCAATTTGGGGTCTCTTCTGGTTCCATACAAATTTTAGGATTGTTTGTTCCAGCACTTTGAAAAATGCCAATGGGATTTTGATTGGGATGGCACTGAAAATATAGATGGCTCTAGGCAGTATAGACATTTTGACAATGTTTATTCTTCTGATCCATGAGCATGGAATGGTCTTCCATCTTTTTGTGTCTTCAATTTCTTTCATGAGTGTTCTGTAGTTCTTCAAGTACAGATCTTTTACCTCTTTGGTTAGGTTTATTCCCAAGTATCTTATTGGTTCTTGGTCTACAGTAGATGGAATAGATTCTCTAATTTCTCTTTCTATTTTTTCATTGTTAGTATATAAGAAAGAAACTGATTTCTGTACATTGATTTTGTATCCTGCCACATTACTGAATTGCTGTATGAATTCTAGTAGTTTGGGGGTGAAGTCTTTTGGGTTTTCCATATAAAGTATCATGTCATCTGTGAAGAGAGTTTGACTTCTTTGCCAATTTTGAGTACATTTTATTTCTTTTTGTTTTCTGATTGCTGTTGCTAGGACTTTTAGTACTGTGTTGAACAACAGTGGTGAGAGAGGACATCCTTGTCGTGTTCCTGATCTCAAAGGGAGGGTTGTCAGCTTTTTCCCATTGAGGATAATATTTGCTGTGGGTTTTTCATATATAGATTTTATGATCCTAAACTTTGAATCACTAACCCTAAACTTTGAATCACTTTAATCAGGAACATATGCTCTATCTTGTCAAATGCTTTTTCTGCATCAATTGAGAGGACCATGTGGTTCTTCTATCTTCTCTTATTGATTTGTTCTATCATGTTGATTGACTTGTGAATGTTGACCCACACTTGCATCCCATGGATAAATCCCACCTGGTCATGGTGGATAATCTTTTAAATATACTGTCAGATCCTATTAGCTAGGATCTTGTTGAGAATCTTGGTATCTGCATTCATCAGGGATATTGGTCTGAAATTCTCCTTTTTGGTGGGGTCTTTGCCTGGTTTGGGGATCAGGGTAATGCTGGCTTCATAAAAAGAGTCTGGAAGTTTTCCTTCTGTTTCTATCTTTTGAAAGAGCTTCAGGAGAATAGGTATTATTTCTTCTTTGAAGGTTTGGTGGAATTCTCCAGGGAATCCATCAGGTCCTGGACTCTTGTTTCTTGGGAGGTTTTTGATGACTGCTTCTATCTTGTTACTAGATATTGGACTATTCAGGTTGTCAATTTCTTCCTGATTCTGTTTTGGAAACTTATAGGTTTCCAGGAATGCATCCATTCCATCTAGGTTACTTAACTTATTGGCATGTATCTGTTGATAATAATTTCTGATGATTGTTTCTATTTCTTTGGTGTTAGTCATGATGTCTCCCTTTTCATTCATAATTTCATTAATTTGGGTCCTCTTTCTTTTCTTTTGGATTAGTTTGGCCAATGGTTTATTGATCTTATTGATTCTTTCAAAAAACCAGCTTCTAGTTTCGTTGATGTTTTCTATTGTATCCCTAGTTTCTCATTGATCTCTGCTCTAATCTTGATTATTTCCCTTCTTGTGTGGGGGGTTGGCTTAATTTGTTGTTGATTCTCCAGTTCTTTAAGGTGTAAAAAGAGCTGGTGTATTTTGCATTTTTCCATTTTTTTGAGGGAGACTTGGATTGGTTATGCATTTCCCCCTTAGGACCACCTTTGCCGTATCCCATAGGTTTTGGACTGAAGTGTCTTCATTCTCATTGGTTTCCATGAATTGTTTAAAGTTCTTTTTTGATTTCCTGGTTAATCCAAACATTCTTAAGCAGGACAGTCTTTAGCTTCCAAGTGTTTGAATTCCTTCCAAACTTCTTCTTGTGGTTGAGTTCCAGTTTCCAAGCATTGTGACCCAGTCTATGGTCTATTCTGAAGAACATTCCATGTGCACTCAAGAAGAATGAGTATTCTTTTGTTTTAGGGAGAAATGTTCTGTATATATCTATGAGGTCCATCTGGTCCAATGTGTCATTTAGTGCTCTTCTTTCTTTATTGATGTTCTGCTTGGATGATCTGTCTATTACTGAGAGTGGCGTGTTAAGATCTCCTACTATTAATGTATTCATATCAATATGACTCTTTATCTTGATTAACAATTGTCTTATGTAGTTGGTTGTTCCCCTATTGGAGGCATAAATATTTACCATTGTTAGATCTTCTTGGTGGAGAGACCCTTTAAGAATGATGTAGTATCCTTCTTTATTTTTATTTTATTTGTTCAGTCAAGTTTAAACTAAACCACATGTTGCCTCAAGGTGTAACCAGACATTTCTTTATATACGACTCCACACTTTACCTTAGGATCTCTCTTAGGGCTGGCGTTGGCTTCCCAGAAGTCTGAGCGCGAGTGTGTCATGACTTCCACTCATTGGATACGTTTGCCAGCAAACATCGCCAGATGAGCTTCTGTGATCCTTAAGCAGGAACTTCTCCAAAGTTACTATCTAGCCTCCTCCTTTATCTGCTCCACAAGGCAAAAACTAGAAACTTTCACCAGTTTGGGGGACTCAAGTCTTTGGTATAACTACTACGTCTCTAATAACAGGAAGAGCTTAGTTTGGTTAAAGTCTTCTCTCAACAAACTTTGTTTTTGAATTCTTTCATGTACGTGGCTGAATAATGTGGAAGACACAAGTGATGTTAACAGCCACACTTTCATAGCTCAGCCCACTACGGTGGCAGCATCACACTCATTTCTGCGACACTCCCCGCTCAGAAGAGAGTCTCTTTCCATGCTCATTACTGAAGAGAATAGCTTCGTCCATCCCAACAGGTTTTTCCAGTTGCTGGTGGGTCTCCAAATTCAGCATGAAATATGCCTATCATGGCAGCTGCTGTTGTTCCTCGTATCCGGAAATGGAGATATACTACCTTCAGCTTTAGCTTCTGACCTTTGCACTCCTAAACTGAACTTAGATCGGGAACATAAGTTTTAAGATTTGAAAGATACTTTAGAGACCACAGAGCCCTAAGCCCGTATTTTTCGGAACTGAAAACTGAGTTCAGAAAAATTAGGTGCTCTGTCCAAGAGTCCTTAGAAGAGCCAGCTCATACACTCGATCCTAAGCCAGGCCTCCTTCTACCTGGCAGAGTTGCCTTTTTTTATACCACAATAGTCTAAACATTTAAAAAAGAAAACAAAGAGGCTTTACAACAAACACTGAAATTATTATTGGAAAATAGTGAAAACCTGTGGCCTGAAGGAGTAAATGTCCTTTATAAATTATATTAAATATTAAGCAATATTAAGTAATTAAACATTAAGTAACTCTTTAAAAAATCACTGTATAAAATATATTTTCATACATCAGCTGTTCAACTGGGCCAAATGCATTGATTAATGTTCTTGTGGAAGAAGGGTAATTTTATTTTGTGTCCTTTGTTGTGGTCTATTTGATACTAATATCGTTCTTATACGTGTGTCTCTCTTTCATGATGATCTAAATCACTATTCGTCACCACGGCAGTGCAGTACCATGGAAAGAGCACTGAAGGAGGGGTCCAAAGGGTCTTGACCTCTTCCCTGAGAAGTTAACAAGCCCTGGGACTTGGAAGGGAGCAATAAGCTGAAGAACAAAGAGGTGGGCTAGGTGATCTTTAAGGTCTTTTCAGCTCTAAACACCCTTCATTAGCCTCATCCCAATCCCTGAAACTCAAAGTAAACACATGAAAATTCATGAGGCCTTAGGTTTACAGAATTTAAAAGCAGCAATTCATCCATACAATTTACTGTCCCCCAAATTCTACCTTTTATAAGTTCTAGCCACAGAAAGGATCTTTATTATCATTTCAAGGCCAATTTACTTTTGCAAAAGCAAACCGCAGGAGCAAGAGAGACCCATCCTGAAATTTTTGCCTGGCCTTAAAACACTGTCAGCATTCCTTCTAACTTTCCAGGTCATTCTTAGAAAAGTAAGTGGAGATCCCTCTTTCTAAACTGACCTCTAAAATAGCCATCAAATTATTTTAGTATTAAAAAAAATTAACACAGTATTCTAGCTGTAACTTAAATACAAATAAAAGTATGACTGTCAGTGTTCTTTGGTTAATTTTATGTATGCAGGAACCTTCCACTGAAAGATTAAATAGCCTTACACTCAACTCCTTTTTATTTTGCATTCATAAGCAATTGTAACATACACATGCATACACTAAACCCACATCTGAATAAATGAGTGAAAACCAGCCTATCAGAAACTAGCCCGTATCTCTCCAGGAATACTGGCTCACATCTGTTTCTGGGTTTTTCTATCTCACTGTGTCCCTTCATCATATGTATAAGAGAGGCATGAAAATAAAATGCACATCTGTTTTCAGCACTCCCACATAAGCTATCAGGAATGCTACCTACAAGATTCCTACATACAAGATTACTCATTGGTCTCCTCCACTTCTGAGATTCTATGACTCTACAATTATTTTTCAGTCCAAAATCTAAAAAGCTCATCTTTCTGATTGCGATAAAGTATAAAAATGACCCCAGTTTCTCAACCTTTGCATGTAACTCTGAATCTCTCCCCCCCCCCACCCCCCCCCCCACCCCCTTACAAAGCCTAAGGACTCAGCCATTTGACTTGTTTGGGCCCACTGGATATCATCAGATAATGCAAGCAAAGGCTTGAAATGGGCTTGTGATCTGGGGCTTGTTGTCCTCTGTGCCTTTGCCATCACCATGAGGATATGCCTGCATGAGCCTGCTGGAGGATGAGAAACATGTGAAATCAAACCGAGTTCATCCCAGCTGCACTGGCCAAAAGAGCCAGCTGATTGCCAGACATATGAGTGAACCCAGCTAATCTCAGCAGTCTCCTAGGTGATCTCCCTGATATGTACTAGATGGTTACTGTTGTTTGCCATTGATGAGGTTCTGCTAACTGCTATAAGTAAAAACTAACTACTGTACTGCAGGTTTTCCGTTCCAAGAAGATAGTCTCCCTTAATTAAAAACAAACAAAAAACTCAATCTCTTCTCCATCTACACATAGCTCTCCAGTTATAATGATGTACTTTCCATTTTACTCATTCATTCTAGTAATTCATTCACAGTACAACTATTTATTGACTGCCTATTATATGTGATCATGGATCTAAGCATATAAAAGGTATTTAAAGCCTTTGGGCTAGAGGATACCAACAAGGAATACTGACAGAAAACAGAAGAGGTCCCTAGACTGAACCCTGGGCCACTCCAGAATCAGTAAAGATGATGAGAAACACACCAAGAAGACATAAAAGGAGTGATCCGGAGGGTTGGAAGAAAAACAAAGAGTATATTTTCCTGGAAGCCAAGTAAAGAAAGTAGATTAAGGGGAAAATTAACTATTGTGTCAAAGGCTGCTAACTAGTCAAGGAAAGTTCTGAGACTATTGGATTTATCAACACGATGGTCATTGGTAACCCAGACAAAAGAAGTTTTGGTATCAATCTTCAAATTGAGCTGATCCCATCAGACTCTGCCAAATCTGTAAAAAAGTTGTTCCATCTATGCCAAGATGTCTGAAGATAGCATAGTTCTTACAAGGATGGAAGCACTGGGCTACCCGCCATCATGCTTCACCCAGCTGAACTAACATCACAGATGCTGACCTGCCTCTACCCCATCGGGCAGCTGAGGGCATGATATATCAGGACATCTCTTTCACTTTTACCAACATTTGGACAGAATGACTAATTCTCATTAGTGTTCATTCTCGTAGGGATCTCATTGCTCTTGTTTATGCTAAATTAATGGACCCAATGTCACCATTACCGACCTCCCCTTTTCTTTTAAATTTAGAGTTAGTCCTGACACATTCCACATTCCCTTCTACTGCTGTTGCTGCCACCACATTAAAGGCAGAAATAGAGAGCTATTCACAGGTTAGCTATGAGCCTAATTCCCTTAGCTCCCCAGGTCAACAGATCACCAAAGTCTTAGTGTCCACCATGTCATCTGGAAGAATTAAAAAAAGGTGGTTTCTTTTACTCTGGATTTCTTCTCTCTGGAATATATGTATGTGTTTGTGTGCCTTAACTTAGTTATATACCACCCATATTTTTAGTCAAGTATTTTTCATGTTAAATGTGAGTGGTAGCATAGAGTACTCCCAGTAAAGAGGTATGCTGGAAAAAGAAAGTACTCTTGAATCTACAATCTAGAATTCTAAGCTCAATTCTTCTGCTAAGTATTCTGAGACTTTGATCAAGTCATATAATCTTTCTAGCTTCAGTTTTCTTATCTAGAAGATGAAGGAATTAGATTAGGTCAGTGGTTTGCAAACTGGGCTCCTTAGAGTCCTGGGGTTCCTTTGGGTTTCTCAGGAACACCAAATTGAGTGAAAAGAGGTTATGTCAAATCAGCTTTCGCCTGTCTTACAGATAATGAATCTGCTACTGCTGGTAGAAGCAGATGATGGATTTAAATGTGGAAAAGCATTGGATTCATTAATCTTTTATGTCCCATATATGATTCAAGGACTGGATTCAGAATATTTCTTTGTCTGCACATGAAAAATGATCATATAAGAGAAATTTTTAATAAATTAAATATCCAAAATATTAATTAGTAAAATAATATTCTAATAGCATAGATATATAGGTTGTTATTTAAAACATCCAGAATCTCTTTGGCAAGAGAAACTAGCTTTTTTAAAAAACGTTTTTCTGAAATTGAAACCTAAACATGAACCCCTAATCCTGCCTTCAGTTCTAATTCTCACACGAATTACTGGAAAATCCCAAGAAAGAACCTCACGTTTACATTCTCAGTGCGTTGATTTGGTGCTACCATCATTAATACTAATAAACAGCTGATTACTAGGGCATCTAGGTGGCTCATTCGGTTAAGGGTACTACTCTTGGGTTCGGCTCAAGTCAGGATCTCAGGGTTGATCTCAGGGTCATGGGCTGGAGCCCTCATCCAGCTCTGTACTCTGAGCAGTCTGCTTGTCCCTCTACTCATCTCTGCCCCTCACCAGGCTCCCACTGGTACGCTCACCCATGCATGTTTTCTCTCTCTATCTCTCTCTAATAAATAAATAATAAATAAATAAAATCTTTAAGAAAGAAATTAATCAGTTGATTATTTTTGGTAAAAGATAGCCAATGTACAATTAAGGGAAAACTAATATTCTGGATTGGGAGTCAACCCTTCAGTACAATGAATTATAGCCACTCATAATGATAAATTTTTAACTTAGGAAATAAGGAAATTTGTACTTTTCAATTCTTCTTTGGGCTTCTAAGTTATTCTGGACACATAACATACATCTCCCCATCTATATTATTAGTATCTTATCTTTTAACTTTAAAATTATAACATTAATTTATGTACTGTTTTGGAGTATTTCTCAAAATTAAATCATAGCATTGTTATCAAAATAAAAACTAGTCAATATTTCTTTCTTTCAAATTGCATCCTTTTTTTAATTTGAGTATAGTTGGCACACAATGTTACATGAGTTTCAGCTGTACAGCATAATGATTTGTCAAGTTTATAGATGACACTACACTCAACACAAGTATACCTACCATCGGTCACCATACATCGGTGTTGACATAGCATGGACTATAGTCCTTATGCTGTGCCTCTCATTCCGTGAGTTATTCATTCCATAACTGGAAGCCTGTATCTCCTACTCCCCTTCAAATTTCTTCTTAATGCATTATAAGAAAACATAACCAGTTACAAGAAAACATAACCAGAGTGCATGTCCATCAATTAATTTCCTGCATCAACTAACTTCTGTGTGCCAATTTCCTAAGGTGAAAAATGAAAATTTTGCTACCAACACACTTCTGAGTCTATGGTGAGGAAAGAATTCTAACAAGTTTGTGTAGATCTCTGACATCGTAAAATAAAAAGCACAATAAATCTCACTCATCATGAAACCATATCCAGAATACACACCAAAAAGAAAAAAACAAAAAAGCAGATGTGTCTGAGCCAGATTTTTATTCCTCCAAGGGAATTAGATGTTTATACCCACTATAAGTGATGAAATTACCATTCTCTTTCTTCCAGTAACAACAACAACAACAAAAAAGGGGGGGGAGACATAATAGCTAACACTTGGGTGGTAGTTTAAATTTATAAAGTACTTTTATATGTTATGAATTACAACTTTTGTAACAAACTTGTTAAGTAGAATTTATTTATTTTTATTTCACATATGAGGATAATGAAGCTCATAAAAGTGACTATAACAGGATTGCTCAGCAAGTCTGAGAAGGAGCATTATTTGTACCAAAAATTCCACCTCTGACGTCTTTCCCCTTTGCACTAACCCAAACTAGAACAGCAGATTCATTGATAACAATGTACACCTGTGGGCTCCTGGGTGCCTCATTTGGTTAAGCATCCAGCCCTTTGATTTTGGTTGAGGTCATAATCTCAGGGTCCTGGGATCAAGCCCCATGTCAGGTTCTGTGCTCAGCAGGGAGTCTGCTTGTGGGTTTCTCTTCCTCTCCCTCTGCTCCTCCCCTCTTTAAAATAAATAAATAAATCTTAAATATAAATATATATGTGTGTGTGTGTATATATATATATGCCTTGGGATATATACATATATATATATATACACACACACATATGTGTGTGTGTGTGTGTGTGTGTGTATATGTATGTGTGTGTGTGTGTGTGTGTGTGTATATATATGCCTTGGGAATCAGATAGTCTGAGTAATATCCTGGGTTGGACTAACCCAGGAGTGGCTGGTTAAAGCTCTGAACTTCCATTGACCACTCATCTTTCATTATCATCTTCATCTTCCAACCACTCTCAACTTGTCTTCTGGACTTTTCATATGCAAATGTCCTTTCTGTACCATGAGGACAGTGATGGAAGGGACTGGGTCTTATTCATGTTGCTCCATAATAGCTCACATGTAAGACATACACAAATAACTAATTAAATGAATTAAATCATCACTTCATGCAAAAAAAAAAAAAAGTTTCGAACACTTATTTTGTGACTTGTTTAGTGCTAGCTCAGTAAACAAGACAGAGAGAGTCCCTGCCATCATGGGAGTTTATGGACAGTTGCTGAATAGTTAACAGTAATAATTATGGTAAGTTGAGAAGAACTGAGTGCTGTGAAAGGTAGAACACTGGGAACCAACATAGCCTCCCCGAAGAAAAGACAGGAATCTGCAGTTGGGGAGGAAAACGCAGCTGAGGCAGAAAGACCTGCACATGGGCTACAATCAGGAAATGCATTTTCCAGAGCACTTAAATCCTGTATCTTATGGAACTACCAGGGCTCAGAACCAAATCTAATAATGATGTTGTGATTTTCAGGGTAATATAGGCATCAAAACAGATTCAAATAATTTCTTCATGTAGATAAGTCATGTATTCTTTCAGATCTTTAGAACATTCAGTAAATTTACTCGGTCTTGCTATAAAAATAGTGAGTATAGGTATATGGTTCTCTCTTTAATCTGAAACTAATCATTTGATGTTATAGGTAGAGATTCACTAATCTAATTGCTATCCAGCCTGGCTAAGAAAGTGGATTCTTACACTGAAAAAGTAAAATAAAATTAAAAAAAAAAAGAAAGGAACTGGATTCTTACGAAACCAGTAGGAAATGTTATAATGATTTATTTAGTCACAGCTGTTTTTACAAAGTAATTTCAAACGTTATAGTTATATTTGTACTTCCGATTGTAAATTAAGTCTTTATTCAGTGGGATTTGGAGAGTTGTTATACCAAGTGTCATGAGGTTATATGTGGTATTTCATGTTGTAGGAAATATAATAAATTACATTGCTGTAAGGGCAAATGCTTTATACATATAATTTAAATGAGATGTTTGCACAGCCTATAATTTTACAACTTTAAAGTCTGGCATAAAACTTATACACACATATATAAACTGCCAGAAAGACACATGCTCTTATTATACGTAGACAGATACTGAATAACCACTGAGAAGTCTTTATGAGATACTGGTATGTCCTGAATTTTGTTTCCCCCAAAATTCGTATTGAAGCCCTAAGCCCAGTACCTTGGAATATGATTTGATTTGGACACAGGGTCTTTAAAGAGATAACAAAGATCAAACGAGGTCACCCAGGTGGAGCCCTATTCCAACAGGACTGGTGACCTTAGAAGAAAAAGGAAAAACACCAAGGATGTGTAAGTACAGGGAAAAAAAAAAAAAGGCCATGTGGGGACACAGTAAGAAGGTGACCATCTGTAATCCAAGGAGAAGACCCTCAGATGAGACCAAACCTGCTGACAGCCTGACCTTGGACTTCCCAGTCTCCAGAATTGTGAGAAAATAAATTTCTGTGGGTTAAGCCCCCCAATCTATAGTATTTTGATACAGCAGCTGTTATAGTCTAAATTATTTCCCACCCAAATTCCTATGTTGAAGCCAGGCAGTGTGACTGTATTGAAGATAAGGCCTCCATGGAAGTATTAAGGGTTAAACAAAGTCATAAAGGTGGGATCCTAATCCAATAGGACCAGCACCCTTGTAAGAAGAGACACACACACCAGAGAATGCTCCCTCTGTGTCTGTGCCCACAGAGAAAAGGACACACCGAAAAAGCCGTTATCTAAAAGCCTGGAAGACACGTCTTACCAGAAACTGGATTTTCCAACACCTTCGTCTTGTGCTTTGAGCCTCCAGAACAGTGAGAAAATTGATTTCTGTTATTCAATCCCCCCAGGCTGTAGACTTTGTTATGGCAGGCCAAGCAGACTGATAGGACAGCAAACTACCACAGATATGTATTTTAGTCATAAATGCACTTGTCCAAGTATATGCATGTACACGCAGACTGCCTGGGTGTAGTCGGATTATCTAGAGTTCTATTTGAAAACAGAGGGAAGACTCTTATTCTGCCTCTGCCTATTAAAATTTTTGTTAGAATAAAAACAAGTATGCATAATTTATATTTATGCAGCCAGACTTTATTTGGATATAAATTAGGAAACACAGAATTCTTTTGGGGGCACCTGGGTGGCTCAGTGGGTTAAGCCTCTGCCTTTGGCTTGGGTCATGGTCTCAGGGTCCTGGGATCAAGCCCCGCATCGGGCTCTCTGCTCAGCAGGGAGCCTGCTTCCTCCTCTCTCTGCCTGCCTCTCTGCCTACTTGTGATCTCTCTCTCTCTCAAATAAAGAAATAAATAAAATCTTAAAAAAAAAAAGAACAGAATTATTTTATGAAGTGGGGTCAGCGTATGGGTACCCTCAAAGGAAAAAATGTTTTGGACATATTCATGAGTTGATTATTTCAGCTTTCAGATAGAACTTAAGAGGCTGGGCTTAAACTACTTGTAGTCATCAAAGAATTAAATTTGGACTCTGCTGGTTCAAATTAAACTTTTACATGCAGCTGCTATATTCCTGTCACTTTTCAAGTTACGTTAAGAAGCTTTTCGTGAGTTTAATTAAGCCTGACTAATTCTCTAACGGCATAAAGAAAAATGAATTCCTTAAATATTTAATCCATTTATGACTCTAAGTGTCATTTTCTGAATGTGGCTGTTAAATTCTTGGAATTAATTACCCTTCAAGTTAAAGCTGCTTTTTCAGACATCCAAGACATATAGTCACAACTCACACAATGAGTAAATTCAATATTTCGTCTGTTCATCAAGAGAATTTATTCCAAACGTTGTATTTAAAATCCCACCCTGCAGGCTTATCTGTGATCACAGAACTCAGGAATCTTTGACTGTAAACTTCCTTTCAACCAGGTTATTGGTTCTCCTTCCGCTTCCCCTTTCAGCCAAGTATTACCAAGCTAAAGGCTAGCTGCCCTCCACCTGCACAACCGCCATTTTTTTTCATTGTAACCCCCTTCTCCTTAACTCATGTTCAGTCCCCATCTCCTTCAGAAAGCTCTTCCCCTATTACAGTCAGCAGGCAATATAACACAATCCTAGGTGCCTCTCTCCCCTTTTATCCTCCTAAAACACTGAAAGCACCATGACTTTAGTTACACATTTTCTGTTTGTTCTCTCCCAGTATTTTGGAAGTTACCCAAGACTGGCATCTTATTCCTCAAGACTAGATCCCCAAAAAACACAAGGTCAGGCAACCATACCTATAGAGCAGGCAACACCCTCAGAACCAGACACTAGATTTCCCTAAAAGAAAACTGGAAAACTGGATATGTGAGGGGACAGAAAACCACACGCGCTCGCATGCACACGCTCGTGCCCGCGCACGCACAGGCAGCCACCAAGATGGAGGCACACGGGCACAAAGCCTGAGTGTCTCCTGATCTCTAGCGCTCCACAGTCATTCCACTGCTCCCAGCCCCAGACTAGATGCCCAGGTTATGGGAGCTACAGGCTGACTCAACGTCTGAAGGAAAAAGCCGCCTTTTTTTTTTTATTTGTTTATTTTCAGCGTAACAGTGTTCATTGTTTTTGCACCACACCCAGTGCTCCATGCAGTACGTGCCTTCCCTATTACCCACCACCTGGTTCCTCAACCTCCCACCCACCCACACCCCCCCCCCCGCCCCTTCAAAACCCTCTGGTTGTTTTTCAGAGTCCATAGTCTCTCATGGTTCATCTCCCCTTCCAGTTTCCCTCAACTCCCTTCTCCTCTCCATCTCCCCATGTCCTCCATGTCATTTGTTATGCTCCACAAATAAGTGAGACCATATGATACTTGACTCTCTCTGCTTGACTTATTTTGCTCAGCATAATCTCTTCCAGTCCCGTCCATGTTGCTACAAAAGTTGGGTATTCTTCCTTTCTGATGAAGGCATAATACTCCATTGTGTATATGTACCACATCTTCCTTATCCATTCATCCATTGAAGGGCATCTTGGTTCTTTCCACAGTTCATCAGGGAGATTCAAATTAAAACTACAGTGAGATACCACCTGACACCAGTTAGAATGGCCAAAATTAGCAAGACAGGAAACAACGTGTGTTGGAGAGGATGTGGAGAAAGGGGAACCCTCTTACACTGTTGGTGGGAATGCAAGTTGGTGCAGCCACTTTGGAGAACAGTGTGGAGATTCCTCAAGAAATTAAGAATAGAGCTTCCCTATGACCCTGCAATTGCACTGCTGGGTATTTACCCCAAAGATACAGATGTAGTGAAAAGAAGAGCCATCTGTACACCAATGTTTATTGCAGCAATGGCCAAGGTCGCCAAACTGTGGAAAAAGTTGCCTTTTGATTGAAATTCAAATTCCCTGAGGGATGTTCAGAGATTGTCAGATCATAAATAAGCTATTCATCTCTCACATTTACAAGTCTCAATTTAGGGAAAGCTTCTTCTCAGACATTGTTTTCTAGCATTAGCAATATAAACAGTCACTGAAAAGTATTTCTAGAATAATTCACAGGGCACTCTTCCTATCCTTCCACCGCCACCTCCCACACACCTCTGATTTAAAATATAAGTATTTACATCTAAAATATAAAACACAAAATGGCATGTTAGAATCTCCAGTTCCAGGCACTTCCTATTTAAAAAAAAAAAAGTTATAAAAATACTTTCGTTGTAAAGAAAAATAGGAATAGGAATAAACAACTAATTCTAAGGGAAAACACCGCACTGCCATGGTTTTTGGGACCGAAGCAGCCAGCACTGGGTACCATGCAGGGACATCCTTGGCCTGTGGGTGCCCTGCGGGGCGGGGAGGTACCTACCGCCTTTCATCATGCCTACTTCGTAGCACTTGCGGAGCCGGCAGGCCTGACAGCTCTTCCTTCTGTTCTTATCAATCGTGCACTGGTTGGTAGCTGGACACATGTAGTCATTATGTCCTATGAAAAGCAAAAGGACAAAGTTAATATTATTTTAGGAAATGGAGCCAGTCCGAAGCTATGGGGAGGCCACCTGGGGGATGTTTCCCTATCACTTACTTGGCCTGGTTGTGCTTCAACCTCCTCATACCATCCCTTTGCTGTCCTTCTCCAAGTGTGCGTGTTTGGGGCGGGGGGAAGGAGTGCAGGACAAAACTCTCCTAGACTCAACCAACGGCTTCCGGAGTTCTCTGGGCAAATCACCTTCAGTTCATATGGCTTATACTTGGGGGCACAAGGCTCTATCTATACTCACACATTATTCTCAGCAAATAAGGCTTTTTTTTTCCCTTTGACCCACACCACGAGCTAAAATTCTTGTAAAAAAAACACTGTAAGAACGTTCATAGAGTTTTAAAGTGGCCTTTCTTAAAACAGAAATGAGAAAACCTTTAGGTAACTATTCAAACAGCCCTGAGCATCTACATTCCAGTTGGGGGCAGTGATCTGGGATGGAAGCAAAGTTCAGTCCTCAGGTCGATAAGTTAGTCCTTCACTTACTAGCTGGAGGATGCTGCATAGGGTAGTTAACATCTCTAGGTCTCACCCCTCTCTCACCCGGAGAAAATAACGGCACCCACTGTGTGGCACTATTCTAAGAATTCCATGTGAGAACATCTGTCAGCGGCTACTGTTGCTTTATTATTGATCCTCTTTCTTTCACCTCTTGTTTACTGCCTCCTTCTTGCTCAAATGCCTTTTCTCATTCACGTTCATCACGTGCAACTGTGCCCACAAAAAAAGGTCTCTCCGGACCTCACATCCCTCTCAGACTTTCATCTTACATCCCACGCTTCTTCTCAGTTCAGCTCCTCAGAAAGCGCTACACACTTGAGGTCTGCACTTTCCTCAAGTCTCCTGCCTAGCTCAACCCACGCCTGGTTTCTACCTTGGCTGCCCCATAAGAGCTGCTTAAATCCTTCCATCAAATGACCCCTCTTGCTTAAGCCAACAGATATTTCCAGCCCGCACCATATTTGACCTATCAGAGCATCTGATAATTCTTCCCTTCCTCTTGAGACATGCTTTTCCCTCGGCTTCCATAATGCAGAACTCCCCTGGGCTCTTTCCACCCCTCGGGATGTGGCTTCCTACTGATTTTTTTTGCAGATTGCCTCCAGCCAGCATTAAGCTAGAGCAGTACAGGGCTCAGTGTCAGGCCCTTCTTATGACTCCAAATTTTCCCACAAGAGAATTTATTCCATGGCTCCGGCTTCCTCGGTCATAAACTGAGATGACTTGCAGAGTTGTCCTCCCAGCCCAACCCTCTTCTTTGAGTTCTGGGTACATACAGCCAACTGTCCACAAGACGTTTCTGCTCTAAGATTTAGGGGTCACCTCCATTTCTTGATCCCTCAAAAGAAGTCTGGTTTCTAATATGGAAAATATTAGACTCCACGAATTAATAAATATTGGCATGTTTTTATGAAGAAGTTCATTTATAGAAGTCTAAATTCTTATGCCTGAATTTAGACTATGGAGATGATATGGACTATTATAAAATGTTTCCCATCCTTAAAAAAAAAATGAGGAAATACTGCACCCTCTAATTCAGATCATCTGTGTCTCTATTTCCCTATTTCACCAAGGGCAAGATACAACATGTACTGGAGTTTTCACTACAGAACTCTTTGTTCTTTATTCAATTTTGGGTCAGTCTCAATTAGAATAGGGTGGAGTAGAGCCTTAACAAGAAAGGTTGGTCTCATAAAACTTGCTTCTCCATCTTTAGATATACATTATAAAAACTACCACATAAACAGGCTTCGGATCAAATTAACACATTGCATTCTTCTTTCGCCTAACAGGAAGCAGCCAACTAGCCAGCAAAATTGTAAACTGACTGCTTTAATAAGAGACCACACACTGCCTCAAATATCCAGGCACAATTTTTATGTTTTGAACTGCCCTTGTTAACAGGGACAAGCGGAGGAAGTCATAGAACTGGAAACAAAATTTACCTGGGTAGATGTTAACTTTAAGGAAAAGTTGCCGTCTTCTGACACCTCAAAGAAACTTTCAGTGTTTGGTCTCCTATGACGTTTATGTTGTACATCCTGATTTATTTTAACTCTAAAAAAATGAGTCCACTGAGGGTTGCTGGGGGGAGGTGGGGTTGGGAGAGGGGAAGTGGGGTTATGGACGTTGGGGAGGGTATGTGCTATGGTGAGTGCTGTGAAGTGTATAAACCTGGCAATTCGCAGACCTGTACCCCTGGGGATAAAAATACATTATATGTTTATAAAAAAATAAAAAAATAAATCTAAAAAATTTTTTAAAAAATGAGTCCATATTAAGTCTCAGAAGAAAACAATCAAGAATCATTGGAACCAAAAATTAACTTTGATTCACTTTTCTCTCAAAAACCAGTTGTATTGCAAGCCAGAGGATGGAATAACTGAATTAGGTCAGAGGCCAACTGGTGAAATGTTATGTTTGCATTCGTTATCACCGTAGATGTGTATCTTTATAGACTCAGGTGAAATTCCTGAGCTAACACGTTTAATAGATAAATTACACTGGACTTGTGCAATTGAATTCACCCCTTAACAAGAAAGAAAAGAGATGCCCTGCAGAATCATGTTTGTAATGCAGACCTTTGGTGACAAAGTGGATTTTCTCCTGCTCCAACTACATTAAAATTTAGAATTGCCGAATTGATAACAAGAAAAAATGAATATGTACGATTTGATGTACGACCTAAAGTTTAGTACCCTAACTAAATACCATTAACAACTATTTAAAAGTCTTCACTTGACATCAGAGAAGGATAATAGCAAGGTAGTTTTTTGTTCTTTGAGCATAATAATTTTATAAAGGTGTGTTTTTGTTTGTTTGTTTGTTTGTTTTAAGTAGGCGCCACACTGGACAGGGCTCAAACTCAGGACCCTGAGATCAAGACCCGGGCTGAGATCAAGAGTCAAATACTTAATCAACTGAGCCACCCAGGCACCCCAGCAAAGGTGCGTTATGAAAGCCACTGAAGCAATTAAAAACTTAGTTGCTTTAAGAGGAAACTTCACTTTAAACGTTATTATTTGTTCTTGGGAAAACAATGCTTGTAAAAATCCTATCCTATTGAAGTAGAGCTAATTAAATGAAAAAAAAAATCTCACCCCAACTCTATGAATGAAATAGTGTTTTCATGGAAGACACTGAAGAACTCCATATACCTGTGACCAGACCAGCTCCAACATGCCTTTCACACAGGCCTAGATGAAATGCAGAAGGCCAAAGCCAAGATGTGAGGCTCGGGTGACATTTTGGAGAACTAATCACTATTCTGTTGCCCACCAAAAAATAAAAAACACCACCTTCGGACTGATGTGGGGTCTGAATAAATGGGAGTAGAGAAAAGAAGGAACGAATGAAACCTAAACAGAAAGCCTAAGGAGCAGGAACCACCAGGCCAACCCCCAGCTCCTGCGCCAGCAGACGGGTTCACGTACAGCTCTTAACCACAGTTCTCTGGGATTCTTTCTCTCGTCTTTTTGTTTTTTTCCTTTTCTTCCTATTTTACCCTCTGTCAGTAGCAGGTGTTTTTGCACTGTTACCAACACATAGAACAATGACACTTGCTAGTTACAAAAATAATCAATGACCCATAGAGCTTCAAAAGAAATATAAAACAGACCAAATGGAAACACGTAGGGGAGGTCTCAGAGAAAAGGAAGCCCTCACGCACTCTTTGGTGGGAATGCAAACTGGGGCGGCCACTATGGAAAACAGTATGGCGGTTCCTCAAAAGAAATTAAGAATAGAGCTGCCCTATGATCTAATGTTTCCGGTACTGGGTCCTTAACAGAAGAAAACAAAATCATTAACTGTACTACTATGTTCACGGCAGCGTTATTCATAATTGCCAAGGCACGGAAACAACCTAAGTGTCCGTTGACAGATAAATGAGAAAAGGAAAGGTGGCATTTATATATTTATATAAATATACTGGAATATTATTCAGCCTTAAAAAAGAAAGAAATCCTATCATTTGTGACAATAGGGATAAACCTGGAGGGCATTATGTTAAGTGAACTTAGCCAGACAGAGAAATAAATACTACCCGGTGTCACTTGTTTGGAATCCTGAGACTACGAAGGTCTAAGGCTCTGAGGTAGAACATGGTGACTAGAGCTGATGAAACTTGTAACGTATCATGGAAATCTCCTTAGAAAGTAGAACTTAAATGTTCTCGCCACAAAAAAGTAAATATACGAGGTAATGGATGTGTTAACTAATTTACTGGAGGGTATCCTTTCACAAAATACAGGTACACCAAATCATCACAATGAACACTTTAAATATCTTATAACATGTCAATTATGCTTCAATAAAGCTGAAAAAAATAAAACAAGCAGTATCCTGAGAGAAACTTGGGTATCCTTCCTGTTGCCACACTTCCTTCAGCACGTTCTGGCAGTCACCTCAGACCAAGTCTCTTTGGCTGAGCTTCATACCCATATACCTACCTGCCTATGGTCGGTCCATTTAGACTTGACTTTTTCATAGCCCTTCAAGACGGATGTGTCTCAAACACAACCAACTGGTGGTCGTCTTTCCTCACCAGTTTCTTCCTTTTTATCACCACACCACAAAGCCTGAGACCTGGTGTTATTTCAAGACTGTCTAGGCTCTTCTTCACTCGAACCCTCTCACACATGCACACACTGATCGAATCTGTTATTTTTAAATTCTTTTTCAAAGAAAAATCAATTTTTCCCTGGGCCCACCACCCGTACCAGAATTCATACCCTCTCCAGCCCAGAATATCACAGCAGCCCACTAAGCCACCCTCTGCCTCCAGCCTTCCCCTGCCACCCATTCCCCACGGTGTTGCCAGGTGATTCTTCTAAAATCCTACACCACCAAGCCACTATCCTGCTTTACTATTCTGATGCTCCTCAAAGCTCTAAGGATAAAATCTAAATGCCTTAAAACAGCTTACCAAGCTGTTCCTTATCAGTCCAACCACCTTTCCTGGCCTTATTTCTTACCACTCCCTAAGTTCTAACCACGTCCCATTCTAACATACTCTTCTCCTTCCCACCCCCAGATTGCACACACCGTTCTTTCTTGTGGGAACGCACTTCCCCTACTCTTAGCCCAAATGACTCCCATTAGTTTTTCAGGTGTGTCAGTCAACATAGCAAATCCTCTGGGGTTCCTCTCTGCCCCTCTGATGATGCCTAGCTTTTGTCCTGTCACAGAGCTTACTACTTTGGACTTTAACTGCTCCTCAAAATCCCCAGGTGATTAGAGGCTTGACAGCAGATGGACTACATCATCACCCTCTGTCCTGTGCCCAACACATTCTCAGGCACACAGTGGAGCTCAGCAAGTATTTGTTACCTGAACGAAATGGCATTGCTAAAGCTCTATGTTGCACCCCCCAATCCCATCTGGAACACAGGCCTTTGGAAGGGGCAGGTTGGATTTCTATAAAGGAAGTAATGACTGAGAAGATGATGACCCCAAAGCAATGGCTGCCATACCCAGACCCTAAAACTCAGGTCCACAAGAGCAAAACTTGGTCCTAAGAGAATTTGTTATGGCAATGAGAGCTCAAAATGGTGGATTTTCAGTAAAAAATAAAGGATTAAAAATGTTCAAGGTAATGCCAATGGAAAAAAAGACCAAACTATGCATTAATCATCTCTGAATATTAGAGCAGACAA
Source organism: Meles meles (assembly GCF_922984935.1). Classification (NCBI taxonomy): domain Eukaryota; kingdom Metazoa; phylum Chordata; class Mammalia; order Carnivora; family Mustelidae; genus Meles; species Meles meles. The sequence continues at coordinate 15,340,029 of NC_060070.1, forward strand.
GACAGAGAGAAGAGGTTTTAAAAAAAAAAATTTAAATTAGCTCTGCCAAATTCTTAGGGCTACAGAAGGAGGAACAGGAGGAAAAGGAGGTCAAAGATTCTGGTAGCTATTGTCAGGATGTCTCAAAAGTTATTCTTATCATTAATCAAAAAGAGGACCTGATTTGGGAGTGGGGTGGGAAGAAGATGTGTAGAAAATTCCAAAAAATGTTGTATTTGAGATTTCAGTAGCACACCAACAAGCAACCACCCAAGAAACTATTATTATACATGTAGTCCCAAAGGTTGGGAGGCTTGTCAAAATGAAGTTGGAGATCTTATGAGCCAGAAATTCCACTTCTGGGTATCTGCCCAAAAGAACTAAAAGCACAGACTCAAACACATACTGGTACACCTAGGTTCATGGCACCAGTATTCACAACAGCCAAGAGCTGGAAACAACTCGGATGTCCACTGACAGACAAATAGATAAAAAATATGGTAAATACATAAAATGGAGCTTTATTCAGTCTTCAAAAGAAATAAAATCTGGGCACATGCTACAACATAGATGAATCTTGAAGACATGCTAAGGGAAATAAGCCCGACCCCAAAGGGTATTGTATGAGTCCACCTAGATGGAAGACCTAAAATAGTCAAATTCACGAGACAGAAAATTGAACAGGAGTTATCAGGAGATGCAGGAAGGGGGAAAGGGGGAATTTATTATGCAATGAGTATAGAGTTTCCATTTGGGAGGATGAAAAAGTTCTGGAGATGGACAGTGGTGAGTTGCACAACACTGTGAATGCACTTAATGCCACTAAATTAAAAATGATTAAAGTGGGAAATTTTACATCATGTGTATTTTACCACAACTTTTAAAAATGAAGTTGGATATATAAGAAGCATCTCTATGAGGTAGAGTGGGAAAAGGAATCAAAGACATGAATTTTAAGTGGACCTGTTCAGATTCCCTCTTAAAAAAAAAAAAAAAAAATGCCCCTGGGGCCAGCAGTATTGACCATGTGCTCACCACAGACCACGCACCCTGCCAGGTGACTTTAGCTCTCTTTCTCATCTAAACATCACAATGGACAAATTAGGTCATTGTAACTCCCATGTCATTCAAGCAGAAACTGAGACCCCCAAGAGACTAACTTGTTCAAGGTCACTTGGCTACGAGAGGCAGGTCCATGATCAAAGCCCAGGTCAGACTCATTCACAATTCCTGTTACTCCAGGAATAGCACCACAGGGCTGGTGACATAGAAAAGAACATGAGGGACGCCTGGGTGGCTCAGTTGGTTAAAGCCTCTGCCTTCGGCTCAGGTCATGATCCCAGGTTCCTGGGATCGAGCCCCGGATTGGGCTCTCTGCTCAGCAGCAAGCCTGCTTCCCTTCCTCTCTCTCTGCCTGCCTCTCACCCTACTTGTGACCTCTGTCTGTCAAATAAATAATAAATAAAATCTTAAAAAAAAAAAAGAACATGATATCTACACCTAGCTAATTGTTTAAATACTGTTATACTTCAAATTATAATAAAAACGTTTCTCCCTAATGTAATTACCATATTATAATATCAGGAGGGCATTTCAGAAGCAGCAATGAAATTATTTCCAGAACCTGTGATTCCTAAGACTCCCAAAGTTAAAGATATGTGAGATGAACCACATGAAATATATTCAGCAGTAGATAATGGCATATTTTATCAAAATCTCCCTGGAAGACCTTTCAGCGCATTCCAACATAACATAGAAAAGGAGAGCATGGAAGGCAAGGTATTAGGGAAATAAATAAGAACTTTACTTTCTGTACAAGAACAACTGCAGTATTATGTTTGGAAATAAATTTTGACTCAGATATTAAAGTGAATATTCTCTGATTTACAGCCAGTGCAATGAGCCAAACAAAATGAAATAAAATTTGGCTGCCTCCGTGAACACATTCCTAAAAATCCAGTGAGGACATTCAATGTGCCATGATTTGAACTATTTCACAACCACATCTGTATGTCATGGCATGCAAATAAAAACGGCATGCCTTAATAATGCAGCCCAAATTACATTTTTACTGCTAGCCGATTCTGGCATATTTTAAGGGAAATAAAAAGATTATTTGCATCTAAGGATATTTTTAAAGGAAAAAATATTTAAAGGAATTCTAAGAAGGATAATTGTCCTGGAAAGTTTCTTTTTCTAAATGAAAATGAAGAGGAAATCCTCCATTTGCCCTTGTCAGACTCCAGTCTGCTAAAAATTTCGGCCAGGGTAACGACATGATCCCTTTTCCTTGTCCAGCCTTCCTTACCATCTGCAAAACCACAATTGTTTTAAGCACCTGGCCCAGGATCAAACCAACAGCTGCAGTAAAGGAAAACATAATGAAATCAGTGACCACCATCTCACTGTAATACACCAGAGACAATGAACCACTTTCAATAATGCCTCTGAAGGTTCAAAAAATAAGCAAGGGCTGTTCTACAGCCCATAAAAGGACTTTCTGAAATTGCTTCTTCTGGGACAATAGATAAGAATCACACAAAAGAGAGCAGTGTGACAACCAGTGTGAGTAGTTCAATGCCAGGCAGCCTTCAGCTCACCTCCGGATCCCTCTCCTTTGGTCTGTTTGACTGTTTCCAGAGAGTTCCTCAAGCTTTCTCTCAACTTAGAGTCATTTAATGTCCAGGCACTGGTGTCCAAAAGCAGTAGAAACTATTGCAACGTGTTCTTGTCCAAAGCCAAGGAAGCAAGGGGGAATGGGGGAGGGGGTGAAACAGAGCAAGAGGGCAAAACTCAGAGACCCTGAGCTCCATTGTGCTTATGTCCTGGACTCCACGGGTCACTAAGAAGCACAATGCCCCCCAACATACACTTCTGCACTATCCGTGCGGGGCTTTCAGAGAGAAGGGAAAGGAGGTGTTTACTCGGATCTGATGTGGTGTGGAATATGAACGTCCTTTAAGCTTCTGGCCACCCAAATGTTCAATAAGGGGTTTCATCCTTCTTCAGGAGCCCCCCAAATGAAGTCCCTCATGAAGTTCCTCCCAGGCATCCTGATTCAAGTCCTCAAAGAAGATGAAGGAGCTTCTGTTTCAATGGTCAAAAGACTCCTCCAGCATATTTGAAGAGACATTCAGTTATTCCCTTTTTATCTTTAAGTCCATTTTGAAAATGAGAAAATCGCACAAGGACAGTCTGTCAGACTTTGAAATAACCACCAGTCTATATTCTCAGCTTGAGTAACAATTCTACCAACCAGTAGAAAATGGGTCCATTCATTGTATCGTCAATGAACAAAGGGTTGTTTGATAAAAGTAAACCTACATGTAAAGACAACTGTTTTGTACTTATTTATCCTTATTTGCATGGCGAATTTGACCCCAAGTAGCACAGATATTCTCACGTGTTTTCTTGTCCTTGTGGTTGGGGACCGTTTCACTCACATGTAGCCCTGCAGCCTAGCAAAGATCCAGATGAATGTTAGATACTTAGTAAATGAATGTGTGGGAATGTATTAAATCCACACTTCCTGGGTGTCCAGACAGCTCAGGTCTATGTGGCCAGACTCCCCGTGAGGGGACTCTCAGGAGAGCCACTCCACAATGTTCAGAAAGGAGTTTTCTCATTTCTCAAGGGTGTTTGGACTTCCGCAGTCTATCTGCTGGTCCACCCCCATTCCAGCTAATAAAAACAAGAGAGCCTGGAAAAGTCAACAGTCTCCTGCCCCCCTCCACCAATCACTAGCCTCCGGAAGGAAAATGGCCCGAGGGTCTTGAATCAGCTAAGCTGTTGGATTCTTGTCTCCATGCTCTGATCTACAAAAGGTAAGGGAAGAAAAGCCCATTCTAGTTCTGAACTTTGATTAATCTCTTTTCTCACCTTCCTGAAGAGCATACTTCCTTTTCGTCTGGCTTCCTGGGGTTCCAGATTGTTTGTTTGTTTGTTTGTTTACTGCTGAAGAGCCAATCTCCATTTGTGCTTGCTGCACTAAATGGAAGGAATATGGGCATATTGGGGGAACAGCACAGTGCTCTGAACACTGGACTCGTGTTTGAGTCCGAGGCTTCCTGGGCTCCCAGCTGACCAGGTAACCCCTCTGGGCCTTTTGATACCTTCCTCAGGGGCTGCTATGAGGCCCAGAGGGATAATATATGTAAACACTTGGTCAACCATAAAACTTTGTGCCAACAGAATGTATTACTATGGACTAAAATACAGCCATTAAAAAAAAAGAGAGGGGCGCTTAGGTGGCTCAGTGGGTTAAGCCGCTGCCTTCGGCTCAGGTCATGATCTCAGAGTCCTGGGATCGAGTCCCACATCGGGCTCTCTGCTTGGCAGGGAGCTTGCTTCCCTCTCTCTCTCTCTCTGCCTGCCTCTCTGCCTACTTGTGATCTCTCTCTCTCTCTCTCTCGCTGTCAAATAAATAAATAAAATTAAAAAAAAAGAGAGAGAGAGAGAGAGACCGACCTATATGCACCAATATGAAAAAAATCGCCAACATATATTATTCAGAGAGAAAAGCTATTCATAGAATAAAGTGTAGAACATAATACCACTTATATAACCAAAATACACCTATGTGTGTATGTGTGTATATATATACGCAATTTTTGGATGAAACTATTACTAGTGTTTACCTATCAAGAAAGGAAGAATGGATTTTGGTATGGGGCCAGAGGAAGGCCTTCACTTTACATCATGTACCACCTTGTACTGTTTAACATCTAACATGCACTCATAGTGTTTTTTAATAAAAATCAAAATAATAATAAAAAAAAGTGTTTTAAGAATTTCTAACCAAAACCAGCCTGGCATTAGCAATCTTAACTCCTTTTCTGGTTCTGCTACCACCCATCCAGGAGTTATTTCTCTCTACTTTACAACCCCTGGACTAAGTAATAAACTTAACCACCAGAACCTTGTTAAGCAAGGGAAGACTACCACATTTCTTTTATAGAGAATAGAAAAATGGCTAAGCATGAACCGTGCTTTGTGACCTGTAGATACTCCAGCTAAGAACAAGTAGTGGACACCCAAGCCAAAGGCAGAAGCTCCAGCCTGTTTCTGCTCCTGTCCCAAAGCCATCATGAGTACCTGTGACTCTCCTTCTGCCCCTGCTAGACCTGGCGCTCCTTCCTCTCACCCAAACCTTTATCCCTTCCTTGAGGGACCAAGTTCTCCTCTCCATATAGAGGGTGAAGTCATCAGTAACTTTTATCCTTTGCCAGGTAGGATAGAAGGAGGCCCATGGCAGTGGGTGGTTCTGCCCCATGCATCATAAAAGCCCTGTTCCCCTTGGCAAGCTGGACTAGTCCCAGACAACTCTGTGCCTTATGCCTAGTGGGACTAAGAGCCAGCTACACTGGCAACCCTCACTCCATTTTAGAAGCATTCCTCCTTGAGGAAGGCAACAAAACACAACATGTACCAATGGATTCTGTACTCCAACTAGTTGGGATGAATACTGGTTTTATTTCTTAAATGCCTCCATTTCCTCACCAAAATGGGAGCAATTGTCGAACTAATTTCCTGGAATTTTATGGAGGATTAAATGACACAATCCATATAAAACCCAAAACAAGGAGCCTGGTACAAGGTTCATTAAACATTAGCCATCATTTTTATTAGATACTAAGTCTCCAGATCGGCAGAGCTCTAATTTGTAAGGACAGTCCCTGAATGACAATACCCTCAAATCAATCTATAATAACCTATCATTTTCTTAGTAGTTAAATAATCCCTGTTTACGTTTAACCAATTCTCTTCACATCGTATAACTTGTGAGGCTACATTTATGCAGTCAAGTGTCAATCATCCAAAACACTTCGTCATATCAAAAAAATTCACTCCAGTCAGCATACGGCTGACTGTCAGAGATGGAAACTATTCTAGTGCTTGAAAAATCAAGCAAAACTGTAAGAAAAATAGTCATTTATTTGAGCTTCTTAAAATACGTTCAAATACCTTTTCAAACAACCAAGAATTACAGTCTAACTGTCCAGGAATGTGGGGAAGTCATAACATGCTTCCTCGAAAAGAGTTAAACTACACTAATAATTCACTTCTGGGCTTTAAAGAGAATGTGGTTGCCTCTCTTCTCCAAGAAGATAAAGGACAAAAGTCATCTATAGCCAGAAGTAAGCCCCAAACTATTAAGCCAATCATACTCTGATTTCTGATTCAAGATACCTGAATTATCCACATTGCTTACAAATAAGAATAGGGAAGAGGGAATACATTTATTCAACAGAATATATTTCAAGAGGTGTTAAATTTGATATAATTACCTTTTTGAAATCTACTCTTCTCTCCTGATTAATAATTTGGTGTCACTCCAAATTCCCATTTTGAAGTGGCAATTATAAAGGCTATTATGAAGGGTTTTTTTCTAATTTACTAAAAAATTCTAGGCTAATTTGGAAGCAGAGTCCACTCCTTGGGAATACTTTCATAGAAAGAGATTTTATTCTTTGGTGTCACTATCAAAGACATGACAAGGTTTAAAATGGACTATTTAAACTCACCCAACCATAAGATAAAGTCTATCCCAATAATCTATATATCCAACAAGTTTTAATTTAAAAAGCATTTGCCTCTAATTCTATACAATGCAAGTTAAGCATTCTATTTGTTCTTTTTTAAAAGATTTTTTTTACTTAATTTCTTTTCAGTATAACAGAATTCATTGTTTATGCATCACACCCAGTGCTCCATGCAATACGTGCCCTCCATAATACCCACAACCAGGCTCCCCAACCGCCCACCCCTGCCCTTTCAAAACCCTCAGGTTGTTTTTCAGAGTCCATAGTCTCTCATGGTTCATCTCCCCTTCCAATTTCCCTCAACTCCCTTCTCTCCATCTCCCCATGTCCTCCGTGTTATTCCTTATGCTCCACAAGTAAGTGAAACCATACGATAATTGACTCTCTTTGCTTGACTTATCTCACTCAGCATAATTTCCTCCAGTCCCGTCCATGTTGCTACAAAAGTTGGGTATTCATCCTTTCTGATGGAGGCATAATACTCCATAGTGTATATGGACCACATCTTCCTTATCCATTCATCCATTGAAGGGCATCTTGATTCTTTCCACAGTTTGGCAACTGTGGCCATTGCTGCTATGAACATTGGGGTACAGATGGCCCTTCTTTTCACTACATCTGTATCTTTGGGGTAAATACCCAGGAAGACTAGATAAATTTTTTACAAAAAGAAGTGATGTAGAAGAAAAAAAAATTCATTCCTTCAAGCAATTTTGAGTCTCTGCTATATGCAAGAAGCTACAAATGTTTCTGCCCCCTCCCCATCCAAGAGTAGAACATTCCTATGAAACTCTCTTTGAAACAAAATGGTATAAAGCAAAGACTATCCCCTGCTTTCCCAAAGTTTACATTAAGGCCACATGGCTTTTAGGAAAGACATACATTAGTACCTGCTTTTGCCAACTGAAAAAAATCTGAAGAGGATTTTGCTTTTACAATAAAAGCTATTACTAATGTAGGTTTTTCGTAAAAGTGAAGTGCCCTAACATGAACTTTCAGGAAACGAAGGATACCTATAGTTGGTATTTTGAGAGACCCAAGGATACACTGGGCTCTCTAAAGTTTGACATTCTGTCTCTCTCTCTCTCTTTTTTTTTTTAAAGTAGCCCCAACATGGGGCTTCAACTCATGACCCTGAGATCAAGACCATGAGCTGAAATTAAGAGTCAGGCACTCAACCGACTGAGCCACCCAGGTACCCCAGCTTGACATTCTTTTTTCAAAGATTTATTTTTTTTTCAAAGATTTATTTATTTATTTTAGAGAGAGGGTGTGGGCAAGGGGAGCGGGTAGGGGAGAGGGAGAGAGAGAGAGAAGCAGGCTCCCCATTGAGAGCAGAGCCTGATGCAGGGCTCGATCCCACAACCCAAAGATCACAACCTGAGCCAAAATCAAGAGTCAGACACCCAGCCAACTGAGCCACCTAGGCACACCAACATTCTTTTTTTTTTTTTTTTTAAGATTTTATTTATTTATTTGACAGAGAGAGAGATCACAAGTAGGCAGAGAGGCAGGCAGAGAGAGAGGAGGAAGCAGGCTCCCTGCGGAGCAGAGAGCCCGATGCGGGGCTCGATCCCAGGACCCTGAGATCATGACCTGAGCCGAAGGCAGAGGCTTAATCCACTGAGCCACCCAGGCGCCCCCACACCAACATTCTAAATAAGATAAAGAAGCAGAGGTAAGAGGTAGGCATCCACAGAGAAGTTTTCAAATTCCTGACTCTCTTCTGTGGGTTTTGTAGTGGAGATGTTAATTAATTTTCAGGTGCTAGCTACGAGAAAGAAATGTATGTTTAAGAAGAGAAAGATTGATTTAGAAGCAAAATAATGAAATGTTAAGGTATTTGCTCTACTTAGCCTCAGAGTAGAGACATACCCTCGAGGAAGCCTGATAGAACCAATAGGAGGAAGGAATGAGGATGGCTCTTTACAGGTTAAGCATAAGCACTCACCACTATATCAGTCCAGCAACGTAAAAATCACTGGGCCGTTTACAACCGAGGAAATGGAAGCTCAGGGACTTCAGGTATGACAGACACCGATAGGGGTGTCTGGGTCACAGTGCGATCTTTTTCTCCGGAATAGCCCCCTCCTCAGTGTAAGCTCCCAGGATCACCTGTGAAATGTGATTCTGTCCCACAACAACGGCCAGTTGGTTTAGTGATGTGTCCCTGACCAAAGGTGCGCCCATCAGAGCTCTTCTGCAACGATGTTCTAAATAGAAGAATGTCACAGGTGGTGAGGCTTGGCGGCCGTCGCTGGCCCTGATTCCCTTCTTAGCAAAAACACAAGTTTATACAGAGCATGAAGCTGGCACAGAGAGAGGAACAGAAGCAAGGCTGGGGTTTTGACAGGCTCTGAGTCCCTGGGCCCACCGTCACCAAGGTCTGGCTGCACCCCTACCACGACTACCGTTAACCAAGAAGCTCAAATAGCCTTCCCCCCAAAACTTCCTATTTACCCCTCACCCCAAAGCTAATTTGAATTTGCTTTTGGTCACTTGAAACCAGAAGATCTACCTAAAACATGAAATAATTTTGCTAAGATGTTATAGCTGATAAGCCATAATAATGATAGCTTATATTTCTATGGCAATTTGTAATTATATAGCAAATTCTCATGAGATAATCATTTTTATTAGATATCTTTTACAGATTGTGGCAAACTATGACCTGGATGAAAAATGTGAAAAATACACCGAGGATAAAGAACAATCATGCTATTTTGTATATCATAAGTCATGAAAGTTGGGGGGGAAACAGGTGAAAGAAGGAAAAAGTAAAAGGTTGATGAATAGGAAGCCTTGTTTATCTGACCCCTTCTGGATCTCCTGCTATATCAGCAGGTATAAAGCAGAGAGCCCCATAATGACTGCTCCTGTAAAGATTTCCTTGGAAGAATGCTACTGTAGCCTGACTCATACACCTTTCTATAATAGTTCACTCCACTTAATTGGTAATTGAAACAAAGCTGATTTTAAAGAAAGGAACAAATCTCTACTAAAGTCTTATAAAAATAAATCAACCTGACCTGGTATTTCTTGGTAAGTGATTCAGTCTTTAATTTCTATTTCTTTCACTTTAAATATACTATTAAGTACTTAAATGACTTCATACCATAAACTGCAAATAATCCAGTTACAGATTTAAGCAGAAGGGTAGTCCTAAATGGGAGTGCGCCAGACCAGGAGTGAGTGATCTTGTTTCTACTTAAAATACAAAAGCTAAACTCCTTAGGGGGAATAATGCAACAATTGAAAGAAATATATTAATTCACAAACAAAATAGTAAAACCAAACAAGAATGGAGCAAGAAGCAGTGTAGTGGGGCAGGACACATCTCAAATTCGACTCCCAGTCTTGTTGCTCAGCCCTTGTTGCTTGGACTCTTGTCCAAAGGCATTGTTAAAAAAAAAAGTAAAAAAAAAAAAAAAAGAAAGACTAATTCTCACATCCTGACTCAGCATCTCAGAATCATCGTCTTCCTCTCCTTCAAAATCCAGTCTGGTGTGATTTGCTGTCTGGTTTCTACTTCCCAATCAGCGGCTGCCTCTCCTCCCGCACAGGGCCCGCTTCAGCTGCCGGACTGCACATCCCATAATCATTTACTGCTCCCCAGTTCCACCCAACTTTCTTTACCTTGTCTGTGTCAATGGCTCCAACAGCTTTACCACATGCAAGCAAACTCTACAAGAGCAAAGGAACTGACCTAGTAGTAGCAGCAGTATTGTTTTTAATTTTTTTATAAACATATAATGTACTTTTATCCCCAGGGGTACAGGTCTGTGAATCGCCAGGTTTACACACTTCACAGCACTCAGCATAGCACATCCCCTCCCCAATGTCCGTAACTCCATTCCCCTCTCCCAACTCCCCTCCCCTCAGCAGCCCTCAGTTTGTTTTGTGAGATTTAGAGTCACTTATGGTTTATCTCCCTCCCGATCCCATCTCGTTTCATTTATTCTTTTCCTATCCCCCAAACCTCCCATGTTGCATCTCCACGTCCTCTTATCAGGGAGATCATATGATAGTTGTCTTTCTGATTGACTTATTTCACTAAGCATGATACCCTCAGTTCCATCCACGTTGTCACAAATGGCAAGATTTCATTTCTTTTGATGGCTGCATAGTATTCCATTGTGTATATATACCACCTCTTCTTTATCCATTCATCTGTTGATGGACACCTAGCTTCTTTCCATAGTTTGGCTATTGTAGACATTGTAGCAGCAGTATTTTAAAAAACCTCCCTTCTCAAGGAGGTGAAAATGAAGAGCTTAAAAAGAGAATGGCCTCAAAAACTAAAATTCATTTGGGGGGCACCTGGGTGGCTCAGTGGGTTAAGTCGCTGCCTTCGGCTCAGATCATGATCTCAGGGTCCTGGGATCGAGTCCCGCATCAGGCTCTCTGCTCAGCAGGGAACCTGCTTCCCTCTCTCTCCCTCTCTCTGCCTGCCTCTCTGCCTACTTGTGGTCTCTCTCTGTCAAATAAATAAATAAAATCTTTAAAAAAAAACAAAACTAAAATTCATTTGGATAAAGAAGGTCCAGCATTATGAGAGTCAAATAAGAAAATTTAATATCTCTAAAAAGAAAATCATGCACACAAAAGAATAAAAGAAAATCACTAAGACACTTGTGATATTTCTAAGAGTTAATGAGACAAAATATTCTGTCTCTGCCCCGAGGAAAGAAGAAACAGCTTCTCCTAGGGGCATGTGAGCCCTGAGAAAATGTTCTACACTTGCACCACTGCCCCTGAACATGGGCAGCCTGGAGCCAAGGCAGAGCTCAGAACTCCCTGGGACGTCAGTAAGTTTATCCCAGAAGTCAGTGTCAGCGGCTTGTCATTGGGAATCTTTCTATCCCAAGACCCTCTTACAGGTATAGCTAGATGTGTTTTTAAACAAACAAAATAGAATCATTGCAGTGATTAGTCCAGTATAGTCAAAGATAATCTTTGCTTTCAATTTTTCCAGCCACTTCAAAATGACTTTCCTACCTTCTATGCAACTATTTTCAGAATTTAAAAAAAAATACAAAATTTCTAAATGAAGGAGTGGGAGCAGAATGAACCTTTGGAGTTCATTTCATCAGTTGCTTCGGGGCAGCTGGCAAGAGGGAGTTAATGACACAGGGCAGACAATCAAGGTGAGAATCAAGCACTGTCTCCAGACTGATCTAATGTACGCAGTCCATTCAAATGAGCATGGGCTGTATGGCAAACTTAAGAGGCAAATGCTTTGGAAAGCACCACTCCTTTCCTGAAAGCGTGTTATCAGAATGTGCTTACTCAATTAGGGGACAATGAGGAAAAGTATAACCACTGTCATGGGCACGTCCTCAAATTGTATCCTCTTTTAAAGTGTTCCTTATTCTTGAAAAGTCATGGAAATGCCTGTCTTATGCATACTTAGTCTAGTGCCTTAGGCAGAAGGCTAAGACACTGAGCAATGCAGCCACATCCCCAACCAGAACTTCATGAATTTCAGTGGCTCTCTGCCATATTCAAATCAAAGGGGGGAAAAATTCTAACTACTCCTACTCCTCTTGAATGACTAAATGTCAAGACTCTGAAGGCATCCTTTGGGATTATAAAGAAGACTCTTAAAGGTGGTGGGACTTGAGAAGTAGGAAAAGGAAGTTAAGAGCCCCTACCTCTGGGCATCAGGATTGCAATTTCTGGTTTTTGCAAGGTTTCAGTTCTATTACCATGCACCTAACTAGCAATCAACAAACTGGTAACACCCAGCCCCTCCCAGGCTGGCTCCTGCTCCCTGGGATGTATGGTTTAGAATAAACAGTCATTGTTTGGCTGCATGTCGATAATACTTCAACCTTGCTCATCAGACCAGCTGCTCTAATGACCTAGATTCCTGGTGGTATCATTAAACACGAGGCCTCTCTTTTCCTTCCTTTGTTATAGCTTCTCAACATCTCAAAAGAAATGATACTTTGTGGGCCTCAGCTACCTAATGTCCACCTGATGTCATTTCACTTGGGTTCATGAAGCATAAGATGAAAACTACATTTCAGTGCAGACTTGGTCTCTTGTAAACAAAGAACAAAGACACTTTGGAAATAAAGTATGAAGACTTGCTAGACACAAAATAATCTTTCTCTACTTAGGAAAAGGTAAGGAAAACACTGGTGTGAAATCAGTTAATCAATGACAGCCTGGCTTTTTAAAATAATGTTTTTATTATACAAGTGAAAAATGCTTATTGGAGGAAGATTAAAATGTACGAAAGCAAAAAATACAATTTAGCCATAATTCTATCACTCAGAGATCCTCATTGTTTAATATTTTATAGTACATATGTGCAAAGTTTGTACACATTCTTTTCCCTCTATATGGCATGTATATGAACATGCATAATTATGTACAAACCTATGTGTATGTGCGTGTGTATGTGAAACACACACACACACACACACAAGAAAGTGTCTACAAGAAACCTTTGATTCAAGCTATTTCCTCTATCTTGTATTTAGAAAAACTAAGAAGCATTTTACAAGCAATGAATGGTCCACAAGACTCTTAACAGTATCTGCATTTCTAGGAAAAATGGATCCAAAATCAGGGATTATGACTCTGATGCCCTTCATTGGTTCAGTAATCAGATGTGAGAACAAAAGCAGGAAAAAGGAGAAGAGTCCCCAAGCCCCAAAACCAAACCAGCACACACTTTGCTTCTCCTTCCCTTCCCTTGGATTTACAAAAATCCAGGGAGGAACACTTGCAGAATAGGCAGCAAACTGGAAAATGCCCGTTTCTGGGATCTACATTCATACAATACTATTATCGCATGCATTTACACCACTAAGCAAGAGTGGCAACCTTAAGGTAATATTACAGAGAGAATGGAGGAAGGGGAAATGAACCCCTTCAAAAATTCTATATACAATTGATAAAAACTAGTCAAACGCTTGTCTTCCTTCTCCAAGATCAGGTCTACTGTCACACTTTTAAAAATTAAAGGATGTATCTAAGTTTATCTCCTACTAATGGTTCACATTAATGGAACGTTTATGTCAATTCTTGAGAGCAAAAGTCTCTGGCCATTTTTTAAAACATCCCTTCATAAATATCTCATAAAGCTAACATCAGGAAAATATCAAGAAATTTATAAACATAAAAATTATGAAGTCTAAGCTGAGCCTCCCTAAATATATCTTAGCTTAGGACCAACTGTTTACCTCCACATCAACTGTCACAGGCACTTACCCCAGATTAGCTGCATTCTATATTACTAAGGAGGAACATCTTTGGATTTTTATTAAGATCCCTCCCGTCAAACTTTGAAAATAAGTTGAAATAAACCATTACTCACATCCTGGAAAGGGATAAAGTATTATCACCCTCTGGATACATAATAGACTTACTGCTAGTAATAGAGGTATCAACAGACACATGGGATATGTTTTTAAAATATGTGGTTTTTAAAAACCCACACACTTCTAAAATACTACGGAACATTCCACAGCATTGAACATGCAGAAGGGAGGATGTAATCACAACAACAAATCATGGGCCACTTAGAATGAAGTAGAATTCTCTTCCTCGTCCTCAGACAGGCACCAGTTGAAGCACCATCTCTTCCACGATGTCTTTGAGTTTACTCCAGAGCACTGTGCCTGCTCCCTCCTCTCAACTCCTAACATTATCTTCTGAAAGACCCTTCTGTCCCTGTGTTCTGCTTGGCAACATTTCCTGCAGTTGCTGAGTTGAACTCTTCTATGGTGTGATACGTATTATTACAACCTTTCTCTTTGTGCACAAAATGAATCCTTCAGTGGATTTCAGGGTCTCTGGGTTATATATTTTTGCATTTGTGAGGAACTCAAGCAGGGGTGTCTGTGGGTGTATAGACATGTGCTAGGAAGAAGATGGGAAGGAAAACCAAGGATTGAGTCTTGTAAAAGAGAGACCACACTCCTTAGAAGTCAGGTTGGGTGGTGAGGAGAGAAATGGTATGTACCTGATAACACAGGGGAAGAAATCACAAATCCCATGAGGGCTTGGTGAGGATGTGGAGCAAATCAACTTGATAAGCATGGGAGCCAGTGCAAGGGGTTGGGCATGAGGTAGAGGAAAAGACAGGGCTGGTCTATGGGCCCTTGCGCAGTGGGAAGGGCATCCTTAGAGTAACTGGCATGCTGGCAATCAAACAAGACAAAAACAAAACAAAATAAAGAAGAAAACCATCTCTACCAGTGACTAAAAGGTACTACCATGGCCCTGGTTAACAGTTTTGGTAAATGCACTCTTAATGCCATGGTCAAATGAATTCCCTTATTTGTAACTCTGAAGTGTCAAAGGAACAAAATGATCATGAAATCTGATTCTTTTAAGCATGTGTAATTTTAAAAAAATGTGTAATTTATCTTCTCTGGTGTATAAAGAAAATATTGTACACGTCACTTAATGAAATACACTAAGGTGGTACAGCCATTATTTAAAGCCATTGTGCTCAGACTCAATCACAAAAAGATTCATATTTATAAATTAATCTAGCCACCCATTCACTCCGTACTTTCTAATACATGATACGTGATTCTGAAACTGCCAAATGAATCAGATAAAAATGATGTTCATTTAGGTAAAATTTTAAATCCATACACTCTCTCTCAAAGAAAATAGAACAGGACCTATTGCAGACAGATATTTTAGTTAATAATAATTAATAATATTAATTATAATTAATATTAATTAATAATAATTCAGTTATTTTCTTCTTTTCCCCTTTATGTCTTAGCTGCTGAAAAAATAAAATCTCTCTTTATTGCAGCTAAAGGAAGATGTAAATGGTGGGGGGAGGAATAATAGCAGTACTCTCCCCACTATACTATCTCTCAAGTCAAGTATGTCTTTCCTTTAAAAAATATCAAATCTATAAACATTCGGGTACACGTGCCCCTTCGGATCACTATGTTTGTATCTTTAGGGTAAATACCCAGTAGTGCAATTGCTGGGTCATAGGGTAGTTCTATTTTCAACATTTTGAGGAACCTCCATGCTGTTTTCCAGAGTGGTTGCACCAGCTTGCATTCCCACCAACAGTGGAGGAGGGTTCCCCTTTCTCCACATCCTCTCCAGCATCTGTCATTTCCTGACTTGTTCATTTTAGCCATTCTGACTGGTGTGAGGTGATATCTCATTGTGGTTTTGATTTGTATTTCCCTGATGCCGAGTGACGTGGAGCACTTTTTCATGTGTCTGTTGGCCATCTGGATGTCTTCTTTGCAGAAATGTCTGTTCATGTCCTCTGCCCATTTCTTGATTGGATTGTTTGTTCTTTGGGTGTTGAGTTTGCTAAGTTCCTTATAGATTTTGGATACTAGCCCTTTATCTGATATGTCGTTTGCAAATATCTTCTCCCATTCTGTCAGTTGTCTTTTGGTTTTGTTAACTGTTTCCTTTGCTGTGCAAAAGCTTTTGATCTTGATGAAATCCCAACAGTTCATTTTTGCCCTTGCTTTATAGCAGCAATGTCTACAATAGCCAGACTATGGAAAGAACCTAGATGTCCATCAACAGATGAATGGATAAAGAAGATGTGGTATATATACACAATGGAATACTATGCAGCCATCAAAAGAAATGAAATCTTGCCATTTGCGACGACGTGGATGGAACTAGAGCGTATCATGCTTAGTGAAATAAGTCAATCGGAGAAAGACAACTATCATATGATCTCCCTGATATGAGGACATGGAGAAGCAACATGGGGGGGTAGGAGATAGGAGAAGAATAAATGAAACAAGATGGGATTGGGAGGGAGACAAACCATAAATGACTCTTAATCTCACAAAACAAACTGGGGGTTGCTGCGGGGAGGTGGGATTGGGGGAGGGGGAGCGGGCTATGGACATTGGGGAGGGGAAGCAAACCATAAGAGACTATGGACTCTGAAAAACAACCTGAGGGTTTTGAAGGGTCAGGGGTGGGAGGTTGGGGGAACAGGTGGTGGGTAATGGAGAGGGCACGTTTTGCATGGAGCACTGGGTGTTGTGCAAAAAGAATGAATACTGTTACGTTGAAAAAATAAATAAAATGAGAAAAAAAAAAAAAAATATCAAATCTGCTCTATAACTTGCATGTGAGCAGAGAATTAAGATATTGGCAAGAAAAATTTTATAAAAGAGATAATATATCTATGAAGTGGATTTTTCTTGAATATTATTTCTCAGTCAAAAAACCAGCCAAGCAGGCTATACTATCCTGCATATATAGAGATCTGAAATAGTAATGTATATTATATAGTTCAGAAATGAGTAGCCTATGATCTCAAAGCATACTTTTCTCTGAATGAGTATCAGAAAAACAGGCATTCTTTTGGGGTGCCTGGGTGGCTCAGGGGGTTAAAGCCTCTGTCTTCAGCTCAGGTCATGATCCCAGAATCCTGGGATCGAGCCCCACATCAGGCTCTCTGCTCAGCAGGGAGCCTGCTTCCTCCTCTCTTTCTGCCTCTCTCTCTCTCTGCCTACTTGTGATCTCTGTAAGTCAAATAAATAAATAAAAACTTAAAAAAAAAAAAGAAAAGAAAAACAGGCCATTCTCTTTAAAGGTATTGACAGCTGCTTTCTATGAAGGAAAGAGAAATTTGAGCAGAATTGGGCCATAGGCCACCATTGATAGGTTTTGAATGAACAATGTCAGCACATAATTGTGAGAGCTAGTTGATGCCCTTTGAAAATGTGCAAATTAAAGGCTATCTATAATTTTGTGCAAAATTTTGTGCGAAATAGGGCTTTCTAACGGAATTGTTGATATGCTTAACCACTGTACATGGGCACAAACTCTACCACTTTAATGGAAATAGTCAATGCCATCGCCAGGACAGAACCACTTAGTAGGGAAATTGGAAATTTAATTTCAATCAGATGAACAAAAAATTGAGAAGAATGCTTGAAGTGGTAGCATAAAAAACACCAGCGATTAAAAACATTTGGAACCTTTGCCTACCCTTCAAAGGCATTTGTTGCCATGGTTTTTAAAGACCTCTGAAAGCTTCAGCTGTGTCCACAAGAGCTGCCAAGAAATAGGGGTTCTATACTGATTTTATTTGTCAGATGCATTTTGTCTTATCTCCAAGATAACGATTACTTTGCCAAAGGGAAAAAAAAGGAAGAGCCACTATGATTTCACAGGTAAAATGACTATGATTTTGCTTTTCTGAGCCCTTCTTCCAAGACATGCGTGCACATGCATGCACACATCTAATTTCATACTATAGCATTAGAGTAACAAGCACATAAAAACTGGTAAGAAGGACATTCTTACATGGAAGGAGGTTTTCAGGTCTTGAAATTCAGGGTTGTGCCTTTCTTTCTTTGTCTGAGGAGAACCAGGAGCCCAACATCTAGCAAATTTACCACTACCTGGAGGTAAGGCCTTTCTTTCAAAAAGTTTCATTACAAATGCTTTAATTTGAAAATTATATGATACTCATATGTGTATGCACTGAAACTCTTCTGCTCTTCCTCCTCCCTGGCCTTATTTCTCTGCTGTGCAACATGCATGTGACTACAAGATAGAACATAAAAACTAGAAGTAGAGGGCGCCTGGGTGGTTCAGTCAATTAAGCCTCTGCCTTGGGCTCAGGTCGTGATCCTGGGGTACTGGGATGGAGTCCTGCATCAGGCTCCTTGCTCAACAGGAAGCCTGCTTCTCCCTCTCCCTCTGCCTGCCCTCCCCCTGCTTGTGCTCTCTCTCTATCAAATAAATAAAAGCTTTTTTTTAAAAAAAAGAATTAGCAGTAGAAATAATGGAAGGATTAGGCAAGCTCTGGGTCAGAAAAGATCCTTGTGGACTTCCACAGTATAAATAATTTAGGGGGAAAAACCCACCTGTTTTTTTATTTGAAAGTCATAAAAATGCTTCTATTTGTTCCTGCTGTTTATTATTTGTACAGCTCTATGTGACGGAACCAGCATGTTCTCTTTTAAATTGTAAGCTCCTAGAGAGTAGCATTTGGCCCATTGGGCTAATCTGTGATTTTCTTCTTTAGAAGGGCCTCAAACATAAAATTTTAATAATGAAAGTGTTTCTTACAAGGTTTTGGTAAGATGCAGGGAACTCATAATACATTATTATGAGAATCAAGAGGAAGTTTCTGGAGTTACTTCCCCACTATTAATAATGGGCAACCTTCAGGAAGTAGTTAGCCATTCTCTTCACCAAGTTTCTTTAATATTAATGGAGGGAACTGATTCCAATCCCCACCTATGGGTTGTCTGCAGAGTGTGGATTCTCTCTCTGTAGCTGGGGAATTCTGTCTAGGCACCCAGTTATCACATCCAACTCAGTATCTGGAATTGAGCTTACCACAACCCCTCTCTGATTGCCCTTTCTCTTGCTATTCTCAGTTCAGGTGATGACACCATTGTTTTCCCTGTGTGTGTGAACCTCTTAACTTCCTTCCCTCCCAAACGTCCTATCCTGAATCAACTTAAAACAATCTAGATTCTTTCATTATAATATCCTTCAGTCTATTCCCTTTCTATCCTCATTTCACAAATACCCACAAGTCCGGACTTTTAGCCTGTCCAGATGACTGGTATACCAACCAACTTAGCCTATATGCTTCCTCTCTCTCTCTCTCTCTCTCTCTGTCATCTCTCCTATATGCCTCTAGCAGGTTAATCTTCATTAAAGTGTGTTCTGTCCTATCTTTCCCATGACTGAAAAAAAAAAAAAAGTAATGGTTTTGTGTTGTCTGAGACCCACAAACTGATCCTAACCTTCATGTCATACTTTTGTTGATTCACTGAGTGACTCCTGCCATATGAAGCCTTGATTTGGGCCTTACCTGTGAGGTGCTCACATTCAGTAAGGGAAAGACCCATCTGTC
The DNA here is from genome assembly GCF_922984935.1 of Meles meles. Lineage (NCBI taxonomy): Eukaryota > Metazoa > Chordata > Mammalia > Carnivora > Mustelidae > Meles > Meles meles. Next base: position 15,359,403 of record NC_060070.1, read on the forward strand.
TACACGGACACTTGCAGACACAGAGGGCCACTGGAGAGTGGAGTGGCCCCTGCATTAACATCAGAGAAGGTTTGATAAGAGTAACTTTTGACTAGAATAGAAAGAGATTTTACAGGCAGGTTTGAAAGTAATTCCCAGCAGAGAAATAAATGCTCATATTTTAGTAATTAGAAGTAGTCTGATATAAAATGTTTACTTCGAAAGTACAAACAGTGACTTGGAAATCCTTGAGTGGTGGTCTCGGGGCTCTTCCGTGGGCCATGGAAGTCATTAAAGTGTTCTGTGCAAGGTACTGACGTGATTAGGGATTTGCCTTAAGAACATTAGGAGACTGGCAGTGTGCAGAACGGCTTGGAAAACCAAATGAAGCAAATGGTTTAAGTGAAGGAGAAGGCAAAAGGAAACATTAAATTATTGCAACGATCCCAGGGAAAATTAGCGAGAGTCAGATGAATGCACGTTAAAGAAGTGGTCTCCACGACAGTTCTGATGGGAAATGTCAGGGGAGAGACGATGAAGACCGCTGACCCTAAGGTTTTCAGGGTGGGTGCCTGAGGGGACAGATACCAGCAGCATTCACCAGGAGGAGCGCCTGGTGTCAGATGAAGACACAGGGGTGTCACTAAGAAGCCAGGTTGAGGCAGAGCTCGATGTGGGAGATAATCTGCATAGTTGTGACACTTTAGGTCTCCAATACTGTTTCCCGAGGGCTTCCATGACAAAGAACCACAAATGAGTAACTTAACATAAGGTATTGTCTCACAGTCCTGGAGGCTGAAAGTCTGAAATCAAGTTGTCAGCAGGGCTGCACGCTCTCTGAAAGCTGTGGGAAACAGGACTTTCTTGCCTCTTTCTGCTTCTTGTTTCTGCCAGCAGTCTTTGGTGCTCTTTGCCATGGAGATGCGTCACTCTTTCTCTCTCTCTTTGGTCCTATGGCCTTCTCCTCTCTGTCTCTATATCCAAATGCCCTTCTTACAAGAACACTAGTCCTGTTGGATCAAGGGTCTGCCCTACTCCAATATGACTTCGGCTAATTATATCCAAAGTGACTTCTTCAGAAACACCAAGGTATTAGGGGTTAGGACTTCAACATGGCTTTGGGGGAAGCACAATTCAACCCATAAACAGACATGCAGGAGACCACCTAGGAAACTGGCGGGAGAAGAGGATGGAGAAATGAGAGGAGAAGGGATTGTAGATGCTGGGGAATGCCTACTTTTAAAAAACAGGTGAGGAAAAGTAAAGAGGCAGAGAGAGCACAATGAGCCCTCTGTTCTCTTAAGGCTGATTTACCCCCATTTTCCCTGAGCTTTTCTTAGTTTACGCTATTTCACATTTCTGGAATTATTTTCCAAACTGCTGGCTGTCTATGAAAATCCTTCATTTCTCTCTAGGCCTACGTCAAATTTACTACTTGCATTAGTGTGTCTCCTGCCAGGCCTACCCCGTGAAATTTCTTCCTTCTCTGCAGTCCTCTAGCAGAGCTTATTTACCATTTTTCAACTTCTTGTTCTAATCTATCTAACAGAGATGTGCCCAACACCACTAGAGGCACTGGAACAACAGGGCCGACCAGACCTAAAGTCAGCTTTCACTGAGCTGACATCGAAGTTCCAGCAGGAATATGGGGAAGCAACATCTGGTATAGATTGACAGTCATCAGCTGAATGAATAATTAAGAGAACTTCTTTAAGGATTTAAGGGCCTTAATAAAAAATAAGCGTAATGGAGTAAGGGGGGGAATCCTAAGTGGAAAAATTTGTAGGATTACTTTGGCTAGGGTAATCATGCAAGACTTCTCTGAATATACTGACATGATCATGACATGACATGACATGATCTTTTTCTCTGAGGAAGTGATCTTGGACAGAGATCTGAATGACAAGGAGCCAGCCAATTAATGATGTGGAAAAATGTGCTGAGGTCCTGAGGAAGGAACATGGCTGGTGTGTTGGAGGAAGAGAAAGAAGGCCAAGGTGGCTGGATTATAATGAACAGGGGGAGAAATAAGCAGGACTAAGAGACTATAGAGTATTATAAGCCATAGGAGGGAATATGGACTTGAAGTACAGTGTGTCTTAAGGGAAAGTTCATATGACCTGATGAATATATTGTAAAAGATTTCTCCTGTTGTTGCAGAGAGACTAGATGGTATAGGGGCAAGTGCGGAGCATGGAGATCAAAATTTCGTATTTTTGTGTGCATATATTGTCAAGACCTCAACTTTGAGCCATATCTCTGAAAGAATACCAGAGATGAAATAGACAATGAGAGAGCAGCCACCACTTTCCCCCATCTGCTGGCCTTTTCCAGGCATAGGTACATGCCAGAAGGTGATTAGAAATGTGAAACTAAATGTAAAAGCTAAGCCACCTTGGAACAACAAGGGTGAGTTCCTAAGCACAAAAGGTCTGAGTTCTCTCTTAATACAGCTCTACAAGGTGGAAGGAGCCAAGTAAATGGGCCCAGGTTCTTCAGAAAGTGAGGGTGTGCTTACCCTCAGCCACTGTCATGGGCGCTATCCAGGGTGCTGAATGTCTCACCCCCAACCACCCCACCCCTGATGCTTTCCAAGGACTCATGGACATAGCTTGTCATTTATCCTATCAGTTATCCTGGACCTAATGCCTCACTGCTTTGAACCATAGCCAGACTCTACCGTGATACCACCCTGATGGCCTTCTGATCTTTTTTTTTTAAAATATTTTATTTATTTATTTGACAGAGAGAGATCACAAGTAGGCAGAGAGGCAGGCAGAGAGAGAGGGAGAAACGGACTCCCCACTGAGCAGAGAGCCCGATGCGGGGCCCGATCCCAGGACCCTGAGATCATGACCTGAGCCGAAGGCAGAGGCTTAAACCACTGAGCCACCCAGGCGCCCCTGGCCTTCTGATCTTAACTAACCTTTAAGTCAACACCTGTCTGGGCCATGTCTGTTTCATCTAATGTTAATTCTCTTCTTTGGGCATCAGAGAGAGAGAATATGAAATGGCAGCATCGCTAGTGGTATAGAGATAGGTTTGGGACTCTACTGTATGTCATGACCATTTGAAATAATAATGTCAGAGAAGCAGGGAGCTCAGTGGGTTCTTTTTTCCTTGGACTTATACTCAAAGGTGGTACCTGGCTGTTAAGCAGTTTATTGAAACAAACCTGTTTATATAACTCATCCAAAGTCTCTGCAACACATCTTAAAAAACACTGCTTAAGGAAGACACGTATTGCATAGAGCACTGGGTGTGGTGCATAAACAATAAATTTTGGGACACCGAAAAAAAATTAAATTAAGTTTTAAAAAAACAGAAACACTGCTTCTCCATCTGCAATGATTAACAAGTTCATGTACTATACCATTTTACTCCTCCCTTAAATAGCATCCTTGACTTTGCTTTAAAAAAAAAAAAAAAAAGAATATGTTCAACTGAAAGCCATTACTCAATTTCTTAAGTAATCAAGTTTATACACTAAGTAGTGGATGAAAATTTGTATGCTTTCAAATCAAACACTTTACCTCTTCAACTAAAACACTTAGAGCACTAGAGTAATCTGATGGATACTCATTTCTAGCTCTCTTCTTAAATAACAAGAAAAACAGGGACAGCTGCAGCATCTTCAGAAGTTTCTACCTGCATGTCAGACCCTTCACTGTCCTTAAATAGGTTTGAGGGTCAGTGTGACTTTTAAAGAGCCAAAGAAGTTCAGTAAAACTTTTTAGATGCATGTTATCAAGACTATCATGAGAAAATGGGACAAGAAACCATTAAACTTGCTCTGATGTTTCCTTTTTATATGCACAAACAAACCAAATACATAGAAATGCCATTCAAGTAAAAAGGAAATAAGCTACCTTATTTTTACATAATCTAAGAATAAATACATTGCCAAGAATGTCTTTGTTTGATCTAATGGTCAATTAATGTTGCTAATTTCTACTCACAGAACTCCCCAACTTCCCTTTCATCTCCAGGTCTTTGCTCATATGCTCATTCCTATGAACCTCCCTCCCGACCTCTTTCATTCTGCTCATTCGGCTCATCCTCCAGATTTAATTTTGAATCAGGGAACCTTCTCGGAGCCTGACTCAAGCCCCCCAGCAGGACTGAGTGACGTCTGGACTCCTATATAACACCCTCCACTCACCCTCATCTTGGCACTTGTCACACTGTCATTTAGTTGCCAGTTTATTTGTACAACTCTCCCACTACCTTTTAAGGCTGTGAGTCCAGGGCCTTTCACAGTGCTTTGCCTAGTAGAGGCAATCAATGAATAAATGAGTGAACTAAGAAACTGAATTATTTTTAAGATCTCTCCCTATCTCTAAAAGTTAATATCTCTTCCTCATTTTTATACTTTTTCCAAAACTGTGGACTCAATATTCACCTCATTTAACAGAGCTTATATAAGTGACTTCATACCATGATAAGAAGTTTCTGAAGCCAGACGGAAACTGTAGTTTATACAACTTATATACAGTAAAATTTTAGATAATATAATTTACAGTGCAATAAATCCTACTATTTGGTCTGTATATACAAGGTGGAAATAAGATATATATTTTAACCATCAAAAAGTAAATAGAAAGTTTTTAAACATTTGAACTTGAGATAATGCCATACCCATAAAATATTTTTCATTAGCTCACATTTCCTTCACTATTTTAAAGACATTTTTCTTCTTTTCTGTGTTTTTTTGCTCTAATGCCTTAATGGTCAGAGACAATACTTAGTCTGATATGAAGTTATATAGTACACTCTTCAAAGCTGAACAAATAAGATAAAAATAATTTGTGAGAATACTGGTATTATTCCTTGAAGAAAGGTCCTTTCTATCTTTAATCTTAGTAACTTGACTTTCATAACTAAAAATATTTATTTTCTTATACTCATCTATTATTTTCCTCATATAATAGCACTTTATCTATACTGACTTACTCTCTAATTGTATCATAAGAACAAGTACCTTTGCCTCGCCAGTAAATTTCCCAAATAAATTCCAAATTTCATGAGATTATAGATTATATCTTATACATATTTTCTCTTTTAACATCTTACACAGGTACAGAGTAAGTTTTTAATAAATATGAATTGTCAAAACTTTAGATTTAGCAACAATCTATTCCATTTACATACATTAAATCAAGGGTCAGCAAATTATGGCTTGCAGGACATTTCTGGTCAGTTCTAGTCTGGTTTTGTATATGAAGGTATATGTATACACCTACTTATGTATTGTCCATGGCTCCTTATAGGCCACAATCTCAGGGCTGAGTAGTTGCAACAAAGACTATAAAGCCTAAAACAGTTACTGTCTGGCCTTTTCCAAAAAAAATTGTTGCTGAACACTGCTCTCAATCATTTTTACAGATGAGAGAACTCAATCTCAGATAAGTGACTTGTGAGAGTTTGTAGTTGAACCTGTTCACTAAATCTACCTCTGTAAGATGATTTGTCAATACCCGAGAAAATGGCCGGTGAAAATAATGCTATTTTAGAATACATAAAAGTAAATAAAAGAAATATCACAAGTGGAGACAGCTGTTGAAAGACTTTTCAGGGCTTATGCTAACCAAAACCAAATAGAAATATCATCTTTCTAAATTAAGATAGTAGCATCTGGTAAAATCAAATAATCTATGTAGCTTTAACATGCAGATATGTCTATATATACGTATCCATGTGTCTATTTATTTATATTGCTATTTCTTTGTGTGTGTACATATACATGTATAGAAACAAAAATGTACTATCAGAGAATATCATTAATTTTATTTAAAAATCCAACAAAAAGTGCAAATCTTACAGATGACTTCTAAAAGATGTTGAAAGCAATGACTGTCCAAAAGACTGCTTTTTAAATGGACCAAGATAAATAAATTTAAAAAAGGGACCAAGACAAAGTGAATTCACCCAACCTAAACTCCTGTCAGACTGCCACTCCTGTGAGACAAAGGATCTTTAGCATAGATAGTTTAGGTAGTAGAAATGATTGATGTTTCCCCAGGGCATTCCCTAAAATGCAGCAATATGGACACTCGTGGAGTAGAAATAAATTGTAGCTGGCAGTTGAAGGGAGAAGTCACACTTGGTAAGCCACACACAAAAGAGGATCAAGGCACACAGGTGAATGACATGTTACAAGTCAATACTTACTAACTGCTTATACTGATAACATGTATCTCTTACAGGTCAGCAGCCATTGAGTCTTTTCATTTTAGCAACAAGTCATATCATCCATGAGACAACAAAGAGAGGGAAGAAGAGCAAGAGAAGAACCAGTCAAGTTAGAACTGATGGAAAGAACTGGTACTCTAGAGCAAAGGGCAGAACAGAATGCATATCTGGAAACAGCCAAGGTGGAGAGGTAATCGTGTTTAGGCAATTACACTGTATTACACTGTATCATATAAGCTTAGGTGCCTGCAACACATGAATATCCACCTGCCATCCCTAATCAGGGCACAGACCTCTTGAGACTCAGCTATTGAAGTCCTCTTCCCATAGAGTTGCTCAGGATTGCTTGGGTCTTGCCAGTGGAGAAAGCATAATTATTCAGCCACACCTGTCCTGGGCTTTGTCAACTCTTTCTCCTGAGAACTTTTTTTCGTCCATGTTTCTACCAAAGATACTAGTGGACCTACCAAGTATTAGTGTTTTCGTTTTACAAATGGCTGCTCCTATATGCCTTCCTTTTTCAGTTGCTTCCCCTCAGAATTAAAGGTGGAATAGGTTGTTTTTAACACGCTATTACCTTGAATACTTCTCTTGAAGAAGGCCTTGCAACCTTCACAGGACCAGACTCCATAATGGTAGCCCGAGGCATAGTCATTGCACACTGCACAGTAGCGGGTCTCCTTGGCAGACTCCATGGCCATGCTTCCTTTATCACTGGTACTGGCCAATCTCTCTCTGCCACCCTGGCGTCGACTGTCTGAATTTGGCCTAGAAAAAGAAATAGGAGAAAATAAAAACAGTGAATCTATTAACATTAGAAAAGCAAAACATGTACGCTCTTCTAAAGAGGCTTGGGGGCTGCAGCAGATCCACTTTATTCTGACATTTTGAAATAATGAATCATAATGTAAGCTAATCTTTCATTACCTCTTGCCAGCTGTTATAGCAAAAGGTGTTTGCCTATTATATTAACCTTGAGGGGAAATTGTTTATTGCAAACTTGCTTAAGAAATGGACTGCCTACACTAGAATATATTATCTAGAAAATGACAAAATGAAATTAACTGGTTTTTAATAGATTTATTCTTTTTTTTTCCTCAGGAATTCACAATTAATGCAGAACGATAAGAGACTAATGCTCATTCTAATTCCAGACACACTAAGGATCTTTAGGAAATAGAGGCAAGCATAAAGCAGCTGGGGCATTTGCAACTCAAATGAACTGATGAACAACATGCAACATGTATAGAAATATAACAATTCAGATGTTTATATCATTGTTACCATGTAACCCTGGAAATCAGTTTTTATAACTTGACTGTAACTTAAGGGTGCCATCCAATACTCAGTACTCCTCTTTAAGTGCGTGTAGACCAAGAAGAGCAGAGAAACACAGATGATTACTTCAACCTTTAAAATGTTCATAGAGGAAGCATATCCCAGAAAGAAACCTAAGAATTAACAGTAAGTTCTGGGAGAACCAAGGAAATGGAGAAGTAAAAAGCTTTAAGGAAGTAGAAAGATTTCAGAAGGAAGAGTGATCGACAGTGCCAAATGGAGCCGAGAAATCCAAAAAAAGCAAGGACTGATGAAATGTAGTAGGATTTGACAAAGAGGAACCTTAGCAAGGAGCTTCAGTAGAGGTACACAAGCACAGGTGGAAAGCCAGCAGGTGGAACAGAGAACGGAGTAGGAGGACATGAAGATGAGTGAAGACCATTCCTTTGAGAACTTAGATGTGAATGGGTAGAGAAGAGATGGGGTGGGGTGCTCACTAGAGAATATAAAGATTAAAAAAAAAAAAAAGATTTTCAGAATGGAAGCCGAAGCCTCATCTAGACTGAAGGGAACGAGCAATAGAGAGGGAAGAATTGGGGGTACAGAGGAGGGCAGAACAGAACAAAGTCAAGGGAAGTATAGCAGTTGGGATTAAACACACAGGTAGAAGGAACAGCCTCAACAAAGACACCTTAAAGAAGACAGAGAGAAAAGATCAATCCAGGATTTACTAGGCATGTGCACCCAAATAAAAGCAGTGGAGGAGAATTGAGGGTGTATGGTCAGAGCCCACCACAGTGCCTGGTATATAGTTGGCACTCAATAGTGTATTTAAATGAACTCATCAAATGTTTCAGAATGTACAGGAAAAAAAGAAAAGTTGAAAGATATTGGAAGGATAGATGGAGTGAAGGTTTCTATAAGATTACCCAAGGGGGGGGGGCGGGGGAGCTGGGACACCTGGGCAGCTCAGCCCCTGATTTTGACTCAGGTCATGGTCTCAAGATCCTGGGATCTGGTCCCACTGCCGGGGTCCTCACTCAGCATGGAGTCTGCTTGTCCCTATGCCCCTCCCCCTGTTCATACTCTCTCTCTTCCTCAAACAAATAAATAAAATCTCAAAAAAATAATAAAAAATATTTTTTTTTAAAAAGCAACCTAAGATGAGATAAAATGAATTGAAAACAGAGCTCCCAGGGCCTCTGATTAAAGAAACTCATGTTTCCTGCCTCTATTCCACACCCAAATAAGCAGACCATATTGACTTTCTCACTGGCCCTCCCTTTCACAAGCCCTGTCTTTCCTTTTAGCTCAAATTTTATGATCCTTTCCTGCCCTGATCACTCATTGATATTGTCCACAATTTTGTGGCATTGGCTCTCCAACAATACTTGCCATAATACTCACAAAATACTGGCTCCTTGCGTTGAGTGCATCTGACTTGGCCATTTTTTTCCATTCTGAATGACACAGCTCTTAGTCTGGCAGCCTCAAATGCAAATTCTTTATTTTTTAATATCTTTAGAGAGCACTGGCTTGCCGTTTGGGGTTCCAGTTCATAGTCTTCTGCCTATCCCCTTCCATTTAATCACAATGCTGTTGAACACCCCTCTCCCCAGTCAACCTGCTTGTTTACTAACCTCTTATGCATGATCCAAGTAAGTAGGAAGCAGCTGTGAATATATAACTATAGAAGCTCAGTGCCTTTCAGGGGCAGTGTGGTTAGCAAGCTGGACACTGACAGTTTCGAGGCCTTATAAATCTTAAGTACTGCAGCCTCCCTACACAGCTCAGGGCCCAGCCCACAACAGACATTCCATACACGTTTGCCGAACGAAGGAAGGGAGGAATGAATAATAGATGCATGGACAAAAGCTCCAAAGTATCAGGCATCTTCTGTCCATCACTGCACAATAAAATACTGCAAATCTTTAAACTGTGGTAGGATAAATGTAACATAAAAATTTATCAAATTTATCATCTTAACAATTTTTTAGTGTAGAGTTCAGTCACGTTAGGTTATTCACATCAGTGGTAACCAATCTCCAGAGCTTTACCATCTCACAAAACTGAAACTTCACACGCATTCAGCAATTCTCCATTTACTGCTCCCCCAAGGCCTTGGCAACCACCATGTACTTTCAATCTCTATGCATTTGACTCCTCTAGATAATTCATATACGTGGAATCATATACTAGTTGTCTTTTTGTAAGCGGTTTATTTCACTCAGCATAACGTCCTCAAGGTTCATCCATGTTGTAGTATGTGTCAGAATTTCCTTTCTTTTTGAGGCTGAACAATATTCCATCATACATATATACCATATTTTGTTTATCTATTCATCCACCAAAAGACAATGGACATTTGGGCAGCTTCCATATTTTGAATAATGTTGCTATTAACATGGATGTTCAAATCTCTCTACGAAAGCCTGATTTCAACTCATCTGAATATATACCCAGAAGTGGGACTCTTGGATCCTATAATAGTTCTATTTTTAATTTTGTGTAGAACCGCCATATTTTTTTCCCCATGTTGACTGCACTATTTTGCATTCCTACCAAAAATGCACCAGGATTCCAAATTCTCTGTATCCTTCCCAACACATGTTTTCTTTCTGTTTTGTTTTGTTTTGCTTTTTTTTCCCCATTTTATTTATTTTTTCAGCGTAACAGTATTCATTCTTTTTGCACAACACCCAGTGCTCCATGCAAAACGTGCCCTCCCCATTACCAACCACCTGTTCCCCCAACCTCCCACCCCTGACCCTTCAAAACCCTCAGGTTGTTTTTCAGAGTCCATAGTCTCTCATGGTTCTCCTCCCCTTCCAAATTTTTTTTTTAATAAACATATAATGTATTTTTATCCCCAGGGGTACAGGTCTGTGAATCGCCAGGTTTACACACTTCACAGCACTCACGATAGCACTTACCCTCCCCAATGTCCATAGCCCCCTCCCCCTCTCCCAATCCCACCTCCCCCAAGCAACCCCCAGTTTGTTTTGTGAGATTAAGAGTCATTTATGGTTTGTCTCCCTCCCAATCCCATCTTGTTTCATTTATTCTTCTCCTATCCCCCTACCACCCCATGTTGCTTCTCCATGTCCTCATATCAGGGAGATCATATGATAGTTGTCTTTCTCCGACTGACTTATTTCACTAAGCATGATACGCTCTAGTTCCATCCACGTCGTCGCAAATGGCATGATTTCATTTCTTTTGATGGCTGCATAGTATTCCATTGTGTATATATACCACATCTTCTTTATCCATTCATCTGTTGATGGACATCTAGGTTCTTTCCATAGCTTGGCTATTATAGACATTGCTGCTATAAACATTCGGGTACACGTGCCCCTTCGGATCACTATGTTTGTATCTTTAGGGTAAATACCCAGTAGTGCAATTGCTGGGTCATAGGGTAGTTCTATTTTCAACATTTTGAGGAACCTCCATGCTGTTTTCCAGACTGGTTGCACCAGCTTGCATTCCCACCAACAGTGGAGGAGGGTTCCCCTTTCTCCACATCCTCTCCAGCATCTGTCATTTCCTGACTTGTTAATTTTAGCCATCCTGACTGGTGTGAGGTGATATCTCATTGCGGTTTTGATTTGTATTTCCCTGATGCCGAGTGACGTGGAGCACTTTTTCATGTGTCTGTTGGCCATCTGGATGTCTTCTTTGCAGAAATGTCTGTTCATGTCCTCTGCCCATTTCTTGATTGGATTGTTTGTTCTTTGGGTGTTGAGTTTGCTAAGTTCCTTATAGATTTTGGATACTAGCCCTTTATCTGATATGTCGTTTGCAAATATCTTCTCCCATTCTGTCAGTTGTCTTTTGGTTTTGTTAACTGTTTCCTTTGCTGTGGAGAAGCTTTTGATCTTGATGAAATCCCAATAGTTCATTTTTGCCCTTGCTGCCCTTGCCTTTGCCGTTGTTCCTAGGAAGATGTTGCTACGGCTGAGGTCGAAGAGGTTGCTGCCTGCATTCTCCTCAAGGATTTTGATGGATTCCTTTCTCACATTGAGGTCCTTCATCCATTTGGAGTCTATTTTCGTGTGTGGTGTAAGGAAGTGGTCCAATTTCATTTTTCTGCATGTGGCTGTCCAATTTTCCCAGCACCAATTATTGAAGAGGCTGTCTTTTTTCCATTGGACATTCTTTCCTGCTTTGTCGAAGATTAGTTGACCATAGAGTTGAGGGTCGATTTCTGGGCTCTCTATTCTGTTCCACTGATCTATGTGTCTGTTTTTGTGCCAGTACCATGCTGTCTTGATGATGACAGCTTTGTAATAGAGCTTGAAGTCCGGAATTGTGACGCCACCAACTTTGGCTTTCTTTTTCAATATTCCTTTGGCTATTCGAGGTCTTTTCTGGTTCCATATAAATTTTGGGATTATTTGTTCCATTTCTTTGAAAAAAATGGATGGTATTTTGATAGGGATTGCCTTAAATGTGTAGATTGCGTTAGGTAGCATAGACATTTTCACAATATTTATTCTTCCAATCCAGGAGCATGGAACATTTTTCCATTTTTTTGTGTCTTCCTCAATTTCTTTCATGAGTACTTTATAATTTTCTGTGTATAGATTCTTAGTCTCTTTGGTTAGGTTTATTCCTAGGTATCTTATAGTTTTGGGTACAATTGTAAATGGGATTGACTCCTTAATTTCTCTTTCTTCAGTCTTGTTGTTGGTGTACAGAAATGCAACTGATTTCTGTGCATTGATTTTATATCCTGACACTTTACTGAATTCCTGTACAAGTTCTAGCAGTTTTGGAGTGGAGTCTTTTGGGTTTTCCACATATAGTATCATATCATCTGTGAAGAGTGATAGTTTGACTTCTTCTTTACCAATTTGGATGCCTTTAATTTCTTTTTGTTGTCTGATTGCTGAGGCTAGGACTTCTAGCACTATGTTGAATAGCAGTGGTGATAATGGACATCCCTGCCGTGTTCCTGACCTTAACGGAAAAGCTTTCAGTTTTTCTCCATTGAGAATGATATTTGCGGTGGGTTTTTCATAGATGGCTTTGATAATATTGAGGTATGTGCCCTCTATCCCCACACTTTGAAGAGTTTTGATCAGGAAGGGATGCTGTACTTTGTCAAATGCTTTTTCAGCATCTATTGAGAGTATCATATGGTTCTTGTTCTTTCTTTTATTAATGTGTTCTATCACATTGATTGATTTGCGGATGTTGAACCAACCCTGCAGCCCTGGAATAAATCCCACTTGATCGTGGTGAATAATCCTTTTAATGTACTGTTGAATCCTGTTGGCTAGTATTTTGGCGAGAATTTTTGCGTCTGTGTTCATCAAGGATATTGGTCTGTAGTTCTCTTTTTTGGTGGGATCCTTGTCTGGTTTTGGGATCAACGTGATGCTGGCCTCATAAAATGAGTTTGGAAGTTTTCCTTCCATTTCTACTTTTTGGAACAGTTTCAGGAGAATAGGAATGAGTTCTTCTTTAAATGTTTGGTAGAATTCCCCTGGGAAGCCGTCTGGCCCTGGGCTTTTGTTTGTCTGGAGATTTTGGATGACTGTTTCAATCTCCTTACTGGTTATGGGCCTGTTCAGGTTTTCTATTTCTTCCTGGTTCAGTTGTGGTAGTTTATATGTCTCTAGGAATGCATCCATTTCTTCCAGATTGTCCAATTTGTTGGCGTAGAGTTGCTCATAGTATGTTCTTATAATTGTCTGTATTTCTTTGGTGTTAGTTGTGATCTCTCCTCTTTCATTCATGATTTTATTTATTTGGGTCCTTTCTCTTTTCTTTTTGATGAGTCTGGCCAGGGGTTTATCAATCTTATTGATTCTTTCAAAGAACCAGCTCCTAGTTTCATTGATTTTTTCTATTGTTTTTTGGGTTTCTATTTCATTGATTTCTGCTCTGATCTTTATGATTTCTCTTCTCCTGCTGGGTTTAGGGTTTCTTTCTTGTTCTTTCTCCAGCTCCTTTACGTGTAGGGTTAGGTTGTGTACTTGAGACCTTTCTTGTTTCTTGAGAAAGACTTGTACCGCTATATATTTTCCTCTCAGGACTGCCTTTGCTGTGTCCCACAGATTTTGAACTGTTGTGTTTTCATTATCATTTGTTTCCATGAATTTTTTCAATTCTTCTTTAATTTCCTGGTTAACCCATTCATTCTTTAGAAGGATGCTGTTTAGTCTCCATGTATTTGGGTTCTTTCCAGCTTTCCTCTTGTGATTGAGTTCTAGCTTCAGAGCATTGTGGTCTGAAAATATGCAGGGAATAATCCTAATCTTTTGATACCGGTTGAGACCTGATTTGTGACCCAGGATGTGATCTATTCTGGAGAAGGTTCCATGTGCACTAGAGAAGAATGTGTATTCTGTTGCTTTGGGATGAAATGTTCTGAATATATCTGTGATGTCCATCTGGTCCAGTGTGTCATTTAAGGCCTTTATTTCCTTGTTGATCTTTTGCTTGGATGATCTGTCCATTTCAGTGAGGGGAGTGTTAAAGTCCCCTACTATTATTGTATTATTATTGATGTGTTTCTTTGATTTTGTTATTAATTGGTTGATATAATTGGCTGCTCCCACGTTAGGGGCATAGATATTTAAAATTGTTAGATCTTCTTGTTGGACAGACCCTTTGAGTAGGATATAGTGTCCTTCCTCATCTCTTATTATAGTCTTTGGCTTGAAATCTAATTGATCTGATATAAGGATTGCCACCCCAGCTTTCTTCTGATGCCCATTAGCATGGTAAATTGTTTTCCACCCCCTCACTTTAAATCTGGAGGTGTCTTCGCGTCTAAAATGAGTTTCTTGTAGGCAACATACTGATGGGTTTTGGTTTTTTATCCATTCTGATACCCTGTGTCTTTTGATTGGGGCATTTAGCCCATTAACATTCAGGGTAACTATTGAGAGATATGAATTTAGTGCCATTATTAGCCTGTAAGGTGACTGTTACTGTATATTGTCTCTCTACCTTTCCGATCTACTACTTTTAGGCTCTCTCTTTGCTTAGAGGAACCCTTTCAATATTTCCTGTAGAGCTGGTTTGGTGTTTGCAAATTCTTTCAGTTTTTGTTTGTCCTGGAAGCTTTTTATCTCTCCTTCTATTTTCAATGATAGCCTAGCTGGATAGAGTATTCTTGGCTGCATGTTTTTCTTGTTTAGTGCTCTGAATATATCATGCCAGCTCTTTCTGGCCTGCCAGGTCTCTGTGGATAAGTCTGCCGCCAATCTAATATTTTTACCATTGTATGTTACAGACTTCTTTTCTCGGGCTGCTTTCAGGATTTTCTCTTTGTCACTAAGACTTGTAAATTTTACTATTAGGTGACGGGGTGTGGACCTATTCTTGTTGACTTTGAGGGGGGTTCTCTGCATCTCCTGGATTTTGATGCTTGTTCCCTTTGCCATATTAGGGAAATTCTCTCCAATGATTCTCTCCAATAGACCTTCTGCTCCCCTCTCTGTTTCTTCTTCTTCTGGAATCCCAATTATTCTAATGTTGTTTCGTCTTATGGTGTCATTTATCTCTCGAATTCTCCCCTCATGGTCCAGTAGCTGTTTGTCCCTCTTTTGCTCGGCTTCCTTATTCTCTGTCATTTGGTCTTCTATATCACTAATTCTTTCTTCTGCCTCATTTATCCTAGCAGTGAGAGCCTCCATTTTTGATTGCACCTCATTAATAGCTTTTTTGATTTCAACTTGGTTAGATTTTAGTTCTTTAATTTCTCCAGAAAGGGCTTTAATATCTCCAGAGAGGGTTTCTCTAATATCTTCCATGCCTTTTTCGAGCCCGGCTAGAATGTTCAGAATCGTCATTCTGAACTCTTGATCTGACATATTACCAATGTCTGTGTTGATTAGGTCCCTAGCCTTCAGTACTGTCTCTTGTTCTTTTGTTTGTGATGATTTTTTCCGCCTTGTCATTTTGTCCAGATAAGAGGATATGAAGGAGCAAATAAACTACTAAAAGGGTGGCAAAGACCCCAGAAAAATGCGCTGTAACCAAATCAGAAGAGACCCCTAATTGTGGGGGGGAGAAAGGGGATAAAAACAGGTTCTGAAAAAAAAAGAAAAGGAAAAAAAAAAGGAAAAAAAAATTTTAAAAATAAAACAAATAAAAAAATATAAAAGAGAAAGAAAAATATATATATTTAGATGAACTAGTCAAAAAACGTTAAAAAAGAAAAGGGTAAAAGTTTTAAAAAATTTAGCAGAAGAAGAAAAAAGAAAAAAGAAAAAAAAATTGAAAAAAGAAAAAAAAAATTGAAGTAGCCGCAAGACTAAAGAATCATGGGGAGAAAGCCATGAGTTCCGTGCTTTGCTTTCTCCTCCTCTGGAATTGCTCTGCTGTCTTAGGAATTGAACCTGCTTTCTCCTTGATAGATGAACTTCGTCCTGGCTGGATATTTTGTTGATCTTCTGGGGGAGGGGCCTGTTGTAGTGACTCTCAAGTGTCTTTGCCCGAGGTGGGATTGCACCACCCTTACCGGCGGCCGGACTAAGTAATCGGCTCGGGTTCGCTTTTGGGAGCTTCTGTTCCCTGAACGCTTTCCGTAGAGTTCCGGAGGACGGGAATGAAAATGGCGGCCTCCTAGTCTCTGGCCCGGAGGAGCCGAGAGCCTGGGGCCCCACTCCTCAGTGCGCCCCCAGAGGACAGCACCCAATCACTCCCGTATCCCCAGCCTCTAGCCGCGCTCCGAGCTCACCCAGCCCGCGACCAGTTCAAGGTAACCCCGAGCTGAGAGTTCAGTCCTCGGCTCTGTCTCTGCAGCCGGCTTCTCCGTTCTAATACCTGCGAGCTCTCCGACACTCTGACACCCCCGATCCTCTGTGACCCTGCGGGGCCTGGGGCCACGCTGACCCCGCGTGGGCTTCACCCTGGTTTAGCCTCTGGAGCAATGTCCCTCAGTGGAACAGACTTTTAAAAGTCCTGATTTTGTGCTCCGTTCCTCCGCCGCTTGCCGGGAGCCGGCCCCTCCCCCCGCGGTCTATCTTCCCGTCATTTTAGATTCACTTCTCCGCCAGTCCTACCTTTCAGAAAGTGGTTGATTTTCTGTTTCTAGAGTTGCTGTTCTTCTTCTCTTCGCTCTCCCGTTGGATTTGTAGGTGTTTGCAATGTTTAGATAAGCTATCGAGCTGATCTCCTGCTACCTGATGTAGTCTCAGGCTGCTACTTCTCCGCCATCTTGACTCCTCCCTCCTTGTTTTGCTTTTTTAATAGCAGCCATCCAAATGTATTTGAGGTAATCACGGCATCTTATTTTTTTAAAGATTTTATTAATTTATTTGACAGACAGAGATCACAAGTAGGCAGAGAGGCAGGCAGAGAGAGAAGAGGAAGCAGGCTTCCTGCCGAGTAGAAAGCCCAATGTGGGGCCTGATCCCAGGACCCTGGGACCATGACCTGAGCCGAAGGCAGAGGCTTTGCCAAAGGCAGAGCCACCCAGGCGCCCCTAATCACTGCATCTTAAGGTCACCTCTCTTACCAACCATTCTTACCCCTTCAGTTATACATTTGTGTGTCTCCATTGATGCTAAGTTGTTCATGTCTTATTCATCTTTGGAACCCCAATTGTTTATTGTATAGTGCTTCATCCAAAATAGAGACTCAATAAATATTGATACTAAATGAATTAACCAATAACTGAATCAATAAAGTGTAAAAAAAATTTTACAATATAAGTGGAATATGCAAATATTATTTTTAAAAGTACTGGTAAAAGTTTAGTTGCAAAAGCTCATTTTCCCCAGATCTAGCAGAGATATATGCTATCCACAAAATGTCTTCCATGTACGCTTTATTTTTGAGATGTTCCTGGAATACGGAAAATCCACTGCAGACATAGAGCATAAAACCAGAAGGCCTCCAAAAAAAAGAGAGAAAACTACTCAGGCCATATTTCCTCCCCATAAAGGAACTTTTTTATCCAACTTGGAAAATCATATAGGTAACATTGTCGGTTATTGTTTTGGCCCAACCCTGCTCTATGAACGCTCCTAAATGGGGATGTCATGAAAAATATAACACAGATCAACCTAAAAGGCAAGTGAGATCTTCTCGTGGTCTGTAAAGCACTGTGGCACCTTGGAATAGGTTCAGGTTTTCTGGAATATCCATTTGGCCAAAGTAATTGGTACAACTGCCTCCAGAGAGAGATCTGTGTCCCCAGTATGCAGACTAACTTGGCCTCATCATTTGTAGTGGAAAGGAACAGAGTGGGAGGTGTCTGTGCCTGGACTCAGACCAAGCCACAAGGGTAGGCCAGGCACTGACCTGCGGTTAGATCAGCCCCCAGGGAAGAGCCTCATTAGAGGTCCCAGACTCATCTCTTCCCGCCTCTCTCTCCCCAGCCTTGCCCAATAGCATCTGTCAAAGACATGGCACTCTCAGCTTCATGCTTCTTTGGTAGGAAATGCTTTATACCATGTTTAGCTCAATGTTTCTTCCCCTCAGTCAGCCTCAGAGGCCCTTGGGTTTCTCCTTGGTTTTTTTTTAAAGATTTATTTATTTATTTGACATAGAGAGATCACAAGTAGATAGAGAGGCAGGCAGAGACAGAGAGAGGGAAGCAGGCTCCCTGCTGAGCAGAGAGCCCGATGCGGGACTTGATCCCAGGACCCTGAGATCATGACCCAAACCGAAGGCAGCGGCTTAACCCACTGAGCCACCCAGGCGCCCCTGTTTCTCCTTATATTTATAGAACCAAAATTAATTACTCTCATTTTCATGAGCTAAATGTATTCAAGTTCTGCCTCCCTTATCTCATTATTATAGCTGAAAAATTTAATTCTTTAGCCAATTTGCTAAAAGCTGTCTGTCTTTATAAAATTCTTATGCCTTCTCACTGAATTGTCACAAAACCTCAATAGTTTCTCATCTTGGGCACATTCTCACAAGACGCAGATAAGAAGTTGACTAGTTTACCAAGTTAAATGTTCTTCAGCCTTCCAGGTATGTCTAAAGATTCTCGAAAAAGAAGTAAGGTGGAAGTTTAAGGGCAAAATGGAGGGATGCGTTGTCAGCGACTGAACACATCACAGTTCGGAGGCACGCAAGTGCTTTAGGAACAGAGTGATGAAGGCAGAGAGAAGATGGGCAGAAACGTGAGATCAGAAAATGAGAGATAACACCACTGCAGCTATGGAAACTGGAAACTCAACTGACTAGATTTAGTTCCCTTTTCATTATACCCATGGACCACTAAATATTTCCCAGTGGGTGCCTACTGATATTATATATTCAATATGATGAAGAGAGAAGTCTGAAGGCATTCATATTGGGTCTAGAGAGTGGACTCTCTTAGACCAAATCACAACAGAGCATAACAAAGTGCATTTATCAAGAAGATTTTCATTGATCAGAGGAAGAGTTTAAAGCTCAACATAATGAAATATTGTTCATTTTCCAACCATAAATCATGGTACCAGCCAATCCAAAAGCATTTACCTGATGAGTCAAGAATTTTTTTTTAATTTTTTAAAGCTTTTGGTTTCTAGAAGAAACATTTTTGCAAAGCTAAGTGAAAAGAACCAACAGATGTCCACGCCCTAGAGATGGGGGGTAATTCAGTGCCAGTGGGATAACCTCATGAGACTCTAATCCCCAAATCAAATCCCCAAAGTTACATGCACCCAAAGGGCCTTATATTTTTTCTTGATGATGCTTACCACAATTTCCAGTCCTATTCTTGAGTGATTATTTACAAATATATGTTCCCCCTAATAAACAGTGAATTCCAGGAAGGCAGGGATCATGTCTCCTTTGCTCCCAGTTTTAACTGACACACATTTATGTCCTTGATGAACACGTGCTAATGAACCTCTTCCATCTAATCCATCACCAAATTATATCAGTTATTTCTTCAAAACGCTATGCCTATCTTCCTTTGCATTCCTTGTTTTCGTCATTCTTGCCTAAGACATAAATAACCCTACATCTGATTTACTAAAAGTAGTCTCCTGCCTCTCACAAGTCCTCAAACTCAGCCTGCCTGCCACTGTCAAAAGAACAGTCATAAAATACAACTTTCACCTTTCAATAACTTCTCATTACGTATATATGAGGGTCATTACCCTTTGGGGGGCCTCGGGGACCTGTTTGATAATATAGAGAAGACTCTGAAACTGTCTTTTCTAGAAAACACACATAAATGAACTCTCAAATTTGTGCCTTTAATTCTTTAATTTAATTCTAATAAATCAGGAAAATGAAATTTTAAAATCATCAACATATAGAATTAAGCTCAAATTCTTGAATTCCCTGCTCCAACCAGTATTGTTCTCTCTATAGCTCCCTGAGGAAAATGTTATCAACTCCATCTCTGAGAAATTACTCATACCACCATCTCTGCTATCTCTGCTTCCCTTCAGCCATCACAACTCACCTATCACAGAAAACTAAGCTAGTTCCCCATCTTCTTCAGGCTTGTCCTAAGTATTCCAACTTACCCTGGTTCACCTTTGAATTCCTACAGCACATGTCTTCACCACTTCTCTTGACACCTAGTTAGATACTGGATTATCACCTGTCTGACAGTACTCTACACCTGTTTCCTTTGCAGTATTTTCTTCCTCTACCAGGCTCCTAAATGTCACTGTTCCTCAGAGCTCTGCCGTCAGCCTTCTGTCATCCTTAGTGGACATTTTCTTTGTCGGAATCTTGGCCCTGTGTGTGACCACACTCAACTGCCAACCTACATCCCTCTCCTGGACTTCAGAAGTGGATACAAATTACCCACTTTGCAGCTCCTCTTGAATGACCCAAAGAAACCTGAAACTTAATGTGCACAAAACTAAACTTAGTATCTTTCCCAAAAAACCCACTTCTATTCCTGCATTCCCATTTTGGCCCTATGGCCCTAGGATCCAACCAAGGCATTCAAGCAGGCTCTTCCCTCTGCCTGACCCCAGAGTAACTCCTATTTAACCTATAGTCACGGCCTGAGCTTAATTTTCTCCATGGAGCTTTGCTTACCTCCAAGAGCTAGATTACACACACCCTGGGAGTGAAGCAGCCATCTTTTCACTCCCTGTGATACTATGATTTCTAATAAGAATATATATTTGGTCTTTGTCCCATTTCTTGCACAGAGCTTCTGAAACCCTTAGAATTTCCCAACTGATAGGAGAGCAACAAAGGTGTATCTTATACATTAATGAGATGACTTTTGGATCCCACCTAAGAATGAAGGCTTGTTGCCAGGGAAACCATCCGAAATGGAGAGTTAGAACTTTCAGTCTCCTGCCACCCTACGTCCCGCCTCCAGGGGAGAGGGGCTGGAGGCTGAATCAGTCACCACTGGCCAGCAATTTAATCAATCCCACTTACGTAATGAAGCCTCCATAAAAACGCAAAAGGACAGGGTTCAGAGAGCTTCCGGGTTGGTGAATATGGGGAGTTGCTGGAGAAATGGCATACCTGGAGAGGACATGGAAGCTTCAGACCCTTTCCCTATGCCTTCCCCAAGCATCGCCTCCACCTGGCTATTCTGATTCATATTGCTTTATTAAAAACAAAACAAAACAAAAAACCTGGTGATCTAGTAAATAAAACATTTCTCTGAGTTCTGTGAACAACTCTCAATTGAACCCAACAAGGGGTTCATGGGAACCTCTGATTTATGGCTAGTTTATAGTTAGAAGCACAAGTGAAAACCTGGGCTTATGATTGGTATCTGAAGGAGGGGCAGTCTTGTAAGACTGAGCTCTTAACCTACAGGGTCTAATGCAATCCAAGTAGATGGTGTTAGAATTGCATTAATTGCTTGGTGGTTTCTTGAACACACACACAGAGTCAGAGTCACACTCCCCTATATAAAACCCTTGGCAGCTTCCTACCACATCAAGAATAAAATTCAAGAAAACCCAGCATGATCCATGTCCTGTCCAACAGGGACTGACTCCACACACTCCCTCCCTGATCACTGAGTTGGCAAACGCTGACTCCCAGCTGCCCCACAAACACCAAGCCCCTCATGTCTCCAAGCCCTTCTCCATAACTTGCTCCCACTCCATGCAGTTCCCTACCTTCTCAAGTGTCATTTCTGACCTTGTTAAAGTAGTCTTTCTAGGACTTCCACCCTCTTATGCCCTCATAACACAACACGACCCAACATCAAACCAAATTTTAATTTATTTTATTATATAACTTCCCAACTAAAATGTAAGTTTCATTCCCCAGCACCTTGAAGAGAGCCTACTCTAGAATCAAGGGTTGAATAAACCAGGGCTTAAATAAATGTTGGCGCTATGAATCGGCATTTTGTTGTGCTCTGTTTCATTACTATTACCCCATGCACCATAACCCCCACCATGGCAGAGACTGTCACCCCTTTACTTATCATGGTCAACCAGCTCATGCTCAGCAGCCAGACACACAGTAAAGTGATTAAAAAGTATTTGTCATCTGAATGAGTTACAGACATGGTGAAAGCAGTCCCAACTCTACACCTGGACACTCCCATATCACAAACCTGTCCGCCACACCACAGCAGGAGTGATAGCTCTCCTCTGCAAAATGGACCCCTATTGGAAATCCTTCATGTCTCCTTAACATCTGTGGTAAGCCTTCTTAATCCTCTTTGGATGGTAGACCACAGGAAAATACTCTTATTTACAGAAACACAGATTTCACTTATAATCTTAGGGTACTCATTGGCCTCTGAAGCCCGTGAATGGTCTCCCCAAAAGACTTCAGACTAAGAATTCCCAGCCTACAGGAGAAATGCAGACTTAATTTTATGTGTTGCCCTTTCCAGATCAAGGCAGTCCATCTCTGGACCTTTGCCCACACAGCTTCCTATCTTGGCCAAAAGGCAAAATCTCCTGAGGGAAAATGCCCACTCAGAATTCAGAAATTCAGCCACCGCTGAATTTCTCAATAGAATCAACATGTGCTCCTAGAATATCACCTATAGAACTGTCTGGAATGGTCATCATCATCATTGGTAGTCACTGTGAATCTCCAGGAAAGGGATCCTATTACAGTCACCTTTGCTTTCCCACTTCCAACAAAGTACAGACAGTCGATTATGGAATGAATAAAATTATATGTCCCATACTGTGTGTCTTGCCTTCTTAGCTAGGCTATAGGTTTTCAAAAGTAAGTAAACTATATCTTAAATATTTTTTTATCACCAAAACACCTGGTATGGTACTTTACACAAAGAATGTATCTAATAAATAGTGAATAAATCCATCAACAAAGAATTAAGAACAGCTTTGCAAGAGGCATCGTTGAATCTGTTGCAGTAACAGAATGATGTATCAAGATAATGAGAAGCCAATTATTGATGCCTGTGTATGCAGCAACAAATATATCGATCTGATTGTGGCTTCCTGTGTATTTCTCTCTGCTGTAAATATAATATAAATGGGCCTAAGTTAGTGGTGATTGGTGTCTAGGACCAGAACTTACCTGTGGGTTTTTCCACACTCTATAAAGGTTTGTCTTTGAATTTTAATATAATCTCATTTTCCATGGCAGTAAACAGACATTCTTAAAAAAAAAAAAAAAAACGTAAAAGTTGATCCAAAATGGTAGCGTCTAGCAAGGATAAATCCTGAATCTCATTTTGAGAAAAGCCCAAGTTAACTGAGTCCTGGGCCAGGTTTGAGTAACCCATTAAGCCATGTCACATGTATTTTGTGGGCAAAGTCTTTAAGCAATTTTAAGCATTTTAAGCAAGCTAAAAATTATTTTCTGGATGAGAAAAGTCACTCCAAAGACTCCAGCTCCTTCACAATGCTCATCTGAAAACTTCATCTATCTCTTGCCTCATATTAACCATTTAATGAATGTAGTTCTTGTTTGTATTGATTGTGTGTCTTCTGGTTAATAAAAAGAGGCAGAGAATATTCTTCCCTAAGAGATGGAAAAGAGAAGTCCTTCCAGAAAATGACTGGTGGTACATACCATTGAAAGTCATATCCACCAAATGACCTAGGGAGAGAGCTTCTGCTGCTGGTTCCAAGTTCTGCCTGAAGTTCAAACCACACCCTGCATTTCTGGAAGACCAGCCTGACCCCCGACCTAACAAGATAAGGGGATCTGGGAGAATAGGCAAGTAAAGTGTCACAGAACACGAAAGGATAGTCATAGCGGGCCCTATTGTTGAGTGCCTTACAAGTCATTGATCCACTGAACCCTCAAACTACGCCAAGCACTACTATTATAACTGCACCTATTTTATAAATGAAGTAACTGAGGTACAGAGGGAGAAGGAGCTCACAAAAGTCATACAATCAAGCAACAGTGGGGTCAAAGAATCAGGC
Source organism: Meles meles (assembly GCF_922984935.1). NCBI lineage: Eukaryota > Metazoa > Chordata > Mammalia > Carnivora > Mustelidae > Meles > Meles meles. The sequence continues at coordinate 15,383,120 of NC_060070.1, forward strand.
AGTCTGATCCCAGAGCCCCAACTCCCAACAGAGAATGGAATCCTCGGGAACTCCACCCAAAGGCAGCAAGAGCCAAAGAAGAGTATTTTGCATGCTCTGGGAACAAAAATCCTTACTTCAGATATCATCCCTAATCGCATAAATAATAATCCCAGCTGAAATTGCCCACGGCTATTTATTACCCAGCCAATACTAGTTTCTTAAGGGAAAATGCTAATCCAATGTCTAGTGCAAAGATTGAAAACTCTGTTGAGTTCCTTGGAAACAGAATTTAATGGAGCTGAAAACAATACAGGAGAAGAACTAGATGAAAGTTTGAACATTTCCTTAAGATATGATCACATAAAATATCTATTTTAACTCATAAACAAATGGAGAGTGATGTGTTGTTAATGTCCATACATAAGAGTTCTGAAACTCTGCACAAAGAACATTAGCATTCACCATTCAAAATGTAAGGCTCTCTATAAAATGTCAAGAGGTTTTCCCACTCACTTAAGAAAAATATCTTCACCCCAAAATACAAGTGAGTGTTGATTTTTCCACACTAATGGGAAACAAGGATAGGCTGGCAGAAAGCTCCCTAAAAACCCCATTTAGTCAATATCTTTTTATCTGTTCTCGGTTTCTAATGTGTAACCAAATGACCTGATTTGAGTTTCGTCACCTCTCCTTTCTCTAGTCACACCAACCTGTTGCAAGTGCTAATGAACCGTGAGGGCAAGAAGCCCAAAGTGGGATGCAAGAAACAAGGCATCGGGATGACATAAAAGAGGTAAGTCAAGAGAGGCACTGTGGTGTGACACTACACCTTCTTAAAACAAGTCTGATTTCCAGCCTACTTTCCACACACAGTATGACATATATCAGGAGGATAAAACCTACCCATATACAGAAATACTAAGAAATCCATTCACTCATTGAACAGCATCGCAGGGAGTACAGGAGGGCAGAGGACAGCTGCAAGAGGAGGAGAGGAGAGGGGAGGAGCAGTAAGAGAGGGGGACAGAAGGAACAGAAGGATCACCTCTGCCCTCGGAAAGCAGACAACTCAAGGAGGAAGACAGACGTGAGCCTCTGGGAAATATAGTCGTGCTCTAACACTGGCCTCTGGTCAGCTTTTGAATGTGATTCATAAATCATTCATTTTTATGACCCTCCAAGAGATAGGAACAACATGTAACCACATAAAAAGTCCACACAAACATGTCTAGAACGGCAAATGGAAATTTTTACTTACAAAGATTATTTGGGAACCCATATGCCATTAAAGATCCATACTGTGACAAACACAATAAACTTCGGGACTTCTTTTAAACAAGGGACTGTTTAAAAGAAAACCAAAGGCCCAAAATGGCATCACTTGGGTTAAAGCCTCAGGTCAGTAAACCAGGGCTGGATCCCTAAACGAACTGCAGTTTCAACCTCCCCAGAAATGTAAGTCTTAAACTATCAATCAGGAATTTTCTGAGATGGATCAGTTAGGCAATCTGCCACCTGTGCCTACACCAACCCCCAAAGGAAGATGAGGTCAGTGGCATAATAAGACCCCTGCCATTCCCCCTAAGAGAAGATCTTGCCTGGAATAATCCTTTCTTTTCTTTTGTGTCTAACTCTCTCGCCCCACCCTCCTTCCTGTAAAAACCTTCCATTCTGTACAGCTCCTCAGAGTGGCCCTATCCTTGCTAGATGAGATATTCACTGATTTATGAATCGCTTCATAAAGCCAACTAAATCTTCATATTGATTCGGCTGAATTTTATTTTTTTAACAAGAGGCAGGGTACTGAGGTCGGAAAGTTCTAGACTGTTCTAGAAAGTTCTGGGTTAGAACCCCTGGGTTCTAGACAAAAGGCTGCCGGTAACAGCTACATGTGCTGAATCAAGTCACCAAACCTCTCTGGTCTCAGCTGCTTCTCTGTGAGAGAAGAAACCCCAACCACGTTCTCTAAATTCCTTTCCAGCTCCATGATTGTAGGACCATGATTCTATCCCATGCCTCTGACCAATGACACATCTCCGGCCAGCTAGAATTTCTTCAATGGATCTCATGAACGCACAGCCCATTTTCCAAAACTCTTTCCCAAGAGTGATAAAATGTGTACAGATGAGCTGGCAAAAGGCAGCAGTACTGCCTTTCAGTCTGCTCAGTACTCCCTCCCGTGACTGTGACCCATTCAAGATGACCAACACCCATTCCATCACAGAGAGCTGTCTGCGAGGGCCATTGTGTTTATAACCGCTAACATGACCTGCCCGCAAAAAAAGTCACTTCTCTAAAAGAGGCAGGAGAAACAGGAGGGGAAAAACTAGAGGGAAGGAAAACAAGAAATGGAGGGACAAAGGAAAGGGGGAAAGTACCTCTTTGTTTTGGGCATTTTCTTAGTTCACTGAACTCTACCGGCAATAACTGAAGCAGGAACCTGAATAGAACATACAGCTGAGATATCAAAGACAAAGTAAGCAGAATTCATCTACTGTGTCTCTCCGCCCAGGCTAGTGCACATGGCTGGAAAGAGCTCCAAAGCAAACGAATGATTCTGGAATAAGAGACAACTAGGATATGGTTTAAAAGGAACAGAGGTTCTTTGGCACAGAATGACTTCATCAAATCCTTAAATATAATCAGTGACCAGAATTGTAACTCTTCTGAGTAGGGGCCAATTGCTCTCTTAGGTGTGGAGGTTAAAACTGAATCTTCGGGGTTACTCTTCTTTGACTTTCCAATCCACCCAGCAGGAAGCAAGCTCAAAGAACAGTCCATTTTTGTGTGTGGATTTCTAAGAAGACACAGTAGATCTCTCTGTGATGTAGCCATGACCATAGCTGCAGATGGTGTCATTCAGAGACACAAGGAACACACGGGACATGTATCAAGCCACACGCCATATGGATCTCATGGCCAAAGATGATAGGGTTGCTGTGTGTGATATGCCTTTTTGGGGCCAGGGATTTCATAAGTTTCAGGAAGTTTTGGAATTCTGATGTGCTACTATTATCTCTTTGACTGAGGTTAACATATGCAAAGTGCTTTCTAGAAACTTCCTGTGTCCCAATCCCCCCCACGCATCTTTGTTATAAGTATTTTCACCGCATAACTAATCACCCATGAGGCAATTTTGTTGTAAAACATAAAATCACCAAAGTCAGAAGAGTGACATTCATTAAAAAGGACATAATGAAACATGAAAAACGAGTAACAAAATTAAAAAGACTTTATTGCAAATTCAAAATATTTGATTGCACCCGAAAGGTAGAGTGGAGATTTAGGTCAACCCTGTGCAGATAACGGATTTTATTTTGTGGATCGCACCTAGGCACTTGTCTTCAAAGTTGTTTAAAGAGGTTTTCTTTTTTTCTTTTTTGCTTGTTGATTTGTCTCCTCATTGCACTTTTTCTTTTTTCTTTTTTTTTTTTTGCTAAAATTTCCCACTTCCTTAAAAGAGGCATCAGTTTCCCCACACAAGGGTGCGTATTTGTAAAGGAACTCTGTTATTGCATTGTGAAAGCCACACTGCTCTTTATTCTTGACATATGCCACATGTTCGTTAATAAGATATTCCAAAATTCTATGGGAAATATGTGTTCAAAACTCTGTCCCACTATATAGATTATTATGAGGGTTAATATTTATATAATTAAAAGAAAATGGAAGCACTGGGGTACCTGGGTGGCTCAGTCGGTTGAGCGTCTGCCTTGGGCTCAGGTCATGATCCTGGAGTCCTGGGATTGAAACCCACGTTGGACTCCCTGCTCAGCAAGGAATGTGCTTCTCCCTCTTCTTCTGACTGTCCACCAACCCCCTCTCTCAAATAAATAAATAAATAAAATCTTTAAACAAAATGGGAGCACTGTGCCAACAGAGAAAGGAAACCAAGCTGTCAACTGGTTTGATAAAACCAAACCGTCAAACAAACCACTGTCGATCCATTTTCTTTTATCTTTTCCGGCAAAACTGCTTTACAACCAATTATTCACTAAAAACATTTGCAGCAAAAATGCTGGCAGCAAAGATGCTTACAGTCGATGTACCTAGAACCCTCTGGAACACCCCAACCTCTTTCTCCTGACTCATCTCCTGGTGTTCTTTTGCCCACCTTCGAGCAGCCCATTATGTGCCAATTACTTCCCAACCAGCCATACCTTTGCTCATATTGTTTCCCGCCAAGAACACCCTTGTCCAGCCCTGTTAGCCCAGAGAAATCCTAACAGCACTCAGACTCAGCTTCTCCACTCTGCTACCCCCAGACAGTGTGCCCACATCTTCTCAACCCTCTGCACGCTGCATTGCAATAAATGGTTACACAGGTTGTCCACCTGTTAGGGTGTGGAATCCCTGAGAGCAATATCTAACATATAGGAGGCAGCCAAAAGCTCTTTTGATAAATCAAATTCAGGGGCACCTGGGTGGCTCAGTCAGTTAAGCAGTTAAGCATTTGCCCTTGGTTTGGGTCATAATCCTGGGTTCCTGGGATCAAGACCTAAGTGGGGCTCCCTGCTCAGTGGGGATCTTGCTTTTCCCTCTCCCTCTGCCCCTCTGCCTGCTTATGCACGTGCTCTCTCTCTCTTTTTCTCTCTCAAATAAATCTTTTAAAAATAAGATAAGTAAATAAACTGAATTTAATTAAGTGAATTATATGGAACTAGTTTCATGATATCCTTAAAATAACTAGAAATACGTTAAGAGGTTAGTAAATCAGCCCTAATATGTGTTCTATTTTCTGCTCAAACTTCTCACAGACAAGAAGAGATTATAAAGCAGAAGAAATTTCAAGTTGGATAAGTCACTTCCAATTCGCCAGAATTTTCTAAACTGCTCTCTAAGGGCCTTTAGAGTAAGTTACTCAACATTTAAGTCACTCTGTGCCACTTTTCCCCCTCTGAAATTAGGAATAACAACATTTTCTGTAGTTGAAGAATTGAAGTCACTAGATAATGTTTATGGAAAAAATAAATACGTAAAAATCCTCAGTAGAGATGTTGATGTTTTGAAATAAATATACAGTAGTCCTCCAATAAATGTAAGGCAGTGAAGAGGATTTTAATCACTATGCAATCCTTTTTTTTTTAACTCTGCAATCCTTGACCTCCTCATTGACATGCTACATGAAAACTATAGAAAATCCCATCCACTCCACTTTCAAAGTACCTAACAATACAAATTCTTGACATTTCAGGAAATAATGTTAATTTTAAACAAGTAAGTAGGGTGGTTGTGATTTTTTTAAAAAGTCATCATCCTTTAGAAATGCATACAGAAATATTTACAAGTGAAATGCCATTGAGAAATCTGCATATTAGAACACATAAAGTCATTTTATTATTCCATTTCTGTAAAAGGGTTTGAAAACCTTCACAATAAAAATTCAGAAGGTATACTCCTTTTTTTCAAACCCTCTACTGGATCTCCAGTTCATTCAGAGTAAAAGCCAGACTCTTCACAATGGCATGCAGAGGCCTTACATACTCCAACACCCCCCCCCCCCCCCAATTCACCTCCAGCCTCTCAATTCCAGTCATCCTGGCCCCTCTGTTTAATACACACCAGGTATGACCCTGCTTCAGGGCCTTTTCACTGCTGTGACCTCAGGCTAAAATGCTTTTCACTGGGATATCCTCATGGTACCATTCTCTTCCCTATTTCAAATCATTGTGGAAAGTCACCTTCCCAATGGAACCGTTGCTGATGTGTCTGATTCGTTCACTGGTCTGCTCACCGTGTCTAGAACAGTGCCTGACATACAGTAGACGGTCAATGAATATTTGTTGAATGAACCAATGAACGAATGAATGAATGAGCCAACTGAGTCAGCCATCCAGTGACTCCAGATGGAGGTCTCACAACATCATCACAGCGAGGTCAGAGCATGTCAGCCAACTGCACTGATCAGGTCAAACCAAACACCGGACAGTGATTTCAGTGGTCCAAAGTGGTGCCCAGGAAGTCAGCAGAGTACATACGGCAAAGTTTTCTAGAGCCTGAGAGCGAAGCAGCCCGAACACCCGGCGGATCCCTGAGCTAAGGCAGATCCCCCACCCCCACCAAGCAGCTGGCCACCACCATTGGCTACCTGAGCAACATGATGTACAGACCTGCAGCCATCCTGTGCCCCCTGGAACGTCAGGACGTTCTTGAAGACCAAACCCAGGGATTACAGACTGGTCAGCAAAGGCCTACCGGGCCGCCGCACCCCCATGGTGGCCCGCATGCGACGTTGGAAATGCTGACCTCCCACACACATGGCTGAGAAAGGCTGGCCTGGGCTTCTGGGATCACAGACTCTCTAGAACAGACATGCTCACCAACTCTAACCAGGATGGAGCAGAATCTGTTTTTGCAAGGCTCGGCTCATCTGTAGAACCAAAACGTGCTGCGCATTAGAGGTCTATCATTTGAGAGACATTTTCAGGTGATTTTTTAAAAAATGATCTGAGCTTGGACACGGAATGAATAAAAGCTGTGAAGTGGGGAGGGTTGGGGGGGAACAGCTACGTGCTGCTACTCCTTGGAAACGTCAAGGTCTCGGGTTCCCTAGCACAGGATGGCAGGACGTCACTCACATCTGTAGTTTCCTCTCGCTTCCGGGCGGCAGCTGCCAGCGCGTCCTCCGGTTTCTAGACAGTATTCTCTGATGGTTTTGTCTAGACAGCAGAGTCAGAAGGAACCTGAAATCTCTGGGAATAAGGACTCAGATTTCCAGGATCTACGCCACTTATTCCATCCTCATGTAAGACTTTGCCTTGGTCAGAGGAGAATCAACATCATGTATCTCTATTCCTTTATAAGTGATATTTCTAACTTTTTATATTTAGCTCTGAAATACTTTTCTCGATTCTTCGGCTATAGTTCTGCTAGGCATAAGCATGCTACAAAGCCAAAAGCAAAAAAAAAACGAACAAACCAACATTTGATTCGCTGCCTTTCCACTCCCAGCTCTCTGCTCAAGCCTGGTTCCCATCCAGCGGGGACAAAAATCACTCAGCTGTTAGTCAGTGGCCTCGGCTGCCACCAGCTAAAGCAACACATTTCTCAAGCAGCTGAGAAGCCTGGAGAAAAACCTGTCCAGCCCCACTCCAACCCTCCCAGCTCCATCTGGGAGTATGACTCTGGGAGTTCTTCAAAGTCGCTGGGTTGGGAGAGAGCTAAAGGAAATATTTCCAAGGCCTTGGAAATTCTCACTCACACTCCATTCCCTGTGGTCTCACTCATAAGCCTTCGGAGACTTTCCCCCCAGAAAATTACACACATACAGTTATCTGACCTATACTCAGAAGATTATTGGAGCATTTCCTTATCCCACTGACTCCAGCGTATCTCCTTTTCACCCCATAGCCTAGATTTTTTTTTTTTTTTTTTTTTTTTTTTTTTTTTTTTTTTGCAATTCCCCTTGAATCCATGCACTGGAGATCCCCCATGCCACATACCATTCCCACAAGCCCCCACATGGACCACTGGTCTTCCAAGCCACCATGGCCAAGCTCAAGTTCTCTGCTATCAACTCGGCCACTCCCAATGCGCTGCAAACCAGAGGTGAAGGGGAAATGCCGATCTGTTGACGACGTTATCTAGATAGAAGTCCTGCTTTTTCTTCTAAATCTTTCACACTCTAGAAAGCATTTCAGGGAATTCTTTTTCCAAACGACTATTTTCTCAAATCTAACAATGCTACAAAAGTACAAGAGAATTTCCCCCCAAGACAACCAAGTGTTGTTTCTATAGCACTCACTATACTACTCCCTCAACGAAAGTTGCCTAACTAGTAGCTCTTTTAACCACATCCTATTTCTCTTGCAATTTTGTAATATTACATTGTAATATCTGCCCTTGTCTTTTGTCTATCTTTCCAGGTAACAGAATGAACAGATATGTCCTTCTTTGCTTACTTTAAACCTACGTCCTTCATTAAAATTAATGACAAGGACAAAAGTAAGTGTGCAAGTTCTATACTGGCCTGCCTCCTTTCTTGATAGGAAAAGACAGGCAGGCATCTGTGTGCTTGCTAGAAGGGGAAGCCATAAAAAAATAACCTTCAGGCTTCAAAAAACACAGTAAACAGTGAGGCAACATGGCTAGTCCTGCCAGATTTAACCAATAAAAATGCAAGACGCCCAGTTAAATTGAATTTCAGATAAACAACAAAGAATTTTTTAGTGCAGTATTACCCAGGACACAGTAATGCTCAAAATTTTTTGCTATTTATCTGAAACTGAAAGTTACCTGGGCATCCTATAATTCATTTAGCATTCCCAAACATGATGGGTTTTAAGATTTTATGTATTTATTTGACAGAGAGAAAGAAATCACAAGTAGAAAGGCAGGTGGCAGGGGGTCAGGAAGAAATTACAGAGTCGAGTTCTGGGCAGTGGGAGCATTCATCGTAATGGGCTTTACTGTGCTTTTCTTGTCAAGAGACAAAAGTCTGTTTTGGACAAAATTAGGCCATTTGTAGGTGCATCATGTCTTAGGCCAATAGGATATCACATTAAATTAATGTTCACCTATTTACTAAAATTACCTAGGAGGTTAAAAGACTAATGTACCTTCTGACTCACACAGCTTGGGTCATTCACGGTGAAGTACTATCTAGCAAAACACAGGCAGACATGTGGCTTTAATTGATCTTTCTCACTTTCTGCCCCACCCCCCCAAACCCTGTCACTCTCTTTCATGTAGATCCAGTTAGGAAGCTGGGACAAGTCGCCACCGACCTAGTCATCGTCTCTGTGTACAGCGCCACTTGTCCGCAAGGCCAACAAGGCACAGAACATAGGGCAAACGCCTCTCAAAATATCACTGCAGTTGTTTTGTTTTGAACTTCTCGGTGGAAATCATTTTGCTGAGAGCATACCGATAGCCCTCTCACAACCGGACGTAAATACATTTTGCTCCACGATTCCTCACCAAACAGGAAAGAAGGAAGAAGGGCCACCTCTCACAACCGGACGTAAATACATTTTGCTCCACGATTCCTCACCAAACAGGAAAGAAGGAAGAAGGGCCACCTCAGGAAGTCTGCAGTCGCTTCCACCACTTCGAATTATTTTCCCTGCATACATATAAATGCCATAAAATGTTAATAAAAGCAGATTTAACTTCTACCCAATTCTCTTTACAATGTTGTGAATTACAAGATTAATACCTCCTTTGTATATATTTTCACTGGCAACTCGAAAAGCTAAAGAGCTGTTAAAATTCATTAACGGCTCCATAACATTGAAAGAATTAAAAGTGAAAAAAAATTATAGGTTGCTGTAATTATAAATCCTATCCTGATCGATATAAATGTCTACAGAATAAATGGTGTTAAGTGATCTCGGGTTAGTACGGTTGTAACCCAACAGCCAGGCATGTCCTTCTGTAACGTGTCTATCAGGAACATGAATTATACTTAGGACATATGGTTCCACCAATTGCCATTCTTATTAAACTTACATTTCATTTCCTGGAACAATATTAAACTACAAACTTAATAGTAAACAGTATATAACCGACGTTGGGTTTACTAATTAGCTTCAAAGAAGACGCATGTTTTTCAACACTGGGACCATGTTACAAAAAAAAAAAAAAAAATCCCATTGTAACCTGACTGCTGGGTCAAGCACAGATTGAATTTTTTTTTTAATTTTGCCAATACTAAGGTGAAACATCTATTATGAAATAAATCAAATTCCATTTTCACATTGGTAATTGAGACACAAAAATAGCACCCAACCGACTTAGAAATCTGAAAGGAGTCAGTATAAGTTTCCAGAGAAATCTAGTAATTCCTAACCTTAAAGCCCCAAACACAAAAGAAAGGAAAACAAAAAAAGAAATCTCCAATCACAAAGTAAATAAGATAGAGTTATCAGAACTGAAGGGGATTAATCAAAATGTAAGTACAGGAAGTAAGTTTCCACTAGAGCTTTAAAACTGAAGTGGCAAACAGGGGTTACAAATTCTCACTCGGACCATTTACCAGTTAGACAGACAGCCCGTCCAGACAGGCAGGGCCTGGCACCCTCACTTCCCCCATCGTGACTGTTCGGCAATGTCAGCAGCAGACATTCCTTCGTTCCACTCGCCTTGGGTTTCCACTCTCCATGCTAGCACCATGACAATGGGACAGCATGGCCTCTGTGTCCTCCGTGAACATGGGCCGGTCATACCTCCACATCGACAGGATGAAGTCATGGGCTGGAGATGATTGGGTTCTTATCCTGTTCAACCCGCACTCGCTGACATTTTTTGGAGAAGCACTTCCCCTCTCTAGATTTTAATCACTTGGCTTGGGAAATATAGAGGTAGGAATACATCGTGCTTATGGCCCTGCCTAGGTTTAAAATACTGATTTCGTGATTTTTTTTCTGCGTAAAGAGAGGGTTGGGCCAAATGAGCACAGTAATTCTGTCCATATTTAAAAACCACTGGATAGGTTTCATATACAGAGAAAAGCATTAGTCTGCTATCAGGAATTCTTTGTAGGATGTTGTTCAATGGACCCTTCTGATATTAGAAGAAAAAGCCATCCTCCTACTTCATGGAAAAAAAGAATGTTAAAACATGCTTTAAGCAAGCATCACAAAAATAGCCACTTCCCATAAAACTGAAAGAAGCAGCCCAGGGACATAATCTAGGATTAAAGCATTGTCACAACTAACTATTAAAATATTACAAGGAATTAGCAAACCAACTGCCAAGTAAATCAAGCTCCAGTCAATTTTTCTGCACACTATAGTGCGTAAAGCTTGAGCTCCAGAGTCCAACCTGTAGACTTAGAATCCCGAATGCTCCATTACTGAATTATTACCAGCTATGTGATCATGGGCAAGTCACCGGCCCTCTCTCACTCTTAGTTTCTTTACCCAAAAGATTAGAGTAATATCAGTACCAACCTCTAATGGTTGAGATAAGGCAGCAACAAGATTTTCCACTTAAGTCTTTCAGCAAGGTCTCTGGCGCACTTTGCTTAGCAAATGGTATTATTAACGTTATTTCACAGACTCTTAGCAGCTTACTCTCATTTGGTTCATTTAATAGTTTGGCTCTATAAATCATCGAGCAGTTACTCTGCGGAAAGAACTGGTATGGAGATGCAGGGAGTATCAGGGAATGAGACACGGTTTCACATCACATCCTGCCCTGCCCTTCTTTGCCTGGTTAAATCCTCTTCCCATCAAAGCATTTGGACCTCTGCATTCATAGTTGGGGGCCCTCCATCAAGTTAAGTGGCCTCCACAGTTTTCCTAGTAGTGTCTTCTTTGTGACAATTCTTATTCCACTGTTTTTTAATTGTCTCTACATTTTAACATCTTCCTTGTTCGTCTATCGAAGCTAAGATGTCCAATCTTTACAGCTACCATGGAAGTCAGTACACGATCAACATTTAATAAAACTTGCTGAGTAAGTGAATATATCCACTAATAAATAATTTCATTAAATTAGTCTAACTATAGAATTAATAAAATTCATAGAGAAGTTTATCTGGTGAAACGCCCAGAAAATGTGCAATCCATGCACCATGAACATTTGAGAGAATGCCAGGTGAAAAATCCAGTGGGTAGAGGTTGACATTTGAGCTGAACACCTTGACTTCTGGTCTAACAGAGATGGGACAAGAAGAAAGTTTTCCATTAGAGATGGGAACGAGCATGAAGAAGTGGGGAAGCACCATTTAACTATGAGTTTGAACAGGAGCTTCATGGATGAGAGGAGGAGATTAGTCTAATCAAATTACAAGGGCTCTGAATGTCACACTCTGGACTATGCATGTGTTCTGTGACTAGTGAGAAACTTCTGAAAGGTTTTAAACAGAGGAAAGATCAGATCAAGTACATACTTTGGGTAGCAAATTGAAAAATTGGAGTTTAAAAACTTGAAGGCTGCGAAGCCAGTTGGGAACTTACTAAACCAGTAACAGAGAGCTGGCCATGTGTGGAGAACAGAGAGAATGATGTGAGAGACATTTGAGAAGAAAATTCTTGTCTGTGTCTTTTAAGATGTCATAAATGACAGATACCGTGTTTCCGGGAACTAAAGCTGTTCAGAATTAAAACACTAGAACCTGTCAACTCTTCTCCAAGTTACCTGAAACTTTGCTAGCCATCTCTCAATGTCAAATGTAGACTTCTCAGAATAGGGCGAGCCCGGTGATGAGTATTAAGGAGGGCATGTATTACATGGAGCACTGGGTGTTTCACGCAAACAATGAATCATGGAACACTACATCAAAAACTAGTGATGTATTGTATGGTGACTAACATAACACTAAGGAAAAAAAAAAAAAAGAACAGGGTTGGACTCATTATAGAAAAGCAATTTGTTGGGGGGGGGGGGTGGCGGGAGGTGCACCTGGCTGGCCCAGTGGGTACAGCATGTGACTCAATCTGCAGGTTGTGAGTTCTAGCCCCATGTTGGGTTCAGATTACGTAAAATAAAATCTTTAAAAAAAAAAAAAAAGAAGGAAAGAAAAGAAAAGCAACTTTGGTTTCATCAGTCACAACTGCTGAGCACCAGAAACAAAGAACAAAGAACCAAAAAGCCCGGCACCATCACGGTGATAGTCCCTCACCGTGAGGGACCTAGAACATCTACTGCAAGTCATGTGGGCACTCGAGTGTGCCCATGTTCGCTTCTGAGCCAAGGAGTTGCATTTATATGTGCTCTGAGATTTCAAGGATGTTCTTTGAGCTGGTGACTCTGGGCAGTCCTGTGAGGAAATGAACAGCCATGAGACTGAACAATGTGGAAAAGCCTCACCAAACTGTACCCTGGGCATTCGTGTCCATTTTCTTTACCGATGAAGGAGTCTTCTAAAATGCAGAATGTGGGGGAGCGGAGGCCTAAGGGGAGGAAGCATTCAAAACAGCACAAATTCTATTTGCTAAAAAAAAATTCTGTAAATACCTCATGATAGAAAAAGAGTACACGAGGAGAGCTTTTACTAGGCCCTTGACATCAGAGACTCCGGGGCCCTTTCCAAACATGCAATTTGAAATTTTTAAAGGAATCAGTTCACTGTACTGATATTTAGGGGTTTAGAGTTGCATAAACAATGTTAGAGTCTGGTGGGTGCCAACTATCAGAATTATGGGAAAGAGAATCCTGGGGCGGCAGGGAGCGGGGGTGAGAGGCAGCGGAAGGGTGTGCAGGTAAAGTCTTCAATCACCATTGATTATCTAAACCCTCAATGGAAATCTACATCATGCAGGCTAACCGGCCTAGGCATGTGTGTGTGTCCTAACCTTCAATTTGTCTGCTTTGCATCTACTCAACATCCAACGCACCTGCCTACTTCAAATCTTATTCTGGGAAGATGATGAGGAGAAATTAATGTGGCTGTCATCCTTCTTCATACCTCTGCCTCTGAGACCCATGGGGGCCCGATGAATGGAGGGTTTGGAAGTCAGGCAGACCAGGGTTTAAACAGTCCTCTGCAGGGGGGAGGGGGGGACACACAGCAAAATCACCCAGGGGATTCTGAAGTCATCCTTGATTCAAATGTGCAGGCAGGGTTGGAAACCCACTTTTGCAGATGCGCTAGAATGTAGCTTCCGTCCCTCTTCCTTCTCCATGCTCCTGTTTTCCCAATCACAGAGAAATGCCTTCCTTGCCCTCTCTCCATCATGGCCCTCTCCATAAACCGCTAACCTCAACTTCAACTATGTCCCTCCCTGGGATTGCTCCAGTCCACAGCACCTAACGCTGCTCACTCTTTTTATTGATTTACTTATTTTTACTTATTTGGAGTTTATTAAAACTACTTTGTTTTGTGTTTCTAGTATAGCACCTGGCATAGATTAAGCATTCCAAGAAAAACTGACTTCCTGCTTCCTTTAGGTTGGAAAATGTAACTTCTAATCACAATAGGGTATTAAATTTGGTCCCTTGATGGCAAAACAAAGACATATAGGGAAGTCACCAACATTCCAGACTCTTAAAGAGCCCTTACATTCACCTTCTTCAGGGTAGAGTTGCCAATTCCCTTCTAAAGGAGTTATAAAAATAATGGCTTGATATGTGCCGGGCATGTTTTAAAAGCTTAATGTCTATGAACTCATTTAATCCCACAACAACTGAAAGATGTAGGTCCTACTTTGATTGGCATTTTACAGAAGAGTAAACTGAGGCACCGTGAGCCAGAGATTACAAGCAGGCAGCAGTCAAGTCAGAAACATAAGCTGCCTGCCTCCCAAGCCTGTACTTGAGTCCCTCTATTACATACAAGCAATCCTCATTATTTGTGGTAGTTAATGACTTTCAAGCTTCCACAAAGAGAAAATTAGTTACTACTACACCACTGTTCTGAGGGGAAATACAGCCTTGCATTTTTAATAAGCCTCTGATCATACCATCTCCACCAACCAATCATTAGGTAGCCTCATTTCATGGGTGTTTCTGTTTAAAGATATCTTATTTAACGTGTATTACTGATTCATTAACACTGAACACACAGCCAACAGCATTAGAACTCGTGCCCAAAGTTTATCGAACACACGTGTTTTCTACAGCCTTGATCGGACACATCACAGCCTCCTGGTACTCAGGAACATTAGGAAGCACTTCAGCATTATGCTTGGGAGTCATTTTCAACAGCAAAGTCACCAACAAAAAGCCCGGAAATGGGAAAAAAAAAAAACACAAAAACACAAAAACACAAATACAAAAACAAAAAACGTGGCACTACACAGATCCGAGCAGGGCACTTGTTTATAGGAGAACAGCTGACACGGGCACACCTTGTTTGCCCTCAGCTGGGAGCATGCGTGTCGGAGGACTCAAAGTTTTCACCACTCTGCCCACATCTGTGAATGACCAAGAAAGGGCCATGAGTCCTGATTTGGGGGTCCCCAATAAATTTGAGCAAGTAGGCAAATTTGTGAGTACGGACCCTGCAAATAATGGCAATCAACTGTACTTGGAATACCCATTGGACTCCTTTCCACTTTAATTCCTAAGGGAGAGGGATTCACAAACTCCCCGCATTCCTCCAGTCCCGCTCGAAGATCGACTGCTGGGGCGCTTGGGTGGCTCCCTTGGTTAAGCATCCGCCTCTGGCTCAGGTCATGGTCCCAGGTCTGGGGATCAAGCCCCACATAGGGCTCCCTGCTCAGTGGGGAGCCTGCTTCTCCCTCTCCCTTTACTTTCCCCCTGCTTGTGCTCTCTTGCTCTTTGTGTCAAATAAACACATGAAATCTTTAAAAAAAGAAAAAAAAAAAAAGATCCACTGCTGAATGGCCATTCTCCCAGTAAGCAACCTGAGCGAGTCAGTATATCCGGTGTTTCCTGCCTACCATCAGCCATCCACTCAGCTAAAAGCTGCTCAGAACATCTGTGTGCCACACCCTTCGCTAAGAGCTGAGAGAAATGCAGTGAACAAGACATGGTCTCTGTTTGACCAGTGCTCAGGGATTCCTCCTACTTGAAATCAAAGGGAGTTCCAAAGGTCCCACAAGTTTTTCAGATACTACAGAAGATACAATTTAGTTCTCAATGTAACTAAATTGTACTTGTACTCAAATTAGAATGTACATCCTTTCTCTCTGAATTGCTTGGAATGTTCCAGCGGAAATAAACACAACCATTTGTAAGGTCTTCCAAAAAAGACAGATGTAAAAGTTAACAGAAGGAACCCTTAAAATCAACCATGTTTCTGACAATGTCGTGTTGTGCAAATTCTACAAGAGCAAAACACAAACACAAACAAACAAACAAACAAAGCGCCATTTAAAATACTTTCCTGATACAAGTAAAACCAATCATGGATACACCTATGCCTGTTCGAAAAGAACAGGTTTTTTTGTTTTGTTTCTGAGTTCAGAAGGAGAAGTTCCAGTCCACTTTCAATGCCTCATGTAAATTCACATGGGTCTAGAACCCCTGAAACCAGGAGAAAGGGGCCAAGGCTGACTTCACTTATCCCTATACTAAATCTCCATGCAGAAGACCATGGCGTTAGGACTCCATCCATTCACACAAGGAGATTACTGGCAACTGTGTGCTAACACGGACACCTGAACTGCCAGGAATACAGAAATGCATTTCCTTTCATCTATGCCATTGATGAGCTACACAATTTGGGACAAGGTAGCCACATGAATGAAGACATGAATGAGCTCTCAAAGCAATTCATTAAGTGAAAACTTCTTACTGGTCTTTTTTTTTTTTTTTTTCTTTTTCTTTTTCTTTTTTTTTTTTTTTTTAAGTTTAGAGAGAAGGAAAAAATGTTTTGAAAACTTTTAATGGAGTTAACGGCACTCTGGGTTATTCTTACATCGCTGGCTTTCCCGTGCTAGGTAGAAACTATTGAGCCACGTTCCAAATTTCACTAGAATAAGAAATAAAAATGGTCAATAAAGAAACCAAAAAAGGTGGGAGAAAAAATCTGGGAATACACCAATGGAACAACTAAAACAGGAAAAAAGAAAAAAAGCAAGCAAGCAAGCTTGATAGGGGAAAAGAAGCCAAAAGGAATTTAAAGCACATAAGAAAATAAAGCAAAGAAAAAAGAAAATACGAGAATGGACTACTACTAAAAAAGAAAAGAAAAAGAAATCAGCAGTGGAAGGAGGAAGTATGCCAATGTAAAAATTACTATTTCTAACATCAGTTTACTTGCAGGGAATTAAAAGAAAATTGTCTTTTACTTTCGGGGTCTTGGAAAAAAAAAATCTCAAGTCTTTCTTTGAGAAAAGGGAGTCCAGTTGCCAAGAGCACTGCCCAGGAAGTAATGCCCTGCACAGCTGCGTCGGCTGACTGTCGGGGCCCTCCACGCGCTGCTGTGGGGAAGAGGCAGGAGCCCCAGCCCACAGATGCACCCTGGGGATGGGAGAAGGGAGGGGGAGGAGGCTTTGGGACCAGACAGCTCTGGAGCTTTCCATGCACCATGGACCTGAGAATCTGGACACTAAACTCCGGAGGCCATTCGCTCCCTCCTAGGAGCTGACAACATTTGGGGACTCCTGATTTGACAAGTCCTGATTTTATCCAGGACTTGTTCAGAAATATCTAGCCCCGAACATTTCTGAATGCGCTTTATTAGCTGTAAGTGAACTTCTAAAATCTTCCCAAAGCGTAATTCACAGAAAGTAGAAAATCACAAGACAACATAACCTACTCTCTCTTCCACGATAACACGTTTCATTAAAGTTTTTATGGGAGCAGACTGGGGGACCCCGTTTTGTCCCTCCAAAAAGGAGAAACCAAAAAAAAAAAAAAAAAAAAATCCAGACTTGTTTGGAGCTTTCTTTTTAAATCTTCTGTGTAGTACTTCTTAGACACATGGTATTAATATCACTGATAATATCATTATTGACATTTTGACTATTTCTTAAATTATAATGACACACAACTACGTGAGGTACATTAAAAGGATTTGATTTCTGCCTAGGAAAAAACATCTCCAGGCTCTATAAAAGAAACCAGAATCACCCCCCCCCCACACACACACAACTGACACCAGGACTTTCTGGCCACCACATCAACATCCTACCCTCCCCGCCACCACCATCACCTTCCTCGTCCTAGCCACCATCACATCAGGATTCCTCGTATCCCTTACAAGTGCCAGCCACACCGTTTCTTAGTTGAGCTAGCTTCTTGAAATGATGACTTTACCAAACTACATAAAATTTCATCGGTGGTCTTTTCTATCTTTCTTCTATCTAATAGGGTCTGAACATGCGCATGTAAGAGAAAGTGTTGGCGATCGATGTGAAGCTTCCCTCGTAATTCCTAGTAACATTCTCCAAGGTGCAGAGCTCAGGAATTAGGATGTCTTCCCCAAGATATCATAAAGGTGCTTCCCTTGGCCTCCAGCCCACTGAGGTCCTCAGATTTCCGAGGGCAGCAGGGGGTGATGGGTAATATTTTACAAGTGGAGAAGGGAACAGCTCAAATATACCTTTATTTTTAAAAAAGGCATTATCTGTCAATGCATTGGCAGAGTTTAAAACATGAAACAAAACTATCTGATGGCTCTGATGGGCTGACTCCCTTCGATGAAATCCCTCACAGTTTCACTTTGTGTTCGAGTGGATCGTATTTTGGGGATTTACAAAGCATCTTTCTCTGGAGCATGCATCTTGGCTCTAAACAGTTGTGGTCATTCTGTTTTCCTTCTTCAGAAAGCAAGCAGAGTCTTGAAATTAAGCTAAATGACTAATTTGTCCTATCCATTCCATGGGTCCTGGAAAAGCAGGGAACACACTTAGCACGCTGTACTGTGCACTGGGTTCATCTAAAGTTACATTAAAAATAATACTGATGTCACAGGGAGGAGTCAGATGTTTTCATTTTGTGCTGCATGTGTATTTTAGAAAAAATGTAGTTATAACTCATATATTTCCTTATGTAAAACTATTTTCACATAATCAGGGTTTTAGTTTTTTTAATGTATCTATAAGTAAATGGTGTTTATGATAACACAGGCTGCAAACACATGTTGCAGATGGTGGTCAAGATTTTATTCAAATCTGACTTCCACAGAAAATGATTTCCTATTATCATTCATTTATATTTGTAATGAAGCTCCTGACCATTTCAGTCTGTTCTTTCCTACTGTCTTTTAGCTTACAGAAGCACTGGAATGAATATTAATATTAATATTAAGAAATAATGAAATGCTGAATGCTTGTGCCCCTTATGGGCTGCTTTCCTATGCCCTTTTCCACTTAACAAAATTATTAGTATCTTTTACAGTTTTTCCTGATATCTGCTGTTCTTGTCATTGTTGATTTCTCTCTGTCTTTCATGTTCTCAAGACAGTAAGCAATCCAAATGCTAAACCTGAGTTTTCCCAAATTAGGAATGTCACATCCTGAATACATGCACAAAAGCAATCTAAGGATCCAAATTAACCGAGTGCGAGAAAGAAGATTAGAATAAGTGGTAATTATCCTGCAGGGAACTTTCTCCCCAACAGGTACAAGCTACATGCAGTAGGTGAAAAGGAAATGGGGATTCAAGATGCGAATCCGGTTTTCAACCTAAAATATACTCATTCCTGAGATGATATGTGGCTCCTTCAACTATTCTTAGACCAACACAAAATGTCAAGGGAACAGTAACAACTTAAATGAATGAAATAAGTAAGAACAGAAATAAAGGGTGCTAAAATATCATCTACATACAAGGAAAGAATGAGTGGACACTTGAAAACTAGCTCTTCAAATCTCTCCCTAGAGATGAGCCTTAATTAAAGGTGAGAAATTGTTTTTAAATGATCACGAATGAACACACTATTCATTCAAAATATGCACACAGCCAGCAGACAAATTACTAAGACACTGATTTCGAGGCTAAAGATCTGTGTGCTTGTCAAATTTGGGGGAACGGGGTAGGGAGGAGAAGTGAGTAAAATTTAGCTTTTAAGAATATGGGGTAGTAAAACTTAAATGAACACGGAGCACTACATTTAAGTTGAATTTTTAAAAACATGGTGGATATAATATGTTAGTTTTGTTCAAACCTCCTAAGTTGTTTGAACACTGAAAAGGAGCTGAGGATAAGAGGACTCCCAGACGCCTTCAGTCATGAAATTTTAGGTAAGAGACATCTTGGAAAGTCAGAGCTCGCCTGTTTACAGAGATTCCCTCCCAACAATTTGTTGGAACATGTGACAATCTTTCTCACATTATGGTATGCCCAGGGCAGTTTGATCAATTACATTTCTTCGTACATAGATATGGCTACATATTGTGACCACTAGAAGAAAGTCACCGTCATATAAGTCACTGTCATATCTTAATGCTAAATGATGTGAACTTCATGTAAATTCTTTAAACATCCCAGTGGAACATTCAGATAGACAATCCATAAGATGATACCATGTTACAAATGGAAAAGTTAAGAATCAGAAATAATAAACCTTAATCTAACAGACCTGAAGACACCAGTTAATTTCGAGGGGGAAAATAAAATAAAGACAATCAAAATACCTTTTTGGTTTGTGTAACTAAAACAACTAGCCACTTACCCAAATTTTGTGTCTTTTATCGAGCACAATACGTTAGGCCACTAACTTTCAAACGTCTATGGTAAGAAAGACATTTTATATAAGAGTCGGTGCCTATGAGTGTGTATAATTAAAACAAATTTTCAGGAAACAAAATCCATCCTTATGAAATACCATGTATTCTGGTACTTTCTATTATATTCTTTTCTATTTTACTCCTTAAAAAAAAAAAAAAAAGTTCCAAACTCACTAAGCGATATCACGTTGCCCTGGGTCACAACAAGCAGTTTGAAAACACTGCTTTCAACCCTCAAAACTTTAGTCACTACTGAAGGTAACAGACAGTTTCTAAAAGAGCCTAATCATTTTTTTTTTCTTTTTACCCAGAGTTATTCAGACAGGAAAACTGAGCAGGCAAATATTAAATAACATCTGTCCACTTGAAACAATACTGGTACAGTGTCCTATCTTCCTCCCTGGTAACCCAGAGGCAGAATTCAAAGAGTAAGGACGTTATAGGAAATAAACTACAAAGGAAAAATCATCGTAAAACTGAGTTTCCACATTGAAACCCATGTGTATGAGTTCTTAACTTTATTATTAAAGTTCCACATCATTTTTTTTCATTATTCTAAATATATTTGAATACCATCTAATGCAAAAAGTTTAAGATGGGGCATATTATAGTAATATTATTTGCCACTGGGATGATGAACAATTTTGAATTAAATGTCCCCTCTTTATTTGACCATGCTCACTTTGTAATTATTAGCAAGGCAGTAAATAATTCGCTGAGGTGCAGTCTCATTAGTACCCATTGAAATTCAGTAGGATTAATTTGCAATAAAAGAACTGAAAATTAAATGGAAAAGAAAATAGTTTCTGGAGTCCACTATAAGGTTATGGAATTCACATCATACCAAGTGCCTTTCTTCACATCAAGAAATTTAAAAGGTTGCATGAATAAGACTTAATCGTTATATTTTGTTCTAACACTCCAAAAAAAAAAAGTGAGCAGAATAAATTCTTTTTCTTTCCATTTCAACCCTGAATTAAAATAAGTAAAATTAATTTCAAAAGCGCCAGCTTTCTGAATTTTGTTCATTCTTTGCCTTTTAAGTAATAACTCAGTCTGAACCTGTTTGGCTGTGAGATGATGCTCTGAAGTCCTTTCAGGGGGCCGAAGGATATGGGGTACGTTCAGATACCCCAAGAGTGTTGCCCTTTGGTATCCTCTGGTGCCAACCTGTTTCTTCCTGTTTCTTCTGCTCTAAATATCTCTCTGGAACTAGAGCACGGAATAGAAAACGGTTCACAGCTTGGAATGCAGAAGGGTCCAGTTGGGGGTGGGAGTCAAGTGCAGACACCAGTCTGCAGTTTGGCTGTGCCTAATTCAACGCCCAGCCACATGGGCATCCCAGAGTACAGCTGGCCATTGGGTGCCTAGGGCACAGGTGTTCATCAGAATCACCCACCTAAGTCCCCCCACCAAGTCCATCAGGAAGAGAAGGCAGAAACTGTCAAAGGGGTAATGGGAGAAGGGAGGGGAGGAAAGCATAATCCTTAGGGATAGGGTGGGAGATATAAGGACACAAAACACTGGCCACTTAAGTCACAAATGTGTTCCTGTATGTCCTGGACGACTGACACTTCCACAGCGACTGAAAGGCGCGCAAGCAAGCTGACCCCGCGTACCACTCCCGTGCACGCTCTGCCGAGTAGGCCAGAAACATAACTTAGCCGGCAGGAGAGTTACTTCAAAACACTCTTGCATTCGGCATGTTTTAAACTCACAAGACACCTATACATTTTCGGCTGTCAGAAGTCATACGCCAGCAATCTGCTCCGGCACGGACTCAGCCAGACAATTCAGAAATCAGAAACTTGTTAAGACTCATTCAATTTCTCTACGGCTCTTTGGAGGGGCACAATTCAATCCTAAAGCCCCCAACTTGGGATGGAGAGGAAAGGGGGGAAGTAGGTCTAACACTTTTTGCTAAAACAAAATTATCGTCATCGTAATAACAGCGTGCAGATTTTCAATAATAAATTCTAGATGAAAGGAAATGTCGCGAACACATTAAAACAATGTCAAATAAGAAGAAGAATGATGATAAACTCTGAGCTCCGCTAACCCTACACACCTCTAGCCTTAAATAAAGACTCCAAGAGCTTTGTGTTTATTTGCTCTGGGTTATTCCCCCCAACAAATGACCGCCGCTTTCTATGATTTTCCAAAATGAATTAGGAAGCCCACGGGTTTTCGGATCTGCCTCTTACGCAGATGGTAGGGGTGTGGAGAACAGAATTTTCTTCAAGCTGCCAGGCGAGAGAACTTGGCTCTCTCGAAAGCAAGATCCACAAACCCTTTCCCCCCGCCCCCAACCCTAACCCCCCTGCCTTGGCCGGGTCGCGACTCACGCGGCTCCCGTGGTCCGGATGCCGGGTGCCCAGCCCGGCGGCCTAGGGCCTCCCGCTAGGTCTCGGCCGCGCGGCCCCCTCTCCCCCTCCCGCCCGCGGGGCGCGCGGCTGCCACCCCGACGTGGCGCGGCGGGCGGCGCGGGTACCTGTAGAACGCGGGAGGGCCGGCCTCGCGCACCGCATAGCCGCTCGGTTCGTTCTCCAGGTAATAGGGCACCTGCTGGCCGTGGGGGTGCAGGAAGGGCGAGAGCTCAGGTGGCGGGTGCAGGAGCACCAGCGGGCTCGGAGACACGCTGTTGAGCGGCTGGAAGCCCCCCAAGCCGTTGGCGCCGAACGCCGCTGTCTCGGACCCGGGGCCGTAGGAGAGGCCGGACTGGCCGTAGACCGGCGCGGAGGCGGCAGGCGCTGCGTTGAAGTCGTACGCGCCACCCTCGGGATAGTTGTATACCGCGGGCTTGCTGCTGTCCACGTACACCTCGCCCAGGGGCCGCTCCAGGGGGATCTTGAGCTGCGGGGGGCGGTTCAGAGGCTCCAGCTCGGTCCCTTGGATTTGATGCAGCAGGGCCATTCCCGACGCTTTGGTGTGGAGGGTCATGGTCATGGTCAGTGGCCGCGGGCAAGGCGCTCACTGTCTCCCCCCCCGGGAAGAGGGCTTAGCAGCCGACCGGCCACCTAGAAGAAGAGCACAGCTCGGGGTTAGAGGCGGTGCAGCGCATGTCCCGCCACGAAGCGAGTTCTGGTCCTGCCGGGGGAGCCAGCCCGTCCGGTGGAAGCCGGGCGCCCAGATGCGATCAAGTGCAGCGGGCGCGAGCGCGCTCAGCGAACTCCGGGGCTCCAAGAGTCTCCAACTTTAAGTACCGATCTCCCGCGCTCATATGCATTACAAAGGTACTGGAAGCCAGCCAGGGGCTGTTGCCTCGCTCTGACATTGGTTGAAACATCACTCCAGGCGCAACTCGTTTTGGAGCGATCCCAAAAAGCAGCTTCCCTGAACTTTACTTTACTTGTCGCTGCTGGATGGAAGCTAAATTTCAGTGCGGGAGGGCGGGGGCGCAGAGGGATCTCCTAAAGGTGGCCCGGGGAAGACGAGGTTTAAAACAAACTCGCAAGACTAGTCTAGGGGCCGGCTTTCTCCACGCGCTGCCTTATGTGCCCCATGCCAGACTCCTATCTATATCTCTGTTTGTCTCTCTTTCTGTTTGATTCACTCTCCTCGTTGGCTGGAAATATGTAGTGTGTACATAGAATGACCCTGGGGAGGGCCACTCTGTAACTGAGATATGGCAGATAGAATGGGTTGTGGGGCTGCCTGTGCGGCCAGCGCCAGACAGCTATATTTAGTCGCTGCGGGGACTGAGAGGAGACATCTGGGGAGAAGTGGTGTGTGTGTGTGTGTGTGTGTGTGTGTGTGTGTGTGTGTGTGTAGAGTTAAGGTGTACCCATAGGAAGAACTGGGCTTTGCAAGCAGAAGAATGGTGCCAGCCCTCAGTTTCCTCATCTGCGAACTTCCCCCAGTGGTCCCTTCCAGCCAGGACCTTCTAAGATGCTCCCAGCCTGACTGGTATGTTTGTGTTGGACCACGCTACTGTACTTGCTCCCATTATGAATTCTCATGTGAATGATGATTCACAAAAACCTTTGGTTAGGCACACACGGGTGTCCGTGTCTTCCACAGGTTATGCAACCAAAACTTCAGAAAGCTTAATATGAATTTTGACCTTTCCATACAAAGTGTAACCTCAGTTCATTAACTGAATCCTTGGCCCCTCTGTTACACTGTTGGTCTAACCCAACAAATTTTGAAACGCAGTGCTACGTTTCTGTTCTTTACTCCTGCAATTCGATTCTCCATTCACTGCACTAGGATATGCAGAATCAAATATTCAGATGAAAAAGGAATAGAAAAAAGTTTTGAACTGAATTAAAAATCTAAGCCTACACACACAAACAATATATGTACGTACACACGCGGGATATGGTAAATATATTGTGCACCCACAATCCTGGAGAGTTTATACTTTTTAATAAACTTCCTTTGCAACAGCCTAATAGACTCTGATACAACTATCTGATATGACCACTAATGCTTTGCTTTAATTGCTATCCCAAACACCCAACAAAGCACCTAACAAAATGTTCATGGCACATATAAATGCCACGGTTGCTGTTACCAACAGTAATTTTTTTTTATTTTTTATACTAATAAGTATATGTTTCACCTAGTTCTTACAAGAACCAACAGACCATTTTTGGATACTATGCAGATGTAGTTAGTTTACTATGAAGACAAAATTGAGCTTAGCATCAATAACCACAGATTGTAAGCAAAGAAAGGGTTAAAAATACATTAGGTGAATCACAGATATTTCTCTTTATGGCCAGCAACCATTAATTTCTAAAGCAATTTTTTTACAGATGATTTCGTTTCCATAAATCACACTTTCAATTTTCAAATGTCTTTTTTAAACACATGCAAAAGCACTTCATAGGGCTCTTAAAAATCAGCACCCGCCAAATTACACATGAATTACACAAAGAATCCGACAAGTCCTGGAAGAAAACGGAGATGCACACACAAACCCACTGAAAACAGCAAATCCTCGTCTCCCTGCTAGGATACAGACACTGGCCAGAAAGGTAAGTTGCTTTCTCAAAATGCTAAAGCTACAAAGAGAGAAATCAAAACAATCCTACCCTGCTGGATCAAGAGCGTCTTTCCAGAAATGTTCCATGGGCTTGTAGAAGTCAAGGGCTGAGGCAGTGAGAGGGAAGGAAGGAATGTGCTCGCATGTGCGCGTAGCTCCGTGTGTGAGCGAGGCAGAGCGTGTGTGGATGTGTTTGTGTGTGGAATGGCAGGGATACGGGAAGCAGCCAGTAGGCAGGGCACTTGGCAGCCCCTCCCGGCAAACACAGCAGCTGGGCTGCAGCGCTGAGCTGGATGAATGGCAGTGGGGAGTGAGGAGCTTGCTGTCTGCTCAGGGGGAGCGGAGTAGCACAGCCAGAGTCAGCCTTCTTGGGGGGGAAAACAAAACCCCAACCCCACTTGTTCCTTATCCTTGGAGCCTGGAAAGCGCCCCATCCTTTCTGCTGCCACCCTAAGCAAGAGGGAAAACAGGCTTGCTGTAAATCATAGGCTTATGGCTAAAATAGAATGCCAGTCAAAAGTGTATGGATATCAAATTTACAAAATGTGACATGGGCGGTTTTTCCTGAAGAATATAATTTAACAATAAAAGCCTTCTGGAATACACTTGGATCAGATGCCTTGCCGGCCCCAGCTCCCCCCCCAACCTCCCCCCACCCACCCCCCCACCCCAGTCTCTGAACAGACACACTATTGCCATGCCTCCGATTGCACCAGGAAACCAGACTTTGGAATAAATGTTTTGGCATTCTAGGGATATGTTTCCAGCTGAAATGTAATACTCCTCCACCTCGTTAACCAAACCCACAAACCTTTCCACGAATAGCTCAGTTGACTGCTTTCTGTAAACATACAGAAAAAAATATATATTATTAAAAGCCTGGGGTACGAAGATAAGATGAAGGTGGGTACCTCTGTTTTAGACGGATTTTAGGTTTTCTGGGTGTACCGGCATTGATCACGGAGAACGGGGGGCTCGCATACCACAGTGGTATCCTGGATGGACCTACCTGGTCCTCAACTTTTTCTCCCAACCGTGGTACTGACACACAGTAATGAGGTGTTCCCTTTGTGCCCTCACCCAAGGTCCCAGGACACGTGACACCTAGTGGAACCTTTGTTGCCAGACATTAGTCATGGCCTTGGGTATTAAATAACTCTAATCACAATGTCAGGAGTGGCCAGTCTCTGGCCCTGGGACCCTCTGCAGTTACCAAGATACTATGAGTGGCTCTCCAGAGCAGTACAGAGAAAGAAGTTAAAAGTTTTATATATATAAAGAGTTACAAAAACTTTCATGTCATACTGTAAATATACAGTTCATGTTTTCAAAGACCCCAAACATTGTAAGAGTGGAGCAGAGAGACACTCCCTACACAATCGGCTGTAAAGGCCAATATTGAAAAGACAGTACCTCTTCGTAGGTGACAGTGGTCAATCCTAATTCCTCCTTAGGTCAACAGTGGCCACCCATGCACTAGGCCAGTCCAAAAATGTGGATGTGTAGGAAGGAAGAAGGGAAGGAAGGAGAGAGGAAAAAGAAGGAAAAACGAAGGAGACTATAATAATCTTAATAGACTTTGATTACTCTGAAACCAGCAGGCAAGGTCAGTCACACCAAAGGCAATTTTCTTGAATGCTTTCTCTCCAGCATTCTCTTCCCTCTTCCTGGTCAGATTCACCTCCCAGGCTTGGGGACAGCACTGGAAGATGCCCTGCACCTCGCCAGTTTTCCTTCGCTGCTTCTGGCAAACAACCCCACCGTGCAGCTGGCTCCCAGCTCTCCCCTCAGCCCTCTCCTCGAGGTCACGGGGCACCTGCTCCCCCCACCGCCGCGACTGCGGGCACTGGCAGGTGAAGAAGGGTTGGTCCGGTGCCTCTCTCTCCAGCTCCACCGCTGAGTGTACCTCCGGACCCACTTTTCCAGCATCTCCCAGGCTTTTCTGGCTGGCTCAAATTATGAGTCATCACTCCTTCTGCCACAAACATGACGCTCTTCTCAACTATGGGCTATGAACAGCATCACTGTCCCTCCAGTCGAAGCCGCCGGAGGAACACCTCTCAGTCTTCTCTGCCGGCTGTCTCTCCCTCTCTCACCTTCCAAATGGCTGAGCATTCTAGATGTGCTGCTTCCCCCTCTTCCCTCCACGTTTCCATCAGGCTTCTTCAGCCCGCGTTACCTGACTTGGAAGAGGCTCCTGGGGACCTGCCTGCCTCTTCCTTCCCCCTACTTCTTAAATTCTGCTGCCTTTTAGCTCCTGGGTTCTTATTGCTTCAGGATCTATCTTCTGATGACCCAGCTCTACCCTTTCCCCAGATCATAGCTCCCCCAGGGGTTCAGCCTTCCTCCTGCCTCCTGTATCTCATCGGACCCCTAGCCCTATGCTCCAGCCAAACAAAACCCCAGTGTTCCAAACACTTGCAGTTTTCCTGATGATGTTCTCTCTGCCTACAACCCCTGCTTTGCTCACGTGTCAGGGCAAGACCTCTTTTTCAAGGTCCAGCCCAAATGCCACCATATCCATGATCCTTATTCCCTTTTAAAAAGGAATTTCCTGGGGTGCCAGGGTGGCTCAGTGGGTTAAAGCCTCTGCCTTCAGCTCAGGTCATGATCTCTAGGTCCTGGGATCAAGCCCCGCATCAGGCTCACTGCTCAGTGGGGGGCCTGCTTCCCTTCCTCTCTCTCTCTCTCTCTCTCTCTCTGCCTGCCTCTCTGCCTACTTGTGATCTCTGTCAAATAAATAAACAAATCTTTAAAAAAAAAAAAAAAAGGAATTTCCTGCGGCGCCTGGGTGACTCAGTGGGTTAAAGCCTCTGCTTTTGGCTCAGGTCATGATCCCAGGGTCCTGGGATCGAGCCCCGCATTGGGCTCTCTGCTCAGTGGAAAGCCTGCTTCTTCCTCTCTCTGCCTGCCTCTCTGCCTACTTGTGATGTCTGTCTGTCAATTAAATAAAATCTTTAAAAAAATAAAATAAAAAAATAAAAAGGAATTTCCTCTCCACTGAACGTCAATGTTATTCTCATGCATTTATTACATTCTTCCTTGAATGAGTTATTATTTTTTTTCATCCCCTTGTCCTGCTCAGAAGCACCTTGAGAACAAGCCTGCGTACAGTTATTTGAGAACTCACTGACTGCCTAGCACTGTGCCTGGTCATATCAGGTCATCAAATATTGGCTAATTTATTAAGCCAGATACTTAAAACAATAAAATAGGATCCCATCTATCTGATAACTATCTCTAAAATCCAACTTTCCATGTAACATTCTACCATTTTCAAAAGTGTTTTTGCTAAAGGATTATCTTTGTATCCTCATAGCGACTGAGGCCATAAAGTCAAAATTCAAATTCATACAATCCTGAAGATTAAGCCTGCAATTCTTGGCAGCATGACTCACAAGAGAGTTCTGAATTTTTAGTTTGTAACCAGATAATACTATGACCAAACATAGTTTCTTCTCTAGCTCCATTAAAAGCTTTTTACATTTACAAAAACATTATTCCTCCAACAGAAACATGGAAGGAAATAAATGTGGAATTATTTCCAAAACAGCTTATGGTACCAGAGATGGTTCCTTCACTTCAAAATATGAAGATCTAGCTGTGTCCAAACTGATCTTTACTTTCACTAAAAATTCTGTTTGGGGGTAGCTGGGTGGTTCAGTGGGTTAAAGCCTCTGCCTTTGGCTCAGGTCATGATCCCAGGGTCCTGGGATTGAGCCCCACATCAGGCTCTCTGCTCGGCAGGGAACCTGCTTCCCTTCCAATCTCTCTGTCTGCTTCTCTGCCTACTTGTGATCTCTGTCTTTCAAATAAATAAATAAAATCTTTAAAAAAAAATTCTGTTTGGGGGTGCACAGGGTGGCTCAGTCAGTTAAGCATCTGACTCTTGATTTCAGCTCATGTCATGATCTCAGGGTCATGAGATCGAGCCCTATGTTGGGTTCCATGCTGGATGTGGAACCTGCTTAGGATTCTCTCTCTCCCTCTCCTTCTGCCCTTCCCCCTCTACTTGTGTGCGCACACATGTGCTTTCTCTCTGTAAGAAAAAAAAAAATTAAAATGCTCCATTTGGGATCTTGTCTTGTGCATTTATTTGACATTATCCATTTCCTCCAAAGTAAAAGAAAAATGAAGAATTTTCTTTTAAGTTTCATTCATTTTAAAAATAATTCTATCTCTTTGTTTTAAGGGTTTTTGATTAGCTCCTAGACTTTTTTTTCAACTGAACTTTTAGTTTTATGAGGAGAAATTTATATGCAGTGAAATGCACGTATCTTAATGTGTCCAGCTGGTTAGTTTAGATAAATGGGTATGCCCTTGTGGCAACCATCTCAGTGGGGTGACAAGAGTATTTCCATCACTCCAGAAAGTTCCCTTCATGCCCCACACTGGTCAACCCCTAACCACTATAGGCAACTACTGTCCTAATTTCTATCACCATAGATTTATTTTACCTCCTGGCCCAGAATATGGACAAATTAGAGCACGTACACCCCATTTCCACCCAGTGACACAACCAGGCCTGTGCTGGGCACATGGTTTTGCCAAGGCATCAAAGCATAGAGCTAACCTTCTCTCAGTGAGAATCCTTTCCCTGGGGTCACCTCCTTCAGACCAGAATTTTACTAACACTGTATCCATTGGACCTTAATTTTTAAGCATAGCAGGCTTTATATGACCAAATGTTACATAAGCCTGCAAAGATACAAGGTAATAAGAAGCCAAGTGGAATCAGTATTCATTAACGTGTTCTTAAACAGCCTTTTCTTCCCACTGCTACTCTAAAAAAATTTTTTTTAATAAAATAACTTAAAAGCCAAGAATCAAACCCCAAGGTCCTTAGTCTCAGGAACCCTGGGATTCAGTGGCCATTTCCTGGCTTCCTACCCAGGGGTTGATAGAGAGAGTTTGAATTTGGGGTTGTCAGGCAGAATGGCAACTCTGAACTGTGAATCAGTGTGTGACACAGATTTAATTCACCAGCTTAACAGAATTTAGTAACTTTCGTCTTACATTTCCTTGAAAAAAAAATTTTAAGTATTTTAGAATCTTTTTCATATAATTTACTTACCCTGCATGCGGCAGAAGACACTTCAGAAAGTACTTTCACTGTAAGTGCCATGAGTTATAAAAGAATTCCAATTATTCTAATTACTATTACACTGTGTCCCTCTTCCTCCCTTTATCTGTTATGCACTTGAGATATCTCATTGTCAGCTTAAGGTATTCTCTGTAGAGGGCAATATCCAGATGGGGCCAGAATTCACCTTGGTTCAAACAGTCCAATCCAATGTTGAGGAGGGCCTTTGCACACAACCACACACACACACACACACACACACACACACAATGCACACACACCTAGTAATCAACCAAGAGCCTTGCCCAGTTTCAGAACCAGCCTTAGCCAAATGGTATAAAAAAAAAAAAAAAGAAAGAAAAGAAAAGATTTGTGCATGTTGAGCCTTTTCAGGTCTTTCTTCCTATTTTATTACCATACTCATCTGGATAATTGGTTCCGTTCCACTCCCCCTGAGCACCCAGGACCTCCATGCTAGCCAATGCTTATCATTTTTCCCAACCCCTTCAACTACAAACACACTGTCTCAAGGAAGTTACATACCTGTGAGCACACCAGGGAATGACTCATTCATTCAACTGACTCAGAAGCATATGTCAGTAATATAATGCTATGTCAAATACATCTCAATTGTTAAAATGTTGATTACTTACTACTTACCAGGACCATTTCTAAGTGCTGGGCGCTATCTTAGTTAGCTCAGGCTGCCATAACAAAATACCATAGACTAGACGGCTTAAAAAGAGACATTTATGTTCTTACCGTTCTGGATACTGGAAGTCTGAGATAAGGGTGCCTGCGTGATCAGACTCCATTGAGGGCTCGCTTCCAGGCTTTCAGACGGCTGCCTTCTCCCTGTGTCCTCACAGAGCAGATGGAGTGCTCTCTTCTTCTTATAAGACCACAGTCCTATTAGATTAGGATTCTACCCTTATAACCTCATTAAACCTTAATTACCCTCCAAAGATCCTAATTCCAGACACAGTAAGCTTGGAGGTTAGGGCTTCCTCATATGAATTTTAGAGAGACCCAATTCTGTCCACAGCAGCCACCCAAATATAAGCCAAATGAATATCTCTGCCCTCACAGAACTTAACCTCTAAGAGTTTAGTGTTTAGTCCTAGTTAATGATCCTTCCTACTCTGCCACTTCCAAAAGCATCTCTGCCTCTCACTCAAGTACTGATATTCCTCCAGATTCAGGCCCTAGACCCTCCTGTCTGCTCTGTACTCCTTCCCCTGGATGATCTCAACCGCTCCCAGGATTTTAAGTTCCCTCTGTACATTGAAGACTTAAAAATAGATATCTCCACCCAAGATTTCTTTGCTGACTAGGAAAGCCACATTTCTAGATACCCTTTAGACATTTTTACTTGCATTTTCATTCATTCAATAAGGATTTATTGAACACCTACTATGGACGGACCATTTGAGGTTTAACTTGGCCAAAATTAACTTGTTTTTTCCCCCAGACCACTCTACATTCTGTCTCCTAGCTCAGCAAATGGCATAGCTGTTCATGTAACTGTGTAACATGGCAAAAAAATCCAGTTTGCAGCCCTAACATATTTTTTTCACTCCCTACACTTGACCCATCACAAATCTTTCCTTCCATCTCTGCTTCCTTCCATCTCCCTGACTGCTCTACTCTCTTTTCTCATCCTTGTTATTGTTTTCAGGACATTCTCCTCTCTCCCAAGCTGTGCCGCTAACCTTTTCCTTTCACTGTCCATTCTCCACACTGCAAGAAGAGTAATCTTCCTCAACAGTAAAAGAAGTTGAATCGCTTTCCTCATTTTTCCAGAGTCCCCACCCATTTTAGCATAGGTATTGTGCTCCTGCCATATTGAATTCCTTGCAAGTTCTTCTAACCCTCTGGATTCTAAGTCTGAATGGTCACAGTGTGGTTTACTCTGTCGGGAATCTTCTCCCCTTCTTTCACCAGACTTACTCCTGTCCATCCTCCAAGTCTCCCTTGAGACATCTATAGCTACCAGGAAGCGTTCCTTGATCTCCTTGATTTCCTAATGGGTGCTTCTCCTGCAAATGCACATAGCTCCCTAAACATCTCCAGTTATAGCCCTTATCATGCTCTTGGAATTTCCTGTGTGTTTCTCTGTATCTTTCCACTGACATATAAATTCCAAAAAGGCACACAAGGGCTTTCTTTTTCCAAGTCATGGGTCCATTGCCTAGTATAATGCCTGACATGTAGTTGACCCCCAATAAACATTGTTTGAAAAATGAATGCTGGGGCACCTGGGTGGCTCAGTGGGGTAAAGGCTCTGCCATCGACTCAAGTCATGATCCCATGGTCTTGGGATCAAGACCTGCATCGGGCTCTCTGCTCCGCGGGGAGCCTGCTTCCTCCTCTCTCTCTGCCTGCCTCTCCGCCTACTTGTGCTCTCTCTGTCTGTCAAATAAATAAATAAAATCTTTTAAAAAAAGAAAAGAAAAGAAAAATGAATGCTTATACCCCTCCCAGATATCATACATTTGCACTGTTAACCGATTTCCTCAATAACTCAACACAAAAGGAATGGATATAATGGCTAGACTTTAGAACGAGAGCTTAGGGGAAAGTTTGGAAGCAGATTCTTATTTCCTAAATAAATCTGATTTCTTATCACAAAATAAACAGGCCATTAGAATCGATGGTCCCTTTATGGGTTATCAAGCCCAATCTCTCCATTATATTTACAAGGAAACTGTGACCCAAAAAGACATAGGAGACTTGCAAAAGGCCATATGACTAGGGGAACTGGACCAGTACTTGGGCCTTCAAATTTAGGATACATCATGCTTTCTACCCAATCCCAGCAGCTCTGGGTGAATACTGCCTTGTTTCCTCTCTTAGCGTGGGTCATGATTAGGATAAATCAAATTAAGACATAAACTTCATAGCTCAGTAGGCTATTCTTAGAATCTTAGAAACTCCCAACTCTTTGGAAAACACAAGACTGCTTCCATGTTCTCAAAGCACTGGTAAAGAAATGGGGAGAAGGATTTGAGAAAATAAGTTTAAAACATTGAAACAACTAGTGGTCAGAGAAATAACTTGTCTTATAACGTGAAGAAATGAGTTATGCAACTCCCATCCATTACTCCTCAGAAAAGAGTTCATTTAGATCTGACTCTTAGGACAACAGCATTTGAATCAAACTTTCTATCTAAAAACAAAACAAAAAATAAATAAACAAACAAAAAAACCTTTAAATCCTTCTTGTATCTGCTAAATTGTACAAACTTGCAAACCAAAAAAAAATCATTGTTTTGGTACAGTTCAATTATCAAGAGAATCCAATTTGAAAGACTTAAAAATTCTTCCCATTTTACTATGGTACTTGTCAAGAAAACCACTTTATGATCAAAACATGCTAGCCTTCCTAAAAACCATAGCCTCTTAAAAGAAGTGGAATGAATATTGGGACTCACATTATAAACACTCAGAGACTTTAGTGGCAAACTTTTGGCCAATTCTTGAAGAAAGACATTATTTTCAGTGACATTTGCCAACAGCTTTTTTCACTATAAAGACAAAGAAAGAGTAATTCTATAGACTTTTATGCCAAATGTTAATAAATGGCTGAATTGTACAAACAGCAATTTCCCCCTTTGTTCCATCCTGCCCTGCCCTTCAATCTTTTGTCCTTAATACATCTCTACCCTTCCTTACCCACTGGTAAGCCTCTCTCTTCTCTGAAGTCTTTGCGAGCCAGCCCTAAGCAATGTGGGTCATCCCACCGAGACCCAGAATCCTAAGGTTAAAAAGATGTCTGCCTAGCCAATGTGTTCTCTCTTACATGTGTGTCCTCAACTCCCTTAGCTTCCTTTTCAGCAGCCCCATCATTGACCTCAACACAAACATCCCAGGGCCCTTCGTGGATGTCGGTGGGGTTCAAGATGGACAAGAGTTCATCAAGGGTTCAACTTCTAGATGAACACCTCCCTCACCCTCCCAACTCCCCATCCCATCAAAACTCCCATTTGCTCAGTTTATAGAAATACATCTGGTCGTACTAATTTCCATTCTCACCTGACATGCAGGTATTTGAATTTAAAAAAAAGGAAATCTTACCAAACCGAAGAAATCTCTACTTGCTGAAGCACGGAAGCTTGAAAAGAAATGCATAGGGCCTGGGAGGAGGTGTCTGTATGTGAAGTTTGTCCTGTGCCAGTCTTTCTCAAGAGGTTTGAAAAACTCAAAGGGAAAGGAGCTATAGAAACCATCCCTCAGTTTACCCTTGGAGTGCTGCAGTACAGACATCCTGTTCTTCCTCCCGGGGAGTCTTCGTTCTTGCATAAGCAGTTGATCATCTAATATAAACAACACAACCATTGCTGGGGCCACGTTAGGGCTCTGATGGGTATGCTGCAGGGCAGTCCAACCAGAGAGACTCACCATTTTCCCAAAGGGGAACTGAAGGTGAGACCATTCCAAATACCTAGGATTTCACCCCTTCCTACATCGTGATGCGAGAGACAGGGGAACACAAAAGCAATAAAGGTGTGTTCTGGGTGCCTGTGTCAAATGTCTCAAAAGTTTAAGCCCGACAGTCCCTTTCCCACAGGCTTTTCTTTTCATGAAAAATGGGATCTCAGACTCTTCTTGATGGGATAATGTATCTTTTTCAGAGCCAGCATAAGAATGATGGAACTAAATACAGTTTTGCTCATGAATCTGGACATGCTTATTCTTGAACGTGAATGCTGCATTCATTTCAGTGAATGTTTCCCAATCAGCCCAAATTCACCTTCACTATCATGTACTTAACAGGCTCTTCCATCTCTGCCCCCAGACAGACCCGCTTCCGGTTTTGGGTAATCTAGTGTTTGTTGAGTGGTCGGGAGCCCATGCAACCTTGGTTTTATACTCTCCACATCATTTAAAGGAATTTGCATAGAAACTCTGAACCAGAACTTCATGAGTCTCAGCCTGAACCATGTGGGAGCCTTGCTCATAGTGGCCTCGACTGCCTTTTGTGTATGACTCCGGGTTTCATCGTCTGTCTCCCCAACCTGTATGTGGGGAGGAAAGACGTTGGCAAAGGAAACCAGATTGTCTCAACCTCTCTGTAAGCTGTGTTGGTGGTGAGGGTTATTTCTGGTCCCTCCCAGCTAGAGCAGCATGAACAAGACCACCAATTTTGGTGATTTTGATCAGATCTGTAGGACGACAACCAAAACATCCCCAAACGAGAGTTGATTTCTTTACTGATCTCTCTAAAGCTCACCAGAGGCCTCAGGTAAATCTGGGTGGTTGTTAACTGAGCATCTCTCCTTTGCTTCACAGATACTACTTCACTTTGACATTTTAAGCATAAAATGTGGTTTCTGTTGTAAACGGCCAAAGCTATTTTTAAAGACATCTTGAGAAGATTTCCTCTCACCTCTGCATGTCACTCACCAATTTCCCCTTTGGAGGCAATGGATGTTAACAGTTTTGTTTTCTTTTCTTTTGATTAGAGGGGGAGGGGTAAAAGGAAAGGGGGGACAGAATCTCAACCAGGCTCCATGCACAGCACAGACCCAGTGCAGGTCTCAATCTCACATACCTGAGATCATGACCTGAGCTGAAATCAAAAAGAGTCAGATGCTTAACCAACTGAACCACCCAGACGCCCTGAATGTTAACAGTTTTTAGAAGTTTCCTTCCAGAGATGGTTCATGCAGATAGAAGAAAACACACACACACACACACACACACACACACACACACACACACACACTCTTCTACATTCTTTTTTTTTTTTTAACCAAATTGTAGCATATATCCATATATGGCTTTTGGTTTTGTTTTGTTGGGGTTTAAGATTTTATTTATTTGTTTATTTGACAGAGGGAGACACACTGAGAGAGGGAACACAGGCATGGAGAGTGGGAGACAGAGAAGCAGGCTTCCTGCCAAGCAAGGAGACCAACACAAGGCTTGAACCCAGGACTCTGGGATCATGACATGAGCCAAAGGCAGATGCTTAGCTGACTGAGCCACCCAGGCATCCCATGTTTTCTTTAATAATATATCTTGGACAGCTTTCTACTTTGTTACATACACATCCTCCTCTTTTTTATGAGTGCATGGTATTCTAGTGCACGGAAGAAATAAATTTACTTTACCAGCTCCCCATTAATGGCAATTAAGTTTGCCCTAGTCTTTTTCCATTATCAACAATTCTACAATTAGTCAATCCTCACAGATGTCAATATGTACAATATCTAGTTTAGCAGATGTTGCCCAAACACCCTCTCTAGCGGCTGCACAGTTTGGACCTGCACGCCTTCACAAATATGGGGGATCTTTGAACTTGTTGATCTTTCTCAAAATAGTATCTCCATGCAGTTTCAACTTGAGCTTTCTTACAATCAGTGAGGCGGGGCCTCTTTTCACATGTTTTAGTATGAATGCTATCTCTACCACCTAGAGGTTGGATGAATTTGAACAAATTAAAGTCTATAGAGTTATAGATCTATAAAGATCCATAAAGTTGGGATAATTCCTACCTCAAAAGGTTGTCGCAAAGATTAAATGCGATGACAGAGGAAAGGCACATTCTACTTGTTCATTTTCACCATTATTTTTCCAGTAGTTAATAATGACTGGGACCCCAGAAGCACAAGCTAATAATGCATTAAAGGGAACGGAAAGTGTGATAAAGGCCAGAGCTATGTGGCCCAAAGGTTTCAGATGAAATAAAGAGCCGTTGTTGAAGGCCTGCTTACTGCTTCCAAAATGACAGTTTGCTTAACACAACATCATTGAAATTCAGTACAAATCACGACTGTTTCCCTGAGGATAAAAAATAACCACGCATAGTGGCACCTTAGGTGTGGAGTAGAACATTAACACCAGAAACAAGCTATGTAAACTTGAAAAACAGAAACTCACTTATGAAACCAGTGTGTTTTTGGAATGAATTGTTGAAATGCCAGTTCTCACTCTTTTACAATGTTTTCAGACCCATTGCAAACCACCTCCTATGGCTCCCACTGAGGCATTGTACAGCACAGGTAAATATCCATCGTCGGATTTGAAACCTCTGTAAATAAGTGGGAGATTGTTGACAGGTCTGAGGCTCTCATCCCAGGATGACAGGCTTCCATAAAAGTAAAAAATATTTTGAAGCAGACCGTCAATACGAGGAATTAAAATGCTTTGAAATACAACGAAAATGCTTGGAACTCAAATGGCAACTGTAATTTAGAATGCCTCTATGTACAAAGTTCTCAGTAAAGTTGAAACCACAAACCACCCAATTTTCCTTAGTTATATCTTTTAGTCTTTCCATTTATAACATCCTAATAAATACGACCACTGGATTTGGGGACTGGGTTCTAATAAGAGAGAGGAAGACAATAATGGTGACCAATGTCTTTTTCATGGAAAGAAGAGGTTTTATATTTATGATTAATTTTTCATTGTTTACCAAAAAAATCCAAATAGTTGTTTTTATATTAGAAGGAAACCCAGATGTCCTGTATGTATAAGTTTTCTGATCTGTAGCATAAACATCACAGAGGTTTTATGTTGAGACTCCTCTCCACAATTAAATATACTCCATGTCAGATTTTTAGAAATCCATTAAGAGGGGCACCTGGGTGGCTCAGCGGGTTAAAGCCTCTGCCTTCAGCTCAGGTCATGATCCCAGGGTCCTGGGATCGAGCCCCGCATCGTGCTCTCTGCTTAGCTGGGAGCCTGCTTCCTCCTCTCTCTCTCTCTCTGCCTGCCACTCTGCCTACTTGTAATCTCTATCTGTCAAATAAATAAATCTTTAAAAAAAAAAAGAAATCCATTAAGAGTAAATTAAATAGCCTATCATTAAAGATAATATCCTCTTCCCCTAATATTTTTTAAAATGTGTTTTTATATTGCAAGTACATAGATCTAAGATGAACAACTTAAACAAGTAGATTTAATCCTCCATGAGGAATGGGTAGGTAGGCAATCTACTACTACAGGACTTGTCACTTTGAAACACATGTATTGTTGTAGTGTTGTGTTCCTTACTAGACTTTGGGATCCGGCTGGGCCCTTAGCATATTGCCTGGCACATATTTGTACTCAGTAAATATATGGAAAGAGAATGAATGAATGAATGAAAAAAATGAATGAATGAAAAAATGAATGAATGAATGAATGAATGAAAAAATGAATGAAATTACCCATATTTATTATTTAGCTTCACGTAGATAAAGGGTTTCTGTGACACTTTGCCTGTTGTTCTGAATCATATAGCACTTACCAGGTATTTACTACTATCTGAAATAGTGAGTAATATCCATTCCTCAAAAAGTATAGGCAGGAAATACATGTTCTGATCAGCAGATGCCCTGAAACCCACATAGGTCCAAGTGTTCCAGCCCTCCCAAGATAGGCTCTTTCTGGTAGTTACACTAAGTCTCCCCTAAAACTCTTGAGTCCCAACTCCATCCACAGCATGGGCTTCTCCTAACGATACCTGGGAACTCTGTAATGACATGGCCAGATTCACCCCACACTGACAAAGTCAAGACATATGAACAGAATGGCTCTGACGGCTCCTAACCCCATACACCCAAGAGCAGACCAGCTAGCCTGGAGGTGTTTTCTCTACTGATGACCGGATGCAACCATTCTACTCCATCACCACGAACTCCTCACTACCATTAAGAGCATTTACTGCCTACGTAGGTATTTTGGGGAAATCTCATAACATTTACTTTATACAGTCTTTTATTTAGGCTATAAGGTTAATTTGCTACATAATATTATAACCTCTTTGAAGGTGAAGACTAAGTTCAGGAGTCAGTTCAAGATGACATAAAGAAGACAGAAAGATGAACATTATTTTAGTCTTTTTATTAACTGAATTAAGTGTTTTGATGGTCAGTAGGTGAAAGAAGCTGAACCAAGTTTTTTGATCAAATATGGATATACAAACAGAATGTTAAAATGGAGCCATCGTGTTGCAATGTTGGGCTGAGATCCCTAAACAGTATATGGCACAATCGAAGTAACATCAAAGGCCACCACACAGTATTGGGGTGGGGAGCAAACGGTGGCATGGGGGATTTCACTCTTCTCTCACACATCAAGAGTATACAAGGATCAGGAGTTGGGGAATTAGAGGATTTTCGGAGAAAGCTGTCTGCTGTCTGTCCCCTGCACCTGGGATGGAAGAGGTAGGACATGCCCACGTTCACTCCAAGCCCTGGAAAGGGGGCCTCAATACAACTCCTGGGGAAACTTGGTAAGTGTCTGCTGAGAACAGGCAGACACAGTGGCCTCAAGTCTCTGATCCACCTGGAAATCTCAAGGACAAAACAACCTGGCCCACTACTCTGACGGCAAGCAGGAGAGATGGCTGTGCTGGGATTGGTCTATGCTCACAAAGTTGGCGGAAGCAAAGGATTGAGCTGATGGTGGCCACGGACAGAAAGAACTAACGTAGGTTCGATCTGGATTCAGCCTAAGAGGGTGGCCCGAAGGGGACGGCAGGTGTCTTGTTGATTCCGAGGTTGAGGAGGGACCATCCATAACCAGCCAGAGGATGTGATTTTACCCATGCAGGGATCCATGAGTGAAAGAGTCCCAGAGCTGGGTTACAGGGGGTATAGCAAAGGCACCCATGAGTAAGCTCCTAACATGTGCCAGACCTAGAAAGCATGACACCACCTCGCCGTGTTTCATCCCCTTTTCCTCTGAGCTGGACCAGCCATTCTAACCCCGCAGGAATGAAACATTTAGCTGGCAAGATGCACAAAGAGAAACAAATGTGAGAGAAGGAAAAAGAAGCCAACTGCCCTTTAAGCTGCTGCAGGCAGCAAGCTTGTTTGAGGCCTGAACGGGGGAAAGGGAGGAGATGTGACAGTAAACGAAACTCACATGGTTTGATATTTACATTGGGCTGGTTATATTAATTAGTGACTAGAGGTCCTTTATTACTTGGAAGTGACCAGAAAGTCTTGA
Organism: Meles meles; assembly: GCF_922984935.1. Lineage (NCBI taxonomy): Eukaryota > Metazoa > Chordata > Mammalia > Carnivora > Mustelidae > Meles > Meles meles. The sequence continues at coordinate 15,423,147 of NC_060070.1, forward strand.
GATTTGCTTTGCATTTCATCCAGGGAAACAACTAGCCCCACAGAACAAATTTAAAGGCACAGTGAATACTCCCTTCTTATATTCCACGAGACCTGCTTTTCGGCATAATGGTCACATTTATGTTCCTTCAAGGAATCCAGGCCTCTCACGCACCCTTCCCCCTACCGCCTTCAATAAATACAACAAATGGATTCCGTAACTGGTGGTTGAGACCAGTTGGAGTGAAATTTGTTAAGCCAAGGAAGTCAACATATCTGCTCTTTGTTTTCAAGGACGCACAAATGCCGACCAGAATAAAGTGCTTCCCTAATTCTTCATTTGTTGGACTCTAGATTTTTTAAATTAGTCAACAAAAGGCCCTCCGAGAGGTTTCGACCCTTGTAGAAAGCCAAATGTCTCCTTAAGCAACATTTGTATGTATGAATGGTTGTTTGTTGGTGGTGTTGTTTAAAAACACAAAACTTGGGGGGAAACGGGGCATGTTTTTTCATTAACTGCTCCCTAAATCAAGTCCAGCAAAGATGAAATGAAGAAAGGGTATATTCAGTTCCCAGAACACCAGGCCCCAGCAGGTCCGCTCCCAGGACAGCCCCTCCTCAGCTCAGCTCCCTGCCCTGCAGCGTGCCGGGAACTGGATCAAGGGCAGAAAAGGCAGCCTCCACTGGAGAGTGGACAGGAGAGTCAGGCACGCAGGGCTTGTTAAGAACATCTGACTTTGGGGGTTGGTCCTGGCTCCACCAGAATCAGGAAAATTCTCTCAGGAAACGGACCATGAGCAGCCACTTCTACAGCAGCTGTTACAAGGGAGCAGCCTTGTAACTTTAAAATTCTGTCAAATTGGGAGTACCGTGAGCACGGCTCCAGGAGAAGCCAGGACAACAGGCTTGTGAGGACTAGATGGGACCTTGGAGGTCATCCAGGTCAGCTGGCCACAGTCTTCCCTGTACTGCCCACTCGCGCAGAGGGTAAGGGTCACAAAAGCTTGAACATCCCTCTGTCCCCTCCTGGATTCTCTGTAATCCTTCCTGCACCAAGATTCTCCTCTCACGAAAAGGACATCATAGGGGAATAACCCCTTTGCACAAAGCACACAGACATCATTTGACAACAGCGTACTTAAATCATACCATCCTGGCAAGTGTCTTTCCACAGGTCCGTCACGGGGTACAGCCCGTGACCGCTTTGCTGTGCGTCGACTGCACTCCTTATCAGTGGACAAAATCCGTGTCTACTGTCACTTCCCAGGAAGCCTCATCCTTCCCCGAAACAGCCCTCTAGCATCACTCTTTCTGAGCATCTTTCAAAGTTGCCCTTCTGAGATTCTTACCTCCTCAACAGAAGTCTCAGCTTCTCAGGGTATGGGAGATAGGGATATGGAGGAAAATGATCACTCTGAGATGTTAAGGGGCTCTCCCAGGATCAACTGCATAATTAAAGAAGTGTACCCTTAAGCCGCCATGTTTCTTGAAGTATGGTCCCAAGCAGCTGCATCCATATCATCTGGGAATGGGTAGAAATGCAAATTCTTGGCATAGCTGATTCTTTCCCTTCTTCTCTTTCCATATCTCAGTTCCAAGGTCATTTCCCCATGACCACTCCAAGTCAAGTGCTCCCCCATGACCCTTCTCCATTCCCATGTCCCACTGTCCTGTCATTATGACGTTTTCCGCCTCAGAACATGTTTCTATCCTGGTCATTGTAATGGTTGATTTGACATGTTAACTTGGCAAGCCTGTAGTATCCAGTTATTCAATCAAACACTGATCTAGGTGTTTCTGTGAAGATATTCTGTAGATAATGTTAACCTCTACCATCAGTTGACTTTAAGTTGCCTTCCATAATGTGGTCAGGCCTCATCCTATCAGCTGACGGCCTTCCTAGCAAACACTGATGTTTCCCAGAGAAGAATTTCAGCTTAAAGACTGCAGCGTGAACTCCTGCCTGACTTTCCAGCCTGCCAACCTGCCCCACAAATTTCAGATTTGCCAGCCACCACAAATGCATGAGTCAACTGATAAATGTTACTGAAGCATGAAAAGCATAGGTTTGAGGTGAGGGGCACTCATAAGGAACTTTTTTTTTAAGAATTATTTATTCATTAGAGAGAAAGTGAGCGAGAGGAAAAGCACGGGGGCGGGGGAGGTGCTGGAGGAAGAGTGAGAGGAAGAAGCAGACTCCCCGCTGAGAAGGGAGTCTGACGTGTGGCTCCATCCCAGGGTTCGGGGATCGCAACCTAAGCCAAAGACAGACGCCCATCCAAATGGGTCACCCAGGCGCACAATGAAGGAAAATTCTAGAAAGAGAAACTAGTATATGCAAAAGCATTTTGGTGGGGAAGATAATATGTTAAAAAGAAATTCTTTAAAGAACCTTAAAAAGTTTCAGAAACTGGAAACCAGTAAGAGAAATAACAGTAGCCATAGTGACTATACCATGTAGCCTAAGTAGAGCCATGGCAAGGGGTCCATCTTCAACCCAGGAGCAACAGACCAGCAGCAGACTTAGGACTGAGAAAGGTATTTCTTATAGCACTGAGTCACACATTGGCCTGACTCAACCTTAAAACCTTGTCACTCATTCTCTGATCTTAGCACATGAGGAAATAAACACTAATTTTTAGATTACAGGCAATCAGAATTTCTTTGATGGAAGAATAGTATAAATGAGACCAATTAAGGAAAACAAAAAGCACTTTCTCCTGTTACTCAAGTTGACACAGTTCTTTGATGAGTGTTTTATTTTTATTTTATTAAAATTTTATTTATTTGACAGAGAGAGAGCACATGAGCACAAGGAGCAGCAGGCAGAGGGAGAGGGAGAAAAGACTCCCCACTGAGCAGGACAACACAGGACTTGATTCCAGGACACTGGGATCATGACCTGAGCCAAACGCAGATGCTTAACCAACTGAGCCACCCAGGCACCCCGATAGAGTGTTTTTATATTTTAAAATATATATGTTTTCTCAAAGCTGGGACAATGTGAGCAACAAAATTGAGGAGTATGACATTACACCACAAAGTATAAAATAAATATCCACGAATCTATATTGATATAAAAAAGTGATTAAACTGGGGCACCTGGGTGGCTCAGTGTTTAAGCATCTACCTTTGGCTCAGGTCATGATCCCGGGGTCCTGGGATCAAGTCCCACTTCGGGCTCCCTGCTCAGTGGGGAGCCTGCTTCTCCTTCTGACCTCTCCACTCTCATATTCTCTCTCAAATAAATAAGTAAACATAAAATCTTTTTTAAAAAAACAAATAAATAAATCAAATTGATAATATATATCTTTGATATGATGTAATGAGAATGCCATTTGACCTCTGCCGTCTTCCTCCCAAAAAAGTCATAATTCCCGTCTGAGCATGAGAAAAACATCAGACAAATACCAACTGAAGTACATTCTACAAAACACCTGCCAGTACTCCTCAAAACTGTCAAGATCATTAAAAACAAGGAAAGTCTGAGAAATGGTCATAGCCAAGAAACATAGCGAATTGTCATATGGCATTCTGGATACTAGACTAGAAAGAGAACATTAGGTAAAAAGTAAGGAAATTGTTATAAAATATGGGCTTTGGTTAGTAATAATGGATCAGTATTGGTTCCCCACTTGCAATAAAGACACAGTTCTAACACAACATCTTACTAGGAGTGGAAACTGGGTGTGGAGGGTATTGCAAAGCTCTCCATCTTCACAATGTTGCTAAAAATCTAAAACTGTTCTAAAATTAAAAGTTTCTTTAAATGAATACACACACATATACAACTTCTGTGAAAACTGAAATTACTTTCTAAAGGGACAGATACGGAATTTCTGACACCCCTTTTCTGTTAGATGACTTTGGAATCAACTCAAGTGGGTCATTGTCTATACCCATGACTTATGAGATTTCTACAGCATTAGAGGGTTTCCTCTACCTGTTTTTCCCTGCACAGACCCATGATACTTGAAAGCCTGGCTCCTGGCAACAAATTGCCCATCCTTTTCCAGCCAGCAGAACACCTGCATCTCCCCAGCACAGGGAGAGGTACGTCAAGGGCGTGGTCCTTCTACCCGGCACACACAGCAAAGGTGTTTGGTTTGGGGAGCACATCAGGGCTGGAGGACAGCCACCACTTGCCCCCACAGCCCAGTACAAGCTGCCACACAGTTGTGGCAGGGACCTCAGGGGATGCCTGTTGTCTTATAGGCTGCTGCTGGGTGACACGAAGGCCAGGAGGCTGGAGCGGGGAAGCCCACCTGTGCTATAATGAAACTCACATAAACACACTGCTGGTTCATGAACCTCAGCTGTCATATAAAATAAGGTTAAGTTCAATTTCAAATTTGAGTGAGTGGAGGTAGGGCATTGGGAAGGGCATCGACAAGTTGGGGGATGGAGGTATGCTTAATATTGTAGTTGACTTTGGGGCACCTGGGTGGCTCAGTGGGTTAGAGCCCCTGTCTTCAGCTCAGGTCATGATTCCAGAGTCCTGGGATCGAGCCCCGCATCAGGCTCTCTGGTCAGTGGGGAGCCTGATTCCCCCTCTCTCTCTGCCTGTCTCTCTTCCTACTTGTGATCTCTCTCTATATATATATGTATATATATTTTTTAGTTGACTTTGATTTACCCTTAATGTCTTTCCACATTTACTCCAAACTTTGGTTCACACATACACTTCTTGTGTTTAAATGATTAGGTTCCTGGAGGGGAGCCCTAACATCAGGGTAGCTGGATATATGGAATGCAGCCAGGACAAGAGGGCACAGATAAATGAGTACCTCACACACACATTTCTGGAGGGGACGATGGAAGTATTTACCAAGAGTCTTACACATATTTATACTTTCAAAATTACTTATCTTAAAGAACTAATCTGGGGCACCTGGGTGGCTCAGTGGGTTAAAGCCTCTGCCTTTGGCTCAGGTCATGAACCCAGGGTCCTGGGATCGAGCCCTGCATCTGGTTCTCTGCTCAGCAGGGAGCCTGCTTCCCCCTCTCTCTCTGCCTGCCTCTCTGTCTACTTGTGATCTGTCAAATAAATAAAATCTTAAAAAAAAAAAAAAGAAAGAAACCAGATTCTAAAAATACTTGGTATGTTTGCCTTGTGGTTTTTAGTATTGTCCACATGAACTTACAGGACTTTCATAAATAAAAAGAAAACAGCAACTGATAAGCTTCTTCCTTTTATTTTTTAATATCCCAAGAAAAAAGGATGCAGAATCAGATCCCAGTTCTAGCTACCAGCTCATTTTTAAAACAAAAGATTTGAGCCCAACAACCCAAGCTCTGAACTTTTCATAATTCCATGATTTCCATGACTATAATGTACATTTCCATCACTTATTACAGCTAACAAAGAACTTTGCCCAAATGTTTCTCATCTTTAGAATTTTAGTTATTAAGGGGGTGCCTGGGTGGTTCAGCCATTAAGCATCTACCTTCAGCTCATGTCATGATCCCGGAGTCCTGGGATCGAGCCCCACATCAGGCTCCCTGCTCAGCGGGGAGTCTGCTTCTCCCTCTCCTATTCCCCCTGCTTGTGTTCCCTCTCTCACCCTCTCTCTCTTTCTGTCAAATAAATAAATAAATAAATAAAACCTTATGTAAAAAAGAATTTGTTATTATCTCTTCAGTACCACTTACTTCTGCTTCTTACTTTCCTACAAAAAAAGCAGAGCTACAATAAAATCTATTATACCAGCTACTCTTAAGAGCTCTGCTGTTTCCACCCAGAATGTAATTTGGAAAATATATCCTGTCCTGAAAATGTGTCTTTTGCACAGTACTTTTTTAACAAATATTTGTCACTGTTTATTAGAAAGATATTTTATTCTGCTCCGCTAAATGAAAACTTGGAGTCATTGTGACCTGTCTGGTACACAATTTGGGTGCGGAGCAGTTAGCAAATACATGTTGCAAATAGATGGAAACATAAAGAAAAGAATGGAAACGGGAGAGGCAGGATTGCAGGAGAGAGAGCTCTCTGGGGTGGGTATCAGCATAGGACAATCCTGGCTTCCGTGTCTTTGTCCTTTCCTACCTGTGCACCCTCACATAAATTACTACATCTCATGGACTCTCAGGGTCTCCTCCGTAAAATTAAGGCATCATATTAGAATATTTTCAAGGATTCCTCCACATCTAAAACTGTACTTTAAAAGAACTTTGGGAAAGAAAGGTAGCGTTTTAAAAGAAAAAAAAGATTTAGTTGTGCTAATATTTACACCCTACAACAATGACTTACGAGCCCCTTATATTTAATAACTCTGTTACTAAGAAACATGGAAAATAAAGAGACAATGTCTGGCTGGAAATTTCCATATTATGATTATATGGACAAGTTATCAAAAACACTATCAGGACTAGAGGGATTAGCAAGCTGACTGTGGGTCACCCCAAATGCTTTCCTGGGACATGTTGAGTGGACTGACATTAACAATCCATGAAATCAACGTAGAACATAAGTCTAATCCATCACCTGAATTCTGCCCAAGGCTGGGATTCACCTTTTTGAAAGTCCAGAGAAACCCAATCGTCCAGTGGCTTTCCATCCTGGCGACATGTTAAAATCATAAGAGGAGCTTTTACCTAATATATGTGGTGCTCAGGCTGTACCAATGAAATCAGAACCTTGGAGGAATTCGCTACAGGTATTTTTTTCAGTATCAGAGTGATTTTAACATGCTGCCAGTGGAGAACCCCTGGATTAAATAATTAAACCTAGGAAGAAAAAGAAGAAGTGAGAAGTGGGGGCACCTGGGTGGCTCAGTGGGTTAAAGTCTCTGCCTTCGGCTCAGGTCATGGTCTCAGGGTCCTGGGGTCGAGCTCTCTGCTCAGCAGGGAACCTGCTTCCCCCTCTCTCTCTGCCTGCCTCTCTGCCTACTTGTGATCTCTGTCTGTCAAATAAATACATAAAATCTTTAAAAAAAGAAAAAAAGAAGTGAGAAGTGCTCAAAAGAAAAGGACAGTCTTTTCTTAGCAATGCACAGGTGCACGGTTGCGTTTATTATTCTACACTCTGCACTGTGCACAAAACAAGAAAAAAATGGGCTTAACCATGAGCATTTGTGTGGCCAAAAGGGGAAGGATTCAAAGGGACAGCAGCTGCCTGTGACTTCCTGAGAAAAGTGACATTTCTTTCAAAAATTAGGCTGGGCACTAATTCTGTCTCGGGTAGTTGAGAATCAAGAGGTAGATCTCCTGGTTTTATACAGTGGACCGCACGTCCAGTCATTCACAGTCACCTGTTGCCTCTGTGTTAACCATTCTGGCCTCTGCCGACCTCCTGTGCTTCCTGGTCCTCATGCGCTCATCCTTACGTTAACACCATTCTAACCACAACTCTTGGCTCCTCCCATCAGCAACATCCAACATTCATGTCCAGGGAAACTCGTCATGGCTCCTGTCGCCTCTTCTCCCCAACTTCCACAGCCCTTTCCAATGGCCTTAGCGGAGACTTATTTGAAAAGAAAAAACTAACCCGAACCTCAGAGCTGGACACGCCCTCCTCTGGCTGCTTCTGCTCAAAGCTAGCTTCCACACAAGCCCAGAGTCACCTTTCTCAGATCCTCAAAAAAATCATTTTGGAACTTCTTGCTTATCCAGCTGACTATCCACGGGCTAGCCCATCCCATCAACCCAAATTTTTATGTCTCCCAGTACAACGGACTTTCTCCAATCAGTCCAGTCCATGGCCAGTCTTCTGAACACATTCTCCCCTGCATCTGTGTATGTGAGAATTTACTGCGATTTGTCCTGTAGCCAACAGCCATGAGCACAGCATCTTGCCGGTCTGTTCCCTGAAGGGCAGAGAACAGGCAGCTTCTGCTTTGGAATTTCTCATCAGAGACCTGCGGCAAGAACCACGGGCATGGCCCCCACAATTCTCGTCTGCACTGAGCTGAATTCCCGGGACTCCTTTTCCTAGTATTTCAGTACTGTGGCTTCTGCCTGTTTGTGTCTGCCTTTTTCGGCTGGGATGTTGCTTGTTTCCCCAAACTATTCTCTGCTCCTCCGCTATGTTCTTCCGGCATCCAGCTAATGTCTCTGATTGCTGTGCCAGATCCACCATGGCCCGGCTTTTTCTCTTGAACTTGCATTACCTGTTCTTCCCTGCCTCTGACGTCCTAAACCTTCCTGCTTGTCAGTCAAATTGCCTATCCGTCCTTCATCCTCTTCTCTCCACTTCCCTTCTCTGATTTAAGGACATCACATGTTCCTCTGGTAACTGCCCTTCTGACCACAGCCCTGCTATCCAAATCTTTAAAATTCAGCACATCGTCTGATTAGACCAGACCACTGGGCCGGACTCCTCAGCATGCCCAGTCCTGTGCTCTCTGAGTCCTAGCTCGAGCAGGCCTGGAATATCCATCTCCAGCAAGAGATTTGGTTGCTCTTCATCCACTTCTCTAAGTTGTAACTCTGGGACTATATGAACTTGCTAGTATTTATCTCCATTAAAGATAAATTAGATAAAGATAAAGTTCTGTTGTTTTGGGTATGTCTGCTCTGTGGGACAGGTTGTTTTCCTTTTTAACATCTGCTTCTGTCCTAACTCTTTCTATGTTTCTGTCTGCATTTCCCCCTTTCATAGAACCACCAGTCATATTGGATCAGGGTCCAAGCTAAGGACCTTATTTCAACTTTCAACTTTATCTCTGTAAAGACGGTCTCTCCAAACAGGGTCACAGTCTTAGATACTACTGGTTAGGACTTCAATCCACCTTTTTGGGGGACACCATTCAAACTGTAACAGATTTTTAAGAACCTGAAGCAAAAGGTTATTTCATAATCCAAGAAGCAATAGATTTGAGGTATGGTCAAGTACAGGTGAGGATAGTTTAGGTGAGTTGATAGAAAGCTAGTACCAAGTCTTCACAATCTGTCCACTTTACAACCACCCAGAGCCTTTATGTTTGCAAACTGCCTGTCAGCCAGTCCTCTGGCACTGACATATGTCATTGACACTGTCCGTCTGATAACAACGCAAAGTCTGTAGTTGTTGTTTCACCAATTTGGGTTTTCCAGTTGGCAGAATTCAACGTGAAGTGCTCCCCAACAGGGGGGTTACCATGTAGCAATCCCTACTCTCCTCCCTGTAGTCCCCAGGACTGCACTGATCTCGAAGCTCCTCCAAAGAGGACCTCTACCATAAATCCCCTGAAAAGTGTATCGTGTCTACTTGGTAAATGGTTGAAGAGTCTGCCACATATTTTTGCTGAACCCTGCCTTAGAAATTAAAACCAGGGGTGCCTGGGTGGCTCAGTCAGTTAAGCATCTGCCTTCAGCACAGGTCATGATCCCAGGGTCCATGGATGGAACCCCATGTGGGGCTCCTTGCTCAGCAGGGAGCCTGCTTCTCCCTCTCCCTCTGCCCCTCCCCCTGCCCGGGCTCTCTCATTCCCTCTCTCTCACTCACTCTCTCCCTCCCTCCCTCACTCTCTCTCACACTGTCATATAAATATATAAACAAATAAAATCTTTACAAAAATTAAAACCCAAAAGGAATCTGAGTCTAGTTTTGTTTTGTTTTGCTCTTTTCCGGCATGTACCCGTGACCCCACAATGGACAACTCCCCCATTGCAATGGGATACAAAATTTATTAGCAACTATGTTCTTTTTATTAGTTTGACTGTGGGAGACACAGGAAAGTTCAGAGGGATTCAGACTGGTGCATAAATTCAGTCCCCTTTCAAGGCTTTGGGTGCATGTCACAGTGCCCCCAGTACAGCTGAGACCCCTACAGGTGCTTCACTCCCCGTTGTTCCAAATCTCCCTTCCTGCTCCAATTCGATAAATCAGCTGTTGCAAAACCTGGTTTCCCTTTGACTATGGTGGTGCACACTGCCCTGTGAAACACCCACATTCCTTGGTTTACCCTTAAAATCTGCATGTGGCACTTGTTACTAACAAAACCAAAGTTGAGGCAGGAGGTGGGAAGGTTGAGCTGTGCGTTTCATTAGAAACATTGACCCTTCCTTTTCAAAGCAACCTCTTGAGAAAAGCAAGGGAGTTTTGATTTAGCAAAAGAAAATAATGGTCAAGCGCTGTATTGGCAAGTTCATTACTTAAATATACTCCACTCCAAGTAATTTCTTACTACCCGTAGTTTTTTTGTCAGTTGTTTTCGTTTTGCTACAAAATAGCACGTGCTCATTTTTTAAAAATTTGAATACAGAAGTGCATAAAGTAAAAAGTGTAACATAAAAAGTAAAAGTCTCTCCTGGCGTTGCCTAATCCTGTTCCCCAGAGGCAATCACTGTTCAAAATTAAGCAAATACCTAAATATTTATACTTAGATGTTAGTTATACGGTTGCTTATTCGAAAAATAGAGCTTATTTGGTATTTGCACTGTAACTTGCTGGTTTTGTTGGGTTTTTTTTTTTTCGCTCCACAATGTATTATGAACTCTCTTTATGTCATTTCATGTTTCTTGAAAGAATACAATTTTATTTTTTGATCAACGGTGAAATAGTGACTAAAGGTGTAACTAGGTGAACACGGATGGCTAGCCGGCCATGAGAAAGTCCAGCGTTTCTCCTTGTGCGGTACTGAATTTTCAACAGGTTCTACTGGGGAAAGTGGAAACTTTAGAGCAAAGCTGAGTGAACAGTATTTCCAGTGCCATGGACAAAGGTGGGGAATTTCATTACTTCCCCAAGTGCCCAATTTTTCGACTAAGAGAGGATAAACGCTTTCAATTACATGAATTCCCATCAGGCAGACAACAATAGGCATGGACACAATTCTATAGCTCTTGAGCAATAAAAAGTGTATCATAAGATGGAGAACAGGACAAAGAGAAAGAGCTCTGCCTCCATAATAAGGTGGAGTGAGAATTGTTATCTGCAAAATGCTGCTGAAGCACATTAACTGGAAATTTTAAGCAAATAAGTTGTACACTATTTCTCAGTGATTTACAATACTTCTGTAGAAAATTCTAGTATAATCCATGCTGCTGATACATATCTGGCATATCTTACTCATTTAGGAGCTGTCTTTGTATTTCTACCTTTTTTCCCCCTTCAAACTTTTTTCCCTCTGATCTGAACAGTTACTTTTTTTTTTCTTTTTTGGCTCAAAACCAACTAAAATAGTCAAACTAATCATCTCCACATCTAATTTGAGGTACAGAGAGAGTTTAGAGTCTTCATCTCTCTAACCTTCTTTTTCTTCCCATTATGACAGACTCTTTATTAAAAAAAATAGACCCAATCAAATTTATAACAAAATTATATAATTAACTAATCAATTATACCAAAAACACTTTGGTCTAGGATTCTAGTACTGCCTTAATTCTTCTTACCTTTGTATATATACAGACCTAATCATATCACCATCCCCTCTTGAAAGCAGCAGTTTTAGAATTCTTCATCAGGTAGTTTTTTAATAAAGATTTTATTTACTTATTTGGCAGAGAGAGAGCGCAAGAGAGAACAAGCAGGGGAGTGGCAGAGGGAGAGGGAGAAGTAGGCTCCCCACCCCCAGATCGTTTAAATTTTAACCTTTTCCAGTTATTTTTGTCAATTATATTTAATTATAAGTTATATCCAATTAAATATTACAGTTCAATTATATGTTAGTTACAGTTATATATCCATCATATTTAATAACTGGAGTGTTGTGAAAGTCAAAATTATGCGACGCCTGGGTGGTTCAGTCATTAAGTGTCTGCCTTCAGCTCAGGTCATGATCCCAGGGTCTGGGGATGAAGCTGAGTCAGGCTTCCTGCTCAACAGGGAGCCTGTTTCTCCTTCTTCTTCTGCCCCTCTCCCCCACTCCCATGCTCTCTCTCACTTTCTTTCCCAAATAAATAGATTTTTTAAAAAATCTTTAAAAAACAGTCAAAATAAAGCCTGGCTTTGTTAGTGATGACTACATTTTTAATGCTGCATAATAAATATTTCTAGAGTTTCTCACCCTAATTTAATAAATATTTATAACGAAATCTCTTCCAAGCAAAATAGTTTTTCCATTTTAATTGCATTAACATTTTTCACTTTAGCTCTTAGAAAAGTGTAGCAAGTCTTATATTTTCATATTTATAAATGAAATATTAAGCACGCATGTGACTTGAAGTCATGACATGAAGTGACTTGATCCAGAGCCACTAGAATGTCACCACATAATTTAGACTCACAAACGACCTGAGCTGGTTATTAAGACCAAGAATTCCTTCCTTAGCTCAACTACAATTCTCAGGCCCCCCATACCCCATTATTCCATCCAGGCTGATAGAACCTGAGTTTGTGTTTCTCTTCAGTGCTTTTCTTCACAGCTCTTCCGTACAATATCAGGTGATCATATTTTCTTAAGATCTTCCTTTCTGGTTATTCAAAGGAGTCTTAAAAACCTCATTTTCTCTGAAGCTTATTGACTGATAGGAGTGAACGAACAAACAGCCAACTTCCTATTTCACACCTTCACATGGGCATGTTACAGAAATATTATGCTGGATTTTCTGGATTGAATGTTTTGTTCCCCCAAAATGTATATGTTGAAGTTCTACCCCCCAGTGTGATGGTATTTGGAGTTAGCACCTTTGGGAGGTACTTAGGGTTAGATGAAGTCGTAAGGGTAGTGTCCTCATGATGGGAATGGTGTCCTTATAAGAGAAAGAGAATTTCTCTGGGAGCACACCAAAAAGAGGTCACAGGAGGACAAAAGGAGATAATCGCTGTCTGCAAGCCAGAAAGAAGGTGTCACCAAGAACCAAAGCCGCCAGAACCTTGATGGTCGACTCCCAGCCTCCAGAACCATGAGAAATAAATGTCAGCTGTGTATGTTTCCCAGACTATGGTCTTTTGTTAATGGCAGCCTGAGCTAAAATAAACCTCAAGCTTGGTGTGTCCCAACTGAACGTATAGGCTACTCTGCCTATCCCAATCTTTCTTCTTTTCAACGTTCTCTATGTCACTACATTCCCCCACATTCAATCACTTTCAAAATACAGAAATTCATTGCCCATTCAATCACCAAGCCTGTCAGTGGCAGATCCTAAATGCCCTCTGTCTTTCCATTACTCATGATTTCAACTGCCATTATGATAATCCCCGGGAGAAATAAAGATGGTATCTATGCCACAGGATTTGTTAAGAACTATGTACTGATGGGACTATTATTAGGATAAGTACAGCTAAATGAATCAGCCTGTTGGCTCAGGTTATTTGAGTTTGTCCCATTTAAATGTTGAAGAAAGCCCACCCCTAAGAGTTTAAGTCTGGGTCATTTATTGAGTTGTCCCTTCTGATAACAATGAACCAATGAACCAAAGTTCAACCAGCTCCGATAAAACCTTCTAGTTGATAGATGTTTTAACAGTGCAATCATAAAAACAGAATGCTGTGTATACATTCTAGATTAACACAAAAGTATTTCTCGGTTTCTAACTGACATGAATACTCAAACTGGCACTTTAAATGATTTCTTTACTGATTGGTTAAAACTCCTGGACTGGAGGAAAATTATCAAAGGTCAACTCTCAGAGGTCTTTAATTCAAACTTCTCTTTCTCATTACAATATTAACCTTATTTTTGTTGCCATTTCCAGTGTCTCTCTGCTTGGTGCCAAGACTTGATCCCTGCAATGACTTCACATCAACAGATGATCCTTTCTACTCAAGCAGGTTCACACATGTTTACTGCATTGGATTCAGCTGCCTCCCCTTTTGTAACTCCCCTATATATGCCCAAACTGACCAATACTGACCCATAGGTGGGGACATCTCTATGCCCATATTCAGCAGGAAGACATTACGGAAGATGAGACCTTCCACCTTCAACAACCTTAAAGATTTAAGGGTCAAAATTGTTCAAGGGGGAAATGAGGAGGGAGCAAAAGTCTAGCAGAAGACAAAACATAGGCTGACACCCTGCAATCTTCCCCTTCCCCCCACTCTTGGATGGGACATGTGTGATGTTCTTCTAGGAATCTCCCAACTGTATTAATGTTAATATCTTGCTAGAGGGGAAAACAATCTTAACTTGACAATGGCAAGACCTCTAGTATCTTATAGGTATCTTGTAGGTGGGCCCTCTTTAGCATATTAAAGTTCTTTTGAAATCTCCCTTTCCTTACTTCCCCCAACTCCCAAGAGTATATAATCACACTCTTCAAGACCCTGGCGCAGCAGCTCTTTCTGCCCATGGATCCTGTCCCTGTGCTTTTTTTTTTTTTTTTAAGATTTTTTGTATTTATTTGACAGAGAGAGATCATAAGTAGGCAGAGAGGCAGGCAGAGAGAGTGAGAGGGAAGCAGGCTCCCTGCCAAGCAGAGAGCCCGATGTGGGACTCGATCCCAGGACCCTGAGATCATGACCTGAGCCGAAGGCAGCGGCTTAAACCACTGAGCCACCCAGGCGCCCTCCCTGTGCTTTAATAAACTACCATTTTGCCCCAAAACAAACAAACAAACTTCTAGTTGAGAAACAATAAATTACATCAGTACCAAGGAAATATTCTTCTTTTCCATTTTCTATAAAAAGATGGAATGTGCTCTTTGCACAGTATTTATACCAAGGTGCTATAAGATAAACTTAAGAAGTAAATACAATCCTACCTGATACCACTGAAAACAAATCAGTTGGTCTACTTGATTATGAGCTTTGCAGTATCGAGGACACTGCATTACTAGCAGTTAACACCAAGCACAGCCCGTCGTAATAAGAACTCAATAAATGATTGCTGAATACACGCACAGCTTCATTATCTCTTCATTTTATTGGACTATTGTGATGCAAAATCCAAAGGATCAGTAATAGTTGTAAATCAATGTAATAGTTTGAATCAGGATTATTTTTAGCTATGCATTCAAAGGCTACTGAAAAGTCAGTGGGGTTTGAAGACAACTTCAAGTTTCCTGAACAATTTCTTCAAGTTGATAAACTCCATGTAATATCATAAGCAGTGACAATGTGTCCCAAACCCAAGTGTTCTTTACAGTGTCAATGCCAAATCCGTTTCCTTTAGTTTAATAGAATCCCAATTTAAATCATGCTATATTCCCCACCAAACTACCTCAGCGTAGAGGGAGATCCTGATTAATTCAAGCCAATCCATTGGTCCAAGGATAAATAAAACTCTTAAATTGAACTAATAAAACTGGAAAGGAACAATCAACATCCCACACTTTGGGGAAACTTTTCTCTGTCCCTTTATTGATGTAAACAAGAAAACCTATTATTCTAGAGACTGGTGGCAGCAATTTTTGACAGTTTGGTGATCCGACCTCAGGGTGAAGCAGATACGTGAAGCAGAAAGCTGGAAAGAACCTGAGTCTTTGATAAGACTGTTAAGCCACCGAACCAACCAACTGTGGATTCCACCTCACATCTGGAGTCTCTGTAATGTGAGATAAATTTTCTAATTATCTCAACTGGTTTGAGTTTTCTGCTAAAATGCATCCTGATAATTCCCCTATAAAAGATAGTTTGTTGAAAAGAGAGCTGATACAGGCTTTGGGGAGACTGTTCAAAGTACTAATCAGTCTTTAACGTTACTGAGGGAAGGATTTCCCATTAAAAGATAAACTTGATCTTGCTTTTCATTCCTACTGAAAGACCATTCCTGCAAGAGTAGTAAAGAAGGTAAATATTAAAAGAATGATACTTCTTCACTTTTTCCTTATTCAACAAATATTTTCCTGTTGAGGTGCTTAATCAACTATTTCATTTGATCTTCACAAAAACTCTGTGAAGCAAATACCATTAATCACATTTTAGAAAAGGAAACAAATTATAGAGGTAAACAACTTGACTAAGATCATAAATCCTGAGAACCAGGACCAGATCCTGGAAATACCCTCCAGTGGCCTTCCGTAATTAGGTTTGGCAAAAACTGGGTCTAATTCCCAAATTTGGTAAACTGTTGGTAGAAAATGGTATGTGTTCATTTATATAGTATGTGTATACCACTGCAAACTGGTAAAGGCATTTTGGAAATAATACACTGTAAGAGTATACACATACACACACAGAGTAGCTAGCTAGCTAATCTGTGTGTATTCTTAGATATAGCAATCTTGTTCCTGGAGCTTTACGCTCAGAAAAGAGTTCAATAGAAGAGAAAACTACGTAGATGCTCCTGAGAAGGATAGTTATCATCTCTTAAATTGGAGGGGAAAATTTCATATCCTAACAATAATGGACTAGTTGAATAAATTCTGGCACAAAATTTAATAAGAGAATATTACATATATAGTATGAGGAGTTATTAATACTATGTAGGAACACTGAAAAGGATTTATAAGTTTAAAAAAGCATAATGCAAATCATTTATCTTCTATTTAAAACTACAAAGTATAAATCCATATAAACAGACTCAAGTAGAATCCACATATACACACACACACACACAAATAAATCATGATTGGGGCATCTGGGTGGCTCAGTGGGTTAAGCCTCTGCTTTGGCTCAGGTCATGATCCCAGGGTCCTGGGACTGAGTCCCACATCGGGCTCTCTGCTCAGCGGGGAGCCTACATCCCCCTCTCTCTCTGCCTGCCTCTCTGCCTACTTGTGATCTCTGTTAAATAAATAAATAAAACCTTTAAATAAATAGATAAATAAATCGTGATTAAGATGGTGGAATTTTGCATGTTTACAATTTTTTTTTCTTTATGGCAGGTTTACAATTTTTTTTCTTTAGTGCTGTTTACAGTTAAACTTATTTATATGAGGTATGCAATTCCAAATAGATTTTATTTCTTTTTTTAATTTTTTTCACAAATAGATTTTAAATAATCTGGGAGTCAAACCATTCTCTGGAAACTTTGTAAAGTTGCCAGTAATTAGTTGATCATATTTCAGCTCTCAGCAAACAGACTCCAGTAGGACTAAATAGTTCAATAATTTTCATCAATAGAAACTTACATCTTTATAATTTATAGTTATAATTATAATTCCTCTAGAAATACCTGTGAAAAGGTATACTAAAATATTCTGCAACATTGTACCTGTGAGATGAGCCCAAACCTCTCACCGATATTTATTTTGAAACATGTTTGGAACAGATAAATTATTTATATAAAGATCTAATCTTCATAAGATTGGGGTAAATTCAACTGGATTTTATTTGCTATGGAGCAAAGAAAGTTCATGTTATTTTTTGACATATCAGGGTCTCTGAGCGTGGAATGTCTCCTTTCCTATCAGCATACACTCCCCAGTTTCTAAGGCAAATGACAGTGAGACTGCTTCCAACAAATGTAACATTGGAAGACATCAGTTATAAGGGAATCTTCTCCAAACTATGGCTATCAGAATGCTCCCAAAAGGTTACTTAACTGTGATCAAAGTGATAATTAAAACAGAGAAATCTCTAACTCCACTTTAACGTCCCTGTCACCATAATCTGGCATGGTTGCAGTAGGTACCCATCTGCACGCACACTCAAGACCCAGGATATTGAGGATCCAAAGAAAAGTAAATCATCACTTTTAAAGAGTGTAAAATGACTATAATGGTTGTTTCTTGGTAAGAGATGAAAGTAAATATTTTCTTAGATTCCCAGAAGCTACCACTCAATATTATAAGCTTTTGTTAATAAATGAGTTTGATCAGATCTTTTCTTCTGTGGTTCAAGAAGCCATGCTTAGGGGCACCTGGGTGGCTCAGTGGGTTGGGCCTCTGCCTTTGGCTCGGGTCATGATCCCATGGTCCAGGGATCGAGCCCCGCATCGGGCTCTCTGCTCAGCGGGGAGCCTGCTTCCCCTCTCTCTGTCTGCCTGCTTCTCTGCCTACTTGTGATCTCTGTCAAATAAATAAATAAAATCTTTAAAAAAAAAAAAAAAAGAAGCCATGCTTAGAGAGATGCCTTGGGGAAGTAAGCTTCCAACTCCAGATTTCCCAATGAAGTCTTGGCAGAACCACTGACAATCTGACAAAATAATAAAATGTTCCGGTATCTGCAGGATTGGTATGCCAGTTACTAGGCAGTATCCACACACTAAAGCACACCAAATTACTCTTATCAGGAAAATAAAATCAAAATATGGAGAATTATGTTCTTTCCAGATGGCCCAAAAACTCCTAGACTTATATTCTGGTGTTAAACAGAATACCAGTGACCAACCCAGCTTATCATTCCCTCAGGTTCTTTGATAAAGAGAAAAGCACAAGTCATAATGAAAGTTTAGACCATCTTCTTTGGTTTTCTTTTTTGTTTTTAAAGATTGTATTTATAAATTTCTTTGTCAGAGAGAGTGAACAAGGGCAAGAGAGAGCAAGCAGCAGGCAGAGGGAGAAGAATGCTCCCAGCTGAGCAGGGAGCCCGAAGCTGGACTCGATCCCAGGACTCTGGGATCATGACATGAGCTGAAGGCAGACACTTAACCAACTAAGCCACCCAGGCGTCCCATCCTCCTTGGTTTTACAAGAGGCTTAATAATATTTTAATTTTAAAATAATTTCAGACTTTAAGGGAAATGTTGCAAAAAAAAAAAAATTCCCATATATGTTTTACCTAGATTCTCTAAATGTTAATATTTTATCACTTCGTGACCTACCTACTATCATTCTATCATCTATGTCTTCCTCTATCCGGAAACATTTGAGAGTAAGTTGCCAACATCAGTATGCATTTGCAACAACAACAAAAAAAAGACATTTTATTTTACTTAGCCACATTACTCTATCAAAATCCATAAATTCACATAGATACAATACTGTTACCTAATTTGCAGGCATTATTCAGATTTTGCCAATTGTCTTACTTAGGCTCATTTTCTGATTCGCTACCTAGTCCAGGATGACACCTGTATTAGTCATGTGTTTTTAGCCTCTTTTAATCTGAACAGTTCATGATCTTGATAATTTTGAAGAGTTCTAGCCAGCTGTTCTGTAGAATGTCCCTCAATTAGGGTTCCTTCTGATTCAAGTTACATTTTCAGCAGGAACATCACGCAAATGATGCTGCCCCTCCTTTGTGCTTCCTAGCAGGAAGCGCAATGTTAATTTGCCCCATTGTTGGCGACATCACCTTTGATCACTTGAATAAGGTGGTGCCTGCTAGATCTTTTCCACTCTATGAAGTTACTGTTTCCGCTTCCCAAGTATTAGCAAGTATGTTGTGTGGAATTACCTAGAACTATAAAAATATCCTGTTTCTCATTGTCTTTCTTTACTATTTTTTTAAATTTATCCACTTACTTTAGAGAGAGCATGCGCATAGGGGTAAGGAGCAGAGAGAGAAAAGAGTCCCACACAGACTCTGCAATGAGCTTGGAGCCTTCCATGGGGACCCATCCCAGGACCCTGAAATCAGACCTGAGCTGAAACCAAGAGTTGGGTGCCCAAGGAACTGTGCCACGCAGGTGCACCCCTCTTTACTACTTTTAGCATCCATTGATGATTCTTGCTTAAAACAATTATTGTTCCATGCTCCCTACACCTTACCTTTTACCTGGTCATGCAACTGAAACACAGTTCCTGGTTCTTCCATGGAGGACCAATACAACCAATTCTAGCCCATAAGCTATGATTGCAATTAGCATATGCCTTTTCCTGCATTGGCTCCCATTATTCTATAAGGCCTTTTTTTTGTCAGTTGCACACATGAGATCTAGTAAAGGGCTCCAAGAAGTCTTTGGTAATTGGAGAGTACCTAGAACCTTAGATTTATACCATATAGGAAATCCTATAAAATTGGATGGGAAAAATCCACATTTTCATAAACCTTTAACTGGTACTTAGCATTTCCTTTATTTCTGAATGTGGGCAACAATTACAGTAGTGTTAGCAAAATGTGGCTTTGTAATAAAAATCAGATACGTCACGTTACATTATACTTGGGGCATATATATTGAAATCTATTTATCTACCACGAATTTGAAATTAACTTTGAATTTTAGTTATCAAATCTGTCACTGCACCTTTTTTTTTTCTTTTTCACATTTAGGAACATTATTCTTAGAAGATATCTATGAACATCTCCAGACTACTGAAGAGCTCCAAGACATAGGATAAGTTAAGATGGAGAGAGAGGATTCCTGAGTGGTAGAGAGGAAAACGCCAGGAAAACAGATGGGGAATGTCTGCATTAAAATCTGTGTGTGACACGAAAATAGACTCAAAATGGATGAAGGACCTCAATGTGAGAAAGGAATCCATCAAAATCCTTAAGGAGAATGCAGGCAGCAACCTCTTCGACCTCAGCCGCAGCAACATCTTCCTAGGAACAACAGCAAAGGCAAGGGAAGCAAGGGCAAAAAATGAACTATTGGGATTTCATCAAGATCAAAAGCTTCTCCACAGCAAAGGAAACAGTTAACAAAACCAAAAGACAACTGACAGAATGGGAGAAGATATTTGCAAACAACATATCAGATAAAGGGCTAGTATCCAAAATCTATAAGGAACTTAGTAAACTCAACACCCAAAGAACAAACAATCCAATCAAGAAATGGGCAGAGGACATGAACAGACATTTCTGCAAAGAAGACATCCAGATGGCCAACAGACACATGAAAAAGTGCTCCACGTCACTCGGCATCAGGGAAGTACAAATCAAAACCACAATGAGATATCACCTCACACCAGTCAGAATGGCTAAAATTAACAAGTCAGGAAATGACAGATGTTGGCGAGGATGCGGAGAAAGGGGAACCCTCCTACACTGCTGGTGGGAATGCAAGCTGGTGCAACCACTCTGGAAAACAGCATGGAGGTTCCTCAAAATGTTGAAAATAGAACTACCCTATGACCCAGCAATTGCACTACTGGGTATTTACCCTAAAGATACAAACGTAGTGATCCGAAGGGGCACGTGCACCCGAATGTTTATAGCAGCAATGTCTACAATAGCCAAACTATGGAAAGAACCTAGATGTCCATCAACAGATGAATGGATAAAGAAGATGTGGTATATATACACAATGGAATACTATGCAGCCATCAAAAGAAATGAAATCTTGCCATTTGTGACGACGTGGATGGAACTAGAGGGTATCATGCTTAGTGAAATAAGTCAATCGGAGAAAGACAACTATCATATGATCTCCCTGATATGAGGACATGGAGAAGCAACATGGGGGGTTAGGGGGATAGGAGAAGAATAAATGAAACAAGATGGGATTGGGAGGGAGACAAACCATAAATGACTCTTAATCTCACAAAACAAACTGGGGGTTGCTGGGGGGAGGTGGGGTTGGGAGAAGGGGAGGGGGTTATGGACATTGGGGAGGGTATGTGCTATCGTGAGTGCTGTGAAATGTGTAAACCTGGCGATTCACAGACCTGTACCCCGGGGGATAAAAATACATTATATGTTTATTAAAAAAAAAAAAATTGGAGGGGGAGGCGAACCATAAGAGACTATGGACTCTGAAAAACAACCTGAGGGTTTTGAAGGGTCAGGGGTGGGAGGGTGGGGAAACGGGTGGTGGGTAATAGGGAGGGCACGTTTTGCATGGAGCACTGGGTGTTGTGCAAAAACAATGAATACTGTTAGGCTGAAAAAATAAATAAATTTAAAAAAAAATCTGTGTGTGAGAAAGAAATAAGTTATCAAGATTTACAATACTAGTCATTCAGCAATTATCCTACTCCAGCCAGTAGAAGAAATGAATTCACTAATTTTGAAATTAATATGCATGGGTAGGTAGTTGCCACCATGAGATTGGATGTGATGATTGAAGAAAAAGGAGAAAAAACCAAAAGCCAAGTGCTAGACTCTGGGCAGGTGTTACAGTTTGGAAAAATAAGACAAAAACTGTTAAGGAAGCAGAGAGAAGAATTATCTGGATAAAGAAAGAGAACCAGAAATGTACGGTGTAAGAAATTATATAAATGGTACCATATTTTTACTTTTCATTTAATTAAGTTTGTTCAGTGACAGGTTCCGCACTTCTCGAAGTCTGTCTAAGATTCCTTATCTATAAAAAAAAAAGTTGCTTTTCCGATTAAACAGGGAAATGTAAGCAAAATGCATGCAGAAGAAACTTAGCACAATGCCCTATGTGCACCTGTCACTAAACACAGTTAACTCTTTCTCTCCCCAAACTTTCCACTCATCTCTACCATTTCACAGAATACATTAGAGTTTAAGGTAAGAATTAAAGATTAAGAAAACTATAATTTTTTGAGTCAACAGCAGAGATACTAGGCTTATACTAGTTACACTGTGAAATTCAGTATAAATTTATAAGATATAAAACTAGAACAAGCCAAATCATGATTAGAATTCAAACAGAACCTTGACATTCTATTTGGGAAACTGAGTGGTAATTGCAGGAAAGAGAGCCTGCGATTTTGAAATGTCAGTCCAAGGTAATAAGAAAACATACCACATGTGGTGCCTGGGTGGCTCAGTTGGTTAAGTGTCTGCCTTTGGCTCAGGTCATGATCCGGGGACCCAGGATCCAGCCCCATGTGAGGCTCCCTGCTCAGCAGGGAGTCTGCTTCTCCCTCTGCCTGCTGCTCCCCCTGCTTGTGCTCTCTCTCTTTCTCTCTCTCTCTCTCTCTCTCTCTCTCTCTCTCTCAGTCAAATAAATAAATAAAATCTTAAAAAAAGAATAGAAAACACAGCACAGTTTGCTGGAGGTTCCTACAAGAAGGCTCTTGGGTGCTATATACCAAGATGTGCACCAGTCCTCAGGAAACCACCTTGATTCTCTCCAAGGTCTCCTGTTCTCATGTTCCATTACCACAAATGCAGTGTGAAGGGGGAGGGAGGGCTGTTTTGAAATGTGAAAACATGAATCTCATCCAAGTATATAAAACTTTCACTTATCTAATAGGAAATCCTGTATGCGTTCTAAGAAATTTTATAAAACCCACTGGAGAATGGAGAAAAAGAAAGAAAGAAAGGAAAAAAGATCAACATTGGCACGGTCTGTAAAACAAAATCTACCCCTCCACGACTTTGAAAAGTTTTATGACATGGCAACTGGAATCACCATTTCCAAAATGCGGCTATGAGCAAATTAAGCCTTTTGATAAAAATCTTTAATTGCATCTTTTTCTCCTTTCACCTTAGAGCTTCTTTTCTCTTACCCCAAATTTAGGAACGTGCAATTTTCTAGATTAGAGGAGAAGAGATTATTTTCTTAATCAAGAGCCATCTGTACAGAATGACCATGGAACTGAAAAGATTCTAACCTATTCTACCAAAGAATGATCCACAGAACTGACTCTTTCTATGAAAATGCCAGAATTTGAGTGACAAGTCCTAGCAACTCCTCCCCTTTCCATTTCAGGAAGAACGTGCTGCCATCTACAGGGGGCATATGGAACTGATGCTTACAGAAAAAAATGTTGATTGGGGTTTAAATTTTCGTAATCAGCTGGAAAATAGAAAATGACATGACAAAGAAGAGTAATAAAATATGCCCACTTTTTTAAAGATTTTATTTATTTATTTTACAGAGAGAGACACAGCGAGAGAGGGGACACAAGCAGGGGGAGTGAGAGAGGGAAAAGCAGGCTTCCTGCTGAACAAGGAGCCTGATGCCAGGCTCGATTCCAGGACCCCGGGATCATGTTTAAATGAGGCTAGTCTGACTGAGGAATGGAGTTTATTTTATTTTATTTCTTTCAAATAATTTAATTAATTTAAATTTTAAAACTGACATTCTACTCAGTCATTGGAAAACTCTTATGTATGTTTGTAATAACTTAGGTATATACACCCACATTTCAACTGTGTTTTAAGATAACTACGTACAGATCAAATAGTACCAAGGAATATTTAGCATCTAAATTGAAATATGCT
Source organism: Meles meles (assembly GCF_922984935.1). NCBI lineage: Eukaryota > Metazoa > Chordata > Mammalia > Carnivora > Mustelidae > Meles > Meles meles. The sequence goes on from NC_060070.1 coordinate 15,446,841, forward strand.
AAAAAGGAAAAATACACACTGAATTTCAAAGAGTTAGTATGAAACAAACAGAATATATCTCATTAATAATTTTGCATCAATAATGTTTTGAAATTATGGTATTTTGAACATACTAAGTAAGGATATATATGTATTTTTTAATTATTAAGTAAGATATATTAAGGCTGATTACAGGTGTCTGGGTGGCTCATTCAGGGGAGCCTGCTTCTTCCTCTCCCTCTTCCATTCCCCCTGCTTGTGCTCTCTCTCTCTGTCAAGTAAATGAAATATTTTTAAAATGTTTTTTAAAGATTTTATTTATTTATTTGAGAGAGAGAGAAAGAGAGAGAGAGCATGAGAAGGGGGAGGGTCAGAGGGAGAAGCAGACTCTCTGACAAGCAGGGAGCCCACTTTGGACTCAATCCCAGGACTCCAGGATCATGACCTGAGCCAAAGGCAGTCCCTTACCAACTGAGCTACACAGGCGCCCCTAAAGTATTTTTTTAAAAGATTGATTTCATTGGTTTCTTTTTAGTTTTGAATGTGACTACTAGAAAGTCTTAAATGACATTTGTGAATCATATTATATTTCCATTGCACAGCACTGTTCTAATTAATTTGAAGTTTTAAGAGAAGGTAAACATGTTAAGTGTCCACAGAATTATACAACATGCTCTATGTAAAATGTTTTTAGGTCCTATCTGACCCCAAGATTAATAAAAAGTGTGCACAGACATTGGTATTAGTATGGATAAATGTACACAAGCTTTAAAGGAAATGATCTAATGCCATCTTCAGTGATCCCCATTATTACTGATCAATACCTATAAATGGTAGGAAATTTGAATATTGATGAATGTAACTACATAACCGTCTTTGTCATGGTTAATGAAACAGCGACAGAAACCACACATCTTTAAGGGAATTCCAGTAAGTTTGCCCCCCGTTCCATATTTTGCTCCATTTCTTCCACCCACCTCCTGCATTCGATCTCCAGACTATATACTTCAAGGACTCTACCCCAGCAATCTCCCATCGTCCTTCATTCTCACCAGCGCAGGGCACAGACTCTTCTCTGTAGACCTTCCCTTTGTCTTTTAGCTGCGGAAACTATCCTCCATTGTCTGAGTCCTTCATCAGGGATGGCCTCTTCCAAGCTACAAAAATCACACCTTTCCTTCCCTTCTTTTCCAGATCCCAACTTCAGCACATTCTTCTGTTACTCAGACAGAAAACAAAAAGAAAACAGAACCACGATTCAGCTGGTAGATACCCACTCAAAGAGAGGGTCTTCAACCATCAGTATTCAAAATGTCACCTTCCAGGAAACTGGGACAGTTGGTAATCCTACTTACTGATCTGACCTGTTGGCAGCGAAGCAATGGAGAGGCTATTTCCCGGTTTCTGCTTCAGTGATGCCCCCCCTGCCTTGTTTCCCTGCAGTGACTCGCCTCCTTCCCTTTACCCACAGGCTGCCTTTGTCCTTACCACCCCCTGAGCTGGTCTGACTCCCATTGATCTTTCAGGTGTCATTTACTCCCCAAATCCTTCCCTCACTCCTCCAGGCTAAGGGAAATGGTTAACTCTTGAAGTGTCAAATTCTCTCTCTATTCCCCAAGGCTCCACCAGCTGTGAGCTCCTTGAGTCAGAACTGGTAGCCTTCATGTTTCTATTCTCACATAAGCTGAATTTGTGAATGAATTAAGGTTGGCATGTCCTAGAAAAGCACCTGAGCTCTGGGTAATTTCTTCCGCCTTCTCCCAACTAATTCATCCCTCTTCTGCCAAAATGACCAAAAATAAACTGTTCTCAAGCCTGGATGTCCATTTCTCAGCCTTGAAGAATCTTTCCCTTTTCTTAGCCCCGCCAACACAGTGGATACCATCTCATCACCAACCCCTGACTGACCCCATTGCCACTCTCACCCCCAGGAGGCAGGGAGGGAGGAAGACACACCCCCAAACACATACACATACCAAAAAGCAACAACAGCACCTCCCATTAAAAAAAAAACAACAAAAAAAAACAAATACAAAGAAAAAACTTGTTTCTATTTTCTACACTGGCTAGTAATTTTTGCCTTTGGCTATTGCAACAGCTCTACATGCATATTTCTTGCCACCATGCCACTGAAGGCTGCAGCAAGGAGGAGTGAGCGTGTAGAACGAGTGCAAGAAGAATACCTAGAGGTTTCTGCATATGGAACAGTGACAAGCGGTTCTCAAAGTGGCGGGTACTAAGGGAGATGCAAAAGAATACCGGAATTTCCCAGGAGCTACATAAGACATTATTTAGAAATTACATCAATATGTTTTATAAGCATTATATAAAACATGAGAAAATAAATTCCTTTTAGAAATACAGAGACAGGGGCGCCTGGGTGGCTCAGTGGGTTAAAGCCTCTGCCTTCAGCTCAGGTCATGATCTCAGGGTCCCGGGATCCAGCCCCACATCGGGCTCTCTGCTCAGCGGAGAGCCTGCTTCCCCCCTCTGTCTGTCTGCCTCTCTGTCTACTTGTGATCTCTCTCTATAAAATCTTAAATAAAAAAAAAATACAGAGACAGTTTAAACACGTTAAACATTCTAACATATTAATTTATATATATTTGTTATGCATTTTAAACTTCTATATTTTAATATATGTTCAAATTTACATATCTTTGTACATAAATAACATATTGAAATATACTCAAAGTGGTTTTGATTTCAAATATATTTTAAAACACTAGACTAATGGTCATTTTTTAAAAGATTTTACTTTTTTATTTGAGAGAGAGTCAGCAAGAGAGCAGGGGAGGGAGGGCAGAGAAGCAAGGTCTGCGCTGAGCAGGGAGCTGGATATGGGGCTCGATCCCAGGACCCTGAGATCAAAACCTGAGGGGAAGGCAGATGCTTAACCAAATGAGCGATTAATGGTCATTAACGGTCATTTTTGAGTGCTAATCATGTAAAATAACTTTACCTAATTCTCAAAATATTACAAAGCAGGTTCTATAATTATCCCCATTTTGCCCAGAAACCTGTGATACAGAGAAGTGAGGAAACTCATTCAAGATCATAGAATTTGCAAGTGGAAGAGCTGCCGTATAAAGCGAGGCCAACTCTCGGGATGCAAAGAGAGATGTCAACACTCTTCTCCAATAATAAGATAAAAAATAACGCAAAACTAATTTATAAGATACTCTGCAAAATCCAAAAGCAATTTTCAGGTACAGCAAGCTGTTTTGCCGGCAGCTGTACAAACTGTGCCCCAACAGATGCTCCACAGGTAGACACACACCTCCATGAAGCAGTGTTTCTTTCCCAGGGGGTACACCCATGCATCAAGGAGTAGATAATAGGGTCCTCCTGACAACCTTCTTTTGTTGTTCACTGAAGTTAGAATTATGAGTATTTTTGACCTGGAAAAGACCCTAGAAGTGGTTGTCAACCTTGGCTCCTCCTTGGAAGCACAGAGACCTTGAAGAGCTATAAAGATATGGTCAGCACCTGCGGAGATGGTGGGCTCGTTGGTCTGGGGGGTAGCCTGGGCATGGGGATTTTTACACTTCTTAGATGAGTTTAATGTGCTGCCAAGGAGAATCACTGTTTTGTTTAGAGTAAACTAAGGATTCTCAAAGTGAGTCTCCAGATTGGCAGCCTCAACTTCAACTGGAAACTTGTTAGAAATGTAAATTATTAGACCCCATTCTAGATCTAGTAAATCAGAAACTCCAAGGGTGGAGCCCAGAAATCACTACTACACCACCCAGGTGAGCCTGATGCACCCTTAAGTTTGAGAACCACTGAAAGTTCAATTCTTTCATTTAGAGATAACTGAAATCCATATTTAAATCATTTGCTCAAGGTCACATGACTCATCAACATGGCGCTGGAAATAAACTACTAATAATGGCTCAATAACATTTCCTGAGGGCTCGCTGCCAGCAAACAGCAAATAGAGGCACAATTTTACCCTGACTAATTCATGTAATCCCTGCAACAATCTGGAAGGGATGTTTTCTATTATGACCCTATTTCACAGATGAGGAAACCAGGGCACAGAAATTGCTTGAAATAGAACTGAGAAGGAGAGAAGCAGAAGACAGATTGGAACATCAATCTCTCCAGCCAGGAATGTAATGGAAAAATGTCACAGAGCTCAGGAATCTCATTCTGTCTAAGAGAGAAGAGGGGCTGAGGTTTACTTTCCCATGCAAAGCGATGTTAAGCAAAAGAGATGTTAGGGAAGTGCATGCCTAAATTTTCAGTTCCACTCTTGGTAACTTTTTCTACTTCAAACCTCTATATGAGAATTGTTACTATTTCCTTTTTACGATTATTGAATGCATATCAAAAAATACATAAATCATATATAGGGAGCATCTAGGTGGCTCAGTAAGTCAAGCAGCTGCCTTCACCTCAAGTCATGATCCCAGGGTCCTGGGATAGAACCCTGATAGAACTCCCCACTCAGTGGGGAGTCTGCTTCTCTCTATCCCTTTGCCTCTCCCCCCAGCCCATGCTCTCTCTTTCTCTCTCAAATAAAAAATAAGTAAAATATTTAAATATGTATAGAGATCATATATAAAAATAAAATGAAGAGGAATACCCAGGTGATCATCACTCAGATATTGCTGGTTAATTCTTTATATTTTTTACCAACAACTCCGTGGGTCAAATAATTAGCCATGGGAAAAATGGTATAGGGCTAGATATTAAGAAACATCTGAATACCACTGGTCATCAAGAAGAGAAGAGCATGCAAGTAGAACATGATGTACACATGTCTTCCCAAAAGTAGTACCCTTAACCATAAATCTGTGAGACATGCAGTGAAATCTGATATGCAAAATATCACACACACATATCACACACATATATCGACACATAGATTACCAATATTCCATAGCAGGAACTCAACAATAAAGAGAGTTTATATCTTTTAAGAGGTTAGAAATTCAAATTTAAGGGATCCATTGATATTTTCTGAGCCTCTTGGCATAATAACAATGTCTACTAATTTGTCTAGCACTTTTCAAAGAGCCTGCAGTTTCACAAATAGCTTTCATGTGGTTATCACAACAATCTGTGTGTTAGGTACCGGCAGAGTGTTCCCGATCATAGGGTTGGGAGGCAGCAACTAGCCTAGAAGGACTCTAGGACTCTGTTCTTGCAGGAGAGCACTGGGGAAGCAGGCTAGAGAAGCACTAAGAAACCTATCTGGGAATTCCACATTTACCATAATAGACCCATTATCGTATCCATACATCTACTGGCATGCCAACATTTCTACTGTAAGGTTTTTCCCTTAACAGAGATCCAAGTAATTTTTATTTAAAAAAATTTTTTTTACAGTCTGTATTTCTTCATGAAAAACATATGACTTTTAACTACCTTAGGACCACGAACATTTTTCTAAAGCAAGAAAAAAATATATATTCTAATTCACCACCCTAATATCTATACTCAACTCTACAGGTGGCAAAAAATGAATACTAACTCCATTGCCCTTCAGGTTTTGCCCCTCTGTTTAAACCAGTCTTGACATCCTGGCTACCTTCTTATGAAGAGAGTATTTTCATTGTTTTCCTGCCATGAATAGATCCCACACTCCTCCGAGTTGGAGTATTTTGCAACAACAACAACAAAAAAAAACCACGCCTCAACAATTCTAATTAAATGGCATAAGTGCACAGAACAGGTAGCTGTTTTTATATCCAAGTAAAAACAATACTATGGGGGTACTTCTAGTTACCCACTCATTTTAGTAGTGATCCATTTTGCTGGCATACCCTCTACACAGTGGACAAGAAAAAATTAAATAGCAGAATCCCTATTGCTGCAAATAGAGGCTGCATTGTCGGGGACAAAACAGAAGGTAACCAGACATAATATTTGAGTAATAGCTGAAGATTTTATAATGGAACACTCAATCTGGAATTTATTTCTTCCTCTCCAAACCCAGAGAAGCCAAAATTCCCATTGCTGATGGGCAGTTCAGAGGCTGATGTTGCTAGGTACATAGAAAGTGCTTAAAAGAGCTGCACTTCCATCGTGTGCATGGAACTGGACAGAAGTTGTAAAAAGAAAAATCTAGAACTATACTCCAAAGACGCTAAAGTAAAGTCAGATCCTTAAGCAATTGCAAACAAATTAATTTTTCTCAGTGATCAGGAACAACTTATTCCAAAAGGAAATTGATTGAAGATGTACAAGTTAGGTAATTAAAAGAAGAGGACTCAGATTTAAAATACAGCAGGCAATTTTCCCTTAGCTACCTGGGGCTAAAACATTGACCAGTCCTTCATGAGGAAGGACTAGAATTAACACAAGAACCATGATGCTACTTGAACTATGTATTAATTGCAGTTGTGTGTGTGTGTGTGTGTGTGTGTGTGTGTAATAACTTATATATGTATTTTTATATATGTATTTATTTATAACATCATAACAAGTAGCACCTTATGCGGGGAACTAGTCTTCACTTAGAAAAATAACCTAAAGGTACAATGGGTTGTTTTTTATTTGGGGGGTTGCATTGTTGTTTTGGTTTGATTTCTTCTTTGTTTGGTTTTTGTTTTTTTTAGTGCATAGGATCAAGCAAGACCAAAAGGAGAGAACGAAACAAAGAATTGACCAAAATATTTTGTGTAAGACAACAATAATGAAAGCAATCCCAAGGTTGGGCTTGCTCTCAAGATGGCTATAAGGAGAAAAGTAGAAGGAATGCTGAGAACACCAGCGATGTTGGAGGCTGAGTTGGACAATGGACTTTTAAGGAGAAGGATTTTAAGATTCTATTTCCAGAGCCTTGTCCGTTGTGCTATAAACTCTTCTTGGGTAAGATCTGGCAGTAACTATAGGGTTACTATAGTTACTATAGGGTTGTCTGGGTGGCCTTTTGCAGAAATCAAAGAAAGAGAATGAATTCCACCTCTGAATCCACTCACTGTGGAACATGGAACATGATCCACAAGGGGGTAAAATGACCTGCATGGAGTTAATTCAGGAAGAAAGATTTGGGGGCCAAAGACAGCCCAGAAGAAACAAGTCCCCTGGTAATACGTATACATTGAAGGGAGGGGGAAATTGGTCCTTCCAAACTGAGGGTTGTGCAGTCTTACCTAGACTTTCCCTGGCAATGACCCCTATGAACAGCTTGTTCACACATAAGCATGCAGACCTCAGTTAAAGTGCTTCATAAACTGTACATGGCTTCGTCTGTAGCTTAGATCAGACACACTTGATCAAGCTTCTACTAACTCTGTAACATTCAGATTTCCACTAACCCTTTCTAGTTCTGACAAAGAAAGGTTCTAGAAGGACCCCACATTCTGATATCAGAGTAGGGAAGCCCCACTTCTCTAAGAATGGCCCCTGAGCAAGGGAGGCTCATTCTTGGCTATGCAACCTCACTTAAAAACATCACAAATATTTACAAAGTGGAATCATGGCATTTTGCCATTTTTATTAAAAATGAAATATGTCCTAAGATTCCCACTGTCTAGATATGAGCTCCCAGGTGATGTCTGGCTGACCAAAGCTCCATGGCACACCAGGACGGGACACGCCAAGGAAAGAATAATGAAGCTGACATTTGGGGACATTTAAATATAATAATGAGAATCTAACCTATAAATATAGTGTTTTTTTTCATTCTTTTTTTTTTTATTCGTTTGTTTGTTTATTTACAGCATAACAGAGTTCATTGTTTTGGCATCACACCCAGTGCTCCATGCAGTACGTGCCCTCCCTATTACCCACCACCGGGTTCCTCAACCTCCCAACCCCCCCCCTCCACCCCTTCAAAACCCTCTGGTTGTTTTTCAGAGTCCATAGTCTCTCATGGGTCATCTCCCCTTCCAGTTTCCCTCAACTCCCTCTCCTCTCCATCTCCCCATATCTTCCATGTTATTTGTTATGCTCCACAAATAAGTGAGACCATATGATACTTGACTCTCTCTGCTTGACTTATTTCACTCAGCATAATCTCTTCCAGTCCCGTCCATGTTGCTACAAAAGTTGGGTATTCATCCTTTCTGATGGAGGCATAATACTCCATTGTGTATATGGACCACATCTTCCTTATCCATTCATCCGTTGAAGGGCATCTTGGTTCTTTCCACAGTTTGGCGACCGTGGCCATTGCTGCAATAAACATTGGGGTACAGATGGCCCTTCTTTTCACTACATCTGTATCTTTGGGGTAAATACCCAGCAGTGCAATTGCAGGGTCATAGGGAAGCTCTATTCTTAATTTCTTCAGGAATCTCCACACTGTTCTCCAAAGTGGCTGCACTAACTTGCATTCCCACCAACAGTGGAAGAGGGTTCCCCTTTCTCCACATCCTCTCCAACACACGTTGTTTCCTGTCTTGCTAATTTTGGCCATTCTAACTGGTGTCAGGTGGTATCTCAATGTTGTTTTAATTTGAATCTCTCTGATGGCTAGTGATGATGAACATTTTTTCATGTGTCTGATAGCCATTTGTATGTCTTCGTTGGAGAAGTGTCTGTTCATATCTTCTGCCCATTTTTCGATATGATTATCTGTTTTGTGTGTGTTGAGTTTGAGGAGTTCTTTATAGATCCTGGATATCAACCTTTTGTCTGTACTGTCATTTGCAAATATCTTCTCCCATTCCGTGGGTTGCCTTTTTGTTTTGTTGACTGTTTCCTTTGCTGTGCAGAAACTTTTGATCTTGATGAAGTCCCAAAAGTTCATTTTGGCTTTTGTTTCCTTGGCCTTTGGAGACATATCTTGAAAGAAGTTACTGTGGCTGATATCGAAGAGGTTACTGCCTATGTTCTCCTCTAGGATTCTGATAGATTCCTGTCTCACGTTGAGGTCTTTTATCCATTTCGAGTTTATCTTTGTGTATGGTGTAAGAGAATGGTCAAGTTTCATTCTTCTACATATCGCTGTCCAGTTTTCCCAGCACCATTTATTGAAGAGACTGCCTTTTTTCCATTGAATATTTTTTCCTGTTTTGTCGAAGATTATTTCACCATAGAGTTGAGGGTCCATATCTGGGCTCTCCACTCTGTTCCACTGGTCCATGTGTCTGTTTTTATGCCAGTACCACGCTGTCTTGGTGATCACAGCTTTGTAGTAAAGCTTGAAATCGGGTAACGTGATGCCGCCAGTTTTGTTTTTGTTTTTCAACATTTCCTTAGCAATTCGGGGTCTCTTCTGATTCCATACAAATTTTAGGATTATTTGCTCCAGCTCTTTGAAAAATACTGGTGGAATTTTGATCAGAATGGCATTAAAAGTATAGATTGCTCTAGGCAGTATAGACATTTTAACAATGTTTATTCTTCCAATCCAAGAGCATGGAACGGTCTTCCATCTTTTTGTGTCTTCTTCAATTTCTTTCATGAGTGTTCTGTAGTTCCTCAAGTACAGGTCCTTTACCTCTTTGGTTAGGTTTATTCCCAGGTATCTTATGGTTCTTGGTGCTATAGTAAATGGAATCGATTCTCTAGTTTCCCTTTCTGTATTTTCATTGTTAGTGTATAAGAAAGCCACTAATTTCTGTACATTGATTTTGTATCCTGCCACGTTACTGAATTGCTGTATGAGTTCTAGTAGTTTGGGGGTGGAGTCTTTGGGGTTTTCCATATAAAGAATCATGTCATCTGCGAAGAGAGAGAGTTTGACTTCTTCCTTGCCAATTTGGATACCTTTTATTTCTCTTTGTTGTCTGATTGCCGTTGCTAGAACTTCTAATACTATGTTGAACAAGAGTGGTGAGAGTGGGCATCCTTGTCGTGTTCCTGATCTCAACAGGAAGGCTGCAAGCTTTTTCCCATTGAGGATGATATTTGCTGTGGGTCTTTCATAGATAGATTTTATGAAGTTCAGGAATGTTCCCTCTATCCCTATACTTTGAAGCGTTTATAGTTTTGAAAATATGTTAGCAGCACCATGTTGTCTTAGGCAAGGGGGAGCATAAGAAGATGGTGGTTTTATTTTTGGTTCTCTAGATTATACAGTAGATCTTGAATATTTTGGTTTTTTTGCTGACTCCAAAGTATGTCATAATTTTTATTTTTCCATATGATTGAAAAATATAGAAAGACTATTTTGAAAAATAACTTTTTGCTATTTCTTCATTTGGAGAAATAACTTCTTTGTGATTTAATGACAAGAGCAGCTGAGTGAGATTAGGAGAGGCAGTTTTCAATGCCCAATTCTACCAGTAATTCAGTGTAAGATCTTGGGTAAGTTATGGCCCATCTTTACTTTTCGTGTTCTGTAAAATAAAGGATTGGGCTAGGGCTTCTCTAAAGTTTCCTAGAGCTCAAATCTGCTGTCATTTTATTAGTCAAAATGCATCATCATTATTATTATTCTTACTGTTCTGCTGTATTATGAAACAACCTAGGAGGAACAAACTGAGGAATATTAAATGCATTAAAAATAACTGAAGGGATAAGCATATTTTAAGCCTCACTCATGAAAGGAGCCCTCCTAAGGCATCTATATTAATAAAAGTGGTTTTCTTCTTCATGTCTCTCTCCATATCTCTATTAGGAAAAAACAAACAGTCCAGTCCATAACGAACAAAACTGCACAAAATCCCCATTAAATTTCTCTCATGCAGGTGCCTCTAAAGAATGCTAAATAGCCACAAAAAGCCAAAGAATTCACATGGCATGAACGCTGAACTTCCAGACTCCCAGTGATTTGGGAGACTTTGCCTTGTATCCCTAACATTTTACAAGCTACTGTATAGTTTAATAAGCTATCTTGTTTCCGAAGACACTGGGGGTAAATACCAGTCCACACCGAGTCCTAGACATGGCCTCTGTGTTTGGAAGCACACTTTAATAGGTTCCTCAAGGTCAGACCATTGCCTTATGACAGGAAGTGGATGAAGTCATTCCTGGCTTTCCGTTTGTCTCAAATGCTACCTGCTTTCTCAGTTGAACAGACAACACTCCACTCTACGTCTTTTTCGCCTGCGTGGTGGCAACACCTGCTCTCGGCACCAAAGCTTTCATCTTTGTTCCGGTCAGACACGAAGAAACGTGGGGGAGAAGACACAAACAAGGACAGCATCCAAGAGAGAACTTCTCCTTCTAGGGGAAACAACAGCTAAATGGGTTCTCAGTAGAGAGAACACGCATGAGCTCACTCTGTTAGGAGCAGTAATTTGTGTCGCAGTTCTGAAGGCAGGATCCAAGGTTCTAGGCCAGCTCCTCTCCAGCCCGCTCTCACCAAAACACATATCCTCCAGACTCTCAGGGTCTTGCTTTCAACTATTTGGGGTGCAAAAAAGGAAGATGAGAGGGAAAGCAAGAGACAAGGACGCTGGAAACTTTTTAATATGTCCCTAAAAGCCTCTTTTATAGAGATGAGTAATGAAAAGATTGGGGCCAGCAAATATATCCAACCTTTCCACATTTTTTCTAAACAGTTATAAAACTGAGAGTCTACTAAGGTCAGAATTAAAGTAATACAGCCTTGTTTTTGTATTTTAGATGGTTTTTTAATGGAATGTTAAAATAGCCTCAGCACTAGTAAAAAGTATGCTCGAGGGTAGTTTTGACTTGATTCAGGAGTGGGGAATGGGACCCACCACGTATAGAGGGGAGATCACTGTTGTGGGATCTGAAACTCCTCCCCCTGCCACACATGCATGTCCTACCTCATCCCATCAAGGAACGATACATCCTGAGGTCATCTCATTTCTTTTGACCAGTCATCATTTATTATTTTCAATTCATTCAAGAAACATTAATGAATGCCTACTACATGCCAGACACTGTTCTAACTACTAGGCATACAGCAATAAACAAAATAAAGAACCCTGCCTTCACAGAACTTATATTCTTATGCAAGGAGACAGAAGAATAAGCAGAGAGTAAGTTAGAAGGTGGTAATGAAAGAAAACTAAGGAACGAAATGCAGTGGTGTTTGCAGCGAGGAGGGGAGAAGATGGAGAAAGTGACAATTTTAAATAGGGTGGCCAAGCAAGCCCTCACCCCAGGTAAAAGTTAATTAATAATCTCAAGAAGATGAAGGAACAAGCCATGAGTTTGAGGAACCAGCAAATGTACAAGTTCTGGGTCAGAGGCATGTCCAGTGTGTCCCAGCACAATAAAGAGGTCAGTATGCCTAGAATGAGTAAAGAGTTAGCAATAAGTCAGAAAGGTAAGGATGGGTCGGGAACAGATTTGGCTTTTCCTGAGCGGAAGAGAAAGTTATTGGGAAGTTTTCAGAGAAGAAGAGTCATGACATGATGGGACTTCCATTTTAAAGGATAGAGCTCACCATTGATGAGCAGGAAAGGCCCAAGCAGGGAAGGCAGTTACAGACTGCTACAGCATTCCAGGCAAGAGACAGTGGTAGCTGGGACCAGTGTGGTGGGGATGGCAGTGGAACAAAGTGGCTAAGTTCCAGATGTAACTGATCATAAAGTCAACGGGATTTTCTGGTATTTAGATGGGTGGTATGGAGGCGTCAAGAATTACTCCATGGCTTTTGGCATGAGAAGTGGAAGAAGGATTTGCCATAAATGAAGGTGGGATGTGTTATGAGATGAACAGGCTTGGGGAGGGGGGTTGTTAGGGATGTGTTTTCAGACTTGTTAAATTGAGAAACCTCTTAGACATCCATGTAAGGATATGAAGTAGGCAGTTGGATGGACAAGTCTAAAGTCCAAGGGGAAAAAGAGTGATATATGGTATGTATGTATGTATATATTTAATCAAATATAATTGACATACAATGTTATATTAGTTTCAGGTGTACAACATACTGATTCAACAATTCTGTGTATTTCTCAGTGCTCACCAAGATAAGTATACCCTTTAATCCCATTCAACTATTTCATCCATCTGTCCCACCTACCTTCCCTATGTCAATCACCAGTTTGTTCTCTGTATAAGAGCCTGCTTTTTGCCTTTTTTTCTTTGTTTGTTCATTTGTTTTGTTTCTTAAATTCTACATATGAGTGAAATCACATGGTATTTATCTTTCTCAGTCTGACTTATTTCACTTCACATTATACACTCTAGGTCCATCCATATTGTTACAAATGGCAAGATTTCGTTCTTTTTTATGGCTTAGTAACATTCCATTGTATATATACTATCTTTTCTTTATCCATTCATCTATTGATGGACACTTGGATTGCTTCTATATCTTGGTTAATGTAAATACTACTGTAATAGACATAGGGGTGCATGTATCTTCTCTAATTGGTGTTTTCTTTTTCTCTGAGTAAATATCCAGTAGTGCAATTAATGGGTCATATGATAGTTTGTTTTTTTTTTAAAGATTTTATTTATTTATTTGACAGACAGAGAGTTCAAGTAGGCAGAGAGGCAGGCAGAGAGAGAGAGGAGGAAGCAGGCTCCCTGCTGAGCAGAGAACCCGATGCGGGGCTCGATCCCAGGACCTTGGGACCATGACCTGAGCCGAAGGCAGAGGCTTTAACCCACTGAGCCACCCAGGCGCCCCGGTCATATGGTAGTTTTATTTATTTTTTTTTAAAGATTTTATTTATTTATTTGACAGAGAGAGATCATAAGTAGGCAGAGAGGTAGTCAGAGAGAGTGAGAGGGAAGCAGGCTCCCTGCTGAGCAGAGAGCCCGATGTAGGACTCGATCCCAGGACCCTGAGATCATGACCTGAGCCGAAGGCAGCGGCTTAAACCACTGAGCCACCCAGGCGCCCCCGGTAGTTTTATTTTTTGATGAACCTCTATACTGTTTTTCCATAGTAGATACACTAATTCACATTCCTACCAACAGTGTACAAGGGCTCCTTTTTTCCCACATTGTCACCAACACTCATTATTTCTTTTTTTAATTAACATATAATGTATTATTTGTTTCAGGGTTACAGGTCTGTGATTCATCAGTCTTACACAATTCACAGCACTCACCATAGCACATAATCTTCCCAGTGTCCATCACCCAGCCACCCTATCCCTCTGACCCCCCTCTACTCCAGCAACCCTCAGGTTGTTTCCTGAGATTAAAGTCTCTGATGGTTTGTCTCCCTCTCTAGTTTCATCTTGTTTCATTTTTCCTTCCCTTCCCCTATGATCCTCTGTCTTGTTTCTCAAATTCCTCAAATCAGTGAGATCATATGATCATTGTTTTCTCTGATTGACTTATTTTGCTTAGCGTAATACCCTCAAGCTCCATCCACATCATTGCAAAGGGCAAGATTTCATTTTTTATGGCTGCATAATATCCCAATGTGTGTGTGTGTGTGCGTGTGTGTGTGTGTGTGTGTGTGTATACACACACACACCACATCTTTATCCATTCATCTGTTAATGGGACTTATTATTTCTTGTGTTTTTTATTTTAGCCATTCTGAAAAGTTTAAAGTGATAGCTCATTGTGGTTTTAATTTGAATTTCCCTAATGATGAATTATGTTGAGCATTTTTTCATGTGTCTGTTAGCCATCTGTATGTCTTCTTTGGAAAAAATGTCTCTTAGGGTACTCTGCCTATTTTTTAATTGAATTATTTGTTCTTTTGGTGTTGAGTTGCATAAGTTATTTATATATTTTGGGTGGTAACCCCTTATTGGATAAGTCATTTGCAAATATCCTCTCCCATTCAGTAAGTTGCCTTTTTGTCTTGCTGATGGTTTCCTTTGTTATGCAGAACCTTTTATTTTGTCTAGTACCAATAGTTTAATTTTCTATGGCCCATTTTAAAGAAATTCCTGCAAAGAAATAAATGTTCTTTTCTAGGAGTTTTATCATTTCAGGTCTCATATTTAAGTCTTAAATCTATTTTGAGTTTATTTTTGTGTAGAGTGTACAAAAGATAGATAGTATTTAAAACCATGACACCCGGTATAATTGAGACAGAAGAAGAAGAAGAAGAATGGAGGAGGAGGAGAAGAAAAAGAAGGAGGAGGAGGAGGAGAAGAAGAAGAAAAAAGAAGGAGGAGGAGGAGGAGTAGAAGGAGAAAGTGGGGGGGATGGATCTAGGAGAGTTCCAACTCTGAGAGATTGTGGAGATAAGGAGTAACCGGCAGAGGAGACTGAGAAGGACAGGAAGGAAAGCAGAGTATGCTGGCAGCCAAGTGAAGGGACGTCTCAAGATGAAGGCAGTGATCAACTGGGTCAGATGTGGCTGACAGGTCAAATAAAATAAGGTCTGAAAACTGACACTGGATTTAGCAATTACCCCGCGTAAGGTCAATGAGAACTGACTGCTGCTAAAATATGGCTGCCAGCCTGAGCAAAAGAAATTGATCAAGTTTTTGGCTAAATAATTAGATCTCAGGGGGGATACTTTATCATATTCAGTTGTCTTTTATTTCATAAATATTACGTTAGAAAAAGAGAGTTTTATTTTCTTCCCAGTGACAGTCAGACCTAATAGTAACACTTCTTAGTTAAAAACAAAAGGCTTAACTTCATGTGAGGTACAGGTACCTTTTGCTTTCTAGACTTAGGATACTGCAGGTGACTTTTCTTTCTTTCTTAAAAATAAACTTTCCCCGGGCCGCCTGGGTGGCTCAGTTGGTTAAGCAACTGCCTCGGCTCAGATCATGATCCTGGAGTCCCGGGGTCAAGTCCCACATCGGGCTCCCAGCTCCACAGGGAGTCTGCTTCTCCCTCTGACCTTCTCCCTCTCATTCTCTCTCTCTCTCTCTCTCTCTCTCTCAAATAAATAAATAAAATCTTTTAAAAAATAAAATAAACTTTCCCCTTCTTCAAATCGTACCTGCAATGCAAAAATGAATATTTCTGTTGACTATCCTTCCTTGTGTTTTTGTCTTCTAATTTTCTCTCCTTGCTGCTAATTCTGATGACTTCCTGTTTGGATGAACATCTCAGATGTCTCCCCCGGTCTTATTCCCTTGCAAACTCAGACTCCTCTCCAGCTCCTCGCCCTGCATTACCACAGTCAATCCCATCTGAAGCAACTTAAAGTCCTGCTGGTTCCCACAGCAGCAGACTTGATGTCGCTGACAGACATGATATGGGTTCTAAGGATATGCCAGCAAGGAGAAAGGTAAGCAAGGGCAAATACAGGTAAGAACAAAAGAGGGAAGGGGTGCTTAGGTGGCTCAGTGGGTTAAGCCTCTACCTTCGGCTCAGGGCATGATCTAAGGTCCTGGGATCGAGCCCCACATCGGGATCTCTGCTCAGCGGGGAGCCTGCTTCCTCCTCTCTCTCTCTCTCTACCTGCCTCTCTGCCTACTTGTGATCTCTATCTGTCAAATAAATAAATAAAATCTTTAAAAAAAGAAGAAGAGGGGCGCCTGGGTGGCTCAGTGGGTTAAGCCTCTGCCTTCAGCTCAGGTCATGATCTCAGGGTCCTGGGATCGAGCCCCATATCGGGCTCTCTGCTTGGCAGGGAGCCTGCTTCCTCCCCTCTCTGGCTGCTGCTCTGCCTACTTGTAATCTCTCTCTCTCTCTCAATCTGTAAAAAAGAAAAAAAAAATTAAAAAAAAAAAAAAGAAGAAGAAAAAAAGAGGGAAGCTGGAGGAGGAGGACTTAACTGACTGTGTGCTTCCATTATTTTCCACATAAACAAGATAAACCAGAAACTGCAGGATTTAGAAATTCCACATCAATAAACTTCAACCAAACTTTTACCTAAATAATTGCATATGCCCACTTAATACTACGGCATTATCTATGCACCTCAAGTGATGATACTTGTTGGAAACCAGCCTATTCAAATTCAATAAAATAACCAACTTGGGGAATAACTTTCCATTTGCATAATTTTTCCAAAATGGAGTTTATGCATATAGAAATTGCTGAGTTCTCAAAGATGGGCAGCACAAACCAAAACAGTGATAGTTTGTAGGATCTTCTTGCTGTGATATCACAAGCCTAACTTTTTTCTCCATTTTTCTATTATGTTATGTCAGTCACCATACAGTACATCATTAGTTTTTGATGTAGGGTTCCATGATTCATTGTTTGTGTATACCATCTAGTGTTCCACGCAATCCATGCCCTCTTCAATACCCATCACCAGGCTCACCCATCCCCGCACTGTCCTCCCCTCTAAAACCCTGTTTCCCAGAGTCCATAATCTCTCGTGGCTGAGAGACGAACCATGAGAGACAATCCTAACTTTAAAACACATCAACAGTTGAAGATGTCAATTCTTCTTCATTATGGTCAATCTTAGTATATGATCAGCAAATATACTGAGCTAGATGTTCAGCGAGCCTAGGTGGTTCAGTCAGTTAAGCAGCCAGCTCTTGAGCTCAGGTCATGATCTTGTCATGGGATTAATCCCCATGTCAGGCTCCACACTCAACACAGAGTCTGCTTGCCCTCTCCCTCTTCTCCTCCCCCTACTCACTCTGTCTCTCTCAAATAAATAAATAAATACAGTATTTTTTTAAAAATTACTTTATGTTCTACATCAGACTTGATTATTTTGGTATTCTTGGCACTTTTAAAAGAATTATAACTGAGAATTTTTTAAGATACAGTTGCATTGGATTATTTTATTAGTCTATTAGTCTAATTAGAAACTAGTTACTCCAGAAAATGCTTAACTTGACAGATGTCTTTGTTCTATAATATCCTTTAAAAGAGAAAAAAGCAGGAAAGAACAAGGAAGAAAGATTATACTGCCCAGAACTCCCAGATATACTTTCAGAGTGTAAATAAACATTTTCAGGGAAAGGGCATCAAATGTTCAAGGAAAAAATGTTGGAAACACTTTAAAATAAGAAATACCTGTTGAAAATAACATTTTCATAGTATACAGGAGTCCTTTCCATTGCAGTGAATTTGAAACCTTGAAAAGAAGTTGAACAATTTTTCTATGTCTTTGCAATTTGGCATTGTTAACGTTTATTATCCTGGTGAACGATTTTGCAGAAAATGATGGAAACATACATAGGGAACCAGTGTCCACACTGTAAATTTCTGAGAAAACAACTATAATATTCATATGAAAATGAAATCCAAAATTTGGAAGTGAACTATGAGAAGACAGTGTTTTTAAATAATATGGTTTTTTAAAATGCCACTTGGCTCTATATTTAAATCAATATTAACAATACATTTCAGAGTGTTTCTATTTTGCCATTGCTAATTTTCTTTATGCTCCCAGCGCGTAAGATTTTTACTACTTAAAAATTAAAAAATTAAAAAAAAAAAAAGAAGGCTACATTAAGATTCAACCTCTAAAGTGGCTGAATTCCTAGTAACCGCAGGTGCATGGCACTTACTGCTAATTGGACGTGGCTGCTTTTAGCAAATCTGGAAGCTGCTAAAAGCTACTGTTGCAGTAAAGCTGCCTCACCAACCCACGCGGCACACGTACACCTCTCCTTCACCAAAGCTACGCATGTGCAAAATTTGCCCCCCAAAACACAGACCTAACTCCTTTGCTTAAATGCACAAAGACAGAAATCTTGAAGAGCTGCCTACAAGGTCACTGCAAGAAAAGGTAGACCTCCTCATGCATATCAAGTAGTCTGCTTAAAATATTATTTCAGTAGAATATCTTCCTATTAGAATGTGTTGTTTCAAGGCCCCTGTCTGGTAGAGTGGGCTACAAAATGCATTGCTATTAGCACATTCTTAATTCTCTTCTCTGGTGTGCTATACCAACTGGCTGGTAGACAGCAGCTCTGGAAAACACGGTGAACTAAGTTCTATCTGTGTCTCATATCGCCATTTGTGTTTACATAGGATGTTTGTTCTGAGAATACTAAAAACACTTTGTTTAAATTGGACCACGTTTTACCAGCTAAGTAAAACTTACCGGGTAAGTCTTCAAGTTTGAATATTAATTCTTTCCACTTTTTTTCTCTAAATTTGCAGCTTCGGGACATTCTAAGAGTACTCTCCAATAATAATTCCATGAAACATTCAACAAAAATGTCCTACTGTTTCCGTTCATAATCTAAGACTCTTTGTGTCCTACTGTCTGCATTAGACACCTTCTACGAGGGTAGAGGTATTGCAAGGGAATTACTGAGGACAAGTGAAGAGAGAAAAATCCAGAAGTAGTGACTTTAACTCTCAAATGTCCAAAGAATGAATTTCCAGCTGTACAACTGTTGATCAAACAAATGTAAATCTTAAACAAATCATTATATGCTCCCTCCTATTTCATAGCTAGGATCCCACAGATCATGACCCATAGGAAATCCCAGTGGAGAGCCTTTCACTAAAGAAGTTAATATTATCCATTTCAGGCAAATTTGCCCAGCGTCATATGGCAAAGTCAGGGTCATCCAAAGATTGAAACCACTAATAATGACACCTGACAGACTGTCATGCTTCCTTAAGATTTAATGGTCTATGGAAGGGCACCTGGGTGGCTCAGTCGCTTAAGCATCTGCCTTCGGCTCAGGTCGAGATCTCAGGATTGTGAGATGGAGCCCCAAATCAGGCTCTCCGCACAGCAGGGAGTCTGCTTGCCCTTCTCCCTCTGCCCTTCCCCCTGCTCTTCTTGTCTCTCTCTCTCTCAAATAAATACATAAAATCTTTCTTTAAAACAAGATCTAAATAGTCTATGCAGTGCTATTTAAGTGTCAGAAGACTGTGATGAGACCATTTCCCTACATAGATTCTAGTTCCTAAAGACTGTCTTCTTTTACTGCATTTCACACAAAAGCAATTTCTTTTTCTCTGCTTGGGTTAGTTTTCCAGGTTTCTCCTCAAATAAATCTTGGATTCCTGGAACAAAAGCTTATATAGGCAGGATGAACAGTCTGAACTCTGACCTTTCCAGTTAAGAGAATGTGATATTTTAAAAATCATAGTCATAAAATTAGACCTGATTTCCAGAACAAAGTGTGGCAATGACTTCTCCAGTCCCATATCTTTTGAAATTGTACATTTGATGCCAAAATTAAAAACCTGCCTCAACGGGTCTTGTTTTACGGTTAGCATTCCAAAAGAAGAGAATGTTACTTCAAGCTAATCAGAGGATTGTTTCTCACTCTAAAGGAAAACTGTTCGGAAAACTTGGCAGAATTATACCTGGTCATTTAAAAGAAATTTTTTATTGGAAACCTGGTAAATGTTCTTCATTAGAGATGTCCTTCTACTGGTTCTAAAAGAAAAACTACAAAATATCTCTTTTAAAATACCTAGAAATATCACTGATATGTGGAATTTGAGAAACAAGGCAGAGGATCATAGGGGAAGAGAAGAAAAAACGAAACAAGACAAAAATCAGAGAGGGAGGGGCACCTGGGTGGCTCAGTGGGTTAAAGCCTCTGCCTTCGGCTCAGGTCATGATCCCAGGGTCCTGGGATCGAGCCCCACATCGGGCTCTCTGCTCAGCGGGGAGCCTGCTTCCTCCTCTCTCTGCCTGCCTCTCTGCCTACTTGTGATCTCTCTCTGTCAAATAAATAAATAAAATCTTTAAAAAAAAATCAGAGAGGGAAACAAACCATAAGAGACTCTTAATCTCAGGAAACAAACTGAGGGCTGTTGGAGGGGAGAGGGGTGTAGGGGATGGGGTGGTTGGAGGATGGACATTAGGGAAGCTATGGTGAGTGCTGTGTCCTGTGTAAGACTGATGAATCACAGACTTGTACCCCTGAAATGAATAATACATTATATGTTAATAATAATAATAATAATAATAAATAAAATTTTAAAAAATAAATAGAATATCTAGAAATAAGGTAATCCCTATCTAGAACTCTGAATGCTCCTTGCTCACCAGTGTTACCAGGGAGCATTCCCAGATTTGGGAAGACAATGGGGAGAAAACACTGAAGAGCACTTCTCATCGTCCCCATCCCACTAAATGTACTCTACAAATTACTAGCCACTGACTCGCTATAAGGTCCAAACTGCCACAGCTTAGAATTATTAAACAGTGTTGATTATCAGAAATATATACATGGGTAAATTTTGTTTTCCAGAAAACTTTCACTGAAGGAAATATATACTCATAAATGCACAACCCAGAAAAATCTAATTCCTAAAAAAAAGTGGGTGGAAAGAACCACAGTCATGTTTTTCACGGAGAGTTTTGAATATATAAATCCATGATTCTACATTTAAAAAATGATGCATGAGGAAATATTCCCTTAAAGTAGGTATTGGTTTACATTGCGTAATATCAAACATATCTCAAGGGTCTCTTCTTGATAGCACCAGTTCACACTCATTTCTCCCTCCCTCACTCCCTTTACGTGTAAGCAACTATGTCACAACTGGCATTTTACACAAATCCTATTGCATAGCACTTATTATGTGACCACATGAGTCATAGTTATTATGTCAGCATAAGATTTTATATAGAACAGCCTAGCTCATTAACACCTTGGGGCCTCTGTGACTTTGCTGTAGTCTGTGACAGACTATAAACTCTGTGTTGACAAGGAACTGTTCAGGGGTTCCTTTTCTCCCACAGTGTTGAAAACATCACAGGGGCACAGTATTGCCTCTCCATCTTCCTCCCAGTCTATGGAGCCTAAGTCCATCCCCGACTTCCTCCAGAGCAATATGGAGGTGTGGAGTCACCCAGCTAGGTTTTATTTTCCTAGCCTGCCTTGCAACTAGAATTGGCTTGTCAATGGATTTTGAGAAGTACTGTGTACAACTTCCAAGTTTCTTGCTTAAAAAGAAATGGCATACTCCCCATGTCCACTCTTCTTTTCCACAGTATTTTTGGTCTCTTCCCAAAAGCGATCTCCCAAGTATTTGGGGGCCTTTTATTAAAAAAGGAGTTTAGCCTGTGGTCTACTAACACACACAGCTTGCCTATAGTTGTGCCTACCTCTATTCCATATCCTTTATGAGTATTTCTTTATATGTGTTTCCCTTACTGAGACCATATATTGCTTGGGACCAATGTAAGTCTCTTACCATCCTTCCTTTTTCCAGCACTTGAAGTTCTGCCTGACATACAGCAACTGATTAATTCATGTCAACTGCACAGATAAATGGGCCAACACACTATTTCATCTAGCATCTGGTTTCACTAATTATTAAGGCAAATTTAGATTATTGCAATGCCTGAATTTATTTCAGAAATTTGAAAGCTTAGTCACATTTTCTGGGATTCAACTTCAATAGACTGAGAAAGTTTAACTTCAAACTTTATAATAATAAACATTTGATTCATCCTTATAGGTCAAACTCACTTTCATTAAACAATTTTTCAGGTACCACATTGGCTATGACAGGAAAATCTGATGGCCTTTAAGGTATGTTTGATATTGTGCTATATAAACTCATTCCTACACTTGGGGATATTCCTTCATGCTTTATTTTGTAATGCATGTAGTGTTTTGTATGTTAGAGAGACCATGGGCTGACAAGTACTTTCATCCCCTATCATTGGGAACATGAAGCAGCATAATTAATTTTTTCCACGAGTATCTTCACAAATGTATGCAAAGACAACCTCACAAAGATGCTCATGGTACATTACTTATAACAGCAAAATACTGGAAACAGTGAAAATGCCCTTCAATAGGAAAACTATTTATATGAAATTCTTCTATCCTCAAAAAGGAGTTCTCTGCTGAGAGTGAGAAGAATAAGGTAGATCAACACATTCTTCTACAGAAATTGCTCTAAAATATATTAAGTGGAAAAGAATAATATAAGAGAGTACATACTCTCAGATATGTACCTTTTAAATTATATATATAAATATTATTATATATGCAGAGACCACTTTGGAGGGCTATAGAAAAATTATAACACTGGGAGGCAGGCCAGACCTGAACAATGTTTTCTGTACTATTTCTATTTTACTTTTACTCTATTGTGTTTTCTTTAATTAAAAAAAAAGTATTTTCACTACTTCCTACCAGTTGTGATGGCTAAAATCAAAAAGAAAAGCAATACCAAGTGTTAGCCAGGATGTGGAGAAATTGAAACTCTCACACAGATGGAATAAAAAATTGTGCAAACATTTGCCAGTTGCTCAAAATGCTAAGCATAGAGTTACCATATGAGTCAGCAATTCCATTCCTAGGTATACATCCAGCAGAATCAAAAACATGTCCATGGTGGCTCAGTCAGTTTCAGTTAAGCATCTAACTCTTGATTTTGGCTTAGGTCATGGTCTCAGGGTTGTAAGATCAATGCCCATGTCAGGCTCCATACTGGTCATGGAGCCTGCTTAAGATTCTCTCTCTCTCTCTCTCTCTCTCTCTCTCCCCTCCCTCCTTCTCTTTCCTCCTCCCCAAACCAAGCCAAACCAAACCAAACCATAAAAAAAAAAGGGGCCACACAAAAACTCATACATATTCATAGCTGCATTAGTTAAAATAGGCAAAAAGTGGAATCCCAAATGCCCATCAACTGATGATGGAAAAACAAAATAGAGTACATCCATACAGCAGAATCATAATCTGGCCATAAAGGGAATGAAGTACTGACAGCTGGTCCAACATGAATAACAAGCCAGACACAAAAGGCCAGAGACTATATTGATCAAGTCATATGAAATGTCCAGAATGGAACCCCACCAAAACATAGAGGAGCTGAGCATGTTCTAAAATTAGACTATGGTGGGGCGCCTGGGTGGCTCAGTGGGTTAAAGCCTCTGCCTTCAGCTCAGGTCATGATCCCGCGGTCCTGGGATCGAGCCCCACATCGGTCTCTCTGCTCATCAGGGAACCTGCTTCCTCCTCTCTCTCTGCCTGCCTCTCTGCCTCCTTGTGCTCTCTGTCTGTCAAATACATAAAAAATAAAAAATCTTTTAAAAAAATAAAGAATAAAAAAATAAAATTAGACTATGGTATTGGCTTTGTAACTCTGTGAACACACTCCTAGACAGTATACACTTTAAAATGGGTGAAATTTATGTTATGTGAAATACATCTCAATAAAGCTGTCAAAAATTGCTTTTAAAGTACTATCACATACACTATTGCATTCGACCTGTCTGTCCTGAGAAAAAATGGCCATGAAGAGCAGATGAGATAATAGATGTCAAAACACAGAAAAGAGAAACAATAATTACTTTATTATGAAAGAACATTTATATTTAATATATTTTATATATAATATATACTTTATTATTAAAGTGTTTATATTCAATATATATTTATATATAAAATATGTATGTATACTTTATTATTAAAGAATGTTTATAGTCATGAATGGTGGACATTTACTGCTCAGAAATATTTCTGTAGTAAAACAAAAAATTCACTAGGGGTTTGCCTCCCACAGCCCATCTGCCTACTCAATGATTCATTCATTAAAGATGCTTACAATCACCCAGAAAATATTTGTGATGGACTCACTGAATCTCCAGGTGTTCCCTGCGCATTTATGATCTAAGAGCTTTTGATGTTCAGTCCATCAGGGATTTTAGACCTTTGGTAAATCCAGATTTTTAAAACCATTCAGGAAAAAGAAAATTCTATTTTTTGCAGATGACAACAACATGATGCCTGGGAGAATATAAGATACGTAGAATAATCTAAAACTTCGTGGCTGGTTAGAAAATCAATAGCAAAATCTTACATAGCACATCCTCCCAAATGATCATTGTTCTAGCAAGTTACGAATATTAACTCATGCAAGTGGCACAACAACCCATTACTAACTGTAGTTTACAGATGAGAGTGTGAGGCTCTGAGAAGCTTGCCCAGTGTCACCCAGCTAGTAAGTGGCAGTGACTGAATTGGCACCAAACCCTGACTCTAGAATCCCTGCCCTTGACCTAATCTACCTCCTCTTTATTTAAAATCCCAGTTTGATATGGAAAAGAAAGACACAATATTATGTTTTCTCTAATAATATTTTTAATAAAGATAAAACTTAAAATCCAGTGCATAGGGTCACACTAATTTCACCCTTCATCTACCTTAGTCTTCCTCAGCCAGACTCATTTATACTGCATAGAGCCCTTCACTTTCAACTACCATATGGAATGTAATCAGTCATCGTATCTGTTAGCTAGAGGGTTTCAATGAGTATCTGTGCTCTATATTTTGTTGGAAAACAAACTTGAAGTATCAGAAAATTTAACTTTGGGGTAAAGTACATAAAGTATGTTATAAAACACAAAAACCATTATGAGGTTTAAGAAAATTACCGAAATCCCTTCTAGTTGTTACAAGAACAGTTTTAAACAATCATCCTCTTCATGCACTATGTCTAAAATGATAGAATCCTCACAAAAGAACCCTTAAATCCATCAAATATTGGGCCTACATATTTCTAAAAAAAAGGGGGGGGAGAGGAACTCATTGTTCTTTTTTCATTAAGATGAGATCTTTTTTCAAATAGGCTGAGCAGCAGGTGGGGGTGGGGGGGGGGGGAAGCAGGCTCCCTGCTGAGCAGAGAGCACAATGCAGGGCTCCATCCCAGGACCCTGAGATCATGACCCAAGCCAAAGGCAGAGGCTTAACCCACTGAGCCACCCAGGCGCCCCAAGATGAGACCTTTGAATTGCACCATGTCTCCCTGGAGTACTGGAGAGCCAGCCAATAGCCCAATGGCAACAATAGTAATTGATCTGCTTATATTTTAAGGTCCAATTCTGGTAAACTTTAGCACTTCCACTGTTTGAAAAAGAAACCATAGGCGGGTGGAATTCACATAATAACTCGTTCATGGTTACCCTAGTGGGATATGTTTTCAAAGAAACAAAATACAGAAATAGAAATGTTCAGAAAACAATGAAAAGCCTAAATCAAGAAATATGAGCCAGTGGCTGAGAATTAATGATTATTTAGCAAGTTTAGGAAGATGCTAACCGTGAGCCCAGAGAATCAGGAGGTAAATAAATCGCCTTCATTTTAATTACCTATAGAGTCGGTTATGAAAGTTCAACCTAAAGAAATAGAAAGCCATTTTCTTTTATAATCTTCTTACCATAAACAATCCTTACAAATTAGAAAGGTAAAAAGATGTGGTTTAATGATTTCCTATAGGGAACATATCTTTTTTTTTTTTTTTTTTAGTTTTCTTTTTTTTTTTTCCCCTTTTTATTTATTTATTTATTTTTTCAGCGTAACAGTATTCATTCTTTTTGCACAACACCCAGTGCTCCATGCAAAACGTGCCCTCCCCATCACCCACCACCTGTTCCCCCAACCTCCCACCCCTGACCCTTCAAAACCCTCAGGTTGTTTTTCAGAGTCCATAGTCTCTTATGGTTCGCCTCCCCTCCCCAATGTCCATAGCCCGCTCCCCCTCTCCCAATCCCACCTCCCCCCAGCAACCCCCAGTTTGTTTTGTGAGATTAAGAGTCATTTATGGTTTGTCTCCCTCCCAATCCCATCTTGTTTCATTTAGACACTGGACATACATGGGTTAACACTAGAGACAAAAACCTAATTTATTACCTTTCCTTTAAGATCAACTGAAAAATCGGGGCACCCGGGTGGCTCAGTCATTAAGCATCTACCTTCAGCTCAGGTCATGATCCCAGGATCCTGGGATCGAGCCCCACATCGGGAGCAGGAGGTCTGCTTTCCCTCTCCCACTCCCCCTGCTTGTGTTCCTGCTCTAGCTGTCTCTCTCTCTGTCAAATAAATAAATAAAATCTTGAAAAAAAGAAAAAGATCAACTGAAAAATTATTGACTCTCCTTACACGTGGTGGGAATATGAAATGGCACGCGTGCTATGGAAAACGTTATGGCATTTCCTTCAAAAACTAAAAATGTAACTGTCATATGATCCAGCCATCCCACTTCTGCATGTAGACCCAAAAGAACTGAAAGCAGGGTGTGTAGGGAGAGTTGCCTTCTCTTGTTCACAGCAGCACCATTCACAACAGCCAAAAAGTAGAAGGAGCCCAAGTGTCCACAGCCAGATGAAGGCATATCTATGTACATGCAGGTGTCCTCTTCTCTCTCCTCCGTATTCCCAGTCTGTGAGGCCTGAAGGAGGGAAATTGGGACTTGCATTTCTTTGTATCTCTACCATCCAGCACAGTCGTTCATTCATCCATTCAAAAATACTGATGGAATGCCTACTGTATCCTCAGTCCCATTTGGGTATAATGACCATCTTGTACAAAATATGCTTCTTCACTAAGTAAATGAGTGATGAACTTGATTATAATGATTCTGTTAAACTGAATTCAATACCTAATAGCAGATGTTTATTTTTTTTAATAGGAGGCATTCAAATAGCACTTATTATATGGCAGAGACTGTCCTAAGTACCATTCTGATCACTTCCAAGTTGCAAAAGAAAAAACTGAGGCACAGAGAAGTTAAGTAAGGTACCCAAGATGACACAGTTAAGGGCTGGCGAGACCAACATATGCCCATCAGCAGGCTCGTCCCAGAGTCAGCGCTCATAACTACGCCGCTGTATTTACTCCACGTGAATACTCAGCTAGGCTTAAGAGAAATGATATTAATAATACCCTGTGCTTTTGCTGTGTGAGCTCAGGGATTAGCAGCATAGAGAGAGCTACGATATGAAACGATAAGGGCTACAACAAAGAAATAACCATAGAAGCACAGAGGAGGATTCGATTAATTTTATAGGAGGATTCGATTAATTTTATGTTCAAAATGTGAAGGCTTTATAATGAGAAACATTTAAGGTAAGCCTAGCTCAAGGAGCCAGGAGGAGAAGAAGGAGGAAGAAGAGACGGGGAGAAGAGAAGGAGATGGTTCTGATCCCGGAAGGGTTACCATCAGGGAGAGAAAGAGGGTGGAAAACCAGCATCGCTGCGGACTGCTGGGGAGCAACAGCGGGAAACAGAGCCACCTCTCGGGCCCCAGTCAGAGACGGAGCGACTTCCTCCTTCCTAGGAACTGGGCTGCCCCGTCATGGCAGCGGCCGCAGATGCGGCACCAGTGCCTGCTGCTGAAGCACCCGTGGGCCTCGACGCACACTCACCCACTGCCCACCTGAAGAACACAACATCTGCCCCCACAGGTTTTAGATAAAAGCCTGGGGTTTGAGGAGAAGAGGTAGAAATGCTAAACAAATGAGAAGAGAGGACTTTTCAGAGTGATTCAAATTGAGTAGGTCGGGCTCCAGATTCAAAGAAGAGCTAACCCAGGTATGCACCTGCCCACCAGAAACAAGTCCTCATAATAGCCTGTTTAAATATACAGCGAGGGGAGAGAGAGGGAGAAAATACTTACCAAAAATTAACTAAGGAAACTCCAGGAAAATGTGAAGAATGTTTCTGGAGAATAACAGAGAGGCTCAAGACAGAGGTGAAGGCCGA
Source organism: Meles meles (assembly GCF_922984935.1). NCBI lineage: Eukaryota > Metazoa > Chordata > Mammalia > Carnivora > Mustelidae > Meles > Meles meles. Next base: position 15,474,908 of record NC_060070.1, read on the forward strand.
GGTGAGCGCCATTTTGCCAGCTACGGGATAGCACAGCGGAGTAAGGGTCTGGCAAGCACCTCAAATACCAGTCCGTTCCTAAGTAGCAGAAAACGCAGAGACCTTCAGAGAACATTTGTTTGAACGAGCATAGGGAAATCCTTGTGATAATACAGCCATAAATCTCAACTGGCCTAATAATCCTCAGTAACAAAATAGGCAAAGACTGTGTCCTGTCCAGCTCCTAAGGAGTCCAGTACTTTTCCGGTAGGAGGCTCTCAATTAATACCTGTGGATGGATCATGAGCAAATAGGGATGAACACAGAAAGGAAAGAAGACAGCAATGAGGACCATGTAGTCGATGATCGCGGGTAGATGGGACCATGTAGTCGATGATCGCGGGTAGATGGCTAAGAAATGAAACTAAAAGGTAGGAAGGAAAGAACTTCAGCAAAAGAAATTGAAGTATGATACCTATATATTATGACAGGAGTTCAAAATCAACTCAGAAAAAAAAAAAAACTAGAAAAAAAATCAACTCAGAGCTGGAACAACATGGTGAAATAAAGCAATTTAATCCAAGGCATGGTCCTATTTTGGAAATTGGATCAAAGAGATTTGGGGTTATAGCCCACAGGACCTCTTGGCACCTGAGGGCAAATGGCTTCATGAAAAACAAGTCCATGAAGTATATTACACACAGGATGCTGAAGACTTTTACAGTCCTGACAATGGCTGCTTTTCACATCGTTTGATAACACGCAGTCAAAACTGGACTTGAAATTCCTTCATGTTCATGAGAAGAAAGACCATCTACACTGAAGGTAAACAGAAGACAATCTGGTACTAGTAAAATTCTTCTAGAAAGCAAGCCACACTATGGTTTTAGACCTTTATCTTGAGTATTTGGAGTAATAAATAAAATCTGATTGTCCTCCACAATACGACTACAAAATATAACAACATCAATGGCTACTACCTTTATATTACACTTACACGCCAGGGACTTTGCTAAATGCTTTTCATGTCTTTGCTCATTTAGCCCTCGCAACAACTCTGTGAGGCAGGTACTGGTATTATTATCCCCATTTTAAAGGTTAGAAATCTAACAACTACCAAGATGAAGAAACTTGACCCTAAGTCACCTAGTGGTCAAGCCAAAATAGTCCTACTTGGTGAAGCCTCATGCTATGAATATCAGAAGAGACTCAAGATAGAGAAACTTCTACCAATAGGTCACATTCGAGGATTTGAAAATGGCAGTGAGTGTCCGTCAGACACTAGGAAACACCTGCTGAGTGCTGAAAGCAGGACCAATATTCCAAGTTAACAAAAGTAGGAATGGAGGTAAACAGGTTTTCAGTATTGTCCCAATACCTTCTTTTTTTTTTAATTATTTTTTACTAACATATAATGTATTATTTGCCCCAGGGGTACAGGTCTGTGAATCATCAGGTTTACACATTTCACAGCCCTCACCATAGCATTTAACCTCCCCAATGTCCATCACCCAACTACCCTATCCCTATCCCCTGTCCCAATACATTCTTTAACAGACATTTCACCAACAAATCCCAAGTCAATATAAAGCTAATCAATCATTTCTCTTTTTTTTTTTTTGCTAGTCAATCATTTCATCTTAAGTCCAATTCAAAATGAAAACTAAGCCCACTTTGACCACAGACATTGAATTTCAGCTTATACCCATTAGAAATCATTTTGTAAATGGGGCATATATAAAATCAGACTGATTGATAAGAGACAAAAATCTTCCAATATAAGTTCCCAAGGACTCATCGTAATTTATGATATTGCTTTTTTGAAATATGTGAAACTGGAAGGATGTCACTTGGAAACTATTTAAAAATAATAAATTCTGACAGAAATGTTATATTAGAAATTATTGGTTCACACATCCATTATGATGGTTAATGTCAAAAATCCAGAACATATCAAAAAAAAAAATCCAGAACATATCAAGTCCTGGCAAGGCTGTGGAGATAGAAAAACTCTTAGTTCCTGTTGTTTGGATTGTAAAGTGGTGCAGCCACTATGGAAGAGAGTTATGGAGGTTCCTCAAAAAATTAAAAAGAAAATCACCATAAGAGTCAGTAATTCCACTTCTGTGTACATATCCAGAGACATGTAAAGCAATGTCTCAAACAGGTATTTGCACCTCCATGCTCATAGCAGCATTATTCACAATAGCCAAGAGGTGAGGGCAACCCAAAAACCCATCGACAGGTGAACGGATGAACCAAAATGGCATATACATATAATGGAATATGGCTTAAAATGGAATGTGGCTTAAAATGAAGGAAAGCCTGTCTGTCACACACTCAGTGTGGATGAACCTGAAAGGCATTATGCTAAGTAAAATAAGCCAATCACAAAATAACTACCATACGATTCCACTTACATAAAGTATCCAAAGTTTTCAAATCCACAGAGGAAAAAAGAGTAGAATGGCAGTTGTGGGAGGTGGGAGGGGAGGGCTGAGCAGGGGGAAAATGGTGAGTTGTTTCAGGAGTACAGAGTTTCAGTTTTGTGAGATGAAAAGGCTGGAGATCGGTCGCACAACAATGTGAATATTCTTCAAACAAGTAAACTGTACACTTCAAAATGGTTAATATGGCAAAAACACACACAAACACGCACACTACCATAAGGTAATGCTTCCATATTATGGGGGATTTTTCTTGCAATGTTGTCTTACAGATTTTAAGTAATACATCGAAAATACGGATTGCTTATAGGAGAATTTAAAAAGAATACATTACTTTTAAATATTGACTGTCCATAGAAGTGAAAACAAATCTGTTGCGTTTATTAAGAAGCCAAAACTACCCAGAAGATTCACAGAGTTGTGTTAAGGCCCCCACACCGGGCAACAGAATGGGTTTTGTTAAGGTAGTAAGCTCCTGGTCATGGAGTCATTCAAGCAAAGAAAAACCCGTATCTATCAGCACTGCTATATGGGATTTTGCCCTGACTGGAAATTTTTCCTCCATTAACTCTAAGGTCTTTCTAGTCCAAATCCCATGATTCTATGTCAAAAGAATTCAAGTAAACAGAGACAGTGGTAGCTTTTGATCATCCAGGAAAATCACTCACAAACCAAACCAAAAAGAGTGATAGTTTTCATTACATAAGAAGACTTCTCCATATCCACACCAAAACAAAACAAACAAGCAAACAAAAACTACCTCCACAAGACAAAATGAAAAAGTCAGCCATGAAATGTGAAATAAAATTTGCATTCGCTTAACACCAATGGCCTGGTAATCTTATTACACAACAAGTTCTATGAATCATCAACATAATAAAAAAATTAAACAAACAATTTTTTTAAAGACTCGAAAAACACTGATGGGCAATCACAAAAGAAGAATGCTTATAGCCAATAAACAAATGTTAGCATTTGGAACCATTTCTTTGTAATGCAATAGTATATAGACATTAAAAATAGTAAGATAGTTCTTTCTTTACTGATACATAGTAATCTCCAAGATATTTTGTGAAGTGAAAAAAGCAAGGGGCCAAACATGATGTATAGCATGCTGCTTTCTCTTCATGAAGAAAAATTAGCGGCCATGCACACACATGTATATTGCTGCTCATTTGCATCTTTGCGTGTATATGAATCATTATTTTAGGAAGACAAAGAGAGAAAATTATAACAGTGGTTGCCCTCTAAGGGTTACTAATGGATGTCTGGGAAGTAGGTGTCGGAAGTACATATCATTTTCACTGGATAATATTTTATTTTTTTAACATTTTGAACCATGTGTGTTTATTCAAGGGATAAACTGTAATTAACTTTTGTACTTCTTGCAAATCAAAAAATGCACGCTGAAATGAGAATTTTTTCTTTTGTTCTGTCCGTTTAATAAAAATAGTTGGAAGAATAAGAACCCAGAGGCATCCGGAGTCCAGGCAAATAGGCACTCTTGTTCATTGCTAGTACTAATGTAACTTGAGATGATATTTCTGGAAGAGGACAGGTGAGATGCATAAAGGACTTAAAATGTGCATATCCTCTACCTCAGCCTCAATCATTCCGAAGTGATTTTAAAAATTTATCTTTAGGAAATATCCAAACGTATGTCTAAAAATAAGGTAGCATGACATTTATTACAGATTTGGAAATGACATAAATGTCTTTTAGTAAGAAATTTAATTTTGTAAATTACATGTACTTCCGTAGAGGAGAGCATTATGCAGCCAAAAAATTTTGGTGGAGAAGAATAATGTGACCTGAGAAAGTACAAAACAACAAAACAGTGCAAATAAACTATTTTTATTTTTAAAAGTTTATATGCACATAAAAATTAGAAAAGTACATATAGCTAAGTTTTTTTCCAAGCTTTATTTGAGATATAATTGACATATAGCATTAAAGTTTCAGGTGTACAATGGGCTGATTTCATATAGGTATTCATACCTAAGTTTCACTTGTTTCCTTTTTTTTTTTAGATTTTTTTTTTATTTATTTATTTGACAGAGAGAGATCGTAAGTAGGCAGAGAGGCAGACAGAGAGAGTGAGAGGGAAGCAGGCTCCCCGCTGAGCAGAGAGCCGGATGCGGGACTCGATCCCAGGACCCTGAGATCATGACCTGAGCCGAAGGCAGCAGCTTAAACCACTGAGCCACCCAGGCGCCCCTCACTTGTTTCCTTTTAACAGTTATTGTTGAACGGTAAGGGAGATGGGTATTTTTTTCTCCTACTTTTCCCCCATTTTCTTGTACCCCTTGCATTAAATGAAGCTCAGTTGTCAAGAGAATGGGTTTAGAAGCCAGCTGGAGGCATTCAAAAGCCTCTGCTGCTACCTGCTACTCTGTGCAAGATACGTAGCCTTTCTGTGTCTCCATAGGAAAGTTTCACTTTCCTATCTGTAGAATGGGGTAATAACAGTTACCATGAGTTCAATCCATTAATAGAAGCATCCTGCTCAGAAAAGTACCTAGAATATGTTCTCTAATATTGTTGCTGTTATGTGGAGAATTAAGTGGAAAGTCTTGCAAAAACTCAAGTTAATGATCTATTATGCATTGCAACTTTCACTGTATTACATGTTGTTAAGAATAAAAAAGCAAATGGATAAGTTTTAGAGAACAATGGAAGAAAAAATATTTAATACAAGATTCTTGCAATGGAATAACTACTATTAATTTGGCCTTCCAAATTATCTTTATACAAAATAAAACAAATGAACTGAAAAAAACCATCGCCTCCTGAGGTGAGCCCTGCTAATGTGATCTCCCAAGAGAGAGCCTTCTTTTTTGGATACAGGATCATAGATTCACAAGCAAGGTATGTTTTTCTATTTAATTGGTGGAATAGCAGGCTTTAAAAAAAAGAAAAATGCTCTAGGGATATTCTATGAGTGATAAGAAGCAGCACAAAACTTTTACCAACCTGTGGGAGACCAGTGATCAGGACAATCCTACTTAAACAAGAAATCTGTTGCTAGGATTCCAAAGCCTCAAAACTCTGCAAGACAACAGGGGACTGATGAAGTAGGCTTGGCAAAAAGAATCACAGCCCATGAGGATCACGACAACACATTATGCTAAGAAACCTAGTCCAGAACTATTGGAAAAAAAAAAAAAAAAAAAAAAAACAACACTACCAAAACCTGCAGATGTTAGATTGGTTTTATTAGGTATCATCTATCCCCAAAATAACACAATCATGAAAGACAGGACTTTCGTCTAATGAAGGAATGGCCAAAGAATATAATTTGCTGGGGCGCCTGGGTGGCTCAGTGGGTTAAAGCCTCTACCTTCGGCTCAGGTCATGGTCCCGGGGTCCTGGGATCGAGCCCCGCATCAGGCTCTCTGCTCAGCAGAGACCCTGCTTCCTCCTCTCTCTCTGCCTGCCTCTCTGCCTGCTTGTGATCTCTCTGTGTGTGTGTGTGTCAGATAAATAAATAAAATCTTTAAAAAAATCTTTATCTTAGTCAATTTTTAAATCTTCCAATGGCTCATGAGAACCTGGACTTCATTTCAGTTTACACATTCGGGTTTTTTATGTTTTTTGTTTTTTATTTTCGTTTTAGAGCTTGGCTTTGCATTTATATAGAAAGCAGCAAGCTGCCCAAAAGTGCAGCAACAATTCCCGAACCTTCTGGCCCAGCTTGTGAGGCCCCCTCCCCACAGGGTCAGGAGGGATGGACTGGGTCAGAGGCCACGGAGCAGCAAGCTGCAGGTCCTTCAAAGCTCTCCTAAATTAACCTTGTTATAGCAGCTGAGGTGGTCACAACTTGGCACTTGAAGGCATTGGCACAGTCTCCAAAGACAGCTCAAGGGGAAATGCCCTTTGTGATCCCAGGAATCCTAGCTGCCACTCTGGTCTTGGCAAATCCCAAGGATGGAACTCACACTGGATCATGCCTCCTTCTTTTTCTGCACCTCCTTTACGCATAATAATACCTCAGACCCCCTTGCAAGCAGTCAGGCCTCTTACATGGCCAGCTGGCTCTCTGAGAAAGCCCAGGGAAATGCTTCATTATTTCAACACCAGTTTTTCTTTCTTAAAGTACCCCAACGCTCCGAAAGAGCTCCTCAGTTGTGCAACCATTTAAAATTCCCATCCCTGCACTAGTGTAAGCTGAAGTGTTACAAATAAAACCATCTGATTCAAATGCTTCAGGCTAAGTTGGAAATTAAGGGAAATATCTCGGTCTTAAAATGGGAGGGATAGCCCAATTATCCCAAATGAATATGTTCTCGACAGAACATGTAGAAGAAAATAATTGTGTAAGAGGGAGGCATGCAGTGAAGACAGAGGCATCACTCTGAATGTAAGAAAACCAGGGTAAATAACACGGCCCCTCTCCTTGTGCAAACACCTGCACAGGACCCTCAGCATTCTAGCATATAACATGAAGGAGAAAGAAATCCGAACACCTGGAGGAGCAAAACTCATGATGTCATTGTTTTGTGGTTTTTTTCTCATCTACTTAGTTCCTTTTGTTTTAATTAATTGAGCACATAACATACAGTGTTAAGGGAAAGGATTCTGAAACCCAAATGGAAGGGTCTTGAATTCCCATTCTATCACTTCCTAAATGCAAGGTCTTTAACTATAAAATGGGGAAAACATGAACCTCATAAGACCACTGTGAGAATTAAATCCAATTATGTGAAGTAAATATGCCTGACACACGAAGGTGCCTAATGTATAGAGACAATGATGACGATAAGGAGGAGGAGAATTAACAGTTATAGGACACCAGCTATGTGTAGCCCCAGATGCTGGAAATGGCATCTATTTCTCATTACAGGTAGCATACAATTAAGCAGAAGAGACAGACACGCCCTTATTTACACTATGTGATGATACCATATGTTTGTTTTTTGTTTTTTTCTTCTTTTAAATCAAATTCAATTAGCCAACATATGGTACATTATTAGTTTCAGATGTAGAGTTCAATAATTCATAAGTTGTCTATTACACTATAAGTGCTCATCACATCACGTTCCCTCTTTAAGACCTTTCAGCCAGTGATCCCATCCCACCATCCACCTCCCCTCCAGTAACCCTCAGGTTGTTTCCTATAGTAAGAGTCTCTCATGGTTTGTCTCCCTCTCTGATCACTTCCGATTCAGTTTTCCCTTCTTTACCCTATGATGCTCTGCACTGTTTCTTATATTCCACATATGAGTGAAACCATATAACTGTCCTTCTCTGATTGACTTATTTGCTCAGCATAATCCCCTCCAGTCCCATCCACGTTGATGTAAATGGTAAGTATTCATCCTTTCTGATAGCTGAGTAATATTTCATTGTATATATATGCCACATCTTTTTTTATACATTCATCTGTCGATGGACATCTCAGCTCTTTCTACAGTTTGGCTATTGTGGACATTGCTACTATAAACATTAGGTGCATATGCCCCAATTGATCATTACATTTGTATCTTTGGGGTAACTAACCCAAAAAGAGTCCCCCCCAAAACTTCTAAAGCTCATCCAGGAATTCAGCAACATGGCAGGATATAAAATCAATGCACAGAAATCAGTTGCATTTCTATACGCTAACAATGAGACAAAAGAAAGAGAAGTTAAGAAATGGATCCCATTTACAATTGCACCAAAACCTATAAGATACACAGGAATAAACCTAACCAAAGAGGTAAAGGATCTGTACCCCAAAAACTATAGAATACTTGTGAAAGAAATTTAGGAGGACAGAAAAAGATGGAAAAATATTCCATGCCCATGGATTGGAAGAACAAATATTGTTAAAATGTCTATGCTACCCAGAGCAATCTACAGATTCAATGCAATCCCTATCAAAATACTATTGACATTTTTCACAGAGCTGGAATAAAAAAATCCTAAAATTTGTATGGACCCAAAAAACACCCGAATAGCCAAAGGATTTGAAAAGGAAAGCTAAAGTTGGTGACATCGCAATTCCAGACTTTAAGCTCTATTACAAAGCTGTGATCATCAAGACAGTATGGTACTGGCACAAAAACAGACATAGATCAATGGAACAGAATAGAGAACCCAGAAATGGACCCTCAACTCTATGGTCAACTGAACTGCAACAAAGCAGGAAAGAACATCCAGTGGAAACAGGACAGTCTCTTCAACAAATGGTGTTGGGAAAACTAGACAGTCACTAGACAACCAAAATTCTATTTTTCATTCTATTTTTCCTTACCCCATACACAAAGATAAACTCAAAATGGATGAAAGACCTAAATGTGACATAGGAATCCATCAAAATCCTAGAGGAAACCACAGGCAGCAACCTCTTCAGCCCTAGCCAATGCCATATATTTGATTTGGGTTCAAGGTGCAGAATAGTGTGATGGCCAGTAGCATAGGTTCTAGAATTGAACTTTCTGGGTCTAAATCTTGGCTTTGCTACTTGCTAACTATGTGGTTTGGGACAAGTTTTTAGTCCTGTAATGCCTTGGGTTCCTCAACTATAAAATGAGGGTATGAATAGAATCTATTCCATTGGGTTTTTGTGGTGATTGAGAGAATCATTATGTGTTAAGTCCCCAGAACATTGCACAGTATATGGCAAGTGCTCCACAAATGAATGTTATTTGTTATTGTTGTCTGGACTTTTCACAGGTCCAGAAGGATGGGGTTCATGGAGAAGAGAGACTGGAGCACAGGGTGTGTGGCCAGGCAGCCCTGGGAGATGTGGCCAGGGAGCTTGACTCAGAAAGTCAAAAACTTTTACTTCCCCTCTTTTCCAAAAGGCAACCAACCTTTTAAATCTCAATATCATGGTTTGTACACCCATCACAGGTCATGGTTAGAGTGGCTACAGTCTGCAAGATTGGATGTGATGGCTGATAAAAAGAACCTCTGCCCCGAAGTAGGTCCTTTGTTAACCTCTACGCAAACAGAGTCTTTCACATCATTGGAGTTAAATTTCTGGGTTATGGCACTATATCCAAAAAAGTTCCCTTAAAATGCAGTAGGTCAACTGGAAGGATAACCATATTGAATTAACACCTATTAGCATAGAAGCATGAGTTAGGTACATCCCATATAATCACACACAGATACACACATACACACACACACATACACACACACACACACACACATAATCAAGGAAACTATTTACCCATATGAAAATCCAAGTGAGAAGTTTTTTTTATTTTTTATTTTATTTATTTATTTTCTTTTAAACATAGGACACCGCTCCCACTCTTTTTTTTTTTAAGATTTTATTTATTCATTTGACAGACAGAGATCACAAGGAGGCAGAGAGGCAGGCAGAGAGAGAGGAGGAAGCAGGCTGTCTGCCGAGCAGAGAGCCCGATGCGGGGCTTGATCCCAGGACCCTGAGATCATGACCTGAGCCAAAGGCAGAGGCTTAAGCCACTGCACCACCTAGGTGCCCCTTATTTATTTATTTTCTTAAGTAGGCTCCACGCCCAGCATGGAGCCCAATGCGGGGATTGAACTCACGACACTGAGATCAAGACCTGAACTGAGGGGGTGGGAGGATGAGGAACCAGGTGGTGGGTAATAGGGAGGGCACGTACTGCATGGAGCACTGGGTGTGATGCCAAAACAATGAACACTGTTATGCTGTAAATAAACAAATAAATGAATAAAAAAAAAAAAAAGACCTGAACTGAAATCAAGAGTCAGACACTTAACTGACTGAGTCAGCCAGGCGCCCCAAATCTACTTTATCAGAGAGATAGCCATGGTTTCTTTCTCATAACCAGAATAACTTCAACTAGAAAATACAAGTAAATTCTTAGTGCTTCGGAATAATAATGGCAAGATTATGGAGTAACTTTTCACATTTCTGTCAAAAAGGACCATATACACTATGTGACAAGATATCAGTTACTTTTTTATTATATATAAATAAAACATACTTATATACATGTACTTTTTTTACAGTGTAAATTAACTGCCTGATAAGAGTAATACCCTATGAACCTGAGCTGGCTATTTATAGTGGCAATTTTACAATTGAAATAAAAATGTTATCCTAGAAAAAAAGAAGCATAGCTTTCTAAAATCTTATTATAAAAAGTTACTGATTATACCTGAAGAAACTTGCATTTTCAGATTTTATCTTCCTTACAAAAGGAAAACTGAACAGACTTTCAGAGTAAACAGCAGCCAACGAGCAACAGGGATCTAATGTAATGCCCATGAGAAGGGCACCTTCTCATGGCTCATAATTCCACATATGGTCTCTTTCCTGTCTTCCATTTCAGAGTGGGCCCATTTCTTTATGACTAGCAATTTCTTTTCCTGATTAGTGGGAAAATAGCATTTCCTACTAATGTAGGTGGCCTGCTGCAGTCTATCTCGACATAATTATGGATTTAACCTCTGTCGGGTTCTTGCAACTGCGTAATGAAAGTCGCAATGTAGACACTTTATTCCGTCTCCCTGATGAGGGAAGAAGGGGGATTATGAAGGCTAGCAGAACCCAAAATCCATGCAACTTCATTTTGCTGTGATTCCCTGACTATTATTCCATGAGGCTGAGGTGAAATTTAATCAATATTCCATCACAGGCAAGCCATGGTTGAGACACTGGATTGGTGTGAACTCTTAGAGAGTTTATAGAAGTCTTAAGCACTGACAAGACGCAGCAGAGACCTACGACATCTCAAATCATTTCCTGTGTGACTCTGTGCTAGACCTCCATGTGGACCCCACAAGCAGCTGTCCCACGTCCACATTACTCTAGGAGCCTGACCAGCCCAGTTCAATCCTCCCAAGGATTTAAATTATAAAAACTTCTTTTCAAAAACCACATCTGCATTCACGTCTCTCTCTCCTTATCTGTTTCTCAGGAGAGGAAGAAGGTATAAAAAACAAGGGTGCCCCTTACCCTTGGGTGGACTCAACAGGTGACTTTCTAGAGCTAGAGAAAAGAGGCAAGTAAAATGTCTTTTTATGATTAGTTTTATACAAAAATCCTTCTAACTGTAGTTTGGCTAGACAGAGAAAATTGAATCTATTTAATTTAGTGACCTATTAAAAATTGTGTGAACATGGTCTCAGAGATAAAAGGAAAACGTGGGATGAACATTTCACCAGGGAAGACTAACAGGAATGCCTACTGTGCTATACTTTATGCCTGTGACTTTCCTATCATCCCATGTCCTTGAAACACAGGCAGCCTAGTTCCTCTGAGTGATGTCAAGTCATTCAATGAGATATTGCTTCCTCAAGCCTACTAGACCTGAGTGAGTTCCAAACCGGAAGTGATCAGTTGTGAAGAAAACACATATTTGTTGTTAATGATTCATGCAGCAAGGCCAAAGCTAGATCAACAAAAGGAAAGAACTTCCAAAAAGGAGGCAGTGAGAGTCAAATGAGACAGGTGACAGAGGTGTCTGTCGGTCACGAGACCTGAACAAGTGGAACCTGAGCCCCTCTGAGAAGGAACAGACCCCAAGGACAAATCAGCTGTGGAAAATAGAAGGCTGGCCCAGACCAAAAGAAGAAGGTCAGAGATAGCAGGATCCAGTTTGGCCAGACCCAACCAAACAAGGCCAGGTAGGGAGCTCCCATCAAGAATGATGGCCACACAGAGTTTGAGATGAGGAAGAGGAAAGTAGGCAGGAGGCCACATAGAGCCAGAGGACGGTCACATCAGGGTTTTAAAGGCAGCAGGAAGAGAAACCCCAGTGGGCACACCAGGGACCCAGATGCCTGGCACTGACCCTGACAAGAGCCCATTGAATGCCTGGGGCCTCAGAAATTCACAGACTCCAGTGTATAAAAACTGGATCTAGGGGAGAGCCAGAGGTTTATAGCAGACACCAAGAAAGAATTAGCTCCCAGGCCTAGGGTACACTTCAGAGCAGGGACAGCAACAAGAATAATGTGATGCTGAGTCACAGAAGGAATGACCCCAAACTCCCTTAAGTCCATGTTTACCACTTTCAGCCTTGACACTGATAACTCTGGAGCCTTGACAAGTTACTTAACCTCTCTACTTAACCTCAGTTTTCCCATCTGTAAATAGGTAATAAGACCTATCTCATAGGCCTGGGGAGAGGTTTAAATAAGACAATGTGTGCAAACCCTATCAGCATGGGGTCTACCGCGTGGCAAGACCCAACAAACATCACTTAACTTCCCGTGACACTACTAGTCTTTTCACTTTATTCCTACTAAACTCTAGGCTTCTTAAAGAGAGGCCCAAGCCTTATTAATTCCCCTGCATATCTTACCCAGTTCTGCCCCAACGTCAGGGACACATAGGTCCCATATGCTCTGCGCTGAACTGACTGACAGTGAATGGTTGTGGAATACAAAGTATTTGTCTGGCATGGCAGACCTAGGCTCACCTTAGTCACTGGAAATCAAACAAATAAATGCTTTCATCTACATGTATTTTTAGCATCGCCTTTCTGGAACAACTCCCGTATCTTAGTACAGGGTGTCTGTAGCTCAAACTATATCTATGTCCATTAAAAGCCAGAAGAACTCCAGAGCAGGGAAACACTTTTGCTCTCTTTCTCTATGGGATTTTTGAGGCAGGATCACATTGCCCCTGAGCACCAGCACCCATTTCTTGATGTCAGGAAATGCTCCCCATTTCTTGTGGGGAACAGAGGAGAAGTGGTTCTGAGAAGGGGTATTAAAAAAGGAGGCATAGAAATATGTTGGGGGTTGGGAGTGGATATGTTTTGGATATGTCCCTTATCTTGATTGTAGTGATGCTTTTTTAAAATATATATGTCAAAACTTACAAAAGTGTACAATTTAAGTGTGCACAATTTATTGTGGGTCAAACGTACCTCAATAAAGGTGTTTAGAAAATTTAAAGGATGGAAGTCATGGAACAGCTTATATACATAAATTCATTTTGAAAATTATTCAGGGTTTTGGATCAAGTCAAAACATCAAACAACACTCGGTGTTTTCGGCTGATTAAATTTTTTTCTGATAAATTTAAGGATTTATCAGAGTTCAGTTGAACTTCCCATTTACAAGCTGTCAGGTAGGATTTTTTTTCTAATCATATTAAACAACAATAATAGCTAGAATCAAAGCATTCACTATGATCTGGAATGACCTGCGTACTTTAAGGTGTTGCATCATTTAATCCTCAGCATAAACATATAAAGTAGAGCACTATCCTCATTTATTTTTTTTTCAACGCATCAAAATATGGAATTATCTTCATTTATAGAGAAGGGGCTTCAGAATGAAGGTCACCCACCAAGTAAGACGCAGAATTGGAATTTCAAACCAGGAGTCAGAGTCCAGAGCTTATGCTTTTAGTCACAAACCTATGCTGCCTCCTGATCTGACTTCGGGGAAAACCCTCTTCTGCCACCAAAGACTATTAGTCAAGGGGCTCTGTCTTCCCCGGTCCTAAGTCCTATTTTTTTTCTGAGTCTGATTTGTCAACTTGCCCTTTGACAAAAGAAAATATGTCACAATCAAGTTGGATGTAGTTCAGAAAAGAAAAATTCACTTGAAAATCAACTAATGTAATCCATCATATTCTTCATACCCACAGAATAAAGGACAACATTCATTTGATCACTCAGTAGATACAGAAAAAACATTTGATAAAATTTATTATAACAATAAATTAGTTAATTAAATTTTACATGATTTCATTATTTTAAAATAACTTTTAGCTAACTGGTTAAGATTAACTACTTCAATCTGGCTTTTTTAAGTATCTACAAAAACTGATAGATAAACATCATTCCTAATGGTGTAATGTTAAAATCTGTCCCTCTGAGATCAGCAGTGAAGAGAGAATGCCCACCATCACCTTCTATTCACACTGTATAAAGGTCATAGTCTGTGTAATAAGGGAAGAAAAAAGAATATAGCTATAAGGCTGGTAAGAAAAAATTCATATTCATAGTCATACATGCTATGATTGTATACTTGGAAAATTCAGAAGAATTTATAAGCAAAATTATTATCATTAATAAGTTACATTAGCAAATTTCCTGGATACAAAGACAGTATACAAAAATCTATTGTATTTCTATGTAACATCAACAGTTAGAAATTAAAATATGTTTTTAAAGATTTTTGACAATGACATAAAAGTATCAACTACCTAGGAACAAATGTAATTAAAGATGTGCAAGTCTTCTACACAGAAAAGTATTCAACTTATAAAAAATAAAGAGATATTAAATGAGGCTTAAATAAATGGAGGATATACCACATTCATGGATTAGAAGACCCAATATTATAAATTGCTTTTCTGCCTAAGTGAGCCAGAGCTGGCTTAAGCTCGTTACAGCCCAAGCACCCTGACTGGTCCAGGGGTTTTGAATTAACAACGCCCCTCTCCCATACACCTAATTTCCTTCTTCTCCATCAGATATGGCCTGTGGTTTTTCGCCTCTTCATTTTTACCCCTCTTTTTCTTCTACGTCTTCCCAAATCCAGTCCTCAAACACAATTTCACTCTTCAATAAGGTCTTCCTTCTTAAATTCATTTCTCTTGCCTTGAATTCTACAATAATTTTTGATATATAATTACTCTTAATAATATTTGCAAATTCTTATAGCATCTGTTATGTAAATGTTGTTATTCAACTTTTCACAACTCATATCCCCAACTAGAATGTGCTCATCCCAAGAAGACAAATATTGGAAACTTTCAGTTCTTTGCTTCATTCTCACACAGGGCTTTCCAAATAGGAAATGCTCAGTACACATGTACAAGTGAGATTAGTTTTATATGCAGTATGTGATCACAATTACTGGATAAGAGCTAGACAATACATTGGTTCCAATACAAGTAGACACAATAGCCCAATATCTTAGAAATCTAAGAGTTATATGGACTTCTCCCCATTAATTTGAGCAGTATGACAAACAATCATCTTGGAGCCTTACCAGTTCCCAAGAATTTACCCAGAAAACTAAGAATTGGAGACATTAACAAGAAATTCTGTAGTCCCAAATCAAAGAACATAGTTGCAAATTTTCCTGGAAAAGCAAACAAAAACTCAAAACTCGATTTAATAAATACTGTGTTCTTGGAGTTTTTTAATACTAGAGAGACACAATTAAACATCCCACCCCCACATGACCTCAAAACACATGAACGGCTCTTCAGCAAACACAAAAGCTAAAGCTCCAATCAATAAAACTACTTAGAGTAGACCAATTACCCTGAGGGAAAAAAATATGGATTTAATGAGTTGCCATGAAGAACAGACTGCAATTCCTTGATCCAAGGCCAGAGGTGGGAGAATTATAATAAATTCATGGCAAAAAGCCCTCCATGGGATCACACATGAGATGAAAGATCTTATCTTTCTAAATCCTTCATGTTGAATATGAAGTATGAGACAAAATGCATAGACTCACAGCAAATGTGTTCCCTAATTTCATTTTGCTGACACTATAGGATAAGATTCTTAAAATCCAGAAACTTCGCTATTAAAATGACTAAACAAAAGCATACTTCCCAGGTTGCCTGAGAGTCCTAGAAGATGAATTTTGAAAATAGATTCATAAATTTGTTCTAGGTGTTATAATTTGTAATGTCTGGATTTAAATCTGGAAATGAGAAAAAGTGGGGACACAGACCAGGATGTACCCAGAACAAACACTATTGCTGTTTAACACCAAGCAGATTTTCTCTGCCTCACAAACATCTGTCTGAGGGGTGGAGTGAATTTAGCCACAAACATTTGCAATCATTCTTTTTGACAAATGGTAGCTCAATGAAGATTACAAGATGTTCTTCACCGTATATAGTCACTCCAAGAACTGAAATGTGTGTTGGTGGGGGGAGAGGGTCTATCTTTGGTGTTACCAGTGTCGTCTAGTGATCTTTGATTGTCCAATCACATTTTTGTGTGTGCATCTCTAGAGTCATCAGGTGGGGACCTAGTCATCTCAATGGGAGACCATTAACTGTCAGTTTCTGAGGGTTCTCTCTCTTGGACTGGTTGGTTAGTTTTCTCAGAGACCCACCAACTCCTGCCTGGATGACGTAAGCCTCACAGTCAGTACTGAGGTGGCAGGAGCTGCGGGAGCCTCCCACTTGGCACAGCAGCCTTCACTTAATCTCTGTTTTCAAGAAGACATTTATCCCTTTCCACTAAACTGTAACAGATTCTGAAATCAGGAGGGTATCTGCGGCCCTCACTGCTCCTTTTGAAGATTTTCGACCAATTCTTCTGTTTTCAGCTGCATGCGAACCCTAGCCTTGGGAGTAACTATTACCTCCAAATGCCAAGCCCTTCTAGGCTCCACAGTTTAATAATAGAGTTCCTACTCACAGGCCTAGGTTTCCCCTGAACTGATCTGCTAAGTGGATTATCAGGCATCCAGCAGTTTTCCACATTCTAGAATTTCATGGGTCACTCCAGTGTGCTATTGTCTCCAACTCCAGTGTATTTGTGTCTCAGTAGCTCTGGGACAATTCTGCTTTAATTTTCAGGGGCTCTCTTCTAGTTCTTTTCTCTACTGGTGAACTGAAAAGGAAGAAAAATTTACAAAACAAAATTTAAGAAGACTAACCACATAGAAGACTGCTTGCCAATCAAGCTTTCACCTGAAAGTGACTTTTATAAACTGTAAGAAAACAAACCTGAGAAAATTTTAATTTAAACTTAGTCAAAGCACTACCTTTTGAACTCCCCAATGAAAAAGCAGTTCACCTGCCCCCTCTCTTCCTTAACCACCCTGGCCTCCCCCTTGCTGGGCTCCAAGGCACATTGCCTCCTAGAAGGAATGCTTCTACCAAAAGGCAGAGTACTGGCTCTTCCCTCTGCCTGAAAATTCCTTCCCCAAATACCCAGTGTCTCACTTCCTCATCCCATTCATGTCTTTGCTCAAAACTCCCTTCTCAGGGAGGCTTACCTGAACCATTCCGCCGCATCCTCCCTCCACACCCACACAACGCTTCCACCTTTTCTTGCTCTACTGTTGTTCTTTGCCATAGCTCCTGCCACCTATGGATCTATACCTACTCATTAAGCCTACTGTTTATTATCTGTCCCCCTCTGTCACAAGAAGCAAGTTCCATTAAGGCTAGATCTTTGTGTTGTTCACTGCTGGACCTGAGCATACAAAACACTACCTCAACATAGTAGGAGCTTAATATCTTTAGAATGACTACATCACCACTATACATTGGATTATATCTAGGGTTGCAGACGAAGGCAGAGCTTGATGAAAGGAAGATGGCAGAGGAAGGAATGAAGAACCAACAAGATGGGTTCTTTTCTCCTTTCCCTGCCTCTTACTGATTCGGGCTGCTTCTGTGACCCCCACAGATGGGGAAGATGGAAGGAAGAGCTAAGATAAGAAGCGTGGAGTTAAGTAATAAGATGATAAAGAAGAGAAGTAGAACTTCAAAGGACAGCCATCTGAAAAGAGGCAGCAAAACAGCCATCCTCCTCAGCTCCTTGTTTCTCCTGCTGGAGTTGATACTAACTGGAAGATATTTTTAAGGCCCAATAAAATAGCATGATTTAAACAAGCACTGCTAATTATCAGCAGGCAACAAGGACTTCCTTGGGGCACCATAACCTGTTTTTCAGTCATTTAGGTAGTAAAATCACTCCATCTCCCCCGCATTCAACTACTTGGCAAAGGCAGATGTGAGTTTTTTCTCCCAGACTCGTATAATTTTTCTCACTAGTATAATATTTCAGTAGTAAGTAGAAATGTAGAAATCTAATGTATGTTTAGAAAATAAGAAGCCTGGGGATACTCAATTCTTTGGTCACCAAAACTAACACAATTTTAAAAATTGTTTTATCAATACTCTGTGAGTACTTACTAAGTGCTAGTCTCTGTGCTAGGAACTAAGATGACAAGATGGAACTCTTCACTGTAATCCAATGCAGTGTTTCTCATCCTTTGTATAAATGGATGAATCTCATGCTCCTCTCCAGACAGAACCCTTGGGAGAGAATTGGCTTTCTCAGCACAACTTTCTTATTACTGACTCATAGAAGAGAACATGTATCTTTTGTATATTGCCACCAACCAATGAGATATCTTTATTGAGTTTCATTTTTTTATTTCACATTAAGAAAACCATAGATTTTTTAAAATTTGTTTTCAAAATATAAAATGTTATAATATTTTGCTTAAATGTTTAATAACCTTCATTCATTCATCAAATGTTGAGAATGCTCCTAGATACCAGCTAAGTGGTAGGCTAAAATGGTGACTAATAAAATATTTTCTTAAATTGCAGACATAACCCTAACCGAGAGCTTCTCCCTATGTCCCACCACCTTTCCTTCTTAAGACTTACTGATCCAGGGAGATAATAGCAGAATTCCATGTGAAATTCTTGTATATATAGTTTTCCAAGGCATTATTATCCCCATTCCATTTAAAAGTAAACTATATCGGGATACATGGGTGACTCAGTCAGTTAAGCGTCTGCCTTCAGCTCAGGTCATGATCCCAGGGTCCCAGGATCGAGCCCTGCATCGGGCTCTCTGCTCGGGGGGGGGGGGGGGGAGCCTGCTTCTCTCTCTCCCTCTGCTCTCCTCCCCACCACACTTGTGCTTGGTCTCTCTATCTTTCTCTCTCAAATAAATAAATAAAATCTTTTTTTAAAAAGTAAACTTCATTAACCTCTTACCATTATAAAAAAAAAGAAGACATGATCCATATGGAAAAGTTGGAAAATATAGAAAAGTGGAAGAAGCAAAATAATTCATTCATAATCCTACCACCAGGGCCAGCTAATGTTAATGGTGTGACATATTTCCTTCCAGTGTTATTCCTCTTACTGGATACTCTTACTCCAGAAGGAAGCATGACAACAAAGATGCAAGACCAACGTGAAGATTAATCCTATGGAAGGACCTAACACAACGTCTAAACAAACATGAAGACTACAAAACTGTCAAACCATTGAAAGTCAGAACATACATTTAATTCATAAACCCAGTATGTTTTGCTTTTATTTGTTTGATTAGTTTTTAATAAAATTTAATTTTCATATGGAAGTCTAGATGTTGAAAATGAATCTAAAACTATGAAAAAGCAGTAAAATGAGTGGGAGGCATTAACTTGCCACAGATTAAAATATACTCCACAGCTATTATACTCAACAGCTATATATCTGAGCCTAGAAGTAAAAATATAGATCAGTGGACTAGAGAAAAGAATTTTAAAAACACACCAATATATATGGAAATTTAATTCACTAAAGAAAAGACAGTTTATTAAATAAATGATGCTTATGGGGCGCCTGGGTGGCTCAGTGGGTTAAAGCCTCTGCCTTTGGCTCAGGTCATGATCTCAGGGTCCTAGGATCGAGTCCTGCATCAGGCTCTCTGCTTGGCAGGGAACCTGTTTCCCCCCTCTCTCTGCCTGCCTCTCTGCCTACTTGTGATCTGTCTGTCAAAGAAACAAATAAAATCCTTTAAAAAAGAAAAAGAAATTAGAATTTAAATTAGAGGAAAAATTAAGAAAACAAGTGGGAAGACCTTTTAAACCAAGCAGGAAATCCAGATTCTGTAAAAGAAGAGAGACAGATGTGATATCATAAGACTATTTTTTAAAATTTGGAACAGAAAACTATAAAAATAAAATCAAAGAATAAATTATTGGTGGGAGAAGATAAAGAAACTAATATGACCAAAAACTCTATAATATTCAAAGAGCTTTTGCAAATTAATAAGAAAAAAGCAAATATATTGAGGAAAATGCACCAAGGATAACATAGGTAATTGACAGATAAGAATCCAAAGAAACATTCCCCTCCCCCCCCAAAAAAAGAATCCAAAAGAACAGCAATAATATGAACAATCAACCTCAATAGAAGTCAAGAATAGTAAAATTAAATTAATAATGCTTACTCATCAGATTAGCAAAAATTAGAAAGTGGAGAAATAAAAGCACTAGTGGAAAGTGAAGGAAAATAATTTTCTTAAACATTGCTGGTGGGAATGAGATTTGCTATAATATTTTTAGAAAATAATACGGGAAAACCCATTAAAATTTAAAATACACATACCCTTTGAACCAGGAGTTCTATTTCTGGGAATTAAACCATAAAAATAAAACCACCAATAGCTAAGAACATGTATCTACAAATATTTGTAGTGACAGCACTTTTTCATGTGTTGAAAACATTTTTCACAACAGAATGCCTAACAGATAGCAGAATACTTGAATAAATTTTAGCAAATTCATGCCTCATACAATTATTGAATAAAATAGATCTGTCTTTCCCAGAGTCTCCAAGATGTATTTCAAAGTGAAAAAACCAAGACACAGCATAATACACACACGCGCGTGCACACACACAAATATACTGTGTATATAACCGGATTGTACATTTTAAGATAAGTAGGATCCATTCCTTTGGATATCAGTAATGTGTATGTATGGGGTGTGTGAGCATAGAGAAAGGAGTAGAGAACACACATCAAACTGGATTCACTAATTTCTCTAAAGCGGTACAAGCAAAGCAAAAAGAAGGAAGGAGAAGGAAGAAAGGCAAATTCTTACACCATATTATATATATATATGTTATTATATGATATATTATATTACATGTAGTATAATAAAAACTATGCCTAACCCAAGAACAAAAGAAAAAGTAGAAAAATTCTATCCATTGTATTAATGAAAATAATAATAGAACATGTTCATGAATAAGGGCCAGAGGTGACACAGCCAAATAAAATAGTGATTTCCAGGTGGGATTGTCAATCATTTTTGCTTAGAGCCTTTGGAGAGTTCTTTGCAATATAATAATATTTTAAAAGGAAACAGAAAAGATCTGGCAGCATTCCCTCAAGAACCTTGAAAGTGGCTTTGTCCTTCGACACAGTATTTCTACTTTCAGGAATTATTTTTAATGAAGTAAACAGAGATATGGGCAATAAAGCTTCTTAAGTCACCTAGGTAATTAAATAAATCATAGTTTTAAGTTAATTCTGTAAGATAAAACATAATTTCCACTTGTAAAATACATCCCTGTATGTAAATAAACATATATGTGTGTATTTTATTTTATTTTTTTTAAGATTTTATTTATTCACTTGACAGAGATCACAAGTAGTCAGAGAGGCAGGTAGAGAGGGAGGGAACCAGGCTCCCTGCGGAGCAGAGAGCCGGACGAGGGGTTTGATCCCAGGACCCTGAGATCATGACCCGAGCTGAAGGCAGAGGCCTTAACACACTGAGCCACCCAGGCACCCCAATATGTGTGTATTTTATACATATGTTATACATATATACTATATAATATTAATGAAAACTGAAGATACAACAGAATTTCAGTTTGTAAAATATACATTTTATACAAAATGTGTATATAAATGTGTGTGTATATATATATATATATACATATATATATTAATGCATTCTGCAAATGGAAGTTGTGTTATATTTTGAGTTTCGTTAACATCATGTTGTAGGATTTTTTTCATTTTACTTAATATACATACATACATATTAAGCAAATGACTGTAAGAAAATATATGAAAATATATTTAGTGATTATCTATGGCCGGTTAGTATATAGGTGACTTCTATTTAGATCTTTATTCTTTTCTTCTCAAAATTTGTTAAAATTACTATGCTTGGGGTGCCTGGGGTACTCAGTGGATTAAACCTCTGCCTTCAGCTCAGGTCATGATCTCAGGGTCCTAGGATCGAGCCCCGCTTCGGGCTCTCTGCTCGGCGGGGAGCCTGCTTCCTCCTCTCTCTCTGCCTGCTTCTTTGCCTACTTGGGATCCCTCTCTCTGTGTCAAATAAATAAATAAAATCTTTTAAAAAGAAAAAAAAAATTACTCATTCTAAACGACGCAAAAACACAGTATTTCAAAATGGAAGCATAATAAAGGGAATGAATTCTTTTAAAAATGAAAGAGGGCCAGCTGTAAATGCTCAAAAGCATACTCTTCCTCCAGAATGCCTTCAACATCAGAAAGCCATGCCAAAGCTCTCATAATGTAAATCTGTCTACAGCACTCAGTTAAAAGTTGAATGACAGAGTCCCCTGGATTGACAAACTGTCCCTTCAGTAGCACATAAACCCCAGAACACTACGAATCTTCAGGTATCAAGGATGAATCTCTCAGGTAATCAGGTCTCAGTGAGGCTATCCAGATAGCCTTCGTATGAAAACCAGCAAAGCTGTGTTTTCCATTACCTCTACCGAATAACATCCGTACTTTATTTCTTCAGATTTCCGCAGATTTCTATAGTTTTGTCTGAGGTCTGAAAATTAAAAACACTTGCTCTTTTTTCTCTCTTGGTTCTCCTCCTGGGTAGAAAGGATTTCAGTGGAAATACGAGGCAAAGACCCTGGTGTGGGAAGACAGGCCTTCAGAGAAGGAGCTGATGAGATCTCATGGCTGAGCCAGGACAACAAATAAGCTCTGTTCTTGTCCCAGAAAATCTCTGCAAGGATCCCACAAGCCAACAAGATAAACATGAGCCCTATGAGGCATGCTTCTCTCCTCCCACCTTCCTTCACACTCATCCCTTGGAAGGTCTTTCGCTTTGCAGTTGATGCAACAAGGATTCCCCACACTACATCCTGTTCCGGTAGGACTGAAGAAAGATCAACAGAAACGTGAACAGATTTCTTTAAAACACACTAGCCGGTCTCTCTTGTTAGCAAAGTAAGTGGGAGTAATGTGTTCTGCATGCTGGAGCTGAGTAAAAAAATCACAAAACTATTATGAAAAGTTTTCCAATACTCAACCAGTAACAAAATATTATCGACACCCGGAAGGGCAATAACATGTTATTATTTAAGTAGGTGTCAAAACCACAGCTGCGTGTTGCAATGGGAAGAACATGTAGACATGCATATGGGCATGCATGTCCTTAGCTCCCGGTGTCCAGCTCTCTTTGGCATCACGGAACCCAAACTCTAAGAACCTAAAACTCTAAGATTTTCACTTCTTATGCGAATGTACCGTAGTTGTATACATACAGCTTCAGACTGGAGAGAAAATTGTGGTCCATTTGCTCCTATGTGTCAGGTCAACAGGATGAGGAGAAAACTACTATAATTAGCTGCGTGGCGTTGTTATGTATGTAGACAGGACAAAATAAATTGAATGAACCAAACTGAATCTATTAGACTCAACCAACCATAATCAAAGTTGTATTAGGACTCCTATTAGCACATATCCAGACAAATACATTAATAAAAGAAGTCCCTTCTCTTGACACCTGGCATAAAGGCAAGAACTACAGTAAACAATACTGGAACATATTTACTAGCTTGCAATTTACCTAGAGACAAGATTAGAGCCACAAGACAGAGTCAAAACTGGAAGAATCACAGCAAATAGGTACCAGTAAGAGTGGAAATATAACACAGAAGTAATTTGACCTAAATGGAGAGTGAAGAGAGCATAATGATAGCTATTTATTAGTAGAAATGAACACATATTGTTACATTGTATTCAGTTCTTGATTACTCATGAGTGATTTACCAATTTTGTGGATTATCCTTTCCTCCGCCAGTCTTTTTACATCTGAGTCATCTCTTGCCATTTTTAATTCATATGTGTCCAAGATGATGTTCACCATTAATCTATGTCAAACTTAATTAGCAAAGCAAACCCAGTGGGTATAGCTATGATTTACTGATCAAAGAACTCCTTCACCTCTCTAGCTTGAGAACAAACCTGGTAGACATATTTTCATTAGTGGAAAAGAAGTCAGAATGGGAACTGAACTTGATATATTAAGACACTGGTCAGCTAATCTTTGTCTGTTGTCTTTTTACTAAGTAAAATTGATCCAGATATAATCTATCAACTCTACTAAATGTCATTTACAGGCAAGAAAATGTACTCATAGGGTAAAGAAAAATAGAAAAGTCACTGCCCATGCCCTGTAAAGGCTTAGATTCAGTGTTTTGTACTGGATATGTGCTAATAATAAAAAAAACTCTGAATGGATGAGTTTCTAACAGTTAAAAGGAAATCATAAGAATTTGTCTCATGCAATGGGGACACAAATATCATTTCAGAGTGGAGATTTGAGCCTCATTTGAGTGGATTATAAGTTTAAGGCAAGAGATTTTCCTCTTAACACTGCTTCTGTACTTCCTTCAGCATCTAAGCCCTTTGCTTGCAAACATAACCTGAGAATCCATATTTACAGTGGCCAGGATCTCGAGTTTACTATTCTAGGTTCAAAACTTATTATACCATTTACCAACTAGATGGTCTTCAGCAAATTACTTCATTTCTCTAAGCCTTGGTCTGGTTCCCTAGAAAGTGGGTATAAGGATACCCACTCCTAGAGATACCATAATGACTAAATAAGCTAGTCTCTGTAAAGCACAAAGCACCATATCTAGCAGAAAATATGATCAATGAATGTAGAGGTAGTATTACTGGCATTATATTAATTGCATGACTGAACTGACTACCCCAGGAATGAGCAAAGTAGATCATAAAAGAAATAGGACGTTACAGAATTGTTTTTTGTGGTTTGAGATTTGGATGGAAGGATGGATGGATGGATGAAAGGAAGGAAGGACGGGAGAGAGGGAGGGAGGAAGGAAGGAAGAGAAGAAAAGAAAGGAAGAAAGAATGCATGCACATATCAATGTTTACATGTGGGCACCACAACAACCTATTAACATATGGTTCATGTACTTTATTCTTCAGCTCTTTGACTCTTTCTACATGAGACCAACATTTAATATTAATAGAGCCAAATACTTTTCAGTGGAAGAAATACTGATGTTATGGGCTGTTAGCAAATAGAAGAGCAATAAAAAGGGGGGGGGGGGGAGTATGACTCTGGTATTATTGCCTAAGTGACATAATTATTCAGATAGATGCACAAGGAGCCCCAGGTTCAATGGCATCTAGAATCCCCATGGTTTCATTTCAGACCTTTATCAAAGTCCCAACAACCTTAAGCCTTCCCAGAATAGTCAACTTTGAATCTAGCTGCTCCAAGTGCAAAGAGAAACTCCAGACCACCCAGAGACTGACCAGTCTGTGGAAACACACAACACTGAGAAAGGAAATAGAATATCGAAAACCATGTAAGATGCAAACTCCCAATGTTTTGTACTGGTTCCACTTTCTTCAGCCCCAGCTGGGGAGAGGACTCACATTTGTTAAAAGCGTTTCCTCTCTCCCTTTTCCTTCATTGTCTTTCTCCTTGCTCTCCAAACTAGCCATCTGCCCTGAGCTGCCAAATAGCTACAAGCATGGTCTCCTCCCCGGTAGGAAGCTACACTCTTCACCCTGTTCACGGTCCTACGATTCCCGTGAGAGTTCCTCCACAGGTGTTCGGACTCTTCATCAAGGAAGAGAATTCGAGCTGTTTAAAATCTCTCAGCCAGAGGAGTTTGTGCCATCTTCTGATAGCCTGCAGTCAGCCGTATCCTTGCTGATGAAGGTAAGAGTTCCGCATGCCCAGAAACAGTTGTCCCTCCCCACCCTTGGAAGACTGGCCTAGCCAGTCCCCTGCACTTTTTGAGGACAGTGGAAAAGCCTGGAATTGGTGATGATGTTAAACATTTTGGTTAGTCACTAAGTAAAGTCTTTGCCTAGAATCCTTCATTTCCTGTACAGCAGGGTCAACAAGGTCCAACTGAGGGTTTCCTGAAATAATTCATTAAAACAGGCCAGTTCTACAATGAGGAAGTTGTCCCCCCGCCGCCCCCCCCCGGCCCTGAACACAACACACCATTTGGGTCCTTAGCGAAATCAGATTTCATCCACTAGCCGATGGGCAGACAGACCTGTGTCCCACATTCCAGCCCTCCCTTGCAATCGGGCAGGTTATGTAAAAAGAAACTTTATGGTACTACTCCGCTGACTCAGACTTCCTGTGCTTTGGACCATTTTGAGGGACAGCATGGTATTTACAAATAAGAGAGGCTTTTAGCCTTTTTAAATCACTTGCCTGGTATGGGATTTTCAAACTGCTAACTAAACACACAGCCTCTCTCGTTAGCATCTAGGCAATGACAACCCATACTTTCATTGAAATATACGTGTGTCTTTTTAAGAAGTCTGCTAACTAGTTTAGAAATAAATACCTTATGGAGGAAATGAGAAATGGACTTGGAAGTCAGTAAGTAAGTTGTTTTTCTCTTTTTCAGTTAAATAAAAAAATGATGTGATTACTTGATCACAGATACAAGAGAAACTGGTCCACCTAATAGGGATTTTTTTCCCCTTATGAAACTGTCGCTTGTCACTTTGAATAATTAACTGCAGTAGAAATGCTTCTCAATGATTGAAAATACAAAAATCATGTCTCTATTTTGGGGTAGGTAACTGAATATAAGAGTCTATGTTCTGAAGATGTTCTCCTATTTTAGGGTTAAATTAGACACAAACATTTTGCTTCTTGTTAGCACCACACAACTGGCAAGAGAAGGAGGTTGTGAAATTCAAATCAGGAAGTTTCTTTGTTGTTGTTGTTTTTTTTCCTTGCTAGCAGCTAAAGCTCTGAGGGAAAAAGAATTAAACAAAAAAGCTTTTAAAAAAATTTAAAAGTTTGAAAAAAATATTTTTAAAGTTTGGGTTTTCTGTACAATGAGTGAACTGTTGAGTATTGTAGATACATTTGTTAACCTTCCTGGTGACATACAAAGAAACTTTGACCACACAGTGGATGCAGGGACTTTTTAAATGGGGAGAGCTCATAGACTATATCCTTTACCTCAACTCAAGAAACACACATGGAATGTTCATATCAGGTGTATTGCTAAGCCCCTGCACCACATGCTGATAATCACAGACATTAAATGAAAAATCATCTTCCAAACTGAATGGCCAAATCAGGTCTTATGTATTCGCGGAAGAAGGTGGGAAAGAGAAAGAAGAAGTTAATATGCTCACACATACCTCAGTGGAGATTCAGAACTCAGATTAATATCTACACCCTTTCTTGAAAAGACCGGTGCCAGGATGAGGTATTATAGTCCTGGACAAGATGCAGACATTTCTGTGCTCAAGTCTTTCTAGTTTTCCTCTTCATTTCGCTTCGAACAGGGAGCAAAAGGATGGGAGAGGTGGTCTCTGAAGGTTTCCTTAGTTAAAGCGGGTTTGAGCCTCACTTAAATGGAACAAGGTGGTTTGGGATCAAAGTGGTCCCGTTCATCAACAGGCACTGAAGAGGCAATGGTTTGCTTGTCTGTTCAGCTCAAACTCCTTGATCATCCTTGTTTACAAAGAGAAGCAGGGCAGAAGCTGTTCACCACTGACACCGTTAGCAAGCGTTTATGGAGAACGCACACGCCCCAACAGCTGTACAGACTCAGGTCCGCAGGTCCGACTGGGCCTACTTCCATTTCTGTTGATCAATTTTGCTATGAGAACAAAAAGTTCTGGCCCAGAACTCTCAAATATGTGTTCAGAGGCAGAGGTGCACCTGCTGTGGCTGCGTGGCACGGTTTACCAGAGTCAGCCGTTGCTGATATGATGGGAAAAGCAGTCACTCCACAGAGTGAGTAAGGAATTCAGTAACACCATTTAGTACATACCTTTATCCTGTTACTTTATTTAAAAAAAAAGAGCTTTCTTGCAAGAAAAATCGTTCTTAAATTTTTATTTTAAGATACCCCGGTGGCTGCCTTGGAATGCTTCAAGAATATTGCATGGGTGATTTTCATGGTGGATTTCAAACATCAAACTGAACTATATAAAAGAGCCTTTGGTTATTTTTTGGTTTCTAAAATGCTATATAACAGGGGTGCCTGGGTGGCTCAGTCAGTTAAACATCTGCCTCCGGCTCAGGTCATGATCTCAGGTTCCTGGGATCGAGCCCCACATCAGGCTCCCTGATCAGCAGGGAGCCTGCTTCTCCCTCTCCCTCTGCCTACCCTCTCTCAGTCTTGTGCTCACTCTCTCTCTCTCTCTCAAATAAATAAATAAAATATTTTTTAAGAAATGCTATACAACAGCTTCAAACGTACAGGATATGAGAGTGAAAAGTTCTTTTATCTTAATTCTAAGCAGCAGTGAACCTAATTTGTGACTTTTTTCTCAATTTAAAAACAACAAATGGAAAGCTTAACATTGAATTAGGGAGTCTTCAGGATTAGCAGGTATACAATGACAGGTGTATAGGGCCCAATAAACGGATAACTATTTTTTGGTCTAGAAAACATCTACTCAGAGTACGTAGTTTATGGTTTCCACATCAAATAAAAGGGAAAAGCATCACATTGATCTAAGACTTTGGTAGACTTTTTTGTTTAAACAAAAATGATGCAAATCCTCTTATAGGGGACTTGTATGCTTCCTTAGTAGGTTCTACTAAGATCAAGGGGATACAGAAATTACTTCATGAGGAAATGAAAAAGTTAAGTGAATACCAGGGTTTTCAATGGAAAATTTATAAGCATATGCCTGGAGTTGGAGGGAGGACTAATTAAATACAATATCCGATTAATCTAGAAAAGAAAATTTTTCTCCATGTAAATCTACAGATTATATGGGCTTCCTCAACCACCTCAACCCAGTAATCCAAAATAATGAAATGCAATCTCTGGGAATACTCGGAATTAGACATGCCATAGATAGTAACACAGATACAGAGAAGTTTTGCACAAACATGCAACAACCTTGATAATGAACTCATTTCTTTAACCCCAGTTCTAATTACATGAAGCAAGGAATTGGCTGTTATCCAGTGAATCTGAACCATGGACACTGACCAAATTGTTTGACATTTTACCCCCATCCCTTCTATTTTCGGTCTATTTTCCCATCCATGGTCAATTTCTGGTTATGTTTTATCTGGTTTTGGCTGTCTCTACTGCCCACTTCAGATAATTGCTCAACTCTCCACTTGGCTTCTTGCTGGGTAGGCTTGACCTAAGAAAATGGATGAAGAAAGAGCCAGCATTTCCTTTGATCTCTTGGAACTCAGGATTCCATTATATAATCTACCATAAATCCTGGCAGTAGAGATTGACATCAACTTCCAAACTTGCCATAATATGACACTCCTAGTTGATTCATTATGTATTCTGACATTTCTTAATTAACATGAACTCAATACTTCAGTGTGTCAGTGATAAGACATTTTTCTTAGTTGCCTTCTCAATATTTTTACGGATTGCCTTGATTAATTTTTCTCTTCTGCAATGTAAGCCTCATATGCCAAATGTTCTAACTGGCTAACTGCCTCTAAGGTTTAAGCTCACAGATGTTTCCTTGTGGCCACAGCAAATACTACTCCCCTGAGAATAAGTCTGATAAATAAAATTGGCAATAAATTTAGAACTAAAGGGTTGGATAAGAAAACCAAGTGCAGCTCTGATTAGCTACACTTTTGTCAATCCACAAACTGGTCTAATGTCCTCAATCCTCAAATATTGATGGTAGTAGATTCTAGGAATCCCATCAACAAATTAAAGATTTAACAATCCAATAACTTCCTCCTATTTAACGGTATAAATCCCTTTCCTACTGAACATATTACCATGGCAGCTAACAAGTAGAAAATTGGCACATTTAAATTCCGTTTCTGTTCCAAGGGCTGAGGGAGGAGTAGAATGGACAGAATCCAGCTGGTGTGAAGAAAGCAAAGCAAGGGTCCTGCATAGTCTGAATGTGGATAATTTGTAAACTGGTCTGAATGATTAATACTCAACATTAATACTGCTTAGGCAACATGAATGCCATAAGCAGGAAACCTTTGCTTGCCACTTTTTCCTTTCCTAGAAAACCATTTTCTATGAGTCTTTTCCTTCACAAAGTCGATGTGAAGTACCTCTTGGCTTGATTTGTGAAGCTTCGGTGACAGGGAAGTGGAAACAACAAACCAACATGAACAATGTTCTTCATGCTGAATATTCTGATGTCATCTTCTCCCTGCGTTTCTGGGCTTGAAATACAAAGTACCGGCATTGCCCACCATGGAACATTCTCAGGAGTGTAGTATTATCGCTTGAGATTTATTGTAACTGAAATTAAATTACCTCCTGTGCTTGGCCTTTCCCCCTACCCCACACACCAGTGAATCTGCTTTTTTTTTTTTTAATTGACGTCCTTGCCTTTCATTCCCCTTAGAAGGAAAAGGAGGAAAATACAAAACACAATCTGCTCCCTTCCCTCTATCCTCAAATCACGGGATTCACCTCCTCCATTCCCATTAGCAGAAAGCAGTTCAGGATACAACAAGAGACATCACTGTCTTCTTCTCCAACTCAAGCCCTCAATCAATGGAATGATGACATGTCTTTCTTCTACTTTCAGCATAGATGACTGTGGGTTTGATTGTACTTATGAGAGATCTCAACTCATTGTCCTAAATGGAGATTGCTGAAAGCAAGAATTATAGAATCACAAAATGATCTGAGCACGGGAACCGCAAATCTCCCCACATCCATGCCTTCATTTCACTGGTGAGGAAATGGGGTCTCAAAACTGAAAGACTTGTTCAAACACAGCTGGTGGCATCACACTGCCTGATTTCAAAATTTATTATGAAGCTATAGTCATCAAAACCGTAAGATATTGGCCTAGACAGACATATAGACCAATGAAAAACAGTAGAGAGCCCTAAATAAGTCCACACGTGTGGAATCGACTGATCTTCAACAAGGGTGCCAGGAATACTCTATGGGAAAAGGATAACGTCTTCCACATACGGTGTTGAGAAAGTGGATACCCACCCGTAAAAGAGTAAAATTTGATGTCGTCTTTACCACACACCAAAACCAATTCCGAACGGATCAATGACTTACAGGTAAGACCTGAAACTGTCAAACTCCTGAAAGAAAAAATTAGAAGACGAGCTTCATGACATCGACTTGGCATGATTTTATGTACATGCGCAAAAGCACAGGCAGCAGCGACAACAAAACGTAAAAATTAAAAACGTAAGCAAGACTACACTAGACTAAAAAGCATCTGCACAGCAAAAAACAATCAATAGAATGAAAAGACCACCAGACAACCTACAGAGTGGGAGAAAATATTTGTATACTATATATGTAATAGGGGGCTAATGTCTAACTCAATAACATAAAAACTAAAAAAAAGTGGGCTAGGGACTCAACATTTTTCCAAAGAAAACATACAAATGGCCATCTGGCATATTTTTAAAAAGGGCTCATCATCACTAATCATTAGAGAAAGGCAAATCAAAACCTTTGATTTTGATACCACCTCGTATCTATGAAGTGAGTGAGATACCACCTCGTATCTATGAGGATGGCTATCACTGAAAAAACACTAGACAACGATTATTGGGGAGGATGTGAAGAAATCTGAACCCTTGCACACTGTGAGAAGGGAAATTCTCCAGCCGCTATGGTGCTTCTCCAAAAAATTAAAAATAGAACTACTAGTGGGTGCCTGGGTCACTCAGTCAGTTAAGCATCCCACTCTTGATGTTGGCTCGGGTCGTGATCTCACGGTTGTGAGATGGAGCCTTGCATCACGCTCCACACCAGGCGTGGAGCCTGCTTAAGAGTGTCTCACCCTCCCTCTGCCCTCCTGCCCCCACTGGTGGTCTATCTCTCTCTCTCTCTAAAAACAAAAAAGTCATGATAATAATAAAAAATAGAACGACCGGATGATCCAGCAGTCCCCCTTCAGGGTATATATCCAAAAGAATTGAAATCAGGATATGGAAGCGTTGTTAGCATTCCCGTGTTCCTTACAACCCCATTCAGAATAATCTGTTTAATATGAAAACAACCTCAGTGTCTACCAACAAATAAGCTGATCAAGAAAATGTGTCCCTCTTAAAAAAGAAGGACATTCGGCAGCAGGCAACATTTATGGGCCTTATGGTCCATCATGCTAAGTGAAATAAGCCAGACACACAAAAGCAGTATTGCATGATTCCACTTCTATAAAATATCTAAAATGGTCAAATTTCTAAAGTCAGAGGCTGACATAGTGGTTGCCAAGGGCTGGGGGAGGAGTTATTAATCAATAGATGTAAAGTTTCGGTTAAGTAAGATAATAAGCTCTAGAGATCTGCTGTACAACATCGGACCTAGAGTCAACAATAACTTACACTTTAAAGTTAGTTAAGAGGATAGACCCTCTGTTAACTGTTCTTACCACAATAATTTTTTTTTCCTTTCTAAATATTTTATTTATTTGAGAGAGAGAGAGAATGAGAAGGGAGAGGGTCAGAGAGAGAAGCAGACTCCCTGCCAAGCAGGGAGCCGGATGCGGGACTCGATCCCCGGGCTCCAGGATCATGACCTGAACTGAAAGCAGTCACTTAGCCAACTGAGCCACCCAGGCACCCCCACAATAAACATTTTTAAAAAGACTTGTTCAGTACCTAATACAAAACACCCATTTAATAACTAGAAAAAATTATAATAATTTTAATCAAATCTAATAGAAAATGAACAATTTTCTTCTGAATCAATATCCTGTCCAAATAAAATAATTTTGCTATAAAAGTAGTCCAAGTTGATAGCATTTTACACATACCTGAAGTGTGTTACTTTTCAAAGTTCTATCACTTAACTTCCATTGCATCCCCAATAGGATCTTTGGTAGGAGTCTTGTAGTTATCACGCCCATCTTACTGTTGGAAAAACAGCACCAAACATGCAAGGCATTTACGAAGGTCACTCAGCATATCGGTGGCAGAGTAATATATTTTGACCCCCAACCTTCTTTCCCCGCTCGCCACTTTTGGAACGAATCTTCCTTAGAACCATAAACAATCATGACTTCCAAAAGCACATTCTAAAAGATTGTTTAAACTACATCACACCTCTCTTGAACCATTCCAATCACCTCCAAACTGACATACTCGCTCTTCCTCTGAAAACATCAATCTACATAGTATTTCCCTAAGCTTAAGTTTGTATCTCATTCCAGCCTTACCCAAAAAATCTTGACTATCCGCACTATCCAGTCCAAATATTCGGCATTTACAACTCCATTCCTAGACCATCTCACACCACCTCTCAGCACATTTCTCACCTGTCTTCCTGCAAACTGGCGAATGATTCCCCAAAACCCTTCTTCTCACGCCTTTGCTTATGCTCTTCCCTTTCCTGACATCTTTCTGCATAAACATTGCCCATCCTGTAAGCTCAGGAACAAATGTCTATGTGAAACTTCCTATATGGAACTATCTTTCTTCACCCCCTACCCTTCTGCCCCTGTCACTGCCTTCCCCGACCCACCTCAACCAGAAATAATTTCCCTTTTTGTGCTTTCATACCTCGGTGCTCACCACTCTCCGAGCACTCCGCGTTCTACTCTGCCGCCTTACGCTCTGAAACATGATGGTCTATTGTGCTGCTTACACTTATGATGTAATAGTCCTATGTCACGTGATGTGTTACTAACCGTAACCAATAGTGAACGTCCGAGAACCTGTCAGGCTCCGTCACACAGAACAGTTGTGTCCCGAGCCCCTGGTAGATCCCAACACTCCCCAAGGCACAGGAGCGCAAGCCTGAATAAATACCCACCTTTGCCCTTTGAGGCACTTCAGGCTTGTGTAGGAGCAGATTCTCTGACGGATCTCGATAAACTACCACAGGGCCCTTAAAATATTACCTCTTCCTTAAATAAAATAGGGAAAAGAATTTTACGGAGGGTGTCAAGTTTAACTGCACTGGATTCTGAGTAACCTGAGTCTCTAAATATCCTTGTGTGTAAACTTGACGCAAGTAGGATTTTCAAAAATCCATACCAAAAATAAATGTATATCTGTATTGTCACATAGTTTCAAAGTGAACTATATTTAAATGGATTATTACATGTAATGTGATTATCTTTATTAAATACCTTTCTGCATACGGTTTTAAG
Organism: Meles meles; assembly: GCF_922984935.1. Taxonomy (NCBI): domain Eukaryota; kingdom Metazoa; phylum Chordata; class Mammalia; order Carnivora; family Mustelidae; genus Meles; species Meles meles. The sequence goes on from NC_060070.1 coordinate 15,509,091, forward strand.
AAAATGAATTTTAATAAACGATTGGCTACAGTAAATAAAAATGAGGGCACAAAAGACTCATGTTTTCTGTAAGGTAAACTCAAATATTCTTTGGATTTCTTGGTGTCTTTATCAAAATTCTGAAAGGAAATACCCCAATGAGACCATTTCTAGGAAACTGAGAGGGAAGAAGCATCTCAGAAATGCAGATGGCCTATCTGTGAAAGGGTTTTATGGGCTTCCTCTGAACGGTAGTAGGGGAAGAATCATGTTTACAGGGGTCAGCTACCTACTGGCTGTGTGATAAGAAAAGAGTTTGATGAGATCGGAGGAAAAAGAAATGACAAAAACCCAGTGGCAACGTACTATCCCAGCAAGGGAAGGAATGCTACACTTTTCGTCTTCCCCAGAATTGTCATTTTGGTGTGGCCTGTCTCATTCCCCTTGTGATGGGCAGCAAACCACAAAGGGCCTGAGTATTGTCTTCCAGGCAGCAAGAAAGGGGCTGTGCTAATTTGTATCCATTCTTACCAGGAAACCCCAAAGAACCAAGAGTTAGTGACAGCGGTAAGCAGGAGAGTGAAGTCAGATTAAGCACGTGAAGGCTGAGGTTAGGAAAAGGGAGCTCCAGGTGTACAACCAGTACAAATCCTTGTGGCTTTTAGAATAGAAAGGTTGGGACAGCTTCTAGCCACTTGTCTTCTCAAAGAAGTCAGAGAGCATCCAGAAGGCTCCAGGGGTGTCCCAGGAAGAGGATTATTCAGAGAAGTCACGCACGGGCTCTTGAAGTCGCTCTCCCTCCAAAACCCCACCCATCCTGCCTGTCATAGTCAGGAGCTTCGCTACCCCTGCTGCCACCACCGTGCACACTCAGCTCTTGAAGACACAAGGGGAACTGCTTCTCAGAGCATTTCACAGCACCCCCCGCCCAGAGCTACTCTCCTTCGCTTAGTGACAAATTTTACATGTAACTAAAAACTTACATGTTCCACTTAAGAGCATATTTCATAAACCTGTACTTTTTACGAAACTCTTTTTTATACATTACTCAATGAAACCTCATCGATAGCCATCAAACTTCCCTAAGTCAGATTCATTATTCTCCTTTTACAGACAAAGATACTGCAGCCTAGAGAAAGTGTGGTATTCTCTCCTGCAAGCCCCAGATGCTCACCTTGCTTCATCGAAGCAAGAACCTCCTGGATCCAAAACTCCAGAAAATGACATCGTATCAAGTAGCAGCCGAGAGCATGGTTTTGCAAAGGCTTATCTGCAAGTCTTAAGCCTATCACTTATAAAGCTGTCTAACGTTGGACATAATACTTAACTTTGCAAAGCCTGCGTTTCCTTGTTTGTAAAATTAGAATCATAATGTTGTTTGTCCTCGGGGGTGGTTGTAAGGAAGAAATGCGATAATCCCTATAAAAAGTATGACACAAAGGCAAGAGCTCCGTAAACCTCAGGCGCTAATATAATGGCTACTATTACCACTCCATGGGCACTAAGCTGTTTGTGACAGAGCTGGGGAGCGAGAGGCCAACCCAGGTCTTGGGCATTACACTGAATTAGAAGTTAGCATACGTGGGGCGCTGGGCAGCTCAGTGGGTTGACTGTCCTACTCTTCTTGGTTTTGGTCCAGGTCATGACTTCATGAGTCACAGGATCGAGCCCTGTGGTGAGCCCCAAATTGGGCCCAAGGGGGTGCTCGGTTCAGAGTCTGCTTGGCAATCTCTGTCTCTGCCTGCCCCCCACCCCTGCTCATATACTTTCTCTCTTAGGTAAATAAATAAAATCTTTAAAAAAACACAAAAAAACAAGAAGTCAGCATCCAACTCTACGTGTGAACAGACATGTGAACTTGTCCAACAACCAAGCAAAATGCTTCTTCTGATAGCAAAACAAATGTGAAGCATTTGTCGCACGTTTTTACATACTTGTCTCCGTGAGAATTTGCCCACCTTCCTTGCTTCTCTTCGCATCACACAGGGATGTAGCCGTCCTTACAGACACAAAGGCAAGCAACAGCGCAGGGCAGGAGGTTGGCAGTTCTGCGCTTTCTCTCCGGACACTTTGCTCTCATCGCGAAAGCAGGGCACTTTCTACAGGCGGCACACTCAGCTGGCTGGATTTATTGCCTTCTCTCCCAGTTACCACCAGATGGATACAAACTCCCAGCAGCTCTGGTGCTGACCATGAGCTTGGTCATTTATTCCACCAACACATATTATCAGGCGCTGTACTATGCTCGCAATAAAAATGACTTTGTCAGGGCACCAGAGTGGCTTAGCCGGTGAGGCCTCCGACTCTTCATTTCAGCTCAGGTCATGATCCCAGGGTTGCGAGGTTGAGCCCCTTGTCAGGCTCTATGCTCAGTGGGGAGTCTGCTCCTCTTCCTCTGCCCCTTCCCCACCCCATGCGTGCATGCTCTCGCACTCTCTCATGCTCTCTCTCTCTCTCTAAAATAAATAAATGAATCTTTTTAAAAAATGACTTTGTCAAAAAAAAAAAATGACATTGTCATATTGAGTCTCTAACACCTGAAAACTACAAGCAGTTCATTGAGTGGTTTCACTTTACTTATTCCGTATAGTTATATCCGGTAGCTTCTCTTGTTTTCCCTATAGGGATATTTTTGGGGGGTGGGGGGGCCGGGCATGGCTTGGACTCAGCCATCTCCTGAGGATTTGAACTGAGCTAATGTCTTCATCCTCCCCCAAGAGTTACTGCTATGGAGGACCTAAGCAGGAATATACGCTTTCTAGCAAAATATTTTTATGGGTGAGTAGACAGCACAGGCCTCTTTATCCTCAAAAAGAGTCGCATGCTTTCAGAGGGAAAAGTGTTATGCTTCTTAGAAAGAACATAAAAGACATTGATGGGCAAGATTTTGCTGTTGTCCCATGGGAATGATCCAGAGGAAGTCTGCCGAGATGCTGCTCAGAAGGCAAACGTACCATCATCCCCATCATCAAAAGCCACCTGGAAAGGACCTGCCTTCAAACACGGCACTTCATTACACCTGCTGTAGGGAGCTTCGTAGGGGATTAACAATGGAGAATAGCCCTGATGAAGACGGGTGGGCAGGCCCCCATCTCAGCCGACATCAATGAAACATACGCTATGACTCTTTCACAATGCGGACGGTCTCCTCAGAGCTGGTCACTCTCATTTCTTGGCTCCTTTCCCTTGTAGCCAATCTGCTGCCATGGAGCAGGACTGTTGGCTGTTCAAAGCAAACTGAAGCCCAACCACCGGGCCCTCAGCCCGAGAGATTGCTCTGACCAACTGGGCTGAACGAATACAGACAAACACTCCAAGAACCCCCAGATAACTGCGTAAAAATGTTTAGCAGACACCCAGGATGAACGTTTATCCTGGGGAGAGGTTTAAAGCAAGTGCTGGGGGGGAAGGCGGAGGTAGCTAGCTCTACATCCGAAATGGAATGAAAAGTCACAGTTAATCTAAATGAGAGATCCTTTTTTTGACTATCCTTACAGCAAGTTTAAGATGCAAGACCTTTTTCCCTTTCCGTGAGTGTCAAGAGCAATAATACAAAACAAATACTTGCAAGGGTCTGAGAAAAAGAAATCCCCTGGGGGTAAATATGACCCTTCTATTTATAAATCAAGATTTTGTGCTTTTTGCCTACATACTATGTCTCTGAGACCTAGATTATTTTGATTCCGAATTTCTTTGAAAATCTAACAACCTCTACGGCATTGCCTTTAACCTCCGGAGTATTACAGCCGTGCATGCCAAGGCCTAGTGGGCAGTCTTCATAAGTAGTCACAAAATGGGAGCAAACATTTGCTTTTGACAAATCAGGAAGGATTGTAGAGAGCAGAAATGGGCTCAGAACCCTCGGTCTCTGAAGTTCCCACCGAATTTCATTTCTTTGGCTCTCAGAGCTTCTTACAATAAAATTGAAATACTTCCCCCTCGTATTCATAATTTCACTCTCAACATTAACATGTATCATATATAACATTCATGTAGATCCTCCTCAAAACCAAATGATTTTCCCAGCAACCTTATGCGTGGAGTTGCTCTGCAGGCCGATTAGAACTGGCCCTTAGAGCCGACAGAAATTTGAACAGGAATCAGTGTGATGATCCCAAGTCCTGATAAAGCCCAACCCTTACTTACGAAAAAAAAAAAAAAAATCACATTGGCTTCTAGGAGCACGTCTGCGAGAACAAAAACTGGTTACCCTCTCGACAAAGCATGAAACTTACAACTCAATGCACATTTCCTGAAACGTGTGGCATTCCTCTAACCAAAATGAAAGTAGCCTGCCCTGTCTTTTGTGACTGCTGCATCATTATTCAAGGAGCACACCGCTGTCCGTGGGGGAGGCACTAACCTACACACCATCCCGCTGCAGAAAAATGACCGCTAGCTTTTTTCATGTGAGAGCAAACCAAAGCAGCTGGTTTTACACCACTTACAACTTGCCTAAGATCACAGGGCAATTTAAAGACCGGCGGTCTCCCTTCTGTTATTGCTAGATTGCGCAGCTTTTCAGAAAACTGGACAGCCCTCGGGAAACAAATGCTGGCTTGTTCGGACTGCCTCGTTCAAACTCAACGTTAAGTTATGCCACCCACGATTAAGGAAACAGGTAGCATGTTCATAAGAACCTGTGATCGGTCCAATTAATAACCTGTAAAATTCCAACACGTTTCGACCATGCAACACCTCCTAGCGAGGGCTGGATCCGGTAAGTGCACGTTATCTGAGGCAGGCGGACAGCCTGCCAGGGCTGTGCCGAGGAGAGGGTAGCTATCCTGCCCTCTGACTCAGCTGAATATTATTCCAAAAGTGAGTTTCCACTTTGTACCAAGTTTAGATTCAACATTCTCATGTCGCCGTAACCTCTTGCCAGCAACTTTGCAAAATATCCCTGGAGCATTAAGAGAAAAAACTGAACATCTTTTAGCATGAGAGGGGAGCCCTACAGTTACATCATGCTGGTAAACAAGCACATACAGCAAAAAGGAAAAACTTACATCGAGAAAAAGAAAAGGGAGTACCTACTTGAGAAGAATGTCACTCAAAGACTGTCTTCTTATGGTACAGAATGGGCAAGAGAGAGGAAGGGTAACCTTCCGAAGCCGTTAAGGAGCTTCTGAGCATGGAGATTGCATTTTCAGTTTTGGTGAACTCCGTTCTGAGGCAGTAGACAGGAGGCTGTTACGACCATGAAATTAGGAAATGCAGCAACTCAAAACTAAAGAACTAGCACCACCATTTGACTAGGAGTGGAAAATCTCCTGCACCAAATAGAGGAGGGGGTGGCCTTCCATTCTCCACGGGAGGCCTGATTTGAACTTTCTTAGCTCTTCCGTCAGGACAGGACGTGGAACGAGGGGTAAGTAATCTGTTAATCTGCCTGAAAATGTTTTATGTAATCCAGCTGATTTTTCTCTTCACACTGCTAATAAAGTTTGAAGTCTAGACGGGCATGTCGAGTTGGAAAAAAAAACTAAAGTATTCATTCAGCACATAAATTTTGCTACTCCAAAATTAGTTACAGCTAAGAGCAGGAGTGAGGACATGTCTTCTGGGAGCGTTTCTGTAACTTTCTCCTTCGGCCATTGACTCAACACCAGGCTCTGAGTTTCTTGTCACTGATTAATTGGGTTCCTGACCTCACCAACCTGCAGAAGCCAAGCTTCTCTCCAACTCCTAGGCCCTTTTTTCTGTCATCTGATCTTTCCATAGACTGCCTGGCGTTTCCTGCAGCCAGTTAAGAGCGTAGGCAGAGTTTTGTTTTGTTTACATGGACATAAACATTCTGAAGTAGAAAAATGGACAGAGAAGTGATATTAAAATTAAAGAACTAATATTAAAAATGTTAATAGCTGACAAAGCCAGCTATGCTTTTAAAAGGTTGTTTTTTAATAAAGTAGATTTTTCTACTCTTCAAGTCTTGGGAGAGGCTGGTTTTCTGGAAGTAGGTAGAAGAGTAGGAGGAGCCTATCTCGGTACTGAGCTTTCTAGAATCTCCAAGTGCTGGCTGGCAGGAGATGCAGCTCTCCTGGCTTAGGAAAGAAAGAAAATCAAAATTCTCATAATCAACACTATAAAACATTTTGAAATAAAAGATCTTAACTATCTTCAGTCTTCCCTCTACATGTGAGTTAGTCCATAGAATAATTTGAATATGCAAATTTGTCTGAGATTAATTTCTGCAGAATACATAGAACAGGGCATATTTTAGCAAATATGTACAGTATTTAAATTTTAGATTAAGAAACAAAATTTCGATCCACTTACAAAAAGAACAATCACGTATACTAAGGCAGTATTGGGATTTTTATTCACTTTTTATTATTTTTATTATGGTTTCTGGCAAAAGATAAATTCTTCAATCAGATGTTTTAACCAGTTTAAATATCTTGATAGTAAAATATTTTTGTCTAAACTAATTAAATCCTTCAATTATTTTATTTGCCAGCATGAATGGACTATGCTTTTCAAACACCATTTATCTATCTGTTAAAATCCTTTGTACACATCCGTACAGAAAAGAAAATCACTTAGAGCAACGGTTCTCAACATAGAACATCTCTTAGATTCTGAACTGAAGGTTCTAGATTACTTTTTTCCATTAGAAAATATAAATGAATAACATAAAATTCCTATAAAATATACATTAGAGTCATCATCCTTAAGAGGCCTTATTGACATTCCTTTGCATTCCAGTATGTACTTTTCTCAAGGCAGGGCAGTGGGGGCGGGGGGGGGGGGAGTGGAGATAAAAATAATAGCAAATGTCTTCGGGACAGAACCTAGAAGTCAAATACCATTCTAAGCAATTTTACAACAAACCAATGAACTAAGTATTATTGCAAACCCTTTTACAGAGGATTACCATGGGATGTCAAGATGAATCACCTGGACCAAGATGTTATAGCTGAAATCAGGGCTCAAACTCAGAACACAAGTACCCAAGTTTTTAATACCCCACTGCAGAATCAAAACCACACTAGGGAACACCCATGTTTTCTATATGTCATGGGAAGAAAATGTGGAGAGGTCGCCAATGGATGGCTAAGAAAAATTTCTATAGATTGATATAGAAATGTTATTATGAATCATTTTTTAAAGATTTTATTTATTTATTTGACAGAGAGAGAGATCACAAGTAGGCAGAGAGGCAGGCAGAGAGAGAGGAAAGGAAGCAGGCTCCCTGCTGAGCAGAGAGCCCGATGTGGGGCTCCATCCCAGGACCTGGGATCATGACCTGAGCCGAAGGCAGAGGCTTTAACCCACTGAGCCACCCAGGTGCCCCTATTATGAATCATCTTAAAGTTTATCATTCTCTGGAGCTCACTAAAAAATTAAAATGTAGGCTCAGACTAACATTGTTTTTAAATATTCTGTGCTTTCTTATAGGAAAAAAATCTCTTTTGAGGAAAATTTTCTAACTAAATTGTATTCACTGTTATTAGATTAGACTGAATAATTTTAAAAAGTAAAAAGAAAAGAATAATTTAGGTAAAGCAGTTTAATGCTATTCTAAAAATCTTTCTAGGTTTAAAAATTTTTTAATATGTTCTCTCATTCTAGAAGTTGCCTCTAACAGCCTGGACTCCACAAGCAAAGTGAAGCAGAAAATCGATGAAGCAAAATCCTGCTGTCACCCAGGTGATTCATTAAAATAAAAATCAGCTTTTTCATTTGGAGTGTGTGGTTCTGTCTAACATTCCAGAGGACAGTGGGCTCAACTGGGACTCTGTTAACATAGATAATGGCCACTTGTCCTCATTAGCAAAGACTTTTCCAGTGGGCACCACTTTAAACATTATCTGGATTCCGTCTCACTACACGAGCAGCTCTGAACTTCTGGTTTTCCTCATGAAGAGCAACGAAAATTGAAATTCTGCTTGCCTTGGGATATCAATCAGCATCTGAGCACCCACTGAGAATCTTTCACAGGGAAATTGCCCAACCCCTCCCCTGTCCTGTTTCTGAGACAACCAAGTCACATCCCAATGACCCCACCTCAGATCACAGCTAATTGGACCAGGGATAGGAAACTAACCAAGATCGGCAGCAACCAAAGCCATGCACTAATTTGAAAAGATGAACTCGACCAATCACATCCTAGCTCTCCGAGTATGTATTTGGAAAACCTAGACTGAGCTACTGAAGCACACAGGCAGGAAGGGTGTCTTGGGGTAGACTGGAGACCATGGTAAGCAAAGGCCCTTTAGCAAGTAAAGTTATGCAGGGACAGAGAAACCCAGTGAGCCAAAATGAACAAAGAGGGGTCCTGAGCCCCTGAGCACATGGCAGAGTCTGGTTATGGCTGCACTAGCCACTGGTGGGCTTATGGACGGCACTCAAATTCTCCGTTAACCCTGATTACCAGAGAACTGGGAGAGTCTCTGTTCCTTCCCAACAAGAGTATAATTAAAACGCTCATCCTGGATCACAGCTGCTAGCTTTTGCATCAGAAGGCACAAAATCTGCAGTCCTGTTTGCAATGTATAGGTCCTGGATATTTGAAAACAATGATTGATGACTCTTTCTACTGTCATTTGCTCAACACTGATGCCCTGTAGTTGAAGCTCATGGGGATAAAGATAATCTCTTTCAAAAAAAAAAAAAAAAAAGACTACCTTTGCTCAGGTTACAAGGTCAGGCAGAAGAAACTTATGCAAAATTATCAACAAACCCAATTAAACTTTACACTTCATCTTTAAAATGCCTTTTAAAACTTGCCTTCATGGAAAAATAAAATAAGATGAAAACAGAGAGGGAGGCAAACCATAAAAGACCCTTAATTGTAGGAAACAAACTGAGGGCTGTTGGAGGGGAGGTGGATGGCAGGACGGGGTAGCCGGGTGATGGGCCTTAAGGAGAGCACCTGATGTAATAAGCACTGGGTGTTATATGCAATGGCTGAATCACCAAATGCTACCCCTGAAACTATATATGTTACCTAAGTTATATGAAACTATATATGAAATATATATATGAAACTATATATGTTTATATATATGTTCATATATATATGAAACTATATATGTTACCTAAATTGAATATAAATTTACATTTTTTTCAAATATATCTGCTTTCAAAAATTATGTGCCTTGAACCATAAGAGACTATGGACCCTGAAAAACAACCTGAGGGTTTTGAAAGGTCAGGGGTGGGAGGTTGGGGGAACAGGTGGTGGGTAATAGGGAGGGCACGTTTTGCATGGAGCACTGGGTGTTGTGCAAAAAGAATGAATACTGTTACGCTGAAAAAATAAATAAAATGGAAAAAAAATAAGGAAAAAAAATTATGTGCCTTTTCTTCATATATATAAAGCCTCAAACATCCCATATAGAGGGACGCCTGGGTGGCTCAGTGGGTTAAGCCGCTGCCTTCAGCTCAGGTCATGATCCCAGGGTCCTTGGATCCAGTCCCGCATCGGGCTCCTTGCTCGGCAGGGAGCCTGCTTCTCTCTCTGCCTCTCTGCCTGCTTGTGTGCTCTCTCTCTCCTTCTCTCTGACAAATAAATAAATAAAATCTTCAAAACAAAACATCCCATATGGAGAAATAATTATTGAAAAACTCTACTAGGAGCATAAAAAGGCATTCATATTTATCCAGGTGACAAAATAACTAACATCTGAAGAATACAATGATTTCCAATGGAAACGCTATTCCCTCTGCCGAGCATAGAAAATAGCTCTCTGCCCCTTCTTACTCGCTCCAAACCCTGCCCCGTAGTTTTCCTTCTCCCCAAACAGCGGTTTCTAACTACCACCTGACCACCTCGGTCTCAGTAGCCAGACACATCAGAAAGAAGCAGTCTCGGCTAGGATTCAGAGAGCAGGAGCCCTTCCAGTAGTTTATCTTCGTCAACTACTAAGTTCACCCACCGCGCAGCTAGCGCGAACACCTGAATCAGAGCAAAAAGGGAGTTCGCCAGGAGAGGCTGAAGGAAGATGCCATAAGACATCGAACGCAGAGGGAAGCCTTGATGCCTAAACCAGATAATGACTGGCGGGAGGACTACTCCCCGCCTGAGGATGCAGCCGGCCCCCTTTGCGGCAAGTGGGTTCCTGCCTATGTTGGTGCCTCCGATGGCCACCAGCAGCAAGAACCTTGACCAATCTTGGTCCTTCCTCAGGCCTATGGTGGTGCTCAGCACCTGTGGCAATTACTACAGTGTCTGCTTAATCAGCAGGCGCTATGGGAAGGAAGGTTTTCAAAGCACTGTAGATTGTAGAACAGTTGGAGAGCAGGGTGAGAAAAATAATACTTTGTTATTGTTTTCGGCCTATTTTTGCCCTGGGCTGGTTTATTCCAGGGAACTGTGAATTGCAATAACTTCAGACTCCCCTCCAAAATATCTCCAGCCTCCATCCCTTTCTGCTTCCTTCTCTATAGCCCTCCTCAAGCCTTCTTCAGCTCTCAGCTGGACAGGGCAGTGATGTCCTGACTGGTCTGACTGCCTCCAGCCTCTCCCATTTCTAACCCATTGAAGGCACCTTCACCAGGTCACTCTCTGGACTAACCAACACCACTGTCACTCCAAGTTCAAATGTCATGCAAACCACTCACCATCTCCCTGTTAACCCGGTCCCAGCCCACCTCTCCAGCCTCAAGGTCTGAACCACCAGCCTCCTTCCCTACACCCAGTATCCTGTGTTTGGTTTCTGCCTCTTCCCCATCCGGGTCAGTTATGATCTTACCACTTCTTCCAGGTACATCTCAAAGATCCCCTTCTCCATGCAGCCCTTTGTGGTTGCCCAACATCACCTTGTTCTCACTCACCTGAGTCCCCACAACCCATTGCTTACACCTCTCCCTTCTGACAAGTACTTAGGAAGCATCTCCTCCTGCTAGACAAGGACATGACCTTGAAGAGCTTGTAACTGGGAACAGAGATAGACACTTCAACAGATGACTTGCAGGACACCCTGGTAACTGATGCATCAGACCTGAAACATACTTTTGGCAGAACACTTGATAACGCTCTCAGGTAAATGGCAAATTCGGTCTGGCCCCCCCCGTTAGGTATGTGTCTCCCACACCTCCTACCTCCAGTCTACTGCAGTTGATTGGGAATGTGGCTTACCCAATGGCAGTAAGTCACACAGTTTAGGGCACACAGATTTTCATTTCATTCAAACAAATTTCACTTGAATAGAAGGGACAGAAAGGCCCATTCTTCTCCAATCTACATCCCTCTATCATCCCACGTGAGACCTAACTCCACCTTGCCTTCTGAGCAGGAGAACAGCAGAGCTTGACCATTTAGCCTCAACCCCCAAGTTCCTCCCTGTCTGGGTTTCGAGGTCTTCTTCTACAATGTCAAAATCTATACTGGAAACTACTTTTCCTCAGGTCCCAATATCTTCACAGTCTTTGAAACAGGGACAAGGAGTGAAAAATAAAATGTAGGAAACAAGGAACAAAAATAATTAGAGACAGGATGTTTAAATTGCACAGCTGGGCATTAAGTTAAATGGAAGATGATAGCCTATAAAAACCAAGCGTATGGATCACTAGGTCACCGTAAGTGTAAAATGTGCTTAAAATGGATAGTCATAGGAGTACAATTTTTGCCATCACTTGGGCAATGTGTTTAACATCATGTTCCTTATAACTAAACTTTGATTGATTACTATACATCTACATTTCTCTTCATAACACCATTCTAGCCTTTGCTGGTTTGCTTACTCTACACTGTAAAGCAAAGATCCACATGGATGCTTCCAGGGGATTTTTTGGAAACCCCTGAAATCATATCCAGTCTTTTGAATACATAAACACATCTGCATTCTTCTGAGAACATTCTAGAAACTTCATCTGATTCTTTAAGAAACCTAAGCAAGATTGGGAACTACTAAAGGGGGGAAACCTGGGTGGCTCAGTGGGTTAAGCCTCTGCCTTCAGCTCAGGTCATGATCTTAGGGTCCTGGGATCAAGCATCAGGCTTCCTGCTCAGCAGGAAGTCATCGTCTTCTTCTTCTTCTTTTTCTCCTCCTCCTTCTTCTTCTTCTCTCTCTCTCTCTCTCTCTCAAATAAACAAATTTTTTTTAAATCAGCATCTTTTACCATATTAGTAAAATTTTACAATTTGCACTTGTCTTCTACAATAAATTGGGATAGTCAATTTCTCATTCTGGAACATTTCACTTGTAAAACTCCAAAGAGATCCCGATTTCCAAAACTTTAGGTCTATTCTGTAATTTCCAGCTGCAATTTGAAGCAGCTCCTGGAGTTCAGAATGAGTAACACACAGACGTCTTGCCAAAGAGATCCAATTCTTTCTCTTTACACAATAAATGCTTGGTCTTTCAGGAAACGAAAGATGTATTAAACGCATTTTTTACTTACAACACTTTCAACTTAGGGTGGGTTTCTGAGACATAACCCCCTTGTGAGTAGAGGAAGGTCTGTACCAAGTAATCAAGGAAACAGCTGCCCTGTCCAGGCGGTGTTGGGCTGTGTCTGATATGGCTGTGTTCAACTCTGGGTTTTGTTTTGTTTTTTAACTGTTTTTGGTGCCTTTTGTGGGGTTTCTACACTCGGGAGACGTGGGTAAGGGGCCACAGGAGATGTGCAGCTGTGAGCGGCGCCTCGAGGTAGGCCACCTTCTAGAGTCACCACAGCGGCCACAGTGGGGCTCTGTGTGCTACTTGTTGAGACCTTTAAAAGGTGTTTTGGCAGAATCCACACTCCCAGACAGAGCCCCAAGGCAGGACCCGGCCCAAGCCAGCCGCGAGCTGCGGGCCACCACTAACCCAACAAAAGCAGCCGATCCCTCAGAAGCGCTTACACAGAGGAAGCAGCCTGCCCTAAGAGTTTGTGTCCTATTTATTCAGGCAGAAAAAGGATATTCGTTTCAACCAGCAAGGGAAATGTTAGGTTATATAACACTGGGGATGAAGAAAATGAGGCTGGCTTTCTTTTTTTTTTCTTTTTCCTGGAGAAAAGTGTTGCGAAATAGTCTAAGAGTGACCTCCAGTTTTCCAGAGTCACTCCTACTCCCCAGAAGCTTCTGGAAGGCCTGGGCTCTGAGGTTAGGGTTAAAGCAGGGGAAACCACAAGAGAAATGGTAGGCATGCGACCCTCCCCCATTGGGCTCTGCCCCCTCCCCACTGTGAGAGCTCCCCAGGGGCCACCAGATCTGGCCATACACTCTTCATCCCTCATTTCAGAACGACAACATTCTGATTATCCTGAAGCACTTTACCCGCCTTCTCAGCAACCTGAGAATCATTTTTATGTAGTGTGCTGCGTGGAGCCATTTGAAGTGTACCTAAGAGTTATTAAAATGGATGCTCAAGCAGGACCAGGGTTGACCAATATAGCAAAATCCCTGGAGATGAGCAGCCGGTGAGGGCAAGGGCTGTCTGTCTAAGGGAGAAGTAAGAATGTGAGCACAGTGAGGTCTTAGCCAGGGGATGGGTGCAAGAAAGGTAGGGGCAGAAAGTGCATGAGTGCTGGCAGTGAAGGCTCCCACCCAACACCCCAACTGGCTGACTAAGCAGGAACAAGGAAGTGACCAGCAACCGGCTCCGGCAGTGGGCAGAGCTCCAGGTGAGCAGGACAAGTGAGAAGGTGGCATAATGGGGCTATGGAGCCTCAGGTTCTCCCAGGAATGGGGAGTCCTTCCTCCAGGAGACGAAGGTGTGAGGCCAAGACTGGGTCACAGACGAGCAAGGCAAACTGAGTCACCCAGACAGGATTCTAGAGATTATCTAGGACACCAGCTCATTTTGTTCCTTAATCCAAGAATTATTTATTGCGTACCAGCAATGGGCCAGGTATTGTAGGTGTCAGGGACAGAGTAGTAAACAAAAGAGACAAAAATCCCTGACCCCATGAAGTTTATACTCTAGTGGAAAAAGTGGGACAGAGGAATAAAATATAAGCAATAAATAAAATAGAGAGAGAAGGTCAAAGGGTAACAAGTTCTGGGGTGAAGTAAAGCAGGGAATGAGGACAAGGGCAAGAGTGGAACCTTAAATTAGGGCGATCAGACAAGGTGACCCGAGAAGATGACATTGAACAAACACCTGAAGACAGTGAGGAGACAAGCAGCCTTCTGGGGTAAGAACAGTCTGGAAATACAGCAGCCCCAAACAGCATCAGGTACAAAGGCAAGAGTGTCCCAGGCACATGTGGGAACAGGGAAAGTGTGGGTGGCTCAACAGATGTCTTGGGGGACAAGAAGGAGAAGAGTAAGAAAGGGAAAGTAGTTCCAAGTTGGGTAGGACCTCGTAGGCCATCCAAAGGGGGACAGACTTTTACTCCGAGTACAGTGGAAAACCACTGGGGGTTTTTGAGCAGGATGGACGTAGCCTGACTTATGCTCTAGAAGTCTCGCTACAACCGATTAGTATAGACTGGAAGGTGGGTGGGGAGGCGGGGATCCATTAGGAAGCCACTTGCCCAATCCAGGTGAGAACCCACGGTGCCTGAGCCAGGAGTTACGTTTGCCGTGTGCTTGAAAGGTAAAGCCAGCATATTTGCTGGTATAGCTGATGCTCCGGGAGTGAGAGAAAAATGGAGGCCAGCCTGACTCTCTGGTTTTTGGCCTCCAGATCCCTGGGTCTGGAGCTGTCGTTTGCTTAAGGTAAGAAGACCACAGCGGGTGCACGTCCAGAGGAAGAGAGGGGGCCAGAGTCCAGTTTTAGGCATGTTAAATTTGAGATGTCAATCTAGAGAGCCAGATGGATATGGCAAGTGGGCAACTGAAGGCCAATAGAGTCTGGATGGAAATAAAAATTGGGGGGGGGTGGTCATCGTTCTATAGACGGCATTTAAATCTTCGGTGACTATGACTTCAGTCTGCTGACATGGAACACCAGCATCACCTTCCTTCTGCTCAGCATCCTAGGGCCGCCGTCCTCCCCATTCTCAGGTTGCCTTTTGTCCCTATTATCTGGCTTCACCCAGGTTTGTTTTCCCTGCTCCTGGCTCTTACCTCCTTCGACCCCAAACACATCTACCATTTCTGAGCCCTGTTCTCTTAGAGCACCCTTCTTTGGATATAACTGAGTAACAGATACAAATTAAATTAATGGGTATAATTTAGATGTCCGTAAATTGCCCTTTCCAAGCTGATGTGAGTACTTTTGAATGAGGGACGTTTAGGCCATGTCAAAGGAAGGAAGCAGATCACGTATGGGACACGCGGCTCCTTTTGAATTGCCTGGGGGAAGACAGCTGGCTCCGAGGCTGAGATACAAAATAGACCTGTAATCCACATTCAAAAAACACTCTTTCCATATTTGGATCAGGCCCTTTGAAAAAAGCATATATTTCCATTACAATTTAAGTAAAGGCAACCAATATTATTTCATACCATTTCATTCAGCATTTTCACAGTATCATAAATGCTCCAAGAGTCCGACTGTAGAAAAGCTTATTTTTTTTTGAAAGTCAGGAAGAGCCAGACAGCATGAGAGCAAGTGCCAAAAGAGGAGGTCTGTTCAAAGCTGAATAAAATCCACAAGTGTGTGTTGGCCCAGACAGGTATCTGGTATGAGGCTAAGACCTCTGGTCTGGAGACACGTCTAAGAAGTGTTTTTCTGGGGTGCCTGAGTGGCTCAGTCATTGGGCATCTGCCTTCAGCTTGGGTCGTGATCCTGGGGTTCTGAGATCGTGATCCTGGGGTTCTGATTTTCCCTGTCCCACTCCCCCCTGCTTGTGTTCCCTCTCTGGCAGTCTCTCTCTGTCAAATAAAAAATAAAATCTTAAAAAAAAAGAAAAAAAGAAGTGTTTTTCTGTTTGTTGTAGTAGGTCTCAATCCTGGCTGTCAACAGAGGCATCTTTACAAATGACTGTGCCTAAACCACACCCCCAGACATTCTGATTTTGGTGGAGAGATGCGAGCATCAATTAAAAAAAAAAATCTCCAGGTGATTCAAATGTGCCAGGAGAAATGAGAACCCCCGAGCTGGACAGATCTGTCCTCCCCTCCCCATTTCCATAAATCTGTCCCCTTCAAGCCCATTCATGTACCTCACACACACACAGAATCCAACCAGACCATGACAGAGCTGGTTCCTCATGTCACCATCTCCACATGCTTACTCTTGCTTCTTTCCTTACTTTTGCTTTAACATTTTTCATTAATTTTTTTACAAGCTTGACATGGTTTAGAATACCACTTAAGACAATGTGTCAATGTTTATTCGTGGAAAAAAAATAAATAACTCCCAAGAAACAGTTGCAGCATCTGAGAAAAGAAAGCCAAACAATGTAATACTCCAAATTTACACCAAGACCCCTCCCTTTGGAAACTCTGCTGCAGAAATCACCGTGTGTACCCCAATCCTAGAGTGATTCTATTATTGACAATATGGGCAAAGAAGTAAACAACAGCAACAATAAGAAAAAAACCAAAAGAAAAAAAATCCACACACACATAAAACCATGCTCATTTCAAGCCACCACGAAACACAGGCCAAAAGAAAGACAAAATCAATCAACCTTTGCCAAGTGGAAAAGAACCAACCCAGCAGGGACTGAAGTTCCATATCCAGCTTTTAAAAGAGTATCTTGAACAACAGAGAACAAATACAGGGTAATAATTCAAAAGATTTACAAACAATGTGACAGAACAATGCAAAAATGAGTCAATACTCCTGGGCATGTGTTTACTCTAGAAAGAAAAACTGGCCACCCTGAACTTCATTAATAAACTGTCTGTGTTTGCTCAGTAACCCTCACTCACAGAACCTGGGGCTGTCAGGAGCCGTCTCCATTCTTACCCTTGAGAACTTGTTGAAACCTTGTCAGCGCTTTGGTTTCCACATTACAAAGAGGGAGATAAAGACAGGAAAGGGTTCACTACTCGGATGCACAAAGTAGCAGCGGAGCTGCCTTGGGCACAGCTACCAGTAAGCACTAACCTCTGGTGGTATCTCACTAACCAAAACATTCCCATCCATTTTCTCAAGAAAGTCGGTGGCTATCGTTTTATGTCTACAGCCTAATCCAAATGTCCCTACCTTTGCAAGAACGATCTTATATTCTCCCCCTGTCTTTCTCCATGCTCTGTTCCATTTCCAAATTGCCTTCCTTGATTCAAACCCTGTTATAATTATCTCTAAGGGGGCTACAGAAAAGGCTTTTTAACTGCTAGGATTTGGGTGACTATCTGTGTCTTGAGATAAGCAGCCATCTGTTAGGACTTGGTAATGTTCTTTACTGGATAACAGTTTCTCTGGTGAGGCAGCTTACTCGCGTGGTAAAAGGTAGATGGAGAGAGTACAGCTAAGGGATCACCGGAATGCCTTCCCACGAGGCCCGCTAACTGCAGTGTGTGAGGGTGCCAAGTCAGGGGAGGGAATGGTGCCCATGTGTTGGCTCTGTTAATTAGCACCACTTGAAAATAATTATGACAAGACCACACAGGGAGAGCTTCGTGTTTCAAGTGGAGCAGACCATTAAGTAAACAGCATTTCCTGGATGGTTGTGGAAAATCTTCTAAAAGATGGATGGGAGGGGTGCCTGGGTGGCTCAGTGGGTTAAAGCCTCTGCCTTCGGCTCAGGTCATGATCTCAGGGTCCTGGGATCGAGCCCCACATCGGGCTCTCTGCTCACCAGGGAGCCTGCTTCCTCCTCTCTCTGCCTGCCTCTCTGCCTAGTTGTGATTTTTCTCTGTCAAATAAATAAAATATTAAAAAAAAAAAAAAAGATGGATGGGAGGCTGCTGAGGGCTTCAGCTCTTTGGAGGAACCAGAAGGAAGAGTCCAAGCCAAACTTCATCACCACACCACGATTACTACCAAATTGTCCCACGATTTCTCAACTCATTTCCATACTTGTTTATCAAACGAGAACTTTAATTACAGTCTCAGCTCAAGAGAGATATGAGGCTGACACTTCCCACATCTCTATGCAGTAAGAACCACTGCCCTTGGAAGGCCAAGCAGGACCGAATAGGAACCTGGCCACTGTGCTGGGAAGGCACTGGAAGAAATGCTAGGGATGCAGGCTGTCTTCCTCCTGGTGCCTCCTGTCTACCCAGCCACAATGGCCTTCCTGGTTCTCCTGCTCACTTTGCTTTTGCCATGGAGCTCTTGGACTTCTGTAAGTCCTACTTCAATCCTTGCTTCCCTTGCATTCTGATCTTTGTGATATTTCTGACACTCTTGCTTTCCTCCCCTTTGCTCAGACACAGAGTCTCCAAACTTAGACTCTGCTGTCTCATTCATTGCCGCCTCCGCCTGTGCCCTAGGGTCCTAGGGGATGTGCGACCCTTGCCTTTGGTGGCCCTCTGCCAGCTCTCTGCTGCCCCCACCTGGTCCGCAGCGCCATCTACAGATGGTAATCAGGCAAACGGGCCCTTAAATCCAATGCAACAACTCGAATTTTGCTCTTTCTGTTCCACTGAAGCCTGACTGAACGTACCTGTTCCAAAAACTTCTTCAGTTTTAATAGCCACGTTATGTCTGTGTGTGTCATGAGTTATGCTAGCGGGTAAATGAGCTGTTTTAGGGAAAGCATTTTAAGGGACGCGCAGACCGGTGGTAGCGTGGTACGCGTTCTGAAAAGGCCAACCTAAAATGATGGCTTTTTAAAAAGTCACTAGGGCACACGATATAAATATAAAGTTATTCCAAAAAGCGACCCATTTATGTAACTTTTTTTTTTTTTTTTTTACTTTCCTTCGATTTCAAATTCCCTATAGTAGTGATAAAGGCAGTAGAAAAACCAAGAGGAGGAGGAAGAGGAAACACTTGGATTTTGAAGCAATTCGGAAACTGGTTAGACTAAATTCCAGCACCTGAAGCCACGGAATTAACCATCCCGCCATTCATGCCCAGGGAATGAGTGAGACATAAATGCGTGCCTGACGTGTTCACCACGACGTTGCCAGCACCGGGCTGGGATCAGGTGCACGGCACCTTCCGCAAGCGTTTGCTGACCGGATGAAGATATGCACATGTAACCAATAGCACTTTGCAAACCATACCTTCATTCAGTGCACTATAAATATTCGTTATTTTATATGGCCTGGAAGTTACAACCCTTGCTTGTCATTTGCACAAATACTCAAGAGCACCTGCACATCCCCCTGCCTCCACGGCCTTGGTTACTCCCACCTTTCTACTCCATATTCCCGATCAAAAATGGGCCCCGAGTGGGGAAAATATTTATTTTCATGAATCACCAAAGCACTTCCATGTTCTGGCTCAGAAAACAGTGACCTCAAATTACATCTCTACATTGAAGGTATGTAGTGGGACTGGGGAATCTGAATGGTCTGGGGTAGAATGGAATTGCAACTTAGGTCCTATAGAAAATTACACATTATCTTCTGCAAGAGAAAAATCTTTTGGTTGTAACTCATATCCAAATTAAGCATATTAGGAATAGACAGTTTTTTAAGATTGGAAAAGAGCGACATGGAATTTTTTTATAGATTATCTGAATAAACTCAAGACTGAGATGTACAAACAGTCTTAGATAAATCCAAAGGCCCACTACTACATGAAAGAAGTAGAGGGGCCTATCAGCTAGGTAAAAGAGTAACATTAATACCGTGGCATTTTAATTAGTTATTTTAAAAACTGGCCAAACAAGATAAAGAGGGATATTATAAATATAAAGGTACACATTTATATAAATGTGATAAAACAGCCAATAAAGTGGAGGGCCCAAATAACACAGCAGCTATATACACAAAAGCTATTTAGAAGTGAAGAACTTGACTGATTAAAAGGTAATTGCAGTGGGAGATGTCAATACATCTCCTTCAGAAGTGAGTCAATATCACACTCCATCATCTACATTTGATAGCCATACAGGGCGCCTGACATTTTTCAACTAGAGAATTTTTGTTCATTTACCCATCAACCATTTATAAAGTTTGACTATGAACTTGGGTACAAAGGTTATGTTTAAAAGTTTTCAAAATAGATGTAGAAGTTTACATGACCAAAAAACCTGATAAAAATCCAACATAATCTGGGACATCTGGTTGGCTCAGTGGGTTAAGCCTCTGCCTTTGGCTCAGGTCATGATCTCAGGGTCCTGGGATCGAGCCCTGCATTGGGCTCTCTGCTCAGCGGGGAGCCTGCTTCCCCCCTCTCTCTCTCTCTGCCTGCCTCTCTGTCTACTTGTGATCTCTCTCCTCTGTCAAATTAATAAATAAAATAAATCTTTTTTAAAAATCCAACACAATCTGAATAAAAAGATATAAATGATCTTTACCTGAAAATTAGAGGATATATACCTAATTGAACTTTAAAATTGAAGAAATCAAAGGTGATATTCAAACTGTCATGAAGACAATGGCAAAGATGCTTCAGACCAAAGCCTATGGGACACAGAAGAAATAGGCTCAACTGAAGTTTTATAGATAAAGATACTGATATATAGATATATCTCATATATTTGATACATATAATGATATCTATATATCTATATAAATTATATCAATATAGATAATTATATAAAATCATATGACATATGAAATATATAATAATATATAATATAAAGTAGGATATAGAATCATATATCTTCTGAGGGACATCTGGGTGGCTCAGTCAATTAAGCATCTGCCTTCGGCTCAGGTCATGATTTTAGGGTCCTGGGATGGAGACCCACATTAGGCTCCCTGCTTCACAGGGAAACGTCTTCTCCTTCTCCCTCTGCCTGCCCCTCCCCCTGCTTATGTGCTCTCTCTCAAATAAAAAAAATCTTAAAAAAAAAAAAAGATTAAAAAAAAAAGTCTTCTGAGATGTATTCTGAGCCCAGAGGCTCAATCTCACCCCCTCCTTTCTATCTTTTTTTTTTTAAGCTTTTATTTATTCATTTGAGAAAGACAGCACGAGCAGGGGGAGGGGCAGCGGGAGAGGGAGAAGCAGACTCCCCGCTGAGCAGGAGCCTGAGATCATGACCTGAGCTGAAGGCAGATGCTTAACCCACTGAGCCATCCAGTGGCTCACCCTCACCTCACTCCTTTCTACATATTATTTTACTTCATGATTTCCAGGAAAAGAAAAGTCATATGGCTCCATCTCCTCAATGTCCTTCCTCTCCACTTAAGAATCTATCTTCTTTGCCTAGACTTGCTTCCCATTTTTCTCCCATTTTCATTTACCTTCTCTCCCACCTTGTGTATAGAAGGAAACCACGTTGCCAAAGGGATGAGGTCCCTGCCTCCCTGAAGCTTGACTCTGGTGCAGAGAGGCAGACGAGGACCCCATAAATAAATAAACGAGACAGCACTGAGTGGTGATAAACCAGTGTAGACCTAGAACGTGAGTAATGGGATAGGCAGTGCACGGCTGCTTTGGATTGGGTGCTGAGGGAAGGTCTTTAAAGATTTAAAGAGAGAGCTAACAATAACAGCTAGCCAGCCAAGGACCGGTACAAAAGGAACAGAGATGAACAAGGTAGGGCACAGACCCAGCTGAGGGACAGTCTCTGCAGGGCTGAGAAAATTCGGGGAAGTAGAAAAGGCAACACAGCCAACCCCTCTATCCACAGGGATATGTTCCAAGACCACCAGGAGATGCCAGAAACCGCAAATATTACCAAACCCCAAATGTACTGTCCTGTACATACATTCCTACAATAAAGTTTAATTTATAAGGTGAGAGATTAACAACAGTAATCTAATAGTAAAAGAGAACAATTATAATGATATGCTGTAATGAAAGTTCTGTGGATGTGGTCCCTCTCTCACCGTATCTTACTGTACTGCACTCACCCTTCTTGCGATGATAGGAGATGATAAAACGCCTATGTGAGGAGATGAAATGAGGGAATGACGTAGGCATTGTGATGCAGCGTTAGGCTGCTCTGTCAGAAGGCGGGGTCGTGTGCTTCCGTTGCAGACCTTGACCTGGGTGACTGACACCGGAAAGTGAAACCACCCCCCGAGGGGGAACTCCTGTAGGGAGAATGGGAGGAGTTATAGCTGGAAAGCTGATAGGAGCCGGTTCCTCTGATGTCTCAGAGGCCCAGGTCAAGAGCCTAGATTTCATTCCCAGGGCAAAGCGAGGCCATTCGTCCTTCCTCTGGGACTAAGTTTACCCCCAAGGACTTATTTTATAGCCTTTGGCCTGGGTCTGAATTTACTTCCAACAAACCCTCTTCTCTACCTCCCATCTCTTCCCTCTTCCCTGGGACCTTCCCCTCAACTTTAAACATGCTTGAAAGATCTCCTACTAATTAAAAGAAAGAAATTTCCCTTTTTCCTTCTCCTCCCACCAACCAGACCCCTTTGTACTTGTTTTCACTGAACTTCTTTTTTTAAATTAACATATAATGTATAATTTGTTTCAAGGGGTACAGCTCTATGATTCATCAGTCTTAGACAACTCACAACACTGAACATTTCAAAAAGCATCCTCATGAGAACAAACAGAGATAGTACAGAGCATTATGTTTATTAACTCATTTAATCTTACAACAACCCTACCAGGTGGTTACAATTATAAGCTCCACCTTACAGATAAAGAAACTGAGTACCAAGTAGTCGATGACTTGCCCAAGTTCCCCAAGTTAGCAAATGGCAACCCACGATTCCAACTCAAATGTCCTAGTGTCAAAGTCTTCACTTTTAGTCCAGACTGGTGCCCCTGGGGCTTGCTGAGAGCCTTTTCCTCTTTGGAATGATAGTTTTGTCTCAAGTTCCTCAAATAAATTTCTCAAGAGGGTCATATCCTGTTCTCCTCTATCTTCCTCAAGTCCTCTGTAGATTACATACTACTGAATACCTTCTCCATTACTCCCATGGTTCCTCTGCAGCCCATGTTTAAGAGTTCTCCTTCCCCCATGCCAGCATGGCTCCATTTCCAGAAATTGACACGCCAACCCAGACCTCAGTGTAACAGCTTCAGCACGGGTCCCACTCCAAGCTTCCACACCACTGCTGTGGATCCTTCTGAAGCCCAGCTGCAGCCAACACCCTGCTCAGATACCTGCTCTGATCCCACACTTCCTAGAGATCAAAGCCTAAGCACTTTTAGGTCACAACCTGCCTTTCCAAAGGAATTTGCCACAGGTCAGCTTCACATATCCGCTAGAGATGAATGAACTCCCACCATGCCCAGAAATGCCAGGTGCTTTTCCACTTGCCTTGCTTCTCTCTACTTGGAATGTCACCTCTAATCTCTAAATGCCCAAACCCTGCCATTCTTAAAGGCCAAGTTCAAATTGCACTTCTTTTATGATGTGGCAGGAGGTAACGTTTCTTTCCTGTCTTCGTGTCCACGATAGACATATGGGCAACTCGGCCTTTCCATAGACATCACTCCTTGTTCTCCTCCTCTCCCTGATAATAAGGACTGGTCCTAGCCTCTATTTTGTACCACCACCCTCCACCCTGGCCCAATCCAAGGTCCTGTATAAACAGTCTATCAGGCAGTCACAGTTTGTATTACAAGATCTTCAGTGTCCTAACAGACGACACCCCTGTTTTCTTGGGGACCATGTACGTACAAAGTCATAGAAGACCAGTGCTAGGCTGGGGTGTTGATTCATCAACCTGACCATCACCTTCATAGTGCAGATGAGGACCATGCAGTCCAGAAACCTGAAATGACTTGCCCCAAATGCTAGGCTTTCAGCAAACATTTAGTTATGTAATATGGACAGCAATGACTTTGCTAGATGCTAGGGTCATCATGATGAAAAAGATGGACCCTTTCTGAAGTTGCTCTCTAAAGCGAAAGAAAGCTAACAAAAAGCAAACTTAATAAAATGTCAACAAGTGTTCTAATATGCACAGTACAGATTTCCATGAGAACACACAGGCTCCCTGCAGAAGAAAAACAGATGGAAGTAAAGGGTGAGCAGAGATGGGTCATCAAAGAAGGGGGAGGAATGCTAGCTAGCTAATGAGATCTGGGCCAGGTAGCAACTGCATGAACTTTTGTCTTTTGCATTCTGTTTTTGACTGTAGTTCTTCCCCACTCTTTACTTCTCATCTTCTAGCTCTGAGTTCCTATGACATTTCAACTACTCTCCCATCTTTCCACTGCCTCCCTCCCTTCCTCCTTTCCTGCCTCTCCCTCAACCCCTTCCACCCAGCCTCCATGTAGCCCCTGGAGCAGGTAGCAATCCCTACACAAAGAGTTAAAGATATTTTGCTGAGTGGAGGTACTCTGAGAGTGATAACAGAGCCTTCCTCCTCTAGCCCATGCAGTGATCCCTCCACAAACACCCACAGCCAACAATGTGTCTCCTGGGGGAAGCAGAGATCTCATCAGAGTGGATAGGAATCGGCCAAGTGAAGGTCGAGTGATAATGCTTCTGGCCACAGAGGTAGATGTGTGAAGACCAGGAGCCCCAGCATTTTCAAGGAACTCAGAGATCATTGAGCTAGATCAAGTTGAACACTGCAGTAGGGTTGGCAAGGTCAGTAGAGGTCGGATGGAGGAGACAAGCAGCCCAGGGGCTGTGGGTGCCTCTGTCATATTCCTCCACGGGGAACCTGATGATTGCTTCCATAGGACATCAGGAACATGCAGTTTTCTCTACAGAAAGGGTTGACATTATTAACCAAAAAAATGCTCTTTAAAAGTACTTTTCAATATAATAACAGCTAAAGGAAGTGTGTGTCTCTCCCTCCCTACCAGCTTTGTGACTTTTTTTTTCTCACTTCTGAACCAAAGGGCCAGTATTTGGGATCCTCTGGGCCTGGAACTTTTTTCTTTTTTTTTTTTTTAAATATATCCACACCTAAGATTTAATTTTTTTCCGATGTAGCTTTTCTTCCTCTCTATAGCTTGAAATCAATTTCAAAATGCCAGTTACTTAGGGCTGATACATTTCACCAATTTTCTATGAAAAGCCCAAAAGAGACACTGAAATTAGCCAATTTCTTCTGATCATGATAGTTGTGCTAATGGAATTCTTTTTCAATAATTTCTTAGTTTTTCAATGCAATTCTTTAGGCCCCAACGAAGTAAAATATAATTTTTAAGTGATACAAGAAAATACAGAAGGAAGTAACTGTCCAAGAGATTTGGAGGAATTGAAATAAAATAACTGAAATGATTTGAGAAGTAGAATGGTACAAAATTCTTGTTTCTGTCTCTTCGGAGTAATAATTTGAGATAATGTCTCTATATCCCTAAAAGAGAATATGGATTAGAATGAAATCACTTCTTAATATGCTATTCGGCTTTTGGAAATGTGATAAAACATTTCATGTTAGTAGTCTGAAGTGATTTGGAAATCATTTATTTTTGAAGTATTTGAAACCTTTTAAGTCTTGCCACTCGAAAAGGGAGGGAAGGCGTGTTTTTAAGAAAAAGAAGAAGAGGAAGGCACTTTAAAAGCTTCAGGGAATGGTGTTAAGAGCAGAGCTGGCCTAAGTTGGTGCAGCCACTCTGGAGAACAGTGTGGAGATTCCTCAAGAAATTAAAAATAGAGCTTCCCTATGACCCTACAATTGCACTGCTGGGTATTTACCCCAAAGATACAGATGTAGTGAAAAGAAGAGCCATCTGTACCCCAATGTTTATTGCAGCAATGGCCACGGTCGCCAAACTGTGGAAAGAACCAAGATGCCCTTCAACGGATGAATGGATAAGGAAGATGTGGTCCATATACACGATGGAGCATTATGCCTCCATCAGAAAGAATGAATACCCAACTTTTGTAGCAACATGGACGGGACTGGAAGAGATTATGCTGAGCGAAATAAGTCAAGCAGAGAGAGTCAAGTATCATATGGTCTCACTTATTTGTGGAGCATAACAAAGAACATGGAGGACATGGGGAGATGGAGAGGAGAAGGGAGTTGAGGGAAATTGGAAGGGGAGATGAACCATGAGAGACTATGGACTCTGAAAAACAACCTGAGGGTTTTGAAGGGGCGGGGGTGGGAGGTTGGGGAACCACGTGGAGGGTAACAGAGAGGGCACGTATTGCATGGAGCACTGGGTGTGGTGCAAAAACAATGAGTACTGTTAACGCTGAAAATAAATAAATTAATTAAAAAAAAAAAAAAAGAACAGAGCTGGCCTGGTGGGATGACAATGGGGCCAGCCGTCCCTGTCCTTGTTGTCACCCTCTCCCCAGGCCCCTCACCTCCAATTAGGGCTCCGATAAAAAGAGGAAACACTAGTTCAATATTTGACCAAAATCAAAGTTCACCCCAAATATAAACTAAACTGTCGGCATGCAGTCCCACTATGCTCGAGGTGGGGTAAGAGAGGAGGGAGAGGAGGCAAGAGAAGCGTTAAGTAAAGGGTTGAGCAGGGGGGAGCCGGCGGCGCAGACAGCAAATAAACCTGCGGTCCAGCAACGGAGAGCTGCGCCTGCGCAGATCCCAGGCTCCCAGCTCTGGAATCCTGCGCTTCCCAGGTCAGAGCTCAGGATTCTCGAACTGCATTGTCTCTTTAAACGAAATCTCTCTAAAGCCAGTTTAATGATGACACCAGAAGTGATTTATATGTCATGACAGACACTTCTAAAAAACAAACCACTTAAAAAAAATCAGTGGACTGGAAGACGCTTGAGTTCAAGTCCAATTCCCTGTTACCCTGCTATGTCTTTGACCACCCTGCCCCCACCCCCCCACCTTGTTTTCTTGTTTAATAGAGGGGGCTTCCAGCCAGGAAAATGAGATCATGAAAGCAACTGTGCAGGACACAGCTGTGAGCAGGGAAGAACATTATTTCTGCTAATTCTAAACTACTCTCCCCACACACACACATATAAATGGAATTTGGGTTGTTCACAAAACTTCGTTTGATTTTTATCACTGCTATTTCTGTTCATAATAATAATAGTAATGTTACAAAATATTTTAGAGACTCCAAGGTTTTTGGCAATTAGATTTGGCTTTTTTTTTTTTTTAACTAATTTTACGATTGAAGGCAGTAATTTGGAAAATGTTTATTACTTTGTAAACCCAAACTCTTCATAACAAAAAAATAATTATTAGCATTATCTCTTTTCTTTTCCTGAGGCCATTTTAAAGACAATTCATAGTCTTCCTTTCCGATTCCCTTCTCAATTTAGAAATGAGAAAGTTCTGTGAGAGGAGTTTAAAAGAAAGAGTTGAAGGCAGAAAAAACCAGACACATCACATTCATCATCACTGATGCTCAGAACAACACTGATTTGTCTCTAATGTGAAAAAAAAGAAAAAAGAAAAGAAAAATTTGCATACAGCATAGAGAAATTCAGCGTATTGTTTTCCAAACTTTAAGAAAATGGGGCAATTTGGGTCAGGAAAAACGATTTTACTGTTTTTGTCAGGCAGGTGCTGTGTGTATGAACTTGTTTGGGTGTTCAGGCATTGACCTTTATCAGATGGACTGGAGAGCAAGGATCTGGGCAGGTCATGCTGCCAAAGATAAATCTGTATTTGCCTGGTATTCTTCTACCTAAAGAAAAATTACCTTCTCATGTTATCTAAAGCTTTGTTCTTATCATAACCTGCTACATTTGAAATAGTTCCCTCTTGGTAATAGTTTTCCAATAAGCTACTGGGTTTAATAGATCATTTAGAAACCATGATAAGATCAGTATTACTTAATTTCTCTAAATTAATCTACTTGAAAATATGGTAACGGTGTCCTTGTTTATTTGCTCATACAGAAGGTTGACCTTCTCCCAGTAATCCATAAAAGCAGTGTTCACTTCATCTGGTGGTAATATGAGTTTCCAGCCTGGCCTACAACCTAAAATAAATATGATTTTCTCCACGCAATCTATATTTCCTCAGGTCTAAATCACCATTTTAATCTCTTTACTTAACCATCTTTCAAATTATGCTTCCCTTTACTCACCTATCAAGAGTGTGATGCAACTGGAATGGCATCAAAAAATCTAAACCAGAGGGCGGTGGAGAAATGGCAGAAACACACCCACGATCCTTCAGAGAAAGGACAGCCCTAAAGAACGGTGTCTGCGGCAGAGAGTTACAACACAGCCACCACAAAGGAAAGCCTATGCCCAACAGCAGGGCTTCGATGAAAACTTACATGCTCCAAGATCTCTCTTAATCCATTTCACTCTCAGGTTGCCTATTGTTTCAGAGTCTTATTTCTTCACAATCTGGAGGAACTGGTGATTTGTTTCAGACCAGAGTCACGAAGCACATACAATCCAAACTTATTATGTGTTTGTTATGTGTTGTTCTCCTGTCATCTGTTCTTCTTCCCTAATTGTTTCATGTGTGAGGCTTCTTGTTCCCGCAAGATGGTCATGTCCTTGAATATAAGACTGCACTTTTTCAGGCCGCTGTTAGCACATCACACAGGTCTAGGGACACAGTGAAAGCTCTAACAGGAAATGAATGGAATTGAACAAGGAAGTAGAACAAACATGATTTTCCCGTCCGTGATTAATAACCCAAAGAAACTGCATGAGTGTTTCAATCACGACGGGCAATTAATGTGAAAAAATTGGAAACTGAAGGCACCAACCCTTTGGAGGGATCAGAGTCTGCATGTGTACTAGCCCAGCTCTTACTAAATGTCCTGAGCCAAATGCTGACACAGATGATTGTCCAGAACTCTCAGTCACTGCAGAAGAAAAGGCCTTGAAATAAAAGTGATGAGCAGGTAAATATGAATGGGATTTTGGAGTACCCAATCCATGTAATAATCCACAGGCCCTTAATTAATCAACTAATTTCTAAACCAACTCCTTCCTGTGGTAGAGACACAAGTTTCACCCCTTGCGTCCCAGATACTGTATAAAATGCTTTTTGTTGCAACGTCATTGAATAATCCCAAAAAGGAAACCAAAACTCCAACACGTGAGTAAACGTGTCCAAGAGCATACAGTCATGTCCCCTTAGCAGTAGACTAGCCCAATCCCAGTATTTAATGAGTGAGACTCACGAGGCTCAGGTAGTTTAAGCGACTTGGCTAGTGGCCGTGAACTAGAGACTGAACCATTCCCAACACCAGGTTTCCTGACTCATACTTGAGGCACGCTTTCCATTACATCGAGTAAACAATGACTTCATTTACTAGCTGCACAAAAGTTTAACAAGAATTTTCCAGAGAAGCATGGAACACTACACACATCTTTTTTAACTAACCAATGGCTTTGTTTTCTAAATACATGCTCAAGACTTTTTACTTGATTTTGAGAGAGAGAAAGGGTGGGGTATGGGGAACGCTGTGGACGTAGGTAGAGAAAGAGTCTTAAGCAGCCTCTGCACTAAGCATGTAGCCTGATGCGGGGTTGGATCTCACGACCCTGAGATCGTGACCTGAGCTGAAACCAAGAGTCTGACGCTTCACCGACTACACCACCCAGGTGCTCCTTTGCTAAAGACTTTTTTTAAAAATTCAATTTCGTTAACACATAATATATTATTCGTTTCAAGGGTGGAATTTAGTTCACAACTAATTTTGGACAGAAACAGAAGTGGGGCAGTTGTTACTGATTTCTGCTTTCTGTACCCTGGGGCAAGCGCTGCTCCAGAGCACAGAAGGCCGACACTCCAACACCCCTCCCCATGGGGCCCCACCAGCTGCCGTCGCTCACTCACCTGCAGCCTTCTCTGCATTGCACGTCATGACGTCATGACGTCGTGACGCAGGGATTCGCTGTTGCGGACGTGAGGGTGGAGCCTCCGGGCAGAATTGGCAGCGGCGCCCCTGAGCAACCTGGCACCCGCTCCAGACTCAGCCCAAGGCTCATCCCGGCCCGGGTTTGAAGTCGGCTTCTTTCACTTCCCGACTGCTGACTGGGGGCAGGTTACTGGTTTACAGTAATGCTTATCCCAAAGGTGGTGTGAGGATGAAAAGGAATCATGGGTTCTCAAGAGTGTGAACTGTGACTATTGTGTCCCCAAAGCGGAAGGCCCGCAGTGCTGGGGTCCGTCACCTACGCTAGGTGACAAGCGCAGAGAGAAAGGGTATACAACTCAGAGCTCCGTGATGAGTGGCAGGCGGAGCTGATAACGACCCTGTATGCGCCAGAAAGTCCATGCGGGTGGTTACAATCTAAATAAATATCCACACCAGTTGTCCAAGGGCCACTAACTCAAGCCCCGGAGTGCTCTTTCTTGCCGTCCCGGCTGCCATTGTCCCTCCCATCTAACTCCACCCAGGAGCCCAAGGGTTCGCACCTGGCACGGGGGTAAATGAGTGATGGTGGGGAGACACCCCAGATCCTGCTTCTGTGCCACTGGCCACACCCCTGTTATTTCGTTGGTACCTGTCCTATGCAGGCTGTGCCTGTAACTATTTTGAATATTTATTTGTGTTTCAGAGAATATATTGTGGCATTCAGTAGCGGTGTTAAGCACCGAAATAAAGCCAATGCCAACGGGACCGAAGTAAGCACGCACCTTTGGAAGCTTTGTGCTAACAAGAAAAACCACTACTTCTCCCCTTGGACACAACCCCACACCAGGAGACGCATATTAGGGTAACACACTTTGGGGAGCTGGCTAGACTTTAGCCAGCGCTTACCTTTCATCTAGACCCTGTTGCAAGGCATGGTCTCATACAGCTAGTCTCCACTTGCCGCCCTAATCCCCTGAATACACACTTGAAAATAAAAGAAACACTAAGCTGCAAAATCTTTGTAAGGAAGCCCAACAAAGTCACGGTTTTTTCCATGATAGCTACACGGGTGCTTTTCTAAAATCTCTAATATTGAACTAGTTTAATTTGTGCCTATTACGCTAATTCTTATAAAGTAATTCTAGTACTGGTTAATTTTAACTTCACATTAGAATCACCTGGGAAGCTTTCACCCAAAATGTTGATGCCTGGTCCCAATCGGAAGTCAATTAAATCAGATTGTTTGGGGATGGAACTCCGACATCAGTATGTGGGTTAAAGCTCCTCAGGAGTATCTAATGGACAGCCAAGATTTAAAACCACTGTCCTACAAACCACTAGAAATATAAAACAGAGTACGGGGGCTTACCATTGTGTGTGTGTGTGTTCTAGACCTTTCAGTTGTCTTCATAAATATTTATTGAGTGAAATATACATACAAAACATCCCACATGACATATGTCTCTGTTCTTTAAAAAAATGAACACCCAAAATACTCAATTAGTTGAGTCCACTCAACTAAAGAAATGGAACATTTCAAAATCTGTAAAGCCTATTTTTTGTTCTCCATTTTAGTATTCTTTCTTCTCTCTGGCCAGGTAACCACTACCCAAAATTTTGCTTATCCTTCCCTTTTTTCCTTTATGATATTTTTCCATAGATTTTGTACTTCCAAACAAAATATTGTTTACTTCTGCCTGTTTTCAAATTTTTATAACTAGATTTCTACTGGATACATTCTTCTGTGCCTCGCTATTTTTTTTTTTGCTCCAAATTATGTTCTGACAAATTTTATACATTTTTTATTTAATGCCCCCCAGTAACCCCATAAATGAGTTTCACAGATGAGCACACCGAGGCTTGAAAGAGCAAATACTTTGACCAGAGTCACATTCTAATAGGAACAGAAGTGGAGTCAGAGAGTAGAACTCAGAGCTCACCCATTGAACTAATCTGGCTAACCATTGTACTGAACTTGACACAAAATTGGGAGGACTATGAGAAGTCCAGTCTGGATAACAGAATTGAGAACTTAAAAACACAAATTACGCTATTTCACCATGCCTAAACGATTCTGTGTTCACTGAAACTGCCGCAGCAAGTCATGAAGTCCTGTACGGAGTTTATTGGGAATTTCACATCTTTCCATAAAAAGGGGAATGTACAGTTCACCTACCAGGCAAGTGTATAGTACTGATGTCCATTCCAATTTCTTTGAAACCACTGAACTTTAAAGTGCTAAAGTGATGACTGGATAGACATATCTATTATTAGGTGGATATATTGCATATAGATACATGTTATCAATTCTCTTATCTGTTTTACCATATTAAAGCTGAGTTTTTTCCCACAAGCAACTGTGAATAGTAATGCGTTAAAGGCAAATTATGCTAATAATTCCTTTTGTTTCTCTATCTGTTGCCTCCTCAATTTGGCTTAATGATCAGCCATATGATCAGCCATAATCTGCTATGAATTTCAGGGGTAAACAGTATGACTTAACGTATGTATCACGTACATTCTTCTCTGGATTGTTTTTTGTTTGGTTGGTTTGGTTTGGGATTTTTTGTTTCTACTTAATTGAAACTCACTTATAAACCTTCAACTGTTGTTCTGAATAGAAAGTTCTTGGTGAAGTTGGAGTGGTGACCAAGAAGACATTTGTTTTGATGAACTACTCCAGTCAAGGGTCTAAGCCCCAGGGCTTGCCTGCGGCTAGGGAGTGGAGCCTTCTTTCACAGCTGGTTTACAGAGTCCTAAGATAAACCCAAATACCAGTTTATTATTCCTTAGCCATGAGGAATTCAATGATTAAAAGTCTGGTACAATTGCATCATTGTGCAAACCAAATAGGAAACCATTTTATGTTTCCTATTGCTGGCAGATTCTGCATAGGAAAGGCTTTCCACTGGGATTGAGAAAATGTGGGGTTCTGGTCTCCCTCTTTACTGGGCAATGTCTGGCTTAGCATTTCCTGGTTAATGCTCCTTGTGTCTCCCTTTAGTAAGCCTTGAGCTGGCTATTTTCAGGCAAACCTTTTCTAGCTTGATCTATGCATATTTGAACTGTAGTATTCACAATTGAATTTAGGTGTGGGCTTGGCTGCTTTGCTAACTTTGTGATCCCGATCCCAGGCATAAAGGCTTTAAGTCTGGGTTTCCTTATCTACAAAGCAAGAAAAATATTCCTTCCTTTCAGGATCGCATGAGGATTAAATGAGATAATAACTCTAATGCACCTAAAACAGTACCCACGACATACTAGGGTGCTTACTACATGACATATACTATTATTTAAAAAAAAAAAAAAAACAATTTTTAAAAAGGAGATACTATTTACAAATATATGTTTAATATTGGCATCTAACTTTTTGACAGAAGGGAAAACAAAGCAATGTTATGGGTTCATTAACATGAACAACAGTCCTTAGAATAGTGCTTTGTGCAGTACTAGGAAGCACTGGCTTTTATCAAATAAGGCATATGTGTGGACACAATTTTAATAAAAGAAGAAAACAACAACACTGTGTTTGCATGTAAGGATCACAAAATACTTCTTCAATTCAGAGTTCAGCAATACAGGAAAAGGACTGCAGAGTCAAGAGCTTTTGTGGGTCATTTCATCTACATGAAAGAGAATATTTAGAGCAACTGAAAAGGTCAAACTAACCTGAACTCAAATTTTATTGACAAAAGTTTAAGCTACCTTTAGCGTATGTCATCACACTGTAATCAGGACCATCAACAAATATTTGCTGAGTGCCTGCCGTACTCAAACATTTATGGTTAAGTGATTTGGAGAATTACTAAGAAGAATACAATAAGGTACCTGTCTTGAATGATTACAATCTAATTTAGGGAGACAGAACATAGCATACAATAAATCTGTAAAAAAAAAAAAAAATGTGGAAAAAAACCAGCCTGCAAAATTTTCCAGTTTTTTTTTATAGAATTTGCCTTTATGACTCTAATGTAGAGAAAATCTTTTTTTTTAATATTTTATTTATTTGACAGAGAGAAATCACAACCAGGCAGAGAGGCAGGCAGAGAGAGAGGAGGAAGCAGGCTCCCCGTGGAGCAGAGAGTCCGATGCGGGGCTCGATCCCAGGACCCTGAGATCATGACCCGAGTGGAAGGCAGAGGCTTTAACCCACTGAGCCACCCAGGCGCCCCTAGAGAAAAGATTTTAAAACACAAAGCTTATGAGAGAAAGAGTAAACAATTCTCAAGCCATCGCAATTTTTGTCAACAACCTCACAAAAGAAAGATTTTTAGATTGAATGATATGAAAAACACCAATTTCAACCATTTTTTCCACATGGACAACTAGAAATTTTGTATGGTTCCAACTTCATTTCAGTGAGTTATTATTTTTTTTTAAGTTGAATACATATTGGTTTATCCTATGCACTCTAAACTCCTGCTTATTTCTCCTGGAGCCTTATCAGATTTGAGGGAAATTTGGGAAGAAAAAACATTACATCATGTTTAAACTCAACAATTGAAAAACTGGCACAAAAAGTTGATCAGTGATGCAGAAAAATTTCACACAACACATTTCATAAAGAACAAAAACTTAAATGCACATGGTAGATCCATCCAGTAAACCATGTTAGTGCAGTGATATGATCTATCAATCAAACTTGAAAATAATTTTCCCAATAAAAGAATTCATTTTGCTTAGAAGATTATGCAGAGGGGCACCTGGGTGGCTCAGTGGGTTAAAGCCTCTGCCTTTGGCTCAGGTTCATGATCCCAGAGTCCTGGGATCGAGCCCCGCATCAGGCTCTCTGCTCAGCAGGGAGCCTGCTTCCTCCTCTCTATCTGCCTGCCTCTCTGCCTACTTGTGATCTCTGTCTGTCAAATAAATAAATAAAAATCTTAAAAAAAAATAAAATGGAACTAGAGGGGCGCCTGGGTGGCTCTGTCAGTTAAGCGCCTGCCTTCAGCTCAGGTCATGATCCCGGGATCCTGGGATCGAGCCCCACACTGAGTTCTCTGCTCAAGCTCTGGCTGATTCCTCCTCTCTATCTACCTGCTTCTCTGCTTCTTGTGATCTCCATCTCTCAAATAAATAAATAAAATCTTTAAAAAAAAAAGATTATGCAGATTGTGAACATTTATGGAATACAATTGCCACCCCAAATATTTAACTTCACAATAAATAGCAAATTGTTTCAATTTTCCATATCATGGAAAAAGTTTTATTTTTAAAGCTTCATATCTTCAGAAGTTCTCCCTTTTTCCACGGTGGAGTGGATCTTAAAATCTGAAACTCATCTTTATCTTGCTATGCATTTTCAAAACAATTTTAAATTCCCACACATTATTTACAACCATAACTCTAAAAACCTAAATTTTTAAGAATGACAGGTGATAAACTTACCTGAATAAAAAAAAAATCAAGCAAGCAAGCAAACAAAAGATATTGACTTATTTAATACAGTTAAAGAGCTCTTTGGCTCTCATTCCTTGATAATCCAAAAATTCTTCTAATGTGAAAGACTGTCACAATTTATGAGCTCTGAAAATCTAGGAACCCTGCATCAAGTCCTTGAAGACACCAACCATTGTGTCCACGTATATCTCACATTCATGTCTCAGCAACACTTTATAAGAGAAAAATGCTCTTTTTGCTTTATGTGATCTTAACACAATATTCGAGCCTGGGTCTGATGACAGCTTTTCCTTGCAACTGTAACATTAGATTATCTGCAGTAAATTTAATAACATAGAAAAAATTACTAAAACCTATCTTCTGTGAGAGCTAGAGAATACAATTCCTAATTAAATAGATTGGCCTCAGATTCTGAACATATTGGAAGTTGCATGATCATTTACCTGACTGACCAGAACCTTAGGACCTACCAAAATGAGATTCTATAATCGAATATTTTTTTTTTTTTTGGACAAAGCTAACACTGTTTATTTAGGCATTGATAGCATTCCCCGGAGATTCATTTCTGCTTTTAGATAAATTTTTTTACTAAAAGAAAGCACAGAAAAACTATCGAAAAAGATGGCAGATGTGGGACTGACAGGGAAGGAGTCTGCTGACTCCCTTGGTGTCTGCTGCTGGTCTTCATGGTTCATACATCACAAGCTAGGGGAAAAGTGGAGTAGCAACTCACAAGCGTTTTGTATCCTGAGCCTCGGAGGTGAAAATGTATATTGAGGAAAGATGCTGCAAACTGCTAATTGTAATGGACAATGGGTTAATATTTTTAATATATAAAGTGATCTTTAAAATCTTTTTTAGTAGAAGATTTTACTTATCCATTGAGAAGAGAGAGTATAAGCAGGGCGAAAGGCAGAGGGAGAGAGGATACCGAGCAGACTCCACTCAGAGCTCCTGCTGGATTGCCCAGCCCCGAGATCGTGACCCAAGCTGAATCCAAGAGTCAGACACTTAACCACCTGAGCCACCCAGGTGCCCCTGAAATCTATTGTAAAAATGAAATGTGTGAACAGAAAAACTAGCAAAAGATTTACAAAAGACAGAATACCAAAGGTTAATAAGCAGAATTTCTTAAAGTTCAACTCCACTGATAATCAAAGAATTACAAATTTTTTTTTTTTTTTTTTTTTTTTTCCCCTTTTTATTTATTTATTTTTTTTTTTTTTTTTTTTTTCAGCGTAACAGTATTCATTCTTTTTGCACAACACCCAGTGCTCCATGCAAAACGTGCCCTCCCCATCACCCACCACCTGTTCCCCCAACCTCCCACCCCTGACCCTTCAAAACCCTCAGGTTGTTTTTCAGAGTCCATAGTCTCTTATGGTTCGCCTCCCCTCCCCAATGTCCATAGCCCGCACCCCCTCTCCCAATCCCACCTCCCCCCAGCAACCCCCAGTTTGTTTTGTGAGATTAAGAGTCATTTATGGTTTGTCTCCCTCCCAATCCCATCTTGTTTCATTTATTCTTCTCCTATCCCCCTACCCCCCCATGTTGCTTCTCCATGTCCTCATATCAGGGAGATCATATGATAGTTGTCTTTCTCCGATTGACTTATTTCACTAAGCATGATACGCTCTAGTTCCATCCACGTCGTCGCAAATGGCAAGATTTCATTTCTTTTGATGGCTGCATAGTATTCCATTGTGTATATATACCACATCTTCTTGATCCATTCATCTGTTGATGGACATCTAGGTTCTTTCCATAGTCTGGCTATTGTAGACATTGCTGCTATAAACATTCGGGTACACGTGCCCCTTCGGATCACTATGTTTGTATCTTTAGGGTAAATACCCAGTAGTGCAATTGCTGGGTCATAGGGTAGTTCTATTTTCAACATTTTGAGGAACCTCCATGCTGTTTTCCACAGTGGTTGCACCAGCTTGCATTCCCACCAACAGTGGAGGAGGGTTCCCCTTTCTCCACATCCTCTCCAGCATCTGTCATTTCCTGACTTGTTAATTTTAGCCATTCTGACTGGTGTGAGGTGATATCTCATTGTGGTTTTGATTTGTATTTCCCTGATGCCGAGTGACGTGGAGCACTTTTTCATGTGTCTGTTGGCCATCTGGATGTCTTCTTTGCAGAAATGTCTGTTCATGTCCTCTGCCCATTTCTTGATTGGATTGTTTGTTCTTTGGGTGTTGAGTTTGCTAAGTTCCTTATAGATTTTGGATACTAGCCCTTTATCTGATATGTCGTTTGCGAATATCTTCTCCCATTCTGTCAGCTGTCTTTTGGTTTTGTTAACTGTTTCCTTTGCTGTGCAAAAGCTTTTGATCTTGATGAAATCCCAATAGTTCATTTTCGCCCTTGCTTCCCTTGCCTTTGCCGTTGTTCCTAGGAAGATGTTGCTGCGGCTGAGGTCGAAGAGGTTGCTGCCTGCGTTCTCCTCAAGGATTTTGATGGATTCCTTTCTCACATTGAGGTCCTTCATCCATTTGGAGTCTATTTTCGTGTGTGGTGTAAGGAAGTAGTCCAATTTCATTTTTCTGCATGTGGCTGTCCAATTTTCCCAGCACCATTTATTGAAGAGGCTGTCTTTTTTCCATTGGACATTCTTTCCTGCTTTGTCGAAGATTAGTTGACCATAGAGTTGAGGGTCGATTTCTGGGCTCTCTATTCTGTTCCACTGGTCTATGTGTCTGTTTTTGTGCCAGTACCATGCTGTCTTGATGATGACAGCTTTGTAATAGAGCTTGAAGTCCGGAATTGTGATGCCACCAACTTTGGCTTTGTTCTTCAATATTCCTTTGGCTATTCGAGGTCTTTTCTGGTTCCATATAAATTTTAGGATTATTTGTTCCATTTCTTTGAAAAAAATGGATGGTATTTTGATAGGGATTGCATTAAATGTGTAGATTGCTTTAGGTAGCATAGACATTTTCACAATATTTATTCTTCCAATCCAGGAGCATGGAACATTTTTCCATTTTTTTGTGTCTTCCTCAATTTCTTTCATGAGTACTTTATAATTTTCTGTGTATAGATTCTTAGTCTCTTTGGTTAGGTTTATTCCTAGGTATCTTATAGTTTTGGGTACAATTGTGAATGGGATTGACTCCTTAATTTCTCTTTCTTCAGTCTTGTTGTTGGTGTACAGAAATGCAACTGATTTCTGTGCATTGATTTTATATCCTGACACTTTACTGAATTCCTGTACAAGTTCTAGCAGTTTTGGAGTGGAATCTTTTGGGTTTTCCACATATAGTATCATATCATCTGCGAAGAGTGATAGTTTGACTTCTTCTTTACCAATTTGGATGCCTTTAATTTCTTTTTGTTGTCTGATTGCTGAGGCTAGGACTTCTAATACTATGTTGAATAGCAGTGGTGATAATGGACATCCCTGCCGTGTTCCTGACCTTAATGGAAAAGCTTTCAGTTTTTCTCCATTGAGAATGATATTTGCGGTGGGTTTTTCATAGATGGCTTTGATAATATTGAGGTATGTGCCCTCTATCCCCACACTTTGAAGAGTTTTGATCAGGAAGGGATGCTGTAAACCCCTGGCCAGACTCATCAAAAAGAAAAGAGAAAGGACCCAAATCAATAAAATCATGAATGAAAGAGGAGAGATCACAACTAACACCAAAGAAATACAGACAATTATAAGAACATACTATGAGCAACTCTACGCCAACAAATTGGCCAATCTGGAAGAAATGGATGCATTCCTAGAGACATATAAACTACCACAACTGAACCAGGAAGAAATAGAAAACCTGAACAGGCCCATAACCAGTAAGGAGATTGAAACAGTCATCAAAAATCTCCAAACAAACAAAAGCCCAGGGCCAGACGGCTTCCCAGGGGAATTCTACCAAACATTTAAAGAAGAACTCATTCCTATTCTCCTGAAACTGTTCCAAAAAATAGAAATGGAAGGAAAACTTCCAAACTCATTCTATGAGGCCAGCATCACCTTGATCCCAAAACCAGACAAGGATCCCACCAAAAAAGAGAACTACAGACCAATATCCTTGATGAACACAGACGCAAAAATTCTCGCCAAAATACTAGCCAATAGGATTCAACAGTACATTAAAAGGATTATTCACCACGATCAAGTGGGATTTATTCCAGGGCTGCAGGGTTGGTTCAACATCCGCAAATCAATCAATGTGATAGAACACATTAATAAAAGAAAGAACAAGAACCATATGATACTCTCAATAGATGCTGAATTACAAATTTTTAAAAAGCTGTATGTGACCAGTTTTGAAATCCCATTTACGGTTTGATGATGCGGGAGAGAGGCACTCTGGAACACTACTGGTGGAAACACGAATTGTTACAGCCTTCCTAGAGGGAAGTAACTTTAGTTCAAAATCTCAATACAAGGACAGGAAAAAAAAGTTTTCCTATTGTCTCATCAGCATTTCAAAATAATATAATTGAAAAAATACCTCACTTGTGAAAGCAAAAAGAAATCTTTCATATACATATATAAATCTCTAAAAATATACAATGTTATAGACTCAGAAATTTAATATTACAAATGTATTTTTATTTCCAAAATTAGCTTCTAAAATTGAGCCCTCCTACAGGAATAAGCATATGAGAGTAGCCTAACATATCTGAAAAGGAATAAGAAGAGAATTACCCCACAAGTTATGGTCAAGCATTATTTTAAAACTAAGATTAAGGCAGTGAAAGACAGTTCATTAACACGACCAAATTATAAAGTTGCGGGGTTTTTGTTTGTATCTTTTTTTTTTAAAGTAGGCTCCACACCTAGTTGTGGAGTCCAATGCAGGGCTTGAACCTCCAACCCTGAGATCAAAACCTTGAACTGAGATCAAGGGTCAGACGCTTACCCGACTGAGCCACCCAGGGGCCTCCAAATTATAAGTTTAAAATGGAACTGTCATGGATTAAATTGTATCCCCCCCAAAATTCATTAAGTACATCAGAATATTGGTTGTTTTGAGGATAAGTTCCTTAAATGGGTAATTTTTACATCTAAAACTAATGATGTTGGCTAATTG
The DNA here is from genome assembly GCF_922984935.1 of Meles meles. NCBI lineage: Eukaryota > Metazoa > Chordata > Mammalia > Carnivora > Mustelidae > Meles > Meles meles. The sequence continues at coordinate 15,548,995 of NC_060070.1, forward strand.
AATTTAAATTTAAAAAAAAAAGAAATGTCAAAACCCCTAAAAAATGATAGTAATAATTCAATAGATAATTAAGTTCAAATGAAGTCATTAGGGTAGGCCCTAATCCAATAGGACTGACATCTTTATAAGAGCGAATTAAGACGTAAAAATTGGCAAAACCAGAATAATGTCTATAGTTCAGTTAATAGCATTTTACCAATGGCAGTTTCCTTATTGTAATAATGTGCTATGGTAATATGAGATATTATTGGGAAAAACCAAACAAAAAGTTACACAAGAACACTCCATCCTGTTTTTATAACTTCTTGTAAGTCTAAATTTATTCTAAAAGAAAAAGATTTTAGAAGTCTACATTGTAACAGACAGTTCTGAGGGGCAGGGGGGGCCTGCTTAGCAACCGTTCCCCCTTTCTGAGATCATTTCATTTCCTGTTGGATAAAAAGGATATAAATATTCTCCCACTGCATATAGACAGTGGAAATCTAAATCAAGGAGATTTTATACTTCCAAGCCAAATGCATGTATACTGGCCATCACATATGACTTCAGCAAGAAAATTCCTCTCAAAGTAAAGGTCTGGGGACATGATTCAAGTTGGTTTAATCAGACCCTCTCTCCAGGGCTTTTCATCTAGATCAGTGATGGAATGAAGGAAATACAGTCAGAGGTTATTCGTTCCTAAGTACTCACATAGCACTTGTTACCCTGTTCTTCCCATGGCTTGTGACCTGATGATCTATTGAATATTCTTGCAGGATATTCCCTTTTGTTTGTGTTAGCTGAAGCCGCTAAACAAGGAACTGTAACTCAATAAATGGTGTCTCATCCAGGTTTATTTTAAATAAAGAGTTAAGTGAACTTGGTGTCCTGTGACTTCCCCTCCATTTAAGAACAACTGGTCACCTATTCTCATTTCTTTTCAAAGTATTTCCAACTCTCATTTCAAATTAAAATTCTCATTTCGAGTTAAAGTATTTCCAATTCTGCCAAAAATTAACAGCAGAATAAGAAATAAATAAAAATTTTTTAAAAAATTAACAGCAGAGTCTTTTTTTTTTAAGATTTTATTTATTTATTTGACAGACAGACCACAAGGAGGCAGAGAGGCAGGCAGAGAGAGAGGTAGAAGCAGGCTCCCTGCCGAGCAGAGAGCCCAATGTGGGGCTCGATCCCAGGACCCTGGGATCATGACCTGAGCCAAAGGCAGAGGCCTTAACCCACTGAGCCACCCAGGCACCCCTAACAGCAGAGTCTTATCGTTGTGTCTGTTGGGTTTCCAGACTGAGACTTTCACCAAGCAGTTTTGTCTACCAGATCAATTTTTTGGTCAGACGGTCTTAAGATCATTGGTTTCACCTTGGGAAAATTCTCTACCAAATTCTCTACCAAAACTCAAATTCTCTACCAAAACTCAAACATTTCAAGGCTTCTCTCACAATTCTCTGGCACTTTGTTTAAGCAAAGGAAAGCAATAAATTAATCACAAGAAAGACTACAGACTTTGGAATCCAACAGATCTGACTGGACATCAATCAATCACTGTGTGCTGGTTTCCAGAGTTTGTGCAACAGACCTGACCTCTTTGAGCTTCTGTTTCCTTCGTCAAAAACAAAAAGTGGTATCATGATCTTGCAGATTATTTGTGGTATTAAATAAGAGTTTCTGTGATACTTCTGAAACTGTCAGGCACAAAGTAGATATGCTTTAAGCCTTTGACCGTGCATCACACAAGTTAAGGAAGAAGAAGGAAGATGAAGAGGAAGAGGAGGAGGAGGAATGAAGAGGGAAAAAATATGTTCCTTCCTGTCCCCTAGAGATGAAAGAACTTATAAAGTTTTAAGTTTTCATGTCACTTTATATATATTATTTCATTGTGTCCTTAAAACAGACACATGAAATGAAACAAGTATTCTTTTTCCTACTGTAATAGGGAGAAACTGAGGCATCGTGTTGAGTGAGGGGCCAGATCCAGAATCAAACCCACTTCTCTGATTTCTTCTGCTTGGTTCATATTTTTTGGGAACAATTACTTCTGAAACACCTACAACTGTCTAATTCAGAAATATACAACTCCAATGCCCAAAGTCAGGACATAACTATCATTGGTATCGTGACTCGAACAATCTCTTTAGCTATGTGTGCAAAAATAAATCGTTGTGTATGTGTATAAAATGTGTATAAAAGCAATAGATATTAAATTTTCCACTAGTCTAGTCATAAAACTGGGAAAGTTATATACAAAATATTTCAGATTATGTTACCTAAAGGACATAAGCCACAATGGTACTCAACGAGGACAGCATATTCTATGACGTATCACTCTGAGCTGTACCCGCTGTCAAATGGGCACGGGCATTTGACTGTGTGACAGTATCAGGCCAAAACAAAATCTGACTTCTTAGGGCTCCTCTGTTAGAGGAAAGATGGTCTCATAAAAAATCATCTCTCCATATTTTGTATTTTGTGATTTCAATAATATCTCATTTCGGGTAGGGAAAGCAGATCATTATAGCAAATGTATCTTGCAATAAAGTACATCAATGAAAAGAGACACAGAGTAGTAGCCAGCTCTCATCACCATTTCAGTAATACAGTTAAGAGCCCAGAGTAATTTATCAAAATGTGCAATCTATAAATGGAAGTGCAATTCAAAGTAGGCTCATAAAATTTTAGATTTGAAGAAACATTAGAAATTACTACTTATACCAACATCCCTCTCCTCTGTCTTTAGATCATGAAGCTGAAGATCAGAGAGGTTACACAATTTTCCAAGGTAACACAGACCCAGAGCCATAAGATGGTGGGAAGATTTCAAGATCTGGAATCTGAAATTTGAGTTGTGTCTCTGCTTCATGTCACTTGTATCACCTTTTGTGTGATATTTAATAACCTATACATAATCTAATAATCTATATTTTTTAAAGATTTTTATTTATTTATTTGGCAGACAGAGATCACAAGTAGGCAGAGAGGCAGGCAGAGAGAGAGGAGGAAGCAGGCTCCCTGCTGAGCAGAGAATCTGACGTGGGGCTCGATCCCAGGACCCTGGGATCATGACCTGAGCCGAAAGCAGAGGCTTTAACCCACTGAGCCACCCAGGCGCCCCTAATCTATATTTTCGCACTTTGGGAAATATAGTCCAACTGCTTCCTCATGGTAAAATGGAATAATAATGAAAAGACACAAAACTAATACCTACGTCTTAGGTTGCAGTGAGAATGAACCAAAATGGCCTTTGTATTAAAAAGTGCTTTGTAACCTATAAATCTCCATACAAATGTTGGTTATTAGTAATAGGACTCTACGTGATGGAAATTTCTTTTTTTTTTTTAAGATTTTATTTATTTATTTATTTATTTATTTATTTATTTATTTATTTACATGAGAGAGAGAGAGCACAAGAGGAGAGTCAGAGGGAGAGGCAGACTCCCACTGTCAGGGAGCCTGAAGTGGGTCTCAATCCCAGGACCCCAGGATCATGACCTAAGCCAAAGGAAGACATTAACTGACTGAGCCACCCAGGTGCCCCAGTGATGGAAATTTCTCACTGTTTTCTCAACCTGTTGGAGTCCACTGAGAGTTCCTAAAGAGCCAAGATGTCTTATTCATCACTGTGTCCTGAAAACCTATCGTGCCTGGCATGTAGAAGGCAGTCAACAACTATCTGTTAAATTAGTATGTTATCTTTGGAAATAATGTAGTCAGATTGAGATAGAACAAATATTGTTTCCATAATTCACAATACTAGATAATTCTTTGATGATTTTTCTCCTTGATCTCAAGGAAAATCTGTGTCCATCAGAACGGGGTTTTTAATTAGGTAGGAAGGAAACAAGTTGGTGGACTGGACTGCGTCCTCCCAAATACACATCCCTAAAAATGATGGGGTGGGAGGCAAAGTTCAGTTTCTACTTCTTTTCTTTAATGTCCTGTGAGCTGCATTCTGAGCTGCATTTGACATGACTTTCTAGCTCACTAGCTTACTCCTCGTCTGGTCTTGGATTCTGTTATTCTTCTCGTCTGTTGAAGTCTTTTTTTCCCCAGTATCACATTTGTATTTTCTAAACTCTTTATTTTTTCTCTCTAATGGACCTGAAATGTTTCAAGATATGTGACGGTACCTGTTCTACAGTCTGGTTCTGTTTGTTCTTTTAGCTCTGTTTCCTCTATTTGTTGAGATTGAAGCTTTCTTTCTTTGAGGGTGATCCCCCCTCCCAGATGTTAAGTTGGTTTTTAATTGGAGTTTTGTCATTAGTTTGTGAATGCTTTATCTTTTTACCAAAACTTCCTCCTGGAGATGTGAGAGAGTGGAGTATGTGGCCACAGGTAAAGTAAGGGCATGGTCATCAGAGAAGAATCCAGAGAACTTTATAATAGGTAAGAGAGGATTCATTCAAGGTAAGTAGGTAGGTGAATGGACAGATAGATATATGATAGATGATAGATGGCTAGATAAACACATAGATGATAGACAAGAAGAAATACATAGTCGATAACTATCTAGATACATAAAAATATACATTGCACTATTGTTCGTAATTTATAGTCCTTGTGGTCAAGACTAGGCGTCAGGTAGAAAAACCCGACAGGTCAGGGGCTCTAAGAACCATTGGCTGTCATTCTTTGAAAGCGGTAAATGCTTCTGTCTTTGAGACTCCTAAGTACCTAAAGCATCTGGTGAAGAAGAAGCCTGGGACCACAGAACCTTACCCAGACTGGATGCCAGTTCTTTCTATATTTAAGTGCCTCACTTTCATGGGACTCTTGAGTGAAGAGGAGATAATTTATTTATCTGACCGCAGTTATCCATCTGCCCCTGTTATCTCTCCACTGAAACCTTTTAATACTACATGAGCTGCACATCAATTCCTAATAGCAGCAAAAGCATGTATTTTGGCTTCCTCTGTAAAAACATCAATAACTCTAATAGTTAACTTCTTGTCACCCTTAGCACTCTCTTCCTTATTAGGCCACAGAGTAAACTGTGGGGCAGGACTGAAAATCATGGAAACAACAAGGTTTTCTTGGTATTTGGGGTTTTATGACTGCTGATAGCAAACTAAGGGATCACTGGTGGTTACAAACCCACCTGAATCCCAGAGGTTGGGGACTTGGGGTCCTGCAGGAGACTTGCTAGGTCTCTAAGGACTAGTGGGCCACTGCAGGCTGGCAGTGACTTCTAGGAGAGAAGGTGGCTCATAACCTTGTCCCTTTACCCACTCTTGCCCCATCTACACTTAGACTATGCCTGTGCCACAGGAATCCATAAGTGCAGTGTCCTTGGCCAAAAATCGACTATGATATAAAGAACAGGAGCAGAAAGATATGCTCACCCAGTGCACCCTGTACCAAGGCAGGGTGCACTCCTGCCTCATAGCATTTTGTCTTACTCTACCTGGACCTTTGGATTCCTGTCCTTACTAGGGTTTGACTGCCCCTACCAGCAAGAGCTGGCATTCCCCCTTCAGCTTGCGCAAACACAATTTTATTTTTGTTTATGCATCAGGCTAGTCTATTTTATTTATAATATAATAATGACCAACATCTATTGAGCCCCTGCCGGAGGCCAGGCACTTGCCACCATTCCTTCATTGATGGTGGGGGTGCAAAATGGTACATCTCCTTTGGAAGACAGATTGGCAGTTTCTTACAAAACTAAGTACACTCCTACCATATGCACCAGCAACCATGATTCTTTGTATTTACCCAAAGGAGTTGAAAACATGTGCATATGAAAACCTGCACACAGGTGTGCCTGGGTAGCTCAGTGGGTTAAGGCCTCTGCCTTCAGCTCAGGTCATGATCTCAGGGTCCGGGGATCGAGCCCCTCGTCGAGCAATCTACTCAGCAGGGAGCCTGTTTCCTCCTCTCTCTCTCTGCCTGCCTCTCTGTCTACTTGTGATCTCTGTCTGTCAAATAAATAAATAAAAATCTTAAAAAGAAAAAAAGAACGAAAGAAAACCTGCACACAGATGTTTATAGCACCATTATTCATAACTGCCAAGACGTGAAGCAACCAAGATGTTCTATGAGTAGTTGAACGGATATATAAGCTATGGTGATCCAGACACGGAACTATTATTCAATGTTAGAAATAACATTGAATAAATGAGCCTACAAAGCCATCCAAAGATACAGAAAAATCTTAAATGCGTATTTCTAAATACAAGAAGCCAATCTGGAAAGGCTGTATACTATATGATTCCAACTACATGACATTCTGTGGGGAAAAACAAAATTATGGAGACAGGAAAAAAAAAAGATCAATGATTTTCAGGGTTTGAGGGAGGAAGGGATTACGAGATGGAGCACAGAGGACGCGTAGGGCAGTGAAACTACTCTGTCTGCTACTATAATGATGGGTACGTGTCACTGTGCCTTTGTCAAAACTTCATAGAATGTACAAAAGCAAGAGAGAACCCTAATGTAAGCTATGAATTTAGGTGATAATGGTGTGCTGATGTTGGTTTCTTGATTGTAAAAAATGTACCACTCTGGAGGGAGATAGTCGGAGAGGCTGGGTGCGGGGGAGGAGGGGAGAGAGTATGTGAGAAATCTCTCTACCTCTCACTCAGTTTTGCTGTGAACCTAAAACTCCTCCAAAAAATAAAATCTATTTTAAAAAAAAATGTTCCTTCCAAAAAATTTTTTTTTAATTTATTTTATCCTACTCATGGATTAAATGTATTTTCCCCCTAAGGATTTATAATCTGTTCCCATGTCCACACCACTCAGTACATTTCAGCTAAAGGCAATGAGAAAGAGCAGTTCCAGAAAGAGTCTGTGTCATTGAGACCAGTAGGGTTCAGTGCATGTACCTGAGTTGGCCCATGGAGCAAGATTAAGTCACATGTCACGTCTCTTCAGCAGCCACAGTACCAATGGGCTCTCATCCCTTCAAATCCAAGAATGTCCAATGTTACTTAGTCAACTTCTTAGAGCTCTCTGGAAATGACCAAGTCCTTACTCTACTCTTCTTACTAACCACATGTTTTGGAAAAACACCATTAGGGTGCAATTGGCACTGATATTTTCCAAATAAAACATTTATCTCTGAAAGTATAAATTGTCTTATTTTTCTGTTGTAAGCACTGGTTTTGTCGGCAAATGGAAATATGAGATGCAATTATTGTGGCAAGGCAGTGGGAGAGTCTGTGGGTTGTTTTTTCTGTAGTTGTTGTTGTTTTTCTCATATTTCCGTAGGCTGGTGGCCACAATGCTGGCTTTCCCATCAGGCAGGAGTCCTGGCAACTCTCCAGGTGCCTTCTGATAGACTACTTGGCAACAGGACATGGGGCCAGGATACATATGTGTCACTTTAAGTTCTTTGAAAACTCTTCTCTTTCTCCATAGCTGTCCTTTTGCCATTGGAATTATAGTACTCTTGCTGTATTTTTATCACTACAGGCTTGTGTAAGCAGTCACATTTCACAGGATTATGCATGCATCACAGAGGACATTTCAATCACTTATTGCTGCATAACGAACTGCTCCCCAAAAATCAGTGGCTTGAGACGATACAGATTTGTTATTTCTCATGATCCTGTGGGTTCTCTGGAATTCCTTCTGTTCATTACTGGGGTCGCCCATGCAGTTGCATTCAGCTGAAAGATTGTTTCAGGGCTGGACTGAACCAGAACACTGGGATGGCTTTGCCTCACTCTCCATGTGATCTTAGGTCTCTCTCCACAAGACCAGCCAGATCTGGTCTTTCTGGCATGGTCTCTGGGCTCCAAGAGGGCAAACCCCAGTGTGTAAGTGCTCATCCAATTCTGCTTACACGATCCTTGCTGATACCTCATTATCCAAAGCAAGTCACATGGCCAAGCCCAAGGTCTGTACAAGGACATCAATACCGGGAGGTGCGATTCATTGGTGACCATCCATATAACAGCCTACCCAGAGGGAGGAAAAATAATTATCTGATTGAACAGATTTAGTTTAGGAACAAAACCATTAAATATGAACATAATGATTGGACATATAAGGGCCTTATATCACTAATAACTAATATATAAATGGGCAGTTATGACACGCCAGGCATTGAACTGAATGTTTCATATTTGTTATTCCACTTTACCCTCATGCCAACTGTACAAGATTGGTACTATTACAAATCCTCCTTTTATGGATGACAGAACCAATGCCCAGACATGGAAACAAGTAGTAAAAGGTAAGGTTCAGGGTGAGAGTCCAGTGAGTACAACTCCAAAGTTTATGCTCTTAACCCCCATACAAACCATCATATCTCTAAACAGATGGTATAGTTATCCCCACTGTAGTGACAGAGGCATGTCTTTAAAAATTCCCTTTCAACATGAAATTGAAGTCACTCATCCTAAGTCCCAAACTAGTGCATCAAGATGGCTTCCTGTCAACAAAGCTCTCTGCTGAGCAGACTTCTTTTCTCCTCATCCAATTCACCTAGACTTCTGGGTAATACATGGGCACAGATACAGTTCCCTCTCATTTAGAGTAGAACACAACCTGGCCAGCCACCATCCCCCCCACATACACACCTTCAGAGCCTGGCAACAGGCTCCTCTGTGGGCAGAATAGCCCAGAAGGAAAAGCACCGTTTAGACCACCCAGCAGCACGATCTGACACCAGTCACTTAACCTCCCTTAGACTATGTCTTCAGCTTTAAAAAGAGGCTAATAACAATGTCAGCCTCAGAGGGTTTAGGGGAAGAGTAAATTGGATTAAATCTTACAGGGAGCTCAACTGCAGCCTCTAGTACATAAATAAATGGTAACTATTGTTATGAAGAGTAAGTGCTTTTCAGAACTTCTTTGGAAGCCGACTTTTCCTCGCCAGTCATATAGCATCCCAGGGACTTTACCATCTCTGTGGAGGACCTTCTAAGGACAATCGACAGAACCACATAGACTATATGTTAGCTTATTTCCAAGAAATAATCAAAGAAAAGATTTAAAGAAGCTACCTGACTTGGCCAGGGTGGGGGGGGGGGGATGGGGAGGGCGGATAAAAAAGGCAACATGATTCTCCGAAGTATGTGAACCAAGTTTCCCAAAGTCATTTATTACATTTCCTGTCTGTTTGTATGTCAGCTCAACCTCTGTACTGAGGGTAATAAAATCAAATCACATGGGTGAGGAATCACATTGAAATGCATCCTTTTAAATCTAATGTTTTACTTAATTTTATGTATTCTTGCTAAAAGAAGAAAAATTCAAAAAACAAATATTGAGTTAAGAGTCTCGTGTTTAAAGATGCATAAACACTTTGTAGATTTCTTTTTCATGCATTTTACAAGGTTAGCATTCCTCACACTGCTACAACTCTGCACAACTAGAGCGCCCCATGTTGGACGGGGAGGTTCACAAAATGGAGGTGCCTAGGGAAGCATTTTACATCATGTACAAACTCTTCCAGTCCCTTTCAACACTATCACCAGCAAAAGGAAGCCACGAAAGATATGGGCCAGAATAATGTCCACAAATAATCTTCACAACTTTCTGTTGCTTACGGAGATTGAGGTCCACTGAGGAGCAAAGAGTGGTTTAGGAAACTCTTAAACAAAATGGGGAACTAAAGTATCCACTCAAATGTCTCTTTGTCTAAAACAGGAAAATTTCAGTCTTCTTTGTAAAGTCTTTTTAGAGTGTTTGTTTGTTTTTTTTCTTTTTCACTTTCACACACCTGGAACAAATAATGAAAGCAATAGAGACATCCTGGTATGGGAAGGAAAAGCAAGAGCTCAGTCAGCCAGAACCGAGTGCAAGCTCCACATTCTTGCACTTGCTAGTTTAATGACCAAGAGTGAGCCCCATTATCTGTAAAAATGAGAATCATAATTCCTCCTTTAAGAATTAATGAGAGGATTACGTGGGTCATTGTAGATGAAAATGTTTGGTACACCATTTGGCACGGAATAGACATTTATTAAGTGTTTATTTTGTTCTGCCTTTTCAATAGTCTTTTCTTTCTTAACACCAATTACCTTCAAACCTACAGCATATTAGAAAAAAAAAGTCCTTATAAAAGCCTTAGTCATTGGCAAATATAAGCTTTTGCCTAAAAGCTCTACATTAAGGGATTAAATTCTTTGTAAACCATAACAGCGAAATTAACGGTCGCCTTACAAACACGGGGCAGGTGAACTAATCATGTGCTTCACATTCAATACATACCATCATGCTTTCAGAATGAATCATGAGATTTTACGCCTATGTGCATAATCAGGAACTTAATTAAAGCCAACTAATATTTTTTAGGAGTACAAGTTGATGTCCAAGTGCATTTGCTGCCCAGACGGCCTTATGAGCTTCATCCATCCTCTACCAAAAAAATCACCAGATACCAATCACCCTTTCTCTCAGTTTTGCCAGGTATGGGTCCAGTGGGTCATTAGCACATAGAGCTACTGCAATGTTCTCATTTACAGAAGGAGAGACAGCTGCTGGAAGGACTCGAACCCATTCTCCTGTTTCTCAGTCCACTGCACACTATGGCATATCACTAAGTCCCTCGATGAGTAGCCTTCAATCCTATTTGTTAACTTAGAGGCAGGAGAGGGAACAGTATAGCATAGTGGATATTGTTGACTGGCATTTAACATCCACTCCTCCTTTCCTGTGGTATTTTTTTTTCCAGACTGCTAGTTGCTATCCCTTAGTCTGTCATGAAATCAACTTAGGGGATCAAGAATGGCATTTCTTAATGGAGTGGCACAACCTGGAGTAGCCCTGAATTGCATAGCAAAGACTAGAATAGAATCTATCAGGGTGGGGCACCTGGGTAGCTCAGTGGGTTCAGGCCTCTACCTTTGGCTAAGGTCGTGATCCCAGGGTTTAGGGATCGAGCCCCGCATTGGGCTCTCTGCTTGGCGGGGAGCCTGCTTCCCTTCCTCTCTCTCTGCCTGCCTCTCTGCCTATTTGTATTCTCTGTCTGTCAAACAAATAAATAAAATCTTAAAAAAAAAGAAAAGAAAAGAATCTATCAGGGCATCCAACTCTCTTGTTGGATCTTTTATCTCAGGTGGACATGAATGCGACTGTATGTATGGGTGAGTTGAATCTTAGAGTTTATCAAATAGTTTGAAAAACATTGTTCTGCATGCCTTTCAGGACTTCTGACATTGAGAAGCTGAATACTATGTTTCTCAGAATCCCTGCAGAAAAGATGCCAGGTGCAATTTGGATTTGCCAGTTAGATGCCCGAGTGTGAGAACTGGAAGATGACAGTGGTCACACCTCTACTCCACAGCTATTCTGTCATGGACACTTATGGCATTATTGATAGAGGACCCATCATAGAGTCATAGATGCTTGAATTCAGGCTAGTAGGAGCAAGATGGTGGAGGAAGAGTAGACCTAAATATCATTGGGTCCCGGGAGTCCAGCTAGATAGTTATCAAACCATTCTGAACACCTACAAACTCAATAGGAGATCAAAGAGAAGAGCAGCAATTCTAGGAACAGAAAAGCAGCCACTTTCTGGAAGGCAGGACGTGCAGAGAAGTGAATCCGAGGCAATATGCAGGAAGATAGAGCATGGGTGGCAGGGGGCCAGCTCCCGACAAGGAGAAAAACAGCAGCTGAGCACAAACTTGGAACATTTAGAAGTCTGCTCCATGGAGGGATGCTGCTCCAGAGGCTAAGTGGGGGGTGGAGCCCTTGCAGGGACAGTGTGATTTTCAGAACCCATGGGGACATGAAAAGACCAGGGGTGTCTGAGGGTGATAGAGCTCCCAGGTATTGGAGCAGGGAAGCTGGCCGCAGAGATGGAGTTGAGGAGGGACTCTCAGCTTGGGGTTACCTTAAACTGTGATCCAAGGCACAGTTGGACCACTGTTCTTTGAGCAGGGACCCCACAAGTGACAGATCCAGGGAGACCCTCCTCCTTCCCCCCCTGGGAGGAGCGGTGCAGGAGTGCACTGCAGGAATCTGCTGGGTTTGGAGACTCCAAATAGGGCTGCACGCCAGATATAGAAACACTCGGTCACAGGCTGGGTGAGTGTGGAGTGTGGCCAGAAACCAGGGGGACAGGAAGGATTGACTGCTTTTCTCTGATGGTGCACTGAAGAGTGGGGCCCCGAGTTCTCAGCTCCTCCAGGCCGGAGACTGGGAGGCCACCATTTTTATTCCCATCCTCCAAAGCTCTACGGAAAGCGTTCAGGGAACAAATGCTCCCAAGCGCGAACCTGAGCAGATTATTTAGCCTGACCCCTGGCAAGGGCGGTGCAATTCCACCTCGGGTAAAGACATTTGAGAATCACTACAACAGCCCCCCCACACCAGAAGATCAATAAGAACATCCAGCCAAGACCAAGTTCACCAATCAGTGAGAACTGCAAAACTTCAGAGTTAGTGGACTACAATACATAGAATTCATGGTTTTTTTCCTATGATTTTTCAGTCTTTCAAAGTTAAATTTTTTTAATTTTATTTTTTTCTTATTCTATTTTTTAATTTTTCCTTTCCTATTTTAACATTTTTAAACTATTTTATCTTATCAATACTTTTTTAAAAAATCTTATTTAATTTCAATGTTATAGTCATATTCTATTCTTTTATTGTATTTAACCTTATTTTTTGCATACATATAGGTTTTTCTTTCTTTAAAATTTTGGGATACAGTTTCTTTTGATAGATCAAAATATACCCTAAATCTAGCACATGGCTTTGTTCTAGTCTCCAACCTGATCACATTCTTTTTTTTTTTCTTTTTTCAACCAACTTCTTATATTATCAATTCCACTTTTAGAATCTTTTTTTTAAAGATTTTTTTATTATTTATTTGACAGACAAATCACAAGTAGGGAGAGAGGCAACCGGGGTGGGCGGGTGGCGGGTAGCAGGCACCCTGCCTAGTAGAGAGCTGGATGTGGGGCTCGATCCCAGGATCCTGGGACCATGACCTGAGCCAAAGGCAGAGGTTTTAACCTACTGAGCTACCCAAGTGCCCCTAGAATCTTTTTTAAATTTTCATCTTTACAGTCATATTTCATCCCTTCATCGTGTTTACCCTTATTTTTTTTGTATATTTTCTTTCTTTAAAATTTTGGGATATACTTTCTTCTAACAGATCAAAATACACCCAAAATCAAGTGCAAGACTCTGTTCTATTCACCAGTCATATATATATATATATATATATATATATATATATATATATATATATTTTTATATATATATATATATATATATATTTCCCCCCCCTCCTTTCTTCTCCCCCTGGTTTCGGGTCTCTTCTGATTTGGTTAATGTATATTTTTCTGGGGCTGTTGCTACCCTTTTAGTATTTTGTTCTCTCCTTCATCTATTCTTATCTGGATAAAATGACAAGGCAGAAAAACTCACCACAAAAAAAAAAAAAAAAAAAAAAAAGAACAAGAGGCAGTACCAATAGCTAGGGACATAGTAATATGTCAGAACTAGAGTTCAGAATGACAATTATCAAGGTACTAGCAGGGCTCAAAAAAAGCATGGAAGATACAAGAGAATCCCTTTCTGGAGAAATAAAAGAAAGAAAATCTAACCAAGTTGAAATTTAAAAAGCTATTAATGAGGTGCAATCAAATATGGAGACTCTAACTCCTAGGATAAATGAGGTAGAAAAAGAGAATTAGTGATATAGAAGACCAAATGATGGAGAATAAAGAAGCTGAGCAAAAGAGAGACAAACAAGTATTGAATCATGAAGGGAAAATTTCAGAGATAAATGATACCATAAGATGAAACAATATTAGAATAATTGGAATCCCAGAAGAAAAAGAGAAAGAGAACAGAAGATATACTGGAGCAAATTATAGCAGAGAATTTCCCTCATTTGGCAAAGGGAACAAGCACCAAAATCCAGGAGGACAGAGGACCCCACTCAAAAATCAATAAAAATGTGTCCATACCCCATCATCTAATAGTCAAACTTACAAGTCTCAGTGACAAAGAGAAAATTCTGAAAGCAGCTCAGGACAAGAGGTCTGTAATATACAATGGTAAAAATACTAGATTGGCAGTAGAACTATCCACAGAGACCTGGCAGACCAGAAAGGACTGGCAAGATATATTCAGAGAACTAGACGAGTAAGATATGCAGCCAAGAATACTAAAGCCAGCTAGGCTATCATTGAAAATAGAAGGAGAGATAAAAAGCTTCCAGGACAAACAAAACTAAAAGAATTTGCAAACACCAAACCAGCCCTACAGGAAATATTGAAAGGGGTTCTCTAAGCAAAGATAGAACCTCAAAGTAACAGACCAGAAAGGAAGAGAGACAATATACAGTAATAGTCACCTTACAGGCAATACAATGGCACTAAATTCATATCTTTCAATAATTATCCTGAATGTAAATGGGCTAAGTGCCCCCAGTCAAAAGACACAGGGTATCAGAATGGATAAAAAAGCAAGACCCATCAATATGCTGTCTGCAAGAAACTCATTTTAGACGCGAAGACACCTCCAGATTTAAAGTGAGGGGGTGGAAAAGAATTTACCATGCTAATGGACATCAAAAAAAAAGCTGCAGTGGCAATCCTTATATCAGATAAATTAGATTTTAAGCCAAAGACTATAATAACAGATGAGGAAGGACACTACATCACACTGAAAGGGTCTGTCCAATAAGAAGAATAACAATTTAAAATATCTATGCCCCTAACACAGAAGCAACCAATTATATAAACGCATGAATAACAAAATCAAAGAAACATGTTGACAATAATACAATAATAGTAGGGGACTTTAACCCCCTCACCAAAATGGACAGATCATCTAAGCAAAAGATCAACAATGATATAAAGGCTTTAAATGACAACACTGGACCAGATGGACATCACAAATATATTCAGAACATTCCATCCCAAAACAACAGAATGCACATTCTTCTCTAGTGCACATGGAACATTCTCCAGGATAGATCACATCCTGGGTCACGAGTCAGGTCTCAACCAGTAGGAAAAGATTGGGATCATTCCCTGCATATTTTCAGACTACTATGATTTGAAACTAGAACTCAACCACAACAGGAAAGTTGGAAAGAACCCAAATACATGGAGGCTAAAGAGCATCCATCCTACTAAAGAATGAATGGGTCAACCAGGAAATTAAAGAAGAATTGAAAAAATTCACAGAAACTAATGAAAAATTAAAACACAATGGTTCAAAATCTGTGGGACACAGCAAAGGCGGTCCTGAGAGGAAAGTATATAGCAATACAAGCCTTTCTCAAGAAACAAGAAAGGACTCAGGTACACAACCTAACCCTACACCTAAAGGAGCTGGAGAAAGAACAGCAAAGAAAGCCTAAACCCAGCAGGAGAAGAGAAATCATAAAGATCACAGCAGAAATCAATGAAATAGAAACCAAAAGAACAGTAGAACAAGTCAACAAAACTAGGAGCTGGTCCTTCGAAAGAATTAATAAGATTGACAAACCCCTGGCCAGACTTATCAAAAAGAAAAGAGAAAGGACCCAAATCAATAAAATCATGAATGAAAGAGGACAGATCACCACCAACACCAAAGAAATACAAACAATGATAAGAACATATTCAAATTTGACAATCTGGAAGAAATGGATACATTCCTAGAGACATATAAACTACCAAAGCTGAACCAAGAAGAAATAGAAAACCTGAACAGACCCAAAAACAGGAAAGAGATTGAAGTAGTCATCAAAAACTCTCCCAACAAACAAGAGCGCAGGGCCAAATGGCTTCCCACAGGAATTCTACCAAACATTTAAAGAAGAATTAATACCTATTCTCCTAAAACTGTTCCAAAAATAGAAATGAAAGGAAAATGAGGCCTGCATTACCTTGATCCCAAAACCAAAGACCCCATCAAATAGAATTATAGACCAAAATCATTGAGGAACATGGATGCAAAAATTCTCACCAAAATACTAGCCAATAGGATCTAACATTACATTAAAAGGATTTATTCACCACGACCAAGTGGGATTTATTCCTGCTGCAAGGTCGGCTCAACATCTGCACATCAATCAATGTAATACAACACATTAATAAAAGAAAGAACAAGAACCATATGACACTCTCAATAAATGCTAAAAGAGCACTTGACAAATTACAGCATCCTTTCTTGATCAAAACTCTTCACAGTGTAGGGATAGAGGGTACATACCTCAGTTTCATAAAAGCCATCTATGAAAAACTCACAGCTAATATCATTCTCAATGGAGAAAAACTGAGAGCTTTTTCACTAAGGTCAGGAACACGGCAGG
Source organism: Meles meles (assembly GCF_922984935.1). NCBI lineage: Eukaryota > Metazoa > Chordata > Mammalia > Carnivora > Mustelidae > Meles > Meles meles. The sequence continues at coordinate 15,565,205 of NC_060070.1, forward strand.
AATGTCCACTATCACCACTGCTATTCAACATAGTACTAGAAGTCCTAGCCTCAGCAATCAGACAACAAAAAGAAATTAAAGGCATCCAAATCAGCAAAGAAGAAGTCAAACTCTCACTCTTTGCAGATGATATGATACTGTATGTGGAAAACCCAAAAGACTCCACTCCAAAACCGCTAGAACTCATGCAGAAATTCAGTAAAGTGTCAGGATATAAAATCAATGCACAGAAATCAGTTGCATTTCTATACACCAACAGCAACACAGAAGAAAGAGAAATTAAGGAGTCGATCCCATTTACAATTGTACCCAAAACAATAAGATACTTAGGAATAAACCTAACCAAAGAGACAAAGACTCTGTACTCAGAAAACTATAAAGTACTCATGAAAAAAACTTGAGAAAGACAAAGAAATGGAAAAACGTCCCATGCTCATGGATTGGAAGAACAAATACTGTGAAAATGTCTATGCTACCTAAAGCATAGGGGGTTGTTGTTCCGGTTTTTGTGGGTCCTGTATCACCAACCAATCAATAAACACTTGTTCATTGATAAAACTACATGATGGGAAAACACCAAATGTTTTCATACATTCACAACTAGTTTCAAGGAGAATGAAAGAATCTGAGGTCGGACAGACCTAAGACCCTAAAAAAAGGGTCCCAGAAAGACCCTGAGATGGGAATTTGGAGGCAGGGATTTATTGAATCACACACTTAGAACAAAACCTGTAAGAAAGTAAGAAAACAGGACTGGGCAGAGGAAGCGTTGAAGTGTGTTGCCACAGGGCCTTGGCTGATTTGGGAAGGGGGTGGTTTAAATGGGTGGGGGGCATAGTTCTGAATCTGACATGACCCTTCAGAATGGTCCTGAATTGAAGAAAGAAGGCCAGATTTTTGTATACCCATATTGACCAGTCACTAGATACAAACTGCCTTTGGGGAAATTCTGTGACCCAGGATGAGGCTCCCTTCACCTAAGGGCAAGTCCTTGCAAGGAACTCAGCTGCAGGTTGTCAAGAACCAACAGTTCTGGGCAGCTGAAGAAGGAGCACTTCAGTCCTAAAGGGGGGGACCTGGGTGGTGAATGTTCAGAACCCAGAGAAGTCTGAGTGAGAGAGGGATAACGAGGTCTAAACTATCATGGTGTTCATGTGGAAGGAAGGAAGAGATAGATAAAGGAGAAGACAGGGGTAGAGCAGACAGGGCTTTATGATTTATCTGCTGTGGGAGGAGGGAGAGAGACAAGTCAGAGTTCCCTCCCTAAACCCTGCCTTGGACACTTGGACAGATACCAGGCCATTGGCTGAGGCAGGGAGCCCAGGAGAGAAGTAGGTTATTGGTGAGAAGGAGATGGAAGCAGATACTATAAATTCAGTGTTGCCTATATTGAGTTTGAGATGCCTGCAAGGTTTAACAACAATCACTGAGCTCTTGTGACATCCGTGTTCTAAGCTACACACCTTATATACATCAACTCTGAATCCTTGCATAAGGATCCCTCTAAGATTAAACTGGTCTTGTTATTCCTATTCTCGCCCTGAAACAGATGGGTTTTCAAAGTGTTTGACTGCCTGGCCCAAGACACTCAGCAGAGCTTCTATGTGAACCTAAGTCTATTTGGCTCAAATTCCTACAGGTGTCCTTTCCACACCATCCTACAGGTGAGAGGATCAGGACAGGAATGTGATCTAGAGGGATAACGGTTGGCATCATCACTGCATCAGTGATAATTAAAACCACAAGAATGGGTGGAACTAGTTAACGGTATTTACAGTAACAACGTTATTGGCTAATGTGTGTCAAGGATTCCCCATGTGCCAGGATATCTTCTAGATGCTCTATATTATTTAATCCTTACAGCAATCTTGTAAGATGGGGCCTAGGCTCCTCAGGCTGTGTTAACAGACTGAGCAGTTTACACAACAATAAATGTATTGTCACGCAGTCTGAAGGCCAGGCGTCTGAGACACCAGCTGAAGCTGCAGAAGCAGAAACAGAGAGAAGCTGAGTTTTCATGGCATTGAAGGAAATCAGGACACATGGGACAAGCAAGTGCACCCAGCCGTGAGAGCCACACTGGACCGTACATTTGGCAGTCCAGTTGTTGGACCATCGGCAACATTCTGGTTTCAGAGATGCAGAACTCTTCCTCACTGAGTTCTGACTGTGATGTCGAGATTCCCACCCACACTCATAGCCACACTTATCCTTACATTAAACACTCATTTCACTTCTCTTTCTCATGGCCTTAAAATAATCTGACTCAAGCACACAGAGAGGCAGGAGGAAAGAAATGAGTTGAATGCCGCATCATGGAAGCTAATGCAAGAGAATGATTCGAGAAGGAAATGATCAATGGTATCACCTGTTACAGGAAGATCCAGTAAGATAAGCGCCTGAAAACTAACAGAGGTTTGCTAATAAAAAAAAATGGGAGAGCCGGGTGAGTGGAGACTGAAGCCAGGCAGCCACAGGCAACGGCAGGAGTGGGAGGTCAGACCAGAAAGACAGCCATAGAAACCACAGTTCGAGTGGCTCACCTCTGAAGAAAGAGGGGGAAATTAGGTCCTACACAGAAGTTGTTGCAGAATATTGGGACTGGTTTAAGATGAACACATTTACATGCAGAGGGAGAGGAGCCATTCATGAGCGTGAGGTTGAAATCACTTTGGAGAGAGGACAACTGATGGGATGAAGTTGCTGAGGACATGAGCGGTGGCGGGGAGGAAAGAGTCTGAGACAGGAAGAGGGAAGGAGGCAACGAGGGGTCTGGACACATTGCAGGCTATTTTAGGATCTGATATTGAAGATATTTCCTATAATGGCTTCTATTTTGTGGGTGAAATAGGAGACAAGATTATCTGCTGACAGGGAAGAAAGAGACAGGCTAAGAGCCTTGAAGAAGAGAGGAGGATTTGCAAGAGTCATTTCGGAAAATGGCAGTGAGCTCTATGTGGAACACTGTGGAGGATTACCAATTAGTGGAGGGCTCGGGTGAGAACACAGACCTGAGTGTGGCATGCCCACCTGTGATTTCCCCCGGTGTCCTCTGGTGGGGCAGGAAAAGCAGCAGAAACCTTGTTAGTTGGGATTACTTGAAATCTGAGGGGAGAGAAGCAAGGGCATGAGTTAAATGTTGGAAAAATAATGATTGAAGAAAGAAACCAGAGGATCCAGACTAAGCCCAAATGGCAAGGCTAGTAGGGAGAAAACAGGAGAACCAAGGAGATTCAAAGAACAGCTGTGTGGGAATAAGAGATGGAGGTCTGCAGTAGTAAGAGTTTATGGAGATTTGAAGATTCCCACGGTGGAGAAGTTGTAGGTGATGAGAAGACCCTAAAGTGGACCATGGGTCATAGATGAGTGTTGTGTGCCTATCCAGCTTCTCTTCCTTTGAGGAGCTTTCCTTCTGTCATTACTTGTGATTCTGGTTGAAAGATCACCCTAGAGCCTCCCCCCACCCCACCTCTGCGACAGGAGTTGGCATGGGACACAGGCCAATGAGTTCATCCCCTGACTAAGGTGCTTGGTTCAGGAATGAGTAGGTGACCAAGAGAAGAGGACCAAACTCTTCTTTCCTGACATTCTTTCCCTGAATGCTGGAACAGAGATTCTCTCATTTTCTCAGCTCATGAGTTGTAAAGACCATGTAGCTTCTTGAGACCATCTCTCCTGGCAGCATGGAGGAACCAGTTGCAGAAGAAGAAAGTGAGGCCAACAAGCAAAGACAAGCAAATCAAGGAAGCATGAAAGATGGGTAGAAGCAAGAAGACTTCAAATAACAGGGGCGCCTGGGTGGCTCAGTGGGTTAAGCCACTGCCTTCGGCTCAGGTCATGATCCTGGGGTCCTGGGATCAAGTCCCACATCGGGCTCTCTGCTCAGCGGGGAGCCTGCTTCCCTCTCTCTCTCTCTCTGCCTGCTTCTCTGTCTACTTGTGATCTGTCTGTCAAATAAATAAATAAAATCTTTAAAAAAAAAAAAGACTTCAAATAACAATTTTAAATTGCTGAATCTAGCCATGCTGAAGCTAGTCTAGCCCTGAATTGCTCAAATGAGCTCTCTCCCCACCAAATTCTCTTTGGCTGAAGGGACTCTAAATATAATTTTTTTTAAGATTTTATTTGTGTTTGAGAGAGAGCGTGCGTGCACGCGCGCACACAAGTAGGGGTTGGGGGAGGAGCAGAAGGAGAAGCAGGCTCCCAATGCAGGACTTGCTCCTGATGCAGGACTTGATCCCAAGACCCTGGAATCATGACCTTAGCCAAAGGGAGACACTTAATCAATGGAGCCATGCAGGTGTCCCAATGGAAGGTAGTCTGAACTGGGTTACTATAAACAGCAATCCAAGGTTTAAGTAGCTGAAACAAAAGGAGATAAAGGTATGGGGGCCAAGAAGGCCAAGGAATGAAAGACAGAGCATTGTGTGAGTTTTCCTTATAGGCAACAAAGTCATCCAAGATGAAGGTAGTACTTAACAGGGGTGAAGAAACACCCATGAACCATCTGCAATAGGTCTTAAGTAGGAAGAACAGACAGGATGTTAGTAGGTAGCTGCAATGAAGAGCAGAAGAAAATTCCATATCCATTAGCGGGAGTCTCAAATGAGTGATGGGTTTATACAAAGGTGCAGGCATAACAGTGTGGAGACCGCATCGGGCAAAGAGAAGCATCCAGACCCCACTTACAGATGAGAAGCAAAGTGGAGTTGAGCAATAATGTGGATCAGATGGCTACTGCATAGAGCGGGCAGAGCCTTCCTGGTCCAAGGTTGTATGACCATGAAATGCTTCCCAGTGAAAAATAAACTCCACTTCTAAGTCCCAAGAATTATTACAATATAAATAATAGAGATGCGCTTTAACCATTTTCCGCCTACCACTCGTTGACCTTGAATCATTCACTGTTCATCTGTAAGACAGACTAGGAGCTAGAACTGAAAATTTAGATGGCTCAGGCTCCCCCCCACCCCAGTTGAGATGTTTTATGCATACATTTAAATGTCTCAATGACCAGAGTAGTAATCTCAAAGGCAATTATCACTCAAGTGTATTTGGTAGAATTAGTGTTAAATATTTTAAAGCCCTATTTAGAAAATCTCATCAACATAACACATTTTATTGGCCAACATAAAATATACATGGGTATTAGGGAAGAACAAAATCTAACACAAAAATGTGAGGCTGGGCTGCCAACTCTAAAATGAATACCACACAGGGAAAGCCAGCGATCAACTAGCATTTCGACAAGGAGGGAAATGGCTTTATTTTTTTTTAAGATTTTATTAATTTATCTGACAGACAGAGATCACAAGTAGGCAGAGAGGCAGGCACAGGGAGAGGAGGAAGCAGTCTCCCTGCTGAGCAGAGAGCCCGATGCAGGGCTTGATCCCATGACTCTGGGATCATGGGATTTCAATTTGTCCAAATGACAAATAGTTAATGTACCTATGGGCGATATACATAGACAGACTTCTTTTTCTTATGCTGTGTAGTCTTTCCACCAGAAATGGAAACATATTATTAGACCAGTTTATGTTTTTAAAGTGATGTTGTTAAAAGTATCTCTGAATAGTGTCGAAAGTAAAATTTACAGAGAAAACAAGTGCCATTCATAAAAGACTGTACTTGGAGAAGGAAAACAGAGGGAAGGTATAAAAACAATCCCTCCGTCTCTAAACACCTGCATCTTCCCATGGATGAAAGAGAGCTGCTAAGCAAGTTCTTTAGAGACCAAAACAAAAAAGTCACCTCCTTCTTTCTGGGTGAGTGTGGGTCAGGAGCCATAGCCACTGAATCTCTGGATCGTGTGGGATGGGGTGGGCGGTTCAGGGGGTGTCTCCAGAGATCACAGGTCTTCCACTGGGAAAATACAAGCCCCCCTCTCCTGCCTGTTGAACCCCAGTTCATGTCCTTACTCATGGCTCTGCAGGTGTTCTTATTAGGTCACAAATGCTACTTCATACTGTCCTTGAACATAAAGGAGAAAGCCAGGCAACACTGACCCCATCCCCAAGGGGACATCCTGGGTCACTCCCTCTGTGTGATCTGTCAACGAGCCTCTAAATGTCAAACTCATTTCCTTTCCTCTAGAATTTACTTTTTCTCTTAATGTTTGGCGGTAGTCTGTCCCCTTCCTTTAATTAGACACCAATGCTTTTCTGAGAGACTATTTAAAAATTCAAAAATAAGATTCAAAATAAAAATAAGATTCAAGGGGTGCCTGGGTGGCTCAGTGGGTTAAAGCCTCTGCCTACGGCTTAGGTCATGGTCCCAGGGTCCTCGGATCCAGCCCCGCATTGGGCTCTCTGCTCAGTGGGGAGCCTGCTTCCTCCTCTCTGCCCGCCTCTCTGCCCACATGTGATCTCTGTCTGTCAAATAAATAAATAAAATCTTTCCAAAAAAATAAGATTCAAAAATAAGATTTAAATATTCAAAAATAAGATGTTCACCCAAAAAAGTAAGTTTCTCTCAATAAAGTTAAGAATATGGTTTCCTGGAAAACACTTGTGAAGTAGAAATTTAAAAAGAAGGCAGAAAGTGACGGAAATTCATAATAAAACCCCCATTCTAAAAAAGTCCTCTTGCTGTCAGTACATGTGATATATTGGTGAATAAACCTGGGCAGGATTTCTTCATTTTATAGGTTTCACATTAAGGCTTTCATTTTTAAAGGACTGAGATCAACCGTGTTCAAACATGAAAAATTACCACCAAATATGATCTGGCAGCAACATTTAAAACCGGTAGGTTTCTTACAGGACCTCAGACCTATGAGTTTCATCCAAATAATTAGGTGTCATGCTCTTTAAAGAAATCATATGCGTGACATTCATGATCTCAGTCACTTTGTGGACTTGATTTAATGTATGAATGTTTGTCTTCCTTTGTGGGGGCAACTTTCACCACGATAACAGGAGGAACTGGAGGAGTGCGGAGTAGCAGAAGGCACAGCCTTTGATCCGGGGCCAACAGGGTCAGAATGCTGGTTCAATAACTAACCAATTGTAATCTTGGGTAGGTAACACCCTCTTTGAGCCCCAGACAGGTCATAAAGTAAAACATTAAAGCTTCACATGGCTACGATGAAAATTAAATTGGATAGTAAAGCCCCCAACTCATAAAAGGAATCCCACAAAGGTTAATCCCCTACCGCCATTGTCCATTCTAGATATGCAATCTACTAGAATTCTTCTGGGTCCCCAAGTGCTAGCAAATAACTAGCAAATAAAATAATATATGCTCTTAACCTACAGCTGGCACCTCTAAGATCATTTTTTGCAAATGGGATTCTGGCTTGATCATCAAGGTATATGGTATTCACACACTGACCAAATTTCAAAGGTTTGGGGAATTTGTGAAATTGACAGTTGTGTTCCATCTCTTAGCTCCACCTCCCCCAAAAGAGATGGTGTTCAAGGAAGGAGTTTTAAGCAGCTCTGTGGGTGCCTATCGGCCCCTGGAATCATATCTTGGAGACAGGCACAGGTGACAAAGTGATGCTGATGTGAATGGATCAGTCTTTCAAGGCATTTGATGATTTCGTAGTCGGGAAGTGCCAGACTGGTCACGTTCAAGCCCAGCATCTGGGAAACCACTTCCCTGAAGTCCACCAGCTGTAATATCAAACACACAGGAGAAGGGTGAGAATACAATGTATCAACTACTGCGAGTCCAAATGCAACCAAACAAACAAACCCATTGAAAGCCCAGGTGTGCAAGAGGTAGGCAAATTACTTAACTATCTTTAACCTCAGTTCTCTCATTTATAAAATAAGAAGCTGCCATCTATTAAATTACCTCTTTCATCCCCAACTTTTGGTGATTTCATAACCTCTTTTCTGATAAGCTAATTAGTGTGGCATTGGCGTCAAGAATCTCGGTTAGGCAACCATGAATGGGACCCTGACCTAAGACTCCGTGTTCTCACTTCCTGGTGGGAATAACCATACACCTCCTTCCCAGGGCTATTCTGAAATTTGGATCCAGTGAAACAATGACTGTGTGTGTGTTCTATACAATAAGAAGTGCTTTACAAAGGTGTAGTTGTGTCCATGAGTAGTAAATCTTTATCCACTGGAATTTTAACTGGGCACGGAATCTTTTTTTTTTAAGATTTTATTTATTTATTTGAGAGAGTGTGTGTGAGAGCTGGGTGGGGGGCAGAGAGAGAGAGGGAAAGAGAATCTCAAGCAGACCCCATGCTGATCACGGAGGCCAATGTGGGGCTTGATCTCATGACCCTGAGATCATGACTTGAGCCAAAACCAAGGATTGGGCGCTTACCTGACTTAGCTACCCAGGCACCCTTGGGCATGAAACCTCTTAAACTAAAGGAAGAACAAAGGGCGAGAAAGTATGAGCTGGGGGCACCTGGGTGGCTCAGTGGGTTAAAGCCTCTGCTTTTGGTTCAGGTCATGATCCCGGGGTCCTGGAATGGAGCCCTGCATCAGGCTCTCTGCTCAGCAGGGAGCCTGCTTCCTCCTGTCTCTCTCTCTGCCTGCCTCTCTGCCTACTTGTGATCTCTGTCTGTCAGATAAATAAATAAAATCTTTAAAAGAAAAAAAATGAGCTGATTAAAAAAAGGACTACTAAATAATGACCAGATCACATCACATAACAGCCTCCTGCACAACCTGTAACATTAGACTCTCTGGGACTACCCTTCACCCATCACAAAAGGAAAAATGGAGAGGTGGGGAAGTTGGAGACAATGGATGAAAATGTGCCTCATACTCCATAAATTCTCATACACTGGTTGCTGTGATTCTGTGCTAGAGCAGAAGCACATTAAGTCAGGGCTATCTGGTCAACCCCTTGATGCGGTACCTTCCATTTGGAAAGATGTGATCCAATAGACATTGCCTCCAGGAAAAGTGCCTTCCAAACATTCTCACCATGTCTTCATTCACTTCCCAACCTCCTTCCCATTCTGAGTCCAATCTGGAGGAACATAACACTCTCTCCAGCCTAGAATCCCTGATGAAGAAGTTCCCCCTCAAAATTTTCTCCCCTTTCACATATGGCCAAAGCTCTTAATTTCTGAGAGGTTTCTCTCTGAGAACACACACTTTATAGTTTGGCCTTCCTCAACGTTGCCTGACACATGAGCCAAAGCAGAGACAGCCAAAGAGAGAAAAAACACATATCCTAGGATCAGAGTCCACTCTCTGCCCTTTTGAGCTTCAGAAAGAGAGGGAGATAAAAGCCAAAAGCAATGGGGGTCAGGCTGCCCGGGACAGTTTCTTTATGCCTGACCTCCTGATGTGCTCACCAGATAAAACTCTCCTCCTCACAACCAGTCAGCAAGTGAGTTCTGTTTATGGGCTTACATCTGGGCAAGACTGGCCATCGAGTCTGGGTGCCACTGTTTGAGAGTTGGGACTGTTTCCTGCCACTGATCTCTGATGGAGATAAGCTTTCCCTCCTGAGGTCGAAGCCTGGGCTGATGCAAACTTCAGAGGCAATCAGAGAACATAATCAAAACCTCTCCACAACCAGAAACTGGCTTTCCACAGTCTTTCCACTGCTTTGATGAGAATGTCTTTTTCTTTCCTACAATTCGTGCCATGAAACTGTGGATTATTTTTCTTAGCAGAGTAAATCATAATGGTTATTTTAATGCCAGGAAGATGTTAGAGGACAAGCAGATACATTGAAATGATAAAGAAAACTTTGTAAATTGTTTTTGAAGAAATGTAAAAATAACTATCAAGCTTTTGAATTGTCCTTTTTCCTAAACAAGATTTCACCCCAGATTTCTACCCACCTGCTTTTCTCTCATTTCTGCTTCTTCCAGAGATTTCTTTAGCATCTTTGTTTCACTGGTTACCACTTCCATCATATTCCTGGCCCTCTCCTTATCCTCCTGAGCCTCGTGCTCTGCGGTATCCAGTTCCAACTTGACAGACATTAGCTTTTTCTCAGCTTTCTCCTTCATCTTCTCAAGTTTGTCTCTGGACTTACTTAGGTCTTCAATAATTTTGGTCTGTTCCAAAGCTTTAATCTACAAAGTCAAGGGAACGCTAATAATTTCTATTGTATTTGTTTTTGGACAATTGTATCAACAAGATAAAACTAGATGTCAATAAAATTCACTTAATAACTTTTTTATAAATAAAGAATGGAATTCATCTCAGTTATACAGACTTTGCTAAGTATACATGCTGGACAAACATGTCTTAAGGCAGTTACAGCTTATAAACATGTCAGAAGACCATTATTTGGAAAATCAATGAGACAAAATATAGATAGCATGATCTGGAGTTAAATAGTCAAATAAAGTCTGCTGGTACTTACTCACAGACTCTAATATACTCCATAGGCAAAAGCAACTTGCACTTTGGGCCTTATGAAAGGGTCCTCCCCAGCATAGAAACACTAGGATAAGTGAAATATCTCCTCTGCTAGTGGTCTATGACAAGGAAGCCCACCTAAAATTCCCTTAGTGAGTCTTCATTACTACTGTAAGGAAAATCTAGAACAGCAATATTTCAGAACTAATGCCTTCGGACTTGACCAATGAATATGGGAGGCATGAGGCGGCCACAGCATCCCACTGCAAACAAGAGGGAAGGTGTGGGGGGTGCCTTTCTCTTGGAAGCTGTCCCAGGAGCTTAAAGCCAACACAAAGAGCATTCTGGAGCATGAGGCACATTTTCTTTATTAGCTTAGTATTTACAATTTTGCCAGATCCGCTTACAAAAAAGAATTTGAACAAAATGTGGAAATTCTGATCAAAACCATAACATGATGAACTTTGGACATTACAACAGAAAAAATAAGCCAGACACAAAGGGACAGATATGGTATAATTCTATTTATATGAGGTACCTGGATAGGCTAATTCCTAGAGAGAAAATGTGGAACAGAATTCCATCGCCAAGGAAGGAACGGGGAGTTATTTAGTGGGCACTGAGTTTCGGTTTGGGAGGATAAAAAGTTCTGGAAATGGATGGAGGTGATGGTCACGCAACACTGTGAATGTATTTAATGCCACTGAACTGTGCACTTAAAAATGGTTCAAATGGTAACTTTTATGTTATGGATATTTTACCACATATTTTAAAAAAGAACTGGAGATAGTTTTACATATCCGACACAAAATTTTTAACAGCGACCATTACAAATAAGTACGAACGAGCTACCATTCTGCATCCACGGGGATGGCCGCAGTCCACAAGAGAGACAGCAGCAAGTGTTGGCGAGGGTGCGGAGAAATCAGAACCCTCACACACTGCCGGTGGGAAGGCAAAGTGGTGCAGCTGTGGGAAAGTTTTTCCGGTTTTCAAAATATTAAACACAGAGTTAACTCATGAGCTAGTAATTCCACTTCTAGGTTTAAATATTCAAGAGAATTGAAAACTTCTGTCACATAAAACCTGTCCACAAATGTTCACAGCAGCACTATTGATGATCGCCAAAAAGTAACAACAACCCAAATATCCATCAACCGGTGAGTAGATAAGTAAAATGTTGTACATCCATGCAAAGGAATGTTATTCACCAATAAGAAGGAATGAAGTACGGATACATCCTATGAATGAACCTCGAAAACCTTTTGCTAAGGGGGAGAAGCCAGTTGCGAGAGAACTCTTAGTGTATTATTCCATTCATATGAAAGATCCAGAAAAGGCCAGGGACGGGTGGGAGGGGAGACTGCGGGATAACTGCCAATGGGTTGTTTTCAGAGTTGATGAAAACGTTCTGAAATTAGATAACAGAAATTTGCTTTCATCTACTATAACACACACGACTTCTTAAGAAATTTAGTTTCTGTTCCCGCAGAGAGCAGGCTGATGGCAGCCATGCCTGGACAAGTTCAAAGCTTTGAACTGCCTCCATGCAGGAGAAAGGAAATCCTCGGGAAACCGACAGCTGTTGTGGGACCTGCATGGGGAAGGCATAAAAACCACCACTGCAGCTTGAGAAATCCACGGGCGATACCATGCCAACCACGGTGGAGGGAAGGAATTCGGAGTCCATTTTTGAGCCAACGACATGGCACTAGAAAACCAAGTTTCCACCACCCACTAAGTGCAGGTCTGCAGAGGCTGACCTTGGAGATCATGCACGGATTTCAAGTTATGAAAACCCACATGATCAATAAAACATGCATCCTATCCATAAATGTTTTTGAACATATATGTATATTTATTTAGAAATTAGATCAGCAGGGATGCCTGGGAGGCTCAGTGTGTTAAGCCTCTGCCTCTGGCTCAGGTCATGATCTCAGGGTCCTAGGATCGAGCCCCTTTGGGCTCTCTGGTCAGCGGCGTTCTTGCTTCCCCCTCTCGCTCTGCCTGCCTACTTGTGATCTATCTATCTCTCTCTCTGTCAAATAAATAAATACATCCTTTTAAAAAATAAATAAATAAATTAGATCAGCTACTGCTCTAAATAATGTAGTCAGTCGAGTATCAAATACGTTACAAAATGGGGGACATGGCATGACTGAAATCTTTATCAATTTTCAAACAAAGTTATCTCCTTTCAAAACAAAGAGAGGCCCCTCATGTGCAAGCCATCACACGCTACAAAGAGACTGTGCTGCCAAGTGGAAATTTGCTGGTATTGGGATACTGAATTCAAAAGCTTGTATTAAAGGATATGTTCAGCCTTTCTGCTCAGATTAGAAAAACATTTACAGTGGGCTATCTACCAAAAGTGATGGAACACAGCTTGGAGAGCTAGAAGTCCATAAATCAGGTCCTAATGAGGAGAATTCATAGCCAAAAATTTCTGAAAAATACGAGACTTCATCACAATCCTAAAGGCTGCCTCAAATCTTGTCATCGGGGAGCAAAGGCGAGTCATGGAGCTCTGAGCCAAGCCACCAGAACAAAAAGCCAGGGGATGACAGAGACCTCGGGCTCCTAAATCAAACCCAACAACCGAGATTCCTGGAAGTGGGGTGTGGCTAAACTGGTTTCTTAATCCTCCGGAAGGAGCTTCCCAGATCCAGCCCAGAGTTCAACAAGAGCCTGCGTCCCTAATGGTCTTCCAGTGGGGCAGAACCAGTCATCCACAAGACCTATGTGCCACCCAGACCCCAGCAGGGATGGAGAAGGCTCCAAGTGGGCTTTATGTCTAGGGAACACTCTGTCTAGTTTCAGCCTCCTTGAGCAAAAAAAGTCAAAATTCAGTGAACAGTTCTCTCTCATGTTAAACAGACCCAAGCCTCTGAAAGAGATGGTGTTGGAATTTAAAATCTGATGGGTTAATTCCGCCAGGGCATCTAAATTCTCTGGCTGGAGGGCTTTCAAGATGCCTCATTGAAAATGCAACCCTGTGGGAACTCAGCTCTACACACAGGCGCCCTGAAAACCGGGAACCACAAAGAGGGAGAGCATCCTTGTGGCCCAACGACATGCTACGCCCTTACTAAAGAGAACCACAAGGATTTCAGCAAAGGGAAACTGAAGCAGAAAACAGGAAGATGTTCAACTCGGCAGTCTGAGCATACCTCCACTCCCACCGCTCTACAGCCCAAGAAGTCCTTCCTTATAGGTTCTGCTCGCTGCACACATTCAAAGTAGGGAGAGTTCAAACTCAATTCCAATCTACTCTTGAAGATCCATTGAGCCCAAGATGGTAGGTTACAAGAAATATATATAAAGAAAGGCTGCACTGACTGGATTGGAGAAAGTTCTAGAGTAGAGAAGGAGCATGGGAAGCAGCTGTCTTGCATGGGAGATGATCAAGAGAGGTAACAAGAGGGAGAGACCTTTGCTGCTGGCTAAAGTGTATTATTCCTTTTTGGTGTTTCCGTGAGAGGCTAAGTGAAGGTAACAATGGTTTTTCAGGTTTTGGTTGTCTGACTACTGATTTTGGGGCACGGCTCCCTACTAAAATTGGGCCACGTGATACAGATGAAAAGCTGATACCTCTCCACCCAGTATCTATTCTTTCTTTCATCCTTACTGCCCAAAATAGACCCATTTCTCAAGCTGACTTCATCTAAGGGAGGCCCAGGGACTACGTTCTGGCCAACAGAGATACAAAGCATTGCATTGTTCCTGGAAAGTGGCCTATAGGGTGTCCTCCTGGCTTTCCTCCTCGCCGGTGGCTGGAATGAGGCCAGAGCCCTGGCAGCTAGCTTGTGTTAGGAAGCAGCCTTGAGGATAAAATCTCTTGCCAGAACAGTGCGGCAGAAAGAACAAGCCAGGGCCGCCGATGACCACAGAGCCATTCTGCTAAGCATGGCAGGCCTTCTTTTCCGTGAGAAAGGGCTCTTCTGTCTAAGCATTGTTATTACAGGGGTGTTTCAATATAGTTCACTGAAGCTAATCATCACTGACACAGGTTAAGAAGCAACTGGTGTTACAGGAGTTACACAAAGCATTTTCTGGGTCCCCTGGAGTTCTGCCACATGATTTCAGTGCCTGCACTTGCATTTGCACAAAAAACCTATGTTTGTGCCAATTAGGAGGACTACTTTAATTATTCTCAGTTAATGAGAAAAGAGCAAAGGTGGAGTTACTACATAAATAATGTGTTCCTGCCGAGGGAAGGCCAAACTACGTCCCTGTGCGTGTACAAACAGCACATCTGGGGCTTTCAGTTAAAACACGGGCTGGACTAACTGCTCTGTCCTTAGACAGACCACAGGCATGCGAGACTTCAGAAGAACCCAGGCCACAAGCAGTGGATACTACACATTCTAATTAATGGTGATTGTAGTGAAATAATATAATCCAGCAAGTTGAATTAATATCATTAATGTCTTCAATTCAACTTTTACACTCCACTTTGCTTTCTAATTGGTCTAATTTTACAGTGGTAAAAATGTAGCAAGATTGGGGTGCCTGTGTGGCTCAATCAGTTGGGCTGACTCTGGATTTTGGTTTGGGTCATCATCTCAGGATCGTGGGATCGTGCCCGCACCACCCCCCTCCCTCCATCAGGCTCCACGCTCAGCAAGGAATCTGCTTGAGATTCTCTCCCTGTCCCTTTCCCTCCCCCTCTGCACCTCCCCCCCAACTCATGTGCTCTCTCTCTCTCTCTCCCAAATAAATAAAATCTTAAAAATGGTGAAAAAAATCTGTTAACCACTTTTTTAAAAACATAGCAAGATCCAGAAATTTTTTTACAGTGTTAAGTTTATATATATTGTATACATGGACGCAATATTATAATAAAATTATTTTGACTCAACACAGGGAGGGGAATCTATAAAAGAATATTTTTCTTTCCAAAAGAGATTTTCTACAGTAATCATGTTTGCCTGCCAACTTAAAATTTAATAGTTTTCTGGAAAGGTCTACATATTCCTGGTTGAGAATTCACAGGGAAATGTACTGCGTAAGTCATAAAAAGGAAACTGGGATAAACTAGGAGTCAAGGTCTTCAAGTATGGTTTTGCAACAGACAGAGAACTGCGCTCAAAAACTCCACACAAATCCTTCTAACAGCCTTACTCATAATAGCCAAAAAGTGAAAACAATCATAGTGTCCATCAAATTTTAAATGTCCATCAAATTTTGAATAAACAGTGTGTGGTGGATCTAAATGGTGGAATATTATTCGGCATACGAAGGCATTGTAATGGTTAATATTATGCGTCACCTGGGCAGGCCCACAGAACCCAGATATTTGGTGCAACACTGGGAGGACACTGGGAGGGTGTCCTGGGCAGAGATTAATATTTAAATGAGTGGGCTTTCAGTAAAGTAGATTTCCCTTCCATAGCGTGGGTGGGCTTCATGCAGTCTGTTGAAGCCCCGCACAGAGCAAAAGTGACTCTCCCTGAGCAATTCCACCAGAATCCAACCTTACACTTGAACTGCAACACCAGCGCTTCCTGCCAGCCTATCCTGCAGAGTTTGAACTTGCCAAAGTCCGTAATCACATGAGCCAATTCTTTTTTTTTAAAGATATTATTTATTTATTTGACAGACAGAAGAGAGAGAGAGAGGGCGGGGTGGGGGGGAGCAGGCTCCCCGCTGAGCAGAGAGCTCGATGCGGGGCTCGATCCCAGGACCCTGAGATCATGACCTGAGCCGAAGGCAGAGGCTTAACCCACTGAGCCACCCAGGCGCCCCCATGAGCCAATTCTTTAAAATCAGTCAGTCTCCCTGTAGCTCCCCCTCCATCCATCCCTCTATGATATTATACACACACACACACACACACACACACACAGATCTTGCTTCTCTGGAATACTTGGATAAAATAAATATATTTCATATATATATCATATGTATTTCATGTATGTATTTCATATATATGTATTTCATACATACATATGAGAGATAGAGGATATAAATGAAGAGAAAGACAGAGAAATACTATTAGTTCATACATATTCTATTCATTCTGTGTGTATAGAACAGAGAGAGGGAGGGAGGGAGACAGACATACCCTATTAGCTCTGCTTCGCCGCAGAGCTCTAATTTAGGAATGACGTGTTAACACGTGCACAAGACGGACAAACGCTGGAAACAGACTAAGGGAAAGAAGCCAGAGGCAAAAGGCCACATGTTGTATGATTCCATTTATATGAAGTGCTCCAAAGAGGCAAATCCATAGAGATTGGATATAATTTAGTAGTTTCCAGAGGCTGGGTCGGGGGAAATAAGGAGTGAATACGGGAGGTATGGGATTTGGGTGGGAGGACGGCTGGGGGGTATGACAAATGATCTAGAATTAGGAAGCAGAGATGCCTGAACAACCCCATCAATGTATTAAAACCTGTGAACCGCGGGGGCGCCTGGGGGGCTCAGTCAGTTAAGCAGCTGCCTTCAGTTCAGGTCATGACCTCAGAGTCTTGGGATCAAGCCCCGCATCAGGCTCCCAGCTCAGCGGGGAGTCTGCTTCTCCCTCTCCCACTTCCCCTGCTCCTGTTCTCTCTCTAATAAATGAATATACTCTTCCAAAAAAAAAAAAAAAAAGAAGAAGAAGCCAATGAATTGTACACTTTAAAAAGGTGAATTTTAGGACACCTGGGTGGCTTAGTCAGTTAAGCATTTGCCGTCAGCTCAGGTCCTGGGATCGAGCCCTACGTCAGATTTCCTGCTTGGCGGGGAGCCTGCCTCTCCCTCTGCCTGCCGTTCCCCCTGCTTGTGCTCTTTCTCTCTCTCTCCCCTTCTCTAGTGCTCACTCTCTCTCTCTCAAACAAATAAAATCTTTAAAATAAATAAATAAAAGGGTGAATTTAACAGCATGTGAATTACATCTCAATTTTTTAAGGCATAGAAATGTTGTTCAAATTATTATTTTCTATATCAACTTTCCATAAATGGTGAAATTAATTCTTAATTCAATAAGTGTAGTGGGTTGAACTGTGTCCCTCCCCACCAAAAAATAAATATATGTCCACCCTGAACCTCAGAATGGGACCTTATTTGGAATAAGGGCCTCTGCCGGTATCATTAAGGTAAGGACCTCATCATGAGATCATCTTGCAATAGGGTTGCCCCTAAATCCAGTGGTGGGTGTGGCTTATGAGCCTTACAGAGAAGGAGACAGAGCAGGAGGGACACAACAAGAGGACAGTCACCTAAGGGCAGTGGCAGAGAGGAATTCCGCAGTTATAAGCAGCAAGCAGGAGCCCAGAGGATAGAGTGATGGGCCCTCAGTTTTCCCAGAGGGAATCAACCTTCCCAACACCTTGCTGTCAGGCTCCTGGCCTCCAGAATTATGAGAGAAAAAATTTCTGTTGTATCAAGCCACCCAATTTGTGATCATTGGCTATGGCAGCCATAGAATATGACATGAAGGCCATCTTTCCTAACATTCAGAAATGCTACCTTGTGAGTGATAAAGTCAGTACAGAGACGAGCACAGGCACCATACAAAGATGAATAGTTGATATCATTGATCTCTCTTGGATACGAACATGTCTCAAACAAAAAAATAGAAAGTCACTTGTAGCTAAAATCTCTGACAAACTCATGAAGTTAGCATTCACAGTGTTAAAGAGATCTCTGCTCTCTATTGGAAGGCATCCTGTGTCCGTGGTGAAGGGCCTGAGTCATTCTTGAATCAGTCAAATCCCCCCTCTCCTACACCTTTCCTATAATCTTAGCTGGTAAAAAAGAAGTGAATCTTGGTCCCCTGGATGGCTCAGCGGGTTAAGCCTCTGCCTTCAGCTCAGGTCATGACCTCAGGGTCCTGGGATCGAGCCCCACATCGGGCTCTCTGCTCCGCAGGGAGCCTGCTTCCCTCTCTCTCTCTCTGCCTGCCTCTCTGCCTACATGTGATCTCTGTCAAATAAATAAATAAATAAAATCTTTTTTTTAAGAAGTGGATCTCTTTATGCAAAATAAAGCAAATAACACACAAGCCAACTTTATTTACTTTCCTGACCCTTCCACTTTTCATCTAAATATTCCAGAAGAGCCAACCACTGACTTTTTGTTTCCACTTCTCCTTCATCCCTCAGCCTGTTGGATGCCATCACCCATGACCGCTACAATCTACACCACACATGCTTGAGTCTGAGGTGTCCCAATGCCAAGGGCAGGGGACAGCCATTCCCCCTCTACCTTACCACTGTACTTGATGCCATTGGCTACAGCCTCGCTCTAGAGACCCCCTGTTCTCCCTCCCTTATCTTTCTCTGTCCCTGATGGTTTCCCTCTCCTGTCTGAAAGTCTTCAATGGCTCCCCAGGGCCCAGAGGACAAGTCCAAGCATCTCAGGAGACACACAACACCCTGGGTGATCTGGTCCCTGTCCGCTGCCCAGCTTCTTCTTCCCCCACCCCGACTCTGGACATCAGCACGGTGTCACCAGCAAACGACCGAGCTTCTGCTCACCTGCTGAATGCATCTGGTTATCGCTGGTCTCATTCCCTTCTCCAGTCTACTTGTCTATACTGTGGTTACTCCCATCGTATGTCCACAATTTTCCCCATATCCACATATCACCTATGATATGGTCAGCATTTCTTTCCTTAAGTCAACCATCTTTTGAACTGACCCAACTTATTTCTATGAAAAGGAATTTTGTAGGATTCCAGTAGAATTTGCCACAAATGGAATCTAACAATAAAACAGAAACTGTACAATGACCATGAGGAGCATTGAGTCATGTATGGAATAGTTGGTCACTATCTTATACACCAGAAACTAATATAACTATATCTTAATTATACTTGAATTTAAAACATTTTTTTAAGATTTTATTTATTTATTTGACAGAGAGAGAGATCACAAGTAGCCAGAGAGGCAGGCAGAGAGAGAGGAGGAAGCAGGCTCCCTGCGGAGCAGAGAGCCCGATGTGGGGCTCGATCCCAGGACCCTGAGGTCATGACCTGAGCCGAAGGCAGAGGCTTAATCCACTGAGCCACCCACCCACTGTACAATAAAAACAAAACAGTATTTCTAGATATTATTCCTTGTAGCCAGCGCTAAGCTTAAGGCTTCTTCCTTATTTAAAATGTAGACTAGCAGGGTATCTGGGTGGCTCAGTGGTTGTGTGTCTGCCTTCAGCCCAGGTCATGGTCCCAGAGTCCCAGGATCGAGCCCCACATTGGGCTTCTGCTCGCCGGGGAGTCTGCTTCTCCTTCTCCCTCTCCCCTACTCATGCTCTCTCTCTCTCTCTCAAATAGATAAAATCTTTAAAATAAATAAATAAAATGGAGACTAGTAAATGTTCTAGGGGCATAAAGACATAATAACCTCTAATTAAGATTTTCTTCTTGATAAGGAGTTGGAACTGGAAGAAAATGGAATTGGAAGGAAGGAAGGAATTGGAAGAAAAACGAAAGGGCACCCATTTTTTACCTCACGACGGAACATTGTATAGTGACCTATCCTGAAACACCAAGAAGCATTTCATATGTCCCCAGAGCTGTGTGCCCCACACTCGAAAGTGTCGTTTTACCCCACTGACCCCAGAAGAAGAAAGCGTTAAGCCTGACACTATCACCAGAACCACACATTGCACAATCCCGTCACCCAAAGAGCAAAGCTTAATTGCAAGCATCAGGCTTGCTTGTGAAAGGTTACGCGGAGAGGCCACCGGCAGATAAATTATCATAATCCAGGCGGAACGGGATGCAGATGTGAGGCAGCTGTCCTTGTGGCCAAACGTGAACACACTTCTCAGATGCCAGGCCCGGTCCCCAGCAGCTGTTGACCCCCTTCTGCTGCAGAAAGTGTGGGCTCCTCCCTCCGCAGCACCATTTCCAGGTTATAAGGCCGCCTTGGCTCAGGGTCCCAGTGCCACTCTCCATACACCCAGCCTGGAAAACGCCCTCCTCAGAAGCCACACCCCCAAGGGGCCCCCGGACCACCATTCACCAGGAGGGGCCCCACTTCCAAAGCCACTCTTTCTCCACTCTCCCCCAGCAGGTGCCGCGCCATGCCCGGGCATCGCCCATGGGGGATCCCTTCTTCCGTTGGCACCTCACTGGCTGCGGCACCGTGAGCTGCCATGCCCCGTGCAGGCCAACCTTCCTCAGGCTCCTGACATGTGTGGTAATGCTAAAGCCTCGTCCAGCCCCTCAGGACAAACTGCCCCCACCCCAGGAGTGACAGAATTAGCTACAACGATGGGGCGTCTGGGTGGCTCGATGGATTAAGCCGCTGCCTTCGACTCAGGTCATGGTCTTGGGGTCCTGGGATTGAGCCCCGCATGGGGCTCTTTGCTTGGCAGGGAGCCTGCTTCCCCCTCTCTCTCTGCCTAACTCTGTGCCTACTTGTGATCTCTCTATCAAATAAATAAATATCTAAAAAAAAAAAAAATTAGCTACAATAGCAACTAACATTTGTACCGGGCTTTATTCTATTTTAGCTTTATGGTAACTGGCCACATGCAGAGAGCTAGCTGGAACCTTCTAGTAAATGTCACAGAGTCCAGACAGCCCTTTGTCCCGGCCTGGCCCAGGTCTTTCAGAGATGGACTCTCAGTTCTTAGAAACTGGCAAAAGCAACGCAGGCCTCTAGCATGGGGGTAGCAAGGGTCTCTGGGATGATAAGGGGATGCGCAGGGTGGAAAGAGCCCAGCGGGATCCAGTTAGGGAGAAGGGATGCTCCGAGGCCCAGTCCATGCAGATTTCACAACGAGGTTAGCAGTAAAATAAACAGCAAGATGAAGTCAACCCTGACTTTTTAAATTAAACTTCTTAATTTTTCCCGAGGACAGAAGAGCGCACTATATGAGAAGGGCAGGCTGGAGGGAACTGGGGGAAAGAAGCCAGGCAGCCCACAGGGTACCTTCCAGCACCAGTCACACCTTGTTTCTGAAACACAGCGTGGTCTCATCAGGAAATCCTCGCTCAGGTCCTTCCTCGGAGAAACCAGGAGGCATCAGGCCTCCCTGATGCCCCCCACACTTAGTCATCCGTGGTAACCACCCAGACTGCTCCATGGCATTCTCCTCCCTCCTGGCTTCGTGGAGTTCTGGAAGCTCAGTGTATGAAAATTCCCAGTGCCGTTTCCCCTTCCTTCCTATCACAGATTTCTCTGAGGAATTTGAACTAATCCCTTGACACACACTTACAATGAAACATGTCCTTTCTTTAGGATTGAATTTACTTCCCGGTTTTGAAATCCAAGTTCACTTTATTTATCATGCCTCGTCTGTGTTTTTCTACCTTCCTACTGAGCACCCATTATGGGAACTTTTGTCATCTCTCCTTCCACAGGAGGAAGCCAATGAATAGAACAGATTCTTCCAAGGCCCAAGGCTAGGGGTATAGCAAGAATAGTAGTAAAGACATTCATACGTTCTAATTAAGATTTCCTCCTTGACAATGGGAAGAACTGGACGAAAAAAACCAAAGGGAACCCATTTTTCACTTCAGGACTCAACGTTATATAACGCCCTGTCATACACCAACTAGAAACACGTACGCTACGTCCACCACAGGACATTTGAACACTTGGCTTTACAACACAGATGCTGCCTCAGCTCCCCCTGTAGCCCCTTCCGGCCAGGGTGGGAGCAATGGCTTGCTGACCCCCTACCCCAACACCCCCCCAAGATCAGTCTCGAGGTGTGAAGGGGTGTGGAAGAATCTTCATATTTTCTCCCCACATTTCGCACCCCATCAGATCCTTTCCCTTGCTTCCTGTTTTCCTTCCCCCGGCATGTGTCTGCTCTTTTTTTTCCTCTAGGGAAATAAGCCTCAACTCAAAAAGGTTTCAGGGGAAAAGAGCTAATGACTCAAAATTTAAAAATAGAATAGGAAATACTTCCTAAAATACTGTCCCCGCCACATATATTTAAGTGCTAGCTTAATGCCAGGTTCTTTTTCCCTCCTGGTCTGTTTCCAGATTCAGAAACATTCCAGAAGCCCATTCTAGAGCACTGTCTGCAAAGAGCCAGGACGTTCTTCCCATCTGTATTTCCAACACACGTATCCGCCAGAAGTGGTTCGTGCCTGTGGAGTTACATGTACTTTCCGGGGGCACACACACACAGGACGTTTAAAGATTTTGATTAAATTTGTTTACGTTTTAATTCCTTTCTTCTCTGTAGTGATTCAAAAGCAGGAAGCACGCTGCCCTGATCCAGGCACCTTCCTCACTTCCGGGGATAAGGCTTCTCCCGCAGCTCCCGAAACACCAGTTGCCCGCCTGACTCTTCCCAGTGAAGAGCTGGGGTCATTTACTCATTTCTTCCAAAGAAAATTCCTACACAATCACTCCCTACAGGATCCCAAGTACCAATCACCCACCCCTGGCAGAAATGCTTCTATTTTCTTTTTTTAAGATTTTATTTATTTATTTGACAGACAGAGATCACAAGTAGGCAGAGAGGCAGGCAGAGAGAGAGGAGGAAGCAGTCTCCCTGCAGAGCAGAGAGCCCGATGCGGGGCTCGATCCCAGGACCCTGAGATCATGACCCGAGCCGAAGGCAGCAGCTTAATCCACTGAACCACCCAGGCGCCCCATGCTTCTATTTTCTATTTTCTGTACTTAGTTCTTTTCTTTCAGTTCGAGGAGAGTTAACAGACGGTGTTCTATTCCTTTCAGAGGTACGACACAGTGACTCCACACTTCCACGTCTTACTCGGTGCTCACCCCAGGATGTGGCCTCTTCATCCCCTCCGCTGACATCACACTTTTCTAACCAACATTTCACGCAGCCACCATGGTCTCGTTCCAACTATCGAAGAGACACTGCGCTGATCTAATATGCTGGGATGTGTAGCTTTTGCCTTTCCCCCACGACTCTAGAAAATCAGAGGAAGCTTTTGTCTCTGTTTCTGTTCTGCTGCGTCTGTTGTAAGACTTCCACTCTTCGGGGCGCCTGGGTGGCTCAGTGGGTTAAAGCCTCTGCCTTCAGCTCAGGTCATGATCCCAGGGTCCTGGGATCAAACCCCGCATTGGGCTCTCTGTTCAGTGGGGAGCCTGCTTCCTTCCCTCTCTCTGCCTGCCTCTCTACCTACTTGTGATCTCTGTCAAATAAATAAATAAAATCTTAAAAAAAAAAAAGAAGAAGAAGAAGAAGAAGAAGAAGACTTCCACTCTTCCACATAAATTAAAAATGGTAACTTGCAAAAAGCAACAAGGGAACCAAGCCGAGCACTTGCCTTGAGCTCACTGGTGTCAGCCAGCTTGGCTCTGAGCTCCGTGTTCGCTTCTCGACACACACTCAGCTCCTTCTGCAGCCTCTCCACCTTCTTCTGCAACTTTCTTAGAGTGAGATTGGCCTCGTCCCTCTCCACCGCCAAGACCGAGCGCACCTGCTTCTCCTCCTGCAGCTGGGCCACCTTCTGCCGCAGAAGGCTCAGATGTAGCTCTTTGCTCTCCAGCCTTTCTCTCTGAGTCCTGAGCTGATTTGATACAAACAGGGGTTTAAAAATCATCATCATCATCATCATCATTGGACAATCAGTAAATAAAAATGAATCACTTGGACCATGTTGTTCTTTATCTACACTTCAATAAGACTCATCTGTCAACCGTCGGAAAAGGTTATTGGATTCCTTTCCCTGGTTGCAATTTTTATTCCTATTTTTCCAAGAATTAATTTTGTAGCTACAAAGGATGAGACAAAGGAACCACAGAAGACACAGAGGGAAGTAGGTTTTCAACATCAGATTCCCTCCTACATACGTACAGCATGATAGGCACCTAAAATTACTTTTAAAATGACTAAAATTGGCTTATCAAGACCAGAATACGGTAGAGAGACAAAATCCTCTCCACCACCCCATGCCAACTATACTTACACTGGCCTTTTCTAAAAGAAGCCAGTGTGCAGGTTAGTGCCCCAAACCTAGACTGAGTAATTTTGACCCTTTAGAACCAGACTGAATGACACCAAACATGAGAGTGGATATATTTTTAAAGTAAGCTATACAAGGGAGAGTTTAAAGAAAGCTTGGTTTACATGTTTAAAATCTTTGAAATAGAAGGGACTTAAAAAGGTTTTAGTTCAGGCACCTGGGTGGTTCAGTGGGTTAAGCCTCTGCCTTCGGCTCAGGTCATGATCTCAGGGTCCTGGGATCGAATCCCACATCGGGCTCTCTGCTCAGCAGGGAGCCTGCTTCCCCCCATCTGTCTCTGCCTGCCTCTCTGCCTACGTGTGGTCTCTCTGTCAAAAAAATAAATAAAATCTTTTTTTTTTTTTAAAAAAAAGGTTTTGGTTCATTGGCGTCTTTATTATATAGCTTGCCTATACCATCCACAAACCAAGCAGAGAACATGTTCTTCAAACAGCACTTATCACTCACAGTCAAACTTGATAAAGGAAATTACAGTGGTTTTTAGAAAAAGATTATGGACCCTAAGGGGGAAAAACGTCCTCCTAGGCGTCATATGTCACATTTAGTGAGTAGAATATTAAGTACAGAAACCTCTTTCATCTCCCGCGTGCATTGGGCATTAGAATCGTTTAGAATTCTAGAATGTTAGAGCTGAAGAGTGTCGCATTTTCCCTAATTACATACTCCACACTTGTGAAGTGTTCGGAGACGTGAAGGGCAGACTGAAACGCAGGCTTGTACGTCTTGTCTAACTGTGACCGCATGGTCCATACCAGATCCATCCTTAACAAGGCCCTTTTCATGTTCTCTAACCAAATTTCCTTCTTTGAGCTTCTTCATGTCAAATCCACTCTACTGCAAAATTACACTGGTAAGTTCTGTAGACTGTAGACTGTAAGTTCTGTAGACTGTATAATTTTAATGATTATACAATACTTAATAATGTTAATTTTAATGATTATACAATACTTAAGAAGGAATGGTGTTGAAGAAATCAATTTTCCAGGAGAACTCAAAGAACAGTAGCTCAATTCAATGTCTCCAATGATAATAGGGTTATTGCTTTTTTAAAATAAAACACTCCTAAAAATCTAGTAAATGGAGAAAAGGTCAAATGTGAATAGGTCCAGTCTATAAGCCATGAGTTTAAACATGTATTTTATTAAAAATGAGCAGTCTCATGAGGAAGATATTATGCCTATCTTAAATATGTGGAAACAGGGAGAGCTATATAATTTGTCTAAGGTCACATAGCTTGGTGGAACCAAACTGGGATTCAAGATGTGACTCATTACACAGCCTGTACGCTATAATTCCATCACAGAATTTTCTCCTAAGAACTATTACAAGAACACATCTGTGTTTTGCTCTCTTTCACCAAGGCCAATAATTATATAGTAATTATACTTTTATCCTTTCATCCACTCATTCATTTATTTCATCTAAACTGTTTCTAACTCTTCTTTTGAATGAGTGAAAAATTAGCTTTTCTCCTCACTTCACTATCCAGTGCAAAAGGATTTATCCAGTTGGAGACTGCCACATGTTCCCCAGCTCTCCTCATCTCTCTTAAGAATAGAAACAGTTTCTTAGCGAGGCAAGTGGCTACCCAGAGTAAAAGTTACAGTTTCCATCTTCCCTTGCAGCTAGTTTCTGCCTTCAGAACCATGTGATATAAATACAAGTCCACATAGAAAATTCTAGAAGCCTCCATCAAAAGACTCTTCACACACGCTCTATTGCATCCCTCTTCTTCATCCCTTTCTGCTCTAAATGTCTGTCTGAAACACAGACATGATGATTCTAGGTATCATTATGAACCTTCAGGATGTGGACCACCCCAGGAATGGGAGATTAATGGACTGAAATCAGCTGGGCTCCTTGAAAACTTTACAGAGCAGACCTGCCACACTTACCCTGAGCCACCTACCTTCAGAAATTTATGTGAGGTGGGGGGACCACTTCGTGTCATTTAAGTCACTTATATTCGGGATCTCTATTACTCATGGTCACACATCACCTTAGCTGATATACTTACTATCCCTCAGACTTGAAACGGAGACTCAAATTCTAAATATGTATTTGTATGTTTCCTAAGTACAGTTGCAAATAGGAAGGAGTACATTATTTTTCAATATTTAAGTCTCTCTGCAATTCCTTCTCTTAGCAGCAGCAAGTTTCAATATCCCCTACCTTTCTCTGTAAATTGTGGGCAATAGTCTTGTTTTCAATGACTGCGTTGCTCTCGAGACGGACCAGCTGCTCCGTGCGAGCTAAAACTACATCCAGACGCATGTCAAAGCCAAGTTCAGCAGCCATCTGGTCCAGTTTCATTTTTTCTGAGAGTTGATCCAGAAATTTAAGATACTAAGTCCAAGAACAAAAATTAAATTGAGACACAAAAACAAAGTTAATGAGTGATCTCACAGTACCCCAAGCTTATAGACAGGTCCCATTAAACCCAGTCTGTAGCCCAGCCCGGGACCCCAGGGCCTGGATATGAATTTCTGCACCATCCTGCCACTTCCATGTCCTGCTTCATGTCCAAATTCCCTTGACTCTCCTGGTCAGTGATCTTGATGTCCAACCCAACATGAGACACTCTTCTTCACCCCACCACATGACAAATCTGGCACCGTCCTGACTACATCCACATGTCTCTGTTTTGGCTACTTGTTGCTACCACGATGCCCCTTCCAGGTTAATCCAGCTCCTGAGATCTACTCACTTTCCATGGCAATTTTTCCCACCTAAGCGGGCCCTGCCCTCAAATGTGGGAAAAAAAAAAAAAAACGACAACTGTTACCACTCTGATCACTCCATAATTAAAGTTCTCCATACAAATACACTTGCACAATGCTTTTGCTTCTATAAGTTAAAATCCTACACGCACACACACACGTCATTAAGAGTTTTTAATGTGTTATACTTTAAGGAATAACATGGTAAAATAGAGCTGTATCAAGGAAGTCAAGGTTCGAATTTGAACAGGTTAGCATCACAAAACTGTTCTAGGATCTTCTGCCCCTTGATTTCCTTTTTCCTTCTTCCCAGTTTTTATTTAAATTCTAGTTAGTTAACATATAGTGTAATATTGGTTTCAGGAGTAGGATTTACATTCTATGTGTAGAGTTGATACATACAACACCCAGTGCTCATCACAACAAGTGCCATCCCTAATACCCATCACCCATCTAGCCCATCCCCCTGCCACCTCTCCTCCAGGAAACCTCAGTTTGTTCTCTATAATTAAGAGTCTGTTCTATGGTTTGTCTCTCTTTTCTCCCCCTTATGTTCATCTATTTTATTTCTTAAATTCCACATATGAGTGAAATCACATGATATTTGTCTTTCTCCGACTGATTTATTTCATTTAGCATAGTACACTCTAGCTCCATCCATGTCATTGCAAATGGCAAGATTTCACTCTTTTTATGGCTGAGTAATATTGTTACACCCACACTCACGCACGCCACATTCTCTTTATCCATTCATCAGTCAATGGACATTTGGGCTCTTCCCATAATTTTTGTTCCATATTGTTGATAATTTTGCTATAAACATAAGGATGCAAGTATCCATTCGAATCAGTATTTTTTAAAATTTTATTTTTTCAGTGTTCCAAGAGTCATTGTTTATGCACCACACCCAGTGCTCCACGTGATACATGTGCTCCTTAATACCCACCACCAGGCTCACCCATCCCCCCACCCCTCTCCCCTCCAAAACAAACATGGAGGACATTAGGAGAAGGAAAGGAAAAGTGAATTGGGGTAAATCGGAGAGGGAGACAAACCATGAATCAGTATTTTTTGTATCCTCCATTTGATTTCTGTGGTTTCCAGCCATCCCAGCCAGAGTAATGCTTCCTAAGTGCTTGCTGAATGAGTGAACCAATCAATGAGTTTTCTGTATCATCACTTCACGATTTGGATTCTCTCTTTGAAACTTGCTTCTCATTGCAATAAGTCCTCATCTATCTGGCATCTTTGAAGCAATTATATGTTTAAGTGTAATTTCCTGATGACTGAAGCATGCCAACGTGAAACCCAGAACTATCTACACTTTGAGTCATCAAGATGAAATTGTGAGTATTTTCAAATTTTGCTGAATGCCATATCTAAAATTTTAGCTCTTCTTTGGGAGGCACAGTCATGGCAAAATATTGCTTATTGGCTGTGTTAGGAACCATGTGTTACTTTGTTGTGCTATAAGATCACATCATCAGTTTGTCACTTTTTAATGTTGTGTCAGCTCTCCCCATGGAATTACTTTTTTTTGAGAGAGAGGGAGTGAGTGGGGGGGGGGGGCACAAGTTGGGGAGTAGGGGCAGAGGGAGAGAAAAACCTTAGCAGACTCCAGGCCCAGTGTGCAGCCCAACATGGGTCTCCAACTCACGACCCTGAGTCCATGACCTAAGCTGAAATCAAGAGTTGGACGCTTAACAGACTGAGCCACCGGGTGCCCCTGGAATTACTCATTTCTAATGTGTGCGAATGAAAAGAAAGTAACTGCTATTGTTTGTTTTGTAACTAAAATAGAATCAGTACCTTTCATGCGGAGGCATAAAGCCTCTCTTGCTATGTCTACACGTGACCCATCCACTTAGTGTGCAAGGATCTCTACCAGGAAAAAAGGTTGAAGACCGGACCAAGCCAACACCACACAGAACAAGTGCCCATTTCAAGGATCTTGGCTACACCTCAGAAAGCGAGTTGCCAGAAGGATTTACTGTACAGCTTGTTTCTTTGAGTCACAGATTAGCCTAGAT
The DNA here is from genome assembly GCF_922984935.1 of Meles meles. Taxonomy (NCBI): domain Eukaryota; kingdom Metazoa; phylum Chordata; class Mammalia; order Carnivora; family Mustelidae; genus Meles; species Meles meles. The sequence goes on from NC_060070.1 coordinate 15,594,141, forward strand.
ACCTTCTATGCGGCATGAGCATCAGTTACCTATATCTAAATCTCAGCTCTGCACAACTTAGCTTTTCTGATTTACACACCCAACCCCCTCACTAGGATGTGCGTGTTGTGGGTGGTTATCTTCGGAATAGTCAGCAGGATGGAATCTGTTTACATAATTCGCTTTCATAACTGAGAGTTCTTTTGGCTCTTCAGTCTCAATGAAAATTAAAGTCACTACAATGATTTTTGCCTTTTATTACGTTTCTTCATAATTTAAATACTATTTATTTAACTCCTCCCTAGTGCTAGAGAAACCCAGAAAAAAGAAAAAAAGAATATTCCCCTGGCCTCAAGAAGCTTGGAGTTGACTGGAGAAGATGACTAAAAACTGAAGACGGGGTGGGAAGGTGCCCAAGTGGCTCAGTCAGTTAAGCGTCCAACTCTTGGCTTCAGCTCAGGTGGTGGTGATCTCAGGGTCGTGAGCTCAAGTCCCACGATGGGCTCCACGCTAACTTTCTCTCCCTCTCCCTCGACATGCTCGCTTTCAAATAAATAAATAAACAAATCTGGAAAGAAAAAAAAAAAAAACACCTGAAGGCAATCGAGTCACTAAGTGCTGGGACGGACACGGGCATCTGTTACATGACGGAAGACTAAGTCTCTAAGGGACTCCCAGAGGACTTGATACTGGAGCCAGTTCTTCAAGGGACAGCTACTACCAGATGAAGGAGATACAGAGAACATTCTCTTAAAGAGAACGGCAGTGTGCAGTATGGGATGCCAAGGGGACCCTCTTTTTTTTTTTTTCCTTAACAAATTTGAATGTGGGTATCTTGGGACTCCATCCCCACACACCCCTGAAGGGTCCTGTTGGCCCCTGGAGGCCTTGAGTTTGCCACCGTCGGCTGGAAAGATGGCAGGTGATGGGAAGCCTGGAGTAGGGGGACCTGTTCAGGTCATAGAATGCTCAGCCAAGGCGAGAAGGAATCTGTGGCTGAGCCTGAGGGCCCTACAGAGCCCCTGGCCAGTTTGAAGGTGGAGAGAGGCAAGATTAGGCATACATTTATTAAGACATCGTGCCGAGACGTCATAACCGTGAGAAGCTTGTTTCTGGAATCCACGCAGATGATCAGAACGCTCCGAGTTAAAGTACTGCCACCAAATACAGAGTTGGGGGCGGTGGGTATTTGGGATACATTAAGGAGATGGAATCTGTAGTGTTTAGGACTTGCTTAAAAAGAGGGAAGCATTAAGGATGACTCTAGGGTTTTGGCTCAGGCACCTGGAGGCAGAGGACCTCAACATCCCTGAGGCAGGAGGGGGCAAATCTGTGGAGAGGTGATCATTTCCATTCGGAATAGGTTTAATGCCAGGTGTCCGTGGGACATCTATGTGGACAGTCCGACAGTCAGACTTCTTCCAATGGAACATATTCTATTCAGGGGCAACACGTCCTTTCAAATTCAAAATTTCAACCAACACACCTTTTTCAGACACCCTTCACTACCCCTTCATGCATAAAACCACTATTTGGTCCAAATATTTATTATCTTCTCTTCTACACTATTCTAAGAATCCTTCAGCTGGGCACTCTGCCTTTGGTCTCCAGACCCTCAGAGTCAGTCTGTTTTCAGAGACTCAAAACCCTTTCTTTCTTTTACTTTTATTCAAAAACCTATGGTGTCCCATTACGTATAGGATAAAGCCTTGGGAAATCAACCTTGTCTATCCCAATTATTCCTACATGCTTCTAGAGCCTCCTCATGCCTCTGGCCTCACCATGCACCATGTTCAGTCTCCCCATGCCTCCCTGCTCTCCTGAGCAGTCTGGCTCACCTCTGTTCCTTCTCCCTCCTGCTGTTCCCTGTACCCTGAGTCCCTTCCCCACCTCTTCTGCCTGACAAATTCTTACTCATTCTTCAAAGCCTCTCATGAATGCCACTTCCTGTGTGAAGAGGGCTCCTTTCCTCACGCACAGAAATAGGGACTTTGCCCAAGTTCCTGTTGAATTTTACACCTATCCCCATTAATTAATGATTGTGTCCTCGTTGACTTAGACTAGGATTTCCCACAGACCCTTTACGCGTCTTTGCCAAGCCAACCTCAGTGCGGGCACGCTGCTTCCTCAGCTTGTTTAAGTACAGAAACATGAGAATGAATGAGTTTCCAAGGTACAGATTTTGTAACTGAAGAGTCTTTGTGCCAAATTCCAATCCCATTTGTCTTTTTCTTCTTCTGCGGACTCCTGGGACCCACAAACGTGAACCTTCCCATCCCATCCAATAAAACCTTTCTTTGGTCCCCCTGCTGCCTGTCTCTTTTTCCCTGGTCACCAGACTTCGTAAGAATCTTTTTCTACATCTCTAGCCTTCCCTCCCCACTCACCCCTCAGGCCAGCGCAAACTGGCCTCTGTTCTCCTGCACTCTACTGGAAGTGGGGGCCCCTCCGCTCCCCACTCCACCCTCCTTCTCGCCCACCGGTTAGTGCCATTAGCATTTCCAAGGCTGTCCTTACTGTAACTTCAGCTTCACAGCGACATCATATCCTCTTTCTAAGACATAGCAACGCTCAAAGTCACTTACTACACTCCGTATTCTACAGAGCAGAGATAAAGAATCTCCGTATCCAAACCACTCTAGTTTTCTCTCCTGTCACAACCCCAGCCAGGGTGCCATGTTGCAGCCAAGCGGGCACAATCACTCTGCGCTCTGACCTCACGATGCACCTACAAGCTCTCACGCCTCCGCCCAACCTCTTAGCCCTACGGGATCTGCTCCTTCTCTCCACTAAAATCTGTCTTCTCCTCCAAGGGTGAACTGCGTTATTTTCTCTCCTGTAAAAATCCTCCTCTTACCCAGAAGTTATCATTCCCTTCACTGAGTTCCTATAGCCTGTCATCAATCAGTCCATCTCTTACAACACGTACAGCCTCAGCGTCACAGCAGATTATCAGAATGTCAGCCTCCTTTACTGAGTGATGAGCCTTTTATGATCAAGAACTGTGGGTCATTCGTACCTTAGCCCTCAAACCTTCAGGATCTCATACAGAACAGGCATTCAACAGATAGCTGATGAGATTACTTGGATTAATTTGACTGACGAAAGCCTCCCAAAAGTAGGAAGACCTCCCCCCAAAATGCTATCTGTTGTTTTCTGACATTTCCTCATTACTCCCACACAACCATTCTACTAAACTGCTATAAAATCTGGAATATTTTCAGGTAAAATTTTACACTGCAACAGATGTTTCTACCCATGGATATACCGTCGGGTTATTACTTTTTGTTTCTCGAAATTCAAGTGATCTCGCAAAACATCTCCAGAAACCAGCTCTCCTTCCAGGTGCGTCAGCTGACCCTGAAGAGTTTCCAACTGGTTTTCTGCTTTCCGGGCTCTCTGTAGAGCTTTCTGGTGAAACCCAGTTTCATTTCCCAACTGTTCCACAAGCTCAGATATTCGGGCTTCAAGCTGGGAGACCATCTGGAAACAAAGAAACAGACAAGGCTAAGCCTTGTTTTCGATGCAACAAAGTGTTAAAATCCAGTGCTCAGTCAGAGCAACATAATTATTTATAACACCAACTTCCAGATTCTTTGTACAAATTAAATTAAAAAACATAAAACTTGATAGCAGTCTTTGCCTCTCCTGAAAATAAATCTGCATTCATTATCTAATAAAATATTTCCATTGGTATTTTTAATTTTTATATAATTCCTTAAATGGGTTCCTTGAGAAATATTTATGGATCACACTGACTACACTTAAAACTGCCACTAATTTAGGGATTGCAAAGTTCAGCTAGAACAAAACGAAAGTTCAGACAAAGTACTATCAGACCTCTTTAAGTGTCATTGTCTGGAGAAACTCTTCCACCAAATATAGTGGATTAATAAAGATTATACAGTGAGTTAGGGTTTTTTTTTTAAGATTTTATTTATTTATTTCACAGACAGAGATCACACATAGGCAAAGGCAGCCAGAGAGAGAGAGAGAGGGAGGGAGGCAGGCTCCCCACTGAGCAGAGAGCCCGACTCGGGGCTCAATCCCAGGACTCTGGGATCACAACCCAAGCCAAAGGCAGAGGCCTCAACCCACTGAGCCACCCAGATGCCCCTGTGAGTTAGTTTTGATAGGAAACTTATCAGGAATTCAAGGGCGTGAAGATTTTTTTTTCAAGCTTTCTTTCAATTTTCCATGGAATATTGATTATTTATGCACCAAACTCTGGTGATGTTGCCTCTGTGCTGCATACTTAAGCAGTGATGTTATCGTTTTACCCTTCGAGAGGTCAAATTTCATACAGCAACTCTATGTACAAGAAGGCAGGAGAATCTGATTGCTACTTCCTCTCCTACAAAAAGAGACCACAGTTTCTCCATAAAGGCCCCCATTCCCTTCACACATCCCTAACCTGCGCATCCCTTCCTGAAGTTTCCCTTTGTCCTGATATTCCCTGAGTCGAGAACATCAGTTTACCAAACACCCCAGGTACACTCTGAGAATACTCAAATTGATTCTACCAAATCTAGTTTTCATGAAATGTTGAATTCAATAAAAAATACCAAGTTTGGAGTGATAGATTTGTTTTGATGGTTTGTTTCAGAAGAGAGAAAGAAAAAAATAGATTATTTACATAATACTTGGTACCACTCTTGCAAAATTGTAATAATTTGGGGCACCTGGGTAGTTCAGTCAGCTAAGCATCTGCCTTCAGCTCAGGTCCTGATCCCCATGACTCCCACAGAGTCACTGGACCAAGAAACACTCCACTGGAGGAAATAAAGCCTTATGTGTGTCTAAGAAGAATGAAAGAGCTGTCTAGATAAAAGTCTGTGAGCTTGCAGGAACTGCCTTTAACTTGGAAAATGACACAGGAATTAATCACAATCATGTCCTCTCTGTACATAATCATTTCTCATCCACATGGTGAGCCAGTTAGGAAACATCTAAAAGTAAGAGAAAAATGTTTGCCTCGAAATTCCACACCAAAATCTGATAATGTCGCAACTTTTGGTCATTGTGTAAGACATCCTTATTTCAAAAACACCTGCTCCAAGGGTACTGAAATTTCAAAGCTCAATAACATCTACGCTCATTTAGAATTCCTCGGAAGCCAATGGTAGGGCATTCCTCTAAGAGCACGGTTTCCAACTGGGGGTACTCTTACCCTTGAGGGACATCTGTCTGGAGACATCTTTGGCTGTCACAGATTGAGGGGGGAAATGGTGCGACTGATACCTAATGGGTAGAAGCCAGAGAAGCTGCTCAACACCACAGTGTACAGAACAAAGTGTACAGAACGGGCCCACGACAAAGGGTTATCCAGCCCAAAAACGTCAATGGTGCCAAGACCGAGAAACCCTACTCCAAGATCTGATAAGACTTTGAAAAAGACAATTCAGTTTTACTATAAGCAGAAAAGCAAGGAACAAGCAGAAGTAACTTACTGAAAAAGTGTGGGTGGTGTTGTGAATTCTACCGAGAATTGCAAACTCGGGAGCGTCAAAATGAGCAACAACAAAGTAAACAAGAAAAGCGAGGTTCAGAAAGTAGGAGTCAACCTGAAACAGTGAATTTGCCAGGCCCAGCCTGAACCAGCCCTGGGCCTTCCTGTGGGTTATTATTCAACCGCTGGGTGTGTGTCTAACCAAGGAAGCTGGCAGGAAGCACAGGCTCCTCAACAAACAGATTCATCAATTTGTAAATCTCCCATTCTTCAGAAACATTTCCAAGACAATATATGAAATCCATTTTTTCCTAATTTTACTCGAAGATGAGTCACATAAGACCCCAGCTATATGCTTGATTTGGGGCTTTTAAATAGCAGGAACAGCTATTGAAAAAAATTACAGGGTAGAAGAGGCAGACAAAGGCACTAAAAAGACTCTGAATCATTCTGATTTGCGGGGCGTGGGGGTTGGGAGAGAGGCATAGCAAGCTTAACCAATTTACATCATTTTGCTTTAGAAAATAAACATATACAGCATGCTGACAATTTCATGCCATGTTTCACATGCTGGATTAAAATAGTTTGAGGAAAAAAAAAATAGTTTGAGGAAAATGTTTGGGAACACAGAAGAGGGAAGCCATAAAACAAAATGGTAAAGAACCATTAGCTATTGAATGAGATCGACCGCAAGTCAAGGTAAATAACTGACTGAAGTATTTCTCGATCCTGGAGATAATTGTCTTCTCTAGTCCGGTACCAATCACAAGAACAACTGAGTTACTCTCAGAGACCTGCACATGTCACAGGATGGACATTTCATATCCACAAAGACAATCCTACACTTGGACAAAGGGGTCACTTGGGTTGCTCCTAAGAACACACATGAATTCTGGAGATTTTTTTTAAAGATTGATTTATTTTTTGAAAGAGAGAGAAAGAGAGAGAGAGGTTGGGGGGGGGGGTGCAGAGGAAGAGGGAGAGAGACCCTAAAGCAGACTCCATGCTTACTGGGGAGTCCCATCCCGAATCTTGATCTCAAGACCCTGAGATCACGACCCTGAGATCGCGACCTGAGCTGAAATCAAGAGGCGGGCGCTTAACCAACTGCGCCACCCAGACGCCCTGAATTTTGGAGAATTTTTAAAAGGAACTGAAAATGTTTAATCATTAAAGGAAATTATCAAATGCAACCCTGAACTCTAAGTTAGTGATGGCTTGGGGTATATGAGAAACATCAAAAGAGGGAAAAATACAACTTCTTCCTTGGACCGGCCTGAACTCATGGAAGAAAAAGATCACAATGGAATTCTACCTAGAATTTGGATATTATTTACTTTAAAACCTCATTAATTGGGACTTCGATAATTTGGATTTGATGGTAATTTAAACAGAGTCAGGCTGAACTTGACTCTGCTAAGCAAAGCTATGTAGTAAAGGAGAATTGTTAATAGTATAAACAAGACAAGAAAATTAAATAATCTTCAATCATATATGTGAATTTAAACATCTTTCTCCATGTTTTAAATAAGTCCCTTAAAAGACAGTTCAAGCACCATTATGAAGAGGAGGACAGAGAGGAAGAGAAGCGGGGGCACCAAGAGTTAATATTTGTCGTCATTATTGACCAGGAAGCGTGTTAAGGAATTCATAACAATTCTGTTTCATTCATTGCTTCCAACAAACAATAACCTTATGAAGCAGATACTCTTCCAGGTCTAGGAAACCTTGTCTGCAATTCCAAAACCCAAAAGCATCTGAAAACTGATGGCTTTTTTCCTAATTCACTTGCTTATGATAAAGCTTGCTGGGACCGGACTGGGCAGCAAACCCTACCCAGAAGCACCACGGAGCTCCTCTCAGTCCTGGTGCGCTCCGTGGGATGGAGCTGCCGTGGGTTTTGCAGCAGAACCATGAACATGGTTGACTACGGAGTGCTGCCCAGACCCCAGTGAGGAGGAATGTGTAAGTGTCGCTCTCTCCAATACCTTTCTGTGTTACTACTTTACCTTTTGAAACTCCAAAAAATTCTGAATTCAAAAACACATCGGACCCCGGGGCAGGGGGGCGGCTCAGATGAGGGAGGGGTGCGGCCCCGGAGCCTTCCCTGTCCCGCGGATGAGAAAAGAGCATCTCAGGGGCTGCCGTCGTAGAAACCTGCCAGTGTCCCACCTGGACTGAGCGCGTCCACAGCAGGGATGGGATTGAGCCCAGGCAGCTCTGACTCCAGAACCCACATCGTGGTCAGCGGTCACGGAAGTGACTCTCCAGGCTCCCAAAGTATGATATATAGTTGAAAGTAATAAAAACCACATTGGAAGGACCCAGCAAATGACTGTCCTCAAGAATCGTACAAGTGGCCACCTCCCACTCACCCTTTCCCTGCTCTCTTCCTGGCGGGTCATTTCTTGGATCCTTTCCAAAACGGCATCCTCCGTGGGCCCCGTCACGCCCCAGGTGCCTCTAAGCAGGGCTGCGACTTTCTCCCTGAATGAGGAGCACTGGCTTCGCGAAGCTGCAGCCGCGTCCAGACTGGTCTCCAGTCTCTTCTCCAACTCTCGGGAGTTTTTCTTCAAGAGGCTCAGCTCCTGCTTCGAATCATCCCAGACCCGCTGGCCAGCCAACAGCCTCTCCTGGAGGATCCTGACTTCCCTTTCAAGGACTTCTTTGGTCTGTAGAGCTCGGAGCAAGTCCTGAAACGATTACAGACAGTGAAGACGAGAACCTGAGTGGCCACTGAGGGACACCTGCATTTGCTTTTTTTTTTTTTTAAGATTTTATTTATTTGACAGAGGGAGACACAGCAAGGGAGGGAGCATAAGCAGGGGAAGTGGGAGAGGGACAAGCAGGTTTCCCCCCAGGCAAGGGGCCGGATGCGGGGCTCGATCCCAGGAGCCTGGGATCATGACCTGAGCCAAAGGCAGCCACTTAACAAATGAGCCACACGGGTGCCCCCTGCATTTGCTTTTTATTTCCCTTACTTACAGACTTCATGGAGTGAGGATGAATTCATCACATTCCCTGTTTAACCGTAAGCTCCCCACCACCTCTCCCTAAAGTTACTGAATTGTAAAGGCCATGTCAGGTAAACGGACGTGCCTAAGAAAGAGAAGGGATACAAAGCCAGAGCTAGGAGAAAACAAGAGACTGACCTATAAGCCTTTTCTGTGTGGACCTTGAGAAAGAGTTAATAAAAACAAACTGCTGGCTAAAATGCTGGTGGAGGCAAAACAGAGAGAGAAAAATTTACAGAATTAATTATCTGTTCTAAAGCTTGACATACCTGGAAATTGACTCTGAATAACATTAAACTTTCAGAGTCTTTCCTACACGTCCTATGCAATAAAAACTGTCTGAATAAAGATGCCTCCTTAATACTATTTTAAATAACAGAGTGGTGTTTTCACCAAAACATCACTGCATAAGAGATCATCAGAACTTTCTTTCAACATCCATTTACTGCGTGTCTCCTTGTCTCATAAAGTGGATAGAACCTGAAGAAGAGAGACCGAACTCTCCAGCCATTCAGTGGGAAGGAGGATTAAAAGTAGAGGGAAATAAGGCACCACACTGAGAACAGTAATTTGAAAGAATATAATATGTATGGTTAGGTTCACAAAAATAAATGAAGGGCGTAAAGGAGGCTACGGGGGCACTTAGTTCTATTTACTATAATCTAGAAGGGTCCAAAGTGGCATAAAAGGGACATCTTTTAAAGTGACTTAAAAAAAAACTTGTTGAGGATGAATGGATAAGGAAGATGTGGTCCATATACACGATGGAGTATTATGCCTCCATCAGAAAGGATGAATACCCAACTTTTGTAGCAACATGGACGGGACTGGAAGAGATGATGCTGAGCAAAATAAGTCAAGCAGAGAGAGTCAAGTATCATATGGTCTCACTTATTTGTGGAGCATAACAAATAACATGGAGGTCATGGGGAGATGGAGAGGAGAAGGGAGTTGAGGGAAACTGGAAGGGGAGATGAACCATGAGAGACTATGGACTCTGGAAAACAACCAGAGGGTTTTGAAGGGGCGGGGCGGGGGGGGAGGTTGAGGAACCAGGTGGTGGGTAATAGGGAGGGCACGTATTGCATGGAGCACTGGGTGTGATGCCAAAACAATAAACACTGTTATGCTGTAAATAAACAAATAAAAAAAAAAATCGGGGGAAAAAAAAAAAACTTGTTGACATGGCTTTCTAAAACACATGAGTCCACATCAGATAAAAATAAGCAACTGGTTAACCAATATTAACCAGTGTTAACTAGTAACCTGCTACGGTATTACAGCCTAGTTAACTGGGGGAAAAAAATTGTTATTTATTACAAATGGTATGTTAGGGTCAAAAGCAACAAAAAAGAAACATGATCTTCAATTAACAGATTCTATGCCTAAACAGGCCAGTAACATTTTAGGCTGCCAGTTAAAATGCACTCAACCCTGCAGTACGTGCCCTCCCTATTACCAACCCTTTCACACTGGAACTAGACTTTAAAAGGAATTTATCTCCACCAACAGCTTGGAGACAAGAAAGATGTTCCTTGAATTGCTATGACTTTACTTTTTATAAAAAAGAGAATATCTTACTTTTTTTTTCTTCTGGTGATTTTTTTTTTTAAATCAAGGAAGTCCCTGGCATCAACTTGAAATAAAAAGTTACTGAGCATGGCTAAGTAGTTAAGGAAGTCTGACCTTTTCAGAAAAGGAATGGCTAAACTAATTGTGGGACCTATTTTGTGAAATGCTTTGGTCTCAAGGTCCTGGCAACAGCTTCACTTCCCTGGTCCCTTTCGGATACTGGTCCTCTTTGTGGAGAAGCCCCACTGGTGCTAATTAAATTATGGCCCTTAAGGTAGAGTCAAGGACACTTTATCACAAATACAATATTTTAATACTTTACAGATTTCTTTTCAGAGAGTAATACAATAGGGGCTCCTGGGTGGCTCAGTTGTTAAGTGTCTGCCTTTGGCTCAGGGCATGTTCCCAGGGTCCTGGGATTGAGCCCCACATCTGGCTGCCTGCTCGGCAGGAAGACTGCTTCTCCTTCTTCCACTCCCCTTGCTTGTGTTCCTTCTCTCGTTGCATCTCTGTCAAATAAACAAATAAAATCTTTAAAAGAAAAAAGATAGTAATACAAAAGCTACTCAATTTGGATAACCAGTATCGCAACTGATGATAATAAATTAGGCCCCTACTTTACTTAGAAATGACCATCTAACATGTGGTTAGAAAACTGAAGGTCCCAAACTCAGTGCTGCAGAGATGATAATGAATTCTAATCCCCTTCAAGCTCTAAAACCTTCTAGAATATTCTGTGTTAACTTTTATATGGAAAGAAAACCCTAATGTAAAAAAGGGGAATTTCCATGACCCAGAAAGTGATATTTTTAACCACGTAAGAAAGGTCCTCAAAATACACACTAAAAAATATATCAGATGCTTGAGTACTACAGACTTACTGTCAGTTTGGAGTGTGCTAACCAACCAATGGCTTACACCAGGAGACCAATAAACACAGTGAAAATATTCCAGCAATGAGGAATTTTTTCCATCCCCAATATCAGACTCTTGTCTCCCTGCTTTCAAGACAAGAGCCCAAACCATTCCCCACAAATTCAGAGCACAAACCTTTATGACTGGTAAAAATCAGAAAACTCAATTTGTGGTCATAAAATACAGTGGCACGTGGCAGCTGGCCAGATTTCGTTTCTGGACACGTTTCAGCCCCATGAAGTCCGTGTTGTTTCTCACATGAAGTGCAGCCCTGGGGAGCCAGGCACAAGGCCTTAGGGACGGCCCCTCCCTCAGTGCTCTGATTAAGTGCTTCAGGGTTTCGAACACTGCGCCGATCTGCCGGAAACAGATGTCCTCAGACTACAAATGCAATTACCGCAGAGCTCGCAGAAACAGCCCTGAAGTGGAGTCTGGTTGCATGGCTACCTCAAGGATACGCTCAAGTAATGTGACATCGGTATCACTGGCCAGGTCCTGGGGACCGCTGTCAGACCACACTGACACACAGAACAAGAGACGAGTAGCTCCCTCTGAGCAAAATCAGGGCTGACCTCCACAGAGGAAATCATATTTGCAAAAGAGGACAGCCACTAGAGAGACGCTGATAGGGATGAGTTATTTAACAAAACCATTCACTTTTCGTTTGTCCTACCAATGCAAGAAATGAATAATGACCCCTTCACAACCACTTTTAACCAGAACAGTTGTAAATAATATGATTAAGGTATTCAATCTACCTTCCCAATTAAATGCATGTCTATATTAATTCTCATTAATTAATGAGAATCAATGCATTAATCATCATTAATGCATTACGTGATAAAGCCATTCAAAGGTTTGTTTTTAAAATGCAGTTGTTTCCTATTTTAATGCTGCTAACTATTAGATTTGGATATGCATGAGATCAAACTGCCTCTCGAAAATCCATGGCTAATTATTCTTTGGGTGGAGAACCTCTGACTTGAGTTAAATTCATCCAACCCTAGACAAATTACGTAAAATGAAAAACCAGTTGATTACTTTAACCTAGTGCAGTTAAAATTAACAAATAAACTCGGAAATTCTTCCTGAATGGGTACTCATATACATTGTTGGTGGGCGTGTGGATACGTATAATTCTGGTATAAACATTTAGCAAAATAGAATGTGCACACAGCCTGTGGTCCTGCGAGTCCAGTCCCCAGGACAGATCTGTAGGGGAGATTACTAAATACGGAAAAGGACATATGCACAAAGTTATTCCATTACAACTAGAGGGTATTATGCTAAGTAAAATAAGTCAGTCACAGAAAAGCAATTATAATGTGACCTCACTCATATGAGGAATTTAAGAAACAAAACAGAGGATCACAGGGGAAGAGAGGGAAAAATAAAACAGGATGAAACCAGAGAGGGAGACAAACCATAAGAGACTCTTAATCATAGGAAACAAACTGAGGATTGCTGAAGGGGAAGGGGACCGGAGGGATGGGAGAACTGGGTGATGGACGTTAAGGAGGGCATGTGATGTAATGAGCACTGGGCATTATAGAAAAACTAATGAATCACAGACCCGTACCTCTGAAACCAATAATACTTTATATGTTAATTAATTGAATTAAAATTAAAAAAAAATTTGGGGGCGCCTGGGTGCCTCAGTCGGTTAAGCATCTGCCTTCAGCTCAGGTCATAATCCTAGGGTCCTGGGATCGAGTCCCGCATTGGGCTCCCTGCTCAGCAGAGAGCCTGCTCCTTGCTCTCCCTCTGCTTGCTGCTTCTCCTGCTTGTGCTCTCTCTCTTTCTCTGGCAAATAAATAAATAAAACCTTTTAAAATTTTTTTTTTAATTTTTAAGTTATTCCATTACAGTATAGCAAAAGATTAGGTACTACACAAATATTCAGTGATATGTGACCAGCTAAACAAATACAAGACATCTATACCGTAGAACGTATGTCACTCATAAAAAGAACTAAGGAGGGACGCCTGGGTGGCTCAGTGAGTTAAGCCTCTGCCTTCAGCTTAGGTCATGATCTCAGGGTCCTGGGATCGAGTCCCACATTGGGCTCTCTGCTGGGCAGGGAGCCTGCTTCCTCCTCTCTCTCTCTCTCTGCCTGCCTCTCTGCCTGCTTGTGATCTCTCTGTGTCGAATAAATAAAATCTTTAAAAAAAAAAAAAGAACTAAGGATATTTTTTATGTACTGATATGGAAGACTCTCCAAGATACAGTCAGTGAGAAAAGTAAGGTGCCTAACCATATGTCTCGTGCCATTTGTACCTACATAAAAAGAGCATCTCTCTAGAAATAAGCAAAAGTAACTGCCAGTTCTGATCATCTCTAGAGAAGGGACCTATAGCTGGGGGCCTAGAAATGGAAGGAAGATATGACAGAACAGAGACAACTATGAAAACATCCAGGAAAGTCTGGTCCAATGCTGAGTCAATAGTGGTAAGAACACACACACACACACACACACACAGAAACACACACACCAGTTAGGTTGTCCCACTGACATCATTGGCCTTGAAAAACAATAAGAATTCAGCATAAGTCTGAAATTCTCATTACTGACAAACACAAGTTGACAATGAATTTAGCTGCCTGGGGGGCCAGCGTGTTCCTGAGCTTCGCCATACAACTGCTAACACTCCGCCCTGAGCTGGTCAGATTGTGCCTGGAGGACCATGGACAGTTCCCAGCTGGCAATGTTAAGAGGGACATTGTCAAAATGGAATGGGTTCAGCATCACATGCTAGCATTAAGCCTGTAATACAAATATTTATGTAACTGTTTTATTTAAAATGTTGTTTTAATTTATTTTGAATGTATAGAACGAATTTAAAAGCAAACCACAGAAGGCTTAATTATGGTTATAGAACAGAGTGTAAAACCTTGACAATGTAAATACAATAATAAAACTGAGAAGTAGAGAGAGGGAAGTAAAAATTAAAAAGCATTAAATTCTTCTACATGTGACAAAAAGTCTAAAAATATGATCTCACATTGGTGAATCAGGAATAGAAATGTATTCCTTTAAAGTCTCAATGATAAGTACCAGAAGCTAAAACAGGAATGCCCCGTGAAGCTAGAAGTAGGAGAGAAGGCTTTAAATTTTACTTCGGAGTCTTATAAACAAATATTATTTTAGTGCTTATTTTCATTTTATTTATTTTTTTTAAAGATTTCATCTATTTATTTGACAGACAGAGATCACAGGTACACAGGCAGGCAGAGAAAGAGAGAGAGAGGTGGAAACAGGCTCCCCTCTGAGCAGAGGGCCTGATGCGGGCCTCGATCCCAGGACCCTGAGATCACGACCCGAGCTGAAGGCAGAGGCTTTAACCCACTGAGCCACCCAGGCGCCCTTATTTTCATTTTAAATCTTCACCCAGAGGCCAGGACTCTCCCAGCCTCACAGATGATACGAAAGAAGGCTCAACGTTTGAGAGATACAGGCTGCTTAGCCAAAAGAAAAAACATAGAAATCCATGATAAGCATCTTCAAATGCTTTAAGGTTAGCCATAAGAAAGAGATTTCCGTTTATTCTATGAAGTTTCATTAAGATAGAACCAGGATGAGAATGTAAATTTTGGGGATTCTGATCCTGACATGCTATAATGAAGAACTGTCAAAAAAAATTAGAACTATACAGAGAGGGCCAGGGTGGTGCAGTCGGTTGAGTGGCTGAATCTTGATTTTGACTCAGGTCATGACGTCATGGTTGTGGGATCAAGGCCTGCATCTGGGCTCCTCACTCAAGACAGAGTCTCCTTGGGATTCTCTCTCCCTCTCCCTCTGCCCTACCACCTGTATTCTTTCTCTCTGTCTCTCTAATAAATCTTTTTTTTTTTTCAAGAACTTTACAGAGAATATGGATTTCCTTGTTCGGTACTGAGATCCCCGTCTCTGGAAGAGTTCAAGTGAAGGCTGGAAAACTAGCTAGACAGTGACATTTTAAAGATGATTCTGGGGGCGCCTGGGTGGCTCAGTGGGTTAAAGCCTCTGCCTTTGGCTCAGGTCATAATCTCAGGGTCCTGGGATCCAGCCCCGCATTAGGCTCTCTGCTCAGCAGGGAGCCTGCTTCCCCTCTCTCTCTGTCTGCCTCTCTGCCTACTCGTGATCTCTGTCAAATAAATCAATAAATAAAATCTTAAAAAAAAAAAAGAAAGGAAATAAAGGTGATTCTGATTCCACATAGAGGGTTACATGATCTAGATTCTAAAAGGCCGTAAGGTCACTTCCAACATCATGATTCTAAGATTGTAAAGAGATCTTCAATTTCTTTAGTAGTTGGTCCTAGTAAGTCCTCACTTCCAGGAACTTATTTCCAGATGCCTATACCCTGAAAATGATTTTGCTTCTTTGGATCCCTGGGTAAATATAAATAACTAGGGAGAGGAAATAAAAACACAGAGCATCAAGTGTGATGGGCATGTCCCGAGTACTTCGTGTATATCATGTCATCCAGTTCTAAGAATAATTTTAAGAGATGGATCCTTAAATTATTTTTCTATTTTACAGACAAGAAACTGAGGTTCCGAGAGGTAAGGCCGTATACCTCAGATCACATAGCTAAATGACTCTGGAGTCCAGATTAAAACCTGAGAGCCCAGTCTTTTAACCACTCTACTCCCTGAGAACTGTCCCATGCTAGTCTCTCTTCCATTCGCTACTTCATGCTAACAAACCAAAAAAGCAGAAGGGACATCATTCCAAACCAGACCTGCCTGACTCCAAAACCAATAGTCTTTCTCAGCTTTGACTCTAGCTACCAGAATTAAAGGAAATGTCAACAGCATGAAGGAAAAGAAGCTGTTTAAAATCCCGTAAGTTTAGTTTCTGATCTGATCTGAACTTGTATGGCCTATAGGAAATGCATGTGTGGCTTGTGGAGAGTAAGTGCCTACTCTTCTGAACCCTGGACTACTTAAAAATAACAGAAAGAAAAACTGCCAATCTTTGAGAGTTGTTAAAACATACTTCAATATTAAGTACTCAAGATTTTCAAATAATATACTTTCCTTGCATATAATAAATCATCTGGTTTTTTATTGGGGAAATTTTCATAAAGTAAATAGAGTTTAAGAAAGAGAAAAGCTGAGTTTCGTAAAACAGCACCCAGCCTGCAAATATTACTACTCCCACAGTCATTCTGGGCTTCCCTAATAAAGTAAGTTTCCTACCTCAAAAACAGAGCTTTAGAAAGCATTATGAAGACACTTCCTGAGGCCATTAATGTGTCAGTAAAAACCATTTGACAGTATTTTTCAGTAGTAAATCTTTGCAGTCATAATCCTATGAATGAGCACTTTATTAAAGACCTCTAGTTTTTTATTACACTTTTTTTTTTACAATTTTTATTATTTTGGCAGGAACTACATCCTAAAATGAATGTGTGTCCAAGCCTGAACAACACTGCATCATTTACAAGTAAAAATACATATGAGAAACAAGTTGTTGTTTTTTTTAATGGGCTCTTATAGCACATTTTCTTTTTTTTTTTTTAATATTTTATTCATTTGACAGAGAGAAATCACAACTAGGCAGAGAGGCAGGCAGAGAGAGAAGAGGAAGCAGGCTCCCCGCGGAGCAGAGAGCCCGACGTGGGGCTTGATCCCAGGACCCTAGGATCATGACCTGAGCTGAAGGCAGAGGCATTAACCCACTGAGCCACCCAGGTGCCCCTATAGCACATTTTCGTATTGTCATTTCCTACTGCTCATCTTCAGAAATGCATTCTTTTTTTTTTTTTTTTTAATCTGATAGAGAGAGACACAGCAAGAGAAGGAACACAAGCAGGGGGAGTGGAAGAGGGTGAAGCAGGCTTCCCACCAAGCAGGGAGCCCGACGTGGGGCTTGATCCCAGGACCCTGGGATCATGACCCAAGCCGAAGGCAGACGCTTAACGACTGAGCCACCCAGGTGCCCCCAGAAATGCATTCTTATTCTCTGCCTAATTTTCAAGGCTTGATATTTTAATCATTACTATTTGTAATCGAATTCAAGTTATTCATTCACTAAGGAAATTTGCATAGCTACTTATTGCTGCTGTCTCACTGACAAATAACTTGCATCAGACAGGTATATAGGACATAGCTGTGAACACACATGGAAAGGGATTACAGATGATGGCAAAATAATGTCATGAGCAGGGTTCAAATCCAAGCTTTGCCACTTAAGAGCTATGTGAACTTGAGCAGAGTACACTTAGCACAATGACTGTGCTAATAGTAAGTGATCAATAAATGGTGACTATTATAGAAATGGTTACTGATAGGATTCGTGTAAAAAATCTGAAAGCCTGAAACTGCTCCATTCAGAAGTTTCACTGGTAGGTAAAGCATTAAAAGCATAATTCTGAAATACTTTTATGTATATAGTAAGACAAAGCAAAAGAGTAGATATTACGATTAAGATTCACAAGATACTAATATAAAGCACAAAGATAATAAGAAAACTCTATCACTTTTGATTAAACATACCACTAAGAGTTGATTACTAAAAATGTATTTCTAGCTCAGTCCACCAAAAGAAACAGCCTAATAGCAGTAAGCGCATCGAGAGCCTAAATCTTAGTTGTAAGCACCATTCTCCAGGGAAAGGCACCAACGATCCCTACAGAACAGGTCGATTTTAGTTCTGTGTCTGAAAATTCTAAGTGATCCTCAGACCACAGAAAGGTTATAAGGTCACAGAGACCATCCCAGAGGGGCTGCTGCTAGGCCAATAGAGTGAATTTGGAGCACCAGAAAAAAAGTAATCGACTGTAACACAGTGAGTAAATATAAATCCATGTGTCCACAGAACTGAAAAGAAAAAAATAAAATCTTTTCTTTACAGAAGAATGCCAGCTAATAGGCAGAAGAATGGTAAAATTTGAATATTACCTTTTTGCCCCCCCCATGATGTAAATTAATCCAGACAAGAATCAGTGATGATGATAATACCACTCAGTAAAGTCAACGGGGAACAGAAATAAACCTGCCAATTATCAGGAATAATCTGCCCAGGGATACCTTACTTAACTGAAGAAGAAAAAAAAAAGTCCCTTTACGCTAAAGAGATGGGCAAACTTAGTGTCAGCAACAAGGAACAATCCAGTATAACGTGCCTATAATATGACATCTACAACTTAAACTTTGAAATGTCCTCGCCAAAAAACATTGAACCTGAATCCAGTCCAGTCATTATCTGATTTTGAACTACATCTCCTTTACCACTTAATTGTCTTCTATGTATTTTGTTAACGGATTGCACTGGCTCGCTTTCACTTTTGAAAATTCACCATTATTATTAATCCCATAATTCGTTTCTTTGACACAGAATATAAAAATATAGTTGAAACATCATATAGCATGAAAAACATATAGGATTGATTGGCATACTCAAACACAGCTTTGGGTAATTTGAAAAGATCAAGCAATTCATTATACTATTAAAGGTCTAGTATTAAGGTACTTCCCTTTGACAGTCTTCTTTATTTTTTTAAGATTTTATTTACTTATTTGACAGAGGGAAAGAGCACAAGCAGGGGGAGTGGGAGAGGAAGAAGGGACTCCCCACTGATCAGGGAGCCCAACGTGGGGCTCGATCCCAGAACCCGGGGATCTGACCTGAGCCAAAGGCAGATGCTTAACCGACTGAGCGACCCAGGTGCCCCATGACAGTCTCTTCTCAGTAACACCCACCTCCTTCGATCTTGCAAGTATATATATTCTAGGGTTTTGTCTTACTGACACATTCTCCAGCATGACAAATAATATCAGATTATTCATAGCAGCCTTGCTTATAACAGTGTGTGGTATATTCCCATTTTATCTTTAAATGAAAGGAAAAATATAATGCAGAGCATGTTGCCGTTTGTATTAATATTAAATTTTAAAAAGAGTAAGTATACACATCATAGAACATTTCTAGAATGGTATAAAAAGATAACTGTTAACAGAGTTTGCCTCTGAGGAGAACAACTGCGTGGCTAGCCGGAGGGGTGGGGGTGGGGAAGATTTTCACCATATAACTTTTTTTTTTTCACCATATACCTTTATGTCTATTTGGAATTTTGTATCTGGTGGATGCATTACCTATCTGTTCGAAAAAGGTTAACGTTTGAGTTTTCAAAATCCTTAGAGGCTAACTAAAGGAGAACATAGTTCTCTACAGACTCTACCTTTAAATATGGTGTGTGTGTGTGTGTGTGTGTGTGTGTGTGTGTGTGTGTGTTTCCTAATTAGGAAAAAGCTATGTATCCAACAGCCTGCTCGGGTCACCGAGTCCCACGCTGCCCCCCAGCCCTCCTGCTGACAGCAGCCTCTGGAAGCTGTGGTCGGTCATGCCAGTGTGCTCACCCACATCTGGCTGTCAATTTCCGCTTCATAAACATGATCGCGGATGCACATACACACTTCACATACTGTACCTGGTTCAGCTTGTCTCTTTCCTCGGTGCAGGAGGCAGCTTTTTTCTGCTCTCTGTTGACTTCAGAAACCAGCCTCATGATGGTTTCTCTGCTAGCTTTTGCTTCCATCTCATGGACATTTATAGTCTCTTCAAGAGTAACAATCTGTCCTTTCACCAAGGCGTTTTCCTCGCACAGCTCTCTAAGCTGTAGAGAAAGCAGTTACAGCTAGCTGATAAAAATTAACAACTTCCTTCGGCTTCCTGTAAGCAACTCCGATCTACGTACCCCGCTGACTGCATGATCACAGGATACCCGGGGAAGCACTATCCCTCCATCCACTCAAAAGAACACATTTTCAAAAGCAGCCTCTAAACTCTGTTGTTATGCGCAGACCCAGTGATCAAATTAAAATTAATCAAAAGATAGCTTCAGGGCAGCGCTACTGAGAGCCTTGCCAAATGCTTCCCGACAGAGCAGGCACCAGCAAGCCCCTGGCTTAAATAATCGAGGAAAGGTGATGTTCCACAGAGATTACAGCAGGGGAGGGAGCAAAGGACTTCTATTCTGCCCACGTCTGCTGGCGCCAATGGCATGCGAGGCGCTACCTGGGGTGGGGGGGTGGGCACAGAAAAGAAAGCAGGACTTTGTTTTTAAAAAGAAAATCCTCCTAATTAATATAAGCATAGAAAAATCCCGAATAACATGCTCAAACAGTGTCTATCATTAGGATTAGCAGAGCTTTTCACTCTCTATGTTGTGCGTTTAGGCTGTCAGCAGAAAGCATGAATAAAATTTATAAGATTTACAAGGAGGGAAAATGAAATCAGACAAGCTCCTTGGCCTGCGGAACCAGCCCTGCAGACAGTTCAGGCTGGAGGGCCACGAGGACGCCTGCAGGAAGAGCTGAGACCCCACGTTAGAGAGTCAGCATCTGCGTTATGATGCTCTGGGGAAGCGGCATATCTGGCAGCCTCAGCACCTGGCCAACAAGGCATCTGGCTCCCAACTCAGGGCCGTGCCCACCCTCCCCAACACTTTTCTGCATATGTGTATGCTCAGTCCCCAATATCTTTCAAAACTCTGGAAAAGAGTTGAAAATTGAGCTGTCCTATGACCCAGCCATTACACTACTGGGATCTACCCCAAAGATACAAATGTAGCTGTCCGAAGGGTCACCTGCACCCCAATGTTTATACAGCAATGTCCACAGTAGGCAAACTATGGAAAGAACCCAGATGTCCATCAATAGATGAATGGATGAAGAAGGGGTGGGTGTGGGTGTGTGTGTGTGTGTGTGTGTGTGTGTACACAATGGAATACTATGCACCCTTCAAAAAATGGAATCTTGCCATTTGCAACAACAAGGATGGAACTGGAGGGTATTATGCTAAGGGAAATAAGCCAATCAGAGAAAAGTAGGTATCATACAATCTCACTCATATGTGGAATGTAAGAAACAAACCAGAGGATTGTAGGGGAGGGAAGGGAAAAATAAAACAAAATCAGAGAGGGAGACAAACCACAGGAGACTCTTAATCAGAGGAAACAAGTAGGGTTGCTGGAGGGAGGGGGATGGGGGTTGGGGTAACTGGGTGATGGACATTAAGGAGAGCACATGATATAATAAGCACTGAGTGTTATAAAACTGATGAATCACTGAACTCTACCTCTGAAACTAATATATTATATGTTAATTAATTGAACTTAAATTTTGAAAAATAATTTTAAAATAATTTAAATTTAAATTTAAAATAATTTTTATTTATTTTTTTAAATATTTTATTTATTTGACAGAGAGAGATCACAAGTAGATAGAGAGGCAGGCAGAGAGAGAGAGAGGGAAGCAGGCTCCCTGCTGAGCAGAGAGCCCGATGTGGGACTTGATCCCAGGACCCTGAGATCATGACCTGAGCCGAAGGCAGCGGCTTAACCCACTGAGCCACCCAGGCGCCCCGAATTTAAAATAATTTTTAAAAAGGAAAAATTTTCTACCTCAGAGGGGCACTCCTCAGCCAGTCCATGTAAACTAGCCTGTCACACCTCTAACCTGCCTCACTATCCCCACATCCTCGTTGGTGTTTCTTCCCCTTTACTACATGGGATAATATTGGATATTTGTTTATTTCCTCATTATCTTTATCTCACAATAACAAAATTTCTAGAAGAGCAGATTCAGTCTTATCTCATTCACTGCGGCACCACCAGCTCCCAGAACTGTGTCTAGCACATAGTAGTCACTCACTAAATATCTGTGAAATGGATGAATGTCCGGTAAGTCCTGAGGAACACCTCCTTGGTTTCTTGGGGGAGCAGGGGGTGCACATGTGGTTGGGAAAGCTGTGAAAGGGAGGAAGTGGTTTTGAAATTGAAGGAGTGGTTTTGTGCCACTTCCCAGGGGACCACCTAGTGAGTGTTGATCAAGACAGCAGCCTTTCTCCTCTGGACCAGTGATTTTTTTTTTTTTTAATTTGAGATGCTAAAGCCCTAGAACCCTAGTATCTGTTTTAAAACATAGTTTCTTTTGTTATTCAGGTATGGGGAAGTGAACAGATCTGGAGAGAGCTGCCGCTGCAAAACAATTTGTTACTCACAGTTGTCAAGAAGAAGGGGCACGCTGTGCCACATGAGGCCACGGAGGGAAGCACCAGGTCAGTCAGGAGATGAGGACAGCAAGGAAAACAGAGGTAAGAATCTTTGTCATGTTTTCCACAGGATGAGGTGAGCAAGGCGAGGTAGCAGGCTTGGGACTGACTAGTTAGAGTAATCTGAGGTGTGTAAGTGCTGTGTGGTACCTAGCCCTGTGGTGATCCGGGAAGGTGGACATTGGCCCAGAGCCTGACAGAAAAAATGGCTGGGGTGTGGTAGTGACTGGTTTGCATGTGAAAGCCATGCTCCCCAGAGCGTCATTTAGGAGAAATTGGCTAACCCTCTGAATCAGTCTCTCCTGGGTCAGCAAGACCCCAGATGTCAAAGCATTCAAAATACAGAAGACAATAAGGCATAATTAATACAATATCAACTTCCAGATTAGCACCTGGAGCTCATCTCTGATGAGGGGAAGGGTGTCATGAAAGAAGAAAGTTCTCCATTCTCTTTTCTTTTCCCCATCATTTGGCTCTGAAAAACAATCTCCCAAACTACACTGGCCTGTGGACTTTGACAGACAGGCTCCTGGTCCACGTGTGCAACAGGGAAGTGGAGGAGAAGCATCTAGAACCCTCGGGACTATCAGGCCTGAGCTATCAGAACCTGTCAATAAAGTGGAATGCTTCATGAAGTTAACTGAAACAATTTTCCACCTTGTAGGAAGTACAGCTGAGAAGCTTACTAATAAGATTCTGAGATGTGGCTTTAAGAATGGCTGCATGGATTAATGAAATAAATTGAAGAAGACACAAATAAACGGAAAGATATTCTGTGCCCATGGATTGGGAGAGTTAATATTGTCAAAATGTCCATATAAGTCAAAGCAATCTATAGATTCGACGCAATCCTATCAAAATCCCAATGGCATTTTTCAGAGACATAGACCAATGATAATGTTTGGATGGAATCACAAAAGAGCCTCAATAAACAAAACAATCTTGGGAAAGAAGAACAAAACTGGAGGGATCATGTTGTCTGATTCCAAATGATATTACAGAGCTATAGTCATCAAAACAGTATGTTAACAACATAAAAACAGACACATGCGTCCACAGAATGGAACAGAGAGATCAGAAATAAACCCGCACATATACACAGTCAATTAATTTACAACAAAGGAGACACAATATACAATACAGAAAGGATAATTTCTTCAACAAGTGATACTGAGAAAACTGGGCAGCCATAAGCAAAAGAATTAAACTAGACTATTACCTTATAGCACACACAAAAATGAACACAACGTGGATTAAAGACTTGACTATAAGACCTGAAACCATAAAATTCCTGTAAGAAAATATAGGCAGTTAGCTCCTTGACATCAGCAACATTTTTTTTTTTTGGACCTGACTCCAAAA
This sequence comes from Meles meles, assembly GCF_922984935.1. NCBI lineage: Eukaryota > Metazoa > Chordata > Mammalia > Carnivora > Mustelidae > Meles > Meles meles. The sequence goes on from NC_060070.1 coordinate 15,617,473, forward strand.
GCAAAGTCAACAAAAGCAAAAAATAAAATAAAATAAAATAAAATAAAACAAAATAAAATAAAAAATAACAAGTGAGACTCTACCAAACTGAAAAGCTTCTGCATGGCCAAGAAAACCATCAAAAAGGTGAAAAGGCAACACACTGAATGGGAAGAAAATATTTGCAAATCATGTACCTGACAAGGGGTTAATACTAAAATAAATAAAGGCCTCGTATAAGGAAAAAATCCAATTAAAAAAAGTGGGCAGGGGCACCTGGGTGGCTCAGTCAGTTAAGCTTCTGCCTTTGGCTTGGGTCATGATCTCAGGGTCCTGGGATCGAGTCCTGCATCAGGCTTCCTGCTCAGCAGAGAGTCTGCCTCTCCCTCTCCATCTGCCTCTTCCCCCTGCTCGTGTGCGTGCACACACTTGCTCTCTCCTTCTCTAATAAATAAAATCTTTTTTAAAAAAAAATGGGCAGAGGACTGAATAGCCATCTTTCCAAAGATGACATACAAATGGCAAACAGACACATGAAAAGATGTTCAACATCATTCATCATCCAGGAAACACAAATCAAAACCACATGAGGTTTCAGTTTACATCCGTCAGAATGGCTAATATCAAAAACTTACAAAGTAACTATTGGAGAGGATATGGAGAAAGAGGAATCCTTGCGCACTGTGGGTGGGAATGTAAACTGGTACATCCACCGTAGAAAACAGTATGGAGGCTCCTCAAAACATTAAAAATATAATTACCATATGATCCAGCAATTTCACTTCTGAGCATTTATCCCAAGAAAATAAAAACACTATTTAGAAAAGATATATGCGGGGCACCTGGGTGACTCAGTCCATTAAACATCCAACTCTTGATTTCCGCTTAGGTCATGATCAGGGTCATGAGATGAAGTCCGGCAATGGGCTCCATGCTCAGTGTGGATTCTACTTGTCCCTCTCCCTCTGCTTCTCCCCCCCCCCACTCGTGCTCCTTCTCTCAAATGAATAAATAAAAGAAGATATATGCACACATATGTTCACTGCAGCATTATTTACAATAACCAAGCTATACAAACAACCTAAGTGTCCATCAATAGATGAAAAAAGATATATATATAAATTTATAAATACAGATATATATTCATATATATATGGAAAATTATATATGCGTGTGTGTGTGTGTATAAACCTTGAATACTACTCAGTCATATAAAAGACTGAAATGGGGCACCCGGGTAGCTCAGTCAGTTAAGCATCTGACTCTTGATTTTGGCTGAGATCATGATCTCAGGGTCATGAGATGGAGCCCCACATTTGCCTCCATGCAGGATATGGAACCTGCTTAAGATTCTCTCCCTCCCTCTCCCTCTGCCCTCCCCCCCCAAAACAAAGAGAGAGAATGAATCTTTGCCATTTGGGGCAACAGTGGTGGACTTTGAGAGTATTATGCTAAATGAAATAAGTCAAAAGACAAATACTCTACACTTTCATTTATATGTGGAATCTAAAAAACAGGTGAGCCAAAACAAAACAAAAAAAGCACATGAATATGGAGAACAGAGTGGTTGTTGCCCGTGGGGAGGAGGATGGGGGCTACAGACTTCCAGCTGGGAAATGAACAGGTGATGGAGATATGGTGTGCAGCATGGTGACTACAATCCTAGGACACATTTGCAAGTTGCCAGGAAAGTACATCTTGAAAGTGTTCCTCTCAAGAAAAAAAATAATAAATTTTTTATAACTCTTCATGGTGACAGATGGTGACTAGACTTACTATGGGGATCATTTCACAGTGTATACCAGGTCAAATCATTATGCTATACCCTTGAAACTAATATAATGTTGCATGTCAATTACACCTTTTAATAAATTTTAATTTTAATAAAAAAAGATTGGCTGCAAGGAGATCTGTCAGGAAGCAAGGATACAAAAGGTGTGAAATGAGCAAAGATATGGTGAGACCTCCAACACCGTCAGGTGCCCTAATGAATCACTATGTGCTGAGTGAATTATTCATTGAATATAACCAATTTCCACCTTACTGGCAACCTTATTATTATTTGATTCCAGTGGAAAATTAAAAAGTACTTTAGAACTAATCTTAACCTTAGACTCAGTAAGTATCCCCAAAATGACACAGCTGGTTTGGGTGTGGGTTTCGTGTGTATGTGTGTGCTTCTGTCTGTAACTAAAACAGAAAACTCCCTAAAACACATTGTTAAGATGAATGATCAGTTGTATTTGGCAACCTAAATATATGTAAGACAAAACAATTAATCTTTTCTGGATAGTAATTAATCCCAAATAATGTTCGAAAGGACTTTGGAATTGAGCTCAGAGAGGTGATAAGGCTTGTCCCAGATCACACAGTCAAGCAATGCTATATTTGGGCTACTGTCCCATTCTCCTGCCACCCCCAGACTCAATCACAGCAATTCCATTCACAGCGCATGTCAGAATGACTGCTACATTCGTCGTCTTTTTCATGCGCATTCACCTTTAGAATTAAATCTTCATCTGATGCCTTTTCATGCTTCTTCTCTGGATCTAAGAAGTCACCAAGTTGAGCTAGAAATTCCTCATGTTTCTTGCAATTCTTCAAGGCTTGATTCTTATTCTCCTCATTTTCCTTTAAACATTTTCTACAGGGCAAACAACACATAAGTCAAGTTATAACACCACAGAAGAGATCATTCATCAAACAAAGTTCAGGACTTAAGCTCTCTGATCCAATCACCACTTTCATCACAACACAGTTTCCTGGACACAGAACACATCATTGCCCTGCAAGCCATGTAAGGGCTGCCTGTCAAAGCCAGGTACCTACGGTTGGCAGAAATGTACAAAAATTTTCATGGCATCTTAGATCTTGTAACAGCAAAGGAGACAGACTCTCTGCCTCTTGTCCTGGACCATTTAGGATCTGCAGCAGTGGCAGGAAATCTCTAGATCACAATGGATGTATGTAGTCATGGGTTTCTGTTGGGTCCTCATGAGGAAGTAGGACAGTGCTATGTTTCTTCTAGGGTATCATCCCTTGCTTTATTTTCAGACGTTATGCAGTGATCTATATAAGTGTTACTTAGGGCATACCCCGGGTGATGCCCAAGCATAACTATAATAAAAAATATATCAGCAGCAGGGATGTTCAAAGAGAGAGGTGTTCAATCACCAGCAAAGACCGTTACCAGTTTTCATACATCCAGAGTGTTTTAAGATACTGAAATGGGCCAGTCAAGGAAAATCAGTTGATTATGCTCTTCTATGAATATTTCATTTCAAATCTCAGATAGGTTTGCTGAAATAGCACGGTCTATTTCTAATGCTTTACATGTTACAGACTAAGAGATCATCAAAAAATAGACATAGTTTAAAGGCAAATTAGAATCATTTCAGTAATTTGGTATCAATTTTTCAGTACCCAAGATAATAAACATGATTATTGCTTTCCCTTTTTACCATGTTCAGTGTTTACCGCAAATTCTTTCACTCTATTCAAAGATTAACAAAGCATGTAATTGCATACACTCAAAAGCATATCATATTTCTGTTTAGAAAAATGTGTAACAATAAAAGACCAACATCAATATATCTCTGAGTTCTTATTTTCAGCATATGAAAGGTAAAATGTATTCAGTCTCTCTGGCTCATGAAGAGCACAGATAATGCTATGATGTGGACTGATTTACGTGCACGATTCCACCCAGTTGGTCCAAGACTTCAGTCTTGCTTCTCCATCCCAAGTGTGTCTGAACTATTCCCACTTCTATGTGCATTTCACTTGGACCCAACAAAGTTCTAGGAATCTACCCTAGGGACACGATCACTACATGTGAAAATAGGAGTACACATGAATACACTTGGTTTATAATGATTCTTTGAGTGAAACCGACCTGAGTGTCTCCAAGAAATAACAGAAAGAACTGGTAAGTAAATTATGATATTTCAGGCAATTGATAACGTGGGCTAATAAGGATGATACAACGAGTGACTTTTTAAAATATTTACAACATGGGGGCACCTGGGTCGCTCAGCTGGTTAAGTGCCCAACTCTTGATTTTGGTTCAGGTCATGATCTCAGGGTCATGGGGTCGAGCCCCACATCGGGCTCTATGCTCAGCCCAGAGCCCATTTGAGATCCTCTCTCCCTCCCTCTGACCCTCCCTCTCCTCAAGATCCATCAATCAATCAGTAAAATCTCTTTTTTTTTATTTTTTCAGTGTTCCAAGATTCATTGTTTATGCACCACACCCAGTGCTCCATGCAATACCTGCCCTCCTTAATACCCACCACCAGGCTCACCCATCCCCCTGCCCCTCCCCTCCAAAACCCTTAGTTTGTTTCTCAGAGTCCACAGTCTCTCATGGTTTGTCAATCTTTAAAAATACATGTCTACAACATATTATTCAGTAAAAAAAAGAAAAAAAAAGTTCATTATATGATGTCAACTACCTGAAAACCTGTTCACCAGAATCTGAAGTATAGCTTCTTCAGAATCATAAGGTCTTGAGGAATTTTAATGTTTTTGGCAATTTTCGATATCTTAAAAAATTTTTCTTACAATCAGTACATATCATTTGTACTATTCATTTATTTAATAAATATTTAATATTTATTTTATTTATATATTATAATAGTAAATAAAATATAATATTTAAAATATTTAATTTATTGTTTATTTATATTATTATAATTATAATTATGTATAATTATAACATGTTATAATTATGGCATAATAATCATTATTATTATTTATTAAATATTTAATAAATGTTTACTGGATACTCACTATGCACCAAGCCCACTTAAAGGCACTAAAGATACAGTAGTGAACAAAACCGATGAACATCCTTGCCCTCACAGAGCTTACGTGCTAGTCAGGAAGATGGACAGTAATCAAAATCATTGTTTGTGAAATGTATACAGTTATAAAGAAAAAGCTGGAGAGAAAATAATTAGGCAGGAAGGGGAGGAAGAAATATATGGGGGAAGCAGAGTGAAATTTTAGATGTCATCAGGCACGGAAAACCTGGGAAAGCGACTTCTGAGTGAAGACCTAGAGGCAGCAGAGGGGAAGCCATGCAGTATCTGGGGGAAGTTTTCCAGGCCATGGGATTAGCAAGTGCAAAAGTCCTGAGGTAGAAACACACTTGTTATGTTCAAAGGACAGCAAAGGACCCAGTGAGCTGAAATGGAAAGAATAAGGGAGAATGGAAACAAAACCAGGTCAGGATGAGCCCTCTAGGTAATAGAATATCCTTTGTCTTTACCCTGAGAGAGAAGAGAAGTCACTGCAGGCCTCTAAGCAGAGGACCAACGAGATCTAATTTGTGTTTTTATAGGATCACTCCAGCTGCGAGGGGCACAGGCAGCAGCAAGAAAATCACTTCGGAGGGTACTGCAAAAATCCCAGAGAGAGATGGTAGCCCCTTGAATCAGGTTAGAGGCAATGAAGGCAACAATGGGAAGAAGTCAAAATGTAGACTTATTTTGCAGGTAGAGATGAGGGGACTTGTTGAAGGATCACACACAAAGCGTGAAAGAGCAAGAGGACCAAGGATGGTGACCAAGACTGTTGACCTGATGAACTAGAGGAATGGAATTATTACTGGAGATGAGGAAAGGAGCAGGAGCATTCTGTGGGAACAGCACGAGCTCCATTTGGTCAGGGTAAGTGTAAGATGCCCATTGGACATCCACACGACCATGTCCAGTAGGTAGTAAAAATATGTGGGTCTCTTTTGAGGTCTGAGAAAAGATCCAGGCTAGACACAGAAATGTGGGCCTCACTAGCATTTGGATCACACTTAAAGTCATGAGATCACCGAGAGACTGAATTTAGACAGAAACCAGAGGAGATGCAAAGACTGTGTGCCTGGGCATGCCAGTCTTTGGAAGTCAATGAGATGAGATGGAGAAAACAAAAGAGACCACGGCAGGGCAGCTAGAATGGAGAGATACAAAACAGGCATGGGGAGTGTCCTGGCAGCCAGAAGAAGAAGGTGGTTCAAGGAGAGAGACCAACTGTGCCTGATATACTGGTAAGTCAAGTGAGATCAAGACTGACCATTTAAACCTCATTGTGGGGTCACTGGTCATAGGAGTTTTGCCATAAGGTTGGGGGGTGGGGAAGGAGAGGGGGAGAGGACAAGAGTTGGAGGTGTTGGGTCTTCTTTTTTTTAAGATGGAAGAAGTAAAAGAAATATAAAGTATCTTATTATTAAAGTTATCTAAGTTATTACATGTAGAATTTCAAAAGTATATTTTTGGAAGAACTAGTTCCCAGTTTTGTCTCAAGAATTACCTTTTGCCAGAACGAAGTGTGGAAACCCCACATTTTGTGATTTTTCTGCATAAATGGGTAATAAAAGCTAATGAGGAGTATTCGGGGTGGTCTGGAGTGGTCTGGGCTTCCAGGATATTTTTACAGCTAGCTTTTGAATAAACACTTCCCTCTCTGTGCCATCCCACCACCTCTAGTTAAACCTCTACTTACAGAAAATCTTCTAAATTCTGTATATGAGCACTTGCAGCCCCAATCAAGCAGACATAAACATGCTTAGGACAATGCCTTGTTTGTTCAGGATTCCTGGTAGCATTTGGAAATGAGCTTGAGAAAAATTTTCAAGACTCCGAAGATATTTGAGGTTCAAGATTTTTTTTTTTCCACATTGAGTTTCAGGGCCAAATAAGGCAACAACACGCCAGTACCTTCAAGGGCATATCCCGCTATCAGGAGCTAGTATTTGAACACTAACAATCATGAAATATATTGAAATACCCTTACTGTAAGTTCTCATCTAGTTCCGCAACTTTCTTCTTTAACTCCTGGTTCTCCGTGATTGCAGTGTGAGCTGCGATTTCGGTTCTAATTTTAGAAGCGGTAAGCACTGCTGATTCTTCTTCTAGCTCCCGAACTCTGTCTCTCAGGGAAGTGAGGAGAGATGATTTTCTAGCATTATCTTCTCTGTAATTCTCCATTTCAGCTTTCAACTCTTGACAGGAGGCTTCTTTCGAAAGCATCTTGGATCGGAGGTCTCGAAGCTAACGTGGAAAACCCGTAAAAAGGAGGAAAGGGATTTCAGTGGCGTAAGTGTGAAGTACTTTCGAGAAACCCAAAACCATCATTTCAAATCTCACACCTGCGTTCATGACTTAATCCAACTGTATTTTCTTTTTTTTTTTTTTTTCACATCTGTATGTGTATCACCAGATGGGAACTTACAACTAAACAGTGGACTTCACATACGGTCTCTTTCAAAGCCAACTGAGCCATGTCTTGGGGTGACTCGGTGTCACTCAAGAGACTTCTGTGGTGTATTTTACAAAAAGCAATAAAATATTTTCAACGGTAACTCATTTCCTAAATCTGCATTGCTTTTACTGCTGCTGACAATGAAACAAGAAACCTACAAACTAAGATACCATAAATTCACAGCCACAGCTGATTCTTAAGTAGATACAGACTAGTTGACATGTCACCGTAGTTCTCCCACTTGCCTTCCGGATCCTTATTGTGGGGAAAAAAAAAAATTAATAATAAAAAAATAATAATAGATGTCTGGGGAAAACACAGAAGAAAAGGAAAATCCTTACAGGATTTATACAAAAGAAACATTTTAACTTTTATAAATTCCATGGCATCAAAATATTGTACAACATATGGGCGCGATTAAGATGTCAGGTCCGCCCCATAAGAAAACTTGATGAGGGGCACCTGGGTGACTCAGTGGGTTAAAGCCTCTGCCTTTGGCTCAGGTCATGATCTCAGGGTCCTGGGATCGAGCCCCACATTGGGCTCTCTGCTCAGTGGGGAACCTGCTTCCCCCCCACCCCGCCTGCCTCTCTGCTTACTTGTGATCTCTCTCTGTCAAATAAATAAATAAAATCTTAAAAAAAAAAAAAAAAAAGAAAAGAAAACTTGATGAATGAGTATACTTCTTTGGAACTATGAGTAAACATGTACACAATTTTTCACACATACAAGATACCAAATCGCCTGTCAGTGGATTCCTGGCAGGCCAGTGAAAGTATAGTCACCTCACAGGCAAGCTCAGGCCCCCTCAAGCCCACCAGGCTGTGAGCAGAGTGGATCCAGAGGGACTCTCTCAGGAACTCCACCATAGACCTGATCCAGTCCAGAGGGAAGATGGACTCCAATCAGTGTCCTAGAATTTCCCCCCCAGCCAATCTGAACTAACACTGGGAAGGGATCCAGAATTCCTTTCTAAGACCTCCAGACTGCAAGCAAATCATGTTAAAGATACATATTCAGGGAGATACTAAAAATGACCCAACACCAAGGCAACTTCAACCAGAGTCATCGGGTGCCCCCAAGTGTCTCAAGGCTGTGAAGCTCCTCCAACAGCTAAGATCCAGCCCATGTCACCCTGCTCTGCACCACAGCAGGGGCACCACCTTTCAGGAATTTTCTCTACAAAGGAAGTAGGCACACCAAAGGAGTATCACCTTTGCCAAAATGTGTAAAGCTGTGTCCTCCCGTCCTATTTCCAATCACTTCTACACTCTGTTTCACTCTCTACGAAGCTAAAATGGCCCATTTCTAAGTCACAAAGATACATAGTCTTACCTCAGACTGAGCGCATTCAAATTTGACCAAAGTTGCCGCCAGTTCGCTTCGAGTGTTTTCGGCCACATTCCGATAGTGGTTTAACTGCTCCCGAGTGACTGGGACTTCCAAGGGACAGTTGTAAACTTCCTGACAGGGTTCCCCCAAAAGACAAAACAGAAAGAAGAGTTTTAAACAACCTTTTCTGTGCAGCTGTGCAAAGCAAGATTACACACAGAGCATTCTTCATAGCCCCGATGTCTCGAAAACATTACCCAGGTCATGTCTTTGTCCTTATCGCTTCACTCTCAAAATTCTGAAGGAGGCGGGAGGAGACCAGGAAGGAGTGACGCGCTCTCACAAGACGGCATTTAAAAACCGGCCTTTGTCACCATAAAGAGCTTCCTTCCACCCAACTCAAATGCTCCCTGACCTCTGACCAGAATGGATTGAGTCCCCACAGGACTGTCGGGACAGACACAGTGTGACAAGGTCCACAGCAGAGAGGCAAATTTCATTGTCCTTGCATTTCCAGACTACAAAAATGATCAACTCACCTCATCTTTTGACTAAAGGGCATCATTTGTTTACCAAAGAGATCGTGTGAGTTGAAGGCAAAAGGCTGTCTCCTTCCTAATTATTCACTAAACCATTTATTCTCAATCTCATAGCCTCTCTGGGGATCATGACTCATGAAGGTGACTCAGATGAACTTGGGAGACCAGCGATCGTGGGGCAAGGCCTGAGGAGACCTCGTCCCACCCACCAGGCAACAGCCCTCAGCTCCACAGATGGCCGCCAATGCAGAAACGTGGATCTGAGCCGAGCCAAATTTTTCCAATTTTTCAAGACAAGTCCTATATCCAGACTTTCTGAAGTAAAAATTCCCAGTTTTTGCAACTTGGCAACTAATTTCAATGTTTAAAAAAGAAACACCGTAGGAGCCAAATAAACACATCTGCAGAGCAGATTTGATGGGTTTGGCCTGTGGGTCAGAGTCGACGAACTCTGGTTCTATTACTTACACCATGAGGCCTGCTTCTTTCAAGAGTTATTCCTGACCTTGGACAGATACCTATGCCTACATCTGTCAAGTTTCCAAGGCCTGTGGTCTTTGCAAAAGACACACAGAAAAGCCATTCATTTTTGAAGGAATATGAGAGAGGTCACACAAAGCAGGTTTTCCTGGAATTATCTACGAGGCCTCAGGGGACACACGAGTAAAACTGGTTGATGGCTGCCCAGCTCCTGAACTGCCAAAGACTACTGTTTGGAAATACTCGAGAATGCAGAAGTCCTCTCAAAGCCCTTCGCTTGACAACAAGCGTTGTCATGACTAGTGTGTTTCGACACACGAAATGCCAGACAAAACCTTCAGTGCACCTAGTAACAGCCCGTGTTTGCCAATCACAACATATCCAAGAAGACGGTAGGTGTGTACTCCTGGGGGGAAAGCATGAAAGGCTGAACGACATCAAATGAAAGAACCACATCCTGGTCAGCCTCACTTTATACTCAGAAGTGGCTTTCCCACCCCTAACCACCACAGCAAGATTTCCCAAAACAGGCCACATAAGGACTGTGGCCACTTATGAGAGGTATGAAGTAGAGTGTGTAGGACACATCATTTAATTTTACGTCTTTAAAGATTTTATGTAGGGGCACCTGGGTGGCTCAGTGGGTTAAGCCTCTGCCTTTGGCTCAGGTCATGATCTCAGGGTCCTGGGATCGAGCCCCGCATTGGACTCTCTGCTCAGCAGGGAACCTGATCTCCCACCCCACCCCCTCACCTTGCCTGCCTCTCTGCCTGCTTGTGATGTGTCAAATAAATAAATAAAATCTTTAAATAAAAAAATAATAAATAAAGATTTTATGTATTTATTTATTTGAAAGAGGCAGAGAGTGCAAGCAGGGGGAGGGCAGAGGGAGAGATGGGGAGAGACTCTCAAGTAAGCTCCACACTGCGCACAGAGCCCGACTCGGGGCTCAATCTCACAACCCTGAGATCATGACCTCGGCGGCAATCAAGAGTCAGACGCTTAACCAACTGAGCCTCCCAGGCGCCCCTGGATGGCACATCATTTTATAAAATTCATTAGGAAAATAAGTTCTTCAATAGCTATGATTATTTCTTCCAATGACTAGATTCCCTTTTCAGGGAATGATGCAATCATTCTATCGTGTTATATCTCCTTCTTATGGAAAAGTATTATCCATTGGAGATAATATTAAAAGCCACCCAAGACAGGTCAGATATGGCCCTTCATTTTAGGAGGTTACGCTCTAGAGCAGAACACTACCAGAAATCATTTACATCTTCAGATGCAATAACACAGTAAGATCTCGTGACCACGGATGCCGGGACCTGGCCCACATTTCACCGAGTTTAGAAGACAGTTGCTGGGTCTACGTCACCCTTTGAAGTCCAACAGACTAGAGATGATTCATCAACAAATATTTACTGAAAACATACTGAAGGCCACGTACTGAGCTTACACCCTACTGAGAAAAAGAGCATTTATCAGACAACCACACTAATGATTACATAATTACAAACTGAAATGTGTGCAAGAAAGAAAAAAAGGAGCAAACAAAGGAAAGTGTGACTTACAACAGAGACGTGAGAAGGAAAGATTTCCCCCAAAGAAGTGATGACTGAGTAGGTATTAAATAGGCAAGAGGTAATGAAGCAGGTGCAATACCCATCATTCCAACAGTCAAAAGCCTGTGCAAGAGTCCTGTGGCAGGAACATGTTGTGTAGTCAAAGATCTGAGCAAAGGCAGTGAGGCTGAGGGACAAGAGCAACTTAAGAACAGTGGCTTGATAAGAGAGTCTTAATGTCACAAAACAAACTGATGGTTGCCGGGGCGCTGGGGGGGTGGGTAATGGACAGTGGGGAGGGTATGTGCTATGGTGAGTGCTGTGAAGTGTGTAAACCTGGCGATATAATACATTATATGTTTATAAAAAATTAAAAAAATATTAAAAAAAAAAAGAACAGTGGCTTGGAGGGCAGCTCTGAGCTTGTTCACATGTAGTAGTGCCAGGTAGGGCTTCTTTTTCAGAATATTCCTGGCTATTTCTAACTCGTGCATCCTGCCATATGAAACATAGAATCCACTTATCAAGCTCCCAAAAATCCTGTTGGTATTTTCTTGGGGACCATGCTAATTTTAGAGATAAACTTAAGAACAGACATCTTTTAAATACCAAGGCTTCCAACGAAAATCACGTGGTTTTTTTTTTCCCCATTTGTTCACGAATTCTTCTATGTCTCTCAGTAGCTGTGATGACTAATTTTATGTGTCAACTTGACTGGGCCACAGGGTGTCCAGATACTTGGTTGAACACTATTCTGGGTGTGTCTGTGAGAGACTTGCTGTGAGGTTAGCATTTGAATTGGTAGACAGAGTAAAGTAGATTGCCCTCCCCAGGGGCAGTGGGTCTCCTCCAAGCCACGGAAGGCATGACTAGAACCCAAAAGGCTGAGGAAGGAAGAATTTGCTCTGTCAGGCTGTCTTCGAGCTGCGGCGTCAACGTCTTCCCCTGCCTTTGGACTCAGACTCAGCCTGAACTTAAACTATCAGCCCTCCTGGGTGTCCAGTTTGCTGGTTGCAGGTCTTGGGATTCTCAGCCTCCATTATCCCGTATCATAAATCTCTTTCTACAAATGTATGGGAAGAGGAAAAAATTATAGAGAGAGAACCCTGCCTAGAGACACCCCCAGGCTGAGAGGGCTCCGGAGTGTACCACAGAAACCCACTCCCTCAAGACCCTCCGAGGTAGCCTGACAGAGAAGAAACGAATGGCAGTAGCAGGAAAAGGGTTACAGGGATCAGGAAAGACAATCCAGAAGCCGAAAGAAGAATACAGGAACGTATTCCTTTATGACTAAGCTCTTCGTCTCAGCCCTCCAGCCACCCGACAGATCCTAAAGAAGTGTTGGTCCCATCTCCTAGACATCTCCAGTTTGGCTTGGAATTCTTTCACCTGAGCTAAAAGCTGTGTTGTTGTTATGGCTCTTTACTTTCTGGGTTTGTCCTGGATTTCTACTTCATGACACCAGGCTCAGAGCTCCGTATGCATTCGGGGCTGACGCTCACGGGTGGACTCCACGGTGGTGGGCCAGCGTCCCCTCAGAGTTGGATCTCTTCGGACTGGGCGGTCCCTTTGCTCTACCAGCCATCACCGATTTTCCCCATCCTCCTTGTCTATGTTATTTCCACTTGGGGGAATTTATTGAGGTTTTCGTGAACACTCAGTTTTATGGACACTTGAAAAGGTGTATCCTCTGCCTTCGGGGCTTGGAGCCCAACATCTAGCGGTCAGTCCTACCTTGCTCGTTATTTGAACTGGGCCTTTCTAGCCCAGTCTCATTTCTGTCCTTTACTCTGTCATGAGCTGAGGGGTGACCTTAACCTCCTGTCACTACTGAAAATCTCTGCCACCTGGCATCACTGGTTCTCTTGCTTTAGGAGTGCTGGTGCTGTCTGACTTGGTGCAAAGATTCAGAACTCACCTTCGTGGTGAGCTGTACTGAGGAGCGTCATAACACGCTCACGTATTCCTTTCTGCTCTGAATCCAGTCTTTGCTCATACTGAGCCCGCGATCCCCGATTTCTTTTTGTTTGGATCTGACAACGTATACCTCTGTTCCATATTTTGATCTTCAAGCTTCCTGGATCACTTTGTTTTTCGTGTCCCCTAATACAGCCGGGTTTGACATTGCAATTGGTCCTAAAATTCTTTTTCCCCGTCCTGGATGTCTCCGTGACGTTTCCACCTGTCCATGGGACACATAAATTTGGTCTTAGGTCTGCTGCATTCTTTTATGTTATGCTTCCTGTTTTCATCGCTTTTCCAAAATCTTTCGCCACGCATCTGTTTGCTTTGCTTTGTTTGGTCGGATCATGGGGAAAGTTTGCATTTTTGTTCCAGTTATTTGTTTAAAACTGTAAATCATACCATTTAGACAACATCTGCTGATTCACTGCAAGAGCCTAAATTCCCTTCCTTGCTCCTCTCGTCCCCTCCCTTACAACTTCTAGTTTTTGATCTTTATAGCCTCCTTCCAAATACCTGCCAGTGTACCAACAAAACTGTTAGATGGAAGAAACCGAAATGCTTATGTTTCTTCCTCTCTTCCTCTGACTTGTCTTCTTTTCAGGGGATTCTAATAATACACCTGCTTAATCTCTTCTCCATGTACTCCACTTCATTCATTTCTTCCCTGTTACTTTTTAATTCTTTATTTCCATTCCATCTCTCTTATTCTCCCCATTTCTTCTCTGTGCTCACCTTCCTGCCTGTGTCCCTTTTTGTCTTACTACTATTTCTGCAATGGCTTCCCTCTTTTTTTTCTTTTGTCTTTTCTTTCCCAAGCGCCGCCCAGGTCACATTTCATCTCCTCTCCTCACCTTCCTGTATCTTCCTTGAAGTCCTGTATCACCGCTTTCTGAACGCACTTCAGGCACGTCTTGACTTTACTCAATTGTTTTATTCACGATGAATGCTTGGTCACAAGCTTTCCCATGCTGTTTCCTTTTGGATTGTTCATTAGAAGGTGAGTGCTTGCTGGGCCCACCGTGGAAGAGGTTAGTGCGCACAAAGGGACGGGAAGGTAAAATCACTCATGTTTCAGCTGAGACACAGGATTTGTGTACAACTTCCTTTGATCTCTTTTTCGTTCCAGCCCATGGAGTGCTCATCACGATGTAGACATTCCACGAGCCCCCTGCTCCACAGCATCCTACAAATCTGGCTCATAGTGTGATTTCTACTTGTCTACTCTTTGGAAGCCAAGGAGGTGCAGAGAAGCTCCCCTTCCCAGGCCACACACCTCCATCCTCTCTTGCAAATGAGAGATGCTGGTTGCACTCCTCTGAGTTCACCTCCACTCCTCATCTTTGCAAAAGAAGCTTTCCCAGCCCTTCCCACCCTCCCCACACACCTCCCTCGACCTTTGCTGCTTGGGAAAGGCTTGCCACTTACTTTGTCTTGCAAGATTGTGGCCACCTCCTGAATCGGCCAACAGTGGACTTGTTTCTCAAGGTCTTTGTTGCTTGTGACTAATTTCCAGGAATAGAAGGGAGAAATGTTATCTGTACGTCACCACTTTAAAACTAGAAGTACCTACATAGATAGATTTTTTTACCTAAATGGCCCTTCAGTCACTTACGAGCGTAAGAAAAAATGTCCTTTCAAAAATTTTCATTTTGAAAAAAATAAATCTAGTTATAACAATGTGATACTCAATAGGAAATTAACAGAAAGACCAACAGAAACCCCAAGAACAGTCTTTAGTCTCTAGTGCTCAGAAAAATCTAGTGTATGGAAAAAGTGGAGAAAAAAATATTGGACAATAAAAAATGAAGCTAATTATTAAAGAACAAAAGAAAGAAATTTTAAAGTTGTATTACACATTATAAGTCAAACTAAATTTGAGATAGACTTGAAGTACTGAATATTAAAAATACAATAATAAAAGTACTATTTGTATGTATCTTATTTTGAAAAGGATGTTCTAAGCATAAGCAATGAAAGAACATCAAGAAAAAGCTCACATATGACAAAAAATTTTGAAACTTCTACGCATTAAAAATATGTAAACAGAATTTAAAGTGAAGAGCAAACTGAAAAAATATCCACAAAAGTAATACAAAGAGTCAAAACCATAATATGCAAAGAACCTCCTCAAATTAATAAGAAAACAAATACTGTAGAGAAAAATTACATAAAAGAACTAACAATTATCAGAAGAACTATAAATGCTTAATAAAAGAGAAGTATTTGGGGTGCCTGGGTGGCTCAGTGGGTTAAGCCTCTGCCTTTGGCTCAGGTCATGATCTCAGGGTCCTGGGATCAAGCCCCGCATCAGGCTCTCTGCTCAGCGGGGAGCCTGCTTCCCCCCTCTCTCTGCCTGCCTCTCTGCCTACTTGTGATCTCTCTTTCTCTCTGTCAAATAAATAAATAAAATCTTTAAAAAAAAAAAAAGAGAAGTATCCTTCCTCAGTGGTCATCAATTAAATACAAATTATACTACCAGTGAGATATTATTTCTGGTCTTTAAAATTGACATTTTATTTTTTTTTAAGATTTTATTTATTTATTAGAGAGAAAGAGATCGCAAGTAGGCACAGAGGCAGGCAGAGAGAGAGGAAGGGAAGCAGGTTCCCTGCTGAGCAGAGAGCCCAATGTGGGGCTCAATCCCAGGACCCAGAGATCATGACCTGAGCCGAAGGCAGAGGCTTTAACCCACTGAGCCACCCAGATGCCCCTAAAATTGACATTTGAAATACACTTAATAATCAAGTGTATTAAAATAGTTCTAAAAACTAAGACAGAGAGAGAGAGAGAGACAGTTCTGTGAGAAACACAAGCTGACACACTACTCATAGAAAGCTAAGCTGGTATAAAATTTCCAGAAAAAGATTTCATAATATATATCAATGAAATTTAAGTTAATACTCTTTGCCCGAATGAGTTTCCTTCTCCTAATCTTATCTGAAGAAAGGGAAATACACCAAAAGATTAAAGACAAAGATATTCAGAAAGGCAATCATTAGCAAAATTTTCTAAAAATTTTCAACAGCAAAACTGAATTAGAGCTCAAGAACAGAAGCATGTTAACTTGAAGAAAAAAGAAAAATAAAATGTTACAGTCACAGAATAAAATTACACTCAGTCATTAAAAATCATGTTGTTGGAGAATCTTCAATGACAGGGGAAAATGTAATATAGTTTTAGTGAAAAGAGACAAAATATAAAATTACACATGCAGTTTCATCCCAGTCATGTACAAAAATTTATAGTTATAGATCCCTAAATAACAGACTGAAAGAAATTATTTTATATGTATCAAAGGATTAAAACATAGAATATTTTTTAAAGATTTATTTATCATTGGGGGGGCAGGGAGAGAGAATCTCAAGCAGACTCCCCAATGATCACAGAGTTAAAACCTAGAATATTTTGTTTTGTTTTGAAAGATTTATTTATTTATTTATTTGACAGACAAAGATCATAAGCAGGCAGACAGGCAGGCAGAGAGAGAGGAGGAAGCAGACTCCCCGCTGAGCAGAGAGCCCAATATGGGGCTCGATCCCAGGACCCTGAGATCATGACCTGAGCTGAAGGCAGAGGCTTTAAACCCACTGAGCCACCCAGGCGCCCCTCAAACCTAGAATATTTTGAACACTTACAAATTAATAAGAAAATCAATAAAATGAGCATACATATAAATAGAGAATTCTCATTAAGAGAAATACATAAAAAGATCCTCCAACCTTCCTAATAATCAGGTGAATAAGAATTAAAACAAAGACACACCATTTTTGGTACATCGATGTGAAAAAATAGATTTGATAATAACAAGTGTTAGCAAAATATAAAGAAAGGGTTATCTTCATATGTAGCTGCCAGGAATATGAAATAGTTAAACCCTTTGGATGCTCTACTGGTTTCACTGTATTAAAATCAATGTACTGAGGCATCTGGGTGGCTCAGTCGGTTCAGTGTCCGACTCCTGATTTCAGTTCAGGTGGTGATCTCAGGTCATGGGATCAAGCCCCATGTTGGGCTCCACACTGAGGGGGGGCCTGCTTGAGATTCTCTCTCCCCCTCTCCCTCGGCCTTTCCCATCCCTCATGCACACACATGCATGCTCTCTCCAATAAATAAATAAATAAACAGGAGTTTAAAAAAATAAAATCTATGTATTTTGTGTATTAAATGTAAACATTATGCAACTGAGCAGCTCTACTCTCCAATTACCTCCCCATGAAAAACACTCATACATGTGCATAAAAATATGTTAAGGATTTCCATTATACTATGGTTTGTGATAACAAAAGAGGGAAGGGAGGAGGGCTAAAACCATACAAATTTCCACTGACAGGGCAATTACTAAAACAAGGCATTTACATCCTATGGAACACTGTGCAACACACAGGGTGAGCTAGATCGTGTGTTTGAACATAATAACATCGCCTCGATACGTCACTGGACAAAAATAAGAAAGTGTAGAGCCATGATTTGACACTCTTTGTCATAAAACATAAAATTCGGTTAATGTACTATTTAGTTTCCATAGATATATGTAGAGAGAAAAAAAGAAAAAGGTCGGAGAGCATACACATCACCTCCGTAACAGTACTCACCTCTGGGTGTAACACGAGAATTGGAGCTGGGTGTAGGGAGAAGGCAAGGGTTTCGTTTTTTCAAGAAGGATGTATGTATGCATTATTTGTATAATTAAATATAATTATAATTTAAAGAAAAGGAAAATATTGGAAAGAAAATGTTAACTGTAGTTATCTTTTAGTTATAGAACTAGATTTTCTTTTCCTCTTTCTTCTACATTTCTATATTTTCCAAATCCTTTACAATGACCATGGATTACTTTATCTTTTTTTAATTTTTTTTTTATTTGTTTATTTTCAGCATAACAGTGTTCATTGTTTTTGCACCAAACCCAGTGCTCCATGCAGTACGTGCCCTCCCTATTACCCACCACCTGGTTCCTCAACCTCCCACCCCCCCCCACCCCGCCCCTTCAAAACCCTCTGGTTGTTTTTCAGAGTCCAGTCTCTCATGGTTCATCTCCCCTTCCAGTTTCCCTCAACTCCCTCTCCTCTCCATCTCCCCATGTCCACCGTGTTCTTTGTTATGCTCATGGATTACTTTCTTAATCAGAATAAATGTCTCCCCCTGAATTCACACACACACACAAAGAACAAGAGCAAGGATAGACAAAAATCACAAACCCACAATGAACTGTCTTTATGAGGAACACGAGCACAAAGAAGCAACCCCAGACAGCAAAGAAAACTCAACACACATGACAGCAGACATTTCAGGGGAGTTTTTCTGTTAGGGAAGCCTTTGTGTAATTAGCCAACTTTTTTGAAAATTCCTCAACTTTTTCTACAAGTATTAAATTATCTTCACTTCTCAAAAAAACTAATTTTACCCTATTCAAAATTGGCAAGATTAAAAATTTATCCATTTGTCCTCATCTGAGGATAATCTAAGTTATTAGGTACCTCTCAGCTAGGCTATGAAGCAATTTTATATTAATTTTAGAAAGCCAACTACATATTATTTGATTCTGCTACTGATATTTTTATGATAATGACAGAAATTGACTCACAGGGTGGCTCATAGTCTGCTCAGAATAGAGTATGGTTTCAAAGCTCAATGGCATCGAGGAGACATAAATTTATTCATCATTTAGTACACAATGTGCCCAATTATCTGACCTCAGGACAATGTCTTGGGCCAGTCTTGCTACTATGATATTTAGTTGTCTTATTACCCCCATGGACAAAAAAATGAGAAGAAAATCACTGTCTGCCTGTGACACACAAAATCTCCTAATCCATTCCTATCTTCCTATGCTATAACCAATCTTCTCTTTGTTCCAGCATTATCCCACACTGCATGTACAAGTGTGTGACCAAGGGACTCTCAGTATGGAGTGCTTCCTGTAGTCTCAGTGTCTGTCTCTCTCTCTCTCTCTCTCTCTCTCTCTCTCCTCCCTGCCCCCCTTCTTCAAGCTTCCAGGGCTGTCCCAGGCAGCAATCCCTTCTCAGACCTTCTCCCCTACTCTCCAACTTCTTCCCACCAAATATAGTTTCTTCCCTAGTTTACAGCATAAATTAAGCCTTGCAAATTGTATTTCTCCAACATAATCAATGCTCTAGTCAATTTTTGACCACTTATCTGTTCTTATCCCTAATTTGAGGGACTTTCCTGGTCCTTCTGCTTTCGTTTCTTTGTATATGTGGATTTGGTTTCTGGGGATCACTAGTGCCTGCGGGGCATAGTGTGATGTGTGCGGAACCCAGGAAGTAAATCCTTGTAGTTGTGGGAAAAGTTTTAGAAGAGACATTTCTACACAAGTTTTGTGGAAAAGCTGATCTATTATTTTCATATTATTTTCCAATTCCTTGGCTCTTAGATGTCACTCTTATTCATTTAAAAACCCTTCTAAGGGGGCACCTGGGTGGCTCAGTGGTTTAAGCCTCTGCCTTCGGCTCAGGTCATGATCTCAGGGTCCTGGGATCGAGTCCCGCATCGGGCTCTCTGCTCAGCAGGGAGCCTGCTTCCCCTTCTCTCTCTCTGCCTGCCTCTCTGCCTACTTGTGATCTCTCTCTGTCAAATAAATAAATAAAATCTAAAAAAAAAAAAAAACCAAAACCCTTCTAAGGAGGATGGAAGAGTAGGAGGATGCTGAGCTCACCTCATCCCTTAGATACAACTAGATAACAGCCGTGTCAGTGTAAATAATCCAGAAAATGACACAGAGACTGGCCAAATAGATTCTCCACAGTTAAATGTAGAGAAGAGGCCTCATAGAAGAGAGTAGAAAGGACAGAGACAAAGTCAGGGGGAAATAGACCTGCAGAACGGTCGCAGAAGGTAGGGGGAACACCACAGATATAGAGAGGGGAGACAGACTCTCACAAGACGGAGCCTGCACAAAGAAGATGAATCCTCATAACATTTGGCTTTGAAAATTAGAGGGACTGGGATGCCTGGGTGGCTCAGTGGATTAAGCCTCTGCCTTCAGCTTAGGTCATGATCTCAGGGTCATGGGATCGAGTCCCGCATCGGACTCTCTGCTTGACAGGGAGCCTACTTCCTCCTCTCTGTCTCTCTGCCTGCCTCTCTGCCTGCTTGTGATCTCTGTCTGTCAAATAAATAAATAAATAAATAATCTAAAAAAAAAAAAAAGGAAAATTAGAGGGACCAAATTCTATGATTTCTTGCCATCAGTGGGGCTTAAAACTTGGAACTTTAAAAATAACAGGCTTGCAGAAGAGCCAGGAACACAAGAGGAAACTGAGTCCCTGCACTTAAAGAGACAGTGCAACAAATAACTCCATGGAGACATAGCATGGAAGCAGATTTTGAAAAACATCTGGGGCATATGGAACAGAGATTTGTTTACCAATCTCAGAGCATGGGTTAGTGGGGTAGGGATCATTCAGAGACTTCTCTGGGAACACAAGAGCTGGCAGCATCATCTCCCTCCACTCCTCCTCACCATAAACACAGGAACTCCTGTGGGAATCAACCCTGAGCCAACATTCACTACATAACTTGCTAACAGTGTGCCCTGCCGACATGTTTTCCTGTGGAGCCAGGCCAGTGTATGCCTTGCTAACACTACACATCCAGCCAGCGCACTTTTGCAGATCCAATCCTGCTGCAAGTCACCTCCCAGTGATGCAGACCTTGCTGGCACTGTGCACCCCACCCCCCACACTCTCCTGAGGTTCAGTGCTACTCTATCTCTGCTAAACACCTGGTCTGACTCAACTTAAGCCCAAAGTGGCCTTAGACTGTCCCACTAACACCACAGGAACAAAACACTGCCCATAACACGTAAAGGGTGCTATTGAAGATGACCTGCCTAATGACAAATGGGATTCAGCCACAACATCAGTGTGCACAGACACACACAGGAGACACCCCTGAAGTGCCAGGTGCTGGTGAACAGAGGACACTGAAGCGCAGGGCATTACAGGACATCTTTTTTATAAAGCCGCTATTTTCACTAGCAGAAGGCATAGTTGACTTTTCTAATACAGAGAAACAGACAGAGTTAGGCAAAATGAGGAGACAAAGGAATATGTTCTAAGTGAAAGACTAGGACAAAAATCACAGCAAGAGACTTAAACAAAACAGAGGTAAGTGATATGCCTGAGAGAGAATTTACAGTAATGGTCATAAAGATGGTCACTGGACTTGAGGAAAAAGTGGAGGACCTCAGAGAGACCCTTAACAAAGAGATTTTTTTTTTTAATTTAAAAGAACCAATCAGATATGAAGAACTCAATATCTAAATTTAAAAATAAATAGATGGAGGGCGCCTGGGTGGCTCAGTGGGTTAAGCCGCTGCCTTCAGCTCAGGTCATGATCTCAGGGTCCTGGGATCGAGTCCCACATCGGGCTCTCTGCTCAGCAGGGAGCCTGCTTCCCTCTCTCTCTCTCTCTGCCTGCCTCTCTGCCTACTTGTGATCTCTCTCTCTCTCAAATAAATAAATAGAAAATCTTTTAAAAAAATAAATAAATAAATAAATAGATGGAATAAATAGTAGACGAGAGGAAGTAGAAGAATGAATCAGTGACCCAAGAGGACAGGGTAATGAAAAGCAATCAAGCTGAATAGGAAAAAGACAAAATAATAATAATAAATGAAAACAAACTTAGTTTTCATTTAATAATAAATGAAAACAGAAATTTCATTTATTTAAATTTAAATTTAAATTATTTATTTAAATTAAATAAATTTCATTTATTATTAAATGAAAACAGAAATCAGTAATGCCATCGAGTGTAATAACATTCACATTATAGGGATTTAACAAGGAGAAGAGAGAGAAAGGGGGCAAAAAAAAAATTATTTGAGAAATAATAGCTGAAAACTTCCAAAATCTAGGGAAGGAAACAGAAATCCAGATCTAGGAGGCACAGAGAACCCCCAACAAAATTAACTTAAAGAGGGCCACACCAAGACACATAATAATTAAAATGGCAAAGTGTAGTGATAATAGAGAATTTTAAAAGCAGCAAGAGAAAAGAAAAGAGTTACATATAAGGGAAACCCCATAAACTATTAGCTGATTTTTCAGCAGAAACTTTGCATGCCTCAAGGAAGGGACATGATATATTCAAAGTTCTGAAAGACAAAAACCTGCAGCCAAGAATACTCTATCCAGCAAAGGCTATCATTCAGAATAGGAGGAGAGATAAAGAGTTTCCCAGACAAACAAAAGTTAAAGGAGTTTGTGATCTAGAAATGTTAAAGGGGACTCTTGAGTGGGAAGAAAAGATCATACATAGGAGTTAGAAAAGTAGGAGATACAAATGCAGTAAAAATAAGCATATCTATAAAAATCAGTCAAGGCATTCACAAAATTAAAAATGTAAAGTATGACATCTAATACTAAAATGTGGGGGGATACGAGTGAAGAATGGATTCAGACTTAAGCAATCATCAACTTAACTGCTATATGCATATCATACATAAACCTAATGGCAGCCACATATCAAAGACCAGTAATAGATATGTAAAAAATAAAGAGATAGGAATCCAATGACGTCACTAAAGAAAGCCAGCAAACATTGGGAGAGGAGAGCAAGAGAAGAAAGGAACAAAGAACTACAAAACAATAAAACAAGTAACAAAATGGCAAAAAGTGCATACTTACCAAATAATTACAAATGAATGTAAATGGATTGAACACCCCAATTAAAAGAAACAGGGTGATGAAATGGATTTTAAAAAGGATACCCATCTATATGTTGTTTACAAGGGACCCATTTAGGACCTAAAGGCTTATGTAGATTGAAAGTGAAGGGATGGAAAAGTGTTTATCATAAAAATGGAAGCAAAGAGACAGTCAGGGTTGCAGTAATTACACTGGACAAAATAGACTTTAAAACAAAGACTGTAACAAGAGACAAGGAAAGACACTATATAATCATAAGGAGAACAATCCAACAGAAAGATGTATCAATTGTAAATATTTATGCATCCAACATTGGAGCTCCCAAATGCATAAAATAGCTAATAGCAAATATAACAGAAGTAATCTATAGTAATGTAATAATAGTAGGGGAATTTAACAACCCCCTTCCATCAATGGATAGATCATTCAAACATTAAATCAACAAAGAAACAGAGGTTTTGAATGACCCATTGGACCAGATGGATCTAGTAGATACACTCAGAACATTCCATCCTAAAACAGCAGAATACATATTCAAGTACACATGGAACATTCTCCATATGATCATACATTAGACCACAAAACAAGTCTCAACAAATTCAAAAAGACTGAAGTCATGCCATGCGTCTTTTCTGGTCACAATTCTATGAAACTAGAAATCAACCACAAGAAAAAACCTGGAAAGAACACAAATACGTGGATGTTAAATAACATGCTACCAAACAGTGAATGGGCCAACCAAGAAATCAGAGAGGAAATAAAAAATATATCAAGACAAATGAAAATGAAAACACAACAGCCCAAAACCTTTGGGATGCAGTAAAAGCTGCTCTAGGAAGGTAGTTCATAGCAATACAGGCCTACCTTAAGAAGCAAACAAAAAAATCTCAAATGAACAATCTAACCTTACACCTAACAGAGATAGAAAAAGAACAAACAAAACCAGTAGAAGGAAGGAAATAGTAAGATTAGAGCAGAAATAAATGAAATAGAAACTTAAAAAAAAATAGAACAGATCAATGAAACTGGGAGCTAGTTCTTTGAAAAGACTAGCAAAATTGATAAAACTTTAGCCAGACTCATCAAAAAAAGAAAAAAGAGAGAACTCAAATAAACAAAATCAGAAATGAAAGAGAAGAAATAACAACTAACACCACAGAAATACAAAGGATTATAAGAGAATATTATAAAAAACAATGTGCCAATAAATTGGATGACCTAGAGGAAATGCATAAATTTATTTTATTTTTTTTAAGCATGGACTTTTTTCACTATTAACATATAATATATTTGTTTCAGGGGTACAGGTCTGTGATTCATCAGTCTTACACAATACACAGTGCTCACCACAACACATACCCCCCCAATGTCCATTACCCTGCCACCCCATCCCCCCAACCCCTCCACTCCAACAGCCCTCTGTTTGTTTCCTGAGATTAAGAGTCTCTTAGGGTGTGTCTCCCTCTCTGGTTTCATCTTGTTTCATTTTTTTCCTCTCTTCTCCTATGAAGCTCTGTCTTGTTTCTCAAATTCCACATATCAGTGAGATCATATGATAACTGTCTTTCTCTGATTGATTTATATCACCTAGTATAATACCCTCTAGATCATCCACATCGTTGCAAATGTTAAAATTTCATTTTTTATGGTTGCATAATATTCCATTGTGTGTGTATATGTGTGTGTATACACATCTGTATATATGTGTATATATATACACAGATGTGTATACACACACATATATATGTATATATATATACACATATACACATATATACAGATGTGTATACACACACATATACACACCACATCTTCTGTAATGGATATGGGGCGCCTGGGTGGCTCAGTTGGTTAAAGCCTCTGCCTTCAGCTCAGGACATGATCCCAGGGTCCTGGGATCGAGCCCCGCATCGGGCTCTCTGCTCAGCAGGGAGCCTGCTTCCCTCTCTCTCTCTGCCTGCCTCTCTGCCTACTTGTGATCTCTGTCTATTAAGTAAATAAATAAATAAAAATCTTAAAAAAAAAAAAAAAATATATATATATATATAAAACCTCCCAAACTGAATCAGAAACAAATAAGAAATTTGAACAAACCAGTTAACCAGCAATGAAATTGCATCAATAATTTAAAAACTCCCAACAAACAGAAGTCCAGAACGAGTCGGCTTCACAGATAAATTCTACAAAACATTTAAAGAAGAACTAACACTTGTTCTTCTCAAACTATTCCAAAAAATAGAAGAGGAAGGAAAACTTCCATATTCATTCTCTGAGGCCAGCATTACCCTAATACCAAAACTAGATAAAAATACTAAAAACATATTGAGAGACAACATGAAATACAGGCCAATATCTCTGATCAACATAAATGCAAAAATCCTCACCAAAATAGTAGCAAACCAAATCCAACAATACATTTAAAAAAATCATTCACTATAATCAAGTAGGGATTTATTCCTTGGATGCAAGGATGCTTCAGTATTTGCAAAGAAAATGAAAACACTAATTTGAGAAGATATACACACCCCTATGTTTAAACTAGCATTATTTACAGTAGCTGAGATACGGGAACAACCCAAATTTCCATCAACAGATGAATGGATAAAGACGACATTGGGTGTGTGTACGTGCGTATGTGTATGTGTGTGTGTGTGTGTGTGTGTGTGTAAAGCAATATTACTCAGCCATAAAAAACAATGAGATTTTTGTCATTTGTGACAACATAATGCTCAGTGAAATAAGTCAGACAGAGATAGAACCCGTATGATTTCACTTACATGTGGAACCCAAACAACAAAACCAATAAGAAAACAACCAAAAACAGGACATCTCTTAAATACAGAGAACACACTGCTGGTTGCCAGAAGGGAGGTGGGTGGAGGGATAGATGATATAGGTAAAAGGGATTAAGAAGTACAAATTTCCAGTTATAAAATATGTAAGTCATGGAGATAAAAAGTACAGCATCGGAAATACAGTCAATAATACTGTAATAACTCGCATGTGATAGATGGTGACTCTATTTACTGTGGTGAGCAATGAGTAATGTACAGAATTGTCTAATAACCGTGTACTGCTCCTGAAATATCTAACACTGTATGTCAACTACACTTCCAATAAGTTTTTTTAAAAGCACACAAGAGTACTATAGGAGCAGTACTATAAAGAAATGTACAAAACTGTATCAGTAACGTGATTGGTAATAATGTGGGTGACTTTTTTTTTAATTGATTGCACAGATCATTACTAACCAGAATAGATACAACAAGATGGATGAAGACGGGAGTGGTAATGCGAATAAAAATTTCTGCCTGGATGTCCCACGAAAGCTCGGCAGAAAAGCTAATTCCAGCACTGGTCGCTAGAGGAGCGGCCTGGGAAGGAGGGGAGCAGCACCATAGGCAAGAAACAGTTCAAGATACATGGCAAGCTTAAACAAACTAACTTTCCATGTGACTGAAGGTTTGGCTAGATATTAGACAGGGGTAATGTGATTCGGCTGACTTAAGGAGTCTGTCTCTGACCCACCCTGTCTACAGAGGACAGTGTTTGTCCGCTAGGGGAGGAATCTGGTCGGGTCTGCATGTCATCACTTCTATTCTGTGGAGTTGAAAAGGTTAGATCAGTACAAGGAGAGATGGGAGGAAGGGAGACCAGCCAGGAGGCGACTGCATCAGCCTACATTGATTTTTGGATGAAGCTTCGGCAAGTCCATTTTCAAGCCTCATGTTGAAACGCCTTACAATGATTACATCAGTTTAGAATACATGACAGTTGGAGGCTTGGTAAGTTGGAGTTAGACAGATGATCCCTCTACCCTCACGCGATGGGACATACTTCACTGGTCTCCGTGGGAAGCTGGATCCAGCTGATGAAGAATGCAGTCTTCCTACCCAGACAAGGCGCTCAGAAATATGTTTCTGATATTAACCAAGTTAGTGGTGTCAGATGGCTTTCAGAGGGTCGGCTGGAGAGTGTGCATTCACGCATTCTATTCCACTTCAAAATGATCCTTAAAAAGCCAGAAATTCAGAGAGAGGTCTACTTGGACCCCATTTGCTTTGATTCTGCTACAAAAGTGCTTTTATTGAACAAGGACTTGCCATTGTATTGTTTCGTGGGTCTTGAAATTTGTCATGGTTTCCTGTAGTGAATAGGTGTGTTACTGAGCAACTTGTTTGCGTTACCTTGTGGCCCTAGGGGATTGTGTGACCCCGGAGGGTCTGCTTGGAAGGGCCAAGTCAAAGGAAAATGCTACCTCGCACCGGCGCACAGCCCCAAGAGCACGTGATACCCTTTCCCATCCTCCCAAGATCTCCCTCTTTTAATATTTCTTTATTGGCCATTTACTTCCTTTTCTCTTTTTGACATTGGATGAGAAATAAATCTGAAACTTGGGAGAGAGGTTAGAAATTATTTTCTGAGATCTGGACCCCTGGTAACCTGCAAAGATTATGGGAAACGCTAGCAAGGTGGTGACTTGCTTTTGGTTTAAAATCTTGTCATAGTGTAGATGCTCTTCGGTTATTGGGGAGTATGTTTCAGAACACCCGCATAGTCGAACGGAAGGCAACTTTGGTTTGTGAATGCTACTGGAGAGGGACAGGCCTGTGGGCTTCCTAACTTGCCCACTGCTGCGGCAGGGGGCTCAGCAGACACCAACAAGCCACAGAGGTTGATGGAATTTGGTACAGAACTTGGCAGATGAGAACGGGATGAGATTGTAGGGTGAATGAGATGGGAGGACTGGAGTACTGGTAAGAAGAACAGTCATCCATCCTTCCATTCATTCACTGACTCTACAAATAATCCCTGAGCATTTTCAGTAAGGTCCTGAGTAGTGCTCGGGACGACTTAGCGAACATCACCGTCTTCTGCGGGAAGGAGACATTAAAAACTTAATTATGCATGTAATTTATTACTTGCTATTGTGTTAAGTGCTGTGAAGGAGAAGCCTTAGTTGCTATGGAGAAGAGCTCAAAGACAGCACTGTGGTCAGTGGGGTTTTGATTGGTCAGGTTCTGCAGAAAATTGGAGGAAAATGAGTTAGGAAGACTTGGAAATTGCAAATATGAGAAGAGGGACAGGATTGCTAGGAAGGCGCAAACACTGTCCACCTGGTGATTTTCTTCCTTGGCTCTGATGCCTCCTTTCACCTTGCCCAGCTGCCTTGCTGTGCTCTTGTCCAGCCTGCACGAGGACGTGCTCCAGGTGCTGGCGAGGACACAGGATGAGTTCCCGTCATAAAGGAGATTATGGACTCTATGTTTCAGAAGGAAGGGCTTCCGAAATGGGAGTCTACTCACTTTCATCTGTCCTACAGAGCGTGCGGTGGACATCCTTACGCTCTTCTTGATAAGCCACGAGAGTTGCTAGGCACTGAGGTTTAAGGTTGGAAATCTGCCGTTAATCCAATCTATCCTGGACACAAAAGAGAGAAAAATTAATTCTAACAACTTGATTATGGCTTGGTTTGTCTCTTTGCAAGGATTCTTGCAGGAAGGTGACACGTGATTTGATTTCTTCCTAAAGTGAAAGCTGGAGGGATTATACTTTGCTAACATTTCCTTTTTTTTTTTTTTTAACAAAGCAGGTCTCTCTTGAGGCTTTGTTGCTCTCAGGAGTGTGTAAGCTGGACGTCAGGGCTCCCTTCTTGCCGTGGCATTTTTATTGAGTTTTCTTTGGGCCGAGCTAAGGGCCAGCCATCCTGTAAGAAAAAGCAGGGCTCTAGCGCAACACACAAGCTATATAGGTCAATTTCTCCCTCCCGCTTGTCCTTTGTTGGTTGGAGATCTTTTTTACAGTTAATGAAAACATTAGAAATCACTGAATTCTCATGTTAATCCTTGAAGACACTTACTATTCTGGCTATAATATTATTTATATTCCACTTATTTTTGTGATGAACTTCCTGTCCCAAATGTAGTCAAAAGGTTGTACTTGCATAACAAATGCATTCCAAGTACTGCTGGGAACTCAGGGATGTGCTTTCCGCCTCTCCCTTCTTTCTGCACACTGAGGTTCAAGTTTGGGGTTTCCTGTTGCCTCTGCAACCAGGAAGGAATGCACAAACATAATATTCGGTTTCTTAAGTCTGAAAATTAGGATGTGAAAATTGAGAACCTCATAAACCAGATTCTTTAAGCACACTTTCAGTGACCTTTGACTTAATGAAGAAATTAATCTTAATATTAAAATTAGAGTCACTGTTCTTTAAAAGACTGGAATATCACAAACGGAGTTAGAATTTCCTTTCTCCGTGATCTCTAATCTTGACCCTCTGCCTCCATCTCAGAGGTAATTACTAGATAAGTTTGGTGAGTATCCTCCAGACCATTAAAAAAATATTTTGGGGCAAGGTGCCTGGGTGGCTCAGTCAGTTAAGCAGCTGACTCTTGATTTTGGCTCAGGTCATGATCTCAGGGTCATGGGATAGAGCCCTGCGTTGAGCTCCGTGCTCAGCAGGGAGTCTGCTTCTCCTTCTCCTTCTGCCCCTCCCGATCCCCCACTCCCTCTCTCTCAAATAAATAAATCTTTAAAAATATTTTTTCATTTTTCTTATACCTATAGAAGATATATTATTCTAACATATATTCTTAACCATAACTAGTATGTGAGTTTTGCTCTCATTTATTTTAAAAACAGTATGTTTTTAAGATCTATTCATGTTGTGGCCCTCGGTAGATTTAGTTTGATTCTTTTCTTTTTCGATTCCCATCTTACAAATATACTATACTTGATACAATTATACTTAATTGTAATTGTATTAATATACTCAATACAATTCCTGTGTTAATAGACACCACAAACCACGAACATTCGCGGAGAGTCAGAATTGCACCCCCGGGCTACACACTGGCAGGGTCATTACCCGCGTCCACTCATTAAACCCATGTAAACACGTGTTTTAAACTGTACACTACAGAAGAGCAATCATTGCTTCCAGACCTACTTCCGGTTGTTTGCTATTTGCACATAGAATTTGCTTTTCAGGCCTTAATTGCCCCCTTTGCAGGTGAGGGCATAAGAGTGGTCCCCATCCACTTGTGATGAATTGTAAAGAGTGAACAGAGATGCGCCTGGGTGGCTCAGCTGGTTAAGCACCTGCCTTTGGGTAGGATCCTGATACCAGCATCCTGGGATCGCAGCCGGGAGTCTGCTCCTCCCTCTCCCTCTGCCCCTCCCCGTCACTCATGCTCTCCATCTCTCTCTCAAATAAACAAATAAATAAATATGCAAATAAATATCTATTTTATTTATAAATAAATAATATATATAAATAAATGTATTAATAAATTAATTTTAAATAAAACAAAAAGAGTGAATAAAATTAGTTCCAGCTCAGTGAATATTAATTGATTATAGATACATCATACACACACACGCACACACACACATTTTGTATGTATACACATTTTACATATACACATTTTATATATATATGCATTATATATAATTATGTATATGTGGGGTTTTTAGAATTACATCAGGATGATACACACAGACACACACACACACGTATATATGTATCTATTAGAGTTATATCAGGATTAGTATTTGAAGCAAACCTCCCAAAGTTTTGGCATCTCAGTTTTTCTACCTCCGCTCCTCCCCACCCAATGAAAACAAGACTCAATTTCTTTTAACAGACCACCAGTACTAAGGGTATTTTGCAATACTGTATTTTTTTCAATAGAGATTCTGAATTAGAAAGATTTTTATTTATTTTTTTCCCCAGTGGGGTTAACACACAGTGTTCTGTAGTTTCAGGCGTACAATACAGCAACTTAACATTTCTGTGCATTACTCAGTGCTCATCATGTGACCATACTCTTAACCCCCGTCACCTATTTCGCCCATCCCTCCACCCACCTCCCCTCTGGTAACTGCTAGTTTGTTCTCTATAGTTAAGAGTCGGGTTTTAGGGGGCACCTGGGTCGCTCAGTGGGTTAAGCCGCTCAGGTCTTGATCTTGGCTCAGGTCATGATCTCGGGGTCCTGGGATCGAATCCCGCATCGGGCTCTCTGCTCAGCGGGGAGACTGCTTCCCCCTTTCTCTCTCTGCCTGCCTCTCTGCCTACTTGTGATCTCTGTCTGTCAAATAAATACATGAAATCTTTAAAAAAAAAAAAGAGTCGGGTTTTGGTTTGTCTTTTTTTCCTTTGTTCTGTTTCTTGAATTCCACATACGAGTGAGATCATGTGGTATTTGTCTGTCTCTGACTGACTTCATGTAGCATAATTCTCTCTAGTTCCATCTGTGTTGTTGCAAATGGCAAGATTTCCGTCTTGTGACTGACTAATATTCCACTGTATCTATGTACACCACATCTTCGTTATCCATTCATCCGTCGATGGACACTGGGCTGCTTCTATAATTTGGCTACTGTAAATAATGCTGCTATAGACATGGCGTACATACATCCTTTTGAATTAGTGTGCTGGTATTCTTTGGGTAAATACCCAGTACTACCATCACTGGATCATAGGGCAGTTCTACTTTTAATTTTTGGAGGAACGTCCATACTGTCTTCCACAGTGGCTGTGCCAATTTACATTCCCACCAACAGTGCAAGAGAGTTTCCTTTCCTCCACATCCCTGCCAACACTTGTTGTTTCTTGTGTTTTTTGTTTTAGCTGTTCTGACAGGTATGATGTGATCTTATTGTAGTTTTGATTTGAATTTCCCTGATGAGGAGTGATGCTGAGGACCTTTTCATGTGTCTGTGGGACATCTGTATGTCTTCTTTGAAGAAATGTTTATTGTGTTTTCTGCCCATTTTTTAGTTAGATTATTTGTTTTTTGGGTGTTGCATTGCATAAGTTCTTCATATATTTTAGATACTAACCTTTTATCAAATATGTCATTTGCAAATATCTTCTCTCACTCAGTAGCTTGCTCTTTTGTTTTGTTAGTTTCCTTCACTGTGC
This sequence comes from Meles meles, assembly GCF_922984935.1. Taxonomy (NCBI): domain Eukaryota; kingdom Metazoa; phylum Chordata; class Mammalia; order Carnivora; family Mustelidae; genus Meles; species Meles meles. The sequence goes on from NC_060070.1 coordinate 15,649,193, forward strand.
AGGAGCTTAATGTGGTGTAGTCCCAATAGTTGATTCTTGCTTTTGGTTCTCTTGCTTGCAGAGACAAGTCCATAAATATGCAGCTGAAGCCAATGTCCAAGAGATTACAACTTGGGTTTTCTTTTAGGAGTTTCATGGGTTTGAGCCTCATATTCAGGTCTTTTATCCATTTGGAGTTTATTTTTGTGTATACTGTAAGAATGTGGTCCAGTTTCATTCTTTTGCATATAGCTAGCTGTCTAGTTTTCGCAATACCTTTTAATTAAATTGTGTGGGTTTTTTTAAATTTCATGCTTTAAAAAAAATCATTGCGATCATGCTATAACTCTAATTTTATACCTTATCTTCTTCACTAGATATTAATGTTTCCCGAGCATTCTTTAAAATATTAAAAGCTGGGGCGCCTGGGTGGCTCAGTGGGTTAAGCCTCTGCCTTTGATTCAGATCATGGCCTCAGGGTCCTGGGATCGAGCCCCGCATCGGGCTCTCTGCTCAGCTGGAAACCTGCTTCCCCCTCTCTCTCTGCCTGCTTCTCTGCCTACTTGTGCTCTCTGTCTCTCTGTCAAATAAATAAATAAAAAACCTTAAAAATAAAATAAAATATTAAAAGCTGTACAATAGTCCATCATAAATTTGCAGTTTAACCTGACTATTCTCCTATATTTGGACATTTAGTTATTTTTTCCTATCTGTCACTATTCTAAATTTATTAGAATTCTGATTGTTTCCTTAGGATACATATCTGGGAGGGAAACAACTGGGTTAACATAAATAAAAATTTTAAGGATTTTGATACACAGTGCATAAAAAGTAGTACCAACCTAATTCCCAGCAATAATTTATTACAATAGTCTCATGGCATTGGGAACACAGCTTAACCAGTCCCTTCTCAAAATTTTCTATATCACTTTGAAGATGCCTGCATTTTAATATTTATGCTATGAATAATAACAATAGTAATATTAGCCATCATTTTTTGAGGACTTGATATAAACAGACACAATATAAGCACTTTACTAACATTACTGCAGTCAGCCCTTATAACAGTCCTTACAAAGGATGTGGAGCCCCAGCTTGGCCAAGGACACACACACAGTGAGTGAGGGAAACGGACTTCAAACTCCTAAGTCAATCTAACTCTAAATCCATGCTTTCATCCTGGGGTCTGCCACTGGTTTTGTTTATACAATCTATCAGTATGAGTTTATGGAATAAATTCAAATATTTATTTATGTATAAATGGCAAACAAGAACTACTCTGCAGATTAGGCACATTACCAAATATACACAAAAATATAAAGAAAGATGAGATTACTATAAATAAAAATTGAAATATTTTCTTACTGAATCTCTCATAAATAATTTTCTGCACCTCCTGTAGCCATCAGCCCACTTTGGAGAGCACAGCCCTTACCCGCTACACTTGTTCTTAGGTCTACCCCTGAACATAAGCTTCACCAGGGCAGACGCCATGTCTGTTCCCCAGCACTGCATCCCCCGTGTCTACAGCAACTCTGGGCACAGAGTTGGCACTCATGAAACATATGGTGAGTATTAGTAATTGAATGAATGATTTGGGTACAAGGTTGTGGGTTAGAAGGCAAAACCTAGAAATTAATTATATTTGCATCCCTAGTGCCAGGATATGACGAGCACCTCGATAAATGTTGACTGGAGATCCATTCAGTATTTTTTAAATATTTTGTTAAAGAAATGGATGGAGGAGATGAACAACAGAATGAAAAGGATTTTTCCCTTTTGCTCACATCTCTAAGGTTAGCATATCAAACATAAAAATACCTAGTTGAATTTATTTACTTATTTATAAAAACACCTTCCTAGCCCTAAACCATGGCCCCTAATAAGAAGTATAGGTGAGGGACACCTGGATGGCTGTCAGTTAAGCGTCTGCCTTTGCCTCAACTCATGATCCCAGAATCCTGGGATCAAGTCCTACATCAGATTCCTTGCTCAGTGGGGAACCTGATTCTCCTTCTGCTTGCCACTCCCCCTGTTTGTGCACGCTCTCTCGCGCTCTCTCTCTCTGACAAGTAAGTAAATAAAATCTTAAAAAAAAAAAAAAGACTTAACTAAAAAAGAAAAAGAAATACAGATGGGATTTCACTCACCTCTTGTCAAAATAGAGAATAATAAACCTCATATTTTTAAATTAGCCCTTGCTAGAGATCAACCTAGAATAGAGATAAGAGCTTTAGAAGGAACCAGAGAGGACAGGAGATAGTTGACCAAGATACACTGGGAAGGAAAGGCCAGGAACTGTTCATCCACATCTAATTAGGTAAGGATAAAAGTATAAAACATTTGTAAAATGCTTCCCTTGAAGGAACTAAAACTATGAATCTTAATCCTTGTTAGGATGAAGGTCCAAAGCTAGTAAGTTTGCCATTATTTCTTTAACTCGTCCTGCCTTTAGAAGCTTGTTAGGGCCTGAGCAACAGCCAATCTTGATCTCAAGGTTTTAGAGACTAGGGGACAAGGTCTTATAGATGGGAAATGACATCAATCAGCACCGTAACGTCAGCATCTGTACTCTGTAACCTCGCTGTTACATGTCACTTAAATGACTCGTTAGTACATTAAGGTGTTTTATCTTGCCTTTTCCTTCAGATATGACTGTAATAACTCATTTTTTAAATTAGCATAAATGTGGAACTTCTCTCTGTAGCCCTTCTTTGCTTATTTCCATTCCTACGGAGGATATCGTCACCTCACCAGAGCGTAAACTCCATGAAGGCATTATTATCATTATTTATAGCCACCAGATAATAAATACTTATCATGTTAGGTCTGTGTTAAGCATGATTTAAATACAATGTTTTTTTTTTAATTCTAAGACCAACTGTTTGAGGGTATTACTACTATCTATAACAAGGAAATTTAGTTTCAAAAAGGAAAAAAATCTGATCAAATCAAATACAACTGTATTTTTCTGACTCCTCCCTTCCCTGCCCCTCCCCTCTTTTCTTAATCTCTCTTAGTCTGGCTCCCTCTACCCCAACACCTGATGGCCTGCTCTCCGTCTTTATATTGGCCTTCCCGAGCCTCAATCTAAGTGAGTTCTTGTGTTATTTGATTTCATGGCACCCCGTCCGTATCCTTCATATTATAACTACTATTTATATGGTTTTTTTTATTTCCTCTCTCTTTCCCAGCGAGACCATGAGATCCACAGGAGGGAGGAAAATGCCTGTTTTGTTCATACCATGTCCCCAGTGACCGGGTTTCAGCTAAATACTAAAAAATGAATATGAAGGGGCGCCTGGGTGGCTCAGTGGGTTAAAGCCTCTGCCTTCGGCTCAGGTCATGATCTCAGCGTCCTGGGATCCAGTCCTGCATCGGGCTCTCTGCTCACCAGGGAGCCTGCTTCCTCCTCTCTCTCTGCCTGCCTCTCTGATTACTTGTGATCTCTGTCAAATAAATAAATATTTTTTAAAAAAATGAATATGAAGAACTGAATGAAATGGCACAGCCAAAATCAAAACCAAAGCTGTCTGATTCCAAAGCCCATGCTCTTAGTTACAATGTTGTTTCTCCAGATATATCCAGTTAAATGCTGAAACAATCGTTTCTCCCTAAACTGGATTATTTTCTCACTCTCAATAGCACTGTCTGCGAATCTGGCCATTGCAATAATGAGTGCATTTCCATAAGTAATGTTAAGGTCAAAGTATAAAAAAGTACAAATTCAAAATTAAATTTTCCAAAAGAATAAATTCATAATTAAACTTTCCAATGACTTTTTGGAAGGTGCGTTCTGCTTTCTACAAGTTCATAAATGTCATACAGGTCAGGTCCAGCCTATTCAGAGGTTAATATTTTAGTTCAATATAAAGTTCTATGAAGTTTTTTTAAATCTGTTTATGATAGCAAGAGAACTTCGCAGACTGGGTGCAAGGAAAACCACAGGAAAATTAACTTCAGGCCAGATTTTAAGTGCTAGCAGTTTTTCAGCATTCCTATTGGATATGGCCCCATGGGAGGTACTGGGTTTGGCTGTCAAGGCTAATAATGAATACGGATTTTGAAAATATGTCACATATGGAACAGCTTCTCTGAGAGAAATAGTGGAAACAAAAATCTTCATTGACAACTAGATGGGATATTTTATTTGGCATTATCCTATATACCTCTTTTCACATGTTAAAGATTCTAGAACTCTTCCCAAATGGGATTTTTCCATTCCATGTATTAAAAAACCCTTGAGAAATTATTATAAAGTGAAAAAATTGTCAAGATCTAACATTTTAGCTCCATGCTGAGTTGTGTGTTTTAAACGTTAATAAATTGTTTATTCAAGCAGGCTCTTCAGAAAGATTTCCCTTAAAAGGGACTTGAGTTACAGTCTATCCTACTTTCCAAAAAAGTAATTCTCTAGCACCATAGAATTATCTGGAGGAGTTTTAACTCCTGTGGGACTTCATTTCAGGATTCAACAGTTCCTTGTCAACCTATGGAAGAGTAAGCAATGTTAAGATAATTTTTTCATTGCCTACCTCTTAGTATGACTTCTTTTATTACTTATCAATGTTTTCTAGACAGTGTTTCTACACAGTTTCATCTCCCTAATGTTGTAAACTTGAATAAATAGAAATATTTTAATATAGCTTTTAAGGAAATGCCAGACTACCCATTTGCCTTCATGAACAGAAGTATATAAGCATTCTTCTCTACCCAGACAGCGTGATTTGAAAATCATGAACCAAAACGGACTGAAAATACTTGGCTAATTTTTGGAGCGCCTGGGTGGCTCAGTCAGTTAAGCATCCGACTCCTGGTTTTGGCTCAGGGCCCTGGGATGAGCCCTGTGGCATCCGTGTCGGGCTCCATGCCTTTGTCTCCTCGGCTTCTCCCTCCACTTGGGCTCCCTCCTGTTCTCTCTCTCAAATAAATAAATAAAAATCTCTTAAAAAAGAACTTGGTTAATTACTACTCACCCCCCCCCAAAAAGAGTCATCATGCTCTTCATTGTCATAGGGAAGTGTTCTGAAAGAGAATGATTTATATATATAAATTTCAAAAGCATGGCTTTGCATATAAATAACAAAGCCTTGGGGCCCCTGGGTGGCTCAGTGGGTGAAGCCTCTGCCTTCGGCTCAGGTCATGATCTCAGGGTCCTGGGATCTAGGCCTGCATCAGGCTCTCTGCTCAGCAGGGAGCCTGCTTCCCCCTCTCCCTCTGCCTGCCTCTCTGCCTACTTGTTATCTTCCTCTCTGTCAAATTAAAAAAAAAAATAGATAAAAATAAAAAGTTTAAAAAAAAAAACAAAAACAAAGTCTTGAGGATTCACTGCAGAAAATTTATTCCTTTAAATTGTAGACTAGAGAACAGTCCATGCTGGAGAATCTTTTTCCCACTTGAAAGGGGATGCGTGGCTCCAGTCCCCAGAAGAAAGAGACACGATCTGCTCTTAGGTGTTGCTGGCCCTCTTGGGAACTAACACCTGAGATGACTGGGGAGGATAATAAAAACTCCAGCTACCTCCCTGGCTTCCCAGGATTTTGGCCCTGCAGATGGACGCCCGCTGGAGAGGCCTACAGGCAACGGGGTAGCTCCTCGGAGTGAAATGAGAGCAGGGGTTGAGGGACATGCCCATGGGGCCCACAGACGGCCCTGCCTTCTGTATTCACTTCTCAAGCAGGGAAGGGAAACCCTACCCTGGTTCCCCATCTCCCCAAGGAAACCAAAAAGGGAGACACAGATAAGGCCGCAGATGTAAAGGGACTTGGGATGGGAATAAGCCACCTGCTGCACGGCTGGGTCTTGAGAAGCCAGAACAAAGCCGAGGACGTCAGCAGAGACCCACGTCCAAGCCCCCAAGGGAAGTCGGAGCCAGGGCAGCAGAGGACAGTCTTCCGCCCAAATGTACCCCCCCAACTCCCCCACCACCCCACCCCACCCCCCGGATCCCAAGAGTCTCAAAACCACACCCATCCCCACCCGCAGAAACTTGGTTCACCTAAGGGAGAGAGGGAGTGAGGAAAACACTGGAATAAGTTCCCCTGAATTGACAAGATGGTCTTTTTCTTCTACAGGGAGGAAACAGTGTCTCTTGAGTTAAGCTCAGTTGTTGAAAAAAAGTTTCATTTTTGCCAGCCTCGGTTACATGCTTTATACTCACTCCCTGTGTCCTCTGTGTACTCAAGGCACTCACCAGAGAGAGTTAGCTATCCTCTGCTCAATCCCCCCCCCAAAAAAATTAAATTTTTAAAAAAATCCAGATATGGCAGCAAGAAATTAATAGAAACAGGTTAAGTCGATATTGCTCAGGTTCTAGAAATTATAGGGGCAGAACACATTGCTCAAGTAAAGTCACGTCTTTAATGCACAGGTAAATGTACTTCAGCTTCAAGAATAAATGTTATGAAGGGCGCCTGGGTGGCTCAGTGGGTTAAAGCCTCTGCCTTCGGCTCAGGTCATGATCCCAGGGTCCTGGGATCGAGCCCCACATTGGGCTCTCTGCTCCTCGGAGAGCCTGCTTCCTCCTCTCTCTGTCTGCCTCCCTGCCTACCTGTGATCTGTCTCTCTCTCTCTGTCAAATAAATAAATAAAATCTTTAAAAAAAAAAAAAAAGAATAAATGTTATGAGAAACCATCACATTGAAGACACTGTCCATTGTGTACCATCATAACACTTCACGTTTGTCTAGAAGGTCGTGGCCGGAAGTGGGGAGGGCTGAGGGCAAGTTGTGAGGACAGGAGTGGGTAGGCTAACTTTAGAAGACTGACTATGGGTCAGGTGGACCATTATGAAAAAAAAAAACACACACACACTGGGTGGCCTCAAAGACAGATGTTTTTTCCCCACAGTCTGGGAAGTCCAAGATCAAGGTGCCAGGTGATTTGGCTCCTGGGGAAAACTCCCTTCCCAGCTTGCTGATGGCCATCTTCTCACCGTGTCCTCAAAGAGCAGGGAGATCTCCAGTCTCTTCCTCTTCTTAGAAGGACACTCATCCCATCACAGGCGCCCAGCCTCATGACCTCATCTAAACCCAGTTACCTCCTGATGGCCTCCTCTCCAAATACCACCACACTGGGGGTTAGGGCTTTGATGTGTGAATTTGGGAGGGACACAAACATATCAGTGCACAATAGACTGCACGTTGAATTGCCCAGAGTGGGAACTGGGGAATCCAAAGTGAAAGCAGTTGTGGGGTACTGGGCATGGAAGCAGTTGGTTCACATTTCCAGTCATCAGTGATGTCTGCCTGATTTCTTCCTACGTTCTAACAATCCAGATCCACATATGCCAATTCCAAGGGGGGGAAGCTTCCAGAGAGCTCCGGGAAGAACAGTTCTACCTCCACTGCTCTCTTCTCCTCCTCTGCCGTTGATTTACCTGATGATTCCACTGCCTTTGTATTTTCCAGAATGATTAAAAAAAAAAAAAAAATCTGGTCTTATACCCAGCACTGTTGGGAAATGATGCCGTTTTTTACTTTTCCTCTCTTTGAATGCAGCTCAGAGAAGCAGCAGACATAAGCACACAAGCGTGGTCTACTCTCTTGAGTGAAAAGCCCAGATCAAGTACTAATGCTCCAAAGAGGACACTGAGGCCTGGAAGGGTTCAGGGATGGTCATAAGTTCTCAGCTTTATAAAACAGTGGGGCTGACTTAACGTCAGATATTCTCACTTACTATTTTATATATGTTTCTGGTATAAAATATTTTGGAAATTTTGATTAGTTTATTAATATTTCTCAGAAAACTTGAGGTGCAAATGAACCTGACAACATAAAGAAACCAGACCTGGAAAGATGAATTCAGCCCATTTCAGAGTCAATGATATCCGAGTCTCTTCATTCCAAGATTAATATTCTTCGGAGGCCAACAAATATTTGGTCAATAAATGAATAAAATGATGAGTAAACAATTTTCTTAATAGATGCCCTTCACGGGAAGAATTCTTTCCCTTGGGATCTTTTCCATTTTCCTGTCTGATCCCCCTCAACCATTACATGGTCAAAGTCAATGTTTTAAAAATTCCTCTCCATGCTCTCCATGGAAAACCTCTTATTTCAATGGTTGTCTTGGTAAAAAGCAAAAAAAAAAAAAAAAAAAGAGAGAGAGAGAGAAAGAAATGAAACAAAACAAAACAAAAAACTCATTTCTCTGGCCTTCCTTTACGACTTTCAAGAACCACCTATGTGCTGAGGAGCCCCAGGTATATGATGATCCCGACCCGAAACCTCTCTGTTGGGCTCAGGATCTACATCTAACTGGACAGCAGCTATCACCCAGACAGCCAAGACCCCTCCCACCCAACATGTCCAACATTGAACCCTGAACTCATGCTACTTTCCCCCAACCTCTTCGTTCTCCATTTCAGCGAATGACAACAAACACCCACCCCGTTCCTTGAGCCAGAAGCCCATACTTGACATTGTCTCTCTCTTCTTCCAGTTCCAATGCCTCCGTCTTGATTCTCATGCCTAAGTAACTGTTCCCTTTCCATGTCCATCATGCCTACCAGGTCACCTAGACTACGGCAACAGCCTCCAGAGAGTCTCTCCAACCTCAGACTTACCCTCACTCTCACCCCCCACCCTCACCCCCCACCGACCAAGGTGCTAGTCCATTTGCAGCCAAAGGAATCTTTACATTTATACACACACACACACACACACACACACACACACACACACATATATTTTTTTTTGAGTAAGCTCTAGCCTAACATGGGGCTCAAACTCCAGACCCTGAGATCAAGAGTCACATGCCCTGAGCCTGCCAGGCACCCCCAAAGGGATCTTTTTAAAATGCAGAACTAGTCAATATATCCCAAGACTTAAAATTCTCCAGGGGCATCCCTCGCCCTTAGGGCACAGTCCAAATTCCTGTAAAGTCCTGTATGATCTGACCCTTGCCTACTTCACCAGCTTCCGCGCCCATGACTTCTCGCCTCACTGTGCTCTCCAAGCACACTCCAGCCACACTGGCCTTCTGCAGATGCCTGAGTGGACCTTGTTACCTGCTCTCCCACCCAGGCTTTGTGCTGTGGAGAAGACGTATCCAACACAATCAGCCTGATCCTTTGCCTCGCTAACTCTTACCTTCCAAAGCTCAGCTTAAAATTCACTTCCTGGGAGAAGACTGCCCCGACCACCAAATCTGGGGAAGACCTTTTCTTTTTAATTAGTTTCAAAGGTAGAAGTTAGTGATTCATCAGTTCCATGTAATACCCAGGGCTCATGACATCAAGTGTCCTCCTCAGTTTCTGTCACCCAGTTACCCCATCCCGCCACCCACCGCCCCTGCAGCAACCCTCAGATTGATTCCTAGAGCTCAGCATCTCTTAGGATTTGTCTCCCTACTTTCATCTTGTTTTTCCCTTCCCTTATGTTCACGTTTTGTTTCTCTGCATAGAAGTGATATTTGTCTTTCTCGGACTGACTTATTTCATTCAGCAAAATACCCTCTAGTTCCATCCACATCGTTGCAAGTGGCGAGACAGCGCTCTTTTTGACGGCTGGGTATTATTCCATCGTGTATATACACCACCTCTTCTTTATCCATTTATCTGCTGGTGGACATCTGGGCTCTCTCCATAGTTTAGCTATTGTGGACATTGCTGCTATAAACACTGGGGTGCACGTGCCCCTTCAAATCACCATGTTTTTATCCTTTGGATAAATACCTGGTTGTGCGATTGCTAGGTCATAGGGTAGCTCTATTTTTAAGTTTCTGAGGAATCTCCATACTGTTTTCCAGAGCGGCTGCCCCAGTTTGCATTCCCACCAACAGTGTAAGAACGTTTCCAGGGAACACGTTTGCTCCTCACCTGACTTGACCTCCCTTTGGCACGTGCCACACAAAGCCCGCTCTCCTTGAATTCTCCTCTCTGCTCTTCCCCCACTCTCTGCATGGCTCCCTCCTCTGACTTACCTGGCCCTGCCATCTCAGTCCCTCCTGCAGTTCCTCCTCTTTTACCACTCCTTAACTTGTTATTCTCTGGGGTTCTGTCCTCAGCCCTCTGTCACCGGAGACACCTTCTCTGGCCAACTTTCTGTCCTGTTGAGATTTCAGCCACTCCCAGCATCTGATGGCCCCAAACCTCCGCCTCTAGCTAGAGACGCCCATTTCCAACCATCCACTGAACATCACCGCACATCCAGCTGGGGCTTCAAAGCCAACATCATCTCCCCGCCACCACCAGAAGCCAAACTTGCCCAGCTCCATCCTCGCCCCTGGTCTCCCAGAACGTCCTGTATAATTGTTCCTGTGCTTCCTGCAAGATCCTTATCTGTCACCACGTCTTTACTCCAGGCATGCTTTCGGCCACCCTTTCTTAAACTTGGATGTGTTACCATTGACCCTTTAGCTCAGCAGTTAGGGACAGCACCTTCTACGTTGTCACTCCATTCGTTGCAGGCACATGTCTCTTACGTTTCATTTCAAGGTGACAGAAAAGTTGCAAGAATAATCCAATTATCCCAAGTATATGCTTCCCTTGGATTCGCCAGCCATGAGAACACTTTGCCACACCTGACTGATTCCTTTCTCCATGCGCTGATTACAAGTACGACTGCTGAACCACAGGTAATCAGCCGACGTCATGGCCCTTCACCTCCAAAAACTTCAGCACGTATCTCACGAAGAGCATGTACATCCCTTTGCACAAAACAGTCAAATTTAAGGACTTTGACAATGACATCATATCAGTCACTGATTACCTCCATAATGTTCCCGGGAGCCCCTGTACCTGCCTCACATGCGTTGTCGAGCACCTGTCCAGCAAAGGGTCCTCAGCCTCTCTTGGACTTTCAAAACATCAGTGACGAGATGAACTGACAAACGGCTCCTAATGTGGTGCACTGAGAACACAACATCTCTCGTAGAGAATGACCACGAATGCCAGAAAGGATTCAGCTCCGTCCATGAGGGAATGCTGGACTGGACATACCCCAACTGAGGGGTGTTCTATGAGCTGGGCCCTTTTTTTTGTTTGTTTGTTTGTTTATTTTCAGCATAACAGTGTTCACTGTTTTTGCACCACACCCAGTGCTCCATGCAGTACGTGCCCTCCCTATTACCCACCACCTGGTTCCCCAACCTCCCACCACCCCCCCCCCCGCCCCTTCAAAACCCTCTGGTTGTTTTTCAGAGTCCATAGTCTCTCGTGGTTCATCTTCCCTTCCAGTTTCCCTCAACTCCCTCTCCTCTCCATCTCCCCATGTCCTCCATATTATTTGTTATGCTCCACAAATAAGTGAGACCATATGGTACTTGACTCTCTCTGCTTGACTTATTTCGCTCAGCATAATCTCTTCCAGTCCCATCCATGTTGCTACAAAAGTTGGGTATTCATCCTTTCTGATGGAGGCATAATACTCCATCGTGTATATGGACCACATCTTCCTTACCCATTCATCTGTTGAAGGGCATCTTGGTTCTTTCCACAGTTTGGCGACCGTGGCCATTGCTGCAATAAACATTGGGGTACAAATGGCTCTTCTTTTCACTACATCTGTATCTTTGAGGTAAATACCCAGCAGTGCAATTGCAGGGTCATAGGGAAGCTCTATTCTTAATTTCTTCAGGAATCTCCACACTGTTCTCCAAAGTGGCTGCACTAACTTGCATTCCCACCAACAGTGTAAGAGGGTTCCCCTTTCTCCACATCCTCTCCAACACACGTTGTTTCCTGCCTTGCTAATTTTGGCCATTCTAACTGGTGTCAGTGGTATCTCAATGTGCTTTTAATTTGAATCTCCCTGATGGCTAGTGATGATGAACATTTTTTCATGTGTCTGATAACCATTTGTATGTCTTCATTGGAGAAGTGTCTGTTCATATCTTCTGCCCATTTTTTGATATGATTATCTGTTTTGTGTGTGTTGAGTTTGAGGAGTTCTTTATAGATCCTGGATATCAACCTTTTGTCTGTACTGTCATTTGCAAATATCTTCTCCCATTCCGTGGGTTGCCTTTTTGTTTTGTTGACTGTTTCCTTTGCTGTGCAGAAGCTTTTGATCTTGATGAAGTCCCAAAAGTTCATTTTGGCTTTTGTTTCCTTTGCCTTTGGAGACATATCTCGAAAGAAGTTGCTGTGGCTGATATCGAAGAGGTTACTGCCTATGTTCACCTCTAGGATTCTGATGGATTCCTGTCTCACGTTGAGGTCTTTTATCCATTTCGAGTTTATCTTTGTGTACGGTGTAAGAGAATGGTCGAGTTTCATTCTTCTACATATCGCTGTCCAGTTTTCCCAGCACCGTTTATTGAAGAGACTGTCTTTTTTCCATTGTATATTTTTTCCTGTTTTGTCGAAGATTATTTGACCATAGAGTTGAGGGTCCATATCTGGGCTCTCCACTCTGTTCCACTGGTCAATGTGTCTGTTTTTTTGCCAGTACCACGCTGTCTTGGTGATCACAGCTTTGTAGTAAAGCTTGAAATCGGGTAACATGATGCCACCAGTTTTGTTCTTGTTTTTCAACATTTCCTTAGCAATTCGGGGTCTCTTCTGATTCCATACAAATTTTAGGATTATTTGCTCCAGCTCTTTGAAAAATACCAGTGGAATTTTGATCAGAATGGCGTTAAAAGTATAGATTGCTCTAGGCAGTATAGACATTTTAACAATGTTTATTCTTCCAATCCAAGCGCATGGAACGTCTTCCATCTTTTTGTGTCTTCTTCAATTTCTTTCATGAGTGTTCTGTAGTTCCTCCAGTACAGGTCCTTTACCTCTTTGGTTAGGTTTATTCCCAGGTATCTTATGGTTCTTGGTGCTATAGTAAATGGAATCGATTCTCTAATTTCCCTTTCTGTATTTTCATTGTTAGTGTATAAGAAAACCACTGATTTCTGTACATTGACTATGTATCCTGCCACGTTACTGAATTGCTGTATGAGTTCTAGTAGTTTGGGGGTGGAGTCTTTGGGGTTTTCCATATAAAGAATCATGTCATCTGCAAAGAGAGAGAGTTTGACTTCTTCCTTGGAGCTGGGCCCTTTCTAAGTACATTGCTCTCATTCCTGGCTAAGGGCCAGTAGCTGCCCCTGTGATGACTGAGAACATTCCTTCTTGGGATCATTCACAACTCGGCACAAACATCACCTCCTTAGAGCGCCCTCCCTACCCGCCCTATCCGAAGTAGACCTCACCCTCAGCCCAGCCGGCCTCCATCCTGGTACCCTGCTTTAGCTTCTTGTTAAAGCATTTACCACTCTCTTTTTTACCCTAAATTACCTTGCTTACCTATTTACTTTTTTGTTATCTATTTCCCCCAAAGTAATACAACTTTTATGAGAGCAAGACCTTATCTAAAACAGTGCCTGTTTGGGACACCTGGGTGGCTCAGTCAGTTAAGTGTCTGACTTTATTTAACTCAGGTGATGAGCCCAGGATCATGATCCCAGGATCCTGGGATCAAACCCTACATTGAGGTTCCTGCTCAGCGGGAAGACTGCTTCTCCCTCTCCTCCCCATTCCTGCTCTCTCTCGCTTGCTCTCTCTCTCCCAAATAAATAAAATCTTTAAAAAAAAAAAAAAAAAGGAAAGAATTTCTGTATCTCCTGTTCTTAACAGAGAGCCTGGGATGCAGTGCAAGATTGCCAAAATAGGTGACTAGCACAACGTGTGATTCACTAAGCAGAATACTTCTGATCGGGATTTCCTCCCAACTCCTGACTTTTGCTCACTCCAAATGTCCACAGGATGCCAGAATCAAGACTTCCCCTTCCTATTCCATTTCTTTTACCCTGAAGTCAGAGAAACTTAGGGAAATGTCACAATTACACTCAAATATAGATATTTGCACGAATAATGAGGTTAAGCTATAATGGCCTGACCATGCTGAGAAATGAATTTCTGTATGAAGTTTAACAGGAGAGTCAAAAAGGAAATCACAGGATAAATTCAAAGAAAAGGAAGTTATTTCAGTTACTCAGGATATAAGGTATATATTTGGTCTTGTAACCAATATTTAAGACATTTTATTCAAGCACTCTCTATACATGTCAAGAGAGAAGTCACGGTCAATAGTTACGCAGGTGTCAGTAAGAAAAATATGGTGTTATTGGTCCCACTCCTGCAACGCCTTTGAAGTTCTCTGCCTTAGATCTAAGCCACCTAAGCACCAATTTCTAAAGGGAAAAAAAAAAAAAACTGGAAGCATAACAAAGAGGGAAAAAAACACACCATGGGTAAAGTACACAGCATAAATAATTCCTAGTACAGCGAGCATTACTCCCTTTTTCAAGTTAAGTTTGTCCTTGAACATAGAATAAGACTTTATTATGAGTCAACTTAATTCAAGTGCAAACCAAGGAGCCTCACTATTGTTTCAAATGCACTACACACTGTATTTGGTGACATTAACACACGCTCATTTTAAAATATGCAAACAAAAACTCGCCCTGTTTGGTGTCCAAAAAGCTCTCCTACTAGTCCTTTTTGCTTTCTTTCAGGCTGCGTTCTAAAGCCAGGGGGTCAAAGAATGATTAGGTATCAGGAGAAACCAAGTGTTGGGAGTTAAAATCAACAAAGTGAGATATACAAATGAATCACCTGGTTATCTTTTTTTTTAACATTTAATTCTGAAATCATTTTAGACCTAGGGGCGCCTGGGTGGCTCAGTGGGTTAAAGCTTCTGCCTTCAGCTCAGGTCATGATCTCAGGATCCTGGGATCGAGCCCTGCATCGGGCTCTCTGCTTGGCAGGGAGCCTGCTTCCTCCTCTCTCTCTGCCTGCCTCTCTGTCTACTTGTGATTTCTCTCTGTCAAATAAATAAATAAAATCTTAAAAAAAAAAAAGTTTTTGAAATCATTTTAGACTTAGAGAAAAGTTGCTATATCTGTATATCCTTTAACCAGATTCCCCAAGGTTAATAACTCGGAGAAGCAAGGTACATTTATTAAAACCAGGAAACTAACACTGGTATGATACTATTCACTAAGCTACCAGTCTTTCCACTAATGTTCTCTTTGTGGTCCAGAAACCAGTCTAGGTCCCCACATCGCATTTAGTGTTGTGTCTCCTTAGTGACCTTGACACTTTTGAGTCCTGTCAGTTATTTTATAGAAAATCCTTCTAGCTGAGTGTGTTTAATGTTTCTTGATCAGACTGTCATCATTTACTTTGATAAGAGAAAGTCCTTATTTATTTACCAGGGAAAAACATGCCATTACTGATCTAGTTCAACTCCTACCAATGGAGTACATTTTTAGGCTTTTGTCCAATTAACTAAATCCTAGTCTAACGGTGTTTTTTTCCCTTGGACAAAGAGAAAAAGGTGTCCTGTTAACTTCCACAGCCATATCCCAAATATCTTATACACTTTAATTCTTCTTCACAACGACTTTACCAAGTCTGTGTCTTTAGTTTTTTTAGCATCTCTCTTACCAAATTTTTGCCCGGTTGCTATTCAGATAGTAAGAGAGGTATGTTGGAGAAGTTCTAGTCTAATTTGGATTCGTCTGTATGTCCTTATAGATTTTGTTCCTGTCAATTTTTACCTTGCATATTTGCACACCAAGTTTGTTTGTTTGTTTTTAATTTGACAGAGAGAAATCACAACTAGGCGGAGAGGGAGGAGGAAGCAGGCTCCCTGCAGAGCAGAGAGCCCAATGCGGGGCTCGATCCCAGGACCCTGGGATCATGACCCGAGCCGAAGACAGAGGCTTTAACCCACTGAGCCACCCAGGCGCCCCGAACACCAAGTTTTGATGCCATGTTATTACGTATACATTTAGAATTCTTACACCTTCCTGGGAATGAAAATTTTTATTATTATTAGATAGTGAAATAATTTGTATCGTGACTCTCTTTACCTCCGGTAACGCATTTTTGCCTTAAAAGTATTTTGTATATGATTATATCTAATCAGCTTTCTTTTGCTTATTTCTTGCCTGATGAATCTTTTTTTTAATTAATTTATTTATTTTAAAAAGACAGTTGGCAGCCGGGGGTGGGGGGCAGAGGAGGAGAGAAACATAAGCAGGCTCCGTGGGCTCAATCTCACGACCCTGAGACCAGGACCTGAGCCAAAACCAAGAGTCAGATGCTCAACCAACAGTACCACCTACAAGCCCCACGCCTGATGAACCTTTTTGTACACTTTGCTTTCAACTTCTCCGTATACTTTTGTTTATGTCTTTCATAAATACCATATACCTAGATCAAAAAAAAAAATTCAATCCGACAATTTTGTCAGTTAACTGAGCATTTTGTCCATTCTCCTTTATGGTAATTCCTGCTACATTTGTATTTATTTCCACCGTCAGTTTGTTTTTTGTTTTTTTTCACTACTTTTCCTGTTTCTCTCTTTCTTGGCTTTTTTGGGGGAGCTTTGGGCTTTTTTCTTTATACCTAGAATAAGGAGGTTTCTAACTTAAATTCATATGAAAATGTGTGATTAGAGTCATATCTTTTCTTAAACTTGAGTTTGATTAAAAGGAGGCAGGGGAACAAAAGAGGAAACCAAAGAAATGATTCTTTAGAAAGTAGAAATGGAGGGGCGCCTGGGTAGTTCAGTCGATTCAGCATCTGCCTTCGGCTCAGGTCATGAGTCGAAGGGTTCTGGGACTGAGCCCCACATGCTTCTGCCTCTTTCTCTGCACCTCCCCCTGCCCACATCTTCTCTCCTTCTCAAGTAAATGACTATCTTTTTTAAAAAAAACTCTTTAAAAAATATAAATGGATACCACCTCATACCCATTAGAATGGCTACTATGAAAACAAAAAAAGATAAAAGAAGGAGGGAGGCAGGAAAGAAAAATATAAGTGTGGACAAGGATGTAGAGAAATTGCAATGTTTGGGCATTGCTGATGGCAATGAAAAATGGTCCAGCTGCTTTAAAACTCTTTAAAAAATATAAATGGATACCACCTCATACCCATTAGAATGGCTACTATGAAAACAAAAAAAGATAAAAGAAGGAGGGAGGCAGGAAAGAAAAATATAAGTGTGGACAAGGATGTAGAGAAATTGCAATGTTTGGGCATTGCTGATGGCAATGAAAAATGGTCCAGCTGCTACGGAACCCAGTATGGTAGCTCCTCAAAAAATTAAAAACAGAATCACCATTATCATCCAGCAAATGTAAGATTCCCCTTACATGAGGTACCTAGTGTAGTCAAATTCAGAAACAGAAAAGAGAATGATGGTGGTTTCCATTGCCAAAGGAGAGAAAGGAATGGGGAGTTATGGGTTAGTGGGTACAGGGTCCCAGTTATGGGAGATAAAAAGGGTTCTAAAAATAAAAAAGAAAAGAATTCTAGACATGGACGGTGGTGATGGTTGCAAAATAATAGAAAGGTAATTACTCCACTGCACCATGCACGTAAATATGGGGAAGGTGGTCAAGTTTATGTTACGTGTATTTTTTTTTTCATTTTTTTTTGAAGTGGAACTAGTGGGTAAATAAAGGGAAAACTGACTTTCCTTCCTTCATCATTATAGATGACCATCTCCAGGGCCATTGCCCTGATGACCTACAGATGATACAGCTGATAAACGGAGTTGCTGTTTATACTTTCTTCTCACAACAACCCCATCGGACAGTTAGTTCACCTGTTTTACAGAGAGGAAAGAGACTTGCTCAAAGTCCCGACAGTGCTATTTAGTGGAGACTCCACTTTGGTTCAGGTCTTCTAGGTATGTGAAAACACTGAAAGAGCAAAGCCACAGGATGTCTGTGCCCTCTGATCTCAAATGCAATCACTTCTGACCCAACGACTGCTGTAGCTTTTTGCTTCCTGGCATTATTTTAATAATTTAGTAACATTTTTAGGCTTTCTCACCTTCTTTCTTTTTTTTTTTTCCCATGCCTTCTTTCTTTTTTTTTTTTAAAAAGATTTTACTTATTTATTTGACAGAGAGAGAGATCACAAGTAGGCAGAGAGGCAGGCAGAGAGAGAGGAGGAAGCAGTCTCCCTGCAGAGCAGAGAGCCCGATGCGGTGCTCGATCCCAGGACCCTGAGATCATGACCTGAGCCGAAGGCAGCGGCTTAATCCACTGAGCCACCCAGGCGCCCCTCCCATGCCTTATTTCAAATGCACAACGAAGTTACACTGTTTTGCTCAAAGTTCTATTTGTAAATTTCTTGGACGCATGTTTTCCCTCCCTGCTTGAGCTGTTAAACATCAAGTCATGTAACATTGCTCTCAGTATTCATCACGTTTTCTAGCCTAGTAAAGGTCTGCCGATGATTTGATTACAGGTAAAGCCAACTTGAGAAAAATGCCACATTAAATCTGGATCATGGGTGATACCCACGGAAGCCAACTGTTTCTGTATCTGTTTTTCTTGATTGTGAACTCTTGATTCTCCACTGAGAGCAGAAACTGTGAAATTCATTTTTTTTAATCCTCAGTACCTCACACAGAGCCTCAATTACTGATTGTTGAGGTGGCGACTGAGGTCTTATTAATGGAGGTGTCAGCAATGACAGGAGTGGAGTGGATGCCAAGGCAAATTCCAAAAGTTATAGAGAATAAGAATAGCTAATATTAATAAGCACTTAACTCTGTCAGTCTGTTGGATGGATTAGATTTATTAACTGTGAAATCCCAAAACTATCCTATGTGGTAAGGACTCTGACCCCATGATTTCAGATGAAGGAACTACAGTTCAGAGACATGAGTAATTTTTTTTTTTTGCCCATGTCATCAGAGATAATAAGGGGTATAATCAGGATTGCTTGAACCCAAAACGAGTACCTTTGGTCTCTGCAGCATTCTGTGTGCTCATAGAGTTGCATACAATTGTATTTTAGTCTGTTTTTCAGTACATGATAGTGCGGTAGGAAAAGGACTAAACTTACAAAAGAAACATATTTAAGTCTCAGCTACAGCAGTCGCTAACTAAGCAAACCATTTTCACATCCATATAATGGGAAATTCTTACCTTGCCTACCTGAGTTATAAGATTGTCTCAGATGAAGTATTTAGCAAACTGAAAAATTAACTTTAATAAATGCTGCTCTTTCAGTTTCTACTTTTAGCATAAGATTTAGGTCTTTCAGGTCAATTAAAATCTTGGACTTGGTGAACATTTTCCTCTTTTTTAAAAAAGATTCTGTTTATTTATTTAGAGTGAGAGCATGTGCATGCAGGGGGAGGGGGGCGCCAAGGGAGAGCCGACTCTGAGCTGAGCATGGAGCCCCACTCGGGTTAAATCCCATGACCCTGAGATCACGACATGAGCCAAAATCAAGAGTTGGACACTTAATCAACTGAGCCACCCAGGCGCCCCAAATATTTTCCTTTTATGTAATTAGTAACATTTATCTTAAAAATCTCAACATGCATCGATAAGATTATTCAATATGATCACATATTTATTTGTGAAAAAAACTGATTTTTTTTCACTTTTACTATGGAAAACTCTGGCAAATACCACCAATCAGGATCGCCAAAAGTGGGACAAAGTGACATCATGTACCTCCTGGTGTGACACACTGAGACATACCACTTTATAGGATTTCTACCCAAAATCTAGTATATGTGCTACCGAAGTGAGCACTCTACCAAAAATCTAGTGAAAAACAATCAGACGAACTCATTCTGCAAGACATATGACCTAGACCCCATAAAAATATCAGTATCATCAAAGACAAAGAAAGATTGAGGAACTATTTCAGGTTTACAGAGACTAAAGACACACAACTAAAGATAATGCACGATCCTGACATGAAAAAATATTCGGCAGTAAACGGCATTATTGGAACAATTGGCAAAATTTTTGTAGCCACTGTACATTAGGTAAAGTTACTGCAGCAAGGTCAAACATCCTGGGTTTGATCACTGCATTTTGGCTGGAGAATGCCCTTGCTCTTAGGAGATACCTACTATTTGGGAATGAAGGGCCACAATGTCTATGATTCACTTTCCATTGTTTCTCCAAATATAAATAATATAAAAATACTAAAAACTTATGCATGGGCTAATATTCTTTTTTTTTTAAGATTTATTTATTTGAGAGAGAGAGCGTGCGAGCAGAGGAGGGGCAGAAGGAGAGGGAGACAGACTCCTCAAGCCGACTCCCACTGAGCACAAAGATGTGGGGGACTCGATCCTAGGACCGTGAGATGATTACCCGGGAAAATCAAGAGTCCGTGACTCAGCAGACTGAGCCACCCAGGTGTCCCTGGGCCAATATTCTTAATTCACAGAGGATACCATATCAGGATAAAATCTGCAAATGTCAAATGGAAAAAAAAAATACCTATTTGCATAATATATTACTAATTTTCCACAATAAGCCAGAAATCAAAGAAATCGAAATATAGGTCAGATGTAAGGCAGCAATCAAAGCTTCTAAATATTAGCAGAATCCCTATAACGTTTTGGAGAATCCACCCCATGTTTTGAATCAGAGTGTCTGTCCCCAGGGATTTCTGTGGCAGTATGGTTAGGCTGAGGACAACTCTTAGGTTAGCAGCTCTGCCGAGCACAACCCCTTCCCTACCCCTGGCAACACCCCTAGCACACGATGCCTGGTGGGACCCTGATGCCAGGTCCAAAATGGGATACTTAACCCGGGCTCAGCCAGCCCTAACTTCGTGTGTGTGTTTGTGTTACAACATATCCGAGGCCCCAAGTCCCTAGTGCCTAAGGAATTGAGTAAATGGATCCAAGGACAGCTGAATGACTGTTTCTAGGGTGACCAGCAACAAAACGGCCAGCGACTTTGCTCAAGACTATCATTAACCCGACCACACCAGATTTTGAAGAAATCGCTCTGAATCACTACTTAGGCAAGGAGTGGAAGTTACCCGAGGCGGGGGGCGTCGCGGGCACCTCCAGGAGCTGTCTCCAGAACGCCACCGTTTAAATGGTCCGAGGAGCAAACGGGTGCCCGCCAACACTCGGACGCGCTTCCCCAGCTCCCGCCCTGCCCATAACTTCCTAAAATTAACCGGCCGCTGGCAGCCCCCGCGCACCTCCAAGGCGGAGCCATACCCACCACGAGGCCCCCGCGCACTGGGAAGAAGTTTGCGAACGCCCGCGGCCGTGCAGCCCCGGTGCTCGGTGCTCCGCGGCGTCCGAACGAGCCCGCAGCGCGGCCGGCGGTCCGGGAAGTACCTCGGGCGCGGGTGGCGAGGCGGGGCAGCGGCGAGGCTGGTCTCTAGTGGGCGCCCGGCTCCCGGCGCGCTCGGAGCGCAGGCGGCGGGGGCCGGGGCGCGTGCGGGGGCGGGGGCGGGGGCGGGCGCGCGCTTCTCCTGGGGCAACTAGTCAACAGGCGCGGGCGACGCAGCCCGGACTCCGGCGGCGCTCGGGGGACCTGGAGGCCCGCCGGGCTGCGTACTCGCGGGGTGGCCCCGCAGCCTTGGGCCTCTGCGATGCGCCCCCGGCGTCGGGCAGACCGCGATCCTCCCGACGGTGGCCTCCGGCGCGCAGGCGGCTTCGGCGGCTTCGGCGGCCAGGTCTGGCCAGGCCTCGCCTTGGCTGAGCGTCAGACACTCCCCGGAAGGCCGGGGTTCCCGGTGGGAGAAGCCGGTCTTCGCCGTGGGACTCCCCCGCGAGCGCGATTCCAGGTCTCGTCCTTCTGCCAGGCACGCACAAGTGACAGCGAGTGGTCATTGTTATGGTCAACGTTACCGTTCTAGCGCACGAGAGCTGTAGGACTGTGCTGACAGAAAGGTGAAGAGCATTTATTTAGCAGCTACTGTGTGCAAACGCTCCGCTCCTTCGGGCTCCAGGGCCGGCTTCGAGGGCGTGCTGGCTGTCCGGTTGCACAGGCTCTGCACTCAGTAGAGGCCCGCGCTTAATTTAACGTTCCAGCCTTGACATTCCTAATGATTTTTGTACACCGGACCCTACACTTTCATTTTGTACTGGGCTTTGCAAATAAGAAGCCTGCCCTGGTGAGGGCGCCTTCTTGCATTTGACCTCAACAACCTGCGGGAAAATGTAAGTGATAGTAATACTATTGTTAGTATCAGCCATTGTCTCTAGTTACGAAATACTGAAATACTTACGTGTTCCTACCAGAGCTGCTCAAGTGCTTTCCAGCTTTGATCTCGTTGAATAAACAAGACTATAAAACGGACATTAGAATAATCCATTTTTAAGATAAGGAAACAATCACAAGGGGATGAAATAAATTATTCACGCAAATACAGCTGACCAGGGGCAGAATGGGGATCAAAACCCAGACCATAAGACTCGAGCACAGAGAATCTGAGTATCCTGCCTAAGATCCCACTCTTTGTAGCAGAACCTAAAAATGGAACCCCACTCACCTCCCTTGAAGGCCCTTCGTGAAACTGTGTGCTGTTCTAAAATTAAACAAAATCAGAAAGATAGCAGCTCTCCTTGGATTCCATCCAGTGACCCTACATGCATCCATTATTGGCTGAGGATTTCTTGGCCTTGACAATGGTTTCTGTTTTTGCAGCTACATATCCCATCCATAATCACTTCAAAGTCTTGCACTTGGAGCACCATTTAAAAAAAAAAAAAAATCCTTAGGGGAAACCAAGACTTTCAGAAATCTCCTATTAAACTATAGTATCATTTGTAATAATCATGTTTTCAAGTTGCAGTTTTTCCTTGCAGTAGAATTATGACACACTTTTAAATTTTTCAATTAAAAATTTCCCTACCTGGGGAAACAAACACATAAATTGATGAAACCCCAGGGCAGCTAGCAGAGACCCAAGCTGAGGAAATCCCTTCTCTATTAACTCTACATCCAGTTCTTTCAGAATTCAATTTTATGAAGTCTAATTCTGGTCACTGTGGTCCACTTTGTAATTCTTCTTCTTGACAACACAAGACATGAATTCCCACAGTCTATTTAAAAGTCAGCATTGGTTGGGATGCGTAGCTGGCTCAGTTGGTAGGACGTGCAACTCTTTCTCAGGGTTGTGGGTTTGAACCCATGTTAGGTGTGGAGGTTACTCAAAAATAAAAATCGTGGGGTGCCTGGGTGGCTCAGTGGGTTAAAGCCTCTGCCTTCGGCTCACGTCATGATCTCAGGGTCCTGGGATCAAGCCCTGCATCGGGCTCTCTGCTCTGCAGGAAGCCTGCTTCCCCTTCTCTCTCTGCCTGCCTCTCTGCCTACTTGTGATCTCTCTCTGTCAAATAAATAAATAAAATCTTTTTTTTTTAATCTTTTAAAAAAAGTCAGGGGCACCCGGGTGGCTCAGTCAGTTAAGCATTTGACTCTTGATTTCAGCACAGGTCTTGACCTCAAGGTCATGAGTTCAAGCCCCGCACTGGGCTCCACGCTGGGCATGGAGCCAGCTTTAAAAAATAAAAATAAGCAGTGTTGGTGATGGATGCATGAATTAACTAGATGCGAGGAATCTTTTCACAATGCAGAATAGATCAGCGCTGTGTGCATTCTATGTATCTTACAGTTTTACTTGTCAATATACCGCAGTACAGTTTTAAAAAATATGCAATAAAAAAAAATTTTAACCAGTGCTAAACAGATTTTTTTCTAAGTGACAGCAATGTAAGTGGGAGCAGACAAAGCTTGGCTGGCTCCTACCCAGAGGCCTTTGAACTTTTTGGGATGTCAAGACATGAGCCAAGTGAGTCTTCAAGGCAGCATCTGATGACGGTGTCTTTGAGGGTTGAGAGGGAGGACACAATCGGGGTGTCGATCTGAGCTGGAACCTGAAGGGACGAGCTGGTATGACGGTGACAGAACATGCAAGCTGGCAGCGGGGGGACCCTGGGCGGGATGAGGGTTTAAGCAAGGGAGGGAGGTCCAGAGGCACAAAGCAAGTTCCAGCCCCAACTTCTCACCAAACTGCCTGTCTGCACAATACATTATGACCCATCACAGCTCAATGCAGACTTCCAGTTTTCGTTGTAACGTCAGGAAAGACAGAAGGCTACCAGCTGTGTGACCTGGCGCAGCTCATCTAACCCCTTCCTCCGGATTAGATGTCAGGCTGAGTTTGGGCCATGGCGTGTAGAACTCTTCCACAGCCCAGATTTTGGAAGGCAATCATCGGGAAGCTCGCACCCGGAGGACGACCGGGGGGCAGCATGAGGCGGGCTGGGCTGGAGGAGAGGGAGGAGACGTGAGGAGGTCTTCCGGAGGGGCTGTCTTGGACCCGCTGCGAGCCGGCCCTTGTGCCATGGAGGGGAGCGGATGGGGAAGAGGGGCAGGCCTGGAGTCCGAGCTTCCAGCCAGGCTGGAAGTGAGGTGAGGCCTGAGAGGCAGCAAATAGATAAAGCAGAGGAGGGAGGAGGAAAGAGAGTTCAGCTTGGGACAAATTTAGTCTGAGGTGCTGATAGGGGAAGGCAAACATTTTGCAGTTTGGGAACAGGAAGTCCTGGGCACATCCAGCTTAAACCAGAATTTCCAGCTCATTCTGCTATAATATGAAATTTTATCCTGAAATGTGTTTATAAACCTGGCCCGGCTGAGGTATATGTTAAATAAACAGGCTCTCGGAGACGAGATAAAAACGCCTCACGAGTAGCTCTGGGAGGCAATGAAGCCCTCTCTCCCCTCTGGCACCAGGGGTTCTATTTTGGAGATAATCTCCTGTGATGGCACAAGTTTATTGCTCGGTTTCTCCTTTTGTTAGTTTGTTTGTCTTGCCAATATGCAGGTTTCTCATAGGAAAATTTGTAATACGATAATAACTCTGGGGGCTGCTGACTTGTATTTCCAAACCTGTCGCTGAAACCACTCCCATGATATTTTAGTTGTCTGAAGATTGTTTTAAAAGACCTGGGTGGCTCAGTGGGTTAAGCCGCTGCCTTCGGCTCAGGTCATGATCCCAGGGTCCTGGGATTGAGTCCCGCATTGGGCTCTCTGCTCAGCAGGGAGCCTGCTTCCCCCTCTCTCTCTCTCTCTGCCTGCCTCTCTATCTACTTGTGATCTCTCTCTGTCAAATAAATAAATAAAATCTTTTAAAAAAAAAGACCATATTTGATTTCAATATTTCTCCAAACAACTGAATGAAACGTGGCCAAAGGCTGCAAGCAACTCGCGTAGCTGAAAGCATGGAATTGCGAAATCGTGAAATTCTCTGAAGAAAAATGAAGCAATAATGCTTAGAAAAATATTTTGGCTGTTGCACAGCAATAAAATCTTTAAAAGAGAAGCTTACAATATTGAAAGAATATCACTGCTGTATTACTTCAGTAGATGTGTTACTGAAAACTTAGAACTGATCCTTACCATTGGCAGATTTTTTTCCCAGACAAAAGCCAGCCTTCCGTGGGAGCTGGAAATAATAGCCTACCAAGGGAAAGTGTTGTCGGGTCAAGCATTTATCCCACTGTAACAAAACTGGGAATCGGGAGATTCCCCCTTCACTGAAATCAGACTGTAAATGAGGTCTAGTTCTTTTTGTGTATGTATAAGCTGGTATGAGAAACCTTTTCCTTGTTTAAAAAATAGTAAAAGTTCTTTAAAAAAAGGCGGGGGGACCTGGGTGGCTCAGTGGGTTAACGCCACTGCCTTCGGCTTGGGTCATGATCTCGGGATCCTGGGATCGAGCCCCGCATCAGGCTCTCTGCTCAGTGGGGAGCCTGCCTCCCTTCCTTTCTCTCTGCCTACTTGTGATCTCTGTCAAATAAATAAATAAAATATTTTTTTAAAAAAATAGTAAAAGTCCTTGCATTTATCCCTGGACTTTGAGGCCCTCAAACAGAGGTTAAGTGGACAGACTTTGGAGCCAGGCTGCCTGAGATGAAATCCTGGCTTTGCCATTGCCTGGTCTTGTGATCTTGGGTAAATTTCTCCACTTCCTTGGGTCTCTTTCACAGTCTGTACTATAGAGGTACTAATAGTTAACCCATGGGGTTATTGTAAGGATTACATGAGTTAATGCATGTGAAGTCCCCAGTACAGAACCTGGGACAAAGTTCAAAGTGTTAATTGTTTGCACTGTTCTTTTAAAACACAAGAGTAGGAAATTCCCTCCCAAAACACTGCAAAAAAGGACTAGAAAAGCAAAATTGTTTTCTCTTATTCTAAATTGCTTAGAACTTCAGAAGATCATAATTTTTTTTTTTTTTTTTTTTTTTAAGGTGGGGACGGGACAGAAGGGGAGGGAAGGAGAGAGAGAATCTCAAGAGAGAATCTCGTGGAACTTGATCTCATAATCCTGAGATCATGACCTGACCAGATTCGAGTTGGACGCTTAACCCACTGAGACACCCAGGCATTCTGGAAGATGATAGTCTTTTTAAAAAATTTTTAAACTACTCAGTATATATGAGCAAATTCTTTAAGTACTTTCTTTACTTTGAAAAATAAGAATATTAGAAAGGGTTCGTGGGTGGCAACTAGCAGCAACAGAAGTGCCTTATCTCCAAGAACGTAGAAACCAATTGGCCTCATTCGACTAAAACAGAACAGAAATATACAAAATGCTTTATTTTTTAATTAAAGATTTTATTTATTTATTTGACAGACAGAAATCACAAATAGGCAGAGAAGCAGGCAGAGAGAGAGGAGGAAGCAGGCTCCCTGCTGAGCAGAGAGCCCCATGTGGGGCTCCATCCCAGCACCCTGGGATCATGACCTGAGCCAAAAGCAGAGGCTTTAACCCACTGAGCCACCCAGGCGCCCCTACGCAAGATGCTTTATAAAGACACTATTTCCCCAGCCAAGACAGGACTGTAACTTCACTGACTACGTTCACACGCATGAAGAGGGAATGTGGTAATCACCATAGAGGTTATGGTACACCAGGAACTCAGGGGAAAGGCCCCAATCTCAAATGTTAATGTCTTATCCACTTGATACTTTATTTCTCACCGAAATTAATAAATAAGATTTGGAGGTTTTAGAATATCCAGATTCCACCTTCAAAGCCTGCAAACCTGTGGCTACAGTCTCCCCATCCATTCACAGGATGTGTTAGGAATGTCCCAGAACAAGACCCTAATGTCACAGCATAGTCCGAAACAGAAATGTGAAAAAATGAATGCAGTTCTTCAGGTTCTTTTTGCTCCCACAAGTTGGACCAATTGGTCTTAAAGGACTGATGTTAAAAATTCCACCCGAAAATATGATAATTTGCCAAGCATTCCATTAAATCAACTTTCAAAAGCAAATGTGGTTTCTAAATTAAGCAAAAACCCAGCTTCTTCTGGATATTTAAAATGTCTTTATTATTTTGGAAAATCTTATGGGTTTGGGTAGGGGAGTGTGGGATTTTCCTGACCTCATTTTAGACACGCTTTAAATTTCTTTTAAAATAATGCCAACTTTCTTTCAAAGAGTAACAAATAATTCTTGTTAATAAAACGTTTATAAAAGTTGAGGGTGAAGAGTCTCTCATACGCACTGCTCTGGCTTCTTAGGATGGGTCCTGGCTTCCTGCTGAAAGTTTTCACAAAAGCAATCAAAAACATTTTGATGGAATACTGTTACGCTGAAAAAATAAATAAAATGGAAAAAAAAAAAACATTTTGATGATTTTTCTGACTCAGACCAGGCTAGACTTTATTACCAACGGAGCCTGAACAAACCATATTACATACAACATATATTAAAACTAATATATAAATCATTCCTCATCTAGTCTTCTGAACAATAGCATAAAAATAAATTAGCCTAATTTTTGAACAGAGATTTTGTCTTCTAATTCAGAGATTTGGCATCAATTAAAATAACCTCTTTATAAGCTTAAATTACTAGTCTTAAATGTCCTTAGTCTATAAAGCTTCCTCTAGTAAAAGAGGAAGAGAAGGAAGCAAAATACAGAAATCTGAGCACTCAGATAATCAATTGTTTTAAATGAATGCCTTAGCCTTTCCCGGGACAGAGCTCTCGAGCTCTCGAGGTTGCTCCAAGTTTCATCGCTGATACAAAACACTGATTTATGAGGGCAAACTGCTTTATTTCATTGGATAAGTCAGCCACAAATACTTAATACCTGTTCCATGCAGAGCAGCGATTAGAATGTACAGTGAGTTAAAAGAAAGGGGTATTTCCGTCTAAGCTTCAGGACTTTCAGAGTAAGGAGGAAACACAAGACATGGAAGAGAAAAAAACCATAAAACACAAACACCGAAAGAAAACCCAGTCCCTGAGCAATACTGCAGACATGGTAAGTCACAGCTGGAGTGGAAGTACCTGATGAGGTAGCCCTTGAGGAGCAGACTCTTAGGTAACTGCAAAGATAAGATGAGAAAAAGGAAGAACTTCCCTAACTCAACACATCGCGCTTTGGGGGCCACCATTTTATAACAAGTATGTGAAAAAAAAATGCTCTGAATCCATGGCTATATGTTGCAGTGTTCACACATGGTCACAAAAACCCGAACATCCATGCAGCCTGACTGGCCCCACAGCAAAACCAAATCTGGGGCCCAGGCTTGTGTGCCTGTTTTGACATCACAGTTGTCTATGGGGCAGAAACTGGTTAGTGGTCACTAAGCCTGGTTTGGTGCGACCTTGAAATCTGGCCTTTGGTATATGAGTGGGAGTGAAGGTCATGGCTTCTGGGTTTGGCCCCTAAAAACCTCTTGTGGGATTCAGTGTGCCCTCGCCTCTCCTGTCTTCTGGCGAGACCCCGATTCCAGAATGATCTCCGCATATCGGAAGTTGTAGAGTCTCCAACAGCCTGGACCCCGGAGTGTCTGCAGAGAGCAGACAAGGCCGTTCTCTCCCACACATCCATCCAGGCCACCTGGACTTCCCGGAGTACATTCTTTTCTGCTAAACCACTGAGCTCTGGGTGCCGACCTGTCCTAACAAGGAGCACACCTTAATGGTCCAACGTGTTATCTTCAAACCACAGAAAACTAAAGCAAAAAAGACATGTGATCCTGCTGAATTTTGTTGGAGAATGTTAGACATTTATGAAAGGAGAGGTATTATGACTTCATTTTCATTTTTTAAAATAATTTTATTTATTTATTTCAGAGAAAAAGAGACAGAGGGAGAGAGAGCATGAGCAGGGGGAGCGGCAGAGGGAGAGGGAGAAGCTGGCTCCCTGCTGAGCAGGGGGCCTGAATCCCGACTTGGGCTCCATCCCACGTCCCTGAGATCATGAACTCAGCTGAAGGCAGAGGACAGATTCACCCAGGTGCCCCTTGTTTTCATTTCCTTAAAGTGAAAATAAAGCATTTGAATAGGGAGCCAAACTAAACCTGTGAGTATAGATACTGTTACAAGAAAATATGGAGAGAGAAAATTATTGAAAGGGAATATTTTTGTAAAACCGATCTGCAGTTCAAGTAGCTGTGCCCTTCCCGCCCCATCCACCCCTCCTGCGTGGGCCCCTGTGCTTGGGCCAGAAGAGCGTCTGTCTAAGGGGAAAGTCTCCCCATTCATCAAATGAGAAGGTTTTCAGTGTATGATTTCCCACAGGGTCACCCTCCCTCCCCGTTCTCTATGCAACACTTCACTCCATTGAAATCTTACAGGGAAGCAAATATATAAAACAGATCTTGGCACCACTCTGGATAAAGTGGGGTTGAAAATGTGGCTCCGGCCCCAAACTATTCCAGGCATCCCTGGAAACAACGTAACAAAACCGGAAGGACACTTTGGAGCATAGTTTAAAAGCCACAATTTATATGAATTTAATCACAAGATAGGTAAAGTCAGCCTAAACGTCCTTAGTTTCTCTTATAACTTCTGATGATTGCCTTGTCACTTACCAGCTTATCTGCATTTTTTGGAAATCATTAAAATTTTTAACGCGTGTGACACCTTACATAATAGGCTCACATTTTCCTTTAAAGTATTTCTTTACATTCAACTTTCTTCCATTTTTTTGCTACCGTCAGCCTAGTTCAGGCTGGGATTACATGACTCCTTTGTCTCAGTTTCTCCCCAATGCCCCACTCCATCCTGCACTTATTCTCTCTCTCTTTTTTTTAAGAGCTTTATTTATTGGAGAGAGAGAGAAGAAAGGAGGGGCAGAGGGAGAGGAAGAGAGAAGCAAGCAGACTTGGCGCTGAGCGTGAGCTCGACGTGGGGCTTGATCTCCCGACCCTGAGATCACAACCTAAGCAGATACCAGGAGCTGGAGCGTTAGCTGACTGCACCACCCAGGGGCCCCCAGTCTTGAGATTCTATTCTCTATTCGGCAGCATGAGTGGACTTTATGGAACATAAATCCGAGTAGGTCCCTCTTGCTCGAAACCTTCCGTTGGCTGCCCATCACACTTTGAATAAAAATCCAAAGGCTTGTCGGTAGCCCCCAAGACTCTAAATGACCTGGCCTCATCTCCACCTCTTCGGTTTTGCTCAGACATGGCAAGCGTAGTCCCAGCCGGGCCCCTTACACTTCACATTCCCTGTGCCCACTCCTCTCACGTCCCAGATGGCCGCGGGGTTCACTGCTGTATTTCATCCAGGTCCGTGGTCAGATCTGACCTGCTTACTGGGCTTGCCCATTCTATCTCCATTCTGTTCTGGCTTGTCTCTTCTTCTAACCCACTACCCAGAGCATATCGCTGCCTGACGTTAAATCACACATGGACTTGTTGGTTCCCCCCCTCACTGGATATAACGTCCTTGAGGATGGAATTTTCACTTTGCTCACTACTCTATCCCCAACACCTAAAACGGTACATAGTGTGTATTCGTTGCTCGGTAAATAATTCTTTTTTTTTTTTTAAAGATTTTATTTATTTATTTGACAGAGATCACAAGCAGGCAGAGAGGCAGGCAGAGAGAGAGAAGGGGAAGCAGGCTCCCTGCCAAGCAGAGAGCCCGATGTGGGGCTCGATCCCAGGACCCTGAGATCATGACCTGAGCCGAAGGCAGAGGCTTTAGCCCACTGAGCCACCCAGGCGCCCCCTCGGTAAATAATTCTGTACACGAATAAATGAATACCCCCAGAGTGTGTAGCGCCTGATTATTACCCTTTTCTGCTCAAAAACATTCAGATCCCAACATCATCAAGCTATGTTTCCCCTTTCACAGCCTTCTTCCCCGTCTCAGAATCCCCTAGATGTTGATACAGCAACATGCATGACTTTTAAAGGCATTATGCTGAGTGAAACATACCAGTCTTGAAATGTCTGTATCGTATGATTCGGGGAGCCTGCTTCCCTCTCTCTCTCTGCCTGCCTCTCTGCCTACTTGTGATCTCTCTCTGTCAAATAAATAAATAAAATCTTTAAAAAAAAAAAACAAAACTATAAGGACAAAGAACAAGGTCAGTGGTGCCATAAGTTATGGGTGGGGATAGATGCAACTTTATAAAAGAAGAGCAGCGGCGGGGGGGGGATAAAACTAATCTGCATCCTAATTATGGTGTTTGCCAAGATATATGTGGGGCACCTGGGTGGCTCAGTGGGTGGGACTCTGCCTTTGTCTCAGGTCATGATCTCAGGGTCCTGGGATGGAGCCCTGCATCAGGCTCTCTGCTCAGCGGGGAGCCTGCTTCCTCCTCTCTCTCTCTGCCTGCCTCTCTGCCTGCTTGTGGTCTCTCTCTCTGTCAAATAAATAAATAAAATCTTTAAAAATAAAAAGAAAGAAAAAAGTTTAAAAAAAAAAAGAATCTACATATGTGTTGAAATTCATAGTACTCCAAAAGAAAATAGTCAAGTTTACCATGTGATAATTTTTAAAAAATAAAATATAAATAAATATGTAAGAAAAATACTTTTTAGACCTGTGGATCCTAAGATCCAGAAAATGTGAGTTTTTGCTGTCCCCCCACCTCTTGCTATGATTTTCCTGTCCCCTGCCCAACCTCTCCTGTTTCCATCCCCTCTTTGTTAAGTCTGTCTGTACTGGACTCTCCACACTGAAAGTCTTTTACAACAGAACTGCCAGACTGATCTTTCTAGAACATGGTTTTACCCCCTTCCCTCCTCAGAATCTCCCTATCACCTACAGCAGTGGTTTCTTTTTTTTTTTTTTTTAAGATTTTATTTATTTATTTGACAGAGAGAGACCACAAGCAGGCAGAGAGGCAGGCAGAGAGAGAGAGGAGGAAGCAGGCTCCCCGCCAAGCAGAAAGCTGTTGAGGGACTCGATCCCAGACCCTGAGATCATGACCTGAGCCGAAGGCAGAGACTTAACCCACTGAGCCACCCAGGTGCCCCTACAGCAGTGGTTTCTAAGACTTTCTTCTTTTAAAGCCAATGAATCTTTGTTCAACTGGAATTTTTCTCAGGAGCCCAGTATGCAGAATAGACCAAATTTGGAGATTTCCCTGGTTCACCTAGTTGACTCAGTGGGGGGGGGGGGTGCTAGGCCACTAAAGGGCCTCCCCATGACCCCAATCTTACACACCACCCCCAAGCCAGCCCGCAAAGTACCTCCACAGAATCTCAGGTTGAGAACCAGGAGTCAACAGGACAAAGTTTAACTTTTTAGAGTTGTGTCTCTGATCTCTGAAATCTTACTGCTTGTCCTAAAGAATTTATAAGACCATCAAAAGGGCAGAGGACTGGGATGCCTGGGTGGCTCAGCTGGTTAAGCAGCTGCCTTTGGCTCAGGTCATGATCCCAGCGTCCTGGGATTGAGTCCCACATCGGGCTCCTTGCTCGGCGGGGAGCCTGCTTCTCCCTCTGACTCTGCCTGCCACTCTGTCTGCCTGTGCTCTGTCTCTCTCTCTCTCTCTAACAAATAAATAAATAAAATCTTTTAAAAAAAAAAAAAAGGGCAGAGGACTGGGAAGTTTTGGGTTCAAGCCCGAATCCAGCCACTGACTAGCTGTGTGGACCTTGTTGAGCTTCTATTGCCCGAAAGACCAAGTTAAGGTAGTAATAACCTCTCTCCTAGCACTGTTGCGATGACATGTTGCGATGACATGACAGTATGTTCATTCTTCTGAATTCTTCTAAATAGAATATTATTATCACAGGAGGCAACATAAATGGTGGCAAAAAACCTATGGGTTTGGGACCTTTTGACCTTGTTTAAATACAGGTTCTGTTGCTTGCTACTACTGGAGTTTACTCTCCCAGAGTTCGTACTGCATGTGTAAAATGGAGGAAATATACGATCACGTTAGGACATGAAAACCTTCAGGGGCATGTGGGTAGTTCAGTCAGTTAAGCATCTGACCTTGAATCAGGTCATGATGGTCTCCTGGGATGCAGTCTCGCATCAGACTCCCTGCTCAGCGGGGAGTCTGCTGCTCCCTTTCCCTCTGCCCCTCCCCCTGCTCATGCTCTCCTGCTCTCTCTCTTTCTCAAATAAATAAATAAAATCTTAAAAAAAAAAAAAAAAGGAAGGAAAACCTCCAGAGAAAGAAGAGGGTCCTCTCTTTCCATAAGCCTCTCTTTTTTCTCTTTTTCCTATACTGTGCCTTTTTATTCCCATGGCTTATTCATTCTGTAACTGGAAACCTGTACCTGCAGCTCCATGGTCCCCTCTTTGCCCATCTCCCGCCCCCACTCCTCCCTCTGGCAACCATCGTTTGCTCTCTGCATTTATAGGTCTGATTCTGCTTGTTGTTTGTTTGTTTGTTTATTCACTCGGTTTGTCTTTTAGATTCCACATGTGAGTGATCTGTATGGTATTTGTCTTTCTCAGTCTGACTTATTGCATTTAGCATGATAGCCTCCAGGGATCACCCTTGGAGTCCTGTTGCTAAGACAGGCTCCTCAATATAGTAAAATATTCCTCCACTCCATGAAGAATTTCTGTCTACACTGCCTACAGTCTACAATGTGGAATATTTTCGATCAATTATTTTAACTGAAAATAAATTGTGTCCTTTGGCTCTTACTTCACCACATAATTATATCTCTAGCAACCTATCTGTAACATTAAGTAGCAGAATAATTGAACACCTAACTGAAAATCACATAGTTAATTAGTAACGGAGCTGGGACAGGAATTCAGTCCTTGCCCCACTTACCAAGTCTTTGAAGAAGAACCTACCTCAGTAATGGAAGGTGGTTGATAAGTCTTCTCTAAAATCACCATTATTGGGGCTTCAGAAGTTCACATCACATTCTATTTGGGAATTGATAAGAAAGGAAAAAGAAATATAGTCATTAATACAGAAATATAGAAATAAAGTCATACTTTATTTATTATTAAATATAGAAATAAAGCCATACTTTAACTGCTATCAAAGACCAGCAAGAGTTGAGATAATTCCCATGAACGGATTTTGGATTTCACCAAGATAGCAAAACAATTTTTATATCATCCCTCTGGTTGGAAGAATGAGCTAGTTCATTCTTGTCAAATCACTTCCATCTGTTCACAAAAATAATTTCCCTTCAAAATAACTACCCACTTGTTTTCGGCTGGTTGGTGGCCTGAAACATGAGAGGTTTCCATGTCATGACTGGATTTGCTGATGTGCAGCCCCACGGACACAAGTTCGTAGAGAAGGTTCCCTTCCTCAGTGTGATGTTCAGCCTGTTGTGAAATTCCGTGAATTCGTGTGTGCCCGAAGATACAAAATGTAATGATGCAGAAAAACAATCCCTATTTCCACCCCACCCATTCTACAACATTATTCTAAAATGTATCATTGATACTGAGAGCTGAGTTTTTTTCCACGTCTACTAAGACTTCAACATATTAATGATTGATAATATGGCTTATGATCCATACAATCTCATGACTCAAATTTCTAATGGTAGTCTATTTAATCATTTTTTTAAAACTTAATTACATGGTTATAAATTATGCCTATGGCATAGTAACTTCAATAAAAGCCATAACTTGAGTTTTGGAATTTAGCACATTGGAGTTTAAATTTTGGCTCTGTCATTGACTGCTTGAGTGGCCTTGTGCCCTGTTACTTGAAATCACTGAGACTCAGTGCTCCTGCATGTATAATGGAATAAAGAAATTGGCTCCCAGGGTTTCTATGAGGATATCATGCCACACTATGTGTAAAGCACTTAATACAGTGCCTGGAACATAGTGCTCCATAAATGGTATCTATTCTGATTCTAGCACATCTATAAAAGCTTGAAATTCATGGATTGTCAATAAATATCATAAAATTAAAATTATATGTGAAAGAAATTGTGTTGAATTTTGCTTCTTGCTTTATATTTTGTTTTAAAGATTTTATTTATTTGACAGACAGAGATCACAAGTAGGCAGAGAGACAGGCAGAGCCAGAGGAGGAAGCAGGCTCTCTGCTGAGCAGAGAGCCTGATGCGGGGCTCGATCCCAGGACCCTGGGATCATGACCTGAGCCGAGGGCAGAGGCTTTAACCCACTGAGCCACCCAGGTGCCCCCTTGCTTTATATTTTAAATAGCTTTCTGTTTCTGATTTTTTAGGATCTTTAAAATATTTTTTAAAATAAGAGTTCTAAATAATAAAAAACATTCCAAGTACTTTTCATCTCTTAAAAATATCTGCTAATGATAAAGTGAAGGATGACTCAACCCATGTGCACATGTCAGATTTTCCCACTTCCCTTTTATTTTTTTTAAGGACCCCTGGAAGGTACCAAGCTGGATAATAGATGATTAGCATTAAGTGAAGTTTGAGATGGGAAGAAAAAATACAGTACAATGGGTTTCTTCTTTGCCCAAAACAAAACAAAAAACCCGATAAAAATAAATCCAGTCACGTCTTCCACCAGCTTTGTGAAAAGGAAAGGAGAAAAATTGGTGGGCAAGGAGAAAAATAAGAGCTGGTGTTCTTAACTGGTTTTGTGCCATCAACTTCCCCAAATAAAGTGTCTTAATTTTTTTTTAAGATTTTATTTATTTGACAGAGAGAAATCACAACTAGGCAGAGAGGCAGGCAGAGAGAGAGGAGGAAGGAGGCTCCCCGCAGAGCAGAGAGCCCAATGTGGGGCTCGATCCCAGGACTCTGAGATCATGACCTGAGCTGAAGGCAGAGGCTTTAACCCACTGAGCCACCCAGGCGCCCCGAAAGTGTCTTAATTTTTGACATAATGATGAAACAATAATTCGAGATGGCTGAAACAACTGTTATGTAACATGAAAAGATCTATGATTCCCACGGGTGACAAAGAGACAGGTACCTCTAATATTGCTCAAGTTTGTGGCCCATGTACAAAAATGAAGGAAATACTTTAGGAAGCCATGTAAAAACCTAAAAATGAGCTCATTAAAGTTGCAACTGTATAAATATAGAATAACATGAAAGGGAATAGGGAATAAGCTGAAAAATTGAGGCTGAATATGGACCTTTTAAAACTTTTTTTTCCCAATACTGCTGCAATTAACAAATCATTAAAAATCACTAACCATTCAAAAATTTACAACTGACATAAAAAATTGAAGGAAATACTAAATTTCAATTCAGAATTAATGAAAATGAAGATGGAAATTTTTCCCAGACAAGCTTAGAGACTGTCTGGATATGTCTGATGAACTTCTTGGATACCACCTGAAAATTTTCTGCACTGAGGCCATAATACGCCCAATTTGTATCTTTCTTTTTTTTTTAGAGAGAGAGAGAGCATGCATGGGATGGAGCCGGGCGTGGAGGGTGGGGGGCAGTGGTAGAGGGAGAAAGAGAATTTCCAGCAGACTCCCAACTGAGCACAGAGTCCAGCCCATCCCAAGGCTCATTCTCACACCCCCTGAGATCATGCCCTAAACTGAAATCAAGAGTTGGTCACTTAACAAACTGAGCCACCCAGGCGTGCCCTAACTCGTATATTCTTTTTTTTTTCTTTAAGATTTTGGGGCGCCTGGGTGGCTCAGTGGATTAAGCCGCTGCCTTCGGCTCGGGTCATGATCTCAGGGTCCTGGGATCGAGCCCCGCGTCAGGCTCTCTGCTCCGCGGGGAGCCTGCTTCCTCCTCTCTCTCTGCCTGCCTCTCTGCCTACTTATGATCTCTCTCTCTGTCAAATAAATAAATAAAATCTTTAAAAAAAAATAAAAAATAAAAATAAAAATTTATAAAAAAAAAAAGATTTTATTTACTTATTTGACAGACAGAGATCACATGTAGGCAAAGCAGCGGGCGGGGGCCGGGGGCCGGGGGCCGGGGGCCGGGGGCGGGGAGCGGATCACTGCTGAGCGAGAGCTTGATCCCAGGACCTTGAGATCATGACCAAAGGCAGAGGCTTTAACCCACTGAGCCACCCAGGCGCCCCTAACTCGTATATTCTTACATGTAATGTACAATTAAAATATTAGTTACTTTAAATTTTCTGAATCACCGTAAAAATTAATTTCCTGGGACACCTGGGTGGCTTAGTAGTTAGGTGTCTGCCTTCAGCTGGGGTCATGATCCCAGGGTCCTGGGATTGAGCCCCACATCAGGTTCCCTGCTCAGAGGGAAGCATACTTCTCCCTCCCACTCCCTCTGCTTGTGTTCCTCTCTCACTGTCTCTCTGTCAAATACATAAAATAAAATCTTAATAAATAAATAAAATCTTTTTAAAAAATTAATTTGCTATATTAAAATTAACCAAATAAGGAAATAAACATAGTATCCTTTTCCTCTTCAAGTAAAGGTTAAATGAATGGAAAGCAATTATTTTCATTTCCTTACAAAGTTTTTCTAGCGTGACTTTTCTAGATTGTTAACAAAATTCTATTTTTTTAACTTTTTCTGAGTTTTAATTCTATTTTCTCATCTATTTTGATATAATTCTATGATAAACCACTATAACATTTGTTGCAAGTATTATATGTATACATAAAATTTCAGCCAAGAAAGGAATGAGGACATATGTTTTTTGTCATCGACCTTACTGCATTTTACCATGGCAAACACCAGACGCCGTGCTCCACTGTAATGATTTTAAAGTTGAAACCACAAGAATGTGTGCAGTCAACAATGAAAATTATACTCTGCCAATTTTTCTTGCTGAAATCTCTGTGCTAAATAGCGCAGGAGGAAATCCAGCCACTTTACTATGCTAAAGGATCTCCCCCTTGTGCCTAAACTTTGTATTGAACAAAAAGAATTGAAAGTCATGCAAAAGAATTGAAAGTCATGATATATGGCAGGAATTAAAAAAAAAAAAAAAGTGGGGCACCTGGGTGGCTCAGTTGGTTAAGTGACTGCCTTTGGCTTGGATCATGATCCTGGAGTTCAGGGATCAAGTCCCACATCAGGCTCGCTGCTCGGCAGGGAGTCTGCTTCTCCCTCTGACACTGCCCCTTCTCATGCTCGCTCTCTCTCTCTCTCTCTCATTCTCTCTCTCAAATAAATAATCTTTTTTTAAAGTAACCAAAAAAAAGAGACCTCCCTTCTCATACCAAGCAGTTTCTCAATATTGAGGGTTTGGGGCTATAAATCTAATTCAAACACCATTCTCGCAGGACCAAATAATTGGGTAGCTTCAAATGATTTCCAGTAACTAAAGACTTGCAAATCTTAATGGGAGTTAGTCATCCAAAGATATTCATTCAGACTCTTTTTTAATAGCAAAAATTTTGAACAATCTACATAGCAAAAGAGAATATAATCTAACTCTAAGATGAAATGTTTGTAGCCATTAAAAATCACATTTTGGAGGCAAAGGGAACAAAAGCAAAAATGAACTACTGGGACTTCATTAGGATAAAAAGCTTTTGAGGTCTCTATGACCTCTGGTTGGTCTATGGTTTCTTAAATACAACACCAAAAATACAGTATATAAAAAAACAAAAAACAAAAAAAAAGGATAAAAAGCTTTTGCACAGCCAAGGAAACAGTCAACAAAACCAAAAGACAACCTGTGGAACGGGAGAAGATATTTGCAAGTGACATATCAGATAAAGGGCTAGTGTCCAAACTCTATAAAGAACTTAACAAACTCAACACCCAAAAAACAAATAATCCAGTCAAGAAAGGACCAGCAGGCACAAACAGACATTTCTCCAAAGAAGACATACAAATGTCCAAAGAAGACATTTCTCCAAAGAAGACATACACATTAAAAAAAAAAGTGTTCAACATCAGTCAGCGTTAGGGAAATACAAATCAAAACCACAATGAGATACCGCCTCACAACTGTCAGAATGGCTAAAATTAACAATTCAGGAAATGACAGATGTTGGCAAGGATGTGGAGAAAGGGGAAGCCTCTTTACATTGTTGGGGAGAACGCAAACTGGTACAGCCACTCTTGAGAACAGTATGGAGCTTCTTCAAAAAGTTAAAAATAGAAATACTCTGACCCAGCCATTGAACTACAAGGCATAATTTATCCAAAGGACACAAGCACAGTGATTCGAAGGGGCACGTGCACCCCAGTGTTTACAGCGGCAATAACCACAATAGCCAGATATGGAAAGAGCCCAGATGTCCATCAACAGATGAACAGATAAAGAGGAGGTGGTACAGGGGCGCCTGGGTGGCTCAGTGGTTTAAGCCACTGCCTTCGGCTCGGGTCGTGATCTCGGGGTCCTGGGATCGAGTCCCGCATCGGGCTCTCTGCTCGGCAGGGAGCCTGCTTCCCTCTCACTCTCTCTGCCTGCCTCTCTGCCTACTTGTGATCTCTCTCTGTCAAATAAATAAAAATAAAAATAAAATCTTTAAAAAAAAAAAAGAGGAGGTGGTACATATATATAATGGAATATTACTGGGCCATGAGAAAGAATGAAATCGCGCCATTCGCAACAATGTAGATGGAACTCGAGGGTATGACACTAAGTGAGATACGTCAAAGAAAGACAAATACCAATTTCACTGACCTATGGGACTTAAGAAAGACAGATGAACGTAGGGGAAGGAAAGGAAAAATAAAATAAATTGAAAATAGAGAGAGGCAAACCATAAGAGACACTGAACTCTGGGAAACACACTGAGGTTGCCGGAGGGGGGGGGGGGATGGGAATGGGGCAATTGGGTGATGGGTATTAAGGAGGGGCACTTGATGTAATGAGCACTGGGTATTATATGCAAACAATGAATCACTAAATTCTACCCTTCAAACTAACAATACAATATATGTTTACTATGAATGTAAATAAAAATTTAAAAAATCACATTACTGAAGAATTTTTAACAATGAGAAATTGACTGCAATAGAATATTGAAGGAATAAAGCAGTATTCAAAGATGCATATATTAATGGAAAACTAACAATTATATAATATATACTTTTTTACTCATTCAACAAGTACTATTTGATCTAAATGACCAGGCTAACAGACCCATTTCATCCTTTAGACTTTGATTTAAATAGCATTTCTTCAGAGGTTTAAACAATTATTTGCAATGCTAAACTTCATCCCCTATCACTCACTCATTCACTGCCCCAACCGTGTGTGGGACAGATAAGCAGAAGCCAGACTGGGTAGCTGCCCCAAGAAATGTACAAGAAATGGGATTCAACACTTTAGAAAAGACTTCTGTATTAATGATTTTTCCTCTTATTTTCTAAAAGGTCTGAAAATGGAGTGGATATTAAAGAAACTGGAAAGAGGGAACGTGACCCACCAAAGAAAATCAGAAAGGAAGAAGAATGTGAATGGTGGTCTCTAAGGGATGATTTAGCTTAACCTGATGTTCCACTCACAACAGCATCTACCTGTCTACCGACTACGAAGGGAAAAGATCAGGTTTTACAGAATACCAGGTGGCCACTAGGGGGTGCTAGAATGCTAATATCCCTGTATGGCTCCTTTTCCTTAGGGACTCTGGATTTGAGATTGAATGTAACTTCAAGTTGACCAGAAATAACTTTTCTTTTTCCAGGAAAATGGTGAGAATGTGACAGGTCACATGATTTACAGACGACCAGGGATAAGAAATGCAGTATTTATGAGTCCCATGCCATTACCGAGTCCCAGGACACACTGCTTTCCAAGGGAAAAAACAAAACCTTCGACAAAACTTCTATCGTTCCAGCAGGAACTAATGAGCAAATTAGAAAAAAGTAAAATGACAACAATAACAACGAAACCAATTAACCAGACAAAAACTTCAGGAGTTGGAAAAAATACTTCACAATTAAAAAAAATTTTTTTTCAGACAGTATGATCCTTTTTTATCTTAGATATGTAAAACATGTCTAAATATGGAGAAAAACTTGGAAGTATATACATACAAATAATACATTATATGTTAATAAAAAAGAAATACATACATAAAAACCAATAAGGGTATTTGAAGTTGCTAAGATTGTGTTGTTTTTCCCATTTTTTCCCTCTGCTTTATTCATTTTCTATAATTTCAAGATATCACTGACTGCTTACCATGGCAGACATTACATTAATGCTTTTTTTTTTAAAGATTTTATTTATTTATTTGACACAGAGAGAGACAGTGAGGGGGAACACAACAGGGGGGAAGTGGCAGAGGGAGAAGCGGGCTTCCGGCGGAGCAGGGAGCCTGATGTGGGGACTCAATCCCAGGCCCCCGGGATTGTGACCCGAGCGGAAGGCAGATGCTTAACAACTGAGCCACCCAGGCGCCCCACGTTAATGCTTTATTCAGGTAGTAAGACATGCAGGTGTAGAAGTATTCAGTCTCCCCAACCCCTACCCCCAGGTCAGGAAAGGGGGGGGGAGTGGAGGGGAGAAGAAAATTTTATGGAGGGAGAGGCTCCCAAACAAGACTCAGTGGGCTTTTGGGCAGAAAGAACTGTTAGAAAAATGGGTGGGAGAAGGAATTTTAATTTTTAGTATAACACTGAATTATATCTTTGATCCACTCTGAAGTTTTCTTAAAATGTAAGAGTTTGGACTATGTTAAGATTGTCTTTTGTGGTGGGATTTCTTTTATAGAAACATGACCTTGAGGTTGAACAACACGGGTTTGGACTTGATAAAGATTCAAAAACATTACTGCATTTTATCCAACACAAAATACTGCCTCAAATTGCAGGAATAAAAGCTGCAACACCCCCCAACAAATCTTGTCCATTTGCTGTTTAATTAGAAAGTAACAAACACATAGAGTATAAACCACCACCCTCCCCTAATTTTACTTGCTCATCATCCGTATTTCCATCATGATATATATATAAGATACACGAGGCGCCTGGGTGGCTCAGTTGTTAAGCATCTGCCTTTGGCTCAGGTCACGATCTTAGGGTTCTGGGATCAAGCCCCACACAGGGCTCCCTGCTCTGTGAAGAGCCTGCTTCTCCCTCTCCCACTCCCCCTGCTTGTGTTCCTTCTCTCGTTGTGTCTCTGTCAAATAAATAAATAAAATCTTAAAATATAGGGGCGCCTGGGTGATTCAGTGTGTTAAGCCTCTGCCCTCGGCTCAGGTCATGATCTCAGGGTCCTGGGATGGAGCCCCGCATCAGGTTCTCTGCTCAGCAGGGAGCCTGCTTCCCTCTCTCTCTGCCTGCTTTTCTGACTACTTGTAATCTCTGTCAAAGAAATAAATAAAATCTTTTTTTAAAAATCTTAAGATAGAAATACATATATATAATATGTATAAGATACTGGGTCTATGTCTTGATAAAAATGTATTACATGAAATGTAATGGCTGGGGCGCCTGGATGGCTCAGTGGGTTAAGCCGCTGCCTTCGGCTCAGGTCATGATCTCGGGGTCCTGGGATCCAGTCCCGCATCGGGCTCTCTGCTCAGCAGGGAGCCTGCTTCCCTCTCTCTCTCTCTCTGCCTGCCTCTCTATCTACTTGTGATCTCTCTCTGTCAAATAAATAAATAAAATCTTAAAAAAAAAAAAAAAAGAAATGTAATGGCTGCTTTATCCAGGAGTTACTTCATACTTAAGCAAGTATGGTTTCAGCAGTTGAAATCATTGCAGGTGCTAATTTGGGAAAAGTTTCCTGACATCACTCAACCCGATGCCCAGTGGACTCCAGAGCCTCAGCTTTCCCCGTTCTCCTATGCCGGAGCTCTGCCAAAGAAGGGCCAAACCTGCTGGCTTGAAACAAGGGGAGAGCAGAAGCTGTAGGCAGAGCTTTAACCATTGGGTGTTTCTCTCACTGCAGTGGCCCTGAAGGGGATGTTAAGAAGTAGTTTAAAAACCAAGGCTTTGCAAGAAAGAAAAAAATAGGTAAAAGGATTTCATCAAAATAGAAAACTTTAGTGCTGTAAATAATGCCATCAAGAAAGTAAAAAGAGGGGCACCT
Source organism: Meles meles (assembly GCF_922984935.1). NCBI lineage: Eukaryota > Metazoa > Chordata > Mammalia > Carnivora > Mustelidae > Meles > Meles meles. Next base: position 15,692,009 of record NC_060070.1, read on the forward strand.
GAGTGGCTCAGTGGGTTATGCCTCTGCCTTCAGCTCAGGTCACGATCTCAGGGTCCTGGGATCAAGCCTCGCATCGGGTTCTCTGCTCAGCAGGGAGCCTGCTCCCCCCCACCCCCGCTGCCTGCCTCTCTGCTTACTTGTATCTCTCTCTCTGTCAAATAAATAAATAAAATCTTAAAAAAAAAAAAGTAAAAAGAAAGAAAGGAAGAAATGAAGAAATGAAGGAAGGAAGGAGAACAGAAAAGAGAAGAAAAAAGCCAAGCCACAGGATGGGAGAAAGTATTTGCAGATTACGTATCTGATGAGATGTATGCAGAATATACAGACACTCTTACAACTTAATAATAGAAAGAAAAACTAGTTTTTAAGTGGGCAAAGGAATTAAAGACATTTCTCCAAAGAAGATATACAAACGGCCAATCAGCGCGCGCAAATATGCCCCAATATGCTCACCATGAGTCATTAGGGACATACAAATCCAAACCACAATGAGCTACCACTTCCCACCCAGTAGCGCACTGTAATAGAAAACACAGATAATAAAAAGTGCTGGCAAGGATATGGAGAAACTGGAGCCCTCATGTATGGCTGGTGGGAACATAAAATATCACGAACTCTTTGGGAAAGTTTGGCAGTTCCTCCAAAGGTCGAGCACCCTTGCCATGCGCGGCTGCACTGTACGCCCAGGTGCACGCCCGAGGGGACTGAAAACATACAGCCCACAAACACCGGTCAATGAACGTTCACAGCGGCATGACTCGTAATAGTCAGAAAGTGGAACCACCTCAAATGTCCATGATGAATGGATAGAAAGGGCATTTCCACGTGTTCTATCTATACAGTGACGCTACGGAAAGGTGGGGGGGGGGCTGCCTGCTGCAGCTGATGGTCTCGGAAAGAAGCCAGGCACAAAGCCCACGTATTTGATCCCTCTTCTTCATAGAATATCGAGAACAAGCAAATCTATAGATGGAAAGTCAACCGCTGGTTGCCAAGTGTTGAGAAGAGGGAACTGAGGACTGCCCGCTGAGGGGCACAGGGTTGATTTTAGGGGTGACAAACAGGTTTTGAAATTAGATGGTGGTGATGGCTGCACAACTGTGAATATACCGAAGTACGATACGCTTTAAAGGGATGAGTCGGGGGTGCCTGGGGGGCTCAATGGGTTAAGCGTCTGCCCCCCGCTCAGGTCGCGATCCCAGGGACCTGGGATCGAGTCATCGGGCTCTCTGCTCAGCAGAGAGCCTGCTTCCCCCTCTCTCTGCCTGCCTCTCTGCCTACTTGTGATTTCCCCGTCAGATAAGTAAATAAAATCTTTTTAAAAAAGTCAACCGGGTAAACTACAGGTGGGTCCTAACCCTGCTAAGCATTTTTTAAGAAGTCCATCTTGAACCGACTTCCTCTCCCATGGTCCACTTTACTTGCTTGCTCATTTGCTTCCTTGTTCTTAAAGGAGGGGGTGAACTATTTCTTCACAAATCCTAATTTCATGTCTTAACCAAACATGATGAAAATGGATAGAAATCCATTGCTCTGGAAACTGTAATATATTACACCATAGCTCACACTGTGGCTATGAAGTCAGTAAACGTATACAGTCGTGTTCTGACTTATGTCAAGTATCTACAGACAATTCTAATAGGCTCAGTATTTTAGTGACTTAACATTTTAAACAGATAAGAGTAAATTCAAAATGTTCAGCTTTATATAAACATTTTACAAAACGTTTTAAAAACACTTAGCAAGGACATTGATGATAACCTCATTTACAAGTGAATTTAAGAACTGCTTTGGCAACATGTATAATACACATTCCGTTTCTTTATTACATAGACCTCATATTTAACCTTCCCTTCTTGACTTTCTCCCATTGGAAAATGAAACCAAAAAGATTTTTAGTATAATTCATTTTATTATATCATCAAGAAAACATTTCCAGGTTTATTACCGATTTCAGCTTCAAAACAAATTGACTGAAACTTCAGAGTCTACTATCTAGGGGTCATCAAAAAAATGGGTAAGCATATAAACAATTAACTTAGTACTCCAAATTCAATGCACAATCTTTTCTATCTAAAGCATTTTTTTTAAAAAACTGCAGAACAATCTAAAAACCTGTTCATTTAAAGCATTTATGTATTAAAATATTTCAGTTGGCTATGGATATCACAAATAGAACATAAAAGGTATCAGTTCTCCAATACCATTTGTTACATTCTGTTCAATTTTGGGTTTCCCGCTATCCATCCCACAGGTCACTAAAAATACACATGCGTGTAAATTAAACAGGTTATTTAAAATGAAATGAAGTTCAAGGAGGACAAAATTTAGGATTAACTTATGAGGTAATCTTTACTTCCATTGTTCAAGTATCACAGTTCTAAGAAATGCCTCTCTTTTCAAAGATTGAAGATGTTTGTCTTCACGGAGCCCTTAGTTCTAGAGCCCCAAAACAAGTTAAATAAAATCCCATGCTTCCTAGAATATTAAGTACCATGCATCATAGCATTAAAAGAATGTTAACTAACTTTAAAGGCAGAACTGTCTTATATTTTACTTTCTGACCAATGAAAAATAAGTTCATTAAAATCACTTGAAATTATGCATTTAACTTGAAATAAGTTACTAAAATTCCAACATAAACATAAATACCTTTAAGTAGCTCAATCCCTCTACTGCCCAAACAAGGAGTGGGGCTAAAAGCCCAAACAGAAGAGCATCCAGAGCGTATGGAAATGAACACTGAGAAGCCACGCTCCCCAGAGCTGATGCACAGCAGCCATGGGACTAAATTCACACGCTCCTTTGGGGGATGCTACATGTCTGTCATCTCTCCCTACACAATGTAAGAGTTCTTAAAGCAAGTCAGAGTGGACCATCGAACTGCAATACCCCATACTTGCCAGTGGTCAGCCAGTTGGGCTCAGAGGCCATGTACTGTTCGGCCTGCCCCGGCCGCAGCCCGACCTGGATCTCAGCTTTTAATGTCCGTATGCTGCAGAGAGGGGCAGGGTGGAAGCCGTTCAAAGCCTGATGAAATGGAACAGTAAACTCCCACTTCCTATCGCCTGTCAACTTCCTATAGTTCAAATCACCCTTGAATAAAATTAAATGTGCCTTCTGTAGTTCAGCATACAGGTCAGGAGCAACCTGAGACATGACGCAGAATTCATGAGGCAGCGTCCAAAATACATGATCATGGTAAACCCATCTGCCCGTGTTAATATGGGTTGCCCAGGCAGCCCCACATTTGGACATGCACTTATCATCAGACTCTTTCATTTGTTCGATCAACCAGTTAAAATCCTGGATAGTAGTATCAGACACAAACCACGGAATCGTTTTTCCGTAAAAATGGATCTCAGTAGCCAGTTGAGAGGACAACAAAAAGTCAGCTAAAACTAAATCTGTAACAAGTTCAAACCCAGAATTATCCAGAACAATATCTACTCTGGTAATAGACGCTTTTTCTCTCGTTTTCCTGCAGTTGATAAGCAGTGACCAAAGATGTTCCGTGTCATTCACTAAAATCAAAGGTTTTAGTTCCTCCAAAGAATTAATTATATTGGTTTTCTGAGAACTGGTGTCCCCGCCTGATAGAGATAGATCACACTTATTCCCCCACAGTGAAATCTGAAAAAGAAAAAGTACAAAACTTTCACTTTTCTTTTGAATAACCGACGAAAACTCTATTGTGTAAAATGTTGGGGGAGGGGAGAGGTTGCTAGAACTATTCAAAAAATTTATTTCTACAACATGCTTAACATAAAACATCCATCAGATCTACAACTTCTCTAACAACACAAACATTCTGTTCCCATCATGATGTACAAACAAGGTTAAGACAATGAAACATTTGGGGTGCCTGGGTGGCTCAGTGGGTTAAAGCCTCTGCCTTCGGTTCAGGTCATGATCCTAGAGTCCTGGGATTGAGCCCCACATCGGGCTCTCTGCTCCGCAGGGAGCCTGCTTCCTCCTCTCTCTCTCTCTGCCTACTTGTGATCTCTGTCAAATAAATAAATAAAATCTTAAAAAAAAAAAAAAGACAATGAAACATTTAATTGGTCACTATGTAAAATTAAAAAAAAAACTGGTTTGAATGATGTTAACAATTTGTACGGCTTTGTACGGCTGAAATCAGAATGATTTTCATCTTGCAGATATTAGAATATGATCACACTGTAAAAAGAGGTTACAAAGTATATTTTAAAATCCAAAGTCAAGAGAAAAGTAAGTTTCCTGTTCCCTCACATTCTTCCCCAAACTGCTGTTTATTTTACTAGTTGTATAACCTTGGGAGCAGGCAAACTCTCTGGAATTTAGGTCTCTTACTTGAAAAATAAAGAAAGTGGGCAAGCTGATGTCTACTGAAGACCCATCCAACTCCAATCATCTCTTACTCCATTTTAAATTGAAATAATACTCAAGCTTATTTTATAGAAAAAGGTACAGAGCCCCTTTAAGCTCATTAAAGGACGTGTTTAGGAGTACATGCTCCAGAATCAAACAGACATGGGTTCAAATCCCAGCATTTCCAGTTAACAGCCATTGGTAAAGTACCTATGGTCCCGAAGGCTCAGGTCCCACAGTGGAAAAATGACATTACAGTGCTTCCCCGGTAGACATACTGTGAGAGGTGACATGATACTAATTGTGTGTTTAACTAACACACCCAATATTCCATAAATACGAACCAAAACAGACTCTACTCTTGTGTGATTCAAAGACGAAAATGCACATTCTAAGAATATTATTTTTTAAAAAAAGATGAATGGATGTTTTTAAGGGCGAGGCTTACATAGTAAGTGTCCATCTGATGCAGAAACCCAACCGTGTGGGCGGCGGCACCCCTCAGCCGACCTCCGGGTCTCTGTCCGCCGCCCACGTTTCCCTCAGACCACCTTCGTTTGTAATTCCACATTGAGTCGTGCCACTACTTGACTGTCAGAAGTCCCTTGAGATTACAAGTTCGACCACACCAAGGACTGTCTGTTTTCCTCCCCTTCACAGGCCCAGTATCCAGTTCAACAGAGCAGGCGTTGAAATGTTTGTGTGGACGGTGGACTTCTAAAAACAGATCGACCTTCCCTGCAAACTAAAATACTGTGGTTTCTTGCGGGTGAACTTGCTGGTCATCAAGAGTACGGAAGGCGACTCTGGCCTCCTTTACTTGGCCACACTCAACTGACAGAAAACAAAGTGCTTTTCCTTTTTCTTCACAACTTAATATACTCATGGGACAAAGACATCCTCAAAGACTGTCCCCTGACGCAATGGGCCAGTTATGGGTTAAGGACTGACATATTAGTGCTTTTCTTCTTTCTTTTCTTAATTCTAAACTAAGCAGAAAGGACAATTCCAACTGGGGGAAATAACCAGGCTTATTAATAATACCCCGACAACTTTTCTTGCGAACTCTCAATAAGCCTTTCCCTCTGAATCACCTCGCAGCTTACTCTGCTTGCCCTCAAAGTTTTATCAGGATTCTGCAGTCTCTACTTTCAAAGTATTTCCAGATTCCTGGGGACATTTAACACCTCTTCTTGGTCCAGTCATCCCTCCCTCAGTCACGTTAATAACAGACTTCCCGTCTAGCCTTGTACTCCTTCAGTGCGTCCTGAGAAGTAATCCCTGTAACAAATCAATCCTTGTTACTCCTCTGATGAAAACCCTCTAACAGCATATAAGTAAAGCGTGTGAGTAAAAACCGAAATCTTACCTTTGCTTACGAGGCCCTTCCAGGCCTGTCACCTTGCTCATGTCCTGCAAAATCCCCTTGCAACTTCCCTCACGCACCCGCCAGTTTCCCACCTCAGGTCCCCCGGCAGGAACGCTCTGCTCCCCCAGACCTGCATGGGACCCACTCCCTCACCTGCTTTGCAGCTTTCCCGTCACCTTCTGGGGCCCTTCCCTGGCAGCCCCACTTAAACCTGCATCTCCCCCGCAACATCCCCATTCTCCCGCCCTGCTTTATCACTCTTCGTGGCATTTCCTAAGGGCGCCTTTTTCTGGAAACATTCCTAACTTTTTCTGGGAGATGAGGGCTGGGGATACTGCTGTGTAAATCCCACATTTTCAAAGAGTTCTGATTCTAGTAACACATCTTACGGATGTGTTCGGATGAGAATGCAAAACTAAACTTAGTGCAAGCCTGATGAAGAAATGTAATAAAACCGTATTAAACAGGCCACTGAGGGGCGCCTGGGTGGCTCAGTGGATTAAGCCGCTGCCTTTGGCTCGGGTCGTGATCTCAGGATCCTGGGATCGAGCCCCGCATCGGGCTCTCTGCTCCGCGGGGAGCCTGCTTCCTCCTCTCTCTCTGCCTGCCTCTCTGCCTACTTGTGACCTCTCTGTCAAATAAATAAATAAAATCTTAAAAAATAAATAAATAAACAGGCCACTGACCACCTGAGTGTTTCCACCTGACGGTGACAGCAGGCTGGCTGTCCTAGGCTCTGTGCTCCAGGCGGACGAGACCGAATCTGCGCCCATTCTCATGAGGTACACAGTGCCATCCTCATCTAACAGATGAGAAAACTGGAGCTCAGAGACATTAGGTCACTTGCCTCAGGTCCAACACAAGTAAATGACAGAACCAGCATTCAAGTCCAAGTCAACCTAGGCCGGCCAAACGACTGTGAAGTACTCTCTCAAGAATGACCGAGGCTAGGAAGCCAGAGGACTCGTGTGCCACTAAAATCACCTCCAGCTGAAGAGACTCCCAAACTCATTTTCAGAGATTAACTGGATTTGCAGCTCCTGAATAGCACTATTGTTAAAATGATAAAAAAAGAGGGGTGCCTGGGTGGCTCAGTGGGTTAAAGCCTCTGCCTTCGGCTCAGGTCATGATCCCAGGGTCTTGGGATCAAGCCCTGCATCGGGCTCTCTGCTCAGCAGGAGGCCTGCCTCCCCCTCTCTCTCTCTGCCTGCCTCTCTGCCTAAAATCTTAAAAAAAAAATGATAAATTCAATGACAATATATACACATGCTTTGTTGTTACATCAAGGCCACTTTATTTTTTAACTGTTTAAACACACAAATATACTCGGGAGATTAATTATCACATTTACCTGAAGAAGTCCGAAAAATTCGTCTTTCAGCTGATTTTCATCTAGGTCTTCGATGGCTGTTACCACCTCTTGTAGGTGAGTACACAAAGCAATGATAGATTCCCGTGACTCAAAGAAATTTTGGTCTTTTGATTCTTTAAATACATCAAAGTCATCAATTGGTGGACTATAGGAGGAGAAAAACATAGGAGAAACATTTCTAGAACTCTGTATCTTTTTTTTTTTAACATTTGGGTAATTGCAGTTTCTTAAAGAGGGTAAAAGCATCTAATCTCAAAACCACTGGTAACAGATACTGTATCAAACCTAAATCAAGTTACAGAAAAATGAATCATTATCAAAATACATAAAATAAATCAATTTGATCAAATTACACAAAATAAATCCCCAAAGTCATTTTAGTTAACTGTCAGAAGTTCCCTAATCAAATATTTTACTGGAATTTGAAATAATTATAGTGATATATCAATAATTATTTATCCAGTTAGGGTTTCCAGAGCAAAAGTAGAAAGAAACAAAATTTCAAGATAATTGCTTTAGTTGAACAAACATTTTCTTGGGTGTTAAGTGTGGCAGGGTTCTACGAAACAAACATATGGATATCAATATTGAACACAATATGGCAAAGTACTATGGGAACCCAACAACTACTTGAAAGAAATCAGAAAATATTAACGTCAATTTTATTATAACAAATTTTGACCACATATATATAGTTTTTTGGGTTCTGCCCAATGGTGATGTATGTATTGGGGCTTTATGCTATCCTATGAGAGATCAAATAGTATTAATACTGGCCTAAGGACAACATAACTAGCAAGGTATAAATAAGAACATCATACACTTTATAGAACCAGACACAAAAGACATTCAGATCAACTGATCTTCTTAAGTAGCAACTTTTTCCAAGGGTCATCTACCTTATGACAAAAACAATGTGACTGATATGGGACTGACTTAAAAAACAAACACATACCAGAATTCATACATCCTCTGGATTGCTGTCTCCTTCCAGTCTCCCTGGGAAGCTACATCCTTATTCCAAGGATGCTGCTATTCCTCAAAGCACTTCTAGAATTTTCTTTAGAACGTGTGGCACATTATTGAATGTCCTATCAGCGACAGCACATCCTTATCCTTTGGAGTTTGGAGCCAAAGTCACTCAGAGCGATTTCAGCAGAATGATGTGTGTAAATCAAATGGAGTAATAGATTGTTTTTCATCAAAAATGAGTAACGACTAAAAAATAGTGAGGCTAATTTTTTTTAGGCTGTACACTGGCTCTGAAAGAAGTTCCAAAGAATTAAAAGATATTTTTGGCAATGACGGCATTGCTGAAACAAATCAGTCTCTCAAGGTGACTTAAAAAGATAAAAATTATTTGGAAGCACTGGTTCAAGTGTAGGGTCAGCAAACTAGCTCACGGATCCAGTGTGGCCCACCACCTGTTCTGTATGACCTGTAAGCTAAGAACAATTTTTATATTGCTGAGTGGTTGAAAAAAGAATATTTTATGAAACATGAAATTTAAATTTCCGTGTCCACAAATAACATGTTATTGGAGCACAGCCACACTTGTTCATTTACGTACTGCCTGTGGCTGCTTTGCTCGGCAAGGACAGAGCTGAGTAGCTGCAACAAAGGCCAGGTAGCCCCCACAGCCTAAAATGTTTACTATCCTGCCCTTTACAGGAAAAGTTTGCCAATCCTTGTTTTAATGTTTTATTAATAAATCATTAAAGCCACACCTCGTATTAAGAATGAGCCTTGGGGCACCTGGGTGGCTCAGTCCTTAAGCATCTGACTTCGGCTCAGGTCATGATCCCAGGACCCTGGGATTGAGCCCCGCCCACCAGACTCCTGCTCAGTGGGAAGCCTGCTTCTCCCTCTCCCTATCCCCCTGCTTGTGTTCCCTCTCTCGCTACATTTTTCTCTGTCAAATAAATAAAATCTTAAAAAAAAAAAAAAGAATGACCTTATTCCTTGTATTTAAGAGTAAACTCATATATATATGATTTCTGATTTTAAAAATGTTTGCTATTTTAGAATCTACTAAAGTGTACATGTGCGTCATCTATGACCCGGTTATTCACTTCTAGATGCACCCCCAACAGAAGTCGTTCAGACAGGAGTCTGTTCACGAAAAACATGTGTTCGAAGGTTTGTAGCAGCATTCTTCATAAACCCCAAACTAGGAACTACTCAAATATCCATCAAAAACCGAATAAACAGATTGTGATATATTCATGTAACACAATACGATAAAGCAGTGGAAAGGATCTGTGTTTATATGGAATATGGATGAATCTCACCAACATAACGCTGAATGAAAAAGCTGGACATAAAGTTATATCCAATATAATTTCATTTAAACGCAGTTTAAAAACTGGCAAAACTAACGCAGGTGAGGATACTGTTATCCTTGAGGGGCAGGAATGGCAGGACCAAAAGGGGCCATATGCGAGGATTCTGCCTCTTGACCTGGGTGCTTGGGACATAAGCGCATTCTGGTAAAGACTGCCGAACACTTAAGATATGTTCTGGATGCATATTATACTTTAATAAAAGTTGTAAAATGTCTGTTTTCTCCATACTTTCATTTTTCAATATCTGAAGTATATTTACTTACTATATTTAAATTTTGTGTATGGCTGACCTTTTGAGTCTTAATTTAGATTACTCAACCATTTAACACTGAAAAAACTAAAACATACACCTTGACAAAGAAAATTTTATTTCTGCATAAGGGACAAAATCAACATAAACTTGTCTTAAAGATAATAGTGCTTTGGGATTCTAGAAAAGTCAAAACCTTCTTAGTCACTGGAGCTATCACTGGCCCAGGACAGGAATTCCACCTATGAAATGGACATTTAGGGGTGCCTGGGTGGGCCAATGGCCTAAAACTTCTGCTTTCGACTCAGGTCATGGTCTCAGGGACCTGGGATCGAGTCCCACATCGGGCTCTCTGCTCAGCGGGGAGCCTGCTTCTCCTCCTCTCTCTCTGCCTGCCTCTCTGCCTACTTGTGATCTCTGTCAAACAAATAAATCTTAAAAAAAAAAAAAAGAAATGGACATTTAAAAACTTTCAGTACTAGTTCTACTATAGGATATTTCTTCCTTACACTGACCTAAAACCTGATTCTGATAAAAATTCCCTGACTTTGAGCGTCTGCCACAGGGATCACCTGAGGAGAGTTCCACATTCATGACTAACATCCTTGTTCCTGCAACTTAAAGCTACATCATCCCTTGACCCCTTTTAACAAGCTGTTCCCGAACCTGTGCCTATCAATCCAGACAGGACGTGCAGAATCACCCTGAGGCATGTAAAGAAAAGGTCCCACCGCAGACAAAGTAAACCATCAGGGTTTATTTTAATAAAATTATTTCAAACCCTTCATGTTAAGAAAAAAAGTCCTCCCCAACTGGGTTATAAATGTGTAGCCAGGTTTATAAACTTCCACCCTAGTATTTTTTTAATTCTGAAACCAATCTACCTCTAAAATCAAACTCAGAAACATATTCCTTTTACCTTTCTAACTTCCAAACCCCTCCAACCCCACGCAGGGAGCCACCCCGTGTTTCAACACTTTGGCAGCTTCGGTTCATACCATGGATGTTTTCTAGAATTATAAAACCATCAGCCAGAATTTCACTCACCTTTGTCCTTGACAGACATCCAAATCTACCACTTGGAAAAAGATGGTTTAATGAGGGCTCTAAGCTGATTTACATAGACCAGGGTCAAGTACTGGCTACACCATTGACTAGCCATGTAACCCTGGGCAACCGATTAGCAGCATCAGACCTCGACTTCCTCGGCGGGAACCACAGAACGTCTACACTTCACTGGGCTGCAAAGTCACTGGAACACAGCTGGTGCTCAATACACGACAGCTCCAGGAGTGGCTATCGTCTCGCTCAGATGCCTCCCACGTGCCAGATATTTGAGAGCGTATTTTGCTTTCAGGGAAAAAGTTCTAAAATATGTTTATTTATTCAACAGTGGGTGCAGGGTGAGACACAATCAATTAATTTCATTAAATACACTTATTCAGCAAAAATAAGTTGTGACTTTAAAAAATAAATTCTAGGGGAGCCGCGGTGGCGCAGTTAGTTGAGCATCTCTTAGTTCAGCTCAGGTCATGATCCCAGGACCCTGGAATCAAGCCCTGCGTCGGGCCCCTGCTGAGCACGGAGTCGGCTTGAGATTTTCTCCCTCTCCCTCTGCCCCTCTCCCTCACACTTGCACTGTTTCTCTCAAACTAAACAAAATCTTAAAATAGAATTTTAACTTAAAAAATAATTTCTAAAGATTAAAACAGAAAAAGCTAAGGAATACACTCAAACTGTTTCCCCAAATAATTTTTTTTATTTTACTATTAGTGCTGCTTTGATCAATTGCTTTTAATTATTCTTTCCTATTTTTAGGGACAGCTTCCAAAGAACTCCTCTTATCTAGCAAACCTGTAGCTTTGTAACCAGTGACCTAATAGGATGATCCACATTACATTTTCTTCTACTCTCTAAATCAATTCCGTATCAGAATTTTCCTAGGAAAAATTAAATTAGTATAAAGAAGCCTATAAAAAGTGATTTTCATATGTGTTTAATTTTTAAAGTCTGTCTCCATTCTAGCCATCAAAAAAAGGGCTAAAAATTAATGAAGACAGTGCAAAAAACACTGTCGTGATTCACTGTTCTGTTGACTCCTTACCCCAAACTAACTGACATATTATCTTTTTTATAAACAAAATGTGCTTCCTTTGTCCTATCTTGTTTCACCGAAATAATTTTTTCAAATGAACACTTTTTGCTTAATACAATTTGCTTTACTCTAAAAGTAAGTCAGGGTCCTGGGATCGAGGCCCACATCGGGCTCTCTGCTCAGCAGTGAGTCTGCTTCCTTCCCTCTCTCTCTCTCTCTCTGCCTGCCTCTCTGTCTACTTGTGATTTCTCTCTGTCAAATAAATAAATAAAATCTTAAAAAAAAAAAAAAGGATTTTTAATTCTTAAAATTAAAGTTTTTAATCTTAAGTTCCCACTTCAGATATTGTATCTTTTATAATATTTCATTTTTAATAACCTCAATACCAGATGTAGGGGTGGAACTTACAACCCTGAGATCAAGAGTGGCATGCTGTACTAACTGAGCCAACCAGGCACCCTCCAATATTTCCCCTTACATCTATTCTCGCAATTGGGTTATAACTGCCAAGAATCTATTACATCAGTAACATTTGCAGAAACATCCGATACTGCTGTTAATATCTGCTGAACTGAATTCTGGCTTTTTATTTTTACACATATCATTTTAAAATTTCAAAAAAGCATCAAGTCATCTAAACATTTATTATTTGATGTTATATACTTACCTCTGGATAATTGCTTCATGAATTCTACGATACATGTAGCATTCTACAAACAACCAAGGTGAGTAAAACCACCTGGGTTTTCCATCATTTTCATTTAAAAGACTCTGTTGATATTCTAGGTACTGATTCCATATGTCAGTATCAACAAACTTCTCAACAAAAGGGATTATTGGTTTATCTGTTTGTAATTCATTTCGTAATTTAGAAAGAAGAGAAATTGCTTTCTTTTCAGCTTCTGTGCCTTTCTGCAGAAACATGAAAAAAATTTTAAATGCTTAAAAATATGTGAATAATCTAATTTCAATATATAATTTACATAGGTAAACAGTTAATTTATATAGGAATAAGTCCTCTAGGATAACACAATTTTAAGGTCCTAAAGAAAGGAAAAAAAAAAAACAGATTTCAAAGCTACATTTTATGTCTTTTACAATTATAAACACTGAAATTCAGAATTCTTAAGTTGCAAATCAAAGAACACACATGTTATCCTGTCTTACCTATTCCACCTTTTTTGTTTGTTTAAGCTTCTTCTAAGGAACCAGAGCTCTTCTCTAGAGGAGGAACGATCCTTACCAAAGATGGAAAACTACTATTGTGTTTCTACTAGTGTTAACAAAAAATTAAAGTGAAAACACAAGATTACCTCTCCATGTTTTTCAAAAAATTCATTTTTATGTCGATGCAATGTATCAATAGCCTTGGTTAGGATCTGTGGTATTCTGTCTTTAATTGTAAGATACGCAAACGATCTAGAAAAGAGAGTCACATACATAGTATATTACTTAGCGTTAATACCAGCAGGTTGGCCATCTTCCAGTTTCATTTGAATTAAAATTCCTTTTCTTACAAGCATTAAAAAAGGAAGCTACCATTGTCTGACTATTATATTAAGACAAGAAAATCTGAAAACGTCTCTGGTGTTACATGTCAGGAAAGCTAAACACTCTTGGTGCTTCTAGTCCCAGATTCTCCCCTTCAGACTGTTCCATGGTTCTTTTCTTTCCCATTATCTTCCTTTTATTTTCTTGAATCAGAAACTGACTTAACAATGTGATAGGACAGAAAAAGGATTTATCCTTAAAAAAATATAGGATAAAATATACTAAACTTCAAACAGGCTCTTGTTCCGGGTTTATTACTTACTAAGTGACTTCACATACTTAGATGAATGAGGCAACAGATGTAACAACATGTGAAAGCCTCTAATGTGCTAGAACATGAGGAATAAAAGATATTTACAAACCTGCTTTTCTCTTAGTCTATATTTCTTAACCAATTTTAATTCTCTTCAAAGGTTTTCTCTCCTGCCTTCTCTACCTGCACAATGACTCCATCCATCCTACTCTGCCCCCAAACAAAATTAAGGCATGTTACCATCGCACTCTCCCAACCAAAAAATCCGAAGAGTTTCCAGAACTGTCAAAGAATGAAAAAATCTGGAGGAAAAACTTGAGCATACTTGAATTAAAGAAAGGAAAAAAAATTACAGTACTCTGGATTTTAGGCATACAAAAATTAAGATTTATAGATTACCATTTTATATATAACTAATTTTTAAGCAAATGCATATGATTCAATTAGAAAAAACACTTCAGGAAGTAATGAAATTCTGTGCATTTTTAGAGCACAAAACTTAGCTATCAGTTCATTTATATCTTCAGATCACCAGAGACAAAACACAGTAAGTAGTCAGGTTCTGGGGGAGTCAGAAGTTATATGCAGATTTTCCAAAAAAAGAGGAAAGGAGGGGTTTGGGTCCCCTAACCTCCACCCACCCCCACCTTGTTTAAGGGTCAAGAGTACTAAATTTCCTAAGTTTCCTCAAAGAACTGCAGCTGGAAAGGTAAAGTCCGAGGCCAGGACTAAGGGAGAGCCAGAGGAACTTATAGCTCAAAATTTAAGGTTCCACACACTCCCTTATATTTTGCATAGCTGAATGAGTGCCTGTTCAAATTCTGGGCCATTGGTGCCTCTCCAGCCTCAACCTACTCGGGTTAAGGTCAATTTCCTCCAGTTCCTCCTTTTTTTTTTTTTTTTTTGCAATATTTTGTAAGACATATCTCAAAATACAAATTTCGCCATCCAATTTATACAAATACTTATTTTTTATGGTCGTCCACAACTTTTATCTAGAAATCCGTGATATGACACGTAAAAAGCGAGAACCTCCAGGCACTGATAGTGAGATCACGAATTAATCTCAACGGCAGTAGGAAAAGACATTTCTCAGTAAATCCGAGATTCCTAAGTTCTGCAGAAAAAGGAGGCCTCCGAAAGTGCGTTTATTAAAGGAAATAAAAGATGATTAAAGCCATGCCGCTGGAACACCCTGAAAGGGGGAGAGAGGAGGCACAAACTCTCACGACGGTCACGAGTAAAACAAAACAAAACAAAACAGAATCCGATCACTTCAAAGACAAGTTAACTGTTCGCCATAAATTCTAACATAAGTCTACTAAAAGGCCTGAACAAGGACAGGAGACAGAAGCAGGGTGACCCGAGGATTTCGGCCCGGTGCGTTGTCCGCTCCCAGTAGTCAAAGAGAAAGCTCGAAGCCGATCCGAGCCCGGAGCCCGGATCCCGGCGGGCAGCCGCAGTCAGAGGACTCGGCCCCCTGCCCGGGCCGCCTCGCTCCCCGCCGGCAGGAGGAAGCCGAGCCGTGGCGCCGGGGAGCGGGGCCCAACGACCGGACCGGGCGCCCCCGGCCCGCCGCAACTCCCCTGATGGCTACCCAGACGTTCCCGACGAGGCCCGGCTTTCCGCAGAAGCGGGGAGAAGAAGAGCAGCGGAGGGACCGGGCGAGGAAAGAGACACGAACCCTTCGTCCCGTCCCGAGAGAGACGCCGGAGGTCCGGCCATCACCTCCGCAGCGCGGGTGCCGGCGCCGACGCTCACGTCGTACCCGCTGCCGCGAGACAGGCGGTTCCGGCTCCAAGGAGGGGCTGGGAAAGGGCGGAGCATGGGTTAAAAAAATGCGTTTGAATGAAGAAACTTTATTTGGTGCCCTTGCAAGAGACAAACAACGGCCTGCCGGGCTGGAGAGCGACATCTTCCGGGGACGAGGGCGGGGACAGCTGAGGACGACGACAGCAGCGGAATAAGGAAGCGGGCGGAGGCGGAAGCTAGCAGGGACCGGGAGGTACCAGGCACTAGGGAGCGGAAAAGGTCGCGGCGACGCGGGTCACGTGGTCCGGCAGTCACGTGCACCCGGCGGCTCACGCTCTCCCGGGCCTGGGTTCTGTGCGCCTGCGCAGTGCGGGCGCTGGGAGGGTCGCCGGATCTGCAGTGCAGGCTGCGGGAAGCGGGAGGTTCGGGAAGCGCTGTTGTATCTGACCTGCAGCCGGGTCGCGGAAGCTTGTGCACCTGGCACATCCCTCTTCTTTTCCGGCGGAGAGGTTAGTGCACAGCTTTTCCCTAGCCAGCTTGTACGGGCCCTCACAGCGGTCCTCACCTTTGATCCCGGCCACTCTGAACCGCTCGGGTCACAGGTTTCACCGGAACCGCTGCGGTGTTCATTGGTCGACTTAGCTGGGAGTGGAAAAGCACGCAATCCATAAACCCTTACTGAACCTTTCTCTGAGCCAGTGCATAACGCTTACCGCAAAGATTTAAAAAAAAAAAAAAAAAGGTGAGCTTACGGAATTGGAAGGCATGCTCCCAAAGATGAGCGCCCCTTATCTGTTGAATCGTAACCTGGCTAATACTGTTTTCTTATTTAATATTACTGTTAAGAAGTAGGAAATGTGCCCACTGAGTGAGTAGCTGCCTTGTATTTCATTCAGAAAATAGGAGTTGAATACCTGCTGTATACTGGGTACTGTGATCACAGAAGACACAGCATGGAAGGAAGAAAAGTCTTGTCCTCAAGAAGTTTGCATTCTACGGAAGGGAGAGAGAAATCTATTCTTTCCTCTTCTGTTTTCTCCTTTAGCTTTGTCACTATTTTTAAAAAAGTATTTAGTTATTTATTTATAATCTCTACACCCAACCTGGGGCTCAAACTCACAGCCTGGAGATCAAGAGCCCCAGGCTCCACCGACTGAGCCATCCAGGCGCCCCTAGCTTTGTCCCTGCTTAACATATATTTTACTCACCCAGCATCATCACTGAGATGATACTCTGTCATCTCCAATGTGGTGTAAGTTTCAAAAGTCAAGGATTTTTGTCTGTTTTGTTTTCATATGTATTAGCAGTTGGGACAAAGTCTGGCACATGGTAGGAACTCAGTTCATCATTGTTGTATGAATTGATGAATTAGAAATACAAGGCATTCAAGTGATGTTCAATGCAGTGGAAAAATAAACAGGAGAGGAAGATAGTTGTGCATTTTAAATGAAGTGGTTTGGGAAGACTTCGTTGGGTGGGATCTATTGGAGCAAAGATCTGAAGGCGGTGAGAGAATGAGCCTTATAGATTCTCAGAAGAGCATAAGGAGCAGCCAGTACAAAAAGTATCAAGATCCAGAGTGACTGGAGCAAAATGAACAAGGCATAGAGCTGTAGCAGGTGAAGGTGGAGATAAAGGGTCCGAGAATGTAGGACTGTGCATCCATTTTAAGGTCTTTGGCTTTTATTTCAAGTAAGAGGAGAGGACAGCATGAAATTTGGTGCAAGAAGAAAGATGTGATCTGGCATCGGTCTTCGGAGGATTACTTTTGTCACTGTGTTGAGAAGAATCTGCAGGAGGCAAAGAATAGAGGCAGGAGACGCGTTAGGTGGCTGCTACAGTAATCATGGAAAGACAGCAGCTTGGACCAGGGTGGTAGCAGTGTCGGTTGAGACCTGGTGCAAATAAAGCCAGTGGGATTTGCTGACATACTGGGTATGAGCAATGAAAAGGCGAGGTGGATTGTAGGTTTTTGCCGTTAGCGAAGAATATAGTTGCTATTTTGTGAGTGGGGAAGACTGTGGGAAGACTAGAACTTGTGGGAAGATTTCAGAAGCTCAGTTTTAAGCATGTTGTGTTTTTCATGCTATCAGAGTGGTTTAAGAATAAATGTTTTAAAAAAAAGAATAAATGTTTGCTATTCATCATATTGGCTTAGGGATAAATATTTGCTATTCATCAATGTGTAGGTTGCATATAAGGAGCTGAGAATAGAGAAGAAAAGTGGCCCAAGTACTGAGCCGTGGTGCTTTTGATTGTTGAGGGGATAGGAAAACACAAAAGAGATGGACGGTACAACCAATGAGGTAGGAGGACAATGGCCAGTGTCCTATCCCGGAAGCCAAGTGGAGAAGGAGGGTGGAGTGATCAACTAATCCAATGTTGCCGATAAGTCAGTTAAAACGAAGACGGAAGTGACCACTGGACTTAGAAATATGGAACTCATTGGTGACCTTGCCAAGGGAGTTTTGGTGAAGTGGTAGGGATGATAGCCTGATTGAAGTGGATTCAAGAAAATCGGAGGAGTTAGAGATAATTAATTAACTTCCAAAGGAAAGGAACTGAGTGCAAAGGTATAGTGTATGGAGGGAAAGATGGGATCAGAGGAGAGTTGTTTTTATAAGATAGAGAGAAATTAAAGCATAGTCATATGCTAACAAGAATATTCTGGAAAGGGGCACCTGAGTGGCTCAGTCAGTTAAGCATCTGACTCTTGGTTTCGGCTCAGGGTCCTGAGATCAAGCCCTGCATCAGGCTCTGTGCTCAGCATGGAGTCTTCTTGTCCCGCTCCTTCTGCTCTTCATCCTGCTCTCTTTCTCTCTGGGATAGATAAAGTCTTAAAACATATATATTTTAAGACTTTATATATATATTTTGTATACACATGTATATATATTAAGACTTTATATATACATATATACGTATATATGTATGTGTATATATGTGTATATGTATGTATGTATATATATACACATACATATATTAAGACTTTTTTCCGGCATATATATATGTGCTGGAAAGAAGGAAAAACAAATAGCACGAAAGAGGAAAGGAGGGTTTAACCATTCCTGCTAGAGGCAGGAAGGGCTGAGACTTGGGGTGCACATGGACGACCTGGTTCCTGATGGGACCAGGGCAGCTCATCTGTGGCAGCAGAATGGAAGACCAAATACATAGGCACAGAAGCAGTCATTGGGCAGGTGGATCGTGGTGAGAGCTTGTGGAAATTCTCTTCTGTTCTGCCCATGAAAGAGGAAGCAAGGTCATTCAAGAATGAGAAGGGAAGAGGAGGCAGTGGAGGCCTGAGGAGAGAGCACAGGGTAGACTCTGGTAGGGAAATGGGTTATGGGTGTTGAGCCCTGTGAAAGGCGCTCCTGAAGGAGGCGGCCATGATTTTAAAGTGAGACCAGTTGGCATGGTTGGTTGGTTGGTTGGTTGTCTGTGGCCACGTTCAGAGGCAGGCACATATTAGGTGACTTATATTTAATTTCGGTGGATGTGATGTCACATGGGCATGTGGAAGAGAAAGGGATGCAAGGGATTCGGGGTATGTGGGGGGAAGAGAGGCGGTGGACCACAGAATGTATACTGAGCATGGCGGAAGTGAGGAGTGGGGAACGAGGGGCAGTAACAGGCTGTTTGTTCGGATCATTGATTGTTTGGTCCTGTTGGGGTTCAAACATTGTTGGAATTGAGGAAGAGGAGTGCGTTTTTAAAGACCAGACATGGAGTTCGGAGTGGAATGCTTGAAACCGATCCTATGAGGTTATAATTGTTGATAACACACCAACAAAGCTTATGCAGAGCTTTTAGAGTAATTAACAATCTAATATACTTTTAACCTTTAAATGTAATTTGTGCAATTAAAATTTAACTTTCCTGAGATGTGGCCCAGTTTTGAACAAAACCTAAATTTTGTGTGTGTGTGTGTCAGATACCTTAAATGCTACATCTGTCTTCCTCTGCAAAGACAGAGAGAAAACACACTTCATGTTTGTCCTGTTCCTTTTGCGTTGTTTGTCTTAGTGCTCTGCGTGGCCTCTGTATGAAGGCAGTCTTTAGTTTCCAAGGTAAGAATTTCCTAGAAGAGAATAGAGGAGAACCAGTATATACAAATTTCTAAAATTTTTTATAATTAGTTTCTTCAAAACCCACTGGTTCAATTGGCAAGGAATAGTACTAATTAAAGGTGAACTATAATAGCTAGTTGGACTAGAACTAAACACAGAATTCCAGCTTTTAAGATATTTTGGAGGCAGTAGCTTCTAAACATGGCTGTGACTCGCCCTGGTCCTTATCCTTCTAGAGGTAGGTAATGGAATACAGTGGTTATCGTGTTGTCTTTGGACTTGGAAAAGCCTAGGTTGTAATTACACGTGTATTTACTTTTTTAACCTCATTCTTTTACTAGACTTAGGTTAAGGTGTATTTGTTTTGCAAATGTTTTTACAGAACTATGTTTAGTACCTAGGAAAATATTGTATATATTTGAAAGCATGTAGAAAAAAAAACACTTTGAACTTCGAATTCTTTTTCTTTTAGCTTGGGATGTGGTAATGTCAGCCAGACTGTTCAGAGCCCTGGCCGGATCTCACTGTATTTTATCAAAAATATGTCAGTGCCAAAGACTTGTCCATCGAACGTTAAAGCCACGGAAAGAATTTGAGACTACAACATGCAGCACCACGATGAGAAGTCAGAACTTGGATTTGTTCTTTCCTGAGACACCAGCTGGTGGTTTGAGTAAGTCCCCGGTCCTGGAAATGAGTCCAAAAATCTCAAATACAAACATACTCTCTCCATTAAACGGTGCACATTGCCAAGATGAAAAAATGCACCTTCCAACCAGGAAATCTTTTGGTACTCACAGGAAAGTGACTCACAGTCCAAATCTCTTAGGTTCTAAGTGGTTTATAAAAATATTAGAGCGGCATTACTCATCTCCATCAACGGAAACACTAGTTCCTAAACAAGACTTTCCGCACATCAAGAGACCACTAAAAGCATCGAGGACCAGGCAGCCATCCAGGACCAACCTTCCAGTTCTGTCTGTGAATGAGGTAAAAACGTGTGGTGGTGGCATTCTGCTTTGTAATCATCCCTCGCACAGTCACTGGTGTCCATGGAGCACAGCCTTACTGTGAACCAAGGAGAGCTGGCTACGAGACCTTTGAAGCCTAATAGTAAAATCTGTGATATCCAAGGGGCGCTTGGGTGGCTCAGTGGGTTAAAGCCTCTGCCTTCAGCTCAGGTCATGATCCCGGGATCCTGGGATCGAGCCCCGCATCAGGCTCTCTGCTTGGCAGGGAGCCTGCTTCCTCCTCTCTCTCTCTCTGCCTGCCTCTCTCCCTACTTGTGATCTCTATCTGTCAAATAAATAAAATCTTTGAAAAAAAAAATCTGTGATATCCAAAAGCAACCACCATCTTTTCTTTTTTTTAAAGATTTATTTGAGAGAGAGCACGCACTCAGGTGAGTAGGGGAAGGGACAGAGAGAGAGGGGATGGGGAGAGAGAGACTCTCCAGCAGACTCCCTTCTGAGCACAGCACCCATAGTGGGGCTTGATCTCACTACCCTGAGATCACGACCTGAGCCGACATCAAGATTCAGACACTTAACTGAACCACACTGGTGCCCTAGGGAATCAACATCTAAGTTTTAAGAATTAATAGTATGTATAAAGACAAAGTTTAAGCATATAAAACTATAAAAATACAGTTTATGAAAAGATTAGTTATTGACTTAAGGAAACTTTGAGGAAGAAGACTAGTGTTAAGTCCAGTGTTGGAACGGTACTGCAAAAAAAAAGCCCATTTTGGGGCGCTTGGGTGGCTCAGTGGATTAAACCTCTGCCTTCAGCTCTGGTCTTGATCCCAGGGTCCTGGGATCAAGCCCTGCATCGGGCTCTCTGCTTGGCAGGGAGCCTGCTTCCCTTCCTCTCTCTCTGCCTGCCTCTCTGCCTACTCGTGATCTCTGTCTGTCAAATAAATTAAAAAAAAAGAAAAATTCAGACTGTAGAAATTTGTCATCAAATAAAAAAATTCATTTTTTAGTAGCTGTGCAGACTGGTAAGTACTCATTAGCCTGTATGAGATGGAGTAGTAAAATAGCATGGCAAGGTACAGTCAGAAAAAAGTGAGAGGTTTTGCTTCTTTAGCCTTTGAGGGTCGACGGGTTTTTTTTATTCACTGTTAAGAGGTTTATGGGAATTTCTCAGCTACAATTGCATTTCTATTCTAAATGATCAATACTGTTTAAGGTCCAGATCAAGCCCTTTGCCTGCTAATCTTGCTAATACCTAGAACTGTGCCTAATACTTAATAAATATTTATTAAGTTGGAAAAGAGAGAAGGGAGGCAAAGGGATCTTTGGTGTCCGTGGTCATCCACATTAAAAATGGGAATGTAAATATTTAAAACTTGATCAGGCCTTCTGAATCTATCAGAAAACAGGTTAGAATGTCTGTCTTAAAATCTTGATTCCAAAAAGTAGACCTTGAGCATGTTTAATTAGTGTTGTTTTGTCTTGTTTTGTTTTTTTCTGACTGCATAGTTGACTTCCTTCAATGAAGGAAGGTGTGACTAGGTACTGTACCCCCAAAGCAGAAGACGGGCTTTTATCTGCCCCAGCTGGAGGGGCACCCCGTTGCCACGTGGGCATCGTGGGGCTGGTGAATGCTTTGTGGCGGTATAGCCTTTTCTCCTGCTCTGGACTGAGACAGGAAGGCCTCTGCCTTGTTCCAGAGAGTGTGTGTGCTTTGTCTGGACCCCCACATGTGCTCCTGAGCTTGCTCACTCTCCTGGAATCAAATCTTTACCTGGTGTCATTTGCAGAGATTAACCTACTAAGATGTTCAGCCCATGTGCCATGGGCTTGTAGTTTATCAGGACAACGACAGTGCCTCTTGGTCATGGGTCCTGTGTCTCAGGATGCTGGAGAATGACAGCCACGGCCCCAAGCAGCATGGAGATGGGCACGATAGGGATGGGCCAGGGGCCTGCTGGTGGTTTTCAGAGGAGCACCACTGTGTGCTGCAAAGTTAACTAGTGGGCTGTTCATAGTTGTCTGTCTGTTCTTGGGAGATTTTTTAGTGAAATGGAATAGAAAGCATCAGAATGTATTACTCATGGTAGAGCTAATGCTATTTTGTGTATTTTTTGTCTATATGCCTGTGTGTATTGTGTTCAAAAGGCTTTCTTGCCACAGAGGGTAGTCAGAAAACTGGAGAGCCAAAGCATTATACTGGTAATGTAAAATGTATTTGTGTTTTATAACTTTTATCTGCAGTCTATACAGAACAGGAAAAACATGCATTTTTTCTTTCCGTGATACAGAAACAACATTGCAGTAATGCGTTAATTTTCTTCAGTACTAGAATGTGCATAAAAATAAACTTTCTTTCTCAAGAAAAGTGTTCCGTCAGAGTGTGTGATGCGCTAAAACAAAAATCATGTATAGATTTCTAGCCCCATCTGCTGGAACATGTTTTCTGTGGCCAGAAAAATGGAATACATATTGTGGCTTTCTTGGCTTTGGGTTTTAGGGTTTTGTTTTTGTTTTTTTAACACTTTAAAATAGAAAGGCCTAAGCTTAGGTGTTAAATCCAGTAACTATTTTAAGTTATTTTGGCACATTTATTTAAGAACAAGTTGTTGATCCCATCCTAAACCCTGAAATTTGTTCTCTCTACATAGAGATATGTGATTCATTATAAAAACCCAGAGAAAAACTTGTATGAAAACAAAAGCTTTTCACAATGTGACAATATCATTAACGGGGGTGGGGGGTGGGGGATGTGAATACAACATACTCCATGGGCCTCTCTTTCCGTTTACCAGATGGATTTGAGTACAGTCTTGAAACTTGAGGGATATAAAACTAAAAAAAAAATCTAACAACTCAAACTGAAGAACTTGGTGAATCATTTAGAAGAAGCCATAAGTTAAAGAGAGACTGCAATCCGAGATGCTTAAGGAGGGTACAGAGAATCGTAGTGTGGCGACGCCAGGAGAGCTGTGTGAGGCTGGCCAGAACCGAGAGCCAACCCAAACAGGAGACAGCGAGAGAAGGAAAGGTGACAATCTCTAGGAAGTCTGCAAAAATTCTTAGAATGGCTAAGTAAAAACAAATTGTGTTTCGACATTCATTTTTAATCTCTTTGGAGTTCAGTGTGTTTTCTCGTTGGAAGGGGTGACTGAATGCCTTGCCTTGTCCCATCCTTGAGAGTACGCAGTAGTGCTTGGACGAGTCTGGTCAGTAACACATGATGGTGGGGCAGGCAGGAGACAGCAGGGAGTGGGGGGTTCTGGGTGCGCTGGGGAACGGGGACCCCTGCCTCAACCTCAGTTGATCATTGCCAGACCTCCTGCTTGATCAGAAATTGGTGGAAGGGCACCTGGGTGGCTCAGTGGTGCCTTCGGCTCAGGTCATGATCCCAGGGTCCTGGAATCAAGTCCCGCATCGGGCTCTCTGCTCAGCAGGGATCCTGCTTCCCTCTCTCTCTATCCACTTGTGATCTTTCTCTGTCAAATAAATAAATAAAATCTTAAAAAAAAAAAAAAGTTGGTGGAAATCTGGGTTTTGTGTGAAATCTCAATTTGTTGTTATGGCAAATTCAAATCTTAAAAATATTAGATGGGGGGCATCTGGGTGGCTCAGTGGGTTAAGCATCTGCCTTCAGCTCAGGTCATGGTCCCAGGGTTCTGGGATCGAGTTCTGCATGGGGCTCCTTGCTCAGCGGGGAGCCTGCTTCTCCCTCTGCCTGCTGCTCCCCTACTTGTGTGTTCTCTCTCTCTGACAAATAAATAAATAAAATCTTTTTTAAGAAAACAACAACACTAGATGGGTCACCCTTTGAGTTGGCTAGTTCTCTGAGCTGCCAGGTTGCAGTTCTGATTCTAGACACAGTTGGCCTCTGCTACTTTCAGTACAGTTATGGGAAGATCATTCACTGGAATAGTTCTTGGGCTGGGGTCCTCTTATCTCCTCATCTCTCTCTCTCTCTCTTTTTTCTTTTTTTTTTTTTTAAGGGTCCTTTTTTTTTTTTTTAAGATTTTATTTATTTATTTGACAGCTAGAATGCAGCAGGGGGAGCAGCAGAGGGAGAGGGAGAAGCGGCTCCCCACTGAGCAGGGAGCCCAATTCAGAGCTCTATCCCAGGACTGAGCAGAAACCAGATGTTTTCTTGGTTCATGACCTGAGATCTGAGATCATGACCTGAGCCCATGGCAGACGGTTAACCAACTGAGCCACCCAGGTGCCCTAGTTTTTTTAGGTAGGCTCCATACTCAGCCTGGAGCCCAGTGCAGGTCCTTGAACTCATGCCCCAGAGATCAAGACCCGAGCTGAGATTAAGAGTTGGACACTTAATTGACTGAGCCCCCCGGGCACCCCTCTGCTCATCTCTTACCTTTTTTGTGCTTCCCGCTCTTCTACCTCCAGCCCAGACAAAGCGCGTCAGCTGTAGTAGTCACAGAAGTCATCCTCACGTGCGGCCCAACCTACTGTGCTTTTGCTTGCAAACCTCAGTAAATTCGCTGGGTCTCCTGCAGAGCCGAGCTTGCCCACTGTGGCCTTTCCTGATGCCTGTTACCAGGATTCCTCTCTTTCATCCAGCTTAAATCCCATGTCCGTCCGGTCAGCTCTTCCTGTATGAACGTATGAATCCATATGGTTTATCTGCAGGTTGATTCCCAGTGACTCTGGGAATCGGCTTATCAGATACCTTCCTGCAGAAGGAGGACTGCCTGCATTCATTTATCCTCACATTCGAGAGCAGTTTCGCTTGTCTGACTTTCCTTTTTTTTCCCCCCCAATTGAGTTAAAATCATTTTGGTGATGACGGGATCTTTGACTGATGTTAGGTTTTTCAGTTTGTGTGTTTCCTCGGGTCCTCTGTTTATCCCTCTGCTACTTTTTAAACCACACGTGAGAACGGCATAACGGGTTAAGGAAAAGGGTTAGGCAGGGTTAGGCCATTTCTTGTGATGGGGCCAGGAGTTAGGTAACAAACATGGGAGAGGGGAAGGAATTAATATACTACTTTTCTGAAACTCTGTACTGGGAATGTAACAGAAAGGGAAAGGGTTTAATGCTGAGATGAGTAACTCCTAGGAGTAAATTTTGATTCAGTGACTCATAAACCTCTTTTAGCCAGTGGTGGGCCAAAGCAGCATATGCATCACGTGACCATAGAATCACTCATGTTCTGGTCGGAAATACAAAATTATGAACATACGAAAATTCAGATGTAAATTACTTGGTAAACTTTTTCGCCTCCCATAAATCTTGATGGTTTAAACATACCCATACCCGTAATAGTGATAACTATAATCTCACACATATTGACCATTTGTGCTAGCCGTGATTCTGAGCAATGGACATTCATCAGCTTTTTAAAATTTCACAACAGTCTTGGGCGCCTGGGTGGCTCAGTGGGTTAAAGCCTCTGTCTTTGGCTCAGGGTCCTGGGATCAAGCCCCACATTGGACTCTCTGCTCAGCAGGGAGCCTGCTTCCTCCTCTCTCTCTGCCTGCTTCTCTGCCTGCTTGTGATCTCTGTCTGTCAAATAAATAAATAAAATCTTTTAAAAAATTAAGTTAAATTTCACAACAATGCTATAAGCAAGTATTTTGTCATCCTGATTTTTTTTCTTAAAATCTGTTCAGATTCTGTACCAACCTCATGAAACCTTTGCCAATAGCTTTTGAACTTAATGGACTTCATCCTCTAGTGAGAAATATATTTTATATTATACGTACTTAGATATGCATATGTGACCAAAAAAAAAAACTTCATAAAATAACATTTACCTGTGCTCCGAATGATGTATGGTAATATTTTCTATTTTGTTGTATTTAATTCTTTTTATTTTTTTTAAAGATTTTATTTATTTATTTGACAGAAAGGGAGAGACCACAATCAGGCAGAGAGGAGGCAGAGGGAGAGGGGGAAACAGGCTCCCTGCTGAACCTGATGCGGGGCTCAATCCCAGAACCCTGAGATCATGACCTGAGCCTAAGGCAGAGGCTTAACCTTCTGAGCCACCCAGGAGCCCCTTTAATTCTTTTTAAAAGCTGGTTTGGACCAAGTAGATTGGTAGCAGGTCCCACTGATGGGTTGTGACTTATAGTGAGACAGAACCACTGTGCTGTGCCACGCCCCTTACCATCCGTGTGCTGCACACACACAGCACAGGTGTCCATGTGTGTACACAGACAAGCCTCCATGCACTAACGAAACCCGGACACAGCATCAGATAAACACAACTTTTTGTTTCATAGTAACCAGCGTAAAAGTTCTGTACTTCCTTCGTAGATGTAAAGTCCTCTCTGCTGTACAAGACTATTGACAAATTATCACATGGCCTCAAATAATAATGCTGCTATGATGGGCTCACCCGGGGGGCTCCGTCGGCTAAGCGTCTGCCTTCGGCTCAGGTCATGATCCCAGGGTCCTGGGATAGAGCCCTGTGTTTGGGGGGGGGGGGTGTCTCTGCTCAGCAGGGAGCCTGCTTTCCCTCTGCCTGTTGCCATCCCCCCTCTGCTTGTGCTCTCTATCAAATAAATAAAATCTTAAAAATACAATAATAACGTTGCTCTGAAAAAATCATGGAAACACAGATTTGGAGAAACCGTAAAGATCATTCCACCCAGGGCCGTATGATGCTTTAACCCTCTCCGTATCTTTTGTTCAATCTGCACTTACACCACCACCACGGGGGAGCAGCTCTGTTTTCGGGATGGCCCGTTACATCTCTTTGGCAGCTGGCAGGAGAAAGTCCTCATAGACTGGGCTGAAATCCATCTCCCTGTCCCTTCTTTCTCTTCACCCTCATTGTGTTCCCTGTATGAGCCTTTGAGAGCTTTGATGAAAACTCTCATGAGTTTACTTTGCCAAATGGAGT
The DNA here is from genome assembly GCF_922984935.1 of Meles meles. Classification (NCBI taxonomy): domain Eukaryota; kingdom Metazoa; phylum Chordata; class Mammalia; order Carnivora; family Mustelidae; genus Meles; species Meles meles. The sequence goes on from NC_060070.1 coordinate 15,719,252, forward strand.
CCTGGGAGGTGATCGCCGTCAGTTTAACCTCTTGGTAACCCGTGTCATGCTGATGTCGCCCACACAGGACCTGATGCACTGCACAGCGTTTGCGACCGCAGATGAATACCATCTCGGGACTCTCTCTCAAGATCTGGCCTCCCACGGATACGTGGAAGTAACCAGCTTGCCTAGAGGTACATCTTCTTGAACCTGGGGCCAAGTATGTTCAAATGTATTGGAAAATAATTTTCCTGTGATACGCTTTAAATATGCATTTGTTTACATTCCGTTTTCTATTTAAAAGATTCTATCATGAGTGCCTGGGTAGCACGTTTGGTTAAGCATCCAACTCTTGGTTTCTGCTCAGGTTCTGATCAAGGTCATAAGATCAAGCCCCACATTGGGCTCTGCACTCGGTGGGGAGTCTGCTTGGGACTCTCTCCCTCTCCTGTTACCCACGTCCCCTTGCACACTCTCATACGCACATTCTTGCTCTCTTCTAAAATAAATCTGTAAAAAAAAATAAAGGATTGTTATCGCGAAAATGATGTTGAGTCTCTTTATACAAATGGCAAAGATAAGAAATTAAAATGTATTTACAGAGAACTTAGCTCTCAGATTAAAATCAATATGGTTTATTAAGCTTTATTTGTAGGATCACTGTGACTTGTGATGATCAAAGGCTGTGACACTTGCATTTCTATTGCATTAAAAAGTTGTTTTAGGGGGCGCCTGGGTGGCTCAGTGGATTAAGCCTCTGCCTTTGGCTCAGGTCATGATCTCAGGGTCCTGGGATGGTGCCGTGCATCGGGCTCTCTGCTAGCACGGAGCTTGCTTCCCCCTCTCTGCCTGCCTCTCTGCCTACTTGTGATCTCCCTCTGTCTGTCAAATAAATAAAATCTTTAAAAAAAAAAAAGTTGTTTTAGTGTTACAGAAGAACCATGCAATTAACAGAAACGTAGGAAGAGCCTTTATAGAAAAATTGACCAGCACAATCAGATACTTTAAAACTAACGAAATTAATGAAAGGAGAAATACAAAGAATATTGAAAAAAAAGAATTAAACTTAACAGGATTTTAGGATAGTATCAGGAAGGATTCTTGAAAAAAGAGCCTATTTTGTAATAAAAAATAAGTAACTTGGAACACTCTGATGGAAATTAATGAATTTACCACAAAGTAGCAAAAACAGCAGGTTGAAAACCTCCCTGCGACCTAGAAAATTCTTCAAAGGGTCATTGACCCCATAAGAAACACTTGAAATGTCACTGTGCTCTTTCAGCCTTGGTGCCTGGTTCAGACTCTGTGCCATTTGATGGTAGAAACAAGCATAATTAACTGAGAAAACCAGAGCTATGTCCAGAACCATGATGATAAAAAATTTTCCAGGTGTATCCTTGGCTGATTCCAAAGGCTGTCAGTAGGGTGACCCTGTGCGCAACAGCCTGGCTAGCTTCTAGTACCAGTCCCATTGCCCTGGGTCTTTTCCATTTCCTTTATGTTGCTCTTGGGTACATGGGTGAACTTTGCGCTCTGTAGGATGTAGTGCTTAGGGAAGTTAAACCTCACCCAAAAAGGTAGTGTAGGATTTGCTCGTTATCTGAATGCCCCATTCCCCAGCCTCTACTAGGAACTCTGAAATTTCGTTGGTTCTAATTTTAGGTTTAGGTAATTTTAGGTTTTGCACATTAACATTAATATATTAATTGACATGTTCACGTATATTTATAATTTATGTTATAGAATATTTTGTACTTACAACAATTATTAATTATGCTAATAAGGCAACTACCTGTTGATGAATGTGTATATTAATACATATTTAATAATATTTAAAAGGTTATAAATATTTAAATAGTTACAGGTGGCCACAGTGTTGGTTCTCATGATTAACTTTGAACTCAGATATGTTTTGAAGTGGTCAGTGTCTTTGTTTCTGTATATTTTCTGTTGTCTCACACTATACATAATTTAAAAATCATCAAAATGAATAGTTTGAAAATATTAAAATTATTTTATTAACAAAGTGGTATTGAAAGGAAGAGAATTTTGTAGAAATTTTAATTCTTGAATCTTAGTTGCATTAAAACTAAGACTTTAATCATTATTACCTGGACTAGTGATTATTCTGAATGGAGATGGGTGTCAGTGAATGGTTTTAAATAGTACTAATAATAGTGTCACAGGGGTTTCAGTGTTTTGTGAAAGTAATTTCTTATAGTCTTTCATTTTCATATGTTGAATACTTTCAGAAACGTAAAAATGGACAGAATGTCACAGAGCACTTACTGATCTATGATGGGTTGATCGTAAGGACTTTAATAAAAGTTCATATGTGACTCGTAAACCTTGAGTCACTGTATGGTGGTAGTTTTTCACGCCTCTATTTCAAATCACAGATGCAGCAAACATTTTGGTGATGGGTGTGGAACACTCTGCTAAAGAAGGTGATCCTGGAACAATATTTTTCTTCAGGTAAGACACGTGGGCAGCCCTTCTGGGAAATGGGCCTGTAGTCAGATAATGTGGTCTTTTTTTTCACCCCAAGTGGTAAGAGCCACAGATAGTTTATTTTTATCTTTCTGCATTTTATACCTTTTCTACATTGTAATTTTCTTTCTTTTTCAATTTTTTATTCAAATTCTAGTTAGTAACATATAGTGTAATAATTGGTTTTAGGAGTAGAATTTGGTGATTCCTCCCTTATATATAAAACACCCAGTGCTCATCGTAACACGTGCCCTCCTTAATACCCATTACCCATCTAGCCCATCCCCCCACCCACTTCCCATCAACCCTCTGTTCTCTGTTGTTAAGAGTCTCCCATGGTTTGTTGCCATCTCTGTCTCTCTCTTTTCCCCCCTTCCCATATGTTCATCTGTTTTGTTTCTTAAATTCCACATATGAGTGAGATCATATAGTATTTGTCTTTCTTTGACTTATTTCACTTAGCATAATGTACTCAGGCTCCATCCATGTCGATGAAAATGGCAAGATTTCATTCTTTTGGTGGCCGAGTAACGTTCCATTATATACCACTTCTTTATCCATTCGTCTGTCGATGGACCTCTGGGCTCCTTCCACAGTTTGGCTATTGTTGGTAATGCTGCTATAAACATCAGGTGCACGTGGCCCTTCAGATCAGTATTTTTGTGTCCTTTGGGTAAATCCCCAGTAGTGCAGTTGCTGGATCATGGGGTAGTTCTGTTTTCAAATTTTTGAGGAAACTTCACAGTGTTTTCTAGAGTGGCTGTATACGAGCTTGCATTCCCCCCAACAAGATGGTTCCCCTTTCTCCACAACCTCACCAACATCTGTTGTTTTCTGTGTTGCTAATTTTATCCATTCTGACAGGTATGAACTGGTATTATCTCATCATGATTTTGACTTGTATTTCTCTGATGCTGAGTGATGTCGAGCATCCTTTCATATGCCTGTTTTCCATCTGTGTGTGTTCTTTGGAGAAAAGTCTTTTCATGTCTTCCGCCCATTTCTTAACTGGATTATTTGTTTTTCAGGTGTTGAGGTTGGTAAGTTCTTCGTAGATTTTAGATACTAGCCCTTTTCCCGATATGTCGTTTGCAAATATCTGCTCCCATTCTGTAGGCTGGTTAGTTTTGTTGACTGTTTCCTTCACTGTGCGGAAGCTTTTTATCTTGAAGAAATCCCAGTGGTTTATTTTTGCTTTTGTTCCCCTTGCCTCCAGTGACATGTCTAGTAAGAAGTTGCTACAGTCTAAGTCAAAGAGGTTGCTGCCTGTGTTCTCCTCTAGCATTTTGATGGTTTCCTGTCTCACATTAGGTCTTTCATCCATTTTGAATTAACTTTTGTGTATGGTGTAAGAAAGTGGTCCAGTTTCATTCTTCTGCATGTTGCTGTCGCGATAACATGGTCCTTAAATTTGAAGGGTACTTCCTCCGTTAATAGTAGATGTGTCCAAATACACTTGTGATTTAAATTTCTCCTTTGATACTTATTTGATCTAGGAGGCTTCATCAGTTTTAGGAATTTCCTGGTAAATCCTGATAACACAAATAATTTTGAAAACAAAGAATTTTTCCATGGCTTGTCCTTCATTTATAAATCCGGATTCTTGTTTCTGAGAGTATGTGAAGCATCCTACTTTCCAATCATCTTCAGGGCTCCCCACCAGACTCATGCTCCCACCCTGCTGTCTTTTCTTCCCTTTTTTTCTCCTTCTGTAACTCTTTTGCTTTAGTTTTAGACCACCTTACCGCTCCAGAGACATCAGACTGGAACCTTGAGAATGGTTATGATAATAGAAACCACTTAAAATAATTTCATATTATCCTCACAGCTCTTCAGGAGGCCTATTATTCCCTTTTTGCAGCTGGGGAAACTCAGGGTGAGAGAGATTAAGGGACGTGTCCATAGTCATGGGATTGTTCTATGACAGAACAGAAACACATAGAGTGTCTGTAAGAACCCAAACTTTGATAAAAATCTTTGTGATATCAGTGTTTATGGTTGTTGATAACGGGAAGCTCCAGCTTGGTTCTTCCTTTTGACAGAACTTTGGAGATAATCGAGAGCTCAACACTCGGCCCAAGTAGAATAGCGTCCCCTTCGCTTTGGAGGAATTTGAATTTCTGTGGGCCTCTAGATGAAAACCAGGAGAGCATCCAGTAGAAATACAATGCAAGGCTCGTATGTAAAGATACATTTTCTAGTAACCACATTTCTGAAAGTAAAAAAAAAAAAAAGATTTAATTTTGAAGCCCAATAATACGTGTCACCTGAATTGAATTTTAATGATGTGTTTTATTTAACCCAACATATCCACAAGGCTGTCACTTCAACATATAATCAGTCAATAATTAATGAGATTTTTCCACTCTTCTTTTCACACTGAGTCTTTAAACCCCGCTGTGTGGCTTACGTCACCATCGTCACTTGGTATGGACCAGGCCCATTCAAGGGCTCTGAGCCCCCATGGCCTCCGAGTGCCACAGCGCACGGCACAGCTTCCTGAACAGAGGGGGCATGATCCCAAGACCTCTCATCTGCCCACAAGTGACTCTCTGCACTAATTACTCTCTCGCGTGGCTGCGGGTACCAACCCCGACCCCCTAGACCCTACACCGGTGGGTTCCCGCAGCCGGCTGCCGGTCCCCCTGCTTATTTATCTTCTTGCCCACTGCCAGTCTGTCTGGCCGACACAGACAGGAGCCGTGTTCAGTGGGCGCTTCTGATCCCTACACTCTCCTGCTTCAGGTTCCGTGGAACCTGACCAAACTCCATGTCACTGTCTCTCCGGCCTGATCGCCTGCTGCTTGCTCCCGTCCACAGCCTTGCAGACAACCTTACAGATAAAGCAAATGTTTATTCCAAGATGTGGCCATGCTCCCTCACCCCTCCTCCCTGAGCCCGCGGCGTTCCCTCTGCCCTGCTGCCGTCTCGCGTTTTCTCCTTTGGCTTAGCCCTACTCGTCCTATGGGAACGCGGGTCCTCCCATGGACATCCCAGAGTACATTCTGCGTAATTCTCTAAGTTGTCACCACTCCACACCTGCAGTTGGAGGTGTGTCTGTCATCGGTCTTTTCTAAACCATGAGTTCGAGAGAACTAGACCAAACTCATCTTCATATCCAGTGCGAAGCGCTGACCCACGCATATGCCAACGAGCACAGTGCTTAAGACACATTTGAAGAACCACAGGGCTACTGAATTTTTACCTCTCCTTCATTTCCACCTTTCCTTCCTCTGGTGCAATAACCCAGAGCCATAATTTCTCCCTCTTTCTCGTGTTTTTTTTTTTTTTTAATTTATCATCAAAAACTGCACAGCGTGTCAAACTTGAGGAAATCAGAACAAGTTCATCTACAGTTTTTAGACTCACATTCTTTCAAAGCCAGAACTGGATTCAGGGCCCTCCTGTGGCTTCATCGTACTGCTCCAAGCACTGTAGGGATGGGCAGCATTATTCCTGGGTGCTTTTACCCATCTTTGGCTTTAATTTATCTCAGGCTCTTTATTCTGTAACTATTAAAAGCATGATCCTTTATTCTTTTCCTTTTGCAGAATCTGCTATAGATTCTTAGTGAGATCTTAATGAGAGCTGAGATGGGTCCCCAAATTTTCTTATTCTGTACATCAGAATTGAACCAGGTATGAAACAGTCTAGATACATGAAGTTATATAGTATTACAATATTTATTCTGTAAGCCATGTCAGAAATCATGAACTTGGGGGAGCTTCGGTTTTATCAAGGGTTCAATAATAGTTCTTGTTTTCACAACTCCGTCTAGGAACCATAATGTCAAATAAGTAATAAATCACGTTTTTTAAAAAATCGCCTTCTGGATCTCTCCTAGAAGTTACGTAAGCATGATTCTATGTATAGCCCTAAAGAATATATTCTGGCATTAACTTTGTTTGTTCTTTTATTCTTTTAAATCAGAGAAGGAGCTGCTGTGTTCTGGAATGTGAAAGATAAAACTGTAAGTGTAGGGGCACCTGGATGGCTCAGTGGGTTAAAGCCTCTGCTTTTGGCTCAGGTCATGATCCCAGGGTCCTGGGATCGAGCCCCGCATCGGGCTCTCTGCTCAGCAGGAGGCCTGCTTCCTCCTCTCTCTCTGCCTGCCTCTCTGCCTACTTGTGATCTGTCTGTCAAATAAATAAATAAAATCTTTAAAAAAAAAAAAACTGTAAGTGTATATATAAAGTATAAAAGTGTGAAAATCTAGTTTTCTGAGAAAAAAAAGTAGTAATTATCCCTCAATAATCTGAGTCACTGGAAGGTAAATTAACAAATAATCCACAACTTACTCGCTCTGTGTTACGTGGTATTTATCCTAGCACTTTGGCCTTCTATGGTGATTGTGTTTGGGGGTCCTGCATGGCTCAGCCGGTTAAGTGTCTGCCTTTGGTTCAGGTCATGATCCTGGAGTCCTGGGATCCGAGCTCAGTGGGGAGTCTGCTTCTCCCTCCCCCTTTGCCCCTCCCCACTTGTGTGCTCACCTGTGCGCACGCTCTCTCTCAAGTAAAATCTTTAAAAAAAAAAAGAACTCATGAGAGCAGAGATTGTCACTTTCTACACCTTGATACTGTTTAAATTTTTACAGTTTTGTAACACATACTTTTCAAAAGATTTAGAGGCTACAAACCATAATGTTAAACTAGTTGGGTTGGGTTGTGGACTTAGGGTCATTTTAATTTTCTTCTTTATGCCACTCTCTGTATCCTAAATACAAAAACTATATAATCTCCTGCTGAGTTTACTATCACAAAGAATTTGCCTTTTCCTTCAAAATTAAGCAGCAGAGCTTTGCACAGTGGCAGGATCACAGCCAGTGAGGTTTCCCCAAGGCACGAGTATTGCTAATCTAAAACTAAACAGAAGAAACATCAGCAAATGTAATGAAAAATGTTAAACGCATTAACCCTGAACCATAGTTTTGTACTGAGAGAGTCAGTGCAATTCTGGGTTATCTTGCTTCTCTTCCAGATGAAACACGTGATGCAGGTCTTAGAAAAGCATGAAATCCAGCCCTACGAAATAGCTCTGGTGCACTGGGAAAACGAAGAGCTTAACTACATAAAAACAGAGTAAGCAGCATTTTATCAAGTTTACAAAAAGAGCCGCAAGCAGCGAAGGCAATAAACAGCTTATGCACTTGGAAACTAATTTTAAGACAAAAGTTATTGGTGCAGGGGCACCTGGATGGCTCAGTGGGTTAAGCCTCTGCCTTCAGCTCAGGTCATGATCTCAGGGTCCTGGGATCGAGCCCCGCATCGGGCTCTCTGCTCAGCAGGGAGCTTGCTTCGCCACCCTGCCCCCTGCCTGCCTCTCTGCCTTCTTGTAATCTCTCTCGCTCTGTCAAATAAATAACATCTTTTAAAAAAAGAAGTTATTGGTGCAGATATAAAGAGCTCAAACAGAAGAAAAGCTAGTAGAATTTTATTAATTGTCTTATTAAGCACTCATGAAGCACTCAGCCTGTGGCTCTGCTTCCCAGGAACCTCCCTTCTGTGCTCTCTTTCCAGAGCAGACTGTTGCAGACACGCACACACGCACGCTCACCCTGTACCTTACAGTCTCTGGAGGAGTAAAGTCCCCAACTGGGGTCTCTTTGGCTCCCAGATCCCACGTTTGGCTTCATCAGAAAGCCTATCCCAGCTGCCAGCGCCGTGGCTGACGCGTCAGTTCTGCCGGGGATCCCAGCTCTTGCTGCCTCGGGCGGCTCTGTGGCCAACAGCTCCTTCATTAAAGCACCTGGCGCCTCTGCTCTCTGGTCTTTTCTTTCCTTCCACGTGAGGGTGTCAGCATTCTGCCTCGCGTTCTCCCATTGGGTCCACAGCTTTGCCCATCTCTTGCCTCGCATCTTCTGGGACGGTTTACCCTGTATGTTGCCTGTTTGCTTGTAACATTTCTGTTCCCAAGTTCCCTCCCATCCCCTGTCTCCCAGTCCTCGCCAAGGCCTCACACGTGCCCCTCACTGTTCACCGCTTCCCATCTCCCTCCCCGTTCCCACTGCGTCAGTGTGACTCTAGAGGACAGTGTGACTGTGTAGATAGCTTTATATTCACCATTATTATATTACCCACCATCGACAATAGGGATATATTACATTCACCATTATATATAATATATATATATATATTCACCATCCATTAGCAATTTATTGGGATCATTTTCCCTTTCTACAAAATATTAAAACACATATTAAAATATTTAAAATTATTAAAATTAATTTTTGCTGTGTGGATTTCCTATATATGAACCATTCTCCTACTAAACATTTAGTTTCTTGATTTTTTACTGTTAAACAATTCACCATAAAAAAGTTTTCCTATACAGATCTTTCTTTGCATCTTCGATTATTTCCTTAGGATAAATTCCTAGAAGTGGCATTACTCGGAGCAAAGGGTATAAGAACATTTATGAGAGTCTTGGCACAAATTGCCAAATGACCTCTAGAAAGAGTATAAGTTGACTACTTCAAAAGAAAAAAAAATTTTTTTAAAGAAAAAGTGCTTTTTAAGATTTAGAAGATAATTTTTTTTTCTCCTTTTCACAGGGGACAGTCGAAACTTCACAGAGGGGAAATCAGATTAAATTCAGAGCTAGATATAGATGACGCCATTCTAGAGAAATTTGCTTTCTCGAATGCTCTTTGTCTCTCAGGTAAGTTAATGCTACTTGTCAGAGAAAGTGTTACATGGTTTTCATTTCATCGGGGAAGTTTAAGCATTCAGTAAAGAGTTAGGCATGTTTTCACAGATTATTCAGCAAAACCTTAACATTTCTCTGCAAAAGGAAAAAACAGAGAATAGAGTGTCTGTGCGAAGGTATTCATTCTTTATTAACTGTATCAGTAAAGCTTTCCCTCCCAGAAATTTTTGTAGTATTTTTGTAGTATTATCCCCTTTTTTTCCCTGTCCTGTCCTTCATGGTGGTAGCTCTCGGGTTGTCTCTAATCCAGGCAGAGGAAGCCCAGTGTGCCTGGATGCAGGCCTCTGGGTAAAAGGGTACCCCGGTTCCTCGCAGCAATGGGACAGAGATCCGTGTGCTAAATAGAACCCCAGACATTCGGGGCACCTAGGGGGCTCAGTCAGTTAAGCATCTGCCTTTGGCTCAGGTCATGATCTCAGGGTCCTGGGATCCAGTCCTGCATCGGGCTCCCTGCTCAGCTGGGAGTCTGCTTCTCCCTCTCCCTCTGCCTCTCTCCCCAGCTTGTACTCTCTCTCAAATAAATAAATAAAACCTTAAAAAAAAAAATACTGCAGATGTTCTCTAAGAATTGTGTGGCCGTCCCCTACACTCCACTGTGGCTGATGTGGCCTGCCCGGGAGGCTTCAGGCACCGGTGAGCCATACACACAGCCCCAAGGAAAGTAAGGCATAGGAGGGAAGGCAGGGAAGGCCTGGTTCCTGCCCCATCGACAAGCCATGCTTCTCTTCAGGGTGTGCCTTGTGCTCTCTGGCTTTCTGAGATGGAGCAGTAGAAAATTAGGAATTTGACCCAATGTCATTGCGGTCTGCCAGCTGGGCTTGGATGTGTACTCTTTCCTCCCTCTTTTTCACTTCAGTGCTGAACGTGATCATGAGAACGAGCTATTCTCAAGTTTCAGTTGCACATTGTTAGCACATTTGCTCCTAAAACTCTTACTGAAACGGTGGTGAAGGTACCGGGGAAGTAATTGTGCATTCTGTATAAACATGACTATGAGGATGAAAAAATGTTCCATTGTTACTTTTTTTTTTTCCCTAGTGAAACTGGCTATTTGGGAGGCATCACTGGATAAATTTATTGAGTCTATTCAATCAATTCCAGAGGTAATTATACCAATTTTATGCTTGTTTTCAAGGGTTGGTTTCTATTTGGGAGAAATACAAATTTCCCACCCTAACAGTATACTTAGGAGTATAATAAATTAATAATAAATGCTAGAAAAGCTGTACTGAATTTAAGCAAAAACAGAACATTCATTATGCCTAAAATAAAAAATTTTACATATTTTTTTTGTTTTTGAAAACTTAGAATTCTAATTACTTTCTTTTGATGGTGTAGTATTTTTAATATAACCATCCTTTTTTAAAAAGTGAGCTGTTTCCTCTCTAAGGAAGAGGATTATGACCAGTGTTCTTGACTGAAAACTATTTTGCCAAATTATGAGACAAATAATGGCTTGAAAAGTAATAGTTATATCAGAATACACCAAAACTCATTGTTGATTGTAATTTTGTTTTTACTGTGAAAGAATAACAGAATTATACTTGGGAAAAGAGGCCCTGTTTTTTCAGTAAGAGATTAGGACTGTAGATCCTAGAAAATGCCGTTGAGAAGGGAAATGCAACAAGGGAATGTAGAATTTCTATCCAATAAGATGTTGAAATTTCGAAGAGAGATGACTGAGAGACATCATCCAAGGTGTCGTTTACATCTGCTCTAGAATGTGCTTTATGGTCTTATTAATTGTCGGAGATATGTTTGTGTGGACGCATGTATGTATGTGTGTTTTTTCCCTCCCAAATAGGCTTTAAAAGCTGGGAAGAAAGTGAAACTATCTCATGAAGAAGTGATGCAGAAAATGGGTGAACTCTTTGCCCTGAGGTAGAATTTTCTCTGTAAATAAGATTAACATATGTATGTAACAGTGTGAAGAAGACGTTGCTGTCCTTGTCTAGTAAAAAGCCAACGTGGGCCTTGATGGGAAGGGCGGCCTCTCTCGCCTCACAGACATGGAGCTGGGGGAGCTCGTTCCCGTTAGAAGAACTTGGGCTGTACTAGGACTGCACTGCAAGACATTCTGTGTGCGCCCAGAAATCGTAACTAATCTACGTTAAACCTACGTAAGGGAGCCCAGTAGATGTTCTTGGTAGGTAGAAAGATATATTCTAGAATTTGGGTAATGGGAATTCTCGGTAAAAAGATCTCTTCACATCTGGAACGTACTGCTCAGCGAAATCAGCCAGTCAGAGAAAGACAAATATCATGTGATTTCATTCGTAGGTGGCATTTACGAAACAAAACAACAAAGGAAAAGAGACAAACCAAAAAGACTGTTAGCTGTAGAGAACAGATGCGGATGATTTGGGGGATGCGGGGGGTTGTATTAGTAGGAGAAGGGGATTGAGAGTACACTTACCATAACGAGCACTGAGCAATGTATCTAATTGATGAATCACCATATCGTAACCTAGTAGAACTAATATAACTCATAAACTATATCGGAATTAAAATAAAAACTAGTAGAAGCAAATGCTACGGAAATGTTACAGACCGTATGTCGTCCACTTTGAGACATGCCGTGAGATGCCACAGCAGAGATAGACTCTGCCAGTGGAGCTGGGAGACAGTGCTCTTTTATCACAGATTAACCTCTTACACTGAGATAACTCCTTGAGCTTCGTGGGGTGTGGATTCCATCCCTTTCCCTCTCGGGCGCACAGAAAAGGAAAGCAAGAGGGAAGGGAGGGAAATGACAGCTAAGCAATGGCCACCATCTGTACGACATCACGCCGTCCATTTTCAGAGATGGGAAGGAATGGTGTCTTAAGACTGATGAAGTACATCGCTGTATCATTTTAAAGAAGTTTCTGGAAAGGTGTTCAGTTTCTTTCATTTTTGTCATTTTCCCAGGATTTGTGGGATGAAACATCCTGAATCTTGGCACGATTTCACAGGGCAGGATGGTTCAGCGTCTTGTCCCAGCGTATGGCACGAGCTGCTAGGGATTGCTGTGGATAGTTTGAGAGTTGTTGTCCCACATTCCCCTTAGAGATTGGCCCGGAGAGAAGTGGTCCAGGATTTCTTCACCTGCGCGTTCCTCGTAGCCCAGGGGCCCTGATTCGGGATGCCAACAAAGTAAAAACCCATCCCCTGGGAGCGCCCTGCGCTCATCTGAAGCCTTGAGCTCTCTAAGAAGTGGGGGAGAAACAGTCTCTAGCCTTTTCTCTTGGTAATGCCAACAAAATGGCAGATTATAATCATATCAAAACGCAGAAATCGGGGCGCCTGGGTGTCTCAGTGGGTTAAAGCCTTTGCCTTCGGCTCAGGTCATGATCCCAGAGTCCTGGGATCCCAGAGTCCTGGGATCAAGCCCCACATCGGGCTCTCTGCTCCACGGGAGCCTGCTTCCTCCTCTCTCTCTGCCTGCCTCTCTGCCTAGTTGTGATTTCTCTCTGTCAAATAAATAAAATATTTTAAAAAAAAAAACAACGCAGAAATTAAGACTAAGTATAGCTTATGAACAGTTTCTATAGTGTCTTACTGTTCTTATCCTAAGTTTTCTTCTCTTTACCATAAAAGCACCTGTGTGTTATTAAAAGGAACATGGCAAACCGAATAGATAGCATGGCAAGTTACAACAGTGGGTTAAAAATTAAGTCCAAATTGTGTAGGTAGGATCCAATTTGTGTAAACAGACAAAAATGAATATTCATCTTTATTCTGCCATATATGCATACCCCACATATGTGTTGTGTGTGCACAGACATGAACATTTGCGTAGAACAGGTCTGGAAGGACACTAAAGTGTTCACAGGGCCCAAAGCTGTTTTGGGGTAAGAGGGCTGACTGCTGTTTTCTAAGCTCTTCCCTCGGGCTTTCTTTGTTACAGTGAACAACTTTATGTGTTACTTCGGTGCCTAAATTTCATCTAAAAGTAAGCACAGGGCTCTTAGGCAAAAAGTACAAATTAAGGATGTGTGTGTGTCTTTCCTTGTCCAGTGTTCGCACAGAGAGTAAGCGAACAGTGGTTACCGGTGGTGGGCGAGAGAAAGGGAAAGATGGGAATCAGGACAGTGAGATTTGTTGGTTTACCTTTTCTTTTTTTATTTTTAAGCCACGTGATTACTATCCATCAAAAAATGGCTATTTGTAAAAGTTAATGAAAACAGAAAAATGGTCAGAAATTGAAAGCAAAATGAGAGGGGTTTTTTTTCCTAACACTTTGTAAGTAACATTAATGTTAAAGATTGAGTTAATTTGGTTGCAAATTTTGAAATTCTTATGTAAATCTTTTTATTTGTATATTTCTCAGAAGTATTACAAAGGTGAGCGTTAACAAATGTTTTCATAAAATACTTTGCAAATAGAAATAAAATAAAATAAAACTGTGATTTTTAAAATTCAAGATAAAAAAGTTAAAATTTTTGCTTCTTTTTAAGACACCGTATAAACTTGAGTTCAGACTTCCTGATCACTCCCGATTTCTACTGGGACAGAGAAAACCTGGAACAACTTTATGATAAAACTTGTCAGTTCCTCAGCATCACTCGTAGAGTTAAGGTACGTATTTTGCCCTTTTACTGAGAAAGACACAACTCTGCTTATGATTTGTGTAGTGATGTGAAGAGAAATTTTAAGTAAATGTGTTTAACTGGTTTTCGAGAAATATCTTGTTTGACTTTGATTCTGATTTCTGGATTTCCCCTTCCCCGTCTTCTGGGTACAGACAGTTTTCAACACTTTTCTTCACTGCATCAAAGAATATTTTGACAGTTGCTCTGCAGACTAGGTAAAAAGAGATTTAGAGGCCTACTCTTCCTTCCCCAAGCTCTTGTCAAGTCTCAAGCAAGACTTGAACCCAAGAGTTCATGGGTCCTGGAACTGTGTTGGTGGCAGCGAAAACAGAAAGGAATTCAAGAAAGAATTCTCTAAGATCAAGCAATTGGCTTATGGGAGGTCAAGGACAGGGAAGAGTCAAGGATGACTGACGTTTGCCTGTGAGTGACGGGTAGGAAGGTGGGGCCGGGGGAGTGGAGGAGCAAAATTTAAGATACATTGAGAGTAAGTGGCAAGAAGCCATCCAGTGAGAACCATCACTCATTAGAAGCATCAAAGCAAAATTGTGAAGAGCGACCATAGGTATGAAGAGAATGAGGAAAGTGGGTGGACGTGACCATGACGGAGGTAATCCATATGGGGAAGGGAAACAGTGGACGTTGTAGGGGAGGAAGCAAAATGGACATTGTATGACCTGTGCACGTAGTTCTGTGACCTTTTATTATATTGAGGTCCATGTAACCACACGGTCGAGATGCGGAGCTGTTCTGTCACCACAAAGATCTCCTTGAGCTGCCCCCTTGGAGTCACCCTGCCTCCCCTAACCCATCATCCTTAACCCCTGGCAATGACTAATCTATTCTCCATCTCCATAAAATGTTCTGTAAATACAGTCATACAGTGTGCGACTTTGAAAGTTGACTTTTTTCATTGAGTATAATGCCCTTGCCATCCATCTAAGTTATCGTCCCTGTCAAACCCTGCCCTCCTGTGCATTACTTAAACATTTTTTGGAATTTCATTTTGATTTATCTATTTGTATATTTTTAGTAAACCTCTTTGAATAGATATTTAATGGTTGCCCTAGATACTCTCTTATACATACATAGCTGATCACAGGCTACTCATTTTGACATTTTACCAGGTTAAATCAAGTACAGAAATCTGCTACCCTTTATATCCCTTTACCCGCCACCATTTACAGTGTTCTGCAGACATTGAGAACTCCATCACGGTTATAATTTTTGCTTTAACCATCGAATATAATTTTAGAAAACTCGAGAGGAGAAGGAAATTCTATTGTATTTACGTATATATTTTTTTTCTGTTGTTCTTTTTTCCTTCATGATGTTCCATGATTTCTTTTATTGATTCCTTCCTGTTTCAAGAACATTCTTTAGTTATTCCTTTAGGATACGTCCATAGAAACACAGTCTCCTAGTTGTCCTTTTGTCTGAGACTCTCTTGATTTCCTCCCTTCCTGGCGGCTCTAGGATTCTGGACTGACCGTTCTCTTCCAGCACCCAAAAAATGCTGCGGCATCTAGTTCTGGGCTGTTTGGTTTCTGATGGGATAACGTGAACATCAGGTCCTTTCTTACACTCCCACATGTACGTGAGGCTCTATTCAGTTGTTCTCTAGTCTGTTTCCACTGTGGTGTTCATAAGGGATAACTTCCATCGTTCTGTCTTCAAGTTTACAGATTCTTTGGCTGCCGAGCCCACCACTGGGTTTTTTATTTTGCTTGTTTTATCTGTCTAAAGACACAATTCTAAAATTTCCCTATGATTCTCCTTATGCTTTCTAGCTCTTTGCTGGGACTTTGGTTTGTTTTTGTTTGTTTTTCATTTGTTTCAAGCCTGTTCATAATACGCTTATTGAAGCAGTTTTATGACGACTGCTTTAAAATTCCGGTCAGATCATTTCAGCCTCTGACTTATCTTGATGTTAACACCTACTGATTGTCTTTTCTCAGTGGCTCCCACCAAGTTAGTACGCCCAGTTGTCCTCATTGCCTCAAGAGTTATGTTCAAGTGTTTTTGCTTCAGATACAAGGACCTTCGTGTTCTTTCCTCTTTTCCAATCTTACCTCCTCCCGCTTCCCCACATTCATCCCATGCCCCGTCAAAAATAAATGACTTACAGGGCTCAGTTGGCTGAGCATCCAGCTCTTGATTTTAGCTCAGGTCATGATCTCAGGGTCGCGGCATCAAGCCGTGCATTAGGCTGTCTCCTTTCCCAGATTGTATGTGCACTCTCTCTCAAACAAATAAAATCTTTTTTTAAAAATGACTTACAATTTCAGCAGCCTACCATGGCTCATTGAATCATCTGGCAACTCTGGTGTCTACATATTTTCCTCCAGGCCAGACATTTCCCCTTGAATGACAACATCGAAGTCACCTTCGTTGTCTCTGACCTTGTTACCGCCACTGCCCGTATGGGCAGTTTCCAGCACCGGAGAGCAGAGGTCATTGCCAGCAGTCAGGGAAGGAGGCCCATCCTAAACTGTGCTGCTTTTAGCTGCTGCAAGAGGATTGATCAGTGATACTCTAAGATTCAAATGTCAGTGGATTCCAAAATGGGTTTAGATATTAAATGACTAACTAGACAGGGTTTGATAATCCAGATATCTGCTCAGACATGAAGAGCATTGGACTTGCGTGGTTGTGGACTGTCTCTAGAAAGGGATGCTAAACGCTTTACGGAGTTGAGGGACCCCCTGTGGTTGTGTTGTTAGCTCTCATTGTGAAACAGACTGTTCCAAAACCGAGTGGCTTAAAACAGCGCTTGCTGTCTTACTGTCTGTGGGTCAGGAACCCGGGTCCAGCTCAGCCAGGGCCTCCGGCGCTCGCTCTCTCTCTGTGGTCTCAGGGATCCGCTGGGAAGGTGAACTTCCTAGTTCACTCATGTGTTGTTGACAAGATTCAGTTCCTCTCGGGGTGTTGGGCTAAAGCCTCAGTTCCTCCCGAGCTGTTGGCCAGAGAGGCCTCCCTCAGTTCCCTGCCCCATAGTCTTCTCTGGGGAGCAGGCACCTCGCAGCATGGCAGCTTGTTTCATGGGGCTGAGCAGGTGAGAAAAGGGGGGCAGAGCACTACCAAGATGGACCCACAGTCTCTTGTAACCTAATCGCAGCAATTACAGCCTGTCACTTTCGCTCTATTCTTTTTGTCAGAAACAAGTCACTGGGCCCAGCCCACAGTCCCAGGGAGGGGATTGCACAAGGGTATGAGTGCCCAGAGACGAGGACCTTTGGGTGGTCCTTGGTTAGTGTCTGCCTAACACAGACTTCCGGTTTTGAAAAAGGTGGAGAACATTTTTAGAAGCCTGCTTGGTCAGCACCGTGACCTGCATCGTTCTCACAGTGCTGCCACTTTAGTGACGCCCTGCTTCACGCCACCAAAGGCCCTGCCAGCAAGCATCACGGGTCTTGTGTTCTGAATCATCAGTAAGCCAACTGCCACTGCCGCTTGGCTTGGGCAGGAAGGTTGATGCCAAAGAAATGAGCGGATCTTTCACCTGGAAGGAGGCCATCTTTATGTGTCTGTCCTCACTGTACAAGATGGAATTGCTGGCATCAGGTCTACAACTGAGGACACCTTGCGTGAAGAATACCTTGACAACCAGATGGTCAGCTAATTCATGGCCAAGATCAAGTGCAAACAGAAGACAAACATCGGTGAGAACAAAAGGGCCATGTAGGCTCCTCCCCGCCATGTGTACTATGCAGAGTATCCTCTGTCTTCAGTATCCAGGCCAGTTTGAGACAGAGTCCCACCATGAAAGGATTGACATGTAACTGCTGTCACCCATCAGCGGCTGGGAGAATCAGGTGCTAACTCACCCAGTCTCTGGCACCCTGGACCCGGGGAGAAAGCCCCATGCACTGCCAGCTAGACAAGGCACTAATCCCTCCGGGTGGCTTTATCATAGCCCCAAGATTGAACATCTCCTGCGAAAAGAAGTAAAACCAAATTTATTCACAGACGATAGGATCTTGTATGGAGAATGTCCTAAAACATCTACCAAAAAAGCTAATAGAACAAATTAGTGAATTTACCAAAATCGCAAAATCCAAGGTCACTATATAAAAAATAATTCTTTTTCTTTACACTACCAATGAACGATTGGAAAATGAAAATTTTGAAATACCATTTACAATAGCATCAAAACCTCAGATTACTTAAGAATACTTTTTTAAAAAAAGATTTTATTTATTTATTGCACAGAGAGCACAAGCGGGGGGGCAGCAGGCAGAGAGAGAGAGGGAGACGAAACCTTCTGGCTGAGCCAGGAACCCAACACAGGGCTCAATCCCAGGACCCCAGGATCATGACCGGAGCCGAAGGCAGGCGCTTACCCAACAGAACAAGGCAGACGCCCCTCTTTTGCCCATTAACAAAATTGGACTGTGCTTTAAACATTGAATAGAAACAGTTCTTCGTATATGCTGGAGAAGTCCTTCGTCAGGTACGTCTGCGGAGAATGTGTCCCCCCAGCCTGTGGCTTGCCTTTTCATATCCTTTTTTTTTTTTAAAGATTTTATTTATTTGACACAGAGAGAGAGACAGTGAGAGAAGGAACACAAGCAGGGGGAGTGGGAGAGGGAGAAGCAGGCCTGCTGCTGAGCAGGAAGGCTGATGCGGGGCTTGATCCCAGGACCCTGGGATCATGACCTGAGCGGAAGACAGACACTTAACGACTGAGCCACCCAGGGACCCCACTTTTCCATATTCTTAACAGTGTCTTTCAAAGAGCATTAACTTTTAGTTTTGGTGAAGTTCAACTTATGAAGTTTTTCCTCCCAAGGTTCATGCTTTTTTTTTTCCTAAGAAATCTTTACCTGGCTCAAATTCATGAGGCTTTTATCCTTTATTTTCTTCTTGAAGTTTTAAAATTTTAGCTTTAGTGAAACAGGAAGTACTAACTTGGTGGGAGCAACTGAGAAAAGACAATCAGTAGGTGTTAACATCAACATTTAGGTCTCTGATCCTTTTTTTTTTAAGATTTTATTTATTTATTTGACAGAGATCACAAGTAGGCAGAGAGGCAGGCAGAGAGAGAGAGAGAGAGAGGAGGAAGCAGGCTCCCTGCTGAGCATAGAGCCAGATGTGGGGCTCGATACCAGGACCCTGGGATCATGACCCTAGCTGAAGGCAGAGGCTTTAACTCACTGAGCCACCCAGGTACCCCTCTGACCCATTTTAAAATGGTGTGAAGTAAAGGATAGAGTTCCGCTATCCAACTGTTTCAACACCATTTGTTGAAAATATTATCCCTTCATTATTGAACTGATTTATATTGGTCAAAGATCAATCTCTTGGGGCGCCTGGGTGCTCAGTCGGTTAAGATTAAGCAAGTCAGGGGCATCTAGGTGGCTCAGTGGGTTAAAGCCTCTGCCTTCAGCTCAGGTCATGATCTCAGAGTCCTGGGATCAAGCCCTGCATGGGGCTCTGTGCTCAGCAGGGAGCCTGCTTCCTCCTCTCTCTCTGCCTGCCTCTCTGCCTGCTTGTGATCTCTCTATCTGTGTCAAATAAATAAAATCTTAAAAAAAAAAAAAAAAAAAGATTAAGCAGGTCATGATCCCAGGGTTCTGGGATTGAGTCCCACGTTGGGCTCCTTGCTCAGCGGGGAGCCTGCTTCTCCCTCTGTCCCTCCCCGTGCTTGCACTCTCTCTCAAATAAATAAAATAAAATCTTTAAAGTAAAAATACATAAATGGCCAAAAGATTTGAACAGACACCTCACAAAAGAAAATAATGCAAATGGCCAAAGGAACATGAAAAGATGTTCAACGTCCTTGTTCACCAAGAAAGTGCGATTAGAACTACAATGTGGTTTCACTACACACCCCTTAGCGTGGCTGCAGTTGAACAGACTAATGCTAAGGGTGAGTAAGGGTGTGAAGCCTCTAGAACTTCATTACCTGTGGGACTAGAAATCAGTACCACGGCTTGGCGTTTTCTCATAAAATTAACCGTTGTCTTACTACAAGACTCAACAGTTCTTCTTCCTAAGTGTCTTACCCAGGAGAAATGAAAACACATGTCCTCACAGTGTTTCATACGCAAATGTTCGCAGCAGCTTTATTCATAATCGCCCAGAGGGAGAGCAGTGAGGTACCCAGCAGCAGGTGGTGAATAAACAAACTGTGCCATATCCGCAGAGCGGACTGGCAGTCAGCAACAGTAGGCCCACAACTGGTTCCTGCCACAACACGGTGAATATCAGAGTCACGCCGGGTGAAAAAAATCCAGACACGAACACATGCGCGGTTGTGTTTATGGGCTCTAGAAAGGCAATTACATCTATTGGTACAGAAAGTAGATCTGTGGGGCGCCTGGGTGGCTCAGTGGGTTAAAGCCTCTGCCTTCGGCTCAGGTCATGATCTCAGGGTCCTGGGATTGAGCCCCGCATCGGGCTCTCTGCTCCGCAGGGAGCCTGCCCCCTCCTCTCTCTCTGCCTGCCTCTCTGCCTACTTGTGATCTCTCTCTGTCAGATAAATAAATAAAATCTCAAAAAAAAAAAAAAGAAAGAAAGAAAGTAAATCCATGATTTCCTGGAGCTGGGGAGGGGGTGAGTGGATGGGGCTGTAGTTTCCAAGGAGCACCAGGGAACTTTTGGGGGTGATGGGGAATGTTCTGCGGGCAGTTACAAGGATATCTGTTTGTCAAAAGTCTTCCAGTTGTCTACTTAGAATGGCTGCATTCTATCATGCGTAAACTACGCCTCAGTAACGTTAATTTGAAAATAAAGCATCTGGTGAGAATTCTGTAATAGACTAAATGAAAACATCAGTGTCGATGAGACACATTCACTGGAGGCAGATTGGAGAGCTCTCGAGTTACTGCTCATGGATGTCTCTTTCATGTAATGGAGACTCGTGATGGAATCATGGTCGATGTGACAAGATATAAAGTCATTGCCGCCACGCAGCAGCAGACCTTCCCTACCTCTTCCGATAATCAGCGTGCTGGGCCTAATCGAGTCCGTGAAAGTGGCTGGGCAGAAACCCAAATAACCAGCTGCTTCCCTGCCCATCCCATCTTCCCTCAAGTATGCCCAAGGTGTCCTTCGCTTGTCCCTCATGGACAAGAATACAAGAAAGGAGATAAAAGATGATGATGACCAATTCTAAAGGCGGATTGAGCATATGGTTCAGAGAAGTATAAAGACAAGGACGTCTTTCAAGAACTTACTCAACGGGAGCAACGTCCAGCAGGAAAGTCAGAGTTGAAGATGAGACATGTCAGAGCAGGAGCAATAGTGAAGATGAAGTCAATGAAATCATCAGCTAGCGGGACGGGAACCAACTGCTGAGGAGGAAGGGAAACCCGGAGAACATGCCGCAGCTCATCACTCTGCTAACCCGGGAGGGGCACCTCCAGCCGAGACGCCATTGGAAGGTGACCGTGCAGCCCAAACAGCCAGCGCGGGGGGGGGGGGGGTCCAGTCAGTCCCCAGATTGGGAAAGCCCCGGAACAAGTCAGTTCTGTGGCCGTTTTTGTTTTTAAATCTCATATGAACTAGATGGAACGACAGTCCTCCTGGCTCCTCAGTCCTCAACTAAGTACAGCGCGAGGATACATCCGTTGCAGTTAATCAGGATAAAAATAAGGGTCTTTTAAAATTTCACAGCATCACAGATAATCTGTAGCTTATGTTCCTTCAAGTTGATGAGATTCAATTCACTTGGTACTTTGGGGCCAGGACCATCCCTGGTTGCCTTTTGCCAGATGAGCCCAAATGTCCCGTCCTTGGAAAGGTTTCCCCCTCTGGTCTGTGCCTCTGCTTCTGGAGTTTTCTGTACATACCCCTCGCGTGCAGCGCTGACAACCTGCATCTTCGTGTTCTGATGACATGTGCAGACCGGGTTCCTGGCGAGGGCCTTCTTCGGGGTCGTGGACCACCGTCTTCTCACTGTGTCCTCGCATGACAGGAGAGAGAATGCTGTCTCGTGTCCCCTCCTCTCCCTGTAAGGACGCTGACCCTGCCCTCATGACTCCGCCTACACCCGATCGCCTCCCAAATGCCCCATCTCCAGATACGATCACCTTCGGGATTAGGGTTTCACTGTAGGAATTTAAGGGGGACACAAACTTTAATTCCATAATACCAACAGTCCCTGAAACTCCACTTCATTTTTTCTTTCGGAGCTAAAATTCAAGATTGATTTTAATTATCTTTATAAATTATATATTTCTACCACATCTTTATTGGATTCTATGTTAGGAACTGGGGCAAGATAGCTAAAAGTAGAAGTAGCAAGGTGTTAGGGGGAAAGGGACTTACAGGAAATTGGACCTACACTCGTGGGATTTCCCCCTCTCCTTCCTTAAAACACAGCAGCAAAAGGGATAGAAGCTACTTTTCCCCTAAATATCTAAATATATGATGGGCACACCAGAGATGGAGGGATTATTGGGCTCATGGGCCCAGAGGGTAAGAGACGTGGATTGGGACCTGTAGCGCGTACACGGCTGCTGGGCATGATGGCCACCTGGGTTGAGACTACATTTCACTTTATCTAATGGATTTGGACGTTCTGTTTCTGAAAACTCATTACAAAGCAACTCAAACTCACGCTCATCAGAATTCCTTTGGTAACTGACAATTTTTATGGAAGTCCTCTCACATCCCACTGAATTTGGCTCCCCTGCAGCAGGGTGCCCAATTATCATTACTCTCGTCACCTTCGTGGCTTGATTGAGTCATTACAGCTAATTGTTTTTCATTTCCCAGGCCCACTCTGAGCCATTTTTCTTTTGGTGTTAAATCTTCCACAAGTTACCAAGCATACTTAGAAGTTCCCAGACTATGTTTCTCAGAGTATGTTCCTTTTTTTTTTTTTTTTTAAGATTTTATTTATTTATTTGACAGAGAGAGAGATCACAAGTAGGCAGAGAGAGGGGGAAACAGGATCCTGGGATCATGACCTGAGCCGAAGGCAGAGGCTTTAACCCACTGAGCCACCCAGGCGCCCCATCCTTTTTTTTTTTTTTTTTTTTTTTTTCAAAGATTTTGTTTATTTGAGAGAGAGAGAGCATAAGGGGGGGTGGGGGGTAGGGAGAAGCAGGTTCCCCACTGAGCAGGGAGCCCGGGGAAGGGCTCAATCCCGGGACCCTGGGATCGTGACCCAAGCCAAAGGCAGATGCTTGAACCACTGAGCCCCCCAGGTGCCTCTCTCAGAGTATTGTCTTATCACGCTGAAGGCAGTTAAGACTAGTTGGGTTATGTGAAGATTATTTAGAAGAAGTTAAAAGGATTTAGCCTGCCTTAGGGTGCTCAGCGCCACACTGGGGTTGTAAGGGATACAAGAGAAAAGCGCTGGTGCGGCCCTTCGGCAAGCTTTGCCATCTAACAGGACGACACCCAGAGCAAAGAGGGTTAGTGAAATGCCAGGAGAAAGCGGTTCTTGTTCCATTTGTTTGGTTGGTTTTCTTTTTCCCCAGGGAAAGGAATCTGGAGGAAAATAAGAGTATTAGGCGTGAGATATGCTCAAAGGAGTCCCGAGGCGTTGAGGGTGGAGGTCAAGTCATTTCATTTGGTAATTAAGAGACGGACTAGAAAAGGGGAGAGGGAGGCACAGCAGGGCAGTTGGGGCGAAGAGCCAGGCAGGGGGGCGTCCCTCGCTGCATCTTCTCTGTGAGTGTCCTCCAAAGTTCTGTCCCGGCTGCTTCTCCCACTGCCTGTCCCATCAGCTCTCCTCTTCGGGTCCATGACTTCCGACCCATGTTTTCCGGATGATTTTTAACTGAGTATCTCCAACCTCTGGTCTCTGCTGGCCTTCCGGGTGTTTCCCGTTGCCTCCCAGATCTCACACGCCTTCGGCGGTGACCTGTCTCCTAGCGGCGCTTTGAGAGTCAGTGCTCTGGGTCACCCCACACTAGACGGTCGGCTCCCTGAGATCAGACACCAGGGTTATTTTCTTCCCTGGTATCTTCCCAGTTGTTGGCAAGTCCTCACACAGAGCACACGGCTCAGTAAATATTTGTAGACTTAATCGGTGAGTAAGATTTCAGAATGAAGCCCATGGTATTTTCCCAGAAAACTGAACCTCTAGTCTCCATTTCAGCTTGTGGCAGGACCATTAGTCCCCTCCCATCTGTCAGTCAACCAGAAAACCGAAAGGCCTGGTGGTTTCCTCTTTCTCTGTCAGCCTCCGTGTCCAATCACACCATCCTTTCCTTTTCTCCTCCATGTCCTTCATCCATTGACAGATATTTATGGCAAGTCTGTACGATAGGCCATGGGCTGGTGTAACTGGGGGGGTACCATACTGACCCCTGCCTTCAGGCCCCCGCCTATGACACTTCTGCTCTCACTCACCCTCGTCTCTCCCCCAGACTCTTCTCAGACCTTGGCTGCCCCCTATCCTTTCCACTGCACCCTTGAGCTGGAAGGCAGGGATGTGTCTGTCTGATTCACCATTCCATCTCCTTGCCCAGCACGGCGTGGTCACAACACAACCAATGTTTGAAGACTGAACAAAGGTCTCCACGTTACCTACAGAATAAAATTCCGGTGTTACAGCATGGTGCAGTAAGCTTCTCTTGCTGCTGTAACAAATCATCCCAACTGGCTTAGCATGAGTGTATTGTGTGAGAGCTCTGTAGGTCAGCAGTGTGCCTTGACAGTCACTGAGCCAAAATCAAGGTGTTGGCAGGGCTGCGTTCCTCTCTGCAGGCTGTGCGTAGGGAAAGGCTCTTCCCTTGCCTTTCGCACTTCCCACAGGCTGCCCACATTCTCGGCTTGCAGCCCCTTCCCTGTAACAGAGGCGAGTTCAGGACTCCTTGCGTAGCATCACTTTAAGCTCGTGTACCTGCCAATTCCACTTCTGAGGACCCCCGTGATTCCACTGGACACCCCCCCCCCAGTCATCTAGGTTTCTCTCCCTGTCTTAAGATCAGCTGATTTCCGACATTAATTCCATATGGAATCCTATTCCTATTGCCATGGCCTGGTCACACCGTTCCACTCACGATTTGGCACTAACTTACCTTTTTAACCTCATTTTTAAGTACTTCCTTCCAAGTATCTAGCATACTTTGCCTCTGTGCTGTTTCCTATCGGAGGTGCTCTCCCCTTCCCTTGGCTCCCTACCCTTTCTTCCTGGCACCTGCCTATCTCTTTTAAGATTTTATTTATTGTGTGTGTGTGTGTGTGTGAGAGAGAGAGAGAGAGAGAGAAAGAGCGGGGGAGGGGATGTGAGGAGGGACAGGGAGAAGCAGGCTCCCCGCTGAGCAGGGAGCCGATGCAGGACCCCTTCGCAGGACTCTGGGATCATGAGCTGAGCCAAAGGCAGACGCTTCACTGACGGAGCCACCCAGCGCCCACTCCCTGCCTGGTGAGCACCTGCTCCCCATTTCCCACCTCTGTGGTACCATCCCTGCTTGTGCTCCCTCACGTGTGTGCAGGCAACACGCATGACTCTGCAGCTCAACGAAGCAGGAAGCCGGGACTGTCTTGCTTGCACACCACAGAAAAGTTTGAACGAGCTTGCTTACTTAGCACCATGAAAGGCTGAGAAGAACAAGGCTAGAGTGTGGGAGTGGGGAATGTCTATCGCACAGATCCAAATAAGTCAGTCTCTCCTCGCCACTTTCCGAGCCAAGTTGGCCTCCTTGTGGCCTTCTCTGTGGCAATGGGAGAAATGGGTGTGGGAAGAGGGAATCTCTAAGTTTACATTTCACCCGGCCGGGCAACTTCAAAGGACTGGCACATGTGTCCATCTTTGACCAACCATATGGGGAGGAAGTGGGCGCTATGGTTGGCTAAGCCCCTGGGTCTCCTAGCCACCCCTTCCACCGTGGGGCTTTGGCGGGGAGCGCTGGGGAGGGTGTCAGGTGGGTGCTGAGATCATGGGTGGCGGCATCAGGTGAAGAGTCATTCCCCAAAGTGTGGGGGGCAGGGGGGGAGGGGAAGGGAGCTGGGCAGCCGGCAGATGGCTGT
Source organism: Meles meles (assembly GCF_922984935.1). Taxonomy (NCBI): domain Eukaryota; kingdom Metazoa; phylum Chordata; class Mammalia; order Carnivora; family Mustelidae; genus Meles; species Meles meles. The sequence goes on from NC_060070.1 coordinate 15,744,937, forward strand.
GAGGCAGAATGAAGGAAGCGCTAAAATAAGGAAGCGGTGCTTTCGGAGCACCGAGGAAAGAGCAGGCTGGGAAGGCACAGGACGCCATCCTCTGAAGCGTGACTGGACCAGATGATCTGGGATTGTTTCATGTTATCGAGAAGGCAGTGGATGCTAAAATGTTTAAAGCTGTTGAATGGAGTGACGTGATCCAGCTGCTTAGAATGAGAACCTTGATGCCAGTCGGGGGCGGGGGGAGTGGATCTGTTCTTAACAAGTAATATTTCATGAAGACCTCCTGTGTAGTATTAAGGAGTGCTAAGAAGGGGGTAGATTCAAGACTGTCCACCGTGGGGCATAACTGTAGGGAGTGGGAATTAGAGATCAAAGATCTCCACCCCAGGGGTGCCTGGGTGGCTCCGTCCATTAAGCATCTCCCCTCACCTCAGGTCACAGACGGAGTCCCACGTCGGGCTCCGTGCTTGGCAAGGAGTCTGCTTCTCCCTCTCCCTCTGCCTGCCACTCCTGCTTGTGCACGCTCTTCTCTCTCTCTCTGCCAAATAAATAATCTTTTTTTTTAAGATTTTATTTATTTATTTGACAGAGAGAGAGAGATCACAAGGAGGCAGAGAGAGAGGAAGGGAAGCAGGCTCCCCTCTGAGCAGAGAGCCTGATGCGGGGCTCGATCCCAGGACCCTGAGATCATGACCCAAGTGGAAGGCAGATCCTTACCTGAGGAGCTACCCAGGCGCTCCTGAGGCAGTTTAAGGCTCTGCGCACGGCCACAGTCCATAGGGTACGCCGGCACCTTTCTGTCAATCCCCAAACATGGTCTGTGATGAAGGTCTCAAATGTCCAGACCAAACCCATAAGGAATCAGGGAGAATCAGACTATTTTAAAAAAGGTTTCCAGCCTTTTTCCAATTTTCAAAAGAAAGTGAGATACAGAGATTAAGGAGGTCCAGCCCACCAGTGGTCACATCCAAGTCTTAAATTCAAAGACTGTTTTCTGGGGGCGCCTGGCTGCTCATTCTGTACAGCATGCGACTCTTGATCTCGGGGTCATGAGTTCAAGCCCCACATTGGATATAATAGTTACTTAAAAGTAAAGTCTTTTAGAAAAACAACCCCCCACCCCCCGCCAAGGATTCTGTTTTCTGTGACCCTGCCCCAACCAGCACGTGGCGGGGCATCGGAACCCCAAAGTTCTGCAGTTCAGCACTAAAAGCAGTGCCAACTAGTGGCAAGTGCGCCCCCAGCCAAATGGTACGGTCTGGGGGTTTGCAGAGCCTGAACAGTTTTAGAAAGTAATCATCATTTTTATCTTTTCGGGCGTTTTGGCCACAACACGTTTCAAATTTGCCTTTCTTAACTACTAAACTCCGAAGGGCAGCTAACCAACAACTGGGACTCAAAAACTTTTTTACATCTTCCATCAAATCTTAAGAATGCAAGAGCTTCAGTAGGTGAAGTACTTCCCGCCGTTCGGTCTGTGCGAATCCAAGTGTCTCTAGACGGACTCCCGGGAGGCAGGTTCCCATGGGCAGGTTGCCTTGGGGAGAGAACGGAGCGACAATTGGAGGATAAATTGTTTACCTATTTCAGACCTTTACAGTTTTGAACTGTGACGTTACTTAGTTCTTAAACCCGTTTGAATATAAATACAGGTACTTCCTAAGGTTTTTCTGACGCAGGTTATGAACGAGAAGCTCCAGCACTGCATGGAGCTGACAGATCTCATGCGGAATCACCTGACCGAGAAGAGGGCGCTCCGCCTCGAGTGGATGATTGTCATCCTCATCACCATCGAGGTGAACAGCCGTTCAGAATGAACACAGGGGCACCTGGCTGGCTCAGCCAGCGGGGTAGGACACTGTTGGCCTCGGGACTGTGAGTTCCAGCCCCACATGGGGTGTAACTAGAAAAAAAAAATGAAAAATCTAAAAAAAAATGAAAATAAAGATAATTTGACATAGAAAATGACAGTGGAAAAGAGCATGGCTTTGTTGTAAGTCCTAAGTCTGTCTGGAAGTGAGGCGAGTTTCAAGAGACTATGGTAATACTGCGAACGCACAAGGAGGAGTCGCATTTATGAACATAGCATTGAGAGAATATTCTATAGCTGCACGTCTGTAAGGTCCAGCCCAGCAGCAAGAACCTTTGCCTCACGTCTGGACAGCTTGCCATGCGGGAAAGACTTCGGGAGCATTTTTCAGTAATCACAATTTTGGAAAAATCATTTAGGTTTTTACCAGTGATTTGCTGTGAAACTAACATCTCATTTCTTATCACCCTAAGGTCATGTTTGAACTGGGACGAGTATTTTTTCTGATCAAGTGATAATCAGAGAAAAGTATCGGTGCAAAAGATATTCAAGTTCTACAATCAAAACTAAATGCTCACTGTTGAGGGGAATCTCTTATTTAATTGGTATTTAATATTTTTTAATCAATGTGATGATCTTTTTCAGCTCCTGTATGTTTTGCTGCTTGAATAAAAATTATGAAGAATCTGGTGCTTGGGTCTTTAACACTGAGAATTTGAAAGGAAGACATTTTAAAAGAACTGTAGGAAGCTTAACACCTAGGAAATCTAGGCAAAGACACTTATTAAAGCCAAAAGTCTTAAATTTTGGACACTATCCCTTCACCTGTCCTCACGAAATCCCAATCACAGCCCTAAGAGAACCATACACGAAAGTCTGGAGTTTTGAAATAAATACATGAGAGGTTCGTGCTGACAGGAATGAATTTACACACCTACTTTGGATGGCTTCATTTCAGTGTGGCTGCTCACTGGCACTTCATTCATCAGTACTATCCATGCCTTTACTACCAATCTAGTCAAAATAGTCTTCCCGGGGCGCCTGGGTGGCTCAGGGGGTTAAAGCCTCTGCCTTCGGCTCGGGTCATGATCCCAGGGTCCTGGGATCGAGTCCCGCATCGGGCTCTCTGCTCAGCAGGGAGCTTGCTTCCCCCTCTCTCTCTGCCCTCTGTCAAATAAATAGAATCTTTAAAAACAAAAACAAAATATTCTTCCCACACATTTTTTTAGTTTCACACATACTTTGGGAAAATGAAAAAATGGCAAGAACAAAGAACTTGACCTTTATGTGCTTACCATCTTGAATTGATAAACATTTTTAAAAAGCAAAGTCCTTTTGGGGCACCTGGGTAGAGCAGTTGGTTAAGTGTCTGTTAGGTTTTGGTTCAGGTCGTAAGATTGAGCATGCTTGAGTCTCTCCCTCTCCCTGCCACCCCATGTTCTAAAATAAATCTTTAAAAAGTAAATTCCTTTTTATCTTCATTTTTAGGCATAACCCCACTTGTCCCATATGCTTCCCACCACCATGAATGTAAATGTTGCTTTTTTCATATATTATAGTTAAATGGGGGGTTAGATACATCCACCCCCCCACAGTTGAAGATCTGTGTATCTTTGACTCCCCCAAAACTTAATAGCCTGTTGACCAGAAGCCTTACCAGTAAGTCAATTAACACATTTGTTATATATTTTTTTAAAGATTTTATTTATTTATTTGATAGAAATCACAAGTAGGCAGAGAGGCAGGCAGAGAGAGAGAGAGAGGAGGAAGCAGGCTCCCCGCAGAGAGCCTGATGCGGGGCTCGGTCCCAGGACCCCGGGATCATGACCTGAGCCGAAGGCAGAGGCTTTAACCCACTGAGCCACCCAAGCACCCCTGTTATATTTTTTTACTGTATTCTTAAAATATGGCAAGGTGGAGAAAAGATTTGAGAAAACCCATTTATATACTGTATTTATGGCTAGAACCCACCCGCATATAAATGGAACTGAAGCTCAATGAAACCTGTTTCAAGGTTTCTATCTATGAATACAGTATTACTGTTCTAAACTGAGATACTTAGATTTTGCAACTTTTAAGTGCCACACAGGATTTCCCCTAGAGAATGCACACCATCTTTATACCCTTACTATTTTTAAATACTTCTTTGCTCTAATAGTGCAAAAGTGAACATCCTGGTACGATTTCCAGCACACAGCAAGGAGTTCTCGAGAACTGCTGTCTGCTAAGGTACCTATATCCCAAGATTTCCCAAGGAACATGTGGGCATGGAGTTCAAGGAACGCTTTCTAGATGCTCAAGTTCACAGAAGCGCTTACATAAAGCTGTTGTGCCTGTAGACGCACCGGCTGCCAATGCACGAGGGCTGTTCTCTTTACCTATCTTCCCTTCTCACCCATCTTCAATTTTAGTTTGGTCCACTGTTATTTAAAAACCTATAAATACACTTAACCTACATTTAGAAATCTTTGGGAAGCCAACCAGAACACAATTTGAAATACTGGTCAACGAAGCTTTCTAATTTAGTAGGAACCATATAATCCCCCACCTCTTAAGAGGGGCATTTCCAATAAAGCTTTACTCCTAGTATACACAATTTGCCATTTGGGTCAACTGTGTGTTAATTACAATTTTAACAACAAAATATGAACATTTGGTATCTTATGGTCATGGCAAAATCCAGCATTTCAACTTATATACAAATATGCTGCAAAGAACGTAAGGATGCTCAGTAAGAACTCTAAGCATAAAAATTTATTAGGTAAACATTTTGTGGGGGAAATGTTAACAGTTTTTCAAGAAGGAAAAAGGAACAGTGTTGGGGCGCCTGGGTGGCTCGGGGTTAAGCCTCTGCCTTCCGCTTGGGTCATGATCTCAGGGTCCTGGGATCCAGCCCCACATAGGGCTGAGCAGAGCGCCTGCTTCCCCCTCTCCCTCTGCCTGCTTCTCTGCCTACTTGTGATCTCTCTTTCCCCGTGGAATAAATAAAATCTTCAGAAAAAAAAAAAGGAACCGTGTTAAATTTGAATTATTTTTATTAAAGCAATCATGGCAGACACCAACTCATTACAGCACTACATTCCACTAGATACACTACAGACAGATATGATTCACCAGAAATTGCATCTTTTTCAACCAAAATTTATGATAAAAGCTTCAACTTGTTATAGGAAAGAGGTTTTTTTTTTAAATTTTAAGTTATGTAACAGAAGAAGAATGTTCATGATCACAACTTCTGTAACATCAAAATGACCAAGAAATCCTACCAGAAGACAGAAAGGAGCCTAAGTTTAATTAAGTACATTCACCAGTGGCCCTGGGCACTCCTCAAAGTGGTATCAAATTTTTGTCACTCATGCGAGTACAGTGATTAAGACCAATCCAGACGTGAATTCCTCACCACCAGCTACCAGCTGTCTCACTTAGCTCTCTCTGGGTCTGTTTCTTCATCTGTAAAATGGGTTTAAACAGTACACGAGTTCCCAGAGTTGCTGTGAGGATTAATGGAATTAAAATGGAAATTATGAGTTTATTGTTGCTACAATCCATCTGAGTAAAAATCCATAGGATTCTGAGATTAAATGGAGGCTGAATCAAACCAGGACCCCCCCCCCAACTTTGATCCAATTGGGAAACATCATGGGAGACTTAAAAAGACAGACGTTAGCGAATCCTGCACCTAAATGGATGGAGCGGTTCACTGAAAGTAATATTTCCACTCTATAAAATGAGTTGGCTATTCAGTGTAAGCCCGAAATGGCTTTTTTTTTTAAAAAGATTTTATTTATTAGACAGAGATCACAAGTAGGCAGAAAGGCAGGCAGAGAGAGAGGAGGAAGCAGGCTCCCTCTGAGCAGAGAGCCCAATGCGGGGCTCGATCCCAGGACCCTGGGATCATGACCTGAGCTGAAGGCAGAGGCTTAACCCACTGAGCCACCCAGGCACCCCCGAAACGGCTTTTAAAATCAACACATTTTTCATGTTCCAGGCAGCCGCCACTGGCATTCTGGGGTGCCTTCTCACATATCCACAGCAGTAAGAAGCAGGAATGTTTTTTACATATAAAATCAATATATTATTTCTAGAATCAGAAACATTTTTTTGCCAAAACTTCATCATATTCACCTAGTTTTAACTATTCTCCAGTGTATCACTTACAGTGGTCTGTCCTAAGTGCGGTGCTCAAACCAGCCCCATCAACGAACACCTGGGTGTTCGTGATTGATACAGATTCCTGCATTTTGCAATCAGGATTTTTGAGGCAGCAACTAAAGAATGTTTCTTACAACTCTCCAAGAGATTCCCATGCTCACCAAACTGAGTACTGTTAACTACTTACTGGCTTCTCACTTTACAGAGACAGACTTTCAGTAATTCATGAGCACCCTCTTGCTCCATTTAATGTACTAAGTACTAAATCACCTCAGGTGACTGAATTCTCTTCCTTTCCCCAACCCAACCTCCTCATGCTCTCCTCTCCCTGCCTTTACAAAGTGTGTGTGTGGGGGGGCACCTGGGTGGCTCAGTGGGTTAAGCCGCTGCCTTCGGCTCAGGTCATGATCTCGGGGTCCTGGGATCGAGTCCCACATCGGGCTCTCTGCTCAGCAGAGAGCCTGCTTCCCTTCCTCTCTCTCTGCCTGCCTCTCTGTGGTTTCTCTCTGTCAAATAAATAAAATCTTAAAAAAAAAAAAAAAAAAAAAAAAAGTGTGTGTGTGGGGCTGTACTGGGAGAGAGAAAGATGAGTAAAGGAAGTTTTTCCAAAAACCTCAAATCTACTAACTTTCAATTCTCTCCGCTGTTTATGAATCACCACTTTTTAAAGATTTAAGGTCACTATTCCAAATTCCCTTTTCTCATGGGAGCTTTCCTCAAGGGCTTAACAAAAAGGGATTTTTTAAAAGGCCACATTTTTAAACTTCTGCACAATCTGAAAACACAGGATTTAAATGTTCTTTAGAAACAAAATGTTTCAGGGTACCTGGATAGCTCAGTCAGTTAAGTGTCCAACTCTTGGTTTCTGCTCAGGTCCTAACCTCATGTTGTAGGACAGAGCCCTGTGTCAGACTCCATGCTCAGCGGGAGTCTGAATACTCTCCCTCTGCCCTTTCCCTGGCTTGTGCTTGTGCACTTTCTCAGATAAATAAATCATTTAAAAATAGGGGTGCCTGGGTGGCTCAGTGGATTAAAATCTCTGCCTTCAGCTCAGGTCGTGGTCTCAGGGTCCTAGGATCGAGCCCCACATCGGGCTCTCTCCTCAGCGGGAAGCCTGCCCCACCACCACCACCCCCGCCTGTCTCTCTGCCTACTTGTGATCTCTGCCTGCCAAATAAATAAATATTTTAAAAAATAAAGATTTAAAAATAGGGATGCCTCGGTGGCTCAATTGGTTAAGTGTCTGCCTTCAGCTCAGGTCATGATCCCAGGCTTCTGGGATCGAGTCCCACATTGGGCTTCCTGCTCAGTTGAAAACCCACTTCTCCCTCTCCCTCCACCTGCTGCTCCCCCTGCCTGTGCTTGCGTGCTTGCTCTCTGACAATAAATCTTTAAAAATAAAAAATAAAAATCTGAAGATTTAAAAATAAAAGCAAAACGTTTCAACATGTCCTAGACTGTTATGATAAAATAGGCTGGAAAGCACACAGAACTGTAAAGAGTACTCACAGAGATACTCATTCTTTCATGCAATACAACAAATAAGTAGTTAGGATGTGTTACTCTGGACTGCAAGCTATAGTGGCAGAATGACAGAAAGGGCTCCTCCTTTCATGAAGCTTACATTCAAATGAAGACAGGAGGAAAACAAACAACTAATCTGCTTAAAGATAGAAATGCTCTACAAAGAAATCTATAGAACTGATAGAGGGGTAGTATGAAAAAAAAAAAACCAGAAGAGTGAACACAATAGTTAAATAAACTAAAGAACCTAAAATTTATGCAAGATTTAGACAGCACTATTTGAAAAGCCCAAAACAGGCAAGATCCTGGTTAAGTATGAACTGGACTTTTAATATCCAAGCGGTCTTTTAATATCCATGAGTCCTAGAAACTTGCTTACCACCACTGTATTTTTTGAATACTAATATAAAAGCACGTGGTAGACTGCTTCTTGAACTCATCACATGAAGACTTACAGATGGAAACAAACTAACAAAAAACGATGTAATTTCAGTCAAATCTCAGCCACCAGACCCTGGTCTTTAAATGCAGAGTATTGATCTTAATCTAAAAAGCCTCATGTGGTTTGGGCTCTAGTTACCTTAGAGATTTCTGACTCTAAGCACTCTGATGGCAAGCAAGATTAGTTTGAATACTTGTCCTATGGGGCACTAACGAAATCTGATGAACTAGAATCCTTGAATTTTATGTGGCCCTTTCAGATCCTGGGTTTCCTGCAGCAGCCAGATTTCCAGTGCTAGGCTGGAAAGGCCTGTGCAAATCAGCCAGCTGATTATCCTATCTTCAGACCACATTTTAGAAATCAGTGTTTAGACAGACAACTTTATCAAATGAAGACACCGCTGCCACTCCACAGATCTTTAATTCGGGTAAACTACCAAAAATGGGAATCTCCCCTACCAATGATCAATCATTTTCATAAAGAAAAACAAGTCAGTATCATACAAAGACACACAGATATAAGGAAAAGTAGTTTTTCTTATAAATCATCACTGATTTCACTTTCAAAGATAAAAATTCCAAGTCAAATACAATTCTACAAGCAAAATTCCAGATGCAGATTTCTTTTTTAAGAACTATTTTTAAATTAAAATAAGTGTGTTAAAAAAATCAGTTGTGACTACTGAAACACGTTACTACTTGGAGGAGTACTTCACCCAACTTGGCTGAGAAAAGCAGCCAGTCTCAAAAGGGTATATATTGCACGATATTGCACGACTCCATTTATATAACATGCTACAAGAGACAGAACTGATGAAGAACAAATCCGTAGCTGCCTGCAGGGATGAGGGTGGGAGGAGGTTAAGTATATAAAATGACAGCATGAGAGTTTTTTGAAAGTGGGAGAACTGATCTGTATTCTAATTGTGACGGTGGTTACACAAATATTTATCTAAGTTCAAAGAACTAAACACCAAAAGAAAAAAAAAAAAACTGGGACACCTGGGTGGCTCACTCAGTTAAGCAGCTGCCTTTGGCTCAGGCCATGATCCCAGGGTCCTGGGAGGGCTTCTCCCTCTGCCTACTACTCCCCCTGCTTTTACTCTCTCTGGCCAGTGAATAATCAAATCTTTTAAAAAAATTCACTATATAATTTTTAAAATTTATTTAAATAATCTGACTTTTTTCAAAAATGTATTAATAATCTTACCATGTATTGAGGTATTGTGTTAAGCCCCCTTACATTTATTTTATATGCACACAAATCTGTAAGTTTATTTATATAAAATATTTTATATTTATAAAATAATACATGATTGTGTCCTCCCCTACTGGACTGTAAGCATCTTAAGAATATTAAGTATAACGAAAAACTGAGGCTTCACAAGTGAAGTACATGCCCAAAGCCAAACAATTTAAGGTACTGAGAACATGATTCCAACTTAGATTTGAGCATTGGTGGTTCAGTGGTAGAATTCTCGCCTGCCAACTTAGATTTGACTCCAATGCCTATATTCTTCACTACTGTAAATATCCTATATTCTCTCCCCTCTGTTCATAAATACCAACCACTCTGCCTCTTCCAATGATGTCACAAAGCGATTAAGTTTACTCATTCTATTCCTAACTCAATGCATTACCCTAACGTGAAAATGTCTGATGAGCAAAACATGATTCTAGAGCAGCAAGGTCCAACAGAACCTTCTGCAAAAATATACACGTTCTTATACCTGTGCTGCCCAACATGGTAGCCTATACCCACATGTGGCAAGCGTGACATTAATTTGCATAGCCACATGTGGCTAGTAGTGACTGAATTGGACTGCACACTTCTAGAGAAATAATATAAAAAGTACATGCCACAGAAAAAAGTAACTTATCAAAATAGGAAGGCAACTCAACAATGAAACAACTCAAGGTAGATGTATAATGAAGGAGTAAGGCTGAGAAATGCAGAACCACTTGGGGTGCCTGGGTGTCTCAGTTGTTTAAAGAGTCCGACTCGATTTCAGCTGAGGATCATGAGATCGAGCTCCACATCAGGCTCTGAGCTCAGTATAGAGTCTGTTTGTCTCCCTCTGCTCGCTCTTACTCTCTCTCAAATAAATAAATAAAATCTTAAAAAAAAAATGAAATGCACAACCACCAAACATGTCACAAAACTATTTATCACACACCTATTCACCCTTCAAGATTCAGTGTAAACACCGAGTTCATTTATACTACCACTACAATTTGAGTATGTGTACTGTAGAGCTGCATATTAAATAGGAGACTGCCTTCTTCCCACTGGATTTTGAGCATCTTAAGAACAGATATTAACATATACAGCACCAGCACCTCCTACCTATATCCAGAAGCTTTCCACAATAATAAGCATTTTTTCATTCAGTTCTAGTGGGAAAAATTATCTTCTCAGGTCCTTCAACTACAAATTCAATTCAATTCTGCAAGCACTTGAATACCAACAACACACACAGAAAAGGGAAGTCCCTGTAAAGAACTGAAAGAGGGGATGGGAGATACAAGATACGGGTAGACAACAAGAAGAGCGGTAACATAAGTGTGTGCTATAGGGCAGACCAGCACCTGTCAGGAGTCCTGATGGTAAGAGAAGCTGGAAAGCAGTTTAAGAACAAAGCAGCCATTATCAATTCTGCAATAGCAAAGGTGTAAGATAATTTACTGTATCCCCAATCTATTACTCAGGAAAGTCCACTGGATTTAAAAGAAAAAAATCAAGGAAAGCCTTCAAGATTTATCCTGGCTCCACTCACACTACCCATGTCAGGGTCCCATCCTACTTCTTATACCGCAAAGCCAAAACTATTCTCAGAACAAATCTTACTAGATCCAAAGTTTCCATGACAATCTCAGAACAGAAAGTGGAACCGTTTTCTTTCATGCACAAACCCTGATTATCTTTAACATCCTTTAGGTCCCCAAAAGGTGCTATTTGGAAGAGTTACACAGTACAGTCTCGAAGTCTATATATGCAGCATCTGGAGCTAACAGTAAGTAACATAGTTTGAATTAACTTCCTAAGTTAATTCCTGATTTTGTTTCCTCTAAAAATCAATAGGGAGGGGGTGCCCTATGAAGAGTCTGCAAATTCATAGCCATCAAGGCATTATCTGTACTTCAAGTAAGTTGAAAGTATTACTATCATGTAGAAGTTTGCAAAACAGTAGACTAGGAAACAATAGTTCTCTACTAGAACTTCTTCAGATTTTTATAAAATCACCAGCAAGTTTTCACATCTTCATCAGTACACAGATTGTTCACAACAAAAATCAGAGAAAAATCTGTTTAGTTTTCCTAGACTGAATGGCCATGGGCTGGTTAATTACTTAACTTCTTTGAGCCTCCCATCTCAAATTTAAGATTGTGGGCTTGAGACTAGATGCCCTCAGAGGAAAAACTGACATAATTAACTAAGATAATTACTTACAGATTGACTTCAACAAGACTTCTGGTTCAATCCTAATTCACCCATAAACAAGAAAAATACAAAACTATGGTAGTTATGAAAATATGTCATAAATTCTGTGATACTCCACCCTTCAAGACATGGAGCTTAATTCCTATGCCCTTGGCTACAGGCTGGACTTAAGTGACTTTCTCTTAACTAACAGCATGTGGCAGTGGTGTGGCTTCCTCCTTGCTCTAGCTTGGATCATTTGCCCTCAGGGAAACAAACTACCACCATGTTGTGAGGACACTCAAGCAGTCTGTTGGAGAGCTGAGACCAGCAGATTGCCAGCATTAACCTGCCAGAGTGTGAGCCACCTGGAAAGCAAATCCTCTAAGCCCAGTCAACATCTTGACTGTAACCTCCTGAAAGACCCTGACCCAGAACCACCAAGCTAACCGAGTCCAGATTCCTGACCCAAGATAAGCAAATGTTTATTATTTTAAGCCATGAAGTGTTGGGGTAATTTGTAATAGCAAGAAAAGTAATCTGCCAGTGTTTTTCAAAAAGTGGACCTTGATTCATTTGTGACTGATGAAATCAATTTAAACCACCACAATCAGGCTTAAGTTAGAAAAAAATAATTATATAACTCAAAATAACAAGTACTATTTCCTAAAAACTGTTAAATCTTATATATTGTGTAAACCAGGTAGCATTTAATACATGTATATCTTAGAATTATAACCAAAAAGGTATGAAACCCAAAAGCCAACACTAATAGGATTAAAACAAAAAGTTCCCTAAGTATAAGGAATCCTTCGGGGACTATGGACTGAGCAATAACAAACTATAAAATAAGCATTTCCTATACACTTTATAACCAAACCAACGAAATCTAAGACACTCTCAAAAATACATCTTTTCTGACTTACATTTTAAACTTCATGTAAAACACAGAAGGCGTGGTAGACTCAAACATGTAAAAACATGTCGTTTTCCTAATTTAAGAGGTCAGCCAGGAAGACATCCTTATAAAATTATGTACTGAAAAAGCTGCTCTGGGATCTACCCACATCTATTATTTCCTCTACTACTTTTACTATCAGTGTTAAAGGAAATTCCATCTTCCACTTCAGCCCACATGCACGACAAATTTTTGCCAAAAAAAAAAAGTAAGTACAGTACCATTAAATTGCTTTCTGCCCAATGTCCAAGTCTCACAGAAATTATCCTCTTCAGAACACAAGCAAGTGCATACTTTTCTTATTTCAGCACAACATGCATCAAAACTTTCATCAGCACATGACTGTAGAATATTTATACATAATTCAACTTTTGATGAATCCACTTAGATTATTTGCTTACACTGTGATTTTTTTAAGTAAATGTGTGAAACTATTTTTGAACTCCTAATTTACCAAATTCATTTTCAAAATACCAAAATAAATCAGTGCATAAGCACTAAACAGATGATTTAACTTCTTATTTTTCTCATTACTGAACTCACGGCATTTGTGGCTCTCCCACAACCAGACTGACAGCTTTCCTTGTCCCAATCCTGAGATACACGACTAGTTGTTCTTTGCAATTTCAGCAAATTGTAGAAAGCATGCAGAACTGGTATAGAATTCCTTATAATGCTATTATTTTGTGATGGTGACTAAAAATCAAAATAATTTGCATACTTGGCAAAATTCAAGTACGCATGCCTAAGTCTTGAGAAAACTGGCAGCAAAGCAGCCCTGTTCTCAAGAGCAGCAGCTCCTGAAGACAAGACCAGGATGCTCCTGGCAGCACTTTCTCTAGGAATGAGATCCAGAGTTTCAGGAATAACCCTGGCTCGTTTCTGTACAACTACCTAAGAGTACTGGGAAACTATTCACTGGTCTTAAGAATAAGCAGTTACTTTGAGACTCAAGGCCAATACTCTAGATACAATGGCTAAAACTAACCCAAAACTTTAACATCAGTTTTGCCCACTTTTTCCTTTAGTTTCCCTCAAGTCAGTTCACTCTCCATGTAAGCAGTCCATCAGACCATAAACTTGCAAATTCACAGTCAAGGTCTAAAAGAATTAAGAACCCAAAGATCTCTAACTACGTCTACCAATCAGAGTCAATTTAGTTTCCCAATAAGATGAAACACACTTCAACTGCAGAGCCAATCCAAGGAACCTGGCATGCCTGTCTGAAGGCCAACTTTGATGTGTTAGTGATAGCACACTAGAAATACTTCTATCAGGGTCAGAATTTAGTTTTGCAGGTAGACATTTAACCACTCAAGTCATTTATCTAGCTGATCAAAGAATAAGAAAGTTCAAGGCAGGTATGTATGAAATCTATTATTCACTTTTGGACCACTAAAGTTACACAGCTGCTTATTTTGTCTTCGAAGAAGGCATTAGTCATCAGTAGCTCTGGGTAAAACTAGATAACTAAATCAAACTCACATTTTTAGGAGGGGACACTTATGTATGTCAAGTTAACTGTCTTAAGTTATTAATCTTGCCTTAAATATTTGGGACATGTGTGCCAGAGCTCTGTGCTAAAGTTTGGCCCTGTAAACCAAAATGAGTTCAACATCAAACTAAGGAACTTATAACTAAATTGCATACTTTAAAACCAAAGAGAATCCTGGAACCTGCGACCTCCATTTCCTTAATAATCAAGCCATATTCTTTGTAAGTCTCCAAAATCCTAGATTACGTAAAATACAGAAATCATTAAACCCAGTTCTCAAAAAATTAAGTTGTACTTGCAAAGATATAAAATTCTAGCAAAATGGAAACAACACAAAAATAAACTTTCAAATGTTAATAATGACCACCAGAGAATCTAAGTCCCCTGCTCGCCATGTAACCTGTTTCTGGACTTCCAAATTTAACAGAATGGCCAACTCTAAATCCAATCTAACAGTCCCTCAGAGACCAAAACTTAACAGGAAAGTAAATTGTGCTTAAGTAACAAACATGCTTTGCAAACTGATTTTCTTTTTTTTGGACCAACGCCTCATAAACCAAACCACAATTACTGAAGTAGGCATCAAGTTCAATACTAACAAACGTCTGTCATCACACTCAACTAGTCTGGAAGGAAGAACTTGTACCTCTTTATACACAGCACAAACTGACATATCTACTTCGGTATGACTTTTCCAATTCCACTGATGACAGAAAGGTATAAGTGATTTACAAGTTTCTCCCTGGCTCTCAAGTCCACTCATTTCAGTCTTAAGATGAAAACTTAGAGACACACGGGAAATAAAGGGACAAAGATAATGGCCAAGAGATGTCAAGCAGAAGCTTGCAGACGGATCCGAGCGGTTCTGCATCCCTTCCCGGAGCATCTCCAGGATTGTCCCACCTAAACACTTTATGTAAACATGGGGCTTGTGACTCAAGCCTCCAGCCCCAATAGGTGGAAAGAAGTTTCCTCGCCTCGGCTGCACATGGTTTGCAGAAGTTTGGCTGGAGCAGAGCGGAGCCTGGGTGGGAGCGGCAGTGTAGTTAGTGCTGCAGGCGGCGGCGGCGGCGGCGGCAGAGCAGCAGGAGGCGGAGGCGGGCGGGGGGAGGGGAGGCGGCTGGGGGGGCGGAGGGGGCTCTTGCCGCCACTGCTCTCTCGCCGCCTCTCCCCCCCGGCGGGAGCCGCTCTCAGCCTCTTTGCACTAGTCGCTCCGCTCTCTCGGTCATGTGACCTTAACGTAACCGGACAGGAAAAGCCCCGCCGCCGCCGCCGCCGCCGCGCCGGAGACACCGACCGCGGCGGCAGCAGCAGCAGCAGCAGCAGCGAGAGGCAGAGGCGGCGGCGGCGGGGAGAGCACGGCCAAGGCTGCCCAGCGGTGCCTCCTCCACACCCCCCGCCGCAGCAGCACCGGCGACAGGTAAGCGCGCAACGCCTCCACCTCCCGGGGCCGGTGCCCACGTGCCGCCCCCGACCCGGGCTCCGGGAAGGCGGAGGGGGGGCGGGGGCCACCGAAGCTCGCAAACGGTTCCGGCACCAACGGTGGCAACAAAGAAGACGAATGACCCCCGTCCCGGGGCTCCGGGTGAAGGCAGGCGGAGGGCCCGGACCACACGGGGACCCAGTTCTGGGAAGCGAGGGCAGGGGTGCCCCGCGGGGGCGGTGGCGGCTGCGGCTGGCGCCGGGGCTCTGGCCGCCTGACAAAACCATCCCCCGGAGCCAGGCGGCGGCGAGTCGGCGGCGGCTCCATCCGGGGCTTTGCGGGAGGGGGAGGGGACGGAAGCCGAGAGGGCGGGCGGCGGATCGGAGGGAGGGAGGGAGGAAGGGGAGGGGGGCGATTCGCGTTCCGTTCCCCGTTGCCGGTCCCTCCCTTCTCGCCGCCACCGCGAAGTGCGTCCGGAGCGGCGGCGGCCGGTGAGCGTCCCGCGCTGGAGCCCTGAGAGGCGGGCCCGTCAGGTGCGTAATCCTTCCGACGCCTCGCCGCCGCCTCCTGCTGCTGCCGCTGCTGCTTCTTCGGCGGCAAGGCCGCGAGCTGCGGAAGTGGGTTTGGGGGAGGGGAGCGGAGAGGGAGGGGGAGGGGAGGGATCCGGTCCGACCGGAGCAGGCCCGGCCTCTCTGGCGCTTCTCCCAGCTGCAGCGGCTCCTACAGCTGCTGCCGCTACTGCTGCGGCTCCGCCTCCCCGCTCGCGGGCGGGGGCGCGCACGCGCGCTTCCGGCCTCCTCGGGTCTCGCGCTGTCTTCGGCTCTCGCGCGCGCTCTTCCCCTCGCCCTGTCTGACCACCCCCCCGCCCCCGGCGCCGGAGCTGTTGCGCCAGCCGGGGCGTTGCGCACGGCGTAGGCGTCGGCATTGTGTTAAACTCCGCGGGACTTGGGGCGAGCGCGCGCGCGCACGCGGGACTGAGGGAAGCGGAGAGCGTGCGGCGCGGCCGGAGTGCGTCGCCCCTCCCTTCCCCTCTCCTCCCCTCCCCTCCTCCCAGCCCCTCGGGGATGGGGGCGGGGCCGAGGTGCGCGGCGCCCGGGCCCGTCGGGCCCCGGCCGGTCTAGCCGGCCCCGCCCTCGGCCGGGCCCCCGCCCCCCCGGGACGGGACAGGGCGGGGCGAGGCAGAACTGGGCGGCCGTTGGGCTGCTCGCCTGCGGTCCGGGTAGATGTAGGCCTCTCTGGGCCCCACCCGGATGGACCGCTGCGGCCCGGGCCGCGGGTGTGGGCACGCTGGGCAGGCGGCCTCCGGCTTCCGCTCCGTTGCCGATGTGCGCCTCGGCTGAAGCCGAGGTTAGCTCGGCGCTGCGCTGTGGTTTCTGGCTGCTTTGCCTTGGGGCGTGGGCCGGCGTCGGTGCTGCGCCCCGAGCCCGGGCGGCCCTCCCACCCCGGAGGGCTCCGAGAAGGGGAGGCTGGGGGCTCGGAGGCTGTTTCCCGGGCCCGAGACGTTTTTCCGGTGTAACAGAAGCCCCAAACCAATGATTTTTTTGAACCAGCTGCAAAGATACTGCAAAGATACAGAGGTGCTTAGGAAGCAAGGACCTTTTCTGGTAGTGAAAGGGGAAGCGATAAGAAAGCAAGGGTAGCTGAGCAGGCAAAAAAATGGGCAGGGTGAAAATGCAGATTGTTAATGCTAGGCCATTTACTGCAAGAACTTGCAACTGCTCAACTAATGATGCCTTAGGGAATTAACCCCCTCCCCCCCATCGACTGCAGTGTTATTTGCTCTCCATCAAATACAATGGGCCCACTTAGTGTATAAGTCTCAATTCTGTTCATTTTAATAGGTTATTGTTTCAGTAAAATAAAGCATAAAAGAGTTCAGAATTATAGGCTCATACAGAATTTAGGGGTGCTCAGGGTTCCCTTAAATGGGCTGCCCTGTCCTTTTTAGGACAGACCTCCACGTAGACCAGGAGGGAACCCTGCACTAGCATTTTAGAGGCCTGAAACTTTAAAAGAAAATCAGAATTAAGACATCATAAATGCTCACTTCTGTGATTTATTACAAACCGACATTAACTGTTAAAAAAGTAGATTTCGTTTTGCATTCTAAATAACCTTGGTGTATATCCAGGGTGTTTTCAAACTGTTAAAATGTAATTATTAAGAAAAAGTTCCAAATTCCTTTAATTTCTTCCCGAAGGGAAAAAAAAAATTGTAAACATTCTAAGCATCAGAGAGAGCGTTTTCTAGGCTTTATTTATGCCCAAGTATTTAAGTTACAATTTTGTTACCAAATTAAACTTAAATAATTAAAATACTACTGTGAGTCAATAGTAAGTAAGAGTGTTTTACAACGCTAATATGCCATTAAGAGATGGAATCAGTAGCCACAGAATACTTAAAGTTGGCAGTCCAAGACAGTTTAGGACCATTTTTTTCCTGCATTATAAGGCCAAGTTAGAGGCTGTATTTATGCTCAAACCCATAACTCCCAGCTCACATGAATGAGGTACACATCCTAAGACTTTCTCACTTCAAGAAAGCTCAGTGTGCAAAGATAGGACTTTATAAAGCATTTTTAGGTATTTAAGTACTTGTAAAACTGCCCTTTTTACTTTGCAAGAGGTTCAGTTCCTTTAAATTGTGTACCCGCCTAAGTTCTGCATCAAGCAAGGAAGAACTTTCAGAGTCATCTGAGAAAGGTTTCAATGTGTGGTTGTGTTCCACATCACGCCGGTCTTCTTAGATTCTCTGAGCCTCGTAGTGCTTCTGAGCAGGGGTTGGGGTTTCTGAGTGTGGTCTGCACACTCTTCTGAATCTCCAGGACCCCCTCGGGGTCAAAACAATTTTATAATAATGGTAAGATATTATTGGACTTTTTAGCTGTTGACAAAATGTGTCAGCGTTGGAAAGATCCACTGCATAACTCACCGAGCTGACATTTTCCAGTGACCCATGGGGGATGTTCACAAAAACCATGCATGGGTAAAAGATCCGTTCAAAGTGCAAGCTATAGCAATGAATTTTACTGTAAGAGAGTAGGAAAATTTTCATTCGTTATGTATTTTTAGATCAAACTGCTACCTTCAAGAAACTACAACTTACCAGGTTTTGGTATAGTATCAAAGAAAAAATATCCACAATTTCCTGGAAAAGCTATTAATATATTTCTTTTTTCAACTACATCTGTGGGTGAGGTTGGATTTTCTTGAGTACTCAACCAAAACAGTTATCACAACAAACTAAATGGAGAAGTAGAGTAAATGCAGAATCCCATTGTCTTCTGTTGAAGAGATTTGTAAAAATAGCAAATTAGATTAGGTTTTTAAACTTTGCTATGTGATCATATGTAGGTTTCCTTAAAGTTGATTATAGCATAATGCTTTTAGAATTCTCACTTTAATATCAACTCCATTAGCCATAAATCTCTGACTTGGTTCTCCTTGACACAAACTATCCCGGAACTGCCTCCTTCTGACCTTCACTTAGAAATTAAAAACTAATTCCAAAGTTAACGTCAGCAACCTGTAATTGAAAAGACAATCTCTTACAAACCCAATGGTTTTCAAAGTCAAAATACGTGCTATTGATTAGTTTATGTCCCACCTTCTTCTAATTACAATGGAAGAGGATTGACTAATGTTATGAACAATGCATCAAATTGTCGCCACAACTGATTAAGACACATTTCCTAGCTTTGAGATCCGGTTTAAAAACATTAAAATTCAAATGGCCAGCCTCATTCAGGTTTACTTTATAGGCCCTAAATATTAATTATTAATAATACTAATTGAAAAAGCAGTTTTTTCATCCTGGTAAGTGGTCTGAGCTCCTTGAAAGAATCAATCTTACTTGTGGGTAGTGCTTTTTCTGTTACTGATGTGTCCTGTGCATTACAGTATTCATTTATGCTTCACTTAAATAAAATTAAGGACTTTAGAGGACCCTTTTAGTGCCCTCAAAATGGGTAGTCTAAGTGGTATTTAGTATCTTAGGAGAGCTATTATCTTTAAAAAGTGAGTCATCAATTCCCAAAAGCTGTTTTGGTCTCCTCTTCTTATACGGACAATGTAGGAGGAAATTGGGTTGTCAAAATATACTATGATGATATTGTCCCATTCAGCTGCACCTCCAAAGGATAAGTAACTTGCATGGAAGGATCACGCCACCTGGGCTGCCAGCTGGAGGCAAAAGCCCTTGACCTCTAGGCGTACACGTTATCAGTGTGGAAAACAGTGGTGAAGCATTAAATTATACAAGTGATCATTTATATTTAGCTCTGAAAAGTGCTTTTGACGTGTTTCAACATGTATCTCTCGAAGTCTCTGAATTTGCTTAAGTTAAAAAAACAACAACTTTGTACGCATATTCATGTATAAAGAAGGCATTCAATGAAAACCCACTTTTAAGAATTGCTTCCCCTCGGGGCACCTGGCTGGCTCATTCCATAGAGCATGTGACTCTTGCTCTCTGGGTTGTGAGTTCCAGCCCCATGTTGGGTGTAGAGATTACTTAAAAATAAAATCTTAAAAAAAGGAGAAGAATTGCCTCCCCTCCCCCATCTCTATTTTTCTTCAGTGCCTTTCTGCTCACTGTTCTGATTTAAGAAAGACAAAGGATTTTTTTTTTAATTTAGTTTTTTGGTTTTGTTGGTTTTTTTTAAGTTCTGTGTATGGTTTTAAGTGATCAGGGGCTTTATGTAGGTCTTCAGTTTCTTGTCACGATTTCATGGTAGCCCTCTGTGACTGGGAGCGCTAGGAACTCCGGGGACTGACGTCTGGAGCCAAGAAGTGCAGAGGAAAGCGTGTGAAATTTACACCCATTAGACCAGAATTCAGTTGACTCCTGTTTGCAGTTGTAGCCTCTGGGAACGATCATGTAGTGATTCAAGGTTGGAGTCAGATACACCAGCTTCTCCAAAGACTCTCAGACATAAATCCCAGCGGGGACTCAGGACTCCAGACCAATACAGTCACCGTGCGCACTGCACACCTCTACTTGGTTGTCTCAGAAGTATCCACCGTCCCACCACCTCACAACATAACCTCACGGTCTTCCCCACAAAGCTGGCTCTTTGCCTGTGTTCTCTCTTTTGGCGGGAGTCCCCATGATCTTTCTAGTTACACAAGCGGGAAATCTAGTAGGAGTTCCTCTGAACACATCGATTTCCCCCGCCCTCCTCCACCAGCTCTGTTGAGTTTTTATCTTCCAGCTACCTTTCAAATCCCGTCCAGATGGCCACCACCTACTTTTGTCACCTCTCTAGACCACAGAAATGCGTCCCCTCTCACCACTTCCGGCAGGTCTGCCCTCACCTGCCTCCTCACTCCTCAGTCAAATTGGGTTTAGCTCTGCAGGGCAGCCATCCCATCGCTCACCCTGCGAAATCCCCTCGGTGGCTCCCGTTGCTTTTCAGATACGGACCAAAACCCTTAAGAAGACCTGAGTCTCCAACTTCGCCTCACCTCCTCTTTTTCCGGCTCTTTGACCTGCAGTCACATGGCCCTTCTCCCAGTCCCTCAGCTGCGTCTTACTCCCTCCTGTCTTAGGGCCTCTACAGATGCTTCCCCTTGGCCTGGAACACTCCATCTTTGCCCAGTTGACTCTTCTTACTCTCCAGATATCTGCTTACCTGGCATTTCCTCACAAAACTCTTCCCTGATCTCCAGCCCCAAAATTAGACCCCAGTTTCATGATAAATTTTAATTTTGTAAATTTGTGTACTTCTTTGATTCTACCCTCGAACTCTGTACTCTCCTTGCCGTTGTGAACACTGTACCTGGCAGCTCCGAAAGCTCTCGGCAGATGGGTGACTACTCCCCAGATCTGCAGCTTCAGAGCCGGACTACATGTGGGCAAGTCACTTAGCCTCCTATGTCCAGTAGATTTCTGCGGGAAGGAGGGTGGTTGGTCCTTGGCACGTAATAAGTGGTCACTTATTAAAGCTGTGGTTATTCATATTATAATTCATACTGAAGAGTGACAAAATGATACACCGTGGTGTTACTGAGGATTAAATGATGAGTGTAAAGAGTTACCGTAAAATATAAAGCACTGTTCAGAACTTAATTGTTAGCATGAAGAAACACAAAGTGACATTTAAAAATCAAAAATAGCTCCCTTTAAATTGATGTGAATTTTTTAGGTTAATCTAAGAAAAATAGAAATTCCACTCTCATCCCATATCACCCAGCTAGTCAGGGGCCAAGAACTCAACATTCTTCCCTCTGAACCTAGAGTTTCTTAATTTTTTTTTTTTAACAAATACTGAACACCAGACAATATGCTAGTATGTGAAATAAAGTAATAAGTGATAAATCAGACCCAGTGATGCGTTTTGGGGAAGCATCAGACAGACACAGTATAAACTAGAATGTTCACCAATGCTCCAGAGGCAAGGAGGGCCTCCTAATCTTGAGGGTCAGGGAAATTATGCAGGGGACAAGTAGGGTTGGGGACCGAGGGGAAAGGGGAGGCAGTGAGTGGTGGGTCCCTCTGGAAGTGGCATGTTTGAAGGTCCAGCGTAGAGTTTCTAAGGCCCCGTTCACAGGCCCCCAGTCCTGACTGTGGGAGTAGAGATCCGGTGCTGGGCTCAGCCTGGAGAGAACGGGCTCTGAGCAGTGAGTGTTGCAGATGGCTGGGAGCCCAAGTATGGCCTGGGCTTCAGGACCTTCTGGTTATAAAGAAAGATGCCCTTCTTCAGCTTAGCTCAGCTCATCTGGCATTTCCAAAGTGAGTGAAATAACATCATTTTGTCCCCCATTACCATCCATAGACTCAGATGCAATTGGGCTTTTAGTGATGCTAGGATTTCAGAACAAGTTGGTTATGTGATGACTTCGTGAAGATCATCAAATGATAATCTTATATCAAGAAAACAATTACGCACAACTTAATGTCATAAAGTAAAATTTTATGTTGTACTTGTTTTTGCATTAGAACATTTTTCTTCCATATACTGAATATAGTGCCAACAGTCCTTCCTCTAGAAAGGTGTTCCGACCTTATGTTCTTTCTGCCCATCTACACTTAGAAGTCCCCCATCCCTACTGGGTGTGTGAATATTTTATGTCTTTTCTTGAAAAATAAAGAAAGAATGATACCCTTTTGGACCCCTAGTTTTAAGGTTGGTTGGTTGGTTTTTAGTAGGCCTGTGAAATCTGAAAGTCTGGAAACCATTAGTTTCCATCAGCATGAGACCATGTTGTGCAGTGCTAGGCAGGGGTTGGGCCATGGAGGAACGGTAAGCTGTGCTGAAAACTGCGGGTTTCACACTAAAGGAAGTAGGAAATCACAGGAGGATTTTAAGCCCGATAGTAACATCAGATTTGCCCTTTGGAAAGAGCCTTCTGGCTATTCCGTGTGGATGGAGTCAAGAGCTAGAGCTGGAAGCTGGAGAGATGTGTAGGGAGGCAGAGCTCAGCGGTGGGATAAGAAGCTGAAGTTGGTGGGCCGGGAGCGACTAACTGTAGAATGAGGGAAGTGGGGCCCTGACAGGGGAAATTGAGATTCCTGGCTTGGTCGAGAGATGGATGGTGGTGCCATGCCCTTGGCAAGGGGTACGGAAGGAAGGGGTTTGCGGCTTTTAGTGTCCTTTGAAGGAAATGGGAGTAAGGGGAAGGGGATTTGAATTGTTTTTCCTGTTCTGAATTGAAGGGTCGTTTGGGATGGCCCAGTGGGAGTGGACTGGATCCCCACAGAGAGTCCACAGAAGGAGAATTAGGCTGTGGTCACGGCAAAGGAGCATCAGCAAAAGAGGAATCCTTGGTGGAGATTAAAATAGAACAGCCAGAGGTGAGAGAAAACCAGAGCACAGCGGCCTCGGAGCCTGAGACAGTATTTATGGAGCAGGAGGAAGGGTATTAAATGCCGCAGAGAGGTCGAGTAGGCTCAGTCTGGGGGGCTGGGGAACAGAGGTCCTCGATGACCTTGGCTGAGCTGTCTCGGTGCACAGGGCAGGAGCGGTGCACACGTGAGCCATGGACGGGAGGTGGGAAGCAAGGAGAGGACTTCCATTTCCACGGGGGCGGGGGGTGGCCTCAAGCAGAGCCCCCCATGAAGATGCTGCGGCCTCAGCCTGCGCAGCACAGGTCGAGTGGAAACAGCCCTGAAGGGGCCATGATGACAAAAGGAGGTTTAGGACAAGGGGGTGCTGTCAACTGGGCAGGGGCCGGGGGCCCTGCCCGAGCTGCCCTTCTCTTGGAATCCAGGCTGGGGACCCCTCCACCCCATTTTCTCAGACTCATTCACATGTGCCAGACTCGAGGGGGCGTCTGGGTTGGTTATGATTTTTCTCCCTAAGAAAGCTTTTCTGGGTGTCCAAAGTGAGATTTTAAAAATTTATCTATGCAAAGTTTTGTCTTCCCTGTGTACATTTTGAACAGAAGACTTTCTTTCCATGATTCCTCCTCTCGTTTGACTTTTTTCACATCCTTGAGACTCCTGTACATGTGTTCTTCCCTCTCTGTGTGAAAGACCTGTTCAGTATGTTTGCTATTCTAGATCGAATAGGAAATCTCTAAAATGAGATTCTAATTTTTTTTTTAAAGTTTTTTTTATTTATTTGACAGAGAGAGAGATCACAAGTAGGCAGAGAGAGGAGGAAGCAGGCTCCCTGCGGAGCAGAGAACCGGATGCGGGGCTAGATCCCAGGACCCTGAGATCATGACCTGAGCCGAAGGCAGCGGCTTAATCCACTGAGCCACCCAGGCGCCCCGAGATTCTAATTTTTTTAAATTTTTTAAAGATTTTATGTATTTATTTGACAGAGAGAGAGATCACAAGTAGGCAGAGAGTCAGGCAGAGAGGGGGAACAGGCTCCCTGCTGAGCAGAGAGCCCGATGCGGGGCTCGATCCCAGGACCCTGGGACCATGACCTGAGCCTAAGGCAAAGGCTTTAACCCACTGAGCCATCTAGGCGCCCCTCGAGATTCTAAAATAACTGATAGACCCCCTTTAAAAAAGAAACATTTCACGGTTTTTTTTTTTCATGGCTCCATTCTTATGGGCTGAAAAAAAATAACTCACCTTGGGCTGTTTGTGGAATGAGAAGGAGCTCTACCTCTTGCTGTATCGAGATTGTCACTGTAAGAACAAAAACTTCAAAATCCCATAAAATATTGATAAGTTTGATGACATCACAACGTAAAACTGTATGTCATAAATCTCTGTAAAACAAAATCAAAAGAAAGTACGAGAAATGTTAGCGACTTACATGTTTAAAGGGCTCGTTTTTATTATATACCAAGGGTTTTACAGATCGATAAGAAAAAGACAAACAACCTGATAGAAAACCGAGCAGAGCTCATGAAGAGATACAAGAGGAAATGTAAATGATCAATAAACATAAAAATATACTTCCTCTCATCACTAAATCCACAGAAGGTAAGAAAAGGAGAGTGGATTTGGCAAGATTCTTTAGGAAGGGGTACTACCATCCCCCACCCCCATGCGGGCAGAGTGTGGAGAAACTGGAGGGGGGAGGGGGGATGGCGGTGGCTGGACAGCTCCCAACTGTGCGTCTGTGATAGTCGAATGTCTTACCACGAGTATGTATGCTCAAAAGCAGCAATAAAAATAATGTTTCCGATTGATTTTAAACACACTCATGCATAGCACGTACCAACACACCAGACAACCCTGCTTAATTCTCACTTCTAACACCTACCGAGTCTATCCTCAGGGGCAGACCAGCTGACCTCTCAGCCTGTTTCCTCCTTTATAAAATCTGCATAGCAGTACCACCGATAAGTTCATGCGCAATTAAGTAAAGACCATATGGACACGAATGGTCAGTGGTAAACACTCCATCAGTAAGAGCCACTTTTGTCGTTATCATCAGGGAATAAACAGTCATGTGTTCTCATACTCAAAGCTGCTGTCAGTGAAGGGAAAGCCAGAGCTGCCTAGGCATAAGAGGAACGGGCTCAGAGACAGAGCACAGGAAAAGCAGCTCACGGCAGGGTCCTCTCTGGGGGTGTTAGGCTTCTTCGTAGAAAAACACTGGTTGGTAAGATGGAAAAAGGAAGTATTCTGGCACTTTCCAGCCAACAGGCTTCTAATGGTATATCCTGGGGGCGGTCAGGTTAGAGTGATGTTTCTGTGTAATCCCCGTTACCCTGCACACTGGCACCGACTCGTGTTTTCATCCTGAACCTCGCACCTTGTTTCTGTCTCCCCTTCCTCCTCTGAGTGCTCTCACTCCTCCGACCTGCACCAAAAATCCTGGGGGAACGAGGGTCCTGATCCATTCCGGGGATGTGGACATATAAATGAGCCTGCGGTCTCGGTCTCTGTACCCAGACTGCTGCTAGCTTGGGCGACCCGCCTGCCTTTCCTACTTGGAGACAGCTCTTGACAGAAAACGTGATACTGGACATCCTTGATCCTTGCTCTGTGACCCGATCGGTCTCTCAAAGTATTATTCCATTTCCTTCTTTTCTTTTAGGTCACACTTGTTAATTCTGAATCTGCCAGATCATGCCTAGCACAGGAAGGAGAGTGGGGAGTTCAGTACCAGCGGAGTAAGAATTGCCCCGGGTCTGGTTTGTTTTGTTCTGTTTTGTTTCTAAAGCTTACTGATAATGCATCCTTCACAGTAGCTTTCCCAGTTCTGCAGTTAAGTGTCTTCGTTATTACCCCTTTCTTTTTAAATCTGGCTAATTAGTTAATGTGTGGTTTTGTGTGGGATTGTCTTTTTTCCCGTTTACTCTTTGTTTTGAGATAACTACAGACACACATGTAATTGCAAGAAGTAAGAGAGATCGCATAAGCCCTTTGCCGAGTTTCCTCTGATGGAAACTTCTCGCTAAACTGTAGTCCACATCACAACCAGGGTGCTGACGCTGATACGGTTGAGCTGCAGAACATTCCTGTCCCAAGGATCCCTCCTGTTGCCCTTTTGTAGCTGAACCCATTTCCCTCCTGCTCCCCTTGCCCCCTGTCACTAATCTGTCCTCTGCTACTCTGATTTTCAAGAATGTTACAACCATAGAATCATAGAGCGTGTGACCTCTGGGGATTGGCTTTTCTCACTCCGTCGAAGCACCCGCCTTGCTCTGTACACGTAGCGGTAGTTCATGTGTCCTTAACTGGCTGTGTGGTTTCCTGGGGCGTGGGCATACCACGTGCTTAACTGTTCACCCACTGAAGGACATCTGGGCTGTTTCTCCTTTTTGACTATTAGGAATAAAGCTGCTGTGGGTGTCCACGCGTAGGTTTCAGTGTGAACATAGGTTTCCATTCTCTCAGATGCGTCCACGAGCCCTATTGCTGGGTGGGACAGTAGTTGCATACTGAATTTTTAAGAAACTGCTTTTCCAGGGTGGCTGCACACTTCACCTTCTGCCCGGCCGAGTTCAAGCGGTCCAGCTCATTGGCATCCTTACCAGCATCCGGTGTTGCCGTTATTTTCTACTTTGGCCATGTTGATAGGTATATAATGAAACCTCACCATGGTCTTAATTTGCTTTTCCCCAGTCACCGACGAGGCTAAAGCTCTTTCCAAGTCTTTATTCACCATCTGCATAGCCTCTTCGATGAACTGTATCTTCTAGTCCGTTGCCTGTTGTCTAGTTACATTTTTTTTCCCTGTTGAAGTTTGAGAATTCTTTATGTATTCTATATACCTGTCTTCTGTCAAAGATTTGCAGAGGTTTTCCGGTATTTTCTCCTGGTCTTTAGCTTGTCTTTTCATCCTCTTTCTTCTCTTTCCTTCATCTTCTTTCACGAACAAAAGTTTTTAATTTTGATGAAATCCGGCGTCATCAGTTTCTCCTTTTACGGATTATACTTTTCATGTTCAGTATAGAAGTTGGGCCTCTAACCCTAGATCCCTAAGCTTTTCTCCCATTTTGTCGCAAAAGTCATAGTTTGGTGTTTACTTCTGAGTCTGTGATTCATTTTGAGTTAATTTTCATGTAAGGTATGAAATTTGATGACGTGTCTTTCTTTCTTTCCTCCTTTCTTTCTTTCTTTCTTTCTTTCTTTCTTTCTTTCCTTCCTTCCTTCTTTCCTTCCTAATGGGAGTCCAGCTGATCTGGCACCATTTGTTGAAAAGATTGTTCTTCCTCCGCTGAATTGGAGGAATTGAAATGCTTTTGGGCCTTCGTCCACCATCATTTGTGCATATTTATGTGGCTCAGCTGCTGTGTTCTCAGTCTGTTTCCTGGTCGGTATGTTTGTCCCTTCCACAGCACCGTGCTGTCTTGAGTGCTGTACCTGTTCGATGCATCTTGAAATCAGACTGATTCATCCCACTTTAATATTCTTTTTAGAAATGATTTTAGCGGGGCACTTGGGTGGCTCGGTGGGTTAAGCCTCTGCCTTCAGCTCAGGTCATGATCTCAGGGTCCTGGGATCGAGCCCTGCATCGGGCTCTCTGCTCGGCAGGGAGCCTGCTTCTCCCTCTCTCTCTCTCTGCCTGCCTCTCTGCCTCCTTGGGATCTTTCTCTCTGTGTCAAATAAATAAAATCTTTTAAAAAAAATCATTTTAGCTCTCCTGGATTCTTTGGCTTTCCATGGTACATTTCAGAATATTCTTATCCATGTCTACAAAAAAAAAAAAACAAAAAACAACCTTGTGAGAATTTTGATAAGAATTTTGCCAAACCTATATGCTGACTTGGGAAAAATTTGTTTGTGCTATGTTGGATTTTCCTAACCATAAATACAGTATATCTTTCCGTTTCTTTAAATATTCTTTGATTTCTTTCTTCAGCGTTTCAGACTCTTCAACATACAAGTCCTCTACATGTTTGGTTAGATCGACAACCTATGTATTTCAACATTTTAAGTGATTCTAATGGTGTTATATTTCTAATTTCAGTGTCCACGGGTTCAAACTTAGTATACAGAATTACAGTGGACTTTTACATGTTCATCTTGTAGCCTCCCTGTGGTGTTGCCAGACTCGCTTGTTAGTTCCAGGAGGTTCTTTTTTTTTTTTTTTTTTTGTAGATTCCTTGGGATTTTCTAGGTAACAGCCATGTCATCTGGAAAGAGGGACAGCTTTGGTTCTCTCTTTCCTCTCTGTATGCCTTTTATTTCCTTTCTTGCTTTATTGCACGAACTCAAACTCCCAGTACTATGTTCGGTAATGAGAGTGGGCATCCTTGCCTTGTTCACAATCTTAGAAGGCATTCGCTCTTGGTAACACTGAGTCTGCTGTTAAGTATAACGCTGATCTGTGTGTAGTGGGCTGTTAGAAATGCTCTTGGCGGGAAAAGAGCAGCCTACTGACGTGCCGAGCTACCTCCTTCAGAGGCAGTTCTGCTCCTCTACAGCTGACTCAGACCCAGTGCTTTGCTAGGGTGAAGTGGGACAATGAAGACCTTAGAATTTGGAGTCAGAATGGGATTTAATGGGATTTAAATTTTGGCTCCCCTGCCTTCTAGCTTGATGGCCCGGGCAAACTTATTTACACCTCTCAAAGCCCAATTCCTCATCCACAAAAAAGGGAAGAGGATGCCATCCCACTTCCTCCCTCCATGAGCACAGGTGTCCAGGGCAATAACGGGCGTGTTATTTTATCCCCGCCAGGGGCAGTCCTGTCCCCAGGGCCGGAGCTGGAAAACGGCCCCAGTTTGGTGAGATCTTCACCCTACTCTGCTGTGTCCGCCCTTCCTCCCGTGCTCCGCCCAGCACCTTAATTTACTGATCTCTATGGAAGATTTGACAACTTCTAGTAGACAGATCATTTAGAATTTGCATTTGGAGTCGTAAACTAAAAGACTAGCTGATCTGGGGACATTTGCTGTCTAGAGCGCAGACAGCCGAGTTCATTTCCCGGCTCCGCTCCCCCACTCACATCTGTGTAAACGTGGACAGACCACGTAATCCCGCAGCTTGCTGCAAATGCCATCATCTGGGAAATGGGAGAGAAGACAGAGCAGCTGACTCCCGGGGCGGCCCTGGAGGTGAAATGAGCGAACTGGTGTCACGTTGTTAGCATGACTTTTTAGCTGTGGTCATTACTATTGGTGACTAAAACGGACACATACTTACTTGTGAATCACCTTTCTTAAAAAAAAAAATTGTTTGCTTTGCAGATTTTTAAAAAAATGGATTTGGCCAACCATGGACTTATTCTCCTGCAACAATTAAACGCTCAGCGAGAGTTTGGTTTCCTGTGTGACTGCACGGTTGCCATCGGCGATGTGTACTTCAAGGCACACAAATCAGTTCTTGCTTCATTCTCCAATTACTTTAAGATGTTGTTTGTCCATCAGACCAGGTAACTAACGTGGTTGATATAATCTAATGACTGTAGACGCTGAACTTCGTGGCCCTCTTCCCCTCTGCACCTGCTCTTAGCCCATCCAGACCATGGGGCTCACCTCCTCTCCCTGGAATCCTAGGCCCCTGGGCGCCCAGTTTTCCCTCGTGACCTCACTTGCCCCCTTGCCCATCTTGGTTACTCACACTTCCATGGACCTTCGAGGCCCCGGCAGCCCCTCCACGCCCCAGTACCCTGGCTAGCTGACCCCGACCCTCAGGATGGGCAGTGGCAGCCTGATTCCCTCGCTCCCACTCCTCCAGCCCCGGGGCCCCCAGGCTGCCCCCACTCCTTTCCCTGTTTTAATCCTTATCTGCCAGTCTAATGAGAAGCTTGAGGGCATGAATTCCCCAGTTCCCTTCTTTTCTCTCTTAAAACATCTCAATCGCAGCATCTTTGTTTGATCTTTCCTTCCCATCTCTCCCATCTCGGAGAAAAGGACCCACTAAGGAAAAGTGGTCTTCCTCCAACTCTCAGGCTACAGATCTGACCTCTTACTCTCTGTTCTGTCCTTTTCACTGTGCACTCTCCCCGCATTCGAGCCGCTGCAGGATCAACATCCCTGGTACCTTGACTGTGCTGCGGGGCACCTTCTCCTTTATCTCACGGTGAAGGTGTTCAGAGGGCGAGCCACACCCTTGCTGGTGCTCCCCCCCCACCCCCTTGACCCCTCCTTTCTGGGGGCACTGTGGTCTGTGCTCCATCTCTACCGAAATCATTTCTCTAAGGTCACCTCTTCATCAAAACCGCGGCTCTTCTCAGCCTCTGGTGTCCTTGTCCTTGGCCGCACTGCATCCTCTTTTTAAGGACCATCATCTGCACTTTGATAATGCAGAACGTTCCCTGTTTTCCTGCCCTCTGGGCAGGAGCCTTCTGAGAGTCGTGCTTTTAGTCTGGAGCTCTCCATGCTTCTTTCCCTGTGCGCTCTCCTGGGGAGCTTGTTTCTTCTGGATTTGGCCTCCACTGGAAGCCACAAGTTTACAACTCTGGCCTTGACCTTTCTCTGCGTCCAGAACTCTGCTTCCCAAGGCTGCGAGGCTGGCTGCTCGAGGGGTCGAATGGAGTATCAGCATGTCTGAAGCTGAGTTAGGCCTTCCCAGGTCCTTCCCTATTTATCTCCAAGTAACCTGCACTTAAAATCGCTCTAAACCCCCATTTTCTTGGTCCCGTCCTCAATCACGTTTCCCTCACAGTCCCTTTTGCATTAGCCCTTTCCTTCCCCTTCTTACCTCCTCCCATTTCCTAATCATTCCTGTCAGATGAATATTCCTAAACAGCGAGCGAGCGCTATGATTGTAGGACATCTTTGATCAGAAACCTACTCCAGAGTGTCCTGCTTGGATCAGAAACCTAGAGGACATCCACCGCACATCAAAACATCACGCGGATTCCTGCTTCTCTTTCAAGGCCCGAAGCTGCAGCCTGCTTGGCCATCATGCCCAGTCCCCGAGCCCGGCTCCCCCTCACCTCTTCTGTGCCCCCTCTCCACAGTGATCCAAAGCTGGCTCTTCCTCTCACATTTCCCAGCACTTTCTGCCCCTTTACAAGATCAGCGCATTTTCCTTGTGTTGTTCTCGGTGGACTTCTCCCCCCAACACCCCCTTCATTTGTAAGTTTCCTGAGGGCAGAGACCGGGTTTGACCAAGCTTTGTGGATGCCCAGTGTATAGTTTGGGTATTTGTACATAATGGCTACTTGTTAAGTGTCTGGAGGAGCAGAATGGGTGAAGAAGAGGGATAATGGTGAGCAGAGGTTGCTTTGTCCTGCAACACTAAGGACGTTCCCTTTTACCTCATCGTCAGAGACTTGCTTAGAAGTTTCAACACAATGAGTTAACTTGTCTTGAGGGGGAAAGATTTTCATTTTGAGGAGTAAAAGAATACAGTTTAATGAGTTCTAAGATTTTTTATTTATTTATTTGACAGACAGAGATCACAAGTAGGCAGAGAGGCAGGCAGAGAGATGGGGGAAGCAGGCTCCCTGCTGAGCAGAGAGCCCGATGCGGGCTCGCGGGCTCCATCCCAGGACCCTGAGATCATGACCTGAGCCGAAGACAGAGGCTTAACCCACTGAGCCACCCAGGCGCCCCAGTTTAATGAGTTTTAAATAGATTCAAGAAACTTAAGTGGAGAGCAGTTTAAATGCCTTTGTAAAAAGGAAATGTGGTATCCAGTAGATCAGAGTCCCCAATGTTTTTTTCTCTTTGAGACGAAGCAAACAGGGGGCAAAGGCCAGAGGCAGCCTTTCAAACCAGGGCCGCCTTTGTCAGGTGCTGTGAGCTTCCACCTGATTACCCAGCAGGTGGACTGAGAATACAGGTTTTTCACACTTGGTTTAAGAGCGTTCTGTTGTCTATAGTACCACTAGATGTCTCTGTCTCGTGTGCAGCCCTGGAAGTGATTGGGTTGTGAATCTTGCAGGACTGCAAACACAGAGTTCCCCAAACTGCAGAGAGGCAGGTCTGGCTAAGCACAACCTCCTGAGCGAGGTAGAACATTATGTCAAATTAATTATTTCCAAGGTTCTTTAAGCCCCTTTTTTCCTTTGATATTCCAGTGAAGGAAAGATTAAAAAATGCAAATTCCAAAAAAAAAAAAAAAAATGCAAATTCCTGTGAAAATTTGCACAAAGGGCTTGTGGCTGTGCTAAAACCTTATTTTTCCTGTAAAAGTGTCTCAAGCAGACACCTATAGATCCAACCATGTAGGTATAATTATCTTGTGGGGAGCTGTGCCCTTCCAGAAGGACTTGGAAATGACCAAAGTCTGGCCCATAGCAAGCAGAGAGGTCTAGCTGCCTGGGAGGGAAAGCAATCAAGGATGGAAATTGCTGGAATGTGACCTAAGGAACTTTTTTTTTTTTTAAGATTTTATTTACTTGACAGAAAGAGATCACAAGTAGGCAGAGAGGCAGGCAGAGAGAGAGAGGGAAGCAGGCCCCCTGCTGAGCAGAGAGCCCGATGGGGGACTCGATCCCAGGACCCTGAGATCATGACCTGAGCGGAAGGCAGGCTTAACCCACTGAGCCACCCAGGCGCCCCCCTAAGGAACTTTTTTAAATAACTTTTTTTTTTAAGTGTTTCTATGTGTATATGTGTGCATGTGTTGTTCTGCTTTAAGAAAAAAACATTAAAATCGAGAAATCAAGATAATTGGTTTCTGGGAACCTCCGGGGGCCCTAGGCACTGGCGTTGAATCCCAGAGGCCTCCCTCTCCCTGGTAGTTTCTCTCCAGCCCCGTGGGTCCCTTCGGAATCCTTCTCCCTCCAGCCTGGCGGGGTCTCCCAGCCCGGTTTCTTCTTTGCCTTCAGAGATCGCACACAGTTCTTTAAAACCTGAGCTCTGCTCAGTCACCACCCATCACTGACAGTAGACAGACGACAACCGGTATAGTAACAAATGAGGGAAAATCATAAAACTGACAACAAAACTTTGATGGAAAGGGGCCCCACTTGGTACTTACCGATCACAGGTGCTAAAAACATAGCCCTCCTTGGGACTTCGACCCTTCTCTTTCTGGGAGGCAGAGGGGAGCTTGCTGTCTCTCTTGCCTGGAGGAACATACCCTCCCAGCAGAACAAAGGTGCCCCGTGAGCTCCTGGGAGTACTTTGCATCTCCGAAGGCCTGTGGTTTCCCAGTTCTCTGTTTTGGAGGTGACTGTTTACCTGATTAAACTATTCTTCCCCACACATGATCCCTGAAGCTTTGTTTTGAATATTGAACTTCCCTAGAGCCCCTGAAATGTATTCTAGTGTACACACAGTATTATCGGCACTCACCCTGTGCTCAAAGGGAAGACCACCTATAAAAAGACCCCAAAGGAAGATGAGTGATCTATCTTTTTAAAAAAAAAGAGTCACAGAAACTCTCTTCTTTCTACCATCAAAGTGCTGCTAGTTTCTATGCATAGTCTTTATTCTTTGACTTCCATACTTTGTAGACAGACACTTTTCACATGATTACTTGTATGCAGTCATCTTGAAATACACACGCATTGATAGCAAGACAGGAATTCCTCAAACCTGTTCTGTCACAAATTGCTATTAAAGTCACTCTTTTAAAAAATAGAATAAAATGTTAAATTTGGAAGAGCAGGTATACTGTGACTTTTTTTAGCATGTGGAAAAATATATATCGCTAAGATAAACGGCTAAAGGAGACAAAAAGAGTTGCAAGAGTAAGAAGTGGTGTAATCAAAAATGATTATACATTGTAAGAACCTGATTAAATAACTCATCCATTTTTAAAAATGATTATACATTCTGAAGGCATTCAAGGAAGCCGTCTTTGAAATTGAAAATGCATCGTCTATAGAATATATTCACTCTGAACATAGAGCACACACCTCATACTCTATAGATACAGTCATTGCTTTTAATGCATCAGAATTGCTATCATTAGTGATGTTTAGGAAGAGTTCTTTGGGACTTCTTGATTAAAGCTTGCTTGATCAGAATGATGTTTCTGGAATGAGGCAAACACTAGCTGCTTTAGGTGTCTCAGATAAGTCACTTTTTGGGCTCTCAGTTTCCAGATCTGTCAGATAGGAACAGTCATATCTGCCTGAACTACTTACTACACAGGATTATTTTCATGCTCTAAACAATTTTGGTATCATGGGTTTGGATTGAGACAGAGATTTAAATCCCTCTTGGAACTCTGATATTGAGCAAGGCATGAATTTCTCTGAGCCTCAATTCCTTAGCTGGAAAATGAGAATGAATGGAATTTAATGAGATAATGCCTGTAAAGGCCGGCGGTAGTTCTGGTGGTGGTGGTATTTACATTTGGTATATAAGGGAGTTGTCCTGGAACGGCTTTTTACTGCAGTCTAGCAATACTGGGAAGGTGATCTGACCCCATTAGAGCTAGAATGTTCCCCCATACCTTCCTGCGGGGGGGGGGGGGGGGCAGATCAGAGAGTTCAGAGCACCAACAGAATTAGGTTTTATTTTTCTCTCACTTTTGTCGTGTGGCTCCTAGCGCTTGTTCATACTAGCCCAGCTCCCCTGTGTCATTTTACAAATGAAGAAACTTTCTCACCAGGTAGATTGTTTGATTTGCCTTAAAAGATCTCCTGCTGAGCTCTGGATGGCATCGGATCAATAGAAAATCATAGACTTTTAGCCAAAGCTCTGCCAGGTCAGCGGCTCTTAACCATGTCCGGGTCACAGGCCACTTTCAGACAGAGAAGCAATAGATCTCCGCACAAAACACAGAAGTTTTTTTATATAGAACTCCCAGAGTTCTGTCTAAAAATACAATGTGATAGAAGTTCACGCAGACTCCGAGGAGGAAAAAAAACTGCTTCAAGAGTCTAGGAGTTAAGATACCGTATTTGCTTAACATGAACTTTCTCCTTCTCATCCTTGCAAATACACTTATTGTCTCTGTCTGTTCTTAACACCATGAAATTACATGGGTTCCAGTCATCTCCCCTGAGTATTCCTTTTCATGAAACACTAACCCTAAGAAAGGGGAAATGCTCTGGTTTCATTTGCCTTTAAAAGTTGCCCCCTTTTTTCCCCAGAGATCATGTTCTCCCTGGAGACCTGGGCTGACATTTACTCACAGATTGTGCCCCCGTCTCTTGCAGCGAGTGTGTCCGTTTGAAACCAACCGACATCCAGCCGGATATCTTCAGCTATCTCTTACATCTGATGTACACCGGCAAGATGGCACCTCAGCTCATCGATCCCGTTCGATTGGAACAGGGGATCAAGTTTCTGCACGCCTACCCGCTGATCCAGGAAGCCAGCCTGGCCAGCCAGGGCGCCTTTTCTCACCCCGACCAAGTTTTCCCGCTCGCTTCCTCCCTGTACGGCATTCAGATCGCAGACCACCAGTTGCGACAAGCCACCAAGATTGCCTCTGCCCCCGAGAAGCTGGGGCGGGAAGCGCGGCCGCAGCCGTCCCGGGTGAGCCAGGAGCAGGCGCCGGAGGCCTCCCAGCTGTCCCAGCTGCCTTCCAACCTGGCCCCCGTGACTCGGACGCACCTGACGCCCTCGGACCCGCTGCAGACCTCCCTGTCCCCCGAACTCGTTTCCACGCCCGTGCCTCCCCCGCCTCCCGGGGAGGAGACCAACCTGGAGGCCTCGTCCTCGGACGAACAGCCGGCGGCCCTCACCATCGCCCACGTGAAGCCGAGCATCATGAAGAGGAACGGGAGCTTCCCCAAGTACTACGCCTGCCACCTGTGCGGCCGGCGCTTCACGCTGCGCAGCAGCCTGCGGGAGCACCTCCAGATCCACACGGGCGTGCCGTTCACGTCCGGCCAGCCCGGGGACAGCCGGGGGCCCCTGTCCCTCTGCAGCAACGCCCCCGACCTGGGGAAGGACGCCATGGAGGTGCCCGAGGCCGGGATGATCAGCGACAGCGAGCTGCAGCACATCTCCGACTCGCCCATCATCGACGGGCAGCCGCACTCGGAGACGCCGCCGCCCTCGGACATCGCGGACATCGACAACCTGGAGCAGGCGGACCAGGAGCGCGAGGTGAAGCGGCGCAAGTACGAGTGCACCATATGCGGCCGCAAGTTCATCCAGAAGAGCCACTGGAGGGAGCACATGTACATACACACCGGCAAGCCCTTCAAGTGCAGCACCTGCGACAAGAGCTTCTGCAGGGCCAACCAGGCGGCGCGGCACGTGTGCCTCAACCAGAGCATGGACACCTACACCATGGTGGACAAGCAGACTCTGGAGCTGTGCACGTTCGAGGAGGGCAGTCAGATGGACAACATGCTGGTGCAGACCAACAAGCCCTACAAGTGCAACTTGTGCGACAAAACCTTCTCGACTCCCAATGAGGTGGTGAAACACTCGTGCCAGAACCAGAACTCGGACGTTTTCGCCCTGGACGAGGGGCGGTCCATTCTCCTGGGCAGCGCGGACTCGGAAGTCACGGAACCCGACCACCCAGTGTTAGCCTCCATCAAAAAGGAGCAGGAAACAGTGTTGTTAGACTGAATGTGACTTACCTTTTTTAAAAAAACTGTCATTTTTACAGAGACGGTCTCCTCTCCCGCCCCACCCTATCCCCCAGTTCAGAACTGTAGTTCTCCGTGGCATGATACCAACAGGTCCCCGGTCCCTCCGTCCTCCCCACTGCCTCCCTGTCCCCAGCCCTTCCTCCGCAGAGGCTTTGTGCATTATAAACCTGGAACATATTTACTTCGAGTCAGGGGATATTGGAGAGATAATGGGCAGTAGTACTTATAAACTCAAAATAGATTTTGAGACGTTTTAGATTATTTAAAAGCAGACTTGCAACTAATGAAGGGTATACAACAAAACAAAACAACTAGAATGCGATTTGGTAAGCTAAAATTATGACTTTCCCTGGGTAATAAGTCTTCCTTCTCGGAAAATGGCAGAAAATACAGCATGCTTCTTAGAGATTCCGCTGGGCTCTGTACTATGCAAAAATCTAGAAGGTGTGGGGAAACTTTAAACCCAAGCAAATGTTCTTAGTATTTATCCTCCAGGTGTCTTATTTCAGAATGCGTCCTTTGAGATTATGTCCAGTCAAGAAAAATCATTCGTTAAGAAATCTACTTGAACAAAACACAAAAGAGAAAAAGTAATAATGTGATGGCAATCTTAATTTTTGGATAAAACATGACAAAGCTGTGAGTTTGTGTGTTTGTAAGAGAAAATGTGTGGGTATTTGTGATAAACAGGTGTATTAACGCACATGCCTTATCCGATTGCTGGCTTCTTTCAAAGTTGAACGAGAACAAAATTCTCTGTTTTAGTTTCTGATAAATCTGTTGGTTGTTTTAAAAACCAGACTTGCGAATACTATTATTCTGTAGATTGTCTTTCTGAATAGAAAACGACATGCCATTCCAGCAGCTGCCGGTGGGAAGTTCGTTCTGGCACCGACCAGCTGCTTTAAGTCAGTGTATGTATGCAGGAAAGTGCATCTCAGAGGCAAGGCTGTGGGCAAAGCATGTAGTAACTTTAATGACTTTAAACATTAATGCTCATACTTTACTGGCAACATTCATTGAAGCATCAAAAATGGCAAAGAAAAATCAGGACAAAAAAAACCTAACTGCTGTTTGGGGGGGGGGAAACTTGATTTTGTTGTTTCATCTCCACATTTTTTTTTCCTGTCCTTTAAACACCTGAAATTTCCTCCATTGGCCTGAAAACAGTAAAATGTGTCCATTAATCTTTCCTTGGGCCAATAACAGAATGGGTCTGACAGGACAGAACAGGAGCCAGAAATAAGGACCGAAGGGAAAAGGGAAGAACAGTTCATAGCTGTGCTGTACGTATATGTTTAAAACTGAATATCCCGTCATCCTGTTTCATGTATAGTTGAGTTCTCAGATTTGTAAGTTTTTATACATACTTTCATTGAATAAACAATTAAATGGGTATTTTATTGTATCTGTGTATTACTTTGTCTACCTAAAGAGCTGCAGGGAGGGGGGCGTGGCCCGAGGAGGCATCTCATTGTGGCACCTCCTTTCCGTCAGCAGAACTTCGGGCAGGTCCCCTCACTTGAGTGGCATTTTCCACATCTATAAAACGAAGACAGTGGGGGCACCTGGGTGGTTCAGTGGGTTAAAGCCTCTGCCTTCGGCTCAGGTCATGGCCTCAGGGTCCTGGGATCGAGCCCAGCATCGGGCTTTCCGCTCAGCAGGAAGCCTGCTTCCCTTCCTCTCTCTCTGCCTGCCTCTCTGCCTACTTGGGATCTCTGTCAAATAAATAAATAAAATCTTACCAAAAAACAAACAAACAAACAAAAAACGAAGACAGTGATAGCTGCTGGATCATCAGATTGTGGGAAACAAATGAGTAAACCGTATAAAGGTGCCTTGGACAGTCTCCAAGCTTGGCCAGGAAGGAGTCTGGAGGTCATCCTACCCAACTTTGTTTTACAGGGAAGAAGAAAAGACTCCAAGAGGTGTTTACCTAAAAAAATGACACAAAATCACGCTATATAAACCTAGATTCTTAAATACTGAGAGGTTTCCATTGATTTCATCTTTTTTTAAAACCATATTCAACATCTCCCAATTTAAATAAGAATCTTGTGCCAAATTAAATTATCTGAGTATCTGTGGAAGGGGAGATCCAGGCAGGTCCCCACTGCCCTCTGCCCCACGCCAGGCAGCCTTGAAGGCACATGGGTCACGCCAGAGGCTCTTAAAGAGCAGAAAGTCATGGGAATCCCGAGGGATCTGGTGGGTGAGGAGAGAGGGTGAGACGAAGATGCCAGCCGGCCCCAGCTCCCTTCCCACAGTTTGGTGGAGGGGGAAGGCAGGAACTGTGGTCAGCTGCTCATTACGGGCAGTGGTACAGGGGCTCTTAACTCTGGCTTGTGGCTACCTCTTCCTCTTGTGACAGACCGGCCAGTCCCTCCCTACCCTAGAATGCTCGCTGGCTATTTCATCACAAGAGGTTATAAAGTTAACATTTCATTCTTACTTTTTTTTTAAGAATTTTTTTTTAAGATTTAATTTATTTAT
This sequence comes from Meles meles, assembly GCF_922984935.1. NCBI lineage: Eukaryota > Metazoa > Chordata > Mammalia > Carnivora > Mustelidae > Meles > Meles meles. The sequence goes on from NC_060070.1 coordinate 15,783,913, forward strand.
TTGACAGACAGAGATCACAAGTAGGCAGAGAGGCAGGCTCCCCACTGAGCAGAGAGCCTGATGCGGGGCTTAATCCCAGCACCCTGAGATCATGACCTGAGCCAAAGGCAGAGGTTTTAACCCACTGAGCCACCCAGGTGCCCCTCATTCTTAACTTTTTATGGTACCAATTTAAACACACTTTGGACATTTCAGTTGATAATGTCAGTCTGAACATCTAAGCTCCAGCATTGATTTAGACTGTCACTCTCCACATGTGAGCCCTCATTGACACCACCGGTACTACCATTCATTTCATAGGGAAAACAAAAGTGACCCATTCATTAAACAGATACAGCTAAAAAAAATTCTGTAAACTAGCATAGGATTTACCCTGGGAAATATGGCAGTAATGGGAAGAAAGAATTGCCATTATAAAACTGGAAAATACGTACATACATATATAAAATTGCTTTGGATAATGATAGAAGAATGGAGAGTAGAGTGGACTTCAAACATTCTCCTTTCTAAAGTCATTACAGGGGTGGTTGGCTCCTCAGTGAGTGGAGCATATGGCTCTTGATCTCGGCATTGTAAGTTTGATCCCCATGTTGAGTATAGAGATTTCTTAAAAATAAAATCCTAAAATAAAAAGTCATAGAACCCTGTGGGGCGTCTGGGTGACTCAGTGGGTTAAAGCCTGAGCCACCTCTGCCTTCGGCTCAGGTCATGATCCCAGGGTCCTGGAATGGAGCCCTGCATCGGGCTCTCTGCTCAGCAAGGAGCCTGCCTCCCCCGCCCCCCATCTGCTTCTCTGCCTGCTTGTGATCTCTGTCAAATAAATAAATAAAAATCTTAAAAAAAAAAAGTCATAGAAACCCGCCACTATTCTTATTTGTAATTTCCCTCCCAAGAAAGGGAAAGAGCTGAGGCATGCAGAGTGAGCCTTTCAGTTCAAAATGTCACGACTTGGTCACGGAATTGCTATGTTTAGAAATATCTAGGCACATAGGAGGATGGTTGGGGAGGATGGTGTGTGGGGTGGGGCAGTACTTCCTAAGGCGCGGTTGGGAATATGGTGGGGGCAGGGGAAGCCCTCTTCACTCATTCACTAGTAAGGAATGTTGAGACAAACTTACTTGTATGGGGAGTCGTTTATTGGAATGGAATGAAACTTGTTCTTGAGGTTGACTGCATTTTTAGAACAATTTTCAGAATCCTCAAAATACTTAGATTGGATTTTGCTTCGCTTTAGTTTTCCATTTTAGTCTGGAACAAACCATTGTTATACATCATTGGAAGGTAAGCAAGATTCAGACTTAGAAATCTTTGAGTAAATAAAAAACGAATCTATCTTAAGACAGCACATATACTAAGACAGATCAGCTAACCTGCCTCTTCTAGAACTAGCACCTTAAACACAACGGGTATCAGCTAACCCGTTAACAACTCTCTCAATAAAAAGTAGACTCGGAATCTTCAATGTGAAAATAAATGGACCAGGATGAAATGATATTCTGGGGTTTCATTCTCTTTAGATCAAAGTAATTCTGAACATAAAACATGGTTATTCTTGACTGAAGTTGGCGCTTTTCTCTGAGAAATACGTAATCACCTGCCCTGCCTAATTTCCTGGTCGTTATGAACGTCGCTGCTTGGGAAGAAGGCATTGTCAACAGAAGGGCTGAGTGGGGTACATGAGAACCTCAACTGGGTGTCTGTGTGCTAGAGGCTTTCATTTACTCCCAATCATCCTGGCAAGCATGTGTCCCATTTTTATAAATGAGGAGATTGAGCCCCAAAGAAATTAAATAACCTCTTTGAGGTTATCCAGCCAAATAGAGACAGCCATCTTTTAAAACTCCATGTGGCTCCCTCAAAAAGCAATGCTCTTTCTCCTCCCCCAGGGATGCCTACACCTAACAGGCACCTTTGATCAGCCCTTGGCAATGGGCAAGTCCTGTATTATTGTAATTGACAAGCCTTTGATTCAGCAAAAGCAAGAAGTACAAGGCATGGCTTTCCTTGCTCATCTGACCTACTTTTCTGTATCTGGTTTCAGACCAAGGTTTGTCCGAATTATATTAGGAGGTGGGAAAAGACTTATTTTCCCAAATGTGCAAACATTTCTGTGGACTAAAAGCAATTGCTGGGGGAGAGGTGGCAGGTGCAGGAAAGGGAAAGCTTTTTCACCTGCTAACCTGTTTGTTCTGAGACTGAGGCAATTAACTTGAATCCATTCTATAGCCTTATGTTACGGCAGTGGTCCTAAAACAGGCATGTCAGAATCTCCTGAAGGACTTGATGAAACAGACTTTCGGCCTGGCAGAGAGTCTGATTCAGTCTGTCCGATGTCAGGCCCAAGAATGTGCATGTCTAATAGGTTCCCAGATGAGATGATGAAGAGGATACTGGAAGCCACATTTTTTTAAGACTTTTATTTATTTGAGAAAGAGAGAATGAGAGCGAGCGAGCATGAGTCAGGGAAGGTCAGAAAGAGAAGCAGACAACCCCGCTGAGCAGGAAGCCCATTGTGGGACTCCATCCTGGGACTCCAGGATCATGACCTGAGCTGAAGGCAGTCAACCAACTGAGGCACCCAGCCACCCCCCTCCACCCTGAGCCACATTGTTAAAAAAGGGTTTTATTTATTTGAGAGAGAAAGAGAGCAAGCATGAGCAGGGGGAGAGGAAGCAGCAGACTCCCTGCTGACTCCATCCCACAACCCTGGGATCACAACCTGGGCCAAAGGCAGATATTTCACCAACCGAGCCACCCAGGTGCCCCCAGGAGCCACATTTTGAGAACCACAGCATTACTCTATCATTTCTGCTATATTCCTATCCTTCCCCGGTTCTACTTGCTCCTTAGAATTGCAATAACTGGGGGACTACTATGGGGCCACACAGGGACCTGGGACATTTCTAGCATTCTGCTTTCTTGGAGGCAAAGTGCTCCTTAACGAGATATATGATCTGTACACATTGGTACAGGACCCCTTAAAAGAAATGGGCTTGGGGCACCTGGGTGGCTCAGTGGGTTAAAGTCTCTGCCTTCGGCTCAGGTCATGATCCTAGGTCCTGGGATCGAGCCCTGCATCGGGCTCTCTGCTCCGTGGGGAGCCTGCTTCCTCCTCTCTCTCTGCCTGCCTCTCTGCCTACTTGTGATCTCTGTCTGTCAAATAAATAAATAAAATCTTTAGAAAAAAATAAAAGAAGAAGAAGAAATGGGCTTTACTCTAAACCTCCCTCCTCTCATTCCAGAGGCACCTGTAACCTGTGAGCACAGGAGAGAATAAAGCTAATCAAATATCCTAAGTAGTTTTCGAGGAGACTACCTAGCTTCCTCCGTAGGAAAGCGGCCAGGATCTGGGTGAGGGCACAAAATGTCATTAAAGTGGTCGGCTAAGGCCACACAACCCCTGAGAAGTGAGTACACAGCCCCCATCTCCTTTTTTGTCAGCGAAAGAAAAGAACTAAAAAATCTTTTCTTTGCAATTAGGTAGTGACGCCCAGGAGTAGACAAATGCTGGAGAGGACCTGGAGCCTGCGCGGTACAGCGTTGGGTGGAAGCTGGGACGGACCCAGGACGCTGCGGGGACCATCCCTCCCACAGGCCCTCTGCCCCACGGAACGGGTCTCCCCTGTCAAGTCTCCCTGGAGAGCAGGGCAACAGGCCACCCAAGCCGAAAGGGAAGCAGGGAGGAAAAAAAAGAAATGCGGATGACACACAAGTGGAGGTTTCATTTCTAGAAAGAGCACATGTGAGTTAAGATGGGTCTTCCTAGGGTCAGGGGTGGGAGGTTGGGGGAACAGGTGGTGGGTAATGGGGAGGGCACGTTTTGCATGGAGCACTGGGTGTTGTGCAAACAATGAATACTGTTATGCTGAAAAAATAAATAAATTTATTAAAAAAAAAAAAGATGGGTCTTCCTAACAGTTTGGGAAGACCCGTGTCATTTTGAAGGTTACCAAGATCTTCAAGGACACAGCAGTCAACCATGGTCACGACGCTGCCTCTGATGGGCTTTATTTACATTTCTCTTTCTCTTCTAATCACTAATATGAATGCATTGTGGTGCGTTTTGCTTTCTTAGTTCCTAAAGCACATTCCCAAGAGGAGAATCTTGTGAAGGTTCTGAAATGACACGTTCTGAAATGACACTGTAGCGACAAGTGATAAAGCCGCCTCTTGGGCGCCTGGAGGGCTCAGTCGTTAAACGGCTGCCTTCGGCTTGGGTCATGATCCCAGGATGCTGGTTTCGAGTCCCGCATCGGGCTCTCTGCTCAGCAGGAAGCCTGCTTCTCCCTCTGCCACTCCTTCTGCTTGTGTTCTGCTCTCGTGGTATGTAATGTAATGTATGGCAAGTATGTATGTAAAATCTTAAAAAAGTATGTATGTATGTAAAATCTGGCAAGTATGTATGTAAAATCTTAAAAAAAAAAAAAAAAAGGAAGGAAGGAAGGAAGGAAGCTTCCTCTTCCCAGTCACCTGACCAAAGCTTGTGTGTGAGATTTTAAGCCGTTATTTCCTGGCTCTGGGTCTCCCAGGATGCGGAACAGAAGAGCCATGGCTCTCCCGAGACCCACCTACCCCGAGGCTGATCTGCACTTGCCCTTACAGAGCTCCTGGGCCTCCCGGAATTGAACATTTCCCAAACTGATTATCATCTCCTGGCCCCAACCATGTCAGGGCTCAGCTCCACATGTAGGCTGGTCACCCAGAAAGGTCCTCCTTCACTCCACCAAGTTCCCATGACAGATGATGTGTCGGGCCCTGTTGATTCTACCCTCCTAAATCTCTTGATCTCACCACAGGCTCGCCAGCCAAAGGGCCATTGCTTTATGTTACCCATTATCAACTCCTGCCTGGATTATGGTATTCACGTTTGCCTACTCCTCTTCCCAACCTCCAGTCTTGGAAGCAATTCTCCAGATGCATTTCATTTTATTTTTTCGAAGATTTATTTGCGACAGAGCATGTGTACAGGGGGGAGAGAGTGGGGAGGGGCATAGGGAGAGGGAGTAGTAGACTCCCCCTCTGAGCAGGGAGCCTCATGTGGGGCGGGGGTCCATCCCAGGACCTCATGATCATGGCCAGTATCAAAGCAGAAGCTTAACTGAGCCACTCAGATGCCCCTGAGACACTAACATTTTAGGTAGAAAATCCTTTCTAAATTCCTTTCTACCTAAAATGAAGGGCTGTCCTGGGCCAGCACATTAAATAACACCAGTAACACCCTTCCTCGCCACTGAAACCAAGAACGCTACAAGGGGATAGGGTAAAGCGCTCCACAAGGCCCTAGCACTTCCTTGGGGATCGCTAACATACAAGCACCATTTCACTTCCTTGCTAAGTTATTTTAATGATTTACAATAGGTCTCGCGCCCCACAGTGGCCCACGGGCCAACTCTGCAGTATTATTTCTGTAAAGTCTTTCAAAAGAACACTAATTGTGTTCAGGTTTCAAGTTCTAGAGGAAACCCTGCGTGCTTTTTCAGGTATCAGGTGAGTTCTGAAGCGAACAGGGATGAGGAGAATCAAGCACAACGTGGTTTTAAATTAACCTAATTTATAGTATTGCCTCTGCGCTCGTTAATTATACCAAGTTATTTGGAGTTAGAATAAAAGGTAAAGCACACGGCTGAGTTAAAGGTAGGCTTTAGTAATCAATATCCTGCCATGAGAAACGGCACGTTCAGTCCTATTTTCTTCATTTATGAAATTCTAACACTGGTCTCCAAATATGAGTGTTACAGTGAAGCTGCTTTTTTTTAAAAGATTTTATTTATTTGACAGATTGAGATCACAAGTAGGGAGAGAGGCAGGCAGAGAGAGAGAGAGAGAGAGAGAGAGGAAGCAGGCTCCCTGTCCAGCAGAGAGCCCGATGTGGGGCTCGATCCCAGGATCCTGGGATCATGACCTGAGCGAAAGGCAGAGGCTTTAACCCACTGAGCCACCCAGGTGCCCCGAAGCTGCTCTTTTTTAAGATTTTATTTATCCATTTGGGAGAGAGTGACCAAGAGCAAGGCGATGGGGAAGGGCAGAGGGAGAGGGAAAAAGCAGACTCTCCACTGAACATGGAGCCCAGGGGGGGCTCGATCCAGGACGCCAGGACCCCAGGACCACGACCGAGCTGAAGGCAGACACCCAACCAGCTGAGCCACCCATGCGCCCCATTAAAAGCCGGTGGTGTCAATCTCTGCTTTCTCATATGTGAAATTAGGACCCTGATCCCCAGATCATTTCCAGTGACTGCAGGTAGAGATGGTAAGGAATGGGGTGGAGAGGAGAAGTGTGCATTTACGCAAGAATTATGCCAGGATATCCTAATCCATTTCCATTAGACTGTTCATTAGAAACGAACGGTCACTGAGACTTGAAGTTACAGGACACTGTGTTCAGCCTCCGTCCTCTCACCATCTCGGAAACCTGGGGCTGCTTGGGTCCATTGCCTTCCTTGTAGAGCTGGGTGGGTGAGGGGTTCCTAACTTTGGCTCTAGTCCCTGAGGTCTGTGTGCCTATCCAAAAACTCTACTTTGGGGAGTTCGAGGTCAGCCAGAGGTTTAATGAGATTCTAATTAAAGGGCCCTTGGCCCCCAAAAGGTTAAGAATCACTGACCATTTTTGGTGCATTTACACATGTCCCAGGTACATTCCAAACTCCCACGATGCTCTATGGAGAATGTTGCGAAGGTGTAAGTAATTAAAAGAAGTTAAACGTGTGATGATTATCACAGCAGTGGAGAAAAGCAATCAAAACTGAATTGAGGTGAGATTACAGAAAAGAAAATCCAGGGCATTTAATTAGGTCGCATTTTATTTAGATAAATGAAAATCTGTCCCCCAAACAGAACTAGGAATCAAATATTGTCTCAGGTTAAAAGGAAACTTGCTATGCTTGAAGCTTACACTGAAAGCTCAAATTTCCAGCCCTTGACGATTTGTAGCTCCAAACACGGAAGGAAAATATGAGAAACACAGTATGTGTTAACAGAGAGGCAACTCAGGTGTACCATTAGCAAAATAGCCTGAGGGGGAACATTTCACATTCCCCAATTACAAGAAGTGGTGAGAGTTTACAAGTCTTGCATTGCGTTCTATCGTACATGGCTCTACAGTAGCGCCCAAAGTAGCAAAATATAGGCACTTGCTCCAACTTCTGCAGTTTACATTTCGCTGTTGCGTACTTCATAAATTAACAGCAGCTTCAGAATTATAATACAGGATTCTATGTCATGCTACTGTTAACAGCATTCCTCCGGCTAATGAAAGTGCTGCTTCACAGACGTAGGTCCAGAGCTTGTACAGAGATAATCCGAGGCACATCCAGATAAAGGAGTATGAAAAGCACAGTCCTGAAGCAACCGCTGCTGGAAAACCACCGGCCAAGGCCAGAATGACTTGGCCACGGGTGCTCCGGGAAGAACAAACATGAACAGAATGGAGTGGGAGGGGGTTTAAAAAAAAAAAAAAAAAATCAAAGTTTACCACTTGACTACATAAATCCTTGATCAGTTCAAAGCAAAGCATCCTCGTGCCATAGAGATGAAGTCAGTGTTTGACCTCACGAGCCCCTTACAGACTGCTTGCTCTCATCTCCAGTACCTCTTGGTTGATCTTCAAAAACCGACATCAGCACTTGGATTTTTTTCAATCTCTATGTTGGCAAAAAATATTTAGATCAGGGGGTCATTTTTTTTTAATTTTGGGGGTTTTAAGTTTCATAATGACGTTCAGGTGACTATTATATAGGAGAATAACTCCTTAAAGGGTATTTTAAATATTTCCCAACTACAAGGTCATACACTGTTATCATGAGGTGTCTCGTGATACATGGCTCCCCCTTTTTTTGGTCGTCAGGTTTGTTGATCTAAGATCAACTACTTTCTAATTCTAACAGCCTATGTTCCTTCTGCCCAACTTATCTTTCTAGAGCATCTAGAATAAAATCATTAACGAGCAGTCGTAATCTCAGTTTGCAAACCAGAGTTCTGAGTTTGAGTGCGAACTCGTGTGGCGAGGCCATTTCTACGTGTGAAGAAGCGGAACAAGACACAGCTAACTGTGGCCCAAGTCTGACAAAGTCTTGTACATATTGGCATAAATGAGGAATCATTTTGGTATTTTAAAAAAATATTCAAATCACCTTGTTGGGCAAGCCATTTTTACTATTAGGCCTTCTTAAAAATTTCTTTCTAGACGATTCTCATTAAAACCAAGAATGATGAAAGAAAACTGACTTTTTCAGGAAGGCACCACGGGATGGTAGCACCGTTATCAGTCCTGTCGGTTTCAAAAGCTCCTGGTTGACCTGCGCTGATGCCTCTCTGCTGGGAGTTCCTCTGAACATGACCTCAAACCAGTAACCAGTGGTGACACCATGTAGTGGCCACACTGGAAACCTCTACCTCAGCTGCTTTTAGAACTCAACAAACATGCCCCGGGCTTCCTAGTATCTAATAAAACCAGCAATTCTAAGTGAAGCAAATATTTTATTTAAATCAGTTGTCAAATCACAGTTTATCCAAATGAACATAATGCAACATTGTCCTTTAAAGAGCGGGCACAAATATGGCACAGACATAATCCAGGACCTACCAAAATACCAGTCATCAAGAACCTGACTTTCCTTCACGCTGTGTTGTGAATGTCGTCCGGCGCAGAAGAGCAGAATCAAAACCTTACAACAGCCAACTGTTTTCTTGACAAGATGAAAAACGTTTCTCACTACCTTGCCTCAGGATTTCCACACACTCCTCTCTCCAAACAGCCACAACAATTCAGAGAAAAGGCTTAGAGTGAATCCGCTACTGGAGGGAAAAAAAAAAAAAAAACCAAAAAACTCCCTTCCAACCCTCACTGGGCTAGAAAGAAATTTCACAGTAACAATGGAACATTCTGTATGTTTCCCCTCCCCCACCCCAAAAAGGCTTTTTATTTTTAGCACACTGTGCATAAGAGAAAAGTGACCCATTTTAGAGTGGTATGAAACATGGACCCTACTCCTTAGTAGATTTTAAAGTAACAAACTATAGCTTCTGATCAGGAATGTTGTCTCTAGGGAGCTCTTCTCCCCAGGCTTGACCGTGGCTGCATGGCCCGCCTTATCCTGGGCGACACAAAAGGATGTACCATCCTGCACATTTCCTTAATCATTAAGAAGAAAAAATATACAATAGATACAGAAGGAGGGTTACTTAAAACATACATATAAATACATAAAGGAAGATACTCCAGTTTGAGAAGCAGAACCAGGTTTGGCCAACTCCAGTTCCGGGTTAAATTCAGGACCTTCGATCAGAAACACTGTAACAGGGTATCAGGGCAAAGTGAGGGGGTGGCCCTGCGAGGAGGAAGTGTTAGATGGCTCTAGCTCCCGATGCAGCCTCAGGATTGTCAGGGGCTCCAGAAAGGTCAGTCGAGGGACCCGTTCTTTCTTCGGTTTTGAGTCTGGAACACTGGTCTCGAACCTCGTCAGCAGCGTCCACCCCCTCCTACTGCTCGTCTTCACATTCAGGTCTTGCAAACACACGGGCTGACCTGGAGAAGAAAGAAAGAATCCAAAGTCAGTCAAGGTCTTCTCCTCCCTCGTTGGTTCCAGGGGCAGCAGAAGCCCTCAGAGCCGAGTGCCGCCCCCAAAAGCAAGTGGGTCAGGCCTGTGGTGGTTCAGGCTGGGCCACCCCAAAACTTGGGGCCTGTGGCTCCCCAGCACCAACATTTGGTCCCACCACACACACTGGGAAACTTTTTAAATGCCTGTTTAAATACTGATGGGGGAATGAATTTTTTTTTTCCTTGAGAGCTATCAACTAAAATTTCAGGCTATAGGATAGCAACTCACCATGAACTAATTTCTGCTTATAAAGAAAAATTCAATGAACTTGCTAGTATGATGCGGGGAGCACAACCGTTTTCTTATGCCTCTGAGCCAAACACACACATGCACGCTTGTGCACACACACGCTCCTTCAATTTCTTTGAAAGCAGGCACGTGGGTATAGAATGAGCTCATTGTTTTCATGACATCAGTTCCGCCTGAAGGGCAGCAGGTCAGTGAGGGGGAAAAAGGAAGGGAACCGGGATCTCCTTGACTGTTCTTTGCCCAACTAAAGGTTCTGCCTACAGCCACAATGATTCAAACTCCTGCTTCCCTTATAACAAATCTGCCGTGACATGGCAAGAAAAGAGGAAAAGACTGTTTTAGGAGAAGAGGAAGCTTGCTTACATGATGTTTTAGGATTCTGTGGCTTCGGATTTTGTCGGTTCTCCCTCCGGTTTCTGAGTGTCGTCCTGTGTTTCGGTTTTGATCTCTTCTTCTAACTCGCTGTGGACTTTTCCTTCCGGAAATCCTACTTCCTGGCCACCTTCCTTCTCCTTCAGTGTTGGTCCATCTGTGTCTGGGGACTCTTGGCTCAGGCCTCCTGGGGCCGCCACACCTTCCAGGGCTGAGTGCTGGTTTTCCAGGTCTTCAACAGCATGACCTTTTTCATCTTCTTGGGGTTCAGAGAGGGACCCCTGTAGCCTTTCTTCTAAGCCAGCACGATCACCATCTTCTGGAACAGACTCAGTCCCGGCTGTTTCTTTCTTTTCCTCCGACAGGAGAACTGCCTCTTCGAGCTGCTGGTCATTTATGCTGGAAGGTTCTACCTCAACACTTGTCACCTCGGCTGAAGCTTCACTCACAGCTTCGCATGCGTCGGAATGGGTCTGTTCCCCAGCAGTGAGCGTGGCTTCTCCTTCGGCCACCACAGCTCGTGTTCCATCCCGTGCAGTGGCCTGTGGCTCCCCTTCTTCGGTCTCGGGGTGCGCCCTCCCCTCTGGGGCGTCGGCGATCATTGGCGGGGCCTGTGTCTGGAAATCAGTGGCTGTTTCTTCCGTGCTCACTAAGTGATCGACAACTGTCTGGATTACATTCTGTACAAGTTTACTGCTCTCAGTCTCAAGTTTCGAAATCTCGGTTTCAGCCTTTCCATCTTCCTTTCCTGTTTCACTCCCTTGGTCTTCCGGACCAGCAGTGGGCGCGTCCTGTTCCTCCGGGGACGGTCTCTGGGGTGGGGTTTTCTCTCCTTCCAGGTCAGCACTGATGCCTCCTTCAGGCGCAGCCGCTGTGGTCACAGGTTCGGAGTCTGGCTGAGCCTCAGTCCCTGTAGGCGCCTCAATGTCCCCTGGCCGGGCGGTCAAGTCTTCATCTTTTTCAGAGGCTTCTTCTTCTGGTACTAACTGTGCGTCTGCAGATTCCCGAGTTTCTGTGGTTTCTAAATCTAAAATCTTGACAGTTTCTTCTAAGACCTTCTCCTTCACTGCTGCAGCCGCTGGAGTTAATGACGCCTCCGGGGTCTGGACTTGAACTTCGGTGCGTACTGCTTCCTCCTGAACTGGCTGGGGAGAATCTTCCCAAGCGGTAACCTCCTCTTCCCCGTGGAGGACGGCCACACTGTCTGTCTGCCCCAGGTGCTTATGAAGCTCCTCAGATGTGGTCACAGCTGGTTTTTGCTCAAGGTCCTCTTCGGTGGCTTGAGTTGCCTCTGCTTCCGTCTCCTCCCTTTCTCCTTGAACTTCCATCTCTCTCTCAACTGGGGTGGGAGATGGTGTAGGGCTGTGGACTTCGGTATCGTCATCCTTCTGACATTCAGATTCTTTAGGAGCTTCATCTTTATGGGCAACTTCACTTGTTTCCTGACTCCCGGTCGTCTCGAGGTCTGCACCTACGACAGGGCCTTCGAGAAGCGGTTTCTCTCTGCTCTCCCCGCCGGTAAACTGACCTTCCTCTTCAATTGCATCCATCTTTGAAAGAATGGGTACAGTTTCCACTGGTACCTCTTTGTCCGTATGTTCTAGAACCTCTTCCGTTTCTGAATGTCCTTTAATTTCTTCCTGGGATGGAAAACCAGCAGGTGCTGGAGGCAGCTGTTTGGGGACAGAAACTGCTTCTGCTTCTGGAACCTGGGACAGAGCACCCGAAGCTACCTGGGAATCTTCGCGCATCTCCAGGATCTGCTCTTGCTGTGTTACAGGGAGAGCTTCGACCTCTGCTACTGGGGTGCTTCCGTTGGTCTCGCTGTCTGTAAGGGTTTCCGCGGAGTCAGGAGCAACAGCCTGTTCCAGAATCAATTCTGATTTTACCCCAACCAAGGTTTCAGCTTGACAAGCGGTTCTAGGCTCACTGGAGTCCACACTGTCTGTGACTGCAGGAACTTTCTCAAAGCCTTCTGGGGTGGCCTGTATGACTACTTCGGCTTGTGTCCAAGTCTCAGCTTTAGCTTCTTGTGCCTTCACTTCCAACACTGCATCTGCCTCTTTCTTCAGGTCTAGCCCTGGAGCATCCTCTTCGGCTCCATCCAGCTTCTCCGGTATTTTGGCTCCTACGTCCCGCATTGTCTCAATCATGTCTTCTGGCCCCCTGGTGTCAGGCAGCGGTGATCCTTCTCGAACTTTCTCCGCAACCGCCCGCAGGACCTCTTGAGTCCGCCTCTCTTGGTCTTCCAGGTCTGGCACACTGCCCTCCACCTCCTGAACGGGTGTTGCTTCCTCTGTGGTTTCTGGAGAGCCGGTGAGCTGAGAAACAGCTGAGACCATGTCCGCGGTCTCTTCAGCACCAGATGCTTCTGCGGCTTCTTCAGCACAAAATGCCTCCGCACCTTCTGCAGCCGTCACGGCCTCCGAAGTTAATTCCGCCTCGCTCACGACCGTGTCATCGGTGGCATCTTGGCCCTCTGGCAGAGTTTTGGTAACCACGGAGGTTTCTTCTGCAAGGGCCTCTCCTTCGAGCACCTCCCCAGTTAGGGGTTTGGCTTCCTCTTCTGTTTCTTCAAGAGGTTCTGTCACGGAAGCGGATATCCAAGATGGCGACCTCTCTTCGACACTGCTAACAGCCCTTGCCCCGTCGAGGACAGTCACCTTCACGCCGTGAACCAGATTCGTACTGAGCTCCTCCGACACAGCAACAGCTACCTGCTGCTCGGGCTTCTCCTCGCTTGTTTGGGCTTGCTGAGCTTCGACTTTCTCCCTTTCCACCGCATCATACTCGGACAGAGGTACCACGGCCGGGACATCGGAGTCGTCCTCGTTGACCTCTGGCGGCCCCGCGTCCTCGGCAGTGGCGTGTTCCGCTTTCCCGTCTGACCTTTTCTTCCTTCGTCCGGGAATAAATTTCTTAATGGAAACCCAAGACTCCTCTTTCCCAGGCTCAGCCTCTGACGCGGAATGTTCTACAGCAGACCCAGGTACAGCATCTTCGCTTTTCTCTTCCAGCTTCGACTTCGATTTTTTCCTTGGAGTGACTAATCTTTTAAAGGACTCCCAGGTGGAGACCCCCTCTCCTTCGGTGGGGCTGCCAGCCTGCTCAGGTGAGGAGCTGCCCGGTCCTTGATCCTGTTCCTGAGAACCGGCAAGCGCGGCGTCGGGTCCTGTTTCTTTGTCTCTTCCTGCATCATCCGGTTTCTGGCTGTCTCCTCCCACCGTTTTCGGCTCCCCTTCCTCATCGGAAGACGATGCTTTTCTCGCTCTTTTCTTGGATGATCCCACACAAATCAAAGCTTCCCAAGATACTGAGGTATCAACCCTGCGCTTGGGTTCTTCTGGCTTCTGCTCTTCTCCACTTCCCTTGGCTTCCTCCTGCATCTCGGAGGCCGCGCTCTCCGTGGAAGACAAGGTGGCGCTCTTGACTTTCTCCAACTCGTCTTCTTTGTCACTTTCAGAAAGCCTTCTGACACGTTTCTTGGGCGTCACCATCTTTTTGAAAGATGCCCAGGGAGTAACACCTTCTCTCTTCTTCTCCCCGTCGGAAGTAGTCCCTTCCTCGGCCTCCCCCTCCTGCTGTGCGTCCGCGAGGCCTTTCTCTAGACACGCCATCTCCTCTGGTTCCTCCGGGGACGAGGCAGAGCTCTCGCCCTTCTGTTCATCTGCACTGTCCAGAGACTCTGCTGCGACCTGGTGGTGCTCCCCCGACTCTTCATCCCCTCCTCCTCCTCTCTTCCCTTTCTGTTTCTTTCCAGAGAGCTTTTTTAAGCCAGTGCTGGTAAAGAGTTTCTTTAAAGGGCTTCCTTGCACTTTCAATCTCTCTTGGGAGGACAGCATGTCGGCCTCACTCATGACGCCGTCCGGGTGTGCAGCAGAGGGCGCCTTTTCCTCGGGGCTCAGGTCAGCCGGCTGGGGGTGGTCCCCTCCGGGGGTGCACACTTCTTTCATCTTCCCCGGCTCCTCAGGAGGCTCGGCTTTCTCGAGCTCAGCCTGGGATTCTACCCCTTTCTCAGATGGCAAAGGCTCCACTGCTTCTTCTCCCTCAGCCTTCTCCTCTTCTGTCGTCTTCTCCGGCAGCCTGACGTGGACTTCCGCAACAATCTCTACCTTATCATCAAATACTTCTGTGGCTAAAGGGGCGGGTCTCTCTTCAGGGGGTCCCTGCACTTGATCTTCTGAGGGCAGCTCGACTTTTTCAAATTCCGCGGACAGTCTGGCAGTGTCAACGCTCTCGGCGATCTCCTGGGGGCGCTCTTGCTCGGAAGCCGCCACTTTCTCGGAGGTATCTTCTATCTTTTCCTGTTCCTGCGTGTCTCCTCTTTCCGGCTCTTGGTCCTTTTTCTTCTCTGAAGCTTCCAGCTCCTCCTCCTTTGGCTTCCTGAAACTGGTCTTTTTTCTCCAGCCAGCCCAACCTTGCGTGAAGAACTTTTTGAAGGGCGAAGCTGTTTCACTGGCCACCGGACTAGCTGGCGACTCTGGAGATTTGGTGGGTTCTTTTTGTTTATCTTCCCCGTCCTCTTTGCCTTCCTCTGCTGCTTGACCAGACTCAGCCTGGAGAGAAATCTCTGTGCTGCTTGGCTCATGCTTAACGGTTTCTTCGGGTTTCTCCGTGGATTGTTTTAGTTCACTGTCTTTGGCTGTTGCTTCTCCGGTCTCCTGGCTGGGTTCCTGGTGGTCACCAGCCCCGTCTGCTGCTCCTGATCCTTCCCCTTCATCTTTTTTGACAGTGAGTAGCTGCACAGTGTCGGACTTCTCCGTCTTATCCTTTTTGACAGTGAATTTAAAGCCAACAAACTTAAACACCTTTTTAAATCCAACATCATTAGCCTGAGAATCAGTAGGTTGTACCAGTTCTTCTAAATTGCTTTCTGAAGAAGGAATCTGGTCGATGATTTCAGGGATTTCCTCCTGCCCATCCTTTGCTAGGTCTTGAGTGACCACGGAGCCAGCAGCCATTGCCTTATCTGAGGCTCTTTCATTCACATCTTCAGACTCTCTCTGTCCAACTACAGAAAAAGAAGAGTGGTGGAGAAGAATAAAATTATTACAGTTCAGAAAAATTATATATTTAAAAAAACATAACCAAGTGATACCTTCTTTAATCTCATGATAGGCTAACAGCCTTCTCAGTATATGTAAATCTCCATCCATGAGGCAGCATCTACTTCTTTCAAATGACCTTTAAAAATTCAGGTTTAAAGATACTACCCTGCTCCTTCTGTTCCCTGTGAAAGCGAAGTTTACACACTCAAGTACCAGAATACTAGTTATATGTAAGTAGCTGCAACACCATTAAAGTGGGACAAGCAGATTCTGTTGCAAAGTAAAATGGATCAATCATCACACCCACGACCTAGAATCCAACCTATTTTAGAAAAATAAGCTAAATGGCAACAAAGAACCTAGACAAATCTAAAGAGAGGTATTCTATGTGACAACTAGCTGGCAGTCTCTTTTACCAAGTCCCCCCAAATGGACTGGGAGCTGCATGGGGAAATTCCAGACTGCGGAAGGGCAAGTGCAAGGAACAATTTATCTTGACAGATGAGAGGTGTTCAATAATATAATACAGAATGTGAAAAATTGTTGTGTTGTACACCCAAAGGTAAAGTAATGTTGTGGTCAACCAACCTCAAATAAAAAATAAAATAAAATAAAAAAAGGAAAGGTGGTGCTCACAAGCTGAAAGGTGTAACAGAGGGACACAGGAGTCAGCTTGAAGGGGTCTCCTGCTGGACAAACACTGAAGCGTAAGAAAGATGATGACAAGGATGAGATACAAAACACTGAACGAGAAAAGAATCCATGAATCACGAGTGATACTAAAACAGTAAAACAGGGAACAGGGAATACTTCATGAAAAGTGCCAATCAATAATAAATTTAGATTAATTTCCACTTTGATCTACAGTCACTCATTAGAATTTCAAAATTCTACCGCATCAAGATTCACACTGTTGGATGAGTTAACAAAAATGTTTCTTTTATAGCCAATTACATAGGCTCCTTCTAGACCATGGTAAACAGCTGTTCGGCTGAGAAAACATTGAGCATTATAGTCTTTGAAGATGTACTTACGTCCTTCATCCAGTATGATCCACTTACATGAAATTAACGTAAGTGGATTTTCTTTTTTTATTTTTTTTTATTTATTTATTTTTTTAAAGATTTTATTTATTTGACAGAGAGAAATCACAGAGAGGCAGGCAGAGAGAGAGGAAAGGAAGCAGGCTCTCCGCTGAGCAGAGAGCCCGATGCGGGACTTGATCCCAGGACCCCGAGATCATGACCTGAGCCGAAGGCAGCGGCTTAACCCACTGAGCCACCCAGGTGCCCCTCTTTTTTTATTTTTTTTAAAGATTTTTATTTATTTATTTGTCAGAGAGAGAGCAAGAGCAAACACAGGCAGACAGAGTGGCAGGCAGAGACAGAGAGAGAAGCAGGCTCCCTGCCGAGCACGGAGCCCGATGTGGGACTCGATCCCAGGACACTGGGATCATGACATGAGCCGAAGGCAGCCACTTAACCAACTGAGCCACCCAGGCGTCCCAAGTGGATTTTCTTTTAGTTCTTTGGGGAGGAAAAGCCACATTTTAGTTCAGTTCATCAGCTGGGTCAACCAAACTGAACTTTTTCCACTGCTCAGAATAAAGTAAAAAATCATTTCTCATTATGTTCAATATAAAATAATACACAACACCATTTTCATGGCTAACTAAGTGTGGTTACAAGAGGTTTTACTGTTTTGAATGTAGCTGTGACTGAATAAATTTGGAACTAGTCCTATCACCATTAAAACCAGCCATTCAGAGGCGCCTGGGCGGCTCAGTAGGTTAAGCCTCTGCCTTCGGCTCGGGTCATGATCTCAGGGTCCTGGGAGTGAGCCCTCCATCGGGCTCTCTACAGCAGGGAGCCTGCTTCTACCTCTCTCTCTCTGCCTACCTCTCTGCCTACTTGTGATCTCTGTCTGTCAAATAAATAAAATCTTAAAAAAAAAAAAAAGAGTAACACATACTCAGTGTAGAAAATTAGGGAAGGGGCTCCTGGGTGGGTTAAGCCTCTGCCTTCCGCTAAGGTCATGATCTCAGAGTCCTGGGATGGAGTCCCACATCTATGCTCAGCAGGGAGCCTGTTTCCCTCTTTCTCTCTGCCTGCTTGTTCTCTCTCTCTGTCAAATAAATAAAATATATTTTTAAAAAAACCCAGCCATTCAGGGGCGCCTGGGTGGCTCAGTGGATTAAAGCCTCTGCTTTCGGCTCAGAGCATGATCCCAGTGTTCTGGGATAGAGCCCTGCATCGGGCTCTCTGCTCGGCGGTGAGCCTGCTTTCCCCCTCTCAGTCTCTCTCTGCCTGCTTGTGATCTCTGTCTGTCAAATAAATAAAATAAAAATCTTTTTAAAAAAAATTAAAGAGAACAGCCATTCAGAAGCAAAACAAAAAGACAGGAGTTAGGGGAGAAGTTTTTAGAGAAAGGACTTGAATGCAGAGCAAGGAAATTATCTGATTTGCAGTAGCTTAAACAGTCATATTATTTGAAAAAGCTCAGTTGTCATCAGATTAAGAAAACTGCTCTTTGCCAATATATTTGTAGTAACTCATTCAGTCAAAAATCCAGAAATGCTAAAACCACTGGGTGAAAGGCTGTCAGGAAACCTATAGCTTCAGAGTATCGACACACAGATCAAAAGGAAAGCCTGCCTTTTACAGTGGAGAAATCTACAAGTACCACCTTAAAACATCCCACTAACGGAACAAAACTATCATTGTGCTTTCTGATGTGAGGCACTGAGAAGGCCAATAAATCACTTACAGTACTCCTGCCAAAATGCTTAATGGAATCTTAACTGAGGAAACCATCAGATGCGTCAATGAAGGATATTCAGTGTAACAACTAGCTTGGCAGCTTTGTCAATGTCACAATGTACAAAAGTCAAAAAAAAAAAAACCCAAGTAGACTGTCTGCAAGCAACTTTCAAAGAGTTTAAGGAGAGAGACTGAGGCTGAGGGCCGGCAGGAGAGAGACTGGGCGGCTAGACTCTCCTAACTGCTGAATTAGGTCACGTGTATATGATTCTATTCCATTTGTCTATAGTTTTGAAATTTAAAAAATCATTGAGGGTTTAAACAAGCAAATCAATGTGATTTAATAAAGGGAGATACTGTGCTAAATTAATAAATTTAAGAAGCGTAAGAGTAAGACCTACTGGGCACAGTCTTAGATTGATTATCAATTAGGACAAACTAGCCAAAGGAGATTTTTGGCTTTTCTTGGGAAAACGTAACTGAGTATATGATTTAGGATTAGATGAGATAACTTTTCCTGAGAGGAAGAGCTAAAGTTTGATTTAAAAAAAAAAAAAAAAAAAAAAAAAAAAGGCAGATTACCAAACAGTATTTATAGTATGATTCCATTTTGGTTTAACCACCCCCACCCCCCCAGCAAACACACACCCCGCACATGATCTCTGGGGCATAAAAATGTGATTTTTTTAAAGACATTTTTTAAAAAGTATTTTTTAAAGATTTATTTCTTAAGACAGAGAGCAAGTGAACACAGAGTGTTGGGGTGGGGGGGGAGAAGAGGAGGTAATGATCTCAAACAGACTCCCCACAGAGCACAGGACCCAAGGTGAGGCTTAATCCTACTACCCCAAGACCACAACCCGAGCCAAAATCAAGAGCTGGATGCCCAGCCAACTAAGCTACCCAGGTTAAGCTACCCTCTGATGTATTTTAGTTTTACTTCTATAAATCAAAGTCAATTAAAATGGACACAGAAGAGGTCTTTTTAATATATATATATACATATATATATACTTTATTTATTTGACAGAGATCACACATAGGCAAAGAGGCAGGCAAAGAGAGAGAGAGGGAGAGAAGCAGGCTTCCTGCTGAGCAGAGAACCCGATGTGGGGCTCCCTCCCAGGACCCTGAGATCATGACCTGAGCCAAAGGCAGAGGCTTTAACCCACTGAACCACCCAGGTGCTGCCAGAAAAGGTCTTAATAAGATTTTAACAATATACTTAATACCCACAGCATAAAATGAAGCTTAATAATTATAAACAGTATCCATACCAATACTTAAATACTTAGAATTAAGTTTTGGTATGGATAATATATAACTATATAATATATCCATAAATATATATATCCATAAATATATGAAATACAGATATATTTGTAAATACACATACAACATGGTCCTCATGGGCTCAGTCTGCTTGAGATCCCCACTCCCTCTTCCTTTGCCCTCCCTCTGGCTCATACTCTCTCTCCAATAAATAATTTTTAAAATTTGTTAATTTCCCCCATATAAAAGTACATTCATGGAAAAAAAAAAACCTTTCCCTGAATTCTTTTACTGTAACACAAGAGATGCAACTTTTTTTTTCTAGACTGTTTATTTGACAGGTAAGAGTGAGAGAGAAAGCTCAGAAGCAGGGGGAGTGGCGGATGGAGGGAAAGGGAGAAACAGGCTCCATCCCAGAAACTCTGGGATCACGACCTGAACCGAAGGCAGACGCTTAACCAACCGAGCCACCCAGGCGCTCTTGAGATGTGACTTTTTAATTTAAAAAGGTACACAATACCACTGAAACTACACTAGGGAAAAAAGTCAAACCCCAATGATACACTCCACAATGGACAATTTTACTAAGAACGTACACAAATATAAATTAAATTTCCTGCCAGCAGGCATGAGAGAAAAACAGACACTCATGAACCAACCTTTCTAAACTTCCCTGGAAAATGCAGAGACAATTACTAACGCAGGGGGAGAAAACAGGTGTTAAAACACACCATTTCCCTCCCTCTTTTCCCTCCATGCTCCCAGATCGATTTCAATCTGCAACACTTTTTCTTCCATTCTGGGGTGACTGGAATGTCTGCAGTCACAACTAGAGACAAAACCCAACAGCTGCCAACTGGCGGCACAGAGCAGCTGGCGACGCTCCCACCAGCTCACCAACACGAGACCGTCTTTACACACAGCGGTTTACCCGCGGAACTCAGACTTTTTTTTTTCTTAATTTAAAAAAAATTTTTCCAACTCATCTCTTTAAAGAGGGATACAGGATCCCGAGAAAATTTAAATCCTAACTGGTCAACCAACTGGTGTACAGCTTCTAATGACCGAAGCAGTCCCAGGAGCCAGTATCGTCCAAAAACCTTCCGGGTGCTGTGGTCGGTCCTCAAAGCCGACCCGCCCACCGCGTCCCTGGGCAAACCGCCGCTGGGGGGCGCGCTACTCACGGCAAAGGTTACTCCACCAGGGCATCGCGCGCCGCCAGCCGGCAGAGAAGCGCTACAGGAGCCGGGGAGGCCCAAGCTGCTTCTCCTAGCTGCCCCATCGCGGAGCGGACACTGATACCGCTGACGAGGGCGCCCCCTGGAGGCCACCAAGTGCGTCACAGAGGGCACAGCCTCCTCGTAGTCCAGCCGCCCAGGGCTCTGGCCTCACAAGCCCGCAAGGAAAACGTCCCGAGGGTCCCGTGCATCATCCCAATGGGTCTCTTCAAATGTAAGCGCACTCAAACTCTGAAAATCCTCACGGCTAAATGACTGCCAGACTGCTAGATCTCAATACTGTCGGATTTCTGAGCTGCCTCTCTGATCTGAACTGTTAGGCCGTCAACTCCAAAATCGCAATGCATAGTGATGGCCAAAGGGAGAGCGGGATCCTGCCCACAGCATGGTTCGTTTGGTTGTAAGAACTTAAATTTCTTGAGTTTAAGGACAAGAACTGTGTGCCTCGTGCACGGTCCCATTACAGAGCTCATTTTGAGTCACAACGCCTTGGGCTAAAGGGACTTCAAATATGGTTATATGGTTCTTGCAAAATGGTACAACCACTTTTCTTTTCTTTTTTTTTAAAGATTTTATTTATTTGACAGAGATCACAAGTAGGCAGAGAGAGGCAGGCAGAGAGAGAGGGAAGCAGGCTCCTCGCTGAGCAGAGAGCCCGATGCAGGGCTCGATCGCAGGACCCTGAGATCATGACCTGAGCCGAAGGCAGAGGCTTAACCCTCTGAGCCACCCAGGTGCCCCGGTACAACCACTTTTTTTAAAAAATTTATTTGACAGAGAGAGAGATCACGAGTAAGCAGAGAGGCAGGCAGAGAGAAAGAAGGAAGCAGGCTCCCCGCTGAGCAGAGAGCCCGATGCGGGGCTCGATCCCAGGACCCTGAGATCATGACCTGAGCTGAAGGCAGAGGCTTAACCCACTGAGCCACCCAGGCGCCCCGATACAACCACTTTTGAAGAGATTTGGCAGTTTTCCACAAAACGAAACATTTCCTTACCATGATACTGCAACTTGCTCCTTGGTACTTCACCCAAGGGAGCTGAAAACACGTCTACACACAAACCCGCCTGTGGATGTTTATACCATAGACCATAATGTTTTATCAAGGTATTAATAGAGAAATTACTCTCTCCCAAATTCAGGGAGGGGGGAAAATAAGAGAGCCAAAGTTCTGGAGACAGATTTGGTTTCAGGGCACCACATCTAGCACTGGGCCCTCGGTCCAATTTCCTGAAGTTTCTGTTCTTAGCGTCATCTTCACCTAAAGCATAGGTCATCTTTGTAACTTGTTAGGAAGAAGTATCCGATGGTTGTAAGATAAAACAAAAACTCTGATTTTTTTCTTGTCTTCTTTAGACTGGAACTATTTCATTTTAATTATTTTTTTGCCAATTCCAAAATTATCTATCTAAACGCAGGAGATTTTTCAAATTTGGAAAACTGGGAATGACATGCATACAGTGTTCAGAGATGATCACTATTATTAACCGAGAATGTTTTCTTCTGGCTAAGTTATTCAATAGTTTTCTAAATTGTGACAATGGCCACAAAATTTATTTATTTTTACACCCTCCTATTAGTAAATAATTTGTTGGTCCAATTTTTCATCATTATGCTCTACAATGAACATTCACATGTATAAACCACTGTCCAACCCCCTGAGCAAGTGTTTGAACAGTAGAGGGCAGTATTGAACAGTTTTCAACTCCACCAGGCTGGAAACCTTGCGAATTTCCTAGATCAGGACCAGAAAACAATTCAAAAACCTACCAATCCATAAAGCTTCGGTGCCTTTTCAAATTCTCTATAGTTGACTCTCAACACAGATGCTAAGGAAAAAAACGGGGCACAGACAAGATTGAGTTGGCTCCCTCCCTGTCCTGTTCGTTATTCAAACCATGTGAGGATCTAGACCCTTTACCCCATTTTGGACCAACTGAGGGTCCGAACAGTAACGCAGCCCTTCTTTTTGTGTGGAGCTCCGTCCCGGCTGCTTTTCCAGGCCCATCCGTACCCAGTGCATTTCCCACATGCTGCCAGAAGAGGGAGATCTCCAGACAAGACCAAACTCATTCCTGTCCCTGTTCTAGTTTGTGGTGAGCAGAAACCTTTTTCCAGGCATTTTTAAGAATTTTTATTAACATATAATGTATTATTAGCCCCAGGGGTACAGGTCTGTGAATCATCAGGCTTACACACTTCACAGCACTCACCATAGCACAAACCCTCCTCAATGTCTATCACCCAAACACCTCCCCGCCCCAGGCAACCCTCAGTTTGTTTTGTGGGAGGCATTAGGAGTCTCTCACGGTTTGTCTCCCTCTGGGTCCCACCTTGTTTCATTTTTATGTGCTGTCTGCATACCGGTTCTGAATGAGTTAAAGATCATCTGAATGAGTTAAAGATCATCGCCTGGGGAGCAAACCTGCTGGCACAGTTTGGCAGGGTCTGGGCAGGGTCGCTGCTGGGAGTGAAGGAAGCAGATAGGAGAGACAGAAGGCCAGTATAATAGTATCTTCTAGGAAAGACAGGCCGGTGTTCACCTACCTAGATTCACACAGTGGAATCCATTCACAACCAGACCCAGAAACATTTCATTAGTAAGTTTTCAACACATCAGCTCCCTTTAGTATTATCTGCCTTCGATTTGTCCGACTGGATTGAAGGAGGACAATCAAAAGGCTTGATCATCTAAGCATCACTGAGTTGGGAATGCACTTTCTTGGTACCCAAAAAGTCCCTCCCCAGAAACAACTGATTTTACAGTAGGCCTTTCTGATACACAGTTATCACTCATGCGGGACTCAGAGTGATCGAAATTATCCACTTTGAAGAACACTGCTCTCAATCCAGCAAGATTCCCAAATGCCCATAAAGTCCAAACACAGTGCTCATTTACCCACTGCTGTGGTGACTAAGCTAGAAAATTCCACATTCTTGCCTGGTATCAAAGGCAGCAAAAAGGCTTAGAAAGGGAGCTGGTCTGCTTATCAACAGGAAAAAACTCTAGTAGATCGAGCTGGCAGATACTGGTCCTCTCCACACCCCAAAGCCATTTAAAAGGGCTCAGACTACAAAGGAAAAAGACTACATACAGTCCACCTCAGGCCACACACTCACCAGAACCACGCTTCCCACCATTTGCTTGGGACATGATCTGTGCAGATACATTTTCCCACATCACCATCAGTGGGAAAACTTCATAGAAGTCCTGCTTCTCAAATAAACATTACAGAAACCATGCATTTCTATTCCCTTTTTCTGGGAGAAGACTCTAATCATATGCCTGTGTGAGAGTGTCCGTATGTTGAAAACTGTTACTTGGAAACACAAAGGGTGATTTTATTTTGGGGGAAGTGTATTTTTTTAGTCATCTCTACACCCAGTGCGGGACTCAAACTTACCAACCTGAGATCAAGAGTTGTACACTCCTCTGACAAAGCGAACCAGGTACCCCTAAAACACGATTTTTAAAGTGATGTACAAGGTGCTTTCATGCACTTACATTTTCAGAATATGCCCTCGAAGGAAAACCCTTATGGTGAACCTAAGGTATTGAAGACACAGTACGTAACAGATTGGTAGCTTCGTTTGTGCCTGCTTCCTAACGCTGTCCTACCACCAGAGGCTTTGAGTAAGCTTGTCAGTCTGTCTTATGCTTTTCTAAGACAAATGAAAAAGTGTCCCTAAAAAGTGTAGAAAGTAGAAGAGAACACATCCAGTAGTATGTATTTTCTGGAGTGAACACCTATATTTTCGTTTTCAAAAATATAAGCCACTCCCTTCATTAAACTATAGGAAAACTGTTAAGAGCTTTGATAGTATTCTATGTATTTTTTTTTTTTTTAAAGATTTTATTTATTTGACAGAGAGAGATACAGCTAGAGAGGGAACACAAGCAGGGGGAGTGGGAGAGGGAGAAGCAGGCTTCCTGCTGAGCAGGGAGCCCAATGTGGGGCTTGATCCCAGGACACTGGGATCATGACCTGAGCAGAAGGCAGTCGCTTAATGACTGATACACAGGGAGCCACCCAGGCACCCCTAATCTATGTATTTCTTAGTATCATCAACAAAATTTGTCATCACAAGCCCTTTCAAGGTCAAAAAACAAGAACAAAACCCCTACAGGCTGTGAAATATTAGTAAGTCAAATTAATGTGAGAATATGGAGAAGTATTTTTAATGATGTCTTAAGAGCAAAACTTGAAATCATTTATGGTATAGAAATCCCACTTTAGTAGACCATATTAAAGCTTTCAGGTGTTACTTTCTAGTAAACTCTGCTTAATCTCCAGCTAAATGTCCAGTTAATCTCCAGATAAATGTCCAGTTAGTCAATCCCCATTTATGAAATCAAACACAAGAGACGTCTGAGGTGTGTGGGCAAATTTACACAGTCCTTGTGGAACTATCGTAATCCCCCTACTTCCCAAGTTTCAAAAGGCACACGATCCCCCCCGAAAAGTCCAAGTACTCTCATAGAAGCTGTGCTCCACACAAGCTCCCCACCTCCAAACTCCACAAATGCAATCAACAGTTACAAATCAATCAACAGGTCCAAAACCTACAGGGTCTGTTCTCACTCTTCCAAATACTTAAGAGATTAAGACATAAAAAGTGTAATTTGTTTCTTCTATTGTAGATGTTTAAAAGAAGACAAAAAAGAGGTCATATGATGTATTGCAAAATTTTAATGCTTTATCCAAACGTAGCTTTCCAAGTCCCGTGGTACAACGATCATCATTTTTGTCAGAGAAAAAGTGCAATATTGCAAAAGCTACAACATTAACTTTTTAAGTTTAGGGTAACCACCGCACTCTGTTCTGTAGGCCCATCAGGCCGGCTTGCTGCTGACATCTGGATCTGGTTAACTTTCTCCTACGGTCTGCAGCATTGTCCTGGAGTTTTTCCAGAAATTCTCTACATTCTAAATCCATCCCGTATATCCCACACACCCAACGCCCCATGTTGTCATGCTCATTAACCACAAAACCTCGAAGGGAGATGTTTAACCTGGATTAAAACTCAGAAAAGCAAAACCGCATGTAGGAGGGGTTCAGGTGACAGTCCCCATTCGTCCCGGCCTCAACAGTGACGCTGAATGGTCCTTGTACATCGGGGCAGGCATACAAAAACAGGGGCACCATTAAGGCCATATTAATAGCCTTTACAAGGTACACTACGGCTGTGCTTCTTAGTAGCTGTCAAACACCAAGAAAAACTGAGTTATCATCTTTAAAAGGGCGTGAAACACCCATGGTGTGCAGGATTATTGTACGGAATAATGCGAATGGGCCCTCGGTAGGAGGTAGTTATTACTCTAGTAGGTGTGACGGTCCTCATTTCAACATCCCACAAAGTCTCTAAACAACTGATCTGCCTCCTTGGCAGACAGTTGGATGGCAGCAGCCATGTGGATGATTTTTTAAAAACCTGTCCAAAGATCTGCATAAAGATAAATCATCCAGAACTTGCATGAATGTTAGAGGACTCTTCCTTCCCTGGTTTCTAGTAGAGACAAAGAGTAATGCTGCCCTAATTCCCCATGACACTCCACGGTTATCTCAATAACGTGTTACCTTCCAAAATTCAAGAAGCCTTTTTCTTCCGGCACACCATTAGTAGGCTGGTGGGGGAGATAACATCTCCACCATCCTATGTGATCACTTATTTTCTGGTTTTGTCTTTTTTTTTTTTTTTAATGGATTTAAGTAATCTCCACACCCAGCATGAGGCTCGAACTCAAGACCTGGAGATCAAGAGTCACACCCTATTCTGACTGAGTCAGCCAGTCCTCACTTTGTTTTGTTTTGAGAAAGAGAGAGCAAGACAGAGAGAGCAAGCACAGCAGGGCATGCAGCAGAGGGAGAGGCAGGAAGCAGGCTCCCTGCCCACCAGGGAGCCCAACAAGAGGCTCAAACCCAGGACCCTGAGATCACCACCTAAGCCAAAGGCAGACGCTCAATCGACTGAGTCACCGGATGCCTCCTATTGTCCAGTCTGTAAGCTGAGTATTGCTCCTGTGATGTGAGGTTGAGATGTGAAGGAAGACCCAGTGTGGATGAGAAATGCCATCATTTCACAGTACGTTTTGCTGCCCTCACTGCACTGGTCTGGGGGTGGGGCGGTTGTGCGGGAGGGAGGAGTTATAGTCCTGTAAGTGACAGCATTTCCTTACTCTCGGAAAAGGAAAAGTCGCTCCTACGTACAAAAATATTATCAGTCTGATCACTTCCTGTTCACTGTGAAATTTAAATGCTCCACGTATAACGTAACACTGAAGAGGACTAGAATACTGTATTTCACATTATTTAGATGAGTAATCTGCTATTTAATTATTAACGCCATTTTAATTTTTAAAAAAATTTTTAAAAGATTTTCTTTGTTTGACAGAGAGAGATCACAAGGAGGCAGAGAGGCAGGCAGGGGGGTGGGGAAGCAGGCTCCCTGCTGAGCAGAGAGCCAGATGCGGGGCTCGATCACAGGGACCGAGATCATGACCTGAGCTGAAGGCAGAGGTTTAACCCACTGACCCACCCAGGCACCCCTACTTAATGCCACTTTAAAAGCTTTTGTTGCTTTTCAAGATTCTGACCAACTAAAGACTAGTCACTGTAAATCTTCTTTATCAGGATAACTTACAGGGGGGGGGGAGAGATGACAGTTCAAACTCACTTGGTCCACAACAAACTGGTTATTCGCTGTTACAGTTTGGGAGATAGGAATTTATGTGCACTTTCTTATTACTAGGGAAAAGTACCAAAATTTTGTCCATCCTCCATACCAGCACTGTAACAGGAACTCAGAACGCAACAAATGCCTTAAAAATGACACCATCCAGGGGCGCCTGGGTGGCCATCGGGCTCGCTCTCTGCTCAGCAGGGAGCCTGCTTCCCCCTCTCTCTCTGCCTGCTTGCGATCTCTGTCAAATAAATATACAAAATTTTTTAAAAAATGACACCATCCTTCCAACCGTTTCTATTTATCCGTTGGGATGATTTGAATCAATTTTTGAAAGCCCTCCGAATGCCCCCCGTTTCGTACCTCTTTAACTACTTTGAAGAAGAAACACCTTCCTATCTCTTAAGAAACTCAACACCCAACAAATCAGGCAGTGAATTAAAATAGAAGTCATGCTATACACAAAAAGCACCCAGAAGTTAATCATGATCATAGACGGCCCACCCCTAGCCGTGGCACCCCCCACAAACCACACTATCCGTGATGCAGCCTCTCTCACGGTTTGGCATGGCTGCTTCCTTCAGAGAAAAAGAAACAATCTGGAAAAAAATGAAACATTTTGGTTTTAATCTATTTTATTGTGTATTCTATGTGTCTCGTAAACACTGTTGCTATGCAAATGGTATATGGCTTATGGCATTAACTTGAGGAAGGAATTCTAAGGAAATCTCAAAGTAAACAAGCTAATCTATAGGAAGTGAGGGATATTTTTAGTTTTGCTAAACTTTCACATTCATTTAAAATTCCACAGAAGAACCAGGCTTCACAGAAGCCATTATATTGAGAAAAATGTGAAGTCTAGAAATCCTACACAGCATTTTTAAGAAAAGGTGTAGATTTGATGAGCAGTGATCTCAAACAATTAGAAAAGAGCAGGTCTTAGACATCTAAATTAGCCAATGGGCGTGTGTGCTGGAGTGGGAAAAAGGAGAGCCAACAGGCAAGTTACTAGGGAGTCAGGCTACACACAGCACACATGCACCAAGGAGCAAATATCAAGTTAGAAGAGCTGTGAGGGCTTTCGACAAATCTGGTACATATAACGCATTTGCTAGACGTATGAATTAAATATTACGATTCATACTTAACAGCCAGATTTCTAGAAAGCATGTTTTAAAAATATGCATTTTTACTATTAGTGCCTCAATCCTGTTTCCGGCTAGCCGTCAACTTTACACTATGTATTTGCTAAAACCACCATTTAAACCAGAGCTAACATTTTAGGCCCCTAAATCGCCAAGTGCACCTTCACTGAAAGTTTCCTCTTAATATAAGCACGCCAAAATGTCAGATATCTTAATTTCGCAAAGACAGGAATTTACTTCTTTAGGACTACAACCAGGGATTAGGCTTTGACAACCTACCTTCAAATTCACCCCAATCTAACACCTGTGTCTTCAGCTGGCTGTTCTGCTTTCCCCCCACAACCCCCCCCCCATACATTCAAGGTCTCCCCTAAGTACAGTCGGGAAGAGTCCTGCGTATGCAAAAAGAAAACGCTGGGCGTGTTGAGTTCTTACGGAGCCAGGTCTCTGCCCCCAAATGCAGGGTGGAGGGAAGGAAGCATTTACTCCACCTGCCACGGAGGCGGAACACAACCAGCCGGCTGCCGCCTTACCTGTGATGGTGATGATTCCCAGCATATTTAACCGTGCACCTGCGGACGGCAAGCACAGCCGGTGCTCCCCCTCCTGCGGGCGGTGGGCTGCAGCAGCACCGGGTCTCGCCAACCCCGTGCAGGCGGGCTGAGATCAGAGAGAAGCGCGCGCCAAGCCACCCTCGGAGGAGGAGGGAGAATTTAAAGAGACTTCGGAGCCGCGGCAAAAAGGGACGAAGGATGCACTTCCCCGGCTAATTTATAGGAGGGCCCGCCCCCGCCCGGGAGCCCCGCCCACCAGGGGCCGCCCCGGAGCCCCCCCCCCCCCCCCCCCCCCCCGCGCGCCAGGACTTGGCCCCGCGCCCAGGTCATGTGTTTCATTTTAAAGGAGAGGAGCCCTCCCTGGAGCTGGTCTGCGTTAATGGTCAGTGGGGCTCTGCAGGGTCCCAGGGAGGGTTTCAGCGTTGCTGGGGTGAAAGAACCCGAGTCAGCAACATTTTATCTGAGCCGTTACTTCATTCCTGGCGCCGATTTACTCCTGCGTCCTCGCCCTTTAGCATGATTTGAAGCAAATAACGGCACAGATATTACAGTCTACGACCATTTTTTTTTTTAAGCGCGCGTTATGCAGCCTTGTTTGTGTGAAGGCTGATGAGGTGCAAAACACGGTTCGCATTTAGCAGCGATAGTATTTTACATTTTCACCACCCATCTGACACACACGGGCCCTGAGCTGAGGGATGGCAACTGGTCTCGTCCGTTGTCCCTTGAGAAGAAGGGTGTTCCAAGGCCAACGTTGTGTCTCCCATGCTCAATCAAACAAGGCAACTTGTAAAACGCCCAAAGACTAGGGCAGCAGGTTTGTTTGTTGTCGTCTTTATGGTACACGTTAACTAAACGTTTAGATCAAACTAGGCCTATTCCGGAATATAGACACTGCCATATTCAAGCACACAGCAAAAAGGTCAGAACCCACATCAAGCACTCATAAAATCTCACGCAGCCTCGAATCTCAAATGCTTTCTCCCTGAAACCTTAGAATGTTCCATAGGAAGACAAAGAGGAAGTGATACACAGGTCCTGCAATTCTGACATGCTTGTGTATGTCACTGTTCTGCAAGGGAACGTGCACCGAGGCCCCCCGGCTTCCTTTCCTTTTCATCCTCGTCCTGTTGATCACTTCATGCCTTGCCTGCCTCACCCCATCACCACGGCCTCTTCCCCTAAGCAAACAAAAGAAAGGTTGTACGACTGTTCTTCCCTTCAGACGGAGCAGCTCAGATCTCACTCATTACTGCTTAGGGGGACAGAGAGCCCTGGGCTGGACCAGAGTGGGCGCCGTAAACAGAAGGGTGGGGCAGAAGCATCAAGAAAAAGCTAGCACGGGGACGCTGGCCCACACCTAGTTGCCTCTTCTGGCCACCAGGAGGCGCAACGCACCAGGGTTGGGCCCAAACTGGGCAAGGTTAAGAAAGCAATGTTGCTAGTAATCAGACCGCGTTACAAAAATCCGCCTCAGCCTCTTTGTTGATCCGGCTTCCCTCTTATATTCCAGACAACACCCAGCCAGGCCGTTAAGTGTCCCCAGGGAACGGAATGATGAGCTCCCTGTCCTGCCGCCTGCGATTCGATACCCAGAGCAGGCCGCATCCTAACCTTTCATCTTCCCTAGAGGGCCCTTAATTGGGGTTCACAAATTGCCTCAATTATAGAGTCTGGTGTGTGTGAAATACTGCTGGTGGAATGGTCCCCCTCTGTAGTCCACGCACGCACACTAAGGGGTCCGGATGGCTCTGCAGTTCTCCCCTCCCCCAACATAGGCGCAGAGCCCGGGGGCTGGGGAGTGCTGGCTGAACAGATCCTGGATGAACGAGCCTCTGGAGGCTGCACAGGTGGTCCACATTAAATGATTGGTCTATAGCCTTCCCAAGCAACAGACCCAACAGTGTGTCCCCAGATACAGCCCACACCCCTCCCCTGAACTGTCCCAGGACCCCCCCCCCCCACCTCAGGGATATGGGCTCTTAGTTTCGCCTCATTTCTCAGCACCAGCTGCTGGGGACAGCACATGGCCATCATCTGGTGTGCCCTCTGAAACACACCTGTCGATTCTGACCTTGCTTAACGGTGCCAACCTGGTGCTTTCCTTCCCATAAGCCCAAGATCTAACAAACCATAGCAACAGCTACTCCACTGGGCTGGACTGGAAGAAACGTCCCTAGTTACCAATTTAAGGCCCCAATAACAACCACAAAGATAAATGTGTTGCTGTGTGATTCTGTTACACCTCTTCTTGTTAGGACACTGGTGACGTCACGGACACATCTCATCTGGGATTCCTAAAGTGGTTAAAACCACAAGGCAGAGCAGGAGAGCATTAGGTGGCAAGTTGCTGACTCTCTCAGCAGAGAGAAAGAGTAAGCAAGGACAGGGCGTGACTCTGTGGGTCGGCATTTACAAAGCAAAGTCACCCAACCGTGTGAAAGCAGCAGTGGCCCTCAGACCAAAGGGTCAATATACAATGCAGGAAACTTCCTTTTGTCATTATGTTCTGATTACATCAAAACTGTAGAGAAAGAAATCATCACCCAAAGCAAAAATTATGGGAAAAATGTTTACCATATCCCAAATAGGTGGAGGACAGCGAAGGTGTTTTTCCCAAATCTTCATGGTTCACTGAACAGATACTGGCCACGTTCTTGCTCTGTGTTAATTACACTGTACATCCGGGGATACACTCGGGTATTATCCTTTGGCCTTGGAGAGCTCATCCAGCGGTAGACACATCTGGAGGCCAATATGGGCACACTCCAGTGTAGCTCACTGCACACAGCACGTGAGCTGGCTGCAGAAAGGGCGGGATGCGTGAAGGGGACAGCGGAAGGCAGTCCACACAGGAGCAGCATGGATAAAGAACAACAACATGACATTGAGCGAATTATGAGTGAGTTCTGTCTAGCTACAAGCTCAGGAGTACCTGGCAAGAGACCAGGGGAAGGGAGGGGAAGGACAGAGATGATAACTGAAATGAGAATGAGAAATACTGTATTTGAGGCTTATGAATTTGAATGACAGCTTAATGGCTTTGTAACACATAATGCTGGTAACAGTATTCATTAATCATGGTAGCCCCAAACTAGAAGCAACCCTGATATCCATCAACCGATGCACAGAAAACAAAATTAGGGATACCTGCAAAGGAGAAGGCTGTTCAGTAATAAGAAGGAATTAAATATGCACGTTCTTTTTTTTTTTTTTTTTTAAGATTTTATTTATTTGACAGAGATCACAAGTAGGCAGAAAGGCAGCCGGGGGCTGGGGGGTGGGGGGAGGAAGCAGGCTCCCCACTGAGCAGAGAGCCCGATTCAGGGCTCGATCCCAGGACCCTGGGATCATGACCCAAGCCGAAGGCAGAGGCTTTAAATCACTGAGCTACTACCCAGGTGCCCCTAAATATGCATGTTCTAACAAAGAGCACATACTGATGTATGGTTTTGTTTTTAGTTTTTAATTTTTTTAATAATTTTTTATTTTTTATAAACATATAATGAATTATTAGCCCCTGGGGTACAGGTCTGTGAATCGCCAGGTTTATACACTTCACAGCACTCACCATAACACATACCCTCCCCAATGTCCATAACCCACCACCCTCTCCCTACCCCCCTACCCCCCTACCCCCAGCAACCCTCAGTTTGTTTTGTTGTTTTGTGAGATTAAGAGTCTCTTATGGGGGGGGGGAGTCTCTTATGGTTTGTCTCCCTCCCAATCCCATCTTGTGAAATATGTTTTTTTGTTAGATTTATTATTTTGAGAGAGAGAGAGAGAAAAGGAGTGGGAAGGGCAGGGAGAAGAGAGAATCTCAAGCAGACTCCGGGCTCGATCTCACCACCCTGAGATCTCGACCTGAGCTGAGACACGGTTAACTGACTGCACCACCCAGGCACCCCTTGAAATATTTAATTCCATTTAAATGAAATGTCCACAAGAAGTGGATGCCTAGAACCAGAGGGGTGGGGAGAGCGGGACTGACTGCTAACAGGTTTCGGGGTTCTTTAGCCTCCAAGTGGGATTGAGCATTAAAGCCACATGTGAGAACCGGGGCAATGCGGAGATGGACACCAAACCCAGGCCTCCGCACCCCACGTCACTGCCTCTCCAAAGCGGTATTCCCTTGCAGGCAGAGCAACCAAAACCCCACGAGGTCTCCTCCTCTGGCAAGAAGAGGGCCGGTAACATCCAAGGGAGCGTCTTCACCACCTTTACAAGGCTTCAAGGGACACCTGGGTGGCTCAGTGGGTGAGTGTGTGTCTGCCTTCAGCTCAAGACATGATCTCCGGGTCCTGGGATCGAGTCCTGGATGGTGCCCCACAGTGGGCTCCCTGCTCAGCAGGGAGTCTGCTTCTTCCTCTCCCTCTGCCCTGCTCGTGCACACTCTGTCTCTCTCAAATGAAATCTTCAAAAAAAATATACATACATATATATTTTTTAAAAATGAAAGGCTTCAAGATAAACTCAGGGTGAGCTCCAAGCTGCCAGAAGTTAAACACAGACACAGTCTCAAAGACGGGAGCAGTCATGTGCAGGATGGGTGTTCTCCTGGGCTCCGCCCCACGCTGCAAACCCTGAATACCAGCTAACTGAATTTTACGGTCCCGTTGAACTGGTCGTGTTTATACAGACACGGTTACTCTGACTCAAAATCCTCAAGACAAATACTGTGAGTGGTTCCTTAAAGGGACTGTGGTGATACCACAGAGAGGCTAGAAGGGGATTTAAAAATGACTTCACAATACAGTTTAAAACAAAGCAAGGGGAAAATATTTGGAAACTCAATACAAATGATAAAAGTGATGTAATTTAAGTATTATTTCGCCCCTCATTGAGTCCATATTGAAACATTCTTTGATTTGGCAATTCTGTTTCTGCGAAATACACCCAATGAGAGGCAGAGAGAGCCTAAGTGTTCCACTAGTAGGAAGGGGGGATATTTGGCAAAAACATCATCTTTGAAGCAGTTAATGACAAGGAAAATGGTTACACTGGTACAGAAGTCCACACCTTTGTTCAGGGTGAAAAGCACGATATAAACTATATATTCACTCTAACCCCAATTCTGCTTTGCTGAGGAAGAAGGTCCAGAAAGAAAAATAACGAAAGCCAAACATAGTGGAACTACAGGCAATCTCAGAATCTTCCTATCCTTTTTTTTTTAAAGTAGGCGCCACTCAGGACTGGAACTCCTAATCCTGAGGCCAAGACTTGAGCTGAGATCAAGAGTTAGACGCTTTACCAACTGAGCCACCCAGGTGCCCCAATATTTTCCTACATTTTATGCATCTTCCACAACATTGTGGTCAGATGAGCAGAGCACATCTCTGGGTTGGACGGGATGGCGTCCAGCACTACCAGACCTTGAACCCCAAAGTGATGCCTCTGATATTCTATAAAACTGCACAGTGGTTCAAAATACCATGATCCTCAACTCTCCAATCACTGGAACACCGCAATTAACAAACTGAAAGGAGACTGAAGTTTAAATGTAATCTTTTAAAAATTAGGAAATACGGGGGCACCTGGGTGGCTCAGTGGGTTAAAGCTTCTGCCTTGGGCTTAGGTCATGATCTCAGGGTCCTGGGATCGAGCCCCGCATCGGGCTCTCTGCTCAGCCAGGAGCCTGCTTCCCCCTCTCTCTCTCTGCCTGCCTCTCTGCCTACTTGTGATCTGTCTGTCAAATAAATAAAATCTTTAAAAAAAAATAAATGAAATAAAAAAAATTAGGAAATACGAAAAACTTACACATCCGGTGAGGTGCATGAATGAAGAGGAATCAATTCTTTCCTGAGAGCCTTGTGTCCAAATCCTCTATTCATCGTGGGTCTGAACACTCCTGTCTTTGATGTTGTCAAAACGGATTCCAGGGTTGCCTGGGTGGCTCAGTGGGTTAAAGCCTCTGCCTTCAGTTCATGTCATGATTCCAGGCTCCTGGGATCGAGCCCCGCATTGGGCTCTCTGTTCAACAGGAAGCCAGCTCCACGCCTCCCACCCCCATCTCTCTGCCTGCCTCTCTGCATACTTGTGATCTCTGTCTGTCAAATAAATGAAAAAAAAAAAATAATAATAATAAAATAAATGGGAAAAAAAAAAAAAAAGGATTCTGAAGTCTGAAAAGCTATATGGCACACGGTAAAATATTAGAATTCTCTGTGCTTCAACTAATGGAGAATAAATATATGACCCACAGTAATGTTATTCTGAGGTACAAATGAAGGTTTTAACACTAGCACTACTGAGTATATTCTAGAAGGAGAGTAAATGTTAGCTATTAGCTCACTTAAAAACCATGCCCTTTTCTTTTCTTTTTTTTTTTTTTTAAGATTTCATTTATTTTTTTTGACAGAGATCACAAGTAGGCAGAGAGGCAGGAGGAGGGCGGGGAAGTAGGCTCCCCGCTGAGCAGAGAGCACATGCAGGGCTCCATCCCAGAACCCTGGGACCTGAGCTGAAGGCAGAGGCTTCAACCCACTAAGCCACCCAGGCACACCCTTTCCAACTGGGGTGATACTGTTCCCAATGGGAGGAAAGCTGGTTTCATGATGGGGAGGCTGTGTGTGCATGACGCAGATGGACAGAAGATATCCGGTACGTACACTGAAAGACACAGTACATCTGTGCTTTCTGAATATTATGGGGGGAGATGCTACAAAAATATCTAAAAAGATTCCTTCCTGGAGCGATAACGAAAAAAAGGTTGAGAAATACTGCTTGCAGTATCGGTAAGTCTCATTTTGAAGAATCCTCTGAAAAATATTTCTGGGAAGGCAAAAATGCCCCTTTGTTATTAAACATGCCTCTTTTCCTCTCACTTTGCCAGAAAAGAAAGAGAGGATCTTAATTTGCCTGAATTCTTAACGAAAAGGAGTCAGGGGGCTGGGGTGGGGTGGGGGAAGCAGCCAAAGGTTGAAGCGGCCGAAGGTTGAGTCGAACAACAGCGGTGGTGGGCCCAGCACCCACTCGCATTCCACATCTGCCCTCCCGGTTCATGGTGTGACCCCCACGCAAGCCACATACACAACTTCCAATGTTAGAGCAGCCACACCAAAATGAGCTAAAAAAAAAATTGAGGTCAATTTTATTACGCTTTATTTAACCCACTATTAACATAATGTTATCACAACATGTACTCAGTACAAAAGATGATTAATGAAAACATTTTACAATGTTTCTGTTGCACTAAGTCTTTGAAACCTAGGATGCACTTTGTTCACAGAGCGTATTCTCAGATTAGAAGAATTTCAAGGGTTAAATAGCTACCTGCGGCCAGAGAACAGCTCTGAAACCTCAAACCTAACTGAATGTTCTTGCCCTTTCTTTTCTTTTTCTTTTATAATGTAGGCTCCACACCCAACATGAGATCTGAGATCATGACTCACACATTCTACCTCTGAGCCAGCCAGGCACCTGGAACGTTCCCCTCTTTCTGCCATTTTGTCAGCAACAATCCTATCCCTGTTTTAATTTTCTAGCCTTCTAGATAAAATTACCGAGATACCCAGTCACAGAAACGCCCTCACTACCTCAGCGCCCAGTTTAGAGCTGACCCTTCCACTCACCTAGAATTCTCCAGCGTAAGCCCAAATCCTACAGTAAGGCCATTCCACCTCTCCATTACTGTGCTCCCACACAGGAATTCTCCCTTGGCTTAGCACTTAAATAAACCAAACTTGGTTGGACTAACGGATGAGGTCCTTGGTGGCCTCTACATGGCAAGCAATAAAATTCCCATTGATAGATTTAATTGGTACACTTATCTTTTCCACTGCCTCTTAATTTGTTAATATATTTAATATGTTTAAATCTATTATTTTTCCACCAACTTTTACAGTAATCACATACAACAATAAGGTACTTTAAATGATTTTTTACTTAAAAGGTCATCCTATGGGTATATTTAGATCGGCTTAAAAAATAATTATAAAGCCAAAGTTGACATTAGCAGAAGAAATGTATTTAAGCATATAATTTTTTTAAAGTCAGTGTAAAATTTACTGTGTAGATAGAGAGTAAATTCTGGATGACAGCGTATTTTATCATTTACTCCCTCCAGAAAACATACTCATGGATCATCAAGATGAAATGCATAACCCAAGGTCAGAGAAAAACAGAAAAAGGTAAGAAATTCGCAGTGGCAACCAGTTTGAGCACCTCAATACACGGGCATCCTAGACGGGCAGTAGAAAAAGTAATTAACTCCACTTAACGCTACAGAAATCTCCAAAAGCCTCGCTGAACCTAACGCAAATAGATTCAGGTGAAAAGACCCAAGACACAGATGAGTGGATGAACCGAATGTGATATATACGAACAATGGATTGTCACCCAGCCTTAAAATGGACAGAAATCCTGTCCCATTATTACGGCGCAGGCAAACCCTCAATATGTGAGGGGAACAGTGACGCAAGCCATTCACACAAGGGCAGGTCCCTCCTATGTGACGTACCACAATTTTTGAAATTCTATTAAAAAAGTAAAAAAGACCCCAGTTTCCCCCCTTCCTAAAGTCTTTATAGCCAGACCCTCTTCAGTCACTAGTCCCAGAGGTGACAGGAGTGGAGTTCAGTCTCCAGGCCAGGAGTGGGAGGTGGGGGGAGCAGAGACTCGAAGGCACAACAAAGCACCCCATCATGAAAGACAAGAGGCGGTCAGTCACCCCACTCCCACACTCCCTCCCTTACTAGGCTCCAGAAAGGAGTCTGTACACTTGGGGGAATGTGACCAGCCCAAGAAAAGACATGTGAAGTGAAGATCAACCAAATCACCCTCCAGGGATGGCCACGTTGCCCCAGTAACACAATCCAACCAACTCATTTTTTTTTAATGATTATTTGTTTACCTTTCTTTAGAGAATGGGAAAGGAGAGCGAGCGAGCACGCACGAGCAGGGGCATGGAGCAGAGGGAGAGGGAAACAGACTTAAAAAAAAAAAAAGAAAGAAAGAAAAAGATCTTATTGGGGCACCTGGGTGGCTCAGGTCATGATCTCAGGGTCCTGGAATCGAGCCCTGCATCGGGCTCTCTGCTCAGCCAGAAGCATGCTTTCTCCTTTTCTCTCTGCCTGCCTCTCTGCCTACTTGTGATCTCTGTCTGTCAAATAAATAAATAAGAGAGCAGGAGAGTGGGGAGGGTCAGAGGGAGAAGCTGACTCCCCGCTGAGCAGGGAGCCTGATGCAGACACAATCCCGGGCCTCCAGGATCATGACCTGAGCTGAAGGCAGTCACCCAACCAACTGAGCCACCCACTCTTAAGTTGCCTTAAGACTCTTAAGCTGCCTCTATGCCTGGCATGGAATCTCATGCGGGGTTTGATCTCATGACCTTGAGATCATGACCGGAGCCAAAATTCAGAGTCAGACAGTAAACTGACTGAACCACCTAGGCTTGCCCCCCACCCACCGATTTTTAAATATGACAAACCAGCCCCCAAATCAGATATATAATGAAAACACCTATTGTGAAAGACAAAAAAGCAATCTGGAAGAGACAGAGGCAATGCAGAGAAATCGACCTTCAAAGCAATCCAAAGACAGATAATGCAGCCAGGAAAAAAAAAAAACAAAAACAAAAACCAGGATTCTTCAAAAATGAATTTTAGGGAAAAAAAAATCAGTTCTTAGAAATAAAATAACAAAATGAAAACTAGTCTTTAGGATATTTTCCCAGAAAATAGAGCCAAATACAAAGAGACAAAGAAATAAATAACAGAAGGGGGGAAAAAAAAGATTTAATGAGGGCCATTCTAGAAGGTCTTAAATCTGAGTAACAGTAATTCCAAAAAGGGAACAAAGGAAAAGATGGGAATGGATGAAATAAGTTCCCCGGCATGTGATAAATGGATTCGCAAGGAGATCTATCGCTGTAAGATTTTCAGAAGACTTTCAGGACAGAAAGGACACTATAAGCCACCCAAGGGATTAAGAAGCAGGTCAGCCTCAGACTCCGACAGTGATACACGTATGAAGACAACACAGAGAATCCTAACACGCTTGAGGAATGAACGGAAAAATCAACCCAACTGGTGGTGCTGAAGGCCAAAATCTGACACACAGGAGGAAAATGTTGCTCTTCTGTGAAAGTTCATTCAAGGAGCTTAGACAATGAGGCTAGACAATGAGGCCACCGAGCCCTCAGCTCCGCAGGAAGCTACTAATGTGGAAACCAAAGCAGCCTCCATTTATCTGGGACAAGCAATGATTTGCAAAGTGGAGATTATCTTACTCTGATCTTTAGCTCCTGGATCCCACCGTGTAGGCTGTGTGCTGAGGCTCTCGATGAGTGAACACCAAGAGAGCGACTGTAATTCAAACATCAGAAATACGTATCAAAGGATATTGACGAGTCCTTCACGCTACTTGGCTTTGGCTCATTAAGCAACATCCCTGATAAGAGGACCCTTTATAGGATTCTCCAGCAATGCACTTATCTCCTCTCTAAGCCATTCTTTCCGCACAGAATACTGGGCGGAAAGCCAACTACTTTCTCTCGAGCTCAAGAGGTGGGGAAATTAAGCAAGTCTGAAAAGGCGGGAATATTGAAACCGAAACCCCGTTATGCTTGGCAAGCGTCCATCAAGCACATTCATACTCGAAAGATGTAATAAGCCCCTGGCATGTCTCTTTAAATGGAGATGGCTTATTTTCTCTGGCAGTGTTTTGCCTGGGGAAGAAAAGATGAAAGCAAAAGACAGGATAAATGTTTTCAAATACTTAGAGGGCCACCATGTGGAAAAGGGAGGTGAGTTTGTTCTAGACAGTTCCAGAAGGCAGCACAGCTTGGGCAGGGGAGGGCATGTCTTCCCCGAGGTGAAGTAGTAACTGGCTTCCTGTCACGGAGAAAACTCCCTACGTCGGAGTTTGAGAGAAGAGCCTCCTGCCAAGGGGCCGGAGCCTGGTCTGGACCACCTCTAAGTCCCCCTCCGCGATGGCCACTAAACCTGACTTTGCGGTTCTTTCAATCATGCGGACAGGACAGGTGTTGGGGGCTCAACTGTGCCCTCTCCAGATTCAGATGCTGAAGGCCCTAATCCCCAGCGCATCAGAACGTGCTTGTGTACAGAGAGGGGATTAAGTCAAAGAGACCGTTATGGTGCGTCAAATCCAACCTGACAGGTATCTTTTCTTTTTTCTTCTTCTTTTTTAAGATTTTATGTATTTAACAGAGAGAGAGGAAGAGAGGGCACAAGCAGGGGGAGCGGCAGGCACAGGGAGGAGCAGGCTCCCCACTGAGCAGGGAGCCTGACACGGGGCTGGATCTCAGGACCCTGGGACGTGAAAGCAGATGCCCAACCACCTGAGCCGACCAGGCGCCACTTTTTTTTTTAAATGACAGGAATCCTTATAAAAGGAGACTGAGACACATAGGCCAGTGATACACACATACAGGGGAATGACTGGATACCACCAGCAGGTGGCCATCCGGAAGCCAAGGCGAGGCCTCAGAGAACCTGCGGACACCTTGAACTTGGACTCTACAGCCTCCAGAATCGGGAGAAAGTAAATTTCTGTTGTCTAAGCCACCTGCTCTGTGATATTTTATTGTGGCCGCTCTACGAACTACAGAGCAGGATAACTGCCCTGGGCTTGCCAGTCTAAGCACTGCATGCTCAGACACGGGAAAGTAACCAGTCCATTCATTTAATTACATCTTCCCTGTAACTAGTCACACTGTCCCGACATGTTAACTACAAAAGCAGTTTGTAAAAATTCAAAGTGTAGAAAAGCTACATTTAAAAAAATAATAAAGAACCAACCCAATAATCAGCTAAGATACTCTGAAACTATGGTTTGGGGGAAAATATACCCAGCAACTACATCTTCCGAAAGTTACCTAAGCATCATTATTTACGTAACATGGGGACATTTAACATACCATTGCTAGAACCATTCAGGGTTCGCTACATTAGGAGAAATTAGATTTTTTTAAAAAATCTTTTTAAAGTTTATTTATAATCTCACCCAACCTGGGGCTTGAACTCACGACCCTGAAATCAAGAGTCGCATTCTCCTGCAACTGAGCCAGCCAGGTGAACCTAAACTGGGACTGTTTTAAGAATGAGTCAGTCAGAGAAAAGATCTAAAGAACTGTCAACTAAATTAATAGCTAGAATTTAATGTTTCCATTAGGGGTTAGTCACAATTAAAGAACCGGTAACCGTGGACCATTACAGTCCCTCCAAGGGAAAGGGTCTGAAGGTTGGTATGTAACGAAGACCAGCCTATAGACCATCTCACCTACGTGCCTCCTCACATGGGCCAGAACTCACCCTGCTCAGTGGACTGGAGTAGCCTCAAACTATAGCTATTTCTAGGTGAGCCTTCGAAGTATCTTAAGGTTTAATGACAGTATTCAGGGCAGACAGATATGGGATTTACCAGTATCTGTCAAAAAATAGGGCCATAATCAATCCTGTGATATAATTTCCATTTCCCATACAGGGGGAGAGACAGGTTACCATGTAGCCACATTTATGAAACTACGTAGCTTTCTTTCATACCTGAATGATTATTTATTAAGACATTCCTGAACAAATTTTCCCCTCTTGAGCTTTTTTCATTAAATTAAAAACTTCATATATACAAGAAGACCTTTTAAAAAATATTTTTTAATTTTCATTTTTAAGTAATCTCTATACCCAGTGTGGGACACGAACTTACAATGCTGAGATCAAGAGTTGCTTGCTCCACCCACCAAGCCAACCAGGGGCCCCAAATCTGGAAGAGGACTTCTGACATCAGACTAAAAAGAAAAAGTATCTTTACAAAAAGGCATAATGAAATTACCAGGTAGGTTCCCACCTGCCCAAGGTCACTGGGGTGTCTTCAACAGCTAACCCCATCACTGGTTTTTCTATTACCAGCAATACTGATGTTACTCAGTCCTAGAATTTCAGAGATGACTGAGGATGCTCATTTTACATATGGAAACTGATGGTCAGTGAGATTAAGAGATAGATTCAATTCAAGGGCACACAAAGAAATGGTGACTAGAGCAGCCCCGTGATTTTGTCCCCTAGAATCAACTGAGCAGAAAAGGGACGACCAGAAGTCCTTCCTTCCTCATAACCCCACCATTTACCAAGTTAGAAGGAAAAGTAAGGTTCACCGGACTGCCAGACTTGAATACAGCTCGAGGGAGAAATTCTTCTCTGTATAGGTTAGCTGTTAATTACTTTTAAAAAAAATCTGTTTCTTTAAAGAGGAAAGAGTAGTTATTTGTTCCCAGAAATTTGTCAAAGACATAGTCATTTCAGAGAGGAACGCTACAAACACTCCCGCAGAGCAGAGGAATGAGTAAAAACCGGTTCCCAGAAACTGCAAAAGTACACACTCCTGCTGATGTTCAAGGCTTATTTTATGAGCGTTCCCCCTAGTTTTCAGAACATTACGAAAACAGGATACAGCTTGAGAAAATGCCACGCCGTAACACTGTATTGTAAACACCAAAGCGGGGGTAGGGGGGAGCGCTCTGTCGTTTGAGCGCACCCACTGGAAAGCATCCCCGAGCAGGTCAGGGTCTGACCTCACCTTTCCAGGCAACACCTGGATGAGCGACGGTCAGCACCTGCGAGAGCCCAGCCTGGTGTGCGGAGAAGGACGCAGCTTCACTGGTGCTAGAACGTTGTGGTATTTAACTATGTGAAAATGAGACAACGGTGTGAAGCTAACAGACGCTCCTCTCCCATGAGTGGAAAAGCCAAACTGCTAACTCTAACCATTCATTCATTCAAGTACTTGCTTCCTAGATTTTAGCAGAGCTGGAGGTAAGAGACATGAACCACGCCACATGCTGACAAATGGCGTGGGAAAAAGAGAGAAGGAATGGAGGGCAGTGATCTGGGCAACAGGCATGTATGTCTTCATGAGAATACGAAGTACCAATTATGGCACCAAGTCGAAGAGAAAAGCGATTGAGTGTGTATGTCTTCACTGCTGAGAGCACAGCCTCTCACAGAAGAACATGTATGGGGCGGGGTGGTCCACCTTCTAACAGAGACCTGGAAAGGACCTTAGGTATTCACTGTCCAAATAAAGATACTAGATGATCACAACTACTAGCAATTAACTCCAGAATGGATTTTCTGTAAGGTAATAAGATCTGCGGGGAGGGCTGTTGATCATTTGGCGGTAAATAACCTTCTGGCCTTACCTTTTGGCCTTTCCATATCCCAAAGGCACTAAACACCACAATCTGGTAGGTTTCAAACAGCAAAATGAATAAAAGCTGAGACAGTGACATTAAGCACCATGAGGAAGATGAAATTCTCCGTAATGTTGCAAACTGAGCTTCTAGATAGCTGAGCACGCCATACTCCATTTTTTTTGTTTCTGTATCTGGGGGATAGGAGCCAGATGCAGAAAAACTGGAATCCTACAGAATGTAAGAAACACGCTCTCTCAAAGACTTCTGTTTAAAGTGACAACATTTGGGGGTTTCCCTGTTTGTAAATTTTTCTCGGGATCTGAGAAGAGTTTTTCCCCAGGACTGCCTATCCTGTTTGCAGTAATGACCCTCCTCACAGTTTTTTAGAGAGATTTTAGGGGTGCCTGGGTGGCTCAGTGGGCTAAAGCCTCTGCCTTCGGCTCAGGTCATGATCCCAGAGTCCTGAGATGGAGCCCCGCATCAAGCTCTCCTCTTTCTCTCTGCCTGCGATCTGTCAAATAAATAAATAAAATCTTTTTTTAAAAAAAAAGATTTTATTCTTTTTTTTTTTTTTTTTTAAAGAGAGTCAGGAGGGACAAGGGGAGAGGGAGAGGGAGAATGTCAAGCAGACTTCCTGCTGAGCAGGGAGTCCCTTGCCAGGCTCCATCTCAGGACACTGAG
The DNA here is from genome assembly GCF_922984935.1 of Meles meles. NCBI lineage: Eukaryota > Metazoa > Chordata > Mammalia > Carnivora > Mustelidae > Meles > Meles meles. The sequence goes on from NC_060070.1 coordinate 15,827,657, forward strand.
AACATGACCTGAGCCACAATCAAAAGTCGGATGCTTAAAGGCCAGAGCCACCCAGGCGCCCAGCTCCTCACCATTCTGATCAGTGTAACAAAGCCTGTCCCCCTGCTTAGCTGGCTGCTACTTTCAACGCAGCTGGCTCCAGAGTGGCAAACTGCTGCTGTGGTACATGCCCTCACTCTGGGCAGGCACTCAGTAAAAACCACATGCGAACAAAGATTTGTTATTTTTTCTGTGTGTGTAAAATTTAAAAACCAAGGCGATGACTAACATTTGTTCACACAAACAAACGTGACCTACGGAAACACAGAAATCACCTACTTTATAATGTTTGCTGTGTCTACTCTGCAGAAAGGCAAATCTCAAAAAGGAAACAAGTAACACACTCGTAAATGATAAATTCAAATTATTAAGACTGGAGACAATCACTTGCGTAGTTGCACACAGCAATGAGTTGAACAGGTAGGCTTTAATAAAAATACGTATTACCCAGGAGTGGCTGGGTGGCTCACTGGGTTAAGCATCTGCCTTCAGCTCAGGTCACAATATCAGGGTATGGGATCGAGCCCCATGTGGGCTCTCTGCTCAGTGGGGAGCCTGCTTCCCCTCATTCACTCCCCCTGCTTGTGCCCAAGCACCCGCACTCTATCTCTCTCTGTCAAAGAAATAAGATCTTTAAGTACATATATTATCCAAATAAAGAAGTCTTCAACTTTTTGGTTTTATAATATTGAATTTTCCCATCTGGTTGGGAAAATAATGTGTGCAACAGATACTAAAGTTAATTTTTTTTTCCATCTGAAAGTTTTAATTTGCAAAAGTTTCAAATATAAAATTTGACCTGGACCCACATGTAATGTTTTAAAAATCATTCCTGTTGAGGCATTTAACTCCTAGAGCCACAGGCCACTAACTGTAATAAAATGACAGTTTGGGATGAAGAGGGTTTTTAAAAAATTTTTCCACAAAAGCAGATTTTCCACAAAACTAATGGCACTTGTGTGACCACTGTGAATCTTGAAAACAGCATGACATGAAAGAACTTTCTAGTTGGGAAAAGGCTGCTGTTCAACTGAAGAGTTTTTTGTTGTTGTTGTTGTTGTTTTCCCCCCAGAAGCATTTTTTTTTTTAAGATTATTAATTTGACAGAGATCACAAGTAGGCAGAGAGGCGGGGGAAGGGGGAAGCAGGCTCCTCGCTAAGCAGAGGGCCCGATGCGGGGCTCGGTCCCAGGACCCTGAGATCATGATCTGAGCCGAAGGCAGAGGCTTAACCCACTGAGCCACCCAGAAGCAGTTTTAATAAACGAAAACCACCTTAAAAAATTCAGGAGGACAAAATCTCCAAGGCTAAAGTAATTTATTGTGAATTCTTTTCATGTAATTTTTTTTTTTTTTTAAGATTTTATTTGTCAGAGAGAGCAAGAGAGACAGTACAAGTAGGGGGAGAGGTAGGAGAGAGAGAAGCAGGCTTCCCACTGAGCAAGGAGCCTGATGCAGGACTCGATCCCAGTACTCAGGGATAATGATCTGAGCTGGAGGCAGACACTTAACGGACTGAGCCACCCAGGCACCCCATTTTTCCCCCCAATAATTACTGGTTCTCAACCCTGACTGTGTACTTTCTGTAAGATGGCCCGTGGAATTCTACAATCTTCAAGTCCTCTCCAAAATCCCTCTATGCGTACCTAAGCCTGATGCACATAGAGACGTGTAGGTAGCAAGCAGCTCCTTCTGTCACCTGGGGAACGTTTACAAGGAAACAGGATTCCATTTTCCTTATAGGAAGAGGATGGGTTCTGAATTGCCAGTATGTCTGGCTTCAGCAAGAAAGCTAACAAGTCAAGGTCAGACAATACTTTCATGTCTGGCTTTGTCTAAATATAGTCGGCTGCTTTAAATTAAAAACCCGCTAGCAGGAACGCCCCTCGTTCATCGTTTTCTCCCATGGACTGAGCCGCCTGGGGCAGGACGCAATCCCACTGTTGGTCAATCTTCCTGGGGAAGGAGGGGGGTCAGTCTACTCGTACTGATGATGTGGACAGTAGTAGAAACCAAGGTCCCCGCAATCCTACGTGTTACCTACTCAATTATGCCTTCACTGACATCCCCATAAGCTTCTGTGTAGAAGGGATTTCTGGAAATAACGATAAAATCTAGCCACAGGCGATCACTGTAGTCAAAATGAAAGCATAAAAAGGGGCGCCAGGGTGGCTCAGTCGGTTGGGCATCCGACTCTTGGTTTCGGCTCAGGTCCTGATCTCAGGGTCCTGAGATCAAGCCCTGCATCAGGCTCCACACTCAGCAGGAGTCAGCTTGAACAGTCTCTCCCTCCACCCCTTCCCCCGCTCGCTCGCTCTCTCAAATACATACATAAATCTTAAAAAAAAAAAAAAAAAAAAAAAGACATGAAAAATTACTAATGATTATAATGCCAGGCAGCCAAATGAAGACAGAAGAGAAAACAAGTGCACCAAGCTTATTACAGACACTAATAAGCCAATGGATTATTGCCTAAAACAGTAAAAGCTCATCCAAAAGGCAGGGCCCTGAGTTGGTGGCCCCTGCAGGCCTAGGACACCCACCCGTCTTTCAAAGGACAAGGTGTATTAATGACCACTTTTCTTACAAGAGGTCTTTGCTATTTGTTCAGAACCCTGAGGCCACGAAGAGAAGCCTGGGTCAGCTCAGGGAGACCAGGGAATGATCCTCTGTGAAGGCCTGACCTTGTCCCTTCTCCTCTCCCTCATCTTCTGGATCACATACGTCAGCGTCCCAGGGGAACCCCACCTCACTCATGTCAGTGATCCCACACCGCTAGCAAATACTTGCTTTCACAGCCGTTACCCGGCACACTTAGCCTCGTTGGGTTTCCACTGAACACTGCTCAGAGGATGCTGTGCCAAAAGACAAGCCGATGGACATGTCCAGCAAGGTGAAGAAGGCAGTGATTGAGAGCTTGTGTTTGGTAACTTGCTGACCTTGGGTTTGAGTCGTGACACCAGCGTCACCCACCTCATTCAAGACCATCGGGCACAAAAGCACAGTTCCAGGACCCATGGTAAAAACCTGCAAAGTGGTGGCTGTTATGATGAGTCACCTCACTTTGGCCCGAGACCCGTCAACCAGTCTAACCCTTGTCTCCCCCAGTCCCCGGCCTTACTCACGCTCTGATCTCAAATGATGGCACCCCCAGAACTCAGACCAGCTCTCATTTCTTGCAAATTCATTTGATACCCACCATGTTAATCTTCCCTTCATCATGTATATATCCTATAGACCCGCTTCCTCTCCCCCTGCAATGGTAAGCGGTAGGCTGTCTGTCCATCCGTTTGTTCCCCTTCCCTGCAGCACAGAGCACAGGGGCTTGGCCTGAGAAGGCTCCAGACCTGCTGTGGCTCGACTGGATTCAAAAGTTGCCATGGGAAGGACAGAGCACGGGACTTTGGAATGTGAGCTGGGACCATTCCAATTCTTTTGGTGGAGATGATTTGAAAGTTTCACACTAGGTCATGCAAATCCTCCCTTCTGTGAGACTGTATATATTTCTAACTTTATATTGTGCCTGTGGTGTTATATAAAGATCAGTCTTCCCACCAACTTCAAAAGCAGCTCGCGGCTGGAAGCAGCTCCATGGGGGCAGTGAACAAGAAGAGAAACAGGTTCCACATGTTAGGAGAGTCTCATTTAACCAAGGCAATGGCCAGTCTCCTCCCCTGGGACTTTCCCCCTCATCTGTCTTGTTCACATTGCGAAGACTCACTTCACTTCCTGCCAAATCATCGTTTTATGCATCTTCGATAGTGGTCGTTAAATTATCCTTTGCTTATGAGTGAATGGAATGAGGAGGCAAGAACTCCAGAGCGGAGGACGTTTCTTCTCCAACCTGGGGAGGTTGGACAAAGGCCCACGGGTCAAGGTCCTTGCTCCTGACCTGAAGGTATGGTCCCTGCGACCTGACGTGGGCTCACTCCAACTAGTGACATTGTGGTGATTTACTTTCCAATAACCACCCCCACGGGGCCTCTAGGCTCAGGAGCTAAAAAACACATGCAGCAAATCATAGTTTGGGTGAAGAGCAGCATGCACCCTGAAACATCCATTTCTAGAAAAATCTGTGCAAAGGGAGCAGGCTACTCACTAGAGTGGGAGATACTGAATCTTAATGCAACCACGACTCGGGGGGTTTCCAACAAGATTTCACATCAGTACCAGACAACTAGTTGGGACCAGGCAACAATTAAAACGAAACAGAACAAAAAACCACCAACTTAAGTTCCAGACAAAAATGCCTAAGGAAGATGAAACAGGACTTCGTTTCCTATACCCAAATAGCAGCAGAACTTCGTATACCTGGGTGCAGAGGCCACACAAAAGGTCTGATAAATACTTCCTTCTGTAACCAATGGATTGCGTCTGTTGTCAACATCACCCACCCTGGGGTAGGACACCGAGTGGTCCAACCAGCCCGGCTTCCATTGTTTCACTGGATTCAGAGCAGGTGTTGTCTGCCCTAGAGTCCCTACTTCTTCTGCCCAGAGACTGAAAAGCTGCTTACCATCTGTGACAATGGCTTCTTCCTCCTGGCCATTCAGGGCTCCCTCCTGGGGGCTGAACTCTTCTTCCTCAGCTAAGCCATTGGCACTAGACAGCTGACCATTCTTCTGCAGGAGCTAAGGGGAAAAAACAAAACCATGTAAACTTACTGTCAACGGTAATGAAGATTTTAAGTGTCCAATGAGCTTGAATGATCCAGCTACCTTACAAAAGGTGTCCCAGGAGCTTTATCAAGGAGACAGGGCTTTGTATCTGGGTACATGAGCACACCACTCCTTTATCCGCTCAGTCATCCAAACACGGGCATGATCTACACACCCACCATTCCAGGCCTATTCGAGCGATGACACTGAGTTAAGTCAGATGCGCCCCAGCCCCTCTGAGTTGACAGACTACTAAGAAAACTAGACTTTAAAAAATTGCTGTTTTTGTTTTTCAGGGCACCTGGGTGGCTCATTTGGTTAAGCGACTAATTCTTGTTCATCTCAGCTCAGGTCTTGATCTCAGGGTCTTAAGTTCAAGGCCAGGGATGGGGTCCACGCTGGGTATGGAACCGACTTCAATAAAAATAAATAAATAAATAAATAAATAAATAAATAATAAAAAAAGTTTTTCCCTTTAAAACAATGTTTCCTTGTGATGAGATGCAGGGTAGGCATATTTGACCAAAGTGTATACCTAAGTGGCAACATGTCCTTCTCAGGAAAAAGGACAGACACGTAAGCAATCGATCAGGGAATACACAGAGCCAGTCACAAACAGAAGAGGAAGTACGGATAAAGCTAGATCTCCGACCCCACACGATGGGCATATGAGAAACGGTCCGGGGAAGCAGGAAGGGAGGTGAATTAGGAACCCTACGGTTCAAAGACCAGTGTACCCAGAGACAACACAACAAAGAGATGGGCCATTGTGCTTTTGTGAGTCACTGATTTTTCCTTAAAATATTACTAAAGTGATCAGTTGTCCTTTATTCCAGAGCATAACCTGTGCGATTGAGGTTTTCAGTTGTCTTTAACAGAAGATACACAGATTTGCCCTTTGTCCTTTTGTAAATCCTGAGAATATAGGTAAAAAGTATTAAGGCTGTGGCAAACACAGTATAATAAATAACCATTAGGAACCCCAGGATGCCACCTGGGTGGCTCAGTGGGTTAAAGCCTCTGCCTTTGGCTCAGGTCATGATCCCAGGGTCCTGGGATCGAGTCCCACATCAGGCTCTCTGCTCAGTGGGGAGCCTGCTTCCCTTCCTCTCTCTCCACCTACCTCTCTGCCTACTTGTAATCTCTGTCTGTCAAATAAATAAATAAATTTAAAAAAACAACAACTTGGGCAGACGGCAGTATCTCCACTGGATAGAAGAGGACACTGGACCTCCGCGTGTGCCCACAGAAGCTGGGGTTGACTGGCCACAGGTCCCACAGCCTAGAAGCGAGGCACCATGGCCCAAAGGCCAGCACCACTCACCATCATCAAGGACCTCCAGGGTTTTCGCAGAGCAGTAGAGATCACAGAAGGACCTGCTGCTGTGCATAATAATAAAATGCCATTGAGAGTATTCCAGAGTACCCAGACTGCTTACTTCAAAGAAATCTCAAAACCACAGCACTCTACTTGGCATGATTCAATGATGCTTCCAGGCTAATGGAGCGCCCTGGCCAAACCACTGGCTTTGATCGGAGCCTTGAAGGAAGAGACAGCAGGTTCAAGACTGTCAATCCAGAAGACTTGAACTGGGCTAAATTGATTTCACCTGGCTGTTCCAGGCTCTCAGCTGGCTTCGACGGCACGAGCGGCTCCTTGAAACAATACCTCCGTACTCTAATACTGACTCTACGGACGGACAGTTGGCTTCAGAACGCCCATGCTGAGTCCATTTACCAGACAGAACACTCCGTTTCCACTTCTCTTCCCAAAATACGAAGATGGGCATCTTAAATGACACCCAAAGACAAAAGCAAGGGGGGGGGGGAGGTCTCCACAGTGCCCATTAGCAAAAATAGCAGGTATCTGGATGAAAAATCACTAGTTATGTGAATACGTCAGGCTCAGATTTGATTAATAAGGTGAAGAAGAGCAGGAGGAGGAAAGCAGAGACACTTAGTCCTGTGGGATCCACGGAAACACGACGAATCTAACCTACGAAGGGCTGCCGGGGATCATGGGAAAGCAGCTTGAACGCCTCCATTTTTCAATGCAACAAATGGTGCCCCTTGTTTAGTGACCAGAAATCTGAAGTTTTATGGAGTTTGGAGTCCTAGAGAATTTCTGTAATTCTTTAAAGAAGTCTCATAATTCTTTGCGAATTGTCAAAATCAATGTATCTTTACCCGGAGCCAAACTGTCTGGAAACGTGGAAGAAATGTAGAATTCAGACACAAACTTTCCTCTGCCTTTCAATGTTAGACACACACAGTGGCGCCTGGGTGGCTCAGTTGGTAAAGGTCTGCCTTCGGCTGAAGTCGTGATCTTGGGGTCCAGGGATCGAGCCCCGCATTGGGCTTCCCACTCAGTGGGAAGCCTGCTTCTCCCTCTCCCACTCCCTCTGCTTGTGCTCCCTCTCTTGCTGTGTCAAATAAATAAAATCTTTAAAAAATCCCTGCCTAAAAGTTACACACGTAAAATGAAGCACATTAAATAACATCAAGTGAGTCTTAATATCGGAGGTCACCTGCTAGCCCTTCTTATACATAATTATGGAATGCCTAATCCCAATGACCACAGGGCAACTGTCTCTACTTCGAAAAGGCATTTGATGAGTTAACTTTGGTAGCAAGACAACTGAATACAGAGACCATTACTAAAAATGAGTTTTTAGTAATGTTACCATACTCACAACATTATACCAACATTTTAGTAATGTTACCATATTCACAGCTTGGGTCTCAATGCAAGTGGATCACCCAAGCTTAACTCCCACAGGTGATCATCTCCAGTGAGCATTCAAAGTCCACGACACAACACCCCGCCCAACAAACATGGGTCTTCACCCCAACCATATTCAGATTATTTCCACCATTCTGTGTTTCATTCAGGGATGCTATTTACAAAATCTCATGTGTCCTTGTAGATAGATAATTCACTTTTCTGTGACAAAGATGATCTGTTTGCTTTTCCCCTATCCCCAATCATTTACATAATTTATACTACTGTTAAAAAATTTAGGTGCTGTGAGCCTGGGTGCCTCAGCAGGTTCAAGTCTCTGCCTTCGACTCAGGTCATGATCCCGGGGTTCTGGGATCGAGCCCCACATCGGGCTCTCTGCTCAGCGGAGAGCCTGCTTCCTCCTCTCTCTCTGCCTGCTTTTTTTTTTTTTTAAAGATTTTATTTATTTATTTGACAGAGAGAGATCACAAGTAGACAGAGAGGCAGGCAGAGAGAGAGAGAGGGAAGCAGGCTCGCTGCTGAGCAGAGAGCCCGATGCGGGACTCGATCCCAGGACCCTGAGATCATGACCTGAGCCGAAGGCAGCGGCTTAACCCACTGAGCCACCCAGGCGCCCTGCTCTGCCTACTTTTGATCTCTGTCTGTCAAATAAATAAATAAAACTTTAGAAAAAAAAATTCAGGTGCTTCTGAGCATTACCAGTAAGTTCAAGTCACCTCAAATTGGGGGCGCCTGGGTGGCTCAAGGTTAAACCTCTGCCTTCAACTCAGGTCATGATGTCAGGGTCCTGGGATTGAGCCCTGCATCGGGTTCTCTGCTGCCCCACTGCCTGCCTGCCTCTCTGCCTACTTGTGATCTCTTTCTCTGTCAAATAAATAAATAAAATCTTTAAAAAAAAGTCACCTCAAGTTGTAAGAAACTGGACCCATTCTTCCTTAATATTAAAGTCCTGTCTTTATGTGTATATATATACACACACACACACACTACGCATTTGTAAAAAGAGGAGAAATACACGCTTTTTAAAGTTTTTGAGAGCGAGCACGTGCCAGGGCAAGGGGCAGAGAGAGAGAGTATCTAAGCAGACTCCCCGCTGAGCATGAAGCCCAACCCACGGCTCAGTCTCATGACCCCACCATCACCCCACCTGAGCGGAAAACCAAAAGTCAGACACTTAACCAACTGAGCCACAGTGTCCCAAGAATTACATGCTTTTTAATACGTATCTGGCTTGTCTTCATTCTTTTTTTTTTTTCTGATTACCCCTTTATTTATTACTTATTTTTCTCACCATAGCACACACTCTCCCCAATGTCCATCACCCAGCCACCCAAACCCGGCCACCCCCCTCCTCTCCAGCAACCCTCAGTTTGCTTCCTGAGATGAAGAGTCTCTTAGGGTTTGTCTCCAATCATTCTCTCTTCTGTCTGTAATTCACATGCCCACCGGAGACAAGGATTTATTTATCAGTTATGCCCAGGGAAACACAGAGGCAAGGACACAACTTAGTGCCAGGAAATGGGAACGCTGGAGCCAGACCAGGCATGAGGGCCAACTACTTCAGGGAAGAGAGCAGTATTGGGATTCAAGTTTCCAAACAAGAAAGAAAGAGGAAATGTCTACTCTGTTCTTGCACACAGCTTTTTCCATTCCTTTTGAACTTACTTTTACACTTGTACAAATACAGTTCTAGAACCTTGACTTCTGAGACAGACATTAGACTTGAAAGACAGTGAGCACCAGGAAAGCTCTATTCCCACTGGATTTGTGCTTCAAAAAGCGTCAACGCCTCTTTTGAGCAAATCAAAACCCTTAATGTTTTCAAGCTTATATCCTCTGAGTGGGTCAGCCAGAGTTTATTCCCGTCAAGTATTACCACATTACCACTCAACAAGCTTTAGGGAAAAAAAAAAAAAAAATCTCCGGGCTTCCAGCAGCTACTTTCCTCTCATTCTTCTAAGACCAGAGACTATCCAAAATGGCAGCCAATGCACTGAAGAAAAACCACCAGACTCCTCTGTTCCCCTCCTCCTCCACAAGACTGTCCACGATTTGCTCTGAGCCCCCTTTACAGAGTAAGCAAGAGGCGTATCAAGCTTCTCTGGTTTTGTTTTTTTAAAGGAGACCCCGTGCCCAGGGCAGGGCTGAACACTGGGCCTGAACTCACAAACCAGAGATCTAGACTTGGAACTGAGATCAAGAGCTGGACACTTAACCGACTGAGCCACCCCAGCACCCTTCTTTTCTATGGATTTTATCTTTAAGCCATCTCTTCACCCCATAGGGGGCTCAAACACACAACCCCAAGACCCAGCATCATACTCTCTCCTGACTGAGCTAGCCAAACTCCCCAGGATTATCAAGCTCTTTACTGAATGAGTTAAACAATGTTCCAACAGCTGAGTTCTTGACGTTCTCAGGATGCTGGGGTAGGGGAGATGAGCCTGCTCAGTCAACTTCTTTGGTAGTAGACACACTCTGTCTACATCCTCACTGGATGACCAGCAGAGGTGGGACTGGCCCCACCGTCCTGCTATAAATGTAGTAAATGAGGCTCTGCCCAGCACAACTGTAGCAAAACCCAAAAAGCAGAACTGATAAAACCAAAGAAACATGACTGTTAAAACCCAAGCAGCAGAACTGTTAAGTGGATATACGCGGGAACAACCGGAAATCTGTATGACACGAAAACAATTATCTGGGGGGAATTGAATTCAGTTTTTTAAGTTTATTTAAGTAATAAATACACCCAATGTGGGACTCGAACTCATGAGCCCAAAGATTAAGAGTCACGTACACGGGGCGCCTGGGTGGCTCAGTGGTTTAAGCCTCTGCTTTCGGCTCTGGTCATGATCTCAGGGTCCTGGGGTCAAGCCCCGCATCCAGCTCTCTGCTCAGTGGGGAGCCTGTTTCTCCCTGCCTCTCTGCCTACTTGTGACCTCTCTCTCTGTCAAATAAATATGTCAAATAAATAAATAAAATATTAAAAAAAAAAAGTCACATACTCTTCTGAGCCAGCCAGGCGCCCCCATCTGGGGGATATTTTAAACCCCCAATAAAACTTGGGAAGAGAACATTTCCGTGTCTTTTCCTTCATTCAAATAGGGAACGTTCTGAAGGTAAGCCTTTAAAAATGTCAAACAGAAGAAAACAGAAATCAGAGTACGAATCAGTAAACTATGTCGTTGGAAAGCAATCTGGAAATAGCTATAAACCATCTGAATGTGCACACACACTCCATCCTTTTTTTTTTTAGCAGGAGAGAGCAAGTGCGCATGTCAAAGGAATCGAGAAGGGGGTGCCGAGGGAGGAGGAGAGAGAACGGACAAGCAGAGACTCCCTACTGAACACGAGCCAGCACCAGGCTCTAGCTCACCACCGAGATGAAGACCTGAGCTGAAATCAAGACTCAGATGCTTGGCTGTCTGAGTCGCCCAGGCACCCATCCACCACGCAATTCCAATGGGCACATGGATGGCTTTACACACCTAGAAGGTGTAGGTGACATGATGTACAACACAAAATCCACAGAACAGCATCGAAGGAAACGTAGTACATCCAGGGGGTAGATGTCTCCAGTTTAAGTGGGAAAAGCACGTTAACGGAGACTGATTCTTTTATGTATTTAAAACAAGACAAAAATAACCCACTACCAGGGAGGGAAGAAGGGAATGAGAGGGCTCCCTCTGATCCCCACAAAAGCACTTAAGAAAAAGAACAGAACTCTAGTAACACGACACAGAATCTGTAACAGACGCTGCCTCTGTAGACTTCTTTGTTTTGCACTTTGCACAGGTGTTGGGGAAGAGACTGTTTTCTTCTTTTATTGAGAGATCTAACTGCTACAGATCATAGGAAGGCGTGGTTTCCTTTTTACTCACTTTATTACTGCAAAGGTGAAAATACTTGGAACCTAAGATGTGTAGATTCTTGAGCAGTAAGCGGGTTAGTCACCCGGCTTTCCAAGATTCACAAATCTTTTCAGTCCATCTGAGCAATGATGGACCAAAATGCTCTCACGGAGCCTCCAGCCCTCAGTTCCTATGCTCTCCAAATGCGATTACCATATTAATAAATAACGTCCTTGGCCACACCATTAATCACAAATATAGACCAAGAACTGGGCCCTCCGGGAAGCTCCATCGGTCAAGCAGCCCACTCTTGATTTCAGCTCAGATCATGATCTGAGTGTGAGGAGACGAAGCCCCAGGTCGGGTTCCACACTCAGCTGGAAGTCGGCTCGAGGATTCTCTCTCCCCCTCTCCCTCTACCACTCCCCCTGCTCGCTCATTCACACTCTCTCACTCTTGGAGACAAATAAATCTTTAAAAAATATATGTTGGGCACCTGGGTGGCTCAGTGGGTTAAGCCTCTGCCTTCGGCTCAGGTCATGATCTCAGGGTCCTGGGATCCAGCCCCACCTCAGGCTCTCCGCTCAGCAGGGAGCCTGCTTCCTCCTCTCTCTCTGCCTACTTGTTATCTCTGTCTGTCAAATAAATAAATAAAATCTTTAAAAAATAAAAAAAATTTAAAAAATAAAAAATATATGTTGACCAAGACCCAACCAGAAATATCAGAGCTGTATTGCAGGCTACCAGAAGCTCCTGATACACTAATGTGTGTATTACGGACCCATTTCACAAATGTGATTTATATGCAATCTTGCGAATATAACCCTCTGCCGTAAGGCTCCGCCGTAAGGCAACTACTGTCATCATGCCCAGCTTACAGACAGCCATGGAGGCTGAAGCTAAGAGGTACTGTGATCAAAGGGACTGAGCCACGCAATGTGGGGAGGGTGACCTGAGCTGCATTGGCGGACTCAAGGCGCAAGCATTCTGCCCGGCGGGGAGTTTCTGGAGTGCAGAATCCCTAACTTAGGAACCTCATCTCCCAAAAATGGCATAGGCTCTAAGAACACAAGTCATTGTGACAAGACCAACCAGCTGGGTTATGTTTAAGTGAAAAGTTTTCCCTCTAATTTAGAGGTCATTTACAGAACACCAACAGAATTATCGGTTTTAAAAGGTTTGCTTTTCTTTTAAAAGTAAGCATTTTTATTCAAACTAATCCAAGCAGAAACTTCATAAAATCCAAGTATAAACCTTTAGGACAGGGGGTGAGGAACAGAAGCTGATGCTTGACAAGATCAAAGGGACTGAATTCCTGTAATTAAGATCATTGCAAAAAAGAGTAAGAGGGGGGCGCCTGGGTGGCTCAGTGGGTTAAAGCCTCTGCCTTTCGCTCAAGTCATGATCCCAGGGTCCTGGGATCGAGCCCCCTATCGGGCTCTCTGCTTGGCAGGGAGCCTGCTTCCTCCTCTCTCTCTCTCTGCCTGCCTCTCTCCCTACTTGTGATCTCTATCTGTCAAATAAATAAATAAAATCTAAAAAAAAAAAAAAAGAGTAAGAGGAAGGAAAGCAAAAGATTTAAAATCAAAACAATTCTAAATATACAAAATTTGGGGAATGGTTACAGCCTATCTTGCAGCATTAAAAATACAACGTACAAAGTATATGATAGTATGGAGATGTATTTTACGTTGTAAAAGTCAGTTTAAAAGGCAAACAAAACAGTTTTTGGAAAGTAACAACAACAAATACGTAAGAGAACTTACTATAAAATAGCAACATTACCAAACTTAGTATCATAATGTATCAAAATCACTGGGGAAGGAACTATGAATATTGGATACCCTTTATTTTTCTTTTGTGTTCTGTTTCTTACCTAAATACCATGATTACTTTTACCACTGGGTGATGGGAGAGCTTTTCCTCTGCGAGTTCTTTTGTTTCAGTTTATTTTAGTATGGGCGAAAGGGGGCAGCTAAGACAATTTGCTTTACAGTGAAGCGCTGTAATTCTGATGTCTACCAGTCACATGAATTTTCACGGGACAAGTGAACTGCTTTAAGAAAGAAACTCCGCAGTGAAATCGTATTTCAGGAGTCGGATCATGCAAACAAATCCATATTCCTTCCTCAAGGGCAGATGACACAATGGGTTCAGAGACAGAAAAGCAGAGTGGAGGGCCGGGTACTCTGGCAAAATTAAGTACTTGAATTCAGCATTTATTTTATAATTGTCCCATCATTGTCTTAGCCTGAAACGTGGGGCTCCAGGCCAGCACAAGAGTGTTCAGCTATTTGGTAATGTGACCTTGGGCACAGTACTTAGCCTCTCCTACCTCCCTTTCTCTGTATAAAATACATAAGACTTCGTTTTCTCTACCTCACAGAATATTTGGAACATCCCACAACACGTTAAGTTTGTAGTAAGTCACGTGTTAACCCAAGTTTTACCTGCTTTTATTATACCATCTGCTGTCAGCAACTATGACTCTACAGGGAACTACTTGTCCCAGGCCCCTTTCCCCTTCTAAAACGAAAAGCAGCAGGAGTTCTTGCCTGATTGGTCCAACCTCTCTGCACTCAACATACCCAGTGTGAAGCCTTCGAATCCTCTATCTTTCTAAGACTCTCCGTCTTAGGAGAGGGGCAAGGCAGTTTACACAAAGGTCCAAAGGAGGAGAGACACCAGAGTTGGTTTTCTTGTTTTTCTTTCTTTTTTAAATTTTTAACCATAGAAAGTATGGGGGAAACAGCAGAGACCATATAGCGTGGTTCCCATCAGCTGTGGAACCTTCGCTCTGAGCTCATTCTCCCAGTTATAAATGGGGACTAAGACCATCTCAGTTTTTAGACTGAGATTCAAATGGAATAGTATTGGGGAAGGTTCTCGTTTTCAACCGAAAAGCCCTCAGAAGCCATTGTGTGAGTCATAATCTGCTTGCACAAACCAAGGTATGTATTCTACTCCAATCTTCGTATCATACTCAGGCCAACTTTGAAAAATTCTCATGTTCGCAGTGAGGAGGGTGTTAAAGAGGCAGCATTAGGTCCGGAAGGACAAGGGGACCCAACAGAACTAGACCCAGCTGTGTACAGAGAATGCCTCTTGCTACCCCTGCACACAAATGGGGCTACAGCTCAAGACACGGGGCACCGCTGTGGGAAGATGGCCAGAGCCTGGGGACAGACCCAGCCACAAGGCAACGATGACTCGGGAGATGTAGGCTCTCCTGCCTGGGGTTCCCGGTTGGGCTGACCCTTGGTTAGCAAAGGCAAGTTATGCTTTGCAAGGAGAGAGACTATACACAACCCCACTACACCACATATACAGAGACTACATAGGATTAACGAGCCCATCCGTCAACACTGCTTTAAAAGTTGACCATCTCAGGGCGCCCGGCTGGCTCAGCTGGTGGAGCATGCAACTCTTGATCTCAGGGTTGTGAGTTCAAGCCTCATTTTGGGTGGAGATCTAACAAAAAAGCAAAAAAAAAAGATAACCATTTTTATAACTGAAGAATTATTTTATGTAGGTCAACAGCCATAGCTCCCAACAGCATATTCAGTCTAGAACCAAACTGTCCAAACAGGCACAGCTGAATATGGTAAAACTATTCCAGCCCCCGCTTGTACTTAAACACAAGCACAGAGAGAAGTTCCCAAACTATTTTTAAATTTCTAGAAATAAGCAGAAGGCTAAATGTAGAAACGGATGGCTCCATCACTAACGCATATTTGTAAAAATTGCAGATTAGCCACAGCCCTAATTTTTGTGAGCTAACTGCACTGAGTTCTTTAATCCCTCCAGGTCTTCCCCTACACAGCCGTGCTTTCTCACAAGTTAGCCTTAAGATGCTCTCTTTCTTGGTAGGAAACCATTCCACCCCAAGGGCAGTCCATATCTGAGATGCAGAAATAAATTTTTTTTAAAGGTTTTATTTATTTATTTGACCGACAGATCACAAGCAGGCAGACAGGCAGGCAGAGAGAGAGGAGGAAGCAGGCTCCCTGAAGAGCAGAGAGCCTGACTGATGCGGGGCTCAATCCCAGGACCCTGGGATCATGACCTGAGCCGAAGGCAGAGGCTTTAACCCACTGAGCTACCCAGGCGCCCCTGGTGAACTGATTTTTAAAGGTTTTCTTAAGATTCCAAAAAAGCTGTCAATTCTGTAATGTCTGACAGTACTAATGTGGTCATGTTATTCTATAATGCTCAACTACTTGGTATATAATGACTGGTCTGCAGACAACATATCTTGTTATTTACGATAAGCAAATAAAATGTAAAAATTAAAATTTGATAAAATGAGATCGGGGCACCTGGGTGGCTCAGTTGGTTAAGCATCTGCCTTTGACTCAGGTCATGATCTCAGGTGGGACTGGGTCGAACACTGGGTTCCCTTCTCAGTAGGGAGTCTACTTCTCCCTCTCCCTCTGCTCCCCCCACCGCTGCTCATACTCTTTCTCTCTCAAATAAAATCTTCTTAAAAATATATAAATAAATATACATACTTGACAACCTAAGATTAGTAAAATGTTGATCACAGCTGAAACTGGGGGATGGGCACATGGGTGTTTATTTTATTATTCTATATTCCATGAACTTAGAAAAGATGCAAGGTAATTCATAAAACAAAAAGCCAAAGGAGAAAAAAAGGATACCTTTAAACCTGCTAGGCTTTTTGAAGAGAGAAAATGACCAGCTTCTCAAGTTTCAGAGGTACTGTCAAAACTTTGCACCAAAAGCTCTTCAAACCACATGAAATTGAGAAGACTATATACCCTGGGTCAGGAGCGAGTCTAGTGACCTCTAAAAATGAGATGTTTTCGGGGCGTCTGGGTGACTCAGTCGGTTAAGTGCTGACTTTTGATTTCGGCTCAGGCCATGATCTCAGGGTTGTGAGATCAAGGCTCCCCACTCAACCTGGGGTCTGCCTGGGAATCTCTCTCCCTCTCTTCTCTCTCTACTCCTCACCCCTCCCATCCCACTTAGCCCAAACTCTCTCTTTCTCAAGTAATAATAATAACAGGATGTCTTTGTCTCTGAGAAATGACATTTGGAGATCTCTTTCACTTTCCTCCTAAAAGAGGCCCTCCTATAAGGGGGCAATTCCATCTCTTTAAAATACTAATAATGCCCCAAAGCATCTGATTTTTTTTTTTTTTAAGATTTTATTTATTTGGTATATATAGAGAGATCACAAGTAGATAGAGAGGTAAGTAGAGAGAGAGGGGGAAGCAGGCTCCCTGCTGAGCAGAGAGTCCGATGAGGGGCTCCATCCCAGGACCCTGAGATCACGACCTGAGCTGAAGGCAGAGGCTTAACCCACTGAGCCACCCCGGCGCCCTCAAAGCATCTGATCTTTAAATAAAACCTCTGCTTGCTTTAATTTCATGCTCTTTCTTCCCACTCATCTACTCATCAAACAACACCAACAAGTTATCTCCTTACTGGTTACTGACATTAAACATGACTGAGTTCATCTGAAGGACCTTGAAAAGGGGGTGGGCGTCTCATCATCATCATCTAGAGTCACCGTGGCTCCCATCCCTCCAGCCCCATGTAAAGGAAACACATGCTCTGACTAGCCATGCTTTTGAAATTTCAACTCACTATCTAAGTAATGTTTCTGGAATACGATCTGCACAGCACATGAGCTTGTGGGTCCTTAAATGCCACTTCGTGAAGGGTATTTAATACCAGACACAGAGTCTCTGGCCACTGTCCAGAAATCTCCGATTTCCCTATTTCTTTATTTTTTTTAAAGCATTCTTTCTTTCTTTTTTTTAAAGCAGTATTCACCTTTATGATTTCCCTATTTCTTGTAATTTTCAGCAAAATTCATTACAATCCTTAATGTAGTTTCAGGAGGAAAAGCCCAGAGTCACCCCTAGACATGAGAAAGAATGAAAGCAAGAGAGCGCCATTAGCATTCATTCAACTGGATGCTAGTATTCAAATAATCAAGCAGTTAAAAATAGAAAAATAAGGGGGGCCTGGGTGGCTCAGTAAGTTAAAGCCTCTACCTTCGGCTCAGGTCATGATCCCAGGGTCCTGGGATCGAGTCCCACATCAGGCTCTCTGCTCTGTGGGGAGCCTCCTTCCTCCTCTCTCTCTCTCTGCCTGCCTCTCTGCCTACTTGTGATCTGTCAAATAAATAAAATCTTTAAAAAAAAAAAAAGAAAATAATACATCTCATATTGTTTATGTAAATCCCAATGCCTTGGCCACTACTACAGGTGAACTCTATTAGGAATGTTAAGTACAAACCAGCCTCTAATCTCCATGATCAGCCCTTTTCAAACTGGTATCCAGGAGTATCAGTACACTAGGTCCGCAACAGCAGATCATCTGGGGAAACTCTGATCTAGTGCCGTGTGCATTCTCAATCTCCGAGGAGGAAATCCTTTCAACACTTTTTAAGATTTTATTTTTAAGTCATCTCTACACCCAGTGTGGGGCTCGAACTCACAACCTTGACATCAAGAGTCACATGCTGTACCGAATAAGCCAGCCCAGCGCCCCACTGGAACCTGAAACAACATGCCCACAGAACCCTTGAGTCACATCGATCAACAGCCCCTGTAACTAAAGACAAGGATAAATGCAGTATGTTTTTTCAGTCGGATATTCCTGTCCGTTAAAAGTTACAGTTGTTTGAAAAAATATGAACGATCTTCAGTGCTCTGGGAAAGTATGTGAAAGAAAACAGCTCTCAATCTGGTGAGGTGGGAGATCCGCCACGCTGACCTCAGACGCAGAGAATTTGTACGATCTCTGCTTGAGCTCAGGGAAATAGAAAGGACCACCTACCAGCTACAGCCACTCGCTGCGGGAAGACGGTCTACCAGAAGCCCAGGACACGAAAGGCCTACCCGGCAAGGTTTGGAGCTCCCGCCACACTTAGGTGGTATGTACTGAGTGGAGAGAGAGAGGCTCCATGAAACCACAAAAGAACCTAGAACGTGAATCCTAGACACCACCAGCGTCCTGTGTGCAAACGACGGGCTGGAACTGGAGGGCGGAAGGCATTGCCGGTGCTCTCCGCCCCAAACTGTGCCTCTTCTAGGTGGAGGTCCTAACCTCCTGGCTAAGGACCGCGACTCATCCTCGTACAATCAGGAAGAACTCTCATGGGTTGAGCTTTAACTGGGCTCTTTAACCCCCACCAACCCCGGCTTCCCTGAAACCAAGAAAAACCGATCCTACTTAGGTTGGATCATCGATACAACCTTCCTAATACAGAAGCGAACCACCGCTGAACCAGTGTGTCCACTTGGGGAAACAGACTAGGCAACCCACCAATTCAGGTTTGAATTAACGACTTTCAGGTTAATCACTCTGTGAAGCTTCCAAGCAAAGCTGAACTTGCATGTTTGCGTGTAGTAGGCACCTGACTTCTGTTGCTTAGTTGACCGTGGACTCTCCAGGTCTGGCCAAGTTAGACACCTCGGGATACGGATCCCTAAAGCATTATTTTCTAGTGTAATGGCATATATTATGAATGTCTAAGTCAAGCCATCGTCTTCCCCCCCCCCCCCCCGAACTATTGCACCTGCAAGATATACAAGGAAACTGCTTGCCATTTTGACGTCACAGGCCCCTACAGATTCCAAAGGCAAGATAATTGAAGCATTACTGTGTAGAGAACAATGAACACGAGTAGCTTAAAAGCACAAGACTGGTGTTCTGAGACATTTCTGACTATACTCCTGCCTTGTTCCTTTTGAGCCCCTGTTAACACTGAGATCATACTCGTTCGGTTCACGGCAGATGCCCAAGTCAACAAGATCCCCACTCCCCTCAATCCTACACCACGTCACATTCAAGTCATTCCTCTCGCTAAGATAAGATCCTCTCCAGGGGATCCGCGTTAGGTAGCAAAATATTCCACTGCATCCCTGCCTGGGAATTCAGTAATCCAAAGAAATTCTGAAATCCATTGCATGCCTCAGAAAGGCTAACGAGCTTCTTCGCCTGACAGATACAGTTTTGACAAAGGAGAAAACCAGTATCATCTCCAGCTTCAAACACTTTTAGGTGCTAGTAACACTTCTTCTAATCAAAGATGTGTTCCTCGGGACGCCTGGGTGGCGCAGTCGGCCTTGGGCTCGGGTCAGCATCCTGGGGTCCTGAGATGGAGTCCCTCATCGGGCTCCTTGCTCAGCCGGGAATGTAATGTGCTTCTCCCTCTTCCTGCTGCTCTCCTGCTTGTGCTCTCTGACAATAAGTAAATAAAATCTTTTTTTTAAAATATTTTATTTGACAGACAGAGATCACAAGCAGGCAGAGGCAGCAGAGTGAGAAGAGGAAGCAGGCTTCCCGCTGAGCAGAGAGCCCGACGCGGGGCTCGATCCCAGGACCCTGGGATCATGACCTGAGCTGAAGGCAGAGGCTTTTAACCCACTGAGCCACCCAGGTGCCCCAGTAAATAAAATCTTTAAAAAAAAATTTTAAATAAAAAGTTAAAAAACAAACCAAAAAACCCCTGAAGATGTGTCCCTATAAAATGAGCATCAGAAAACTTCAGAGAGGGGCTTAGTTATGAAAAATCGGCAGCACCAAACGTTGCACAATGAACGCCGATACCGAACACCACATACACATCTGGGACACATCAAATATGCATCAAGTGAGTGTCCGCTGGTAGTGCCCATCCCCAAGATATAGGAGAGAAGACGGAGACGGAAAAGTGGGACACACGAGGGTGTTTTACACAAAGCGCTTCTCCCATCCTGATGAAATTGTCTAATCACTCGTTCAAAGCAGCCCAAGGCAGCACACATTACCACGTCTTGCAGGTTCCACCCCAGCCTACAGAAATGAGAGTTCAAGTTTACTTCAAGCTTTGTCCAACCTAAGCAGTATTTAATTAGGAGCATAACTGAGGTCAAAGTTAAATGACATACAGTATCAGTATGCAAATTTCATGGCTGTCCTGCCTTTGAACTATATTGTTTAAAATAACTGCTAAGGGGTGCCTGGGTTAGGCCTCTGCCTTCGGCTCAGGTCATGGATCTGGGATCAAGCCCTGAACCGGGCTCTCTGCTCAGCAGAAAGCCTGCTTCCCCCAACCTCTCTGCCTGCTTGGGATCTCTCTCTCTCACTCTGTCAAATAAATAAATAAATAAATACTTTTTAAAAAAAGAAATAAATAAAATAACTGATTAATATCCAGGCAGAGAGAACTTATCGACCACCCTCTTGCTACTTCAGTTCTAAGTCTGTGCTCCCTTGGATTGAAAGAAAATGAACACACAAAACGGCCTGTCTTATTTTCAGTAGAATGAGCTTAATTCTTAAAGACGGCCCACCTAAGAGACTGTGAATGACCAAAGATCCGACAACTGCTTGCTATTCTACAATGTTCGACTCCAAATATTTCGAGCATCATCATCGAAAGGAATCCTAGAGACTAGGAAAGCCACACATCGATCTACAGAGTGGCACGCTGTGTTTGCTACAGAGCCAACCCACAGCTTCCCGGACTGAATTCTCAACTGCTTTTCAATTGATTCAATGTCTGCCTCACATTTGCTTCTTTCTGAAGCCGGCCAGGCAGGGAGTCCCCCTGCCAGAGCCTCGCCCACCCGGAGCTTTTAGGATGGCAGAAGGCACTCATCAAGGAAGGCGGCGAGGGGGCCGGTGCGAACCATGTTAAGCCATCCCAAGGGATGTCCAGAAATGCCTCCTATACACCATGGCATGGATTATTTAATGAAGTTATTATTAAACATTTAGCTCTGATAATGGACTTGAAGACGCCATTTTGGAGAATCCATTTCGGGTGGGTGGGCGGTTAATAGCAGAATTAAAAAATGATCCACTGAAATGGGTTTCTGTGACGTGTGTGCTGCACCCCGGACTCCCCGTGAATGCAGTCCTGCCGGTCCTTGAGCACAGCCGGTGTTGATCAGGGAAGTCTGCTCGCCGTCCAGCAAAGACTGCCTCATCCCACAGGTTCAAAGAGGCAGGTGATGGCAGGACCATTCCCTTAACTGGTCAAAGGGCTACCGGGTTCCTCCAGACCCTGGAGGTGCAGCACAATAAACAGAAGGGCGTGGGAATCCCCTCCTTATGAGCCGTGAGACGTGAGCACATTTCTCATCCTGAGCCGATGACGTGGGGGGGTGACACATGGCACCGTCGTTGTGGCCACACCCCAGCCCCATGAAATCAGCACCTGGGGGAATGGTACTCAGGTATCCCTAGTTTCCAAACTGCTCAGGCCATTCCCAGGGGCAGTCACTGTCCCAGAGATAGGATAGTGACCTCAGCAGATGGCCCGCTGGTGAATGGGGACACGGGAGTTCAGTCATTTGTCGCAACTGGAAAACAGCCCTCAAAGGGGAAACAAGTCAGAAGGCAGGGGAGTTTGCAGGAGGTAAGTTTACAGGCACAGAGATGTGGTTTCCCTGCAGGTAAGTTTACAGGAGGAGGGGGAGAGGTAAAAACAAGGAGAAACTGATGAGGGAGGGGAGTCAGTCCTCCCCCATCCCCGGTCCCCACCTCCCCTGCTGGAGCGGAAAGGGAAACCACATTTCATAAAAAAAAAAGATAGTGAGGCAGCCTCACTACTGAGACGTTAGCACCAGGGATCAGCCTGCTGGGCTTGAAGTTTTCCTCTGTGGAGGTGGGGGAGGGGGATGAGGTTGGGGGGGGCGGGGTGCAGAAGAGATGACAGCAGGCACTGCTTCTCGTGTCCAGCCGGCCGGCCTGAAACTTGGCTCACCACAGTGTCCAGCCGGCGCAGCAGTGGTGTGCTGGAAGGATCCATCACCGGCCCCCTTCCAGGGCGCTCAGCAGAGACGGCATCTTGGCCTCCCCGACACTGCCCAGAGTTCCTGTCACCCAGATGGCCCTGATCAAGCTACTGGGACTCATGGAGAAGGAACGCCGCGATGCTAGGTCCCGGAAGCATGCAGACACACCAAAATGCTTTTTTTCCACAAAGGAATAGTGACTATTCTAAGAACAGGTTTATACTTGTTGATGTGTTTCTTCTGTCAACAGTAAGCCCCCAAGAATCTTATTCAGATGCCTCTTCCCAAGCCTGCCTTCTGCACGAAGCCAAAGATACTGCAGAGATATTGGGACAGAAAACACTAACACAAACCGTAGACATACGCATCATCATGTTACCCGAGGACAGAGTCACAGTCCAGGTGCCACAACACACGTCTCTGCAAGTCAAGCATCTCTCGGCTTCATTCTGAATGAGCAGAGACAAGCCTATGAATAAAACCCAGGGAAGGAAGAGACATCTGGGACGCCCCTCTGCCCTCCCAGTAGGAACTCAAGCTCCCACAGTCTCTGTACTCAAGAGCCATCCTGCTTCTTTCCTCTAGGTAAACCTCAACTGGTTTAGACTGCATTAATAAAGATACTCTAAGAAAGACAACACCTAGATAGAAACAGGGCAGCTCTGGGAACTTTTTGTTATTTTTTTTTTAAGATTTTATTTGTTTATTTGACAGAGAGAGATCACAAGGAGGCAGAGAGGCAGGCAGAGTGTGAGAGGAGGAAGCAGGCTCCCTGCTGAGCAAAGAACCCGATGCGGGGCTCGATCCCAGGACCCTGAGATCATGACCTGAGCCGAAGGCAGAGGCTTAACCCACTGAGCCACCCAGGTGCCCCTCATTGTTATTTTTTTTTTAAAGATTTATTGGAGAGAGAGGGAGAGAGAGAGAGAGGGTGTGTGTGAAGTGAGGGGAGGAGCAGAGGGAGAGACAGAGAATCTCAAGCAGATTCCCTGCTGAGCGTAGAGCCCCATGTAGGGCTCGATCAAGGCCCTGAGATCATGAACCACCCACGCGCCCCTCCTGCTTGTTTTCCTGTTTTTTAAAGATTTCTCGAAGTTCTTAAATGAGTTACACTGCACATACACCAACTTTCCTCTCAGGACCTATGTACCCAACTCCCCTGGAAGGTGTTTCTAGAAAGCAGACATAGCAAAAAGCTTTATCATCGGCCAAGCGCTACGAAAAGCACACCGACTACAAGGTTTTTGTCGTCAGTTTGCTTGGTTTTGCTACCAAATTTATTCCCTCAGACTTCTGCTTCTGATACACACAGGGCGGTCAGAATATTCACTAATACATAAGCAAGCACTCTAGAACACATGACCTAACTAAAAGCACACTCAGTCCGGGAAACAATGAATCTGCAGAGAAACAAAGCTGTTATCACCATCTCTCAGCATGGTGGGGGGTGGGGAGAGTATTAGCTTGAAGCGAGAATCTCTTCATCTGTACTTGTCGCTGGTAGTTAATTACTACTGGAATATAAGTGATCTTACACAAGCACATTTGCCAGTAAAAAAGGAATCCATTAACCTAATTTACAAATCATAAGTTATACCTGCCAAATTAGCTTTCAGAGCTGCCAGCTATCATAGAGAACATCTAGTGATGCTATTAATACCTTGATTTTTAGCTCTATCGGGGAACACAGAGCAGCGCTCATTCGCCGCGTAAACACACGCGAGGAGTCTTGTCCTGACTCGGGAGGCAGGAGCATTCATTTCGGAGGAACTTCGTCTGTTAAATGCAGAAGCGGTCACTTCTGAATGGGGGTGGTTAGGGTGGGAAGCAGTGAGACACAGGACAGACGTATCCCAAATCCGACAAATGTAGGAATTAAGTATTTCAGACCTCTACAATCCTGACATCTAAGTACCAGCTTTACAATAGTACTAACGTTAGCACCTATTGTTTGAAGAGTCTGTTTCAACAGCATGCTCCTTGTTCTTTTAATACATCTGCACCCATCTCAGCCGGCTGCACCAGGCCCAGACTGGCAGCTCTCCGATTCTTGTTTGTTTTATTCTATAAAGTATAAACCCGGAACTCTGAGCTCTAACCTTCTAAAATAGGTCACATTCAGGAATCTCAGTCAGGACAAGCAAATGATCTGCTTTAACACCTGGAGACAGAGTAGATGAGCTTGTTTTGTCCACAAATGCTTTGATAAATAACTAGTATATTCTATAAATAACTAGTATATAACCCAGGACACCTGGGTGGCTCAGTCAAGGGTCTGCATTCAGCTCAGGGTCCTGGGATCAAGTCCCATGTCACCTGCTTCTCCCTCTCCCTCTGCAGCTTCCCCTGCTTGTGCTCTCTCTCTCTCTCTCTCTGAAATAAAAAAAATCTTTTGAATATTAAAAAAAATAGAGAGGGCCAATTCCTTACTCACATGGCAAAAACTTCATAAGCAAAGTGAATGATCTCTGGAAGAAAAGATTTCTTAAAGATAATAAAACAATTTTATTTTGTGATATAGAATACACAACTACCTATACACCAGAGTGAAAGAACTATATTACTTTTTTTAAGATTTTATTTACTGGGGCACCTAGGTGGCTCAGGTCATGATCCCAGGATCCTGGAAGTGAGCCCTGCATCAGGCTCCCTGCTCAGCGGGAAGCCTGCTTCCCCCTCTCCCACTCCCCTCCTTGTGTTCCCTCTCTCACTGTATCTCTGTGTCAAATAAATAAATTCTTAAAAAAAAAAAAAAAAGATTTTATTTATTTGAGAGAGTTGAGTGTGCAGGTGGGGGCAGTTGGAGAGGGTGAGACAGAGAATCTAACTCACGCTGAACTTGGAGCCCAATGCACAGCTTGAACTCAGAACCCTGAGATCATGACCTGGGCTGAAACGAGCAGTCAGACCCTAAACCAAGTAAGTAAGCCATTCAGGTGCCCTGAAAGAATGGTATTAAAATGACATCATTCCGGGACACCTGTGTAGCTCACCTGGTTAAGCCACTTCCGGCTCAAGTCATGATCTCAGGGTCCTGGGACAGAGTCTTACATCGGACCCCCTGCTCACAGGGAAACTGCTTCTTCCTCTCTCTCTGCCTGCTGCTCCCCCTGCTTGTACTCATGCTCTCTGGCAAATGAATAAATAAAACCTTAAAAAAACAAATGACATCATCCCAAGGTATCACAGCACTCAATAGTATTATCAGGGTGAAAAGTAGATTTCAAACTTCATTTTCTCCAAAGGAACACAGGCATCTTATGCAAGATAGAGCTTAGGTTATTTCCATCATTACGCACATTCTCTAGTTCAAATGTCTTTATCTAAGCACACAGAGTTGAGGGTCCTTTGAATGGTGTTATTTTCCAGTTCTTTCTAACTTTAATCTACCCCCCGTTTTGTTATAAAACAGATTTTTCTAAACAAGAGCAGATCACCAAATTACTGCAAAAAAAAAGAGAACTTCAAGGGTCTTAATATTCTTTTGTCTCAAGTGTGTGCTTTTTCTTCTAAAAAGCATCCTTTCCCTCTTTTCCATAAACTCTCCATTGAGGATTAGCAGCTCTCTGGTAATCAGTAGTTTGAAAAAGATATGCAGAAAATAAAATGCAGTTCTAGTCTGTATGAACACCTTCTGGCAAGGAAAAAAAGAGTTTAATGGAAAACTCAATAAAGTGAATTACCACCGAGACAGAAAAATATTACTTGGTATCCAATTGTGTAATAATGGCTGAAAAACACAATTAGCAAATGTCTTATAAAATTGTCTACAGTTACTGCCCGTGGGGAGCAGGGGACAACACTCTGTTTTAATAGTTAAGTTTGTACGACGGAATTAGAATTAGTCTTACTGGGCGCCTGGGTGGCTCAGTGGGTTAAAGCCTCTGCCTTCGGCTCAGGTCATGATCTCAGGGTCCTGGGATCCAGCCCTGCATCAGGCACTCTGCTCAGCAGGGAGCCTGCTTCCCTCTCTCTGCCTGCCTCTCTATCTACTTGTGATCTCTCTCTCTCAAGTAAATAAATAAAATCTTGAAAACAAAACAAAAACCAAGCCTTAAAAAAAAATATTAGTCTTACTTGACCCCAATACATGTCCCACTCTGCTGTTTCATAAATGACATTCACCCTATTTTTTAAAAGACTCTCTAAAAAATCTGAGAAACAGAGTGCACAGGGGGATTAGGACGGGGGGGGGGGGGCAGAGAATCTCAAGCAGACTCCGAGCTAAGTGTGGAGCCCATGTGGGGCTCGATCCCACAACCCTGAGAACAGGGCCTGAGCCAAAAACAAGAGTCGGACACAGCTGACTGAGCCACCCAGGCTCCCTTCTTCCTTCTTCCCACTCTTCTTTTTTTTTTAAGATTTTACTTATTTATTTGACAGACAGAGATCACAAGTAGGCAGAGAGGCAGGCAGAGAGAAAGAGGGAAGCAGGCTCCCCGCCGAGCAGGGAGCCCGATGCGGGGCTTGATCCCAGGACCCTGGGACCACAACCCGAGCCAAAGGCAGAGGCTTAACCCACTGAGCCACCCAGGTGCCCCTCTTCCCACTATTCTTAAAATAAGTTCATGGAATCTGGAAACCTAGACCACTGCATAGTCATATAGCTTTCTTGCATTCTGTTCTCCTTACTGACCTTCTCAGTTCAGTTTCCAAAGTTTCTGTGTTCCTGAGCTTGAGCTGCTGTAACAGAGTACCACCGCCTGGGTACCTGAAGCGACAGAAATTTCTCACACGTCTGAAGGCTGCGAAGCCCAATATCAAGGTGTGAGCCAATCTGATTTCTAGTGAGAGCCTGCTTCTTTGCTTGCAGACGGCCACTTTCCCACTGTGCAGTTACGTGGCAAAGGAAAGACAGAAAGAAACACACACACACACACACACACACACACACACACACACACACACACACACAGAGACCATGAAGTAAGAGCACTCTGCGGTGTCTGTTCTTTTAAAGATGCAACTAATCTTCTCGGGTCCCCCTCTATGACTGCATTTGACCTTGATTACCTCCTTATAGGGCCGATCTTCGAATCCAGTCACAACGGGAGTTAGGGCTTCAACACATGAATTTTGAGGGGAACACGTTTGTTCAACAGTAATCACTGGAAGAGGCCACAAGGCTGGCTTCTGGGGCACTGGGAATGTTCTACAAACTGACCTGGGAGCTCTTTACATACACATTCATTTTCTAAGAATCCATCAAAGCTACACACCCTTGAGACGTCTCATGCTTTACTGGGTGTCGCTTTACTGGGTGTCGAGTTGCCATAAGCCGACTCAAAAACCGCCCAAACCCATCCGTCTGGCTGCGAAGTGCCAAGAACGGTGGCAGGGAGACCAGAAACAGGGAGGGGACAGCAATACCCAATCAGTCATGTGTTTCGGAGTGAGGCCCACAAGACCCACACTGGAAAATGGACTCCCGAACTAGAGGCTTGGTTGCTCAGAAAAAAACTCATCCTGTTCATGGTTTCTAACCCTGGGCTTTGTCTTCACTTTCATTCTCTGAATCTCTCCCACCTCCCCAGTGGTGCGGGGTTCCTTAATCTCTCCATGCCTGTTTTGGCCATTGGTAGAAAGAGGATTCACAAGTCTGTAAATGCTTAAGAAAGCACCTGACAGGGGCACCTGGGTGGCTCAGTGGGTTAAAGCCTCTGCCTTCGGCTCAGGTCATGATCCCAGGGTCCTGGGATCGAGTCCCGCATCGGGCTCTCTGCTCGGCGGGAAGCCTGCTTTCCCCCCTCTCTCTGCCTGCCTCTCTGCCTACTTGGGATCTCTGTCAAATAAATAAATAAAATATTAAAAAGAAAAAAAAAAAGAAAAAGTATATGACACATGGTAAGCATCCAATTAATTTCAACTATTAACATCACAAAGCACAAATCTCTGCTTTTCTTGCTCTTTCCTTCCATTTGGCCCCAACAATGGGGCCATCTTTCCTTTCATGGGACTCCCAGGAAAGGAAGAACATCCTCCGTGCCAAGAACTGAGACACTTGGCGGTCCCCTTGGGCTCCTCCGCTCCTTGTTGATCCCAACACTGATGCACCATCAAGTCCCATCATTTGCCATGTTTTCAGCGCTGTCTGCACCCACTCCGACGTCTGCTCGCTCAGGCGTCAACCTGCACGTCTGAGTCCCTGCACCCTGAGCACTCACCCCGTTACCTTCTCTAGTTTCCCCCTGCCATGTGTCTCCCTTACTTCCTAAACCCTAACTCCTCACCATCTGTAGCAGGAGGCAAAGCCTCCCTACAGAGGAGCGTCCACTTCCCATTTGCCCCAAAACACCCTCCTTTCTAGAGGCTCAGTCTCCCGCTAATCAGGAAGAAATCCTCAACTTCCTTCACCCGTCACCTCTGCACTCTCATGCAACGCGAATGCAGGCCCCGCTCTGGGAAGTGAGCATGGCTAAGCCAGTGGGAAAACCCTATGAGCTCCTGAGGTTGGACGTCCAGCGCCCTACCCATAACAACACTCTAAGTAAATTACTGAACTCACGATTGACTGGCCTGAACCTCGAGAGAAACAACAAAGTGGAGGAAGGCAGGACATACTGGTTCAGGCCGACACACAAGAGCCATCAGGGGAAAGACTGCTTCAACGAATCCCTACGAGTGGTAACACCGTTAGACTCAGGCCAAAGAATGCCCCCACTTTAGAGAGTCCCAATCTAGCCCTCCTCAGACTCTCTCCTCCCTACAGGAACCAAGAGGAGAAATCTCCCTGGAATCAATGTCTCCCCTGCCCTGGGACCCAAGCTTGTGGTGTTCCAAGGCCCTAGAACCCAGCCGGTGGGCATCTGTTAGGATGCATGCTGGGGGGCGGGGACAGAGCGGGACCATCACCTGCTTGGGCTGGAGGCCCCTCGATGTGTGGGGTCAGCCAGGAGTGGGGAGACAACAGGATGGAAGCGGGTGCCCCTGCACTACCACCTCCTGGCCCAGAAGGTTTTTAAGAATTCTAAGCTCAGATTTGGCCTTCCTGGTCATTATGAAGGTTTACTTGTCAGGAAAGGGGATACAACATTTAATCTAACAGCTCAGCAGCTTAACAGATTTAAGGTATTTTGACATGTGCTATGTGGATCCTCATTTATATTCTTGCCCTGGGCCCTGCACATGTTAGGGGTGAGCTTGGAGGAGAGCCAAATCCAGTTCTGACCAGGCTAGGTCCTAAAGGGAAAAACCTAGAGCCTGGTCCATCAGAGTAATCCCAGGGAGGTGAAGCCCCGCCTCTCTGAAGCCTGATCTCCAAGATTTCTACCCGGGCTCCGCTTACTGAAAGCTTCACCAGCCGCTTCACCATTCAGAGCGTGCCTCAGTTTCCGGGTCTTGTAAGGTTGTCTTGTAAGTTTGTTGAGAGGATTACGCAAGTTGGTATTTGTGAAGCATCTGAAACAGACTAAGCCCTACACTTAGCGTCTGTTAAATAAACAGCGTGTGTGGACAAAAGAAAGCAGCCACGAGAGACTGGGTCCCAACCTCATGGAGAATGCTTTACCCACCCAAAGCCAAGATTCTGTGTTACCATCAGGACATGATAGGTTAAGTCAAGACTGGGACCTTCGCCTGGAGATCCGAGAGAAGACACTGTCAGCAAGAGAAAAAAATTGTGAAATTTGGACAGCTGAGGGGCTGCCTGGAAATGTGAAAATATAAACCATCAGTTTTAAAGTAGTAAGACCAACAGATCAAGTGGGCAATAGATACCATTCATAACTTGAAATTAAACCAATATGTCAACAAACGGAAATATATTATCTGCTCTAATAAACTCAAGGAACGCAAAAAGCACATTTAAGATCATATCCTTCGCCTGTCCAAGTCAACTACAGTATCGGGGACGTGGAAGGGACATCTCAACCCTTACAGGCTCCCGGTGGCACTGAGATTAGCAGAACGTACAAAATCATGCCTTACCAGCCTTCTAGCCAATTTGCAGAGGAAGCCTTGCAAGTTAAGCCACTGATCTTATGTAAGTGGCAGACTGGGGATTCAAACTCCTGTCTTGACTACAAAACACAAACTCTTCCTCCTCTCTCTCCTGAAGCCTGGAAGCTCCCCTTATACCATGAACAGGAAGAGGGCCCAGAAACAATGCCACTCGCTGCAGAATGGAAACAGGCTGTCCGTGTGTTCACCCAACAATGGCTTAGTCAACTGTCATATATTCAAGTGACCCTAAAACATAACAAATTCTATAAATGAGAGCAAAGTAGGAGTGCGTTGAGCTAACTGCAACCTAGTAAAAATTCTTATGCTTATACATTCAGTGAGTTCTAAGTAACATACATTGACATAAGTAAATATAAATTTAAAATTTATACGGCAAAACTGGGAGGGGGGATGTTTTGAGTATTTTATACAGTATCTAACATTGTAACGGTTTTTTTAAAGGAGACAGCAAAATTACGACATCAGAGCATGAAGGGTGTCTCTTCTAGATCTAGAATAGTTCCGCCACTACACTGCTGAGAGCCAAGATCTGAAAGAATGTGACTTGTCTAAGGTCACAGACCTTGTTCAGAATAGAAACCACCCTAAAAAAAAAATCCCAGCTTCCAGGCCACTGTTCCCGTCTCCTCCTCTATCTCTACTTTAAAAAAAGGAAGAAAGAGGCGCCTGGATGGCTCAGTGGGTTAAAGCCTCTTGCCTCTGGCTCACGTCACGATCCCAGCGTTCTGGGATTGAGCCCCGCATGGGGCTCTCTGCTCAGCAGGGAACCTGCTTCCCCCCTCTCTCTGCCTGCCTCTCTGCCTACTTGTGATCTGTCAAATAAATAAAAAAAAAAAAAAAAAAAAAAAAGACAGTATGTTAATATGATCATACTAGGGAATATCATTTTTTTTTTTTTTTTTAAGATTTATGTTTTCCCCTTTAGAGAGGGAGAAAGACAGAGTGTGAGTGGCGTGTGGGAGAGCAGCAGTGGGAGAGAATCTTCAAACTCCCTGTTCTGCAAGAGTCCCCCAAAGGGTTCAATCCCACCACTGGTGAGATCAGAACTTGAACCGGAACCAAGAGTCAGATGCTTAACCGACTGAGCCACCCAGGTGCCCCAGGGAATACAATCTCACTAGAGTAACAGGAATCTTCCCAAGAACTGGAGTAAGGTTCTGGGTGTGGGCAGCTAGACCACTGACGTAGTAGATTGTAATGACAGTCGAAGTCTGTTGTTCTCAATTTCAAATCCACTGTATTGAAGAACTTACTGGAGGATTTTAGAAAAGCAGCAGGAGGTTTTAATAGAAGAACACTTCTAAACTCATTGTCCTAAGCTAAGTCCTGAACTAGTTATCCTTTCATGACTCCAATACCTTTGATTATCACTGCAGAGAGAGAGAGAGATACCCGGCACATCTGTGCTCACAGAATGGACCCTTCCCAATGCAAAATCCAACTGGATTAATAGTGCAACTTCAATAAAGAGAAACAGCATTTGGAGTCTCCCTCACTGTGAGTCTATCCACAGTCATACATTAGGGATCCAAAGACTGTCCTCAACACAGAAATTAATTTATGAAATGTACAATTATAGCACACTTTCATTACTGTAGATTTTAAATAAAATTTAAATGAGAAACTGAACTTCTATTCTATTATCCCCCTTCCACAGGAATACAGGAAATGCTTCTTCCCTACTACATGCACGGGCATGCACACACTCACACACACCTGTTAGCTATTCCCTGAAGACCTGGGGGAAAAAGGCTTCCCATGTCTCATTATCTCAGTGATGAACGCTTTTTTAATATTAGGAGATGCACCACTATCTGGCAAACCAATACAGTTGGAGAATAGATTGTTACAAAATCCACACATCACTCCTAAAATCTGTTCCTATATATATTCTTATTAGCATTTAAAATGTCTTTTATATTTGTTCAAAAAGAACAGAAGGGAAAGCTAAAAAAGAAGTAGGATTTATAGCCCTGTTAAAATAATAGTAGACCAAAGAAGATGGTTCAATGGGAGGCAATAGTCTATTTGCAGCTTTAAGCGTTCTCATTTTAAGAACCAAGTGTGAGGGTCGCCTACGTGGCTCAGTTGTTAAGCGTCTGCCTTTGGCTCGGGTCATGGGATCCGGCCCTGAGTCAGGGTCCCTGCTCAGCGGGAAGCCGGCTTCTCCTGCTTATTCCCCTGCCTGTATTTCCTCTCTAGCTCTCTCTCTAATAAATAAATAAAATCTTTAAAAAAAAAAAAAAGAACTAAGTGTGAAACTCATTCAATAAATACCTACTGAGCCATTACTTGAGTATCAAATTTTAAGTTAAAAGAAATTCAACAGGGACACCTGGGAGGCTCAGTCAGTTGAGCATCTGCCTTCAGTTCAGGTCACGATCCCAGTATCCTGGGATCAAGTCCCACATCCGGCTCCTTGCTCTATGGGGGCCTGCTTCTCCCTCTACTTCTGCCTGCCTCTCTGCCTGACTGTGCTCTCTCTCTCTCTCACTCTAATAAATAAATAAATAAATAAAAGAAATTAAACAGAACTGTTTCCTATTATTTCAGTTCTATAAAGTTCTCCCTCGGTAACATCTAGACCTTTAGAAACAATATGCCAGAACCTTGTTCCATCCATTCTGCATTTTTTTAAAAGATTTTATTTATTTATTTGACAGAGAGAGATCACAAGTAGATAGAGAGGCAGGCAGAGAGAGAGGGAGAGAGAACCAGGCGCCCTGCTGAGCAGAGAGCCCAATGCGGGGTTCGATCCCAGGACCCTGAGATCATGACCTGAGCTTAAGGCAGAGGCTAAACCCACTGAGCCACCCAGGCGCCCCACCATTCTGCATTTTAAAAAACTCTTAAAGAGAAGATTTAGAAAATGAGTTTTATCTCTCTGGGTGTGGTTACCATAGGAATATTCCACCCCGAAAAGGTAAAATACAAGTTTTTTTAAAAAATTAAGAACATGGGGCGCCTGGGTGGCTCAGTGGGTTAAAGCCTCTGCCTTTCGCTCAGGTCATGATCCCAGAGTCCTGGGATTGAGCCCCGCATCGGGCTCTCTGCTGGGCAGGGAGCCTGCTTCCTCCTCTCTCTCTCTCTCTGCCTGCCTCTCTCCCTACCTGTGATCTCTGTCTGTCAAACAAATAAATAAAATCTTTAAAAAAAAAATTAAGAACATGCATATTGCTCAGTAAGGCACTGAGGTCCACGTAACATTTTTAAGTGTCCAACACTCACCGCAGCCGCACCAGTTAATAACCAGGCTTAGACACAGGCTCATTATCTCCACCTGCTCTGACGGAAATCTGGAGCCCCCAGAGTACAGAACCCACCTTTAAACAGCTGCAGAAGTAATTACCCCTAGGAAAGGACGGATTCATTTCCTTCTGTATCTTCAAGATTTTCTAAGTTGTGATACTTGCTTTTAGGTTTTCTTGTTCCCTAAATGACCATGAACACCATCTGCTTAAACTGAGTCTGTGCCTGTGCACACGGACACACAAATGCCACCGCAGAAGTACCAAGAAAAGTCCATCCTTCCACATCCATCCAAAAAGCACAGTCTTTTAAAAAGAGATTCTCTTAGGGGCGCCTGGGTGGCTCAGTGGATTAAGCCGCTGCCTTCGGCTCAGGTCATGATCTCAGGGTCCTGGGATCGAGCCCCGCATCGGGCTCTCTGCTCCGCAGGGAGCCTGCTTCCTCCTCTCTCTCTGTCTGCCTCTCTGCCTACTTGTAATCTCTCTGTCAAATAAATAAATAAAATTAAAAGAAAAAGAAAAAGAAAAAGAAAAAGAGATTCTCGTATTCTTAAAGAGATACATCAATAAAAAGGGACAGAGAAATCAATGCACTATCGAACTCTGTCCTCAAGGCATGTGACTGTGATAAAACACAATCAGTGACCCCCTAGGCGGGGGGGGGGGGGGGGTAAAAATGGATGATAAATAAATAAGTTCCTCCAAATCTTGGCTCGCAGGTGTGCACACTCCTCTAGCCACTCCCAGTCCTGCCAGCTTCCCTTTGTGTGAGGCTCCGGGAGGCTCTGTCCACAGGGAGACGCGCTGCAGGGACTGCAGACCCGGGTGTGAACCGTATCCCTCCCCCTGCCAGGACTGCTGACAAAGCTAACTCAGTGTCATCAGCCATCCCTTCTCCGTCCCACAAAAGCCCCGAGCAGATCGAATGTACTCGCACCTATAAAAATGTCTGAATCACTTGCAAACATGAAGCAAACCCCTGGAGGAAGAAATGTACATTTTCACCTCCTCCCCGGCTCTCCTTGGGATCCTCTGCAACAATGACTCCAGCCACCAGAACACCGCGCTCTGAAAATCAGCTTTTAAGGTTTTAGCTTTGCTACATTTACATTTTGTACAAGATTTAAAAGGTCTCGGGGAACCTGGAAGGGAATAAAATAAAAATTGTTTAACTCTGCAAATTGTATTTCATGGTCTGTGGAGGCTCACTCAGCACGATCCTTAATTCTGTTTATATGCAAAATTTCATCTGATCAGTTTGTTAGTGAACGACTGTGAGACAAATGGGCAGTGGTATCGTCTATTAACAATTATGTTCAATGTACTTTTTATTATTTACGAGCTATTCTCTTCCTGCAATCATGAATCCTACCCAATTAAACAAAACCAGTCTAGATGTCTAGATAATTAAAACACTTTTCCAAGTCAATGAGGTATTCTAATGGCTTAATCTGCATAAAGTCATTCAACTAAAATAATAAACAGCCTTTCTGCAATCCTGCACTAGAGTAAAAAAATATAAACGCACAACTTGGTGGGTAAAAAATATGTAGGTGGTCCCGCTGAGACAGATGGGAAGAAAAGAATTCTATAAAATCTTTCTTCCAGTGATAGTATGAAAAAATTTTAACATTTTAATTACTAAATCAATATAAAACGTGTGAAGTATCCTTATTTAAAAAAACTGTCAATGATTCATTCAAAGGCCTTCTACAAAATGTGAACTTTAGCAATGTGATGCTTCCTATGATGGAATTTCTTTTTTTTTTTTTAAGATTTTATTTATTTATTTGATAGATAGAGATCACAAGTAGGCTGAGAGGCAGGCAGAGAGAGAGAGCGAAGGAAGCAGGCTCCCCGCTGAGCAGAGAGCCCGATGTGGGGCTCAATCCCAGGACCTTGGGATCATGACCTGAGCCGAAGGCAGAGGCTTTAACCCACTGAGCCACCCAGGCGCCCCTATGATGGAATTTCTAAGGAAAGATCCCACTCAAGCTGGTTTTTTACTATCACCTTCTCGGAGGGTAGGTTCATTTTTCAACAATTTATTCAACAGTTTTGTTCCCTCTTCCGGATGTAAAAGAGACATGCTTTCTTTCTTTTTTTCCCTTCTTCTTTAAGATTTTACTTATTTATTTGAGGAAGAGAAGGAACACAAAGTGGGGGGCGGGCAGCAGGGGGAAAGAGAGAAGCAGGCTCCCCACCGAGCAGGGAGCCCGACCAGAGCTCGATCCCAGGACCCTGGGACCACGACTGGAGCTGAAGGTATCGACTGAGCTACCCAGACACCCCTGGACATGCATTCTTAAAGGGGTGCTCTGAGGGCTCAAACACTGGAAATCTCAAACATGAGGGGCGCTGTCTGCTCTGGAGTCTGTCATTTGCAAATC
This sequence comes from Meles meles, assembly GCF_922984935.1. NCBI lineage: Eukaryota > Metazoa > Chordata > Mammalia > Carnivora > Mustelidae > Meles > Meles meles. The sequence continues at coordinate 15,863,310 of NC_060070.1, forward strand.
CTCTAGCCAACCAGAGGTCTTCCAGAGGCAGAAGGTGAAGGGCTAGAAAAAAAGCCTGGGTATCCTTGCTGAGAGCACAAAACGGCAGTCAGGGTTATAGTCAGCATATGGGTGGAAGAGGTCTGTGAGGATGAGGAAAATGTGTCCATTTTCATTCCATTGTTGCTATGAACCGGAGTTTCTCTCTCTCTCTCTTTTTTTAAAGATTTTATTTATTTGACAGAGAGAAATCACAAGTAGGCAGAGAGGCAGGCAGAGAGAGAAGGAGAAGCAGGCTTCCCGCTGAGCAGAGCGCCGGATGCAGGGCTCCATCCCAGACCCTGAGATCATGTCCTGAGCCGAAGACAGACACTTAACGACTGAGCCACCCAGACACCCTCGGAGTTTCTTTTTTAATGTGTTTGAAGTTAAACATTATAAACTGTGAAATGATCTTTCTCTACGAACATATAAAAGAGATGACTGTGTTAAAAGAGATAATGGGTATATTAAGTGTGAACCTCTACTTTTTTTTCTGCTACTTTTTTCATCTTTCTACAATTTCTAGTTTCTGTATTCTCTAAAATACAGAAAAGACCCTTACGCTTCAAGACCCTTAGGTACAGTAGTTCTTCATTTTGTCTTATCATAGAACTCACAACTTCCTTTAGGAAAAATATGAACATTTCTCATAAAAAAAAATTTCTGGGGCGCCTTTGTGGCTCAGTAGGTTAAGCATCTGCCTTCAGCTCAGGTCATGATCTCAGGGTCCTGGGATCATAGAGTCCTGCCATTGGGCTCCCTGCTGAGCAGGGAGCCTGCTTCTCCCTCTCCCTCTGTTCCTCCCCTGCTTGCGCATTCTCTCTGGCAAATAAATATAATCTTTTAGAAAAGGTAAACAGGGGCGCCTGGGTGGCTCAGTGGGTTACAGCCTCTGCCTTGTCTTAGGTCCTGATCCCAGGGTCCTGGGATCGGGCCCCACATCCGGCTCTCTGCTCAGCAAGGAGCCTGCTTCCTCCTCTCTCTCTGTCTGCCTCTCTGCCTACTTGTGATCCCTGTCTGTCAAGTAAATAAATAAAATATTTTAAAAAATAAAAATAGAGGCACCTGGGTGGCTCAGCGGGTTAAGCCTCTGCCTTCAGCTCAGATCATGATCTCGGGGTCCTGGGATCGAGCCCTGCATTGGGCTCTTTGCTCAGCAGGGAGCCTGCTTCCCCCACTTGTCTCTCTGCTTGCCTCTCTGCCTACTTGTGATCTATCAAATAAATAAATAAAATCTTTAAATAAATTAATAAATAAATAAAATTTAAAAAGTAAACAAATAACTGAATTGAGGATGAGGAGGTCCTGGATCCAGTTTTTCAAATGCAGTCATAAAACCCATGTAAGGAGTCACAGGGAAAGTCTGAATATGGACTCTGTGTTAGATGGTATCATTACATTAGCGTTAAACCTCTCAAAAGCAGGAACAGTACTGCGGTTATTACCGAGGAGGAGGAATTCATTCGTACAAGTCACTGATAACCTCTTTCAAAGTGAAGCATTCTCATGTCTAAGAGTTCAACAACAAAGGAAAACCAGTAAGAGAAGGAAAACAAACCTGGCAAAAATATTCATGACTGGTCCATCTTAAATGGCTTCTGTACACTGGGTGAGAAACACATTAAACCAACAGAAATTCTCACCATTACCTGCTTCCCATCATGGATAACATTTCACTATTTGAGTAATCCCCCTTCTAGAAGGAGAATTTCTTCACAGGTAAGAGCTCACCAGTCAGGGCCGTAAGAGCCATTTTCCCCAAGTCAGGGGTGCACAATGCACGAGGTTCACAACACGCAAGATTCACATGGATTCATCAAGGTGTTTGTATACAGTCATTCAGAAGGCATCTTTAATTCTGAGCTTTGCATGAGTGAATTAGAATACTGGAAATTTAGTTCTCTAAAAACAAAATGGAATCCCCTTGCGTGGCTGGTGGAAAGTGAAAGGGTGCAGTGGCTTTGGAAAACTGTGTGTTAGTTCCTCAGAAAGTTAAACATAACATAAAGTTAACATATAACCCTGAAATTCTACTCCCACATGAAAGACATATTCGCACAAAAACTTGGACCTTCATGTTCATACCAGTATTATTTGCAATATCCAACAAGTGGAAACAACCCAAATGTCCATCAACTGATGCAAGGCTAAGTACAATGGGAGGTGTAGCCATACGATACCTTATTATCCCGCAAGAAGAAGAAATGAAGTACTGTCACGTGCTGTATAGATGAACCTTACAAACATTACACTAAGTGAAAAAAAAAAAAAACAAACCCAGACATTTCTCTTTAGCAATGGAAAGTAGATTAGTGGTTACAAGGGACTAAGGGAGGGGGAAGTGGAGAGTGATTCTAGGTAGGGTTCCTTTGCGGGGGGGTCAAATGTCCTAAAATTGATTGTCGTGATGGTTATACAACTCTTCAAACTGAAAACCACTGAACTGTACACTTTAAATGGTGAATTATATGATATGTGAATTGTATCTTAATAAAGCTGTTATTGAAAAAACCAGGAGCAAGGGCTGCTTGCATGGCCCAGTTAAGCATCTGACTCTTGGTCTCAGCTCAAGGTCATGATCTCTGCTCCTGACATCAAGCCCCATGTCAGGCTCCACGCTCAGTGGGGAGTCTGTTTTTCTGCAGGTGCCTTCCCTCTGCTCTTCTCCCTGTGCTCTTGCTCTCTCTGGAATAAAAAAAACAGAATCTTAAAAAAAAAACCCAAAAAACAATTAATAGTCTTTCAGCAATTGAGACTAGTAAATACTTCTAAGTAATGTTACCCATAGATATTTTCCAGGATAAATTTATCTGCTCCAGGGTGTTCATTTCCGATTAATCACAAACAGGATCTACAATGCTTCTTGAGCAACAGTAAAATGTCATGACAATCAGATCTGAGTGCTGCTGATTCCGAAGGAAAGCAAATACATTCTTTAATTATGCAAGCCTCCTCCAGATGTCTTGGCTGATGACAGACAAACTTCTTTTCCACCAAATTTGGAGAGAAGAAAGAATAAGATAAAAAGTCAAAAGTGCTAACTGAAAGAAAGCCTGCACTAAATAGAAATTTAGGAAGGATATACCCCCCCCAAAAAAATCAAGATTTAGGCAACACTTGGGGATTACCATTCACCCTACTGATGGGACTACAGTGATCTCCAGGACAGCTAAGCCTAGAAAAGCCGTAGTAGTGTCTATATTCAAATGCCTGCAGAAACCTTCTACATCAAAGATTTCACCTACGACTGAACATCTTTCATCTTGACCATGAAATCTAGTCATCTGACATTAAATGTTTCCCACACCCAGTATTGGGAACAACTTTCTTCCAACATTCGTGACATGGTATTCATATTCTCAACCCTGAATATGAATATGCCCCCAAGCCTTCACTTTCTTTCTGGAATATTAAAACAAAAGAGTTTGCAAAGTCGATCGAATGTCTTGTAAATGATAAACGTTAAGTCTATTTCCAAAACTAAAACACTGTACAGAACTGGAAGTTTCCATATAATATAGGTAATTTAGTTAGGTATCAGGCATTCCCTCCTAAGCAAATGGACCACTACTAACAGATTCACACTAAACAAATTTGATATACACCCAGCTTCCAAAGTTTTACTTCTGTTTTAAATAACATGTATTTGACAACATGTGCCATTATTTTAAGATTTTATTTATTTGTTTGTCAGAGAGAGAAATAGAGTGCGCACAGCAGGCAGAGCAGCAGGCAGAGAGGGAGAGAGAAGCAGGCTCCCCACTGAACATGGAGCCCGATGCCGGACTCGATCCCAGACCCTGGGATCATGACCCAAGCCAAAGGCAATGGCTTAACCCACTGAGCCACCCAGGCACCCCATGCGCCATTATTTTAATGATGATGACTTGCTCAGTCCCAGAACAGTCTGAATCTGTGAATTTAGCCTAGTAGTTCCATGAATTTAACTTAGTGGGAACTCAAAAGTCAAAATGGGGTCTTGGGGAAATGCTACGTCTGGCAAAAAAGTGACACCCAGTGAGTGGTGTGCAGGATTCAGTACTAGGGAGGGCTAAGGATCACTGGGCTCTTCTCATCAGCAACCCTAAAAAGAAAGCTTCCAAGGGCCTGAATAAAGGACGCTCCCTGCCGGCAAAGGAAAAGAATGGTAGCCTGGAGACCCTGCCTTTCAATCATCTCAGCGGCCACTGTAAAGAAACCACATGCTAACCTTTCACGGAACCTTTCACACTCTAAGTTCCTGTGATTACTTCTGTCTACAAAAAGCCTCCCTAATTAACAATGATACTTTGCCCACCTGAGAACAACTATGCTGTCCTTCTACAGCTGCCTTCTAGAAATTTAACAGGCCATATTAACAGGGATCAAAAATCGTCTATAAAAAAAGGGCTACACACACAAAAATCTCATCCTTTGTCCTTTGAATCTGTAACTGACCTTGTAAAACCTGCATAGGAAATGGAGCTGACCCTTTGAAGACCACCCTCTTCCCAATACCCCTCTCAAACCCCACCTTCTGTCACCAGAGTTTGGCATTTTATGGACTCTCGTGGGGCAGCTGTTTCTCAAGGACCCGAAAACCACGCTTTTGACTTTAACGTGGCCGTATCTGGTTTTCATATGTGGCTCTGTCCTAAGGACAATACTCTACCTGGACCAGTGTAAACCAGTGTTAGCATTTATTACTACAGCGTAAGAGTGTATCTGAATTGTGTATTACCACCTTCCCTCCTTGTATACTTTATGAACAGACGCTCAATGAAAACCCCCCAGCTTTCCACTGCCCTCCTGCTTGTAAATTACATCCCTGCAACCTCAATTCCCTCCCATGTTCATCTGCTGGGTTTGCAACAATCTTAAAAAGGAAAAACTCTAAATTGTCTAAAACACTGTCATTCTAACACCTCTTCATTTTCAAGAACTTTCAGCCGCACGCGTAGACTAGACAGAGAATTCGCTGGTCCAGAGTACAGTTCGGCGAACTACCCCCATTCTGAAACCACACGTTTGCCAGGGACACCACCAATTCCTCTCCCATGGCCTTCTTTTTCTTTTTTTTTTTTTAAGATTTTATTTTATTTATTTATTTGACAGAAAAATCACAAGCAGGCAGAAAGAGAGGGGGAAGCAGGCTCCCCGCTGAGTAGAGAGCCTGATCCGGAACTCAATCCCATGACCCCGAGATCAGGACCAGAGCCGAAGGCAGCGGCTTAACCCCCTGAGCCACCCAGGCGCCCCTCTCCCATGTCCTTTAATGACAAGAGTTGGGTATAGAGGCACCACACAGCGTTCACTCCACTGATCTCTCAGCATCTGAAATGAGGCAGTGATAAATACTGAAACAAACATCACATGGCACAGTTTTCCTTTCTTGTGTTATTTATTTGTACAATTTCCAGAACCTGAAGTGCTGGAACAAAGGATGCGAACACTCAGTATGGTCCACCGCATCGCCAAATAGCTTTATAATCTGATTTTTCAAAAGTACAAGATCCAGTGCATTTCAGGGTGTTTTTCTTCTGTTTTATTAGATGCTTCTCTCTCCCTGTCCCTACGCAGACCCAGAACCTTCCTCTGTCCTGTGTGCTTCCTGTCTGTCTGCTCTGGTGCAGAGAGAGCTGCACAGTCCTTCCTCTTTATCCCAACACCGGCAAGACACTTAAAGACAAAATACAGCATTTGTTTTGTAGTTAACTTGTTAACCACTCGTCAATGAGACCTCTGCATTCACGGCTTATTCAAGTTGATAAAATGACTCTGGCAAGGCCACAAAGAGAGTTCTGAAGCCGGCAATTCTCATGAGGCTGACCCATCAATTATGTTTATTCAACTGTATGTTTCGCCTACATTTAAGGAGAGCTGCTCAATCAGTCAATTTTGTCCGATCTCTGGTGAAATCCAGAAACACGATCAGTTCATTCTTGAAAATCCTACAGTACAGAAACCTGAACAACAACAGAAGACCAAGAAAGGAAGGAAGAACAAAACAAAAAAATTAAGTAAATTTGGTTACTGGGTTTGTTTTCAGTGTACCCAACCTGACTCCTAGTGAGGACTAATTTTTTTTTCCGTTATCTGCTGAGTAATCCATTCTAGCCCAAGAAGGGTGTTATAACCACTGTTAACTGTAGTTCTTTCTTTTTTTTTTTTTAAGATTTTATTTATTTATTTGACAGAGAGATCACAACGAGGCAGAGAGGCAGGCAGAGAGAGAGGAGGAAGCAGGCTCCCTGCGGAGCAGAGAGCCCGATGCGGGGCTCAATCCCAGGACCCTGAGATCATGACCTGAGCCGAAGGCAGCGGCTTAATCCACTGAGCCACCCAGGCGCCCCTGTAGTTCTTTCTCATGAGGGAGAATGATGGGGGGATGGAAGCTCAAGGAAAAGGTTTGGCTTTTATATACTTAGGTATGTACTGTTTCATTTTCAACAAGCCGTATTATCCTTTCTCCTTAATATATTCAAGTTTATTTTCTTCAGATCTATTTTTCAAGTTCATGTTCTTCTATTGTATTTTAAACCTATTGGATGAAAGTTAGTCTAGCTAAGTGATTTAATGGAAACCCCTACAGTGACTAAACTTCCAACAACAACAGGAGTTCCCTTCTTAGAACTTTGATTTTCAAAAAATTTAGAAGGGGCCAGCTGGATTCCAATGAAGGCAAAGATCTAAGCAGATACAAGCACCTGTATGTTATAAGTGAACAAGTATCTGCTTCCAGTGGTTCAAAGATAATTTTTCAATTAAATTTTTTAAATTATGAAAACCATTGAACTGCATACTTTAAATGGGTGAACTGCATGTTGTGTAAATTTTTATCTTAATTAAAGCTTTTTCAAGAAGAATGCTTTAATTTACATGCATAAATTTTGTACCTAAAACTTAAGTTTTAGAAACATTCTATTTCCCAGATTTAAGCTTCAGTATGTAATTTTCTGCAAATAAGATTTTTTTAAGCTAAATTCATTTTTTTGAAAGATGTATTTGAGAGAGAGAAGGACAGAGAATGTGTGTTTGCAGGGGAGGGGAAGAGAGGAAGAGGGTAGACAGACTCCCCACTGAGCAAGGAGCCTGATCTAATGACCCCCAGATCATGACCTGAGCAGAAATCAAGAGACTGCTGCTGCTTAACCAACTGAGCCAGCCAGGCATCCCCGCTAAATCCATTTTTTAACCAGAAATATTACATACACATTTATAGTATCTAAAAATGTATCTTTGTATCTTTAACATGCACTTGTATATACTATCTTCATATAGAATCTACTGACAAATGAACAATCATCTATGATTTAGCATTAAACACAGATCTTAAGATATTGGCAAGCAAGTTAATAAACTGCTAGAAACATAAAACATTTCTGAGCTAACAGGCTTTGCCTCTGGTCCTCCAGGCCTGTCAGCAGGTGATTCAAAACTCGTTTCAGGACCCTGCTCCTGCTTTCTGTCTTGGTGTAAAAAGGATGCTCTCCCTCCCTTTCCTCTCTCTGCATCCCTTCTACATCCCACTAGCTTTCCTCACAGTAGCTTTCCTCATAGAAGTCTTCTCTCCACCTACCCCAACCTGGAAAGAGCCACCCACAGGGAAGAGACTAGCAGGTTGAGATCTGACATGGGTGGGCTCAGGCTGAAGAGGCAGAGACAACGGAACAGAGGTGTCCCAGCTGGAGACGGACAGTTTCAGAATTCCAGAGCACCCCAATGTCACAGAAGCCAAGCCCCTGAACACCAGATCCCAGGAGAGCCTGGGGAGGAGCAATGACTAAAAAAACACCAACGGAAGGAATTTAGTATTTTTTTGAACGGAGGCCTCAAAAGACCAGTTCACAAGGCTCTAGCTATATGAGTTCTGAGTTAGAAAAAGTCCAGGGGCGCCTGGGTGGCTCAGCGGGTTAAAGCCTCTGCCTTCAGCTCGGGTCATGATCCCGGGGTGCTGGGATCGAGCCCCGCATCGGGCTCTCTGCTTAGCTGGGAGCCTGCTTCCTCCTCTCTCTCTGCCTGCCTCTCTGCCTACTTGTGATCTCTGTCTGTCAAATAAATAAATCTTTAAAAAAAAAAAAAAGAAAAGAAAAAGTCCAAAGCAACTAGTTCAAGGAAGTGGTACTTCAGACTTTTGATTACCAGACTCTCAATCAGCATGAATGACAGAAAACTTAAGTTTAAGGGGCGCCTGGGTGGCTCACGGCCTTCAGCTCAGGTCATGATCTCAGGGTCCTGGGATCGAGCCCCACATTGGGCTCTCTGCTCAGCAGGAAGCCCGCTTCCCCCTCTCTTTCTGCCTGCCTCTCTGCCTACTTGTGATCTCTGTCTGTCAAATAAATAAATAAAATCTTTAAAGAAAGAAAATTTAGGTTTAAGAGAAGCAAGGACTCTTGGAAGTCAAATCAACCTTTTACTTTTTTTTTTTTTTTTTTTTACTCATGTAAAAATAAATCTAAAAGGCTCAGAACTTTGGGTAGTAAACTGTCTTTGGTTTGCTGGCAAAGAAAATGGGCTTAAACTCTAAAGTATACGGAAACAGACCCCTTGGACTTGGTAGGCATTCACTGTGGAATGTCTCTTCGGCTTTAGAGAGAAGGGGGGACTGAGCATGGCTTTTTAGACAGTAATCACCTGTGAAGTAGTCCTGATACGCGGTGGCTTCTCTAAAACCCCTCCCATCCTAAGCCTGCTGTTTTGTGATAAAAACCATAAGGGCTTTAGGGATTTTCTTATTGGAGGTGGGGAGAAGGAAAACAAAGACTTTCCAAACGTTCATTAATTCATACCAGACACTATTAAAGTTAAAAGTTAAAAAATTAAAATACCAATAAATCAAATGTCTAAACCTTTAAGTCAACTGACCCTATTTCTAATTCAAACAGAATTCCCCAAATAAATGCCAACCCAGTAACGAAAGAAATTTATAGCCCAAACTGCAACTGTGTCTCCATACAAGCATGATCAAAATTTCCACCGTCCACATTTAGGATACCCAAGGTGGTGGAACACTGACTTCCCAGTCATGTAGACAATTCTTAGGCCACGCTACCACACTACATGGGAAAGCACTAAAAATTAAAAACACACAATGCAGAGAACATCCTCTTATTACCACTTTCACGGACTGAAAGGAAGAAAAATGTATAGACAATCAGAAGAAAACATTTACTCAACCACTGGTTTTTGTCTTCTCTCTCAATGCTCAAGACACAACTTGGCAATGAAGAGTAAGGGACTCTAGGTGCGTGGCTGGAAGCAAAGGAAAGTCTGCAGGGCTTTATACAACTACAAGCAGGGAGCCTCCAATTATAGGGGTCCAGGGTACTTCCCCTTTATAACCATCTCCGACTATAAACCAGTTGTATATATAGAAAAATGGCTAGAAGTGGGAAGATGAGTGGGTTTTTTTTTTCCAACTTTTAGAAACTATTTTCCATCAACCTTATTTCCACTTTTGCCTCTGGGCAAGTGCAGGTTAGGAACTCGCATCAGTGGTTCTCACCCATTCAGTGGCCTGAGCAGTGGGAGCGGCACACAGGTGTAAGACTAGTTTAGATGAATGCTGCCTGTACTGCTCAGGGCCATTAACACTGGGAATAAAGAAAAGATCCAAGGAAGCACGAGATAGAACCAGCAGTACCTCACAGCAGCCTGGACATGGATAAGTGACAGGCAGAGCACAAGACAGACAGGGATGCCCTTTCCCAAGATGGTAAGGATACCAAGAGACTCCCTCTTTATGGGAAGGGAGGTGGACAAAAGGGACAGAAGGAATGCAACTCTTTTGAGGTCAACTTCTCTGACACTACACAGATGTGTACGTGAGACTAAAAGTGGGACATAATTTAGTATTAAAGCCCCGGGAAAAGACAAAATCGCCCAAGGACAATGCCTTGACCACAGAGGGCAAATCAGCTGGTGGATGGTCCAAAGGGAGGAAATGTGTTTGACATGGAATGGAGTTCAACGGGGTACAGCAAGACGGATGAGGAACTAGGATGCCAGAAGGGCGGAACAAAACAAGAAGGGAAAGGAGGGTGACTACATGGGCCTGGCATTCAGGTCACTCCACTTAAGAAGAAAAATAAGTGCTATCAATTCTTATTTAGGCTGTATATGACTTGTCTCCAAACCCAAATTGCTCATACAGCCTAGCTTTAGCGATTTCCAGTCCATGACGGCGTAAAAGAGTGGGGCCAGTGGAAATAAGAGGTTAGCTAATAAAAATGAATCGTCTGCCATTTACAGACACAGGAATATATTCTAAAATACCTAGAAAAACAGAGGGCATTGGCATCCCAGGTGCTGTCTGGCATCCCAGAAGTTAATAATGAGGAATCAAAAAAAAAATAAGGACTCTCTGGCATCATAGCCAAGACCCACTTCACGCTGCAATGGTCCCTCCCGTCTCACCAGCCTGAAGGCTGGGAACTGAGCACACCACGGGGACCAGCGCCGAACACAAGAGGTAGTGAATCAAAAAGCTCCACATCCTAGTTAAATTTTCACTCTGTGGGCTCAATTTTAAAATGGGGATCATTCCTTTACCACAGCGAAGCTATGAGCTAGTAGTAAAATAAGAAAAGTATGTAGAAGTGACCAAAAAACTGCCTGGTGCCCAATGGGTACTCAAAACCAACCAACATTATTAGTGAGTTGACAGCCACCGAGAAGAGCAACTCCTTTGTATTTCCGTGTGTACGTGACCCTTAGGGTTTATGCGTATCTTCACTTCATTCTCTGAACACGTTTCAACCTTGAAGTCAACACTGAAACACACTGAGCACGAATGAGTCAGGAGACCTCGGTTACAGGCAGAAAGCACTCAACTCACGTCCAGGCACAATTCTTCCACTGACATCACCAGGGCCTCGTGGGAGAAGCAGCACGGAAGTTACACTGAAGAAAAGGGTCAGGAAAGGGGTATCTTCAATCAACACACTATGTATACACGGACTTCAACAGACACAGCAGGGGGCGCCTGGGTGGCTCAATGGGTTAAGCCCCGACTACTGACCTCCGCTCAGGTCGTGACCTCCGGTTGAGCTTGAGATCAAGCCCCCCACTGGGCTCCACGCTGGGTGTGGAGCCTGCTTGGGGTTTTCTCTTTCCTCTTCCTCTGCCTCACCTCACCTCACACACACTCCCTCTCTAAAAAAAGATAAATAAAAATAAACAGTAATATCAAGTATTTATTAAAAAGCAAGAATCAGTACTTTATGCCTTGATTCAACTGCTCCTGCTTAGTACAGACTAAACAATCTCACAAGCAGAGCCCTAAGCCAACTTTTAAGTTTTAAAAGATTTTTTTATTTATTTGACAGAGACAAAGCGATCACAAGTAGGCAGAGAGGCAGGCAGAGGAGAGAGGGGGAAGCAGGCTCCCGGCTGAGCAGAGAGCCCGATGTGGGGCTCCATCCCACCACCCTGAGACCATGACCTGAGCCGAAGGCAGCTTACTTAACCACTGAGCCACCCAGGCACCCCCCACCTTTTTTTTTTTTAAGATTTTATTTGACAGAGAAAGAGAGATCGCAAGTAGGCAGAGCAGCAGGCAGAGAGAGAGGGGGGAAAAGAGGCAACTTTCCTTAAAATTTAGCTTAGTTACAATCCCAAATACAGTTAATAGCTTTGATCAGCTTCAAGAAAGAAAATAAATCATTGTCTTTCTCAACTTCTCATCCAAAGCCCAAATAAGCCAGCTCTCAGCTCATAGCAAAGGAATCATAAGCTCTGAGGGTTTTTCCTTCTTCATGACCATAAAAAGCAACAAATGGGTGACATTTCTCTTTACTCTTACTTGCCAGAGGAAGAATTTGCAATCCCATTCAAGGAGGCTCTATTCTGGCCTCCCCCTCAGCTTCGTTCAAGTTCACATACAGTTACCATACCTCCAGTATTCATTGCAGAAGCTGGAAAGGGTTAGAGGAACACAATATTGACAGCATTTAACTCCACAGTAGTCCAACTGTCTTTGGCTCCAGAAGATACGGTTAAAGGAAAGTATGAAGGCATAACCAGGCTTGTACTAGGATATTTAGTTCTCCATGCAAGTTAACTGCTATAAATATTAAGTCTATAAACAATCAGACTCACGAGACTGAATATCATCTCAATCTGATGCAATTATCTGACTTATCCAACAATGAAATTAATCCAAACTGTCCTCAACCCCCCAAGTTTGAATGATCCTTACTGTTGTACCAACTTTCCACTTCTCTGTCCTCCCCCACCAAAATACATTAATGAATCTAGACGCCATTAAATAAGGATACGAAAACATGAAATATTTCATCTCGGGATAATCTGAGACATTTCCCAAATAACGTACATTCAAAAGCAGGACATATTCCCTATTTCCCCATTTTAACCGCAGAGGAGTCGTCTCTCTACATGTGGTTAATTTAAAAATTCCATATAAAAAATACAATCAATTTTATATGAATGAAAGTGAAAACCCATCCTTCTGGTGCCCCCACCAAAAAAGAACAAATTTCCCTAGTATTTTAAAATTATTTTCTCAGTCTCAGCTTAGAAACTGAAGTTATTTTCAGTCCCCGCCTACATACTAACAGATGTCGATCCGGATCCCAATTAATTATTGGCTTCACACTGCCGATCGCAATAAATGCAGAGAAGTCACACCTAGAATTCAACGTTCTCCACCGTAGAGCCACAGGCTACCTCTCCAGACTCCTCAACCCCTCCTTCAACTCCACTCTCTTCTCTCTAGCCCAACATTCTCCAATTCCATTTGGTTAAAGACACCACATTAAAGATTCTGTAAAATCCTATAGTTAAGACAGACTCAGGTCCACCAACTTTTCCTGAGACCATTTTCTCTCTCCCACTATGACAAGTTTCCCTCTTGCCTCATTTCAGCACTTTTCAATATTTATTATTATTTTACTATTTCTCCATCTTCTTGCCTCCTCTCAAGCGTCTCCATTTTTCAACAATTCACCATCCATTCTATTTCCTCTACCTTAGTTCGGGCTGCTATGACCTATTTTCCCACAGTTCTGGAGCCGGGGGAGTCCACGATGAAGGTGCGGGTCCATCTGAGTCCTGGTGAGAGCTCTCTCCCATGCTCACAGAGGGCCATCTTCTCCTTGTATCCACAAGCAAGCTGTCTGCTGTCTCTTCTTACAAGATGACTAACCCTATATCACGAGGGCTCTATCTTCATGACCTATCACCTCCCAAAGACCCTGCCTTCTAATACCATCATATTTAGTGTTAGTGTGTCAGGATATGAATTTTCAGGGGATACTCAGTCCACCCTCTAGGTCAACTTCCCTGGTGCCTGAGTACACACACTCTCTCTTACCTTCACAACCTGTCATGTCCGTGACTCTTGTCCAACACTCAGCTACAATTCAGGGCAAACTATGGTTTCTACAAGCTGAAGTCCACAACAAACTATGGCCACTGTGGTCACATGTAGTTACGGGAAACTCAGCTGGTCCCCTGCAGTGCTTAACACTGGCAGCCAAGAAAGACCCCAGGCTCAGGAGGCCTGGGGGGCTCAGCTGGTTAAGCATCTGCCTTTGGCTCAGGTCATGATCCCAGGATGTTGGGAGGGAATCCCACCTCAGGCTCCTTGCTCAGTGGGGAGTGGGCTTCTCCCTCTACCTGCCTCTCCCCCCCCCCCCCCCCCCCCGACAAATAAATAAAATCTTAAAAAGAAAAGAAAAAGACCCCCAGGACACTTAAAAGAAAGCCTCTGGATTTCCTCTTCTTCTTAAATGTACTTAGAGTCTATTATCACTTGCCTATATACTCAGTAATCTGTAGTCTGCTATCATGCAATCAACACACATACACATACATCACATCTCTGATTTTTCCCGTCACTAACCTAGAGCCTTAACTGTCTTTTTGCACGTGCAGGGGAGTGTGGCATCTGCTCCCTGCAGCCCAGCCCTCCCGGAGTCTGAGAAGTGAATTCAGACACCTGATTTGCCTAAGACTAAAGCACCCTGAAATGAGGAATACGCAGGGATCCAAGGATCCGAGGGACTGCTTGAGAAACTTTCTCTGACAAATGTAGTACTTTAAACCATGACCTAGTTCCCTGAACACTTAAGCATTCTTTGCATTCTTCCCTGTCCCGGAGGACTGTTTATCAGGCACAGTTCCAGAAGTGACTTGAAATCTTTATAGATAACATTGTAGGGCCTCCTTGGTCACCAGACTCTGCATAGAGGACAAAAACCTTTTGAGCCTTGGAAAGACCTTAATATGTCTTTAATTAGTATCAAAAGAATAACCAACCTTCGTTTTAATCAAAGCATAACAACTTTCTATACTGTAAACAAGAGCCAGATCTAAAACTACCATCAAACTGAATTTAAAGTTAACTTAAACTCTTGAAGGTTTTACAAAGAAAAACATCAGATAGAAAACCAAACCAACTGGGGTTTTGCCCCCGAGACGGTCAACTCCTCTTTGTTTACGTTTTATACACTAACTTTTGTCAGGATTGGAGAAAAGATGGTAATAATCAAGACTGATTTAGTGAACATTAGTGGAGACATTTTCCACTACTTTTCAGTAACTTTCTTCATATAAAAAGAGCCAAAGAACAAAAATTTCCTTTTAAATATTTAGATTAACATTACAGGAGTCAGAAACTCATGTCTAAGTGCTGAACCACTGAACTGTACACCTGAAACTAGTATTACACTGTATTTTCACTTAATTGGAATTTAAATAAAAACTAAAAAAAAAAACAAAACACCCTCATGTCTAAATATTGGTTAAATGTGTCCTTCCTCAAATAAAAATTTGTCATAGAGAGACTGGCTAACTCTTAGCAATGCCCTGTAGACAAGCCTATCTCCACTCTCCCTCCCTCGTACTAGTACACTGTAAATTCAAAGTAGACAGACCACATCTAAGGCTGAACTTTGCACAGACTGTTTTACATAAATACCCAAATGAAGGATAACTTCAAAGCAAAGTTTCTTAAGACGCATTCCACAGTTTGCTAACTTCGTGAAAAATTATCACCCAGCACTGAAAATGTAAACAAAGATTAGAAACCATAAAATACATCAACCATCTTGTTCTATGCACCACAACAATATGTATTGTATGGAGTAAGGAAACCTATCAAGGGTGCAATGAAATGGGTCTTTAAAAAAACCCAAAAAACAAAAGCAGGTCTTCAACAAAAATGGTCAGTATCAGGGGAGTGGCGATAGAAAACCGATTCTCTGGGCGGACAAGCTCAGCGCCTGCAATGGCTCAATTCAGTAAGAAATCATACGCTCGGACGTGAAAAATAGCAAACCGTAATTCGTCCTCTGAACAACAAACCCGAGGGCAGGCAGCGGAGATGGGAAAAAATGACAAAGAAATGTCTTCTTTGAAAGTCAACGTAAACATTCCCCGTGTTACCTAGATTCCTTGACTAGGAATGGAAGGAATCCTGATCAACCCTGGGGCGCTGTCATTTCAGGAGGACCCGCCACCCTGGGGTCCAAGAGACCGCGTATGACAACGCAGCTGGGGTCCAAGAGACCGCGTATGACAACGCAGAGGGTTCAACAGCCGTTCGACCCACTGGTGTCTGCTCTACCTGGTTTTCTATTAATATCACTTTTGTTTCCATCTTCTCCGTGGCCAGTACCCGAAGTTCCTTCTGCAGTATCACCTGTGATATGTGACCTGTCCTGATGCCTCCTCACCACCCCCGCCCCCCCAGGATCCTGAGTCCCAGAGGGACTCCATCGCTTCACCCAGAGGGTGAGGCGCTCGGGATCATGCTGGCTGTTCTCCTCTCTTCTGCTCTCCAATCGCTCTTCATCTAGACCAATGTCTTCCACAGGTGTTTATGAATACTTGACTATTTTTTTAAAATATTTTATCTATTTGAGGGGCACCTGGGTGGCTCAATGGGTTAAGTGGCTGCCTTCAGCTCAGGTCCTGATCCCAGGGTCCTGGGATGGAGCCCCGAGTCAGGCTCCCTGCTCAGCGGGCAGCCTGCTTCCCCCTCCCCACCACTTGTGCTCTCCCACCTGTTTTCTCCCTCAAATAATTCAAATCTTTAGATCTTATTTGAGAGCGAGCGAGCATGAGCCAGAGAGGGGCAAAAGGAGGGAGAAACAGACTCCTTGCTGAGCAGGGAGCCCAATGCAGGGTTCGATCCCAGGACCCCAGGGATCATGACCTGAGCAGATGGCACATCTAACCCGACTCAGCCGCCCAGGTGCCCCTGAACACCTGACCAATTTTAACGCATGTTAATACATACCAAGAGAAATCAAGTTTAGACGATAACATCTGTTTCCTGCTTACTTTTTTATATTTACGGATGTATAAACCATCCAGAGCCGTGGCAGACCAGGGTAAGGCGTTCTCTCTGGTGTGTTTCGATCGGATCGGGGTCCCCACATGTGGGGGGATGATCAGGTGGAAGCCAGCGGATCGGGCTTCACCCAAGGCAGAACGAAGGAGACAGACGTTTACCGAACACGCTGCAAGGGAGCAGCGGGCAGGACGGCGGAGGAGAGGGTGTCTGCCAGGAGGCAGGGGATGGGGGCTGTATTTAAAGCGAGAAGGTGCGGCTCAGGTCATGATCCCAGAGTCCTGGGATCGAGCCCCACATCGGGCTCTCTGCTCTGCGGGGAGCCTGCTTCCTCCTCTCTCTCTGCCTGCCTCTCTGCCTAGTTGTGATTTCTCTCTGTCAAATAAATAAAAAATAAAAAAAAATAAAAAAAAATTTAAAGCGAGAAGGTGGGGACGTAGCAGCATGTATGGAATTTTACCTTTTATGGTAACTGTGCCTGCATCTAAGTAGCCCACCGGTCAGTGAGGGCCTGTGGCTAGTCTGAGGTGGGTCGACAGCCCGTCTGCATTCAGCCAGGTGGTCACCCCAGGCCCTTTGGCCTTGATCAAGTTTCCATTGCTCAAGCCTGTTGCCTAGAAGAGGCCTCCGCAGGTTAACACCTGAGATGCAGAAGAGAAAAGTATTTTAAACCACAGGCTAGCGATTACAGCCGATGACCTTTGAGCCACTCCCTTAATGCTTTTCATTTACTATACAAACACGGCAGGGAATTTTTTTAAGTAAAAAGAAAAATAAACAAAGGTATTTATACAGAGATGCCAAAACGAGTTTTAAACAGGGGGACTTACTGACTCAATACTACTGGAAAACAGTAGGTAACCAGCATGGAAAATGAATCTGGATCTCTCCCTCCAGACATGAAACAATTCATTCTAGCAGAGTCAGGGGCTAACTCTGGAAAGGAAAGCTTGTGACTTTCTTAGACCTGAGCTCTTGGCGCTCACTCTGTAGCCCCAGGTCCTGGCACGGTGCCTGCAGGAGCAGCTGGTAAAGAAACATCAGGGCGCCTGGGTGGCTCAGTGGGTTAAGCCTCTGCCTTCAGCTCAGGTCATGATCCCCAAGTCCCTGGATCGAGCCCTGCGTCCGGCTTCCTGCTCAGCAGGGAGCCTGCTTCTCCCTCTGCTGCTTTACCCTGCTTGTGCTCTTTCTCAAATAAAATAAACCTTTATGCAATCCAGAATGACTAGTAAATACATTATGGACACAAGCCAGAACTCTATCCTGATCTTCAACAACTTAGCTGGGCTTTAGTATTTCTTCAAGGATTTTTGGACCAGCGGACTATACCATCCACTGAGCCCTCCTCAGTGTTAAACTCACTCCTTCCCCAGCACCGCGGAAGCTGTAAATTGAGAGAAAAGAGCGGAGAGAGGCATCAGGTGGAAACGAACACTGACAAGTAGCTCCTTCCGGCTCAGAAAGGATAAGTGCATTGAATTCAGTATCTATTTATCCTGAATCTCACATTCCATGTAGAGAAGCCTCCACTGGAAGCACACTCATTTTCAGTGCAGTAGAATAAAAGGATGAAATTACGTAGGAGGAAGTATTTTCCCTTGGTTGTTTTCTGGGAAACGTGCGGTGGGAAGTACCTGTTCTTCCTGCGTCTTCTGAAAATCTCCCTCCCGCGCACTCAGGTTCCAACCACGGTCAACCTTTGCTGTCATGCCTGCCTGGAGCCCCTCTCCCCCCTCTCCCTGGCCCTCGGTCACCTCCTACATCCTGTACCCCTCCCTCAGGGCAATGGCAGCCACGCCAGGCAAATCGGCACACCCATGAGCTCCGCGGCTACAGGATATGGGCTCCTTCCACTGCCTGGGATTCTGACTCAGCGCCATCGGGGACGGTGTTTTTGACAAGCTTCCAGACGATTCAACCGGACAACCAGGTTTGCAATGTCTGCACCTGATCCGTCCATGAATGGTGGTAATCTTGCCTTCTCAAGTTTTTAGCTTCCCTCATTTACAAATCAAAGATAAAACTGACATTTTACTAAAACTGGGATTAAGGTTGGGCAGAACGAAACCCCCATCCCCATCCTACTTTTTTTTAAACATCACAGACAAGCTGCATGGAGGACAAAAACCTTTGAACTTGTAGGGTACTTATGTTAAGAGAAGACTGGGTGTCTGGGTGGTTCAGTCGGTTGAGCGTCGGCCTTTGGCTCAGGTCAGATCGTGATCGCAGGGTCCTGGGATCCAGTCCCCTATAAGGCTCCCTGCTCAGCAGAGTCTGCGGTCTCCCTCTACCCCTCCCCACCACTCGTGCTTGCTTGCTCGTGCTCCCCCTCTCACATACACACAAAAATAAAAAGTCAAAAGAGGGAGGAGAATTATCTGAGAATTATCTTGTTGTCTCTGTGCTTTGAGCGCCTCCTTTTTTCTGGGAAAGCACATTTATTTCAGCTAACAGACCCCGGCTGCAGTTTGTCATAAGGGGACTGGAACCCATGGTGGGGGGAGGGGGGCACAGCAGGCGTTAACCTATTGTTTTCCCAGGAGTGGAATTCTGCTGGTTCCGGTCCCTGTGTCCCCGTCCCAGGTTCCAACATTTCATGGACCAGAAGTATGAAGAAATTTCTGGTAACTGGATGATTTTAGATTGTTCCCAGAGGAGAAACTTGAAAACTCACTGCTAAAGAAGTAGGTCATTGTCCAAGCAAATAAAATTAAGTCTGTTTATGAATCTGGGAAGGAATGAGTAAATACGAGAGGTATCTGAACCACCTTTTTTCTCTTCAACTTGCTTTTTTTCCCTGTTATGAATCATTTTGGGGGGAGGGGACTCTTTAAAAATGAACAGTAAAAAATAAGCCCTCACCTTTAATGCTCTGGAAGCCAGTCTGGTCCATGACTGGGTGGTACGTGAAGCAGACCATATGGCCAACATACACAAAACACAACCAGACATGTGCTCAGGAAACTAAAGGGCCAACTCGGGTGCAGAATGGCAAGTATTAGAAAATCTGCTCCGCACTGAGGCAAATCATCCAAAAACTACTGCTGATCCCAAGTGGGGACCTAATTGCACACAGAATCTCTGGAAAGTAAATTTATCAAGGGCTATCAAAATTCTAAATGCAGGGGTATGTGAGGGGCGCAGACCGTTATGTGTCTGCCTTCGGCTCAGGTCGTGGTCTCGGGTCCTAGGATGGAGCCCCCCTCCATCAGGCTCCCTCTCAGTGGGGGTGCGGGGGTGGGCAGGGGGTGGGGCCAGTTCTCTCTCCCTTGTCCTTTCCTCCTCCCCCCTCCCTCTACCCCTTGGCCTCCCTCTTCCCCCAACCCCACAGCTCATGCTCTCTCAAATGAATCAAATCTTACAAGAAAAAAAATTTTTTTATTATTGCTTTTTTAAATTTATTTGACAGAGATCAGAAGTAGGCAGAGAGGCAGTTAGAGAAAGGAGGAAGCATGCTCCCCGCCCAGCAGAGAGCGCAAGGTGGGGCTTGATCCCAGGACCCTGAGATCATGACCTGAGCCAAAGGCAGAGGCTTTAACCCACTGAGCCACCCAGGCGCCCCCAGATTTTTTTATCTTTAAATGCATATAAATGCTTTGAGCAAGCAATCCCACTTGCAGAAATCCACCCCAGAGATCTATCTGCACACATACAAAGATGTCTGAGCTCTGATAGTCCCTGGGTTACTTCAAGACCGTGAAAGACCAGGAAAATGTCATATAAACACAGGGGGATTGGTTAAACGTTTATTGCACTTCAACCCATAAAGGGAAAACATATGTAGTCATTAATAAAACCAGTGGTTAAGTCTTTATGTCCTGATACGAAAAGATATTCCAAACCTCAAATAGCAGAACATGCGTGATAATGATTTTATTTGTTAAAGGAAAAACATGGGGCGTGGCACTGGGCTGGCTCCGTAGAGCACGCCACTCGTTCGAGCCCCACATGGTGCAGATTACTTTTTTAAAAATTGGGGCTTTTGTTTATATACGGGTACATGCATCAAGTTTGGAAACATCATGCAAGAAGAGTCCACCGACACTGGCTTCAAACTATCCACAGTGAATGCCTGGGGGATGGAGAGGTAATGGAAGACTTATTATTTTTTTTTTTTTAAGATTTTATTTATTTGACAGACAGAGATCTCAAGTAGGCAGAGAGGCAGGCAGAGAGAGAGAGAGGTGGAAGCAGGCTCCCTGCTGAGCAGAGAGCCCGATGCGGGGCTGATCTCAGGACCCTGGGATCATGACCTGAGCCAAAGGCAGAGGCTTTAACCCACTGAGCCACCCAGGGCACCCAGGCGCCCTCATGTCTTTTTAAAGCAAAACATGTTACTTCTATTTTATTCATTATCCTATAAAATACCAAATTAGAACGATCCTTATTCTAATTGCTTTCAAGTGATCGAGGCAGAGATTAGCCAACCTAAAGTGTATCCAAAAGGATGCGCGTGTAAGGCGGGTACATCCCAACAGCATTTCAGGGGGAAATGTCCGATGATCTCACACACATTCACTAACCTATGCAGTCCCCACAGGCTAAACGACCATCCTCACCCCGAAGTCTCCAATGTCTGGAGTCTGTTCTACTCAGGAAGCAGCACGTCTTGTAATCTAGAGGGAATCCATAGGAAAACAGGTAGCCACACACACAACACGCCACTGTTAACAAACGTGTAATCTCTCCAAGCCCTAAATCCTGGCCCTTTTATTGTAAAACTGATCCATAATCACAGTAAGGTCACCTCCGTCCTCCATTCCCAGTTTGTAAACAGAAGCGGGAGAAAGCATCCCAACTCAGGCTGGGAAGAATTACAAAATGCAGATGGTCAACTCGACTGTCTGTTTTAGTGCACGCAGGGCAAAGATATCCTTAAGTCCACCAAGCAGATGATGGATTCTTCCATTCGAGTACATGTTTATGTTCCTTGGTGATTCCCAGCTCTTGTGACCAAATGGAACCATAACCAGAAGGACAGAAAAGAGTCCCCATATCCCCACCTGCCAAGGACATTGGCCTCAAGTTTACAGCCGACCACTGCTCCGTTTTCAGTCATTGATTGAGCAAAAAATACAAAAAGGATAATTCAGAGAATTATGACTGTCCAGTCTGAATGTGGAACCTGGCTTAAGAAATCAAGATCTGGGGGCGCCTGGGTGGCTCAGTCGTTAAGCGTCTGCCTTCGGCCCAGATAATGATCTCAGGGTCCTGGGATCGAGCCCCACATTGGGCTCCCTGTTCGGCAGGAAGCCTGCTTCTCCCTCTCCCGCTCCCGCTCCCTCTGCTTGTGTTCCCTCTCTCGCTGTGCTGTGTCTGTGTCAAATAAATAAATAAAATCTTAAAAAAAAAAAAAGGAAAGAAAGAAATCAATCCAGTTTGCCAGACTCTCCGTGAATTTGTCATTGGTCATTCCACCCTCTACTGACACCTGAGTGAAAATACTCTTTCAAAGACAGACTTTTAAAACCGCATGATGGGGAGTAAGTGAGAGGCCTTATTTACTTGCATTTGCGTAGTCTAACAATTCCTGTCCCTGCAGGGGCCAAAACCTCCAAGTCTCAAAATTCAACCTAGCAAATAATTGATACCATTGTCCCCCAGAACTTACGAGTGTAAGATCGTTAACGATTGACTGGAAGATAAGGTTCCTTCCATTTTATTGAAATATACCAGATAAAGCCAGGACTTGTGTCTCAGTGCCCCTAAATGTTAGGCTTCAATAATCAAGTTCTTTTTTCCTACATTCCATATGATCTGATAGAAGTGATACTCAATTAACGTAACGTCACCTGAGGTCTGAGTACTTAACTCAGTAAAGGATGGGGGGAGAGAGAGAGAGAGAGAAAAAGTAAACAGGCAGCAGATATCTGATCTAAACATCATTTAGATAGAAAAAATGTTGATAGCTTTTAATTAGTGATCAGCTTTTGGGGGGAGCGTGTACCAGTATAACCCCCCAAATGTCCACATGCCCACTCAAGAAAGCTCAAGATGCAAATCCTAACTAATTCAATGTATAAAGTTGTCTCATTTGAGCCACCTGCAATTTCTACTGTTCTGTCTACTTGACATGAAGACAGTTTAAGTTTAAGCAAGGCGAACAAGCCACTGTATTTCTGCAGAGCCCCTACAGAGCTTATTGCCAAAATAGTCACTTGGTCTATATTAATAACCAGACCTATCTGCTGTAGTCACTATCCGATTCCTGAGGCAGACCATGACAATGACACGGTTAAAGGTTAAACTGTAGACAAAGTCGATGACCCAAGAAGATATTCCCCAACTTGACAGCGTGCAATCAAAACCAGGCAGCATGCCACCTGTGGGGGAACACTTGTGCAAACACAGACACGGTCCCTGCCCTCGTGGAGCTTCCAGAACCAGGACAACAGTCAAGTCACTAACCTCACCAATGTGCCGCAAACTGCTGGGAAGGACCGCGGTGCTACAGGAGCCTGGAAAGGCAGATGGATTACTCAGAAGTCAGCAACTGGAGTTTCACAGGGTGAACAGGGGAGGTAAGAGCTCTGTGCTGAGTCATTCTTAATTAGGGAGTTTTTTTTAAAAGGACTTTGGAAAACCTGGGTAATAAATTTTGCTAGCTGAAATGAAAAACGACACCATTTTCCAAGGATACATGTTAAGTGTATTGATTTGTCTCCAAATTGATAACTGGGCAGTATGCCAAAAAGCTCAATGATATTCTAGATGTTATTTAAGTCAATTTTTTTTTTTTTAAAGGAGGATGCTTGGCTGCTTCAAGATGGTGGCAACTAGAAGAGGAGGATACGGTTATGGAAGAAGGACAAAAAGAGAATGGAAGGAGTATTTTTAAAGGAACAAATTCAAGTTTACCAGGAAGGAATTCAACATCATATTCTAGCATCAATTGTTAAGAAGACCTGAAGTAGTAAAAACCAAGAAAGAAACTGTCCCCAATCACAAGCTTTTGTCAATTACATCTTAAAACCAGTTTTACTACTGGATTCTAAATACTGGGTATGTGGCCCCTTGGGCAGTAGTTGGCATCAAAAGGTGATGTGCAGGTTAAGTATTAAAATGTGACTTAGACCTCAGTAAGACTGCACCTGACTTATGCCCAAAGCTTAGCCCGTCTTAGAAAATTAGCTTTCGGGGCGCGTGGGTGGCTCAGTGGGTTAAGTCTCTGCCTTCCTCCCAGGTCATGATCTCAGGGTCCTGGGATCGAGCCCCGCATCGGGCTCTCTGCTCGGCAGGGAGCCTGCTTCCTCCTCTCTCTCTGCCTGCCTCTCTGCCTACTTATGATCTCTCTCAAATAAATTTAAAAAAATTAAAAAAAAAAAGAAAATTAGCTTTCTACCAGTCTGTACTCAGTAGCATCTACAGCTCTAGGGACCATGGGTTTTACAAGTAGTTATTAGTTAAAGACTAGAAGGAATCTAATTAAGAGCAGTCTCTCAGTCCAAACTAGACTAGGGCAGCTAAAGAGGTCATGGCAATGAGGTCACAGTTCTGTGAAATTTACCCAGATTCTGGTGGGGGAGGGGATGTTTTTCACACTGTAAACATCTGAAGTTCCTCACATTCTTTATCCTCAGATGAAACACAGGTTGTAAACCCACGTAAAACACGGGGCTTTAAAAAATATGTATTAAGTTACCCACCACCTTCCCAACCCAAGTAAAACACGGGGTTTTTGGGGAAAAAAAAATAGCAAGTATGATAAGTTATCCTCCATCTTCCTACAAGGATATGGCAAAACAGATTAGGTGACGCCTTGCTAATGAAAACACATGCTGGAAAAATAGATCTAGAATGCAACGATCCAAACAATTCCCAGTTTTGGCGGCTGTAAGTGGCCAAGAGTAAATGTTTCAGCCTTGAAGACTGAAGACTATAAAATACAAAATTTCTAGGAGGCTCAGCACTGTCTCCATAGACACAGGAGTGCAAGCAATCCTCGCTCACGCCTCTGACCGCATCCTTGGAGAACTTCTAACTACTCCCCCCGGTATGTCTACCCCTTGACTCCACAGGCAATGAACGGAGCGAAAAGGAGGACCCTGCCTTGTGGACCGAACCTGTCATTCCTTTTCGAAGGTCAGCGTCTACCCAGGTTTTCTTTGGCTCGGAGCGAGCTACACCCCCAGGCTTTCTCTGCATCGGAAGGCGGTGTCGGCTCGAGCCGCTGCCGCAGCAGGGCTGGGTACCAAACCCCGGTCTCTCCAGGCACAGCTGGTGCCAAAGACCAGACGCGGCGGGGAAACCACGGGTGGTGGCCTCGTCACGCTGCGACACGGGTCCTGGCCCAACAGCTGACTTTCGGAATCCGGGAGGAAGAAGGAGGGGCGGGGGGCTCAGGACCCTCGGCGGATGGGTCACTGCCCACCCCACCCCACCCCACGCCCGGACTCCCCCGCGCAGCTCGGGCAGCTCGGGCATCTCAGGGCTGGGTCGCTCTCACCGGAAGAGTGAGGAGAAAGGCTCAGTTAGCAGGGGGCGGGGGGCGGATTTTATTACTGCGGATGGCGCAGTCGCCTCCCCCGGAGACCCACGACAAAGATGCAAGCCCGCCGCGCTCGCTGCTGCTCTGGTCCCGCCCCGACGCAGGAGACCCTGGAAAGCTAGAAAGAGGGGTGCGTGCTCCCGAGTTTGCAGATGGGCTGGACGGGCCGAGAAGTTCTCGCAGGCGGAAACCAGGGAGACCACCCTCCCCCACCCCCGTCCCCGAGGCAGGTGGCCCGGCGCGCCCGTACCTTGGTGGCGGGGTCGGCGGCGGCGATGGCCGGGTCGCCCGGCGCGCTGGGCGCCTCCTCCGCCGCAAGGCCGCCGCCGCTGGGCTCGGGCTCCGCTAGCGTCGCGCTCCCCGCCTCCGGCTGCTCCGGACTCCGCTGCTCCGTGGAGCTCCCGGCACCCATGGCTCTTCGGCGGTTCTCCCGCACCCCGCTGCCCGGCTACACCTTCCCCCGAACGGCAGGAACGTGGAGAAGAGCGAGAAGCCGTGCGCCCGCGGGGTCCCGAGCACGCCTTCCTCTCCCGCGGTCCTCCTCCGGACGCGCCTAGACTGCGAATGAACGAGAGGCGCTCGCGGCAAACTCCTTAAAAGAAAAAAAAAAAAAAAAAAAAAAAAAAAAAGCCACCTCTTTGCCTCCTCCTCCTCCTCCCCCTTGTTTTTCCCTCGCTTCATCACATGAGCCCAGCCCCAGACACGCCCTGCAGCAGCATCTCCCCCCAGGCTGTAGGACCAGAGGCGCAGCCCCAGCCTCCAGCCAGGGGCCAAGCGGCCCGCCCACCCCGACCCCGGGCGCTTCCCATTCCTAAATGGGGACACGAGCTGGGGGGGGGGGGGGGTCGACCCAGGGTTGCAGAAGGGGAGAGGAGGACAGAAGGCCCCTCGGGGAGATTGGATCTGCTGAGGTTTATGAAATGATTGATAACCCAAGGCAGAGCGTCTGCGGCAGCACACTTTCCATCCGCCCAGCAAGCGAACCCAAATCCCCAGTTGTTTCCTTCAGCCTGGGTGAGCCTCCGAATGCTGGTTCCTGCCTCCTCCCCAAGAGCAGGAGAAAGACAAGCGCTCCTTGGCTTCTGCGGAGCCAGAATATGGTTCTTCTGACCATATTAGGACACCTCGCGTGGCAGGAGCTGGGAACCGAGAGGTTAATGCAGTCAGGCCACGGATGAGGTGGGCCAGGCGGCCCCAAGCTCGCCTATCATCCGGAACCAGTGATGTCAGGCGATGCCATCAGCGACACGGGCTGCCCTCCTTCCCTGGGGAACTCGGGGGAGTGAGGCTGTGACTGGAAATGGGCCTGTCCTTCTTCGAGGGCGTGATGCTGGAGGTCCAGGCCACTTCTCCCTCGCGCCATGCTGAGACATGACGACATAGATCTGTCCACCGGCCATCAGTAATTCTCCATAGATACAGGCTTCAAGGAAGATCAGCCTAAGTGACTCGCCTTCCTACCCTTCGTGCTCCTGAATATTTGTTCCATGAATACAAGGCAGCTAACAATTATTTGAGTGAAATCAAATTTTCAGCTGGATTATTTGGCATGCAGGCACGAAGGTGGCGGGGCCAAAAGAAAAATTATCCCCAGTTTTCAGTGGCAAAGGAGTGCCTTAAATTTCACAAATAGTTGGAAGAATGAAGAAACTTGGAATATCGACCCCGGATACTAGAGAAACATCCCCGGCTCAGCTTTCCTACAAGTTAGTGCGGAATTGACGCAAGCGGTTAGTTCTGTAGCAGAATATTTTGTGCCTGATTAACTGTGGCTCGTAGTATAATGGCATATGGTTACCCAGCATAAAATATTTCTACATTTAGCATTTTTATTTGAAGAAGCACATAAAGGCCACTTTCTCTGGAATATATTACTTAAGCAGTATTGTGCAAAATGGTGGGTTTTCATCATTTTTAAGCATTTCATCCATTTCAACTTAAATTGTTTACTACTTAGGAAACATCCCAGTACTTACTATGTGCCAGGCTGTTTAAAGCACTCTGCATATCTCGTCATATTTAATCCTTACAACAACTCTATGAGGTAGAGCCTAGTATTCTCATTTTACCAGTGGAGTGGAGGAAAAGTAGGCCCAGAGACATTAAATCAGGTGCTCAAGATTTCACAGCTGGTAGGCAAAAAAGAGCAAGGATTCTTCCTACACTGAGTCTCTGTTCAACACCTCACTCCCTTTCTGTAGGAAGCTTCCAGTGTGTTCTCTTTTCTAAGGAATATCTGTGAAAAAGTGGCATTTAGGCCTCACATAAGGGCTAAAAATGCTATTAAAGCCTATCTGAGAATGACTAAGGTCGGCACATATGAAAATGTATCAATCTGTAGTACAAACACTATCAAAACGTCCCATTCTGTGAGATTATACTTATTCAGTTCTTGGGAAATTCTTAACAAAGCTTTTCACATCCAGCGTTCAGATTTTCAGAGAAATATTACAAGGTCAAGGACTTCAAGCCAACACTATACAAGCCACATCGCCAGTGCCGGCCTAGATTAGCAACTGCTTGCTTTGTGTTTATTTTTCAGGCCATGAAAATGCTCATCTTCTGATGTTTTTAAAGCAAAATCCTTTTTTTTTAAGATTTATTTTATTTATTTATTTAAAGATTTTATTTATTTGACAGAAAGATAGACAGCACAAGGAGGCAGAGAGGCAGGCAGAGGGAGAGGAAGAAGTAGGGTCTCCATTCAAGCCCAATGCGGGATTCGATCCCAGGACCCTGGGATCATGACCTTAGCCCAACACAGCTGCTTAACTGACTAGACTACCTAGGTGCCCTAAGATTTTATTATTATGTAATCTCCACACCCAATGTGGAGCTCGAACTCACAACCCTGACATCAAAGAGTCACATGCTCCAGCAACTGAGCCAGACAGGTGCTCCAGCAAAATCTTATTTTAAGAAATACACACTTTCTAGTCCTCCCTAATCTGCCTGAAACAGCTCCCCGATAAGCATATTAAGAGTAATAGGCTAGGGGCGCCTGCGTGGCTCAGTGGGTTAAGCCTCTGCCTTTGGCTTGGGTCATGATCTCAGGGTCCTGGGATCGACCCCGACCGCAGGTTCTCTGCTCAGCAGGGAGCCTGCTTCCCCCTCTCTCTCAGCCTGCCTCTCTACCTACTTGTGATCTCTCTCTGTCGAATAAATAAATTAAAAAACAAGAATCTCAAAAAAAAGAAGAAGAAGAAGAAGAATAGGCCCTTGGGGGCACCTGGTGGCTCAGTCGGTTAAGCGTCTGCCTTCGGCTCAGGTCATAATCCTGGGGTCCTGGGACGAAGCCCTGAATCAGGCTCCTTGCTCAGCAGGGAGCCTGCTTCTCCCTCTCCCTCTGCCTGTAGCTCCTCCTCCTGTGCTCGCTCTCTCTGTCAAATAAATAAATAAAATCTTTGAAAAAAAAAAAAAAGAATAACAGGCTCCTTTGTAGATTCACACAAGCACCTTTCGTTTCTGGACTGCCCAGAGAATCCTTTTCCCATCTTACTCGTAAACTGGGGAGCTACTCTCTGTTATTTTGTTAAGGGCGCCTGGGTGGCTCAGTGGTTTAAGCCACTGCCTTCGGCTCAGGTCATGATCTCAGGGTCCTGGGATCGAGTCCCGCATCGGGCTCTCTGCTCGGCAGGGAGCCTGCTTCCCTCTCACTCTCTCTGCCTGCCTCTCTGCCTACTTGTATCTCTCTCTGTCAAATAAATAAATAAAATCTTTTAAAAAAAAAAGTTATTTTGTTAAGAGGAGAAGTTGTACTATTTATTATCCCCAGCAATGCCATGTCCCAACCTTGTGGATATACCACTTAGAACATTCAATATAATAGGACATTTGCTATTCAGAAACTACATTCATTTCTTTCATTCATCCATTTTTTTTTTAAAGATTTTATTTATTTATTTGACAGACAGAGATCACAAGTAGGCAGAGAGGCAGGCAAAGAGAGAGGAAAGGAAGCAGGCTCCCTGCTGGGCAGAGAGCCCAATGTGGGGCTCGATCCCAGGACAAAGGCAGAGGCTTTAACCCACTGAGCCACCCAGGCGCCCCTCATTCATCCATTTTTTCCCTAAGATCTCACTGTTTTTAAGCAATCTCTACACCCAACGTGGGACTCAAACACAATCCTGAGATCAAGAGTCACGTGCTCTACCCACTGAGCCAACCAGGTGCCTGATGCCTTTCCTTTTCAACAGCTGTTTATCGAGTGCCCATTCGGTGCCAAGACTCTAAATCAAGTCACCAAGGTTTGCTTTTCTAGGGTTTTGGAGACACCTTTAGAATTGCTTGCATTCGTGTCAGCGATAGAGAGGAAGGCAGCTGTTCTCAATTTTCCACTTCTCAGTCCTGGGCTGTCGGTTACCCCATTTCTCGCCAGCAGCCCCTTCTCTCCCAAACAGCAGAACCCAGGTGTCCCACACATCCTCTCCCATGGGACAGCTGGAGGTAGTGTCGTTTCTCTGTGAGAGTTGATACTCTCATAAAAACAGCTTGAAATTTCTCAAAAACAAATACACACAGCCGGTACAGCAGGCTGAACTTGTACGCTTCATGTCTAACTTCTCCAGAAAGACGGGTCACACGAGATTTACCAATAAAAGTTCAAGTCCTAGCTAGGCATCCTGTGCACATACCAAAACCTCTTTGACTGTTTTAAATGAATCCACAACTGTGAAACATATTGTATCAGACTTAATACAACCCCTTGAAAAGGCAATCATAATTATAATTATTAAAACAATTTAAAACCAACCCTTAACTCTACCCCCCCCATTCATTCTCTAGCTACAAAGCCTTCAGGCAATTTCACTTAGAACACGGAAACTCTCCAACCTTGAAACTACCACGTATAACTTCATTGTATTCTCTAAATAAGAAGCCTACTTTTTTTCCGAGCTAATTACTTACATCAATATATCTAAATCACGTAAGAACCCAATTCCTCCACTCCTCTCTTGCATTTGCTAACTATAAACCAGAAAACCATAAGAATTAACAATTTTACTTTATTCATGACCTACTAATCAACATTCATTCATATAGGAGCTACAGAAAAAGGTCAGTGTCCAGATGAAGGTCAAAGGTCAACCACCTGTAGACCTACATCAAAAATACAGGCAAATGCTAAATTTCTAAATTTCAGGAAATTTATTGCTTTGGGTTAACTATAAAGCCAGCTCTATCAGTTTCATTCACTAAGATTTAAGACTGCCTCCTGGCCCAAATCTAAGATTATAAGATTATATATAGATAGATAGATTTCATCCTGCCATCTTTTTTGCTACTTTAGTGTATATATGTATATATCATATAAAATATATAAATATATTAAAATATATAATATCTAAAGTAGATATTATATATAATATGTATATATTTAAATTTTTTTTTTAATTTATGTTTTGGGGCACCCGACTGGCTCAGTCCGAGGAGCATGTGACTCTCAATCCCAGGGTTGTGAGTTCAAGCCCCGTGTTCAGTGTAGAGATGACTTAAATAAAACTAAAAAAAAAAAAAAAGCAAATTCCACAGAGAACAAGTTCCACATACCTGATGTAGCTGAACTTTGCTCAGGATGTGTCTAATATAAACAAACAATGAATACAATTGAAATGCAGTCACCTAGAAGCCAGGATAGCCTTAATTCCTCCTTTTTCTAGAGTTAGGCTTCTCTCCAGCCACTTATGACTGGAGCCCACGATATAGTGAATTATTTGCCCAATATGGAGATAGATTTCTCTGGGCATATTTTTGGAAGGTATCCAAAAGTATGTTGAAGATTCCGACTCCCCAGGGCAGACCAACTTACCTTAATCCTCTTAACTTCAAATCACTTCACAAATTCTGCACAGGTCCTGTACGTAACCAATATTTTAAAAAATATATTTTAACATATTAATTCAATAGACTTTTATTGAGTTAAGTACCAGGCCAAATGCTTGGGACTTTTCAGAGCTGAAAACTTGGGTTTCTTAAGTCGACATTTGCTGACTTGTAAAAGACGTTAGAAACACACATTGTAAATTGTTGAGAGATTTTTATGTTCCTCTATGAACCTGAATACCTTTGTGAATTTTTAAAAATTTTTTATTTCTTATTTTTTTATAAACATATAATGTATTTTTAAAAAATATGGAACGCTTCACGAATTTGTGTGTCATCCTTGAGCAGGGGCCATGCTAATCTTCTCTGTATCGTTCCAATTTTTTAGTATATGTGCTGCTGAAGCGAGCGCACCTTTGTGAATTTTTTTAAAGACTTTATTTATTTTTTTTTTTAAGTAAACTCTACACCCAGCGTGGAGCTCGAACTTATGACCCTGAGATCAAGACCAATAGAACCAGCCAGGCGGCCCTCGTTTGTGAATTTTTAATCTCAAATCTACAATATTTTTGTTGTCTTTTTTTTTTTAAGATTTTATTTATTTACTTGACAGAGAGACAGTGAGAGAGAGGATGAAAGGGGAGTAGAAGGTCAGAAGGAGAAGCAGACTCCCTGCAGAGCTGGGAGACTGACATGGGACTCGATTCCAGGACTCCGGGACCACCACCCGCGCCGAAGGCAGTTGCTTAACCCACTGAGCCACCCAGGTGCTCTATTTTTGTTGTCCTTGACATCAAAAAATACTTCAATTATTGTTTGTGATTAGCAACGAAAAGACCAATGGCTGACCTTAAGAATTACCAAAAGCAAATGCACAGGAGAGGTTGACTATTTATCCCATTTTATACAACTCCCATCTAAATTTTACTTGATGGGTGGTGAGATTCTGTATTCCTGGGCATTGGTCCCAATTCTGTTGGCTGCTTTTTTTTTTTTTTTTTTTTTTTTTTTTTAATGACTTCTTGTCATTCCTACAAATGCAGTATCTATAGGAGGGGCAGCTGTGGTAAATTAGAATAAAAGATAGAAAATCAATAGTGAAACTAGATACACTTTCCCTCCCTTCCCTCCCTCCAATGTGTGACTTCATTACAACTTCACTGGGAGCATAATCAATTACATGAAAAAGATTCCAAAACCTACAGCTGCTTATGCTACTAAATCACTGAAAACTTTGAAAAATGAAATAAGCATTTGGATATGTTATTTTGAATGTTATTGAGCTCTTGAGAATTCTTTGAAGAAATTATGAGTAAAATATTTGAAATTCAGTTTCTATGAGAGAACTGGAAACACTGATTATTTCAGAGTGCAAAATTACAGGGTGTTTTGCTAAGTAAAAATGATGGGTTAGTGAAAATAATACCCAGTGAGTGATTGCCGTATTCAGTATTTGAAGTAAAACTGTGCGGAACAAATCCCCTGATTGAAAGTTGCCAACAGTCCCTTAGAATATTTTTTCACAGTTTTATTGCAGTATAACTAGTGTAGAAAGAACTGCACACATTTAAAGTATACAAGTTGATGAGTTTTGGTAAATGCATACATTCTTGGAATCTTCATCAAAGTCAAGATAATGGGCGCAATCATTTACCCAAGAATCTCTCCAGCCCCTCCGGTCCCACCCAGCCTTCTCAGGCAGTCACTGGTCTGCTTTCTGTCAGTACATATGGGTTTGCATTCTCTAGAATCTTACAGAAATGTATAGACATGGATATCAGGTAGGGACATCTGGGTGGCTCAGTAAATAAAGCATCTGCCTTCAGCTCAGATAATGATCCCAGGGTCCTGCTCTGGGGAGGTGGGCAGTCTGCTTTTCCCTCTGCCCCCACACCTTGCACGCACGCCTGCGCTCTCACACTCTCTCAGATAAATAAAATTTTTTAAAAAATGGAATCATCTTCGTATGTACTTTTCTTCGTTTGACTTTTCTTACTTAGCATAATTATACTGAGATGCATCCATAATTATACTGATTTAACATTTAACAATAGTTATAAAGATCTTATTTATTTTTAATTTATTTTTTTTTTCATTTGACATAGATCACAAGTAGGCAGAGAGGCAGGCAGAGAGGGAGAAGCAGGCTCCCCGCCAAGCAGAGAGCCCAATGCGGGGCTCAATCCAGGATGCTGGGATCATGACCTGAGCCGAAGACAGGGGCTTAACCCACTGAGCCACCCAGGTGCCCCGTTATAGATGATTTTTACTTTATAAAAATGTTTTTTGCTTATATGACTTCCCTAAATATTCAGTAATGAATATGTATGAGATTTTTCCCTATAATGAAAATACCAAGGCACATGAGAGTGATATATGCATGCATATCCCACTGAAATCCAGACAATAATAAATCAACCAGCATTTGAGCCTGAATTACAGCTGAAGGCAAATCCATTCTGTATTTTAATAAGTTTGTATTCACTTTACGTGCTTTTCCTGCTTCATATCATTACTCTAATCTGAGTATTGAAAAGATTTTGGGGAAAAAAATGATAATTATCTTCACATAATAGTTTTTAGCTTGGCTGGGAAT
Source organism: Meles meles (assembly GCF_922984935.1). Classification (NCBI taxonomy): domain Eukaryota; kingdom Metazoa; phylum Chordata; class Mammalia; order Carnivora; family Mustelidae; genus Meles; species Meles meles. The sequence continues at coordinate 15,896,535 of NC_060070.1, forward strand.
GATGCAATTTTGGCGATAATTCTAAATTCATATAGTGATAACGGAGGTTATCAGTGTAAGTTGCCAATTTAGGGGGAAAATATTCTGGAAAGTATAGTCACATACCTTAAATGTTGTTTTACAGCAACGTAAAATGATTTTTAATTTCATTTATTTAATTTTGTAAAGATTTTACTTATGTATTTGTCACAGAGAATGAGAGAGAACAAGCAGGGGAGCAGCAGGCTGAGGGAGAAGCAGGCTCCCTGCTGAGGACGCCCACGCCTACAGGGCTGGGGGCCCTATCCCCAGGACCCTGGGATCATGACTTGAGCTGAAAGCAGATGCTTAACCCACTGAGCCACCCAGACATCCCTCAAATGACTTTTTAAAAAGTATATCTCAACTAGTAATACCCATAACCCAGATCAGGGTGTGTAAAGTTGTAAAAATTATGACATTTTAAACAATTTTGACCATTACAAAATTTGACAAAAATTATGATAATTATGATCATTGCAAATCAGTATTAATTTCACAATTTCTGTTATTGATACTAATTTCTGCATTTATTTATCAGATATCTAAAATAACTTAGAAAACTACATTTACAATATCATCTCAACTTGATAGGATAAAAGCTGAAAACATATATATATATTTTTAATGTATGCATATATGCCTAGAAAAAAGACAAAAATGTTACTATAATTCTTTCTGGATGATAAAATTTAAAATGACTTTTTTCCTTCATTATGCTTGCTTGTTTTTACCCTAATTTTCTTTCCCCCTTTTTTTTTTTTTAAGATTTTACTTATTTGACAGAGAAAGAGAAAAAGAGAGATCACAAGTAGGTAGGCAGAGAGGCAGGCAGAGAGGGAGGGGGAAGCAGACTCCCTGCTAAGCAGAGATTTTTTTTTTTTTTTCCCCCTGCGGGCTCAATCCCAGGACCCTGAGACCATGACAGAAACCGAAGGCAAAGGCTTAACCCCCTGAGCCACCCAGGCGCCCCTCCCCTAATTTTCTACACTGAGTATGTGTTACTCTTGCCAACAGAATAAAAAGCATGTTAGAGATTTTTTAATCACCCAAGGAACACTAGAACCTGAAGGATGGAAGTTCACACAGTACATTACGACAACCCAGTATACCGTATTTACCATATTGAGGGATAAATTATGCTAATAATAAGTTTCATAAAGAAGTAGGCAGGAATAGTTCTCAAACTTAGCTGCAGACTGGAATAACTTGGGAAATTTAATGAATACTGATGCCTGCATCCCAATTTACTGCTGCAGCTTGGGTACTGAGGTTGTAAAAAGCTTTCTCAGTGATGCTAGTAGGCAGCCGAGGTCTAGAACAACTGCTCTAGCTTTCAGGTTGAACTGACGTTCTGGGTAGGGCCTGGCTTCTTGATGGCATTAATACTCAGCTAAGCAAGGATATGGGAGAAAAGCAATTTCCTTTCAGCACAGGTTTTTTTTTTTTTTTTTTTTAACAATATTAGGAGAAGGGAAGTCTATGCTCTAGAATCATCATAATTACATGTATTTTCAATCTGTTGCTCGTAAGGAAGTCAATCCACCTGGAAGGGTTCCAGTGTACGACCTCATAGCATAATGAAATTTTGTGTTATATTGGACACACCTTATAGTAAGACAGTACTTTTTAAAATCATGCCAAAGAAGATGGCTATTACAGTACAGAGTTACAGATAATTATAAAATTATCTATATGCAATTATATACCACTTATCATATTTCTAGGCAGAAAACCATTAGGTTATGAAATACTGAATATTTGCTCCACGGTATAGAATTTAATCACTACAGAAAATATTTGGTCTAGCCAAAACCCACATGCCTTGAGTCATGAAAATAATCAGAGTGTGAACTGATAAATATCTTAACTAGGAATAAATTGAAGAGAGGCAGATAAGTTGATCTAACATTTCTTTTGCATTCCTTTAAGCTGACTTGCTAAATGCTTTTAAAATAAATGTAAATTAATTTTATAACAATTTCAATAAACCCATCCAAATATACACAACTGATTTTTCACAATTTGCATAAGTAATCCAATGGAGGGAAGATAGCCTTTCCAAAAAATGGGTGCTGGAACATTCGGTCATCCATAGGCCAAAAAAAAAAAAAGTTAATCCTGACCTAAATCTCACACCTTAAAAAAAAATTTAACTCAAAATGGATCATGGACTTAAATGTAAAACATAAAACTGTAACACTTTCTTAAAAAGAAGAGAAAATCTTAGGATATAGAGCTTGATAGAGTTCTCAGACTTGACACAAAAAACGTTAAGAGGAAGTATGGGTAAATGCGAGTTCATCAAAATTTAAGGTTTCTGCTCTGCATTAAGACCCAGTTATGAGAATGAAAAGACAAGCTACAGACTGGGAGAAAATATCTGCAAACCACAAATCCAACAAGGACTGGTATCTAGATAGAGAAGGAATCCTCAAAACCAACAGTAAAAAACCCCAAACAATCCAATTTTTAAAAATGGGCAAAAGATTTGAAGACATTTCATTCAACAATAAAATAGAAACAAACTACAGATATAAAATATAGTCTGCATGACTCTCCAGAGAATAATGCTGAAAGAAAACTGCAGATTCCCCCAAAGTTACATATTTTTATTCAAATTTATCAAACATACTTAAAATGACAAAACTACAGAAATGTAGGCGAGCTTAGGGGAAGCCAAGGGTTAAAGAAAGGTGGGGGTTGAGGGAGTGGGTCTGGTTATGGCAACAAGGGATCCTTGGAGGAGAAAGCTCCTTACTTTGGCTGCACCAATGTTAATATCCTGACTGTGATACGTAAAAACGTGCTATAGTTTTGCAAGACGCTATCCCCAGGGGAACTGGGTGAAGGGTGTATGGGACCTCTGCATTATTTCTTACAACTGCACGTAAATCTACAATTAACTGGGGGAAAAAACAGTTTAATTAAAAATATATATACATTATGTATTCTCAGATGGGCTAAAATTAAAATCCTAGATACCCATTTTTATTTAATTTCCAGTCTCAACTTTCCAATGTGTTTAAAATACCTTTTAAAATGAAAACTAAACCAAATTACATGTCAACACAGTGTTAAGAGGCTGGTATTGTTTTGCTTCTAGGCTTTTTAACTCTACAGCAATCAGACGTGATAAAATACAGAAACAATAGATTTCCTGGCTCTGTCCTGCTATGTAAATACACCCTTTTAACTCCTGGGCTCCATCTTGCCAATAAAGAAGGAACAGACCTACCTGTAACCTGTAATCATCTTGGCCAATATCACTTCCAAGTTCTCCTGCTTTCCAGGGGTCTCAGAGGAACCAGATCAAACAAGAAATGGAACTCGAGAAGCAGTCCCAGGGAGGTCAGCTGAGAGCAACATCTCACATTAAGAACAGTTTCTGGAAAGGTCCTTGCCTTTTCTGCTTCCCTTATCACTGATGTTTAGCAAAATCCAAACTAGAATCTTACAATATCGCGTCAGATATCGGATAAAGAAAGAGCAAAGAAAGCAGATAAAGAATGGGAGGGGGCCCATCCATGTTTTTAAATGTTAATTTTCCAGGGTCACCTGGCTGGTGCAGTGGGTTGAGTATGGACTCCGGATTTTGGCTCAGGTCACTTCAGTCCTGGATCAAGTTTAAGATTCTCCCTCCCTTCCAGTCTGTGCCTTCCTCCCCTCCCCACCTAGCAGGCAAGCACTCTCTCTCTCAAAATAATTTAAGATGTTAATTTTCCCAGGGTAAATTTCACTTCAACAAAATTGGCCATGGTTTATATTTTCTAGCTTAAAAAAAGTCCATATCCTTCTTTGGCCTATATTTAATAACAACTGTTATATATTTGCCTGTCTAAAAATATTTGCAACATTCAAGTCAATGCAGCAAAGTATTCTCCAAGATTGACAAATCGATAATGCTTTATAATTGTATTTTTTAAAGAAGCTTCAATAATGATAATGTTCTCAGCTAGCACCTCGTGGCCACCAATATTGGAAGCTGATTTTTTAAGGGCACCTGGTTGGCTCTGTGGGAAGAAAATGCAACTCTTGATCTTGGGGTCATGAGTTCAAGCCCCAGAGAGGGCGTAGAGATTACTTAAAAAAAATAAAAACTTAAAAAAAAGATTTTAGTATATGTGCTGCCCAAGTGAGCACAAAACTTTAAAAAAAGATTAATGGGGCATCTGGGTAGCTCAGTCAGTTAAGCTTCTGCCTTTGGCTCAGGTCCTGAGCTCAGGCTCCCTGCTCAGCAGGGAGTCAGCTTGGCCCTCTGACCTCCTCCCTCTCTGGCTCTTCCTCTCTGTCTCCAAAAAAAGAAGGAAAAAAAAGGGTTAAGAAGCTGATTTTTTAAAAAAAGATTTTATTTATTTATTTTTTTGACTTAGAGAGAGAGAGAGATCACAGGTAGGCAGAGGCAGGTGGGGTGGCGGGGGTGGAATGGGGGGGTGGGGAAGCAGGCTCCCTGCCGAGCAGAGATTCCCGAAGCAGGGCTCTATCCCAGGACCCTGAGACCATGACCTGAGCCAAAAGCAGAGGCTTAACCCACTGAGCCACCCAGGCGTCCCAAAAAGCTGATTTTTGAGCAGAGTAAAACATAGACACTAGCAGCAGAGCTAAACTTATTCCCAAAATGTCCACAAGACATGACTTTTTACTTCCCACATTTCATTGTATTCAAATAAAATGGTTTCTAGGCACTCTAGAGATATTCACAGAAAAGAAAATCCATCTCAGCCTCTCTTCTTCAAAATAATAGTATTCCTAATCTTGGTGGCTGAGGAAAGATGTAAGAAGATTTTTAGAGATCTGAACAGTTTAAAATAGCTTTTTTTTTTTTTTTTTTTTTGCCAGTCCAGGGAGGAAAACACTGAACTATCTCTATTCCTGAAAAGAAAGGGCTGAAGGCACTAATTCACCGTTTGTCTCCAGCTGCAGTGCTTCTTGGATGTCCGTGAGATGGCTTGGTGTGAAGAAACTAGGCATTAAGTTGAAGAATGATTGCCTTTATTACTGAATAATTTCCCTTTTACCGACAAAATTTTTCTCAGCACAAGTTGCAAAAACAACTCCTCTCCGTGCGTTATCATCCCCAAACTCAAAACCACACAAATAATTAAAAGGGAGTCTCTTCTCTCCCACCCAAGCCACATTTGGGATTCTGGAAAGTGGAACCATTGGGGGGGGGGGAAGGCCTTGGCTTTCATTTTCGTTTGCCTTCTTTTTTTCCTAAAGCTGCAAACCCCCAGTGTGTCTCCTGTCCCTGCCTCTTTATTTAGTTTGCTCTGTTCATATATTCACCATGGAAATTGCTGTTCTGATTTGAAGTCCCTTATCCCTACCCATCTTACCCCAGTCACCTACTTCTGGCTCCCCCTCTCCTGTGTTACCAGCGTTCTGCACCCCCAGCCCTGGGATCCCAGCATGGGGGGACACTGGCTTGCCCTACCGGGCACCTATAGCTCCTCCAACAGAGCAGCCCGACTCAAGTGTCCTGGAGCCCCTAGGCTCTTGGAGATGTGAGATCAGCTTTGGGTCTCCCGTAAAGTGTTAGCGAGGAGCAGGGGTGGGAGGACGGCAGCCTGGGACATCCCACAGACAAAGAAATTTCTCTCTAGATAAACTGAAACATTTCAAACTGGCCCATTTCTCTTTTTTTTTCTTTTCTCCCTTTCTCTCTTCTTTTCATGAAATTGGAAAATGGAAAACGTGATTTACTTCACCCACCAATGTGGGGTCAAAAAACGACGTCTTGACCGATTCTGGTGGAGGACTTTGTCCCAGGAGCAACAGCTGATGCACAAGGACCAGAGATGGGTTATTCCTGGCTTCGCCGCTTCCAGAACTTTCCGGAGGAAGTGCTGGTGAAAAGAAAAGGAATTACAGTCAATTTAATCTGTCCTTTTTTAAATTTTTTGGTAAGATTTTATTTATTTGACAGAGAGAGACACAAGGGGAGAGAGAGCACAGCAGGGGGAGTAGGAGAGGGAGAAGTAGGCTTCCCACTGAGGAGGGAGCCCAATGGGGGCTGGATCCCAGGACTCTGGGATCATCACCTGAGCAGAAGGCAGATGCTTAACGACTGAGCCACAGGCGTCCCTATATATCTTAAATAATAATAATAATAATAATAATAATAATAATAATATAGTTCTTTCACTCTGGTGCCCCCATTTAATCTGTTTTTAAGTCCAAGAAAATGAGGATAACTACCTATTTTGAAAATAATCATCTGGCTATGACCCCTGAAGCCCCTTTATTTCAGATAATCTCATCCAGTTGCTCTCTGGGCTTATTGTCCATTCCCACTAATACAAAATTCTGAGATTCTCTAGGAATTTTTCATGAGCAACTATTCTCAGTGGGTACAAGGGTGCATCTCAGAGGGCTTCCCTTAATGGGCAGGTTCTCAGAGATACAGGAAGAATTATGTTTATAACCTCATACTATCTAAATTACTAATTTGAGTATATGATGGGATATACCTAATATATTAGTGTTATAGCATTATAAATATACATAAATATAAATACGTAGATTGGATCTGAATGCTCAATTTAAAAAAAAAATTGGTAGTATATATAGTCAGTAAGCCTAGAGACCGTGCTGCTAAAGGCAGAGGAAATCCATCCTCTTCACTCAGACCCATAGCCATGACTTGTGGTTTATAACCAGAAATTCAGAACTGTCATGAGCGGCTCCCTGTTAATTCATTTATACTTCCCATGGTTCCTCAAGGGTGAGACCACATTTTATACATTTTTGTTTTCCCATGACCTAGCACAGTCCTTGAAAATGTTGGAGAATTTGGGGGGGGGGGGGTTCCTGGCAGACGCCCACCCTTGCTGACAGCTTGAAGGCAACCTCACCAGAGACCCAGAGCCAGAACCACTCAGCTGAGCCCTTTCCAGGTTCCCAATCTTCAGAAACCGTGTGAAATAATAAATGTTTGCTGTTCTAAGGTGCTTAAAAATGCTATGTGTTTGGGTTTCAAGGACGAAGAAACCACATTAGAGTCGGCAAGGACAAGAATTGTCAGATGTTTATAAAAAAGGTGGCGGATTCTTACGACACTTAGCAAATGCACATTCCCAGTGGTCACTAGACCTGAGCCGAGATCTTGGTGTTTGTCATGTCAGTTTGGCGACAGCTGTGCCCCGACGGGCTGCCCCACTGTTGTGTTTCCAACATGATCTGGACGGAGCTCTCAGAGGCAGATGTATGATGAGGAAATGAGCTCATTGACTAACAGGCAGAACCACAAAACAGTTTCACAACAAAAACGTTGCAGTGAAGAGGACCTGACCGCAGAGGCAGGATCAGCTGTGATAGCTCCACGTGCAAACAGAAATTCAGGAGGTCCTCAGTACCAACCCGTTTAAATAGGACTGGAGGTACCCTGCCTTCTTCTTATATTCAGGGGCTGTTTGAGAGATTCCAGAAATTTTTAAGATGACGCCAAAACAATACCTATTTTCGGAGCTAAGAGTGGAGTTGCAAGTATATGTAAATTTAAATACTGAATTTTAATGTGGGATTGTCTTAGGATCTGGAGATGGTTCCCTGGAGGTGCAGGCGGCATTTGGAACAGCAATCGGGGAAGGTAAACCACGGAAGGGGTGACGTCACCAGCGGGCCCAGCAGAAATCAACAGTTTATTCCAAAGAAACGGAAGCACAAAGCACTATAAATGCAGTCACTAAAATCAATGATTGTAACAGACACAACAGGTTGGCTTGAAGATGAGATGAGCCGGTCTCTTACCTCCACGTGGAAATGTGCAAACTACTAAGAAATTTGAGGAGCCAGATTTTTTAGAACCTTTGGGATCTCATCATTTTACTGAAAGAAGTGCCTTCCAACATGTCTGGTTTTCAAATATGAGATAAAGACAGGAGAAGACCTTTTCTGGCACTATGTTCTTTAATAAAAGGTGGCCCTTTATTTATTTATTTATAGTTATGTTTTTAATTTTTTATTTCATTATTTTTTTTAAATAGCAGATCGCTTTTTTTGTCTTTTTTAAAGATTTTATTTATTTATTTGACAGAGAGAGTTCAAGTAGGCACAGAGGTAGGCAGAGAGAGAGGGAGAAGCAGGCTCTCTGCTGAGCAAGGAGCCCGACTCGGGACTTGATCCCAGGACCCTGGGATCATGACCTGAGCCGAAGGCAGAGGCTTAACCCAATGAGCCACCCAGGCACCCTTTATTTTTATTTGTAAGTAGGCTCCACTCCTCGGATGGAGCCCAGTGTGGGGCGGGGCTTGAACTCACGACTCACGAAGATCAAGACCTGAGCTGAGATGGAGTCCAGTGTTTAACCAAATGAGTCTCCTAGGCATCCTCCACCCCCTTTTATTGTCAGGGCAAAATAAAATTGGAGATCTCTTAGGTTAAACAGTTATTTTTATTTTTTATATTTTTTTAAACTGTTATTTTTAAATTGGCCCTGTATTTTTGTCTCATGTTTCATTATTGTATCCTCTGCAGTAGGAGTCTGTGAAGAGGACTTCGTCCTTGCCATCCTCTGCACGCTGCAGGCAGACAGCACTGGTCCCCATCCCCTGGAGGAGGCTTATGGCTCTGTGCGCGTCTGGGAAGCCTCTCCCCTCCCACGACGGGACTGTTAATATACTCCAAAAGAACCCAGCAACATCTTTGTCTTTACTCCACTGTCCTAGCATGAGAGATGACGGAGGTGTCGATCTGAACGCTGGGTTAGTGTCCCTCCTTGGGCTCCACAGATAGTACCCCACCCCCTCACTCCTTAATTCTCTTCTTGGACACCTGGGTGGCTCAGTCTGCTAAGCGTCTGCTTTTGCCTCAGGTCCTGATCCCAGGGTCGTGGGATCGAGTCCCACATTGGGCTTCTTGCTTGCCAGGGAGCGCGCTTCTCCCTCTGCCCGCCGCTCCCCCTGCTTGTACATGCTCTCTCTCTCTCTGTCTGACAAATCAGTAAATAAAATCTTAAAAAAATTTTTTTCCTTCTTGACTTTTTTTTTCTCATGCAACTGTTTCAGTCTACTTTTTTAAAAAGATCTTATTTATGAGAGAGAGAGAGAGTCCAGCAAGGGGAGGGAGAGGGACATGCAGACTCCACGCTGAGCACGGAGCCAGGCCCGGGGCTCAATCTCATGACCCTGAGCTCATGACCTGAGCTAAATCAAGAGTCTGATGCTTAACTGACTGGGCCACCCAGATGCCACTGAATGTCATGAACAACGTGAGGCTTGAACTCAAGACCGTGAGATCAGGAGCTGCAAGCTCTACCACCGGAGCCGGGCTGGCGCCCTAAATCTATTCTAGGAGGAAAAATATTCACAACCAGTAAGTGCCCTTAGAGCTCAGTGCCCTTAGACCCCCCTCCCCCCTTTCTTTCACAGTCAAGTTTCTAGTGCGGACAGTCTCTACAGCCCATTGGTCTCCGCCTTGCCCACCAGCACTCCTGCGCACGCTGCCCTCTGGCTTCAGAAACAGAGACTGCTCAGCCTTGGGGAGAGAAAGAGAAACCCGGGGGTGGGGGGGTGGGGGGTTGGGGGGGGTGGGTTCTGGGTGGGATCCAGTTTCTGGCTCCCTTTCCTCCCGAGAAGCAACGCAGGGGCCTGTTGCTGGGATGTGGGAGGGAGTGTGCAGGTTCCCTTGTAGTTGGTTGGGTCTAGACCGGGCTACCAGGTCCGCTGAGCGAACTGGTGGGGGTTCTGATGGCGAGTGCTGTGTGTCCGCCCAGGGCTGGCTGCGAGGCAGCCTGCTTTCTCTGCTTTGGAAGAACTGGTTTAGTAGTCTGACATTTTAAAGTCTAATCTGGTAATCTGACTTTCAATTTGGTTCAATTGATCACCAAGACAGGATTTTAAAAGCTGAAACAGATTGCTAATCATTTCTTTAAGAGGAGCACAGGTAACCTCAAAAGGAAAGAAAAGAAGAAAAGTCACCTAAAATAAGAACTGAGAGTGAAGGGATTTTTTTTTTTTTTTTTTTTTTTTTTGCCAGGGACGCGTTAACCTGGAACAGCACACAAACGGTAACATTTGGATGGCATCTCCCCGGCAACTTCTGGAAAAGCATTCTCTTCTAGATTCTTCTTCTGCTTATGCTCTAACCTGAGGCTCTTCTTAGGACTTTGGCTAAAACCGGAAACGTGACTAAGTGACCCTTTGGGGTTTTAATTTATAATAACAGCAGAAAGGTCAGAATAGAAGCTTGAAGAAGTCAGTGCCAAGATTCTCACAGAGCCTGTGTTTGTGGCTGATTTCCAAAGAGAAACCAAGGAACTTTTGCTGTAAAGCCGCCCACGGGGAGAAGCGTCTTAATCTGATGAACATCTCCCAGTCCTGCTGAGTGGGCGGGTCCTCACCGGATCCTCTGGAAACACTCCCTGTGGCCCCGCCTGCAAGCCAACGCGCCTACCGCAAGGAGGGCGCAGAGCAGAACCGCAGACAGAAACGCAGGCTCCTGTCCCTGGCGATCCTGTGATAGGGCTCCTCCGGATAGGAAGGTGGGGTGGGTCCCGTGGGTCCCACCCAGGCTGAGGTGAAGGCTTATTGAGAACAGGGGCAGGAGGCCGGGAATGAGCAAAAAATAAACCTGGACTCAGTCTCAATTAAGTTAAGTGTCAGCCACCGGGAAGCGAAACAGAAGGCAAGCAGCCCGCAGGCTCTTATGACAGAGCCCGGCTGTGGGGCTATTCTTAGCCCAATATGCAGCGGAAGTTAGACTGAGTCTTCTGCCTGTAATGAAGGGCCGCTGTCCCCCCCCCCCCACCCCCGTGTTTCAGATTTTCTGTTTGGGTATATCCTGGACATAACAAAATATGCCTAATGCATGCAACCAAACGCTTGTGATGAGTTGGCTAGCATTGCAATTAATAGGAAGACGAGCAGAGGTTAAATAGAGGTCAAACTGCCTTTTTTTGTTTCTAAAGTCCTAACTCCTTTCCTTTTTTCTTTTTTAACTGATTCTCCTAGTTAATCGTCAGAGTTTTGTTTTGTTTTGTTTTTAAGCCTCTCCAACTCAAACTGGATGAAGCTTTATTTCTTTCAAATGTATACAATCTCAGGGCTCACATCTGCTACCATGTACAAGGCCTCACTGTGTGGTTGCAGTGACTATAAATACTTCCTTTAAATTGGTGTAATTTCCAAATCAGAATGTTCTGAAACCAACGGGAATGTTTATCCTTAGGTAAATTGACTATGGTTCCAACAGCCTTGTTTGTGCTTTAATTTGGGGAAGGAACTTTTCTTCATCAGTAACACTGGCAGGGTTTTGTCGTCCTAAAACCGGTGTTGTGGACTGGTGGGATTTTCGGGGGTCCTCCCTGTCCGATCTGGGCAAGTCTCGCTAAGACTGGTTGGGAGACAGAGAGAGGAACAGCAAGCGTGAGAGACAGGGGTCCTGAAGTCAGGTCCGCAGTGCCTACAACCGTGTAAATTTCATGGGCCGAGTGATAAGGAGGATCACGCTGCAGCCGAGAGCTTGAACTTTGCTGTGGACGGACCCCGCTCTCCCACCATGTGACTTTGGAGGAACTGCTTACTGTCTCTTTCTTAGGAGTGAGTTGGACAGTTCACTAGTCAGGGCCGGGGTCCCCCACAAGAAGATACGGAGTCAGGACAGCAGAGATCAAACAGCACTGACCTCTGGTTTTGCAGCTGAGACAGGAGCTAACAGGTAGACAGACATGTGCCCAGAGCCCTGATGGGCACGACTCAGCACACCCTGACTGCTTAATCTAGTGCCGCAAGAGCTCATAAAAATCCTCAAACTTAGAAACTGCAGGGGCAACCCTCTCGGACCTCCCTCTCTCCCCAGAGCCTGGTGCTCTCGCTCACTGAACGCTGCCCTGCTGCCCACCTTCTCCATCGGGTCTTCCTTTTCATTCTTGCAAGCGGCGTGATCAGAACCGGGGGCACTGAAGGCAGACAATTCCTGCACCATCTTGGCCTTTGTTTTTGGTTATCTCCAGGCGGGAGAGAACACCGAATGCTCACGGCATTGTTTATAGGCCCCATGAGCTGGAAGAGCAATGCCCAACAGATAATCATGAGCTTTCACTGTGGCCACGCCGGGCCCCGGCGCTTGCTGCCTCCTGGACGATGGGGACGGCTGCCGAAGCCTCGCTCATCTGTACCACGGGGCTGTTCGCGTCCACCGCACAGGATGGGGCTGAGGACAGAGGGACGGAAGGACGGTCGCCAGCAGTGCCGGAAACACAGCATGTGGCCGATCTTAGTGCCTCCTTCCCGCCCCTGGGTGAATTCAGGAGGAGATGAAGTCTGTCTGCCAAGGGTTTTACATCACCTTACACATGCAGCCGCTGTATTCGGACCCCCAAGGACTAGCCAAGGGGTCAATAAAACACCATTTTAGGGGTGCCTGGGTGGCTTAGTCCGTTAAGCATCTGCCTTCGGCTCAGGTCATGATCCCAGGGTCCTGGGATGGAGCCCCATATCGGGCTCTCTGCTCCGCAGGGAGCCTGCTTCCTCCTCTCTGCCTGCCTCTCTGCCTAGTTGTGATCTCTCTCTGGCAAATAAATAAAATATTAAAAAAAAAACAACCCACCATTTTACATTCTCTTTTATTGTGTTTTGGGCCTGTTTCTGGGGTGGAACATCCTTTATGATTCACTCCTCAGACTGCAAGTCTGCCCCTTCCCCGCCCCTGTGGGACCCCCCCCCCCGAAGGCAGAGAGATGAACCCCAACTGAGCGTGCAATCTGCGGGCACACCCCAGGTGAGCCCTAGGCGACCACACGGGTAGGGGGCAGAAAGGAGGGGCCTCACTCAGAGACCAGGGGAGGGTGGCTCAGGGAAGGCGGACCTGCGCCGGTGACCGGCTGGATCTGGAATGGTGACAGAGTGAAGGCTGAGGGACCAACAAGGCACACAGACATCAGGGGACCTTAAGCCTTCCGCAGAGAGAAGGGTGTGTGTCAAGGCACCAGGGAGGGAGAGCAGGCCCGGGGCATCCCACCAGCTCCGTCCAGCTCAGCAGTATTGGAGCAGTGTGGGTTCTGGGGGTGTCTGGGTTGAAGTCTCAGCTCTATGTTACCGGGGTGTCCCCCCTCGCCCCAGGCAAACGAGCATCAGATGGTAACAGATCTTCTAAGGCACTAGGACATTTGGAGATGGCCTCTCGGATGTTACTGAAGGGGTATTTTTTGGTTTGGTTTGGGGTTTTTAAGATTTTTATTTTTATTTTTAAAGATTTTATTTATTTATTTGACGACAGAACACAAGTAGGCAGAGAGGCAGGCAGAGAGAGAGGGAGAAACAGGCTCCCCTCTGAGCAGAAAGCCTGACGTGGGCTTCCATGCCAGGACCCTGAGATCATGACCTGAGCAGAAGGCAGCTGCTTAACGGACTGAGCCACCCAGGCGCCCCAAGATTTTTACTTTTTGAAATAATCTCTACCCCTAACGTGGGGCTCAGTCTCACGACCCCGAGATCAAGAGTTGTGCACTCTACCCACCGGGCCAGCCAGGTGCCCCCGGTTTGGTTTTTTGTTTTGCATCAATAAGATTTATTAATAAAATAAATTCTAATAATTTGATTTAGAAACAGGATTTCCACTGTATTTGTTGACTTTTAATTTCTAAATTATCGTATCCCAGACTGACCTTTTTGGGGACAAACAGTGCTATGAATTTCAAGCCATGTCCAGTTTTGCGTAGCTGTCAGGATACAGACAGTTCTGTGTCCCCCCCAAAATCCATTCTGCTGTGCTGGCCCTTTGTGGTTATACCGTTCCCCACCCAGACCAGTGGCATCTACTGATCTGTTTGCCATGACTGTAGTTTTGGTTTTTGGGGTTTTTTTTGTTTTGTTTTTTGAGAAGTCATATAAATGAAATGGAAAATTGATTTATTTGTTTATGAGAGAGAGAAAGAGAGCGTCTGAGCAGGGGGAGGGGCAGGAGGGGAGAGAGAATCTCAGGCAGATTCCACCTTGTCTGCGGAACCGATCTCACCACCCTGAGATCATGACCTGAGCCGAAGTCAAGAGTCGGATGCCGGGGCGCCTGGGTGGCTCAGTGGGTTAAAGCCTCTGCCTTCGGCTCAGGTCAGGATCCCAGGGTCCTGGGATCGAGCCCCACATCGGGCTCTCTGCTCAGCAGGAAGCCTGCTTCCTCCCTCTCTCTCTGCCTGCCTCTCTGCCTGCTTGTGATCTCTGTCTGTCAAATAAATAAATAAAAATAAAATATTAAAAAAAAAAAAAGAGTCAGATGCCTAACCGACAGCCACCCAGGCGTCCCTAGTGAGAATCATATATTATGTAAGCTTTTGAGACTGGCTTCTTTCATTGAACTCAGTGCCTTTGGGGTTTCTCCAAGTTGTTGTCTCTATCAGTGGGTTTTCCTGTTTATTTCTGGGCAGCGTTCCATCATATGGACATGCCAGTTTCTTTACCCACCCCACTGAAAGACATTTTATTGAAGGATTTTTTTTTTTTTTTTTTTTTTTTAGCTGTCAGAAGAAGAGACGGGAAGACAGCGGACCGAGGAGAAGGGGCCCGCCAGACATCTATTTCAGGAAACTGAGACAGTGGTCCTGAGGGACCAGAATAAAAGGGGACAGGTAGGAAAATTTTCAGGAGGGAGAGTGGGCAAGACATGAACGCCTCATCAGTTATGGGCTGGAGGGAGAAAGAAGGGTGTAGGGTGAAGCTCAGGTTTCTGGTTTGGACAACAAGCGGGGCTACAAAATAGAGCATTCAGGAAGATGAATATGATGCCAGTCATGTCAGAGACCCAGATCTGACCTCCCTGCGGAAGGCCTTCATGGAAGGAGACATATCTGTGAAGGGCCCGGTAGACAGCAGATGCTCAATAAAGGACAGCTGCCTGGGAACCTAGCCACAGGCACAAAGACGGAAGGACAGAGTCACTAGCCCTGAAGAGTCAGATCTGTAAGCAGGGCATCCTAACGCAACCACGAGAAGTGCAGAACTAGACGTGTAGGAGTGCTATGTCCAAAGTAGGAAGGAAGGACCCTTAGCTTAGTATGCCTATCAGAGAAGGCTTCCCGGAGGAGGAGGTACTCCCCCCCCCCATTTTATTTATTTTTTCAGCGTAACAGTATTCATTCTTTTTGCACAACACCCAGTGCTCCATGCAAAACGTGCCCTCCCCAGGAGGAGGTACTTTAACGTAAAATCTTTCCTTGAGGAAAATGCGGTCCTCCAGGTGAAACCACTTACACAATGTGACTATCCACCAGGAGGATAAGCCGTTTAACTCTTTGGCATCAGTAGATGCTACTCTGCCCTAGAAAACCAGTTCATCTGAAGCTAAGATAGGGGCTGGAAAAGTCTGAACGGAGGACAGATGGCGTGAAAATCCCCTGTGTGGGAGTAAGTGTTGCTGAATTATCTAACCCAGGAAAGCTGACTAAGCAACTAGAATCATCTGGGAGCTTTTTGAAAAATTCAGGTAAGAGAGCCTTACCACAGACCTAAAACCACAGATTCTCTGGGTGTGACCTATGAAAAAAACGAAACAAAGTAGAGCAGCACTCCCCGGATGGCTGTAACGTGAAGTCAGGTAAGACCCTAGGTCATCAGGCTGGTTCGGCCGCAGAGCCCAGGGATACTGAACGTTACCTACCTCGCACAGACATAGGGTAAATGTTCAGTCTCAGAAATGCCAGCCACTTGTCAAAGGGAAATCAAGTGTGTCAGTGCTCCCTTATCCCTATTCCTGAAAAAACAATTCCAAACACAGGCCCCACTCACTAGGTGTTAGCTCTCCTTTGTTGCCAAATAACCCAACCACATCTGATGAAAACCATAAATGCGTGAGTTTTATAAAACAGCAATAATACCTATACTTTTTTAGAGTTCTTACTATGTCCTGATTTTGCATATACATAAAAATGTTTCATCTTTGGGATGCCTGGGTGGCTCAGTCATTAAGCGTCTGCCTTTGGTTCAGGTCGTAATCCCAGGGTCCTGGGATCGAGCCCCGCGTCAGGCTCCCAGCTCAGCGGGTAGCTGGCTTCTCCCTCTCCCACTGCCCCTTCTTATGTTCCCTCACTGTGTCTCTCTCTGTCAAAAAAAAAAAAAAAAAAAAATTTCATCTTCTAACAACCAAGGGAGGTAATTGTGAAATAAACCTATTGTTCCTTGTTCAAGGTTGTACATCTCCCAGTGGCTTACCAGTCAGATTCCAAATTTCATTCCTTTCATTACATCAAATAAACAACCTTGAAAGATCTGCAGTGAGGACAAGAGTGACTATTCAGCAAAAGGCCAAGGGAACCCGCAAGAAAAAGGAGTAAGACAATTAAACGTGTGTCATAAATCGGGTAGGGGAGATAATGAGAAATAAACAAAGGAAGGGAGACCAGATGAATAGAATTTAGGGCAAGCATCTATTAGCAAAGAAGACCGAGGGAATCTTTTGTGAAAAATAATGAAATAGGCCCAGAATTTCCTGAGCCATGTTTTATGTGTGTTCAAGTTGTTCATAGTTTTTCCTGAACACTCTTGACCCTACCCTACTTTCCGAGTTTTTTTACCTTAGGAAAACAGGTCCGAAGAGATGGTTTTGGTCACGTCGAGCTGTTTATGACACAGCTTTGTTCCTCCTGCCGCCTTGCCGCCTTCCTGGGCAGCGTCGACGCTGTCTCGTCTCGAATTGTTTCAGGGGCTGAGGGCTGAGAGCGGAGTGCAGACCCCAGAGACTCAGACCTTGACCTTAATAGCACACTGACCTACAATACACCAATTAGTACACATGGGAAGAGATGGAAGAAAGAGGCCCACGAAAGAGGGCAAAGGATCGCCCAAGGAGGACTAGAGGGACGGAGCTGAGCTGGCTGCCAGAGAAATCTGGATTAACGGTAACTTCACAACAGGCTGGGCAAGGTCATGGCTACCAAGTCCACAGCCACTTTCTTCTTTCTTCCCCCAACTAGGGCCAAAACAGAGAAGTTGTATATCATCTGGAATTTAGTTTAGATATAAAAACTTTCAAGGAAATTGAATTTAAATTAAAAAAAAACAAACTGGGGGGTGGGAGGTTGGGTAAGCCTGGTGGTGGGTATTAAGGAGGGCACGTATTGCATGGAGCACTGGGTGTGGTGCATACACAATGAATTTTGGAACACTGAAAAGAAATTTAAAAACATTTTTTTAAATATTTAAAACAATATAAAAAAAGTGCAGGGAGTAAGTTGTGCTTACTAAGGGAAAGGATTATAAACAAGGCTGAACAAGTCGCCCTTCCTGTTGAGGCCTGATCATTATTCTCAGGCACCAGCGATGTGCACAATGTAATTATCGTAATTATTGTCAAGCACGAACTAAATGGATGGCAGGATACTGGCACTTCAAATACATTCCCTGCTCTATTCAATCATTTTTTAGGAACGTCCAAGGTGAATGTTATTACCCTCATTTTACAGAAAAGTAAATGGAGGCTCGGCGATGCTGTTTAAGGACTTTCTGGGGGACACCTGGAGTGAATGCAGGGCTCAGCCCAAGTTATCTTTGACCATAAGACACTCCTGCCACGGTATCAGCACTACCCGTGATCTTGAATTGGTTTAGACAAGGGGAGGACCAAATCAGCTCACAAGGACCCCACCCTGACTTATGTTAGGGACCAGCGGGAAGAAAAGAAAGAGGAGGAAAGAGGGATGAAGACTGACTTGGTGGGGAGCAAGTCTCCAGATCCTGCCCCCAGCACCAAGCTAAGGGAAACCTTCACCTTTCTCCCTCAGGGTAAATCCTTTTATTTTTATTTTTATTTATTTGTTCTTGTTGGGGAGAGAATGTGAGTGTACAGGAGCAGGGCAGGGCAGAGGGAGAGAATCTTAAGCATGGGCCACGCCCAGCACCCAGCACCTACAGGGTCATTGTGGGGCTTGATCTCACGACTCTGAGATCCTGACCTGAACCCACAGCAAAAGTCAGATGCTTAACTGACGGAGCCACCCAGGCGCCCCAGGGTAAATCCTTTTAGATTTGAATAAATCAGGGTAGCCGAGTGCTGATGCTTTACAAACACAGTCAGGAGCACTGTTTCAGGAGCACTGCTTTCTGCCTTTGCATCAGGCCACAAGAACAACACTGATAAGAGAGAACAAAGCCCCAGCCCAGGTTCCAATCGCAAAAAAAAGCCGTATCAACCAAAATGGCAAATGAAAATTCTTTCCTCCATAAAGATAGAGAGAAAACTGGCCTGTGTTCTAGTGTGCCGTTTTAAGGCCCTCGAGTAATTCTAAAGGGAGTCCTTTAAGAAATCCTCGAATCCACCTGGGGGAATAAAGGGCACTGGTAAGTAGAAAAAGCAGCAGTAACTTTATTTTTTCTTTGTAACACTTTTCCTTTTCTCCTATCTGACTTAAAGGAGGACTAAACAGCGATCATTGTAAACCTGTGTTTATGGGCACACAACATAGAAAAGTGCAATTCTTTGAGCACATACACGTTTTACTTCCCTTAATAGGAAAATGAAAGAAAACAAAACTGACAATAGGAATAATGCACTTAATCATCCTTGAATGCCTACTCTAAGCCATTATGTTATATGCATTAATTTAAATGCTTTTATTATTATTCCCAATTTATGAGTAATACAATGAGACTCAGATCTGTGAATTAAAGTTCCTCAAGATAACACAGCCTTATTTTTTCTTCACTTAGGATTCAAAGATCCATTTGGTTTCCAAGAAGGTTCATTTATTAAATAACACTACACAATACAGTAGAAAATGATTTCCAACAAAGAATGTGAAAGAGTAAAATATACCAAGAATAAAATCCCAGAGTGTCTCTCTTAACCTGACAAAATAAAAAAATAGATATTGGAAATAGCGTAACTTGTGACTGAATTTGATCTTGCGGTATAACCCGGAAATGAGAGAAACATCACTTAAGGACACGTGTGCACACACCTAGACAAACGGAGCCAACCATTTAGCTGTGTCTGCCTTGGGCTGTAGCCTCCATTCATTCTCACGGGTACATCGGGTACATCGTTCATTCCCTGTATTGTCCCCACTGTATTTTTTTTTTTAATTTTTATTTATTTATTTGACACAGAGATCACAAGTAGGCAGAGAGGGAGGGAGGGGGAAGCAGGCTCCCCACTGAGCGGAGAGCCCGACATGGAGCTCGATCCCAGGACCCTAAGACCATGACCTGAACCAAAGGCAGAGGTTTAACCCACCGAGCCACCCAGGCGCCCCTTCCACTGTACTTTAAAAAAACTTTTTATTTAAATTCCATTCAGTAAACAGACACTATAACACTAGCGGTAGGTGTACGATGTAGGGAGTCAACACTTCCAGATTCCACTTGGTGCTCATCACAAGTGCCCAGCTTAACACCCATCATCTACTTCACCCATATCCCTGCTCACTCCCTCTGGTCATCATCAGTTTGCTCTCTGTTGGTAAGTGTCTGCTTCTTGGTTTGCCACCCCCCTTCTCACTTTTCCCTTTGCTCATTTGTTTTGTTTCTTAAATTCCACATATGAGTAAAAACATATGTTATTTGTCTTTCTCTGGTTTATTTGGCTTTGCATAATACTCTCTAGCGCCATCCATGTGTTTGCAAATGACAAGATTTCATTCTTTTTTATGGCTGAGGGGTACTCCATTGTGTGTACGAGTATACCATATCTTGTTTACATATACCATATATCATATACCATATACCGTATCTTCTTTAACCATTCATCAGTGGACACTTGGGCTATTCCATAATTTGGTTATTGTAGATAATGCTGCTATAAACGTTGGGGTGCATGTATCCTTTTGAGTTAGTACATTTTTGTCTTCTCTGGGTAAAAATACCTGGTAGTGCAATTGTTGGATCATGGAGCAGTTCTATTTTTAACTTTTTGAGGAATCTCCATACTGTTTTCCAGAGTGAAAAAGGTAACTTCTATGGAGTAACAGCACAAAGAAGGGGGAGGGAATGGACCTATATAGGAGAAGTGGTTTTATATAGGATTGAAATTAAGTTGGTGTTAATCTAAATTAGGTTGTTATAAATTAGGATGTTAGTATTAATCCCTGGGGCAACCACTAGAAGATAACTAAAAAAAAAAATCAATAAAAGAAAACAGCTAGGGAATTGAAATGACACATTTGCAAAATAGTACACAGAGAAGCCCAGGTGGCTCAATTGGTTAAGGGTCTGCCTTTGGCTCCGGTCATGATCCCAAGATCCTGGGATCAAGTCCTGCATTGGGCTCCCTGCTCGGCAGGAAACCTGCTTCTACCTCTCCCACTCCCACTCCCCTTGCTTGTGTTCCCTCTCTTGCTTTATCTCTGTCAAATAAATAAATCTTTAAAAAAGAAAAAGAAAAGGAATAAAGAAACAATACACAATAAGGGAGCAGTGGAGGAATAGAGGAACAAAAAGACCTAAGACACAGAAGACAATGAACAAAATTGTAGCCATAAATCCTACCTTATCAACAAGTACATTAAATATAAAGGGACTAAACACTGAAATCAAAAAGTAAACATTGACAGAATGGATAGAAACAAGTTCATGATGCAACTACTTGCTACCTACAGGTGGCTCAGTTCAGATTCAAAGACACAGGTGGACTGAAAGTAGAAGCAAACAGTAACCAAAAAAGAAGTGGAATAACTATACTAATATCAGGGAAAAAATAGACTTTTAGACCAAAAAGTGTTCATAAAGACAAAGAAAAACATCCACAAGAAGATAAGAGCAATTCTAAATTGTTATGGACTGAATCGTGCCCCACCGCCAAATTTACCTACTGAAGTTCTAACTCCCGGTGTTGCAGGATTTCCTTCTCCTTTAGTAACCGCGGGTTGTTGGTCACGCCGCTTTGAAGGATGAAGAGGTAGACCCAACAAACTGGTGAGAAACAAAGCCAAGTTTATCAAGTGATAGTACAAAGTTTATTAGGTGATAGTACAAAGCTGGGCGGGGGGGAAGGGGACCCAAGACGGTTTCCATCTGAGTTTCTAAGTGTAAGGGTTTTTATGGGCTTGTTGGCAGGCTGTTTTAATCTGGTTAACCCACCCTGCAACCTGTCACCCAATCAGGTTTTTGTCTTCTATCTGTCACCTGGGAAAGGGTGGAGGACTCCTTCTGTCCTAAATCCTTAAGGGTGGTATCCTGGGGCGGGGGTGGGGGGGGTGGTGCCTTGTCCCCGCCTGCCTTTCTTCCAACTCTCCTAGGTCACCAGTATCTCAGAATGTGACTCTATTTGGAGAGATAGGGCCTTTGAAAAGTGATTAACTTAACGTAAGGCCTGTAGGGTATCTCTTAATCCTATCTGCCTGCTGTCCTTAGGAAAAAAGAAGGTTGCGAGGCCTGGAGAGCCACCAGGGGTGCAAAGCAGCACAATCGTACAAGGAAGCAGCAGGAGGGGTACCCACCTGCAAGTCAAGGAGAAAAGTCTCAATAAAAACCCAGCTCTGCTGGCACCTTACGCTCGGACATCCCAGCCTCCGGAACTATGAGAAAATAAATTTCTGTTGTTTAAGCCACCCGGTCTGCGGTCATTGTTACGGGAGCCCTAGCAAACCAGCACATAAACATGTATCTGAACAGAGTTCCAAAACACACGAAACAAAACCAAGAGGAATGAAGGAACAGACAATTCAACAATAGTAGTTGGAGACTTCCATAGCCTACTTTCAATACGGGATAGAGCAGCCAGACAAAAGGTCGACGAGGAAACAGAACAAGCAATGCTGGCAAACATGTAGCATGGGCACAGATGTGAGGCCGCTCCGCCCACAGCCGCAGAACAAACCTTTCTCTCAGGTGTACATGGAATGATCTCCAGGATAGGCCATAATGTCAGGCCAGAAAATGAGTCCCAAAACACTTAAAAGGACTGAAAATCATACTCCCTGACTGCAGTGGAGTGGAATTAGAAGTCAGGAGCAGAAAGGAATTTGGGACATCCACAAAGCTGTGGGAACTAAACAACACACTCCTGAAAAATCAATGAATACAGGAACAAATAGCAACGGCTATTAGAAAATGCTTTGAGATAAATGAAAATGAAAATAGAATATACCAAAACTTATGGGATGCACCTAAAACACGAATCGGAGGGAAATTCATAGCTTAAATGGTTAGAATAACAAAGAAAAAAAGATCTCAAATTAGTAATCTAAAGTTCCACCGTAAGACTCTGGATAAAGAAAAGCAAACGAGACTCAAAGCAAGTAGAAGGAAGGTTATAATAAAGATTGTAATGGAGGGGCACCTGGGTGGCTCAGTGGGTTTAGCCTCTGCCTTAGGCTCAGGTCATGATCTCAGGGTCCTGGGATCGAGTCCCACATCGGGTTCTCTGCTCAGCGGAGAGCCTGCTTCCCTTCCTCTCTCTCTGCCTGCCTCTCTGCCTACTCTCTGTCTGCCAAATAAATAAATAAAATCTTAAAAAAAAAAAGATTGTAATGGAAATAAATGAAATACAGAATAGGAAAACAGTAGAGAAAATCAATAACACCAAAGTTTACCCTTGAAAAGATCAACAAATTTGGACAAAATTATAGGCAGTTTCACCAAGAAAAAAAGAGGGAAATTTCAAATTACTAAAATCAGGAATGAGGGGCGCCTGGGTGGCTCAGTGGGTTAAAGGCTCTGCTTTCGGCTCAGGTCATGATCCCAGAGTCCTGGGATCAAACCCTGCATCGGGCTCTCTGCTCAGCAGGGAGTCTGCTTCTACCTCTCTCTTTCTCTGTCTGCCTGCCTCTCTGCCTACTTGTGATCTCTGTCTGTTAAATAAATAAATAAAAACCTTTAAAAAATAAAAAATAAAAAATAAATAAAATCAGGAATGAAAGAAGATACATTACTTTAGAATTTAAAGAAATAAACAGCAATATTTTTAATTTTTAAATATGTTTTTAATGTTTTGTTTTTAATTTTTTTTAAGCGTTTATTTATTTGACAGACAGATCACAAGTAGGCAGAGAGGCAGGCAGAGAGAGAGAGAGAGAGAGGGAAGCAGGCTCCCTGCTGAACAGAGAGCCTGATGTGGGCTTGATCCCAGGACTCTGGGATCATGACCTGAGCTGAAGGCAGAGGCTTAACCCACTGAGCCACACAGGCGCCCCTGTTTTTAATGTTTTTTTAAATTTTTAAATTTTTTAATAAACATATAATGTATTATTAGCCCCAGGGGTACAGGTCTGTGAATTGCCAGGTTTACATACTTCACAGCACTCACCATAGCACAAATATCCTCCACAATGTCCATAACCCCACCACCCTCTCCCGAACCCCCTCCCCGCCGTAACCCTCAGTTTGTTTTGTGAGATTAAGAGTCACTTATGGTTTGTCTCCCTTCTGATCCCATCTTGTTTCATTTATTCTTTTACTACCACCCAAGCCCCCCACGTTGCATCTCCACTTCCTCATATCAGGGAGATCATATGATAGTTGTCTTTCTCTGATTGACTTATTTCACTAAGTCATCACAAATGGCAAGATTTCATTTCTTTTGATGACTGCATAGTATTCCATTGTATATATATACCACATCTTCTTTATCTATTCATCTGTTGATGGACATCTAGGTTCTTTCCATAGTTTGGCTATTGTGGACATTGCTGCTATAAACATTCGGGTGCACATGCCCCTTTGGGTCACTATGTTTGTATCTCTAGGGTAAATACCCAATAGTGTGATAGCTGGGTCATGGAGCAGCTCTATTTTCAACTTTTTGAGGGACCTCTATACTGTTTTCCAGAGTGGTTGCACCAGCTTGCATTCCCACCAACAGTGTAGGAGGGTTGCCTGTTTTCCGCATCCTCACCAGCATCTGTCATTTCCTGACTTGTTAATTTTAGCCATTCTGACTGGTGTGGTATCTCATTGTGGTTTTGATTTGTATTTCCCTGATGCCAAGTGATGTGGAGCACATTTTCATGTGTCTGTTGGCCATCTGGATGTCTTCTTTGCAGAAATGTCTGTTCATGTCCTCTGCCCATTTCTTGATTGGATTATTTGTTCTTTGGGTGTTGAGTATGATAAGCTCTTTATAGATTTTGGATACTAGCCCTTTATCTGATATGTCGTTTGCAATTATCTTCTCCCATTCTGTCAGTTGTCTTTTGGTTTTGTTAACTGTTTCCTTTGCTGTGCAAAAGCTTTTGATCTTGATGAAGTCCCAATAGTTCATTTTTGCCCTTGCTTCCCTTGCCTTCGGCGATGTTCTTAGAAAGAAATTGCTGCGGCTGAGGTCAAAGAGGTTGCGGACTGTGTTCTCCTCAAGGATTTTGATGGATTCCTTTCTCACATTGAGATCCTTCATCCTTTTTGAGTCTATTTTCATGTGTGGTATAAGGAAATGGTACAGTTTCATTTTTCTGCATGTGGCTGTCCAATTTTCCCAACACCATTTGTTGAAGAGGCTGTCTTTTTTCCATTGGATATTCTATCCTGCTTTGTTGAAAATTAGTTGACTATAGAGTTGAGGGTCTATTTCTGGGCTCCCTATTCTGTTCCATTGATCTATGTGTCTGTTGTTGTGCCAGTACCACGCTGTCTTGATGATGACAGCTTTGTAATAGAGCTTGAAGTCCGGAATTGTGATGCCACCAACTTTGGCTTTCTTTTTCAATATTCCTCTGGCTATTCGAGGTCTTTTCTAGTTCCAAATAAATTTTAGGATTATTTGTTCCATTTCTTTGAAAAAAAAATGGATGGGATTTTGATAGGGTTTGCATTAAATGTGTAGATTGCTTTAGGTAGCATAGACATTTTCACAATATTTGTTCATCCAATCCAGGAGCATGGAACATTTTTCCATTTCTTTGTGTCTTCCTCAATTTCTTTCATGAGTACTTTATAGTTTTCTGAGTATAGATTCTTTGCCTCTTTGGTTAGGTTTATTCCTAGGTATCTTACGGTTTGGGGTGCAATTGTAAATGGGATTGACTCCTTAATTTCTCTTTCTTCTGTCTTATTGATGTAAAGAAATGCAACTGATTTCTGTGCATTGATTTTATATCCTGACACTTTACTGAATTCCTGTATGAGTTCTAGCAGTTTTGGAGTGGAGTCTTTTGGGTTTTCCACATATAGTATCATATCATCTGCAAAGAGTGATAGTTTGACTTCTTCTTTGCAGATTTGGATACCTTTAATTTCCTTTTGTTGTCTGATTGCTGAGGCTAGGACTTCTGGTACTATGTTGAATAGCAGTGGTGATAATGGACATCCCTGCCGTGTTCCTGACCTTAGCAGAAAAGCTTTCAGTTTTTCTCCATTGAGAATATTTGCAGTGAGTTTTTCATAGATGGCTTTGATAATATTGAGGTATGTGCCCTTTATCCCTCCACTTTGAAGAGTTTTGATCAGGAAGGGATGCTGTACTTTGTCAAATGCTTTTTCAGCATCTATGGAGAGTATCATATGGTTCTTGTTCTTTCTTTTATTAACGTATTGTATCACATTGATTGATTTGTGGATGTTGAACCGAACTTGCAGCCCTGGAATAAATCCCACTTGGTCGTGGTGAATAATCCTTTTAATGTACTGTTGGATCCTATTGGCTAGTATTTTGGTGAGAATTTTCGCATCTGTGTTCATCAGGGATATTGGTCTGTAGTTCTCTTTTTCGATGGGATCCTTGTCTGGTTTTGGGATCAAGGTGATGCTGGCCTCATAAAATGAGTTTGGAAGTTTTCCTTCCATTTCTATTTTTTGGAACAGTTTCAGGAGAATAGGAATTAATTCTTCTTTAAATGTTTGGTAGAATTCCCCTGGGAAGCCGTCTGGCCCTGGGCTTTTGTTTGTTGGGAGATTTTTGATGACTGTTTCAATCTCCTTACTGGTTATGGGTCTGTTCAGGTTTTCTATAACAGCAATATATTTTTTAAAGGTTTTATTTATTTGAGAAAGAGAGAGAGAGAGTGAGCATGCGTGCATGAGTAGAGGGAGGGGCAGAGAGAGGAGCTCCTGGCTGAGTAGGGAGCCCAATGCGCAGCTTGATCCCAGGACCCTGGGATCATGACCTGAGCTGAAGACAGACACTTAACGAACTGAGACACCCAGGCGCCCCAATAAACAGCATTATAGGGGGAAATTTTGAACAATTGCATACCAGAAAATCAAATTATCTATATGAAATATAAGCATTTTTAGGAAGATACAAACTACCTAAACTGACTCAAGAACAGAAAATTTGAATAGAACTATAAGAAAGGGAGAAAAAAGGAAATATTAACAAGGAGATTGAGTTATCAGTAAAACAAACAAAAACCCCCAAAGGAGTAAAACCCCCAAGCAAAACAAAACAAACTTTCCACAGTGAAAATCCCAGGACCAAGTGCAAGAAAAGAAAGGAGTAATAGACCATAATAGACTGAAGAAAGGAAAAGGAGTAAAACCCCCAAGCAAAACAAAACAAACTTTCCACAGTGAAAATCCCAGGACCAAGTGCAAGAAAAGAAAGGAGTAATAGACCATAATAGACTGAAGAAAGGAAAAGGAGGTAGAATTCCAAACCCTCACTTTCCCCAGCCTTCCTTTCCTTTTTTTTCCTTTTTCTTTTAATTTTTTAAAAAGATTTTATTTATTTGACAGGGAAAGACATCACCAGAGAGGGAACACAAGCAGGGAGAGGTGGAGAGGGAGAGGAAGTAGGCTTCCCGCTGAGCAGGGATCCCGATGTGGGACTCGACCCCAGAACCCTGGGATCACAACCTGAGCCCAAGGCAGAGAGGCTGAACGACTGAGCCACCCAGGTGGTCCCCTTTTCTTTTTAAATTGTGATTTAAAAAACCCACGTAAGACTAAATTTAACATCTTAACCATTTTTAAGTATGAAATTCCGTAGTGTTAACTATATCCACATTGTTGTAAAACATATCTCCACAGATTTTTCATCTCACGAATCTGGAACTCCGTCTGCCTCAAGTAACAGCCCTGTTTTCCCCCCTCCCCCTAGACCCTGGCAACCACTATTCTACTTTCTGTTTCTATGAATCTGACTACTGTACACACCACATAAGTGGAATCATACAGTATTGGTGGATTTTGTGACTGGTTAATTTCATTTAACATAATATCCTCCACGTTCATCCAAGCCATCGCATGTGATAGGATTTCCTACACTTTAGGGCTGGATTATATTCTGTTGTCTTTGTATAGTACAGTTTGCTTATCCACGTATCCACCAATAGAGACTTTGTGGCTTCCATTTTGGCCGTTGTGCACAGTGCTGCTATGAACACGAGTGTGAAAATCTCTCTTTGAGATTCTGCTTTGCATTCTTTAGAATATACACCCAGAGGCGGGATTGCTGGATCCTATGGTGCTTCTATTTTTAATTTTTTGAGAAACTGCCATACTGTTCTGCCATACAGGATGTACCATTTCATAATCCCACCAATAGTGCACAGGTGTTCCAATTTCTATACATCCTCACCAACACGTTTTGTGTTTTTTCTTTTTCTTAGATTTATTTATTTTTGAGAGACGCAGACAGAGCGCGCGTGCGTGCGTGAGGAGGGGAGAGGGACAGAGGGAGAGGGAGAAGCAGACTGAGCAGGGAGTGTGACCTGTGGGACTCAATCCCAGGACCCTGGGATCATGATCTGAGCCCAAGGCAAAAGCTTAACCCCGTGAGCCACCCAGCCCTTCTTTTTCTTGAGAAAAGAAATCATCTAATCATCTAAAGGGTGTAAGATGATATCTCATTATGATTTTGATTTGCATTTCCTGATAATTACTAATATGGAGCATCTTTTCATATACTTATTGGAACCATCTTTGGAGAAGTAGCTATTCAAGTCCTTTGCCCACTTTAAATTTTTTATTTTATTATTTTTAAAATTTTTATTTATTTATTTTTATTTTATTTTTTAAAAAGATTTTATTTATTCATGAGAAAGAGAGAGAGAGGCAGAAGCAGAGGGAAAAGCAGGTTCCCCACAAACTAGGGAGTCCAATGTCGGACTTGATCCCATGACCTGAACCGGTGAAAGTTGCTTAATTGACTGGGCCACCTAGGCACCCTAAAATTTTATTTATTTTTAAGTAATCTCTACATCCATCTTGGGCTTGAACTCACAGCCCTGAAATTAAGAGTCTCATGCTCCTCCCCCTGAGCCAGTCAGGCACCCCTGCCCATTTTTTAAAAAAAATTTTAAATTTTTAATTTTAATTTTTATTATTTTTATTATTTTTAATTTTTTAAAAATTTTTTTTAACCTCTGCCCATTTTTAAATTAGGTTATTTGATTTGTTGTTGTTGAGTGCTAGGAATGCCTCCCCCCTGCTTTTTTTTTTTTTTCAGAGTGGGAGGTCGGGGGAGGGGTAGAGGGAGAGGGAGAGAGAGCATCTCAACCAGACTCCAGGCCCAGTGCAGAGCCCAGGCAAGTCCATCTCACGACCCTGAGACCACGACTGAGCTAAAATCAAGAGTCGTGCCCTTAACCAACTGAGCCACCCAGGTAACGCCAAGAATCCTTTTCTAAATTATTATTATTTTTTTATAGTAAGCTCTATGCCCAATGTGGGGCTTGAACTCACCACCCTGAAATTAAGAACTGCATGCACTACTGACTGAGCCAGCCAAGTGCCTCATAGGAATCCCTTACACACTCTGGATATTAACCCCTGAGATCTTGGCAAACACAGTTGACCTTTGGAAAACATGGGGGGTTAGGAGCACCACTGTCCCCCTGCAGCTGAAAATCGTGTGTAAATTTTGACTCCCTGGAAACTTAACTGCTAGTAGGGAGAACCACAAGACATCACTCTTCACTGTTGTATGAAATTTACTGGAGAGACAAACTGCTTACAGGGAGATGATTAACATCACACTGCATTTTTTTTTAAGATTTTTTTTTTTTTTAATTTATTTGACAGAGATCACAAGTAGACAGAGAGGCAGGCGGGGGGGGGGGGGGGGATGCGGGGCTCGATCCCAGGACTCTGAGATCATGACCTGAGCTGAAGGCAGAGGCTTAACCCAGTGAGCCACCCAGGCGCCAGTACACTGCATTTTAAGCAGATACTTGCAACTGGTACTTGGAAGGCTTGAGCTCGGCACAAAAGCAACAGAAGGTGGCTGCAAGATTATTACAAGAAGACAGTGTGTACTACAGTTAATTTGTGCAATTTGGATTTGATACTGCCTCTTTGTGTGTGCTTACATTTTTCTCAGCTGCCAACGAAGTCTGTAAGTGTTTGCGTGCATAAGTCTTGAAAATTTTTAACTTTTTGTAAAAGATTTGTCTATATTTCATGATAACAAATGATAAAATATATTTTATGTATTTATGACGTACCTAACTTCTCATTTTTTTGTTAATTTTTCCAATATTTCCAGGCTACCTGGTTTGTCTTCGAGTTGTTTCAAAATGTCACGACTCTCCAAAGTTTTTCCAATACATTTACGGAAAAAAAAAAAAAAATTCAGATTTAAGTGGACTCGTGCAGTTCCTCCTCATTTTAGGGTAACTGTGTCTTCTCCCATTCTGGAGCTTGTCTTTTTACTCTGTTGAATGCGTCCTTGGATGCACATGTTTCTAACCTTGATACAGTCCCATTTGTCCAATCTTACTTTTAAAGATGTCCCACCCCAAAGTCCTTCCTTGTCACATGCCCTCATTTAGTGACTCTGAAATGTGCCTAAGCACCAGGATCTCCTGGAGGCTCATTATACCATAGATCGCCAAGTCTCACCACCTGAGTTTTTGGTTCAGGAGATCTGGGGTGAGGCTCTGAGACCAACCTATCCAGCAAGTTCTCAGGGAACGCGGATGCCCCTGGTCTGGAAACTACAACTTGAGAACCGCTGCTCTAGTCACTTAGTCTCCCTCTGTTTTTAAAAATTATTAAAATGCCTTCATGTCTTTGCTCTCGCTGTTTTTGCTCTGCCTGGAATGCCCTTTATCTACACACCTCCTCTGTGAACTCTCACTGAACCCGCAAGCTGGAAGGAATCTTTCTCCTTCGGAGTCTCTGTGTCATGTAATATTTATTTGGCCCTTCCCGCCTTTTACTTTTGGTTATTCTCATTTAGGTACCAGTCATATCCTCTACTGGGATAATAAACTTTTCGATATCAATACTTCAGCTTCATTTCTCTTCGCCCTACAGTGCCCAGCGACAGGACTTCACCTGTCCTGGGCATAGAATGGTTATTTGTTAAATGAATGAAAAATTAAGGAAATACCCATTGAATGAAAAGACAGCAGCATCAGGGAAAGAAAAACCAAACTAAAGCTATAGGAAAGGAGAGGATACATGAAGTGGAGGGGGGGGAGAGGATTCTTTCTGAAAGGGAATTTTGTTTTCCAACTAAATGGAAAGCAAAAATAGATCAGGTTTTCCCAGCTGTTCTATTTGTCTTTTTTTTTTTTTTTTTTTTTTTGCAGCTGTGCTAGAATTTCTTTTCCGTTTTCCTCTTCTTCTTCTTTTTTTTTTAGGCTAAAATTGCTAATCACCATGCCAGTAGGGCCCTTATGATTAAAAGAAAGAAAGAAAGAAAGACAGTAATGACTTTAATTTCCAAACATTTAGGGAATGAAAGTGTGGAGGGGAGATAGTGTTCTGGCGTATTGACAGGAAATCTATGCCGTTGCGCTTTTCCTCTCATGACAGATCAAGACACCTTTTCCCAGGGAGAATTAGACAGGTGCCATCTACTGTAAAACATAGGTAGTAAAGAAACCGTAATGAACCCTAGAATTAGCGCTCTCTGAACAAAATTTCAAACCAATGTTTATAAAACCTGACATATCATTCTCTCTCTCTCTCTTTTTTTTAAAGATATAATTTTAAGGAATCTCTACACCCCACACGGGGCTCAAACTCACAACCCTGAGATCAAGAATCACATGCTCTACCTGCTGAGTCAACCAGGTGCCCCATGACATATCATTCTTTATTACATTTGTGATTCCATGTCTCTGGCAGGTTGGACTGGGCGTGATTTTGAACTTTTGCTTCTTTGTTTATTAGATTAGCCTTCCTTTAAACCCAACAATTCGTCATAAGGTCATTTTCTCGGCTGTTCTTGATCCTGTGAGCTTGGGGATGCAGCTAAGGGAAGCAAGCATCGCAAGCTAAGGGAAAAAAAAAACAAGCATCGCAAGCTAAGGGAAAAAAAAAACAAACTACAGAGAGCCCTGGGGTTTCTGCTGGAACACATGTCCAGAGCACCCACTGGAAGTTTCTGTGCTTTTTGTCCCCGAGGCAGGATTTTACTTTGGGTCAGGGCTGGGGCCATTCTACACAGCTGTTAGCCATTTTCAGTTATGTTCGCTTGTTCTTTGGCTGCTTAGGCAGACCCTATTGTGTTATGCAGTCATTTCTGTCCATAGGTGCGTTACCAGAACATTCTAACCACAGGACAAGTGTCTCTCTTTAACAGTATGTAGGAAATTAAGAGAACCTTGAGAGCAGACCCGAAAAATTTATTAAGCCCTCTCTAAATCTCCGTCTTTTAAAATCATTTCTCCATGGGGCGGTTGTGCCTGGAAGAACTGGAAATCCGCCCCTCAATTATGAGCCTAAGATTCTATGAAATTCAACGTGCCTGGAAATAAATCATTCTTTCTCGCCTCTTCCCGTGAATGAGATCTCAGCAGTCAAATGATCTCCTCCTGCTTTCAGGGGATACTCAAGAGTAGGAATTTGGAAGCTCTTTCTAAATGACTTTACATCAGAGCTTAAAACAGATTTGTTACATTTGTATGTAAATTTGTCTTTAAAAAATGTATTTACATCTGCTGAGGGAAAAGGGGACTCTGAGAGGTGTGTCTGTGTTGGGGCGGAGGGGAGGGTCCAGTTTTTCTGTGGTTAGTGCCTTGGGGAGGTTAATGTGTGGGTGTGAATCAATCAATCAATCAATTTTAACCTAAATGCTGAAAATTTTGGAGGAAATTGGACATATCAAATATGAGCTTGTTCTATCACCAGATGAATGAACTATTTTGATGTTCAGTGAGGGGAGAGCTAAGCAGTCGGACACTAAGCTGGACACTTGTAACCCCTGTTTCTTTGAGGACTTCTGATACATGGTGACCAGTTTCACCATAAACTGGACAAAGATGCTGAAAACACATTCTACTTACGATAGAGCAGAAGTAAAACTAAGAAGATAGCTTTTAGTACCAACATTAAAAAAAAAAAAGATTTTCTGTATTTCTTTGTCACAGCCAGAGCGACAGAGAGAGCGCAAGCGGGGGGAGCTGCCCACAGAGGGAGACGCCCCACTGAGCAGGGAGCCCGATGCGGGACTTGATCCCATGACCCTGGGACCATGACCTGAGCCAAAGGCAGATGCTTAACCGACTGAGCCACCCAGGTGCACCCGCCCCAACATTTTTTTCTTTTCCTTTTGGAAGTTATTATATTTTAACATTTTGGAAAAGAAAAGCCATAACTACACATTCGGTTGACACGTGTTTTTTTATCTTTCCGGGAGCATCCCTCCTTCTGAGAATTGCTCCTGCTTCACTTCCAACGGACAGATCTCTCGGGAGCCGCCATGCTCTCCTGTGGCCTGGCCCCCTGCCGGTGTTCCATGAAACAGCGGGTAATACCAACGACTCCCTTCTCTGAGCGTCTGACTCTTGCTCTCAGCTCAGGTCTTGTCTCCGGGCTGTGGGTTCAAGTCCAGTGGAGGCCTCCACATTGGGAGTGGAACCTACTTTGAAACAAAAAAAAAAGTAATTGAGGCCCAAACTGGAATTTATTGGCTCCAGATCCGTAGGAAGGGTTGCGCAATGGAGCTGTAGCAGAGCAAGAACGCAGCTGGCCCGTCGGAAGGACGGCAGCCAGGAGATGAAAACATCTTCAGGAGTCTTTCCATCTTCAGCCTCATTCCTGTTCCCAACAATAGTCTTTGTCTACAAGCAGAAAACATGCCTCCCCAATCATACTTTCCAACTTCTGACTCCAAAGAAGGCCTCCCTATATTGCCTTTGTGTTTCTCATCCTTTTCTTCTCAGGACACAGTCCGGTTGGATTAGGGCTCCACGCAATAGCCTCATTTTAACTCTTGTTCTTTGATGAGCCTCTTTAAAGGCCTCATCTCCCAAACAGTCCCATTCTGAGGTGCGCGGGGTTAGGGCTTCAACACATGAATTTGGGGGTGGGCAACACAGCTCCGCCCATAGCCTTGACTGACATCTGCCTTGCTTTCTGGATTTTGGATGGGCTTCGATGTTTGGCATTCAAGTCTCTGCTGACTTTGAAGTTCCTGTTTCATCCACAAAGAGCATTTAATCTACAGATATGCACACCATGCCAGATTTTTGGACTCTGTTTTATGTGATCTTGTTGGGTCCTGTCAGCCTCCCTTTATTAATTTACTGAACAAATATTTATTGATCAGCCAGCATGTATGAAATATTAATATGGTGTAAGTGTGAAGAAATGTGATATTCTTGCAGATTTTGAGCTGGATCAACCATGGAGCCTGTCTGAAGCTTTTAGTCTAGTAGAAAAGAAAAGTCGAAAAGCATCAATAAATATATAAAAGGAAACAAAGGTTTAAAGCCAAGTGTACGTTAAGAGATGTATAGATAAATAATATACAAATTCAGGGGAGGAAAAGATAGCTTGAAGCTGGAAAGACTGGAGAAAGCTTCCAGGAGGGGTAGTGTTGGAGCTGGGACTGAGCCAGGGCTGGCATCTGCAGCCACAAGGACAAGGCATCTCACAGATCAGCATCAGCGCCGCACTTGTCAGACAGACCCAGGAGGCCGGGATCCCCCCAGTGGAAGCGCTGACTCAGGGCCCAGACATCTCCACACAGGGGGAGGGGGAAAGAGGTCAGACCGTGATTCATCAACCCGAGGCGTGTGGGAAGGCCAGAAGATGGAGTTTATTTGTCTCTCAGATAATATTACCTACTCTCTCACGCCACATTCGTTCCCCCATCTACTGCAATTGCACTTCTAAAGCCAACAAAAACCTCCTGATAACCAAACCCAGGGGTCCCTGCTCGGTTGGTAGCCCACTCACCTTTCCGTGGGCATTCTACTTTTCTCCCCCTTGAAAATTTTTCCTCCCCTGGCTCTGGGACACCCCTTCCTCCCTGCCCTCCTCTCCCCTCCTCCCTGGTCCCCGAAATTTGCATTGGCGAGCCTTTTAACTACCATGTAAACATTGGCATTTCCAAGGGTTCACTTCCATTTTTTAGCTCTTGCTGATTGGCAAATGTCTTTTTTTTTTTTTTTTTTTTAAAGTCAAA
Organism: Meles meles; assembly: GCF_922984935.1. NCBI lineage: Eukaryota > Metazoa > Chordata > Mammalia > Carnivora > Mustelidae > Meles > Meles meles. The sequence continues at coordinate 15,930,711 of NC_060070.1, forward strand.
CTGCTCTTCTGGTATTTTCAGCGTCACCTGGATGTCCCATGGGCTTCTGAAACTCAAAAACCAAATTCATTCTCTCTTTTTTTTAGTTGGACGCTCATCTCCTACATGATTTCAGCAGTTGTGTGGCTTTCAATGCCCTTCATGTTCTAGACTCCAAAGTGTGTCAATCTTGAGTTCGGACTGTTCCCCTCAATTTCCAGACTCATGCATGCCTTCTCAGGCATACTATGTCCCAAACTTCTTGTGTATTCTCCCTTAAGCCTGGTCCTCCTGCAGCGTCCCCATCTCAGTTAATGAGAACTCTGTCTTTTCAGTTGCTCAGATCAACGGCCTTTGGGTTACCTTTGCATTCTCCCCTCTTGCATTCTGAATCTGGTCTAACCACAGATACCACCATCAGTTCGACTTTCTGTATAGGGTCTGAACAGGACTACACCTGCCCACCCCATCGCCACAAACCCGGTCCAAACCACATCATCTTTTGCTTGGATGATTGCAGTAGACTCCAAAATGGTCTCCCTGGTTCTTCCCTTGGCCCCCCTCAGCCTCAACAAAGCAGCCATATTGAAACCTGTGTCAGATGGAGCGACTCCCCTGCTTAAACACTCCCGAAGCTCTCACGTCACTCAGGACAACCAAGTCCTTCCTATGGCCTCAGTGTGGAAGCTTCATCCCCCCCCCCCCCCCCGGGACCTCGCTGCAGCCCCTGGCCCATCCTGCCCATCGTGCAGCCTCTTTGACTCCATGCTCTTCCTTGAACAGACCGGATATGCTCCTTCTGACTCAGGCCTTTGTACTTCCTCTTCCCGAAGCCTTCCCAAAGCTCACTTCCTTCGGGTTTTTATAGTGCTTATCAATGTCTAAACATAAGATACATTTTACTTATTTGGTTATTGTCGGCCTCCTCACTGAGACCCAAAAGAGCAGAGAATTTTGCCTGCATTTTTAGAATTCTATCTCAGTTCCTAGAATAAGGCCTTGCACCTCAGAGGAACCTTTCAAATATTTGCTGAATGCTGACGACACGTGTGTAGAAAATTTCTTTGTTTCCTCAGTAAAGTACCAACTCATGTTCTATTCTTGTATCACCACACTGAATTTTGAAGGAACACAAATATTCAAGCCATAACGTGGGTTGAATTGTGTCTTACTTCCCCCTCCCCCCAAAAGATATATTGAAGTTCTAACCCCCAGTATTTCAGAACGTGACCTTATGTGGGAAAAAAGGTCATCACAAATACAATTAGTTAAGAAGAGGCCATGCTGGAGCAGAGTGGGCCTCTAATACGATAGGACGCGTGTCCTTGTGAGAAGACAGCCAGGCGAAGCTGGAGGCAGATTCTAGTCGTATATCTCCAAGCCAGGGAATTGTGCACAGCCATTGGAAGAGGCAAGGAAGGATTTATCTTTAGAGACTTTGGCGAGAGCATGGTTCTGACAACACTCTGATTCCGGATTTCTAGCTTCTAGAACTATCTAATGATAAATTTCTGTTGTTCGACAAAGTACTTTGTACTTTGTGGCAGATCTAGGAAACGAATACATCATTTAAAAAATATATCCTTTATAGATGTATGATTAATTTGTTTGTTTGTTTAGGCTTTGTCCAACTTGAAGTTAGGTACTGAAGTATCTTTGGATGAATGAATTCCTTAATAAGAGTATTCTTGTCCGGGGGTGCCTGGGTGGCTCAGTGGGTTAAACCCTCTGCCTTCGGCTCAGGTCATGATCCTGAGGTCCTGGGATCAAGCCCCACATCAGTGTCTCTGCTTGGCGGGGAGCCTGCTTCCTCTTCTCTCTCTGCCTGTCTCTCTGCCTACTTGTGATCTCTCTTTCTCTGCCAAATAAATAAAATCTTTAAAAAAAAGAAAAGAGTATTCTTGTCCATAGGTAATCCATTTTTAGAATGAAAAAAAAAAAAAGTTAACATCCACCATTGTTGATTTGAAACAAATTACTGAAAAGTAACTTCTTATTATGAAAAATAAGGGACATTTAGAAGTATTTATTGCATTGTTGTTTACAATAGCCAAAGACTGACAAAAACCTAAATGTCCATCAATAGGGAATTGAGCCAAATGATTGATGGTTCAACATTGACTCAGCTATTAAGTATTATGACTCTGCTCATGTGTGAGAAAAGCAAGCCCAGACCCAAATGTATAGTTTTCTATTCTTCATGTAAAAAAAAGAAAGAAAGAAAAAATCACACACATCACACACACACAATGTAGTTGAAAAATCTTTGAAAGGAAATAGAAGAGAATGGTAACAATTGTAATACTTGCTTCTGGGGAGAAAAAGCTGATTATCTTTTTTTTTTTTAAGATTTTATTTATTTATTTGACAGACAGAGATCACAAGTAGGCAGAGAGCCAGGCATAGAGAGAGAAGAAGGGAAGTAGGCTCCCTCCTAAGCAGAAAGCCCGACATGGGGCTCAATCCCAGGACCCTGGGATCATGACCTGAGCCGAAGGCAGAGGCTTTAACCCACTGAACCACCCAGGTGCCCCAAAACTGATTATCTTTAAAGAAAAGAAGAAAGAAATGCAATTTAAAAGCATAGTGTATGAAAGTGTATCCATTTAAATTCATTCAAATGTGTCATATTTGGTGGCCTTTCACCGGATTTTCCTATTCCTCTGGCCTAAGATGAAAAATCAGGGAAGCCAAGGAGTAAATGAGAGGGAAAAGATAACCATTATGAACTGGTCTGTAGGATACATTTTTTAGAATATTTTGTAATTTAAACAGATCACTTTTTATATGAAATTCTCAACTGCAGTAGAAACTATATGCAGAAAAGCACACCCCAGATCAAAACACAGGATGTTTCTGGCACCTCCAGAGCCCCCCTGTGCCTTTTCCCTCCATAAAGACACTGTTCTGACTTCTATCAGTGGAAAGAGTTCTGCTTGGTTTTCAGCTTTATATACATACATGAGAGCACACGGTCCATCCCCCGCCGTCTTCCTACTCCAGTCATGCCGTGAGAAATGCCACCAAACACCCTCTGGGGGCTGTCACCACCCTCTGGTCTCACCTCCCCACATTCCCGTTGTATGGCCCAGGCCACTTTATTTACCAATTCTGTGAATGGCCACATGGGATATTTCCACTTGGGGCTCTTAACAAATAATACTGCTGTGAACATTATTGTACACATTTTCTGACGCACAGACACATTTCTGTTGGGTACCGTATTTGCTTTTTATGACCGTGGCAACAAGTTCCCCCAAAGTTCTCACCCAACACAACGCACGCTTGTTATTTCTCAGGTCTGTAGGTGAGAAGTCTGACATCTCACCAGGCATCTCACCTATTTGGGTGGTTAGCCAAGTTCAGTTTCTTGCTGCAATAGGACTGAGTTTCATTTTCTTGCTGATTCGGCTGAAAGCCCTTTCCAGCTTCTAGTGACCTCTGCATTCCTCGGCTTATGACCTTGTCCCTGTCTTCAAAGTTGGCAATGACGCCTTCGAATTCCTCTCTGGCCACATGTTTCTGGCTGTTCCTTCATTGTCGTTTCTCTCTCTGGCCACAGTGGCAAAGGTTCTGGGCTTTTAAGGAATGATGTGATTAGATTGGGCCCACTGATAGTTCAGGAAGATTCTCCCCATCTCAACGCCTGTAACCTTAATCACATCTTCAGTGTACCTTTCACCATGTAAGATAATAAAGTCACAGGTTCCCAAGATTAGGAGGTAGATAGCTTCGGGGAAGGGGTGTGGTCTTTATTCTGCCCACCAAAAGTATGTACCTGGGAGTGTTTGGTCATAAGAGGTGCATAAATTCAACCATAGCAGATACTCTCAGTAGTTTTCCAAAGGGCACCTCTCTACACCCCATGGGCGACCTAGGAGAATCCAGTTGCTCCACATACTTGCCAGTTCTCAATATTGGTAGCACTCATCGATGTTGGCCAATCTGTTGGGCATGTAGTTAGTGGTAATAAAGTGGGTTTGATTTGCATTTTCTTGCTGATTCATCATGAACATTTTTTCACATGTTTATCGGTCCTTTGTATGGCCTCTTTGGGAAGTGCCTGTTCAAGTCTTTTGCCCATGTCAAAATTTGCATTGCAAGCAGACCACTTTTTAAACACTGAAAACATTCATTAGGGTAGAATGTGCCACCTGAACATGTTAAAATACCTAGAAAACAAATAGACAACTCTAATGCACTTAGAATGCCAGTAAAGGAAGAAAATGAGCTAACCTATGCAGTTCTTTTCTTATCTTTCTTCCCTTCAATAAAGCTTAACAACTAACGAAATCAATAACAATAACTCACATTCGTATAGTGCTTTAGGATTCACAATGTGCTTTCACATCCGTTTTCTTACTCTGCTTTTGTTGAAAGGAACAGATACATTGCTTCCTAGTCCTGTTTTCATGCCATACACTCCTTTCACCAAATGCAAAAATCAAGGCACGACCCATATATTAAAAATCATTACGGTTGGGCTAACCCATAGCATAAGACATGAATTTTATAATTATTCTTCTTTGCTCACAATTATGTCAAATTTGGTGATAAATATAATCTATGCTTGCAGAATGTCTAATACAGCCTCCATTTCATGACGCTTAAAAGCACTTCTGGGAGTTGCTATTAAATCCGGAAGAGAGCATAAATCCACACAAGCCTGGTGATTGGAAATGGGCCTGTGGCAGAGGGAAGCGAACCTCTATTGTAGAGAGCTACAGAGGGATACAAATCAAGCAGACATTTTTTCAAGAAGCAGATCACGGATAACCTTCCTACATTACATGTTTGTCCATTCCCTCCCCCCAGACACTAATTACATTAGCCTTCTTTGATACCGTAGTAAAGACTTGTGCTCTTCTTGCTCCATGACATATCTTTCCTTGGACTAAATGTGGGAGGGGGGAATCAGGGAGGACTAACATCTATGTGCATGTGTGGAATGAGAGCAGATGTTGAAGAAAAGCAATAAACATGCATTAAAATTCTTGGGCTAAAAGGTACCCTGATTTTTCTGCTGCTTGACATTTTAAATACCGCTAAGCTATAAAAGAGTATGACCTCTTTCCCCATCAAGTTCACAACCTTAAAAGATGAGACAGGCAAATGTGAGATAGAAATGAAAAATAGAATTGTAATGACTTCCCTTTTTTTGAAAGGCCATCTCAAAATCAGGGTCATATTTCAAGAGAGTGAATTGTCCCCTTCTAATTTAGTAAAAGCCACTAAAGATAGAAGGTTTTACTTGCAAATGTGAAAGATACTATAGCTGTTTTGTGTGCTTTATCCTCTCTTTTTTTTTTAATATTTTATTTATTTATTTCAGAGAGAGAGAGAGAGAGCATGAGCGGGGGGGAAGGGGAGGGGAAGAGGGAGAGGGAGAAGCAGACTCCCTGCTGAGCAGGGATGCTCAATGGGGCTTGATCCCAGGACCCTGGGATCATGACCTGAGCCAAAGGCAGATGCTTAACCAACTGAGCCACCCAGGCACCCCCTCTCCCCTCTTCTTAAATCACCACCTACTCCAAACACAAGTTATTGCCTTATGCTACTTCATCATTTTTCATACTTGAACCACAATCATGTTACCACATGGACATCACGGTACCGCTCAATGTGCCCTTCCCCTTTCCTGTTAACTCACAGTGCAGGATCCGCTCAGGTACCCACACCTGCCCCCTGCACTGCCCTATACAGCTTACATGCTTCCTGCACACTGCCTGCCCTCCTGATTCAAGGAAGGACACGTGGCTCCAGCCCAACCCCATCCCCATGGCCCTTGGTTGGCCAGGGAGGGAGACATGCTCTAATTTCGCAAAGGCATTTGCTGGATCTCTTCAGAACGAAGCTCCTCCATTCTCCTGAGACAGCTTCCAGAAAGGACTTGGTCCCTTTCCCCCAGTTCAAATAAGGAAGCTTGTGGGTCAGGAAATGGAGGCATGGGCTGACATTGCCAAGTACAGATGAGAGACTGGAAGACACCGGGCCTTTGACAACATCAGTGGAGACTGAAATTAACCAAGTGAACTGATGCTCAATTCACAGCACATCTCTTTCGTTTGGATTGGGTTTTCCGTTACTTACCACTGAGGGTATAACTGGTATGTTGTTTTTGAAATACTGTGTATTCATAGAAAATATAGAGAGGTACAGGAAGGTCAACAGATCAGGAGACAATTGCCATTGAAAATATCGTTTGTTACTCACAACTCCCAAGGAGAGGAGGGGGCGTGCTACACAGGGGGCCCACGTGCAGAGCCCCTGTGTTGGTTAGGAGCAGCAGGGAAGGGAGAAACTTTGGGCAGGGGCCTTTATTGTGGTTTCTGTGGGAAGGAATGGGGACGCATGGTAAAAAGGTTTAGGATAGACTAGTCTGAATAATTTCAGTGGGCTCTGGGGCATAGGGTCCATCCCTAGTTGTCTCGCACCTGGCTCTGGGGGTGATTAGGGCAGTGGCTAGTGACCTAAAGCTTGAGAACCCTGTCAAGGAAGGTTGGGGGTCTCCTGGGTGGTTCAGTTAGTTAAATGCTTGCCTTCAGCTCAGGTCATGATTCCGGGGTCCTGGGATCGAGTCCCGCATCAGGGTCCTTGCTCAGCAGGGAGCATGCTTCTCCCTCTGCCTGTCGCTCCCCACCTTGTCCTCACTCTCTCTCTCTGACAAATAAATAAATTAAAAAAAAAAAAAAGCGCAGTGTTGGGCTATGGGCTCATCACCCTGGGAGGGAATTCCCTCCAGGATCACATGGCTTCAGGTGTGAAAGCATCAGAAAATAGAATATAAAAGAGATGGTTAATACATATGTTCATTAAAAGTTTAATAAAAGCAACTAAGAATTTATGTTTTTGCCTGCTTGCTTGCTTGCCTGCTTCCTTGCTTGCTTTCTTTCTTTTTAGAGAGAGAGTGTGTATGTTGGGCGGGGGCTAGTGGGGCTGGGGTGGGGTGGTTGGGCACAGGTAGAGGGAGAGAGAGAATCCCAAGCAGGCTCCATACCCAGTGCAGAACCCAATGCGGTGGCTTGATCTCAAGACCCTGAGATCACAACCTGAGACGAAGTCAAGAATCAGACGCTCAAATGACTGAGCCACCTGGGTACCCCTGTTTTTGCTATCAATACCACAAGAGGAACAGGGAAACAACTCAAGCTGGTTTTTCATGATACCACCACAAATTCTCTAAACAAAATATATATATTAATTATGCATGACCTTCATGAAATGAAGCATTCTGAATTGCCAAACTCTCCATAGAGTTATTGATTATTTGGGCATGATTACTTTTATTTTATTAAAGAAGACTTTGACAGCCTTTGCTTTCTCATTTATTATTCAATACTGTTTTCTGAGCACCTACTATGTCCTGGGTACTGAAGACATAGCAAAGACTACTAAAAAGTCCCTCTGTCTTCACTGAAAAGAAATTAAATAAAAAAGAAAAGAAAAGAAAAAAAAGTCCTTCTGTCTTAGAGCTTATATTCTGGAGGTGGTGGGTGTAGACTAGAAAAAAGAAATTGAACAATTATATAAGACAACTCCATACAGTGAAAAGTTCTGCGAAAAAAATAAATAGAGTGGGGAGACAATCATCACCATAGGGTGAGGCTGGGATAGAGCCTCTTGACTTTCGACTGGTGACCAGAAACAGAACCCACTGCCCTCTCCTCCTCCCATTTCCCCTCCTCTTGGGATATGTTGGGAAGGTGTCTTATTTCATGCATAAGGCTCCAAAGGCGTCCTAATTAAAGTGTGGGTGGCTTTTACCCTCCGCTTCCATCCCACTGCCCCAGATGTTGAAGGTTTTTCCACTTTATGTCTGTTGTCAGAGCAAAGGCAATTCATAACATCCTAGGGGCTCTCTCTCCCTCTTTCTGCTTTCTTTGTATTTTATTGCTTTATTAAGTAATTAATTAATTAAAATACTTTATTTATTTATTTGTCAGAGAGAGAGAGAGCACAAACGGGAACAGCAGGCAGAGGGAGAAGCAGGCTCCCTGCTGAGTAAGGAGCCTGATGTGGAGCCCGATGTGGGGTTCGATCCCAGGACCCGAGGATCATGACCTGAGTGGAAGGCAGAGGGTTAACCAACCGAGCCACCCAGGCGTCCCTCTGCTTTCTTTTTAGAGAAATTCAACCAAGCCATTGCTTCCCATGTGTTTCCTCTGTATGAGGTGCTGAGTCCTCAAGCCACCCGAGCTCTGTGTGTCTCGATGTCGCCCGATGAGGCATGGAGTGTCACGGCCCTTCCCGCAGGTAGCCAGCCGGCTGGTCGCAGAGCGCTTGTGGAAGTGGCCTTTGATTTGCTAGGCTCGTAGTAGTGTCTTTGGTTGGTTTGTTTCCTAGGTCTTGGCTATGCACTGGCTTAGAACCTTAGTCCGTTCAGGCTGTCATAATAGAATCCCACAGACCGGGTGGCTTCAAAACAGCAGAAACTTGTTTCTCACTGCTCCGGAGGCTGGGAAGTCTGAGATCTAGGTGCCGGCAGATTCGGTGTCTGGCGAGATCCCGCTTCCTGATGGCTCTCTTCTCAGTGCCTCCTCACGGGGCAGACGGGGCAGGGAGACTCTTCGGGGTCTCTCTTAAAAGGCACAAATCCCATTCATGAGGCTTCTGCCTTCGTATTTTCATCACTCCCCAAAGCCTCTGCTTCGAAATAGCATCACATTGGGGACCGAGTTTCAACATACGCCTTGTGAGGAAGCAGAAGGGTTCTAGAAGACTAGCGGCTACAGAGGATGGATTCATCATTCAAGACGGCAGCTTTTACTCATTTACCGTAATATAGAAGATTTGCTGAGAACTGTGTGGCCACACCATTCAGCCGCAGTCATTATTCTCTATAACTATATGAGAAATCCATGATCTCTGAGTTTCCTTTGTGCCTTTGTTGACAATACCTTTGTTGACCACCTCCAGTTCATATGTTGAAGTCCCAACCCCCAATGCCTCAGAAGGTGACTGTATTTGTAGATAAGGCCTTTAAAGAGGTGATTAGATTAAAATGAGGTCCCGGGGAGCCTGACTGGCTCAGTCAAAAGAGCATATGGCTGTTGATTTTGGGTCATGAGTTCAAGCCCCACATTGGGAGTGGAGATTATTTAATAAGATAAGATAAAATAAAATAAAATAACATTAAATAAAAGAAGGTCATGTGGGTGGGCCTTCTCCAATATGACTAGTGTCCTTATAGGAAGCAGAAGAGACACGAGGGGTGCACGTGAACAAAGGGACAGCTTGTGAAGAGACAGTAGGAGCAAGGACGCCGGCAGGTTAGGGAAAGCCAACACTGTGAGCACCTTGATCCTGCATTTCTAGCCTCCAGAGCCCGGACAAAGTAGATTTCAGTCTATTTTGTTTAAGTTTAAGAGTTAAGAGTTTAAGAGTTTAAGCCATCTCTATTGCGGTCGTAGCCCCAGCAAGCTGATAACAGTGAGGAAGAAGGGGTCCCCGGCCAGCACATTTCTTGCTCCCCTGAATTTTCTCTTCCATTCAGCCTACTCTGTCCCACTCCTTGCAGACTCTGGATCCTTGCTTTTCCTCTCCGCTGCCCCAGGCGGCTGAGGGGGACTGGGGCCCTGGAAACTCTCTGCGCACCCACGCCTGGGCAAGGGGGCGGGGGTAGGAACACACCGAGGTCTGCAGAAGCAGTCAGGGGGCAGTCTGGCAGGTTGGGGACTTCTGTGTGACCCTAAGGAAGGAGACAGTCCCCACCCGAGCCACCTGGCCGATGGGCTGTCAATCCACAGCTGCCTGATGGGACCATTTGCCTTGTGACAATGCCCTGAGCTCAGGAAAGCAGGGTTGAGTCATCTGGTCTCAATCCAGACTTCCCTGAACTTAGTTCTTGCCTTCTTAATTACATGACCCAACCACCAATGCCCTCTCTGCCCACTTTTCTTTTCTTTTTTTCCCCGAAGCAGCATTAGATTGAGTTTCTATAACTTGTAGCTGAAAGTCACAACTGTAGGTATGGCTACTTCAGCTTTCTTTTGACAACAGTTTGCATGAGAGAGGTTTCTCCATCCTCTCGCTTTCAATCTGCAGGTATTTTTAGGTCTAAAATGGGTCTCTTGGGGGGTGCCTGGGTGGCTCAGATGGTTAAGTGTCTGTCTTTGGCTCAGGACAAGATCCTGGGGTCCTGGGATGGAGCCCCGTGTTGGCTCCCGGCTCAATGAGCAGTCTGCTTCTTCCTCTCCCCTTGCCTTTCCCTGCTCATGCCCTCTCTCACTATCTCGCTCTCAAATAACTAAAATCTTAAAAAATAATAATAAATAAAATGGGTCCCTTGGAGGCACCTGCGTGGTACAGTTGCTCAAGCTGCTGACTCTTGGTTTTGGCTCAGGTTGTGATCTCAGGGTGGTGAGATCAAGCCCTGCATCAGGCTCTGTGCTCAGCGAGGTCAGTCTGCTTGGGCTGCTCTCTCCCCCTCCCCCTCCCGTGCTCTCTCTCTTTCAAATAAATAAATAAATATTTTTAGAAAATAAAATGGTTCTCTTGTGGGCAGCATATAGATGGGTCTTGGTTATTTTTATCCATTCTGTCACCCCATGTCTTTGGTTGGATCATTTAGTCCATTCACATTCAAAGTAACTATTGATAGATACGTATTTATTGCCATGTTATTTCTTGTTTTGTGGTTGTTTCTGGAAATTTTCTCTGATCCTTTCTTGTCTTTCTTTTGAGTGTGGCTGATTTACTTTAGTGTTATATTTGGATTCCTCTTTATTCTTTGTATGTTTGTTACTGGTTTTTGATACGTGGTTACTGTTAGTTTTGTATATACCCTGTTCTGCTCTCTGTTCGGCATATGGCAGTCTATATCAAGTTGACGGTCATTTAAGTTTGAGCCCATTCTTTTCTCCCCTTCTCCCCACCCTTTACACATGTTATTATATTTTCTATCCTTTTTTTTTTTTCTGGTGAGTTCCTTGGCTGAGTTTTTACAGAAACAGAACTACCTTATAAACCAGGAATTACACTACTGCGTATTTACCCAGAGGATCCAAGAACACTAATTCAAAGGGATCCATGCACCCCAATGTTTATAGCAGCATTATTTACAGCAGCCAAGATATAGAAGCAGCCCTGGGGTCCATCGATTCACGAACAGGTAAAGATGCGGCATATGTAATGGAATATTACTTGGCCACAAAAAAGAACCAAATCTTGCCATTTGCAATGACCTGGATGGAGCTAGAGTGTATAATGCTAAGTGAAATTAGTCAGAGAAAGAAAAATGCTCGATGATTTCACTCATATGTGGAATTTAAGGAACAAAGCAAACCAGGAAAGGGAAAAAATAAGAGAGAGAAATCAAGCAACAGACTCTTAACTTCAGAGAACAAACTAATGGTTATGGGGGGAGGGGGGATGGGTGAACTAGGTGATGGGGATTAGGGAGGGCACTTGCGGTGATGAGCGCTGGGTGATGTTTGGAAGGGCTGGATCACTGTATTGTACACCTGAAACTAACCTAGCACTGAATGTTAACTAATGGGAATTAGAATAAAAGCTTAAAACAAATGAAAGAGTCACAACTTCAACGGAAATTGGATTACTTCATCTCCTAAATCAAATCTTTAACCATTCCTCCAGTATACAGACTTTCTTGTCTCTGAATTCTTAAAGCACTGTATTTTTAAGTCTATAAGTTGAATAGTCTTGTTATATGGCTCTTTTCTTTTCTTCATCCCCCAGACTCCCCCAAGAGGCCCCCCTCCCCCATGCTTCCCTCCTGCCTTCCATGCCGTATTGCACAGGCCAACTAAAATCTCCAGGCTCTTTCTTCTGCTCTTACCCTGGTGTGTCTTGTTAGGTTCTTCCAGCAACACTGGGAAAGGCTAAGTGACTTGCTAAAAGACGCACAGTAGGATGGAGGGGGGGGGGGGGAGGAGTGTCAATAGAATTGTGCCCTTTAAGTAGTTAAGATTAAATTTGCCTGCAATGACAAAAACCCCAAATAACAATGACTTAAATTCATAGACATTGACTTCTCTTTCACATAAAAGAAGGGAGATTGGCAGTGCAGAGCCGAGGCTGTGCCACACAGAATCAGAACTATGGGCTTCCTCCATCTCATAGCCCTGCCCTCAGTGACTTCCACTCCCAATTCTGTCTTAGGATTCCAGAAGGCTGCCAAAGCACCAATAGGCAGGAAGGTGGGAGGGATGACGTATACTTTGTCCTTCTCCTTTAAGAATCCTCCCCAGAGGGGCGCCTGGGTGGCTCAGTGGATTAAGCCGCTGCCTTCAGGTCATGGTCTGCTGCCTTCAGGTCATGGTCTCGGGGTCCTGGGATCGAGGGGGTCCTGGGATCGAGCCCCGCATCGGGCTCTCCGCTCTGCAGTGAGCCTGCTTCCTCCTCTCTCTCTGCCTGCCTCTCTGCCTACTTGTGATCTCTCTCTCTGTCAAACAAATAAATAAAATCTTTAAAAAAAAAAAAAAAAAAGAATCCTCCCCAGAAGTTGCACCTGTCCTATGTGCTTTCATCTCATTGGATAGAGTTGAGTCACACTGAGCTGCAAGACATGCTGGGAAATGTAGTCTAGATTCCAGGTGGCTGTAGTCCCAGCTGGGAGGGGCAGGGGGAGTTGTCTTACTAGGGATGGGAAATGGGCAAGGGGGTTGCTGAGAGTCTCTGTCACCGTCCTCTGAGTCTTTTCTGCTCCCTGATTGCTCAGCCCAACACCATTCTTAGGTTGTGGTTTATTGTTCATATTTAGGTTCTCCCTCTCCAGATAGCTGGTGGGCAAAAGTTGTATTCAGTTCTGCTTTCTCAGCTCCTTGGCGTGTGCTTTTTCCATTCTATCTTCATGATCATAAGTCTATATTTGGTAAGGAGAGGAGGATTTGTAACAGGAAACCAAAAGCTGGGTGTTATACAGCTTAATTATTCCCCCAGAAGATACCACTCAGCATGAAGTCAGGCCCAGAGTTTTGCTCAGGCTTTGAAATCACACAGTTCGGTTCAGTTCTAGAACCCTGGCTTTATTTCCTTTGAACCTATGGTCATGGGAAAGCAAGTAAAGTTCTTTGAGCCTTAATTTGCTTACTTATTAAAATAGGGATAACACCTTCCTTTCAGTGTTGTGAAAATTCAAAAGACGGTTTGTGTAAATGCCCAACACATTATGGGGTCCATTTATTCTCCTCTTTAATCTGCAGTAAGTGATAACAGACTGGGGGTTGGTCTGTAGCTGGAGGTTATCCAGCCTTGCACACATCTAACTCAGGAGATCCGGAATATTCCTGTTCAGGCGAAATGAATATTCTAGGCGAGGGGAAACGTGTCTTCTCTTTCTCTGACTTTTGCATTTAAGACTTCATCTTTGTCCTTCAAAACAAAGGATGGTCCAAACTGTAATCACAATGTTAACATAATGACTGAGTAAGTAGCATCTCTTGGAAGATTTCTTCTGCCAGTGATTTGCAAACAGCAACTGTAACTTAATTTTGCAGAAAAGTTGCAGACGCTGTCCTGTGGCCTTTGCATCCGCCTCTGCTGGAACATCAGCACATCATTTCCCAGGCAACCTTCAGCAAGTGATTTAGAAAGCTCTGGAAGCTTGCATATAGGATATCAGAATTACAAAAGCATTAACCCTTGGTCAGAAAATTTTCTCCTTCTTCTAAACAGATTAATTTTTTGCTTAATTCATATTAAGTCAGGCTAATACACAGAGATTATAAAGGATCTCGCCCCGCCCCCTCCTCCCCTAGTCAAGCACCTCTTTTCTGTATTTTAGAGCAGGGCTATATCCATCAAAGTGAACCTGTCCTCACACGCTTGTCTCAGTTCAGAAGAGATCCAAAAATTTCTCATGTTTAGAAGGAGGGAACTACTCACAAGGCGGATATTCCCGCTTGCCAGGGGCAAGATCATTGATACAGATAAATGCTGCACCTTTGCCTGTGATACTGGGTCATTGCTTCCAGCAATGCTCTTCTCTTCTTTCCTTTAAACAGCTCAAGGCTTGCCTAATTTAGCATGAGGCCCTTTGAAAGCTCCTTCCTACACCATCCCTCCTAAAATCCCTTCTGTGATTTTCTTGCTCTTTCACATGCAGAGACTTCAACAGAGACAGTCAACAGAGACGTCAACATACGGGACCCAAGTGTGCCTGGGCTCCCAGAGGCTCCTCTCATCCTCTGTGACTCCCGGCACAGTTCAGCATCCCGTCCTGGCATCCTCAGCAGAGCGAAGGGTCTCTCTAAGGAGGAAGAGTTGCATGTCGGGCTAGACATAGCTAAGCCTTTGTTATTTTATTTTTTTTAATTAATCTGCCCATGTACCTTGGCTTTTGTGATTGCCCTTCTCCCATCCCACGTGACTCCAGTGAGGTCGTCAATGACAAAGTCCAGATTGTGACTCATGCTGGCCAACGGTCCCGGTCCTTACAACAGGTACAAGCTGAGATGCCCGCAGCGCTAGGCTAGACCATTTTAAGGGACTGAGATGGATGCGTGGGGAGAGGTGATCTCTCTCTTCCCTTCTGGGACTGCAGCCTGGAGGGATTGTAAACCGAAATTGCCAGCGGCCATCTCTCCTGCTGTGTGGTAAGAGCCTGCCCGAGAATGGAACAGTAGAGAAGAAAAGAGACAGAGAGAGCGCCCCGTGCCCAACAGGAGACTCACCCAAGTCTAGACTTTTAATAAATGGCAGATGATAGATTTCTTTTATGCTTAATTCATATGAAGGTGCTGATGCTTACAACGGGAAGAGGGTCTGCTGTGTAAGACTTACAGATCACCTTTATTTCTCCTCCTTCCTTTGTCAAGCACTTCTCTTCTGTATTTTAGGCCAAGTCTATATCCATCAAACATGATCTTGTGCAATTTGGGGATACACATATTAAATAGCCATAGGCAGGAGGGAGTATCTCCCTTCACATCAATGCAGACCAGGGCTATCTCTTAGTTTAAAGGCTTATGTGAAAGGTTGAAAGTTTTTCTTCTGAATGTGTATTGCCATTTCAATTTTGCAAACTCATGGATGGCTGCATACAGGGGCTTATGTTTTTGGCATGCCTGGACACCTCCCAGCATAGGGCAGGTACAAAATCCCTTACCCAGAGCCCTGGGGGCCATTTGTGTTTCAGAATGTGATATATTTTGGATTTTAGGAAGGTGTCACAGAGTATGAAATTCCCCAGTGGGGCTTCAAGGAAGTTCCCGTTGCCGGGCAGTGATCTATTTGCATATGATACGAATATTAACACTAATTAAGACTGACTAGCCTCATGTCATTGCAGGTCAAGGTTTGTTACCAAATGAACTTTAAATGTTTTTGTGTTTTGCAGTTTCTGGGTTGTAGAATTGTGGATCATGGTTTGTGTCCCTGTGTTCCGTGCTCTGCTCTCATCATTCTGCTCAGAGCAGAGACTAAATTCTGGTCAGGGTGATACCAAGAAGCCTCTGCTGAGGATCATTTTATATTTTACCTAAAATTCGATGGCAATATAAATAGACGGAATAAAGATATTACGTCCAAGGATACTCACATACGTGCACAACCATAATGGAAGATGTAAACCCCATCATTATTCTTAACAATAGTTTTTTGCAGTGAGAGGGATTATGGATGAGTTTTGTTATTTTCTCTGTGTTTTTCAAGTTTCTGCTTTAAACATCTCATTTTCTTGGGAAGCCTGGCTGGCTCAGTCTGCGGAGGGTGAAACTCTTGATCTCAGGGCTGTGAATTCGAGCCTCCCGCTGGGCGAAGAGATTACTTAGAAATAAAATCTTTAAAAAAAGAAAAGAAAAGAAGAGGAAAGAAAAGAAAAGAAAGAAAAAAAGAAGAGAAAAGAAAAAGAAAAGAAAAGAAAAAAGTTTTCTCTTGGATGTTGTGGGTAATCCAAGACACCATCTTTAACTTGCCATCTTTTTTTGTCCCTTCCTTTCTAATACTTATGCATCTTTGTTTCCCTGGTCTGATTTCATTTGCTGGGCTTACAAAAGAGTATTGAGTAGTAATAATATGATAAGAATCATTCTTGCCTTATTCCTGACTTCAAAAGGAAAGAACACATTTATAGAATTAAAAATTATATGAATATTAGTTCTTAAAGCTTTTCTTATTTTTTATGTGTAGCATATAGGAATTTAAATGGGATAGATCAAGGATCTTTCCAAGTAAAAGGATCCAGGCAAGGGTATAATACAAACTACTTTATGGTTATAGTCTGCCCCACTGAATTTTTCCAGAGGACAGACAACTGGAACTGGACGTAGGAAGTCAATAGTCATCCAAAGACTGATTTAAGTTATATTTAACTGTATGTGGAAGGATTAGTTTCATAGAATAAGTTCAAGAAAATAAAACGTGAAAGCTAAAGTGAGAATATTTATTGAAGAAGAACGGGAAAAAAAGGTAAGTTAACAAATGTAACAGCAATAAAATACTCCAGAAGGATATTGGGGAAACTAAAAAACAAAACAAACAAAAACCTTATTTCTGAAAAAGTTCTAGGCAGAGTCAAACAGGAGGAAACAAACAAGCAAAACAACAATAAAAACAGCAAAACCTCATAAAATTCCAGGAAAAATATCTCCTGTGTTAATGATTGAGAAAAAGAATATGTCAAAACTCTATTAGGAAAGTAAGATAATTTTTTTTTTTTTTTTATTTGACAGATCACAAGTAGGCAGAGAGAGGAAGGGAAGCAGCCGCTGAGCAGAGAGCAGGGAGCCCATTGCGGGCTGGATTCCAGGACCCCGGGATCATGACCCGAGCCAAAGGCAGAGTCTTTAACCCACTGAGCCACCCAGGCGCCCCAGGAAAGTAAGATAAATTTAAGATCAGTTCAAGGTTTATAAGAACAGAGAGAAAGGAAAGACAGAAAGCAAGAAAGGAAAGACAGAGAGCGAGAAAGAAAAATGTGCTTTGCCGCCCCCCCAGAAGAATGAACTGTGCCCTGTGAGCCATGCTTGTGGCTTCGAGGCGGCTGGAGGCCAGGGTAGGGGGTGGGGGATGGGGTGGTGTAGGAGCTGGGGCTGGGGGTGGTTGGAGAAAGTTCTGGTACCGGGGTGGCCTGTGTCTCTGATGCCCGTCCCAACTCCTGCCCTTCCCTCTCCGCCATCCGCCACCACTGGGATTTATCCTGGGGTCCTCATAGCTTCTTGCAATCCAGAAGGAAGCCGGAAATATTAATAAGGAACTTACTTTCCCCACCTCCTTGGGCCACTGACTTGCCTTTTATTCCAGAATGGTTTGTGTAAACAGAACTACGTTCTGTAGAATCAAGCAGATCAGAACATTTTAAAAAGAAAGCAAAATTCTATTTTCAGGGAAACTTTGCTGAACCAAAGCTGAGACCAGCTGTTTTTGAATCACAAGATACTTTTGTATCTTAAAGGAAAGACTATCTTGTTTCCTGTAGAGCAGTTCACAGACAATTTTCACTATTTTTTTGAAAAATTTTAAAAAGACTTTATTTTATTTGAGAGAGAGAGAGAGAGCTTGCCTGCATGTGTGAGCATGAGTATGGGGTGCGGGCTTTGGGGGGAGGGACATGGGGGTGTAGGGGAGAAGGGCAGAGCCGGGAGGGAGAAGCAGACTCCCTGCTGAGCAGGGATCCCAATGTGGGACTGGATCCCAGGACCCTGGGATCATGACCTGAGCTGAAGGCAGACATTTAACCCAGGCATCTAAAAATTTTCACTATTAAAAAGTGGTTGCATATTGATTTGCTTGCTTTCTGCGAATAATTCTCCTAGTTCCACCTATTATCATGCTAACGCGGTAACTTCTAGCATTTAAAGTGCAAAGTTTTGGCACATCCAAAATAGCCATGGCCATGATATTGTCACTTGCTATCAGAGGACTTGTTTTGCCTGGAAACTTCAGGTTTTAGCTCTTCCCAGAAGCAGCACAGTTTAGGAGAGAAAGCTCGGTTCTGCCTCCAAAAGATCTGAAGAATGGGATGGAGTTCACCTACAAGCAAATGTGTTAAGCGTTTACACTGAACCACCCCTGGGCAGTAAGTCAGGGCCTCACTGTCATGGTGCCATGGGGACAGGAAGAGAAATGGTCTGCCTCCCCGTCTTCTCCCTGTCCACTAGGGCCTGTGAATGGATTCCTTTCTGCAGAAGCGGGATGGCTGGATGCTGAGGGCTGGAGGCTCATCTGGACGCTGAGCCTGGCTGAGAGCAATTGCAATGGACAATACCCAGTTTGGGGATTGTCTGGGAAGCTGGAAGCATACAGATCTGCATTGAGGGAAGAAGGAAGGATGCCAGCCCCCTCCTGGAGACTATCTGTCTACAGAAGGCTATGAGTATTAAGCAAAAATAAAAAGGACCACTTCTAGATATGTGCCCCAAACAGCAGATAGCAAGGACTCCGATATTTGTACACCGATGTTCATAGCAGCACTCTTCCCAGGAGCCAAAAGGTGGACACAATCCAAATGTGCATGAGCAGATGAATGGATAAACGAATTGTGGCAGATACGTACGACGGAACGTTATGCAGCCATGAAAAAGAATGAAATTCAGATCCAGGCTACGTTGTGGATGAGACTTAAAAATGTGCTACATGGAATAAGCCCAAGATAAAAGGACAAATACTGCACGATCGCACTTATCTGAGGGACCTAGGAGAGGCAAGTTCACAGTGGTAGAACATAGAGTTTACTAGGGGCCGGGAGGAGGAGGAAATGGGAGTTCCTGTCTCATGGGGACTGAGCTTCTGTTGGGGATGATGAAAAAGTTCTGCAGATGGATGGTGGTGATGGTCGCACAACAGAGTGAAGTACTAAATGCTCCTGCATTTGTATCATTTAGCTAAAATGCTAACTTTTGGGTTATGTGTATTTTACCATAATCAAAGTGAAAACAAAGGCAATAAATACTCAAAACCTTAAAAAAAAAAAAGGGACAAAAGTACCACATAGTTCTGATGCGTGCCCATCACGCGGATACTGCCCAGTGAATGCTAGTTTCTCTTTCTTCTCTTTTGCTTCTTCTCCCCACCCCCAACCCTGCCCCCTTCCCCCACGCAAGGCTCTCAGTGTAGTATCATACTCCGGGAAACTCCATATATTCCATTTCATCTTACCTCAGAGGAAGTTGTTCTTAAACATCCTCGAAAGTGGGTGCAGAGTAGTTGAGGACTTCAGTCCAGTAGCTTCCTTTCTGTCTCTGGCATCGTCAATGTCTTCCCTTCCGCTAGGTCATTCCCGTCAGTAGACCCACGAGTGCCCTGTCATTAAGAACAACCAACCGACCAACCGAACAAAAAATCCCGAGTCCGTGTTGCTCTCTAGCAACTGCCCCCATTCCGTGCCCTCGCTCCAAGCAGAAGTTCTTCGAAAGTGCCCGTCCTGTTTAACCACAGCCCTGTCCTCAGCCGCTGCCATCTGGCCTCCTTCTCCACCACACAGCTGAAATGACGGGTATCAAGATTACCAGTGATTCCCATTTGCCCCAAACCAGGGGTGGGGCCCCATCTTCCTTGGTCTCTCTGTAGCACTGTAGGAAGTGGTGGGCCACTTCCTCCCGAAACGCCATCTGGTCTGGTTTTGGTTTTGCTTTTTCACCACTCTCTCCTGGTTTTACTCCAATTACACTGGTTCTTCCTTCTTAGTCTCCTTCGCCGGCTCTCTCTCCTGGGCTCTGCAGTTTGAAGCCTCTTTTCTTCCCTCCATTTTTGCCCTCAGTGATCTCACCCAGTTTCATGGCTATAAATGCCATTCAGAAGCCGATGACTTCCAAATTTGCATATCTAGTTCTTTTTTTTTTTTTTTAAGATTTTATTTATTTATTTGACAGAGAGAGATCACAAGTAGACAGAGAGGCAGGCAGAGAGAGAGAGAGGGAAGCAGGCTCGCTGCTGAGCAGAGAGCCCGATGCGGGACTTGATCCCAGGACCCTTAGATCATGACCCGAGCCGAAGGCAGCGGCTCAACCCACTGAGCCACCCAGGCGCCCCGCATGTCTAGTTCTGACCTCTCTCTTGAACACCAGACTCATCAATTCAGTAGCCTTCTGGACGTCTCCAAGACTGTTTGACAGGTGTCTCAAATTTACGTGTTCTAAAATGGAATTTAAAAAAAAGATTTATTTATTTATTTGACAGAGAGAGAGGGACTGCAGGAGTGGGGGGGGAGGGGCAGAGGGAGAAAGACTCTCAAGCAGACTCCCCCTGCTCAGTGAGGAGCCTGATGCAGGGCTCGATCTCATGACCCAAGATCATGATCTGAGCTGAAACCAAGAGTCAGACGTGTAATCAACCGAGCCACCCAGGCACCCTAAAATGGAATTTTTAATCCATCTTCGCCTTCCTGGTCGCAAACACACTCTTCCTTTATCTTTTTCACCTCAGTTAATGTGGCTGCCCAAATCCTCCAGATCTGAAACCTGCTTCAAACCCTCCCGTGGCTTCTTCTTGCCAAACAACTCACTCTAGACTGTCTGTCAGGCAGATGAAGTGGCCCGTGCCCACCTGTGACAAGGTTCGGCTTCACCTCCTCTCAGTGTGCTCCCTGGTGGGCCTCTCTGTCCCCAGGTCCCATTGAGCTCAGTCCTGCCTTTGTACCAGCTGCTTCCCCCACCGGGAAAGTCCTTTCCTTGGATGTCTGCGACGGATTTTTTTCTCGTCATTTAAGTCACTGCTCAAACAACATCTCTTTAGAGAAGACTTGCGTAACTGTCCAGCCTAACATCACGCTTCCCCCTCTTTCTTGTGTTTTTTTTTTTTTAAGATTTTATTTATTTATTTGACAGACAGAGATCACAAGTAGGCAGAGAAGCAGGCAGAGAGAGAGAGGAGGAAGCAGGCTCCCTGCCGAGCAGAGAGCCCGATGTGGGGCTCGATCCCAGAATTCTGAGATCATGACCTGAGCAGAAGGCAGAGGCTTTAAACCACTGAGCCACCCAGGCGCCCTGTCACCGCCCCTCCCCCGCACTTTCCTGTTTTATCGCTCTCTTTCATTTCCTTAGAATTCATCATTACCTGCAATGATCTTGTGTATTATCTGTATTGTTTTTTTATATTTTATATTCTCCAATCAGCATATAAGTTCCATGAGACCGGGGATGTTTACTGCTATCCCCCTTGGTGATGAAAACATGCGTGGAGCTTGGAGGGTGCTTAATGAAAATCTATAAACAAACGAATGAATGAGTAATTCTCCACTTTCAGAGATGCATGGGTCGTTGTCCAAGGCTTCCGTTACCTGGCACTGACGAGACCCCCAGGTCTGTGTTGGAGTCAGCAGCCTGCGCAAGCAGAGTGTCCCAGGATCCAGGAGGGGCACAACAGATAGAATATACATGAATATTCATGCAACGGTTTTGAAGTTATGTGCCCCTTTCCTCGGTGAGGTAGAGTGGGCAGGACCTGCGGCCCCCTGAGCCTCCGTATCTAAAATGTTCTCTGCACTGAAACTCACAGAGAAGGACCCTCTGTAGAATGATGGCTCCAAAACCCCGTCTCCAGATGCTCTCCCTGCTGGCTGGCGACTCCAATCTTGAAATCATTTTGTGTGGCTGATTCTCATCAGCCTCTTTGGGAAGCTGGTGAGGTGAACCACCCTGGGACTGGTTTGGAAATATATCTTTTTCAAGGGAACATTAAATTATTCTTATTTGTTTGTTGAAACCGGGAGGGAGTGATAGAGAAAATGAACAGTGAATACCAGAATCTGAAATACCAGGAATGTCCAGTCTTCTGGAAAAGACCGATGATGTCTGTCTGGGTCGTGCCAATTAATAAAGGGGAAATCAATCCCCATTAGGTTAACTAGGATGGGTAATTTGTGGTAGTTGATGAGCGTGGGAGTCTAATGAAGACTCCTGCTTGGACAGTGATGATTTTCCCAGACTGGGATTCTCCGAGGACATGCTAGTCAGCGGCAGTCTCTGGTCCTATGGACCTAGACATCCCAGCAGATGGTCAGGGAGTCACTGAACACTGACCAGGTGTGGGCACTGGGGTACGTGTCTGTGCATGACACCCCATCTGATCCTCAACAAGGTCACCAGTCCCATGAGACACTTTTAGCTTCTTTTTTACAGCAGAGAACACCAAGTCATGGAGAGGATGCGTGACTTGCTCAAAGTCACATGGGGGAAAGTAGCCGCATTTCCATGAACCACTGTCCGTGGACCCAGGTTGGAATCTTTACCCAGATGACTGTGGGCGGGCTTTGAGGTTCTCATGTGCTCCCTGGAATTGTATGTGAACATGTTCACCATATGCAACTATGTGTAGAGAGAGGGTCTACAGCTCTCACCAAATTTTCTAAGGGAGTACGACCTTGAAAGACGAAAACCAAGGAAGGTGGGGGAGAAGAAAGGACAAGAGGTTATTGTTTGGCCTAGAGCAGTGAGGGTTGCATCTAATCAAATACTAACCCATTCACCAAGAAAAAAACTATTTTGAGCTTTCCTTTCTTCAGTGTGGGTAAGGAAAAAGAAAAACCTTTGGTAAGTTCAAGGTACTTTTTTTTTCTTTTTTTTTCACAAGGTGCTTTTTAAAATTACATCCCTCCCCCGAGAACCAACATCCAGCATAAACCATTCTCAAGGGCACTGAGTTTAAGTCCTCTGCTGTCCTCAAAATGGTAAGACATGTTTCTTTTCCCTTTAGTGTCTAAATGGGAAAATGCATATAACTTTGTTTCTCTCAGAATAAAAGCCCGAGATATGTGAAAGCTCCTTGGTAGAAGAATTTTTTATTTTTACAATTTAGTTACTTATTTTTAGAGAGAGAGCGAGAGTGTTGGGGGGCAGAGGAGGAAGGAGAGAGAATCTGAAGCAGACTTCACACTGAACACTGACTACCACATGGGGCTCGATCTCACGACCCTGAGATCATGACCTGCGCTGAAACCAAGAGTCAGAAGTTCAACCGACTGAGCCACCCAAGGTGTGTCCCTTTGGGGGAGTATTTCTTGAATATATATCACTTGCCAGGCTCTCTGCCTTGACTGAAGCCATAAACATGTATGGAATGCAGTTCTTGATTCCAGGCTTTAATAGTTAAGTAAGGGAGACAGATATGTACCCACATGATTTTCATGCTTTATTTGAGTTCCTAAGGATTAATATAAAAGACTAGCTTCTCACTGAAAAGGTGGCAAAAGGATATTAAGAGATGAACCACATACACACATAAAATGCACATGGTCCTTAACCATGAAACTTTGCTTTACCTAATTCATCATATGAGATACACAGAGTATAACTAAAGTGAAATTGCAGGGCGCCTGGGTGGCTCAGTGGGTTAAGCATCTGCCTTCCGCTCAGGTCATGATCTCAGGGTCCTGGGATCGAGCCCCACTTCGGGCTCTCTGCTCAGCAGGGAGCCTGCTTCCTTTCCTCTCTCTCTCTGCCTGCCTCTCTGTCTACTTGTGATCTTTGCCAAATAAATGAATAAAATCTTTAAAAAAAAAAAGTAAAATGAAATTGCACTGCTTACCTATTTGATCGGCGAGGGTAAAAAATCTGGTAACTACTGTGTTGATGAGGGATTGGGGGAAAGACACGATCACAGGCATACCTGGTGAGAGTATACACGAGGACAACATTTATGGAAAGCTATTTATTCATCAAAATTTAGAATCAAAGAGACAAAAAGGAGCCAATGGAGAGTTCCTAAAGCCAGAATAATCTGAGCAACAAATGAAATAGTGTCGGGTTAGAACCTAAAGTAAATATCCACGGACCCCACTGATGTAGCCCGCTGCCCAGCATCGTAAGTGTAGGCTGCATATAACGATTTCCTTCCAGAGAGTACCCTATGGAAAGGAGTGGGGAGTAACTTCAGAGTGGAGAAGCCTGACATGCAACACAGCTAGGTGATCACGGTCAACACCAGCAGGGATGAGCTTTGTTGACAGTACATACACTTGACGTGGCATGATAACAATGGCTCTTTACCTCTTCTTCCCCCCCAAAACCCATAACCCCAGTGTAACCATGACAAAAACATCAGACAAATCCCAATAGAGGGGTTTTCTACAAAATACCTGAGCAATACTCCTCCATCTATTTCTAAGAAGGAGCTAAGGAGCAAAGGATGGAAATTGCTGACTAATGACAAGTGACAGGATCGGTGGGTAACAATGGCGCCCGGCTTCGGTGGGCAAGTCTATGTGTCCAGTGACAGTGATCTGTGTGCTTCTCTTTTTCCTCGAAGCAGCCTGTAGTAGCGATAGAGACAAAAAAGGTGGATCCTGGACTTGGACAGTGGGTGGGATGGATGGACCGAGTTCTGGGTGTTGACGGCAGACCATCAAGGGAAGTGATGGCAGGGAGGGGAAGTCAATAAACCCAGGGGGAGCTCGGTGCTGTGGGTGAGGGAGGGGCCAAGGGGTTAGCTCTGGGTTTGGTGGAAGGGCACTGGTATGAAATTCGGGTTCTGGTCACAGTGTGGGCTCTCCAAGGGTGAGATTTGAGGGTCTTGCCTTAATAAACCTGGTACATCCCACATGATGTTAAGTAGCTCTTAACGTTAAGGTAAATGGGGAAAGCAGAGGTAAAGAGATGGGAAGTAAAGGGTGGTTGAGAAATGTTAAAGAATCCTGTTCGGTTACAATGGAAGGTCTACGGAGGGACTGTTGTGCATATATTGGAAAAGGTAAGTCGGGGCCCGACTGGGTCAAGTTTCTGGTTTGCGGTAGCAGTGTCTGCACACAGGGCAAATAGCGTCTTCTTGTTCAAGCCCAACTTCCTACTGATGGAGAATAGTTGGGAGAAAGGCAGGCGGGGACAAGGCTCCCCCTAAGAGGAAGCTGCCCTTAAAAGGAAAAAGACCCCATCCTGTTATTCTAGGCTTTACCCTGTGCCCCAGCTTTTTTTTTTTTTAAAGATTTATTTATTTATTTATTTGAAAGACAGAAATTACAAGTAGGCAGAGAGGCAGGCAGAGAGAGAGGAGGAAGCAGGCTCCCCGTGGAGCAGAGAGCCCGATGCGGAGCTCGATCCCAGGACCCTGGGATCATGACCTGAGCCGAAGGCAGAGGCTTTAACCCACTGAGCCACCCAGGCGCCCCCTGTGCCCCAGCTTTACGGCTTGTACTGGGAGGACTTGTATGAAAGAAGGGAATGTCATTGGGTGTCCTAATCCAGCTCCATAGCCAATGGGATATTTAAACAGAAAGCTGGTTCTGCTGGCCTGAGGCTGGCTGGAATACCTTAGGACAGTGGTGATCACCGGCCCTCTTGGTCCGGGAGGCTACAAAACACCCCCCAGGAACAGCCCTCTACTCTATCCTACGTGAACAACTACCTGATTGGTAAACGAGCGTGTCAGCCAAAACCTGACTGGGTGGCAGGTGCAAGGAGGGTGAGTCAGATTAAAACAGCCCACACCAGGAGCCCATAAAATCCTCTAGATTTAATCGCCTAATCAGCAGCCCTCTTGGCTCCCCTCCTTTTGGAGAGCTTTATACTATCGCTCAATAAACCTTCCTCCGCTGCCCGCCACTCTTTGTCTGGTCTCCCTCTTCATTTTTCCAAGCAGCATGACCAAGAGCCACGGGCACCAAAGGAAAGGAAATCTTGCCACGCTGTCAGAGGGCGGAGGCTAGGACGGAGGCCATTAGGGTAGACTGAAAGATTTGGGCGGATGGACCCCTACCCTGATTTCGGCAGCAGGTCAGTGGCGTTAAGAAGAAAGTGAGAGGCACTGCTGTACGTGAAAAGGGGCGTAAGTCCCTTGGCAACCAAATGTGGCTCTTTTTGACCTGTTGACTCAAGCCAACCAGCCAAAAATAATAGTTTTGGAAAATAGGGGAAATCCGAAATGGACGGCGATTTACACAATATTAAGGAATAACTTAAATTTTTTAAAAGATTATTTATTTATTTATTTATTTAAGAGAGAGAGAGAACATGAGAGAAGTCAGTGGGGGAAGCAGACTCCCTGCTGAGCAGGGAGCCCGATGTGGGGCTCGATCCCTGGACTCCAGGATCATGACCTGAGCAAAAGGCAGTGGCTTAATCAACTGAGCCACCCAAGTGCTCTTAATTTTTTTTTTTTTTAAGGAGTGATAGTGAAACTCCTGTTACGTAAAACACGTCTGTGGTTTTAGAAGTGCCTCCCGAAGTACCAGGGACTGGAAGGACACGATGTCTGGGATTTGCTGTAAGAAAGAGCAAAATCCAGGAGATAAGTGAAGAAATGTGGAAACCTGGGTAATTGCTGAATCTGGGGTTTGTTATAACGTGATCTCTGCTTCTGGGTATGTTGGAAATTTTTCATAATAAAATTTAAAAAATAACAGCTGAACAAAGATTCGGGTCGGGAGTATAGTGAGTCATCCCACCTGTAAGCCCAGGTGGGCACGAGCAGGTGGGCTGGGTGATGAGGTGGGCGGCGGAGGTGGGGGACTGCCTGTCGTTCCAAGGCAGAGCCGGGTGGTCTGTGGTCAGAACCTGGAGCTGAGAAGGGAGCTGACCCCCATAGGACCTATTTTCTCCTCTTTACTCAATGGCTGGGAAAGCCCGAGGCTCGATGTTTTGGGATCACAGCCAGCTCCCCAGCCCACGGAGGACGCCAGCCCACAGGGGACAGGCTGAGTGGCGGGAAACAAGCCCCCGCTCCACTGTGTGTTTGTGGCTGCTGTGTCGACCTTGCTCCTCTAGGATAGGAGTGTGATAAACAGTGATTATGGGTAAAGTTTGTGGTGTTTGTGTCTCCCCAGATCAAAACTCTGTCTGCCCTCTGTGAACACAAGCCATCAAAAGTTGATCTGTATTTAATTTTCTCTGGGTGGTCCTGGGCTGACGTCTTGCCCTTTGGTCTCACCCTAGGAGCTAGGGACCCGATCCTTTGTTCCATCTGCTTCTAAGATAGCACGCCTCGCCGCTGCTGGCCTGGCCTGGGATTCCGTGCTCTGAAACTTCATCTAATGTTACAAGGAACAAGAGAACCTTACATTTCCTGGTGAACATTCTGGGCGAAAAGCAGGTGTCCCGGTCACATCTGTGCACGACTGGTCTGCGTTCACGAGAAAGCTGCAGAGCGTGAGTCCGGCTAAAGGGTGGCCTTTTGCTGCCCCCGACTTCTAAGGGCTCCCCAGGATGGGAGAGACTGTCCTGTTGCTTGAAATGCAGTAAACCTCCTTAGGGTGCATGAGCTGGCTGGGGTTCCCAGTGAGCAGACCGGTCGCCTGCCCCATGGAGGCTTTTCCCAGAGGTGGAATTGGTGGGGCAGAGGGGGGAGGGGTCAACACAAAAAGTTGTGAGAACAGCTCTGGGGAACCAGAGCTCACTGTGTTTTGAAAGCACCTTGGCATGTCTGAATTCTCCGGGAAAACTGCTTCTCTTTCTTCCATAAACAGCGCAGACAACCGACCCCTCCGACCCCTCCAGTGGAATGTGGCTCTCTTGGCATCTGCAAGGTGGGGCTCCCCCAGAAATGCAGAAATTGCACAGGGCCATGGGCTCAGTGACCCATCATAAGTCACAGGGCACAAGGGGGTCAGGGGAGGAGCGCAGGAAGTTCAAGTGTCCCTCCTCCCTGTGCATCTCGCCCCGGGGCCATCCCACAGAGAATGTATTTCTGCTTTTTACTTACCTTCTAGCACTTTCAGGCTCCAGGACAAAAGTGCTTGAGACTGAGCCACCATCTGAAACTTGCTATCATTATCCTTCTTTTCCTTGCCCTGGAAGTCTGTTCCTATTAAAAAAACCTGAAGAAGCCTGGCTGGGGGCACCTGGCTGGCTCCGTCGGTAGACCACAGTAGACCACGGGAATCCTGATCTCAGGGTTCTGAGTTTGAGTTAGGTGTAGAGATAACTTAAAAAAAAATTTTTTTTTTAAATAATTTTTTTTTAAAGATTTTATTATTTTGTGCTCGCTTTGGCAGCACATATACTAAAGATTTTATTATTTATTTGACAGAGAGAGAGAGACAGTGAGAGAGGGAACACAAGCAGGGGGAGTGGGAGAGGGAGAAGCAGGCTTCCCACTGGGCAGGGAGCCCGATGTGGACTCCATCCCAGGAGCCTGGGATCATAACCTGAGCTGAAGGCAGAAGCTCAATGACTGAGCTACCCAAGCAACCCCCCCTAAAAAAAAAAAAAAAAAAAAAAAAAAGTCCCAAGAAGGCTGAATCCAAATTATAAAACCCAACTAGTATGCAGAATTACTCTGATGTGGGCGTCTTCAGTTCATTATGCCTTTGGCTTTATAGGGTATATTTAAAATGTATATACTACAGTGAATATTAACTTGATGAATTTATTTTGCCCAAGAAGAAGGAAAGGATGAGAGGAAATTAAAGCGGCGCTGGGGTGGAGCTCACGGGACACCACTGATAGTCTGGGATCCCAGCCGTTGGGACCGTGCCCCCCACCTAGGGACAGCCTTTCTTCGGAGGGCGTGCTCATTTCTCCCCCGGCTGACATGGCATTTGAGAAGGTTCCCACTCCTTGTCAATTGAGAATCTGTTACCACGAAACTACCTGATAGCTTGGAGCAAAATTGTTTGCATTTTTCAGGTCTAGGGATGAAATGGTACATCAAGGTCGGGGACTTCGCTCACCTGTGCGGGGGCATTTATCAGTCTCACCTGAGCCTTCCTGGCAGTGCGTTCAGAGATAAACTCCTTCAGACATGGCCATGAAATTCGAGGCTGGGAAAGGGGGCTTGAAATGTTCCTCTTGAGCGCCCTTATTTGTCAGGTGAGTCAGAATTCTGTGAACTTACCGATAGAAGTTCTGATGACATGCCCATGACCTGAGTGATCCCAGGTCTCCCTGTCATTCTGCCGCCCTTTCGGTCCTTGAGGTCACCTGTGATCCCTAAAAAAGTCTGGATAGAAAACAACTTATACATGCTGGCTTTATGGATTTATCAACCCATGTACCACACTGAGACTGGTGACTGGCACATAAGAAATGCTATATACTATTGGGGCGCCTGGGTGGCTCAGTCCTTAAGTGTCTGCCTTCGACTCAGGTCATGATTCCAGGGATTGAGCCCCACATTAGGCAACTGCTCGGCAGGAAGCCTGCTTCTCACTCTCCCACTCCCCCTGCTTGTGTTCCTTCTCTCGCTGTATCTCTCTCTGTAAAAAAAGAAAAAAAAAAGATATATATTATTTGCTTCAAAATATGGCTCCAAAACAATGAGATCTGATCTGTCGATCTCATCAATCAGCATCTATGGAGAGACTCTGGGTCCCAATCCTGGCCTTGGCCACTTTGTAGCTGTGTCATTTCAGGCAAGTTGAAATCTTTCTTTGCTTCCATGTCTTCACTGGGACAACATAAATAAGAATAGTACATTGTAACACGATTTGGAGGATTACATGAGTGAAGAGAAAAACTTTTGAGAACAAAGTTGGCACACACTAAGTGCTCGGTGAGCGTTAGCTATTATAACTATTAAATCTGAAAAGACAGACGCTAAAATATTAACAGTAGTATTTCTGGGTGGTAATCTCATGGATGTGTCTGTTCAGTTTTATGCTCTATAAATATAAGCTTCTTTGAGGACTGGGGCTTGTTTTCCTGGTCTTCGTAATCTTTGTGCACCTAATCGTGGGTCTGGCTGAGAATAGCTGCTGAGTAAATGTTACACTCAGCTGTGAGAATCACTCTGGCTGAGGCTGTCTTCCAAATACTCATTTTTACTATGCCATGTTTTCACAACTATTAAGGAAGTTTCCAGAACAAAATAGGTAAAGTGAGATGAAATAAACAAAGCTTAATAAACACCAATCAACACAAATGTATTTCTTCCAAAATGACAGGTCTTTTTCCAGACTCCTCGAGGGCTTGGAGCATAGGTTCTGGCCCTGCACTTTCCAGTGAGGGCTCCTCCTCCCCCAAAGCCAGCCCTTTTTAGTTTGCCATAAAAATAACAAACTACTAGTTAATCACCTGCATATGTAGCCCACGTCCTGGAGGCCTCTTGGGAATGGAAGTAAAGGAGATTTTATGGAAGTCAGACCTCTGGAGAGGCTGTAAAGTTGGCAGTCAAAAAAACACACACTCCAAAAAAGCGGGATTACAGGAAAGCATATATACTGTGATTCCGTGCACATGCGACATTACATATGTAAGGTATGTGTATGAACGGAATGTCTTAAAAAAAAAAAAAAGATTTTGTTTATTTACTTGTCAGAGAAGGACAGAGAGCACAAGCAGGGGGAGCAGCAGGCAGAGGGAGAAGCAGGCTCCCCGATGAGTGGGGAGCCCGATCTGGGACTTGAGCCCAGGACCCTAGGATCATGATCTGAGCCAAAGGCAGTTGCTTAACCCTTGGAGCCACCCAGGCATCCCTGGAGTGTTTTAAATACAATGTAAGTGGTGTTGATCTCGGGGTGGTGGAATTTGGGCTGATTTTTTTCTCCCTTTTTACTTTTTCTACATGGAAGACTATGCGCATACACATGTATGACATGTGAGAAAAAGAAAATAGCCACGTCCTTCCAGTGAAGGGCTCATCGAAGGGAACTTCTCTGTCCCACAGACTTCGAAATCTAACTGTGAAGATACCAACTCTATTGTCTAGTAAGGTTGTGAGATTTAGCAAATAACCATACAGGAGACCCAATTATACCTGAAGTCTGATAGGCAGTGCTAAGTATTTACTATGCAACATTGGCGTGATGTGAGTGTGTTGGATTCAGAGCCCAGGCCAGTGAGACCAGAGTCCAACTCCATAGTTCTGCTCCTCCCTCTAGCGTCTTTGTATCTGTGTGTCTTCCTTCCTCCCCCTTCCCCTCTTCCTCCTCTCCTCCTTCTCCTTCCCCTCCCCCACCTCCTTCCTCCTCTACCCCCTCCCTCTCCCCCTCCCCCTCCTTCTTCTTTTGTGTGTGTGTGTGTGTGGTCTTCTCTTCTTATGGGAACACCAGCTACATCTGATTAAGGGCACCCTTACTTCAATATGACTGTATCTTAACTAATTATATCTACAGTGACTTATTTCCACAGAATGTCAAATGCTGAGGTAGTGGGTGTTGAGACTTCAGCACGTCTTTTGGAGACACCCAGCACAACCCGCGATTGTCTCATCCCACTGATTCCTGTTCCAGCTCTTTGTCTCTAAGGAAAGTTAGGATCTCAGAGGGTGAGCTGGACAGTACATTTGTATGATATTGGGCATTATTACTCTTAGTTTCAAGGGACGAGAAACGCATCTTCCTCTAGATGAGGCTGAAAGGAATTCTTGGATGAGAGAGTCAAAAGAAGAATGAACCAGTCACACTGTGAGAAGTGAGCATTTCGGTTCTGCCGCAGAAACTACTGGATCAAGGGGTAGAGTGAGTCAGGATTTCTGCCATTCTCTTCTTTGGGCTTCATTCTCTGTTGAACGTTCTCCTAATAGGGAATGTGGCTACTGCCAGGTCCCAAGCTTCCTAGCACTAGGGGTAGACACTCCGCAGGAGACAGCTGACAGCCCAGGGGGATGGAGTTGCCAGGTCACGGACAATAAATTTGGCCAGTGGGCTGGACTCCTGAAAACACAAGGGAGTTACTCTGGCAGTGGCATGGACGAGGACAGTGGCGCAGGGAACCGACAGACCATATTGCAGACGTCCACTAGAAAAAGATAATTCTAGAGAGGAAAATCCAAACTTTTTTAAAGATTCTTTTCATTTATTTGAGAGAGAGTGAGAGAGAGCATGAGAAGAGAGAGGGTCAGAGGGAGAAACAGACTCCCCGCTGAGTAGGGAGCCCGATGTGATGCCCGATGCAGGGCTCGATCCCAGCATCTGAGCTTAACCATCTGAGCCACCCAGGCGCCCGAAAATCCAATTTTC
This sequence comes from Meles meles, assembly GCF_922984935.1. Lineage (NCBI taxonomy): Eukaryota > Metazoa > Chordata > Mammalia > Carnivora > Mustelidae > Meles > Meles meles. The sequence goes on from NC_060070.1 coordinate 15,962,413, forward strand.
ATGTAAATTACCCAGGTGGGTTCCAGAGCTTGTTCATATTTGCTGGAGAAACTACTCTGTTCTCTATTTTATGTCATTTAGTAGATCAGGTTTATATCTGTGCCCCAGTGCAGCAATCCATGACATGTACAAAATCCAAATTCAAATAGCAATTTCAGATTAATCTGGAAATTGATTAGGTCGGGTGCTTTGCATACATGGTTTTTGTCCCTTTGGAGGTGTGAGGCGTGTCTAATATCCATTTACGAAGCCAGGATTTATTTGTACAGACTTTTGAGTCATTTAGTAACGTTCGTTAACGTTGAAAAGTGGTCACTTTTAAAGTTCATATTTTAACAAGGGTACCCTTCCTTTAATTTCATTTAAGGCATTTGTGTAACTGTGATAAATAGGCAACTATGCAAATACTGATTCACTCTGGGACTAGAGGAGCACATTTAATGTAGTTAGCTATTTCTACCTTAGCACTACTAATGACTTGCCTAAATCAGTTAGAGAAAGTAAATGCAATTTTTGCTTCTTTCTGCTGAACGGCAGAGGACAGAGTGATCATGGAAGCTTGATTTTTTTTTTTTTTTGTACCCAAACGTTAAATTCTCAAGGTCATAAGGAGCAGACCGCTGATCACCAGTTCTGCTCTCCAGCTGCCAGAGCGACATCTTCATCCAGATTCAGGTAGACACCCCACACCCGACTTGTGGGAAAGCAACTGAACGCTTGCCTTCTCCAGGACTCCGTCTCCTGCCGGCGAGTCCCTCTTTCCTGAAGGTCAATTCTCAGACCTAGACAACTCTCTTTTCTTCTGTCAATTAACCAGATAATATCCATGGTGCTACCTCTGTCAGTGAGTCCCAGACTTGGGGGCGGGGGTGTCAGAATCACTTGAGGAAAGTGTCATTGAATTCAGATTCAAGGTCCCAGTCCTGGAGATTCTGAGTCCGTAGATCTAGAAGTGGCGCAAGGTTCTGCATTTAAAGCCCCCCTCCCCCATACCTCCCACGCGGTTGAGGAGCCCCTGCCCCGAATATCACCGTTGTCGCAGCCCCCAGCACTTCCCGTCCCACCTCTGCCTCCAGCACCTCCATTTGCCAGGTCAGCCCCTACCTAGTTGACCGCTCCCACCACAGTGCACTTGGATGTCTAATTTTCCAGGCACTTTGCCAATCAGCAGACGCACCAAGATGAAAAAAGGAGAATCGTTCTCTCAGGACAATGCCTTAATGACGGGGGTAATCCAGGAAACTGAATCCTACTCTTGACATGTTTAGAGACCAGGAAGCACCCACCACAAGGTCCTCAAAGAGGGAGTGACGAACTCAATCTTAGAAGGTTTGGGAGAGCTTTCCAGAAGAAGTGATGCTGAAGTTAGGATGAAGAAGCGCTGGGGGGAGAGAATGTTCCAGATAGTTTTAAGCAAGCGAATGATAATATGACTCGATTGGGGCTTTAGATTTATCTCCGGACTTACTGTTTAGTATCACATGTTGGACCCTCTGTTAGACTGTTTGCAAGATTTTTGGGGGGTTCTCCACTATCTTAAGCATCAACGATGAACTCTTCCTTCTTGTGTTCAAGGCCTTTTGTGACCCAGACCATCTCTCTGTTATCCTCACCGGTCCTCTCTCCTCCTGCGCTCTGGTCACCTGCACGATTGACTCTTCTTTTTTTTTTTTTTTTTTTTTAAGATTTTATTTATCTATTTGACAGACAGAGATCACAAGTAGACAGAGAGGCAGGCAGAGAGAGAGGAGGAAGCAGGCTCCCTGCAGAGCAGAGAGCCCGATGTGGGGCTCGATCCCAGGACCCTGAGACCATGACCTGAGCCGAAGGCAAAGGCTTAACCCACTGAGCCACCCAGGCGCCCCACGATTGACTCTTCTTTTAAAAAGCTGTGTTCTCACTTCTCGAACACCTTTCCCATCCGTCGTTCTGCAGGCGTTTTCCTGCCCCACGCCTCTGCTTTTATGGCCTTGCTCACTCCCATTTTTCAACGTTTACTTCTTCACCTAGTTCATTTCAAGAGACTGGATATACAAATGAATGATGGCCAGACTAGCTATAAAACTGGAACTCTGCTCCGAAACTTGTAGGAACCTGCCAAGGAAACCGGTCCTGGATGTACAGTAAACAGCCCAGGAAACTAGCTGGCTCAAAGTCAGTCTTGTAGGAAGTCAAACTGCGATCTCTAGTAACAATCCAGGAAACTAAATAGTAACTTCCAGAAAGATAAGCCCCACATGGCCAGGACTTGTTTAATAACTGGCATCTTTCCTAGTTTTCATCCTGTTTCCAACTTAGGACCAACCAGAGAAAGCCAGACATGTACCCTCACCAGCTGCGTAGAACGTACCATGTCTGGTTCGCTGCGCACAGCTTCGCGACACGAGCAGCCTTTGTTGGGGCTCACCTGAAGCTTTCCCACCTCTCTCTGCCCTCGAGTCTCTGCCACAAATGACAGCCGTCAGGTCTGAGTAAATAGCCTTTGCCTCTTCTCATTTGGTTGGTTTTTTACCTATTCCCACAGTGTGTAAAACTGTTAAAAATAAAACAAATATACCACTGCTATGTTTTGGATAATCAAAGAAAGGTCCATTGGTTTCTTTCCTTCATGAAAGCAGTTCCCCAGTCAGTATAGAAAATGACTGGTCTCCACATTCGCCCGAGGAGAAATGGTCAGATTCCCCTCATCACTGTGGGAATCTTCCAGCCCATTTTGCTTGGTTTTATCCACAGATGCTAGAATAAATCTTGGTTGTTTAATGAGTCAGTCTATTAGTAATACTTTGAACTTCTTTAGCTTGAGGTTAACCTTTGATTTTACTAGAGCCATTTGGCTCATTCGCCTGAAGGCTTGGACAGCGTGCATGGTATTTTCAGCTGTCCCAGGGGTTGCTCCTGGCCGGTGCCTGGGACCCTGCAACCACCCACTCTAGGTCCTTAGGCAGTCTCTTGGGCCAGCCCCCTAGGGCTTAGCCCATCATTTCCTTCTGCCCCCTTTTACCCTTAAATACTAGATCACCTGAAGTGCTGAATCTCAATTTTCCAAGACTTCCAGAAACCCTGATTAAGCAGTAGGAGTTTGAAAAACCCGCCAACCTAGGAGGACAGAGTTCTTTACAATGAATTATTTTATCCTAAAGCGGTGTCCTCAAAAGCTTCCATGGTTTTTCCAGTGATACAGAATACCGGGCAGATCAGTGATCCTGTCAGTCAAATCTGGCCTGGTTTTCCACCCTTTTTCTTCTGCCAGGGTCTTGCGCTCTAGGAACCTTGAACTGCCTGACCCCCATTCATGCCTCCTCCCTGCTGGCCTTTGTTCTCCTGCTTTGTCCTGCCTGGGACACCCTTCTTTTTTTTTTTCCTTAAGATTTTTTTTTTTTTTTTTTTTTTTTTTGGTCAGAGAGAGACAGAGAGAACACACGCAAGGAGGGTGCGCAGGCAGAGGAAGAAGAAGACCTCCCGCTGAGCAGGGAGCCTGATGCGGGGCTTGATCCCAGGACCCTGGGATTGTGACCTGAGCCAAAGGCAGACGCTTAACCGACTGAACCACCGACTGAGCCACCCAGGCGTCCCTTTGGGATGCCTTCCTCATCTGGACACTGGCCATATCTCTCACTTTTACAGTCTAGTGTCAGCAGATGGGAAGAGCACTTTGGTGGGGGGGGGGGGTGTCATTCTGTGCTTGTTCTTCCTGGCTGCGGGATGCTGGGCAGATTACTTCACTTTTCAGTCTGTTTTATCATCGATGAACCAGCTTTAAAAATAATTACCAGATAGGTCTGTGGACTTAAAGGCAAAAATGCTTATTAAAACATTCTTGGCTTAATGTTCTCTTTCTTGACATGGGTGGTTACACAGGCATTTGCTTGTGAGAATTCATTGACCTGTATATTTACATCTGTGCACTTTTCTGTGTGTTGACGTCAATGAAAAAATTAGAAATAACTAGTCCAGCTTAATAGGGTCTTAAAAATATTATAAATGTTGACTGTCTTTGCCTCTTTTCTTTTCCTGTCAAAAGGCAGATGATCAGAGTTGGGTTGGATGACCAATGCAGGAATTGATTGGTCATTGGATGACCAATGCAGGACGGATTGAGATTTACAAGAGCTAGATGTGTTCCGTGGAAGGACTGAGGGCAATAGATAAAATGAAATCAGTGTACAGAAGGTCCGAAAGGAAACGGTGCACTAATGAGTGGAAGGTGTGCTCTAAGAGGATCGTTATGAGAGAGCTGAGATTTCAGCTGACCGCGCAGACTGTATTTCTCTCAAAGGTCTAGCTTGGCAGCTAAGCTCTATGGCCATCGCAAAACAAACAAGTAACCATAAACCGAAGTCAACCAGAACAAACCAGAAATTTCAACACAACTTTAGGTTTCAACAGATGTGTCAAACTCAGCTCCCGGGAGGAAAACGAACCCATTGATGGCTGAATCTGTCAGACCACACCTGTATCATGGGCATTCAGTTACGGAAGCCTTTGGCCATGGGTCTAGACCAGTGACCCGGTACCAAGTTCAGTGGGTCTAGACCAGTGACCCGGTACCAAGTTCAGTGGCTAGGATCTTAAGAGGGGCTTCAAATCATGTCCTAGGAAGAGCTGGAGAATTGAGCTTTAAGAAAATATTTGGAGGGTGACTGGGAGGACTACATATGTAGGAAAGGATTTTGTCAAAGGTTAGAATTATTCTATGTAGCTTCATAAGGGAAAACTGACTCGGTAGGTGAGAGTCTAGGTTTTGGATCCTATTAGGAAGGAGGTAGCTCCTGACTGCGGTGTCTTGAGGATAGAATGACTTCCTGTGCATCACTGCGGGTATTTAAGCACAGACTCAATGGTTGTGGCTTACAGCCATTGTTGATTATATTTCTATTTTAGGTGGGATGGAGTTGTATGCCCCCTGTTATGGGTTGAATTGTGTCGCCACCAAAAGTTGTGTTGAAGTCGTAACTCCTGGTCTTGGGAAGTGATTTTATTTGGGAATAGGGTCTTTGCAGCTGTATCCACATGAAGATGAGGTCATTAGGGTGAAACACCATCCAGAGGACTGTTGTCCCTGTAAGAAGGGACCAGAGACAAACAGGGAGGCACAGACGCGGAGAGGGAAGGGGCCCTGTGACATTGGAGACAGAGATCACCTCCCCAAGCCAACAAATGCTAAGCACGGCAGGAAACATCCAGAAGCCGGGAGACAGAACATGGCTCTGCCCATGCCTTGTTCTTCAGAACTGGAAGAGGAGAAAAGCACGTGGTGTTAAGCCACCCAGTTTGTGGCCCTTGTGATGGCAGTCTTACTCGGTGTGTTATACCTTGAAGAGCCCTTCCAAGCCTCTGAACCCTTACTTTCCAGAGAGCAACAACGCAGGCAGGCAGGCCTTGCAGGCCTTATGTCTGTGGGAACCCATACACCGGTGGCTCTCTGCACCCTCATGCCCCCTCCTCTCTGGGTGACAATCCTATCTCCTGACCCTCTTGTTCTGGGTGCCTCCCCCAACAATGCCATGGCTGCTGAAGCCCGGGGAGATCCTAGGACACATTTCTCTTTCTCCTTCCGATCCTGCTTTCCAGCCTGGGAGAGCCCAGGGCTCAGAGTTTGGAAGCACTGTGAGGCCAGGGTCAAGGGCAGGGCTCTCTCTTGCTTACAGTAGGAATCGATACGCCTTGGGAGCCCTAGCCCAGATATAAGGAAAAAGGCCCTCAGAGCTGCAAATAACTCACCTAGAAATGAACTTCTGGAATGCGGTCGTCTGTGAGTTCAGGGACAGCCTGTGTTTGACGCTCAGGCCTGGTTTCTAGATAAGGTTGTAACATTGCAGCAGATTGAAACCTTCAACAGTCCAGAAACATGCTGAAAGAACTCATAAAGCAACTCATTTTTCCTCCCACTGAAAGTCAGGAATGTCCTTGGAGGACTTTTGCTGAGACATGTGAAGGATTTGCTTTTTAAAAAACCGTAAATCAGGACCTCCCTGTGATTCCCGCACGAGCCCCGCTGATCGTGTGCAGACCTTGTCTGGGTGCCTGATTCTCCTCGTGGGGGAGCAAACAGGGCCCGCGTAGGCCGAGCCCCAATCTGGAAAGAGGGTAAGGAGAAGTCCTTCCAAACCAACACCCTAAGCCCCCCACGGCAAGTACAACTTGAGCTTTCCTCTGACCTCCTTAAAGAAACAGGGGCTTGAGTCCTGGAGTCCCTACAGCCCTCTGGTGTCCTTGGGTCCAGCCACACAGCTCAAGGTCATCCCTTTGTATACTGGGCTTCCACAGAAAATCGTACTTGAAAAGACAGCCCCCGGCTGACATGTGAAATTTACATGACACATGTAGATGTGAAATTTGAAAACCACTCCTTGTGGTCTGGAAGAACACTACGGTGGGTTGAATAGGGTCCCACAGAAGATACGCCCTTGCCTTCACCCCTGCAACGTGTGATGTGACCTTATTTGGAATAAGGGTTCTTGGCAGATGTAATTAAGAATCTCAAGGAGCGCCTGGGTGGCTCAGTCGGTTAAGCCTCTACTTTTGGCTTAGGTCATGATCTCAGGGTCCCGGAATCGAGTCCTGCATTGGGGTCCTGGCTCAGCGGGGAAACTGCTTCTCCCTTTGCCTTCCGTTTCCCCTGCTTGTGTGCTCTTTCTCTATCAAATAAATAAATAAAATCTTGAGCTGAAATGATCCTAGATTATCTGGATGGGCCCCAAATCCAGTTAACAAGTGTCCTTATGAAAGAAGAGAAGACACGGACTCTCAGGGGAGAAAGCCACGGGGAGATGGAAACAGCGCTGCGAGCTACTCAATCAGCAGCCAAGGAAAGCCTGATCCCCAGAAGCTGGAAAAGACTGGGAATGGATTCTTTTCTAGAATCTTCAGAGGGACAGGGGCCCTGCTGAGCCTGTGATTTCAGACTTCTGGCTTCCAAACCTGGGGTGATAAGCTTCTGCTGCACTAAGCCATCAAGGGTGAGGTAATTCATTGCAGCTGCCACAGGAAGCTAGGAGAACTGTCACCAGGACCGGGACACCTTCTGTGTACACACCGGTGTCAGTTAAAACAAGTCTTACAAATGAACTTCTGGGAGTCGATCCTGAAACACATAAGAAAACATGGAAAAATTTAAATATGTTCATCAGAGTGCAGTTTGGGAAAAGTTGGAAACGATCTGAATGTCTCACCATAGGGGATCGATTAAATCAATTATGGGGCAGCCATTTAGAGAATCCCATGTAGCCATTTAAAGAACATTACAGAAATGTAGCTACTGACGTGGAAAGATGTTGCCAATTGGCCTGTAGAAAAATACACTACGGTATGATCTCATTTACAAAATACAAAGTCTATATATTATGTATGAATACATAGAAAAATCTAGAATGGAATGTCAATAGTGGTTTTTCTTGAAGGAGTGGGTGTTTTAGGTTCTTTTGCTTCTCTGGGTTGTCTGTAATTAAGATGTAATTTATAATAATAGTGTAAAGTATTTGCAACAACAACAATAGCAACAACAAAGGCAATGAAAGGCGTTTATTTCATCTGGAGGAAGCAAAATCCGTGAAACTTGTCATCAGCTACACAATGGGAAATGTTATTTTCCTGTGAAGAATTTAGGAAAATGGGCATGGGAAGAGGTCAATCCGGCACAGGGGCAGCCTTCATTCCTGGGAGTTCGGAATGATACCAGGCCAGGAGCAAGCTGGGAAGCAGGGGAATGCTAAACTAGACAACTGCAGGACTTGTCAGAACCTTGTACATGCCAACACCGTGGCAAGTCTCCAAGAGACACGTGGGTTGACATTTTCCCTCCCACACCATTTGATCACCGAGCCAGGAACATCTGGTAGTACTCCTGCTCTGAGAAACACAGTGGGGGAAAGCTTGGAAGACTCTTTGACAAAAAGCAGTTCAATTAAGTGAACAGCAAAACTACCCAGATACGAAATAGGGAAGAATGTTTCCGGTTTATATATTGCTGAGAAAGCCTGGCTGCTCCCCATGAGCCCTAAATTGAGTACAAGCATCAGTGTCCTAAAATAATATTAAAAGTCTGGCCAATAAGAACCCAGAGCACGGAGCAGAGGGGATCCTCCCCGCTCTTTGGGCTCCGCATTTTAGAATGCGAGAGAGGGTCCTGAGAATTCCGGCAACCAACACTTGTGTAAGAGGCGGTTACATGACGTGCGAGGGACAGCCCAAGTGAACGCACATCATTTGGGTCAAGAGTTTTATTATGTAAAAAAAGGTGCCAGCAAACACCTTCTTTGTGTTGACAGGTGGGGAGAAAAGCAGCCCTTGCCAGAGTGAGGGAGGCAAAGAGGTCAGCTCAGCATGGTGGCGGTGTCCTTCCCAGAAGGCACTTTACAGACCCCCGTCCCCATGGCAGAGGCCCTCACCTGGCCTTCTTTGTCCTGCCCACGCTGACCAACAGCACTACACTGGACCATCCCTCTTTCTTCCTTTTCCTCCCCTTCTTTCTTTTCTTCTCCCCTCTGAATGCACCCTTGAGAATCCAGAGATCTGAACTCTAATCACAGTCCGACCCGGGGTGCCAGAGGGCTGGAGCGGGGGGGTCACTCCCCAGCCTACACAGGACGCCTGAGGCCCTGGACCAAATGGCATGTGAGGGGACATCCTGTGTCGGGACAACACTCTTGGATTTTCACTTTCTGCCCTGCCCGACCAGACACCCCATGTTCCCTGCGGGGTCCTGGCTGTGGTACCCTTTCTCCTTCCTGTTGTTCTTTCTTTGGCTCGTTTGTTGCTTTCTCTTGGTACAAGACGTTTGGAATGAGGGGCAGCCCCACTGCGGTCGGGGAGCTGCTGTTGAGTTTTTTTATGGCTTTTACGTTATGTTTTCTCCCATCCCCCAGGAGCCTGTGGTCTTTTGGAGCTGCAGCCCCAGAGTAAAGCTGCTCCTCCGCCCTCTTCCTGCCTGGCAGGAAAATTACCTGGACAGCCCGTTAACCCTGAAGCTTCCTGCCCTTCACCCACACACTGATTACAAGAGTCTAAATTGCATTAAAAACAAAAAAGCAAAAAAACCCCAAGTAATTTGTGATGTAGAACCCCCCCCGCCAGGCACTTGCTGGCCCAGCTGGACCCCCTAGTGTTCCCCTCATACCTGCTCCCGTCAAGATCTGTTTAGTTGATCATCTCAGTAGTTCTCAACTGGGTCCTCTTCATGCTGATGCCGCTGGGCGGATAAAGCCCATATCTTTAGTCCAGTGTATAACTAGGACGTCCCTGGAACTGATTATCCAAGTTGGGATACTTTAGTGAGCAAAAGAGACACCATGAATAATTATGTCGAGAGGTAAGCACGCCGTCACCAGGTGGCTGTATGCCTTCTCTGTGTGTGAGCTCTCTGTGAGTTGGTCCCTCTTTGCCTCTGACATCCTCTGAAGACTTTCCTCCTGGGACCCCAGCCTGCGCTCATATTAAAGATCTCAGACTCCCTGTGCTACTCGAAATTCCATCATGTGCCTTGTTCTCTTTCTCTTAACTCCAGGTCACTCTGTTCTCTCTGCCATCTTCACACAGCTCACGCCCTTCCTTCTGGCCTCAACTGAGACATTACTTTCTTGGGAAGCCTCCCTTGTCCATTTCCACCCCCATGGGGTTACATCCCCCCCCCCCAAGGATCCGCCTACCTCATGGGGGCAGTATTTTTTTGTAATCATCTGTTGACTGGCATGTCTCTTCTCCCAGGAGCCTGGAAGCACCTTTAGGTTTTGTTCTTGACTACATTTAGGGCCTAACTTGTCTAGTGGGAGGCCAAGACAATCACTCCACAAAAGTTCATCTCTAAAACAGTGTACGCAATCCTGTTAATTACTCCCCAAAGTTCATCATTAAATCCTGACCTCGCATGCCCCAGACGGGTGAGGGCTGGCCACAGAGATAAAGAGGCGCCCGTCCTCACCCAGCTCCCTTTCCAGGGGAACCACTCTTCTCGGAGCATCTGCGCTTCAAGGACGATGTTTCTGCAGCATCCTAGTGCCTTTGGACACCTTTCAAGGCTTAAGCATTTTTTCAAAAGGGCCACAACGACGAAGACAAGACTTGGTCAAGAGCCATGTGACCCACCAGCTAATCACGATGCCTCTGCTACCTGACCGCCATTATGTACTCGGCCTGCTACCTTCTGGACCAGTTACTTACGTTCTCCGAGCTTCAGTCTCCACCTCGGGGATGCGGGGACCAAAAACTGTGCCTGGTACACAGTAACCGCTCGATAACTGTTACTGCCAATAGACAGTTTGGCCCAAGGGCTGCCGCGCTCACCAGGGACCCTCCAGGGGAGGTCACGAGCCCTCGAAGGGGACCCGCAGTCTTGTCAGGAGCCTCTGCAATGCGGCGTGTAGGCCAGTCTCCTCTCTCTGTTCGGCTGTTGTAGAGAAACATCTGGAGGGTCGGGGCCAGCTGGAAACAGGTTTAGGTTTGGACAACAGCCACTCTCAAGGTCTGTCCCAACCAGAGCAATCTTGGCAATCAATTTGGGACAAAATACATAGCAATACAGCAGGAGAGACTGGGCGTCATGGGGAGACCAGCATAGAGAGCAGAGAGGACCTCTGCATTTGAGATTTTCTGAAGATTAAAGGAAGCTCATTTTATTTTATTTTTTTAAAAAGATTTTATTTATCTGTTGGACAAACAGAGATCACAAGTAGGCAGAGAGGCAGGCAGAGAGAAAGGAAGAAGCAGGCTCCCTGCTGAGCAGAGAGCCTGATGCAGAGCTGGATCCCAGGACCCTGGGACCATGACCCGAGCCGAAGGCAGAGGCTTTAACCCACTGAGCCACCCAGGTGCCCCAAAGGAAGCTCGTTTGAAGCCCTGGCTGTTCCCTGCCATTCACTATCAATCAGGGGTTACTCATGAGCAGGATTTCTGCACGATTTTCGTACCAAGAACAAGAGTAATTTTGATGTAGAAGCTCCATATAGTGGATGAGCAAAGTAGAGAAGACTCGGAGTTGAATTTGCCCCAATACCCCCATTTGCTGTTGACTGAATTGCATTTAAATGGGCTCTCCTTGGGGAGTGGGGGGATGGGGAGCTGGGGGATGGACCCTGGGGAGGGCATGTGTTGTCATGAGCCCTGGGTATTCTAGAAGACTGACGAATCACACACCTGTGCCTCTGAAACCAATAATACGTTTTAAAACACGGCCTCTTCTTCTGGAGGTGGGGCGCTTTCCAGTTGGCACAGCACCGAGTGCCAAGTGCGGGCTGGTGACCCAGGCAGGTGAGCGGTCCTGAGGTCCCGGGCGTCTGCCTCGCTGTAAAAGGCCTTCCCTGCAGGAGCTCTGCTTCCCCCAGGCCGCCCGCCGGACATCCTCCGCAGGAGCAGACCGGGTAGTCTTTGAGGGAATGTGTGCGTCAGCCCAGCTCGTCTCCTCTTTGGGTCATTGCGGTGCCGCCTCTGCCAGGCCCTTTCCCGGCACTGTGGGTCCAGCTCTGGTCAAGGAGGAGGCTCTCCCGGCCCTCTTGTTGCTCCCCGAAGGGGCACAGAGACATGAGAACCTGGGCCTCGGGTCTTCCGGGTGGCGCCCTGCTCGGGGAGGCGGCTGGGGAGCAGCTTCGGGGAGAGGAGCTGCCTGAGGAAGAGGCTGGTGAGGGAACAGGGAGATTCTGACCAGGAGAATGTGGGCCCCTGAGTGTGTGCGTGCGTGTGTGCGTGTGTGTGTGTGTGTTTGTGTCTACAGCTGCCTAAAACTCTTCTTGCCCCTGGCTGATGCCCACGGCTTACCCTTCTGTCCAGATGTGCCTTCTTGTGGGACACTTTCCTGCCCCTCCAGGTCTGGGTTGGCGACACCACCTGGCGTCCTCTTGGTCCCCTGTGCTCATGGGTCTCGGCCTGAGCGCCTGGAGCTCTGCCCCTGTCCACCTGCTGGCCTCCTGAGATGCATGAGGTTGCATAAGGAGAGCCACCCATATTCACCTCTGTATCCCTAGCTCAGCACAGGCCCAGCAGGTGACCGTCATTCATCAAATATCAGTTCCAAGAAGCAAAGAAGGAAAGGAAGAGGGATGGGGGAGGGGAAGGGGGAGGAGAGGAGAGGGGGAAGGGCAGGAGGAGGGAAGAAAGTGGTGGGGGAGGGGAGGAGGAGAAAGGGAGGAAGAGGAGGGGGGTGGTGGAGGAGAGGGAAGGGAGGAGGAGGGGGAGGGTGAGAAGGGGGAGAGGGGGAGGGGAAGAGAGGAAGGGAGAGAAGGGAAGGAGGAGATGGTTGAGGAAGGGGAAGAGAGGAAGAGGTGGGGAAGAGGCGGGAGGAGGAGGGGAGAAGCGGAAGGATGAAAGAAGAGGGGGAGGGGAGAAGAGGTTAGGGCGAAAGGGAGGGGGAAGGAGAAGGGAGGAAGGGGGAGGAGGCTGCAACATGGACTAAAGATAAAGGATGAAACTTGAGACTCCAATTTGTTTTGCCCAAGAGTCCTGACCCCTGTTGAAGGACCCTCGCTATCTAAAGAAAGTATGTGGTTTGAAGAGCTAGACCCTTATCCCAGTTTCGCCATCAATCCTCATTTGACTTTGGGCAGTTTAATAGAATTCCTGAAGCTTCATTCTTTTTTTTTCCAGATTTCTAATGAGGACAACTCTGGGAATTTACAGATGTGTGCTGGAGTTCAAATAAGATATGGGTAACATAGCTCTAAAAATTCAGCGCATGTTGCAAATTGCAAAAAAAAAAATTTTTTTTTGCATAAAAATATACAAGTTTAGAATAAAGTGAATTTTTAAAAAAATTTTTTATCTATTTGACAGACAGAGATCACAAGTAGGCAGAGAGGCAGGCAGAGAGAGGAGGAAGGCTCCCTGCTGAGCAGAGATCACAGGAGCCCTGGATCATGACACAAGCCGAAGGCAGAGGCTTTAATCCACTGAGCCACCCAGGGGCCCCTAAAATAAAGTAAATTTTATAAAGAACCTCAGAAGTCAAACTGGTAGCTCAGGGACAGAAGTTCCATCTGCCCCCTAAAGACCTGACCAAGTGCACTTTTTCTTGCCTTTAGCATTTCCTGGGTGAGTCACATGCTGTCTGAGATCCCCAAGGCATTGAGAGTCCCGACTGCCCTATGGGAAGGGGATGCAGGAAGAGCACACCATGTTTCCCTTGACTTGACCTCTCAGCCAGAAACATGGGAAAACACACTCTCCTGGACTCCCTGAGATCCGCACTTGCAAGCATTTACAGCATCATGGGTGTAGGAACAATTTCACAAAAAGAAAACTATCAGCATAGATTCTAGGTTATCACCAACACACACAAAATTGCAACCAGAAGACCTTGACATCAAGACAATGATATTCACCCCCACCCTCCTATCCCTTCTTCCAGATCTTTCCCTGACAAATCTCATTCCCGCTTTGACCCTTTCTCTGTAGATGACTGACCTTGCCTCCCACGTCACAGAGAAAAGAGGCCAAAAAGCAGGGGCTTTCGACGCTTCCTGTGGCCCACCATCCACCCCACCCACAATGCAGTGACTCTTCTCCACATTCACCCCTCCCACCCCCCACTTCATGGGAGGACACGTCTTCTCCGCATGATCTTCATTCTTCCACCTCTGTTTGGAATCTTACCCCATTTCCTGCAGAATTCCATTCTATCAAAGGAACCTTTTCTTCTGTCTTTGACCTCTCCTTCTCTACTTGATGTTTCTGTTCAGACTACCAAGTGAAACCCACACAGCACTCTAAGTATTGCTCTGTTTTTCTCTTTCCCTCAGGAGCCACACTTCTGTTATTTGCTTCTTGGTCTTCCATGTCTTCTTTTTGCTCCTTAACCCACTATCGTTTATTCAACCCTCAGCTGTGTTCAAGGACCGCTGAGATGTGAGTGGTACAGACGATAAAGGTCAACATCAGCTAGGAAAGGTGATTTACAATTTATATTGTGACTCCACATTTTCCAAGTGTAGTTTAGTTACCTTTCTCAATTTTCCAGTAACTCCTTGGTAACCGTGTTAACTGTTAAAAAAAAAAAAATCAATGAAGGGCACCTGGGTGGCTCAGTGGGTTAAGCCTCTGCCTTTGGCTCAGGTCATGATCTCAGGGTCCTCGGATCGAGCCCCGCATCCGGCTCTCTGCTCAGCAAGGAACCTGCTTCCCTCTCTCTCTCTCTGCCTGCCTCTCTGCCTACTTGTGATCTCTCTGTCAAATAAATAAAATCTTAAAAATAAAATCAATGAAATAAGACAATAGACGCTCAGCTGTGATGTCAGGCTGAAGTTTGTTTCCCAGCGCTATAGGATACAGATTTTAGATGTTCCCGTTTTCACCCCGAGGCGATGGCACTGTGCTCTGACAGCCGGCTCTGTTAGGACGTCTCCCTCTGAGATCTGAACGTGCTCTTCGCGCTCAGGGTCCCTCCGTTAAGGAGATCTGAAGACCAGAAGAGGGGTCAGGACTGGGGAGAGGGCAAACTTTTGCCAGGAATCTGGGCTTCCACATTCCCTTTGCCCAAAGACCCACACAACGTGTGGTTGATTCCGAGGGAGTGTGGGGGGTGGGGGAAAGTGGAGGGGAAAGAGCGTGGCAGCCGAGGTTATGGGAATAAAAATACCAGAGGCCTTTTCCCGGACATCAGTATTCAGGATGCTCATTAGCCAAATGCATGGATCCTCCCGTCCCGAAACCACCCCCTCCAACCCTCCCCAGAGGCAGCTGCAGGCCTTTACCCCTCTGGCCCCCAGGGTGGGCGTGGCTTAGGAGGCAGAGGGGACAGTCTGGGGTCTGCTGCTCTGAGCTGTCTCCTCCCTACCCCGTTAATGATCAGACCTTGGCCTGGCTGCACACGAGACTTTATTTGCCAGGAGGGAAAAAGAGGAAAAGGTTGAAGTGTGAGAAGCAAATCCATTACTTGCCTCAAGCTCATTCTTTTAACTAGGCCAGGAGCCCAACGGCTTCTGAAGGAATTCCAGGGACTGAGAGCAAGAAGCTTGCTCTGGGGGTCCCCTGTATTTGTTGGTTAGGGTTACCTTAATAAGTCGTCACAACAGGGCCAGCTTAACCAACAGAAATGTATGGTCTCGCAGTTAGGGAGGCTGGAAAGTGGGGATGAAGATGCGGGCGGTGCTGGTTCTCTCTGAGGGCGGTGAGGGAGCGTGTGTTCCAGAACTTGCTCCTCGGCTTGGACATGGCTGTCTCCTCTCTGGGTCTCTTCACACTGTCTTCCCTCCGTGCACGTCTGTCTCCAAACGTCCCCTCTGATGAGGAGACCAGTCGTGCCGGATTGGGGCCCGCTCTCATGACCTCGTTCATACTTGACGGCCTCTGTCAAGGCCCAGTCTCCGGAGAACGTCACGGTCTGAGGCACTGGGGGACAGTACCTCAACGCAGGAGTGTGGGGGGACCTGGATCCCCCGTGAAGTCCTCCCACCCCCACTATCCACCTCAGCTGTTTCCTCCTCCCGCCTCATGCCGATGTCCCCTTTCCTCCACTGCGGGGCTTCCGGCTCCGCCTCCCCGCTTCCGGCCCGCAGGGATCACGACACCACACGCAGTTTTACGGCCGTTCCCGGATTTCCTCTCCGCGTGCATTTCCCCCGCGATCCTGGATGATTTCCCCTGTGTGGACAGCCCGTGAAGCGGGGAACCTCTCACTTCTCTGACTTCCTCTGCACTGAGGTGACCTTCACCTTCGTTTCTCCACTCTGTAACCTGCTCCCTGAACGCGGTGTGGACCTTGGCAATGGCAGGAAGCTCCTCCCCACCTCTGAAATCTGGAAGACCAATACCGACTTCCGGAACCACTCCCAGCTCTCCCTCGCGCATGCCCATCAATCCTGCTCTTGGGGCTCACCAGCCCCTCCCTCCACCCATTTCTCATCTCTCAGTTCCCTCCTCGCTCCTTCTCCTGCATGCCATATGCATATGCTGTCCAGTGAAGTCACCACTGGCCACATAGCGTTATTTACATTTAAAGAAAATTTAAAAATTCAGTTCCTGGGTCATCCTAACCACATTTCAAGTGCACAATAGGCCCACGTGGCTAATGGCAGAAGAGCAGAAAGTTCTATGGATGGCTCCCCTCTAGATGTCTCAGTTGTCCCTTCAACTAATTTTTCAGGCACTAGCATCCTGTTGAGTAAATGAATAAACGCTCGGTAATTTGATATCCTCGTCTTTCCTCTGTATCTTGACCAACAGACGCACAGCGGTGAATCGGTCCTACCATCTTCCCTGTTTTTGCTTCTACATCTGATTGATGTGCACAGCTAGAGAAGTTATTCAGCAGGGTATCGTGTCATGATCCTCATCTATAACATGGGGTAATAGTAGTGCTCATAAGATGATTGGAAGGACTGAACGAGATAAGGCCAAAAGGTGTTTAACATATTTGGTAAATAGCAGCTCAATATTTATTATTATTATTATTGTTATTATTATTATTATTATTATTTTTTAATTCCAAACGTCAGCTGGAGTTTCATGTTGTCATCTGCCTCCCTATCTTCCCCAGTAAGTGCATCCCCACCCTTTCCTACTCCTAAAGACATTTTATTTTACATTTTTTAATTTAAATTCAGTTAGCCAGCATATAGTACATCATTAGTTTCAGATGTATTGTTCAATAACTCATCCATTGCGTATGACACCAAGTGCTCATCCCATCACGTGCCCTCCTTCATGCCCATCACCCAGTTACCCCATCCCCCTGCCCATCTTTCCTCCAGCAAACCTCAGTTTGTTTCCCAGAGTTGAGAGTTTCTCTTGATCTGTCTTCCTCTCTGATTTCTTCCCCATCAGTTTTCCCTCTCTACCCTGATAATCCTCTGCACTATTCCTTATGTTCCACATATGAGTGAAACCGTAGAATGACTGTCTTTCTCTGTTGACTTATTTCACTTAGCACAGTACCCTCGAGTTCTATCCACATCCATGTAAATTGTAGGTATTCATCCTTTCTGATGGCTGAGTGATATTCCATTGTGTATATAAATCACATCCCTAAAGAGACATTTTAGAAGCTCCTTCTCTTTTGTGTTTTACCTACAGTCTTTCTGTATGTCAGTGGGAAGAATTTTCTTTAGTTAGTAATTCTTGTAGAATAAGGCAGATCAGCTTTAAGGTGGTGATTTTTAGTCCCCCAAACTTGTGGTAATTCCCTCTTTTAAGATAAGAAAAAACAAGATATGGTTTCTGGAAGTGCCTCTCGGTAGGGTACAAGATCAGTTTCTTGAGGCTCCTACAACACATCACTACAAATCTTGCGGCTTAAAACAACAGACATTTATTCTCTCTTCATTCTAGAAGGTAGGTAGTGCCATGCTCCCTCCAATGGTCCTGCTCTGGTGGCTCTGGGTCAGTTCTCTTTGGCTGAGGCAGCGTCACTCCCTTCTCTGCCTCCGTGTTCGTGTGGCTTCTTCTTTGTGTGTGTCTCTGTGTCTACCCCTGTCTCTTATAAGGACACCCAGCACTGGGTTTGGGGCACCTGGTCTTCTTTGTACTGGGATTATTATTTGTGGAGACTGAGTGATCACGTAGTTTGGTCAATACCATTGAAAGAAGAATTTATTGCTCATATCTCCCAAGAGAAGGGGACCACCATGCCACTCAGGCCATGTGGGGAGGGAGCACCAGGTTCGGAGGCAAAACCAGGAGGGAAATGCATGAGAGGAAATCCTAGGTCCAGCCTTTAGTGGAGTTTTTGTGGGAAAGCCAAGGCAGGCAGAGTAAATATATTAGGATTCGTTCCTTTGAATGGTTCTGACAGGCTGTGGGCTCTAGGATGGTCCCTAGGCTGGCACCTGGCCCGGGGTGATTTGGGGCGGGAGAAAAATTGGCTTGGTGTGTGAGTTGGATAAGGAGGTGGTTGGGGCTGCAGACTGTGGATTGCTTTGCATGTAAAGGAAATAATCCTGGGCAAATTGTTATCATCTTTAGGAATTTTCTTGCCCTAGGGGTGGGGGTCTCTCCCCTTCTCTGTGAGGCCCCCAAATGCCAGAGCTTTGAGAATACAGCAGATAAGAAAATACACTTACTCTATTTGGGCCTGTGATGAACTGATGCCAAAACAAAAATACACCTGGTTAATCCTGGTTAATCCAAGATCACCTTGTGTCAAGAGCCATAACTTTGTTACATTGCAGAGACCTCATTTTTCCAAAGAAGGCCAAGTTCACAGGCTCTGGATGCATGTATCTTTTTAGCGTAGGAATGCTGGGGGGCACTCTTCCTCCTCTCACGGGTGCCGGGTGCCGTACTAAACAAATGCCTCTCAGATACCCCCTCCCACTGTCCCAGGTCACCTCCTCGTCATTGCCTGAGCGGATGATCTTAAATCCTGCCTTCCTGCCCCACCTGCTCTCCTCCAGTCCATCCCGAGGGCCGCACCAAGATGACTTTTCTAAAATGCAAACCCGATCCTGTCACTCCCCGCTTCAAAAGCCTGCTTCGAGAAAGTGGGATGGCGTCAGCGCCAGCTTTCTGAGTGTTGCAGAAAACACATTAGAAAGGAAGCATGTAAAACTTGGAAAAGCTTTCAAACCTCAGAAAGTTTGCTCCAATTTGTAGATTAGAACAATTTAAACGCAATCATCTGGGCGATGGGTGCGTGTGACCTCCCACTCTGAGGCCTGAATTAATGAATTAATACGTGCCCCATGTTCTCTCCAGCTGCTTTATCGAATTGGAGGCAGATTAAACATGTATACTTAGTGAAGTGAATTTGGAAACTCCATAATCCCTCGGAGGAAACAGATTTCCAAATGTTCGGTACGGCCAACCCGTTCCCTTGGACCCTAGCACGAGATAATTTTCTTAAGTTTTCCACAATTCACTGTAAATTGAGAACACAGAACTCCCCTCTACGTGAGTTAGCTCAGAATGCAGAAACGGAGAGCCCAGGCCCAAACCTAACTCACTCGAGACCCTGCGAACCTGCCTCACTTCAGCAAATGCAAAAAAGCAAGTTAAAATGAACAATATTTAAAAAAAAAATAACTATCTCCGGGCTCCTTATAAAATGTTAATCCTTGGGGCACCGGGGTGGCTCAGTCGTTAGGCGTCTGCCTTCAGCTCAGGTCATGATCCCAGGACCGCATTGGGCTCCCTGCTCAGCGGGAAACCTGCTTCTCCCTCTCCTGCTCCCCCTGCTTGTGTTCCCTCTCTCACTGTATCTCTATCAAAGAAATAAATAAAAAAATCTTTAAAAAATTAATCCTTAAAGATGCACAGGGAGTCACCTGCTGGGCCACTTATATTTCCAAAATCACAATGATTCATGAACCTTCCCCATTGGAGAGTGAATCATATTTTGAAAAATATAACTGGGTCTCCAAAGCCCAGACAACCAAGGTCTCAGACAAGAATCAGCAAGTCTCACTGGGCCCAATGAAGGCAGCCCAGTCAGACAGTCCTGGCAGGTGACACTCTGGGGGACAGGCGTGGGCACTTTACCGTGTGTCGTGATAGCTCAGTTTTGTTCTGATTTTTGCAGTCTCTTGAGATAGCAAGCGACAGACATGGAACTCAAATGGTTGTCATGTAAAAGAGCGTTTCTATTGGCTCAGTCACTAAAAAGCGTGAGGAATGGTTTTGTCAGTTGAATCCAGTGACAGCAACAAATGTCTTCCGGGATGTGGCCCTCACTCCTTCTTCCGCTCTCTTTTCTGCTGCTTCCTTCTGCAGAGGCCAATCTCTAGAAGCTCCCGGCAGCTCCTGGTTCACTTCCTACCAACTCAGCAACATCAGTGGAAAAACTTAGACTTGGTTCCTCTGCAATCTCCCTTCCCCAGAGTCCCAGGAACCTAAGTCAGGTCACATGTCCAATCCTAGTGGCTGGCACACCCGGCTCACTGGCTCGTATTTGGAGCTGGTGATGAGCTCTGCTCCACCAGAATCACCCAAGATTTTTCCAGCGGAGGTGTTTGTTTGTTTGTTTGTTTTCCTAGAAATAGAGGATTGGATACTGGGCAGGCAAATGAAAATCTGTCCACCACATACCAGGGAGTGAGTTGCTTGTCTGTAGAAGAAAACAACGGAAGCATAGCTCCATCTCAGTATCTTTCCCCTCCGGAGCGCCCAGAGAAAAAAGTCATTCGTATGTACCAAGACACGTACACGCTGCCCTTTTATTGAAAGACACAGCTCCTTTATCGCCCTTCGTGTGCTTATCCAGAGGATGTTCTAGAGAGACCAGGTGCTGATGTCCAGGCCATTTGATGACGAGTACGTACCCTCAAACTTCAGGGGCTGGTTGGCGTCTCGTGCATGTCAGCATGAGTCCCGTCGTCGATGTGCTGGGAAGGTCAGTTGCTTCTGAAGGCGGGTGAAGTGCTCTTCCTCGGTCTTCTGTGGGCCTGGCCTTGACTGGAATCCCCCCTCCCTGCAGTCTGGTCCGTGACAGGTTGCCAAAATAAACTGCCTCCTCCCAACTTGCTCTCTCAGCCCTAGAAAAGAGAAGTCACTGAACACTGACTTACTGAGTACCATTTGTCCGTGTTTTAAAAGCTTCAGAATGTGTTCTTTGGACTACACGCTTGGCCTAGAACACCCTACGTCCTCCACACACACACACAAACCACACCACTCAGCCCACACATTACCCACAGTTTACCTTTGCACAGATGTGTTCTTTAGGGCTGAGTCATTAACACGATCCTGTCTTCATCTTCATAGGCTCATTGGAGAAATCTAAGAGAGGATTTTTTAAAAAAGATTTTATTTATTTATTTGACAGAGAGAGAGAAAGAGAGTGCGCGCACAAGCAGGGGGAGAGGCAGGGAGAGGGAGAAGCAGGCTCCCCACCAAGTAGGGGAAGCCGGATATGGGACTCGATCCCAGGACTCCAGGATCATCTGAAGGTAGTGTCTTAACCAACTGAGTCACCCAGGCATCCTTAAGAGAGGATATTTGAATCAAAATGTACCTCCAGGGGCCCCTGGGTGGCTCAGTGGGTTAAGCCTCTGCATTTGGCTCAGGTCATGATCTCAGGGTCCTGGGATCGAGCCCCAAGTCAGGCTATCTGCTCAACAGGGAGTCTGCTCCACCCCCTCCCAAATAAATAAATAAATAAAATCTTAAAAAGAAAAAAAAAAGGTACCTCCAGGAGATCCATCTTCTTTCCCATTAGTTGACTGACTGCTTTCCGACACTTTCTTGAAGACAGTCAATCAGTTCTGTTTCAGCCCTTCTCCAGAGGGAAGTCACTGTGAAGAGATTCCCCAGCCCCTTTCATCGTGCACGCTTTGTATCACGAGAAAGTTCTCTCCCATACCGATCCAGAGTTGCTCTCTCCCTCACACCGGGCTCTTCTTAAAACAACAAAGCCGGTGGTGAGGACGTCTTTGTTTCTCTTCTTAGGAACAGATCAGAGTCTGCACTTCAAATGATTTCTTGGGCATCTCTACGAGTTTCAGGTTCATCACCTTTATTTCAGATCGGTAACGAGGCACGTTCCGGGAATGTGTATATGGTTTCCATATACACAGTCCCCAAACTCATGTATCAACCTGACAAAGTCTAGACTCCAGTGTTTGTTTCAAAAAGAAAAACAGGCCAGTGATGATAGGAAGAATCCCATCTGTAAATTGCGCTGAGGTGTGTTTATATAACTACACAAGAGTTTAAATAAACCAATCTAAGAGTAAACTAAACTACCAGTCAGGGCACAAGGGATTATAGATTTCCAAGCCCACGGCCAGCACGTCAGGACGCTGCTTCCGGGGGTGAGTTTCAACATTACCATTCTCATCTTGAGACACCGAAGTTCAAAGATATGAGCCACTGCCTCGAGTCAGACAGAGTCCGACTTTCAGGGGCCAGGAATACCCATGACCACTCTGACCTAATCCAGGTGACAACTTACAGCTGATTCATATGACCTTGTTGACTCAGGCCGGTATCTTAAAGCCATTTCCCATCTCATGGGACAGCAAGCTTGAGTGGGAGCACCTGGGCTGGCTGTGAATTTTCATCATATTTCTTAGAGAGGTCTGGGACATGCCCCCATCCCCTCCCCTACCCCTCGGATCCCTAGAGCTCCTGAATCACAGTTCAACTGTCACTCACGTTTTCTAGAGAACCAGGGAAGGAATTTGTTCAATGATTTTGGCTTGTGCTCAGGGTTAAGCAAAGCCAGAAAAGGACAGATGAACCAAAGTAATATATTCAAGTAATATATTCAAAGCAATATATTCGAGTAATATATCATGCCAGATTCAAAAGGTTGTAGGAAGAAGTTTGGGGGGTTTACAAGCAAATGGCAATGTTTTGTAAGATTTCATAGCCGTATGTTAAGTAAATGTGATTTTAAGGCAACTTGTTCCATGCTCTCTGTGTATGATTACAAATACACAACTCGATATGAAGTATATATCTTTAAGACCTATAATCTATTACTATTGGATGCTGCAACTATTTTGGGTCCTTGGCGGAATTTATAATTAGGAGCACAATGGACAGATGGTATAGGCTGGTGGCTCAGAGACACGGAGAAATCATCGTCCAGACTCCTGACATGTTTACCTGCAACACCTTAATGAGCTCCCAGCTGGCCTGCCTGCCTGTTCCCTCTCCCTTCCGTACCCCATCCTCTCCAGAGCCGTGAGGATGATCTTTGCTGAAAATGGCTTATGGCTCCTCAGTGTCCCTCAGATAAAGACCACGCTTCTAACATATTATTTAACATTCTGAAATCTGGCCCCAACACGCCTCTCTAATTCCACCTGCTGCCGGGTCGCCAGACACCAAATATTCCTGCCTTATTTGTTAGGATTCACCTAAGACTCTGTCCTTCATGAAGTCTTTGTACCACGGAGCACACGCCTACAGAAATCAGCTTGAAAACAGAATTCCAGAAGGGCAGGAAAGAGGGTGGATGGTGGAAATAAAGCCATGTGACTTCTGAGCTAGGTTATAACAAAGACACAGCCTCTGTCCCACTCTCTCTTTCTTGGGATGCTTGCCCTTGGATCCCAGCTACCATACTGGCCACGTGTGGGGGCTCCCACCAACTGCCCAAGTCAGGCCCTCCGCTGATAGCCAGCATCAGCTGTCATAGCTGCAAGCCTTCGGGCTCCCACCTGCAAGCCTTCTGGTACGGAGCACAGGGAAAACTGTGTGCCCTCCGTGACCCACATTTCTGACCCACAGGACCCAGGAGAGATAATAAGTGGTCATTGATGCTCTAGGTCACTAAGGTTTGGGGTAATTTGTTATGCGGCCAGAGCTAATTAATATGGTGGTGCTGGCCACGTGTTTGTACCCACACGAGGCAGCACATTTTGGTTGCAGAAGTCTGTATACCGAAGGCTTTTTAAATAATGAGCTTTATAGGAAAAACAGAGAATATTTGAATACTGACTAAGAAATGAGGGATGTGTGTGTGCATGCATATGTCTGTAGATACGTATTATCTTTTTTTTTTAAGGATTTTATTTATTTATTTGACACAGAGAAAGGGAGAGCGCAAGCTTGCAGAGCATCAGGCAGAGAGAGAAGCCGACTTCCCGCTGATCAGGGAGCCTGATTCGGGCCTCGGGCCCAGTACCCTGGGATCATGACCTGAGCTGAAGGCAGATGCTTAACCGACTGAGCCACCGAGGCACCCGCCTATGTCGTATCTTAAGTGTGAATAAATCTAACGGGACAGAATGGTTAGTCCCTGGAGTCCTGGTTGCAGCCACGAGTTCCTCTCCGCGGAGCCCCGGTGAATAGCTACTGTGATATTGAGGACAAAGGCGCACTTGGGTTTCGATTTCCGTGATCTGCACCTGAGCTCTTCTTCTGTTGTGTCCTGTGGGATTTTTTTCTTCCAGGCTATTTGTTGCAGCATTGGTTGTTTCTTGTTCAAGGATCTTTGTACCGTTTCCAAATCTGTCTCTATGTCTGCAAGGGTGCTTGCCCGATTTGCCTTCAAGTTCCAGAACTTTGTTGACCTGAATGCTGATTTGCTCCATTAGACACCTGACTTCCTATTGTCCACATCTCCATAGTGTCATTGCATGCAAGTTCTGACGTTTTTTATTTTTAATTTTTGTTATCTAATTCCTGGGTTGATTTTCCATGATTTTAGTCAGCAAATTAAACACTGCCTGGTTTTCTAGATCCCATGGCAGCCAAGGATCAGTGTACTGTTGCTGCCTTTTCTTGCTTTTCTTTCTGCTTCTCCGGCTGAGGGTCACTGGGCAATGCATGGACATGCCCACTGTGCTTCTTGCTAACAGCCTAACAGCTCTAGTTATGGCTGTGGACAAGGTGACAGAAAAGATCATGGTTAAAACAGAGAAGTCGTGAAGGTCAGAGAATTTTCACTGCATAGCTGAGAGTTAGCTAACGTCTGCTTCAGAGCCTGGATGCTCAGCAAATCAAATCTCTCTCTCTCTTTTTTTTTTTTTTTTGTGAGAGAGAGAGAAAGAGAAAGAGAGAGCACGCGAGAGTGAGCACAAGCTGGGGGAAGGGGTAGAGGGAGAAGCAGACTCCCTGCTGAGTAGGGACCCCCCCCCACCCGATGTGGGACTCGATCCCAAGACCCTGGGATCATGACCTGAGCCAAAGGCAGACCCTTAACAGACTGAGCCACCCAGGCGCCCGGGAGATCAACTCTTCAATGTATTACTGGTGGGACTAAGAGCAAACATAATCTAAAAATAATGCCTGTTTCCTCATACATATTTTAATTACACTGAAATAGGAATGCATCTAATTTGGGGGGGTTTCAGTTAGCTTTGGGTGAACTAATGGGAAGACCAGACTTTGTAAGAGCCAGCACACTGCACAGCTCCTCTGTCTGGCTTCCTGCCCGCACCCTGCAGCTCGCCATCCCCGATGCCTCCTCACCCAGTGCAGGAAAAAAGCACCAAGAAACAGCTCCTGGCTGGACGAAGGTCTTATTTTCCAGGCTAATAGTTTTTCCAGGGAGAAAGCTCTTTGGTGGTTTGGCTCTGACGTTCTTCCTGCTGCAGGACCGGGCAGCATCCCTGGGACTACAAGCCAATCCCGCGCCTCCCGCCCGCTAGCTCACTTGATCACGGACAGGTCACCAAACCTTCTATGCCTCCGTCTGCTGAGGATAGTCAGACTAACGTCAGGGGGTCTAGCCAGGCTTGAATGAGGTCATGCTGGTAAAATGTGTAGCAGAGAGCCTGGTCCTGGCACATTCTCCTTTAATTTCTTGACTGTCAGAGACCATAACAGACAATTCTTTCCAAACTTCTCATTTTACAACCGAGGCCACTGAAGACCAGACAGGTGAGATGACTTATTCAAGGTCACCTAATTAGAGTAGAATTTGGTAATTGAACTGGAGCTTTCCTAAACCCCAGAGATAAAATGGGTAAGAAGGAGGAGACAAGGGGCGCCTGGGAGGCTCAGTCTGTTAAGCCTCTGCCTTCGGCTCAGGTCCTGATCCCAGGGTCCCGGGATCAAGCCCGCATAGGGCTTCCTGCTCAGTGGGGAGCCTGCTTCCCCCTCTGCCTGCCGCTCTCCCTGCTTGTGCTCCCTCTCTGTCAAATAAATACAGTCTTAAAAATAAAAAACCCCGAGAAGACAAAATTTGTATCAAATGGATGAAAAGTTTTGTAGGTGCCCAGTAATGAATGTACTTAAAGAAACTTTTAATGTGGCAAAAGATATGCAATGTGAAATTTGCCTTTCTAGCCGTTGTTAAGCGCACGGCTCAGTGTGCATTCACGTGTGCATTCACGCCCCCCGGCAACCACTGCCACCATCCACCTGCAGTGTCTTCCGTCTGCCCAGACTGACACTCGCCCCCGTTAACCAATGATTCCTGCACTTTTTTTTTTTTTTTAAGTAGGCTTCACGCTGGGCGTGGAACCCAATGTGGGGCTTTGAACTCAGAACCCTGAGATTAAGACCTGAGCTGAGATCAAGAGTTGGAGACTTAACCAACTGCCCCGCCAGGTGTCCTCATAAGTGTGCTTTTGATTAAGGAACAACAATAACAACAAAGATTTTGAATTGGGAAAGTAAATTTCCAGGGAATCCTTATTTACATTATGGTGTAAAATCTCCAACTCTCCACCTTCTTTTCAGCTATGAGTGGCACATTATTTTCCGTAGCTTCTCCCCAGGAGCGATGCTCATTTTGGGTCTGCGGGTGCTGTCTGCTGCCCTCCATCCCTGGGTATGCACTTGCTCAGCCCTGGGCCAGCTGGAGAGGAGCCCCCCCAACTCTCCAGGACTCGTTTTTTACCGTGTGGACTTGGGCTTCCAGCCACTGGCCTCCCATCTGTCCAGGATCCTTCGGTCCCTGTGGTCCCTCATAGAATTTTGGCGCTGCTGCCACCGTGGTGACAAGGGAAGCAAGAACCACACTCTTCGTTACAGGAGAGGGCTGATCCTGTGTCTCAGGCACAGACGAAGAACAGCTTGGAACCAGACCCGCTGATGAGGGCCGGAGCCGTCTCTTGTCTCCAGGCCCGGCACCTGCTGTCAAGCCGGCTGTGAATCCAGACCAAGCCAGCGGCCACGTCCAACACCGTTCTGGGTGTCGGCGTCTGGAGTGACATGGTTGCTGGGAGCCTGGAGAGTTAAGGGAATCAGAGAGCTAAAGGATCTAAGCGGGTGACGCACCCCAGGAGGACAGCCGACCACGTACCAGTGAGAAGGGTCCCCAGAACTATGCTGACCAGACCCGCCAGGTCGACTGCCCATGGCTGAGAGTCCTAGCTGCGGGGGACCAGGGGCTCCTTCCGGCTGAGGCCGAGGGATCCCTGAGAACATCTCAGCCTGGGCTCGTCCTGCTTCCCCAAGGAGCCACCCCCAGGCTCAGCGCGACCGCTGGGAAAAGCTCATGCCCTTCGTGACTCCCAGGACTCCCAGCCTGGGAGCCCTTCTTGACTGTTCCTCTCTCTGGAGCTGTTAGTGCGTCTTCATCATGTGATGTGTCCCATTCATCATGTGAATGTCCCATTCACATTTCAGTGGTTCCTTTAAAACTACTGAGTTCTGTCGTGATAATATGAGTAAGAGTAATAGCTTGATTGTGAGCACTCGCCCCGGCCAGCCCTGGATAAGCACAGTCCACTCACAACGCACTTGCTCTCTGCCGCTGCTCCGTACGGTGATTGCTGTCATTATGGTACGACGTGGAACCTGAGGCATTTCTAGAGCGAGCGACTTGCCCGGTTGCCCCTGCAGGAAGCAGAGGGCCGGGTGCAGTGGCAGGCGGCTGTGGCTCAGCCCCTCACCTGGGACCCATCTGCCTGCGAGGGGTGTTTCCAGGCCGTCAGCAGTCAGACGCGGGTCATGTCGGCCGGGTTCTGAAGACATTCAGAATTGGGGGTGTGTGTTGGAAATAATGTCATTATGATGACTTTAAATACAAGCCGGTAAGAATTAAAATTTCTCTAGGAGCCAAAAACTTTCATACTATAAAAAGCTTGTTTTTTTCTAAAAATTTTTGTACTAAAATATACAAAACATGAAGTTTGCTATTTTAATCATTTTCAAGTGTACAATTCGATGGTATGAATTACATTCACAACATTGTGTAAGCATCACCACTACCTAATTCCAAGCTCTTTTTTAAAAAAAATCACCCAAATAGAAGTTCTGTA
This sequence comes from Meles meles, assembly GCF_922984935.1. NCBI lineage: Eukaryota > Metazoa > Chordata > Mammalia > Carnivora > Mustelidae > Meles > Meles meles. Next base: position 15,989,931 of record NC_060070.1, read on the forward strand.
TCCCCAGCCTGTTAACCTCCAATTCACTTTCAGTGTCTAGTAATTTGCCTAGTCTAGATGCTTTCTTGACAGCGGGGTTATACTATATTCGTTCTATTATGTCTGGCTTATTTCCCTCAGCACGATGTTTCCACAGTCCATCCACATCAGAGGACATGCCCCAGCCACATCCATCGTGTGGCTGGACCACATTTGGATGGACATCTGTGTTGTTTTCTGCTTTTGGCTGTTGTGAACAATGCTGCTATGAACATGGGCGAACAAGATTCTGTTTGAGTTCGTTTTCGATTCTTTGGGCATATACCTAGGAGTGGAATCGCTGGGTCATAGGGTAATTCTATATGTAACTTTCTGAGGAATTCTTTCCTGTTATGGCAATAAACAGGTTTTAAAAAAGGGGATGAACTACAATTGCATGGAGTCAATTTCATTGCTATGGTCAAGAACCCAACCAAATCCCATCTGTGCTGTAGAGTGACAGTGACATTCTTGATTTAATTTAATCAAGAAACAAAATTTAAAATTTTGTTTTATTTTTTTATTTTTTAATTTGATTTTTTTCCAGTGTTCAAAGATTCATTGTTTATGCACTACACCCAGTGCTCCATGCAATACATTTTTAATTTTTAATTTTTTTAATTAAAATTTAATTAAAATTTAATTTTTTAAAAAAGAATTTAAACTATTATTATTAAGTAGGTTCCACACCCCACATGGGGCTTGAACTCATGACCCTGAGATCAAAACTCCCATGCTCTACCAACTGAGCTAGCCAGGCGCCCCTTGATGACATATTTTTAATTTGATAATGCAGAGATAAGAAATAGTTGGGGGGCGCCTGGGTGGCTCAGTGGGTTAAAGTCTCTGCCTTTGGCTCAGGTCATGATCCCAGGGTCCTGGGATCGAGCCCCACATCGGGCTCTCTGCTCAGCAGGGAGCCTGCTTCCCTCTCTCTCTCTGCCTGCTTGTGACCCCTGTCTGTCAAATAAATAAATAAAATCTTAAAAAAAAAAGAAATAGTTGGATTCTTGTGAAAACTGTATTAAAACTTCAGCCTTATTGGGGCACTTGGGTGACTCATTCGGCTAAGCATCTGCCTTCGGCTCAGGTCATCATCTCAGGGTCCTGGGATGGAGCCGGGGCGTCAGGCTCCCTGCTCAGCGGGGAGCCTGCTTCTCCCTCTCCCACTCCCCCTGCTTGTGTTCCCTCTCTTGCTGTGCGTGTGTGTGTCTCTTTCTCTTGCTGTCTCTCTCTCTCTCTCTCTCGCTATCAAATAAATAAATCAATCAAATCTTAAAAAAAAAAAAAGAAGTTCAGCCTCATCAGCAGAGGGGATCTGGAGTTTGAGGAAGCAGAGAAGTCCTGGGTCCTACTGCTGAAAGCGCCTCAGAGCAGTCTTGGCAAAACCAGGAGGGCTTGGCGGCTCCTGTTTTTTTTTTTTTTAATTTATTTATTTTATTTATTTGACAGAGAGAAATCACAACTAGGCAGAGAGACAGGCAGAGAGAGAGGAGGAAGCAGGCTCCCTGCGGAGCAGAGAGCCCGATGTGGGGCTCGATTCCAGGTCCCTGGGATCATGACCTGAGCCGAAGGCAGAGGCTTTAACCCACCGGTGGCTCCTGGTTTTATCCCGTCAAAGCTCTGTTCTTGTTGCTCAGTTTCGAGCACGTTTTCTACGTGTGATGACGCCATGTGTGGGAAGGGGGGACGGGTCTTTGAGGAGGCAGGCCGGGGCGGGCAGGGGACACAGCTCTCACTTTGGAAACATCCTCCTGGCTATTTTGATGTCCTACTGTCTTCCCTGAATGGCTGTCACCGGGTCATGTTTAAACTAAAACACCCTCGGCAAACAGGTAATAAAGTGACCCCATCCAGAAAGCACACCTATGACTGTATTTTCTCCACTCCTTTTCTTTTTATTTTTTTTGTAAATTTTATTTTATTTTTTAAAGATCTTATTTATTTATTTGAGAGAGAGAGCATGAGAGTAGATAGGTCAGCAGGAGAAGCAGACCCCCTGCCGAGCAGGGAGCCCGATGTGGGACTCGATCCTGGGACTCCAGGATCGTGACCTGAGCCAAAGGCAGTTGCTCAACCAACTGAGCCACCCAGGTGCCCTCTCCACTCTTTTTCTAAGGGAACCTTGACAGGTGGAGGAGGAGACCGCTCTAGAAGGGCTGCCTCAGGGGAAGGCTCTGTGTCATCAGTTTTCCTCAGAGCCCAAGCTGGGCCCTCACACAGGTCCTTCACTGTGGGCATCGCGTCTCAACGGCCAAGCCTCTGTGGAGGCCGATGGGACTCTCTCCTCAGGGGTTAGCTCCGTGTTGGAGGTTTCCTGTCCTCCGAGGCCCTGGCAGGTTTCTGCACTCTTGGCAGCTCATGGGGATTCCAGAGCTGGTGGGCAATTTCCAGGGCTTTCTGGGTCCCGGCTCCTTCCTCGGATCCCTTTCCACCACTCCGACTCGAGCACGTTTCCTGATTCTGTCAGGCTTGTAAGTCTCAACCAGGATAGAGTATTTAGGCAGATGGAGAACATCTTTAAGGAAAATGTCAAATTCCTTTAGCTTTACACATTATTTATTTTGCATTACTGTTGGCCCCTGGACATGCTTTGGCCCATATGAGGTGAGCATATCCATCCTTCATGCCATTTTCCACCAGGGCAAGCCTATACTTTTTCCAGTGGCCCCTGACTCAGAAGTTCTCTCTTTGTCCCATGTTCTGTTGCCATTTGGGGTGAGCGTAACATCATGTTGATAACAAATCGGTTACCTCATTCACTCAATGAAGAAATTATTGACTAGCTACTACTATTGGCTACTAAACAGTGTTAAACAAAATACAACAGGGAAACCAGACTTGAAAATTCCTTGCCAAAACCAGTGAAGCCATGGAAGCGGACTAGGTTAGCTTATCCTGTGGCGCAGGTGACGTTAGCCTGGGTCACTTTTTTTCTTTTTTAAAGATTTAATTATTTGAGAGAGAAAAAGAGAGAAGAGGGAGAGCGAGTGCTCCAGCAGGGGGAGGAGCAGAGGGAGAAAGAGACAAGCAGACTCCTCGCTGAGCAGGGAGCGGGACGCAGGGCTCCATCCCCGGACCCTGAGATCATGACCTGAGCTGAAATCAGGATCGGATTGCTCAACTGACTGAGCCACCTAGGTGCCCCTGAAAAAGGTTTCTTTGTTGTTTTTTTTTTTGTTTTTAAAGATTTTATTTATTTATTTGACAGAGAGAGATCACAAGTAGGCAGAGAGGCAGGCAGAGAGAGTGAGAGGGAAGCAGGCTCCCTGGCGAGCAGAGAACCCGATGTGGGACTCGATCCCAGGACCCTGAGATCGTGACCTGAGCCGAAGGCAGCAGCTTAAACCACTGAGCCACCCAGGTGCCCCTGAAAAAGTTTTCTTAAGTGGAATCGAATACTCCATAAAAGATGATATTTATCTCTCAGATATGGTTATTCAGAGGCGATTCCATAGGACCACAGAACTTTGTTTTTTTAAATTTTTATTCATTCATTTATTTATTTTTAAAGGATTTTATTTATTTATTTGAGAGAGAGAGAGAGAGTGCAGGCATGCATAGGGGGAGGGGCAGAGGGAGAAGCTGACTCCCGGCTGAGCAGGGAGGCTGACACAGGGCTTGATCTCCGGACCCCGGGATCATGTCCTGAGCTGAAGGCAGATGCTCAACCGACTGAGCCACCCAGGTACCCCAAGACCACAGAATTTTAAAGAACATTATCCTAAAATTATCTAGGTGGAAATATTACTAATGATAACGTTAGTTTCCCTGTTTCGATCGAGTAACTCAGGTCCAGATCGGTGTCAGGTGAGGGCTTGCAATTTCTACGTGGAGTTTGCGTGGAACTGGTGGGTTTGTACAAACAATGACTCGTAGCATCCCCTGTGCGGGGCCTGGTTCACAAGGTGGGGACAAGGGTTTGCCTCCCAGGACGGGTGCCCACCTTGGTCACACTGATATTAAGTCTGGTCTGGAGAGGTTGTTGGCCTCGTAAGATCGGACACGAGCTCCGGGTTCAAGTTACTCTCTTCCTGCACGTGTTGGAGACAGTCTCTCCGGCAGTGACAAGAACAGACCCCTGCCTTTACTCGATGGTTCCCTTCTGGTTGTTGTTTGGGCTGCGGTGAGCCTTCTGGACGGTTCCTCCTCCTCCCTGGCAGAGGGCTGGGGAGCGAGGGCTGCTCTACTTTGCTCCCTGGGCTGTTGACGGGCTCCGGTCGGGAGCTGCCAGCCGCCGTCAGGGGTCTGCACGGATGAGGGACATCTGCTCACATCTCTGCTCGCTTTTCAAAATCTGCTAAGAACTGAATTCTTCATGCTTGATTTTTTTCCTTAGAAACTATCAACATCGCCAGCTAATCTCGGGCTCCAGTTCTCAGGGTGCGTGCCAGCTTCATTAGGTTTGGATGGAGTTGGACGGAGTTTCTTATTGTCGATGACTTCCATGCATTTTTTTTTTTTAAAGATTTTTATTTATTTATTTGACACAGAGAGAGATCGCAAGTAGGCAGAGCGGCAGGCAGAGAGAGGAGGAAACAGGCTCCCCGCTGAGCAGAGAACCCAATGTGGGACTCCATCCCAGGACCCGGAGATCATGACCCGAGACAAAGGCAGAGGCTTAACCCACTGAGCCACCCAGGCACCCCGACTTCCATACATTTAAATGGGAACTCAGAGTGGTGGTAAACAGGGCTTTTTGCGGGGGACATCACTGTCTTTTCCTCCTCAGACCTGTGTGTTCCAACCAGCTGCTTGGAACGCTCTAAATTTTTTTTTAAAACAGGAGAGGGAGTTGAGGGAAACTGGAAGGGGAGATGAACCATGAGAGACTATGGACTCTGAAAAACAACCAGAGGGTTATGAAGGGGCGGCAGGGGGGTGGGGGGGGTGGGAGGTTGAGGAACCAGGTGGTGGGTAATAGGGAGGGCACGTACTGCATGGAGCACTGGGTGTGATGCCAAAACAATGAACACTGTTATGCTGTAAATAGACAAATAAAAATAAATATTAAAAAAAAAAAAAAAACAGGGGAATCCCAAACCACTTCCCAATTAGCATATTGTCGCTCGCAGCCTGCCGCTGGCTGCAGGAACATTCGTGCCCCCTAGCTCACTGGGCGGAGGAGCGGGGCGTCCGCGGCTGGAATGCTGCAGGTGAAATGGTATTTCCGTTCGTGCTCTCTTGGTTCCAGCAGGCCCGCAAGCATCTCCCGCATTGCACACTTTCTTCTTGGTCATGCCGGCCACCGCTCCATCTGTCACTCTGGCCTCACTGAGTTCAGATCTGTCAGAAGCCAGCACCCACCCCAGCTCTGTCTTTCCTGACAGCCTAGCTCTGCCCCGCTCCCGCTCTCTCCCGCCAAACCCCGTCCCTCCTCTTCAGTCCCCTCGGGTCTCTGTGGCTGGTTCCAGCTTCCGGTCCCAGCTTGTTCGACGCTTCAGAAACAGGGCCTCCCACCACCCTAATTATCCGGCCCCTCTGTGGATGTTTTCTGTTCATCTGTGGTTTGGGGCCGATGGTTCTGTGTGTCGGTTGCTTCTGTTTCTGCATATTTACAGTCGGTCAATTCTCTTTCTAATGGTGAGCGAGGAGGCATGAATAATTTAAAAATAATTTGCATTTGTCTCTGGAATGCATTTCTGTACTGACTCCGCATTTGGGGGGTGTCTGATACTCTGGGAATTCACACGTCAAACTTGGTCATGAGGCAAAGTATAAAATGCCTAGAGAGGAGTGGGCGAGTTATTCAGCATTTTTTTCCTCCGGCCCCCGAAATATTCTTTGGCTCTCAACTCCGTGATGATGTTGGAAAGCATCACTCCTCATGTAGTTGGCTTGTTCTGGACCCAGGAGAGCCTTTCCAGTCCCTTCAGGGTGTCTGTTCAGCTGTTTGTCTGGTACACACTGTCTCTGTCAAGGGGGCAGGTAATCAAGAGGCTGACTTGGAGGAAAATGATCAGGGCCCAATTATCTGGGAAAGAAAATTCCTTAATTGCATGACTTTGCCAAATGAACATTCATTAAATACATCAGCTTCTTGGTGTGCACGCTGAATTTAAGGCATCTGATAGTTTTTGAAAAATTGTCCTAGCATTCCTTATTTTAAGATACGTCCGCAACGTGATGCGTGACTGAAAATATTTACTGGCTTTAAACTACCACGGTCCTTTCACATAAAAATAGAAGTGCCCTCACAGGGCGGAGTAAGCATTTGACATTCAGGGTGGTGTGCCGGGCAAAGGTTTGCGGCCCTAACCCACCATAAGAAATATTTCAAGTTAGCTGATTTGTTACATAAACACTCCAACCTCAGACTCAGTCTGGGCAATGACAAAGAGCCCCTCCTCTGGGCTCTGGCCTGCCAAGACAGAGGGCCGTGGGCTCTCTTCAGAACACAGTTGCCTGTAGTCTCCTATTATCCTGCGATGAAATAGGGTTTTTCTGCAAGGTTTTATTTGCAAAGCATTTCAGGAGACAAAAATGTAAACCTGGGTTCTTCCTTGTCTGCTGAGCCTTCCTAAGGGTCCATGTCTGGGAACCTTGGAGCCCAGAGAGGCCGGAGCTGAATAAGGCAGGGAGGAAATTCGTGAGAAAACATCTAATTGGGTCTGAAGAGGTAGGAGGAATTGAGACGGTGTCGTGATGATGCCTAGCACACAGGCGGGGCCACAAAATGCCGGGAGACTGATGGTTGTAAATGTGTCCTCATTCTTTCAGTGACCATTTCTTGTTTGTTCTTTCTTTCTTTTTAAAAAGATTTTATTTATTTATTTGACAGACAGATCACAAGCAGGCAGAGAGAGAGGGGGAAGCAGGCTCCCTGCTGAGCAGAGAGCCCGATGTGGGGCTCGATCCCAGGACCCCAATATCATCACCTGAGCTGAAGACAGGCTTAACCCACTGAGCCACCCAGGTGCCCCTCAGTGAGCATTTCTTTAGCCCTGTCTACCTGTTAGACATCATGTTAGGCACAACGGTAATATAAAAGTGGATTTGGGGTTGATTTTTTTCAACTTCAGTATGCAGGAGGAAAAAGTCAGTGAACTTGTCAAAATAGAGATTCCCAAGATTCCAGAGAGTCCAATTTATTAGGTCTAAATGGAGATGGGGAGCTGCATTTTTTTTAAAAGATTTTATTTATTTATTTGATAGAGATCACAAGTAGGCAGAGAGGCAGGCAGAGAGAGGTGGAGGGGGAAACAGGCTCCCTGCTGAGCAGAGAGCCCGATGCGGGGCTCAATTCGATGCGGGGCTCAATTCCTGCGGGGCTCAATTCCGGGACCCTGGGATCATGACCTGAGCCAAAGGCGGAGGCTTTAACCCACTGAGCCACCCAGGTGCCCTGGGAGCTGCATTTTTAGCAAATATTTCAGGTAACTCGAAGGCAGATAGTCCTGGGATCAGTTTAAAAACAAAACAAAACAAAACACCTATAAAACTAGCCTAAATGCTTGGGAGTCTGTTAATTGCCCAGAGAGGATTTATTTCTATGTTCAGTGAGCTCAAACGCACTTAGCTTACCTTGAATACACCAGATGTGGCCAGTCACAGTGCTGCTCCATGAAAAATGACAGCTGAAATGACACACCCATAGCCTGGGACTCTGGAAAGCAACAGTCAGGAGACTGTACTTTGGACCTGGGGACGGTGCCTACCCCAGAGCTTACGCAGCAGAGGGGAGCGAGATCTCCATGACCTGGGATGCCTTCCTGCAATGGTGAGGCTGAGATCACAGGAAGAATTTCATTCCTTTTTTTTTTTCTTTTTGCCAAAAGTCTCAATGATGTGGTTCCACTCTATCAAGTATTTTCTCCATTCTTTTTGGTTCATGACATCCACCTTCTGTCCTGGAGCGAACATCTTGCTGTGGTCTGCAGGAAGGCCCGGCGGTGATCATTAAAAATGGTTCTTGGGATGATCTCCTGGATCGATGGTTATCCTAATGCATGCTCAGAACAGGATGGATTTGTAGTTCATACCGCACAAACAGCTGCCCAGTAGGGGGGCACTGACTCTTCAGCTCTGTTCCATCTCTAATCACCAGTCGTATCTGCCTAGGGTTCTGGACACTGGCTTGCTCTCAGGAAATTTATGGGCTTTAGCAAAAATGTTGGCCATCTCTTGTTGGATAAGGGCTTGAAGGCAAACCAAACCTAACTGACCAATAGCTAAATCTGAAAATGAAAGCCTTCCTTTAAGAGTGGTTCTACAGGGGTGCCTGTGTGGCTCAGTGGGTTAAAGCCTCTGCCTTCGGCTCAGGTCATGATCCCAGGGTTCTGGGACGGAGCCCTGCGTCCGGGCTCTCTGCTCAGCGGGGAGCCTGCTTCCTCCTCTCTCTGCCTGCCTCTCTGCCTACTTGTGATCTGTCAAGTAAATGAATAAAACCTTAAAAAAAAAAAAGAGTGGTTCTACATTGGGGCGCCTGGGTGGCTCAGTCATTAAGTGTCTGCCTTCAGCTCAGGTCCTGATTCCAGGGTCCTGGGATCAAGCCCCACATCGGGCTGCCAGCTCAGGGGGGTGCCTGCTCCTCCCTCTTCCACTCCTCTTGCTTGTATTCTGTCAAATAAATAAAATATTTTTTTAAAAAAAGAGTGGTTCTGTGTGTGATCTGGGGTCTCAGGGTGATCCATCAAGGCCATGAAATCTGCCCCATGATTTCTGAAACTTTTCCCATTTATATATCTAGATATTTTCTCATGATATGAACCGAGACCTTTCATTTAGAATTCCTCCAGAGTTGGTCTGACACCAACTCTCCTACACCGCTTGGCTGGGTTTCCTATGACTCAATTCAATTCAGTTCTGACACCCGCTACATGGAGTTAGTGGGGACCCCACAGGTTAAAGGGCTGGGTCCCCAACAAGACTGCCTCTGTCCCCACTTCCAATGCCATCCTCAGGTGGGCTGACACATGCTCAACAAATGGATGGGTGAATTCGCTCAGAAAATGCTTACTGATCAATACTACCCTCTTGTCCACTATTCTGGGGGCTGGGGATACAGTGGGGGAATGCCCCAACATGAGCCCTTCAGCCAGGGAAAGGGTACGTACGTTGATTTCCTTTTCCTACATGGACACAGCACTCTGGAGTTTCCAGAGTTTCTTTTTTATCGTCTAAGTTAGGCTTCTCTTCTATTGCCTGCCTGCGCTACTCCAGAACCAAAATCTTAAGATTCAGAGCAGGGCTCCTGCTGGAGGGAGCAGGGACCCTCGGGAACGACCCAGGACACAAATGCAGACATGCCAACATCCGAGAGTGGCGCAAAGCTGCCACAGAAGCAGGATTTAGGCTGCTAGAATATTCCATTAGAACCTCTTTTGTGCCTGGGATCCCGTTCCCAGTGTGGCGAAATCCGTGCACCACTCCGTGGAATAACATTTTAAAATGCCACGTATGAGTTTAAAGCAAGCCAGTGTGAGGGTAGAATGTGATGATTGAAATACTGAAAGGTAATCACATTGGATGGTAGCGATGGATGTGGGTCCTACGCATCTGGTAACGAGGTAGTGGCTGGTGTAATGGCCGTCGTGTTGAGGTTGTGGCAACATCAGTGGGGCTCTGCATCTCGGCAGACAGCGGAATGTCTTATTAAATACCAGACACACGTACTGTTTTACCGCCGTGGTCTGTTGCCGGCACTCATACTGGACGGCACCACTACGTTACAGTCAGAGGTTAGTAAAACAAAGATGGCGCCTTTCCCCCTTCAGGTTCATGGACTTGGGAATTCTAGTCCGTTCGCCCTTGTCTGAAGTGTAGCTGTAGGAGAGCTTCTTGGGGAGGGGGCTGATCAGTCTGTCTGTTAGAGTTCAAGGACCCACACGGTTTACTAACCAACCAGTCTACCACGGTAGTTCACCTCTTCAATGGCTATTTTTTTTTTTTTAAAGATTTTATTTATTTATTTGACAGAGAGAGAGATCACAAGTAGGCAGAGAGGCAGGCAGAGAGAGAGGAGGAAGCAGGCTCCCCGTGGAGCAGAGAGCCCGATGCGGGGCTCGATCCCAGGACCCTGAGATCATGACCTGAGCCGAAGGCAGCGGCTTAATCCACTGAGCCACCCAGGCGCCCCTTCAATGGCTATTTTTTATAAGTTCTTAACAAATGCTACAAAAATGCACATATTATCAGTTAACTTGTAGCCCCATGCACACACACATTTATAGAAAAGCAATGGATGAATATGGGTCTGCAGATTTTTCTGGAATAAATAAGCTAAGTTTCATGTACCCTCTTATTTATTGGAATGTGTAAATTATAAAAAAACAAACACACCTGGGTAATGTCAGACCTGAGGATTCTTTATAAATATCTCGTGTGAAGAATACTCATATACTGTTCTAAGGGGGTCTGCACATTCTAGTTAAAACAGACAACCCCGGAAAAAGAAGAGTAAAAAGAACAGCGACAATGGGTTGGCAAAGTGCCTGGCAGCTACTTTCCTGAGTCTGCAGTCGTCTCTCCCTTGTTATCACTTAGTACCCAGGGTGTGTGTTCCCCTGGGAGCTCTCACAGGCTTCTTCTGGTCTGGGTCTTGATCTCTGCAAGAGTGGCTGCTACAGGAACTCGAGGAGGGAGGGAAGGAGCCCACTTGTCTGGGTTGGGGGGGTGGGTCACCGGGGTCCCACCGCCATTTTGGGGCGGTCCGTGGTTTTTCACATTTCAATTTTAGAAGCAGGGAGAGAGCAGATCTTTCCCAAGAAATCTTCCTGGGAAGAGTTCTCACTTAAAACGACCATGTCAAATGTGGTGCGATTTCTTTTCCTTAGGCCTTGGCCTCCGAAGACATGGTAGATAAACGAGCTCTTCCCTGTCACACCTGCTCTGGCCTAGGAAGGCCTCGAGTCATTGAGTTGAGCCGTTAATGAACCTGCCGAAGACCTTTCTTGGTAGTGGAGGCCGCTCCTCCCTCGGCAGGAGCGGATTGAAGCCGGTTAGTAACTGGTCGAAAACGAAGCCATCAGAGCATACTGGCCACACAATGGGAAAAGTTTGGGGTGCCCAGCAACACGTGGGTTACCGGCCGTTCATCACGAGCGTTTGAAAAGCTCTCCCACATTTGTGTTTGGGTTGCTTTTATTTTTTTCTTTTTGGTGAACTGGCCAACTTCCTGGTGAAAGGAGGTAAGGGAAGAAGTCTCTGGTCTGAAGCCCTTGGAATGCAGATTTCTAGGGTGCCTGGGTGGCTTAGCTGGTTAAGTGACTGCCTTTGGCTCAGGTCATGATCCCGGAGTCCCAGGATCAAGTCCCGCATTGGGCTCCTGGCTCCACGGGGAGTCTGCCTCTCCCTCTGACCTCCCCTCTCATGCTCTCTCTTTCAAATGGGTAAATAAAATTAAAAAAAAAAAAAAGACTTCTAGAAATATATATATGTATACATATATATATACACACACGCACACAAAATGAGTGTTCATGAGAATGTGGAGACACAGTAATTTTTTTTTTTTTTAAGATTTTTTATTTATTCACTTGACAGCAGAGATCACAAGTAGGCAGAGGGGCAGGCAGAGAGAGAGGAAGGGAAGCAGGTTCCCTGCCAAGCAGAGAGTCTGACGCGGGACTCGATGCCAGGACCCTGGGATCATGACCTGAGCCAAAGGCAGAGGCTTAAACCTATTGAGCCACCCAGGTGCCCTAGAAACATATTTTCTAAAAACACTTTCAAAAATAGAAAATGAAACTGAATAGCAGAGGAAAATTATGAAGAGTCGAATAACAGAAGGCAACTGCTTAAAAATGAATATGAAAATGAACTCCTGAGCAAGAGCGCTTCCTGAGGGCATCACATGGGGAACAAGTCTACTGTGAACCCTTAAGACCTTCAAAGCGTTAGGTACGGAAGCCATGAGTCGATGTTATGTTTGGAGAGGGGGACTCCCAGATAGCGGTCGGGGAGGGGAAGCACCATACACACCCTTCAGAACCACCAAGCGAAATTGTTCTTGAGACACAGTCTTGGTGTGGGGAGGCTTTCTTGTTATTTTTAAAAATTTATTGTTTGGTTTTTATTTATTTATTTATTTATTTGAGAGAGAGAGAGAGAGAGAGAGAGACAGTATAAGTAGTAGGGGGAGCAGCGGAGGGAGAGGGAGAAGCAGACGTCCCGCTGAGCAGGGAGCCCGATGTGGGGGTCGATCGTGAGATCATGACCTGAGCTGAAGGCAGACACTTAACTGAGTCATCCAGGCACCCCTAGGCTTTCTAGTTATTAAGCTGTGTTTTGGAACACACTGAATTGTGCATAAAGACACATTATGGGCAGAGCAACTACGGAGCAGGGTCACTGAAGGGGGCAGTGCCAGAGGATGCAGGAAAGATCCGACGTCAAGGTCTCCTGCAGGATGTGCCTGCGGGACATTTAGGATATTTATGGTGACTACTTTCCTTATACTGCTCAGAGGACAATCCCTTCTTGTTTGCTCCTGAATCCTTGGTTTTGTCTTAACTTTTATATAATTTTATGTTATTGTAGGAAGACATGGAATCAAAAAACGGTCAGCAACTCCCGGGAAGGGGGTCCAGGCCATAGAACATTCTTTCCTACTAAGGAAGGATTGGACAAACGGACAAACACTTGCCAAACACCTGACCTTTAAGAGTCTCCTTCCTTTGCCCATGGGCCTTGGGGCGCTTAATGGCCACTGACATTCATTCACTGGGGGAAGAAACGCATCAGCCCATTAGTTTTTAGGTAAGTGATGCCAAGTTTGCTGGCGCTGAAAACAGTTCTAGATATAAAATGCACTTTGTTTTCCAGGGTATTACCACTCTCCGGCAGTCAGATTTCACAACAGGCCAGATATTTCTGTGTGTGAGCGAGTGTGTGCGTGAGCGTGTGTGTGACTTCTCTCTTGTTCGGTTTCCAAAGCCCTCGCTGTATTCACAGTCTTCCAGAAGATCGGTGTCAGGTCACAACCCAAGCGTGAAACGTTACCTCTAGAGAGCAGAGTTTTATCTGGCATGGAAAACTTACTGGTGGGTTTTCTAGATACATGTTTATTTGCAGTTCAAAGACAAAATAGAAAACTCCAGAGTGGAAAATGCTACCTTTTCGTTCCCACTCTTTTAATCCCTCTGTCCCCATAAAATAAACTTTCTGAAGTGTAAGCAGTGGGAAATAATGTAAACTCTGCAGAAACGGAAAATAAATTAGTTTCTTTCAAACTCGGTGGAGGTCCCTTTACCGGACAGCGAGCTTGATTGCACACAGAATTTGGTCTTGAACAAAGAATAGATCTTTGGCCTATTTCCCCATTGCTCCCGCGTTGCATAAGAGGCATATTTCAAATTCACTTTCTTCTCCAACAGCAGCAAAAAGGCAAAGAGTAGTCTGTTTCGTGAGCCTGGAAGACAAAAACATGTTTCCGGGGGTTTAAGAAGAGCTTTTTACCCTGTGGTGCTAAACTGTTACTAGGGCTCTAAAAAGCTGGAAACTGAAAGAAAATTCGACAGCCAACAAGGGATTCTCTTCATAAGACAAGGCCGGGATCCCTGTCTGGAGTCTTTTTACTTAAGAGCCGCAGAGAAGCCCAGGGTGTGCGACCAGGACCACGCACACCGCAGGCAGCGAGCCGAGCCCTGAGAAGATCAGGCAGAAATTCCAAAATTCTAAATTTGGGCTCTACAGTCTCTAGGATCCTGCTGAGTGAGCACGCTCAGGATTTTAGAGATTTTAGATTAGGAATCCCATCGCCTTAGATTTTGGTTTCTCTTACAGTCGGCACAGAAAGCGAAGTCTGAAAAATGCGTTTAGGGCGCGAATGGAAGGGAGAAGGTCCAGACCTTCTTACTGATGTTGAAGCTTTCTTGTTTCCTCTCAAAGAATCTTAAGACTCGAAGGCGGACGGAACCTGCCATGTTCTCGAAAGAGAAGTGGTCCAGCTGCATTTTACAAAGAACAAACACACACCCGAGTTCCAGAAAACACGTGGTCACCACTACAGCAGGGACTGTAAAGGCGGGTGTTGGGCCTTTACTCTGAATGTATGCATGGAGGAGTCGATCTGTGGGGCCAGGAGTTCACACCGGGCAGCAGAACAGCGAGTCGGCCTCCCACCGACGAGGGAGGGCTCTGGAGCCGGAGAGGATGCTCGCTTAGCTTCAGAACCCCAGACAGTGAGGAAGACAGGAGCCCGGGAACTCAGGATACTCCCCAAGCATCTGATTCAAGTCAGGGGAGTACACAGAAAACAGAAGCCTGGCAAGCATAATCATCATTTTTTTTTTTTAAAGATTTTATTTATTTATTTGACAGAGAGAGAGAGATCACAAGTAGGCAGAGAGGCAGGCAGAGAGAGGAGGAAGCAGGTTCCCTGCGGAGCAGAGAGCCCGATGCGGGGCTCGATCCCAGGACCCTGAGACCATATCCCGAGCCGAAGGCAGCGGCTCAATCCACTGAGCCACCCAGGCGCCCCTAGCATAATCATCATTAACAGAAAAATATTTTTTGTGGTGAGGAAGGGAGGTTTGCCTGGTGCGAACCGCACCCCCTCCCCCTTCTTAGAGAGGTGGCTGGTCTCATTCAGTGGCTCTGGTTCTCCTTGACCTGAGGCTCCCCGAGGCCTGTGGAGGAAGGGAGGGGGAGGAGGGTGGGCTTTGTAGACTGGAAATAACCCAAGGAAGGGCAAGTCTGGAAGGATCTTCCAAACCTGTGCGTGGTGAAAGACCAGCTGATAAGCCGCGTGACCTTAGTATCCAGTGGTTTAGTGTTTAAAGGGGCCCAGAGTATGGGGTTCCAGGTCTTAAGAAAAGGCAGAATGTTGGCAGAAGTACAGAAAGTCTGAATATAGATTTTATGAATTGGAAAAGCAATCGCTACGGTGAGAATTTATAAAGGAATCAGCTGTTCATTGTTACCCAGTTATTCAGGGAAAAAAAAAATTTTCAGAATTTTATGAAGACAGAACATATGAAACATTCTATCTTGGTACAGGACTGATAAGAAATGAAAGCATGCCCAAACAAGTTTCTTCTTCTTTTTTTGGGGGGTGGTGAGGGGGTGGGGGAGCGAGAGAGAGTGTGCGAGTGGGCGGAGGGACAGAGGGAGAGAGAATGTTAACCAGGCTCCACACCCAGGGTGAAGCCCAACTCGGGGCTCGACCTCACGACCCTGAGATCATCACCTGAGCCCAAATCCGATCGGACGCTTAACGGACTGAACCACCCAGGCATCTCCAAAAATGTTTCTTTAAAAGGGAGTTAAGGGGCACCTGGGTGGCTCAGTGGGTTAAAGCCTCTGCCTTCAGCTCAGGTTATGATCCCAGGGTCCTGGGATGGAGCCCCGCATCGGGCTCTCTGCTCAGCAGGGAACCTGCTTCCTCCTCTCTCTCTGCCTGCCTCTCTGCCTACTTGTAATTTCTGTCTTTCAAATAAATAAATAAAATCTTTAAAAAAAAAAAGAAAAAAAAAAGGGAGTTAAGAACTTCCCACCTATTAAGCTTCAAAATATTCCATGTAAGTTAGACAGATGTCAGTGAGATGGTAAGGATAGCCTCGCTGATTCCGTCCCCACCATCTCTTATTTAAGTGGCCCGGGCTTCCAACTGCCTACTCCAAGGATGGCCCGGGACGACGCACTCACCGACCTCTTTCTTGGAGCATAATCGTGATCAGTGGTTTTTGAGTGGTTCCTCGAAAAGACAGTTTCAGTGAGCCCTGACCGTTGTTTGTAAGTGACGAATCACTGAATTCGACTCCAGAAACCTACATTGCATTGTATGTGCCCTAAATAAAAGTTGAATTAAAAAAAAAAAAAAAAAAGGACCCAAAGCACAGAGCCCAGGTGCTAGGGAGCCCTGAAACCTTGTGGTTTATAGACTGGGGATGACAAACCCTGCCCAGGGAGGGCTGCGGCAGCAACCGCACTCAAGATGAATTTATGATTATTTAATATTGAACATTCCTGCTCTGAAGGCAGCTGTTTAGGAAGAAATGAGCAGGTATGACACTCTTTTTTGCATGTGCAATTCAAGAAAAAACTTTCTTGGTCAATAACGAACATCTAGAGGAGGGCTAGAGTCAGTCTGATGCTGACTCTAGCCAACCACGCTCGGGGACAAAGGGAGTATGTGAATTCTTCAGGAAATCTCCCGGACTTCATAGTTTCTGCCTGAAGCCTGCTGAGACTCAGGTATAGGGTGAAGGTTCAGAATGAGATACCAAAAGGGTAGGGTAAAAAATCCAGTCCAAGTCCAGTCGTCTTCAAACAAAAGACTGAAGAGTATCGTGGCAGGGTCCGATTCACTGGGACAAACGATGTATTTTAATTAGTTGCGTCTGGTGCCGTGGAGAAGAAGGGATCAGGCCCTTCTTCTGACAATAGTGAAGGCACCACAGGGGAGTCCCGGAAAGGGGCAAGAGCTCAACTCTGGGGACTTCTTGGCATCTCCTGTTCATATGGAGCCTCACGTGATTTCCTAGGGGGTGAGGTGAGCAAGAGAGGAGAGGATGGGGAAGGAGACAGTCGTCAGCAGACGTCAGTCTTCCATGGAGCAGCCGGCAGCAGGGGCCACGAAGAATAGCGAGCGTGCTGCTTCTAGCCGAGTGCACGGAAAGATCTGGAGTCCGACCGCCACGGGAGCAGAGCAACCAACTAGACATTTCCTCTTCCGATGCCCAAATCTGTCTCAGTTGATTGTCATCTGAACATTCACATTTTTATATTTTGTACTTTTAATAGCCACAGATGTCAGTCGAGGTGGTCCCTGACTGACGTGTGCATGAGGGCACAGGAAACAGAGGGGCTGTCTGTGGGGTCATTATATTGAGGAGTCCTGGGGGTGCCTGGGTAGCTCAGTCGTTAATCCCTCAGGTCATGATCCTCGGGTCCTGGGATCGAGTCCCGCATCGGGCTCCTTGCTCAGTGGGGAGTCTGCTTCTCCCTCTCCCTCTGTCTCTCCCCCTGCTTGTGCTCTTTTGCTCTCTCTCTCATATAAATAAATAAAATCTTTAAAAAAAAAGGGGGGGGGCGCCTGGATGGCTCAGTGGGTTAAGCCGCTGCCTTCGGCTCAGGTCATGATCTCAGGGTCCTGGGATCGAGCCCCGCATCGGGCTCTCTGCTCAGTGGAGAGCCTGTTTCCCCCTCTCTCTCTGCCTGCCTCTCTGCCCATTTGTGATCTCTGTCAAATAAACAAATAAAATATTTAAAAAAAAAACCCAACAGAAACAACAACAAAAGGTGTATCAGGAGTCCCCGGGAAGGAATGTTTGCTTTGTACAGCGGTGTTCCCCTGTGACACCAGATCTGTTTTCAGGGGTGCAAGCAAGGGTCAAGTGATGGCTTTTGAACCACTGCCCAGTGAGCCTAGAAACGGCATTGGGCAGCTCACAAGAGGAGCCTTGGAGGAGTGAGTGGGAAGGGAAAATGACATTCAGTGAGAGGGCTCAGTGAGAGACAGCCCTGTTATAAAAGAGCCTGGACAAAGTCATTGCTTTTAATACCCAAATAACTGTCTTTTGTTAGAAAAAAAAAAAATCACCCGGTGATCCCCAAATTATGGTTCTGCTCAAATAACTAGTTGGCATCTTCTAGAACAGGCCAAAGTTCCCTCACTCTGTGACTGAGGCGCAGAGGGCATCCTTTGGCTTGGCCGTAAGGACGGGGTGAGCGAGGGAGCAGATCCCGGAGGAGCCTGGGCATTCGGGTCTATCAGCTGTGCAGCTGGAGCACGCCGCCGGCCTCCCCGGGCCAGAGTTTTCATGGCACCGAAATAAAACTGCTCATCTCACTGGGCTGATGCCAGCATGACATGCGACAGCGATGGCAGAGCGACCTGTGCCAGCCATGAAAGGAACGGCGGGGGCGGAGCAGGTGAAAGAGCCCTGAGGTCCTGTGGGTCCGGGCCACTGCTCAGATGTCGGCTCTCAGCACGCAGGGGAAGTGCCTGCCTCCAGGGGGCGCTGTGACCACCCGGGCGAGGGGCTTAGCACCCAGCCAGGCACAGCAAGGGGATATGCACAGGCCAACCTCCTGGCCTCCAACCCTTGCTCCAGCCTTCAGTAAACCCCGAGGGAACACAAGCCTAAGGATCTAAGTGTCCGTGACGGCAAAGCGAAGGATGTGTCCCTGGGCGTTACCCGAGTCTCAACTGCAGTAATTAAGGCGTAACTGGATTTTTAGCACCTTCTTGGAGGACAGATGAAGATGGACCCCAAGGGTGGGAAAGTACTGTCCATGAGAGGCGAAGGACGACACACACTTGTTCTGGGGAGAAGTGACACACGGCAGCAGCAGAGCATGACGGGTTCTGGACATGAAACGCACAGTTCCACCCGAAGACCAAATGACACCATCATCTAGGCTCCCGTCCACAGGCTTCTTGGTTAAATCAGTCCCCCTGGGTTCCTCTGGTGAAGTTTTCTTCTTCTGAACTGACACAGATATGAGCCGTGGTTGTGGTTCAAACTAAACACAGCCCCCGCTCCCCGGGGACAAACACATACAGTTAGCACCAACCACCACACACCGACACCAGACACTTCTGCACCTGGGGTTAATGTGATTTCACAGGGGTCCGGTCGCTACCTTTCTCATCACAGCCTAGCTCTTCAGTGTCTGTTAGTAACAAAGACTCACACAAGAAGAAAGCCATCTCCCTGCCTTGACGCCTGGTCATGAAGCCAACAAAAGCGAGAATTTTGTCCGCCTGGCTCAGGGCCAGCATTCCGGCAACCGGAGAAAACGGTCTTCAGGTCAAGTCAGCTCGTCAGGCAGGCCTGCGGGGTGCCGGCAGCAGGGAGGGGTGCCAGGCTCGGGAACAGTGACAGGAGTGAGCGCGGAGACTGCACGGGGGCCGACTGGGAAAAGGAATGTGGCTTGAGAACATGGCGAGGACACGTTTGATGTATGGGATGAAGAAAAGCAGCCTCGAGCCTTGACAACTGCTGATGGGGAGTCTTCCAGACGGCACGACCTGGGAGGCTGGCCATTTCTCTTCAGGAAGGGAAGCGAGGACAGGAGCTGGCAGGTGTGGCAGCTGGACCGAGGGGGAGGCAGGAGTAAGACCAGGGACCCCCACTGCTCAGGGCTGCCTGCGGGAGCTCCAAGTTGAGCCCAGTCCCCTTACGCTGTGTACCCTGAGAGGTCAAGGGGTCTCATTTCTGCTGCTCTGTCCTTCCTATGGCTCAATGGGCCCTCTGCTAACGAGGACCTGTCCTGTCTCCATGCGTCTGTCAGGCGGTGTAAGAGCCGAGTGTCCCTGTCATGTCTCCGCTGAGTGTTACGGGTTAGATTGTCCCCGACTAGACAGGCCGAAGTCCTGACCCCCAGGACCGAAGCCGGCTAAGGTCTCTGAAGATGTCACTGAGTGAAGATGAGGTCGGTGAGGCGGGCCCTGAGTCCATGTGACGGGAGTGCCACGGGAAGACAGAGTGACATGCAGGGAGTAGGCCTTGGCCGTGCAGGTGGAGACGGAGCGGTGTGGCTTCAGCGGAGGGGCGTCGAGGGTTACTGGCAGCTTCCAGGAGGGAGAAGAGGCCAGCAGGGGCTCTCCCAGAGGCTCAGAGGGGGCAGGACTTGGCTGACACCTTGACGCTGGACGTCTAGCCTCCAAGAGGTAGTTCTGAGCTGTCCTGTCGTGCACGTGGTGACAGCAGCCCTACAGGGAAGGATCGCACCCCGATTCCTCCGTCAGGGGAGTCTGCCTCTGTGCCGAGAGAGGGCTGGTCGGAAGCTTGAGTTCGGCTTTTAAAACGACGGCAGACACAGCAGTCCCCCGCCGGGGCGGATTCCCTTCTCGGCTTTGGTTGTGCGCCCGCAGTGCAGTCTGGAGCACAGGGCCCTCCCCACGCAGGGTCAGAAGGTCAACAGCAGCCTCGGGCTCTGTCATGCGCCTGCGTCACTGCCCTCACGTCACCTCATCTGGCAGCCAGAGTCGTTTTATCACCTTCATCACATGAGGAAGGGCGAGGGCAGGACAATAAGGTATTTTGAGAGACGGAGAGAGGAGCACATGCGTCTTCGTCTTCGATTCCGGCGTTCTGTTCCAGTGACTGTTACTAGCAGCTGTGGTGGGCAAGCTCTTACGCGCCTATTTGTCAATGAAACTCGAGCACGGGCGAGCCTGCGCCCACGAGAGCACGTCATACCCGGTGTGCGGTGCTGTCCGTGGTCGCAGGCGTCCGCTGTGGGCCACGATGGGGGTTGTGTGCTTTACGGTGTAGCCACGTGAGTAAGGATGGACACTCTGCCAGCTTTAATTCTGGAAATATTCTTTTTATGAGTTTACAGTGTTCTTTTTTTTTTTTTTTTAAAGATTTTATATATTTATTTGAGACAGAGAGAAAGCAAGAGACAGAGCATGAGTGGAGGGAGAGGGAGAGGCAGACTCCCCGCTGAGCAGGGAGCCCAACTCAGGGCTTGATCCCAGCACCCCGGGATCGTGACCTGAGCTGAAGGCAGATGCTTAACTGACTGAGCCACCCAGGCACCCCTACAAGGTTCCTTTTTTTTGTGGCAAGCGATGCCTTAAACAAATCTATACCCAGAAGGGACATAACGTGACTTGCGCTGGATAGGAGCCCACCTAACTGCATATCCACCTCCAGGAGTGGCCCAAGCCGCAGGCTCTTATTACGTAGGAATTCACAGTAACCAAGTCAGGAGATGACTTATCAGACCGCGTTTTGTAGTACATATTAGAAAACCCAAACAAAATGAAACGAAAAAGTATTTTGGGGTGGGGAAGAAAAAGCCAGTAGAAAGCACAGCAGCCTACCTGAGTCAGGTCCTGCAGAAGCTGGGTTCATTTAGAACAAGCCTTTAACTTGCTCGGTTTCCGTATCAAGATCTATATCATAGAAGCAGGGCCGGGTCGGCAGTCCCGGCATGGTGCTCATCTAGGGGAGAAAAGAGAACACGCTCTCTTAGCAGATGGTGCAAAGCGATCACTCCAAACACGGAACATGGAACGGCCAGAATTCCCTACGTGACTCAGTGCTGCTGCCTGTACCTTTAGGTCCCGTACACCTGTACTTTTTTTTTTTTTTAAAGATTTTATTTATTTGACAGACAGAGATCACAAGTAGGCAGGAGAGAGGAAGGGAAGCAGGCTCCCTGCTGAGCAGAGAGCCCGATGTGGGGCTCCATCCCAGGACCCTGAGATCATGACCTGAAGGCATCTTCAGAAGATCTCTGTTGAAGGCAGAGGCTTTAACCCACTGAGCGACCCAGGTGCCCCCACCTGTACCCTTTAAATTCGCCACCTGCTATTTTAATCTTTGCTCAGCAAATGGAATAGAAGAGGCAGATGTCTGCCTCCTGGAAACGGAGACCACTTCCCTCCCCCCACGGCCCCACAGCACATCGCTGCGATGCTGATTTCTAAACCCTTTCTTTCTAAATCACATCCTTAAAAAAGCTGAGCCCCTTCGGATGAAGGGGCCAGTGGGAGAGGGTGAAGTAAACAACAGCTTCCTCCTTATCCCCAAGACACATTTTTGTAAAACCTACAACTCGTGGAGGGCAGCTGGGAAACCTAAGACCAGTAACCGAGGTTTACTACACACCAGACGCTGGGCCAAGTTTCCCTTTTTTGACCCTCCCAACAATCCTGTGAGGTAGGCACTTTCCTTATTTCCACGCCACGAGGAAGGACGCCAAGGTTTACGGAGGCTAAGCCACTTGTCCAAGGTCACACGTGATAAGCCGCAAAATGGGAAACTGGACTCCAGGCCCATAACCTCAGATGACTCACTGAGACGCCACCACGGCCGCTGGGCCGCTCTGTGGGTTTGTGGGTTTCACACGGCTAACTTAGTTAAGTTCCCGGCCACGCTGAGAAGTACGTACTGACTTCAGCCCCAGTTTCCGGAGAGGACAGAGGGCATTCAGGCACAAGGGCAGGGGCTCAAGGACATCCAGCACGTCAGTGGGGGACAAGGATTAAACCCAGGCCCCTGCTCCTCGCAGCTTTGCCGCACTCTGTCCAGATCAGGGTTTAGAGAAGTGCGTCTCTGCCCGCTTGCACCAGAAACCCTTGGCATCCTGGGGAACACTGCTGACTCCCTGGGTTTCACACACCAAAACACGGGCTAGGACCTAGATTGTGAGGCTCCTGAATGATCTTATTATTTCAGTTTTTCCCACTATGCTTTAATATTGCACTTTTCACAGCAAGGATGCTCGGAAAGCAGTGCTGCACGCAGTCCTGTGGAGGAGAGACACCTGGGACTTGCTTGGCTTTGCTCTTTGAGGATGACGGTGCTGTGTCTTGCAAAACTCCTGCCCGTCCTGGCCGGAGACCATTCTAGTGGGCTGAGGCTGTGTGACAGCCAGCACTACAGCTCCGCGGTCCGCCCACGTCTTCCGCCTGGCGACAGAGCTCAGCTCTCTCACTTGCTTGGGCGCTGACTTGGCGTCTCCCCCTCTGCCATGCGCCACCGCCCCCCCCCAACCCCTGTCCGCGATGCTGCCGGCCTCTTGCTGCTCGTACACCGGTCTATGGACCAGGAGCATCGACATCACAGGGAGCCTCTTTGAAACCTCAAATCTCAGAACCCGTCTCAGGCCGGCTGAATCAGAATCTGCAATTTCAGCAACACCCCTGTGATGTGTGTGCGCGTAACCATTCGAGAAGCATCGCATGGACAACGTGGCTGGGGAGGCCTACCTTTTGCACTGGGAAGGGGGCTCCCCCTGGAAGAAGCGGTGAGGAGGGAGGGGCCCGGAAACCCCTGCTGCACCCGACAGCCGTGCACCCGTTGGCCTGGCCAACCCCCTGCGCCCTGGCCACGGGGCGCGCTCCCCGTGCGGCTCAATGTACTGACACCGTGCTGCGTGGTGGCGAGCTCCTGTCTTATACCTGCACGGGACTGCGCTTTGGGTATGTTGTGGGCTGAACAGGCTTCTGAGGCCGGCCTGGAATACGGCGACCATTCGTAACAGGTCTTGGAGAAAACGTGCTCTGTGTTCTGAACAAGAAGCTGCAATGAAGGTTTGGCACACTGCCTGCTCCCTGTGTTTTCAAACTCTACTGATGTGGACGGTCACGTGTCCTTGTTAAGTTTCTGTTCCTGGCCGAGCAGTACTATTTTTCTCTGGTTGCTACAGTGGCTGCACATATTGGGAAGGACCCCAGGGAGAAACCCAGGCTCACTCCGCTGGCACAGGACACCAAACACAGAGGCCACTGGTGGCAACAGTTGCTACTTGTTGCCGGTCGTCCGTGTCCACGTCCCCACGTCATAGCCATTTTCCTGCCTAACTTCACTCCCACGTGGGCCCTTGGCGATGCCTTCCCAACGTGTGTAGGCATGTGGGTCTGGTCAAAGGAACTAGCGGTTTACAGCTGAAGAAATGACTGATCATTTTCAGCCACAATGATGCTGCCGCATCCCGTGAATCAACTCTGGAGGTCAAAGGCACATTTAGTCCTAAGAAGGTCACCCAGGCTTTGCTGCTTTGCAGACCGCCAAGCTACTGGGCCCAGAGCAGACTTCGGTGGGAGGCAGGCCTGCATCCATACACGGTGAGAAGGCCCAGGAAGAACCCTTTGCCACGCAGCCCACCCGACCGAAGCCACAGTGGCGGCTTCTGCTGGAGGGAACACAACCCACTGCCTGCTCGTCTGTGCTCTTTTCCTTGTCGTGAAAATTCAACACTTCCTCATTAACTTTTTTAGCTGACATCAGCAGAACAGAGGCTGGCAAAGGTAGAGGGTGGCTCATGTTGTTCCTGGCGCTGGCTTACTGGCTGCAGTGAAGCCGAGCACACATCTTTTTGGTCATTCCGATGCTGTCAGAGCAAAATGGGGAACGAAAAGAGCCACGATATTAAATGCTGGGAGCTGTGAAATGTGTTTCTTCTATTTTCAACCCATTTCTCTCAGATGGGGGAAAAGACATTCAATCAGAAGACTCCCGTGTTCCTTTTCCAATTACGCAATCGTCATTTCCAAGAATTACGACCAGCAACACAGACAGGAAGGCACAGAGTCTGAAGAGACAAGGGACTCCCTGCCCCATGGACTGAGAGCTATCCTCCGGGAAATCTACCTTTAAAATAAAACTGCTCCTGCTGAGCAGACACAATATGGGATGATGTTAATGAGACCTAATGCACTCACACAAAATTCTCTCCCAGTAAAAAACTCTGTCATCAAGGGCTTGTGGCCCCAGACAAGAGTCAGAACTGTAGTATGGGAAAGAAAGAATTTGGACAACCCTTGGGAGTTGACCTCTGGCCCCTTGCCTGGGGTTGGAGGTGATCTGTGTTGACTTTATTTGTGTATCCTCTAAGAAGGCCCCCGGCTTAAAATAACGGGGGAGCCACTAAATTGTACTTCCTTGTCACGCTGCATTAATGGATTCTTTTACAAAGGCTGAAATACATGGGCTTTTGCCCTTCATGACCCCAATTTTAACTACAACAAAGCTTCCAAATCCTTACTGATTTCGGGTTACGCTTATTTTGTAGAAACGATGAGTTCTATGATATAAACATGTTAAACCTAAAGAGAAAATACTCATATCCTTAAAAGTAGCCATTCTAAGTCAAAGAATATTCTCTGCATGAGTAGAAAAACGACTACAAATTCTGTTTCTTGAAGTGATAGAATTGTCAAGTTCTACGTAACCAACATATTGTTGTAGTTTTGTTGTGTCTGTGCAATTTTTTAACTTCTTAAATCTACTACTTTTCATACCGAATAAATCATCCAGTTTCATTTTGGTTTAGAAACAAGCACTTTTACTCACAACTATTTATTTTATTCTTGTAGCTTATAATCCGAGGCGGAATTCCTTCTACACGCTTCTTCCCTTCCAAGAGATGACAGAGCACGGTTGGTAAATATCACGTTGGTGCAAAAATTTAAGAATCCAATGCAATGGTTAACTACATTACAATATAACAAATAAAAGATTCTTATGAAGTAACAACTCAAAAATGCAAATTCCTTATTCAGCCGAAGTATTTTCTGAGCTGTAACCATAGTGTCCTCCGCCTCTGAACCTTTTGGCTAAGATCAAGCTTAAAGACAGTGCCTGGTAATATCAGGCCTCAACAAATACTTTTTAAAATAGATGAGTAAAAATGCAGGATAATTAGGAAATTAGGATGAGTGAATTAGGAAACAAGCAAAAAGAAACGTTCTTGAGGATGGGGTTTTTTCTTTGTTCCTTCCCCTTGTCTTTGAATATGAAATAAGCTATTCTAGGACGAAGCATAAGGAAAAAATGGTGGAGTGTAGATGTCCAGTGACTGAAAGAGAGGGGTATGAAAAATCACTCTAATAAAGACAGATATTGCTGTCACCACTGGAATTTCCATTTGCCTGACTTAGCGGAGATGGATGTTCTGGGATTTTTTTTTCCTGGGCTTTTAGGTAACATTCACCTGCACAGCTCGACCACATTCCAAACGTGATCTCTGGTTTAGTGGCTAGTGATACTCCGAGATCGAGGGGGTGTGTCCTGCTGGGGACCCATGAGGTCCTGTTCCTGTGTGAAGGGATGAGGTGTGTTCTATTCAACTCAGCAACATTCGCTGAGAGCTGACTATGGGGACGCCCAGCGGGACCTGGTCCCCACTTCCAGATGGACAGACCAATAAAGCAGACCACCGGGCTATGTGGACCAAGTCACCTTATTTTTAGTTAAAAATTTTTTTTTCTTTTCATTCTATGATTTTTATATAAAAAGAATTTTGTGTAATAAATTCTTAACGTATGACTTTCTAAGACGTAAGTCAAGTTCGGTTACTCTAAACATTACCATACGGTGCTCACATATCGTGCCAGGGTTACACAGCTGTAATTATTCTGATTTATGTCCATGGCCTTGAATGAGAGAATGAGCAAGCACAGTTATTTTCCTCATCTTTTGTGAGGGATGATTATCATTTTCTTTTAGGAGTAGGAAGTTAGTCCCGAACTAACTTTTCTTTCCGTTTTTAAAAATCTACTTAAAAAATATTTTAAACATAAAAGTAAAAAAAAAAAAAAAATAGTAGAAGTAAAAGGCAAAGTCCTCCTGTCCTCTATATGCTTCCCAGACAGAAGTCCTGCAGACACTTTCTTGTGTCAACTCCTGGGTAAGTTTCTCTTCCTATTCAAGACACGTGTCTCTATAACGTAAGATATAACTTCTATCATTTGGTACAGAAATCAGATAATGCCTCATGGACAATTCTGAAACGTGATTTTCAGGGAGATCAACACTGAAAAGGGGTAACTGGTGAAATTCCCCCAAACAAGTGTATGAGGCAAGAGCTGTCACTATCCCATTCGACGCCTGAAGTCTACGGGCCTGACTTCGGGAAGAGGAGAGACGGCAGGAGTCCTTTTAGAGAGAAACAAAGATACACGTGACGCCGGGTCTGACCGACCAGACGTACAGCGAGGAAAGGAAGAAATTCTGCAACATTTCTGCAGTGCCTCCAGCATCAGCTACAAAGTTCGCATTACGAAGGACTCAGAGGCTGAGTGGAAAGGCTTTGAGAAGTCTCTCCCCACTCCAGCATTTTTTCCTGTATTTGTTCTGATTGCAAGGATGGTTCTCTTTAGTCAGCTTTCTGTCTGGGGTTATCGGGGGGAACGGCCTCATGCTGGCTTGCTTAGTAAGACAATGTCCTTCCAGTCCCCGTGCCTGGACGCTCAGAGGCAGCCACGGAAGGCTTGGCTGGGTCCTGCAGCCCCCCAGGTTTCTTGCTCCTGTCCTCGGGGTGTTGGCCTCATCCTCAGGCTTCTTGCTGTGTGGGCAGCTCTAGGCCAAAGACTCATATCCCAAAACATCCAAGCAAGTAAAAATGTCTTTTTTTTTTTTCTTTCTGGATTCATTTATTTATCAATTTTCAAATTAGGAACTCGGTGCCCCGACAACGCTACAGTGACACCTGTGATGTCATGCACATTAGCACTTAACACGCAACGTATCCCATGTACTTCCTACGACCCTACGAGGCCGGTGGAGCCCTGTGGCCCTTATCCCCACTTTGCACATTGGGAAAACAAGACATGTAAACGCATAATAAGGTGCCTCAAGTCTGGCAGCCCTACCTGGGACCGTAACCGCAGAGCACTAAGCCCTCTTCTATCCCCGCAATGAGTTCCTTGCCCCCTCGGCGGCGGCTGGTGTGCTGCACGGCTGGAACCGCACCAGGAACAGCCGGGAGCCGCTGTCGCGATGGAAATCCACCAGTCCCACCGAGCTACTGACTTCTCAGCTACGGCATTCAGGTAAGTAAAGGTACAAGTAAAGTAAACTCAGCTACTTTACAACTTTCGCCTGGATTCTTTTTGAACCATAACAATTTCTTTACGGACATGTTACACGGCTTACGCTTGCGGTAGTATCTTTCCACATTACATTTTAAAAATCTAGTCAGAGCGGTTAGCAGTGAGGAAGTCATATCCTTATGGCTGTTAAAAAAAATCTCCAAAATGACACACATACAGTAACGCCAAGAGTTTTCTTCTTCTTTTTTCTCAAGATTTTATTTATTTGATAGACAGAGAGCACAAGCAGGCAGAGAGAGAGGAGGAAGCAGGCTCCCTGCTGAGCAGAGAGCCCAATGCAGAATTCGATCCCAGGAACCTGGGATCATGACCTGAGCCGAAGGCAGAGGCTTAACCCCCTGAGCCACCCAGGCGCCCTTGGAGTTTTTTTTTTCTTAAAAACAACAGGCTTGCTACTGCTTAAAGATCATCTGTGAGACGCGGATTATGTAATCCCCTCTGAAAAGTGTAAAAACCATTATCCACTGGAATAAATGAAGAGCCACATCAACTTTTACTTAAAAATTTCAGGGAAACTATTTCATAACTATGTCTGGAATTTGTTCTGGTAACTAATTTTAGCGGGATGGCAAATTCTAAAATAGACAAATCTGAGGCTAACTGTGGATCCACCGGTCGGTTTCCTTCTCCGTGGCAGTCGGGGGAGTAGCAGCGACCCACTCAAGACTGGGGTGTGGTGGGAAGGGCTCCACGCCTGTAGGACTTGTGGGTTCTGGAGTGAGTTACTTCACTGAGCCTTGGTTCTTTATCTGCAAATACAGTCTGAGTATCAAAATATCTATGTTCCGGGGTCTATTTCAAAACTCAAACCAGATAAGGGAAGGACCCTAGTTTAGTGCTTCCCACACAATCGATTGCTACTGTCATTTTACTATAGAATGGACAACCGTGACTGTCTCCTGACGTGAGTGTGCCGTAAGTTATTTATGGCAGACACAAGAGAAGGAAGTTTGAACACTGCTCTGATCTAGGACGAATTATAGATTTCTAAGAAAAAAACGTTCGATGCATTGGCAAGATTTCCTCCTAACTTTTCTGGCTCTGGAAAGAATTTTAGAAGCCGGGCTTTCTGGTCTTCCTACTTATGATAATCAGATCTAAAGCTAACCCCACAACAGTCTGGCCCTAAAGTATGCAAGCAGACAGGGACTGCTCTTACTGAGGACAAATCTTTAAAGGAGAAGCCTCTAGAAGCTGATGATGATGACGGGACAGCAGGCCAGACTCTAATCTGAGCCGAGTGGTTGGAAACGAAGTCCCCTGTGTCTGTGGGGGCGGGGGCACGTTCAGTCCTCAGCCAGCTCACCCGCAAGTGGCAAGCCGCGACGACCTCCAGCAATGCTGGCAAAACCAACCAACTGAATGACGCTTCACCGCTTGGAAACTCGGTATCGAGTCATCCAATTCTGGTTTCTGAGAAGCTCGTCATCTGAAAACTAAGCCTGATGCTCTGGGCAGGGGTTTCATCCCAAGGTCCTAATGGTTCTCTTTATTCTGTAACCCACTTAAAGGGAAGAGAAGAGGCAGGGGAGGGGAGAACAGGGAGGAGGAAGGCAGGCATCGGGGATGAAAACTGCTTTTACTTAGCTGGTCTGGTCGTTCTCCCCCTGGAGCCTGTTACAGACAGAGCCGCCCTGTCCTTTAGTCTCTCCCTCTTGTCCTCGCCCTGCCCGACCCCTCTGAACCCCACGGAGCTCCTCTGCAGGGATAATAAGCTCCTGCCGCAGGGAAACACAACAGGATGGAGGGAACCTCTGTCCGTTTCTTTAACAGCCCCTTTATGCTGCTCTGGGCACAGAGGCAGAGCGGGGGCGGGGGGGGGGGGTCTAGGGAGCCCCCCGGGGGGAGGGGAGGGAGCTGTCTCCTCCCAGGCTCTGCCTTGTCCCCTGAATTATTCTAAATACTAGGGTTTGCCCTTGTTCCACAATTTTTTTTTTTTTTGTAACGTGGCTTTGATTGGATGGTGGCGGGGGTCCAGGAGCTCAGACGGGGTCTCCGTAAGGCACGTGATGGGCTGAATTGTGCCCCCCGCCCCATGTGGTGAAGGCCTCCGCTCCAACGGTACGAGCTGGAGCCAGGGCTTTGAGTAAATGAGGTCCTGTGAGCCGGGCCCTGGTCCAATAGCCTTGGTGTCCCTGTGAGTGAAAGAGCCACCAGAGACCCACGCACACAGAAGGGAGGCTCTGGAGGACGAGGCTACCCAAAAGCCAAGGACGGGGGGCTTAGGAGAGACCAACCCTTCCAACACCTCAGCCTTGGACTTCTGGCCTCCAGAGCTGTGAGGGAAAATAGAAAATAGATACACGTATCTTCCTCTTTTAAACACCTTTTCTCTTGTTTTTCTATTGCTGCAACTTTTATTTTATTGTTATTATTTTATTAGAGAGAGAGAATGTGTGTCCATGTGTGTGTGGCGGGGAGGGGACTGGCTGGTGAGGGGCAGAAGGAGAGAGAGAATCTCAAGCAGACTCCGCACTCAGCGCAGAGCCCAATGCAGGGCTCGATCCCATGACCCTGAGATCATGACCTGAGCTGGAATCAAGAGTTGGGTGCTTAACTGACTGAGTCACCCAAGTGCCCCACTGCAACTTTATTTCAAAAACTGAATTATTTAGTAACTTGGCATACAATAAGCTGCACGGGTTCAAGGTAAAGTCTGCTGCATGCTATTGCAAAACAAGTTGCTCTAAGCATTTATATACAGACCTTTATATGGACCTTTATATGTTTCATTTCTTTTGAGTAAATAATTAGGAAAGGACTTATTTATTTATTTTTTGGTCATATGGCAGGTATGTTTAATCAAAACAACCGGTTTATTTTCTGAAGGGGTAGTGCGGTCACACATCCTTCTAGCAGCTTAGGAGAGTTCCAGCTGTTCCCAATCCCGGGATATTTGGTATGGTCAGTTTTGTTTTTTTTTTTTTAAATTTAAACTCAATTAGCCAACATATAGTATATACATATGTACAAATAGTACACAATTAGTTTCAGATGTAGAATTCAGTTATTCATCTTTTGCATATAACACCTACTGCCCATCACACCATGTGCCTTCCTTATCCACCATCCACTTCCTTCCTTCCCCTCCCCCCCGCCCTTCCCCCGACCCTTCCTGCAACTATCAGTCTGTTTCCTATAGTTAGGAGTTTCTCACGGTTTGTCTCCCTCTCTGATTTCTTCCCAATCAGTTTCCCTTCCTTCCCCTACACAGTCAGTCTCTTTAATTCTAGATATTCTAATAGCCACGTACTGCTATCTCCCTGGGGCTTTCATGTGTGTTTCCCTAATTTTCATGTGCTTATTACCCATATATTTTCCTGGGTGAAGTATCCATTCAAATCTTTTATTCATCCTTTAAAGGAGTTGTTTGATCTCTCATTACAGGGTTTTGAGAGTTCTTTCTATATTCTGGATACAAGTCCTTATCAGATAGATGATTTGCCAATGTTTTCTCCCCTCTGTGGCTTAGTTTCCAAATATTTGCGGTTTTTCTAGATGCCTTTCAGTGTCAATTTTTTTCTTCAGTATTGATTTCTAACTTAATTCCATTGTGGTTAGAGAACCTATTTAGTATGATATGGTTCCTTTAAAATTTATTGACACTTAATTTGTGGCCCAGAGTATGATCTGTCCTGGCAGATGTTCTGTGTATGTTCGAAAAGAGTGTGTATCCTGTTGTTCGAGTATTCTACTGATGTCGGCTCGGTCAAGTTGGACTGCAGTACTGCCCAGGTCCTCTGTATCCCTATGAATTTTCTGTTTATTTGTTCTGAGGTGTTTAAAAATCTCTGACTATATTTGTGGCCTTGTCTGTTTTCCTATAGTTTTCCTCCATGTGTGTTGAAGCTTTGTTATTAGATACACAAACACATAGAATTATTAGGTCCTGCTAACGAAATGGCCCTTTTACAATTATGAAACCACTCTTAATATCCTCGTAATGTTCTTTGCTCTAGCTCTGTTTTGATACCACTCTAGTGTTCTTTTGAATGCTATTAGAGTTTTCCCAGCCCGCTTCTTTCTAAACTACTTATGTCTTTATATTTAACGTGGGTTTCTTGTAATGCATCTGAGACTTGCCTTTGTAGTCAGTCTGACAACTCTGTCATTTAGACCATTTATATTTAATATGATTATTGACATAGTTGGGTTTAAATCTACTTTCTTGTTATTCTTTTTCTCTTTGTCAGTCTGCTCTTTGTTGCTTGTCTCCTCTTTCTCTGCCTTCTTTGGATTGAGTATTTTTAATGATTTCATTTTCTTTCTTGGTTGGTTTATTAACTCCAACTCTTTGCTGTATTGTTTTAGCGGTTTCCTTAGTGTTTATGCTACGCACACTTAATTTTTTCGCAGTGTACCATCGAGTGATGTTATTCTGCTTCATACAGAGACCTTGTGCTATTGTGGTTATATATTTTGCTTCTATATATTTTACAAACCCCACATTTCTATTATTTTGTTTTATACAGTCATTTATCTTTCAAAGAGACTTAAATACTAAGAACAGAAGTCTTTATATTTACCCATGTGGTTACTATTTCTGGTGCTCTTCAGCCCTTTGAGTAAATCCAGGTTCCTGTTTGGTCTAATTTTCATTCTGCCTGAAAGACTTCTTTTAATATCTCTTATACTTCAGGTTGGCTGGTGATCAATTATTTTGGCTTCTGCCAGTCTAATAAAGGTCCTTATTTCACCATAGTATTTGAAAGACACTTTAACTGGGTAAGGAAACATAGGTTGAGGATTTTTTTTCAGTACTTTAAAGATGTCACCCCACTGTCTTCTGGTCTGCATTTTTTTCTAAAGAGAAACCAGCTGTCAGTTTATCTTTCTTCCTCTGCACATAATGTACATTTTTTGTACTTTCATTTTTTGGTTTATTTTTGTGATTTTCTCTTTATCATTGGCCCTAAGTAATTTTTTGTATGAAAAATACTTTTTATTGAGTTATAATTGCCCTATAACTTTATATTAGTTTCAGGTGTACAGTGTAATGGTTTGATATTTGTATGCATTGAGAAATGATCACCACAGAGTCTAGTTAACTTCTGTCACCATGAGTAGTTACAAAACACTTTTTCTTGTGCCGAGAACTTTTAAGATCTATTCTCTTCTCAATGCTCACATGTGCAAGAGAGTACTAATCATAGTGACCACGTTGCACATTACATCCCTTGACATTACCTTTTTGTAACTAGAAATTTGTACCTTTTGACCCCCATTCACCCATTTACAGAGTTGAGTAGGATGAGCCTTGACGTTATTTTCTTCATGTTTCTTGTTATTTGGGGTTTGCTCAACATCTCAGATCTGTGGGTTTATAGTTTGTGTCAAATTAGGAAAATTTTGGCCATTAGTTCTTAAAATATTTTCACTCCTCTCCTTTGTCTCCTGTGGGACTCTAATCATATCTATTTTTCTTCACCTGATATTGTCCCAAAGTTCACTGGCATTCTTTCATCTTTTTTTTTTTTCCCGCCTTTTTTTGTTTCATTATAGGTAGTTTCTACTGTTCTGTCCTCAAGTTGACTAATCTTTCTTCTGCAATATCTAATCTTCTATTAATTAGAATATTTTTTCAATCTCAAACACTACGGGTTTTTGGGTTTTTTTTGACAGGACGTTGGATTTATTGGTGGGCATGAGTATGACGGGAAGGGGTAGTGCCAAGTTTTTCATGAGTGCAGAGCCCTCCATTTGTCCAAGGGACCATGGTTAGGGATGTATTTGACCCCACAGCCATCTGGGATAAGCCGCTTTTCAGCCACCATGTCTTCGAATTCATCCACATTGAACTTAGTAAAGCCCCACTTCTTGGAGATGTGGATCTTCTGGCGGCCAGGGAACTTGAACTTGGCCCTGCGCAGGGCCTCAATCACATGCTCCTTGTTCTGCAGCTTGGTACGGATGGACATGATGACTTGGCCAATGTGCACCCTGGCTACTGTACCCTGGGGCTTTCCAAAGGCACCCCGCATACC
Organism: Meles meles; assembly: GCF_922984935.1. Classification (NCBI taxonomy): domain Eukaryota; kingdom Metazoa; phylum Chordata; class Mammalia; order Carnivora; family Mustelidae; genus Meles; species Meles meles. Next base: position 16,023,174 of record NC_060070.1, read on the forward strand.
AGTCTGCAGTCTAAATTGGAGATAGCCATGAGGTCAGACCCCAGCACCCACCAAAAGGGCCGTCTCCAAGGTCCCTTAGGGCAACCCATACAATCAACAGGCTGCATACACTACCGAGGAGGCCACTGTTTGCAGCCGTGGCACGCTGTCAAACACTACAGTTTTTTATCTCTAAAAGTCTGATTTGTCATTTTTATGTCTTCTGGCTCCACTCAACATGTTATATCTTTCCTCCGGTTTCTTGAACATATATATGGACTACCATCACAATAACTGTTCTCATGTCCCTGTCTACTAACGCTATCTTCTGTGTCATTTACAGGCTAATTTTGATTGACTTCTCTCATCAGCGGTTGTATTTTCCTACCTGTTTGCATGCCTGGTAATTCTGGACTGGCTGTCAGATATTTGATCTTATTGGATCCTGGATATTTCAGTATTTTTATGCTTAGTCCTGGGATACATTTAGTTACTTAGAAACAATTTGATCTTCTGGGATTTTGTTTTACAGTGGTGTTGGGTGGGGCCGGAAATGTATCTGGTCTAGGAATAATCTTTCCCCTACTGAGGCAAGATCCTGCTTAGTATTCTAACCAGGGTCCCCTGATTATGAGGTTAAGGTACAGGAAGTAGTAGGCACCTTTTCCTGGCTGTGTGTGGGAGCCAGGCACTGGTCCCTCTGATTCTTTTGGGTGATCCTTTCTCGGCCTTCTCTACACACAGGTATGTTCGCTTGAAAACTAAAGGAGGACCCTCAGTGGGCCTTCAGAGCTCTCCTCTCTCTGTGTGTGTAGTTCTTTCTTCTCTGGTATCGGCCCTGCAAACTCTAGATGCTTTGGTTTCCCTGGACACTCAGCTCCATGACTTCAACTCAGTGAGACAGTTGAAGTTTTCTGGGTTTCCTCCTGCTACGCAGCACCATGAAACCTCTTCTCCAGGAAACAGTACAGGCCACTAGCTGGACTCATCTTGCTTGTTTCCCACTGCTCAGAGATCAAGATCTTTTGCTGCCTGATGTCTGAAGTCTTCTGTGATAGTTTCTCAAATACTTCACCTAGTTTTTAGTTGTTTCAAATGGAAGGGTAAATCTGGTCCTTCTTTTTCTATCCTCACTAGAATGCAATTTATTTTTAAGACGGTTATATGCCATTGGGTGAGATATTATTGTTATAAATGTTGAGTATAGATTTTACAGGCTGATGGGGATTTTAAAGGTTACTATGACATTACTCACTCTACGTGCAAGGTAAGGTTATTGGAAACACGGTATTTTTACATATAATAACAGAACTGGACTTTAGGATACATAGTCCAAGAACAAAATTATATTAATAATTAAGGTCCAATGGCACAATACAAAGGGCTAAAAATTGAATCACTTTCTTAAACCCAGAGCCAAAATTCCATTCATTTATCAACATGTAAAATAAATACAGGAATTCTCTGTGTGTGTGTATGTGCGTAAAAAGTTTGCAGTCTTGGGGCGCCTGGGTGGCTCAGTGGGTTAAAGCCTCTGCCTTCGGCTCGGGTCACGATCCCAGGGTCCTGGGATCGAGCCCCACATCGGGCTCTCTGCTCCGCAGGGAGCCTGCTTCCTCCTCTCTCTCTGCCTGCCTCTCTGCCTAGTTGTGATTTCTCTCTGTCAAATAAATTAAAAAAAAAAAAAAAAAAGAATCTCCCCCCCACCAAAGCGCAAAAAAAAAAAAAAAGAAATAAAGCAATATACTTTTACATTTAAGTTTACACATTGAAAACCAATGTTAAAAGAAAAGGATTCTTTAGTTACTGTTGAGTTATCTACTTCTCTCAGTCGGAATAAGCTGGTTTTCTCTGAACTTTTCTTTTTTTGGCAAGGCAGCTCCTTTCCTCATTGTGTCTGCTACTGACACAAGCAGCCAGAGCCATCTGAAGTTCAGTGTGCCTCGGTCCGCTGGCGTCTCAGTGACCTTGGTGAATGAAAGCTTCTCATGATGGCACATTCTCAAATAAATCTGTGGCTCAGGCATCTGACATGTGTCTGAGTAATTCACTAGCACATTCAAGTACAGTGATACCGTCAGCCCATTAGCTATCTTCTCAGAGAAACCACACCAATAAAGCCTGGATTTTTCATATACATACATATACATGTTATACATATGTATGTATATATAATACTATATACATATATCCTACATATTTATATATTATGATATATAACATTATATATATTATATATAATTACAGAATATATTTACATTTATATTTATATATTTCCATATAAAGAATACAAAGTATCAATGTCAACGCACTTTCCATCAGCAAATAGTTGTATCAGCACCACCTGTCTCCCAGCCTACTTTCATTTTCACTAAAATCTCACTTTTCCTTCCTCTTCATTCTCTCTCTCCAACCATTACACCTATTGTTATGTAATTTTCTGGAAGCCCAAAATCAATCTGGGCTTATGTGAGAATTTAATTTCAAACACAAACATCTCCCAGATGAGGCCGGATGGCAAACATTTGTTTCATACGCTGTTATGTTTCAGAAGTGACCGGAGCAGGGTTCTGATTGCCCTAAATGAACTGGAGGCTTCCAGACCGGCTGCCTCCTTCCCTGCAGTCAGTGGGGATTTCCACAGGGGAAAGGATGGGGCTGGCTCTCTGCCTCAGGCCCTTTTCATTTCATTCCCACCAGTACTTGGGGACACTGGGAAAGTAAAAACAGTTCCCAGTGGGAAAGAGGTTAGGGGGTCCTGAGACTGTCTGATGAACTTATTACCCAAACATAAAATTGCACGGACCTCTCTTCTTATAAATCACAGGCTGAAAAAACAATGGCCAACATGCCAAATCTAGCTGGCCACCTATTTTTGTAAATAAAGTTTTATTGGAATATAGCAACACTCACTTGCTTATATATTGTCTAGGGCTGCTTCTGCACTAGAGTAGCAGATCTGAATCGTTAGGACGGAGACTGTATGATCTGAAAAGCCTAAAATATTTACCATCTGGCCCTTCATGGACAATGTTTGTTGACTTCCATTCTAAAAGAGAGCGTGAGAAGAATGTGGATATTCTACAACTTTCCTTAAAGACATCAAAACCATTCTGTAACTAGTGAGGTTCAGATGTCAGCTGAATGAGATGGGCTGGTGATGGTCTTCGAATCTAGATTACTGGTTGAACGAGAAACACATTTTCCAAAAGGACATTCGCCTGGTATATTCTCAATGTTTCAGGGGATTGGTGGGGTGGAATCATTCCCAGGTTGAAAGATATTTAAATATAAGTGGTAGTACGTTACTTTATAACCTTTTTTTTTTTTAAAGAATCTACTTCATAAAACCTGATTTGTAGGTTGTAGATAGGGAGTTTTACTCGGAATCTGGTTTTCTTTCATTTTAATCTCCTCAGTTCTTGGAGATGTGACCTCTTCTTGCACCCAAGGGTGTAACATTCTGTTTTACCTGGGCCAGAGGTGGGAAGTCTGTCGGTCTCTGTGTCATCCAAAGGCTGAGAGAATGACACTTACTCTTGCTAAGAGTCAACGGAGCCAGGTCCTCTGTGTTAATGAGGAGCACTTACTCAACGTTGGAGAGGTTAGTGTTCTACTGTGCATTGAAACAGAAAACAAAGGTTCTATGGCATGTTCAGGTTATCAGTGGCAACTGCTGAGGGATCTATGATCTCAGAACTCTGACATGCCAGCTGATAGGAACTTGTCCTTGCTACTGTCCTTTTAGACCTGGCCTTCTGTCATGTAGAACTGTCTGGCAAGTGGGCCCAAGGGCCTTGATTGGCTCTGAGACGAGAGGGTCACCAGAGGGACCTTACGAGGAAAGTAATTCCTGGCTAGGTAGTAAACAGAACCAAGGACATGCAACGCTTACTCCAGAAACACCAAGGCCTGCTGGAAGAAGGGAAGCTGCTGGGGCAAAGTGGGTTAGCTAGCATGGAAAGGGGTACTTTCCTAAATGAAAAATCAAAGGGACTGCAGTGGGAAAATAGTATAGTGGCAAATCTGATTGGGGTGAGGAGTGGTAAAGGGAAAAAGGCGGAGTAAGCTAGAATCTACCGGATGGATTTTGTATTTAGTTTTTGCCACAAATGGACAACATCCAAAAGCCCTGTGGTCTATCAGAACAGCAAGAGAGCTGCTGGTTCACCCCTGACCGTCCTTTACTCTTCCTGGCTACATAACCTGGAGGGCTAGGGGGACCCCATTAAACAACAACAAAAAGTACCTCATTAAAAACAATGTGATCTCCATGTACCTGGGTTTGGGCCTTATGACTGCAGTCATTTTGGAATGAAGCCACAGCTAAAATACCATAGGGTAGAGGCGGCTGAACTTCAAATATGAACTCAGTACTCAACGTACCCCATCCCCTCAACCCCCTGTCACCAGACCCGCCTTTCCCAGCATCCCAGTCTGAATTCCTCATCTTTCACCAAGACCATCCCAAATTATGATTGATGTACAGACTGCAATAAAACGATACCATAGTTTTAGTCCTTTCCAAAAATTTAATGAAATCAGGCACACTGGCACCAGTCCACAGGAAAGGGATCAAAGCTGGATACCATAATCACTGGCTTCAAAGAAACTGAGCTGAGTTCAAAGAAATAAGGCTGTGGACAAGTACCGAAGCCATTCTTGAGAATACTGATGGTCAGTCCCGTGAACGTGTCACTGCTGAAAATGCCAAGTGTGGTAAAAGTGGTCACTTGCTGGCCCACATAAGGAACTTCTTCAACGTTTAGCTTTTATACTCTGTCCAGTTTCACTGTCCTATGTTGTCAGTAAATGACTTTTAGGTTCAAAAATTAATGCAATTCCTAAGAAGCTTAAGAAATTTCTATTTAACTTTGGAAAAAAGTAATCTGGGCTGTATACTCAGAGTATTGAGAGAGTCTCCCAGGATTAGCGAATGGAAACATTAAAAGCCTGAAAAAGTACTGAAAGAGGAGAAAGGTCAGAGAGTGGGCTGGGAGCATATGGATGTTGTAACTGAATCCTCAGCTCAAGAAGAAGCTGACCTGCAGCGGCTCCTTAGAGCCGTGAGGAAATGCCTCAGGATGTGAAAGCCCTGGTAGCGATATTAACTGCGTCCAAGAATAAAAAGTGAAAAATGATACTGGAAAATCCTGAGGTGTCTCCATCTCCATCCCTGATAAGATCTTGGCTCAAGTTCCTCTCAATGGGTCACCAGGCAAAAGGCAGCGGTGTCCCGTAAACTCACAGCGTGGCTTTTTATTCTGGTGCGGTCAGGCGGGCATGCCTCTGTGGCTACAGAGAGGAGGGCAGCATAAACTCCCCTTTGTCATCTTTTGATTTAATCAAAACACAGGGCTGCTATCAGATCTGTTGTCTAGCTCTTGTTTCGGTTTGTTTACCCAGAAGTCTCCTCTGCCGCCAACGGAGGGAATCGGAATTGTGTAAATCCGCTCTTTCACGGAGCCATGCCCGAGAGTCAACTTGGTATTCAAACGCTACCTTCAAGTCCTCTTGGATGTCCCTTGACGCCTCGCTAAAAATGACAAACATGCAATCAGAAATAACCACCCGCTGTTCACAAGCTCCGCAGGCCCACGCAATAGTAAGTGGGACACCGCATCCGGGGGACATCGGCAGAAAGGAAGGAATTAACGGTGATGCCGAGCAGCCAGGCTGCCACGGACGTTCCAGGTCCTGGGGAAGAGCTGAGCACGTGGAGGGCCCGGGTCACGGGGTTGGAGAAATTTCACCCCCCAAGTACACGGGGATGCGTGCTCCTACGTTTAACATGCAATCTCATTTCCAGGGTTTGCGGGCAAGAAGCTGTTATTTATTCCTTACGAAACTAATAAAAATTGTAATGTAAAAGAGGGATGAGATAATCTGTGATACTGTTCTGTGGTCAAACTAATAGAAGTTGATCTTGTAATAAGGAAAGGGATATGGCTTTAACACTTACTTATACGTCCAATGACGACCTGCAGACGCTGCTTTCATGCTGAGCATGAAAGGAATGAAAGGAGCAACGGTAGGAATTTTATGGAAATAAGATGAGAAACCTTAAGTCTGAGAGGACCTTCTTGGGGGCCTGGGGGTGGGACGCTCAATCATCCCAATAGGGATGCACTCTACTTTCTGGAAGCTCCAGCCATAGACAAAGGATTGACCCACCCTTCCTGTGGTTCTTCTTCTTCTTCTTCTTTTTTTTTTTTTTTTAAAAGATTTTATTTATTTATTTGACAGAGATCCCAAGTAGGCAGAGAGGCAGGCAGAGAGAGAGGGGAAAGCAGGCTCCCCACCAAGCAGAGAGCCCGACGCAGGGCTCGATCCCCGGACCCTGAGATCATGACCCAAGCTGAAGGCAGAGGCTTAACCCACTGAGCCACCCAGGTGCCCCATACTGTGGTTCCTTTTAAGCAAAATCACTATGTTTAAGAAACCAAATGCTATCCAACCTTTATAGTATGGGGACTTTCTTTCACTTTACTTGATTTTAGCCAAAAGGTGGAGAAACGATTGGGGATTTTTTTTCAAAGTAGAAAATGAGCTCCTATGGATAGAATCCGTTCAGCATGGAAACGTGTCGTGACAGTTCACTGTAAAGGAAGTATCCATGCTTTTAAAGGACTTCATATTTCATACATGCCAACCTCTGCCCGTACCTAAACACAGTCGTGTCTGCCTACGGGAGACGCTGGATTTATTTGCTCCACAGACCAGGCACAGCCTTTGGAGTCTTGCCTGCCCAGCACGCTTATCCTGGTTTTCCTGTAACCACAGAGGCCACTCTATGTGGCATGGGTGGGTCTGTCCTGCCCACAGGGATGGGGTCAGCACCGGGACGTGAGGCCCACAGGGCCTGTCAGGGTATTCCTGACTCCCACAATGTAGACGGCAGGACAGAGTGTTCTTCTTCCTCTGAGACAGTGAGTTTCAAGTGTGAAGCAGGTCACTTGGTGACAGGAAGGGCATCACGCCAACGGAGGCCAGACTGAGAACCGGAGAGCAAAAGACAGGATTCAGACCTCAGCCGCAGCTAAAGCCACAGGACCCAAGAACTTTTTTGTTTTCTGGGTCAACTCCTTCCCTCTTTTTGTCTAAGTGTGAACTGAGTTTTTTCTTATTAGTGACTAACCAGTGTTCTGACAGTGAGCGTCAGGCCTCAGCGGTTAGGAACGATTCCACTCCAGGTCCCTGCCCAGGGCCCTCGGCCTCTGGAGAAGGGAGGTACTAGAAGGAGGCAGGAGAGGAGTCAGAAGCCACCAGGGGTGGGGGGCCAGTGGTACCGGAGTCCCTTGCAGGCCCTCCGTCCCATAGATAAGGAAACAGACTTGCATGCTCATTTGCTTGCCTGAGAAGCTCTTCCTTTTGCTAACCTGTCCTTGCTGTCAGCCTAGAGCGGCATTTCGGATATTCCTAAATTAAATCATGCCCGAGGTGCAAATCTGTAAGTAAATGTGCAGGAGGTTGTTTAAGACTATTAACACACTTTTCAAGATGAGCAAACATGTGCTAATCTTGAAGCGTTAGAAGCTATGATTTGGTTTAATCTTTTATACATATATATATATTTTTGAAGAATGATATTAAACCAATCTTCAGTAAAATAAACAAAAAATCAGATCCCTATTTCTGACAAGTTAAAAACAATTTAACTCTTCAAGGGAATGCCTCAGGAATGTAAGAAATGGCATAAAGAGACAAATTTTAGGGCTGCCTGCGTGGCTCAGTTGGTTAAGCAACTGCCTTCGGCTCAGGTCATGATCCCGGAGTCCCAGGATCGAGTCCCACCTCGGGCTCCCAGCTCCATGGGGAGTCTGTTTCTCCCTCTGACCTTCTCTCCTCTCATTCTCTCTCTCACTCTCTTTAAAAAAAGAAAAAAAAGAGAGACAAATTCTGGATGTACAAAAACAAAGTGAATTTCTTTGGAAGTGAACTCTGTAAGTGAAATCAGTGGTTTTTAAGAGACAACTCCTCAAATTGACTCTTTTTGCCAAATATTAAACTTACTTTTCTCTCTTTGTTTTTCCAAGACTTTAAAATAGTATATTTTTTAAGACAAACAATTTGATTATGTATTTTGAAAGACTCTCAGTCTGTGGGTTCATCCAGGAGTGGCCAGGTCCCAGTGGAAAGATTCATGACAAAGATACACTTATCTTTTAAACTCCTCCAAATGCTCACAACTCCTTGCAGTAACTATAATATCACATTGTGCTTTATTCTAATTATTGGTCCCTTGGAAAAACAAAACAAAATAACACAACATCAAAAACTGGAACACAAGGGGCGCCTGGGTGGCTCAGTGGGTTAAAGCCTCTGCCTTCGGCTCAGGTCATGGTCTCGGGGTCCTGGGATCGAGCCCCTCGTCAGGCTCTCTGCTCAAGCGGGGAGCCTGCTTCCTCCTCTCTCTCTCTGCCTGCCTCTCTGCCTATTTGTGATCTCTGTCTGTCAAATAAATAAATAAAATCTTTAAAAAAAACAACAACTGGGGGGCGCCTGGGTGGCTCAGTGGGTTAAAGCCTCTGTCTTCAGCTCAGGTCATGATCCCAGGGTCCTGGGATCGAGCCGCAGATCGGGCTCTCTGCTCCGCAGGGAGCCTGCTTCCTCCTCTCTCTCTGCCTGCCTCTCTGCCTAGTTGTGATTTCTCTCTGTCAAATAAATAAAATATTAAAAAAAAAAACAAAAAAAACAACTGGAACACAATTCAGATCTTTGGTTTTAAAGGTATGTTTTTAAACCCTTCATTAATTTCCAGCATGAGGCCAGATAATGTAATGTGATGGCTGGCCTTACTTCTCCCTTCCCATTTTTGACTTTGGGTGTTTAATTATTCCGTTTGCTTAAATGTCTAAATACATTCGCAGAAGCTTGCAACAGTATCAAATGGAAGCTTTATGAACTTGTCAATATTATTTTTGGCTTGCTTCATGGAAAGGAAACATGCTATGCTAAAAGCACAAAATTCGGAATAGGGAAATAAGCAAATCACTCTTACATCTGTATGACACATATTTGTTGGTAAAACAGACAAGAAGAGAGAGATAGGCGTTTAACTGGATTATTAATCTTGCAAAATATTCACCCCTTTTCCTATGCTATGCTGCACAACGTCAATTAATCATGCTGGAAAGCTGGAAGAACAAAGACTGTTTTGATGACAAATGAGACAGTAAATGAAGCTGAGATAGGAACAAAGATTTGAGAGGGAGGTATTTTGATTCTTTTTTAGTATATACGCGCAGATGATACAAATGATGGCAACTTGGTTTAGAACCTACGTTTTGCCATTGAGTTTGACTTTGTATATGTTCTATCACATCCCCTGAGACAACTAAGAATAATGCACAACTGCCTGTTAATAACCACACAAAAAGTGGCAAGTGCGGGCAAATGCATGTAATCTAGGCATCAAAAGGCCACAGTGGCCATCAGAGAAGGCTACATGTTTCGGCTCCAAGGTTACCTCTTAGAACCAGAGCCAAGTTACATGCGCTGAGCTAACGGACGTCTCACAGAACAGCAGTCTCACTGTTCTTCTCGTCTGCTCTATCCAAGCTCAAGGCCACCCAAGAATGAAATCCAAAATTGAATAAATATGCAGCAACCTCATTTTACAGTCTTCAAGTTCTACCTTGTCCTTTATCAGAGTTTCAAGCTAATAATGAACTTGTTTTGAGTTTGACTTATTTTCATTTCCCACACCCAAGGGGTCACCCTGCTCCCTCTTGCCCCCAACATGACACCAAATATACAAAATGTGCTTTTTAAAATCTTGCTCCCGGCCCCAGAAGGTAAGTAATGTGATGGCAAAGGCTTTGTCACATTTATTTTTTTATTTTGATTTTTTAAAAATATTTTTTTGATTTATTTGACAGAGATCACAAGTAGGCAGAGAGGCAGTCAGAGAGAGAGGAGGAAGCAGGCTCTCCACAGAGCAGAGAGCCCGATGTGGGGCTCGATCCCAGGACCCTGAGATCATGACCTGAGCTAAAGGCAGAGGCTTAACCCACTGAGCCACCCAGGCGCCCCTGTCATATTTAATTTATTCATGGTGGCTATTCGTGGTGTCTGGAAACATAAAAACACGAATAGACATAAGAGTAAAGAGGAAAAATAGGTCTTAATCATTTATTGGCCTTTGATACCAAAGGTTGATTGGACATCGGTGACTGGTTTAGTGGCTGCTTGGAAATTCCATCCAGAGGGGAAGGCCTTGATGTGATCAGCTTGGCTTTTCACGTTCTGAGAACCAGGGTTTTGGTGAAATAAGTTGCATTAAGCAAACTTACAAAGGGCCTGTTTTATAGTCTAAATGCCATTTGATTCATTTACGGACAATGCATGACCTTGCCATTTTGAGAGACAGTGTGGAGTGACGGGAAAAGCAAGAGATGTGGAACAGAAGAACGTGTAGCCAGAGGCACGTTGAGGGGCCTCCGTTTTCTCGCTTATGTATCGGGACAGTTGGACCAGATGACCTCTCGCATGAGGATCTGGAGAAACACAACGTTGGGCTTTCTCACTGTTGGAACTTTGGTTTTAATAACATTCTGAGGAGCTAACGGCTGCAGCATTTATAGCATACATCTCGTCATCAAACCCTCGATCCAACACCCAGCTGTGCAGTGACCTTCCTCACTTGAACTAGTGACAGGTGCGTCACCCAACATGTCCAAGGTGGAATTCATGTTTGTGCAGAGAAGAGTTAACACAGCAGGCCTGAGAATGCTATCCTTCGACCCGCTTGCAAGGCTGGTGTCTGTGACTTGGACTCTGGGAGGGTTCCTTCCATTCTCTAACTCCCAACGGTGGCTAGCAGCATGGTTTATACCGAGGACACTTTGTTTTTTCCAGTCTGGAATTGGATGTGCCAGGCAGAGGGGGGCCTATGTCATCAGCCACCCTAAACAAGTCCTCGGTGCGAGCTTCCCTGGCAGACCACCTTTCTCACGTGTTGCCACAATTTGATGCCGGAAGGATTAAACATGTCCAGTGTGACCCCCCAGGAAGAGGGCTCTTGGAAGCTTGAGCCAGGCCTCCTGGGGATGTCACTGCACGTGCCTTTTCCCTCTGCTGATTTTGTTGTAATAAGTCACAGCCCCAAGTCTGACTATATGTACAGTCTGTGACTCTGGTGACGTGCTGAAGCTGGGGGGTGGCCTTGGGTTCTGTTATCTTCCTCCTAAAGCTGTGTGTTCTCTTTTACTGCTCATCAAAATAAGGACAAACTGACCTATTGCAGGAACGAGTCAGAAATGTGAGCCCTTCTTGAACTCTCTCCTCCCCTCCTGTTCATACAGCCCAGTTTATTTGACCCCTGTCATAACTCTCACACCTGCCTCCTTCTCTCATCTTCCTAGACCTCCGTCCACTCTGGTGTCATTTGCTTTCCTAACTACCAACCACCTCCTAACTAGGTTTTCAGGGTTCTAATCTCTCTTTTCCCCTCTCCACCCTCCAGACCCCTGTCAGAGGGAATCTGCCTAAAATGTGAACACAAGCGGGATACTGTTGTTTAAAATCCCCCGGCCCTGGGTGTTGCCTTCCTGCCCGCTGTCATATCTCGTACTCACTCAGAATCCTGTTACTTGCACACACAGTCACGGTCACAGAGAATTTTAGCCGTGCTTTCTAATGCCTTGATGCTTTATGCTCCCGTCCCCAACACCTGGCTAACTTGTTCTCATGCTTCACAACCAGGCAACCCCGTGCCCTGCCTGCCACGCTCCCCAGCCCCACCAGTCCTCAGTGTCACCTGTTCCTGTGGGCTTGGGAGCACGTTGATATGCTTGGTCTCTCAGAAGGAAAGTGCTCTTGGCTTTTCAAGTGTCTGTGTATTTAACTGCTGTCCCTCACCAACTCCTTGAGGTTAAGGTCCAGGCCTTTGTTGTTTTGTTGTTCTTTCTCATGGCCTAGTACACAGCACTCGTCCATAAATATTGAAGGAGTGAATCAGAAATAAGGAATTTGTGTGGCGGCACAGTGATGCATTCATTTAGCTAGAATGGCCCAATGAATCATCACTGTTTGCCTGAGTATCTAAAGGAAATGGATGAGTCAATGAGAAAATTAGCTTCAGCGAGGGAACTCTCACCTGGATTCTCTTGGTGACAGTAAATTCGTATTCCTCAGTCTCCCCTTTTCTCAATTCCAGGTGGTCTTACACCTTCTGCTGCCCGCATTCCGCCCTGGGGCAGTGTACTTAATTCTTCACCATGTAAATATTAATGGAGTTGTTTGGGTCAGATTGTTCTGAATTGCTTCCCACAGATTCAGAGCTGTTTATCTTAGCGATGTCCGCTTACTGACCTTGGCCTGCTTTGCCCTTATTTAAATCCTAGTATCTTCCTCCAAGTCTCTACTGTTCCCTCCCTACATTACTTGAAGGATTTGAGTCCGGAACCAAGCAAAGCCAAAATCTACTGGAAGCACTGACTTCCTCATAAATAAAACGGATGATTCCCTGGTGCCTTACTTAACACACCGAGGAGGAGCCTCTCTTTACCATCTCGTGGCTGATCTAGACATGCCCCCAGGACAGCGAGCACAGCCAGTCTCCAGGGAGAGGGTTCTGAATGCCGCGTCAAGGACACGCGAGGAACCGCTCTGGAACATGCCGGTCTCCAGGTAGTCTGTTGAGCAAGAAATACTCGACATCTCTACAGTTTCCAGGAATGAAAACTGTTGAACAAAATGGTAGGAGAAGAGCCTCAGTACCTAGGGACAGGTTTGCCACATTTGCATCCTTTCGTAGTGGTCATTTCTCAGAAAAAAAGAAGAACATTCTTAACTTTTACACTCTGATCTCATAAAACACCAGTCGCGACCCGCTTTCTAACTACTTTGGCTCACAGCTACCGGGGACCCGGGGAGATCATCCCACCTCAGCGGTACGGGGACTTGCTCCATGGCAGACCCAAGACTTTCAGCCCAGGGGTCCCAACCCAGCGCACTCACCACTGTGCCTGCCTGCCCTTCACTGATTAGCTATCTTTTGGTTTAAAAATAAAAGTTCCTTTGGAAGTATTCTGAACTAGTAATATTGGTGAACTGCTATCAAATAAGTAAAAACAGTAAAAAACAACCCTTGGCACACACGAGCAGGTGCCCCCCTCCGCCCCCCCCCCCCACCTGCTTGGCCAGGCCACACCCACCCAGCCACGCAGCAGGGGACCAGGGCTTTTAGAAGGCACGAGGTCAGGGGTGCACATGAGCCACAGCCTTTCCTTCTTGGGGGACAAATCGCACTCCTCCCCAAGCCATAACTTTCATGATACAGCTCTATCTTGGGGGTTCAATGGGCTTCTGTAGGCAAATGACCATCGATCATATTGAAAAACTTGCAATGAGTGACTTTTGATGGCTGTCTGCCTGTAGGTCCCTTAAAGGCCAGCAAGCAGAACACAGTGCTGCAGAGCATGTCGAAGGAGCTTTCTGGAAGACGAGAAATGCTGCCTCCACTACCAGTGTGACCCCAACGCTCAGTGCTCCCCTGCGTCGGCTCCTCCATGAACCCCACGTGGCCCCGACCCTCCAGAGGGTCAAGCTGCACCAGAGCCATGTCGTGCCGAACTCTGTGTGTGCAGCTGTTTCTCTTTCATCAAAATAGCAATGTGGGAAGTCAGCCTGAGCTCTTGCTGGGGGCCGAAATGAAATAAGAAGACACTGAAACGCTCAGTACATAAGCCAGGGGTCGTCGCTGAAAGGCAACGAGCGTGACGATTCCGTGTGCCGCTTTCCTCAAAGAGAAGACTACTTCCTGGTGTGTTTTAACTGAGAGAGATAAGGTGGGAATACATCTTTGTGTGTCCTTTACGTCTAGGTCTCGCTGGTCTTAGAACATGCTGACGTGGCATCATTGCTTACATCTTGCTTCTTAGCCTTCCGTATGTCAAGTTCTTTCAGCAAAGAACTTGAGGGAGCTTGCCTTTCTTTCTTTGAAGATTTTATTTATTCATTTGAGAGAGAGAGAGAGACAGAGAGAGTACAAGCAGGGGGAGAGGCAGAGGGAGAGGGAGAACAGACTCCCTGCTGAGCAGGGAGCCCCATGCAGGGCTGGGGCTCAATCCCAGGACCTGGGATCATAACCTGAGCAGACCCTTAACCATCTGACCTCCCAGGCACCCCAGAGCTTACCTTTCAATAAAATTTAAAGATCAGATTGACAGAAGTCAGGATCACAGAAAATATAAACCAAATAGAAGTCAAGGTCCAGTCAGGCACTAGATGTGTGGTCCAGACATCCTACCATGATTAGGGCTCAGCTGTTTAATAGTTTTAGGCCTTCCCAACGACCAAAGTGGAAAGGGGAAAACAGTGAGGCCTAGGATATGCCTAGAACATGTATTTTCATTCTCCAGAGAAAGAGGCACAGAGAACAAAGTAAAACATTTCTAAATATTACCGACACTTAGGACTGGAAGGAATTCATTCAGTGCCGGAACTCCTGTGCTTTAAGCACGAAGCCTGGCATTTAGGACTCAGGGACAAATCGGAAGTCCCCACCCTCCTAGGACTCACCAAAGAACCACAACCCATTACTTTCTAGGGAAAGGCAAGCACATAGGTCTCAGAACTGGGAGCTGTGAACACTACAACAGAAGCCATGGCATAAAAGGAATGCAAAGAATTTATTGAACCCAGAGGACCTTCTCCTGTGAGGGACCTGGAAGGGCCGTGGGTCAGAGAAGTGTCCCGCACTCGCAAGTTGGTACAGTTGTTCCTTATAGCACCCATGTTCCTCGAAAGAGGACACTGTTTCAGAGGAAAAGCCAGACTGCACAGACTTCCAGAAGCACCATTTCCCAAGCAGGCCTGATTAAAAAGCCAGACAGCTGATAGTTCAAGGTCATAACCTCTGGCAATGGCATGGAGCGACTCTCTTCCACCACGCTGTGCTCTTATGCCTGGCAGGGCAGCCATGTGGCTGGCGGGGTTGACAGTGCCCAACCCAAAGAGACAGAGGCCAGGACTCAGCTTTGAAAACAGTTCTAGACCTGCTACAAGCACATAAATTAATGGGGGACAGAAATGCTAAGATCCGTACCCAAAAAAAGTGGCTGGGATTACGCCAGCTGATATTCAAAGATATTCGAAGCAAAGGTTTCAACTAGAAAAGTTACAGGAAAATCTCAGCATGTCACAATTAAAAGTTTACGTTTTCAGTGACATAGCCTCCTGCTAACCAAGTAGAAAAATTAGCCAAAAAGTTGATCCTGACTTACTACAATTTTAAAGACTATATGGAAATTAATGAATATCAAGGAATATGGTTTTGGATACCATCTGCTCCCACAGTGGGATTGGTTTTGGAGATCACTTGAAGCCACTCTTTCTTTTTTTTTTTTTTTTTTTTTATTTTTTATTTTTTTTTATTTTTATTTTTATTTTTTTTTTTTGAAGCCACTCTTTCTAATGAGATGGTTACCAGAACCAAGGGTCACTTTTCAGTAACTCCTATGATGTAAAAATAAGACCAAATCATCAGTACAAGGATGGTATACTCTTTCCTACGGGGCAAAGCCAGGGCTGAATGGCAGTTCTGCCCCTTACTAGTTCTTTGATCAGGGCAAGTTATTAAACCTCTCTGCGCCTTGGCTTCCCAAGGTCAGTGATATTACTTATTTGGGAAGGGCACTGTGAGCATTAAATCAAACAAGACACAAAAATTGCTCAAAATACCGCCTGACAGGCAGCAAGTGCTCAGTAAACGTTCGCTCTGATTACAGTTTTGATTTTTATTATCTTTATAATTTATGTAAGCATCCCTTTCTCTCTAGCTGCTTTTCTATGCATTTTTACACGGTCGAATTATGGGCTATGAATCTCATTGATTTTTCCACTAAGCGAATCAATTATTTCTCCAGGTCATTAAACATCCTAAACATACAAACACAGAATATACATAGAGACAATCCTTCTGGTCATGAAACTCTCTGGACATTAGTATCTTTAGCCCTCCTTTCAATGACCCTTTTTAAAAATTACACAATCCATTCAGGAGAGAAGAACGGATTCTTCTGGGGCTAGGAAGATGTCTGCTCCTGCGCTCATAGATAAGAAACGGAAAAAAAATAAGACAGTTACAGCTGCAGATCTGTGAACGCTTACTGAACGAAGGCAGGCAGAGTTTCTGTTTTTAGAGTTACAATACACAGAGAGCCATGTCTGCCTGTGGATAACCCAGGAGGGAGGACAGGGTGTCAGGGAGAGATGCAGAGTCGGCTGGGGCGACACTCCATCACTGTCCCCAGCTTGAGTCTGGGATCACAAAGAAGCACCAGAGCGGGATTTATGAGCAAATGTTCTTTTCAGCTCGGTAGATATTTTCCCCATCATGGCGTCCACGTCTTATTAATTGCTTACTGTCTGAATAAAAGAATCTACTTGAAGCTGTAATCTGGGAACTTAATGTATTCTTTTTTTTTCTAAAGATTTTATTTATTTATTTGACACAGAGAGCTCACAAGTAGACAGAGAGTCAGGCAGAGAGAGAGGAGGAAGCAGGCTCCCCGCTGAGCAGAGAGCCCAATGTGGGGTTCGATCCCAGGATTCTGGGATCATGACCTGAGCCGAAGGCAGAGGCTTTAACCCATTGAGCCACACAGGCGTGCCCCCCCCTTTAAAAAGATTTTATTTACTTATTTGACAGAGACTTAATATATTCTTGCTAAAGCTTTTGTTCTTTTTCCAGTGATGTGGTGGCGGCCATCTTCCCCCCTTCTCCCCCCTGCCCCAACCTGGTCTGAAATACTTCCTACTCCACGGAAAGATATAAGGTTCCCATTTCTGCCTTGAATGAAAACTAAAAGGGCTTCAAAGAAGCCAAAGAGATGTCCTGTTGGAATCCCTTTGTTAGGTGGTTTGGTGTCTCTTCTGCCTCTTCCTGCCAAAACGACTCCATTTCCAAAATGGAGCACATTCCATTCTTTATGACAGACTTATCAAAACTACAATGACCTCCAGCTGTCAAAACAGCTTGAAGAAAAAGTCAGTGACGGTTATTATAAATAATAGAGAACTTAAAGCCATTGACATGCTGATTTTTACCCACGTGACAAGTACGGGTAAGTGAATCGTTTTTAGTCAGCATGAAGGACTCCAAAGGAGTAATCCACTGAATTTATCAGGGACAGAAGGCCGACACTGGATGGATGTGGGAGCTGAGCCGCCCGTCCCCAGCCTGACCTTTAGCTGATCAGTCCTTGTAACAAGTACATAGGGGCCGGAATGAAAAACTGTCTCTTCATACGAGCAGTAGTCAGGACTTTTTCCTGCTCAAAGGGACCCTTTTGCATATCGTTGTGATTTTATAGGTTTGATGACAAGTTAACTCTCTGCCATTTTGAAATAGCTCCAACCATGTCATAAAAAAAGAGAGCGAAGCTAACGGGGACTCAGGTTATTGGTCCCAGTGGACGGACAATAACAGTGAGAGAGAAGGGAGGAACACGAAAGTGGAGGGTTCTAATGGATCGGCAGCATCAGGGCAAGTCAGACAAATAATGCCGGGCGTTCCTCAGACAAGAGAGTATTTCCTTTATTTGTAGGCCGATTCTCTTTATTTGTGTAATGTAGTCTGAAGCCACTTTAAAAGCTTTCGATTCGTCGCAAATAACAGCTCACTCAGAAACCAAATGATTGAGGCTTAATGACTAAATGCATATAGAAAGAGTGTTTCTCCACTCTCCCCACAAGCAGCCCGGCAGTACATAGGGGACAACCAGCTGTCCCCTTACCCGGCCCGGTGCCGCCCGTTCTGACATTTCTAGCCTCCTTGGTTCCCTGGGACGAGCTCCATCCTGGAAAAGGGCTCACACAGCCTGGGTGACGGCAACTGCCAGAGGTTTTGTTTCCCTGTTTTAAAGACAGTAAAGAATGACCTGGAGATCTGGCATCGTGGGCACGCAGGAGGTGGTCCTGCACACCCCCCCCCCCCCCCCGGACCACCGTTCACAGAACCTTCTAGGTTTTAAAATGGTCTGTTGCTCGGTCCACTGGCTCAGGCCTTCTGATGGCTGGATCCCACTGTACTCAACTCACTGCTGTGTCTGGAATGCAGCCCCCCACCCCCATGAGTGCTGCTCTTTTTTTTTTTTTTTTTTTTTAAAGATTTTATTTATTTATTTGACAGAGAGAGAGATCACAAGTAGGCAGAGAGGCAGGCAGAGAGAGAGGAGGAAGCAGTCTCCCTGCAGAGCAGAGAGCCCGATGCGGGGCTCGATCCCAGGACCCTGAGATCATGACCTGAGCCGAAGGCAGCGGCTTAATCCACTGAGTGCTGCTCTTTTTCAGGACACCTCAAGGGCACAGCTTGGGGGGCGGTTCTCCGCATTGCTGCCCCTTCTCACAGGAGATGTGAATCCTTGGTATCGCTCTGCACTTCGGCACCATCAGCACGGGGCTGGCGCGCATTCATTTGAGGGCCTTCCCCTAGCACGAAGCATCTGGGGCAGGGGCTGGGTATTTCCGGTCTTGGTAACCTCCGTGCACCGTGCAAATTAGGCATGCAAAAATGTTTTTAATTAGGATGAAATTTAGAAACTGTACATCACTGCAATGTAAAAAACCCTCCAAGTGTCACTCCTGGCCTGTCGCCTGAACTCTGGAAACGAATTTCTGTCTCACAGATTACTTGACGGGAAGTTCAGTGGGCTTGATGGGACTTGACGGGAAATCAAGTCACTTAACAGTGACTTGATGG
The DNA here is from genome assembly GCF_922984935.1 of Meles meles. Classification (NCBI taxonomy): domain Eukaryota; kingdom Metazoa; phylum Chordata; class Mammalia; order Carnivora; family Mustelidae; genus Meles; species Meles meles. The sequence goes on from NC_060070.1 coordinate 16,041,862, forward strand.
GAAGTTCAGACAACACGTAAGTCTCCACAATCACAGTCCCAGCAGCTTGCCCTCTTTGTTCCTGCCAGGAACAGCCTTCTAGGTCCCAGAAGGCACCTGACACCCCTTGCTCACTTTCCATCCCTCGCTGGCTCCTGTGACTTCTCCCAGTCTCCCGGCACACACACGTTCCTCTCCACTTCCCCCATCCTTCCTCCATCACGGGCCCATGACATTCACTCAGGCTTTGACACAGGCCCCTCAGAGTCTCTTGGCCTTGGTCTCTCTCTCCTTCAGGAGCTCACTCCCAGGGTGGTTCTCTGCCCACAAAATCTCAAACGCCATATAGTACACCTCGGTGCGTCAAAGCCATCACCTCCTGAACCAATCTTCCCAAGTGGCCTTTGCTTTCTTTGGAGTTCTACTGCATTTACCAATTACTCCTTTCTTTCGGGAAGCAAACGCACCTACTGTTTGTTGTACTTCTGAAAATGTCGAGGCCTTATTAATCCCAATATTCTCCACCCCCCCCTTTGGGTGACATCACATTTTACACTTTGTTATGTGTGTCAGAGCTTAACACACCAGGTGCGATGAATACACACTGATCCACGAGAAGAAAAACCAAGACGTTTAAAGATCAAAGTTATTCTTCTCAAAAGCTCCAATATTCAAAACACTAGTACACTCCCTTTCATTTATCATCAACCACGCTCTGAGGGCTGGTACAGAGAGTGACGAGCTCATCTGTGTAAAGCACCGGGAACAGTGTCTGACCTGTGGTTAAAAGAGCCATTATGTGGAGGAGGAGGAGAGGAGGGGGAGGGGGAGGGGGCGGGATTGAGTTCACACTCCCACAGAATCCCCTTGTTCTCTGTGGAACTGGCACGCTACCAACACACCTGGGCAGCTCCAAATCTATGTTCTACACTGGGCTTCCAAGGGTGGGAAGGTCAAGAGAACTGAAGACATGGTCCTCACCCAGAAGGGTGAGGGTGAACAGGAAAGACTGAGCAAGGCCATGTGGGAAAGGCACAGACACCTCACGTCTTAGCTGAGTGGAGCAGGAGACACAGGACAAGGCTTGAGTGAGAGATGGAGTGACTGCAGGTGAGCCGGTGTGCAGGGGACAATCTCCCCAACGCCAGTCCTCGGGGAAGGTCTGGAGCTTGGTCCATATTCAGAGGAGAAACACAGATAAATTTGGGAATGGGATGATGGATTTTGGAAGGTGTAAGGAAGCATGGCAGGTTATTTTTATGGGTCCTACAGTCTCTAGAGTGGATTCTTGGGGTTGGAATAAGTCTCAAACAAAAGAATGATGTCCATGATTGATGTAGCAACTTACGCTGCCAGCCCTAGGTGTCCTTGTTAGCAGAATGGGGTACCTTTATTACAAATACTTAACGCAGGCACCCCAACAAGTTCTTACGGGGGGGTTGACAATATGTCTATGGATTTTCTTTATGAGTCTTCCAGGGACTTTATAAATAAACACCTCCATCTGGTCACGTAATCTAACATCAGTTATATCCTCAATACCTAACAGCTTCACATCTGTCCCCTGGGTAAATTAGATCTGTGACACCAGAATAAACTGTTTTGAGTTTTCAGGGACACCTCGTAAAGATGGAAAGACAACCAATTCTTTCAAAAGTGATATACAGCAGATATTACACGGAGACACACAATATGTCGACATGTAGTCAACATTCAATCTCATATCCATGGGTGGATACACGAATGAACACATGGATATTGAGGCCTGTAAACTCATGAGTTCAGATATTATCCATTATATTTTCCTCAAAAATTATAATTGTAGGTTTCAAATGTGACATTTTCCGATAAATCTAGCTTCTCTTTCTCTTTCTCCATCCCAGCACACCCGCAAACGGGCTCTGAGGACGGCTAGGCTGTCTAGTTGGGAAAACTGGTATTTGCGTTTTTATTAATTTTATTTCCCTCCCGTAAATTACTGAGGTGCTTTTGCTTATGTACCTCTTACTAAAAACTGGGATATCCATGGAGAATGAATGCAATGAAGAGACACAGAATAAACAGAAGCTCCAGGAGCACCAGATAGTTCTATGGGTGCCTTTCAGAAGTTCCGGCCTGGGGAATGCCTCCATTACCAATGTTAGGCTCTGAATCCAAATTAAACACAGGGAGAAAACAGGGAGGCTGGAGACAGAAGTGGAGAAGGAACGTGCCAATATCTCACCAATCCCTAGAGAAAACGAAAGATCAATATACCGATTGTAGGGCTGGACCCCTAAGCACTACAAGCACGTCTTCTCGTCTGTAGAAAACAAAGAACCAATGCATGGAGGCATTGATAACCGTAGGTGAAAACTTTAACTCTGTGATAGAGATGCCTGAAAATGATATAACTCAGCCTGCTACTACCCCAGCCGAGGCGGATTTCATGTGAAGTAGTTTTATATTTACGCTAAAAATAAATCAGCATCAAACTAGAAAAAAGATCCTGTAAGCCAATGGACTTGAACCTAGGCGACCTTCTGCGATAGAGAAGGAATGGCATTTTCCTGAGTCATGGAGCTTCCCCTGCCTCGTCAACCTGATAAACGGTTTCTGGAAATTGAGAGTGCTGCGGGTCACCTTCCTTTCCCCTAAAACACGTCACACCGGAAGACAGGGACGTTTTCTCTCCTGCTGGACGGACGCATGTGTAGCTGTCCTCTGGACACTGGGGAGGATGCGGTGGTCACGGAGAAACCAGGCAGGCTGCTGGGGCGGGGGAAGGATGCTGGTGGGGGTGTGTGTGGGGAGGAACCGGGTAGGAGCCTGAGCCAGAGGAAGGCATACTGGGGAGAAAGCAGGAAATTGTGATGTAGAGACGAGGAAGGGCAGTGGACAAGGGACCTAAGCTGGGTGGGGAGAGGAAACCAAGCGGATCCCCAGGAATGGAGTGAAAGGACATGGTAGGGAGAAACCACATGGCCATCTGGGGAGGGAGAGTCGTGGGCAGGAGGCTGGTTCATTTCAGGTGCTGGGGTGACCAGGGCCAAGGAGCAGGGGAGACGGAAAGGCTGTTTGCAGGACTTAAAAGAAATCAGCTTAGAATTCTTTATTTGTGGGGGTTGGGGTGGGAAGGCAGGGGAAACAGAGAGGAAGGCAAGGAGTGAAAAGGAGGGGTGACTCTGTAGCTTTTGAGGGTCTGAGGGGGCTCCGCCTGATATCATGGGACAGTGAGCCCTTTCTTATGTGACCGCTTATCCACGGCATTCAAAGTGCAGCCCGGGGAGTGAATGTTTAATTTTTTCACTACGTAACTGGCCATAAATCTCTGGAAAATGTGGGGAGCGATGCATTTGATTTGAACCTACGAGGTCTGAATTAATTCACCTTCATGCTTCACAGAGTGAAGCAAGTTTATAACACGGAGGAGAGAACATACCCCCACTGAGCTGGGGAGTAACTTGTCGCTGACCTGACTCAGATCCAGTGGAAACTAAACATTCGGGATATACTTTTACAGTAGAGGGAGGAGAATGGAAAACAAAGCGAGCTTAACTGAACCAGGAGAAAGAACAAAAAGGCCAGGACTTAGCTGGGTGGGGCCATCATCTACTTTTTCACCAGCCGCTCCAGCCCCTCCAGCCCCCAGTCCGATAAGTCTCCACCCAGCCTGAGTTGTGGATGACATCACTCACTTTCAAAACACACTCCGGCAGTTTCCTGCTTTCCGGAGCCCGGCCACGCCATGTGGTCACCGGTGCACCTGGGCAGAGATGGGGCCAGGTCAGGTCCCAGTGGCAATGAAAGACGCACCAGTACCCGTGACCTGCTTTACCACTGCCCTTTCCGACCCTCTTCCTTCCACAGACTTGTGCACCATGATGGGCCCACGCCAGGCCAATCATAGCAGGAGTGAAACAGGCACGAACACACAGGCAGTGCCCACGATCACTGCTCTGTTCCAGAAAGAGCACAGGGCCCAGAGAGAAGGGAGTGGGAAGGGAGAAGGGAGCTTTGACCCACTGCATCTTCTAGTGCCCCCCCCCCCCCCCCCCGACCCCGGCCAAGATGCTTTTCTCTACTTGGCAGTCTGTGAGGCCAAAGCATTCAGTCTATTTCTGTCCAGATTCAAGGGGCTGCTCTGCTTCCCAGAAAGGCTCTACCTGGCAGTGATCACCACATCAACGGCCTAGGACATCTTAATCCCTTCCGAGGGAAACGTGAGGCTGCTTAACCCCAAGATTCTAGCCATATTCTTGTCCCCGAGAGTCGTCATGTCCTAATCTTATGCCCCATGTTTGTCAATAAAGAAGATTCCATATTCAAGAGGACCCCACCACAGGCGGGGTCTTCTAAGTTCTTTGGGAGGCTCAGCGTGGTATCAGAGGACAAAAGTCAGGTACACTGAAATGCTAACAACAAACGGGCAGAATTCACAGGTGGCGGGAGACCTTGCCGTGCCCGCTGTTTGGGCAGTGCAGAGATGTGGGAGAACGTCTGAGAAGGAAGGATATCCTCATCCACTCTCTATCCCATGATGGAGGCCAAGAAGAGCCCCCGGACAAATTAGCACAGAAAACACGATCTTGTGTTTCCGTAGCAGAATCTGGGGCCAGCAGGTATGAGACAGAACCAGACAACCGTACTCAGGAGAGCATTTCTTATGGGAACATCCTAGGTCTTCTTCCTTCATGTCTCAACTCTACAGGTGTTTAAACACTGCGGGACAGCTGTGCTGGGCAAGGAGAGGCGACCTGACGGATTCCACCTGCCACACACGTGTCCTGACTCCCCGGTGAAACATTGTTTCCAAGTACTTTTAGTTCATCACCTGCCTATTTAGTGTATTCAGCTTTTTAAAAAATATTTTATTTATTTATTTGACAGAGACAGAGATCACAAGTAGGCAGAGAGGCAGGCAGAGAGAGAGAGGAGGAAGCCCGCTCCCCTCTGAGCAGAGAACCCAATGAGGGGCTTGATCCCAGGACCCTGGGATCATGACCCACGCCATAGGCAGAGGCTTTAACCCACTGAGCCACCCAGACGCCCCTTCAGTTTTTTTTTAAATAAAGATTTTATTTATTTATTTGGGAAAGAAAGCATGAACAGAGGGAGCAGCAGAGGGAGAGGAAGCAGATTTCCTGCTGAGCAGGGAGCCTGACGTGGGGCTCGATCCCAGGACCCTGAGATCATGACCTGAGCCGAAGGCTGAGGCTTAACCGGCTGAGTCACCCAGGCGCTACTATTTATTGTATTTTCATATTATAAACGTGACACATGCTCAGTGCCGATATTGAAATAAGCAGGAAAGTAAAGAAAAAAATTATTTATAATTCAGCAGCCCAATGTTACCATTTTGGTGTCTTTCTAGTCTTTTTTTATGTGGGGTCTAATTTACTTCTCAATAATATCATGGCGCATACTTCGCTTACAGGCTAATATTTTTATGTCATGAAATTTATGCCACATGATTAAAGAGCCCTTGTAAATTACAGAAACTTAAAGACAGTATCAAAACAATGTCACCAGAAGACAAAGACCACCTACTAGATTTCTTTTGGCCCAAGATTGTTTTGGAGAAATGTAATAAGCTATTAGGTTTATTGAACACCATAAACCACAAGCTTTGAAAGAATTTTGGAAACATAATGTAACAGGATAATCTGTAGAATACAGGGTAGGAAAATCTTGAAAACAATTTGCTCTTTTCTTCCCACATCAAAGATCTGTATTCGCCAAACTATTTCTTACGATGCACTAGGTAGTGATGAGCTGGGCAAGAATCTTGTACTATTTTGGAGCTTTCAATAATAAGCCAGAAATAGGGACACTTGGGTGGCTCAGTCATTAAGCATCTGCCTTCGGCTCAGGTCATGATCCCAGGTCCTGGGATCGAGCCCCGTGTGGGGCTCTCTGCTAGGTGGGAAGCCTGCTTCTCCCTTTCCTATCCCCCTGCCTGTGTTCCCTCTCTAGCTGTGTCTCTGTCAAATAAATAAATAAAATCTTAAAAAAGTAATAAGCTAGAAATGATAATAAGTATGTCATTAAAGAAAACCAAGAATACAGATGGCACTTAGTAAAAATGAAGACTTATTTTATGAAGGAAAAGTTAGCTAGAGCCAGATGGGGAACACTGAATGAGGTTAGTTGGGAGCAAAGGCCTCAGAAGTCTGCAAGCTGAGTAATCCTCATACTGGGTGTTTCCATCCAAACAGCTTGGGGAAGTGAAACGTCCTGGTGAAATGTCTCTGGCAGTTAATGGTATTTATTATCATATTGTTGTCTCATGTAATAAGTCAACAGAACATGATGAAATACTTAAATGGCAAAAAACATTGGCCTGTAAGTAAAGATGGTGGGGGAGGGGAGGCTAACCAGTCCAGTTTTCTTACCAAGCTAAATGTGGAGGGGGAAGACCGAGCTCCCCAGCATTTCACCGTATGGTCGCTCCACGTCAGCAGATGCTGGGGCTGGAGATGTTTATTGTTGGAGGACAGACTTGTTTTTTTGACCTTCTCCCCTTACAGACCTACTGGGGAGCCAGAGGATGCTTCTCCTTTGTTCTCCAGTCCACAGCTTTCTGTACTTGTAGAGTTTCTTTTGCTAGGTTTTATCGGAAGACCCATTAGGGAAGGACTTGAGCTCATTCACCTCCACGGGGTGGTATGAGGGACTTAGAGAATGAATGAACACCGCAGGAAGAATGAGAGCGGCCTCTGATTTTGAGGCCCGAGTTTGGGCTTTCCTTCCGGAGCGGACAGATGCGTGTTTCAAACGTACTCTAATAAGCACACGTGTCGTGATTTAGAGTAAGAGTGACTCACGGTGCTAGAATTTTCCCACCTGCAGGAACCAGCCCCTCCAGTGTCCCCGTTCCCCTTTCCCTCAGTCATCTCGGCAGGAAATTACTCCACTGCGTCTCCCGCACTGGTGATGAATGTTAGAAGCATTTCAGCAGACTGTGGCAGGGGCCGGAATGGGGTCAAGTAAAAGTAAATACCAGCCCTTATTAGGCGATCTTGGCCTCCCACGGTGCATTTGCCCTGATCCATGAGCAACTTCCCGCTGCATGGAAAGCCGACCTCTAAGGCCACCACCTCCACATGACCATGACCGTTTCCTGACCTCCAGGAACTTCTTTAGTCAGACACCACTTCCTCCCTGGCTCCTCACACTGGATTGCCTCACGGATGTTCCTGGACTTGCCGTGAGGTGGGGGCGCCACACGGCGGCAGAGGGCTCTCTTCGGGACACCCAGTGTGCCCACGGCCATCCCCCAGGGATGAATCCACACTGTTTTCCTGCATTCAGTGTCCTACTCGGGCAGCAGTGGTAGCTCTAGAATTCTGATGTCCCAGAACGGCTCTCTCATGTGGATGCGGTGGTATTGGGATGGGAGAAGACCCACAGCGTGCGTTTGTTTAGTGGCCAGAGGACTGTAAATTATGTGATGATTTTTTTTTAAAGATTTTATTTATTTATTTGACAGACAGATCACAAATAGGCAGAGAGGCAGGCAGAGAGAGAGAGAGGGGGAAACAGGCTCCTCGCCGAGCAGAGCTCGATGTGGGGCTTGATCCCAGGACCCTAGGATCATGACCTGAGCCGAAGGCAGAGGCTTAACCCACTGAGCCACCCAGGCACCCCTATATGATGATTTTTATTTAATAACTATTAAACGCTCCGAACTATTAAGGGTATCAATTACTAGTTCCTAATTCTTTTAAAAGATTTTATTTATTTGACACAGAGAGAGAGAGAGATCACAAGTAGGCAGAGAAGCAGGCTCCCCGCTGACCAGAGAGCCTGATGTGGGGCTCGATCCCAGGACCCTGGGATCATGACCTGAGCTGAAGGCAGACACTTTAACCCACGGAGCCACCCAGGCGCCCCAACTTGTTCCTAATTCTTACACCAAACCATTTTCTAATTCAGTTCCATCTACTCCTACTAGCTGTAGGCTGCCTGAAGTGGAAGGCTTCTCTACTTGGGGAGTTCCCAGAGCGCCGAGCACAATTGCTGTATGCACACTCGTTGAATGAATGAATGGATAAATGAATGAATGAATTTGTTGGGTGAGCTACTGCGGGGTTCTGAATCTGTGGGGTATAGAGCAAGACAGGATAGATTTGGAAGGAGGCTGATTTTCTCCTCAGTTCTGCACCCCCTTCCCCGGGCACGGCCCCTCGTCTCTCCATCTTCCAGTCTCTCTGGGCTGCGTGCTCATTCCCAACCAAAGGCCTTCACTGACCAAAGCTCAGGAGACTTTTGGCACTAAGGAGTTGCAATCACTGAGCCCCTTCTAAGCAATATAAAGGCAAGCTCTTTTCACTATCCATTTTTGTTAACTGAGGTATAATTAAGTTATACTCAATAAAATCCATCCTTTTTAGGTGTGTAGGTCTATGAGGTTTTTTTTTTTAAGATTTTATTTATTTATTTGACAGAGAGAGATCACAAGTGGACAGAGTCAGGCAGAGAGAGAGAGGGAAGCAGCCCCCTGCTGAGCAGAGAGCCCGATGTGGGACTCGATCCCAGGATCCTGAGATCATGACCTGAGCCGAAGGCAGCGGCTTAACCCACTGGGCCACCCAGGCGCCCGGTCTATGAGTTTTGACAGAGGTATATAGCCATGGAACTATCCTCACAATCAAAATAATAAAAATAGAATATTTATTTATTTAAAAAAATTTTTTTTAAAGATTTTATTTATTTATTAGTCAGAGAGAGAGAGAGAGTGAGCACAGGCAGACAGAGTAGCAGGCAGAGTCAGAGGGCAAAGCAGGCTCCCCGCCGAGCAAGGAGCCCAATGTGGGACTCGATCCCAGGACGCTGGGATCATGACCTGAGCCGAAGGCAGCCGCTTAACCAACTGAGCCACCCAAGCATCCCTCAAAATAATCAAAATAGAGTGTTTCCATCACCCCAGAAAGTTCCCTTGTGCCCATCTACAGTTATGCCCCTCCTCCATTCTGGAAACATCATTCAGCAACCATAAAATTTCAACCCATCTCCCTATACCAACACCGTTGCTACACCTCCCGCAGACTCCTGCGGGTCTCCCCACTAGACCTTCAACAGGGCCTCCCACACTCCTCGGAGGGCTCAGTAAACGTAGACATTTTTAGAATATTGTCCGTCACCCTCGTCTCGTTTCTGTCATGCTTATCCTTGCTTCTCCCCTGTTCAACATCTGCCTTCATCTATGTTCTTAAAACTCTCAAGGCCTTCCTTCCTATTGCATTCCTCTAAGAGTTGTGCATTGTGTCTCTATTTCTAACAGACCCATACACCACTTTATATATCCCGTTAGCCCTCGCAGTTCTCCACATCCAAGCCAGACTTATTTCCGGCTCTGTCCATCTGCCTCCTGCCATGTTCCTTCCAGGACTGACGGCGCCATCATCCCAATCAAGATACAAGTGGCCCGCCCCGTGGCCCCACGTGTAGGTGGTACCCTTATATATGTCTCGAAGTCCCCTCTCTCGCTGTATTAGCCTCAGTGATCCCAGTGTTGACTTTGACAAACTCTGGCTTCAACTGGTATTTCCCGGGCTCTGGCTCTCGGCCCTCTGAACCTGGTCCATCGGCTGCCAAGGCTCTTTTTCTAACATAAAAATCAGATCACTTTCTTCTTCTTATAAAAAAAGTACAAAATCCCAAAACGAACACCAGAAACCATCCGACAGTGACTCCGCAGCATGCACAGGAGAAAAACCCAAGTTCCCATGGATGGTAATCAAGCTCTGAAATAGCTTGGCCCTGTCCTGCTGTCCCAACATTTCTCAGCCTCCCTGCCCTGTCCTACCCCAGCCACACCGCACCTCTCTGGGTCCGGCATGTACTTTGGTGCCCTTGAGTTGAAATTCAGTGTTTCCCTAGGTCAGAGGTTGAGGCTTTTATGACGTGTTCTTGACTCCCTTCTTCTGCATACCCTCCTCAGTCGGAAGCTGCTTTTGCCGCTCCTGTGCGGAGTGCATTCGTAATGCCAATACCACACTTTCTAGACGCCTCTGTGGGGGGCAAACCTGTGCTCCTCACACCCCTCTTGGCATCTTCAGATACAATGAAGAATTCCAGAAATGCTTACTGAAAACATTTTGCCCAATATTAGATATGTAAACATCAAGGCAAAAATTCTGTACGTTATATGTACTTTTGCTTACCCATTGCTTAGTTACACTACAACAGAGCCACACGGCTTAACATTGTTCTAATGTATCCAGCTTGGACTTGGATCGACCTGTGACAACGACAGCAAGAATCTTGACGACTTAGAATTTTTTTGCTCTAAATCTAATCCAGGAGCACTGCAAGGTCGAAAAGTTGGCTTGTGGCCATTGATGGTTACCAATGGAAGGTCAGGTGGGACCATAGTGAAGCATTTTATGTATGAAGCCCAACATCATCGCTTTTAAGTGCTTTGATAAATTTTCCCATCTTTGGTATCTCCCTTCCATCCATAAAAAACCTGAAATAACATAATTATCATCCTATACCAATGCAATCCCACCACACTGTTAAAAATGAAAACTCACTGAACTTGCTCATTTTCTAAGGCAGAGCGTCCCACTTAATGTGCTGCGGAGGAAGGCAGACGGTGACACGGTGATTTTCCCAGCCTTGGGAGGTGTCTGACATGAGCAGTCACCTCCATTTTTCTGACCAGAGTAAAATCTTATCATTTTAAGTACAATAAAGTGAAAAAGGTCCAGAGATACTAGACTAAGCCATGCCACTGTTTAAATATCAGGCTTAATTATACCAAGTTATTCCCTCCCAAGTTCTATGAGGGGAATCAGTTTTATGACTCAAGAGATCCCGAACACCTGATCTTAAAAAAAAAAAAAGAAAAAGAAAAACCCAAACCATGATGCTAGAGGAGTTTTATATGGCGGCAGAGAACATTTAGAAAAATAGGAAATACTATGACTTCCTAACACCTGATTTGCAAAGTGTAGGCAGAACATAAGGATTTAAGGCATCGCACAACACAGCCTGGGGAAGGCTTTTGGAGAATGTTACTCACCGTTCCAACCAAAGGGTAGATGAACCCCGCGCCTATGCTGGCCCGGACATCACTGATGGGCAAAATGAAATCTCTGGGTACGCCTTTCTTATCAGGCTGGTGAGACAGAGAAAGGTGGGTCTTGGCCATGCAGATGGGCAAGTTTCCAAATCCCTGTGAGAAAGGAAAGGAAACGTGTTCACTGAGCACAAATCAGTCTCCTGCGTGTGTTCGACTTGTAGCACACGCCATCCCTGAGGCTCAGCTTGGGCACGTGCCGGGTACTGGTTCACTGAGCAAGAAGATGGGACGAACCCTCACCTCCACGTGACCGTCCCGTGGTTGAGGGTATCTTATTTATTTCGGAGAATTCTTGTTAAGGAAGGTGGCATGATATGTGTGTTTGGGAGAAAGTATGGCTATTTTCAGGCAAAGTAGAAGCAACAGCAGCTGTCGAAACTATTTCCAAGGATATTAATATCCGGGGCTCAGCAAGGTAATCTGGAGAAAGGCCCGTAAGAAAGTTCTCAGTCACATTGTTCACTCATTTTTGGAAGCCGTCAGGAAGCAAAGGGTCCCTTTGTGTTGGTTTATGAATCATGGCTATTTGATCTGTGATTACATTATATGAACAAAGATGAGGTCACTTTTTAAGCCTCTTATTTTTAAGGACCAAAGGCGATGCCTGACCCAGAATTCCAAAGGTGAAAGGGCAGGAAGTCACAAGTGGGTCTCACAAAAAGGACAGTGTCCTCGCAGCCTGGTTCCGATTAAAGGGTACATAGTGTCCCTTTAGAGACTTTGTTAATTAATGGCAACCACACACTGGACACATAACTTTTAAGGAATATTCCCTCAGTAGACAGGGATAAAAGGAACACAGTCTTCAGAGGTAACACATGCAGATTTTCTTATGATTCAGTTTAAAAGTATTTGGAAGATTTTAGGATATTTTCATTTGGGGGATGGGGTTATTCTTTTTTTTTTGAAATGCTGGAACACTCTCTTCTAATGATCAGAATTCTGCTGGGAGACAATCACAATTGCTCTACAGAAATGGGGGCAGGAATTTTGGGTTTCAAAGATCACTCAATGAGTGAAATAATTGGAATTGATGTAGGGTTCCAATTTAGTATTTTGCCAGTACAGATATTTTTTAAAAAAGAAAAAACCAGTATGGTATATACTAGCACCATATTAGTTCATATAAAAGTTTTTAAGACTAAAAAAAAAAAGGGAATAAACTAATGTTAGAATAAATAATAGTCCTTAAATATTATTAAAAACTCGTGAAAAAAAATACTCATGACAAGGACCTTACTTTACTCATTTCCATACAAGTGAAATTTCACTGCAGACTCAACCAGTGTTTAGAACAATTCTGGGTAATTATTTATTTTGTAAAGATTTATTTCTTTACTTGAGAGAGAGAAAGCACACACGTGTGCGTGCAGGGAGAGTGGCAGTCAGAGAAGGAAGAGAATTTCAAGCAGACCCCCCACTGACCGTGGAGCCTGATGCAGGGCTTGACCCCATGACCTTGAGATCATGACCTGAGCTAAAATCAAGAGTCGGACACTTAACTGACTCAGCCCCCGGGTGGCCCAAGGGAATTATTTATTTTTGAAAAGCACAGCTGAGGGCATACGTGGAAAATTCTAAGAAAAAACAAGTTGCTGACCATTTTTACCAAACCTGGGAGAATACGCTGGCCAGTGCTGGTAGTATTTAACATAATGTCAAATACGATTTACAAATAGGACTTAGGAGTTGGGAATTTTAAAAAGTAGATCAGTGCTACTCCTAATGAAGCTCTTGAAAGTGCTTTGACTTCTATCCTATTGCGGCAAACCGGAGGGGGCATTCGGGGCTTGCGGTCGCTCTGATCGGGGAAGCTGAACAAGCTGCAGTGGATGTAGTTCCTGAAACAGGATCATTTTTAGACCAGACTCAGGCTGCTGAGTCCCGGTCATCTTCAAGCTGCTTGCCGATTTGCCTCTGTCACTCTCTAGAGGTAGAAGATGACCGAACCTTCACCTTGGGTGAACGATCTCAGCACCAAACCATGAACCACTTGCATAAAAAAAGGAACACTAAACACCCCCATCTTTAAATGCTGCACAATAACTTGCCTTGCCTGGCACTGTGTTAACATTTTTAAGGCAGTAAGAGCCCTACAATGAAGAGGAAGCACTACAGATCATCCAGCCCTGACGCCACAGCCACACATCTAAGGAGTTCAATGTTTCTGGCTGAGCAGGAAGGACTAACCACCCATCACATGTCACAGATACGACCCCACGCATATCAGACACTTCGTAACCGTATAAGTCAATGATGTATCCATCAGAGAGCACATGCCCTCTCCATCACGTTCTATTTATAGTCAACAAACTACCCAAGGATGTTAATTCAATTTTTGTAGACCAAAGAGATTAAGCCACATTCAGCTGGTGAGACTTTTAACAGTCTTCACATCAAGGTGGGTATTTTTTATTTTTTTAAGATTCTATTTATTTATTTGACAGACAGAGATCACAAATAGGCAGAGAGACAGGCAGAGAGAGGGGGAGAAGCAGGTTCCCCACTGAGCAGAGAGCCCCATGCGGGGCTCGATCCCAGAACCCTGGGACAAGACCTGAGCCGAAGGCAGAAGCTTTAACCCACTGAGCCACCCAGGCGTCCCCAAGGTGAGTATTTTAAGAGTCCGAGGAGGATTTTTTTCCCCTGAAAGTGTAACTTTTACCTGTTGCGTGTAACGATCTATTTTGGATTGTGCCTCAGGAGACAGTTCGATATCTTTGGCTCCATACACAGTCTGGGCAATGGTTCTTATCTTTTCTACAATTGGAAGCTGCAGAAACACAAATGACAACAAAACCGTTAATGTTAATCTGTTAAAGAGTTGAGGGAAAGCTTAATGAGGTTTTCTGCAGTCATTAAAATTTCCTACCAGATTTTGTCCTCAACAGCCCCAGCACTGGAAGCAAATACTCTTTCCTCTATCACCCTTAAAGTGTGGAGAAGTATCAAGAAGCTTTAGATGTTCAGTTAACCCAAAAGTTGCTTATCTAGTTAATCATTTTTATCTATTGCATTGTTTTTAAAAAAATGTACCTTATACTATAGTTTTACAAACAGGAGCTTCCTAAACAAATACTTAAATGTTGGTGTTTAAGTTTATTTTTTTGTGAGTAGGAATGGGCTGATATATGTTTTTTTAAGATTTTATTTATTTATTTAGAGAGCGCGCAAAGAGCATGAGCTGGGACAGGGGTGTGGGAGAGAGAGAATCTCAAGCAGACTCCACAGAGCATGATGCCGGGCTCAAACTCATGACCCCGAGGTCATGACCTGAGCTGAAATCAAGAGTCAGACACTTAACCGACTGAGCCACCCAGGCGCCCTGGAATGGGATGATGTTAAATGTTGATGTGATGACTTTATTGGGAAATCAGAGGTTGGACCTAGTGTCACTTTAGCAAATTATGAGAAATCATGGAGGCTGGGAAAGAATACAAGAACGCTAGATATGGGCAAATGAGTGTATGGGGTGGAAAGAAACAGCCTTCCATAATGTTGGATGGGAAGCCCGGATACGGACAGCTGGTAAAATACTGCAAATGATCTGGAGAAACAACAGTGGTTCATTCGGAAAGGGATACGCCATAGATAAAGTGACTCTTTCTTATGCAAATCATTCATAATTTTACTGTGCAGAGAACATAGAGGCGTCACGCAGTTAGTGGATTTACTGTTTGTGAACAGCTGTTGGACCAAGTGCCCGCTGGTGGAATGAATGTCAACCAAGGGGCAGAAGTCTTCCATGGCCTACTCCAAAATGTTGCCCATTAAACACAAACTTGACTAGTTCCCTGTCCTCAGCTCCTGGAGACTGCTTTTCTACCTTCCATCTCTCTGAATTTGGCTATGCCAGCGACCTCATACAAGTGGAATCAGACATTTGTCCTTTTGCATTTGGGTTATTTCAGTGAGCATGAAATTCAAGGTTCATCCACGTGGTGTCCTGTGTCTGAATTTCCTTCCTATTCCATTGTACGCATCCACCACATTTTTTCTTATCCATCACTTATCCACCACTGGGCACTTGTGTTGTCTCTACATTTTCACTGCTGGGAACGATGCTGTGATGAGCACAAGGACAAATAGCTCCTTGACACCAACTTCCAATTCTTTTGGGCATTCAGAAATACACATTTTTTGTCTACGACTAATGTTTATTTGAAAGTATTTGGGGAATTTCAAGCAGGTGCCACACTGACGTTGTGAGCTCTGTAATTATGTTTTTTAAAATTCCCAGAGGAAACTTGCCACCACCAAAACATGACAGATGACCCAAATACAAGGTGTAGCAGAGCAGAAAAGTGCCGGCCACATGAATCCTGGTTGGGTGCTTTGTTTCTCCTCCTCACCTTCAGAAGCCAGACCTCCGTGCTTCCCATCAAGTACTCGTGTCTGCCCTCTGTCATTCCAGACTTTTGATGCCCTGCCCCCAGTCTTGCTCTGCCTGGAGAAGATGAGGGTGCTCCCCTGAAAGCTCTGGCAGGTGCACTGCTGTCCATCGTGAGTCTAAGAGGATGAACCCCCCACTGCCCGGTGTGCGTCCTGCAGCCCCATGCTGGATAAATCAAGTGATCAGTGGACATAGCTAGACATCCCAAGACCAAAACCCTTCCCGGACTGCTACTGCAATTCTTCTTTTTCACTCACGCGCACAAGTGAATATAAATAAAAAGATGATCTTGGTTAATATATCTTTTGTTTTTAATATAAAAATTAAAAACTGCCCTCATAAGGCAGCTCCCATCGCATATGACATATTTATATTATGGCCAGAGGCAAGGGACTTCCTGCTGTGCCTCTGCTCACTTTGGGGGAGAAGTGCAACCATTAAAGAAAAAAAGAAGAGCCAAGCTCGCCCCAATGATCTTGATCTGAATATGATATTCACTTATATTGTTTTGTTCTAAACGGCAGTTTTTAGAAAGCACACAAAGTGGTAAAATAAATTATGAATGCCCATGCATTAATCACTCCTGGCTTTCCCTGACTCTGTAAGTATTTACCAACTTCTTCGTTCACCACATCGTTTATCCTCCCATCCCTAAGGTCTAGAAGAGTGACCTGCGTGCAACAGGCGTTCCACAAACCTCTGCCGAATGGCTAATGTATATCGGCAGCAACCACTTTCAAGGTGTTACGACAGGCGAAGGACTTTGGGCACTTCTGAAACAATGCACTTCGGAGGTGGTGGGGACAATGACACATCACATAATTGTGACCAAAGAGTGTGTATGATAAAGCTCTGCATAAACACTACCACGATGGAGCATCTGGGTGGCTCAGTGGGTTAAACCTCTGCCTTCGGCTCAGGTCATGATCCCAGGGTCCTGGGATCAAGCCCCACATCAGGCTCTCTGCTCAGTGGGGAGCCTGCTTCCCCCACTCTCTCTGCCTGCCTGCCTGCCTACTTGTGATCTCTCTCTGTGTCAAATAAATAAATAAAGTCTTTAAAAAAAACAAACACTACCACGAAAGACAGAAGATGGTGCAGCACAGGGGACGGCAGGGAAATCAGCAAAAGCTGCTGACATGTACAGAGGTAGTCGAGTCATGCCTGAAGGCAGGAAAGGTTTTAATAAGCAATGAAAGGAAAGATTATTCTAAAGACAGGCACATGTCAAGGTGTGAACGGCTACACACGGCCTCTTCTGGAAATAGGACCGTTCTTTGTGTATGATGCACAATCGCTTAACATGTTAATAAGCCCCTTCACAAAGTCTGGTGTCGATGCTAGTATCTTTGATCATTTTTAAACTAATGACATGTTAAATCTTCATCTTCACCAAGATCATAACTCTGAATATATTCTACATTTACTCCCTCCCAGGCCTCTTGAATGTATATTTAAGAAATTGAAACACTCTGGGGCGCCTGGGTGGCTCAGTGGTTTAAGCCGCTGCCTTCGGCTCAGGTCATGATCTCAGGGTCCTGGGATCGAGTCCCGCGTTGGGCTCTCTGCTCGGCAGGGAGCCTGCTTCCCTCTCACTCTCTCTGCCTGCCTCTCTGCCTACTTGTGATCTCTCTCTGTCAAATAAATAAATAAAATCTTAAAAAAAAAAAAAAGAAATTGAAACACTCTGGAACAGAGGTGTCTGATGGCAACTTTCTGTGATGGTGCGACTGTTCTCTCTCTCTTTTTAAGAAATTTTTATTGGAGACAGAGAGAGAAAGGACGGGAGAGGGAGCAGAAGAGGGAGAGGGAGAAGCAAGGAGCCTGATGCACAACTCGATCCCAGGGCCCCGGGATCATGACCTGAGCCAAAGGCAGCTGCTTAACCGACCGAGCCACCAGGTGCCCCTATGATGGTGAGATTGTTCTATATACATGCTTCTAAGGTCTAGTAGCTGGGAGCCCCGTGCAGCTACTAAGCAGTTGAAATGTGACTAGTGCCACCGAGGTCATAAATTCTTAATTTTAGTTAATTTAAATAGCCACCTATAACCAGTCACTATGGTACTGGACAGCACAGATCTGGTCAATAACTCTGACCAATTGTTATATTGCTGCCAATAACTCAGCAGGAGTGCTGAGTAGGTACACCATAAAGCAGCTGAGTGACATGGACTTGGAGGATGTGGTGACCTCAAGCTTCATTCTATTCATTTTGTAGCTATGGGGAGCCTGGTTCATAGAAGTGGAGTTGGTTAAAGTTAGATAGCATATCTTTCTTAAGTCTAGGAGACTGGCTAGAATTATTAAATTATTATTTTTAAAGATTTTATTTATTTATCTGAGAGAGAGAAAGTGAGTAAGAGCATGAGTTGGGGGGAAGGGGAGAGGGAGAGGGAGAAGCAGATTTCCTGCTGAGCAGGGACCTCCCCCCGACCATGGGACTCGATCCCAGGACCCTGAGTTCATGACCTGAGCTGCAGGCAGACACTTAACTGACCAAGCCACCTAGGTGCCTCTATTAAATTACTGAACACCTGTTTTTTAGTGAAATAAAATTGGTCTACAAATTCCAGAAAAGCAATTACTTAAGTTTTTAAAATGTTTTTTTCTTGAGAAGAATATGCACAAAAGAAAGTGAAATAGAACAAAGCTAAAATAGAACAAAATTTAAAACAAGAGTTAAAAATGAAGCTTCTAGAATCAAAGGAAATGAGGTGTGAAGGTATTACAATATAGTGGCATCTCATTTTACTGGGAGGTCAAGTTCTAAAGTCAGCAGCCCAGAGGGTCTCTTAGAAGACCTAAGCAATAAATACTCTATCAAAACTCTAGAGTTTCTTAAGCCCACGACTGTTGAAGGGCTGGGACCCATTGTTGTTTCTTCTGGAGCTGCACGGAATGTTCTATTGTTTTACCAAGGCCATAGACCGGAATTCACATGTTAAGCGATCCTGGGGATTAAGGAGTGCATTTGTCCTGTCGAGCTCGGGATGTTGTACAGAAGGGTTGAATCACTGAACACATCTGAAACTAATATTACACTGCCCGTTAACCACCTGGAATTTAAGTAAAAACTTAAAAATTAAGCAATCCTATGCTGTGATACCAGCAAAATGTATTCCAAAAGCCCACAGTATGTTTAAAGAGAAGGATCAATGAATAAATGTGTTAGCTGAACAGAAATCTCTGGACCCACGGTAATTATGTCAATTCATATTTTCTATTTTATTTATTTTTTCCAAAGATTTAATTTATTTATTTGACAGACAGAGATCACAAGTAGGCGGGGGTGGGGGGGAGCAGGCTCCCTGCTGAGCAGAGAGCCCAATGCGGGGCTCCATCCCAGGACCCTGGGATCATGACCTGAGCTGAAGGAAGGGGCCTTAACCCACTGAGCCACCCAGGCGCCCCCCTATTTTGTATTTTAAATGAGGCATGAATTTTAAATGACCTACAAGTCAATAGCCTTTCTGGTACTTCCACTGAGAGTATGATGTGAAACCACGGATGTTCAGTTACCCTGAGTGCACACGAGGTATCAGGGGCTCCTTGCAACAGACCTCGGTGTCACAGGAGCAGCGTCTTACTGACAGCAGACCCTCGTATCTTTGAGAAAGCTTGTCCCTGGCTGAAAACCAGCATAGAAATCTGAGCTACCAAAGAGGTACATGCCGCCTTCTGTGAGCCGGCTCACTGAGCAGCTGTCCTGGCTGGCTCCTTGGCTCAGGGCGGCAGGTTAGCCCAGAAGACTCCCAGAGGAACCTCGTTCTCCTAAGGCAACCGGGGTGTGTGCTGGATGTAGCTGGGGTCCGGGAACAGAGAAAATGCCCATCACCAAACAGTCTCTATTTGTCTACGTCAAACGATGACCCTGAGGAATCCACATGGGTGATCTTTCATACTCTCAAACAGAACGGAACAGCAATGTCAAGGAAGGGACATCAAGAACAGGTGACTGTGACCCAAGTGAGGAAGGAAGGGATGTGGTCTGAGCATGTGGCTTTGCCAACTAACACACACACACACACACACACACACACACACACACACACACACACGGTGTTTTTATGGCACATGTGTTGGTTCTTTTTCCGCAAACCTTGCTTATCAACCTCAACGTGTTCGGAGACTAGTACAAATGCATGCAAGGTGTGGTTTGGGTTCTACTTGCACATTCAAGGAGCCCTCGTTTTTACAAGTGTCTCTTTTTCTTGGCTGTTCAGCAGGAGTCAGAATTTTCCTCATGGATCTCCTGGAGATGCGCTTCCAAAGAAAAAACTCTGGGTGTAAAAAAATCTCACTGAAGGGCACAGGACAATATGGGTGACCTTTGAGCACGGTGAGAGTTGGGGCACTAATCCCCCTCGTCCCACAGTCAAAAACCGACGAATAACTTTTGACTCCTGTCCCTTCCCCCAAACTTAATGACTAATTGCTTACTGCTGACCAGAAGCCTCGTCCATAACATAGCTGATTAACATGTATTTTCTAGGTTCCGTGTGTTACACACTGTATTCTTACAACAAAGTAAGCTAGAGAAGAGACAATGTTATTAAGAAAATCTTAAGAAGGGGCGCCTGGGTGGCTCAGTGGGTTAAAGCCTCTGCCTTCGGCTCAGGTCATGATCTCAGGGTCCTGGGATTGAGCCCCGCATCTGGCTCTCTGCTCAGCGGGGAGTCGGCTTCCTTCCCTCTCTCTCTCTGCCTACTTGTGATCTGTCTGTCAAATAAATAAAATCTTTAAAAAAAAGAAAATCTTAAGAAGAAAATACAGGGGCACCTAGGTGACTCAGTCATTAGGCATCTGCGTTGGCTCAGGACATGATCCTAGGGTCCTGGGATCGAGCCCCGCACCAGGCTCCCTGCTTGGTGGGAAACCCGCTTCTCCCTCTCTCACTCCCCCTGCTTACGTTCCTTCTCTCGCTGTGTCTCTCTCTGTCAAATAAATAAAAAAATCTTTAAAGAAAAAAAAAGAAGAAAATACATCTACAGAATTCTGCTGTATTTACTGGAAAAGATCCGCATGAGTGGACCCAGAAGGTTCAAACCTGCATTGTTCAAGGGTCAACTGTACTTTCGAGGAAAGGAAACAGAAATCGATTTTTTGATAAAGAATGATTACTAAACAAGTCCCTAAACTCTCTAATACTGGAGTGACTGAAAGTCCATATGTTGTTTTACCTGTTTTTCTCCTAAAAAAAAAAACCTAGAGTAGGTGTCTCTTTTGAAGTGGTATGTTGTATGTGGTACCTTTAAGGATAATATCTGTGATAATGTCAAGTAACGTTCCTTAAGTGGACATGGATCCTGTTGCTACACAGTGGTCTCCTGTCACCTAAATTTACGTCAGCCAAAGGAGGTCAAAAGGCCTGAGAGGGGGAGATAATGGTACAAGGACCAGGGCAAAAAAGCAAACAAAAAAACCCCCCAAAAAACCCCACAAAGCACATCCCTTCTCCCTAACAGCGTTTTTTTTCTTCTTTTTTTCCCAATTACTGGGAAATATAGAAGACATACAGAACATACACATCATTTTAAGTTTTAAAATCCTATCAATTATAACTATATATACAATGTGAGTACACTTAAAGCCCCACAACTGTATGTTTAGAAAATGGTTAAAATGGGAAATCTCACATTATATATATTTGTACCACAATTTAAAAAATTATATGTACACATATAGAAGTATTTATACTTTATTTATTTATTTCAAATTTGAGACTCTAGTTGCCAACGCCTGTAGGCTGATTGAAAGAGAGCTCACAAAACCGCCGTAACAACTGACGTATGTTTCAGTTTGAATCATTAAGAAACAGAAAAAAATTCCTCAACAGCCAAGCTAAATACCGCCCCCAAAGCCCCCTGCCTCAAACAGACCAGCAGGAGAGCAAACTCCCCCAGACACACTCAGAGATCAGGGACGCTGGCTGCCCTGGGTTCAGTCCTCTCTCCCGCCCGGGCTGGTCTGTTTTGATCTCCCTCCATCCAGTCCCCGCTGCGATCAAGAGAGTGGCTTCACACAAAGCACAGGAAAGACCTTTTAATAAAAACAAACACTATCCTCTGTCGCTGTCAAGGTTATATCTCGAAATGCTTGCAAGGTTAGAGGAAGGATATGAAGATGATTTTCAACCTTAACTCCTGATTTCACAAACTCCTGATTTCACAAAAGAGTTGGATTTGCAAGCTGACTTTCCGGGCCCCAGAGCCTTTGCACAAGTGACTGACTTTTTACTCTACCACTAATGGCTCCCGGTCCTAATGCAGAGAGAATGCTGGGCATCTTCCTTTAATTTGGCGCCTTTCATTTCTCGGTACAAGAGGAAACTTGGCTTCTAATTCCTGGTTTCAACCCACGTGACCAGGAAACCAATTCTAGAGGCTAACACAGTCACCTGCATTACAAGACAATTTTTAAAAAAAGATTTTATCTATTTATTTGACAGACAGAGATCACAATTAGGCACAGAGGCAGGCAGAGGGGTGGGGGAAAGCAGGCTCCCCACTGAGCAGAGAACCCGATGTGGGGCTTGATCCCAAAGGCAGAGGCTTTAACACACTGAGTCACCCATGCGCCCCTACAAGACAATTCTTGAAGGTCAATTCAGGAAGTATTCTCTGGAAGTGAATGTGGAGAGAGAGGGACAGCTAATCTTGACTGCCTGCTTCCTGTGTTCCTCCATTCTACTCTGAGGCTTTCCATTTGGTCTTCACAGCCACTTGGGAACGCCGTGTCAGTAACCGATACGGTTTTCTAGATAAAGAGGCTGAGGCTCAGGGGGAGGAGTTAGCTTGCTCAAATCAATACCCACCACAGGAGGCCCAGGCAAGATTTAAACTTAATTCTCCATGACCTCAACGCTTTCTTCTTTTAACTATAAGATGTTTTCCCTTCCATCAAGTGCCCATTTGTTATGGGGCAAGTCCCTCACCTTCTCCACGCGTCTGAAACATGGAGTTGAGCCCACACACCCCAAGGCACTGGGTGAGATGTGCTTGGAATAACGCATGGAACAGGGATTTGAGAGCTGATAAACCGTAAGATTCATTTTTCTTTCTGCTACTATTTTCCTATGTGCTTGTGGGAATCGAGCGATTATATGGGTCAACGATAAAGATTTAACTGTCAAAAGTCCTACTACAAAAGGGAAAGTTACAGAAAAAACGACTTCTCGGGGAGTGTGTGATCATCCCAGAGGGTTGTAAGGAAACCTTAGGAACTTAAGTTTAAACATACTTATTCTCACCATATACATTTCCTTTAAGCAATTAGGCCACTGCATCTTATTCCGTGTTTTGTTATTTTTTTAGATTTTATTTATTTATTTGACTGAGAGATCACAGGTAGGCAGAGAGGCAGGCAGAGAGAGGAGGGGAAGCAGGTTCCCTGCTGAGCAGAGAGCCCGATGTGGGGCTCAATCCCAGGACCCTAGGATCATGACCTGAGCCGAAAGCAGAGGCTTTAACCCACTGAGCCACCCAGGCACTCCCGTTTTATTTTTTATTAAAAATTTAAAAAAAACTATTTTTATGTAATCTCTACATCCCACGTGGGGCTCAAACCCACAAGCCCTGAGACCAAGAGCTGCACGCTCCACCGACTGAGCCAGCCAGGCGCCCTCCTTATTCTGTTTTAAAAAGTTATTTTCAGAATTAATCGCCAGCTGCCCCCAGTTCCATAATCAAAAGTTGCCTACTTAAAAAAAAAAGTTTTCTACTCTTGAATTAGAGGCTACTCTGGGGGCACCTCTTAATCTTGGGGTTGTGAATTAAAGCCCTGCATTGGGGGGTGTAGATTATCTAAAAATAAAATATTTTATCCTTTTTGAGAGAGAGTGAGCACTAGCGGGGGTGAGGGTGGGGAAGGGCAGAGGGAGAGGGAGAAGCACACCCCCCGCTAAGCAGGGAACCTGATGAGGGACTGAATCCCAGAACCCCTGGGATCATGACCTAAGCCGAAGGCAGATGCTTACCCAACTGAGCCACGCAGGCGCCCCTAAAGGTAAAATCTTTAAAAAAAAAAAAAAAAAAAAAAAGAAGCTACTCTGATGAAAGACATGCAGAATTGTTGTCTGAAGAACAGTGGTTGCTTAACTCCGTTTTCTGTCAAGTTCAGCATAGAAGCCCCCAAGCCAGAAGAATAGCCTGTTTCCTCCTTCAACTCTGGGCTCATCACCATCAAGCCTCTCACCCTGGGGGTTGTCCCACCCCACAGTATCTCTGAGGGCAAGTGTTTCTTCTCCTCTCTAGCTGTTCCTCCTTCCACTGAGATGATTCCTACTTTCCATACGAAAGCATCACGTCCTGTGCTCCTACACTATGTCAGATGCCGCCCCGTGGTCTCAGGTGACTTTCTTCAGTAACAGAACCGGGGCAGAAATAGGACGTCATCAGCCCTGCAGGGAATGCGTTCTTGGTGGAACACAGTCCAGGGAGATGGCAGAGGGCTCACAGGAGTCCAGCCTGCCCTGAGAAGCAAAGGCAGCGGGGTGATTTATCCAAAGTACTTTATTACTTCTTTTTTCCTGTAGGGCAATCCCACACATATCAACCTGCCAAGCATGGAAGGGTTCGTTGAGGGGGGATGAAGAGTTTCAGGAAAACCATGAGTTAGTCTGTACAGGTTCGCCAACACGATATAAGGAATGACGAGGGAAGAAACGTTTGAGCTGTGTTACGGACTGCACCAAGGGATACCGATTTCTAGACAAGATTCTAAATGGTCTTCTATTATCTAGAATCATCTTGCCGATGTGAGGAACACAGCTCTTAGGGAGGCAATTCACAGTGAAGCAATCATTCTTCTCGTTTAGTGATATGCTGAGATGCTGTTGGTTCTCTAATAAATAATTATATGATCCACATCTGTGTTATAAGAAAAGGGAGAAGAGTATGCCGGCAAAGGAGGCAAGAATCCTAGCAAATGCAGGACTTTAGTCCACAGTATAATAAATTTCCCCCCTATTTATAGGAAAGCAGACATTTTTTTTTTTTATCAAATACAAAAGGGTAGAAATATTGCTTTATTTGAGAAACTTACATCCAAATTACTTTTGTGTTTTAAAAAGTCCTAACGTGCACCCAAGAAGAAAACATACACAGATTCCACAATAATAAGAACAAAAAAATGGGGCTGACTGCCCCAAATGATATTTCCTAAAAGAAAAAAATGCAGTATTTAACTTTCCTTTTTGTGAGTCAGGGTATGTGAACTGCATACATCATAAATAAAAATTTTCTTACTTTACAAGGAGGAAGGACTGTGATCCTGTTTTTTATGCATATTAAATATGAAATATAAAATCCACTCTTCTGAACAAGATAAAGGAAAAAATCATTCTTTATCATTTCAGTTTTCATGCAATGAAATCCAAAGGTCTGTTGAATCCGCCTTTTCCATTCATGTACTGCCTGTACTTCCTCTTCTGAGGCACATTTATGGCATAGGCATTTACAGAACCATCCACCTTTTTCCCCTTTGTGGAGTCAAAAGAGGCAAATCCCATTAATTTCATCATTTCTATTTCTTCCTCTGTTTTGCCCTCTAAGTCTTCCTCAGTAATCTGGCGTTCTTTGCTCTTTGTTTCTTTTGTTTCTTTCTTTCAGTCGAGAAGGGGAAGGAGATGTGGATCTATGTCGTCTTGGGGATCTGGAGCGTCTTCTGTGGGGGGATCGAGAGCGGCTCCTTCGCCGATCTCTCTCCCGGGACCGGGACCTTTCTCGGCGCCTGCGTTCACGCTCACGGGACGTGGACCAGGACCGCCTGCGCTCCCTCCGTGGGGAGCGGCTGCGACTGCGACCCATTCGTTATCTTCCTTCGCCTCAGCCTGCCCCGGAAGCCGGAAAGCAGACATTTTAACAGCATTATCTCCATGTGGATGGGAATTCAGAAAGAAAATTAAAATAATGGAAAGGAAAGGGACTCATTTTTGGGGTAGTGCCTGTGTGAGAGGGTGTAACTCAGAAATACTTCTCTCTACCCACCTTCTTCTCACTTGGGAAGGTTTCCTTAAAAAAAGCCCTACTGGGGCGTCTGGGTGGCTCAGTGGGTTGAAGCCTCTGCCTTCAGCTCAGGTCATGATCCCAGGATTCTGGGATCGAGCCCCGCATCGGGCTCTCTGCTCAGCAGGGAGCCTGCTTCCCTCCTCTCTCTGCCTGCCTCTCTGCCTACTTGGGATCTCTGTCTGTCAAATAAATAAAATCTTAAAAAAAAAAAAAAGAAAGAAAAAAAGAAAGAAAAAAGCCCTACTTTGTGAAATCCTTCATTCAAAACTGCCTTTGCCACTCAGAGTGGGCTGGTTCCAGCTCAGACGGCAATGGTCGGAGGCTCCTAGAGCAGGCCAGAGAGAGCGAGGCCCTGACGGCGATTTGTGTGAGGGCCCAGGGCGGGGACAGGCGCTGCAGACCACCAGGCAGGCTCGCCAGGGCAGGAGGACTTGGGAAGCTGGAGCTGCAAGAATTCAAAATAGAGGTGCAGGCGGGTGCCGAGATGAACAGAGGGAGGTCCTGGGAGGTTCAGATTTTCTGACTGAAGCCTCCTTACACAGCTGTTTAAAAACGCATTAGCCGATCGACCAACTCTACTTCTGGGGGGATGACCCAAAGGATTGAAAGCAGACTCTTAAAGAGATATCTTTATACACATGTTCACAGCAGCATTTTTTATAAGTCAAGAAGTGTAATTAGCCAAAATGGCCACTGACGGGTGAGTGAATCGACAAAATGTAACCTACACATACAAGGGCAGGGATGTGCAAAAACACGGGTACACCCTGACATTACTGAGTAAATGACGGAGACCGAGTGTTTGCACGCCCTGCCCCCACATTCATCGGCTGAAGACCGACTGTCACTGTGAACAGTGTTAGGGGACATGGGGACTTTGGGGGCAACTAAGTTGATGGAATTAGGACAGGGGGCTTTCAGGGTGGTGAGGTGATGGGACCGGAACCCTCATGAACGGGATTAGTGCCCTCCTAAAACAGAAACTAGAGACCCCACTTCTCTTCCACTTGAGGATACAAGGAGAAGACAGCAGTGCACGACAGAAGCAGCCAGCCCTACCAGACACCTGCCCAAGCCTTGACCTTGGACATCCCAGCCTCCAAAGCTGTGCGCAATGAACTTCTGTTGTTCACTGGGGACCCAGTCTGAGCTATTCCTTCCAGCAGCAAGAAAGGACCGAGATGGAGAATAAGCCCGTCATGAAAAAGACAAGAACTGGATGGTTTCACTTATATGAGATACACAGACGAGTCAGATTCATAGAGACACAAAGCGGAAGGGTGGCTCCCAGGGGTGGGGGTGGTGGGGGGGCGGCAGTGAGGAGCTGGGGTTTAACGGGTGTAGAGTTTAGGCTTTGCAAGGAGCTCTGGAGATGGGGGAGGGGGTTGCACCCCAACGTGAATGTACTTAACACTACTGAACTGTGCACCCCAACATGGCAGAGACAGTGAGTGACAGGTCATGTGTATTCTACAATAAACGTATTTTACAAATATCATACATACAGCTCCAGAAAACCACAGTGAAAGACGAGAACCATGGCAGAAATGGGTGAGGAAAATACTGCTCCTGATTTCACAAGCCTTAAGAAGTCGCTCCAAAGACCAAGCCCTGAATGCATTAGCTGTCTAACCTGGTTCCCCAAAGCCCTCCTCGCTGAGGCCTGCTCCTGGAGAGTAGAGCAGAGCTTTGAGAGCACAGGCCCTGGGGCAAGGAGAGCTTGTGTCCTTGGCCACCAGCATTGGGCAGGTGGCTCAACCCCGTTCCCCTGCGGTTTCCATATCTGGAGGGTTGCTGTGGCCAATAAACAGCACGAGTGTTGCCAAACTCTCCACACTGGCCCGATGCACAGCAGGGGTGGGAGAAACGCCGCTCACGGCCACTGGGCTTACCTGAACGTCGTACAGGAACCGGAAGCGGCTACCCTTGTTGGCGGCGTCCCTCACAGCCCGAGCCAGCTCCACGGACCCCTTCCCGCCGACGGACCAGTGATAGCAGGGGACCGCATCAAAGGCTCCAGCCCTCCTCGCCAACTCACAAACCAAGTCAATCTCGGCGCGGGTGTCGGTCCTGGTGATGAAAACGTTTGCGGTTTTGCATCTGTATTCATTTAGTGATGTTTTTAAAGAAAGACTAACCGTTTATACAGAACTTTGCTCCCTAACACTGCATATATTTTCAACATCAAAAGTGGTTACGTTGTGTTTAAATAAATCAGACTTAAAGGAAAGCATTGGGGGGAGGGAAGCCTCTCCAACAGGACTCAAATATTTCAAGTTGTTAAGGGTTTTATTGAGAAAATTCCATAACGTAACCCTTTGATCATCCACAGTCTTTCAGACAGAAACGCTGGGTGGAATTAAAAAAAAAATAAATAAGTAAGAGCCAAGGAAAGGTTAACTCACTATATAGATTTCATTTCCCATAAACATTTGAGAGACTTCTGTTAAAATGAAACCGACCCAACCCAACCCCAACAAACAAACAGAAGGAGCAGAGTATTTCTATATAGTTTCAGATGAAGCCTTCGAAAGACCAGACTCTCTTCACAGGGTGGCCGGCAAGTGGAACACATGCGAAGCAGCGGCTTCACTTACTTGAAGACATTCAGAGCCACGATAACGGGGACCCCGAAGAGCTGAGCAATCTGGATCTGCTTCTGAAGGTTACAGCAGCCGTCTGCCACCAGCTGGATGTTCTGGAAGGAAACCAGACCCCCATGAACGCCTCCCACCACAGCTGCCAAACTAAGCTGGCAAGTCCACTCTGGCAGGTTCTGCTTCCATCCTGCTCCCTTTACTGTCCTAGAAGCTATGAAACAAGCCCATAAAACACGTTTTCCTCCAAGAAAAGGTGGCGTACAGAAGGAGGAGGCTCATAGGCAGAATAATTTCTGAAATCTTTCTGGGTCCAATGGTGTAATGGGGTCCTGGGCCAGGCGGCTATTCCTGCTGCTGGCTGCTGGCCGGGGCATAAGCAATGAGCCTGCTCTCTGTAGGCTGGTAGACAGGAGGGCACAGGGCCCCCGGGAGGGTGAGGAGTGTGGGTCAGCCATTCTGGGCTCAAATCCCTGGTGCCACCTGTAGGAGCTAAGAGGTACTGTCGCCAGTAAATCAAAGTCTACCCAAGAGTTGAGGAACTCAAGTGAGTGATAAAGCCAACTGTATACGTTCCAAAAGGCAGCTTTTTTTTTTTTCCCCCTACACAGCAGAAGAATAGGAGGGTATAAGCTTCATATTTGTGTCTGTGCTGGAGACTGGGCTCCTGTTCCGATGGCTGCTCAGAGGGCAGGAAACAGTACGTACACGAAGCCTACAGTCATCATTTCTTGAGAATGGAAAGTTAACTGAATGGACTTTATCCCTCGCCCCCACCCATTTCCTCCGGGATCATGAGAGAAGTGGTTTTCAAGAGGCCACTGGTGGAGGGCTCATTCATGACTGAGATCCAGCGGCTAGCGCGGTTTGCTGGATTTAAACGGTTCTGCGCAGAAGCCTTCGAGGCACCTGTCCTTACCTCCTCGGTGTACTCTTTCTTTAGCGGGACCCCTGCAGTTACCTGAGAGAAGAAAAGGCAAAAATGAAGGGAAAAAACCCATGAGAATGCTAATTCTGATACCTGTCGCATGTAAGAGTAGCCAGGTAGGTTGAATTTCTAGCCGCTTCGGGGAAAACGCATGCGAGTGAGCCCTACTGGATTGCAGTGTTCGCTTCTGTAGGGGCTGAAGGACCTCCCTTCTCCCGTCCTACTTCCTGCCCGCACACCTGCACCCACCTCCAATCCCGTGCTTGCCCGGCAGGTGCACGGCCCCCACTTCTGTCACTTATCTCCTGAACCCACTTCCATGGAAGCCAAATACATCCACAAGGGCATGGCCACGGTAGCGGGGAGCTCTCAGAGTACATGCCTTTTACTGAACTGTGCCCAGCAGGCTGGGAGTGCTGGAAAGCCCAAATATATTGGAAAGACTTGAGTCAGTTACCCCTGACAAGGGTAACTTGCTTGGAAACCAGCAACTAGCCAATGTGTTTGCCAATCTGGGGGCTTGGTTTTCTTATCTTTATTTTTATTTTATTTTATTTTTTTAAGATTTTATTTTATTTATTTGACAGATAGAGATCACAAGTAGGGAGAGAGGCAGGCAGAGAGAGAGAGAGGAGGAAGCAGGCTCCCTGCCAAGCAGAGAGCCTGATTCGGGGCTCGATCCCAGGACCCTGGGATCATGACCTGAGCGAAAGGCAGAGGCTTTAACCCACTGAGCCACCCAGGCGTCCCCGGTTTTCTTATCTTTAAAAAAAATAAATGGCGGTTAATTGGCATCGTATTAAACACTGGAGTGAGGAAGAGTTATTTATTGTTACTAGGAATCCTGACCAATTTATCCTGTCCTCTTTGTTTTTGCTTTAAAAAAAAAAAAAAAAAAAAAAGCTTACCCTGATAAAGATCTGAAGGAAAAACAAATCATGGTCACTTTTCTGAAAGGTGCATTTGAAAGCACAAAATGTGCTTTTAAACCAACAGCTGGCAGCCCCAGCTGAACATGAGTCTTACTGGAAGCTTTTAAGAAACACTGATGTTTGCCTGGGTTCCACCCAGGCCAATTGAACCAGGATTTCTGGATGTGAGACCCAGGATCAGTAACATGAGAAACTCACCAGGTGATTCTAACTGGAGTCAATACTGAGAACTTTCTAAATGGTGCCCATTATCCTAGCATAAAATGGGACTTATAATTTGAGTAAAACCTGACTTACACAAGGTGTACCATCATTCTCAATAAATTCTAAATAATGTTAAAGTAATTGCCATTACTCTCCCCTTTGGGTGGCCTATTTCTCACAACATAGGGGGTGGCAAGGGCAGTTTAAACATGGAGTACTAAAGTCGAGTAAGTAATATAATTTGTAATATTAATAGATTAAATTAATAGAAAATAGAAAAACCATACCATCTCAAGAGACGAAGAGAAGTCATTCAACATTTATTTAGAATAAAAACTTGACAAAATAAGAAGAGAAGCCAGTTTCCTTAATTTGATAAAAAACATACACCAAGAACCTGTAGAAAAATCGTATGTAGTGAAGAAGTAGTAAACATATTCTCTTTTAGACCAGAATAATAAAAGGAGGCCCACTGTTACCACTCCTACCTAACACTGCACTGCCAGCTAGAAAGACCTGGTTAGTGACAAGAAAAAAGCACAAAGATTAGAAAGGAAGAAACAAAACTGTCATTATTTTCAGACATGATTGACTACATGGAACTCTCAAGTGTCTACAGGTAAATCAGTACAATTAAGAAGTCACAGGGATGTAATGAATAGTCTATGACTACAGATAATAATACTGTACTGCATACTTGAAAGTTGCTGAGAGTAGATTTTTTTTTAAAGATTTTATTTATTTGAGATAGAGAGAGAAAGCCCATGTGCACAGGCGGAGGAGGGGCAGAGGAAGGGAGAAGTACACTCCCCGCTGAGCAGGGAGCCCGCTATGGGGCTCAATCCCAGGTCTCCGAGATCATGACCTGAGCTGAAGGCAGACACTTAAACAACGAGCTACACAGGGCGCCCCAAGAGTAGATCATAAAAGCCCTCGTTGCAAGAAAATTCTTGTAACTATTCTTGTTACATCTTGTTAAATCTTGTTAAAATTCTTGTAACATCAGCGACCAATGCTAACTAGATTTGTGATCCTTTTGTAATGTACACGAATGTCCAATCATTCTATTTGACACTTAAAACTAATGTAAGGTTTTGTGTCAAAGACACCTTAATTTTAAAAAGTCAGTGGATATAAAAACAATATATAAGAATCCATAAGCAACCTGTAACACTATACAAAAATATAAAGTACACAGTAACAAATCCATAAAAAGATGGAGAAGCCCTTTGTGAAATAAACTGTAAGTCGTTACTAAAATACACTTAAAAAGACCCAAATCAGTGAAGAGGCATCCCATGATCTGAGATGGCAACCCATCAAGTATCCTATTGGCACCATGCCCTTCCAGTAAAAATGCTGAGAAGATTCTTTATGGAAGTTTATGAGCTGATTCTAAAATATATACGGAAGCCAAAAGGACCGACACCAGGCCAGGCGTGCATGCAGAAACAGAACACCCGGGTGTGGAGTTTGCCATAAAGGCTACCAGTGCGGCACAGACACAATGATATGTAAATAGACCAGCGGAGCTGAAGAGAGATCCCAGAAAAAGACCTACACATGTATCACCAAGTAGGCGTAAAGATCACACAGAAGGAGGGCCTATTTAAATAAACAGTACTAGACCAACTTGTTATTAATACAAAAAAAAAGAAAGAAAGAAAAGAAGATCTGGTGATTGCCTCATCCATGAACAGCAGTAGCAATGGGCAGGATGGTTAAGTTCAGGTATCAGTTCGTGTCACAGGGTAGCAGACAATTGGTCCAATGTTATTCGGAGTGTTTCTGTGGGGTGTTTTTGGAGTTATTCTCTTAAATTAGTGGACTCGGAGTAAAACAGATCTGTGCCCTGCCTTTCTATCCCACCCACACCATGTGGCTGGTCTGTATCCCATCCGTTGAAGGCCCTAATAGAAGAAAAAGATTCTGTGCAAGAGAAATTCTCTAGTGTACTGCCTTCAGAGTGGGACTGGAAGTGGAAAGTAAGCCCTCCTAAAGCTCTAGACTGGTGAGCCGCTCTGTAGATTTTGGCCTAGTCAGCCTCCCATAGACTGACAATGTGTGAGCCAATTCCTTACAATAAATCTCTTTTGGCATGGATACACAGTGTATTGGTTCTTAATACAATGTATTTAAAGAATTAATTGTAAAGGATATCAAGGATCCATCAGTATAACAATATTAGTTCCTACACTGCAGCACGAATGGTCAGCACTTTGGGAGACAGGATATGAATTTAAAAATTATTGGGGCTAAAATGGGCAAGTTCAAGGAGGACAGGATTTTCCACGGCACAAATTATGGAAAAAAAACAAGCTGGATAAACATAAGAGGCCGCTATGGTTATTTGTGTAATGATATCCAAAGGAAGTAGAAATTATAATGGATCAAAAACATTACCACAGTTGTTTCAAGTAAGAAGGAAAGACACTGAGATGGATAATACAGAGTATAGGATTAAGAAAATGAAAGTTCATGTATTATTTAGTTGTTGAAAACATTTCCTGGATACAGACTCTGCCAGGCATTAGGGATACACACATTAATAAGACATAGTCCCTTATCTCAAGGAATTCAGAGTGGAGAAGAGAGAGACACACAGAGACAGTCATAAAACAGTGCAATGGGGAAGGCTCTTCTGGAGCTCAGGAGAGGGATACTAAGCTCTGCCAGGCTTCCCGATCCTTTCTTTTTATCATCCTCTGCCCAGATCTGTGCCTACCCCTTGTGAGTCCTCTTACAATCACTGGGCTGGAAACATGATGTGAAGTAGAAGGCGTACAAAAGAGTAAGGTCAGAGGTAAAAGCAACCACTATAAAACAAGCACATACATTAAGATGAACTAAAACAGGATTATAAATCATGTAGAGAATTTTTATGAGACAGATAGGAGAGTATGGAAAAACACTCGACTAGAACTCAAGAGACCTCAAAAAAACTCGACTAGAACCTCAGGAGAACTCAAGGTTTGAGTCTGGTTAGTCCCCTAAGAAGATGGATGATACGAAGCAAATCAGTGAATCCTCCTCTTAGCTTAGTCATTTCATCTTTACAAGGACTGAGCCAGACTCAATCTCTAAGCCCTTTCCAGTATCAAAACGCTTTGGTTTTAGAACACTCAGGGTGCAAAACAGTGAGGGAGAATTTCAAATGTCTTGTATGGAAGCAAACGGAAATTGGTACACAGATTCAAAATCTGAGGTTCAGGAGTCATTGTAGCAACAAATGGTGTTTAACAAACTCAGAATTCCTCAGGATCGACTGCTTAATGACACACATTGTGTCAATCTTACATTTGAATTAATGATGAAGCTTTAGCCGACAATGAACTACCGAAGTGTTCGTTATTACTAGTGGATTTGGGATTCAATGTTTACCCTTCATTAATGCTCAGCTCTGCCTGGTGGACAGAGAAAGGAATTTGGATCTAAACCTCAGACTTCAGATCTGCCTCTCGGCAGGCCTGGTCACACTGCTCACATTCTCTGAACTGGTTGAACCTCAAATCCCTTCTCTATAAAATAGCATAAAATAACATCAGACTCTCCTAGGACAAAGAATTGCTAAAATGATTATACAATGCCCATCAGAGACATATTTCATGATGGCAAAATTGTTACTTATTTCTGCTACGTAATAATCATTGATTATGTGACTTTTGTATACACAGTGTTACCAATTAAGCAATCCGATTTGGTAGTGTCTAATGTAACAACAGTATAAATAATAACGACACTCCAAATTAATTTTATTTCAAAGATGAAGTGTGTTACTCAGTATAACATTTCTTATTCTCCCTTTGGAAAAAAAAACTAAAAATGAAAAAAGAAAAACATTTTCTTTCAAATGTGTGTGAATTATGTATGTAAGGCAGGTTAATATCAAAAGTCCGTTTAAAAAAATATTAAAACAGGGTGTCTTTTCCAAGGAAAGCTCTTTTAGAAATAATTCAGTGCCATAACAGAGCTATAAAATGAAATCAGAATAAGCAGAAACAGAAGGAAAATGGTTCTGGAGGAAATCTGAAGAGACAGTGCAGTGAACCAAAAAGACTGTGTGTATGAACACTAACAAACCTCACCCACAAAAGAAATCACTCTAATCCTTATGTTCTTTGCTCAGGAACAAGAGCGTCCAGTCTCCCGTCACCATGTGGTTATAAAATGTTGACCTGAGTTTCAGGTATACATCTTATGACTAAAAGGTGGTCACATTCCGCTCCTTCCCAAAATACTGCTTCGAAATCATGGTGTGAGATTCCCCGTTTACTTGAATTTACCAAATGGCCAGAGCCTTACAAGGGTGATTTGTAAAAAAGGAGACATATAAAAATACCGCAGCTATGGAGCGGGTCTGAAGCTTTCAAAAGCGAAATTTCATCTGAATTTTACCACGTGTTTTACTGGGAAGGAAGCTGGGGACTTACGCTCGGCCCGCCTCCGTGCATCTTCAGAGCTCGCACCGTCGCCACTAGCACGACCGCGTTGGGCACCAGGCCAGATGCTCGGCACTTGATGTTGAAAAATTTCTCCATCCCAATATCAGCACCAAAGCCAGCTTCAGTTACTGTGGAGAATCAAGGTGGAAACTTGCTATCAGCTTCTCAAAACAAGAGCAGGTTCTGGCGGTCGCCGGTACGACTCAGGCTCAAAGGACAGCTGAAGCGGCCACCACCTCCAGGCTGCTCCCCCACATTGCATCTTGTTCCTACGCATCGGTAAACTGATTCTCCCATAGGCACAGAAAACCTTCCACTTCCCTACACTCTCTAAAAAGATGGCTCTCCACTCTGCTTTAGGCCACCATGCCTTAAGGATTCATTGCCAAGGGCAAGATTCTTCTTCCGGTATGGCCACCCAAAGCAAAGCATTTACCACAGATGGACTGTCAACTTTAATTCTGTTCCAGATTGTATCAAAGGACATTGTTAGCACAATTACCATCGAAAATCCTTTTTTACTTTTTTACAACATGCACAGAATCGTTTATTCAGTGCCACCCGGTCATTTCTGTCCATTGGCAAAATTCAAGTGAGTTGAGTGGCTTAAGAAGATGAATCATCAGGCTTGGTAAGACAGCGTCCTTCTTGCATAAGCATGGATGACGGTCACCTTCAGCCAGCCCCTCCTCTGCCCCAAATTGCTAGAGATATTCCTCTGGAGGTAGCTGAGAGAGCACGTAACTTTGCCTTCCCACACATTTTAACAAGAATTCAGAAAATAAAATCATGAAGTGTTGCATAATAATTTCAAATTCTAAGTACATCAGCCCATCATTTTAATTCTTTATGGTTTCCTTTACGTACTTTATATGCTTGTAAATTCTTACACAATAGGTAGAATTTTGTAGTTTGCCCCTTTACTTTAAAATTTTCAGAGTTTTCTTCCTGTACTACAAGCTTTCGAAATTTATGATCTTAAGTGGCAGCTTATAACTTTTTTTTTTTTTTTTTTTTTAGTTTATAACTTTGTTAGGTAGATGTATCAAGATGTACAAAACTGTTCCCCCTGCTATTAGACATTTGGGTTGTTTCCAATATAAATAATGCTGCAAAATATCTGTGCAGATGAGATTTAACCTCTTTCAAATTATATTCTTGGAAAAATTCCCAAGGGTGAGAGAACGGTGCCAGAGGATGTAAAAAATTTTTATGACTGCTGATATGCTCTTGACAAATTGAAAAATATTTCTCTAAAAATATTCAATTTGGAATGAATTTTTAATATAAATAAAGTCACTATACGTGACTATAAAGTCACTATGTCCTTTATTTTATTTTCTTCGAGTGAGTGATACAGCAGAATGAGCATTCCTTTTTACTACTATTTGGGACAATTCTAGTGATTTGATCAGTGGTGGTCAAAACCAGAGAAGATCACAGACAGTAACAATTCCTATCTCAGGGGTCCCCTGGGAAAAGCCGTGGTGACTTTAGCATGGGAGTGGTACAGCAGCCCACAGAAGATGGGTGTTCAGTTGGTTTTGTCAAAGGTCATTACAGAGTGGGCTCCCAGAAGAGGAACGGTGACCCTCCTCCTGGTTAGTATCAGACAGACTGGATCGAGTCTGGACAGCTGTGCACACGAGCTGTCAGCTGAACAGTGACAAGCAGCAAGTGAATGCTGGTGAGTTACTTAACCTCCTAGAATCTCAATGTCCTCCTCTGACTTGCTGGGGGATTTAAGCGAGATAACACACGTCAAGTACTTCGTTACCGCCTTATGGTAGCAGGCACTCACAAAAATGGTCCACATCACTGTTACCAAGAGAACAACTCTCCCACTTGCTAGAAATCATACTCAATTCGTCAGCATTTCGCGAATTCCTGCTACACCCAGGCATTTTGCTCAGGGTAGTGGCCCAGGATCAGGGTCCCTAACGTGAAGCACTCCGGAGAGCTGAGGGGGAGAAGGGGGGTGCGGTGCGGGGAGGGAGGGAAGCTGCGGGGTAGGGTTGGAGAATGGGGACAATGGGAGTCAGGCTCTGAGGGACACAGGATCTCTCCAAGCAGAGAAGTACGGAGTTGGGGGTGGAGGAAGGGGCTTAGGGAGGAGTGAAAGGATTCACAGGTAAAGGAGAGAGCAAGAGCGGAATCGGTTTGGGAAGACGAAGAGAAATGACCCATGACGACTGGAGCAGTCCGTTACCTCAACCAACACGACCTGTTCTCTGGGCTGATGAGGTCTGATGGGCAGGGATTCAAGCAGCAAGTGTGCGTGTATGTGTTTTCAACGCTGTTATACTGGAGAAACTGCTCGGTGTTGCTACACAGATGGCTATGTGCGGTGTTTGATCAAGGTCTTTCCAGCCAGACGCCTGTTTCCTCTTGAAGCTCTTGTATAAGACCAAGCTCCAAGAGGAAAGGGGGTGCGTCTGTGTGAGACACGGACACTGCAAGGCATACAGTAGGTACTGATGAACTTGTGCATCTCTAAAACAAACAAAACAAAAACGCAGCGGGAGGAGAGCGAAGTATTTTTCGAACACTTGGCCACAACTATACGAAGAGCACAGTTCATTTAAAATCCTTTCATTCTCCTGAAAAGCTGCAAGCTCACTTCAAAAACCACCTCTTCCCTTCCTTAAACCTCCCCATGTAGTGGCCATGCTCTCCTCCCTTCAACAGCTCATTACTGCCTCGAGGAAAACATCCAAGTTCCTTATCGTTAAAACGAAGGCCACCCCGATGTAACCTCAAGTACACGGCTACGTCCACGTTCACTCTGCCTGAATCTGGTTCTTCACTAATATCGAGTTTCCTGCAGAGCTCGCACGTACTGTTTGTCATCTCCGAGCCTCCTCCAGATGGGAACAACGGGAACGTTCCTCTCTCCCACCTCTCTTCTTTAACTCACTGCCTAAGCCTCGGCTCAGATGTTCCAGAAGCTTGCCCAGATCCTCTCAGGGAGAGCTGGCCGGCCCTCTGGTTTGCTCCGTCACCGTGCTCTCACCTCTCTCTGCATGTGGCGTCCCAGTTAGACTTACGTGGCCTCTCCCACTCAGAGGCCAGGGACCATGTCCTACTCAGCTCTGTATGTCCCGTGCCTGTCACAGTACCGTGTGCACACGAATGAATGAATGATCAGAGATGTGAAGAAACCAGCGGAGTGCGATTCAGAGCCCAAGGTGATCGAGTCCCGGCCATTGTTCAGGGGAGACAGGTGGACACAAACAATAAAATTCAACAATGAAAAATGTTTTCCTATCACCCTATCATGCTTCCTTTTTCCCTACCGTAGCAAAACAGGCTTAACAAAAGGTATAAATGTCATCACAGATAAAGGTATGACCATCACAGATGGCTACACGGGCCAGCTAAGCTTAATTCTGTATTTGAAGAGACAAACTGGAAAAAAAAAAAAAAAAAAAAGTAGTAACAAAGAACTGCAGTTGGGGAAGGAAACAGGATACAGTAATAGAGGTCCAGGGGCTATGGCTTCCAAATGCAAAGGAAATATGGAGGCAAATAATGTGTAGAAAACAGAAGAAAGTGCCAGATTCTCACACTTCGCACGGAATACAGCATGGAATCATGTCTGTGTTATTTGTTTTCGAACACTGGGCTGCTAAGGAAACCAGAGCGTGGAGAAGGTGTGCTGGTGCGCAACTGTTAATCACACACGTAAGCACCACTTCACAGGGGACAAGCCACTCTCATTGACAGTTCTGGTTCCCAGATGCTCCCTGACAATGGTCAGCAGAGCACCGGGTAAGCTAAGTGCTCCCAGTCATCGGAAATAAGCAATTTAGTACTTACCCTATTTACTGCTTTTGATAAATTTCAAAGGACGTGCACGCTTGAGAATTACTTACTGTTGATCTTAATAGGCACCTGTTCTTGAGTCACGAAGCAAGGATACTTACTACGACTTTGCATTCTTGAAAAGCATGAAATGGAGCCCTGTGAAAGCGGCATATTTAAACAGGCTTGCAGGAAAATGCGGTGCCACAACAATTATTTGTCCTGGCAATCTCTTGAGGAGGGGGGCGCTGCGGAGGTCACAGCTATTCACCTGACAGCAGGACGGAAAACAGGAAACTGATACTCTTCTGTGTAAGCACAGAGGCTGTTAGGTCGTGATTTGGAAGCAAGACTTGACTCCAACTTTATAACCCAAAATCTGTTCAGAAAGGAAGTGATCGCGGGTCTGCGTTGGGAAGGGACTAGCTGTTTGGACAAAACCTGTGAGCACTTTCGCAGGAAACAGAGCTCAGGGTTCAGGTGGAGCGTTGAAAACCAACACCGCACAACCAGGCACCTGCCTCCCGCGCCGCTCCGCGGGGGTGCCCTGAGCCACACTGGATGAACTGAGCAGAAATGACAATAAAACATGACCGGCAGGCACCTATCGAGTCTGAAATTCTTCGATGAGGCAGAGAGATGATTTTTCTATACCAAATTGTCTATCATGTGTCCAGTTTGCAGTATACAATGCACTGAAGATTTTCATCACAATGAGGACGGGGATAAGCAAGCACAATCAGCTGACTTACGAGGAAAAAAAAAAAAGCATTTACATTACCACCTCATGGGGGGACATAAAAATTATGGGCTCATAAAATTCTAGAGCTCTGGGGGAAGGCACCTGGCCAGTTACCTTCCTGAGATGATGTCCTGGGTCCCTTGGACGCTCAGCTCAGGGCTCTCTTCTGCATTACATGCTTTCTGTCCCTTGACATTCTATTTAAAAGCACTTTTAATTAAACACATGCATCTCAGCATTAAGGAAAAGCCTCCATTTTTTCTCATCTAACAATTACTGAACCTCTCTTATGTCATCTAGCTCTAAGCACTCCTGTATGTACTCATGTCTTCATTTAGGGAGGAAACAAAGTCCATTTTTAACATGACAAACAGAAATATGAATCACCTCATTAAAAAGGAACATCTTTCTGACTGTCCCCATTGTACTTTTTCTTGCTTGAATTCCCTCTGGTATTTAAAAAATTTTATTTATTTACCAGTACATAATAAATTTGAATTCATGTCTGTTTCACATTTACTTCTTTTAAGTGGTCATATATTGCATTATTAGTTTCATGGGGCATGCCCTGATTTCGGTCCTTGCTTTAGTACATTTACTGACCCCGTTGCTATGGAATCACAAACCTTAAGGACACACCGGTGGTTCTCTAATGTGGGCTGATTCTGCCCTCATTTTCCCTCCCCCCTCCCGAGACGGTTGGCAATGTCCGCGGTCATTTCCGGTTGCTGTCACTGGCATCTAGGAAGTAGAAGCCGGGGTTGCTGCCAGATATCCTACAATGCACAGCAGCCTCACCAACCCCCCTCTAAAAAAAACCAAAAACCAGAATTATCCACTAAAATACCAACAGAGTCGATACTGCTGTGGTTCAAGCATGATGAAGGAGCCTTAAACGGTCTAGATACTCATTCCTGAGAACGTTACAAATGCAGTAGATGCCGGAATAGAAAATTATATAAAAGCTGTTACGCTAACGATACCCTTACATCCCGTAAGTTCCCGAAATAGGACAGTGACAGTAAAAATTCTGCGTGTTCACTCTGCCACGGCCGTTCCTAGAGATGGAAAGTAGCAAGGGCCTCACTGGGGGGTGCGGCACTCACTGTGCGAGAGAAGGGAAGGATGGATACCAAAAAAAGTTCAGTATGGAACAACACAGGTGGG
Organism: Meles meles; assembly: GCF_922984935.1. Lineage (NCBI taxonomy): Eukaryota > Metazoa > Chordata > Mammalia > Carnivora > Mustelidae > Meles > Meles meles. Next base: position 16,082,131 of record NC_060070.1, read on the forward strand.
AGCAATGGTCAGTCTTCCTGCCAAGAAGAAACACATACGATGGGGAAAGCTATTCTAATTAGAGACCGGCACCGGGAAAGCACAGAACTAACTAACGTTCACTAAGCACCGCCTACGTGTCAGGCAACATACTAGACGTCGTCTGTCTCGTTTCACTCTTTAACACCTGCGAGGGACCTTTACCTGCCACAAATGGCTCGTAAGGCTAAGGGTAAGCCATTCTTCCCGAGCTCACACAGCTATGAGGGATGGAGCTCGGGCTGAAACCAGGGCCCATCCAACGGCAGTCTCTGCCAGTGTCCCCGCCCTGCCGTCCTGTCCCCGAGCCAACTAAACACACAGCTTTCCTTTCCTCCAGCTGAACCGCTTGGTAGGTTCTGCTTCCACCAAAAATCTTGACACCTTGTACTTCAGTATTTTGGTAGACGAAACGCAGCTCTGAATTCTTCGCCTGAACTCTGACAGGTGCACCCAGACTTGTTTTCTCACTGCAGCGTGGATCTGCTGTGACAACATCTGGAGTCTTCTTCATGACGATATGCATTTGTTTCTTTCTTGAACTGAATTCATAAATTTGTTTTTTCTCTTGGAGCAAATAATCCAGGGACCATGAATCATAATCCTCTCTTACTTCTTGGTCTATGTGCCAACAGGGCCAAGTTGTAGGCAGCAGCGGGGAGTACATGGGGGGCAACAAGGAAAGAGCTCCCAGAGACGAAGCTCCTAGGACAGGTTTCACTGGGCTTGGTACCCAATGCAGCAACAGGCCACAGCGGAGAACACTCTCTCGGCCACTTGGCCTCCTGAAAAGCAAACGGCCCTCTTCCGCTGTGACAGTCAGACCCCTAGCCTTGACTTCCCAGTCTCCTCTAGCCAGGCATCTGCCTTCCCAGGACTGGAGGGGGACATGAACGACACCCACTCTCTCTCACGTTCCTGTTCATCACCATGGGTACACGGTGGGAGAAAATGCAACAAATGCTTTAACTCTAGACTCTCATGCTTGCTTTTACCTTGGGGAAACCCCTCCTTGGCTGTGAGATAAAGTTAAACTGAGGCACCAAGATCATTTTCCTCTGAGTTTCTGGCTAACTAATGGGTCCTCCATTCCATGTGTCCTTAGAAGATCAAAATTTTCAGATTTCATAGCCAGTTTATAATGGAAGTCATTTTTTCCTTTATCATACATGCAAAAACATAGGTATCAAATATATGACAATACTGAGTTCCCCATTACTTTGGGACATGAACTTGAGCTTATGGACTGTGAGAGGCTAGTCCTTGCAGCGCATTTGGCTCAAAACGGGTGGAGAAAAGAAGTATGTCTGCACAGGGCCGATCCTGCTAACCGAATCCTCGAAAGGATTTCTTCCAAACAAGGGGAGGGATGAAACTGCAGCCTCCACGCCACCGGCCTTTATTTTCTCCCAACAAATCAGAAATAAAAATAAAACCCTGTACAGGAGGAAGCAAGGAATATGCCGCACTAGACTTCATTCCGAAGCACCGTGGGCTGTAATTCCTGAACAGCGCTAAAGGAAGTGGAGAGCAGACTCTCCAAACCGACTTTCTGCCCCATGTAAACACGTCCATCCAGCTGCAGCTGGCGGCAGAGAAACTCGGGAAGACGCTGGTCAAAGTCACAGAAGACATGAATTCTGAACTGGAGCTTGAGATAGGCTAGCCTTTGAACATTTTAATTGTTTTCAGTGACTAGAAGGAGACTAAATAAACCAGGATGAACCATTCATTATAAGGGAAGCTTAGCATTATTGCTGTAGCTGAAAAAAAAAAAAGGAAACTTCATGTCAAACATACTAATTTTGAGGATCCAACTGATCTTAAGGCTACGGAATTTTACAAAAAATCAAATCCTTTCTTTCTGCTTTTGGATTTGGTTTTATTAGATGTGTTAAGATTACATTTTCCTAAGAATATGTAGAACCAGCTGGGCACATATTAGGAGACCCACATAAGGAAATCAGTAAGAAAACAGTATTCATACTAGCCTGAGCCTTTCCACCTACCCTTTTGATGATGGCAATGCTTACATATATTAGGAAATTTTGGTAGTTGCATAGAATACATGAGAAAGTTATTGAGGATGTATCTGGGGAAAGGAAAGAAAAAGATAAGCAAAGTATAAAAAGGACATAGATCAACTTGAACCATATGTTTTCAGTAATGACAAAACAAAACAAAACAAAACAAACTTTGAAAATGCCAGTAATGCCACTTAGATGTGCTTTGGTATCAGGACCCAGAATTTCCTTCCTCTGGAGTTAATTGTAGATGCTGGTTCCCATTATTTGAAACCATCATTAATCATCCTATTTTATAAAATAATTTTGACCAAAGTGAAATTTAATTTTGGAAAAAAATGTTCAAGATGAAAATTAAATTATACATGTTATTTTTACCTCCCTTATAAAAATCCAACTGAATTAAATCCATGAATCCATTATCCAAATAGTTCCCATCTTCTTGTTGCAATCGTGAGCATTTGGACAACGTCATCGCCATGACCAGGGTTTTAACCCTTCTGTTTTTAGCAAACAACAGTGCCCCAGAGTTCTGGCTAGAGGCCTGGAATTTTGGATGATTGCATGGGGGCAGAGCTGTCCTCCTGCTGCTCCCAAGAACTGGACACAAGGAAAATAACTCGAAAGAGAGGCCAATTCGGAAAAGCTTTGCTCCTAACATCTCACCCCACAATAATCAAAAGATGAAACAGGACATTTTTCATGGAGCATTTTATGAAAATGAACCCATGGAGGAAAAAAGTAAAGATGTCAAAAGAGGAATATATTTTATCTGAAATCTTTCCAGGAAAAAAAACCAACAACATCAAAAGACCTGTAATAGCTTTTTCTGCAAGTATAAGAAACCCAGCAAGTGAAACTATGATTACTGAGCTTGAGAACAAATGAAATACATCAACATTCCTACTAGCGCAACTTCTAATGGAAGAAACTAAGACAACAGGAAAGCATTTTGAACTTGAAAGCTGGAAGATGCTACAGTGTATCCAAAAAGCAGACAGAGCAGGGATTATCCAAACTGAAGGCAGAGAGATACATTCGTGCGTCACAAAATCAATTTACAGGGTTGCACCCAGAATTAAAAAGAGAAACAGTACAGGAAATATTAGGATATGTCACACATATTGGGAGGAAGTAGTATTGTTTCAGAAGATGTGATTCAGTTTTCGTGTACAACACATGTGTGTGCACATGCAGTGACAAGGGCCACTGGCCCAGACTCTCCTTTGCAGGTTTTTTATCTAAGAAGGGAGAAGTCTAGACCTGCTGGTTTCCTATAAGATCAATGTCACGATTATTCAGGCTTGGCTCCATTCTGCTCGGGACCGGTGCAAATAGCACACGGAGTTCACAAGGAACAATGACTCCAAGCTCAGTGTTATAAACCAGTTTCTTTATATTCAGGGTCACAGATACAATGTTCCTCTCACTGACCCTAAGCCTGGGCATGGAGGCAGCAATGGTCTGCATGGTCCTGCTTTCTACGTTTCCTTTGGTAGAAAGGACACGGGCAGGAGCGTAAGACGAACACCCATTGTCCAGTAGGACTGGACCTTGAAAGGATCTGATTTTAAGACAAAAAATGAGAATGCACTGAAAAGACCAGTAATTCAAATTTACATTTGTAAAAAGGTCCCAGTTAAGAAAATAACCTTGAAAAGGAAGTATGTGCATATTTTTTCCTATGGCTTATTTTCAATATAGCCTTTTTCTGTTTAAAAAATGGATATACTGGGCGCCTGGGTGGCTCAGTTGGTTAAGCGACTGCCTTTGGCTCAGGTCATGATCCTGGAGTCCTGGGGTCAAGACCCACATCGGGCTCCCAGCCCCAATGGGAGTCCGCTTCTCCCTCTGACCTTCTCACGCTCTGTGCTCTCTCTCTTTCTCTCTCAAAGAAATAAATAAAATCTTTTAAAAAATGAGTATATTATTAGTGATACATTATTGGAAAGTTTGATGTGGAGAAAAAAAAACAACAAATCAGGGACTTTTCACCATTTTCACTAGAATCTATGATCCTGGCTATCACTTTACTGTTGACAGAGTAAAGATACCCTTGAGATGTCCCGTAACGTATTTTCTGGGGAAAAGGTAATAAATAATCAGGAATCATTCTAATCTTCCCACCTCCTGACCTCTCCCCTCTCCCTAAGCCCCAAAGGAGCTGAAACTACAGCTTACTTACTTCTCATTTTGTATAAACAAAGAGCAAACCCTCAATTTGCCATTGCTTTCTCCTCTGCTTCTCTTTGGCGCATCCCCAGCCTGGACTTTTATCTAAAAGTGAGTCTGACTTGGGTAAAGCTGATGATTGAAACAGGATTACGTGTGTTACACAGGGAACTGCTAAGAGTATAGAAATATTCATTATCATGGTACATGGTACATGGCAAAAGGTAAGCGTTCATACAAGGCTTCATTACGCCCATCTAGCTTGCAAAATTCTGAGACGGGTCTGCAGGGCAGTGAGTGCTGGCTCTCACAAGGACATGGGTCCCAACTTACCTGCCTCTGTCTCCGACATAATGGGTGTCGCGCTCTGTAGAATACTTTTGTATCCTGATCTTTTCAGGGAACCCAATGTGGAGCATTTCCCCAAGATACTAACATCTGCCAGATAATATTTTATTATATGGTATTGCATTATAAGAAGGAGTCATGATTCATAAAACCGGTCTCACTTTTGGCCACGTTCTCAACTCTTCTTCAAAAATGATCTGTGATGTACTTAAGAATGAAAATGAGCCGGTCAGTTTGGCTGACTTAGAAGTTGATCCTAGGCATGGCTGTAGAAAGAAGCCAAAATTCTTTTCTCCTCCACCCTGTCTGGGGCAGGTGCTGTCAAAAAGGAAATGAAGATGCTGACATGGTGATAGAGTATTAATTCAACTGTGTGTTTGGAAAACCTCTGGAGCTATGTCATGCTGACAGTCTTATCAACTGTCTTATCAACTCACCTTTCTATTTAAAAGAGACCATGGAAAAATTGGAAAGTCTTAGCTTCTCTTATAGCTAAGTATGGGTTAGCTGTACTTAAGTGTGACTAAGAGGATTAATTAATAAAAGTGTTGGGTGTAACTTCCAGGAAGTCTCCTAAAAAGGGGGTATGCCTTTCTTCCTTCTTCCTTGTTGGCTGGGATACAGATGTGATGGCTGGGGACTGGGCAACCATCTTGGCCTACTAGGCAGCATACAGCCCCTGCTGATTGAGGAGCTGCCATTCCAGTCTAGACTGGATTTCTTTTATGTGACAAAGAAATGAACTTGTATTTGCCTTGGGTGCCTTTCTTTTGCTGTTGCTGTTACTTGTGGGTGAACCTAATCTTAACTGATGCGTTTGTGGAAACAAAGCCTATTCAGAAACAGTAAAGTATTTTTCATTTCTATCATTTCAGTTTGCACATTATTTCAACATTACACAGTGTTTTCTTTCTGTGCACAATGGTAACTCTGGGACTGAGGTCAAGATTACATTTCTAATTTAGAAAAGATGTGAGATTTGCTTAAAGTTTTGCTGATGAAAGAGCCGAAATTTTAGAGGGTGAGATGTGCCCATAAATGCCCCAAAGTTATGCGATGCAGTGTAACTGTTGGAAGAGGGTCTGATCACAAGCTCCAGAATTCAGGCAGGAAAGCAGGAACAAGAATGCATGCCAGCCTGCAGAAGGACAGGATCTATGTGTGGCGCTCCAAAGGGCTTTCTGCTTATCTGACTTCAAGAACGATTCTTACTCTCAATGCTAGCTTCTTTGTGTGTGTTATGTGTTAAACAAAGAAATGCTTTTTGGAGGCAAAAAAAAAAGCTGTTTTTGTAGTTGTTTTGAATATTTTTAGAAGTTACATCATTAAATTATTGCCTAACCCTAAAAAGTAATAACAATCTACACTCAACCAAAGCATTCATGCCATTTTATAAAACAAACAAAAAAGGACAAAACAAGATGGGGGAAAATCAAGAGAAGACATTCAGATTGTTAAGTGTTTGGTGTTCAGAATGTTCATGTGGCTCAACACTTGAAAATATGGGCATTTTTTTAAGGGATTTTTATTTATTCATTTGAGAGAGAGAGAGAGAGAGAGCGAGCCCGAGCATGAACCGGGGGACAGGCAGAGGGAAAGGGAGAAGCAGACTCTCCGCTGAGCAGGGGGCTTGATGTGGACTTGATCCCAGAACCCCAGGATCTTTTTTATTTTTTTTTAATTTTTTTTAAATATTTTATTTATTTATTTGACAGAGAGAGATCACAAGCAGATAGAGAGGCAAGCAGAGAGAGAGAGAGGGAAGCAGGCTCCCTGCTGAGCAGAAAGCCTGATGCGGGACTCGATCCCAGGACCCCGAGATCATGACCTGAGCCGAAGGCAGCGGCTTAACCCACTGAGCCACCCAGGCGCCCCAGGACCCCAGGACCCCAGGATCTTGACCCGAGCCAAAGGCAGCTGCTTAACTCACTGAACCATCCAGGTGCCCCTAAAATATCGAAAATTTTCTAAGAACCTCCTTCATGAGAAAATGAACACCTCAGCGTGGAATAAGGATATTCACTGCCCCTGGACAGCAGGGCACACAGCCTTGGTTTCTCCCAGTTCAGTGTGTAGAGGAAGCCTCACCACCTGGCTGGTCCCGCGAGACTACGTCAGCTGTGGGCATTCATCCATCACTTTGGCTAGAAAGTAACATCAAGTCCTGAACCTCTAAACATGACTATTAACATCCAGATTTAGCTCAAAAAAAGCTAAATACTCAACCACATTCTAATGAGGACTGCCGATCAGAGGCTCTGGTCTCAGCCTCCGTCCCAAATTACAGACGCACATTTCCTCCCCACCCCGACCCTCCCAATGCATAAGTAACAAACATGAACATTTTTGCCACAACCACCTCTTCCTTTTACAAAGAAGGTAAACAGCATAGAGAGAGCTGAGGTCCCTGGTGCCTGGGTCCCCAGTTGAGCTCCCTCCCCCGTGCCCTCACCCCTCAAGAGAAACGCTGAGGAACCTGGTCCTTATCCTGGTTGTACGTTCCTGCTTGTACATACATACAGAGGAATAAACAAAATATAGTTCTATTTTTATATCTTAAGAATGTGTTAGACTGTACTTACAACCCCCCAAACCGGCTTTTTCACTCAACATTGTATTTCTGAGATTTTGTGCTGTGGAAACGCACAGAGATAGGTTTGTGGGTTTTACAGCACCTGCATTTTTACCGGCTGACAGAGCCCTTTCCGAGGGAGGGAGCACCCGTGGACGGGACTCGTGCCCTTCTCTCCTCACTATTCCCTTCTCGAAGGGACTTATGTGGGAGGCGGGGGTAGAAAGAAACGCAATCTTCACCGGGAGTCCCGACAACAGTAACTTTACAGTATCTTTCTGGAAACCTTCATAGATTAGAAACTGTACTGACTGCTCTCCATGACTTGTAAGGATGCCTGAAATAGACCTCCCATCTGTCTTCTCTGCCATGTGTCTCTGGGCTACTGAACTAACCAGGATTCCTTGAACACGTAACTTCCGCACTCTCTGTCCTGTTTATTGGATTACATCTTAACCATTCTTCACCGCTTGTCTCAAAAGCCAGCTTCTCAGGCTTTTTACTGGAGAGACTATTTTAAAACTGTCAACTTTTCTCCAGTATTAATCACAAGCACAACATTTCAGATTAGCATTTATTCCCCTCCAAAATGACCTCCTCCAACTATGAGATTCCCCGCCCCACCCAAGTCTTAAGACGCCAGCTACGCCATCCCCAGAATCCACCAACACTCTCCCATCTACAACCATTGGCTTGTTCTGTGGGCTTTGCCTAGAACACCTTTCTCCCTAACTCTGCATGTCAAATGACTTCAGGTGTTTCAAGCCAACATTTCCTGTTTTAAAAATTGGGTAACTAACACAGCCTAATTATAAAGTTTCAAGAACACCAGAAAAAACAAAGTATAAAGTAAAAATCACCATGACTTCACTTCCCACAGAGAAATAAAAGTGATCATCTGATATGTATCTTTATCTATTTATTTTAAAGATTTCACTCATTTATTTTTGAGAGAGACAGAGAGCATGAGCGGAGGGTAGGGGGAGAGGAAGAGGGAGAAACAGACTCCCCAGTGAGCAGGGAACCCAGCTCGGGGCTGGATCCCAGGACCCTGAGATCAAGACCCAAGCTGAAGGCAGACGTTTAATCAACTGAGCCCCTGTATCTTTTTAAAAAAAATCCCTCAACATGGGGCTTAAACTCATGACCCCAAGATCAAGAGTCACACACTGCACTGAGTGACTCAGCCAGGCGCCCTTGCTATACATTTTCTATGCCTTTTCATTGCAAATACAGTACAGATACTCACTGCAAAATTTTTAAAAATGAGATTATAAAATTGCTTTATAACTTTGCTTCTTTTACTGTATATATCATGAACATCTGTTCATGTGTCACGTAAATCTTTTCTTAATAACCTGGATGTTACACCAATAACACTAACCTTTTTTTTGCTTTTATCTTGAAGGTTTTTTTGTTTTGCTTTGTTTTATTTATTTATTTTTACAGACAGAGAGAGCAGCAGACAGAGGGAGGGGGGAGAAGCAGATTCCCCAATGAGCAGGGAGCCTGATGCAGGGCTCGATCCCAGGGCCCTGAGACACGACCTGAGCGAAAGGCAGAGGCTTAACCGACTGAGCCACTCAGACGCTCCTATCTTGAAGGTTTAAGTTTTTATTTCCACATTAAAACTTTTATTCCGAATATACTGTGATACAGATATTTGTGCGTTTTAAAAAAGACTTATTTATTTGAGAGAGAGGAAGCACATGCATGAGATGGGGACGGCGAGGGGGAGGGAGAGAATCTCCAGCAGACCCCCCAACTCTGGGCTCAAGGCCACGACCCTGAGGATCATGACCTGAGCTGAAACCAAGAGTCATACCTGTAACCGACTGAGCCACCCGGGTGCCCCTGAAGTCTGTGTTTTAAAATTAATCGCCATCGGTCCAAACATCATTTAATCATTAATCCATCCATTAGCTGCCAATGTGAATGTCACCTTTATCAAATCATTAATTTCTACATGTAAGGGAATTAAGTCTATTTAGGGACACTCCAGAGGGTACTTCTGGAATCAGTTCTTGTCTGTCTCTCTCTATCATTGTGGCAGCATTACCTCGTTTTGATATTGAGAGGTAGGTCAACCATCATTACTCTTTCAAAATTTTGGTCTATTCTTAGGACGCCTGGGTCGATCAGTGTTGATTAAGCCTCTGCCTTCGGCTCAGGTCATGATCTCAGGGTCCTGGGATGGAGCCCCGCATCGGGTTCTCTGCTCAGCAGGGAGCCTGCTTCCTCCTCTCTCTCTGCCTGCCTCTCTGCCTACTTGTGATCTCTCCCTTTCTCTCTGTCAAATAAATAAATAAATACAATTAAAAAAATTTTTTATTGCTGATATAAAGGGAAAGCATTGGCTTTTACAAACTTACATTGCATCCAAATCGCCAGCCAAAAAGTTTACTATTTAAAATAAATTTCTTCAATTTTCTAATGACAGAATCATACTGTATATAAATAAAAGAATATTAGTCTCCTCTTTTTCAATTTTAAAAATGTTTTGTTACTGTTCTTGTTTTACTGCACTGGCTAGGACTCCCAGAATAATGATAAGTAACTATGGCGATCAGCATTCTTGTCATGTTTCTGGACACACCATCCATCCTTCCCTCCCTCCCTCCTTCCTTCCAATGTTGGACCCTAACTTACACCCAAGACCAAGACCAGAGCTGAAATCAAGAGTCAGACACCCAACTGACAGAACCACTCAGGTGTCCCTACTCTGCTTTATTTTGAACACGATATTCAAACACTTTGCAACCAACCATAATTCTTTTAAATCTAGGGTAGTTTTTAAAAATCGGTATTACTTATATCAAAATATTAACAGATAGGGGCACCTGGGGGGCTCAGTGGGTTAAGCGCCTGCCTTTTGCTCAGGTCATGATCCTGGGGTCCTGGGATCGAGTCCTGCGTCGGGCTCTCTGCTCAGCGGAGCCTGCTTCCCTCTCTACCTCTCACCACTTGTGCTCTCTCTGTCCTTCATTCTCTCTCTCTCCCAAACAAACAAAATCTCTAAAGAAAAAACAAACAAAAAACCCACAAAGTATTAACAGATAAAACAACCTTATGGCTGAAACCGGTAAGAGAGGAGGGTTTTAGAAAACCCTAATAATGTGTCTTTCTCTGCCCCCGAAAGATATGAAGAGGCCCACAAAGGCTCCCCTGTTTCTTTAACAGTTAACGGTTTCCTAATATTCCTTGCCAGCAATTCTACTGCTTTCTTCGAATCAGAACAGTACAATATTGTAATTACACCAAACATTGCGAAAAGTTTAAAACAACCTCATGGAATTACAATTTTCTAAACTATAATTTACATATTAGGCGAGGGTAATTTGACTCTTTAGGCTGAAAGTTCTCAGAGAGGATAGGGTAAAACAACAGTCACACAAGGGAAATTTAGAAGTCATTCACTGCACATTGGATCTTAGTATCTCTTTACAAAAGCCTTGCATTTTGTGAATTTCAAACCTCAAGTTTAATCTCGATCACATTCTACACTCATTTTATGTTAACTTTCATAGTACTGATCTCTGCAGAACATGTCTTGACAAGGGTCTATTTTAACTCCACATGTGAGGTGGTAGGCACAATTCTATTAGGAATGTTATCTAGAATACGCATAAATCTTGAGTGGGGATGGGCTAGATATCTCACTGAAAATAAACTGGCATTTTGTAAATGTAAAACAGCTGAGGTTAGGTTAGACATTCCTAAAGTTCAAAACTTCTTTCAAAACTTTCTCCAAACTTTTTACTTTTTAAATTTAATTTCTCTTTATTTAAATCCTGCTTCAACAAACTACCTGCAAATGCCTATCTTCAATATTAAAAGCCTAGTGGGAATGCAAACGCGGTGACCAGCAGGTAAGTCATTGAGCCAACTCATGTGTATTAATAATTTTCATTCAAAACACATTTCATGCCCATTAGGAGCTCTGCAGGGCCCTGTGATGAGTCATGGAATGACGGCGGCCACCGAGGAAATAGTGGGAAGACCCCAGGCTCTCAGGTTCAAGGGCCAAGGACTCAGGTTCAAATCTCTGATCCCCACTGCGAGACCTGTTTGCCTTCAGACAAACTACTGACTCCCTCTGATGTTCCATTTCCTCACCTGTAACAGGAGGTTATCCTGATAACTATCTCCTAGGGTTGTTATAAAACGTATGAACATAAGGAACACAGATAAAGCCCCCAGGAGGGCGTCCAGCACACAGCAGGTCCTCAAGGAAGGTAAACTCTGGTCCCTGGGAGTAAACACTTATCCATGCCAGGAACTGCCCGTGTGCTTTAGATGCACGGGTTTCCCAGGCTTTACAGATGAAAGAACAGATGAATGGAAGAGGTGTCAGTGCCCAACAGAGGGGTGCCCCCTGGGGGAGTCTACCTGGTTGTCTCGGTGAGTGGGAGGAGCTGTGGGAGGGGCCAGGGTGTCGGACGTCCTGCAACATGCACGGTGATCCCATAAAAATTTGTCCCCTGCCCACAGGATCATCCTTCCAGGCACTCTTGTAGTTGAAAAACCTGCTTATGATTGCAGGGGACTAGAACCATCCCTCTAGTTTCTTCTACATAGAAACACAATGTTTTTTTCAAGCTATCAATAGGCACCCATTTTTCAAGGAATGCCAACAACAGTGAACACTGAGGAAAGGGTAGCCTTAACTTTGCCACGAGTTGTGTAGTTTTGCTGAAGATCAGGTCATCAGTGCCAATAACCACTTGTGACATTTGAGCGGCCACCACCACCCAATCCTTCTGCACTCATGCCAGCCCCATGCACTCGGTCTCGTAGATGTGCCCAGACACCCGACCACTTGGAGTGTCCTCTAGTGTAGTTCAAGTACTTCTTCTAATCAGTACCTATTGTGTTACCATAAAATACTTTTTAAAAAAAAATTTTTAAATTTTATTTATTTATTTGACAGAGAGAGAGAGAGCAAGAGAGGGAACACAAGCAGGGGGAGTGGGAGAGGGAAAAGCAGGCTCCCTGCCGAGCAGGGAGCCTGATGTGGGGCTTAATCCCAGGACCCTGGGACCACGACCCAAGCCAAAGGCAGATGCCCAACGACTGAGCCACCCAGGTGCCCCATAAAATACTTTCATATTGAAACTAGCACAATATTGTTTACTGAAATTATATGTAGAAGTTTGCAGTCCATCTCATTTTTACATCAGGACAGTCAAGTGCTCGTTACAAAAAGAGGAAAGGGGCGTGTTAAGTGTGAGAACGCACTGGCCAGAACATTTGCCCAGCCACTAAGCTGGTAAGGACAGAGCCAGAATTTCCACCAGAACTCTCCTAGAACCAGGGTTTATAATTCTCATGCCCTGTGATGAAAAACTTACGGACTGCTCCCGTCCTTGCCTCTGCGACATTCTCTGAATTGGGAAGACATTTATGGAATATTTGTGGAGAAGCTAGGGACACAGCTGGGAACAGACGGGGCGCTCCCGTACAGGGACTGCACGGGAAAGAGCGGCTGGGAGGAGACCCAGGGGAGACCCAAGGGAGGGAGAGCTTTAAAGAAGAGAAGACCCCCTCGACGTGGCTAAGAGCTGAGCAGGATGAAGCTCAGAACTGGCCATCAGAGCATCGGAAAGAACAGACTTCCCATGAAGAGAGGACATGGTGTGAAGCAGTGCGGGCGGACGCAGCGGAAAGAGGAGAAACAGTTTGGAGAACGGCCTTCTCCAGGAGGAGAACCCAGAGTGGTGGAACCCAGAGTCTCTACAAGGTCTACGTAAATAGATGAAAGTGAGTAACTTCTCTCAATAGGGTTACGACGTCCTTTACAAGGAAGCCTGCAGAGAAGAAGGGCAGTATCGGAATAAAATGTGAAAGATCTGTACGCACATATGGGATCGGACTTGAATTTTCTTCTTATGACAAGTTTCTGACTCCTCCATAATGACTACAGTATTTACTTGAACAAACCAAAAGGCATTTGTTGTATATGACATATAGGTGGGATGTTCCTGAGAGATTTACAATCCCCCCCTAGGTAAATTCTTACACAAGCACCCTGGGAAATAAAAGCAAGACGATTGGACCGATCGACTCGGCAAGATGGCTCAAAGTAGCAGATACCGCACGACTTTGCTATTCTAGTTTTCCAGATCGCAGAACGATTTGCATCCTGCCTCTCTCCCCTTGGCAGTGATGGTCTTTCCCGAATAAGAAGCTGAATCGCTCATTTTTGATTAGCCTCCCTTTTGGCATCAGAGTGTATCCGAGATGTTAAATATGCCAGTTGAATGTCAGACCATATGTTTTTAATTTTAATGTTTAATGCCACTGCAAAGACTCTCTGCATTGTTTCTCAACAATTTTCGAGTTTAAGTTTCTTGAGCTCTTTCGCATTCCAGAGTGGAGCAAGGCTTAGGCAAGCCAGGGAGATGGGCTGGAATGATGTCAGGCACCCGGGATCTGCTGAGCTCTGGGGCAGCTGGCTTTCTCCCGGGTAACCACAGAGCATTTCGAACAAGGCCTTCTAGAAGGATTTCCTTAACCCGAAAGGAGGGTATCTGAAGCAATCCTAATCTAATCCCTTAGATCCCCATGTGGATCGTTCTGGATGCCTCTGCATGAGGAGGGCTACAAGCAATAGTGTTTCCCATGGGCAGAACTCAAATCCTTCGATGAGTCTCACATGAGAGTCCCCAAGTGTCGTCACACAGCCATTCTTACTTGAAAAGTGAATTAGTATTTGTGAGGAGTTATCTAAAAAGTAAAGATCCTTAGCATCTCAAGCTGGGATGTACTAGAAGCTGGCATCCACTGTTCCCTGTGGGTCTGGGCCCCTACTTCCCCAGCATTACTGCCCGTCACCCCCAGAACAAGCCTTGTGATAGGCACTGGAGAAACCGTGATTTGGGGAGGGGAAGTGACCTACCCAAGGACACGCCCAGCACACAGCAGAGGACAATTCAAACCTAGCCAGCTGGATTAGTGTTTTAGTTTTCTTCGGATATTTATCGAAAAGATACGTGCGCCCTTAGGTTTCCTGCAGCATTATTTACAATTACAGAGATGATGGAAGCAACTCAAGTGTCCATCGATGGGTGGAAGGGTAAAGAAGGTGTGAGATACACAACGCAGTATTACTCAGCCATCAAAAAGAAAGAAATCGTGCCATTTGCAACAACATGGATGGACCCAGAGGCTACAATGCTAAGTGAATTCAGTCAGAGAAACATGAATACCATATGATTTCACTTGTAAGTGGAATTTAAGAAACGAAACAAAGAGGGAAAAAGATAAAGAAACAGACTCTTAACTATAGAGATAAACTGGCGGTTACCGGAGGGGAAGTTGGTGGGGGATCGAGGAAATTGGTGACCGGGGTTAAGAAGTGAATTATTGGGATGCGCACTGGGCAATGTATAAAATTGTTTAATCACTATATTGTACGCCTGAAGCTAACAGAACTCTGTATGTTAGCTGCACTTCAATAAAACCAAACCAACCAATCAACCAACCAACCCAGGCTGCTGGAGCCCGCAATCTAATCTATGTGGCTGCCCTGTGGAAAATCATCTCCATTATCTTGATTTTCAGCGTCCGTAGCAGAGAATGACCTAAAAACTGTTCCCGGCCAAAACAGGAACCAAAAAATATTAGTGTAATTGAATATTAGTCTAACTTAATTCCACCAAAGCTCTGAAAGATCAGGTTGTAGTATCTGGTGATCGTTAATTAACAAATCCTATTTCTAAGTTTCAAAAAAAAAATTTTTTTTTAAAGATTTTATTTATTTATTTGAGAGAGAGACAGAGAGAGAGAGCATGAAAGGGGAGAAGGTCAGAGAGAGAAGCAGACTCCCCATGGAGCTGAGAGCCCGATGCGGGACTCGATCCCCGGACTCCAGGATCATGACCTGAGCCGAAGGCAGTCGCTCAACCAACCAAGCCACCCAGGCGCCCAAAGTTTCAAAAAAAATTTTAATGAGAGTGTTGATACATACAAAACGCATGTAAGCTGGCGGCAATAACTAAAAAGTCTGATTGTCAATACACAAAATTCAGGAGGGTGGGGACTTCATGGGGAGGCAGAGTAATGGGGTCAGGGGGCCACGGCTCCTCATAATTTACTATCCCAAATGCACCACGGAGAAAAACAAACAGAAACTAGGCTTCTAATGAAAAACTCTTCAACCTTTACTGCAAGAAAGGGGATAAATGTTTTGTGTTCTTCTTCTGTAAATCAGTTCTAGAAAATTGGAATTATTATGTACTCCTTTTTCTGCCAAGCTAGAACATAAACACCTGAAGCTTCTGGCATCTTTAATAGTGAAGGTTCTTTATTCCTTAACTCAAAAGCACTTCTGGACTGATTTATATTTGGAGACCATAACAGCAATACAAATAAAAATCAAAAAGATAAACTGAAAGTATTGCAAAAGTTAAGATAATTTTATTCCAAGTGTCTTGTCAAACAGAAAGGTAAATAGGCCATAAAATGAAGCCCTTTCTTCTCAGAGGTCCACGGGACCGTTTATGACAAATGTTCAGAACTGGACAACACAGGATCAGAAGAGGCAGTAGGATAGCTTTTCACTTCTCCAAAAACCAGGTACCACTGCCCAGGCACGTCCAGCATCTCAGGGGGCGGGCTAGTCAGGGGAGATGATGTGTGGATCTCCTTCTTGCAGAAAGCCCTGGGCTCTGGCTCAGAAGCTACCTGTTCTGCTGCTCTTCCCTGGGGAGGCAAAGTAGGAGGGAGACCCTCGTCCCACCAAAGTGGGTGGATTAGGAAGCAGGTCCAGGCGCAGGCCCCCCCACTGGCAGCGGCCTTGAACAGGGCACGGGAGGAGGGGAGCTGAGCTCCTGACGTATTTATATCTCCTGATTATATCTCCTTTTGTTTTGTTTTGATTTTTGGGGCCGGGACTCAGACCCACCTCCAAAAAAAAAATCACCGAGGGGGAAAAAATTTCACAAGTGGTATGACTTCGGGAAAGGGCCACCCTAAACAAACAACAATTTTGAGATAATTAAAGGCCTACATGTTAAGAGGCCCCATTTTATAAGCCAAAAATAGACTGTCATTCCAAAAGCAGAAGTCACGAAGGGAAAGGATGGAAAAGGAGATGGTACAATGAACACATTTAAAAGACAAGGCATGCACGGGAGAAGATACTTGGAACACAAAATGGCCAAATGTTCATTATCCAAACATAACCCCTAACACCTCACTCCTGGGTACAGACCCTCGAAGGCTTCTGCATAGAGACTTGCGCTCGTCTTGTCAGCGAGACCAACTAGAATGTTCATGGTAGCATTATCTGCAACAGAACACCAGAAGGGACTCTCGGCGCCCCTGAAGGAGCAGCGTACAAATGCACGCGGTTGTGCTTATGCTAAGGAAGGCTTCTCCACGGGTTTTTTGATCACAGTTACTCAGATGAACACAAAAATGTCCGGTCAAACAGAAATAGCCTGCCTTCTGCTTCTGGGTGGCCTGCAACTTTTTTATTCTCTGTAATTTTTTTTTTTACATTTTTTAATGTTTGAAAAAAAACAAAAGAGGAACAATAGTTCACATGCATGTGAAAATGAGGTGCAATTCAAATCAATCTATTGGAACACGGCCTCCTTCCCGTGTTTTCGGGTTTCCCTGGGGCTGCTTTTGTGTCTGAGCATCTGTACAGAGATGCTGTGACTCATGACACCTAAGAAGAAGTTTGCTGGTCCCTCTCCGAGCACAATGCAGATAGTAAGATTTATTAATGCATAAAATTTTAAAACACATAAAATGCTGCCGAGACACGCTGCGTATCTGTGGTTCCTGGATGAAGGTGCTGAGCTGTCCTGAGCCACTGCACCGAACCTAGAGAAGCCCTGGGGTGTCTTCAAGTTGGGAGGGAAGCTCGGTAACACTTGACATCTGTTCAGCCTGCAGGTTCGACCACGCCGAGGTAGTTCATGGTTTCCATTCCATCGCCCTGCAGTCCTTTCAAGGACATCATATATTTGTGAAGCCACATTTCGGGCGGTTGCTACAGTAAGAGCAAGAACGCTGTGAAAGTCAGCGGGGAACAGGCGATGATCTTCGAAGCGTCGGCCAAACCCAAGGACCGAAAAGTTTTCAGTGCCCAACGAGGACACACATCTCATTAATAAGTTATGGAGGCTATTTAAAAATGAAGTAATAGCTTTCCTTTCCATTTACGTGCATTCTTTTTTCCAGACAGCTACTAAGGGGTCAAGACATAAATATCCATGAAGTTGTTCGGACCTAACCTCCTACCGGCGTCTTAGGTATTTCTGTTGGCCTCATATACCTTAGGAAACCATTGGTGAGACATGACATGAGCAGAAAAGGTCCAGGAATCTCTGTTGTAGATCTTTTGTGGAGACCTACTTATGGAATAAATGTGTGAACCATGCCTGGAAATGATAATCCCTAAACTGTGACAGTGGCTTCTTCTAGAGAAGCAGAAAAGGGAATGAGATCAGGGAGGTATTCACAGGGACCTCAACTCTGTGTCTGATGTTTTATTTAAAAATAAAAAAACAGGGGCGCCTGGGTGGCTCAGTGGGTTAAAGCCTCTGCCTTCGGCTTAGGTCATGATTCCAGGGTCCTGGGATTGAGCCCTGCATGGGGCTCTCTGCTCGGCGGGGAGTCTCCTTCCCTTTCTCTCTCTCTGCCTGCCGCCTACTTGTGGTCTCTGTCTGTCAAATAAATAAATAAAATCTTTAAAAATAAAAAAGCAAAAACTAAAGCATACATAGCAATGTTAGGATTTTAACACAACTAGTGAGTGATGGGAATATAGGCATTTATTGTATTAGTCTGCATACTTTCCTAGATACTGTGTGCTCAGTATATTTCACCTTTTTTCCCCACTTATTTTTTTTAAGGGCAGACGATGAGCTGATGAAAGAAGGAAGGTTGACTCTATGCGGAAGCACGAGCAGGGAAAGGTGAGGGGGATAGAGACCAGCCCTGAGAGTAAGGGTGAACACGATTACGTCTCAAGGAACATTAGAGACATCAGAACTCCTGGGACAGAGAAAACCACCTTCTCTCACTGGGCTTCTGAACACTGGGCGTAAAGAACAGCGCTGGTGCCTGGGTGGCCCAGTGGTTTAAGCCGCTGCCTTCGGCTCAGGTCATGATCTCAGGGTCCTGGGATCGAGTCCCACGTCGGGCTTTCTGCACTGAAGGGAGCCTGCTTCCCTCTCACTCTCTCTGCCTGCCTCTCTGCCTACTTGTGATCTCTCTGTCAAAATTAATAAATAAAATCTTTAAAAAAAAAAAAAAAAAAAAAAAAAAGAACAGCGCTGGTGATGAGTAGTTTCCCCGAAGGTCAGCATCTCTGTACTTCATGTCCTTGATTTAATTATGAATACAATCACTGGAGAAAAAGAAATTGGAAGCATTCTAACAAAAACAGAGCCGAGGCTGAGATCTGTGTTTCTAAATAGTGTAAACAGAGTGAGGTCTGGACGAATTCCAGCTTAGAAAGCTGGGAGACCACTTGACGTCAGATTTTTTTCTTAAAGGGTAGGTGAAATTATAGGAATGTTTAGTTTGGTCTGGTTCTCTTCTACCAAAATGAAAGGATATTTAAAATTTGATGGCAATAAAAATGGAAACAGACAACGAGCCGGTGACTGGGTGAAGATGCCAGGAGGGTTTCCTGAAGCTAAGGAGTGAGATTTAAACGGTTTATAAAAGGACAGTGGAGAAGTAAGGGGAGCAGTAAGGTGTTGTGACTCAATAAGGTAAATTTTAATGTGTACTGTATTAGGGAGAAACATCTCTTAAAGTAGCAAGGAGAAAAGAAGAAGAAGGAGGGGGAGAAGGATGAGGAGGAGAAGGAGAAGAAGAAAAAAACCTGTATACTGGAATTAAAATTAAAAAAGAATGAAAACCCAAAAGTATCCCACCGCTGTTGGCATACGTTATTATAGATCGGCACAGTATAAATCATATTGGTACGATTGTAAGCTGTGGCCATCCCCTGTGGACCGGTCATCTGAAACTTGGTGTTTTTTCATGAGAGTGGAGAGGAACCAGCTAAAGAGAAACGAGAAGATCAGCGTGGGCCTAGCAGCCAACTGATTGTCGGCACGGGTTTTGGCAAGAGGGAGCCCTGACGTTGTATCCTCTGCCACTCGCTGGCTGGGTGACAGACGACGCGTGTTGTAAGCTCTCCAGGCTGTAGAACAAGGCTAACAACTGCCCCCCCACCCCTCGCCAAACCGTTTTAGGCTTCGTGAGACTGCAGAGGACAGAGCACAGGTCTGCAGCCCTGGAACCCCTCAGAGATCGGCAGCGTTCGTAATGAAAATATTACCGAAACGTTGTGTCCCCCCAGTCCTTCTCAGTTTGTCTCCGAATGACCACGGTTATTTGTTCTGATCTCGAAACCCGAATCTGGAAACGTTCAGGGCGAAGCTCAGTGCAGGACTGAACTGCAGGGCACTGGTCTGCTCACGGGTCGGTCCCCAGGCAGCCGGGGAGAACCCAGGGCGGGCCTGCGGCGTTCTCTACGGATGGCAAGGAGACGACTCAAGGTCAATTCAGGCAACGTCTTGACCAGCACTTTGGAAGAGGACACGAAGTGTCAAATCTAAGCGGAACATCAGAAGCCCCCAACGCGTCACACACGTCACTTATAAAGGAAGTCTGGTGACCTGCCACACGGCATCCTTAGGCCATGAGAAGACCCTGGGCCTTCATCATTTTTGGGATCATGGACCCCTTTGAAAAATCTAATGAGAGCCGTGGAGCCCTTCTCTTAAAACAACCAACCAACCGTATATGTCCATATATAATTCTGTATTTAATTATGGGAGGACTGGCTGGTCAGCCATCAGTTGAGAACTCCCAGCTTCAGCGTGGACCAGTGTGTGCTGAATTCCAGACTGAGGGAAAGGTATTCATTCAAAATAGGAATCAAAACCAAAGTAAGAAAACAGAAAGCAAATTTAAAAAACCAAGGATCATGTGTAAGTCTGAAATCCTTACAAATAGTTTAAAAATGAGATAATTTATTAAAGCCTAGAAACCCAATGTTGTTTTCCTTTCCTTTCTTCTTACTTTTTAAAAAATAACACATGATTCGGATTTGATGCCAAAGAAATGTTTGCTTTTACAGCAGTGAATGGAGGTTAAGTGGACTCCCACGAGAACTGTTGGCTGAAGGAGGAATAGAAATAGCTATCACGGGGACCAGAGCATTTCCCCCCAATTCTCAAGGACTATTTTGGTCTAGTCTGACAAGTTTGTGCAATTTTAGCTGACTGATCAACATGGGTATGAACTGGATGGGCCCACTTATATACAAGCTTTCTTTCTATATATAAATTATATATTTTTTATGTTTAAAGACTTACTCATTTATTCGACAAAGAGAGAGACAGAGAGAGTGAGAGAGCACAGGTGAGGAGGAGAGGGAGAAGCAGGCTTCCCACTGAGCAGGGGGCCTGACTCGGGGCTCAATCCCAGGACCCTGAGATCATGACCTGAACCAAAGGCAGAGGCTTAGCAAACTGAGCCACCCAGGTGCCCCAGATTTTCTTTTTGATAAATATATTCTAATACTGTAAATGTATTTTCTTTCCCTTTTGATTTTCTTAATATTATTATCTTCTGGGGTGCCTGGGTGGCTCAGTAGTTTCAGTGGTTGACTTTTTTTGGTTTTGGCTGAGGTCATGATCTCGGGGTCCTGGGATAAAGTCCCACGTTGGGCTCTGTGATCAGTGGGGAGCCTGCTTGAGATTCTCTCTCTCCCCCCACCCCTCCCCTGATAAAGAAACAAATCTTTAAAAAAATAAAAATACTATTTTCTTTTATCTAGCTTACTTTATTTATTTTTTTAAAGATTTTATTCATTTATTTGACAGAGATCACAAGTAGGCAGAGAGACAGGCAGAGAGAGAGGAGGAAGCAAGGCTCTCCGCCGAGCAGAGAGCCGGATTCTGGGATCAAGACCCGAGCCAAAGGCAGAGGCCTTAACCCACTGAGCCACCCAGACGCCCCTAGCTTACTTTATCTTAAGGTTACGGTATATAATATATACAACATACAAAATACGTGTTAACTGACTCTTTATGTCATTGATTGGGCTCTGACCAATCAATGGGCTGTTAGTAGTTAAGTTGTGAGGGAGTCAAAAGTTCTAGGGGGTTTTCAACTGCACGGGATGAGTCAGTGCCCCAACCACCAAACTGTTCAAGGCTCAATTGTAATTAAATAAATTTCACTCTATTTTTAGTCTAAATGGAATACTGATTCCATTATCTTGGAATAATTATTACAGAGTAGACAAAATAATTCCTTCCTTGGGTGTGTTGGGATAGAACAAAAAATTAGACTAAATATACCTCACAAAACACAGTATGGAGAAAATTCTATCTAAGAGATGCCCATCATCTCTTAAAGTTTTCGTTGGTCAATATATTTTCTCTCATAAGTGCATTGAACTTACCACTGAGGTTCTGTTTATGGGCTTATCTCCCACACCACATTATAAATTACTAGAGCTAAGAACCATGTCGTGTATCTCTAATTCCCAGCTCTCACCATGTTATTACCTGACATAACAGCAGAAGCTCAATACATGTGCACTGAAGGAAATTATTTCAAAGGACGTAAATAAATCTTCAGTTACTTCTTCTGCAAGGTATGACAAAGAACTGAAGTTCCCAGATCGTTTGCTCATTTTCAGTTTGACCCAGAAATTCTGTCAGAGTGCTCTTTTTCTGTAAATTACCCTTTCAAATCCTTTGCCCATTTTTCTATTGGATTACTTGTCTTAAAAAAAAAAAAAAATCAATCCATAATCCTTGGTGGTTTGTATATATTTCAAATGTTAGTCATTTGTCTATTACCTCTGCAAAGATTTCTCCCACTCTTGTCACTTGTTTTTTACATCCTGTATATTTTATCATACAGAATTTATTTTGTAACGTAACCCAAATGATCAATCTTCTTTTGGATTTGGGCGTTTTATGTCTTAAGAGGTACACACTTCTATAAACAATGACTTTTCTAAGGACATAAATTGTCTCACAGGCTTCAGAAAAACCTCTATTTACTGCTCTCTACTTAATTTCTGTGGGAGAATGTTAAAATGGGGGCTCTTTTGGTTTCACTTTTGTCTGAAGCCCCCAAAACAGTGTCAATTGCTCTCATGTTCAAGGAGGAAGCTAAACCTAGTAGCATTTGCAAAAACATTTTTTGAAAATAGATTCTGTAGCTTTTAGCCCAAGAGCTACCTTGAATTTTCAATGGGTTGATCAAGTTAGAAACCAGGAAAGGATTTCTTCAAAGAACGTCATCAGTGTGCAGAAGCCCGCTGCCCACATCCCAGCAGAAAGGATAGAGAGCTAGCGAGGGAGGCTTTACATGCACAGCTGGAGGCCCCTCTAAGGCAGGGACACTGGTGGCTTGGGGGTGGCTGAAGAGAAATAGCTCCTGCAGTGGGACAGAGACTCAGGTGAGAGTCGTAACTGCATCCCCGCCAACGGTAAGGTCACAGGTCGAAGGTCTGTGGTGTCTGGAGATCAGGCACTAGATGAGCAGCAGGACGGTCTCATACCACCCAGAGGGTTTCTGCCAGCAGTGTGCGTCTCTGCTGGAAGAGGCTGGACAGGTACCATCGAATGTGAAATCTTCAACCCTAGAGGGGCCAGAAGCAGACCAAGTGCACAGTGATGGGGGACAGAGAAGACGCCACCGTTCCCTTCCCCTTATTAGCCAAACACAGGCCCAAGATGGGAGAGACTTAAATTGGAATGGAATTTGGAGTTATTTCTATGTAAGACTGCATCCACATTTTTTATTAGAATGAGACTATTTTTTTTTTTAAGATTTTTATTTATTTGACACAGAGCAAGAAAGTACACAAATAAAGGGAGAAGCAGAGGGAGAGGGGGAAGCAGTCTCCCCACTGAGCAAGAAGCCTGATGTGGGACTCGATTCCAGGACCCTGGGATCATGCCCTGAGCCAAAGGCAGATACTTAGCCAACCAAGCCCCCCAGGCGCCCCAGAATGAGACTATTCTTATGACAGAAAGTGATTAGAGAAATTTAAAAAAATTCTTAGAGGAACCATACATTAATTGAAATTTCATCCAATGCAGCCCACAGATCAGGCTTGACCAGACAAGCTGGGGTAGGAGCCCTGTCTCCCCACCATGCCCAGCTCCCACAGTTCAGGACCTTGGCTTGCTTCCCACATTCCAGTGCAGCCATGGCATTAGGGTACCACCGTCGTGAGAGTTTAACACTGTAGATCTTGAGTCTATATGTATTTTGCAAGTCACTGCTATCACACAGTTACGCAAAATGAAGCGTGATCTTTATGCATTAAAACTAACATAAAATGAGTTATTTGAGTACCACATTCACAGCAGCATCATTCACCAGAGCCAGCAGGTGAAAGCAACCCGCGTGTTCGCAGACAGACGAGTGGGTAAACAGAACGCGGCATACATAAGCTGGAGCGTGCTTCGGCTTGAAAAGCACGGAAATCTGAACAGATGATCCACCACGGTGAACTCTGAGGACATTATGCTACGTGAAATAAGCCAGTCATACGAGGGCACCAGTCCAGAGATAGGAAGCAGAAGGCTGGTTGCCAGGGGCTGGGGGAGTGGGGAGTTATTGTCTAATGGGTGCAGAGTTTCAGTTCTGTGAGATGAAGAGAGTCCCAGAGATGGATGGCGGCGATGGTTGCGCAGTAATGCTGAAGTATCTGACTACTGAATGGTGCGCTTAAACATGGTTAAAGCCGCCAATTTCGTTAGAAGGATTCTACCACAGTTAAAAATAAAATCATCATCATAAACAAAACAAAAACAAAAACAAACAAAAAACTCTACCCCTAAATTCTAAATGGAGAAGTAGAAATTTAACTTTTATTAATCATGGATCAGCGATGGGGAGAGTAATGACGGGGAGTGGCTGAGAACTGTCCCCTAGTCTCACCACGTGTCAGGTCTTAACAAGCAGTCTCATTCAAACCTCTTTTCAAACCTACGACGCGAGCCCTGTTTAAAGCCCCATTCTACAGATAAGGAAACCAAGGCTAAGAAGTTACCTAACGTTGCACAGCGTGAAAGGAGTGGAGCCTGTTACTCTGACTCTAGAGCTAACGCTCTAAGCCATCTGGCAGTGGACAGATTTCCGTCACTGAACTCTCCCCGACCTACAGCCTCTCAGACTACAGGAGGTCATAGAAATCATTAGCAAAATCCCTGCCATTTGGCTGGTTCGCCATGGTTCACACAGCAATGTCTCACTTGAAACTACTCATTAAAATATCGCAGTTATGAAGAGAGGAAACTGAACCCTGGAGAAGCTGAGTAACTTGCCCCGTCACACTCCCAGTTCGGGTCATGATCCCACAGCTTCTATCTCACGGTCACATGCAATTCCTCATTTCTCCTTTTTCACCTGAGAATGTCCACAAGAGACACTCCCTGAGAGGCTAATGGATATCCCAAGGTCACATGTTTTGCGTGCATGATGAGCACGTATCTTTAACGACGCTTTGCCACAATCACATGTACTCTGTAAATACATATGGACAAAGTAAGGATTCGTACAGGAGCAAAGAGCTCCGTCAGCACAAAACAGAGTGCTTTCTTCTAGAGGCTCTTTGATTTGTGGAGTTGCTGCATGAGAACCCCCCTTCACATAAGCACCCAACTTTTCAGGGCCTGCCCTTCCCAGACTCCCAGTCCGTTAGCCCCACAATTATGCTGTGATCAACTGAGCAAATCCATTTCCGCGGCACGTCCAGCCACTCTGAGTGGATTCGGTACCAGAGCGGCCAAGTACACAAGACCTATACGATACGGACCTTGAGAAATGAACTATATAAATTCCCACTGGGTCCTGCCTGCATGTCCATAGGGCATTCTTAAATAAATTCTCCTTAACCCCGAACGAGCTTTAGAATGGCTGAGCATAAAAGTGCAGTGCTAAGTTCTTTAGCCCGGTAGAATTTTTTCTAGTAAAACAACTCACTTCGAGTTGGATACAAGGCTGATGATTAGTGTGAAAGCTAGACTTGAGGATCCCAGGCACAAATGTGGTGAGCGGAAATTACCCGTGGCACATGAACGTCTGCCAGTGCAATCTGTCTGACGTCAAATGATGCTGTTATTCCAAGACTCCCTACTATCTGTTTGCCCTTTGTCGCCCTCACGGGTGGGATAGGGGCTAGCACTGAGAGAGCAAACGCTGGCAGCTGCCCCCTCTCCCTGACTGGAAGTGTCCATCGAAAACGGAAGAGAAGAAGGTACCATGAAGTACACCTTGACCGCAGCACAAAGTCGGAAGTCCTGTCAATTAAAATTTCCAAGTCCAACAGTTGGGAATGTCCCCTCCATTCGACATGAAAACATACTCTGATTTGAGAAAGAGCAAACTGATTTCTACTGCTAATAACAGCTAATAGTTAACGAGCACTTCTTCTGTTAGTTATGTACAGCATTAGGCAGTCCGCTCCATGAAGGCAGGGTCTAGGTCTGTTCTCCTCACCGGGTTATTTCCAGCTCTGAGGAGTATGCCTTGTGTGTAGTAGTTTCTCAATAAATACTAGCTCAGTCAATAAATACTCTCATTTGGTTTTCACAATAACTACAAGGTTGGATACAATATTGTCATCACGATTTTATAGATGGGAAGACTGAGGCTCAGAGGTCATTCAAATATGTCCAAAATCATTCTAGCAGCAAGTGTCCGAGCTCAGATTCAAACCCATGAGTACCTGACATCAGAATGTACGGCTTGAACACATCACTTCACAAGTATAGACCAGACCATAGGGCTTTTCCAATATTGAGACCATCTATGAAAGGTGGGTGTAAAAGAATGTATTTCAAATCAGAACGCATAGCACTCCTGTTCACTCATCAGCGTTTAGATTTCGTCCATATTCTACAACTAAATTTAACAGAAATGACTTACCTACAAATCCTTCTTGACCAACCAGTTTCAGGGCGATTTTATCAGCCAACACTGAAGAGTTGCCATGGGCGATGTTAGCAAAGGGGCCGGCGTGCACAAATACAGGTGTCCCCTACAGAAATTCAAGAACAAATCAAAACCCTCAGAGACAAAGGGAGGGATGAACTAAGATGGTGAGTCTTGGTATTGAAAGACTCACTGAACCCGTTCTGTTTTTATTAATACCGCATATTCAGTGTGCAAATCCTCTCAAAGAAAAAGAAACACCTTGACTCTCTTAAAGGACCAAATTCCTGGTATATTCTACAACAGTGTCATTCCACATTAAATGCTGAACTAGGGAGAAAAACCTATAAGGATTGCTTATTCCCTAGGATTGTTTTGGTAAAGCACTCATTAACTGCCTCACTAACTATTAAGTAAACTATTTAACTCCATAGTATTTTCAATTTATATATATTAATATATTAGAAGATTTTATTTATTCGACAGAAAGAGAGAGAAAGAGCATAAACAGGGAGCAGCAGGCAGAGGGAGAGGAAGAAGCAGACTCACCACTGAGTAGGGAGCCCGATGTGGGGTTCGATCCCAGGACCCTGAGATCATGACCTGAGCTGAAGGCAGACGCTTAACCGACTGAGCCACCCAGGTGCCCCAAATTATATATATATATATATTTTATTTTCATTTATTTTTATTTTTTTAAAAGATTTTATTTATTTATTTGATAGACAGAGGTCACAAGTAGGCAGAGAGGCAGGCAGAGATAGAGGAGGAAGCAGGCTCCCCGCTGAGCAGAGAGCCCAATGCAGGGCTCGATCCCAGGACCCCAAGATCATGACCTGAGCCGATAGCAGAGGCTTTAACCCACTGAGCCACCCAGATGCCCCATATATATTTTTTAAAAGAATAGAATTAAACCCGATGGTCTAAGAGGCTTATTGAAATGCATTTTTTGCTCCACTGAGAAATCAATCACTTCAAGAAAAATCTAAAGAAAGCAAATAAAAATCAATACAATTAATGAACCGTGTAGTACGGCAGGACAACCACATAAGGTTTATGTTCATGATAGCCCGTTTTTATATCTATAATAATAAACTTTGTTCTTCTGATTTTTACAAATTCTGTTTTAAGCCTTTCTCATTGTTTAACTGGCTTACATGTTAAAAATCTGGTCAGTACTGAGACAATAAAAGCAAAGCAAATTTTCACTCTTGGTAAAATGCTAGAGTAATTCTTACTAAAAAAGGCAAAAATCAACAACAACAACAACAACAACAACAATAAACCAAACTGACTCTGATAAAAGGGAATTATCAAAACTTTGAGATTTAATTCTTAAAGAAAATCTGTCACTATTGCATTTTAAATGCCATTTCTATAATTCTCCTTTATCAGTGAGAACAGACTGTGGCCCTATCTGAAGGAATTAATCCCCATGCATTGCAGTGCTAGGGTTTGAGCCCAAGCCCAGCCGGGGCTGCTGGGGTCTGTCTGTGAGGCCTTGGCTGCACCTGTGAAAACAGACGTTGTCCTCTGACTGACGGGGGGAGGCAGCGAGTGATGGAGGGGGGAGGCTGGGAGCCACGGAAAATTCCCATGAACCACGATGGGCTGCTAGCTGAATATATTTCAAAGACGAGAGAGCTGAACAAAAGCAGGAAGAAAGGCAGTGAGAGAAAAATCTTCTTTGAGAATGAGAAAGAGTTTATCAAAGCCATTCTGTGAGTTCTCTCTTTACTTTTATCCCAGAGTCCCCAGGAGGGACAATGACAGGGTCCTGATGAGGTCACACAAACATCTGGGGAAATAAAGCTGGCAACAGAAAATCCAAACGTAGGGTAGGGACGGAGGGATAGTTTCATGCATGTGTCTAGTGTCTAGACCAGTGTGCCTATCTTTAGCTTCTCACTTCTGCCCAGATAAACCTTTCAAATGCTCTGAAGAAAACACTGCTTAGAGGATCTTCAAGTGTCCATTACCTCTTCCCCTTGCAGTCTGGACTGTGGCTGCCTGTGGTACGCCAGTGGGGCCGGGGACAGTGTCGGGAGGACAAGGTCCCAGGCTCCCACCCTGGGTCTCCCACTGCAGCAGTCACCAAACACTGGTCTCTGGCGGGGGACGGGTGACAGGGTGGGCTGGATCGCCACAAACCCTTCACTCTTCCCGAGACAACCACTCCCTGAGATAACCACTCCCGAGATAAGCACTCTGCCTTAGACTCTCCTACACAGAGACACACAGCTCATATGTTCAGCCAATATTTATGGCTATGATACAGTACACAGAGTTAAGTCCTTAGTTTAAAAACTATGACGGGGCATCTCGGAGGCTCAGTGGACTGAGCGGCCAACTCTAGGTTTCGACTCAGATCATGATGTCAGGGTCCTGAGATCGAGCCCCCTGTCGGGCTCTGTGCTGAGGGAGGAGTCCGCTGGAGGTTCTCTCTCCCTCTCCCTGTGCTCCTCCCCTGCTGTTTGCACTCCTGCAGGTGCTCTCTAAAATAAATAAATACAATCTTAAAAAAAAAAAAAAAATCTTTCCAGGAGACTAGCGTGCAGCCAGAACTGAGAACTACTAGTCTCCCGGCAGCCATGGCAGGATAACAAGCCATGTAGTAAAACTAATAGGTATTCATTAATCATTCAACAAACGTTTGCTGAGCACCTAATATGTGCAAGGCAGTTTCTCAGAGGCATGATCTGGTGGTGAGCTCGGTGGGATGGGCCCTGCTCCCATCCCAGTGGACGGATGGACAAGGAAGTAGGGAACTTTTGGATGACACTACGTGCCATACCAGAATGACAAGACAGTGACTGGGGCTGTGTTGAACTGTGGCGGGGAAAGGCCTCTCCAGGGTGCTGATATCTAAAGGACACAAGTCCTAACGGACAGGAAGGAGACAGACACGTGAAATCAGTGAAATCAGGAGGAACGTCCCAGGCAGGAAGAGGATGAGGAAAGAGGCAGGGAAGGGCCAGGTCCCGCAGGATTTCTAGCCGGAACGAGGACCAGGGCAAACCACCCAAGAGCTCTAAGCAGGAGGCCAACAGGAGCGATTCAGTTTCCGAGCTCCCGGGCAGCTGAGCAGAGGATTGGAGGAAAGAGTGTTAACAGCAGCCTCGGTGGCAGGGCGGGAGGGCACTCTGGAGGCCAGGGCGGGGAGAGAAGTGGATGGGTCGGAGACGGGTCAGGGAGGGAGGCTCTGCAGAGATGGAGACAGGCGGGGGAGAGGGAACCAGGCTCCGGGACGACTCCTAGGATTTTGGCTGGAACCGCTGACTGGGTTTGAAATCAAAGACCCTATTTTGTAATCAAGTTTGGTATGCAATGGCTCTCAGCAAGTACACCCAGAACTCTGAAATTCTGAGGTCAGGAGATTCAGAACAAGAGTTTGGGGGTCATGGGGCACCTGGGTGGCTCCATGAGTTAAGGGTCTGCCTTCAGCTCAGGTCATGATTCCAGGGTCCTGGGATCGAGCCCTACATCAGGCTCCCTGCTCCGCGGGGAGCCTGCTCCTCCCTCTCCGTCCGCGCTTCCCATGCTTGTGCTCTGTCAAATAAATAAATAAAATCTTTAAAGAAAAAAAGAGTTCGGGGTCAGCCCATGGCTGATGGGGTGGGAGGGAAGTATGGCTGGAGAAGTGAGGGCTCAGACCCTCTCACATTTAGAAGCTGAGTCAAGACCAGGCCAGCAAAGGAGACAGGGAGGGGGAGGGAAGACAGTGGGAGGCCCAGAGCCACGAGGTATCCCAGAAGCCAGAAGAACCAAGTGCTCCAGACGGAAGAAACATCATTTGGGTCAGACCTTGTGAAGAGACCACACAGAGAAGGACAGAAAAAGGAAGAATTGGTAGCACAGAGGGACAGGTGACCTTGACAGGAGCATCCAGGAGAGGGGGAAGCTTGGGTCAGGCTGAAGTTCCTGGGGAGAGCCAGGGGACAAGGCGGAGACCCTGGCCACAGACATTAATGTCTGACCGTGACAGAGCAGAGAATGGAGCAGCAGCTCAGCTGTGTGGGGACACTGGACGCTGGCAGGTTTTGGGGACTGTTTTGTTTTCAGACGACCACTACCAGAGCATGCTTGCGTGCCACTGGAATGCCGGGAGAGAGGAAGGGGCTCACCTGCGGGAGGGAGAGGCCCCGTGAGAAGGTGCTTGCGTTCTCCCCTCCCCCGCTCAGCTCCGCACCCTCACCTGGGACCTTCCAGCTCTGGCTGGTTCCGCCATTTCTGTCACGTTGCCTAGCGTCTGGACTCTTGCTCTCTGCTGGAGCCTTCTGACCGGAGAGCTCATCCCTGCCCACAGGCCTTTGCGCCACATGTCATCCTCCGCCCAGAAAGTTCTTCCCCATCTCCTGGTCCGTTCACGTCGGTGGTCATCAGACACCACCCACCTCGCTCTCTGTTCTCTCGTTCCCTCCTGATTTCTTTTTTCCTTTTTTTAAATATTTTATTTATTTATTTGACAGAGAAAGACACAGCGAGAGAGGAACACAAGCAAGGGGATGGGAGAGGGAGAAGCAGGCTTCCCGCCAAGCAGGGAGCCCAAAATGGAGCTCGAGCCCAGGACGCTGGAACCATGACCCGAGCTGTAGGCAGAGACCCAACCCACTGAGCCACCCAGGTGCCCCCCACTCCTGTTTTTCTAATTCAGTCCTTGCCATCAGCTGACATGCTACGTATGGACTCATTTCTCTATCGTCTGTCATCCCCCCCCCCCCCGATAAAGGACAAGCTCCAAGAGAGCGGGACTTGCTGTCCTAAGCTCCTACTGCAAGGCCTGCCCACATGATGGGCTCCGTGAACACTGAATCTTCACGATAACCCTGCTCTGTTACTATCATCATTTTACCTGGGAAAACAGAGGCTGAGATTAGTAAATACTTGGCCGAGGCCACGGCCAGTAAATGGAGGTTGCACCCAAACTGAGCTTTCTCTCGGCTCAATGAATGAACGGATGGAGACTCTGCTCGCCTTCCTCCAACCTCCTTGTCCCCTGGGCAGGAGCAGGTTAATCTTACGAAAGGTGGCGTCAGCATGCTTTTTGGGAAACCTTTCTCAGCATGTGCTCTGTATTTTGCTTTGGAAAAACAAACCAAAGAACCCTATAATGATGATGAGAAGCTAAGTCCAAAAGAGGCAAAACAGAAAAAACATCCCATAAATATGGCACATAACTCACCGACGTATTTGATACGGAGTTTTTACGTTTCTACGCATTACCCAAGGAAAAGAATCCTTACATACACTTCTAACTTTTTTCGGATGACCCGGGACTTACTCGGATGCTCCCTGGGGCTCACATGGGCTGGGGACACTCACGGTGTGCGGGGACGCACACCCGATCGGATAAACGCAAACTCTGCCAACAGTTTCCGTAGCGAGAAAGTCACTCACCTCTAGGGTCTGCATCAGATTCGGTTTTATCGCATCTTTCATCAAAACCGTCAAGGCACCTGTGACTCCCTAAAGGAGAGAAAAGAGGAACCGGCTTTAGACTGTTGACAAAAGGTCATCCGTGCCAAGATGACTCTCGTGGCCGTTTCCGGGCAGCCGGCCTCGTAGGTGGGCGTTCCCACAGGCGCGGGTGCTCCTGTCCGAGCCGCAGGGGACACGGCGCGGCTGGCTGGACCCTTCTCGCCCCCACCAGAGTGGATGTCAACCATTCCGAGACATGAAACGATGGGCAAGTGGCAGTCCTCGCCTTTTTTGAAAAAACCTTCCTCGGTGGTGTTTACGAGGCTTGCCCTAAAGCAGACCTTTCGGTCTGCCGTCCGGGGTCTTCTGGCAATTACGCACATTATTTTTTCATTACTGAAGATCATACCTTTGCTTGAAGAAATCCGGTAATGTATGAAAATCAGGCTGTTGACCGAGCGGGAAATGGAGAGGGATAAAGGGAAGTGTCTTAAAAAGCACCCATGTTTCCAAAAGCGACGAAGAAGCCACTGGTTTCCCAGTGCCTCACCCCACAATCTAGAAGGCCCTCAGAAAACGGCCACATTGGAAAAGCTTCTCATTTTCCGTCTCTCATGCTGCCGGAATGGCTGGAACGGAGCTGATGCCCCCCGCACGCAAAACACGGCTGCCTCCTCCCAAGCCTGCAAAGCTCTGGGTGGGACTCCCGCCGCGCCCCTGTTCCCCATTTCTGGAAAAGACAGACGGAAGAAGAAAGAAACAGGAAAGAAATCTGAGAACTGATGGAACAAGCAGGCCAAAGAAGGCCACAGGGAAGCTGCAGAGAAACAAAACCAACAGAACAAAGCCCTTTCACCTTTCTACAGACGCCGGCCAAGTGCCTTGGAAACACTGCGCCGTAAGGCAGCAATGTGTGTAAACACCGTGGGAACATCGCCTTGGAAAGATAAACGTGGCACGTCACAGATCTCAACACATCAGGGGGCAGAATCTTGAGGGTCTAAGGTTTACAGGAAAATCCAATTTATTTTCTGCTTTACTGTACAAGATAGATGTTATACAAAATGCCACCAACCTATGATAAACAATATTAAGATGTTTTACTGTGAGAGTCGCTGGCCAGGAAGGGCTCAAAGGAATTAGTTCTTTTCTTTACACAGAGCAGAGAGAAAAACAGCAGTCTGCTGAGCTTTCTGGATGCTGCGTTTGCTTACACTTGCTGGTATAAGCAAGGAACAAGAGGAGGAAGGAAGGTGGACATTTCGGTTCGACTGTCTCAGGTAGCACACACCTGCTGATTTTCCTGAGACATCTCTTATCTTTTGTTGCTCCAACACACTGACTGTCCTCAAGCCCAAGCAGAGAGAGCAGCTCTGGGGCTGTCATGGTCACTATGAACTCAGCACCTGTTCCATGTCCCGTGTCCAGGGGGAGAGAGTTTGGACACATTCTTCCAGAGGATGCCGGGAGTCGATCACCTTATGAGAAACGTTGAGAAGCCATCTACTCGAACTCTCGTGGCAGGACCTAAGTCCTTTTGGCCAAATCAGAGTATATAAAAAATTATAAAGGAGTGAAATGAAAAGACGGAAGCTCTTAAAATCTTCCTTTAAAGACCAGCTATTTATAGTTCCAGCTGGTAGGAATCATAATTGGAAGAAGTTAGGCACTTTTTGTAAAAAAGAAACACAAAAGATGACTAAAGAGAGTAAACTTGGTTCAGAGCTAAGGTTTTTGTCATACACATGTGAAAATAAATGTAGGGAAATCATGCTGAAGATTAAGTTTCAAATTATTTTGAAATAATATTTCAATACGTATTTTGGATACATACTGATAACCAAGATTAAGGGGATACAGGGAAATATATCGATACAGAAACCATAATACGTTAGTTTATGCAGACATGTCACCATGTCTGTGGTTTGTAAAAACCCGTACCTTTAACAGCAACCTGGATTTGGGTTTTCTCATTAAGCTTTACACGAAGCATCCTAGGGGCTGCTAACAAAAATATTTAATTTTGTACACAAGACCTACGAGACGAGTCAGTAAGATTCGTCTCTTCAAAAGCAGCCAAAAAGTGATGAAGACACTCTGGCAAAGGGGTCCAATTACACCCTAAGCCCTCGGAATTAAAATATTAATTTGTCTTTTTCCTTCCAACCATCAGCGTGCATTTGAGCTGCCGTCACGGTACGTGACCTGTATGTGGGAAAGTTAGCTGAAATTTAGGGTGCTCGATGGCTTTCCTGATGCCTCCGTCCCACCTACACTCAAGCACATGAAACAGCTATACCAACGGGGTTTAAGGTAACAGCAAAGATGGTGATTACGAAGAGGGAAAACGATGGGCTTGCCAAGTTAGAATGCGCACTACAAAGGCAGTGACACGCCAGGGTACCCAGAAAGCTAACGGGAGGCACCGTTGCACTCAGATGGGAGCTAGATGCTAAGAAGGATTAAGGGGAACGTGACACCCAAATATAAAGAAAGCATAGAATTAAACAAGCCATGGCCAATCTGCACTCTACGCTCCCTTTCATGAAGGTGAAGTCACTTTCTTCTTATTCCTTTGAAAGGCGATTTTCCTATCAGCCTTTATGAAAAAGCCATGAACTACCAGGAGGTCGCCCTGTCCGGGGCAGAGAGCAGAGATCGGGGCTGCCAAGAGTCCCGAACCGCTTAGAAAATACATGTCACGTGCTGTGGTTGCAGCCAGGGACGAGCACATCGCAGACACTGTAAGACAAACAGGCTTGGGAAGGGAAAACGTGAGCGTAGACATGGTCTGGGATGTCTGTGACACACGCTGGTAAGAAGATGACCTCCATTCTCCTGAACACGGGCCAGGGACCCGGCGAGCTCTCTAGAGCTCCTGGAATGGACACACTCACCAAATCTTCCGCTGTCACGGGCTGCCCACTTTTGTCACTGGCCACCACCATTCTTCCCAGTCGCTCCTTCATGTCAGCCAGGCTGTCGGTCAAGGCCAGCACGGCCATGATCTCGCTGGCCACCGCGATGTCAAACTGTGCCTGAAAAGCAAAGGCAGAAGGAGGACTGGTCTGTGGTGGTGCCTCGTCTGGACGGCCATTTGCACCAGGAGCCGTACTTCAGCGATCAAGTTCCCGAAGGCCCGGGGGTCTAGCCTCAGGGTGCCGACCTCACACCCTCAAGGGTCTGGAGTGCTGGGAACATGCACGGTCTTGTGCCTGGTGTCCTCTGAGGCGGGTTCTCTACCAGTGGCCACGCTCTTCCTG
Organism: Meles meles; assembly: GCF_922984935.1. Classification (NCBI taxonomy): domain Eukaryota; kingdom Metazoa; phylum Chordata; class Mammalia; order Carnivora; family Mustelidae; genus Meles; species Meles meles. The sequence continues at coordinate 16,116,891 of NC_060070.1, forward strand.
GATTTTGTTCTGCTGAGCAGGATGCCACCTGGCTGGGCCGCGGTGACCCCCGCCATGGCACGAGGTGGTTGGCTTTTGTAGTGTGTCTCAGACTTGTGATTCATGCTAATGGTACTGTCTGTCTGATGCATGTCTCTTCATCACAGAAAGTGGGGCCTTGAAGGCAAGAACTTCGGGAAGGCTTATCCCCATGTCCTCAGCATGGAGGACGGGGTGTGGAACAGCAGGCACTCAGTGCACGGCCCCTAAATAAATAGCTGTTGGCCGCCTGCACTGTTGTCGTCGGGTGTCTAGGGGGTAGCACTTGTCCATCCAGCAAAGAGATGAGGAGCAGATAGTGAGAGACGTGCTGAGGCCGGTTTCCCAGAGTGAGAGCTTCACACAGCAGTGTGGACACCCCATCATGTGTAGTCCCCGAAGTGAAAGGTGACACAGAATCAAATTTCAGCTGTCCATGGGGGCTCGGCCCCATCAGACTTTGAAGTGCCCGGCAATGAATGCTGGACAGCAGCTACTCTCTATGACATACGCTTGGGCCTTCCTAATCCCTCTGCTGGCTCTCGCTGCAGGCTATAGATGGTCTAACAGGAAACTAAAAGAGAAACAAGGAACCTGCCTTTCTCCTCCTCCTAATTCAGCCACTGGACAAAATCACTTCATCAGGCTCTACCTGTATTCTCTTCTTCCTGAGGAGCCCATGAGGCAGCCAAATGCAAGCTTACACAGAGAGAAAAGGGCTGTGCCCTGGTGGGGTGACCTTATAAGACATTTTATTGTCCATTTCCATCAGCGACAAGAAAGGAAATGAAGGAAATAAGAAGCTTTCTGGCAGCTTCCACGTTGAGATTTCATTAGTCACTGATGTAGTGAAAAAAATATTACCCGGAAGTCAAATACAACTATGCTCAATTATTACATTTTTAATATAATCCATTCCAAACATCAGTGACTTGTCATTATGTGATAGTTAGAATTCTCTACACTACTTTCCCTTATAAACAGTGCATATCAAAAATGCATGAAAATTTGGAGGCTTTCTATGCAAAACACCAGACTAGAGATACTCTTAAAATATTAACTATGTCAGTAAGTAGTATTTATAATACACATATAAGCTCTACATTAGTAGTCATTATAACTTCAAAATTTTCTACTTGAAAAATATCAAAAACCAAATTGGTCAATTTAAAGATCACTTATTGGGATGCCTCAGTGGCTCAGTGTGGTAAGCGTCTGCCTTTGGCTCAGGGTGCTGGGATCGAGTCCCACAATGGGGGGGTGGGTCCTTGCTCAGCAGGGAGCCTGCTTTTCCCTCTGCCTGCTTGTGCTCAGACAAATAAATAAATAAAATCTTAAAAAAAAAATCAGTATCACTTATTAATTTCATTAACAAAGATGTACTTATGATCAGGCCGGTCATTTTTGTTTTGCAAATAAAGTAGTTCAGAATCATATACAGAGATTGTTACTGTTTTTCACAAATTTGCATGAAGGACAATATACGATGTTGGATGAATGTGATCAATATGGCTTTTCTGGAAGGTAATGTGGGAATGTGCAACACTGGGAATCTTCTTCTTTGACTCTCCACTTACAGATTTGTGAATGTGTCCTGAGGATATTGTCAGACAATCTACACAATTATGTGTGTAATGTTCCTGCAGCTTATGAGTCCAACGTAACAAATACCGAGTGCCCATTTATAGGAACTGGCCTAATTGGTTACAGTTTATCCGCAAGAGGAGCATTATATAGCCGTTAAAAATGATACAGCGCTACCTTTACTAACATAAAAATATGTTAGGGGTGCCTGGGTGGTTCAGTTGGCTGAGTGTTCAACTCCTGAATTCAGCTCAGGTCATCATCTTCAGTCATGAGGTCGAGCCCCACGTCAGACTCTAGGCTCAGCAGAAAGCCTCCCTCTCCCTCTGTTCCTTCCCGCCCCCATTCTCTCTCTCTCAAATAAGTCTATCTTTAAAAAGATATATGTCAATAGAGTCTTAGGGGTAAAAAAAATAGTTAAAGCTCTTAAATAAAATCTTTTTATTTAAAAATAAATGTAGGCAAAAAGCAATTCAAGATACAACCTTGGGTAAGTTACTGAAGATAATATGCCTGCCTTTCCCATTCATAAACCAGACTTACAAAACTAGATGAACCTTGTGTAATGATTACGAGGCACTGGACAGGCATTCAAATCTCAGCCACTATTGACCTCCCATCTCTCCAGTACCTGGTGCCAATACAAAAAATACTTGGAGAAAACAGGAAAGGGTTACTTACGAATCACTCCTCATTCCCACCCCTCTCTTCAGAACTAACTCATGTCAAAAGCTAGTGTACATCTCTCCAGCTTCCATTCGGTGTTGATATACACACATGAGCATGTACGCTGGCTTTTTCTTAATAGAACATGGATTAAACTATTCGTACTTCAAATTTTTTTCATGTGTCATTTTTTTTTTTAATCTTTCCATTTCACAAATAGGGATGAGACCTGTACTTGTCACTTCCCCTACAGGCACTGTAATATTTTCACCTGCCATATCTGTGGCACAGAACAATATACCAGTGGTATGTAACTGCCCCTCCTGACGGATGTTTAGGCTGTTTCAAATTTCATCGTTCCGCGGAAGGCTGCAATTAATATCCTCATGCATCGGGTTTTTTTGTTTGTTTTTTGCACAGGAGCAGAAATTCCTTTATTTTTTTCTATGTCCTCAAGCTAGAATTCTTGGGTCATTTCAAATTTTAGTACAAACAACTATCATCCAAGAAACTTTACTAATTTAAGCTCCAATGAGCACTGTATAAATGGCTCTACGTCTTCTCTCAGTAACATTCATTAGTGATTAATGTGTTTTTATAAGCTCACAGGTAAATAGCACCTCATTGTTTTAACTTGCAGTTTTACGACCACTTGTTGGCATTTTATCTGTGTTTGCAAACTGTTCTTATTCTATTTAGCAATTACTGAACACCCTCTACTGCTCTTTAATGAAGTTCGCTGCTCTGACAGTACAGGAGGAAGAGAGAAGACAAAAACTCCTGCTCCTTACAAAACTCATATAAAACGTTTGAGGAGGGGGAGGCAGAAACATGCAGGATAAAGAGTGCAGGCAGGGGCACCTGGGTGGCTCAGTGGGTTAAGCCTCTGCCTTCGGCTCAGGTCACAATCTCAGGTCCTGGGATCGAGCCCCGCATCGGGCTCTCTGCTCAACAGGGAGCCTACTTCCTCCTCTCTCTCTGCCTGCCTCTCTGCCTACTTATGATCTCTCTGTCAAATAAATAAATAAAATCTTTAAAAAAAAAAAAAAAAAAGAGTGCAGGCAAAGGAAAGAGGGAGTTGTGGAAAAGGCAGTGCCAGTTTCTTTCTCTTTTAAGATTTCATTTATTAGCGAGAGCACATGAACAGGGGGAGGGTCAGGGGAACAGGGAGAAGCAGACACTCCTGCTGAGCGGGGCCCCATGCGGGGCTCCATCCGGGACCCTGAGATCATGACCCCGGCTGAAGGCAGCCACCTAGCTGACCGAGCCCCCCAGGCGCCCCCAGGCAGTGTGGGCTGTACAGGGGAGCCGTGAAGGCCGCAGAGAGCAGCGTGCCAGGATCACAACGAGGGAGCTCTTCTTCCGTCTGGTGCCCAACTCCTTCGTTACAGCTGATGCAAACATTCCCTCCCGCTCCGTTACTGGTCTTTTGATGTTTTTGCACATGTCAGCTTTTCAATTTCAAAATCTTAACTTTTTATGACGTCAAAACGATCTCTTCTTTCATGTTTCTGCATGTCATATCCGTGACCGCTGACACGGACAACAAGCCCAGCCGCAGCCCCTGCCTTCTCTGCTCAGCAGGCCTGATGGCTGCTGCAGCCCTCCTCCTCCTCGAGGATTCTAGGATGCAAACTCCTTTTCCTTCAGAAGTCGGGATGCATTTCCCAGGGCCACTGGCCGCTGGTGCCGTCGGTGAGAAACCCGAGGCCAGCCCGGGGCTCGCTCCTGCATGACCAGTCAGGACATTTTTGTCTGTGGCAACTCTTCCCAATCTGCTTTACCCTTAGCGTTGGTGACAGTACCCCACTCTCCCCGTGCGGCACCTGGTGGCTCCGTTGTTAAGCATCTGCCTTCGGCTCAGGTCATGATCCCAGGGTCCTGGGATGGAGCCCTGTGCTGGGGTTCTTGCTCAGTGGGGAGTCTACTTCTTTATGTCCCTCTGCTGCTCCCCCTGCTTGTGCCCCACCCCTCTCAAATAGATAAATAAATAAAATCTAAGGGAAAAAAAAAATCTAGAGGCGTGCTGTACCTGACTGAAAAATCAGAGTGATTGTATGCTCCCCAAGCATCCATCTCCGCATGAAATGGAAGTAAACATCGTAACTTACCTTCTGCAGTTTCTGCATTATTCTTCAAAACGTCTCAGGCTACTAAATAACGAGGTGTTTACTCTCTGGTTTATGAAACTTGAATAATGTGTTTGAGATTTTCCTTTTTCACTTGTTATGCAGACGTAGAATGAACTTGACGGATTTACAATAAAATATGTAAAAATTTATATTCAAAAGACACCCTGAGTGGTTCTTCCCAGAACTACAACTGAAGTCACCCGGGAAAAGGACAGTAAGAAAATACCGGGGACTTTTTGCCTCTTGCACCTCTCCCAGTCCTGCTGAGGGATGGGAGCAACACCTTGACATGATGAGAAACACACTGGCCACTGCAGGTGGACAACCGAGAGGAGAGAAGCTGAGAACCCACTTCAGGGCTGGTGCAAACCATCACCAGCAAGAACGGAGCCGCGCCCACGCGGAAAGGTCACGTACCTGCCGGGAATAGCCCTTCTCGGTGGGGGCCTGCCCAATCGTTATTTTTCGTAGAAATCGGTCATTTGTATCCAATACTGAAAAAGAGATAAAGCTTCTTCAATCCACAGGTATGGACCAGCTACGCCGTGCACCTGGAGCTGTCATGAGGGCCAAGGAGGCTGCGAGGGGCAAGAGGCGGGTCTGGCTATGCTGCCCCTGACATCCCAGTGAACAGACGCAGAGCCCGATGGAAAACGTGAGGCGGCACTGAGTGCTGTAGCAAGATGAAGGCGGTGATAGGACAGGGCGTGTCAGGGTGGGGGTGAAGGCCCCGTTTGACTAGGTAGTAAGGAAAAACCATTTCCGAAGTGCTCACATTTTACCCTGAACCCGAGTCACAAGAAGCAGCCAATTTCGGTTCTGAAAGCCTTCAACGCCGAACCGCCGCAGGATGCAGCCACGGCGGTCCTCGGTCTACAGCCAGCAGAACCCAGAGCAGGGACGCGAACACGTTGCCGAGCACTCACGTTCACTGCGGCATCCTTCCCAACACCCAAAGGTGGAAGAGCCGAGTGTCCATCAACAGGTGAACGGATGAACAAAATGTGGTCTGCAGACGATCTCACAGCCCAAACCAAGGGAACGAACAGCCACACGGACAGACATGGGTGTCGTATGCATCGTGAAATCAGCCAGAGAGAGAAGACTAACGTTGTATGATCCCACCGACGTGAACTACCAAACTCACAGAGCGAGAACGTGGAACAGTGGTTGTGGGGGGCTGGGGGGAGATGGGGAGTTCTTGTTCAATGGGTACATAGTTTTTCCTGGGGATGACGGAAGGTTCCAGGTATAGAGTGTGGGGATGGCATAACCCCGGAAGCCTAGTGAATGTATTTAACGCCACGGATCACATACTCATAAACGGTTAAAATGTCATGATATGTATTATTTTACCCCAATACAATAAATAAAGTAGTAACATGGGGAAGGAGGGAAGAAGTTGGCTGTGATTAAAGCAGGCACCAATTTGTATGGCTTTCGCTGGTTTGTCTGAATGGCGCTGACTTGCATTTGTTTGTGAAAACTAGGTCTGTTGAGTGCAAACCGGAATGACAATGGCAGGAAATCAGCGAGAAGGACGCGGGCTTCACTAATAATTCATGTGGCTTCCAAAAACAAGCTGCCCGCCGTGACAACACATTATATGGCTCTGGCAAAACTGATGGCGAGAATTCTGTATTTGTGGACGGAGAGCATCTTAGGATGAAAACTGTCAAGCTTTTCCTTCCCACACGAGGCCTCCGCCGGCCTGCCCACCTTGCCCTCCCACTGTCCCCTGACTCAGCTGGTGCCACTCACCATGCAACATGCCCTCTCTCTCTCTCACTCACGCACACACTCAAACACACTCACGTGCACACTCAAACTTCACACATCAAACACATTCAGGCTTGGATGATTTGAAGGTCCACCCAGAGTCTACACAGAGCAAGAGATGCTTTTTGAAACTCTCACTAGCTAGTACTTATCGCCAAGACCCGTGGCGCTGTCACGGTAAAAACACTTCTCACTCTGATGTGCGGGATACACAGTCCTGGTGTAAGACGGGTATGATGTTTGCGTTGGAAATTCAGCTGCTCTTACTGAGCAGAGAGAACACAAACAAACCAAAAAGAAAAAAATAAAAAAGGCTGGCAGGATCCACTCGAGGCAAGGGCATTGGAAGGCTGTGTGTGCGTTCAGCGGGGTCCCCGCAGGCTTCGGGCGCTTAGCGGGGAGACGTGTGGGTGTGTCAGGGCCACGGAAGAGACGGGAGAATTAAATTCCTACACACAAGGTAGATACCAGGAAGGAACCCTAAATTAGTGATGCTTCATTCCGGCCTCTCAATGCTAGAGCTAAAGCTGGACTGCAGAACGCAGGTGTTTACTCAAGGAAGAGTCACTGAGGGCCAGTTTTGTGCCAGGTCCCACGCGAGCTGGCCAGGGACGCAAAGACAAACCAGACGTCAATCTCTGATCGGAAGCGCAGACTCGCACAGGGGAGATGGAAGGTGCAGGCGAGTGTGGGTCTGTGGGGGGCCTCCGGCACTACCGTGTTGCCCAGGTCCCAAGGAACACCCACGGCGTGTGGAGTGGTTTCCTGAACAACAGCGGTTGGGGCACTGGGTAGGTCAAGGCACGTGGTCAGGGCATGGTCACTGTTTTCGTTTCGGGGGTAGAACTGTCAGGATTCCCTGCAAGCCTGGCTGCGGGGGCAGTGCTGGGAACCAGGAACTGATGTCACTTCACTGAGGGTGAGTGAGGCCTGAGGGACCTTTGTCTAATGGCCTGGAGGTGGATGAACCAATGAGACAGGAGAGAAGAGAAGTCTGTAGCCCCTACCTGAGGTGGGTGGTGCTCGGAGGGGCAGGGGCTCTTGCTCCTCTAGGAGCTACGAAATGGCTTGGTGGCTATTGTTCCTTCCTTTTTTTCTTAAAGATTTTATGTATTTGCCAGAGAGGGAAAGAGAGAGAGAGCAAGTGAGCACAAGCAGGGGGAGCAGCAGGTTCCCCACTGAGCAAGGAGCCTGATACGGGACTCGATCTCAGGACCCTGCAATCATGACCTGAGCCAAAGGGAGACGCTTAACCCACTGAGCCACCCAGGAGTCCCTATTTGTTCCTTCTTTCTATGTTAATTGTTTCTGGAATAGTCTATGGGCTCTGGTCCCATGTTATTGCCAGGCAATGAGGCCCATAAGCTTCTGAGAGGGGCACAGGGTGAAAGAAACACCAGTTACATTTCTTCCAAAGGCAGAAAGGAAAGGCTGGTCCTTACATAAATCCACGCCATTCACACAGTCTGAGACGAGGTGTTCAGCCCCATGTCATCCCTGAGTGTCCCCAGGTCATGTAAGGACTTAATCTCATCATGAGGATTACGCTATTTCTAGGTCAAACCTTATATTGCCTTAAACAAATAAAAAAAGGACCCTACATTAAATGTCCTCAATTCACTTGGTAAAGAGTTCCATTTTTTATATTAATTCAAGGGAGTCAGAGCCAAACTACCTAGCAAATGTCATGCTAAACTCCTCCAATCCAGGTTGCTATCGACACCCATAATATCTTCTTTCCTTTAGTACCATAAATAATCACATAGTTCTAGTGTCTATCTGGAATATCTTTTGAAAAGCTGTCACTTCCATTATTAAAAAAAAGTCAGCAGGCTTCCCAATAAAATGCTGATGATGTTCATATCCATCATTACAACTGTTGTTTCTCTGTTAAATAATAAATTGTGGTTCATTCACAAAGGAATATTTTAGATCCATGTAAAGTTACCACCACAATAAAGAGCCAATGAAATGGAACGTGCTGCTTGTAACATACACGAAGCTGGCAGGATCCAAAATCTACAGACCTACAGGTTTTATTTAAAAAGTTATAGGGGCGCCTGGGTGGCTCAGTGGGTTAAGCCTCTGCCTTCGGCTCAGGTCATGATCTCAGGGTCCTGGGATCAAGCCCCACATCAGACTCTCTGCTCAGCAGGGAGCCTGCTTCCCTCTCTTTCTCTGCCTGCCTCTCTGCCTACTTGTGATCTCTCTCTCTCTTAAATAAAGAAATAAAAATCTTAAAAATAAATAAATAAAAAGTTATAAATTTTTATAGATTCTATATATAGAGATTTTATATAAAAATCTATAATATGTAGACCAAAAAAATTCTATATTTTTTTGAGTTTCTAAAATGGCATTCCTCTCCCTCAGCTTGGGAGACAAACGCTCAGAACAGTCCTGCTACAGCTCCCACGATGGCGTCTACTGAGTGCCGTTGAGTCTCCAAAGCACTCTCTTGCCGCAGCAGAACTAAGTCAGTCAGACTCGGGTAGCTACTGTTCCATTTTACGGATAAGAAAACGGAGTCAGTCGCTTGTTAAAAGCTGCACAGCTCCTACCCGGCGGAGCCAAGACTCAGCCTCTGGTCTTTGTCTCTCCATCTCCCGGTTTACAGGAAAGCTTCATGAACAGGTTAAACGAATTCTCAGAAGGAAAGCTTTGTGTCCTTTGTGATGGGGGGACCCGGGCTGTGTCCAGGAGAGTCTAGGCAAGGGGACGGGGTGGGCACGGGGGGCAGACAGGCAGAAGGACGAGGTTCGGCCCAGCTGTCTGGAAAGCAGACAGAGAGGAAAAGCCCCTTGGGACCATGTCGCGGGGATGCTTCAGGCCAAGCTTCGTGGCGGCCTCCGTGCCCCACACGGGATTTTACCACACATACTGCAGGAGAACACCTGTACGTTCTGAGGCTGCTGACCTGCGAGATGAGCGTGTGCTCACAAGAACATCTACGACAAGGTCACAGCAGTCAAGCAGGCATCTGATAGAAGACGTTCTGGAAGTGGGTAGGAAGGAGGAAAGCAAGGGGGCAGGTCTGAGGAGAACGTACTGATCGTACCGAGGAGAACGTACGTGCCTGACATTTGCTCCTCCTAACCCTTCCAAGACCCTCTGAGCTTCAGGCGCTACTCCCCAGGGAGAAGAAGGCGGAGCAGCGCTCCCTGGACGTGTGTCGGGGGAGGAATGGGACAGAGCCCAGGAGGAGCAGCAGGCTCCGGAGGGGGAGTGACTCTTCGTCCTACACGGGAGGCGAGGGTGATGGAAGAGGGGGAGATGACTGTTCTTGAAGCCCGCAGAGGGATTCCGGATCCCACGCTGGGAGGGTGAGGGGAAGACGTGAAACCGGGGGCCTGGGAAAGTGATTTCAGCGCTGCAGCTGGAACGCCTGTCACCCCCGAGCCCACAGGCAGCGCCTACCTCTCTGCCACGTGATGGTGGAGGGGTCGATGTTGAGACGGGCGAATTTCCCGATTTCCTCTTCCGTCAGTGCGTTTGGGTCTGTCTTATTTATTCCCAGTTTCTAACGATGAAGGGGGGAAAATGTGATCGATTTTAGCAAGGAAGAGAAAGCAAAATGTACCCCAAATGATCTCTGTTATTTTATTTCCTCCATGACCCGGAAGTCTTTTCAGAACTACACTGAACTAAAAACAAAACAAAAAAACCCAGAACTACACTGAACTTACAAAGAACTGTAGGTGAGGCCAATTCCTAGACAAATACCCAAATACCCCTGAAATGCCAGGCACGGATATTTATAGTACACCCTAAATGACACTGAAATCAGGCATGGTTGCTAGGACAGAGAACACGACCTGCTGCTGTCTGGGCCCGAGATTATCAGGACTGGACAACGTGGCCACGTGTCCTCCACTCAGAAGGGACATCGGCTGCTGTCCACATACTGACGTTCTGGTTCATTAGCTCTTCTTTCAAACACCAATACCAATAACTCAAGTCAAGCTGATGCCTGCTTTTTAAAAAACAAGTTATCTCTAATACACTGTGAAAAAAAATGGCATTAAAACTCTCAGTGCATCCGTTTCTGTGAAGGAAACATTTTCTGAAAGCTCCTAATGAAGCATAAGAAAATAATCTGAAAGCCTGAATGCCAACAGGAATGACCCCCATGTTGTGGCTGCGCACATGTTCTCAACAAACTAAACTTGGTTCGGAAGCAGGACGGTGAGTTTTTAAAATCAATGATCACCCATCAGTGGCTGCCAGTTTTACCATTAAAGTTAGTTTTCAGTCTCTCAAAAGAGCAAGGGGGAATCACTGTGATAAGTAGGACAGCAGCAAACAGAACTAGGAAATGATAATATGGGTGAGAATTAAGATTGCTTTTACTAGTACGACCTTAGTTAGCATCTTCCTGCGTAAAACCTGATAGATACATTTTCTCTGAAAATGTATCTTATTTCCTAGAAATTGAAGAAAATTCATGAAAGAGAAGGGCTCTCAGAAATTTGATTTGTCAGTGGACTAGGTACGCTGGGTCTGTAAAGCAGTCCTCTCAGTTTATAGCGGAAGGAACGGAGACCTCAAAAGGGGAACTAGTCTGTCCACCGGCTCTTTGGTACAACCAGGTCTGAGGTAGCTTGTTCTCTTCTCTCTATTGCGTTGGTCTGTCTCTAGACTTGAACTCCTCAAAGGGTGTCTGAAAACCCAGATCAAATCAAGTTCAAAATTGCTGGTTTTGATCATCTTTCTGACTTGTCTCCAGGATTATATTCTTGTGAAAAAGCCAGGAAGTACAAACTTACTTTCAGCCGAGCAAGCTGAATGCTTGAAAACTCTCGAACCCCATTCACTGAAGGAACGAGTCGATTATACAGCGCCTAAAAACACAAAACAAAAATAAAACCCCATGAAAGCTTAAGAGCCAACTATGAACTTGGATAATTCACAGGATATGACAAAGTTCATTACATTTATAACCAACTGTTTAGATTAGAGACCCTATTAAAATTCTTGGCTAATATAAACCATGCAGCCTTAAGTTCTATCGTTTTAATAAATCTGACTAGATCTGAAATAAGGCACATTGCAAAGACTTTGCATAAATAAAAATATTTCTTTATCTACATAGACTCACAACCATCAAATTAATATTTATGTGTATTTAGCTTCCAAAACTCACAAGGGATTACTTTCATTGGAGGAAGTCAAGACCCTTGTAAATATGCCAGAAAGTCCCACTTTTATCCATGTCCTCTGTCTATGAACAATTAGCACCTGGTACTCTATCCCCATCAGGTGTTTGTTTACATCAGCTATGTGCACCTGAAGACCAACAAGGGGGTCTAAGCCCTTTCAAAGCACATCTAGAATGGCTACCTGTAACATGACAGTATAAAAGATAACGTTCTAATCCTCTTAGTAAAGACCAGGGACTGGACCTTTGAAGAGAATGAAGAGAACTGGTCTACCAATCACCTTTAAAACTGAAAGTCCTGTTTCAACATACAACTAACATAATTCACCCAACAACACAGCAGGGGTCATAAACTCATTTGAGAAGCCGACCAAAGCATGGATCTTCTCCCCAAGAAATAAGGACATGCAGAGTTCACAAAATGTTTTATATAATTTCAGACAGTTTACAGACTCCAAAGTTTTCTCACGAACTCCTTAAGAATCTGGAAATCCCAGGATAAGATGCCCAAAAGGGCCAGCAAGGAAACTTTCTCACCTTATCGGTTTGAGTGTTTTCATGTAAAATCCTCGTGTCAATAGCGGCAGCCAGGAGGTTATTGGCAGCAGTGATGGCGTGGATGTCCCCGGTCAAGTGAAGGTTGAACTGTAAATGACATGAAAACGTCTTTCTACTGGTCTCAGACAAGCACGGCAGTGTTCCAGGGCTTTCTGAATAAATAAACTATTGCACTAATTACACATAGCCTTATCATGAGCTAAGTCCACAAAACAGCCTAAATCAAAAAATCAGTGTCAGAGTTTTCCACTTGACAACAAAGAACTCTTAAGCGGACTGGGTCACCACAAAGTCTTTCATCTTTTGTTCCTGGGTTAAGAGTGAGACATTCTGATGGCCTTAATAATCAGTTTCCTTGTTTTCATGATTTAGAAAATAGTGTCACATCGAATATACTTCAAAATGAGGAAGAGAATAAAATAAACAGTAAGAAAATATAATAAATAAAAATAAACAGTAAGAAAAGAATAATATATGACAGAAAGTCTGAGAAGTAATGTTATCACCTTCAAGACTCTATTCTGTTATTTTCATTCTGGTCTTAAGTGCATGCATGTTTATTATTTGTAGACTGGGCATACTTTTTTTTTTTTTTAAGATTTTATTTACTTATTTGACACACAGAGAGAGATCACAAGTAGGCAGAGAGGCAGGCAGAGAGAGAGGGGAAGCAGGATCCCTGCCGAGCAGGGAGCCCGACTCGGGACTTGATCTCAGGACCCCAAGACCATGACCCGAGCCCAAGGCAGAGGCTTAATCCACTGAGCCACCCAGGCGCCTGACTGGGCATACTTATAATACATTTGGTAACTTTTCATATAAGGAACTTATTACTCTATGTGTTTTAATGTAATAATCTTGTTTATATGTAGTTACAGCTCACAGAGTCTCTATAATGGAGTAGATGTTCCAAAAGTTTTCAGTTTCTTATGTCTAGATATTTAAATTGCAACCCAATTTTCACTTTTGCAAAGAAGGCTATAATTAAAAAGAATACATGCAAATAATTTGTTTAATTAGTTGCTAATAAGCCATATATTTCCAGCAGTGTGGTTCCTGGATTTAAAATCTTGATAATACCACCAAAACTGCTTTCTGAAAGAACTGAAGTACCACGCCCAAAACACCAGCTGATCAGTAAAAACCTCATTTTATAATATAAAATATATGATAAGTAGAAAATATGAAAAATTACATATGTATATTTTATAAAATTTATAATTTTTAACATCAAGATCATAACACCAAAATAGTTTACACCTTGGGTTTTTTTTTTTGGTTTTTTTTTTTAAAGTAGGTTCCATACTTAGTGTGGAGCCCAAGACAGGGCTCAAACTAATAACCACGAGATCAAAACTTGAGCTGAAATCAAGAGTCAGACACTCAACAGACTTAGCCAGCCAGGTGCCCCCACACCTTAGCTTTATTTTTAAAAAATTTTTGAAGATTTTATTTATCTGACAGACAGAGATCACAAGTAGGCAGAAAGGCAGGCAGAGAGAGAGAGGAGGAAACAGGCCTCTGCTGAGCAGAGAGTCCGATTCGGGGCTCCATCCCAGGACTCTGGGATCCTGACCTGTGCCGAAGGCAGAGGCCCCAACCCCCTGAGCCACCCAGGAGCCCCCACTTCAGCTTTTATACTCAGTGTTAATATTACTAGCATTTTTACATCATTAATTAGTCTTCAAAATATAGTTAGTGTGCTATCCTATTAGAAGACATTTAAGACTGTCTGGTGTGAAAATAGTTTAAAATTATATCTTTGCATACACAGCCAGTTTTTGCTTAGGATAAACTAGGCCAGAAGCTATGATACTGTTTTAAAGGCACTTGATACTTTTTTTTAACTTGCCCTCCAGGAAAATTTTACCAACATATGCTTCCCAGCAGTATATTTCAATCTCTCATGGCTAATATTTAGTATTATTATTTAAAAAAATCCAACTCTGCCAATTTGGTAAGTCAAATAACTGCTAGTAGTTTTAATGTAGATTAATTTGATTATCACTGAAAACAACCACTCGTTCGTTAACCTTTTCTGACGTTTCTATTGAATCCTCTCCCCATGTTAAAATTAAAACTGGCTTATTTTTCTTCCCTTCTGCCTATTTGATATCTGCTGGGGTGTCCACTGGCCCCAAACAGGTCTCTCTTCTTCTGACCACAACCCTTTTGCCCCCACAGCTCTAGCCACATGGCCATTACCCCGGGCCCCTATCCTCCATTTCTGATCCTTTTTTTTTTTTTTTTTAAAGTAAGCTCCACACAAAGCATAGAGCCCAATGTGGGGCTTGAACTCATGACCCTGAGATCAAGACCTGAGCCAAGATCAAGAACTGGACACTTAATGGACTGAGCCACACAGGTACCCCTCCCTCCATCCTCCATTAAAATGGCGGTGGGGTTGCTCAGCTCGCTAACCTGGATGTCTTCCCCCTTCCTCATGCCCCTCATCTAGTTCTGCAAACCCAGGAAACACACCTTCCGTCACTGTCAACCTTTCTCCATCCAAAGTGCCACCACCTTGGACCACACCACCATCTTTCCTCTGGTTCTCCTTCTAGACTCCTAGCATCCCCTCTGGACTCCTGGCAGTCTATTCTCTGCACAGAAGCCAGAAGGATTCTTATAAAACTAAATTTATATCATATTATTACTTTGTCAAGATTCCTTCAATGGCAGACAATGATATTCCAATAATATCCAGGCTCTTGGCCATGAACTTCATAGCCTGAAAGAGCTGGCCCCCGGCCGTTTTTATACCTCACTCCCTCCACCCAGCTGGCCCACAGACACAAAGTGGTGCCCTCTTGTTCGCTGAAGAGAACCAATCCCTTCTGCCTCAGTGCTGTCTCTGAGCAGGTCCCACTGCCTGGGGTACTTCCCCAGCCTCACAGCCTGGCTCCTTCTCACCCTTCCAGTCTCGGTATATTCACTTTCAATTCCTCAACCCATCTGGAATGTATTCAAACATTTCCCCATGACTGTTTATTAAGGTTCTTTCGGTACACTGTCTATTCATGCACTCGGTCAACAAACATGGTCTGAGTGGGCATTGTGCTCAGAGCCGGGGAGACAGAGAGACGAACAAGATATGAGATATGGGAGGTCTTTGAATTCAAGGAACAAGCTGCCTGATTGTTTCTGGCTCACCTAATGATCACAAGGCAGTTACAACTATCATATGCCTTAAGTCTGCCCCAAGTCTGAGCCATGCAGCTGATGCCATGTGACAGCAGGACACCAATGCCTTTTGAATATTTGCGCAGACATCCCCGAGCCATTTCCCTGGGCATGTTCCTTGTATTCCAGATCCCCAACCTGGCTTCCTGGCTCTGGTTCTTTCTGGCTTGTGAATATTACTCATCCCTGTTCAGATGGGAGGCTCGGGACTATCTTTTCAGCAATGCCCTGCACTATTCTCTCTCACCCCACCCCCAATACTCAAAAAGTGTCCAGATTACCCTTGTAGCTTCCCTGACACCCAGGCCTCCATAGGTAAACACCTTTCCTATTCATCCAATGAAACCAACACACATTTCCCAGTGAGCCTCTGCTGTGTGCTGGGCGCCGGGCTACATGTCGGGTCTGTGGCCTCTAACTCACCCCGGGCTACCGAACCGGATGAAAGAAACAGAATCTGAGGAGATCCGGGGGGTGGAACAAAACCTAGAGAAGGACAGGCTGAGGCAGGGAGGGCAGGACAGGAAGGGAAGAACGCTCCAGGCTTGGAATCAAGAGATGAGAGGCCAGGAGTTGGCAGGGAGTCTGACGATGTGGGGAGAGGGAGGGTGGCCCGTGGGGACCTGAGGCAGGGAGGCTGGGGCACACAAGGACCTGCGATACTACCCGGCACAGACGATGAGGGGGTCGCCACTGAGATGCACTGAACAGGAAAGCAACCGGCTCAGACTTGGGTTTTGGAAAGATTTCTTAGGACCAGAAGTAAGAGGCTGATGCAGAGAGAAGTGAGGAGGCCTGCTCAGATGGTCAGATGCAGGGGACAAGGGAGTGGTGATGTGGCGGGTAGGAGTTCTTGCAGAAATAAGAACAGGCACCTTTGGCTTTTTTTGCCCATTTTTCTTAGGAACTTTTTTTTTAAGTAAAGATTTTAAAATATATGTTCATTTGACAGAGAGACAGAGCACGAGAAGAGGGAGAAGCAGGTAGAGAGACAGGGAGAAGTAGACTCCCCACTGAGCAGGGAGCCCAATGCTGGACTCGATCCCAGGACCCTGGCATCATAACCTGAGCCGAAGGCAGAGGCTTAACCATCTGAGCCACTCGGGCGCCCCTCTTTGGAACTATTTTGGAGTTTCACTTTGCCCAAGGGAGGAGTCCAAGTCCTCCTCTCTGGGACGTATAACTGACGACTGATGGGGAGCTAGGTCTCCGCTGTCTTCTCCAGAAGCCTTGGAGCCACGTGGAATTCGGAATTCAGAATTTTTTGGTCATTTTCAAACAGTGTGATATACCTCTAGTTTTTTAATAATACACCCCAAGCAGGGTCTAGGTCCGCATCCGTTAATCAAATCTGCGGCAAAATATATGAATATTTATAGCAAACCGCAAAATATATGAATATTTATAGCAAACCGCATAGACACGAATAGCTCAGAACAGTCAATGTCAGGTTTCACCACTGTATGTCATGCAAATGGTTTTGGTCTGCAGAGCCTTTAGGATTCTGGGATTGAGGATGAAGGACTGGGCCTGGGCTTATGGAGCCCAGCAAAAAGTTCCAGGAAGGAAAAACAGTGACACATGACATGTTTTTCGCCGAGATCTTACCTCCTCCATGGGGATGACCTGGGCGTATCCACCACCCGCAGCGCCCCCTGCAGGACAGAGAAGGCACTGTTTGAAATCCATCACCAACTAAGGTCATGCAGGGTGATCAGGGCCCTAGGGTCACAGCTTCCCCCAACCCAGCAGGAAGGCCTGCGCCCCCAAGATGAAATAACAGGTGGTAAAAAGCATTAACTGTCTCTCAAAGCAGAACAAAAAGGGGGGGGCAGTCCCAACTCTGTCCAACTGTGCAATGGAAGGACTTCAGTGTCTTGGTTTAAAAAAAAAAGGGTAAAAATAATATAGCAAAGGTCATTACAGCCAACACAAGATTATTTTATTCATTTATTCTTAGATCTAGGCAGCTGTGTTATCTAAATTGCACAGGCTTGAAGTATCAAAAAACTTGGTTCAAAAAAACCCATCTGGTGAACTCAGACTAACACATGGTAAAATTCAGTCAACTGATTTTAGATAATCATATGTAAGGTCTGGTGTGCTGATTACCGCTCAAAATAGTAAAGTTACTACATTAAAAAGATTTCGCTTTCTTTAAGCAAGAGTGATACCTTCCGTGTCCCATCATTTCACAGTGTACCATGTTTTTTATACGCCATCTCATTTGGCCCTCGCAACTCAGCAAGCCAGATACTATCAGCTGCTTTGCGTAATCACAGATGTGGCTCAGAGAGGTGACAACCAGCTAAAGGTCACACAGCGGTAAACGACATGGCACGGATAAAACCACAGCCTTCTTGTTCCGAGTTTAATGTTCGTTCCGTTGCATCATGTCTGACATCCTATGAATTATCAGTACTTAACGAGCTAGGACTTATTAACGGCTGTGACGGTAACATAAACATCATCCTGCAAACGACCACATAGTGCCAAGAACCAATAGTAATCGCAGCAGGAAAGGCTGTTGTAATGTGAGCTGAAGAATGGCCAGTCAGTGGAGAGGGAGTACGGAGTGTGCCCGTGCCTGATGTGGGCCCAGCACAGCCAGACAGAAATTGCACCGCAGCTCTGTCCACGGCCGGTCAGCTGCCAGCTTCCAGAGCGTGGCGGGCCTGACAACAACTTTGACGGGATGAGCCCTCGGGCCCAACTGAAAGGCTCTCTGACTGTTTAGAGGGAAAGGCCTTTCTCCATGGCAGTGACGATAAAACGCCAATACGAGTGGCAGAATCACAAAGCGGCTTGGCAAAGAAGGTCCTGATGAGCTTGATGGCTTCCGCCCAAGGCTCGAGTGGTGAGCACGGGCCCGGTGACTGCTCCAGGCAACCAGGGAAATGGGCTTCCCGGGGGGGGTGGGCTGAAACCCCCCCCCAACACACTCTGCGATGGGGGGCATCTTGGGGTGACCACCCCCTACTGAGTGTGTGAGGGGGGCGCACGTGGGGATGGAAATGTACCAGTTCCTCTGACAAGTCTTAACTCCCTATCTGTTGATGACGTTCTTTCAAAACTTTTCTCTGCCCTAAATTTTGCCCTGAAAAATGTACCCGTTGTTAAATCACGTACCTTTAACTCCAAAAGTTGGTCCTTGAGAAGGCTGCCTGAGGCAGGCAAAGGAGTTGATATTCAGGTGTGCGGTCAGTGCCTGTACGAGCCCAACTGTCACGGTGCTTTTCCCTTCCCCGAGAGGGGTGGGTGTGATCCTGGTTTGGCGGGGAAAAAAAGTAAATTTCATAATACTTCCTGAACAACCTATGCAAAATCAACCTACAGTACCAGAACCAAATCAGAAGAATTTGGAAGAGAACACCTCATCCGAAAATTCACGTAAGCCTTTCAATTTTCATGGACATTTATAGTCTATCCACATGACACAGGCCATGCCCACGCTAAAGCCAAGACACAGACACACCTCCAGCAAGAGACCAAAGAAGTTATTCACCAGTGATAACATTCTCAGCTTCAAGAAATGGCATAGCATTATCCATCAAGTGGTTTAAATAATTAAGAGGACATCATTTCTTGTTGATGGATGATCTGGCTCTCATTCTTCTGGGGCCATTTACTGGGGGTACAATGTGGGCACAAAGCCTTCTCAGTGATCTGTGGCCAGATTCTTAGGATTGGAAGGCATCCTGTCATCCCACTCACCTATCTCCTTCTAGACATTACCATTCAGGGCTTGTCGCTGCCATGTTTCAACACAAACAGTGATGGAGGCGTGCTACCTCTAGGGTAGCCCATTCATTTCCAGATAGGGTTTATAGTTAGAGTTTGTTTGTTTTTTTAATATTTTATTTATTTGACAGAGAGAAATCACAAGTAGGCAGAGAGGCAGGCAGAGAGAGAGGAGGAAGCGGGCTCCCTGCGGAGCAGAGAGCCGGATGCGGGGCTCGATCCCAGGACCCTGGGATCATGACCTGAGCCGAAGGCAGAGGCTTTAACCCGCTGAGCCACCCAGGCGCCCCTATAGTTAGAGTTTTTTGTCCCAAGGAGAGATGTCTGCATTCCTGTGGCTCCTATCTCACGGAGTCAGACATATTCAACTCCATCCCTTCTCATCCAACAGCCCCTCTAATACTAGGGAAGAATTAGTCCGTCAAAGTGATAAGCACATAGGGCGGAAACTTGGCAATGAGGTTGTGCTATGAGAGCACATGGCAAGAGGGTCTGATGAGATCTGGAGCATTAGGGAAGGCTTCAGAGAGAAAGTAACACCTAAGCTGAGAGCTGGGAAATGAACGAACATTAGCCAGATAAAACTGAGTGGTTTGGGATAGTTAATATGTGAGGCTCTGTGCTTTACACTTATTAGGTTCATTTTTTAATCCTCATTTATTGGACGACGTAACCGAGGCACGAGAAGGTTCAGTAATTTGCCCAGGGCCACACAATTAGTAAGCAGTAGAGCTGGGCATCAAAACCAGGCAAGCTACCCAACTTCCCCAGGTTACTTCTCTGGAAATAGAAGCAATTCCAGGTCACTTCTATGGATAGAAATTTTTTAACTGCTGTTAACCATTAATTAACAATTTAAAGTATGGGAACAGGAAAGATCACTCAGTGAGAGTAACCACAGTACAAAGAGGGATAAGGACAGAATCATCTAGAACACGTTCTCTTAATGAATGGTCAGAAAAAGCAAAAGGAGGGGCGCCTGGGTGGCTCAGTGTGTTAAAGCCTCTGCCTTCAGCTCAGGTCATGATCCCAGGGTCCTGGGATCGAGCCCCACATCGGGCTCTCTGCTTGTGATCTCTATCTGTCAAATAAATAAATAAAATCTTTAAAAAAAAAAAAGAAAAGAAAAAGCAAAAGGAAACTTGGAAGGAGCAGAAAAGCGAGAAATCCTGAGGATGAGGCAGGGGTGTGGCAGGGTCTCTGAAGGGAACCACGGAGGTCTGCACAGAATCACACGCCGCAGAGACACACAGATGTCTGACGCCGGGTGAGGGCCCGGCAGCCATCACTGTCCATAGCAACAGGGTGGCTGGCAGAGAGCTGAGGCGCCAACCCAAACACGACTGGTGAAGTCAACTTTAAACCCCTCAAGCCACATGACACTTGGTCGCCATGAAGACGCAGTTACAAGTGTTTATGCTTTGAGTCAACTTTCTATTTTCTTGGTACAACAACAATAGAAGCTGTTGGTCAGCCAAAGGCATCACAATCTTGTGATAGCCTGAAAAAAACAAAGGCGCAATCAAGGATAGGGCGGATTAAGTACTGTACTGAGCATCTACTGTTCGCAAAGGAAGAGGTGGTTTACTTGAGCGTGTCACATGAAGAATTACATTTCCATTCCCAAGGATGGGCTAACATCGCTGCTGGAGACGGCCCAAGGCAGACACACCCAGAGATGACCTCCTCAAAACTCCAGCGAACCATCCAAATTCTTAATTAGAAACACAGGACTGCTTAGCTTTCTGCCAACTAATACAATTCAGGAAAATCAAAAAGCAGGAAGTATTTATTGGGAGCAATAAAAAGAGAGCTACAATAAAAATTTTATTTTACCTCATCCCTACACTTGATATCAGACTTGGGTTTAATCGTTATCCCACAATCCTTAACTCTGACTCCAAATTATCAATCTGACTAGGAAAAACAATGAGCACCGAATTTCTTTTTTCTGGAAGAGCTCAGAGTTTATGGAGAGGCGACTGTGGTTTCTGTCCATTCTCTTCCTCAAGGTCTCCCTGTAGCTTTATCTGCTCCTCTCTACATACCACAGCACTTACTGTGTATTTATTATGTAACGTTTCTGAGGGGATTGTCAGGAGCTTCCTGATGCAGCCATCCTGCCTACCAGCCCACAAGTTCGCTGAGGGGAAGGACTATGGCCATTCTCATTGAGTTTCTGTCACCTGTCCCGGCACACCTGAGCAAAAACAAAACAAAACAAAACGCTTGACAAAGCAAGGATGTCCTTTTGAAGACATGTTTCTAAGTCTGTTTATCGTCGACCACAGTGACAATGTATTGAAGTACTCTGCGAGAGTTTAGACACAGAGTAACAAGAAGTTTACCACTTACTCCAGGGTCAAAGAGACCGCGGATGCAGACTAGTGGTAAAACGGGACGGTGCACAGGTCTCAAAACGAAGAATCTAGAACCGTACTATTGTCATGAGCCACGGGTCTAACCAGGAGCTCCAAAACTACATGCTCAAGCAGCATAAGAATATGTATCACTCACCCCAGGTAACTTTCTGACTGCGAAGTTTTTAAAGGCTTTACGCCTGACAACAAGTGTTTCCCATCACACTTGACTGATAGGAGCCATTCAAAGGCCCTGTCGGTGGTGGTCTCTTCTAAAATACCTTTGTTTTATTCCGCCAGTTGTGCATGTAGCAAAAAAACAAAAAAACAAAAAAAACAAAAAAACTCAACAGATACTCGAACAGTTACCCAAGACAGAAAAGCAAAATCTTTAAAAAGTCAGTAAAGGTTATTTTTACATTTACCAAAAGGAATGGTTTGGACTATTCAAAGAAAAAAAAAAATCAAATGAGGTATCTGGCATTCTTCACACGAAAGAAAGCGATGCGAATGATTTTAATTATTCGTTAACGTGAAATCGTCTGTTCACAGACAAATTTGGGCCTCTTTTTGAACTGCTCTGTCTGAGCAATTCAGAGAAACTTCTGCAGAGAGACGGGTGAGGGGCCCGCGGAGGCCGAGCCCGCACACACATTCAGGGCCCAACAGCTGTATTCCGAGGCGAGCTCTCCAACAAAGTCCTTCTCGTTAGTGTAACTGGGAAAATATGTAAAACTCAAGGGCCCCTAAGATTCTTTTGGCCTGTTTCGCTGAACAATTCCCAATGCTTTTCGTTTTGTCAGGCAAAGCCAATACAGTGATGTATAGGTATAAATACGGCACGATGTGTAGCTGATGGAACACAGATGATTCTGCCGGAAGGAGAAGTTCTGAGGTCGGGAGAACAGCTTTTAAAACAAATTAATCTGTACTGCGTTGGGGCTATTGACAGAAGATTTGTTAAAATCCCGTTGTTTTACATTGTAATTCTACCGTTGACACGTTTAAGTCACATTTATGCGTAAGTTCAAAAGGACAACCACAAATAGATTATTTAGGTTTCCTGAGGAATTACTGGAGTATCTGAATTCTGCTAAAGCCTGGGGAAAGAGTCATGTTACAGTATTCGGGAATAAAAGCAGGACACAAAATGGTATTTACAGCATGATCTCAGTGTGTGAAAAAAGGATAGATACAGAGAGAAAATCCTGGAAGGAAATATAAAAATTTTAACCCTTCCGAGTCATGAGAGATTTCGTTTTCTCCTTTTTGCTTTTCATTATGTTAAATTTTCTACAGTGTCAGCTAGTATTATTTCCCGAATATAAAAAAGATCTTGCAGGAAAAGGAAAGAATTCTCCATTTCACAGAGGAGTCTTTTCTGTTTCTGAAGCAGGGACAGCGTGTGTAATGGTTTGACAATTGTCACTTTCCATAACTGATGTGACCAAAAGTAAAACCATGGGGGTGGTCTTTACTGCAAATGAACTTTTCATTTTAGATGATAAATAAAATGATTGCCTGGTGTTTTAAACTGATCTCAAATGTGCAGTTCCTAAAAGGTTAGATTAAAAAGGCAGCTAACACACTTAAAAAATGTATCCTTAGTTGTTTGTGTGGGTTACACTGTGTGATGATACATATCGTCTAAAATCCTTCAGGCTTTTCTGCAGATACAGGTACGTCTCAAAATTCTACCCCTGCAGCTTTTTTTTTTTTTTTTTTTTTAATGCAGTTGAAAGGAACACAATTTAATTTTTGTTCCTTCATAGATCTTTGTTTTATAAGGAACATACACCACAATTTCAGGAAAAGAACAGTTTAGCTCTTGGGGTTAAATCCATACTTGAGAATTCAGGTTTCGTTTCATGTCTACGGTCAGTACGAAAACCCGGCTTCTTCAGCTCAGATGCACGTACAAATGCTGGCTAAGAGACAGGGTGAGGCGAGAAGCAATGTCCTACTGGGCATGGACCCACACACGGCCCTAATCCTGGAAAGCCAGGCTAGCTGTCACTCTCCAGCATGTGGCCAGCCCTTGACAGTAGGAATCGGATAACAAGGCCGTCACAGCTTTTGTTTCAGAAATATCACTTCTGTGTTCCCAGCCAAGGGCAGGGTCACCTACAGATCTGTGTTCTTATTTCCAGTACTAACATGCACCCCAAAGAGTAAATTACAGCCAGTCCATATGAAAAATTACTGCTTGATTCTTCCTTGGTAAATGGAGAGTACATCCTCCTGAGTTTTCCTTAGATCTTCCCACCTTAAACAGGGGGAGAAAACCAGCAAATCCATCTACCAAAATCACTTAGAGCCTGGAAAATGGGAAGCAAATTTGTGGATAAAACACTAAATTTACTTTTGAAGTTCTGAATGTCCCAGAGCTTATTTCTGAAAATAAACTTGTATCAAGCACGTTCCAGAAAAGCAACACTGACTCCATGTGTGCTCCAAACCCTGGGACCCAGGGGACCCCCAACCACTCCCCAAGTCAGCTGGCTCCGTTCACCCATCTGGCCCCAGAGGTGCCTGTAGGTGAGGCCGTTTCCTCTCAGCAGGAAGCTTTCCTGCAGCTCAGCTACAGAGACATTAGGGGTGAGGTCCTAGGTTGGAAAGGACCCCAGCAGGACTGGGAGTCCAACATTGGGAGCCTGGAAGTTTAGGGAGGTTTAAGCTACAGGCAAGGTATGAATTCCTTAAAACCACAGCCACTAAGGGACCTGGAGAGCCCTTCCAAAGAAGGGCAGAGGAGCTGGAGAAAGAGAAGGGAGAAGGGGAGGGAAAGAAATATGAACAAATTATTTGGCCGTTAGAGATGAAATTATGGATTGTGGCTTTAATTGTAGTTTTAAAACACTGAATTTAAAACCTCTAGCGATTTTCCCTAAGAGGGTCACTGGACAAGTGTAGAAGTGAGCACAGGCAGGTTGATTTCAGCACCGTTTATAGTGGCCAAACACGGGAAGCGATTTGAGTGCCCAACAGAGAGTTGGTTAAATAAACTGTGCCACATCTTTATGGTATTTTCAAATCAGTGTTTGGCTTGAATATCCTTGAAGAATGAGAAGCATGCTGAACTTTTGGCCACTGGGCCACCCGGGGCTTCCTGGTGCTGGGAGGACGTGCAAAGTGACATCCACCTTCATCCCATTCCCTGTTCCCCAGAATCTAGGCTGGGAGCACTGGAATGATATATGCAGTCATGCAAAATGACCACCCAGCTCTACACTGACCCCCGCGGAGGGAGCCAGGCACACGACACGCTGCTGACTAATCTCGCTGCTATGGAACAGTGCGGGCAAGATGATCTCATTTACAGGAGACTCCCTGCGTCCAGATGGTCTCAAAGGTTACCAGCCCCTTCCTCGGGGTGGGAGGATTTGGCATGTTTACTTTCTTGTTGACACTTTTCTGCATTTGGTAATACCTTTATGAGTACGCGTGACTTTGAAACCAGAAAAAGAAACAAGGGGTTTACATTAATAATAAAATACGTAAAAATAAAGTTAACCAAGAGTCAAGTCCAGTCGTAAGAGATGTCTCTCTGTAAACAGGTTTTGGGGCCTTAAGCCTTGGCCTATATATCATCAGGAAGTCACTGCAATGAAATTTCAAGACAATAAAGGAATTTATATGGTCTCTTGATGTTCCCTCAGGTCACATTGAAAAAATATTTTAAATCCCTTGTTTTCCATCAATTTTCAGCCCGTGAACATATTTCTTTTTTAAAAAAGAGGAAAAATAAACACTCCTTTTCACAAAAACCCTGCATTTATCATTTATAAAATGACCAACACAAATGAAAAAGGCCCAACATTAATTTTAAAATGTAAGAAAAATGATGAACTTTTATAATGCAAATACATAAATATTAAGGATATTAACAGGAAAATGTTAAGTTTCACACAATTATCTGTACATTTTCCATTAAGATGTTATTTCTGAGTAGAACACAAACTCCCCCCTGCTCAGTTCAAAATATTTTACTTTTGGCTCTTATTTTGATTTTTATCACAAAGAAACTAAATGAAAAATCTAAGACAGAACAAGGGTGATCAAAACATAATATGAGAAACAAAAATAAAATAAAACACTGGATGAGGAACTCGTTACACTTTATGTTCTGTGGAGGAGACTAATCTGTTTTGCACTGAAAATGAAAACTTACCTCATGTCAAATGAAGGAATGCCAAGGGAAATGGACAAAAATGTCAAGTCTGAGAAAAGGACGGATGTGAGTGGTGTGATGACAGACAGAAATAGGGGAGAAAGTTTTATAACATGCCTTCTTAGTCAATTAAATTTTAGAAGTAGTTTCTTACCCAGCTACTAAAACGTATTTTCCATCTGCTTGATCCTTTAACCTTTCCAGCAGGGACAAACGTACTTTGGCTTTGCTTTTGCCATAGACTTCTATTTCATCTGCAAGCAATCCTATCTCCTTGGCGAGGACATCCACGGCTTTTGGAGTCTGTGCTCTTGAAATCTCAATATCACTGCGGGGTGGGGGGGGAACACATGAGAGGCGAGAGTCTCCTCAGCTTAGGTGGTCAACGCTAGAGTAAAAACAGCCATACATCATGCCAACAAGTCAGTCAAGGCAATTGCTTTGTGGTCCTCTCTCCCAAGCAGCAGTAGGCACAAATGCTAATAATTAATGTGCATTTTAAAAAAGGTACATTTCTTTACGGAAGCAAACTCAGGAGGATGGCAGAACTCTGCCCAGGTACAGAGCACGCCCATACTACCGGCGAGAGCTATATTCATTGTAGAGTACAGCGCCCTCTGCGGGTCGCCACCGCCTTTGCTAACCGTGAATACATGGGTCATTGCATAATGCTCTCCCCGGGCTGGCCCCATGTGTCCTTGGCTAGGCAGAAATGGGGAAATGCTATTTTGTTTCATCTGGGTCCATGCTTTTCCCTCTCTTTTTCCTACATCGAATCCAAAAATCATATTTCAAAATATTTTATTAATTGCATAACCATCTGTAAAAGGACCTAATGCTCGAAGCTCAACTTCAAATACGGGAAAGTCGAGGAACACCCGAGTGTCACTGGGCAAATCTTTCATTCTATTTTCCTTACAAGATGAGAGCGCCACTGTTCAGCTTCCGGGAGTCCTGAGAAATCGGCATGTGCCGAACTTCTCAGAGTCTTTTGGGCTCCTAAGCTCAGGTATTTGTTTTTAAGCGGGATTCACGGCCCCCATCTGCCGGACTGAGCACCTGGCTGAGAGAAGACGGGGCAGGCATGAGACAGAGCTGGGACAGCTGGCCTCAGGGACTCGGTCGGTCCTTAGGGTTGACACTTAGGAACACAGGAGTGCCTGCCTCACCCTGAAGCCCTTATTTTGGGGTCTGCTGGCAGGCAGCCCCCTGCTCTGATTTTTCTTTCTCTCGCTCCTGCTGATAATCGACTCGAAGCCCTCACACAGCTCTGTGTTCTTCTCCATGACCCCATAGAAGTCTGACCATGGGGCACAAGGTAACAGTACACCCACTTCCGATCCGAATTCCCCGCAGTGCGCTACAGCAGCTCAGGAGTGGGAGAGCGTGCGTCTACCCGGATGGCACAGGGGCTGAGCTCTGTGCTTCCTTCCCCGGACACCTGCATTTCCCCTTCTAGTTCTCCCCTCTTCCTTCTCTGCCTAAGCTCCCACTTCACTTTGCCTTCCTGTCTACACCCTTTTTCTCTCTCTCCTCCCCAAATCTCCTACATGGAGATGCCAACTCTTGGAAAACCTCCAAAGTTTTCTCCTCACTAGCTAAAGAGTGACAGTGACATCGTTTTGATTTCCGAGGCATTTATAAACTACTCAGCCTGTCTTTCTCCCCCCACCGTATCTCCAGAAGTCAAATTTGGTTCAGCAATGAAAACACTTCTTCCCCCAAGTGGAATTTATTTAGATTTATGCGAAGGCTTTGGTACGCAGTTTGGCAGGGTCCCCCTCAAATTTTTTTTTTTAGCTCTCTGAAAGTAGAACGTACTCATTTACTTCTAAAAATTAAAGTCCTATAACAACACAAGTAATTAAAAAAAATGAAGATATCTGATGAAACAGATTACACAACAAGAGGGTGACATTATAAGACACAACATTCCCTGGATTTTATATATTAGTGAACATAGATGGGGACTACAATGTGCAGTTATTTTCAGGGGTGAAAACAGCCGGGTGGGTAGAATGGAACTGCGAGTGTTCCGCTGTGGCCCAAGAAAACGGATCAAATCTAAAAAGCAAGCGGTTATCAAATGAAAAACGCGTCTGTTCCTGGAGGCTTTATCTGCTGATGATGGGTTATTCAGAGCACCGTTTTCCAAGGGCATTTGTGCGCGCCTGGACAGCGAGGCTGGGGCCGATTCCCTGCGGGGGGTGGGTGGGCGGGCAGCCAGGGGACCCACGATGAGGCTGGGAAATGCATTTCTCCGGCTCTGATACCTTATCTAATGAATTATTCCTGCAGCATGTATGTCCAAATCCAGGCAGAGAATATAGAGCTCGCACTTCATTAAACACTACCCTGAAGAAAATATCATCTGGAGTGTCACAGAATGGCCCGTCAGAGAGGAGATATTACTGTGTGCTGAGGAAAGGTGAACTCACTTACTACGTAGAATGGGGTTTCGTATGGTCAGTCACTGGCCCCCAGGGCAGACACCTACACGGCCATGAAGACCAAGCTGACAGGTGAGGTGGGCATTTCTAACACTGAGAAGCATTTTCCAAACATCACGTTGCCATGTTTTGTGAAATAGAAGGCAGCACTATGTTAGACAGCACTAAGAAGAAAGAACAATGCCATTTAATACAGGACACATCATCGACAGCAATGGACACCCTGGCTTCAGAAAGGAGAAGAATACACGTCCTAGAACTGACTGAATACAGGACACGAGCTCATTACGGTTTAATTGTTAGGGCTTAAACAATAGCGTAAAGAATGCACCAATGGGACTAGCAAAGATTATCTACCATCTGGGCTGTAATACCATGACGGCGCCCCCACCCTGTGAGCCACTTTGGCTACCCCGGGCACTGTGGCGTCACTAGAGACAAACCCAGTAGATACCTTGGGACGGGGGAGAGAGGCTGGAGTTTCAAGCAGTGAAGTCTCCACCTGGCGTGCTGCTGCTCACGTAGCCATCTCCGTCCACTGCTGACCATGTTCTTCAAGGGACAGAAAGGAGAGCATGTTACCCAAGTAAAGGCTGACGGGGTATGGGTCTAACTATGAAAATACTGTGCAGGATGTTACGTCATGAGAAATGTTACAGAGCTCCACAGTAAGCCAAGTGAGCATCCGCAAAACTTTTACTCACTGACACTTACACGTGTAATTAGCATGGGAGGTTTGCCTTCAAAAGGAAATGTGAGACACAGGTACTTTTCAAAGAGGTTAAGTGTTCACTAAAGACAGCACATACCAGATAAAATTAGAGAGTGTGTTCTTCCTCTCGGAAGAGAAAAATGAGGGAAACGTGAGAGTGCATGAAGGATCAGCTTAGATGCCCAGCTTCCAGACCCCGCAACATTGTTTCAAGTATAACCCTTTTACAGTTAATGTAATAGAACAAGAGCATTGAATTGTTAAATGGTGATACACAGAGAGAGAGAATTAAAATCTGGCTTAGGTTGAAACGCGACACATAGTCCTTATGGAAAGGTAGTAGATCCCATTTGGAAGTTACAAGTCTTATTTTAATTAATTAATTAATTCGTTAGTTTATTTATAAAGATTTTATTTATTTATTTGACAGAGAGAGAGATACAAGTAGGCAGAGAGGCAGGCAGAGAGAGAAGAGGAAGCAGGCTCCCTGCTGAGCAGAAAGCCTGATGTGGGGCTCAATCCCAGGACCCTGAGATCACGACCTGAGCCGAAGGCAGAGACTTAACCCACTGAGCCACCCAGTTGCCCCATATTTATTTTTATTTTTAAAATTTTTTTAAAGAGGGTGTGTGTGTCAGTTTATTTATTTACTTATTTTTAGTGAGCACCATGCCCATTCTGGGGATTGAATACATGGCCCTGAGATCAAGAGTCGCATGTTCTACCGAAAGAGCCAGTCAGGCCGCCCCTGGAAATAAAAAGTTTTCATTGTATACGCCATGTATGTAAGAAAGAAACTAAAACTTGCTTCTGCTTAATTCCACCGTGGCAGGAATTATAGGCTCTGGTTTCTCTCCTGATAGTCAAGCACTGCCATGCAGAGCTCACATGGTGGCAAGCTGGAGATCTTGGGCTCTGGGTCATGTAGATGGTTGTGGTTTTGAAAAGCAGTCCACAGAATTTTTAATACTCCTGTCTTTGAAAGGTGGGCCCAATTCCCATCCCCCTGAACATGAAATAGATTGATGACTCACTTCTAGCAAAGAGGAAACAGGGAAGTGATGGTGGGTGGCTTTGACAGCCAGGTCATAAAACCTACTGTGGCTTCCTCCTTGCCTTCTCGTTTGGATCACCCATTCCTGGGGAAGTTAGCTGCCCCATCACGAGCAGCTCTACAGAGAAGTCTGCATGGTGAGGGTCTAGGGCATCTTGCCAACAGCCATGTGAGTGAGCCATCTTGGAAGTGGGAGGCTCTGGCCACAGTCAAGCCTTCTTCTGACCTCCTGATTTCAATTGTATGAGAGACCCTGAGCCAAAACCATACAGCTGAGCCATTGCCAAATCTCTGACCCACAAACACTGTGAGTTTATAAATGTTCATTGTCCTAGGTTGCAAAATTTGGCAGAGAATTTATTCCACAGCAATAGATTACTAACCACAGACCCTGATTTGGGTCCCCATCCAGCACCTGTCATGTCACCAAAGGCAAATTTTCCCAAGCTCCCCTTTCCTTATCTGCCAAATGGGAACGACATCTTCCAGGGCTGCCGGAAGAAATTAAATGACATTGTGTGTATAAGGTGCTTACCACTGTGTCTGCTCAACAGAGAACACCTGCAAAATGCGAGCAACTATTTATGCAAGCTCTCAACTCAGACATCCTCAAAGAGCTGTGTCAGACCTACCTGAATCCGCAGAGCCGCAGCGAGGAGACTCACATCGTCCTCGGCAACGAGACCGTTAAAATGTCCCCCGAGGGAACCACCTCCAAGCTTCCCTACGGGGGAAAAAAAGACTTTCAGGGTACTGTCATTTACAACCAATTGCTCCTAGTTAAAAAGCCAGCCCACTGAGTGACCAACTGACATTCTCCTTTGCAACCCAGGGATGTTGACTGTCAGGCATGGCTCCAGGGGGGGGGTCACCTGTCCCCCGCACTGCCCTGGGGCTCTTGACTGACTCGAGGGTCGAGACTGGGTGAAAAGTGCGCTTCCAGCTCCAACCGGCAACTGTGACTTTGGGCCTGTTAATTACCGTGGGTAATTACACACCCACCGGAGTCTGGGAGAACTGAATGTGACATCAAGGTACTTGGCATCAGATGTGCATGTTTAAACGATGCCTAGGGAATAAAAGCAATCTCATTTATGTACAGAGAGTATAGGAAGGAGGACTCAGACACAGCACAATCGCACCCAACCCCAGTGGTGTGAGAGAGATCAGGCGGTCTCCGAGAACTTTAGAAAATCCCTGTCATAAAAGTGATAGGACCCATTTTCCGTAGAAACTGAGAAACTGTATTTTAGAATATTAATTTTAGGGATGACCTGGGTTTCAAACCACAGAGGCATTTGTAAGGATTCTACTCCCTTCTTCAGTTGGCACTTACAGAGGTTACGAAAAGCAAGCACACATGTAAAATGCTTTAGTCTATATCCTCCCTTGGAGAAAAGAAACATTTCTAATAGCAACTTTTTTGAATTAAGAAACTCTTGTCCTCGAGTTTGGACCACTCTACTTTTAAATTATCCATTTTGCTGACAGTCCTCTGCAAGAAAGAGCACAAAACACTTAAGAGTAAGTGTTTTGTGATGTTCTATAGTCAAATGTATTAAGGGTGTTGGAAAATCATCTCCCTCCGGTATCGTTTCAAGATTAGCAATACTTCGCAGTTTTATAAATCATATTTAGGCAAAAGCCAAGAGTCGAGAGAAAGAGATTTGTTTTGTTTTGTTTGAACCACTAGAGATCTGATCTAAAGGTCTTGTCCAACCGTTATGGAAAAGAAATATGCTTCTCTCATTTTTATCTCTATCTTTAAATGACGAGGAAAGAAGGAAAAGCTACATGCTGGGAGCTGGTAACAATTTATTAACGTACATGCCCAGAACAGAATCACAAGTACCCTGTCATAAAAGTGACAGGACCATTCTTCCATAGAAACTGAGAAACTGTATTTTAGGAAATTAAATATTAGGGATGACCAGAGAACTTGAAGCAATGAAGATGGTAACTCAGTGCATCAGGGATAACATTCTTAACAAATTTCATGGCTGAAGAGAATGGAGAGAGGAAATCATTACCTCACCCCTCTGCCTGTATCCAGGCAGGGCTCCACCCAGAGGCTGTCTACACTCGGCCTGCCAAGGCTGTCTGCACTCAGCCTGCGAGTCCGGCAGGGGTCCCAGGGGTCCCGTCCCGAACCAAATGGGTCTTTTCACTTCCCACTAAACACTTCCCATTTACTCGTGGTTCTTCCAAGGACAGGTCAATGAATCACTTTAAAAAGATGGCCTTTCATTTATAATTTTTTTTTGCTAACCAAACTTTCTACAACAAGAAAATTTAAGGCTAACGTGTCATCATGCTTTCCCTGGAAATCAGAATGGTACTTTCCCTGACAGGAGCTGTTTTGGACCACCCTGGGAATTTTGCCAGAATAAATGAAATGGGAGGGACCAGTGCAAATTCTTCTTCGGTCTTCCTGACAACTCTGCTATATGGAAACATTTCAGCTTTTGGCAGTCTGGCCCAGGGCACCCTTCTTATCGCTAAAGCACCATATGAACCCATAGAGTGAACCCTTAAATATTTTTTCATCCTCTGGGAGAACAAGTAACTCAAAAAAACTTTATGTGAAGTTTTGAAAACAGGAAAAGCTAAAAAACTATAAATTAGTACAGATAACACTCTCAAAATCACTGGCTGTTAGTTTCAAGTTAAATATATTCTTGTTATAGGAAAACAGTGAAATGCAATAAATGAAATCTTAATATAATTTTTGTAATAATGTTTGCAAGGGTTGAACTCCTAGCTTAAAACATCGGAATTCCTTGGGGGCACCTGGGTGGCTTAGTGGGTTAAAGCCTCTGCTTTTGGCTCAGGTCATGGTTCCAGGGTCCTGGGATCGAGCCCCACATCGGGCTCTCTGCTCAGCGGGGAGCCTGCTTCCCCCCTCTGCCTGCTTGTGATCTCTCTGTCAAATTAATAAATAAAATCTTAAAAAAAAAAAAAAACAAGAAAAAACATTGGAATTCCACCATCAAATATCGATGTCTTACGATTTTTTTAAAAACAGAATTTAATGAAAAAATCCTCCAAAAAAGAAATATTATTAAACTACTGGTATCATCTTGTATGAACAGCCCTTTTGAAATCACTGACACCCAAGTAGGAAGGAATTAACACAGAACTGTATATTCTAAACAGCTTGAGACTCTTAAAAAGTCAGAATGTTAATGTCTTACACAGAACTAGTTAAAATCTGAAATGAAACCTGGCAATAACATGAGTCCGACTTTTCCAGAATTTCCAGGGGAAAAAGGTAAGGGAAACAGTAATAGATAAACCAGATTTTAGAATAAGCGGAGTTCAAAATTCATAAGCCAATACCCTTATTGTATTCTAAGTGCACAAAGATAATGACTGTATTACATGTGTATCTAAGTTCTTGAAGCTCCCTTCTTACATTCTCAGAAACTCATTGGGATGAGTCCTTCCCTGTATTTGGTTTTCAAATACAGACTCACACGTTGCTAATATGAAGTCTGACAGCTCTTCCGTGTGCTAGAGGTGTGAGGACAACGAGGAAGGAGGGGAAGGGGCAGCTCCTATGAAGGCCGTGCTGTGAGGCGAGAGCTCACTTATTCCTCTCCACAGCCTCGTCCCCATCTTACCCACAAGGAAACTGAAGATCAGAGTGCTTAAGTTATTTGCTCAAAGTCACACAGCTTACAAATAAGATGCAGTTAAGAGAAAACCGAAACCAAAACCAAGCGACAAACCCCCCTCTTCTCTTTGAGTAAGATCAACCTGACCCACATTCCATGCTTTTCCCATTACACTAATCATACCGTCTCCCTTAGGGGCCGTAAGAGAGAACGCTTCAGTCTCCCAGGATCCCCCAGGTCATTAGCCTGAACTGAGATGTACCCCACAGTAAATACACTTACGCTCACTGAAAATGATGCTGTCAAATCCTCGGACCCACCGAATTGCTGTTTTGATGCTCTTCTCTGGGCCCAAGATGTAGACCAGTTCCTCCTGTGTCCCATTGGGCACATCAGGAAATAAGTCTTAATATTAGAGTATGAAATAGTTGTGCTTTGGATGAATTCTGCTCTTTAGCAAGCAGAGCATTACAAAATCACAGCTTCTGTGATTTGACAATAATAAAATATTAGTTATTCTTATAGCTAGAAAACTGAACATTAACGTGACCTTCTTTTATTTTATTTATTTAGTTATTTTTACTTGGTAAGGATTTATTACCCAATCATTAAGTCATTCACTTTCTCAATTCACTTCCAATACATCAGATTTTCCCTCTGGTATCTCACAGAGGGGAGATGCCTCACAGATTTCTCACAGATTTCTAGATGTCTGAGTAAATCACCACAGTCTCTTTCAGGACTATTCGGGGAAGATACATGTCCGGCTTTTAACTCTATAAACATTAGACTCATGCCACAGGGAGAGTGAACAGATCCAACAAGGTAGGTGTAATTGTTTTCTGAGCACTGCTTCTGGGATATCAGCCATCCGAAAAATCTCTCCTGGGATGAGGTATTCAGTAACATGCCACTATAGAATTACCTCATTATAAATCACCGCATCCCATCTATTTTAACCAGGGGTGGGGGACGTGAGGGTGGGAATCCCTGTACTGTTGAGTATGAAAATTCCATTATAAACCCTGCCTTCACCCAATCACTGGGTTATTAAGAATTCTTTTGTTCTTAAGTGTGAATAAAAGCACCTTTCCTTTTAATAATGCTTTAAAAAAGTCTCTTTGTTTAAGGTGGAGAGGTTATGCAAGACAGAAGGGAGAAGAGCCTTTCTACAATCTGTCCAGAGATCCAATTTTCATATTAATCAAAGTTGCTAAACTTTGATTAAAGTTAAAGTTAAAACTGACTGGGGTACCAGGGTGGCTCAGTCAGTACAGTGTGGGACTCTTGATCTCAGGGTCCTAAGTTCAAGTCCCATGTTGGGTTTAGAGATTACTCAAAAATAAAATCTTAAAAAAAAAAAAGAAAGAAAAAAGGATCTCGGCACCCGAGTGGCTCAGTCAGTAAAGCATCTGCCTTCAGCTCAGGTCGATTCTAGGGTCCTTGGATGGAGTCCCACATGGGGCTCCTTGCTCAGTGGCGAGCCTGCTTCTCCCTCTGCCTGCCGCTACCCCTGCTTGTGTGCTCTTTCTCTCTCTCTTGCTCTCTGACAAATAAAATCTTAAAATAAATAAAGAAACACACACACAAACCTAAAACTGTCAGGAAATACCACGGTCTTATGAATGGTACTGACTGCAAAACTTCCTTCTTTTTAATCAGTAAAGCATTTCTCATCTTTGTCTTTGCCCTCTCAGCCCTATTTCTGAGTGTGAGACAAGTTCAAAAAATGTCTTTATATCTGCAATGAACTTAAAGCTGCACTCAGTCAGAGTATATTTCTGAGTTCCAGCTTATTCATTCACTCAACACTCAGTATTTTCTGAGCATGTACTATGTGACAGGTACTATTCCGGGCACGAGGCATTCAAAAATCAAGACTACTAGTACTGGACCAGACACACTTCAAATAAACTAACTGTAGTCAGTCTACATACAGAATTGTTCCATCAAAATATAATGCCTTGATCTTTTTGTTCCCCAGGAGGATTACTGCATTGAAATTCAATGTTTTTAGGAAAGCCTTTAAAAAACTAAATATCCTCAAAAGAACTGTATTAAAAATCAGGCAGTTTCATTAAAAAAATATATGTCACCTTCATATATTAAATCAAAGGGTTCAATCAAAGGCTCAAAGGGATTCCAAAAAGCAGCCTCTCTCCCTCCAGCCAGGATTATGCCAAAACTGTCCTCAATATATAAACTCTAATTTAAAAAAAAAAAAAAAAAAAGCAAGTACATATAATAGCAAAGAAGCATTCATTGAAAAGAACATGAATTCATAACTGACTTTCCTAATCTAAATGCTAAGCAGAGAAGCAAATCTGCATGCCCATAATTTATGGGTTAGGCATTGGTTTTTTCAGGCAGGGAGAGAAAGTTACTTCCTGAAACAAGATAGACTTCAAAGAAGTCATTTAGTGCAAGCCTTCTATTTGCTAAAAGGAGTAATGAATCCTACATTCGCATTATACCTCTAATTGCTTCATTCATCTGTGGGCTCTTCATCCAAGAGCCAAGTACCCGAGCATTCTGGGAAATTCCTGAGCATCGTCCCTTGCATCCTCCAATCCACCCCACCCCCTGAAGCCCCAGAAGGTTTTTTAATCTGACTGGTTATTTCTGGGAGGGGTGACATTTCCTAGTGGGATGGGTCCATTATTTTCCTTTTTGGAAGAAACAGTTATGACATGAATTTCAGTAACATTGATAATATCACATTGTTTTCTTTTCCTTCTATCATATTCCAATCAAATTAAGTTCAGTGCATTTTTTTTGGTGGAAAAATGCAGAATAGTTATCTCAAGGTGAGTGGGTCATAGTTTTACACACACACAATCGGATACTATTCTTGATTTCACTGCTCCTGTGGAGCCGTCTGGGTTTCGAGACCTAGAACCCCCGGGTGGTCCTGGCAGACATGAAAGAGGGTCTCCACCCACTTTGGCTCAACTTCTGACCATCCCATCCCTTCCAGCAACTGTTTTCATTTGCTTTGACATGCTGAAAGTCACCTAAGATCTCTTCAGGAGAACAGATTCTGCTTCACTGTATGCGGCTGAAAACTCCTATTTCCAGTGTACCTCACACATGGACAAATTACCTACTTTGGGTCATGAGTGACTGGACCGCTCAATGCTAGAGGCCAGCAGGGGCATGTCTGCATGTGGGAGCAGGGGGCGGCTACTGTGATTGGCATCTTACCTTCTCTTTGCCCAAAAATATGGCTTCAACATGGGGTAACCCAAAAGGTAGGCCCATCAACATTCTGAGTTCCCTGTCCTGTGCACGGATGCTGACGACGAGCAACCCTTCAGGGGCGTCCTCTCTTCTGAATGTAAGGTTCACGTCTCTCATAACCATCTCACCTCTTTTCGTCAGCAGCCCAACACCAATTTTAAGACATTTACGCACCTGACAGGAAGTCATGGGAACAGTTGAGAACTGTCGTTCCTGGTTGTATCCAAGAAAGGGGAATCTCTTCTGGCTTGGGAGAGCCCAAGAGCACAATATCAGCCTCATGAAGCTAGAAAGAAAAAGAGAGACACCGCGCTCGTTTTAATCTGTGGCAGCGACATGTGACGAGCGAACTGTGTCGCCTGATTTCGATAGCAGATGACAACCATTCTGAGGTTGGTGCCACACAGATGACGTGCACAGAATCACGTCATGGATTTCCTAATGCAGCACATGTTGGCACAGGGCATGACTATCTTGGCCCAGAAAGGAAAGGAAAAGGGGCAAAGTTTCTTTAGGGCAGTCAGTGCAGCGCCTACACTGTGGGCAGCATCGCCATCCACGTGTCCTCACCGCTAACTGCAGCATCAAGAAAAAGGATGGGGGGACGCCTGGGTGGCTCAGTGGGTTAAGCCTCTGCCTTCGGCTCAGGTCATGATCCCAGGGTCCTGGGATCGAGCCCCGCATCGGGCTCTCTCAGCAGGGAGCCTGCCTCTCCCTCTCTCTCTGCCTCCTTGTGATCTCTCTCTGTCAAATAAATAAAATCTTAAAAAAAAAAAAAAGAAAAGAAAAAAGGAAAAGGATGGGACCATGAAAACTGCACAGATGGAAGCAGGAGACTGAAAGGTATATGGGGTGGGTGGCATCTGGAGTCACGTGGCAGCTGAGCGGGGAAGACGGGTGGTTGCTGGGAAGGCACAGGAAGATCTGGCCAGTTCGGGGGGCCTGCTGGCTTGTCCAACGGCACGATCCAAATTAGGCCCACGTGCAACTTTTACTGGATCTGTGGGAGGCTTTTTTCGAGAGCTCAAGAAAGAAATCTCATTTTCCTGGAGGCTCTGCTTAGTCTCCTCTAAGACTGCTCGGTTTTGGCTTTTTCTTTTTTTAGAAAAACAAAAGAATGCAACTATTAGCACACAGCACATTCGTCACAGCTGTCCTGTCCAGTTTTGGTAACTGCTGGAGGAACACGTCTGGTAGGAAGGTGACACTTAGAAGACACTGGCTCTGACCTCAACCAAAGAATGACCGCCTGTCCCAGTACTGTCCCCACTAAGCAACCGACGATCCCAAACCGGATCTGTTTATGTGGAGGGCAAGAGGTGAAGGAGGAATGTGAGACCCTGTGGGGGGTAAATAGCTATGACTGTGCATGTCAACTACGTGGGCTGGTGCCACTGCACCCATTTAACAGACAAGGAAACTGAGGTTCAGAGAGTGTAAGCACTTCTCTGGGAATTCCTGTTTCCCTTGGGGAGCCAGTCTCAGGACACTCCACAAGGCCTTTCCACAGCTGCACACCCTCCACTCTCCCACACTGCTTTCCTACCCCCATTGCTTTTTCTACAGACTTTGGTGCCCTGTACCGATTGCAGATTCTTTAGAATCAGACAGAGGAGGGGCAGACAAAAAAGGAAAATGGCCCCACAGCTGCGACCACCACCCAACTGCCCCATCAACAAACGTGCTCCACGTGCCCTCATCCATTTCTGGCTTGGACAGGCTTGTGGCTGAAGAGCCTGGGGTAGCACCAGCTGAACAATTCAGCCTAGGACTCTGTAGCACAGTCTGGGCAAGAGGCTGCACCCGCTCACATCTCTCAGAAATCTTGGGACGAGAGATGGCAGTGAGGGGAAGCAAATCCATGACGGTCCTCCCTGGTTTATGAAGACAAAAAAGCCAAGGTCTAGAACAGCTCCAAGTCCCCCAATAGAGGAGGAACACGGCAACAATTTAAAAGGCATGTCTTTACAAAGAGCCGATAAAGCCAACCTTTGAAGATGCCATCCCGGGAACATGGATCAGTTTAATCACGCCAGGAGAAAAAAGGGAATTAACATTTGCTGGGTCCCACTAATGAGCCAAACAGTGCTCACGGCTTCTCCCTCTCGTACTTCATTAAGGCACGAAGAATACACTGAAATGTGTCACAGTGAATCAACTGCACTGGTCACACTAAAAAGAGAAGTCCCTCCTAAAACAACCATCTTTTTTTTTTTCTTTTTTAATCCTGTGAGACCACAACACTATGAAACAGAATTCAGAAGTTACTGGAAGCTAACATCACCAGCATCCTAGTGCGGTTCACGTCATATGTTCTCCACAGACAGATCTGACAAGCAGCAAGACTTCTGGGTGATGTGATAGTTACGGGGGAAAATTGTTCTTAAGGAAAGAGGTTTTTATTTTCATCTTTTTAAAAGATTTTATTTACTTATTTGAGTGGGGGAGAGAGGGAGAGAGACAGAGAGAGAGCACATACATGAGCAGGGAGAGGGAGAAGCAGGCTTCCCACTGAGCAGGGAGCCTGATATGGGGCTTGATCCCAGGACCCTGAGATCATGACCTGAGCTGAAGGCAGACAGTTAACCTATGGCGCCATCCAGGCACCCCAAGGAAAGAGGATTTTAAACATCTGAATAAAAACATGTATTTCTTCATGTACTGATCCCACTGTAGATACTCAACCACACTAAGCTCCAAAAGGAACTCAAACATTTAACTCTTGTTGGAAATGCTCAGCAGGTAAGAAACACCACGTCGCTACATTTCCCCCCCCCCACAACAGCAGCAAAAACAACATGTTAAAACTTCTGTGAAGAGGAAGTTAGTATGTACAAGGCTGAAACATTCATTTTGGAAAAAGCCAAGGATCAGAGAGGTTCACACAGGTCCCTGAAGAACACTTAGTTTCCTACACATAGTGCCTTTGACACAACCTGTTCTTTTCATTACCTATAAATCTCAGGGAGCTCATTCCCACTCCTCAGCCCCATGTTTAAACACAACCCTGGAGTGGGCTGTGCTAAAAGAGCAACTGGAAGATGGCCCATCTCGCGGAGAAAAGACGAAAATCTCCGCCATTAGCAATGATCTCGCTGGAGATGCTAATTCTTTCTGGAGAGGAAAACTGCTAGATGCTTGAATCAATAAATCACTCACTAAGGAGCAAGGGAGATTTTAATGAGCTAAAATTCAAGAATGATCATCTTGCTGGCTGTTTCTACTTTCCTCCTCCCAAGTGGGAAAGACCCCGGCCAAAGTCTGGCTTCAAACTCTACCTTGTAACAAAATATCTTTCTCTGGAGGCTTGGGTAGAAGCGGCTTCCAGACCCCGCCCACTCCCTAGGCGGAGGACCAAATGTTAAAACAATAGTAAGACACAGAAATGCTGAAGTTTAACGTGGGCCATGTGGGAGTCACGTATAGTTTAGATATCATGAAAACTATTTTTCTCTACGTCACTGATTTTTAAGAGCGGGGATGGGGGGGCAAGCATTGGAAAATGGACAGAGGGAGATGGAGGACAGATGTGATTTGCAAGGTCATTAAGGAACATCATGGTTTTGTATGCAGCAAAAAAAAAAAAAAAAAAATCTTAAAATTCAAATTACAGAAAAGTACACTCCCCACCACCCCTCTATCCCCCCAGACTAGAAGACAATTTAACTTTCACTATCGTTTTGAAAGGGCACATGGGGAATCTCAGGTATGATATACACTGAAAGCTGGGATGAATGAAAAAAAATACAGAAAAACAAGGTTGAGAGAAAGGTTTTGATGAATCGTGATTATATTACCTGAGACCTATAAGATCTTATATTCTTATAAGTTGTCAACACAACTCAAAAAAACAAGAGTTCTGACAAAATAAACAATCAATGAATTCTTTCTCCAGGAAAGATGTGCTTCTAAAATTATAGCAATTTCAAAAGAATAAAGAAGGTCCAGAATTCCTTAGTGAATATACTCAGTGGCCATCCTTCAAGGGCTAGTTGGGGCAGACACTGAGGTTGCTGAGGATCTGAAGAAAAAAAATCCCTGCCCACAGTATTTTAGAACAATCCTCCAGATTGGGGGTGGGGGGGGGGGAGCGGAAAGGACAAGCCACTGGGAG
Source organism: Meles meles (assembly GCF_922984935.1). Taxonomy (NCBI): domain Eukaryota; kingdom Metazoa; phylum Chordata; class Mammalia; order Carnivora; family Mustelidae; genus Meles; species Meles meles. Next base: position 16,157,428 of record NC_060070.1, read on the forward strand.
AAAAAAAATGATTTAACATCCCATTTCTACTCATTTTGGCCACACAGACATTGGCATTCTTGATCGGTCCCTGCACACAAGCTGGGCAGCCATCAAACACGGTAAGTACAGGGGTGTGAAGGGAAGGGTGCCTAGAACTTGTTCTTCCACTTAAAAAAAAAAACTATTTGATTCAAACCATTTTTAAAATTCTAGAATAAGCCAATTTGGTCATGACATGTCCTTTTAACACATTCTCCGAGTTTGCTTTTTCTAATATTTTGCTCTAATTTGTGTGTCTATTAAAAGAACTACTGTAATTTTCTCGTTATATTTTTGAATCGGGGTTATGCTGGCCTCAAAATGAATTACGAATAAACGTTCTGTCTCTATTCCTTGGGAAAAAAAAAAAGATTTGGTGTTGGGGGAGGGGACAGGCTGGGGAGAGAATCTCAAGGGTCTGGGCTGAGCGTAGAGCCTGACATGGGGCTCGATCCCACGACCCATGAGATCATGACCAGTGCTGAAACCAAGAGTCCAATGCTTAACGGACTGAACCACCGAGGAGCCCTGGTCCTCTCACTTCTGATGAACTGGGACACACTGTCATTGTGTGACACCAGTCAGGTGCCTTCCCAGATCGCCCTTCCACGGCAGATTGCTTCCGGTGCTTTGCAGCAACAAGGACAGTCTGTGACGTCTTACATGGCACAGAGGCTCCTTGACAATCTCACAGCAAAGTCCTGAAGAGTTAAGTTCCTCTTTTTAAAGTTTTTATTTTTTTTTAAAGATTTTATTTATTTGACAGATTACAAGTAGGCAGAGAGGCAGGCAGAGAGAGAGAGGGGTAAGCAGGCTTCCCGCTGAGCAGAGAGCCCGATGCGGGGCTCGACCCCAGGACCCTGGGATCATGACCTGAGCCGCAGGCAGAGGCTTTAACCCACTGAGCCACCCAGGCACTCCTTTTTTTAAGTTTTTAATGGAATGTCACTTTTCTTTCTATAAAGGCCCAATTCCCCAATGTACGGACCTTATCTTGCTGACTGACAAGAAGCTGTTAGATGGGGCTACTTTGTTTGGTTGCCCTCACGCCACCAGACATTGTTTTAGGAAGATTACACTGGAAGCTGGACTGAGAAGGGGTTAGAGGGTGTAGGAGAGAAACATGCAGGAGGAGGAGACACTGGGTGGGAAGCTGGATGCACAGGTTCCCAAGGCAGGATGGTCTGTGAGGAGGGAGGTGGGCGGGGACTCTTCAGCACTCAGGTGGGGTTAGACTCAGAAACCTGGAGATTGGAGAGAAATGGACAGAATGGGAAGGAAAGGGGTCTTCAGTACATCCCTAGGAATAATTCCGGGTAAGAGAAGAGGAGCAAACGGTGACGCTGGTGTGGCCCAGGAGGCAGGAAGCGTGGTGCAGCCACACAGGCACTGGGGAAAGGGCAGGGTAGACAGGTCTGAATGACACCCAATGGCCAAACAAACTGAAAGCAAAAAAACCTCCCTTTTGGGCAATTAGGAATTCATCAGTGACTTTCCTATAGACGTGGGCATTAGCGACTGTGCCTGGAAAATTCCTGCCATTTCGGTCGAGTGTGTTCCCTACAGATGCAGACCTCATGTAGGCCTTGAGTCTCATGAGCAGAGTCCCTGTTTGTTCACACATTATTTTAACTTAGGACGTCTACCTTTTCATTTGAATTAACTGAACATCTCCCAGAAGATTATGGCTTTGTACCTATGGATAAATAACCACATTCTACTGAAATATTAAGCATACTATCAAATAGAAATATTGAAATAACTCTATAAATATGCTAAAATAGGAATATTAAACCATTCCTTTTTTTAGGTCTTTAATCTATTTTTTTGTTAAATTTTTTACTTTTATTAACATATAATATATTATTAGCCCCAGGGGTACAGGTCTGTGAATCGCCAGGTTTACACACTTCACAGCACTCACCATAGCACATCCCCTCCCCCATATTAAAACCATTCTCATTCAGATATCCTAATGCTTTGGCAAGATAAGAGAATGACAATGTCAGCAAAAGGTAGTCCCCCACCCTCTTCCCCACACACTATGTGATCTTGTTTTGGGAGAATTCTTTTTTTCCCCCCACATATTGGGCATGTGTCTTTCTTCCACTTTTCTCTGTGATCAGAACAGATCATTGGCTTTTATCTATTTATTTTTAAGATGTTCTTTTTTTTTTTTTTTGAAGATTTTATTTATTTATTTGAGAGCGAGACAATGAGAGAGAGCATGAGTGAGGAGAAGGTCAGAGGGAGAAGCAGATTCCCCGTGGAGCTGGGAGCCCGATGCGGGACTCGATCCCAGGACTCTGGGATCATGACCTGAGCCGAAGGCAGTCGTCCAACCAACTGAGCCACTCAGGTGTCCCTAAGATTTTCTTTATTTGATAGAGACAGAGAGAGAATAAGCAGGGCGAACAGAAGGCAGAGGGAGAGGGCGAAGCAGACTCCCTACTGAGCAGGGAGCCCGACTCAGGGCTTGATCCCAGGACCCTGGGATCACGACCTGAGCCCACAGCAGACTCCTAACCGACTAAGCCACCCAGCTGTCCAGATCATTGGCTTTTAAAATGAATACCTATCTTGTGCTTATTTCATAAATCAGAATGACTCCAAGCCAAGTGGACAGTTAGGGATTATGACTAGCACTTACCTACCAACATCTTTCCGCACAGGATCATAAATGACCTTCCTTTTTCTACACGTTCCTAAGTTCACCTCTTACTTTGCCATCTGACATACTTAACCGCTGTAAAGGAGAAGAGTACCGAAGAGATTCGGCTGCGTCCAGAATGACAGAAAAGATAGTCACTCCGTCTTCAAGTGCGCCTGCTGCTGATGCGGGTTCTAACACGCGAGGGAAGGTGAACACGACCTCACCTCTGTTAACGAGTATATTCTGGATGATTCATCCAAAGTAATTCCCTTCCTCACACTCCAGGGAGGCGATGAAATTACAAAGGATGGCGAAGAGACACAGAGACAGAGTCTTCGTGTGTGTGGTGAGAGACAATCCAGTACGACAAAGACTCAGAACCACGTGGCACTAAAAGGAAGAAATGCCCAGGCTGTGATGCCCAAGGCGACCCTAGGCCAGCCAGGCCTCACAGAGGCGGGACAGCCCCGACGACCTGCCTCCGCCATGTGGAGCCCAGACCTGAAAAGCGGCAGCCTGGTGGAGTTAACGAGAGGAGAGGAAGCTGCGTGAAATCGAACTTGGCCTTTCCTGACACACTCGCCTTTCCCAGTTCTGACCCTTGGATCCCACATGGGCCCATCTGTGCATTCCTCTTCCTCCAGTCACCCTCCGGGGCTCGGCCACCTCCTCTGCGGAGCAAAGAAGCTGTACTCTGAGGAAGGGGCCTGAGCTGCCATGGGAAGGATGCTTGCGCTGTTACAAGACCTCGGTTCAAGCGCAGTCTCTGCGGCTCCTCGCGGGTGACAGGGCTCTCATCTGCACGTGTCGCGTCAATGAGACGACAGAGGAGAAAGGCTCGGAGGAGGAAATCTTTACCCCAACATAAGGGGCTTTACAGTTGTGGGTTACGTTTAATAGCTACCCATTATGGTATTCTAATTCTAACTCCTTAAATTACATTTTAATTCCTTAAACATCATTTACACTGGGGAAGAAGGGGTGAAAGGTGGAGCCAGGCTCTGCCAATGGGGATAACGCTAGGTGCGTTGGAGGGGATGTCACTGGCCTGCTGGTCACAGGACACAGCTGGGAGCCCTTCTTTCATGCATATAGACCTCAAACTATGTACAGCTCACAAGGGACCACTCTATGTGACTCCTGGAGTGTGTGCCCATCAATTCCAATAGATTGTCTCACAAATCCTCTCACCGCTACTAGATAGAATCGGCCTGATCTGGGGACTTTTTAAAAAAGTCCCATTCACCTCCTTCTCTGGTGTTAATAAGTGACGCAATGATCAGGGAGTGACAGGAGTGAAAAGAATGGGACGTGACATCTCCAAAGGCATTTTCAGTCCACAAACATGGAAAAATCCATCAGAGAACGCTCAGGGCCCTACATGACTCAGGTCACTTAGTCACACATTACTGAAAACCTTGGTATTTGCTTGGTACAGCATCCCGTGGTGCCCTGTAACTGGTGTGTGTGTCGGGGGGGAGAGACTCCTGTCAAGGCACTGTCCTGCGAGCCCCACAGGTGACCAGGGCACCCCTGCCACCCTCTCAATAGGGTGGACACCCTCCCAAGGCCTCAGGGAGGGAATGGCACTGAGTCTACTTCGGCCTCCTCTCTTAAAAGGTTGTCTGTGGGATGATAAACTGCTGGAATAAAACAAGAGTGAACTCAACTCAAGTCTAATGTCTTGGGCCTTGGTTTCTCCGATATTTCTCACCTAAGCTGGCAGGTACTTTCTGGTGTAAAAGACTAGACTTTGGGGCGCCTGGGTGGCTCAGTGGGTTAAAGCCTCTGCCTTCGGCTCGGGTCATGATCCCGGGGTCCTGGGATCGAGCCCCGCATCGGGCTCTCTGCTCCACAGGGAGCCTGCTTCCTCCTCTCTCTCTGCCTGCCTCTCTGCCTAGTTGTGATTTCTCTCTGTCAAATAAATAAAATATTAAAAAAAAAATGTACTTTTAAAAGGGCGCCTGGGTGGCTCAGTGGGTTAAAGCCTCTGCCTTTGGCTCAGGTCCCAGGGTCCTGGGATTGAGCCCCACATCGGGCTCTCTGCTCACCAGGGAGCCTGCTTCCTCCTCTCTCTGCCTGCCTCTCTGCCTACTTGTGATCTCTGTCAAATAAATAATGTATATATATGTATGTATGTATATATATATACATTTTAAAGATGGGGTTTGTGATCGCCCGGAGTAAGAGCTGACTCAGGACAGCGGCTGAAAATTCAGGCTACAGTGCCACCTGCATCATTTTAAAATTAGATTTGGAAAGTCTCTTTACTTCAAGTCTCAGTCTCCTCCTCTGGGAGATGGGGAGAATGAAGGTTGTGCCCAACAGGAAATCTGGGCAGAATCAAGGACACAACATGAGCAAAACAGGAAGCCTGGTTCTTGGGACTCACTAACTCAGTTACCGGGAGGGACCGTGACTGCCATTACCGCGGGGCACTGGTCTGTGGCCTCTGCCGTGAGAGTTATTATGCTCACCAGAACCCTTGAAGGCAGACGATAGTGGGGTGACATCTAAAGTGCTGAAGAAAAATGTCTTGTCAACTGAAAATTCTCCATCCGGCAAAAAGCCACTTCAAAAACAAGGGGGAGATTTGCGTACCTGCATATTAACACAAGCTAAGGGAGTACATTATTGCTAGACCGGCCTTACGGGAAATGCAGACAGAAGTCCTCAGGGTAGAAGTGACAGGCTGCCTGCCATTAACTCCAAGCCTCATGAAGAAATAACGATCTCCAGAAAAGCCAGTATCACTGTATTTTGGATCTGTAACTGTACATTCTCTTTCCCAGCACTTAAAAGGGAAATGCATTAAAAATTAAAAAATATTTTAATGTATACTTATGATAATAAATTGACTAAAATACACATAAAACATATTTTTATATATATTTATATAATATTTTTTATTTTATGCCCCAAAGGGGCACGTGCACCTGAATGTTTATAGCAGCAATGTCCACAACAGCCAAACTATGGACAGAACCTAGATGTCCATCAACAGCTGAATAGATAAAGAAGATGTGGTATATATATATATATAATGGAATACTATGCAGCCATCAAAAAACCCGAAATCGTACCATTTGCAATGATGTAGATGGAACTAGAGGGTATTATGCTGAGCGAAATAAGTCAAAAAATGAAACAAGATGGGACTGGGGAGGGAGACAAACCCTAAGAGACTCTTAATCTCACAAAACAAACTGAGGGTTGCTGGGGAGAGGGGGGTAGGGAGAGGGTGGTTGGGTTATGGACGCTGGGGAGGGGATGTGCTATGGTGAGTGTTGTGAAGTATGTAAGCCTGATGATTCACAGACCTGTACTCCTGGGACAAATAATACATTATATGTTAATAAATATATATATATTAAAAAAAAAAAACAACCCCCGTCATGTAACTCACTAATCTCATTCAGTTTGAAAGCTAGAATTTTTTCCCCCAATCTTTGGAAAAAAGATTATTCTTTTTTCAAGATTTCGTAGGTACAAGTCTACTTAGAAATGTCCGATTCACTTTCAAAAGCCTTCTATAAGCCACGCTCCGCAGTGAATTTAAACTGGAAATGACTTAGTGATCATTTAGCTTTTGTTCAAAAAACCCTGACCCCTTTGATCCTTCAAATGGGAAAAACTTGTATTTTTCCCTTCTTGTGTTAATACTAGTTTTGAGGGTCTCTGTGCTTAGAAGGAGGAGACATGAGATTCTCTGAGAAAAACAAAATAAAACGGTTCTCTTATTTCTGGGTTATTTCTTATGCACACAGCTGGGATGGACCCGATTTGTCACAGCTGGAGGCCACTTCACCCCGTCCTTCAGCTGTGTCTGACCACAGATTCCAGAAAGGCTCTCCCACGAGCAGTGCGAGTAACGTGTGTGCACGTGGGGCCCCAAGGAACCTGTCAGCCTCGCTTCCCTGGAGAGGAGTACCACTCCAACTCATAAATCCTAAACGCAGGACATTCTCTCGCCTCAAACTGCTTTTGGCATCACGGTGAACTCCTTGGGGTGAAGCAGAGATAAGCCAGTTCTCACCGGGCGGTGGCTCTGTCCAGGTCCCGCACTGGGGAGACATTCCACTCCTGGGTCCTGGGACACAGAGTGCGGGGCCTCTGTCCTGGCAGAGGAAGGAGCCCTACCCAGAAACACCACACCCAGAACTTTCGCTCTGGACATCCGACGCTCCTCCATCGCATGAAACTGATTTGGACAAGTGCCCAGACATTCTTCCCCTCCCCCATGAATAAACACATAACTTCTAGCAAAGCCCAGAAGTGATGCTCAGAAACAAAGCAGGACACATTCTTAATTTCCAGTGACACACTCAAATGGGCATGAAACGGCAAAGCTACAAATTACAGACGTCTACTCTATTGTCCACAAAACTCTGAAAAGGCAAATCTCAACTCTTCTGCCCAGGCTCCATGGAGATGTTATGCGTAACCAGAATCCACTTCAATCCCACTAACTCTATGTAACCATTCCTCAACACTGTAGGAAGGAACGCTACTCCTGTAAGAGTTAACCAATAAGCCAGGAACCCCTCCACCAGACATGACTTGAAGTAGAGTTGCTTCTGAGGAACACAGAACTTGCGGGATGGAAGAGGTCCACAGCAGCGGAGCAAAGGCTCTCTGTTGCATTACTTCAAGTTGGTAATACTGGTGAAGAAGGGGGTGGCTGTAAAGGCCAAAACTGGGCACCCACTTTCTCCCACTCTCTTCGTCTTGCTTTGGTTCCATCCCTTCCACCTCAAGATGGCGCAAGGCCCTCCCACAGCGACTCTCTCCTTCTGCCTGCCATTCACTGGAAACACGTCTACTGGGCTTCCAGTGAGGGACCTGGGTCCCATGACTTTACTAGCTTATCTCCTTACGATTTCATGACCCACTGACTTTTCCACATTGCGAAACTGGCCAGTGTCTTTCCTGACTCACCATTAACCGCAGCCAAGCTATTAATGTGGACGTTCATAGGGGCCAAGTTCTGTGTGACGCCAACTTGCACGACTGAATCCCCTGCAGCAGCCCTATGCGGCAGGTGGTATTATGATCCCCATTCTACACATGAAGAGACAAGGTTCAGGAAAGTTAAGTGACAGGGAAGGCTTGAACCCGGAGTCACCAAAGCCTATGTCCCACTGCTTACCAAGAACACAAACGTGTCTAACTCCAGACCCTCCACGACACTACCCACCGGCCGCAGCAGGCTGTGGTCGCTTGTAGGTCATCCCAGACTTCAGAGGCTGCGTGTCGTGCAGGAGGTGATAGGCAGGACTCTAATGTTACGTGGTCACCTCCTGACCCCCAAACCTCTCAGGATGGAAACCCCCAACCAGATGGCCAACGCGGGGAGCTTGCTTCGTGTCAGGAACAAAGAAGCCTACAAGACAGCTTCCCAAAGATGACTTCCTTCGACCCATAGCTATAACGCTTTGCTTCTCCTTTTTTCCCCCAACACTTATCACTGCAGTAAGGAGAATCGAAATGTACTACGATCTTACACTGTACTATCTATTTGTTGTTGATGAAACGAGAAAACAAAAATCCCAAGCTGTTGTTAAACTTATACACTCGCTGTTTTTCACAGGGAAGGTCTGCTAAGGGTGCGGCCAGCAAGGGTGGACACCCGCCCCGACGCAGGCAGGTGCCCCAGGATGCCAACCCCGTGCCCCCTGCAGATGACCCACTACCACTGTAGCCTGCAGAGGTCTGCAGTCTGGGTTCTTGGAAACCAGGCCCAGCAATGGCCCGTGTTTCAGAAATAAAATCCAGGAAGAGTGGAAAGTCAAATGTCAGGCAGAAGCATGGAGGCACGTCCGCGGGGAGGTACGTGGCTCATGAACTGTGAGCCGCTGGCATGAAAAACGAAAAGAACAAGGCTTTATCTTGAGGTGCGACAAGCAGTAGGTAGACCAGGGAGATAGGGGCCAAATGCAGAGGCCAGATAAATTTCAAAGACCAGTATGAGGCACCCCGAACCTTCCTGTCCATGTTTTTGGCTACAGAGACAAAGCAGTGGAGAAAGGCCACAATCTCTAAGATTCACGGTGGGGCCATTCTAAGTACCCGGGAAACAATGCGTGTGCAACAACTCTTCACAGAACCTTCCTGGATATCTGAAAACAGGAAAGTTACCCAATTTCTAGATTCTCTAGAGAGTAGAGCCGCTGGTTGTTCTCAAAGTCAGGATGAGACTTATCCCAAAGAAGAGTCAAGGTGATTTATTTCCATCATAAAAAAGTACTTTGAAAGATGTCTTTGTTTTACCGAAACACAGATACAACCGGCAAAGTTATCTCCAACAGCTGTGAAAACATTCAGTTGCCAGTGAAGGTATTTTTCTTTTTTCCACCACAGCTGTTCAGTCCAGAGCAGGGCATGTTTTCTTCTTCCACTAACCTTCCAAAATCAAAAATTCTCGGCATTGAATTAGAGTCCCTGAATTTTCTTGCATAGGCCGCCCCCATGTGGTGACCACTGAAAAGGCACAGAGGTTTCGAGCTTAGCTGGGTGACCACGTTTCTGAGCTGCCCACATCGGAGAAAGAGCTCCATGTATTAGACTCACCGGCGACTCAGGCGACTCAGGTATCACTTCTCTCGGTTGAGACGCCTGCCTCCCGGGGGCAGGACTGCAACTTCTCACTTCTGGTCCCATGGGGCAACAGAAGGAACGTGTAGTTTTCGATGCTGTTCTGCAGTTACTTTACTGTCCTTAACACACTTTCAATTTAACTTCACTTTGCTTGAAATGTGTGAAAATTCATGGCCATTTCTTGAAATTAAAAAACTTTAGTAACTGTTCCAGCCATGAAAATGGAAACAGATGATAGAATGCACCTGGACACCCAGCGCACTGCCCAGGGAAAACGGCACAGCCAATACCAGTGAGTCTCCTTTCCACCTACATCCACGTCCTTGTCCTGGTAAATGGTTTCCTGACTGGGTTCAAGGACCATATGTTTCTTTATCTTGTTTGTTTACATATGTAGCCCTAAAGCATAGATATATATGGCACTGCTTTTAGACTTTAAATAAATGGTGTCACATGCAATGAACCCTTTTGCAAATGCTTTTTTGTTCGACAAGTGCTGTATTAAAAAAGTCTTTCACATTGATATTTGCAGGTCAAGATCTCTTCAATATTGTCTTGTTTTTGCCCTTCTACCTCTGTGTAAATTTTGTTTTATTACTATTTAAAGATTTTATTTATTTTTTTGACAGAAAGAGGAACATAAGCAGGGGGAGTAGGGGAGGGAGAAGCAGGCTCCCTGCTGAGCAGGGAGCCCAATGCAGGGCTCTATCCCAAAGTCTTGGGGTCATGACCTGAGCTAAAGGCAGATGCTTAACTGACTGAGCTACCCAGGCACCCCTTCCGTTAAATTTTAGAATCAGCTTGTCAAACTCGCCAAAACAGTAATAAGTCAGGACTCTGACTCAAATTTATAGATTAATTTGGGCAGAATCAGCATCTTTAAGATATTGAGTTCTCTCTTTTTTTTTTAACAAGGCCAAATCTCTCTATTGCAAAGCCACCAACATGCTGCCATGTCCGCTTCTCTGAATATTGAGTCCTCCTTTTTTTTTTTTTTTAAAGATTTTATTTACTTATTTGACAGACAGCGATCACAAGTAGGCAGAGAGGCAGGCAGAGAGAGAGAGGGGAAAACAGGCTTCCTGCTGAGCAGAGAGCCCTACTTGGGGCTCGACTCCAGGACCCTGAGACCATGACCTGAGCTGAAGGCAGAGGCTTAACCCACTGAGGGACCCAGGCACCCCAATATTGAGTCCTCTTATCCATGAACATGGTATCTCTATTTTAGAGTCTTCTTAATGACCTTCATCAAAATTATATAATTTCTTTCAAAAGATCAGAAATAACTTCTGTTAAATATATTCCTAAGTACCTTATATTCTCATTGCTATTATAAACTCTAACTTAAGAATCAATTTTAAAAAACTAATAAAAAATTACAGGGATCCCAGGAGGCACAGCTGGTTTAACTCAAGTCGAGATTTCCGGGTTGTGAGATCAAGCCCTGAGTCAGGCTCTGTAACTCAGTGCAGAGTCTGTTTAAAACAGAACTTTCTCTCCCACACCCTATACTACTCACATGCTTGTACTCTCTCTCGCAAAGAAATAAATCTTTGAAAAAAAATTACTCTTTTAACTATGGGTGTGGTGTTTAGAAATGCATATATCCAAGAACCTGAGTGAACTCATACTCATATTTTTTTTAAGATTCTTTTGAGTTTTTTATGTAGGTAATGTTATCATCTAGGATTGGTAACAGTCTGGTGTCTTCCTTTCCAAACATTATAAATTCTCCCTTTCTTCACATTACAGCACTGTCTAGTAATTCCCATACAGAGCTGATTAGGACTACTGATAACAGGCACCCTATATCTTTCCAATTTTTAAAAGAAATATTTCTAATATATCATTGTTTAATGAGATACTTGCTCTAACATTTTATAGATATTTACTGGGTTAAGGAATTCCTTTAATTTCCTAGATAAGGTTTTTTAGGGAAAAAAATCATAAAGGATTTTATCAAATGACTTCTGTATCTATGATGGTGACATAGTTTTTTATCTGATAATGTGGTGAATTACGTCAGTAAATCTTAATGGATTTTTCTGATATTAAACCACACTGGCAATCCTATGGTAACCCCGACCTGGTGCTGGATTTGGTTTGTTAACATTCTGATAATGATTATTCTATCTGTGTTCACAGATGGAATGAGCCCGTAATTGTCCTTTAGCATCCTGTCCTCTGGTTTGGGCACTCACAAAATGGGTTAGAAAGTATTCTTTTCCATTCTTTGGAGGAAAGATTATGACGTGTTCTCTGATGGGGGAGAACTCCCTTAGTTTGCATGTCTGGTGGGTAGACTGATCCAACGTCTTAAATGTATGTAAGTCTAATCAATTGTACTTAAATCCATTTTGTAAGTTACATTTAGAAGTTTTCATTTCATACAGATTTTCAAATTTACCAGTTTACTAAAATTGTTCATAGCCTCTTTTTTTGAAAATAATTTTTGTTCTGTGGTTATGTCCCTTTGTTCATTCCTAACACTGCTGGTGTTCTCTTTTTGTTTTGATTATTTTGGCTAGTGGTGTTTCCATTTTACTAAACTCTTCCAAGAACCGACTTTTGGCTTAGTTGATCATCTCTGACATAAACTTGCTTTCTATTTCATTAATATCTGCTCTTTACTGTTTCAATCCTTTGAGATTTTCTGCTGTTCTTCCTCTCACTTATGTTCAATGCTTAGCCTATACATTTCTAGTCCTTTTCCTTTTCTAACATAAGCACTTAAAACAATATTTGCCAAATGAAAGATGCTTACCTTGCTTTGAAGCTGAGGTGTGTTCCACTGGGAGCTCATGGTCATGGACCCTCTTCTCTGAAACAGGCATTGCAGGGCAGCTTCCAAAGACCCATGGGCTCCTATTACCAAGATCTTCTTTCCATCTAAGTTGACACCTATCCACCAAATGGAAATTCAGTATTCAAAACTTCAGAGCCTTCCTCCCCTGCAGCTTTAGCGTAAGGACAAAGAACCCTTTAAAACTTGGCCCTCTGAGCCAAGTTAGAGCCCACAATGGCTACCATGACTTACTTTTTCTTTGTGAATGTTATGGCTGAGTGACTGAGAATCATCATCCCGATCATTCACATGATGGAAAAACAGTATCTCAGCTTAATGGCTAATGGTGTAAAGGTATATATGAAAAGCTAATCTTCTAATGGAACTCTGGTATATATTTTGGAGGAATTTTTTCACTGAAGTACCGTAGACACGTAATGTTACACTAGTTTCAGGCGTGCAGTGCAGTAATTCAACGAGACTGTATGTCATGCGATTCTTACCATAAGCAGAGCCGCCATCTGTCACCATAGGCTATTCCAATTCCATGACTATATTCCCTGTGCTGTACCTTTAATTCCTGTGACTTCCTCATTCCATAACTAGAAACCTACATCTCCTACTTCCCTCTCACCCACGCTGCCCACCAACCCCCACCATGGCAACCACCAGTTTGTTCTCTATGTTTATGGGTCTGTTTCTGTTTTTTTGTTTGTTTTGTTTTTTAGATACCACATATAAATGAAATCATACGACATTTGTCTTTCTCTGACTTATTTCACTTAGCATGACACCTTCCAGACCCATCCGTGCTGCCACAAATGCCAAAACCTGACTCGTTTTTTACAGCTGAGTAAGATTCCATATGTATACAGACACCACATCTTCTCTACCCATTCATCTACCTGTAGATTGCTTCCATACCTTGGCTATTGTAAATAATGCTGCAATAAACACAGGGGAGCAGATAGCTTTTGGAATTAGTGTTTTCATTTTCTTTGAGTAAATACCCAGGTAGTGGAATTACTGGATCAAATGGTAGTTCTATTTTTGATTTTTTGAGGAACCTCCACACTGTTTTCCAGAGTGACTGCACCAGTTTGCATTCCCACCAACAGTGCACGAGGTTCCCTTTTCTCCACATCCTCCCCAAGGCTTGTTATTTCTTTTATTTTTGATTCTAGCCATTCTGATTGGCGTGAGGTGACAACTCATTATGGTTTAATTTGCATTTCCCTTATGATCAGTGGTATTGAGCACTTTTTCATGTACCTGTAGGCAATATGTATGTCTTCTTTGGGAAAATGTCTATTCAGACATTTCTAATACTTTAATCAGATTATTATTATTGGGTATTGACTTGTTTAAGTTCTTTATATATTTGAGATATTAAATATTTTGCATTGCTTGATGGTTCTATGTTTGGGTGTGCAGGAGGAACATCCGCTTCTCTTATTACTAAGATGGAATAGAAAAAATTTAGTTACTTACATTTTTATACACTCAGCTAGAAAGCCTTTAATATATATGAAACTCATTAATCTGATAACTAAGAAAAAGAAATTATTCATTTCTATGTCCATGACATAAAAGAGCAAGGTCAAGGGGTGAACAATGGAAATTAAATACTGATTATAGAAAGAGTAACTGCTCACTGATAAATCCCAATCGAGGTTCCCATACCCTGAACTATATCGGACAGCCTCCTCATTGAAATCTTACGCGTAAGTTTTATTTAAGTTTACGTGTTAACAGATTTGAGAAGTTGAAGCTTGGAACATTTTCCACTGTGGTTATTTTGAGTGTTTCCTGAGAGAAGCTGAGCCTTTGTTCATAATAGGTCACTCATCTTTACCAGTTTCTTTCTAAAACTGTAATAGAGGTAATCTGGTTAGAAAAGTCTGTCATAGTCATTTGTATCTCCTCGACGATAAACAAAAGAGCTGACATTGAATATTACGTCCATGTTTCAATTAGACTCTTCCAGAAAGAAATCCTTATTAAAAAAATCAGTAGGTCCCAAAAATGAGAAAATCGCAGCTTTTCTAAAGGAGCAATCATACCTGACTTTTCAAGAAGTTCAATTACAGCTCTGGCCACAGGTGAGACGTAACATTCATGGGCATCCCCACGGACCAGCCTCCCCAGGTTGATGTCTGTTACTCTGAATTTGAAAAAAAGGAAAGTTGTAAGCCAAAACATGGTCAAAACTCACTCATCTGTAACTCACATGTCTTTTTTAACACACTCTTTTTTTTTTCTTCAAAGATTTTATTTACTTATTTATTTGACAGAGACAGAGATCACAAGTAGGCAGAGAGGCAGGCAGAGAGAGAAGGGGAAGCAGGCTCCCTGCTGAGCAGAGATCCTAATGCGGGGCTGGATCCCAGGACCCTGAGATCATGACCCGAGCCGAAGGCAGAGGCTTAACCCACTGAGCCACCCGGGCGCCCCTAACTCACATGTATTAATCCCAAACGATATCCACATCAACATTGGATAGACAGACTATATTAAGTCGTTAAATATAAAGAGTGGCAAGAAAGAAGGCCACTCGCTTCTAAGAGCAGTCCCCTGGGAAACTCTGAAGTGGCTCCTTCAGAAGTGGGTTGGGCCAACCTGGGGAATTCTGGTTCCGCCTGGAGAGCAGGATGAGCACAAGGCCATGCAAGGCCTCGCCGTGCACAAGCACAGGGAGGTCTGCTCGGTGCGCTCCACGGAACGGCGTCCCTAAAGTGTGCGACCCCGCTGTCGTGCGGCCGAGCCTACTTTTTCCTTGAGGGAATTTATATCTCCATCAGTATCAAAATCCAGGACCAATCCTAGAAATCTGGGGTGACCTAGCAAGACGTGGGATTCACGAGTCTGATCCCCATTTAATATCAGCACTTACCTCCTTGGGAAGTCAAGAAATAAAATCTGAGTGACCATGTACTTTGAATGGCTTCTGCGCTCTTCCTCCTTCAAAGCCAGGACCCAATGGTCCCTAACTATCTAGTGAAACCGACGGGCTCCATACAAGTTCGTAATAAAATGGAGACACAGAAAAATGTTCATAGTTCTCTCTTTTCGCAGAAGATTTGAAATTACACTTTGATACCTGCAGGTTCCGTATGTTTTCTCACTGAACAGGGCTTCTTCTCCCTTCGAGTTAGTTTAGTACAGAATCAGAGATTTTCATGACAACTTTTCAACCTGTGTTTGTGTCTACCCTGGGTCTGAGCGCCCAGAGAGGTTTGAGAATGGAAGAAGCCCGGGTGTGTCCACCAGGCGGCAGCCTTTCAATCCAGCTCCCGTGAGGCATACTGGATGGGAGTCTGATTTTTAAATTTGCTTACAACCTTTGCTTACAATGCTAAATACATGATGTTGTTTTTGACCACAGTACAAAACACACTCCTATTTCCACGTAGGAAAATGAGGTTTTTCCCTCCGCAGGAGAAGTCCCAATCGCCCACATGAATGGGCAGTACTCCTCGTCTCATGAGGTGGATGTCATGCCAGGACATGAGTCAAAGACAAATATTAGCGCACCACATATTTGTAGTTTTCCCCTCTAATTTCAAATAAAACCTTGTGTTGTGAATGAAAGTGCTTGTTTTGCTTTTCTCAACTGGCCTGGGACGAACGAAGCATGGGGTGCTGCTGGTGAGTCAGGACTCTGGGGTGTTTCTTTGGTCTGGCAGAATTTTCAAGGAAACGCTTATTTAGATGAGGAAGGCTGGCCAAGGGCTCTGTGAATCAGACAGGAGGTTATGAAATGAATGTGACGGTGTGAATTATGTTCCTTCCAGAATGGCGCCCAAGCCCTACAAAAGGGCAAGGGCCTATTCCAAAATATGTAACTTTCTTATATGGAATTTAAAAAGCCCACAAATTCCTGAAATAGTTAAAGGACTTCTTCCACTCTTAATTAGACCCAGCCAAAACAGTGGAACAAAAAGGAAAAAAGGTCACAGTAGAAAAGCTCGGTTAGCAATAAGACTGGATTGTTTTCTTTTATATTTTCTCACCCATCCACATCTTTTTCTGGTTTCAAGGCATTGAGGACTTTGTTGCTAAAGGAGCTCTCGGAGATCTGAAGGGCAAGGCCATGTACTCTGACGTCTTCATTAATCTTCAAGATTTCATCTATAATCTACAGAGGCAAAAAAACAAACCCTAAAATCAATACTATAAAAATAAGACCCAATAAAAGCTGTTTCATATTAAAAAAACAGATTCATAAAAATGCCTCGTTTCTTTTTCACTCCTTGTTGAAGTTGCTGTAAAGCAGGATGAAGAAAGTCTAATTTCTCTTTTCACCGTGTTTATAAGTTTTCAAAAGCGGCATGGCTGAATTTTAGGGAATTCTTTGTCTTTCTTACTGCCCTACTCTCTGCCACAACAGAACAAAACCAAACCAAACCAGATGCTGAGATACGCAAAAGACAATTCCACAACTGTACTGCAGTGAAACACACGCCAGCTTTCAGGGAGACCACGGGGCACGAATCTCAAACATTCCAACCCGGCCGGACAAGCCTGTGTTTCAAACACAACGTGTTCAACAAAGGCTTCCCAACTGCTGCCCTCTAGAAGCCATCACTCAGGCCCTCAGGTCCCCTGGGCCTGAATGGACTCAGATAGCATTTCCAAAGGCTTGTGATTGATAAATTCAAAGCACAGATATCTCCTTTTTAAAGATTTTATTTATTTATTTGACAGAGAGAGAGATCACAAGTAGGCAGAGAGGCAGGCAGAGAGAGAGGAGGGGGCAGGCTCCCTGCGGAGCAGAGAGCCCGATGCGGGGCTCGATCCCAGGACCCCGAGATCATGACCTGAGCCGAAGGCAGCAGCTTAATCCACTGAGCCACCCAGGCGCCCCAGATATCTCCTTTTTATAGGAAACGCTAAAATAACTCACTATTTCTGAAAAAGACCGAAGTACAGCTTGGGAAGGTGATGTAAAAATGTAAACGCTAACGAATGCCTGGGTGTGTCCTTCCATAAGAAATGCCCTGTCCTGTCTGTCTAGCTCTATTTATGCCGGGAGAGAACACATGGGTTCATTTCACTTTACAATATTATTCGTTCCTAAGTAAAAGACCATGGATACGGGTCTCCCTGTGAGAAGTGTTGCCTTCACCGCCTGTTTCACCGTCTAGCAAAAAAATCACTGTGGTATTTCCACCTGGTGAGAAAAGAAAATGCTGTATGACACGCAAAAATCAAGAAAGAAAATTTCGTTCCATTCATTCACCAGGCTTTCATTCATCCACCAGACGTTGCCTGTTTTGAGTCCCTACTCTGTGCCAGTTGAGACAGGACACACAGCTGTGAATAAGATGCCTGCCCTCCTGCAGTTTATATTCTAGCGGGGAAGACGAGAGGGAAAAGGAAAAATAGTAATAATAGTAGTAGTAGTAGAATAATCTCTGGGTATGGGAAACGACAGTAAAGAAAGTGAAAGCAGATTAAGCTAGGTAAAGGGCTAACGGGGTAATGGCGGGTCAAGAGCCCAGAATCAAGTGAGGGGTCCGCTGTCACCTGTACTTGGGATGTGGGAGACACAACAACGAAATCTTTTTTTTTTTATTATTTTATTTATTTTTTATTTTTTTTTTAAATTTCTTTCCAGCGTAACAGTATTCATTGTTTTTGCACCACACCCAGTGCTCCATGCAATACGTGTCCTCCCTATTACCCACCACCTGGTTCCCCCAACCTCCCACCCCCCCCGCCCGTTCAAAAGCAGCAACGAAATCTTAATAAAGATTCTTTCTCTTTTCCAACAGAATAGTAACACCACCGTACAAATTTACATTTACCAGACTGTCAAAGAAAAATAGGAAATAGATAACTGTCAGAAATAAGTCCGGGAATAAAAAAAGTGAAGGGCTAGCAATATCGGTGCAAACAACCCAAATGCAGACAACAGGTGTCCTTCTGCAAAGGGACAACAAATTTCTCGGCATTTGTTAATGCTGGTAAGTCAGGGAGTCAATATCTGTACTAGATCACAAAGGCAAGTGTGGCAGAAATGGCTTGCCCAGATATGGTTTCCCTTCTTCCTTAGTAATAAACTCTTGGTTTTTAGGTGCTATAACCAATGGTTTAAGGCCACCTGGTGGAAAGACTGTATTTCTCAGCCTTCCTTGCTTCGTGGCGGAGCAATGAGGGTCCGGCCAACGGCAGGGACGCATAACTGTGACTTTCAGGAACTGTTCCTGAAGGGAAGAGACTGGGAACCTGTGTTTTGTCCTTGTCCCGAATTCCTTTTACTTGCTGGTGACAAGAAGTCATTGAACTGAGCCCTATGATCTGGGAAAATAAGGAAGGTTAAAAAATCCTCCCCACTCTCTTGTGTACTGCAAAGAACCAGACCCAGGCCCTAAAAATGCCCATTCATTGTCTCATAAAAGATCAGGTGAACTACTTGCCTCCACTGCTCCATGTGAGCAAACCGCAAACAAAATGTAAGTTTCCTTCCTTTCCCCAGGTTGCTAAACTTTGATCCACCCCTCACTTGGTTAGCAGACAACCCCTCCTGAGAAGAGTCTGGCCATAGGGTAAAACATTCTCTGACCTACTGTCCCATCAAGGGCCCCTCTCATCCCACTTTCTTACACCGGGTTCTCTGTAGCCTTCTCTACCCCGCCGTGCAAAAGGAAAACCCTTTTGGGGCATATGAGTGGCTCAGTCGTTAAGCATCTGCCTTTGGCTCAGGTCATGATCCCAAAGTCCTGGGATTGAGCCCCACATTGGGCTCCCTGCTCAGTGGGAAGCCTGCTTCTTCCTCTCCCGAGCCCCTTGCTTGTGTTCCCTCTCTCACTGTCTCTCTCTTCTGTCAAATAAATAAAATCTTAAAAAAAAAAAAAAAAAGAAAAACCCTTTTGTCTACCTCTCAAAGGATTACAGATCTTACCGTCAGAGTATATTCCCTATTGCAATACTCCTTTTGAATCATGTCTCTCCTTACTAAGTCTGGATTTGGTTGGCACTGGCTAGAAGGTGGATGTGATATACAGGGTTGAATCTGCCATCTTGGACATGAGATAGCACAACAGACCATAGGACAGCAAGACTGAAGGAACCCAAGCTTCTGGTAACCTTGTGATGCCACCATACCAGCCTGCTTCCAAACTTACTGTCCTAAGAGAAAGATAAACTTCTGTCTTATTTCCTCTTCTGTTATTCGAAGTTCTCCATCACTGGCAGTCAAATAAATCCTCACTGCCACAGCCCGTCTGAAGAAAAGCAAGCCACAGGACCAAACGCTAGCACGGCCCAGGTCTGGTTTCCTCACCACTACTTGTGGGCGTGGCTGCTTCTCCCAGGCTTGACGAGACACCTGCAAAGGCTATTACTCCCAGAACATTTGCCTGCAAAGGACGTTGAAGATGATCTCATTCTACTCCTTTATTTTATTGATAAGGGAACTGTGACACCGAGAAGCCAAAGGAATGGCCAAGGTCAAACAACTGGTCAGGACAGAGCAAAACCAGAGCAAAATCGCCACTGGGTGCTGCTGCTGCCGCCGCCAAAAAGCAGAACCCAAGTCACTAAGTCCAGCTCCGGCCTTCAACAGAAACATGTACTGAGGGACAAACAGATCAAGGAGCATTTCCACTAGAGGGAGAAGCGACCTCTTCCTCTAAGAACTCAGCCACAAGCAAAGACTGAACTTTTCCAATGACAACTGAGAGATGCTAACAGGTATATGATGTCTAAAGGGAGAAGCACCCTGCGTTCAAGTGCCCGTGGTAGTTACCTCGGCCTCGCTGCTATCCGGAGGAAGGCAAATGTGAGTGATGTTCAGACCAGCCTGCGAA
This sequence comes from Meles meles, assembly GCF_922984935.1. Classification (NCBI taxonomy): domain Eukaryota; kingdom Metazoa; phylum Chordata; class Mammalia; order Carnivora; family Mustelidae; genus Meles; species Meles meles. Next base: position 16,177,298 of record NC_060070.1, read on the forward strand.
AGGAACACAATGTTATTCTGTCGCTGTGAGAGAACGGAGCATCAAACACGTATGAGGAATTTGTAGAATTCAACAATCCTCACCTCTTCCGCCAAATTCTGGTTTATTTCCTGCATCAAGTTATCATCACCTGCCTAAGGAGTTGGGAGTAAGAAGGAGAATGTAACAGCAACAAAAATATCTTGAAAAAGCACAAAACGTAATACAGAGATAAATTTTATGATGACAAATTATCCAATTTATTAGAAAGATAAGGAAATACAGGCTCTAATTGCTCACAGAAGGAGACTAAGAGCTGGTATTTATTCACATGTCAATATCTCAGCTTTCACATTATGTTACTTTAGAAAAAGCGAGAGCCCTCCTAAGGCTCGAGTGGCCACCCAGCCGGCACCCCTCTCTAAATGAAGACACCTGGGACAGGGCTCTAGGTGGCCTGCCCAGAGCTGGAAGCTGTCAGCAAGCAGAATCTCGGGAACTCCAGGCTCAAGCCACTCTTCTTTCTACACTTCTCACTTGCCTGTCTTTGCAGGGGGTATGGAGATGACCCCCAAGAATGCGAGTGACCTGAGCATGACTCCAGTCTCGAAAACTACAGTGCCGCTAGGCCTCCAAGCCACTGTCCTGACACCTTCCGTGTGGCCTACCTGCTGTGCTGTGTGAGCTTCTGGGTGTGGCTCCCCTCCAGACTGCCTGCACCTGTCACCCCAGGGGGGCACCAAGATGGAGGGCGAAGCGCACCAACTACTGTTGGGAACGAGATGGATAGGAAATGCCAAGTCCTTCTGACACGTATTGATGTCTGGCCCTTCAGACCTATGGGAGGCTTTGCTAGGTTTACTAGGTTTACTAGGTAAGCTCACTAGTACCATGCCTCACTAAGCATCTGCCTTCCACAGAAACAAAGGGGGGAATTTTGTCCCTTCTCACATTCAAGTCACATCTGATAGGCATCTCTGAGCACATATGGACACAGGATGTCCATATAACCCCACGCAGGTGGGTGCCTACCTCCTAACCTCTCAAAGCTACTCACACCCAGGGGAGAAAGACTCACAAAAGACCCACCCAAGGTCTTTTGAGGGAACTAACCAGTAACCTGCTAGGAGCAAAATGACCAAAGGAAGAGGGACCCGACAGTATTTCCATCTCTGCCTTCTCCTCCCTGTTAAGACCGCTTCTGTGACAAGACATGCCCTGGTCTTCTGTACGCGATTCTCTTCTACATTGAAATGCATCCTCAAAGAGCAGCACCTTACCTGAATAATAGCAAGCACCGGCTTAAAGGTAGGATTTTTTTCTTGCAATAAACTCAGAACCTCTTTTGAATTCCGAATGACTTCTCTGCAATGAGAAAGAAAAGACAACCCACAGTCATGTCTTTGTTAGACTAGAAAGGACTGATCCAACACATTTTCCTAGAAAGCTCATTTCTGTAAGTGAAAATAGTCAGACGACAGAAGGATGCGCTCCAAGCGTGGGAAGTGTGGTGAGGAGGGGCCGGATAAGCATCCTGAAGTACAACACAGAGTAAACTGTGACCATCTGATTTTAAAAATAAGCAGAGGCATGCAAATGAGTTGTTAACAATTATTTTCCTAGGGTAAATTCTCCTGTATTTTTCAAGTTGACTATAATACAAACGTTTTACTTCTTTTTAAATAATCCCCTTCCTCCACCCACATCCTTCCCTAGGGGTTCCTATGGGGACTGCAAACACTGGTGCTGGGAGGGTAGCAGGGACTGGGGAGGGGCTTGCTGTCAGGCAAATTCCAGGTCCCAGAATTCAAAGGAATGTGAAGGGAGTGGGAGGGGAAGAAAACAGAGGGGAAGGGAGGAGCGGGATGGGGAGTGGGGATAGAAAAGGGAAGTGGAGGAAGGGAAGGGGGGATGGGAACAGAAACGCTAGGGCTGCATCAGAATTGGATATGCTCCCCAGGCCTCTCAGGGAGAGAGCCTGTCAGTCCTCTGGACTCCCCACCACTCAAATCTGCATTTGGACTTTCCTAAAAGCCCCAGCAGATGCCATTGTTACCTTAGTAACACTGGGAGGAGGCAAGGGGTGCCAGCCCAGGAAGGGCAGACCCAGCTGATGTACAAGCCACAGGCTCCTGTGGACTTCGGGGCTGAGCGATTTCAGACTCCTTCACTCCCATCACTGTGACATGGGCCTCCCGTGCATGCGAAGTTGGCTTTTCTTCTCTTAGGATAATAGACAAAAGGCTCAGCCAAGGCAGTACCTAGGCCCTATGTTAAGACAGTCTTTAAATTTTGTCTTCTAGGGGCGCCTGGGTGGCTCAGTGGGTTAAAGCCTCTGCCTTGGGCTCAGGTCATAATCCCAGGGTCCTGGGATTGAGCCCCACATCGGGTTCTCTGCTCAGCAGGGAGCCTGCTTCCCTCTCTCTCTGCCTGCCTCTCTGCCTACTTGTGATCTCTCTGTCAAATAAATAAATAAAACCTTAAAAAAATTTTTTTTTGTCTTCTATCTCTGATAAGGTCTCAGATGCACAAACAGCTTCCGGAAACTACAAGGTGAATTTCCAGGCAGAGAGCATCAGCAGTAACCAGCTGAGGGGTCAAAGGCACTGCTCAGCCTAGCCCTGTTTTCAAAGACTCTGATGAGTGTCCTGGGAGAGGTGCTCTTGAGCAGGTAGATGGAAAGAGAGCTGTGCTCAGGAGATACCCAAAGGCTCCAAAACTCCACCAGCAGGAGCCTTCCCACCTGACACTGGGCTACCGGAGACAGAACAGGGAGGCATGCACACATAAGTGACCTGCGAGGATTTTCGTGTCTTGTTCCTGAACACCTAGCCGAAGCACCTTAATTCTCCAAGAAATGGCTGTATTATTGCGTTGGACACACGAGACTACGTGCGAGTTTACAAGCTGCCTTACAAGTGAGCACTAAAGTCTCCTGTCTGATAATGTGTGGCTGAGGGCCTCATGACTACTAATTTGGGCCGAGGGGGTCCTTATTTCGTCTGGTTCCCCAAAAGTCACTGGAAGGTAGGTCCCCGGTTTTTGGCAATGTGCACAAAGAGCACCAGGGGAGCCTGGTAAGAAGCGAGCTTTCTGTGCCTCACTCCACAAAGTCAGGAGTTGGCAGGGCTGGGTGAGGCCCAGGAACATGCATTTTCAACCATGGGGCTCCGAGGCGTGGGTAAAGGGAACCAGCCAAGCACCAGGATGTGGGCCTCCCACAGACCTACACCATCAGTTTACTGAGTCTCGGACCAACTCCAGGAGCCTCATCTGTGAAAAAGGGTGTCCTGTGGCTACCCTAGAACACTAAAAAAATACTCATTTGACAGCAACAGTTTTCCCAAAAACTCTTCATAACTTTGACCACCCCTCAATGAAGTGAAGGGACCAAACACTTCCATAAAACACAAACCTGTCACCAACGAAGCTAACAGAGCTGGCTAATTCTCCCCACCTCTTGGAAGTGTGATATTTCATTCTTTGGGGTTACTCATGATTCCTACAGGGACAAGCAAAGTTAGCCTGAAAGCAGTCACCAGGCTCAATCAGTCTAAAAAGTAGGATAAATGTTTCTAATCAGAGATTTTCTCACTCCTGGGGAAAAAAAGCAGCCTTGTCAATTTCCAGCTAGAAGGAATGCCAGACTCTTCTGCTAGGCTGCCAAGTGTAACCAAAATTCAGAACTTCATTACTGAAGAACAATGTCGCACTTATAATAATGTAACTAGTAGCTTAAAGTATCAACCGCTGGAAAAGACTTCAATTACTCCATTTTGACCTTTAACTTTCTAATGGATGAAATTCTTCCTTCCAGCTTATGTCTTACCTCAGGCAAAAGACTTGGAAGGCAAAGCGTCCCTAGATTGGGGGCGGGGGGGGGGGGGCGACGCAGACTATCCCCTCAAGCAGTAAGGGCAGCCCTGAGCCAGCAAGACCCCACCCAGGATGGACCCCAAGACAACGAGCCGAGCTCTACTGCCCATCCTGCCTGTGCCCACCAACCTCAGTCCCGCATTTTCCTGATACAAACCTGGAAGTATCCTCAGCGCTTGGGAGACTCTCTTTTGAGAGGTTAGTCCACTATCTTCCTGGGGTTGGCCTCACTGAAATAAATTTCCTTCTTGTCTCACCCCTTGTCTCTCTGCCTCTGGATTTTGTCAGTGGTTAAGGAGCTGAACCTGCTGCTTTGGGACCTTCAGACACAGGTGCTCTCGCACGCCAGCACCCCAGTTACACACCACAGACTCCACGGACAGGCTGGTCTCCCTCTGGCTGGGAAATAATGTGTTCACTGGGCAGAAGAAGTCTGTTGGAATAATGACCTCATTTCTCAGTCTCCCTTGCAACCAACTGCGGCCACACGAGAGACTCAGAGGCAGCTGTAAGGTTATTTAAAACTACGGACTTAAGTACATCCCTGAACGCAGAGCCACTTTATTTCAAAGGGAAAAGAGGTACCAGTGTGCACAGAGCGTTGAAATTTCCAAAACAGTGTCTTCCAAAGACTGCCATGGGTATTCCGAGAAACAGTCCAGGCTGAAAGCACCAGCCAGAGCAGCCCTGGTAATTTAGTGGACACATTCAGTACAATAGTAACAGTAGTACGGACACAACTGATGTGGGCTTGGATGACTGGGCACTTCCTACGAACACTTCCACGCATTTTCCTCTTTAACAGAATTCGGAGCGTGAGCTACACCTGGCATCCGGCTAGAGAGCACAGGTCCCCGTTTCCCCTGTAGCTCAATGGGCTCATGACACTAACTGCTGGCCAGTGAGGCTGTGAGCTCTAGCCAGAAGGACGGAAGGTACGTGCAGCGAAGAGAAAGATACAGGAGCACCCCGGCCCCCTTTCCCTCTTGCTGCCTTTCACCCAGAGCTGGAGCAGGGGGCAAAGATCATAGGGTCTTCATCCTACCTTCCCTGTCTGCCTCTCTCTGGACAGTAACGTCCACAACACTTGGGGGTATTTTTATTTAAGCAGCCTCTCATTTCCTATTTATGCATAGGCCTGAGCTGGGAGCTTTAATCTTATTTGCTGTTTCACCCAATTTCAGATAGAAAAGGAAAGACAGACCATTGTTTTACAAACCACTAAGGAAGAAAACCAGCTGGCAGTTAAACTATGGCAAAATCTTTTCTTCACAGATTGTAGATTCTGTAAGTACTGAAAATTCTTTCAGTACTGATTTAGATGTAGAGATTTTTTGTTTGCCATAAACCACTCATATGAGCATAAAAAGTAAAACTACCAAACTGAAATATTCCTAAAACTTCTTCACATTCAGGATAGGACTCTTCTGAGTATCTTTTTTTAAAAAAGAACATTTAATTTAAGTCATCTCTATACCCAATGTGGGGCTTGAACTCATGACCCCGAGATCAAGAGTCACATGCTCCTGGGACTAAGCCAGCCAGGTACCCCGAGTGACTTTTTAAAAAAAGATTTTATTTATTTATTTGTCAGAGAGAGAGAGCGCCAGCACAGGCAGACAGAGTGGCAGGCAGAGGCAGAGGGAGAAGCAGGCTCCCTGTCGAGCAAGGAGCCCGATGTGGGACTCGATCCCAGGACACTGGGATCATGACCTGAGCCGAAGGCAGCCGCTTAACCAACTGAGCCACCCAGGTGACCGCCCCACCCCTGCGTGACTTTTTTGATCCAAGTGTCCTGATGGCCGGTTCTCTCCCTTCCCCAACAACATGGCCCTCTGTGCCATCAAGGGTGTTAGTGATGTGTCATTTTTCGAAAAACTGTATCACTTCTCTCCCTGAGGTTTTCCTTAAATCCCTGACACCCATTCTGTAAGTTTTAACATGAGCATTTTCTCAATTCTACCAGATATCAATGGACAGTTGTCAGACAATAACGAGAAATCATGTCATTTCCTAAAACAGGCCTTCCATGACTTGTTGATGTAACTACTGGGGGTTATTTGGGGGAAATGAGAGGACACTATGCTTTTGAGGGAGCTTGTTCATTCACTTTTCTGGTATATGTCCATGAAAAAAAAACAACACACACAGATTTGCGGATGTCTATCCCAGGTGACTTCTGGCTAAGCCCACCTCCCTCCTTCCTCCAAGCCCTGGGGGAAATCTCTCGGAGGACAGTTTTGTCAGATGACACACGTGAGTCAATTAAGTTACGATATGCAGGGCCCAGGTCCCCATAGGTACAGGCAAAATGACTGTCACGTGGCCAACAGCAATTGTCAGACACAATCGATTAAAAGACTAGTTTTGGAGATATTAAAAAATATGCCTCTTAGGATCAGCAGAGTTTAGTGATGTCCGTAACAACTTCTGAAGCTGGTGATAACGGTTCCCCTTTCCTATAAGAACAGAGATCAAACAGCTTGCCCCAATTCTCACATCTGGTAAGTACTGGAGTCATATTGCAAAGCAAAGCACCTAACCCTTAACCATAATCCTATGAAGCAGCAATTCATTGTACAAACCTCTTTGTAGTTTAGAACAGGAGTGCAGGGTTAAGAATAGATTTTGCACTTTTAAATGGTTAGAAAAATCAAAATAATAACATTTCATAACATGTGAATATTATAAGAAATTCAAATGTCAGTATCCATAAATAAAATTCGCTTTTGTCAGTAAAACACTATGAAAATGTTTTTTTTTTCTCACATAAAAGCGCCTACAAAATAGCTTCTATTTTGCCTATTGGCCTGGAAAACCTAAACTATTTATTGTCTAGTCCTTGGCAGAATTGCTAACCCCTGGCTTAGGATGCTCAAAAAAATAAATTATAAACAATAGCCAATATTTGTGGAGGCCTTGCTATGACAGTTCCTGGATTATGCATTTTGTACGTGTTCTCTCTTTCCATAACCCTGTGAGCTCGACTACCACCACCACCCCCCCAACCCCCCCTCCCCCCCCCCCCCCCCCCCCCCGTGCAGGAATTGAGATCACCCCCCCTCCTCAGTGTCAGCAGGAGCCTGACCCAGGCCCCCCACTGACCATCCTGCTCATCTCTAAGTCAGGCAGTGAAAAGAACATTCATGAACACAATCTACAAATGAACCCAAGTGTTGAGTGATGCATTCACCCATCATGTCACAAGTGTCCACCCTACACATGGCCTTCTTTCCAGGAGGAAGGATCCAGCAGTGAACAAGAGACAAGGACCCTGGCCCCATGGAGCTTTCATTCCAGGGAGGTGGGGGCACACAGGCAATAAATGCACAGGAAAGTTTCGGGTAGCTGTAAGAGCTACCCAGAAAAGAAGAGGGTGAGGGAGTGGTGGTTTCTGTCTCCCATACTGTCTTCAAACCCTAACCCACTAAGGCAAGCTCAGCGGTACCCTGGTGAAATTCTCATGACCGGATGAGGCCTAAAGGAGCTCCTACATTCTGGAGGAAGACAGGATAAACTAAGCAGAAGGCTTCTTAGAGTCACCGGCCACATCATAAACGGCTTTGGAAACAGAGGAGGTAAAGGCAGTTACTTTCACAAAGAGGGACGGAAGGAAAAAGGAAGAGGATGTGAACCGATGGAGAACTGCCTACTCAGGGTCATGGCCGTCCGGAACCGGGGCAGGCAAGGGCTTTCCCCGCACTTCCAGGTTTGCCCTGAGTGCTTCACTCCACAAGTTGAGCTCCCCAGCGAACCCACTCCTCCACGAAGGGCCCTTTAAGCTCTTCCGGTCCTCTCTCCCGCGGAGGGGCGAGGAGAGGGTGCAGGCGAGGGAGGAGAGGCGCGAGTGGCATCTCCGGCGGGGGTGGGGGGGGGGCACGGAAAAAGGCTCTGCTCAGGACTCCCACAGTTCACTTCTGGGTCGGGCGAGAACTTTCCATTCGCAGCTGCGCTGGGGATCCCTGGCCTCGCCCATGCAGCGATGCGGGCAGGCATGAGCCCGACTCCTCGCCCGCATTCGGCCTGTGGTGAGGTGGGCCCGGCTGCACGTTAACGCGCCCAGAAGATGATTATGTAACAGAAGCAAGCACGCCTTCCACCCGAAGGAGGCTGCGGCGACGCGGGGGACGCAGGTAGGCGCGGGCGCCGGGCCTATGCCGCCTCTCCCCCGCGGGCGCCTGCATCGCGTGCCCGCCCCAGCCGCCGCCCCTGCTCCGCCCCGCTCCCGCCCTCCGCCGCACCGCCCACTTCCCGCCGCGCCGCCCCGGGCCCGGCGCCGTTGCATCAGAGCCGGCCGGGGAGGCGCACGTGGAGCGGGCCGCGCGGGCCGGGGGTGCCGCACCCGCCCGGGATGCCCGCGCCCACGCGATCCCCGCCCTGGGCCGGTCCCGGGGCCCCGCACGCGCTCCCGCCGCGCGAGGCCCGCCCTCCCCGCCCCCCACCGCCGCCGGGCGCCCCGAACAAGTTAGCACCAAGCACCCCCGAGCCGGAGACCCGCGAAGCACCCGCGGGCCCCCCCAACCCAGGACCCCGCCGAGACCGGGGCGCCCCGGACGCCCCACCTCCTGCGTCCCCGGCCCCGGAGCGGCGGCGAGCCCCGGACACTCACCTGACGAGCGAGTCCCGCGCGGGGGGCGCCTGGCTGCCCTGGCCGCGGCTGCTCCCGACCTGGGCGTCCCGCAGCCGCCGCTGCCCGAGCAGGCCCTCCCCTCCGCCACAGCCGCCGCCGCCGCCGCTGCTGCTGGCGCGACAGGGCGCTCGGAGGCGGAGCGGCGGGCGGCGGAGCCCGCGCAGGAAGGGCGGCAGGCGCGCGCTCATGGCGCGGGGGCGCAGGCGGGACTGGCGAGGCGGCTGCGGCGGGCCGGGCGGAGACGGGGCTGCGCAGCGCGGGGACGCGGCGGCGTGAGGCTCCTCCGGGGGGCGGCGGGGCGGGCGCGGGGCAGGGAGCCGGCGCGCGGGTAACGGGCCAGTGGCGGGAAGGACCAGGACCTGCCTCCCAAGCCGGCGCGGGGAGCCCCTAGGGGGCACTGCCCCTACAGGCCGTGACGTGGAGAGGGCGGGGGCCTGCGGGGCGCGCGGCAGGTCCTAGTGGCTCTGCAGTCGGAGGCAGGCTTTCCGGCGCTGCATCGCGGCTGGAAATCGGCCGAGCGGCAGCAGGCGGGGGAGGGTGGGGCATCGGGGTGGGCTCCGGTCCAGCCCCGCGACAGTACCTCCTCCCTCTTGCAGAAGATGCCGGCGCTGCCCTGCCCCAGGTGGGAGTCCGCTTCCTGGAAGGCCCCTTGGCTGAGTCTCCTGGCGCCGATACCGGCCTTGGATGTTTTAGGCTGCAGGTGGTCTAGCCCTGAAGGATGTGTGGGTCTTGGAGTTCAGAGGCTGACTTGTAGCCTTGGGCGAGTTAATCTCTGTGAATCTCAGCTGCCTTCCCAGTTAAAACGAGATTATCCTGGTTTATAATCTTAGCAGGAGTAGAAATCCCGAGCAAAGTGGGAATAAAACGAGTACAAGCTACAAAGAGGGGTTTTCCAATAGCTGAGCCCTGTACAAAGTGCTGGAGTGACATTTCCTTTAATCCTAATCAATGTGCAGCTCTCTCTGGAGTCATGATGGGGTTACCTGATGAGAAACCGACCCTAAATTGAAAGCCTGTAAACTGAAAACGCATTGAATGCACCAGACCTACTGAAATTCACAGGTTAGCCAGAACGCTTAATGTAGCTAGGGTTGGGCAAAACCATCTAATACAAAGTCTGTTTTATTATAGTCTTGAATATCTCACGTATTTTATTGAATGTTGGGCTAAGAGTGGAAGAAAGAGTGGTTGTATGGGTATAGCTTGGTTGTGGGTGTGCGGGTTGTTTACCCTCTGTGACCACGTGGCTGACTGGAGGCCCCCTTGGCTCCAGACCTGCCTAGAATCAGGAGAGTATACAGGAAAAGAGAAAAATCAGTTGCAGTTCGGTTTCTGCTGAATGCTTACTGCTTTCACACTATCGTAAAGGGGAAAAATCATAAGTTGAACAGTTGTAAGTCAGAGACTGTCTGTAATGTGTTGAATATTGTACTGACCAAGATCCTGAGGGAAATGGGTCCAGAGAGGTCAGTTGTATTATTGACAGAGCTGGAGATTTGCCTGAGTCAAATGATCATGTTCTTAATCTTTTTTTTTTTAAGATTTTATTTATTTATTTGACAGAGATCACAAGTAGCCAGAGAGGCAGGCAGAGAGACAGAGGGGAAAGCAGGTCCCCTCCGAGCAAGGAGCCCGACACAGGGCTCGATCCCAGGACCCCAGGATCACGACGAGAGCCGAAGGCAGAGGCCTTAACTACTAGGCACCCTGTTAATCTTTGTTTTTTAATCCCATTTATTTATTTGAGAAAGAAAGCATGAGCAGGGGGAGGAGCAAATGGAGAGGGAGCAGGGAGGCCAGTTTGGGGCTGGATCCCTGGACTCCAGAATCGTGACCTGAGCTGAAGGCAGATGCCCAACCGACTGAGCCACCCAAGAGCCCCATGAGTTGCTGGTTTTTAAAAAAAAATTTTTTTAAGATTTTTATTTATTTATTTGACAGAGAGAGATCACAAGTAGGCAGAGAGGCAGGCAGAGAGAGAGGAGGAAGCAGACTCCTTGCTGAGCATAGAGCCCAATGTGGGACTCGATCCCAGGACCCTGGGATCATGACTTGAGCCGAAGGCAGAGGCTTTAACCCACTGAGCCACCGAGGCGCCCCTGAGTTGCTATTTTTAACATTAAAGTAATAAAACTTTCTTTGAATCAGAGAATCATGAGCTATAATAAATGCTATAAAAGAAGTTAGATTTCCCATTCTACTTTGCGAAATAGTAGAACAAAATAAGGGCGGGACATTATGTATGTGACATGTAGGACCGCTTAATAGCACATGATTTCTTTTAAATAGTTGATGTTTAATTAAGATCTATTATGATTGTGACTTTATTTCTTTTTTAAAAAAGATTATATTTATTTACTTGACAGACAGAGATCACAAGTAGGCAGAGAGGCAGGCAGAGAGAGGAGGAAGCAGGCTCCCTGCTGAGCAGAGAGCCAGACTCAGGGCTTGATCCCAGGACCCTGGGATCCCTGAGCTGAAGGCAGAGGCTTTAACCCACTGAGCCACCCAGGCGCCTCCAATTGTGACTTTAATATGTGGTTTAAAAGATTTTATTTATTTTTTGAGAGCAAGAACATGCAATTGAGCACCAGCCTGGGGCAGGGGCAAAGGTAAAGGGAGAAGCAGATTCCCCACGGAGCAGAGAGCCTGATGTGCGGCTCATTCCCAGGACCCCAGATCATGACCTGAGCCAAAGGCAGATGCTTACCTGACTGTGCCATCCAGGGGCACCCGGTATGTAATTTTTTAAAAATGTCTTTAAAAGGTCTAGTACAACAAATGCCTGCGCTGATCAAGGCAGTTAAAATATTGGACTCGACCTCTGGAGTCCATACAGCCTGAGCCCAAGGGGCTCACATTCCAGAAGAAAGGGATTTGGGTTCTTGCACGCTCATAATGCACACTTGCCAGACCAAAGAATGGGAAAGGGAGAAAGATTTATGAAAATCAATTCATATTCCCGGGTTTGTTTCATAGGGATCATTATCTCATTTGGACAGATATGTCTGAATCCATTTACCCCAAACTCAAATCTGTATTAGTCTGCTTAGCAAAAGCCAACCATGCTCAAAGGAAAGGACTCCATTATGTTGAAGCCTTTACAAATTCACTCACTAATGTTCTTCCCCTAGTGGATGTCGATTGTTTCGGTGCACTTTGAGATAACGTTTGGATGTAAGTCAAAGAAGTTTCGTTTTCAGGGGCGCCTGGGTGGCTCAGTGGGTTAAGCCGCTGCCTTCGGCTCAGGTCATGATCTCGGAGTCCTGGGATTGAGTCCCGCATCGGCCTTTCTGCTCAGTGGAGAGCCTGCTTCCCTTCCTCTCTCTCTGCCTGCCTCTCTTGTGATTTCTCTCTGTTAAATAAATAAATAAAATCTTTTTTTAAAAAAAAGAAGTTTCATTTTCAGCCTAAGGAATACGTATTTGAAAATAAAATAATATTTATATTTATATAGTCTGAGAGCACATTTGCTCTGTCCTAGGCAGTTAGTTAAGGAGTCATCTGTGAATAAGAAAAGCACAGCCTTGGTCTCACTGGGTTTATCGTGCACAGCTACCCGCTAGAACACAGGCACGCGAATGGAAGGTCAGAAGTATGATAGTTCAGAGTCTTTTAAGAATACCACAAAGAGGCACCTTCTGGGGCGCCAGGGTGGCTCAGTTAAGCATCTGCCTTTGGCTCAGGTCATGATCCTGGAGTTCCAGGATCAAGCCCCGCATCGGGCTTCCTGCTCAGGTGGGAGTCTGTTCCTCTCTCTCCCTCCGCTGCTCTCCCTGCTCGTGCTCTCTCTCTCTCAAATAAGTAAAATCTTAAAATAAGAAAAGAAAAAGCTTCCTGAGGGGGAATAAGCCCGAAGGCAGTACTTAGGAGATGACTTAGATGACTTAGGAGTCAAGCTAAGAGAAGGACGGTGCTGGAAAAAATGTTCAGAGTAGAAGGAATTGCATGAGCCACAGTCTGGAGTGAGCGAGATTGCTGACTCCACCTTTGGAGCAAGGGGTGTTCGACTATAGGAAAAGAAACATCCTCCCCCTAAGACAGACTTAGGAGGAACAGCATCCTGAAGGAAAAGCTAAATTTTAGTTTAAAAAATGAAATGAATTAAGGGGACTATTAAATTTAAAAGACGAGGCCGTAGAGTAGTCGGAGCACAGAACTGAAGCATACAAGGAAAAAATATGGGAAGAGTGACAGCCGTGAGAGGTGGTTTAGGAAAAAGTAAGACGTTAAGATGGGGATGAGAACAAGGAAAGATGGTAGGAGGGACTTGTGTCCTGGGATGTGGCCCAGGAGATCAGGGAAATGGAGCACAGTGATTAAAGGGGTCCATACGCCAAAGAGACAGATCTGTCCAGATCAGGTTGGTTGAAAACATAGTGAGGACATTTGGACTTTTCAAAGGTCAGAACAGATGGCACTTCCACGGGAATTCGAACCTTGGTTGGATGACGAGACTTTGGTCTTGCAGGAGGGACCTCTTGAATGATTTGCTTGGACTTAGAGAGAGAAGCTCTGAATTAATGGAGTTCATCAGAAGTCTGGAGGGGTGGCCCACACCAACACGGACTCACATGAAAATCTGCATGATTACCGACCAACTCTGCAGGTGAGGCGAGGCTTGGAGATGCTTGATACGTGTATCTTTACCGGCAACTGATGCTTTTCTTTGAATTAATTCCTAGATGGAAATTTCTGGGTCAAGGATGAATGTTTGATGTTATTGATCTGTATTACCCAATTCATTTCTGAAAAATTTATACGAACTTGTATTCTCGCTTGGTTAGGAGTAACCATCTTTCTCTATCCTTAACAATACTGGATATATTTAAAAAATTATTTTTCTATGTCATGAAATTGTATCATCATCCTGAGACAGCTCTCTATGTATCTCTTTTATTTTGCCTTTCTTCCTGCATTGCATGAGTCTTATTCCTGGCTCTCCCTGCAAGGACATTTGTAGAACCTTGGAAGATACAGTATCTCCCTCTGGGGCAGAGGACAGATACGTTTATTGTCCAGAGAGTAAAGATAATGGCTCCCTCCAGGTGCAAAGATGGGACAGGTTTGCTAGGAGCCCTTTAGGACTGAGGATTCCTTTTTTAAAATTTTTAAAGGATTTATTTACCTATTTTAGAGAAAGAGAGAGAGAGCATGAGCAGGGGGGAGGGACAGAGGGAGAGAGAGAGAATCTCCAGCAGTTCCCTGTCTAGCACAGAGGCCAATGCAGGGCTTGAAACCCTAACCCTGAGATCATGACCTGAGCCCAAACCAAGAGTTAACACCCAGCCAACTGAGGCACCCAGTGCCCCTATGACTGGGGATTCCTAAGTTCAGGATCATCCAGCTATGTGATAAACCCGTGGCATGTGCAGTACACACCTGGGTGGCGGGATCACCCACGTAGCTTTGGAGGAACAAGGCAGAACCGATGCAAACGCCAAGGTCGTACCTGTTGGGCAGGGAGTAATAACGTCCTTTATCTCTGACAGAGGAATCTCCTGTCTTCTGCCAGCGGCCATGAATGTGATGCAGGCTAAGCTTCTGCTTGCAAATTGAGCGACAGTCCAGTTCCTGCACAGGTTGGGGTCGTAAATTTTTTTGACAGGACATTTTGAGCCGAGTGTTGATGACCATGCATGCTTTCCCCGGATGGCAAGGGAAGGGCAGTGCGAGCACAGAGAACAGCTCCTATAAAGGCAGACAGATTTTGGGGGGCTTGGTAGAGGATTTGCTTCTGTTTGTATATAAAAATGTCATGCTGGCTAAGATCAGGAGGGCAGAGGGGAACAAGCCTGGAAGTGGCGCAGGCAGCAGCAAGACAGCCAGGGCGGAAGTTATGGTGGTGGGACAAGAACAAAAGTGCAAACCAGAGAAGGAGTTCAGAGGTATAAAGGACACCGGATTGGGACAGTGACAGCTCCCATGGAGATGTGCTGTGGGGAAGCATCTCTTTATACCGGGCGCGGGGTGGGGGGGGCAGTCTAAGCTGGAGTTAGGAAACAGAGTATAAACCACAGTTTAAACCTTAAGTGAGTTCATAATATCAGACAAGAATGGAATAGAGAACATAAACCTTACAAACCTGAGGCTTATGGAGGCCGGGCGGATGACAAACATTAGTAAAGTGGACCAGGTGTACAATTTCCCCCAAAGAAGCAATAGGTACAGGGGCACCTGGGTGGCTCAGGCGGTTAAGCAGCTGCCTTTGGCTCAGGTCATCATCTCAGCGTCCTGGGATCCAGTCCCATGTTGGGCTCCCTGCTTCTCCCTCGCCCTCTGCCCCTCCCCGCTGCGTGCATTCATGCTCTCCCTTTCAAATAAATCTTTATACCGACTGAGCCCCCCAGGGCCCCTCTATGACATGTTTTAGTTATGTTAAAACCTTTACATCTGCACAGGAGGGCCCCATGGCTGCTTTAAATTGACTAATGAAGTCAAAGAACAGTCTCCCCAGAGGTTAGAACAAGTCACCACGTTTTGGGGTGATTTCTGCCCTTAGGTTCCCTCAGATCTCCAGAGGTGCCTTGCCAGAGTTCAAGCCCAGATAGGCCAGATTTTTTTTTTTCTTCATTTAGAGAAGCTGGGAATTGGGATTTTTATGTTAAAACTTTTTAAAACTGTGTAAGCCAGGCTCAGCGTCTGGGTCAAGGTCTCATCGTGAATGGTTCCATGAGGACCACCGGGAGAGCCATGCATGGCCGTTCAAACATGAGGACATTTGGGAGCTTGTATTTCGCCCCACAGTGCAGATGATCTGCTCACCACCCAAGCCTTGTTCTTTTAAATTCAGCTGAATAAACATGGTTTTAGAACTAATGAAATAGAACTGCTTTCTTCCTCTTTTTTTTTCCCCCCTATTGTGTGATGCATCAGGTCAAAGCCATGGCCAGGAAAATCAAGCTTTATCGTTTTTCAGAGATAGAGTGGATTTTGCTCATGGGCAAGCACGACCATTGTCAAGTAAGCAAGTTTGTCTTTTGGCACCAAAATGTCTCAGCATTTTGGGCCCTTCGTCTCTACCTCACCTGACTTCAGTCTCACCACTGCACTCTTGGTTCTTGGGAAAGGTGTTTTGTCTAAATGGAATCTTCCAGAGGGGTCTAATCCCCTCCCATGACCGTGTAAATTCTTAGTTGAAAAGGTACTGGAGATCACACAGAGTAAATTTCCTTGGAATCCTCTCAGCCAGGAGATGGAAAAGGGGCCTACAGGCTTTTCTCTGACCCACCCAATAGAAACTCCCAGATGTTGGATTTCTGACGGCGGCTGCTGCGAATTTTAAAGAAGCAATGTCGTCCCTTTTGTGCTTCCCTTTGTGTCTCTGATTTGAATGTTTGTCTCAGGTTTTGTGCTCCAACGAGTTTTTGACTCTCTTCAATCTTTAAACATTTAGGGAACACCTACAAGTTGTTAGGCACCGTACAGAACTGGTAAATATATTTCCATTTCAAGGCATCTAATGAGTCATGTGCTAAATTTTAGAATACTCTTCCAAAAAGAAACTTATGATCTCCTATAAAAGAGTTTTTTTGGGGCACTGAGCTCAGCAGGGTGTCAGCTTAAGAACTCTTTCTCTGCCCTCCCCCCACCGCCCCACTCACATGCACTCTCTTGCAAATAAATATTTTTTAAAAATTGTTCTTTTTAAAAAAATTTTTTTTAAGTATTTTTATTTGACAGAGAGAGAGAGAGACAGAGACAGAGAGAAACAGAGGGAGAACACAAGCAGGGGAAGCAACAGGCACAGGCAGAGGAAGAAGCAGGCTCCCTGATGAGCAAGGAGCCAGACATGATAAGGGGCTCCATCTCAGGACCGTGGGATCAGGACCTGAGCCAAAGGACATGAGCTTAACTGACAGAGCCACCCAGATGCCACAAAAAATGTTTTCAAATACGCTATACGCATTCTGAATTCTTAAACTGATGATTGTGTGGATTGATTGTGCAATAATATTTTGCATTTATTAAGCTTTTTAAATCAGCACAATTGCACATTATCTTGGTGTTTCATGCTCTAAATCACTTGTAAGGAAAGAAAAACGTGGGAAGCTAAATGGGAGAGCATGCTTATATTTCCATACATTTTTTTAAACCAAAAACATTGAAAAAGCATGCTTAAGAAAAAGCATAGGAAAAGGTTTATGTTAAAGACATACGTAAATTAGCAAAAAGGTTGAAGCGGCTTCTTTTGGTGCAATCCCTTTTTGGCTGATACAGCTGAGTGCAGTTACCACTGTCCAGATAGTGGAAATGATGGAATGTAGCGAGGATGGGACAGCTCTTTTTTTTTTTTTTTTTTTTTTTTTAAAGATTTATTTATTACTTTGGGGTGGGGAGAGGCAGAGGGAAGAGAGAGAGAGAGAATCCCAAGCGGATTCTGCCCTGAGGGCAGAGCCCAAGGAGGCTAGATCTCACCCTGAGATCATGACCTGAGCCAAAAATCAAGAGTCAGACCCTCAACTGCCTGAGCCACCCAGGCTTCTGGAAGAGATCTTAAAGTCTTAACGTTTGTTCTTCAAAACAGAGATTAAGAAAATTCTTTTTAACAGAAGAGAACTTTACAAATGTTAATAAATATTCATGTTTAACAGCTGTATTTACAGTTCATTACAAGCCTGAATTTTAATATTTTTCTGCCTTTACCCTAAGGATTTTTATACGAAATTTACACAGGGCATGGTTTTCCTACTCTCATTTGCTTCTCTAAATTGACGTTGCAAGGGGCATCTGGGTGGCTCGGGTGATTAATCGTCCGCCTCTGGCTCTGTGGATCCAGCCCCTCGTGGCTCCCTGCTGAGCAAGGAGCCTGCTTCTCCCTCTCCCACTGTCACTCCCCTTGCTTGTGCTCTTTTGCTCACTCTATCAAATAAGTAAAATCTTAAAAAAAAAAAATTGACCTTTCACAACTTACAGAAACCCCACCTACTTCCGATCTCAGGGCGGAAAAGTTAAAATAAATCTGATGGATCCTCAGTGTGAGGTGCAGGAATTCTCCGTGTTCAAACACTCTCAAGGAAAATTTATTTTCTTCTGTATAAAGAAAGTTAGGCAATATATATTTTTGCTATATTGGGGCAGGATATTATGCTTATATTTGGAAATAGAATTGCTTAAGACATGGTCTATAATTACCAATTTATATTAACATGCTTCTGTTCTCTGTACAATTTTTGTCAAAAAAATTTAGAACATGGAGTTTCACACCAAAAAAAATCTGACTTTGTGCTCCCAAAGTTTTAATTTTTTTTGATTCAATAATGAATTATTTAAAAATATGTCTTCTGTTACTACAAAGTAAAAAAAAAGGATAATCTAGTGATTGCTCTAACTTAGCCACCTATCAAGAAAACACATACCATCCCAGACATTGCATTCAGTGTTTTAAAGGTAATCCAAAGACACGGAAAATATGCTGTCACTGAAACATGGTGTGTCGTCATTAACCCTGAACCATTGTCTGCCTGGCTCATAAGACAAGACAGAGTTACAACACAATGTAGTCTGGAGAAATCTTGACATTCCTAGAACAAACACAATAATTCACACTGTAATTTACTTTGCACTTTACAAACTTTATTAAATAATGAGCATTACTAACTTTCATTATCTTATATACAATATTTAAACTATCTTTTCCTAGATGCATTTTTTTTTGCACAAAGAGTAGGTGAAAAGTGAACTTTAAAAAAAAAATTTGAACCTTCAGTACAGAGCCCTAAGAACTTGGCATACTTTTAAGTACATATAACTCCCCCTCCCCAATTATATACAATCTTACCCCACCTCCAAATGAAACTATCTGAAACAGAAGCATTTAACTGGTAACTTTGAGGAAAAATACAAACATGATTATACATATACACACAGCTCTCAAAATCTGCATCCTGGTTGACAGAAGTGGTCTATGAAGCTAAAGACTTGTCCTAGAACATAAAGACAACCACACAGATATTTTATACAGCAAGATATCCACCTTCGTGCAGCAGAGAATACTCCTGTAGGTAACATGGAAGCCGTGTAATGAGACACTGGTGTGATGAATTAATAATGTCTGAGAGTAAGACACCACCGTAATACATGGATAATATAGAATTGGGGCTCATACAAACTAAAAGGCAAAAATAGGAAATTCCATTCTCAGGACAAGAAGAATCAGGTAACTTTGTTTTGCAAACCCACCTGCAACGACCTCTTGAAGTCTAAGAACATACTTTCCCTACGGGGCTTGTCTTTTCTGATACTCTTACTCTTGGAAACTTGTACTGAGTTTAAAGAAAGGCAGTGAAAGCAGGACTGTTTCTAGAACCATGCCATTCAACATGGACTTGGTTTTATAAGCTGCTAGAAGAAGGAAGTGTATAGAGAAGCAGAAACTGGGGTTCTTTTTGTTATTTAAAAGGAAAAAACGAGTGCCAGAAGTACCTGTTTATAAAATAAGGATGGCCACATCTGATGTTTCATGGTTAAGAAAGAGAGGCACGGGACTTAAGAAGAGGAAAAGAATTATGGTTAGAGGTCACCGATTGAAATCAGTATCAGAGATTCCCTTTAAATAGAAAGCCCAGATCCCCTTGATATCAATGAAAACTGAACCCGCTGGGGAAGGGGTTCTAGAATGTAAAATTGCTTGAAAGGAGAATACAACATTCTCGTTTGAGAAAACATCCTTGTTGGATTGACTGGAGTCTTCCATAAAACAGAACATTTTTATGAAATCGCAACAGATCGGCCTTCACTTTTCTTTTTTGCTTCTTTGATTTTTGCTTTTTACTCATAAGGCCTTGCTTTTGATTTTCTGTTCCCTTCCATAAATCCTTAGATTGGTCCCTGATTATCACAACGGACTGTTGTTTGAAGACCGTAATGACAACATCAAAGATGATATTAGTCAGAGCTTAGTAGCCAAAGATCCAGTTCTTTTATGTGCCTCAAAACAATGAGAAAAGGCCCCCATGTTATGTTGAGTTTAGCAAATAAATTTCATCACAGCCAACGAAATCCTCAAGGCTGGGATCAGGTCATTGGTCTGAGGTACAGAACTCAGGAAAGTACACATGAAAAACTGCTCTGCAAGGGGTGGCCCTAAAGTGTTTTAGTTTAGCTCATAGTTTACTCTGTGTTGGTTAGAGATACGCACCAAAATACTGCACAGAGAGCTCCTATTTGCACCCCTGCCTTCCGCATTCACAGGAGGACATCAGCAAGTTGTCCCCATGCTTTCTAACAGTCAAGTCCATTTGCATTTTCTTGGTCATAGTTTCCTTTGAGCACTGGAGGAGATCGTTCCTTCGACTCCAGCCATCAAAACTAAACACAACAAGCAGTACATTCTCCGGAATGTGTCCAGGAATACAGGTAAGGATCTTTGCTTCTAGAGAATCGGTCTTGCTCCCTCAAAGGTCGCAGAGCTACCCGATTTCTACGATACAGTGGACAGATGTAGGAGCAACCCACGCAGAGTGAGACGGGCAGTGTGCACTTACACTCCAGCTAGAGATCTCGAGCTTACGTGATTCTAGGGTCTTGTCCCGAATGGAACCAAAATGGCAGGTGTAATGAGCATAGTCCTTTGAACAGCTTTAGTTTCCCTTCCTCTTTCAAACAATGTGGAAAGGCCTCCTTGCTGCCTTTGGGTCCTAGAATCCGACTACTCGTGGCTTCTGGAGAGGAGAGGACTGCTGCCTTTCTTAGGCTCTGGGCACTCTTGCCAGGACACAGGAGAAACTATCATGGCCACCATGTTAAAAAAAAAAAAAAAAGCCTAAAAATTTTCAAGTAAGATTGACTTACATGAAACATGAAGACAGTCAGCGTCAGGAAGACACCCCGTGAGAGGCTGACGCTGGTCGGACAGTACAACCCCAGCTGCCTTGGCAGCCGTTTCTAAAAGTTGTGCCATGGAAGAAAGCATGGTTGACACTCCTCGGCATTATAAAATTGTTTTAATCTGGGACATAGAAAACACCTCCTGGGACCTGTCCTTCACGAGCCCCCCGTGACATGGACTCGGGTGACCTCTCCAAAGAGCCTCAGGCAAAGCTGCTTGAACTGAGACACTGAAATTTTTCCCTCAGCGACTGGACGATGTTTTGCTGGTTGGGAGACGGTCCCCTCCAGAGATAGTCACTCAGTTTGTCCGGGTCGCTGTAGGGTGCCAGATAGGGGGACATCCCCAGCTTGTCGCTTACTGGCTTTTTTGGAGAGCATGGACTGTTCAAGGAGTAAGAGATGTTGTTGCTGCAGGCGCCCTCCGAAAAGTCAGCCTCCACAATCCGTGGGTCAGGCGTCTTCCTCCGGCCCTGGGAGAGCTCTGCCTCCGACTCGTCTTCTTCTGACTTGATTTCCACGTAGTCGTCTTCGTCGCCTTCAGTCTCTTTGAAATTGGAGAAATAGTTCTGGGTCGCTCTTTGGGCACTGAAGGGTAAACTTCTATTTACTACCAGAACCTTCTGGGAGTCTCGGAGCGTGAGATCGGAGCGTTTTTCAGTGCCCTGCTGACAGGAGTCAGCCAGGCCGGGCCGCACATCCTGGTGACTCTCACACCTCGAACTTTTGTGTAGAGACAGCAGCTGTTTCTTTCCCCCCTCCCCGGGGTAGTTGATGGAGTCCACCGACTTGTTTATCAGGAGAGAGGAAGAGGACTGGGACCGGCTATAAGGCTGACATTTACCACTGAGGCCTGTCCGACCCAAAGAGTTGTAAAGGTAGCCCTGGAGAGAGTGCTCTTTGTTGGGCTGACTGACGATCACGCTGTGTCTCTGCACGGAGCCCAGCAGAGGGTCGGAGGACTGAAGGGAAGGCACAGAACAAGCCGTGGACAGCTGTCTCGGGATGCTTTTTGTATTGGTCTCTAGAGTGGGATGTTTCGACTTCAAGTCTGGCTCCGGCCGGGGACAGAAATCCACTAATTCTCCGTTACTGTAGGTGGAATGCAGAAGCCAGTCCTCGCTGCTCTGTTGGGCCTGGGAGGGTGATGGGGACCTGAGGTTGCGAGGTTCTGGAGAGCTGGCCCAGCCATCCTTCTGAGTCTTGGAGGGAGTCTCTCTGAACACGATCTGGTCGTACAGTTGGGAGTACTCAGCAATCCTGGCACCTGGAAGGCAAATACAGATCAATAAACAAACAGAGGACTAGCTCCACATGCAAAGATGAAAAAAAAAAAAAATTCAACATCCTAACGGATCGATTTTAAAAATATAAATACATAGGACCTTTACGTTTGAGGATGAGTCATCACTGACTACTAGGCAATGCGAACTCAATAAAATAATCCATAGTTTAATAAAACATAAAAAATGTAAAAAAAAAAAAAGGTCCCCTACAGGTTCATTTAATCTGATTGAATTCTGGTTTATTTTTATTTTAGGTCTGCAAATGTTCGCTATTTGTAATGAAAATTCCTAGTGTTCTTTATAAGCATGAAACTGTGTCAGTGCTAAAAAAGCAGGCATCATAAAAACAAGAAGGTCAGTACTTAAACCCTGGCCAATGACAAATAACTCAAGTAGTCAGCAGTGAAAGGAAGAGGACACAATCCACCCAGCAGTAGCTGCCCCTGGCTTCTCACTAGTCTTAAATGCTCTCAGACAAGGACTGCCAGAAGAGTCTGCTCCTGGTGGCTTTTCCTGTAATTCCATCCAGTGCCACTGTCTGGGAAACCAGAGTCTACAGGAGGCCCTCCCTTCCAGGATTTCAGAACCATGTTGTTGACTGAGCCACGTCTACTTTCCTATCCCCAAGAAGCCAGGCACTGAGGTCTAGGCCCCCAAGGTATTGAGAATGAATCATCTGTGTGTATAATTGAGAGTGTAATGCTCTCTAGTATTTGTCCAGAACAGGATTTGACTGTTATGTCCATGAAAGCTACTGCCCTTCAGACTCAGCTATGAGGTCAGTCTCCCTTCTGCTCCACTTCGGAGTACACAGACATTTCTAAAGACCTTAACAGAACCTTGCTATGGATAGAATGTTCTCTTGGGCCTGGAGTGACGTAAGAGACAGAGCCCAGAGATGTCTATTTCAAGAACTGTCCCCTCCCCACCCCCACCACCATCACCCCAATCCAGGTATCCACACAACTGCCCTAGAACCAAAGAATTCCATGCATCCTATAAATTGCCCAGACCACGTCTACATAGTCTCCACAAAGGGGAGCTCTGCCATACATGATGACCAGCAAGTGATAGCACTTTCTTCTTAAGCTATTTATATTTTTAGCAACCTACGGTTAGTAAATTATTCCTTGAATTTAAATAAAAAATTTAGTTGGGTTTCTGCCATTTCTTTTGACTCTTATCTTCTTTTTTTTTTTTTGACTTTTTTTTGACTTTTTTTTTTTTTGACTCTTATCTTCTATGAGGACAGATGACAAGCGCTGTTATTCTGTGTGCATTTAATTGCAACCTTCTCAGACTGTTTGCCTCCCAAATCCCCCAAATCAGGGTAAAATCATCTGTTTAACTTCTCATAGAGCCTACATTCAGATCCTTCAGGATCCCAAGTCCAAACTCCTTGGAAGCACAGAGAATATTAATTCAGAATTTCTAGTAACAAGAACTTGAGCTATTGTTCCTTGACTGGCATAGTAAAAACTCTCAATACCAATTAAGTTTGGCAACCCCTTACGAGACTGAAAGTCTACATGAGCACCAAAGTGTCTGTGTTAGCCATTCTGAAGCCTATACTGCTCCATTAGGTACGAAGCCCAGAAAAAGGCAGCTGGACCTTGAGACAGAGTCACGGGTAGAAGTCGCACCTGAACATCATCTAGCCCTGCCCAGACCATTCTCATCTACATGATGGCCCCATGCGATCCCACAACTAAGTCAGGAAATCCCTAAATTTTCACAAGGTTCCAATAAGATGGCAATTTTTGGGAAAGCCATGAGAGCTGATTGAAACATTTGGTTCAACTCTTTCAGTACCAAAGTTTAAACCACAGAGTTGTGTATGAACAATCAGCTTTTGACTTCAGACAATAGCCCAGATGATCTGAAACCATGCATGACTCAAAATAGCCACAGTATTTCCCACGCCTCTTTCTTCCTAATCACACCCTTCTTCTTCCTTTGCTTAATCAAATCCTATTAGCCGCTCAAGACCTTCTCTAAGCCCTTCCCTTTCCATGACTCATTTTCTAACCCACTTCTCTGAAGTCTTCTGGACTTAGTGTGCACCATAACATTTAGCTCTTGGCTGCACACACGATCACAGGCAGGCATGCAAACACGCACACAATCTCGTATCGCTCGTTTGGTGACACGGACTAGTTTATCACTCCCACTAGTCTACGTTTACTCTTGGGAGAACAATCCATACAGAGCACCAAGCATAATTCTAGATGTGAATTGGTCTCGAGAACTACTTATTGAGATATTTTTGGACTTCCTTCTTTTAAGCATCGTGTTAAAAATGGATGTGCTTTCTGTAAGACCATATCGCAGAGAATGACAGGCAGCCTAGAGAATCAGGGCCATGGCAGAAAAGAAGAGGAAGCAGGAAAGCAGCCTTTGATTAAAATGCTTCCCATAGATAACGTGTAATGGGCGCAGTTTATCTTTGGATAATAAAAAGTTGGCCACTTATTAATTTGGAATAAAAAGTATCTCACGGGTAGATAATGACAGTGTCTATCTAAGTTTTAGAGATTTTTTTTTGTCTCAGCTTGGCATAACTTGTTTGATGGCAACATGAACAAGAGAATGGTTCCAAAGCAACAGCTGTCATTAGCTGTCTTTAACCAGATGGGTGGGAATTAGCCAGCCCAAGAGGACATCTCCAGTCTAAAAAACTTAGAATTAGTCAGGTAGATCAAAGTTCCCCATCATCCCAGTTCTGGCATCCATACCCTTTATTGAATACATATATTCTCATTACAGGACAACCTCAGGGCTGTCTCTGGTTTATTTCTCTTTTGGAACTTTAAAAGTGTGGCATTCTTAGGATTCCAGATAAAACTAAAAGTGATCCTTGCTGAGAAAAGTATGAGATAAACTGTTTTCAAGACAGAGGATTAAAATCAAAGTTCTGATGCTGCTTGAAATGTAGACCAAAGCATAAAATGTGATTTTGCCTTCGCTACACAAAAAGGAAAATCCCTCAAGCCTGTATGGAGTTTCCCCCCCTCCCCGTAAAACATCACCAAAAAAGGGAACCCAAAGGCCTCACTGGCCTCGAAGACTATGAGGAGGGAGGTCTGACTGAACAAGAATGTTGGCATACTACAGCAGGCTCTGGACCGTGGGAGTGACTAGACCTGGACGGGTGGTTTAGAGGCAGAAATCTGACCCGGGGCCTGTAAACCCCCGCCAGAGAGTTCAATAAAGGTGCTCGAGAGTTTCAGCAGGTGAATAGGGCGTTCCTCCTTCCGTACAACACCGAGAGCAAGCTCCTGGCAAAGTAGCAAGGCCCATACGAAGAAGTCTGGAGAATCGGTCCGTTCGATTACGACGTCCTGTTCCCAGATAAACAAGAGAGAGAAAAGGAGTCATCACGTCAACTGATTGAAAGCCTAATGGGCACAGGATGTGGTCTCGATCCACCCAGATGGAAGATTCCTCGGGTCCGAGAGATGGCAGGCCCTAGGGACGTGCTCCTGCCAGATAGCGGGGGGAGACCCCACTCTCAGAAGATGACTTTGGAGAGATCTCCTCCTCTTGGTTGGGGAGAACGTCGGTAGTAGCCCACCATGTCAAGAAAGGACCGAGACGCAGAGCTGAGAAAAGATCCCATGGGATCCCAAGAAGACATCGGTACGCAACACCAAAAGGAGAACAAACCAAAGGTAAAAAGAAGCAAAAGAAAACCCCAAAGGGACAGCTACCATTACTTAAAAGGTGGGTAAAAAAAGAAGACTATTCAAGGTAGTTATAAGCCCTAATGATTCAGCATTGGAGGTTTGAGTTCTGCATTTTAATGGATGGTCCAAATTCAAAACAGCCAGGCTTAGGGGATTATCACCCTTGAAACAACAGTCTGCTGGCATAATCCATTACCATCAGAAACCCTGTTCTATTCTCTCTCAGCCCAGGTTCAGTGAGTGGAGGCATGGGCCACATGCCACTGCCTCCCATGCCATCTATGCTCCCAAATACTCCTTTACAGGTGGAACTCAGTCACTTTTTCCATGGGTAATAACAAACCACCTTAGCAGCCTTGGTGCTGGAAAAGGGACATGAATTAATTCTGGCAAATTCTTGCAAGGAGAAAAATATATGCCATCTGGTCTCTTATATTCATACAAAATTCACTTTTCACCTTTATTTAAAAAGAAGAACTCAAGAGAGAGAGAGAGTAAAATCCTTCAGGTAGCCAATTCCGGTGCTTACCTTCCCTATTTGATAGGAAATTTTACTCCAGGTGTAGCTCTAGAAAAAGAGTAAAGCTTTAGACAATTCTTAAACACTTTCAAACTTAAAAAAATTCCTTCTAGATTCTTGTCATGTAACTTTTAATGTGTGGCTTCTTTTAGGATTTGGGTATCCCCTTCTTATTCTCTGTTTTTTGCAGAGATCAAGACATCAGTCTCAAAGGAAGGGGGTTAGTGGCATCAATCTGGCCCCATGAGCCATGTCACCATCCTGCTACCTGTCTCAGTGTGCCTTGATATTGATCATCTGGGTTTTACTTTTAACTGGAGAAAGGTCTCCTCTCCTCTGATACCAAGGTGGTCCTCTGTGAGAAAATGTAGGCCAGGGATTCTTAAAATAGTGTCAAAAGGCTACATTGTTTTAAATTGCAGATTCCCGGGCCTAACCCCAGAAATTTCTCTGGGTCTAGAGGTGAAAAGCTCCTGAGGGGAGAGCCAGGACCCTGGGGTTTCTTCTCCCCATGACAATCCTCACTCGTACCCAGGTTCTTCGACTGAGATTGGGGTCTTAGTGTCAGGTTTTGTCTCTGCACTTCTTTATAACAGAGAAGGAGGTCAAATCCTTAGCCCTAATCATACCAATATCATACCTGAGATCCCAGTTTTCTGCCCCACAAAAGGTGGCTCGACCGAAAGAATCACACTTTTTGGAAGCTCCCTGAGAAGACCAAGGCTGTTGTGCACGACACCGGCTATTTTACGACAACTATTAAACAAAAAGTCAACTGCTAAGAGAAATATGTGAGGAAACACCTAAGGATAGAGCATGACCAGCTTTTAGAAAGTGGGAAAAGACTCCTTTTCCTCTGTTAGAATGAGTTGGGGCATGTTGGCTGGGATTCTGGAGCAACCCTATTCCATGTGCTTCCAAATCTTCAAAGCTGACACGAGCCACGACTCCTCCCAACACAGCAACACACATGGGAAAAAAAAGCTCTGTCTGCCACAAGTTCAACGGATCGCTATTTTTCACACTTCAGATTAGAGAAAATTCCTTAAACCGTCACATCTGGTAATGACAATGTTACACAAACAACAAAACCCTCCCAGACCGAATCTTGCTCCAACCTGAGTGACTCTGTGGGCTAAAGTAGGAAAAGAATTAGGAAGGGCCTCGTCGGTGCTTGTGAGTGAGGCTGTGGTCTCAGTTGGAGCGCGTGAGTGTCTGGGTGGCAACGTTCTCACCGTCTCAAGGACTTTTAGAACCTGAAAGCTTTCCTCACATCCTACTTTCAAGGAGGGAGAGCAGTGTGAAGGAACGTACCGATGGCGGGACCCCCTTGCTTCTTTTCTTCCAAGATGGCCGCCAGGTCTTTGTCTGAGGACTTAGGCAGCTGGCTGGCCAGTGGCTGCTCCAGCTCTGGGCTTCTCACTTTTAAAAGCTGGTTTGCCTTCTTGATCTTCTGACTATACTGCCTGGCCATCAGAAAAACCCTGCTTTTCGTCTTATCTGTGGCATCCATTCCAGGGGCAGGGTTTTCCAAGTCTGTTTGGGAGAGACTGCTGTTGGCCAAGTCGTAAGGGTTTTCCAGGGCAGCTGTTTCACTGGCCAGAGACAGCCGGTTTAGGCTCATCAAGGAGCCTTCTTTAGCAATCAGGTCCTCTTCAAACGGGCAGTTGGTCCGGCCAGCTCTGCCAGGCTTGTCTCTCAGTGGCGTGAGGAAAGCGTGGCCCTCAGGAAGCGAGAAGGTAGACGCGGAGCGCGTGGCCTCTCTCCCCAGCTCGGGGGTGCTCTCGGAGTGCAGCCTGTCCGGCACGTCCTCTTGGCTGACAGGAAAGGCTGCCAGGAGCCGGTCTCTAGCTTTGACTTCATTTTTCTTGATGTAATTTTCCAGATCGTTCCAGATTTCGTCCACTTCCTCAGACAGTTTGTCAGAGATGGATTTATCACCGAGAGACAGGTTGCAGCTGAAGGAGTTATAGAGCAAACTCAAGTAGTCGTTATCGGAGGGTCCCTGGGGGTAAGGGGTCTCGTCCTCGCTGAACTGGAGGCTATCCTGGGACACAAAAGGCCTCAGACTGTCACAGCACGCGAAGTCGGCTTCCAGACCTAGGAAGGTGCTCCTCTTGGGGCGTGTCAGGCTGCTGCATTTGAAATCCAGGGAGGGCGGGTCTGGGAGCCCTATGGTGTCGTAGATGTTCTCCTCAACCATCTGGAGTTCATGTGTGCTTTGGTTCGGGGCTTGGCGACCCGTTAGAGCTCCATCCCTCTCCGCGTGCCAAGAGCTCTTCTCAGGGCCCAGCTGTGTCTTGGAGAAGGCGAGCTCTGGCGTGCTCTTGGGGCGAATGGGGTCCCTGGCTATTGTCGGGGGCGCGGCCTCAGCTTCTTCCCGTTTAGCAACCATTAGTTTTAAGTCCTCGTAACTTATGTTGTCATAGACGTGGTCTATATCATCGAGGGTCAGCTCTATAGAGGACCCAAAGGGCGTCATTCCGTCCTGCCCTTCTGTTTTAGGGTCACCCTGCCGTTCCCGTCGGGGACTGTACTGAGAGCCACCACTGTCCCTAATTCTTATTTCAGGAGCGCATGTGTTGCTCTCGCCAGCGCTGCTGGCCCGCCTGACCACCCGGTGGCCAGAGCTGGCGGGCTCTGCGGGCTCGAGCTGTCCCATGTGCCAGCTGCAGGGGCGACTGGAAGTGCTGTCGTCACACAGTCTGGCAGAGTTCAGGTCTGAGGAGGAGAAGGATGGCACGAACATCTGGTAATCATCTTCGTCATCCTCGTTCTCCTGAGGGGACCGACGACTCGGGAACAGGGCTTGTCTGATCTGGTGGTCCGTCCAGATGTTCCTGATGGCTCCTCCCCCTCGAAGCACGCTGATAATGGCAGAACTGCTCGGCTGGCTGTTCCTCTGGGCAGGAGATGGCCCCGCTGAGGTCCGCTGGGGAGACCCTTCCTCTCTGGAAACCTGGGGTGGGTAGAAACATATTGATTGAACTTCAGCGACATGGACACATACCATAGGACACTCCTCTGGTTTTACACCTTGTCTCTCCCACTGGACTGTTAATAGTCTTAAAGCAAATGATCAGTAAATAGTGTTGATTTTAATGGAGTTGAAACGTACTTCGGATTTTTTGCAAAAGGGGCAGGAAGGACCGGAACTGATATTTACTTAGAAATAGGCTGGGCCACGTGCAGACATTCTCCACACTTAGCATTCGTAATCGCTCTGTGATTTAGACATGATTGTACTAATTTCACAGTAAGGAAATCCAGGCTCTCCGCCGTGGGTAGAAAGGCTAGGACGCAAACCAAGTCTGAGACTCTAAATCCCTTACCCCAATGCAGGGAATCAGCAAAATTCAGAAAACTCTTAAATACTTCAAATAATTCTGATGTGCCCTTGGTAAATAACATTCTATAAATGACCATATATAGGTATCAAGGGCCATTGTATCTGGTTTCTATTTGAGGCTTGACTGCAAGGAGTTTTATTGTGGTTTCTGGTATACCAGAAGCCTCTGTCAGTAATCCGACTGCGCACCTTAAGGCTTTCCCTGTGACCTGCAGACCTGCCATGCACCTGACTGGCATTGCCTTGGTTTAGGGATTCTAGGCGGAGAGGCTTTGTTGCAGACATGTAACTCAATCCACTAATGAGCTAATGAACGTTTTACTTTCTTTCCAATTAGATGCCTGTTAGGAAATAAAATATGAGTGATGATAATTTCTAATCAGAAAACCAAACCACACACACGCACACACACACACACACATACACATGCGTGGCCCTGGAATATGTATTCTGGGAGAAACGTGAAGCTGTTATTAAGAGTTTATTCCTGTTATGAACTCTTTGACCGTTAGTACATCTCTTCTTCCCGCATTCGGTATTGCTCATGAGTGTGACAGGAGATGGGATTTGACCACTAAGAAAAAAGCACATTTCTGTACTTCTTGTCTTCTAATTTTAGGAGGTTTAGTTAATCCCCATTTGGAGACCTGGCTTGATCACTAGTGTCAAAAGTTTCATCAAGCTCTAAGATTCCATCTTTAGGGCTAGTGGAGTGATCCCCCCACCTGGTACCAAGCGGGGCTTAGCTCCGTGCTCCTGTTTTGGCTGCCTTGAAGAGCGGGGCACCTTCCACAGTGTTTGTTAATGGAAACAATGTAAATTAAAAAAAAAATCAAAATCTCATGCTCTATTTCAGGACAATAACCAACTAATAAATTCAAAAGCTTCCAAACAAAAATAGGTACTCCTGAAAGAAATTCACATGCTCTAATTTTAAGAAAATTACTTTGGGGTAAGAGTGTTGATTTTTAGACATTTTACTGGATATATTGGAGATACAAAGTTTATTAGTGGGGTTACTTGGGCCCTGTGCTAAGAAGTGGCGCAGTGGAATTGTGGGGAGAGAGTTTCATAACCACGTGCTAACAGATACAGGACATTAAACAAGAAACCATAATCAGTTCTCCAAGAGTTGTTCACTTAGACAATTGGTCAGTGGACAGTTGGACATGGTTTACTCTGGTCAGGATACAGTATCGACTCTTCAGTGGTGATACATTTGGATATACCTCTTCCAATTGAGCATACCGTTTTTATGCCCCCTCTCCTAGCTTTGATCAGACGAAGAAAAGTCCAGACTTCATAGAGTGAAGTTTCATGGACATGGGCTCCTACTTCTCCTACAAGCAGCAGGACCATATTCTTAGAAGGGGATCCCTGTGACCGAAGGCTAATGCTTTGAGAAGGGGGCAACCTTTGGGAGGCAGGAGCCTTGGTCTTGTGGCAAAGTGGGGTGCATGTGTTACTCCCTAGATAACCTTACAGCTTTTGAGGTGAGAGCTGGGGGAAAGGGGGATGAAGATATGGTTGCCTTAGTTCTGAGAAATGAAGCTGGGGGAGGGAGGAGGTTATAAGGCTGAGTCCTTACTTAAGTCCATCTCAAAATGTGAAATAATTGTTTACATTTGGAATATAGGCTGGGGATGACATATAGAAGGGTACCTAGAAGGGCGGCCTAAGTAAGCATTTCAAAATAAGAAATGTGATCATGCTTACCTTTTGGATGTCTTGTGCTGTTTCTGAAAAATACAAGGGTTTTAAAAGAATTTTTGAGGATTAAAAATAGTTGTCATACATAGGTAAGCACCCCTATTTTATAGGATCTTAAAATTTGTTAGTAACTAAAACCTGAGAGGTTTCTGGGTCTTTTAGACCTAATTTTCAGAAAATACCTCCCAGTTCTTCTCATTATATATCCTGCAGTGTATGTAAAAAACAAAACAAAACAAACAAACAAACAAAAAAACCCCTATAAAACCCCAAAACCTTACATGCATCTGAGGGTAAAGTTCCTTTCTTAATCCCTGACAGCAACAGACCAATATATGTTAATAAGTTTCAAAGTCTTCCCCCACAAATATGTATTACCTGAAATACAGGCCCTAAGCCACGAGAATCACTTAAACACAAGACCATGCTTCTATTAATTTTTAAACATTTTATTGGTTTTCCCTGAGTGACACAGACAGCATTTATCACTGGGGGTCACCCTGGTGCTGTACTAAGGAGCAGTACAGGTGGGTTTCTGGGGGACCTGAATATCGCCACATCCTTGCAGATACCTCGATGATGCGTGGCTCACCTTTAAACAGCGTTCAGTTACGGAAGCATATAAAGTAAAGAGTGATTGAATCCTCTCCGTAGATCCCACCCGGTGGAAGTTATCATACTTGGCAGTTTGATGGTCCTCTTCCCAGCTCCCATACCCACGGACCCCAGCCCACCACAATGCACAGTTTTGTTTGAGGAATAAAGGTGCAATACAGCATTACATTTCCTGCTAAATGTGCATAGACATGCTTGTCAGTAGGGAAGGAGGCACTCCATTCTTTCTGACAATTCCAAAATGCTCCACGTAGCAATCCAAGATATACTACAATTTATTTAACTCTTTCCTGCTAGATGGGCATTTTACAGGCTGTCCCCTTACAAATGCTGCAAGGAACACACACACACGCAGTTCGATCTAGCCACACCTGGGCGAACCCTTCTATACAAGAAGTGTATACTGTGAAATTTACAAAAGTGAAATTGAGTCAAGGGCAGATGTGGATTTTAAATTTAAATGCTCCAAATTTTGCTTCAAAAGGTTGCAGAAATTTAGACACCATTCGTTTTGGAGTGCCTGTTTTTCTAGATTTTTTGGTGGAGCTTATAGCTTTCCCCTCTCTATTTATCTCCTTCAAATGCATAGCTTTTCTGATTACTAACATGGATGACTAACATCCATGTTAGTAATCAGAAAAGCTATGCATTTTATTGATGGTTTGTGTTATTGATGGTTTGTGTTTTTTTCTTGGGAACTGCCCAATTATATTATCTGCCTTTTATTTTTTATTATTCTCTTTAAAAGATTTTATTTATTTATTTGAGAGAGAAAGAGAATCTGAAGCAGACTCCACCCTGAGCTTGGGCCCTGATGCAGGGCTCAATCCCATGACCATGAGACCATGACCTAAGCAGAAACCAAGAGCTGGATGCTAAGGGTCTCAGCCACCAGGTACCCCTCTACCTTTTAAGAGTCCTTTCTCTCTTCTCTTTGATGTGTGGGATTTCTTTACATAATAGCGATGTTAATCTTTTTCTGCCAGTTATCTATACTGCAGACATTTTATATCGTTTGGTTTTATGTTATATAATGGGGTACTATTATAGATGTTAATAAAATCTGTCAATGTGTAATTTATCTGGTGTTTATGTTTTTGTACGGTTTCACTTAGTGGAAAGCAGTAAGAATGAAAAAAGAAAAGATATGTTAGGACTTACCACTGGTCTTCAAAACTTTATGTGACCTTGAGGAAGGTTCTAGAAGAAAAAAATAAGGCCGCAATCATTTGCAAGACCAAATCAAGGTTTTTTTCATTATAAATGAATTGTTAGTTTACAGGCAAATTATTTGAGCTCTAGAAATTTTTTTTAATCAAATATACCTAAATCCCCATCTCTTAGAGACACTTAATGGCAAGACATCAACTCTGACAAAGCTGTAGGGTAAGATTTAAGCTGCTCAGTCAGGGGTGTGGGTCACAGAACAGAAAACTACCCTCCCAACAGCTAGTAGAGCCATTTCCTTAGCTTTAACCACCACCTATAAGGTGACAGTGTTCAATTTTATGTCCTTCAGCCACTCCTCTCCCAAGCCTCAGACCTCTAATGCTAACTGTCCATCTGATAATTCCCCAATGTGCCCCAGACCAAGCAACCCAACATGCCTCAAACTCACCAGTCTCCTCCCATCACTGTTCTTCAAACAAGTTCTCATCCCTGTCATCACTGACATTACCGGCTCAAAGTTAGCTGTCGGAACGTCATTCTAAATTTCTCCTGTTTTCATCCATCACAGTCCTGTGGGATCCCAATAATGCCCCCCTCCCCCCACTGCCTTAACCCAGGCCTTTATCATCTCTCCCCCAGACTAGATGGACAGCCTCCTTCAGTTTCCACATCAAGGCAGAATTCCCTTTTTATTAAAAATTTTTTTTAAAATTTTTTAAAGATTTTAGTTATTTATTTGACAGACAGATCACAAGTAGGCAGAGAAGCAGGCAGAGAGAGAGGAGGAAGCAGGCTCCCTGCTAAGGAGAGAGCCCGATGCAGGGCTCGATCCCAGGGCCCTGAGATCATGACCTGAGCTGAAGGCAGATGCTTTAACCCACTGAGCCACCCAGGTGCCCCAGAATTCCATTTTTAAAAGGCAAACATTCATTGCTGAAAATCCTTCTGTAGTGTGCAGGGTCAAGCTCATACCTCCCACAGCTCCAGCCACTTCTCCTCGTTTACCTTGCTTGCCTCTACCTCCATCCCATGTTTCAGCCAGGCCGCACAACTGCCACTGGAGGGCTGATCTAGCATATGCTGGCCCAAGTCTCAGGGCCTTTGCACATGCTAGTCCTGTCCTAGCTGGCTCCTTGGCCCCCAGACTCCATCCCGGGTCTTCTGCTCTGAGAAGCCTTCTCTCTCCTTCCCACACAGTTAGCCCCCCTCTCTCTTCTTTGTCTTTCCATGTTTCTGCTCACTTAGCTTCTACCACAGTCTGTTATGGACTGGTACTTATTCCCCCTTTTTGACTCTCCCATGGGACTATAACCTCTTCGGAAGCAAGAATCATGTGTATTATTTCCTCTTGCATCCCTGGCCCTTAGCACAGTGCAAGGGGTTAGGTAGGGACTCCCTAAATACTGATTGAATTCAAAGAAAGATCTGAGGGCTGAGAGAATGCTACAGAGTCTGGTTCAGCAAACACATGTTACAAGTTTAGGCTTGAAGAGTCTTTTGTATGTGTCAGTGACAGGATACAATTTCCCCCCGTGGTAGTCAACACGTTTTAAGTACCTACGTGCCGGTGGTAAGATACTATGCAAAGCAAAATTAGTTGATTGGTATGTTTTATATTCTGCGGAAAATAGAGAGTTTAGAATGAAACTTTTTGTTCTAAACTTTTTATTTAGAGTGAAAGCCTGACAGACTGAAAGGATCTTTCATTACTTGTCCCCTTAGATTATTAAATTTTGATCACAACCCCCTATTTACCTGACTTTCTTCTCAGCCGATATGGAGCAGAACCGTTTTTAGAACCACACAATGCTTTCGTCTCCCCGTCAGGACTGTAACAGAACCCGGGATAATCTGAAAAGATAACCACACACACCGATAAGAAGGAGGGGTTCCGTGACTCCCAGATGTCAACAATTTGTTTCGGCTCTCTGTGGATTTCTTCTTTTTCATCAGACATGGTACAATCTCTCCTTCCCATAACTGGTGTTGAGTAGGTATCACGGGACTTTTGGGTTTCACTGGGACTTCCAGGAATCTGTCAGCAAGGTAAGCTGCCTTTCTTGCACGTGTGTGTGCTCTCAGGCTCTCTCTTACACACACACATACACGCATGCACACAGGGATGCTCTTTCTGTGTACTCTTTTCTTCCCTCGCTAGCTTCTAGAAAGAGCCATAGCCATTGTCTTTACCCCTTGTAGGAAGTTAGTTAAAACATGTGAGGTATCATTAACCTCCCACTGCCACCCAGGATCATTTGCCACAGAGGCAAATGTGCCTCACAGAGGCAAATGTGGTCACAGAGCCACAGAGGTCAGAAAACTCTATTAAAATAAATGTCGCTGGAGTCGAACTTGTCACAAGGCACCGGACAGGCTGTGGTGACCCGCCACAGCAAAGGCTCTGTCAGGGAGGGCGGAGCCATCTGGAGAATTCCATCCTAGTCCAGTTTCGTGAAGCATCTGTGCCCCACCTGCTGGCGGGGGATGTCGAGCTACTACTCCCGGATGGAAGCTGTCCTCCAGCTCAGTGACTCTTAATATTTTTCTAGACATTGTTCTTTTGAACATTTGATGAATGCTTTAAGCTCTCTTACCAGAAAAGAGATTTTTATTTTATTTTATTTTATTTGCTTGAGATAGAGAGCAAGAGTGAGTAAGAGAGAGAGAGAGTAATGAGTTGGCGGGGAGAGAGACAGAGGAAGAGGGAGAAACAGGCTCCTCACCGAGCAAGGAGCACAATGTGGGACTTGATCCCAGAATCCCGGGATCATGACCTGAGCCGAAGGCAGATGCTTAACTAACTGAGCCACCCATACGCCCCAGGATTTTCATTTAATTTCACAGTTTATGTCTTTCTACCTATCTAAGGGGTACACGGAGTTCAGATTAAGAAAATTGGTCTAGGTTCCCTGATTGTCTCAGCTGGTTAAGCATCAGACTCTTGATCTCAGCTCAGGTCTTGATCTCAGGGTTGTGGCCTCAAGACCCTTGTTGGGCTCCATGTTGGATATGAAGCCTAGAAAGGAAAGGAAAAGAAAATTGAGTCTAATCCTAAAGTACTTGAGCCCTTTCACTGATCATTGAAACCTGAGGGTAAACAATTTTAGGGTTAAGGTTTTAAGAGTGTCCAAAACTCCAGAGAGTTTTGAGGATTGTAAAGACCACACATGTTTGTCCAATGTCAGTGGCAAAGTTACCTAAATGAGGTCATTTGGCCCAATGGACTGGCCTGCTTTGCTCATACCCAGCCAAGTCCAAAGTCAAGGTAGGGCAAAGGAGGGGATTTTCCCAGGCTGGCTTGCTCTGGCCTAGTCTTGGGCTGGGAGAAAGGGACATCGTACCAATTAGTGGCTCAAAATCATTCTATGAGCTCACAGAACCTTACTGGTGTCCACGAACCCGCCCCAGGCTGGGAACGAGGACTTGGTGCAGACGGCTTCAGACCGTCCTCCTCCATCTTTTCTCCTAAATCGAACATGCTCATCCATGACCTTGCCTTCTCTTTCGAGTGTTTTTATTAAAAAAAAAACCCAAAACCAAAACCAAAAACCTTAAGGTGCTTTCCCCTGAATAAAACAGGAGCTTTTCAAGAAGTCAGGGCAGCGGGTCCCAGCCTAGCCCTCTTGCAGGGGTCACCTCTCAGGAGCTGTGGGGCATGACATGGGGGAAGGGGTCTCGGCCACGTGGTGGGGGTGTTCATCTTTCGACCTCACAAACGCTTCTTGTTTCCCCTGCAGAGCTAACTGCCAGCTGCATGGAGGGGACACAAATCAGTGCTCGCACCTGGGGCAACAGTCCTCAAAAATTACTTCAAACACTGTAGGGGAGAGTTTTTGTCAGACCCAGTTGTAAGTCTAAAGCCACCGATTCTCTTCTTGCTCTGTTTCATCTGGGAGAGAACAAGGATGTGATAAGCGCTGTTGATCGAGGTTTTGATTTTGTAGGACAGACCTCACCTCTATTTATTTCCTGCGTGTTTTCTAAGCCTAGAAATACAATCACACTTGTGGGGCTGCTGTAATTTCGAAACCTGCATCAGGGAAACCGTTAACAATCTTGTTGGCGTGATTCGTGCGGGTAAACAACATAGATTTCCCTCTGAGGGGCTGTGGTACGAACTGCGTGGAATCCTGATTTCTGGCGGAGGTGGAAGCGAGGGTGAGACTTGACCCTGGCGGCAGGTCTTACGTTCTTAGTTGATACAGAGATTTGGACACGAGGCCAGCCGTCAGGTGAGTCACAGATTAACCAGGTGAAATCAACATACAAACAAACCAACGTGTGAAGAAGAGATCACGCTGTCTGCCGACTCTGTTACCACAGTGAACAGAGAGCTGTTCCTTTCTTACAACTGACATTTTTATGAATTCTAAGCTAGAAAATAGGATAGATGCAAGGAGACAAAATTTCAAATTGCGTTAAGAGAACGAAACTTACGAATGGCATCCATTTCAAGTATTGCTTGCTTGGCCTGAAAGAAAGAAAGAATCGCTTTAATTGCAATTACTTTTGGTTTTTTCTTTAAATTACCAGTCATTATACAGAAGACCTATATTACCTCTACATCGTACCTGAAGAGGGGATTTATGAAAAGCTTTAAACAACTCATTATTTCTTTGAGGCACTAATGCATAGTTCAAGGGCTTCAAGAAGACGAGCGCCCTCCGGTGGACAGCGGACGCTATGCAATGGAGGCACAGGCGCTAAGCTCACAGCCCCCATCTGGAAGGAAGCCATAAAGGGCAAGATAGGACCCACCTTTCAGGGTTGCTGGTAGACGCACATGATAGGCACTCAACCCTATGTAATTAGCACCTGCCCACCAAGGGACTGGGCCAGATAATCCTCTACTCTGGCTTTCTTCTCCCCTCCACCCCAAAATTCGCAGCTTTAAAGCTTTAAGGCTTCTTTTCATTGTTATTGCCGCCAATGATATTAACGTTTAGGGAATTATAAAAAGTTAATTATCCTAACACGAATCCTATGGCCTAAGAATGCAAAGAGGGGAAAAAAAATTACTTTAAGTAGCCTATCTTGCCCCCTGTGTCATTTTCATAGTTCAAGTGTCCTGTAACTTAACTTACAAACATTGGGCGAAAAATCACCTTAAAAATAATTTGGTTGTATTTTGCCACACTGCACTGATAGTGCAGTAAAAAGGTTTAGGGTAACTGGTAATATTTAGTTAAAAAAAAAAAAGTTGGGGCACCTGGGTGGCTCAGTGGGTTAAGCCTCTGCCTTCAGCTCAGGTCATGATCTCAGGGTCCTGGGATCGAGCCCCGCATCGGGCTCTCTGCTCAGCAGGGAGCCTGCTTCCTTCTCTCTCTGCCTGTCTCTCTGCCTACTTGTGATCTCTGTCTGTCAAATAAATAAAAATTTTTACAAAGAAAAAAAAAAAGGACAGGAGGGAGGTTAAAAAAAAAAACAAACCTAGATGCAACCACCATAAGTTTGAGAAAACAAATGGTTAGATTTTGATGACATTGATGTTTTTATCATAGAGTCAATTTGAGGTTTCTAGTTGGAACTAATTTCAAACACAGATAGGAGCTCAATTTCTGTGAAGTGCATTTCTAGAACCAGGTGGATATATAAAATGCAGAAGGTGGGGCGCCTGGGTGGCTCAGTGGGTTACGCCTCTGCCTTCAGCTCAGGTCATGATCTCAGGGTCCTGGGATCGAGCCCCACATCAGGCTCTCTGCTCAGTGGAGAGCCTGCTTCCCCCCCTCTCTCTCTTACCTGCTCTCTGCCTACTTGTGATCTCTCTGTCAAATAAATAAGTAAAATCTTAAAAAAATAGAAATGCCGAAGGCTCTACTTTTATCTTTATTCTCAGTCTAGAGCAGAGTGAGTGTGAATATCCTGTATTTGATAAAGAAAATGCTTATTTCCGAGAAGTTTCCTGGTATCTATAGACTTAGACTTGAAGGACTTAGTATTTCCCCCGCCCCCCATCTTGACATTTACTTTCAGAAAAGTACTATTCCCACATTTTCCTCTAGGAGTCAGCCAGGGACCATCACTGAATCGAAAGACCGGAAGGAGGTTGGGAGTCACAGGAACGAATTTCCAACAGCTCATGGTAACCTCGTTAGATGGTAAGGCTTTTTTGATGTTTACAAAAATTCCCCATTAGGCATTTCTTTTGTTTACTAGGAATAAACAGATTTTGAAAGCTTTGGAGAAAAAGATCTAAGAAGAAGCCTTGAAGAAAGAAGTGAAAAGTTCAACTTAGTAATAAACCTGCTTAAATAAAATAGAAAATTATTATTACATCACAGTGGATCAAGTATATTAAATAAATGTATTTTCATTGCCCCTGGGAGCACTGTGGAATGTGGCTCATGCTTGCTCCGTGCACCCAGACAGACCTGGGTCTGACTCAGGCTCAGTCTCATACGAGCTGTATAAATGTGAGCAGAGAACTCACACATTGCTGAGTTTCTGTTCTGAGTTTTCTAGAATGGGGAGAGTAAAACCTTCCTCAGAAGGTGTTTTGCTGAGGGTGAAATACAAAGTGGTCAGCCCACTGTAGGTGTGCTCAAGACGTCGCTACGGAAGAAATAATGTTTAGATTCTGAAAGTCAGGAATTTGGGTAAAAGAGTGCAGTTCTGTTGTGACTGTACAAACCACGTAAACGTATCAAGTGAGAACACACAGATCTTGTGTGGGAGAAAGAGGACAGGTACGCAAGCCGGTCTGGTTTTGTAATGGCCTTTGGGGATCCTTTGGCAGCTCTGATTTTCCCAGGAGACAGGTGAACCGTGGGTGGGACCTATCAAAGCCACTCTGTCATTGCTCAGGGCGGTCCGGGGCACAGGGCCAGCAGCCGGGTCACTAACCATGAAGAAAACGCAGTCACTTCTCCGCCTGACTTACCTCACATCTCACAACGCCCTGATGAGATGAGACTCACGCTTTGTTCCAACAAACACCTATGCACACTCATTTCCCCGGTGCCAAATCAAGGCAGACAGCCCCGGAGAACACGCTTCAGATACACAGAGCAAAACAGACGCTCGTTGCTCAGAAATGTCCCTGGTCCTAATTCTGCAACCCCGCCACCCCCGGTCCGATTCTCATGACCGCCATCCCCCCTTCTGCTCCACGTCCCTCCTCCCCCAGCCCAGCAAGGGCCGCTTCACCATCCATAGGACGATCCATTCTCTACCCGCACCTTGGCTCCCAGCTGCTTTATCTCGGATCGCCCCTTCCTTCCACTCCAGAACAGCAACATAATCAGAATGGCCCCAGGACCTTAGCAGTGCCCAGAGCTCTCCAATCCTCTTTTCGACCACAGACCTCTGTATTTCCATCTCCCCACCTTTCAATTCCCGCTGAGCCAGTGTTTGGAATCTGCAGGCCAGCGGTCCCTCCAGTGGTGCCTGTTCTCTCTGTCAGCTTCATGCTCCACTCAGCTTGGAGCTCGTGCTCAATGCCTGTGCCGATTGGCACCCACGTTTCCCTGCTGCTAAGCTTCCCCTTTCGTGGCTCTGCTGGGCCTCACCCCCTGTACCCTGTTTCCTTGACACTAGTTTCTAAGCTGCTGAGCAGATTTCCGAATGACCTCAGCACACCGATCTGTGGTGACCCCCTCCGTCGGGTCTTGGATGAACAAATGATTGTAGTCATCCTTACAGACTGGTCTATTTCCTTTAGCAAGTGTTTGGAGCCTCGCCACTCTCCCTCAGGCGCCCACACCCACCTGGGATCCCCCCAACCGGGCTCGCCAACCCGACACACAACATCATCACCAACTCCAGGGAAATCAAAAATTCTTCATCTTCATGCGAGTCCATCTCAAATTTCTCGGCCCTGAATCATCTGTCTTCTCCCCTGGCTCTGGGAGGGAGGTTTCCACCTTCGCAGAATACTCTCTTACCCAGTGCTCCTGACCCCACCCTCCCCGCTTCCCGGGGTGGGTTCCAAAGAGCACCCCTCGGCTTATCGTTTCGCTCTCCTTCCCGCGCCCACTGTCACGTCCACGGTGTTCGCCTACGACGATGCCTCGCTCTCATCTTGCCCCTGCTCAAGCCACCACCTTGCATCTTTCCTGCGTTTGTTCAAGTCTGCATTCCGTCTGCCGCTTCTCATTTCCGCATGTCTTTTTAACACCCTGCAAGCTCTCCCTGATCTCTTAGCTGCCAAACCAAATCTGGATGCTCCTGTTGGAACGGCTGTGCCGTCCCGTCTGTGGCATTTGAGCCTCTAGCTACCCGCTTCTTCTTTGAGATCCTTTCTTTCCTTTGTCCCCACGCCTTTCTCCTTCGGTTTTCTTACTACTTCCTGGCTCATTCTCCCCACCGGCTTGCGGATCACTGAGATGTGATTCCCAGGAGTTCGTTCCTTTGCACACTTTCCTGGGCCGTCCTATGGAAGCTAGGGGCTTCAATGACTGTCTGTGTCCAGAGAGCCTCCAGATACGCAACTTCTAAGACCTGAATTTCCACCTAGACTGACTCGCCTCCACACACGCCACTGTGCGAGCTCCTCCTTGCTCCCACCCAACCGGTTCCTCCCCTTGGCAGCCTGTCTCAGAACTCAGCACTGTCTCCTGGGCCCAACCCCTGACTCATCCCTGACTCCTATTTCTCTCTCTGTCCTCATGCACCTTGTGGGCAACTTACGTTCCCTCTTCCTCTGTGAGAGCTTCTGCATCCACTCCCCGTCTGTTGCTGGGGCTCCCGGAAGTGCCCCTTGCCTGTTTTCTAGACCACCACGGTGGCTTGCTGATTCTCCTCCTGTCAGCGTCACTCCTTCAGCTCATTTATCACCCTGTCCCTGCAGTTACATGCTCAGAACACAGGGGAGATCATGCCAACCCCTTCCTCCATAGCCTTCAGTAGCTTCCTACCCCCAGACAGTCTCACTCCTTGGTGTGTTGCCTCCAAAGACCTTCGCAGCCCACCGGACTGCTTTCCACCTCTCCAGCCTCACCTCCTGCTCTGTCTCCTGAGGACCCAGCCCTTCCACTGAGGTACCATCTGTGGGCTGGGAACAGGGTGCACCTGGTTTTGTTTATGCTGCTCCCTCAGCTTGGGTTTCCTCTTCCTCCTCTTGATAAAAACATTCCTCATCCTTCAAGACTGGGGTAGGTAAGAGGCATTTCCTTCCTTTCCCTATTCACCTGTAATTGAACAGTTTATCCTTCCAGAATACTTGGCTTATACCTCTATTAATTCATCCTCTTTAGCAAACAGTTTCTTGTTTATATGGCTGGCTCTTTCATCGACAAATTCTTTCATAACCGAGTCTGTATCTTCTTTCCCTAGCATCCCCACAGAACCTAAGCTTGCTCTGATCACGATGGGTGTTTAGTGGAGCTTTGAACACTTCTCACAAATGTATTCTACTAGTTCTCCCAAGATTTTCTTGTAGTCTTTTCCTTAATTTTAATTTGTTCAAGCCTCAAAACAAAATATAACAACAACAACAACAAAAACCTTTGGGGCACCTGGGTGGCTCAGTCAGTTCAGCATCTGGTTCTTGGTTTTGGCTCAAGTCATGATCTCAGGGTCCTGGGATCAAGCCCCGTGTCAGGCTCCAAGCTCAGCAGGGAGTCTCCTGGAGGACTCTCCCCCTCTCCCCCTGCCCCTACTTGTGCTCTCTCTCTCTAAAGTAAGTTAATAAATATTAAAAAAACAAAAAAACAACCTTTGACAATTTCCCTGTGTGTGAATCTTCTTAATGTACCTGATGGGTTGAGCTGATCCCATCTGTATCCTCTCTCTCAATTTTCTTGATCTGGAAGGTTAAATTTATTCCTGGCAGGCTGCCTTCTGGGACTTGAATTCCTTCACATTTCCCTGTTTGTTGACCTCATCGTCTTACCTTTGCCGGAATCTTGGCTGCGTGGTTCTCCAGGATCAGCCTCTTCAGGTGCAGAACCCACAGGCGCTTGTCCTGCTGGGACTTAGCCTACCAGAAGGCAACATGGACAGTCAGATGACTCGTGCCTCCCCCACGCACAAGATTAGACCCTCTGATAACCCTCTGACAAGGTGGGAGACACACCGTCTGGCCAGAAGGGTCTGGAAAGGCCGGCCAACACACGGCGCTCCTCCTTTCCAAGAGCGAGCCCCGCAGGGATGGGAGGGCCCGGCTGTTACCTGAACTGTGTGCTGCAGCTTCGGGTTCTTATAGTGGAAGACGCTGAAGCTGAGCGGCTCCTTCGGAATCACTTCCACAAGCATGAGGTTGCCGCACTGCGCAGGACAGCAGAGGGAGGGTGAGGCACGCTTGGAAGAGAAGGGAGTGAGGCCCCCGCCCCTGCCCAGCGCTCAGACCTACCAGGATGTGGGCTTTGTACGTGAACGTGTCGTCTCTTTTCTTTGTGATGAGCAGCAGCTTGTCAAAGAGGAAGAGCGTCCGCTCGTTCTTGGCGCGCTGGATGCGAAAGGTGCCTTCCAGCACCAGCTCCCCGTAGCTGGTCAGGTCTGGCCCCTTCCAGTTAGTCAGCAGACTCTGTATCTCCTGAAAAAGTGACCATTCCGGGTGACTAAGCAAGGAGGTGGGAGGATGTGGCCACAAGGACATGGTAGCCCATTTGCAGACTTTCAAGAATGGGGCCTGAACATCTCTGATGGGGTCTAATGGATCTGTTTGGCGTCCAATGGTGTCTAATGATCCATGACCTAAACCCACATATAGGGGTGCTGTCACTTAAGGGTTAATGGAAATGAATCAAGTTGTTAATTGCTGAGTTGCCAATTACTTATTTCCATTCCTTGAGAATCCTTTCCTAGGGCCGCTGACAACACTTAGGACTCTGAAAAGCTGGGTAAAAGAGGACACAGGTATGTGACCTTCTCCGAAAGGCGTCTTTCTCTTGACTTTCTCACCCATACTCTCTGCACAAAAACCTTCAGAGCTACTGACGTGCAAACCTTCTTCCAGAAACTGAAATCCATACTACATATAAGGAACTCAGAACTAAGGGCGGTGAGAAGACACGGAAGATGCATCTTAGAAATTTCCTGGTATTAATCCCATTTGTTGGGGGAAAGGAAATGAAGTTCACATCACCACATTTTTAATGGCACTTGATAAACATCAACTGAGAACAGGACTTTGAAGTGTCTTTGGGACGTGCCGTAAGTCCACACCAGTGTTTTTTAAGGAAGCGGATTTTTTACTGTTTTGAAAAACGAAAATATTCGCAAATAGCATTTAATTAAGTAGCCCAGAGGACAGCCCCAAATTTCACTGGTTGAAAGTAGAAAAGGATAGGAATGGAGATAAAAGTCTGGGCCAGAGCCTGGTTTAGCAGTGTCTTCAGAATGCCAAACAGATTTCTAAGATGTGAAAAACCAGTCATTTAGCCATTTCTGAATATGCGATGGATGTTATGTCCGCGGAACATGCGGCTGATGAAACATGAAAGCTTTTCTGACTATTCTAAAAACCAGACATGGCCTGGAAGACTAGAATGTCACCTTCGCTTGATTTCGGAGTGTCAATTACTTCATACCACACTCTGGCGGTCTATAGATGAATCCTAGAATTTTGTTTTGATTTTTGAGCTCAGTAATGTATCTTTTGGGCATAGGGGCTCTGCACAGCATGGAGTCACTCTGGGCTTTCATGTCTCACTCCAGGGACACAAGGGAGCCTGTGACCAGCTTCTAGGCCCACATGAGCTTTTGTTTTTATTTTT
Source organism: Meles meles (assembly GCF_922984935.1). Taxonomy (NCBI): domain Eukaryota; kingdom Metazoa; phylum Chordata; class Mammalia; order Carnivora; family Mustelidae; genus Meles; species Meles meles. The sequence continues at coordinate 16,221,605 of NC_060070.1, forward strand.
TTCATTAAAAACTATTTATTTATATGAAAATTTAAAATTTTTGCACAGTCAGGGGTGGGGGAGGGGCAGAAGGAGAGGGAGAAGCAGATTCCCAGATGAGCAGGAGCCTAACACAGGGCTTGGTCTCAGGACCCTGAGATCATGACCTGAGTTGAAGGTAGATGCTTCACCGACCGAACCACCCAGGTGCCCCAATCTTTTGTTTTTATTTTTATTTATTTAAGATTTTATTTATTTATTTGACACAGAGAGAGAGAGAGAGAGAGAGAGAGAGAGAGAACATGCACAGCAGAGGGAGCGAGAGAAGCAGACTCCTAGCTGAGCAGGGAGCCAGACATGGGACTCGATCCTAGGACCCTGGGATCATGACCTGAACCAAAGGCAGATGCTCAACAGACTACACCAACCAGGTGCTCCGACCTTTTGTTTTTAAATAGTGAACCTGGGACATGATCATTGGATTAGCATTTATCAAACGTCTCTGAGGATTTAGGGTCTAGAACACTGGTGCTGGAAAGAGGCTTAGCAAATCTCTTGTCTGTCTTATTTTAGAAACAAGGACTCTAACATGCAGTGGTGAGCCTCATCCCAGGTGGAGTGGAAGAGAACCTGTGTCCAGACTTAGCTCTCCTTTCTCTGAGTCCCTGCCCCACACCACACATGTACCAACCCACAGTTCTGCATTCACTAGGGAGACAGGAAGTAAGACTCAAAAACCCTTCCAACAGCTTAGAGAAAGTTGCTTCCAAGAAGAAGGACTTATTTGTCATTAACATAAGCTGAGGGTGCAGGAGACTCCAACTTCTAACCTGGGTAACTGAAGGGGCTATGAACAAACTGTTTAAGGTTATAATGTAATTTCCCTTAAATACCACCTTAAACAGTGATCAAATTAGCCACGTCCTCATCTTTCTTCAAGGAGACCTCCAATGAAGATGGTGGAGGAAATGGAATACTTGAGCAGCCTTGGAATCTGATTTGAAAATTGGTAGGGGCACCTGGGGGCCTCAGTAGGTTGAGTGTCTGCCTTCAGCTCAGGTCCGGATCCCAGAGTCCTGGGATCAAGTCCCATATCCAACTTCCTGCTCAGTGGGGAGTTGGCTTCTCCCTCTCTCTCTCTCTCTCTCTGCCGCTCTCCCCTGCCCCTGCTCATGCTCTCTCTCTCAAATAAATAAAGTCTTTTAAAAAAAGAAAGAAAATGGTAACAAGTCCATGCCCCTGCAGCACCATCAGGCCCCGCCGTCTCAAGTTCACCTGCAACCGGACGGCGTGCTCATGCTTCCTCTTCATGTCGTTGATATGCCAGGCCACTCGCTGCATCGTGTCAATAGCATCAAGCACCACGTCATAGCCTTCAGTGTCCTTGTCAAGGTGATTTTCTATTTCCTTTAAAAAAAAAAAGACAACTAGTTATTTTCACTTTTTTCTCATATAGCCAGTTACACACACGATGTATTTCATTCATACAGAAAAAGTATTTCACTTTTGCCTCCACTTACACGCTACCATCATGCCTTAAGAATCAGATAGTTTACCAGAACAGACTTGCAACAAAATGGTAAGATGGGAATGAAAATGGGGGGGGGGGGGAAATAGGAGTGGATTAGAATTTCACGACAAGGAAGATAAAAGAAAACACTTTATAGTCCATTAAGTCTCGTAAGGATGCAACAGTTACAATAGATACAAGAGTTGCTATTATGGTTGGAGACTTTGGAGTTTCCTGGTAGCCAAGGGTAATAGAGTTCTCACCCTTACAGGATAGAAAACACACTTTCCTTTTCCTCCCAGAGGAAATATAATGTGTTAACACGGGACTATGCAACAGACCGAACCACAGAGTGGACAGTATCTTTATTTTTTAAGATTTTACTTATTTATTTGACAGACAGAGAGAGAGAACAAGTAGGCAGAGAGGCAGGCAGAGAGAGAGGGGAAAGCAGGTTCCCTGCAGAGCAGAGAGCCTGACGTGGGACTCGATCCCACGACTCCAAGATCATGACCTGAGCTGAAGGCAGAGGCCTAACCCACTGAGCCACCCAGGCACCCTGGACACTATCTTTAAAAGTATGTCTATAGCAAGTGACTTTCCTTGTAGTCAAGGCTTTAAAGCCCCAAATGAAGTTCATGAAATACAAGCCTTCAGAGTATTGAGAATGATCTCATGGTTCACGTATTCTCCGGCGATCAGCGCTCAGGTCAGCCCTGGAGTTCCACAACCCCAGGGACATGACAGGGACATGAGCTCTGCTCTAATTCTTTCCAGCACAGAAGACACATGTCCCTAGACCCCTCAAGAACCTATGGAGAGGGACTGTTGTATCATTTATTTAATTCTTTATCTACTCAATAGTAACGACCAGAGAGCTGGGGTCAATAAATGATTATTAAGTTGATGCTCTATCTTCTTAAAACAATAACAGTAATCTATACAAATATGTAAAACAGTAAGAAGACAGTATAGTCAATTTGATCATTTCTGGGACATCAGTGATGTACATAATCATTAAGCCAAAGGATGGAGGTTGAATCTTATGGTAACTTATGAAGGTTAGTTCTTATGGTAAGGTTATGTTCTTATGGTAACTTATGAAGGTTATTATTTTATAATCCTACTTTGTAAATCTCTGTTTGCTTTTACTACATACTCAAGTTTTCCATCTAGCTAGAAACTGGGAATTCGCATTTTCTTTCCACGCTCAGACCTAGATGTTAGAAAGGCCCTATGAAACCATACCTGATAGCTCTCAGGTAAGCTCCAGATCTATAGTAGATTAGAAAAAATACCAATTTCTTCTTCTGGTCTGAGATGCAGTCCTGTCCAACAACAAGCAGGCTCCCGAGTACAGAGTGTTTTCCTGTGCAAACCTTCATGGATGGCTACACAGCTTTGAAGTGATGTAAACGACACAGAAGGAACCCTCTAAATCACCCTTCAAAGCAAAAATACTTCAAAGGCAACCAGAAGTTCATTTTTGATTATTCTAACCACCGTTCTTCATTACCAGTTGTTATGCACGGAATGCTTGTGTCCCTCCCCACCCTGCCAAAGCCACATGTGGAAATCCTAACCCCCCATTGTGCTGGTCTTAGGACGTGGGGCCTTTGGGAGGTGATCAGGGCATGAGGATGGAGCCCTCACGGAGGGGATTAGTGCTCTCATAGAACTCTCTTGCCTTTTCCCACCTTATAAGGAAGCAAGGGTGCAACCCAGGCAGCAACATCATCAGAACTTGACCACACTGGCGCCTTGATCTTGGCCTTCCCATGTCTAACTGTGAGAGATAACGGTTTGCTGTTGAAGCCACCCAGGCTATGGGATTTTCTTATTGCAGCCTAAACCAAGACACCAGCTCTTGATTTAGAAGGTAAGAGCTACGCTTCCCTATCAATTGTCTTTTTGTACGGATCTTGACTTGCTAGGTGTCCCGTGCTTAAGTGACTGCCATCTTAGCTTTGCTTTTGATTGACGGTTGCCTAACTATCTAGAAGGCTATGTTTAGAGATCACTGAGACACACTAGTCTTAAATGCCGTATTAGCACTGTCCAGGAGAGATCCTTCCTGGGTCAGGTATGATGTCAGCATGTCAGACACTGGTTTAGCAAATTAATCCCACTAATCTAAGAGGTCATGGGTATTAATTTAACAATTAAAATGATATCCCTGGTGTGGCTTCACAGGACATAAGATTCTCCAAACATGAGCCACCCAGCCAAACAGACAAAGCTCAGAAATTTCTAGTTGGACCATGAGCATTGTTAAAATTGCTGATGTGTGTGAACACAGCAAAACTGGAATGGTTATCCAAGTTGGAAACCTGGAATCATTTAAAAAGATACATATAAATTACAGGCTTGGTGATACAGATAAGAGCTCTGGATTAAAGTCATAAGATTTTAATGTAGTATAATCCAATAATAAAACAAAGCAATAGCTCACTTTTATGGACTGCCTGTGAGCTACAGTGAACACGGACCATTTACAGGATTTGAACCCAGAGCCTGGCCCCTAACCACCATGCTAGGTCCGCTGTGTGTTATAAGGGCAGTCCAATCCTATTAACCCAACAGGAATGACTTGTGAGAAAACTTTTCGCCAACTTTATCAACTTCCTTAGAGGGAAGACATGAGCATGTGAGAGCTACGTCTACCCTCGTTTCTAAAACCTCCTTGTATTGTATACAAATCGTGGAAATGCAATCAATACAATGGAGCGGTGCTAAGCCCAGCTCAAAGATCATTCATCACACCACTCATCGGTCTTCTCCTCTTTCCCCCCTTCTCTTTGCTCATACAAAAGCCAGTCTATGCCAGATAGCGCCCCTGCCCAAAGACCTACTGAGTCTAGCCTCTTGGAGATAAAACACACAGAAATCTGCTTTTCATTAAGGTGAGAGCTCTCTGCCTGAAACCATCCGCTGCCCAGAATGAGGCACTCCTAAGCCCTATCAGAATCAGAGCTAAAATGAATCTTTTCATTTGGCTGGTGTCAATGGGCCTGCAGGCCCAGAATATAAATATCTCTAATTCCTCAAAGCAGATTAGTCTGTTGTAAAGTACGAGTGTGGAAAACATTTCCATATGTCCACAGCCTTTTTCTGATCGTTTCCCCCCTCAGCATAATAGATCTGTGCACCGAATCGCCATCCCCTGGAACGTACTCAAGGGCCGGCAGAAACTTACGTGCAAGAGGAGATGATATTTGAGAATCCGCTGAACCGGCTTCAAGAGATAGGACCCCAGAGGCAGTGAGTGTTTCAGAGTTTCCTGACGTTCCCGGAAGAACTTGGCCACCATCTTGTTCCGCATGCACTCCGTCAGCACAGCCACGGACCTGTGAAAACGATCCACGTTTTTATTTGAGCTGTAGTCATACGATGGTATTCAAATTTTACATGCCCTAAAACAGGTAAGGGAGCAAGAGAGCTATATTTAGACTAAAATGCCCCTGGAAAAATTAGAAAAAGGTGTCTCTTTGGGTGGATGGATGAGAAAAGAGCGCTAGAGAAAGCTGGTTGTACGTGGACATATGGCTTCTAAGCAGCAAGCTCCTCCTCCCTTCCAGGGAAGCAATCCCCAGCCACAACACATGCTTGGCCAAAAGGGGATCTGAGTCAGGTGATTGCCCCTGGTTGTATTCCATGTGGGTATGGGTGCAGTGCTCGAACCGCACATCCGTATTCAGTCTCCACAGGTCAGACTGCAAGGACGGGGCACCTCTGTACCAGGAAAATGGAGCTCCTTCTTCAGGAGAGCCAGCCCCGTACTGGACATCTGTCATCCCTTTTGCTGGTTCCCTTTGTAGAAATCACAAACTGCCAGACACTCTGTGCAGATCTTCGGAGAATGTGACCCATTGGTTAACTCCTCTTCGAGAATCTTTGAACAGATCTCTCTAAAGGCAGTTTCTGAAACAGCGAGAGAACCTTACTTCTTTGGGAGTGTGCCTCAGTGGACTAGGAAAGCAGATCAGAGTTCCTTCTGCATCCCAGCTCCCCCGAAGGTGGTAAGTATAGCCCCCTAACACCCTAGGGGAATAATCAAAACGGTGTTCGTATCTTGTACATGAAAGCCAGTGAGCTCGTGGAGTCTCATACACACTTGTAAATTAAAATCATATGGTCTCATAACTTAGAAGAAAGCAGGTGGAAGTGATTTTGGTCCCTCTCTCCCCAAGTCAGTAATATGTTTTCAGGATTAATTTAGAAAATTAGAGCCAAACAACAAAATAAGAATCCTTGGAAGGAAGTGAGATGGAGGTCTCCTAATGAACCTATTAGAATTGCTTTTGGGCCCATGTGCTTTGAGAATTATCTGTCCAAACAGGTTTAGTTCCTCCAGAAGCTGATATTTCAAAACGACTCCTTATCATGTAGCCGAGGGTCTTTTTGAAGGTTCTTCCAGAGCCACAACTAGCTGCCCAGTTGTCCTCTGGCCAGCTGATGGCTTCAACTCCTGCCCAAGGACAGGGCACCTGCAACAGATTGGGAGGCGCTCACTGAACTCCGGGCTCAGGGCTCAGGGAGACAGCTGAGGACAATGACCTGACAGGGCCTGGGCCCCTCCTTGGGGAAAGGAGGAAGGGCTTGTGTCTCTTCCCAGCGAAACTGCTGGGGCGTGACTGGTATGAAGAAGGTGGACACCTGTCAAGGTGTGCTGGCGACATTCAGTATCTCTAGCCTGGATCCGAGGGGAGAAGAAATGTTGTCAGATGGGCTGTGACAGCTGGCGCTCTTAGCTTGGTTAGACAGTGGGAGGGAAGCAGACCGGGGCTTCAGAAAGCAAACTGGAGAGAGGGGGCCAAGAGCAAAACATTTTTCTGTGAATATGAAAACCACACAACCGGCGGGCAAGAACCGGGCAAGCCTGCTTCCCTGAGCGTGCTTTGCGAGCATCTCTTGGCTAACCTGTTTCTTTCCTTCCTCCAAGTTGAAGATACACAATAAAAAAGAAAAGAAAACATGCAAATACCGTAAAACCCAAAATAGAAAAAAAAACACTTCCTCTCCAGGAGACTGGTCTTCACTCTCCTCCCTGGGACTTCCTACTCCCTTCTTTTTCTTCTTCTTTTTTTCTTTTTAAAGATTTTATTTATTTATTTGAGAGAGAATGAGAGAGAGCACAAGAGGGGAGAAGGTCAGCGGGGGAAGCAAACTCACCACTGAGAAGGGGACTGAGGTGGGACCCGATCCCAGAACTCCAGGATCATGACCTGAGCCGAAGGCAGTTGCTTAACCAACTGAGCCACCCAAATGCCCCTTCCTACTCCTTTCTCTCATCTTTAGCTTCTAGGACACACAATTAAGTCCATACTACATTAATTTGTCTTTGTTGATTTGGTCTTCCCTACCACCCTATCCACGACTGCATTTAGTTGAGTCTGATGCTCAAAAAACCCCTAAAAGTTGCTAGAAGGCTAGGATATTAGTTCCCATTTCCTGCCAATGCACAGTGGGCTTGGGACCAGACTCCCTGGGGCTCTGGCATGAACCATTCTGCCTGTCCTTTGATCCTGAAGCAGCCTCATAGAGAAAAATCTACCTTTATTTTGTACTCTCCTTTCTTATTACTAAGGCCGAAAACTCTTCTTAATACAAACTTCCCAAATTGTAAATTCAGAAGTCATTTCTTCAAATGACCTGTGTATTACGAAACTTCCGCCGACATACTCCCCCAGACAAACCCTTCCAGTGTCTCCCACGCTGATAATGGGGGCCAGAAATGGGTTGATTCTTCAGAGTTTGAATGTTTTTGTTTTTGTTCTGTTTTCCTTTCCCTCTGGAGTGGAGTGGAGATGTTGAGGGCCGAGTCTGTGGTTTCTCGGGATCAGGACGTGGTACCATGTTGGAGTTTAGCTTCCAGTTCATGGGATTTGGTTGGGGCATCCGACAGTTTTTTTGCTGCCTTCAGCACAGAGGTGGAAACCACTACTGTAGGAGAGAGCATTGCTTAAGTGAAACTGTAAACTCTGGGTATGTCTACTGACAAGGATATGCTGATAGCTGTACCAACTGGCATGTAGGTTTTTGTGGTTTTTCTTTGGTTTTTAGGGAAACCTGGGAAAACATGGTTGACCAATAACCAAATACATCCCCACAGCACAACATCCTGACCAGTGTTTAGAGAGGAAGACTACAGTCTTCAGTGGAAAGTGTTTGTACATAAGTCTCGGCCACTGGCTTCATATCTTTGGGTCCAAAGTGGCTTTCTGGGGCCACTTCTGAGCAGGCATTCCATTTGTTTTCCCCTGCTGTGGTAGCTGTGGGAGGGGAGGGCAACCTGCGGGCTTCTCTTTAAGGTGGATCCTGTCGCCCCCTTTAGACTTACAGACATGTTTCCACCAAGACAGACAACAGAGTAGGTCGCTCTTATCTTCCCGGCTGGTCCCCTAAGAGAATGACTCAAGTTCTGCTGAGAAACTTTACAAGGATGTCATAGCATGAGGTCCAAGGTTGGAGAAATCTCCATTCAAATCCCAGCTGGGCCACTCATGACCTACGTGGACCTTATAAAATCAGCCAACTGTGGGAGTCTCAGTTCCTTCGTGCATACGCTGGGTTGGGACAGAGTGACGATGAGGAAGCAAACGTGGAGAATCTATCCTAGTGTGCCCGCACTGGGACGCATGCTTCGGTTTTCTGGAATCCCTTGGCATCTCTGGATTATTGTGCAAGTTAAATTCAACAACATTTTGCGCTGGTAGCATTTAACACAGTGATTAGGACTCAAGAAATGCTCAATAAAAGTTTTTTGCTGAAAAAAAGAAATGACGACATTGACCTTCAGCCCGGCTCCATTACGGAAATGGTTATGATACTGTCCATATGACATTCCCTCAACTGCCCTCCTGTGTGGCTCCCCAGATCAGCAAAACTGAAGCCACGATCCAGGGGAGATGAGGAGTCCTTTTTATGTAGTTCTCAGAGCTTCTATAGTAAAAATATTAGATAATTTATCCCCAGCTAGATGATATAAACTCATTCTATGTGCCTCCCAAATTCTTCAAATTGTGCCATGTGGCAAGGGAGGGGGCAGGCAAGAATTCGAGCTGAACACAACCAGTTCACTTAGTTTTCCCCTGAAGGATGCCTCCCGATCTTTTCAGTCTCTTGCACAACATCCCTCCCACTGGCTCGACCAGGAGTCCCTCAGCTGAATGGATCCCCACCCGGGTACCCCATCACCCATTCTCAGCACGCCGTGGGGTCTCCCCATGGCATTCAGTGCCATGCTGGGCTCAGATCACCTGCCGCCAGCACGCGCTGGACCCCTCGACCTGACCCTGGATGCAAGTGCCCAGAGGCACTACTGCTTATGGCCAATGTGTACCTTGGGTAGTTGGTGCAGTACTGCGTGTAGATGTGGAACTCTTCACTCTGCAAGGACACAAAAGAGACTTTCAGAGGCAAAAAAAAGCACAGGCATCAATAGGCATTTAAAAATAACAAAAAAAGAAATATTGTTCCTAACCATAAACTGGGCTCTCTCATCACGCAGGCCCGTCTGAGCCCCCGTGGCAATTACCTATGCCTTTTTATCTACTGTGGTTCGTACTAGACTCCCCCTACACTTGAACTCACCGGAGGTCAACAGACACTTGCTGAGCACCTGCTGTGTTAGGTGAATCTGAAGGTGAAAAGGAAGAGGAGGAAAGTAAGGTTTCTGCCCCAGGTACTTATAGACCTCCAGTGGATTTGCAAAGGAAAAGAGAAATAGAGGTAGATAATTTAATTATGGTGGTAAGAACATGGCGGAAGTATGTGCAGGGCACAACACAAGAAAACTGCTGTATACTTTCGGGCCTTCGTAGATACAATTACCTCTGCCCACTGTCTTTCCACCGCTTGCACTGGATAGCTGCTACATGTCCTTTGACATTGAACTGAGGCTTTGTTTCCTCCAAGGAGCCTCCCTGCAGCTTAGGCACAGCCAACTGCTCCTACTCTAGGCTTCCACAGCACCCAGATCTCTGGCAGCATTTACCAAAGGACAGTGACCTTTTCTCTGCACCTGCGTCTCCCGCTCTAGGTGCTGAGTTCCTGCGAGGTAGGGGCCACGCTGTGTTCATCGGGCACAAACTGCTCGCTGAACCGTAGAATCCCTCTCTTTTCTACCAAACTTAGAATTATTTGAGAGCAGGATTCATTGTTCTTCTAAATTTGAACATGGAATTACATTATGAAAAAGAGACATTAGGTTAATTGGTGGTATTTCATATTCTGCTCTTTTTACTTCTTTTTAAAAATTTTAAAAAAGATTTTATTTGACAGACAGAGAGATCACAAGTAGGCAGAGAGGCAGGCAGAGAAGGGGGAAGCAGGCTCCCCGCTGAGCAGAGAGCCCGATGTGGGGCTCCATCCCAGGACCCTGGGATCATGACCTGAACTGAAGGCAGAGGCTTAACCCACTGAGCCACCCAGGCGCCCCTCTTTTTTGCTTTTTAAGCTACTTCATGCTAGGTTCACACGTGACTCCAAGAGAGTGATTTTTTTTTTTTTGTAATTTAAATGCTTTAATTTTTTTTCTTATTTAAAAGGAATGTCTACTTAGAATCCTTTCTGTTCACTTAACTAGGACTGGATTTAAAATATTGATTATAGAGTCTCCAGCATACATGTAAAAGTAGATAGGGTGGTGTAAGGAATCACCAAGTATCCATCACTTGACCTCAACAGTAACTCATGATCTCCACCCACATACTCCCGTTTCCCCATTCCTGACACAAATTCTAGACATTGCACTTATCTCCAGTGTATATCTCCAGTATAAGGACATTTACAAAGAAGCATCACCACAATGCCATTATCACATTTAAATAATTCCACAATATGAATATTCAACAGTCACTATGCAAATGTCCTATCTTCTTAATTTTCTTTTTAAATAGTTGGCTTATTTGGTTTGGAGTCCAAATAACTCCACAGAGCAACGGCTTGGTATCTCTTAAGACTCTTCTAATCTACAAATTCCTCCCTTTATCTTCTTTCCCCTTGCAATTTAGTTGAAGAAACCAGAAGGTTTGTCCTACAGAGTTTCTCGTGGTCTGTTTTGCCGGTTCTATCCCTACAGTTTCCTTTCATATGTTCCCCTGCACTGGTGTGGTTCAGGGGAGGCGTGAATAGATCAGATTCCATAGTTTGGCCAGAATACACCGTAATTGTATTGTGCTTCCATCAGGAGGCCCAGAACTATCTGGCCGTCTCTCTTTCTGTGATGCTGACCACCACTGGTCATTGTTGCCTGACCCATTAATTCACTGGGAGCTGCCAGATGGTGATGATCTCTGACTCCACTATTCCTTCCTCATTCACTAGCCAGAATCCTTCCCAAAAAAGGAACTTCCTTCTATTAACTGTGACCCTGCAGTATATAGTTGGTATGGGAGAGGCAGGATGAAGCCTCGATTCTTTTCCTTCATTTTCTTTTCTTTTTTTAAAAAGATTTTATTTATTTATTTGACAAAAAGAGAGATCACAAGTAGGCAGAGAGGCAGGCAGAGAGAGAGGGGAGGCAGGCTCCCCGCTGAGCAGAGAGCCTGATGTGGGGCTCAATCCCAGGACCCTGGGATCATGACCCGAGCCGAAGGCAGAGGCTTTAACCCACTGAGCCACCCAGGTGCCCCTTCCTTCATTTTCAAGATAACACATTGGTTCTCTAGCAAACACTTTGGGTTTTTTAAGCACCGTGATTCATGAATATAAACATATTTAGGGGGGTTCCATTGTTTTTCATTAATTCTCTTTACTGATGCTGAAATGATCCCGCTTGGGCCAGCAGGAGCCTCTTCTTTCTATTCATGACCTGATGGACAGACGCCAGGAATGTCCTTGTTTTCTGGAATGACAAGATGTTCCAGATCACCTTGTCCATTTCCTGCCCCACACTCTTTCTTCACGGGGCCCTGATTCCTTTTAGGTGCAAGCAGTGTCTGGATACCACAGTCAGGGTATTAGAGATGGTCTCGCCACTGGGTTAATCATTATTTCTAGGCCCTTGCAGTGGACAGAGTTAGGAAGATGGTGTTTTTTAAACATAAAGTAAATTCTTTGTTCAAATGTGGCAATTTGGTTTGGGAAGTGTTTTTAATTAGCGTCATGCTTACCCTGTGTTTTCTGTCTCCTACCAAATCCAGTTCAGTGACATGAACAAAAACACTTGCTTTATCCCACAAGACATTCGAATTCAGCATAATAATACCAACACCACCATATCTGCTATCATTATTGACAACGGTTAAAAATGCGTTTGCTATGTTTTCTCCATTGTCTATTTTAAAATCAACGGGGATTTCTTCTGTGCGATTATGCCACAAAGTGGCTGTATCAGTACACTCATCATTTTGCTCTCAATTTTTGGAGACTGTCTTTTTAACTTAAGTTTTATAATGATGAAAAATAATAATTACATGGTTTCAGGGTCACCTCTATAAGAAAGTGCATATTCATGGGACGCCTGGGTGGCTCAGTGGGTTAAGCCGCTGCCTTCGGCTCAGGTCATGATTCCAGGGTCCTGGGATTGAGTCCCGCATCGGGCTCCTTCCTCAGCGGGGAGCCTGCTTCTCTCTCTGACTCTGCCTGCTGCTCTGCCTGCTTGTGCTCTCTCTCTCTCTGAGAAATAAATAAATAAATAAACTCTTAAAAAATATGCATATTCAAAGAAGCCTAGCTTTTATTCCTCTCCATTCTGGTGTACCCCTCCATTCTTTATCAGTGATCAATTTTCAATTTTACAGTTGATTTTTTCTAATGATTTTATTTATTTGTCAGAGAGAGAGAGAGCACAAGCAGGGGGAGTGGCAGGCAGAGGGAGAAGCAGACTCACAGGGAGCCCGATGCGGGACTCGATCCCAGGACCCCAGAATCATGACCTGAGCTGAAGGCAGATGCTTAACTGACGGAGCTACCCAGGCACCCCTACCTACACTTGCATTTTTGTCACTGTCCCTGTAGAGCAGCTTTCTGGAAAGAGGACTGCTGGATTATAGGCTGAATTCAAATGTAATATCGCTAGATACACTCAAATTCTCCTCTGCGGGGCCTGTGCCGTTCCGTGCTCCCACAATTACAGGAGAGCCCGTTTCCCCACGGCCTCGCCAACTGCGTAGGCTGCCAGACTGTCGACATAGTACTTTATGAAAATTTAAATTAGTTGCCAGTTTCCCAAAGCTGGAAGATCAAAATATCTTGACTTCTGGTTTCTCCTAGAAAAGTATTAGGTCCCCGGGGCCTGGCACCCAGTTTCTTGTGACTCTCACCATACAGGGTCTTGGGTTGTTCTTGGTCTTTCTGGGCCCACACATGTGCCACACTCACACACTCCACAGAGCTGTGGAGCTCCGAAGGCCCTGGAGCGTCCAGCCCTGGCTCTGTGGACAAGATCCACAAAGTGATTTGCCCAAGGTCCTTAGTAATTTAAAGTCAGATGGAGCTTTTCTTGAGGTTTGTTAACACCGAGTTTCTTGCTTCTTCCCTGCCTGCCTCCCGCTGCACTAAACATGGGATTGACTAATTTCAGGTTGACTTAAGTTTAGGGACCTTTAGGATCATCTGAAATGCCAAACTGAAAAAGAATGGTTTCAGGGGCGCCTGGGTGGCTAAGTCAGTGAAGCATCCAACTCTTGACTTCAGCTCAGGTCTGGATCTCAGGATTGTGGGATCGAGCCCCATGTCGGGCTCCACTCCGGGGCATGGAGCCTGCTTAGGATTCTCCCTTCCCTCTCCCTTTGCCCTCCCCTCCTCCGTCTCCAACTCACACACACTCTCTCTAAATAAAGAAATAAAATCTTAAAAAAAAATGGTTTCAATGAAAATATATCTAAATTAAATCATATACCTGACCTACATACACCTATCCCCAATAAAGCCCCAAGCCTTCTGCACAATTGAATTGCTGTGCATTTTGTGATCTCATGGCTTATTCCAATATTAAATTGTTTTGATTTCAATCAGCTCTATGTTCTTCATGTAGAATCAAATGCATATTTGAGCTTAGATTTGTAAGCTCTGTGGACAATCCAAACAATGGTTTTATACAAAAATCAGTAGCCCCTAGTGAGTTAATCCTTAAGTGCCTTTTATTCAGTATATATGTTACCCCAAATCCTTTTTAGAATAGGGGGAAAGAAGACAATGATAAAGAAATTATATAAAAATAGGTATTTCTTTCTGATTCAACTCTGCCAAATTGTAATTAGAGATGCAAAAATTATGAACCAAATAAAAGAGGTAATTAGGGTGGGCCCATTGGGCACATGGGGCGCTCAGCTGTTTATTGGCTGAGTAACTGCTGTGAAGAAATCTGTATGATTTTAGGGTTTCTTCTGCTATGGGGTCCATCTCTTTCTCTGTCTCGCTGTCTCTCTCTCACAACATACCCATCCTACACACACACACACACACACACACTCTCATTTCTGAGAAGTTTTCCCTGGACACATGGAAAGGCTTAGTATGTAAGTAGCACGTGGGGGAGGTAACATGGACGTGAATTCACGCCAATGATACGAATGTTCAATGTCGCACTTTCTTGAGGATAATCTCAGTAAGTGGGTAGGGTGTGTGCGTGTGTGGGTGTGTGGGTGTGAGTGCCTGGGCGCTGAAGGGAGAAGGGCACCGATGGGAGGGGGGAGGAGGAGGTTCAGGAGAGATAAACTCTTTCTCCTTCCTAAATGCTGCCTAGGGTCAGCCCAGCTGAGAGCCAGGATAAGAGACAGAAATGAGGGTGGAGGCTAAGCAAGGAAGTGAGGAAACATGTTCCAGGTGTTTCTGGAGCCCGATCCGCTGAGAGACAGCTCGGCCTGCCCACTGGTGAACTTTTACTTCTGTCTCTCGAGAGTGGCCCCTGCAGCCCCTTGTGCTTTGAGAAGCAGCAGGTAAGAAGGACCGTAGTCTCCTTTTGTCAGGAAGGATTTCTGTAACCTCCACATGCCACAAAAGCAAGGTCAAAGATGAATCCGTGTGTGAGCCCCAGTGATTCAGATTAAAGCAGGAGTCAACCGCCAGCTTTCCCTCTTTCATTAATGGCCTCTCAATTAAAGCAATTTTCCATTCCTCCCCAGAGTCAAGCAGCTGGTTGTGCTACAGAAAACGTAACATCTTCTAAATTTCAGGGTGCTGAGTGAGAGGCAGGTTGGGCCAGCCCCAAACAGCCTCTCGCAGAGCCCGGCCTCCATGTGAAAGTGCGGCGCGCTGAAGTCAGTCTTCTAATTAAACTTGGCACTATTACAATGAAAAAATAAGATCTGGGAGTTGGCAACGTGGCACATAAACAGACTTTTATGTGAATAATTAAGCCGGAGCTAAGCCTATGCTGGACCGTCTTTAATCAACTTGTGATTACAGTTACCAGTAAAAGCCGGAGCGTTTCCGATCGCTCCCATGTTGTTTACGTGCTGGGCTCTGCTAACGAATCTTCTTTGATATACACAGTCCATCTTTTTACCCATTCCTCCCTCTTCCCTCTTCCTTCTCTTTTTCAAATTCCTGCCCTTTATGAGAATGAATTATGACACAGGCAACATGGGACAAGAATTGTGTGTGGAAGCATGCGTGTACATTTCACGTGTTAACACGTGGACCTCCGCACCCCCGCCCACAGTCATGAGGGTTTTATGCGCAAGCCTGTCATCTGCCCCTAAGGAATTACGCTTCAATAAAACCCGGAGCCTTGTGTTTGGATTCGAAACCACTGGATGGCTCTGTGGTTATAGGAAACGACCCTGAAACAAGTCCTGGGCCACATCCGGCATCTCCAAGTTCACAGGGCACTCTGCAGCTCTAAATGAGTGTTAGTGCCTGGTTGATCCCAAGCACCATCATGAACCTCACTCATACTTCTGTACCCTTGAAGCACAACTGCGGAAATCACATGACGTTTTGCTGCAAAATAATTTCCACAAGACCTTTTCCAAACAAAAGCTGGTGCAGGCTGAAGAGAAACTTGGGAAGATTCTGCAGAGAGAGGGTAGCATGTGGGAAGACAATGTAAAGGATTATCTTGTATGTTTCAGAATCCTGGTGCAGGGTCGGAGCTGACCATTTCATGAGCTTCAAAATCAGATCCTTCTACTTTTCTAAACCATCAAATCAGCTTAAGAAACATGTAGGAAAATGAGAATGCATTTTTAAGATAGAAGAGCTTAAGAATGAAGATTAAAAATCTGCCTCTCTTTAGTTCCCCGCTCCATGATAATTATATAGCCTAGTCTAGTGCTATATATATTGTAGGTAAAATACCTAGATTCTAACAGATTTTTGTAGCTTGTCTTGAGGCATTCTGTGTATCTTTATTTTTCAACATTATTCTATTCTGGATCTTCCTCCCCACCATGCTCAAATTTCTTTCCTAGGAAAGATGCATAAACACCATTCAGTAATGATACAAGTTCTAAGACAACTACTAAGTTAGCATTTCCTAACTTACTGGGGACAGTAACACTATTTTTTTTTTTTCCTTGCTAGTGGAAAAAAAGAAAAAAGAGCGAGAGAGATTAGTGGCTAACTTCATCCAGTATGGAACAAACCAGTCATTTCAACTTGAAAATGAAAACAGTTTGCAATCTGCATCTGTCTTGGTTGGCCCAGAAAATGAACCCTGCTTACCTTGGACACAAAACATTCTGCTATGGCCACAGGATCATTTTCACAGTTTTCCAAATCTTGTAGAAGTTCACTAAAAAAAAAAAAAATAGCCAGAAAGTATTAGATTATAGTCTGATGATTCAGAACATTTTATGTGACTCAGATGTCTACAGGTTCATATGACATTTACAAGGAATTTTTTTTTTTTTTTTAAAGTAAGGGTTTAACGATGGTCAAAGCCAAAGTACGCTCTTGAGGTGGGAGAGCAGGCAGGTCCAGAGGTGGCAACTGTTACAGGAATCATATTTAATTGGATAACTGAGGATCTATTGTTATTATAGCCAAGGCTTGGATTAGGGACTTGCCCAAGATCATGGTACCCTAGGGATTTAAACACAGGTCTAACCTTTAACTCTCCCACCTAGAGATAAGCCCTGCCTGCCATTTAAGTCTTCTAGATGGTTGGCATTGTCTGTATGCCTGTTCATACACACTTACTTATTCATTCATCAAATAGCTGTCTAGGTACCAAATGCCGGGCAAGGCATAAGAACAAACACATCGGTGAGCCAAAGGAGATACGGTCCCTAATGCCTGGAGCTTGGAATCCACTGGAATTACATGAAAGATCACATTAACAAATGTAAAATTATAAACAGAGAGGGAGTCCCTGCCTGGCTCAGTTCGTAGAGCATGGGACTCTTGATCTCAGAGTCATGAGGTCAAGCCCCATGTTGGGCATAGAGCTTACTTTAAAAAAATAAAAAAATAAACAAAATAAAATTATCAATGGAGATAGTGCTCTAAAGAAAAGATATGCTGGGAGGAAACATCTTTCCTCAAATGAAAACCTATCTTATTTTTTAATGGCAATAGCATTATTTTAAGGAACTGCATACTATTTCATTGTGTGGCTACAGTATAATTAATGTAACCCACTTCCTGTTAGGTAAAATTCTATGAATGGAATTCCTGGGTCAAAGGGCATCACAGAGTTAAATGGTAACGCATTTCCAAATTGCCGTATTAATACTTATTTTATTATGTTAAGTGTTTATTTTAATTAGAGGTATATTAAATATTTAAGAAAAAGTTAAATAGGGGCGCCTGGCTGGCTCAGTGAATGGAGCATGCAATTCCTGATCTCAGGGTCATGAGTTCAGGCCCCACACTAGGTGTAGGGCCTACTTTAAAAAAAAAAAAAGAAAAACTCAAATAGTAAAGCTAAATAATAAACACAAGCAGTCTCTTATTTTCTGTTTCCTATTCTCTACTGCCGTTCTCAAGAAGCATTCTCAACATCTTGCTCTTTCTATCCATAGCTCGAAACATGCCGATACAGCATTTTCAGCATTTTTCAATTTAAGATATTATTTATTTCTTAATTTCCCTGACTTCCTCTTGTCTGATCTCAATGGTTTCTAGTATGAAATTTGATTAGATTAAAAGTCAGAGCTTACATTCTGAAGACTGTAAAGATATATCCTCAGCGGAGCTTGGGAGTACACCATAATTACATTTTCTTTCTTGTACAACCATATTTTCCCTGGAGTTAAAATCCCCCTCCCACCCTTTTTTTTGTGCTTTGTTTTCTAAGTACACACCACTCATTTATCCTCAGACTTTGTGCTGGAAGTGTAACTTTTGCCTCCCTGTGTTCAAACATCCGATCACCCATGGGTTGTATTTTCTTGGTCATCTCCCGCTGGAGCCCTCGGTCCTCCTGCCTTCACCTGAACAGGTTAACCTGCTCTCCACACCTGCTGGGTTCTCCCAGCACCATCCAGATGAAGTACTTCTCCTGGCTCCTGTGTTAGATGCCCTGTTTCTTAGTTACCGTTTCAGATGTATCCTTCTTTGGGTGATGACAACATCTAGTAGTTGTCTGAGTCTAGGTCAAAGGTGATACATTTTCTGAGACTCTCCTTCCTGTTTTAGAATGTTCTCCCTTCCGACTTGGCTGGTCATATCACTGGATATAGAACTCTTGGTTGGAAATAATTTTCTCTGAGTCTTCAGGAAAATATCTGTTGCCTTATCAATTCCAGTGCTGCTGAGAACTCCAGTAACATTCTGATCCATGATCCAGAATTCGTGTGACCTGATTTCCTATTCTGGAAGCTCTTAGAGTTGTCTCTTTGTTAACATAATTCTGAAATTCTGTGATGGCTGACTTTGGGGTGAATCTTCTCGGGCACAGAACCAACTTGACTATTTGGGAAATGTTTCTGACCATCACTTCTCCAAGTGGTCCCCAGATTCCTGAGACCACTTCAGGAGTCTGTAAAGTCATGATTTTCAAAAGGATTCTTAGGCAATATTGGCTTTTTTACTTTCATTCTTTCATGAGCATACAGACGATTTTTTCAGAGGCGACATAACTCAGGATGAGGAAACAGATGGAAAGTAGAAGCTCACTTAGGAATCCAGTGATTTTCTACTAAGTCAGACAATAAAGAAATCTGCAAAAACGTAAACCAATTCCAATATATACAAAAGTGTTAGGAGGAAAAAGTCGTAAAATTATTTTTCTAAAAATGTGTGGGTTCATTATTGAATGAATTGAAGTCTTAATGATTTTTCAATTTTAATTTCTATAATATCTATAATTTCAGTATTAATTTTTATCATGGCAAACAAAACATCATACACCATAAATAAAAAAAAAGCTTTTTGAGTCCTTAGTAATTTTGAAGTATGTACAGATCCTTGGATCAAATAGCTAAGGAACCTCTATGCCTAAATTAGGTCTTTGATATTTCCCTTCCCCCGTTTTCTTTTCTCTCTTTGAAGTTCCTATCATTCACATTTTTAGATCTCCTCGTGTGATACTCTAATCTTTTCTTATTCTTCCTCTCCTACTTTCTATCTTCTTGTTTACTGTTCATTTTCTGGGAGACTTCAGTTTTATTTTCTGTCCCCTCTAAATGTTTTCCTTTCTCCTATCTGATTTTTAATTTCAGAGTGGTTTTTTTTTAAATATGCTCTTTAGATGGTTCTTAGGTTTCTGTTCTTATGAGTGCAAAATTTCTTCTCTCTAAAGATGATGATATTACTACTACTATTATTAATTATTTGGGGCTTTTCTTTCCTGCCTTTTGTTTTCTACTGAGCTCTCTTTATTCTGTTTGATCCTTCTGACTTCTGTCCTTCTTGTTAGAGGTTCTCCACAAATATCTGGGATCTTCCACTTTCCTTTCCTATCTGAAGGTGAGCAATGACAATGCCCACTGTAAACTGTGTGAGAAGTAGAGCTCTCTGTGGGGGTCCTGTTCACTCAAGGCAGCTGTTCTCCAACTTTATGCTATTATGACCTGTATATACTTAAACAATTCTGTATGTAGATTACCTCTACTCATATTTATTAGAAATTAGAATTAAATATTTTTGAAATAGATCAGTTCATTTAATAAATCTAATACATGTTAATATAAATAACTTTTGCAAAAAACAGATTTTATAAAACAAAAGTTAGTGAGAGGAGTAGTGCTGTTCTGCATTTTTGGGAGTCTCTAATGTTGACCTTAATGGAACACAGATGGTTTCTCATATCTGCTTCCACATTCAATCTGTTGCAATCTGTTATTTTTTTTAAAGATTTTATTTATTTGAGAGAGAGAGAAAGGGAGTATGAGTAGAGGAGGAGGGGCAGAAGGACAAGCAGACTCCCTGCTGAGAAGGGAGCCCAACATGGGGCTCCATCCCAGGACCCTGAGATCATGACCTGAGCAGAAGACAGATGCTTAGCTGACTGAGCCATCCAGGCACCCCTGTTAGTTTAATGAAGCACACAGAAAACAATCTAGCCTCCCAGAGATATGTCACTGGAAAAGAGAGGAGTCTTTGAATACCTATTCAGAAAATTGTATATAAAATTGTATATAAAATCAAATAAATTTGATATTATACTGAAACTGAACGTATGATAATTTCTTAGAGATCTATTGGAGTCTGAAACCATACAAACGCACTATATCCCACCCATTACTTTAAAATCCATTGGTCTATCTTACACATCAAAAGGATCTTTTACTAATGCATGATTTCGGGCTAGTCCCAATTTCAAACATTCATCCTTAATATTCTTATAAAGACATTCCTTTTGTAAGATTATTTTTCCTTTGGAAAATACAATCCTGATATTTGTACCAATATCTCTTACAGATGGATGGGTATGAATAAATTAAAGATAGCTGAAATCTAATCATTGGGACCTAAACACTGGATGAAGAAAAACGGCTGAAGAAAAGTAACAGTCAAAGAAGCAACATTTCTGAGCCAGTGATTTCCATTACTGGAGGATGGAGTGTTCCAGATTGAGGTTTTGTGTCCTGGTCTTTCAATACAAATCCTCTTTCTGAACAGAGAAGAATTTTGAGCAGAATTCAGCATGCTTAACAGGAATCCTCCTTGATGATAGTCAACTCCTTGTGTCCTATATGTTATGCTAATCAAGCCCTCTCTGAGCTTTAACTTCCTCTCCAGAGTGGACTACCTGGTAGGAGGAAGTGTCTCTGAGGACTCACCCAGGCTCTAGGTATACCTCACCTGTAAATGAATGACTGGCATTCATTGTTCAAATCAATGGCCATGGGCTGGATGGAGCTCAGACACCTTCCAGTCCAACCCTTCATTTTAAGGTGAGGAAATCATGGCTTATACAAGGGAAGGAGCTTACCTTAGTTTACACGGCTAATAATTAATGGCCACAGCTGGGGTTAGTATCAGAGCTGTTGAATCCCAGTCACACCCTCTCTTATAAACACATCTATTGAAAGATATACTTCCTGACCTACTCAAGAAAGCCAAGGGCTGGACTCTGCATTATGGTGTTTTCGATGAGAGACCTTGTCTACCAGTGAGCCCTAGCTTGAGTCACCTTGCTAGCTTTCCTTTACAATCATTTTCTAAAATAGGACAAACACTAAGGATGGTAATGGTGAGGAGGAAGTAATGGGATTTCTTTCGTGTTCATAGCAGGGCCTCTGTCTTACTATATTTGGCCCACCATCAATGTTTGCTCTCCATTCAACAGTAATTATTGCAAGGCTCCATGTCAGGCATTGCTATAGGTATGGAGGTATGGGATAAAGAACGTGGGGGTTCACCATGCTGATCAGGGGTGGTAAATGTTAATAACTAAATCCATAAAGAACATAGTATCCAACAAAAGAAAGCAGACAAGGATGGGAAGAACTGTACACTTTTGGTGGGAATACAAAATGCTGCAGCCTCTATGGAAAGCAGTTCTTCAAAAAATTAAAAATAGAACTGCTGTATGAGCCAGGAATATATGTTTTTGGGTATGTATCCAAAAGAACCAAAACAGGATCTTAAAGAGATATTAACACACTCATGGGCATGGCAACACTAGTCACAACACTAGTCACAACACTTCCACAAGATGTGGAAACCACTTAATCCATGGATGGATGAAGGAAATGTGGTACATATAAGCAACGAAATATTATTTAGCCTTAAAAAAGGGAGGAAATTCTGTAATCTGCGATAACATGGGTAAACCTTGAAGACATCATGCTAAGTGAAGTAAGCTAGTCACAAAAGACACATACAGCCTGATTCCATGAGGACTCTAAAGTAGTCAAATTCATTGAATCAGAGAGTAGAATGGTAGTCACCAGGGGTTTGATGGGGGATGGGGGGAATGGAGGAGTTGCTAATCAATGAGCAAAAAGTTCCAGTTAAACAAGGTGAGCAAATCATAGAGATCTGCCATACAACATAGTAGCCAAGTTAACAATGATGCATTGTACGCTTTAAGTTTTGTTAAGAGGGTAGATTTCATGTTAAGGTTTCTCACATAATACAATAAAATTTGAAAGCACCATTTTGCTCAAAACAGAAAAGCCTAAATGAAATTACAATAGAAACTCGCATGCCATAACACATTATCACCTAATGAGAAACGTTTACGTGAAAAATAATAAAATATTGGTTTTACTGAAAAATGAAACAAAGCAACACAATATGACAGTATGCTATGTGACACAACGCAGAGGCTGGGTGGGGCTGGAAGGGCACTGGAATGGTCATGGAAGGTTCTGGAAGGAAGTGATATTGGAGTGGGGGAGGGCTGAAGGAGAAATCGTTTAAGAGATCAGTTGAGCACACCAAGCTCATTCTGGGCTCACTTGTGTGAGGGTACAGAAAGGAAGCCACTGTGGCTGGAGTTTGGTGAAAATGAGAGTAGGGGAGATACAGAAAGAAGACTAACTACAAAATAATATGCCCTGTATGAGGGGAGCACAGATATGGCCACAGAATGGGATATATCAGCCCCTGAAGATACTTCAGAAAGACCAGGACCATCCTTCTAGAGAGTTACAGCCTAAGGGTGGGGACCAGGTTTCTCATGGCTTCAGTGTGTCTAATGAACAACTGTTCCTGTACAATGGCAGGAGGGAGTGATTCCTAGATTGTGTTTTGTACTCACAGCTGAGATTAGAATCACCCTCCCTTCGGGTTTTGGGTATTTTCCCTTTTCCCTGAGTTCCTTTTTTCTTTCTTCCTTTTTGAGTAGGACTATGAAAAGGAAGGAAACTTTTCTTACTTACTTACATTTCTTACTTGTTTGGGTGTGCACTTAGAGGAAACACTGTTCTCTTTTACAGAACATATTACATATAAAATTTTCTCTGACCAGGGATGTGAACTTGAAGGCAGAAACTGTAGTTTGACCTTGAAGATTCTACTGCCTTACATGGGTTAAGAGTCAAGAATGGGGCTTCTCTCCTTCTGGTCTACAACAGACTCTGAGCACCACTTTCTTTCCCCACCTACCTAACTAGGTCAGCTGGCCTTTTAACCTGTTGCAACCACACAGACACATGTGTGCATGGGAACGGAAAATGGAATGAGGTTAACAGCACCAAATGTTCCGTGAATTTCATGGATACGTTAACACTGGCCTTGAAAGTCCATTTGAAAAGAGCCTGCGGGTAAAAACATTTCTACCATTGTGCAGAAGTTAGAGAGATTTTGGTGGTGGCAAAGTGCACTAAAAGAAAAGATAACTTCCCCCACCTTTCACTGCCTTCATGTTCTATGTACCCCATGATTCGCTTTCTAAATTACACTTCAGGGAAGGAAAAAAGGACGGCCCAAATCATTTTTCTTTTTAGACGAAGACTAGACTTAGTGGAGTATTTTATAAGCAGTGACTTGACATATACAGAATAAAGAGAAAGAGTTAAAGGGAAGGGGGAGATTTTACTCTCATCTTCTGAAGTAGGAAGAGAGCTTTGATGATTTGAATTTTCTAATAATTTTAAAATAGAAATTCAAAATAAGGAGTGGTCTCATGGGGCACCTGGGTGGCTCAGTGGGTTAAGCCACTGCCCTTGGCTCGGGTCATGGTCTCAGGGTCCTGGGATCGAGCCCTGAATCGGGTTCTCTGCTCAGCAAGGAGCCTGCTTCTCGAACCCTCCCTCTCTGCCTGCCTCTCTGCCTACTTGTGATCTCTGTCAAATAAATAAAATGTAAAAAAAAAAAAAAAAAGAAAAAGGAGTGGTTTCTCTTTCTTCTCTCTTCAAAGAAAGATTCAAATTACAGTTTAGGTAACTCTTCTCTATTCCAAGAGAAGGAGGAGTATAGAAAACAGTTGGTATTTTCTTCTTTAATTGGAAATGAAATAAACAAACAAAAGTTTTGGGATTTTAGGGGCCCATTCAAAGGGGAAAGTGGTTTCTTTTCACTGACCTAGTTTCCTGACCATTTAGAGATTTCTTCCAGACACCAAACCCAAGACTTAAATTTCTAGGCTATCGCAGGGATTACCAGAGGAAAGGGAGATTTGGCTACAAAAAGGAAAACAAAAATGAAGGATCAACTGCATTCCAAAATGTTTAATGTTGGAAGATTTTGAGAAATAACAATATAAATCTAGTCATATACCAAAATTAAACAAAGATAGTATGAGGAAAGAAGTTATTGATTACAGTCATTTATGAACACGCATGAAAAACTTCTTAAAAATTATGAACGAATCAAACTTATCAGGGTGCGAATATATAAAACATCATGACCAGGTAAGGTTTATTTCAGTAATGAATGTATGATTCAAATAGGATGTTAATATATGCTAATATAATTTAACATATTATGAATAGAAAGAGAAAAATCATACGCTAATTTTCTTGAAGGCAGATTAAGCACTTCAATGAAATTTAACACTCATTCACAATATACTAGCAAAATAGGAAAAAGTGTTATGTAAATCCCAGAACAAACATCATAGTTATTGTTAAGAGAGTTAAAGCATTCCTGCTAATGTCAGAAAGACGATAAGGATACCAACATGGAAGCAACACAGTATGAGAAGGCTTACTCAAAGAATAAGATAGGAAAAAACATAATGGGTAGAAGAACTATAAAGGAAGACACAAAAATTTCTTCATTTTCAGGTACTAGTGTTTACACAGAAAACCCAAAAGCATCTATAAACCACCTTTAGACCTCATGGAAAAACTCAGAAAGTTGGAAACATTATCAACATATAACAATCAACAGCATTCCTAGAGGACAATAATAGCCAGTTTCAAAATAGAACAAATATTCTAGTCAACATCATAAGGAATAATTCTTAAAAGTTGTGTGTGTGAATGTGATGGAGAAATTCTAAAACACTACTACAGGACATTTTAAAAAGGTGTGATTGAAGAGAAATATTGTTATGGATGGGATGACTCAATACTGTAATGTAATGTAATGTAATGTAATGTAAAGATGTCAATTCTGCCCAAATTAATCTATATTAAATGTAGTTCCAATAAATATCCTAAAAGAGTTCTTTAGGGAACTTGACCAGAAAAAAAAAAAAATCACTTGACCATGCAAAGAGTCAAGAAAAGCAAGCTAAGCCAAAGTTGAAGAGTAATGTGGGCTTAACAATGAAGACAATGTGTACGGGCAGAGATGGACAAACAGACTAATGAAACAGAATGCAAAGCTCAGAAACAGACCAATACATACATGCAAACTTCACATGGGAGGAATGTGGAGGTACAAATTCGCACAGAAAGGATGTACTTTTCAATCCGTGGTGACGGGGCTAGTGGCTAGACATAAGAAAACAAAAATTTGGATTTCCTACCATATACCATCTCTCCAACAACTGTAGTAAGGTTAAAGACAAGACAAAATTTTAAGACTTTTAGAAAAATAATACAGCATATTTATGAACAGAGAGTACAAGATAATTTTTTAAAACATTATATTTATTTAAGAGAGAGCAAGAGAGAGAGCATAAGCAAGCTGAGTGGCAGAGGGAGAGGGAGAAGGGAGACTGACACCAGGATCCTGGGATCATGACCTGAGCTGAAGGCAGACGGGTTCACCGACTGAGCCACTGAGGTGCCCCATATAATATATAATTTTATATATATATATGCATATATATATATAATAAAAATATGTAATTTTTTAGGCGCAACACAAAATCCACAGATTATAAAATGTACATTTATTTAGTGTGGTCAAGCTTATAAATTATATGACTACTTTTCAAAGAAACATTTTCACATTGAAAGTGAAAAGACAATCCTCATATAGTAGGAGATGATTTGCAAGTCAAATAATCCACAAAGATCACTAGCCAAAAATTCCTCAAGAATGCCTACACAAGCAATAAGAAAAAGAAACATCCTGACAGAAAAATGGGCGGGGAAATAGAAGGCAGAAATTCACAATTCACACATGCAAAAATCTAAGTGGCCAACAAACAAGAAAAGATTCTCAGTCTTAATTGTCACTGGCAAAATGTGAAATAATGTATGCCCCAATGGAATATTACATCACAGTTAAACAAGGGAGAAGTATAAATCTCAAAAACAATGTTGAGAGAAAAAAATTTTGCGAAACGTTGGCACACTTCATGTCATGTTTGAAATAAAGTGAAAGCACATTATGTATTTTAAATAAATGCTTACATATAGTCATGGCGACAAAATCATACTTGGGAGTGAAACACCAGGTCTTGGGTAGTAGTAGTTCCAGTCCTGGTGGTATACTAAACCGGATTATACCGGCTTGCCTGAGCCAATTCCACGTACTTCTTCCTAATTCCATGTTCAGTGATGTCTTGCTAATAGCTTAAAATCTGCTGTGATGGGATGTTTACACCACAGAAGTCAGCAAACAGTATAAATCCCAGATTCCCCCTCTTTTGTCCTAATGCTGGAGAACTGGTTGACCAGCACATTGCTGTGCGACTCTCCACAGAGTGAGACGCAACTGGGAGGGATACATAAGGGGCTTCAACAGTATTTGTAATGTCTTTAGGCTTTAAAGAATTTCTAAAGTAAATATGACACAAGAAAAGGCTTTGCTATAGGGGAAAGTCCCCGGACCCTTTGGCAGAGAGTGCCGCGTGCGCGTGCACGTTGACTTTCCCTGCTTTGCACTGTAACGTCCGCTGAGAAGAAAAGGCTTTGCTAGAGTGGGGATAGGGTTCATGGGTATTTATCACTACTTTTCCGTATTTTGGAAATATAAAATATACCCTGAAAATAAAATCCAGTCAGCAGAGGTTTTTGGGCTAGCATAAAACCATTTTCTTTCGCCCCTCTTTAATTTCAGAGATTTAAATCTTGCTTAGTTGGTCACAATAATATTATATTATGTTGAAAAACCTGGATCTGAACTAATAACAGAAACTTGAAAATTAGTTCAAACCCCAACCATAGATTTGCCAGAGTCAGACCTTTGAAATCAACTGATGTAGGCTATATAATAGAAGATTCATAAGAGGCATTAACATACAAAGTCACATCAATACTTCTTACTTAACCAAGAGTAACAGCAAAGATATTTGAGCTCTAAATGCAGACTCCAGATCTAAGGGAAAGAAAATAAAAACAAATAGGGACACAATAGTGTAGACAACTCAGCTATAAAAGTTAAACAAGCAGATGCTGTTTTTTAATAGAATTATTCTGCCTTTTTTTTTTAAAGGTTTTATTTATTTATTTGAGAGAGGGTGAATGAGAGAGAGCACAAGAAGGGTGAGGGGCAGATGGAGAAGCAGACTCTCTGCTGAGCAGGGAAGCTTGCAGTGGGGTTCGCTCCCAGGACCCTGGGATCATGACCTGAGCTGAAGACAGACACCTAAACGACTGAGACACCCAGTGTCCCTCATTATTATTATTTTTTAAGATTTTATTTATTTATTTGACAGAGAGAAATCACAAGAGAGGCAGGCAGAGAGAGAGGAAGGGAAGCAGGCTCTCCGCTGAGCAGAGAGCCTGATGTGAGACTCGATCCCAGGACCCTGAGATCATGACCTGAGCTGAAGGCAGCGGCTTAACCCACTGAGCCACCCAGGCGCCCCCTCATTATTATTTTTAAGAGTATCCGCTTGTTAGGACCTGGGTGGCTCAGTCAATTAAGTGTCTGCCTTTGGCTCAGGTCATGATCCCAGCGTCCTGGGACTGAGCCCCATGTCGGGCTTCCCTGCTCAGCGAGGAGTCTACTTCTCCCTCTCCCTCTGCTCCTTCCTCCCTGCTTATGCTCTCTCTCTCTCTCTCTCTCTCAAATAAATGAATAAAATTTTAAAAAAGAAAGTAATAATGAAATAAAATAAGCAGAATACAATAGAAATGTGACAAAACCAGGTATTCAAAATAGGCTAAATTGGACGTCTAGTTCTAAGTCCTTGAGCGAAGGACTTTCCATACTGTACTCCTGATTCATCTAAAAGATGTGCATACAATATGCATTCTATCTGCCTCCCAAAGCTGTTAAGAGGATTACAGGAGCTCATGCATGTGCCAGGGATAGACAAGTATGGTCACCAAAAGGGACAGGCATGGATACGTGGTATTCACTGCATGCCCATCGTGTCACCACATGGATCACTAACACATCGTCATCCAGGTACTCGTTCACTCTGACTCAGGCTGACAGGTCTGACTTCCTTGTTCACAGAACACCAAAGAGAAAAGAACAGAGAACCAATTCAGGAAGACAAAGGTCTTCTCAGTCTTCCGACTTTAGCAGAATGGGTTCTGCTGCCAAGTTCCCCTCCTGTTGACCTAGGGGGCTATGCCATTTTTACCTGTCTTTAAATTAGGAGATATAGGAAGATTTAAACTCTAGGGGGTAAAAAAATACAAAAAAAAACAACAACAAAAAACCCCTTCTGGACTATGCTACCACATCCCAAACCATGGCCTGAAAGCAGGGCTCCACTCTGGCAAGAGGGAATGTGGCTGAATGCCTGGGGTTTGGGGTCAGAGAAGTCCAGATGAGGGATATAAAGTGATAATGCAAATAAAGCTCTATGGCCTCTGCATGAACTAGGCAGAAGACAAACAGTCATTACCATCAACTTACAGCCAAACCACCAGAGGCTTAGGCTAGGGGCTACCCAGCATATATGCCTCAACCCTCTCCCCATGTTGCAAGGCCATTGGTAGCCTCCGGAAGGAGAAGCCCCTTGGGGGTTCATGGAATTTTACTAACAGCAACTGCTAAAGAGCCTGTTTTAATACCAATGAACACGTAGACTCTAAATTCCCTAATTTAATTTTTTTTTTTAAGAGAAAGTAAGCACATATGAATGGTGGGGAGGGGGACGGGAGGGGAAAGGAGGGACTCTTAAGCAGATTCCATGCCCATCAAGAAGCCAGAGGCAGGGCTCGATCTCAAGACCCTGTGATCATGACCTGAGCTGAAATCAAGAGTCTGATGCCTAAATGACTGAGCCACCTGGGCCCCCCAGTCTAATTCAATTTCTTGGTGACCTTTCTCTATATTCTTATTATTGTGTCTATTTTACATAGATGGTGTTTCCCAGCCACAGCTGTACATTACAAACATCTGAGGAGCTTTTAAAAACTTCTGATTCCCTACCCCCACCCAAACCAATTCATTAGAACTTCTGGGCGTGGGATCCATCATATTTAAAAAAAAAAAAAAAAAAAAGCTTCCCAGATGATTCTAGTAGTGTAGTTCAGGGTGAGAATCACAGTCTTGGAACATGCAGTTTCCAAAGTCTCTTGAGTCAAATCAGGGAGATGTTGCAACACAGGCAGTTTTTACATCCCAGGCTTTCAAAATGAAAGGAGGCGTTGATGCAATTCTACACAGAGATCTCCCAGAGGCCAGGCTTGTGCTCGGTGTTAGGGACTCAAAGGTAGCAAAGGAGATATGGATCGTGCCCCCAAGGTGTCACTTATACCAATTTCATTAAGCAAAGAGGGATAAGATGTATAATTTGCATTATGGTTGAGTCATGCGATGACAGGGCACTGCAGAATTTGATAATGGGATTTTACTATAACAAAATCAACATCATCACTGGTTGATATTTTGATGCTTCCTCTGGGCTGGCATTGAGCTAGATAGGCACTTCTGGTGTTTGAACGTCCAGAAGCTTCACAATAACCATAGAGATGGTTATTCTTATGACTTCCACTCATTCATTCCACAAAAGCTTGCATGCCTCCAATGGGCCACGCACTGTTTAGGTCCCTGGACAATAACAAAACAGACCCCAGGCCTCGGGGAGTGTTCTGTGAGTGGGTGTTGGGAGGAAAGAAACAACTGATGCAAACCTAAAGTCAGTCATAGAGTGTATCACACAGAATTTGATAAATGTTGGAAAGAAAAGGCAGAGCAGGTGAGGTGTTCTGTGGGTGTCTGGCAAGCTTCGTTGAGAAAGGGAGACATGAGCACAGACTTGTAGGGAGGGAGTTAATTCTTCCACTCCATTTCAAGACTCACCCAAGGATATCTACTCAGCTAAGCTGGGATGCAAACCCAGACTTGTTGGAAGTGAGCGTCTGTGCTCTTAACTTGCCTACTGCCTGGCAGAAGTTTCACAACAAATAATATGCTAACTGATCTGCTTGTCCCAGACCCTTCAGCAAATTTCCTAAGCCCAGTGTCTTTTATGTAGTAGGTACTTAACACATGTTGGAGTTAATCATTTAAATTATTAATTAATTTGGGTTAGTATGCTATGCCTTAAAGTATTTGTGTGTTTACTGGGTCCTGCCCACTCCCTAGGCAGAAGAAAACTTCTAGAAAATTCAGTGGAGATGGGGTGCCGCAGACGAAGCATGCATGTGTTTTGGGATGTCCTGTTCATGTTTTGTTGGAGAAGAACGATGTCACTGCTCTGTCAGGGAAAATAGGTCTCTACTCTGAGGCAGGAGGATGGACTGGGATAGAATATTAAATAGATATAAGACTCTTCTAGAACAAGGGTGCTTCTAGGTAGAAGACTTCATGGCATGATAGCGCACAGGAATGGATGAAGTTGAATCAAGGATTAGAGGTTAAGTTCTCTTAGGCTGCATTCATTAGAGAGAAAGTCATAATATTCCTAAGTGACGATGATCTTTTGAGTAGGAACTTACCTATTGAAGTGGTAGATATCCTGTATGTTTCCAAAGAGGGCCGATCTTTCTTCTGTCCCCAGGGGAAGTTTTGTTTGGTCCCTGATGCAGTCTAGGTAATCCTGGGAAATCAATGAGAAGGATATCTTAAACATTCCTGTCACTCTCCAAGTCATCATTCGCTATGCAAGATGAATCTCTCATATGAGTTTCAAGTAATTATGATACTAACGTGCTCATTAATTGTACTATGGAATACAGAATGTCACTTTTATTAATGCTGACAATGCCCAACTATTTATAGAATGGGGAGTTTGAGCAAGAAGAAGTATGGTGTTACATTAATTAGGCTATATACCCCCCTAAATGTATTAGAGTTTCCCTAGATGAGCAACATAATGACCATAGTTTCTCATAATGTCAAATTTTTGGCATAACAACATCATCTTCTGTTTCCTTGACTGATTTGTATGATAAAAAGATACTCAAATTCATTTGGTGGAAAGCCAGAAATACAGACCTTAAAATTTCTCATCATAAGAAAAAGAATGTGTACCTGTGTGTGATAACAGCTATGAGCTACATTGTGGAGCTCATTTCACATTTATACACCAGCATCAAGTCATTATGTTGGATACCTTAAACTAATACAATGTTCTATGGGAATTATATCACAATAAGCAGGGGAAAGAAAGTGTTGTTTAAACATAACCTTGAAATCAGGAAGCTATTGGTTGTTAAAATGCAGAATCAAATTCTTTCTCAGACACCACTTTATAGAAAAAAAAAACCCTTTTTTATTTTAATAAGCACATAATTCACTTATGCTCTCTAGTAGGCTATGTTAAGGAGCCTTGGAAAACTCTGAAATGGTTTTGTATCTTTTAACACAGTAACAGCTCCCAAGAAGAGCTAATGCGGGCTCAGAGCCACAGTGGGTTAAATGTCCGAGGCTTGGAAGCTGCGAGATGCTGAGAGAAAGCTGTTTTCCACCCTGGGTGTGAGAGTTCCTGAGTGTTCCCCCTTCCCCAGCAATGCTTGAAAAAAGAACTCGGCAGGAGGCAGGAAAACAATAAAGAAAAAAGTGAAAACAGCTGAAATAATGTAAAATAAAAAATAAATACAATCCCCTGCCCTGGGCTCTATGATGAGCTATGGCCTTCGACCAGACATCACACGGCATAGTGCAGTGCCAGGGAGGAATGGACCCTGTGGAAACCCCAGGCTACAGCCGCATTCCAGGGTGTCCCATCCCAGGCACAAGAGCAGATAGGTGCAACCAGCCCGGGGGGAGCCTGAAACTTAAGAACCATCAGATAATTCTTCCTTCTCCCTTTTAATAAGCCCCAATCATTCTCTCACACTATGCTCCTCAAAGGAAAAACAGGCTTCACCATCACCCTTCTCAGGAGCACGTTTCACAGACCACATCATATAATTCACCATCCTGGCTCTTTAACACTAAAATCACTGGCATGCATGGACCAAGGTTTAGAAACCGTTTTTTCTCTTTTATTTTTTAAATAATTTTATTTATTTATTTGTCAGAGAGAGAGAGAGAGAGTGCGTATGTGCACAAGCAGGGGGAGCGGCAGGCAGAGGGAGAAGCAGGCTCCCCGCTGGGCAAGGAGCCCGATGCGGGACTTGATCTCAAGACCCTGGGATCATGACCTGCGCCAGAGGCAGACGCTTAACTGACTGAGCCACCCAGGTATCCCCCCTTTTTTCTCCTCTAACAAGCTTTGTGGGAACATCTTTTCTCCTTAAGACAGTGGTCATCTCAATAAGAAGTTAAATTCATCAGGTTTAAGTGGGATTAGCACCCCAAACCCACAATAGCAAGACAGAGCCTCCTTACTTTTATAAATGGAACAATTAGAAGGAGCTTAAGTTATCTGCAGAGGATATAGAGTTAATGCCTAAATAAAAAATGCTTGAGAAAACTAGAAGTGAAATGAATGCCTTTTGAACAACACATAAACCTAACCTACCCTTCCTTGAAAACATAACTGTAGTCATTGATATTTACATAAAATTACACATAATACAAAAAGATGGGCTGGTATTTAACTTGCATTGAAAACTTATATTTGATAGCTGTTTATACTTTGATCAACTTTTTAAAAAAAGATTTTATTTATTTATTTGACAGAGAAAGATCACAAGGAGGCAGAGAGGCAGGCAGAGAGAAAGAGGGAAGCAGGCTCCCCGCTGAGCAGAGAGCCTGATGCAGAGCTTGATCCCAGGACCCTGAGATCATGACCTGAGCCAAAAGCAGAGGCTTAACCCACTGAGCCACACAGGCACCCCCTTTGACCAGCATTTTAAAAGGACATGTCATATACAAAATTAAGGCAGTGAAACAGAAGGTTCTAGATGGGCGTGAACCTAAACAGAAGCTATGAATAGGCATGAGCCACACCAGATAGCAGGCTAAAGGGCAGGACAGAGATGACGTAGGCATGCCACATTCACCTCGCTGGCTGCCGTGGGGTTTAAATGAGAAACCGAACCACTCCTTTTTCTTGTTTCAAGTGAAGAGCTTGCTCATTTACAGAAACCTGATACTAAATTCTTCATGTGAGGGAAAGACCGAGTTAAGGGGCTTGAGGAATTTCAGCTGGGGTTAGAGACAAAGAACTGTGGCCCACTTCCAACAAATAATGGCCTCTCTCCAAATGAAAGAGTTTCAAAACCCCCCAGTCGTGATAGGGAAACTAGAATTTAAAAGCTGCTCGTTTTCTGAAATTGTTGAGAAAACAGATCGTTAGGAGTCCAGACTTTTGTAGGCTACTCTAGAAAACAGATCAAAGTCCTACGGCAACAACTTGTTCCCCCGACTGATCATAATTAAGTCTCTCAAATATGATACTTTAACCCTAAACCAGTTACGGAGAACTACTGTAGCGTGCACGACATTAGCAGCTGTAATCATTTCCAGCCAAAATGAGAGGTTCGAAGCTCAGTGATAATGACAGTTGAGTCTGTGCTCAAATAACAGAGTAAAGACACCCATGAAATTTATTAGAGCCTGTCACACTGCTTATTAATTTTATTGGCTTGATGTTCAGCATCTGTGGCTACCCTACAGTTAACAATGAAGGATCAATTTAAAAGTTTTGCATTGAAGGCAATTATTCTCCAAGAAGATCAAAGAATTCACACGACTGGGACAGGGATGAGGCGGGGAGAGACACACAGGAAAGAGGTTACCACTGGTGGACAAAAATACCTATTATGCCATTTTAAATTCTGCCTATTTATCTTCTAATCTCTTTCTGTCCTTAGGATCTCCTTAAGATTGCAAATTTGTGCGTGGGTGTCCTCCTCACATTAACTTTTTTCATTGCCTGTAATGTCTGTTATTGAAAACATCCAAGTAAAGACTAACTCGGTGCCATTTCAAGTGTGGCAAATGGAAAAGGAGCCAGTATGCAAAGTGACAAGGAATTCAGTCCAGACATTGAGAGTAAGTGTGTGGAAACTTACAGCTTTTTCACAGAATGAGATCCGCTGACTCTACTGATCAATTTGGGCTCGCATTTTGCATGCCTGATTTCTTCTATTTCCTTTTCCTAGCAATTCACTTTTTATTGTATTTTCCAAATGTGTCAAGTGTGTGGCTGGCTGACAGAGAACACACAAGCGCACACATGCACACACGTCCCTGTCCCTCAGCACACAGAGAGAAGCGCTGGTCTAGGCAGAGATGCTAGAGAAATGGACAGAACTCAAATTCACATTTAAACTCAAATTCAATGTTCCTGGTAGTTTGCCTTATTTCTCTGAGATGCCTAGAGAATTAAATTAATGTTCCTGCTCCCTTTTCCCTTCTTCCTCTAAAATAACATTTAAGACGTTTTTAAATTATAACCTGTTTGACATAATGAAGATAAACCACAAGAGGGAAAGAAATACTGATTTAGAACTATAAGTCTCTTCATACTTCACATCCCTTCGACTCTTTCTCGCGCCCCCCTTTCTTGTCGAGAGTCCACTGTGGAGACAAAAAGATTCCATTCCTAAATCCTCTTGCGGGCATGTCAAAGTTCGACCCTACTGGTTTTACAGTTTACTCTTTTTGGCTGGTTTTTCTCTTTGTAGCGCTTCCAAATTCTAAGCCCTTGGATATAACTCTTATGTAAGACTTCTTCTTTTTCCTTTTTTTTTTTTTTTGGTTTTTATTTTGAAGGAAGCATTTTTTTTTCTTGTTTCTCCAACCCCTCCACCTTTTCTAGAACGTAGTCATCTGTTTATCCCCAAACCTGCCCTCCAAATGCCATGTATTACGTTGGGACGCCACCGACACCACAATAACTTACATTTGTCTATCAATTCACAGTTTAAAAGCCTTCCCGTTCATTCATACAAAACCTCTTTCCCCACCCCCCTCTTTTTTGAGGACATAAGAATGTGTGCCAAATTCTGTTTTACAAGATAGGAATTAAAAAAAAAATGAATAAAACATGATCCCTCCCCCGCTAAGGAGCTCCCTGTGTAGTTGAAAGACAAGTGTAAACAAGTAAGTACAATACAGTGTTTAGGCCACTTGGCTGATAAATATTCAGCACTGGGAGAAAAGGGGGGGTGGGGGCAGAGAAAGAAGCGGTTGATTCCTGGGCTGGGAGAGGCTTTCTAGGAGGTGCGTGTGGAACTGAGCCTTGGAGGAGAAGCAGCAGTCTGGATGGAGGGCAAGGGAGGAGACAACATCCGGGAAGTAGAAAAGTGCAGACAGAGGCACAGGGTTGGGTATGCGGGCGGTGGGCGGGACCCGTAAAGGTGCAGAGCTGGGCTGGTGGAGCCCGCCTCAGGTGCATGCGCACTCGGGCCCTGGAGGTAGACTGCAGGCACTGCGAAGACAGGGTTGATGGAGGCGAACGGTCCATACTCTGTTGGTGGTGGCAGTCACTGAAGGACGGAGGGAGACCACCGACCATCCCAGCATCCGTGTGAAGAAAACATAACAGAAGCTGTAGAATGGGAGGACGGGGGGAGAAAGAGGGGGCCAGTAAGACCAGCTCAGCAGGGTGGGTAAACCCAGATCAAGCCCTCCATGGGTCCTCCGGAGAGGCATGAAGGAGAGAAAGGAGCCAGTCAAGGGTGAGAGACACAGGGTCACAGGGTGAGGGACATTGTTGGCTTTCAGGATGGAGAGGCCAATGGCTGGCTGCCCCAAGAGGGGGCACTTTGGCATGAAGACTATTTTGAGTTAAAAAGCAGTCAAAACTTGGGGTGCCTGGGTGGCTCAGTCGGTCAAGCATCTGCCTTTGGCTCAGGTCCTGATCTCAGGGTCCCAGGGACTGACACCTGCGTCCGTGCAGGCTGCCTGCTCAGCGCGGAGTCTGCTTCTGCCCCCCACCCCCACCTCAACCCAGCTCCTATGCTTTCTCTCACTCTCTCAAATAAATATATATTTTTTTAAGCAATCAAACCCCAGCAGTTTCAGGAAAAGCTCTTTACCCCACTCCTCAAATGCCTAAAAAGAACTTCCAGAGAAGACCCACTCCAGAAAGAGAGCTATCGCCATAGATAACTCCATTATGATAGGAACTAGGTATGGTAGACAGGGAGGGACCTAGGCTAGGCCACTTTGAGCAAAGTCCTCTCCTCGTCCCATTGTCTCTTTTCTGAGTGGCCCAGCAAACATTGGTTTACCAAACATTTCCCTTTTTTCTTCTTCCTGTAAATTGGACTCCTTTCCTCTGAAGTTCCAGACCCTTGCCCCCTTCTCGTTAGTTAGTTCAGGATGACTTATAGACCACGTTGTGCCTGTCTTTGGAATTTCCATGTCTGTCTGTACATATGCTAATAAATTTGATTTCCTCCTATTAATCTGTTTCATGTCAATTTGATTCTTAGTCTGGCTGGAAGGACCTTGAAGGGGACTGGAATTCTTGCTCCCCAACAAGGAGAAGGGAGTCTAGGCTTTTCTCTCACCTTCCACGCTGAGCAGGAGCAGCACTGTTCTCCTCGCTCCCAGTAAGACCTTTTCTTATCCTACTGGCAGTGCGTGAATTAAAAGGCAGTAAGACCAACCCCTCATCTCCGCATCCATTTGGCATCGGCATGGAGAGAGCCAGAATGTTCCCTCCGGGGAGAGGACCCACCAGCTCTCCCCCTTCCTTCTGACTTCCCTCGTCAGGGGGCTCGGGAGGTAAAACTATCCCAGGGCTGCTCCTGCTGGCCGAGCCTACAGAGGCCTTGGCAGGGCAGTTCTAGGCCTTGTTGGCCGCCTGGTACGCCTTGTATGGAGCTGCCTCACGCCCAGATAAAACACTGGAAAACACCTGGAAGGATCTGTGGTAAAAAGGAGACAAGACAAATATATTTTGGCCTCGCTCATAGCGACAGGAGGTCTTCACGTGACTCCATCCGGCTCATTTGGTTCCTCTTAGGGTCAAAGCTCTGAGAAGAAATATGGGTTTTATTCTCCAACCATTGTGGACACAAATAGTGCCCACGGCATATCACGATGGGTTTGACGGGTTCCGAATCACCGGCTCGCCCCCGCCCCACTCCTGCACTTCCTCTCCCCCTTCCTGAGAGACCTGAGAGGCAGTGGCGGTGTGGGCACAAAGATGGCCTCAGTTTTCAGGTGTGTGAAGACAGAGGTAACTGTAGGACAGCTCTGAGGAGAGGAGTGTCTTGCACAGGATCTGGAAAGAAAATCAGCAGTTTGCCTGGAAAGCTCTATGGGGAGCTACAGTGCATGGCTCTGTGGTCAGCCTTTGGCTTTGGAGATACTGACAGAAAAGGGGAGACCAGAATGTTCTCCTGTGCTTCTTCGGGGCCCAGGGACATGCCAGGCAGCTAACCACACGAAAGCAGCTTTGACGTAGCTCGGTGTCTGCAAATTGTAAGCTGGGTGAGGGTCAGCAGACCAGGGCACCCCTGGGAAGTCTCCTGTGGCCTTGAGGGTACCACAGGGCCCTTGCAAAGGAAACGAGAAGAGTTAAGTGATGGGTGCCAGGCCAGGGGCGGTGCGGGGTGCCGGGGCTCACGCAGACCAGACAGCAGCTGAGCGGGAGCGGCAGTGAGGGGTTTCAGAGGGGTCCCGAGATTGCGGAGGGCGGAGCCTGGCGAGCCCACAGTCTCAGGGAACCTGAGGGAGAATAATTGAGTCCTGAGTGCAGGAACCGGACAGAGCTGCAGACTGAGTTGGAAGTGCATGAGAGAAATATCTGTTCTGAGATGTTGGGCTACCCAGGAAGGAGCAGTAGTAACTGGAAGAGATGTAGGGCCAAGGAGGATTGCCTGATGGATCTGTTTCCCCCATGCAGACACCTCCACCCCACGCGTACACGCTTCCACCCATGTGCCCACCCACGCACCCCACACATGCGTCTATGCACCATGAACAGGACGGTGGTGGGTGGAGGGAAGGAGAAGGTAAAGGGAAGAAGAAGGTAGAAAGTAGGGGTAGGGGGAGGAAGCCTGGAATGATAAGCAAAGAATTTCTGGTAGGGTGAGGACTGGAGCCAGGTCAGGGGACAAGATAAGAGGCGGAGGAGAGGAAGATAAACGCATCTCCTGGGGGGTCCGGGCTGGGAACACGGTCTCTCTGAGTGTGGCACGGAGTGGCCCAAATGACATGGCTCAGCTTCATTTTTCGCCATAGAAAAACAAAATTCTAACGAGTCAGAGCATATGAAATAAAACGTTCCCTTTCCCCCCTCAAGGACCTTCCTGTTCTCCCCAGATGTCACTTTCCAGCAGTAACTGTGGCTAATGATGTGGTATGCGGGTTCTCGGCTATGTTCTGGCACATAATTATATCTGTCAGAAAGGAGATCGAGGGACGCCTGGGTGGCTCAGTCCTTAAGCATCTGCCTTTGGCTTAGGTCATGATCCCAGGGTGCTGGGATGGAGCCCGGCATGGGGCTCCCTGCTCGGCAGGATGCCTGCTTCTCCCTCTCCTACTTCTGCATTTGTGTTCTCTCTCTCGCTGTGTCTCTGTCAAATAAATAAATAAAATCTTAAAAAAAAAGAAAAAAAATGAGATCTATGCTTGATTCACAACTTTGTTTTTTCTACTTAATGTATATAAATGCATATGATTCCTATACGTCAAAAGAATTCTTTCTCATTCTCTATAGTGGCCGTATTGTATTCCATCCAATAGTTTACTATAGTGTACCTAATGGAGACTTTTGGGGGCCTACCCTATGTGTGGGTTTCCGTATTAAGCAGGTGCATCTGGAAACAGGTAAGATGTGATCCCTGTGCTTCAGAAGAAAGACACGCGTACGTCATGCAGAGTGTGACAATGTGAGGGTTATAGGAATTATTTACAAGTGCTGCTATAATGAAGGAAATCCTTCATCTTTCTTCCAAAGAAGCCACTAATCAGGGTTTATAGTAAAATCTCCCTCTGTAGCCTGCAGATAAAGTATCAGAAGTCTAATCTTCCAGTTGATCTCTTTTCTCTTATTTCCCTGTCCACATCCACGGGGAGGAAGGTACAGCCAAAGAAATGGGAGCTGGGGGTCTCTGGCCACTTCATCAACCTGGAAACAAAGCTCTTATTGTGGGAACAGTGTTTTCCCTGAGTCTATATAACGGAGCCCGCACACAGCGGAGAATGGCACCGAAAATGCAATATATCACCGTCAAGACAAACTCATTCTGCCAACCTTGGGGGTGGGGGTGGGGGGAGGGGGCAGAGACGGGAATGGGGGGGGAATGAATGGAGGAGAGCAGAAGCGGGGAAGAGAAGGGGGAAGAAAAAGGGGAGTAGAAAATAAAAGAGGGGAAAGAAGACGGGGAGAGAAAGGGGGAGAGCAAGAGAGGAAGACCCACAGGCACCAGGGAGATGAGGGGAAGGGGAGCGCAGGGGGGAGAGTTCAAAGCAGCTTCTGTTCCTGGTGTGATATCTGTTCTCATTCGGTTTTCCTAACTGATGGTATAGAGGCTGATCTTAACTGGTGATATGTGAAAGTCAGAATTAATGGCTCTGAGATATTTGAGTAAAAGAATCATAAAAACAAAACACAAAAAACAAAAAACTGGAAGCTTTCAGCCTCATTTACCCAGCATAATACTTTCAACACATAAGACATCAGTAAAAAATGTCAGGAATGGCCTTTCTTCACTAAGCTGTGACAAATGATACAGCCTGTTCTGTCCCCTCCATTGTTTCACGTCTCCCCCCTGAGATAGGGGAGCTAGGAGGTTCCTCTCTGGAAGGCGATGGAACAGTCTGCCCAAGAAAAGCGGGGGAGGGAACTGGGCTGGTCTTCCCAGAAAGAGAAACTTATTGGGGGCAGACAGGAATTCTGTTAAAAACAGCAATGTTGAGTAGAAAGACAAGTAGATCTTTGCTTAAAGACAACTGGGTATATTTGTTTGGTTTTTCCCCAAAGACCTTAAGCAGAAAATACACATGAATTGGCAATCTACGGGAATCAAATGATCGAAGAAACCGGATGAACATTAATATATTAGGATTCTTCAAGAAACTGGATGCCCATTTCTTCCTGTGCTTCTGACAACCATTATGAAAATCAACAGTCTTTATTTACTTCATGTTGACACCCAGAGGAAGAATTTGATGTATATAAGTGTAAATAAATCTAAAAATGTCATAAAAATTTAAAAATTTTGGTGCAAATATAATGCTACAATTAATCTCTTATCATACCAAGTTAGAACAGAAAAGCTCTCACAAGAGTCCCTTCTGTAACAAAAACATGGCGAGAAACTTAATTTTCAGTCAGCTTTGGTAAATACTTATTTTTAAAAACCGTGTTTAGAGTTTTCAAATCACATTGACAGCATTCTCCGATGTTAAAGCTCTTCTTAAAAGAGGGGAGGTGGACACATGCCCGTGAAGGAGTCCTACTCACACCGAGATAGCTTTCCATACTTATTTGAAACCCACCATTGCTTCCAGTTTTGGCTGTACTCTTTAATCCCATCATTTAAAAAAAAAATTTCTTTACTTGACAGAGAGAGAGAGATCACAAGTAGGCAGAGAGGCAGGCAGAGAGGCGGGGGGGGGGGGGGAAGCAGACTCCCCACTGAGCAGAGAGCCCAATGCGGGGCTCGATCCCAGATCATGACCTGAGTGGAAGGCAGAGGCTTTAACCCACTGAGTCACCCAGGTGCCCCTCCCATCATCATTTCTAACAACCAAAAAAGAGTAAAGCATTTTTGGGATAATCCACGTGCTTACTGAGTATGCATTCATGGAAAGTACATTGAACATCTTCAGAATGGGCAACCAAAGAATTGCCAGAGCCGTCCGGAATGAAGCGCACCAGCAACATCCCAGTGGGTGCCAGTGAGACAGGAACGTGAAAGAAGTTGATTGCACAATTCCTCGAGAAGGAGCTCCTCCCCACCCCCATCACCTACTTTTCTCCAACTCTCTCTTTTTGGGTCTTCCTCCTCACTGGGCTAATTTCATGCAGCATCGTTTTTTACTGCTAAATTTTACTCTCTGGGTCCCAAGCCAGGGAAGGAAGCAGACAGAGACAATTAGATGTGTCTATAATCCATAAGAAGGAAAACAGCAAAGAGATGTGATGTCTTGGCAAAGCTTTAAGTACCTGAAAATGAGAACTGATTCATCTCAATTATAATCACGGTACTGCTGGTATAATTTGAAACATGGTAATTAAGGGAAATTAAATAAAGCCCAAAGGATTTTGCATATGGGAAAGAAAATAAAATAAAAGATCAGTAAAATAAATTTACGTTATTAGATCATCTGAAGTTTAACGCCTCTTCACTGCTATTCACTATTACGAGTTGTATTACCTTTATGTTTATCTCTAGGTACTGAGCTCACTGCCTTATATGTATTATCTCATTTAATCTTCACTACAACCCAGGGGGTAGGTTCCATTATTAGTCCCATTTTACTGGAAGTTTGGAAAATTTCAACTGTTTCCCAAGGTCACACAGAATGAGTGACTCAGTTCCGTTCAAACTGGGACCAGCTGATGAGAGCCTTGGCAGGGACGCCTGCAATATTGCTCCCCAGGCTTTAGTCCTTAATACAGTATCTTTACACCACAAGAGATGTTTGCTGTTGACTTCATCTGGGGACTCAATGTGGTTTTTATTAGGTTTGAAGTAGGAGCCTTCCAAAGACAACTACTCTCCAGGATCCAGACCGTATGTGAATCACTATCCGTCCGTTGACACGCCAAGCCTATCTCCTTCGAATGTTCATCAACACGCATCCCTAGGCGTGATTTTCCAGCAGCCAAGCACACCAGCTTTCAAGCAGCTGGCCTCTGACTCCCACCGTTGCCACACGCCTTCCTGTCCCATTCAGGTCAAAAGGTCTCTTCCTTCCCTCTCCTTCAAAACGTCCCCCTCCCCCTTGACAGTCACCCCACAGGTCTGTCACTGCATTCCTCTTTAGAGGCATGACTCGGGGTAGCTCTCCCCAGAGGAACACACGCCTTTCCAAACTGGTCGTGCACAGACCTCACCAACGAATGCTCCCAGATCTCCCAGTACCATGCTATTTTTTAAGTCTCTTAAACTCTACATGATGGAGAGCCTGGAACTTGGAGCATTTAAAAGCGATGGATCCGGCAATCGCTAGAACATGAAGAGCCATCAGACATGAAGAAAGCACTAGCAGCTCTGCCAAAATGGGCTTTGCCACAGGGCGAGGCCAACGGACGGGAGCGGAATGTGGGTACGTAGAGGTGTAGGACACATGGAGGAAAGCAAGCTCCCTCACAGGTGCACACAGTGATTGTGGCAGGTGTTCTAGGGCTGTACCTGGGGACGTGTCTCAATGAGGGGGACTTCTGGCATGCTCTTCTGCAAGACAGTCAGCCTGCATCATCATCATCATGGGGTTCTGACTTCCTTCCCCGAGCTCTGCACATCCCGTCAGCACGCTGATGGCTGCAAAGCCTTCACTCAACATCAAAATATGGGTGCTTTGGGCAGCAAAAACGTTTCCTGTTCACAAATCAAATCACCACCCACACCTCACTCAGAATTCTAGAGGACCAGAAATTGTGAAATAAGGATGTCGAATAATGGTCCGTGAAAACAGAGAGCCAGTTTTGCCACGGACACATCACTGGTTACTGCACGCGTAACCTGACCACATATTGGGCATAATTACCTATATGATTTATTGATGAGTTGGAACACTTTCTACTCTTTTTTTTCTAAAACATTTTATTTATTTATTTGACAGACAGAGATCACAAGTAGGTAGAGAACCAGGCAGAGAGAGAGAGGGGGAAGCAGGCTCCCCGCTGAGCAGAGAGCCCAAAATGGGGCTCGATCCCAGGACTCTGAGATCATGACCTGAGCCGAAGGCAGATGCTTAACCCACTGAGCCACCCAGGTGCCCCTTTTCTACCCTCTTCTACTGGAATGTGAACTATAATATAGGTAATGTTCATAGTAGCGGATCTGTACACAGTAGGTGCTCAAGGAGCGTGCACTCGAGGGAGAGGAAACAAGCCCAAAGCCCAGTCCCATTGGTGCAACTTTACTTGGCACTCTAACCCTGAAACCGGGTTTCCACCAGGCCAAAAGGCTGGAGGTACCTGAGCAGTATTAAGTCGTGAGCTCAAAAAGCTGGAAGACATTAGCTCAACTTCGCATCGACTGAGTCACACAGTTTGATAATGACCCTCAAGGTCAAGCTATTCTATCCGTAAACTGCAACGCACGGAGCCTGTGTTAAAGTAAATGCTGCACAGGGACTGATCTCTTTATGGGCAGTTTTTCAATGCGGACGAATGTGATTAGGCTTTGGCGGCATTAGGTAATCCAAGGGCTAAATATGGAAATGCATAGGCTAAACTGTTCCGTTCATTGTACCAAAAACAGTGAGGAGCCCCAAGGATGCATCTCGTTGGTTCTCTGGCGACACTGTTGTTGATCTCATCACGGTAGAATCTTAACCAGAAGCTCTGCATCGACACAGAAAGAGCCCACGCTTGGAGATTCGCGGCAGAACAGAGGGTAGAATGTGGGTGCAGGTGGGCTGCATGATGGGGTGCTCCCCAGAAAACCGAATTTCTCAGAGTGCTGGGCCCCCCCCCGAATGGGGTAAATCCAGCGGTCTCCTTCTGTCCTCCTAGGGGCCCCATCTCCATTGCTGCCCACAGGGGGCACTATGGGATTTGGGGAAGATGAGTTTTTCTCCTGTCCCAAATCTCAGGCACCATGTCCATGGCCATCTTGGTACTTAGAAGTAAGAGGGAGAGAGGGAGACTTTTTCATCCTCCTAGGATGAAATTTCCGTAAGTGAACTGTCAAGAGATGGCGTAGACTGATTTCTACAGCAGCCCTTTACAATCTGAACAGAAGTGGACCATGTGCTTTCTCTTGTAATAGATGCAGTTTCCATCAGCGGCAAAGTTGCTCTCCCAAAACAGGAGATTTAGAGGAGGACGGAGCATGACATTAGCAAAAGGGGCAGCTGATTCCTCAAGAAGGCCTCTGCTACAGGGGGATCCTCCAGATGCTAAGCATGGTGGAAAGTGTCTGGACAACAAGGGCAGGCAGCAGGGGGCTGGGAGCAGCCCCTCCGATGGTTT
This sequence comes from Meles meles, assembly GCF_922984935.1. NCBI lineage: Eukaryota > Metazoa > Chordata > Mammalia > Carnivora > Mustelidae > Meles > Meles meles. The sequence goes on from NC_060070.1 coordinate 16,265,575, forward strand.
ATTGGCTTTGCTGAGACCCTCTGCCTCAACCTCTGAGTAGGGATAACGTGACATCTGTACCTTGTCTTCATCCTGTGAGCTAAACCCCCAGGCCCATCCAAAGAGCTCTGCCAGCCTGGGCTGCCCGGCACAGTGTGCCTGCTTCCTCCTCAGGAGCGCAGGGAAGGAGCCAGATTGGAACTCCTTTTGGCTCAAAAGCAAATTAACTCTATCTGCACAGATGAATTATAATAAAAATTTCTACCCCCTTTCATCTGCCATAGGAAGGCTGATGTACTTACTATTGACCATCGCTTTGGGGACAAGGTCTGAAGGGAGTTAGAAGAGACACATGCCTGCACGGTCTCCAGGACACCCAGAAGTTTCCCAGACCCTGGCCCTCTCACTTGCTCTGTCTACCCAGACAATAAATCCTGCCTCTCCTACCTGTCTTGAAACTGACCACTCCCCCAATCCCTGCTTCCGTCTTGGTTTTCTCCCACCATGCCCACTGTGTGTGCATCCTGACTAATCTCTCTGTGGGGCTTTGATCCCAACAATGTTCTGGAATGAAGCCAGCGTGGTCTTTCTAGAACCCAAATTTGATGTTCTGTTTCCTTCAAAAACTGCTTTAATGACTTCACATAGTCTTCAGTATGGAGGGATATCCTCCAAGGCCTGCACCCCTGTGTACCTTTCCAGACTCAACTTTTGCAACTTTCTGGCTTCCCCTCCTGCCCTTGCCCCCAGCCCATAGGCACTCTTTCCTGGTACTTTCAGGGAATGTCCCCTGTCCCCTAGCTGTCTTTACACATTCATTTTTTACTGCCAAGATGGCCCCTCCTACTGGCAAATCCAGGCTAAGATTCTTCCCAGGAATCCTTCTGGATCCTTCCCCCGCTTGAGGGTCAGGTACAGCTGGGAGCATTTGCATTTATAGTTCCATGAGAAGGGAGGCTAGAGTCAGCAACACACACAGCTCTGCAGGAATGCCTTTGTAGCTCCTGCTCACCCTCAAAACCGACGCCCACATCTGCAGGTGTTACCCTTAGCTTTCCCAGCTCCGACTGTCTGCAGAATGAAGGCGGTCAATTCCTGACTCTGAGTCTGTCTGCTAACTTCCAAAAGCCCAGCCAGGAAGGAAAGGGTTAAGGAGTCAAGGCTGCTCTTAAACTCCCTAAGGCTGATGTTGTATTGAATTGTAACCCAACCCAGCATTCCTCTTCTGCTCCCTCCCCTCCCCTTTGTTGTCCCCCAGACTGCGATTTTTTACCACCGACCTCTTGAAGATGCATTTCATTTTCAACTGGCTTCCCACCCACTTAGCACAAGAAAAGAAACGCTCCCCTAATCCAAAGTAGATTAACTCACACCCTTTGCTCTACCTACATTTGCATTTGGAACGCCATTTAAGAGGTCGCAAAGGGACCCCTGGGTTGCATGATTTATCCCTGGCTTCCTGGAAAACTGGAAGAAAGCTGTGTCTTTTCAGCAGATCTGTGTTTGCAGGCTGCGGCTCTGGCCCCTGTGCGGAGGCCCCTCCCAGCTCATCTCCCACTTGAAGCTTCTGAAAGGTTAACAGCATAACTTGAAGCCCCATTATGAAACTGAAGGAACTCTTGTGACATTTCTCATTGAGCCAAAGAGAAAAAAAGGTTTGTTTCAGAAGAAAATATTTTAAAGTGCGGTTTCAAGGAATGGTTTGTTCTGCCTCCTCCCAACACACACACACACACACACACACACACACACACACACACACACACACACACCATAATGTCCTTTAGGCAGCTTGCAGAGAAAATTGAGCAGTAATTTTGCCTCAATGTGATTTTGATTTTGCCATTTGCCATTTGCAACCACAGATGTAGGCTGCAGCCTCTCTCCTTCCGGGGCCTGCGTTAGGGAAGAAGGGTGTGAGGGATTCCAACACGAGATTCATTTGGCTTCTTTCCTATTAGTTTAACAAAATGAGAGAATCTTAACATTTAGAGCAAGCGTTCCATTTCCTTTTGGGTGGGACAGATGCTTACAACTTCTCATCATGCCTTTATTATTTGCTTAATACTTCCCCTTGCAGAGCAAGGCTGATTCTCACTTTTCAGGAAGCTTCATCTCACTTTTGTTAATGGATCGGTTGTTGTATGAGAACCTTCTCTAGGTGTGAAAAGTTCATTGTAGTTAATGAAATTCGGATTCGTGATACAGCATGGCAAACCTCAGTAACATTAGTCTGAGCAAAGTAAGTGAGACACAGAAGGACACAAATTGTTGAATTCGGGCAAATTCATAGTCAGGAAACAGATCGGAGGTTGCCAGCGACTAGGGGAAGTGGAACACCGGGAGTCATCGTTTCATGGGTACGGAATTCTGTTTGGAATGTTAGGAGAGTTCTAGAAAGGAGTGGTGGTGACGACCGCTGACATTGTGAATGTGCTTCATTCCATGGAACTGTACACTTAAAAATGGTTAAAATGGTACATTTTATGCAATGTGTATTTTTACTACAGCAGAAGACGCTGAAAAAGTCAATTACTGTAATTAGAAAATCACTTTGTTTATGAAGTCCGGGCAGCCGATGGTAGATTTTAGATACTCTACCAAACACAAGGAAAGTTTTCCTCTTGCTTTTCTGGAATATCGGTAAAGACTTCGGTTATGCTCTAAGCCCTAATTCCCAAGTGAAATTCACCAGGGGGACCAAGGTGAGTTCTAGATGGCCTTACATTAGTTGATCTACTAAGGAGTTCCTTCCTCTGGCTCCTTTGTGCTGTCAGCCCTCCCGCCCCTTGCTGTGGGTGAGGAAACCAAATAATTAAGCTTATTTTTAAACATGTAGGGTAAGCAGGCTCTTAGTGAGAGCTGGGGGCCTCTCCTGGAGTAAAGACATAGGAGTTACTGTTTGGCGTTTGAAATAATCTATTTGGGCTGCTCAAAGGACTTGTTTATTTCCTGGTTCCATTCTTGAGGGCTGAGACCGGAGGAGATGAGCTCTCCAGCCATCTTCGGATTTCAGCTTTTTGAATTAAACTCATTTATAGAGGATGAAGCTGAGGTCAGAGTGGTGGGTCGCCCATGGGCACACAGCTCTGGGACCAGGCCCCAGGCCAACACTCTGTCCCTTAAATCAATCTCGGTTTGATCTAGCTCAAATCAAGATTCTGCTAATAATTTCCTTCCACCGTTGTGACCCTTTCTATCAGAGATGAATTCCACCCCATGCAGGTGCTCCAGGTACACTCCAAACTGCGATGAGACAGAACTATCCTTTCTTGAACAGCACAGTTAAAACAATTTTCAGAAATAATAACATACATTAAGAAACACAACAACAGATGATACTTTAAAACCTACCAGAAATTCCTGGCCTTTGCAAATAATGCCAATTATATTTCTAATCCTATAATAACAACTCTCATTTGAGGGCTTACTGTGTGCCTAGCTTAATATGAGGGCTTAATATGTGCTGAGCACTTTGTGAGGGGGGGATGCCTTATATATTTTCATAATGACCCTATTATTTCCATTTTACAGGTGAAAATGGAGAGACGCAGGTAAGTTCAGTAACTCGTCCAAGATGACACAGGAAAATGGCAGAGTCGGGATGTGGGTTCAAGTCTCACAGATTTTAGCTTTTTCTCATTTTGTTGTATTTTGCAGGGGGTGGGGGTGGTAATTTATGGTGTCTTCAAATGTCGGTTGTTTGGGGCACCTGGGTGGCTCAGTGGGTTAAGCCTCTGCCTTCAGCTCAGGTCATGATCCCAGGGTCCTGGGATCGAGCCCCGCATCGGGCTCTCTGCTTAGCTGGGAACCTGCTTCCTCCTCTCTCTCTCTCTCTCTCTGCCTGCCGCTCTGCCTACTTGTAATCTCTATCTGTCAAATAAATAAATCTTAAAAAAAAAAATGTCGGTTGTTTGTTTTGTAACACTGGGAAAAAATTCCCTTTAAGACTGTAGACCTCAACATCAATTGCTTTTTGGAATCTGGAGAGCTTCAGAAAGATGGACGTTGACCCCAAAGAAGAAGATTTCATTAGCCCAGGGGGTAGCTTGGGACAAGACAGGTAACTGCTCCCCAGGGGGTACTCAGGGCAGCCTCTGCTTTAGAAAAACCCCAATATTTTAGCCGCTCTTCCTAACCAGATTTCTGAGGCGATAGTTTTAATTGCTCAAATAATAGCCCCTTTGAACCTGTTTATGAGGTTTCCTATCCTTGGTACAAATCTAGCCGATGACCTCTTAATTGCATGTTCCTCATAAAGACTCTTCATTCCGTTTACTTTTTCCTATTTTTGAAGTAGGAGTTTTCTTCTAATGGCACTTCTTAATAAAGGTGGCTTTGGAGGAGTCTCGCTAAGTTTGAGTAACAAGTAAATTTGTACATTGAATCAGTAGTCTTCTTTACCTTATACTTTAAAAAAATTAGGATGCAAACTTCAAACCTGATTTTACTTCAGAACAGGAGTTGGCCAAAAAGGATCCCAGAGTACCAGCTGGACGATTAGCACCAGGGGACCAGCCCAGACACGCTCTTGGGGCTGCAGGAGACCCTCCAAAGCCCCCCACCACCTGCTCTGGGGGAAAAGAGCCATTTCACCCCTTGCATTAGACTGGTCCCAAGAAGTTGCTAAGGAGGGGACTCTAACTGTTGCCACTTGTGCCTCATCTCTGTGGTGGCTAGACACGGCAGAGGCTGGCTCCTTTCTTCACATGGGCCCATGTTGGTTTTATGCCCATCAGTGGCCAAGATCTAGAAAACTGGGGAGTTTCCTGTCCTAAAGCAACAGGTCTCTAGAAAATGTCATTAACAAGCACGTGTGAGAACTCTCCTTCGCTGGTCTGTAAGGGGACGCTTGCTAAATCTTACATTTCCAGTTGTTTCTAAGTGAAATGGCCAGGAGACAGGACCTGGGTACGGATGTGGCACTACCCTCAGCCTCAGGGTCTGGGTTTGAGCAGCTATCGGGGGTGGGGCGCTTGGCATGTTATGGGCTTTACCTCATTTAATCCTCACGCCATCCTAAGAAGTATCCAATATCACTTTCTTTTCAAGATGCAGAAACTGCGGGGTTCCAGAAGTTAAGTAAGTGCTTAAGATCAAAGGTAGTGACCGCTAGGATTTGCATCCCACTGGGGAAATCACTTGGTTCTCCAAATCTTTTATTTCCTCACCCATAAAAATGACTGGGTAGAACGAGATCATTCCTTCAGCAGTTAGTTAGGGATGGTCCGTGGAGGGTCAGATACAGTGCTGAGAAGAGAGGAAAGGAAAGGGAGCAAAACATCCCAACACACCCCAACTCTTGCAGAATCGGCGGTCAGTTAGACTGCCAATTTCCTGGTTCTGTAATTTGCTGTGATTGCACTTAATATAGATCCGACACAACTGAAAACAGTCTAAGTGTCCATCAGCAGACAGATGGATAAAGAAAATGTGGTCTAGACAGACACCGGAATGTTATGTAACCTTAGAAAGGAAGAAAATTCTGCTGCAGACTGTATAGTATGGATAGACCATGAAGACATGAGCTAAATGAGATAAGGCAATCACAAAGGGACAGATGCTGTATGACTCCACTTACATGGGGTACCTAGAGTAGTCTAATTCAGAGACAGAAAATAGAATGGGGGTTGCTGGAGGCCGAGGGAGGGTGGAACGGGGAGTTACTGTTCAATGGGTACACAGTCGCGGTTGATGGAGAAGTTCTAGAGAAGGATCGTAGGGATGCTTGCACAGCCGTGTAAAGGTACCCAGTGCCACTGAACTGTCCCCTTGAAATGGTTAACATGATAAATTTTATGTATATCTTACCACAATTTAAAAAAGAGATAAAAAAAATTCTAAGCAAGCTACTATACAGAGCAACGCTACACCCCCTAAGCAGCACAGTAATCTTGGTAGACAAAGGAGAAACCAAAGAGGTGAATGATGGGAAAACAGTGAACTACTATGCTGTGCTGGGCTGACAAGTCGTGCATTGGCCCGAGCTACCTTTTCCTCTACTGGGTGTTAAAGAGCAGGGTTGCACTTGACTTTAGGCTTATCATATAATCTGGGTAAATTCGTCTACGCGATGAGTTTCACAAGGTGCAAACATCTCTGGAAGATATTTCTGGCCATGGGAAACCTCTTCCAACTGAAGGTTGGTTTGTTTAGAGCATAATTTCCTGAATTCTGTAATTTTCTACCCACTCAGTCTAATTGAATAGTCAAGATGGCATGCGTCCAGAAGACAGCATGATCCTAACCCAACTGAACAGGACCTGTTTCAGCAAATCTTCAATAGAACTGTGCCCACAGGCGGTCTTTGAAATATATGAGCAGTTCTTTTAGGAGACCAGTAATAATGGCTACTCAATCCCTTGAGTTAACTCAAGTTTCTGAAATGCCTTTTTATTAAAAATCAAAATGTTGCCTCAAAAGAAAAGCCTAATAGAAAGGGAAGGACCTCTTCTGTTGCAGGTGTTTCTGTGCTTTATCATGCGAAAAAAATGAATGTACTCAGGTCTGTGAAAAGGATAATTTCTGTTTTCTTCCCCCCGCCCCCAACTGCATGGTGAGGCTATACTTTCTTTCAATACATTGTCTAACTGAATGGGCAAGCGTAGGTAGAAAATCGCATTCTAATTTTAACATCAGAAACACACTAACATTTACCCCTTAAATCTCCTTCGTGTACGAAGAGTTTCATAGACCAAGAAAATTTTATCATCTGTGTAAGAACATCTGACCAAATTATGCAGATCATTTCAGTAAAAGTTCCTACAACTATTTGTGTTTATAAGTAATCATATTTGTTGGTTTGAGATTAGGGTAAACAAAAAATCCACTGGTTAGTTTCCAGAAATACGAATGCACTGTCCAACTGCTAAGTGAATTTGAAATTCTTTCAAACCATTTTTTTCTTAGAAGGTGGAAATGAAAAGGTCCTTAAGGATACTTGTCATAGTCTTTATTAGTCTCATTTAAGACAAATGGAAGGCCATGGTTTTTGACAGCGGGAATACTGTTCTTCAATGTTACACTCTGAGCAAAGATGGGGGAGGTTGGTGGGGAGACTTACTTGTCCTAGTAAGTCAGAGTAAGGTCATAGTACTTCAAAGAATAAGTACAGTCAGTTCTGCTATAACGTTTGTTTTGAAAACATGAATTTGTTCCCAACATGATTAATACAAAGAAATATATATATACACACATGCATATATGTGTGTGTGTGTATATATATAGATTAGATTTTCTTTGTTGGAGAGAGAGAGAGTGCTGAAGCAGGGGGAGCAGCAAGCAGAGGGAGAAGCAGGCTCCCCTGCTGAGCAAAGAGCCTGACGTAGGACTCCATCCCAGGACCCTGGGATCATGAGCTGAGGGCAGATTCTTAATGGACTGAACCACCCAGGCGTCCAGCAAAGGAACAATTTGCACTTAATTCAAATTTCCTTACTTTGCCTTTGCTTATGCAGGATTTCATCCATGAGAAACACTAGGTGAATGCAAAAAATGCCCCCAGTTCTGGGGCACAGCACAGGAAGACAGAAACGCTCACACTCACCCCAGCCTACCAGTGAACTCAGTCCACCTGTGTGGGCTTCATGAGCCACACCCATCCACGTCAGGTAACCTCACTTCAAAGTAACTCCTAAACGGCAACCCTCTGGATGGTTTCCTCTCTCTCTAATTTTCCTCTTTCCTTAGTCTACCTTGTATTTTCCCTATTCTCTATTTTTCTCCCCCTCTACTGTTCTTTTTTCTCACTCTTTCCCTCTCACTCCCTCTCGTACTTGTCCTCTCTTACAGAGGGGGTGGGTATGGCAACCAGGGGGCTTCCACGAGCAACTTCAAGGTCAACTGTCTTGTCTACATATAAGGTACGTATTTTTTAACCATTTCACAGGTCTAAAACGGTCTCCCTTTTCCCCTCAGAGTCCTATCTTTTTTAATGTATCACAGATGATGTTTTTGAATGTTGTTCTCGAAACTCATTTTTCCCACCTTATTTTTTTCCCCCACACGATTTTGCACAGGGAGAGATTTTTAGGAACACACATGTCGCATGTCACCTTATAGTGGAACCAATTGTGGGCACTTTCACATGTGTATAGCTCTTCCCTCTTTCTGCACGTTCTCTCTCGGGTCTTAGATATTTGATATAGGCATTAAAACAATCCCCATCTATAATCTGTTCTCAAATTATAAACTCTGGTAACCCAGTAAAAATACACTACAAAACCTGACTCAAGGAACTCAAGGGTGACCTTTCCATTTCTCAGGGAGACAAGGAGGACCATGGCTGCACCCATAATTATAATAACAATTGGTGATCATTACGCAATTGCTACCGAGTAATTTGAATACCGGACCCCAGGTGAAGGTTAACAATATAAACAGACTACGGTTTGTCAATGCTAAATTTATTTTCTCTAAGGGCACCTTCGGAAAGATGCAAATTGACTTCAACTTTATAACATAATAACATCAACATGATAACATCAGTTGGTTTGGGGTGTCTGAAGCTAAGGATGTATAAGAAACATCAACATGATAACATCAGTTGGTTTGGGGTGTCTGAAGCTAAGGATGTATAAGAAACAAATTCTCACAGTTTGGTCTTTCAGTGCTTGTTTTTTGGTCAAATACCCATAATTCTCATTTCGGCTTCTCAGAATGGCTAAGAAATGCGTTTTAAAGAAGGGCAGGGCGATAAAAAGGGGAGCATTCAGTTTTCGTATAAACTTTATCAGTCTGGCCATAAACTTGCAGATAGACCCCAAGCATCCTTCTGTTATGGTTAATGGCTTCAGTCCATCATCCTCATCAATTACCTTCTGCTCCCAAGCTTCCCAGAACACTAGCAGGATAAGCACAAATCCTTCTTTGGAACCATTGCTAGAGCCAGCAGCCCTGTTTTTAAACTGGAATCCTACCTACGGCGTTCAATAATTCCACAGAGCCCCATGGGCTGGTTGTGTGAATGGGAATGAGTAGAACGATGGGAGAAAGGGTAAAGGAAAAGGGGGTGGCGAAGATACGGGAGAAGGGAGAGAGGAGCAAAGAAGACACATTGGTCTGAGTCAGTTCCAAGACCGAAATGGAGGAGTCATTGAAAACGTTCTGTAGCATCACTCGGCAGAGGGAGTCGTCATAATCTCAGCAGTAAGCATCACCAACATCGTTCTTGCTTTGTTCCTTGTTCATTTTTATTTTTAGTGATGATCAGCGGGGTGTGGGGGGTAACCACAGAGTGTAGTTTCACAACGAGAATGTTTTCGTTCTATACAATGTGCTGTTGGAGATTGCCAGTTGTTCCCCAAATGCTTCCCACCTTCTTTGGGTACACAGCTAGACTCCATCTGTAGCTCGTCATGGCCAGCTGAGAAAATTCTCACCTGGGGAATGAGGCCAGGGGGGTAAGCCCATCCTGTGCCCATCTTAGAAACCTCCCCCATGCATGTCTCCCTGTCTCCTTGTGCTTCTAGCTAAACGAGATGGTGTAGACTACAGCAATCCTGAGGATGACAGAGGCTTGTCAGCTGGGGTCCTTGAATGAGTGCCTGTAGGAGCGCCAATCCCGCCAACCTGCACACCCACGCATGACTGTTCCAGAAGAAAGAAATACACTTCTGTTCTATTAAGCCACTACACTGGGGAGTGTCTCTTTGTGAATGTGGCTTAGCCTATCCTTACACAGACATGGAAGATATGTTCCAAATCCATAGAGGAAAGGTTCTCAGCCAGAGGGCATTCTGTCCCTCGGAGGATGTTTGGCAACATCTCAAGATACTTTTGGTTGTTACAAAAGGAGATACCCTTAGTGGGTAGAGGCCAGGTTTGCTGGGAAGCACCCTACAACGCTCATGACTGTCCCCCACACCAAGAATCGTCTAATCCAAAATATCTGTGGTGCTCCTGTTGCAAAACTCCACTCCAGAGAGAAGGAGTAGAGGGCAAAAACTTTGAACCTTTTGCTAGATTCTAAGAGAAGATGTACAATAACAGTGTAGGCTACTGGTAAAAGGAGTGGGCTCTGGAAAGAGACCCAAGTTTCAGTTCCAGTTCTACCACTATGTGGCCTTGGACAGCTTCCTTAACCTTTTGTACACTCAATATTATACTAAAATAGGAAAATTATAATAATACACATATAATGGGGCCATGAGTGAGGATGGGGCTCAAGCCGGCACCTGATATATATATATGGTAAGCACTCAAATATTAATTGCTGTTCATGTTTATTTTTTGTTGTTATCAAGGTACATATTTAGGAAATTTAGAAGTGCCTGGTACGTAGTGTGTTCACAGCTGTTGGGAACCAATGAGATGGTAGAAATGGTCACAAAGCCCAAGGCTCTCACATCGAGGTCATCACTGTCTACATGTGCTCAGGAGAATCTGAACAATAAAGGTATATTAAATAATGTTCCTAAGTGTTCACTGAAGAGCTAACCATAAAGATTTGGAGAGAATTGTAAACCGACAGTGGTCATTATGCACACACGGGCTCTTGTGAAGAGCCAACAGCTACTTTTCTAGGTAACTTTTACGGATCAACTCTGCCAACTTCTACTCACTTGGCTGTCACTAAATGCTTCCTCCGCCTTGAACATTGGCATTGTTAATACCTTCTAACGGATTGCAAATAAACAGAACATTCAACGTGGCCCAACTCATTAGGACCAGAAAAAAGTGAAAACCCAGGTCTCTGCCCTCCCTCCCACATTACATTACAATGGGTAGAATAGATGAACACTCAGAATCACTGTGGTGAAACTAAAAAAGACATAAATAAATGGAAAAATAGTCTGTGCTCCTGGGTTGCAAGAATTAATATTGTTAAAATGTCCGTACTATCCAATGCGATCTACAGATTCACTGCAATCCCTATCAAAATTCCAGTGGCATTTTTCATAGGACTGGAACAAATAATTCTAAAATTCGTATGGAACCACAAAGGACCCAAATAGCCAAAGCAGTCTTGAGAAAGGGGGAAAAAAAAAAGCCAGAGGTATCACAGTGCCTGATTTCAAACTATAATACAAAAACTATACTAATCAAAACACTACAGTACTGGCATCAAAACAGTCACATAGATCCATGAAACAGAACAGAAAGCCCAGAAATAAACCCATATATATATATTGTTCATTAATTTACAAAAGAAGGAGAATATATAATGGGGAAAAGATCGTCTCTCCGAAAAACAATGTCAGAAACACTGGACAACAATATGCAAAAGAATGAAAATGGACCACTTTCCTACACCATATACAAAATCTAATTCAAAGTGAAATTAAAGATTTGAATGCAAGACCTGAAACCACAAAACTGCTAGAAGAAAATGTAAGTGGTAAGCCCCTCAACATCAGTCTTTGTGATTTTTTTTTGGATTTGTCTCTTCAGATAAGGGTGACACAAGCAAAAATTAACAAATGGGACTACATCAAACTAAAAAGTGTCTGCAAAGCAAAGAAAACCATCAACAACATGAAAAAGGCAATGTACTGAATGGGAGAAATATTTACAAATCATATATCCAATAAGGGGTTAAATATCTAAGCTATATAAAAAACACATATAACTCGGGAACACAAAACCAAACAATCTGATTAAACGTGGGCAGATGATCTGAATAGATACTTTTCGAAGAAGACACCCAGGTGGCCAATAGGCACATGAAAAGATGCTCAGCATCACTCATCATCAGGGACATGTAAATCAAAACCACAAGGAGATATGATCTCCCATTATCAAAAGACAAGAAACAACAAGTGTTGGCAAGGACGTGGATAAAAGGGAACCCCACACACAGTGGGAGGGCAGCTTGGTGCAGCCACTGCGGAAAACAGTATGGAGGTGCCTCCAAAAAAGTAAAATCGAGCTACCATATGATCCCCCAATTCTACTTCTTGGTATTTGTGCAAAGAAAATGAAAACACTAATTTGAAAAGATATCTGCACCGTTTTCATTGCAGGATTTTTATAATAGATAATGATATGAAGATATGGAAACAACCTAACAACTATGGATAAATGGGCAGATAAAGACGGGGTGTATGCATACAATGGAATACTACTCAGCCATAGAAAAGAACGAGATCTTGCCATTTGTGGACCTGGAGGACACGATGCTAAGTGAAATAAGTCAGTCGGAGAAAGGCAAATACCGTATGATTTGACTTTTATAAGTGGACTTTAAGAAACAAAACAGACAAAACGAAATGGAACCAAGATGCGCAGGTACAGAGAACAGAGTGGTGGTTGCCAGAGGGAATGGGGGTTGGGGGTGGGGTGCCACATAGGCGAAGGGTTCAAACTTCCAGTTATAAAATAAATAAGTTATGAGGATGTAATGCACAGCACAAGAAATACAGTCCATAATACTGTATTAACTTTGTGTGATGACAGATGGTAAATGGGCTTATTGTGATCACTTCGCAATGTCTATAAATGCCAAATCACCACACTGTACACATGAAACTAACAGGATATTGTATGGCAGTTATGCTTCAATAAAAACAAACAAAAAGAGAAGTGGAAAGAAATCACCATGTTTCTACCTTCTTTTGTCATTGAGGTGGCAGGAGAGGAGAATGAGGTAGGGCAGGGAAGAGGGGAACTCGATGACAACAACAACAATAATAAAGAGGTCTGGACATGCAGAGTCGAAGTGAGATCGCGGGGATTAAGTACAGCGATTAGATGTGCTATTTAAGGAATAGTTCCAACACAAGCAGAAAACTATTTAACAGGTTTGCTTCTAAATGATCATAGATCTTAAATGGTTTTAAGAAAGATTTCATTCACCTATTATGATAAAAGCCCTTAGAGGGAGAAAACAAATAGAGACATTCAAATAAAAGTACTCAAATGCCACGTAAAAGAAAAAGTACATTAAATTGTGCCAAATCCCACAGTGTAAGTTCTTGATGAAATCCACCCACACAACAAGCCTTCATTAAAAACAATTCCTGCCAAGTCCTACACTCCAGCATTGAACACATATTTCCCCCAGTATTCAAAAAACTCTACATGACCTCATAAAAAGTGTCAGCATAATAAATGTTATTTAAACCGGAGGGAAAGTATTGAGTGAGGACATCTGCAAATAAGAAGGTAGTAAAGCCCATGACAGTTCACCTCTTCTCAACAGCCTTCTCCCTTGGTTCAAGACTTTTCTCCTCTTCTCCAGGGTCCTAAGCAGTTAGTTACGGCTGGTCCAGGGAGTGCCCACAGAGAATCCTATTTTCACGGCTAAAGGAAGAGAGCGGCAGAGACACAAACTGCTCCCTTTCCACACCAAACAGTCTTGTTTCTCCAAGGGGTCCAAAGAAAGCCAGACTTATCAGAAAACCACATCCAAATCCACAGCGGTGTCCTAGAGGGCGGGGTGGCCCTGGACAAAAGCCTGCTCAGATTCCATTCTATCTGAGTCTGAGTCTCTAGCTAAGTCTTGAGACAGAGAAAACGGTGGCCAGGCCCTCCAGACGACTCAGGCCTGGTCACGAGGTTTCTTTCCTCCCCCCTGCAGATTTGAGAGAAGGCTTGCTTCCCAAGTGTAAAAAGGTTATTCTTCTAACTTAGACGTGGTGCTTCCAGTACCAAGAGCGACCTATTCCCGAAGCCACGGCAATGGGGCAGAACAGCTTTCAGTGCGTTCCACGTCACCAAGCGTGTGAAAAGCATCCTTCTTTTCCTCCACCTGCCCTGACACTGTGTACACTATCACGCACTAAACAAAGAGTCCCTGTAGACTGGTAAACACAAGAGCTGGGGGGTCGGAGATCAACATTCTAATCCTTGTTCAGCTACGGCTTTTGGACAATGCTGAATGCTCTCGACAAAGCTATGCTTAAGGCTTTGGCTCTGTAAGTTTTAAACATTAGGGCTGGGATACAGTGTGTGGACAAAGGTGCTTGAAAAGAATTTTAGCTCTCTAGAAGATGATAGAAAAAAACAAACTCATGTTACACTGAGTGTTTTACCCACTTTTTTCTACGTATGTCCTCAGTGTTCCAAGAGGTGATTTAATGGAGCATTTCTTACTGTTCAAAGATGCTATTTTGTAGTAGGGAATTAACTTCTAATTGTACAGCATTATATAACATTATGGACTGTTTAAAAACTTTCCTAAAAGGCTAAAACAGGCCATAAAGGATATCTGGGGCCAAATCTTATGAGGCTTTCAAAGGCTCTTTTTATAGATCATTTAGGAAGATTAAAGAAACCCCCTCTACCCATGAGAGTCCCCACTCAGTCATTGTAAGGTTCCATTAAACATGAAAGAGATCTTATTTTCTACTTTCCAACCACGGATTTCTGTCTCTTCACAAACTATCTCATTGGCTATTTTACTTTAAACTTTTAAAACTTGCTTTCTTATTTATTGCCTCATTTTATCTGTGAATGCTATTAGGAGCCACACACAGAAATGGAAATAACAGCTCCATAGTTCCTTTGAGAAGGGGGGATAGTCAAGATCTCACCTCTCTTTCTTTCCCTCTTCCTCTGTGTCTCTCAAATGTCAAGACTACAAAATTAGATGACTAGCAGGTCGGACGAAGAAGCAGAGGACGGAGTAGCCACGGTGGGGAGTAGCCACGGCGGGGAGTAGCCACGGCGGGGAGGGAGGAGCAGAGGGTTCACAACAAAGGCTCTGGGGAGGAGAAATAAAGAGCGATAGGGATAAGAATAGTAATTTTTTAATGTTCAGGAAATAGGAAAGGAAAAAGACCTATATATTTGGGATTAATACAATCTCTCTACATATGGGAAAAAAGGCAGATAACCTTTGTAGGTGTAACCAACATCTGGGGATTCTTTTGCCTAAATAAGTTTGGAAGGATCTCTTCTCCAAAGTCTATTCTTCTGGGACCAAGTTGAACAGGTCAAAGCACATGGTGTTAATGCCTCTCTCTCTTTCTTTTTTTAAAAAAAGATTTTATTTTTTAATTTTTATTAAATTTTTTTAAAGATTTTCTTTTTAAGCCATCTCTACAACCAATGTGGGGCTCGAACTCACAACTTCAAGATCAAGAGTTGCACGCTCCAAGGACCGAGCCAGCTGGACGCTCCTGGGTTAGTGTCTCTTAAATTCTATGTATATATCAGTGATCTTTCACAAAAGTGTTTCCATTTATAAATCCTACAAATAATTCTAAACCTGACCTGTGGAGATGATGTATAAACGTGGTATAAGGATAAAATGCGCTATTTACAGGGGAAATCGATGAAGTTGAAGATGGCTGTCAAGGCGCATTGGTTAGATGGGATTCAGTTAGGCAGTGAGCAGAAAATCAGAAATGTGCTCCTGCATGGATGAAACGGGACTTACCGGTATCTCCATAAATGCTTAGATTTTTTTTTCCCCTCAGAAATAACTCTTGCTGACAAGGAGCAGACTAACAAGTTCCACCCCTTAGGTGTGGTGAGAACCTGTATTAGCAGGTTTGCTACTGAGCAGCTCTTTTCCCATGTTAAAATTCTGCATTTGAAAAAATTGAGGATCGGAGAGAAGTCAACTACAGAACTCTAAAAATAAGAAACGGGTTGAGGAAAACACATTTGAATGGCATGGACACTTCGTATTTTAAAAGAATACCGATTTTCATAGTCTTCATCGGGTAGAGTTGATGCGTGTGGAAAAATAATTGGTTGCTCTTCATCAAGGGAAGAACTAGATAAAAGGAGTCTAAGTGTTCTGTGAAAACTGTGCTCTGGAGGAACAGGGGTGGCCCCATAACAAAAGTATGTGTGGAAAATCCTGTGAAAACTAATCCCTCATCTGAAGAGTCTGGCATTTTCGAGGTGGAGAGGGTAAAAAAGCCAAAGCATTCTGGGAATTCTGGAACCCAGTGGCATTTACTTTGACCTACATGGGTGCCTCGCAGGACATTTGGGACGTCTGTCCCCTGAGTACTCTTCTTACGAACACCCTTCTTCACCTTTCCTCTCCCTAATGTCACGTCAGATTTTCAGTGGATTCAGTGGAAATAATCCAACTGCATTCAAAGCAGTAATGCTGGGGGGCACCTGGGTGGCTCAGTGGGTTAAAGCCTCTGCCTTCAGCTCAGGTCATGATCCCAGGGTCCTGGGATCAAGCCCCGCATCGGGCTCTCTGCTTAGCGGGGAGCCTGCTTCCTCCTCTCTCTCTCTGCCTGCCTCTCTGCCTACTTGTAATCTCTATCTGTCAAATAAATAAATCTTCAAAAAAAAAAAAAAACAGTAATGCTGGGATCCCGGGTTAAATTTGTTTCCTAATGAAATTGCTTGCTGCAGTGCGCTGACTAACCTGCTTATTTCTGTGAAAGATTTCGGGTAAAACACGGCGTAGCTGAAGGGTGGCCCCTCTCAGCCGGCCAATTCGGAGGAGGCTGGTGATGAGGATATGAATATTTGGTAATAAGAGGTATTAACTGGGGGCACCTGGGTGGCTCAGTGGGCTAAGTCTCTGCCTTCAGCTTAGGTCATGATCCCAGGGTCCTGGGATGGAGCCCCGCATCGGGCTCTCTGCTCAGCGGGGAGCCTGCTTCCCTTCCTCTTTCTCCCTGCCTCTTTGCCTACTTTCCATCTCTGTCTGTCAGATAAATAAATAAATAAATAAAGGTGCTAACTGCTTACTGTGGGCCACATCCTATTCTAAGAACTTTTCATGGATTTTTTTAAAATTAAAAATTAATTAATTTTTAATTAATTAATTAAAAATTAATAATTTTTAATTACAGTAATCCTATGAAATGGCCATTTATTAGTCTCATTTTAGAGTTAATGAAACACATGCACCAATTCATAGCCTCAAACTCTGGTCCCTGGGTCAAACCTAGCCCTAAAGTTTTACTGGAAAACTCGTACCCATTCATTGACATAGTGTCTGTGGCTGCTTTTGAGCTCCAACAGCAGACCTGAGCAGTTATAAGGGAGACCTTAGGGCCCAGAAACCCTAACATTTACTTTTGGGCTCTTTATAGAAAAAGTCCAGCAACCCCCAGTGTGAAGTATGGTTAATTCACCAATCATGGGGGAAAAAAAAAGGTAAGGACATCTGGCCAGCTTGGAATAGAACTTCTACTCAAACTGTCTTAGCAAAAAATATCCTGTCTTTATCGGTCCCCTTTTGTTCAGATCTTACCCGTTTCCTCTCACCAAAGTTTATCACCCAGCTCAGAAAACAACAGGGTTCACGGAGTATGAGTTCAGTAATTTACAGCTTCTCTCTCAGAATGGTGAACTTTGGTAGGTGGAGAGATTGCCAAGAAAGAAAAGAGAAAGAACAGCCCAAAGAAAGCTTTGACAAGGCATGAATTTCGTGAGAGGCTGCAACATTTTTGGCAGTTTCACAGGTATTTCTTCGCAAGTACAAATGACATCATTGTTGAAATTAAAAAGAAAATTGGCCTTCTGTATTCTGCATTTGGTACCACATATTGTTTTGGTTGAGCATCAATTGATTTTTCTATTTTTACCGGGAAGTTATGTCATAACTAACTATTTTTAGTAGACAGTGTCTGGTTCTGTCATTTATGGAACTCCACACACAATTATGCCTCAGAATTTTTTTTCTAAAGCTCTAAGAATGCATGTATTGGGTGCAGAATGTGCTCATCAGCAAATATTCCACTCCACTCTGAAGCATTTTAGATGAAAAGTCTAACACAGGAAGTGGGCACCAACAACTCGAAGAACTTGGTATAGTCCGAGGCAGCAACGTGGGTCTAGCTTTATAATATGGGAATCTGCCTTTGAAATATTCATATTTTTCATCATTCATTGAGAATGCATTAACATCTGAGCTGCTCTGGTAATTTTTACTTTATCCTTAAAAACCTATCTATAACTCAAAGTCAATCCGTAACTCAATTTCCAGAGTACCAAATCGGGTTCAACAGCCAAGCCTGGATCATATGGAGTCAAATAACATACGCAAACTTGTTTACTATCAAAGTGAACAGAAAGTAAATGCTGGAGGCAAGACAAAGCCCATGGTTTTTCCCTAAATTTCCCCACTGTCCCCCAAACACCGGCCAACAGAGAACAGCATGGAACAGTGGCTCCCAAGTTCATGTGAATCCCTTGGGGACCTTCTACCATCCCTCTGCCGGGACCATACCCCAGGACCTCGAAATCAGTCTCTGGAGGTGGAGCACAGGTATCAGTACCTGTCTGGGAAGCTCCCAGACACCAGCAGACAATTGTGATTAAGGTGAAGATAGCCAGAGAGACTCGTCTGGATGGATACACCTGACCTCAGCCAGTCAGGTCGCTTCAAGTCCTGCTCCAGCTTGGGGCTCTGGGGGAGGGGGGTGTTATTAATACCGACTGGTGGGCACATGGGCACCCCCACTCTTGCTTCCAACGCAAAATTAGTGCACTGTTGCAAATCCTAAGAGGATTTTTTTTTTTTTAACGCAACGAATATGGCCCTCAGGTTCCACTTACGTGATGATCTGTTTTAACATTCATCCCACTTCTGCGGCTTAGGAGACGAAACATCCCGGACACCTGGCTTTGTTCATTATTTTGCAAGCCTATTTCTCCTGCACGACAAGCTTTACAAGAACCCAACAAAAAAGTCTGCCTTACCTCTACGATGCTTTTCAAGTCCTGCACGTAAGTCCTTTCGGTCTCTAGAATCTCCTGAACGACTCTATCCACATAGAGGAGCTTGGGGCTTGTGGCCGACGATGGGCCACCCGTCCTGCTCGCCCCGTGGGCTTCCATTCTCCGCGGGGCGCAGGGCGGAGTTGCTGCGCCCTCGTCTGCGCTCCGGGGCCCCGCGGGGAGGTCCCGCGGCAGCTCGCTGCTGGAAAACGGCCGGGCTGGAATCAGCTCCAGGTTTATGGCCCCGGCTTCCTTATCTTGGTGAAACAAGCCCAAGTGGCTGTTGGAGACTAAGGTCATTCTGCTGCCGAAGGAACCGTGGCTGTCCCGGGAAGAGGCGGAGGACGACGTGGAGCCAAAGCTGACCGGCCTGTCGCTGTCCGACAGCTCCATGGCCTTGGGTTCCTGGGCGCCGGGACGCCTGGCGGAGGTCTTGCGGTCGGGAGTTCCTGTTACAGCTGATGGCACTTCAGGACACAACAGGGGCACATCTGTAGTCATTAAAAAAAAAAAAAAAAAAGAACAACAACAACAAAAAGGACAAGGTAAGTAGTTTGAAATGACATCAGGCCCGGTTTAGAGAAGATGAAAACCTAGCCCAAATGTATACACCGCCCAAAGCAAAAAAGTAGTGAGTTCATGACACAAAGAAATGCAAAGGCACCCATGACCGGTCAGGTTGCAAAGTCAGAGTTTCTCAAGCATCACCTGGAAGCATGAGAGAAATGCAAAATCTCAGGCGCCTCCCCAGACCTCCTGAACTTCAGTCCACATTTTCACAAGACGCCAGCGCCGTGTGGGCACAGAGCGAACGAGAAGCCCCGTAGCCGCGGCCTCAAAGCCGGACCAGCTGGAAAGACTGCGGCACGCAGGTTCGTCCGGATCCACCCAATCAAAGGCTCAGCCATCAGGGCGCGAGGACTCTGTAGCTTTAACAAGCACAAGGGAGTCTTCTGTGCTTAAAACACACCCTTCGCGATTCCCATGGAACCTCAGAGCACTGATCTGCATTAGAAGTATCCCACTGTCATTCCGCAGAATTTGAAGCTGCCCTCCTGGATCCCCCACTACTTACTGGACGCTGACAAGTTCACGTTTTGCTTGGATACAGCGGGAAAGAGAATGTGTTGTGTGGACAATAACTTTCTGATACTGGGCAACAAAAGTCAAACTATTAAGACCCATACCTTCTTTCAGACTTTCCCTCTCAACACAACATTTCTCTCAGTCTCGACTTGAAAGCCGACATCCCACTTGTGGTGCATACGAAGTTATACTATTACAGAGGATACCTGATGAACTTCAACAGTCCCCACACGAAGTTAGATGATGTGGCGGTGTGACTATACAATTGAATAATGTAGAAACTCAATTATGAGAAAAACTACATATTTTTAAAGAGATAGGGCCGTTAGCATTTAGAAGGGGGCACAAGAAGAGACTAAGGGCAAAGTCAAAAGGTCATTTCATATATGTAATATTTAAATCTTAAAGCCCTGCGTGAAACTGAAACTTCACAGAAGCCACTTTGGCGAAACACACAAAGTTCTGGTCTTCTTCATTTGCGAGGCAGGACCAAGGTTGTTTTGCCCTAATGAGATCCCAAGTTTATGGAACGATATACCTTGCATAAAGAGTGTGATGAATGAAGACATAGGCTTTGTTTTGGCTGGTTATCTTACCACCAGGATCCATGTTTATGGGTTTTCTTAGAAAAATACAAGAGCGCAACTTATGTTTGGGAGTTTATAACAAAACACACACAATAAGAAGAATCTAGATGAATGATCATTTTTCAAAAGGAACATGAATTTGGTTTGGCTCTGTAATAGAGATCGTCAAACAGCTGGTAGTGCTATTTCTAGAATCTAAAGAATCTGTACGTCAGGTCTGTACTGTTCCACATCCTGACTTTCTCTAGATAGTTTATATTCATGACCAATATCAGTGCCAACTTAAATGCAAATATGACAATTATAAATATAAAATAAAAGAACTAAATTGGGTCAATAAGCAGGAATGGTAAGAAATGCATAGGAAATGAGTAATTTATCAGCATAACCACGACCACATGGTATAAACTTGCCACAAATTTTTGAAGCGTTTGCAATATTCTTTCTGCTTGCCCTATAACAACTTTATGGCCTATTAAATATGGATTGGTTATAGTAGTTAAAATGCACTTGCCCTAAAAAGCCTGATCTAACTTGACTATGGCAAAAATCCAAGGACCAGCCAGGCATGTAGGTGTGCCTATAGCAGAAGACACTTGCCCACACTTGGGACTGGCGTTAAGAAAGTCCTAGGCAGTTGAAAGTAGAAGCAGATCCAGCAAGGTTCCCCCCACCCCCATGATGGCATCCATCATAACCATAACCATGAGGCTGATCTCACTTTCAGAAATGGCCACTACATTGAGAAGTATATGATTATTCTTAAACTCTCCAAGGTCCAGCAAGGCAATGACTTAGTACCGAAAATAAACTGCATATACTATCCATGAAAGCCAGGGCATCTGGAAAGGTTCAGATCAAACTACTCCTCATCCATCTGGACACACCTTCTCTCTAGTACGGAAAACTGAATTTCACAGTTATACAGCTCTTGGCACATATCCATTGTCAGGATTGGTGAAAATGAACACAATAGAGACTCGTTTCTTTACTTTTATGCCAAGTTAGCCAGCCAATACTGGGACTGAGGGATTAAAGGGGAACAAGAGTGGCCAGGTATTTCAGAGGAGTCCTTGCTGGGCTGTGAGGGATGATAGTGCTTTTTACACTTTCAAAGATAGGAAGAAGTAGGATATGAAACTCAGATCAACAGGGGTCCCCTCATGGATAAATCTTTTTTTTTTTTTAAAGATTTTATTTATTTATTTGACAGAGAGAGATCACAAGTAGGCAGAGGGGCAGGCAGAGAGAGAGGAGGAAGCAGGCTCCCCGCTGAGCAGAGAGCCCGATGCAGGGCTCCATCCCAGGACCCTGGGATCACGACCTGAGCCAAAGGCAGAGGTTTTAACCCACTGAGCCACCCAGGCGCCCCCATGGATAAATCTTAAATGACAGCATGAATTTGGGCTCTGTTCCAGGTAAGGCTTCCTATATTCTAATACCGGGCCATGTATTCTAGACCACTGGACCAGCCTCTTATTCAGACTGCCAACCAGGCTCTTTTAAAATAGATTATTTAGGGGCACCTGGGTGGCTCAGTGGGTTAAAGCCTCTGCCTTCAGCTCGGGTCATGATTCCCAAGGTCCTGGGATCGAGCCCTGCATAGGGCTCTCTGCTCAGCAGGGAGCCTGCTTCCACCTCCCTCTGCCTGCCTCTCTGCCTACTTGTGATCTCTGCCTGTCAAATAAATAAATAAAATCTTTAAAAAAATAGGTTATTTATTTGGCATCTGTAATATTTAACCAAGCTAACTGCCCCAAATTAAGCATCTTCCAAAATTACCAAGGACAGAAGTGAAACATTTAATGCTAGGTCACATAATAGTATCTTAATATGAGACTACATTTGCTAATGGATCACATTTTTATGTTGATTCATTGCTTAGAAGATAATTATAGTTTTCTCGCACGAGGAAATGGACCTCATAAAAACTGCCTAGTCTTGTTCTCACCTCCCTTGAAATAATTTAAAATTTTCACCCTGTCTGGCTTATTCTTCTGAATACGGCACACCAGTTACTGATCTTTCTCTCCAGAGCACCCCTGGTCAACGCAGGAGCCAGTGGCCACATGTGACCATCGAGCACTTGAAATGCCGCCAGTCCAAATTGAGATGTGTCATAAGCATAAAACATACACCAGATTTCAAAGACTTAGTACGAAACAAAAAAAGTACAAAACACCTCCTTAATAATTTTTACATTAGTTACACAGTAAAATAATCGGTGGGCATAATGGGTGGGATAAAATATCTTCTTAAAATTATTTTCACTGGTTTCATTTTGCTTTTTTTAATGTTGCTACTGGAAAATTACAAACTTTATATGTGGCCTGCACTGTATTTTAGTTGTACAAGGAAGTCCTCTAGATCATTATATTCTGTAAGATCTAAATTTACTTTCTTATCATGCAAACAACAGCAAATGGAGAGGTGCACACAATTCCCAGGTTGTCTGTTCTTCCCCTCCATTCATTAATACACCATATTGTTGAGTAATAAAAACAGAGCTGCAAGGCAGTCTCTGTACTAGATCCTGGGGTAGTCATTCCCCTCGTAAATGGAAACACCCAGATGGAAGCTGCAGAGCAACAAAGCCCCTTTCTCTACCCGAGTGAAGGATGCTGACAGGTTGTATTAACATTTGGCTACCGTGATGCTTTGTTTTTCTTCTTATAACCTCGCTCCCTTCTTACCAAAACCCAAACCCTGGGCGATCTCACAGCACCTTCTGAGAACTTGCCCACCATTACTGATGGCCCTGTCAGCGGGTCTTCTGACCGTGAATATTCTAAAATAAACGCGTTCAGCTGCCTGGAAGGCCTTGCTTGATCCATCTGATCCTTGGTAAACTCAGGTGGTGGTGGTGCCGGAAGCCCACGTCGAGGGTCTTCATGGACTTCAAGGTCTTGGAGTCTTTATGATTCTTGGAGCCAGAAGTACCGTCAGCCTCAAAGCCGTTAACAGACAGTATTCTTTCTTGTGTCATCCTCAAGAAAAAGAAAACAATGCCTATAGAGCTCCACGTAGGTATGCCTTCCCACATTTTACTTCGCGACTGGTCTCTCTCTAATTGTTTCTAGGTGAGAGAGCTTTAATTCTTTGGCTCTTCTTTGTTTACTCCTCAAACTTCCATCATTTTAACTGCTCTCCTTTGGAATGTCACTGTCAGAATCAAAGGCAGGACTTCTTGGCTCTAACTTGTCCAGGCTGATTTAGAGCGGAGGCAGAACTCTCCGTGGCAAGTGACCCCAGACTTCCGGTGACCCTGTTTACATGTTGCGGGGGGCAGAGGGTTCCCCTGCCAACCACTCCCTGTTGTAAGCCCCAAGGGGAGCTTTACAAGGCAAAGCAGAACACTATGCACAGTGGGGGCTGATGCATGATCAGGATTTCCAAGTCCAGCTCATTGCTATTCTAGACTTCAAATACAAATACCTACCCTGAGTTCCTTGGCTGGGCAGTCATGGAAAGCAAGAGAACGCGTTGTGCTCATATACCAATGAATATCTAAAATTATGTAGTTCCTTACTATACTGCCTGTGAATTTCTCAAAAAGGGGAAACCGACAGAAACACTAACGTATAAGCAAAAAGTTCTTCTCTCATTGAATCCAGATCCAGTCTTAGGTAAAGCCTCAGAGTTGTAGACAAATAAAGCAAATGAAGAAAACTTTTTAGAGTTGAAGTTATAAGAAATACCCATTGCTATATGTCAAAGACAATACTTGGTATTTGAGGAGAGTCCTCCTCTGCTCTATACCTCAGAGATAATGGACAGCTCCCATTACCTAAAAGCCTCCAGAAAGCAACATGTATTTCTACATCTTGGTTTTCTAAAATACCAGCATGTTTCTTGCATTAATGGCAAGGCCAGGACTGCAATTCTACCTGTTCCTTAATGCTCAGAGTATTTACTCTGGTAACATGATTTTTGTACTTATCTGTAGTTCTTTGGTAATAAAGAAGAAAAAAAAAACAACAACAAAAATCATACTACCACATTAACGTCTTAGTTTTGACTGAAGAACGGTGATGCAAGATACTAACATTAGGGGAAGCTGGACGCAAGATGTAAAGGAACTCTGGACGATCTCAGAAACTTTCCTGTAAATTCAAAAATTTCCCAAAATAAATGGTTTAAAAAAACCGTGTTTCCATAGAAGAATCAGTTAAGTCAGAACTTATACAAGAAGATCAAGAATGGGAAAAGATGTTTTGCAAAAATGCTCATGTTCAAATAAGAGGCGAGAGGTTGAATAAGAAAACAAAAACGGAGACTCTTTCAAGCTCTCTAAGGTCTTTTACCAAACATTCAGGGAATTTACGAATGGATTCCCAGGTCACTGGATGGAAACTAAGGGATGCAGTGGCTACTGTAGTTGATAGTTAATGCGGCTGATTTGCAAAGTGCCTCCACTAAGTGGTGACTCTAGAATTTCTCCATTCAAGGGCACAGGCATGCCAGTTGGGTTAAAAGGGAATTCCCTTAAGGCTTTTGAGACAAATGCAGCTATTTTTTTCCTTTATGGTCGGCTTTAGCGAGTAAAATTTCAGCTGAGTACACTTCCCAGCCTTCCCACCATGGCGGTCAAGTTCTCCTCACCAGTAGAAAAGGTAAGTGCCCCTCTGGTGGTCTGTCTCTCAAGCATTCATCATCATTCCTCCACACTCCTTCCCTTTCCATGGGAACCCAGTTGGGGCAAGGACCTTGCCTGAACCGTGAACGTGGCACAAGATCTCAGAGCTGACATGCGGGAGAAGCCACGTGGTGGGACCACATTGACAGGGAGAGAGATGTTCCAGCAGCCCTAACTGTTCCGGTGGCCTTCTGTTTGAGTGTGTCCAGCCGAGGTCCCAACTGTGTGGCCGAGAAGCCTCCTAGGCGACCTCAGCACTGTCATGTCTGCCTGCATTTCCCGAGTCCCGGATTCAGAACCCAGAGCAGAGCCTCTTCTGAACTCCTGAGTCACAAAACCTGGAGAGATTATAAATGATTGTCGTTGTTCCAAACCACTAGGCTTGGAATGATTTGTTGCATAGCAAGAGATAACCTGAACTATCTCTCTCTTTTTTTTAAAGATTATTTATTTATTTATTTGACAGACAGAGATCACAAGTAGGCTGAGAGGCAGGCAGAGAGAGAGGAGGAAGCAGGCTTCCCACAGAGCAGAGAGCCCGATGTGGGGCTCGATCCCAGGACCCTGGGATCATGACCAGAGCAGAAGGCAGAGGCTTTAACCCACTGAGCCACCCAGGCGCCCCCTGAGCTCTCTCTATTATGACAGATTAGCTTGGCCATAATATGCCGTGGCTTTAACTTGGCATCAAAATTATCCTAAAAAAAAAAAGGAGAAAAAAACCCAAATCAAAACAAACTAAAGCCTCAAAGTTCATTCACATGTGTCATTACTTCTTAAAATTCTTAAAATTTTATAGGGGAGAAAAAGAAACAGAGAGGGCTCAAAGTTGGACTGTGAATCAGAGACTATGGTTTCTGATTTCTAGTCCACTATCCTTTGTGCTCGGATATAGATGCTAAGTTCCTCACGTAAAGCACAAGATACCAACGTGCCAAAAGCCAAAAAGGCTTACACAGTGTGTGTGTGTGTGTGTGTGCGTGTGTGTGTGTGTGTGTGAGAAAAAATGAATATGTACCCAACCGTGTGTATAGAAAGAGCTCAGAGGACCAGCCAGAAATTAGTTTATGACATAACACGCTCTCTTTTCGTGGGAGGGTTTGCATTTGTGCCCTGGCTCTATACCATCAAGGTTTGTACTACAGTCTTTGGGTTTCAGGTTTCCTCACGTGTAAGTTACGTCGCCAGGCTACATGATTTCCCAGGTCCCAGCCAACCTTTGGGGTGCGAATCCACTCCTAAAATAAACAGCAAGTCCTTTCCTAGCTGGAATCACAGCATATGCAGTCAATGCAAAATAGCAATTTTCTTCTACATCCTACTAACGCCGTGTCTTGGATATTAACATGTAATTCACTGAGTCTATTAAGAAAAATCTCTATTTTTAATGTGGATTAAAAATCTATGCTTCAGGGGCGCCTGGGTGGCTCAGTGGGTTGAAGCCTCTGCCTTCAGCTCAGGTCATGATCCCAGGGTCCTGGGATCGAGCCCCGCATCGGGCTCTTTGCTCCATGGGGAGCTTGCTTCCTCCTCTCTCTCTGCCTACCTTTCTGCCTAGTTGTGATTTCTCTCTGTCAAATAAAAAAAAAAAAATCTATGCTTCAGCTTCACTTTGAATAGCACCGTCCTGTTAGTGTGGAAATACTGGTTTCAGGGCAATAACTAAAAGAGGATAGCTATATTAAGGCTCTATCTGTATTGAACACACTCAGTTCCCAAAACATTTCCGCACAGTTGAAAAGGAGGCATTAGGCTAACTAACATTTTCTGGGGGGTGGGGGTTAGGCAGAAGGAGGAAGAAGAAGAGGAGAAATTCAAGTGACTAACAATAGCACTCTGAATAAAGAAATCCATCCACAAAGTACACTAAACATTTTCTTAGAGAAAAAGAGGAAGAGAATTCCAAGTGTTAACAATAGAGATCTGAGTAAATGCATCCATCTAGAAGGAACAATATAAAACTATTAAATGTCATGTCCTTTCAAACGCTGAAGGGTGTAGAAAATGGTCAAAATAGGCAGTTTGGTAAAATGCATGGCTTATATGTACAATGTGATCCCAATTTGGAATTTAAAATGCCGCATTAGAAAAAAGATTGAAAGGTAAAATAAAATATTAGAACTGGTTTTACCAAGTAGGAGCACAGGTGATTTTCTTCCCTTTCATATTTATCTGTAAATATCACTTTCCTCCACATGTATATCGCTTTTATACTCTGAAAAAAGTTATTTAAAAAAAAAATCAAAGCCGCAACCTCAGTTTGTAACAAATATTTAAATATTTTATATTAAAATAATTGATTTTTATGTTCAATGTGATTAATGGAAACGAATGCCATATATCTTCTTTGAGATATATAACTATCACCATTAAAACAATATTAAATCACTATAACTATTAAAACAATAAAAATAAAATCAGATTCCAACACGCAACAGTGCTGAATACAACACATGCCTCCTTTACCCTATTCCTAACAAAAATATTTCCATAACATTTCCAAATATTTCCAAATAATTCCAAAATAAATACCAATACATAGTCAAAATGGAAATTGCATTTACTTCATCCACTTTGGTTCCTACTAGATTTAGACTACATTTCACCACTACAGTTGCTAAGCCCAAAATTTGCAAACATTAATTCCAGCAACCCTGCCCCCCCCCCCTTACCCCCTTGCTCAGCCTGCAGTGAACCTCAGAAAGAAAAGCATATTAAAATACTGGGCATTCGATGCACAACGACCTGGGATTTTTCTTTTCCCTCCAGAATCACAAACATCAGCTGTCTAGATATTTCAACCTAACTTTAAGTAAAGATCAGAAACCCAAACCCAAACAAGGCAAAAACTGTTTCAGAGCCCAGCTCAGATGGAGGAAAGGAAAAAAAAAATCACCTCCTAGACTAATTCCATTGTTGGATAACTTGTTTCCATAGATCGCATTCAGAGCAGAACTGTTGTAACATATCCCAGCAGGCTGAGGTCCTTGCGCAGAGGAGAAGAGCCCCTGGGACGGGTTCTCCCCTCGGCGGACCATCTCCATCTACTCCAAGAGGGAAGGCACGAGTTTGTCCCCGCAAGAGCATTGATCCTTTGGGGACATTCACGTGGGCACCTACCTGTGCTCTCCCCAGGCTAAGCCGCATCGCTTGCCTTCAGCTGATGCAGTGACCTCACCGGCAGCTCAGTCAGGTAAAACAAGAAGCCTTTACTAGTCCGTGCAGCTCTTTCCGTAGAAATATTGCATGAGTCAGCTTTTATCTCTCAAAACCCAACACACAAAGGCTTTACAAAAACCTGATTTGCAACTTTCTCACTGCCTTTTCCCCCCTGGTGTGCAGACCACAGACTTCAGCATCACCGAGAGCCTTAAATGAAACATGACATCATTCAATTGAGAAACGGGACAATAGACACCACTGTGGGTAACTTGAAAATGCACACTTCGCTGAGCACCACCCTGGGCCTGCCATTCTTTTGTGAACATCAAATACAACCCACGCTCGCCTAAAGCTGCTTGGGCTTTACCTTCCTGGCGCTGGCCACCATTCTCATTAAATTCCACAAAAGCAGCAAGATCTGGGGAGCGCTGATATTTTCAAGTTCACTTCCTGAATTATAAGTATGTTTCAAAGTAAATGGACACATCTCTAACTTAAGTTTTAAAGTGAAGTTGGCGGCAGCGGATTACACAGTTGGAGGAAGCCTGACACTTTGTTTCCTTTAACGAGATATTTAATACAGTTTTAAGTAGGCAAAGTTAAACATGAATATATTTAAGCTTGATTTTTTTTAAAAAACAGCGTTTAAAAATCCATCTAAAGAAAAACACCTAAAATGTAAACTTGTAGGCATTTCTTAGAAAAACAGTCAAATTCCGTGATCTTATAATTCATAAATACGCAGTAGGAAAGACAGAATGTATGAACTCCAACACTTTAGTACGAGACTTCCAAATTATTTTGGATTTCGATCTCCTTAAGGCCACCTGTCCTTGAAACGCTATATGTATTTTTATAGAAAGACTCAAAATGTTCATATTTGAAAAAGATACTGAGTTCTTTAGATGAAGGGTCTTCAAAAGTACAAAATGTTACTGAAAACGGAAATGATGGCACCATGGAGTTAAAACTCAAATTATGGATTATGCCCACGTATAGACACAGAAATCTAAATAAACTCTTTCGAAGGATCAAAGTCCTTTAAATAGACGTTTCACTTAAAGCATTTGTTTGTGGTCATGGAAAATAACATTAGCTGATCATCTTTAATATAGCTATTCCTCTCATACCTATTAAGTGATTTCAAACTAAACATAATAGGATAATTTGCTTGAATGCCTATTTCCTCTCAAATAAGGCTGAACATACACAAGGCCACTTAAGTAAGCCATTTTGGTGGAAATTGATCAGTCTGTTCAGAAGACAACTCTTGGAATGGTTTCTCTCCCACAGAATTCACCGGTTTGATGGAAATTACTGTATACAGATGCTGGCACAGAGTTTGTGGGGCACGGTCCTTCCTTGGGCTGGGGGACTCTCTTAAGCTTCCAAACCGACCTCCACGGCATTCTCTCTTGCCCCCCAAATGACCTCCCCTAGACTCATGCCCAAGACCTCTGTTTTTGCTTAGCTAAGAGTCAGCTCAAATCTTAGCAAGCTTCACTGGGTCTTCCACAGCAACCCCCCTGTGCCTTCCACCAGTTAAATGGCTCTGTGGTACACGTAGAGTCTCACGCGGTCTCCTATTTAATTATTATTTAATCACCTCGCTTCTCCCGGGATTGTCAACCTGGGGAGCAGGGAACCTTCCTCTCCTGTAGATTTGATCTTCACGTGGAAGAAACCAAGAGCTAAATTCTTAGACAAGGTAGGGTATACAGAGGCTCCTGGCGGGAGCTCCTTGGAGCCTGGTGAGGCTCCTTGACTCATTTCTTTTGGGTCCTCATTTTCACATCCCAAGTTACCATTTTTAGTTTCCATTTTCCACTAAAGTATTATTGTACTTGGATTTTTTTTTCACCAAGAAACATTTTTTTTAAGATTTTAAAAAATATTTTTGCAAGAGAGAGATAATAAGAATGGGGGAGGGCCAGAGGGAGATGGAGAAGATGACTGTCCGCTGAGCAGGGAGCTCGATATAGGGCTTGATCCCAGGACCCTGAGAGCATGACCTGAGCAGAAGGCAGACACTTAACCCACTGAGCCACCCAGGCACCTGGCTAAGAAACATTTCTTAGAAGCCACTTCTGAAAGATGCTACGTACATTATAAGCGAATAAAATATCCACTGGGGATACCTCGTGGTCTGTAAGTATCTCTGTGACCCGACTTGAAAGACAGCTGTATGGGGACAGCACAGGGCGTATTTGATTCCATGGGTCAGTCATTTGTCACTTCACCTGTGTTTGCTGTTTTAGCAAAATCATCAACTTAAGGAGGAAACACCATTCCTATCATTCCCAAGTAACTGGAAGCAATCTCCATCATACCTGCATGGTGTGGTTCATAGGAATTTAAAATCTTTTAAAATCTAGCTTTTTCAGAGCAGGGGAATACACACACACACACACACACACACACACACACACACACACAATTTTTGCCTTTCTATTTATCCCAGTACCACTGTTTGCTAAATGAATTAACATAGGAACAGAGCATAAGGCCCAGGGAAGGACAATGCAGAGACCTAACAGCGGAGAGGAAGAGAAAAGGGAAGGGAAGGGAAGATTTCTTGAGTGACATTCAAGGCTCTTTCACACCTGCGAGCAGAGGAGCCTTCTGGGCCTCCATGTTTTCTTAAGCCTCTCTCTGCCCCACCTTCCCCTGCAAGGGTTTCGCTTTCCAGTCCTTCCCATCTCTGAGCCCACGCGTCGCTTGCACCGGCGGGTACTGGTTCTCACAGGTTCCCCAACGGAAGACTTCCGTGCAGGGAGCGAGACACATCCCAGGGCAGGCAGAGGGCGCCAACACTAGCATCCTTGCGGCTGCTTCCCGAGTCGGTGATCTGCCCGTGTTAACAGCACGGAAAAAGACTGCTCAGCAAAGTCTCCTTGTACATGCTAGTCAGATGGGCCACAGATGAACTGCACACTGATGCCTTGATGGGCAAAAAGATACTCTTATTGGAAAGCGGCTTTTGTTGGTTCACTGGCAGCACTAGTTGCACAATCAGGAAGAGCAGGAACGATTCCCAGTGTCCCCGCCAGGGGTGGGGGCCCAGGGGCGAAAGAACAGTACCCACAGAAGCCACGTCTACAGCCAGCGGGCACCAACCAGCCAGCCAGCTAGCCCAGTGCAGTCCGCCCTTGTGGCCTAATTGGAAAGGGACCAGAAAGCCCCACTATTTAAAAACATCCTTTCCCAGAAATCTGCCACAGGACCTGCACGTCCACTCTGAGAAACCAGCTCCTTTTGGTTTTGTCAGATAACACTCTCATCTCACCTGGGAAGGGTTAGGGAGTCATTGCCACAGTAGTGAGAGTTAGCCCAGGCCACCGCATCCTCCCAAGGAACTGTATGGACCTTTTAGAAGGAGCCAGAATGGGATTGTCGGGGGAGGTCTGGAGAGGCTGATGGGGAAGCAGAGAGAGCACGCAGTTCTAGGGGCACAACAAGGTCTGACCTAAATACAACAGCTCCAAGACGCTGGGCGGCAAAGGGTGACAGAATGTCCTGGAGAAAGGAAGAAAGACAAAGGCACACACACTGTTTTTGTTTTTTTTTAAATTCAGGGAAAGATTTTGCTTTATATAATCAATACCGGATAAGGCAGGTTTAGAAAATAATCTTGCATTTTCAGATACAAAGTTTCTAGAAGTTCCAAGGGGCTTTGTTTCAAAACACAATTAATATTTTATACACAGAACCTAACAACTGAAATCCTGGAGCGGGGGCCTAGTTATCTTCCGATCTGAGATACTGCTATTGTAACACATTTCCCGAAACGGATGGTAAAACCAACCATTTTCTGAAGCACGGGTCATTGGCAAAACATTCTTAGTATTTTTAGTCTATTAGAACTCTTTTCTTTGAAAGAACACGGCACAAGATTACCTTTTCCTAAGTGCATGCGACAGAATAAATATGACAAACATAGTCGCCTGCCAAGAGGTACTACACAGCCCCACTGATGTCCCTTAGAGGACACACTGACCTTCCTCCTGAAAGTGAGCTGTAATGTACTAACACCCTTCTGCATCACGGATGTTTATTAAAAATCTATATACACTCTTCCAGACAGCCTACTCTAAACCCAGAAAATGTCACTAACCATAAATCCTTGCTTTGTTACACAAACCAAGCTATATACTTTGTTAAACAAACAAAAAGCTAATCTGTTTTTTTTTCTTTCTCAAAGACTCTTCTCGAAGTGGAATAATTTTAATGGTAAGTGAGTTTGTCTTTGCAGATTTAAACAGTGTTTGCTCTTGACAAAAGACTCAGATCTAAGGCAGACAAAAGCACTTGCGTATAGGAGAAATTGCAGTATTTTTTTTTTTTTTGGTTAGCCCTGAAGTATTGAATCTAATCATAGAAACCAAACTATAAATAATAAATGGTTTCCAGGACTCAAATCATCCAACTGAAAACATAATTCGTCACCCCCCACTGCACTAAAACGTCAGTATCGAGTCATGGTCATAAGAATTTTAGGAAACAAACACACAAAGCCCATTATTCACATCACTTTCTGACAGTCAACCCTTACCTCTCAATCAAGTTAAAGCATTTAACTTTAACTTCTCCATCAAATGTCAGTCAGCCGTGAAAGCCAGCTGAGACCGCCTGGAAGGAAGGGCACATACTCCAGAACTTTAAAATTCTGCTCTGTCAGGAGTTCCTGCATGGGCTCATCCCTCTGACTCTGTGACAGTCACTAGCTCTGTTTTTCCCTCTGCTCTTTTATAAGGATATTGCGGTCTTTATTGTCCAGAGACGATGAAATCAAGTCTTATTTCTGAACAATTTTTAGATATCCAGCAAGCAATATGTTACAAATCGTCTCTTGCTTTCAGTCCTAGATC
This sequence comes from Meles meles, assembly GCF_922984935.1. Classification (NCBI taxonomy): domain Eukaryota; kingdom Metazoa; phylum Chordata; class Mammalia; order Carnivora; family Mustelidae; genus Meles; species Meles meles. The sequence goes on from NC_060070.1 coordinate 16,298,478, forward strand.
AGTCCCATCTTTAAGGACACCACGGGAGGACTCGCTGTGCTGAGCACAATGAACTAATTATCCCTTTAAGAATGCAGCATGTTTCCAGACACATTTTTCTCCAGGAGATAACACACATCTAATCCATTCAAAACGAAAGGCATTCAACACACTCTATCCTTCTGAAAACACGCTTTAAAAAAATGCACTTGAACTTGTAGAAAGGGCTTGGATACTTTATTGATATCCTGCAGCACTATTCCCACAATAATAATTAGAACAAGGATTGATTCTCGTTTCAGGGTAACAACCATGGAGGTTCATAACCTTTACGTGAGCTTGCAAAACCATTTCGCCTGTTGGCAGAGGGCAGAGACAAACATTCTTGGCCGGCTTTCCCCCTGGGCTCCAAGGCGATGGAGTGAGAGGGAAGGGCACGGCCAGGCAGACATCGCCCGTGGCACCCCTAGCCTGTAGACTCAGTGATGCAATGGTGGGTTCACAGAGACGATTAACAAGAACCGCGGAGGTGAGTACTGGGCTTGTGGGGGAGACACGGCCCAGCTGCATGGGGCAGTCAGAAGGCAAAGGGGACTGCTGAGTGACATGTATATATTATTACAATGATCGTAAACACCCATCTGTTACCGTGTGTACCGATCTTTGCCTTTTAGAGCTTTGGCCCACACCCAGCAACAACCTGCTGAGCCTTCTTCTCCCTCTACATCTTTTCTCTGCTTTAACAGCACCGGCCACTCCCCCTCACGAACTGGGGAACCCACGCAACGCCAGGTTCTGCGCTAGGCTCAGTGAATGAGTGAGTGGCCACTGGCTGTGCGTTCTGGACGTTCCTACCTAGTGGGACTGGACATGCGTCAGAGAGTGACAAGTAGGACGAGTGTTATAAATCAGATGTCACAGAAATATGTATCTATGTATCTGCTCTAGTTTCCAAAACTGTCTTTCCTCCTATTCCAGCTGGCCTTCAAGTGGTATTAAAAGTGGGTAGTAACTTTATGGTGACAGTAAAATCAAGCTACGCGAGGCTTCCATTCCCCTTTCCGTCTTGGCGAGCGAGCTCCATTAGACTCCTCTTTCATCTCATATTTAATTACAAGGTAACCAAGTTGAGAGCCAAATTTGCTGGAAGTTTTTGTGAGTCTGAACACTTGCCTACTTCCCAGTTCCCACAGAGATACATGAAGTAACTTGTTTATGTTAAGAGAACAAAGGAAGGGCAACAGAGCTGTGTGTCAGGCTAGAGGTTTAGTCTTAATTAGGCCGAGAAACAAGTGTAACCCAATTTACTTTGGTTGATTCTGAGTAGAAAATTTCGAATCCTATACAAGTACAGGAAAGAAAAAGAAGGAGAAACAGCCCAAATATCCTCGTAGTTGAGAGGTGGGATGATGGAGGAGACTCCCTGGTGACCCACTGAGATCTCGTCTCTACATTTTCTTTAATGAATACGTATTCTTTGTCATCAAAGTAGAACCAGGGGTGCCTGGGTGACTCAGTCGGTTGGGTGTCTGCCTTCGGCTCAGGTCATGATCCCAGGGTCCTGGGATGGGGTCCTGACTGCTCAGCGGGGAGTCTGCTTCTCCCTCTCCCTCTGCCCCTTCCCCCAACTCATGGACTTGCTCTCTCTCAAATACATAAATAAAATTAAAAAAAAAAAAAGGACGAATTTAATTTATGTGATAGTTACTCCCCTGGAGCTGACAGCCATCCCCCACCCCTCCATCCCTTTCTGCTCCACTCTGCCCAGGTCTGCTTGCCCGGCTTTCTGCTGGGTTTGGCTGTTGGGAAGCCCCAGTGTTATGAGGTATAGGAGGAGATGGCAAAGGGGGCATTTCTACCCACACGCAGGCTGATGAGAAACCTGGTGTTCAGCAGTGGCTGCACCAGAGACAGCCCTATCTCCACGGTTCCAGTTCTCATTGGGTCCCCTTGTCCCTTGGGGGTCCCGATGGGTTGTCCCCCAGAGCACTGGTTAAGGCTGCCTGCCTTTGCTTCAGTCCCTGGGTGCGTCACACTCCTTGCTGGCTCCCTTAGCCACTCCGCCTTTCACGAAGTAACCCCTTCATTAAATTCCCCCTTTGAGCCCACTGAACTAGTTCCGTCTCTTGTCAGATCCCTGGCTGAGACAATTTCATACTCACTCCAGAATCCCCGGTCTGAAAAGCTGATAGTTTGACTTCACATGCTTAGTCAGAATGTAGACCGCAGCTTTTTACTGGGAGGCATACTGCCAAATTTTAGCTTGTTTTGTTTTGTTTAGGGCCTGCTTGACTCTCGTCAATGAAATAGATACTTAATTAGAACCTCTTCTATGCCAGAAACATATTTTTGAATTTGATATCTACTGATAGAATTCATTCCTGCAACTATCTTTATTGAGTAGCTACTATGTGCCAGGCAGTCTTAAGCACAAAAGATATACCAATGAACAGCTACTCATTCCTGCCTTTATGGGATTTATTTTTGAGTGGGGAATATATGGATTTTAATCCGAGGACAGCAGGTTATTAGGACTGGAAAGCTACTTTGGGTTTTTCTAATCTAATTCCTTACTTGATGTTCAAATTACTACCTCATGGTAGCTCACCAGAGAGGCCGAGTCTCTGCTTACGTCCATTTGATCCCTGCTCAGATGGTCCATCACAATTTGGGCAGCCTGAATCTTAAAGTATTTGCTCACATTTAGCGGAAGTCCCTCAAGGACCACTTCAGGAAAACATAAGACAAATCGCACCTCACCTCCATTTGGAATTTCATTAAATATTTGAGATGCTATCAGATCACCCTACATATTTGCCTCTTCATCCCGATAGTTATCGAGTAACTACTGTAGAAGATTCCTGGGGTGTAGGGCTCAGCGGTGTGGAGAGTGGGAGTTTGTCCCTTGTGTTGTGGGGAGTTTGCTTAAAAATGGCGCCATCCTGTGACCACCTTCTTGACGTGTCTCAAGATCTTCATTTCCTGTGGCTTCCATCAAAGTCTTTTCAGAATTTATACCAAAGTCTTTTCAGAATTTATACCAACTTACTACCGGAAAAAATGTCGAAAAGACACCATTCCTCTGGAAAGTAAATGGTCTCCCCGCTCCTCTTAAGTCACCCTGTCCCCAAAAGGCATGCTGTGGCCAGGAAGAGACACAAGACCATCACACGAAGAAGTGCTAAATCCATGCGGGATGTACACAATGCGAGGAAGGCATGGGGTGCTATGGAAACATATAAAGGGGGCACCAGGCTGGTTTGGGGTGCTCAGGGAGAGTTTCCTTGCAGGAGGGATGTGTGAACTGGCATCTGAAGGCTGAGAAGAAGATAACTTGGGGAAGCCTGGCAGGCAGCAGAGACCGTCCAGGTGGTTTTACGTCCTGTGAATGCAGATTGCTGGCATATCTTGCATTTCCCTCATAGTCACCACTGAGCCTAGAATTTCCCCAGGACAATCTTATTTGCAAATATACTGTTGCATTAGATAACTATTTTAAGTGTAACAATGCCTCCTTATTAAAGTATCTTCTGGTTCTCTTCTCTGCTCTGGGGTGACCCCATCCTCCAATCCTAATGTATTAGCTTCTCTCTTCTTCATTTCTCTTCTGCCCCCTCCAGACACTGGGCAGAGCAGCTTAGGCAGGAACCATGACTCTCTTCTTGCACCATCACTGGGATGGGGCCCCTTATAAGAGATGCTTACAGTGCATCACCATGTAAATTTCCCTGCCCAGAATTTTCACCAAAGTATAATCAGATGAAAGCAAACATCAGAGGAGTCCTAAAATGGGAAGGGTCACAAAAGGACAGACTGAGGAGGGGGGGGGGTCACCCCACTCAATTTGTCTTACTACTTCCAGGGGACTTAAGGATTGACTGTGTGCATTTGAGCCTTGAGTACTTCCCAGGGCCACGTGGTCACATTTCCTAGGAGATCCAAAGTCAGGGACAACTTCCCAGTACCCATATGACTCCAGACAGGACATCTGTTTAGAAGTCTGTGTAAATTAGGACATAACGAAATGGCAGACCCCAATGGACGAAGCTGCTCTGAAAGTACAAGGGAGTCAGATTTTTACAGTGATCGCTGATTATCATCCTAGTGATGTAATGATAAAACAGCATTCCCCCAACAGAACTTACTTTGTTCAATCCCAACCACCATTTACTGTTCATGAAGTGACGTCTGGAAAGGACACAATACCCAGAGTTGACACGTGTGGAATCTTAGCTCTATGGACCATTGTGTCATCTCAGGCAAGTCACTAACCTCTCTATGTTCCGAATTCCTTCTGGATTAGTAAAATGAGAACTTTTTTTTAAAGAACGCTTTTTAAAATCTAAAAGCCTAAGATTCCATGGTTTGGGGGATATGTTGACATGATGACCCCCTTCTTGACTCCTTTGACAGTCTCTCTTGAGGCTCCTATACAGTTATATAAGAGTTATATAACTTGAGGATCTTAAATATGGTCCCAGATAACCATGAGTTGATGCAAGAACCAGGAGCATATGGCATTTGTATAAGGAAACTACCTTAAATTACCTAGAATCCTGTATGTGGTAGAACTGTGTGGCCACCTTAACTCAACCATTATCAACAGAAAATTCCCCACAAAAAATTTTAACGGCATCGTCTGACAGCAGATCAACGTCTAGCCTCAAGATCATGATTTCTACTTATTCACTGACATCATCTCTACTTTCTGCAAAACTGCATTCTGGAAACCAGGTTAGGATGTAGCTTATGAAAGAGCTCATTTCACCATAGAGGGATATAATTTGGAGTTGCATCCCAACCAAGTACCAGCCCAAATATACCCCTGGAATAGTGGTAACATAAAAGTCAATATAACTGTACCACTGCAAAAATTATGCTCTTATAAGACACAGATAATAAAAAGTTATGGCTAGTTCTAAATTATCCTAGGAGCTCATATAGTTTATACACATGTAATTATGGTGATTAGAACAAATTCACTGTAATGGGTGTCCTGGTTGAGCCTCCATGGAAATTGGGTGGAGAGAGGGGGACAAGGGGGAGAGAAAAGAGAGAGAAAGAAAGAGTGGGAGGGAGGGAGAGGCCAGCTGTAACATCTCAGGTAACTTAGCTATGGGGTTCTACTGAAGGGAAGAACAGAGAAAAGGAAGGGGGCCCTTTCTCCAAAAAGAGAGAGAGGTGAGCACCAGCAGCCTGGGGATGGGGGGTAGGTGGCCAACCAGCTGGACCCCCATGGGGAACTTGGGGACTTCAACTATCTCCGGGCAGGGGTTCCGGGGAGGGTAGGCATCCTGGACAAAGGGAGACAGGGAGGCACAGCCTGGGAGCAGAAGGAATGGGAGTGAGGTCTTGTCCCTGTGCCAGTGGGAAGGGACATTGAACTGGCAAAGTTTAGTCTTTTAATGTGACTGAACCCATACCCCTAGGGCTCGTTAGGCTGGTGTGAGCTGAAGACACCCCCAGGAGTTAGGATCTGAGCCTGAGCAGGCAGAGTGTGACCTGAAGACTTTCTTTAAATTTCTTTGAACTGATGAACCAAATTTTGAACATCAGGATATTTCCTATTAAAATCCAGACTGATTGATTGATTGATTGATTGATTGATTTTGCTTGGGAAGGGAGAGTACCAACTAAAAGGACAATAACCATGAGTTAACACTGGCTGGACCTTTCTTCTTAGCAACGACAGGGAGCCCAGCTTGCTTCATGTACTCTGGGGTGCGCTCTCCCTGTTTGCCCCAGTCCCCACCACCCCCTTCAGTACTACACCCTTCCCTTCACTCCTTCCCATGGCCTGCCTGGCCCTGGAGCCGGGAGCCATTTGACTCTGGACACATTTGGATGCTACACTGTACACTAGGTGAGTAGTCCTAGAACGACCACATGACTCAAAATAATCATCATTGGTGAGAACAACGTACTTCTCTACAGCTTGTGAGTCACAGAAAAATGAAACACAGAGCATCTAAACTATCACTTTTGTGTTCTAGAAAAGCTTGGGTGGGGGGAGGGTGTGAGAGAAAGGCGCACTATAAGCCCAAAAAGCACCACGGAAAGATTTAGGGAAGGGAGTGAAGGAAAACTTTTCCAGTGGAGGGTGGGGAAAATGTTCACTGCAGGTCCTTACCACTTAACCTTCTCAGCTCTTGTTTCTGTTTTTTCATGCTTCCTAGTAATCAAAATCTTTATCCTTCTAGGTCTTTCACAAGCCTATAACAGATCAATAAAGTTTAGAATTTGTTCAGGGTCTTTATGAAGGAATCACAACAGAAGAAACAATTCAATGGGTAATTCTACCAAACCAAACACCCAAGAAACTGGTATGGGAGTTTTTGACATTTAAAATCCCCGGAACAGTAAGACAAAAGCCACAGTCCCAGAAGAATGACACGCTGAGTTGTCTGGCAATGCATGGGGGTCCTAGCCCTCCGCAGACCCCCAAGGGTGGAAGTAGAGATTTGTTGGTTGATACTCTTCTGAACAAGCCAAGATCAGCTATAAATGTCCAGATTAACATATCATAGCCTCATCTCATAAAACGTTAGTTTGGTTGTAACTTAAAAAAAAAAAAAAGAAGGGAGAAGTTAAGGCTTAGAAGTGGAGATCTGGGCCCCATCAAAATAAACGAAGGCTGTACGATTGGGTTTACGGGCAAGAAGAACCAAGGAATAAACAGTCCCCCTCACTTGGAAGAGCATTTGTGCATTCTGACACCGAGCATTTAAGAAGACACCCAGAGGCATTAATCATCAGCATTTTTCCTAGAAAGGGGAAGAAACCCCATCCTGCACCCCATCCCAGTGTTTATTTCTTTCTGAACCCTGGAGATAGAAATTTTAATACACAGAAGTCTCAGTGAGGATTTGCGTGCATACCCCAAGTCTTTCTGAAGAAGAAATGTCTCTGATATGTGATATCTTCCCTCAGGAGTACCAGGAGGAGGGAACTGGTGAGGGGATAGGAAAACAAAACCAGCTCCTTTCCCCTAATCCTGATGTGGCTGAGAAGCATAAAGCTAAAAGCTGCCCTGAGGGGAAAAGCTACTCCAGACAAGAGATGGATCAAGCAAGTGTGGCAGACTTCAGACTACTTAACTTGCTGACGTTTCTCTGCACAATTCTGAAATGTGTTTATGAGGCCACACATTTTCAGCACACCTCCTCGCTTAGCCCCCTAACCCCCAACCCGGGGTTCAGGCTCAGGTGGACCTAGACACACATGGTGAGGGCCAGAGCCAAGCAAGGCCTGAAAAACCCCAATCCAGGCCAAGTGAGGACAGGTTGGTACTTGTGTCTTTTTTTCTGGGATGCTTCTCTGGAAACCGTGTGACAAGAAAGTGTTAGGGAGCACAGGATTCTCCCTCTCTTCTGCGTCAATAAATCCCATTCCATGGTTTTATTTAAAAAAAAAAATGTTTTTCTGAAGATGAGCTAACCCATATATAATTCATGAAAATGACTGCTCTAATGGCCTACCTTTCAGATATACTTTGCATTTCATTCTTTTGTAGACATTTAGATATTTTAGTCTATTTCGATATTTTAATACATCAGTTACCATAACGGTGTTGTAAACCAAATACTTGACGGATGGAGTCGGTGACTGTGAGCACAAACCCTAACCCAGAATTTTTTCAGGAGTGGCACTGCCCCTCCTAAGGCACTGATAAGGACTGAATTGTGTGCACCCCACCGTCAAATTCATAAGAAGCCCAATGTGATTGTAATTGGAGATAGGGTCTTGAAGGAGGTAACTAAGGTTAAGTGAGGTCATAAGGTAGGGCCCTGATGGATAGGAATTGGAGTCTTTTATTCTCTTTTTAAAGGATTTTATTTATTTATTTGATAGAGAGTACACAGGAGCAAGGGGAGGGGTGGAGGGGGAGGGAGAGGCAGACTCCCCACTGAGCAGGGAGCCCCATGCAGGCTCGATCCCAGGACCCTGAGATCATGATCTGAGCCAAAGACAGATGCTCAACTGCCTGAGCCACCCAGGACTGGAGTCTTTTTAAGATGGAGAAAAGACACCAGAGGTCTTTTTTTCTCTTCATTCTCACCCAAAGCAAAGGACATGTGAGGACACAGAGAGAAGGCAGCCATCAAAAGCCTCACCAGAAATCACCCTGCTGACACCTTGACCTTGGACTTCCAGCCAGCTGAACTGGGAGAAAATAAATGCCTATTATTTAAGACACCCAGTCTGGGATATCCTGTCTGCAGCCTGAGCAGACTAATATGATCGCCATCAGCTTGGATTTTCGACAAGCAACCAGAGTGCTGGGCCCCTGATGCTAAAGGGAAATCTTTAGGGATGGGAACCTGGAATGGGCATTGGTCACGAATTCCCTGAGTGAGAGTTGTCATTGTAAAGGCTGAGAATCACTATTTTGGCAGGGGGTGGGGAGGGAGCTCATGGCTGCCACCAGGCCCCAAGCCCCTCCCTCAGCCTCCCCTAGTCCACCATCCCAAAGAGGAAAAGCTTATGGGGTCAATGATAAAATAGACATCTCAAGCACTTAAAATTAGGCTCCCTTAAGGGGGACAGAATATTATGAACAGAACTTGTCAGAAATCAGGCTGGAGTCAGAGGTGAAGTACTTTGTAGGAAAATCCACAACCATTTCATACCTGGGTTAGTTCTAGAAGCAAAAGAGGGGCCTTGAGACCCACGTGAGATCAGTCCAATTCCACTGTAGGAGACCACAAAAAAGATTTGGTGGGAAGCAGAGGTAAAGTTAAGAGTAACTTTGAGCAGTGGTCACACCGGCCTACAGGCATCAGACTGGAGGTGGCTGGTTGGATACTAGGGGTTATCCAAGAGGTTAAGGCTTGGGACCCTGGCGGTCTCTTCCCTTTCCTCAAAGAATCAACTAAGACTGCGTTTCGACATCCTAAAAGGTCAAAAATGGAGTTGAGCCACAAATACCGAGGATACTTTTGACTCTGAAACTCAGGGGCCTAGAGAAAACAAATACTGGTTATTGTTATACTCTCGTAAAATGCACTCATGAAAAATCACGAGTGAAGATTCTACTGAGTCAGTCAAACTGAAAAGACTTGAAATTGAGTGATAGTGTTAGTAATAATAATACATAAGCAAATTGAAAGGGACCAAGTACACTTGACTATGTGAAAATGCTACACAAAATCCTGTAAATCTTCAAAAATCATGACATGAAACAACAATCAAACACTATTTTATAAACAGCCTTGTCTCTGGAGGGTGAGCCCAGGGCACTAGGATTTTTTTTTTCTTCAAGTGATTTTATTTATTGCCAAGACAGAGGTCATGGCTATACTGTAAGAATGTTACTGTACCTCCAAATTAAGGCAACATTTGACCAAAGAGCAGAAAACTTTCTAGATTTTGAAAAAATGCTATAAGAAATACAGTTTAAGTGGAATAGGGCTTTTCTAATGGACAGAATAAAATTATACTTTAGGTACTGAGTCCCAATCTAAATGCCCTGTTGGGGCACCTGGGCGCCTCAATCAGTTGAGCATTGGACTCTTGATTTCAGCTCAGGTCATGATCTCAGGGTCGTGGGATCAAGCCCTGTGTTGGGCTCTGCGATGAACATGGAGCCTTCTTGGGGATCTCGCTCTCAGCTCTTGCCACCCCTGTGTGTGTGCTCTTTCTCAAAAAAAAAAAAGAAAAGAAAAGAAAAGAAAACTCTAACAGGCATTAGTAGATAATCCATGTATCCTAACTTGCGTTGGTCTTAAAATCATGGGAAGGGAGTCCATAAGGAGAGACTTAGCGTGATTTTCTCCCCTGTAAGCCTGAAAGCCTGCGTGTGGCTTTCCCACCCAGCAGCGTGGTATCTCTCCAAGAACACCAGTCATTTTCTCATCTGAAGGCCACCCAGACAGAGGGAGAATGACGAAGAGCCAAACATAGGTCTAGGTGTGCTCCTGTGATTTTTGTAGGCACAAACGAGAGAAGCGTGGTTGACGGTCACAAGTTCCAATGGCCTTCAGCAGGTGCTCCACACACTGGAGCTCTCAAGAACCCTGTGTGGTCTGCAGAAAAATGAAATTGGACCACTTCCTTACACCACACACGAAAATAGACTCCAAATGGATGAAGGACCTCAATGTGAGAAAGGAATCCATCAAAATCCTTGAGGAGAATGCAGGCAGCAACCTCTTCGACCTCAGCCGCAGCAACATCTTCCTAGGAACAACGGCAAAGGCAAGGGAAGCAAGGGCGAAAATGAACTATTGGGATTTCATCAAGATCAAAAGCTTTTGCACAGCAAAGGAAACAGTTAACAAAACCAAAAGACAGCTGACAGAATGGGAGAAGATATTTGCAAACGACATATCAGATAAAGGGCTAGTATCCAAAATCTATAAGGAACTTAGCAAACTCAACACCCAAAGAACAAACAATCCAATCAAGAAATGGGCAGAGGACATGAACAGACATTTCTGCAAAGAAGACATCCAGATGGCCAACAGACACATGAAAAAGTGCTCCACGTCACTCGGCATCAGGGAAATACAAATCAAAACCACAATGAGATATCACCTCACACCAGTCAGAATGGCTAAAATTAACAAGTCAGGAAATGACAGATGCTGGCGAGGATGTGGAGAAAGGGGAACCCTCCTCCACTGTTGGTGGGAATGCAAGCTGGTGCAACCACTCTGGAAAACAGCATGGAGGTTCCTCAAAATGTTGAAAATAGAACTACCCTATGACCCAGCAATTGCACTACTGGGTATTTACCCTAAAGATACAAACATAGTGATCCGAAGGGGCACGTGTACCCGAATGTTTATAGCAGCAATGTCTACAATAGCCAGACTATGGAAAGAACCTAGATGTCCATCAACAGATGAATGGATCAAGAAGATGTGGTATATATACACAATGGAATACTATGCAGCCATCAAAAGAAATGAAATCTTGCCATTTGCGACGACGTGGATGGAACTAGAGCGTATCATGCTTAGTGAAATAAGTCAATCGGAGAAAGACAACTATCATATGATCTCCCTGATATGAGGACATGGAGAAGCAACATGGGGGGGTAGGGGGATAGGAGAAGAATACATGAAACAAGATGGGATTGGGAGGGAGACAAACCATAAATGACTCTTAATCTCACAAAACAAACTGGGGGTTGCTGGGGGGAGGTGGGATTGGGAGAGGGGGAGGGGGCTATGGACATTGGGGAGGGGAGGCGAACCATAAGAGACTATGGACTCTGAAAAACAACCTGAGGGTTTTGAAGGGTCAGGGGTGGGAGGTTGGGGGAACAGGTGGTGGGTGATGGGGAGGGCACGTTTTGCATGGAGCACTGGGTGTTGTGCAAAAAGAATGAATACTGTTACGCTGAAAAAAAAATAAATAAAAAAAAAAAAAAAAAAAAAAAAGAACCCTGTGTGGTCAAGGTTTGTTTGTGAAGTAGCAAAAGATGCCTGGGTCTCATGTGTTGAATGTTTAGTTTATATTTTAGAAGTATAATGGCTACACTAGGGATGCTGAAAGGTGAAATAGGAGTGAAATACACCTGGTTTCAAATCTTGGACCTATAACTTACTGTAGGATCATGGACCTGAATTCCAATCAACCTTGGTCCCTTTAAAATCAGGGGCCATCTAGGGGCACCTGGGTGGCTCAGTTGGTTAAGCATCTGGCTTGGGCTCAGGTCATGATCTCAGGGTCCTGGGATCGAGTCCTGCATCGGGCTCTCTGCTCAGTAGGCACTCTGCTTCTCCCTCTCCCTTTGCTGCTCCCCCCAGCTCATGTTCTCTCTCTGTCAAGTAAATAAAATCTTAAAAAATAAAATCAGAAAAATAAAAGGGGGGGGCACCTGGGTGGCTCAGTGGGTTAAAGGCCTCTGCCTTCGGCTTGGGTGGTGATCCTGGGATCGAGCCCCACATCAGGCTCTCTGCTCAGCAGGGAGCCTGCTTTCTCCTCCCTCTCTGCCTGCCTCTCCCTACTTGTGATCTCTGCCTGTCAAAAAATAAATAAAATATTAAAAAAAAATAAATAAAATCAGGGGCCATCTTATTTCACAGGGTTATGGTTTGATTTCAGCGATAGGACACTTAAATCCACCATGGTACCCGGCACCAACAGGCGTCCACTCCTATTAGCTTCCTTCCCATTATGGATAGACAACTGTCAAATGGTGTAAAAAGACAAAACACAAGCAAGCAAAACTTATTGTATTTGTTTTCTTTAGCGAGAACGTGGATGCCGTCATAGTTGTTACGTGCTTCTGTAACCAATGTCTTCCTGAGAAGTTCTGCTTCTTAAAAATTCAGTTTCCATGCCACACTTAGCTGAGCCCTAATGGGGAAACTTCCTAGGAATAAACATTTTTGATGGGTTTAATTTATCTTATTTAACGAGTGTTTCATGTATATCTTATATATAGGGAATAAAGTTCTGCAAGCTATGATTCCCATCCTCAGAGTCCCAAAGTTTTCTAGAGGGAGAGGGACGGGTCTGCTAGTACCCAACGTGTGAGTAAGTTCCCCTGTGCAATGTGCAGTCCTACATGCTTTGGGTCAGTTCCTCACAACCCCATTAGGACAAAGGCGCTATTATCTCAATTTTACGAACAAAGAATTCAATGAACAGGAACTTTCCATAGGCTGCTTGCATGTACAGTGCTACCAAGTGCGGGAACCAGAATGTGAAGCCGTCAGATTTCCAAGTCTGTCTTCTTACTCTATGCAATTCTGCCCGATGTGTACATTTATGCCACAGATTTACAGAATTCGAGAGCCTGTGAGCCTTGGATGTTCAGAGAGGGGCCTTAGAAGTAGTTACTTTAAGGGGCGCCTGGGTGGCTCAGTCATTAAGCATCTGCCTTTAGCTCAGGTCATGATCCCAGGGACTTGGGATCCAGCCCCATATCAGGCTCCCTGTTTGGGGGGAGGCCTCCTTCTCCCTCTCCCACTCCCCCTGCTTGTGTTCCTTCTCTTGCTGTCTTTCTCTCTCTCAAATAAATAAATAAAATCTTAAAAAAAAAGAAATAGTTTAAATCTTTCATTTTATAGAAGAAGGAATTCCAGAGACTGGAAAGAACATCACCCAAGGTCAGCTAGGCCAGTGGCTCTCCAGCCGTGGCTGCCATCAGAACCACCCTGGGAGGCTTGCTAAACACAGACTGCTGGGACCCGCCCCCGGAGTCTGACTCTGTGGGGCTGGGTGGGGCCTGAGAATCTCAAACAGGTCCCCACATGTGGTTGATGTCGCAGGTCTTGGGAATACTGTTTAAGAACCAGTGTCCTATTTTGTTCCCTGTCTGAGCCAGAAGGAAGCTTCTTCTCTCCTCACTTTGCATCTTCCCCATGAACAGTGGCTATCAGCTACTCTGGAACAATGAGAATTCCGAGGGAGACTGGGCAGCTGCTGGACCCAGGCACGGAATGCTCTCCTCCTCCTAGTTTAGCTGAGACATCTGGAAGCTCCTTCACAGCAGACAGGCTCATGACATCATGATTCACTGTAACTCTGGTATTTCACTATGACCTTCTCCACTTACCTCTGCACATACCCAGTCTGAAACAACACAGACCCGCTTACCGCCCACTGTATTATTCTTACTTTGAGCTATTTACCAAAACTTATCCTCTAAAATGTGGCTCTTTGAAGGCCAAACACAGCAGGAGTTTTAGCAAAAGGACAGGGGTCATGAACTATCTGCCAGCATTTATCCTCAAGAAGAGGATGATGAGATCATTTCAAAGTTTTCTTTAGTTTACATTATAATTCAAAAGGAAATTTTTTGCTTGTTCATTTAGCTAAGAGGATCTCTTGCCTTTCATTAGGGTCCCTGGTAGCGTGAAGCATTTTGGAAGTAGGGACACTATTACTGTTCGAACTTGCCGTGGTGAACGTGCTTAGTGTTCGTGCTCTGCAGCTCAGCTGCTTTAAGAGCATCAGGGATGAGCGAGCTTGGCACATAGGGAGTGTGTCCAGAGTGCCAGCCCGCTCCAAAGATCATCACTCCTGCTATTTAAGAGAGCCCAGGCGTCCGCCCATTTGCTTGGGCAAGCAGGTGGGCTGAAAACGGCGTGACCTGAGCAAGTCGACAGACTCCATAACCCATAATCATAATCCATAATCAGAACTCTCTCTTCCCCATGAGCAAAGGGATTTAAAGAGCATGACCCCCAAGACGTACTTATGGGGTGTCTCCATCTGTCCCCCACGAAACCTCACAGGACTTAATACTGGGTCGTCCATCACTGAACGAATGCATCTTTTCAGAACACCTGCTAGGCTCCAGACATTTTAGGTAAGGGTGCTCAAGAACACTCCCATTAACTTTTTTTCTTTTGAAATAAGCATAAATCCATAAGAAGCTGCAAAAAGCCAAAAAACTGGACCAGGAGATCTCCTGTCTCCTCACCTAGTTTCCCCCAATGGTAACCTTGGTGTGACTACAGTATAGACACAAAACCAGGACACTGATATCAGTCCAGACCATGAAGTACATTTGAATCTCATCAGTTTTCAAGGAGGGGGGCATTTTGGTTGTGAAAGACACAAAAACAAAGAGAAGAAACAGAAAGGAGATGTAAAGAACATGAACACAGCGGGCAGTGTCAAATCATCCCATGTTACTTTGGAAATTTGCCTTTTCACTTGTTGTGAGAAGAAGGTAAATAGTAAGTGCATGAGCTAGATAAATAAGACTGTCCCTAAAAAAAAAAGACCTTAAAATTTTTATTCCCCAGAGATTAAGCATAACAATTATAATCAAATTAACTTGTTTTTCAAATCCTCTGTAGATGGGAACACTTATTAGTGACGTGAGATTTGATACACAGTAGTTCCCCCTTACCCGTGCTTCCAGTTTCCCCATGGTCCATGGCGGCTCAAAGCAGGTGACTCTCCTGCATCAGAAGGTCAAGTCTAGCACTAGGTCATGATGCCTATGTTGTTCCCCTCACTTCATCTCATCAAGTAGGCATTTCATCATCTCACGTCATCACAAGAAGAAAGGTGAGTACAGTACAATAAGATTTTGTGAGAGAGAGATATCACCTTCCAAGAACTTTTATTAGAGTCTATTGTTGTGATTACTTGATTTTATTTTTAGTTACCGATGTTTAATCTGTTACTGGGCCTAATTTTTAAATTAAACTTTATCATAGTTTCATACGTCTAAGATAGTAGGTGCGGGGCTCAGGAATACCTATGGTTTCAGGCACCCACTTGTGGTCTTGGAATGTATCCCCATGGATAAGGGGGGTTACTCATCACCGATCTTACTCAACACAGATCTCAACACACAACTCACACACAATCTTCACAATCTTTATAATTCATAAATGATGACATGAGGAGTTTAGAACTTGCTATACATCGCCAGGCCTGGAATGGCATGTAGAAGGCACTTGGATTTTGTTACTTTCCCTAAGTAATCTTCAGAAGCCCCTATTCATGTACCCATTATAATTAGTCTTATCAAGTCATTAAAGGTTTCAAAAATATTCTTCCCTGAGCATTCTTGCTTTCATATATGTATGAAACATATGTGTGTGTGTGTGTGTATACATATATATATATTTGGAAATATTAAAATGCTATATTTTATTATTATTAAATATTAAGGTTTTCCTCTGTATCTCATTTTCATAATATACAGTCAGATTAGGACGTCAAACCATTAATACTCCATCATCTTCCTTAACTAACAACTTCTTTCAAAACTGATGTAATGCGAGGTCATCGACAAGGGACCTCCCAGTGTGATGCGTTTGCCAATATTTGGTCTTTAGCCGAAATACTTTTTAAAAAAACAGCAGCAGCCCACCAAAAGAACACGATGTCTCCAGAAGCTCCTAAGAAGCAGAATGTCCAGGTCTATCAAAAAAGACCAGCAGTACTTTCCTAAGCAGGTAATGACGCGGTAACCTTTTTGATTATTCACCCTAAGAAAGCTGCTCTGGTATTAGGAAACAAAACACAGCATTTTCCTTCTGTGTGGTGGGGAGTTGTCTGTGTGGATCTCCCACCAGCCAGGCCAGCCAGAATAAACAGATGTTTCATTACGTGGAGAAGCCAAATTCCCCTCCACTGTACACAAAGAGCTGATGACCCCCACTGGGGTCATCTGAATTCTAAATGACCAAGCAGAACTTTTACAGACCCCCACCCCTCCCCTCACCCCTTCTAGGGCCAGTCCTAGGCAAGGCTCTGAAATAGGAGAAGCTTGCTCTGGACCACACTGGTGGAGTCTCCCCTCCCCCAGGTATCATCTCAGTTGAGTTGTCCTGAGGTTTCCCCTCCCCCCACCCCTGCCCACCTGGAACTCTCTCCTTCCAGGTTTGCTTCCCTAGGCTTGACCACCTCATAAAGATTCCAAGGACATGTGGAGTGCCCTCAAATAACCTGCCCAAGACACAGAGCTAGAGAGCTGCAGGCCTGACTCCAAGTTCTGCGCTCTGTCCATTGCCTACAGTGTGTTGACTGGCTCTGTAGGACTAAGTAGTTGGAAACTGACTCTTTAATTCATTTTTCTTAAGCTCAAGAATTTACAAATTGTTTGTGGTGTTCCTTATTTCTTCAGAATCAAATCGTCAGGTATTTTCTATTTCAGGTCCCGGAAAAATTTTAAAATGCTTAAAAGTATTTAAAATTTTTAAAAAATACTTTAGATAGTAACATTAAAAAAAAATTTTTATTTAGAGACAGAGTGTGGAGTGGAGGGCAGAGGGAGAGGGAGAGAGAGAATCTTAAGCAGGCTCCGCACTTAGTGCAGAGCCCAACCTGGGGCTCGATCCCATGAACCTGCAATCATGACTTGAGCTGAAATCAAGAGTCAGGCACCTAACTGACTGAGCCATCAGGCGCCCCTATGGTTTACAACCAGTCTTCAGCAAAATGTAGCACTCTGTGCGTGTGTGTGTATACATGCATGTGTGCATATATACACACAAACGTATACATATAAAAAATTAAAAACCACCAAAATAATCAAAACCAAGGAACTTTTCATTGACCATAGCATATTTCTTTGTAGTTGTTAAAGTAGAATAAAAAATAACTTTATTCTTTGTAATACAACAAAGTCCTCTATTTAATAGATAACAAAAGAGAAAACCACCTCTGTAAAAGCTTTCAAATTGATTTCTAAAATCATCATCACACTGTCAGTGGACTCAGCTTCATGCCTGCAAAGAAGACCCTGAAACCATTTACCTGGAGACCTTTCTCTGCTGCACAGGTTTTAGATCCCTGGACTTAAAAAGTGCTTATAAAACTATGCTCAAGAATCAGTGATTCAGATTCTGAACCCTGGGTGGCTTCAGATTCCTTTTGTGCAGTTTGCACAGAGGTGCTGTTGTTCAGAAACACAGCCACAAAGCGAGCTCAATGGGACTGAAGGAAAACAGACCACGGGCTCGCACATGAATGCGTCCCCAAAGACAGGGCAGTGTATGCGCATTTGTGAGTGTGCGTGTGTAACTAGTTATTCAGAGTGCTTTAGTGCAAGATGAACGTGTCCAAGTGTCATCCTCTGATTTCAGATTAGAATCTGTAGATTTTCTTCCCAAGCTGGCTCGTGGCTTTGGGGAGAAGCGGGGGTCTCAGTTATGGGACATTCTGCTGCTCCCACCCACCACACTACTGTGGGTCTCTTGGTTTTAGGATGGATTCCATGGCCAGAATTCCTAGACTTTCAACTTAAACCATCAAAGGAATCACTTAAAGGATGTATAGACTTAAAAAAAATCTTTATAGAGGGAAGGTGTTCTACCACATTCTCTGTGATCTGAATTCTCCCTCATCACAGCCTGGAGAAATAGCCAGGGCTTTGGACACCATTTTAGACTGATAACCACTTTTCCATACTCTCTGCATAACTTACATAAAGAGGACTCCAAGTTCACCTGATTGGTTGTGAAAGTGGCCAGGAAAACCATACATTCACATTTTTAAGGTGAAAATTTTAAATTTGAATTATTACTTCAACGGTTTTTCTCCCTTCTTTCTTCCTAAATACTGTGACTACAATAAGTACACTTGGTCACCATACAGACATTTTCAGACAAAATCTCCCTCCCTTCATGGAGGGCACATTTTGCTTCAAGAAACCTTCAACAGCCAGATATAATTCATCAGTAAAACCTGAGGGTCAGATCTATGCAAAACAACAGCAATGAACATTTGAGCTCTTGTGTTTCTTAGGCACAGTTCTGAGTACTGGAAATGCACCGTTTCATTCAGCTCGTTTAAGAGTTCGATGATCCCCATTTCAAAGATGGGCAATTTGAGGCTCACGCAAGCTATGTAACACATCCCAAGTCACACAACTGCTAAGCACAAAGCCAGTTCCCTCCAGATCTGCTTACTCTAGTGTTAGGATCTCAACCACTGCCCTGTGCTTGAAATTTTCAAGGGATGGGGAATTGGCAGTTTTCTCTGTAAAGAAGAAATACTTTTGGCAGTCTAGGATCCTAGTCTGTAGAATAGAGAGATATTTCTAGTAAATTCCCAAAACGTTCTACATCCTTACCCCAAACAAAGACCAACTAAAGGCAACACAGCATCAAAAAACCAAAGGACAAAAAAAAAAAAAAAAAAAAAAAAAAAAAAAGACAATGAGCTGGATTTACAGCTTTCAAGAAGTTTCTCCAAATGGTCAAATATGGGGCGCCTGGGTGGCTCAGTGGGTTAAAGCCTCTGCCTTCGGCTCAGGTCATGATCTCAAGGTCCTGGGATCGAGCCCCACATTGGGCTCTCTGCTCTGCAGGGAGCCTGCTTCCTCCTCTCTCTCTGCCTGCCTCTCTGCCTAGTTGTGATTTCTCTCTGTCAAATAAATAAAATATTAAAAAAAAATAAAAAAAAATACAATCTTAAAAAAAATACAATCTTGAAAAGTTACATATGCAAAAACATCAAGCTAAATTCAAGTTCTAGAAGCATAAAGCATTGAGCAACTTCTTTGTAATGAAAATGGAAACCAGGGTCAATTTTCAAGTAGGACAAATATTGTTCTTTGGAACGGAAACTTGTTGCTGCATCTCGCCATGGAGCAAAAGGCTTATAAACTCCTGAAAAAATAAGGTTCACATGGAAACAAAAACACAACAGGAACTCCAATATGGAGACCGACAGATGCTGCCTGTCTTCTCGATTCCTTTAAAAGCTATCGTTGGCTATTAAAATGTCAATGTAGAAATCATAAAATACCAATAACTCTAGTATTCCAAAGGAAATGTTTATGCTGAAGATTTTAAACATTGGTTTTATAAAAATTTACTAGCAAGGAAGATTGATGGAAATTGATGATGTCTAAGGACAGGCAGTTCCGGTTACTAGGAAGTCACAAGACTGTATCTAGAAGTCATGAGGCCCATACAGTAATGGCTAATAAGGACAGCTAACACCTTCGATTTCTCACGATGTGCCAGGTGCCATTTTGAAGATTTTTATTCTTTTTTTTTTTTTGTTTTAAAGATTTTATTTATCTCTTTGACAGCCAGAGATCACAAGCAGGCAGAGAGGCAGTCAGAGAGAGAGAGAGGGAAAGCAGGCTCCCCGCTGAGCAGAGAGCCCGATGTGGGGCTCGATCCCAGGACCCTGAGATCATGACCTGAGCCAAAGGCAGAGGCTTAACCCATTGAGCCACCCAGGCGCCCCCATTTTGAAGATTTTTTTAAAAAATGGAAATTAACTCACATCACTCTCACATCTCTAAAAGCTAAGTATTACTTTCAGCCCTATTTTGCACTTGAGAAAAGGGAGGTACTGAGAGATTAAGTAACACACCGAGTCATACAACTGGGAAGTAGTAAAACTGGAACCATTGGAACCAGCTGGTCGGGGACTGACATTTTACTCCCTTGTCTCTGAAAACTCGCCGTGCAAAGCCCTGCCCACGAGGACAGGAACTGTCTCCACAGAACTCAAGTAATTGTGGAGAGAAAACAGGAATTTCCGCCATGTTCCTCCAGTAGAACCTCTTAGGGCTGGACTTGTGGTGCCTCTCCCTGATGGTTCACAGCTCTGTGGGAGCACCAGAACTCCTGGGTGAACTCTCAGAAGCAGGGAGAAAGACGAAGAGGAGCTAAGTCATAATTACATACAAAGGGGGCCAGTTTGGTGGGGAATGACTTCTAACCCTCCATTTTCTTGACATGTTCTTTGCGTCTTCTTCCATCTTATCCCTACCTCTCAAACCAGTCACGAGCTCTCTGAACTCCGTATCCCCCCACCCCCACCCCAGTTTGCACCAAGCAGTTGCTTCATAGAGGCTGTTGCATGATTTACATGTGTTGTGGACATCTTCCCACGGAGGCTGAACCCTGAGCTGAGTCCTCAGGGAAGTGATGTGTGAAGAGACACGGAAAGAAGGGGTGAGAAGGCAGCCACAGTGGTTGTGAAGAGACAGAACTCCTGGGGAGTGGTTGGCGTGAACCAAGGAACTGGGCTGGACTGTGACCAAACAGGGCATTTACTGATGCGGGACCTCAGAGCCTATCCCAGGGAATTTGGAGATCGCTCCATAGGCAATTAGGATCATTGGCCAATGACACCCAGGAGGAAGCAATCTGCCAAGGGCTTTGTTTGCTGACACTAGAGCTTCCAAGTCCCAGAGTTAGAATGATCAGAGAGAGAGAGAGAAGCCAAAAGTCAAGAAGCAATTTCCAGGAAGGGAGAAGACAGTGATTAAGTCACCCATTTTATTTATTTGATTTTAACATGCTGAATGGTAGGCTGCCAGTATCCAAAGCAAGCCATCCTCACACTATTTTGACAAAGCAGGTAGAAATGGAAAGACTTGCGGAGAGGCGGTGGACCAAGTGAACTCACTTCTGTCCCTTGGGCCAGTGAGCTCTGGGGAAGCTTCTGTGAGTTTCCACAGCTCTGTTTTCAGGAGGGCTCATCTCACGTCCTGAGCCCAGAGTGAGGAAGAATAATCAGGTGGGGAAGGCCATGGTCACTAGAACACAGTGGATGGTAGTGGGGGTTGGAGGCAAAGCTTAGGATTGAATCCAGCTGGGAAAATCATTACTACTCATGGGAACTTGGGTAAATTCACCTAAACCTGCTTTAGGTCTCAGTTGCTTCGTGTGTAAAATGGGGATGATTTAGTACCTACTGCAGATTGCTGAGGCGATTAAATGAGATAAAGGGGCATAAAGCATTAAATCAAGAGTCCCAGTACATAGATTTTCTAACTCGCATTTTCTCAGCTTCTGTATTTGTCTATTTGATATCCATTCATTATGGGGCCAAACTAAAAGCCAAAGTTGTTTACATCTTCCCTGTGGTCCAGAGCCCATAGCTGGAACCACCTCTACCTAACTCATATGCACCAAACCCATACTTCCCTGCCCTACTCATCCCAGGGTCAGGGACCAGACAACTGGTCACAGCCCGTATGCCCCAGGGCCTGCTGGTATTATTCAGCCCAGCCAAGCCTAATCTGCCTTGCATGGGCAACCCCATGGAAACCCCAATAAAGGCTCAGCCTAGGCTTTCCTCTTGCTCTTTTCTGCCTCCTGACTGACTCTGGTGCTTCGGCCTGTGGTCCTGGGTGGAAGTCCATGCAGCTCCTCTTGGGAAATATAAGTAACAAAAAATCTCCTTTGAGTGCCATGATTCTGTCTCCAGTCACTCAGTCTCTTCTATAAATTAAAACCCCACACGTACAATCATTGAGACAACAGAGCCCAGTAAACAACAGCCACAATAACTTTCCCACAGGTCATAAAATAAATCAGTTCTGTTCATGTTTCTTCTCTCCATCCCTTCTCTCCTGTTATTTTCGCGGTTTTGACCTGAATCATTGCAACAACCTCCTGAGTACGTCTTGCTAAATCCAATCTCTTGCTTCCTCAAACTGTTTCTTCAGATGGCTCACTTCTAAAACTCAGGATGTAGGCCCTCCTCTGCCAGGAAAGCTTGATACTGTTCCCTCTGGTCTAAAGATCCAGCCCAGCTCCTTATCTTGGCAGTTAGACCTTCCAGGGTCTGGCCCAGAACAGCAGCCATATTGGACAACTTGACCTTGTCCACTAAGGTCACAGCTTTTCACACCTGTCTGTCTTTGCTCAGGCGTACCCATTAGTTTCACACATAGCAATTGCTCCGGAATATTTATTGAATCATAAGCCCTGTGATTATTCTAATTAAAATAAAGGACTCTTATCAAGTGGTTAATTACATAGTTAATAATGGAGAAATATGGGAAAAGGCTTATACAAGTTCATTTACATGAAGAATAATTAGTACAGGTCAGAGTATAAGAGTCTGTTAAATTCTATCAGAAAGCAGTGATGATATAAAAATCATTTTAAAGTATTATTGCCATATTTAGTCATAACTATTAATTATATGATGGGGTTAATACTAATTTAGGCTTGCAAAGACAAAATATTTTTTGTCTGTAAACAAACTGTACACCTGTGAGGTGTAATTTCCCTGTGTGCATTTTACTCATGCCCGAAGTTGCTAGGCCAAATATGGGGTAAGGTTAACAATTCCACTTGGAATTTATAGAAGTCTAAGCAGGCTTCTTCAAACTCTTTCTGGTCCTAAAGAAAGAAATGGGCCATGACCTGGCTGGAAGGAACCCAGATGCAGCCCGGTCTCTGTTCCTTCAAGCCTACGCTAGACCTGAATGAGGAAATCAGGTTTGGGTAAAACTCACTCATATCCTCTCTAATGGCTACCTGAAACTCCTCCCAGGTCCTCAAGAAATATTTGGTGGGTTATCTGACTTTATCATCTGACTTTCCATCCAGCATAATTGTTGAAAAAGAAAGTTGGCTGAGTTTACAGCTACCTCTTCTTACTAGGTGGGTGGCTGGGCTTGGGAAGGAACGAAAATGATTTCATTGATACAAGGAGAAGCTGTTCCCAGCCAACATAAGGAAATGGTGGTTAAGAAAGAATCTTAAAAATTACTCAAACATGATTATAGGCTGTCACTGAGCAATGAGGAAGGAAGAGCTTTCTTTTCGACTACAGGGTGCATAGATAGCTCCACAGACAGAAATTATTATTTTATATTTAGGCCAATGGTAGTCTATATGCCTTTGAAATGTAAAAAGCAATAATAACTTAAGTACCTGGTATGACTTTCAAAAACATCAAGATAGATCCCACTGGCCATACAGGAAAACCAGGCCCCTTGCTTTGTAAGATCTTGCGTTTCATGGTTCTGAAGTCACTGGTTAGCATGTAGTCATTGAGTGCCTGCTTGACGCAGGACATCGGGCATGGGGTACTCAGAGGGTAGCAAGCCATGGAGCTCTCCCTGGGCTCACCATCTGGATAAGGAGGCAGGGCCACATGGACAGTGAATGAACGATATATGCTACCTCACAGCCAAGTCTTTTCAGTGTTCCCAGAAGCTTCAACAAAGTGCGGAAATTCTGAAAGAACCCATGCGCTAAAATGAACATGACTTCACTCAACAAAGCAAATAACTTAGTTGCAATTTAAAATTTGCAAGTGCTCGTCCTTGATTCGGTTTTGAGAAAGTGTGTGGGGGAAATTGCTTGTAGCAGAGATGCCATTTGACAATTTTCAAGCCCGGATCAAGGGCATCATGTTGCGTGCCTCGACCTTCCGCCCCTGTCTTTGCAGATTTCTGAAGCAGTCAAAGCACAATTACAGCAGGTTTTAGGATGCCGAGTTGGGGGCTACCCTTATATAAAATACGCATCCTTCCTGCATTTGGGCAGAACTGGCAGCGATATAGTTACAATTTTATTTAAAGTCCGAAGCTTTGAAGTGACCCAAATCTGCCTTCGCTTTAGTTTCCTCACCCCTGTGAGGTGTAAGGGGGTTCCCTGAGCTGCCTCAGCTTCTGCTTCAATTACCTGTCCATTTCCGAGCTCCGCATTGAGAAAGAACATCCAGGTAGGCAAGTCCAAGAGCAGTTATGAGTTGAAAAGACTTGTCTCAGGTCACACTGCCTATCAGCTGGGACACTCCAATCACTTTCATTAAAAAAAAAAGTCACTAAATATTCATGAAAGGCACAAATTAGGGGTTGTCACGTTCCCTGAGTTAACTTTTACCACGTACCAATGAAATATTTATATCACATAACAGATCTACTCTTCATACTTAGTGATTCTATGGAGTGTAAAACAATTGTAACTATTAAATTTTACATCAAAAGAAAATATCATTGCTCTAGAGAACTAAGAACTAAAGCATCAAAACCAAATTCTTTCTTATTTAAAGTCCCTTTCCCGGTACCTAAAAGTAAAACCTTAAAAACCATTCATCAATCCCTCTCGAGAGAAATTTGTTGAATAATTACTCGGCACCAGGACCTGGATGGGGCATTAGGATAAAAAGATTTTTGAAAAGGTTAATCTATGGCCCTTGCCTTTAAAGAAAAAGATTTCTTCTTGAGTAGGTTAGAAGTTAAGGCATATTTAAGGGAGGGAGAATAAAATATGAGGGAATTAAAACACAGTATCACATCAGCCATGAAAAGGACCGAAGTTCTGATTGATATGCGCTATGGATGACACTTAAAAGCATTATTCTGCTAAGTGAAATAAACCAGACATGAAAGGACAAATACTGTATGATTGTACTTATATGAAATACCTAGGAGAGGCAAATTTATAGACAGAAAGTAGAAGAGAGGTTACCAAGGGTAGAGGGACAGGGGAGAGTTGCTCCTGCTTAATGGTTATGGGACTTCTGTTTGGGATGATGAAAAAGTTTGGAGAGTAGACGATGTGATGGTGGCATAAAACTGTGACTGTAATTCACAGCTGCTACTGAATTGTGCCCTTAAAAATGGACAAAATGGCAAATTTTATGTTATATATATTTTATTACCACTTAAAAAATGAATCATGTCACATACCAGAAACTATTGAATTGTACCCTTTAACTGAGTGAATTTACATTGTAAAATTATAAAATCTCAAGAAACCTGTTAAAGAAACCACACCATCCCTTTATTACTTTGTCATCTCGTAAAGCTCTGAGTATTGTTAAAGAAATTTACCAGGAGCAGACCAGGTGATCAATGTTTGAAATACTATGACTCATCCTTCTTGCTGAATGCCTAGGTTCTACAAATAATCACTAATCCTTTTGGCAGTTTAGAACACAGAAGAGCCTTCTATTTTTTGCATACCTGGGTTAAATAACTGATTTTTCTATCTGGCAACGAATACTTATCGGGCTCTTTTCAAAATAATCTCTTGGCCTGATTCTTGAATACAGTCAGCCTGAAAAGTAGGGCTGGAAACCACCCTCAGAACAAAACAAATTACAACATTGAGTTTTTGTACCGCTCATTCGTAGGTTAGCTACAGATCAGAGCATGCCAATATCCAGAAAAATGCCTTTCTGGCATTTTCTTTATTGACTTTCAACACATATTTGTTGAAATGAAAGAACAGTTGCATTTACTGCTCAGACAGCTCTCAGGACCATGGGTCAGATAAAAGCATTTTGAGGGGCTGCAGGCCAGATCAGAAAGCCCCTGGGAGTTTATGACTTCTGGGCTCAATGCTCGCTTCCTCTCCTGGCTCAGAGCTTCTCTCCTAGGTCAATCATCAGCAAGACCAAAGAGTTCCTTTCTAAATAACTATTGTTAAAAAATTCAAGGTCTAGACAGAACACAACGAGGTCAGGTGTTTCAATAGTATTTCATTCCAGTGAAAATTTGTTTCAGAAAAGGCCACAGTAACATTCTGAACTCAGTTCACAGGAGAGCTAGGATTTGGTTAATAGTTCTATTATCGCCTCAAAACAATTGTAACAGAAAAGAAAAATAATTAATGGGGAAACCCAGAAGCTAACTTTGTTTTGCCATGTTCCATCCTGGAGTTAATAAAGTGATGTGCTTTAGACTAGAATTTGCCAAAAGCCAGTACACCTTTTGTCCTACTGGTAAAATACAAGTATCACAGAACAAGGATGACATCTGAAAAGAAAAGCTGTGGGAGGAAAACAACATGGAAATAATGCCCTTTTCCTGGGTGACCACTGAGGGTACCAATGCCTTTGACTAGGAAAGTAGAAAATGAACTATCCACAAACGAGCTGGCCATGATTTATAATAACCTGAGAAGAAAAACAGCCTCTGGATTGTCAGCTCTATCTGAAGTGGGGGTAAGCTTGAGCAACTCATCACCACCTTCCTGAACCCTTAAAAAAAAATTACAGGGTCATAGCCGAGCGTCAGACATACCCTGGGTCTGAGGTCCATCTTGGCTCTGTGGAATAAGGAGTTTGGATTCTGGCCTTCGAGGGGCGCTTCGATTTCTCCACCCGCGGATCAGGGTCCCCACCATGGTTGTGGACAGCATGCTCCCCCGGCAGCCGTGGCCCTGCTGGGCGACGGGGAGGGGTGGACAGTCCTGTCAGCCTTGCCGCCGTCAGGAGAACCATGTCCAGCCGGGGCAGGACGAGGTACTACGCCCAAGGTAGACAGGTCCGGGCAGTTCGGCTGCCTGTGTCCTCCACCCACATTCTCCCTGGCTGGCGTTGTCTGCCCTCCCTCAGGACGCCCTTGGAGAGTTTGGGAGATGGGATGAGAAAAGCACACAGTGCCCAAATGAAGATGAGGGAGACAAATAGAGCCAATTGATAGGAGGGGATGGTCCTGTCTTCTTTCCGGGAGGGAACATGCTTTTAAATCTTCCCTTTTCACTGAAACACACCTCATTTTTTTACAATTTAAAGATGATGATGTGTGTGTGGGAGGGGAGGTGGGAGGCATGTACCAATGCATCTGTTTCTCTTTCCCCGACCTGTTTCTCTTCTGAACTGCAACAGCTTTAGGGCAATTGCTTTTCCGAAGAGAACCATTCTTCTAGAATCAACATTCTTCTAGATCAACAGAATTCATTCACTATCTATGAAGAACACTTCTAGTGTCTAGTGTTCAAGTCACAGAACTCTATCAACTTTTGTGGTTGAGGAAAGTGGATTAAGGCAATTTAGTAAGAACTCACAATCATGTAAACTCTCAAAGGCTTTTTAAAAATGAATTGATCCCAATGGCCTAGTTCTATTCTCTCTCCCGGTGAGCTGGCCAGAGCTGCCTCCTACCCAGGAGGAGGTGGGACCTGAGCTCCACGCATTTAGTCCGCTGCTCACTCATGCCCCCTACTGGTCAAGATGTCAGGTGCACATTGGTTGGAGGCCAATGATTGCATTAAAGTTGTAGGAGGGGCAAGTGGTAGAAAGTTCTAGAATCCCTTGAATGTCTCTGGATGCTCTGTTCATTCACCCTTAGTGGTACTAAAATTGAATTAATTGCAGCTAATCTCAGATGCTTTGATATTATTCATTGTCTTATGACTTCTGTGGCTTATGCCAATGATCCATATCCAACAGGACCTCACTTTTTTCCTCCCTTCCCACTTGCACCTTATTTAACAAGCTGTAGACTATTTTTTTTTTTTTGCAAGAGGCAAATTCCCCCAATTTCTCCATATTTTTCACAATAAAAAAAGTTGCCTACAGTTTACTAAAAAGCAGCAGGGTTTTGAGGACACACCCTTTACATAGTCATTTAGTCGAAATTTCCCTCATTTGCTCATTATTTTGACATTTCCCAAATTTAGACAAATTTTAGTGTCACGGCAGAGGGAGGGAAAGTAGAAATGGGGAAGGGGGCTTGAAATGGTATGAGAATAGGAGGCTGTGGGCACTCGTCCCTCCTTATCCCAACCTCAAGGTGGGGTTCAGCCATGAGGCCGGGGCACAGTGTGGGATCATGGGGCGCAGGCAGCATTTGATGAGAGGTATGGGTCCTGTTTCTCCTTGTGGTACAGCCCAGAGGGGGGACTCCTTTTGCCTTGGAGCAGGCCTTCTGCCATAGGGGGCTGAGCTGGGCTCTGCCAGGGTCAGCAGAGAGCTGCTTTGGGTGTGACATGATCTGCCCTTTAGGGAAAAGGCCAAAGAGGCCTTCAACGGTCTCACAGTTCCCATGACCCCCGTGTCACCAGGACGGGCTAAAAATGCCTTTGCTGGGGATACTGCCTGTGGGCATGGAGTGGCGTCCAGGATAGAGAGAAGCAGAACCAGGTGCTCAAGCCTGGGGTCTGATTCTGGCTTGGAGGTGGGGGATGAAGCAGGAAACTTCGGGATGGTCCAGGGTCACTCATCAGGGGACAGGACCAGAGGTGGGAACACAGCACGTGCAGCTGGTTACCCTGAATCATTTTGTTTCAGAACTCTGTGTCGGGCTGCAGGAGAGCGAGTGGGCTGGAGATGAGGCCTAGTGGGACTTCCAGGAGAGGCTCTCCCAAGACAAGCAGAAGCCCCCTTCGCCCCATCCTTGGGCTGGGGTGGCGGAGAGAACACAGTGATGTGGAAAAAGCAAAAGATTTACTGTGAAGACGACAGAGAACTAACATTTTCCTAACGGAGCTCTCCTTGATCGCTACTGCTGCCCCGTGTCTGAGACCCCCATAAACCACAGACATCAGTCTCCATTGGACAGATCAGAAGTCCAAGCAAGATGAGAGCCATGGGAAAGGTGGCCAGAGCCTGAAGCCAGTGAGAAGCCCAAATTCTGAGAACTTTCTTTGTACAGGTGCTATTATCAGCCACCAGGGCGACAGCAAGGCAAAAAAGGAGGTAGACGGAACCAACTGTTCATTCCAGTAAAATTCCCTGAGCCCCACACGGGAACTTTCCCCGTCAGTCTGCCTCCTTGGGCTCTCATGGTTCCCAGGGCCCACGAGCCGAGCACCTGCCACACTTCACTTACTCTGTCCATGCAGCCAGCTCCCTGCAAACCTCACTGTGTGTCAGGAGCTCTGCATAAAATGCAGATTCCCAGGGCTTGCCCCACTTGGTCTAAGACAGTGTGGGAGCTGTGTTTCCTCCAGCACCCCACATCCCCCCCACTTTTTTCCCTTACCACCCTGGAACCAGCTGAGGAGGCCATGAAATCAACCGACCAGACTGTGGGCTTCTGGAAGCCAGGGGTCACGATCTTTCTTACCAGCACAGTTTTGCAGCTGGTACACAGTTTGTTGGATGAAAGGCATCAGCCCTGTGGTCGGGGGCCCAGCGGTGTTCTCCATGGCCAGGTGGCCCCATGCCCCCGTCCTCCAGCCCACCTCTCACTTGTCACCATGGCCAATGCTTCCCTGGCTGCAGGGGCTACCTTAGGATGAGCCCTCATTTTCCCCAGCCCCCAGGCCCCTCCAAATTCCCCCATTTCACGTGCCCGTCATATTTTACTCCAAGCAGTGACAAGCTGTCAGGGCTGCAGCTTCCGGTCCCTTCTGCCCCACGCAGAACGGCTCCGTGTTTGCTTCAGCTACTACGGAAAAGACGTCTGTAGGCAAAAGCTCAAAACTCAGGTTTCCCAGTAGCAGCCAACACTTGGCTGTCCTTAGTTTGTCTGCTGGAGCAGGTGGACGCTCAGTGGCCAAGGTTTTCCCCAACAGGAAGTTGAGCAATGGCCATGACTGCTGTGGGAAACGTGGTCAGGAAGAGGAAGAAGAGTAATGTCCTGCCTGTGTAGGTCAACCTCACCCTTCCTAATTCATACACTTATACTTCCTCAAACAGGCCTGCCGGAGCCCATGGAGTTCTTCCACCAGGATGCAAAGGGAAACAGCTTAATTGCGAGCCCATGATGTCATTTTCCTCCAAATTAGTTCTTATGACCTACCCTCCCCCTCTTCACGAAAAAGGACCCATGGAGGAAGGAAACACACTTCTTCTTCAGAACGCAGAGCTCTAGAAAACCAGAATCCCACTAAAGGCTCTTTTAAGGCCAATACGGCTCACGACGAACTTTAGTTCATAAATGTTCGCTTCTGATTTCCTCTCGTGACTCTGAGTCACCACGTAGTCCAGAAATTTCCTTAACCTAAATACTGTCCCCACCCACCATCTATAGAGGATGGGGGCTGACTCCGGCCATTTGCTTCTTTGTCATCTCCCAGGACCTGCCACAGTGCAGGGCCCATAGAGGGCTCTTCACAGATGTAGACTCTGTAAAAGCATGTCAGGCTGTGACGTGGCTGTCAACTGTTAAAAGGTGCATGAAGCCATCCGGATTAAGTCCGACTTCCGCCTCGGCAGTGAATGTCTGCTCCCCCGTTGTGATGTCAGGAGGGAGCTGCTGGGGCAGAGGGCAGGGCTGTGTGCGGGGAATTTCTTGCGAGCTCCTCATGGGTTTTGTCCATCTGGGTGGGGTTCCAGGAGCTTCTGGTCTCTCTGACTCCCCTCATGGACTTCTCTTTGGGGCAGAAATCAGGAATTTGATTGGCAAGTGTAGAAGGGAAGACTGGGCAGGTGTAATCGAGCCCTGTTCTGGCTCTTTTGGCAGGGGACGGGCCGCAAGTCACACACGTTGTGCTGTACTTCTTGATGTCGTGAGTGTGACATGTGCCAGATCCGCTCCTGTGAGGGGAAGGCTGCCCTGCTCACCCTGCTGCCTGGGAAAGCCTGTGATCCTGAGTCTGGGATGCGGATGACACCTGTCCTCTGATGGAAGGCGCAGTCTCCAAAGTCAGCTTTATCGGGAGTCAAGGCGAGGGTGCAGCCCCCCCTGTGCCAACCCCTTTGTTCTGTTTTCAAATGGGTTCAGAACCTGGGTGGGAGGACAGCATCTTTATTGCTCTGTCCTCTCACATCCTAAGTGCAGACCATGGTGTTGATTTGGCGATTTTTAGTGAATTGGTTTATGCCACTATTAGCTTTTAAGGTCCCGCAGTTGGGTTTTTGCTGTAACTTGGCAGGGAGCTTTAAGCCTTACACCATGAGCGATGCTTACTTTGGCCCCTGAGTTGAGTCAGCTTAAGTTGACTTTGCCCACAGGTGAGCGGCTCTTTCTAGAGTATCGGGGCTGTCCATCAATGGAGGAATGGAGAAAGGAGACGTGGTGTAGATGTACAATGGGATATGACAGCCACAAAAAAGAATGAGATCTTGCCATTTGTGGCAATGCGGATGGACCCAGAGGGTACTGTGTTAAGTGACATAAGTCAGAGAAAGGCAAATAGCATGTCATTTCCCCTATATGTGCAATTAAAAAAAAAATCAAAACCCAAATGAATAAACACACAAAAGAAGCAGGAACAGGCCCTAAATACAGAGAAGACGCTCTTAGTTGCCAGAATGGGGGGCGGGGGGGGAGAAGGTGAGGGGCTGGGCGCAATGGCTGGAGGGGGGCGAGAGATACAGACTTCTGGTTATGAGATGAGTTAAGTCACGGGAATGAAAATCACAGCACAGGGACTTAGTTGATGGTATTGTAAGAGTGTTGTCTGGGGACAGTGGGAGTCATACTTGTGGTGAGCACAGCATGAAGTCTAAAGTGGTCGAATCGCTACGTTGTACGCCTGAAACTAATGTAACATCGTATGTCAACCATACATTAATGAAATAGACAGGCCTGCAGGCATCAGGCCCCCACAAGGAGGGCTCAGGTCCCACTCCCCCAAGCAGATGGCCAGGTGGTCCCAGCAAGTGTCAGCTTAGCTTTGGGAGGTGGGCTACTGCTGTTTGCCCTTGACCTACACAGGTGCAGGGTTTCTGAAACAGGTGTATTGAGGCAAAGAGTCAGCAACAGGAAAAGGAGAGTCCTTGTGTTTACAGGCTTTTTCACCATCTAGGGTGGAAAGGTATTACAAGGCAGCCGGTTCTGTATGCACTGCCGACTAGACTAGGGTGTAGCCTCAAGTGCTTACCGCCAGGACCGTCCAGGCAGTGCTAAGTTCGCTGGTCTAAATTCCATCCTGCATTCAAGGCCAAGAGGAAGTAGGGGTGGGGAGAGGCAAAATTCGGATTTGGGTGGCTCATGCATAGGTTTGAGAGTCTGGGGGTATAGCTCAGTGGTAGAGCATTTGACTGCATAGGTTTGAGAGTCTCCCCGCACTATGGGGCCTTAAGTTGCTTCCAGATCAACGGGTCATCTCACTCACATACCACAGAGACTCCGCTCTGGAGTTGGCAATGGTCTTTGGACCACAGTACTGCATGTTGGGTAAATCACTAACTGCTCCAGGGGATGGGAAATAAAACAATTTTCTAAATGTAGAGGGCCTGGCGTCATTGGTGTTTGTTTAGTTCTCAACATGGAGAACAGGGAAGAAATCCTAAAGTTAAAAAAAAAAAAAGAAAAAATGAGAAGAAAAAGACGATTCTCTTGGGTCATTTCTTCTCTCAAAGTAATAAGCATAACCCAGGCTGAATTGCTCGCCCTGGATCCCGTACAAGATTCAGCCCACACTACCCTACTCCCAGATGCCGTATCCATATGGACCTCGGTGTTATAGTGCTCAGAGATGGGGAAAACAGCAACATGGGTGGTGTCTGTTGATAGAAGTCCATCCCTGAGAAACTTCGCCGTAAATTCATATACAGTTGGATTCTCACATACACAAGCATGTCTTGCAGTCTAGGAACAGTTATTAGCTGCCAAAACATCTCTCCTCTATCTGCCCTCGGGATAGGAAAATGTGGTCAAACTTGCCCATCTAAGAAGCCTTGCCCTGACTCTCACAGGGTCCAGCTCCTTGGGGGGCAGCTCTTTTCTCTTCAAGGGTAAAGGTCACTCACCTCCCCATCTCTTTACCAACTCACGCCAATCTAGCTTCCAACCATGGGAATGGCTCTGTTGCTTAACCCAGCTGGCTTCATCAGTTGCCTTCTCATGGAATTTCTGGCCGTGCCTGACACTCTTGGCCCCTCCCTTCTTCTTGAAGCACTGTCTTCCTTTGGGGACCATGGCCCTTGTTATCCTGCTTTCCCTCCTCCCTGTATTGACATTGCTTTTCAGTGTCCTTTGTCAGATCACCAAGGACTCATCTTTGTCTGTGGCCCAAGATCTGAGCACCAGACCAGCACCTGCAAGGGACTGTGTGATATCTGAGAATTCATGAGTAGCTGAAATTCGGACACTCAAAAGGAAATGTCACCTTCCTCCCGAATCTGGTCCTCTTCCAGGGAATGCCATCCCACTTGCATGGATACCCCAACCAGAAATTGGATCCTTTCCACAATTTTGCTCAGATATTCAAATCAGGACCCCCACCCATGTTTCTGTTTGTTTTTTACTTCTTAACTCACTCTCCGATGTCATTCCCTTTTCTCCATCGCTGCCCTGGTTGTCTTTCACCTCTACTGGTATAATATTCTCTGAAACCTTCTTCTGGAGCGCCCAGGCTCATCATGCCACAAGCTTTGCAAACTGCGGATTGATGTCGCCCGTCCTTACTTCCTGCACTGAAAACTCTTCTATGTCATTTCACTTCATGGAGGACAAGGATCAAACCTGTCACACAGTTCCCAATACTTGGCATGTCCCAGTCCCCGCCTTTTTGCTAACTTACTGGATTTTCTCCTGGACAGCTCCAGACTCATCATCATACTTCTCTGAGTTCCTCTATGGAGTCAGGGTCCGGACACATTTCTTTCCTGCCATGGATGTCCTTTCGCTGCCACTATGCTTGGTCTCGGTCCAGTGGCCACCTCCTCAAGGCAGTGCCTGTGTGTGTTTCTTTTCTAGCATTTATAATTTGCAATGAATGCTTGGTTTACAGTCATCTCCCCTACCAGCCTGCTCCGTAGTATTGATGTGTGTGTGTTGGAGGTGGGAGTCATATGAGTTTGCTCACATCAAAACCCCAGAATAGTGCCTGATGCATAGTACATACTCAATGAGCACTTCTTGAATGAATGAATGAACAACTCTCGTGCACTGGGGCGTTGGTATAATTAGTGTGCATGATATCTCTATCCCAGCTGTTGTAATTAAAAAAAAACACAACAGGCTATTGTTATAATTAGAAACTAACTTCTGTTCAAGAAAGCAGCCCATAATTATAAAATCATTCCCGTGGGAAGGCGTGATCTACTTCATGATACCTACCTTATTTTATGAGTTCTTCTAAGGGCACTTGGTGCTAAGTGGGCTATCTCTACTTAGATTGTCTATATAAGATTCACATTGTCTGTGCCCCTAGGAATCCTATCTGTATTGCTGTCCATAGCTGTAAAGCTCCAGAAACTTAATCAAGGACTAAACATCCCTTTGCAGCTTAATATTGATTCTAAGATTAAAACTGAGATTAAATCATATTTTTTTAAAAAAAGTCTGTGAAACTTGCAGTCTATTCACAAGCTAACAACTAAGAAAATGAAGGCTGCAGCGTCTTCTCGTGCCTAACTCTTAATAAACCGCAAAAATGACTTTTGCATTTACAGCTGACCCTTGAATGACAGGGAGGTTAGGAGTACCTCCTCTTCCTCCCACAGGAAAAAACCCATGCGTAACTTTCGACTCCCCAAAACTCTACTGCTAGCTGCCTGCTGATGGGAAGCTTTACTGATAACATAGAGAGTCAGATGAACACATACCTTGTATGTCACATGCATTATATGCGCTATTCTTACAATAAAGCTGGAGAAAAGAAAATGGTATGAAGAAAAAAAAGCAGTGGACCCATGCATTTCCAGCCCATGCTGCTGTGGGGTCTACACCGAAGGAAGGCAGGCTATACCCTACAGTACCGTGGCATCCTCACTTACAACTACAATTTACTAAGAATTTGTTTAACACATTGATTTTGCAGAAAAATCATCCCTTAATATTTTTTCCCTTCTAATTTTTCAGGGACTTATCTATAGTTTCAGACATGAAAAGCGACAGGTTTAAAGATTTATTGATTTATCTGGAGGGGAGGGGCAGAGCAAGAAGGAGAGAGAGAATCTCATGCAGACTCTGGGCTGAGCGTGGGATTTGATCCCAGGACCTGGAGATCATGACCTGAGCTGAAATCAAGAGTTGGATGCCTAACCGACTGAGCCACACAGTCACCCCTTATTATTATTATTATTAAAGATTTATTTAGAGAGATAGAAAGAGAGAGAGAGAGAGAGAGAGCATGCGAGCGGGTGGAGGGGGAAAGCAATAGGGTTAGCTTGAATTCCAGCTAATAATTACTTAGTATCTGGAGATTTCAGGCTTTAAAAACTACAACATCAATGCTAGCCCAGATGATAAAACCCGGGCTTTCTAACCTCAGTCATTGGGCGGTGGCCCAGGGTCCTGGGATCAAGCCCCATACTGGGCTCCTTGTTTGGCAGGAAGCCTGCCTCTCCCTCTCCCGCTCCCTACTTGTGTTCCCTCACTTGCTGTGTCTCTCTGTTAAATAAATAAATAAAATCTTAAAAAAAAAAGGAACCCATAAATGTTTTGTCTTTAATTCACATCCTCATTCATTCACTCATGGATGGTTAGAACAGAGTCCCAAGAAAACCTCAACATTTGGCGGTTGAAAATAACCATCTGCTCTAGCAAAACCTGTGTTTTTTTGTAATTCCACCTTGAAACTTGAACCCCATAAAATTTTAGACCTCTATATTAGATTGGTGCAGAACCTTAAACCAGAGCCCGTGCCAACATTTCCCTCTCTCTTTTATAAAAAGAGTATGTGGATTAATTATAAGGTGCTGATTGACCGGGATTAGTCTTGATCCCTGTCTGCACAAAATTAATTCCTACCACTTACATCAATTAGATTGGGTCGAGATGGATAACTCGGGTGGAACCTCATATAAAAACTTCTGTTTACTGAGGCATCTGAAGTTAATATAGATGATTTCTGTTAAGAAATAATTCTTGTTTCTATACGGGGTATTATTTGATGGCACTAGGAGTTAAATTTCTCCATGCTCATTTTATAGAATTATTAAAGCTTATTTGGGCACTTCTGAATTTAGGTGTTCATTTGGAACAGTTTTAAAACATTTGACTCGAAAAAGTAAAGAGATATATTTACCTTTTTGGCCACATTTTGTCTTTAAGTATCAGATATTACTCATACCAACATTTAAGGAGTCATAAATACCATTTACATTAAAGACAAGGGAACACACTGAAAAGACCTTATCAGGCTCCTCTTTTACTCCTGCTAAAAACATTTGGTATTAGACATTTTAACATTCGGCTAACTGGATGGTCTAGCAAATGGAATTTGGGCAATCCCAGATCAGAGCACCTTCACCCCGGTCAGCTCCTGGTAGTAAGCTCTCTTTTACTTCCCCATGGTCTAACTCTCTCCCTCAATGCCACTAGAAGTATATCCCTCCTCTCCTTCCTCTTCTGCTGTGGTCACTGAAGTCTCCCAAATCAGCAGTCCCAGAAATCTGTTCTTGTTTCTGCAGACAGCAAGGAAGTGAGCATAGGAATAGAGCTCTTATACATAATTTTAAGTGGCTGAAACAACTATTATCAATAACCAGGAAAAGATAGGGCACTTAGGTGGCTAGCTGGCTAAGTGTCTGCTTTTAGCTCAGGTCATGATCTTGGGGTCCTGGGATCCAGCCCTGTATCAGGCTCTCTGCTCAGCGGGGGGGGAATCTGCTTCTCCCTCTTCCTCTGCCCTCTGCTCCCCCTGCTTGTGCTCTCTCTGTGTCTCTCGGATAAATAAAATAAATAAATAAATAAATAAAATCTTAAAAAAGAATAACAAAAAGCAAAAGACAGTGTTATGTCATATTAGGGATTAAGCTGGCTGATATATTTTGCCCCACTGTAATTAAATAAAAAACAGACTATTCAGACAACAGAATTTAGAATTTCTTTCCCAATTAAGAATATTTTACATGAAGGTGTGTCTGGGTGGCTCAGTGGGTTGAGCCTCTGCTTTTGGCTCAGGTCATGATCCTGGGGTTCTGGGATTGAGCCCCACATTGGGCTCTCTGCTCGGCGGGAGCCTGCTTCTCCCTCTCTCTGCCTGCCTGTCTGCCTACTTGTGATCTCTGTCAAATAAATAAATGGAATCTTTAAAAAAAGAAAGAATATTTTACATGAGGGGCATATTTCAGGTGTTGGGATGAACATAGGTAGGTCCCACCCTAAGCTGATCTTATGTCTGTGTGTGTCGTGAAGATGTCCCCTGATGGGATGATATATAAATTGAGCCCAGAAGAAAAAACAGGAATAAATAGGAGTCAGCCCGCTGGGAGCCGTAAGATGAGGTGAGGAGCAGGTACTGGGAATGCCAAGTGCAAAGACCCGTGGTTCCTCTTTGGCGGAAGTGCAAACAATGCAGGAAGCAGGAACCATGGGTGCGTGCATGCATGCGTGTAGGAGTTGTAAGGATGAAGAGTAAGTAACAAGAGGAGGACAACAGAGTAAGCTGGAACCAGGCCACGAAGGGCCTTATAGATCTCAATAAAGAGTCTGCCTTCATCCTAAAGCAACGGGAAGGTTTTGAAAGGTTTTTGGTTGAGGAATACCATGATAAGATCTGTGTTTTTGTTTTTTTTTATTTAAAGATTTTATTTATTTATTTGACAGAGAGAGAGATCACAAGTAGGCAGAGAGGCAGGCAGAGAGAGAGGAGGAAGCAGGCTCCCCGCGGAGCAGAGAGCCCGATGTGGGGCTCGATCCCAGGACCCTGAGATCATGACCTGAGCCAAAGGCAGCGGCTTAATCCACTGAGTCACCCAGGCGCCCCCAGATCTGTGTTTTGCAAACAAGATTCTTGATGAAGTTGGAGAACAGAGGAGGAAATAAAGGCAGAGGCCAGCGGGGAAAGAGAGGATGGTGGCCCGGAATGGGGACACCTATGGCTTGGGGCTGATTAGACCGGGGGGGGGGGGGGGGGGGTGTAAAGGAGGGGGAGGGGTCAGGGTGAGGGCTGAGGCCTGTGGTGTAGACACTCTGGGACTGGCACCGCCATTGGCTCACAGAGGTCTGCACACAAGAGCAGAGGAGTTTGGACTGGTGGGGGGAGGGGTTCAGGTACACGGTGAGTTCTCCGTTCTTAGACATCTGGGGCTGCTCTAGTATTTTCTTCTCCATTACAGCTAATCCTTTGAAAGCGTTTTTGAACATGTGCTTTTGTAGAGCCTTTGAATTGCATTAGTTTCTCCCACAGATAAAAATCTATCTCCTTGGGGCGCCTGGGTGGCTCAGTGGATTAAGCCGCTGCCTTCGGCTCGGGTCATGATCTCAGGGTCCTGGGATAGAGCCCCACATCGGGCTCTCTGCTCCGCAGGGAGCCTGCTTCCTCCTCTCTCTCTGCCTGCCTCTCTGCCTACTTGTGATCTCTCTCTCTGTCAAATAAATAAAATAAAATCTTTAAAAAAAAAATCTATCTCCTTCATCCCATTTCTCGCACTTTCTAAAACAGCAGTTGATCAAGAAGTGCTTATCGCATGATACCCTTAGGATAGATTCCCAGAAAGAGCACTGCAGGCTTAGAGAGGTAAAGGCTTTAGTAATTCTTTTATATGTGCCAGGTTTTCTCCAGAAAGACTGAATCGATTTACTATGTCAACAACGACGCACGAGGATACCCGTTTTCCCTACAGCTTTTCCAGCATGGGCCTCTGACATCCCTTCACTTGGTTGGTGTAAAATGTTTTTTGTTTTAAAACTGATTGAAGTTGGATAAATCTTCAGATATGGCTTCCTATTTGTTTTCTTTTGGGTGAAATGTCTGTTTGTATCCTTGGACCACTCATCCAGCTGTAGTTTGACAGTGTGTGTTATCAAGTCTTTAATTTTTGCTACGTGCAACTCCCCATTTTGTTGCTTTTATTCTGTCTCCACTTTAGAAGGGTTTAACATTTTATATAAATTCATTTGTGTACCTTTCCCTTTTCAGTTTTGTTCCCTTCAACCAAATTCCCTCCTTTGTAGCTGGAACTGTGAACCTAGTCTATGATTCCTTAATTATTGGGAGTTGGTTGAGTTATATATTTTGTGGCATGTGGTCTGAATCTTGGATATTTTTTCTTTTATATTATATCTTGTGGTTTGTAACTGTATCTTTACCAGTTTTTTACTTGATTCATCTATAGTTTATAAATATTTTATCATGATATCTGTAAGAAATATTTATGTAGATCCATTTTTGTTATTTAATCTTATCTTAGATTTAAACAATCCTCATGCTTATTCTCCCACTTTACCATTAAAGACAAGAGGCCAATATAAAACTATCTTAGGAAGGGGGGAAAGACTCAAGATCCCCAAATATCTTGGAAATCTGAAAACCTGACAGACAAGGTTGTAGGGGTAGGACCTCCCTTCCCCCAACCCCTTACCTGACCTGGAAAGCATTTGAGAAGAACCTGGAAAAAGACCTGTTTGGTCTCCCAACAGATCTGAGTTCGAGTCCAGCCTCTGCCGCCTGGCAGCAGTGTGACCTTAGGGAAGTCCCCACATCTCGTCATGGAGAGTGCACTGATGGGGACAAGAATGAGCACAGGAAGACCAGGCAGGAGCTGCTGTCACAGGGCAGTAGAGATGAAATGAAGTGACAGAGTGCTCATGAAGCACTTACTCCCTACCACCTGCTGGTACCCAGTCAGCTCCTAAATGGCGCTCGTGATTGCTGAACAGTAATCAGCAAGGCCACATCGTCACTTGTTATGAAAGCTTTTTGAGTTTAGTGCTTCACTTTGCAAATAGGAAAGAGTTCCACTTTGTGCTCACCTCTTCTCGAAAATGTGCAAGGTATAACCTAGGATTATGTGATTGGAAATCAAAGTGAAACCCGGGTGTCATAAATGTAGGTCTACAAAAGTGTGTAACAACAGCTTGACTTTGGCTGGCTCTCTGATCTCTGCTCCTCACCTTGCGTATCATTCTCAAGCTTATCAACCCCCAACCCCCACCCCCAGACCCCAGCAAGCTGCCCCTGGGAAAGAAAGTGGGGAAGAGAGCTCGACCTCTCAGGTCATTGTTCTGTCACGATTATTAGAGTAAAACAGCAATTATTCAAATTCCTCAAGAGATGAGAAGTTCTACCTAACTGAACTTTCTGGTCCCATCAGGGTTAACAATAAAACCCTCTTTCAACCCCTGTGAAATTTCTTTTTTCTAAACTGGGTCAGACAAGTTCCCACCACTGTAAGTAAGTCTGGGGTCCAAACTCTCATTTAACCTTCCTCCGATGATTCAGGTTCTTGCTCTGCCTCGGGGTCAGCTCTGCCCAAGGACCAACACCACAGTCTCTGGGAAGAGGAAGATGAGTGAAATGTGTTGAACGGAAACCTACGATGATAGGCTAACACGTTTCTGGAGGATTATCTTATTTCCTGAAACAAATTCCTCACGTCTAAGTACTTTTGTGTGCGCTGTAGAGAGAGAGGGTTAGATTTTCTCCTAGAAACTGAGTTTAGAAGAAATAGTCCATTAAGGGCTTTGGCTTACCTACATTTTGCTGGACTACAGGTGTCTGTCATGCCCTCAGAGGCTAAAGCCCCCAGGAGTGCTCTTGAATATATTTAAGGGCCTGATAGCAGCAGCTGGTTACCAAGAAGCAGAAGAATATGCGCTTTGTCTCCCAGGCTCTCCATCTAAATGCTGACCAGAAGCGGGGACTGACTTAGCTCAGCTCCACCGAGGTCACGGACTATACAGAACATTTTAAAAACAATGCAGCCCCAGACAGATGTGCATATGCTTAAAGATAAAAGGATCTTTTACTAGAATGGAGCTCACCTTAAAAGTGTTTTTGGAACTTGAATGCATGATGATCTGCCCTTTTAAAGAGGATGCTAAAGGTTAATTTTCTATGGCATAAGGGCTCCAGACAAATGCCAAAATTCTATTCCCAGACCTAAATTATATAATCAGAAATAGAGCATTCGAACTGCACATCAAATGGTCTCGCTTTCTGGCAGACTATGAAAAAAATCAGTTTCAATGTTTGAAGTAGGCATTTGTTTATATAATGCAACCAACCATGACTGCCAAACACAATAATTAAATGCTTTAGCAAGGGAGAAATCTTGCCAGAATATGTAATTTGAGGGGGGAAAATAAGCAGAGGGTTGATGTGTAGCAGAAAATGCTGAATTATTTATTTCATGCAACTCAGAGGCAGACACTCAAACTACCTGCAGAAAGACTGAAAGAGAAAGCAGAGCCTCCGAGGGCCTGTTCCATTATTAAATCTTATCTAACTTTTTATCTCTGAGTGGTGATTTTTCTTCCCACCCAAACTTGGAAAATGAAGAGTTCTTATCTTCCTTTCATTATAAAATTACTCGTGTGGAAATGAAATTAACAGCTACCACATAAAAATCTACAAGGACAAAAAAATCAGATCATACGTTTGTCTTTTCATTAGTTATCAACTAAAATTTTATTTAATTTGGATCACCGGACTATGCCTGTATTTCTCTTCTGGGAAGAGGAAGAGCATGATAAGGAAATGCCCAGGATAAAGAAGTGCTTACATGTCATTTACTTCTGGAAAAGAAAGAAAGAAACAAACGAAAAACCCCAAACTGAGAGGTTATAACTACTCATCTTTAAAAATTCCTTCCTTCTAAAACAAAGCCTTTGGTATGATTTTCTGTTCTAACATTCTGAAGAAAAATCATAGCACACTAGCAAAGAGCTGAAGGTACTAAGCACCAAAGCTTTAATATTACTTAAAATAATAATTGGAAATTCCCCGAATAAGCCTTGTATCCTAGAAATAATTTAATGTATGCATATCATATGTAAATATATTATAATAAGCACAAATATATTAGTGATTATATCTTATATATGTAATATAATTTCATATGTATATTTATATTTAGTTTATATTAATTATATGACATGCGTCAAAGCGGTGATGACTTAAAATTTTATGTGTTCTCTTACTTCGCCTAAATGCTACTCTTGGTAAAATAGAGCATCCGTTTAACATAGGCTTCTAGTTAAAATGAACAACGAATTAGATCTTTTTAAAAGGGTTCAACTTCTAAGACAACTGGAGATCCTTAATGTTGCCGTGCACATCTCTAAGATCAAACAATATAAATGCCCTCTGGCTTCTCCCAGGAACTCAAAGGAGCAGAGGGGAAAGCAGAGGAGGCAGTGGCAATTGCTAGAATTTGCATAGTATCCCAAAGCACCTGGTAACATTGATTTATTCACATGGCCACCCATGGCATCAGGCTCTCGTTTTCTCCACAGTATAGAGAGAACCCAGACCCCGGGAGGCCCTGCACCCCTTCCCTGGTGAGTTAGGTAAGAGAAATATTGGGATGAAGAATTCTGATATCACTCTCCCTTTCCATTATCCAGACAGTGGTTCCTTGATAGCATCTGCACATCTTCTGTGTGGCCTAGAGGGTAATTTCTTTAGCATGAGGGGAGCCCCCACCCCCACTCCCAGCCCAAGGGATCATTAGCTCCTGACTAGCCTCTTGCAAAAGGTTCCTAACTGCTTACCGTTTTTTTCACTCTTATCTGCCATTAATCTCTACCCAAGAGCTCAATCTCCACCCAAAAGCTCAAGTCAGTCTTCAAAAACTTCAACAGGATTGTATCACTCCCCCAGCTTAAAACCTGGAAATATATTCTTTGCATTTGGAATAAAAGCCAAGCTGCTTAATGAGGCCTTCAAGGCCACACGTGATAGCGTCCCCATTCATCCCTCCCATTGCACCTCATTGTCCACCTGTGTCCATTGCTCATGAGTGTCTCTGCCTTCTTCATTCATTCATTCTTTCATTCATAGTCCAGCTGCACACAGGCCTTCCCCAATCTCCCTCTGCCAATACAAGTTTATATGCTTGGGAGTACCCTGTTCTCTTCGTGCAGCACGCACCATGATTTGTAAATATATACTCTACTGGTCTTTAAGTGATCTTTCAGCTCCTCTAGGCTCTAAGCAGCCTGTGAATGCCTCTTAAGCTACAACACCTACTACACAGTTTGGCACATGAGCCTTTGCATAAGTGTTGGCTGCACGAAAGCCGAAGCAAGTGAGGAGTGAGAGGACTCCTGACCTGACCAATTCCTCAACGGTT
This sequence comes from Meles meles, assembly GCF_922984935.1. Classification (NCBI taxonomy): domain Eukaryota; kingdom Metazoa; phylum Chordata; class Mammalia; order Carnivora; family Mustelidae; genus Meles; species Meles meles. The sequence goes on from NC_060070.1 coordinate 16,341,186, forward strand.
TTGGGCTTTGGTTCCTTCTCACCCAGACTGGCTCTGCCTTTTCCTCTTTCACAGAGCACTCTGTCAGATGGACGAAAGGGAAGCAACCTGAGAGTTAGAACATTATGTCCTTTCCGTCGGCTAAATGGACTGTTATTTGCAGTCAACAACTAATAGATCCTTGAGCTATGAATGCTTATGTGATCCAGGGTGCCCCCATTCCCAGGATAATTAGGGAACCCCAAGGTTTATCAAATGAACCCACGAATACAAAAATATTTTTTTATAACCCTTTGCTCTAGGCCAATAGGTTGGCATAACTCCAGGGAGCTCTGTTCCCAGAGGGTTTTGTGATCAACTCCCTGGGTAGAGCAGGTCTTTGTGGCCCTAGCTGGTGGCTCTGTTCTGTTCCTCAATGTTTTCATTTTGGATTATTCTTCCAGCTCTATGCTTTCCTCCTAGGTTTATTCTTTGTTGCAAACCCAACATTTATCTTATATGTGTCTTCAAAAATATGATTAAATGGATCATATTTAATTATGACTGAAATTAAAGTCAGTGAGAGGCTATGAAAAGAGAATCTACTTAAGTCAATTTTTTATTAGAACACCCCCTAAACATTACTGATTTTTGAACATTAATTCCTCATTGTTTATTTACTTTGAAAACATAAGCACAAATGAAAATATTATATAAAATATTTTTCTTGATTATTTTTCTTGAAATTTCCATCAAGATCCATGGGGCTTATGAAGAAAAATAAATGTCTATTTCATTGCGGGAGCAGGGATAAAAATTAATAAAGCCACTGCTTTCCTTCGATATAAAAATCCCTCAGTAATCCCAGGCATGGTTTCAAAAGGAAATTAGAAATACATTTTAAGGTCAAAATCTGGGTAAAGGCAATGCCAACATGAAGAACACCTTTGGTAAGAACTTGATTGAGCTAAGAATCAGTCTTTATAATTCTGTACAGGGTCGTTCTTTACAGGATCAATTGCTTCACAGCGTTCTGCCCAAAGACCTAAATCAAGAGTTCAAGCAACTTTGATGAGGAATATGGCATTGAAAGTAAGTGAGGGAAAAGTTTACCCCAAAGAACATCTCATGATCTGATACTTTTACTAAAGAGTTAATTCTCCCCTTATATTGTAGCCTTGTGGGTTTAAGCAGAAGTAACTGCAAGGGAGTCAGGCATCAAACTAGGTCAGAGAACCTCTGTAGAAGCTCAAAGGCCATCTCAGAAGCCTCTTCAATCCCTGTCCACCCAGGCAAAAGTCACCTTTTCTTTTGCTTTGGTCCTATGGATTCTGTGCAATAAAGACACATCCCAACTCTGTACAATCAGGAGCCTTGAAGGCTTTTGCTCCCTCTATTTGAGGGCTACATCTAAGCCACAGATCTCCTTTTGTCTCTCCTGAATCTCCAGTGTAGCTGTGCAAATGTTTGAGTTAAAAAAACGAATGTCGGTATTTACAGTGATTTTATTTTAGCCATCCTCCAGACCGAGGTGGGGGGTGAAACAAAGAAGCCCCGAGAAGAAAGCTGAAGTTAAAATGTTTAAAAATAAATTAGGATTAGCAATTGCTTTGAGTCGTCACTGGCATGAAATAAAAAGATTACTGCCAGATGTATGAAATATATTGGGCACAATAATTTAGCTCTCATCTTATTTACATTTAAGGTCAAATAAGACATTCTGTTTTGTATTACTTTGTACAAAGTAAGAGGACTAGAAAAACCATATATTTTCTATCATCAGAAGACGATTTTTCCAGAAACAAATCAAAATTTTACTAAATGAAAGAAACACAAGTTTTTAAGCCTTTATTGTACTTCTCCCCCCACCCCCAAATAATCAACTTATTTTCATGATCCCATATAAAACATTCTGATCTTCAAGTCTTTTGTTTGAGTATTTCAGGTCAGGGCCGATTAGGAACACTGGACACCAGCTGACAGGAACACTGAGCTCTGCCTTGGTCATGAGCCAACAAGACTCCATGGAAACCAGTGAGTCCTAACAGATCAAAGAAGAGTTTAGTACTTAAGAATTGCCTCAAACAACCCAATAATAGAAACTGTGCTCAATAAGGGTACAATTTCTCAAATGGACCATTAAATTTTATTATGGAACTCAAAATATCACCCCAAATCCAGAAATTTACAAAGGGAACTGCTGGCTTTAAAAGAAAACTATAATTCTTTCTTTCAAAGTAGGCTATGGAGAGGCTGAAAATATCTGAGGGAGTCGTAAAGAACCCAATCATTTTGCATTTGGTTTAGAAGGTATTGTGATTGTTTTGTGTTTCTGTGGTAATTTTTTTGTTATTTTTTAGGAAAGTTATGATAGGCCAGCCCATGCTCTATGTCTTTTCTTGGCTGGTAGAGATGGCAACACGGTCATCATTCAGGTCATGTGTTGGCACCAGGACACAGTAACGCGTGGGCCCAAGAAGCTTCTAGTTCACAGACAAGCCCTCACACCCAAGAGAAACCAGCTTAAAAGAAAACCAAACAAACATCAGGTAGACTTTTAGAATCAATCTTTGATATTCCTAGAAAGGCCTATTTGTATACAGGCATTTTAGCCACTTTTGTATATAAGTCAATTTTCCAAATACCTTTGCTCTTTATGTCTCTTTAGACACACATCTCATCAATGGACAAGAGGTCTTGAAACCTTTTATACCTGCTGACTGACTGAGAAAGCTTTCACAAGCAGCGCTCAACAACAATAAGATAGTATTTTTTCTTGTTATTGCTGGATTCAATAAATTTGGTTCTCAGGGAGGGTCGGTGCAGCTTTTCACTTCTCCAGTAATTTCTGTACTTCTGAATTTACTTTCTCTAAAAGTTCCTAAGCAGAATAGAGGTTGTAGAAGAAAAACCATGTGATAGTAATTCTAATGCAGGAAAGTATTTCTGCTTGAATTAGTGAAGCGTATTGCTTAGACACATCTGTTGCAAATAGGAAAAACTAGATTGCTGTGAACAGGGAAAATTTTATTATTGGAGGTTGTCACTTGGTTCTGCATGTCAAATTACTCTTTCCCAAGATACTTTCTAATGTTAGATTCTGTGTAACAAACAGAAACCCATTCTGCGCAAACCCCATTTTAGTGTTGCATTAAGACAACATAATGCCGTCTCTTGTAAATTTGCTGAAAGCACAAAACTCAATTGAACAGATAGTAGAAGCAAGAAGCCTTCCTCAGTCAGAGATGGTGTATCTGTGAGGTCCTGTGTGGAAGTTCTTTTAAGAAGTTATATAGAAGAAATACAATATTTTAAAAGGCTAGTGATCAAAAAATTAGGGAATATGAGAAACTTGAAATCTTGCTAGTTAGGTGACCAAAGGTGATACAAACCCAGCCTTAATATATGTTTAAATAGGCCCAGTTTTTACATTGTGAGATTGAAAGGGTTGGCATCACCAGCTCGAGGCTAATCTAGCATGCTAATTTAAAAAAAAAAATACATCTTTTTTGTTGATCATCACTTTAAATATGTGTGTATATATGTATATGTGTGTATATGTCTAAATGAATATACAACACGCACACACACACACACACACACACATCCTTTGTGTAGAAAATAAAGAATCCGCATTTGGTCTGATGGCAACTGCGCTAAGCTAGAAGACTGGGTATCTTGATTCCAGTTCACTCTCTGACGCATACTTTCTGTCCACGTTCCACGTTTGGTGGCATCGCCAACTCTCTCTGGGCCTCAGTTTTCTCATAAGCAACATGAGATACTTAGGACTAGGTCTTTTGGTGTCTAAAATTAATACCCAGCACAGCTGAAGTGAGCACAGAGTGCTAGAGACACACGAGACTCATGGGTTATCTGGAGGCAGAGAAGAAGGATGTTTCATGAATGGGGCAAGATGACAAACAGACTCAAGTTAGCACAGGGATCTGGGACGGGAAAGTAACCAGAGATGTGGCTGGACAGAGCCAGACCGTAGAAGCCCTTGAAGGGGGAGCCAGTGGTAGATAGTGGTGACCTCAGCTTGCTGAGAGGAAGGCCAAGTCTACCCTGTTCCTAAGTTCTCTTCTCTGGGCAGCATTCCAATCTGAAATACTGGCTTACTTCAGACAATCACAACTCCACCCAAATGCAGAGAGTGGAACATCTGACCTTTCTAACCCATTCTGCCTGCATCATATTTATATAACTTGCCTCTTTTACTCAGAGTACTGCCAGGGTGAAGGTAGACTTCAGGAAAAAAAAAATCATGCACCTCTGTTCAATGTTTTGTTGTTGTTGCTTTGAACGAGGAATTCTTGCTCAAACAAGAGCATTTCCACTGTGGAGATAACCATTTCCACTCCAGAGGTGGAAGCAAGGCCCCATTAATAGGAAATAGGCCCAGTGAGGCCGAGTTTATAGATGATGAATTTCTTTGGTCATAACTGGACCTGAGCTCCAGAGTGGGGCTCCCCATGCTACCTTCACTGACTTTCCTGGCTCCACAAACCTTAAGGAATGAAGAACACAAGCCAGAAGCAGCTAGGGGTTTTACCGTCTGTTTCCTAGCTGAGAGAAACAGCCGCCTTTCCCTAGTGGTCTGTGCTGCTGCCTTTAAGGAACTGAAAAACACGATCCAGCAGGAGGAAGGCCCTGTGCCTAGCCTTGACATTAATTATTACATCAAATCATTAAAGCCTTGACACAGGCAGAAAAAAAGTTCCATTCCCCCCCCCCACCACTTTCTCTTCCAATGACTTAATGTTGTTGGAAAAGGAGAAGAATGAGGAATTTTGTTCCCCAGGGACAGTGGCACAAAGGACCACAGTTTATTTAAGTAACTTGCAACTTACAAACAGATTGCATTCTAAATCATTCTGAGCCCAGACTTAGAGTCTGGAGTCTGGAACACATTTTCCCATGTACATAACATTCTAAGAGATAAATAGGTAATGAAATTGCCTCCACTGGCTGATTTAACCTTGGCACTGAATAGCACAGGGAGTCTGCCCTCCTGTTTGCAACCTTGTTCCACCCAGCTGTGCAAGCCAGAAGCCTAGAAACCACTCTCGGCAGCTCAGTTATTGGTCTCCTGTCCTCAGGCCCGACAGGCCCTATGGTCTACTTCTGAGTCCTAAAGATAGAGGAATGGAGAGCAGACAGTATTTTCTCACAGAATAATTTTCACGTAAAACTCCACGAGACACAGGAAACATCTCCAATTCTCCAGAGAATATAGTATGACTCTGACACATGGTCCAAGAAACAAAGCACCAGTTGGCCCAAGGTGGGTTCTGTGTGTGAGAAGTTCTGGACAGTGTGGTTGGCTGGACTGAGGGCACCTTCTAGTCATGGAGACCTCAGCAACTCAAGACCAGAAGATGAGGACATCTTCTAACGTTGTTTGTAATAGGAGACATTCTGACACCTTTCCCCAAGGTGCCAAAAAATAACTTGAGCAACTTTATAGAAGAATGGACCATCTGCAAAGGCATAAGAGCCAGGGGTTGACAGATTATACTCAGAATTAAGTTTTATTTAGAAAATAGGAGTGCAACAATTAAGTACAACAGCCACCATAGGTTGCTTAGCCAACATCTACTCTATACTTCTCCTTTCCCAACAACCCCTTGTTTTGCAGCGGTGTCTACCTCTTCAACTCTTCTATTCACTGTCACGTGGTATAAGGGCAGCATATCCTATACCCACCTGTACTGGTGGATTCTAATTAATCTAAGTCAATCAGGTCATGGCATTTGTAATAAAGTTAGTCCTCTCTGAGATGTAAGAGGCCTCATCAGATTAGAAGTAGGGACTCGTATTCCATGGCTAGAGAGAGACCCCTCTCTTTCTCCTGGTGCAGTTGGACAAGGGAATCTGCTAAACCATTTGTGTAGAGCAGCCATTTTGTGATCATTTAGGGGAACTTGCCAGAGAAAGAAGCCAAGAAAGACGGCAAGCCAAGAAAGTTTCTAAGTCACTGAGTCAATGAACCTTAAAGGACATCCTCCCACAAGAATAGTTTAGTAATTTCTTTTTGTTTTAGCACATTTGAATTGGAGATTTCATCACAGTTGAAAATGTTTTATCTCATAAAGTGAAAAACAAATGGGGGAAAAGATCAATGAAACTAGTAAACCAGGGAAAATATGAAACCTTGGGGATAGTGGGGGACAGAAGATGTAATAATGTGAATGTGCTTTGAATGTTAGGGAAGAAAATGCCTTACATATCTCTCATATTTTCTCCCTGAACATACACTGATCTACTAAAATCAAAATTCTTGAGAAGGTAAGACTTCAATTTGCTCTAAATCTAGAATACATAGTGCTCATCATTTTCTCTAAGTGGCTCACTTGGGAAACAAATTTTCCTTAATCAAGATACCATAGTATTTAATCCATTTACTCAACAATTGCTCATACACAAGAGTGAGCAACAGTAAATAACTTGCTTTTCAGGCTAAAATCTGGTGGCAGGAGAGAGAATTAATCCTCTCTCTGCAATGTAAATGCAAACATTTGATGTTTAAATTGGTGCTCCCACAGCAGAGAAGATTTGTTTAATTGTAAGTCTGAATGAGCTGCCGAGATGTGGTTGGAAATAATTAGAAGAAAAAAGTTTTCTTGGCTGTCTTTCAAGGTGGTCAGAAGAACGATCACGGAGGAAGAAAAATAAATTAATGTGTTCAGTATCTCACAGCAGGTCAGCTGGTCATGTCAACAAACCTTCTTACCATCTGTTTTTTGTACTCGTAAGTGACCCCATGAGCATCATAATCATCTCATTTAAGTCTTTAAAGTTTCTCAGATAGGAAAGCTCATGTTCATAAAAAATCACACAGAAAAATTTGAAATTGTATTTTATGCCTAAGAAATACATAGTTGAGACTGGTCTCGAGGTGAACCAAGTGATAGACCAGCTCATTGAGTTCCAGAGGAGAGAAGCCCTCCATCTCCCACGAGAATCCAGTGCTTTGCTACTCTGTCCTCAGGCTCACTCAACTGTACACGTACAGGCAGAACCAATTTAAAAAGGGAGCACATTCCAAAAGACTCCTGGTAAATGGTTGTTTATTTCTACAAGAAAATGTGTTCCAGGTTCTAATGGTATATATGGGTCCCAGCCATACAAAAAGCCACATAAAAGCTTTTTAACACACAATAATCCTCATTGTGGGATCCAACTGTAGGTTATCTGTGTCTTTATGAAAGAACATGTCTAGGAGACCAGGGGGTAACCCACACTGGGAAGACAAGAAGCTGAAAGGAGGAGGGAAAGGCAAAGATTTCCTTATCTTCTCTCTTCTTCTTTCCTTCAACCTTGCATCACTCATGACTAGCAAATCCCCGGGGATGTAGTCTTCCGATAGGTATGGTTCTCCTTTCTTCTTCCATGATACGTACAGTAACCCCCATGGGCTCAAACAGGCACCTTCCTCACCATCTGTTCACCCCCCTCTCAGCATGCGAGACCCTATCTTCCTGCTCATTCCAGTGCATTCCACCTAAGCCCATGCTACAGAATAAATGAGAACACCTGGGTCTTAGAGTTTCAAAATTTTTAAAACTGGAATAAAATGCAGATGCATAAAACTTCTAAGTGTTATATAATTGTAATGTGTTCCCGTTCTTGCTCTGATGTGTTATTGAAGCTCTCCTGATTCATTCTTATACACGATGACTCATGTCTGTATTACTACAGTTTTATAGCTCATATGCCTGTCTCTAAACTCCAATATCAAGATTCAGGACCCAGTGCAAAATGTGGATGCCACATTCTCTAGGTGAGAAGTTCTCCAGGAGGTGAGGTGTGTCTACAAATACCGGACTTTCAGTTGTCTGTAGGAACAGTGGGGAAGAATATATGTAACAGGAAGTGGCCCTCCAAATGGCCCTAACTGCATTTCAGGAACAGTAGGGGTTAACGAGGCTCAGTTTGCTTGAGGATTTCCTAGGCATAGTTTTATGTCTAACGAGGACAAAATATACTCCCAAATATTTTGCAAATGAACTTGTGGAAAACAACTCTGGCTTAAATTGAAGATTGCTTGCATATAACATATGCTGTGTATATACATAGTTTACTGTCTGAATCCTTATTAGTTCCCAGTCTTTCCCTATAGAATCCTAGTCTTGAATGTTCAAATGTTCTTCAGAAATTTTGAAAAGCTTTTGGGAAAGGGCATTTTGCCAAGAGGGGGATCTTACTAGATCCCAATAGCGGTGTGGGCGAGCCAGCCCATGCCTCTGTTCCTTCTGAGGCTTTCTCAGCTTCGCCTCACAAGCAGCCATTGAGACCAAGGGCACAGACAAAAGGAATCACTCACCAAGCCAGGCACCTGGGGAGATGACCCATCTGTGCAGCTGGGGGAGTAGTTTTCAACTCTTTACCCCACTCCTCAACCCAAGAAGGCAGAAGGTCATTTCCCCAGGGAGAGCTTTTCCAAAGGATTTCACACTGTTCAATTTTACAACTTTAGACCTGGCAGACCAAGGAGACTTTTTTTTGCCTTAAAAAATATATATATATATCTTTAAAGATTGTATTTATTTATTTGAGAGACAGAGAATGTGAGAGCATGAGCAGGGAAGGGTTGGGAGAGAGATAAAGAGAATCTCAATCAGACTCTACACGGAGCACGGAGCCTGATGCGGGGCTCGATCCCAGGATCCCAAAATCATGACCTGAGCTGAAGCCAAGGGTTGGCCGCCTAACCAAGACACCCAGGCACCCCATCCTTAAATAAATATTTCAACAAATAACTTTTTCTATGTACGCAAAAGATCACTCAAATTAGTAATATATATCTTGTTTGGAAATCGTCTTTGTGCAGTGGCACTGAAATGGGATTTTAGAATGGAACACATGTCTTGTCTATGTCTTGTTCCAAATGATTTTTCTTTCACCAATCCTTATGTTGTCTAGCGAGGGGCCCCCAATCCTCCAGTTAAAATGATAAAGTATGGAGTTGTAAAAACCTGCTCTGAATTTAAGGTGATTCAGTGATGCTAAAAAGCCCATAATTAATCAAGCTGTCCCTTCAGTTTGAAAGTGCCACCAGATTTTCATCTCTAAGACTCCTCCTCAGGCATAAAGAACAGCATGGTCCTTCCCACTGGACTTTCCCCAGGGAAAACCTGGTTGGGGGAGGGGAGAAAAAGTGATCTGGACTCAAGAGGGAAAGAAGAATGGTGGAGATGCACCTAAGGAAAAAAAAAAAGATTAAGCCTGGAAAATAACATTTGTGGGGAAAACTAGAATATTTTCTAATTTGGAGTTATTCCAAGAAACACAAATGACCACACATACATCAGGTTTTAAGGGTTTAAAAGATAGTTTTATCAGAAATATTGGATAGTAAAATGGCAAACTTTAACCTGAGATCGTCTTCACATTCAGAGCTATGGACAAAGAAGTTTGGGTTCATTATGTAAAATAGAGGCATTGACCTGGTCTTAAATATCTCTGTATTTAAAACTAACCCAGCTCAGTGATTTCTTATGAATATATGTGAAATTTCTTAATTTTGAATCAAAAAAGTTTCTGAATAGTTACATGTCAGGGACCAGGCTATGTACCATGTGTAAGACCTAGTTCTGCCTTTGAATGACCTCAGTCCATTAGAGCAGGAATTAAATGCCCAAGAAGGCATTTCAAGACAGATTTTTAAGATCACAAAGCAGCGTCACATAATTAAAATTGCTAAATGCATTGTTCAGAGTCTAATTGATACATATAGTAGCTTTGAGGAGCGGAAAGATAAAATCAGGTCAGAGTAATTTAAAAAGGAGAAGGAATTTTAAAAGGATAGATAAGGTCCAGATAATAGTATTACTGCTACTACCTTCCAGCTCTAATTTGAGAGCCTGCCAAGGGCCAGGCTCTCACTATAGTTGGCATTGAACATGCACTCTCTAGACTCACAATGAAACTGAAGTGAGTTTATTGCCCTGATTTTACAGATAAGGATACCAAAACACTTGCTCAAGGTCCGAGGGAAGAGGTAAGCAGAGACACACCCCCAGGTCCTGCTGACCCAGAGCCCTCTTTAAAGACCAATTCCCAGGAGCAGAGAGAGTTCTGGGTGGTACAAAATGCATTTTTTCCAGAACAGGTGACTTAAAGATGAAAAAAAAAAAAAGGTCAGATGTTACAGAGCAAGCAACTTGTCATTGTGAATTTTATTTTTATTTATTTATTTTAAAAAATATTTTATTTATTTATTTAACAGACGGAGATCACAATTAGGCAGAGAGGCAGGCAGAGAGAGAGGAGGAAGCAGGCTCCCTGCTGAGCAGAGAGCCTGACACGGGGATCATGACCCTGAGATCATGACCCGAGCTGAAGGCAGAGGCTTTAACCCACCAGCCACCCAGGCGCCCTGGTCATTGTGAATTTTAGACCCGACACCTGACATAATTAACCCAGCATGTTAGGTGGGTCAGGCTGGTAGGCAGGCTAAACTGGCTCGCCAGTTCAGAAAAATGAGAGAGAAGGAGAATCTGGTCCTCCTGCCCTGATGTGGCAACACAGGTGCACGTGGCATGGCTGGACTGTGGCATTTCACATTTCACAGCAGCCAAGAAGATACTGGACTTGGCCTTGCACCAGGGTATTTACAATTTGTCCTATTTCCAAAATTCCTAAATTTGTGGGTTTGGGCAATGACTTAAATTTCTGAGAGCTTCCGTCTCCTAACATGTGAGGTCCAACTTATGATAATAACTTGCACAAGGCTAAAAGAATTAAGAAAAAAATATACACAGTTGACCCTTGAACAATGTGGGTGGTAAGGGCACCGACCTCCTCCCCAAGCTGTTAAAACCAGCTTATCACTTTTGACTCCCCCCAAAACTTAACTACCAATAGCCTACTATTGCCCAGAAGCCTTATGGATAATATAAACTGTCGAATAACACATATTTTGTGCATGTGCTAAATACTGTATTCATATAACAAAGTCTTCTTCAGGCTTTTTAATGCAGTTGAGTCATGGGGGCATGGATTAAAGGGTGCATGAGGCACTGAAAGAGCCAAAAAGCCCTATTCTTATAATAAGGAAAGCTAGGGAAAAGAAAATCTTGTTAAGACAATAAGGCAAATATGTTTACAGTGGTGTCCTGTAGTTATTGAAAAAAACCTGTGTGTAAGTGGACCCGTGCAGTTCAAACCCATGTTGTTCAAACCTGTGTTGTTCAAGGGTCAACTGTACTGTGTTGCGTGTGGTAAATGGTCAAGTGTTCACTTTTTTTTTCCTTTATGAGGGCTGTGGAAGTGGAAAAGAAAGGATGAATAGATGGTGACGTAAATTTCGTGAGATTTGGTGACCAAAGATATGGGGGCTTGGGGTGGGGAGTGGGGAGGAGGGAAAGAAGTGTTGAACATGCATTTAAAATGAAAAGCCTGCACAAAAATATCTTTATTTCCTCAAGTAGGAATTAGGAGTTAGCTTTAGAAAGGTAACTGGGAGATCCCCCATTGAAAACACCCAGAGAAGAGTTAGAACTAAGGTAGAGGGCGAGGGCTTAGGAAGAACAGGAAAGCAGGAAGTAGGACATGGCGGTCATTTGCCCAAGAGCCTGGTTGTTCTACTATTCCATTTCTGAGGACCTGTGAATTTGCTCAACTGTTTGTCTTTGAATGCCCATGCTTTAGAAATCAAAGGAACATATATGAAGCTATAATGTTTTAAGAAACCAGACCCCACTTTTTTTTTGAGACAAAGAATACTAAAAGAAAATACTCTACTTAACACAGGACTTCAGATCAATTGCAACTCCGTGTCTTTCAATTTTAAAACACAATAACTGCTTTAATACCCAGCTTCACTTTCAAAAGTCTTTATCATGAATGTAATCTTCGTCCAGAACAAGCTTTCCAGATGGCGTAGAAAAGCCATCATGGGGAAAGACAATAAAACACACATTTCTACAGGGCGTGTATCTTGGAAAACGCGGCTGCAGTAGAGATGGCTGGGGTCTGGAATGAGACTGGAAGAAAGGGGTGGAGGCCGAGGTGGAGGGGATGTCGGTGGCATCATGCAATCCCCAGGAATGCGGGCCTTGATTCCTGCCAGTCATGGTGGATAATTCTATTTTTCCTGACTTCTTACACTAGGCGAGCCTGGCCCAGTGCTTCTATAAGGTTCTCAAATTTGAAAACGTGTTGTCTGTTCCAGACACTGGATTCATTATCTCCAGCTGTTGAAAGCAGATCTGGCACTACTGAGTGCATCTGGTTCTTTTGACATTTTATGTGACAGCTTTTTCGTGCCTATTAGATGGTCCCTAGGCAAGCCCCTGGCAGGCCTGGCTGAGGTTTATCATCGACTGCAGATGTTAAGAACAAGAAACCTCCCATAATCCTCCGCGACCCCAGACTTCATGGAGATCTGATGGTCTATCTGCTTTCTAAAATACAACAGTGACCTGCACCTAGCTGTACAACAAGTAAATAACTTAGGAAACTTAATATATCAAAAGCAGAGCTTTGAAATATATAAAGGAAAAACTGATAGAGTTCAAAGGAAAAACCAACAACCCACTAACACAGTGAGAACTCTAGAACGGCTCTCTCAGAAAATGACAGGCCCAGTAGCAAAAAAGGGAGGATCCTGATGATCTGAATAACAACAAAAACTATTTTTAATTAATAACTTCATACCCAACCAACAACAAATAAGCACCATTTTCAGAGGCACAGAACATACACAAGCGAATGCTTTATAATCTTCGGATCACGTTTCTAACCTCTTGGGTATAATATATTTCTGATACCAGTATTTATCACATGTTGCTTCACAGAAAGATTATTTGTTAGACATGCCTTCCCTTCTCTGCCTCACTTTATAACTTCTCCAAGGGCAGAAGCCTTGTCTTTTTGCCTTGCCACCCCTCACAACACTCATCGTCTTATCAGTGGCATCTCCATACAAAGTAGGCACTCATTTATGAAATGATCACCAGGACACAGGTCCCTTTGAGCAATGTATCACTTACAACTTCAGCTAAGTCACTGTATGCTACTTCCAATAATGTGTTGCATAAGGAGTCCTTTAGGATCTATCAAATCTTATTCGACTGGTGGTAGTTTAATAGTGAAAGATCTAAGGAAACTTTCTTCCACATTAGACTTTCAGATGACTGAATGTCATCTTTGCTGAACCACGAGCCAGTGCTTAGCTAAATGCTTCAAGATGCCCCACAAGTTTTATGCTTGGGACATTCAGGTCACTCTGAGGGGAGAGCAGAACGTGAGGAGGGATCCCTACTGAGCACACCCAAGGTCTGGCTCAGTTACTAGATAGGCAGGTGGAGTGTACAGAGCTGTGGTGCAGGCCTTGAGCTCCAGAAATGTCCCTTCTCCTAGTTCCTCCCACAGGGACAGGTCACAGTTAGGACTTCAGTTCATCTATATTTCTTTTTCTTTTTTTTTTTTTTTTAAGATTTTATGTATTTATTTGTCAGACACAGAGAGACAGAGAGAAAGCAAGAGAACACAAGCAGGGGGAGCAGGAGAAGGAGAAGCAGGCTCCCTGCTGGGCAGGGAGCCGCATGTGGGGCTCGATCTCAGGACCCTGGGATCATGACCTGAGCTGAAGGCAGATGCTTCACTGACTGAGCCATCCAGGCACCCTGTATCTGTATTTCTTTCTACAACCGATTTCTGTGTTTGTGTTCCCACACTTGACTTTACATCTGTATTTACCAAATTACGTTCCACAGAACAACACAATTAATAGATTTAAAAGTCCTAAGACCAGGTGGGGGCTGTGGGGAGACATTCCATGCCTCAGAAAGTTTGAGAAAGCCTGCCTGCAGCCCCTCCTGGTTGAAAACAGCTGATTCAGAGCAGCCTGGTAAAGGCTCTGCAGAAAAAGGAATTCATAAACGTCGCTTCAATCCCAAACTTACTTGACCACAGAGCCCTCCCACCCCCCTCCTTATTTTTGACAGGAACCTATTCCCATAATTCTACAAAATCGAGGTCATACTGTCCTGAGAATCCCCTAATGCTCAATGCCAGGAAGAGGAACTTGTTCCTCATTCCAAAGGTCATCCTTTCATGAGAAAACAAGTACTTTTTTTTTTTTTTTAAACTAATATCCTTTTTTTCTTGAGAATGGTTGGGGAGCCTTTCATACCTTCCACCATCTCTAATGAAAGATCTACAAGAAAGGTCTTCTCCTCCTCCACCCTCCCCTTACCCCTAAAACGGTGTCTAATCTCTATACCAGCTTAAACTATGCAAACTCCTGGAGATACTTTATAAAAAACAGTTTTAAATTTTTGACTGTGGTAAAATACACCTAACGTACAATTTCCCACCTTGGCCATCTTTAAGTGTGCAGTTTGGTAGTGTGAAGCGCATTCACACTGTAATGCAAGCAACCTCGAGAATTCTTCAATAGAAGATTTTTTTTTCAATGGGGGAGAGATATCCACTCTGCGGGCAGAGTCAAATCGGTACCTCTTTCCGAGTGCTGTAATTTTGTGCCTTATTTTTGTAACCACTATGTTTAGCGATAACACTTTTAATCTTCGATTATGCATTAAAAAATCATTTTCCTGACACCGATTCAGGGGATTTTGCAATGGAAGAAACGGAAGGAGAGCATCTCAGTGACTTTTTAAAGATCCCATACCGCATTAAGTCCCTGTTCTCTAGCAACGTGCCAAGAGTTGAGCCGGATGCGTGTATTATTAACACCGTCTAGCTCAGGACAACAAGTTCTATATTCACAACGTGAATCATTTATGCTGCAGCCACTGATGCCCCTTCTATCAGCTGCCTTCCGACAAATCTATCGGCCCTGAGTAAGACACTTACCGGGCCTTGGGTACACAGTGGCAAGGACACGGGCAGCACATGGAAGGGCTGGGCAGAGCTGAGCACTCCCTGAGCATGCCTGCCTTGTACTGTTTGTAGGTCCTAGGGGTTAGAAGCCTGATATTTTAATCCTAGAAAGCCTTCAGCTTCAAGACTTGACACTTCTGAGGTCCCACAGAAACAGCTACCGACCTAGGCTCAATGTGCATGCCTCCCAGGAGGGCAGGAAGAATGTTCTGATGGGGAAGCTGGACAGGAGAGCTGCTCACCCACCTGGGAAGAGCACGACCACACGGCGGGTCCCAAAGGCACCCTCCCAGCAGTTCTGGGTAATGGCAAGTCTGGCAGGGGAGATCTCTCATGTCAAGTCTTTGGTATCTCCACCAAAAAGTACCCCATGTCCTGGGCTTTCCCCTGGGTATGCCTCTCAGCAGCTCTGCCCCCCACACTTGCATCAGAGGGCGGGTGAAACCCTGAGCAAGAAGGCACAGAGAATGAAATGCAGAGGCAAGTTTATTCAGAAAAAAGTTAGGTACATGGGGGTGTGTGTGTACGTGTATATTTGGGGGGGGTGACTTTAAAATGTAGTCTTGACATTGAATTTCTCTCTCTCTCTGACACACACTCATGTCACATCAACAGAAAAATAACACATTCCAGTTTCCTTGTGGTCAACAAACCCTGTGAAATAGACCCACACTCCTCTGATTTTTCAATAAACTAGGACCGTCTAACCAAGTACTATTAATTAGAGTCGGTTGATTCCTTCTGCTTATAACCCTAGACTTAATGTTCTCAACAGCTGGGGAGAGGAGCACCTTTTTCTAGAATTCCCTTGCTTACCTAGCTTCATGTGATTAAGTGGCATCCAGTGGCATATACTGGCTTGTTAATCTCGAGAGGACAGCTCTTATCTATGGTTAGCGGGTGACGGTCTGGTAGATTACAATTTTATATTAATGTGCTATATAGATTTTTGTGTGCGCACCCAGACACTTGCCAGTCTGAGGAGTGGAGGGTTAGCAGCTCAATTAGACCCCAAAGCAATTTCAGAATACTTCTGAGGTTCAACATGGCTTTTCTAAAGGAGAACATTAGCTCTTTCATTCTTTGAGCAAATATTTGAGCTTCTCTTATGTCTGGCTTTTTTCTAGAGTATAGAGCAACGATCAAACAGACAAAGTCCTAGCTGTCAGGGAGCTTATCTTTGAGTACCTAGTTTGAAAAAAGTTCTTGAGACATGCAACATACTTACTTTCAATCAACAAGTGACTTTCAGAAGATAGTCTGGACACAATCTATATAGTCAGTACTGTTGAAGGCTAACAAAAATATTTTCTTCAGAACCAGATCATGGCTTCAGACACAAACAGAACCAGATCAATCATGGTAATTGAAGATGTTGTATACTCAGTAAT
Organism: Meles meles; assembly: GCF_922984935.1. NCBI lineage: Eukaryota > Metazoa > Chordata > Mammalia > Carnivora > Mustelidae > Meles > Meles meles. The sequence goes on from NC_060070.1 coordinate 16,357,394, forward strand.
AGAGATCAGCAACTAGGGAAGAACTAAAATTCTAGAACCCCACGGCAGCGAGGAGGCAGGGAGAGCCACTGTTCTCATGAACACATACCAGCCCTCCCACCCCTGGCAAAAACACTTGTCCGAAATGGACCAAAGAAGCCTGAGTCAAGGCTTGCTTTCCCTTCCCTTATTTTTCTGTATCCTATTACAAAGCAAACAGATATCAACGGAACTCTTGAGGGAAAAATTATTTATTTTACTCTAGGAAAATGGTGCAAATAATCACAGCTACTTGACCTAACAACATGTCACTTCTTTTTTTGTAGCTAGAATGGTATCTCTCTCTGATAACCAGACAAGTCCATGGGCTCATTCACAGAGAAGACAATCATTTCTAAAAATTGATAATTACTTCTCTTTCAAAAAAGAAAAAAAAAAGCATTCAAATGACTGAATGTCATGTACATAGAGGGTACCCGGCTGTGACTCAGACTTTTGTGGGCACTCTGGGCCCTTCCTTAGTAAAAAAGACCCAAAATTGCATTTTATGACTGAATTGTTAGAAAGAAAAACATCAACCAAGCCAAGCCCCATTATCATACACTCACTATCATATTCACTTATCTCTTGCTTTTAAAAGAAATTAAAATTAAAACATTTTCTTTTTTTTATTTAAGATTTTATTTATTTATTTGACAGAGAGAGACCAAAAGTAGGCAGAGAGGCAGGCAGAGAGAAAGAAGTGGGGAAGCAGGTTCCCTGCTGAGCAGAGAGCCTGATGCAGAACTCGATCTCAGGACCCTGGGATCATGACCTGAGCCAAAGGCAGAGGCTTTAACCCACTGAGCCACCCAGGTGCCCCAAATTAAAACATTTTCATGGGTCTTTAAAAATCGCATGGATCCTGGGCACTGTGCCTAATGAGTAAGTTAGCTCAGGACCACAGACTCCTGATTTTTTTTTTTTTTTTTTTTTAAGTAAGTTCCATGCCCAGTGTGGAGCCCAATGCAGGACTTGAATTCACAACCCTGAGAACAAGACCTGGGCTGAAGTCAAGAATCTGGACAATTAACCTACTGAGTGACCTAGGTGCCACCAGGCTCTTGATTTTTAAGCTACTCAGCATTCTATCGTAAGTTCGGTGAAAGATCTTCTGGGACTTTATTGCCAGCAAAGAAGATCTGCAGCAAGAAAATCACTGTTTTTACCAGTTAACAAAATATTGATGAATTCTGAACTCTGACACAGCAAAGTCATCTTTACTCCATTAAAATACCATTTGTCCTTGTAATAACTATGAGTACGTCAAGAAGAGTAATGCAGTGTATCAAATATTTATGATTCCAATAAAGCATTATTATTTTGCTAGTTAAAGGCAACAAAACTCTAACCCATGGCTACACTGATGCTTTTAATTTTTTTTTTAACTATTTGGTTAAAAAAAAGGCCTGGTGTAAATTTTAAAGTATAAAGTTATGAGTAAAAAAATGATGTTTATGCTTAGCCAACTGAGTTTCTTCACCTTTGCTATGCTTCTAGTAAGCATTTGATATATCATTAAGCAACATTAGCTCAACGTTCCACATCTTGACCAATAGCTTATCACAGGGTCAGAGGATGATCAAGTACTGAGGAAAGAAGCAAAGTAAAATAATTGCCTTGACTTAAAAAAAAAAAAGCTTGCCCCTTCCTTCCTTTGCCTTTTATTATTCATTGTGGTTTTTCAAATACTACCATGACAAAATTAGATTGAGACTTTAAATCTTGAAGAAAGACTAGAAGTTAAAAGGACAAGAAGTACTTTTGTAGCCAAAAAAAAAAAAAAAACATTTAAAATATTACCTAAAAGTCCAACTCATGAATAGCTGAAGGCCAATGGGAAGAAAGGACTCCAAATTGGGTCATGCTGGAGGCTTACTCTTCCTGACTTTATTTTTATTGTTCACGTATATATATATTCAAAGTTTGCATTTTCTTTTATATGTCATCTTATGGTTACCATATTTGTTATTCTGGCTCACAAAATAGTTGAAAGCAAGAAAAATTTTTCCCTTGGGGTACTTATTCAAAAATACCTAAAAAACCTGTTATGAATATATTAATCTTTTAACATATTTCATAATCAAGTGACAAAAAAAGAAAATAGCTCACTTTTACCATTGAAGCCTTTCCAAGTGTCTGCACTCAAGCCTCCCAACGTCTGTCTTCACCTGCAGTAGAAACATAAAAATTAACTTGCTTCTTATTACTTTTCCAGAATTATTTCAGTGGAACATGGATGACATGTCAGGACTAATTCTCAGTGCCAGAAGGAACACTGGCTGCAAAAAGGCCAGCATTTTCTGAGGAAAATGCCACATCTACACTACTGGTCTGGAATAGACCTATAACAATAATCATAACAATTTAAATAAAAAACAAAAACAGGATGTGGTATTAGGAAAGTTACTGATGTTCAATCCCTGATTTTCCCTTTCCCTTGAAATCCACACAAAATTCAAAAAAAGATGTGAACTTCCAATAGCACTAAAAACTAAGTTCAATGACCATGGGGGCCCTGGGTGGTTCAGTAAGTTGAGCGTCCAACTCTTTATTTCAGCTCAGGTTATGGTCTCAGGGTCATGGGATTGAGCCCTGAGTCGGGCTCCTCACTAATCATGGAGCCTGCTTGGGATTCTTTCTCTCTCTCTCTCCCTTTGGCCTCCCCCTGTGCTTGCACTCTCTCTCGCTCAAAAACAAAAACAAAAACAAAAACAGAAAAACTAAGTTCAATGACCTCCCAGAAGCTGGGAAGTTTTCCTTCCTGGAGAAGAGATGAAAGCAGGAGGAGAGTGGGTAGTTCTACTCAGTCTCAACCACACTATCCCTATCCCTGAAGCCCAAGTCATCCATTGGATGAACAACTTTCTAAGGTCATGGGCACTCTATCCCTGATTCCTCTCCATGGCTGTATCCCATAATTCGTCCCCCTTTCTATCTCTGCAAAGTAGCTGGGGGGTGGGGGTGGAAGTCCACAGGGGTGATATTTACATCTGGTAAAATTTGGGGGTGTTTTTTTTTTTCTGGTCACTATTTTTAAAAAGAAGGAACCACAGATATTTCCATGTCTATAGAGTTTTAAAGGAAAAACCAAATGTGTTTAAGAAACCTATCAGCTGGCTTTGCCTGAAATCTGTCTATGTGGTATTTCACTCTGTAATGAACCAGTGACTGTTTTTAAATATCTAAATCACAAATTCCTGTTTTTATTTCTATTTCTGCCTTTCCTGTATTATATTTATTACTGATTTCAAGCTTAACTAAATATGTATTTCACTTCTTTATTCTCCCCAATTTAAAACAAAACAAAAAACCCAGCCAGTTACTAGTGCCACAATAAAATTACATTTTTTATCCCTCATATGCAAAACAAAATTGGCTCACTTTCATATCTACCCCCACTTATTTCTCCACTTTTTATAACATGATCTAGAACTTCAGACTAAGATGGAGCTAATTATTGTAGTAAAGTTTTTTAAAAATAACTTTTCAAAACTTTAGAAGTTTTCACTCTATTTGGACTATTCTTAGAATAATTTGCATACCTTATCCCTTGTTTACCTGCTTTTAACACTTTCCACCAGTGCTACTATGTGATTACTTTTTCACTCCTTTTTATTTTGATTCATCCCTCAATCAACTGGAATATTCTTAAGTGTTTACCATGAAGATAACTAGCTGAATTACTAAAGGAATATATCACAGACATGGAAGAGATTAAGGATTGAGTATATGTGGGATGCCTGTGTGGTTTAGTGGGTTGAACCTCTGCCTTCGGCTCAGGTCATGATCTCAGGGTCCTGGGATCGAGCCCCACATGAAGCCCCACATGGAGCCCCACATTGGGCTCTCTGCCCAGCAGGGAGCCAGCTTCCCCCATCTCCCTGCCTGCCATTCTGCCTAGTTGTGATCTCTCTCTCTGTCAAATAAATAAATAAAATCTTTTAAAAAAATGAATTGAGTGTATGTAAAAATATCCTTGTGAATAATTTAACATCTTAATAGAAACAGTTTCTCAGATACATTTAATTATTAAAACTGAACTGTAAACATAAAAGCCACAGAACTAATGAATAGGGATTAGTGTTAGGATTAAATGATTCCCAAACTACATAAAAAGCTCTGAGCACATTGAACAGGTGAGGTTACCCAGTTTGTTTGAAGAAGCTAGTATAAGGCTGATAACCAAACCTGGTAAGACACAAAGAGAGAAGAGGCTTGTTTAACTTAGATAAATAAGGCAGAAGAATATTAAATAAAATGCTTAGAAAATTTCAAGTATATTAAAATAATGACACCATGGTATAAATTGGGCTTATTCTAGAAACATTATACAAATAGATCCCTTGTGCTCTGTCAATAAGTCACAAGAGGCTAACACATATTAATATGTTCAAAGATGCTAAAACATCAGGACTAAACTCAATGCCTATATTTGATAACCTCTCTGAAACCTAGAAATCAAAAGACCATTGAGCACGATTTTTAAAAAGATCTAAAAACAACAGGGATGCTGGGTAAGAGTAGGTTAATTGTCCAATTCTTGGTTTTGGTTCAGGTTATGATCTCATGGTTGTGGGATTGAGCCCTGGGCTGGGCTCTGTGCTCAGTATGGAGTCTGCTTAAGATTCTCTTTCTCTCTCTCTGCCCTTCCCACCCTGCATGCTCTCTCTCTGAAATAAATCTTTTTTAAAAATCTAAAAACGACAACATTTTTGTTAAAGAGTCAATCATAAAATGTGCTCACAGTGCAATATGAAAGGAAGGGAACAGGCCAAATCACTACCATCAGCAGGTGACAAGGTTGAATACCCAGAAAAGTCAAGAGAAATATCTAAAAAAAAGTCTAGAGGAAATAGAGAAGGTACCATAAGATTATTTGAAACACAGTGCATAAAAAGCAATGGTTTTTTTTTTTTTGTTGGTGTTTATTTGCAGCCATGACCAATCACAAATAAATGAAAATGGAGACAAGTCTGAAAATAGATCAGATTCAGAAAAATGATGCTTACGGTAAAGAATCTACATAAAGCACATTTAAGGAAATCTTTAGGACAATGATTTCCTCATGAGAAATGATGAAAAGCACAAATATGCATTTTTAGGAAAGGAGAAAAGGCAGTACTTAGCCAGGAAATTCAATATGAGGCAAAACAATGTATTTATAGTTTTAGTCTGAGATGGTCGACCGCCTGTATGAGAATATGAGAACAGCAAGAGACTTTTACAACCAGAGATGCTTATTTATAGGTGAATACTTGAGGGCCTCAGAGGCTGTTCTATAAATTCAAGATGGGATTTCTAGAAAAAAAAAACACATTAAGAATATTTGATTATCCGGCCTTAAGTACAAAACCCACTCAGGGAATTAGAAACAAATAGAATTTGATATTAAAAAAAAAAACCCTAAAAATATCATTACACTTTCAAAGGTTGGAGAAGGATTGTAAATAGCCATTGATGTTATATTTGTGAAAAGAAAATGCTGATTGCACGTCACTGAATCACGCTAAAACAGGTCATGTTTTATTGCTTTTGGCCACAGAACAATGCTAAACTTCTGGAATACATGCGAGGTGATGCTTAAAATAAGCTATAAAGGCAAAATACAAGTAATGTGAGTTTGAGAATAAAAATAAATAAAATGTCAGGATTGGACTTATAAAAAGGAGACAGAAGTCCAAAATAGGTCACCATGTCCTTTTAGCTACAGTGTCTAAAATGAGTTTATCTTTAATGTTAAACAGAGTGAGGAGACTAAATTTTAATGCCCTGAAAACAACTACATAATCAATTCTAGTTCATCAGAATGAATGTGAACGAAAATCATACACAAAAGGGGCCAACTTCACTCTTTATGTGGAGGACACAATAAAAGCCCTGTTCGCTCGCTTTGCAGAACCGTAATACCCAGTGACTTGTAAAAGCAGCTTTTAATGGTCTGAGCAGGCATGGCTTAAACAAGTCACAATTCAAAGTCATGTCAGATAAAACACTGGTACTCATGAAAATGACTTTGCAAAGACCCAAAGCATAAACATTTCCCCTATAATGTAAACTATTTGAAATACAGGAGCCCCAGAGATCTGTACATAAGCACAAAATTTCTTATCTTGATTTCTTCGGTGAAACACATGAACTTCACAGAAGAAACAAAGTAAGAGTAGAGATACACATAAGGGGCTACTGGAAATCATGAGACTTCAGACCAGTGTAGACCATAATGTAGTTAATACTAGTAAAGCCAACAAAGGGCCAATCTTCCAAAGTTCCTCCCATAAGTATCCAGAAAGTATTCCTTTTTAGTCCCTCTCCCTAGAAAATATTTTTTGAATCAGTAACACAAATGGTCAAATGGAAAAAAACAATATTTCTGAAGCGATAGGCAACGGAACCATGTAAATCCAAAGGGCATCTCTGCGTTTGGACTAGAGTTCGGCTTCTGCGCCAGACCTACCTCCCTGGAAGGCCACTCCACATCGGTCCATTCTGATTTGAGAAGGCGAGATAACCTCTGACTCTAGGTCCGTGCAACATAAAACACTTTTTCTTGCTTCTACCTGCCCTGCTTTGAGTTACCTCTTACCCTTCATAGACTGTAAGCAAGTCACAACAGCTAGTGTAATTCGAGCCTTCCCAAGTCGGTTGCTGAAAGTGAATGAAGTGTTCCCGAAGCCCAACATCTATCTACCCTCCTTGCAGCAACCACATTAACATTTTCTTCTCCTTTACCCTCCTCCTAGCTCTTGCGCTCCGAATGATGTTAATTAGGCTAAGCTGTTCCTAGTTCTTTCATCCCTTGATTACTGTCCTTGGTTCATGAATAGGACATGGCCCAAGCAGACCAACCAGGGTCAAGGAGACCTAACCTGGGGTATTTTTTTTTTTTTCCCTTTTTATTTATTTTTTCAGCGTAACAGTATTCATTCTTTTTGCACAACACCCAGTGCTCCATGCAAAACGTGCCCTCCCCATCACCCACCACCTGTTCCCCCAACCTCCCACCCCTGACCCTTCAAACCCTCAGGTTGTTTTTCAGAGTCCATAGTCTCTTATGGTTCGCCTCCCCTCCCCAATGTCCATAGCCCGCTCCCCCTCTCCCAATCCCACCTCCCCCCAGCAACCCCCAGTTTGTTTTGTGAGATTAAGAGTCATTTATGGTTTGTCTCCCTCCCAATCCCATCTTGTTTCATTTAACCTGGGGTATTTTATGAAGATCACCAGCAAAACAGACTTTTAATTGCTTCTACCAGCCACAGACAAGGGGATTTAGAACCAGAGGTACTAAGCCGGCCATGCTTTCTCCCACTCAATGTTAGGTTTGCGAGATTCCTCCATGTTACTTGGCTGACTTGGCGGTGCAGTTCACTGCATTTCATCAGATACTTCGTGGCATATATACAGGCTTCACTGTCCGACTTTTTTTTTTTTTAATTATTTATCCATTTGACAGAGAGAGATTTCAAGTAGTCAGAGAGGCAGGCAGAGAGAGAGGGAAGCAGGCTCCCCGCTGAGCAGAGAGCCCGATGCCGGGCTCGATCCCAGGACCCTGAGATCATGACCCAAGCCGAAGGCAGAGGCCCAACCCACTGAGCCACCCAGGCACCCCACTGTCCGACTTTTAGACTATTCCCACTTTTTCCTCCCTCTTACAAGCATTATTGTACATGCACCTTGGTTTCGTGTTTCTATCTGGTATTTATCCGAATTGGAACTGCTGGGATATTCATTATACACATGAACACTTTTGGGTAATCCCCCAGAGTGACTGTAACACTCTGCCCACAGTATATGAGACTTGATTTTGCTTCAAATTATGGCCAACACCTGATACGAAAATATTTTAATTATAGCTATTCTGGGTAGGAAATTGTATTTTTGTGGTTTGAAATTGTATTTTCCCAATTACTAATGAGGTTATATATATTTTCATAGGTATGTTCGCCATTCATATTTCCTTCACTGTGAGAAACTCGTTCATGCATTTTGTCCTTTTTACTATAGAATTATCTTTTTCTAGTTAATGTGTTGGAGCTCTTAATATATTCTCCAATATGAAAATTGATATGCCTGTTTTAGATTATGGCTTATCTTCAGTCTCTCTCGACAAACACAAGTCTTAAATATGATGCTGTAATATATATCTCTTTATGGTGTAATGATTTTTGTGTCTTGTTTCAGTACCCCCAAGGACATGAAACTATGCTATCACATTTCCAACAAAACTTTAAGATTGTGTATTTCACATTTAAGTCCTTGATGCACTTGAAATTACTATGCATGTTGTGAGGCAGGGATCTACTTTCATTTTTTTTTTCCATAAGGATAACCTATTACCCCAGTATCATTTATTAATTTATTCTTTTCATTAATTTCAAATTCAGCTCTGTCACATATAAGGTTTCAATATAAGCAAGGGCCTGTTTTAGAACTACTGTTTAAGATTTTATTTATTTATTTGTCAGAGAGAGTGAGAGAGAGAGAGAGAGAGAGTGCAAGCGCACAAGCAGACAGAGTGATAGGCAGAGGCGGAGAGAGAAGCAGGCTCCCTGCCGAGCAAGGAGCCCGATGCAGGACTCGATCCTAGTTCCCTGGGATCATGACCTGAGCCAAAGACAGCAGCTTAACCGACTGAGCCACCCAGGCATCCCATCAGAACTACTGTTTTACTGGTCTAATTGTTTACCTCTATTGTCAAAATCATGTCTAAAATACTATGGATTTATAACAATATAAATAACATCTCTAAATCCTTCTACCTGATTTTTCTTCATGATTCTTTTGGCTATTTCTGGATCTTTGTTCCATATAAATTTTAGGATCAATCTAAGTTCCACCAAAAACTTATTGGATTTTGTTGGGATTGCACTGGACCTGTATTTGGGAGAATTGCCATCTTTTACCCAACCTCCAGTTGTTTAGATCTTTTAAATGTATCTTTCAATAAAGTTTAAGTTATTTCATTTTTTAAAATTTTTTTTTTTTTTTTTTGACAGAGAGAGATCACAAGTAGGCAGAGAGGGGCAGGCAGAGAGAGAGGGGGAAGCAGGCTCCCTGCTGAGCAGAGAGCCCGATGTGGGACTCGATCCCAGGACCCTGAGATCATGACCTGGGCCAAAGGCAGTGGCTTAACCCACTGAGCCACCCAGGCACCCCTAAGTTATTCCATTTTTTACATAAAAGTCTCACAGATCTCTCATCAGATATATTTTTAGGAACCTTCTTTTTATTATTACTGGTGAAGACACCTTTTAAAAATTGTATTTGAGGGGGCGCCTGGGTGGCTCAGTGGATTAAGCCACTGCCTTCGGCTCAGGTCATGATCTCAGGGTCCTGGGATCGAGCCCCGCGTAGGGCTCTCTGCTCCTCGGGGCGCCTGCTTCCTCCTCTCTCTCTGCCTACTTGTGATCTATCTCTGTCAAATAAATAAAATAAAATCTTTTAAAAAAATAAAAATTGTATTTGAAAATATGCAGAAAAGTATTATTTATTATATTTGTCTTCATATAGAGCCAAGTTTTGGTTCTGAAATGCTATATGTACGTACACATACTTGTTCAGACATAAGGAAGAAAGCCCAGTAGCAATGGAATTCACAGTAGAAACTGGTTGATCAAGGTGGGAAGGGAATGGGGAGAATTAAAATAATCAAACATTTCAGAATAGAATGTTAAACAATCACCTGAATTTTTCATTCATGCAGGTAATTACTTAAATATCTTAGACTTGGTTTTTAGTCATTCATTCAACAAGGGTTTAGGATCTATTATGTACAAACATACACTTCTATTCTCAAAGAGACCTCCAAAGACAGACTCTATAGCTTTCCTTGCAAGCTCAAGTCAATTTTTATTTCTAATTTGACATGTCTAATCGGTCATTCCTTTCTTTGAAAGAAATACAGTGAGTCTCAACCACTTAAAAAAAAAAACCCAAACCCTAGAATTTGGAAGTGGAGATTATGGATAAGGGGTAAAAATCTTTCAATAGCTACTATTTATTGGTTTCCTCCCCCGTCAGTATACCATTCTTACCTACAATTTGATTAAATTATGGCGGAGCGCCCGACACGTGCCAGGGGCAGGGTTATTAAGTGAGTGAAGGACAGTGTCTCCAAGAAAATCTCCTATTACGAAATGGGCATGTTCTTGGGAACAACTATACACATCAAGCAATTTGATGTAAGTTGAATTATTTTCAGTGGCATTTTAACAGATACATCAGGAACAATCTGTCAAAATGAAGGTTCCGCTCACTCAACCCCATGTTGTGTACCAGGTTGCCTATCTTCTCAGGCATGGCATGCAGCTTATCAATAAAATTTAGAAGTGAGTTGAACTCTTAAGTCAAGTTCAGTTTTTAGTCTGTATCAATTCCTAGCACCCACAGGATCACACCGCAATACTAGACAGAAAGGATTCAAGTGAAGATATAGTAGGCTGATACTGGATACTTGCCAACTCTGAGCTCGATTTCGTGGTAAGTTGGCTGTGAATTTTTTTTTTTTAAAGGAAACCAAAAGCAGACAGAAAACAAAAACTGTGCATACTAGATTTTGATGGCCCAGACCTTAGATTCTGTCACTTCCTGTTTTGTTTTTGAAGAGACCAACAGTTGGCACAATTATTGACCGAAGGATTGTTAATTCTAATACTTGGTCAGAAATCAGGAGTTCCAGCACATGACCCCTTCCTCCTATTTCCCCCTATGTTCCTCTCTTTTCTTCATTCTTACAACAAAGTGGACCTCTGAATAAGGAAAGCTGGCCAAACAGAACTGGGGATTTCAACATCATTCTCTTTTATTTTTTCAGTGTTAGAGGGGACACTGGGCAAAAACGTGAAGTCGTGAATGATTCTTGAATGAATGACCTTTATTCGAGTGCTGTGAAAGACACTAGGGTTACAAAGAGAAATACTGAGACTTTGCCTGAGATGGCAGGCATTGGAGGGATGCGTATCAGTGAACAGATTGGATGGTAACCATGTTTCAAGTGCTACTGTACAGCTATCCACACATTCTCAACTCACTACCCTATCACCCTGGCAACCCACACTACTCCTGAAGCACTTGGAAGGCATCCAACAGCTCAGCACCAACTGGGAACCGGGCACAGGTGCTGACGGTCCAACAGTGACTGGCACAGATTCAGTCCTTAACCTTGCAGACCTTCTAGCCAGGGGATAAGACAGGGCTGGGGAGGGAGGGTCATCGATTTGGCTAACATCAAAGCCCAGAGGCAGCTGCAGTTACACAGTGAGCTCTCGAATGCATAAAAGCAATACAATTTTAATATTAAAACTTGGGCTTGGTAACACATCAGTGAAGGGCTACTACAGATAAGGCAAACATTTCCAAAGATCTTCAAGTCCAGGCATAAATAAGAAGCAGGAAGGTGACTAGGCAAGTTGTAAGATTTGGCAGATTCTGTATTTAATAAAATGGAGGAATCAGGGAAATGGATAAGCATTTCTAAGCAGAAAAATTGAGTAAGAAATACCTTCTGTATGGATTAGAGTCCATGAGCCTCCTTGAATCTAGATCTATAACTGGAGCGACTGAGATGTGTTAGCAAGCAGGGAAAAATGAATGATGTTAATTAACATAGAGAAATTGCCCAAAAGGAACAGAATTCAGATGGCTGTGGTTTCTAATGCTGGAATATTTTATAAGTAAAATTGATTTTAGTATAAGGAAACAGAAGATACCATGTTTCTTATACCAGTTATTTAAAATCTAGTATTTGGAGAGATAGCTTTAGAAACCTGAACTGTGGTTGCCTGTTTATTTAATGGTGCAGTACAGAATTTTTTTTTTTTTAAACCAGGCTTCTGTAAAAACACTACTTTTATTCAGGCAACATATGGAAAAAACTGTTACATCATTTCAGAATGTTATATTTAGAAAGGTAATTTCCTTTCACTGAAGGTCTTTTTTTTTTCTAACCTTTCCACATCAGTCAAGAGAAACAGGCTTTGACTTCAGTTTTTTTAAAAAGTGAACTACCAAACATATCAGGGAGTTTTTATTTAACATCCATCTTGAGGATATTTCAATGAGCTTTCAGGTTCAAGGAGGAAAAAAAAGGAAACATGCATGTGGAGGGAAGACTTCCAGTAAAACATTTTACAGTTCCTACCAAACAGTGACTTATTCATCTACTTGTTCCTTGCCATTACAGCAACTAGAACTTCCTGGAAATCTCTGGTTTTGCAAATGTGGTGTTTTTACTTCTAAAAAGAGGGAAATGCTAAAATTGAATTGTGTGGCCCATGAGGAAAATAGATGGGTGATAACTGACATAGGCATGGAGACCTTGTCATTTTAAATCTGTACTTGAGAAAACTATTTGTTATTAAATACGTCATTAGCGTACGTAGCGTGCACTTAGTTATTTGGCTGGTTTAAAAAGATCCACACTGAACAGGAATGCTCTTTCAGAAACACTTCAAGGAGTCTGCACTTAACACCATGAACAGATAAATATTTCTCCAGCTTCAGCCTCGACGCATTTTTAGCCCAGCTACTTGGGTATATACAAGCTACAAGAGCCTGTAACAGCATGGGCCTTTGGTCACGTGATATTAAACGCAGAACAAAGGGCGGGATGCTACTAATGCACACACACACTAGACAGGACACACCGCCCCAATTTTCATGATGACACTGAAATACAGTAGCAATGTGAATATCGAAATGTCATTATCTACTGCCGTAAAGTTAGTTAGAATTGCGCTTTCCAATCTAAATGTTCAGCATCAATAGATACTTGTTTAGCATCCACTGGCCCCACTAGACCACATAACATCCCATTCTCCTTTGTGTGCAAGAGCACACCCAATGCCTACCATGGGATACTTGCTCTCAAGTAATCATTAAATGAATGACAGAGTAAAATACGCTCACTGAGTGGCAAGCAGGGTTTCAAGTGGGAGCATCCAGAGGATATATACATGTTGACAGAACAGATCTTTTACTGAAGAAGAGGTTGAAAATACAGAAATGGGGAAATCTTCAGAAGTTCCCTAAAAAGACAGGCGGAACTGGGACCTAGGACCTTGGGACACAGTGTTAAATAAGGTTGGGCTCCTTTGGCTGTTATCACAAGGGAGAGGCACATGATAGTTACTTGGTTTGATGACAGGCAGTGGCCAGGATGGTCTTAGGTGATTTCTGTCTTTTGTCCTGGGAAGTAAAAGAAGAGATCATCTTCTGAAAGTGACGAGCAAGAAAGTGTATTTGGGAAGAGTAGGGAAGACGAGATAAGTCATTTGGAAGAGCGGGGTGTGAGCTGACCATGTCTGTTCGTACCACACTTTGTTTCATCAGTCACCAGGTGATGGGACCTTGGGTAGGATACTGGCTTGGACATGCGCATCACAGACAGCAGGTAGAAAGGGTAGATGGCCTCAAAGCTCTTGGTTTTGGCATCAGCACACCTACTGTCTGTGGCCATGCTCTGCTAGCAATGAGTTGCTGGACTTAGAGGAATCACTTGGTTTCTTTAGCTCCTAGGTTTTGGCCAGTGGTAAAAATCACAGGGTGGCATAAAGATCTCCAGGGTACCTTCCTGCTCTGAAAGGGCTAAGTCTTTATAAAATAACCAGTAAATGGTCTAATGACTATGTTATTAACACAGAATAAAAATTTAGAATTATCAGTGTCTTAGCACACAACTTCATTGCTTTCTGGTGTGGATTACACCATGACCTCCCCTCCGCTCTGTCTCTAATCCTACTTCCATCCTGTCATCTGGACAACACAATCATGTGGCCTTTTGCTTCTCTGCTTCAATCCTTCCAAAGGTCCCCTCACTGCTGTCTGGGTGAATCCAGATTCCTTAGTGCAGCCCAGGAAACCCTAAGTCATCACTTCTGGCATCACTCACAGCTTCCCTGAAACACAAACTGCAAAATAGATTTGAAAGGAAGAAAGAAAGAAAGGAAGGAAGGAAGGAAGGAAGAAGGAAGGAAAGAGAAGGAAAGAAAGGAAGAAAAGAAAAGAAAGAGAGAGGGAGGTAGGGAGGGAAGGGGGAGGGAGGAAGGAGGGAAGGAAGGAAGGAGGGAGGGGAAAGGAAAGGAAAGGGAAAGAAAGAGAGCATTTTTTCTATTAGAGTGAAAGTAAAATAAGGGTTCTTCATCCCTTAAACATTCTTATTCACTACTTTAGGGACACATGTATTGTCATTTGCTATTTTAAGATCGTCCAATTTAGAAACACGGAACACAGAGATTTGGGCCAAACACTTCTCAGGAGCAACAGTAAGAATTTGTGGCTTAGTTAAAATATACTAAAGTGAATTCCTTTCACTTTTCAGGGTCAGTACAATATAAGTTAAAGCCTTCCTAAAAGAAATGGGCTTTCCAGAGGAAGTGAAGAAAGAACATAAATAACATTACCCCATTCATTAAAAGAATGGTATTCAATGATGTTTACACAAGTGGTTCTCCCTCTTTAAACTTAAATCTAAATATATTTTAAAAGCTGTATGTAAAGTGGTAATTTACTGAAGCCAAACCACCGGGAAATTTCAAGAATGCATCCAGGTTGCATTACCCTATCCTCAACTATGTAAAGAGAATCTTAATAGTTTCTATTTTGGTCATCTATCAACTAATTGTTACTTAAAAGAGTGTTGCAACATAAAATACTATGAAAAACTGTTAGAAACCATTAAGTTTCTATGTGAGAGGTGAAAAATGTAAGCCCCTAACCATTGATTAGCTATTTTTACACAAGAGATACCCGGCAGGGGCAGCCTCTACCCGGTCACTGAAACTCCCCATCTTCTCCCTCCCATGCCTGGGCATTTGCTTCTCCTCTTGACACCCTTATCCACCTTCATTTCAGGAATCACACAGAAGCAGCGGTGACCCTGAGCCAGACTGAGAGAGAGCAATGACCAGAAAGATTCAAGCAAGAGCCAAGGAGTATTAAGAGAAAGGGGAGACTGCTTGTGGCTGACAGGGCCCCATAACTTTTTATGTAAATGGGGTGGAGGGAGGCAATCAGAGCAAGTTGAGGGAAGAGTGGGGAAATGGAAGGAAAGGCATTCACAAGCTACAGGCGAGCATCAGAAGGTAGAAAAGCCTAGATCATTCCAAAAAACCAAGATCAATAACTTAGCTAGAGCTAGGGTTTGGAGGGAAAACAGTAACGTGTCCTATCTAAAAATTAACAAATTAAGGAAGTGTTTGATGCTGGAAAAGACAAATTCTAAGCAATCCAAGAAGATCATCTGTCAAGTTCATCATTACCAAGAATAATACTTTCATAAGGGTTGGAATAATACTCACAGATATTCATATTCTTTTCACGGAAAAAAGAACAAGAATGGGAAAATTTTCAGATTATGAAACAAATACGAGCCAAGACAGAAAACCAATGGCCTAAGTGATAGAATTTATATGGCTAAAGACTCATCCAGCAGGCTCCAAAATGTAAATTTCCAGAACATATAGCCAACACAGAGAGAAGGAAAATATGAAAGATACAGAGAATTGATTCCAAGAGGTCAGAAGCCCATGTACCAAGTTCTCTTTGAAGACTGCGTAAGCACTGGTGGGGAGAAAATGCCCTGAGCCTGAGTGGACTTTAGCTCACAAAGGTCAGCAAAAAAGATCCATGGAGAAAAGATCATTGGTGAACTACTAGATTCACAAATTCCCAAAAGCGTCGAAGAGGTAAACAGACAGATACATATGCAATCAACTAAGTAATAAGAATCAGTCACCAGACTCATTGGCTACACTAGATTGTAGGTATCCAAGGGGCAATGCCTTCAAAGCAGAAGAACTATCATTTTGAATCCAGACTGAAATTATCAATCACGTGTGAAGGCAAAATCAGACATTTTCAAACGTGCAGTAACAGAGCTTACCATCCATGCATATTATATGTAAAAAGTTACTCCAAGGAATAGTCTACCCAATGAAGATGGGAATCTAAAGGAGAGAATGACGTGGGATTTTAAAAACAGGAGCCGAATATAACCCCAAAGTAGAGGAACGTGTACATGAAGTTGTTGGAAAAATCTTCAAGCAGCAAAAATTAGTGATCCAGAGTGGAATTTCATTCTCTATGGATCGGTATATTACTTGGGTAATATTACTTGGCTCCCCAGTGAATAATATTTGTCAGTTGGCTTTCAATTGTTAGAAACAACCCATAGACAAAATAAACATTCATGGTTATGCTGTGACAGTAAGTATAACAGAAGTATTAAACCTCATTCTGTAAAAAGTTATAGTCTAACGCCCAGGGAGGTTCTAGGTAGAGGCCGACCCTCCTGGCACTGAGGGGGGTTCCCGGGCATGGGACGTGCAGTGCTACAACTGGGCAAGTCCTGGGTAAGCCAGGATGAGTTTGTCACCATCATCATAGTGGAGAAGGAGTGAATGAAAGATACAAATATCCCCATTTTTCAAAGCCAATGCTCAATAAAGGTTTTAGAAAAGAAGTTGGTGACAAACAACATCAATAAAGCAACTGTTAGCAGGGGCTGAACTTAAAAATGAGGTTTTCATGCTTGATTTCAACCCCTTCCAAACGATATAGATTTTTAAAACAATACATGCATTTAGAGTCAAAGAAGTCAAGTCTTACTCATGAGGCGTCTAACTTCTAACAAAGAGAATGTTTCAAAATGAGCAAAACCTAAGGCTCTGAACATGGGGTGCTAACTAGAAACAATTAAACAAGAGATTTTTATCCCAACTCCGATAGGAAAGCAGGAGTATCAACAAAACTGAGGACAGGAAGATCAGTTCCCTTGTCCAGAAGCAGTACCTGTCCTCTCGTGAGGGATGGATGGTCACAAGGAAGGGCAGGAGGAGGAAGTCTTCAGTGAACCGGAACAAGGGACGGAGTGAGCCGAGTTAATCATGTCACAGGCCATTAGAAAGCACATGCCATTACAGCTGCTGGGGGCGGGGGGTGGTAATCCCTCGTAGCCTGGTCCCTCCACCTAAAAGATGCTGGAAAGACATTCTGCTTCCTCTCTAGGAGTGTGACTATTTATGATGTCATATTTTACACTAACTTAAGAAAAAAAGAAAAGCCTCAGTGATACACCATGATCTGGCTATTTTATGCCCCAATTGTTACCCATATAAAAAATTTAAGGGGCACCCAGGTGGCTCAGTTGGTAAAGCATCTGCCTTCGGCTAGGTCACGATCCCGGGGTCCTGGGATCCAGTCCCACGTCCAGCTCCCTGCTCAGCAGGGAGTCTGCTTCTCCCTCTCCTCCTGTTTTCCCCCTACCCCTCCGTACTCACTCTATCTAAAATAAATAAAATCTTTTAAAAATTCAAAATTGGGTTTCTTTTCCTGAGCATTAACACTTTGAAGTTTGTCTAATGACCTTGAAGTGGGATTCATATCTATAGATTTTTTTTTTTTTGTCTTTAAACAGAACCCAAATCTTAGGTATGCTGAAGCGGATTATTTACACAGAAAGATGTTGACTTCTCTACAAAGGATAACACAGCCCTGAAAGATAATGATTGTTTCATTCCCTTCAACTTAAGAATGGACTCTGTTAACACCTCAAAGATAGAGTATTTAAAGTGGAAAAAGCCCATAGTTCTGCCTTTCATAAGTCACTAACTATCAAGCACAATAATCAAAATCCATTATGAGTTTCACCCAGTGCATGGAACTAGGGCCCATGATGCATTTAACAACTCACTGGGAACCTGCCAAATCTCCCCACATCTATCAAGCTTCCTTACTTCAAGATTCACTTAACGTCTTAAAAGCATACCCAAAATCAGGACATAGCTTATGATCAACATGAACATTTAACGCCGCTGCGTTTACTTAGGCTCCCTGAAGCTGTTCGATCTACTGAGTATCTTAAAAATCCAGAGTGCAGAACTGAGAAGGTCCGAAAAAATCTCATCCATAACTCACTGGAAACATGTCTGAACCCATGAAAGGAATATAAAAAATAGACCTCCAGATAAGCAGAGATGTTGGTCCTAAAGTGAAGACAACTGAGATTAGAAATACTGAAAAGGACAAAATCAGACCTAAATAGACACACTTCCCAGTTCTTGGGAACTACAGATGACATAGAGTTAATTCCCAAGTTCCAGCAGAAAAAAACAACAGAACCATGATTGCTTTACCACGTCCCCCCATGGCTTTCATATTTCTTATTTATATTACAAGACTCTTAAAATGCTCATTCAATTATTTCAGGGCATTAAAAATATTTCAGTGTCATTTATTAGAAGTGAAATTTGCAGTGTGTTAAGTCTCCATGACTCCCCAAAACAACAACAAAAATTTTTAAAGCAGTGAAAGTTGCAATTTACTCACACTCCAGGCAGCAAATTGAAACGTACTGGAGTAAACGCAATGAAATAATGTAAAACATTTGTGTGAAATTCAAAGTATTCTGCTATAAACCCTTCCTAGGGAGGAGCGTATCTGTCCATTTTCATTTCCTTCCATTTCTGGAGACAGCTCTATTGAATGTTCCAATGCAACAGGATTGAGAACTAATTATTTTTCCAGGGGAAGAGTCACTCAACTACTTTAAAACCTGGGTTGTTTTGAAAATCTTCATCAAAAAAAAAAAAAAAAAAAGCCCTCCATCTTCTTGGAAGGCTAACATCCCATAAAAATTCCTACCCATCTCTGCCCTGAAGTCAGTTACAAATCGTAACCTTGCAGCTCTTGGGAAAAGATGCTGGTTTTGTAATAATCCCAAGGCACAGAAATGATGATGTACCTCCCAGCACTCACGGTGTTCTCTACAAAATAAAGATTTATTGTTCAATGGCTTCATCGCTTTAATGGGGTTTCTCCCTGAATTAGCCTTTGAATCTGGAATTGAAAGTTAAATTTTTCCATATGCCTGAATTTAAAATTACCACTTGATCTAGTCATGGAAAAACTGATTGGAAAACATGGAAAAACATGATGAAAAACTTTCAGTTAAGATATTTTAAATGTTTATTCCTATCCACTTTATTATTATTATTTTTTTTTTTTAAAGCTTCATCCCAAAGCTAAGTTTCAGGCTTCCCTGCAGTTCTCAAGTTAGCCTAGAATGTAGTTCAATGGTAGAAGTCAACGTGGCAAAGGGTAATGAACCAAGCGTATGTTGCGTGCCTTCTGAGCTTCCCATCCTTTTCCCCTCCAACTACTGTTTAACATTTCTCCAAATCCATCAGGCTTTCCTGACTGCCCTGGGCTACACGGTTTTCCTATGCTACTTACGCTCCAGCGCTCACGCGGCCACTGATCACATGCTTTGTTTTAAAAGGCATATGGGGGGCACCTGGGTGGCTCAGTGGGTTAAGCTGCTGCCTTCGGCTCAGGTCATGATTTCAGGGTCCTGGGATCAAGCCCCACATCAGGCTCTCTGCTCTGCAGGGAGCCTGCTTCCCCCTCTCTGTCTGTCTGCTGCTCTACTTGTGATCTCTCTCTCTTTCTGTGTCAAATAAATAAATAAAATATTTTAAAAAAAGTTAAAAGGCCTATAGGTTAGTTGGCCCTTTCTCCTAAGTCACACGAGAAAGCAGTCTGACGGTCAGGGAGTCTGTCCCATGGCTTCTCATTACCCGTGGCACTCTGCATGGAAGCCGTACCCCATACACTGACTGGCGCATGGTAGGTCCTCACATTTTTAAATGGGTAAGTACGTATCTTAGCTGTCAATCTGCAGTCAGCACAATCCTTGGCTCTCAGAGGCAGAAAAAAACCAGGTCTGATTTTCAGTACTTGTGGATATTGACACTTCTTCCAGCCACGTGTATTTACCCGAGTCAAATGTGACTCTGTCACTGACTCCTGAAGATGTCATGTATGGTTTTCTCTCACTACCACCCTGACCTTGTATTTTGTTGTTGGAAAGGTTAGACTACTTCTCATTTTGTCTTACAGAGCCTAGAATGAACAACCTAGAAATTTCATCCTTTAAGAAGTGAGGAAACTTTTGTATTTATGGTATGCATTATGCGTACGTCACAAAAAGCGATGGTCACACTTTTCCAGCCCTTATGTCTCCATTGCCTCAAACCCCTGAACCCTCCCTTTTATCCTAATGGGTCAGATCCTTCCTGGCTCAGCCCTGACCACTCCCTGAATGATGTCCTTCACTCCCTTCCACTCTTGAATTTTGCAACTGCCCATGAAAAGGGCCACACTGGGGTCGTTCCCATCTTCCTATTTTAAGTAACATATCTCTGAGGCTGAAAACTGAAGAACCACCATGCACACAATGACACCATGATAAATCCATGGTTGCCAACCTCATTTGGGTTCCTAATGGTCTTCAACCATCTTCTGACATTTTTTTTTAAAGATTTTATTTATTTATTTGACAGACAGAGATCACAAGTAGGCAGAAAGGCAGAAAGGGGGGGGGGCAGGGTGTGGGGGAAGCAGGCTCCCTGCTGACCAGAGAGCCCGATGCGGGGCTCCATCCTAGGACCCTGGGATCATGACCTGAGCCGAAGGCAGAGGTTTTAACCCACTGAACCACCCAGGCGCCCCTCTTCTGACTTTTTTTTTTTTTTTAAAGATTCATTTATTTGAGAGAGAGAGAATGCGAAAGAGAGAGTGGGGGGAGACACAGAAGGAAAGAGTCTCAGGCAGACTCCCGGTTGAGCACGGAGCCCCACACAGGGCTCCAACCCAGGACCCTGAGAGATCATGATCTGAGTCAAAATCAAGAGTTAGACGTTTAACCCACTGAGCCACCCTGGCGCCCTTTGACGTTATTTTGTAATCGACTGTTAATTGAACACTTATCGTGTGTCACACTCTGTGCTGGGAAAGGCTGTTCCAGCCTTTCTCCTTGGTCAGCTCCTTCTATGGCTCCTCTCTGCAGCCCCTCAGACCCTGTCGCTCACGCCAACCCCTACTGTCAGACGATAGCCCGCTCTCTTATGTTGAGGAAGAGGAGGCCATCGGGGATGAACGCTCTCAGCTTCCTGAGCCTTGCACTACAGTCCACCTCTGGCTTCACTGTGCTCTGCAGTCTTCCCACAGGCTCAGAGGACTGGGTGGTCGGAAGTGAGCACAGACCCCTCAGTCCCAGCATTGTCCCTGTCCTTCTTATCTATTCCTCACTGTTTCCCATGTATCTGACTCTCTCTCCCTCCCTCCCTCTCTCTCTCTTTCCCCATTGCCTGTTTATCTCTTGGGCCATGCATATGATGGCATCTGAACTCTGCGATAAAGAATCCCCTTTGGACCCTGTACCCCTGCCTGCCCCAGCTGTTATCATCTTCCTTACTTGACCACAGTTTTATAGGGGCACTTTTTTTTTAAGATTTTATTCATTCATTCATTCATTCACTCATTCATTCATTTGAGAGAAAGCACAAGCAGGCAGAGCAGCAGGCAGAGGAAGAGGGAGAAGCAGACTCCCTGCTGAGCAGAGAACCTGCCGTGGGGCTCGATCCCACGACCCCGGAATCATAACCTAAGCCGAAGGCAGACGCTTAACCAACAGAACCACCCGGGCGCCCCTAGGGTCACTATTTATGACCCTCTACTTCCTGATCTGTCGCTGACCCCCTTATGCTTCTGTTGCTCATTCTGCAACCGACATGAGCAAAAGAGGAATGGATGAGGCATGGGTCTTCAGAGGCTTCTGATCTTTACTTAGGGCTTTAAGGAAAGCCCTCAGACTTGCATCTCCAACTGCCCATGAAGCAGTTCCAGGACAGCGTCTTGGCCAACTCCCCAGCAGGGGAAAGCCCCTCGGCCACCATCTGATCGTGGCCTGCTTTTCCCCAGACCTTGCGAACCTTGCGCTGCGTCACCCACACTGGCAGGACCACATTGCCGGAAGCCAAGGCCCCTGGCTGCTCTGTCACCTGCCTCTCAGGACTCTGTCCCACCCTCGCCTCCGCCCACCCTGCCACTCCCGCCCTTCGGGTGCCTGGCCTCCTCTCCCTCCTCCCTCAGGACTCAGCTCCTAGCACCAATGACACCCCCGAACAATGCATTTCTGCATTTCCGGGGACACTGTTGTTCCATCTCTTCACTAGAACTGTGACCTCCAGGGCAGAAACCCGGTCTCATGGGGGGAGGGGGGACCTCAGGCCCAGAGTCACTATGCAAAAATGCGAAGCTGAATTATGAGTCTTCAAAGGAGAGCAAATCCATTTGTTGGTTGCTCCCAGATGTGAAGTGTGTTTTTTGGCTTAGTAAAAATAAATAAACTTTGGGGGGGGCGGGGAGCATTGCATAAGGTATTTGCACAGAATGGTTTAAAAGCCTAAATAAATAAGTCAGTCATTAGCAAAATATCAACTAAGTTGGAAAAAGGAAATTCAAATGAAATCACACCAGAAGTGCCCGCAAACTTTAGTATTTGGTAAGCTCTAACTTAAAGCCAGTTAGTTTCCCCAGGAAATTTTTGGTAAATAAAACCAGCCATCCGTGATATGTACCATTTCACTACAAAATGTTTTTGCAAAGTATTCTTGAAAACATCACTTTGAGGTGGGGCTCCTTATGCTGCTCTGCCTTGTCTTTTAACCACCAACGTCCATACTACCCACTCTGTGTATGTCAGAATAAAAAATCTGCTAAATGATTCTCGGTATCTCCATTTATTTGCTTCCTGAATTTGGACTCACAGAGCTAAATGTAGGCACTATGATGGATGAGGCACTTAAGATACTTTATTACCAAGCTTATATTCTAAGAAATGTTCATTGTGGTCCCAAGATAACGGCTGCAGACTAGGACGTATAATATAGTAGAGTCCCATGTTTGCAGGGATCTATCTAGAAGGATGGAAAACAAAAATGTGACACGTGGTTGCCTCTGGCTGGTGGGATTTAGGTGTGTGAACCTCCCCCCCCCCCCCCGTCCCAGTCATCATGTATCACTTATATACATTTTTTTAAAAAGATTTTTTATTTATTTGACAGAGAGAGAGATCACAAGTAGGCGGAGAGGCAGGTAGAGAAAGAGGAGGAAGCAGGCTCCCTGCGGAGCAGAGAGCCCGATGCAGGGCTCGATCCCAGGACCCTGAGATCATGACCTGAGCCAAAGGCAGCGGCTTAATCCACTGAGCCACCCAGGCGCCCATATACATTTTTAAAGTCTTTTAAGGAACAAGTAAACTGAGATGCATTTTGCAGAGCTCTGATCCCCTCTGAGCCTTCCTCACACTGTCTACTGGAGGCCTATCAGCCTGAGGCCTGAGATTAGTCTGAGAGCAGTTGGATCCATAAGAAAACAAAGACAGTGTTTCTGGGCTGAGAAGCCTTAATATAATAATGCAGGAAAGGGATCAAAACTCAGGGATTTGCACATGTGTGCTGGTAAGATTTGCTAACTGCATTGTACATGTTCAGTGGCTATTTCTTCATCTATACTCAATGTCTAATTCATCAATACTCAGTCCATATGCAACCTCCTCTGGGAATCTTTTCCCGCTCAGTGTGGGTTAGCTAAGTGCCCCTCCAATGTGCTCTTCAACTTCACCCTTCTACCAGCCGGGCGTTCCCTCCCCGGTATTGCAGTAACTTACTCCTTCCTGCCTCTATCCCAACTAGACTCTGTGACAAGGGTCTTGTTCGTAGATTGAGATAGTCCAGCAATGCCCAGGGGAAGGCAGCAAAAGCTCATGCAGGACTTCAAGATGGAAAGGAGAAGAACTTCTAGAAAGAGAATGTTGACAGCAAGGGTCGGAGGCAGGACAAAACACAGCGTGTTTGAGACGAAGACATGACACAAGTAAGAACATTATACATCTCTTCGGACTAACCCATGTTCCCCACTTGGCCTAATTCCTCCACTGCCTTTGTGGTCCTTATTCTCTCCATCTTTACCCCCCTCTCACAGGGAGCACCCATGAAGCTGGGAATATGTCATTCCTCTTCAGATCAACAGTGATGTCCTCTCCCATCTAACTCAAAATTCACTTTCTATACACGGTCTACATGTCCTATAAACCATGTGTGCCCCCTCCATACCCTTGTGTAATCTACTACATGGGTATGTGTGGTATGTCCTTTATCCTACTACATACATGTGAGAGAACAGTGTTGTAACTGTAATTTGGGGGTTTCCCAAAGTGCCGTTCTCACTTATCCATTTTGTTGCACTGAATATATTTTTGAGAACAACTTTACACTGTGCTTGTAACCATAAACAGCTTTGTTGCCATCAATGAAAAGCAAGCAAATAGAAGGAAACTATTCAAAAGACAGACCTTGTTCTCTGAGTCATGTCCCCCCAGGCAGCTGACACTCATGAGTGGACCCAAACCCCAGGGCAAATCAGGGCCAGGAGATCCCTTGTTGCTTTCAAATGTCCATTCTGTACACAAATAAAAGGCCGTTTTGTTTTGTTATCATTAAGGGAGGTAGTGTGGGAAAGTATTTATAAGAATGAATAGTAATATTTTATTTTTAAGATTTTATTTATTTATTTGACAGACAGAGATCACAAGTAGGCAGAGAAGCAGGCAGAGAGAGAGGAGGAAGTGGGCACCCCGCGGAGCGGGGAGCCCTATGCGGGCTCGATCCCAGAATCCCGGGATCATGACCCAAGCCAAAGGCAGAGGCTTTAACCCACTGAGCCACCCAGGCGCCCCCGAATAGTAAGATTTTTAAAAAATACGAAAAATTACAATATCACAGCCTGTATAAACTATTTGTGCAAAAGATGACCGTTCATGGGGTCTGGATGCTTGGGCCGCCCACAAGCGGTGACCTGGGAAATGGGAAACTCAACCTTCCTTTTATGCTGCTTTTTCTCTTCTCAGAAGGAAAGTGACCGTCTTCATCCCATTCAGAATAGAATGTGATAACGCGGTCCAGGTTAGTCTTTGCACCATCAGTGAGCCCGTAAGACTTCCAAACATGAGTGTGCCCTTGCTACTTACAGTTCTTCTTGTACTTCAGTGGTTCCTGTAAAAATTAGAGGATTGGACTAATCCGTAAATCACTATTTAGCTCCAAGATGCTAGGATTTATATATTGTGGGGCTTATGTATATACAATATTTATATAAAAGTAGAAGTAGTTTCGTACATAAATATTATATCCAACACACATATGCAAATATATGGCTTCTCTGAAAGTCAAAGCCTGTGATGGTATGGACACAAACAGCCAAGGGGTCTGTCTGAAATTCAGGACCTCCGACAGGCAGCGTGCACGAGCTGCTCTCTAGCAAGTACCAGGCTCTATATACTCATAAACGCTCTCTCACGTGACAGACTCTCACTGCACAAAACAATGGAGAGTCAGACACAAGCCAAGCAGCTTCACCGGGTGGATTTTGGTCAAAAAGGAATCGTGACTGTAATGAAGAATGTGAGTATTTAAAAAGTTGCCATAACCCTCCAGTCGAGGGAAATGCAGGTTCCTGGTCCGGGTCTCCAACGAGGGCCTCCTACCAGCACCCCTGCCTTCTGTGCCCAGGTTCCCCCGTTTCTCTGCTCCGGTTCCAGCCATGGCTCCTGACAGCTTCGGCCCCCACAGGGAAGACAGGCCTCCATCAAGGCCGTGCCTCAGAGTGTCCTCAGAGCCTTGGTCCTCCAAGGGTCATTCGGCACAAGCGTCATCAGCCGCAGCGACAGCTATAGCCCTCAACCCTGCCCTAGCCCCCCTGGATGGGAACCTGCCTTTCTCCCAGCTCCCCAGGCACCTCTAACCAAGGTCCAGTGGAGAAATATTGCTCTAGGCCTCACCACACGAGACGGGGGTTCATTTGTGGCCTCGAGGCCCAAAGTAGATTCTCCAACCACAACCTCCTCACAGAAACCCCTACCACACATATACCCAGACATCTACTGGTTCTCCTTTCTAGAACTCAAGAATCGTCTCCCTTTACACTGCCTCTCACAGACTACCCCCCTTCCTTCCACTTTCTGTAAAGCTGCTCAGCCAGGACCCAGCCCAGTGCCAAACCTGCCAGGCCAACCCACAGCCCTGGGCCGCCTCCCTTGGGCTCCCAGGCTGTGCCGATTCCCCGGAGGAAGGCCTATTGGGCTCTGTCTCGTGCCGGGATCCTGGTGGCCACAGAGAGTTCTGCAAGGAGAGGTCAGAGCATAGTCAAGACTGGGGATTATGGCATGCAACATGGCCCTATGCCAAAAGACTGGCGACGATTAATAAGCCAGGCACTGCAAAGAGAAGGTATCTGAAGGAACTTAGAGCTGGGGCAAAAACAGGTCAGGGAGTCACAGAGTCAGCTGAGAGTTCAAAGAGGGATAGCTTCTGGAGGCTGGAACAGGCCATGGGCTCAGCACACACCTGGAATGCAATAGGAAGGGCCTGAGTCAGGGATAAATGAGTCAAGGATCCCCATAGTCCAAGCTCGGAAGCAGCCTTTGCGTCAGGTGCACGGGCACTCACAAACGCACAGCCTCCCAGCTGCGATTCTAGACCCAGGATGACGGGGGCTGGCGGGAGGAAAGCTGTGACAAGCTGGGCGGGGCGGGGGGGGGGCGGCAGATAAGTTCTGTCTGGCTGAGAGGGCTGAAGAAAGTTGTGCTGGGTGTCCTACCAAGCTGGGGAACCTCAGGCCTCAATACTTCAATGTCTCCCCTTGTACACCTGCCTTCTGTGAACAAGCCCACCTCTGACTTCAGACAAGATCAGTCCAGGGCCCCTTGGATTTTGCCTCAGCAAACAGACCCTCCAGTGGTACGTATCTTCACAAGTGTTCTCACAGGAAGGGGTTTCTGTCTGCCTCACGGCGAGTCAGAAAGCATGCCTGCCACAGAAACACACGCGCCATCTTGTCTTCCCAGTGACTCCCCCAGTCCCTCGTCTGGTTCCCCTCAGGAGTCTCTTTCTCTTCAACTCCCACATCAGACTCAGGCTCACGCTCTCTTAATGGCTGCTCATCCTTCTGGCTAGTCCCGTTTCTGTTCGTTTCTGAAGGAAAGCACTGAACAAACAGAGAATGTTCAATGCACATGTTTCTGAGACATCCGTTCCCTTGCTCAGACTCAGTTGCCTCCTGCTCCAGAGACTCCTCTGGAACAGAGCCAGGCCTCTTCTTACTGCAAGGTGAGCTCTTACTTGGCGCCAATCATCTTTTATCCTTCAGTACCTTTACCAACACTGAGCCTCACCAAAGTTTCCTCTAGAGTTATGTGACGGCAAACCCGCCTCAGGCATCCCAGGCTTCTATTATCTTCTTCAAGTCCTTTGCTGGCTTGGGTTTCTTCTTTCTTTCTATCCTCAGTGCTCAGAATGGGTTGGGCCAGTGGGCTTCCATCTCTGCTCCCCGGAGAGTTGGCAATCAAAGTGCCCTTCCCGGTGGGGGAAGGGGAGCCTTACTTCTCAGTCCTGTTCCAGACAGTTCAATGTGATGTTTTTTTAAGTGCATATGAAATTTTTCATGCAAAATGTTCTTTCTACATAGATTGGTGGTTTTAAGAGCCTTGAAGACTGTCATTGACCATCATAAGGAAACAAGAGTTCAGAGAGTCTTGTTCCGACTTTGGAATCTACCAACGGTTTAGCTCCTCAGACATCCATTTCCTTTTCGGTACCCAGGAAGCAAGAGGATCCTTCTTGTCTACCCTCCAGGACTACTTGGCGATCATTACAGAAATGCACGTGAGTCTGCCATTTGTGTCCCTAATGGATGATGGCCATTGGACTGCCTTCTCTACCAGAGGCACATGGCCCTGCCACCGTGTGGGAAACAAGGCATGGAGGGAGAGGGAGGAGAAGCCAGGAGGAGAGGCAGAACCAGCCTGGGCGGCAGCTTCAGCTCCGTGCATCCCCTGACATCTGTCCGTCCGCTACAGCACCTGAGACTCTGATAGAAGCCTGCTGGCATCCACGTGGCCAAGGCAGATGGCAAAAGTGTACAAACAGAGAACTGAACTTTGGAAGAGAGCTTTACATTTCCATTTTGTTAGTTACACAAATAACAGATGCACACTGTAAAGAAAAACAAGGAAAAGGCATCGCTTACGACTCAGAGACAATCACGGCTAATCCCGGGGTGCTTTCCTTCCCGTCTAGCCTGTTTAGTTGTTTGTTTATAAGGAGAATGGAGATGAAATAACTTAAGGCACTCTGACCTTTCCTCCCCCCCTTTTGTTTCCCCCCACTGGGTACTGTAACATAGACATTTCTGAGAAGTTTAAACTGTTGACCTTTTGCCACTTGCAGCAAAAACTCCTCAGAAAAGATCAGAAATGCCTCACGCATGTTTTAGGCATCAGAGAGCTGTGAGTAGAGAGACTGTTGCCATTCTGAGCGGGCCCGGGAGCAGGGGAGCTGGTGGGCAGCCTGGCGGAGGTGGCTGAGAAAGCAGACAGTCGGTCCCTGGGAGTGCATGTGCGAGAAGCAGCCCTAGCGGGAGGCTGACCCCCCCAAAGCCCTGTTCCCTGCTCCCGGGGGCATTCCCCTTACAGGCACCTTCTCCTCTAGCCCAAATCCTCTTTTTACCTTCATCCCTGTCTCCAGAAGCGTCCACCCTGCTCTGAAGCAACTGTGAGCTTCCTGCCAGCTGAGTGGCGAGGAGTTGCTGCAAGAGGAAAAGGAAGCCCCAAATCTACCGTCGCAGGGGAAGAAGGTTTCTGAAATGCAAACTCAGATGCTGTATTTTCCTCAGATTCTTTCTGCACCTGGCAGTTCAGCTCCTTTGAGCATCTTCCCAGGTGACCTAGACATGCTGTCATTACTGTGTGAGTGATCACGACATGGTCAGACAAGACTAGGTATAAGGTATGGCTGTTGTGCTGGGCCCCTGGGGGTCCCCTGATGCCTGTGTATAGGGGATGGGGTGTTCCTGAAAGAGTAACATTATCCATTGCATCACTCCCCGTGGTCCTGTCTATCACCCGAAAGCAGACCTGGCAAGAAGGCTGCTGGTTTTAACTGGGAAAGAGCGAGAGAAATCATGGTGATCAACATGTGGTGTGATCACAGGCTGCAGGGTAACACAGCCTTGGGAAGCCACAACCACAGAAGATCCAGAAACCTGTATTCCATGAGCTTTTGAATTCCTGGCCATATGAGATTTTTTTGCCCTTCTTACTCTTCTAGAGTAGTTTGTAAAATCTTGGAGAATTTCAGCCTTCTCTTGTGAGTAAGAGGAATCATCAGGCTTTCACCCCCTCCATTCCACTGAAACTGTTCATCAACTTGAACCTGGTCAATCGCTGACCTCCTACCACAAAATGCAGTGATCCACTCTCAGAATCTTGCTTGACTCTGCAGCTATTATGATCTACATTTCTCTACTTGGCTTCCAGGAGACCACAGACCCCTGGCTTTCCTCTCCTGCTGGCTGCTCCTGCCCAGACTCCTGGCTTGGATCTTTTTTCTCATCCATCCTTGTTGCTGGGGAGCCCCAGGGTCAGCCTTCCTGCCTCTTCCTTGTCTACTCTAAGAGATTGCATATAGCCCTGTGGTTGTAAATACCATAGATTTGCTGATAGTTTCCAGATGTATGTCCCCCTCCTGGACCTCTTTCTGGAACACCAGATTCACACTTCCGAATGCCTACTTGACATCACTGCCTAGAGCTGAAATGACCGTTCAAGGTCCAGCATGACCACAGGCTCCAACCTTCTCACCCTTGCTAACCTGTCTTTCCCCCATGTTCCCCACCTCAGTCAATGATGCCAAATGCACTCAGATGTTCAGGCTTGATCCTTGGCTTCATCCTTTAATCTCTTCTTCCAAAGCCCTACAACTAAGCTGTCCTCAAATCCCACCAGGTCCACTCTGAGCAGATATTCAGCCATGGCTCACCAGTTTGACAGCTCCTACCCTGGTCCCGACACTCGTCCTCTCTCATCTGGACTGCTCCAAGCCTCCTTATGCTCATCTTACTGTCCTCATGCCTGATTCTGTGCACAGAAACCAGAGCAAATCCACTCATATGCCAGATCAGGGCGCTTGTGGGTTCAAACCATCCAGGGGCTTCCCATCATACCCAGAGTGAGATCAGGGTCTAAACTAGGACCTGTCCCCTGAGCCCCACTCTTCCCGTGGTGTCCCAGCTGAACAAGGTAGAGGGCATCACGGACAGTACCGCTCAAACTGAAGAATGGCCTCACAGGTACGCGGACACACAGGTACACCCGTGCTTTCTCTTGGATTGACTTCTCCATTTCCACCGCTTCCCAGGCTCCTTTGAGGCTTCTTCATCTGCATGTGGGTGATAGCGCCGTGCCCACTTGTCAGAGGAAGAACTTCTCTACCACTGTGTGCCTGACAGTCACCTGTGGGATGTTGCTACCACACAGCCTCTAATTCCACAGGACAACACAACCATGCAGTCAACTTACCGTCTCTGCTGGACTATAAGGTCATTAATGATAGAGGCAGAATATTAACCAACCCTGCCAAACTAAATGAATTCAGCCCCAAGTCCCTCCAATTGAGTCAAGTTAATGCATAATCTGGTAGAGAGGGTTTAACACAGCAGGGCAAGGACAACTACGTGCGTGCGTTTTTACGTGTGTGCATGTGCACGTGTCTAGGTACGCATGTGTGTATTTCCCTCCCACCATACCATCCCCCAACCAATGTCCATTTGCCAAGGGCTCTTTGATCTCAAAGGAATCTGAAGAGAAACCAAGATGAAACTGCTCGGTGTGGAAGGCTGCTACTTTATGCCATTCTTTCAGAATGGTTTTCAGAGGGGTTTTCTACTAGGTCAACATCCTTTTTGAAGTTTATACCAAGAAAAATACACACATATTAAACAGCAGTGGCAATTTACAGTCAAACAGAAACTCCCACTCAGAGAAGAAAATAACCAGAAACATATTACATTTCAAGCTTCCCAAAGTGGGCGTTCAAATGCCTAAATCATTGCTTCACTCTACAGTTTCACTCCAGAAACAGCATTTCCTCCATCATTCCAATATTGCCAAACCGTTAAAACATTTGCTTTGGGTTCGGTCTGGTTGCCATATGTCAGACATCAGAACAGTTAAATTTGCAAACACTGATGCTGTACAAGGATGGGTTCTATTTAAAAATCCCATTATCATGTGGTTACAAGGATAGCATTAAAAATCAATATTAATGGAGGCTTATGTCTATACTTAAAACAGAATAAAGCCTGCATTCCATAAAACTTGCATATCATATAGCAACATGTTTGGGAGGCAACAAAGTGGCAATTGTTCATTATTATCTCTCTAATCTGGGATTTAAGTTTCTAATGATCGCAGGTGGCAATCAGCTCTGCTGAAAGTGCTGAAGGCAAGAGTGTTATGGAAATCTTTTCTAATTATGGCAAGCATATGTTGACACAAATATTTATATTGAATTTTGCCAGACAGGACGCATGTTCTATCCAATCTTGTTAACCCTGTCATCTTAATAAACAAAATCTATGTGTCAACATTGGATTTTTCAGGTAAGTAGTAATTATTTTAACTTCATATTTGAGTAAAGACTTTTTAAAAGATGGTCCAAAAAACCAGTGCAATTTCCCAGAAGGAAACCAGATGTTTAAGTTTTCATCTCAAAAATGATGTTAGCATCGATCTTAAAAAAAAAAAAAAAGACCACTGTCATTTGTAAGCTTAAGTTTCATTTCTCTTTACTCCTGAGATTTGCCCCACAATAATCCATGGCAATGTTCACTTGTCCTAATGGAAGAAACCGTGATAACCTGATTTTTGAACAAAGGAAAAATTTTAATCAGAACAGGGATTGTTGTGATGTTAGCAAAATTCAGGAGTGGAGATAATGATGCCTTTGATCCTTTTGCAAGTTACTTAAGAGCAGTTTTGTAGCTTATAATAGAGCTTGGGAAGCTTCGAGAAGAAAAATGATTAAAAACTTCCTTTCCATCTCTGTCCGCCACAAAAACACCTTTCAAGACAAATATTTTTCATTTTTCAAATAAATATTTTGTCCAGCATTTGACATGGTGTAAACAAACATGTCTGCTTATGGACTTGCTGATTTGACCTGTTCTATCGCATCTCTAGAACTGGGCTCTGCAAGCACACCCTTCCCTTGATCTATTACAAGGGAGCTTGCCACATCACGGAGTCTAGACAGTGGCTTTTCTGTCTTGCCTTCCTCTCAAATGTCCCATTCACCATAAAGCATCGTTGATTTGCTATTTTTGTTTCATAAGATTTCCTGAGTTTGCCAACAGTTGAGCACCAAGATATTTAACTTTGAATAGTTTTCTATAGCCTTGACCTAAAATGAGGGTAAAAATACCACACACACACACACACACACACACACACACACACACACACACATAGTTTCAGGATGAAAATGGAACTATTCCTAATACTATAGGCTATTATCCCTTAGGCATACTGAACAACGGGCTTGGATTTTTGGATATTGGGCCTTGAGCCTTTTGAAATGGAATGGGTAAGCACCTATTTAAAGAGATTTACTTATCTTAGTTACATCCCATAATACTTGGCTGGTGTCACAACCCAACCTTGAAAACATTGAAGCACGCTTGCCAACGGGGTACATTTGAGTCCAGAAAAAGTGAGTTTGTCAAGATGGAGGCTGTGGCTGTGGAAGCATTTCCCTTCACTCGAAAGCCTAAGCAGTGACCAGAACTGACTTCCCAGGACCCCATCACCTCCTTCCCAGCTGGAAACACACGGGAGATCAGTACAGAGTCCTGATCCCGAGGCAGGGGATGGAACTTTCAAGGCCTCCATGTTCAATCCTTAGCCTTCAGGGAAGACCACAGTGACACTCAGTCAGCCCAGGGAACTCTGAACCTTTGCCTGAAGACTTCCGGAGAGCACAACACACTCTCTTTGGGAAAATTTTCGCGCTCTCTCTAGAGTGTCACAGTTTATCTGCCATCATCACATGTTCCTAACAATCCTATGTAGTAGTTATCCTTATCCCCCACTTTATGGAAGAATTTAAATATATATATATATATATATATATAGAGAGAGAGAGAGAGAGAGAGAGAGAGAGAATGCATACGTGTGTGCACGAGCAAATTTGCCCAGAGAGTTGTGACATATTTGGGACACTACGCCCCTGTCCCTCACCTATGTCGCAGACAACTCCTCTGAGTCGGCCCCTATTGTGGTGTCTGTTGCGGTTTTCTCATTGTCCTCACAGCTCTTGTTGCTGAGCCGTCTGAAAGTAATATACAGCTGTCACTCCTTATCTCTGCATACGTCACTCCTTATCTCTGCATCCTGCATCCCCCCAAGTGACATTTTCCTATAGAACTACAGCCCATTGTTGCACCTGGGGAAATCAACAGTTCCCTAATGCCATCTGATACCCAGTCCATGTGGGAAGTTGATTGGGTCAAATTATGTTATGGGTCGAATTGTGTCCCTTAAAATTCATAGGTTCGAGTCCTACCCCACCCCACCCCCCAGCACCGTATCTCGGAATGTGATGCATTTGCAGATGGGGTTTTCAAAGAGGTAATTAAATTAAAATGAGGTCATTCAGGTGGGCCCTAATGCAATATGGCTCCTATTCTTGTAAAAAGGAAATCTGGATGAATGTACATGGGGAGAAGGCAACCATCTACAAGCTAAGATCAGAATAAAACCGACCCTGCCAGCACTCTGATCTTGGACTTCTAGCCTTCAGACTATGAGAAATAAATTTCTGTTGGTTCAAGCCACTGAGTCTATGGTAATTTAAGGTAGCCTTAACAAGTTAACCTACTATCCTAAGATGATCTTAACAGTTTTTTGATCTATGACTCAATCAAGTTTCACTCATTAGATCTGGTTGTTGTGGAAAGTTTTTTAAAAAGTTTATTTATTTTAGAGAGAGAGAGCATGAGGAGGGGAGGGCCAGAGGTAGAGAGAGAGAGTCCTAAGCAGACTCCGTGCCGAGCACGGCCCCATGCAGGGCTCGATCTCATGACCTGGACCCAAACCAAGAATCAGTTACTCATGTGGGAAAGGAGCTCATTCATTTTCTGCAACAACTCTGTGAGATGGGCACTGTTTTCTCCTTATAGGACGTGACAGGGAGGCAAATTGAGGTCCAGGAATTGGGAGTATGGGGAAGGAGGGAGGGTTTCCTTGCAGTGGTGTGTCTGGGGCGCAGGGCAGGACTCAAGGACAAGGAGCAGAGATGGGTGAAGTAGGACGGCATCAGCAAGCCCAGCTCTTCCAGTCCGCCTGGAAGAGGCGGTGATGGGAGAGAGGTCTGGAAAGAGAGGCAAAGCTCTTATCGCAAGGGCTGAGGGTTGGAGTGAAAAACCTATAATGCATTCTGTAGACACAGGCTATCACCGCAGGATCTCACACCGGTATCAAAGCCTCCTAGGTGCTGTTGGCTGTGGAAAATAGATCTGCCCGACTCTTCTGGTAAGAGCTCTTGTATTAGATCAGTGGTTCTTAAACTTTTTTCAGGATCCCTTTTACAGCTTTAAAAACTCCTCAGGAACCCAAAGAGCTCTTGATGTGGCTTATGAATTCTAGTATTTATCATATTGGAAACTAAACCCGAGCAATTTTCAAAATATGTATTAATTTATTTTAAAATAATATTCATAATCCCATTACATGTTGATATAAATTATATTTCAATGGAACATAAAAAGTCTTAAACCAAAAACATTTAGTGGGAAAACTGGCATTGTTTTATAGTCGTCTAAGTGTCTGGACTGTCTGGCTTTATAGAAAGAAGAGAGCTGACTTCTCATATCTACCTTAGCATTCAATATATTGTGATTCTCTATGGCTTGTACTCCCTGGAAAACGTCAAGGGATCCTTGTGAGAGAAAGGAGTAAAAAAGGCAAATGATATTTTAGTATTGTTATAAAAATAGTCTGGCCTTGGGGACCCTCTGAAAGGTTGAACCACAGACCATACTTTGAATACTATTAATCTAGAACCTAATGATTCTAGGGGATGGGGAGTAGGGGAACTTTGACTAAAATTAAAACCTAAAATGTCCTGATAATGGTTTTTACTAAGCAGTACTAAAAATGGTGCCTACTTGAGACACCTGGGTGGCTCAGTTGGTTAAGTGTTTGCCTTCGGCTTAGGTTATGATCCCAAAGTCCTGGGATCAAGTCTGACATCAGGCTCCTTGCTCAGTGGGATCGAGCCCCGCGTCGGGCTCTCTGCCCGGCGGGGAGCCTGCTTCCTCCTCTCTTTCTCTGCCTACTTGTAATTTCTGTCTTTCAAGTGAATAAATAAAATCTTTAAAAAAAATATTTAAAAAAAAATGAAATGGTGCCTACAGGGGTACCTGGGTGGCTGGGCTGGTTAAGCATCCAGCTCTTGGTTTCTGCTCAGGTCAGGATCTCATGGGTCATGAGATGGAGCTCTGTGTTGGGTTCCATGCTCAGTGGGGAGTCTGCTGGAGATTCTCTCCCTCCACCCCTCCCCCCACTCACATGTGTGCTTGCGTGTACACGCATGCGTTCTCTAATAAATAAATAAATCTTAAAAAAAAAACAGTGCCTACATCCTCACACAGTACTATCAAAAGATGGCGCTGTCATTGACCCCAACAGCACAAGCTCTCACAAAATGATATAATGTCCCCCTGTCCCCACCACCACCAAGGTAATTTAACTTACAAAATGGGGGGGGGGGACTTCCCATCTGTCTTCCTCTTTCTGGCTGCACCTGTGCAGCTCAAGTCACCATTACATCAAATGTGACTTCAGTGCCACTTGATGAATTACACCGGAGTGAGGTTTGGCGTAAAAAAGAAGTGAAACTGTAAGAATGTGTCCCTGACACACAGGATCCCTAACAAACGACAGAAGTGGCCTCAGCAAGCTTCCTCGGTCACTTCCTACTGAGCAACAACAGAAAAAGATTCTAGCGAAGACTCCGTATCTACTGGACACAGAAGGAAATGCCAGCTCCTCTCTGACAGACAGGCTGAGCCAATGCCCCTGACTGGGCCCACTGCTTAGAAAAAAGTCTGCTCTTTTGTTCTTCCATCCCCCAAAAGATACTTCTACACTTTGAGGCATTTGGGAGGCATTGAAACAAATAGTTGTGGCTTTCTTATTTCAATGGAAGGGAAAAGTCTCCAATTTTCCACGGCAAGAAAACACCACGTGAGCTCCCAATAACACACCCGCTGGGAATAACTCCCTTTAGCAAAACCTGTCTGGAGGGGAGAAGAGAGGGGTTCCTGCTGACTCTACACTCTGGTGAGGAGAACCAGGTGGGGGTGGGTGGGTGGGTGGGTGCATGAAATGCCTCTGAGGAATATATACTTCACTGTTTCTTCCTGAAGGGAGCTCCCCAGTCCAACTCAGACCCCCTGCTTAAGAAGTGCGGCACAGTGGGGAGGAGTCTTGAGGAAATTCTGCCTGAGAGACTCTAGTACCAAAAATTGCCTCATGATCGGCAGGGTGAGCCGAGGAGACAGGATCTGGGTGAGTGCTCTACCAAGCTACCCCCAACACTTGAACATAGCCTCATGTCTTCAATTACTTCAATTTTTGCAAATTTCCAAAAAGTCTGTCACCCAGAAGCCTTCCCTTTTGTAACTGTAGTTAGTCTAACCAACTATTCTTTACCTTTGGGCTAAAATTCCCACTCACCATATGGTAGCTAGGATAGTGCCTTACAGGTAATAAACACTCATATACTATTTTTGCATCTACTGAGATTTGCTAATTTAACAGAAGTATCCTCCTGATACCCCGTATGATATTCTCACAAAGCTCTTTGCTTCCTTCCACCCAGTGTAGTGTGAGGTGTTGGCTAGAGGTGGACAGACTCCTCGGAGGAGGGGATCATGGTAGGGACACGCCAGGGAAACAGAGGCTTAAGCGTAAGTTAGACTCAGACATGTGTCTCTCATCCACAGCTCAGAGTCAATGCTACTAACACCACACAGCTGGCCATGGACGGCAAGGAGCCCAGCATGGTACGGTCAAAGACTGCCTCCACACCGTGACCTGTAAGGTCAAGTGACAAGACAGAGAGCGACAAGTGACAAGACAGAGAGCAAAATAGAAAATAGGCATCAGGAAGTAAGGAGGACAAGGTGGGGAGCATAAATGATGACAGGTAGATAGTCTGATAGTGCTCCTAATCAGGTATTCCAAATAGGCCATTCTTAGTTCCAGTTAGTGACCACTACCACTGCCCCAGTTCATGGTATTTCCCAGTTTTCAAACTGTGCTCTCATCTTGTTTCAATGGGTCAGCCCAACAAACCCCTGCATGGCTTGGTGGACCCATTTTACAAAGAAGGAAGCTGAGGTTCCTTCCCCCAACAAGGCATGAGCTCCGGCGTCCTGCCCTTCTAGAACAGAGCCTCCTTGCCCCAAGGCTAGACACCCACTAAGTGCCATCATGACAGGTGACATTAGAGGACTTACTATTTGTCCAGTACCACTCCAACCCCATCACAAGGCTTCATTCAATTACTCTTCGCAGGCTCCCCCGGGATGTGTTACTAATGTATATCACAAGGAGAAAACAGAGGCACAGAAATGAAATTCTTGGAAATTTGATCCGAGAAAGCAAAGCCAAAGGTCTTCTCCTTATGGAGGCAGGATAAATTGCCCAAATTTATTTACTTCCTGATTACCACTTTTAACATTGACAAATGAGATTTATTTGGGTAACACTAAGAAAAAGAGCCCTCTTTGCCCAATCCATGTTCCTTCTCTGTCCTGTCAGCCTGTCTTACTTTTCTTCATTGTCCTGATAGCATTTGATGCTTACTTGTTTGTATCTGTCTTCTGCAGAGAATGCAAACTCCGAGGGGGCAGATCCTCAGCCTCATTCACCCCTGTACCCACACAACAGAGGAATGACGCCTGGCCCGGAGCAGGCACACAGATATTTACTGAATGAACACAAACACACACACTCATCATTATAGCAGAAGTCTAGACAACCTCAGAAAAATAGCCAAGTCAGTCAAAAAGATCTGGCAATTTAAAAGACAAGCAAAATAGAACACACAATTGGCTCTGTACACCCTCACTTGGATGAAATGGCTGTGGAAAGCCCAGTGGTCACAGAGGGAGTGATGGTGTTTACACAGAGCCCTTCCCCACTTGCGCAAATACTGAAGGGGTCTGGAGGGACAAAGGACAGACCAGGCAGCTGCAGCAGACTCCTGTGGGATCGGGACCTGCCCTGTCTGGCTTGGGTGTGGCCAGGAGTGGGCAGAGCAGAGGGGCAACTGAGTCAGGGTGTCTCCCTGCCATGAGATCGTGGTCTGGCTGCCCCATGTCTGGGGCTACCTGCCAACGGCCAGACAAGGATTTTGAGGAGTACAGGTTTGGAATGACTTTTAATGACCCAACCTGAACCAATGTTTTTTCCTTCCCTTCCCATACATAAAAATCTCCTTTCAGATTTGAAAAGTCAGCAGAAATTGTAAAAACACAGACGAGAAAGAAACTGTAAAAGTAAACTCAAAGGCAAAGAAAAATCAACAAACATCACAAAAACATAAAGATGATAATGATTGTGTGAGTGTGTCCAAATAAAACGTGGCATTTATACACAAGATGTGGGGGCATCAATGTTAGTGTTAATGCTACAAACCATACTCCTTAACTCAAAAAACATCTTTTGGGAAAAATAAATCAATTGATGCCCAAAACTGCAAGTGGTCCAAGCAGCAGAAGGGTCATCCTGTACAAGTTCTGTCATCCTACCTAGAACTCAGAGCTGGTTTTCATGACTCGCTACTCTGAGAAGAGAGTGGTGGTGTTTGGAGCCTGGGTCTCTGAGCAGCTGTGGGCAGCAAAAAGTGGGAGGGAGAGAAAAAAAAAAAAGACATTTCTTCTTTCAAGTCTGAGGAGAGAAAGCGTCTAGAAGCAGGCATTTTATTTTCTTTACCCCTCCATCTGTCCCATGAAAACCTCCCTTGGCTCCTCATAGTTCCCTGCTCTCAGTCTCCTTTCCCACTTAACTATCTGCTCCCTTAACATGGAGGGTCTCAGGGGTATTAGGAATAAAGCAGTTCACATTGAATTAATTCCAGTGAAAATGTGTCAGAAAGAGGCCTATTTTTACAATCTTCTATTGCCTTCCAAGGGTGTATGAATTCTGAGGGTCTTTCACGAGCTTGGTGATAGGTATGAGCCAAGGCAAGGGCAGAAAAAGCTATCTGCAAGGATGGAAGAGAGGAGAATACGCAAGAATGTGAGAGACTTTCTGGGGGCCCGGGGTAGGGGTGGGCGGCAGGAGTGTGGAGGTGAGATCTGCTAAAGCAAGCAGGAGTGTGAAGGAATTCTGGGCATAGAACAGAGGTGACCTTTGAACCCATCCCGCCCCTAAGTCTTTAAACACATGGATCTCTCAACAGGTAGAAATTTGAGAAAAGTCATCACTTGAGTCAGATTGTCTAGAATCAGTCCCCAAAGCAAGCCTGAACTGTGTTTTTGCCTTCCATAGTTTCTTCCCTTTGATTTCTGAATTGGTAGATTTTTCACAAATTTGACGCTCCCTCCTCTTCCTCTGCGGTTACTAACACCCTCTCCCTAAGTAAAAAGCCCTTGGGTAACCAGTGGGGAAACTTCTAGCAGTGGCTGGGCAGAGGCTGCAACCCCCCCCCCCCCAATTTGGATCTGAATTGCCCTTGGGAATTTAGAGACCATCTTTGTTTAGCATGCTCCACACCTGAAGGGAAATCACTTTTTGTGTGTTTTTGTGATTGCTTTTCAAAATGTTTTGTCAGGTTCCAAACTGCCCAGATGTCCACTTCAGCTGGGAGAGGGGGTGCTTTCCTCAGGACTCTTCTGAGCAGCTTGCAAGAGCCCAGTGTTGAACTTCAGGAAAGCTGTGAGCCCGCAGTTCGAGGCAGTAGTAAAAACAAATCATATAAACTTAAAATGAAACAAGTTGTACTAAGAACAAAGATATAATGCCCTAAACTCATCCTTTCTGAATTATTTTACTGCCTTTTCACTTCATTATTTTGAGGTCATCGACATCTATTTTCTCTGTATGGTAGAAATCCTACATTCACCGTGGGCTTGTGCCCCTTCCTGTTCCAGTCTGCATTCAATGACGTCACATCCGTAGCAGGGAAGTAGCCAGTGTGGGGATATTCACGCCTTGGAAGTCAGCAAACACGACAGATCTGGGCTTGATCTGTTCTCTTCATGTCAAGAAAGTGCTCAAGGGGACATTCATAATATGGAATCAAAACACGAAAGGCTCTTCCGAAAAGCTGTTACACTGTATAATAGCACAAAAATGTGGAAATAGTCATCGAGCTTCCAATCCAGCAGAGAGAGGAGTCACCTGCCTCACTGGTGAGTGAGTGAAACTCCGACATAGTTCTTCATCGTTTTACTTTTGTCTTATTAATGTGAAATAAAATAACAATATTCACATTGAGACTATATTCGCTTATTAGCAGGTGGCTTGCAAGGGTAGAAGGCTGGCCAACATTAACAAAAGTGTTCTGTTAAAATCATTTTGCATTTGTATTATTATTTGCAAAGCGTGTGTGTTGTACACACTTTGTCTTGTACACACACACACAGACACACACAGCCCCCCACACCGACCCCAAGGAGCTGTTAAACATTTACCAGCACACACACCATATTTGCTTTCCATCCTTCTGGGCTTGAATATATCCCCTCGCCCCTTAAGACAGGTTCCCACACCCGGAGCCCTCCACAAAACAATGCTTGCTGATATGCCCATCAATGAGCTGTAATCATTTGTCTGTCAAAGGGCCTCGGAGAATGGAAGGAAATCCTTCGCCTTCACAGGGCCTGGGGAGCACTCTGTGCTCTCCTCCTAAGCCCACTCACACCCGTTGGCAGCTTTGTTCGCTACTTACAACAGCATCACCGTTCTTAACTTTCTTGGGCAGCTTGGAAAGAGACAAACCCCTCCACAGCAGACCAAAAACCTTCACTGAGTTCTACAGGAAACTTTGCCAAGGACACTTGCCAAGGACTCCTTGACATCAACAGATAGGCTTCTCTTGAAAATCCCAGCCATTTGAGCAGCTTAACCACTTTTAAAGTGGCTTAAAGTATCTTGCCACACTGGTAATTAACTAGTTAATTAGTTCTCATCGATTGACTTTTAAATCTCAGTAGGACATCAAGTTTGATTTTGGTGACAATCTCATTGACTCAACCGGAAAATAAAAGTGCTGTCTTAGCAAAAACTTTTCAGAAAGGAAGTCCCTTCATTCTTCTCCACGCCACGGTGCAAACAAGTGTGATGAAAGTGATTGCTGTTTCTCAAACTCAGCGGAGCATAAATGGATTCTATAATCTTCACCAGAAGCCTGCCACCCCAGCAATGTCTTTTTTTTTTTTTTTTAACTTAACAAACCCTCCAACTCAGGATACCCTGTAACAAAGGACTTCCTGCAATTCTCTGGGGATATGCAATAGAAGAAAAGTTACAGAAGCTACATTTCTGAAAATATACAACTGAACTCGACTGCCCTTCTTCAAATTTCTCCTCTTGGCAAAAATCTGTGCTATCCGTGTTCTCAATTTTCTGATTTTCTTTCTAATCCTCTCAGTGATGTTGAAATCCTCCCACCCTCAACGTAGGTCTTAATTCTGGAAGTTCAGCATTTACCAGTGGTTTCTTTTCTATCACAGAGGATTGAGAATGTTGAAGATTAATCAATTCACTCCAAATGTGGAGTCTTCCGAGCAAGGTGTCTGATTAGTCTGGCTCTTGGACAGAAAAACAGGTTCGTACAAGACATTAAGCAGATGGAAGCAAGCAGACCGTATCAGTTGTCAGGTGTTTCCTGATGTCACCATGAATGACTGACATCCCGTGGTGACTAGCATCTTTAGAAGCCTTCTCTCCCAGAGAAACTGCTTCTGACTCTTAGTAAACGACCTTTGCCAAAATGAAGAGTTCATTGGAAATACCCAGTTGTTAATCAAACACTAGACTCTAATATTTAATTGTACTTAAGTAGGGCATCTCGCCAGCAGGGAAATATTTTAAACACGTTCTGGCTTTTAGAGAAGATAGCTCAGTTGTCAGTCAAGTATTTCAGTGGCGACCATGAGCCATGGCTCGGCAAGGAGCTGGAGCCGTGGAGTTCGGTGACTCTGGTCATGGGTGCCCCTTCCCTCTGGAATGCCACACCTTACAAATGTCACCTTCCTTTTCTCTTAGCAGCTGAGTTGTCCCCCCACTAGTCACTCTTTTCTTCTACAATAATGCAGTCCTCAATTTTAACTGGCCATAGGGCTGCCCGGGTTTAAGATGGTATCTTTCAGGGGCGCCTGGGTGGCTCAGTGGGTTAAGCCTCTGCCTTCGGCTCAGGTCATGATCTCAGGGTTCTGGGATCGAGTCCCGCATCGGGCTCTCTGCTCAGCAGTGAGCCTGCTTCCCCTCTCTCTCTGCCTGTCTCTCTACCTAATTGTGATCTCTCTCTCTGTCAATAAATAAATAAAATCTTTAAAAAAAAAAAGATGGTATCTTTCAGTGCAACAAGATAGAAGGAGCTCGAGTCCCTAGGAGCAGAGAGCTACCTACTGGCCTTGGACCTACCAAGACCTGTGTCCCCCTCCCCTACCCACACTGGCAGTTGAATCCAATCTCAACCCACACACCAAGCTCACAATGCTCAGGGGGTCTGGAGTTGGGCCTTTGGGCACGGATCCCAGTGGTGCCCTTGATTAGTTAGGTGTTCGGACCAGACATCCAAGTATTAGGACACCCACTTCTTCCTCTTCAAAATGGGAGCAATTGTCTGCAAAGTGCTTGTGAGCATGAAACGAATAAATGTATGCAAAGCCTCTGGAGCTCTGCCTGGGCTGAGAGGTGCTCAGTCAATGTTAGCTGTCACGTCTACTACCAACTCCACCCCATGTCCATCCCTCCAGGGTCTGCTATTCCTTGCTATCACAGGAGGCAAATGGGAATCAGAAGGCAAAACTTCATTCCCGTCACCCTAGCCCTTTGCACTGCCTTACCTTCCCCCATGCCCGCTCCCCAGATGCCCTGTCCCTTCCCATCTTCTTACTGCTTATTTAGAATTTCCACTCTACTCCTCCTAGCAGCAGACTTCGCCCACTGCAATCCCTCTTCATTCTGATTCTTCTCACAGTGAATTCTAGCCTTTGCGAATTTCCATCTGTATATTTGCCCTGTTGTGAGAATTTAAATATTTGCATATTACAAAATTTCCACTAATATTTGGAAAAGAGGAGCGTTGCAATGGAGAAGGAAGGAAATAAAGCAGATGCCAGCTCTCAGAGGGTGAAATTGGCCAAGCAAGAGCAAACAGAAGACTCTGGATTGTACTGGGGGTTGGTGTGAGGGGAGGGGCCACAGACACAGAATGCAGAAGAGGGCTCACGGGTGTATGTTCTGGTAAAGCTACCAGAGCTGGATCTAACACTGAACCTCTCTGTGCTGTGGAGAGAGATTGAGCTACGCAGAGACTGTAGGTTATACAAAGCCTTGTTCACCTCAGATACCAAGCTCATCTGCCTCAGAGCAAGGCACAATCTTGGAAATAGAGGGAAGCTCTTTTGAGTCATGAAACCGAGAAGGCATGTCCATGTATTAGATGAATGATGGAGAGGAAAAACGGACCTTGTATCTAAGCTCATTAAGAGAACTGATTTGCTGACATGTCATTGACAAGACCGGTTGTGTCCCCAGATTCATGAGGGAGCTCAGTGGGCTTGAAAACAATCTTCCTTAGTTAGGAATCTATAGTGTAACCTAGTCATTCATTCAAGAAAGCCCCAAATCTATTTTCATGCAACTATTTTTCCCTAGGGTTTACTCAAAAGAAAAGGTAGAACTCTGAGGATGTCTTTCAATCT
This sequence comes from Meles meles, assembly GCF_922984935.1. Lineage (NCBI taxonomy): Eukaryota > Metazoa > Chordata > Mammalia > Carnivora > Mustelidae > Meles > Meles meles. Next base: position 16,401,092 of record NC_060070.1, read on the forward strand.
CACTGTCAGCAGTAAAAGCTCTTCAAAGTCACCCCTGAAAGGGCAGTGAAGTGCCCAGAAGTAAAAGCAAAGCACTGATTTCCTATTCTGCAGGAGACCCCAGAAAAAGTAAGAAACCCTAAAGGGCCAACCTGAATAGGAAAGAGAGAAAGTCTGGATGGAGGGGCTGGAAGTCCTGGGGAAAAGCCCTGCTGAGGGCCACCTTCCACTCAGTAGTCCCCTGCCCCCAGTCAACTTTTGGGGGGCTTACTCTCTCTCCTGGGGACTCTTGCCTTGGAGACGGCCAACAACCATGGCTTCATGACCAGGGAGAGATTTCGATTGTTCATTAAACAGGTGCTAAAGGCCAAGCACCGTGTCACAGTTTATCTGCCATCATCACATGGTCCTCACCATCCTATGTAGTAGTTATCCTTATCCCCCACTTTATGGAAGAAGAAACAGCAGGTAAGTAGTACAGTTCATGTTCAAGGACAGTCCATTCAGCTTGAGAAGTGTGAACCCAGGCTATCTTCATTCCCTGTTCAAGAAGGTGAAAAGAGAGAGAATTTCACATCCGCTGAGACAAGAGAAGCAGGTTTAACAATGGTCCGTCCCAACTGAGAACTCATTAAAGACTCTGGTGTCAGTTCTATGAGATGTGTAAACATTAGACAGAATTATGCCTCAGCTACATTATGAGCGAAGTGGGCTTTCTTTCATTAGCCCAAGATCGCAATCACCGTGTATAAAATTCAAGAATACAACTTAGCCAGTCACGCAGATCAATACTGCCGTGGCTGTTGGCTACTTTGGTGGGAAGTAGCAGCAAATAAAACAGGCAGAAAAACACCACTGTTCCAACAGGGCAATTTGAGTACAGATGGAGAAAGAACAGATACTAAGGAACTACTGGTATTTTTAGTAGGCATATTAATTAATTGGTGGCTATTCTGGAAAAGTGTTCTTATCCATTGGAAATATATATTGAGATATTTCTGAGTCAAACAACATGATATCTGGGATTTGCTTTCATTGCTACGGAGCAGAAGGTTCATGGGGAAAGACATGAAACAAGATTGGCAATTATAATTGTTCAATCTGCAAAATGGGTACATGGGGGTTCATCATACTATTTTCTCTACTGGTGTGTAATTGGAAATTTCTTTAATTAGAAGAGAGATTCCTTCCTGAGGAGCTCAAAAAAATAAACAGTAATTTACAATGTGTCAATCAGACAGGAAAGATGTGCTATGTAGGAAAAATAAAGAAAGGAAGGGAGGAGGGAAATGCTGAGAAGAGGGAAGATAAATAAAATATTTCTAAATGCATGTAATATTATATATATGTTATATATATATATAAATTAATAAGACATGGATGAGTTGATAATCCATATCAGGCTAAGGATTAATATACATGAAGCTGATTAACACGGTAATTAAGGGACATCTGGTTTTCTGAGGAAAAAAGAGAGCAATTTGGGTTTTCCAAAAGATGCTGGTTTTAAAGAAATGCTAATGCTTTCTAGCATTTACTAGCATTTTCTGGATGCTAGAAGTAGGCTTTGTAAGCAAGCATGAGAAAGAATGACCCGGATTTGATCCTCAGCCTAGGCCTGGGGGCTGGCAGTGTTTCCCTTGTCTATGAGGTGCTGCCCTTCAGCTAGGGAAGACAGATTGCTTGTCAGCTTGTCCAAAGTCATGCCAACTCTGAGTGGGGGAACCTGGCGTGGAACCGGGTAGTCCAGCTCCAGAATCTACACATTTAAGCATCACACCACACTGCCTGTTTTGATGGGTATGTAGCACTGGATAATGAAGGGCAAACCAGTAGACCTAAATGTCAAGCAGTGACTTGGTATTTTTTGAGTGTGCACCATGTGAGATTTTATTTGGTTCTGTGGGCACTGTGGAGGAGTGGGGCAGGGTGTGGGGAAGCAACCTGGGTGGAGTCGAGGGCAGATATGGGAGAACAGCCAAGAGTAAAGCTTTCTGGGTAAGATGGCGCTAGAGGGCAGACAATTGGCCCAGGGGACCGCCTAAGGAAATGTCCTTGGAAGCCCAGGAACACGAGCGCAGGAATGGAAAAAGTGGAATCACAGGGCAGGTTCTCACCATTTCTACTCCTAAGTATTCACCTACCCACTCCCCCGCATTCACACACAACACCTTCGGTTGCTGATCTTGTTCTAGAATGGGGACTAACAGTATCAGATAACCAGAACCTACCTTTCTTAGAGGCCAGAGATGGTAATGGTGATATGGATTCATTCGAAAATGTATAAGCTTCTGTGTCCGGCACTGTTCTAAAACATTGGAAATAGAATGAAAACAACACAAAGCCTCTCTTCTCATGAAGAACAGATAAGAAACAAATATATCCTTTGTTAGGTGTTGATAAATGCCAAGAATAAAAATGAAGGAGGGTAGGAAGGATATGGCTTGCAGGGTGTGGGGGCTCCTAGTTTCTAAAGCATGATGAGGAAGACTTCTTTGATAAGGGGATACTCGAGCAGGGAACTGCAAACAGAAAGACAGTAAGGCTTTGATATCCAGGGAAGAATTTTCCAGGCCGAGGTCACGAAAACACTCCAAGGCTGGGGCTTGTTTGGCATATGTGGGAACTGCAAAGGGCCAGTGAGCCAAGGCAGAGTGAGTGTGTGGGTAAGAGCAGGAGATGGGATTAAAGAGAAAGATGGGAAGAAGGGCCAACTGGGGAGGGTCTCAGAGTCTATTTTACAGATTTCTTTTGTCCCTAATTGAGTTGGGAAACCATGAGGGGCATTTGCATTAGCCAACCTATGGACAGGATCACTTTGGCTGCTGTGTAGAAAAGAGATAGTAGAGACTGTGGATCTAAGCAGGGAGACCTGTTAAGAACCTATTGCACTAATCCAGGGACAGAGGGCAAAGGAGTTGGACCCAGTGGGAGCAGTGAAGTCTATGAGAAGTAAGATTCTGGATGTTCTGGACATAAAGCCCGCGGAGTATGCCTATCCTACTGGACCTGAGATGGGGGGAATGTGACCACAGCAATGCTAAAGGTTCTCTATCTGGAACTTTTATCTCTACCTTAGTCCTACCATCAACCCTTCCTTTGGGTTAAGCCATTACAATGTGCCCCTATGACAAGGTATTCACCGGCCAAATTTGTGTTCTAAATACATCAGTCAGTGTTGGCTCAAGAATTATCTGAACCGTCTAGGCAAGAGGTAAGTGTCTAATAGGATGGGACGGGAACATGCATAAGTGAATGTGGGTTGAGAACTGTTCAGGAAGTCACTGCTAACTGATTGGAGAGCGAAGGCAGGAGAGCGAAGAACATGGCTTGCCCTGACCAGTGAGTTACAGTGCTATTCACTAAGAATTGGAAAAGGAGGGAAAAAAAACAACCCCAGGAAGTTGGAGGTGGGTCTGGAAAGAGAGATTATGAGTCTGATTCTGGGTGGGTGACTTTGAATCAATTGTGCAAAAGCCAACATGTAAATCCCAGGAGGCATGCAAATAAGTGGGAGGCTTGGACAAGCCCACTGCAGTTTTTCTCTTGATTTCTTTTGAAACACAGTAAGGCCTCCCTACCTGAGCCAGAAAATTTAAATCAGAATATTCTAAAAGAAATTTCATTTTATTATTTCCTAATAGACCTAGTCACTAAAACGAGGCTACCAGAATCCATTCCCTTCTAACATGATGGGATCATTCGAAGACCTGTCTTAGTACGTTAAATTGGCAAATAACAGAACAATCCTTGCCCCCCTTAAAATAACATAAAACAATGTGATTAAGTCATATCGGGTTTTTTTTTTTCCAGTAAGAGTGCTAAATTCTGAATATGAGAATAATAAATACAGACTTCTCAAACTTGTTTTTACAAGTCTAATCTCAAAGTTGGTAAGCTAGAATTAAGGTTTTCATCCCAAACCCACACATTTAACATTGAACATCCGACTTCTCAATCCCACTTTACAGTGGAAATCAAGAGCCGGACCAAACTTTTAAGTTGAACAATTGATTAAAGGTCAAGAGCGCCTACTGACCATGCTCCCCGTAAGGGGAATTCCAGGATGAATACGGCATAATCTCTACACCCCAGGAAATTCACGACCTACCAGAAGGTCTGAGGTGCCCTCCCCCGGCATTAGGAAGCGTGTTTACAGAGCTGGCATAGGGTAATATCCTGTCTGGAAATGCAGATCCATCACTCAACTGCTGGAACATTGGAGACTTCTTACCACTACAATTTCTCTGATAGTTGTTTCTGTTCCAGAATAAACACTGCTGAGCTCCCAAGTACACTATAAACCGGTGAAAGACAGGCAACGAACCTACATATTTATAGAGTACCACATTTACTGCAGACCTAGGCAACTTTCGAACCAATAACTACCGGATGCCTGTTGCAAAAAATCATTTGAATACACTTTCCTTAAAAAAAAAAAAAAAAAACCTTCATGAAGCATTAAATCAGAGAACCTCCACATTTCTCTAGTGGGTTTCCCTCCTCCTTTCATTTTCTTTTCTTTTTTTCTCTTTTCCTTCCTCGTCCTCCTCCTCCTTCAAATATTTCGCTGCCTACTCAGAATTTCCTTTTTTCCACCAATTTGTGAAAACGAAGATTTTTGCCCAAATTTCTTGGTGCTCCTTTCAACCAGTAGAAGAAAAAGTATTTTGTTCAAGCCTTTGCTGTCAAGGAGCTCACAGTTTAGTGAGGGAAGGCAGACCAACTAAATGGTTATCGAAAATACCACGCTGGAAGTGTGAGAAATGAGATAATGAGGGGGCTGAGGAGCTGGAAGGAAGGGGGTATTTGGCTGTGAAGGGCTTTAGGGGGAGGTGAGGTGATCAGTCACAGAGAGCACTAGCCATGTGCTGCTCTGGGGTCCCCACCCAGGGGAGCTGAAAGAGAGAGGGCTACGGAACTGAAGGTGGGGACTGGTAAGCAGGAAGGTCAAAACAAGTAACAGTAGCCAAGCTGCCTCCTAATCGCCATAACCTCCTTCTCCTTGAGCTGTACCATCTTGGCTGGCACTCCAGCTCTGAATCAACCCGCTTCTCACCACCTCCTCTGCGAGCATCCTCTGGACTGTTACGATAGCGCCCCAACTGTTCTACCTGTTTCCAGAACTTGCCACTGTGGTCCTTTCTCCGCACAGAAGCCGGAGTGATGATTGGCCATTAATCATATTAGGTCACTCCCCTGCTTCAGACCTTCCAGTTTGAAGTGCTTTGCGCTTTTAAGCCATGGTAAAGACCTCTGATAATAGAAAAATCCATACCATCCAGGTCCTGCCTGCCTGCCCCTCCAGCTTCATCTCCCACCACTGCTGCTCTCCTATTGCTCACACACAGCCTGCCTTTCCTTTTCTAGAACTCACCAAGTTTGTTTCTCTTAGGTCCTCACCCCCCTCCCCCAGAATGTTGTTCCCTCAGATCTTCTCAGGGTCACTTGTTACTTATGGCTCAGCTCAATGTAACCAGCTCAGATAGGTCCTTTAGACCCTCAGGCAAAGACAGCACCCCACCCCTGAGGCATTTTTCCTATATTCTTTTCTTCTTCTTCTTTTTTATTTTTCCTATATTCTTTTCTTTATAGCACTCGTCACAAAGAGTTTTCCCTTCATTCCAGATTTGGTCTGTTTTGTTCAACATATCCCCAGAATTTAGGAAATTATCTTTGTTGAATAAACTAATTCTCATTGGAATGTTCAAGTATAATGAATATCATGTCTCTACTACAGTAAAACAAACCAAAAAAATGTGTTGTTCTTCCCTCTGTCATACCACTGACTTTTGCTTCGGTCATGGTCATGTTGGTCTGTTGTTCCAGGGTCTAGTAGCGGGGAATAAAACTACAGGGTGACACCCAGCGAACACAGTAAATGAGCCTCTATTTAGCAAGGGCTTATTATTTACGAGGCAGCGCACACACACTGCACGTTTAAATCTCCTAACACCTTCATTATATGGTTTTATCCCCATTACTGAAGGTATTTTCAAATAACTTCTAAATGACATGTAAAGTGCCCAGTTCCAGGCTATTCCCCCATCTCAACTCTGAGGATTCAAACCTGAGAAAAACAAGTTAATCTTCTCCATGCATACCATTTTCCCCATAATTAGTGCCACAGAAAGAGTGTTTGAACTAGTACCACAATAAGGAAGCAAAGAGAGCAAGGGAGTATGATATTTGATTGCATCTTGGAGTATCAAATACGAATCTTCTCATCAGTATATGGTATACAGTTCCTGACTGTTTGCCAAGCATGTTTATTGCATATATCAGTAATCCAAAACCAAGGGGACTTTCAGGCTCGCTCTCACTAGCTCTTATGTCTTTAGGTGCTACAGACAGGTATTTTCTTCTTCATTTATATAAGAAGGTAAAAACAAATACCTGTTAGCTTCCTGTTTGAAATTTCTCGAACTACAGCGCTAGATTAAATAGTATCACCTCTCAATATGTAGACCATAAAGCGAAATAAATCTCTTTTTGCTCCTCGGGGGAATTCTAGATTTTGAAAGGCATTGCTATTGTGGGGCTTGTGACAAATCGATTTTTAGAACTTCATGATATTCGCTTTCATAGCAGAGTAACTTCTAAAAGGAAATAACAAAAAAAATGGGTGCTCTATAATGATGACACTTTCTGGAAGTCATCCGGATTGTAAGTTGCTAGAGGTAATGTCTTGTGACAGGGTACACCAGGGGCCACAGGGTTCCTTGGACCACAAGACATTATTTTCACTTTACATTCCTTACCATTTTAGCTTCAAGATCAGATATCATTAAATATTGTGATTAAATGGCATTCCTTAGAGCTTAACCCAAACAACTGTTAAAGGAGAGAGGGAAAAATAAGCATTTATCTCATATACACAGGGAAGAATAGTGGAAAAATGCCAAGACCACCAAGATTTTGCTCCATAACGATATTCCAGAAGCTTCCAAACATTTCCCCAAGCACTTTCTAGACACAGCCAATCCCAGGCAGCCCATCCACGTGCCCAATTTCCATCTGTCTCCTGCCCACGTCATTACCCTTAGTGCCTCTCCCCCATTATTCCTCGGCACTCTCCAAAAAGTCTGATCTATGATGGCAAAGGCATAAGGTAAGAGAACGCTTTTCTTAAAACAAACAAACAAACAAAAAAAACCCCAACCTAACTTCTAGAGTCTACGTCTCTGTTATGCTCTGCTGTCCCCTGCGAGGTAATCCTACATTCCTGGGTCTGACTCTTAGGATCCATAATTCATGTGTTTAGTTGACTCACATTTTAAGAGGCATGAGATAGTTAGATATTTAGACTGTAAGCTGTTTCAGACCAGCTACCGTACCCTCCTTTGAGGCGGCGATAACATTTTAGCACAGCACAGATGCTTAACCTAATGACAGGTTTACATGGTTTAAAGGGAACAAACACAGGATGGTATATTTATGCTCCAGATTACAGTTTTCCCTCTTGCCTGGCACGTCGGAGAAGCACAGATGGTAGTGTTTGAAGACCGTGTGTAATCACACAGCCCCAGGAAGCTGAACTCTGTGATGGCCTCAGTTCAGTGCCCCCACACCTTCCTCGTGGCCTCACGTCTCCCCCCTTTGCCCCGCCACCCCAACCAGCTTTCTAGTCACAGACTGGAGCAGCCTTAAATCATCCTAAGCCTGGGCTGGTTCACGTGCATCCCTGGAATGTGTACGAATGACCTTTCCTTTGCATCTACTTGTTTGCGAGGACTCGAGGAGCTAGAGTTGCGAGGAGCTAGAGTTGGTATGGATTCTGAAGACCTCCTAAAACCCCAGGGCTTCCATCGAGGAAGGTGGAGGAAGGAAGAGGAAAAGGTCTGCACTTTGTTTCCTCCTTGGATAAGCAGTGACTGCCCCTCCTGGTCAGGCGGAATGTGGAAGGGGACTTTACTGGGCTTCAGTGGACCACCGGAAGAGGGGAGGGCTCAAAGGGACAGACCCCAGGAAGATACGATGCTCAGGGGAACAGCATGCCACTGAGTGCTATGGATTTGGATATGAATTTCATACAAAACAGCTTGAAAGCACACTTTTATGACAGCTAGAAATAGCCAAGTATTGTCAAAGCTCCATTCAGAAGTCATCCATTCAGAAACCAAGGAGTTAAAAGAATCTTGGACAAATGGGGAGAGCTGGACAAGGAAAGAGAGACAGGAAGAGTCCACACTGGGTGCAGAAAAAGACTTTGACAAGGGAGGAGGGTGGTCAGAAAGAAAAGACTTCAGGAGCATTTTACTCTCTGAACAGGGTGGAGGGTGGGGAAATACAGGAAGAGAACATTCTTAGGAGTGTTGAAAACCTGGAGACTTGCCAGAGGAGAAAAGGGGGCTGATTCTAAATGGAGCCCCTTTCACTTCATTATCAGAAAGGACCTACTTGGTCAGAGCAATGATTAGCCCCTCAGGAGACAGAGGAGAGAAGGAATATTTATGTTAAATTAACTCTAGAAAACTGAAGGACATAAGCTCCAGCTAATGTCTTCATTGCCCCTAGAAAGGCATTTATGTGCATTAATCCCCGCAGACAGCTGCCAAAAGGAATTATCCAGTTGCAGAAGCCACTCGACTTCACTTCTACCCAAGGTATGTGTAGGTCAATTCCACGTAGACAGGATTCTCTAATACAATTTGTTCATTTAAAGGATCGAAGTGGAAGTTTTAAACTATTTTAAAAACAGATCAGCTCACAAAAGTCTGAAGTGTCTCACAATGTCTTAATTTACTATAGTCTTTATCTTTGATGAATCCAAGTCATCCTTTCAGAGCTATGAAACAGAAGAGAGAAACTCAGAATGTAAACCATTGGCTCCAATCTTGCATGCAACCATAGAGCATCCCTAATGTATTCCATGAATAGTTGCTTAGCAACAAATATCAACACATATCAAATATCGATACATGTACTTGATGTTAAGATGTACGTTTTTCACAACTTAGGGATGTATCTTATAGGAGAGGGTTGTCAATTTTATTGACACCATTTGCTCTTAGTGGGACCTTCAAAGATGGTGTCTTTCACAAGTATCTTGGATTTGATGAGACAGGAACTCACCGTTATCATTCAAGTCACAGTTTACACATTACCTTCTCTGAGAGGCTTCCTGGAGCCCCGGTCTAAGGTGGCCCACCCAACACTCTGATTCCTCCCCCTTGGTATCCTATCTCCATGGAGACCACATCACTTATGTTCACCACTATGCCCAGAACTGGATCAAGCATCATCCTAGACATGGTAAATTCTGAATGGAATGAAGGAAAGTTACCATTTATTGAGCAATTACTACATGTCAGACCCTGAACTAAATGCTTTACGGAGGCAAATCTCATTTCATCCTAGCAATTTAGAGGTCATTCTTATTATCTACTCTAAAGATGGGACAGCAGATGGTAGCTTAAGTGGAGAAGCCAGGACTAGACCTTGGCACAACCTCACTTCAAAAACCAGACCTGTAGATACCATGCTACTCTGTGCATCACACACAAAGCCTGGAAATACTTCTGTACATGTCCAGAGCTATATGGGAAGATCGCTAAAGCTACAGACTCCCACCCTTGAAAAGGAGTATTTGTCTACTGGGGATCATCACATCCCTCTGTCCTTCCAAGTGCTTCAAGTGTAAGGTCCTATGTTAGTAAAGAAGTACAGGTGTCTAATCTCTGCCTAATAAGATGAGGAGAGGCTCCATGGTATGTGTGCTGCCGAAGCGAGCACGAGGAAAGTCTCCATGGAAGTGATGTATATTTCAACTTTGAATAGAAGGGTTCCACCTTTGATGAGAGACAGCATAGCCCACTTAGGGCTCTGTGAGTTACCTGGACTGATAGGGACAGAGAGTATACATGGGAGGTGTTAGAAGAAAAGTAAATACAAGGGCCTTGGGTGCCATGCTGGGGGGCTTGATCTTCATTTCATAGGATCAGTACTCTTCATCAACAACCCATTTCAGTTTGGGCTTTTCTCCATCTCAGCCGAGATTCTCATCCATTCAGCATCCAACTCAAGGGAAAATATTGAAATTTGGCATGGCCATTCTCACATCAATTGATGGCCACGCGGAACAGACTGCTAAGGCTAGTGTAAAGAGAAAATCGAGATGACTGGAAAATGAATGACAACGGAGATTTGATTCTAAGTCCATTTCTACTGAGCCAGCTTAGAACCCATTACATTTGTTACTTCGGGTTTCTGCAGAAATACTGACGGATACCACAAACATAGCCTCTTTCATTTAGGACAGAGGTGACCAACTACGGCTACAGGTCAAGGCCAACCTGCAGCCAGTCTTACATGGCAGTCAAGGAAAGATCGATTTTTATATTTTTAAAGGACTGTAAATAGACAACACTCCCCTCTCCAACACAAAGAGTATGTGGCATGGGCTTACAGGTACCAGAAAATACTTACTATCTGGCTCTTTATGGAAAAAAAAATTACCATCTAGAACTTCTTCTTATCCTCCTCCATCTCTGTTCCGACACAGGTCATCTGAATGAGTGTCTAATGTGACGAGACACGTAGAGAAGTAGACCCATTTACCATCTCAGAAATGAAAGCCAATTCAATGGATGATGATTTATTGCTCTAGGAATTCCTCTTCTGAGAATTCTAAATTTTTAGCCAATTGTTAGACTCACACCCATTTCAACGTTGCCTTTGATATTTTAAGAAGATGTTCTCCTTACACTCAAGGGCTTGCTAGCTTTTGGCCAACTGCTGTGACGGCTTTACCTTTCCTCGTGCTGGTGGGAAGTGGCTTCGGAAGGCCCGCAGCCGCCTGGTTATTAAAGCTTACCAAAACAACTTTCTTAATTAAAGACCCGTGATAACCCTGACTCTCCTCCCCTCGGGTTAGTACATCAAGCGGATGTAGCTGCAGTCTTTTTCAAAACTTAACCTTGCAGGCTTCAAGTTGACTTTTTCTCCAGGATTATATGGGATGAGGGAAGGAAGAAAAAGGTTATGGGTTTTCGGATCCATGAATGTAACACCCTTTAGCTTTCCATCAAACAGTAATTCAATATTTACCAGAAGAAGATGTTTAGGCTTGGAAATTTCTACTTGCTTCTATCTCAGCAGAAAAACATTTTTTGGGGGGGTACCCTTATGTATACAGTTTGAGAAGGTAGCAAAGCATGACTCAAACATGAAAACTATTCTAGATAGACCGTCAACTCCTGGTCCCTGGGAGAGGAATCACCCAGGCATACTGGAAGTTCTACAGCATCCAGGTAACCTGTGGCCCTGTTGTCCTACAAACAGACCTGCCACCACCACCCCCACTAGGAGGATTAGCTACACTTCTATTATCTTTGCTAACACATCTGTTGCTTTTCATCAGCGTGAGCAATGAAAAGCTGAATGTGGTCTTCTCTTAATTACTTGAAAGCTGGCTCTCTAATCATAAGTTCTACTTGGCACGGATGCCCATGGCTCTGACTGCCCAAACGGTTTGGTGTCAGCTTTTTCGTTTTATTAAGATTGATGGAGGCTGTGATGAAACATTAGTAGTTGAGATGCCTGCCACCTGCAAGTGCTCAGCTGCTTACAGTCTTTTTCTAGAAAATGTTTCCATTTCCATACCTGCCTGCATACGTGACCATTTTGCTTTAGGAACCATGTTTTTCCGAAGACAAAAGAGCCTGAAAGAATGAACCATTGCATTTAATAAAACATATATCCCTATGCCACCATCATTTCTAGATAATATAACCTGGGGCAAAGACAAGTGAACCTGGTTTAAATCACAGTTCTGCTAGTAGAGAGCTTTGCAGCCTCCAGAAAAAACACCCACTCCTGGGGCTTGGTTTATCAACAATAATCACCTTTAAAGCATACAATGTTGCAAACACTTACAATGGATTGTCTCATGAATAATCATCTATGCTCAGCGTGACTCCCCAGGGGAGAGTCATTATTTCCTAAATTTACAGAGGAAGAAATGAGTAAAGGTGAGATAATTCAGACAGAGTGACCACATATAATTGTTACATTTTCCTGGTTATAAAATAATCTACATCTAAATAATTTCCTTAGCAGGGTCAAGGTCTCAGCTAATGAGCTGCGGAGAGGCAAATTTCATTCACAGGTCAGTTTGTTCCAGGACACTTGGTTCTTCCCTACTCGTGCTTTCCAAAACCTTTAAGATGTAGGGACTCACCTAGATCATCCAGGATCCATTCTAGCCTTAACATTCCATGCATCTAAACATCCCTGCAGAAGGATTAAAAGATGATCATTCCTTAAAAGACCAACCACTAGCAATGAAAACAGGAGGGAGAAGCCTGCAAAAAGTGGATTGCAACCGTTAAGAATCAAAGCACAGGGACACCTGGGTGGCTCAGTCGGTTAAGAGTCTGCCTTGGGCTCAGGTCATAATCCCAGGGTCCTGGGATGGAGGATGGAGACCTGTGCCTTGGGCTCTCTGCTCAACAGGGAGCCTGCTTCCCCCTCTCCCTCTCCCTCCTTCTGTCTACTGCTCTCTCTCTCTGTCAAATAAATAAATAAAATCTTAAAAAAAAAAAAAAGATTCAGAGCATAGATCCAGAAATTGCTTTTAGTTTCCTAAGAGCTCCAAAGACTCAGGGCTACTCAAGCTTTCCCCATATGTATATGTCAGGCTACGAACCATTAAATCTTAATTAAATCACTCAAAAATCATATCCTCAGAGGAGAACAAAAGAGTACGGGTTATTTTTGAAAAATGACATTGCTGCTTTCTATTGATTTGTTTCAAAGTGACCGCTTTATCCCTTTGAAGCACAGACAGAGTCTCCCAGGGAAATAGTTGAGCTTGTATCTGGTAGCATCACCCATATTCAAGTCACTACAAGAACTGGTGCCCATAGCGAAGATGGAGATGAGCAGGGAAAACCCATCGGGGAAAGCATGAATCTGTCACGGATCGGACTGCCAGATGATTTTCTCACTTTGCCCCTCCACAGAGAGCTTTGGAGCGTATGTAGGACGGAAAGGGAACGTCAGGCTGCGGATGACCTACTAGGGATGAGGTCAGCAAGATGGGACATCTCTGGGGACATATCGTCAAGTGGTTTAGTGGCCTCCCTAGGGGCCTCAAATAGGACAAAAAGTGAAGAATTAGGAATCCAGATTCAAAGACGGGAAAGGATCATATATCAAACCATCCCTTTTCTATGTAAGGGTTGAATTTTGTCACCCAAATAAATATCACTGGAGGGTGGGGGAAGCGGAGTGAGCGTGAAGCTTGAGAAACTATCTGGTTCCTGTAGATCACTTTGTCATCGGGTTAAAGCCAAGGGCACCAGAGATGGAATGGCCCGCTCAGGTCTCCAAGTTAGAAAAGTTTTCTTATTCCCCGGACACGACGGGCTTGGAAATGTTTTAACAGCGTCTAATCAAAGTCCAAAGCCTATAGATTCTTGAAAAGTCAGCCAACTCCAGAAACTGAGAAGCCAGAAGAAGCTGATTTTCACACGTGATAACTATTTTCATAGCATTTACACGACCTCTCTGGGCCTGGAATTCGGTGAGATGACACATTTGACCTCGAGTCAACATTCTGGACTCCTCTTGGTTTACATACGAAACGCAGGGTAGCTCGGTATCCAGCTCGCGGGACCCCCCCACCCCACCCCCCAACACACACACCCAGCTCCGCTTAGACACCTGCTGGAAACAGCCTTTCCCCGGGACTCCCACTCAGTGATTTCAGAAATCTGTGCAGTAGCCCAGGCCACCTGAGGGCGGTACAAACGGAGCGTTAAGGACCAGAACTTAACACAAGGCCGGCGCTACAAGCAAGACTCCAAGGCGCGCTTAAAAAAGTCATCCATCTCATTGTTTCCAAGGAACCGGCAGAAATGTAACAGCTTAACTTCTGCCGGTTAGAATCTCCTTGGCTTCTGGTTTAGGAAACAGACTCTCAACAGAGGACACAAAGAGGGCCTGGGCTTTGGGCATCCCCCGCAGACCCTGTCGAGGCCAGGAGGTCCGCAGCGTCCCAGCGGACCAGGTGCTGCCATTTACCCCAATTACGGACAAGCCACCTCAACTCCCCACCCCCCAGGGAGCTTCTTGCAGAGCCGGGACACCAACCAAGGCTAGTCCCTACAAAGGCAGGGGTCCCTCAAGCCAAAGGCAGCGCCACGGCCTCCTTCTCCCACCGCAGTTCGCCGGTCCTGGGAGGCCAGGCGCCGGGACCGGTGTTGGGGGGTTGACCTAGAGTGTCTGGCAGTCGCGTCCCGTTTTCGGACGATCCAGTTTGAGTTGTGGGGTTGGGTTTTTGTAACACTCCTGGGTGCAGGCAGAAACTCCTTCTCGGGTTAGGCGGAGGGGCTGGAGCGCGGGACCGGCAGATCAAGGCTGCGCTCGGGCTGGGGCCGGGACTCGGGGACCCGGGAACCCGGAGCCCCGAGCCCGGGCGGCCGCGGGTCGCCCCCTCCAGGCGGCGGCAGGCAGCGACCGGTCCCGCGTCCCGGCGGCGGGGACGCGCTCCGGGAACACCGTCTGCTCCCACCCCGGAGGGAGCGCGCAGGGGAGAGGGGGCCCGGACACCACCCTCCGCTCGCCGCCACCTGCGGATTGGGGTGCCGGACCGAGGGTCCCTGGGTCCCCTCCTCGTTCCCCGGGGCTCCCGCCGAGCGGTCCCATCCCTGGAAAAGGACCCCGGGTGTCGGGGCGAAACCGGCGCTTACCCGGAGAGGGGCGTCTCCTCCGCGGAGGCCGAGCTTCTAGGTCGGCGGGGAAGGTGAGGCTGCACTGCGCGGGCTCCGACTCCGGCTCCCGCGCCCGCCGCGCGCCCTGCGCCGCCGCTCCGGCTCGGACTTCCTCTTCCTCGGCTCGGCCCCGCCGCTCGGCCGCGCTCCCCGGCTCGGCCGCGCCCGGGCCCGCCCCTCCCAGCGCCGAGATGCCGGCTCCGCCGCCCAGAGCAGCGGATCTTCGGTCCCTCCTCCCCGCAGCCCCCGGGCGAGCAAGGTGGGGAGGAGGAGGGGGAGAGCCCAAGAGCGAGATTAAGCACTTGGACTTGTCCCTGGAGCGTTGCCAACGAGTGCAGTCAAATTACAACCCCTGGGGGATTTTTTTTTTTTTTAATCCCAGCTACCGTTTTCGCAGACACATCATTTTTCTTCATTTTCCGGGATCCTCGGGTCTAGCTTTCTCTTGGACGTGATAATTTCCCATACGATTTCCTTAAAATAATACCAAAGATCATTTTTTAAGTCAACATTCTAGTACTGCACAGAAGCTTTGGGGTTATGCTATGTAAAAAGAGGGGAGAAGCTCAGGTTTCCAGACATTATTACCCTAATCACCTAAGTTAATGTACCAAATAACCTTTGCTTAGAGAAAGTAAAAGTGAAAAGGAGCGAAGACGACGACTAACCTTTGAAATAGCCTGATAAATGTTTAAAGGCGCCGGCTCTGTAGTAGAATTATGACTTCAGTCAAAGGTGCCTAGGATGACGGTCAAAGGCAGGCGAAGTGATTTCTTAACACTTATCCCATCCAAAGCAGATAGATCATGTGTGCCTATGGACTCCATTAGGTTTTGTAATTTGTAGGGATGCATTCTCATATTACTTGTTTACAGACCTTCAGTGTTACCAGTTATTAGCTATATGACCTTGAGCAAATTAGTTACCGCCTCTGTGCCCCAGTTCCCCCATCTGTAAAATGGGGATAAGTAATGGTAGTGCCTACCCCAGAGCTGCTGTGTGTGATTTAAGCAAGGTAATGCGCAGGAAGGTCTTAGGAGTCCAAGCCTGGATGATAAAGCCTAGGTACATGTTAGCTGTTACTGTTTTTTTTACTTTCCCTTTTCATCGGCTTTTGTGCATGTACATGATTATGGAGAGCAAAATAAAGATTGGAAACAAGGTTTTGTGCAGTAAGGCTACACAGTGTCACTGTTCTCTCCCAACAATGCCCAGTTTATGTTCAGTTTTACAATTTATTTTGTCTCCGCGACTGACTTGTATTACCTAAAGCGATGAGACGGGGTTATGCTTGGACTGCACTACCACGGAAGATTTGCAATGGGACCAAAACAGATCGTTGCCATCCTCAAAGCATCGTTTCAGATGCTCTTGCAATAACCTTGTGAGGTCGACAGGACAGGTGTTTAATCACAACCCTTTCCGGCACATGGAGCTCATACAAAACCGTGCCTATTACCCCATCTGTCTCTGTTGTTACTCGCAACAGAAGTGAGCAGGAATACCTCGCATGTGTACAACACATTTGTGAGCTAGTATCACATGGACGGTCTTTATCACTCCTCTGAGGTGGCTGCTGGTCTCACTTGACACTCAAGGAGCCTCAGGCTCAAAGAAGCTAATTGATGTGCGTGTGTGTGTGTGTGTGTGTGTGTGTGTGTGTGTGTCTGCCGGATAGGGTGTTAGGGACAACTCTGAAAAGAAGGGACGAGAACTAGGGTTTCCCGATTCCTTGAAAATGCTCTCTCTGCTATTCTACTCCCCGACCCCACATCCTCATACATTTGTGTGCACAGAGGACTTAGAGAAGCCCTGTGATCTGACCCTTAGCCGCAGACTCTATGGCTTCCTAGCTGCTCACCCGTAGGCAGATAACAGTTGTGGACTTTGGTTCTTTATCTATGGAATGGTTATTATTCACTTCACCTCAGTTTATTAATGAGGTGAGAGGTGGGAGGTAGGAAGTGTAAACAGGTACATGAGATCGCTTTTATTGATACCGAGTGCCAAGTCCAGCACGACACACCTAATCTACATTGTCATTCCTGATTTCCCAAATGAAGGCAGTCCACCATTCAGATCACTAGAGATCTTGAAATCACCTGATCTATCACACTGGGTCCAGCACTTTGCTCGACTCCCAACACAACAGATATACAAAGTTCCATGGGTGCGTATATGAATGATGGATGAAAGAAAGAGCAAGGCAAGAGTCGTGAACATGCTACTATGTAGCCTTTGTTAGTAATATGCTACTCTCCCCTTTAAGGAAAAGAACCCAATGGAATGACTTTTTTTAAAAAAAGATATTTTTATTTATTTGACACAGAGAGAGAAAGAACACAAGTAGGCAGAATGGCAGGGAAAAGGAGAGGAAGAAGCATCCTCCCCGCTGAGCAGAGAGCCCAATGTGGGGCTCCATCCCAGGACCCCGGGATCATGACCTGAGCCAAAGGCAGACATTTAACTGACTGAGCCACTCATGGGCCCCTCCAATAAAATGACTTTCTAATGGCACATCTAGTATTAGGAAAATTCTTTGAGTGAGAGGTGTTCTTATTATTAATTCCAGTATCGGTCAAGGTCAAAAAAAGGAAAAAGGAAACTACTCAATGTATTTACAAAAGAGAGATTTTATGCAAGGACTTGACTCCACACGTGATGGAAGAAGCGGGAATCCAGGAGAGATGATGAGGCAGCCCAGGAATGATCAACAGCACAAAGCCACCCCTTACTCCCGCAGACGGGAGAGATCAGGAGAGGGGTTGTTCTGGATGGAACTTGTCTTTGAGAGCCGGAGACAAATCCACTGCCTTAGCCACTTGCAGAAAGGGAGAGAAACACCCTTGTGTGTTTTTTTTTTTTTTAACCTTTCTTTGGCCCATAACCCAACATGGGTTGAACCCAACCTATAGGGGAACCTGGAACACTCAGTCTACAGGGGTGCTCAGTTGCCACCCTTGTGATCCTGTGATCCTGAGCAGGAAAAGGGCCAGGAGGATCTGAGGACACCCAGCCCAGGCTTAGCATATCCCTCAAAGCATACCTCTCTGTTCTCAAATAGGATTGGATCTACCAATGATACTTCTGCAGAAGTAATGCTCTTGCTTTTTGACATTACTGAGTGTCCCCCATAACATCTCATTCATTCCTCATACAGACCTGGTGATAGATACTTTAACCCCTAAATTACAGACAAGGTCGCAAGAGATTCAGGGAGTTTCAGTGATCTGATCAAGGCCACACAGCCATACGTGGCAGAACAGGTTTTGGCTCTTCTGCATGTCCCACTAACTCAGCTGTTTCTAATGAAAAGCACTGTCATCATACACAATCTTGTATAGAATTACATTTCAGGGTCACCTGTCCACGCACATATGGGAGTTAATGTTTGCAAAGCTTACAGAGTTAAAAGGCTGGATCATGCCTTGCTTTCCTTTTATGACTTATGGTGATAACTTTTATGATGCCGATGATGGCTGTGCTGAATTTATGATCACACAAGATCAGAAACATTGTGTCCGCTGGATTACAGGAGCACCTCAGGAAAAACATGGGATCATTTATTCATTCTTTTTTTTTTTTGAAAAGCTATTTCAATTTTAAATTTGATTTTGTGAGGCTTTCAGGAAATGCTCTAGAATATTCTGGCCATGTCAGAGAGATTAGGGTGAGCGAAGTGTCTTGTGGTATAGAGCCTCATGTAGGGAAGTCAGAAAACCAAGAGTGTAAGTACACAATGGGACAATGGGGTGGCAAGCTCCTTCAAATGATTTCCAGCCAGGAGTGGAGACCAGCATTGGTACTGATGCTGGGGAATCCCTGATCTGATCCTTCTCAAGCCTCAAATTAGCTAGAAGATTTAAAAATTAAGAAACTGTGCTGATCTCCAAGAATAGAAGATAAAATAAGAAATATCCACGATGATTAGAAGCCTGCTGAGTTGAGTCTAAAAGTACGTGGAGGATTTGGGGGCCATTTGGAAACCCTGACACTTTGTAGTATCTCCATTGCTGGTCTGCAGCACCATCTCCAAAATTCCCCTCCCTAGAAGCCGAGAGGATTAAGACCTGGTGTCCAGGAGGCAAGCGCGAATTCGTTATCTAGCAAAGGATAATTTAGTAAAGGATTATCCTGCCCATTATTGAACTAGTCTATCGATCTTAAAAAGCATAATTTCCTGTTGGTAAAAGAAGCTCCAGTAGAGGAAGAGGACCCCAGAATCAACCAGGGTAGGAAGAGAACAAACGGGCACCAACAAATGCCAAAAAAGAACAGAAATCTGTGTGGAGAACAGAAGTGAGCAGTGTAAATTGCTCATAGTCAATACCGTACTTTTGTTTCTTTCTCTAATGCCTAAATTTCCTCAATTTTGACCAATATAGTAAAGTAAGACACACATGTACCTGCTTTCTAAATATTGATATTTGCAGGAAAAAAAATTCCCCCCAATTCAAAACTTTTAATATGTCTTAGTTAAACGAAATCTAGTATTGTTTTATGCAAATGGCCTGAACAGCTTTGTAATAGAGAACACTCTTCATCGTCTTACATGCAATAAAGCAACACTGGACAGTTCATGCTTCTGCTTCAAAATTAGTTGCATTTTCAAGTTTATAACAGTACATGTGTGGAAGCTTTTAAAATTTAATGTATTTTTAAAAAAGATTTTATTTATTTGACAGAGAGAGATCACAAGTAGGCAGAGAGGCAGGCAGAGAGAGAGAGGGGAGGAAGCAGGCTCCCTGCCGAGCAGAGAGCCGATGTGGGGCTCGATCCCAGGACCCTGGGATCATGACCTGAGCTGAAGGCAGAGGCTTTAACCCACTGAGTTACCCAGGCGCCCCAAAATTTAATGTATTTTTAGAGCTGTTTTCTCTGTGTCAGAGGTGTTTGAGGGAGGAGCTGCTTACAACTTTATTTCTCGAAAATATGATGTTTTGAAGTTCTCCATAAGAGTCCTACCATAGCCCTTGGAATCTTGTAGAAATGTACGTATGGGGCGTGGGTGTTTTTGGCTGTCACTATGGGAGGTAGCATCGACTGGTGGTAGGGTACCAGGGTCAATAAACTTTCTTCAATGCTGGCATAGTCCCGTACATGGAGAGTGGTCCCCTCCTAAACACCAACAGCATCTCCTGAAGGACCCAGTCCCTGTAGAATGGGCATCACAGATTCATATGCCTTCTGGGGCCAACCCAGTTTAAAAAAAATTGTTCAACAGCTCAGAATTGTTAGAATGTGGTGCACACTTAAGGCATATCATTCAAATTTTCTTTAACACTGTTTTGGCCAAACATACACTCTCAAAAGCCAGGAGCTTCTTGCAGACCTCTACTTTGCTCCTTCCCTTTCACTTCCATTGCTTTGGATAACTTTTCAGACAAAATGAAAGAAAGGCTCTTTCTTCCCTCCTCCATCTCCTCCCACATCTTTCTTAAAGACATGATCAACTGCATGGGGAAAGACGACTAGAAAATGCTTTTCTCCTTTAAGAATTCAATGCCATGGTTGCTATAATTGAAGTGATAAAATGAGTGGGGGGGAAATCAGACCATTTTTAACCATGAAAATTGAGTTAGTGAAAAATTTAAATAAGGAACTGATGACAGAAGCTTCTAACGTGTTCTGTCATCCTCCTGCGTCTCCTCTTTTCCGATGCTGATGGCATACAACAAATCCTTACAAGTTAGTAGACATAACAACGAGGGCTACTGGATTCTGAACGCCTACCATGTTTTAAGTCTACATCAAGATGCTCTGTGTCTTATCTAATCTTCACAATTAAGTGTATTTTATCCATTTAATAAGTGAGGACACCAAGGCTTAGAGAACTCAGGTGATGTGGTCAAGGCTTTATAAATAGTAAGAAGCAGCGCCAGAATTTGGAATCAGGCCTGTGATCCCAAACCTGCTCTAAGTGCCATGTACCATTGAGATGAGTTTCTCTGTGCATCAGCCATCTTCATCTCCCCATTTTGGTTACCTTCTACAAGTTCACAACCGGTAGTCATGACTTCTACACAGAAGTTCATGGGTTAAGCACACATGAATCCCAATAAGGAATTACTGTAAACATCTGCAGTTCAAAATCTTTTCCCCTCAATCTGATATCCAGTAACTCTGCAAGTGGGAAGTCTTTCTAAATCATTTGTACCAAAACCTGCCCTAACCTGAACTCATTATGCAATAAAGACCCACCTTCAGTGATTGGAGACTATTTGTAGTTTTTGCCTTTAATTCCATTGGGTATGAATTTTTCATTTAGCTGCAGAAATATGAGGGTGATTGATTTTGGGGTGCCATCCCAGACTCCTGAAAGATTACTATTTCATATATGGTATATGCACTGTATTGCCTTTCTAAAAGTCCCCATCAAAAAACCCCTAAAATTTTGAATTACAGATTATGAATATGGAGATTCTAAAAGCCCACATAATATATTGAATAGATACTATTAAAACTCTATTTCCTGAATGGTAAGAAACAGTGGCATGTTGGAGTTGGCGTGTACTAGTTTGCAAGAGCCGTTAACATTTCCAGAATTTTGTAAGCCAGTGGATGTTAAGTTGAAATCTGGTAGAAATCAACCATGGTAGGAATATTTACACTGCAGAAAGTAGCAAATGCTACAAAACAGGCTTCCCTCCTCTGCCTCTCCCCAAAGCTCCTGTCTTGCCCTGAAGCTCATTATTAAACTTTTACCAGCACACCGCTGAAGTGGGGATGAAATAAGAAAGGGGGGGGGGAAATGCCACACAGTGAGCTTCCCCCAGTCTGCCCTCCCTGCATGCTAGAAGGTGTTAAGGGACAGTCTAGGACAAAGAGAAAATGTAGTGTTGGTTTCACTGGAGCGAAACATTTTTCACAGACTATCTTAATCTTTTTGTCTTGGGGATGATTTCGACAGTGCTGAACAGGATTGTCAGTGCATTGATTGAGACTTCTCAGGAAACAAGGGCTTAGAGGCTTGGGTAACGTGGCCAAGGTTTTATAACAAGTAAGACGCAGCAGGAAATTTGGAGACACACGGGCATAAGAATTTAAGTATTCGAGGAGCATTTTATTGGTAACATCAATAAAAGGAGATCCTGTGGAATTGCCTTAGAATGTCCACCCAAGTTCTCCCCAGGGAATTCAGTATTGTGAGGTTTTACTGCCACCAGGTTGGGACAGTCTCAGTTTTATGAGTGTTGTGATCAAGATCCAGGTGTAAATTTTTATCTTCCTCCTCCTCTTTGTCTCTTTTTTAGAGGAAGATATGAAAAATGGTCAGATTAAGGTTTTACCATGCAAACATGGTTCACCAAAGCCCACTAGAAATGAAGGGACTCTACAATGTTGTGCAGGGGCTGAGCAAAGCCTTCACGATATTGCCAATCACGAGGATTCCGTGGGTCCCATGCCTCCTGCATTCAAGTAGGCAAGAAGTGTAAACCTTATGTGCTGTGTGGAGTATATGGATTAAAGCTGAAGCACATGGGAGGCTCAGTTAGTACATGAACCAACATACATTTGGAGGGAAAATATTTTTAGCCCAAAGAAGCCCATCTATACTGCTACCTTCAAACGAAGTTTAGCGATTATCCACTTTTCCTTTTTTTTTTTTAAATTTTCAGGCTAACTCCACTACCTGTGAGGAAAGGAATTTTATACCCAAGATCTGAATGCAAATATTGTAGAAAGGAATAAAAAGGGAACTGAATAATTATGAAGAACAAAGTGATCAGCAGAAAGGGGGAAAAGCCCCATAATTATTCTTATTCATTTACATCAAAAATAAAAGGTCTTTGAGACTATAAATTGGCAGTGCTCTTTCAGACCCCATCGTCTCAGAAATAATGATCTAGGGCCATCACTGAGGTCTCTCTAGTAACACTTTAGAAGCTACTGGCAAATTTAGAGACTTAGGATATTAAAAAAAAAATGCTATTCCTTTTTTCCTTTCCATTTTAAGTGGTGGCAGGCTATGTTTCCTGAAGAATAAAACATATATTATCCCAAGCAAAAACTCTAGAAAGGAAAGTTCCAGTGAACTTTCAAGGTTGTTCTCACATCAACTGCAAAATGTTTCTGAATAGAATGATCTAGAACTGGGTTTTCATATTACACATGTCCTAAGCTAAAACATGAACTTTGGATTATAGCTCAATGTAACCCAGTCCTGTAAGACAAATGGAAGATTAAAAATAAAATTAAGTCCCATGATATTTTCAAAAAAGAAAAAGAAGATTCATTTTGATTGGGGAATACTAATACTTGAAAATATGAAGACCTGAAATTTAAACAGAGTTTAATGATGAAGAAGTTATCAGTAGGCTAATGGTGCTCAGTCTTGGAAGAAAGGTGAGACAATATGGGAAACAAGGGTGATCAAACAGCTGAGGGAGGAAGCTGAGATTTCTCTTCCATCTCTTGGAACTCCTTGGAAAGAGAGGACTGGAGACAGTGTCCTTCTAACCCCGAGATACCTTCTTTGAGTTAGCACGATCAAGCTTTCTGATTTGCTAAAACATGGTGGACTGAGTTTTTGTCACACACACAATTTATTTATTTATCTTTAAAGATTTATATAATTGTTAGAGAGAGGGAGACAGAGAGAGCACAAGTGAGTGGGAGGAGGGGCAGAGGGAGAGAATCTTCAAACAGACTCCCTGCTGAGCAGAGAACCCCTTGCAGGTATCGATCCCATGACCCATGAGATCATGACCTGAGCCAAAACGAAGAGTTGTGCTCAAATGACAGAGATACCTGGCACCCTACCTGACCATCTTGTCTTTCCTTCTTCCACCAACAGTTTTCAGTCCACCAAATCCACCAATAAAAAGTGGTCCCACATCAGAGCGTATCATTAGCATGTGACTTTCTGGGTTCGTGGCTGGAATGTGCTTTCCTGTGTGTTCTTGGAGGACATGCACTCTTCCTCCAAAGAGCGGCTCTAGTTCCACTTCTTGTGTCTGGTTTTCCTAAAATCCCAGTTCCTCACTCAGAATGTCCAAACTGTGCCCTGCGTCTATTGTCTTCCCTACAAACTGCAACAAGGACCAAAATCCTTTACCCGCTAGGCACTCGAAGTATAATTATTGACAATGATAGAATAAGGTGGGCGAGACACTGAATGTCATAATGGTCAGCTTGCATGGACACGATTTTTTTGTTTTTAAATTGACATAGTTGAAGGTCGTCATCCAATAAACTGGTTTATTGATGGGTTCTTAGAGCCACAGCTTCTCTACCAAAGTGTTTTTTTTAATAGACGGCTAACTACTTGGCAGGAGCGTAGGGCATACATAAGCTGAGATTGGATTAAAAGTAACTTTAGTGCCTTACTCGGGTCTCTCTTCACAGAAGAGGGCATTCTCTCAGTTGCTGTAGAACTTTCTGGAATCTGAGGCTGTTCAGTTTCATTTAATGAGTGTGACGATGCTGTAAATCTGTGGTCGCTACATCCGAAGTGAAAAATCACAGACTGACAATTTTCCAGAACTGGAAAGAAGTTGGAGACGGTCTAGTGCCACTTTTCAAACAATTTTCCAAATAACTCCTGTCAAGAAAATAAAATAAAAATGCCAATTTATTCATGAATGACTAATATGTGGAACAGTTTTTTATAAGTGAATTCTGCTGTGAGAAGAGATAGACCCAGTCATGGAAGTAATGGTCTACATAGCGGCTTCCCGTGCGGCTGGGTTACAGCCCGTCGCCTGGTGCTGTGGTGGGGGTGGGGGACTTTCTCAGCAGATCTGTCAGTAGAATCCTAAATGTGAGGAGGTGAGAAATACCGTCTATACCAGCCCATGAAATGGAGGAAGTACTCTGGGGCACAGTGTGCTTTCCTAACAGGATTATGAAGTGGATTTTGTTTTTTGTCTTGGGTTTTTTGTTGTTGTTTGTTTGTTTTTAGCTAGAAAAGCCCTTTACTCACTTCTTGGGGTTGGCACAGCATGGTGGAGGCAGAACGATGTGGTCTAGTATTGCTGAAGTATCTTCAATGGTTTTCCCCTTGGAGGGGCAGTCTGTGATGTACTGGCCTGCTTATGTAGACAGTAGCTACATTAATGCACAAATCAATGAAGGTATTCATTAATCCATCTGACATTTGCTGAGGCCCATGTATGTGCCAGGACCATGCTAGACACAGGTGAGCAAAGGAGATGCTATTCTAGTCCCCATGGAATTGTCATATAATGGGTAGAAAAGACTTCAATGACATGATCCCCAAATCAGTATAAATCAGTATAAATTGCCAACTGTGGAAACCAAAGGATGTAGACAGAGAAATTAATGTACTCTAGAGGTTCAGAGGAGTTGTCCCTAAACCAATGATTTGATCTGGGATAAGAAGAATGAGTAGGAGATAACATAGTTAAGGGGGAAGGGATGAAGACAGAGTGTTCCAGGCAGAGAGAACATTTGCCGTCAATTCAAAGGCCCTGGGGCAGGATGGTCAGTCACTAGGGAAAAGATTGGAGGATGTTGAGTGAGGAGGGGACCCAAGTCAGAGGCTGTTGCTTGAACAGAGGCTGTGGGTGCTTGAACTGAGTAATTGGCTGCAGGGGGCAGAGAAATTGGGGTCAGATAGGTGAGGTGCAAGGAATTCCAGGTCAGTGTGCTATGAAGACCAGGAATTACGAGTCTGGTAGATTTGCAACCCAAAGCATGTTCCTGAGTTTCAGTTTCCTAATCTCTAAAAAAAGATTGCATTTGGAAGAAAGCCAAGAGTGGTTTTCCTCTTACTCACTAATCAGGTGACTATTACAGAGATTAGTTAACTACTTCTTTGCATTTCAGTTTGTTCATCCAGAAAATGTGGATGTTCCTGAAGATGAAGCCAGGATGGGGTGGACACAAATTCTAAACTAAATTTTCTAAACTGGCACGGAAATGAGATATTTCTTTATTTCACATTAATCTATTGAAGCCGGTTTTGTGAGTAGGTTAGAAGTTGTCTTATCTATTTGGTTGACACCAAATGGAGCTCAATTTGAATCTCAGCTCCTCTACTTAATTGCTGTATTCATTTTCTATTGCTGCATAACAGATTTTTGTACACTTAATAGATGAAAACAATACCCATTTACTGTCGCATAATTTCCCAAGGTCAGAAAGCCAGTTTCACTCAACTGGGTCTTCCGCTGAAAAACTTCCCATGCCAGGTGTGGGCTACCATGTTCTCATCTGAGGTTTTGGCAAAGGACCTACTTCTAGGATCACTGAGTATGTTGGCAGAAGTCAATTTCTTGTGATTGTAGGACCGAGGTTCTGGTTTCCTTGCTGGCTGTCAGCCAAGGGTCATTCTCAGCCTCTAGAAGCATCTCTCTGGATCCTCCTGTGGCCCTCTCCATCTTCCATCTTTAAGCCAGTAGTGGTCCCTCAGGCCTCCTCATGCTTTAAATCTCTCTAACTTCTTTTCCCAGTGATAGGCAGAGAAAGCTCTCTGCTCTTATGTTTTTATGTGATTAAGTCAGGCCCGTGGATAATCTCCTTATTTTAAGGTCAACTGAGCCTTATGACATAATCATGGGGGTGAAGTCTCATTACCTTTACAGGTTTCAGGGATGAAGCCATGGACTCCTTGAAGCCATTTTCAGAATTCTGTCTACTGCAATTTCTCAAGTGACCCTGATGAGATTGCTGCTTAACCTGTATTGCTCTTAGTTTCTTCATCTGTATGAGGGAGTGAAATTATACCTTGAAGAATTATTGTGCTGACAAGTAAACTAAGATAGACACTGGGTCGAGACATAGCAAATATGTAACAAACGGAGTGAACAGTCTTTTCCCTATATCTCACATTCGGTTTTATACATTAAGAGCCTGGCTAACTCTTACTGCCAGATGAGATTATTTATTTATTTATTTATTGTCAAAAAGAGCAATGGGCCCTCTCCCTTACAGGTTTAGAAAGTTCTTTTAGTATGCTACTGTATGACACAACCAGGATTTGGTTTCTCTTAAGTAGCTGAGGACTGATGTATGCTGCATATAGGCATAAATTAAGAACTTGGACAAGAAAAGAACTTGCCAGAATTCAACCTCGGGGTGTTTATGTCTGATCTTAAAAAAAAAAAAAAATGTCTTGGCAGTAAAAGTAATTTCTTGGCGGTGGCGGTTGTGAAGAGGAAAACAGGGCTTTATATATAATTGCCAGAGTTTACTTTATCCTGCAAATTTTATGGGTAAATTCCCTCAAAGCCTATTTGCTTTTAAGACTGCAGAAACTGAAGAAAGAAAGCGTGGTTCTACCCTACTTTTTGAGTTGTGAAGATCGCAAAATCCTTGCACTGCACTGTTTCCTACATTCGTTCCATGCAACCGTTAAGGTCTTATAAAGTTCCCTTCTTTATTAATATGAGTTCCAACAAGAGAGCCAAGAGCCCTTAAATCCATCAACTGGCTCTAAGTCTGAGCAGCTGCATTCTGAGTCACTCGGAGATCAGCACAGTGAACCAGCTACCGTGCTTCCGCCCAGGAGAAGGAGCCCCCCCTCCCCGAAACGGTCATTCTCCACTAAGTCAGGCATATGCTGGTTGGGGTTAGGGGGAGTCAGAGCTGTAGCTCCTCACAAGTCTCCAAAGACAATGTGGTAGGTGGTAAGGGATCCAGGGACCTAAATACTGGTGTTAGTTGGAGAAGACTAGCTCCCGTTGCAATTTCAAGTGGCCTTTCAATTGCTTGCGGGCCCTCATTTCTCCAGGAATGCAAAGGAATTCATGATTTCTGCATATGAATATTTGCCTTGTAGAAGTATCTTTAGGGTTAATGGTATAGCGTGAAAAAGCATGATTTGAGTGGAGCATATTATCTGGTGATTATGCATTTTCTATGCTCTACTCCAAGGCTGAAGCCATAGATGATGATGAATGACACAGTCTTGGAGGACTGAGAAGAGAAACACGGTGCATGCGAGTTCTGCCCCATGCATCCCCAAATCTTCTGACCCACAAATATTCTCCACTCAATTCAGTCAAGTTTGGATAAAATGAAACCTCAGGAAAACAGGACTCACTGAATTTTCAGGTCACCAGAACTCTCTTTTGCAACATGTTACGTAAAAAATCTCTAGACATATTGATGCCTAAAAAGGTTTTCTTAAGATGATTGTCTGCTTTTCTCCCTGATACAATATTGTATTAGCTCAGAGTTACCTTTCTGAGTATTTATTCTAACTGTGTAATGCCAGGGATGACTAGGCCAAGGGAAGATTGAACGGGCGCTTGGATCTCATCATAGACGTCACTTGAAAACATGTCTGCATCTCCAACTGGTTATTTTCTTTCCGTTTACTGCTTTCTTCATCAATGGGACACATACAGTTAATCTATTTAACTGGCGTCCATTTAGTGTCTGGATAACTGACATGAGCTCTAACGTCCTACCGTCTAGCACTTTTTAATAAGACAGGATAAAAATACATACTATGTGCTACAGAATATATAAAAGAATGTGAGAGCTGGGAAAAGACATTTCATTCTGCCTACTGTTTTTTCAGAGATCGTTCTATTGCTAGATATTGCTAAGTCCTTTGCTTGCTTGGACAAGAAATATTTCATTAATATAACAAAGCACCCTATGAAAAAGCACGTTGTCCTTGCTTCCGTTGCCCTGATAGAGAAGTGGACCACTAGACAGGTTGGGAATTTTCTGGGGCCACCCAGCTAGAAGGTGCTGGACTTGGGTTTGAGTGTGGTTCTGTCTGGCCCCAATGCCCACTGACTTCTCTGTGCTCCTCATGGTAAGCACTGTAATGGTGGGTCACAGCCTCCTGGGAGAAGGGAAGCCTTGCTCTGCAGGTGGATGGAACTGACTGAAAGGGGTTTTCTTCAGAAGAGGTAACCACATCAGATGAACAAGTGACGTAACCCAGGTGACCCTTGGAGTGGGGCTTGTTTGAGACTCAGCTCCTGATGGGATGGCCCTCCCAGCCTTTTGGGGAGTGGTGTCAAAGAAGGGCTACCAGGCAGCACTTAGGGTAAGCTGCCGGGAACAGGGTGCCCATTCTTACCCTCAGCCTGGCATGAGGTGAGGTGGGCAGAAGACTAGAGTAGAGCACCAGAGCGGTGTTCTGCCCAGGAAGGAGCTATGGAATCCCAAAGGCGGGATGGTGTTCCACAAGACATGGCAACGCTGTCCCCTCAGAAGAGGCACACCCTGGATGTGCTTGTCATCCTGAGGCATGATAAACAGAACACCAAACCCCTTCCCTTCACTCATCAGGCTTGCGATCCCCTGGAAGTAACTCTTTTACTTTATTATGATTATTATTATTTTTAAGATTTTACTTATTTAGAGAATGAGAGAAAGAGCATAAACCGGGAAGACTGTCAGAGCAGGCTCCTTGCTGAGCAGGGAGTCCAACATGGGGCTCAATCCTAGGACTCTGGGATCATGACCTGAGGCATAGGCAGATGCTTAACCGACTGAGCCACCCAGACGCCCTTGGAGAAAACTACTTTAATATAAATCTTGAATGTTTTAATATGAAGATTTCAAAACTTGCAAAAAAGTTATAGTTGAGTATAATGGATACATGATAACTTAGAGACTAGCATAGCACAATGGTCCTTCTTTTAATATCTATCTTCCTGATGCTCCCAGGACAGATTGGACCTCAGATTCCCAAACACACTGTGCCGCATCCACACTCCCTTGAAAGAGAGTGACTATAGGAGGCAAAAGACTGCCTGACATGGAAAGCCAATGTTACCACTGGGGTACCGTCATCAGGCATGATTTATATACTGACAGAGAACCACGCTTGGTGATAAGCAGAGATGCATGTCTTCATGGCACAGGAGAGGCAGTGGGAAGGTTGCTCTTGATGATTATAAAGTCACATCAGAAATAGAATTTCTGAGGAAGTTTGAAAGGTAAAAGCATTTCCTTTCATATACCAAATCTCAGCATCTAAGACTTCCAGATTTTAATGGAAAGTCTTCAAAAAAGAGGGTGGGAGAAAAATGTCAGGTGCACCTGTCTTGTCCATATCCCTAAACTATGACAATATCTATTTAGTGACCTCAAGGTGGCCTCATGGCTGGTGGTAAAGATGCACCTGAAGCCCATTAGAGGATTTTATCACCTTCATAAAAACCTGACCCCAAAGCAATTCATCATTTGCCTTTGCGATGAAAGCAGAAGAAATTTTTGCAATTATTTGACAATAACCAATGTGGACGTGGGCTCCACATGGAGATAAAGAGGAAGACAGATGGTCAGGGGAGGATGACGTGCCCTTAGCTTGTCCCCTAATGAAATCCTCATAGGTGACATAAGCCACATCACTTTAGGAGAGCAGAGTAAGGATCAGTAGTTAATACATACGGAGGGAGAACTGATCCTTGGGGACCGGTGATGTGAGAATGCTTTTGAACTTTCTAAGTTCTATGCTGTGAGAGCTAACACGTTCAGTAGCGACAGGAAAAGCAAAAGAACTCAAAAGTGCCCAAAATGTGCGCTTTATCATCCAAGGGAGGAATATTTATTGTTAAGTTTATTAGTAATTCACCTAAACATTTCCAGTTTATGAGTTATCTAACTCTTGTTTGTTTTTCTCTAAGGAAAGCCTTTATCTGCAAAGATTTGAACCCTGTGTCTCCAGGTGTAAGAAGAGATTTCAAATTAAAAGAAAGCAAGAGAACCTGCACAATATCACTATCAAACCAGAGACCTAAGCAAGCAAAGGAGATGAACTTCCCCACCCTTAGGTTGAGAGGTTTTCCCTATTGAAATGGGGGAGGAGGGTATGTATCAGAGGTGGGGGTTCCTTCAGTTCTGTGTGAGCAGAATGGGTGACAATCCTATCTATCTGTGGGTTTCTTCTTCTGCTTATGCCTGTTAGGTGCGCTAATGACTGTGTGAGCTGGGGCATACGGCGGAGATTTCCAGAAGTGGGTAAGATACCCAAGCAGGAACATACAGTATCAATTTGATGATGCCGCATCTTCCTGAGCATGTAAGGAAAATCCAGTGTAAGGGGACAAATGTTTTGTTTATGGAATATAAAATTTACACTGCAGCATGTACTATGTTCTGTTGACTTTCTGCTTCCAACCTTTTCAAAATTAATTTTGAAACCATATAAACAATACGTTTAGGTATATGAACACCAAACATGAGTATAAATTTTCTAAATAAGTAAATGCATAAGGAAAAGTTCTGTAGATAGAGACAACAGCATGATCCTAAGGGTTGACTTAGTAGAGGCATGGGGGTAGGGCGGTTGGAGGAATAAGGCTGGAGCAGGGGTTGTTCTACAGGACTTTAGCCTCATCAGCCTTGTAACATTTTACATGAAGAATATTTTTTACTCATTTGCCTTATTTCTAGAAACCAGTGTAGGCTTGAAAACTATTTTTTTTAAGATTTTATTTATTTGAGAGAGAAAGAAAGTGCATAGACTGGTAGAACTGCAGACAGAGGAAGAGGAAGAAGCAGACTCCCTGCTGAGCAGGGAGCCCTGGGATCATGATCTGCATCAAAGGCAGACGCTTAGCCCACTGAGCCACCCAAGTGTCCTCAACTGCCAACTATTCTCGCACTTCAGTTCTCCCTACTTATGAGTCCAGGTGAATAATTCAAATGTGGGAAGTTGAAGATATGCCTTTTGACCAAAGTCTTGTGCCATTAATTGCTACTAATAAAGAAAGCAGACTATTGGAATTTGGTAGAATTGTTACATCCTCCAGATAGTTTTTTCCACAAGTTAAGCAACAATCCATTCCCTTCCCCACCCAATGGAGAATGATGTCCCAAAGCCCGACATCTGGTTCTAAAAAGAAAGCCATTGTTGCAGGCTCTGTGAAGTCCTAGCTGCAAGAACAGAAAGGAGTCCAGGAAAGTCCCTCCATCCACTTAACCCAGAGGAACCGATTCTTGGAACCAGTGGAGAAATGGAGGTGGGACAACATGGAAGCCAGCCAGGCCCTTTCACCTTGGCCTTCCTGCTGCGCCACCCAGCCCAGTGCTGCTGGGGGTGCGCACATCCTTGTCGGCCTGGTCCAAACACCGCCCTCACTCTGGCTCCTACTGCTCTCTTCTTATATGTACCTTGTGCTCTGGCCAAAGGAAACCACCTCCTGTTTCCTGAATATTCCCACGCTTTCCTGAAGCATGCTTGTTCATGCCTTTTTTTCCTACTGAAATCCTACTTGTCCTTCAAAGTCTAAGGCCAGAGTCCTTATCCAGTCTTTCTGAATCTGTCCAACCAGATGTCATTTCTTTCTCTTCTTACCCTGTCATGGTTTGAAGTTTCCTTATATCTACAGAGAAATACAGAGAGAGGGTGTGCCCCATGAGGGCAGGGTGGTGTTTGAGTTACGCCATCCGTTTCTCCTTTCTTCCCAGATGCCAGGTTTTAGTCTAGGATTTGGAGAAATAAATATGGTCAAGGAACTGTCCCTATTCTTTTGGAGTTCATGGTTTAGAGGTTCAGATAATTACCAACATTGACCCCGACCTCCCGAACTCACTCTCCATCCTTCGGAGCCGTTCTTCGAACACAGACACCTGACCTCTTCCTTGCAAACCCCATGTCTCAAGACAGAGAAGGCTCATTCTGCACAGACCCCGCGGGCCTGGATGAAACACCTGAGGGGAGCCCCCCTTTCCAGTGGAGGAGGGAAGAGAGGAACGTGAAGATACAAGGAGGTGAGCAATTCAGTCTCGGAAGCAGCAGTTACTTACTGTGTGATCACTGGAAGGACGTGGGACACAGCGAGGTCTCCCCGCTGCGTCCTTGTTTGCGCATGCGCCTTTTTGCACGCACGTGCGCATGCCCCCGTGTGTGCGCATGCGCCTGTGTGCACGCCTGAAGAGAAACAGCTGCTGTTACCTACGATGCTTTGAGTCCTCGCTTTGCCTTCCTCCCTAGAAGGGGGTGGTGAGCGGCCAGTTCTGGCCACAGGGTATTGAAGGACTGTCCCGTAGGGAAGGAGTACTTCCCTACAGTGGGAAGATGGAGAATTCAGCCCTTTCCGGGACTAGGTTCTTGCTGTGGGCACTCTTGAAAACGTCGTTAGCCTTACAAGAAGAAAAGAAAAAGGAGATGAAGAGGGCTGTGCCCCAGGAAGGCGGCAGGTGAGGGCAGAGAGGAGAAGGAGGCACTTCTGGCTGAGCCAGTGTCCCAAGAGAAGGAAAACCTTCCACTGGCCTTGTGTCAGTTTCCTTGCACAAGCTGCTCAGGCGTCTGGCTAAGTCCGAGTGCCTGGGTTCGAATCCTAGTTCTGTGCCTGAGGACTTGGGGTCCTGTGGCAGCTAATTTAACAACTCTGGGCTTCAGTTTCCTTACCTGTGGGGCAGCAAGTAGATCTTCCTCGTGGAATTGCTGCAAAGGCTTAAATGTAAAGTGATAAAAATAGCACTTGGACAGAATAAGTATTCAATCAGCGGTAGCTGGTTTACTGGAGCAGAACACAATAAATACGAGATCAGGTCTCCTACTTCTTACCGACCTAGTGTGATCAGGCCAAATTCAGCTACTGACAAGAATAGCGTGACAGGTCATTCTTCTTGACGTGGGACTGCTTTTTCCTATCTTTGGGGTGACCCCAAATCCCTTCCTCCCACCCTCTGGGATGTTTAGGACCCTCTGCTGTCTACCTGGCCAGTCAGGTGAAGTTCTCCTCCCGGGCCCCCAGCCAGGGATGTCCTTACCAGACAGAACTCTGACTCTGGAGTCAGGGTACCAGCATCTATGTTCCCTCTTGAAGTTGTAGAAACTCTTTGAGGACAAAAGCAGTGTCTAGGGGCACCTGGATGGCTCAGTGGGTTAAGCCTCTGCCTTCGGCTCAGGTCATGATCTCAGGGTCCTGGGATCGAGCCCCGCATCGGGCTCTCTGCTCCGCGGGGAGCCTGCTTCCTCCTCTCTCTCTCTGCCTGCCTCTCTGCCTACTTGTGATCTCTCTGTCAGATAAATAAATAAAATCTTAAAAAAAAAAGCAGTATCTAATAGCCTCTTTTCTTTTTTTTCCTCCACATTTTATAACAATGCCCTCTTCTATGTCAAATGCACAAACAGTTGTTTTTCATTTGTGTCCTTCTCTGGAAGGCTACTCCCCTTAGTGAGAAAGGAGTTAGGGTTCGATCATGCCAATGACTTAACATAGTTTCTCATTTTAGCCTCAAATTCTTGCCTTGGCTTAAGTGATGGTGGCATTTTAGGAATCAGGTACTGGTGAGAGAGAGGGAGTGGGGAGAGAGAGTTTTTGGGGTGGGAGGTATAAAGCTGGTCCAGAATAATTTCTGCTAGTTCTTAGAATCACACCACAGGGGCAGCCTGGAACTCTGCTGTTGTCACAGTCATCCTCGGTGCTCAGATCTGCTTAGCAAGCCCCATTTCCTGTACCCGCCAAAGGTGATTTGAAATAAAACCCCTGTGACTGCCTTTCAATTTTAAGTAACTAATATTTTTATACTTTAAAAGGAGGTTGAAGGAAGCTCGGGTCAGTATCCAAAGAACAATAGTTTATCAGGAAAAGTTTCATAAGTATTTTACTTGAGGCACAGATCAGATAAACATTCCTGTACCCATTTTACAGATGGGAAACTTCGGGGATGGGGGAACCTGACTCTTCAAGACTTGAATTTTTGTAGATTCCTGTAGTGCCTGTTTCAAACTGCCCGTGGGAGTTGTGGAGGACAGAGGTGGACGGGAGAGGGGTACACGGGAGCTTGAGGTGAATCCAGAGGGTGCTGGCCCTGGGCCAGCAGGGGCCCTAGCCAGAACAGCTGCTGACCAGCTGTCAGCACAGCTGTCAGCCACCTGCCCCTCCCCCCACAGGCTGAGCAGGGTGGTGGGTCTGGCTGTGCTCTCCTGCTCTGCCTTCAGTCCCACGCCCGGCCAATTTGCCCCCCCTTTTCTGACCCCCCAGCTGGGAAAACCAGACTCTGTGGCTGCTGCTGCCCTGGCTTAGAGTCTTCCATCTTCTCACCAGTTCTCACCTCCAAGCAGCCACGCAGGACAACAGTGGGGGGCTTGGACTGTGTCCTGTGCCTCTTCCCCTGCCCTGCCCCTGCCAGCCTGCCCTCTTGACCCTGATGGTCCCCACTCTGGCTCAGCTCGAACCCCTTGGTGTGTCACCCCAGGGGATGCTGGGAAAGGGACCTGTGACCCCCGCTGGCCGAGGGTCACAGAACTTTCTGGTGGCACACACGTTCGCCAGAACAATGTCAGTGGGTCAGCAGGGAAAAGTGCTGACGAAGGTGGACTTGTGCTGAGCGGGCCCCTGACACGGAGGACTGATGGCTATCTGTCCTTATCTCGGCTTTCCCACCTTCCCCCACCCCCGCGGCCCGCCACAGACTTTGAATGAACAAATTGAAGTCGAGGTCATCTGAAGTCAGCCAATTATGTTGCATTTTCTCAAGGAAAGGGGTTAACCTAAAGAAGAGGGTGCTCTTTTTGGAAGGATAGTAAATCCATGCTTCGCTTGGGTTTTCCTCCATTTTCTCTTTCCTTTGTTACTTATGCTCTTAGACCATCC
This sequence comes from Meles meles, assembly GCF_922984935.1. Classification (NCBI taxonomy): domain Eukaryota; kingdom Metazoa; phylum Chordata; class Mammalia; order Carnivora; family Mustelidae; genus Meles; species Meles meles. Next base: position 16,436,271 of record NC_060070.1, read on the forward strand.
TAGTCTTTCATTTATATTTACTTTCCTGTGTATGCATTTAATTACAAATGCAATCATGCTCCTGCAATATATTTAAAAATACTACTCTACTTATATAACTACGATGTGTCGAGATGTGTTTCAGGTGCTGTTACAGATACAAGGGAGTCTCTGCCCCTGGGACAGTTGGTCTGATCCCATGGCTGGGATACATACACAAGTATCCACACCACAGGTAGGATGCAGTAAATGTCACAAAAAGGACACAAAGACATTGCTATTGGAGCACAGAGGATAGTGAGCCCACCTGTAGGTAAGAGGTCAGGGAGGCTCAGGAGGTGAATTCGGTGTTGATAGACTGAGCACAATGGCATTGATTCCTTTGCGGGGTCTTTGTACAAATTGGAGACTCCACAAATTCTAGGCAGAAAGAGCAGCACAAGAGAAAACACAGAGACAGTCAATGACAAGTGGCCTTATTTTTATTGACTGATTTGTTGGGCAATTGGTCATTTACTGTGCAGCTGGCATGGTTCTGGGTTTGGGGATGCGGGAATAAAATAGACACATGAAGTCCCCACTCTCATTGAGCTTACATTCCAGGGGCAGGAGAAAGACACTCAGCAAATAAGGCTGTAACCTACCAGGTGGTGTTAGGCACTGAAATGAAACTATGGTAGGATCACGGGGCAGAGAGTGACAGGGGAAGGTGGTAGGGAAAGCCCTTTTGACAAATAAAAACCTGATGGATGTGAGAGCAGCTCTCAGTAGATCTCAGCAGCTGAAACACCCCATCAAGGGGAGTAGCAGAACATACTGAGATTGTCTGAGGAGCACAGGCGAACCAGGGGGGCATGCTTCAGAGGAGGTGAATTACAGGACTTGAGGCCAGAGAGAGTGTTGGGAGCAGACCACGTGACGTGTCTGCACAACAGTAACGACTAGGTATTTTATCCCGCGTGTGACATGGAACAGTGACGTGGTCTCCCATTTCTAAAACAGGACACTAGCTGATAGGGGAAAGGACTAGACACTAGGCTAAAATTGTGAGATGAGCTCTGAGTTGCAGGGGGGCATCTGTTCCTGGAGTTTACAGATAAGGAATTGCAGAAGAAATTAATTTCTTCAGGGAATAATCCTGGAGAAGTAATCTGAAACCAAGCTATGGGGTTTCTATCCTGAGAGCCAGACTAATGTCATTAGACTCTATTTTGTAGACAGTGAGGAAGCTGTTGAAAGGTTTAAGCAGGTAGGTGATATGATTGTTGTTTAGCTTCTAAGCACTATAAGTGAACACAGGCCCAGATCCTGGGACTTGAAGGATGTGGGTCCTACTTCCAACAGTCCCACCCCTGAAGTCTTGGACCACCACTGAACCATCCTATGTTTCCGTTTCTTCATCTGCTCCTCTCCCTTCTGCACTGCAAAAGGTTATTATGAGGATGTCATGATAAGAATATATATGAAAACCTTCAGTAAAGTGGGATACAGAACACCATAGCTAGGATGATGATGATGAGGAGGAAGACTATGATGAGGATGGAGAGAAAAGGGGATTTGGGATGAGGACTAGTTGGGGAGCTTTTGCCCCTGTCCAGGTAACCATGGAGCAGGGCTGAACTCAGGTGGTAAGAGGGGGAATGAGAAGGAAGAGACCAGTATCAGAGTCCTTGCAAAAGAAAAATCTCGAGCTCTTAAGAATGGGCAGCAAATGATCTGTGTTACAATTAGGGTAACAGATTTAGGGTAATACAGGCCATTGTGGCCACAGCCTGCAGGGAGACTTGTGAGTTTCCAAGCAGAGGGTATAGTAGCCACATGGGCTTACTGCAGTGATGGCAAGAGGGACAAAAATGGAGGACCAAAGGCCAGCCTGGTGTGGGGATGAAGTAGCAAAAGAGCCACTGTTATAGGACCCATAGAAATAATTGTCAAAGAGGAAAGAAACCAAGAGAAATGGTAGCTAAGGAGACAGAGCAAGGAAAGGTTATACACAGAGCCCTCTTGAAGTCAGAAATGTGCAGACTGAGGAACAGAAAGGAATCACATGTCAGGGTTTTTAGCTTCAAAGACAGGAAGCAGGAAGAAGCAGTACCGGAAATGGGGCCATTGAGAAGAAGAGGGAGTTTTAGTATGGAAGATGCTCCTTTTGGATATTTTTGGCTTCCCATGCCATCAGGAAAAGTAGTGAGAACTATCGTAGGGAACTGGACACATAAGATAGGTACCCGATACCAGCTGAGTGGGTTGGCCTGACTGTTGGAGGCATGAAAAGGATTAATCCAGGAGGTGAGGTTTTCAGTGGAGCTGGAGAGTGAATGAAAGTTCTTGAGAAGAAGATGGGGGGGGTGAGGAATAAATGTCTACACAATAGAGACTTGAAGGTACCCACAGGTAAAGTGGGGAGGAAGAGTAGAAATGCCAAGGTAACACAGGATAAGACAGAGAATTGCTGAGAACTTGGAAGTCAAAGGAATTATTTTTAGAAGGATCTAGTGGTCAAAAGCGTCCAAGATCCCAAAGCTAAGAAGATGGATACATTGACCAGTGCCCTCCATTTGAATTTGGGAGAGAGGGTAGGGGAGTGAGCAGCGTGGGGGCTGGGGGGAGACAGAGAGAAAGGAGGAGGAAGAAGTAGAGGAGGAGCAAGAAAGAGGGGGAGGTCATGGAAGACTTTGAAAGGCATGATCCCATCTGGATGGTGGAGGTAGAAATTATAGGGGTTGAAGAGGGGACCAAATGGACGGATATAGACTTGAAGGTTTTAGTGGGAAAATGACAGAGGCTGGATAGCAAGTAGGTAAATAAGGATGAAGCTTCATCAAGGGATAGTTTTGGGGATCCCTAAACACATCCACGGAGGAAGAGAGGAAGGGCTGCAGACCTTCAGCAGGTGGCTGATGCCATTGAGCACCCAACTCAACCATTCAAGTTCTAAGCAAGGTTCATTCTCTACAGGGCCTTGTATTTCTGGCCACTTCCTGCTGTTTGTGGCCCAAAACAATAATAAATTATGGTAAAATATCCCATGTAACTAAATGTTCCATTTAAGTTAAACTGACATAAAAAATACTGGTTTATGACTAGAAAACAAAAACCTTAGCATCATTTAATAATTTTTCTTTCATCCTCGTGGCCACATCAGTGGCTGACAGCTCCCAGAACTGGGTAACAGACTTCTTATCTGAGCCATTTATCTTAAACAGCTTCCACCAGTCACCTCGTTCTTCACAGCTCTCATGAATCCAGCCTCTTGACATCTCTTGGTTATATGGCCCCGTGGATTCCCGCTCTCCAGAAACGGGGCATCTTGTTCTCATTACCAGCTGGTTTACAAAGAAATCGACTTCCGAGCAGAATACACCCACGCTTGTTCACTCTGCAGTCATTTGGAATCAACAAGTTCTCCAGCTCAGCACCAAGGGAACCAAGACTGTTTTAGAATCCCCTGTAGTCCAAAACCTTGGAACTGCAGACATGATACAATGAAAACCATACAGTTTTCCCCTTCAATTATGCGAGATCTTTTAGAGTTGCACTTCTCTGTTTGTCCCATGTTTGATAACATCAAAAATCAGTCATTTTCAGAGATTCCGGCATATAATTGGAGAATGAACTTACTAGGTTGTTTAAACATTTTTTTAATTATTATTATTCAATTATAGTCCATTAAGTGTTCCTGAAACAAAGTCCTCATCTCTGTCTACACAGTTTTGAAAGAAAGCAACACATTCCTTTCATAGCCTACTTCAGAGGACAGACAATAATAAAAAGGGACAGCTTGGTTCACCTGTCAAAGCACAGAAATTTTTTCCCTTAAACTAATGTGAATGCATTGGGATGGGCAATTCATCCCGGTTGGGGGGTCACCGGCTTGTCCCATAGTACGTGCTCTCTGACACGCTGAGGACCACAATTTTGAATCCCATCCTGTGAGCACCCTCCCTCCACTCCCCTCTCTCTCCTCTACTTCCCAATCCCCATTGACACCCTGAAGCCCTGAGAATGGCTCTACCAAGTGTCTAGGGACTTCCTGTCCAAGACTGAAAAGTATCATGCCGGTCAACAATGCCACAGCTGTCTCTCACTCCCACTGGGTGAGAGAGGAAGGAACCTTCCAGCCTTTCACCAGCTGGCATAAAAGACTTTGCCTCCCTCCCCTGTCCCCGCACCTGTCAACACGTCTGGTGATAACACTCAGGCCACAGGTGAATGGTGTTCCTGTCTACTGGATGACAGCTTCTGTCAGATCCTGGGTGACTGGTCCTCTCCCATCCTCCCTGCTCCTTGGGGCTGAAGGATGGGGAAAGAATGGCCCTGCCTGGGTGGGACTCCAACCTCACAGGCAACCGGGTTTTTTTTGCCTGTTGCACCATATTGGGGGTGCTAGATGGTTCTCCATTAGAGAAAAAGAGAAGCGTTGCTTCTGAGATCATTTATTTGCACACGTTTCTCTCATCTGTAGATACAGACTAGGGAATACTTCGAATTTATATAGACAAAAGAGAGAAACGAAACAATTATCCAAGGGGGTAAAAAGATACTTTTTGTTTGAAACATTCAGATAATTGAAGCCAAAATATGTATGTGGGGAGGAAAGGGCGCACTTGAATTACAAGGATAATTGCCCCAGTTCATTGCTTTACTTTGTATGTGTAGAGACAAAAGTGTACAGTATTTAAAGTATCTGCTATCCTCAGAAACGAAACCCCAGCCTTTGTGAGCTCACTTTATGTTAAGAAGCAGTGTCCAGAACGCTGGAACTACGCCAGAACCATTGTTTGCGCTGCCTTTTAGTGTCACTGAAATCAGAGAGAAATTTGTTTTTAGGATAATGTACTGTGTTTTTAAGATAGGGCTTTCGCATCGAAGCGTGGGAAGGTGGGGATTTCACGCTCTTCACAACTAGCCTTTTTGCTCTGTCTTGAAGGACGGAGCTGTGCCTGAGAAACTTCCAAAGGCTGTAGGATTTGAGTGTGGAGAATACTAGAATTTATCTTTGATTTTACATGACATAAAAACATTCAAACTGATAAGGGTTATATCTATGATGGAATCCTGAAAGAGTCGGAGAAGAAAGATTGTTGTGGTAACAACTCTAGCTTGGTAAAAAAGATCCTGGAAAACAATCTCTAGGTGGGGCAGGTGCAGGGGAAAGAGGGTAACCATTGAGTTTGAAAGGGGAAACAAACTTCCTGAGGAAGGTAAACCAATTCTTTAAACATTTCTTTTTTCCAACCATTACTTTCTTAAGAAAAGTGATGAAGAATGGGGCGCCTGGGTGGCTCAGTGGGTTAAGCCGCTGCCTTCGGCTCAGGTCATGATCTCGGGGTCTTGGGATCGAGTCCCGCATTGGGCTCTCTGCTCGGCAGGGAGCCTGCTTCCCTCTCTCTCTCTCTGCCTGCCTCTCTGTCTGCTTGTGATCTCTCTCTGTCAAATAAATAAATAAAATCTTTAAAAAAAAAAAAGAAAAGTGATGAAGGAAAGAACAAGTTTTTTTGTATGAGAAGAACAGGGTAAGCTAAGATATTAATAAGATAAAGATAGTTTTGTGTTGGGACTGGAATTACAAAGTACAGGGAAGGGTGAAACTAATCTTTTAGGGAACCACTTACTCATCACAAGGATGGGCTTTCCCCTTTCACTCATCATCATCTCCTTCTCCTTCTCCTTCTCCTTCTCCTTCTCCTTCTCCTTCTCCTTCTCCTTCTCCTTCTCCTTCTCCTTCTCCTTCTCCTTCTTCTTCTTCTTCTTCTTCTTCTTCTTCTTCTTCTTCTTCTTCTTCTTCTTCTTCTTCTTCTTCCTAATACTTATAACCAACATTTAAACATTAGTCATCATGGGGCGCCTGGGTGGCTCAGTGGGTTAAAGCCTCTGCCTTCGGCTCAGGTCATGATCCCAGGGTCCTGGGATCAAGCCCTGCAAAGGGTTCTCTGCTCAGCAGGGAGCCTGCTTCCTCCTCTCTCTCTCTCTGCCTGCCTCTCTGCCTACTTGAAATCTCTGTCTGTCAAATAAAAATAAAATAAAATAAATTAGTCATCATTTCTCATTATCGAGCAAGGAAGACAGAAGCATGAACACGTCATTGAGAAACATCCTAGACAAAGGCTGCAGTTGGGTTGAACCCCAAAAAGGAGTTGGGGGAAGAGAGAGTTTTGCTTCAAAATGGCATGTAGCTTCCATAACCAGAAAAAAACAACATTCTCTTGGGCCATGGTGAGGGAAGGTGGACTGCAGAGCCCACATCGTGACTTGGACAAGCAGACCCAAACACAGGTATTACAAGGCAAGTAAGTGCCTGTTGTTAGCATGGGGAGGTATGTGCATGGTTTTGGAGCCCATCTGCCTGGGATTTGAATCCTTGCACTATCATTTGTTGACTCGGAAGAGGACAATTTTCTTGACCTCTCTCTATCTCATTTTGCCTATTATCAAATGAGAAAACTAGAAATTTCTTCAGAGGTGGTTATGAGAATTGAATAGGCCAACATACGCCAGGTGCTTAGGACAATATGTCACACTTATAAGTCATCCATGTCAGCTAGTATTTTTATATGTGGCTGGGTGAAGGCTGGGTGGTGTTATGAGAAACCTGCTGAATGACTGTTTGGTCTGTAAAGGTCCCATGTGCTCTGGATTCCATTATGGTCTGAAATGTGAGGTGGACTTAGCTGATGAGGCTTTTTTGTTTAACTGGCATCCAACGCTAGGAGCTATAGAAGGTTTTTGAATATGGGTATGCAAAGGTCTAAACATTTGTAGTAAGAATACAAGTATGGAAAGGAGAAACAACAGATAGAGACCCCTGCTGAGAAGCTGGTGGTGTGGGTTGTCTCTGGTAGGGCCCACATTGCAGGAAGCTGACGGGGAAGATGTCAGAATGTTGTGAGAAAGAGGAAAACATTTCCTAAACCAGTAACTTCCAGCTCTCCTGCCTGGGTGTCCAAGAGAATGATTGTGCCAATTAGCAGAGCAAGAAGCGTGTCATTTCTAAATATGGCTGAACCCCCAGTACAGCTCAGTTTTCCTTTCATTTATCCCTAGCAGCAGTCCCTCACGTTTTGGGGGGTGAATATGCCCACGTTGACGACTTTTTTCTTAAGATCCCAAGCCTGATTCACAACTTCTGGGCATTCGACTTTGCTTTGTGATCAGTTACAAACTCTCTCTGCTTTGTTCCCCAAACTTCTCATGCTTCCTCCATCTTTTCGTGGATTCCATTATTGTCATTTTTTTGAGACTTGGAGGGAAAAAAGTCATTCCTGTAAAGATTAGCATGTCCACATATACCCTCTTTGCTTTCTCATAAGTCTCTCCTTCAGAAATTTTTAAAAACAGTGCTTCATCATTCTAATCATTTAATTCCTATAGCATTAAATGTTCCCTTTCACTGGCTTTAAACAAATCAGAATAGGGGCCATTTAAATGTTTGTAATCCAAATATATCTCTCATCAATCTTAGCACTTTCCCAGAAGCTCCTTTCCCGCCCCCTTCTGGCGGTGACTTCTTCCCTCTTCTCCAAAGAGAATTGCTATTCTGATTTCCAATGTCCTGGGTTAATTTTACACATTAAATATTTTATATAAGTGGAATCATAAAGCAAGCAGACTTTTATATCAGCCTTATTTCCCTCAATATAAAGTTTGTGAGATTTGCTCATGCTTCCTGTATATAGGAGCTGTTCATTCGTTTTCATTGCTGTATAGTATTCTATTGTATAATATACCACTAGTCATTCTGCTATTTATGGTAAATAAGGTTGTTTCCAGTTTTTAGCTATTGCTGCCATAAGCATTCTTTTGGTGCATGCAACACATTTCTGTTAGGTATATACTTAGAAAAGGAATTTCTGTGTGTCGAAGGCTATGCATATGCATACTGCAACGGGGTTTTCCAGAATGATTTTACCAGTTTACACACTCATCAGCAGTGGCTGAGAATTCAGTTGCTCTCATCTGTGGTAGCAGAATTGTCAGTGTTTTTAATTTTAGCCATTTGAGTTAGTGGGTAGCAATATCTTGATGTGTGTTTTTTCTACTTTTTAATTCTACCTTATTGAGGTACAATTTACCTCCAATAAAAATGTACCTATTTTAAGTTCTGTGTATACATCTGTGTAGCCACAACCTAATCAAGTTATGGAATATTTCCATCACCCCAAATTTTTTGCTTCCTTGAAGTGAATGCTCCCTATTTTTTGATACTAGGCAACCATTGATAAGCTTATTGTTTCAATAAATTAATTTTGCCTGTCCAAGGGTTTCATAAAATAAGGCCACATGGTGCATATCAATTTGTGGCTAGCATGATGTCATGCTTTTGAGATTAATGCAAGTGGTTGCATTTATCAATACTCTGTTGCTTCTTATTGTGTGATATTATTACAGTGTGTAAATAGACCACCTTTTGTTTCCTTATTCATTGTTAACAGACATTGGGGTTGCTTCTACTTTTTGGCAATTATGATAAAGTCTTCTATCAATATTCATGCCCACATGTGTTGTAGACATAAGTTGTTCGTTTTTCTTGGGTAAATGCCTAATTATTGATTTATAATGTAATGTTAAGTGTATATTTAATTTTATAAGACATCACCAAACTGTTTTCAAAAGTGATTGTATCACTTGCAACCCATCAGCAACGTAGGAGGGTTCTAGTTCTTCCTTATACTTGTCAACACTTTGTATTGTCAGTCTTTTTAATTTTAGCCATTCTATCAGATACATACTAGTATCTCATTGTGGCTTAATTTTTATGTCTTCTTCAATGACATTTATCTTTTCCTGTGCTTATTTTTCACTTGTACATCTTCGGTGAAGTGTTACTCAAATCTTCTGTCCCTTAAAAAAGTAGGGTATCTTCTTACAGTTGAGTTGTAAGAGTTGTTTACACGTTCTGAATTCAAGTCCTTCATCAGATACATGTTTTGCAATATGTTTTCCACAGTCTGTGTCTTGGATTTTTATCTTCATAATCATGAATTTAGAAAGGGAAGTTTTAAATTCTAGCTTATGTCTAATTTATCATTCTTTCTTTCTTTTATGTTTTATTTTTTTGTGTCCTAGCTAAGGAATTTTTCCTTAACACATGATTTTTTCCTAGAATTAAAAAAAATTTTAGGTCTTAAATTTTGGCCTATAATCCATTTCAAACTTGTTTTGTGCATGATATGAAAAATAAGTCAGGATTTATTTTTTTCCCCTATTTGAATAGCCAGGCTTTCAGTACCATTTGTTGAAAAGACTAAACTTTCCATATTAAATTCCTTCAGTACCATTGTCAAAATCAACTGACAACTTATATGTGTGTATAATATTTTTGGACTTACTTGTAGTACATTAACCAGTTTGTCTATCCTTATGCCAGAGCTGGTATATGTTTTTTTTTTTTTAATTTTTTTCCCCCATTTTATTTATTTTTTCAGCGTAACAGTATTCATTCTTTTTGCACAACACCCAGTGCTCCATGCAAAACGTGCCCTCCCCATTACCCACCACCTGTTCCCCCAACCTCCCACCCCTGACCCTTCTTTGATTACTGTGGCTTTATATTAAGTCTTGAAAATCTATTATTGTAAACTCTCTACCTTTGTTCTTAGTTTTCAAAAATGTTGTTTGAAACAACTAGTAGGTCAATATTTAAGGACCAATTCTAAGCCTTTTGCTTTCCATATAAATTTTAGATAAAGCTTATCAAGTTCTACAAAAACTCTACTAGAAATCTTGATAGGAGTAATGTCAAATCTGTAAATCAATTTGGGAAGGATTGATATCTTAATAATACTGAGACTTTCAAGCCATGAATATGTTTCTCCACTTACTAGAACTTTCAGAATTTCTCTCTGTAATACATTGTGGTTTACATTGTGTGGGTCTTGTTCATATTTTTGTTAAACTTATCCTGAAGTTTTTAATTTTTTTGATGCCAAAATAAATGGTATTGCTTTTAAAGTTTTGTTTGTTACTATAGGACCAGAATTATGATTTGTGTACTAACTAAATATCTTGTGACTTTTCTAAATTCTCTTATTAGTTCTAGTATCTTTAATACATTTCATAGAATTTTGTATGTACATATTGATGACATCTGTGAATAAAGAAGGTTTAAAAATTTTCTTTTTAATCTGATTTTTATTTTTTCTTTCCTTATTAAAGTGGCAAGGATATCCAGTACACTGTTAAATAAAAATTGTGAGAGTAGATATTTGTCTTTGTACTCAATCATTGATGTAAAGTATTCAGGCTCTTATGATTAAGTTTGATAGGGTAATTGTAAACTTTTCTCCATATCAAGAATGACCAAGTCTCTTTCTATTTTTAGTTTGTTTAATTTTTATCATGAATACACACTGAATTTTCTTTTTTTTTTTTAATTTTTTTTTTTCTTTTTTACAGATTGAGAGAGAGAGAGAGAGAGATTACAAGTAGGCAGAGCAGCAGCCAGAGAGGGGAGGAAGCAGGCTCCCTGCCAAGCAGAGAGCCCGATACGGGGCTCGATCCCAGGACCCTGAGATCATGACCTGAGCTGAAGGCAGAGGCTTAACCCACTGAGCCACCCAGGCGCCCCCACACTGAATTTTCTTAAATAATTTTGCTACATCTATTAACGTGATCATATGCTTTTTCTTCCTTATTCTGTTACTATGATACTTTACATGGATAGATTTTTAAACATTAAACCAATCTTAAATTCCTGAATAAACGCCCTTTGGTCATCACATATTATTCTTTTCCTATATTTCTGGGAATTGGGTGCTAATATTGGGTTCAATTTTTTTGCATTTATGGAGGCGCCTGGGTGGCTCAGGTCATGATCCCAGGGTCCTGGGTTGGAGCTCCACATCGGACTCTCTGCTCAGCAGGGAGCCTGCTTCCCTTCCTCTCTCTGCCTGCTTCTCTGCCTACTTGTGATCTCTGTCTGTCAAATAAATAAATAAAATGTTAAAAAAAATTTTTTGTATTTATGATCGTAAGGAATATATGTCTGTAGCTTTCTTTCACTGCTGTATTTTTGTCTAGTTTTTTTTTTTTAAAGATTTTATTTATTTATTTGACAGAGAGAGATCACAAGTGGGCAGAGAGGCAGGCAGAGAGAGAGAGAGGAGGAAGCAGGCTCCCCGCCAAGCAGAGAGCCCGATGCGGGGCTCGATCCCAGGACCCTGAGATCATGACCTGAGCGGAAGGCAGAGGCTTAACCCATTGAGCCACCCAGGCGCCCCTTGTCTAGTTTTTATACCATGATGCTGCTGCCCTCATAAAATGAGTTTGGAAGTGTTTAATACTTTTCTATTTTCTGGAAAAGACCTGTGAGATAGATATGCTACTTTCTTCCTTATATATTTGTTAGGATCAAGATCTGGAGTTTTCTTTGTGATAAGGCTAAATATAAAATCAATTTCTTTTACTGATGTAGGGTTAGTCAGGATTTTTATTTCTTCATGAGTCAGTATTGATAATTTTTGTACTTCAAGGAATTTGTCCATTTTATCTAGGTTGTAGAATTTTTGGACTAAACTCATTTATAATATAATTATATTCTCAAAAGTATTGAGTATATACCAAGAAGTGGAATTATCAGATCATGTGATAATTCCATTTTTCATTTTTAAAAAGGAGCTGCCATACTGTTTCTGATAGCAGTTGCATAATTTTTCTTTCCCACCATTAGTGTACAAGTGTTCCAAATTTTCCACATCCTTGCTAACACTTGTGATTCTGTTATTTTCTGTTTTTGTGTTTGTTTTTGTTTGTTTATTTAGTAGCCATTCTGATGAGTGTGAAGTGATATCTCTTAGTTTTGATTGGCATTTCCCTGATGATCAGTGATCTTAAGCATCTTTACACGTGTTTGTTGGCCATGTATATATCATCTTTGGAAAAATGTTTATCCAAATTTGTTGCCATTTTTAAGTTGGGTTGCTCTTTGTTGTTGTTATTAAGTTGAAGAAGCTCTTTATATATTCTGGATATTAACCCCTTATCCGATATATGATTTGCAAATATTTCTCCCATTTGGTAAGTTGTTATTTTTAACTCTTCAGATTGTGTCCTTTGATGCACAGAAGTTTTAAATTTTGATGTAGTTCAATTTATCTATTTTCGCTTTTGTTACCTGTACTTTTGGCATCACATCCAAGAAATTATTGTTAGATCCAATGTCATAAATCTGTTTTCCAGCGTGCCTGGGTGGCTCAGTGGGTTAAAGGCTCTGCCTTCAGCTCAGTTCTTGATCCCAGGATCCTGGGATCGAGTCCCACATGGGGCTCTCTGCTCAGTGGGGAGCCTGCTTCCTCCTCTCTCTCTCTGCCTGCCTCTCTGCCTACTTGTGATCTCTGTCAAATAAATAAAGTCTTTAAAAAATCTGTTTTCCTTTAAGATTTCATAGCTTTTCGCTTTTTAAAAAATTAACATATAATGTATTGTTTGTTTCAGGGGTACAGGTCTGTGAATCATCAGGCTTACACACTTCACAGCACTCACCATAGCACATACCCTCCCCAATGTCCATAACCCAGCTACCCTATCCCTACCCACCTCCCCCCAGCAACCCTCAGTTTGTTTCCTGAGGGTCCTGAGTCTCTTATGGTTTGTCTCCCTCCCGATCCCATCTTGCTTTTAGCTTTTACATTTAGGTCTCTGATCTATTCCGAGTTAATTTTTGTATATGGCATAAGGTAAGGACACAACCTCATTGCTTTGCAGGTGGCTATCCAGTTTTCCTAGCATCATTTGTTGAAAAGACTGTCTTTTCCTCATTGAATGGTCTTGGTGTTTCCCTTTAGTGACCCTCTTCCTCCCCCAACTCATCCACAGGGTGTAGCTGGGGCCTAGGGTGCACCTCACAAATATCAGATTTCACATCTTGTGTAAAACACCAAATCACACTGGGGCATCTCAACAGTGAGTCTGCTGAGGTGAAGAGCTGGCTCTTCTGCATTCCTTCTGGCCCCCGCCCTGCCTCTTCTGAGGAGTGCTCAAGCGGCAGGCAGGCATATTCACATAAACCAGCATCCATTAAGAGGCTCAGGCTAAGTCCAGACATAGAATGGCTCACATACACCTCAGAATAGAAATTCTGACTGACCCCTACCCTCTCTTCCAACTGCTATTCTTTAGGCTTCTCTTTTCCTGAATGACACTCCACGAACTCAGTTTGTCATGCCAGAAACCTGCATCTCATTCTTCGTTCCTCCTTTACCTCACCTCTCCCTGGCTCCCGCACCCCAATCTAATGCCTCAGTGAATCCTACCGTGTGTTTTTCTTCAGGAGCCAAAGCACCTCATAGCAGTTTATTGGTCATCCCACTGGTCACATAACCATCTCCTGCCCAGGCCTAGCAGTTGCCTCCTCACTGGTCTCCATCATATACCTTGGCCTCCCTCTGACCTGTTCTTCCCAGCAGCCACTTGTCCTTGCCAGATATTAACTGAACATGGTTGCCCTTCTGTTTAAAATTGTACGATGGCTTCCCATACATTTTGCATAGAATGTAAACCCATTCCCATGGGTACATGCTGTAATCCCTGCCTGCCTCTCCAGTGTCACGTCCTTCTACCTCACCTTTCACCTCACACACTATACTTCACACCTTCATTTCCTCGGACAAGCAAAACCTTCCCCGTATTCTCCCCCACGCCACCCTTTACACATACTCTTCCCTTTGCTCCGTATATCCTCTCTTCCCGTGTATGCCTAACTGACATTTTTTTGTTCTTTAGGTCTTCGCTTTCTCTGAATAATGAACACTTTATCTAAACTGAACTTTTGTTATTATCCATCATGGATCCTATTTGTTTACTTCAGAGCAATTAAATGTCTGGTTATTTGACTGTATTTATACTTCACTCTGCTGCAAGCTTAGAGATGGCAGGGACTCTGTTTTGTTCACCACCATGAACCTAGAAGCTATAGTTTTGGCATTTAGTCAATTGTGGACAACTAAATTAATGAACTAATAATAGCCCAATAAAGCACTTTTCCCTTAAAAGGAACACTCTGCTGGGATGTAAAGTCAAGCGTTTGCATTCAAAGCAGAATCTGTTTGCAGCTCTCCTAACCTCTCAGGGTGCAATTTTGTTCTAGCTTCAGAAAAATTGTTGAGGACTGTTCTCCATAAGACACGCTGCTGCTGCACGAGGGAAAATAAGAAAGATAAATTCTTGTCCCGTGGATATGAATGGTCCTTTGGCCACACTGCACATTCTTACTGATCAGAAGCAGCCATCAGTATCTGTTAGTCTCCAGAAAGAAGTACTGTGCCCATCTTGGCCTGCATATGGCGTGGTGGCTACACGGTGTGGTGTGGGGACATTCCCATAGCAAGGTTTTACCTGCTCAAGTGTACTTGTGACTCATCAGCCCTGGAGATTCTGCCCATCTGGCTTGAGCTGAGCACTATCAGAATTGCCACTGTTCGTGAGACAAAAAAAATGGGTATATGAAAAATGCAATGCTAGATGCAATGATGAAGAAGGATCTGGTGTGTGCGCGTCTGTGTGTGTACGCGCGTGTAGCACCCTTAACAGATTTACTTTGATTCAGAGAATGTTCGAGCTAAAAGGAATTCAGGGGTTGTCAAAACCAATCTGTGGGCAGATTAGAGGTCAAAAGCCAGTCTTTTAGGGAACAGACCATATTCAGTGAAAGCAAGGACCTTGGGCAATGAGTAACAGGACACCAGGGCAGGGCAATAGGCCAGTTTAGGAGAGCTGAACTCAGTGGTACGTGGCAACACTGGAAGACCTGTTCAGGCCCTGAGCAGGGCAGGGAAAGGCACAAGCTTGCAACCTAGCATTTTCTTCCCCTTGCAATCCTCCCTCCCACCCACTCTTCCAGCCGGGTTCTACGAAGAAGAGATAGTCACTCTGAAAGAATTTTCCAAGGCTGTAAGTGGATCAAGAGTAGTGCACTTAATTAGAGAGAGAGCACCCAGATGGGCTTTCCAGCCATTGGAATGTGGAGAACTTTGTTATAGAGTGCGATGAAAAATTCACATAAACAGACTCCCTGGGAAATGAGGTCATTTATTCAAAGTGCAATAATACCAAGACAGCTTGCGAGGAGCTCCAGGTACTTCCTCCCTTTCCTCACTCCCTAGTTTTGCCTGTTCTTTGCTTTTTCCTCACTCCACACCCTTTCAAAATCGCTTGCAAACAACTGGTAGAAGAGATGCTGAGCTAGAAGGAGAGGTGGGGAGGACAAAAAAATGGGAGAAGAAGGGGTTCAGGGGGCCAGGAAGAGGAGGAGGGCCAAGAGATGTAGGCGGAAGGGAAGAAGAATGACAGGTATTCCAGTAAGGTTAGTCCTAGGACATCCTCCAAAGCAACAAAGTATCACAATAAGGTTGTATTTTCCACTCTTCTCAAAGGACATTTTCATCAGAGAAGCTACAGAGAATGCCACCTAGAGAAAAGTTCTCTTCTAGGAGTTCACCAATGTAGTACTGACCCAGTGTGATTGGCCATGCTATCCTGTGCCAGTTGGTAGCCTCCAGTCATCGTAGAAGAGGAGATGTTGGGTGGGAGGGCTTGTGTGGTTCCTCTCAACTATCGAGCAAGTCATAGTATAAGATGGAGGAGGAGACTGGCTGGGAGGAAAGGCCCCAATAAGCTGAGCCCTTAGAACTGAGGGTTTTATACCATAGTAGCCCTTGTTCTATGAAGTGGTCCAGGCAGCCAGAGCCCCAAATTCTTGTTTGACCAAGACTCGCAGATGACAAAAATGCACACCCTCATGTTTCACCAACTCACCAGAGCTAGAAGGACCTGTTAGGTCTAAGGTCCAAGAAGGGTATTGGATTGAAATGTGAGGATAAATTATGACAACAAGACTTTTATAAACTTCTGGTGGACTCTCTGGTGGGATTTTTCAGTCATGATTTTCAGAGGCACAAAAATGATGCATGCATCATCAAAAATGATGCCACCTCAGTGAGGTTGACCCCGTCCTCCCTCAGGGTTCCAGGCCTTGGGCTGCTGCAGGGCAGGATGGGGCCCGGCAGAGCTGTGGCACCCTCATCTAAAAGAAGTGAGTTGCCCAGGTGTTGGTGACTGAGGGTCTGGCCTGGCCCTGGAGAAGTGGGGACCACTTGACAAAGAACAGCTCTTCTGGATGCAGATGGGTACATCTATTTTCATATTTTCCAAAGTGAGCATGAGACTGGCTGAGACCAAGAAACCATAGAGAATTAGGAGGGAGGGTCTAGATGACGGGTTTTCTCTCTCCTAAGACTATGTGTAAAAAGCAACTGCTGGCCCAAAGAAGAGAATCCTGGACAAAACATAAGCCATAAGACCAACATAGAATGGGTTCATCCTTGTGTAGGGGACTCTGAACAAACATTCAAAGGGCCTAATCACAAATTTGCCCCTCCTTATGTTGAGTCCCCTCATCAATTTTGGCTGGCTCCCCATCCAGGCTGAGGAAGCTAAGTAGACAAAGAGAAGCATAGTTTTTACTGCTAAGCAAATATACAGGAAAAGAATAACAATTAAAAGCTTCATTATTGGCTGTAAATTACAGACTTTAAAAGCTGTCATGGAGGTGTTTGGAGATACAGGAAAAAGGGTTGATGCTGAAAATCCGGCTGTTGAGGAGCTTTTGACCATGGTCACAAAGCTGTTCCTGAGTCCCAGGAATGTCCAACCCGAAATCAGATGGCTCACAGGTATAGCTGCAATGTTTTCTCTTTTTCTGGAGATGTTCTCTTAAAGGGGGGATAACTTATCTTCTGGTGGCCCACGTCAAAAGGATCAATGTCAGGAAAAAACAGTGGTTATTTCCTTTGTATTTTAAGACTTCCTATTTTTGGCATCCTTCCTTGAGAATGGCTTTATCTCAGTGCGGAGACCAGGAAGTCAATTGTGTTGGCTGGAGCATCCTCTGGGCCAAGCCATGTCTTGGGCTGCAGACAGTGCATCTGAATTTTTGCAACTCTGTTAGAGTGGGTGAGCTCCAATCTTTGTGTCCCTCCAAGCAAACAAGATTTTTTCAGTTTCCCTACTAACAATAGAACAAATGACATTGTGAATGTCCAGGGAATGTTTGCAGCACACTGTAGCCGTGGGTGGTTGGGCTGAAGGGTGTAACAAACATTACTCTTTCATTTTCTTTTCCAAATTCAGTAATTAACAAAGATTTTAAAGAAATGTCACTCTTTAAAATGATTAAGAAAAATCACTTCATCTGTTTGTGGCTCATCTACAGCACATAAATATTTCCCCTCAACTTTAGCAATGACATAATTTGAAAATTTTGCTCTTCAGAATGTTTTTTTCTTATATTAAAAAAAATCTGAGTTCTTAAAATAAAAGAAAGAAACAAAGAATAATGTAATACCACACACATATTTTCATCATCTTAATATTTACTGGATTGCTTGTAGTTTTTTCCCCCCCCTCCTCTTTGTGTTTTGTTTTTTAAAAAACTGAAGCATCACAGAGGTGGTGAAAGTTTACTTTAACCCCCATCCTTGGTCCCAGAAAGCTTTGTCATTCCCATCACCTCAACTATGCAATGGTATCATGAGTTTGGTATGTGTGATTCAAGCCCATTTTCATATTTTACGTAAAATATATGCCCAGAAAATATAGGGTACGTTTTTATGTGTATTTTTCTTTTTTTCTTTGTCAAATAAATTATTTTCTTATACTAAGAACATATAACATGAGACCTACCCTCTTAGCAAATTTTTAAAAAAGTTTTTATTTTAATTCCAGTTAAACAGTGTTATATTAGTTTCAGGTGTACAATACAGCAGTTCAAGAATTCCATACATCACTCAGTACTCAGCATGCCAAGTGCTCTCTTTAATCCCCATCATCTGTTAAGAATTTTTTTTACCAATCAGATGGGTGGAAAGTGGTATTCTGTTCTCAGTTATATTTCTCTGATTACCACTGACAGTGATGCTTGCTGGCACTTGCATAGCAGCGTGTGTCAGCCACTTTTCAAGCAGTTAATTTTTATTAACTAATTTTATGCTTTCAATCCTAGGAGGCAGGGAGCTCTTTTCCTGGGTTAGGAAAACTAGACCCAGACATCAAGTTGCCTGCCAAAGCCATTGGTCACTGCATTCCCTCTACTATAAATTTCCTGCTAATACCCTTTACCCATTTTTTTTCTATGATGTTGCTGGTCTTCTTCTTACCAATATATAGGATTATAAGAAATATAGTGTAGATGCCATATTTTTGGTCAATTATACGTGTCGCAAATAACTTCTCCCAGTCTGCCACTTACTTGTAGAACTTGTGTATGGTGGTGGGATCTTCACATTTTCCAAAGCATTTTTCGCTTATAGGGTGCCATTCATTTATTCATTCATTCAATATTTATTGCTCAGAGTGCTTGGCACTATTGAAGCCTCCGAAATTGCAGATCTCTTTGCCATGATGGAGTCTGACTCATTCCAGTGGGAAATAACAGAAAATACACCAGCAACCAAAGGTCTCCTGGTGATAAGTTCTATGGAAGAGAATAAAGTCTAATTATTGCCTTCAGGTGCTGAGAGACTTCTTGAAGCATTAAGTTATTTTGTTTGGTTCTTAACTGCTCTAGTAAGAAATTGAATTTAGGAAGAAAGTTAAAAAATTTTAAAAAGAGTATGTTGTTCATTGTCAATTCAAGCAATTTGACTTTGATAAATATTCCATGGGCTTAAATGTTGAGGGGAGGGTGTTCTTTTTATGAATTCAGCAGTTTAGAGTAAAGGGCAAATGGGGCCCACTCCATGGACTCAGGCCAGCCAATCAAATGGAATCACAGGTGGAAAATAACAAGAATAAATGTAAAGTTCTGTGCTTGAGCTTAAAAAAAAAAAAAAAAAAGACCCAATAACTCAAGGGCAGCTCATGTGAAAAAAAAAACTGGGAGTTTTAATTGGCTTCTATCCAAAATTCATGTATAGCAAATCAACTTGTTTAACTTCCTAGGGATTTATTTTACAACTGGTTTATGTTGGAAGGTTAACCAGGAGGAGCACTGCCTAAGATTAGATTTCTATGGACTCTTTGTTTACACACACACACACACACACACCATGTACACTTCTATGCACAGTAAGTAATTTGTACATTTTCTTTTGAGAAAGTTTCTTGGCAAAGTTTTCACAGATGAGTGCTCCCTGGTAATGTTTCTCACCATGTGGTCTGTGGACCACCAGAATTAGCATCACCTGAAAACATGCTACACATACAGATTCCTAGGTCCTGCCCTTGACTTTATAAACCCAGATCTCTGGGGATGGGTCCCACAGTGCTCAGCATTTTCACAAACAATACCAGGTGATGCTTTTGCATGTGAAAGCTTGAGAATGCCTACACTATGTTAGAAAAGACAGTCTTCTCTGGGAAAATCTTGGCTTTACCTACAGGTATGCTCTCAGGACCCCTGTGGTTAGTTTTTCTTCTGACCCAGTTTCTTAATTTCCATAAGGACATGTCTACTCTATTCCTTCCCTTCCCCCCCAACCTTCAAAGAACATGGTCAGCCTTCAGAGAACATGGCCTCACTATTTAGCATCAAGAGAGAAAAAACTGTCTTCCTGTTTTTCTTTTTGCTTTAACTACTGGGGAGCTCAATCATAAAATTGGAGCCTGTCACAGGTAATGCCCACGAGTTTATGGCAAACATTTTGCATTCCAGCATTATCCTTGGCTTCATCCTCCTTCCCATGCTGGTTTTCCCTTTCCATCCTTTCACTGAAAAAGTCTATTGTCCTCTCTGCATTTCTGTAAACCTCCTCACACACTTCTGTTTGGAATAAGGTAAGGTAGAAATAAACAATAAAAAAACCAAATTGGTATTGTTGTTGTTGTCAGGCAGATACGTATTGAATAAAATAAGGTCGACAAATCATCAGATGAACAAAGAATCACATTAAAATCAGGGAAGAAAAAAATATGTGAGACTGGGATTTGCATTCATTTAACGACTTATTCATGTTTGTCTTTATCTGAAGACTGGAGATGAAGGAGAAGCTGTACTAGGAGCCCAAGCAATGAACTTACTCTTAACAATCAAGAGGCTTATCAGCATCCCTAGCTCATGATAAGAATTTATATATTGTTATGGGCTAAATATTTGTGCCTTCCCTCCCTCAGTTTTGTATGTTGAAGCCCTAACCTCCAAGATGACTATATTTGGAAAGGAGGCCTTAATGGAAAAAATTAAGGTTAAATGAAGTCCTAAGGTTAGAGTTCTGATCCAATGGATTAGTGTCTTTCCAAGAAGAGACACCAGAGAGCCATCCCTGCCCTCCCCTGACCCACCATGTGAAAACCCACGAGAAGGCTGAAATCTGCAAACCAGGAAGATGGCGTCGTTGGGATCCCACCATCCTGGTACCCTGATCTTGGACTTTCTAGTCTCCAGCACTGTGGGAAAGAAATTGGTGTCATTGAAGTTACACAGTCTATGATGTTAAGGCAGCCCAAGCTGATTAATATATAATGTGTTTGTGCGTGTGTGTGTGTTTAAAAATGGACAAGAGATTATGATGGGAAAAGAATACAAGCTCCTTGTTATTGACCTTCAACAAAAGATTTGGGCACATATTAAAAGAAAATGAAACTGAGAGAGAAAGAACATGCTACTTGCAACAACTCCCAGGAGTTCTAGGTTAAAGTCCATGGAAATTTACTCTTTCTTCTATATCTATGAAATGAAAGCCAAAATAATGAGCCCTTTAGCAACTTGCAGTCCTAATTCAGCCACCTGTTTTGATTGAAAGGGGGCTGCCTTCGGTCTTCCCAAATTAAACCTGGCATCTGTCTAGCCTTAGATACCAATTAACCAGAATACTTACAAAAAGGTGACTGCCTAGAGTTGTTTTCTACTTTCGATCCTGACAAGGGAGTCAGAGCAAGAAAATGGGTCCTATACTGAATTGCTTCCCAAGGCAAAGAGGGCCATCCTGGGACTGCTGGCTTCTCAGGGCCCTGCCAACAGATCAGGCGGGTTGGAGCCACCACTTAGGTCTCTGAGACAATCCCAGGTTTAGAGCTTTTATCTGTAATCAAGTTGTATTAAGATAGGTTAGAAAACCACCTGATCACCCCTTAAAACCTCCCCCAAAGGCTGAAAATCTAACAAGGACCTAGGCCCATACAAACTGATGTGAATTTCTTTTAGGGGCTACCTCAATAACCCTTTATAGAGATGTCCTAGAATTCCTGTTTCTGACTAATGCTTAGCTGAATGTCATCCCCTGGGTAGGCATTGGTCTTTATTCTTCTTCTCACTCCCCAAGTCACACTATGCTATAGAGAAGTGTGAGTTCCATGTGAGTGAATGGAGAAGCTAAGGTGTTTGGGAACATATAGTGTCCCTCGGACACTGAGAAGTGCTTGTAACAGTCCTAGAGGCCATAGGGGAGGAGCGAGGTGAGTCCTAAGAAGGAAAGAACCAAGAAAGAAGGTTTACAGATGATGCAATCAAAAGAATTGCATTCAGGAGGGAAGGAACTTATCACTTTTGTTTGTGTCATTTTCTACAACAGTTTCTAACTATAGCCATTTTTTCTAGTGAATGCCCATAGGAACCCATGATCATCCTGGGAGAGTGGTAGTTCATAGTTAATCCCGATCTGTAGCATCCAAGATACAGACAAAGATTGTCCTAGTCCTTAATCACTCCCTTTTCTGCCTAAGCACACCTCCTCCCACCTGTGATCATACCTCTTCTCAACTTTCCCATCTGCTACTACAGCTTGTAGCTTACCTCTCCTGTACACTGTCTTCCATTTCTAGAATCCAGAATCTTCAGCTCCACCGCTTTTGGGCCACAACACAGCAAGTACCCACACCAGTTAACGTGACTGGGGCTAGAGTCCGTGTTAAGCCCTCACATTATTTCACATACTCCTCACAGCAAATGCATAGACACTACTCTTCTCCCGTCTCACAGAGGACAAAGTAGGCTTGGAGGGTGACTTGCCCAGACCATGGAACGAAGCACATTCTTTCCTGACTCTGTTGTACCCTCCCTCGTCAGAACAGGAGGGCTGTTCATCACCATCTGAACATGTCCTCCGCTATTCATCCTTCCCTGAGAGGTCTGAAGAAAAGAGATGTTTCCCCTCTGGTCTAAAATGAACAAAAATGGTTTCCCTTGATTCAGTTCTTTTCTATTCTATGAAGTTCTTCTTCCAAACACTTCCTTTTTTGTACCTTTGATCTTTCATTCTCTACTCACTCCTTTTCATGATAAAGGTATGGTCCGTTTACCCCGTTGTGCAAAGTAACATTTCCATTTCAATGGCTTATTTAGCAGAGTGCTGACATCATGAAGCTCAGACTCTGGAAGGGAAGATGGGATCTAAGTTAGTGCTGCATGGACATGAGATGCCATAGAGTTCAAGGAAGGACAAGGCACTTATCACCAGAGAGGCGGCTAAGTTTTCGTGGAGGACCTGGACTAGAAGGCTACATATGGGAGAAGTTCTGCATGCAGAAATTGGAAAGGGGGCACCAGCTAGGGGGAAAAGCATAAGAAAGGGAATAGAGGCAGGACAGGCTAGAGAATATCTGGCAAAGGGCATTTTTCCATTTTGGGTGGGCACAGAGAACATAGGAGTAGGGATGTTAAACCAGAATTTGGTCATATGAAGGTGGGAAGACTAGTTGAAGGGCTACTTCAATGGTCTGAATAAGAACTACTGTGTTCCTGTCCTGTCCTTGAATAGTAGCAACAGAAATGGAAAAAAACCCCAAATATTTGAGAGACATTTTGAAGGTAAAAGTCACTATTGTCCTGGATAAAGGGAAGAGGAACTTTGAAGGTATCCTAGCCTGAGCCCGTGCGGTGCGAAGATGGTGATACTGAACAGAAATGGAAAGTCCAAAGAAGAGCAGGCTTAGAGGAATGGGGCATGAGTTCAATTCTGACCATGTCGAAGTGCAGCTGTCAATGGGACGTTCCTGATGAGACTGAATCTAGCAGACATGTTGAAATCTGGCAACTCTGGGAAGCAGCCAGAGTTGGAAATACAGAGTTGAGAACATTTTGCATGTAATGGAGGGCTCTTAGAAAGCGCATGGCACTTAGTAATGGGTTCAGTGTGTGAGAAATGCTCCTGAGTACAAACCCTGTTGTATACATCTCCTAAACCCACTCCCATTCTTGCCAGCGATAGGTGCTCAAGAAATAACAAAGAAATGAGTGAATAATGAGACACTCAATATAGGTTTGTTAAGTGAGTAAATAAAAAACCAAATGATTTGATGATGAATGTATGAGGTCCCGGAACAATAAGTGAGGAGAGAGTCAGACTGGGGGCATACTATTGAGAATATAATGTGGAATGCATTTTTGCAAAATTCTACCAAGAGCCTGAAGAAATCTTTGATAGAAAAGTAGGTGAGAAGCTGAACGGACTGCAAGCATGCTAACTTGGTAAGAGTAGCCAGTGTGCCCTCTCTACCTCATGGGGATTTCTGGGACATCACAGAAGTTTTCTGGCTTGTGAGTCTCTGTTTCCTGGCTGCAGTCGAGCTCTGGGCCATCTTTTGTTTCATTCAGTCCCAAATCAGAAGATTCTCTTGGATGCTGGCTCTCAGCTGGGAAATGGAAACTATTTGCGAGGCCATGAAGGAAGCGTTCTGCATCTGGCAGGGTCTCCGGGCTGGAACCAGCATAAAGAGAAAATTAGGAAATAATCAAGTAGGCTGTGCTCTTGGTGCATTTCATTGTTAGTATTCCAGTTACCGGGGAGGATGTCTCAAGCTCTTCCTGGTTTATTGCCTTGAACATGAAAAGAAAAAAAAAATCTCCATATAGCTCAAGTTCATGAGCATGAGTTCTTACAGCAAGAAAGCCTGTAAGAATCTGTGAATAGTACAGGATGGCACGGGTGAGAAACACGGTCTGTCAGGACTTTTTTCCATTTGCTCACTGCTCTTC
Organism: Meles meles; assembly: GCF_922984935.1. Classification (NCBI taxonomy): domain Eukaryota; kingdom Metazoa; phylum Chordata; class Mammalia; order Carnivora; family Mustelidae; genus Meles; species Meles meles. The sequence goes on from NC_060070.1 coordinate 16,460,152, forward strand.
TGGCCCAGGCCTGAGGGGGCAGAACAAAGCCTATTTTGTGCTTCCCAAAGTACCCCTGCTGTACTTTCGAGGGTTTTTCTTTTCCCCAGAAGCCTGCTTGAGGGAATTTTTAGCCCTTCCCTTCAATGACCTAAATGAGGCCTCTGTTTTGCTGGTGTTTGGTATAAGGAAGGGCAGTCTCTATCTCACACTTATAATCTTTGCATAGTCCACGGAGGAGGCAGAAATCTGTGTGGTATAATCAGGATGGAGAAAACTCCCTCTGCTCCAAAAGGTGTTCTTCCCTCCACCCCAATGCTGAAGGATGTGGTATACTGCTCCAACCCTCATAAAGTAGAAGCCTTCTGTCTGCTTCTCCTCCTCCTAGCTCATCCCTATCACCTCCAATGAGCAGTGACCTGGTCCTGCGTGGGGGATGTCCGGGGACAAGGCAGCACCTCGAGAGGGAGCCTGCTGTGTGGACAATGTTCATTATTTTACAAAGTTCCAGTTCACACTGAATTAAAATCCACCCCCCTTGTTTACATTTCATATTTCTTCCATGCAGCAGCCTTGTAAATACTTTTTTTTTAAAGAGTTTATTTATTTATTTGACAGAGATCACAAGTAGGCAGAGAGGCAGGCAGAGAGGCAGGCAGAGAGGCAGGCAGAGAGGCAGGCAGAGAGAGAGAGGAAGGAAAGCAGGCTCCCTGCTGAGCAGAGAGCCTGATGTGGCGTTCGATCCCAGGACCCTGGGCTCATGACCTGAGCCGAAGGCAGAGGCTTTAACCCACTGAGCCACCCAGGCGCCCCAGCCTTGTAAATACTTGAAGAGGACTAGTGTGTCTCCATCTACTAAGCAAAATATTATCAGCTGTTTCCCACTGGTCATGATTACCAACCCTGATTAAAGCAGATGCTATCCTTCCCCCTTCCCTTCTTCCTACTTGCTGCTGATTTTCTCCCCACAATATTTCTGCATCTCTATGTCCTAGTCACTGTGCTAGATGGTCTTTGCCTCCACTATACACCATGTACACTCGGCTCTTAAAGGGAAGTGTAGAACTCACCTTAGACTGAGTGAGGTCATGGACGACTTGGGAGTTACATGGATCCGAATTCAAGTTCCAGTATGTGCTTCCATTTTGCTGTAGGATCCAGTCAAGTTTCTTGACCATGATGAACATCGATTTTGTTATTTGTAATATGGAGAAAATGGCTCTGTTTCGGAGGGGTAGAGACAATATGTGCAAACTGCCCAGCACCTCACCTGGGCCGAGCCGGCGGCCCATCACTGAGAACAACTGGGTCCATTATGCCATGCTTTTAGGTAAAATATGAGCATGGAAAGGTCTTGATTATCAAAAGATATCAGCCACAAACTCAGCCATCTGTGAACTTGTTCAACACGCCTTCTGTGTTTTCCTTTAAGTTACTGATAAAAATGTTGGCCAAGATGTGGCTTTAGAAAGACTCCTGTGACCTTCTATAACGACACCATCTTCTTGTGCCTTCTTTCTTTAATAAGCATCACTTGGTTGGGGACATTGAGCAAGTTGTAAATAGAACTGTGCTCTTTTCTGGTCTATGTTTCTTCCTCTCTTCCAAATGAATATTGTGAGAGCTTTTGTCAATTGCCCTGCTGAAATCCAGATAGTCTATGTCTAGATCATTCCCCTGATACAGTAATGAAAAGATCCCTTCTCTCCCATGCATTCTCTTTTGAAAGGCAAACCCTCTCGGGAGAGCTAACATGTTGCCGTGATTCACAGTAACCTGGTAGTGATCTAACAGATCCCTTTCTAACTGATTCAGCTGGGAGTGAAGAAGTCGCTAAATACTGGAAGTGAAGGGAGGGTTGCTAATCTAAGCATAAAAGTGTGTAGTCACAGCAGAATGGAGAATGATAATAAATCTTATTGACTTAGCAAATGAGCTCAGAATGGACCCAGGCACAGACCCACCTTTACAAAGAGATAAAGACATGAAACTGATTGCATAGCCTCTGAGGATTCCCATACGTGCTCACAAATATGCCCTTCTCTCCCCTTCTGTTCTAAAAATCACCAGATTCAGCAAATGTCAATGCACTTTACTCTCCCTTCTTTCAGCCCCAGCAGGGACTGGGGGTGCTAGGTCCCTGTTCCTACAGATGTTCAAGTTTAGCCCAACCCTAAAATCCCCATTAATGGCAATAATAGCAGCCGGCATTCATGGAGGGCTGACTTACATGCATTACATGCTAATCCTCACAACCCTGTGATGGAGACATCATTGTCATCCCTGTCTTACAGCTAGGGAAATGAAGACTCAGAGAGGGTAGACAATTTGCTTAAAGCCACACAGCTATGCAAGGAACAGGGCCAGGTATCTGTCCCAATTCTTCTTCACTTAAAAGAGCTCTTAATATTTAGACAAATAATGCCTACCAGTCTTGTTTTAAGGATTCCTTGTCTGACAACTAACAAGACTGTACCAGCAAGGACTCTAGGGGTTGGCTGAGGGAGGTAGGACCACTGAGGCCCTTTCAGCTTCTGTCTATCCACTCCATCTATCTTCCTGGAGGTTGCATGCCACTCTGTGTCCTCCTAGGTGGCCTGGCTGCAGCTCCTACGACTACAGTAATCTGGGGTGGACTCCCCCAATTTAACTTGTGGCTCACACCCAAGGAGACATCTGCTCTCTGGAATTCATACTGCTGGGAAGCCGCCCTCAAAATTGTTTTGGAAATGGGCGGTGGTGTCTTGGAACAGCTTGACTGGGGGCTGCATCTCATTACTGACATAATTGTGACCTTTTAGCAGAATATGGAAAATGCCATTGATAGAATATGCAAAAATGATGTCAGTGCTATGATATGGGAGGGAAAGGGACGGCCCGTGTGGGATATTTATTTTAATGATATCACCATCATTTGTTATGTGGTTCGAATTAAATAGAAGTCTTTGAGTCTAAACTCCACCAATGATCTCTCAAAACATCCCCTTATTTTGTCTGGTGTCATTTAGCACTCAATCTGCTCCATTTCCTGGCTGACCAGAGTCCTTGATATGATTTCTTTGTTCTGATGACTAAAATCAGAAATAAGGGGCCTTTATCTTCAATCACATTGTACCCTTAACGATCCAAGACTCAAGTTTTCTTTCATGAGAGTAGGAGGGAAAGTGATTTAAATTAAGGAGACAGGTGAGATGTAGCCCCAATTATAGATAAGTTAACATGGACGCATGCACATGGACACACACTAAAGTGGAGATAAAAGTGTGCAGTGACAAACACATTACAAAAATTATGTTTACGTGACATTTTGGCAAATTTCCAACATGTGGCTGCTGGGTTGCCTCTGAAAGCCCTTCCATTCTACCAGGTGACTGAGCTCAGGGAAGCAGATGGTTCTTTGTGGGCTCCCAGCTGTTGCTCTGCCCAAGCTGTAGAGCTAGCACATTTGCTAATAATAGCTCTATTAATAAAGTGAAAACAATAGTCCACATCCCCACCTTCCATTAACAATGCATTTTAATGCTCTCACTCATGTTGCCTCACTTGACTTTCTCAACATCCCTGTAAAAGAATTGTTGACATTATGAAGGTTATGAACGTTTCCATTTTGCATATGAAGAAACAGACCTGGAGTGATGGCATTTGCCCTCAGACACACGTGTAGTTAATGGTAAATGCTGGAACCCTCAGTATTGAGCTGATGCTGCCCTCCCTCCCCAGCTGGACAAGACAGCTCAGAGGAGCACATTCTCACCTGAGTCAGCACCTGGCAGAGGTGATCTGCACAAATGGACCAGCACAGAAAATCTCATGCATAATTCCCACCCCAAAGGCCAGTGAGGTGTTGCTATAGGAATTAGCAGTTACTACAGAGCTCTGTAGAGCTCTATAGTAGAGCTCTGGGCAGAGCTCTGTATAAACCTTTCCTGGTGTGTGAGGGCAGAGGTGCATAATGTATTAGTTTGCTAGGGCTGATGTAACAAATTACCACAGACTGGATAGCTCAAACAACATAAGTTTATTCTTTCATAGTTCCAGAAGGCATGGTCAGTTTCTTCCAAGACCTCTCTCCTTGTTAATCTTCTCCCTGTGTCTTCTCACAGTCTTTTCTCTGTGTGTGTCTGTCCTAATGTTTTAATGTCCTAATGTCCTCTTCTTATAAGGACACAGTCTATTGGATTAGGGTCCACCTTAATGAGTTCATTTTAACTTATTTACGTCTTTCAAGATTCATCTCTACATATGTTACTTTCTGAGGTCCTAGGGGTCAGCATTTCGACAGATGAAGGGGCAGGGGAACAGATTACAAGAAGTATATAGAGTGTAAGGAGAAGCAGAACATACATGGGAGCTGTGCTACATTTATTCTTTCACAAGTATTGGGTGTCTGTTTGTGCCAAGCTCTTCGCTCCAGGGACTGTTGGACCCATCACGACTCAATAAAGTCCCTTTGAGGGCTATGGGACTTTTACATGTTCTAGCATCTACTACCAATGCTAGTCCCACAGAATGGAGAGAAGACAAACTTAGCACCAGTTCTCTTTGCTGTGCATAAAACCACTTGGGAAACTTATTAAAGCCCAGATATTTGGGCTTCACCCCAGAGATTCTGATTCTGGGTGGGCTTAAGAATCTGCATTTCCAGCAACCTCCCAAATGAGGTGGACACAACTGATCCATGGACCACACTTGGAGTAGCACTGCCAAATACCACACTGGGAATTTGTCCTTCTCTGTTCTGACTTGTATTATTTAGAAGCCTCAGGATTATGAACAATATCCTATAAAAGTTCTTTTCCTCAGGTTAGGCCAAGGGTGCAAACTAAGATAATATGTTCATTTTACAGACTTGAGAGCTGTGATTATACACAAAGCATGTGCAATTCATCCTCCATTCTCCAGCAATGCTTTTAATCTCCTGCCTTTGTGCAGGAGGACCTGAAGAGTGCTAGTCTCCATGAAATCAAAGAACGTGTTTTATTGTTCATTACATCCACATTTATCCTTTTGCTTGTATACAATAAGAAGACAATCAACATTGCTAATGACGGAGAGTATTGTGGCACGTTGGCAGGACACCCTTCCTGAGGACTTAGTTTTGAATATTTGGAATTTAGAGAAGAGTCTGTGTTCTGAAACTTCATTTGAAAGCAGGCCACTTTCTATTTAGAACAGCTTTTCCAAAGAAGAAATAGTTAACAGTCCATTCACAAAAGCCCATTTAACCTGTAATGTGGCTGAAGTATTTACATCATTCCTAACCACTGTTTCCCAGAGTAAAATGCATTCCAAGTTCCAACATGAATACCCAGAGCAAACATTTCCCTTAATGACTTGGGTGGGGGAAGGGGAAGAAAGAACCGGTAAGTGGAGCTGAGGTGACAGAAGGGCAACCATGTGTGGGAACGTGGGAGCAGCTGCCATATGGAAGTCAGGACTGTGGGCACAGGCTCTAATATTCCTGAATTTGTTCAGTGACTGGAGCTATTTATTTGTGTATTGATACATGTATTTGTGTATTTGTTTACTAATAGAGATTATATGTACATATCATTTATTGCTCTTTAATTCATGTGAGTTCATCTTATCTCTTTGACTAGATTATAAACTCTTAAAGGTCTATGTATGATCCCTATATTGCCTTTTGCAGTGGCATCTTGAAATCAATTAGTCACACGGTTGTTCACTCTACTGACATGCTAAGTCCCAGCAGGTACCATCAATCTGGTTGTGAGGAGTAGTAAAGTCACGGATTTGAAGGTGCTGACAATGGCAGGAGGACAGGTGGAGGTTTCCCTGGTCATGCTCTGCCACGAATTTAACTCCAAAGAGAAAAGAGGAAGCTGGACAAAAATCATTTCCTTTGATCTCATGGGAAATCAGACTGAAGGAGAGTCGGTGTGTAAATAGCTTAGCTCACACCAAATATTCTTGTGGTGCCAGGATAGGTGGACATAGGATCAAGAAGACAGGTCAGTAATTGGAAGGGGAGGCAAACCATAAGAGACTATGGACTCTGAAAAACAACCAGAGGGTTTTGAAGGGGCGGGGGTGGGAGGTTGGGGGAACCAGGTGGTGGGTAATAGGGAGGGCACGTATTGCATGGAGCACTGGGTGTTGTGCAAAAACAATGAATACTGTTATGCTGAAAAAAATAAATAAATTTAATAAAAAAAAGATTTATGTTTGATGCACAAAAAAGGAAAAAAAAAGAAGACAGGTCAGTGAAATTGCTAGAGATTCTCAAATCAAATAGGACCAATTGCCCATTCTGGAAGTTCTCTGGAGGTTAAATAAGCCTGGAGCTGGACTTGGCAATGAGGTATCCCTGTTTCTGGCCTGGCTGTGGAAGCTTTGTTAATGGCATAGCCCACACGTTAGTTATTCAACTCTAAAAACTTTTAACTTCAAGCACTCCTTAACTTCAAGAGATAAAAAGAAATTGTCTTCATTGTATTCTTTTTCTGGAGAGGCTTTTTGCCATAGGGAAAAGAATACTAAACTAGAAGTGAGAGTATCTGTGTTCTGATCCCTGTTCATTCTCACTGAACAATTAAGGAATTCAATTTACCTCTTGCTATCTCAACCGATGATCTTCAAAGTTTCTTCCAGCTCTATTAGGCTGTAAGTCTACTATTGTTCTTTGGAATTAACCAAGGAAATAATATTAGAGAAAATGATATTAGGAAAATAATATTAGGGAAAGGGACAAATATACGCATTGTCGTCATTTCTATTCAACATTTCACTGGAGGTGCAAGCTGGCGTGTTGAGGGAAAATAAAGAAACACAATGTCCAAGTTCTGAAGAAGAAGAGCTAAAACTGATGAGTCTTCCTCAAGTTGACATATGTATTTAAGGCAATCTCAACCCCAATTTTAAAAATCCCAACAAAAAATTTTTTTTAAGTAAACAAATTTCCTTTATTAAATAGAAGCTATAATCTACAGTCTTAGAAGACTGAAAGTTCAGAAAGTTGAAATTTTAAAATCTATTCAAGGATCCTTCTTAAGATCCCCAACATGACTTGTCTGCCCGCAGAAGACAGCACTCTCATAAAACATCACCTAAGGAAGGACTATCCCACAACCCTCCCCAGACCTCCCAGGCCTCCACATTTTGAAGTGAAAAGAGGGTGAGGGGCATAATGGATTAGGTCCCTGAAAAGTAAGGGGTCATGGGATGTATCTGTAGCCCAGGGGAAGAATTAATTTAAGCAACTTAAAAGAACCTCTGAAGGGAATGGAGAAAAAGAAGGAGAAAAGGATGTAAGGGCATGCAAGTTAGTTTGTTGGTTTGGTGTCAGGAGTTGAGTGGTTTTCCAATTGATATGTTCTATTCTCTTTCATACGAGTTAATACTAACAATTAACACTTACTATGTATTACCATATTCCAAGCATTTCAACTATATTAACTCATTTTACCCTCTGAACAGCCCTGTGAGAGGCTGTTCTATTAGTATATCCCCATGAAAGCAGAGGAAAGGGAAACGTAGAAATAGGTTAACTAATTTGCCCAAGGTCACATGGAGCCCAGATTCACACCAGGTAACATGGCTCTGGAGCCCACAGTCTTAACCACCACTTCACCCTGCAGTTTGTTTTCACTCTGTAAAAGAGGGAATTCAGTTGGAAATGCTCTTGTGGGGGACAAGTGACAATGCCTTCTGAGAAAATGCAGAGAGCTTTCCTGGTGTTGTTAGGGTCTCCAGGGAGGCTGGAGACATGCTTTGTTGGCCCGAGAAAGAACTTCTGAATATGTTCCAAGTCAGGAACAACCAGAAATCAGGCTAGCTTCCCTACCAAAGGACAATAGTCTTTCAGCGGGATCCAAATATAATACTAAAAGGCTGTTCAAAGAATAGAAGCTACTCAGTGCTGGCACTTGGTGTTGCTAATTGCTCATTTTCTGACTTTTTTTTTTTTTTAATTTAAGGACAAGCAGGAATGTGCTCTTCTCCAGAATTACCCTTGGAGAAAAAGCTAGAGGGAGATACTAACTCCCAAATTGTCTTCTGAAATGAGTAAGTGGATAAAAAGGAAATAGTAGACCAAATAAAAGAAGAGGTGAAATTAAACCGTTAGGAGGGGGTGTAATGAAACTGTTGCCTTATTGACCAAATTATGCGGTTTCAAAGTTATAGGAACACTGTGCTTCATAGAGAATGCTGAACCATCAGTGCTGTTTATATCCCTAGGCAGGCACTCAGGGGCACCCCGTGAGCCAAAAGCTATGACTCAAACTTCCAGTCTCGACGAGCTGGTCAGACATAAATATTCTCCTGATCTCCACAATCCCATGCACATTAATGCTCATTCTCAACAAACTCTAGTAGATTGACTGTTTGATCAAAGGACTGGAATCTTTCCTAATAACAGCTAGATTTTAAAAATGGAAATGATGTTGGAACAGAACGTTAGAATTGTTCACATATTTATTAGAAAGAAAAGAGAAGATGCACAATAATTTTTCAAAGTATACAAGTGGTACTAATCATGTTTATACAGTCAAATGTTGATCTGAGGTTAATAAACCAGAAAATCACCAGAGACTCACAGAGCGGCCAGAAAAGTAGGGTTGAGTTTGCTTGTGGGTATATGCAAGTTAATTCAGACAGAGAAATGACCCTGTCTCGTCTGCTGGAACTAGAAGAAAAAAACAAACAAACAGTAAACATCACTAGGGAGAAAGTTGGAAAAATACGATTGTTTCAGTCTATGTAATTTTCTACACACTTGAAATGCTCCAATAAATAAATTGTACTAATTACTTCCAGGAAAGATCAGAATGCGCAGATAAGTATATTTTTACAACTTATTTTGACAGAAAGGGCGACGATAAACCTCGAAGAGGAAGATCTAAAGCAAAGATAGTTTGGAAGGGGTGTTTCTTGAGGGAGGGCAGTCAAAATGGAGAATCAGAATCTCTGCTGAAAGGAGATAAGACACGGGGTGGGAACATTGTACGGAGGGTCGGATTAGAAGAATAAAGTCAGAATGGAGATGGCAAGAAAGCGCGGCCCAGACTGGAAGATGACAGGAGCTTAGGAACCATTTGGATCAAAGATGATAGTTCAGGACTAAGGTCATAAACTTCAGTTCTCCTTTATGATACAGATGTGGGGGCTGAGAGGAAGGGCATATGGAGAATCTCAGGGCCATGTTAGATTATTAAGGAAAATGGGTACTTTTAAGTTTCTAATCCTAATATTTGAGAGATGATAACCATGTCTTCTTATGAGGTGTAGCTTGTAGCCTTTGCCAGACACCAAGCCCTGACTGGATGAAACAAGGCTCTATGCCTGTATGGAAATGATTATGGCAAGCAAAAATGTGAATTCCTAGAACCCAAGACACACCTTTATTTGAATATAGACAGAAAATATCTTGGAAATAATTGTAAATGATCTGGCTCTGCATTTGTTTGGATTCTCCATACTCATGCTTCCTTCATAGGAGAGAAAAGAGAAACAACTAAAAATCCATTTTCTTTCAGAACAATCACATGCTTTTGGCATCTCACATGGTGAGGAAACTTATTTTCTCTTTTCTGCTCTAGTAAACAATTGTGTAGCTTCCTCCACTGTCTGGTGGGTGGTGAATTGCATGTACAATGAGCTGATGAGAGTGTCCACACAGTCTTCTAAAAACCCCACGAAGCACTCGTTGGAGTCCCCAGCCTGAGGAATGGCTAGGTTCCAAGTACCGTTAGGACTCCTCTTTCTTGGTTTACGTCTGCTAGTAAGATCATCATAAAATGATGTGACATCTCAGTTAAAGTCCTCCGGCCCATGAAGGAACCCCCAGATGCCGTGGTTTTAAATTATTTGTCAAAGGTCTCTGCTTATGATTAATTTCTTCCACACATTTCTCTTTGTAAGCACATGCCCATTGTCAAACACTGTAAGGAAGCAAACCTGTTCTTTTTGAGATGTTTCTTATTTGATTCCTGCCTCCCACTTGTATTTGATAGCGAACCTGAGCTTGTCTCTTCTTTTCTGGAATGGCAGCTATTTCAGGGAGAGATATATATAGTTCCATAACAATGATTTACATAATAATAATACATACTATACATTATATTTTATATAGTATATGTTATCATGTAGTTCTTAATAGAGCAGAAAGAATATTTGATGATCTCTAATTTTTATAGAAAGAAAACATCTTAATTGTTTTTCAAGAGGGAAGATAACTTCTCTCGGGATGGTTATCAACTCCCCAAATCCTTAAAATTAGTGGAAATGAGGCTTTTGAGGAGAGACAATGACTATAGACCTGCTTTGTAGATGAGACCGCCGGTATAGAACTGAGAATCAGAATTAATTTCGGGGGGTGCCTGGGTGGCTCAGTGGGTTAAAGCCTCTGCCTTCGGCTTGGGTCATGATCCCAGGGTTCTGGGATCGAGCCCTGCCTTGGGCTCTCTGCTCTGCAGACAGCCTGCTTCCTCCTCTCTCTCTCTGTCTGCCTCTCTGCCTACTTGTGATCTCTGTCTGTCAAATAAATAAATAAAATCTTAAAAAAAAAGAATCAATTTCGGAATCCATTCCATTAGGTGAGAGAAGATTCCTTTTTGGAAAAAGAAAAACATACAGGTACAGTATATCTGCCCTATGTGGGGACTTGAGAGCTATTCCAAACCCAGATCTCCTAGGAATCTCCAGGAATGTAACTGCCTGGTGTGATTCAGTTCACCATGGGGAGACTGCTGGGGCGTAAAAGGTCACAAACGTACCTGGGTATGGACACCCGCTGTTAGTATACTCACAGGCACTCGTTAGACTCAGGTAATATCCCTTCCTTAAAATTAAATCTGTATGTGGGTATTCTGGGACCCCCTCTGGTGTTCACAGCTCCATACGTTTGCACAGAGCCACATGTAACCAGATTTCGTTTATGCTGTCTACCAAAGCCAAGTCTTTGGAGAATTAAAGATGCACCCAAGGAGTACTAGCAGCATCAGGGGAAAGATGTGGGCCTCATGCTATCTGGTTGGGGCAATCCTGCAGGATGGCGTAGAAATGGGGAGTCCTAGGGTTGGGTGAATCAGGGAGAAGCGTGTTCTCAGGATGTTAGACACCTACACGGCCAAGGTTGGAGGTAGGTAAGCAGGTACGGGTACTTGAGATGACACCATGCGTAGATTACTCATTAAAAAGAGAGCACTATGGGGCCAGGAGCCAAATTTGAGAGTGGTCTAAGTGGGAGACACATAGTAAGGTCCTCGCCCTCTAGTTTAGGAGACAACACTAATAAAACACAAATGAGGCCCACGGGTAGCACAGAAAACAACATTTTGTTAAGTACTAGATTATGTGTGTGATGATTCTGTTTCCTTAATTAAGACTTGCTAGGTTATCTTTCCCAAGCCCATCCATCCTGGTCTACACCAACTGGGTAGCAACTCTTGGTGGTCAGATGGATTCCTTCCAGACACAGAACTAGAAAATTTTTCCACCAATGACATAGGACTTTTTTAAGTGGAAAAAGAAAGAAAAAAAATCTTTGTTAAACCAACTAAGGTAAAATTTGATAAAGTCTCCATTATATTTAGCCAGATGATCCCTGTATAGAGAAATTTTAAGAGACTCCCATCGAAGATGTTATGAACCAGCTTTCTAATTTTCAGCTGTTATCAATTATTGCTCAGTTCAGCCACTCTGTTTTTAATGTGTTACAGAATGCCTGGAACTTTGTTTCTAGCTCTTGAACTTGCGGGTCCTCCCATGCCATTTCGCTCCCAAAGCACCCACAGAAGTCTTCCATCCAGCCTGGGCCTGCTGTGGCTGAGGAAGGACCCACACATGTGACCTTGTTAGGGGAAAGCAGTCATCCACCCTTAGTAGTTGCTTTCCTCCATTTTTTGGGGTCTGATTGAAAGAGAAAGGACAATTTCTGGCTTGGAAAGTTACTGTCACTTAAAATAAACATTTTAGAACATCTTAATTAATTCATTGTAAGCTTCCTCCACCATCTACAAACATTGCTAGCAACACGAGCTCTCAGGGGGTACTGGGACATAGAGAATTGGTTGATATGACTTATACTCAAATTTTTAAAAATTTTATTTTAAAATCACCTTTATTAAGGTATAACTTAAAATAAAATTCACTCATTAGAGATGGGCAGCTCTATGAATTTTGACAAATGCACATAACCGGGTCACCTACACTCCTATTGAAATATAGATCACTTCCATCATCCCAAAATTTTCCATTTGCCCCTTTGCAATCATTCCCCAGACCCCCAACAGCCAGTGCTCTCTGTCACTGTAGATTAGTTTTGCCCTTTCTAGAGCTTTCTATAAATGCAATCATGCAGTGTTTACTCTTGTGTCTGGCTCCCTTTGTTCAACACGCTGTTTTTGAGATTCATCCATGTCCTATCAGCAGTTCCTTCCTTTTTGTGGCTTTTTATGTGTATACAGGGGGAAAGAGGTTTCCTTGTGCAACCGCATACTTGCTGGTAAGAAGATTTTAATGACGATCTGATTTTTGTCTTTCAGAGCCTTCTTGCAGATTCTTGTAAGACAGAATAAAATTCCATAATGTCTCCTTTGTCTGAAATGAATGGAGATTTCTATATGGCTAAGGTACAGGGGACAATCAACTAAACTACCAGCTAAAAATAAAACATATGTGTTGAGTTGTAATGCACTGACTGATTTTAGAACCTATTTTTGCTGTCAGTTAAGGTTATGAACGACTTGACTATCCTGTGAAATTTTTTGAGCCTGGAACTACCCAAAGCTCTCATGGGTATGATCTCACAATCTTTCTCTTCATATCCTTAGGCCTTGTGTTTAGAGGATACGGCCCCCAAGATTTTTGTCAGCAACTTCAAAAGTTTTTGGTGTTTTCCCTCATCACTGAAAAGGCTTTAGAATGTAAGTTGAATTACCAGAATAATGTTGACAGGGTAAGAGGAAAAACACAACAAGTATTTTTGAATCATTTAGTTGAAATACAGACATGGGAGCCCTTATTCCCCCTCTCCTGAAGTTTGTGATCTAGTAGGATCAAAAGACATCCAGAAAGAGTTATAAGAACTCTGTGTGCAGGGGTGAAATCAGAGATCTCTAGGGGAATTGAGAGAGGAGAAGGAGCAGTTTGAACTCCTGAAATACAGATTTTCAGAGAAGAACTGACATTGGAACCAAAACCTAACAGAAAAGTCAGACTTTCAATAAATGAGAAAAATCAGGACCTTGCAGACAGTGGGACGCTGCTTCTATCGGGTGCTTATCATGGGTCAGGACTGTGCTGCCAGCAAGGCACGTGTGGTCTGGTTCTCACAAGGACTCCCAGACTATGTATTATTTATTATCCCTGCTTCCGGGATAAGGAAACAAAGGACCGACCGCAAGTCCCACAACATCTAAGTGGCAGAACTGGGATTTGAACTCATGTTTACTTTGCTCCAAAACCCATGCCCTTACCACATGGCCCTTCTGCTGGACTCTCCCCACGTTTCCATCACTAAGGCTGCCTCCTTGGTGGCTTCTGCCACCTGGCTCATCACTGCCCTGGGTGGCAGTCCCTCCCGGCCTTTCTAGAGCATAGGGCTTCTTCTCTCTGTCTTAGGTCCTGCCACCAGTTCCTGGTTACTGCAGTGTCTGTGTGAACAACACATGCACAGTGGCATCCTCAGGGTCATGATGGCCTTCTCTCCGGTGGTTTCTTGTCCTTTTCATTTCTGCTCTCCAGTGTATCTCCACATCTCAGGCCCTGTCACCATCCAGAATGGTTTCACCTCTGAAATCTAATCTCTAGTACTCCCATCTCTGGCCACAAGCTCACATTCCCTCAGCCTTGTCCCTCCTACACCTGCTCTTGACTGTACCTGCTTTATGTCCCTTCGCTTCTCCTAACCTAGTAGCTCTTTCCCAGTCTGACTTCTTGATCTACATTGGGCCAGAGCATGGATCCTCAAACTACAGAGATATTTTAGGCCCTGTCCTTCCTAGTCCTTGCCCAGCTCAGTCTAAAACCTCTGGACCAGTCTAACAGTCAGTTGCTAATGCTGTTGAGTGTCACTGTAGCGAACCACAAGAGAATACGCTGGATTCACTATGAACTCCTGGTCTCCTCCTTCAGTTGGTCCTCGAACATCTTTCACAAGTCTTTTTTCTTGACCTATGTTGGCTCTTATCCCTTACCACTCAGTCACCAATTCAAATCTTTACATGTGTCCTCTAATTCCCTATCCAAACTCCAGTCTTTACCCTTGGCAAGAGATGTGTCCTATCAACAGAACTGAAGTCATCAGATGTGAATTAGATCAACTTTCCAAAGTCATATCAGCTTACTAAGCCCCTGTACCCTCTTTTGCTCCCTCTCTGCAGTCCCCCTGGGGGAGCCATGCCACTTCCTGTCCAAGGAATCACCTACACTCTAAATTCCACTTCTTCCTGCCTCCAACTGAAGATCCTATAATGATTCCCTTTCTCTCTTATATATCCAACCCTTCTCCCATTTTGCTATTTCTTTCTTTTCAGCTTCTAAAAAATGCACAAGTACCTCCTATCCTAAAAAGGTATCAGTTGACCTTTTGTGTCCCTCTGGCTATAGCCCCATCTCTCCCATTTCTTTTTCCACCAAGTTTCTGGAAAGACTATTCTATACTTTTTATTCTCTCTATACCTATTAATCTTATTTTCACTCCTTCTCTTTGCCCTTCACTGATTTACACAAAGTGTGGACATAGGTCTCACCTCAGCTCCCTGAAACTCAGCTTCAATGGTAGACTCAGCCATTAACAGAAGTTTAACAGAGGCTTGGCTCTAATGTATAGGGGGATTATAATGCAGGAAAGACACAACTTATCTGAGTGACCTAGAATAAGTTGCTTAATCTCTCTATGCCTTGGTTTTCTCATCTGAAAAATGGGTATGATAGAGTCCTTCCCCCTTAGAGTTATGAAGACTGCATGGGCTTACTTATGTAAAGTGCTCAGAACAGCATTTGAGGAGGGTGAACCTTTATGACTACCACTGTCAATGGTGATTAGGTAGTAGTTTTGTAGAACTGCTAAAAAAGGAAAACAAAGTCAAAATCAGGTCTCACCACCAAAATCCATGAGTCATGCCTCCCCCCAGGAGTGTCCTCCTGGCTGTACTTCTTTAAAGAGGACTCTCTAATGAGAGTCCCTTGTCCCTATCCTGAGTCTCTGCCCAGAGTGGGAGGGACACCCAGCATCTTCCTAATCACTGAAGATCTTTTGCTCTGTCCACATGTCAGCACTCACTGTCTGAAATACCTGCATTTAGATGAATTCCCTGGTTCAGGTCTTTCCCAAGGACAGGGCAGACTCTTTCTTAATACCCTTGTGACTAAGGGAAGGAGGATAGTTCATCTCCACCTTCAAAAGGAGGATCCCTTCAACCCCTACTCCCAAATGGTCGGGGGCACACAATGCCTGTTACCCACCCACGAGAGCAGGCAGATTGTTCTGAATGTACAAGTGAGGAGGTGCAGAGCAGGTAGGACTGTCCAAAACCAAAGAGCTAGGACAGGTGATGGAGAATTCACACTGTCTCTCTGACCAGAGATCTCTCTGTTCCCTGACACTCAATATTGTGAGTCTCATAAACCAGAGTGGAGTCATTTCCAAACCAACCTAAAGCACGGTGGCTCTCAAGATGTAAAAGTTAGTGATGAAGTTTGAATAAAGGGACATTCCTTCAAGGATTTTTCTTGCATATTTGGCCAACTTCTTGCTAGAATTTGCAATTACTATCATTGTGTCTCCTTCCAGTGGGAGAATGCATGTTCCTTTCCTCGGTGCATGCAAATGTTCCTTAAGAAATCAGACTTGTTGACAGTCTAGGAGAAAGCCTTTTACGGTTCCGCACAGGCTTTCTGGGGATGAGGCCTACACAGAATGTGCAGAGGAGAGAGGAACAAGCATGGTTACAGGTATAAATGCCATCCTTAGGCTGATGTTACCCAAATCTTCATATACAGCTAAGACTTTTGCCCTGAATTCTTTCCTCTATCTAACTGGCCATTTGGCATCTCCACTGGGATACTTCACACTGTCTCAGAGTTAAAGCATCCCGATGGAACTTCTAATTTTATCCTTCCACCTCCAGAAATACTGTCCTCCCCGTTGTTTCTGACTGCAGCAGAGGGCACCACCAGGGCCCAAGGAGACAGCAAAGGGTTTTTATCAGAAAATGGCATGACTAACTTCATTTGTTTATAAGAACGTCATCCTAGAAACAATGTGGGGTCAGGATTTACAGTTGAGAGGAGGGAATTGAGTTGGTGGCTATTAAGAAGGCAAGCTGTAAGGCTTTGCGCCTGAGTTACTTTCTTTATGTTAACAAAATAGGATATGTAAGAGTAAGATAATGAAGTGTGTTTCTAGAAACTGCTATTAGGTTTATCCACATGAAATGATCATTTATAGGCAACAGACATTGAGTAGTAGCAAATTGTATGATTCCCTTACTATGTTGTAACAGGGCAGACATGCATCTCTATCAAAAATAGAAAGATACCTGGCTCAGTTGGTAGAGCATGTGACTCTTGATCTCAGGGTCATGAGTTTGAGCCCCACATTGGGTGTGGAGCCTAGTTAAAATAAAAACAAACAAACAAACAAACATAAGCATTTACTTCTGGTTTAGGTACAAAGGATGGAATCCTTTCTGGAAAGCAATTGTATCCTGTCTTAAAACAATAAAATGTCACATGGTTATTTTAATTGAGAGAAGAAATACCAACAAAAACACCAATGGAAAGAAGTCATTCCAGAAGTGTTTATAACAGGAAAAATATGGAATTAGTCCAAACATTCATTTACAAGACACTTCAAATAAATAAATGTCATCTGTTCCGTGAAATAGTACACAACTATTAAAGTGATGAGGAGAGTGAAAATTTAATGTCACGAAAAGATCTCCACAATGTATTCTTGAACATCAGGACGAGATAGAAAACAGATGGGTCCTATGATACCACTTTTATTAAAAAATAGGTTTCTAGGTCGAATTGTTACAACATGCAGAGAAAATTACCAGCAAAAACGGTATTCCTTTTTTTAATTAATTTTTTTAAGGATTTTATTTATTTGACAGAGATCACAAGTAGGCAGAGAGGCAGGCAGAGAGAGAGAGGAAGGGAAGCAGGCTCCCCGCTGAGCAGAGAGCCCGATGCGGGGCTCCATCCCAGGACCCTGAGATCATGACCTGAGCCGAAGGCAGAGGCTTTAACCCACTGAGCTACCCAGGCGCCCCAAAAACGGTATTCCTAAATGTTAATGGAGACTACCTCCGAGCAGTGGACTTCCAGAAGATTTTTTTTTAATGTAACTGAGTATTTTATAAAAACTTGGGTCAACTTTGTATTATTTTTATAATAATAAAGCAAAAGCTACATTCAAAAGGAAAAAAAAAACTAACCAAAAAGAAAAAAGCTTCATAAATATTTAAATGCATGTAGGAGTTGATCACTTCTTAGGGAAAATCCCAGTGTTCAGACTGGCTAATCTTTGACATGAGCAGTGATGGGTACCTTGCTACGTTTTCCGTGACATCAACATTAAAAACAGAGACTTGGTCCTTCCACAGATGACATTCAGCGCCTGTCAACAAGGGATGTGTGGTGGGTTTGTACCAATACTTGGAGCCTGCGGATCTCGTGAGGTATCGGCAGGTGTTCCTCTTTTCTCAGAGATACAAACCGCTCTGTGGGTTGAAAGTCCCACTGTCAAGTCTAACACTGTTCATATAAATTCTAATTTCTGAAGTAAAAGCAGCTCTTTCATCAGCTGTTTGGCTTTTTTTTTTCTGATTCCTGATTTCCTGATTCCTTTTTTTAAAAAAGACTTTATTTATTTATTTGACAGACAGAAACCACAAGTAGGCAGAGAGGCAGGCAGAGAGAGACAAAGAAGCAGGCTCCCCGCTGAGCAGAGAGCCCAATGCGGGGTTCAATCCCAGGACCCTGAGACCATGATTTGAGCTGAAGGCAGAGACTTAACCCACTGAGCCACCCAGGTGCCTCTCCTGATTCCAATTTTAATTCTTTATTTATTTCTTATTTTTTTATAAACATATAATGTATTTTTTATCCCCAGGGGTACAGGTCTATGACTGATTCCAATTTTAAAAGAGTGGGACTCTGAGCCTGGTTTAGGGACTGAGTAAGTCTAGGAGATGAGATAGCCTATTAATATTCTTATGAAGAGGAAAACCCATATGTAAGTAAATTTTCTCGTAGCCATATTAAAAACATAGATGGAATTAATTTTAATAATCTCTTTTATTTGAACTCAGTACCAGAATGTTAGTATTTCAACATGTAACCGATGTAAGATATTATTGAAATAGTTTATATTTTCGTTGGTTTTTGTTTTATTCTTGCCATTACTTTTTAAAAATATAAGCTGAGCCTTAAACCGTTTCTATGCCCTCCCCTTCTTCGCTAGAGGTGGTACACCAACAGTGCGTCCTGCACCTGGTTTAAACTTAGTACATGCGGAAGTCATGCCATCGAGACAGATAGATCTCAAGAACATTTGAGCGTTTGACAGTCACTGGCCACTGGCATTGGTGGGCAAAGAAATTTTGTGCTATATTTCTCTCTTATGGCAGTATCCATCAGAAGACCCTTCCCACCCTCCCAGAAGGGTCATACCACTTCAAAGGGAGCCAGTGGTGGCTTTTAGCTAATAAAAGGGTATCTCTGCCTCTGATTCATCTTTACTCTAAATGTCTAAAGGACAAGGAACTGTTATGATCCCAGAAAATGTTCTCGAGGAGAAAGGTATTTGCCTTTATTTGGTAATTGTACTTAATAGTTGAAAGGAGATAGGCTATAAAAGCAGGGGAAGCTGGAAGAGGGCCCATGAAGTTAATTTTAAAAGTTATTTATTGACTCTTGGATGGGTGGGGCTTTTTCTTTCTTTAGTGCTTCCCCAGAAAGTCCTGAGCTTCCATTTAAAAACAAAGCTTGAGGCTAACCCCAGCTATTCCCAGCTCTCTGTGAGTGAAGTGAACACGGCCTTGAGCACAGGGCTGGTACCGGAGTCGGCGGGGAAATTTCCTTCTCCCATCAGTGGCTTAACCCCAGCTGCCAGGTGATTCCCATGGTTTGGGACCAAAAAACCTCATCTGTGAATCGAGGTAAGTGCTCACTGACTGTAAACCTGAAAACTCCAGAAACTGCCATCATCCTTGAGAAAAATCTGTCTTCAGACTGACTGATGCTGATTGATCCTTTCTCCTCAAGGAGCTCTGGGAAGAGGACAGCTTTTGCTAGAGGACATACTACAGAAGAATCCAAGACTCGTTGATGCTAAAATTTCTACTGGGATGAACTTATTCAGTAAGTATTCCCGAAACAGTGGGGATGATATTAACTTTCTGGGTTTATCAGGTGTCAAAATTTGGTTGCAAATAGGAGAAACCATTTCACCACCAGATTTCTTGGCTTCCTCAACTGGAGGGGCTCTCGGAGCAGTGGGTGTGGTGATGGCTTTTTCTGAATGTCCCCGATCTGGCAAGGGATACACATCGGATGCAAATGAGATGGAAGGTGCAGAGTGTTAGCTGTGTACACGTGGGATGTGAACAATTTCAACACAGCAAAGAGAGCACATCCACCTGGCGCTGTGTATCCCTCTGTGAAATCGATCAGACCTCTGATGGGAATCCTTCAATGAAATCGATCAGACCTCTGATGGGAATCCTTCAATGAAATCGATCAGACCTCTGATGGGAATCCTTCAATGAAATCGATCAGACCTCTGATGGGAATCCTTCAATGAAATCGATCAGACCTCTGATGGGAATCCTTCAATGAAATCGATCAGACCTCTGATGGGAATCCTTCAATGAAATCGATCAGACCTCTGATGGGAATCCTTCAATGAAATCGATCAGACCTCTGATGGGAATCCTTCAATGAAATCGATCAGACCTCTGATGGGAAGTTCATGGCCATGGGGGCTTTGGAAGCCCCCATCTTTGAGAAACCTCTGAAAGGACTCCATCTCCATCCTTTAAAACTTTTCAGGCTGCTGAATTTACTGCACAGGCTGAAGCTGAAGATGCTCTTTGCAGAAATATTCCCTAAGTAGACTCGGGCAGAGTGGCGCGAGATCTTTGAGGGACTGGATGCGTGTGTGTGATCCCTGTTCTGATGTTTGATGATGTTTCTCAACTCCTTAAGAATAAGGAACACATCCCCCCCTTTTAAAAAAAAAATTACGAATCAGGAGGTAACAGTCCCAATGCCAGTTCCATTTCTTTCCAAAACTATACAGCTTCTTTCCCTACCAGGCAGAGTTCAGTCCTGAAAGAACACTCAGAAGGAATATTCAGAAAATATGGATTTAGCATAGAGAAAACAGCACAACCCCACACTTTGGGAATCCTTAAAAAGCAGTAAGCCAGCCAATCTATAACATTTAAAAGTAAAAAGTACCTGTTTCGTAAGTAATCCAGTGAGCTTAAGTTGATGTGTGTGATTTGGAGAAATCACGAGTGCTTTCATTTGGGGAGAAGTTCATTCTGTGTCAAGACGAAATCTCATGCTCTCAGAAAATTTAAAGAATGCTGGCATGTTTTAGTTAATCTTCCGTAACTTTTATGCCAAGTGAAGACTGTAGACTTTACATGCGTTGTCATTATTCTAATTGAAAGGCAAACCAGTGTCATATTTGATAGGTATTATGCCTGAAGTAGTTTTAAAATATTGTGTCATGTCTGGAAATGGATACAAGTTCCTGCATGATCGTGCTTTGAAAAATCATTTAACTATTTCCTTGGGTTTTCACTAGTGGGGGAAAAGGGAAAACATGATTTAAAATGGAACCATTACATACAAGCTGCTTCAAGGTAGGGTGATATGGAAGTAATACTGGTTACACTTTAACGAAATGTACAGACACATACTTTGAGCCTCAGGATGCTGACAAGCCTGTACACTGCAGTTTACCAGGAATTCTGTACTTCT
Source organism: Meles meles (assembly GCF_922984935.1). NCBI lineage: Eukaryota > Metazoa > Chordata > Mammalia > Carnivora > Mustelidae > Meles > Meles meles. The sequence continues at coordinate 16,481,098 of NC_060070.1, forward strand.
GTATGTTCAAAACAGAAAACCCCAGGGGCGCCTGGGTGGCTCAGTGGGTTAAAGCCTCTGCCTTCGGCTCAGGTCATGATCCCAGGGTCCTGGGATCGAGCCCCGCATCTGGCTGTCTGCTCAGCAGGGAGCCTGCTTCCCACCCCCACCCCGCCTGCCTCTCTGCCTGCTTGTCATCTCTGTCAAATAAATAAATAAAATCTTTAAAAAAAACACACACACAAAACAAAACAAAACAAAAAACCCCAGAAAACCCCAGGCCATAAATGGTGTCACTTAGACCAGGTTTCCAAAATGGTGCTTGAAATACAATCTAATTGTAGTTTCCACCCTCCCCAGAAACGTGGCCTTAACCAGTCAGTCTGGAAAATTTGTCTCTCCATCAGCGTCCACAAGTCTGTCACCTGGGTCCTCTCCATCCCCTGAAGAAAGATGAGGTTATCTGTGTGATAAGACAGCTTGCTTTCCCCCCTAGCAAACAGCGCGTTCTAGAACAATCTTTTTCTTTTGCTAACAACTTTCTTGCCTCTACCTTCTGTCTATAAAAACCTTCCATTTTATACAACTTTTCAGAGCTCCCCTCTACTTGCTAGGTGAGATGCTGTCAGATTCATGAATTGCTTAGTAAAGCAAATTGGATCTTCGAAGGTACTTGGTTAAATTTTTGTTATTTAGCACATATAATGAGTGATATTATTTTTTTCCTGACGTGGTCCCATTTTTCTTCCCCCCCCCTTCCTCCCTCTCTTTTTTTTTTCTTTTCTTTTCCTTTCCTTTCCTTTTTTCTTTCTTTCTTTCATTCTTTTTTCTTTCTTTCTCTCATTCTTTCTCTGTGTCACACAAAATGACCTAATTTCACAAAAATTATCTCTTCTTTTCAAACCAGGTTTTCTTGAGGGGAGGGGTTACCTTATTCTTTCCATCCTCAGAGAATTGTAGCTCTGTTCCCACTTGATCCTCCTGGGCATAATTCACACAGACTCTTTCCCCACCCCGCACACTCTAAGTGCCATCTAATTTTTATGAATTATAGGAACTTCAAAGCTTTAGTAGATTAGCTCGTATAAATAAAAGTAATAAAATTCCTATGCCAGATAAATCCATGTGTGTTCTGGAGGGGCTCAGCCTTCCACAGCAGGTAAGTGGCCTCAAGGCCACACTCCGGCATTTGGCAGACCCGGCTCTTGCAGACTCCTGCTCGGTGTCCTGTTCGGTGTCCCCCGGAGCTCTCTCAGGCATCTGCTGGGAGATGCATTCCACACAGTCCTAGCCTCGGGGATTGGTCCCTCAGGAAACAAAACAAAACAATGAACCAAATTAAAAAAAAAAAAAGTCCAAACAATAAGTGAAAGTATTTCCTACCCTTCATAGTCTCTTTTAACATTGATCAAAAACTTCAAACATCATTGGGAAGGGTATGTGCTATGGTGAGTGCTGTGAAGTGTGTAAACCTGGCGATTCACAGACCTGTACCCCTGGGACTAATAATACATTATATGTTTGTAAAAAATTATTAAAAAAACAAAAACAGAAAAAAAAACTTCAAACATTATCAATCCCAGTTTCTTCTATTAACACCACGGCTTGCTATTTATTTTTCTTCTTCTTTCTTTGAGACAACTATTGTGTGTGTGTGAGAGAGAGAGAGAGTTTAATGGAGCTTTTTCTGCTACATACACTGTTTGTATTTCACATTTTTCTCGATTTGACATTTCTCTTTTAACTTTATAGAATCTTTTACTGTGCCTAAGTTTTACATTTTTATGAAATCAATACCGAAAGCATAAAAATAAAAAGAAAGAAGTTTATGCTGTGGAAGACTGCAGAAAGGGCCACAGTTTTTCATTCCTTCATCTGTGCCCTTGGCAAAGCACTTTGGCTGCGGCTCCCATCAAGCGGTTGACCTGTTTCCCCTCTCGGGACCTGCATGGGCCAGTGGAATACCGCCGAAGTGACAAGGGGCACCATTTTCTCTCTTTCTTAAAACCCTACCTCTGCCATGTGAAAAATCCGGGCTGGCTCTCTGGCACGAGAGACGTGTGGCCTAGCTGCCCTCAACCCATGCCAGTGTCCGGGCAACCCGGAGGCCTGTGGGTAAGGCCGTGCAAGACTCAGCCCCAGCCCACCTGGCAGCTGAACGCAGCTTCCTGAGTGAGCCCGACTGACCTCAGCTGGTCTTAGCCCAGATCAGCAGAATGGCCCAGGTGACCTGCAGACGCGTGATAGTAAATGAGAGCAGCTTTACTTTTTTTTTTTTTTTTTAAAGATTTTATTTATTTATTTAAGGGAGAGAGAGAGGGAGACAGAGGGAGCACACAAGCAGGGGGAGAGGCAGGCAGAGGGAGAGGAAGAGGGAGAAGCAGACTCGGCTGAGCAGGGAGCCCGGTGCGGGGCTCCATTCCAGGACTCTGGGATCATGACCTTAGGGGAAGGCAGACGCTTAACCGACTGAGCCACCCAGGTGCCCTAATGATTATAGCTTAAAGCACTGAGCTTTGGGGGTACTTTGCTATGAAGCAGTAAATACCTGATTCACTTATGTTCTCTTGGAACATTTTTCTCTTGTTCTGGACTCTTTAATCCATAGAAAGTTTATTTTTGTGACTGGGGTGAGGTAGTTAAGGGGCTTTTATTTATTTTACTAAATGTATGGCTGATGTTCTCAACATGATTTATTGAAGTTTCTTTCATCACTGACTTGAAATGCCATGGTTTTCATTAACCAAATTCCCATATGCACGAGAGCTAGCTTCTGGGTGCTCTAAAACGTTCTGATGATTTATTTTCTTCTATCTGTGCCAATAACACAGCGTTTAATTTCTTAATTTTAGAGTATGACTTGATATCCAGAGTTTTCCCTTAAAATAATGTTGGAACTCAATTATTAGAAGTGAAGGGAAGGGATAGTGTTAAATACTTTTGTATTTCCCCTAGAATCCATCTAGCTTCTGTGGTGATTGCAAAATGTTTTTTGAAAGAGGAAACATTTGGTCTTCTTTATTGTAAATCTGTGGCATTTAATATGCCAAAAATAAAATCAGGAGCCTGCAGTTTATAAAGATGATATTTTGGTCATTATTCCTTTTATCTGCACAACTCTATAAGGTATAAAGTTAGCAATTTGAGAAAGGCTGTATCGCAAGAGAAGAAAGAAGAGAAGCAAGGACGGAGGAGAAAAAAGTTAACATGTACTGAACATTTACTCTGTGTTACTTTCTATACTGAACACTGTATATGCCCGGCCTTATTTATGGCTCACAACAGCTTTGTGAGGTCTGTACTGTTTATATATCCTGTTTTCAGAAGAGAAGGTGAGATTCAGAGAAGTTAAGTAACTAGTTCAAAGCCACACAGCAAATGAATCAAAATTCTATATGAATGTGAAAACAGGGGAAAACACAGAGAGAGAAAGGGAGAGAGAGAGAGAGAGAAAGAAAATACACCTAACACTTAGCAACTGTCTTCTCTGGCTTCTGGGATCATGACAATTTCTATTCTCTTCTTACACTTTTTCTGTTGACCAAATTTCCTGCAAGGAGCATACATTATTTTAGCAAATGTCAAATAGAAACATGATAATACTAATAGAGCACAGATAACCCCCCAAAATGGCACGTTGCAGCCACTGGAATGTAGCGTGAATTCTGCAGTAACACGGTACAGAGCTTCCTCTCTCACGGTCTGGCTGGACCAGTTACCAAAGGAGGAGGCGGGAACAGGACGCGCCCCGTGATCCACGGAATCATTACCCAGCCTGCCCCGCGCAGCTGTCTCTTCTGCACCTGTCATCCGTACATCGCACTCCCGCCTAGGATCTTAGGATGACTCTAGTCCTTCATACAGAGTGGAACCAGAGCGATGGAAGAGTTGTATACAGAAAGGCATTAGTAATAAATAGCTGCCAAAGAAGTTTAGAAGGCACAGAAAAAATTCAGTTTGGCTCCTTATTCCTTATTCCTGTTTCTGCCTCTCAGGCCACCTGCTGCCTAAATGTGAACAAGTGATGGGTGTGGGCACTAGCTGGCTGGATTTGTTATACTGTAATGGAAAAAAAAAGTAAGTGTTGGTTTATGAATGTCGGGACAGAGGTGAAAACCCTTTACTACAGCCCATAGTAAAACCGAATCGGACTTCTGAAAAGAGGGTGAAATAGGCAGCAGACCAATAACTTGACTAAACCTGGAAGAAAAAAAGAAGACAGAACAACCAAAAAAAGGTGAAATGAATAAAAATCATTAAGCTGGAGGGGATAACCCTGAGTTTCCTGGCAGGTCCGTTAGCTATGAATGGGCTGAATTCTAGTGAGAGACCAAGACACGCATTTTTTTTTTCTTTAATTTAAAAAGATGATGGGGCGCCTGGGTGGCTCAGTGGCTCTGCCTTCGGCTCAGGGCATGAGCCCAGGGTTCTGGGATTGAGCCCTCATCGAGCTCTCTGCTCAGCAGGGAGTCTGCTTCTTCCTCCCTCTCTGCCTGCTTCTCTGCCTACTTGTGATCTCTGTCTGTCAAATAAATAAATAAAATCTAAAAAAAAAATAAGAATGTTTAAAAAAATAAATTTAAAAAGATGGCACACAAAGTTAAAGGAAAAAGAGAAGGGAATGATTGCATATATGCGGCGAATACACAACTGGCAGCCCTACTTCCTTTTTACTTGCACCTGAGAAGGTGGAATTCATGGTTCAAGGACTTACAGGTCAAAGAGAAACAGCGTAGTGGGCTGCGGTCGATGGCAGCAAAGGCCAGCAACTGGAGGGAGGGTGTTTTCTCTTTCTTCTCCTCCTTCTTCCTCCCCTCCCTGCCTTTTTTTTTTTTCTAAGATTTTCTTTATTTATTTATGAGAGAGAGAAGGAAGCAGAAGGAAAAACAAGTCTCCCCCCACCCCCTGTAGAGAAGGGATTTCCCTGTGGGGGACTTGATGCCAGGACTGGGGGTTCATGACCATAGCAGAAGGCAGACACTGCACCAACTAAGCCACTCAGGCACCCTTCTCCTTTCTTTTTCTTTTCTTTTCTTTTTTTAGTAACAACAGCCAGTTTTATTGTTGAACATTTTCATCTCGTAAGAATAATTAAATACTGAGATGATCCAATTGCTTAAAAATAAAACAATATTATTCTGCAAGGTTCAGATTTGGTTAGATTCTTAATTAGATTCTGATAGATTCAGTTAAGTTTATGCACAGTAAAATTAAAAATTAATATTGAGGGGCAGCTGGGTGATTCAGTCAGTTTAGCGCCTGACTGTTGGTTTTGGCTCAGATCATGATCTCAGGATCCTGAGATCCAGTCCCCAACCAGCTCAGCATGAGTCTACTTCAGATTGTCTCCCTCTCCCTCCCCTTCTACTCCTCTAACCACTGCTACTGCTCCGTCCCCCCACCGCTGACCCATGCATGCGTGCATGCACTCTCTTTCTCTCAAATAAATAAATGAAACCTTAAAAAAATTAAAATTGAGAGGCTAGCTGCTCTAGGAATAGAAATAGAGTGCTACGTCTTCCAAACAAGTAGAAGGTAAGACAAAACAAAACAAAAATCTGAAACAAAATCTCAATTACAAAAAAAAGGCAAGAAGGGAGGAAAAATTGTTGTACAATGTTTAAGATGGTAGGAAAAACCCCAAATTCATTCATTCAACAATTACACTATGGAGTACCTACTAAAAGCCACATACTCTTTTAGGAACCAGGGATGCAGCAGTAAACCAAACATAGAAAATACCTGCTTTCGTGGAGCTTCTGTCCTAGTGGGGGAAACATAATGAACTAGATGAATGAATAAATCATGTGGCTTGTCTTATGATAATAAGCACGAGAACGGTAAATGCAATTGATATGTTAAAGATGGAAAAAACTGGGGTGCCTGGGTGGTTCAGTGGGTTAAAGCCTCTGCCTTCGGCTCAGGTCATGATCCCAGGGTCCTGGGATCAAGCCCCACATCGGACTCTCTGCTCAGCAGGGAGCCTGCTTCCCCTCTTTCTCTGCCTACTTGTGATCTCTTTCTCTCTGTCAAATAAATAAATAAAATCTTAAAAAAAAGGACAGAAAAAAACTTGTCAAAAATGGTGTCACTGAGGAGGTAAAAAAAATAAGAGGGGGAAAGAATTGAACCATGTGGATGTGAGGGGAAAAGCAGATCAGACAAAGGAAGTGCAAAGATCCTGGGGCTGGCAGGATCAGCAGCACCTGTCATGTATGGAACTGGTTAGAAAGGCATGTGCTTGAGGAAGTTGCACAGAACAGAGGAAAGGGTAGAAGGAGGTGAGATCAGAGGTGAGACAGGACCACATCATTTTGGACCTTTACTCTAAGTGAAATGGGTCATTCAAGGTGCTGCCGCGTGAACTGACCACAGGAAGGGAAGGCAGACACCAGGTGGGTGGTTCCTGCGTAAACCAGGTGATAGGCCACTCAGCTCAGACAGGTGAGGTGGTGGGAAGGGCGGGGGAGTCTGGAACAATTGCAAAGGAGTCCACGGGATTTGCTGACAGATTACATGTGTGGTGTGAAAGAGATGAGTCAGAATGGTGTTTGTTATGACTCGAAACGGTGACAAGGAAATGAAATTTACAATTGCAATTAATCCTAAATCTGAGACATAGACCATTCTTACCACAGGTCAGCTGGAGGAGCCAGAGTTCCTGGCTGGTCCTTGGCCATTCATTAACCTGCAATGCTCTCTCTAACTTCTTTCCATTCATAGGAACCTCGCCGGTTGCCAGAGACAGGTTGCCGGCTCTCTGTGGCTTTGATCTAACCCAGATGCCCCAGCCCAAAGTGAGTGTGTGTGTTTGGCAGCCCTGCCCCACACTACATAAAAAAGTGAATGTTATTTAAGAAAATGTGATCCCTCGGTTTTTAAGCTTCTCTCAGAAAATCGTCATGTCACCTTGGAAGAGGAGAAACTGGTGGGGACACCAGATGACTTTACTTGGTGTCACCTTAGAAATGATCATCCCCCTCCTTCACAAATCAATTAACATTTATGATGAAGGAAAACTCAGTAGATGGCACGGATCCCATGTTTAGGATTAAATGCAATTATAAATTTAATTTACTTGTTCCTGTTCCAAGGGTGTCATATGTGCATTGCGAATACTAACTGTTACTACCAAATAAGTACAATCTTTTTTTTAAAGATTTATTTATTTATTTATTTGGGAAGGCAGAGTCCCAAGCAGACTCCCCACTCAGTGCAGAGCTCAATGCGAGGCTCCATCTCATGAGCCTGAGATCATGATCTGAGCTGAAACCAAGAGTTGCACACTTAACCGACTGAGCCACTCAGGCACAAACAGTACAATTTTAACAAATTTTTTGGGGGGAAGCAATGACTTTGGTAAAAGTCAGAATTCCTTTTTTGGGGGGGAATTTCAATTTTTTTAAATTTCTTTTCAGCATAACAGAATTCATTGTTTTTGCACCAAAAGTCAGGATTCCTTTTCAAATTGTTTTCTCTGCCCCCAAAGAGATGGGGACACATAAAAACTTAAAGGCTAGAACACCAAGTAAGAATCCACATACATAATGCTAAACTCCTCTAAAATTATCACGTAAGTCAGTGAGAAGATAAGAAAATGAAAACGGAATGTTCCACAACTTTTTCCAAACCACAATTTTTTTTTAGAGGAGGGTTACTGGGGCACCTGGGTGGCTCAGTGGGTTAAGCCTCTGGCTTTGGCTCAGGTCATGATCTCAGTGTCCTGGGATCGAGTCCTGCATCAGGCTTTCTGCTCAGCAAGGAGCCTGCTTTCCTTCCTCTCTCTCTGCCTGCCTCTCTGCCTACTTGTGATCTCTGTCAAATGAATAAATAAAATCTTAAAAAAAAAGGAGGGGCATTGTGTTCAATACTGAGAATTAAAGTTTATTTTAGCAATGAAAACTGGAACAGCATTATATCAGTATGAATGCTTATAGAACTCCTTCCCTATCGTCTACACCCCTGAGTGGCTTGCCCCTCCCAGTCTATGAATGCCCCCATCTGCTCAACTGCTTGGCACCTTCCCTTCCTGGTACCTACACAAGATCCCCCCAACCACAGTCAAAATCCTCCCTGTCCAAATTTCTTTGTTATCCCAAATTCACCATTTATCCATTAAACAGTGCCCATTCCCAAGCTTAGCATTGCTAAGATCACGTAAGTGGTCTGTTACATGCAGACTGCCGGGCTTCAGCCCTGGACTCGAGATTTAGTAAACAGGTGGAGCATGGTATTTTTGTTTTTGTTTTTTAAGATTTTATTCATTTATTTGTCGGCAGGCAAAGCAGGCAGAGGGAGAAGCAGGCTCCCCGTTGAGTAAAGAGCCTGTGCGGGACTCAATCCCAGGACCCTGGGATTGTGACCTGAGCTGAAGGCAGACGCTTAACCGACTGAGCCACCCAGGCACCCCAGGACTCTGTTGGGTCTACATCCTTGCTCCTCAAAGTGCAGGCCATAGATCAGCAGCACCTGTCGTGTATGGAACTACTTAGAAAGGCAGAATCTGGGGCCTCCCCTGAGACCCTCTGGAATCAGAATCTGCCTCATAACAAGATTTCTGGGTGCTTCACATTCATGGTAAATTTGAGCAACACTGATTAGATCGCACAAAAGAGATATGTTGACCACATATTTCAGTAAAGGCTTTATGGTGCTTTGAGGATTTCATTAAATTTGAAGGTTTTTTGAGAAATCATATATGCTGTTCTCCAATTCTCCGATTTGGTTATGTTCTCCAGAACATGAAGATTTCTTACAGAGATTACTTTGTCGATCCCTTTACAGAACCATTTTTTGGGCTATTGATGGTGCGCCAAGAGAAGAACGTGCTCTTTTTAATCTAATGTAATTGTCTTAATCATGCATAGACTGGTCCTGCTCTTAAGTTTGTTCATTTGGTTTCTTGGCTTAAGCCGTTACGTTGGGGTCATCTCCCAAACAAATATCCCATCTCACCTGATGAGGCGAGATGAGGTGTCCAAGGGATGAAATGTCTCATCTACTTGCAGGGGGCGGGGGTGGGGGACCAAACTCCTTGGCCAAGGGAAGCCAGGACATCTGCTACAGGCATGAGCCAGCCTCTTGGCTGAGCTGAGTCTGCAGAGGCAAGGAGGATAAACCATTGGGTCTTCATCTGAAGACCCTGCTGTGGTCATCAAGATATCTGCAGTGGAATCCAGGACACATCCATAGGGAATAACTACACACTTAAGAAAAAGTGATTATTAATCTGATAGTGGGCCCAAAAGATTCTCAGGCTGGCTCAGGCCCTGACTTTTCTTTTGGTCATTTTTTTTTTTTTTTTACCTCACTGGAAATAGCCTTAAGAATATTTCAGGAAGAACTAATAGATATAATCTGGAAGATTTAACAGAGCAGTTCAGATAATGAAAGAGACTAGAAAGATAATGTAATAAAGTTTGACTTTTATTGCAAAAGCATTGTGGACACTTCATGTATATTTTATTTTCCTATTTTTATTTTTTAAGATTTTATTACTTATTTGATAGAGAGAGAGTGCACAAGCAGGGGGAGCAGCAGGTAAAGGGAGAGAGAGAAACAGGCTCCCCACTGAGCAGGAACCCCCCCATCTCAAGATCCCATCTCAGGACCCCAAGATCATGACTTGGGCCAAAGGCAGGTGCTTAACTGACTGAGCCACCCAGGCTCCCCTTCTCTATCCCATTTTGAATTCTCTTTTCTCTCACCTCGGTGAGACTCACAAGGTCATAATCATGTGCAAAGATAGAGGTTATAGCGCTTCAGCAACTGGTGATGTGGGACTCTTGACCACCTACTCATGTCATCTACTTGAGAAGCCCCCATTCTATGATCTCAATGTACTACTTCGATAGTATGACATAATTCTGCCACATCCTCTAGACTTAAGATTTGGTAGACCCAATAATGCCCCGCTCATGGTCAAATACCCCTCTTTACAAGGACTCTTCTCTTTTCCCATTTCTGTATCTGCTTTCTAAACAAATATATCCATTGGCCCTTTTTTCTTAAAGAAAAGAACAGTTTTTAAAAATTACACAAATCTGGGCTGGGCAAAGTAACCCAAACATTTTTACAAAGTGGGAGATCACAAAAGCAGTTTGTTGAACTATGAACTAGTTATCCACAGAGTTCTAATGGGCAGAGCCCCAACCTTGTGGGACGCTGGGAGTCCAGGTGGGGGAGGAGACCATGCTCGGTGGGATAACCCGTGAAAAGAGGATTGGGGGGAGGAATGGACTGGGGCCACTGGGGACAGGAAAACATTAACGGGAACTGAAAATCAGGTGCCCTACAGAAGGGGTTAACAGTCTAAATCCTCAAGCCCAGAGGGAGATGGTGACTTGAATCTCATTCTTCTGGGGACAGTCATCCAAGTGGTTGTATCCAAATGTCCTTCTCCATTCACTCTTCCATACTTATATGAACCTTAAACAATTGTAAACATCATGAAATGTGTAATTTCTAAGTCAAAATTTCTAACTATTTCTGGAAAAGGAGACTAGGGAGCTAAGTCACACAGTTTTGCCTCAAGAGTCCCCAGACCACCAAGCAAGACTTGGGGGGAGTCACCTAAAAGTTGTTGAGGGAGGAAACACTTTTAGACAGTTATCCTTATAGCCAACTCATACTCAAAGTGGGTGACTTATTTCTCAGACTTAAGGGAGCAATTTCCAGGATATTTTTCAGGGCCAGCAATCCCTCCTACCAAGGCTCACAAATCTGGACCCCACCACACTTTGTTACTCCCACAAATAGACCTTAAGAGGCCAGGGAACCTGTTAGAGAGGATGTACACTTCACATGCATGAGACATTTCATGTCTCAACACCAGTAGGTCCTCGGGGGCTGGAACCTCTTTTCATCCCTCTGTGTTTGCCGAAGTCTTGGGTTCAGGTTTCCCTGTATCTTCCCCATCTATTGTTCGGATCCCTTATGGGAGTGGTTTTTGTGTTAAGCCTTAACCTGTTTCACCAGAATCCTTGAGGATATATCAGAGTCCCCTGGAGGGCTCATTAAAACACAGATTATTGGACTGTCCCACCCCCCAACCATCCTGATTCAAAAAGACCCCAGTGAGACCTTAGCATTTGCATTTCTACAAGTTCCCAGGTAAGGCCTCTCTGCTGCTGTCTGCAGACCAAGCGCACTTGGAAAGCCATGATCACATTGGTTATTCATTCATTCAAGAAATATTTATTGAGCTTCTACTCTGTATCAGACTGTACTAGGCACTCAGGATAAAACAATCCAAAGAGCAATGGAGCTGATATTCTAGCTGGATAGACAGATGTTAAATAGTTACATATATAATTATTTAGTTACAGTTGTGATGAGGAACATTACTAGATATTGTCTCAACAAATAACAATGAACTTCAAGATATCAGGGAATGCATCCATTTCAACTAAGTCTGAAGGACACATTTATATCGTTCATTCATTCACTCATAATCTTCATTCAAGAAAATAAAATATCTTTTTTTTTCATTCACGAAGGTTAAAAATAACCTTCGTGAAATAGCCTTAAGTTTTATACCAATCACGTGGATTGATAATGGGATTGTCTTTCCCTGGGAACTTGATTTTAGTTTCAGCTGACATATTATTAGAAAAAAAGGAATAAAAGGAAGTTAGGGAAGTGAGCCAATGAAGGTGTTGGGCCCTTGGGAGCTGCGTGGCTGAGCCATGCTGTGGACGTGGTGTTAGAGCTAGAGGCTGGACTTGTAGGAGTCAGCCCTAGATGTGGGCTTGTCCTGGCTTCCTTTCCGTAGGTGAGGCAGCGGGATCTCAGGGGCCGCAGGGCTCACCCAGCACAGCTAGTGTTGGAGCTGAGACCCCAGCCTTGCCCTGCAGGATCTGCTATTTGTCCAAAGCAGCCTTTGCGTGGCGGGATGTGCCACTGGAACCACGGCAGGTGTAGAAGGGGACCAGCTGGGAAACACCACCAGGGCTGAAATGGGCTGAAGGGATAGGAGGGACCAGAGAGTGGGCGGGGCCAGGGAGAGGGTGGGCACAGAAGTGCTTTGTCTCAAAATGTGTGGAGACCCATTGAATAACTTTGACAAGTTATTAGCTGTGAGATTTGAAGCAAATCACCTAATGTTTCTAAAACTCTGTTATCTGGAGGGCACAACACCTATTTCACCTGCTGGAGAACGAAATTCTCAAGTGAGATTATTAGCGGTGGAATACAGTAAATGTATTCATAAGAAATTATTACAGTGGCTGCCCTGTGTTGCAGAATTGGGTCCCATCACTAACCAGCAAGTCACCTTTCTGGTGCCATTTCTTCGCCTACATAAGATAAGGGCTTGATTAAATGAACTGTATGTTTCTTTCCAATCCTAACACACTCTAATCCTCAGTAAACTGAAAAAAATTTTTTAATTGTTATTATCAGTATTTTTTTTTTTAACTTTTGCTCTTCAGTAGAGGAATCAGTCCAGACAGCTGCACAGGAAAAACAGATGTTTAAAAATACATTTTGTGGATAAAGTGCATTTATTTCCCTTTTCCTGGTTCTTTTGACCTGTTGTTGTTGTTGTTTTGGTTTGACCCTTAATATGAAAACATCGCTGGATATACACTCATTTCTTAGGTTCTGTAAACCCCTCAAGCACCCCAGGGCCTGGAACACCTGGTGAGAAGGAGGTGGGAGGCCGTGACCTGCTGTCCCATGATTTTCAAGCCCCTGAAAAGGCAGGTCAAAATTTTGGTTCTTAAGGCATTGGTGACATGATCTCAGCTAAACATGTAAAGTACTTTTTCAAAGTAACATAAACCCCTGACCAGATGTGATTAGGAGTCTTCAGAGTCTCAGAAAAAGTTGAGGTGAGAGTCCAAACTTCCACATTTGCTTGAGGCCACAATCATTTCTATTCCGGAGCTCCTTTAAGCCCCCTTGGCAAACTGGGTTAATAACTAACCGCGTGAAGTGACTCAGAAAATCCCCACATCCTGCTTGTGGTCTTAGTGGTGCTGTTCTGAGGGCTGTGTTTGGTGGTAAAATAGTGCCTTGAGATCTTTGACTACTTTTATCTCAGACTTAGAATCACCTGTTCTTTCTCTTTGAGGTCTTTGTGAAACAAGGAGCAGATTTAGCGCTATTTCACTCACTTTGTGGATACTAAGAGTCACTCGAAGTTTCTATAAGTGGTGTATTGAATGAACTGAATTCAGCAGATATGACAAAACCCTCTTGGCCCCAGTCAACTCACTCCATACCAGTTGTTCTTTTTTTTTTTTTTAAAGATTTTATTTATTTATTTGACAGAGAGAAATCACAAGAGAGGCAGGCAGAGAGAGAGGAAGGGAAGCAGGCTCTCCACTGAGCAGAGAGCCCGATGCGGGACTCGATCCCAGGATCCTGAGATCATGACCTGAGCTGAAGGCAGCGGCTTAACCCACTGAGCCACCCAGGCGCCCCCATACCAGTTGTTTTACATGCCTCTGGGAGAAACCTTGCCATTATCCCCTGTGGGGAGGGAGGAGGAGGAAAAGGGAAGGGGGAAGAGAGGGAGAGTGGATGAGTGGGAGGAGAGGCCAGAAGGTAAAAGTGAGCTGTGATGCTCTCTCTCCTTATAGGGCCTTTCCTGACCCCAGACAGTTTTGAAGCTGGGATGACCCTTCAGAGTTGTCCCAATTGTGGCCAGGGGATCAGGACTTTATTCTCCGACATCAGTTAGCCATGGCACACTGGCCTCCCTGGGAAGGGAGTGTGGCCTTGAGCAGGTGGTTCTCTGCAGAGATAAGCCCCAGGCAGCCGATAGCTGAATGCTGTCCATCAGCAGCACTCCAGCAGCTGGGACTAAGCCCTTCACCTGTGTCGGGGCATCCCAATGGCCACCATAGGGATCAGAAGGAAAAGGGGACAGTCCTTTGTAGGAGAGGTGTGACCTGCCATTGGCGTCTTCTGCTAGACATCCAAGTGCATCCAAAAGCGTCCAAGGTGCTTTTGGGCTTCTTTTCATTGCAGTCCTTTGTGCCGACAAAGCTTCTCACTCTAGCTGCTTATGGTTCCTAGGCAGGCCTGGCATGTGGTTGTTGATCCTACTGTTGGGATCCCTTGCACTCCCAGGTGCTCTTTTGGAATGGGACTCTTTTCAGGATGACTTGTGGCTAGGTAATATCTTCAGAGTCCATGTCCTGTTCCTTGGAAAAAATGTCTTTGCCTTACTCTTGGTGACCAACCATTCTGGTTTTGTCCTATTGTTGGCACTGAAGTCTCACACCTCAGGAGATCTTTCAGTCCTGGTCAAACTGGGGTGGCCGCTGCCCCTAGAATGTATGGACCCAAAGCAGCCACAGCATCCCATACTTAAACTCTTTCGGTGTGACTCAAATATCCATTCCCATGCCCATCAAACTCTGGGGACTCATACAAAACCTTTCCCATGTGTCCTGCGAAGCCCTTATGCTAGATGTGAGGCATAGGGGAAGTGTATACTCCCATCTCCCTTGAAATGAGAGAACGGAACACAACAGCCAATGCTCCAAAGAAAGCCTGTCTTCAGCCAGCATTTCCAGGTCTCTTAATATCTTCTTATCTAGACTAGAAGTGAATCATAGGTTACATCTTTTAAAATCTGTTAGCTTATCTGCTTAGGATGGAGTTAGGTAAATTTTGGGGATTAAGCCACTGATGGACCATGTGCCAGTGGGAGACCATTCCTTGGGGGAGGCTGCTATTAGTCTTCAGAAGGTCAGCTGGATGGGAATCCACTTCTTAACATTAGGGTTCATTTCACCACTTCTTCCCTCAGTTCTATGGCTTTGGGCCAGAAACTTTAAGAGCCAGGTGCATAATAAGGCTCATCCAAGGATTCTGTTAAAAGTCTAGGTTACTTGACCTTAAACATGAAAAGATGCTCAACTTCACTTACAATAAGAGAAGTACAAATCAAAACTCATAAAATACCATTCTAACCTATCAAATTGGCAAATATGTGGCATTCTCTTTCCGCAACACTAAGGGAGGAATTGAGATTCTCGTGCACTGTTGGCCTAGTCCCTGTGAAGAAGTTTCTGGCAATATTTAACAAAATTATGGGTACCTTTACCTTCTGGCCCAGAAACCCAGCTTCTGGTCATCTGTCCCATACAGACACCTGTACACGTAATAAGTGACAGAGGCGGAGAGTCATTCATTGTGACATTGTTTATAACAAAAGATTGAAAATAACCCAAGTGAAAAGCATTAAGAGACTAATTATTAAACTATGGTAGATCCACGCAATAGAATATTATGCAGTATTAAAAAATATGATGGAAATATCTATCTACTTACTCCTAGCATAGAGAGAGTTGTAAGATCTAGTGTTACATGAAAAAATTAAATAACAGGTGGATATATATCTCTTTAAGATATATATACCTTATATCTTAAAGAGATATATATCCACCTGTTATTTAATTTTTATTTAATTTAATATATATATATATAATATAAGATATATATATCTTTTGCAAGAAAGGGGAAAGTGAGAATATATGTGCATACTTGCATTAAGAAAAAGAGGATAATTCAGGTGCCAAGGGGGCAGGAAGGTGACTGGGGAGAGGGACTTAGGGGAGTAGTCTAAATGTTTTGCTGTATATATGCTTCTGTACACTAATTTTTGAACCATGCAAACTATTTGCTGTTTATTAAAGCAGTTTAGAACTATGAGAATTTTCAAATCCACCCCGTCTTCCATTTCCAATTTATTGATTCTAGAGTGGGATGCAGAATTCTGTATTTTTGTAGAGATTTGGAGACAGATGAACCAAGGAGCGTACAGTGAGAAAGATCCTCTAAATAAACTTTCTTCTACATTATTTTATTAGCATTTGGTTTTAGCCATTCAGTTCAACTGAATTAATAAATATTTTAATGGCACATTGTGTTCCAAAGAAGGCCACTTGAGAAAGACCAGTAGAATTGACTGGTCTTGTATACTTTGTATACTCTAGCAGGATATTGGTATCAGTGGATGTATGGAGCAGTATGGAGTGAAGTCAAAAACCCATCTAGAAGGTGGTCAAGTGGTAGACAACCCATGGGGGAAGCTGTGATGTAGTTTTTTCTATGGTGTAAATATCCCCACCGTGGCCAAGTCCAAGCTCCCAATGTGAAGCCCCCGAACTTGGAGCAGGAAGAGATGCTAACTACCAATTGGCCCTCGGAGTCCGTGTGAGCCAGTCTGAGCTAGCTTGAACACCCCACCAAGTTGCAAACTCTGAAAGCTGAGGGAAGGAGGATTGCAGGAAGAAACAGAAGCTTAGCAGGATCTTAAGGACAGGAAGATTCAGGAGGAAGGGACAGAGCCTCCTTCACAAGAAGTAACTCGAGTAAGGAGCAGGAGAGGAAATGGAGAGAAAGACTCTGAGCCAGATGGGTCTGAGGTCCTGTCTCAGCCCGGATATGTGTGAGCTGGACCTCAGCTTACTCATCTAAAAGTGGTACTCATTCCTCAGGATTACATGACGCAGGAGTGTTACTTGTTATAGGACAGACACACAAAAATGGGAAGTTGCCCTAAGCAGTGAGCTGAAAAGTTTTGTGTAAGTATTGGTGTAGGACTATAGTGATAGATAAAGCTCTAAATACACACACACAGACACAATTTATATATACATATACATGAATATATGCACACACGTGAATATATGTATGCATATATGATACAAGCATGTGTACGATCACAAACATAAATATATGTGCATCTATACACACACAGCCCTGGGGAGCTATTTCATTCTCCTTGACTGTAGATTAGGAGACCTCTAGAACATTACGTCATTCCTATTTAGTTCTTCAAGGACAGCTGAGGGGTGAGAAGCCCTGAGGAACTGTGGAGAGAAACATCCTGCCTTGGCCTTTGAGGTGACAAACAACCCCGGCAGAACCGGAAAGAGCACTCACGTGAAGACGGGTTCCTTCCAGACTTGTTGACAAAAGGGATTTTAGGCCAGCATTCATCCTTCAGGAAACAACAGGGAAACAGGAATCATTCTGCATTCTGTCAGCAAGGTGAGGACTTAAGGCAGAACTGGAGTAAATTCCTAACATTAAACAAAAGAAAGTCATTCGAGGTTATGATGGAGTTGAGCAGGGGCACCTGAATGTGTCTTTTGATTTGGGTTGAGTCACTGGGTAGACAGAAAGAGCCCTTCTACAGTTCAATCATTCTACCTTAACAACTTGATGCAAACTTAAATTCTTCAGCTATGAGCTCAAGTTCACACTGGGGCTCACCCAGCCTAGATGAGTAAATTGTCCTGTACAACCCAACACCACTGTTAGAAAACAACAGTGATGACCCTATGTTTGTTGTCATATCTATTTGTACTCATCTTGTGAGTTCAAAGAATTAAAGAAGATTTTTACATTTACATGGCTACTGATGTCAAAATATGTAAAGACGGGATGTCCCTGAGAGGAAACCAGAATTGCTCAAAGCCAAGGATGATATGTGACAAGAACAAATGGGAAGAAAATCTAGGACCAAGCCGTAAAGTTCATCCCCATCCAAGATGACCTGAAGTGGCACCTAAGACACAGAGGGCTGGCCAGGGAAAGCAGGGGAGCCCGACAGGATGCTGAAGGACACTTAGCATGTGAGGGTGAAGAGCAGACCAAGCATATGGAACAATCTGAACACAGATAGCAAAGATGGCAGATTCAAAGCCTATGGGAAGGGGCGCCTGGGTGGCTCAGTGGGTTAAAGCCTCTGCCTTTCGCTCAGGTCATGATCCCAGGGTCCTGGGATCGAGCCCCGCGTCGAGCTCTCTGCTTGGCAGGGAGCCTGCTTCCTCCTCTCTCTCTCTCTCTGCCTGCCTCTCTCCCTATTTGTGATCTCTATCTGTCAAGTAAATAAATAAAATCTTTAAAAAAAAAAAAAAAAGCCTATGGGAAGTGTAGGTCAGGCCAGGCTACTGCCAAGTTTAGTAACTCAAGTTCCTGTCTGAGCGTGATGCTAAGGCCACATGAAACAGATGTTGGGGCCTTATGTGGACCTCATGCCATTGGCTTTCCACCTGAGATGGAGAAGGAGGTAGGACTAAGTTTGGTTCCTGGGGTAGGGGATGGAAACAACTGGAGCAGAAAATGTCTTTGGGGAAAAACCATACAGAGTTTGTGGGATGGGGCTGAAAGCAGGGCTGGGTCTTACAGCAGAACATGGGAGGATTAGGAAGAGATTGGCAAACCCGATGGTTAAAAAATATTTCTGCTTCCTTTATGTTGTTATGTTGAAAATAGATGTAAAAAGAATTATGTTTTCCAGTGGAAATGTGTTCAAGCCAGCCAGTTGGGATAAGCAAGCATTTGTATACTTTAGCAGGATTTTGGTGCTCACACATGTATATATTTGAACAACTGTGGACCTGATTTGAGCATTAATTATGGAAGGAAATGCATAAGTGTGGTTCATCGTTTGAATTCCCCCGATTTTTTTTGGACTTGTAAAACAATTTTAATTTTTATTTAAAATAAAATAGACACAACTCTCCTCTAAGAAGTTGAAATTTATAAAAACTTAGGCACACAAACACAGATCAAACATGGTGCCATTTACTGTCAAGAGAAATGTGAACAAATGTAAAGACACAGTATTAAATCATAACTGCTTCGAATTGACTAGAGTACATGTGCTACTTCTGTAATCATTTCATAGCCACCTCCTGTTGCTGTTGCAATGAGCCCAAGTGTTCCAAGTACCTAGTTAAAACACATGGTGACATGAATCGTCTCCATATGAGCAATCTGTCTCTCCAGTAAATTGTATATCATAGTAAAAATTGTTCTGCATGCTTCTCATGTATTTTTCACTGTGTTTAGTACAATATGGCAAAACATGACTAACACCATGGGACCTATACAAAATGCCACTAGAGATGTTGGAAGTGCTCCCCCAAAGGCGAGAGAAGTCATGCCATGACATTACAAGAAAAGTTGAATTGCTTGATAGGTGCCATAGATCAATGTCTGCAGGTTTGGTTGCCCATCATTTCAAGATAAATGGATCCAGCATAAGGAAAACTGTAAAGAAAAGAAAAGGAAATTCATAAACCCACCAGCAGACATGAAATACCATTTTATCAATATTGAAAATGAGGGCATAAGATTGTTATAAGCAAGACATACCCATAGACTCTAACATGATTTGAGAAAAAGCAAAGTCATTACAGTATAGAACAATTTAAAGCCAAAGTGAAAGAATGAAAGTTGGATAATTTAATGCCAGCAAAGGATGGTTTGATAATTTTAGAAAGAGTTTTGGCTTAAAAATATCAAGATAACAGGAGAAGCATCTTCTTCCAGCCAAAAGATGAGTTGAGATGAGTTTCCAGATGATTAAGAAATCATTGAGAAATGATTAAGAAAATCATTGAGAAAAAATAATATCTGCCTGAGAAGATTTTTAATGCAGATGAAAGTGCCCTATTCTGGATTTTAAAAAAAGCTACAAAAAACATTTGTAAGTAAGAGAAGTGATCACTAGGATTCGAGACAGGAGGGGATAGACTATTGTTTTGTGGAAATGCAGTTGGGTTTATGATCACACTGCCCTTATCTCTCAAACGAAACCCTGAGCCTTGAAGGGAAATGATAAACACCAGCTGCCAATCTTTGATTGTGTGACAAGAAGGCCTGGACAATGAGAACATTTTTTTCTGGATTGAGTCCATCAGTGCTTTGTCCCTGAAGTCAGGAAGTACCTTGCCAGTAGGGACTGCCTTTAAAGTTCTTTTGATATTGAACAGTATCCGTAGCCACCCAGAAAGAACCCTGTGAGTTCAACACCAAAAGTGTCAAAGTGGTCTACTTGCCTGTCAACTCAATGTCTCCAATTCAACCTCTAGGTCAGGGGCTCATAAGGATCCTTAAGTCTCATGACACATGATACTCTATGGAAAGGATTGTCAACGGTATGGAAGAGAACCCACGACAGAAAGAACATCATGAAAGTCTGGAAGGATTATACGATGAAGATGCCATCACTGTTAGAGAAAAAGTCATGAAAGCCACCAGCCCAAAACAATGAATTCTTGCTAGAGAAAACTATGTCCAGAGGGTGTGTATGACTTCACAGGATTTATGATGGGGCCAATTAAGGAAATCATTAAAGAGATTGTAGATATGGCAAAAAGATGTTGGTGGGGGGAACAAAGGACTTTAAGGTAGGATCTTAGAGAAATTTAAGAGCTAATAGACACAGCACAAGAGGAATTAATAGAAGATAACCTGATGGATACAAGTGCTTCCAAACCAGTGCCAGACGATGAGGAAGAAGACCTAGAAGAAGGTTGCCAGAAAACAAATTGACATTAGATCTTCTAGCAGAATGTTCCAATTATTCAAGATTGCTTTTGACTTCTTTTAGGACACAGGTCTTTCTATTATATGGGCATGGAAACTAAATTAAATGGTAAAAGAAGGATTGACATCATGGAGAAACATTTTTAGAGAAACAAAAAAGCAAAAGAGTCAGGCAGAAATGATGATTTATTTCCATAAAGTTGCACTCAGTGTGCCTGCCTCTCCTGCTTTCTTTCCCTTCCACCTTCTCCCCTTCTTCTGCCCCTGCCACCTCCCAGGAGAGCAAATTCCACTCCTTTTCCTCCTTCTCCTCAGTCAACTCACCTCAAAGATGACAAGGATGAAGCCCTTTATGATGATCCACTTGCATTTAATGAACAGATACTCATCATGCCATGCAGTGAGTAAACTTTTCTCTTGTATATGCGTGTGTCTTTGTGTGAAAATCAAGTAACTGGCTGTATGGCAAGAACTGTATAAGGCTTAATTTTTTTTATTGAAGTAGAGTTGACACACTGTGTTACACTAGTCTCAGGTGTTCAATGTAGTTATTTGACAACTCTGCATTTATGCTATATTCACCAGAAACATAGATACTACCTGTCTCCCCACAATGGTATTCCAATAGCACTGAGTATATTCCCTATGCTGCACCATTCATCCCCATGGCTTATTCATCCCATAACTGGAAACCTATATCTCCCACTCCCTTTCACCCCTTTTCCTGTCTCCCATCTTTCTTTCCTCTGGCAACCACCGGCTTGTTCTCTGTATTTATAGATCTGTTTCTGTTTTTTGTTTGTTTGTTCATTTGTTGTTTTTTTTTTTTTTTTTTTTTTTAGATTCCACTTATAGGTGAAATCATATGGCATTTTTCTTTCTCTAGGTCCATCCACACTGTGGTGAATGGAAAGATCTCATTCTTTTTCATATAACTCAACACCAAAAAAAAAAAATCTGATTAAAAATGGCCAGAGGACCTGAAGAGACATTTTCCAAAAAAGACGTACAGATGGGTAACAGACACATGAAAAGAGGTCCAACATTGCTAATTATCGGGGAAATGCATACTCAAGCCCCAATGAGATATCACTTCACACCTATCAGAATGGCTGGTATCAAAAAGACGAGAAATAACAAGTGTTGGTGAGGTTAATGGAGAGAAGAGGACCCTTAAGCACTGTTGGTGGGAATGTAAATTGATACAACCACTGTGGAAAACAGTGTGGAGAGTCCTCAAAAAATTAAAAATGGAAATACTGTACAATCCAGCAATTCCCCTACTGGGTATTTACCCAAAGAAAATGAAAACGCTAATTCAAAATGATATATGCATCCTTGAATATTTATTGGAACTATATTTATAATAGCCAAGATATGGAAGCAACCCTAGTGTCCATCAGTAAATGAATGGATAATGCAGATGTGGTTTATACACCCAATGGAATATTACTGAGCCATAAAATGTGTGCGATGTTTTCTTGTCATCATCACCATCCCCTAAGTATTCACCTTGTAGAACATCATGGGCTACGCTTGTGTGGAAGTGGCAAGCCTAACCTTACAAAGGCATAAAATAAGTGACATTTTATATAAAATTAATAATGTATTTGTTTTCTTGCTGTTTTATATCTTTGCTTTCAAAGAATTACAGTACAGTACAGTACGACTCTTTTATAATTGGAGAAACCGTGCATCAGCCTATCATCACAAGTAAGTTTTTTTTTTAAATCACAATGTTTCTGATATTGTATGATGACTCTGACTGTCACACCATATGCCGTTAAAATTTTATGATTCATTCATCGGTGTAGAGGCTGGGCTACCCGGAAGCAATTGTATTGATTTCACTAAGATACCAGAAAGCAGTCATATTGCTGCTTCTTCATTATCAATGCATGAATCACTCTACCTGTCAATAAGTATGAATTTCTTTTTTCATGTAATCTTTTTACTTGGGATGTCTAGTGTTAGTAGGACATATAATGTCTACAGTGATTTATGTCACATAGACGGTATCAGTATAGGTAGTGACAATTCATCATGTAAACAGATGATATAAGCTTCACTACTATGTTGGTAAATACAGTGCCGTCCTGTAAATGTATTTTCTCTTACAATTTTCGTAATATCATTTTCTTTTCCCTAGTTTCCTTTATTGTTAGAATACAGTATAGAATACCTATAACAAAGTATGTGCTCATCTACTTCATCAGTGAGGCTTTGGATAGAAAATAGGCTATTAGTCGTTAAGTTTTGGGGGAGTCAAAAGTGACACCTGGATTTTCCACTGTGTAGAGGTCGGTGCCCCAACCTTTGAATTGTTCAAGGGTCAACTATATTTTCACAGAACCACCTCGATTAGTAATTGGTTGAATATCTATGTACTACAGCCTAGCCAAGTTGACACATAAAACCATCGGACCTCCCAAACTCACATGACTCTGTTTTATAACACAGTGATAATCCTGACTGGGAGATCAAAGAAAGCAGTGCTCTTTTATAATGCCCAAGGTTCTCTGCAGGGACAGGGAAGACTTTTGGTTTCTTGCCACTTCCCAGTTTGTGGCTTAGATGCACCTGGGTGACCAGTGGCCCAGTCAAGTCCTAGGGTCCTTATCTGGGATTTTTAGAGAGAGGGTTTGCAGGTCTGCTAATATTTATTCTCACTACCTTTTCAGGGATTTGATTTGTTTCATAAAGGAATCTCGAGCTCTTAGAGTTTCCTATCATTGACCCAAATGGGAGCCTCAATAGTCAAAGCCTGGAAGCAGTCATTGGCTCTGAAGACCATTGTGTGGCCCCCACAGGGCTTTTTTTCATAAACACTCACGAATGAATGCAATTTAGAGAGTCCTGATCCACTAGGGTCTCATGTTCCAATGATCTTCAGGAGCTCCACGGGAGGTTAAAGCAGGTCAGTGACTTAATACAGAGAGTTTGGCTCCAAGAACCTTGGTCACATCAACAGACGACCTCGTCTACTGCCTGCTTGATTATAAACTCTCAAAATATTTCCTAATGATGATTACTTCTGGGAAACATCTATGACCAGTACCCAGTCAGCAAATACTTCTCCCTGATAAACTGGTGTCATTCTAAACTGTGCACATGCCTAGACGTGTATTCATGAGGCAAAACCTAGTTTATTATTTTTGTTTTCTGTTTTTGGTTTCTTTTCTCTTTCCTGCCCTGCTCCTCCTCTTTTTGTCACCACATAGTCTTCCCGGCTCTGCTTTGGCTCTTAAACTGTGTGGTTATTGGGGGTACAATATAATTCTCCCAATTCAGACTTTTCATTCAGAAGGTTTTCCTGAGGTCATCACAGTCAAAGCTGCCATATGCAATGATCTGCCATCTTTCATGGAATCATTATCTGCTCCTTTGAATTAGTAATGGCAGCAACTGATGGGTTGTGATGAAGGATGCCTGGGAGGTCACAAATCATTGTTGCCTTGATTGGTCTCCTCCCACATGTCAGGTGGGGGAGGGGAAAGGTGAGGAGAGGCCCAGACTTAGGACTGAACACAACAGAGTTGGTTTCTGCCCCCAAGACTTATCAGCCCAATCAACCCTTTTTTTCTCACTCCCACTCAGATCCTTATTGTTTAGAATAAGATGGATGGCATAGAAACATCAGAAAAAAAGAATAAAATAATGGAAATTGGACTGATCAGGAAAAAAGTAAACCTTCGAATTCCTCTTGAGGACTATTCAAACTTAGGTATTTTTAAAACAATGCCTTAAATTTTCTTTGTTCCAGATAAGAAAAATCCATGTGGGGAATACCTTCAAGTCTTAAATCAGTTGACGGAAAATATGTGTTTGAAAGTTTCTGACGCTTGGTGATTTCTTGTTGGAACAGGAAATTATTTTATTAACGTTCATTTATTTCTTCAGAGAGTACAAATAACACCATTAAAAAAGCATTTATTCATTATTCAGCACCAGACTCTGTGCGAAGGGCTTTATATACCTTAACTCACTAAAGCATCACAAAAACTGTGAGTCGGGTTCTGTTCTTGTCACCATTTCATAGATGAGGAAACCACCACATAAAGTGGTTTGATTGTTCACTGTTCATGCTACCAGTAGATTGTGGACCTCTAATGCCACAACCACCACAACTCTTGCTAGCAGTTGTGTAAAACCCCGAAGACACATCATTTGCCTTGCACAGATTTTCATATTATTTATCCCATTCAGACAGAAAGATTGTTTTTTTTCTGCCAGTTATGGTGAAAGATGCTGCTTATATTTTTAGTTGTTCTTTATACCTGTATTCTGTTAGAGGCTTCTGGTGGGCAGAGGGGGACCATATAGTGATATGCTTATAATCATTTATAATCCTACAGTAGCCATTTATGTAGTTTTATTGAAATTTTTACTATAATAGAATTTATATAGAAATGTATTATGTACTTGTAATGTCATTTTATTGATGATATTAATTTTCCTGAATGATGACCTGACAATTATCATGTGTCACTTCTCTTCAAGAGCCATTGGGAGTTGCCTGGACTGTGGATTAAATCTGAATCTATCTGCATGGTTTTCAAGGCTTGCAATCATCTAACCAACCTCTCCTGACAGCCTTATCTCCCATGAGCCTCCAGGATGATTTTTCTCTCTTGCTACAGCTCACTCATGGCCTCTTCCTTGACTTGCTTCTGTGTTATCCCACCTACACTGCCTTTCCTTGCATTTCATTTTATTCAAACTTAAGTGCTGAAGCTGATCTCCATCCTCACCTTTTCTCTACAGCATTTCCCTCCCACATTAATTCTTTCTATTGTCCCCTCTTCCTAACCCCCATAGTATTTATTATCTTATTGTACAAGTTGGGGACTTGACTATATCATTTCATGTCCTCTAGTCCAGTGTTTTTCAAATTTTGACGGGTAGAAGAATCATCTGGTTTCTTAAAAAATTTAAAAAATAGGGGCACCCAGGTGGCTCAATCAGGTAACTATCTGACTCTTGATTTCAGCTCAGGTCATGATCTCAGGGCTGTGAGATCAAGCCCTGTGTTGGGTTCCATACTCAGCATGAAGTCTGCTTGGGATTCTCTCTTTCCCTCTCCCTCTGCCCCGCCCCACTCCATTCACACACCCTTTCTTTCTCTCTCTCAAAAAAAAATTAAATTAAATTAAAAATAAAATTTCTATATGATTCAGGAATTCCAATTCTGGGTATTTACCCCCCAAAATTGAAAGCAGGATCTTGAAGAGATATTTGTATATCCGGGTTTGTATATTCACAATATTCACAATAGCCAAGAGGTGAACTATCCAAATATACATAGATGAATGAATGACTAAGCAAATGTGCTGTGTTCACACACACACACTGTAATAGTATTCAGCCTAAAAAAGAAGGAAATTCCTACAGATGCTACAACAGGGATGACAATTAAGGCATTCTGCTAATTGAAATAAGCTAGTCATGAAAAGACAAGTACTCTGTGATTTCACTTAGATGGCGTGTCTAGAGGAGTCAAATTCATAGACAGAAAATAGAAGGCTGGTTGCCAGGGCCTGAGGGAGGAAGAATGGAGGGTTGTTTAACGGATACAGCATCTTAGATTTGCAAGCAAAACGAATTCTGGAGATTGGCCATACAATAACATGAATGGAAACACTACTGAACTCTACACTTAAAAATGGCAAAGACAGTTAAGTTATGTTATGTATATTTTATCATAATTTAAAAAAAATAATATGGGAAGAAGATACAAAATTGAAGGTTTTTAGGCCCACCCCTGAGATTCCTGTCTTTGATGTTCTTGTCTGGGTGTGAGGAGGAGAGAAATCTTCATTTTAATTATCGCTCTCAGGTGCTTGGAAGCAGGATGTGTTTAGGATGAGATCAGAGATGCTTCTAGGTTTGGATACATATGTTCAGTATTGTCTCCAAGACTGCGGATGCTTCAAAATGAAAGGAAGAAACCTAGTATTTCTTGAAGACCTGGATGTCAAGCACTGAACTTTCATCCAAACAGCTGATACTGTGTGTATTTTATGAGACAATGGAGGATGAAAAGCTGTGTGAACTGCCCATGATCATAAAGATAAAAAGCTCCAGATCTGGGAGTTAACCTCAGGTGCGGTGGAGACATAGCCATGTGTCTGCCACACCGTTTCCTATCCTTGGGCACACAGGGACACTAGGCTTCCCACCTCAGCTGAACTGGCCTGGATTCCAGCAACGTGACTGAACTCTGGACTGTGTAGAAGAAGTTTCCAGACCTGGCCTTGAGAAACAGTCCACCCTTCTCCTTCCAATGGCAAGTATAAAGGATGTGAGTTCCAGATGGCAATCTTGGGACATGGAGAGTAGCTACAGACCTGCCCCAGACTGGATGGAGAGTAAGAAAAGAATGTTTGCTGTGTTAAGCCAATGAGACTTTGCAATTTATTTGTTACTGCAGCTAAGCTTATTTCATCCCAGCTAAATCCATACCCTTGTCCTTCTCACTTTCCTAAAGTCTAGAAAATAACTCTCTCTTGTATTTCCCACAGCACTAAGGGTAATTTTAAGCTGATAGAAGTCTCTCCCCGCCCTTAAAAATTTTTTTTTAAAAACTCCAAACCTTTTGGCATTGATGTGGTTTATGAAAGTGATGAAAATTCCCAGTTGAAAGAGAAAGAGATGGAAAACCCACTCCCCTAGCAGTTGAAGCTGCTCCAAGAGAACCACTTGAATAGTTCTTAACTTCAATTTCCTCCTCCCACCTATATCCCCAGTTCTGTTTCATAAATTGTTAGTATCATTTTTCTAAACTCTCAGCAAACCAGTGTTTTAGTTTTAGCTGACCAAAACATGTAAGGAAAGGTTTATGATTATTTATCAATAAATTATTCTTGCCAAATGAATTGAATGCTCAGCGCTGGGCTCATGTAGGACAAATTAGATGCATTCCGGAATAACCAAAGTCATCTCTAAGGCCCTCTGTGGAGTGAGCCTGCCAGACCGTAGAGCCTCTGATGAACACATGGTCTCACACACGAAAACAGGAAATGGAAGTGGGAGTCTTAATGTTTGGGCGAGTGGAAGAAATGAAGACAAACAAAGACAGTGTCCCAAAAGCTGGCATCCTCCAATGTACTGTTTTACAAAATGTTTTCTGGTCTTGTGTTTTCTCTCTGGTATGCGTGCATGTGGCAAAGATATCAGTGGGCCCCATATGTATTTTCCCCATTTTCTTCAGTAATAGGACCAATATTTAACTGGGCACATGGCCATACTAAATATAGACCCTACTTCCCAGTCTCATCTGCCAGCTGTTTGTAGCCACATAACTAAGTTCTGGCCAAGGAGAGATAGTAATATCCACAAGTTCTAGGGGACAGAGGCCACTTCTTGTCCCCATTACCCATTCAGCTTTGCCATAGATGCATGATGGCCTGTGCTCCATCTTGGACCATAAGAATGAGGACCAGATCTTTGAGTTGGTGGAACAGAAAATTGGAGGCACCTATGGCCCAGATGATCCTAGAACCATCACAAAAACTCTGAACGGCCCACACTTAGACTTTCAGAGAGAAATATGTACCCTATACCCTTCTATCATGTTTAAGCCACCGAGATTTTGGACCTTGAAGTGAGTGGCAAGTTGGGTCTCACCAATATAATGAGCAATTTTTTGGCTTGGTTAAATGTCTCCTTTGTTGTATAAAATGCACATACTTGGTCTATAATGCAGAAACAGGTAAATTATGTATGCATTTCAATCTGTAGTTTACATTTAAAACAAATGATATCAGCACAAAAAGTCTTCCTTGAGCCTTTCTTTTTGTTATGTGATGACAAATCCATATTTTATGAAAGGATAAATGTGTGCATTTCAGGCCCTATTTTTTTTTTCCTTTTTACCTTTCTTAGAATCAGAATCAAATTTAATTAATAACACATTTAATTCAATAACCATTCCTTGGATACCTGCATGTGTTCGGCACATACAAACCTCTGGTGACATGAAGAGAAAGGAGTCATGGCCTAGACTGTGCCCAGAGTGTTCACAGAGGGGCCAAGGAAGTGAAGAGCCATAATGTGATACACAGGGTCTCTGTCCTCCAAAACTCACATTATGAACAGAATGCTCTGGAAACAGAAGGAAGAGGCTTATCCTATCTGGGGTGAGAGGAGACACCCAAGGAAATCTTGTAGAGTGAATAGAATGTCTGAAGGCGGGGACACCTGGGTGGCTTAGTTGGTTCAGCCTCTGTCTTGGCTTAGGTCATGATCCCAGAGTCCCAGGATCGGGTCCTGCATCAGGATCCCTGCTCCATAGGGGATCTGTTGCTCCCTCCAGCCCTCTCCCCTCTCATGTTCTCTCTCTCTCGATCAAATAAATAAATAAAATCTTAAAAAAAAATCTGAAGGTATAGGATGTGGAGGAGATGTTTCCGAGAAAGACGAAGGCATGGAGGATTGCAAGTGCACGTCTCTCCTGGGAATAATGGCAGCTGGGTATAGCTGGGAGGCCAGCAGAACACGTATTTCAATCCTGAAGGTAGGAGGTGGGCGGCCATCTCAGCACACAGCAACCATTCCACCTAGAGATGGGGCCCTTAGAAGCTATTCCATGTTAGCAAAGAGTTTCTGTTTGAAACTAGACAGGGGATGGAATACATGACCTTCATTTCTGTAAGGGCTCCTCACTGTGTTCAGGCAGAAGTCTAACCCAGTCAACCCTTCAGGCTCCCTCGACATTGCTGCCAAACTCATTCAGTCCCATCTTCTGCCACGGTCTCTCTCTCCCTGCCCCAACTGCAGCCGCAGTGCCCAATGTGGTATATTTACTAGAGCAGATCAACACAGCCTTGGGTTCGTGGATTATCACCATGGCATGATTTCTTTCCCAGTCTATTCCAGGATCAGAAAGAGCTCTAATTCATAGGCGATAGACAAGAGTATATATTTACAGTGTTGCCCCAGAGCTAGGCTAACTCTCCTGCCATCAGTCATGATATATCCATGGGGACCTGAACCCCAGAACATTCCAGGGAATGTTACATTAGCCTATTATACTAGTGACATTATATTAACCAAATGAGGAAGAAGTCCCTAGCAGATTGGAGGGCCTGGTGTGCTCCATGAAGGTGGGAGGTAGACTTTATGAAGATTCAGGGATCTGTCATGTCAGGGAAGTGTTTATGAGTGTGCCAGGAAGTCCCATGAAATTGAAGGACAAATTATGGCACCTGTTACTTATCAGCACTAAGAAGGTAACACAATCCTTGGCAGGCAGCTTCTGACTCCACAGCCAGTATATGTCACATTTGAGAATGCTGTCTGATCCATTTCCTAAGTACTATGAAAGGCTCCAAGGTATGAATCAGACCCAGAGCACAAGAGGGTTCTGAATAAGTCCAGACAGAAGTACGAGAATCCCTGACACAGGCCAGTTGATCCAGCAGACACCATGGTACTAGAAATATCTGTGGCAGGAAGAGTCATTTTGTAGAGCTGAAGGCAAACCCTGATAGAAAAGTCTCAGTATAGACCCCAGAGTTTTGGAGAAAGATCGTACCTTCTGTAGGACAGAGTTCTACATCATTGGGAAACCATCTCCTGGCGTGCTACTTGCCTCTGCTAAATATAGAACACTTGACCATGTGACATCAAGTGTCTACGTGTTCAGGGCTCCCATCCTGAATAAGGACCTGCGCAACTCAAAAGCCAAAAAGCTGGATAGATTAGCAGTAATCCATTATAAAGTGGAGCGGGACATTTGGGATGGGCAGTGAGCAGGGCCAAAGGATATAAACAACGCTGGCCAAAGTCATCAAAACCAGGAAGGTCTGAGAACATGTTGGAGCCCGGAGGAAACCAAGGAGACATGACAACTAAATGTCATGGGATGGATGGGATGCTGGAACAGAAAAAAGACACTAGGTAAACGAATAATGTATATCGGTATTCACTCATTAGTTTAACAAATACACTAACGTAAGATATAACAATAGGGGAAATTGGGTGTGAGATATATGGAAATTTTCAACTCTGCTCAATTTTTCTATAAATCTAAAACTGTTCTGAAAATTAAGACTATTAATAAAACAAAAAGATGTAAAAACCAAAAAATCGAACTTTGATTCTTATTTCACACCATATGCAAACATGAATTCAAAATGGCCCTAATTATAAAACCTAAAAGTATAATAGTCCTAGGGGGAAAAAAAAACCAAGAAACAGAGGAGGAAATCTTTGTGACTAGAGGTCAGACAAAGGTTTCTTAGGAAACAAAAGTAGAGATCATAAAAGAAAAAAATGATCAATTGGACTTCATCAAAATGAAAAACTTTTGCTTTTCAGAAGATATGGTTAAGAACATGAAAAGATAAGTGACAGAGAGGAAATGTTCTTAATACAACTGACAAAGCATTTGCATCTAGAATATATGAAGAACTTTTACAATTCAATAATAAGAAAACAACCCTGTAATTCAGAGGGGGATAATGGTCTTTTCAATAAAATTTTTTTAAGATTTTATTTATTTATTTGACAGACAGAGATCACGAGCAGGCAGAGAGGCAGGCAGAGAGGGGTAGGGGAGCAGGCTCCCCAATGAGCAGAGAGCCCGCTGCAGGGCTCGATCCTAGAACCCTGGGAATCATGGCCTGAGGCAAAGACAGAGGCTTAACCCACTGAGCCACCCAGGCACCCCTCAGTAAATGGTTTTAGTTAGTTATATATCCTTAAGGGAAAAAAGGAGAAACTTTGAGCCCTAGCTCACAGTGCACGCATGTAATATCTTTTCAATTCAATCTAATCAATCAAAATTAAATTAATCAAAATTTAAATTTCCATTCCTCCAAAACAATTTGTTAATGAAAACACAAGTCACAAAATCAGACAGGGAGACAAACCCTAAGAGACTCTTAATCATAGGAAACAAACTGAGGGTTGCTAGAGGGAGAGGATGGGGGGATGGGGTAACTGGGTGATAGACATTAAGGAGGGCACGTGATGTAATGA
This sequence comes from Meles meles, assembly GCF_922984935.1. Taxonomy (NCBI): domain Eukaryota; kingdom Metazoa; phylum Chordata; class Mammalia; order Carnivora; family Mustelidae; genus Meles; species Meles meles. The sequence goes on from NC_060070.1 coordinate 16,512,364, forward strand.
GCACTGGGTGTTATATAAGACTGACGAATCACTGACCTCTATCTTTGAAACTAGTAATACACTATATGTTAATTAATTGAATTTAAATGTAAAATATACAATAAAAAAACCACAAGTCACAGACTGAGAAATAGCCTCCCTCTTTCTCTCTCTCCGTATATCTACATCATCCAAAGTATTTTCTTTCTAGAACATATGTAAATATATAAAGAATACCCTGATCTGATATTTCTCAAAAGCTCAAAAACATATGAAAAGGTGTTTAGCATTATTAGGCATCATGGAAAAAGGCACATTAAAAGCACAGTGGGATCCTACTACCACCCGTCATTAGAACTGTCTGGTGAGAATGTAAAGGGGACAATCAGGTTGGAAAACAGGAATTCCAGAGGCTGAGAATTCCCGCCATCTGCTGTGGACAAGCTGGGACCCAGGATAGCTAGTGGTATAATTCAGTCTGAGTCCAAGGGCCTAGATCTGGGAGTAGATGTCAGTCTGAGGGCCAGGGAGGATGACATGAGACGTCCCCACTCACACAGAGGGGCAGAAGAAAGAGATGGATTTTCCCTTCCTCCACCTTTCACACTATTTAGGCCCTCAACAGACTGGGGGATACCAACCCATGCTGGGAAGGGCAGTCTGCTTCACTGAATCTACTGATTCAACGTTAATCTCATCTGGAAACACCCTCCCAGACAATCCAAAAATAAGGTTTAATCTGGACACTCTGTGGTCATTGACACAATTAAAAAATGAAACACACAAAATTAAGAATCACAGCCATTAACCTTCACAGTTGTTTGCAAAGAGAAATGAAGAAAACATACATCCACACGAAGACCGGTACACAAATGTTCATAGCAGCTTTGTTTATAATATATAAAGACTAGAAAAAACCTAAAGGTCTATCAGCAGGTGAGTGGGTAAACCAGCTGTGGCTTATCTATGCAAGAAACAATTACTCATCAATAAGATGACACAGGCAGCAACACAGATGAATCTTAACACCCTTCTACTGAGTGAGTCAGAGAAGCACGGCGCAAAAGAATACATACGTGTGATTGCACTGATGTGAACTTCTAGAAAAGATAAGTTAATCTATGGTGATGGAAAATGGACCAGTTGTTGCCTGGGGTGGGGGTTGAGAGAATTAACTGGAATGGGACAAAGGGAACATTCTGGGGCTGAAAGAAATGCTCTATACGATCATGGAGGTGATTTATGGGTGTATTAGTCAAAACTCATCCAAATGTACACTTAATATGGATACATTATTGTAAGGAAACCATACCTCAATTTAAAAGTTTATTTTTAAAAATGGTTGGAAAAAAATATCAACAATTTTTTAAATGGTTGAGGGGCAACCTGGGTGGTTCAGTTGGTTAGATGTCAGACTCTTGTTTTTGGCTGAGGGTGGTGAGTTCAAGCCCCGCACTGGGCTCCACACAAGGCACGGAGCCTACTGAAAAGAAAGGTTGAAACAGGTCTTACTCCTGCCAACATGTAAGTGTCCATTTCCTGCTAGCTTTGGTGTGACCAGTTACTAGAGCACCTTTAATTTTCGCCGTTCTAGGAAGTGGGTGAAAACATCACTTCCGGGCACCTGGGTGGCTCAGTGGGTTAAGCCGCTGCCTTCGGCTCAGGTCATGATCTCGGGGTCCTGGGATCCAGTCCCGCATCGGGCTCTCTGCTCAGCAGGGAGCTTGCTTCCCTCTCACTCTCTCTGCCTGCCTCTCTGCCTACTTATGATCTCTCTCTGTCAAATAAAAAAAAAAATTAAAAAAAAAAAAGAAAACATCACTTCCAACTTTCGAGATGCACTTTTGTACTTTATACAATAGGAATCTCTGACCGAAGACTACATCACTTTTTATATTCTAAAAGTCATTGCAAACGAGGCTTTTGCTTAATGAGAAAGAGTTACTAGGGTGATCATGTATACCTCTTCAGGTGTTCGATCCTGGGTAATTATCCAAATGTTCTATTTTTCTCTAAGAATTTCAACATTTCAGATTCATTCCAATCTTGTTGTCCCTGTTCATCTTTTATTTTTAGTCACTAGGCTTATTATTATTATTATTATTTTTACCAAATCCTGGATTCATAGAAGGATGGTGGAACTTTAGGGCTGAACTGTGTACGTAGCACTGAAGATGCTGTAGACCACCAGCATCAGCACCCCTCCCCATTTTCTAACACGGATGATTTATTGCTGTTTCCGGGATTTTATAAAAAAAGTGCTGCTGTAGGGACATCTGGGTGGCCCCATTGGTTGGGTGTCTGACTCTTGACTTGGCTCAGGTCACGATCTCAAGGTTCTGGGATGGAGCTCGGTGTCAGCTCTGCCCTGGGCGTGGAGCCTGCTTGGGATTCTCTCCCTCCTCCCTCTGCCCCTCCCCACCTTCCTCTAAAACAACAACAACAAAAGTGTGCTGTAAATGCAGCTTCACCTGAGGCCCCCAGCCTCATCCAAGCCCCACTGCTGTCACTAAACCCCCCTCTGTGGGAATGACAGAGACTTGGCTGATTGTAGAAATCTGGTCCAACCTTCATGTTCTAGAGCTAAGCAGATGATCTGGCTTTGAAGAGTGGCAGAGTTGACCCCTGGACCACCTCTATTTCTGTTCCACTTGTTGTTTCCTTAGTCAGCAGCGCAGCCTGGCACACAAGACGTTCAGCCGTGGGTGCCCAAACTTGCAGTTCTTCACATGGCCAAGCTTGGGGAAGTATTAAAAATACATGGTATCATCAGCTTAAACAAATAGCTTTGTCCCAAGGAAAAAAAAAAGGATGCTTGTGATTTTTAAGATTTAAGAAACAATGAGCTAATGCCCTGGAAGATTCTTCAGTGACAGCTGTAACTAGGGCAAAAATATTTGTTTGTCTAGTACAATGATTGCATGTCTGCTTAGAACAACCCTGGGTCCTGACTGTATCCTGGCGTGATTTTTAATAGTGTCTTCTTTCACTTGGAAAAATGTCCTAGCTTGAAAGATAAATTACTTTATCACTGTAATTACATGGGATTTCTAGCTAATAAACAGTCCTGTCTCATCTGCTAATTTTTTATTACTAGAAATAAGTGGTTGGGGAGAGTGGCTTATAATCAACTTCTAAGTCATGCTAGGTTAGGAAAAATAGCACAATTCTCTCTTTGACTATTTTAGAAAAAAAGAAAAAAACAACTCAGCCAACTCGTTGCTCAGTGTGCTCAAGGGTTACCTTGAAACACAGCTTTAGGAAGCTTCTAAGATTCCAAGTGTCTGTCCATCTGCTCTCCAAAAGCAAGTAATTGTCCTACTCCTAGAGAAAATATTTGCTACGATGTGGTATTAAAGCTCATTAAATTTAACTTACATACAAATTGAAGGGTTTTGAATTCTGCTATCCATGCTATACATACGTATTTGTGAAACCTCTTGTTAAAACTTTTCCTGGGCCCAGGCTAAAAGAAGGCCCAGCTCGCAACATTCTGGATGCCACATCAGGCCAAGAGGCCAGGTCTGTAGAGCAGCCATTTTTGGCTTGCTGTTTTAGGGTAGAGAGCTTCTTAAGACAAGGAACTCTGACATTCTCTCCTCTGAATCCCCCATTTACCAACCGTGGTGATTTCCACCAGGACTTTCTCCTGATTGACATTGATCCAACAAGGGACACCTTAATTCCGCATGGGTTAGTGAGGGTAGGCTGCAAATTAGTTTCTGAGGGCTACCATCATCGATACCACAAACGAGGTAGCTTTAACAACAGAAATTTATTTCCTCACCATTTCGGAGGCTAGAGGTGCAAGGTCAAGGTGTTGGCTCGGTGTTTCCTTCTGCAGTCTCTCTCCTTTACTTATAGGTGATCATCTTCTCCCTTTGTCTTCACGTGGTCTTTCCTCTGTGCATGGCTGTGTCCTAATCTTCTGTTCTTACAAGGACATGAGTCATATTGGATGATGGCCTACCCTACTGACCTCCTTTTAATGTAATTACTACCCTAAAACCCCTATCTCCAAATATAGTCACATTCTGAGCTACTGGGGCCTACAGCTTCCATGTATGAATTTAGGGGGTGTGGGGGGGCACAATTCAGCCCACAACAGACAGTAATTGGGATTTTTTTCATTAACCAACCTTGAAAAACACTGCATAATACTGCCTCATACACTTCTCACTTACCACATATGTATGTGTAGCAAAGGCTTGTGTCAGAAAAGAGAAAAATTAATGTATGGATTCACTCATGGTACAGATAATAAGTCAGGTAGCATCATCAATCAAATGTGTCCCCTCAAGGACTATGGCATGCTCTGGTGCTCCATCCAGAGAGATGGAGAGATAATTCAACACCTGCTCATCCTCTGAGATGAGAAACAACACCATCTCTTCCTGAATGACTGCCCCCCCACCCCGCCCCAGGGCTGCCCTCCCCAGCCTCAGCTGTGTCCACCAGACAGATGGGAGAGGTTCTCCTAGCAACTGCCATCCAGGGCTTATCTCTTTTGATAGTTCTTATCCCACTATGTTATTCTACTTTATATTTGCTCGGTTGTCTTCTCAACTGGACCAAGTCTTTTCTTCCTATATCTCTAAACTTAGCTCAGTCCTGACACACAGTAGATAACACGTGACTGAATAAATGAATAGGTGACTTTCATTTCCAGTACTCTTTCTCAAATAAGGCTAGCAGACCTCCCAGAGGAAACACATGTGTAGACAAAACGTGTTAACTCGCAGAGCCCTTCATCCAGCCTCGTGATTGTGTGTGAAACTATCAGAATCAGAGAACAAGATCCCATCATGCACGGCTCCTTGAGTGTGTTACACACAGGCCATCCTGGGAAGCAAATGTGCCAATTTGTCAGGTTGCTTGCTTTTCTGTGGTGGTTAAGTGAGGCACAAGAACAAGCCATCTCCAACTGCGGCTCAAATTCTGCAGTCACGTTGCCCAGGCTTGAGTCCCAGCTCTGTTGCTTACTGTCTGTGTGGTCTTGGGCAAGTTACTTAACCTCTCTGTACCTCAGCTGCCTCATGTGTAATACCTACTTCACAGGGCTGTTATGAGGAAGGAGTTAACATATATCAAGTACCTCGGATAGTACCTGGAATGTAAGAAGCTCTGTGTTTGCTACTATTGTCCTATTAATATTGTCCCTGTTATTATTAAGCAAGAGGAAACCATTTAGCTTGGTTTCACACTGTCATTATAATTCCAGTCAAGCCCCTGAGTTCATGGCTCTGCGAGGGGCTTCTCATGGCCCTCTGACCCCGTCCTCATGTGCATTCATCCCTTGCTGGGCTTCCCCTGCCCGGCTGCCCACCCTCCAGACCTGGGTCTCCACCAGGTGCTGTCCTGGATTGAGGTGGCAAGAAGCGGCTGTCCAGGCCACAGACTCCCTGGGTCACAGAGCCCATTGGATTCCTTCTTATCATTTGTGCATCCTGTGGGGTTGGAGACAAAATAGTGGTCATAGCCACTCCCTCCAAAAAGGCGGGGCAGGAGAGAGGAAGTCGTGGAAGAAAGACTGTGCTTTTCAACTTTCCAGTGTAAGCAAGGGAAGGAATGGAATGGAGAGAAAAGAAGGAGGGGAGGGGAGGAGAGCAGAGAGGAAGGGAGAGTAAAGGAAGCCAGAAAGAGAAGAGAGGAGAGAAGGGGAGAGGGCATGCGAAGGGGAGGGAGAAGGAGAGGGGAAGGGGCATGCGGAGGAGAGAAGATAAGAGGGGAGGAGGGGAGGGGGCAGGAGGAGAGAAGGAGGGATAAGAGGGAGGATGGGAGGAGTAAGGAAGGGGCGGGTGGAGGAGAACGCACAGGAGCCATGAAGGACAATCCAGGCCGGTTTGGGAGCTTTTCCAATGACACCCCACATAAAAACAACTCATGGCCACCAGCTTCCCCAGCACCAGCTGTTTCCACTTCCGTAACATATGTTCACTCACGTAAATTGTTTACTAACTTCACATCCAGAACTTTTTAAATAGAGGAAAACCTGGCGCTTGTCTACACCAACCAGAAGAGCAGAGATAAGGGGGAAAAATCCAGCCACAAACAAATGAAAAAAGCAGAACGATACAAGGGAGCCTAAATTTAACCGGGACAACACATTTCCCTCCACTTTTATGGCTTCCTGAATGAGTGGGGAGCCTGGCCGCTTCCAGAGCCGCTGCATGAGGGTCACAAAGCACAGTGCATGGACTTCTGGAGTGAGCCGCATAACCGGCAAAAGAGAGGGCTAGACTTAGCCTGCCCAGCGCAGGGTCCCCAGCCAGACCGTCCTGTTGGAGTCCCAGTGCTGCCCCTTGGGATCTAAGTAACTCGTCTAGACTCACCTGAAGTGAGTTACCCAACCCCTCCGCTTCAGGTTTAACATCTGTCAAGTGGGGGATAATGATAGTATCTACCTCAAGGGTTGTCGTGGGGTAAAGTGAGTAAAGGTAAAGAAAGCATTTAGAGTAGTGCCTGACACTTACGAGCACAGTGTGTTTGCTATTTTTATTATAGATACGTGTGCCTAATTTAAAAAAACTAGAATTTATCACTCCTTTTTGATACTCATGACATAGGACTTGTAATATTTTGGTTGAATACCTTGTCAGGCCCCATGTTCCTGACCTATCTTTTGCCAACTTCCATGAAAATACTACTGTTTCCCCCTCACATCCCCTAAATAATACAAGCTTTCCAATTTCCTGAGTTTTAAATGCAACAAAAGGCCGCATACCAAAAGCAGATGGAATTTCTACAAAGAGTATCATCAGTACTGATGAATTCAGGAGTAACTTCTCAACACTTCTATGGTGGGGCTGTGATCAGGGGAAGGAAAATGGATTAGAGGAGGCAAACAAAAACTATTTGCTGTAGGCAGGTACTAATTATAAAATCAGAAAAGTATGTATTATAAATATAATGTGCAACCAGGCAATTAGGCTAGATTAATATTTAGAAGTAATTAATAATTTGGATGCGGCCAAATTTTACTATAGAAATAGACACAGTGGCCATTAGACTGACCAACATAATCATCTTGATTTTCTCTGTGTGTCTCCTGTGGAATCCCAGGGAGGTATGGTTAATAAACCTGTCCTCAAAATACCCTTGATAGAGCAGAAGTTCTCAGCCATTTTTATTGCTTACATACAGTGTCTTGGACACATATTTCACACTTTGTCTATTTCAGGATTGAAGGAATATGGCTAGAAATGTATCTTCGGCTCAGTTCAGAAAAACAAATATTCTTTTAGGGTTTTGGGCCAGCTGACAAAATGTATCTCAACATTTAACTTTAAAAAAAATTATTTATTTATTTATTCATGAGAGAGAGAAAGAGAGAGGCAGAGAGAGAGGGGGAAGCAGGCTCCCCGCTGAGCAGGGAGTCCAATGCAAGACTCGATCCCAGGACCCTGGGATCATGACCTGAGCCGGATGCAGATGCTTAACCCACTGAGCCACCCAGGCACCCCAACATTTAACTTTTGTTTGATTTTTAATTCCTTTAGTTTTCCCCCATATGCTTTTGGAAGAGCATATTATGCTGGGAGCTTCAAATGTAACCCACATGCACAGTATTTCTGACCATTTTTGTGGATTTGATGTTTCTTTGAGAACAGATCTGAGTTGTCATCATAACTGAGAATGGTCCAGACCCACCTACCAAGGGCACTGTCCTCGAGTGGGGCAATTTCTGCCTTAAAGACACTGCTCATTAAAAATCTACCTATCACTGGGTGTTATACGCAATGGATGAATCATTGAACACTACATCAAAAACTAATGATGTACTATATGTTGGCTAATTGAATTAAAAAAAAATCTACCTATCAGACAAACCATAAATACTCTTAATCTCACAAAACAAACTGGGGGTTGCTGGGGGGAGGTGGGATTGGGAGAGGGGGAGGGGGCTATGGACATTGGGGAGGGTATGTGCTATCGTGAGTGCTGTGAAGTGTGTAAACCTGGCGATTCACAGACCTGTACCCCTGGGGATAAAAATACATTATATGTTTATTAAAAAAAAAATTTGGAAGGGGAGGTGAACCATAAGAGACTATGAACTCTAGAAAACAACCTGAGGGTTTTGAAGGGTCAGGGGTGGGAGGTTGGGGGAACAGGTGGTGGGTAATGGGGAGGGCACGTTTTGCATGGAGCACTGGGTGTTGTGCAAAAACAATGAATACTGTTACGCTGAAAAAAATAAATAAAATGGGAAAAAAAAATCTACCTATCAAGACAGGTACTTTTGGAAGACACACCAAGGCGTTGGGTGCCTTGGGGTCCCATGGTCTCCTAATCACAGAAGGAAAAGAACTTCCAGCCTACTGGTTTCTGATTCACATCAGAACAGGGGTTCACCTATTCATTCACTTAGAAAGTCCCTGTGCTTGGGAGCCTGGATCCTACTCAGGGAAGCAGAAAATAAATAAGCAAGGCAACAAATATAAAATTTGTTGTTAAGACATGGTTAGCATGAAATCCATCAGTTAACCAACCATAATAACATAAGTAAAGCAGGTGGGGACATGGAGAGTAAGGAAAGGCAAGATGAGTCAGGTCTGGTCAGTCCTTGACTTCAAATCCCCACAGGGCACTGCCTTTTACCCTGGTGCAAAGGACTTGATCCTACAAGGTCCGCCTTGGCCTGGCCCCGTCCCTACAACCTCTTCGACCTCATCTCCTGCTCTTTCCTTCTCTCACTTCATCAGCTACACTGGCCAAAATGCTGCTTCTAGAATGCGCCCGATGAGGGGGTCGCTGCCTAAGGGGGCCGCGCTCTAGCACATTCCGCAGCTTGGGCCCGCCTTCCCCAGAGAGCTTCTTCACTAATTCCTTCAGTCTCATCTGCTCAAATCTCATCTTCTCAACGAGTTCTGTCCTGACCATCTGATTTGATGATGAAGCCTACCCTCCTCCCCAGAACCCACAACCCCAATCTCTTTTATGGTCCTCTTTTGTTCATATCTGATCATACTCCAGCATCTTCGATAATAAACTTATTCTGTGTATTGGCATGTTTTGCTTCCAAAAGCCTGCCCCTCCGCTCCTTCTGCAGAGCCTGCCCTTGGGCTATGGGAGCTGCTATGGGAGAACCAGGGGCTGTAAATACCTGGGAGTTGCAACCCGCCCCATGGGCAGGGTCTTTACCCAGTGACTGATGAGTGCAAGGATAGGAGAGTCCAGCTCCTGGGCATTTAGGCAGAACAAACCCAAGGTGTAAGTGACGCTCCAGAGTTCTGCGGCCAAAAAATGCTCTGAGGCATTTTGTCTGAAACTGCACCCTTGTTTGGCTTCCCCTCGCCTGGTTGTTTTCCCCTGTCCATGCCTGGTTTTTCCTGTGAGTATTTTAACAAATTGTTTCACCCAAATGATCATCTCAGGGTGTTCTTCTGAGGAACCTAAGCAGGAAGAAGCTGGCCTTGGTGGGGAGCAGGGTAGCATCCCATGAATGGGAAAATTTGGGTGTGGGAAGATAAGGGTGCCTTCTGTTTTCTCAAATAAAAACCATCGTCTCCAGCTGGGAGAGGGAGGACTGCTAGATGGCCAGGGAGAAAGGGGAAGGTGTGAAACACAATCGACCTTTCAGCTGTGTGGGTTTGGGGCACTGACTGCCCCCCTCCCTGTGCAGTTGAAAATCCATGTATAAATTTTGACTCCCCCCAAACTTAACTACTAATAGCCTACTGTTGACCAGAAGGCTTCTTGATAGTGTGGTCAATTAACACATATTTTTGTATGTCATATGTATTATATACTATATTCTTACAATAAAGGAAACTAGAGAAAAGAAAATGTTACTAAGAAAATCACAAGGAAGAGAAAATACATTTATAACACTGTCCTGTGTTTATCGAAAAAGAAAATCCACGCATAAGTGGACCCACCCAGTTCAAACCCATGTTGTTGAAGGGTCCATTATGGTTATCTAGAAGAGTCAGAGATTGAATGTTCTAAGGAAACACGGCGAGACTGCTAGGCACTGTTGACTAATGTTCTCCAGTCAAGTAAGCTACTTGGATGCAGCCTAGAGTAGGTGGGAGTAGGATTTTATCAAAGTTGGGGTTATTTCCAGGGGAGGAAGCTACAGGGAGAGAGGATAGAGGGTGTTGGAGTATGAGAAAGGAAAGATCATGGTGAGGTGATGTGGAACCTTTGCAGGGTCTGCAAGGAAGTGAGAACACTGGAGGGGTGGCCTAGAAAAGAGGTCAAAGATAATAGATGGTAGATCCTGATACTGCTGGAGAATTGTCAGCTGAGTGGTAATAGCTGTGAGGATAGGAAGTAGTAGGCAGACGGCGGGGCGCCTGGAACAAAGATTGTGGAGGTGATGAGGTGGTGGTAATGTCAGGGTCAAAGATGTGCCAGGGAGTGGGTGGCTGATGTCGGGTAGAGAGCGAGATCATGGGCTATTAGAGCTCTACATATCTCAAGCTTAATCAAAGAATATTTAGATATTCATTGTTTGCTTTGGTTTTTGGGTTGTTTTTGAGACTCTAGCAAGGAAATGAGGAGGAGAGGATAGAGCAACACTTAAAAGGTTGCCTCCAACCTTCTCTCCCCTCACTGAATCTGTGTACTCTGCACCCTGGAAAGCAGCCACACTCCCCCCTCCACCCCTGCCCCAAGCCTGGACCCGACCACCTTCAGCTTTCAGTCCACCCAAGAATTGTCTCAGTTTTTATGCTGCTTCATCAGATCAGTGATCCCTAATTTCCATAGTTATCTCCCAGGTCGGTTTCAGTGGAAGGAGCCTGGAGCCTGGGCCTTGTTCTCAACCCAAATAGACTTGCAGCAGTTACTCTACGGACTGTCTGAATGCCAGGCCTATGTCTGTACTCTCCCTTCATTTCCAGAATACTTCAACTTTTTAGAAGGAAACTCCTCTTCCCTCCTACAGTCGAGTGGGCACTGCTCAGTTCTCATGCCAGGTGCCTGATGGGACTTAGTCTTGCCTTCCAGTGCTCAGACTGGTTCTGTATGACCCTGTGACACCAGCAAGGATTTAGAATCTCTTTCTTCCACATCTCTAAGGCAAGTTCCACTTCCCCCAATGCATACTCACACACAAATACACACACACACACACACACACACACACACACACACACACACACAGTCTTGTGGATATTAGCTAGCACCATCCAGGGAATTGGTTTCCAATGTGGAAGCACTGAGAGGGATAGCTATGGTGTAGAGCACAGGGTTAGAAGTCAAGAGAAATGGACACTCACTTTGATAGTTTCTCCTGGTTTTCTAGGTGAGGTGTAATCTATACCTTGAAACTTCAATTTCTGTGAGGCAGAAACATACAATATTTTTCCCCCCAATGTCTTGAGCATGCCACCTAGAAGAACAGGGAGATGCTGGCAGGAGGTCCTTTTCTGGGCCAGGCTGTGGGCCCTGAGGCTAAGTGCTTGACTTTCCCACCAAGCCAGGAGGAAGGGCCCATATGACTGCAGTAGCTAACCTCAGGGGTTCCCTGGTAGCACTTTGGACATCTCTGTAGATATTCTTCCTGCCCTCCCCTACCAAACATGTGTTGGGAATTAGTAGATATGGGCTGTAAAGATCTTTTTCTTCTTGAAAACATATACCTATCTAATATTTAACTGAAAACTTGTGTCTAAATGGCCAAAGTTTTGAGTACCTTGTGAATATGGTAAATTCCTCTGCACAAGCCACAGTTTTGGCAATGCAGTTATGTAACATGGATCACAACAGTGTTGGAAGAGGTCCTGACGTTAGCTTTGCCTCATGCCTCCACACTGACCAGCTGATACCACCAGGAATGACATTTTTCTCCCAGGAGCATCACTATATCTCACAGCAGATGTTGGAAAAGATGGGGAACCCCCAACTTTCTCTTTTTCTTTTTAGATATTTATTTCTTCTTCTTTTTTTTTAGAGGTGTGGGGAGGGGGATGCAGAGGGAGCAGGAGACAGAGAATCCAAGCAGGCTTCATGCTGATGTGGGGCTCATTCTCACAATCCTGAGATCACGACCTGAGTGGAAATCAAGAGCCCAGCACTTGACCAACTGAGCCACCCAGGTGCTCCACCCCTTACCCCTATTGACTATAAATATCGTATCAACTGAATGTGTTGTCCAATACTTATCCAGGTATGTGCATAGCCAACTCTCCGTTTTCCATGATACAGGTTAACCGTGCTTGGCAGGGCATTTGTCCATGCTCTCAGTCTACCCGAAGCCTCCCCCAGTCCTCACAGTGCCATGTGTTGGATATACACTCATAATACTTCCCCAAAGGGCCAGCCACCCCTAGAGAGCAGGTGAGATGAAGGGCTGGAGTATGGAGGGAAGGGAGGTAAAGGCGGGTTGTCTACTACCTTGGATCCGTTTCATGATTTCTTCTTCCTCATTGTGGATCATTAAACTGTGAACACAGGTTCTTAACAATCTAATTGAACTAACCCGGACTATATGTTATGTTCAAATAAATTTCTTCCCCATCCTGATGTAGAACCATGAAGTAAGAAGTGTATATTATGTGTTCTTCATGCTGATAACATTCAGGTAAAGCCATGCAGACTTCTCTGACTATCACGGAAAGTTTCATTTCAGGTTGAGTTTATCGAAGGCAAGTTGACTCATTTCTACACAATACCCCTGTTTCCCTTTGACCAGTTGTCAAGTGCGCTTGATGCAGAGCAACCGACCTTCAAATACAAAGAGGGTTGGAGGTTGGCCTGGACTGTCAGTGTGGATTTGGCAGCATGAATTGCTCCAAAGAATCCTGATTTCTTATGCATGAACTACTGACCCCAGCACTGGAGCCTGGAGAGCAGGACGGGAAGGAAGGGGGACTCCTGCTGATTCAGGGTCCCTCCACGCAGCTTTTCCACTGTGTCAGCAGTATTCACCCCACTTCCCTCTCCTCCCTCTTCCGCCCCCCCCCCAATAGTCCTGTCCCTGGAAGTGGTTTTCAGTTGCCAGGAATCATGAACGTTGGGAAATGATCCAAAAAACTGGGTGGCTCCTGATTTTCCATAGTCCACATGATAACATGTGGCCCCACTTTTAGCATCGGGTCATAGGTGTGGACACAGCATGGCCTAAAGGAAGGAACCAGGCAAGTACGTGCCTGGGCGGCCAGGCTTTCTTAATGGCCAGTCTGGGTGAATGGCCAGTCTGGGTGAAGAGCGAGAAATGACCTACATGGGTTTCAGAATTTTCTCCTCTAGCTCCATTACTTGGGAGGAGCTTCTCGGTGTTGAGGCCATGGGTCTGAGGACTACATTTTCAGATGGAAGACAAACAGGCCCCCAGGTGACATCATTTCCAGGAGATGGTAATGAGCAAGGAGGAAAGTCCCAGAGGTCCACATGCCTGCTCATTGAGGATCATAGGAAACATCCTTAAACCAGTGCCGGGTCCTGAGCTGGAGAAATACCTTCTTTCTTTGATTTCATAACATGGCTAATGTTCCACTGTGTAAGAGATATTTCAAATGCCTCCACTGGGAAAAAGGGCTTCAAAGGCCAAACAGTGCCTGTTGCTTCTGTCCATTCTAGGCAGCCGTGCAGGAACATGCTGTTATACTCCATTAGCGCTCTGATGACAGGTGTACCTCGCTTCTGTCAAGCAATGAGGAACTCAGTTGTGCGAGCAACTATCCCTCATTCACATTTGACAAAGGCTTCCTAACGTAGTAAGGTGATGGAAGCTTCCTACCTTCTCTTCAGCTAGACATCTTAGCCCCTCGGTTGCCCCTGAACCTCTCATCCTCCACGTCCAGCTCTACAGATGCAGAAGCTGTTTGCAGACCCCCTGTGCTGGTGCCCTCGGTCATTCAGAGATGGCCCACAAAGGCCCTGTGTGTGAGCGTGTGCAGCTGTCACCGATAAGGCCGGTAGGTGGTGAGCCGTTCTTTCACACTTCACATCCCGAGCTTATCCTGTGACTTGTGTGGGTACCACCTGTTTGCACGGCCCACGCTCATCTGAGATTCTATCTCTTGGACACCTGGGCAGGTTAAAGTCTTTAGCTACCTTCCTCCCTCCCCTGCTCCGAAAACCGCACTTCGTTCCAGAATTCTGTGTGTCTAGCAGGGATGTCCCTTCCGCTCGCTAAAATCCTCCCTCGAACTAACCAATCAAATCACTCACTGAAATGTTTTCTGCACTCAGCGATGCAAAAAGAGGAGAGAAGAGAGACAACCTAAAGGAAACAAACTGATATCGTGGCTTTTGAAAAAATAAACCACCAATGAAACATCTTCCAGAATGTGTCGGGTCCAAGTTCTTACACGTCTTACGTTAACTCAGTGATTGTGTCTGGTGTTTAGAATGAACAGCTACTCTGGGTGACCCCACCCAACAGCAGAAAGAGCCTTGTGGGTTTCAATATTTTACCCTAAAGCAGGGAATCAAACCGGATTTGGGGACATAAATATCAACTCGCTGAATGAATAACAGAGAGAGAGATTGACCGGCACCCCTAGGGAAAACTCCTTCTCTGATGGTGTGGTCCAGACCTTATTCTCATAATCCTCATAGTCATAGCCTACTTGTCATGGTGCTAGGTACCTGTCGTCCGTTATTACTGTTTTCCCCAGCAGCCCAGAGACGCGGGGCTTCTTCATCTCCTTTTATTGATGAAAAGACTGGAGCTCATCTGAAAATTAAGGTGTCTGTTTTTTTGGCAAGTAAGCGGGAAAGACATATTTCCAACAGAGACATGCTTGATTCCCAAGTTCATGTTTTTGCTTTTATGCCAAGTGTCCAAAACAAAATTTTTACCAGTTCTTCACAGTCGATTTAATTCAACAGTTACTGAGCACCTATCATATCTTGGTTGTGATGGCGAGTATAGAAATAACAAAGTTACAGCCCCTGCTTCAACCGAGCAAAAAATACTCTCTTTAGGGAATCTTTCAAAACAAACACTTTTAGAAAATTTCCCTAATTGGGCTTGAAATGGTAACTTGACTCTTTCATTCTTTTTTTTTTCACACCCAACTAATTCAGCTATCAAAAAATGACTGTTCCACGAAATCAAGCATTGTGTATTTAGTTATGCATTTAACCTTCTAACTAATGAGAAACTTTAGTATGATTTCTCCTAAAGAAGGAGAAGGAAGTGTCTTTTCTTGTCATGCCACAAAGACAAGTAAATATGTGTAGTCTCAATACAAAGTTACATTAGCTTTAGGTTACAAGGAGGGATTGCCATATATCAGATCATAAAAAAGAATCAAATCTAAGATTAGTCCAAAGTGTTTTATGGAACAGGGTTGGAGTGTGGTTTCTAAAACTCATCATTTCATATGCAAAATGGCGATTGCTGGGTGGGAATTCTGTAACTGTGAGCAAGACTGGTTCACATTTCAGGTTAGAAAGGAGGCAGATACTGTGGCCCAGAAGTTCCCAGAAGAAATGAGGGAGTGTTGTGTGTATGTTTATGAGCATTTTTGGTATTTTCAGTCTCTCAAAGCACCTGGTATGAGCCTCATTGGGAGATTACACAGAGCATAAACAGGTCATTGTTTGTAAGTACTCAAAGGGATGTTTCTAGAATATGCTTCTGTAGGTGAATAAAGATGGTTATTGTTGAGCCTTTCTTCACCAAAAAATAATAGCATGATTTTTGTAGACAGATTTGGAAAAAAGCCTAGTAAAGTCTATTGCAGAGTTAGGATCTACTTTGAAAGAGTTTTTCTGTTTTTAGAGGCACACTGATGGGAGTGTTTTCTTTCCTTAAGTGATATTTGCTAAGCTACTTCAAGTCTGTTTTGGAATGAAATCGAGAATTTAAAAAATTTTATATAATAATTACATTTAAT
Source organism: Meles meles (assembly GCF_922984935.1). Classification (NCBI taxonomy): domain Eukaryota; kingdom Metazoa; phylum Chordata; class Mammalia; order Carnivora; family Mustelidae; genus Meles; species Meles meles. The sequence goes on from NC_060070.1 coordinate 16,528,143, forward strand.
CAAATGTCGTTCAGTCATGTTCACGCTCTCTAGTATCCAAAGTTTTTGATCTATTACAAACTGAACCATAGGAACCATTTCTTAAGTTAAAGTCTAATCTGTTACAAATTCACCCAAAGAAAGAATAATTTTCACAGTGATAGAATGAAAATGTTTCGATGGCACTTATGAAGCTGTGTTTGACCAAAATTAAACTCTGGGTGTACCAGCGAGTGTGTAAACGGCCGAGGACTACTTAGCGCACGGGGAGTTGATCAGCCACAGAAAAATTGGGCTTTGGTTGCTGCAAATCTTCATCCTGGCCCAGCTGAATGGCAGCATGAAGTTAGGAAGGGCTCGTAAGTGTCACACCTCACCTGCCCATCCGATTCACTCAAAAAGTTGACGTCTGTGGATGAAGTATTGTTTCTAGGAGGACACCACTGCCATGGAAATGAATTAACTAGGAGGGGAAATTCCAAGACCATTAGTATTTAGTGACTTTCAGCAGGGGATTGTTTTCTTTGAGGCTATGAGTCATCAGACAGAGGTCAGGACTTTTAAGAAATGAAGCACAAGATAACTTTGAAGGTAAAGAGAGAAGACAGATGAGCTCACATCACCCTGCTAGCCAGAGGAGGTTCAGAATGGGAATTCTGAAAAGAACTTTGTAAAATGACACCTATGAAAAATTTATGGAAGCTTTACCTTAAAGAGAGAAAAAAATGGTGACTCCCAAATATCCATCAATAGGAGATGGATTATTTTGCAAGCATGGGATGAGCTAAGCCTCATGACTAAAAGATGAGGTTGTATACATTAGGTAGGGTAGGATCCCATTTGGTAAATATGTGCATAAATTAGTGCTGTAGATGCATATGCAAAAAGGTCAGGAAAACATACTCAGACTGAAAGGACTATTATCTGTGGGGCATGGGATTACTGGAAATTGGAGTTTTTGTGCTCTATATTTCAGAATGATTGGCATTTTGTAATGAATGTGCATTACTTTTGTAATCATAAACAAATGGTTTTGTTCCTTTTTTTTTCTGGAGAAGATAAGTATGTGCGTTACGGGGAGGGGGGGAATGGGGAGATTTGCGACATCATCAAAGGACCGTGTTTGGAATATTCAGAAATTGCTTTGCTCTCCCTGCTGTACTTCCTTAACCCCACAAAAACTGCTTTCATTAGACTGCACTATGATGTTATCCTTCCGGTCCCTTGGGGAACATAAGAAACAGGTGCACAAAATTTGTCACTACAGCTACAGAAAAAGACGTGGAAGGCGTTGCCCTATTACGTCTTGGTTCCTCCCACCTGAGAATTCACAGGAAACATCTATCTTGGCCCTTGCTAGCATGAAAAGCTACCTTCCTGAACAGCTGGACATCTTACCTTACGGATGCTGTGATTCTTGTGAGTAATCTTTTATACCTCTTTGCTTTGGCTTCTGGGAAGCTTGGAGACAAAATTCTATCCTGTCTAGCAGCTGTCTAGAATCTACTGGGAACTAATTTAGGTAAACAGTTAGATTCTACTGATACCTACTGATACCCGTTAGAATCTACTGATACCTAACTTGGCTCTGATGCATTCCTCTCTTTCATTCTTTATGTATCTTTGCAAGTTGCTTAGAAGAAATTGCCCATTAGTAACAGGTGTGCCGTGTGTCTCCACCTTTGCAAAGGATGTGGGTTCGTAATGAGAGGAGCCTCGGGTGTTTCACGCAGCTGTCCTAAGGACCACTTTGGTTTTTATCTGTTCTACAGACTGGAATGATAAGTGGAACTTTAGTTAATAAAAGCGTTCTGTTTCTTCACAAAATAGGCTGAAAAACCTCAGGAATAGAGGCACAGTTGGATTTTGAAGCAGGAACTTGAACAATTTTATGTAACAAGTTTTAAGGATTTAATGTTGCATAATCGTCTCTCAGTACCTACAGCTGTCGTTGTTTACATGACTTACTAATTATTTTAACCTTGAGCACATGCATCCCTTCAGCCAACCCCACCTTTTCTCTCTCATTGGGGGTCCAGGTTCTCAAGAGCTGTCTTCACTCAATATCTTCATTTGCTCACCTCTATCCCATGTCTCAACCCACACCATCTGGCCATTTGCTTCCCTGGTCATCATATTACAACCAGCTGCAGTAACTACCAGGTCACTAAGTAGGATGTGTTTGAGTGTGTCCCCCCCCCCCGGCTTTTGGCTTCTCAGCAGCACTCAATACAGTGGACCGCAGGCTGCAGTAACTCTCCCAATTTTTTCCATTGGACTCTGGCCATCCCCTTCTTTGTGGGCTTATCTGCCTCTCATGGACCATGAACACTGAGAAACCCATCAAGGCCCCGGCCAGCTCTTCTCTTTTCACCTTGCACATGCTCCCTGGTGGGTTCCGTGCTTGCCTCTGTGCTCAAAGATCATACACCAGGGTCTCTCAAATTTGTATCTCCAGCCCAGACCCTTCTTCTAAGTTCCAGATGTCTGGGTCTGACTGTTTATTCACCGTCTCCGTGAGGGTGCCTTCAAACCCGAAGTGGCCCAAAACAGCATGGGTTTCTTTCTTTTTTTTTTTTTTTATATGGACCAGCAGATCCTATTTTTTTTTTTAAGATTTTATTTATTTGGTATATAGAGAGATCACAAGTAGATAGAGAGGCAAGCAGAGAGAGAGGGAGAAGCAGGCTCCCTGCTGAGCAGAGAGCCCCATGTGGGGCTCGATCCCAGGACTCTGAGATCATGACCTGAGCCGAAGGCAGAGGTTTAACCCACTGAGCCACCCAGGCACCCCACAGCATGGGTTTCTTACTGGATGGATATTCTTTTCCGTCAAGCTCTATAAGCTGGAAGCCTTCGACTTCTATCTACCTATTCATACCTCACAAATTCCTCAACATCTGTCTCCAAAGCTACCACTTCCATCCAAGCCACCAACCGCTCTCACTTGAAGACTTCCAATGGCCTCCTACCTGGCCCTTCTTTTTTTTTTTTTTTTTTTTGTTAACTGTTTCCTTTGCTTGTTGCACCAGATTAACTTTTTTTTTTTTAAGATTTTATTTATTTATTTGACACAGAGAGATCACAAGTAGGCAGAGAGGCAGGCAGAGAGAGAGAGGAGGAAGCAGGGTCCCCGCGGAGCAGAGAGCCTGATGCGGGGCTCCATCCCAGGACGCTGAGATCATGACCTGAGCCGAAGGCAGCGGCTTAATCCACTGAGCCACCCAGGCGCCCCCTACCTGGCCCTTCTTAATCCACTCTTACCGGCCAACTTGAGTAATACTTCACACTGTAAACAAAGTGAAAAATCTTACCTCCTCTCCCCACCACAGACCCACTAACATCTCTTTCTTGGCCTGAAACATGGCTCTCATTGTCTTTAAAGCAAAATCTTTCATATGACCTAAAAGGCCATGCAGGGCCTCATCTTTACTTTATTCTCTCCTATGTTTTCTTTGCCCCAGTCTCTCAAGCCATCTTTGAATGTATCACAGGGCCTTTGCAAAGGCTATTACTTCCATCTGGAATGTTCACTAGCCCTACCAGCCCTTCCCTAATAATTTTCACTCTGAGATTTCATCTAGAACACTATTTTCTTATAAAAACCTTCCCTACTCCCAGGAGATGTCTCACATCAAGATTTAAGTATCACTCATAGAACTTACACATATTCTAATTATATATTTACTTGTGAGATTATTTTTTTAAAGATTTTACTTATTTATTTGACAGACAGAGATCACAAGTAGGCAGAGAGGCAGGCAGAGAGAGGAGGAAGCAGGCTCCCCGCGGAGCAGAGAGCCTGATGTGGGACTTGATCCCAGGACCCCGGGATCATGACCCGAGCCGAAGGCAGAGGCCTTAAACCACTGAGCCACCCAGGCGCCCCTACTTGTGAGATTATTGATTAATGTCTGTACCCATATTACACCATAAGCTCCATATTTCAGGAAAAAAATCAGTTATTGTTCATTATTACATCTCCAACAACTAGAACAGAGTTTGACCTCTGTAGGTGTTTGAAAAGTATTTCTAGAATGATTAATGAATGAAATAAACCCTGCTTGTTATATACTTACTCGGTATTAATTTGTATTTTACTAGACTGCAAGTCAGTTGGAATTTTTTATTAGGTTCTAGATCCGGTGATATTTTGGCATATAATAGCTTATTAGTAGATTTGAAAAGGAGATGAAAGATATTACCTAGCTTTAAAAACTTTTAATCAAAATACTGGGAAGATCCTTTAGGAGGATAATAAGAATTTTATCCTATATATATGAAATCATCAAGGCCAGATGTCAATGATCACAGATGTTCAGAAAGCAAAAATAGCTCAGTATGAATGATTAGGGATTTTTTTATTATTTAAAACTCATTTTAGGATTTAAAAGTGATGGTATAATCCTAGATGATAAAACCATTGAATGAGTGAAATCTTTTTTTAGTAAGTGGTCACCCTTCAAAAAATAATGATTGAACTTGAAAGGTAGAAGACCAACAAAGTGAACAGATATTCAGATCAGCAATTTACGAATAGTTTTCCTCTGCATCAGTTTCATATCTTTAAAAACCCATACCCTCCTTGCTCTCCAGGAAGGTTGAGATGATATAGGAAATCTTTGAAATCCAACATTACAGGTGATTTTTTCTCTTTGTGAGGGACATTATCGGCTACCCAGCACTTCTGTTCTTAACTCTTTTCATTTTCAATTACAGCTCACTTTGTCCCCTAAATCATGCTTATTACCTCATTTTTGTTATGGACATCAGAATGTGTGAGCCCCAAAGTAATAGAAAAGTGTACTTTATTCTTTATAAAGGATTGATGGTGGCTTTGCCGCTTCTTATTCTGTTTATTCCAAGTCTCCAAGATTTTGACAGGTGGAGATGCTATCCATATAATAGATTTTGAGTTGTTCTGTGTGATTTATTATAAGAATGACTTTCCATTTATCTGAGAAAGTGCTGTAAGTGGAAAGGAAGTACTAAAACCACATGAGAGCCTGGGAGCTGCCAGCCACTGAAACATAAAACTGGTTCTAATATGAAAAGCATCTCCCATAAATTGATAAGTTGAACTTCATCAAAATTAAAAGGTCTTTAAAAAGTTACTATTAAAAATAAAAAGAGGAGGCACAGGTGGGGAAAATACTTGCAAAATCACAGATCTGTTTAAAAAAACTATATCCAGAATATAGAAAGAACTGTTGAAACTAAGTGTTAATCAAACAGCTCAATTAAAAAACGAGCAAAAGCATTGCGCCCCTTGGTGGCTCAGTCGGTTAAGCATCTGCCTTCAGCTCAGGTCATAGTCTCAGGGTCCTGGGAGTGAGCCGCACATAGGGCTCCCTGCTCAGTGGCAAGTCTGCTTCTCCCTCTCCCTCTGCTTCTCCCCGCATTTGTGCTCTCTCTCTCTCTCTCTCTCTCAAATAAATAAATAAATAAATAATTTTTGATAAATAAGTACTGAGCAAAACTTTGACTAGATACTGCTTCAAAGAAAATATACAGTTGCAAATAAGTATATGAAAAGATGTTTGACATCATTAATCATTGGGAAATTTATATTCATTTATTTATTTTTCAAAAGATTTTGTCTATTTATTTGACAGAGAGAAACAGAGTGAGAGAGGGAACACAAGTGGGCGGAGTGGGAGAGGGAAAAGTAGGCTCCCCACTGAGCAGGGAGCCTGATGCGAGGCTTGATCCCAGGAACCTGGGATAATGACCTAAGCCTAAGCAGACACTTAAAGACAGCCACCCAGGAGCCCTGGGAAAATGCAAATTTAAACCACAATAAGATGTGACTATATTAGAATGGCCAAAACCCCAAACCAAACCAAAACAGAACTGACACTCTTAGGTGCTAGTGAGTATGTGAAGCCACTGAAACTCTCATACATTATTAGAGCAAGATGGTGCAAACACTTAGCAATTTTTTGGAAAATTAAACATGCACTTTCCATATGCCCCAAGAATCCCATATTCAAGTGAAAACAAAGACTTAGGTTCACACAAAAATCTGTACGTGACTGTCAATGATAGCTTGATTGGTAACCACCAGAGACTGGAAACAAACCAAATGTCCACGAACTGGTGAATATATAATTAACCTGTGGCACATCCATACATCAAAATGTTACTCAGCAATACAAAGTAGCAAAGGACTGATACACATGGTAACACAGATGAATCTCTTCTGTCCTCTATGCCCCAGGAGGATATGAAATCCAAAACTCAAGTTCACCTGGGTTGGCAAATGTCCTCAGAGCAAGAGTGACTTTGGTCTTTCTTCTCACCACTACAGGTTTCAGATTTCACTTACATTTCTGGCCTGATCATTCCTTACTATCTCCTCATAGCTTTGGTGTTTTTGAGAAAACATTCTAAAATCTTTTATTGAGAATATTTCATTTTCAGCAGAAATACTGATCCAAATAGCAGAGTCCACCATATTAACCAGAAACAGAAGTTGAGTACATGGATTTCATCACAGTCAAAGAAAAGACTTGGTATGGGTGGGGGATTTCAGGAAACTGGATGGTCAGGAGACTCCTCTTCAGGGCAAAGGGATGTTTTGCCAGTGCTACTCACATCCCATCACAGAAGGAGAGTATGTGTCCATAGCACTGGTCTGTGGCAAGGAAATTGCCGTGCAGAAGGGGCACCCTTAGGGAATAGCATCAGAACAATTCACCATGTGCAATGAACCTGATCCTACAGCTTCCTCTAACTGACCACCACTTGCCCCAGTTTCTGTTGGCAGAACTAACTGAAAATAGGGCCATGATGCCCTGTCTACTGGTGGCCACAGCCTGCCCTGTTCTCGTCCTGCCATTTCAAACTCCATTTCCCTTTCTCTTTTCTCCAGCTTCTTTTGCATTGTCACACTTGGGGCTTGTCACTTTCCTCTGTGTGGCTTAGACTCCCCATCCTCAGGTCTGTGCTCCTGAGTCCTGGGTCTGCCTCCCTGGGTGTGACCCTTTAGGGACAGCTTCTGCTACCTTCTGCTACCTGCCATGGGCAGGGCCCAGATGCTCCATGCAGTTCCCATAGTCCTTTACACAAGAACTTTCCATCAAAATTCATTTAGGAAGGTTAAATAATTCAATCCTTAGAGCGTGTCTTCACTGTCAAGTGATTCAGGGTCAGTGGCATTTTATAGGCTACTGGAAAGTGTGAGTTTCAATGGCTTGCACTTTGGTACCCTGTGTGAGTCATTTTAAAAATCTGAATAGAAATGAGTTGTATGCCACTCCGACTTTAATACCTTTTATGTGCAGTCTCTATAGCCCATCAAAACAGTCATCATTCACTAAAAGACCTGCAAAGATCAGCTCTGGGGGCATATGAAGGGTAAACAGTGAGAAATATATTTAGTTGGAGCCTAAATAGGCAGATACTGTCTCCCAGTATCTAACAGGAGCTCGTGCCATAAAAATATATATCATAAAACACTAAGCCAGGAAGTAGAGTGCTCCAGGTGAGTTCAGCCTTCCCTCCGTATCCCCACCCTCCCCAGCTGGGAAGCCCTTGTCCTGGGGGTGTTCCTGGCATAGTCACAGGGCTGCCTAGAGCTCGGGGCCCCTGGCTTCCTGCCTCACCAGCAAGGCAGCAATGAGGGAATGTCTTATGACCGCCGTGACACTTGAGCACCAAGTGAGTGGCTTCAACAATGGAAATATATCATCTCAGAGCTCTGGAGGTTGGAGGTCAGGAACCAAGTGGTCAGCAAGTTGTTTTGTTCTCAAGTCTGTGAGAGAGAATCTGCCCTAGGCTCTCTCCTTGGCTTGTCCATAGCTGTCTTCTGTCCCTGACTCTTCACTCTGTCCTTCCTCTGTGCATATCTGTCTCTGTCCAGATTTCACCTTTTTATAAGGACACTAATCCCACTGGATTAGAGCTCACCCAATGACCTCATTTCACCCTGACCCATTGTGAAGTTCCTATCTCCAATAAGGTCAGGTTCTGAGGTGCTGGGACTTAAGACTCCAACACATGTGTGTGTGTGTGTGTGTGTGTGTTGGGGACTTTTCAACACATGCCCACTCCTAAACCAAACACCAGAGAAAGGAAATTGTCCTGCTAGGCTCCCACCAATCAGATTCATGTCAGGGGGTTGACAGCAGGACACACCTTCACTGACCACATGGCTACCAGAACAACCTGGTTTTCTTTATAGATAAGGGGAAAGGGGTCATCGTTATTGAGAAGGAAACCAACAATGTCTGCCATGTACTCATGAGAGAACAGAGGCTCAGGGAGGTGAGGGGCATGCTGAAGTCATATAACCTGTTAGGAAATTCCCAGTGCTTTCTTTTCCTGGAAATAGGATCTCTCTTCTTTTTCCTTGTCTCTTAAGATTTCTCTTCTTAGGGTAGAGTGGGACAGGAAAGGCCCCAGTGATGCGTCAGTCACCTTTTCAACTTGCCCCAGCCCCAAAGCCGTGTCTTATTTTCCTTCTTGCTTCTTTTCATCACAGGAAGCCCTGAGATGTGACTATGATACAATTCCAAGTTGTGAGATAAAACTCATAAATGACACCACATGACCTTCGAGTTTGTGCCTGGTGCATAAAGTAAAGATAGAAATGGCCATGGCCTTTCTATTCATGACAAGAATGAGGTAATACCCAAGAGCGCAAGAGGAAGAAGTATTGACTGACTGCAGTAGGCTGTGGCCGAGACATCCTGTGGTGGGAGTCTCTAAAAGAGTATGATGTGATCAAGTGTTGCTAGCTGTTCTCAAAAATGAAACCTTCAGAATTCAGCCGCACCTTCCAGACAGGTCAGACTCTACTTGCACCAGCTACAAACGTTCCTCGGGGGCTGTCTTGCTTTTCCAAACTTCTCTTTTCCTAATGGAGGGAAGCACATGTGAGCATCATTCCCTGGGCTCCATGTGGATTGTGAATTCTCAGGGAACAAGCCAAACAGGAGCAGAGGATTCATATGCGAAGTACTTTATGATTAAGAACAAATACCTAAACAATGAAGGTCATTTACAGTACATTGAGTCATCTCCTGCCCGTGGGGGACTTCTTGAAATAAATGACAATTTGCTCCTAGATTATCCTCAAAACCCCTATTTAGCCTGTAATGTTTCTGAAGGGCAAAGCTGTGTGTGTGTATATACACATAAGCTTATATATATGCATATGCGTGTGTATATTCATCTAGTTATACAAGTATACGAGTATGGATACATACACACACATATTATGTACATAAGTATAAAAGTAGAGATTATAGAGATGCTCCATGAAAATCTTTGTCTTTGCTCTGTCCCTGAATCTTCCTTATCATATCTGGTCCTGCTCTGGTTCTCATTAATTTCTGGTTGGCCAAGTGAACAGAGCCGTTGACTTTCTCCCCCATGCCTTGACAGTAGAGCCTGACTCATGGGCCACCAGCTCTTTCTTGTAGCTTAGAAAGGGACCTGTAACTCTTTAGCATCCTATGAGGGTTTTAGTTAGAGGCAAATAAATGATTTAATGGCTTAATGACTTTACACCACTCCTTCATTATTGGTTTCTCTGTCATCACCAGTATTTTTAATATTAAGATATGATGCAGTTATTTAAAAAGATGATCTCCCAGAGGAAGATTGCACAAAGGATGTTAGGAATTGAAGAATTTAAAAGCAAAAAGAGAGTATCTCTCTCAAACCGATATTGTCCATTTTTATTTCTCAGGCTTATTTCGAGGTGACATGAACTGATCTTTCAGTGTTTGAGCTCCCCTCTTTTTGTGCAATTTCATGGAAAGGGGGAAAGATGAAAATAGGCAATTCCTGCTTTTTTCCAAACATTTACCAGAGGTCATTTTCAAGCTCTGTGAAAAACAACAGAACCAAGTGGTCAATTTTAAGTGTTGTGAATTGATACAGGCTGGGCCTGGAGTATCCTACCGATAGTGTTAAATGGAAGCTGCTATCCAATTGCAAAGTTTTGCATCCCATTTACTTGTGTATACATTCAGGGGTAGGGGTTCAGTCAGAAAGGTACCCACAGACAACAACTGAGAGGTCTAGGCAACCCAGAGACAGAGATTCTTAAATCTCTGAAAACCAACATTTTGGTAAATGTCTACCTATATAAATGAGGCCCTGAAGCTCTGTGGTGGTTGTTGACATTCTCTGCTTCTCATTCATCTCTTCATTCGTTCAGTATATATTAACTGAGCATCTATGTTTCAGAATTTCCTGCCATTAGGAATAACTTCTTTCTCTAGGCTCACCAGCAATGAAATAGAAATTTTAGGATTTGTCTTGTCTTCGGGCAAGGATCCATGAAAGGTTTTCAGGATCCTTTTAAACCCTTTCAAAAATAATGCCTGCCCTATAGGGGGGCATGGAGAAGCTGGAGTAAGGGCAGATATGAGGAAAGGAATCAAAAGTTCTGATTTGCCACGTTTAATTTGAGATGCCTGTCAGACATTTAAAAAGTGAGTCTCAGAGCGCTCTGACAGAGACCGGGAAAGAGAGACGAGGAGATAAAAGGAAAACCATGTACCTGTGGAGACCTGGCAGCCAAGTGTTCAAGGACAAGTGATCAGCTGGTTCAGTGCTGCTAAGAGGCCAAATGAGTGGACTTGAGAATTATCCACTGGACGGATACAGGACACGGTCAAAGATGGTGTTTATGGAGAGGGGCCGGTGAAAACCTGATTGGACTAGGTCGAGAAGAGAATGAGAGAGGGGAAACCGGAAACATTAAGTATGGATGATTCTTTCAAGAAATGTCGCTAGAAAGCTAGCAGAAGCTACCACTAGGAGATGTCGCTTTCTGGGGAACAGGCCTTCAGTTGTCCCCTCTGACCTAAGCAGCTGTGTTCTCACCCAGCTTCCTCTTGCCCTGTCTGTCCTGCAGCACACCATAAGACACTCTTAAACTCTTCTCGTTTCGGTGGGTGTCTTCCAGGTGGGGTCCATATTAACAATAAATCCCTCCCTGGACCAAAGTCTGTATGCTGTGACCCTCTCTGAATAAACTCCTTGTCCGTTGCCCTTGCTGACTGCTTCGTGCTTACCTGTCCCAGGGCCCAAGGTAAGATGGGGCCGGGGTCTTTAAAACTGTAGTTGTAAACAAACTAGATTTCATTGTCAGTGAATTTAAGTACCAACTTTTCCAAATTCAGTTTCAACTAGAAATCTGAGTTCAATGCAACGCCTAAACATAAAGTAAGTGTATAGATTTTAGCCTCTTCTAGAAGGGAAAATTCTGGTTGTGCATTTGACTTCAGAAGAGACAGGCAGAAACTTCAAGTCCCTATGAATGTTCCCAAGCATGTTAAGGGTTTGGGAACTGTTGTCTGTCCCATGGATAAGGCAGCGGTCCCTAAGGAGATGAGCAGGTGTGGAGGGACAGTTATAAGACACGTAATGGGAACCATCATCAGAAAACCACAGTGGGGAGTCCATGCCCCCCCAATTAATCTGCCCCACACTTTTTATTTCTTTTTATTTAGTTATTTTGCGTAGTAGAGACAAAGGGAGAGAAAGAATCTCAAGCAGACCTCACACTCAGCACAGAGCCCAATGTGGGGCTCTATCTCATGGCACTGAGATCATGACCTGAGCCAAATTCCGGAGTCAGATGCTTAACTGACGGAGCCTCCCAAGCACCCCTGTCCCACACTTTCCAAAATGAAAACAGAGAATTAAATAAAAATGAGACACCCTCCTACTTTTGAGCCTTTGACTCTATTCGGATAAACCTAAGCATCATTTGGGAATAAATGGCAAATTCTGGCAAAATAAAAAAAAACAAAAACCAAGGAACAAAAACCCAAAACAAAGGGTGACCATTATAGAAGGGGGGTCAGGAACACAGAAACATAGAAGGCTAGAGCTAGAGAGGGGAGCTCCCTCAAAAATCATCCCGCCGAAAAAAGTGAGGCTGGAGCAGGGAAAGCTCTGAGCTCAGGCCAGCCCTCCCCCGGAGGCAGCACCTCGAAGAGGAAAATGAGACACCTGCTCAGAGGGATCTCATATAAAAATCCCATGTCTTTCATCTTTCCCTTTGTCAACATTTCTTAAGTTGTGAACTCTATCAAACCTTCCAAAGAAGACACATGGCATTATGTACAGTTCCCTCCTGCTTCTTCTGCATTTTTACTATGGAAAAAAAAAGATCCAGGATGCAAAGAAGGAAACTTTTGCACTCCAGTGCTCAGAAGGGACTGTGGCCACAAGGAGATGAGGGGCCGCATGGACTGTGCGTGTTAATACCAACGCGAGGGCTGGAGGGCCTGGGTGCAGGAACAGTCCCCCAGCTCCCCCTGGCCTGGCGCCCTCACCAGCCTCACCTGCCCTGTCCCTGTCCGCTTGCAGCTGGCTCAGCCATGGGCCAACAGGGCAAGGCTGTAGCGACAAACCTCTCTTCTTGCCATTGTTGTAGCTGCAGCCTCTTCCTGCCAGACGGGCCACAAGGTCACGGCCAGCAGGAATCCCCGCTAACTGTGCACAGCCTAATGCAAAAATTTAAAGGCACCGTGCACATATGAATTGGTTCTTTTCTCATTGGAAAAAAATTTTAGAACCCTAGCTCCTGACTCCCAATGCACATGGTAGAAGCCCTTTTATCCAAAGATTTTTGATGAAGAGCTACAAACATTATTGATTAAGCTCCAAGTATCATCGGTTAAGGGCTCAACTGATCATCTAATTAAAAAACAATTCAAATGAGTGGGTTGTGTAGACCCGATGGCGTTATAGAAATTACCTTTTCATGGTTTCTTAACTAGCACTGTGATTCTCATTAGTAAAATGCAGTCATTGTCCCAGGGGCTGGGTGCCCTGCGTAGCTGCCTCCACACCTGTGGGCTCAGCCTGGAAGTTCCCAAAAGACCTTCTGACCCAGGGCTCTTGATTCCCAGGATACTGTCCCTCCGGCCCACTCCTGCCTTATGCTGCCAAACTTCTCCTAGAAACTCACCTGCCACCTCAGTCTGGATGAGCCAAACCTGCCTTTTTGACGCATGCCCGTTTCCCCTCTGGTCCCAGCCTCACGGCCAGGGGATGGAGGAACGATGAAGGTCTCACACTCCAGACTTTGGGAAGCTCCATTTTGTCCCCAGACACGTTCTCTCCGCATGGCCTCCTGGCTCAACCGTGACCCATGGGCTGCTCCTGCTTCTCCCTGGGGTCCCCCCAGCAGTCAGCATGCCAGGCATGGGGCCCTGAGTACCCTTGACCATCTCAATGGTGGAACGGGTCCTTTGGGTCTTCAGGGCTGTAACTGGCCCTGGGACAACTGTGTCTGGAGGTCAGAGCCCCTCAGAACTGCTCTGCCAGCTTCTTCACACCACTGCCCATCCCGTCCACCCCTGGACACCGATGTGCCCCCTGGCCCGGGGCCTTTCTGAACGTTCTCCGTGGGTCAGAGTTGGCGAACATGAGCTGGGGAGGGAAGCAGACCCTCCCTTATCCTGGGTGCACTCTAGATTGTTCTAGATTCTTTTCTCCTCTCGCCACTGACCTTGTACTGTACTAGCTGGGGCACAGGGTACTTTCCCAGTGGCTGACTTTGGGCGTGGCCATGTGAATTCCTTTGGCTGAAGAAATGTTAGCAGCCAGTCTGACCAGAGGCCTACCTTAACTGTAGACTTCGGCTTATCCTCTTGCTGGTCCTAGGTCTGCCCTTTCTCTCGGTACTACTACCCCAGCTCCTGCCTGCTGCTGCCCGTTACATTCCGTGACCTGCCTCAGGTGCAGGGAGGTGTGGGAACACAGGGCATGACTAGCCTGCTGACCCACCTGCTACCTGAGCTTACACCCTGGGTGGCTGTCCTGGGCGTCCCCTGCTCCATCTCCACCGCCTCCAAGGGCAGGCCTCCCTGGTGTTTCTCTGTCTCGTGGGATGACTGCTCTGCCGGTTCCTATACCATTTCCAGGGCTCTTCCTTCCTTCTTTCCCCTGACCCCACATCCATGTTAGCTTTCAGGGAACATCTTCTGACCCTCTGTTTTGTAGCCAAAAATGACACATATTGCTCTTCATACTGACTTGTCAAATAACTTCCAGGAAAGCATTTAAATAGAAGACAACTGGAGTGTAAGAGCGGATGGCAGTGAATACATTTTTATTTTTAATTTCTAAAAAGATTTTTATTTATTTAGTTAGTTGACAGAGAGAGAGAGAGAGAGAGAACGAGAGGGGGAACACAAGCAGGGGGCGTGGGAGAGGGAGAGGCAGACTTCCCACCAAGTGGGGAGCCCGATGCAGGGCTCGAACCCAGGACCCTGGGATCATGACCTGAACCGAAGGCAGACGCTTAATGACTGAGCCACCCATGCACTCATGAATCCATTTTTATGAAAGGAAAAAGCAGCAAAGGAAATGGGATTCCTAAATATCCGAGTGTAGGTTCAAAACCCCATATACTGGTGGAGTTATATTATTTATTTGTTTTTTATCCGACGGTACTATAGTTCCCAAGGGTGTTGAGTTCTGCTAACATGGGATATTTGCAGATGTGTGCAGTACTCACGTACTGGATGACTTTCCCCAGCATGAGAATCCCGCTGACAAGAATCCATATGAACCTACCTGATATGCATGCCAGAGGAACATCCATTCCTCTGCAAGCTTAAAGAAAAATTCAGGACGTTTTTAATCTTGCTCTCTGAGACAAACGCTTAGTGGGTAAATTAACTCTCTCTGAGTAAATGAGACACATCTTGAAAGCTCCCTTAAACTTTTATGGGCGTGAGACCTGTACGGTTGCCCAGGGCCTGTACTCTGAAAAGCCTGTTCCTGGTTAAAGCTCTGCTCTCAGAATTCATAACAATTTTGAGCTGGGGGCCCTGTATTTTTCATTTTGTACTGGACCCCACCAAGTATGTGGCTTGTCCTGCTTCCAGGATCATTATAGAAGAGGGAGTTTCTAAATATTACTTCAGTATCTTTTGTTTTCAGTCCAATTATTTGTTAATTCACACGCACTCTTGGCACCTGCTTCGATCCCTGAAACCTTCTTCCACAGTAAACTGAGCATTTAGAAACCATCTTTCACCTCTTTAAATTGTGGAGGGAAGGGGTTGTGGGAGATGGTGTGATGTCACCGGTTTTCACGGCCAGTGGACATATCGTGTTCCCTAATCAATTCCGAACACACCCTTAGGTTTATGTGCACCACCCAAAGCCTGTTCTCTACTGCCTGCCTCCTCCCAAAAATAAAAGGGTAAGAATTTGGGGGAAAGGACTAGTGGAGCCAACTTAAGTTTGCATTGGCGGTAATTGCTTAGAAAGGAAATCGAAAAAGCAAGGAGATATGGACACAGTAGGCAGCACCGAGGTTTGAAGGACAGTCGACTTGAGAGATGGGTGTGGAGGCAGGACCAGAGTCAGCCACCCAAGGCAGCTCCCAGTGGGATGGAAGTTCTCCCCCCGCAACATCAGCAGGAGATAGCTACCTCCCTGTGGAAGATTGCCCGTGAAGGATGTGGGATAGGGTTTATAAATATTTAATGGTACCTTTTAATGCACTGGGTTTTTATCATCTTTCTTATTTAAAAATAGTTCTGACTTCATCCCCACTCCTCCCCAACCCCCCAAAACGTAAATGAGGACAAAATAGCACCCAGAAAGCATTTCCTATGGCTTCCAAATGCTTCTGTTTGTTTTACCACATGGGACACAAAGCTCCTTGGGTTTACTAGAGGTTCAAGATTCTCTGAAGTGCTTCCCTCTTCCTTGATCTCCTCCCCCACTGCCTGACCTTCACCTCTTTCCCTGGAAGAACGGCTCAATGATTCACTGCCAAATGCGAGCCAGATTAGTCACGGATCTTTAGTAACCGCCCCGCCCTCCCCAATACTGAGTTCCACTAACTAGAGAGCTCGTCAGCGGCGTGGAGGTCATACGCGTTGTTCCTGAACAGAGATGAATGGCAAGGGATACCCTGTTTGCCAGACCAGCAACTCGCGAGCACGACTGAGTGCGAAAAGTCACTCGGAGAGCGACCCCAAATGAACTGAGAATAAGTACCCCTAGCATAAATTGCAAAGAGTGGTAAATGTTGCAGAAAAGACAATATTGACCCATTTAACCTGTCGCAGGGTGACCTGGCCCCGATTTTGGCTAGGTCGATCAAGAGCAGCGGGCACTGACGTGGCGCTCTAACTGGTTAAACGCCTTTAGGTATGTTACCATTATCTTCCAGTCCCTGATCTGAGAAAGTGCAAAAGGGCAGCTTCCCATTGGAGACACTCACTAGGGACGTGGAAAATAAATAATGGACTAAGCCCTCTATTTATACAAACTGAGCATCTGCAAGAGCGGTGATGGGCTGGGCAGTATCGCCTGAGCAGTTCCTGCAAAATCGCCTGAGAGGGGAGCTTTCCCTCATCCTTCTTTGCTCCTTTTACATGTTTTTTTTTTTTTTTTTGTTTGTTTTTTTTTTTTTTGTACTGTCCTTCCACCTGAGGGGCTCCAGCCCCTCAGACCGTTCAGTGGCTGACTGGCCACCCATCCCCAACTTGACCTTGGAGTTAGGTTCTTCTTGCTTTGTGTCCCTCCTTCCCAGAGTTCCCCATGATGCCCAAGGCCCATGGCCACCCTGATGCTCCTCCCTTGGCCCCGTCTGCCACCTCCCCTCACCTCGCCCCGCCCGGACAACACGGCTCGGAGCGCACGGTGCCCTCACCTTGTTCCTCTGCCTGGCCTGAAGGCTGCCACCCTTGTGCTCTCAAGGGCCAGATGTTAAAAGTTTGAGGCTTTACAGGCCACAAAATTTCTGTGGCGGCTACTCAAGTTATGAAAACAACCACAGATAATACATAAACAAATGAAAATGGCTGGGTTCCAATAAAATTTGATTTAGAGACACAGAGAATTAGAATTCCATGTCATTTTCTTGAGTTGTGAAATATTATTGTTCTGTTGATTTTTTTTTTCCAATCATTTTCCAATCATTTCCATTTCCATGGAAATCACCCATTTCCAATCATTTCCAAATATGGAAATGGGCGCCTGGGTGACTCAGTCACTTAAGCTCTCCTTCCTAATTTTTTACCTGCTCTTTATCCATATTTCCATCATAATATATAAAAGATACATGGGGCGCCTGGGTGGCTCAGTGGTTAAGCATTTGCCTTTGGCTCAGGTCGTGATCTCAGGGTCCTGGAAAGAGCCCCATGTCAGGCTCCCTGCTCGGCAGGGAACCTGCTTCTCCCTCTCCCTCTGGCCCCGACCCCATCCCCCGCTCGTGCTCTCTCTCTCTCTTTCTCAAATAAATAAATAAACTCTTTTTTAAAAAATGTAAAAACTATTCTTGTCCGATGGGTTGTATAAAAAGCTCCAATTGCCTGGATTTGGCCCATGGGATGTAGTTGGCCAGTTCACGACCTCGACTAATCCCAGCTCCTCACAGTCCTGTCAGAAGTTGCCTACATCAGGACACTTCTCTGAATACTGGACGTGTCGGGCAAAAAGGCCCTTCATCTGTGCTCCCACAGGACGCAGTTCATATTTCTTTTTCAGCTCTTTCCATGGCATATTGAAGTAATCTGCTCCATGTCTGACCTCCTACTAACAACAAAGTCCCCTGGGGCAGGGCTGGTGTCTCCCTGTTCCAGACTCCAGGGGCTGCTGACTGAATCAGAGTCCTGATTTGAGGGATGACTGGCCCCAAGTGGAGGTGGAGGATGTCTGAGCCCTCTCCCCTGGTTTTCCTGGACCCTGAGAACAGACCACTGTGAGTGAGAAAGGGTGTGAGGATTTACACTGTGGGCCAGAAGGGCCACCTGACCCAGAGAGAAGGAAGCAGTAATTATGGGAAGCCTAAGAGGAACTTGGAAAACGTGAGTGCTCTGGGAAGAACAGCAGCCCCTCAGAAGGTGGGGCACGTGGAATAGAGGGCCCATCTCTGCTACAAGGTTCTTCCAGGGCTGGGGATATCCTTCTGCCTCCAAATCACCAGCCTTACCCCAAGTCTACAGCTCAGAACTGCCTGTGGAGCCTGGGAGCTGAATTTTAAACAGGCGCTCCAAGCGATTCGTCACACCTTGCCGCTAGACGACCATGTCGCATTGCTTGAACACAGACTCCTTGATGGTCTTTGAAGACTGATTCAGGCTACATCAAAGTTGGGGAGTGCTTTGGTCAGTTTGAGCTGCTCTAACAAATTACCCCAAAGTGGATGGCTTATAAAGAACAGACTTTTATTTCTCAGGGTTCAGATGCTGAAAGTCTAAGACCAGGGACCTGTTGTAGTCAAGTTCTGGGGAAATCCCTTTCTCAGGTTGCAGACTGCCAACTTCTGGTGGTATCCTCACGTGGCAGAGACCAGAGAAGGGAGGCAAGCTCTCTCACAACCCTTCAAAGCTCTCTGTCCTTGTGACTCCATCTAAACAAGATTACCTCCCAAAGGCCCTCATTCTATCCTAATACTATCATATCATGGGGGTAAGACTCCAACATGAATTTGGTGGTGAGGGAGGCACATTCTGGCTATAACAGAAAAAGTAGAAGAAACGACAGTCTAGAACCCATAGAGCTCTGGCAAGGAGTGTGGCCACCACGTGGACATCAGCAGTGGGCAGACTACAGAGCATGAACACAAGGTTGCTGAGCAACAGGGGTGGTGGTTGGACCAGGAGCTGATGTGGAGAGGAAGACACAAGAAGGCGTGGCAAGGAGAGTGGAGGCAGGGGGGAGAACAGGGAGGGGTGTTTTAGCTTTCTGGGACTAACATAACAAAGTACCACAGACTCGGTGGCTTCAATAGCAGACGTTTCTCTTCTCACAGTTCTGGAGACTTGAAGTCCAAGATCAAGGTGTGGTTTGGTTGGGTTCGGATCCTTTTGAGGTCTCTCTCCTTGGCTTGCAAATGACCACCTTCTTATTGTGTGCTTACATGGTCATTCCCCTGTGGGCATGTGCCCCTCACGTCTCTTTGTGTATCCAGAATTTCTCTTAGGAGGACACAAGTTAGATTCGATGAAATCCCTCTCTCACAGCTTCATTGTGACCTCATCCCCTCTTTAAAGGAAGACCCATCACATTCTGAGCTACATTCTGAAGATTGGTGCTTCAGCATAGGAATCTTGGAGAGAAACAATTTAGCCCATAACAGGGGGTGGGTAGATAAGTAGATACAGCATGAGCCTAATTAAGCAGCCTGGAAAGGCCCACAGTGCACGTCAATGCCCAGACCCTGTAGTCAGCTTCTTGGGCTGGAGTCCCAGCTCCACTACTTCCACTGCCTCTAGTGACCTTGAGGGTCTTATTCACCTTTCTTTGCTTTGGGGCTTCATCAGTCAAATAGTGTGAGCAGCAGTTCCTACCATAGGTTTGTTGTGAGGAGAGAATGAGGGACTACGTGGCAATGAATTAGGGTAGTTCCTGACACATGGTAAGCACCATGCCATTGTTACCATCATTACTATGACCATCAAGAATCCACAGGACAGTAAGACCTAAAGGCACAATTTACTAAGTTGGAGCTTAGCAAACGTTATTAAACTGCTCCAACTGAATTCAGACTGAACGCTGTGTCCCTCACGGCCCAGCAGGTACCATGTCCCCAAACTGACACTATCTCCTTCTCAGGGGTCTCTTTCCCAGGGTTAGATTTCACTGCTGCCTGACGGGGGGTGGCAGGAGAGGGCTGGGTCTGCTGGAGGAGTGCTTTGAGAAGTGGAACATGACATTTCTTAGAAATAGTTTTGTATCTCACCAAACTCCATATTGCTGGTGTATAGGTGTGTAAATACCAGAGTATTTTACGCCCAATGTCTAGCTTCTCTTCTTCCTGGTGTGGGCTCCTGGGAACAGTGCTTGACCGTGGAGCACCAGCAGATGTGATGGATGTCACCTCCAGACTTAAGCAGAAGATGATTTTCCCATTCTCTTCTCTTGGTGGCTGAGAGAATGCAAAACATTGGCGGAGGAAATGAAAGCCCGGGAAGATGGCAGAACCATCAGTGGAAAAGAGCCTGGATCCCTGAATGAGGGTGTGGATCCTGGGAGACCCAGCGCCAACTGCAACGAGTGTGGGAACTAAGCATTTGTTGCATGACAGCCCCTGAAACGTTCAGCATTCTGCTACCGCAGCCAATATTTCTTGTTATGACTAATGCCAGGTTTAAATCGTACATAAATCTTTGCCATCCCAGAAGGCCATTCAATTCTCCCAAAGCTGAATCTAGGTCTACTTTCTTTAACGTCTGTTTTCTCATGGGACACATCATTTTTTAAATAACAAGGGCACCAAGACCCTAGGGCATTGCTCTAAGGTACAAATGTATGATGCCACAACTTATGACATGACATCTGGATCCAAAGAACAGAAAGGTGGGGTTTAAAAAAGAAAAAGGAAATAAGGATTATTAAAAATGCAATATTGGGGCACCTGGGTGGCTCGGTTGGTTGAGCGGCTGCCTTCAGCTCAGGTCGTGATCCCGGACTTCCAGGATCGAGTCCTGCATCAGGCTCCCAGCTTCTTGGGGAGTCTGCTTCTCCCTCTGACCTTCTCCTCTCTCATGCTCTCTCTCACTCATTCTCTCTCGGGTAAATAATTAAAATCTTTTAAAAAATGCAATACTGTATAAAAATTGATCCAGAGTATTCAAAACTTAAAGAACTCTACTTCTTTATAAAGGCTAAAGTGCCACAAAGTTCTATTTATATCTTAAGGACAGAGCCTGTTTAAAAAAGAAAGAAAGAAATCTTTACCCATATGCATCTAAAATTGAGGTCATCTCTGGATACCTCAGTCACATACATATAAATAGGTCCTAAAAATCTTGTGGACACAATTGAGAGCTGTTTCTCAATGCTTTTCTCTAAAAAAACAAAAACAAAAACACAAATCAACAAGATCATCCCCTTGTTTTGTAATTTAGACAATTCTAATTTTGTATGTAGAAAATAGAAAATAAAATTTTTATCTTCCCCTTTTGGAAAAGGAGCACCATAAGGAAACTGAGGAAAGCATGCCAATGTGTCTCTTCTTACCCCATACACCTGCCATCTTCTTGGGGTGGGTCTGCTGCCCTTTACTCAAGACCTTCCACTCCAGGGGTTGCCACCACCCCAGGAGGACCTCTTCTTTGGATTCTGTGAGATCCCAAACTCAAGAATTTCTGGAGACAGCCACAGGGACCCCACCATGAGGTGGAACTCCCAGCCTCCAGCTCCAAGCCTGCGGGTTGTCCTGGCTTTGCCCTTCTGCATGAGGAGCCTCACACTGGTTGCATGTGGGACACTGTGACTTTAGATTAAGTAAGTCTCATTTCTCTCTTATTGCCCCTAAGCCTCTTGTATTGGCTTTGTTGTGTTGTGTTGTGTTGGCTCTGTACTTGCTCCAATGATGCCCTACTTAGCGTTTTCTCTGGGGGCTGCGTGTGTCTGGCTTTAGAGGGGGTGCTGACTGGGACCCGGGATGGACTAGGAAGGGACCGTCTCAAGTGATCACAGGTCGAGGTCTCACTAACATCCCTGCCTGGTCTTGCTGGTTCAGTTTCTGACTGTGAGTAAAACACTTCCTCTCGTTTTTGTTTTGTTGAGTTTTGTTTTTGAAAAGACAAAGACAAATAAAGCCGAGTCTACTTTGTGTCTTGGGACATTTCTTTTCCCTAACATCATTCCAAAAGCCGGAGCTCCCTAACACAGCACAGAATCCAACGAGTGACATCTTACTTAAAGAGGGCTGGGAAATTGGGGTACTGGAAAAGAATCGCCAGCTCATTAAAGACGGTAGTTTCCCTCTCCGTCAGTATGTGTACAACAGAAAAGCAATCCAGTCCACTGATGTAACTGTATGGAAGACAGAGGAATGTGTGGCAAAGGAATTGTCAAAATTCTTGAACTGAAAACAAAGGGAAATGCTCAGTTTTACAGCGCTGCGTTAGTCACCGAACAGTTGATTTGAATGACTAACTCTAGCACATCTGTATTTACATGATCTGGAACACATAGGAAAATTCTAGGGGTGGGGTGGCGGGGAGGAAGTAAACCACAGCTCCTTAAGTATCTGATGAAGTTACCTGGGGAGATTGATTCTTCTCCAGGCTCAGTCTTGATCACATCCGGCGAGACGGTGCCATCTAGTGGCTACGCGGGAACTGCCTCCAGCCGGAGCTCCTTCCTGTTGAGAAATGCTTCAAATTTCCCAAGAGCTGCGAGGAAAGGGGTTGAAGACGTCTTTCTGTGGCATCCACATGTAGCTATTTCCAAACTACTTAAGCCAGTAGAGTGAAAGCTCATGAACTTCACACAAATGCCTGATTTCATGCTCCTGATTTCATTGTGTAAAAGCAGCCCCTCAATGCCCAAATGTGCACATGTGTGTACCATGGTGTCTTCAATACACCAACCATCTGGGTCCGGATTCAGTCACTGCCCTCCAGATGCTTAAGTGTTGAGGAGAGGAGTAACAGACTTCCCTTTCCTTCTGTTTATAAGGTGCTAAGAGGCAGAGATAGTATTTGTAGCAACTAGTAAAAATACAGAACAGAAATTCCCAAACTCAGTAGACAGCCTTCAAATAACCAAGGACTGATGCTCTTCATGAAGCAACAACACTGACCTCCCAATTTTCTTTCTTTCTTTCTTTCTTTCTTTGCTCTGAAATTTGATGATCTCTGCTAATTTTACCTCTAAATGTGAAGCCTAGCCACACCAACATTGCCTCTCTCTTACTTTACCTGGACTCCTTTCTTCCATGTCCTGTTTGGACAGTCCCCAGTCCTCAAATTTCCCCCCAAGAGGGTAGTTCCAAGCTTGGTCTTCTGCTCTCTGTTTGAATGTGGGGTCAGTGCCCACCCTGGCAAAAGAGTCAAAAGAAATTCAGGAAAGGAGAGTTAGAAAACAATCTTCATAGTTTATTTTACAAGTTACTTTGATATGACTGTGCACTTCATGTAGAGCTAGAAAAACATATAAATGTACAGAATGGCCCACTAGCTGAGCCAGGAAGGAAGCAAAGCTGGGGCAAAAGCCTCCATATCCTTTGGAAAAACAGAAATGTTTCAGAATTTTAAAAATGTATTCTACGTTTGAAACTAGAATACTCCAAATAGTTGATATTATTTTTACTGGTATTTTTTATTGAGATATAATTCACATTACATAAAATTTGCCATTTGAAAGTATAGTTTAGTAGTTTTTAGGCCTTTCACAACATTGTGGCATCATCGCCTGCAACTAATTTTAGAACATTTGCATCCCCTTCCCTGTCCCCACCCTCCCCCGCCCCGAGAAACCCCCTTCCCTTGGCAATCATTCCATATTCCCCTCCCCCTCCACTCTCTGGCAACCAATAATCTCCCTTCTTTCTCTATGGATTTGTCTATCCTAGATGTTTCATATAAATGACATGTGTGTGGCCTTTGGTGTCTTTTCTCACTAACTGTGTATTCAAGTTCAGCTATCTTATAGCATGACAGCACTTTATTCCTTTTGGTGGCTGACTGATATTTCATTGTCGAGCTATATTTCACTTTATTTATATGTTCAGTAGTTGATGGACAGCTGAGTTGTTTCTACCTTTTGGCTTTCATAAATAGTCCTGCTTTGAACATTAACGCACACTTTTTGTATAAATGTATGTCTTCAACGTTCTTGGGTCTAGATCTAAGAGTGGAATTAATGGGTCATATGGTAATTGTATGTCTAGCTCCTTGAAGAATACCGAGCTGTTTTTCATGGTGGCCTTACATTCCCACCAGCAATAGATGAGGATTCTAATTTTTCTATAGTCTCACCAGCACTTGGTATTTTCTGTTTAAAAAATTACTGTTGTTGTCATTGTTACATTATTACAGCCATTTTATTGGGTGTAAAGTAGTCACTGATTTTTAAGAGCAAATATTTAGGCAAATATAGACTAGAAAAAAATGCATGTTCTTTGTGCATAGAAAAGACCTTGATATAGTGAAGTCAGCTATGTGCCTTGACCATACCTAACCCAGAGGAGAATAATCATGTGGCTTGTTAATATATATATATTCTAAGACCAGGGCACTAATAGAGTCACAGAGTTAGAATAACCATAGAGGAACTTTCTCTACCTGATGCAAGAGAGTTCTCTACAATGTACCTGACAAATTATTTCATCCAGTTCATTCAATGACATGGAATTGTTTTCTTCACAAGGCTTACCATTTTACTTATAATTTCTATGTTGTTTTTCCCTACATCTAAAGTTTGTCATCTTATAATTTCTTGTATAGTTTGAGACCATGTGAAAAATCTGTAAGATTTTTATTTATTTATCTATCTATTTAATTATTTTAAAGAGAGTGCAGTGGAAAGAGAGGCAGAGGGAAAGGGAGAGAGAGAATCTCAAGCAGACCCCACTCTGGGTGTGGAGCCTGATGCAGGGCTTGATCTCAAGATCCTGAGATCATGACCCGAGCTGAAACCAGGAGCTGGATGCATCACTGACTGAGCCACCCAGGCGCCCCCCCCCCACGTGAAAAATCTTAAACTATGTCCAGCCATCTACCAGATCCCTGCCCTCAATATATATCCCCACTAAGCTAGCTATCCTCAGACCTTTACCTTTTCTATAGATTCATGGATTCCATTCCTTTACCATCTCCCTTTCTCTACATATTAAAATGTGTCACTATCCCTCTAAACATGTATCACTCAAATGTGAGCAAGATGTGCTCTTGGGAATGGGGACTAGAATGAGAGCATTATTTGGCTGTAATACTGGGCTTCCTCTAATAACATAGTCTAAGACTACATGCCTTTTTGCAACTAAGTGATATATTAGCTCAAATTGTGTTTGTACCAATCAGCCAACACCCCTGAGACTGTTGTCAATGATATGCTGTTGCCTGGCTATTCTTGGGCAGTTGGTTTTTTACAATTTGTGGGACTTTATATCTAACCTTATGAAATCTCATCTTTAAAACTTTAGTCTGCAATTCCAACTTACTAGAATCTTTTGGACTCATGAGTCTGTTTCCACTACACAACCTCTCTCAGCTTTATGTCCATAATGAATTAGAAAGCCATTTTTGTTGGTCTTTGACTACTTCATTTTTAGGAACCAGACAGAAAGCATCCTGTCCCGCATAGTATCTGTTTTCTCATGCAGTGTCAGGATACAGTTAAATCACCTGTTCGCTTGTCTGCCTCTCTGATGGGACTCTCCTTGTTCTTGTGTTAGTCACTCAATGCATGTCTGTTGAATGGAAATGGGCTGACTCTCCCTTTCAAATACCAGCTTAGAGTTTAGCGGATAGGACCACTCACCAATCACACAAGACACCTCCTGCCTCTTGCTAAAATCCCACCATTGATCTATGGTAAGCCACGGTCAAGAGAAAATGAAAAGCTGGACATTGACACACTCTGCATAGCTAACAGTTAGTTCACTTTCTACAACATCCTCCTTTATCTTCCTAGTTCTCATTGTAGTACCTGGTATTTTTCAGTCTTTTCTTTGTGCTTAGGACGTGTGCTAACATTTTATATATCGTACCTCATCCCATCCTTGCAGCAAACCTATAAGGGACACAGATTTCTGCTGATGGCTGATACCTTTCTTTCAAAAGTGAATCCCAAGGAGTGGATGCCTTGGAGAAAGGCAGGAACTGCTCAAGACCTAGAAGAGATTGGGGAGATCTTACATATTCATTTCGAATGTTTTGCTTCTTTTATTTTAAAAAAAGGCTGCAAGATTGCAAAAGGTAAATATTCACTAATTCATATGTTGGATGTGTGTGTGTGTCTGTTATTGTTGTTTTTTAAAGCAGGCTCCATGCCCAGTGTGGAGCCCAGTGCCCAGTGCAGGGCTTGAACTCAAGACCCTCAGATCAAGATCTGAGCTGAGATTGAGAGTCCGAGACTTAACCCGCAAGCCATCCAGGTGTGTTTTATGTTCTCTATACCTGCTGGCATTTTTTTAAAGAAGGATTATTTATTTATTAATTTGAGAGAGAGGAAGAGTGAGAGAATATGAGTGGAGTGGGCAGGCAGAGGGAAAGGGAAAAGCAGACTCCCGTCTGAGCAGGGAGCTCGATGTGGGGAATCATGAGCTGAAGGCGGACACTTAACCCACTGAGCCACCAAGGGCCTCTGGCATTTTTTCAAGTTACAAAACTAGTATTCCAAAAAACAAATCTATGGATGTGTGGACATTTTGATACATGGGAAACTGCTGAAGCCATCATGCTTTTTAAACAATGAAAGTCCCACGTAACAGAGGGACAGACAGGTGAAGAGGTATTTTAACTCCATCCTGGTGCTGCATGAGGGAACAGGCACAGCTTGTGTGACTCGTGATAATGAATTAGTCAAAATCAACACAACTGGCCTCAAATTTCACACTGTATCACAACACAGTTAACGTACGTCAGTAAAAAAGTAATTTAAAAATCACTTCAGAGTGCTACTGCATTTTTCAGAGTTTCTTCTAGAAGACCAGTTTGGTTCCCAACAGGAAGGGAGAGAATATCCAGATTCCCTCTGAGTCTGTTGATTCCTCTCCGAGCCTCCAACAATAAGCTCCTCCATAAAAAGTCAGGCCAAGCCATTTAGGAAATGAGCTCATAAAAGTCTTATTGCTACAAATTTACTGACCATGTTGACAACCAGGAGGAAATAAAACAAATGAGTATTTCTAAGTTTTAAGGTCGTGAGGGATTTTTTTTTTCATATTCTTCGAACATGTTCCAAATTTTCCAAGAAAAAAGAAAAATTTACTTTAGTATACCCTCCTTTGTCTTCCAGTGTTTTAATAGTCATCTAGAAGTTATATGCAGTGACACTCCTAAATACTGTTAAAGTCGCACCTACACTTGAGAAGTTACTGTCCCCAGCCTTCTATCCACGAGTGCATCTAGGCTAATGGCTGTCCGTCTGTTGTGGAGCAGACCATCGTGTCTTCCTTCACGTTGCTTTTTCCTGTTTTTGTCACCCTTTCTCACCTTCCAAGTTGCAATTTAATTTACAGTATGCTGGGAAGTGAAATAACTCTGTTTTTCAGACATGTTCATATAATATAGACTTTGAGTAAAGACCTTTGTGGTGGATTGTTCTGGATCTTTGGGATGGGTTTTGTGAAGGCCATTTAAGGCTCTGAGGGGGAAAAATGTTTGCTTCTCAGTTGGAACTGATGAACCAGAGCATTGAGATTTTTAGAAACTCAAACTTCTGTCAAATAAGTCATTTCTATATTTGATAGAAAATCTACACACTTCACATTTTCCCCTTTAGATCCTCCATGAAGAAATTATCTGCTTGCTGCTGAAAGTCCTGCCTTAAAAATCAAAACCAAGTGGGAAGACATTAACTTTTTTTTCTATTTCTAGACTATTAGATGATGAAAGTCAGTTTTCTAAGTTTTGTTTTGTTTTGTTTTGTTTTTTGAGAGAGAAAGAACACACGAATATATGAGCTGTGGTGGGGGTGGGGGTCAGGGGGAACAGAGGGAGAGAGAGAATCCCAAGCAGGCTCCATGCTCAGCAAGGAACTGGATGCAGGGCTCAATTTCATGACTCTGAGATCATTAACCAAGCCAAAAATCAAGAGCCGGACGCCTGACCGACTGAGCCACCCAGACACCCCAGCCTTCTGATTTTCTAATCCAATAATTTTTGTTTGAAGCAAACTCACTTAGCAATTTGTGTCCTATAATCAAGCCAATTTGGACGAGGACATTATAAATTGATTCTTGAAAAGCACTCCTTTAATATATCATTTATTATTGAATTAATGTTAGTAAATATATATAACTATGCCATTGTTGAGTGTTTAAGATGCATTTTGTATGATCGTTTCTATTTTCCCCCAAGAAGCCAATGGATGGGTCTCCTGTGTTTTGAAGCTGCAGATCATTAGAAAAAGCTGTCTTTGGGTTTTCAGATTTGATGAAATTATTTTGGTTCTGCTTCAAAGTGGTGGCTGTCCTTCCCTTGCTGTCCTTCCCAACAGAAGGCAATGATACACTGATTTCATTTTATAGGAACAAGAATAGTTTTCATTGAATCTCCAGTATTTCTGTCCCTACTGTGACTATCACATCTGATATATAAATGGTGCTTTATAGGTTCAAACTAGAAAGGATGGCATTTGAGTCCTACAGTAGTAGACACGGCCACTGTTACCCAAAGAGGAAGAACCCCGCGGTTGTTTTCTGTCTCTTGGTGGAGGAGGCTTTTGACCACTCAGAATAGCTGACAGTGTCTGTTCCTGAGAAGGCAGATTTTCTGTAATCAAAGGATCCTCCTGACCCCTGTTGGCTCTACTTTATTTGCTTCTTGTTGGTTATGATAGAAAATCTTTGTCATAAGGCTTCATTTTGTTAATGAATAATTACAGATTAGAACCAGTGAACCGTACACATGATTTGTTATATAGAAGGACGTCAGCGAGCTGTCAGATTCTCTCCTTTCTAACCTTGGCTTTGAAAAAGATAGATCTTCTCATAAATGGCTGGCCCATAATCCAATTTGCTTTTTATGATCAATCATAGAAATATGGCTTATAAAAAGGAAAATGGCATTTTAAATCATATCTCTTTGTATGCAAGGCTTGGAGTTGTTTTAATCCTTCAGTATAATTTATCATCTCGAAGTGGGCCATTTATCTCAATGGCCGTGATCGATAGCTTCTTTTATGACTTATATAGCACGATTCATATTAGAATTGACTCAGAGTGCAGCTTTTTGTGATAGAGAACTAACACCGAAGTAGTCTTTAGAAGAGCCTTTCCACATTCAGACTCTTTGCAAGGGTTCTTATGGTGAGATAACTGTGCAATGTCATCATCTTAAGTTCTATAAATTTGTAGCCCGGAATGCTGAAAGAGGACCATATCTCAGAAGTTGTCTTCCTTATTGTCTTTAATTCTTCTATTTTTTCCTATTTGTTTTTGTTTAAAAAATAGGTTTTGATAGCGTTAACTGTCTTAAATTTTACTGAAAGTAGACCTATTAAAACAGTAAGTAAGAGGAATTCCCACATTTAGCAAATACTCATGTTGTATGGAGTGTGGACTTGGCCATGAACACCACAGTTTGCATATAATGTCTTTTTTTAAAATTTTATTTATTTATTTGACAGACAGAGATCACAAGTAGGCAGAGAGGCAGGCAGAGAGAGAGGAGGAAGCAGGCTCCCCACAGAGCAGAGAGCCCAATGTGGGGCTCAATCCCAGGACCCTGAGATCATGACCTGAGCCAAAGGCAGAGGCTTTAACCCACTGAGCCACCCAGGAGCCCCATGGAAATGATGTCTTAAAGACCTAAAGCCACCATCTATTAGCTTTGATTTTCATGTCCCGTGTTAGTCTTAATTAGTGGACATCTGCCTCTTTTAAGCTTTATTTTCTCTCCAGCTTCTCCCCAACACCGTTTTCCCATTACAGGTCACTGTCAGAGTTCACACTGGCTCTGGTTTAGTTTCTGCCTCTAAGCTAGGAAATTCTGAGCTCTGCTTTCAGCATGGAAAAAAAAAATCATGCATGGGTGGAAACTGGCCTAGGTTCAATCACTTCATTTCCTTAGACCTTAATTAAGGGAACGGCAGAAGTGTTAATTTAATTACATTTAAACACCTAATTGAAAATCAGAAGTCTTGTAGCTTCTAGGGATACAAAAAGTTCGCAATAAAAGTTCCTGTTTCTCCATTTCCATTTTGTGAACTAGATCATTGATTCTTGGGAGGTCTCCTGTGTTTGATAGAGGCCTTTTTTGATTCGGTGGTTCATATGCTGAGGATAAGGTGTATAAACTTCTGGGATCTCTAGCCCAATTTTTATTTGTTTGTTTGTTTTTTCTCCCCAAAATTATGCTATAACTTTAAAAGATAAAGAGGCAAGAGCATACAGAAACTAGGAAAGCAGATGATTCAAGAAACCAGTTCACAGAAGCACAGGACTTGGATAAATAAGCCTGGCCTGCCAAATGGTGCAGGGGTGGGGGATGGGCGGCAGGGTGCGGGGAGGTACTGTTCTGCCCCTGCAGGCATTCCTGGGACTCTCAGCCCTCTGGCCTGGGGCTGGGGGTGGGGCACGTTGCAAGCCCAGGGCCCTAATTCCGCAGGTGCAGCCCACTGACCCTGATTTGCGCTGGGGCGGCTGCTGAGCCTGGCCGGCTTTGAAATGCCATAGTGAGACAAAAGAAGGGCTTATTTTGTCTCTCCTCCTTCCTGCTGCTAGCTTAATTGGGTCCTCACCAGTGGACATTTGGCAGGATGACAAGGCAGCCCTCGATGTGCACTGGTGTAAATAGTGTATGTTTGATTAAAAGCTGAAAATGGGCACTATCCGACCTCCAAGTCCAGATATTTCCATAGGAGGAGGATTGGTGCAGTATTCTACTTTCCAGGGCTTCCCAGGGGATACTTGAGGGCTACAGGACCACTCGGGAATTCCTGGGATGAGAGCTCTCGTGTTGGTGGCCAGGCACTCTCCTAAGGCCCTTATGTGTGTTAAGGCTATAATCCTTACAGTCACCCTATAAGGAAGGACTACTATTAGAGTTTCCCCGCTTCCCACAAATGGGAGCATTCTATGACCAGGTGGACTTGCCCAGGAGCACCCAGCCAGGAAGTGTGGCTGGAGCCTGGACTAAGGTTGCCTGCCCCCAGGCCCTGCGGCCTGCCTACCGGGCCCTCTGTCCCTCAGGGAAGACGCCAGTGCTCCCCTGCGGTTTCCGTGGGTGCTTTGAGGTCAGGGACAGAAAGGCCTCAGTTCCTCACTGCCATCACGGCCACCAGGACCACTATAGTATTTACTTTTTAATTTTAAATGAGCTATTTTCTTTCCTAGATGTATCTGGAGAGTTCTAGAAAAGTCTTCCTGTTCTTAAAAAAATTTTGGTTGGGGGGGGGAATCTTAAAAATAGGAAAGGAAGGAAGAAGAGAAGAAGGGAGCGAGGGAAAAAGGCTCAGCCGACTGGAAGTTTGGAGGGTGGGAGGAAGTACAAACTCAGAGTACGTCTCCACGGCTCACACTGCCCTGTGGTGCCAGCCTCCACCTGCCCACTCATTCACGTCCCTAGCTTTCTCCACATGGTCCCCTGCTGAGGTCCCATTCCCCCACGTCCCACCTGGCTGGCACCTAAGAGGGGAGGGGGAAGGGGTAGAGAGGAGGTTAAGGCCCATCACCCATTGCCTCACTGTCTCCTTTGGTTTTCCAGTATTCCCATCACCTGGACAACCAGTTTCTTATCTTAAATCCCCTTGATGGAAATACCCAGAATGGTATCAGTTTGCCTGGCCGGGCCTGACTAATACATCCTGTCATAACCTTTCTTACACCGCAGCAACATGCTGCCGTCCATCCCTTCCGAGGGCAGAGGGTGGGCTTGGGAAGAGGCTTTCAATTCCAAATTTGGTCCAAAAATTGACAGAAACAAGCTATTTAGTCAGCCCAGCACTCCTGGTTTGTGACCAGAAATTAAATTTGGAATTCAGAGTGCCAAGGAACGAGGAGGCTGTTTAATCCCATCTCACCACCACCCCCAAACACGCGCCCCCACTCTGCCCGTGACTGTGTGGGTTTTGGTCTAAATCTGAGCAACTTAAGCTCTTTTTTTTTCTTCCAAGATTGCCCACCGACAATGCAGAAAAGACGTTGGTGCCCTCAGGGATAGCATCAGATGACAAGGATTCTCTGTAGGGTGAGTCTCCATGGCTAGCACTTACCAGACACCTGCCTGGGCCAGGCCACAGTGAGCAGTGGAGAGGACATGGGGCTGAGTCAGACCTGGCCCTGCTCTCCAAGAGTTGGGAGTCGAGCAGAGGGCTTGACCCGAGGAAGAGGATGGAAGGGACACTTCGGATGCTCAAAAGAGAAAGCTGGGTCCAGCCGTAGTCTTCCCTAGTGAAGTGTGACAGGAGAATCTGAGGAAATTTCCTCATCAAAGCGACAGGAAGTTGGGAGGATAAAGCTACGAGAACGAGAGAACAGGAGGGGTTTCTGGGTCTGAACAGGGAGGGCAGCCATGGTGGGTGAGTAAACGAGACCCCATGAGGGGAAAGCAGGCCACCTGAGTGATGGTGGGACACCCTGATGCTAGATTCCTGGGCTTGTTCTCTTTCACACACTCTCTGTACACATGCTTAATCCAGCGTGCTCTGTCCCTCTGTCTGTCTCTGTCTCTCTCTCCCCCTCTCAGTATCAAATTCTGGCACAGCTGGTCTTTGGGAACTAGGAGACACTCACTACCTTGGTGATTCACACCCCCTCACCCCCACGCCTCTCTGCAACCCCAACCCGCCAGTGCTTCCCCTTCTCCCCTTTCTCCAATCGCCCTTTCTTAACCTCACTGTGGGGGTTTTCTTTTCCCTCCCTTTGGTGGCCCTGCTGTTTGCTTGCTTGCTAAGTGATTGATACATTCCAGGCTGGATCCAAGACTGTGTGGGATGGAAATTAACTAGAAAGAAAGGCCAGAATAAACACAAACTTAATGACCTCCAACTAACAGCTTCCAAGGCTGTGCTCCCATGAGCTGTCCTCACCAAGGACATGCAGGGACCTGGGGAGAAGGTCTCTTTGCATTTCCTCTTGACCATGTGAAGGTCAATGTGATCTCAGGGCTTGACCTAGGAGCCTCTGCTGGACCAGCATTCCCTCTGCCTTTGAAGTGGCCCGTTCTTCCCTCCCCCACCTCTTCTGCAGGGGTCCTCCCACCACTGCAGCAGCCCCATTTCCTAGCAGCTCTGTTCCTGCACACTTGGTCTCAGAGCCTCACCTTTTGAAGATTTTTGGGAAGCTATGACTCCCACCTGCACTGGGAGGGTGTGTCTGGCCCACACCAGCACAGGCACTGTGGAAAGTCCCATGGGTTAATCAGTGTGAACTCATTCCGGCTTTCTTCCTGTCTTCCTGGGACCCATAGCTCAGGGGATTGTATTAACAATCACTGCTTCCTCTTAGTCAGGCTTTATGGAGTCACCAGCCTGGGTTCAAATCCCGGCTGTGTCACTAAGATCATTTTGTAATTCTGGGAGGGTCACTGCTCCCCTCTGGGTCCCCATTTCTTCAACAATTCAATAA
Organism: Meles meles; assembly: GCF_922984935.1. Taxonomy (NCBI): domain Eukaryota; kingdom Metazoa; phylum Chordata; class Mammalia; order Carnivora; family Mustelidae; genus Meles; species Meles meles. The sequence continues at coordinate 16,561,093 of NC_060070.1, forward strand.
ATATTCATGTAGCGGCCTCTGTTCTAGGCACTGAGAATATAGAGGCAGACATGATTGATAAGATGACTTAGAATTTAGTCTCTCCATAGAGATCGTCAATAAATGAGCTTAAAGCACTGGCAGTGAGTGGGGGGACCCTTAGGAGAACAATTTATAATATCTAGTTGAAATATGAATGTCCTTTGACCCACTAATTCTATGCCTAGGTATAGAATTATAGGTATAGGTATAGGTATAATTCTATGTCTTAGGGAAATTCTTAAACATTTACCCAACCAGAAAGAATGAGCATGAAAGAATTTAAATGCCAACTCACAGGGTAATGAATAATGTGTGATGTATCCACAGTCGTGTATAGCCGTGAAAACGAACAATGTGGCGATCTCACAAACAACACTGGTTTGAAGAAGTAGTTGCAGAAAAATGTGTAAAATATGCCATCTATGCAACGTTAAAGCATGAACAGTAATATTATATATTATTAAGTGGTAATAGTATATTTTTAAATTTATGAGAATGAATAACTCCAAATTCAGGTTGGTGCTTTTCTTCCAAACGAGGGAACCTGCAGGCTTCATGGGTGTCAGAAGACACGAGACACCAGGGTCAGACCACAGATTTTATGATTCATGTGGCAGGCAGTGTGAGGTCTGTGTTTACACTGCTCCTTTCCCGAGGGCTCTGTTCAGAGGTGGAGTCTGCAAGTCATGCTGATGGATTTGGATGTAGGGTATAAGAGAATGATGTAATTTAGGATGATTTCTAGATTTGGGGCTCCACCCAAAGGAGATAAACTGAGGGTCCAGGCAAGCAGGGACAAGGTTGTGTAAGTGCTACTTGGGGTGTGTAAACGTTGAGATGCTTAGTAGACAACCTAAGGAGAGGTGCATGGAAACCAGTTGGGGGTAAGCATTTAGGGTATAGGTCACAGCTGGAGGTGTAGACTGGGAGGCTCCAGCAGATCGCAAGGGCTTACTGCCCTGAGATAGACGAGCCCGTGAGAGAATGGTCTCCATGTTTACCTGACTCACCTGGTCAGCAGAATCATCTGGAGAGCTTGTTAAAAACTCAAATTCCCAGGTCCTGTTCAGATCTCATATTCTGAAATTGTATGAAATATAGTTTCTACCATGTATAAATTATATATATTGTATATATACTGTTTCACCAATATCTACTGAGTGTCTATTATGTTGCAAGCACTGTGCTGGGTTGAGATGGGTAAAACTGTAACAGCATTGCATGGTCATGAGGAAAAGCCTAGAGAACCACCGAGATTTCATTGAACTGATGAGACTGCATCCAAGCTTGTCATTATGAGGGAATAATAACCTCGCTTTATTTAAGCCACACTAGTTGGGGTTTTGGCCCCAAACACCAAGTTAATATACACTTTTTATTATTATATTTATAGATCTAGCAAGTGTAAATAAAACAAAACTAATCACTTTTGAAAGAGAGGCTTTGATTAATGTTTGATTCATTCAAGTTGAATAAACTAAACTCCCTTAAGCCATCAGTCTCATTTACAAGGAACATTTTCTTAAATCTCTTAAGCATTTTAAACTCCTTAGATAGTCTTATCATACTTGATTATCTGTTTTAGCACTTCAAATCATTGACCTGGCAAGTTGACTACCAATTAAGTCAAATGTTCTCATATATTTAAGCATCTTTTCTTAATGTAATAATCTTATAGATACAGTGAATTTGTTCTTTTTTTAAAATGTATAGATAATTTTTAGAACATTTTTATTAAAGTATAATTAACATACAGTGTAATGTTAGTTTCTGGTGTACAGTAGAGTGATTCAACAGTTCTGTACGTTTCTCAGTGCTCACCAGGGTAAGTGTACTATTAATCTCCTCTATCTATTTCACCTGTCCCACTCAACTCCCCTCTGACAACCACCAGTTTGTTCTCTATAGCTAGGAGACTGGGTTTTTGTGTTTTTTTCCCTTAAGATTTATTTATTTATTTGAAAGGGAGAGGGAGAAAGCACAAGTGGGAGAGGCAAAGAGAGATGGAGAGAGAATCTCAAGCAGACTCCACAATGAGCTTAGAGCCTAACATAGGGTTCAAGTTCATGACCATGAGCTCATGATCTGAGCCAAAACCAAGAGTCAGATGCTTAACTGACTGAGCCACCAGGCACCTCAAGAGTCTGTTTTTTTGTTTTGTTTTGTTTTGTTTTGTTTTGTCTTTTTTCTTTGCTTATCTGTTTTTGTTTCTTAAATTCCACATATGAGTGAAATCATGCAGAGTTTGTCTTTCTCTGGATGATTTTTTTTTTCACTTAGCATTATACCCTCTAGGTCTATCCCTGTTGTTGCAAATGGCAAGATCATTCTTTTTTTTTAATGACTGAGTAATATTCCATTGGGTCTATACACCACATCTCACTTAGCTTGCTTCTATATCTTGGCTATTGTAAATAATGTTGCAATAAACAAAGGGGTGCGTATATCTTTTTGAATTGGTGTTTTTGTTTTCTTTGTGTAAATACCCACTTGGGGAATTACTGGATCATATGGTAATTCTATTTTTAATTTTTGAGGGAATTCTGCTATTGCTTTACAGCGAATCTGTACTGGAGCACCTTGGGTGGCTCAGTTCATTAAGCACCCAACTCTTGATTTTGTCTCGGGTTATGATAGCAGGGTCATGAGATCGAGCTCCACATTGGGCTCCAAGCTCAGCGCAGAGTCTGTTTGAGATTCTCTCTCTCCCACTGCCCCTCCCCCTACTTGAACTCTCTCTCTCTCAAAACAAATAAATAAAACCTTAAAAAAAATAATTTATCGTGAACCTGTGCTAATATTGCTAATGAACAAATTTTCTTATGCCTTTCAATTTAAAAGCACAAGCCTTAAATCAATTTCACATCATAAATTGGTATGGTGAATTCTGCAAACATTTAAATCACTTAAATAAGAAACATATACAAAATTATTTCTGAACTTAACATGAAAGTGTCACTGTTTTGGTTTAGATTTATTTCATCATTTCCATATTTAATTCTAAACAGTTCCAGATGTGAAAAGTCGCTTATTCAAGAAGAGAACAGAATTTTTACCTCAAGGGAGTCAAAGTTCCTGGGTCCAAACCTCATGACAACAGCGCGGCAGACGTCTCAGAGAAGCCAAGTTATGTAGGAGCCAGAGTCAGAAGGAAAATGAGCATCTTGACATTTTTTGTGGTCCCCATGACAACAAGGGATGCCCTTCAGAGGGGTTCGAATTTAGAACCTTCATTCCAGTTACCTCGTAGTTATTCTTTATTTTTAATCGTTAGAGAAGAAGGAAGTTGGCAACTCTACCCCCACTCGAGTTAGTGAACTTCCTGTATCACTTCATTGGCTTCTATGTTTATTTGGCCCTCTGCAGATATTGCTGGCATATTTTCACGCTGCTCTAAGGACATTTGAATGCTGTTGAGTTTAATCCTGAACACTGGCTCTGTGCCATGACTTTAAAGTCATGATAATAACACAAACCATTCCCCTTCCTTGTGACTTTTTAGGAATTCCCGAAATGAGATTACAGCGTCTCCCATCACATTGGATCTCTGCTTCGAGTTCTGTTCTCCCTGAAGTCTGTCGCTGAACATCCTCTAAATTAGCTGAGGCCACCCAAAGGGGACGTGTATCTGGTCTCAACCGCAGACGCATTGGCCCGTTCTCTCCTCTCCAGTGCAGGGAGTCTACTCACCACCTCTGCCTCTCATTCTCTTCACTGACCTCTCTGTAAAAGCTAGATAAGTATCTCCTTTTTGAATGTCCAGTCTTTTTTGTGTGTGAAACTGTGGGCACCACAACAGCAGAGTGGGAATGACCGTTGTTTTAGACTTTTATTGTTTATAGATATGTGTGGATGGAAACATTACAACTGTTACCGTTTCACCGAATTAGAACACTCTGCTGATAGATGACATTTCTCATGCCTCTCAGGCGAAATATTTGTTGATAACTAGGATTTACTTCAAGTTATAAATATTCCTAAAAGGTACTTACAAAAATGTTTAAAAAGATCGTATCAGTGTGAATATGCTTTTGGAAAACTGCAATATTTATAGAAGTTCATTGGTTAATCATCTTCCTCAGGTGAATAACCCCCCCTAATTTGTACATGTAGCTTAGAGTGTACTTTTTTTGGGATCTGAACACATACAATCATCTATTTTTCCCCCAATTTCATTGGCCAGAGAAGTCCCTTTTTCTTTCATAGGGATGGGCAAATAAGAAGTGAAAATAAGGACTTTCCCTCCATGTTTCTGAGATAGAAGTTTCCATTCTGTTGGTAGAGGCAGGCACATTCAGGAAAAGAGAATTTTAGTTCCTTTCTCTACATATTTGTATTGATTTTCTTGGCCCACTTTATTTCTGTATTTAAAAGTTGCACATGGCAAATGTCAACTATCTCAATACATACCTTTCAGGAGAGGCTCTTCTTGCCTTTTGTCAATTTTTTCAATTTCCCATTCCCACGCTTTTTTTGTTACATCCAATTTTATTCCTTAAGTTCAAAGTTCCCTGTTCTTGGAGAAGAGACTGCTAATGCCTGTCCACCTCTGGATCTCCCCACCAACCAGGCACAGAAGGACCATACTGCCCGGCCCTCTGGTGAGACCATGTGACTAGTTCTGGCCAATGGGCTGTGAGAGTGAGGAAGTCCCTCCTGGGCCAAGGTATATGATTGTTGCTGCAATCATCTTCCTGGGCAAGGAGGCAACATGCTGTAGGGGGTGTGGCCACAGGAGAGCTGAGTCACCTTATGGAGAATGAAAGTCTTGGCGAGTTCCCAGGGCCTGCAGGGGACTTTGCTTGCCCCAGAAATACAATTTTATCATGTTTAGTCACTGAAGAGTTGGAGTTGTTAATTGCCACAGCTCCGTGGTTCTCAAAGTGTGGCACCCAAGTGGCAGCATCATCACCTGGGAACCTGTTAGTCTCAGGCACCACCCAGCCCTACTAAATCAGACACCCTGGAGGTAGGACCCAGCCATCTGTGCCCAGTGGGGTGGTGATGCAGGCTGACATTGGAGGACCACTGTTCTGGCCCATTCTGGCTCACACAGCTCCCCATTCCAAATTTCCTCCGGGCAAAGTGGGAGTCTTCAAGTGAGTCCTATCAGTGAGACACAAGTCATTTTCTAAATTTTCTTCGTTAGTTATTCGTTTTCACAGTGGTGAAATAATCCAATGGTTTCCCCCTGTTGTAGAGTCTCAGAACTACAAGGGGATCTATAAGCCTGCCAGGTCACTCTTTCTGCTTTGAACACAGTGGTTACAGGACTGCGTTTAACGAACACACAGAAGAAGGAAGAAAAAAGCTTGAGGCTGCAGAGAGAAGAAAGAGAATTATCTTTATTTTTCCAGGCACAGCCACTGGCTGGGGGCTGTGCTGACCTGCCTAGATTAGGAAGCAACAGTCAAATTTAGTATATGGTATGCTTGGGGTGAGATATAACCGGTTTTCCTGGAAGGTACCCCATCCCAGGAGCAGGAAGAATGAAATGTATTTTTACATTTTTTTTTCCCAAGCTCCCCTCCCTTCCTTTAGTATCCAATGGGCTCCCTGTAAGCAAGTTAAGCTTTTGGCCTTATTTCTCCTGTGATTCCCATCTTCCCACCTTAAACGCATCTCCCTGGGGACACTCCAAGATAATCCAATGAAATAAACGTGATCTCTGGTGCCTTCAGTAAATGTCTAAACTTAACAATGGATTTAGGGGGCATGTTTAGACAAATTGTTACAATTACTCAAAGAAGTGCTTATTTATAGGTAGCATTTCAATTGAGATTTAATTCTAAGTGGTTTTATTCCTTTATCTTTTCACTCTGAAAAATCCCAAGCACACAGAAAAATTAAAATAATGAGGGAGTGACATCAGCAAGGTAGCCAAATAAGAGGTCTCTCGTTGTATATGTCCCCTCACAAAAACAATATGGCGCCCATCCACGGGCACTAGTACCTTGGCAGGAGCTGTGGGGCCACACTTTGAGTAGCAAGGATATAAAATGACTTTCCTGCTTCTTTCCCTTCATGACAGTGTCTTGGGAAGCGCCTAGGCCTATTTCTTGTAGAATGATCTGCATTTTTGGTTTTTCTGATTGTTTCATTGTATCAATTAACTAGTTTCTCTAGCCTCTGTATTTACAGGCATACCCTCATTTTATTGCACTTGATTTTTATGTTTTGCTGATACTTCCTTTTTTTTTTTTTTTAACAAACGGAAGGTTTGTGGCAACCCTATGTCAAGAAAGTCTATCAGTGCCATTATTTCCAACACTTGCTCACATCATGTCTCTGAGTTACATTTTGGTTGTTCTCAGTATTTCGAACATTTTCATTATTACTGTATTTGTTATACTGATTGGTGAGCAGTGATTGTGATTCACTGGAAGCTCAGGTGATGGTTAGCCTGTGTTAGCAAGAAACCACTTTCATTTATTTTATTTATTTACTTTTTTCATTCATTCTCTCCTTTAATGGTTTAAAGAAAATTAGGAAATTCCTTATTGACAATTTAGGAAAATGGAGGATAAAATATATGGATAAAATCTAATTTAATGAAGAAAGTCCAGGTCACTCTATTTTTTTTAAATTTTTTTAATTTCTTTTCAGTGTAACAGTATTCATTGTTTTTGCACCATACCCAGTGCTCCATGCAATATGAGCCCTCCCCAATACCCACCACCTGGTTCCTCCAACCTCCCACCTCCACCTCAGGTTGTTTTTCAGTGTCCATAGTCTCTCATGGTTCACCTCCCCTCCCAATTTCCCTCAACTCCACTTTTAGATTAAGGTATGTACATTGTTTTGTAGACATAATAGTATTGCACGCCTAATAGACGGCAGTGTAGTATAAACAACATTTATGTGCACCGTTCATTTGATTTGCCTTCTTGCCATATTAGCCATCTGGAAATGGTCTGGAACTGGACCCACCCTATGTCTGAAGTATCCTGTACTATCAACTGGAAGGTAGACGTACTGGCTTAGTTAATTTCCCTTTGGATGTTTTGGTCTAAAATGTGATATAGAATCCTTCACGTTGTATCCCGATGGGAGACACGTCATGCCAGTTATCCTTCTGTTTAGTGGTGTGTAATCTTCGAGATGACTCACAAATGGGTCAAAGTAACAACCTCATCTTCCCATTGTCATTTTTAAGTAAAGAGGTAAAAAAATACATGCAGACCGACAGCCTCACTTAACCACACAGAGAAAGAAAGCTCCCAGTGGCGAGACCCTCTGGGCCAACTTCAAATGGTCCCGCATCTGCCACCTGGGCCACAGTGGGCTTCTCCTCCAAAGAGGGAGTGATCTCTGGCCCACCCTTCTTACCTTCACTCACTTGGATCCCAAAGTAGGGCTGCCTTATGATGATAGCAGTAACCACCACCACAATAAAGACACCAGCAGGTAGGAATGCTGAGTAGTAGGCACTGTGCCAAACTCGGCAAGGTATGTCTGATGACCGCCATTTTACACACCTGAGAAGAGCCTCTATTAAGCAATGAACTCCAGGTCACCAGAGAAATAAGAATTTTTTTCTTTAGCTCTCCGGTAGGACAGGGGTATAAACCCAGGCCGTGTGACTCCTAGGCTCCTGTGCTTAACTGTTACACCCATGGCCACCCCTGCTTCCCAGGCATGGCCGTGAGGATGATCGTGCCATACGAGGGTGCACCATTTCCTGCTTCCGGGAATGTTCCTGAGAGTCTATGCACTTGGTATCTGGGGGGCAGACTCCAGGCCACACTGAGATTTGGCTCTTTGTTCTGACACTGATTATTCTCATGGGAGCTTACTTCATGCCCCCTCTTTCCTCCCTGAAAATAGTCTTTTTATGATTAATTAAATAGACCCCTGCAGAAGTTTCCAGAACCCAATCAGATACAGCTAATATCAAGCTTAAATCCTTAAAAAAGCCCAAGTTCAAGAGAAATAGCAGATACATTGCTTCTACAGTTTAAGACTACATATACATAGTGCATTAAAGATAAAATTCTTAAAAGATGTCACTGTATTTTATTTTATTTTTTTGCCAAACATGCATAGCACCTAGCCTTAATCATTGTGAGACCACTACTACCACTAACACCAGGAGCCAATAATACCAGCCAGCCCTCGGTGCTGTGTACCACGTTAGGAACTACATGGGACTCATCACACACAGGTTTTAAGTGTAACTTTCACCTTCATTTTATAAAGGAAGAAAATGAGGTTTGGAGAGATCTCCGTTTCTCATGGCCATCTAGCTGGTGAGTACCAGATGAGAAACCAGGTCATGTAGGCTGTGCTGTCGAGACCAACAATCACTGTTACCGTTGCCCCTCAAACAGCACCGGGGTTCAGGACGCTGACCACGCCCCACCACCGCACACTCCCCAATCCGCATATAACTTCAGATCCCTCCAGAACTTTACTCCAGACAGCCAGCCATTGGCAGGAAGCCCTACCAATAGCATAAATACCCAATTAACATATTTTGTGTGTTCTGTTCTGTGTTTTATACACCGTATTTTCCCCAGTAAGACAAGCTAGAGAAGAGAAGATATTATAATAAATCACCAAAATACATTGAGAGCACTGTCCTGCACTTATCTAAAAAAACAAAAAAAATCTGTGTTGCTCAAGAGTCACCTGTAACTCCATCCCCTAAAGAGGATGGCTGTCGTGCTTCCCGAGTCTATGCCTTTGCACATTTGTTCACCATCTCTGAGAAACCAGGGCGGTGTTTCTGGACACAGCGATCTGGAAGGTGGACGGGCCTTGGCAATCTGTTGCTGGAGGGCTCCTAACTCACCTGACTGGGCTTTCCCTTTCCTGTCCATGTCTGTACTTGAGCATGGTACTTGGACTCCCACCACCGGCCAGATTTCCTTTCCACCTTGCTTCCTGGAGGCAAGGTTCCCTTTTACATGAGCCCCACTCGGCAGACCCAACTAAAACTAGCCCAAAACTCCGGGCTCAACTCGTTTCAAAACTTAAGAAACGAAATGTATTACTCTAACTTCAATTTCTTTGCATTAGTAACGCCAAAGTGTGTTTATTATTCTAATACTTGGAACTCAGAATATCTTTTTTCTGCTAAAAACAGTCTGAAATACAATGGTTAGGCTCCCGTTCCAGCCCGTGTAAGTCGAATAAGGCTTTAACAATGTAGTTAAAACGATGCTCATTTACAATAAAGAGTCCAGGACAAATACCTGTTAGGATACTAATGATATTAAAAAAAGAATAGAAACAAAATGTAAGAGAGTCGGCATTTATTAAAGTCTGTAGCCTTCGGGAAAAGCGTGTTTAGAGAAAAATGAAACCGGAGGTGCAAGATTTTGGAGATTTTTAAAGGAAGCTTCTAGAGCCTTCAAAGGACTTCAGGGGTGGTTGAGGGCACAGATCCTCGTAATATCTAATTATATTTTAAAGGAAAATAAAAGTCCTCCTTTTCTCTAATACAGATTCATCACCAGCCTCAGACTCATCAAACACGCTCAGGCCTTTTCCTAGGTTGTGTGACTCACAAGAGGAATGAAAAGAGGCAGGAGAAGTTTTTCTTGAGGAAGCTGAGTAAGAAAATAGAAAAAGGGTGATAGAAGGGATAGAGAGACCTGTGGGGATGCTGGATGAGAACTGATCTGAGCTATGAGTGTGCCTACGTGTGCAGCACCTGCGAAAGGGAAGGCAGAGTGATGGGCCAAAGACGAGTTCTGGCATTCCCAACCTCTCACCTCCTACCCCATCAGTCCCAAACTGCTCGACTGCCGTCTGGAGAAAAAGAATATTTTTTGTGGGCTCGAGTAGAAAAGAAGGGAGACGCTGTTAGTGCTGTGTATGGAAAACAGTTCCCTTTAGGACAAAGGAAACAAAGTCTGATTTGTAGTATCAAGCGATTGCGGTGTTGTAAACACTCCACCATGGGCGATTTCCAGCCACAAATGGTTTAATAACTGGCTCACAAAATTCCTGAATACTTAACAGCCTGCTTCCACAAGCTGGTGTGAACCAGCTCCAACACGCCGCTCCATGATTCAACAACCCTTTGCACGTTCAGAGGGCTGCCGGTCAGAACCACCTGCTCAAGCTGTTCTGTTCCGTGACGGTGATGTTGGAATTATTTTGACAGTTACTTATTAAAAACTAGCAGGATAGCCATGAAGTTCAGCAAAAGAGTAGATCTCAAAAGCACATCCTGGCCTAAAAGCCACCAGAAATCAGAGGGCAGAAGTTACTTGATGAGTCTAAATTTAAATTCAAGAATGATCACATAGCTGAGTTCTCCCGGCTACGTTCAACGTTCTGGTGACTCTTTCCTGCTTAAGAGCTTTTAAAATGTAAGAGGAAAAAACCACCAGTGACTTTTCTGGAAGAGTTTTAAAAACTTAAAAACCAGGGCCTGTTCTTAGTAAAAGCTTAATGCGTTTCCAGAGTGGATGAGACACGAAAGTACCCATTGCCCTCTTACTATTTCCGGGGAGCAGGACTTCTCAGACTCCAAGGGCCCGATGCGGTGGAAAGTTTCTTGAATGGAGTGAGGTGCTGGGGAGACCTAACCTCCATGGAAAGAGCAGTCTTGTACACCCAAGAGAGGACAACAAGAGAGGACCAAGCCATCGCCTGCCAGCATCCCGGATGGGCTCCTGACTACACGGTCACCATGATCTGATCTAGGGGTTTCCGTGTTAGGTCAGGCACTGTGGCCTCTCTGCTGGGGTACCCCACTGGGAGCAGCATCAGCAGCTTTTCATTTGCGGGGCGGTCCAGGAGCTCTCTCAGTCGGGGGCCACAGTTGAGAGGAGTGGTAGTGACAGTCACCAGTCCCGCATTCTGCAACAGGAGGGGAGAGAATCACAGGCAAGTGAGGGGGAAAAGAAGTCACAGCTTTGCCTTTAGCTTGGGGACATGGTGGTCCCTGTGATGTCTGCTTGTCCCATCCTTTCCCAGAAGCCAGCCCGGGCAGTTGTACCTTGAACTTCACCTGCTCTCGTCAGTCTCCCAGTCCCCTCGTTCTTTTGACCCAATGGTGAGAGGCTTCTCGAAGAAGAAAAACACTAGTCTTATTTTTCTTTTTTTTTCTTTTTTTTTTAAATTTTTTATTTGTTTATTTACAGCATAACAGTGTTCATTGTTTTGGCATCACACCCAGTGCTCCATGCAGTACGTGCCCTCGCTATAACCCACCACCTGGTACTAGTCTTATTTTTCACTGATAGTTAAGAAATAGGAATGGTTATTTCATTGAAAGAAATGTGAGGAATCTTTTTTTTTTAAGAATTTTTAAAAAAGACTTTATTTATTTATTTGACAGACAGAGATCCCAAGTAGGCAGAGAGACAGGCAGAGATAGAGAGGGGGAAACAGGCTCCCTGCTGACCCTGGGATCATGACCTGAGCCGAAGGCAGTGTCTTAACCCACTGAGCCACCCAGGTGCCCCGAGGAATTTTAATACACCAAAAGAACACCCCCAGAAGCAGGGAGTTCCTATGTTTATATAAAATCAACATTGAAGGGGCGCCTGGGTGGCTCAGTGGGTTAAAGCCTTTGACTCCAGCTCAGGTCATGATGCCAGGGTCCTGGGATCGAGCCCCACATCGGGCTCTCTGCTCCGCAGGGAGCCTGCTTCCTCCTCTCTCTCTGCCTGCCTCTCTGCCTAGTTGTGATTTCTCTCTGTCAAGTAAATAAAATATGTTAAATAAAAAAAAATCAACATTGAAGAAGAGCGTCATCCCCAGCTAAAAATACCTATGTCCAATCACAGAAGACCCAGGGGCCCGGGGATCCATTGTAGGTAGAGAAATTACTCCTATCAACTTATCCATCAACTCTATCAACTTCTCCCCAAGCCTCTCCAGATAATACATACTAAATACATACATACTAAATACATACTAAATAAATACATACTAAAAAATTCATGTGCAGCTTCGAGATGTCTCCCAAGCTAACTACCTCCATCCCCCTACTTTGCTAACCAGAGGGACACTGAAGAGAGTGTCCAGAGTCAGACCTACACTCAGAATTAGGCCTGAGGCGCCGCTAGAGGGCAGCAAACTCAACATTAATGGGACGAGGCTGCCGACTCAGAACTTGAGAAAACCTCTGGGAACTAAGCATTTCTTCTTCTTCTTCTTCTTTTTTTTAAACATGTACTTTAAGGAGGGCATGTATTGCATGGAGCTCTGGGTGTTATACGCAAACAATGAATCTTGGAACACTACCTCCAAAACTAATGATGTACTGTCTGGTGACTAACATAACAAACAAAAAACAAAAAATAAAATAACTTTCCAGTTAAGTGTTTTTATACGCATGACTTTTTTCACCCCTACAACATCTCTGTGAGGATATCCAGTCCCCGGTTTCTTTTCTTGTCTTTTTTTTTTTTTCTTGGAGAATTAGTTTCACCTGTTTCTGTTTTTTGTTTTCCTTCCAACACCCTACGATGAGTGAACGGTGGGGCCATATGGTCTGACCTCACACGTCACTTCCTCTATTTTAACCACTCACAGATTCAGGAAGGAAATAAGGGGTCACTTGCTTGAGGCTGACTTCTCAAGGAATCTAAAGGCGAGTGTCTCTTTGGTGTAATAATGACTATATTTTGCGAGGTGTTTTTGGCATACACGTTTTTCTTGAAGAAGCATGTAGGTTTTGGGAATTGTTTGTCCCTTCAGGGTACGATCACTTGTCCTTATAATCTTGTTTGCTTCTCTTGCTTCATGTGTTTTCTGTCTCTCTCCACCAGTGGACCCCGGTTTCCACTAGAAAGCGCACAGAGCTCACACACGAGGCAGCTACCCCTGGAAACCCCCTACCCCTGCCCGGGGCCTGTCCAGTAGAAGGAGCTCAGAAGCTATGGCTTTAGGGAATGAATGGAATCGTGTAAAAATTGTACGTCAATTCCTGCTCTATTTCATGCTGAACAGTGCTCTAGCTCCTACATAGTTGGTTTTTTTTTGTTTGTTTGTTTGTTTGTTTTGTTTTGTTTTTTTTTTTTTAAAGCACATAGAAACATCTTTCTCACGCAATACAATGTCATCTAGACTTTCCAGGAAGAGCTCTAGGACAGAGCCCTCTTCGGAGCTCTGTCATCATTCCACTGGCTCCGGCAGCTGTGAGCCCAGCTAGGCGGTGTGTCCCCTGAAACCCTTGACATTTCCTGTTGTTACGGATGCAGGCAGACACAGCGTTTTTCTGAGCCTGCTGTCGCATGTGAGTGAATTTCCGGAAGAATCCCAGCTTGTGGCACCGTTATACTCACCTATCCAGCTTTCTAGGGTGACTTTTTTTTTTTTTTTTTTTTTTTTTTTACACATCAGAGTCGCCTTACTTAGAAATCCAGCTCTAGATAAACAACTTCGAAATGTCTCTAGGCTAGAAACTTGGCTGAAATGTATGAATAAGGCCACTGTTTGGCCCTGGAGCCTGGCTTCTGTCTTTGGAACGGGCTGGGCAGGGAACATACCTGCAGGGCAGCCAGGAGGAGACCGCAAGCAATGGAGACACTGATCTCGTTGTAGTAGTGGACTTTCTTTTTCCCGTTGGCGGCAAAACCATGAACTTGCTTGAAAATCAGAATCAGAACGGGAGCTGTGTCCAAGTACTCCTTAATCCAATTGGTTCTGAAGGGAAAGAAAGATGATTCAGAGACTATTTGCTCATAATGACTCCCCCCCTCCTTTTTTTTTAACCAACTTGGCTTATTTCTGTCTAAAATAAAAGCATTTTCTCGGGGCACCTGGGTGGCTCAGTTGATTGAGCGATGACTCTTGGTTTCAGCTCAGGTCTTGATCTCAGGGTCCTGGGATTGAGACCCATGATGGGTTCTGTGATAGGGAGTCTGCTTGAGGATTTCTCTCCCTCTCCCTCTGCCCCCCCACGCACTTCTCCTCTTTCTCTAAATAAATAAATAAATCTTTACAAAAAACAAAATCAAAGCATTTTCTTGTTTTTTATATTTCAGTTTTTACAAGAACAGAATTTTTGTGTGTGTCTTATTCATATTTTTCTGTTCAGGGTCATTCAATCCAGTAAACATGTGTTCATAAGGATATAGCATGGCAAGGCTCAGGAAATGCTGAAAGAGATGAAGATGGTCCTATAACCAGAGGGCAATATGGAAAACTTGGCAAACTGAAACCTGGTAAGTGGAATTAAAGAAAAGTAAGTCAAGTGCATTAGGAGTCCTCCAAATGAAAGGTTATTTTGAATAAGCAGATCAGAAGAACTTTTCTAAAGTTTCCCTTGAGGTGGGATGCAGAAGACTAGATGGAAAGGAGGCACAGGAAAGGGCATCCTAGTAAGTCGATGAGTAAAGGCAGAATCAGGACAGAGGATGACTGGCAGGCCGGAATTTTCAAAAGCCTAGTCGCCTGGAGAAAGGGGTACATGGTGGAGCACAGGTGGGCTATTACTTACTTCATTTGGTAGATAGTGGAAAGTGACCACAAGCTCCTGAGCAGGAGCTTCATGTGATCGGGTTTATTTCTGAAAGAAGCAGATTGCTGTGGCCAATGGACTAGGAGAATTTGGGGAGGCGTAGAGCCTGGAGCTGATAGGTCTGGTATAGGAGCAAAGGAAAAGAAAGAGATGACGGTGAAGTTTAACCAAAATCACAGGTGCAGAGAGTGTAATGCTGTCCATTCAGTTGTGGAGAAAAAGAAGGGAACTTTGTGGGAGTGGGAGATAATTCATGTGAGGTATAAATATTAAGTTTCAATTTTTGCTTCCCAGCTAAGGAGCCTATCTTTCTCTATTCCATTACCGTATCCGATACATTTGGCAAAAGTTTGATTCCAGCACAGATACCCAAAGTAGTACTCATGCAATGCGATATATTTGAATTTTTTTTAAGGTTACAGACACATTAGGTCATTAATTAACAAGAGATGATTTCATTTTAAGCCTAGTTATGCTTCACTGTTTTAAAACATAGTAAACTCACTTGTGCAGTTTTCTATGGTTCCTCTTACACTCTTAACTTCTACAGTTCACATTTCCAAAACTACCTTCCCATGCTTCAGTCAGCTTACATGCTTCTTGGCCTTTTGGCTAAGATCAAGTGTAGTACCTCACTTCAGTCAGCTTAGTCACATTGGGCTGTTACCAATCCTTTTCTCCTTACAAACATGGAGAATGGTCATCATTTACAAAGAGCATAAACTCTGGGGCTGGCAGGTTTTGCCATGTTGGGCGACTTCTTGAATGTCCCATGGCTCAGCTCCTGGATATGTAAAGAGCACTATCAGACACTCACCCCATACAGCTATTATGTGGGTGAGATCAGTCAAATAGATAAAATACCTAGAAATGTACCCAATCTAGCACACACTGATATGTGGGTGTAAGCATTACTACTACTACTATGATTTTAAAATAGATAATTTAAAAAAATTTAATGCAAGATGAAGATTAAGCAGTTTACCTTAATTCAAAGGCAAATTAATAATTTCAATGATTTTTGTACTTTTTTTTGGCCTGGACATACATTAGTATCTCATATTTCTTATTTGTTAAATTTTACAAGAATTTATTGTGACATCACATTAAAGCTAATAAAAACACAGCAACAAGACCTATTAGGAGAAGGACAAATAGGACCTCCTGCCTGGGGTAGAGGGTTTAGACCCACAAACAGAAAAACAGAAGGTCTGACAGGTAGGTTGGACCCAGGTTGTATATGGAGTCTTCAATGACAGCTATTGGCTTCAAAATGGACTCAAACAGGAGGTCAGGATATATGCTCATTTATAATTCAATTCAACAAACATTATTCAGTTACCCACTATGCATCAGCACTATGCTAGATGGTATAATGTAGGACATCTTAAATCTGGACTCCTAGAGTTTTTATGTATACAAGTGTGTGTACATACTGCCTGCAGAGAAAGTCTATAATCTTTCTGAAATATGGCCTATAACACAAGAAGAAAAGTAAAGCAATAATTAAAATGCTATGTGATGTTAGATGTTAGATATTAGATTAGATATTAGATGCACAGAAAGTGTATGTTAGGCTCTTGGAGCACAGAGTTGAGAGAGTGACTAATTTTGCCTTTGCTGGGGAGAGGACAGGGGCCAGCGGCATTCTGTAGGCACTGTGCATGTGAAGAGCAGGACATCCGAAGGTAGGAACTCAACTGAATTTTACCCATCCCATGTTTCCCCCATGAATATGCAATAAGGTTCTTATATTTATTATTAATATCCTATACTAGTTCCAGAGCATGGTAATAAGTTACAACTCCATAAGACATCAATTTCATGGGGTTTAAATATCTTAGGAAAAATATATCCTCTGGGGCCAAATAAATGAAATAAAAGCAGAGCCAAGAGGCCCTCTTCCCCTCACCCAGCCCGGACTACTGGATGAGAGGTACCCCCTCTTCTCCCCAGGGCTGCAATCTCATTGCTCTTTCTTGTCTTACAGGCTTGGGTCACACTGGGGTGTTTGATAACACCCCAGGACTGGCCACAGAATGCCTAGAGCTGAAAGCCACAGGTATGAAGACCTTGTATTCCAAGTGCCAAGAACTGGAGCAAGCTTCCCTTCTTAGAAGGAAGAACCAAATCTCTGCCCATTGTAGCTCCTCAAGCTCAGCCTCAGGGTAGCCCAGAGGGGAAAGGAAATGGCCTTTGTGGGGAAGGCAGAGTTTATAAAGAAGACTGGGCAAATGACAAAGCAGAGTCTAAACAATTGAAAGTGACCGTTTTGATGACAAAAGTGACTGAGAAGTTATGAAATGCATCTGAGCTATTATGAAGGACGACTGGCCCTCAGTGAAAGAGAACTCCCCAAGTCACTGTTAGTCACAGCGACTAGAGGAACAGACAACTTAGAGGACCTACCCTAATGCATTAAATCTAGTCACAATGAGTTTCACCATACTTCCTTCCTGGAGGTAAGGAAGCCTGCACAGTGACTAACGCCTAATAGATATTACACTTACACTAAACATCTACTCTTACTAACTGTACCCAAACTAAAGCCTGCTTACTAAGATCACTCGGAAGATGGTATCACTTCAGCAAATGTAATTTACTTCGGTCAAGGTCCTGAGAAATACCGCACAATCTTACATTCCAGATAGGAGAAAAGTAAGTCCCCAATGTTTTATTTACTATGGCTTGGGTCAAAGCCCATTTATTTCCCAAAGACGCGGATGGCAAACATGCTAACACATTTAATTTTCAGAATGAAGCAAATCCTAGACATTCCCATTTTATAGATGAGAAAACCACGCGCAGAGAGGTTAATAACTCCATCAACTTTTGTACCTCAGCTTCTTCAGGTCTGTGACCCATTGGCGTCCCATCCGTTTCAAGTAGTTTATTTCCTCCTCCTCCTCAATGATTTGCCGAATCTTGTGCTTCACGTCCGGGTCCTTCACAACCACAAAGGTCCAGGGCTCTGTGTGGGCCCCACTTGGGGCGGTTCCTGCCATCCATTAAATTAAAATTAGAAATTAAAACACAGGAAAATGTGAAAATATTCATTAAGGATAGATATGATAACTCATACTTGTTCAAAATGAAGTTAAATCACCCGGTGAACGAAGGGTTTGGCCACAGACGCTGGCTTGTTGCTGCCACTCCGTTTCATTCTGCATCCCTTTAGGGGCAACAGACTAGCTAACTGAGTTCAAGACCAGTGGTTCTAGGGCTATGGGAATTTATCACCACTTCTCTAATTATGTGGGGGAAAATGTCCCTAAATAACTGTGCCTTGACTATTAGAGGTATCCAGAAGGGAATCTCTGATGGCCCAAATTCTCTGAGATGTTGTTTGTTTTGATATTCTTGAAACAGGATGAAGTCATGAAGCTTACTGAAAATGATAAAAATTCAAATGGTAAAATGACTTTTAAACACTTATGAAATGGGCACCTGGATGGCTCAGTCAGTTAAGCAACTGACTCTTGATTTCAGCTCAGGTCATGATCTCAGGGTTGTGAGATCAAGTCCCACCTCCAGCTCCATGCTTAGCTTGAGATTTTCTCCCTCCCTCTGCTCCTCTCCCCGTTCACACACTCTCTCAAAATAAAAACAAGACGCACCTTTAAAAAAATAATAATAAATAAATGAAATACTCATGAGAGGGAACTGAACTACAAATTGTTTGGTACCTATATCAGAACCCTGAGTGTGGCTCTGTGGGGTTTGTGGTCCTGCTGGGGACACATGAGATCTCCTGGCTCTGGGTGCTTAGTACATGTTAAGTCTGTCTTCAGGTCTCATGGGCTATGGGAACCCTCAGCCCACACTTGGGTCAGTCCCAGGATCCTGAGCAAAGCTTCCTAGTGTATCTCAGTGCCCAAGGAGCTTGACTTCTCTTTCAGATTCCAACCAGGGCCATTTTCTGCTGTGAGTCACCCTGCTGTCCCAGAGATGGCCTGCTGTTCCTAGTGAGAGACCACAGTGACCCATAGGTAGGATATATCAGAAGGAACTATTCCTTTCTCCCTAGTGAGTAATTTAATGACATAATCTCTGCACCAGGAGGGTTAGAACTGCCTGCTTGATGGGGATCTTTGCCTCCCACCACTCCCTGTGGTTGAGAGGGCATGACTGGATTGTGAAATGCAAGTCAAAAGCTACACACAAAGCCCATATTTCTGAAAAGAGTGATTCCAGTTTCCATTGTACCCATGTTTTTCTACTAAATATTTGCATCACTATACATAAGAAATAAATTGTTCCCTAACGTTTCTGATTATGCCAAATTCATCTGCACATCATATGTATAAACACACAAATATAGTACAGGTATATATGTAGAAGGAACTCAGGGACTGTTATTGTTAAATAAAAAACTAGCCAGTACATTTGTATTCTTAGCTTAAATGAATGCTTTATTCTTGCTTCCTTTCACTTTGAGCAATGGATCACAATAGCCATGTAATATTTCTGCAAATGAACTTCAATGTGACTTATATAGGAATGATACTCAATACTCCAATAGCACTCAAATAGGAAGATTTCTCTTATATCTGTTTCCCCTTCTTCTGTAATTCTTTTATTCTCCTCCATGGAGATATCAATTTATGTTGAAAATGGGGTTGCCTTGCTGTAGATTACCCTGCAAATTCATATAGTAAATGTTGCTAGTTCATTAGAGAACAGTATGAGAGCATCATGGTGTATAATATAAAAAATTTGGTTCCAAAAAGAGAAATGCATAAATGTGAGGGTGTGTTATATGTGTGCATCCATGTGTTTCAAGAGGAGGGGAAAGAAAGGGCATGTTTCTCTTCTAGTATGTAACAGTGTGTTCAAAATTTTAATTTTTAATAAAAGATCATAATATTCAGTAATTTCGGAAGCTTTACACTGTCGTTACATCTGCTCCCAGGAAGTTTGTAATAGTCAATAGTTTGTAGAAAGTGGAAATCATTATGTTTCTGGCAGCCAGTCAACACCTGGGTAAGCCGTTAGAGATAGATGCATCGCTCTGGGCCTTGTTCACTGTGTTTGAGCTTTACTGCCTCAGTATTATCACTTGCAGCTGACATTCTCAAGGACACAATGTGCCATTACAGACCTGCTGCTTTGATGACGTTATCAATGACTTCCATGGGTACTTGCTCATTACTTATGAATCGGACAGACCGCCTTTTATTGAGAAGTTCATAAAATTCCTGGGATCGCTTAACCATTTCCTTTTCAGGATACCGGGTGTGGGAGAATGGAATATGTTCAACATTTTCCTCTGAGTCTTGCCAGTCATCAGCATCTGCAAATAGGAGCAAGAAAAGCAGGAAATTCAATGATCTCTCTTGGTCATGAAGGGGAGCAGACTACACCACCCCAAAATATGCCTTTTTGATGTAAGAATTACACTGAGCTGAATTTTTAAGAAACAACAGACACAAGAAAAGTTCTGAAAACCAGAGTAAAAGTTACCTTTTTGTAAGGAACACTTACTTTTATAAAGGATATCTCCATTCATAAGCCTTCTCTGTACCAAGAAGAAAAGGACTCGCCCAAGAAATTTTTTATCAATGGAGAAGGTAGACTTAAACTGCACAACAACCTTATTCTTTTTTAAAAGTTATTTTTATTTTTTAAAATTTTATTATGTTATGTCAGTCACCATAGAGTACATCATTAGTTTTTGATGTAGTGTTCCAAGATTCATTGTTTGCATATAACACCCAGTGATCCATGCAATATGTGTCCTCCTTAATACTTATCACCAGGCTCACCCATCCCCCCCACCCCCTCTCCTCTAAAACCCTCAGTTTGTTTCCTAGAGACCATAGTCTCTCCTGGTTCACCTCCCCCACTGATTCCCCCTCCCTTCATTTTTCCCCTCCTTCTCCTAATATCCTCCATGCTATTCCTTATGTTCTGCAAATGAGTGAAGCCATATGACAATTGTCTTTCTGTGCTTGACTTATTTCGTTTAGCATAATCTCCTCCAGTTCCATCCATGTTGGTGCAAATGGTGGGTATTCATCCTTTCTGATGGCTGAGTAATTTTCCATTGTATATATGGACCCCATCTTCTTTATCCATTCATCTTTTGAAGGGCGTCTCCACTCCTTCTACAGTTTGGATATTGTGGACATTGCTGCTATGAACATTGGGGTGCATGTTCCCCTTCTTTTTACTACATCTGTATCTTTGGGGTAAATACCCAGGAGTGCAATTGTGGGGTCATATTGTGCTCTTTTTGATAACTCCCATAACTGGAACATCTTTCTTTCATTTTTAGTAGAAGATGGTAATTAAGGTGGTGGCTTGGGACATTTCAGGGACTCACTCAATTTTCCTGAATCTGTCCCATGTATACAGGAAGTATATGTGTCATTAAGCTCCTATTTTTTTTTCTCTTCTTAGTGTGTCTTTTATTATGGGGGAGGGGGGGTTTGGTTTTCTCAGTCAAGAACCTAGAAGAGTAGAGGGGAAATTACTTTTTCTCCCCTACAGTCATAAGGTGGCCAACAGGGAGAAGGAGATAAAGTTCTCAAAAATGTCTGCAAGATTATAATTTCAAAAACATCGAGAAAAAATGAAAAGAATGAGTCCACAGAATCCTGAACTCTGATCCTGACTATTGGCTATCCAAATTCCATACTGTTTAGAAGTCAAGAAAAAGAAAATTTTACCTACACAAAGATGAAGAATGAAAATTTCTATTAATGGTTAATTGGTGTATTTGAAACAATATCCCACGAGCTGAAAACCACTAAGATCATGAAATAAAGTATCTTTAAAGTCTTAAAACAACAACAACAACAACAATGAATTGCTGACAACGTAGTAAGAAATTCCTAAGCCAAAACTGAAGGGAAATATGAGCCTGCAGAGGCAAGTAAGCACAGAAGCCTCATTACCTCTGATAGTATTTGCCAATCTCTACATATTTGAATTTTTATTTTTATATTTTCAGGGGTTGTGGGGGCAGGAATCAAAGCTCAGACCCATACACAGTGAGAATGCTAATAAGCTGGGACCCCAAGATTACATCCTTAAAGAAAGCATGGATGAATAAATATAACAGCCTCCAAGGGGTTATACCATTTGGTGGGTCCTGCCTAAAACTTGAACTTGGAAATAGGTGGCCTTGCCTATAAAATGTCTCCATTGTCTAACAGAAGCAAATGCCAATATACAAGTAATTTTAACTACAATTACTAGCAACCCACCATATACAATCAAGCATAAAAAGAAAACATTTTGAGCAAGAAACAACAGAATTGTTATTTAAAAAGTCTCCAAATATTGGAATGACCAGACTCAAAAGATAAAACTACTATGATTACTAGATTTAGAGAGAAAAAGCACAAATCTGTAGGGTACAGAAAAAGATAAAAGGTGACATAGAAAATATGAAAAAAATCAACTTCCAAATTGAAAAATAAGGTAATAGAATTAAGAACTTAAAGGATGGATTTAAAGCAGGATATACAAACCTAAAGAAAAAATTAGTGAACTGGAAGAAAACTCAGAAGAAAATATCTGGAACGGAACAAGGAGAAACCAACAGATAGAAAGCATAAACGAAGCAGGGTGAGGTTTATATTGGAGGGAGACAAAAGTGAAGGAGAAAGAACCATTGAGAAACCACTACAATAGCCAGGGTGGGATGATGTTGTCCCAGGCTAGTTGTGCAACAAAAGAATGACAAATTCTTGGAGTATCTTGGAGATGCAAATGATGAGACCTGCGGAAGTATGTGGTTGGGAGTGGAGAGAGAGAGGGACTAAGGATGAGACCCAGGTGGCAGGCTGGGAAGACAGTGGGACCATCTACTGAGATAGAGGATGAACGATCTGGGGGAACCATCTGGGGGAAGTAAAGGTAGGAATCACCAGTCTGTCACATTTGAGATGCCTGTGAGTTGTTCAAGCAGAGATTCCTAGTGTGAAACTAGAAGTTTGAGTCCAGAAGGCTGGACGTCACTTTGGGTACCTCCCCATAAAGATGAGAATGACAACAGGAACAGAAGGAAGAGAACAAGAGGATCTAGTGCCCTGCCCTGAGGGTCTGGAACATTCCAGGTGGAATTCAGGTAAAGGATTACCTTTCTCCTTCAATCATATGCACATACTTCACTCCTAGGTCTTTGAGGACTGACTGGGGGGAGAGAAGGCAAGAGGGGATGACCTCAAAGACACTGAAAACCTCACTGATAATACCAGGTCAGCAAGAACAATAGTTTGCTCATTGCTGTTAGTGAGAAAATTCCTTATATATTTTACTAGCCAGGGAAGTTTGGACGCAAACTATACACATTTAATGAAAATGCCCAATTACTCAGTTAAAAGGAAGTAGGCGTGATCGGGGAATAGCAGCAGACACCTATCAGCTTTCTAGCGATCAATTCTGAACCAAACCCGAGTGTCATCAATATCAACCCTGAACTTATCAAATGTATCAATAAAGACATTCAACACCAGTGATAACTTCTATATCATTTGTTATGAAATCTGACAACCTCCGTTCTTAGTAGGCGGTAAATGAGCAAATGCATGAAATGCCTCATTAACTGTTTGAAAGATAGGTTACCAACTCTTACTATCCATTCAGCATTTGTATAAACTAAAGGCAGCCTAGGTGCATGACTTGGCAGTTTCTGCTGCTTCTAAAGTCCAAGGTAAGTGTTCCCACTGTCGCAGAATGAAGCGGCTGCTGCCTAAATGTTATCAGTGAGCAGGGCAGACAAATGGCCTGATCAATGCTGGGTTGGATTGTCCTGAAAGGCTTGGTCTTCCTGGAGCTTCTCCCAGAGCAGAAGGTCTGCATCTCACCTGGGAAAAGGGGAAGGCAGAGCCAGGCTTGGAGAGAAAGCACCCAGGGAAAGGCAGGGCAGTGAACTGATATCAAAGGTACTTTTCTCCTTCCCCTTGACCTCCTGACTGCTCTAAGAGGAAAGAGAACAGCCTCTGAAGCCTAGTCATTTTGTCTCCATGCTAGACCAGCCAAGCCACTCTGGGGGATTCATTCAGGCATAAAACCCATGTATTTCAAAAAAAATCTGTGCAATTATGGTCCACTTTTTGCTATAAGTCTATGCTGCCACACTTGGGGTTTGCACACTTGGGGTTGACACCAAGAACAACTCACCTTTTATCATGGCTTTAATGCCAAGGAACCCTAAACTCCACTGTAATTAGGTTTAACAGCCAAGAAGTTCTAGGCCACATGTATTCTCTAATGTTTATCACAAAGTTTTTTTGTTTTGTTTTGTTTTTTTGTCTTTTTTGTTTTTTTGTTTGTTTGTTTGTTTGTTTTTGGCTACATGTCTACATAAGTTGCTTTTGTGTTTTTGTACTTCTATTTCAAAATCTTTGCAAATGAGCCAAATTTTCTAGCTAGGAAGCGAAAAGGCCAATTTGTATCATGTCTTCCATGCTCCCTCCTTGGAATTTTGGGTAACCTTGAGAAGCCATATTAAAAAGGGTGAGGGTAATGCAGCTCTTGCAGGAGACCTATACTGAAGGTGGGGATGGAGCAAGGTCAGGGCTCAACCCCTGCCCTGAGAACACCTCCTTCCAGTACCTCAGCCATCACCGTTTCCACACCGGCCTGTCAGTCATTCAGCACCATATTTCGCTAGCAGTTCCTGAGGTGTATGGCAGCTGGAGACTCTGGGGGATGTTGAGATGGAAAGTTCTTGAATAGAGCAATGCTATTGTAGGGGCTCAGGGCAGGCTGCCCCAAAAGGTGCCACGATGGCATATTGATTATTCTGAATTAAAGCTACTTGGGAAATAGCTGGTATAAGAAGGAAACTCTGACCCTCCTCTGTCCCCTTGAAAGCAGGAAATAAATCTCTCATGAAACGTACTCCACCTATACTAGAAAGTAGTGTATATATAGAGAGAGACCCTCATCACCAGGGACAGGGACTTTAGAGCCAAGAAACCTGTATAAACAAATCTTTTTACTTTTTACTAATCTACGACCTCAGCCCAAATTCTGTTTAGAATTCCTTCCTAATTGAAGCCTCCAAGCATTTGTTTTCTTTGTCCTATCAACTCCCCACAAATTTATTGTCTCTGTCTAGAATGTATAAAATCTTCCTGGCTTGGTCATTTTTTTGGGTCTCAATTTTATTATTGGGTCTCTGTGCACACATAATTAATTATGTTTTTTTTCTTCTATTACCCTGTCTCATGTGAATTTAATTCTTAGATGAGCTTGAAGAACCTTGAAGAGTAGAGAGAAATTTTTCTTCCCCATTCTATCCTAAATTAACTTGACGAACTTCTTTCTGAGCCCCATCATCTCTTGAGGTATCTCAGTGCCCTCCCCTCTACCTCTGTGTTGATCCTTACCCTCCCCTAGGGCCCACCCAGACTTAATCTCAAAGACAATGTCTCCATTCAAGTCCTTTCCCTTTGCTAATTTTCTCCCACCGGAGTTTACCTGTCCTTCGCCCTAAAGTTTTAAGGTCTTATAAAATTCTTGGTAAATCAACCTTTTAAAGTTAACCATGTAAAAATATTAATGGCTGTGTATGTGTGTGTGTGTGTGTATGTGTGTGTGTCCAAGAATAATGAAAAGACAAGACACAGCCAGATTTATTGCTTCCTATAGCAAAAGAGAGTCTCTGTGAACACAGTAAATACTGCCGACCTTTTAGAATATTTGACAGTATGTGCTAGTAAACCAGCTTTGGAGGGGGTGGGGGAGCCTGACTTACAACACTTGCCAATTTCCATTGCGTAAATACTTTCATCCAGGCCTCAATTCAAACTGATGATTCAAAAATGGTGCACGAAATTCCTGACTATTTAACAATTGGTTCTTGCTTCTCCCAGAGGCTACCTATAGCATACCACCTGGTTGGGAAGCTTGGAGTTCAGGGATTGGTGGACCCCCAGAAATGTAATAGGATTAATATCATCTATAGGGACAGTGTTACTTGTTTGATACTGTTGTTGATTGATTGGTACTGAAGTGCATTCATCCCTGATTGGCTGGCTTTCAGCGGACTGACTGGTCCGCTGGCTAAGTTTTTACTGAGGTGAGTTGTCACTGAGCTATTGAACAGATTTAAAACTGGTTCTGACAGCTGCTTATTACTTCGATTACCTAAATTTTAATTCTTAAGGGTTACCCACATTAGATAATTTTAACACAGGCCTTTTTTTTTAATGACCACGCACAAACCTTGAAGATGCTTATTTTCTCTATGCATATATACATATATACATATATATCATATATACAGTACACAGAGGTGCATTAATTTGTGTGTAAAATTTATAGGATCATATACACACACATACACACATATCTATATACATATAATCTACCCTTACCACTGAGCATTTTTCTAACACATTTTTTCCCCTTGCTTCTGTCCCGCATTGCCTTTCCTGCCTTCCATTGGTGTGACTGAGTTTTTTCCGTTTTATCTTTTCTCACCTGGAAGTTATACAGCGTATTAGGTTGAACTAAATGAAATTGCTAACACAAGCCTTTCTTAGTAGTGACGGGACAATCTGGGACAACCAAAATGTCAACTAGGACAGTAGTTTTTGAATGGTCAGTAAAGCTAGGTAAAGACAAATTCCTACCAACATTAAAACAAACATATCCTGGGGTGCCTCAGTGGCTCAGTTGGTTAAGCAACTGCCTTCAGCTCAGGTCATGATCCTAGGGTCCTGGGATCGAGCCCCGTGTCAGGCTCCTTGCTCAGCAGGGAGCCTGCTTCTTCCTCTTACACTGCCTGCTACTCTGTCTGCTTCTGTGCTCTCTCTCACTCACTATCAAATAACTAATAAAATTTTTAAAAATAAATAAATAAAACAAACATATCCTGAAGAGATGTGTTCCTTCTATCTTTTTCTTTTATTTCCATTTCCATGCACTTCCATGAATCAGGCCTGACTAGATTATATTTGTGCAGGATTTTTGCCTCATTTTAGGGAGACAATCTAAGGTTTTCTCTTTGTCACTTGTCCTCCTAAGACTGCTGCTACAGTTAAACAGGAAACTGAAAATTTTAACAGAACACATGTTTGACCATCCCCAAAGGAAGTCTGTGCCTGATGTCTAGTAAGCATGGTCATTCTGCACCCTTCCCCCATTCCCCAAGCCACCCACACACATGCTGATTCTCTGGTCTATGAACCTGGAGTAGGAATTCTTTGTGAGCCAAAGCTGGAGGAAGCTTGGATTGTTACCCGTTATTTTCCTTAGCTCACACTAGGATGGCCTAAATACTTATTTTACTGTATTGTCTCTTATAACTAACTTTCAGCACAGTTTGAATCTGGTATCCACTTGCTGTCATCAAAAGCACCTCCATGTTTCTTTAGGAATGGAATCCTTTCTCTTATATCTCTTCTACCCCCTGCGCAGTCTCCTTTAAACCTACACCTGGAACTGGTGCCATGAATCCTCTCTTGGACTGCGTATACCCATCCAGGGGTTAGGAGTAGGGACCTGGGGGTGGCAAGAAGCCTGGGTTCAAATGTTACTTCTCACTGATCACCTGTGAGACCTCAGCAGGCGTCACTTCAGTGAACAACAGAAATTCCAACAATAGACTGAATTCCACATTCAGAGCAGAGGGGCCCATGGCTGCTGAGATGCCCCTAAAATTCAACTTATTCTTCTGTGTGAGGAACAGAGAATAAAGAAGCAGAGAATTTTGCAAAAAATGAATAAGCAGGAAGAGAACAGAACCAGACAGGGCCATACAGTTTGCTCTGTGTTCCCAAACTTCAGGCCCTGCCCCCCAACCCTGGTTCCCCACCAGCCTTACCAATCCCTCTTGTATCCCCCAAACTCTTCAAATTCAGGGGCTTTTCCTCAAAGCAAGCTACCTCTGATGTCTTGGGGTGACGGTCTTCTCCTGCCCTCTCTGTTCTAAGTTATTCTCCTGTTAGAAAGGCAGCCTAGCAACTGGCTGTGTGTCTGGACTCCAGAATAGACTGCCTGGGTCCCAGCTCTACCAGGACCTGCTTGGGCCGGTTGTTACCATAGTTGAGCCCCAGTTTCCTTATCTGTAATGTGGGATAATAACAGTGTCCTTCTTGTGTTGACATGAAGACTGAGGGGTTTACTATATGTCAGCTGGGACGCCAAGAGAACAGAGCCAGTGTTCTCTAAGAGCCCGCTGTCGTCATTATCCTGAGCTGCTCCCCCATATGGTCTTGTCTGTGGTCGCTTCTCCCGTCACAGCCCCTCTTAACTGTAGGTGCCCCAGATCCATCCTCAGTCTTCCTGCCAGCAACATCCCCTTTAGGGAATTCATCAGTTTTCCAAGTTTCAAGTATCCCCCTGTGCTGGTGAGCGTCCAATCAGTGTCTCTGGGCCCCTCACCTGGACTGCCTTTCCCTGTCTGCTTACATGTGTCATCTTCTCAAATCCAACATGTCCCTGTGTATGTTCCACATCTTCTCCATGCATCCTCTCCCCTCCCCCGTGTGTGATAGTGTCCTTCCACTTCTTCCAGCCTCCAGCTCTCATCCTCCCCTTCTCCCACTATCCAAGGTATTACCAAACCCTGTTGTTCTTCCTGTAACTTTTTTACCAGGGCAGACCATCACGCGGCTTCATAGCGGATGTCCCTTTGTTCAAGAAAAGTGCTTCTCGACTGGGCCGAATTGCCATATGGGTGGGATGTCCTTCGGTGAAATGAAGAGTGAGGGGCAGGTCTGCTCAGAGGCTGCCTGACCTTGAACTCTGTATGGTACATTCAGCATGGCTGGCTCCCAGCACTGAGTGCCAGCGGTATACACCAGCCCCCAATCCTGAGATGAGGGCAACTCAGACACATGCGCACATACGTGCACATAGGCACATCAACACACCCCACCCATGTCCAGGTGGCCTCTTCTGAAGGCGGGGGTAGGTATCACTAGCTCAGCTGAGAATCACTGAGTCTCTTCCAAATTGAATCCATCCTACGAACCCACCTCAGACGAACCTCAAAACCTGATCGCTTAAGCTGCAAGAACTTCTCCCTTCCTGCCTGCTCCCTGACCACCTCTTCATCCTGGGTCAGCCATGACTGGGCCAGTGCTCACCACCGCAATTCACTCTCACCCATCTCTTCCCCCCCCCGCCCCATTCCAGTGTGGTCTTCCCACCTTCTCAGCATCTTTCCCAAGGGTTCCATCCCTGCTTTTATGCTTTTTCTGCTCCTTTTGCTTGAGATGCCTCCCAACCATAGCTATTTGTGTCCTAGTAATCAGCCAGCCCTGACTGTCCTTTCCCTGTGGCCCCACCATGCCCCTCTGCCTCCTTGAAACCACTGATGATCACTTTGGCCCCTCATTCCTCACTAATTTTACCTGTTGATTGCCTTGTCTGCTAAACTCGACACCCAGCTTTGAGGACACAGCCGAGTGGTCTCTAAGCCACACAGCCTGGCCCATGGAAAAGTAGTGAGCCCCTCAACCAATGTCACTCTTTACATTTCCAAGTCCTTGTTTCAAACCTGACCATTTCCCCCACCAGCAGCCTGGGATGTGCCCCTTCAGGAAGATTTCAACAGCCAGAACAGGATTGGGGCCAGGGAAAATGTCAGTCCCTCAGCAGTTCTTTGACTCTTTATCCAGAAAACAAGGGGGGTTGGGGCTAAGCTGGTACTAAGCTGACCACCTGAGAGAAAAGACCTATCCCTGTCACATAGTTCTGTAATCTGTACAGTACACACTGCCGATGAAACTTCCCTGTGTGTGTTTCCTCCTCTCCACGAGCCCAGGTATCAATCGGTGCCCAGCAAAACAGCACAGAAGGTGGAAGCTAGGCAGCTGTGCCAGTATCCTTACCTTCTTCCACTGGGTGCAGGTCAGAGCTGTCTTTTAGGTCCTCATCCACCCAAGGACGGGCTTGGGCCCTGGCTCTAGTCTCCCCCTTTCTTCTCTCCATGTTTCCATCAGCGTTTTTAAAGATCCAGGCAATCAAAATGCAGACAACTGTTACCAAGAGTGGAGTCAGGAAAAACATGGTCGTAAGACTGACTCTGAATGGTGCCCACGCTTCCCACAGGGCATTTAAACAAACAGAGCCAGACGAGGAATGCTGGGGGATGGGATGAAGAAGAGAGAGGTGTGCGGCTGTGGGAGGGACCTGGTGAACTCTGGGACTCTAGGAGGACTTTGCAAAGGAGCAAAGATCACAGCGTGTGCCTCCAGGGTGTGTTGTCGGGTTGGAAATTCACAGGTGCATCCCCCTTTTAAAACCGTGCTCTATCAATATATTCCTGGACAATAATTGCCGGATCTGAGGAAATACGTGAATGCACCACATCTTGCTAACAGTGGTCTAAGGTGTTTGGTTTTCCTCCTGTATAACTTTTCCCTGAGAGCCCTGTGTCTTCAACTTGCCAGAAGCCAGGAATCACCTGGGGGTCTTGTTTTTTTTTTTTTTTTTTTTTTAATATTTTTTATTTAATTATGCAACAGAGAGAAATCACAATCAGGCAGAGAGAGAGAGAGAGAGAAGCAGGCTCCCCGCTCAGCAGAGAGCCCGATGCGGGACTCGATCCCAGGACCCCGAGATCACGACCTGAGTGAAGGCAGTGGCCCAACGCACTGAGCCACCCAGGCCCCCTGGGGGTCTTGTTTTTAAAAGAGATTCCTAGGCGCCAACTCAGATCTAGAGAAAGAAAAGGTCTGGAGGGGAAAAGGTAATCTGCATTTTAAAAACAGCATATTTATGAAACACTGCCCTACGGCTTTGAACTTTTTTAAAGGACGCCTGAGACAACAAATAAAGCAAAGAAATTATCTTATTTTGCATTAGAGAAAAACTTTTAGATCCAGGAAAAGTGATCCCAAATCATTAAAAATGATGGTTTGGTTAATTACATAACTTAGATAGGATTTGTTTGTTTGTTTTTATTTTTAAGCAACTGTCTTGGAATTTGCTGAACAAATGTTGGTTTGGGTCCCTATAACAAAAATACCTTAGGCAAAGTGGCTTAAAAAGAAATTTTTTTCTTACCTTCCTTGAAGCTGGGAAATCCAAGATCACAATGGGGCCCAACTTGGTTCCTAGTGAGGGTGTTCTTCCTGATTTGGAGGTGGATGATTTCTTCCTGTGTCTTTACATGGCAGAAAAGAGAGACCATCTCTTTCATGTCTCTTTTTACAAGGGCACTAATGTCACTGATGAGGGCTCCACTCTCATGAACTCACAGAAACCTAAGCAACTCCCAAAGACCCCCCCTCCTTATACCATCAACATGGGGGGTGAGGCTTAGAGCTTCAACATTTGAATTTGGGGGTGGGGGATACAAACATCCAGTCTGTACCAGCAAGATACCCAACTATGTATAATATGATATCATTGGATTAAAACAGCAGGAAATACTATATATTTAAATGTGCTTGTATATTCATAACATTTCATGAAGGATTATACCACAAATTTAAAATAGTGGTTATATTGGGACTTCTCTGTACTAGTTTTGCAATTTCTTCTGAGTCTATACATAACAGTGGCTACTTCTTTTGGATGGGTGTGGTATTGGATTGAGGGGACAAGGGTGGGAGAGTGAATTATTACTGAATACTATTCCATAATTTTAAAATTTAACTATTATGATTATATTACCTATTCAAAAATTAAACACATGTTATTTAAATAGTCCTTTTATGTTTTGTTTTGTTTTATTATACATTTTAACATTTCTTTTTGTAAGAGACAACTATTCTTTTAATAGCTGTTGTACTTGTCCTAACTCCAGAGAGTGGTGTAAGATTGTGGGCAAAGTTTACGATGAAAAACCCGGACTCCAGAGGAGACACTGTCGTTGGGATGGCGCTGGCTGCCATGTCCACAGCTTTTTGAAGGGAAGACCCCTCCCGAGCTCCTCTGAAAGGACATCAGAGGCGACCGTGTATCGTCCAAGTAGATCCAACCCCACACCTGACCCAAGGCAGCTGGTCCGTGTGATGTGTGGCAAATCCATGCTGGGACCAGCTCACCTTTTCATCCCACCAAAAGTACAGAAAAAATAAACCACTCAGTCGCAAGGGAGGTGCAGACCAAACATGCAGGGAGAAAAATAACCTGGAAGGAAGAAGCACCTTTCAGGTCATGAGGAAAGACAGACGAAGGGACCACTGGCCGCAAAGGCTTCCTGGCAGGTCCCACGTCTTAGCTTCGTTTCAGCCCACAGGGCTCCTTATCCTCAAAGGATAAGAGTGAGTCTCTGTTTCTGCAATCACAGAGCTCAACTCTGATCAGTGCCAGGACAAGATGGAGCCAGGGAGATGGGGGGATGGGAGAATGGGAATTCACTATAGCACGGTGGTTTGTGGTCATACGGAACATGCGCAGTCTCCGCGCCTCCCCCTCCCCCATCTCACGGTGGAAGTGAGTAGCACATGGTGTGCAGTGGCTGGTTGGCTCATTAAGGTGTAGCTTATATCTCTTTGGTTTCAGACCATTGGCCGGCAAAACAAGTCTTTAGAAAAATTCTGAAACCATCAATAACCTAAAAGGATAAAAAAAAAAAGCTGAATAGACGTTTTTCATCATATTTGGCAACTTGCAGTGGGAAAAGAAGACCCTTACCCTGGATTGCTTGGCTGAAGGCAGTAGGGTGATCATTTCTTCCTTCCTTCCTTCCTTCCTTCCTTCCTTCCTTCCTTCCTCCAACATATTTTTGAGGATCAACATGAAAGGTATTGCATTAGATGCTAGCGATAAAATGGTGGGTAGAACGGAGGGCATATGCCATGGTGGAGCCATAGGCTAAGGGGGAGGCAGACAGGATCCAATGTCGTGGATGTCACAGCTCAATTTCCTAAGAACTATTAGGGGGCAGAACAGAGCATGGTTTGGCCAAGACAGTGAAATCAAAGGTTTTCCAGAGGAGGGAACAGTTGAGTTGAGGTTGGAACCATGAGTGGGAGATAATTAGGTGGTGAGAGGAGAAAAAAACCTTCCAGTCAGAGGGTGGGCAAGGCCTGTGTTTTGGAAGGAGATGGCACCTTTGGGGATTGGACACAGGGGATGCAGGGATCAGCTGATGCTAGATGATGCTGGGTTTTGTGGGTCACATAAACAATTGTTTTCTTTACCCTAAATGGATGGGAAGGAGGGTGGCGGACAGGTCAGTGGAAATTTATTTTTATTTTTATTATTTTTTAAGATTTTATTTATTTGACAGAGATCACAAGTAGGCAGAGAGGCAGGCAGAGAGAGAGAGAGGAGAGAGAGGAACAGAAGCAGGCTCCCCGCTGAGCAGAGAGCCCGACGCGGGGCTCGATCCCAGGACCCCGAGATCATGCCTGAGCCGAAGGCAGAGGCTTTAAGCCACTGAGCCACCCAGGCACCCCAGAAATTTATTGAGTGCTTACGAGCCACTCTTAGCACTTTTTATGTATTAACTCACATATGCTTCACCACAACCTGTGCGATAATTCCCATGGTACAGATGAAGAAAGGGATAAGGAGGTCAAGTAATATGCCCAAAGTCAGTGTTATACAAATGGGTCAGTAATAACCCCTGTCTATTGGCCTAAAATCTCTCCATGTCATTTACTTTTCCATAGCAAGCTAGGATCATTAACCCAAAATGCACTGGAGCCAAACTAACTTGGCTGGGGAAGGGAAGGTGGAATTTTAGAAACTGAATGTTTGTATCCATCCTCTCTCCCTCCCATTCATATGCTGAAACCCTGATTCCAGTGTGATGGTATTGGGAGGTAAGGCCTTTGGAGGTATTTAGATCAGGAGGGTGCAGGCCTCATTGTGAGATCGGTGCTCTTAGAAGAGACCACAGAGCTAGCTAGCTCTCTCTCCCACGTGAGCACACCGCATGAAAGTGGTCACCTACGAATCAGGAAGCAGGTCGTCACCAGACACCAAATCCACCAGCTTCTTGATCTAGGACTTCCCAGCCTCCACAACTGTGAGAAATTCATGTCGGTGGTTGAAGCCACTCCTTCTGTGGTATTTTTGTTACAGCAGCCTGAGCTGACTAAGAAATGGCTTTCCATGGCTCATGCTTAGCTGAGGAAGAACACAAACAAGAAGTTTAAAAATATGTATAGCACAGAATAAAGGAATGAAACAGGTGTGCTCAGGTGAAGAGTGAGACGGAGAAAGAGTACAGAGGAGCCAAGGCAGTGAATGGTGGTATCTGGCAGGAAGCAACCCAGCTCCCAAGCTTCAGTATCCAAGCCACCTCTTATCCCCAAGCACCTTGTGGTGCTGATCTCAGCAAAGGGTAGCCTACCCGAGGTTCTTGTTCTTAGATTCCTACGTGCCTATCTCCGTTCACGCCGTGTGAATCCCTACGATACTCACCTGAGCTAAGTGGGTCTTCACAGTTCTTTACAACCAACACAATCCCATGACCAGGCTTCCCACTCATGATAAAGTCAGGACAGTGAAATTCTCCATAATCACTACCCAACTTTATAGTAAAGGTTTCTGTTAATATCACAGTTTCAAATCAGTTTTACTTTGGAAACAGAGCTTGATGTGCTATGAGACAAGATGACATATGGCTGATTTGGGGGCGGCCCCATTCATCTCTCTACTTTGAGTAGTCCTAAACCATCCTGGGGAATAATTGTTGTCTCCATGCTTTGCCTTATCAAGGTAGGAGCAGGGAGTGAGCCCTGAGGGTAGAGTCCTTGCCGCGTGGTGTGGGACACTTCACACCATTTAGGATGCTTATTTTGTATTACTCACTTCAGACTCATTTTCCATTTTAATTATTTCATTTCCACAGTGGGGCCAAAAACTAAGTTTTGCTATCTAGACAATTCCACAGGAAACATCCTATCTCCCTATTTCTGCCCTTGCTTTTCCAAGCCCAGCTCACGCAGCCATTCTGGTTGGACCATTCTCAACCTTTCTCTATGCCCCTTTGAGTAATTCCAAAATCTCTTGGGATGTTCTTATGTGGTTGGGATTGGGGGAAGGATTACCTCTCTCATTCACTGTTTGCCTTATATATGTGTACATTATTTGAATTTTTTTCAACTGATATGTACAGTTTTGTATTTTTTTTATTTTGATAAAATATAATGATGTAGAACTTACTATTTTAGTCCTTTTTAAGTGTACAGTTCAGTAGTATCAAGTATATTCACAATTGTACACTCATCACTATGATTTCTAGAACTGTTTCATCATCCCAAACAAAAGCCCCCATCATCCCAAACAGAAACAATTAAGCAATAACCGCCCACTTCTCCCTTCCTGGCCCCTAGTAACCTCTACTCCTCTTCTCATCTCTACGATTCTGACTACTCCACCTCATACAGGTGGAATTGTACAATATTTTTCCTTTTATGACCATGTCTTTTACTTAGCATAAGGTTCAAGGTCCATCCATGTGTTAACATGCATCAGAATGTCATCCCTTTTTATGGCTTACATGGGCTATGTTTATAACTAACAAATAGATACTAAATCGATACTACATAAATCCTTTGTGGGGTTTTAAAAAGACCATTACAGTACCATGGGATGAAGGCCATGGTAACTGTTAGCTGTGAACTCAGGCGCCCTCATTCAGTTTCACACAAGATTCCCAGAAAACATAAAGCTTTTCCTGAGAAGACTCAACCTCTTCTGTGACAGTGTTACTCGAGGAACTTGTGACGGAATGATGTAATCAACTTGTTCTCTTCCTTTAAAAAGTCGTACTACAGAAATAAATAAATAAATAAATAAATAAATAAATAAATCAGTTGACCCAAACAGTGTGTGTAGTCACTTGGTTGGTTTATCAGAATTTACATTCCAGTGCATGCCATATAGTCCCTTTTATGACCGGTAATCAAGAGCAGATGGGCTGGTCAGTCTGCAGACCATCCTGTGAATAACACTATGCTAGAAAACACGTTTTCCCAAGACATGATTTTTAACTTCCAGAGCTATTGCTAAATCTGATTGACTCTGTCCCCACTTATTTCATGTTTCGAAATTCCACAAGTGTATTTGCAGAAATCACATGAAACGAAAGAGAACTTTCTAGGAAAGCGACTTCTTGGGGGCATTGAGTGAGGTAACACGGTTCTAATGGTTCACACAGCAAACAGTTACAAGCATTTCCATCATATACTCATTTAGCAAGTGTTCTAGCAAGTGTTTGAGTGAAAGGTTTAAAATAGGATATTCCTGTGTCCGCACTGTTATCATATCTCAGTTTAAGTGTGAAGTTGGGAAAAAACAGGTTTCAACAATGTTTTATTTACTTGTTTTTTTTTTTTTAAATAAACTCCCATATCTCTGTATCATGCAAAGCATTGTAAACATCAAATGTTTATTGAAACTTTTTCCTGTATGGTGTCTCAGTAAGGCATGGTGTCTTGACCATAATAAGCTCCCTATAAATATTAATTCAAGGTTTCAAGAGTGGAAGGGATGCTTTTAAAATGTTTCTAAGGAAGATGAATATGGCCACAAAATCAGGTGCCGATAAAAACCGTGGATAGGAAGGCTAGCTGAGGAGGGACGGCAACCTCCCCAGAGGAGGGCTCACAGAGCCTCATCCAGGGGCATTTGGGGCTGGGAAGGGGAAACAGAGGCACACAGTCCAGAGGAGGTGGATTTGACAAAATCCAGACATGGGGGTTAGAGAATAAGAATCAAAATTTACAATCCCCCTTCTCAGAGCAACTCTGCTTGTTCTCACCCAGGCTTTGTCTCACTCCTTCCTTGCCCTGGGGGACAGAATGCGGGATCCTGGGCTTCCTGTGCCATTTAACCCAGTGAGCCTTGTAGTGGAGTCACTGATGATCTCCCTGGAAGAGAGACTCTCCACTAGAAAAAGCTCTCAAGAAAAGAGCTTGAAAGAAAAACTGGAGAATGTTCTGGAATGTGATTCATCAAGTGCGACTGTCTCTGCCCCTATCAAAACAGGACTTCTGAGTTGGGGATTTTCCAAGTGTTTCTTTCCCTCCCCCAAGCAATATCCACACAACACTGCCAGGTCATGGGTTGGGGTCCACAGAAGAAAAACGACAGGATTTCTCCAACCACTGCATTATAGTATGTTTTCAAAACCATGCCTTCATTTGAAAGAACTTAGCCACAAACCAGATGCATCCATTCTAGACAAGATGACAAAAACATTGTGAAATTCGTCTCAATTTTTTTAAATAGAAAATGGCATGTTCCAGAACAATATTCTGTAGCATTTGCCAATACTGAATTTGCTCTCCCAATAGAGACTTATTATCACTTTTCTGTAAAGTAAAAAAGAGGAAGTCAGAACTAGTGCTTGTTGCTCAACCTTACTTCTTTGAGAATAAATTATGAGGCATTATTTTGACAAAATAGGGTGGCTCTTGATAAAGGCATTGGTTGCTTGAAATTTAAGGTGATGCCTTGTATATTGGTTTCCTGGGACTGTTGCAACAAAGTTCCCTAAGCTGACTGGCTTAAAACAACAGAAATGTACTGCTTACAGTTCGGGATGCTAGAAGTCTGAAATTAAGGTATCAGCAGGATGGTGCTCCCTCTGAGAGCTCTAGAGGAGAATCTGTTCTAGAACTTTCTCTTTGCTCCTGGTGGTTGCCAGCAATCCTTGACGCTCCTTGGTTTGTAGACACCTCATTCCAGTCTCTGCCAACAGAGACACCTGGGGTACCCTCTTTACATCATCTTTACATCCTCTTCCTTCTATAGATGTCTGTCTCTGTGCTGTTTCTTCTCATCTTAAATGGACACCAGTCAAGGGCACCTGGTGGCTCAGTCAGTTTAGCGTCTGCCTTTGGCTCAGGTCATGATCTCAAGGTCCTGGGATCGAGCCTCAATCTGGCTCCCCACTCAGCAGGGAGTCTGCTTCTGCCTCTCCCTCTATCCCTCTTTCCACTCATGCTCTCTCTCTCTCTCTGTGTCAAATAAATAAATAAAACCTTAAAAAAAAAAAAAAAGACACCAGTCCTTTTGGATTAAGGCCCACCCTAATGACCTCATCTTAACTCAATTATATCAGCAAAATCCCTATTTCCAAAAGAGGTCAGTTCACAGGTTCCAGGTAGACATGAACATATTCTCTTTTGGAATATATTTCAACCCGTAACACCTGGTAAAATGGAAGTAAAGACATTTCAGTCTGTTTCCTTTGAGATTAAGTTCATTATCCATGCAGATATAATTCAATATGGGGAAATCTTAATATATTACAATAATTAGTCAAATTTTAAAATTGTGTAGTAGTCTTCAAAGATTTCCAAAAGCTATCTGAGATTACTCACTACCCAACATGATTTTTAGGAACTTCTTTAGAAACCAACAATTTAAAAATATTTGTTTAACATGGTTTAGAGAAATCATCTTAAACTGAATCAACATTTTTAATGATAAATACTAGAAGAAATGTTATTAAAATCACAAATCATGTATAAAGTGGTATATTGCTCAGCCATGAAAAAGAATGAAATCTTGCCATTTGCAATACATGGCTGGAACTACAGGGTATTATGGTAAGGGAAATAAACCAGTCAGAAAGACAAATACCACATGATTTCACTCATATGTGGAATTTAAGAAATAAAGCAGATGAACTTAGGGGAAGGGAAGAAGAAATAAAATAACATGACATCAGAAAGGCAGACAAACCATAAGAAGATCTTCACTCTGGGGAACAAACTGAGGGTGGCTGGAGGGGAGGTGGGCAGGGGGGATGGGGTAATTGGGTGATGGGCATTAAGGAGGACACTTGATGGAATGAACACTGGGTGTTATATGCCACTGATGAATCACAAAATTCTACTTCTGAAACTAATAATACTATGTGTTAATTAATTTATTTTAAATAAAAAAAAAAGAAATCAACGTGCAAAAAAAAAAAAGGTAGGAAGGAAGGGACAGAGGGAGAAAGGGAGAGAAATGG
This sequence comes from Meles meles, assembly GCF_922984935.1. Taxonomy (NCBI): domain Eukaryota; kingdom Metazoa; phylum Chordata; class Mammalia; order Carnivora; family Mustelidae; genus Meles; species Meles meles. The sequence goes on from NC_060070.1 coordinate 16,599,387, forward strand.
GGGCTAAATTCCCCATTTGAGTTTTACCAATAATAAAACTAATATTTGTGTTCCCATCTGTCTAACTCCTGGGTCTATCTCTGAGTTCCAAGCAGCAGAGAGAGAGAGGTGAGCATTACACTCAAATCCCAGCAATAGATATTTTTTTAAATCTTTATTTTATAGAAGAGATCAAGCAACACATGTGAAGACAAGAGGGGCCACCATGTTCACACCTGCTGGGAGCCCATGGTATGAATGGCGCCTTCCTAGAATTGCCCTGTGCAGACCTCTGTCTTCCACTGTGGCTACAACGGTTCTGGTGCCTCTCAAAAAGAGCATCCCAGGAAGGGAACTTCTGGGCCACAAGGTAGAGAGACATTCAGCTTTCCAGAATAATGCCAAACAGGCTTCCTGGGATCCTACTAGCAGAGTAGAATGTTAAAAATATTATTCCATCTTTTGCAAAAGACTTTATTAAGAGACTTCTGCAGGGGTGGTTTTGCACTAAGGTAGAGAGACTGGGCTCCTCTCTGAAGACGACAAGGAAAGTGGGGATTGATAGCCAAGATGTGGGGTGGGTCAGTGGATAGAAAATTATTAAGAGGACATACCAAGGCTAGAGAGATTCTTGATAGAGTCAACAGGATTCTTGTTGAAAGCAGGCCAGGGGTAAAAGATACCAAGGGTGGAATGAGGTATTGATCAGATAGCAAGGGTGGGGGATTTTTGCTAAACTGATCCAGAGGATTCTTACTAAAAGTTGGACTAAGAGGACAAAGGACACAGCCCCAGGTCTGGACCTAGCTGAGAAGAAGGCTCAGGGAAACATGACTCAGTTTTGGTTAAGCAGAAAGTCTTTGTCAATAAGTTTCCTTTATGCATATCTTCATCAACATGTGACATGTGACACTGTCCTTGGAGTAGCATACACTTGCCTGGATGAGTGAGTTTTTGACAGGTCAGGGAGGAATCTCAGAAGGTAGATGGGTTGGAGCCATATTGCTTCTGGTCAAGAGCTTGCATGGTAGGGGATGAATCCCATTGGTCAAGAGGCTGCTGAGGGCACCATGGAGGACAGGACCTGGAGAGAACTGAAGGAGGTCAAGTTGGAGCTGGTTTCCTCCTTCATGAATTTGCTGTGGGCCCACCTCTCACCAGGGCACCTGGACCAAGAAGCACTTTTTCTGTAAAGGAGCCGTAGAATAAATCAAAGGAAGAACATTTGATTAAATGATTATAAAAAAAATTTAAAACCTCTGTATATCAAAGTAGCACATACAAAATTAAAGGACAATTGAATTAGAACACAGCCATCAGGAATATGACCAAGAAAAAATAGACTTCACGTATTAAAAGTGTGAGCAAACTCATATAAGAAAATCATCAGATTCAAATAGGCAAAAAGACAATAGAAAAGTAGCACAAGAGAAATACATTAGTCTAGAAATATAAAGAATGTTCAAATTCAATAGGGAAGTAATATAAACCATAAGACACCAGGTTTAATTAACCAACTCAGTACACCAACCCAGTCAGACCTTAACCCCCTCATTTGAACCACATTAAAATACAATATTCAAGGTTGGCAAGACCAGGGTAAAAAGTCTTTCTTGTTTCAGATACATCTGAGGTATGTAAGTTATACAGCTTTAATGAAAAGAAAATTTCCAATATTTAGTAAATGTCTTTTGAAGAGTTGTTTTAAATGAGAAATTTCTCTTTTAGGAATCAATCTTAAAGAATCTGAAACACAGAAGTAACTGTTTACCCAAAATGTTCATTTCACTACTATCTATAATAAAGGATTAAAAACAATAATAAACAGCAAAGATATACAGGTGATGAAGCAAGTCGTGATAGACTATTAAAAAACAAATTAAGGGACACCTGGGTGGCACAGTCGGTTGAGCATCTGACCCTTGGTTTCAGTGCAGGTCATGATCTCAGGGTAGTGAGACCGAGCCCCATGTCTGTCTCTGTATTGAGGGCAGAGTCTGCTTGAGACTACCTCCCCCGCACTTTCACTCTCCCGTTCTCTAATAAATAATTAATTAGTAACAAATTAAAATAATGTTTTATGAGAATTTAATAATATAGGGAGATGAGTGGGAAAATATAAGAAAAAATACATTAAATAGAAAAGAGCAGGAAGTGAAAAAATATATGACAAAATTTTAAATATAAGCTAGAGCATAAGATCAAACTTTAAATTATATTCTAGGTTAATATTAGAAATCTGCATAGAAAAATACAGGACAGGCGTCAGAACATTAATGTGATTATTTCTGATGATTTCTGATGATTTCTGAGTGGTATTGGTTTTTAATGTTCTCAGTCATATTTTCAACATTTTCTATATTTTCAACCATCAAGATGTAATATTCCTATGGATCTTAAAGGCAATATACTCCCTAAAATATAAGACTTGAATACATAAGAATTCCTTTTGTGATGTTCTGGGAACTAGAATTACTTAGAGAGCAGGTGTTATGTCATGGGCCAGATTGCCTGAGTTTCAGTCCTGGACTTACCAGGTACCAGCAGTGTGACCTTGAGCGAGTCACTTAACCTCTTTGTGCCTCAGTTTCCCCCTCTGCAAACTTGGGGCAACAAGAGTCCCCCCTTCGTGGGGTTGTGTGAGAGGCAAAAGAGTTAACATAGTGAGCTGTATAGCGCATGCCCTAGGAAAGACAGCCATTATTCTGACTCAGGAAAAGGAGGAAGAGTTTCACCTTCTATGCTCCTTGAAAGCAAGGCCCATTTCTCTTAGTTCTTTTACATCTGTAACGCCCTCTACCTGCTCCCAGACAAAAACCTTCATAATAAGTATAGAATCCATAGTGATGTGCTATACAGCCAAAGGTTAGTGACTTCTTGCCATTCCTCTTACTCCTTTACTTGAGTATTGTGACCATCAGAAGTGACCAGTCCACCATGGGCAGTTGGTGTGTGAACACAGCTCTCCCACCATCACCATCACACCATCATCCTCCATTGCATAGCGCTATTATTCAGCATATTCAATCAGATATTAATGAAAGCAAATCCCAAATCAACCACTTAGCTTTTCATCAGAAAGTTCTGCATTCCTTTTGCCCTTTGATCAGCAACAATAGCTGCTGTGTCCACAAAGGCTGGTTGTCAAGGGCCTCTCCTTGCTGTTGTGAACAGAGAAGAGCTACTTGACCATGGGTGCTGGGCAAGGAATGCTGGAATGTGACCCAAAGAAGGCTGTAGGAACATCTGTTCTGGATTTCCAAAGCTGGCGAGTGGTATGTGAAAAGGATTGCATTCAAGGGGAGCTGCTGATGTCTGGGAGAGAATCAAGTTCTCCAAGCAAAGTGACATGGAGGATGGTGATGGGAATCTGAGTAGGGAGATGAAGAGGGGGAAGGGAGGTCTGGGAACAACAGCCACCCAATGAGAGACAATTATTGAGCAATGGGACTGGATACTGTCCTCCATGCTGGGACTGTGGTCATGGCAAACAGGTGGCGTGACATGATGGGTTCCCCTTTGAGAGTCCTGCGGGTGCTGCCAGCAACTCAGCCCAGCTGTCAGCCCTGGAGAGTCTTGCCTCATGTCACACAGCCCTCATCAACTGTCAGTTGGGTAGAGATCCAAAGGCTTGGGCATCCAATCCAATCTGGTCAGTTTTGGAGAGTCGTCTCATCTTGATTCCCTGTGGGGCATCTGTCGAGATGGCATCATGGTCCCATGGTCCTTCTGCCCAGTGAAATCTCTCCCCTTCCCTTCCACAGTGTTGATCCCAGAGCTCCCTGATAAAGGTCTGCAGGGAAATCTCTACCTCAGAGTCTGTGACAGTCCCTGCTCCCCTCCCACAGAGCTTACATCCTAGCGGGAGATAGAGAAAGTGAACAAGCAAGCAAACCAATAACTTTAGAAGAAAATAAGAACTAGAAGGAACATGAAATAGGGAGAATTTGTAAGCAGGGACAGGATAGGGCTAAGGGAACCAGGGAAGGCCTGTGAGGAAGGGACTTTGGGTTGAGACAAAGAGCATGGGAGAAGTCAAAGGCCAGGATTAGCAAGTGTTTGCCAAGCAGGAAGAAGTCACTGACCCTGGAGTGATCCAGGGTGAGTTGGAGAACACAGAGTTGGAAAGAGCCTTTCCACATAGGAGCTCACAGGCATAACAAGGAGTGTGGGTTTCATCCTGGCTGAATGAAAAGACCCAGGAGGGTTTTAAGTGCTCAGAGACCTGATCTAATTTAGGTTTTTAAAAGATTATTCTTGCTGCTGGGTGGAAAATAGATTGCAGAGAAGTAAGAATAGAAACAGGGAGACTATTCAAGAAATTTCTCCTTAATCCAGGTCACTGCTTCTCAAAATACAAGCCGCAGCCCATTAATGGGTAATGCAATCAATTCAGTGGTTATGAACGACACTTTTAAATGAAATAGCCTAGGCTAGATTTGAAGAGAATAAAATAGAGGAGAAAATTGAGTGTGTGATATTCAGTAAGAATAAATATCATTTTATGATACTTAATGGGCTTATAGTTTTATACATCTGTATTGGTTCAAGGCTGATTGATTGCTATCTACGGGTTGTGTCAATTAACCAAGACCAGAAAAAAAAAATGACTTATAAAGGAAGGAGAGTTGACAAACAACGGAGGGGATGTGATGGTCAGTGGGGTCAGAGAGGCCTGAGAAGTAGCAGGGAAAACAGCACGTGCCCTAGAGGTACAAAGACCAGAGTAAAGCCCAGAACAAGACAAGGTTGTCCAGGGGGGTAGAGGGCAGCTGGAGTGAGCTGCTGCCTCCGGTACGTTGGCCTTTGATGCAGTATCAATCTCACTGGAGGCAAAATGTTCTGTTTTATTTGAAAAAGAAAAGGCGAGGGGTGGCTTCTGCAGGGGGATGGCTGACCCAACCACAAGATGGCGGGCACGCGCTTAGGGAAGGTCTCGGCTCCTCTGCGGGTGGCAAGTTCCATGGTTTCCCCAGGTGAAAGAACAGTGGCGTCCGAGCAGCAAGACCTGAAAGCGATGCCGACGGTAGTATTTGCAGGAAACTGAAGAACTCCGTGAGCTGGCATTCCAGACGCCGAAGAGCATTGTTTCATACACAGGTTCCACAAGTCATTCATTCCACAGTATGCTCTTCCATGAAAAAGGACTCTGGACTCCTAAGTTGGGGAAAATTTGGATCCTGTATCCTTCTTGTTGTGCGTTCAGTTGTATCCCCCTAAAAGATATGCTGAAGTCCTAATCCCAGTACCTGGACATCTGACCGCATTTTTAAAATACAGTCATTCGTCTCAGATGGAATTAGGTAAACTGACGACAAGGTCACTGTAGAGTAGAGTGGGCCTCAAACCCTATATGACTGGTGTCCTCAGAAGAGGAAGCAAGACACAGAGACACAGAGACATGGGAAGACAGGTGATGACAGATGCAGAGATTAGAGTGACGTGTCTTCAGGCCACGGGAGGCCATGGATCGCTGGGAAGCACCGGGAGCTAGCAGAGAGGCAAGGAAGGATCCCTTCCTCCAAGCTTCTGAGGGAACATGGCCCTGCCAACACCTTGCTTTCAGACTTTTCGCCTCCAGAGAGACAATAAATCTCTGTTTATTAAATCTCTTTTTAGTTCCAGCGCTTGGTGAAAGCGGCCCTAAGAAACTAACACACTAGACATCACATTCGATGCAAAGCAACCCATGCCCTTTGGAAGGAATGTATCTCTCAAGAGCCTCAACTTACATAATGCATACTGAAGACCTATGAAGACCACGGCTTGAGACCCACAGATCTAGAATATTCCTTAAAAGAAACTGTTCTTTTTTTCTTTTTCTTTTTTTTAGTGGTTTAAAACAATAATAAATTTATAATAAATAAATAAATAATAATGAAACAAAAATAAATTTCAGACACTTTCTTTGGATCAGGAAGTTAGGAGTGGCTTAGCTGTGTCTTTATGTCCAGGGAAGGGTCTCTCAGGAGGCTACAACGAAGCCACTTGCCTGGAGCTACCATCTGCTGCAGTGTCCCTGGCGTGAGAGGATCTTTTCATAAGAGGCTCACTCACCGGGCTTAGGGAAGAGATCTCAGTTCTCTGCCATGTGGATCTCTCCAAAAGTTTGCTTGAGTATGCTCTTTGCAAAGCCACAGACTGGTTTTTCGTTCATTTTTCAGTTTTTATATTAATTAGCCTGTGTTCCTGAGGCCTTTGCTCCTTGATCCACATCCCCTATTTCCCCCATCCCCCCAGTACCCTCCCCTCGAGTAACCATCAGTTTGTTCTCTGTAGTTAAGAGTCTGTTTCTTGGTTTGTATCTCTCTCTGTTTTTTTCCCTTTGCTCTTTTGTTTTGTTTCTTAAAATCCACATAGGAGTGGAATCATACTTGTCTTTTTCTGGTTGATTTATTTCACTTAGCAGTATACTCTCTAGCTCCATACATGTCATTGCAAATGACAAGATTGCATTCTTTTTTATGGCTGAGTAATTGAATATCTATCTATCTATATAGATATAGGTATAGATATAGACACAGATATAGATATAGTATACGCTACATCATCTTTATCCATTCATCAGTTGATGGACACTTGGGCTGCTTCCAGATCTTAGCTATTGGAGATAATGTTGCCATAACATAAGGGTACATGTATCCCTTTGAATTAGTGCTTTTGTTTTCTTTGGGTAAATACCCAGTAGTGTGATTGCTGGATCATAGGGTAGTTCTATTTTTAACTTTTTGAGGAACCTCCTCACTGTTTTCCAGAATGACTACCACTGTTGGCATTCCCACCAACAGTGCATGAGGTTTCCTTTTTCACCACATCCTCGTCAACTCCTGTCATTTCTGTGTTTCTGATTTTAACCATTCTGACTGGTGTGAGCTGACATTGTAGTTTTGATTTGCATTTTGCTGATGAAGAATGATGTTGAGCATCTTTTCCATGTGTCTGTTGGTCATCTGAATGTCTTCTTTGGAGAAATGTCTGTTCATGTCTCCTGCCCATCTTAAATTGGATTATTTGGGGGAGGGTGAGTTTTATAAGGTCTTTGTATATTTTGGATACTAACCTTTTATCAGATATGTCATTTGCAAATATCTTCTCCCATTCTGTAGGTTGCTTTTTAGTTTTGTTGATTGTTTCCTTTGTTGTACAGAAGCTTTTTATTTTGATGTCGTCCCAATAGTTTATTTTTGCTTTTGTTTCCCTCACTTTAGGGGACCTATCTTGGAAAAAGTTACTATAGCCAATGTCAGACAAATTACTGCCTGTACTTTTTTCTAGGATTTTATGGTTTCAGGTCTCACAATTACGTCTTTAGCCCATTTTGAATCTTTTTTTCTTTTTTGTTTTTTTAAGATTTTATTTGACAGAGAGACACATAGCAAGAGAGGGAACACAAGCAGGGGGAGAGGGAGAGGGAAAAGCAGGCTTCCCGCTGATCAGAAGCAGGCTAGCCCATGTGGGGCTCGATCCTAGGACCCTGGGATCATGACCTAAGCTGAAGGCAGACGCTTAATGACTGAGCCACCCAGGTGCCCCTTTAACCCATTTTGTATTTATTTTTGTGTATGGTGTAAGAAAGTGGTCCAGTTTCTTTCTTTTGCTTGTAGTTGTTCAGTTTTTCCAACATCATTTGTTGAAGAGACTGTCCTTTTCTGATTGGATATTCTTTCCTGCTTTGTCAAAGATTAGTTGACCATATAATTGTGGGTTATCTCTGGGTTTTCTATTCTGTCCCATTGATCTAGATGTCTGTTTTTGTGCCAGTGTCTAACTGTCCTGATCACTGTAGCTCTGTAATATAATTTGAAGTCCAGAATTGTGATGCCTCCAGCTTTGCTTTTCTTTTTCAAGTTTGCTTTGGCTATTTGGGGTATTTTGTAGTTCCATACAAATTTTAGGGTTGTTTGTTCTAGCTCTGTGAAAAATGCCATTGGTATTTTGATAGGTATTGCGTTAAATGTATAGATTGCTTTGGGTGGTACAGACATTTAACAATATTTATTCTTCCAGTCCATGAGCATGGAATGTCTTTCCATTTCTCTCATCGAGTCATCTTCAATTTCTTTCATCAGTTTTTATAATTTTCGGAGTACAGGTCTCTTACCTCTTTGGTCAGGTTTATTCCTAGGTACCTTATTATTTTTGGTGCCATTGTAAATGGAATTGTTTTCTTAATTTCTCTTTCTGCTGCTTCATTATTGATGTAGAGAAATGCAACGGATTTCTATACATTGATTTTGTATCTGTGACTTTACTGAATTTATCAGTTCTAGAAGTTTTTTGATGGAGTCTTTTGTGGTTTCTATATAGTATCCTGTCACCTACAAATAGGAAAGTTTTACTTCTTCGCTACCCACTAGGATCCCTTTTATTTCTTTTTCTTACTAGATTACTGTAGCTAGGACTTCCAGTACTATGTTGAATAAACGTGGTGAGAGTGGACATTGTCTTGTTCCTGACCTTAGGGGAAAGCTCTCAGTCTTTTCCCCATTGAAGATGATGTTAGCTGTGGGTTTTTCATGTATGGGCTTTATTATGTTAAGGTATGATCCCTGCTTTGTTGAGAGTCTTTATCATGAATGGATGTATGAATGTACTTTGTCAAATGCTTTATCTACATCTATTGAAATGATCATATGGTTCTTACCTTTTCTCTTATTGATATAATGTATCAATCATATTGATTGATTTGCAAATATTGAACTACCCTTGTAACCTAGGAACAAATCCTACTTGATCATGGTGAATGGTTTTTTTTTATTTTTTTTTAAAGATTTTATTTATTTATTTGACAGAGAGAGAGATCACAAGTAGGCAGAGAGGCAGGCAGAGAGAGAGGAGGAAGCAGGCTCCCCGCGGAGCAGAGAGCCCGATGCGGGGCTCGATCCCAGGACCCTGAGATCATGACCTGAGCCGAAGGCAGCGGCTTAACCCACTGCGCCACCCAGGCACCCCTGGTGAATGGTTTTTAAAATGTACTTTTCAATTCCATTTGCTAGCATTTTGTTGCAGATTTTTTGCATTTATCAGAGATATTATCCTATAGTTCTCTTTTTTTGTGGTGTCTATCTGGTTTTGGTATCAGGGTAATTCTGGCCTCATAGAATGAATTTGAAAGTTTATCTTCCTTTTCTATTTTTTGGAATAATTTGAGGAGAGTAGGTATTACCTATTCCTTAAATGTTTGGTAGAATTCACCTGTGAAGCCACCTGGTCCTGGACTTTTGTTTGTTGGGAGTTTTTTTGATTACTGATTCAATTTCATTTCTAGTGATCAGTCTGTTCAGATTTTCTGTTCCTTCCTGCTTCAGTTTTCATAGGTTATATGCTTCTAGGAGTTAATTCATTTCCTCTAGGTTATCCAATTTTTTGGTGTTTCATAATATTCTCTTATAATTATTTGTATTTCTGTGGTGTGGTCTCTCACTTGTGACTTTATTTATTTGGTTTTTTCTCTTTTTTTCTTGATAAGTCTTGCTAGAGGCTTATCAATTATATTGAAATTTTTTCCCAAATAGTCAGCTCCTTATTTCATTGATTGGATCTATTTTGTTTTTTGTTTTTGTTTTTTTTTTTTAGTTTCTATGCCATTTATTAGTTCGAATTTTTATTATTTTCTTCCTTCTGCTGGTTTTAGTTTTTTTTTTCTTCTTTCTCTAGCTCCTTTAGGTGTGAGGGTAGGCTATTTATTTGAGATGTTTCTTGCTTCTTGAGATAGGTCTGTATTGCTATAAACTTTCCTCATAGAACCGCTTTTGCTGCATCCCAAAAGTCTTGAATTGTGTTTTCATTGTCATTTGTTTCCATGTAATTTTTTAATTTCCCGGTTGACCCATTCATTGTTTAGAAGCATGTTATTTAACCTCTGTCTATATCTGTGCTCTTTCCAGATTTTTTCTGTAGTTAACTTCTAGTTTCATAGCATCATGCTCAGAAAAGTTAGATGGTCTGACGTCAATCTTTTTTAATTTGTTGAGGCTTGTTTTGTGGCCTAATATATGATCTGTTCTGGAGAATATTCCATGTGCACTTCAAAAGAATATGTATTCTTTTGTTTCAAGACAGAATGTTCTGACTGTATCTGTTAAATCCATCTGGTCCAGTGTGTCATTCAAATCTATTGTTCCCTGGTTGATTTTCTGTTTGGATGATCTGTCCATTGATATAAGTGAGGGGTTAAAGTCCTTAACTATTATTATATTATTATCCATTAGTTCCTTTATGTTTGTTATTAACTGTTTCATGTATTTAGATGCTCCCATGCCTGGTCCATAAATATTTACAGTTATTATATCTTCTTGTTGGATTGTTCCCTTTATTACTATATAGCGTCCTTAAAAGAAACTATTCTTTAAAAACATGTTCTAATCCCAACCTATATCGTCTTTTCAGTTTGAATACTTTATTTGGTATACCATTTATATGATTCTATATCTAGTACTTCACCAGAAGGGAAGAAGTTAAATACTCAGATTGTATTTCAGAGACAATCCTGTCAAACTCAGAGGTTTGGATTCATGGCCTCACACGAAGCTTCCACACCATTTCAAGGTTCACGAGACAGTAATGATTTCTTCCCTGCTTCCTTGTCACCTGAGGCTGCCTGCCCCATTTGCCTGTTGGCAGCGGAGAACTCACAAGAGAAGGCCTTTCAATGGATGGTGTTTATGTCTTTACTTCTCATCCTTAACTTGGGTGGGAAGAAGGGCAGAAAAGAGATCTTTTTTTCTAGAATGTACACCAGGAGCCGTCACCCAGCAGATCCCAGCAGAATAAAATTAAATCAGAGGGTAAAGTGTTTAACAGCCTGATAGAATTGAGCTGTCTTTTAACTAAGATGCTTCCAGCTCATCCCTCCATTTGTTTAATAGAGCGTTTACATCAATTACCACTGCACTGCAGTAAAACAGGACACTGAAAGCAGGACTGCCCCAGGAGATGGGGACTGTGTTGCTGAGCAGGAGGGCAGGACCAGGACTCCCAGGAGCCCATGGTGGTGGCTGCTTCACCAAAAAAAAAAAAAAAATCCATTTCCTCACAGGGATTCGAGATGGAGCTCATAATGTGAATGTACTTCTTTCTTTGTTTCTCCCTTCTGGGGAGTGAGGGTCTGATTACCAGAGAGATCAAGACTATTTAGGAACGGTTGCCTGGGTGGCTCAGCCGGGTAAGTGTCTGCCTTCAGCTTAGGTCATAATCTCAGGGCCCTGGCATTGAGCCCTATGTTGGGCTCCTTGCTCAGCAGGGAGCCTGCTTCTCCCTCTGTCTGCTGTTCCCCCTGCTTGTGCTCTCTCTTCTTCTTCTCTTTCTCTCATGCACATTCTCTCTCTCAAATAAATGAATGAATAAAATCTTAAAAAAAAAAAGTAATCTCTGAGTATCCAGTGTGAGGCTTGAACCTGCAACCCTGAGATCAAGAGTCGCACACTCCACCTTGGGTGTAGAGATTACTTAAATAAATAAAACTTAGTGCTCACTTCGGCAGCCATATATTAAATAAATAAAACTAAAAAAAAAAAAAAAAAAAAGACTATTCCAGGAACCTGGAACGCATTACGGATGGCAAAAACAAAACAAAACAAAACAAAAAAAAAAACCAAACAAAACAAAAAAACAAGTTAGTTTTTAGGGTCAGAAACACTGGCAGGATAACTGAAGGAAATGTAGAGGTTACATTTCAGGGGGTGACGTAAAGTCCAAAGTAACCAAAGTATCCAGAATTCAGACTCTGTGGCACCACGCTATAGCTCACGCTCTAAAATGACATCTTTCCTTTTTTTTTTCTTTTAAGAATTTTATTTATTTATTTGACAGAGAGATCACAAGTAGGCAGAGAGGCAGGCAGAGGGGGAGGAGGAAGCAGTCTCCCCGCTGAGCAGAGAGCCCGATGCGGGGCTCAATCCTAGGAGCCTGGGATCATGGCTTGAGCCAAAGGCAGAAGCTTAACCCACTGAGCCACCAAGGGACCCCATAAAATGACAGCTTTCCTGGGGAAGAATCACCTGGTAAAGTCAATGTAGCTCCGCGAGACCCTCAGCATTTTCCCGCCCTGCTGGGATGAGGCAGCTTGTCTGCAGCTCAGAACAGAGCCTCTGCCTCACTTGGGATTCAGGCAGCACAAATTCCTTAGAGGTTTGGAGCCCTGAGGGGCTTTGCTGATTCCCCAGTGATTTTTCAGCAAGTCTGTACTTACAGGAAAAAAAAGGAACTCTCATTGGGAAGTATTACCTGTATCTCTAATTTCCACACCTGACACCTACTGGGAGTCAGTGGATCCATTTCCCCCGACTACAGAGTCACAGAGTCTTGGAGATCTTGGGTAAACCTAGCCTCTTGCTCTACCATGGACAAGGGGCTTAAGAGGGTTGCACCGTCTGGCGTGTAGACCCAACACCTCAGTCAGGTCTCCTAAATGTTCTTTCTCCCCACTCAGCCCTGGAGCCAGATGCTCTGAGATGAAATTCCTGCTCAGCCACTTCCGGGCTGCTGGACTTGAGGCAGATTACGTAACCGCTCCAATCTTCTTTAATGAGGACAATAAAACCTGGTCTTCCTTCCTGACTCACGGATGATTGCGACACTCAAAGGATTCACGCAAAGAAAATGCCCCTAATTGGCGGACATGTTCAAAAAGGGAAGACATTGTCAGGACTTCCTATCTTTGGGCAGGACTTCTTATCGCTGATAGTGAATGAAGGGACAGCAGGCCCCAGGGCTCTAGAGTTCCTGTCAGGCAGATGCTAACGAAAATATCCATATACTTTGGTCTTTTTTTTTCTTTTTAGTAACTTAACATGCAGAGTTTGATTTGAGTTAAGAACATTAGGCTGAGCTCTGGAAAACAGTATGGAGATTCCTCAAAAAGTTGAAAACAGAGTTTACCCTCTATTTATACCCAATTTTTATAGCAGCAATGTCCACAATAGCCAAACTGTGGAAAGAGCCCAGATGTCCATCAAGAGATGAGTGGATAAGGATATATTTATGTATTATAAATATTATATATTATTTATATAATATTATATAAATAATATATTATAAATATTCCATTGTGTGTGTGTGTATATATATATAAATGGAATACTATGCAGCCACCAAAAAATGAAATCTTGCCATTTGCAATGACGTGGATAGAACTAGAGGGTATTATGCTAAGCAAAGTAAGTCAATCAAAGACAATTAACATATGATCTCACTGATATGAGGAATTTGGGAAACAAGACAGGATCATAGGTGAAGGGAGGGAAAAATGAAACCAGACAAACCATAAGAGACTCTTAGTCTCAGGAAACAAACTGAGGGTTGCTGGAGGGGAGGGAGGTGGGAACGATGGGGTGGCTGGGTGATGGTCACTGGGGAGGGTATGTGCTATGGTGAGTGCTGTGAATTGTGTAAGACTGATGAGTCACAGACCTGTACCCCTGAAACAAATAATACATTATATGTTAAGTAAAAAAAGAACATTAGAACTAAGAACAGTGTTCCAACAGCCCATCTCCTTCCTTTCAAGGTTTTGTGTCACTACCATCATTAATCATATATTTAATAAATAATCAAGATAAATTCTAAAAAAAAAAAAAAAAGAATGTTAGGCTGCGAGAACAACAGACATATCAGAGTTGGTTCCAAAGGACGTGTTGCCAACCCTCCTAAAAAGAAACATGGAACCACCTCCCTTTTCCTACTTCCTCCAAGCCCCACAGGCTCTTCTTATCAGCATTCCCACTAGCACCTGCCAAAGGGTAAAAGGGAAAGGGGGCAGGACGCACATCTCCTGCACCATCATTCCTGTTGCTTGTCCTTTTAGCCAGACTTGCACCTTCACCTAAAACGGAAGGGAAAGGACAGTTACTATAAGACTTTCACAATCTTCCTTTGATTTCCATGTGCTTTCTGTAACATAGTGCCAAGAGTGTATTCATTTTTGAAAACATGCTGTGAAATGATAAGGAAGCATTGTTATCTTTGTTATTTTTTATGCCAATGCCTGAGTAGGTATACGTTCAAAGGCAGACGTAGGTGGTGATGTAGCATAATGCCTGCCATAATGAGCACTCAATAATCATTTATTAAAGAAATAAATGAATGAGGGCGCCTGGGTGGCTCAGTGGGTTAAGCCTCTGCCTTCGGCTCAGGTCATGATCTCAGGGTCCTGGGATCGAGTCCCGCCATCGGGCTCTCTGCTCAGCAGGGAGACTTCTTCCTCCTCTCTCTGCCTGCCTCTCTGCCTACTTGTGATCTCTTTCTGTCAAATAAATAAATAAATAAAATCTTTAAAAAAAAGAAATGAATGAATGGAGAATATTCATGACTTTAGCAATATTTAGTGGTGAAACAACTCACTTTATTTGCTTTTTTCTTTTTTAATTAACATATAATTTATTATTTGCCCCAGGGGTACAGGTCTGTGATTCATCAGTCTTACACAATTCACATCACTCACCATAGCACATAACCTCCCTGATGTCCATCACCCAGCCACCCTCTCCCTCCCCCTCCCACCCCAGCAACCCTCAGTTTGTTTCCTGAGATTAAGAGTCTCTTATGTTTTGTCTCCCTCCCGGTCCCATCTTGTTTCATTTTTCCCTCCCTTCCCCCCCATGAACCCCCCCTGCCTCTCAAATCCCTTATATCAGAGAGATCATATGGTAATTGTCTTTCTCTGATTGACTAATTTTGCTGAGCATAACACCCTCTAAGATTTTTATCTGAAACGCCAATATTTTGCTCAGTCCAAATCAGCCTCTTATTTCCCTACAGAAATTCCTCAGGCCCCTCCTAGGTGCCTCAGAACAGATAGAAACCTAGAACCTTATAGAACCATTAACATTTTTATTCTTATACTTTGGCCTTCCTCCATGGAGAGGTATCTATCTTGAGATTTAAAAATTTGTTAATTGGATTTGTTCAAGGAATACTATTTTGTTTGTACCTCACATATTTTCATCAAATTACACTCTGAATTCTCCAGTAGCAAGTATCATGTTACTGCCCACACATTGTATGTTCTGTTTGACATTCCTTGAAGCCATTCCATTTCACTGAACTTGTTAGTAGAAATGATTGTCAGAAAAAACAAAAGGCAAAAGGATCCTGTCATGTGCCTGGTTTCACCAGGATTCTACAATCTGATACTGATCTAAACAAGAAGCAACCCTATTCCAGATTCCAGAGACAGCTAGGACACTTGAGTACAGTTTCTTAAACTGGGTGGAAACATTTATAGTTTTTGTGGGTCTTGGTAGGAAGCTGAAATGTGTTCTTGCGCTATACACTGCAAAGAGGATTTATACAATAGAAGGTGCATTAGAAAAATTTTTAGCTGGAAGAGAGCTCAAGGGGACCCTTCGTCCAATTCTCATTGAAAGGCACAACAGTAGACCCTTGGCATTGGAGGAATTCCAAATAACAAATTCCACTACTGACAATGATTTTCTTCACGGAAGTATTTTAGTTCAATGGAAAAGAGCAGAGTGATCTCTTTGGACACTTCCAGATGGCTCTTGCAAACGAAGAGATAGAGAACAGTTAAGTCCAGTAGAAATGGAGATGCTGGAAGTTGGCTAGGCTCACTTAGTAGCTCTGAAATTTGCTCCTACACTCCAGCTTTAAAGCACACTGATTCCCATCTCAGCAAATCTAACACTTACTACATACCATGGGCTTTTCAGATCACTTGAGGAAAACTTAAGCTCTGGATGTTACATCTCAGATACAGGTCCACTTTATTCTAAAAAAAAAAAAAAATCATCTGAGATCGCATCCAAGGGGAGTAGATCCAACTAATCTCCTCATGGGACAGCATCCATTAATTGGTCAGTAACTATCTACTTAGCAATTCCAACATGACTGTTGCTAATTCCGGAGCAAGTCAAGCATCCCTTCCATAACGTTGTTCCAAAGTTCTAGCACCTTCTTTAAAGGTCAGTTGTACAAAATTCTGCTCCTGACGCCACAGATGTTTGTTGGTATTTTCCATCAATATTTGTTTTTTTTGTGTTCTACTTTAACTGAAGAATTTGAAAATTATGCAATTACATAACTATAAAAAACATACACCATAGGCAAAGAAGTTTTAATTAAGAAATATATAGAGAGAATCTCTAACCCCTTTTTAAGGATTTGAGACAAAACAAACTCTGGCATCAGATGAGAAAATACCATATAATTGGAGTAGGAATTATATGCAAGCAAGTAAGTATCCAACATCCCCATTATTAACAGGAATATAAACATATTCACTCAACTGAACTGATTCAGGAAAACCTCTGTTTTTGAACTTTTTAAATAAAATGTTTAAATAATATTATCTTAACAGGTTCCTTTGAAAGAATTTGAGACAATTTATACATCAACATAAATCAAGACACAAGATACTGGACACAGAGAGAAAAAAGACCAGATTGTACTTAAGGTAATAGGCACTTGTGGTTCCCATAATGAAGCGACTTGGTGCCCGTTGGTAAAAATACCAGGTTTCGTATCTGCTAATGCAAATTAAAAAGCCCACAAACAATAAAGAAGCCGACAAAAAAACAAATCTATTTTTCTCTAGAGGTAAGATTTTGTACATTCATCATATTTTTAAAATAGATAAGAGTGTTTTTTTTAATTCAAAAGAAACAAAGAATCAAGCGAAGAATATCCCCTTCCCACAGCCAACCAGTTTTGCGTAGTGTGCCCAAGGCATCCTGGGATGACACAAGCATGTGAATAACAGTTCCAGCTCCCCCAACCTCCTTTCCTCTCTATTTTAGTAGCATTTGCAGCAACCAAATCCCAGTTAACTTGCAGATTTCACACACCCTACTCTACCTTTCCTGGAACTGTATCCAGAGTCCAGGGCCTCCCATAGTACATGCTGGGAGGGGTCCAGACAGATGCTGAGATCCCCATTGGTTCTCCAGGTCAGGGCTGGGCACTCCATCCCCTCACCCATGTGGGACCACACAGGCTTGCAGGCCTTACTGCGATACTGCCCAAGGCCCCACCGGCCCCATTCCCAAGGGCTCCCTACCTCCTGTTCCTGGCTTCTGCAGGAAAATTGTGTCCCTCTGTCCCTCTAGCAGAGCCCTCAATGCCCATCATCCTGTCCCTTTCCTCATCTAAGAAATTCTTTTCTAGTTTGAGGGAAGGAGAACTTCTTCATCCTTTAATATCCTCTAAACATTTTACCAGACCTTAAAGTCCCTTACATCCTCCTAACATTTTTAGGGAAACCAAAGCCAGGAAGTCTTGCCAGCTACTTCCTGTTTTCTTCTTTGTCCCATTTCTCTCTTGAAGGATGAGCAGAAGATTTCCTTGACAATTAGAAGAGGGCACGGGAGCATAGAAAATTACCCATGCACTCCTCAACGTGGTCCTCACAGCCCGGCATCCTCCAGGTCTTCCCCACCTCCACCAGGTAGTGCCACCTGTCCCCTTCCTGCCCTGCAGCCACGGAGGTCTTTCCACCGTCCTTTGTACTCACTGTGCCCTTGATACTACAGGGCCTTTGCACATGCTGTTCATATTATCTGAAAGACTCTTTCCCTCTTCTCTAGTAATTAAGCCTTTTCAGCTCAGATGCTACTTCCTCAGGAGACTTTCTGTGCCCTCGTGTCCCTTTTTAAAACATTCCATAGCACAGTATTCCCCTCCTAGTGTCTCACGTGGTACTTAATTATTTATGTACTCCCTTCTCTTTCTAGGCTGTAAGCGCCATAAAGTCAGAATATCTGGCTTTGAGATTACTCTTGCTTTGTATAGAATCTGGCACTTAAATAAATGCTAAACTGAATGACTAAACGGAAGGAAGGAAGGAAAGTTTTCAGTTAAAGGAAACTAACTTTTGGGTTGTCTTGCAAACCAGGCAATTAAGCACAATGAATGGCCTACTTTGTTTAAGGACTGGCAACCCTGTGAGTCACACCAGTATAATTACCTAATTGACACACCCAGCTGCTGTGCACCTTGTCAAAACAGTAGCCATAGTCACCTGCCAGAAAGTTCTGCACTCCTCCAATCACATAACTGATTGATACACATCAACACTCTTCAAAGACAAAATTACGTCAGTGAACTAGAACTTAGGAGACCTTTGGCAACTTCTGGGAGTGGCATGAGGCTGGATGTTAGAGGTGGTGGCCCCAAAAATAATACAGGAGAGAATTTGGGGAGGAGTCTTCTTGGAAGGTGAGAATCGAAGTGGCTTTTGTGTAGAAAATGTCAAATGTCCACATCATATAAGGGGAAGCTGGGTTGACAAAGATTATGAGAGTAGAGGGAAAGCTAAAGAGTCCGCGCTCCTCATCTCTTGGTTCCAGCTGGCGTTTGACTTCCTGAAACCTGCTGTTTTTTTCTGCCCCCTACCCTAGGTCCCTCCTGGAATTATGGTAGATTTTAATAATGGTATTGCCCTTTGAAACTTCAGAATCCGCAATCTGGTTAACTCACTTTACAGTGCCTAGCACCAGAAACAAAAGGTGCTCAATAAATACATCTTGATCAGGGGAAATATAGTATGGTTAAAAATAGGGTGTCCATATATATCTCTTCCACATATATTGAGAAATACATTTTACTCTGGGCGCCATTTAAGATTTAACACTTGCAGAAATAGTTCTCTTTTTGCTGTTTATATTTCAGTAGCTTCTGCCTGACTGGGTGGCTCTCTTTCTCTCGTTCTCTGGTTATTTTGGTGCATCAAAAATTATTGAAAAACATTTTTTAAAGATTCTCCTCTCCTCTTTAGACATCAACTCACTGAAACCTCCAAAACCAGAAGGTGGTATTTTTCACAAATTCAAAAGGAGCTGCAGGCACAGTGCCAGCGATAAGTTACCAGGGTTCTAATGTGGTAGAGATGGTTTTAAGATCCTTCTCGGAGACATTTACTGACATTTCATGCAGTTCGGGGTTTCTAAGAGGCACAAGGAACTGACCCTACAATTCAGGTAAACAGCCACTAGGTGGGGCGAGT
Source organism: Meles meles (assembly GCF_922984935.1). NCBI lineage: Eukaryota > Metazoa > Chordata > Mammalia > Carnivora > Mustelidae > Meles > Meles meles. Next base: position 16,618,324 of record NC_060070.1, read on the forward strand.
GGTACAATCAACCTTGGTACAATCAACCTTGGTACAATCAAGGCTGACATCCAGTTTCCCTGTAATGCTGAAAAACACTTTTTATTTGTCCACTGCGGACAGTTAAGACAGTTGACCCTGCATGATCTTATTAGATGCTATGTAATGACGCTTCATATCCCAAAGTTTACGTAGAATAATACACACACACACACACACACACCTTGAAAGTGTGATTGTTTGTGTATCATCCTCGAGGGGACCATCTCTTGTCATCCTTCTGTTCCCGATGGCATCCAGGGCTCTGAGAGGACCGTCTGCCCTGGAAGGTGCTCTGTGATGCTTGTCGAATGGAGGTCATCATCATTGAGAAGAATAATGTTGTAGTCACCACATTCTGACTTGATCATGTCTCACCTGTGTACTTTTTCTCCTGGGTCCTTCTCTGGGGACCCTGCCTTTCTGGAATGATGAGTGGGGCACTTGGGACATGCAGAAAGAACATCTAAGTGTTTTCTGAATTTTGTTTGCAAACTTGCTGTCCTCTTGAGGCTCTATCACTACTTTTATGACTACCATTTAAACTCCAGCTCATTTCAGGATCTGATCTCTTACACAGAGCCTCGCTACTCAGAATGTAGGCTGAGCCCAGGGACACTAGCCTCAGCTGGGAGCTTGTTTAAGTCCTACCCCAGGCCTTCTGAGTCAGAATATGCATTTTATAGGACCCAAGGCAACCTACCTGCCCATTACCTTTTGAGAGACAGGCCCTTTGGGCACAGAGCTCAGCCTCTTCCAGGCACAAATGCTGGTCACCGTAGTAGCCTTCCCCTCCCCTGCCTCTCTCCCTTGGGTGCCTCTGGCCAGGGAGTCCTCAGGGATGAATGAAGTCTGTCACAGGCGTGCCCCCGACCTAACAGGCCTAACCCCACATCACAGTGCATTAGGACTCCCTCAGAAGCCTGGCCAGACTCTCACTTGACCCAGTTCATGGTAACCCCCCCAACCCTAACAGAGGCCTCCTTGGCTTCAGCCATAGAACCTTTCTCTGGCAGGACCCACAGGTGACTCACAGCTACTTTTGGGTCCTGCCTGGGCCATTTCAGAACCATAGGGCAGCTTGATGAAACCCTTCCTGAGAGTCTTCACCCACCTGACTGCAACTAGTTACTACTCTGGCTTCCCTCCACCTGGTATCGAGGCAAGTCTCTGACCCTGCAAGTCAGCCTCCTCTGGGACCCCAAATTAGTCAGAGGGAAGGCTTATCTGACTTCCCCATACTTCTCAGTTCATCCAGAATATCTTCCCCATGGCTAACGCACAGAGAGGGGAAATCAGGAGACAGACATGGAAAGTGTCCCCTTTGCCATCTTGGATCCTCCAGAAATAGAGATGCATTAGGTAAGAGGCAAGTGGATGCCTCAGGAATATGAGGGCCCCACTCGGATGTTCCGGAAGCTTCAGAGGCATGCACATTCATCATTTTATTTGGGGTCACACAGAGCCCTCACACAATGGATGCCCACCGCCTCTCACTGAATGGACACCTCATTTCTCCCAGTTCTTCTTCCTTGTACTAGGAATGTGAACAGCAAAGAGCACGACTGACCTTGCATGACAGGGAGGTGGGGGAGATGGGCTGCCATCACCGACGTCCAGAAACTTCGTATACTCTCAGCTCCTGAACAAGCGTGACCACCTCTCACTGGAGTTTATAGTGTAGAAAGCAGTGCTACATTTGGTATTTCAGTTTATCCTTGCAACCATCTTTTGTGCTGGGTAGAACGAGTATGACTGATTCTTGTTATTGCAGGTAGTTAAGGTCTAGAGAGTCTCCACAAACACGGAATTAGCAAACGCGGAATCATTGCTCCTAGCAGAAAGACTGGTTTAGGTTCCTGCCGGCCTCCGGTCACATCATTTTCATTAGTCGATCATTATGTCAACGTGCTTCACGCATGCTTCAGTTGAGAGGCACCTTGTTTAACACATCCCGCTGATTTATTGGCATCGAACTCTCGGCCAATAGCTCGATAACTTGAGCTAGGATGAAGATCATCTAAGACGATGCTTTTTTTTTTTTTTTTTTTTCGATAAGGCGCATCACAGTCTTCCTGAGCTTAGGAGCACCTCATGGCATCAGTGCTAGGCTCGGGGCTGTTTTAAACAACAAAATCAAAATGCACAAAAATTTTTTTATAAATGTAGCATGAAGCAAATGCTGCAAAAAGGATACTTGTTTACAGTATGGAGACAGGAACAAAAAGGCAGCGTGCTGCCTTGTCTGACATCGTTTAAGAACGGGTGGCTGCACCAGGCAACTCAAATTTTTCTCTGCTCTGCCTCACATGATCCCAAAAGTGCCATGAGCAATGATGGGGGGATTCAAATATGTCTCAGAAGTAGGTAGACTCACAATACAGAATCCGTGAATGGTGAGGTTCCACTGAAAGGTAATCCCCATTTCACAGGAACAAAAGCTTAAGTGTTAAGTGACTTGTCCGAGGCCATGCTACTGGCAAGCAGTGCAACTAGGGTGCGAACCAAGGTTCCTGGTCCAACTGCAGCTTTTCTCCAGTGACCGCTGGATTCACCTTCCCTTCAGCAGCCAGCAGCCACTCGCCAGGTCAGCTGCTGTAAGTTCAAATCTCTATGAAAACTTCTGGGAGAGGAACCTCTGGGGTCACCTGATTTCCAGACGTAATAGGCTGAAATGAGTCAGAAAAAACCCGAGAGACCATATTTTGGTTTCCTCTCGCACCACGACACAGAACTAGAGGCTGAGGTTATTAGACTTAATATGTGCAAAGAGAAGACATAATCTGATTTTGTGTTGGTTCTGATTGTCTTCTCTCCTCTTCACCATGATTCCTACTGGCACAAGATAGAAATATTCTAAGACACTGCTGTGAGGGACAGCAGAAATACAAAACTGAATAAAAGAGTTTAAACACAGAAAGAAGAAAGAAAAAGCCTATGGAGAGAACCTTCCCCCAGTTCTCAGGTTTGTGCATTCCTACTCCAGTATCTTCTTTCTGCTATTTAAAGTGTTATCCCCCAGTCACATTTCAAATTGAGGACAGGTGCTCCCATATCCAGTGGCTTTGAGACCATCACACACTGGCCACTGTCCGTATCTGCTTGAACTCCAGACTGTCTGGCCAGGCCTGCTCAACCTCTCCAATCCCAACCACCCTCAACTCCTGGTTCTTTCCAAACCAGCCCTCTCTGTGGTCTTCCCCAAGAAGACTTGATTCAAGTCATCATCCTTAGGCAATACCTTGCTAACTGTTCTTCCTCCCATCCCTGCCCTCTTGTCTATTTTCAGTACACCAACCAGTGTGATCCTTTAAAGCATGTTAGATCATGATACTCTGTCAACTCTTGGATGGCTTCTTATCTTACCCAGAGCAAAAACCAGAATCCTAGAGGCCCCACATTATTTCATCTGCCATTCACCCCCTAAATTGCCCCTCTCATTGTCTCCCCTCACTCCTTCTGCTTAGTGCCTTCCCTGAAAATGACAGGATTCCTCCTACCTCAGGGCCTTTGCACTTCCAGTTCTCTGTTTGTAAGCTTACCTCTCCCTACCATACATTGCTGCAGGCTCACTTGCCAACCTCTCGGGTCCCTGCTCAATTGGCACCTGTCCAGCGGGGTCCTACTTGACCACTCTATTTAAAACTGGAACCCCAAACATTGTTGGACTCTTCAGCCCTTTCTCCGCTTCCTTTTCTTTTTTTCATGGCACTCATTACCATCTGACATTATTGTCAGTCCCTCCCACTGAGTCAAAGCTCTGTGAGGGCAAGACATGTTTTTTTGTTTTGTTGGTTCTTTTTTATTTACAGAAAAAATTCTTGGTTCATTGGAACCCGAACGCACAGATGGAGAAAGATGACTACACTTTTTGGATCAGAAAGAATTTTTAAAATGGCAATATCCAGGGGCACCTGGGGGGCACAGTCAGTTAAGCGTCCAGCTCTGGGTTTTGGCTCAGGTCATGATCTTGGGGTCCTAGGATTGAGCCCTGCATTGGGCTCGTGCTCAGCTCGGAGTCTGCTTGAGATTCTCCCTCACCCTCTTCCCCTCCCTCTCATGCTCTGTCTCACTCTCAAAAATAAATAAATCTTTTTTTAAAAAATGGGAGTACTGACATTTCTCCTTGCCCTGCTTTCCCACTGCGTAGACAGCTCCACCCAGGGCTGTCACTCTCATACTGCCAGGAATGTCACCGGGCAGCCTCACACCCCATATATGTGCAGAGGGGGCCCACGGCTACGTGAAAGGGGAACTGAGGGAAGGAAAACATGATGCAGAGGAGGCTGGCTCCCCCTGCGCCGTCCTTCCCTGTGGAGTGACACGCAGCTTCTCTGAAATCATGCCTCTGCCACCTGCCAGCAGCCACTGGCCAAAGACTCAGGGGACTGTGGCCATGCCCAGGTTTCCAGGTGGTCATAGAAAGCCTTTTATATGCTCACACTTGAGGTTCTTCATTTCCACTTCACGCTTGACCAACACTGGAGATCAGGGATTATTGTCACCGACATCTTTTAAGTGTGACTCTAGGCTAAGTGCCCCGTGGCTGTGGTCCCCTGGCCCTGAGAGGTAGGCATCCTCATGGACCCCGACTTTTCAGGTGAGGAACTGAAGCTTAGGGAAGTCTGGAAACAGGGCCAAGGCACTGGGGCCGCTGCTCTCCTGGAATGCTATGCTCTCCCCTCCACATTCCCCGTTCTCCCTCAGCACCGTCTCCTTCAGGTCCCTCAGAACAGGTGGAAGGAAAATCAACAGACACGGAGTCCTGAGCAGCCCTAGGAAGGATTTGCAACACACAACGATCTGAAATGGTGGGGAGGGGCAGGCATTTCTATACCCAGAGCAAATTTGCTCCAAGTAAAGAGATCTTTGACGTCCACAGAATCATAGGATGGAGCCTCAGCTCTGAGAGGAAGGAAATTAAGCCCTTTCAGCAATAGTTTCCTTGCAGGGGAAAAGGGGGACGAGTACCATAGGTACTGATTTAATAATTTTTAAAGTGCAATTAAGAAAACACTTTTAAGCCCAGAGACCAGCAGCGTGAAGTAGAACTTTGCAAGGAGACGCCGCACTGTCAGTTGAAACTCAGCCAAGTGCAGAGGTGGGGACCTCGAGACCGCTGCGGGGGCTTCTTGCTCTGACTACAGTTCCCATGGCCTCCTGGTCACACTTGCCATTGGAGGTTCAGGAACGGTGGGCAAGCCGGCCCCGGAGACCATTTAAGGAGATCCCACTAGTCTCAGAGCTTTCAGCAGGAGTTCTCCGTGGCCAGCTTTGATTTTTGTTCAAAGGACAACTTGGAGGAAGCTGCCTCCCTCAGAGCTCAGGGATCTTTTCCTTCTTCCTGCTCAGTGGGCTTTCCCAGGCCCAAAGTTTGTGAGGCTTGTTGCCCCATATGCCTAACTAGCAACCGCCTTCATGTTTTGCTGCAATGACCTATCCATTTATCTCCACTCCTTGCTGGACTTGGAAGTTTCTAGATGGCCCAAACATCCATATCTTCTATTTTATTTATTTATTTTTAGAGAGGAGGAGGGGTGGGGAGGAACAGAGGAAGAGGGAGAGAGAGAGAGAAAATCTTAAGTAGTCTCCATGCCCAATGTGGAGCCTGATGCAGGGCTCAGTCTCCAGAACACAAAGATCATGACTTGAGCCCCAAATCAAGAGTCGGACTTTTAAAACTGAGCCACCAGGTTCTCCACATATCTTCTGAGTCTCTCACACTGTGCCTGGCCCACCATGGCACCATTAATGGGCCTCTGAGGGCATAAGAGAGGGGAACCAAAGTCCACATTGCTTGAACAAACATGGAGGAATTTCATGGAACTCGTCCTGGCCTGAGCGCTTAGGACAGAGACGAGGCAGGGAATAAACAGGCCAAGCCATCCTCATGAGACAGGAAGTGGGAAATGTGTGGAGAAATTGGAACGCACTTGTCTTCCCTTTCTTCATCCTGTCCAGAGCTGTTCCTACACTGGAGTAGGATCTCCCCTCCTGGGAGATGGGATGAATAAACCTCACGTGTTCGCCAATAGCCTGCCTCACTTCAGCGGATTCCCTGGATTCAGAGTGAATCAAGAAAGTTCCCTCAGGCCCATCAGTGAAGGCCGCACTGCCTTCTGTGGTGGCCGCCTTAAGAGATATATATAGATATAGATATAGATATAGATATAGATATAGATATAGATATAGATATGTTCTTAACGTAGCTCATGTTGCTGGCCTGTTGGCACCAAGTCTTCAGTGAGTTTGTCTAAGTCAGGAGCACTCTATTCCCATATGTTTGGGACTAAACTTAAAAATTGGCATCAGTCACAAAGTCATCCTGTGTGGAGTGACTGAGGACACTGAGGCAAACATGCCAGCTGTATTAACCAAGGACACACTTTTGCATTCAGTAAAACACTGTCCTATTTGGAAGGTTTACTCTTTATATATATATATATAGAGAGAGAGAGAGAGAGAAATGGGTTTGATAGTTTTCCTAAGGATACAAAATATAATGCAGAAAAAGAAACAGAACTATCTTAAATATTTATCAAAAAAGCTACTTGATCAAGAATAGAAAATACAACTTTTCTTTCAGTGCCTGGAAATGTAGATACAGACTTTCAAAAAAAAAATTAAAAAGTCTCTACCTTCATGTTCTTAAAGTATTACTTATATTGAGTATAAGGCCATTATTCTGCTTAAAATATGATTTTCTCTACATATGTAACTACACAGTGCTTTCCTATCAAATAATCGGGACCTAATAACCGAGTTACCCTGGCTGATTCCGTACATGAGGACGGACATCTGTCCCTGACCCTCTTCATTCCACACGCTTACTGGGTGGCAGGCCATTTGAAGAACATTTTGAACATTTGAAGAAATGACTGTTGGCAAGATGCCTGTCCTGGGATAACTTATAACAAGGTAAGGAGGGCACATGATGTGATGAGCACAAGGTGTTATACGCAACTAATGAATCATTGAACACTGCATCAAAAACTGAGGATGTACTATATGCTGGCTAACTGAACATAATAAAAAATAAAAAATAAGCAAGTGTACGGAGCTGAGTCAAATCTGGGGTGCTGTGAGGGAGAGGAAGTGGCTAGAGAAGGTGACGTGAATGGCGGCCCCTGAGAAGGAATAAGCCAGCCAAGGGAAGAGTCAAGAGCAAAGCAAACCAAAAGGAAACAGCAGCAGTTTCCAGAGCTGGAGTGGGGGAGGGGGTGTGGGCGGGCCCAAGCCAGCAACAGGACCAGAGTGCTCTGGTCTGACAGAAAGCTGAGAAATTTCTTGGGCAGAAGTTTGAGTGTATTCTAGAAGGATGGGAAACCACTGAAAGGAAGCCACATGACTGGCATACAGTTTTTGAAGATCATTGTCTTTATCTTGGCTGTGGTTACAAGAATCTACCACATGATATGATTGCATACACACAAACACACACACAGAGGCACACAAGATCATAAAATCCCCTCTGTGGGTTGCATCAATGCCGATATCCTGATTGTACAAGTATTTGTTGCTTTGACCATTATGTAAACTGTTGTTATTGGCAGAAACTGGGTGACGGGTACACAGGATCTCCTTGCCCATTATTTTTGGCACCTTCCTGTGAATCTATAATTATTTCAAAAGAAAAAAGTTAAAAAAAAAAAAAGTCATTCTGGTTCCAGGATTGTGAACGGATGGAAGGGAGGTTTTGTGAGAAACATGGCAGGACACGGTGGTGGGGCTTGGAACAGAAGCGGAGGGAGAAAGGAAAAGAAGGATTTAAATTTTAAGACTGAAACAGGAACTTTCAGCAGATTAGATGTTAGGGCCCCAGGAATGGGGCAGTGGGGGAGGGGAAAGGATGACTCAGAGGATTTGACTTCAGCAGCTGGCTGGATGGTGGTCATACTCTGTAACTTTTCTCTGGGGTAGGGGGAAGGGAATCCTAGGAGAAAAGTTCAAAGTGGCTGTCACTACAAAATAACAAACCTAAAGAGGCATCTTGGACACAATGTGTCATTAATAATACTGGGAATGAAATACTTAAAAGACAGTAGATTGTAGACAGTCCAGGAGTGAAATGAAGTTAGAACCTCTGGATTCTGATCAGGTTTTGCTCCGTGTTGTGTGACCCTGAACAAGTCATTTCTTCCTCTTGGAAACTGTTTTTTTTCACCTGCAAAAAAAAAAAAAAAAAAAGACTAAACAGATCTCTGAAATTCTGTCTTAAAATTTCTGAGAGGGGTGGCTGGGTGATTCCTCCATTAAGTATCTGCCTTCCATTCAGGGCACGGTCCCAGAGTCCTGGGATCCAGCCCTGCGTGGGGCTCCCTGCTTCGAGGAGAAGCCTCTTCTCCCTCTCCCACTTCCTCTGCTTGTATTCCCTCTCTCGCGGTCTCTCTTTCTGTCAAGTAAATAAAATAAAATAAAATCTTTAAAAACAATCCCAGGGACAATATTGACGTTGGAAGACCCTTTTTACATCCCTACTGACTCCAGGCATGGCAAGTCCCAGAACCTAAGTTGCTTTTAATTTCATGTCTATGCCAACCTTCCATTGCAGGAAGAGCTCCCCCTCCCTGGGGCAGGGGTCCTAGTCCACTCGGTACCGTTGCAGTGTCTCCCAGCCCACATATGGGCAGTAACAAAATACGCCGTGCACCCCAGAATGCTCTTCTATTTTGTTTAATTTAAGCTCTCCATGGTCTGCCAGATTAGCCTCGGGACTCGGAGAAGCCACTGCTGACGGGCTGAAACCGTATCTCGGTTTCCTGGATATGGCAGGCGTCCATTCACTGCGCCTGGCTCACTGCCAGGACGTGCCGCCGCCTCCTGCCCTCTCCACTGCTGTATTACACTATGTTCCCTCCTTCCTGTCCTGAACTGTGAGCAGGGTCATTTCTCCTGAGCCTGTATTTTGAGTCAGATTCGCTTGCAATCCTGCATTTATCAAGCTGCAGGTGTTGCCTGGAGGCATGACTATCTTTTACAAAGCCCAAGGAAAGGGGTCTTGGAAAAGGCCCGCATCCAGAAGTTAGCGAGCATGAGCCACACATGTGTATGAAAGCCAGCTAGGAACCCAAACTCTGCTCCAGGACAGAAGAGAGGCATCCATCTTTCCCTTGACTCAGTGGGCATTTATGTGGGGGCCTGCTAGGCGACGCATGTAGGAGTCCACGAAACCAGGGAGCAGATGCCACTTCGGGGAGTCTTGCTGAGGCTACGTGCCCCAGATAGTGAGACACCCAGAGAAACTCAATCCTAGGAGCCCTCCCAGCAAGCAAATCACTTTTCAGATCACACACAATTGGATTTTCCAGGTGAGGTCTCTGCATGGTGATGGTATGAGCAAGAGGATATGGAGAGAGTCACCTAGTCACCTGCCGGTAGCTGGGAGGGGCCGAGCAGGCATCTGGCTCCACGGTCCTGTCCTACCCTGACCTAACCTAACCTTCCTAACCTCCAGGCAGCGCTACACTACCCCACACAGCCTTGTGAGCTGCGGAGGTCAGCCCTACAAGCAGCCCCTGACCTCTGACTCCAGCCCTTAGTTTCCTGGGCCCGAGGGTGCATGGAACAAATTGCTGAAGGCCTTTGGCATTTCAGTGCTGTCGGGACTTGTGAAAGCCCCGAGCATCTCGGATTGCTCTGCTGAGCTTAGCTGCAGAAACAGTATTCCGCTAGCTGGGGCGGGTTGGGGACAGGTGTGTCCCACAAGCCAACTGCTGTGTGCCCCACTTTGTGAGGGCTGTGCCGCCAGCAAACCACCAAGGGCACCGGGCTTGCTCTGATCCCCCATTTCCAGCCTCGAGTCGGTATAAGCACAGTGTGGAGCACTCCCACCCGAGGTTTGGGCTGTGTCGGGAATGGGCCCCCATGGCAGCTCAGAAGTCGTGCACATGCGCACTGCCACTGCCCACCCCCACCCCTACCCGGCCCCCAGCCCTGCGCTACTCACTGCTCGTTGCCAGTCATCTCCTGCCCCACAGGACCACGAAGACAGGGAGGTGGGAAGACCTGCCGAGCTTGTCATTTTGCAGCAAGAGGTTCTGGGCATTTTCGGAGGGCCCCCAGAAGAACAAACACATTAAGCACTGGGCAGGGGTACTGCTGTGTGCATAAGCAGGGGCTGGTGACAGACTGGCCCCTTTTGTCCGGCCATCCTAACTGCCTTCTCTGAGGTTCCCAAGCGGTCGCCTCACTGGCTAGGAAGCTTCTGTCGCTGGGGAGGGGCCTTTGAGGATGCTAAGTCTTCCCCCATAGGACAGCTCTCCTGTGCTCCCAGCCCTGCCAGGTAGTGACAGGCTGTTCAACAATGAATTATCCCCAGATGTCCTCCGACAGAATGCAAGTCACATCAACACCCTTGTCAAAGGAGACAGCCTACATCAAGAAAGACTAAGGGTCATCCGAGTAGTGCTGCCGTCTGGAACCCAACATTTGTGACGCTCAAAAATTGAATGTACCTGAGCTATGGGGTCATATACTTCTAAAAGCGACTTGGACATGGCAATGGTTTGGTTGCCCAGAACAGGTTATAGAAACCTTGAGTCCATTTCACCTGAAACCATGAACCAGGGCGCAGAGGTCCCATGTGCCCCCTGGGCCAGGCTTCTCTCCTGGTACAGGAGTCTCTACCAGCTGTCATTGTGCCTTGAGTAAAGCCCGGGAGGCCTGGGGACAGCTGGGCCACAACAGTAGGGCTCAGCGACAAGGAATGGATTTGACAGATCGCCTCTGAGGACAGAGCAGTGAAAGGACCTCTGAATGTCCAGTGATCAGTCATTATCCTGAAAATGGTGTCTATTCCCTTCCTTCTACATTTCACTTCCTGATGGGGTCCTTGAAATGCTAGCACCCACTCCAGCCAGTGCCCTGATTTTTAAAGCAAGAAAGGAGAGAAAGAGATAATGTGTCGGGAGCAACTTCCTGTGATTGTCTTAGGAACTCATTTGAGTTTCTATTTATAACTAAGCCATAAATGCCATCTAAAATGATAAGCACGTACACATTCTCCCAGCTCACACCCATGCATAACTTGTCTTCTAGGCTTTAATATCATCCCCCATATCCTATTATTTATATAATTGATAATTTTATATAAGTTATATTAATTAGGGATATTGCCTGTGTGTTCTTATCACTTTGCCTTAGGTACTCGTACCACAGGGGCTCACAAATCCTTGTTGAGTGATTGGATAAATGAATTAAAAGGCAAACACCAAGTCAACCATAAATCGACTCAGATTTTTCTGCCACTGGCTGGACATCAAGGCATTGCTTCTCTCTTCGGTCCCTTTTATGGACTGAATTATGTCTTCCCAAAATTCATATATTGAAGCACTAACCTCAAGAGTGGCTGTATTTGGAGATGAGCCTAGAAGGTGGTAATTAATGTGTAATAAGTTCATAAGGATAAGGCCTTGATCTAAAAGGATTACTGTCCGTAACGCCAGAGAGTGGCCTCCCATCCCCCATCCCCTGCTGCCATGTGAGCGGACAATGAAGTGACAGTCACCTACAAGCCAGGAAGACGACCTTCACCAAAACCCAGCCATGCATCTGATCTCAGACCTCGAGCTTCCGGAAGGGTGAGAAATCAACGTCTGGTGGGGAAGTCCCCTGATCTGTGGTATTTTGTTACCATGTCTGAGCTAACTAAGTCCCCTCCCCATGTGCATCCTCGGGGAGGCAGCTTTCCTGTTTTTAGCCACCAGAGTCCTGGCCCTCCTCCCTTGCTGTCAACCTAGAGAGGCCTCGTTCTAAGCAAAACATCTGTCCCGTCGCATGACGTAAAGCATGAGTTTGATGTGTTGTTCCTTCTACAGGGCGCCCATATTTTCTTTTCCTAAAACTAAAGCATTCAGAACAAGGGGGAATCATCAGTGAAAAGATAAGGCACCAGGCTGCCAACGAATAGTTGGGGTCTAGGAATGAGGACTCCACCTTAAGGATACACATGTGTGGGAGCGAGAGAAATGCAGGGATTCCTGGAAAAGCTGGCCCAGTGACCACCTGGCCACGGGGATGAAGAGACCCCCAGAGGGCAGACTCCAGCCCTGGAGCCAGAAGAGCCCCATTCAAGGCTGTGCTGGTGGGCAGGTGTCCTGTCTGCAGGGACCGGAGAGTGTGGATTCCCACGTCAGGGTGAGCCAGTCCTCCCCATCCTCCCTGTCCGGCTCCTGCCTGCCCTGTGGCCCTTGGCCCTCGGCAGCCCTGCCTTCTGCTCTCTGGTCACCGCTGTGCGCTCATGCCCCCTGCCCCAACCCCGTGTGTCTGCAAGTCTTTCTGCAGGATCCATCGCCAACTAGCAGCTTCAACCTGGTTCTCCAATGCAAATTCCTAAAAGGGAGAGACTCTGGTTGATTTTTTTTGCTGCCCTTGAGTGAGGCTCTAATCCCAAACTGTCACAAGCTGCCAGGGAACCCAGGCTGCTCGCCCTTGTGGCAGGAGTGCTCCCCAAACCCAGTTGTCTCAGAGGGGTGGGATCCCTCAGGCTGGGCTGGGACTGGATGGGGAGTGGGGAGGGTGGAATTGGGGTGGGGGTGGTCAGGGAGGGGGTGGTTCTTGGGATGCCAGCCACACAGCTAAGGACACATGGTGGGTGAGCTTTTTCCCAAGGAGGGGGCTGCATACAGTTGGCATGCCGAAAACCAGGCCATTCTGGAGCCAAGGAAGCATCTGGTGTGTCCCTTGGAAAGACATTCTGACAAGAGGGAGCGGAGGACCCTGAAGACAAACCATCTATCTCATAGCTTCACCTTGGGCTTGAGCTACACGGTGTGGAAATTTGCCCAACCCATGCCATTTTCCCTTTTCTTTTTACATATTCACTATGTGGATGTGAAATATTTCATATTAAATAAGCAGAATTATTTGCTCTGATTCTGGAGATAACCTATTTTTAAAAATAGCCAAAGTCTGAAGGTCGATGTACAAAGGAGACATGACCCCGAAATTCCAATAGCCACATCTCCATCCCTCCCCCCAGCAAAGACTACGACAAGTCAAACCAGTGAGTGCCATTAAAGGGAAACCTAAACACTCTCTAGGGATACAAACACTTTCCTAGCTTCTATCTTTCTGCCAGCATCACAGACAATAGGGCTGATCTGGCTTGAAACCACTTCGAGTTCTAAAAATGGCTTTTTGGAAAAAAAAATGCTATCATGAAAACCATCTAGGCTGGGCTTCATACATGTCACTCCAAAAAAAGAAAAGAACCACATCACTGTCCTTCTTTTCCTCCCCCTCTCTTCCTCCTCCTCCTCCTCTGAAATGTGAGGAGAAGTCTCTGGCTAGAACAGAGGGAACTAACAGTATTGCCCCCCCACGTTAATGGGTCACGCACTAGGGACAGCCAGGGATTTAAAGCACTGTAGGAATATTCTCTTCTGAGCCGGGAAGTCCCCATTTGTCTGCGGAGATCAGGTCTGTCATCAGCGTTCATGTCCATTTGAAAGATTTTGAGATGTTATATTTAACAAAAGCAACTTGTCCTTCATCAGTAAAGGCGAAGAGAGTTGGCTTTTGTCCAGCCATTTCAAAAAAATTAAATGGGCCAATATCTTTGAAAGCACCCAGAAATGAGCTCTCACAGTCCCAGCTGTTGAACAAAATTGGTCAAGAGACAAAAGAAGCCAATGGAAAGTGGGGAGAATCTGTCACATCAACATCCTGGGTGCCTTCCCTTAGCTAGAGGTGGAGTGGATGCCAGACATGGCCGCCGCTCCCAAGGGGCCTCCATACTACCATGGACAGTAAGCGTCAGCTCTTACTAAGCACGTATTCTGTGATAACAACTTACATACATTGTCCCTGGTTCTTAGAACAATCTTCTAAGGCAGGTGACAATTTATTGAGGAACAGGCCATGCATGTAAATGAAATGGTGGTGGGTATCGTGGAGGGCACATATTGCATGGAGCACTGGGTGTGGTGCATAAACAATGAATTCTGGAACACTGAAAAGAAATGGAAAAAATAAATAAAAATTAAAAAAGGAAATATATGTAAAGTTTCAAACACACAGTAAAAAAAAACAACAGCAAAAAATCAAGAAGCAAGAGTTTTGAGGAAGGAAGTCAACTAAGGTGCTCTTTTGAGGCTTCCAAAAAGTGTGACAGCAGAAGAGAAAGAGGAAGTCCTTCCAAGGAAGGGAGGGGCAGCTGAGGCCAAGTTTTAGGGGTAGGGTTTGTGCACCTGGATGGGAGGGAAGGGGAGCGGGAGATGGGGAGGCAGCAGCGGGGACCCGGCTGACCAGATCCTACATATTTCTCTGTGCATAACTCTGGACTAGAGGCTATCTCAAATGCACTGCAGTGGACTCAGAGCCCCCAGCACACTTTCTTGGGCTGAGCTTGCCTCCCTCTCCAAGAAGCCTTCCGCATCAGCTCCATCTTATGACATCTCTCCCTGCCTGCCTGCCTACAGCACTTACGGTCTAGAGATCCCAAATCATCATGTTGTGGGTTTTTTTATTGTTGTTTCTTCGTTTTTGTTTTAACCATTTTCTTAATTTTTATTTAAATTTTAATGAACATACAGTGCAATGTTGGCTTCAAGAGTCGAATTCAGTGATTCATCACTTACATATGATACCCAATGCTCATCGCAACAGGTGCCCTCTTTAATGCCCATCCCCCAGCTAGCCCATCCCCCACCCACCTCCCTCCATCAACCCTCAGTTTGTTCTCTGTCATCAGGTCTTACAGTTTGCTTCCCTCTCTCCATTTTTTTTCTCTCCTCTTCCCTTATGTTTCTCTGTTTTGTTTCTTAAATTCCACATGAGTGAAATCATATGACATTTGTCTTTCTCTGACTGACCTATTTCACTTAGTATAACACACTCTAGCTCCATCCATGTCCTTGCAAATGCCAAGATTTCATTCTTTTTGATGACTAAATAATACTCCATGTATATACACAAATATATATAATATATACTTGTACATATAAATATAAAATATATCACATCTTCTTTATCTATTTATTAGTCAATGGACATTTGCTCTCACAAACAAGGGTCTCTCCATAGTTTGACTATTGTGATAATGCTGCTATAAACATTGGGGTGCATGTACCCCTTGGAATCTGGGTTGTTTTTTTTTTTTGTATCCTTTGGGTAAATACCTAGTAGTGCAATTGCTACCTTGTATGGTAATTCTATTTTAACTTTTTGAAGAACCTCCATACCATTCTCTAGAGTGGCCGCACCTGTTTTCATTCCCACCAACAGTGTAAGTGGGCTCCCCTTTCTCCGCATCCTCACCAACACCTGTTGTTCATGTGGTGGTTTTTACAGTCCTCCATCCCTCTCCAATCCTTCATGTTGTACACATTTAGTACCTCCAACAAGATGGCTATGTCCTGGAAGTCAGCAGTGGCATTTTAAACTTTCCATCTCCTTTTCCCTAACTCTGGGTTTTTCCAGGGCTCAACCCTCGATTCTCTGATCTTCAGACTCATTTTTATCTGCCATTTATTTGCAGTGGACCCCTCAACCTTTATTCCTAGTTGTTCCCTGTCCCCCAAGTTCTGCTCCTGAATCTCCAGTTGTCAATAAACTAATTCCACAGCCATGCCTTGTCATCATCTCAGTATAATAAGTCCAAAATAGAATAGGCCATATTCATGGCAGACCAGCTCCTACAGCCAACTTTCTCATTTTTGTCAAATACATCACAGTGCACCCCATCATAAAGTCCTTTTACAAAATTACAAATGATGAATAAAATGTTTATTTGATTGAATTCCAATACACTGGCTCTTTTTTTTTTTTGTCTCTTTTTTTTTAAACTTATTTTTAATTTAAACTCAATGAGCCAACATAGGTGCTCAGTTTCAACCAAGTGTGGCACTAGGTCCAAGAACTCAAATGCCTATAACGTCTCTCTGTGTGTGGCTGTCCCTTGTCCAACAGCTTCCACTGCCTCCAACATATCTGGGATCCTAGCAGGGAACCCCAAATGTTCAGTACATTTTATTATTGTTAAGTGAAGTTACCAGCTAAAATGATGCCTACCCCCCCAAAAAATTAAATCCAAAGTTTATAACTTTGCCAGTAGAAGAACCTTCCCCAGATACTTTACATGCAGTTTTAATGCATGTGGTTATCTGGTTTACCACTCCATCCTGCAAGCATACAAGTAGGAGGGAGAAGAGTCCCCACAGAGCTGAGCAGCAGAAGGAAGTCTCTTAGAGCCAGAAGAGGGTTTTAGAGCCATAAAAGAAGTTCAAAAGAATAGCAATCCAAAACCATCTCACACAAAGGCAGGAGGACTTCCCTCATTCTGAGAACAATGCTATTTGTTGTAGAGCATGAGTTATTTTGTATAATAATAGCAAATATTTGCCTAGTACTTTATAATTTGCAGAATGTTTTCCAACCTATTTTGTCTGCTTCCTTAACCATCTCTTTCAGTTTCCTCCTTTCATCCCTCCCTTCCTTCCTTCCTCTCTTCACACTCCACACTTTAGACTAAAGCCTCTACCTACATCCACCTAGCCTAGGAGGAGCAGAATTCAATTCCTGAAAATGCATTACTCATTCACTCAGAGAAGACCATTCTGCAAAAATTCCTTTAATCTAATTACTAACTAAGGCTTCCAACCTCATAAACTCTATTTACTTTCCTCCAAACCCTCTTTCAATATTTAAAAATGAACACATGTTTTATGGAGCTATAATCAGTGTGTTTATGCTATTTCAAGTTCTGAGTTGTTGTTTTTTTTTAACTTCCATTTTTTTCAAATACAGTATCCATATTAATCAACATTTTCCCATAGCATCTTATTAGCTATTCCCTCACCATAGTTTGCTAAATCGACAAAATACTCATTAAAATACATTTTCAGCATGCTGCATGGTGAGGGATGCCGTCTGCTCTGGCCTAATGCAGGCCCCACCAGGGAGGAAACCCTGACATTTCATTTCTCTTCCTGAGTCACTGCCACAAATCTTTTTGCAGTAGCTATCTCCAGCAAAATGCCAGATTGCACCTTGAGAACGGGGTGGGGGAGAAGCTAATTTCCACGCCTGTCTTTCACCTGTCTCTTTCTGTTAGAAGCTCAGTCGAGGCAATTTCATCTCAGGGAGAAGGAATTCAGGCTGTTTGTTGGTGCTTTATTTTTATATCCACCCATGTCCTTCTGTGGCAAATGTCATTTCCAAAACCAAACTCAGAGGTCATTGAGCTCCCAAGATGCTGGAACACACCAGTGTTCCTGAGGGAACACTAGAGGGAATCCCCAAGCTTTCAACATGGCCAGTGGAGACAAACTCCAAAACCCCAGGCACCTGCTGCTCTCCACACTTACTCCATCTGTTCTGCTTAGACATAGAATCCAAAGTCCTTGGGAATAGCCAAGAGCCATCATCAGGAAGTGACCGCTGTAGAGGCATCTGAAGTAACTGACAACCAGAAACCTCTACAAAAACACACGGTGTATGCTAGGACCTGGAAACGCAACCATAACTCACCTGGAGTCAAGGAGTTCACTTTCTAAGTGGGGGAGACAAGAACAATTCTACAGAAAGCGAGCAGTGGTGAATGCTATGCTGGGGGTGTCCATACATGTGAAGGCAAGTGTAGAATCTACCCCTGCCCTTCTCTCATCTTGGTATCTGAGAAGTCGCCGCCTCTCTGCTCCCAGCCAGGCAGGTGGCTGGACCTGACTCCAACCCAGCTCCCAGGAAGCAGGAAAGCCCGAGTGTTTCTCATCATCTTGGCCTTGGCAGTTGGTTGAGGGACAGACACTTATTTGACCCAGTCAGTATGGCAGGAGATTTTCACGGGGAAGGAAAAAATCTTCTTCTGCTAGGAACCACATGCGAATGGGGTAAACATCACGGAAGCAGAGCAGAGGAAAAGAGAGAGAGACTAGCACCAAGTCGTATCACATGAACCCTGAAGCCAGCCAGACTTCAGGCCTGGCCCACAGCTGGACCTTTCACTTACATGAGCCAATAAATTATCCTTATTGGGTGTCTGGGTGGCTCAGTTAGGTAAACGTCTGCCTTCAGCTCAGGTCATGATCCTGGAGTCCTGGGATGGAGCCCCGCATCAGGCTCCCTGCTCAGTGGGGGGTCTGTTTCTCCCTCTGCCCCTCACCCTACTCATGCTTGCTCTCTCTCTATATATAAAATCTTTGAAAAAATATAAAATAAATTATCTTTATGAACTAAGTCTGCGTGATACGAATTTTGTCTGACTTGCAACACAATAATAGAACTTGATTGTTGTTTGGTTGGGAAAACTGGCAGGCAAACAGCCAGCTCTAATCTGATGTGATAGGTGACATCTCCAGAGAAGGAACAGTCAAGCAAAAGGAATGATTCACTGTGACTCAGAGGGAGGGGTTCTTCTACACCGGGGGCAAGGAGGAAGAGTCTCCCAGTACAGTGTTCTCTTGTCAGAAGATTTCATAAGCAACTAGAACATGCAGCCCTTAGAACTGTTCAGATGCCATTTCACACTCAGATAAGAAATCTCCAAGCCAGAGAGGGTGTAGCTTGCGTAAGGTGTCAGAATGACATGACAAAGTTGGAATCAGAATAGACACCTTATTTTTAAAATGATTTCCTTAATTTTAATCCAACAAGTCTTTTAAAATATGTATTTGCGGGGTGCCTGGGTGGCTCAGTGG
Source organism: Meles meles (assembly GCF_922984935.1). NCBI lineage: Eukaryota > Metazoa > Chordata > Mammalia > Carnivora > Mustelidae > Meles > Meles meles. The sequence continues at coordinate 16,636,977 of NC_060070.1, forward strand.
GTTAAAGCCTCTGCCTTTGGCTCAGGTCATGATCTCAGGGTCCTGGGATCGAGCCCCGCATTGGGCTCTCTGCTCCGCAGGGAGACTGCTTCCTCCTCTCTCTCTGCCTGCCTCGCCGCCTACTTGTGATTTCTCTCTGTCAAATAAATAAAATATAAAAAAAATGTATTTGCAAATTCAAAAAATGGTTTGTCATTTTAAAATTCTTATTATTCCCTTCATTTGTGAAGCCCTAGTCAAGCTTTTCTCTGCATTTGGGCTCATCTTTTTTATTAATTCAGAGATTGGGGAGGGAGCTATAGACTTTGTGCATAGTGGGGAAGCTCAATCTTGGGAGCAAATCCCCATGTTTCACAAACCCATAAGGCAGCAGGCCATGCTATTAGATGTTTATATCTGAAAAAGCAGGAGAGGAATTATCAGATGATTTCAAGATTCCCTATCCTAGGTTAGCAAGGACTCCTGTAGTCAGGAGTCCTCAAACAAAAGGATCTCAATCCTGGAGTTCAACTTGGAAGAGGCAGGGCACATCAGAACAGAAAGGGTGAACCAGGGGGTGGGGATCCTCCCAAGTCGGGGGGAGGGACAGCAGCTTGGGGGGCTGAGGGGTGGGCATTGGGGGAGGGGAGGAGGAAAGGAGGGGAGGGTTTTCAGAAGAAATGATCAATCACCAGTGCACAGTTAGCATTCATTATATTCCTTTGAATATAATATTACAAAGAGAAGGAAGAGGAAAGAAATAATAGGAATAGTACTTTCTGCATGACAGTGGACAGGTGAAAATGCCAAAGACAACAATGGAGAGACTCCATTTTTTTTAAAGAATGAAAAAAAGTCCAAGTTAGGATTTATGAAAATAAAGGAAGCGTAGCTGAATATGACACCCAACTATGTCACTTTGGCATAATGATTATTTTAAACTAGAGGAACTTAAAAAACAGCAAATGCAAGGAGTGGCTTTCGCTCAACTCCTTTATCTGCCTAAAGACAGATTTGGTAGATTCTGAACTGGTAGACACCCTGATGATGCTCTCAGAGTGAGTCCCTGTGATCTATACTCTCCTATAAAGAAAATCAAACCCATAGCGGTGCTCATAAATTTCATGTAGAAATAGCCACACCTTGAGAGGGACAGTTCCACTGCTCTGTGTCACTTGGGTACTGCTAGGCTTATATGCAAACACAGAGGGTAGAGCTGACTGGACCTTCCCCACCAACTTCCAGCTTCATCAGGGCCAATGTCAGCACCTAAATATCCTTTCTCTCATATTCCATTTCTTCAGGTGTTGGTTTCTGCGATGAGGAAAATTAAAACTCTGTCCATCTGCCTTTTGGTGGAAACTGACTACTTAACTTTAATATCTTCTCTTTAGTGAGCCACAGAATTGGGAATTGTGTCCCTCAAACTTCCAGCAGGTTCTGAATAAGGAATTAAACCCCTTCTGTGCTAAACTGTACAAAGAGCAGATGGAAGGGAGATACAATTACAACTCTTAAAACCGTTTTAAAAATCAATAATTTTTTTTCCCTTCTCAGAATACAAAACAAGTACACCCTGATGATGACAGGGAAAGGCTTTGATTTTCTGGAAAAGGTAAAATGCACCTCCATCCTTGGAACCCAGAAGGCAAATAAAATTGTCAAAAATTGTAACATAAGTACAAACCCCGGGAGGAAATGTTACCAAGTCAGAAAACATGTCAGAAGCAGCCTGACCTCTTGTCCCGGTGGATCTGAGAGTTTACTGGTTACTAATGGTTGGTAACGAAAGGTGGCTCTAATTATGGGAGATAATGCATTTTGTTTTCTGTTTTAGAGCAGCTGTCCCCATCTTTTTATTATCAAGTATTAGGTTTATTACTTTTTCCCAGACAATTTATTAATGCGAGTGATGGTCAAACAGAACTTCTGATCTGCATGATCAACCAGTATTTTATTTTTTATTTTTTTTAACATCTTAATTTAATTTTATTTTTTTCAGGGTTCCAAGATTCATTGTTTATGTACCACACCCTGTGCTCCATGCAATCTGTGCCCTCCATAATACCCACCACCAGGCTCACCATCCCCCTACCCCCTCCCCTCCAAAACCCTCTGTTTCTCAGAGTCCATAGTCTCATGCTTCGTCTCCTCCTCCGATTTCCCCCAATTCACTTTTCCCTTCCTTCTCCTAATGTCCTCTGTGTTATTCTTTGTTCCACAAGTAAGTGAAACCATATGATAATTGACTCTCTCTGCTTGGCCTATTTCACTCAGCATAATCTCCCCCAGTCCTGTCCATGTGATGCAAAAGTTGGGTATTCATCCTTTCTGATAGCTGTGTAATATTCCATTGTATAATGTTCATCAATAATTAGCCATCAGGGAAACTCAAATCAAAACCACATGGAGAAATGGTGCTGGGAATATTCGACAGCTATATGTAGAAGAATGAAACTCAACCATTCTCTTACACCGTACACAAAGATAAACTCGAAATGGATAAAAGACCTCAATGTGAGACAGGAATCCATCAGAATCCTAGAGGAGAACATAGGCAGTAACCTCTTTGATATCAGCCACAGAACTTCTTTTAGGATATGTCTCCAAAGGCAAAGGAAACAAAAACCAAAATGAACTTTTGGGACTTCATCAAGATCAAAAGCTTCTGCACAGCAAAGGAAACAGTTAACAAAATAAAGAGGCAACCCACGGAATGGGAGAAGATATTTGCAAATGACAGTACAGACAAAAGGCTGATATCCAGGATCTATAAAGAACTTCTCAAACTCAACACAGACAAAACAGATAATCATGTTAAAAAAATGGGCAGAAGACATGAACAGACACTTCTCCAATGAAGACACATAAATGGCTATCAGACACATGAAAAAATGTTCTTCATCACTAGCCATCAGGGAGATTCAAATTAAAACCACATTGAGATACCACCTTACACCAGTTAGAATGGCCAAAATTAGCAAGACAGGAAACAACGTGTGTTGGAGAGGATGTGGAGAAAGGGGAACCCTCTTGCACTCTTGGTGGAAATGCAAGTTGGTGCAGCCACTTTGGAGAACAGTGTGGAGATTCCTTAAGAAATTAAAAATAGACGGGCGCCTGGGTGGCTCAGTGGGTTAAGCCTCTGCCTTCAGCTCAGGTCATGATCTCAGGGTCCTGGGATTGAGCCCCACATCGGGGTCTCTTCTCAGCGGGGAGCCTGCTTCCCCCCTCTCTCTCTGCCTGCCTCCCTGCCTACTTGTGATCTCTCTCTCTGTCAAATAAATAAATGAAATCTTAAAAAAAAAAAAAGAAATTAAAAATAGAGCTTTCCTATGACTGCGCAATTGCACTGCTGGGTATTTACCCCAAAGATACAGATGTAGTGAAAAGAAGAGCCATCTGTACCCCAATGTTTATAGCAGCAATGGCCACGGTCGCCAAACTGTGGAAAGAACCAAGATGCCCTTCAACGGATGAATGGATAAGGAAGATGTGGTCCATATACACGATGGAGTATTATGCCTCCATTAGAAAGGATGAATACCCAACTTTTGTAGCAACATGGATGGGACTGGAAGAGATTATGCTGAGTGAAATAAGTCAAGCAGAGAGAGTCAAGTATCATATGGGTTCACTTATTTGTGGAGCATAACAAAGAACATGGAGGACATGGGGAGATGGAGAGAAGGGAGTTGAGGGAAATTGGAAGGGGAGATGAACCATGAGAGACTATGTACTCTGAAAAACAATCTGAGGGTTTTGAAGGGGCGGGGGTTGGGAGGTTAGGGGATCCAGGTTGTGGGTATTATGGAGGGCATGTATTGCATGGAGCACTGGGTGTGGTGCATAAACAATGAATTCTGTTATGCTGAAAAGAAATGAAACAAACAAACAAACAAAAAAACACATTGAGATCCCACCTTACACGAGTTAGAATGGCCAAAATTAACAAGACAGGAAACAACAAGTATTGGAGAGGATGTGGAGAAAGGGGAACCCTCTTACACTGTTGGTGGGAATGCAAGTTGGTGCAGCCACTTTGGAAAACAGTGTGGAGATTCCTCAAAAAATTCAAAATAGGGTGCCTGGGTGGCTCAGTGTGTTGGGTCTCTGCTTTCAGCTCAGGTCACGGTCTCCGGGTCCTGGGACTGAATGCTACATTGGGCTCTCTGCTCAGCAGGGATCCTGCTTCCTCCTCTCTCTCTCTACCTGCCTCTCTACCTACTTGTGATCTCTGTCAAATAAATAAATAAAATATTTTTAAAAAAAGAGTTAACAGTGTCCATTGATCAGATTTAAAAAAAAAATTAAAAATAGAGCTTCCCTATGACCCTGCAATTGCACTGCTGGGTATTTACCCCAAAGATACAGATGTAGTGAAAAGAAGGGCCATCTGTACCCCAATGTTCATAGCAGCAATGGCCACAATCACCAGACTGTGGAAAGAGCCAAGATGCCCTTCAACAGATGAATGGATAAAGAAGATATGGTCCAACCAGTGTTTTAGAGTAACCTGAGAGAATTCATGCCCAAAGCCAGGAATCCGGATTTTCGTTCTGAGGTTGTAAACTCATGCTAACTGGCAGGGAACAGACAATCAAGACCCCAGGGCTGTGAACCCAGCAGGGCAAGAATCATGACAAATTGCAGCTGGAAAACACTGTTTGAGTGGCAGGGAGACAGTAGGAAGTGGTCGGGTCTGTGGTCAAGTAGAACAGGATACACCCCCTCTAAAGAAGGCCGCTGTTGCCAGCCTCCCCGCCCACGTTGCCAGGCAGGAACGGGGACCCAGGGTGGTCATATTGCCCAATTTTTCCAAGGGTAGTAAAAAACCAGAGATGTTTTAATGAAATCTCCTGGTTTGAAAATGTTGCTGGTTTTTGTAAAACACAGTGGTCCTGCCTTGAGAAGTCATACCTACAGGCTGGATTTGACTTTGAGCCACCGTTTGATGTAGCTGCTGTGGTCGGGCCCTGTGGCTGTCATGTAGTAGACTCACACCTTCCGGTCTCTGTTGCTTTCCCAGAAATAAATGCACCAGGGCCCTTCACCTTCAGAGCTACCGGAAAGAGCTGGTCCAGGGGCCATTGCTCTAAGGCAGGGAACCGAAAACTGCCCCCTTTTTTTTTTTTTTTAAGATTTTATTTACTAATTTGAGAGAGAGAGAGAGACAGCCAGTGAGAGCATGGGCCGAGGGAGAGGGAGAAGCAGGCTCCCCACCAAGCAGGGAGTCCCTTGCGGGATTCGATTCTAGGACCCTGCAATCATAATCTGAGCCAAAGGCAGACACTTAGCCCACTGAGCCACCCAGGCATCAGAAAACTTCCTGTAAAAAGACAAACAGTAAATGTTTTAGGCTTTGCACGCCACTGGGTCTCCATGACAAATGTTCAGCCCCTCCCCGTAGCCTGGAAAGAGTCAGAGATCATCCATAAACTAACGTGTGTTGTCGGATTCCAATACAACACTGTAAAATCAGGCTGCTGGCTGGGGGTCTCCCCATGTGCTGACCCTCTCTGTAGGGTGTCTTGCTCTGGGAATGCTCCACACACTTATTTACTCAGTCTGGTTTGTCTAATTTTGGAAAGAAGAATCTATTTTTAATTGGGTAAGCCAAAATTCATTGTGCTGGGAATCTTTCAGAAATAGCTTGGCTCTTCATGTGCCCCAGCGTTGAAATATATCACACAGGTAGCGCAGGGACAGGGAACGATGACCACCCCTCCCCCTCCTCCCCTCCCTGCCGGGGTTGGGAGGGCTCCCCTTGACCTGCCTCATCAGTCCCAGCTCAGAGACCTGCTTCCTCACAGCCCCACCCCCCCACCCTGCTTGTTCCCCAGGGCCAAAGGAGCTTTACGGCCTCTATTGTTTCCAATGTGCTGCTGGAGACCGAGCTTAGCACCTTGCATGCCTGGGATATGACTGCCAGACACCAATAAAGCAACGTGCTAAATTTAGCATAGGCCCGCCTGTCCGCTCAGTAGGAACTGTCACCCTTGGAAATGCAGTCCGCAATACTTCCTAACTGCTGAGTCCTTCTGGTTTTCCCCAGGATTGGAGTGAACCTCAGACTCTCACTTGCAATAAACTTGTTGTAGCTGGCTTTGATCTTTGTCCCCAGAGCTGGTGGAGCCTCTGGTTTGTGCCAGCGGAAGCCCCCCCCTCCTCCAATTCCTGGGAGCAGCCCCAGGTGTTTCAGCTGTCACAGCCACTTGGGGAAGGGGGGGTCTGGTTGTGGGGCCGAAGGGGCAATAGAAGAGATGCATGGAGTTCTCCTCTCGTGGGGGTGGGGGGATGACTCGAAATCAGGACCACACAGGTAAAGATAATCTCAATAATTGTCTCATAAGGGACGTCAGTCAGCTGGAGAGTGAGAAGAGAATCGTGGCCAGATCTAGGGCCATACCGACATCTAAAGTCATCGGCACCCTGCAGATACCCCCACAGGGCCCCTCGAGCCTGGGACAGCATGTACCACTGTCTTGACCTCCTTGTCCAACTACCCAGGACCCTAACATGTGAACAGCATAGAAAAGGAAGGGCTCTTTGCAAACAACTCATTTCTGTACAGTCTCTGGTGCCCCAGTTCAGCCCTCAGAAAGCAAGTCTTTAATTCATAGGGTTCACTGTCAAGGCTGATCAGACATGAACGTGTCTTACTGAGATTCTGAAAAGCTGACGCTAACATGTTGGTGATGGCTGTCACCTAGATCTCATCAGGGAATAGCCTGGAGTCCCTTTCTCACCCATGGGAAGGCTTCCAAGACCTGGGGAAGTAAACATATGGGTTAACCTTGCAGCCACAGGGTCCATCTGGGTGAGCTGAGGTTGCCCACAGGGAACAGAGGAATGTGCATGGGCTCTCCAGGTCCTAGAGGTCACGGCATGGCTAGCTTTCAAGAATCCAGGACGGCCACACAAAGCTGCTGGATGCCCTGAGCCAAAGACTCTTTGCACGAATCGTGTATTCCTTCTAAAGGGTCTGTCGGTGTTCGTGGGCTTCTACCTTATGCCGGGTCACATGAGAGTAAATCTTAGCGTGTCACAGGATCAATGCAGGGGAAATCCATTAGCAGCCAAAACAACCACTTCCCATTCCTTTCCCTCAAGTCTGCTGATGAAAGCAGGCTTTCTGGCTGCACCACAGCTCTGAGCAGGGGATCCCTGCCCTTCATGGGGTATATCGGGACGAGGCCACTCATTGTCTTGTAAAACCTTGTCTGACTCTCTCTGGAGTATAATGCAGAGAGCTCTGGCTGACAGGTCAGAAGCCAGGATGTCTGGCAGAAGACCTGGCCCTTCCTACATAACTCAGTGGCCTTGGGGATGTCACTTAACCTCTTAGAATCTTGGTTTCCTACTTCTAAGATCATACCATCGGAAATCATCCGATGATTTCATCGGAAATCATCGTGAGCTTCATACCATAATAATTCTCCCATTTTCTACTGGTGATTGCCTGTAATGTTATTCCATGGCCTGCAGCTTCATGGCTGGTGCCTGAAAATCAGGGCGTGCTGGAGTCCCCAGAAAACGAAAAGTAACCCTTTAATCCAGCTCCTTTGCTCATGACTAATTTTCACCAAACGCTCTTTCTGGCACGACCTGCGAAGGGTTCAGCCTCATTCTGTCCCACAATCAGCTGTGAGTTGTAGAGAAGTAGGTCACTCTCAAGCTCTCATCTCAGCTGCCGACGGCCTTTCATCTAACTTGACATCCTCTCCGTCAGATTGCCAAACCTCTTGCCTGGTGCGTGTTCATTCTTGTAAATGAGAACTCCCTGCACCCAGGAAGGCAGCAGATCTGGTCTTCAGAATTGTCTAAGCTAAGTTCAACTCCTCTTCCCTTGGGACTGTATTGACCCCCTGCCCACACCCTGGGCCAACTCACCAGTCACGTCACCTGTCTTGTTGGGTTGGATCTCCCATGCTGAGCCCTACGCGGGTCCTTGACAAGAGCTGCAGGAGGAAACCTCAGTCTAGAAGGTTTTCTTTCAGTACAAAAGCCCCTTTTGTACAAAAGCAAAAGTACTTTGCTGCTGCCTCTGGCCAACAGTCATGGGAAGGAACCAGCTCGCAGTCGGACCTTCAGCCCCCTGCCAGCCCTGGCCACCATCTTGATTGCAAGTTCCCACAAGACCCTGAGCCAGAACCACCCAGCTGAGGACTCTTAGATTTCTGACACAGAAACTTTGTGAAATAATAGATGTTGTGTAGAGCCACAAATTTTTAGGATAATTTGTAATATGGCAACTGATAACAGATAAATGAGTCAAAATTTAAGAGGCTTGGAGTCTGAACCCTAGATTGTGGCTCTTGCCTGGTGCCTGGGGATATTACTGAGGATACTGATTCCCTTGGCAGAGTATGAACGATTTCCATGAGGGACAAGTCCAGATACTCAGAACAAATATGGCGGGAATGGCAGAGTCAGCACTCTGTGCCAGTTACTGCTTTTATTCAGGGAGGCCAAATTCTCTCACAGTCATCAACGAACCCAGCAGAGCCCCTGACAAATGCATTTTTGCTCCTAAAGTGCTGGAGGTCTGCGATCCTCCATTAGAAATATCTGGACCAGACATCTGCAATTGATATGAAAACTTGATCCTTCCCCATCTCTGCAAGGATCCCAGTAATTTCTTCTCAGACTCCCAGTCTGCTGCCCAGTAAGCAGAAAATTTGGATTTAACAAACAAACAAAATGTGGATTTAACCAAAAAAAAGCACAGTCATATCAAAATGTGCCTTCTTACAGCGTGTCAGGGGAGCACTCAGAAATTACTCTCTTTAGAATCTCTGTGAGAAAAAGAAAAGAAAAATTGTTTTCTTTCACACAACAGTAACAGTGTGAATTGTGTTGAATTATGACAGCTAAGGGGTCAAGAAAGATGCCAGCAAAAGAGATACTTAGCATGACTGAAGACTTTTTTCCAGATGTGGTGTGTGACACTCTCAATATGACAGTTGAATGAGAACTGTTCCATCACTGTGACCCTGTCCCCGTTGGCCACTGGGCCCAGGCCTCTGCTCCCAGAAACACAGACCATGTTGTGTGACTTCTTTGTTGTCACTGGTATCAAGAGAAGCTGGAGGAAAAAAAAAATTCCCTAAAGCTTATGTTTTCCAATTGCTTCTGGGAACTGCAAAAACACCTAGAGAGAGAGAGACAGAGAGAGGCTTAATAAACTAGCAACCTAAAGTTAACTCTAATTTCAAACCCCTTTGAATCTCTGGCAGGGCCCAGGAGAATGGTGCGGATGACATGGACCACGTGGTTCAGCCATGCTCTGTAGTGCACAAATATGTCCTTGCTGACTCCCAAGACATTCTTTTCTTGTAGCCCCAGTCTTGTTCACAAAGATGATGTCTAACAACAGATCTGCCCTCACACCAAAAGCACGAGTCCACAAAAGCGGAGAAAGGTCAAGTCCCATACAACCCTGAAAAGTAAAAGCAAACATTTCAGAAAGCGCACACATTCATGTCCTCTCCAGATCTGGGAAGCAGTCCTGACGTTCCCCGGGGGGAGGCTGTCCGGTCTGTGCTGACTCATTCTGTGCTCGAGGGTCTTTAATGACCTTTCTGCCATTTCTGGGGCCTCGGCCAGGATGGTTGGGATGATTGGGATCACTCTTCCAACAGATCGACCCAGACTTGTCCACATGGTGGTGGAAGTTTCCAGCAGCAAGACAGGGGAGGACCCAGTGGGCAAGGATTTTTTAACCCTCTCCTTGTGTTACATCTGCTATTGACCCATTGGCCAAATAAGTCTCATGACTAAACCTACACCCACGTGGGAAGGAACCAATGCCGGGAGGCATCAACAGGGTGGGGCCACTCATCTCTCCCAGGCGGGCTATCCCCGCAGACATTGCGTCTCTCATTTCCATATCTCAGACGGTCCTCAAGGAGCTCCTTCATGAATGAATAAATCTACTGCTACTCTAACATGAACAAATATGACCAATGATTGATTATGTCTAAATAATAATCCTTCATTTATGATTGATAAAATCTTTGGGATCAGAGCAGACATGCTAAACAAATGCTTTGAAAGAGATAAGTAAGCTTGACGGGAAAAGCAGAACCCCGTGGGGCCGGGAGGACGTTTACTGTTGGGAGAGGCAGAGGGAGCACTGCACATGTGGGCATCATCTGGGCCCCACTGAAAGGCAGATTGTGTGATTTCTGTACATACAGCATGTGCAGTCCGTAAGGACCTAGTCCCTAGGTCCCTGCTTCACTCTGAGTTTCATGTCATACTTGCCTTTTATTACAGCAACTACCAAAAATCCAGTTTTACAAAAATATGACATCTCAGTGGGTTAAGCCTCTGCCTTCAGCTCAGGTCATGATCTCCGGGTCCTGGGATCAGGCCCCACTCGGGAATCTCTACTCAGCGGGAAGCTTGCTTCTTTTCTTCTCTCTGCCTGCCTCTCTGCCTGCTTGTGATCTCTGTCTGTCAAATAAATAAATAAAATCTTAAAAAAAAAATGACGTCTCCATAGAAACAAAACATGACCTAATAGTGAAACTGTGAGCTACCTTGACCTGGTCATTCACTCCGTGTCGGACAGATACCACTGGCTTCCCTCAAAATTTTAGAATATCTTGTGGTTCCCTGAGTTTTGAGGCACCTCTGGGTGCTTCCGTCACAGTTTGGGAAACAGCCCTAGATCTAAGTTTTGCACTTTGGGAAGCAGGATTTCATGTTTTCTAACAAGAACTCAAGCTTTAGTATTGTTAAAATGCCCATATTAACCAAAGGGATCTAAAGATTCAGTGCAATACCTTTTAAAATCCAGGTGGCATTTTCCACAAAAGAGAAAAAATAATCCTGAAATTCATAAGGATCTTCAAAAGACTCCAAAAAGCCAGAGTAATCGAGAAAGAAGAACAGAGCTGGAGGAGGCATTCTTCCTGATTCCAGGCTATATTACAAAGCTATAGTACTATAGTTTGGGGGCGCCTGGGTGGCTGAGTCCGTTCACCGCCTGCCTTCGGCTCAGGTCATGATCCCAGGGTTCTGGGATGGAGCCACAGGTTGGGCTTCCTGCTCAGCAGGGAGCCTGTTTCTCCCTCTCACTCTGCCTCTCCCCCTGCTTGTGCTTTCTCTCTCTCCTTCTCTCTATCTATCAAATAAATAAATAAAATCTTAAAAAAAAACTATAGTAATCAAAACAAGTATGGTATTGACATAAAAACAGACCAAAAATCAATGGAACGGAGTCCAGAAATAAAACCACGCATATATGGTTGGTTGATTTTTGACAAAGGAGCTGAAATTATACTATAGGGAGAAGATGATCTCTTCAATAAATAGTGCAGAGAAAACTAGACATTTACATGCAAAAGAAGGAAAATGGACTCTTACACCATACAGCAAGTTAATTCAAAGTGGATTAAAACTTGAATGTAAAATCTGAAACAGTAAAATTACTAGAAGCAAACATAAAGGATCTTGGCAATGGTTTCTTGAATCTGATACCAAAAACAAAGAATAAAAAACAAAAATAGACAAGTGGGAATACCTCAAATTAAAAATTCTGCACGGCAAAGGAAACCATCAACAAAATGGAAAGTCAGTCTATGGAATGAGAGAAAAGATTTGCAAACCACATATCCAATAAGGGTCAATAACCAAAATATTTACAAAAACTCATACAATAGCAAAATAAAATAGCCCAATCAAAAAATTGACAAAAGACCTTAACAGACATTTTTTCGAAGAAGATATACAAATGGCCAATGGGTATATGGAAAGATATGAAAAAATCCCTACTCAATGAAGAAATGCAAATCAAAATCACAATGAGATATCACTTCATACCTTTCAGCATGTATATTGTCGAAAAGTTAAGAAATAAATGCTGGTGGGGATGTAGAGAAAAGGGAATCCTTCTACACTGTTGGAAGCAATGCAAACTGGTGCGGCCACTATGGAAAACAGTATGGTGGTTCCTCAAGAAATTAAAAATAAAACTACCATAAGATCCAGCAATCCCACTTCTGGGTACATATCCAAAGGAAACGAAATCATTATCTCAAAGAGATATCTGTACTCCTGTGTTCATTGCAGGGCTATTCCCAAGCCAAGGTATAAAAACAATTTAAGCATCTGTAGACAGCTGAATGGTTAAAGAAAATATGGTATATATACACAATGTGACATTATTCAATCTATAAAAAGAAGGAAATCCTGCCATTTGCAACGACATGGATAAACCTAGAGCACTAAGTAAAATTAGCCAGACAGAGACAAATGCCACACGGCATCACTTACATGTGGAATCAGGAAAAAAAAAAAAAAGTGAAAAAAGTGAAACTCCTAGAAACAGAGAGTAGAAAAGTGGTTGCTAGGGTAGGAGGATGGGGGAAGTAAGGAAAGGTTGGTCCAAGGGTGCAAACTTTCAGTAAGAAGATGAATAAAATTGGAGGATCTAATGTGTAACAGTGGCTAGAATTAAGAACACTGCATTGTGTAATTGAAGTCTGCTAAGAAAGTAAATTTAAGTGTTCTTACCAAAAAATTAAATCTTTTATTTTATTTTATTTTTTTAAGATTTTTATTTATTTATTTATTTGACAAACAGAGATCACAAGCAGGCAGAGAGGCAGGCAGGGGGGCAGGGAGGCAGGCTCCCTGCTGAGCAGAGAGCCCAATGCTGGGCTTGATCCCCAGGATCCTGAGATCATGACCTGATCTGAAGGCAGAGGCTTTAACCCACTGAGCCTCCCAGGCGCCCCCTCAAATTAAATCTTTTTAAAAAATTTAAAGATGAATGTGTAAGGTGATGGGTGTGTTAATTTGATGGGGGGAATCCTTTCCCAATGCAGACATGTATCACATCATCACGGTATACACTTTAAATATAGTCTGATTTGATTTGTCAATTATTCTTCGATGAACCTGGAAAGAATAAAATAAGTTATAGAAATAATAAAATTATGATTTTTAGACTCAGTTATCTTCCCAGAGTCTCACCTCTAAATCACTTCCCTGCTTGATTAGGCACCTGGTACACCCCCTACATGTTTAGAAATGACACCTCGGCTCTTGTATATTACCAGACTAAACAGTGACCTTCCACACAGTGGCTTCCTTTTTCCCTGGAAAAGCACCAGAATGTTCTGTGGCCATTTTAAAGGATCAATTTTTAGTTTTTATAAAGAGATGAGTTCATTCTTAGTAAGCTTTAGCTTTCATAAATTTAGACTTGGTGCTGTCAGTCTTTTGGAGAAAATACCAGAGAAGTGTGCTTTACATAAGTCATCATTACATAAGTTTTCCTGAAGCTCGAGATGTAGAATGACCAGAAAAAAAAAGTCTTAGAAAATCATGTTAAAAGGAAAGAAAACAATGCACCAGAGAAATGCTCTACTGACATCAGAATGAACAAAGATGAGGATCTGACTCACTTGCCTCGGGCTAACCTCTGACCCTGCCTGGGCATTCTGGGATGTGAGGGTCCTGGAATGAGGTGGGCCCACTCTGGGAAGGAAGCAAATGGTATCTCTGCTTCCCTTCTAGGTTCATTTAGGGCAGACCTCATAAGACCCAGAACCCAGAGGCACAGGTAAAGGATAAATGCTCAGTTTTTAAAAATAGTTTGGGTCTTGTAAGAGAAAAAAATTATAATTTAAAATAAGATAAAAAGAGAGACATTTTAAAAAATGGCTGGTTCACAAGAGTAGGAATACAAACTAGAAGGCTTAATGCAAATGCCCCCCCACCAATGGCATAGAGTCTCCCATCGAATCCTACAGACTCACTCAGTTCCAAGTCAGATGCTTCTGATGGGTCCTCTTGCCCTTAATTGGCTCCCATCTTGGCAACAAATGCCCAGTGATCAGCAGCATTTCTTCTCTCCCCAGGAAAGTTCTTTCCTTCCTCCCAGTCTCAAATCTGAGAGCTTCAAGGAAATGAAGAACATCTCTTCTCCATAAAATAGTCTTAAGAAAGCATAATGAACTCCCTTTTCCAAAACACTTGAAGCAACTGGGAGCATTGGATCCCACTGGACCCTTGAGTACTCTAGTACTCTACCTGGCGGGAATGGGTGAGTGGAATGAGTGAGCTCATGCCCAGACCCCTTCGTCTACACAAGAGCACATGCTATGATCTCAACTCTTCCATTTCATAGAAAATGTTTTATAATGTAATCCAAAAAGTACATCCCAAGTCAATTATTACATTCCAAGGCTTTCTCCTGGAGGGTTCACCCTTTCCTTTAATACCCAAGCAAAATGGCGCAGAGTGATTGGAAAGTCAGGTACTGGCCAGCGTGACAGTCATATAGGTCCTTCTTATTACTCAACAAAAGGAATACTTTTTGAGGACCTAATATGTAAAAATCTCAATGTGGGTACCTATAAGGGTACATAGAAGTTTTTTTTTTTTAATGATCGTCTGGTCACTTAAAGAGCTTTAATAACCCAATGAGTTTTCTTTCAATCTTAACACCAAATCTTAAAACAGCAGCACACCAGGGGCAAGTGGGAACACAAGTCCTGTAGAGGCTGGGAGCACAAGGACAGGAACAAAGCGACTGTGGGTAGCCAGGGCTGCATCGAGGCCTGGAAGACAATGCCTGATTCTCTAAAACCTCAGGATGGCCGGCAGTAGGAGTAATCACACAAATCAGTAGATCCATTATCTGCTGTTTCTGGCAGCTTTCAGGACCATGTCAATTCCCTTCTCCCGTGAACTGTTGGCATCCCATTTTGCCCACAGTAGGAACTGGCAAACCCGTGAGCTCCTCTGAAAGCTTCAGGGACATGAGATTTAGCTCCTCGGGGCTCAGTTTCTCCATGAAGAAAGATCCCATGCAGCATTCCTACGAGGCCTCAAAAAAATCACACTGGATTCCCAACAATTTCCGATGAAATCAAGTGAACAATGAAAGTCCAGGGAAGAAAGGAAAAAAGGAAAAAAAAAAAAAGGAGATATCTTACTGTGCTTTCCACAGGGGTGACTGGCAAAGATGGGAAGACTCTGCTGTTGCCAGGCAACCCCCTCGCTCTCTGAGCTTCAGGTTGGGGCCCTGACTGTGGGAATGACTTCCTTTGTGTTCATGTGTGCCTCCCTGGCTCCCAAAATGTCCTCTGGCAGCTGAGATCAGCCCATGTGCGAGACCAGAATCTTTATCTTGATTTGTGCTACCTTAGAAATATTTATTTCTGAGCTTCTTTCTTTCTCGGGAACTTAAAGCCCTTCTCTGTATGTCATGGATATTATACAATCTATATGCAGACAGCATATATGGACACATTACGCATGCAAATTGAGCCAATTCCTTGGAAGTTCTCTGTTCCTTCCTCACCAGCTGCCAGATTTGGCAGGCCAGCTGACACCCAGCCAGACCATTTTATTCATCACTACACAAAACTAGGGTTTGACCCCTGTCTTCTTAAGAATCACAGAATAGAAAAGCTGGGGAAAGCCAGAGGTGGGGGAGGGGCCTTTCAGTTCTCCCTTGACAACTCTAGCCCAAAAAGGCTAGGGTTGAGGGTTAAATTAAGCATTTGGCCCTGGCTATTGTAAATCTGTCTTCCTTGTGATGGAGTACTTGTGACTTTATTCTTTGGGGAGCACTGAAACAGTGTCTAAAGAACAGCTGGATACATATGAGAAAGAAGGAAGTCTCAGCCTCTGGGGGCTGAGGGGGGGGCATGACCATCAAGGTCCAAGGTTTCTTTGCGGCAGGACTGTGTGGGCTGTGATGTATATTCTCCCATCTGATAAGAAACTTATGATGCAATCTAAGTGTCTGCTTGAGATATCAGTCCCCAAGACTTTCTTCTGGGAGTGGGGGTCATGCTTTCCTTTAACATCCAAGAAAAATAGCTTGAACCCATCTCACATTCATTATGAAGCCCAGTCTTCTGGGAGTCTCAGATGGATTACATTCCTCTTGATGTTCACCCCATCCCTCCCTCCTCTACCTTTTCCACTGATTTCTCCAACCTCAAGCAACATCACCTCACCCTATGCTCTCCCTCTTCCTTCATTCCCCAAAGCAACATCAGCATAAGATTACTGAGTGTAGAACACAGTTTAGTGAAAGTTGGGATAATGGAGGGAGAATTACAGAACAATTCACATGACATAAAATTGAGCATTATACATCTCAGTCCTGAATTTCTCCAGCCACCTCTGCAACAGAGATTTTTTCATGGGCATTCCTTCCATTTATGGCTCTTCCCTGTTGCCGTTCATAGGGATCCTGAGGACTTCTCCTTCCAGTTCCTACCAACTACCTCCTCTCTTTCAGGCTATGAGACCCTAACCCCAAAATCCTGTTACCTGTAATGCAGAAAAAGATTAGGTTTTTATCTAAGCCCTGTGCACCTGGTCGACTATAATATTTTCTTCTGGATTAAAGATATTCCAATCCCATCTAAAAATTAAATTTATATTCTTTACATAATCTAAAAATTAAGCATATATGTTCATTCCTAGTTCTCTTCATCACTAGAAAAGTCTCCTCAAGAAAACCATCATGGAATCACTTGCAAGATGAGAAGTCTTTAGACAGTTTTGTTGCCCAAAACATAAATGGCATCTCTCCCCTAGAATGGAGATATATAGCAATTGGTGATGCTGTATTTGTTTTTACTAACTTTAAAATTCCAACTACGTTGTCATAGTACTAATAGAATAACTAAAACTCCCAAGAAAGCAAGTCACTTCACTTCTCTTATGAAGTACAAGTTTGAGGAAAATCTGAAAAATGGGAGAGTATGGAAGAGATGATCTCCAAG
The DNA here is from genome assembly GCF_922984935.1 of Meles meles. NCBI lineage: Eukaryota > Metazoa > Chordata > Mammalia > Carnivora > Mustelidae > Meles > Meles meles. The sequence goes on from NC_060070.1 coordinate 16,653,722, forward strand.
ATTTCTTCTAGTGAATACTCTTCTTCATCTTCTCTTCCTAGCAGACTTGGAGACTGTGGTGGAGGATGGAAATGGATGGGCAGGAAGTGAACCAGTGGGTTTTAATGTGCTGTATGTTGGAATGAATCTGAAAGAATCAACTGGAGAGTTTGTTAACTAAAAAAAACAAAACAAAACAAAACAAAACAAAACAAAACAAAAACAAAAACAAAAACAAAAACAAACAAAACAAAACAAAAAAACGTTGCCAAGCCTCACTTTTGGAGATTCTAATTTAGGAAATCAGATCCACTATCCATATTTTGAGAGACAAACTCCACAGGTAATTCTGATGAGCACCAAAGTTTAGGAACTACTGAATTTGTATGACAATTGACAGTAATAATGAAGGTTAAAATCAAAATGCAAGTTTAAACAATCCATTGGAATACCAAAGAGGAAGATAATATTACTTTATTTCAATAGATTTTGTAAATGTATAGGGCACAAGACAGTACAAGCTGGCTTTTCTCAAAGACTACACTGAAAATCAAGAATCCCCCCAAAGGGTGTATTAATTAAATATTCATTAAAATACAAGTTTCAGCAAACCCAAAGGCAGAGCTAAACCAGCTATACCAGTATACCAAAATGCAGAGTTCTGACTCGCTATCAGGTTTCTTTAATACTTATGAGTAACCTAACATAGCTCTTTAGCTGGTGTCCCCAAATTAAAGCATTTTAGGATAATTAAGGACATCTTAACAAGCAATGTATCCCTCCTAGATTAAAAATAATCCAACTAAAATTTCCCCATTAAAAAAAAAAACCCAATATATATTCTATTCCTATTTATACCATTATTAGAAAAACCTCTCAATAAAACTATAAAATTTGAAGCATGCATAAAGCATGTTACTTGCAAGTCTTTCCCTTTACATTACATTTACATTTACATTTACATCCTTGTAAAGGGAATTACATTACATATGTAGCAAATATTCATATTTCTTTAGATCTCTATTTTCCTGAAGATAATAGAAATGCCTTCACTAATATGGAAAGAAAACATTAGAAAATAAGAAACTAAAAACTGCTTTTGAAAAGACAAGTAAAACTTTTTGTTTCAAAATATTTGTCTAGCTTTTGTATTAGTTGTTATTGCTATATAGTAAATTACACCCAAATTTGGTGACTTAAGACAATACATATTTACAATCTCACAGCTTCTGTGAATCACAATTCTTTAAGTGACTTGGCTAGGTGGTTCTGGCTCGGTGTCTTTCACAAGGCTGCAGTCAAAGTGTTGGCCAGGGCTGCAGTCATCTGAAGGCTCAACTGGGGCTGGAGGATCTGCTTTCAAGTTGGCTCACTCACAAACCTAATGAATTAGACCTGGTTGTTGGCAGAATGTCCTAACTGCTCTCATTGACCTCTCCATGGGACTGCTTGAGTCTTCACAACATGGCCGCTGGCTTCTTCCAAAATGAGTCATCCAAAAGAAAACAAGACAGAAGCAGCCAGGTCATTTATGACCCTGCACTGAAAGTCATACTCTCTCATGTCCATCAGGTCCAACTGGTTGCACAGGTCAGTCTTAGATGTGGAAGGGGACTCAAAAGTACATGACTATCAGGAGGCAAGAATCACAGGGGACAGGGAGGGGTATCTAGAAGACTGGTTACCACACTGCTTGAAACTAACATCAGACCTCAATAAACACTGTATTTTATTAGATCTAAAATACCACTGATTATATAAGACACATTTTTGTTTTATGTAACAATAAGAAAGAAAAAAAATGGCCAATATTGGGAGACTCTCCAAATAGAGCTGGTCTACCAAAGGCTAATGCCTTCAGTGTAGGAGTAAATGAAAATAAATCCATGACACAAAAATGAGCAGCAGAAGACTCACAAGTCTCAACTTGCATTGGGTGAAGGTAGGGAAAAAATATTCTCTGGAGAATTTGAACCCAAGCATGTAGGACCCTCACTGAGATAGCTGTAGATAGACCTATCCACAGATCCCCTATTAAGAAACTTGATTTCAATCCAGGTTGAATGCAATTGTCAGAGACTTTCTAATTTTAAAGGATGTTAAAATGTAGGAAAATATGCATATTAAAATCAAGAAAGCACAGTAAGTCCTACCAGGGGAGATTCAGGTAAAATGTTCAGAAATAGTTTAGAGTCAGCATTCTTTAGGGCAAGATGACAAAAATGGAATCTTATTTTTGAAAGAAGAACAGAACCTTGGTCCATCTGCTGTGTTCTGTTGGCCAATACTGTGTCCTTTCTCACATCAGTTTCTTAGACTCAGCTAATTACAGAAGCAGAATATGAAGAAAAGCAGAAAGTTAAGATGGAAATCAGTGTAGAATCAGTAGAAATAGGATGAAGTTGAATTAGACCCACAGCTGAGACCCAGGCCTTCATAGCTTTGTGAGCTTGAACAAGTTGTTTTACCTCTCTGGGTCTCTAGTCATATGATCTTTGATAATGATCTACCTTGTAGAGCTGTAAGAATTAAATATTACAAGTCTGAAACATCTAGCATGGGGCTTATCATATTTGCTCAACAATGATAAATGTTATTATGATTACTACTTATCAGTTTCTAGGACTACACACCTTTTTTGAGACTTTTTCAAAAGTCTCAACAAACAGGAACTCTAGGATCCAGAGAAGGCTACCTTTCTCCTACTGTTCACTCAGTAACAACTGTAAATATTGATGGAGTAGTCAGTCTTAATTGCACATGGGTCCTGGACTCATGAGTTATGCCAGTCCCACCACCTAGGCAGCCCTGTCTCCTTCCTAAGGAGCTGTAAAGAGAATGGAGCTGGTCCTCATGGCTTCCTTCCCCCAACCATGGCCAAAAGGAGTCCCACTAAGTCTCCATTCTAGAAAAGTTACTTTCATTGATTTGGAGTGAATGATTCTTTATTCTACAAACATTTACTAAGTATCTTCTAAATTCCAGATTCTAAGTCAGTTTGCAAGGACATAGAGATTTATATACATGGCCAGTGCCCTTGAGAGGCTGATAATCCTGTGGAGGAAAGAGCAGGGAGAATGAATCATGACAGCCAAGTGAGAAGTCCCATGAAGGAGATGTAGGTGGAGGTTGTGGGAACAACTAGGACACATCAACTCTATCTGGTGAGACCAGAGAAGGCTGAAAAGAGGAGGTGATGCTTGGAAAATCTTAAAAGATGAACCATATTTTGCCAGATAAATACTATTTAGATCTTAGGGGTTCGACAACATATAACACTCATTTATTTCTTCCCTTCTCAAGTATGGAATCGCTTGGGAAATAAGACATCATAGATTGACCAATGGACGTAAAAATCTCAGCTTCATTACTGAGAAAGCTAACTGGAGAACATGGCTCTAGACCTATGGTTAAAGTAACTTTATGGTGGGGAGAAACCTGAAAAGAGACCTCAGCCCTGTGATCAAGTTCAGGATCAACAGTCATAAATAATGTTGATAGCAAGTACCCTTCATATGATAGGATAACAACACTTTATCTCCATTGCCTTCCTTCCCAAACCCATAACCCAGTCTAATTATGAGAAAAACTTCAGACAAACTCCAGTTGAGAGACTTTCTACAAAATACCTAATCAGTCTTCCTCAAAACTGTATCAAAGCAAGGAAAACCTGAGAAACTGCCATAGCCAAGACGAAACCAAGAAGAAATGATAAAAAACAAAAAACAAAACAAACCCCCCAAAACTGCAATGTGGTATCCTAGGTGGGATTGGGGAATAGGAAGGGGACATTAGGTAAATGCTAAGGAAATCTAAGTGAACTATGGACTTTAGTTAATAAAATGTATCAATTCTGGCTCCTTAGTTGTAACCAATCTACATACCAATGTAAGATGCTAATAATAGGGAAAGGGGTGCAGAATATTTGGACCTCTCTGTAATGTCTTCTCAAATTCTCTTTAAATTTAACCCTGTTCTAAAAAATAAAGTATCAAAAAGAAAAAAAAAAGGGGGGGGGAGTGGGTTGCCAGTATACCCCAGCCTTCCATCCAAGTGTAGACAGTGGGGCGGATGTTGGGGAAATGCAGAGCAGGCCCCCTGATACAACACTGCTACCCAGGACAATGAGGAGAGGACACTGAGTCTCCAAGACCTGAAGACATTTAAGAGGGTGGCCCCAGCCAGCCGTGGCCCATTGGCTATGACTCCCATTCAGATATGAAGGCGGCCTCCATGCAGGGTCAGAGAAAGGTTGCAAGAGGCCAGACATGTTTCCAGAGAGGTCCCTTGGCAAAGCAGTCAGAACACAGGTGCAGGAGCTCAGCCCCTGAACTCAAAGCTTGGGTTTGCCACTTCTGACCTGCGTGACCTTGACCGGTTGCTTACCTTCTCTGAGTCTCAGTTTTGTGATCTGTAGGATAGAGATGGTAGGGCTGACAGATTAAATGAGATACTATAAGCAAAGTTGCTGGACCTGTCCCTGGTACCCAGTAAGTGTTCAGTGGGTATAAGCTATTATTTATTACTCTTGTGGAAACATAAAGCCAGGGAAAATGTGCCCTCCCTGACCTAGCAGTCATCATGGAACAGGACACTGGGGGCCCAGGAAGCAGCACCTACATGGGCAGGGAAGAGAAAGGGAATGGGTCACATCATTGGTGTGGCTGCAGCCCAGGGTCCACATGGGAACTCGGGCAAGATCAGTCTGGAGCACAGCTGCGCTCAGCCACAAAAGCCAGCAAAGGTCGGGATTCTGAACTTTTCTAGGGATGGACAGGAACTTTTAAAGCTGTGGTAGGCAGACTTTTTCTGTAAAGGGCCAAGGAGCAAGTACTTTAGGTTTTGTGGGACAAGAGACAAAATCAAGGATATCATGTATCCTTGTTATATAACTATAAATAAAAATATGTGTATATACATATAGATAGCTATGCATATTATATCTACATCTATTATAGTTACATAAAAGAGAGAATTATCCATTAACAAAAGTGGATCTTGAGAAAAATAGCAAAAACAGTTATTTTGGAACACCATTTGGTGTTTGAAAACAACCATTTGGTGAGTCCAGTGCAGCTATAAAGCCAAATTCGGCCCCCCTCTCAATCGCCACCCTCCCCCCAGAAGCACAGATTTAAAATTTAAAAGAGCCAAGGTAAATTGTGGGATTCTTTGGTTTACAGTTGTTGGTGAAATCATCCCTAGCAACTACTGAGTTGGAGCTTAGAGATTCAGATTTACTCCCCCTCCTCTCCTTAGCTCTGTACTCTGAAGCCTTTGGAATAGTTGGTCATAAAAAATAAATTGAGATATCCTAGAATGGCAGAAGGGTGACACCCCAAATGCCACTGAGTTGTAACAGCATCACCCCAATTTATAAAGTGCCAGGGGCAAGGCCTTGCAGGGGGGGCTCTGGGCAACGGCTGAGTGTCAGAGCAGAAAGCAGCAGAGACCAACGTGCACAAATGGGCAGGGCCGTGTTCTGATAAAACTTTATTTGTGGGTATTGGAATTTCCATTTGAAAATGGAAAAATGATGCTCAGCTTCAGGACCCTACAGACACAGACATCAGGTCGGATTCTGCTCACTGGCCAGAACACCCCACTCCTGGTTTTTAAAAAGTACTTTTATTCACCTTACTTTATTATTACTTTATTGAAATAAAGTTGACACACAATGTTACATTAGATTTGGGTGTACAACGGAGTGATGCGTCAGGCTGTGCTCACTGCAAGTGTACTCACCACCTGTCACCATGCAACTCCGTCCTGGGCTGTGCCTTTAGTCCGCATAATGCCTGCTTCTCTTTTAAAGGATGCTCCTAAATAAACATTGAATCTTACCAACTCATTAGCGAACAACGTACCTAAAGTCTCTTCTCTCCATGTTCTAGGGCTGAGGGGCTCTCTGTCTCCAGGGTTCAGGAAACCCCTCCAAGTGACTCATGCGCTGTCTGGTACCGTTTGTGGCATCCCGCCCCTCCTTCCACAGCAGGTGCTGTCTCAGAAGGAGCAGAGGGAAACTCAGAAAAATTCTTATCACTCCAAAGGAACGGGATCCCAGGCTGCCACCAACATTAAGAAAGAGCTTTTAGCCTCGTGACTATTGCCAAAACAGAATAAGCTCTATTCGTTGCTGTAACTCACTGCTACAGCATCCCCTTGCTGTGCAAGGTGTGACGCTAGATGGATGTTCTCGGCTCCCAGCCTCTAGGAAAGGGACTTAGCATGTACTTGGGGAGAGTGACATGTAGGGCGCTGAGGATATAATACGCTATAGAAGCAACATACCCACAGTTGTATGGTTTTTGATCTGTCATTGGATTGGTTTCTGTATTGAAAGGTGTTTTGAAATGAGTCATAATAACTATGGGTGCAGCATTCACATGTTGGTGCAGAATGAGGTGTGGGTGCTGGGTGAAGAGGGGAGAGGACAGAAAAGGAGAAGAGGGACTGGAGTGCCCTCCCTTCCATCAGCACTGGCCCGGAGTGAGGGCTTGTTCCCTTTGACAGAGAAGCCAAGTCCACAAATGCCAATGGGTCTTCCAAGTTCACACAGCTGGCAGCTGCACCCACTCTTCCTAGGAGGGAAGGACAGGTGGGCTGGACTTCTATGATCAAACTGGCTGAACCCATGGGGTTGGCATCAATTTACAGTGACAATCTCTAGTTCCTCCTCTTACGGAAGTGGGCACCCAGCTAAGTGTCCAGTAGAGTCTCATGGATTTTTTTTTCCAGGTTGCTAAGAGCTCCCTCTTCACTCTCAACAGCATGTGGCTGAACATTAATGAAATGGTCATCCTACTATTTAATGAAGGTAAAGAACTTAAGGTTCTGGACATGCCTGCAATTGCCTGCCAGGCATCCGGGACAAGTAAGAGGGAAGGTATCCCCAGACCCAGCTGGAAGACTGCAGACTCCCTGGGATGGCCTGAAGCTTATGTCCAATCATGCTTGTTTTCTTCATCCAGGTCTTTCCCAAAGTATTGGTTAAGTTCAAAGAGTCTTTTTTTTTCTTTTTAACACTGTACAGCCATATTCTTCATGCACACAAAGCTCATGGCTTGTTTTCAGAGAAACCAGTTCTGGAGCAAGACCAGACGAGGTGCAGACAACACTGTTCAGCACATCTGCCCCGCCCCTCCCCATGGAACAGCCCAGACCCTTCCAACAGTCCTGGGGAGCAGCGACAGCAAAGCTCAAAAACCCTTTCCCCCTTGAAGTTCTGGCTTGACCTTGGGTGCTCTTGGAGAAAGGAAAAGGTTAGAAATGTTTGGTGTTGAGAACACTTGGTATTGAACAACAAATACCCAAGTCTGGACAGAAGAGAGTTAAAGGTCAACATCAAGTGGTCCCTAGAAATACAGTGGGACTCTGAGCATCCTGGAACTCAACAAAGGGAGGAGAGACATTGGGTGACAACAAAGGGAGGAGAGACAGTGAGTGGGTGACCACAAAAGGAAGAGAGACAATGGATGACAATAAGGGGAGGAGAGACAGCAGGTGATGCTGCTCTGAGCAGGTTTCCTGAAGCATGAACTGAGGACTTCCTGGGAGTGTGATGACTACAGATTCTTGACCCGTGTCTAGGAATCTGAGAACAAGGTCAGAAGCTACATCTATAAAGACTCCAGGCTCTTCTAATTTAAAACACATACTTGAAAGAAACTGATTTTGAAACGTGTTTCAACACACTCTGACCATTCTCTTTATGCCTTTTTTACACCACCATGTGGTTGCTTAATGGGCCTTTTTCCTGAGATCCCTGAAGACACATTTTGATTGATGATGGAAAAAATCAATCAATCCATCCATCCATCCATCAAAGAGGGGCAAAGGGAAGTAAAGGAGGGAGAATCAATCATATGAACATCCAGCTGTCTACGGTGAACTGCCCCTCCCCCTCAGATAACACAGCTGACTGGGCTCATGGGATTCAGAATATTTCCCCCTGGTATTGTCCTGGTGGGTTGCAGGCCTCATCTCCCCGTGGCCTCACCTTCTGCTCGTCCTATTTGCTGCAGGGCACCATCAAATATCTTTTTCTCTCCATGCCACGATGCAGAAAAGATGGAAAAGTGCTGAAATTATTTCACCACACGCAGTTGTTAACCTTCCAAGATTCTGCACCTAATTCTAAGGGCTGCAGGACTCCCCACGGATGAGGAAGTCTCCCACAATGGCTGCATGTTATGTGATTCAACTCAAGTCTGACGCTATCTACCCAGAGATAGTATCCTCTCCCACAGGTTAAGGACTCAGTCCACGAAACTTCTCCCCAGCACCCCCAACTTCAAATGCCAAGCGCAAGCCCAGGTAGTCACCCATGTTTCTAACTGCCCAACTATGGATTAGAGCTTCCAACGACCCCTCTCCTTGGATTCAATTGATTTTCTAGAGTGGCCCACAAAACGCAAAGAAACATTTCACATAGTAGAAGAATAGTTTGTTATAAAAGAATGTATGTAACTCAGGAACAGCCAGATGGAAGAGAGGCATAGGGCAAGGTAAGGGAAAAAGGGCAGACATTTCATGCCCTCTCTGGGGCACCACTCTCCTGGCACCTTCCTGTGTTCACCAGTCTGGAAGCTCTTCAAACCCCTTTCTTTGGGTTTCTATAGAAGCTTCATTACACAGAGATGTTCGATTAAATTATTGGCCATTGGGGCGCCTGGGTGGCTCAGTGGGTTAAAGCCTCTGCCTTCAGCTCAGGTCATGATCCCAGGGTCCTGGGATCGAGCCCCGCATCGGGCTCTCTGCTCAGTGGGGAGCCTGCTTCCTCCTCTCTCTCTGCCTGCCTCTGCCTACTTGTGATCTCTGTCTGTCAAATAAATAAATAAATAAAATCTTTTATATATATATATATAAAATTAAAAAAATTATTGGTCATTGATGATTGACTCAACCTTGAGCCCCTCTCTCATGCCTGAGGTTAGGAGGTGAGACTGAAAGTTTTGACCTTCTGATCCCACAGCTGTTTCCTCTGGCCACCAGCCCCCATCCTTGTGGCTACCTGGGGGAGGGGTGAGGAATGTTTTCCAAAAGAGACGTCATCAATAAAATAAGCGATGCCTTTATTGCTCTCATTACTTAGGGACTTTCAAGGGTCTTAGGAGCTCTGTGCCAGACACAGGGATGAAGACCAAATATATAATTTTTATTATAAACCACAGTATCACACCTCCTCTTTCACGGGTTGATTTTGGGTGGAAAGTGCTTTCCGTTTGCTTGTTACTGAGTGGGGCAGGGAAGTAATGTTGTCTTATCCGCGTGTTCTTTGTCAAAGTCCAACCATCAACACGACTGGTTTATCACCAGAACAGAGGGAAGGTTGTATGTCTGCCCATAGCTTCTCTTCAGAAGAGGCTGAAGCTCACACACGAATCCGACCTGAAAACCTCGCATCGTACGCCTCCCTTTTCTCCCCATTTCCCTTCTGGGTTCACTTCTCCTGCCACGTTTGCTGGAGGCTTGTGAGGTGTCAGCAATAAAAAGGAAAAGCTCAGGGTGGGGGCCGGGGGAGTATCTGAGCAGAGAGGAGAACAGGAAGTGCTGAGATGCTGCTCACCAGCCCTGCCCAGCCCAGCTGGTGCCCATCTGCCTGGCAGTCTCACCGGAAGGTCCGAGAAGCCAATGCATTCCAGACCTTTTATGTCTCTGCAAACTGTACGGCCCAAGGAGAGAAAATGAATATGGCTTCACCTCTGAGAGAATCCATTTAGGACCGATTTGTCCTTTCAAATCCTGCAAGTGTGACGCCAGAAGATGTGGGAGGCTCTATTTAACCTCCACCCCAAACCCAAGCCTCAGCTGTGGTCAGGGTGAGGAATCAGCCAGCACTGGCCTTCCCTCTCACCCACAACGGGGTCAAGCGAGGCCAGACCGGCTGGGAGCCCGCTGAAGGGTATTTATCGGTAGTAAAGCCGCAGACACTGCTTTTTCCAGAGCAAGGCTGCAGCAGGCTAGCAGACTTGCCCCGGCCTGCTGTTTTCCCCTGGGGGAAGAGAAAGGAAACCATATGCTAACTTTTTGTGGGCTTCTGTAACAGAGTCTGAATGGATGTTAAAGGAGTCATGGAGATACTCCCCATTTAGCACCACCTTTGTCCACACGCTCTGGGGAGAACGAAAGCCCTTATTCATTCAAGGCTCTTCCTCCCACCGGCCAGACACCAGTCAGCCCCTTGACGGTTCTACCAAGAGGCTTCTTTGTTGACTGGAGAAGACTGTGGGCCTTTTCAGACCTTCCAGAGAGTGATGGCCAAATGCTATCTATCAGCATGGGCAAAAAAGCCTAAACATACGGGCTGTAACTATACCAGTTTTTTTTTTTTCTCAGTTAGCTGTAAAAAATGAATTTGCTCGGACTGATGACTGCTACAATGGTAAGGGGTGATGTATGCCTCATAATGTCTCTAGAAAGATCCGCATTCACCCAACAACCCACTCCTCTATATGTACCTGTGTCTTGTTGGGTTGTTTTTAAAATCCCAGGACTCTGAGGGAAAAAATGCCCAAATGTTACTGTGTGGGACAATTATAAATTAGTTTTCTCTTACTTCCCATTAAACACATTTTCCAATGTCCGACAAAAAGCCATTTAATACCTTTATCCTCAGAAAGAAGGAGCCATGTTCTTTGGCACTGGGGCAGCTCTATGCTGTGCTATGCAAATGAGGTCCCTTCGTGGCAGGTGCTCTGTTCAGTGGCATGGAGGCGTCACCTCCGTGGATCCTGCAGGTGGAATCCAGCGTCAAGAAGTCTGCCACCGCAATAGCGGAACTGCCCTCCCTCAGGAATATGGCTAAACTCAGAACCAACCCAGCCCTGGAGTTAGGTAGGGAAGCAGAGGCTATGAGGTGTGATTCAGCCACACTTACAAATCCCATTGTAAGCAGGCTTCCAGAAACTGTCTTGAAAGTTCAAGAACCTCTTTCTCCAAAGAAGACATCCCAACGGCCAGCAGACATGTGAAAAAATGCTCCACGTCACTCAGCATCAGGGAAATACAAATCAAAACCACAGTGAGCTACCACCTCACATCGGTCAGAAGAGCTAAAATGAACAAGCTGGGAAACAACAGATGTTGATGAGGATGTAGAGAAAGTGGAGCCCCTTACACTGTTGGTGGGAATGCAAGCTGGTGCAGCCACTCTGGAAAACAGTATGGGGGTTCCTCAAAAAGTTGAAAATAGAGCTACCCTATGACCCAGCAAATGCACTACAGGATATTTACCCCAAAAATACAAATGTAGTGATCCAAAGGGGCACGTGCACCCCAATGTTTATAGCAGCAATGTCCACAATAGCCAAACTATGGAGAGAACCTAGATGTCCATCAAGAGATGACTGGATAAAGAAGATGTGTTGTGTGCGTGCACGTGCGCACGCGCACACACACACACACACACACACACTGGAAAATTACTCAGCTGTCAAAAAGAATGACATCTTGCCATTTGCAATGACGTGGATAGAACTAGAGAGTATTATGCTAAGTGAAATACATCAGTCAGAGAAAGACAAATACCATGTGATTTCACTCATATGTGGAATTTAAGAAACAGAACAGATGAATATAGGGGAAGGGAAGGAAAAATAACATAAGATAAACCATAAGAGACTCTTAATTATAGGAAACAAATTGAGGTTTAGTGGAGGAGAGGTGGGAGGGATGGGGTAACTGGGTGATGGGCACTGAGGAGGGCATTGAATATAGTGACCACTGGGTGTTATATGCAACTGATGGATCACTAAATTCTACCCCTGACACTAATAGTACACTTTATGTTCACTAAATTGAATTTAAATTACTTTTTTTTAAAGTTTGAGAGCTCTCAGCTTTAATGAGAGCTATCATCAACCATCCAGTCTTGGCGAGGGGTCTGGGAACAAGATTTGAAGAGAAAGAAAGGAAGATGAATGGGCTGCCTTTCGCCCAAATGATTCTGTCTCTGGCTCATAATAGTGGCCATTGTCAGAAATCATCATGGGACTTGCCTCACACTGGTTTAGCAAGTCATTTCTCCAAACTGTAGTTGCCTTGAGCACAAATTGGGTACAGGGCACAGAGTAAGTGTTTGGATTTTCTAGGTAGATCTATATGGGTTTCAGTTAGGAAGCTCATGAGAATATTCCCTCTTTCCATCTCCCAACATTAAGCTTTAATAGCATATACTGGACAAAGGCATATTCAGATACTTAGTGAAGTAGAAATTCTCACTTGGTAGCTTCTTACTCCAACATTTTTCTAAGGACTTTCATATATTGTAGTCCTTTTGAACAGATTATAAGCAGAATTTCCCAGGCCCTTTGCAACTAGTGTTTCTGGAGGGATTGGAATCTACCACTCAAATGAATTCATGCAGCCTTGAAGAAGGACCTGAGTTAAGTTGGGGGGCGGTGGGGAGAAGCAGGACTCACAGACATCGTTTAGTTTTGCAGCTAACAGGTGGACGGTAGCTTTTGATCCTAAGATCAAAGCTGGGCCAGTGTGTTTCTGGAAACAGTATTTGGCATACCTACTTCCTGATCCTTGGAGTATGTCTAAGGGATAGGACCTGGAGCCTTGTATTTGCTACAGTGGCTTTGCCGATCCCCTAGATTCCTCAAATTCCCTTAGTGGCTCTATCCTGAACTCCTGTTCTCCTGAGAGTCATTTCTGGGGGCCCAGCCTATAATCCCACTCCTTTAGCCCTTCTGACAATTTTGTAAGCAGCTAATGCTCTGTTTAAATCCCTTTCTACTTAAAATAGCTATTATGGACCCTGTTACCTACGACGGAACCCCAGCTTTCAGTAGTGATATGCTGAATGCCCATCACATGCCGGCTCTGTGCCACCCGGAGACTACAGACATGAGTTCATCTGTATTGAGCACCTCTTCCATGCCACACATCACTCTGATATCCCTTTCCTTCAAGACCTTGTTGGTGATAACTACGTTTGGATGTGTAAAAATAATGACAGATGGTACATTATGATGTAACCAGTTGGTGTTATAACAAGAGATCTAAATACAGTTATGGAGGCGCAGAAAAGACAGAGAAAGAGATGGTTTCAGAAGTGGGGTTGCACACACTCATCCGTGTAGGACTACTACCAGCTGCTGCTAGACCTGCTACATTCTCTGCTTGTACACCTGCTGGGGTTTTCCCCCTTCCGCTCCAGCCGGCTTGGTCTTCTCATGATTTCCCACTTCTCTGTCTTTGCTCATTTTAATCCCCAACACTTTGAGTGTGCCTCCCTGCCCACCAAGATTGGCTTTCTCATTCATCTTTACTTTCTATGCGTTCAGATATTACTGGGGGGTCACACTCACAGTTTTGGGCTCAGTCTCTGTCATGTGGGGCCAGGATAGTTTGTCACTGTCACCAATCTGCTTATTCAGCTCCCCCAGCCCTTGGAAACAAGGGACTATTCATTAAGCATGTGACAGTCGCTGCACAAGCGGGTGCACACACTTGGTTTGCGAGTAGCCACCATATCACGATTCACCTGCTTATGCACAGGCCCTCAGCCTTGCTGTCCTGAAATGAGATCAACAGCAATTGGAGTTCAAGGAAGATGGGGGGACCAATTTAAAATTGAAGAGAGGACAAGAAAGGCAGGAAGAAAGGGAGTCATGCCCAAGAAAGGAGATGAAAAAGGGAAAAGGAAAAAATACTTTGCACCTGGCTGGCTCAGTTTGAAGAACATGTGATTCTTTTTTTTTTTAAAATATTTTATTTATTTGACAGAGAGAAATCACAAGAGGCAGGCAGAGAGAGAGGAGGAAGCAGGCTCCCTGCGGAGCAGAGAGCCCGATGCAGGGTTCGATCCCAGGACCCTGGGATCATGACCTGAGCTGAAGGCAGAGGCTTTAACCCACTGAGCCACCCAGGTGCCACGAACATGTGATTCTTGATCTCAGGGTTGTGAATTTGAATCCCGCAATGGGTGTCGAGCTTACTTTAAAAAATAAATAAGTACTTCACAGCAGAGAGAGTCAAGTATCATATGGTTTCACTTATTTGTGGAGCATAACAAATGACATGGAGGACATGGGGAGATGGAGAGGAGAAGGAAGTTGAGGGAATTTGGAAGGGGAGATGAACCATGAGAGACTATGGACTCTGAAAAACAACCTGAGGGTCTTGAAGGGGCGGGGGTGGGAGGTTGGGGGAACCAGGTGGTGGGTAATAGGGAGGGCACGTACTGCATGGAGCACTGGGTGTTGTGCAAAAACAATGAATACTGTTACGCTGAAAAAATAAATAAATAAATAAATGTATAGGAAACCAAATAAATAAATAAATAAGTACACGTAAAAATAAAAAAAAAAATATTTGCTCTTAGTCTAGACAGTACTTTTCTGTCTTCATTTGGTGGCATTTCCATCCGAGGTGGTACCAGTCTGACTTTCTAAGTGCCCAGTCAGAATATATGAGTCATGCTGGATCCTTATGATGCCCAGAGGAGTGTAAAAACAGAGTCCAAGTTCCCAAGAAGTCCCCCAAAATTAAAACCCCCCAGCCTGCAATTTGTAACCCCCATCAGCAAAGGCTGTGCAAGCCACTGGCATTTTCTAAGCATCGGTTATCATTCTATTATCCCAGTACCAAGAACAAAACCCTATCCATCCTTTTCTGTCCACTATACCATGAGGAAAATCAATCTGTCTCTTTTCCGCCAGTAAGCTCAGAAAAATAGAATACTTCTCCAGGGAGCAAACTGGGATTTGGAAGGTCTTACAATATTTATGTCATCTACGCATCCTCCACATAGTCCCACACACAGTAGTCCATGTGACCAGCAAAATGTCTTGTCGGCAGCTGACCTGTGTATAGCATGAGCGTGGGTAAATACTGGCTGGCACCCGGAGATACATGGGTCTGCAATGGGTCCAAGGTTTTTTAACGTGGAACAAATAGGCCCTTGCTTTTAACACAGAGACGATTGCTTGTGCTGTTTTATGATTCTTCCCCAGGGACTCTTTCTAGACATCACTTACTCATCTAGACACTCCCAAGAGTGAGATGCTGATATGTGGTATGACAGAGTGTGGATTCAGGGTTATCCAAAGACACAGAACCCACAGGCAATGAAAGGTGTGTGTGTAAAGGTATTTATTATAAGTAATTGGCTCACATGATTATGATTGTGGACGAGTCTTAAGATCCGTAGAGTGGGTCAACAAGCTAGAGCCCCTGAGAGCTGACTGCTTCATTCCAGTCCAAGTCTGAAAGCCCAAGACCAGCACAGCCTATGGTGTAATTCCTGCCCAAAGACCAGCAGGATAGAGATCCAGGAAGAGCCATAGTCCCAGTTGTCATCCAAAGGCAGAAAAAGACCCAAAGTCTCTGCTCAAAGGCAGTCAGTTGGGAGGAATTTTCTCTTACTTGGGGAAAGTCAGCCTTTTTTTATCCTGTTCTGGCATTTGATTGGGTGAGGCCCAGCCACCCTAGGGAGGGCAGTCTGCTTTACTTAGTCTACCAGTTTAAAGGTTAGCCCCCTTTAAAAACACCTTTGCAGAAACACCCAGAACGATGTTTGACCTAATGTCTGAGCACCCCTTGGCCCATCATGTTGACACATAAATTAACCATCACAGGTTGCCATGAGGACAGACAGCTAGAAACCCAATCATGGACTTCCACGATTTCCCCCTAAGACCCCATTCAGGGCTTTTCTCTCTGTCCCATAGTCCTCATCACAGCCCTTGTCAGAGCATAAAGCTGTTGGTTTGTGTGTCTTTCCCACTAGACTACAAGCCCCTCAGCGTTTCCACAGTGCTGCTAAGACCTTGCCATGAAGTCACACCAACTAGGTCAACGTCCTGGCTTTCCTATACTTCTTTCTTTTTTATTTTTCCTAAAGATTTTATTTATATAATTGACAGAGAAAGAACACAAGCAGGGGGAGCAACAGACAGAAGGAGAGGGAGACACAGATTCCCCGTTGAGCAAGGAGCCGGAGGCGGGATCCTATTCCAGGACCCTGGGAACATGATCTGTTGGCTCTCCTACTTTTAGCTGGATACATGGACAAGTTTTCTAACAATGCTGAGGTTCAGTTTTATTTGTGAAAAGGGATCGTAACAGTTCCTACCAGCCTCACAGGAATGCCGTGAGGATTAAATGACGTAGTAAATGGGAACTGCTTAGTGCTGTGTGGGTACACAGTAGGTCTTCAGAAAATAGTGGCCATTAGGGTCACTCACTGGGGAGCTCCCAGCATGTGACCAGCCCCATCCAGTCAGATCTTCCATTCACAGAAAGAATGACTTCAATCAGGGAACTAATTTTTGGCCAATCACTTTTGAAAGGAGCAGAGCTCCAGACAGTCCATTATCAAGCATTTGATTTCCACTTGAAGGAGAAACAGTATTCAGGAGAAAGAATCAACATGGGACAATTTCATCTTTTTCCATCAGTAAGAATGTGTCTTTCTCAAGAAAGAGACTTTAGTTCCTTGTTAGTCTGAACTCAGTGGTGGGTTCCCGTCGCCTACCACAACCTTCTACCTGCAGCTGTCGAGTGAGTCTAGGAGGGAGATCTCCCTCCAGACCCTGCCTCTCTCTACTCTGTATCTCAGTTACTGCACCTGTAAAGTGGTGACAATCCCCTTCTCTATGCTTCAGGGTGATCTCTTGTGATACAATACCTGTGTCAGGGAATACTGGTGAAAGGGGTGGGAGAGTACACAGTGTTACACACACACACACACACACACACACACACACACACACAGAGCAGTAACACTACATGGGAGGAATTCAGCCTGAAGGCCTTGAATAACCAAAACTAATTCTTACATGGGAATAAATGTAAAGTGGGAGAAATAACTCCTCACAGCATGTAAATCAACAACCATGTTGTAATGCTTTAGAAAATTATCTAGCATCATTTCTAATTATTTCAGCGAGCTCCCTTTCTTCTGAAGCTAATAGCATAATGTACCACGGTGCCTGGCCTTCATCATAGCTTTTTGTTTCTACTTTTCATTCCAACCCATCCTTCAGCACTAGCACCACCAACTAAACGAGCTAAAGATATAAAGATAAGCTATTTAAAAGATGCTAAAACATAACCACAGTGAATTTCAAAATAACTGCACAGTGGCCCCCAGCTTCACTCTGGCTGGAGCCCCTGGGCATATTCCACTGTATAGCTTAGAATTAGCTCTTTATTTATCGGCTAAAGAGCACTGCCTCGGGGACAAAACATAAACACAGCTTACCATTCAATAAGCCCAGTATGAAAGCTGGGTATTATGTTTTGAACTGTGTCCCTCTTAAAAGATACTGAAATCCTAACTCCCATCCTTGTGAATATGACCTTATTTTGAAATAGCAGATTTGCAGATGATCAAGATGTAGGATAAAGTCATTAGGGTGAGACTTACTGGTTTTCTTATAAGAAGGGAAAATTTGGACACAGAGATAGACACGCATAGAAAGATAAGGACGATCTGAAGACACAGGTAGGAGATGGCTACCTACAAACCAAGGAATGCCCGAGAATATTTTATCAATTATTTAAATATCAGACTGCTTCTGATCTGCACAGTAGGAATCTAGAAAATGTTTGAGGAAGAAGAATGTGTGGATCTCTGGACTTCCTACAGACAAAGAGTGTGAGGCTCGAAGCAAAGAATTAGGCATTATTATGTACATAATAATAGAACTGATAGCTAATATTTATTGGGTAGTTCCATGTGGGAGGCACTGAGTAAGCTCTTCACGTACATTAATTCATTTAATGTGCACAAGAGCCCTATGTAATAGATACAAAGATCACCCCCATCTTTCAAAAGAGAATGGCCACAGAGAGGTTTAGTTACTTGCCTAAGGTGGCACAGCTATCAAGTGAAAATGCCATGCCTCCATCCCTGGCAGTCAGGCTCCAGGGCACACCTCTTATGGCCAGAAAGACCTGAAGCCATCGGTTTTACAAGTTGTGGTTAATTCCACGATCTGCATCCCTGAGATAATGGGTGGGTGACCCAAGGCGGGTGGATACATATTTATGGATGGCCTATGGTGGCCAGGCACTATTCTGGGTGTCCGGGATCTCAAGCTGAATGTGATGCAGACCCTGTCTATAGGGTAAACATCATCTATCCGTTTCATTTTCATCCCACTGTATTAAGTCTTAGTTCTGCCCACCACAAAACTGAGACCTACTAGGAGGATTTCTATAATATGGTTGTGATGGTTAGTTTTATGTATCAACTTGACTAGACCATGGACCCAGGTATTTAAACAAATGCTACTCTAGGAATCCCTGAGAAGGTATTTTGTAGATGTGGTTCACGTCTGCCATCTTGATGGTAGATAAAGATTAATCTTGACAGTGGGGGTGCACATCATCCCATCAGATCCATTACATCTGTCCATTCAAGATCGTTAGAGCAAAGACTGAAGTTTCCCAGAGAACAGGAGCTCTGCCTGAAGACTACAGTGTTGACTGGTACTTGCTGCTGTCAGTGTATTGCAGAGAGCTCAACGGTCATCACTGGAGTCTTCCCCAAGCCTCCACCCCTCCCCCTTCTCTTCCCACATCCCTCACAAAGCCAGATGACATGGCGCCTGTAGGGCTACAGGACCACTTAGCTGTTCCCAGGTCTTCCAGGTTTTATCCAGGCCAACAGACTGTTTCTGAGAACGAAACGTTTTCTTCGCAGATCCAACAGAGCCAATATTCCTCTAATATTGTAATTATAATTTAAAAAGTATCCAGTGTGGGCCACCTGGGTGGATCAGTTGGTTGGGCTGACTCTTGATTTCGACTCAGGTCATGATCTCAGGGTCATGAGATTGAGCCCTGGGTCAGTCTCCCTGCTGGGTGTGGAGCCTGCTTAAGATTTTCTCTCTCCATCTTCCTCCGGTCTTCCCCACATGCTCACATACACATGAGCTCACTTGCTCTCTCTCGAAGAAAAGCGTCCAGTGTGACCGGCATGAGCTTGTTCGACACCCCATCGCCCACAGACTGGGATTTCCTCATTTTCTTGAAGCTCCTTACCATACATGTTCATCATAAATTTTGATCTTCATACTTACCCCCTCAAGACTTGTCACACTTTTATATTTTCAAGACTGTTCTGTGTTAATATTTGCTTTGTCTTCCAGGATTACCTCCATTCCCCATATGTTCTTCCCCTACATACTCATAAAAATCAAAAGCCTGAATCAGTATGCACCATCAAGTATGCCAAATAGTTCAAGCATATTTATGGCTACGCATCCAGTGGGTGTATTGCTCCTTGCTCCTGTCAGTGTATTGCACCAGGGTACTATCTACCCCGTTATCCCCATGACGGCATCTGCTCTGGAGCTCTGCCCCTAGAGGCAGCAGACTGTTCCCACGCTGCACCCCTGCCCAGGCCATCACCTGGGTTTCCGGAAGTAGGATAAGCCTCGTTCTAGAATATTCTTCAAATATAATTGGTAAACATCTGAGCTCAAGCAAGAAGGTCCATAGTATAAAGAAATGATTGATGTGTGTGCAAACAGCATGTTGGAAGGAAGGAAGGGAGGGAGGAAGGAAGGAAATCAGTCATCATGGACTACCAGGCAGAAAACGGAGATGCCAGATTTTGTGCTTCTTCAAAATCACCGTGAGCATTTGATGATACCTGGCAAGTTTAGAGGTATGGATAGCCTCATTCCCAGCAGTCGCCAGACCGGGGCCCGGCACTCTGTCAATAAGATGGCCAAATCCAGCTGGAGTAATAGGTATGACTCTCAAGTTGAAAATGGTTTTTACATTTTTATAGGTTTGTTAAGAGAGGGGTGGTGGGGAGAGATGAAATGGCAGGACTTGTCAAAAGCTGTGTGGCCTGCAAAGCTTAAAAATACACAGGATCTAGCACTTTCCAGAAAAAGTTTGCTGCTCAATTTCAGGACCCGGAGATCGTGACCTGAGCCCAAATCAGGAGTCTGATGCTTAACTGACTGAGCCACCCAGGTGCCCTGTAACATTGCTTTTAATCACTAGAAGTCAGAGCTGGTCTCATTCATGAGCAAATAGATACCTCCCTTAGAATAAATGAAGTGGCCATGAGTATTCAAAAAGGAAATTCTCACATGTAAAAAGCATATTGCAGATAAAGAAATGAAATATGATACTCTTTATATGAAATTTGAAGTGGAACATCATTTATGGAACTTATGTAAGTAGTAAAAATATAAAGACATACATGGGAAGGGTAAAGGTCAAATCCAGGTTAACAGCTGCCCCTACAGAGGGAAAGGGGTAGGGGCTTTGATTTTATCTAGAATCACAAGTAGATGGACAGATGATAGATTGCTATAAACAGAGGTTGGTATTCCAATATCATTGCCTGGATTTTTCTGGACACCAGAAATACTTTATAATAGCAGTCTTTAAAAAAAATTACAGCTGATCTTCCTAATGGATATTCCAGGAAGCCAAAGACTTTTAGGGTTACAATGCGGGTCACATGAAAGAAACCCTGCATTTTCTGGTTCCTTTTTCAATGATGAATTTATTGAGTGAGGAAGATTTTAAAAATCAACTAGGTTTCTCTGATTTTAGGAAGAAAACTCAGCAGCGTCCATGCCTGATTAAGGAGGTTTCTCTACCT
The DNA here is from genome assembly GCF_922984935.1 of Meles meles. Classification (NCBI taxonomy): domain Eukaryota; kingdom Metazoa; phylum Chordata; class Mammalia; order Carnivora; family Mustelidae; genus Meles; species Meles meles. The sequence continues at coordinate 16,674,291 of NC_060070.1, forward strand.
CTTCTCCCAGAAATCCTTTTACCCCCTCAGAGTTTCTGGCTGAAAAAAAGGGAATATCGCATCTTTCTGGAAACAGCAGGTAATGCTGGTCAACATCTTCATCAAAAGACTGTGGACAGGTGGAGTCCAATGCAGGGGAAAGCAGGAGCGAGGGCCACTGGGGTGGTGACGCGCAGGGGGTGGGGAGTGAAGAGAGAGCAGGCTCTGCCCTTCACTGGCTCACAGCCAGACCTGCTGGAAGAAAACAGAATGCAAGCTGAGACAGCAAGAAGAAATCCTCCAGATGATGCTTCCAGATAGGAGCTGCCAGAGAGAGGCAAGACCTGTGAATAAAACCTCGAGGCCAGAGGGAGGTCTCTGCTAATTAGAGTATATAATTTAAGAGGTGAACGCAGCACAAAGCCCTCGAGGGACTGACTGCAGGTTTAATTAAAGATGATCTTCCATAACCTTGTCCTTCATTTAAGATCACTGGCCCGGAGAAATGCAGGGAAAACAGGTACGCCTCGTTAAACGAATCTCCTCCTTTTCTGAACCTCGGATCCGGAAGGCCATTTCCCACCCATAACTTGGCCCACTGGGACGGCTGTTGGATTTAGGATTTTTGCTCAAGTGTCACCTCCCTACGCCAGCCAAATAGGACTCCCCCAAGAGGGAAAAGTAATACACATCCCACATCGGGCTCCTTGCTCGGCGGGGAGCCTGCCTCTCCCTCTGCCTCTGCCTGCCACTCTGTCTGCCTGTGCTTGCTCTCTCTCTCTCTCTCTCTGACAAATAAATAAATAAAATCTAAAAAAAAAATCTAAAAAGTAGAAAGTCTAACCCACAGACAACAACGATCAAAACACAAGTTTTTTTCAGGACCTTGAAGTGTCTGACTACAGAATTCCAGAGCTTGAGAATTCTGGGGTATGGATGCCCCACAGGCAAGCGCTCCAGACTTACTTCTAAAGACACCTCCTGCATGTGACCCAGTGCCTTACGATGCCCCTGAACTCCCTACGGCTTCCTCTCTTGTGGGTTAGCAGAAGCAGAAGAATCATGGGAACTGACCAAGAGGGAAAAGGGAGGAGGAAGAGTTAGAGTCTTTACGGAAGTGATTATTATTTTTTAAATTGAAAATGAGCAAGAAAAGTATTCTGAGTATTTGCATGTAGTCTTTTCCCAATTATGGAATCATAACAGGTGCTTTTTATAGAACAGGCTTATAGACATGTAAAATCTAATCTTGTTATTTTTCTAATTTATAGATAAAGCAAGCAAGGGGTGGGCACCTAAGGCAGCACCAAAAACCACATAGGGAGGAAGCGTGCAGGGCTGATTCCGAGCCCAATGTTGTGGAGTGAGGGAGTGACAGCTGTCTCATCGTTGCAACTACTCAGGTTCCCGATCTGACAAACATAAGACCTCATTTCTACAGGCATCTGTCCACTGCTGGACCTTTTTGCGTTAATCGCTCATTTACTCCTTTCTATGTCTGGGCAGAATCACTTGCCCTATGATACCAGTCTGGGTTGTGACAGATCCGGATATTCTTCTCACTCTGTCAATCTCCCAGGACCCACTTGAGGCCCACAGAAAAATCACAATAAAGACCATACCCTTCCCCACCTACTCCCTCGCCATTTTCTGTCCCACAGCTCCTAGGGTATTTTCCTGAACTAGGCCTTTCTCTGTGATAGTTGCATTGTGGGAACGAAATATGCTGATCAACAAACCAGAATCACAGACTGCTTAATCTAGCACCCAGGGCCTACCTAACCTAGGCAGGGTTTTGCTATTTTTTATTTTCAACGTGGAGGGATGCCCATACTTTGTTTGGGGAGGCCTGTATCACAAGACGGGAGCCAAAAAACAAGACAGTCCCTCCTTCCCTAGCTCAGACAACCGTGTCACTTGGAATCCTAGTGAGAGCTTTAGCTTGGACTGGGTTTCTCTGCACCACGAGCACGTAGTGGTAGGAGCTGGTCAGGAGGGCATGCAGAGGCTGGATGGAGTTATCCAAGATGAACAGTGGAAGGGCCATCTCGCACCTGCTATAGCTACTGCTGCTTTTCTGCAGAAAAACATAAACCCTTCCCCCGTCCCCAATTCTTCACCGTGTCTTTGGAGATCAGGAAACTGGGTTCCAATTGATCTTCAGCCTCTTCTCTCAGAGGAAAAATGCCTCTGGCTAAACCTTTTCTGCCAGGGCCTGTTGGAACCTTCCAGACTCTCTGAGCAGTCACCCAGGCCCAAGCACACAGGCCAGGCAGTGCCAACCACACTCAGCCTGCCACGGACACAGGTGTGAGGCTCACAGAGGCCCTGGGCGAGGCACCTTCCACCAACATGTCTTATTCAAACATTGTCTCCTCACTAAAAATACTCAAACGTGGGGCATCTGACCAGCTTAGTTGTTCAAACGTCTGACTCTTGATTTCGGCTCAGGTCATGATCTCACAGGTTGTGGGATCGAGCCCCTCGTCAGGCTCCACACTCAGCTTGGTGTCTGCTTAAGGCTCTCTCTCTCTCCCGTTCCCTCTGCTCCTTCCCACCATTCTCTTTCTCTCAGAGGAATAAACAAATGAATGATTAAGTAAATAAATAAATAAATCTTTAAAAAAAAAAAAGAATATATTCAGACACCACAGAAATGTTATCGATAGAAAGTGGTCTCCCCAACACCTGACCCTATATTGTTATCCCAGGATAACAACTCATGACAAAGTAGTCTTCTACTTTTTTAAAATGTATATAATCATATGTATATACTGTTTTTAAAAAGTGGGATTACATTAAATTCTCCCCTGTCATTTCCTTTTCTCTCCTGGTAACCAGCACCACGTTGGTGTATCTTTCTTAGAAAACCCATATAATGTTTGTAGATAGGCATGAGTTGGTTTCCATTTTTCTCTATTAAAAAAACACTAATAGGGGGCGCCTGAGTGGCTCAGTGGGTTGGGCCGCTGCCTTCGGCTCAGGTTGTGATCTCAGGGTCCTGGGATCGAGTCCCGCATCGGGCTCTCTGCTCAGTGGGGAGCCTGCTTCCCTCTCTCTCTCTCTGCCTGCCTCTCTATCTACTTGTGATCTCTCTCTGTCAAATAAATAAATAAAATCTTAAAAAAAACACTAATAAAGAAACTTTACACATATATTTGTATAAGTATTAGGTACATTTTAAAAAGCGTAACTATTGAATCAAAAAATTTTAACATTTTATGTTTTAATAAATATTTCTAAGTTGCCCTCCTAAAGTATGGTATCAGTTTATATGCCTCCTCTGCTCAGTCTATTGGCAAAGACTTTGACCTCCTTTTGGCTTGGCTTCTTGTAAATGGAACATGAAGCTGCTCACATCACAGGGTTGCTGTAGGAGATAATTGAAATTCAAATGACATTCAAACAACCATTGGTCAGGTCCCCATTCCCCACTTTAACTAGCCCTCACAGCCTCATAACCTAACCCTCCCCCACAATAAGGAATTGGATGAAAGAAAATATGCTTATAGTTTAAGGCTCCTACCCAGGGTATGGGCGGGTTGACTTGAAGGAGAATGGGTGTCTGGTTGTAGGATCTCTGGCACTGACGTGGTGGGGGGATCACAGAATTAGAGTGGACGGAGAGCTGGGCTTCTGGAAGCTCTCAGAATGGTGCCACTGACTCCACCAATTCTACTAACCTAAGCTTGTTCCCTAGAAGATTTTTTCTTTTGAAATCCAGGGCACATAGCTTAGCCTCGGAGCCACCATTTAGGAGGAGGACAGAGGGAACCAGGCATTACTTTAAAAACCTGATGGGCAGTATAGTGGGCAAGCTCCATTCATCTTCTTGAGGAGCCAACGTGCTCTAACAACTACAGGTAATTTAAAAGCTTTTATGGAGCCTGGGGTGGGACCCAGTGAAACTTCCAATCTCAGGCAATTCAATACAAGCATCTGAAAAGTTAGTCACAAAATGTCCTTTCCTAAACCACAGCAGACATTAACGTTGACTTTCCCAATGACCAATGAATAACCCTCAAGGACTTCTCACTAAAACTGACAACACAGAAATTATGAGCCCCTCGGTAATGAAATTAGAATCTGAGGGAGACATTGAATTGATTATTGGTTAGGATTTTGAAGCCCCTTCCTTTCTGCTTGTTTGTGTCTGGATAGTCGTCACTGAATGAACATTAAGTTTGATATTATTGGCAACAAAATGGGAATTCCAGTTCTTTCACAGTTTCTGCCTTCAGGGTCTGGAGTTCATTAGAAATAAGGCTTTGTGTGGCCCACAGTAGGGGTGGATGGGTCATTCTGAATCTCAGGGAGTGGAAGGGGGAGTGAGTACTCAGGCAGGGGCCATTTCTGCTGCTAACATGACATGTGCCTCATGGCATTAAGAAGTATCTTTAGTATTTCCGCCATACAAAGACCATAAATCATGGACCCGTGCTTTGGATTAAATGAGACTCATGATAAGACACAAGCAAAACAAACAGCTAAGAGCTTCCTTCCTCCTAGAAGGTATAAAATATTTTATGGGATTTAAATTCCCAGCCCCAATAAAACACAATAGCTTTCTTTCTTTGCACACCTATAAAACAACAAAAGAATGCTCCAAATAAGTGGCTTGTTCTTACCTTCTTTTCCTCTTTTTTCTCCCCCAGGGACAAGATGCCCAGGTATGGACTTTTCTCCCACCCGTTGCTCTGCCCCGTATACCAGTATTGACATGCCCATCTCAATGTGTTTGTTTGAGAACCTAAACAAGATGGCAGCAGGGAGTGGAGGCAGGGGTTAGGCTGAGGAAAGGTCTTTCTGCAGGTGCCCTCTGGCACCCAGCGCAGTCTTGTTAGCCAACGGCGCTGGCAGTTGAAGCAGACTGTGGAGCCGGGTGTGTTGGAGGTGAAGCTCCTCTGGAAGCTTACCATCATGGGAACCCCTGGACAGAACCCAGCACTGAAGGCAGAAGAGGAAAGACACCTGGAATCTGCCTCCAGAACAAGCCTGTTGTTCTCTGCCAGGCAGGCTGTTACTTGCTCCTGGGGCAGCGTGTCTGGGAGATTCCACCATCCGTGGAAGGAATTCGGCAAAGTGGAACATCTGAGTATGAGGTGGGAAGGAAGGAGTTTGGGGAACGCATTCGGGGAGGTCTGAGGCCGAGGAGGAGAGGCTGGCCTTGCCACCAGCTCTTTGGGGTCTCCTGGCAACCCTGGCTTCCTGCACAGCTGTGGCCTCCAAAGTTCCACGCCCTGGTTCTTCTCCAGTTTTCGGTATGGACATTTTGAAAACCCAGTGATAGCACAGACCCTCTCCTCCCCAAACTGTTCATGCCTCTCTGCCACTTTTTGTGTCCTTCTCCTTTTTGACACACGATCTCTCTCTGCTGCTCTGTTTATGGTTCTGTCTCAGTCTGTTCTCTCTCGCTCTCTCTTTCCTGCAAAGTCTCAGAGGTTTTGAGGACTCCCTGAAGCCTCCATGAGCTGTGGCTTCAGGAACATTTAGCTTAAAGATATTGGCAGGGAGTTCTCAGCACACCTATTCAAACAGAAAATAAGATTCAGAAGGGAAAAAAAACCCAACTTCTCACTCATCACTAATTTCAGGAAGAGGGAAGTCTCTAGGGCTTTGAGGTATTCTGTTAAAGTGAGGCAAACCACACTACAGATTGTACATTTTGGTCCCCACCCCCACAGCCTGCACACTCATCCCCGCTGGGATTATAGCTGAAAAGAATAAGGCTCTGTGCTAAGGGCTATAAAAATATTTCTTAAAGATAAATTATCTTATTTATCTCCTTGTCCATGAGAGATCAGAAAGGGGGTTTTGTCAGTGCTGTCCCCTTTTAGGAATATAATCAGCCACAAGCGAGCATTTTCCTGCTACTAACAATAGAAAAACCAAATAGTAAATCATTAGGCTCAAGCCACTTGTGACCCAGAAGGGTGTGTTGGGTTACACTTTCTATGAATCATCCTGCGAACGGACAGGAACCAATCTGGTAGCAGCAGATAGTCCGTGATCTCTTTTTCTATTTTTGGTTTCAGAAACTGGGTGGACTGGGATACACAAAGATATGATGGTCACAAACCTGCTGTTGGAGTTCCATTTGGGCACTTCAAAACCACAAGCGATAATGTGCTACTCGTATTATTCAGCCCCTGCCTGCTCTTTGCTTTAGAGGGAGAAATGTATTTCTATCTTCCAATACTGACATTAGGTCAAGCATGCAGAAACACAAGAGACCTGTGTAGAATTGTCTCCCAACAATGATCACACAGAATTAAACATATGTATGTAGATGAGACCAAGTCTATATAGCCATGATGGTAAAAGTGTACTTTTCTTTACCCTCATGTGCTTGCTAGGACTATCTACCTCTAGAATCTACCAGAACAAGGTCAGCCCCAAGAAGGCCACCCAGCAGAGTCACTCCTGAAGATGAAGGAAAACTGTACTAGAGATTAATCTGGACTTCTTTCTCCAATGGATCCAAGGAAAGCCCCTAGAAAACCACATTTCCAGGATTAGATTTGTAGTTGCTTTAACATCAGTGTTCTAGTAAAATACCTGTCTACCATGTTGTAGTAAGAACACCCATGGAGCCAAGAGAAGGGTTGAACAATCCAGTCTTTTAAAAATAATTCATCCCCAGTCAAGATACACCATGATGGCTTAGTACACTGAGAAAGTGAAACGTTTCTGGCACGTGCTTCCAAATAGGGGTGGAAATAAACCCCACCAAGTCTGGAGAGACTCTGAGAAACCAGCCATTTTTTCACAGACAAAATACAAACACACAGTAAGGGATATCCTGAAACCCAAAGGAAACGGCACTAGTTCTTAGTAAAAACTCTGCAGTCCCCAAGAAAATTCGAGAAGAGGAAAGCAATGGGGACACTATGGTATTCCTGTCTGTGTCCAATTTGAAACTGGCTTTTTACAAAGTTCCAGTTACTGAATACATTGAATTCTTTTGGTTTTTTAAGACAGCAGACCAGGGGTCCCTCCAACCCCAAAGTACTTCCCACCAGGCCTTCTTGGGCCCTTTGTGCCATTAGAGGGCCCTGAGTCTAGTGACCAAAGACAGGGGAAAAGGAGGAGGCAATAGGGTCGGGAAGAGGGGAGAGAGCACCTCCAAAGTGGCTTCTCAGAGAAGGTTCTTGAGAAGTAGAGGGAATCCTGAGGACCTTTGCCTCAGAAGCAAAAATGATGTGAGGATAGAGATGTGTCCATCAGCTGTGCGGCCTGCCTTTCCCCAGGCTGTTAGTCACACAGAAGCCTGGCTCAAGGCCTGGGAGTCTTGCAGAGCAAGAAAGTGGCAAAATCCCAGCACTGGGTGGGAGCAGTGCCTACCACAGAGCTAAACCATGAAGCACATTTCTGGTCCCCACTGGCAGCCTCACTGGTGCCATGAGACGGGAAGGGGACATCTTCCAGAAGCTATCTCACCTGCTTCTCCGAGTGCTGGGCTAAGTGCCTGGGCCAGACTGGCTGCTCTCAGCAGCATCCCCTTCAGTCAGTGTCTCCTGGGGACACAGTAGCCATGGTTCAAAACAGCTCATGTTCCCAACCACTGGGTCTTCTGGGAAAGAGCCAATATAATCGTGGACTCGTCTATTGTTGGTAACGGATTCTGCCCAGCACGCTATCTTTCATGGGGATTTTAGTAGTAAATGAAAATCAGGTATCTGTGTTACAGGAATTGAGAAACACCTTCCTTGAGCTGTTCTTCCTTCCAATTTTGCCTCCTTGGGAAACTGATGGGAGGTACTCCATGCTTAGCCTCCAAGACCAAATCCAGGAGCTTTCTGTCAGGGGAGAGGGGGCAGGGGACAACAGCACAAAGCCTGGGAGCTCCTCTTCTTAGGAGTGAGGGAAAGCCCATAGGGAGCCGAGGAACTGCTCCAACCACAGAGCCTCCCACTCCCTACCTCTCAGCTCAGGGGCTCGGCTCACTTTCCATGCAGCTCCTGGCTTTCACTCCTATGGGGGGAGCTGAGAGCAATCCCCCTCTAAGGGACAGGAAAGTCTAACGGTCAAGGGGCTTTGAGTCAGACGTAGCACTGGGTTTCAGTATCAGCTCTGGGACCACATGACCTCCAGGAACCTGCTCAATATGTCTGAGTTTACTTCCTCTTCTATAAAATGAGGATACTGCAATCTACCTCATAAGATTCATGTCAGGATTAAATGAAATAAGGCAGGTAAGTACCCAGGACAGTGATAAATAAGTGGGGACTATTATTATAATTGTTATAAATGGATCAAATTTAAACTTAGATTTCTCCACACTCAAGTGGAACACCGAACTAGAAATTGGGTACTTTGGAGTTATTCCGCTAGTGCTGGACTGTAACTTCTCTCCAATAGAAGACAAAATGAGAAATAGTCAATGTGTTAAAGCCACAGATGCCACCTGCTGTGACAGCATCCAAGTGATGAGCTGAGGTCAATGAGGTCAGACTCGTGTGCCAGACTCCATGAGAATGATCCAACGGCCCAGTTGGTACTCAGTCCGGGAACTTGAAAAAGAAAAATGTCCAAGGTCTGTTCCTTCAAATTCTGATTAAATGGGCTACGACTTGTTTTTAAAAGCTTCCCAGGTGATACAAATGCATATTCAGTCCTAAGAACTGCTATCCCCGCCAAGAAGGAAACAGTTGAGTTTTCTTAAAGAATCTTTTATTATATTTATTCAGTTGCAAACATGTATTGATCCCTTGGATGGGCCAGGCTCAGGACTAGGTGCTGTATTTACAAGACTCAGTCCCAATCTCAAGGATCTTACAATCTAAAAGAAGAGATGAACAGGTGAATAGACAGTAATAATATGGCGGGTACTTGCTGTGATGGGGGTAAATACTAGAAGCTCTGGTCATACTTCGGAAGGGCTGTAGACCAGAAGATAGAGCCCGTGCATGGTCAGGGTATTCCAGACTAAGGCCACAGTTTTGCAAAGCCTCAGGGGAGAAAATATCTGTGTTCTGGAAACCCTAGTTATTCAGTAAGACTGGATATTAGTGGAAGGCCAAAAGATGAAGAGGGAGACGCAGGGACTAATGCCTTGTAAGAAATGCAGAGGAGTTTGGGTTTTAAGTAGGGGGTAGAGTGATCCTAGCTGTCTTTCAGAAAAATTATTCTGGCTACTGAGTAGAAAGCAGATCAGAGATAGGCAAGACTGGACATGGGGAAGCCAGTCCCTAACATGGTTGCAGAAATCAAGTCAAGATTTAACTAGGGATATGAGAGGTATTAGCAGAGGAAGAAGGGCCTGGTGATTGAGGGTGTGTTGAGGGCAGAGATGAGGAATCAAGGAGGACTCAGGGGAGTCAGGTGATGCAAGGCCCTCGGTGAGGGAAGAAGAGTAAGCTGTGTGGCAGCATCAAAGGGCTTCCTGCTTCGTCAGCCCATAACCTGAGCTGGTCAGGTCTAGTGGAAATCTGGCACATGCAGTACTTTTGTGTTTCTAGGGTGCATGGCATTCTCGCATAATTGGAGTATCTGATTAATTTGAAATTTCTTTGAGAATTTCTATCATATGGTAAAAGGGAGTTTAAATTAAATGCAAAGCCCATGGCCTGAGAGAGGCCCCAGAGCACACGGTCAGGCAGGACCAAATTCACAGCATTCATTCTCCCATTCCTCCCCAACCCAGGAACGTGTCCCAGCACCTCTGCTCTCCTCAGGGGAGAACCAGGATCAAAGGCCTGAAAATTTCTGGGGAATGAAAAGCGAGGTGTAAGGACTCGGTACCCCGGTCTGCGGAACATCTCACAGACTCCAATTATCCTTCAAACATGGCTTGCAAGGCAAAGGTGGAAGCAGATTTGTAAGCAGCTCCATTTATTTGAGTAAATAGCTCGTAAATAAATCATTGGTAAACATTACAAAATTAAATACATTTTCCAAAGCTTGCCAGTATACATAAAATTCACAAACATAGTTCTTTTAAAAAATAAAATATGTTCAGAGCACCCTTGTTATAAAATGTCTGACTCCTGTCCTCTGACAGGGCTGCCTAGAGATGCCTTACAGTAGGTGGGGTTTCTGTGGGGAGGCGGTGGGGGCCTCCGGGGTGGGGGAAAGGGAGAGTTTCTACTCTGACCTTTTACCCAGCCCACATCTGTCTGAATTTTGACCCTTCTTCAAGGAGCTGATCTATCACTGGGGGGCAGGAGCCCTAAGCCTAGCTCCAAGCAAGGAGGCTGGGGTGCGTAACTAGGGCCAGGAGCCAGAATCCTTAGCACATGCCATTGAGAGGAGCCAGAAATGCAATCTCCACCATCCTTCCAAAGCAGCCAAGGCTCCTATATCAACTTTCTTGAAAGCAGGGGAGGCTTTCTCACCTCTTACCGTGTTCAACCCTCCGTTGACCCGCTCTGGTCTAATGCTGCCCAGGCATGCATTTGACCAGAGCTATTTCTGAGGAGGAAGATATGTGATTTGCTAACTTCCTTAAGACCTGCTTTCATGGACAGAGAAGAATACACAGTATTTGGTTGAAAGCAGAGAGTTAATTGCTACACAGTGCTCCCTTTTTCCACTGCGAGATACCCCTCGGCGTGGACATTTCTCTAGAAATCTGAGTAGTTCTTCAAATGAAGGGTTCATAAAATTTTAAAATACCACGAACGAGGCAAGAAGTACATGACCTGGCAAAGCATCTCAATGAATGAAATAATGTGAAGTCCATGAATTAAGCCCTTGACCAACTCAACTTTTTGTGGCGTAGCTCATTAAAATAACGGATATGCTGAATTCTTTCACTTTGGTGCAGAAAGTGAATGCTGGAGGTCAGCAGAAGTCACATGAAGAATAGCTAGTGGCTTCTTGAAAACCCATGTGCTGTGACCTCCAATTAAAGGACAACCACAAGTGTATCCCATCAATGTGAAATAAAACCCACGTCTACATTTTAACTTAGTTGCGTGTAGATATATACAAGTACAAGAAATTTGACATCTGAGACAACTGTACAACTTAAGAAAAAGTATTACCAAACGAGTTGTGAGAAAACCATCATCCCTGTATAGTTAGGTTCTAAACCTGCGATTTCTCAAAGAATATGCTGCTGGGATCAACCCATTCCTGCGTGTCTGCCTGGTTTGATAACCCCTGGTCGTGCTGAAACCAAAGACCTGCTGGTCTTGCTATTAAAATAGTACACTAACAAAACCTCCCCAAACAAAAAAGGAACACTCTTGAATAAATGTCTAATAGACACCCACCCCCCCAAAAAAAAAGTTTCTCATAAGGGCAACTATGCTTTAATAAATGTCTTCATGAAGCCCAAATCCCAGGACCTTTCTTTGTCTCTGGGAGAGTTGCACCCTGTGCCGGAATTACACGGTCTTCTTCTGCGGAGGGCTCAGCTTCCTCATGCCTCTTATCCGAGACAGCAGCTCCTGGATAAATTCCTAGAAGAGAGCAGAAGGAGTTAATATGACAGGCTCACTCTACTACAATTGGGGATTAAAATCTGCTTGAAGTCATTGCGATCAACGGTCAACGGCAGTTATCTTGGGTTGATAAGTTTGGTGGGAGGTGTCAAGCCCAGGGGCTTCAGTAGAGGACATTTTTAAGCAAATGAAGCGTGCTTGAACCTCATATCACCATTAATACCTTCTCCCTTTTGGTCTCTTTGGGGGAGAAACACAGGCTGCCTTCACTCACTGACATTATCTACATGGCCTCTGAAGGCACTTGTGGTTTAGACCAGCCTTCTCAACCTTTAATAAACCTTTTATCTGAGCACACAAGTCACCCAGGAAACTTGTGGCTTCTGACTCAGTAGACCCAGGCTGGGGCCAGAAATTCTGCATTTCTAACTGGCTGCAAGGTGATGCCCATATTAGTCTCTGGACCACGCCTGGAAGAGCAAAGCTGGACCAGTGGTTCTCAGATGCAAGTCCTCATCTAAATCACCAAGGGAACTTATGAAATCACAGAGTGCTGGGCCCAAGAATTTCTGATTCAGTAGTTCTTGGGATGGTGGTTGCGGGGATTCCTGAGAGTGTGCACTGCTGACAAGTTCTCAGCAGACACCTGCTGCTGGCTGCTGGCTCTAGGATCGTTCCGAGAACCACTTATCTAGATCTCAGAAGAGTCTTCTGACTTCTCTTGACTGCAAATCAGTTTTTTAAAAAAGCCAGAAACATTTTACATTTACAATTCAGTATATTCAAACACATACCTGCAATAAAAATCTAAAGAATGAATACTTAATATATAGAATACACCCTCTATTTTCTATTCTAATTTCATTTAAAGGGGTTGCAGAGGGAGATCCACTAAAATGATTCCATGTCCTAGTCACAGAAGAACACCCAAAGACTAAAGAACAATCTAGAATAATTCCTATGTTATACCATCAGGAATCTTTCCTTGTCGCCTTCTGTTTTAAAATATTTGCTATCTAAACAGTCACGTTTGTTAGATAACAATTACTTTGTCTTTCTATTTTGTATGTCACAGACAAAGAGGAAAGCCAGACTTTCTGATCAATAAGTGGCATTCGCGGGTACATCAGAAATTTAGCGAGAGTGAAAACACTAAGAAATCTTCCTCTCCATTTGGCCTTCTGAGAAGCCACGCTCAATCTCCCCTGCCAGTCATGAGCTCCCAGGCCAAGTGATCCATCCCAGCAACTACCCTCTAGCTCTAAAACACAATAAGCTTAAACATTCTGTATTTTGTTAGCCACCGAAATTTTAAACGTTTTTGCTCTTATAAAGTAGTATGTGCTTTTTCTAGACAACTTGGAAAATATAAGTCAGCAACAATTACCCCTCAGAACAAACACTAATATATTTTCCCCTATGGAAATGGATTTTTACCTAATTAAGATAACACTGAATAAATATGCCCTTTTCTTCAACATAGCATTATGCCACAAGCTTTCTCCCACAACACTAAATAGCCTTCCTAAAAATTAATTTCCATGATTATACGATCTTTTATTATATGGATATTCTACCATCTGCTTAATTCCTCCATTATTGGATATGTGGTTGGTTCCAGACTTTTCAGAAGTAGAAACAATGTTACAATTAATATCTCTGTGTATAAATCTGTAGTTTTGAATATTCTTTTTGGAGAGCTTATCCAGAAAGGCGTTTTCATCACCATCATTTCTGATCTTGGGCAGACTGCAACACATATGAGGCCCTGTTTTAACTTTCTGAACACTATTTTATTTAATTTAAAAAATTCTTAGGATAAACTAAAGCCAACTTTTCACACTTACATTCAGTTTTCATTGTGTCAAGTTAAGTGCATTTCCTGTTTCTCCTCTTGCTATATGGTTTTGACAATATAATATGAAACATATACTTTCAGTTTCTTTGATTTGGAGCCTTCTACTCAAATGAATTCTGTAAAAAGTTCCTGCATTTGAGTGTAGATCTCCTTCTTTTTTCTTTTAAGCAAAGTTCAGAATCACAAATCCCATCACTTATCTTGTTAATAACTAGTAATTCTTCTGCACTATTTCTATAGCATATTTTTCATAAATCATTATAAAAATAAAGATTAAAGATTGTAAGAAATAATATATCCTAAACTACAGACCTTTCTTCTTCAAGACAAAAGTAATTTGGTAATTTAAATAAAATTCAAATTATCTCAAAAAATCTATCATGAGGCATATTAATCTCAGTGATTAAAAAGTTTAATAAATAGGGGCACCTGGGTGGCTCAGGTCTTGTCCCAGGATCCTGGGGTCAAGCCCCACATTGAGCTTTTTGCTCCGGGGGGAGCCTGCTTCCCTCTCTCTCTCTGCCTGCCTCTTTACCTACTTGTGATTCTCTGTCTGTCAAATAAATAAAATCTTAAAAAAAAGTTCAATAAATAACTTGTATTTATAAGAAATTAACATCAATGAAACTCTTAAAATTTTATATCAACTAATTTATGTCTCTAAGTTAATATACTGTATTACACATATTTTAAAGCGTTCATTAAATTTGTATAATGAGGTAGTCCACTGAGTTAAAAAAATAGCAAGACCAGGACTTATTCCCCATATAGAAACTTATGCAGAAGGATTTTAATGATTACAAACAATTCTCAAAGAAGACCCAAGAATCTCTAATCAAAAAATACTTTGATGGCTCTTGTTCCTATTACTCAAAAATTCTCTATGTAAATAAGAACCTAGCTCATTTACTTCCAAAACAGGTCACGCAGCCTTGGGTTTTGGACACTACTTGAGTCAGAGAAGGGCTGCCCCTTGGAGGAAATGACATCTGATGTGAGACCTGCATTAACAAAGAGAGGCCAGCTCAGAGAAAGTTTGGGGGTCTGGGTCACCGCACACATTCAAAGGTCCTGCAGAGAAACAAGCAAAGAAGTGGGTATTCCTGGCAAAAAAAGGCCAAGACGAGTTGGGGGTGGAGCCATGCTGGGGGACAGCTTGCCAGGGTCTTGCTTTCTGCAGTAATATGGGTCAAGGCCAGTTCATGGGTTACCACCCATAGTTTGTAAGTACATCATGTAGACCAAGGCTAAGAGATGCTGTAGCCCCCAACCACATATACAAGTAGTATAAATTTAAATAAATATAGATACATCTTCATAGCATATTTATATATAATATATATTTCTGTATTCTATAATATGAATGACATAGTGTGACTACTTAAATGCAAATCAGTTAAAATAAAAACAATTTAAAATTCAGCTCCTTATTCACACCAGCCACATTTCAAATGGTCAGTAGCCACATGTGGCCAGTGGCCACCATAGTAGACATTGGAGCTATAGAATATTTCCACCATTTCAGAAAATTCTATTGGATAGCGCAGGAAGCAATGTTTTGAATCTTAAGGCTCGATGAGATAAGCTTGGAGGAAAGTGTAAATGGAGGGGAAAAGAAGGCTGAAGACCAAGGCCAGAAGCGCCCTAGGAAGCAAGGTCTGGAAGAAGCACGGGCCCAGCAAAGGAGACTGAAAAGGAGAAACCAAGGAGAAGGGGGAAAAACCCAAGACAGTGTGTTGTTAAGAAGTCTTCTACTTTTTTGGTTTCTTTTATGCAACATAATTATTTCGAGATTCAGCCACACTGTTGGGTTTATTTATTAAAATAGCTCCTTTTGGTTGAGACTGCAATCCATAAATCAATTGGTGGAAAAAAAAAATGAATGTTCTCAGCAACGTTTTCTAGATCTCAGTGTACAGAGATTACACATCTTTTGTCAGATTTATTCCTACGTGTTTAAATTGTTGCTGTTATTGTAAGTAGTATATTTTTATTCCAATTTCCAACTGTTGCCAGCCATAGATTTTCATAGATTTACCTCACATCCTGCAAGCTTGTTGAACTCCCTTGTTTGTTCTAGCAGCTTTTTGTAGACATTTACCTTTTGCAGATGTTCCTTCTAGAGTTTAGAACTTTCCCTTCTATTCCTAGTTGGTTGAGAATTTTTAACCACAAATAGAGAGATTGCATTTTTTCCGGATGTTTTTTCTGTATCAACTGCATAATTATAGGAAGGGCTTTTTCCTCCTAGTTTCTTAACACAGTGACTTACACTGATTGATTTTTGATATTTTGATATATCTTCTAAGTATATATATGTACTGTTACATTCAATTGGACAAAATTTTCTTTAGAAATTTTTCAGCTATGTTCATGTGGAATAGTTGTCTACATTTCTTTTTTTATGTCTTCGGTTTTAGTATCAGAGTAGGGTTGTCCTCATAGAATGAGTTAAGAAGTATTCGTTCTTTCTCAAGTTTCTGGAAGACCTTGTATAGAGTTCGTATAATTTCTTCCTTAAATGTCTGGTAAAAATTCCCCTGTGAAGCCATTTGGGTCTGGAGGGGTTTTTTTTTTGTTTTGTTTTGCTTTGTATTGGTAGGCTGTGTCTTTCAAACCATTTGTCTATTTCATAGATGTCGTTGAATTTATTGGTATGAGGTTCATAACCTCGGTAGAAACTGTACTGATGTCATCTCTCTCATTCCTGACATTGATAATTTGTCTCCTATCTTTATTTCCATTTGGACTAGAGGTTTATCAATTATATTGCTCTTTTCAGAGAATGAGCTTTTGTTTCACTGATTTTCTTTATTCAATTTCTGTTTCATATTTCACTGATTTCTGCTTTCATCTTCATTATTTCCTTTCTTAACCTTACTCTGATTTTAATTTGTTCTTCTTCTTCTAGTTTCTTAGGTGTATTTTAAAGCCATTTATTTGAAACCTATTTCTAGTGTTATATATATATTCACCTCTAAGCACTGCTTTGGCTGCATCTCACAAATTTTGGTATAATGGGTTTTGACTTCATTCATTTCAAAATCATTTCTGATTTCCCATTTGATTCCTTCTTTGGCCCAGTAGTTATTGAGGAGTGTGTCATTTAGTTTCCAAATATTTGGGGATTTTCCAGACATCTTTCTGTTACCGATTTCTAACTTAATTCCATTATTCAAAGAATGCACTTTGATTTGAATCTTTTAAAATTTGACACTTGCTCTGTGGCCCAGAATATGTCTGTCTTGGTGAATGTTCTGTGTGCATTTATAAAGAAACAGGCTAACTTCAAGCAGACCTTCTACCACTGTGTTCATATGGTCGCCTGCTATGTGACTTGTACACATAGAGAACACACCAAAAGAAGGGATGAGCAAAGTGGTTCCCCCAGATGCAATATTTCTACGAGAAAATGACAGCCTAACCACAAAGGTCATGATCTTTTGTGATACTCAAAAAATGACCTGCATCACTCTTTTTTGACCTTTTAATCCCCAGCTAAAAGGATAGGTAAGGATGGAGGCAAACTCCCTGGTGGATGTGGGTTCTGTATCAGGATCTGGCTCTGGTCGAGCTCAGTCTACAGAAAACAACGGGAATTCATATTTGCTGAAGGTCTTCTCTGTGTAGCCTACTTATACAAACCACCGTATTGGATCTAAAGCAGTTTTATCGTGTCCATTGTACAGATGAGAAAAATAGATGCTCTAGTTCATTAAAAGTCCTTGTCCAAGGTCACAAAGCAAATATTTTGAGTTCAGGTCTCCTGAAGCAAGTTGAACTCCATCAATAGGTACCAAGCCCCCACCATGTGCCAGACTCCACCCTACTTGCTGGGATGTAGAGGAAGGGAGAGGCCCCGCCTAACAGGGGCTCCCAGGCCAGCAGGGAAGGAAGACAGAGAAATAGGTTCTGTCCACCTAAGACACGAGCCACAGTGCTAAGTGTGTATGTGACAGTCCTGCGGGCAGGTGACAGCACACACCGGCCCTGACCAGCCCAGGCCTGGGACCATCCCTGCCTCTCCCACTCTGCTCTCCCAGGGGATGACAGGCTAAACGAAGGTCATAATTCTAGGAGACTTTGAAAGATGAGAAGTTCTGTATCAATACAAGGAATCTAGAATCTAGAACTACTGCCCTGGAGTGATGGCCCAGCTTCCTCTCCCTCCTCCTCCTCCTCTCCCTCCCCCTCTCTCCTTACAGGTACCCTTTTTATTAGCTGAAACAGTATTTTAGCAAACTGCTGGAATTTTAAAGAGGCAAACAGACATTGCCCTGATCCATCATTTCAGAATGACTGGCATCTGTTTTGTTAGGCCACCTGAGCAGTTTTGTCCAAATGCTCTCCAAGATCCCAGGTCTGCAACCCATCTCCACCCCCCCCTCGCCCCCCGCCGCAGCTGCACTGTCTCTGTGGGCTGCTGAGGGCCAGGCTGTGCTCAGGGCCCCAAAACTTGCCTCTTGTTAAACACCTCATGGGGCGCCTGGGTAGCTCAGTCAGTTTTAAGTGTCTGCCTCCAGCTCAGGTTCTGATCTCAGGGTTCTGGCATCGAGTCCCCAGTCAGACTCCGTGCTCAGCAGGCAGTCTGCTTCTCCCTCTCCCTCCACCCCTCTCCATGCTTGTGCTCACTCTCTCTCTCTCAAATAAATAAAATCTTAAAAAAAAAACAACAACAACACCTTTCTAAATGACTCTGGGCCCCTATCCCCGACCTCAGTCCTGGGTACTACTTTCGTATCTGAGCTGAGAACACTCTGCATGCCCATTTCACCCATTAACCTACCTGAGGACGACTCCTTCCCACAGTACATACCTTTCTATTTTGTCTGGCATAGTGCCATGCTCTCACAAGCACTGAATTTCTGTCTGGGGTTCGGACACAATTCATACTTACTGGGCACCCTCTATGTGACGAGCACTCTGGGCATTTTCATGTACTGTCTCATTTAATCCTTATAAGTGTCTTATAACATAGGCTCAGAGAGGTTTAGAGGTTTGCCCAAGGTCACAGAGCTACTGAATGGTCAGACTAAGGTGCAAACCCTACCTTTCTATAAGCCATTAGAAACCTGGTCTCATCGCCAGGGAATGGTCTCATCTTGTATCATGATGCCCAGGGGGACATCTTTTTTAGTAAGCAACCAAGATGGGTAAGTTTAGTCTAATTACAAACCAAACTAAAATGACTTCAAGTGTGTGTGATAAACACAGTGATCCTTCAGCGATTACCCATGGGGAAGGGCTGACCAGAGATGCAGAGGACTGTTTCATAGGTAAGTTCCGGAAATCTGTCTCCAGAGCATGAACCTTCCCTCCATTCTGCTCAGTCTCTTCCCAACACATAAATATCTCAGAAGCCCTAAGTTGCTGCCTTCTAGACTCTAGCTAACTCAAAAATTAGAAAAGAAGAAAAAGAGGAGGAGGAAGAGGATGGAGCAAAAAGGAGAGAATGAGAGAAGGGAAAAAGGAAGAGGAGAGGGAAGCTGGAGTATTGACCTTTCTTCTGCCCATTGAAACCCAGGTTCTGCCCAGCCAGCTCTGACTCCTCGGGGCTCCCCACAGTCACGTGCCCCTGCCAAGCTCTCTTCATCTGACCCTGCTAAGGCCACTCTCTCTCTCTTCCTCTTCCATCCATTCATCTTTCCTTCTTTTCTTCCTTTCTTCCTTCTTCCCTCCCTCCTTCCCTTTCTTTCTTTCTCTCTCTCTTTCTTTCTTTCTTAGAGCTTGCCCCCTCTCCTCTACATTCTCTTTGTAAGTCTCTGACTTCCACCCCTCACTCCTCTTTTTTGGCCTACTTACTTCTGCCCCCTGACCTGCTGATGGAATGTGGGCATTCTCCAAAGCCTGGTTCCCAGCCTTCTCAAGGCACTGGCTCTCAGTCAGCCATTTCCTCATACTCTCAGGCCTCCTCTCTGTCTTCCCCCTTGAGATCCAGGCCTGCATTTCCTGTGGCTCCCAGAGGTCTCCACAGGGAAGTTCCATGGGCACACCAGTCTCAAAACGACCAAAAACAAACTCACTGTTACCTATCCTTTCTTCTAACTGTCCCTCACCCTGAGGAATTCACAGTTTTTATTATTGGGTCCTGAACAAACCATCATAAAGATCTCACTTACCTCCCAATTAATCTATAAGTTTAATGCAGTTCCAATGAAAATATAAATATTTAAGAATAGTCACGATTTTTTAAATTAACATATAATGCATTATTTGCTTCAGGGGTACAGGTCAGTGAATCATCAGTCTTACACATTTCACGGCGCTCACCATAGCACATACCCTCCCTGATGTCCATCACCCAGCCACCCTCTCCCTCCCCAGCCACCCCCTCACCCCAGCAACCCTCAGTTTGTTTCCTGAGATTAAGAGTCTCTTATGGTTTGTCTCCCTCCTGATCCCATCTTGTTTCATTTTCCCCTGCCTTTCCCCCACCCCTATCCTGCCTCTCAAATTCCTCATATCAGAGAGATCATATGATAATTGTCTGTCTCTGACTGACTTACTTCGCTTAACATAATAGCCTCTAGTTCCATCCACATTCTTGCAAATGGCAAGATTTGGGGGGGCGGGGGGTTGATGGCTGCATGATATTTCATCCTATGCATATTGAATAAGAAAATCCTGGCCCTTGCTAAGAACTGATTATAAAGCCCTGGCAAGGGGCACCTGGGTAGCTTAGTCGGTTAGGCGTCCACTCAGGTTGTGATCTCAGGGTCCTGGGATCAAGCCCCAGCGTTGGGTTCCCTGCTTAGTGGGGAATCTGCTTCTCCCTCTGACCCTCCACCATCTGCCCCTGCTCATATTCTTCCTCTCTCTCTCTAAAATGAATGAATAAAATCTTTAAAATAAAATAAAACAAAATAAATCCCCAATAATTGTGATAGTGTTCGGTGATAGACAAACAGCAAGTTCTGCATATCAGAAAAATTTGATATACAACACAAGATGATTACCTGTCAGTGGGGGTAAGGGCATAAGGATGGACTGATGCGTAATAAATGGTACTAGAACAACACAGCTAAGGTAAAGTTAGATCTCTATTTCACGCCATACACAAAAGTAAGTTCAAGATGATTTAAATATCTGGATGTGAAAAATAAAAGTGAAAAGTTTTAGCAAAAATTACAAGATGATTATCTTTTTTTTTTTTTTTTAAAGAGAGAGAGAGTTCAAGCTATGGGGGGAGGGGCAGACAGAGAGAGAGAGAGAGAGAATCTTAAGCAGGCTCCATGCCCAGCACAGAGCCCAACCCTGAGATCATGACCTGAGCCGAAATCAAGAGTCACTCACTCAACCGACTGAGCCAATCAGGCACCTGAAGGAGACTGTCTTTAAGACACGGGAGTAGTAAAATCTTTCTTAGGTGCACATCTTTTTAAAAGCATAAGCCATAAAGGATGTCACGGATAAATCTGATTTCAATTAAAATGTAAAGCTTCTATACGCTAAAGACAACACAACAAAATAAGCTTCACAGTTTGTGAAACATATTTGTAACCTACACAAAGGTCAAAGGACTGTTATCCACAAAATATAAACAACTCTTAAAAATCAATAAGAAAAACACAAACAACTTGAAAGTAGACAAAGGATTTGAAATGGAAATCCCCAAAAAGGAAACATAAACAAATAATAAGCACACGAAGAAAAACATGTGTTCAATCTTACTAACGAGCAGTCAGGAAAAGGTGTGCAAAAACAACGAGATCTCATCAGATTGGCAAAAAATTTTACTGTTTGGCAATCCCAGGTATGGGGATGATGAGGTTAAAGGAGAATTCTCAGATTCTGCTGGTGGGCATGCAAGCCGGGGTCAACCTTTAAGAGCAACTCCATTTCTTGGTATATTCCTTGGAGACTCATTGTACACGAGTCAACAGATCAGGAGTTTTTAATCACATCATTATTTATAATAATAAAAAACCGGACACAACATAAGTGAGTGTCAGCAGAAGAAGGGATAAGTACATTAATACATCGGAATGTCGCACAGCAGTGAAAATGAATGAACCAGAGCCTCCTACGTCAGCAGGAGCAAATCTCAGAAATCTAATATTGGGCAAAATAAGCAAGCTAAAGAAAATTTGCAAAACATTACTTACATAGTTCTACAGCATGCAAGATAATCCACATGCCTTTCTGTCGCTCCTGCTTCATTGCCAGAGCCCCATTCCTGTCTTCCTAGCATGGTGTGTAATATACAAGAGTTCCTGGGCAAAGGTTTGCAAAGTAAAGGAATACATGTGTGGACTCATTAAATCACACCACAGTGGCAGTGAGGGGAAGGAGCAGAGAGGGGAGACACTAGCATCCCTGAGCACTAATTCTGCGTGTGTGTGCATGCACGGGCATGTGTGTGTGTCGGGGGGGGGTGGTTGTATGAAGTATCTATTGGCCCCTACTACTATGGAGGAAGGTTCTAAAGGTTCTCCTTTAAGCACTGGAAAACTAGCCAATGCGGGGGAGTCAGGCAAGATGAGAAGTATCCGGGGAAGCGTGCAGCCCAGGAAGAGTGTGTGCACACATGGGTTCACATGCACATGCACACATGCACAGAGAGCTTAAGGAAACAATAGAAAGAAACGAAACAGTTCCAGTGACCTCATAAACCTGACTACATAACACGCAGCCCCCTGACTGATGAGAGACTTCAAAGAGCCAAAGCATGTTTGTGAAGGGATCTGGCAGCAGCCGTGAGAACAGACGGTCTTTCCTCGCTCCGGAGTTTCTGCCGGGTGGCACTGTCATGGGACACGGCTTCCCAGTGCCACGTTCTGCTCTGAGCTCTCATCCCCACATCCCTCCTGGGCCCCGTGGCTTTCTGCTTCCACCCCCTCCCGCCTGCCCCGGCCAAGACCCTAGGCGGCAGATGGACACTCAGTCTGTAATTATCACCGTGGCCAGGCGTCTGGGACCTTTCCCTTGTCACTCACAGTGATTCATGTTCCATTCATTGGTGTTCTGCACTGCCGTAACAATGATGGGTCCAACGGAAAGTAGGAAAAGGAGAAATCACAGTATCTTTGCAGATCACTGCTTTGTGCATAATTAAACCAGCTTCTGTCATAATTTCAGCATTTAGAGTCATTTAAAAAGACAAATGGATATTATATGGCAGCCCTTGAATTATAAGTCTTTCCCCACAAAAGGACTTTTTGAAAGATATGCTTAAAACTGTTGCTTGGTGCATAGTGTCACCAATCACAATAGTTGTGTAGATAATGTGAGCTCCCATAAAAGGCGCCCAGCAGAACTCTGAACCCGCTTTTCCAAAAAATATCATCCACCCTTGATACAGAGTGCAGGATGGAGTGGAGAGAGAGAGAGAGCAGGTGAAGATTCTGAAGGTTGGGATCCGCGTGGCTCGGTGACTCCCCCTTGTGCTGTCCCTTCTTTGTCACCCCAATCAATGCACCAGTCACTTCCTTAAAAGGCATATTCATAGGGAGCATCTGCTGAGTCTCACTGCCCGACGACAGCAAACCCAAGTCAACCGACCCAACTTTTACAGAGCAACCTGACAGTTCCCAAAAGCCTGACATCCATCAGAAGACGTGGGGATCAGGCAAAGCCTGATCAGGGGGAGGGAAAGAAGAATTTCTAAGTCCACTGAAGTTTAGATATGTGAGGGCGATGGAAAGGTAGTACTCGCCTCTTTTAAAAGTGATGGCAACACCTGAGAACTGTTCTAAATGGTAAAACCTCCCCGTCTGAAGAACCAACCAGGCATTTAGAAAACTCACAGTGTAAGTTTTTATCAGCTTGCGTACGCAGGTCACACATAGGCAGGCCGTGAGTCAGCGCTGACAAACAGCTTTGGGGGGGTCCCCAGCCCTGTGCCCCCCAGCCAGGATTTGCTCCCCGCCATCTGAAGCATTTCAGCAGAACCCAAGTGCCAGCATCACTCCCGGGTGAATATTTAACTGTCCCCCTCCTTTTAGAGGGGTAGGGAGAGTGTTGTTTATCTTTAGAGAGGTCCGTCTGCGCACCGTGCACAGCAGAACGGTCCCATTTTCATGATCTGAAAAGAGGTTTGTGAAATCTGTTACGGGGAAGAGTTTGTACCTGCTCTCATTATAACCCCTGCTGCCCATGGAAATTCCGGAAGGTCGTAAGCGCATCTTTGTTGTTTCCTTCTTTCCTTCTTCAGACTTAAAGCCACTTGACACTGTTCTTCAGACTTAAAGCCACTTGACATTTTTGTTCTTGACTACCCGCCTTTAGAGATTAATTTGTTGTGCTGGTGAAAGCGGTCCCATTAATCTATTTTAGAGACTTGGGCCACTGCTCTTAGACTATTTTGTACCCGGAGTCTAACCGTCATTTGTAGGTGGCATGACAGTTTACCTGCCCTCCCCACACTCAGCCTCTCCAGCATTCAATTCTTCCTTCACTTACCAATGACTGGCTTCTCAGAACTAGTACGCCTGCTATGCGGACAATGTAAAATAAAATCCACATCAACAATCCCACCACAATAAACCATCAGTGGAGTAAATCCAGCAGAATTTTAATCTCTAACTTTATAATCACTAAGAAAAACTGAAGTAATTTTATCAAGGGCCCCATTATCAATGGGAGAGAATATTACTTGTTACCAACACCTAAATCTTGTTAAAATGACATCTTACTGAATTTACAAGCGGTGAGATTTGTTTCTGATTATGACTCCCTTTGCTAATGATCTAGAAATCCAAAAGTCATGTTGTCAAATTGTCTTTAACTGGCGTTCTTTCTTCTGTCCAAATTAAGTCCAAACCCAAGAAGAGAATGTGGAGCTGTTTATACTTTGGGTTGCTCAGCTTTGAAAAGATGTTCATTCTGAATTTAATGAAAGAGGAAAAGGCCATAAAATCACCATCAATCGTTCAAAAATGCCAGTCACTTAAAGGCCACTGTCCTTGAAAACCTGTTCCACACCTCCATCATGTGTTTTTTAAAAGTACTCTCTCTCTTCGCAGATGACATGATTCTTTATATGGAAAACCCCAAAGACTCCACCCCCAAACTACTAGAACTCATACAGCAATTCAGTAACGTGGCAGGATACAAAGTCAATGTACAGAAATCAGTGGCTTTCTTATACACTAACAATGAAAATACAGAAAGGGAAATTAGAGAACCGATTCCATTTACTATAGCACCAAAACCATAAGATACCTGGGAATAAACCTAACCAAAGAGGTAAAGGACCTATACTCGAGGAACTACAGAACACTCATGAAAGAAATTGAAGAAGACACAAAAAGATGGAAGACCGTTCCATGCTCTTGGATTGGAAGAATAAACATTGTTAAAATGTCTATACTGCCTAGAGCAATCTATACTTTTAATGCCATTCCGATCAAAATTCCACCGGTATTTTTCAAAGAGCTGGAGCAAATAATCCTAAAATTTGTATGGAATCAGAAGAGACCCCGAATTGCTAAGGAAATGTTGAAAAACAAAAACAAAACTGGCGGCATCACGTTACCCGATTTCAAACTTTACTACAAAGCTGTGATCACCAAGACAGCATGGTACTGGCAGAAAAACAGACACATAGACCAGTGGAACAGAGTGGAGAGCCCAGATATGGACCCTCAACTCTATGGTCAAATAATCTTCGACAAAACAGGAAAAAATATACAATGGAAAAAAGACAGTCTCTTCAATAAATGGTGCTGGGAAAACTGGACAGCCATATGCAGAAGAATGAAACTCAACCATTCTCTTACACCGTACACAAAGATAAACTCGAAATGGATAAAAGACCTCAATGTGAGACAGGAATCTATCAGAGTCCTAGAGGAGAACATAGGCAGTAACCTCTTCGATATCAGCCACAGCAACTTCTTTCAAGATATGTCTCCAAAGACCAAGGAAAAAAAGCGAAAATGAACTTTTGGGACTTCATCAAGAACAAAAGCTTCTGCACAGCAAAGGAAACAGTCAACAAAACAAAAAGGCAACCCACGGAATGGGAAAAGATATTTGCAAATGACAGTACAGACAAAAGGTTGATATCCAGGATCTATAAAGAACTCCTCAAACTCAACACACACAAAACAGATAATCATATCAAAAAATGGGCAGAAGATATGAACAGACACTTCTCCAACGAAGACATACAAATGGCTATCAGACACATGAAAAAATGTTCATCATCACTATCCATCAGGGAGATTCAAATTAAAACAACATTGAGATACCACCTGACACCAGTTAGAATGGCCAAAATTAGCAAGACAGGAAACAACGTGTGTTGGAGAGGATGTGGAGAAAGGGGAACCCTCTTCCACTGTTGGTGGGAATGCAAGTTAGTGCAGCCACTTTGGAGAACAGTGTGGAGATTCCTGAAGAAATTAAGAATAGAGCTTCCCTATGACCCTGCAATTGCACTGCTGGGTATTTACCCCAAAGATACAGATGTAGTGAAAAGAAGGGCCATCTGTACCCCAATATTTATTGCAGCAATGGCTACAGTCGCCAAACTGTGGAAAGAACCAAGATGCCCTTCAACGGATGAATGGATAAGGAAGATGTGGTCCGTATACACAATGGAGTATTATGCCTCCATCAGAAAGGATGAATACCCAACTTTTGTAGCAACATGGACGGGACTGGAAGAGATTATGCTGAGCGAAATAAGTCAAGCAGAGAGAGTCAAGTATCATATGGTCTCACTTATTTGTGGAGCATAACAAAAACATGGAGGACATGGAAAGATGGAGAGGAGAGGGAGTTGAGGGAAACTGGAAGGGGAGATGAACCATGAGGGACTATGGACTCTGAAAAACAACGAGAGGGTTTTGAAGGGGCGGGAGGGTGGGAGGTTGAGGAACCAGGTGGTGGGTGATAGGGAGGGCACGTACTACATGGAGCACTGGGTGTGATGCCAAAACAATGAACACTGTTATGCTGTAAATAAACAAATAAAAAAAAATAACCATCGTTAATTACTGGGGGGAGGGGGTTGGGTTCCCTGGGTGGCTCAGTTGGTTAAGCAACTGCCTTCAGCTCAGGTCATGATCCTGGAGTCCTGGGATCGAGTTCCGCATCAGACTCTCTGCTCAGGAGGGAGTCTGTTTCCCCTCTAACCCTCCCCTTCTCATGCTCTCTCTCTCACTCTCTCATTCTCTCTCTTTCAAATAAATATATAAAATCTTCAAAAATAATTATAATAATTACCGAGGGGGGCATCTAAAACCAGACCTATATGGCTCATCCTATAATAGCATCTACCTCGTCTTTCCCTATGTCACAATTATTGTCATCATCGTCATTATCACTCTTCTCATGGCCATCCCGCTTCTAAGAGTGTGCAGTAAAGAATTTCACCTTGCCCCAAAAGAGGTCTAGTCTTTGCCCTCAGTTCCTGGGAAGCGAGCTATATAAGCCCTTGGACTGTCTTGCCTGATAAAAGAATCTTTGTTTACCCCAGGGCCCTTTACCCACACTAGAGAGTCCAACAGTGTGATTTATTGGGGGAGGGGCTTTGGGTGATGTGATATCAGCTCAGTATACCAAGGGAGTGGTGACTGAAGTCAAGCTCATGGGCAGTCTACGTAACCAAGTCCCAATAAAAACTCTGGGCGTCAATGCCCCGGTGAGCTTCTTCCCTGGTTGGCAAGACTGTACACAGTGTCGCACATCATAGCTGAGAGAATCAGTGCTGCCCAGGACTCCACCGAGAGAGGACAGCTGGAGGCCCCGTGTTTGGAACTTTCCTGGACTCTGTCCCATGTACCCTTCCCTTGGCTGATTTTCATCTGTAGCCTTTGACTGTAATGGAATGAAATGATGCATATAGAAGCACTCAGTGAGTGCCATGGGTCCTTCTAGCACATTGTCTATGTGAACTATATGAACTATATGAACTATGTGAAATATGAACATGGTCTTGGTGACCTCTAAGCTTACAATAGGTGCTGGAAATGAGGATGGGCTTGTGGACTGTTCCCTAACTCTGCAAAACATGCTGAATAAAGACTGAAAGAGACATGTGGAGTTTTGCTCCATGTCTGCATGTCCTCGGCAAGCTTACTTAACCCTTCTGGGTTGATTTCCTCAAGGAAGACAACCTGAACCAGGTTTATAAGTATTCCAAAGGGGTGCTGGTGCTGACCTAGCAAGAGTTCAGAGAAAGGCAGTGAGAGGTAGACAGCACAGATGTGGACTCAAATATGGGTCCAAGTGCTAGCTTTAGCACCTCCTGGCTCTTTCTCCCTGGGCAGAGGACGCCTGGTGCCTAAGGAGACCTCAGGGAAGTGTGTGAGCAACGGGCATATGTGGGCCAAAATCCTTTTGGCTACTTGGTAAATCTACTCCTGTTTCTGGTTAATAAATCCCAGTCCTTTATTACTAACCTAATTACACTAAAACATAGTAAGGCTTTCCTAGCCAATGGCTACAACCTCTAGAATGTCATAGTCATTGATTCCAGGCTTTCCTTGGAGGCTCCCAATGTCCTTACTCTTTGGGAACATTGTTCTAAAGCTAACAGCTTCCAGCAGGTCTATTTCAACTCATTAATCCAGCATTCAAGCTCTCTTCCTCATCCCAGCCCCAAACTGCAGTCTTTCTTGAGGAAACCCCATGAGAGCGGAGAAGAAAGAAGGTCTCTCTGCATGGAGTCACTCTGACCTGTTTATAATGGAGTGAAATGGCTATTTCCTTGTCTTTCTCTAGCAAGTGTGGAGCCACTCAAAGCACATTCCAGTAGGCAGTTTGGTAACTAACTTGGAGAACGATGGGATGAGCTGACATCCTGGCATTTCTGGCCTTTTATTCCTATTTTAAAATCCTTTGAATACTTAATTCTCACCATAGTCAACTGTGAACTTAGGAGAGACTGTTTTCTCAATGGATGCCCAGGTTCACGGCGTTATCTAAGTCCCCAGATTCATTACAGGCACAAAGATGTTCAATAAACATTTGCTGAGCAAATGAGTAGAGAGAAGATAGCAAAACGCCAAGCCATGTCTCCTCCAGTCACACATGCAAACTTTCTGTTTTAGAAATACCCAGTTTTTCTCTTCTGTCCACTGCAATGAGCTCAGAACAGGAGCTCTGAGCACAACCATGACTTCCACGTATACATAGCTGAACGATACTTTGCAGGACAGCTTAAAATGCTAAATGGAGCAAGACCAATGTGAGCGGGGTGAGTAACAATGGGCCCCACAAAAGTCGGTCAGAAAAGTGAGATGCAGTCACCAAGATGCCATGGTGAAAGAAGGAGATCCTACCTTCCCACCATCAACATGGGGAGAACAACAACACATGCCTGCCTTTTGGAAACCACTGGTCAATTTCTACTGCAAACCACCATCAGACATCCATTTCCTGCACCGTCATGTGTCTGTGACATTTCCGTGACCCGACAGATAACTGGGACCCAGATATGCCTCTCACCACCTACTCATAGGTAGTCATCCTGTGTAAAAGCCTGATGCATATCAACCTACAGGCTCTGATTGCTAAATGCACAGAAAAAAAAAAATATGATGTTTATCAGAGAACAATGGCACAGCCATCATCAACTATAAAAAGAGATTCCTATGAGTCCATTGACTGGACTGACAACTCCCGTAATAGATGGTAAGACAGATGCCCTCAAGCCCAAATTAAATGTATTTTCTGTCCACCATAGCAGTAAGTGGAAATGCTCCTGTGTGATCCTAAGATTTGAAAACCATGCAAAGTAAGAATGAGAAATAGGACAAGAAGCTCTTCCCCAGCCTGGCTAGCTGGCCCCAACACCCATCTTAGATTTCTATAATGTTCACCAGGCTGTCACTACTGATCATTCAAACCCAAATATCAACCAAAATTAAATGACTCCTTTTCCTCTTGCATTATATAGAAACATTATTTTTCTACATTTAAATCAGCTCTGTTTTAGTATCAGCTACATCAGAAATGTCATTTGGGGGGAAAAAATTAAAACACCATTCTTACTAATCAACCACAAATACATTAGTGTGGTGACCACAATTACATCGCTGTGTCTTGAAAGGCCAAGTCAGAAAAGATTTGCACATTGAGAGTCCACAGCTAAGAATATGAATCAAAATGAGAACATACAAGTTCTTTTTTGATTAACCAGGGCCCTCCCTAAAATGAAACCATGGACCCAAAGCACATGACACGCCAAAAACAATACCACTTCTGTGAAATTAGCAAGTTCTTTAAAGTGCACTCTTCAAACTGAATAATTCAAGATGTCATTATTGGCGAACTGGGGCATTTTGCATATTTAATATGTAATGGAGAAATATTACCTTATATAGAACAAGATTTGACTAACACATGTCAAGCTTTATGCTGGGGGCTTTTGTACATATCCTGACTTCTCCAACTATTAATTATACCACCTCAGGCAAATGACATAGCCCTTCTATGTCTCAAATTCCTGATAACAATAGTGTGAACCTCATAGTTTTGTTGTGGAAAAGAAATAAGTTAATACATGTAATGTACTTAGATCAGTCCCTGACATGTGCTTAGTAATTATTGAGCTATTATTATTATTATTATGATTGCTATCTCTAAAATTATCAGTGCAAATACTGGTTATGAAAACCCAGAGAAGGGGTTATTGCCTCCATTTTACAGGGGAGGAAATGGAGGCTCAGAGAGGTTGAGAAAATGCTGAAAGTCACACATACGTAGTGCTGTTGCTCACATAAAACTCTTGTCTTAGAGGGTGCCTGGGTGCTCAGATGGTTGAGCATCTGATTCTTGATTTTGACTCATGTCATGATCTCAGGGTCCTGGGGTGGAGCCCTGGGTGGGGTTCCACGCTCAGCGGGGAGTCTGCTTAAAGATACTCCTCCCTCTCCCCGTTCCCCACTTGCATGCTCACTGTCTCTCTCTCTCAATCTTGCTTTAATTTTAAAGAGTGTTGAGAGTCACACTTTAAAATTTAAAATTTTAAAATCTCTCTTAAAATTAAAAAAAAATTTGAAAAAAAGACTCTTGTCTTAAAGTCCAGTCTTCCCATGACCCACCCCACCTCAGCAAGGAGACTATAAATAAATGTCCCCGAATCAGCAGAGATGTTTTCCTTACATTGGTTAACTTCAAAGTGACAATAAAATTGTATGCAAATTCCTTTGATGAAAAAAATAGCACCTTCAGAATGGACTACTTTGAAAAGAACATTGTTAATTGGTAGGCACTTAGTTGAGATAGGACAAAGTCCTTTGATGTCCTAAATGTCTTTCCAAGTCAAGTAGCTTAGGGAGCCAAGCAGGGGGAAAGAATGAGCACAAAATCAGGTGTCTGAAACTCAGGGTTGAGTCTTCCCTTTGCTCACTGCTGTGAGGTCAGAGACAAAATAACTTAACTTTCTTCTTCAGGTCATGATTGTGAGGATTAAATAAGATAATGTTTGTTACTGCGATGTGAACTCTAGAGCTTTGGGAAAATAATAAGGTATAATTTTGATCATCGTAACCCAACTGCTAACCTTTTCTGAAATGACCCCTTTAATGGATGGATGAACTTGACTGAAATTCCTTAGCATTTGTCACCATTTCCATTTCTAGAAACCATGAGCTAAAGGACACAGAGAAGTTCACAAGTAAATGCTTTTTCTTCTTTCTTCCTTTGGAACTCCAAAGAGAATTCAAATATTACATCTTTCATCTCTTAAACCTCATCATAAAAACCAGATGAGGAATACTTTTGTTCTGGGGGAAGCAAGACTCATCATTTTCATTTAACTGCCTGGCTGTTAACAAGTGTGAATATTTTGTTTCCTAGATACTGCAACAACTGGAAGAGAATAGGTCTCGTGAAAGTCCAATCTTTCTACCTAAATACTAGAACATGAACTGTCCCACTAGGAGGAGAAGTGAAGAAGGGAACGATTAACTGAGTAAAGGGCACGTCTACACCGAGTCTGGATCTACTCTCAACAGCAACCCTCCCACACCCACATCACACGTGATCAGTGACACAATCTATCACCTTTCTTGACGATTCTACTATTCTTGTTTAACCTTTCACAACAATTTAATGTAACTCTCCCAATATCGAATTAATTTCTTTTTTTAAGATTTAATATATTTATTTGAGAAAGAGACGGAAAGCACAGAGGGAGTGAGAGGGAGAAGCAGACTCCCCACTTAGCAGAGAGCCCAACGCAGAGCTGGGAGCTCCACCCCAGGACCCTGAGATCATGACCTAAAGGCAGACGCTTTAACCAAATGAGATACCCAAGTGCCCCTAATTAATTTAATTCTTCCGTTAATTCCCCAGAAAACTATAAACAAAGTTCTTTTCCTAAAAAAGCTGATGGTGAGGTCTCTTGCCTCTATCCTTGTCCTTGTTTCCAGAAAGCCTCTAATCCAACTATCAACTCCTCAAGGAGTTTATATGGTCAAACTCTTAAAAAAACAAAAACAAAACCTGAATCTTTTCAGTAAAAAGGTGTTCAAATAGTGACATTTTGAGTTGAGTTGGGACCACTTCTGCGCACACACACCACCACCACCACCACCACCATCACCAAAAAAAGTTGGTTTGTAACCTAATCACTCCATGGCGAGACCCACCAGTAGACAAGCTGTGCTCATGCTACACGGATTTAATCAGCTTACTGGGTCCTAACGCTCATGGACACGCTGCCAAAAATAGGCAAAGACAGATGAAAACAGAAAGAAAAAAAGTGAGATTCAGAGAAAACAGAGACCACACAGGGAGCAGAAAAATCTTAAAAAAAAAAAAATCAAACATTTGTGAATATCCTCAAAGAGAAAAAATTTATAAAATGTGTCCATGAAACACTAAGAAATAGTAAAACAAAACAGTGAACAGAGATCAAGAAAGTGCTCTTAAATATTAAAAATAACACAGCTGAAATTTTATAATATCAGTAAAAAGCCTAGATAGTAAAGTCAGAAACCTTTCAGAAAGTAGAATAAAAAATTAAGGAGATGGACAATGAAAGGAAAAAGGTAAGAAATTAGAGGCTCATTCAAAAGACGTAATATCTAAATAACGGGAGAGACAGTATTACAGAATACTGAGGAAGAAATTGATAATAAATAAATAATCAATTGATTAATTTTTGAATAATTGAAATACATATAACTACAGACTAAAAGAGTTTGCAAAGTACCCAGCACATGAATAAAAAAGGACCCACACGGAGGCATATCACCGTAAAATTTCAGTGTGGATAATCCTAAAGGTAATTGAGGGGGGGAAATAGGTCACATACAAAAGTCTGAGAATGGAAGTGGCATCAGATTTTTTAATATGAGAAATGATTAAAAAACAGGGTAATGCCTTAAAATTGAGTTTTAATAATAAATTTTATCCCAGAATTCTATACCATCCAAACTATTAATCAAGATACATTTTTATACATGCAACGATTCAAAACATTTACCTTCTATGCATCTTTTCCCAAAAACCTACTGGAGGATGTACTCCCACAAAAATGAGGAAGACTGGGATTTAAGAAACAAAGCATCAAACAGGACAACAGTGAACAGAAATCTTATTATAGTAGCTACTCAGTAGACCCCGAGAATAACTTTTCCAGATTGTTGCATAGGGGCACCACGAGGAAAGCCTGGGGTGGGAGCATAGTAATGACAGGTTTG
Organism: Meles meles; assembly: GCF_922984935.1. Taxonomy (NCBI): domain Eukaryota; kingdom Metazoa; phylum Chordata; class Mammalia; order Carnivora; family Mustelidae; genus Meles; species Meles meles. Next base: position 16,707,122 of record NC_060070.1, read on the forward strand.
AGTATACACAAAAGATACTACCTGTTGGACCAAGATATTGGAGAGTTCTTTAAAAAATAGCAATAGGTACTAGACAAAAATAAAAGACAAGATAGCATGAACTCCAGAAAAAAACAAAGAGCTATACAAAAAAGGAGCAATGGTTATATGTTACTGTTTGGCTTAGCAGTGAAAAATATCTGTTTAAATCATAATACAATGAACCTTGACCACTGATTCAATAAAATACTGATCAATAACTTTATCAAGGGGATGGAGGGAAATGAATTACAGGGAGAGTGAGGGAGCTATCATATTTCCATATTTCCATATTTAGGAATACAAGAGTAAATAGTAGGAAAACAGCCAAAAGTGTTGATGTATAAATCTATTTGAATATAATATATAAATATAAAATATATACCTTTAGGAAGAGGGACTGAAGAAAGGGACAGGCAATGTTATATTTCCTTTATAAGCCTAGTTGTATATTTGGCTTTCAAAACTATGACTTTATGCTACATTGATTTAAAAATATACTTAATATCTTTACAATTTTAAAATTAGAATTAAAAATCTCTATGATGGCAAGATGCAATCAGCATAAAGGAACACTGGAGACTATAAGAATAAAGGTCAAGTAAGTAACTGGCCTCAAGCCAAACAATCACAAAACACCGTATTCATTTAAATCTTATACACTCTTGTGGAAGTATGCTTTCCTCTCACTTAGTAATTACATCACTTCGAAAATCGGAAGTCCTAACACCACTGCTCCGATGTTGCGAAAAACATCGGATGGATTTCTAATTTCTCTGATTTATCACAGGAACAAATGAAAAAGACTTCCTTTATAATCTTTCCAAGATTGATCAAATCCTTAATTTCTACACCATACTTTTACTCTTTGGAGTATACCTTACATACTTTGGTCTAACCAAATTAATACCCACAGTTTATACTAATATTTATCCACTTGATGGTAAATATGCAAACACAGCATAAAACTTCTTCCAATAAAAGCAATTCTTCTGAATGAGAGACTTCACTTAATGTTTCTTAAAAATGCATATCTATATAATAAAAGAATGCATTCTCCGGTTACAGATCTAACACTTTACTAACATTTTCCTAAAACACTAACATTTTACTAAAACGATTCCAAACCCTCTCATAATTACCTTTGAATTTGGCTTTTGGGGATAACTGGGTGATGGGTGTTAGGGAGGGCACTTGATGTAATGGGTGTTATGCACAACTGATGTATCACTAAATTCTACCCCTGAAACTCATAATAGAGTATATGTTAATGAAATCAGATATAAATAAATAATTTTTTAAAAAGACAAGCAACACACCCAATTCCATTAGTTTTGAATCTTCCTGAACCAGATATGCCTGGGCATACATTTAAGGAAGTTAATACTAGTCAAGCATGCACTTGACCTACGGGTAAGAATAATTCCTTAGTGTACACATAACCAAACCATGTATTGTTGTTTGGCTTTAAAAATATGCAAACTGGCTTAATAAAAATGAATTCAAACACAGCATTTAGGAAAAGCGATTTGTTTACCTCTGTTGGTTTGTAGCAGTCTACAAGAGCTTCCTAGAATAAAATACACAGAAGGTAAGTTTGATTATTTTAAAATCCATTATCATTTTAAAAGTGAAATTAAAAATTATTTTCTCTTCATGGTGTTCTTCTACACATGGTAAATCCAGATTTTCTATTGACAATCTGACTTTATTATGACATATATGTCATAATGACAATATATATGACATATATATACTGACAAATATGACTTTAACTCAGCACCCGTTGGGTCGTCTTGAAGATATCGAGAGTTGTGCATTCCTACGCACGAATGCCTTTCACTCTTCAGAACACACACGTGCCTTTCCTTCGGTCTACCAACTGGTTAATAGTAAACCGTATATGCTTAAGTCGAGACAGCCTGTGGGAAACGGTAATGATTAGCCGGGACATGGAAAGCCAGGGGTCTGGCTGTGATTCCTCCACAAACTGCCATGTCACAACCCACCAGGCCTCAGTGTCCTCGCCTGGAAACCAAAGCGGGTGGCCTGAGTAGCTAAAGCCCCTTCAAAGTTCTTAATTTTATAAAAAACGTTTTATAGGCCACTACATTTTCTGCAGAACCTGGTGCCTGCGTTACTGTTTCTAACTTTCGTAACTAGATGCTGTTGCGTCCCAAGTAAATCTACCAACAAGGAGTGATCACTAAGCTGAGACTGTTCACCGCAGGAGGGACACTAGTAATTATTAACACATGGAACACATTAATACATTAAAATGTGTCCTTTTGTTGCCTTTAGAGATCACTTGCCATTGGTGATGACCAACGGCCATTAGCAGTAATTATCAGTGAACACTAAGAGCCATGACAGGGCAGAAGCTAATTGGTTTTAGACACTCCCAAATGCAGATATTAAAATGATAGATCTGACCTCCTGTGGGAAGGGAAAGAAGTGTTGTTTTGCTCTGGACTGAGGAAACAGGAGACAGCTTCAACATCCACTGTTGTACGAGGAGGTTACCAGGCAGGTGTACCCTAACAATATTTCTTTTATTAGGTTGTAAACAATCTGCTCTAAAAATTGATTTCATGAGTGAAAGGATCCAAAACCGGGAGACCAGAGTCCTGGGCTTGGGCGCCCCAGATCCAGCCCAGCCCCTCTCCTCTCACATAACTGTGGAACATCACTTCCTGTCCTGGCAAATGGATTTCTGGAAGCAAGAACCAGCTCTTCCTCCAAGAAGATGAAGCTCATACCCGGTAGGCGGTTTGAGAACTGACCATAGTCAAGAACTGCTTTACCATCAGAGACGCAGTGCAGGGGAACGGATACCGAGCCACCCCCCTGCTCTCCTCTCGGCCCACTGCCTGCTTGGGTCCTGGTGCTAACGCTGCCCTAGGGCAGGATCAGTGCACACCAGGTTCCGGAGATGCAAGCCGATTCAAGCACTCACAACAGGCAAGTTCTAGATTTTGAAAGCTGCTTACCCGTAACTTTAAAGCTCTCTCTTCTTCACTGTCAGCATCAAGAAGATCATCAATGTCAATTTCTACTTCTGGCATTTCTTCTTCCTGGTTGGGGGAGGCAAATGGGAAAGCATTCTGTTTAGTGAGAAACTACATTGCACCAAACCAACTTAGCTGACTTAAAGAAATAACTAGATTACTGATGGGGCAAGCCGGCGGCTGCGGGGCGGGGGCGGGAATCAACAATGGGGTGGGAGGAGAGACCAGATGGAAGAGGAGGGAAAGGAGGCGATGGAGAGGAGGAAGAGGAGGGAGGGGGTAGGTGGAAGGAAGGAGGGGGAAAGGAAGGGGCAGGGGAGAGGGGGCAAAAAAGATTTAAGAGTCACAAAGCAGTAGAAAGTATTTCAAAGATGACAATTTCCTAAGTTATGGTAGGAAGCTACAATTATGAGTAGAGGATGGGAGTCAGCAGATTACAGAAAGAACAGTGACACCTTCCCGGTAGGGGTCATCTCCTCCCCAGCTCCTCCCCGTCGCAGGGATGGGTCTGCAGAAGCTACAGAGAGACCTCTATGAGGGACATCTGGGCTTAGCCGCTCAGTACTGGCTGTATCACTTGGTCTTGGGGGGCAAGGCTCACTTCCTGAGTATCTCCTTTCTAGTGAGATGTGTTCACTAATAGTGCCTAACCATTCTTTTTTTTTTTTTTTTTTCCTATTCCAACAAACAAGAGGACCCAAGCATTTGGAGGAAACTAAGGAATATGATATACCGGTGTGAAATGATAAGAAATGTATATATTGGTCTCTACCCTGGTTCCTGGCACAGAGCTCCTAAAACCCTTACGAATGGGGGTTCCAACATTTGTTCTAACATTTAGTCTCTGACCCCAGTTCCTAAAATAGAGCTCCTAAATCCCTTAAGAATTCCTGGCTGGTAGGAACATCTTGAGTTTTAATGAGGTAACTCTTGGTGGGCTCCTGGATGGGGGCTACTCACAAGAAAGACCAAACCATGATGGGAAGTTTGGAACTTTCCACCACACCCCTCACCCATCCTCCTAGAAGTGGGGGGAAGGGGTGCTGGAAATGGAGGGAGGTACAAACATAGCCTCTATCCAGGTTGAGGCTGCTGAGCGGATCCCAAGGCTGCACTCCATGGATGGTCAGGATGCTGGGAAAGACCACACTGGATGTGCGTGCTGCTTCCGTCCATCCATGGCTACAAGCCTCCCTGGCCGCCACCATGTCCCCTCCCCCGCAAGCCAGCGCTCTGTCACTGAGAGCTGCCCATGCCCCACCTCTTATTTTTGTGTGTATGTGAAATCCTGTCTGAAAGGAGTCATTTAGAAAGCCACAAACAGATGGGTGGTAGAGCTCTCAAGGGTCTACCTGACTTCCCACAGTGAAAGGACACGTGGGGACTGAAACACCAACAGAGAAAATCACCAGTTTCTGAAACAGCCGGCAGCCCACAAACACAGACCACAGCTAGGGAGCCACAGTGTGGACGAAGCCCACAGGAACCTCCCCAGGCCCATGAACGCTGAACCAATGGCCATCGGAGCCGAGCCCAGCGCACACTGGCTTACGTTCTGGTACATGTGGTTAGAGATTAATTCAGTTACATCCACAGAGCGCGGTGTGGCTTTAAAAACTACCATATAAGGCCAAAATACCCACAGCCAGTTTCAGCTGCTTCTACTCAAGAAAAGCAAAAGAGACAAACCCACAAGTTCCTATCTGACGATCCACACAGAACCCTCTTCAGTTTCTCCACCCCTCCCCCCAAAACAGTCATCTGCATTTGGTGTTAATATTTGGTGAGGACACAAAGTCTCTATTTAAGTCAAGGTTCAACGTCCTTGAGCATGGGAAGCAGGATACAGAACCTGCTTGAGGAATCACGGCTAGGGGAAGCTCAAAGTCTGCTATTCGTAAAGGGAAGGACAGAGTAAGTCAATAAGGCTCTCCTCAGAAGAGTACGGCAGTGGGTTTCCCTGCAAACATGATTCAGCTCTGATGTCCGGCCAAATTCGGCCAAATGGGCCTTTACTTGCTTAGCAAAGCAGACTCCCACCCATGCATGAGGCATCCACCGTACTCTCATTAAGGAACACACTCGGCTCTCCCTCAGCTACTACATTTGACCCATTTTCCCCAACCCGTGAGATCTGGACTGTCCAATATGGCAACCACATGTGGTATTTTCATTTAAATTCACTAAATGAAATCCAATTAAAATTTCAGTTCTGCTGTCTCATTAGCCACACTTCAGCGCCCACGTGGCCCGTGGCTCCTGCGCAGATGTGGAACCTTTCATTCCATTGGACAGGAATGCCCTAGAGTCCACTCACCACCTGGCCCTGATATTGGGAAGCAAAGCCTCCTACCCTCTCAAAGGAGCTTGACAGGAGGAGAGAAAACGCCCCGTATCACAAGGTCAATACCATTACCAAGGGTATACGGCAGGGAAAACCTAGGTTTGGCTTTCCTGAAGCAGACTGTCTTCACCGACTGAGTAATTACATTGGGCATGGACACTTTCTACCAACCTAGGATGCTTCTCGTTACCCCCATCCTGTCTGTCAGTGGCTGGGAGGAGTCCGAGCTCTGCGTACACCCCAGGAGGGTGGAGTAGGGGTGTGTTCTGAAGGTCGGTGATGGCGAAACCAAAGCCGGGGGCACAATGACATAGAAACACGGGCCATGGAAGTAAACATGGGAGAGTCCTGGAGAGCAAGAAATGATCTAGTATCAAGTAGAGAATCCTATGTATATTTGGAGGTGCCTGGGTGGCTCAGTGGGTGAAGCCTCTGTCTTCGACTCAGGTCATGATCCCAGGGTCCTGGGATCGAGCCCCGCATCGGGCTCTCTGCTCAACAGGGAGTCTGCTTCCCCCAACCCCTCTCTGCTGCTCTGCCTACTTGTGATCTCTCTCTGTCAAATAAATAAACGAAATCTTTAAAAAAAAAAAAAAGAACCCTATGCATATTGGGTATTTAAAATTTTTAATGAGGAATGCAGAAATAGTCCACAGTTCATGGAAATTCTCTTTGGCGCTATTCAATGTATAGAGCAGTGTCACCAAATAAACAACTTTAGTGACAGATCACATCGTTGACAAGGGAGTAACCACAGCCACAGCTTACTCTGATGTCCTCACGTTTAGCTGGATTTGAGGATTTCCCCACATTAAAAATAAATCAGGGGTTATGGTGACACTAAGTGAAACCATCTCCTCAGGGTCCCTGGGCTAAGTCACCAGCCAACATATCCCCCTTTTAGTCAGAGGCCTTCCTGTTGGTACCACAGAACAAGCCCCTTGATCATCACCACTCATCTTCTTGTTCATACATCTGCTGGGAACCCACTATATGCAAGACATTGTGGGCCAGGCCCTGTGAGACTCAGCCTGAGAAGGACTGTCAGTCTAAGCTCGAAACAAAATAACATACAATGGCACCCAAAGAGAAAGACAAACCCCAAGTGCTTGAGTAATTAAAGAGAGGGAAACCTTCCTCCAAGGGCTGCCTGGGAGGGTTTCACCAAGGAGCATGTAAGCTGGCCTTGAGGAGTGGCAGGATTTGGAGGGGGCTGGAGGGTAGGGAGATTATCCACAAGATAATCTCTTAACCACAAAATGGTACACAGGAGGCAAAAATATAATGTGAGTTTAAACATGGCATGTAGGAAGGTCCTTGGCCCGAAAGTCAGACAGCTCTGTGTTGTCAATTTGAATGCCTATGGAGAGCAACGGGTTACAGAAACGAGCACTAAGGCAGCTGGGGCACTATAAGGAGTAGCGAGGAGCATGGCAAACTGGAGTAAACATACCCTGAAGAAAAACAGCAAAGAACACTCCATTCCTGTCAATTAGTGCCGCCAGATTTTCTAACTTCTCAGAAGTTGAAAACACAGCTTTTTAATCTAAAAACATCGCAATATTTTAAAAGTTGGCTAACAATCCCTTAAAATCCTGTAAAGAACAAACAAAATCCATCCCCTTGCAGGCTGCAGTTTTCCCTCATCCTGCAGAGACTGGCCCACAGAGGGCTCCGGAGCAAGGCTGGAAATTGCAAGGAGGGGAGCCCGCCTGGCTGCAGGGCCGTGGGCAAAAGGGAGGAGGAGAGGAGAGGAGACCTTGCAGGGCCGTGGGCAAAAGGGAGGAGGAGAGGAGAGGAGAGGAGACCCGCCGAGAAGCACCAGAGTGAGCGAACTGGGCTTGAATGATTGTGGCAAGAACGAAAAGATCTTAAACCGTGATTAACAGGGAGGGAAAACGGATGGCATTTGGAAGTGAGCTGGGTGGCGGGTGAGGGAGAAGGAAAGGGTAAGAGATGATCCAGGTTTCAAGCCCCAGAGGTTTTGGGGGAAAATGTCATAATAAGGAACACATCTGGGACCTGGGGGGCGGTTCACAACCAGCACGCAGTTCAGAGGTAAGCCATCGGCAATCCCCGCTCCCCCCCAGCTCCCAGCTCAGGAGCAGATGCCAGAGACCCAGGGCCGCCCCCCACCCCCGCCCCCTGCTCCTCAATGTCACCGCCACCGCAAAGGGACACGCTGCAGGGCTGGGCGGCAGAGGCCCAGCCCTCAGCGGGCAGAGGCTGCAGCCTGGAGGCCGCCAACTCCCCTGGGAGCGCACAACAGGCCCCGGCATGAGGACACACTCAGGCCACCCATGCAGGCTCCCGAAGCTCGGCTGGCCTGTGGGAACACACACACCCTTGCACACGCACACATTCTCCCATACTCTCATGCATACATACATCCTCTCCCGCGTGCATTACACACACACGCACTTGCGCATTCACATGCATATGCTCTCATAGGCACACGTGTACACACTCATGCTCATTCTCATATATGCATACACTCACACACACACTCACATACACCCACACCCAGTCTCATGCACACACTTTCATGTGCACACACCCTGACATGCACACACTCACATGCTCACTCTCATGTGCATAAACTCATACACACACTTGCACATGCACAGTCTCCCGTGTGCACACACTCACACGCTCACACTCTCTCACATGCACACATTCACACACACTCTCCCATGTGCACATTCACTCAGATGCACAGTCCCATGCTCACACACTCATGCACACACATTCACGTGTGCACACACACTCACATACCATATACACACACTTCTAACTTGACAGCAAATTTACGCCATGAACCCTGTTCAGCGTGGCGTCAAGTGTGCTTGTATTTCAAAAAATACAGCTCCGCGGCAGTGACAGGACCAGGAGCGCTGGAGCTAAAACAGCTTGTACACGGATTCTGGTTTTCCAGCTCTGTGACCCACAGCCTGACGGCTCCCCGGAAGGGCCAGAGGTTCCCAGTTCTCAGCAAGCCTCCAGCTCCAACAGGGCTGTGAAGGGCTGTGGGGCGGGAGCCTGTGACCCTGGCGGGGCACGGATGGATGCACGCAGGGTGGGACACGAGGGCAGCAGGGCAGGGCTAGGCAAGGGCCCGTGCCCACAGCCGCATTCCCAGCCGCCTGCTGTGAGCGCGGGGCAGCTGGCTCCGGAAGAACATAAAGGGAAGAGAGACTGGTGGAAGCCGAGGGCTGCTGGGAGCTCCCTGTGAAAATATTTACATTTCGGGTTCTCATTTTAACGACAATCCCCAAAATTTCTGTAAGCAAGCATATGTTGTTTAAGAATCGTCTGGACGGGGGCACCTGGGTGGCTCAGTCGTTAAGCCTCTGCCTTCCGCTCAGGTCATGATCCCGGGGTGCTGGGATCGAGCCCCGCATCGGGCTCCCTGCTCTTCTGGAAGCCTGCTTCTTCCTCTCCCACTACCCCATGCTTGTGTTTCCTCTCTCACTGTGTCTCTCTCTGTCAAATAAATAAATAAATAAAATCTTAAAAAAAAAAAAAAAAAAGAATCGTCTGGACGACCACCCTCTAACCTTCAACTCGACTCTGTCTACACATTGGCATCAAGCGGAACGACTATAACCGTCGTGGGCTAAGGAGTAAAAGGCCAAAGGTCTGACACTAAATGCATGTAACACCTGTTAGATTCCTAGCCCGGCAAGTACGCCCACCAGGTGAAGCCAGAAGACTTCTCTCACGGGATGCACGGGGTAGGGCTGGGCCTCCTTCCTAACCTTGAAAGGAGTGACATTAGCTATCACTCTAAATTCATGTTGTGTGCTTGGATTCCATTGGCTGGGTGCTTTCCAGCCAATTTGCAATTTTGATTTGATTTTATAACTGGAAAAACCATTAGCATCAAGAGTTATGCTTGGTTTTAAGTGGCACATATTTAAATATTACATTACATGTTTAAGTAAGTCCTGGAAACTGCCAGAAATCCTTTCCACTTAAAAAGGAACCTGGCCTGCCCTATGGCACATTGCTGTGGAATTTCAGAATATAGGGGACCAAGAGGAGATCCTGGAAACGTCCAGAAAGGGAACAGGTCACAGAGGCAGGCAGAGAATCGGTGTCATCAAGCAAGGGAGCAGTAATTTCAAAATCCTGAGGGAAAACCACTTCCAAATGGGATGCCTCCATGCCCACAAACTGCCAACTGAGAGTCAGAGAAACACCACAGACATTTCAAGACACCCCAGGTTTTACATCTTAATAGATGTGCCTCCCCTCTGAGGAAGAAGTGCTCCAGTGAAGCAAAGAACTAGGAAAGGCATCTGTGGTTGATCTGTGGTTGGCGATGGTGGTGGACGGCACAGGCCGGAGGGCACACACTCCAGTCAAGCTGGAGGAGGGTACCTGGGAGGCCAGGAAGCCAAGAACAAAGCACGTGGGCCCTCAAACCTGGGGAGCTGAGCAGAAAGAACGGAGCTGAGTGCACTGGGCAACACGGGCTTGGGGACCAGCACACACCTGCCTGGGGCCAGGCATTCAGAGGGGCTGGACGAGGATGCAACCACACGTGGAACCAAAATGGGGAAACACATTGAGATCATCCCAGCTCCGATGCCCTTGGTAAGTGCTCTGATCCCACGTTACCAGCCTTTCCCTAATACCCACTTATTTTAAAATTTAAATAAGCTCCAAGGGTTGAAGCTGGCTCCAAGCCAAAGAATAGTACCCCCCAAACTCTTCCTTCAAAAAAAAAAAAAATGAAAGAGCCTAACGAAACTTGATCCTGTGGCAAAGGGACGGTTAAGGTAACATCCACGAAGGATGCTCTTCTTGCCTTCCAGAAAAGCAAGTCTGTGCCTCCCTTTAGCCCAGACACCTCCCAGCTGAAGTTCACCTCCGGAGCACGGAGAGCACCCTCCATTGTCAATACCCACACCCACTTAGTACCCCACACAGAGCGCCACCCCCGTCCTCTCGGCCAAGAAAACATGATGCCATACGGGTGAGCAACACTGACGTGATTTGATAAACACCATAAACGGTTCTAATTTGCTGATAGTTCACGTGCTTGATTTGGTACTTCCCACCGTTATCACTGAGCAAATGACCTGTCACACAGCCTCATGTCACAGCAGCCCAGGGGAGAGCTGCCGCCTTAACATTCAACAATAGAAGATGAACACTGACTCATAGAAAGATTCGCGTTACTGGTCTTGTGAGATTATTCTAGAACAAGGCACATCTACGGCAAATGCTAAGAGCACCAGGTAGACCCACTCGACATCTACTGGCCACATATCTACCACGGCCGAGCACTTTCTAGACGCCAGAGAGAAAGAACAGACAACTGACAAAAAGTTGTGTTCCTAAGCAGGTATTTGACAATAAGGGAGAGCTAAGGCAGTTTGTAGGGACGGCAAGGACGGCCTTCTCAGCCATGGCAGAATGGATGTCCCGAAGGTTTCAGCTGCACTGATAAGACGGCCACCGCCCCCTGTGCTGACCCACAGCAGGGGGACGCCTCTAGGTCCCCAGTCCCCCACTCGTTCTTGTGGAGATCAAACCCTGGAAGGGGAAGACACACAATGAACACGTAATCACCCCAGACAGCACAGCAAACAGTGATGAATACTTTGGAGGAAAAATAGGTAGACGGGAAGGACAGGGAGCAGCAAGGCTAGAATTTTACCTCCGGTGAGAGAAATATCTAAATAGAAGGCTTCGAAGAAAGCGAGGGAAGCCGGGTGGGATGTCCGGAGGGAGACATCAAGAGGGACTAGCAAGTGCTCAGGTGTATCTGAGAGCTGCCAGGAGACAGGGTCATGAGAGTGGGCTTGGGGTGGCGCCCCTGTGAAGACTGACTTGTCCTGTCCGTGAGAGAAAAGCCATTCCGCATTAGAGCAGAGTGGTGTCGTGACCTGAGTCACCTTTTAGAAAGGATGGCGCTGGGCTGTGCGAGGTATGGGCGTGAGCAGAGTCCCCGTTAGAGGCGGCAGAAATCACCTGGTAAGAGACAACGCTGCCTTAGACCAGGTGAGAGAAGTGCAGTACGTAACTTTCCTTCCACTTGGGTCGCTGAGAAGTCAGGGGTGGCCTCTGAGATGCTAAGAAAAGGAGCTGCTGTGTGGGAAAGCGGCAGGATGGCTCCGAGCCTAGCCAGGGAGGTGCTCTCCCAGATCTGAACCCCGTTCCCCGCCCCCCATGTCAATTGTTCTTCCACTGATGGGCTACATGGGGCAGGCCTCTGCCACCCCCAATCTCTGCCCCTCCCCAAACCCGCACAAACTCAAGGATCAGTAACACGACCTCAGACGTAGCTAAGGTTTCCGAGCCCGTCTGATCCGCAGATCCCTCTTTTTAAAAATTTAATACAAATGTCTCTTCTGGTGCATCTTTCGCTCCTTACACCTGAAAATTGCGTGTAAAGACCTAACACATCACCAGCTTACTCAAAACCACAAGGATTAAAAGGGCGGGGGCAGGGACAAATGTAAGCAAAAATCCCCAGAGGCAGAGCTTTCTGGAAACAATAACACTTTGCATTTCTGCGTTCTGCGTATGAACACTCAACATGCACAGCTGGTCATGAACAATGCCAAAGTGACCAGAAAAAAATCAGAAGTTGTGTTCCTAAGCAGGTATTTGACAATAAGGGAGAGCTAAGGCAGTTTGTAGGGACGGCAAGGACGGCCTTCTCAGCCAGGGCAGAATCGATGTCCCGAAGGTTTCAGCTGCACTGATAAGACGGCCACCGCCCCCTGTGCTGACCCACAGCAGGGGGACGCCTCTAGGTCCCCAGTCCCCCACAGCAGCACCTGCATCAACAGGAGCACCACGCGCAAGCTCCCAGGCCAGCGCAGAGGGGGCTGGTGGACACACACACTCAGAAGCACGTCAAGTCGAAGACAGGAGGGATCCGGCAGGTCAAGAACGTGGACAAGACAGCGGGGCCATGAGCTCGAGTTGCTGTGGGGCCGCAGGCAACAGCTAAGGACATGGGGAGAGAATAAAGGGCTGTCCCAGAAGAGAGGGCAGGTATCACCCATGGGGAACAAGAGGCAATGGGCATGCAGCCTGTCCCTAACAAGTCACACTTGGCTATGTCCAGCTTCTCCTCCCTTTAGTCATATGGCCAAGACTGTCTTCTGATGGATGATGATTCATTCCTGTGCTTAAGGGCCCAGCAGAACTCTTCAGGCTGGAAACACTCAGACCCAGGGTGTCACCAAGGCAAACATCTGTTACAGCTCAGTTCTTAGAAGGCAGTCCTCCCACACTTTCAAACCTGTCACCCCACTGTTCGTGACTCAATCGTTCCAATGGGAAACCGGGTGACCAGGGTGTTGGGATTATGGTAACACAGAATATTGAATGTGGACATTTTCCCATCTCCTGTCTTGGGAAAGCTGCTACCTCTGCTATGGCTACATGTGTTCAGGGTTGACAGGTACACAGAAGAGTAAGACTGAGAAGGAGTCACAGAGCTGCCATGTGGAAGAGATGCCAGACACTGAAAAGAAATTGTGATTCCCATCTGGAGACTTCCAGGTACAGACCGGCAGGCACAGCGCACTTGCAGTGTGGCAGACTGGGTGATATGAGCTCTCAGGTCACAGAGAAGACACAGAGGAACCTTATATACCTATCGCTAAGAGAAAGAAGCCAACTGGGAAAGGCTCCATGACAGAGGATTCCAACCACATGACGTTCTGGAAAAAGGCAAAACTACGGAGACAGTGGAAAGATCAGCGGTTGCCCAAAGGCTTGAGGGGAAAGGAGGGATGAACAGGTGGGGCACAGGACAGTTAAGGGCAGTGAGAGTGTAGGACATTGTAATGGTAGACAAATGTCCTTAGGGTCAAGCCCATAGAAGGTACAACAAAGAGTGAGCCCCGATGAAAGCTCTGGAGAGTGGCTGAGAAAATTGTATCAAAATCCTTTTGAAGTGGAAGGCAGGCAGTCAGGCAGGCAGGGACAAGGGGTTCCCCCACCCCCGCCCGAAGGGGAAACCATCTTTACAAGGATTTGACACCACCCCTGGAAGGAGCCTTCTACCCTTTCCCATATTACAGATCGGTGACAAAACCCTGATTGGATGACAGCTGCAGGGGGTGGTAATCAGAGGGAAACAGCCCACGAACAAGCCCATAAAAACCCCTGGACTTAGAAACTCTGGTGGCAACCCCCTTGGGCCCCCTCCCTCCTTGGGAGCTCTGTACTCTCACTTTGCTATCACTCAATAACCCTTGCTTTGCTGCCCTGCAAAATAAATAAATAAATACAGATAGACAGATAGATAGATCTATCTATCAATACTGGCTCATCTGTTGTAATAAATACACCAGGCCAATACTAGATTTAGCAACAGTGGAAGCAGGGGAGGGGAAGGGATGCCGCAGGAGTGTATGGGGGTACAGGTGAGAGCTCAGGGCCACCCACTGGGACGTTCTGCCTGAGGAGGAGAACTTGCCAGAAGTTCCTTCCATTATCTCCCTCACACGGCAGGGGAGGGAAGGGTCTAGAGGACCTCTTGCTCCAGGGACCATGGTGGGATCAGAGGGCAAGTCCCTGGGCACACTGGGCGCACCCAACTTTGGTCAAAGTCTAGTCTCAGACAGAAAGACCAGCCAAAGAAAGTGACTCACCCGCACTTCTGTGTGAAACGAACAGACCAAATGGAGCGCTGCTTCACAAACTGCCATGATCATTTCCCCGTAATAAGTGCTACTCTGCCTTGGCGAGGTCCCCGTTCCAGGAAGCGTGGCCCCGGACCCCACCTGCCCCTCCATTCCCTTCATCTAATCCATCACCAAGTCTATCTCTGTTCTCTGGCTTAAATGGCTCCTGGACCTGCACTTTCACCTCCTCCACTACCCCACATCTACACTAAATCATCTCTTGCCTGAATTATTACCGCTTTCTCCCAATGGCTGCCACGTATCCAGTCTCATCTCTCTATCAGTCCAATCTCCACTTAGTAGCCAGGGTAGCAACTTTAAGAACACGAATCTGGCACTGCCCTGCTGAAGACCATTCGGTGGCTTTCCATCAGTCTTAAAACCAAAATTCCTAGCACGGCTTACATGGCATGCTGTGTACCTGCCCCTTACCCCCAACCCTGCCCAGCCCTGATCCCTCAACATGCTCCCCACTGAGGCCTCCACAGGACCTTTGCACATGCATGTATGGGATGCTCTTCTCGTTAGCTGAAGTCAGCAGTCACTTCCTAAGGGGTAACTTCCTTGGTCTCGCTTGTGCCAAGGTCAACCTCCCCACCCCTGAAACTGTATTCCTAAGACCACACACTTCTTTGTTGCAGGTACCATACAGGTCAAGTTTTACATCTGTTGGTGTCCCTCCCTAAACTGTAAGTCCCCAGAGCAGTGCCTTGCATGGAACCCAGCACATGGGAAGCCCTTGCTAATCATTTCTTGAATTAAAGTCTGAAAAATTCACTGAGTTAGGTCTTATCCTCGCTGTGGTTTCCCGGAAATGTCTGAGTATCTTGACTCAGGGGCTGAGGGCTTAGTTTCAAACTCAGACAAGCTGACCCCAATCTGCATGGCTTTATGCCAACATGTGTGTTCTCCACCTTTCAGGATGCAGCGTGCTGAGCAAGAGATTTGTCCCTGCTGATTTCAGTGACTGTGGGAGCAGCGTGAGAATGGCAACGCCCTTTCCAGAGTGCTGGACGGCAGCCAGAGGGCCCTCCAGGGACTGCCTCACTATCACGGCTTCTGGACGCTCCAACACACCAGAAATAGCCCAGGCACTCACCAATCTGGAACCCGGGAAGCGATTCCAAGTTTCCATGGAACACACCCTTTGTGAAATACATACGAACAGACTCAGGGTTCTAGGGCAAGTCTGGGAAATAACTAACTATGTCCAGAGAACGTGCTAAACCCCCAGTTGGAGACCTGAGCCTCACGTGTTACAAACATGGCAGAGATGGTCGGTGTAAGCACTGCTCTTTCCTGGGCTGTGGTAGAAAAGCCCACGTCCCCACCAGAAGATATGATCCATTGGGACAGGCAGCCGGGGTGTGGGCAAGGGACCGGTGTCTGTACTAGTCTACACTACCTACCGGTCAGCAGTGGAAATGGGAACTGGACCGAGCTACCTAGGGTGCCAAGGAGAAATCTAAGTCTTAGACAGAGCTTTCTCTGTCTAGATCTCTGTTCAAGATTATAAGGGAGCGGGGAAAAGGCCAGTTGTTCCACAGAAGCAAGTAATTAGGAAGCTACTTGGGAAGTGGCTGTGATATATTGCCAGTCTCCTGGGGCTAAAATAGAGTTTATTTAAGATCTGGTGCTTTGGAAACTTAACTAATTTTTAATTGTAGGTCTAGCAATTTATTTTGTGACTGCTCTTCTACAAAAGTACTCGATTTTTAAAATGTCAACAGGTTTCAGCCACGCCACTGAACAGTTAGAGTGTACTTGAAGAGCGTGGCAAAGGGTCCCCACGGGACTCGATGGCGCAGTACACAAGAAATCAAAGGTGTGGAAAATTCTGGGTGTGTGATCAAAGCAGCGGGAATGAGTCAGAGTTCCTTCTTGGATTGTTGACTCCCCACTTGAGGAGCCTACTTCCAGAGCACTCTGCGGCGAGAAGCAGGAAGCACTCCCTCTCAAGTCCTGACCTGCAGAACACCTGCCTCAGAAGCCCCACATGAAAATGCAGACCCCTGGGCACTGCCCCCCACTCAAGAGCCACTCGACCCCAGTCTCTACACAGGTAACAGGAGCCACAGAGGATTCACAGTCCAATTAGTTTGCTTCAGAAGGGGTTGAGCGTCTTCGCAGAAAGGGAAGACATTCCACACCAGAGAAGGGCAACAAAAACAAAAAAGAGCCATCCTCACAGAGGGTCTCCACTCCCCGTCTAGAACCTTCATTCTACCACGATGGGCTGGGTGCTGAGGATTCC
Source organism: Meles meles (assembly GCF_922984935.1). Classification (NCBI taxonomy): domain Eukaryota; kingdom Metazoa; phylum Chordata; class Mammalia; order Carnivora; family Mustelidae; genus Meles; species Meles meles. The sequence continues at coordinate 16,723,403 of NC_060070.1, forward strand.
ACCACGAACGAGACATGAGGCCCGCACCTGACGTTTGGGAGCAAGACAAAGGCAAATGGAATGGCAGCTACACAGAAGAACACTGTGGCACGTGGTTTGGCTGTGGAAGCAAAGCTCAGTCACACAAGCGAGAAGCGGCCGCTCCGCCCTCCTCAATCAGGGACCACACAAGGACCGATCCCTGCCCAACTGTTGCTCGGCCACTGCTCCTCTCTGCGTCTCCTAGGCCCTCCATGAGCAGATGGCACTGCCGGGCTCACCTGAGTGTCCCGCAGCTCCTGCCGGGGGCTCCATTTTGAAAGTGAGTCCAAAAACCCAGCCTCCGCAGCGTTTGTCATTGCACAGGTCTTCAACACAGGATGAGGTGAGATCAGGGGGAATGCCAAGGAAAAACAAAGCTCTGGCAAGGGAACTGAGCCCTCTCCACACCTCTCACCACGGAGCAGCCCTCCTGTCCCTGAGGAGAGAGGTCTTCAGACGTCGGGTAGCCAGGCCACACACAAAACCCTGAAGCCAGTCCTCCTCCTCACAGCCTGTGGTGACAGGGGGACAGATGTCATAACCAGATTGTTTCCACCCTGGAAAGCAATGCTTCAGCCGCTTGCATACCCACCACCAGACATCCCATAACAGTCTGGAAATCAGCAATTTGCCAATCCTATAAAATGAGTTTTTAACTCTGGAGCTACCCGTACCCATCTCCCCAGTCATACAGATCCCGGGCAAGCAGCAAACATTCAATTCAGTTCAAACTCAGTGCCTTCCCCACATGAGCCCAGAGCCCCCCAGAGCCAGAGATCCACTGGTGTGGTCCTTCTGGGTGGGAGTGGCTACTGACGGAAGCGGGTACACAGCATTACTTCCTAGACAAACACTGGCAACCAGAAGGTCAGCCTTCCCCTGCACTGGATCTGTAGCAGGTTTTCCTTGAACTCAACAGGTCAGAGCTGAGCCTCTTACACTGGGCTCTTCGGACTTTTTCCTCCCCAAGAAAATACTCCCCCCATCCTCCATCTGTCTGAGGCCTGAGGAATGCGAGTTCAGGAGATAATCCTTGTGGACATTGGGTTGAGATTTGAGTGCCCCCCGCCTTGAGGTTATGGGTCTGGGAACCAAAAGGGGGAAGCCAGGGGCAGAAGTTTGAGCCTCAGTCTGTGACGGGTGGAGGTCACGTTTATGTGAAGGGGCGGGGAGAGAAAGAAAGAGCGCCCAGACCTTCCTTATACCTAGAAACTCTCATCTGTCTTCCAAAATGCTGTCAGCCCTGATTATGAGAGTTTCACCTTCGATCCAGTCAAGTAGCACAAAATACAATTCCAGTCCTTCCAAAAAGACCAATTCTGTTATTTTGATTCATCACAAAGTAAGCTTCAACTAAGACAGCACGTTGTTACCTCATCTGTCACTTTTGCTACTGGAACAGACACTCATTTTAGCACACGAGTCATGGAAAATGCACAGAAAGAAAGGGATGCCATGCTTTATTTTTAATTTCCACAAATGGACTGATTGAACTACAGATCTCCTTGTCGAAGGAAAGAAGCGGTGGCTGATCACAAAGGTGCAAATGCCTTACTCCGATCTATGTTTTTATTCCCAGAAAGAGGTGTGACATGGTCAAATCTTTCCCCAAATCCTTATTTAGTTTCTCCTGGGTGGGAAATAATTTGGATTGAAAACAACATCTTCAAAACAACCTTGCAAATTAAAAAAAAACAAAAAACCAAAAAAACAAAAAACACAAAATCAAAAGGTCCCTGGAACAGAAATTAGATTTAAGAATCCGATGCCCTGCTAGCCTGCTAACTTCTGACATCAATGAGAGAGGAGACAGAAGGCCTCACACCTGGTGGGTACTCCATAATTGTCTGTTGAGTGACCGATCGTATGATTTATCCCAAGTCCCAAAGGCTCTTTGCACTTGCAAGCTAATTCAGTTGTCATAAAGGCAAGCAGGGTAGAAGATTTATGATTACCCGGTTACCCCAAATGACCATAAATCCTTGCCAAACTCTAGGCTGTTCCAAGCAGCCCAGCTAGTAGTTCGGCAGGCATAATGACAGTATATTGTGATGATTCCCTTTGGAAGGCCTTGGAGATGCTCTTATTTAGAAAGTGAAGGTCTACCAGGAGTACGGTTCTTAGTCGGCCTCTGTAACATGACCAAGAGAATCCCATCCCTCCACTCATGGAGATGGATTCTTCAGCCCAGACAGGGACCAGGCTGAAGGATCTCGGGCCTTCCATCCTCGATACCCAGTGCACATCAGAAGATGGGGTGAAGGTCATTCGGACTGACCACTGCCCATGACCCAATCTGGGTCTGGATCTCCTGTCCTCTTAGGACCTGGATCTCCTGTCTTCTGGCCTCCCACAGCTGTGTAGTCACTGGGCTCAGGTCATGATCTCAGGGTCCTGGGATTGAGTCCCACATCGGGCTCTCTGCTTAGCGGAGAGCCTGCTTCCCTTCCTCTCTCTCTGCCTGCCTCTCTTGTGATTTCTCTCTGTCAAATAAATAAATAAAATCTTTAAAAAAAAAAAAAAGATTTATATATCTGTTGTCTCTACCACCACAGTAAGAGGTCCTCGAGGGTAGGGACTATGTCTTATTTTGTAACCCTCACACCTATCCGGACCATGTACCTGCATGGTGAATTTTTATCAAGTGAATAAATGGAAGCTCTCACCAAAATAAAATAGTCAGGCCTAGAACTACCTTTAGACACAATTTCTAGAATACTGACGTTAAGAATAAAAGGAAATCATGTAATGGAATGAATACTTAATTTCTTCTTGAAATTGACCCAGAACTGGAGATAAAATGGTCACGCAGGTTTACGTAAGAAAGTGCTATAAACAGAAACTTCTCTAGCTGTGTTAGTAAAGAAAATGCGAGGGAAGATAGAAATACATTCTTTTTATAACTCTTGCCTTCATTGATCAAGAGACAATGAGACAGCCTCTTGGATCAATTACTATATTTATGAACTGGCTCCATCTCACCCATAAATTTCTTGTCAATAACTACATTCAATGTGCATGAGTACTTCAGTGAGCAGACTCCCCACTTTACTCACTGCGATGCTAAAGAACAGCAAATATCTACCACCAAGCAATTTTCTTGATTAATTTTTTTTAACCGAAGTATAGTTGATGTACAATATCATATCAGTTTCCGGTATAGAACACAGTGACTCAACATGTATATTCATTACAAAGTGATCTCCATGGTAAATGTAGCTATCATCCCTCACCATAAAGTTATTACATATTACTAACTATATTCCTATATGCTCTACATTGTATCCCTGTACCTTATTTATTTATTTTATAACTACAAGTTTGTAGCTTCTGCTCCCCTTCTCTTATTTCGTTCATCTGCTCCCTCCCCATCCTCACCTTGTTCTGGCAACTACTGGATTGTTCTCCGTTTCTATGAGTCTCTTTTGTTTTACATTATTGTTCATTTGTCTTGTTTTTTAGATTCCACATACAAGGGAAATCCCAGGGTATTTGTCTTTCTCTGACTTATTTCACTTAGAATAATACCCTCTGGGTCCATGGCAAATGGCAAGATTTCATTCTTTTTTGTGGCCAAGTACTATTCCATTGTATATAAATACATCTTCTTTATCCATTCATCTTATCGATGGGCATGGACTGCTTCCATTAACTTGGCTATTGTCATAAGGATGAGGGCTAATCCCTGAGGCCTCCAGTGGGTAAAATTAGAAGTGTGAGAACCAGCAAAGTGACTGGAAAGAGTCTGGTGCCTGGGAAGCCAGAAGAGGAACATACCTTAAGGAGGAGGGAATGAGATCACCTGTGCCAAACTCTGAAAGTAAGAGAAGGACCAAGACTGGGCCATTGGGATGAGCAACACAGAAGTCACGGTTACTCAACAAAGCAGCTTCGGAGCAGGGCTGGGGTGGAATCCCAGAGTCAGTTCCAGACACAGTGGGAGACTGGGACTGGGTTTGGTATTCAAGAAAGCAGCCATCCCACCCACCATCTCCAGTTTCAAATACCTGTGGTCAAAGTTGGTCTGGAAGCAGATGACCCTCCTCCTGACCAAGCAGCAGAAGTTCAAGAGCAGCCTAGCACTGTATCACAAAGCTTAGGTCATTCCCCTCATCTCATCATGCAGGCTCACACCATTACACCATCACAGCACACAAGAAGCAGGCTGAGTGCAGTGCAATAAGATATCGTGAGAGAGAGAGAGAGAGAGAGCACATTCGCAAATTTTAATTTCAATATATTGCTGTAACCATTCTATTTCATTACTAGTTATTGTTGCTAACCTGTTACTGTGTCTAATTTATTAGTTAAACTTTATCACGGGTAGGAACACAGAGGGGAAACACACAGTATATGCAGGGTTTGGAACTAGGCATAACTGGAGGCATCCACGAGCCGTCTTGGCAGGTATCCCCTGCAAAAGAGGGGGGCTGCTGCGCAAAAACCTTCTCAAGTTGTTTTGAAGAGAAGGACAGGGTTGTTAGCTAACAGGAGGAAGTGTGGTCAAGAAACGATTCTAGATTTTTTTTTTAGGGATGAAGAAATAATAGCATGTTTGTGCTCTGTGGGGAATGAACGAAGCAGGAAAGTGAGGAAAAGTTACCAGAACAATATCCCTGAGTACGCCAGAAGGGTGGGGTCCCCTGCAGAAGGGAGGGTCCTTCTTGGGCTGGAGACAGCTCGTCCACCGCACTAGGAAGTGAGCAATGTGTGTGGGCACATGAGCCCGTGGGGCACTGGGAGGGCCCTGCAACTGTCCCCGTTTTCTCTATGGGAAAGCAGAAGGCCGAGGTGAGGCCCGTGGAACGTAGTTGCCTCTGACGTCTCAGGGAACAGGAGAGCAGCCAGCCTGGGCTGACTGCTGCACGCGGGGCCTGCCTCTAGTTCATCGTTGTGAATTTACAGTGTGTCCAGGCAGAGTGGTAAGAGTGAGGAGAGAGCCCCAAGCCAGAATCTCCACAAAAGAAAGTCTGGCTGCCTCCCTTTGGTCCTCCAAGATGAAGTCCCAGCAACACTGGGGACCATATGTAATGGGTCCTTTTCCGTGGGCCTCAGGACCTCGTTCCGAGGCCTCAGGGCCTCGTTGCACATTGTTGTCCCCTCGTGAAATATCTGCTCTCAATAAATGCAAATCCAACATCACTTTGCCTTTGAGTGGGAATAGTACTTCCAGAACGCCAACTTGCAGCCGAGCAGACCAGGGGATTGGTCCCAGCACCATCCATCACTCACCATGTGACCTAAACCTCTCTGTGCCTCTATTTCCTCATCCATAAAATGGAACTAAGTAAGAATAGTACTGTCCTCATTGGGCTGTCCTGAGGATTAAGTAGTATGTCCTGTGCCTCACACAGTGTCTGCCTTATTCTGTGTGCTGCACCAGCGAGAGCTATGATCAGTCTGAGGAAGTCAAGAGCAGACCCAGGCGAGAGAAAGATGAGTCCTGATCCAAATTCCTTAACACACCTGAGCAATGCCTCTGTTGGCAGAGCTCAAAATCTAAGTTTTATTAGTGGTTGTTCAGGGTTCCTGGCCTCCATCCAGATGACTGCTTAATACCACCTGTCTATACCCTCTAAGATTCAGCAAATCAGTCCTAGAGCAGAGACTATTATGTCCATTGATTAATAATAAAAAGACAAAGTCTTGAGCCATAAATCATCTATGAATGAGTGACTTAGAACCAATGTGTATATTTTCTTCAAGAAACTTGTGTAAAAGCCAAATTATCACAAAGCACGGTCCTAGGGCTGGTCAAGAAGTACCAAAGGGGGTATTATTTTTTCAAAATAATAATAGTTCCTATTTGTTAGTACCACTGTGCTGGGCACTGTGCCAATAACTTTTACCATCAAGAGTTTAATTACGGCTTATCTCGACCCTCACAGCAGGTGCTATTATTACAAATGAGGACATGAAGACTTGGAGAGGTGACAAGATTTGTCCTGGGTCAGGCAGCTTGATCTACAGGTGGTTTGAACCAAAACCATCTTTCTTCCCTCTTTAATGTGCAAGTGGAATGGGAAACTAAGGTCCAGCTAAGAGCCTTGCTGAACAGGGACCCTCTTGGCCTTCCTCTTCCTGTAGCTTCCTGGACATGTTCTCGTCTGGGAGCAGAGTGGACGACAACCGAGACCAGATCTGTGTGATTCAGTTCAACCCCACTAGGGAGGTGGTAGCTGAAAGAGTCAGTAGAGAACCAGCCAGAATTACAGTTCCAAGCTGTGGTTGTTGATGTTAAGGCGTCTATGGCTTTCAAACTCCATCCAGAATTGTGCGGGGAAAATGAAACATTTGAAATTGATCTGAAGGAAAGTTTTAAAGGTTCCAAATGAGAGTAGCCTAGAATGTGAAGTCAGAAAATGTCCCACTGCAAGAGAATTTAAAACATGGAGAGATGGAGAGAAGGGAGTTGGGGGGAAATGGAGGGGGAGAAAACCATGAGAGACTATGGACTCTGAGAAACAATCTGAGGGTTTTTGTTTTTGTTTTTGTTTTTGTTTTTTGACAGAGATCACAAGTAGGCAGAGAGGCAGGCAGAGAGGAGGAAGCAGGCTCCCTGCTGAGCAGAGAGCCCGATGTGGGGCTCGATCCCAGGACCCTGGGATCATGACCTGAGCCGAAGGCAGAGGCTTTAACCCACTGAGCCACCCAGGTGCCCCCAATCTGAGGGTTTTGTAGGGGAGGTGAGTGGGAGGTTGGGTGAGCCTGGTGGTGGGTATTAAGGAGGGCACGTATTGCATGGAGCACTGGGTGTGGTGCATAAACAATGAATTCTGTAACACTGAAAATAAATTTAAAAAATAAATAAAAAATTTTTTTAAAAAGAGAAGTTAAAACAATCGGTATCAACATGATGAACTTAGCCATCGCCAGAAATCCTTCTGTCATACAAGATGGTATGGTAATATATTACAGATGAGACTTGGGTATTTTCCTAAACCTCTACGAGGAGATTAGAACTGTTGCCAGATTCAATCAGGGACACCCAGGTGTCTTCCTTATCCAATCAAGAGACCAGAGTCCCCCTCAAATCCAATAACTGTGACCATGAAAAATGGCATGAGGATGTCAATTAAGTCATCAAAGAACACTGCAAATCTTCTCTATTGCATTAGGTCCACTGTCTGAGTGGGTGCTGGGTCAACAGAAAGAAATATAGCAGGATGGGGAGTGAACGCAAAACACTGGAAATGTATCGCTCTGCACCTGGCACTTCTGGGGAAAAGGGATTGCACAGACCCTCAAGGATTGATTTTCAATTATATCCAGAAAAACGAACGCAAAGGAGTGGGAAATTCATGGGTGAACAGAGGATAAATTAAGTATTGAGCAAAGGGAAGGCGGCTCCCTTTGTTCTGTTCATCAGAACAACGCCAAGCTTCTGATTTCCGTTCCCGTATCAAAGGTGCACTGCCCACCTGGAGAGCGTGTCCTGAACAAAGGACCACTGTCGCCTTCCTGCTGGACATCGCGCCCATCCACCAGCAAGTCCCGTCCATCCTACCTCCAAAGAACACCCCATCGGCACACCCCGCCCCATCCCCACCGCTACATCTTCCAGGTCCCCCTCCGCCCCCTCCAGCTCTTCACTCCTCTCGACCTCTGCCACTTGCCATCCCCCACACAGCAGCCCCACGGCGCTTTTCAAAATTCTAATCTGCCCTCAAGTCATTTAGGAACAAAACTTAAAGTTTCCGAACGTGTTGTATAAACGTTTGTGTGACCATCGGATTAAGCTATTACCAGAAGAAGAAAGATTTAATCGTTAAGAATAGAGTATCTCACCACAAAACTGACAAAAGCAGAAGCAGATGGGTCTGTTCTAAAGTAGAAATGCTTCACGCTTTAAATCCATACGTACAAAGTTAAATTTTGACAAGATAATGAATTGTAGCAATCACCTAATGAAACAAACAAGCCCTGAGAATAAACAGATCTCTCTCTCTCTCTCTCTCTCTCTCTCTCTCTCTCTCGGCTGTGACTGAGTCTACGTTACAGTAGAACTTTCCACTTCAGTTTTCTCACATGGCTAAATTTTCTGTGTGAGTGAAAAAAAAAATACTGGAAATGATCAGATTTAAATGCGGGTATTCGGTGTAAAATAGAACTTGAGGTTTAAAACAGAAAGTAATTAGTTGTGGAAATGTAAATCATACCAAGAAGTAAGGCATGTAAAAAGTAGTGAACAAATCCAGCATAAGTTAAATTTAAAAATTCAAGGCATTTTGTTTCGAGGCATCTTTGAGCTCACTGAGCAGACACTGTAAGCAAAACTCCTCTCCTGAGTTGAAAAAATTATGGGCCAGAAGTTATGGTCACAATTAAACGGTGGCAGATGCGGCCAAGGAGTACCAAGGGGATCTGGTCCCTTTCTGATTCTTTTGACAGATGGCCTTGTGCGGATGAGGCGACGGAACTATGTGGGGATGATGGGGATGGGAGGAAAGAGCCTTGGCGGGAGCACAGGCGACAGCCATGTTCACCCAGCGACAACCACTCTTTCTGCGTGTCCCCCTCCACAGCACCTTTTTTTCTAGGATATAAAACTCAGGTTGTGCACATTCTCATATTGAACTTTTCTGTTGCATACACTTTGGTAATAGTAAAAAAATAAAATTCCGAACTGACCACCTCATTCCTCTGTGTCTGTGGCTTCTAACTAAACTTAAAATTATGACTCCCTTACTTGGTCCGCAAAGTTCTCACGGTATGAACCCTCCCTGTCTCCCGCTTCTGCTGCCCTATGGCCTGGAACCAGCTCTGGACCACGCCCCTCCTCTTCACCTCAGGCGAGCTGATTTGTCAGTCTTGGAGACTCTTCTGGGGGAGGCTCTCCCCTACCTGCTCTCTCCTTCGCTTGTTCTCTGACACGCTTCCCTTTGCTTCTTCCCTCAGGCTGCCGTCATTTTATTAGCCGTTCTACCACATAACCTTAGAACCCCAGTTCCCAGCTCAGGGCTGAGCCCAGAGGGGCCAGTCCCCAGAGGCTTGTTTATGCTTCTTACGGTGGATTAAAGGCCATATAAACCCTGACCACATGAAAGGTCTTAGCAAAAGACCAATAAAATAATGAGTCAACTGAGGGGCTTTTCGTGTAAATCACTCTCCTTGGAGGCCTAGCTCTAGATTACTTAGGATATTTTCTCTTCAGACAGAGAGTTAATTCCTTCAAAGTGGACGAGTTCCTTGTTCCTCAGAGCTTTGGAAGACAACCCTGAAGGAAAACTCCATTTGTGAAGCTTCCTGGGATTCATGCCTTTTCTCACAGACTAAATTATTTTGAATGAAGATGGAGATGTGGCATGGAACGGTCCTTTTGAAGAGTGACAGAAACAATTAGGAAACACTCTCTTTGTCAGCAAAATCTCTCTCTTTGGTCACAAGTATCCTAGTGGCTCCTTCAGGCTTGGCTGGTCCCTGTAAGGTTAGATGTGGAGTGAGACTGGCTTTGGCCAATGAACTAGGTGGTGGGAGCAACGGGTGCCCTTCCCGGTGGAAGCTTTTGGAGCCAGTGGGTGTCTCTCAGGGCCTCGCCCTGGCCTGCTAATTATAGAAGCATGTTTCTAGATGCAGCCTCATGGGTCTGGGTCCCCGAGTGACACTGAGGAGAAGAACCCCCACATCAGGTCAACACTGGCTACACAGCTTGAGTGGGAAATATAATGTTAGTATTTTTAGCCGGGAAAATTTGGGGTCACTCCTAGCCTATGTGGACTGACACAGCGAGCTGACTTATCTCCAGCTGCCAGAATGATAAAAGATCTTTCAGTTCCTGTCACAGGCAGGAGACTGGAAAGCCACCATGCAGCAGCCTGGAGCCCCCAGTACAGGGCGAGGCCAGCTCACTACCTTCCAACTAACAAGTGTTCACTGGGTGCGTTCACTTGTGTGTTCACAAGTGTGCGTTTTTCGTCAGATGCTGAGCTGAGTGCTAGGGAGACAGTGGACTGTCGCTAGAAGATTCCAATGGACGCGTGAGGAGGGTCCCCCTGGCAAGCTGAACAAAGTCGGGAAAGCATGAGGTGGCTGGCAAGGCCAAGAGTATGGGGGAGGGGTAGCTGCGCAGGTGCATGGGACAGGGTGGGTGACTCGGGGATCAGAACAGACCACTGCAGGCCCTTTCCCAGGCAGCCACTCCCTGCATCTCCCAGAGCCTATGCGACAGGAGGCATCACTGCTGTCATTTCCTACACAAAGAAAGTGACACAGAAAGAAGCTACATTAAAAAAAAAAACCAGTTACATTAAATAACACCCCAGCTGCACTGAGAGGCAGGGGCGTGAAAAACACACACATTAGAAATTAGGAAGGGTAATAATAAGCTGGAATGGAAAGGGGAAAGGCCTCCAGCACGGGGTGACAGCCGAGACCCAACCACAGGTGGCACGGTCAGCTGAGAGAAGCTGCTGGCTGCCCAGACAAGGAATCAAGTGTATGAAAGCGGAAGCGGCCATTCCAGCTCTGGTGGGGGAGTCAGGACCATGACTTCCTGCTCACCGGTCTCTCAGCTGGGCCAAAGGCAGAAAGTCATCCATCCATTAACTCAGTCACCCATCCTCTGGGGCACCTGCCACGTGCGAGTCACTGTGTGCACTCCAAGACACAACGGTGAAGAAACCAGGGCCGTGGCTGCTCTGAAGGGGCCCTTCTTTCCAGTGGAGAAAACAGACCTAAACCAGAAGTGGGGGGTCCCACACAAAACGGGGGTCTCTTAGCCACATCTCGGGCAGAAAAAAAGCTCAAAACATGGGTCAAGAGGTGCCTGGGTGGCTCAATCGTTAAGCATCTGCCTTCGGCTCGGGTCATGATCCTAGAGTCCTAGGGTCGAGCCCTATATCCTACTTAGTGAAGTAGGAAGCCTGCTTCTCCCTCTCCCACTCTCCCTGCTGGTGTTCCCTCTCTCGCTGTGTCTCTATCAAATAAATAAATAAATCTCTATCAAATAAGTCTCTATCAAATAAATAAATATCAAATAAATAAATAAAATCTTAAAAAAAAAAAGGTTTCCTCAAAATAGTAAAGAAAAAGAAAAAAAACAACAAAAAGAAAACACGGGTCAAGCGGACGTCACCCAAATGCAAGATGTGGTAAATCACACCCTGTGGTCACAAGGGGAATGAGGCAGGAGAGGGGACAAAGGGCCAGGCATCCATATTCACCGGAAGGTGACAGGAAGTGCTCCCCCAACAGAAGTCAGACTTGCCCCTGAGCAAGAGGCGGAGTCTGTGAGTGAGACAGCTCCCACACACCATGTATGAGCCACCACAACTCGACATCGTAACAGCCCCAACGATGAGCGTCACATACCACATGCTACCTGGGACACCTGTTTACCAGGTGCGGCGTTCACAACACTCTGACATGACACCACCCCTGCAAATTAGTTCCTGGAGAGCACAGGTATTAACTTCTGAGTCCATCTAGATCAAAAGGGAAAATTATATTTAACCTACCCGATTTAGCTTGTCAAATTCTGACAACTCCTCTTCTTCAAAAGCTCGAAGAATCACTCCCCTGACGTCAAAAAGGACCACCCAAAATGAGAGAAATGTGTGACGAGTCAAAAGGTGAGCATCACACCACGGCACATCGCTTCACCTTGGCTAAGATGTTGACAATAAATAGGCTTAAAAAATAAAGTTGAATTGAATTAAATTGAGAGGCTTATAAATGTCTGCCTCAATATGAATTTGATATAAACCACTGAAACTTTTCTATGCTGTACTTACTCATTTCAAGAAATTCCCCAGTCTGATGATTCAGGTAGAAACCCCCACTCAGAGAGTTAGACAGTTAGGTCTGTAACGACTCTACATCACGACATGTGGAAGTACTTTTCTGAACATTGAACTTGCCTGAATTCTTAAAACAAAATACAAAATTTTATTTTCCATTCAATTTCTTTTCTGTCAAGGTAGAGAGCTACAGTTGGATTTATAAACCCATTTTCCCCAACTCATTTTCCTTTTTATAATTTTCAGGCTAACTGTACTCTAGAAAAGTCAACTGAAATTTATAACTAACATTAGCCACAGTGGCTTGCTAACAGTCCAAGATAACTCATATTAAAAAAAAAAAAAAATCACTCCCTTTCAAAAGTGAAAAGTGTAAGGTACCACAGTAATCAGGAAAGCTATAATCCACAAACCAGCCAAATATTTAAGCTTTAAGTGGGTATTTATGGAGTTCTACAATTATATTGTGCTTACTTAGTGAAAGGTACTATACTCTGCACAATATTCATACCATATCATCTCATTTACTCATCACAGTGACCCTGCAAGGTAGGTACACACCTGTATTATTTCCATTTTATAGTTGGAGCAAGGTACCCAGCTTGGAGTTGATAGAACCAGATTCAAACCCAGCAGGTCTGGAAGGACAGTGTGCACCTCCGGCCACCATTCTAAGATTATTCTGTTGTTGACCATAACCTAAAGATCTATACATACCAACTGATTTGGTGAAAGTGGCTGAATTCAGTCAAGTAACAAAACCAAGCTTTCTTTTTCTTTAATATCATTTGCACCCAGGCTAGTTAGTGGTACAACCCAGATCAGACATAGCACTTCTAAAAAACTAATTCATATTCTGCCCCAGCAACGTATTTCTCACTTTATCTAGCAACTGCTATGGGAGAAGAAGAAGAAAGGGGTAAACATATTGCAAACCATTTACTGCACAGAGCAATTTTATTTCAAGTCTTAAATTAGAGAAGCAATGAAAAAGAAAACCTGTCATAGCTCCAAATCCAAAATAAATCAAGTCACATTAATGAAAGATCTTAACAAAGATACACTCCAAGTGTGCTCTGTTTGTCAGAAAGATGGCTCACACAGACTCCAAGCCAACCTCAGTGGCTCAGCTCTCCAGCATGCTACAACTAAGGCGAAGGACAGAGCATCGTATTATATCCAGAAACAAGACAGCGAGGTTCATATGTGACATTTTTCCTAATTAAGGTATAAGCAAGAAAACCATTACGTGCCAGAAACCATTTTGTAACTTGGGAAGTGGGCTACCTGGGGGAACAGGAACCGGACGAAAAGGGAAGAGCTAGGACGACGGAAAAGAACGATGTTCATTCACGGTTAAGTATTCAAGACAAGATTTTTCAAATGTTCTGCCATACTTTTAAAATGCCTCCTCTCAGAACAACCTGAATCTCAGAGCAGAAAGGAAGGAAAAAGCCCACTGGCAACCCCACCCCGCACCCCGAAAAAGCACGAATAACCCTTGTGCCAAGGAGGAGCTTGGGTGCACAGCAGGCTAGGCAATGCACACCCAGAATCTCTCCTAAAAACGCAGCCTTGCTGGAAGCAGCCGGCCACTTCCTGGCAAATAGATAAAAATAGAGGGAATAAAAATTTCAATTCTGGGGATGCCTGGGTGGCTCAGTCTGTTAAGCGCCAGACTCTTTTGATTTCGGAACAAGTCATGATCTCAAGGTCATGAGATCGAGCCCTGTCTCGGGTCTGCACTGGGTGTGGAACCTGCTTAATGTTCTCTCTCTCCCTCTGCCCCTCCCCATCCTGCAGGAGCTCTTTCTCTCTCTCGCTCTCAAAAAAAAAAAAAAAAAAAAGTAAAAGAGTTGCGATTCTGAAGAGCCACTTGATTTCACCTAAAACACACACACACACACACACACACACACATCTTCTAAATTTCAATCTGACCATTACTTCCGAAGGGAGAAGCTGTGGTTTCTCTACCATCCTTTCACCCCAATCAACCTAAACTTTGACATTCTGTCCTTATTTCAGATGCACGGTGACAAGAATGTGGACACTGATGAATTCTCCTAGTGATGATGCAGAGTGTCACTGTCACTCCTGTTTCACCCGGAGCCCCCCTTACACCTGTGGATGTGGTCCAGGATCACTGTTCAGCAGTAAAAACGCACTGCTCCGGACAGGCTTCCTTCAAATTGAAACCTGCAGTCTGCCCACTCCACACGCCCCTCCCCCAGCCACACTGCTGGTGACAGTCCTAAAAACCTCTGCAATCATCCTCATGTCACTCACATCGAGGAGCTTATTACAAAGACTGTGCTCCCTGTATCACCCACCGAAGGGACCCCAGGGAGGTCCTCAAGACACACACTCAAAACAACCACTCCAAGAAGGACTTGTGTGGCTGGGACAACATTTGCAGCAGAGAAACCAACCAAAGGCAAACTTGGGAGCTCGTGAGGTTTATCTGCAAATGTAGAGCACCGTACGCAGCCCCGGAGAAGATACAAAACTACCCCACACCTTACACCCCAAAGGGCTTGCATTTCACTAAAGCACTCTCCCCAAACATGACCTGGTGTAGCTCTCGTGACTACACTTTCATGGAGGGAGAACTAAAATGACTCCTTTTGACAGATGGAGAAACTGAGACTTGGCCAGGTTCCATCATATGTCCACAGTAACACAGGTAGAGGGGCAGCCCAGACCTTTCTCCGTTGGTACTCCTCTGCTCCAACTCTAGAAATAGCTGACATTTCCTGAGCGCTTACCATCAATGAGACACTGTGATAAATGCTTTATTACATAGAACACCTCGGTTCACTCTCATAACATCTCATTACCCACTATTTGACAAGTGGAGAAACCAAAGAACAGAGAGGCCAAGTGATTTCCCCAATTGCACAGTCAGTGTGTGACTCAAACCCGCATCTTCCTCACACGATGCTTGGCATTATTCTTGGGTTTCATCATGCCTATTCTAAAAATACTAGTAAGCTTGTTTCATCTCACGGATGTAAGAGTCACCATGGATAGAACCAATTATTTGTATCAGTCTGAAAAGCAACAAGACTTAACATGAGACATACATCTCAGATTCAGAGTCTAACAAATGTTAAAGCTACAGAGTTAGTTTCCATTTCAAAAGGCCCTTGTGGGGGCGCCTGGGTGGCTCAGTGGGTTAAAGCCTCTGCCTTCGGTGGGTGATACAGGGAGCACAGTCTTTGTAATAAGCTCCTCGATGTGAGTGACATGAGGATGATTGCAGAGGTTTTTAGGACTGTCACCAGCAGTGTGGCTGGGGGAGGGGCGTGTGGAGTGGGCAGACTGCAGGTTTCAATTTGAAGGAAGCCTGTCCGGAGCAGTGCGTTTTTACTGCTGAACAGTGATCCTGGACCACATCCACAGGTGTAAGGGGGGCTCCGGGTGAAACAGGAGTGACAGTGACACTCTGCATCATCACTAGGAGAATTCATCAGTGTCCACATTCTTGTCAGGACAGGCAGACCCCACAGGCCTCTCTTCATCGCAAGAGGAAGTGAATCGGGAGGGTATTTTAGGAAGCAGAACAGAACTTTGAAAAGGACCGCACTCATAGTAACAAGCAGACTCTAGAAAGCTAAAAAGTGCAGCTGGCTGGCTTTCCCTGGAGAGCTCGCCCTGCCTGCAGCATCCACTGTTTGGAACCCATCCTCCAGGAGGTACCTCCAAGAGGATCTCATTTTTCTCCTTCTCCGTAAATGATGAGTCACCTGTAAGATCTGAAAATCCACATATCAGATGTGGATGCCTCCAGACCTCCCTGAGCTGGGTCTGGGTTGGAGAGAAACCGCTAGGAGCCACACTCTCCTCTGACCGCTTCAGTGCAGTCACACGGGAACCAATGGCACAAAGATCCTCTGTAGTATTTCTGGACACAGAATTTTGTATTGCCATGATCTTATCTTTAATGATTCCAAAAAAAAACAAGAGAGGAAACACAGAGCAATCAAGGTGATGCGTCTATTCCCATGGCTGGGTCAGACACACAGCCATCTCTTTGGTTGAGATATTTCCAGTAGGTTTGTGAATGAATTGCACTGACTTTACTTAAGTTGAAGGAGAGAATTAAAGAGGCTCATGCATATTAGGAGAGTAACAAGTCTCCACCGCTGTAACTCCTTTTCCCTCCAGGGATTGCCCAGTCTCCAGAGATCCTTGAGCTGGTCCTGCCCCTCTCTGCCATCCCACAAAGGACTCCCATTGACCCTGTGGCCCCAACACACTCCCCTGCCCACATGTGGTGTTTCCTCCAGGCTTTCTACATGAGCTGGGTTATCAGTCAGGCCATCTGGAGGCTTCCTTCATCTAGGTCTCCCCAAAAGGATCTCAAGTGGGCCCAAGACTGGTCGCTATAAGCCTTTCCAATATTATGCCTCCCCCTGATCACAGGGCACAGACAGACAGGAAGGCACAAAACCTCCACACAAAAGCCCCACAGTATCTACTGGAGTGGTGAGGGGCCACCAGGGGGCCAGGAGACACACACACAAAGCCCTCTAGGAGATAATGGTCACAGCACTCAAGTTGTGGCAGAAAGCATGTTCATGAGTGAGGTAAAACATTAGACTGATGAGCAACTGGACAACTGCCCAGAAAAGAGGGAAGACGTAGACCGCAAAGAGAAGCCCATCTTCTTGGTTCGCAATGGGGTCTTGGTGGTGAGGTCTGTCCCCATCTTCTCACTGGGAGAGTCACTGGACAGGCGGGCCTCTGGGGTTCTGATGTAGGTCTGATCAGCCCCATTAAGGTTGCTCCCCCCACCCACTCTCTAGCTCCCTCTGCCAGGAAGAGAGGGACAGGAATGCAGAGAAAGGAGAAGAGAAAGGAAGCCTAGGCATGAAACCATTCCATGTTCACAAAAGCTCTATTGCCTGGGACACTCCACACATGACCCTGTGTTGTCAACAGACAGAGGCGAGTCCTCCGTCACACTGGCAAGAATTCTCACTTCTTATCTACCAAGATAGTTCCCTTCCCAATATAAACCTGGCCTGAAGGCACCACTAAGACCCATATATAGGCCCAAATTATCATTTCATTTTCCATCTCTTCTTCCCAGATCGCTTCACAGAAACAACAGGTAGAGAGAGAAGCAGTATATCTTAGTTCTTCTAGAATTTTCAAGATGCATCTCTTGAAGCAGAAGCTCATTCCCATTCTGGCTGTCACACAGCATCCGGGAAAGCCCTGCATCCTTTTCACTAAGTGTTAAGGCTGGCTTACTGGTGTCTGGAGGGCAATGTGGAGTCAGAAACTTCTAGAACAAAACCACCCAGAGAGAGATCTTGGGAAGCAGGTCTAAGTTGTAGGCTGGGTAACACGGACATTAGAATTTCTGGTACAGAGAAGGCAGCAAACAGGACATGGAGTCAGGAACAGAGGAAGCCAGAAGCCAAAGGCTAGCTGACACACAGGGCAAACGTGGGCTACTTGCCTGGTGGGACTGCCTTAAATAATTGGCTGTTCCTAGTGATCCAGTTTCCCACTTCCCAGGGTGGCCTCATCGGTCAGTATGAAGCCCACCTTCTCACCCACAGGGTCCTCCACAGCACAGGATTCTACTGATTCAGCCCCTCCTTCCAGTCCTCTGTTAGACAGACAGACCTCTGTGGCAATGACAGGGGCCTGCCCTTCCATGGGTCTCACTCCCAATAACGCTTAAAAGAACATCTCATTTCTATGAAATGAAAGAGTGTGTCTGAATGGGAACGAGTTGAAGATGATCACAAAACTCTGCCGGCTCCAAGACATGAATCCACTGATCCACCCAAACATCACAGGAAGAAACAGATTATGCATTTGACCAACAAGTCCTTCAAACAAACTAAGGAAGCTGTCACAATTACTGAGCCCGATTACCTACTCAGCACTTTAAATAAGACTGCACAGAGTGGGGCATCTGGGGGGCTCAGCACGTTAAGTGTCTGCCTTCAGCTCAGGTCGTGGTCTCAGGGTCCTGGGATGGAGCCCCACCTCGGGCTCCCTGCTCAGCAGGGTGTCTGCTTCTCCCTCTGCCTCTCCCCGACACCTTGTTCCTGCTCTCTCTCTCTCTCAAATAAATAAATAAAATCTTAAAAAAAAAAAAGATTGCACAGATAGAAACAGGATGTTGTTTTTCTGTCATCTCTTTGGCACCAAGACTTACAATCACAGGGAAAGGCCAAGTTAAACTGAATGATAAGCCGCGAAGCCGGAAACAAGACAAGAGGTGGTTGCCAAGGGAGCCAGACAGAAATTGTACCAAGGGTGACCTGCCTCAAGCTTAGTTTTTAGGGGCAATTGCTGACTTGGTTACTCAAGGAGGCTGTGGGGCATGCCTGCAGAAAGGGCATCCCTCCACACTGTTCTGTCCAGATTAGCTAACAGGGTGGCTGAAAACACTGCCTGGGCTCCCCAACCCCAACCCCCGCCAGTCCCAGCCCCTCACCTCCTAGAGCCCGACAGGGTCCCTCCTGTTCACTGCTATCAGAACTCCTTCCCCAAAAAACCAGGTAATCAGTCAAAAGGATAAACCTACAAGAAAGGGGAAAAAACAGAGAAAAAGGCAGAGGCATGTCGGGCCAGTACTCTAAAAACCCACAGTGGAGTTGTGAATTCTTCTTTAGCAGAGGAACTTATGACTTAGGTGTGGCAGCTCTGGGAATCCTGCTGCCAAAGACCGAGAACCTTGGAATGTTCGGGACCCACCTGAGCGATCATGACCAGCAAACCAAACATCAGTTACAAATACCAGAAGTATGCTTGTGGTTAAACCGTATTACCCAAAACAGGCCACAGGTATGACATCCAGGTTTTATTTTAACTGATTCTAAGAAAAACACCAGCCTTAAACCTAGCAGAGTGAGAAGCCATGTGCTACGGTGACCCGATAACACACGGTTAGATGTTGTAAAATGATTAAGCATTAGAACAGAGAAAACACACAAAGTAGTTCTGATAATGCCCTACCACCCCCCACTCCTGGTCCTGGGGGAACTAAATCCCCACCCAGAAAATGCCAGAGCAGCTTCCTTGCATTTAGAAATCCTCCACACTTGGGAGCTTGCCTTTATTGGGGCTTTTAATTGGTAAAGTATTGTATTACAAAGGAAGTTACTAAGCAGTCCTAAAGAGCAAGAAGTTAAAGATTTATAAAGGCTCACACTGGTAATGAACTCACTTAGAAGAAAAAAAAAAAAGACACTCAGCACATCAAAGTTCTGTAGTCTTTGTAAATGACCTCTGACCTCACAAAAAGAAGAGGTGAGTTCTGAGTCCACTGTGACCCCACTGAAGGAGACCCAGGAGATCCAGCCTACAGGGGACAGTCCTTCCTGCCCACCAGCTCCTCTGTGCCTCTCAGTGAGTTACTGATCTCTCTGTGCCTTGTTCCTACCTTTTAAAATGGGACTGATGAAAACATGCACCTCAAATGTTTGTTAAGACGGATGAAGAGTTAATGTGGCGGGGGTGGGGGGGCGCCTGGGGGCCTCAGTCGGTTAAGCGACTGCCTTCGACTTGGGTCATGACCCTAGGGTCCTGGGATCAAGTCCTGCGTTAGGCTCCCTGCTTCTCCCTCTCCCTCCGCCTGCTGCTCCCGCTGCCTGTGCTCTCTCTGTCAAATAAATAAATAAAATATTTTTTTAAAAAAAGAGTTAATGTGGGAAGGGCCTTAGAATTGAGCCCAGAACCTAAATAAACACTAATGCCCACTATTATTGTTGGTTTGGGTTTTATTTGGTCAAGAGTGATTCAATGCCACAGCAGCTCCATAAGCAAAGCTCGAGCCATCAATAATATCTTTCAAATAGAATGAGACACTCTTCACTATTTATTATCAAATGATATTCCAGGAAGTCACACTTACTTAAAACACATTTATTCAACAGAGACTGTACACTGGACTTTTTGGATGACATAATATATTACAAACCAAAGTTCCCTGGAAAACAGTATGGAGGTTCCTCAAAAAGCTGAAAATAGAGCTACCCTATGACCCAGCACTGCACTACTGGGGATTTACCCCAAAGATACAAATGCAGTGATCCAAAGGGACACGTGCACCCCAGTGTTTATGGCAGCAATGTCCACAATAGCCAAACTATGGAAGAGCCCAGGTGTCCATCAACAGGTGAATGGATAAAGAAGATATGGTATGTGTATGTGTATATATATATATACACATATATATATACACATTTTATATATATATTATATATATGTATATATATGTGTATATATAATATTATATATAATAATGTTATTATATATAATATTATATATAATATTATATATTATATATAATATATATATTATAATATTATATATAATATTATATATAATAATGTATATATACATACACACATATATATACACATACACACACACCCACACTACACAACAAAATATTATGCAGCCATCAAAAAACTGAAATCTTGCCATTTGCAACGACATGGACAGAACTAGAGGGTATTATGCCAAGCAAAATAAGTCAATCAGAGAAAGACAATTATCATATGGCTCACTGATATGTGGAATTTAAGAAATAGAGGATCATAGGGCAAGAGAGGAAAAAATAAAACAAGACAAAACCTGAGAGGGAGACAAACCATAAGAGGCTCTTAATCATAGGAAACAAACAGGTTTGCTGGAGGGGAGGTGGGTAGAGGGATGGGATAACTGGGTGATGGGCATTAGGGAGGACATGTGATGTAATGAGCACTGGGTATTATATAAGACTGATGAGTCACAGATCTGTACTTCTGAAACCAATAATATATTATATGTTAATTTTTTAAGTTAAAAAATAATAATAACAAAATAAAAAATTAACCAACTTCCCACCCTCTAGGAACTTACAGTCAAATTGGGATGACTAGATGCACACCCACAAGAAATCACACACACAGGAAGCATATGGTAAGTGCCAGCTGAGAGATAAAGCCTTTATTCTAATTGATTTATAAGTATTAAGAAGGCTGGGTAAACAAAATGATTTCAGTCTAAAATGAAAAAAATAACTCTTGGAAATGAGATTTCAGTTTGGCTTTGGAGGATGAGTAGAATCCTCACTGAAAAAATGGAAGGGTTTGGTGAAGGAACGTGGGAATGGCATGAGCAAAACTCATGGGGCCATCTTGAATTTGAGACAAGAGACTGCAGTGCTCAAGAACTTAAGGTCCACAGTTAGACTCTCTCAGTCCAAATCCTTGTTCAACTACATACTGGCTATGTGACCATGGCCAGTTACTCCCATTTCTGTGCCTCAGTTTCTAACTGGTCTCCCTCATAGGTACTGCCCTAAAGACTGAGTAAGATAAATAATGAAAGAACACAGTTCCTGCACACAGCAGGACTCAAGGTTGGCAACTGTGAGATAGGAAGCAATGTTAGGGAGGCTGCCAAGAGATCCCCCTGTCTGCAGAAGAGGGCCAAAGTAGAATCTGGGAGGTGGTACAAAATCATGTTGGAAGGGTTAGAAAAGAGGCTTTGAGGAGCTCAGCTTTCAGCCAGGGAAAGGTCTGAGCTACATCATAGGGGTCCATTTTCCGATGGTTCCCTGCCAGTTCTGGGCAGTTCCCAAGAAGGTCAGGGAATCTGGGGACAGGAATCTAATAATAATATGCCAGGGTTCACAAGTGAGTAAGTAGTAAGTAGCTGAGGCTAAACTCAGGCACTTTCATGAGAATGGAAAAGAAGGGCGGGTATAAGGGACTAGATTAGGTGGCTGAGAATGGGTGGGACATGAGAGGAGTAAACGACAACCACCACCATATGCGATCTGATAGATCCTGGATTAGGCCCTGCTAGAGAAAAAGGACATTAGTGGGAAAAAACAACAACAACAGGGAAATAGGAATAAAGACTGTAGTTTAGCTAATAGTATTATACCAGTGTTGACTTCTTGGTTTTCATAAACGTACATGAAAAGATGTTAACATTGGATGTACCCCGGTGACAGGGGAACGGGAAAACTCATCAGTGTCTCTGCAACTCTTCTGTAAATCTAAAATTACTTCAAAAACAAACACAACCCAGGTCTGTTGGGGTGATTCACCACACCATCAATAAAAAGAGGCAAGCCATAGCAAGTGCCAGTTTGGCCTTAAGATGATTTGACTGAGTGACACTAAGAGCAATATGGCTGACGCTAGACCAAGGAGATACTCAAGCATGGGATGTGAGAACCTGACCTCACCCCCCACATCTGGCCACCCGATGAAGCTGGATGAATCTAGCCTTTTACGGACACGGAGCAGCCTGACGGTCCCCTCAGATTACCATGCTCACATTCCTTGCTGGGAGCCCATCTCCGCATCCATTACGCACAGCACCCACACACCCACTGCTTTCCTGTTACAGAACTTTGCCCACCAGAAGAGATGTCAGATAGGATTTCCAAAGAATTTTATCTTCAGACTAAGGAGCTTCTATTTTTTTTTAATATTTTATTTATTTGACAGAGAGAAATCACAACTAGGCAGAGAGGCAGCAGAGAGAGAGGAGGAAGCAGGCTCCCCGCAGAGCAGAGAGCCCGATGTGGGGCTCTATCCCAGGACCCTGGGATCATGACCTGAGCCGTAGTCAGAGGCTTAGCCCACTGAGCCACCCAGGCACCCCTAAGGAGCTTCTATTTTGAGGCCCATAATAAACCAAGTCTTCTAAAGGAAAGAAGAAATATCCATAACACCAACTCCCAATAGCCCAAAGGAAGAAGAATCAGAAGCTGGTGAGCAGAGCAGAGCTGGGTTTCAGATTCAGGTCTGCCTTGCTCTGCAGGCCGTGTCCTTCCCACCACACCACAGGGCCCCATACGGGAAGTCTAGTGTGGTCTGTCGCATTAACAAACACACACCAAAATACAGCTTTACAGAAGAGCTCCACCACGTCATAAAGGCACCAGTGCCCCAGGGTTAGAAAGATCTAGAAAGCTGTCTGGTATCATTAGCCCAAGAGAATCAAATATTTCCTATCTATAGGAAATTGAAATATTAGTTCTGAATGTCAGAAATACCATATAATGAGTATACATGGATATATATATATATATATATAGGTTTTATATATATACACACCTATGAATATATAATAAGCCTGTATAATAAATAGCCTTTATAGATGGGTGTTGAAACAGTAAAATAAACTCTTCATCAAAAAAAATTAGAACTAAAAACCACCTACCACATAACAAGCACTAATAAACATTTGCTGATTTTACTTAATGACATGGTGGTCTTTGAAAGAATCTCTCCCTCAATTAAAGCACGTCTTGTCTAAATCATGAAATCAGGAACTGTGTTCTCTTCATGAGAATGAAACTGAGGAGCAACAGGAGAAAGACACCGAATTCCAGGGCTGGTTTGGGGCGGGAGGAGCCCGTGTCCCTCTACCTTCAAGCGCAAAGGTCAGCGGTGGATTCTGTACTAGGGCATGAGAAACCCGAGCGGCGGAAGCCTGGGACTATCCTTTCACTGGCTGTAGATGGAATTAAAATGGCAGGTGAAGAGGTCAGAATGGATGAGGGGTCTCTCTTAACTACAGGTTTCTGGGATTCTCTTCGTGAGCTGGTGAGGCTGTGGTTATGCTCCGATAAGATGGCGTCGTCTCCCTCAGCTACAAGGAAGGGGCTGGGTATGTGCTGGAGAGGGTTCATAGCTGATGAGAGACAACTGTTAACCTTC
The DNA here is from genome assembly GCF_922984935.1 of Meles meles. Lineage (NCBI taxonomy): Eukaryota > Metazoa > Chordata > Mammalia > Carnivora > Mustelidae > Meles > Meles meles. The sequence goes on from NC_060070.1 coordinate 16,746,861, forward strand.
CAGGGATTTTATGAGCCAACTACCAAGCACAGCCCTTGAAAATTAAATTATATAAACATACAAGTAAGTTAGTGACAAGTAAAATAAAGTTAATAAATGCTCAAAATTTAGCACTTTTTAATGATTTCATTACCTTTCACTCCCGTCTACACTCTGGAGGTTGCTTACATCTACTGGGTCTGTATGGAGGAAATATTCGTCCCTGCTCCACACTCAGTGACTTCAAATGGAAGCCTACGATCAAACAGGGATAGGGTGGGGGGCCTAATCCACACCAACAAAAGGCACAAATGCTATAAAGCAGGGTGGGTGGGTTGGTTGGTTTCCTGAGAACCAGCTGTTGAACATTTACCAGCAACCCACTGGATACCTGTGTCCTTAGAGACAAATGGGAAACTGCACTGTGTTGGGCAGGGGTGGGGGAAGGGAGGAAAAGCAGTTGGGCGGGGGAGGGAGGTGGAGGGACCAGGGTAAGGAAGAGTGGGGAGAGGAAGGGGAGAGAGCACAGCAGGAAAGAAAGCAAGAAGAGCAAGACAGGTAGAAGGAGGAGAGAGAGGAAGAGAGAAGATGGAAGACAGAGAGAGAGAGAGAAAATATTTACGATCCTGAGGGAAACAATGGTTCTCTACAAGCAAGTTATTTTAGATAAACAACACTGGACCTCTTTTTCTGAAAATCTCTCTAACGTATTACTCATGTGTCTGCCTTCTGAAGCAGAGGCAACCAACAGAATTAGTATTTTCTTAATGACTCAGGTCAGCCCTGTGAGTAGACGTTCCTTTGTGCTACATTACCCTCCAGGCCACTGGCATGCATGCAGCTCTTTCTGTCTTCTGTGAGACGGCTCCAATCTTCTGAGCTTTTTATAGATTCTCTGTCAACCCCTCACTGTCAGGCTGTCAGCTGTCACTTGGAGACTTTCTCCCAGTACTTCAAGCGAGCAGCATGGTGTGTGGCTTCTAGAGCCCGGTGAGCTAAGAAGTCAGGAGGCCAAGCTTGTTAGAATGGTGGCTCAAGGAAGAGTCGACGTACTCTCCCCAGCCCAAGACCCTCCCCAAGAAATAAAAGAACATAAACTCCAGGGCAGCTCCTCAGGTTCTCGAAGTCCCCCTCTGCCTTCTTCCGGGTTCTTCGCTGTGTTCCAAATGGCTGAGGTCGCAAAATTAGTGGCTTCGGGATAGCTGAGGTTTCACTAAATATACAACACGTTCAAGGAGAGAAACTAAAAACAAAACAGAGCCGATGTTGACTAATATGAAACCAAATAAAAGTTTCGTCATGTAAGTGACAGTCGATAGCACAGACACCCTGTTCTCTTGCCAGTCTGTTTTGCCTGAGGCAGAGGGCAGAGCCGGCCATGGCCCGGCTCCCGGCTGTCTCTTCCAGCGTCCACACAGGGCTCCGAACAGGTGGAACTGGAAACCATCAAAAAGAGGCAGCAGTGGGCGAGAAAGAGCTGACAGGCGCAGCCCCACCTTCCAGCAGCTAATGCCGAGGGCTGGCCCCAGCTTAGACCATCTGCCCACCCCACCACACCTCATGAACACCCCTGGAGGGAGGCAAGGAGCAGAGAGGTTCTGTGACGTGAACCAGGGCCCTACCATAACCTGAGAGAGACAGTCTCTCTGTCTTCCATCTCTCTTCCTCTCTCTCCTCCTTCTACCTGTCTTGCTCTTCTTGCTTTCTTTCCTGCTGTACTCTCTCCCCTTCCTCTCCCCACTCTTCCTTATCCTAGTCCCTCCACCTCCCTCCCCCACCCAACTGCTTTTCCTCCCTTCCCCCACCCCTGCCCAACACAGTGCAGTTTCCCATTTGTCTCTAATGGGACAAGCGCAAGATGGCGGCTGTGGAGACACCATCAACAGACAGACCCCCTGATGGACAGGTAACAGAGTAACAGCGGCCCTCAGCATGCCCCCCATTTGTAGTGCAATCTGATGTAAGGACAACTGACTGGCCCCTTCTGGGCACAATGCCTGCCTCCAGAAAACACACGTCTCCATTACACTGGATGTGATCTTGGGGCTGGCACTAAATTCTGAAAATAAGGAAAGCATTTAACTGCTCATTGAATCCACTAATAGTGCGCTTTTTAATTTTTTTATTATTTATTTTTTATTGTTTTTAAAGATTTTATTTATTTATTTGACAGACAGAGATCACAAGTAGGCAGAGGGGCAGGCAGAGAAAGAGAGGGAAGCAGGCTTCCCGCTGAGCAGAGAGCCCCATGCGGGGCTCGATCCCAAGACCCTGGGATCATGACCTAAGCCGAAGGCAGAGCTTTAACTCACTGAGCCACCCAGGCGCCCCTAGTGCGCTTTATTTATTTATTTATTTATTTATTTATTTATTTGACAGAGATCACAAGCAGGCAGAGAGGCAGGCAGAGAAAGAGAGGAAGGGAAGCAGACTCCCCGCTGAGCGGAGAGCCCGACGTGGGGCTCGATCCCAGGACCCTGAGATCATGACCTGAGCCGAAGGCAGAGGCCTTAACCCACTGAGCCACCCAGGTGTCCCCCTAGTGTGCTTTTTTAAAAAATAAATAATGTGCTTTTTTAAAAAAAATATTAATCACTTTTCTTTTGTAGGGTTCAATTTGTTTTAAAATATTCTGATAGCAACATAAAAGTTCTAATGCTTAGGCCTATTGCCTGTTTACCCAGACTGTCACACACAAAAAATTTTAAATAACTACAATAGAATAAGCTATCCTAGCAATAGAACAAAATTCCCAAAATTGCCCTTCTGTACTGAGTATTTAACTTGTAAAGAAAGAAGCATTTAGCTTATAAAGAAAGAAACTTCTAAAATTAAAAAATGGAAACTCTGGAAGGAATCCCATTATTTAATAGTTCTCCTTTATGCCTGGTACACAGTAGACCCATAACAAATATTTATTGGGTGGCTGGCTGGATGGCTGAATAGATACAGTACTACCAACTGGATGCTCTGAAGTTAACTGACTTTCCCTAGGACTTCCACCAGCAGGATGAGTCCAAAACCATATTGGGGCATGTTGAAGAAATACAATTAACTAGTCAAGTAAAGTCTTTTCCAAAATGAAATCTGAGTATCTTTTCTTTGAGTCTGAGCCTAGAGATTTTAAATGCACTTGTCTAAAGGCAAGTTCAGACCTGCCCCTTGAATAGTTGATATTTACTAACCATTTACCATTTCAGTACACGGGTCACCGTGCCAGGAAATGAAAATGGAAGTATTGTGAGCAAGATGGGAAGGCTTAAGCCAACATTAAAACACACTCAGCAGAATCTGTAACAGACCCACCGAGATGCAGTCCCCTGATTTGTGACAGTCGTGCCCTGGAGAGAGGATGACACTTAATGAACGGTACAGGGTCAACTGGAAGGGAAAAAATGAATCTTGACCCCTACCTTATGCCATAAAAATCAATTTCAGATAGATTACAGATCTAAATGTAAAAGGTAAAACAGCAAAGCATCCAAAAGGTAACATACAAGAACATCTCCATGACCTTGGAGCAAAGATTTCTCCAACAGGATGCAAAATGCAGAAAACTGGTAAACTGAACAATATTACTATTAAAAACTTCTATTCATCAAAAGACACTTAACATTACAAGAGTGAAAAAAAAAAAGGCAGCTCACAAGGTGGGAGAAAATACTCAAACAACACGTTATCTCTGACCAAGGATGCTTATCTAGGATGTATAACGATTAGTAGCCAGGATTCATAAAAATCAGTAAGACAGACAACTCCACTCAACGTTTTACTTTTCAGTGGGCCAAAGATTTGAACAGGCACTTCACAAAGAGGATCCCCAAAGTATCAGTAAGTATATGAAAAGGGGCTGAACTTTCTAAGTCCTCAGGTAAATGCCAACTAAAACCACAATGTGATGGTCTCCCTAAGAGTGAAAGTGAAAAAGAGAAAGCACCAAGTGTTGGCAAGGATGGGAAACAACTGGTCGTCTCCTATACCTCGGTGGGAGTGTAAGTCAGCCTAATTACTCTTGGCTGACATATATACAATCCTCTGGAAATACACAGTCTGCAAAGCCGAACATATGCACTCCTCCTAAGCCAGCAATCTCACCACGATGCATAGAACCCAGCAGAAACACAGGCATATGTTCACCAAAAGACGTGTGCGGTAACGTTCACAGCACCTCGATTCGGAACGGCCCCAAACTGGAAACCTTTCAAATGCCCATCAGAAGTAGAACAGATGAAAAAGAAGTGTGACACACTCACACGTGGAATACGGGATGGCAACTAAAATGAGCAAACTTCAGTGACACGTGCCCCCATGGCCTTTGCACCACTGCAGTCATCTCTCATCATGGAGGTCCAGGTGCCCGTGTGACTGCTTGCCTGGGGAGGCCCTTCCTTGGTCCCACCAAACAGGCCACAGGGCACCCTTTTTCCCCTTGGCCTGTTCTGTTTCCTTCACAGCACTTCTCCTGAGCTGGACCTGCTTCAGTTTGCACACTGTGTTTGTGTTTGGAGCACAGACTCTTGGCCTCTTTGGTTCACTGCAGGGTCCCCAGCACCTGGGCCCTGACGTCTGGCATAGTTACCCAACTGATCTGAAGCTTATATCCACAGAACAGCCTGCATGCAAATGTGTTGTAATTGCCCAAAACCGGAAGCAACCAAGATGTCCTCCAACAGACGAATGGACAAATAAAATGTGGTACATTTATACAATGGGACATTATTCAGTTATAAAAAGAGCTGAGCTACCAAGTAACAAAAAGACATAGATGATCATTAAATGCCTATTGCTAAGTGAAAGAAGCCAGGCTTAAAAGGCTTTATACTGTCTGGTTCCAATTCTATGCCCTTCCAGAAAAGGCGCAACTGCGGCAATGCTAAAAAGATCGGTGGTTTTCAGGGGCCTGGGGAGAAGCAGAAAGAGCTGAATGGGTGAAGCACAGGAGACTTTTTTACAGCAATGATATTATTCTATGTGATACTGTTTTTAATTTTTAATTTTTTAAAGTTTTTATTTTTTATTAACATATAATGTATTATTAGCCCCAGGGGTACAGGTCTGAATCATCAGGTTTACACACTTCACAGCACTCACCATGGCACATACCTTCCCCAATGTCCATAACCCAACCACCCCTCTCCATACCCCCTCCCCCCAGCCACCCTCAGTTTGTTTTGTTTGAGATTAAGAGTTTCTTATGGTTTGTCTCCCTCCTGATCCCATCTTGTTTCATTTATTCCTTTCCTACCCCCCAAACCCCCACATTGCATCTCCACTTCCTCATATCAGGGAGATCATATGATAGTTGTCTTTCTCCGATTGACTTATTTTGCTAAGCATAATACCCTCTAGTTCTGTCCACATCGCTGCAAATGGCAAGATTTCATTTCTTTTGATGGCTGCATAGTATTCCATTGTTATTCTATGTGATATTGTGAGAGTACACGTAACACTCTGCATTTGTTGAAACCCAGAGAACTCTACAGTGCAAAGAGTAAGTCTTTCGTATGCACATCAAAAAAAAAATCATTTAGGGGATTGGGGGATCCCAGGAAGGGATGCAGAATGTGACAAACCAATCTTACCAAGGACACCCTGATTTCCCAAAGCATTACCAGTGCTTAGTCGGCAAAGGTAAAGAAAAGAATATGAACAAAATTGTTAGCTTACTTTTTCCTTAATTATTTGCAATTAAAAATAAAAACCTCTTGGCTGCCTCAAAAAGGGGAGAAGGCAAAGCCCCAGAAAAGCTGCTCTTAACATGGTAAAGCTCTGTGACAGGGGAGCTGGTGTCCTTGAAGGTGGGGAGCCCTTGCCTCACAAGTGACAACAGGCATACCCACACCCACCACTTTTTTAAAAGAACCGTAGATTTCTCACAGCAGAGGAATGCATTCATTGGTTTACATACATTGTAAACAAAATAAAAATTACCCATAATGACACTAAAAACACTATTAATATTTATTACCCACCTTGGCAGCCCCTTTTCTAGGCACATATGGACAATAACCTATGAAAAGGATTTGATCCAGAATGAATGTTATATGATAATAGATATATTATCACTTAACTCACATGCAATAATTCTCTTGAACTGAAAAGGTAAGCAGCCCGGCAACATTTTTCATCCTGAGACACTGGCAAGGTTATTCCATAATCATAAATCCTGGTGTGTGACCAAAATTTTCAACCATGGCCTAAGCCCCCTCAAAAAACATGTTTTTTTGTTTTTGTTTTTGTTTTCCAAAACAAAAACTTCAAAAGCCTCTGTTCTGTTTTTGGCCAAAGAATGTATCTTTACCTTGAGTATTTGTAATAAGAAGCTGAATGGATCATGGCAAAAAGAGCAGAGATGTTGCTAATGGTACTTTCATAAATACCACGTGCTTCTTGGATGATTTTTTTAACATTATTAATACTCAAAACATCCCTGAGAGGGCTAGATCATTTAAAAGGGGAAATTAAAGGAAGCCAAGGATGACGACTCAGAACCAGACTGTGAATAAAGGCAAGTGCAGGGAGTCTGCCTCATCCTTCTGGGCTGACCAAGCCCATTTCTGCCCCAGGGAGATGCCCCATCTCCCTTATAATGCGATGCCCCGCACCAGGCCGGGCATCCAGGCATTTGTTTATTTTTTTTAAGATTTTATTTATTTATTTTTCAGAAAGAGAGAGCGCACAACCATGGGGCAGCAGGCAGAAGGAGAGAGAGAAGCCAGCTTCCCGGTGAGCAGGGAACCCGAGTCGGGGCTCCATCCCAGGACCCTGGGATCATGACCTGAGCCAAAGGCTTAACCCACTGAGCAACCCAAGCCAGGCATTAAGCATTTAAAAGAAACCCAAGGTCGAAACTAATAAGGGATCTCTGAAATGAGACAACTTATTTCCTACCACCAGCAGGAAGCCATAGGTAGGAACTTTCCCATTTGTTGTGATTTTGTAAAGGGGGCCAGAGAGAAAAAGACAGCCGGCATTCCTTGAAAAGAAGGCTGGTCTACACCCCACGCACCAGACCTGCTCAGAGCCTCCAGCCTCGCACCTGCGGGGTGGGGGGTGGGGGCAATGGCTTCGTCATAATGACTGACTTGAGAATCAATACTTTGCTAAATGTTCTATGTATTCTCTGTATCTTTTTTTTTTTTAAGATTTTATTTATTTATTTGACAGACAGATCACAAGTAGGGAGAGAGGCAGGCAGAGAGAGAGGAGGAAGCAGGCTCACTGCTGAGCAGAGAGCCCCTTGCGGGGCTTGATCCCAGGACCCTGAGATCATGACCTGAGCCGAAGGCAGAAGCTTAACCCACTGAGCCACCCAGGCGCCCCTGTATCTTTTTTTTTTTTAAGATTTTATTTATTTATTTGGCAGACACATCACAGGTAGGCAAAGAGATAGGCAGAGAGAGAGGGGGGAAGCAGGCCCCCCCTCCGAGCAGAGAGCCCGATGCAGGGCTCGATCCCAGGACTCTGAGATCATGACCTGAGTCGAAGGCAGAGGCTTAAACCCACTGAGCCACCCAGGCGCCCCTCATTCTTTGCCCTCCTTCAGTGTCTTTAACTGCTTTATGCAAGGTGTCAATGACAAACAGACCAGTTCCTCATTTTCTTCTTCTTTAGAGCAACGAGTTAATTCAAACTCGGGATATTTCACTTAACAAAGTGCAGCCCACTCTCCTTCTCTGAATTTTACATGCGAATATCCTAGAGGTTTGAGACACGAATGGCAGCTAAATGTTTTTAAAGTCCCAGGCTAGTTTAGAAGATGTTCTGTTTACCTAAATACACACGTTTTTATTTAAACATCCATCCATATAAACGGCTTCTGGCAGAAGATTCCTGAATGCTGAACCATCTGGGGTTTGCTGCAGAAATGGGATATTCTAGCTTAACAAAAGGAACTTGTCTACCAGAGATAGTACATGTTATTTTATTTTTTAGTTGTAATATTTGTAGGTTCTTTTCTTGTGGCAAGCATAATCCTGTTTTAGCACCAAATCAATGACTCATCTTCTCTTGACTTGTCAGAGAGCTGCCACACCCCATCACCAACAGAAGAAAAACCAGCTGACTAATTAGAATTGTTAGGTCAAGCACTGGCCCTAAGAACCAAACAGAAAGATCATCTTTACCAGTCTGAAATCTCAACACCTTACCTCTTTGGCTTGAAACAGATCAGATTCTTTCAACGTCTGTAGAAATGAATGGAGCATCTATATCCCTTGTACGACTGACACATAAAATATAAAAGATATTAACAGATGATTGAAAAAGCAGCTCAGGGCAGAAATATCCTTTAACAGAAGCGAAGGAAGCTGCTAAGACGTCTATACATTTTATTTAAAAGCCTCATTTCTTTACTTCTATCACGTGACAGGTTAAGAGCTGACGCTTTCATACAGGTAGGAGAAAATACCCTCTGCAACCAATGCTTTATTTAAAGTGAGTTTCCAACTATTCACCTCAAAACTCCATCTGTGTGGACAGCTGAAGAGCAAAAGGGCTCCAGTATACTGTTTGTGCAGACTTGGCCATCCAAGAAATACGCAGTACCCTTCCTATGATATAGACTTGAGAATTGATAGATTTGAATTTTTCCCCCAAAAAAATCACTGAATCCTGTTGATGGTTCATCTAATGAATTTCGAACATAGAATAGAATCCTGTAAACTGTTCGACTAAAATGAAGCATGTTTGAAAATGTATCCAGTGATTAGGCAGAAGAGCTCTGCTCGGGGCATGGGGGCAGACATTCTAGAATAGCTGGAAATGACCAGGGTGGTGGGAGGTGACCCCTGCGGTCACTGTTTCTAAGTGCGGATCTTCCTCTTTTTCCTCCTGGTAATTTACACTCGGGCGTGGAACTGAGCTTCTCTGAGCCTCAGTTCTGTTGTTTTATTTTTTTTTTTTTAAGATTTTATTTATTTGAAAGAGAGAGAGAGCGCGCGCGCGAGCTCAAGTGGGGGGAGGGGCAGAGGGACAAGAAGACTCCCCGCTGAGCACTCGGGGCTCCATCCCAGGACCTTGAGATCATAACCTGAGCCCAAGTCAGACACTTAAATGAATGAGCCCCTCAGGTGCCCTTGAGCCTCAGTTCTGTTGTTTTAAAAACGAGGTAGCTACTAGGACACCTGGGTGGCTCAGTCCATTAAGCATCTGACTCGTGATTTCAGCTCAGGTCATGATCTCAGGGTTGTGGAACTGAGCCCTCACTAGGCTGGGAGTTTGCTTAAGATTCTCGCTCTCTCTCTCTCTCTCTCTCTCTGATCCTCCCTTCCGTACATGTGCTCTCTCTCTTTCAAATAAATAATTAAAAAAAAAAAATGAGGTATCTACTTCTATGACAGAGTCTTTGTATGGACTGAAAGGGGTTATGTGGTGGTGCCTTATGGATTCCATCATTATACAAAACAAACAAATATTACTAAGAGCAAAAAATTCTTCCCCCCAGAACTGTGCATGAAAAATCTCAAATTATTTTTTTTCTATCCTGTCATGCTCATTCTCAAACTAACTATAAAATGACATTCTAGGAATAAATTCCCCAGTGAAAATCAATTTGTTTACACAGATTTATTCAGCCTCTTTTTTAGGCTACTTTATACACTTCATCTTTTAAAAAAAATTTTATTTCCTAAAGCTGCTACTATTTTCCCTCTCAGATGCTCATTTTATATCAACGGAAGTTAAAAATAAATACCACTATTAGTTAATTGTGAGCGGCCAAGGTAAAGGACAAATAATAGGAAGAGGAAAAACCTCCCAAGAGCCAATATTATAAGTTAGACACCAAAAATTTTTAAGTCAAACATGCCAGCTCTTCTTAAAGGTTAAGCTAATTAAATTTTTCTTTAAAAGGCAGATAGGATACCTATGATATCGGCAGTGTCAAGATTTCAAATTTAACCTAGAAGTTAATAGTGGGATGTGCTGGAGGAGGGAAAGAGGGTGTTTTAAGAGGGCTTCTCAATCTGATTCTTCCTATCCAAGCCGCATCACCCAAGAGACCACACCAAGGGAAGGATGGATACACTCTTACTTAACATACTGGAATTAGCTCTGCAATTAGATGTTCCTTTGGTGAACTAGCCTAATGCCTGTCTCACGTTTGCCTTAAGAGAGCAAGACCCTTCAATTACTGCTTTAAGTATCACCCTGTCTTCAATAAACCCCATTTTCTGCAGTGCAGGGCACCCTTATCATACAAGCTCTAAAGCATAGAGCCTAAAAACCCTAGACCACCCTCATTTTTTTAGATAAGGAAAGAAAACCTGAAAACAGAAGTGTGTCATGAATATGACTTGCCAAGATCATCAAGCTAATTAAGCAGCAGCCCAACTAGTTCAAGTCCCACAGGCCAGGGTCCTTTCCATGACATCCTGGGAACAATGGACATGCTTTGAGTCCATGGATTTCATAAATGCCAAGAAGGTTCCAGAGCCCACAAATAATATACTCATTGATTCCTGTTCATTGACTCCTGAAGTTCGCTTGTTAAGAGATTACTTTGTCTTACTTAAAACCCTGCTTCCTATAGATAATTAAAGTGTGTTTAGTCATTTACATTTTCAAGTGAACAAATTTATCATATCCTTTCCTGCAAAAGGGCTTTGAGTGAAAGAAGCAGCACAGAGTCACTATGTAGTAAAAGAAGGTACTGAACCAAGACAACCACGAACAGGACATGGGCTCTGCCCTCAAAGGCCTTCGATCACATGGACACGTCCATTCTTTTCTGTAACAGAAAGAGTTCCTTTCTTTTTCTTTTGCCCTTACACAATGTTAAAGGACAAAGGCTTCCTAGTCCCCTTTCCTCATCTTTGCAAATATCTGCTGGAAACGAATGAACCCATCAACCAACCCACCAATCCGTTAATCTTCCAAAGTTCCTTCCACGGTTGGCCCTAAGGAGTCTTCAAAAAAGGAAAAGCCCTTCTTTGATCGTTTTTTTCCTCAACCATAAGTCACGTGTTAGAGATGAACCTGCACTCTGATGTCATCTTTTTCCCTCAGGTTTTACACAGTGAAACGGATTTCCAGAGCACCAGTCCTGACTCGGAAAAACCTGGTGAGACTTTACTGGCCGAAACTTTGAAGCAGACGCAGGAATCTTGGCTCTCATTCCCTGTCGGAATAAGACTTGCGTGAGCCTGTTGCTCTGAATCTTATCTCCTGATGGAAAAGCGCTTCCCTCTTCTTGGCCCAGCAAGCACAGCCGCTCTCAGAGAAATGAACAATGACCGTGCAAATAAAACAGGATTCTTGTACATACTGAAAATATAAAATTATAGAGAAGAATGGCAGTAACCTGTGATTACGTCCTCGGAAGACTTTCATGCCCCTGCCGTGCTTTATTCCATTGACACTTCCTTGCCGTTCACGGGTTCACAGGGCTGCACAGATATAATTCACAACCAGGGGAGCAAGCCGAAACTTTGAGTCAACAATGAAAAAGTAGACTTATAACCCAGGCAGAGCCGAATGACATTAGTGCAATTAATTGGGGTGTGTCTTTCTGAAACGCACAGCTCCAGAAGATGTCTGGAGGGCGAGTTTCGGTCACACTCACTTGAGGGCCAGGTGCTAGACACCTCAGGGCACCCAGGTGTGTGAGAGACGCTGGGGCCTCAGGGACCCCCCAAGAACATACCCTCATGAAGCTGCAAGAGACAGGATTACAGACATGTTCCAAGAAAGGGGGAAGGAAGCACAAGCTCCCGGAGGCCAGTCAGCCAGCCTGCCATGAGGGGACGTACCAGAGAAGCTTCTAGAGAAAATACCCCAAGGGTGAGCCTGAAGAGCAGGTAAGAGGTGGACAAGTGAGGTAGGAGAGGTAGGGAGAGATGGTCTGGCAGGAGGAGAAGCAAGTCTGAAGGGGTCCTGTCTGCCCTGCATGAGGATCTCGGGCGAGGGGACGGGGGCAAGAGATGGGGCTACAGAGGTGGCAGACAGGGTGAGCCCCTGACCCCTGGCTGCAGCTGAAGGGCTCATCTTTTGCCATGAAGCCCCATGGGCAGTAACAGAATCCAGTCTGGATTTCAGAAAACACTCTGAAATGTGTCTGAATGGTCACAGTGAGGGGCAGCTAGAGGGGAGGGCTCTGAGGGGGAGGTCCCAGCCCGGGAGCCAGAGACCGCTCTCTGTTCCTGACTCTGCCATCCAGAGGGATGTGGCCTCTGACTGGAGCCTATTGCTCAAGCTCTCCATAGCTCTATTCCTTGCAGAGTTACTACAAGGATGGGGTATCCAGTAGGAACTCAATAAATGGAGCTGCTGGGTGCAGTGGCAGCATCACAGCTACGTGCCTCTGGGGTCAGCATGATCGTAGACAGGGACAGGTCACAGCTTTTCTGGTGCCCCACAATTGCAGAGGAAGAGGAGGAGGTCTGCAGAGGAAGGTAAAATCATCTGCCAGCTAGGGAACCATGAGGTTTCCGTGGAGCATCTAAGCACAGTTGTCCATTTCTTTCTTTCTTTCTTTTTTATGGTTTTATTTATTTATTTGACAGAGAGAGAGAGAGAGAACACAAGCAGAGGGAGCAGCAGGCAAGGGAGAGGGAGAAGCAGGCTCTCTGCTGAGCAGGGAGCCGGATGTGGTGCTCCATCCCTGGACCTTAGGATCATGACCTGAGCTGAAGGCAGATGCTTAACCGACTGAGCCACTTAGGCATCCCTGGAGATGTCCATTTCAAAACTCTCTGAGTATGCCTGGTCCTCAGAAAACTGATCTGGGCTAAAACTACAGATTGAAGAGCTATCAGCATATGGCCAGCAACTGAAGCCGCGGGAATATTCCTACCACCCAGAAAGAGTGTGCGAGAGCGGGGGGAGAAACATCACAGAAGGCAGAGCAGGGGCCCAAAGACAGACGCTGTGCAACATCAGACCAAAGAGATGGACAGAGAAAGAACACCCAGAAGGGGGCTGGCGGAGTGGGAGACCCGGCGAGGCTGCCCCTGGAGCCAAAGGCTTCCCCAGGAAGTGGCAAAGGGTGCCTACAGAGGCAGGAGACCAGGAAAAATAAAGACTCAGGAGGTCCCCCTGGATTGAGGAACAGCACAGTCCTCGTGGAAGCTATGGTGCATCAACAGTGTCTGGAGAAGGATCCAGAAAAATAGATAGTAAGAGTAGTAACCAGAGCGGATACAGGGTTGAGGAAGGGAAGCATTTTTCATGGAAGGCAATCAATGGCTGTTCCTGTTTCTAGCAGGGAGCTGGGCTGCAAATCCATCCCAGGCAGGTGAGGGATGAAGGGAAGAGGCCCCTGGGCATCCGCACTGGCTGGTGCAGGAGGGGGCTGAGGACTGGGCCGCAGGGAAGGGAAGAGCAGGGAAAAGTTGCCTGGAAAAGACAGATGATGGTTTGAAACAGCCGTGAAATAATCAAGCACGGCCTGGGGAGACTAGGGAGTAAACCGCAAAATGAGATCGTGCCCACAGTGGGAAGAAACAGTGCAGACCTGGCTCTTCCCTCCTCTCCAAACAGGGACTCCTCTGAGGAGCGCTGTCAATGAGGCAAGGTTGGCCAAGTGCGGCCAGGTGGTTCCGGAGCTGGGAGAAAAGCAAAAGACCCTGGAAGCAAAAAATGTGAATCCCAGGCGAAAACCCGAGGCAGAACTGGTGTGTCAGGGGCACAGCAGAAGCAGAGGGAAAGAGGGTGGGCGGGAGACACGGGGAACATCAGATTCTCAAAAGAATTCTCTCGATCTAAGCTGAAAAAAGTCAATGCACTGCAACCACAATTTGTGAACTCCTGTTTGGAGCAAATAAGTCAATGAAGGTAGGTGTACTTTTCAACAACGCTGAAATAAAACAGTAATAATGCAAGAGTGGGATATGGATTACTATAACAAAACCATAAATCTGTTTTTTCTTTTCCTAGCTGTGACTCTTAACAAAGAAATGCCACCAACTCATTCAATGCTAAAACATGTTTTCTGGTGATTGACTCTTTTTCATTCATTTCAGTAAATGCTTAATGACTGAAGAACGGTGCTCTACTGCATCAGGACAGGCGCACAGAAAATTAACGCAGACTGAAGTTTAATTTCTCCATACATACATGAAAACGCACTGGAACTTCCAGAATAAGGAAGATTCTAGGAGAAAAGGGAATGACAGACGATTTGCCCACGTTCAAGTTCAAACAGATACCAACATCCCTGACCCCAAAGTATCCACTCCTCTTCTCCAAATTCTACCAGCAAACAGATGTGAATGCCTTATTTTCTCTTCCCTTCTGTCCTCTGCCCACATGACAGAGAATAAGTGATAGTTAGTGGCTGGTTATGGGTCCAGGTACAAGGGCAACTGTGCACCTACTCTGTTCCAGATCTATGTGCCATGCCTTTCCCATCTGGTCCACACAACAACCCAGCCAAGAGGGCAGGGTGATCCCCTTAAATAGAAGGGGAAGATGGGGCTCCGAGAGATTATGGAAATTGCCTACACTCTCATGACCACTGAAGGCTGGGGTCATGATGAGACTTCAGGCTCCTCGAGCGGTGAAGCATTGACTCTCTTAACCGCCGCCTTTGCCCCAAATTTCCCTAACTACTGTTCGGAGAGGAAGCATGTGAAGTACTTTTCTTCCCTTGGCAATGGAGACTTCTTTTATTCGTAGACTTCTGACATGTTTCATTGATTCCTTACAGATTGCGTTTATGGAGGTTTAAAAAAAAAAAAGAGCAGGTTTTTTAAAAAGTCTATTCATTCTCCAATACCCAAATCCATGATGCTTCACCAAATAATCCACAAACAAAGTTCTCAGCAACAGGTTCTACCTTCTGGCTCAGGTACGAAGAAAACAGCAAAACAGGAGAAGGTGATGTCGTAGAGTGGGACTCTATATACAAAACAAGGACCTGAACTTCAAACTAGAAGCCTCATCTAGGCATAAGAACAGCTCCCCAATGGTGTGATTTCCCTGTACACGCAAGACCAGTCAACTCAGGAGCTCCAACAGCCACTTCCGGGGAGTAGACAGAACACAGAAATTCATGGAAGGTGCCCAGCGCTGTCCTGCCTTTAGGAGCAGTCGGTGCATGGGGAAGGGATGGGGAAACGTGGACCTGCACGGGCACATTTCAGCCGTGGGCCCTGGGGCAACTTTCTGGCATCTCCATGACTGTTTCTATATCCACAAAATGAGAATATCGGAAATTGTGACTAGGACTACATGAACCATACTTGATGCATCGAGAGCATTTAATAAACACCAGCTAATTCTATTACATATGTTCAGGTTTTTCTCTTTCTGGAGGAGTATTTTTTTTTTTAAGATTTATTTATTTATCCTAGAGAGACAGAGGGGGAGAGGGACAAAGGGGCAGAGAGAGAGAATCTCAGGCAGACTCCCTGCTGAGCATGCAGCCCAATGCGGGGCTCGATCTCACCATCCTGAGATCATGCCCTGAGCTGAAATCAAGAGTCGAACACTTAACTGACTGAGCCACCCAGGTGCCCCTCAAGGAGTATTTTTTAAACTGCATGCCACTGTCCAAAAATGTTATAGAATCTATTTATTCTTTAAATTAACTTATTTTGTTAGAGAGAAAAAGAGCATGAGCTGGCAGAGAGAGGGAGAGGGAGAGAGAGAATCTTAAACAGGCTCCGTGCCCTGCGCAGAGTGGGAGGTGGGGCTCGATCTCACAACCCTGAGATCATGACCTGAGCCAAAATCAGGCGTCAGACACTTAACTGACTGAGGTACCCAGGTGCCCCTAAAATAAACTTAGAGAGTCACAACCAGCAATTCTGAAAAAAAGAAATAAAACAGAATATTGTATTCAAACATGAATAAAGTCCTATTTTGCATGACGCTTGTCATTTTTTCTCTAGCATCCACGGTAATACTGAGCTGTGCTTTGTGAATCCATGTGTCTTTCATATGTCCATGTGTCCGTGTGTCTGGCAGCAGTCTAAAGGGTATTTCTTTCCAGGGTCACCATCAAAACATTTGGAAAAACACTGATTTACAGCATGAACAATGACAGGGAGTCAGGGAATAGGCAAAGGTATAACATGACAGAAACCACATTTTAAAATGCAGACAGCTGGGGCGCCCGGGTGGCTCGGTCGTGCCGCGTCTGCCCTTGGCTCAGATCACGATCCTGGGGTCCTGGGATCCAGCCCTGCCTCGGGCCCCCTGCTTGGCAGGAAGCCTGCTTCTCCCTCTCCCACTCCGCCTGCTTGTGTTCCCTCTCTGGCTGTCTCTCTCTCCAACGAATAAATAAAATCTTTGAACATAAAAAAATAAAATGCAGACAGCTGCAGCAAAGGGAAAGCCTAAGTGGGCCCTCAGGGTAACCCAGGAAATGCCCTCGTGCGCAAGTCTGTTTACAGAGAGCTGCTACGGGAATTGCAATAATGTGAGGTTAACAACAGGCTCTTATTTCCAAAGCAAACCAAACTGCAACACTGGAAGTACAGATGTTATCTGGATGCTGGGCAAGATGAGAAAAAATGATTATGACTTACCCATCTTGCAATACTTGTCAAAGGAGACGCAGTGCCAGATTTCAAATGTTCTTAAAAACTATCTGGGTTTGGATGAGATATGAAAATGCCTCAAAACAGAAATCCTTCAATGTGGCCACAGATCCATCCTCTAACAGTTCCATTATAACCAAATCCCTGGCTGAAAAATTTAACTATCTGTACAAGAAGATAAAATGGAAAATAACTATAAACATAACTAAGCATTTCAGAATTTAGAAAAACACTTCTCTATATATCCAAAAGCCTGTTGGATGCGGTGTGCCGCAATACTGCCCTTCCACTGGGTAGGAAGGGCCATGGTCTTGGGCCCTAATACCCCCACACCCATCCCCCTGCAGAGTTTCCAGGACCCACTGGACCTACCCACCCAGAAGCGCTGCCCCTCTCGTTCTAGGCCCCACACAGCTCCCCAGAGTTTCCTGATCCAATACCATTTCCATATAGCCATTTCCAGGACATGAATAGGCTCCTCCCGGATCTGTCCCCCCAAGGGGGCCTTTGCCACCACCGGTCTGAGCTGAAGGTATGACGAAGAGGGACAGAGGGTAGACAGAGAGTGGGTATGGGAGTGGACACAATGCTCTTCACCAGGTGAGACTGTACCGCGGGAAGAAAAGAAAGCAGGCCCAAGGCCTGGGGATTCTCCAGCTGCATGCCAGCTGTGAGCCCTGGGAAGTCTGAGAATTCAAAATTCAAACTTAGCCTTCCAGGCCACTATGGAGATATCACTGTCAAGGTAGGCAGACAGAGTAAATTTTATATCATTCTTGTTACAACTGCATTATCTTTAAACATGCAGACCTCTGCTATGAGGGCCTCCGTCTGTTCTCTTTGCCTGGACCCCTGCAAACTTAAGAGGCAGGCCTGGTGCTTAGCCTGTGGGTTCATACTCCCATCCCCATACCCTGCCATTCACCAGCTCTGCGAGCTTGGGAGAGCCGCTCACTCTGTGTCTCAGCTTCCTAGTCGGTAAAACAGATAACAGCACCCTCTTCATAGGGTTGTTGTAAAGACTAAATCAATTAGTCAACACACAGTGTCGAGAACAGCGCCTAATAAGCACTTCACGCTTGCCGTCTTTAGATTATTCTCCACACAGAACTGACTGGTCACTGCAAACTTCGAACTAGGACCACAACCAGGAAGGTCTATATTTCTTCCTTCCCACTCCTGATTTTAAATATCGTGCTTTACGCCTCTCCAAAAGATCACTATTTTCTATTCCGAAAAGGACAAGTCTTCCAACTGCTGACCGGCCTGATAGACGTTCTTCTGAAATTAAATATGGGTTCATCATCTCCCCTAGCGTGGCAGAAAGCTCAGGCCTCCGGCCAGTTTGAAGTCTGGCAAATTCGCTTTCTGTGTCAATTGCATGCAATGAAAATTTGACAACATTACTAACTTTAAGTGTAAAAGGGACAGTCCCTACCCTCTGTATTCATGAAATTCAGAGCTATTAGCCAGGGACGGTCCCTCTCGATTAAGAGCAGAGGCTGACATACTTGAAGTCATCAGCCAGGAAAGGCTACCAGACCAGAGAAACTAAGCTAAAAATAGAGCCCCACCAGTGCAGAAATAGAGGGAAGAAAACAATTCTTTATATGTCTACTTAGGAGCCCACATGCTTTTTGTATTAAGGGAAGCTGTCTTGTCAGCTTGGTAATTAATTACAAACTGCCAACAACCTTCTCAATGACCAATATTCCTTCAACCTACAGTGACAGAGCAAACAACTTGAAGAGAACACTTGCCACACTGTAATGACACGCTGACAACACAGAGCCCTCTCCCAAATCTCTAGTTCGCTGTAGGTCAGAAGGTCTAAAACGGTAAATGAAATGTACAAGGAAAAGATTCAAGGTCATGTTTACCCCTTCCAATATATTTTTTTTTATATTTTATTTATTTGACAGAGAGGAATCACAACTAGGTAGAGAGGCAGGCAGAGAGAGAGGAAGAGGCAGGCTCCCTGCAGAGCAGAGAGCCCGATGTGGGGCTTGATCCCAGGACTCTAGGATCATGACCTGAGCCGAAGGCAGAGGCTTTAACCCACTGAGCCACCCAGGTGCCCCTTTCCAATATATTTTTAACCTACACATTCAATACAGTGAACATCCAATCCACCATTTCCCCCCAATTATTCTGAAGAATTTTTAAGATTTTTGATTTGCCAATCTGCTAAGGGGCCGGAACTCTCTAGCTTCCCCCCAACTACCCCTAATTAGTCTTCCCTAAAAGGAGCGCTGCTCAAGCACTGTGAATTTCAACAGCAGTGTTTCTACTAAATCTTCTCCAAATCCAAAATGGAGTATAAAGGTCAGTATGAAATAAATGAAAATTAACTGGATTCTACAGAGGCAAGACCGAGCACATCCATCCACCCAACAGTCATCCCATCTAAATCAAATAGTGTTTCTTGCAAGAGTTTTGCCAACTTCTTACCAAAAAAAAAAAAAAAAATCAATCCCAGGAACACTTCCTGTGTTGGCCAGTTTTTCTTTACGTAATTAAGATGGCTTTTTGTAAGAGCCAGGCTGGAGAAAAAATATATTTTTATAAGCCCATTAGTCATATAGTCAAGCTTCATTATATGCTAGTCATTCATCAGTAGTCCCTAATGAGGATGCTGTTGCCTCCTGCCATGAGAACATGAAGGAAAGGATGTGTTCACAATAGGCCATAAAATGTGTGAAAAACAGAATACCCCAAACCAGGAGAAAAGCCAATGAGTTCATCTGGCTCTCATTTTTTTTTTTTTTTTTTTTTTGCTGAACAGCGTTAACAGCCCTATGGACACAAACCTGCTTTAACTGAGAAGCCATCTCCTTAATTATTAATTCCCTCCATTCTCCCACCCTTCCCAAACTCCACGCCCTTAAGAGAAGTACAATACTTCATTCAGAATCGCTGTTATTAAAGACTCTCCTGGGCAATCATTTTGGCTTCAGGCATTTTTCTAGCAGACGTCTGCTACAGCTTATTTTAAATCTTCCTCCTAACACCAGGCATCTCTGCAGCCGTCGACTCGGGTGTGAACCTTAGCCCCTGAACCCTGGAAGTCACAGGGTCATGGCGGAGGGGAAGCTGGTGGATTCCTGGCATCTCGCAAACCACCCGCAGAGCTACCTTCCTTTCATCCAGGCACCTTTCCAGGTTGCCAAAGGCTCTCACTCGGCTTCCATCAATGGGAGTAACCGAGCTCGACCAAGGGGAAAAATCTGCTTCAACAAAGCCCAACGTGTGCGGCTTGGGGAAATGCAAGGATAAATTATGGGGACGCGCGTCGGGGCTGATTGCAAAAGGGAAAGCGTTCATCTCCTGATTTTGATGTAGAATTTCAGGAACCAAGGGGTCCTCTGAGATCCCCAGAACCTCTCCTCTCCGATAAGCAGCTTTCAGGTCCCTTCTCTGCGCCCTCTCCACAGAAACCGGGATTGCTAGGATCTCAGCAGTAAGAACTGTTCTTGTGGGGTTAGGCGCAGCTGGCGTGAGCCCTTCTGAGCCCCGCTGCGTGGAGCTGCCGCTGGAGCCTAGAAGCGCCCCCCGGCTCCAAGAAAGCAATGTGCTTAGCAAAACCCAGCCCTCCCTACTGCCATCCAAGAGGCCCGCACCTCTGCGGGCACCGGGCATCTGGACCCAGGCAGAGGGGTCCCAACTGTTGTGCCCCGGCGCCAGAGGGCACCCCGGAGAGAGCACGCCCTGCGCCTCGCTCCCAGAGCTGGGTCCCAGGGAGTCAGGGGCCCAGGGACAGAGAATTCCTGTGTGGGCACCGTGCGGCTAGGGAGGCCCCCGACCCACCGGCCCCGCGCTCAGGTACCTCGCAGCCATACAGCTGACCCAGCTGCTCCACGATCCACTCCTCCAGCACGAGCCGCTTCCGAAGCTCCTTGCGATCGTATTTCACTGTCACTTTTCCCTGCTGGTGGCGTCGCTGCTGCTGCTGCTGCTGCTGCTGAACCTGCCCCGCCGCGGTCGCCGTGGCCACCGGCGCCGAGTCCTCTCGGGAGGAGCCTGAGCCACTGCTCGAGCCCGGGCTGCCGCCGGCGCCGCCCCGGGGACTCTGGAAGAAAACCCGCGCGCCACCGCCGCCGCCGGCCCCACCGGCCGCCTCGCTGCTGCCCGTCGCCACCGACATGTCCCCGCGCGCGCCAGAGCCCGAGTGCTGCCCGGAGGAGGGGCGGGCGGAGCGCGCCCGGCGCCGCTACCACCTCCGGCCGGGCAGCGGCATGCGAGGGGCTCGCCCGCACCTGCTCCGCGCGCAGCGCACGCCCGGCAGCCCGGCTCCAGGGGAGGTCGGGAGGAGCCAAGGCGACAGCGAGGAGGACGGGCGGGGGAGGGCGGGGATGAGGGAGGGGCGGGGACCGCAGCCTTAAAGACGCCGCGGAGGACCCTCTCGCTCCAGCCCGGGGAGGCGAATCCCGCGCGTCGCAGGCACTGGGCCCGGGGCGTGGGAGCGGCGCGCGGAGGCGGGAATGTGTGCGCGCAGGCACGCGCGGCCGCCTGTGCGTAGACACTGGAGAGGGCTGTCTTGGGTCTGGTGCCAGAGATGGTCCGCCGCGCGGATGACCGTGTCCTCTCCTGACAGAGACGCGGAATTGCGCTTTTCGCCCCCAGCGGTGCGGGAGCGCACGCTACCCGCCGCCTCCTGCGGTGTTGGCCCCGCGCTGCCCCGGGGGCAGGGTGCCGCCGGGAGAGGGACGCGCGGAGAAAGCGAAGCTTCTCTTGCCTCTCCCTCTTCGGATGGCGGGGAAGCTTCTCTCTCCCTCCTGGCCCCACCCTCCAGCTCCAAACACATTCCTATTCATGCCACTTCCTCTCTCAGATTGTGAGAAAAATTGACTAGGCGATGTTTGTGCAATCAGGCGATCAAAGCGCCTGAGAAATTCTCTTCAGACCAGTTTTTCTCTGCTTACAAAGTGTCTGATTATTCGGAGACAGAGCATTCTTATATCTTTGTATCTAAAGGACTGCAGGCTTGATCCATCGCTTGGCTAAGAGGCTGGGGACATCCAGACAGCAAACATTTCTCTAAAGGAGTCAGTGCCGTTCACTGGGCTTAACATTTCTAACCCTGACTAGTTTGCTTTCCTCTCTCTCACTCCCCCTGCCAAGCTACCTCTTTTTACCGGGGAAAGCCACTGCACTAATTTTACTCTGAAAACATCAGGCTGCCAAGTAGAGTTACAAATGAATGAGCTTATTATAAGGTTTAGGGCAAAGAGATGGGGAGGGAAGTTATAAACAGAAAAGTGCATGTGTATGTGTGTTAAATTATAGGGAGACACTACTATGTGTCTCCCGTGCATTGCATTTCTGTTCAGGCAACAGAAAGAAACCACAAAGGTGCTCCAACACAGTTAAGTAGCTTTCAAGAACTTTTTGAAAAAGCTGGTGAGGTTTACCAGCAGCTACTCAAAAATGTTTCTCATAAGAAAAGTAGATAAAGTTGATTTCTTCTGAGCATTTTCTAGGGTATTCCCCTGTGGGATTCTAGACCAACAGCTGCAAAGGGAAATAAAAGAAGTAACCAGAAATTTTCTCCCCAGCTTGTCTGGCTCTGCAGTCAACTGGTATGCAGGTCTGCTCTACCCAGATTTATGATCACCTTTGTTCTGTTCCTTTAAGGTTTTCACCAAGAGCCTGAGAAGGGATTTTTCCCAAAAAGTTCCATGCCTGAAGTTCATCATCAAGACAAGGCAGGCCCTGAAGAGTGAAAAGAAAGGACCTAGTGGGGGATTGTGTGAAATGGGATGGCTGGCGTGGGGGGCCTGGAGTCCTATCACCATTAGAAGGGGTCAAGGCTGAAACCTTTCTGCCCCATGGAAGAAGCCAGCTGTCCTCAAGTTAGGTTCCCCACCCAACTTTTCACAGACAACTACCATGATTGGCCCCTAGAGACTGATGACTGTTTTCCACGTCACCTCCACACCCACCTGCCTGGGGCATCAGAGGTTGTTCTAAATTCTGAGTGGGTAGCCAAGAGGGTGAGCACCGCTGCTGGCCTGGAGGAAAAGGTTGGAAGGCAGTGGTGATCAATGACAGAATAAGCTTCTCTGTCTTCAGCCATCTGGCCCTGGTCCAAGTTAGCTAGCACCAGCATTAACCAGCCGAACCAACCAGGAGAATTTCAATCAAAACAAAACCAGCTAAAATTATAGTTAGCGAAGGAGAAACTACATAAAATATGCCCCTCATTCTGGCACTAGGACCCGGCTCTACCAATATTTTGAAAAATTGTGCCTGTGATCCAGGAGTATGGCAAAGAATGGAAAATTCCAACCAATTCCAGCTCTTTTGAGTCTCTGGACAATGATTTCAGTCATTAAAGAACAACTTCAAAGAGTTTATAAAAATTCACTAAGTTCTTTCTGAGAAATTCTTGTGTCAATTTTTTTTTTCACTGTGTAGGATCCTTTTTTCCTTTGTGCTTAAAACTCAGCTTTCTCTTATGATTTCAAAAATGACAGGTACTAAGAGACATGTAAGAAGAAACTTAGGGTTTTCGGCATCTTCACTTGTAGGAAAATAGCCAGTGAGGAGTCAGTTAGTGTTTTCCCTCATGTACATTGACCTTCAGTGGCCCAAATGAGTCACCTTGACTTACAATTAGGAGTTGAACTAACATGAAAGTTCCTTTTCCTGTAAATCCACTTGCCCCACCCAGGACACGATATACACTTGAAGGGAATTCCCCACCACACAGACACACACAGACAGACAGATACACACACACACACACACACACACACACATGCACACAACCACATACATGCACACTTTAATTCCATGTTTCAAAATATTTGGGAGTAAGGGGTTTATTCACAGGCCAGAGACCCTTGACATAGATGACTATATTCAGCAAAACCAACAATATTTCTCATCTTCAAGACTATTCATTTTTGTTCAAGGCAAGCACTTTCATTTCTAAACCTTTTAGACAAGATTTTTCACATGCTGGTTAATCAAAAACAATGAATGGTTTTTAGTGACTTGAATGGTCTGAGAATGTTCTAGAGCCCAAGAGATGAGCTTTTTCCTTAAGGCAGTTACTCACCACTGTGAAAGCAACCTAAGGAAGATTCATCGATATCTTTTCTTCATAGCTTCACATTT
Organism: Meles meles; assembly: GCF_922984935.1. Lineage (NCBI taxonomy): Eukaryota > Metazoa > Chordata > Mammalia > Carnivora > Mustelidae > Meles > Meles meles. Next base: position 16,770,446 of record NC_060070.1, read on the forward strand.
CCTTAAATTGCTCTCTGATTTGGAGAAAGTTTCTTTTAGGAATTATATATAGTTCCTTCATCTCTGAAAATGATCTTTATGCCCAAAGTTTGTTAAATAAGATGACTTTATCAGGGGTCCCAGTTTTCTTCACTCCCCCAGGGAAGCGAAGATTAAATACAAGTATTTATGCTCAGATGCAAATTTCCTTACTCCTTACAGACTAGATGTGGCAATAATTGTGCAACACCTGGTAATCTACCTTGAGGCTGTGATGATGATAGTCCACAGTGTCCAAGAACCTGAACAGAGAAATCTTATCTTGACTAGTCAATGTCAGCGATAAGCTTCCTACATCCGAATTCTCGCAAAAGTGCGGTAAAGCCAAAAGACAAATCAAAGTAATTTCGAGTCTGGTTTTCATCGTAAAAATAGAAGAGATTCAGTCTGTCCTGTTGGATTCTATCTGTTACCCACGGCATTTTCTGTTTTCAGAATACAGTCCATTATTTCATTATTCCTTATGCAGTGAGAGCGCTAATGTTGATAGCCTACCAATGTCATTTTTCTTTTGGCTACCGTTTCATCCTCTTTTTCTTTTCCTTCTCCAGACTCTGGGATTCTGATTGTATTGTGCATTACATTTGGAATCATAATTCCCAAGTAAACTTAGCCGCTGCTTGTATAAATAACCGGAGCAACAGCAGTCACTGTCGCCATTCTACAATTTTGTCTCCACAATTACCAGAAATTCTTACCCAACTGTTCAGAGAGGATGGGGTGGGGGTGCGAATCCAGAGCTTCATCTCATCTCTTCTAACAGAGGCTAAATGTCTTACACCTTCTTATAAGCCTACCTTATATTTTGTCTTTCTGTAACACTAGGGCCAAATTTGTCTCCAGAGGAGACACCTCGGCCCATCTGGCTGATACCTTCTTGCCCTCCCCATTTCATTGCCAAACATTTTGGAAGAGCTGCCCATTCCCCCCTTGTGTCTGTCTTCCCCGGTCACCATTCAGTCCCCCACAGTCCAGCGGCCACCACAGACTGAAGGCATCAACCAAAATCACCAAGGAACTCCATGTTGCTCAATTCAATGTGTGCCTTCCAGCTCTTACCTAACTTGACTTCCTGCCACATTTGACAATCTTGAACCTCTCCTGGCTTTTCAAACTCTCTCCTCTCTTGGCTCCCATGCCAACACCCTCCTGGTTTCCCTCCCATGTCTTTGTGTCTTGTGAACTCCTTTTCCAATACCCCTGCCTTTAAGGTAAATGGTTCCCCAGATTCAACCCTCTTCTCTTTGCTCATTCACACACTTTCTCCAGATGATTTTGTCTCCGGCTAAAGCTTCCATTTGGACAAGCTACCATCTATGTGCCACCACCCCCCCAAATCATGAGCTAGAGCAGGTTTCTGGTTGAAGCTTCAGATCTGCAGGAATACCGTATTTCCTGCCGATGCACTGAGCATATATGTGTGTAGTTAAAGTACACAGGTGTACGCCTATATCAGTTCATTAGTCCCCCCTTCTCCACTGGGGTATATTCTCAGGATACCCCCTCATGCACACCAGAAACCACAGACAGTACCAAACCCTATATATGCCGTTTTTTATTCTACACATATACTCATGATAAAGTTTAATTTATAAATTAGGCATAGTAAGAGATTAGCAACAATAACTAACAATGAGGGTCTCCTGGGTGGCTTAGTTGGTTAAGCATCTGCCTTCGACTAAGGTCATGATCCAGGAGTCGTGGGATCAAGCCCTGCGTCTGGCTCCCTGATCAGTGGGAAGCCTGTTTCTCCCTCTCCCACTCCCCCTACTTGTGTTCCCTCTCTCACTGTGTCTCTCTCTGTCAAATAAATAAATAAAATATTTTAGAAAAATAAATAAAATAATTAACGACAAAATAGAACAATTATAACAATATACTGTAATAAAAGTTGTGTGGGTGTGGTGTCTCTGTCTCAAAATATCTTATTTGTACTGTACTCAGTACATCACTCTCGTGATGATGTGAGATGATAAAAGGCCCACGTGCTGAGATGACGCAAGGGGAATGGCGTAGCGTTCGTTGTGCTGCTGTTGACCTTCTGACTTGTCAGAAGGAGGAACATCCACTTCTGGAGCGCCCTTGACCATGGGTAACTGAAACCACAGGTAAGGGGGAGGGGAGTTACAATACATAGTTCAGCGAGTGTGTGTTTGGCCACGGACTGCCCAGTAAAGGGTGCTCTGGCTCAGCATTTTCCAGACATTCGATAAAAAGCACATTTATGTCATGACCCAGATATACATGCACCCACATAACTTACCCAGATTCCATGTAATACACCCTCTACACAGCCTAGTCTCTTCTGTCCTTTTTCATTATTTGGAAGGAATGCCGGTTATGATCTACTGACTGATTTCCCAACCCACTGAAGGGTTGCAGCCCCGAGTTTGGAAAGCGCTGCTGTCAGCCAGAACTGTGCCTACGAGAACAGGTCTTGGCTCTCCTTGGTCTTCATAGCACACTCCAGGCTGGTTATTTATTCTCCTGGCACTCTCTTTCTGCCATGATTAGGTTATCAAGTGTTTTGGTAAACAACTGTTATCCAAAATGGCTGACCTAGGGCATGTGTGTGATCCTCTCGAAAGTGCCACAAGAGAACTAAAGAGGAAAAATATTCTGGACATAAAGGTATACCTTTTGCCGGACCTCCACGCTCCCCACTCAGGGAATGGTGGAAGGCCAGAGGGTAAAGATCAGGAGGACACTAAGGATTGGTAGAGCCTCCGGCTTGAGGACAGGTATGTCGTGGTAGTTGTCAGCCTGAATCTTGCCTCTGACATGCCTGGATTGAATCTGGCCTCTGCCACTTAGGCACTGTGTGACCTTGGCAAGTCACTTCACCTCTCTGTGCCTTCATGTCTCCATCTAGAAAATGAACAACAGTGCTTGTCTAACACGTTGGTCTGAGTGAAAATGAGTCACAGGAAATAAAACACACAAAACAGTGCCCTCTGTTATGCGTGAACAAAACATGCCGTAAATATAGTGGAGAGGACACACTGTTGTTCCAACAATGTCCCCCAAGAAATTATGGCCACAGGCACATCTTGACTTCAGAGATGTGAAGCAAGCAGTTGGAAATCATCTCCATAGGCATCCTGTTGCGACCTACTCTACAGGTCATTCAGTTGTTGTCCCCACTGGCAAATCCCAGTAAAGAAAGGTAAGGTGTGTCTCCAACGGCTTACTCGGTTGGGACCTGCACCTGGATGTCTTGTTGTCACCCCCAGTTAACAGATTCAACCCAAAACACCATCTTCCCCAGCTGAACCTGCTTCACTTCCAGTTTCCCTTCTGGAGGGGCTGTCTAACAACTTTGTTACACCTAGAAATTCCTGGTCTTATCCACCATGTCCAATCCACGAGTAAGCAAACCCTAATGATCCCATGCTTGTCTGGGTCCGATCTGCCCCCTCCTCTCTGTCCACACACTCTGCCTGGGTCTCTCCTATGGTCTCCTCACTTGCCTCCATACCTTGCCTTCCACTCGTTCTTTCTATTGCTCCCACAGAGAGCTTTCTAAAAGCAAATGTGATCATATCATATGCTTAAAATTCCCTCCATATTCCCTGTTCCCGTCAGGCTATAGTCCAAACAACTTCACATCGCCCATAAGGCTTTTCTTGCTTTGTTTCCCAGCACTGTTCAAATACTCCCCACTGCACCCCCAGACACACACCCCTCACTCTACCCAATACCTTATGTAGCCTGGGGTTCCCAAATACAGAATACTCCCTGCCTGCTTTTGTCTGTGCCTACAACCTCCCATGCCAGTTCCCCATGGTGCCAGCCTGACCCCTCACGCCCCCAGCTGGGGTTAGTCACCTCCCTGACTAAGCCCTTCCCACTTTCCTAGCAAGGTCTCACTCTCATGTCTGCCCCTTGGCCACCACCCATCACATCGCGCATCAAGGCTTTCTGTGATCAAGTCTCTGCTCAAATGTCAGCTCCTCAGACAGGCCTTCTCTCTGCACCTCTGGCCCCTTGCTCTCTTTCTTTCTCTTCCTCGCTCTTATGACCACTTGAAAATTATTATTATATGTGCTGCCGAAGCAAGCACCCACTTGAAAATTATATATGTAATTGTGGAAGATATTACATTTTATATATTACATGTGTATTACATAACAGTATATATTATAGGATGACGGAAGGAGTCTATTGGGTCATCGGTCCCTCCCACCAGATTATAAACCCCTGAAGACAAATATGTGGCCAAATGGAGTGTGTGTTCTCAGGACCAACAGCAGTGCTTACAACAGGGTCGGCACCCCAAACAGTGCGTGAGTGAGACTATCTCCACTTCTGGTTTGACACATTTTTTTTTCTTGATTATCCAATAAAAATATGCAAAAATGCAGATCTCATCACTCCTCAGTACAAGCCCAGTCTGGTGCTGGGTGTTCTTATAAATCATAGGAAGTTATACTTCTCCCCTCTACAGAGACACTTCTAAGATTCTTACTAGGTTTCTGTAGGAAGCAAAGGAAACGGTGGCCAGCCAAATTTCCCAAGACCTTATGCTTGAGCTGGAGTCCCCTTTTCCTCCAGCATTAGTCTTGGCTTTGGAGCACCTGGTTGGTTGGAGGTTGTTATGAGACATGGCTGAGGCATCAGGTGTAAAATCAAATTGTCATTCCAACTCTACTCCAATCAAGACTCCACCATCAGTTGGTCGCAGTCTCCCCAAGCTATTGTTTTCAAGCTGTAAAAGGAGGACTGGTCAGAAGGCCACCAGCTTAGGCCATCTGTGAGGCAGCACCATTTTTGTTTCTTTCCAGGGCATTGTGGGAGGAGGTGTGGTCTTTCCTGTGGGGCACAGCTGGTCTGTAGCTTGAACTGCCTTCAACACACCGAGTCTGACCCCTGCCCTCTGACCCCGGGCTGTACCACTGGTCCTATGACAACGTCAAATGTCTCTAGAACTTTTGAGACACCATTTCTTGAGTTCTGCACTTACCTTAGCAAGGACCAGACACTAACAGTTTGCAAGTTGGCACCAGGTCAGGAACCACGCCCTGCAAAGCACCGTGCCATTTTGTAATTACAAACGGCTTATAAACTTCAATAGTTATAATAGCAATAATAATTGGGCATTGTCCTCTAGTTAGAGAGAAAGAGCCACTGGTTTTATTTTCTCCTCTGGAAATCTTTGATAAATTCAAGCTTAGTCCAAAGCTATAAGCAATTTAAGTGGAATGGTATTGGCATAAAGACAGACACAAAGATCCATGGAACAGAATAGAGAGTCCAGAACAGGGCACCTGGGTGGCTCAGTGGGTTAAGCCTTTGCTTTCAGTTCAGGTCATGATCCCAGGGTCCTGGGATCAAGCCCCACGTCAGGCTCTCTGTTCAGCGGGAAGCCTGCTTCCCCTTCTCTCTCTGCCTGCCTCTCTGCCTACTTGTGATCTCTCTCTCTGTCAAATAAATAAATAAATTCTTAAAAAAAGAAATAAACCCACATATATATGGCCAATTCATTTATGACAAAATAACCAAGAATACACAATGAGGAAAGCATTCTCTCTTCAATAAATGGTGCTGGGAAACCTGGACAGCCACATGCAAAAGGATGAAACTAGACCAGGATCTTATTATATACAGAAAAATTAACTCAAATGGATTAAAAATTAATTCAAAATGCTTGAATGTAAGACCTGACACCATTAAACTCCTAGAAGAAAACATAGGTAGCAAACTTCTTGATATCAGCCTTGGTGATGAGTGTGTTTGTGTGTGTGTGTGTGTGTGTGTGTGCACGTGTGTGTGTGTTTTCATCTGACAGCAAAAGCATAAGTAAATAAGTGGGACCATATCAAACTACAAAGCTTCCGCTCAGCAAAGGAAATCATCAACAAAATGAAAAAAAAATGAAAAACAATCTGCTGAGTGAGAGAAAATATATGTAAATCATGTACCTGACAAGGGACTAATATCCAAAATATATAAAGAGCTCATACAACTCAAGGGCAAAAAAAAAAAAAGTCCAATTTAAAAAATGGGCAGAGAGCTGAACATTTTTCCAAAGAAGACATACAGATAGCCAACTGGTACTTAAAAAGATGTTCAACATCATTAATACAGAGGAACGCCCAACAAAACCACAAGATATCACCTCCCGTCTATTAAAATGAAAATATCGGAAATACAAGAAATACTAAGTGTTGACGAGGAAGCGGAGAAATAAGAGCCCTGATGCATTGTTGGTGGGAATGCAAACTGATGCAGCCAGTCTGGAAAACAGTGTGGAGGTTCCTCAAAAAATTAAAAATGGAGCTACCATAAGATCCGGCAATTTAACTTCCAGATATTTATCCGAAGAAAATAAAAACACTAACTAAAAATACCTGCATCACGTGTTTATCGCAGCATTATTTACAATAACCAAGATATGACAACAACCCTAAGTGGCCACTGATGGATAAAGAGTAAAAGAAAATGGGACATAGATCTATTTGCACACCTTTTTGCACATTGCTGTAGAGAAGGGCGTGAGAATCCTTGCTTTAGAAATCAGCATCCCTGTTCCCATATGAGTCTCTCAAGACTGTGGGGATTATCATGTTGTGTTGATTGTGTTGTAGTGTACGTTGCTTTGTGTTACAATGGGCTCCATCCCAGTGGACAGGGGGCTGGTTATTCATGAAGGGCTTGACATTCCCAGTGTCAATTGTCTCAAGATCTGGAAGGTCCTTCTTCTGTAAAGCGAACTCTAGTTGCTGCAGAGGGGGATAGGAGAAAATGTATTTCCTTGGCCTTGTGATTACACTGGAGAAGATGTCTAAAACTAATTCTGTTCTGCTTACGGTGTCCTCCATGGGTCAGTGGACCCACAACAGGGTCAGCAGGTCCTGAGCTAGTCTTATCTGGAGCAGATGACCCAGGGTGAGAATATTTTGAGTCTAACAATAGCAAAAGATACTCATCACTGACCTCTATTAGGTGTCAGGCATTTTATTATAAATGTTATCTCATTAAACTTCCTACAATCCCACATAATTATGTACCTACAACAATGATGACTATGTTCATTTGAAAGATAAGGAAATCGAGCTACCAGCCCCTAAGTAACTCCTACCTCCAACCTAAGGTTTTATAGGAAGTGGAGCTGGGATCTTATTTTGCATCTGCGGGCCTAGTTAATAATAAAATCTGACTTGAATGTCCCCTGTCTGCCCTCAGTTCTGTGCAGGGGTGTTAGGACAGGGCTATGTTTAGGGCAAGGCCACTGTGTTATGGGAACACAGCATCCCCTTTCCTTCCATTTTGGCTTGGTTCCGTGGATCCTGGAGTCATTGTGAGAGACCCTCAGGGGACAATCAGCCTCAGAGGAGCCTAAGCCCACCCCTCCCAAGATTGCTAGTCTACTTCCAATCTAGAGGAGCCAAGTTTTGTTTTTATTGATGAAGACACTTTTCCTGTCCCCTTCTCTTCTTTGAAAACTGATAACCTCTGAAAAGATCAGCAATTATATATGGCATCTGCTGGCTGTCCAGTTCCATGTTCCCTGCCACGTGGGAGGCAAACCCGATGCTAGGCCCACCCCCCACAAATTAGGTCAAAGCCTTCGGAGGCCGGGACTGGGTGCTGGTGCTGCTCGGAATTCCCGGGTGATTCCCCCGTGCAGCTGGGGCTGAGGACCACCGCCGCAGACCATCTGGGGACAATCCAATGTGTGACAACTTTCTCAGCCTTCCTCCATTCTTTCCCACTCTTAACTCTCCTCTGGAGTTTTGCTCCACCAAAACTTTGGAATCATCATCATTGACCCTGCAAAGTGCTTAATCAAGTATGCCAATTTCTCTAAAAACTGCACTATTCAGTCACAGTGTGAATTTCACCATTCCATCTGAAACCAGCGAAGCAATTTGCCCACTGTTTTGATATATAAAGCGAAGATATTTATTGATAGAAAAAACGCCTTGATTATAGGGGCACCTGGGTGGCTCAGTGGGTTAAGCTGCTGTCTTCCGCTCAGGGCATGATCTCAGGGTCGTGGGATCCAGTCCTGCATCGGGCTCTCTGCTCAGCAGGGAGCCTGCTTCCCTCTCTCTATCTCTGCCTGCCTCTCTGCCTACTTGTGATCTCTCTCTGTCAAATAAATAAATAAAATCTTTAAAAAAAAACAAAAAAACCCACCTTGATTATAGAATAATAAAGGGATTAGAGTTATATGATGGTATAAATAAGTAAATCCCTCATATCACCAAAAAAATCTAATTACCTAGCTAGGAGGGGAAAACATAAACCTTCTAGAGTATGGTCTATCAGAACCATGTGTAGAAAATCGTATCGAGGGACACCTGGGAGACTCAGTCCGTTAAGTTCTGTTAAGAGCTTAACTGTTAAGTCTGTTAAGCTCCTTCAACTCAGATCATGATCCCAGTCCTGGGAATGAATCCTACATCGGGGTCCCCACTTGGTGGGGAGCCTGCTTCTCCCTCTGCCTGCCACTCCGCGTCCTTGTGCTTTCAAATAAATAAATAAAATCTTGAAAAAGGAGAGAGAGAAAAGAAAATCAAACTGATCCTAGGAATCATAACATGTTGAAAAAGTAGAGAATGGCATGTCTTTCTGGCTTTCATATTTAAGATAACAGAAAAATCCATTGTGCTGTGTTGCATAAGTAATGTTTGGAAAACAGACCAAATTATAACGTTCTATGTCATGGTACAGCAATAATACTACAACCCAGAAAATGAGCCAAGCAGTAGGTGTGCCTGATGCCCTCAGTGTAGACAGTCAAGCAGTAAACTGTGGAATAAGTAATAAACGTCATTAACTTCCTCTGCCCCAACTGCCCAACCCATAGACAGAGAAAATTATTATTATTATTTTTTAAGATTTTATTTATTTATCTGACAGACAGAGATCACAAGTAGGCAGAGTGGCAGGCAGAGAGAGAGGAAGGGAAGCGGGCTCCCTGCTGAGCAGAGAGCCCAATGCGGGGCTTGATCCCAGGACACTGGGATCATGACCTGAGCTGAAGGCAGAGGCTTTAACCCACTGAGCCACCCAGGCGCCCCGACAGAGAAAATTATTAAAAATTACATAAATCCCCTTTGGCTGTCTGAACCCTTCTGAAGGTTTCATATAGAAAAGCCCAGAAAGGCTGCAGAGCATAATGAACGGAGATAAGCCTTAAGGAACTTCCAAAGCTGTCACTGTATGTATCGCAGAACTGCGATGATAATCATAGCCATCGTTTCAGAAAATAAAAATGCTGGTACATTCATGCTCCTGGCGAACCAAGAAATGTGGAGTCTTTCCGCCAATGAGGGTGAGGATCTAATTCGCCTGTTGTGCCTTATCCCCTATTCCATCCTATACAATCGGTCAGGCTGGGCCGTCTGCCATGGCTAATCCCGGCATGCAGCGGTGGGTTGGTTCCAGGCTGTGAGTCAAGCTGTGAGTGGGTGATGTGTGTCCTTCTTCCCAATTTCTGGGTCCCCCAGGGGCATATTGCAAGTGCCCTGTCCCTCCATCACAGCATTTCACCTGCAGAGATTTTCACAAGGCTCTCCCCTGCCACATGCCTTCTGCTCCTCCCCTCCTCTCTGCCCTCCAGCTTCCCAGCCCCCATCCCCCACCAGTCCTCTTTCTCATCTTTCAGCACAAATGCAGATATAATTAGCCAGGATGAAGCCATCCTGAAGTAGGGTGGGCCCTTAATCCAACATGCCTGGAGACCTTATAAGAGGAAAAGAGACCCAGGGACACAGACACCCACAGAAAAGACCGTGGGTGACAGAGACAAAGATCGGAGTGACGCACCTCTGAGCCAGGAATGCCAAGCATTGCCAGGAGCCCCCAGAAGCTAGAAGAACCAAGGAAGTCTCTTTGCCCAGAATCTTCAGAGAGATCATGGCCCTGCCAACAACTTAATTTTTTTTTAACTGTGAGCTTCCAGAACTGGAAAAGAATAACTTTCTGTGGTTTGAAGCCACCCAATTTGTAGTACTTGGTGAGTCTAGCCCTAAGAACTAATACAGAGTTGATAAAAGCAAAAGTGTCCCTGGTGGCGGGCCAGAGCCTCCTGCAGACTCGAGGCGGGGATGAGTTTCTTCTCCAATGTCAGCTCAGCGGGCCACTTAGCATGAGGCTTGGAGCTGGGCTAGGAGGCCATGTCCATGCTCCACAAGGAAGAACGACATCAGGCACTAGCATCGTCCACCATGGACTGCAAAGAGAGAGGGAAAGCTCACGCCCATCCTGCTGGTGGCACTTCCCAGGCTCACGGCCCATGTTTTCTGGTCAGCGAAGCCCACTCATTCCTGATCCCTCATCCATGGTCCTACCACGTTGCAGAGTTTTCTGTTTTTCACTTTATAGGGAAAAAAAGGAAATAAATACAACATAACACACTTAAAACTAGAAGTTAACTTTTTCAAATATAATCCGTAAGAAAAGGTGGAATTATTCATTCTTATACAAATGGACTGAATGTCAGCTGATTTCTTAATTACTGGAAACAAGATCTGGCAAGAGAGGACCAGCTTGTAAAAGTTTAAATAGATAAGACACAAAGTCAAGTGGTTCCCTAAAATTTGTGAGGCTGGAAAAACACCGTCTCTAACCAATAGGGTTAAGATGATAAATCTCGGAAGAAAAACAAAGAATGATTTGGCTTACTTGGTACCCCTACTATCTAGCATGGTATTTGACAAGTAGTAGATTTAATAATGACTACATGACTACATATGTTAATTAAAAAAATTTTATTTAAATACCAAATGCTACTTGGACATAAAAATACCATCTTGATAAGATGTAACTCGCTATACTCTTTCACTCAAGCTTATTAAGAGAGGAACATTGAGAATCACGTCAACATTCTGAAAGTCAATACTCAAGGAGAATATTAATACTACCACTGTAATAACAACAGCGATCCTCATGTACGCTCCTAAATGGCAGCTACTTTCCTGATTGCTTCTCTACATCTACTGACTATGCAATCGTCACAATTCGTTATTTGTAGATGAGGCAACGGAAACACAGAGAGGTCAAGTACTCACCCCAATGTAACTTGCCAGGGTAGCTCCCAATACTATGCAGCCTCTGATCAGAGTCATTCCTCCTCCAGCAAATCCTCCGGGAGTACTCATTCAATGCAAGTCTGGCCATTGCACCGAGACAAGCACCACGGAGTCGCTGCAGGGAAAATTACTCCTGGTCACAACACACCTACGTTCCTGCAAACGCCAGATTTGGACATGCTATGACGACCTTCAGAAAGCTGATGTTCAAACTCAGCAAGCTTTCACTTCCTTAATTCTCTCTCCCCACTGAGTAAGGCAAGCACAGAGGAGCCTCTCCAGTATCACACACCATGAACAAGGTATGAAGCATGGTGTGATTGGAAAGGACCTGGAGATGTGACTTGGTCTTCCTGCAGGAGAAAAGGCAGTGATGACAAATAAATTAATTTAGTTTATTTAAAAAGCTGAACTGTTTGTCTGCTTAAGTGGCTATCTTTGCAGATGTCACATGGCCCCTGGACATGGTTAGAATGGCCAGATTGCAACTAAATTTTAAACAGACAGGTGAGGGCACAGCAGAGATGGTTCTATTTGCACGATGAAGTGACGACTTCCTTTTGCCAAACCTCCTGCAAGTTTAAGTAAATGTTTTTTAGTACAAATGAGAAATTAGAATGGGATGGAGGGGGTTTTTGCTAATGGGGATGCTTTACCTGATGGGGCCATGATAATATGTGGAGCGTGTTTATTTATGGACTCCTGGAATGGGCTCCCAGGACACCTGCTAGGTTAGAGTTAGTCGGTTGAGCCTTTACTGACATTCAATGATATCTTAAAACTATTCAGAAGTACTGTAATCAATATATTCATTTTCTGGGAAATAAATACCTTGCATGGATTTTACATGGTACTTGTCCCCATCTGGCCATGAGCCACATGCTCTGCTTATGCACCTGCTTACTATCTGTAATGCAGTGTGTGTTCATGAGAAGAGCTAACTGCTATGGCCAAGACCCAAAATACATAATGGTTCCACCCTTCCAGAAGTCTGTGCTGGGCTCCCATATTAACTCTGGTTGGATGAACAGCCCTCCTCCACAGCAGCCCCTTTCCATGCAGTCACTTAAAAGAGACTCAGGCTATGAAAATTCTGTCACCTCCAACTCTGACTTTCAAGGGAGTCCCGGGTGTGGAAAGCAAGCCTTTCCAGAAAATGAAAGCCTGGAAGACAGCGTGGGGTAGGTTTCCACAGACCAGACCAGGAGATTACACACGTCACATTCTGTTGGGTAGGATTTTGTCACAGGCACCACTCCTAAACGCAAGGTGTGAAATTTGATGTGTAAGAAATATTTATTGGGTCATTTAGATGACCAGAGTATATTTCTTTTTTTTTTTTTTTAAAGATTTTATTTATTTATTTGACAGAGAGAGATCACAAGTAGACAGAGAGGCAGGCGTATATTTCTTATATGTATTTGGGTTTCCTCCACAGTTCCTGTCTCAAAGCTCTCCAAACCCTTGCGATGCCTTAAGTGTTGAGAATGATAAAGGTATCTTCTGTTATGTTAGTAACATGGCTTTGGAAGCTCACCTGGGGATGGGGACTGGTGGCCCCTGGAGTCCGCCCTGTGAATACAAGGTTGGAACTTCGGGTCTCACTCCCTGACCTCTGGGGAGAGGCAAAGGACTGGAGGTTGAATCAACTGCGGATGGCCAGTGATTGAATCAACCACGCCTAGCTAAGGAAACCTCCATAGAAACTCCAAAGGGCAGGGTTTGGAGAACTTCCGGGTTGATAAACGCTTGGTGATTTGGAAAGGGTGAAGCCCCAGGGAGTGCATGGAAGCTCCACACCCTTTCCCCACACCTCGCCCTACGCCTCTCTCCCATCTGTCTGTTTCTGAGGTACACCCTTTTCCACTAAACCCGTGCTCAAGTAAAATGTTTCTCTGAGTTCCGTGAGCCCGCCTAGCAAATAAATCAAACCCAAGGATATATGGGAACCTCTGATTTATAGCTGGTCTGTCAGAAGTACAGGTGACACCTGGAACTTGCAACTGGCCTCTGAAGGTTGAGGGGGGTGTCAATTGTATGTGACTGAACCCTTAACCTGTGAGATCTGGTACTATATCTAGGTACTATCAGAATTGGGTTGAGTTGAGGGCACCAGGGTGGTTCAGTTGGGTAAGTATCTGCCTTCAGCTCAGGTCATGATCCTAGGGTCCTGAAACTGAGTCCCACATTGGGTTCCCCACTCTGCGGGGAGTCTGCTTCTCCCTCTAGCCCTCCCCTCTTCTTGTGTGCTCTCTAATGCCCTCCACTCAACCCAATTCTGACAGTACCCGGATATAGTATCAGATCTCACAGGTTAAGGGTTCAGTCACATACAATTGTCCCCTCTCCCCCACCCCACCTTCAGAGGCCAGTTGCAAGTTCCGGGTGTCACCTGCACTTCCGACAGACCAGCTATAAACCAGAGGTTCCCACACCTCCTTGGGTTTGATATTTGCCAGACTGGCTCACGGAACTCAGAGAAACATTTTATTTACTCGAGCACAGGTTATTTATTCGAGAGAAATAAATAAAATATTTTAAAAAAAAAAGAATTGACTTGAGCTGAATTCTCGGACACCCTGCTGGTAAGAGAGAATTGCTTGGTGTTCTGTGGGAAACACACACACACACACACACACACACACACACACACACACACACACACGCTGGAGTTGGGTCCAGGAACCTAAAAGGCAAGGACACCTTGGACACCTGGGAAATAGAGATCAGCCATGAAGTTTCCAGGGAGAAATGGGGAACATAGGCTTTGATGAGCCCCCACTAAGGGTCTTTGCTACATAGAGCTGTGAGATTATGAATAAACCCTGAACCTTAAGTCTCACTTGCAATAAAGATGTTCCATTCTGAACAATGTAGCTATAGGAAGAGTTTTAGTTGCTACTTTCAAGTTCTATTTTTAGACCTTTTCTGGACAAATAAAAACTGACAAAAGTCTTCATTATTGCAGTAACCCTATTAGGCCCTGGCATCAGAGAAACCTGGATTAGAATCTGGGCTTTCTCAGTAGCTGCTGGATCTGGGAAAGATATTGAATTTTCTTAGCCTCAATAAAATGGGTGCAAGAATAGTAACTGTCACATTGAGGTCTTACAAGGATGAAATGAAATCATGGGGTTAGACTCTGTATTATGGAGTGATTAGCAAGGGGCCTGGCATGGCTGTTCCCACATTCTCCTAGGAGATCTACCACCAATCGACAGAATTCTGATTTCGCTGAATAGCACAGTATTCACTCTCTGCTCAGAACACCAGAGCTACTGGGCGTCCATCAATAGTTTACATCTCCTTAAAGCATCCAGTCTCAAAAATACCATCTTGATGAGGTGGGGGTCCCACTTTGGTTAAGCTCTGCCAGGACCGGCTCTACCATCTGGGGCAGGTGCCTAGTGTGGGGCCCTTGTTCAAAGGTTAGTAATAATTTCAAGAGCGTTAAACCTTGCATGAGGCCCTTCCAAGCGTGGTTGCTGTGTGACTGCTCAGGTCACACACGCATAAGGTCAGCCCTGAGCGCCACCCATATTGCCCCAAACGGCTGCCTCCCCAGAACTGATTTTCTATGACTTCTAAGGAACTTCCCAAGCAACACAGCTTCTGATTTGGTTAGAAGCGTTGACATCAGCCTCTCTGTGAACCATGTTTCATCAGGTCCAAGCTCATCGCTTACTTCTGTCCCTTTCTTTTGGTTCCAGACATGCAAGTTCTGAGCCGAGAATCCTGACTCCGACTTCCTCCTAAGAGGCCCCAGCCACCAGCCACCCAGGGGCCCGGTGGCTCCTTACCCCTGCCAGCAAGGCCTTCCTCAGTCTCCAGCCCTCAGGGCCCCAAGAAGGGGAGGACAGCCAGCCTGTTGGCGTTTTAAACCCAGAGAATATTCCTCATATCTTCCAAGATCTATTCGGGCCCCACATGGTCACATCTTCAGGTTTTCAGGAGAAACCAGAAGTGCAGATTTTTTAAATAGGAAATCTCTGAATTCTAAAATGTTGATGACTAAATGAAAGTTTAGGAAAACTGCAAGCAGAACGGAAGATGTCTGTGAGCCCGAAATTGCAACTGTCCGACTTTGTCTCGTCTGAGGACCCCACACCACCTTAAAGACGCTTCTGGTCACACACACACACACACACACACCCCACACACCCAAACCCCTCCTTCAGGCTGCACTGGCCTCCCCCACTGCTGCTGGGGGCTCCAGAAAGTGCAGACGCTCCCCCTGCCTACGGAGCATCTTAGGATGTCCGGGGCTCCCTCTGAAGAAGCAGAAGGGGCCCTGGGGGCGCTCTGGTCTCTCTGTTCAGCTCATGAGTCAGGGGAACCCGGAGGAGAAGGTAAGAAGGTGAAGCCCATGGTGTCCTAACAGACCCAGGGGAGGCTGGCCTGGGAGGAAGCTTGCTGGCGTGGGTAGTAGAGGCCAGTGGGGAGAAGAGGTGGAGCCTGGAACAAGAGCTCCAGAGAGAGGATGGGAACACGTGGGACCCGTGCGCGTGGGGAGGGGGGGCGGGGTGGGGGATAACAACAGGACAAGCCCACCCACTTCCGAGTTTCACCCCAGGCCGTCCTCAGATGTCCAGGCCACCTCAGAGAACTGGGGACAGACAATAAAAGCCTTTTTGCCCTCCCCCACTGCCCCGCAGATGGTTTGTGCACCTGGAGAACAGTGTTCCCTTCCAGACGTTCCTACCCAGGAGTGAGAACGTGACTCCTGACTGTGAGTTCGGATTGCTAGCTGTGAGCTGGAGGCTCCAAGGCCTTGGCGCGGGTGAGAGGCACAGAGCGCTCTCCTACCCCAGCAGCTCCAGGAGGAGCAAACACTTTAGGATTTGTTCATACTTTCACTGTGGGTTTCTGTTTGATTAATTCTGCATTCCCAGGAAGTGCCTGTGGCAGTTTCAACAACACAATAGCTCTTGTGGAGGTGTGGGTGGAGTGGATTTTGGGGGGGGGGGGGTTGACAGCTTTGAGGGCACCTGATTGATGCCAGGAATAGGAAAAGGCAGTTGGCCCCATTCTGTCCCAGAAGCATGCTGTGCCACCAAGAGCCAGTCTGAGCAGGCCAGCCCTGGGGGACTGGGGAAGATGGGGCAGGAGCTAGAGGGGCAAACAGCTGACCCTACCCCACAGGCTCAGGCTGGCGGCTTTCTCTCCCAGACCATGGAGCCTAGGACATTATTAGGACAGAGAGGTTAGGGCCACGTACGGGCTGGCCTGGAGTGGAGCATGAGCCTCAGAGATGATCTGAGCTTCCAAGGAGGACTGGAAGGACTTAGAACCCTCGGTGGCCTCTTACACCCTAGGGCTCAGATAAGTTATCAGACTGCCTAAGGCCACTGTTAACTGATGTTTAGCGACGTTTGACCGGCTCGTCCTAAGTGAGCATTGGTAGATTAAAACCCTAACTGATTTGAGGTGGGCGAGTGATAGGGGTTGTCTGTATTCTTATACTGGAATTATTGACATCATTCCAAAAAATCTATCCATGCAATATGGGGTCGAGTGAAAATTTGCCAATATGGCATTTTGCAGATTCACTCAAAGCAAATGAGGTATATTTTCTTGCCTAAATTACCCAGTATGGTTTGAACACTGACTACATTAACCATACAGACTTTAACTTTCATTTCTCTCTAAATTGTATAGCTCCGTGGCAAATGTTTAAATTAGAGATGGCGTGTGTTAGCAAACATTTTAAAGGAAACGCGCGTACCCTTAAAGTATTTGTTTCAATTTTTAGCTTTCTAAAGTAAGAGAATTAATCCTTACAGAATCTCATGCAGTGTTTTCCATAATCCTTGCCTCTAAAGCAATGCAGAATTTCCGCTAATTAACTGAATGATTCAAATGCACCGGTCAGGATCGCAAAGATCCAGCTTATGACTGTGCCCAGTGTGCGAGAGCGTAGAGAAGGAAGAAGGTAGAGAAAGGGAAAACAAGGTGTGGGGAGATTCAGTGTCTCATCTTGTTTCACCCTTGTATGGGCTTCTCAGCACATTTTCTCTCCTTCTGGGTTTGATGAAGAATGTCTTCCACAAGGTTCTTCAAAGTCGTGCCATCCCCAGCGAAGCAATCAGGCACGCTGGTAGACATAAGAGGCACAGAGGTCCAGGTTGACCTGGGCTGGTGGGCCCTAATGGCAGTAATAATGCATCTGAGGGAGGGGTCAAGGTGGCCCTGGGGAGGGAGCAAACAGAGTCTTGTCAGGGGAGCAGGTAGGACAAGCAAGCCAGAAGGCAGTGCCAGGGGTCCAGGCACGAGTGAAGCAAGAAACTGAGGCAATCTCTCTATGCTGAGCATTTGACCAAACCATGATGACT
Source organism: Meles meles (assembly GCF_922984935.1). Lineage (NCBI taxonomy): Eukaryota > Metazoa > Chordata > Mammalia > Carnivora > Mustelidae > Meles > Meles meles. The sequence continues at coordinate 16,787,859 of NC_060070.1, forward strand.
TTTCCTTTATACCGCTGAGTTTTACTTCTACCAAATGAATAGTCATATGCTACATATCGCTAAAAATTGATAGGACTGAAAACACAAGACTATGGATTCACAAAGAACAAGTAAAATCAAACTGCACAAGGCATGTGTATTTGTTGTCTACTGCCACACAGCAGATTACCTCAAAACTTAGTGGTTGAAAACAAATATAAGCATTTATCATCTGACCCAGATGGTGTAGGTCAGGATTTGCAGAAAAACTTGGCTGAGATGGTCTAGCTCCCATCTTTCCTGAATTAAAGACAAGATGTTGGTTGAGGCTGTAATCATCTGAAGTCCTAGCCAAGGATGGAGCATCTACTTCCAAGAAGGTTCACTAACATCGCTGTCAAGTCGGTGCTGGCTGTTAGCAGCAGGCCTCCATTCATTGGCACATGGACCACTCCAAAGGGTTACTCCAGGTCCTCACAACCTGGAGGTTGGCTTCTCCCACAGCAAGTGATTTAATAGGGCAAGGTGGAAACCAGAATGTCTTTTATAATCTAACCTTGGAAGTTATACCCCATCAAAACCACAATATCCCATTGTTTAACATGGGATTGCTCCCTTATTAAGTGGGGCATGGGAGAAGAACCAGAAATACCAGGATGCAAGGACTATTGGAGGCCATCTTGGAAGGATGGCTGCCATACCATGGGAAATGGATGTGTGGGTAAGAATTCACTTAACACACATTCTTGAAGGAAAATGATCACCTGAAATCTTCAGAAAATTCGTACAAGTTTCAATTCCATCCTGCATTTGAACCAGAAACCCTTGTGGCAGGAATGACCAAATTCTACATTCCTTTTAGCTCCCTGCCCACCCATGAGAGATGAGGGCTCAGGCTTCATAAAATACTCAAAGATCATTGCAGGGAAAAAGGCGGGAACACCAGCTTTCTCTTTTCTTTCAATTTGCTGGAAGTATATCACCACATGCTTGAAAATACCACCAGGATAAAAGACTGCTCTTAATCAATGAATCAAAGCTGAGGAATAATTGAAATCCACTGAAACTCAGTTCTAATACAAAAGCCAAAGAGAAATTTGCTGACATAACACAGATAAGAAGTGATAGCATCAAACTCAGAGAAATGGAAGAGATAAAGGAATGAAGAAAAAAATGTTCTGATGTTAACAAAGTCATTTTCACTCAGTGTGATTGGGAATTCTAAGCCATGGTGGCCAAAGTGAGAAGGGGGAACATTATTATTTTCTGTTAAGTAGTAATGCGTTCAAAGAAAGTTTCAATTAATTGCAAGTGACATCTATAAATCACAATTATGTGAAATCCACTGGTGCTTATTATCTATAGAGGAGATCTAAAGACAAAGAAAACATGGTCCCCATGTTCAGGGATTTTATACTTCAGGGAGAGAGATAAACAAACAAGATACACACATAAGCAAACCGTGAGTCCCCAAAGGAAAGTATAGGCAAGGGATTTGGGGAGTATTGAATGAAGATGAACCGAGGAAGCCTTCCCAGAAGAGGTAGCAAAGGAGGGAGGCATTGAAGGATACACAGGAAGTAGACAGGGAGGACCACAGGGGAGAGGGTTTGGGAAATAGAGTGATTCCAGTGGAAGAGCTTAAACAATGAAACAGAGATTGGCAAATGCAGGACTGGTTTGGAGAAACCATCTAGACTGTCAGTAGAGTAAGAGATTGGAAGTAGTCAGGATAGAGGGTTGCCCTTGATGGGAGAAGAGAGTGAGGGTGTGCACTGGGATTAGAAGGGACCTTAATGCCATGAATTTATGGGAAAGCCATGGAAACCAGATTGGCAAGATTAAATCCCAGCCCTGTCACTTATCAGCTGTATGAATTTGAACAAGTTACCTAAATTCTCTGTACCTCAACTTCTTCACCTAAAAAAAGGGGATGAAAATAGTAGCTACCTTATTGGTTATGCAATTCAATGACGTCATATATGTAATGCGCCACAGGAGTGCCTGGAGCAACGAGCCGCTGTCATCATCATCTTCCTCTTCTTTTTCTTCATCATCATCATCATCACTATCATTTGTTCTGCGAATAGAAAGTAGGGCAGATCTGTGGAATGTTGCAAAAGTAGCATGGAAAGGACTAATGACCTATCAGATGTGGAATTATGAAGTGAGAGGAGTGCAAACGGATGGTTAAATTTATATTCCCAGATGAACTGAGAGGATAAAGATTGCACTGATCATGCATGATGAACACAGTTAAGCTAAAGAAACAAATTAAAGCCTCCAAATCCTAGGCTTAATACAGTAATGAATTATTTCTCACCTGGGAGACATCCCTGCACTGGGTTGTGGGAGGTTTCAATCCACTCAGTCACCCAGGGAGAGGGAATGCCCACCATCTTGGAGCTCCAGCTCTGGAAGAGTAGCCTCCCTGATCACTGTGACAGGGAATAAGATTGGTGTCACTCACCAACCAGATCACTGCTGGTCCCACCTAACCGCAGGGGAAATTATATGGATATTCAGTGAACAGTGAATAAATGCCTCTGAGGGCCATGGAATGAATGAATGAGTTTGAACAAGGAAAGAATAAATTTGGTTTTGGATGGTGTGTTAGTCCGCTAGGGCTGCCATAAGAAAATGCCAAAGCTTGGATGGCTTAAACAATGGAAATTTATTTTCTCAGTTGACCAAGGTCAAGGTGCCAATAGCTTTATTTATCCCTAAGACCTCTCTTCTTGGCTTACAGATGGCCTCCTTCTTGCTGTGTCTTTCTTCTGTGCCCATCCCTAGTGTCTCTATGTGCATCCGAATTTCTTCTTCCTACAGGAACACCAGTCCAGTTGGATTAAAGGCTCACCCAACAGCTTCGCTGTAACTCGGCCACCTCTTTAAAGGTTCTATCTACAAATATAGTCATGGTCTGAGAAATGAGGAGTTGGGGCTTCGACATATGAATTATCGAGGTGGGGGCCACAATTCAGCCCATAACAGATGTGCTGAGTTTGGCCCAACAGAAGCAATCATCTCACGGTTGCCTTAAGAATAAATCATTTTTGTCAGATGTTGGGAAGTTTTGCCTTAAATCAAATGAGTCCATTCAATCTAAGGATCAGTGATCATAAATGCTATTTCTGTCCAGTTTCTAAAAGAACCAACAAGTTAAACACCCTAACCATGCAACAAAAGTAAGTTTTCCTGTTAGGTAAAGAGAGAAAAACCTGACTTCTGGAATACACATGTGTTAGTGAAGAATGGAACTCATTCACAGCTGGGAAGTAAGTAATGGATTTAACCTGGCATTCATTAAAGAAATTGAGGCCACACTGATGATTCTAATTAAAATAAAATTATTCTCCATGTCACACAGTAAATACTGACAGAAGGCAACACGTCCATGCTTACTTCCTTAATGGCTTTTGTTAGCCCCTGACTGGACTCTCTCCCAGAGATTTGTCCTTTCTCAATCTACAGGCTGCACACACTTGAAAGAACAGTGTCAAATTCAGTCCTGAGTAATGTACAGAATTGCCTAACTAATACGTTGTCACAACTGAAGCTAATATAACATCCTATGTCAATTATCCTTCCATAAAATAAATAAAAATAAAAAAATAAAAAAATTCAATCATACAAAGTAAGCCAAGAAAAAAAGGTGACTGAATTTCCTTTCGTTCACATGTTTTGACATCACAGAAAAGTAGCTGATAACTAGAGTTATAAGAAAAGGTGCACTGTGAACCTTCAATGAAACTCCAGTCCGGTTGCCCCCTGCATTTTGAGGGGACTATATCTTCCACATTTTATGTCTCTCAATGCCTCTGCTCAAGCTGAACATAGCTGGCCCATGGGAAATCTATGTTATTGCAACATTAGCAATAGCTTACATGTTAACTGCTTTCCAACAGCCACTCAGTTAAACCCCCCCTACAAGGGAGTTTGACCAAAATCATCTTTTTTTCCTCCCAACCGGCAAGTGAAACAGGAAATTAAGGTCAGGCTAAGAGCCAAGAAAGCCCTGCTGGACAGTGACTGTCTTCTTTGGGTGTGCCTTCCTGTGGTGTTCATGAAGAATGTTCTGTGTTGTAGTCAAATATCACCACCACACTTTCAGACACCACTAAATGCATACACATAGTCACAGTGCAGCATGTCATAAACACTTGTGTATGGGGGACCAAGAGCAGTCCTGAGTGTCTAAGAGCCCACCTCTCAGAAGGTTACAAGTAGATAAGCCGTGGTAGGAAGGAGAGGGAATCACATCACAATTACGGTAGACTTGGTGAACAAGCAAGAGCCAATTTTGGTAATTGTCATAAAAAACCTCAGGTCCCATCCAGGCAACTTCTTTTCTGTTGGTTGAGGACTGCCAGACCACGTGACTTCTCCTGTTTCATGCCCCACCCTCACCCCCCTACTCTGGGTCTCTGGACAATCAGTGACGTCCTCCCAGAGTCCTCCCAAGACGATTGGCAGAAGAGACTAAAAGCAGAGCAACAGTCAGGAGGCCTTTGTGGCTGCAACCCAGAGCAGAGGATATGAGGGCCTGGACTAAACCACCTCAGTGAAGAGAACAGAGAGAACAGACTTACAGATAGGAAGGGGTGGACTTGGGACTTCACAGCCGGTTGACGGTGGGAAAGGGTTCCAGCCCTGTGTTCCAATCATATGCTTCTGACCAGGCAAGAGGGCAAGATTGTTGGTGTTGATTTCTGTCTCCAGTAAGTTGCATGGCAAATTCTAGTGGAAAGATTATTTTTTTTTAAAGATTTTTAAAAGATTTTTTTTAAGATTTTTTTTTTTAAGATTTATTTATTTGAGAAAGAGAGAGAGAGCAAGCATGTGGGGGGGAGGGACACAGAGAGAAGGGAGGAAAAAGTCCTGAGCAGACTCCATACTGAGCATGGAGCCCAAGGTAGAGCTCAATCCCACAACACTGAGATCATGACCTGAGCTGAAACCAGGAGTCAGAGGACTAACCAACTGAGCCACCCAGGTGTCCTTCCTATAGGAAGATTCTTAAGGATAATAAAATAAATGGACCCTCAGCTCAGAAGAGAGACTGAGATGAAAATTTTGAGATGGGAATCATACAGACATCTGGACTGCGGACAGGCTTTCGGGGACAATATGTGTCTTGTGAGGCACCACCAGGTGATGGCATTCAGAAGTGTGATGTCTTGGTAAATCTTCAATTGGAACATTGTGTTGTTTTTCTAGTTCTGAGTAGACATATTAAGAAGATTTTACTGTACTAAGACTACTACCAGGAAGAAATAAAACAAGGCTGAAGCCAATATCTAACTAAATATTTTCAGTCTTTATCTTGATGACCAAACCATTGTCCCATGCAATAACCTTGTATGGTGTTACTGCTTCTCCATCTGCATGGGACATCTTATTTACCACTTTGGACCCCCTCAACCTCACCTGTCTTTTGTTTCAGCCTCCACTAGGGTACCCACTGATGACTCCAGTCAGTTCCACCTACACCTCAATGCTCTTACCGCCCAAACTAGTGTCTGTCTGTGGACGCAGAGCGGGATGCCTCGGAACCCACCTGGTGCCCTCAAACCTGGAAGATGGGAGAGTTAACATCTCACAGGCAAACCCACAGAAACTGGGGGCCAGTCCTTCCCTTTCCTTCCCCAGATGGGCAATCTTGAGATCCATTTCCTATGGCTCCTCGAGGGGTCCCAATGATCCAGGGACCAGTGACCACTGCTGCAGGCAACGCAGTAACACAGCCTTCCTTCTTTCCCAGAGACCACACTCCCCAGGAAATTCTCAATACACTTTCCATTCTTCCTCTGCCTGTAGCAGTCAGCCCCGTTACTCCTCAGCCTTCTATCAGCTCACTCACACAGAAGCAGTCTTGGCCCAAAATGATGTCCTGGCACAGATTATGTTTTCAGGGATCCCTTGGTCTTTTCTCTGGAAGGTATTACTGAGAATAAGAGCCTCTGTAATTCACTGCAGAGCTCTGGGATCCCTATCTGGGAAACCACCAAGTCCCACGCATTCTGTTCCACCAGGCTGCAACCTGCCCCGTCCCCTGGAATCAGTGACTTCCAGGCTTTTTTTTTTAATCCTGATGCACAGAAAGAAAAAATATTTTACATAGTGTTTAAAACTTTTTATCAATCTACTTATGAACACATTTCAGAGTTATTTTTACAGTCTTGCTGTTCAAAACACCAAAGGCCTCTAGCAAGCCACTCAAAGATTTATTTGTGGTGGGGACACTTTGTGGGAAAAGAGAATGATTATTCTTAAACTAACAACTAAAAGAAAAGGAATGTTTGGATAAAGGTCACTAGATCCTTAACTGATACTCACTGACAATCAGTTGGGTGGGTAAGTAATCAGTGTCCTTGATCATGTCTTAATCCCATTAACTTCAGAAAATCTTCAATGTTCTAACAGAAATGCTAGTTTCTTCCCAGAAAGAAGTTGTAGATTCCATCACTTGGGGATCCAGGACAATTTTCTCTTTATAGTTACAACCCAGAAAATGCTTGCCTATATCACTGAACCAGAAGTCTGAAGATAACGATTTTTGTCCTTACCAAGCTAAAAATGTTTGAATATTCTCTTTCCTAGAAAAAAAAAAAGTGTTTTTCTTCCTTCACAACACACTGGTAGTTCCCAATCTGTAGTATGCAAAACGCTGCTGGGAACTATTCTGCTTGCGTGCCAAAGAGAAAAATAATGCCAGGGACTCACTTTACGACGTTGTGATTTACTTACAAGAATGATGGCATTTGAAATGGTCATTGCCCTTGAAGTGCGGAAGCCTTCATTTAAATGTCTGATGTTTCCTATGACTTGTCAAGGTCAAAGTGTCTTCCAGGAGACACATCTGAAATGTACAGTAGAAGCCAATATTAAAAGATAAGAAAGTTCACGTCAGTTCTACTCCTAATAGTGGAAAACTGGAAATGGCCAAATGTCCATCAATATTAGAATGACTGGTGCAGATGGAAGAATCGTGATAAACAAAGGGATGATCCTCACCATTTCAAAAACAAACAAACAAACAAACAAATAAAAATACTGGCACACACAGCCATAATCATCATGGTAACAAAGCAAGCCAGACGTGAATGAGAACACACTGTATGATCCTATTTATAGGAAGTTACAGAAATAAATCAGTGCTGACAGACTGGCTGCCTCTGGAGGGGAGGGTTATGGGCTCCGAAGAGGCATAATAACTTCCCAAGCACTGGAAACATTGATTTTAATCTGGGTAGCAATTACATGGAGATAAACATATACAAAATTATGTACTTTCGTATATTATAGCACCCCCCCAAAAAAACTAAAAAGCACAAGGAATATGCTCTAAAGAAATTCACTTTAAAGATAACTTCTTTAGGAGTGAGTACATGATCAATTCCTAAGTTTCATGAACGACATCACAGGCTTCATAATGCCACGTGCCTTTGCAGCATGCTTTGCCTGTGTCCCCTCCCATGAATATGCGTGGCTTGTTACTGGCTCGTTCCATCCTCACTTTATCTCTGCGTGGTGCAAAAAGTCAGGCATTCTCAGTCTAATTATAAAAACAAATTCAGGCTCAAAAAGATGAGAAGGCTTGTTTAAAATGACACAATGCCTCAGGACCAACCAGAACTACACCTCAATCACCTGAATCCAAATCAAACAATTCTCCACAGTTATCAGCCATTTTTCTTTCACCCAAGAATGCAATGACAACCCTAGGAAGACCCTCATTGTCATCTCCTTCTGATCCCCACCCCCTCACTCTCCCCCCCCCCCCCCCCCCGCCCTTTCTTACTTAAAGGAATGACTGGCAAGTGGCAATTATCTGGTAACTGCTCTGAAAATGAGTAAAGGAAACCTCATTTAAAGTGGAGTCTGCAAGCCCTGAGTGGGGAGCTTTCATGCACTTGCCGAGAACCAGCCAGGACCAAGCCTAGTTTGCGTTTCTTAGCGGGAAGAAAGAAGAGTTTCTCCTGACCCAGCAACAACCCAGCCAATGAGAAGTAGCCACGACCCCAAACCCTTACTCTCCTCCAATGGACTTTCCTTCTAAACGGCCTCTCCCATCTATCTCCTTTCTTCTATAAAAGCAAGATCCTCTTTTTTTTTTCCAAAGATATTATTTATTTATTTGACGGAGAGAGATCACAAGTAGGCAGAGAGGCAGGCAGAGAGAGAGAAGGAAGCAGGCTCCCCACCGAGCAGAGAGCCCGATGTGCGGCTCAATCCCGGGACGCAGGGATCATGACCTGAGCCGAAAGCAGAGGCTTTAACCCACTGAGCCACCCAGGCGCCCCTAAAGCAAGATCCTCTTTTGTTCTACAGACTTGCTTAAAGGTTATCATACTTTGGCCAACCTGGTTTGCAAATTCGTCTGCTTTTCCTGAATAAATGCATTTTGCTGCCAAATTAACTGGCTATTTTATTTTTAAGGTTGACACTATAAATAAAGCTACCATGTGTTACACACATATTACATGCAAATAATGTTTCCCATTGTCATGGTTGGTTTACTCCTCTCAACAAACTTATGGGTATATTTATCACCACTTTACAATGGCAGTAACTGAGATCGACAGAGACTCAGTAACCTGCCCAAGGTCACAGCAGGTAAATGGGAGGCCTGGGATGATTCAATTCTGGGTCTGCCTGACTTCAAAGTCTGAGTTTCATTGTTTTTTTGTTTTCCTGTTTTTGTTTGTTTGTTTAAATGAATCATTTTTCCAAACAGGACGAGGAAGTTTTGTTTTGGGTTTTGGGGTTTTTTTTTTAAGAGGTTTTATTTATTTATTTATTTGAGAGTGAGAGAGGGAGAGCATGCACAAGGCGGGGAGGAATGGGGACAAAGAGGGAGAAGCAAACTCCTTGATCAGTAATAGGCCGACACCGGGCTTGGATCCCAGGACCCTGGGATCAAGACCTGAGCAAAAAGCAGACACTTAACTGACTGAGCCACCTAGGTGTCCCCAAAGTCCGGATTTAAACAGTAATACTCGTACCTCTATTAGGACACTCCAGGTTCTTCTATCAAGTTTCAACAGGAAGCAATTTCCTTAAGTGCACACAACGGTGTCCCATCTCGAGCCTGTTTGTTGAGTTCCAGGTCTTCAGCCTGTAGACAAACTGTCACCTAGTAGATCTCTTGTGTTTGGATCTCAAGAAAAAAAATCCCTCTTGATATACCACAAAGATATTGATGCATTCAGAAGCAACAGAGAATTTGAGAAGGCAACACTCTTGCCAACATTTAAGTAAACCTGTTTACTTGTACAAAATTAGAGAAAAAATATTCCATGTTCCCATATAGGCAGTACCAACTAAGATGTTAAATGCAAATTTCATCTTTCATGAAAGAGTATGTATTAAAAATGGAGCCTACACTTTAGTACTGAGAGTTTTGAGGTGAGACTTTTCCATGTGCTGCTCCAATGTCATTCACATGGCTCCCATAGGTTGTCCATATCATGACAGAAGCCTCCCCACAGCTCTCTGTGATTTGTTGATGGGAAAGAGAGAAGCCTCTTGACCTCCAGGAGCTGGTCTGACACGTACAGTTAGGCCTGGACGTTCTTCTATTAGACATAAACAATTTCACAGGACATCAATACCAGACAAAGCCATTGCGTGACCAGGATGGACCACAACAAAAACCAAGAGCCCTTCATAATCATGTCTGAGCACAGACAAAAATAAGAACATTGCTTAGACAAAAATGACCACCGTCTCCCTGTCCCAGGTAATGCCAGTGACTATTGCTCCTTTACTGGTCATAGCTCCAGCCTCCTCTGTTCTTTTTGCCTTCCCAATGAGAATTATTAAGATACCCAATCACAGAATTGTTTTAACTTAGTGACAGTATCCAATGCAAAGCAAAGCTACCCTTCCTCAAACCCTCCCCAAAAAATCAATGAATGCAAGACCAGACGCTAAAATTCTTTCTCATGTTCTCTTACTGAGACGCCTTAAGGTGGCCATGGAGTGTGTCCTCCCCACCACAATGAGTAACAAACCCAACCTGTTCAACCACAGGTGAATTCCTGGTGGTCTTTGGCTAAAGAGCAATATCATCACCATCATCCACCTGCCTTGCCTTTTCCACCACTGCAAAATATAACAAATTTAGGAAACAAGATGAACATATTTCATTATAAGTTGATTAATTCTTCTTTAAAGATTGACTTCTCTGTAATTACATTATAAACCAATGTCAAAGGGTATCAATGAATGAGCAAGCGCTTTTACTTATGAACAACAACCTTAATGAGGACCTATTTAAGCAGGTTCTCCTTCCAGCTTCTATGCTATGTAAGGCTCAACGTAAGTTGAAGGACAGAGGGGGATGATAAAGAGTGTTTGCATCTGGAGGTAAGACCCCAAGGAGGGGCATGCAGAAAGCCTAACCCAACAACTGGAACGAAGTAAAATGTAGGTCCCTCACTGCTCCAGGCACGAACACAGCAGTGAGCCAGGTGGAAAGTTCCTGCTCACTGGAGGCTTACAGGGACAGACAACCAAGAAGCAAACAAACAGGTTAACATAGATCATGAAAGGAAAATGAGACTAGGGGATAATGTGAGAGGGGCTCCCTTACATGGTGCGGGCTCATAAAATATCAGTTAGAACTATTTAGAAATAGCTGAAGAATAATCAAAAGATGATGAGCTTTATCTTTTCCTTACGATGCATAGATGCCAGTTTGGTGCCACCAGACTTCTGGAAATTTCTGTGAAGAATTCTAGGTGACATAACAACACTTTAAAAAACCATATCTTATCCCATGACCAGTTGGAGCTGGTTGCCCACTGGGAGCCCAGTGGTGCCATCACTCCGGGACCCTGTCTGACTGACCACAGTTTTATATACACGTGTTATCCACCTCTCCTCAAAATGAATACGCTGCCCTGCCCTGTGACTCCACAAATATCCAGCTTCTAGATAACACTTCGTTGTGCTATGGGATTGCTCACCCTGTGGGGAAAACCCAACACTGAGGAACACAAATGATCTGGTCATGGTTACCCGGCATTGCACTCTTCCATAAACTGGCTCAGAATCACCTCCTGGAGTTCTTCAGAATTCTGGTGTTCCTGGAAGGTCAGCGGGGCAGGAGAGGCAGAGCAGCCATCCAAAGAACAGTGACGACTTGTATGTGTTTAAAGCATTTGCCCTACTGCCCGGCAACTCCCTCACGCTTAATTAACGTGTAGACTCTTCCTAAAAGGGAGTTGTCGGCTTCCAGATACTAAGCGAGTGAGGTCCGAACTGGAACAGGATTCAGAGCAAACCACCACTGAGAAGCGGAGATGGGGTCATGAGAATCCTTCATGCAGCATCACACCAAGTTGCCTCACCAGGGCCCTTCCTTTTGTAACTTCCTTCCCACCTGGAGTTCTCCTACAGGCAGTGGCCACCGCAGCCCGAAGCAGCCCGGGGGTGCCTGGTCGCCTGGATGATTACCTGGATGATGTCATCATTTGCCATGAGCAGGGGGAGGTGGGCTTCTGCAGTCACCCCGCCCCAGAGCATCCCCCACAGCCTGCACGCCACTTCTTCCAGCCACGTCTACAGGCCCAGGGCTCCCAATGTCTCCTCACTGCCCAAGAAGGAATTCCAGAACCTCCCGATCTTGGCTCAGAACTTCATTCCAACATAATTTTGTCCCAGTCCCCCAATCCCCATCAGGCTTCCTTTGGGCCAGGCTTTCTCCTCTCACTGAGACTTGCACTGTCTCGTGCTGTGCCTTAGTCCTTACTGTTCTCCCCACCAAGGCTGTCCCAACAGGTTGACGACCAAACCCCACCTGCCATGTTTTACCACCTAGTTCTTCAGACTTCCTTCCCTGCAAGCCTTTCCCCTACTGTCCCAGATGAGACGGATCCTGCCTTCTCTGAGTTCCATGGCACCAGCTCTGGACCTCCATCTCCCACTTGTCACCACCTGCCTCTGTTAGGTGATTCAACTCCCCTAAAGGCCCTGGCTTCTCCAAGTCTGATTCCTCTATGTTTCCTCCAGAGCAAACAGTGTGGCTCCCAGGCATGGTGGAGTGTTTAGCAAATACTTATTGAATAAGTGGAAGATTGCGCAGTCATTGCATATGATAAGACACACGCACTGGAATAACGTATCTGTTCTCTCTTTACTCTTTCTTCCTTTCTTCGTTTGTTTTGTTTATTTACTTGTGGTTGTCTTCTAAACTAAGATAGCCTCTGTTTCCAACGTTCCACCTGTAAAGTCCAGCTGTTCCAAGAGGTCTGTTTCCTTCTTCTCTCCTCCTTAGCTCCATATAAAATCACAGACTTTCACGAGAACGGATAAAAACAGACGGGATGAAAAAGCCAAGGAGGAGGTGGAATGTTACCAGGGCTATGTCAAGATGCTGTGAACTTCACTGAGAGTCAACAAGCGTGTTGGAGACCATGCTGAGATTCATCTCAGTTCTCACCTGGTCTTTCCACCACTGAATGTCAGGGTCCTTTCTGAGACCCCAAATCACTCTGCCTGCTGTCCAGGTGGCCAAGACTCCTCCAGGCTCCTAAGACTCAACCATCACCTTGCCACTGTCTCTTCCTCATCTTTTTTTTTTTAAGATTTTATTTATTTATTTGACAGAGAGAGAGATCACAAGCAGGCAGAGAGGCAGGCAGAGAGAGAGGGAGGGGGAAGCAGGCTCCCTGCTGAGCAGAGAGCCCAATGCGGGGCTTGATCCCAGGACCCTGAGATTATGACCTGAGCCGAAGGCAGAGGCTTTAACCCACTGAGCCACCCAGGTGCCCCAAAGATTTTTACTTATTTATTTGACAGAGAGAGACACAATGAGAGAGGGAACACAGGCAGAGGGAGTAGGAGAGGGAGAAGCAGGCTTCCCGCTGAAGCAGGAAGCCCAAGGCAGGGCTTGATCCCAGGACTTTGGGATCATGACCTGAGTTGAAGGCAGACACTTAACAACTAAGCCACCCAGGTACCTCATCTTCATCATCTTTTTTTTGCTGCCCAGGAAGCAAGCATGGGTAATTCACAAAGTATTTTCACAGTGAGAAAACTAGCTAAGCAAACACAGAACACCCACAGCGACTCCAGAAGTTCTTATGGCCATGGTTCCTGATCTCTGGGACATGGCCCTCCACTTCTGAACTTGAGTTTGGAGTTCACCTCTCCCCTCACCCTCCTCTGTCCCATGAAGTGTCACAAGCCTTTGCCTCCCCCGCAGTCCCTGTTCCTGTGACAATCAGGTAGACCAGCCATCACCCCCTCTACCAAGTGGGCAATCCTCGGCCCACTTCTACTTAAGGAAAAATAATTAGAAATGAATTCATGGTTGCCAGGTGGGGGAATTCGAGTTGTTACTAGAAATATCACTCAGCTGTTACACACCTGTTACAGGGAAGAGTGGGACCTCCTTCTCCATGAATGCAGGGGAGGGGCAGAAGGAGAGAGAGAATCTTAAGTGGGCTGCACACCTAGCACAGAGCCCAATTAGGGGCTCGATCTCATGACCCTGAGATCATGACCTGAGTGGAAACCAAGAGACAGACACTTAAACAGAACCCCACCAGAAAGCCTTTTAACCTGGGAGAATTTCATGTCTCTGGAACAATTAGATACGTCCGCCCAAAGCCAGGGAAATAAATGAACCAGTTGTGTCGTCCTCCCACTTCTCAGCAACCACGCTTTATGTTGACAGTTTCCTCTTATTTCTTTGAATATCCATTCCATCCAGCCCAATACAGTGTCTCCTCCATCCCGGGTTTGCCGTAACACGTGTCAAAGCAGTTGGGACCATCCCAACAGAAACACATTCAGGAAACCGAGAGTCACACAGTGATGGATTTACCCTGGCAGAGGGGCCCGTGGGGGGCCTGGCAGTCCCTGAGGAAGCTGTTCCTGCCCGGATGGCTTCCCGGGGCATCAGGCAGAACAGTGCAAAAAAGGGGAGACTCTGCCCCCAAGAAGAGGAGGACCTACCTCATTCCTCAAATGTGATTAGGACTCAAGGTTCAACTTCCCACCAGGTTGAAAGAACACAGGAGGTCTGTGCCAGGAGAGTCAGTCTTCTCCCTTGTGAGCAGACGTGTGGATGTGGCTTTAGAGAAACCCGTGGTAGGAACAAGAAAACTCTGAAAAGGGGAGACAGCACCTGTAGCGCCGCGGGTAAGAGCTCACAGAGCCTTGGCTGGAATCCGGCTCCAGCCCTACTTCACACCTCGTCCCAGTGATTAAGCCTTAGGAAGCTTCATTATCCTAGTTCATGAGTGACAATAACACAGTTCCCACCTGACCACATTGTCATGAGGTTTTAAGGCCAGGAATCCATGCAAAATGCTTAGCCCAGCTGCCTACACAAAGTCCAGGCCAAATGAATGTTGGCTGCTAGTATTGTTGTGATGATTATGATTATGATTTTTAGCACATATAATGTTCCCTGGAAGCTCCAGCTTTGGGGGCATGGAAAGAAAAGGGGGATTTGTCCTTGGGCTAAACTGGGAAGTAGCGGTGAATTAAGAAAAACCAGGGGTGCCTGGGTGGTGCTGTCGGTTAAGCATTGGACTCTTGGTTTCTGCTCAGGTCTTGATCTTAGGATCTTAGGGTCCTGGGACCCAGTCCTTCAGTGGGCGAGGCACTCAGCACTCAATCCCAGGACCCCTGGATCATCGCCTGAGCCAAAGGCAGACACTTAACCTACTGAGCCACCCAGGAGTCCCAATAAATAAATGTTATTTTTTAAAAAATCGAAGTGACCCTACATGCTTATATACGGGCCATATGGGGACTCATATCTCAGTCCCTACACTCCATGGCTGGACTTCATGGGACTAATTATCTCACAGTGTGATGAAAAGACCTGATCTGGACAATAGCCCTAAACCTTTAAAAGCTTTTCTCAACCTTTTCTTCTCAAGGTGCTAATTCTCAAGTTTTAAAACACAATTGTATTGAGCACCACAGTAAAAGCCTTGCCTTCAACTAGACTTCAGAATGTCAATAAATAACCTCACTTTGCACTTACTTCTCTTAGAGGTTAGCAAGCCTTAGTTGGAGGAGCTGTCTCCCTTCCAGGCTAAGCAATAAAGCCAGCTTTATCTTACAAGAAAAATAAAACAGACTTAACACAAAACGAAAAGCACAACAGTTGAGTATGCACTGATTCTAGAACATCCCTGCTTCCCCAACCGAAGAGAGTCCACACGTCATGGCCTTCTGAAATGCCCCTCTTCGGGGTCTTGTAAAAAAAATATTCCCACATTCCACATCATTTTTGACAGTTTAACTATGAAATATGTGGCAGATTGAAATGGAGCCCCAAAACTGGTTGACTTCCAAAGAAAACTACCATAAATTGGAAACCTGAATATAACTATTCATCCGTGGACCTTGGGATATGAATGGATCATTAATTAGGGCCAGAAAAAAAAAATGGTGCTGTCTCAGACAGGATGGCAAAAAGGAAAGACTTTCCCTAACCAGCAGGAGTTCCTTGTAGGCAGGGACCATGGCTGATGTCCGCCCCCGCTCCAGGGCCTGGAATAGATCCACAAATGGGGAATGAATGAAAACAAGATGGGTGTGCAAAAGATTTGGGCTTGAGCCTCTGCTCTACCTCTTTCAGAGAGTGCACTCCTAGAAAAATCCTTCCAATCTGCAAATTTCCACCTCTGTAACACAGAAACTAAAAACAACACAGGTGCCTTAAAAATCATTATGAGAATTATAAGCTAATTCAGATGCAACTTTATGACAAGCTACAAAAAAAAAGGTTGTAGAAGAAAGGGAGAAGTGGAGAAGGGGAAACGGCATCCCTTAATGCCCATTATTTGCTAAGTGTACTGACAAAGGCGTTTCCTGTAGGTTACCTTGTGTAACAGAATACAACGTGAATGACTACTACGTATCCATTAGTGAATATGTCTTGATCGACTTATTTTCTAAGTGGATTCAGTTCTTTCCCCCAAATCCATCACCTTTTTGCTGGTGAAGTGGCCTCAACTCCTTGACCAGTATTGCTCAAAACCTGCCTGAGGCTCCCACTACATGGGATAAGACACATCGGAAGGGGAGATGCCAGGAGCTGGGGGTCTGGCCCAGGTGTGTCAGGCACCCGAACGCTGGGAGGCCAGGGATAATGTGGGTAACTCAATCCAGGAGAATTGTATCACGGTTTCTCATAAAATGCGGGGGGCCCTTGGTTTCTGACAGCCTCTTTGAAATCTAAATTGGTCTTGGCAGGTGTAAGGAACAGGTCAAATTAGCCGTGAACAAACAGTTCAATAATGAATCTGAGAAAAGATAACCCAACTTACCTTTTAGACTCAAACAGAACTTTTGTAAAGATCTGTTTGTCTTCCTCCTCATCTCACCTGCTGTTCAACCACGCCTACATTCCCCTTCTAGAAGGTGGTGAAAGGATATGCCAGCAAGTAAGATTCCTAGACTTATTCAAGAAAGGACAACCCCCCACCTACAGCAACGCTGCAAGAACGAAAAGAGGCAACATATTTAGATAAAAAGAACAATTCCCATGTGATGAGCGCTTGCCACGTGACAAGCACTGTGTGAGGTGCTTTATATGCGCGAGGGAATCTCCATAAAATAGCTAACATCCCCACGCTGCAAATAAGGAAACAGTGGCTCAAAGAAGGTAAATAATTTGTCCAAGGTCAGAAAGATGTACTGAGTAACAGACCCAGAAATGAAATCAGATCTGACTCTCCAATCTCTTCTTAACTAATTCCCCCACTTCTGCGCCCCCCCCCCGAGCCTCTGGCACTTACAATCACTCAGTCGATGTTAATTTCCTTCAAGAAAACTTGCCCATCAATTCGAACGTGTGTATGTGTGCGTGTGGTATATGAATATGTGTGTGTATGAACATGTGTGTGTGTTATCACTGTTAAGCTCTCTGACCACTGATATACTTGGAAAACCTTTTTCTCGCAAAGGCACAAACTAGACAGCGTTTGGCAGTCGTTCAGATTCTAATCACCTTTTCAGGTATAGAACGCATGATAGTTTACAGTATCTGAGAGACCTATTTCAATTCTGATTCTACCTCTTCCTGGCTACGCCAGTAGAGTTTCCAATTCCACATGAGAGAAACCGTCTGTAGCAGAGACAGCCTGTTGAAAGGCAGTCCCCCAGAACCCATTTGCTTCAGGAGGGACTGGAAATCCAGGCTTGCCAGCCACAGAAACCAGACTGAGCAAGGCCCCGCCAGGATCCCCCACAGAACATTCTGCCTAGGAAGCCACACTTGCCCCACTGGACACTCGCCCCACGCTGCTGCTGTCAGTAATCCTGCCTGTCCCTGCACTCAGGGGCCTCTCCTTCCAAGTTGGAATCCCAGGCAGAAGCATTAGTCAGCTGGCTCCCGCCACAAGCCTGCCACGCACTGCCAGAGAACAGGAAGAGAGAATACTGTCCTCACCGTCTCCACTCTTCCCACTATAGAGCTGGGGTCCCATAAACATTAACTCCCTTCCCACCTTTCCCCTGCTGACCCTGTACAGAGTCCTGCAAACAGCCCAGCCATCGGCCAGCCTCTGGGAAGAACAAGCGGGTTAACAGCGAGCCATCCTCTCCTCATACCTCATACCTCATCCCTCACCGCTAGAGTGGCCGCGGGATGTAGGGTTCGCACAGGCTCTGAGTACTTTCAAAGCACAGGTCACAAAGGATGTCGTTGGCATTCTGCTAGAAGTTTAACAACAGAAAGGCAGCAAATCAGTGCAGGAAGCATTCTGAGAGTTTCTTTCAGAAGTAACCAAGAACGCAGAGAGACCATTACACTTGATGCCAAGTGATGGGAAGCTCAAACCCGCTGGCTCTGACTAACCAGCGTCTTCTTCGACTTTTCAGTTCACCTTTCCATGGAGTAAATGAAGACATGGAGTAAATGATTTTCTGCGCCAGCTTGCAAGATAAGGGCTAAGTGGGTGCCGTGGAAGGAGCTGCCCAAACAGGAGCTTGGCTTTGCAAGGGTGGAAATATGGCCGTGTAAGGGAAGGGCAGAGAGGAGGAAGGCACCAAAGCTCCTGCCTCAGCCTGCTGTGCTCAGGCCAAGGGCAGATCTGACATCGGTTTCCCTGACTGGTGCCCCAGCGTGCCTGTGTGTGCAGGCTCCTCCCTCCCCATAAACAGGGCTGCAAGGAATTCTGCCGGCTTACAGCCAGGCTCACTGTCTCCTCGGAGCTTCCAATGGCTGGTCCTGAAGCATAAGCTAAAAAAAAAAAAAAAAAAGTAAAAATAAATAATAATAAGTAAAAACTTTAAATAAATAAAAATTAAATTGAATTAAATTAAAAATAAATAAATAATAAATAAGATTTTTAAAATAATAAAAAGCATTAAAAATTTTTTTGGTATTTCTTTTCCTTTCACTCTGGATAGATCATACTGGGTCTCTCTGTGGAACAGCTAATGTGGTGAACACAGTCTGAGAGAAATTGCACTTAATCCCAGATGACCGTTTCCATATTCTCTTCCAAGTGCGCATAAACAGACGGATCACCTTATAAGAAGAATGAGCTTCTGCCCCCTACCACATCCTGGAGCAAAGTGACCAAAGTGACCGTGTTTACAGGAGGAAAACTCACAGCACCAAGGTTTGCTTCTTTCTGAAGCTGGAGAGTAGGCTGGGAAAAATGAATGGCAGCTCAAATTTGAAATGGAGAAACAGCCTGGTTATTCCTAGGCAGGGGAGTAAAATAATATTCCTTCCTCCTGTAAGATACCTTGGGCCATCTTTTTTCTTAGAATTTTTTTTTAATTTTTTAATTTTAAATTAAAATTTTCTTAAAATTTTTAATTTAAAAAATAATGATAATTTGCATATCCCTCCACATTCTGAATTCTAAGATGCAATGTTCATATTTGCACTTTCTCTTGTATCATCTCCTGGGGGCCCATAGCTTGGCAGCTGCTTGTCAGAAAGGAAATGGGCAGAAAACAAAGGATCCATAGTTGTTACTGGCTATTCATTGTCATCAAGTACATTTTTAAAAACACAATTTTCAACAATATGGATCGTTTCAAAACCCAGACTTTAAGAATAAACAATGACCTTTCTCTGACCACGTGATATGTAGAGAGACGGGGGACAAATCACTCATTAGAGAGGAATTGCATAAACCATATTCAGAGAAGCTCTGCTATAAGACTTTGCTTTAGGGCAGCCCTCTCGGGTCCCCTCTCTCTTCAGGAGCTTCGTACTATCACTTTACTACCGCTCAATAAACTTTGCTTTTCTGCCCACCAAAAAAAATACAAAAAACAAAACAAAACAAGTCTTTGCTTTAGACTTTCAGAGCCAAAGACAGTGTCACCTTATATCCAAATGAGCAAACTGACTCGTGGCAGTCAATCTACTTGTCCCAGTGCTACTGAAACCCACGTTTAGCAGCCCCTGCCTCAAAAGACCAACACTCAGGACGTGAGTTTCGGTTGGGAAGGAATATGAGCTTCATATGAGAGGCTGGCGACCTGGGAAGATGGCAGACTCTTATCCGAAGACCAGCTCAGAGGTTTCCGCCTGGCCCAGGGACTTAAGGGGGCTTAATCAGTTAAGGGAATGCAGTGGTCGCTGACATTTCTTGATTACATGCAGACTGATGATGTCAGCTACAGAGTTCTCTTGGTGCTCCCAGGTTGTGTGAGAAGTTCTAGCTCCTTGGTGTGGGGACCAGAGGTGGGGGGAGGGGCATTATGCAAGAAGGCCAGAGTCCTTTTTGGTGGTGACAGATTTTAGTCTAATTTGTAGGGGAGCAAAAAAGATGCATGGATTATCTTTTCTCTCAACTCTCTCAGACCGCTAGTTTTCCTCGTCAAAATACCCCTCTGTTGAATGTTCTGGCCAACCCTAATTTGTGTTTGTAAGTATTACGACAATCAGGATTTTAGGGACACCTGAGTGGCTCAGTCAGTTAAGCATCTGCCTTCGGCTTGGGTCTTGATCCTGGCCCTGTGTTGGGTTCCTTGCTCAGTGGGGAGTCTGCTTCCCTTGCTTGTGTTCATTCTCTCTCTCTCTCTCTGTCAAATAGATAAATAAAATCTTAAAAAAAAAAATTTAAAATTTGTTTTGAACCTAAAATCATTAACATTATTATACCCTCAACTTCTAAGTAGGTGGCATTCAGAAGGTCGTCTGCCTGCCGTTTTTACTTTTATTTTTTAAGATTTTTATTTTTAAGTAATCTCTGCACGCAACTTGGGGTTTGAACTCACAAACCTGAGATCAAGAGTCACATGGTCTACGGACTGAGCTAGCCAGGAGCCTCTGCTCGCCATTTTCAGAACCCAGAACTTGCCTTCTATCAGAAATCATTCTACAAGTGGGAACTGGATTCCCAGCTCACTCTTGCCAGGGGTCTAAATCCATGTTTCACTGAAAAAGCTCCACTAGCTCACTGAGCATGTAGGGCTCTGGAATAAGAGGCCGTCTCTTTCCCACGCCCTCATTCCTATGGAGACCAATGCTATTCCCTTCCTTTTCCTCTCCCAGTTTTTATTTAAAAAATTTTTTTATTAAAAAAAAAAAGAAACCAGATACAAAATTCCAACTGTCTGATCAAAGCAAAAGCCAATTCTCTAATGATCATGCACTGATTTTTTTCATTGGGACTCTTCCTGCTGCTGGGTGAGAAGAACCTCTCCCAACTCCCGTTCTGCTCAGACGAATGTGGAGTGGAACGTGTGCATTAGAAATGGAGGAAAATTTTGTATTGCAAATCCAGTAGACAAAGAAGGTTCCTGAAAATTCCACCACTTTTCTACCAGTGCCCAATGTGCCATCTTTGGAAGATACTGAACACTTGGAAGCACGTGGATCTGGCATTTGTTGTTTCTTACGGTTTGGCGCCAGTCTCCTTTTCGAACTGCACCTTCCATCACTTTGCTGCAAGGAGCTGTTACAAGCGCTCCCCCAAACATGCTCCGCTTACGGTATCATTTCTCTACGTTGGCAGGAATCCCCCTGCCCCGTCCTGTTGACTCATCATCCAATGCCTACTCCAATTCTACCTCACCCTGAACCTTGTCTGATTTCTCTAGGCTTTCGTGTTCTGATTGCAGTCTAGTTGTTTATGTTATTCATGTTATTTATTTACTTATTTTTGTTAAATATCGGTTCCTTGAAGACAGAGGCTACGGCTCAAGAACAGGAACATATCTTGTTCTTTCTGTAGTGGCTCGCACGTGGTCTTTAGTGCCATGGGTGTTCACTAAATAGCTCTTGGATTGAATTCCATCATGAGTTAAAGTCTCCTAAGTTACACTCTACCTGGTAGGTGCCCTGTCACCAAAATGTTCATTCCAATTAGAAGGCAGAGGAAGACCATTTAAAAGGTACTCACCAGGGGCTCCTGGGTGACTCAGTCGGTTAAGCAACTGCCTTCAGCTCAGGTCATGATCCAGGGTCCTGGGACTGAGCCCTGCATCAGGCTTCCTTCTCATTGGGGAGTCTTCTTCCCTGTCGCCCTCTGTCCCTCCCTCCAACTAGTGCTCTCTCTCTCTCTCTCTCTCTCTCTCCCTTTCTCTCTCTCAAATAAATAAACAGTACTCACCAAAGGAACAGCAATGTTTCAAAGATCTCTCTCGAGTTTCAATTCTTCAAGGTCTGCTGGGATGAAGAAGAGGGGTGTCAGCTCTCTTTCAGAGGAGGACAGACCAAGAGTGAAGGAAAAGCAAGCTCTGCTATCCCACCCTGACTGGGCCCCCCTGCTCACAAGCCCTATTCTCATCACAGATCAATTTCCCTAGCACGTTGTGAAAGGAACCATCCCAAATCCTTTTAGCACCTAGGAGTATCTTGAAAACACTCCACCTGCCTATTCTTCTTTGTCATCAGAAGTACTTGCAAGCCTGGGGATTTCATGTGTGGTTGTTTTATAAAATACCCATTCACTTCTCCTGGCAAAGCCCTCTGATGTGCCAAAACCTACCTCAGATGCCACCACCTCTGTAAGGCTTTCCATGACCCTCATTCATTCAACGAACACTCATTAAACACCTGTGATGTGCTAATCACTGCCCAGTGCTGGAAGCACAGTGCTGAGCAGGGTGGTCATGGTTCCTACTCTGTGGATGTCGTGTCTAGTGCAACGCAGAGGCTTGTAAGAGTGAGTCAAACTTGTGGGAAATCCAAGTGGGCTTCGTTGAGGAAACAATGTTTCCTACTCTGTCTGTATTGCCCTTGCCCATTACAGTACTCATCACAGAGTTCAGGGACCACGGACCCAATCGAAATGTGCATCAGAGATAGGGACACTTACCAATAACATACTAACCACAGGGCTGGGCATGTGGCGGGGCCTAGTAAGTGAAATGAGTGACCCAGCCCTGGCCTCTGGGTCAGAAGCAGACAATGGTCACCTGAGAAAGATAAGCACCAGAGCATCATATCCTAACCATATCAAACAGATGTCATGGGGGAGCTTTTGGGGGGTGTACTTAGAAACAGCTCTGTGTGACCTGCCAGCAGGCCAAGGGGAACTCACATCCCAGTTACTTAGCTGTTGGGTCATCAGCCTCTGGTCCTGACAGAGACCCAGCCATGAGACAATGCCTTCCATCTGAATCATCCAACTTTGGTATTAGAAGGAACTCACACTTCAAAAATATTAAAGGGCCTCTCCGCACCCAGCATGTCCCTCTCCCGCTCGTTGTTATCAGCTAAGGTCTTGGATGGAGAGCTGTGTTGTTCTCTCCCCTGCCCTGCCTCCCCCCACACTCCCCTTCTGCAGTGTGACTGGGGCTGAGAAGTCAAGTTACTGCCCTACATGACCTTGCAAACTAAGTCCCACATGCAAGGGTGTTTCCTGGCCTTTCTAGAAGGAGTCACCTTCCCATCCCAGTTATTTTATCCCACACAAGTTGTACTTCTAGGGGCTGTCAAAATCTTCTCTGAGAGCAGCACCCTCTCCAGAGAATTTGCTGTCTTTCTAAAGAGCACACAGAACTAATTAGTACAAAATTAATTAGGGAGGGCAGAAAACAATTGCCAACAGATGAGCTGCTTTACATCGGCTTGCTCATATTCAAATTGTGTGTTCTTCACAGACACAGTCCCATCAAGGAACTTTCTAGCGTCAGGCTCAGCAACTACCTCAAAAGGGTTGATTGGGCTGGAGCCAGCAGGATCTGAACAAATTCCCCTTTCTAAATATTGTCTCAGTGATGTTTGAACTCCTACCAGCTGGGATGGGATCAAAACCAAAGAGAGGGAGACTTGATAAAAAGTTCTAGAGAATCATAAACCAGAATAATTTTACGTTTGGGGACCTACTACTTTAAAATATTTATTTATTTGCTCATGCATCCATTTACTCATTTATTCATGGATTTTACAACATTCTCCATGCCAGACTGTGCTAGGTGACAGGGACATGGAGTCAACCAGGCACAGCTCTCAAGCCATCTTAGGAGACAGTGGCACAAACACTGGGGAGAAAAAGGGGGAACTACATGTGCCGCCTGGCAAAAGCACGTAGCAGAGATTCCTTGGAGAGGTGACATGGAGCTGGGTCATTAAGTGCGGGACAGGAGTTCACCAGCCATTGAACTGGGGGGATGCAGTGCAAATAGAATGGACCCATGAATAGAACATGTAACTTCTGTAATCTTCAATTTCTTTAGGAATAAAGTAAGAGAAGCCATCGCCCCAACCTAATGATGTTCCAGAGGGGACTAGAGAGCTATGGGGAGCACAATGCTTGAAAATCACTGAGCACTCCCAGGGCTCATGCTCCAGAGGATCCTGGTTCCCATCCGTGAGGGGGTAGACTGATGAAGATTCCTGCTTGCTCTTACCCATTCCTGCTGCTGGCCTGGGTGCCTGTTTCTAGCTGTCATGGCTCAGAATTAGCCAGTAGCCAAGGAATAATATGAAGCTTGGCAGTGGAAGCAAACTGATGAATCACAAGTCTATGCAGGCAAAGCAGCAGTCTTTTTTGTTTCAAGATTTTATTTATTTATTTCAGAGAGAGAGGGAGAGAGAGAGAACATGAGCAGGAGGAGGGGCAGAGGGAGAAGCAGCCTCCTCACTGAGTAGGGAACCCTGCTCCCTGACACAGGACTCGTTCCCAGGACACTAAGATCAAGACCTGGGCTGAAGGCAGATGCTGAGCGACCCAGGTGCCCCAGCAAACAGCAGTCTTGCAATCAGAATTACTCGTGGTGAACCCGCATCCATCCCTCAACAGAGTGCCTTCGCCAGATTCCAGTTTGGGGCTCCACCTCTCTGTTTGTTTAATTGTGCTAAAATACACAAAAAATTACCATCTTAATTTTTAAGTAGACAACTCAGTGGCATTAGATACCTTCACATTACTGTGGAACCATCCCCCCATCCATCCTCATAACTCTTGGTCTTCTAGAACTGAAATTCTATACCTATTGAACACTAGCTCCCTATTCTCTCCTCCCTCCAGCTCCTGGCAACTGCCATTATACTGTCTTCATGATTTTGACTGCTCTAAACTTCCTCATATAAGTGAAACTATACAACACTCTGTGTGTGTGTGTGTGTGTGTGTGCATGCACACCTCATGTACGCATTTAGCATAATGTCCTCCAGACTCACACATTTCCTTCTAAGGCTGGATAGTATTCCAGGGTGTGTGTGTGTGTGTGTGTGTGTGTGTGTGTGAACCACATCTTGCTTATTCTTTCACCCGTCAATGTACATACGTTTCTTCCATGGTTTAGTTATTGTGAATGATGCTGCTATGAACACGGCATACAGTCACCTCTTTGAGACCCTGCTTTCAATTCTTGTGGGTGTATATTCAGAAATGGATTTGGCAGATCATATGGTAACACTAATTTTAATTTGTTGAGGCACTACCGTACGGGTCTCTACAGCAGATAGAGCATTTTTACATTCCTACCAACAGTACACAAGTGTTCCAATTTCTCCACACACTCGCCAACACTTGATTTCAGTTCTTTTGTTTTCTTCTTTTAATATTTTCTTTTTAAGGAATCTCTACAGCCAGCTTGGGGCTCAAACTCTCACCCTGAGACCAAGAGTCTCATCTTTTTCTAACGGAGCCAGGCAGGTGCCCTTTCCTGTTCTTTTGGTGGTAAGCATTCTAACGGATGTGAGGTGGTGTGTTGTCGTAGTTTTGGTTTGTGATGTTGAACATCTTTTAATGTGCTTCCTGGACATTCGTGTATCTTCTTTGGAGAAATGTCTGTTCAAATCCTTTGCCCATTTTCATTTTTTCTTCAAGGTCTGAAGAGTTATTCCAAAACTAGAAAGTTCACTTGCTCGTGTGTTGTATGTCAATATTATATTCCCACTTGGTTTTTTCTCCTGGGGCAAACAGATAACTGGTCTTTCTTTCCCATTAGCTGGAGTAATCCTTGTGTTCATGGATAAAATAAAGCAAATCCCCAGCAGTAGCACGTCTCCTGCTAGAATTTAATGAAGACAGTAGAAATGATATTCAGAAAGGCCACATAGGCACTAAATGTTAAACAATTAAAGCTAGGATTCCAATACCAGGTAAATAACTCTGACCCTCTAAGATGATTTAAATGGTCTGTAGAATAGTTTGATAAATGTGAGGATTACTAATAGAAATGCAGAACAATGACTCATGGAACACTACATCAAAAACCAGTGATATACTGTATGGTGACCAATACAACACAATAAAAAAAATTAATGCAGAAACAAATTCTTGATTTATTCCTCTTTTTGTAGCATATATAAATAACGAGTTATAAAAATTACCTTTTACATCCTTATTTAACTTATCATTTTCTTTTTTTTTTCCATTTTATTTATTTTTTCAGCGTAACAGTATTCATTCTTTTTGCACAACACCCAGTGCTCCATGCAAGACGTGCCCTCCCCATTACCCACCACCTGTTCCCCCAACCTCCCACCCCTGACCCTTCAAAACCCTCAGGTTCTTTTTCAGAGTCCATAGTCTCTTATGGTTCGCCTCCCCTCCCCAATGTCCATAGCCCGCTCCCCCTCTCCCAATCCCACCTCCCCCCAGCAACCCCCAGTTTGTTTTGTGAGATTAAGAGTCATTTATGGTTTGTCTCCCTCCCAATCCCATCTTGTTTCATTTATTCTTCTCCTATCCCCCTACCCCCCCATGTTGCTTCTCCATGTCCTCATATCAGGGAGATCATATGATAGTTGTCTTTCTCCGATTGACTTAACTTATCATTTTCTAGGAAACTTTGACCATTTTCAAACTGGGTTGTTTGTCCTTTTGTTATTGAGTTTTAGGAGTTTTCTATGTATTCTGGATTTTAATTATCATTTATATAATTGGCAAATATTTTCTCCCATTCTGCAGGTTGCCTTTTTACTCTCTTGATATTGTCTTTTGGTGCACAAATTTCTTTAATTTTTATGAAGTCCAGTTTGCCTGTTTTTTCTTTCATTAATTATGCCTTTGGTGTCCTATCCAAAAAAATCACTGCAAATCCAATGTCAGGAAGAATTTGTCCTATGTTTTCTTTCCAGAGTTCCGTTGTTTTTGGTCTGACATTGAGTTAATTTTTATGTATGGTGTGAAGCAAGGGTCCAGCTTCATTCTTTTCATATGGATAGCCAGTTTTCCCAGCACCATTTGTTGAAAAGCAAACTGTGTCTCTTTCCACAGCACTTTAAACTACAACATTTGGGGCACCTGGGTGGCTCAGTGGGTTGGGCCTCTGCCTTAGGCTCAGGTCATGATCTCAGGGTCCTGGGATCGAGTCCCGCATCGGGCTCTCTGCTTAGCGGAGAGCCTGCTTCCCTTCCTCTCTCTCTGCCTGCCTCTCTTGTGATTTCTCTCTGTCAAATAAATAAATAAAATCTTTAAAAATAAAAAAAAAATAAAAATAAACTACAACATTTGTTACCTGGTTTGATATAACAATCATGCCAGGCAAATACAATGGGTATTTTGATTTCTTTATTTTTAAGTGCATGTCTTTATTGCTGAGGGACAGAGAAACTAAATCCCTTGCCTAAATCACACAATTGGTTAGTGTCAGAGCAGGTACTAAATTACGGATAGCACAATGTTCTTCATTCCCACCAGACCGTATTTTTCTGAACTTTTTTTTCCATTTTATTTATTTTTTTTCAATGTAACAGTATTCATTGTTTTTGCACAACACCCAGTTCTCCATGCAAAACGTGCCCTCCCTATTACCCACCACCTGTTCCCCCAACCTCCCACCCCTGACCCTTCAAAACCCTCAGGTTGTTTTTAATTGGCTATTGCTGGGGTTGGGAGCGGGAAGGAATAGCCAAGGTTAAATCAAGAAGGAAGGTGTATAAAGCCCAAACCACATACATAAATTAGAAGTTTTCTCTTTGTGCTTTAGTTTCCTTGGATATCAAATGAGATTGTTAAGCAAGAACTCCTAATGTTTCCCCTAACGTATCACTAATGGCAGAAAAATGCGACAAGCATCTGCTGTATATCTAAGGACCAAGAAACCTAGCCCAAAGCAGGCCTCTGCAGGACAGAAGTTTCTTTGAACTTCCATGATTTCACTAAAGAAAAAATATGTACAGGTCTGCATTTTGCTCCACAATATCCTTGGATTTGTTTTTAATATTAGGAAGCTTATCACATACGAATTTCTGGCTAAAACTGATTCTCCAGGGTGACACATGGCCTTTTCCTGTGGATTTTTTGGTACTCCCTGTCACTCAAGAGTGTGCTAACACACAGCCCATGTGCAATGCAGGCAATTAGAAATCTCTTCAACCTCCGTCTCCACATCTTATCATCCTATACGTACACTTCAAATAAAAGGGTGTGAAATCACACTCAATTTAGTAATGAGTACTGAGGCATGAACCATTAAAAGTAATAATTTTTAGATGTGCATGAGCTCCCAAATGAGAAGAACCCCACCACCCACTCGTACCCACACCAGCCTGGCCCAGGACCAGAGTATCCCCTGAGAGAGGAAGAGTCAGGCACCAGGTAAAGAGTTGTCTGTGTGAAAGTCATCTACATGCTGATGAACAAGCATCCCACTGATCTTCAGCATAGCTTGCAACAGCTGGGACTTCAGACCAAACCTGAACCACACTCCATCTCTTACTCAGCTCCCAGCCAGTCTATCATCACCTGCCTATGAAGAGCATCCGTGCTTCTTTTGATAGCTCTGAGGAACCAAAAGGATTTCTAAAATTGTCCTTCAGCTCTTCCTTTCATGGAAGTCCCCAATGCATAGATAGGCATCTGCTCAGTTTGGGCAACTGTCATATGTCAAAGCTACAGTGACAGTTATAATTCTCTGAACATGCAGCACTGAGATTAATGGTCAGCGATAGTTAATGGAAACATTTTTTTAACCTGGGAGATGTTTCATTTGCCTAGATTTTCATTATTTCTGAACTGGAGGGCAGTTTATTGTATTATTAAAGGTCATTTGTATAGAGACATTTATTTGTTCCCTTGAAATTATGTTAACTGGGAAAAAAGAGTATAGGACAGTATAAAAACCCTTCTCACAGAAACAGATACTGAAAGGTAATCTACAATGAAGTTGCTTATATTTCTAGTTTTTTAGAAGTATCATCTCTGTGAGAGTTAAAAATGATTCAACTAAATCCTATAATCTTAATTAATTATTTTTAATTATCACCCATCCATCTTTATCCACGTCCAATATTTATTAGAGTCAAATGTGCATTTCTTTGAAACGAATTTTTTTGGGCGACTCAAATCGCTGTGTGTATCCTACCACAAGGTTAATTCATTTCCGGAGGTCACCTCCCCGAAGTATTCCCAAAGCCTATAGTGCTGTCAGACACTGTAAATAAGGACATTTTGTCATTCACCAAATATGAGAATCCTGGAAGCACTTCTCATTGCATGACAATCCACAGCAAAAAAATAGTCTTTGTTTTTGTTTGTTTTGCTTTATTAATGTGACTCTTTAATCTTTGTAAGAACAGTCCAGACGAGGGTAACAAAACCATCTACAACCACTTTCCCAAGCTACACACATGCAGGTAGCCGAGGACAAAAGAGCGTTTCTTCACTTGGTTGTCAAGAAGACTATGTTCACTTACAGGATCTGCTCACACTCTTTTCTCACCCTCTAAAAAGACTGGCTGCATTCCACCTTACTGTCTTCCACCTCACCGTTTAGCAGAAGTGCCCTCTGGTGTTATTCTTGATTGTAGCTACCAAAATCATTGGCTTCTGGGTCCTGTTTCAAAGAGCTTAGTGGCGGTAGTTTTATACTGTTTCTTTTAAGTAGCATCTAGAGATAAATTAGGAGTATAAGACTTTGAGGAAGAAAGAAAAAAAGAAGAAAGAAAGAAAGAAGAAAGAAAAGAAAGTGCCTAGAAGCCAGACTCTCTAACCTATTTACTTTTTTCCTAAAGATTTATTTATTAATTCATTTATCTGAGAGAGAGAGAGAGTGAGAGAGCGCACAGATGGAGAAGAGAGGGAGAAAGAGACTCCCCACTGAGCAGAGAACCCAATGTGGGGCTTGATCCCAGGACCCTGAGATCATGACCTGAGCCAAAGACAGACGCTTAACCCACTGAGCAACCCAGGTACCTCTCTAACCCACTTACATAATAAAATGCTGATAAATATCCTCTCCCAGTGCCTCATGCTCTCTGGTAATGGACTTGGAGGAAGACAGCTCCCTTATCCAAAAGACAAAAAATCAGGACGCTGAGAAATTAAATGACTTGCGAAGGTGATACAATGAGTGGGTTTATCGTGTAGATCCTCTGTTTCCATGCAATAAAAAGAGCTAAAATGTCCTCAGGACTTATCATGAGCCAGGCAGCATGCTAAGTCTTTCACACACATCCTCTTATTTGAGCCCCACCGCAAATGGTCTGAAGTAGTTACTATCATTATACCTACTTTCCAGAAAGAGAGAAAAAAACTATGGAAGAGGGTGGTGGAAACGTACATGCTCGGGGTCACACAGACACAGGTTTTGAATAAGGCAGCCTGATTCCAGAACCTATGCTTGAAACCACGACGAATCTCACTGCCTGTACAGAAATGTGTGCGTACATGTACATATGTAACTCTATAGACACAGATGTGGGGCTACGCATACACTTTATATGCATGATATACCAAAAAGCAAGACATAGTGTATTTTGGATAAAATATTTGGACACCAATGGTTTTTTTTTTTTTTTGAATGGGCAACATTAAATGATGATGCCTGCGAATGTTTGCACTCGGACCCAAACACAAGGAAGTGGTTACTTTGGGGGAAGTTCAGGGTTAGGTTGGGACGGGGTACTGGGGGACCCGCAGGGGTGGCTGGCAAAATTGTACCCCTTAACCCGCATGATGGATACATGGGTGTTCGCCTTATAACAACTCACTAAACTCATTAAGCAACACCAATAAATAAATAAATAACATGATGACTGCACGTACCTAGGTTCCTTGGGGGCAGGAGAGCAGTGCCTGGCATCCATCCCCTCTTCTTTCTGGTGAGCCTTCCTAGGCTACGGAGACTCACAAATCGAAAATTCTATTTCCCAGACTCCTCCACAACCAGAGTCCTGGATGTGACAAATGTCACAGAGTTGGAGCAGAGGCCGGGTTTCTGTGGTTCCTGCTTGTGAGCCGGCATTAGCCGAGGTCCTGGGCTCTGGTCAGTGGCTTTGAGGAGCACGGGGCAGGGCCCATGGCACCCATTTGTGTGGATCGCCGCAGGCACAGTGTGTTTCTGGAGACAGCAGCCCCAGCTGTGGTGTCCGATGGCAGTGACCTCCTGGTTGCAGTAGTTTCTTATCCTTATCTTGGTGGCTTCCTAATTGTGGCAGTTGTGGTGTGGTCATGGAACCAGCAGCTCTTTGAACATAGAGGGGCAGGTGTTTCTGGCTTCTGCAGGCTTCAGACAGACTCTGGGGCAAAGCAAAGCAAAGGCATATTGAAGTCCAGGGCTTCCCAACAGTGGAGCCGCTGAGGAACCCCCTTCCTGCTCTTTGGGTGGGAGTCCTAAGACACTGGACCTGAGGCCAAGGTGGACTGCAGTAAACCAGTCCTCCAACACACTACAGTCCAGCTTCAAAGCGTCTACACAACCAAAAATATCTCAATTCCTACAAAGTAATGAAAGGGATTCTGGATTCAGAGTTACCAAGTGCCCAATAGAAGTCATTTCTGGAGGAAGGAAATAATCATTCTAGACTTCTCATTCTTTCAGCAACTGTTTCCAAAATATAATGCCCAACATATTGATGAAGAGAGCCAAGCACCAGGGGAAATAAGACTGGAATGAGAACCGGCAGAAACCTACAACAGAAACAGGAAACACACCGATGATCTAGATTAGGGCTTTAACGGAACTATAATGCAAGCCACAAATGTGGCCTCATAGGCAACTATAAATGTTCTAGTAACCACATCCAAAGAGTAAAAAGAAACAAGTGAAATTAATTCTTAAAACCGTTTTACTTAAATCAGTATACTTTACATCAAATTTTTATTCTTCCTAAATTTTTATTTCGACATGTAATCAATATAAAATTATTAATGAGATAGTTGAAATTTGTTTTTACTAAATCTCCAAAATACTAGAGTGCATTTTACACTTACAGGACATCTCAAATCAGACTAGCCGTATTTCAAGTGTTCAATAGCCACATGTGACTAGTAACTACTATCTTGGATCCTGCAGCCTCAGGTTTTAGAATCATCAGGCAAGAGTGTTGAAATAACTATGTTCACTGTGCTTAAAGAGATTCTAAGAAGTGAGATTGGAAAACATGAACATAGAACTGGAAGTTATATAAAAGTGACCCAGGCTATTTCAACTATGGAATAATCTATACCTGTAAAATCCAGAAGCTGAAATTAAGAACACAGTAAACGCCTTTCATAGCAGATCATGCGTGCCTCAGGAGAGAACTGTCCACTGGAAGGCAAGTCAGAAGAAATGATCTAGAATAAGGTACAGAAAGACCAAAGAATGGGAAAATACAGAAGAGTGAGAAAGAGAGCACAAACCGTGAAATGGCTCAGCACACAATTAACTGCCATCCTAAAGGGAGAGGTAAGAGAAACAAGGGGAGAAGTCAGATCTGGAGAAATAATAGCTGAGAATTTTTCAAAACTGTGTAGAATTCTCTTGTCAATTTGATTGTCTCCCACTGAAGGTAATTGAATCAATAGTTGCTTTTAAATTTTTTCTCTTTTCTCTCCTTGAAGAGCTTGAAGATTTTCTGCAGTTTCACCAGATTGTGCCTTCAAGTGAATTTACTTTTCTATATCTGGCTTGGGATTTCTTGTGTTTCTAGAAATTGAGGATTAATGTCAAGAGATTCATATCATGACATGATTTAACATCCACTAAGTCATGAGTTCCCTTTGGCAGAGCTCCATCTCTAGGAAATCTCTGTAGCCTATTGGAGGTTGTATTATCATAGAGATTCCGGAGGAATATTATGTGTGATTTTGCTAGACACACATGGATCTCTGCTAGCCAGAAATTATTTTTAGGTTATTTTGTGGCTTGGAGATTCCTGGATTGGTCAGGCAGAGTGAATTCTAAACTGAAAGCCAAATAAGGACAGCATATAGTTATTAATTCTTAGGGGGGTCATTTGTTTATTTTATTTTTAAACACAGGACCCAGGCCAAGACAGAAAAATATGCCTGCTCTGTCCTTTTACATTGTGTCCTTGTGCTCCTGAGCAGATCTTTTTCTAACCTACCTTTGTCCTGTATCTCACCTGTATGCCACCTCAGTTTCAGCTCCTCACCTCGATAAAGCCCAGAGCCTAGCCTCTGGTCCCTGAGTAGGAGTAAAATCTCAACCTCTTGCATCCCTTCCCTACCCTTCCACCAACCTCTGGGAAAAACCGCAGTGTCCACCCTTGGCTTACCACTCTGCTTTTTAGTTCTTTTTTCCATGTTTGGCCCTTGTAATTTTCCCTCTTGTGTAAACTTATTAAAAGTTGTGCTTATTATTTATATATTCCTCTCACTTTGGAGATGGAGAGCCAAAACTCTGAACCTAAAATGTCCTACCTCTCACTTAAAGATGGGTAAATTCATCCTGAATCTTAACCAGTTAGGACACATAGGAATAGCAGAGATGAATGCTTTTCATGTGGTCTTATCCAGGGCAAACTCCAAGAGAATAAAATCTAACCTGACCTGTGTCAGCGGAGTGGGCTCTATTATAGCAACATAAAGATAAACATTAGATTTTTCTCTGTATTTTCCCTTCCCTTCTCCCCACCTAAGCAAGTGGCTTTGAGTGTCTTTTTCCTCAGGGACAGAGTAGAAAATAAAAAAGACCTCTTTCTTTTTTCCAAAATCCTAAGCTCTGAGAGAAAGGTCTAGACAGTGTCTTTAAAAAACATCAAGCGATTCCCCTCATACCTAGAGGGAGCCCACGGGGATGGTAATGAGTCAAAAAATTCTTAGGAAAAAAGTTTATTATACACACCACCACCTGAAACCTCTGTTTAGGATTCCTGTAATTTGGCCACAGATTTCTGCCCTTTTACCCTTCCTTATCCTCTTCCCTCTCCTCCTCTTTTTCCAAGACACGTCTCTGACTACTCATACTATGGCCCAGCCCTTTTGCTTTCACACCAACGGCTACCAAACAAATGATTAGCCCTGGCTTTGTGAGAAAAATGAGCATCAGTTACAGTAAACTTGGACTCAGCTGTGGAGTACCCATGGCTGGTTTAATGTTTTCTAGGAGGGGAAGTGGAGAGGCTATTAAATTTGCAAAGATGAGGGGTCCCTGGGTGGCTGAGTCGGGAGGGCGTCTGACTCTTGAATTTGGGTGGGGTCATGATCTCAAGGTTGTGAGATCAAGCTCCTTGTCAGGCTCCACACTGAGCATGGAGCCTGCTTAAGATTCTCTTTCCCCCTCCTCTCCCCCCCCCCCCCATCCCACTCACAAGTCCTCTCTCTCTCTCTTAAAAAAATTTTTTTGCAAGATGAATCTTTTGGGCTCAGAATGGAGACCAAGGAGAATCCTCATAAAAAGGAGAAAGGTAAGGGAGAATTCAAATAACATCGGAAAAGAATGTTCTCTGAGCAGGAACCAAACAGCAAGTAGACACCTTTGAGACAAGGTTTACTGTTACAAAGAGTTAATAAATATTTTGACAGTAATGAGAATGGATGGCATTCTCTGACAAGAGTAATTTTTTAAGGTGTTCAATATTGTGGGAGAAAAAAATAAAAGAAAATGTAACATAAACACAAAAATTCAGAAAAACTGGAAAATAAAATGATCTGATTCCTTAAATACAGGTATAATTAAATGTTTAGCACATGTCTGCTAATAAAGCAAAATATCTTCATGAAAAATACATGTCAGTAGGTTTTCATTTGATGTCCACACTCCTTTTTATTACAGATAAACATACATTCCCTCTATTGATCATTTCCATCCATTACTGCGGCAATCAGAGACGTAACTCTTGTCATTCTTCTTGCTGTTCTTTGCTTGTTAGTTTGTAGGGAAGAGCAGGGACCTTAACCAGAATGCTTTGCAGGAAAATCATTTGAAATCATTTGATTTCTAACAGAAAATTTTCGTGGTTTTCTTACTCAGCTGTTGCTATGCCATGTGGTATCTGCCACCTGGAGCTGAACAGTCGATTACGCAGTTTCTAGGCAGAAAAATGCTCACATTGCAAGGAAATGTCTCACACCCCATGGTAACTCTGGTAATATATATTTCCAGTCCTCATTTGATGCCCTAAGGGTACAATTCTCCGGACCTCACATGTTTTCCTATGGTGACACTCTGCATGTAAATCCAAAATTAGTGATGCAAAGCATTCCTACAGTTCACACAGTTTAGGTAGGCTTTTTAAATATATTTTAACCTATTTAAAATTATTCATTAAGCTTCTACATTAGAATTCTTAACCCTTAGAAACCTAAATTTCTAGTGAAAGTTAATAAGTAAACAGTGATGGACTGCCCTTGTCCTAGCATTCCTAGCCGATTGGCAGATTTATAAATCCTTTCACAACTTTTAGAAACATGTGACTTCTCATTGTATATTGTCCAGGTTGACACAGGACATGCTTACCCACAGGCCCAAATATCTTGAGTTCCTCTGTAACAGGAAACCAAAAGTAGTTAAATCTATGTTCTGTGAATAAACAAATAAATAAATAAATACAATGTAGGCTAGAACAGTTCATCCAGCTTCTGTTAGAGCCCTACCCATGTCTGGTCACACTTGATTCCGTCAGCTGAGTTCGGTTTCTCCAGGTGCTGTTGTTTACAATGTGGCTATTTAGTTCTCAAAGCCCAGAACCAACATAAGTGTTTCCAGTGACTGAAGGGGATGGGATACTTTATCATCTATCATACTTACAATAAGTCTAGCATTATGTGGCTGATTTTATATAATTTATATGATAGGAAGATGATGGTGAGTGAAACTGATGTACTCTTGCTCCAACACTCATTTGTCTCAGAGCTAAAGTGTGGTCACTGAAAAAAAAATCACTCATTTTTTTCCTCCTCTGCAAACCTGAAGGTAGCTCTGCTTGGAAATAGGATTCTCTGAAGAATTTGCGGGTGGCTAAGAGGTTCCACAGCTGGAGGAATAGCATTCCTCTGCTTTTACTTCCAGAGCCTGAGAACAAGCATTAAAAGTTGGCCACAGGCCCATATGCTTCTCCTACACTTCCAAAGATAAGGACTTGAACCTACCTGCCTTCAAAAAGAAGGGAGGATTGCCTATAAATTATATCTCACCAAACTAGATTCTTACAAAAGGTGGAGGGAAGGAAGCCTGGTGGTACCTGAACAGAAGAAAACCAGTGAACTTGTCATCCCCATAAGCACATCTATCTGTCTAGTGCTTGAAAAAGTGTTGAAAGTCTTCGTCCAACTCCATGAAGCTATGTCTGTCACCCTAGTGTAGTACAAGGTCAAGCAGACGGAGGTGACAAATGAGCGGCCTCTGGCTGCCGCCCACAAATGAACCCTGAGGAACTACGAAGGTAAGAAGGAAACATATCAACAGCAATCTTCCCAACAGCCATCCTGGTTGCAGGAGGCCCAAAGAGTCTTCCCTCTCAAGTGTTGGAGGAAAAGAGCTTTGGGCCTAGAATTTTATACGCTGTTGAATTCTCATTCAAGGAGGAGAGTGTATGCATTAGATTTTATTGCAACCATAATACATTGTCACAAAATTAGCTTCTTAAATCAACACCTCGTTCTTGTGTCACAGCTATGTAAATGAGATGTCTGCACTGACTCAGTTTCCTGCTCTGGGCTTCCCAAAGCCAATGTCAAGGCCCCCACCAGCTGGGCTCTTAGGCAGAGACACTGGGAGGAATGTGCTCATTCAGATTGCTAAGAAAATCCAGTTTCTTGGAGTTTCTGGAGTGAGAGCCCCACTTCCTTGCTGGTTGCCAGCTGGGGGCCCTCCTTAACTCCTGCATGGGCCTGCATCTTGCATATGGCCGCCTTCACCTCAGGGCCAGCAACAGGGCACCAGAGCTCTCTGCCTGTCCATCTGCCCCAACTCTCCTGCCTCCAGTCTGAGAAAGCCTTCATTTTGAAGGGCTCATGGGATTCCCTGGGCCCCTCAGATGATCTAGAATAATCTCCCTGTCTTAAAGTCAACTGAGTCGCCATGTTAATTACATTTGCAGGGCCCCTTCATAGCAGTACCCAAGTTCATGTTTGACTGAGTGACGACTTGGGGGAATCTCCAGAATTGTGAATATCACTGTGTATTAAAAATATTTTTGAATATATAAAACCTAAAGAATAGTTTTCCTAGAAAGACCCAACTTGAAAATACCTTTTGGAAAAAGTAATCCAAGAATAAGAGAAACACATCCAGGAGATGGAACAAGAGAAAGAAGGAGAATGAGTAACCAATTTTGCTAAAATTTTCACTTATTAAAGATAGCTAAAATTTTGTTAAAAAACAATTTTTAAATTGGTAAGTTGTTACAGATTACTGTTGCCTTTTAAAAAAAATGATGAAGTATGAGGGGAGTTTCTATCGCAGAAAAGAAGAAGTATAGCAATAATTGAGAAGTAAAAATCAGGGTAATATCAGGAAAATTGGGTGGAAGGAAGTACACAAGAAAGATGAAAACATGCTAAATAATGTTTTGGGAATGACCAAAAACAATGATAAATAAATGTAAATAAACATTAGTGTGAATCAAAGGTAAAGGGCAATGATTATTAGAAGAAAAATTGAATAATGTTTAAATTAGCAGAAGAAAACTCCTTACAGTGAAAGGAATGCAGACAGGGAGAGGGAATTTTTTTTTAAAGCATAATAAATGAGGGGCGCCTGGGTGGCTCAGTGGGTTAAAGCCTCTGCCTTTGGCTCAGGTCAAGATCCCAGGGTCCTACGTGGGGCTCTCTGCCCAGCAGGGAGCCTGCTTCCATTCCTCTTTCTCTGCCTGCCTCTCTGCCTACTTGTGATCTCTGTCTGTCAAATAAATAAATAAAATCTTTTTTAAAAAAGCATAATAAATGAAAAAGATGATGGCTGAGATAATTCCTACTATACTAGTAATCACAATAAAGGTAAACTGCTAAACTCTCCAATTAAAACCTGAAATTCTGGGGCACCTGGATGGCTCAGTGGGTTAAAGCCTCTGCCTTCAGCTCAGGTCATGATCCCGGGGTTCTGGGATCGAGCCCCGCATCGGGCTCTCTGCTTCACGGGGAGCCTGCTTCCTCCTCTCTCTCTGCCTGCCTCTCTGCCTAGTTGTGATTTCTCTCTGTCAAATAAATAAAATATTTGAAAAAAAAAAAACCTGAAATTCTTAGGTTAGATTGAAAAATAATCCAGTACACACACTGTTTTCAAAAGACACCCTGAAAATCGGGGGGGGGGGGAGGGAGCAGAGATATCAAAAATAAAAGGCCTAACAATCAGGGTACACTAGGTTTATTGCAGAACCAACGTTAATTGTTGAGAGGCTTCAAACTAACATCACTAAAAATGACCGAGATGTAAATTTTATGTGGTTTGACCACATTTACCATTTTTTTAAAATTATTTTTAAATATCATTTGTCCTCCTCGGGGGCCAAAGGTCCAATGCGCTCAGCAGGAAGACTGCTTATTACCTACAAGGACAGCAGTGAGGACCTTCCTCTCAGGTTTCAAAGACTCAAGGACGCCTGGGCAGCTCAGTCAATTTAGCGTCTGAGTTTGGCTGCGCCCGGATACGGAAT
Source organism: Meles meles (assembly GCF_922984935.1). NCBI lineage: Eukaryota > Metazoa > Chordata > Mammalia > Carnivora > Mustelidae > Meles > Meles meles. The sequence goes on from NC_060070.1 coordinate 16,826,008, forward strand.
TCTGGGGTTGAGCCCGCCTGAGTCCCACCTTCGCCCAGCATCCAGCACCTAGAGCACCCGGAGGACAGGTAAATCACTCCTCCACTCCCTTCTGAATCCCGCCTGGGAAGCTCTCAGAGCCTCTGAGTACCAGAGCAGCTACCGGGGCTCGCAGCTCCGCCCCGGGGCCGCGGCGCTCGGAGGCGGGGTTCCGCCCGGGGGCGGTGGCGCTCCGGGGTGGGGCGGGGCTCCTCTCTCTCTCTCTCTCTCTCTCTCTCTCTCTCTCTCTCAAATATAAAACGAAGAAAATTGGGAAAATCACTGCGCAGTTTCTCCTGGATGCGTGGACCTACCGAGATGCAGTCCCACCTGTGTGAAGCAGACGCGAACTCCGGCGAAGCCCAGGCCCGGCCACAGGAAGCGCGCTGCGCCTCCCCGCCCGCGGGTTCCTTGAGAAGCCGCTCCCGGCTCGGGGTCGCCGCGGAGCCCACGGCCGCCACCAAGTTCACGGGGTGCTTGCGGCTCCTGTTTCTCCTGCAGCTGCTGCGGGGGATCACGGCGGCGCAGGCCGAGCTGGTCGTGGGCGCGACGCCCGGCGGAGGAGAGACAGGTGAGTCCCGGGGCCTTGGGAACCTTGTCGCCGCCCAGGGCCGCCACCCGCTCTCCCTCCCCGTCTCCACCAAGTCCCCGCCGCGGGCTCCTTTCCCGCTCCGCGGAATCCGCTGGGACTTCGTCGCCCTGTGGGACGGAAAAGAGGGGGCCTGGGCGACCACGGACTGCCCGGCGCTAGGCGCGCGGAGCAGGGCGGGAGAGGGAGAGGCCGTCGCAGGGAGTCCGCTGTCGCCCGCAGCCCCCGCCTGACCCCTCGGGGAGGCCGAGCCCCTGAGCTCCAGACTGTGGGCCGGACGGGGCGATCGCACAGGGCCTGGACCAGGCACAGCTCCGCGACTCTGCCACTAATGCAACTTCTCCACGAGTCACCAACCCCACTGCTGTCCACCATTACACTTCCCAGCGCACTTAGGCAAACTTTCGAGGCTTATACAGCTCCAGGCGCTCCTTCACCAGCCACATCCCAGCACCACCCAGCTCAGGGTGGGCGGCTCCCATACCCCGGGACCACACTTCCTCCCTCCGGGTTCCTGGACCACACCTGCCTCTTAGGGGCTGTGATTTTCTCTAACTCAACTGTCCTTCCCTCCGTTCATCACAGGGTGGGGTCTCTACCTAACATTCCAATGTAAGGATGTGACAGAGGGCACAGAACATTCTCCTCCAGTAACTGGGTCACAGGGTGGTGTGGCCCAAGGAGCAGGTCCAGCCACACATTCATGCACATATTGTCTCTGGCTGCTCCCCTGCTAAGGACACAGACTCGAGCAATTACAGCACAGACCTATGCAATATTATTATATACAGAGAATCTTTGCACCAGGCCCACATTTCAGGGAAAATAGGATAGGGCTCACACCCCTGTGTCCTTACAGAGGTTTTAGGGTTGATGCTCAACTTTCATTTCATCCAGGGTAGGGCACAGTTTTAACATTGTGTTTGGAGAAAAGAGTAGACAGTGTGAGAATATTGAATGTCCCTGCCACCCAGCCCCCAACCCACAGGTAATTCAACTACAAACAGTTTTCACTCCTGTAACAAATGTGGGGAATGGGAAAGGACCACCGCACGGGTACCTGAGCCAATGTTGTCACTGGGAACAGGACCTGGGGCAGGTGACTTCACGTTTTCTGCAACACCATCTGCCCCACACCATTTCAACGACAGGGGCCCTGATGACACTAGGATCCCTGAGGATGATGTCAACTCACACACTAGGTCCACTGACAATGTCTGCACGGTCCCTGCTCCCCAGTGTCTACCCGCCCCTGCGAATGACCACATGACCCTTTTCGGAAGGCCAGCAGGAAGCACTGCACGTGCTGTTGACCTGAAGGGTCCTTTCTGATGGACAGTTTGCTTCTGCCTCTACTACAATGTTCCAGCTCTGAGAAGGGGCTCAGGTCTGGAACCCAGGCAGAGGATCCAGACTTTCTGTTGAGTAAGCATTTGCTTTCAGGCTCCTCCTCACCCATCCTGGGGACGATGTTTTCTTTGTTCAAATCCTGCAGCATCTGGGTTGGCCTTGTGGCTATTTTGCGTCTAGGATCACTTTTTCTGTGAGCCCAAGGAATGGAGAGCTTTCTGTGGGGCAGGCCTGGCTGGCATTCCAGCCTCTAGGATCATTTTAGTCTTTGCCGTGTCCCTGCTTCGGACAGTTGGGTGCCTGCACCTCCAATCTCTTACTTCAGGACTTTTCACCCATTACTACTGGGTGCCTGTTTCTGCAACACCGCCTTCTTCAGCCAAGGCTGGCCATCAGACAGACGTCTTAACAATGCTGGTGCCCTGCTCACAGTGCAGTCTTTATTTATTTATTTATTTATTTGACAGACAGAGATCTCAAGTAGGTGGAGATGCAGGCAGAGAGAGAGAAGGACGCAAGCTCCCCACTGAGCAGAGAGCCCGATGCAGGGCTCGATCCCAGGACCCTGAGATCATGACCTGAGCCGAAGGCAGAGGTTTAACCCACTGAGCCATCCAGGTGCCCCTCGCAGTGCAGTCTTTATGACTTTGCTATAAAGCGTTCTCCGGACCTGTCCATGAGCACAGTTGGAGGACCTGTGTTTAGTTTCGTGTTTGGCATTTCCTGCTGTATCTGTTCTGTCAAAGGCTGACATGCTGGGTATCAGCCTGATAGACACAGGGGACATTTTAATGGCTGTGTGGCCTCCTGCCAGGCAGAGGCATCCTGATCCTATCCCAACAGGGGAAGAGAACAGCCTCTCCTGCTGGGGGGAGGGGCTGTGCAGGGACAGTCCTTGCTCTGCCAGCTCAGCCCTCCAGGGATGCCACTGCCGTCACCTGGCTGGCCGCGGGGTGCCTGCTGCTCCTTGTCTTCCAGCCCCAACCTCTACTTCTATTGTTTTCCCTTCGCAGCTGCTCTTGCGCTTTCCTACAATTTCTCCATCACATCTCAGCTCAGGCCTGGACCATCATGGTGTGAGATTCAAGGCCAAGTGAATGGAATCAAGTTTCTTTCCTATGCCTGTGGGAGCAAGGAGGTCAAACCTGTTGGTCCTCTGGGGATGAAGCTGAAGGACACAGCATTCTGGGGGACACAGAGGGAACCTCTGAAAGAGCTGGGGGAAGAGCTCAGAAAGAAACTGCTGGACATCAAAGCAGAGATTTTCACTAAGGGTGGTGAGTCTGAAGGCCCAGGGCAAAAGAACACTTTGGCAGGACAGGGGAGCTATGGTGTTCATGTAAAACTTTGAAATGGGTTCACACACACAGCCCAGCAGCCTGGGCAGACAAGGAGGCCAGAGCAGGACCAAGAGGGCTGACGGGCAGCTAAGGAGTGCGCAGCGGGTGGGGCAAAGGATTGGTCAGGACCAGAGGCTGACCTGTTTCCGCTGGTGGGGCGGGAGCAGATTCTCTCACCATGCAGGGCAACATGATGTGTGAGCGTGGGGCCAACGGACACACCAGAGGATCCTGGAGGTTTGTCTTCAATGAGCAGTTAACCTACCTCTTTGACGCGGAGAACAGAAAGTGGACAGTGGTTCCTCCTGGAGGCCAACAGTTCAGAGGCACGTTGGACAACGACGAAGAGCTGACCAAGCTCCTCGTGGGGACGTCAAACGGAGACTGTAAGAGCTGGCTCCAGCACGTATGGGAGCACTGGGATGAAACCCGGGAGACCACAGGTAACTCAGAAGACTGGCTGGAGTGCTGGTTCTCTTGAAATGACCTCAACCTGCCCCACGGTGTGTGTGTGTGTGTGTGTGTCTGAGGGAGAGAGAGATATTCATCCATCCATGGCAAATGTTCCTGGCAGAATAATGGCCACAGGAATGTTCTAGAATCCTTCCTTTCCCTTCTCACTTCGTGGAATTTTTTCCTCGCTGCACATTCCTTTGTGCTCGGGTAATGTTGGATTTCTTGCTGCCCCAAACAGGGGAGCATCAGCCTTTTCCAGGGCTGGTGTTCTTACTGCTCCCTTTTCTGAGAATCATTGTCTTTCCATGTCACCCGGCATATTGCTGGGAATCCTGCAGTGCCACTGGACTATCGCTGTCACCATCCTTGTCCTGCGTCACCTCCATCTGTCACAGCAGGAGCGACTGCTTACGTTGCAAGCCCTGCTTCCCCTTTTGGCTGGAGGAGCCCCTCAGGGACAGGACGCATCCCCTCCCTCCCTCCCTCCTGACAACAGGACTGGTCACAGCAGCTGCCACAAGGACAGGGACAGACACCGTCTGCCTGGTAGGACGGACCTGGGCCAGCAGGAGCTGAGGAAGCCTCCCCCAGTTTGGGGTCCCGATGGGGGCTCTGATCCTTGCGTTTTCATTTCAGTGCCACCAACCATGCGGCAAGACTCGGCCCAGACCATGAACATCTGGATGGTCATCGTGAGCCCCGTCTTCGGGCTCATTTTCCTCATTGTCATCATAATTTGCATAATCATCAAAAATCGACACTTTGTGTGGAACTTCTTTAGAAGGACAGGTAGTGAGAGCAGATTGAGAGGGAAGGGAGGGACAGATGGCCTGGTGTGAGCACAGGGATGGTGAATTCCCAGCCTCACCCTGCCCACTGCCTGAACCTTCTCACAGGGCAGTGGGACTAGATGAGTGAGATCTCATATCATGTGTTGACAACTACGTGTACAGGCTCGGCTCTGAGCTCTGGTATGACCTCTCTCACTGTTAAGGCCACTGAGAAAGGGGAGGGGCCCAGACCACTGCATAAGGCCTGTTGGTGCTAAAGGGATTGAGGGGAGTCAGATCTGACTCTCACCAGGTTCTTCATTGGAGAGTCAATTAAGGCCCAGGGTGGATGGTGTGGAGACAGCAGGGACATAACAGCATGGGCCGTACTCCCCTTTGAGAGAGAGCAGCATGGCGGCTCCATGGGACATCTCAAGGAGAAGGGGCCTCCATCCAGGCAGTTAAAAGACAAGGGGCCAAGGTCTTATCCCAGGTAGAGGGAGTGGGAAGGCCTCTGCCAACCAACTCAAAGGACTCGACAGTATTACCATGTTCCCCCAGAACGTGGCTTGGCTCTTTGCATGTGAGGCAGCAAGTGGGCAGTAGAGAGCCTGCATGATGGGACTAGAAGGAGGCCAGTTCTCCGTGCAACAGTGGGAACCCTGGCTGAGGCTGGTGCCGTCCCTGGCAGCTTCCTGCAAACCTCAGATCCTGAGCCCCTGAGCAGCCCCTGCTTTGAGCAGAGCTGACCCGGGGGATGGGCTAACTGAGCTCCCCTGTGAGCTCCCAGCCGAGCTGGACCAGGAAAGGATGGGATGGGGGAAGGATCATCAGACTAAGAGCTCTGTGTGCGGACTGCAGGAGGCTGGGAAGGAAAGGAAAAGAAGGATCTTTGCCCACAAAGTTCCCCAAGGTTAGAGGTGTCAAGTGCAGGCCCCTGTCTTCTGTCAGACCCTCCAGCAGGTCCTTTAGGACCTGCCATGAGAGGGAGCATGGGAACCCAAGTCACGTGAGCACATTGGTTTTACTCACTTTGGTCCTGAGCCCAGACCATTGGTAACAGGGTCTGGGGCTAACTCCGTGATTTGGTTCAGGAGGGAGGAGGTTGTAAAGGTGATGGACCCAGGGCTAGGTTCATGGCTGGGGTGAAGTGCATGCCCCTGGGTGAGTGTTGGGCTCTGGGGTGGGGAGTGCTGCTGAAGGGCAGCTCCAGGAAAGGGGACCCAGGATTTCTTCAGCCACAGGAACAAATACCTGTTCTTTTCTTAGGCTGCCAAGGCTACCAAGAAGCCTCTGAGAGTGGGGACCAGCTCAGCGACTCTACCTCTGGGCCAGCTGCCTTTGGATGAGCTGCTGTTCATCATTAGACCAACAGCACTTCTATGTTTACAATTCCAGAGACTTCAGTCCAAACACCTGGTGCAGGACACAGAACCTCCCATGTCCCTTCTTGTATTTCATGGCTCTCCTGTTCGGCACTTTCCACTGGCATATTCTATGCCATTTTCTCCTGGTGCTAAGTGATGGAATTCTTGCACTTAAATTTTAGATACTTGACTAAGGAATCTCAACAAAGGGAACATTTTCCATCTTGTCCTTTGGTTGTGCAATATCGCATCCTTCTCTGTAAGAGGACCATGTCCTTGCCGACAGTCAGTACAGGTCACAGCCACTGCCACGAGGACAGGGATAGACCCCGTCTGTTGTTTGAATATTGTTTGAAGCTATAGAACCTCAGGGATTTTTTTCTGTGTCCTGAGAAACAACCTCATTGACTTTTAAATGGAATAACATTATATTTGTGACTGATTTCTACAGTAAATTATGACCATGTACATATACCTAAATAAACATACCTAAATAAACCTAATATACCTATATTAATTAATAATTATAATATATATTATATATTAATTATTATAATTACTATATATACTATATATAATTACTATTATAATTACTATAATAATTAATATAAAATATACCTAAATAAACATATTATTATAAAAAATTTAATTTTAAATTTGTTTTGATTATTAATTAATTTTTCAAAGATTTTATTTATTTGAGAGAGTGAGACTGAGGGAGAGATAGAGATCACAAACAGGGGGAGGGGCAGAGGAAGAGGGAGAAGCAGACTCCCCACTGAGCAGGGTGCCAGTTGTGGGGTTCCATCCCAGAATCCTGGGGTCCTGACCTGAAGACAGATACTTAACTGGCTGAGCTACCCAGGCACCCTGGATATTTTTTAACTAGATTTTATTTACTAGAATCTATTCGCTTTAGCGAGAGAGCACGGGCGATCCTGCCTGAGTTAGGAAGGGCAGAGGCAGAGGGACAAGCAGGCTCCCCTCAGAGCAGGGAGACTAGCAGGAGGCTTGGTTCCAGGACCCTGGGATCATGACCTTAGCTGAAGGCAGACACTTAACCAGCTGAGTCACCCAGGCACCCCTGGAATTTGTTTTATATCCCATAAGAAATCATGGAATTTTGCTCTTCTTCCACTGTATGGGGTACATATATAAGTGGTGATTCTTCTAGGTTTCTTGTGGAAATAAAGACTTTAAGGATCACTCAAAAATCCACTTTCAAGCAGTTATCTGTCAGTCTCAAGCATGATCCTGCCAGGCCAGAAGTAAACAAATATTCTGGGAAAGAAGGAATTAAGAATCTTTCTGATGACCCCAGATCTCCTGCATACTACACTGACTTTCCTGTAATCCTCCTTTAGTGTACACTGAGTCTTCAGAACAAAAACCGATCTGCTTCTAAAAGTTGATTTGTTCCCTCATGAACAAAAGATCCATATCCAGAATATACAAAGAGCTCAAATAAATAAATAAGAATAAGTCTTACTCTCCTAAGCTTTGTGCAAATGCTTAGAGCAAGTCATAGACTGTAAAGATTTTATTTATTTATTTTTGAAAGAGAGAAAGAGTGAGCACAAGTCAGTGGAAGGGCAGAGAGCAAAGCAGGCTCCCTGTTTAGCAGGGAGCCAATGAGTGTCTCAATCCCAGGACCCTGGGACTGTGACTTGAGTCAAAGGCAGACACTTTGCCACCCAGGCATCCCCTCCTTTTAAAAGATTTTATTTATTTATTTCAACAGTTAATAAGCCTACAGAATCATTGAACACATCCCAAGTAATCAAGATAACATGAAGAATAAGGGGCTTGCCTTATACAGGCATCAAACTGACAAAATTTTAAAGGTATCTATGGCAAGGGATGCACTGGAAATGGAATAACAGGAGTTCTCCTATGTGTTGGTAGGAGTATAAATGAAACCAGCATGGATACAAGTAAGATGTCAGAACTAGAGTTCAGAGGAATGATTATAAGGATACTAGCTGGGCTTGAAAAAAGCAGAGAAGACACTAGAGAATCCCTTTCTGAAGAAATAAAAGAACTAAAATCTAATTCTGTTGGAGTAAAAAAGGCTATTAATGAGGAGTAACCAAAAATGTAGGCTCTAACTGCAAGGATAAATGTGAAAGAAGAGAGACTTAGCCATATAGAAGACAAAATGATGGAGAATAAGGAAGCTGAGAAAAAGAGAGATAAACAACTACTGCATCATAAGGGGAGAATTGGAGAGGTAAGTGATATCATAAAGCAAAATCATATTAGAGTAACTGGGATTCCAGAAGAAGAGGGGAGAGAGAGAGGCAGAAGGCATATTAGAGGAAATTATGATGGAGAACTTCCCCAATATAGGGAAGGAAACAGTCATTCAAGTCCAGGAGGCACAGAGAATACCCCTCAAAATCAATAAAAATACATCAACACCCCGACATTTAATACTGAAACTTGCAAATCTCAGAGACCAATAGAAAATCCTGAAAGCAGCTCAGGACAAGAGCTCCCTAACCTACAAAGGTAGAAACATTAGACTGCTAGCAGACCTAGCCACAGAGACCTGGCAGGCCAGAATGGACAGGCATGAAATACTCAGGGGTAATAAATGAGAAAAATATACAGCCAAGAATAGTATACCCGGGAGGGCCGTCATTCAAAATAGAAGGAGATGGGGAGCATGGGTGGCTCAGTGGGTTAAACCTCTGCCTTCTGCTTAGGTCATGATCTCGGGGTCCTGGGATCGAGCCCTGCATCAGGCTCTCTGCTTGGTGGGAAGCCTGCTTCCCCCTCTTTCTCTCTGCCTACTTGTGACCTCTGTCTGTCAAATAAACAAATAAAATCTTAAAACAAAAAAAAAGAAGAGATAAAAATCTTCAGGACAAAGGGAAAATAAGGGATTTTGTGACCACTAAACCAGCCCTGCAAGAAATATGAAAAGGGATCCTTAAAGCACAGAGAGAACCCAAAAGTAACATAGAAGGGAAGGTAGAAAACCTACAGAAACAGGGACTTTACAAGTAATATAATGGCACCAAAATTGTATCTTTCCACAGGTACTCTGAATATAAATGGGCTAAATGGCCCCAAACAAAAGACACAGGGTATCAAAAGCCATCAATATGCTATCTACAAGAGACTGATTATACAACAAAGACACCTCCAGATTGAAAGTGAGAGGGTAGAGAACCACTTGCCATGATAATGGACACCAAAAGAAATCTGGGATAGCAATCCTTATATCAGACAAATTAGATTTTGAACCAAAGACTGTAATAAGGGATGAGGAAAGGGATGCCTTGGCTCAGTCAGTTAAGCATCTACCTTCAGCTTGGTCATGATCCTGGGACCCTGGAATCAAGTCCCACATTGGGGTCCTTGCAGGGGGCCTGCTTGTGTCCTCTCTCATTCTCTCTATCTCTATCTCTATCTCTCAGGCTCTCTGACAAATAAATAAAATCTTTAAAAAAAGAGAGAGAGAGAGAGACAAAGAACAACACCATATCATACTTAAATGGTCTGTCACACAATAAGACCTGTCCATTATAAATATTTATGCCCTAACATGACAGCAGCCAATTATATAAACCACTTAATAACAAAATTAAAGAAACTCATTGATAATAATACAATAATAGTAGGGGACTTCAACACCCCATTCACAGCAATAGACAGAAATACAAACAATTATAAGAGCATATTATGAGCAACTATATGAATAAGGCAATCTGGAAGAAATGGATGCATTCCTAGAGATGTATAAACTACCAAAACTGAAACAGGAAGAAATAGAAAACCTGAACAGACCAATAACCAGCAAGGAAATTGAAGAAGTAATCAAAAATCCCCAACACACAAAAGAGTCCAGGGCCAATGGCTTCCTAGGGAAATTCTACCAAATATTTCAATATGAGTTAATACCTATTTTCTCAAACTGTTCCAAAAACTGGAAATAGAAGGAATACTTCAAACTCATTCTATGAAGCCAGCACTACCTTAACTCCACACCTGACAAAGACCCTACTACAAAAGAGAATTTCAGGACAATATCCCTGATGAACATGGATGCAAGTATTCTCAACAAATCCTGGCAAATCAAATCCATTGAAAGAACCATTCACCATGATCAAGTGGGATTTATTCCTGGGCTGCAAGGGTGGTTCAATACTCACAAATCAGTCAACATGATATATCATATTAATAAAAGAAAGGTAAAAACCATATCATTCTCTCAGTAGATGCAGAAAAAGCATGTGACAAAGTACAGAATCTGTCTTGATAGAAACCCTCAACCTCTTTCCCCAATTTGTCATTTAACTCACCAAACTTGGTTTTCTGTTTTAGTAATTGCAGAGAGGTCTATCCTGCTCTTCAGAACTTTGGTTCACTCACAAGTGAATCATGGATCTCCATCCCTGTCCCACACATGTCTACTTTTTTTTTAACAGTTGCATAGAATGTCCTATGGTCTGCACTCAACACTTGGAAAATACTTTCTTTTTTTTTTCTTTTTTTTTAAAGATTTTATTTATTTGACAGAGATTACAAGTAGGCAGAGAGGTAGGCAGAGAGAGAGAGGAAGAGAAGCAGGCTCCCCGCTGAGCAGAGAGCCTGATGCGGGGCTCGATCCCAGCACCTTGAGATCATGACCTGAGCCGAAGGCAGAGGCTTTAACCCACTAAGCCACCCAGGCACCCCTGGAAAATACTTTCTTAAGGAGACTGATTCCCTTTCTCCCTGACTTCATAATTCTAATTCATTGGAGAAAACCCTGGCATGTCATGAATCCATCCTATGTCATGAATCCATTCTATGTCATGAATAAATAAATGCTCACCCATGCATTTAATCAGGTTCCTGCTCTGTGTCCTCTGTGGGAGCAGAGACGAAATTCTCACTGAGGTCAGTTCCTGTGACCTGTGCTTCAGATGAGGAACTGCACTTGGCATAGAGCCTGGGGCCACATTGAATGAAGAGATGAGGTCAGCAAAGGCTGCCAATTTTTCCTGCCTACCCAGTTCCCCATCCTCAGCCCGCCACACTGCCTAGTAGACATTTATTAAATACATGTATATTCAGTAAATATCCCTTTTCTGCTCTTAATGAAAAAGGTATCAGTCCAGGATCATAGTATAAACAATGGGTCAAATGATTTTTGGGGAATTGGATATTCAAATAGAGAATAAATCTCAACCCACATTTTTTCTTAAAGATTTATTTATTTACTTTAGAGAAAGAGTGTGTGTGAGTGGGGGCGCCGAGGGAGAGGGAGAGAAGCAGACTCCCCAGTGAGCACAGAGCCCGACTCAGGTGGCTCCATCCCACAACCCTAAGATCAGGGCCTCAGCCAAACCACAGTCAGACACTTAAAAGAGCCACCAGGGGTCCCTCCATGCACATGTTTAACATGCAAATATCACACAACTAAACTCAGCTTTTATCACCATCATCATCATCTTTTTTGTGAGTCTTTGGATCTGTTGACATTCTGGAGACTGGCTTGGGACTAACTCACTTGGCTTCCTGTTACCCTGACTGAACCTCCCCTATTACAACATAATTAACCAAGAGGTCAGAATCACTGAGAGCCATTTTGTAGGTAGGCTGTCACCATTCCTTTACTTGGGTCATCCTTGTCTTCACAGGACAGGCCCTGTGGACAGAGGGGGACAGTACACAACAGGAGTGGGAGTCAGAATCCAGATGGAATGCCTCCAACAGGAGTCATTTGGATGGCACTGGGATTAAGAAAATGTAACAAAATATTTTTTCTATGTACCCTGAACCAATAGAATAATACAGGGGATTAACAGAGAGAGCCTTCAATAGTCACTCTAAGAGTTGGCAATGGCCAGGGTCCCAGTTCAGAGACAGCTTCCTGTGATCCAGGAGAGAAAGAAAATGAAAAAATGACTGCCCATTGTTTGGGATTTTTATAAGATTTTATTTATTTATTTGAGAGAGAGAGAGAGAGAGAGCACAAGTGGGATGAAGGGCAGCGGGAGAAGCAGACTCCCTACTGAGCAGGTAGCCAGATGCAGGACTCGATCCTGGGACTCCAGGATCATGACCAGAGCTGAAGACAGATGCTTAACCCACTGAGCCACCCAGGTACTCATCTGCTCATTGTTTTGATTACTACTAAGCAGAGCTGAACTCTCTGGTCTTCATGTCATCCTTGGGTCTTCAGGAGAGAAACCTGTGTTTGTTGAAGGACCTAGGGAAACTCCACTTGAGGCTAGGTTCATCCCAGTCTCTGCACACCTCAGACCTTCCCCTACTTCCAGAGTTAGAGAATGCCACAATTCAGTTTCAGTGCAATTCCATACCACAAGCCATCCATCCATGCATCCATACCTCAATCCATCCATCCATCCATCCATCCATCCATCCAGCCAGCCAGCCAGCCAGCCATCCATTCTGCATTTCCTAACATGTATTTTCTCTCTCCCCACCCCACATTCAAAAGGGGTAGTTTGTAGCATTCTTAGCTTTCTAGATCCAACCCAGAGACTGCTCCATGACAGATCCAAGGTGCTGTATGAGCCGCTCTGCCACCAGCATACATTCCAGCAGATTTAATGGTGCCTGAAGTATCAATGGTAGTTAGGGATGTTATTGGTTTCTACAGATTTTTTTTTCATTTCTCACATTGGAACAAGTTTTATTTAGATTGAAAGTTTTTCATTTAAATTTTTAGTTTGAGGTAACTATACAATGAATTCATAGACAGTTCTTACAAATAATATAGAGATGTCCCAGGTATTCTTTTTGTAGTTTCTCCCAAGGGTAACAAATTCCAGATTCTGTAGTGCAATATCACACCCAGGATATTGACATGGATACAATGCACACCTTATTCCAAGTAAAGACGGTACTGGAGCCTTTGGCAAGACTCTAGGGGTAAGGCGCAGTGGAGGCCTCTTAGGAGCAAGACCCTGCCATCTCCTACGTATAACTACTCTCTTTTTGAAAAACCAGTCTTGGCCTGCCTGGAGCCTTCGTGGGGACTGAATGCCGACCCTGGGCCACCAAGGCACCAAGCGACCTGGGCGGTCCCTCATGAGCTGGGTGCTTTTTGACCCATTGAACCTGAGAGTGGGTAAGCACAGCAGCCCTCCATCATCAAATGGAAGTGGTAGGTACATGATCTGGCCTGATCAGGCCCCAGGGCACAAGCAAGTTCTCTGAAGAAGTTGTCTGAATGCTCATCATCCCCACTTCTACCCCACAGCTTCTTCTCTCTCAGTCTATATCTATGGCCTCATGGGAAGCTCCCAACTATCAGTGACAAGGGAATAGAGGACAGGGGCCTGGTTTTCAGATGCTTCTGTACAATCCACGGGTCCCGTCTGAAAAGGAAGAGCTTCAGCATTATAGCCCTTCTCCAGACTATTCCCAAAGGACAGTGAGTGAGGGAAATATTCTCAGTAGGCACAACACTGGGCGTTACCCCAGGTGGTACACTTTGCTGGGAAGGAGAAATGCACACGTATGCAATTCAATGCGCATTTCAATGGTTTGGCTAGATGGCCAGGGACTTGGAAAATCCAAGTGGAAACTTGATGACATAGAAATTTGGAGGAGAGATATGTGGATAGAATTTTCTGAGAATGGAAGGATATTTGTGTGGGATATTTGTGTGGGAATTCTCCCTAAAGGGTGACCTCAGAAGAGGAGGATTTTAAGAACCAAGTCACTAGGATGACCATTCTGGGGCTATCAGTCAGCCTGTTTCCCTGGGACAGCCCACATTGCGGTGCCCTAATATGGCACCGATCTCCGGGGTGATCAGCCCACTGTCAGGTTCATGATGACCCTGGGTCACTTTCATCACAGTAAGGCACAGCATTCCTCTTTTTTTTTTTTTTTTTTTTTTTTTGAAATAGATACTTACCGTGGATATTGGTTTGTCTTCTTTGCCTGCAATGATTTTGGCAAAACTACCATCGGTGGACCTACATAATTCTTTATCTCACCCTCACTGTCTTCCCTACTCTGCTGCTCTGATCAAGGAACTCACTTCACAAGAAAAGAAATGTGGCAGTGGGCCCATTGCTCATGGACTCACTGGCCTTCCCGTGTTCCCCATCCTTCAGAAGCAGCTGGCTTGGCAGACTGGTGGACAGTCCCAGCGCTGGTTAGGTGGTAATGCCCTGCAGGGGTGAGGCCAAGTGGTCCACAAAGCAGGCTGTATATGCTGTGAGTGCCGCTTTTCTCCCTGGGATTAAATCCTGGACCCTCTCCTCTTAGTTCCCTGATGGACTCCTCTTCCAGTTGGCATCTCACAGGGAGTCTGTGCTGTTCTCTCCCAAATGGGAGTAACGTCAGCCACAGGTGTGCCTGCCCTCTGCCCTCCCCCCACCCTCCTGACCTGGCAAATAATCTGTGCAGAGTCAGGATGACTTTTCTAAAACTCTCCAGCTTGGAGAAGTCTTAAGCCTTACTTCCCACCAGGAACTCTCTCCCTCTACTGCCCTCTGGCTCCCATCTCCTGGCAGTATTTTTTTCAAGTTGAAAAAATCTTCTCCATCTTCCTTTTGCCCAGAGGCCAAAGTCACTGAAACAAACAAACAAACAAACAAACAAACAAGCACCTGAGGCACAAGTGAGGCTGGGTAAGACTGATTGATAAGAGGGTTTTTTAACTGCTCCCATATGGTTTCCTGTCCCAATCTTAACCCAGTCCCCTATCCCCCTCCCTATTTCTCATTAACCACTCCCAGAAGGAGTGTGGTAGACAATTTCCTCAGCAGTTTGAAGAGGCTGTGACTAAACCTTGTCACAGGGCACTCTGGGACCCCAGCCAGCATCAAACCACCTGCTTACTCCTGCCAGGCCATATTTCCTGAAATACATCAATCTTCTCTCCTGCCCTTCTTTCCTTCTTCACCCCATTCTCCTCCCGACCTCTCTTTTCTGTCTTCATTCCCACTTTCCAAATCATCCCTTCTTGTGGTCAGAAAGTATAAACTTCCAGTTATAAAATAAACAAGTCATGAGATGTAATGTATAATAAGGTGCATAACAATAGTTAATAATAGACATACAAATATGGACTCTTGTATACCTCAAAATAATATGTTATATGTCAGTAATATCTCAATAAGAAACTATAAAGGTAAATGAAAAGAAGGAATGATTCTTTTTTGGTGGAATAGCGGTAAGATGATAGAGTCTATGACTTTTGTTATGGGTTGAATTGTGGTCCCCCAAAAGTTATGCTGAAGTCCTAACTCCTGGTCTTGGGAAGGTGGTTTTATGATTTTATTTGGAAATAGGGTCTTTGCAGCTATATTCACATGAAAATGAGGTCATTAGGGTGAAACACCATCGAGTAGGACTGTTGTCCCTGTAAGAAGGGACCAGAGACAAACAGGGAGGAAGTCACGTGGATACACAGAGGCACAGAGGGAAGCAGGCCCTGTGACAACAGAAACAGACATCAGCAAGAGCCGAACAGAGCCCAAGAATGTCAAGCATGGCAGGAAGCATCCAGAAGCTGGGAGACAGAACATGGCTCTGCGGAGGCCTTGCTCTCTATATTCCAGCCTTCAGAATGGGAGGGGAAGAAAATCCCATTTTGTATTATTTTTTCTTCTTGAATTTATTTTTTATTGAGATATAATTGATACACAGCATTATATTAGGTTAGGATGCACAAGGTAACGGTTGGATATTCGTGTATATTGTGAAGTGGTCAGCACAATAAGTCTCGTTTCGAGACCCACTCTCAATAGCTTTGAAACATACAACACAGTTATCATTAACTACAGTGAACATGCTGTACACTATATCCACAAGACTTTTTTAAAAAGATTTTATTTATTTTTTTTTCATTTATTTAAAGATTTTATTTATTTATTTGACAGACAGAGATCACAAGTAAGCACAGAGGCAGGCAGAGAGAAAGGAAGCAGGCTCCTTGCTGAGCAGAGAGCCCAATGTGGGGCTGGATCCCAGGACCCTGGGACCATGACATGAGCAGAAGGCAGAGGCCTTAACTCACTGAGCCACCCACGTGCCTCATAAAGATTTTATTTATTTATCTGACAGAGAGAGAAAGAGATCCCAAGTAGGTAGAGCAGCAGGCAGAGAGAGAGGGGAAGCAGGGTCCCTGCTGACCTCAGGACCCTGAGATCATGACCTGAACAAAGGCAGAGGCTTAACCCACTGAGCCACCCAGGCGGCCCCCACATGACTTTTAAGTTCATAACTGGAAACTTATACCTGTTGGCCACGAGAAGGGAAGGTACTGATGGTGGAAATGAAGATGGAAAAGACAGGACAATGGGTGAAAGAGGAGCAGACCAGCAGTACCAGAAAGGACTGATATATTCTAGGAAATACGGCAGGAGGGGGCGGGTCCGGGGGCGGAGTCAAGCCCGAAGAGAAAAATATTCTGTAGAAACCACTGATCGCGGTGGAGTAGAGCTGCGAGGAGCTTCCCAGGGCGAATGGAGTGGACTGGGGTCTCCGGCGTCCGTCTTGGCCTCCTGCTCTGGTTTTCCCGCCGGTCTGTCCTAGAGCAGGCTGCCGCCCTGAGTTCAGAGGCGGAACCTGGGGGTGGGAGCGGGGTGTTGGGGATTGAGCAGTAAGACCGGGGAGCAGAACCGGTGTCCGCGGAGCGATTCTGGAGCCTTCTCGCCCCGATGACTCGGACTCCTCAGTTATCCTCTGCATTCGCTTTCTGCCTGGAGGGTGTCCGGGCGGTTGTGGGCAACCACAACCAGAAAGGTGGAAGAGGAAATCTCTGAAAGTTTGGCCAGGCCCCGGGGGTGGGGAGCACAGTGGAGGGAGAGAGGGCCCAGCTGGAGATCTGTGGTTCTTCACAGTCTCTGCAGCCTCCTCAAGGAGCCCAGAGTAAGCCCAGAGCTCCTAACTCTAGGCAGGACTCCGGGCTTTCCCAGGGAGGGGGCCGCCACACGACGACGTGCCTCGAAGACCTGCCTGAGTCATGGTGCCCACTGTGGTCAACCAGTCCAAGTGGGATGGACTTGTCCGCACACTTGGGCAGGGGATTACCGCTCTCCCTCCCCGAGGGACACCAGACTCTCCTTCACCAGCACCTCCCAGCTCAGGTTGCACAGCTCTGGTGTTCTCTGGCCAGAGACCTCCTTGCTCCCAGTCCTAGGAGCATACAGGCCCACAGCCTCTTTTATAGGGTGTGACTTTCTCTCCTGTGAGTGCCATTGCTCCCCAGAACACTAGGGCTCTCTTCCTGATATTCATATCAGGATGTCACAAAGGGCACAGAGCCCATTTTCCTACAGGGCTCTGTGGTGTGGGTGCTAAGGGTCCTGGGGCCCAAGGAGCCAGTCCTGTGGCACCTTCATCCATGGATTGTCTGTGGCTGCTTGCCAGCTACAACAGCACATTCAGTGGTTACAACAGAGACCTATGCAATATTCAATAGACACAGAAAATCTTTGCACCGTTTTTGAGAAGACTGGATGGAGTGCTGGTTCTCTTTACACCAGGCTGGCATTTCAATGAAAATCGAATAGGGTTCCTCATGTCCTTGCACCCTGAGGGAGGCTTTAAGGTTGGTACTCATCTCTGTCCTTGCATCCAGGATAAGATACTTTTGTATTTTATTTATTTATTTATTTATTCACTTATATATATTTATTTATTTTTAATAAATTTATTTATTTATTTATTTGACACACGGAGAGAGACAGCAAGAAAGGGAACACAAGCAGGAGTGGAAGAGGGAGAAGCAGGCTTCCCACTGAGCAGGGAGCCTGATGTGGGACTCCATGCTGGGCCCCCCCGAATTATGACCTGAGCAGAGGGAGATGCCTCATGACTGAGCCGCCCAGGCGCCTCTAAAATACTTTTTTAACACTGTGTTTGGAGAAAAGAGTAGACAGTGTGAGAATATTGGACTTCAATGTCCCTGCCACCCAGCTGCCAACCCACAGGTAATTGAACTACAAACAGTTTTCACTCCTGTAACAAATATGGGGAATGGGAAAGGACCACTGCACGGGTACCTGAACCAGTGTTGTCACTGGGAATAGGACCTGGGGCAGGTGACTTCTCATTATCTGCAATACTGGCCATTTCAATGACAGGGGCCCTGATGACACTAGGGTCCCTGAGGACGATGTCAACTCACACACTAGGTCCACTGACAATGTCTGCACGGTCTCTGCTCCCAGTGTCTACCCGCCCCTGTGAATGACCACATGACCCTTTGCGGAAGGCCAGCAGGAAGCACTGTACTTGCTGTTGACCTGAAGGGTCCTTTCTGATGGACAGCTTGCTTCTGCCTCTACTACAATGTTCCAGCTCTGAGAACGGGCTCAGGTCTGGAACCCAGGCAGAGGATCCAGACTCTGTCTTGGGTGTTCGCTTTTAGGTTCCTCTTCGTCCATCCTGGGACTTGGTCATTGATTCAATTGTTTAAATCTAGCAGCTTCTGGGTTGGCCATCTGGCTATCTTGCCTCTAGGATCACCATGTTCCGTGAGCCCAAGGAATGGAGAGCTTTCTGTGGGGCAGGCCTGGCTGGCATTCCAGCCTTCGGATCATTGAAGTCTTTGCCCCATCCCTGCTTCAGACAGTTGGGCGCCTGCACCTCCAATTGCTTACTTCGGGAGTTTTCACCCATTACTACTGCTTCTCTAACACCGCCTCCTTCAGCCAAGGTTGGCCATCAGACAGAAATCACTGACCTTCTTGACAATGCTGGAGCCCTGCTCGCAGTGCAGTCTTTATGACTTTGCTATAAAGCGTTCTCCGGACCTGTCCATGAGCACAGTTGGAGGACCTGTGTTTAGGTACCTGTTTGGCATTTCCTGCTGTATCTATTCTGTCAAAGGCTGACATGCTGGGTATCAGCCTGATAGACACAGGGGACATTTCAATGGCTGTGTGGCCTCCTGCCAGGCAGAGGCATCCTGATCCTATCCCAACAGGGGAAGAGAACAGCCTCTCCTGCTGGGGGGAGGGGCTGTGCAGGGACAGTCCTTGCTCTGCCAGCTCAGCCCTCCAGGGATGCCACTGCCGTCACCTGGCTGGCCGCGGGGTGCCTGCTGCTCCTTGTCTTCCAGCCCCAACCTCTACTTCTACTGTTTTCCCTTCGCAGCTGCTCCTGCGCTTTCCTACAATTTCTCCATCACATCTCAGCCCAGGCCTGGACCATCATGGTGTGAGATTCAAGGCCAAGTGAATGGAATCAAGTTTCTTTCCTATGCCTGTGGGAACAAGGAGGTCAAACCTGTTGGTCCTCTGGGGATGAAGCTGAAGGACACAGCATTCCTGGGGACACAGAGGGAACCTCTGAAAGAGCTGGGGGAAGAGCTCAGAAAGAAACTGCTGGACATCAAAGCAGAGATTTTCACTGAGAGCAGTGTGTCTGAAGGCCCAGGGCAGAAGGAGAACATGTTGGCAGGGCGGGGAGCTATTGTGTTCATGTAAAACTTCAAAGTGGGTCCCAACATGTGGCCCTGTAGCATGGACAGAAAAGGAGGAATGAGCAGGACCAGGAGGGCTGAAGGAGAGCCAAGGACTGCGCAGCGGGTGGAGCAAAGGATTGGTCAGGTCCAGAGGCTGACCTGTTTCCCCTGATGGGGGTGTGTGTAGATTCTCTCCAGGATGCAGGGCAGGCTCATGTGTGAGCGTGGGGCCAACAGACACACCAGAGGATCCTGGTGGTTTGTCTTCAATGAGCAGTTAACTCACTTCTTTGACCCAGAGAACAGAAAGTGGACAGTGGTTCTTCCTGGAGGCCAACAGTTCAAGGGCACGTTGGACAATGACGAAGAGCTGACCAAGCTCCTCGTGGGGACGTCAAACGGAGACTGTAAGAGCTGGCTCCAGCACGTATGGGAGCACTGGGATGAAACGCAGGCAACCACAGGTAACTCAGAAGACTGGATAGAGTGCTGGTTCTCTTGAAATGGCCTCAACCTGCCCCACAGTGGTGTGTGTGTGTGTGTCTGTGTGTGTGTGTGTGTGTCTGTGTGTGTCTGTGTGTGTCTGAGGGAGAGAGAGATATTCATCCATCCATGGCAAATGTTCCTGGCAGAATAATGGCCACAGGAATGTTCTAGAATCCTTCCTTTCCCTTCTCACTTCGTGGAATTTTTTCCTCGCTGCACATTCCTTTGTGCTCGGGTAATGTTGGATTTCTTGCTGCCCCAAACAGGGGAGCATCAGTCTTTTCCAGGGCTGGTGTTCTTACTGCTCCCTTTTCTGAGAATCATTGTCTTTCCATGTCACCCGGCGTATTGCTGGGAATCCTGCAGTGCCACTGGACTATCGCTGTCACCATCCTTGTCCTGCGTCACCTCCATCTGTCACAGCAGGAGCGACTGCTTACGTTGCAAGCCCTGCTTCCCCTTTTGGCTGGAGGAGCCCCTGGGGGACAGTGTACATCCCATCACTCCTTCCCAACATCAGAACTGGTCACAGCAGCTGCCACAAGGACAGTGACAGACACCGTCTGCCTGGTAGGATGGACCTGGGCCAGCAGGAGCTGAGGAAGCCTCCCCCAGTTTGGGGTCCCTACTGGGGCTCTGATTCTTGCAGTTTCATTTCAGTGCCACCAACAACACAGCAAGGTGTGGCCCAGACCATGAACATCTGTATGGTCATCGTGAGCCCCGATGTCGTCATCATCATTGTCATCATAATTTGCATAATCATCAAAAATCGATATTCTGTGTGGAACTTCCTTAGAAGGACAGGTAGTGAGAGCAGTTTGAGAGGGAAGGAAGGGTCAAATGGCCTGGTTTGAGCACAGGGAACAGTGAATTCCCAGCCTCACCCCTGCCCACTGCCTGTACCTTCTCACAGGGCAATGGGACCAGGTGAATGAGATCTCATATCATGTGTTGGCAACAGTTTGGACAAGATCATCGATGAGCTATGATATGACCTCACTCACTGTTAAGGCCACTGGAGAGGGGAGCGGCCCACACCACTACATAAGGCCTGTTGCCTGAAGGGATTGACAGAAGTTAGGCCTGGCTCTGAACCTGTTCTCCATTGGAGAGAGCCAGTTTGGGCCCAGGGTGGGTGGTTTGGGGACAGTGGGGACACACAGCATGGGCCGTACTCCCCTTTGAGTATGAGCAGCACAGTGGCTTATTGGGACATCTCAAGGAGAAAGAGACTCCTTCCTGGCAGTTACAAGGACAGAGGCCAGAGTCTAATCCCAGGAAGAGGGAGTGGGAAGGCCTCTGCAGACAATCTCAAAGGACTGGACAGTAGTGCCCTGTTTCCCCAGAATGTGGCTAGTGTCTTCGCATGTAAGGCAGCAAGCACCTAGTACAGACCGTGCATGATCGAACTAGAAGGAGGTCAGTTCTCCGTGCAACAGTGGGACCCCTGACTGAGGCTGGTGCTGTCCCTGGAAGCCAGCTTCCTGCAGACCTCAGATCCTGAGCCCCTGAGCAGCCCCTGCTTTGAGCAGAGCTGACCTGGGGGATGGGCTAACTGAGCTCGCCTGTGAGCTCCCAGCTGAGCCAGACCAGGAATGGATGGGATGGGGGAAGGATCATCAGACTAAGAGCTCTGCATGCTGCTCACCAGGAGGAAGGGAAAAGAAGGACCTTTGCCCACAGTGTTCCCTAAGGTTAGAGGTATCAAGTGCAGGCCTCTGTACTCTGTCAAATCCCCCAGCAGGACCTTTAGGGCTGGCCATGAGAGGGAGCATCAGAATCTGAGTCACATGAGCACATTGTTTTCTTAATCTTTTTGGTCCTGCTTCCAGACTATTGATAACATGGCCTGGGACTGACTCAGTGATTTGGTTCAGGAGGAAGGAGTTTCATAAAGGTGGCTGGACCTAGGGCTGGGGACATGGCTGGAGGGGAAATGCATGCCCCTGGGCGAAGGCTGGGCTCCGGGGTGGAGAGTGCTGGAAAAGGGCAGTCCCAGGACAAGGGATACCCAGAACTTCCTCAGCCATGGAGACAAACACCTGTTCTTTTCTTAGACTGCCAAGTCCACCAAGAATCCCCTGACAGTGGGACCAGCTTTGGACCAGCTGCCTTTGGATGAGATGCTGTTTATTTTCAATCCACCAGCACTTTCAAACTTACAAATCCAGAAATCTCAGTCTGACCACGTGGTGCAGGACAAAGAACCTCCCATGTCCCTTCTTGCATTTGGTGGCTCTCCTGTTGACCAGGCTCCTTGTGGGGATGTCAAACGGAGACTGTAAGAGCTGGCTCCAGCAAGTATGGGAGCACTGGGATGAAATGCAGGCAACCACAGGTAACTCAGAAGACTGGAAGGAGTGCTGGTTTTCTTGAAATGAACTCCACCTACCCCACAGTGGGGTGTGTGTGTGTGTGTGTGTGTGTGTGTACGCATGTCTGAGGGAGAGAGAGAAATTCATCCATCCATGGCAAATTCTTCCTGGAATTTTAATGGCCTCGGGAATGTTCTAGAATCCTTCCTTTCCCTTCCTGCCTCTTGGATTTTTTTCATCACTGCACACACCTTGTGCTCAGGTATTTCTAGGATTTCTTGCTGCCCCAATCAGGGGCACATCAGTCTGTTTCCAGAGATGGTGTTCTTACTGACCCCGTTTCTGAGAATAATTGTTGTTTCCATGTCAACTGGTGTATTGATGGGAATCCTTCCTTCAGTGCCACTGGACTGTCAGCTCCTGAGAGGTGGTCGCTGTCACCATCCTTATCCTGCATCAGCTCCTGTCTGTCACAGCAGGAGCGACTGCTTATATCGCAAACGCTGCTTCCCCTTTTGACTGGAGGAGCTCCTAGGGGACAGGACACATCCCCTCCTCACTTCCCAACATCAGGACTTGTCACAGCAGCTTCTACAAGATGGCCTGGTAGGATGGACCTGGGCCAAAAGGAGCGGAGGAAGCTTCCCCAGTTTGGGGTCCCAACTTGGGCCCTGATTCTTGGGGTTTCATTTCAGCACCACCAACAATGCAGCAAGATGTGGCCCAGACCAGGAACATCTGGAAAGTCATTGTGAGCCCCGACGTCGTTGTTATCGTCATCGTTGTGGTCATCGCCATCATCATAATTTGCATAATCATCAAAAATCGACACTCTGTGTGGAACTTCTTTAGGAGGACAGGTAGTGAGAGCAGTTTGAGAGGGAAGGGAGGGACAGATGGCCTGGTGTGAGCACAGGGAATGGTGAATTCCAGCCTCACCCCTGCTCACTGCCTGAACCTTCTCACAGGGCAGCGGGAACAGATGAGTGAGATCTTATATGATGTGTTCTCAACAGCTTGGACAAGCTCTGCCCTGAGCTCTGATATGACCTCACTCACTGTTAAGGCCTCTGAGAAAGGGGAGGGGCCCACACCACACCTTAAGGCCTGTTGGTGCTAAACGGATTGAGGGAAGTCACTCCTGGCTCTGACCGGGTTTTCCATTGGAGAGAGTCAATTCGGGCCCAGGGTGGGTGGGGTGGGGACAGTGGGGACACACAGCATGGGCTATACTCCCTTTTGAGAGAGAGCAGCATGGCAGGTCCATGGGACATCTCAAGGAGAAGGGGACTCCATCTGGGCAGTTACAAGGACAGGGGTCAGGGTCTCATCCCAGGTAGAGGGAGTGGGAAGGCCTCTGCCGACCAACTCAAAGGGCTGGACAGTGGTGCCGTGTTCCCCCAGAACATGGCTTGGCTCTTCGAATGTGAGGCAGCAAGTGGGCAGTAGAGAGCCTGCATGACGGGACTAGAAGGAGGCCAGTTCTCCGTGCAACAGTGGGAACCCTGGCTGAGGCTGGTGCCGTCCCTGGCAGCTTCCTGCAAACCTCAGATCCTGAGCCCCTGAGCAGCCCCTGCTTTGAGCAGAGCTGACCCGGGGGATGGGCTAGCTGAGTTCGCCTGTGAGCTCCCAGCTGAGCCAGACCAGGAATGGGTGGGATGGGGATGGGATCACTAGACTAAGAGTTCTGTGTTCGACTCTCCAGGAGGCTAGAAGGGAAAGGAAAAGAAAGACTTTTGCCCACAGGGTTCCCCAAGGTTAGAGGTGTCAAGTGCTGGCCCCTGTCTTCTGTCAGATCCCCCAGCAGGACCTTTAGGACCTGCCATGAGAGGGAGCATGGGAACCCGAGTCACGTGAGCACATTGGTTTTACTCACATTGGTCCTGAGCCCCGACCACTGGTAATAGGGCCGGGGGCTGACTCCGTGATTTGGTTCAAGAGGGAGGAGGTTTGTAAAGGTGACTGGGCCCAGGGCTGGGGACAAGGCTTTGGGAAATGCATGCCCCTCGGTGAGGGCTGGGCTCTGGGGTGGGGAGTGCTGATGAAGGGCAGCCCCAGGACGAGGACACAGGATTTCTTCAGCCATGGAGACAAACACCTGTTCTTTTCTTAGGCCCTACTACTGAACACCTAGGCTCAAGACTAAAGCCACCAATGATTCATCTGTTCCCATGACATAGATCCTGGCCCACTCCTCTGGCCAGGTGAGAAGACCTAAGAGAGTGGCTGGGAGCCCTACCCAGAAAGGGACCTGGATCCTTTCCTGTAGCCTTGGGGAAGGTTACAGGCAAAGTACCACATTCCCTTGTCTTCAGCCTCTCCTCACCTTGGTAGCTGAACACAAGGTCTGAGTGTGACTGTCCTTGCCCTGCCACACCCTTTCCTGGTCCTGTCAGGTGACAGCATCCCACTCTAACAGCAGCTCAGTGCCCTCTCCTGAGGCACGCTGAGGCACCTCTGCTCAAGGCAGGGGCAGTTCAGCTGACTGAGGCTCTGGGCTCTGCAGGAGGCTCGCTGCCAGGTTCTGAGAGCACCAGGGCTGAGTCAGGTATCCCAGGGCACTCTGGAGCTCTGGCCTTCTGATCTCGTCCTGGAGAGTCTCCCCCATGGACTCTCTGGCTTAGCTGCCACCACCCAAGCTGAGTTGTGTGGGAGCAGAGCCCTTCAAGTCAGCCTTTGGTTGGGTGGGCAATGGCCTTCCCATCCCTCTTCTTTGGTTCAGACATGGACCCCTCTCCTGGAAGCAGCATGGAGAGGTCCCCCATCCCTAGGACACACCACGTGCAGTCACCTGCTGCTCTCCCCCAAGCCAGAGTGTTGCCCATGCCTGGTGCTCCGACTGTCTGCACACCACCCTCCCCCGGGCCCCTCCCAGGTGAAAAGTTGGTTTGAGCCAGGCCTGATTTGACTCAATCCCTTTAGCAAGATGCAAAGTTTGGGGACAGGGGCGGGGGAGCCCTGTTCTTTCCCAGCAGCCTTAGCGAGGCCCTATCAGAGCTCAAGGCTAAGTTTGCCCAGGTAACAGCTATCGAGCATGTGAGAACTTGGTCCTGGCTCCTTTTATAGGTCAAGTTGACGGGCCAAGGGACGCCCCCCAATAGCTGGGAAAACATTCTTTCTGGGTCTGTCTAGAGAGTGTTTCTGGAAGACATGAGCATTTGAATCAGTAGACTGAGTAAAGGAGACTGTCCTCATCGAATCCACGAGAGCCTTAATGGAACAAGTGGTGGAGGAAAGGTGACTTTGCTTTGGCTGGGCCATCCTTCTCCTGCCCTCAGCGTTGGTCATTAGCACTCCTGGTGTTTGGTTCTTTGGACCAGGACCTAGACTTACACCACAGATGCCCTGATTCTCAGGCCTTCGGGTTTGTGCTGGAAACCCCACCACCACCTTCCTTGTTTCTCCAGCTCACAGACCCCCTAGTCGTGAGCCAATCCCTTATAATAATTATCTACCTCAACCTCTACATCAACAGCTCCTGATGAGTCTCTTTCTTGGGAGAAGCTAATATAGTCCAATGCATCTGGTCTCATGTTCAGGTGAGAAGTTTCAGGCAATAGGACAAGGGCTGGCCATTCACCTTTCTCTGTGCTCATTTTGGGCCATCTGCCTCTCACTTCTGACTCAGTTCTACCCAGAGTACCTGTTACTCAAAGGAGCATGCCTTGGACAACAAGGAGGATTGAGTGCGTGAGGACCACAAGGAGGACGGAAGTGATCGGCCTGATGGTTGCGCCTTTGACCAGAGCTACATGCGGGGTTGTGGCCGGTGCTCCTGAAATGGAAACACAGTAGTGAGAGCCCTGATCCGGAGCCCCAAACTGGTGGCATGAGTCTTTAACTGCTGCTGCCCCACGCAATCCTACAGCCCAGATGTCCTCCTTCTGCCATTTTTTTTTTTGGCAGCCGCTGTGACTGGTCGTAGGGATGGAAGGAGGGGCGGTTCATGCAGATCATATAGCTAATGGGGGAAGCAAGGCTTTCCATATAGACAGTCACTCCTGCTGTGACAGAAGAGGAGGGGACACATATGGATGGTGACAGAGACATCTTGTCAGGAGCTGACATTTCACCTGCACTGAAGGATTTCGAGAGAGAGACCAGGGGAGACAAAAAACAACAATAAGACTCAGAAAAGGGAATAGTAATAAGTAAACCCCTGGAAACAGAAGGATGCCTTCAGGTTGGGGCCAGGAAGAAATCCACAGAGAGAGAACAAAAGGTATGTGCAGTAGGGAGAGATGCCAGTAGGTGAGAAGGGAAAGGAAGGATACTAGAACATACTAGTGGGCCCTTGTACTCCTAAGAACAACTCATCATGTATGCATCATTACACACACACACACACACACTATGGGGTCGGCCAATCTCTTCAAGAGAACCAGCACTCCACCCAGTCTTCTAGTTACCTGTGGTCTCCTGCATCTCATTGCTGTGCTCCTGCACTTTCTGGAGCCATCCCTTACAGTCTCCGTTTGCGATCTTCATGAGGAGCTCGGTCAACTCTCTGTCGCCGTCCAACATGTCCTTAACCTGTTGGCCTCCAGGAGGAACCTCTATCCACTTTCTGTTCTCCGGGTCAAAGATGTAGGTTAACTGATCATTGAAGACAAACTGCCAGGATCCTCTGGTGTGTCCGTCAGCCCCACGCTCACACATGAGTCTGCCCTGCATGATGAGAGAATCTGCCCCCACCAGGGGAAACAAGTCAGCCTCTGGTCTTGACCAATCCTTTGCCCCACCCGCTGCCCAGCTCCCCTTCAGCCTCCTGTTCCTGCTCCAGCCTCCTTGTCTGCTCTGACTGCTGGGACCCACTTTGAAGTTTTACATGAACACCATAGCTCCCCAGCCCTACCAAAGTGTTCTCCTTCTGCCGTGGGCCTTCAGACTCACCTCTCTTAGTGAAAATCTCTGCGTTGATGTCCAGCAGTTTCTTTCTGAGCTCTTCCCCCAGGTCTTCCAGAGTTTCCATCTGTGTGTCCCAAAAGGCTGTGTCTTTCAGCTTCATCCCCCAAGGACCAACGGGTATGACCCACTTGCTCCCACAGGCATAATAAAGAAACTCGTTTCCATTGACCTGGCCTTGAATCTCACACCATGGTTGTCCGGGCCTGGCCTGAGATGTGATGGAGAAATTGTAGGAAAGCAAGAGAGTATCTGGGAAGGATAAACACAGGTGGAGGTTGGTGCTGGAAGAAAAAGAGCAGTAGGCACCCCCCTGCCATCCCGGTGACAGCAATAGAATGTGTGCAAGACAGAGCAAGGACTGTACCTGCACAGCGGCTCACCCTAGTGTAGAGGCTAGCGCCCTCCCCCTTTTGGGATAGGATCAGGATACCTCTGCCTGGCAGGAAGCCACATACCCCAGATGGGAACCTGTGTCTACCAGGCCAAATGCTGCATCAGTCACTCTACCCAGTGCAGGCACAGGCCAGCCATGTCACAGTCCTGTGACATGCAGTACCGTCAGGACGCAGGCCAGTGTCCTGTCGGAAGATGAGGGGCAGGGTAGGGGCAGTGAGGACAGAATCCAAAGTCAGGTGAGGGAGAGTTCAAGACCATGGGTCACAGGATTCCGTAGGGCCCAGGAGGTGGCCATAATGTGCTCCAAGGAGGAGTCCAAGTAAAGTGAAGAAAGGCCTTTCCGGTGTTGCACTGACTAGATTATCAAGAGGTTCCTGAGCAGAGACTAGAGGAAGGGATCACAAGGCTCAGAGAAACGCGTCAGTCAGAATGATATAAAATAGAAGCAAAACAAACAAAAAACTCCCCAAACAGAAAAACCCAAAAAGGTCCACAAAAGATATCCAGGGGAGCGCTGGAGGGGCGGGGGTGGTGACTCATGGAGAAGTTGCTTCAGTGCCAGAGTCGGGGAGTGTGCGGGGTCCAGACCCTGTGCCATAGCCCTGTCCTGTATGCAGGCCAGGGCTCCAGGGCTGGGATCCCTCTCCCTGAGGGGGCTGGCGGGGGCTGGGGGCGACAGCGGACTCCCGGCAGCGGCCTCTCTCCCTCCCCCCCTGCTCCAGCGCCCAGAGCCTGGCAGTCCCCTCTTTTCCACAGGGCGACAAAGTCCTGGCGGTGGACTCCGAGGAGCTGGAAAGGAGCCCGCGGGCTGCGGCCACTTGGCAGGGGGAGAGGGATGGCGGCCAAAGCCGGCGACAAGGTTCCCAAGTTCCCGAGACTCACTCGTCTCTGCTCCGCCGCGCATCGCGCCCACGACCAACCAGGCAGCCAGCGCCGTGATCCCCCGCAGCAGCTGCAGGAGAGCTGCGAGCGCCCCCTGAGCATGGTGGCAGCCGTGGGCTCCATCGCGATCCCGAGCTGGGGGAGTTCCAGGTGAGGCGCGGGGTGGCTTCCGAAGGAACCCCCGGGCCGGCCGGGAAGCAGAACGTGCTTGCTGCGGCCCGGCCGGGCTGCGCGGGAGGGCGCCTGTCTCCCCTCCGAGAGGGACTGGACCTCTGTCCGGGAAAAGCTGTTCAGCGTCGCCCAACTTCCCCTTCTTACACTTGCGGCAGAGGCGAGAGAACACGCGCGGACGCAGGCAGGAGAGGCAGAGGAAGCAGCCAAGGACTAAGCTGAAGGCTGAGCCACTGGTCTAGAAGACTCGCTGAGCAATGCTGCCAGGTGGAGGCAGGGACAGACTGAACCCTGCAGGGGCCACTGCAACCGGATGGGTCCGGATCTGTGGGAATGGGCGGGGCGCGGACTGACAAGGAAGATTTTCCACCCTTGAAAACGACTAGACAGAGACACATGCGCCTATGGGTGTAACAAGTTAACTGGATTCTTTTTGAGCACTAGGTGAATTTTACCCCCATCTTTTGTAAGAATCAAGTTTGGTGACGTAATTTATAAGCAATCCTCCCTTCTTTTTGAGGCACGTAGCTTCAAGTCCCGTATCTCTGCAACTGTAGGAGAAGCATATGGGCCTGTGGCCAACTTTGAACGCACGTTCTCCGGCTCTGGAAGTAAAAGCAGAGGAATGCTATTCCTCCAGCTGTGGAACCTCTTAGCCACCCGCAAATTCTACAGAGAATCCTATTTCCAAGCAGTGCTACCTTCAGGTTTGCAGAAGAGGAAAAAAAAGCGAGTGATTTTTTTTTTCAGTGACCACACTGTAGCTCTGAGACAAAGTGAGTGTTGGAGCGAGAGTACATCAGTTTCACTCACCATCATCTTCCTGTCCTATAAATTGCATAAAATCAGCCACATAATGCTAGGCTTATTGTAAGTATGACAGATAATAAAGTATCCCATCCCCTTCAGTCACTGGAAGCACTTCTGTTGGTTCTGGGCTTTGAGAACTAAACAGCCACATTGTAAGCAACAGCACCTGGAGGAACCGAACTCAGCTGAGGGAGTCAGATGCGACCAGATATGTGAGGGCTCTAACAGAAGCTGGATGAACTGTTCTAGCCTGCATTTATTTATTTATTTATTTATTCATGAAGCATAGATTTATCTACTTTTGGTTTCCTTTTGCAAAGGAACTCAAGATATGTGGGTCTGTTGGTAAGCATGTCCTGTGTCAAACTGGAAAATGTACCGTGGAAGGTCACGTGTTTTTAAAAATTGTGAAAAGAATTAAAAATCTGCCAATCAGCTAGGAATGCTAGGGTAAGCGTGAACTACCGTTTACTTCTCAATTTCCACCAGAAATTTAGGTTTTTAAGGGTTAACAATTCTAGTATAGAAGCTTAATGAATAATTTTAAATAGTTTAAGAGACATGTAAAGAATATACATACACTGTGTGAATTGTAGTCATACTTTGCCTGTTGAGGAGAAAACACTAATATTATTTTTTTTCCTAATTTTTAAAATTTAAACTCAATCAAATGACATATAATGTATTCCTAGCTTCCAAGGTAGAGGATAGCGGTTCATGTCTCACATAACACACAGAGCTGACTACACCATGTGCCCTCCTCCCCCACAGTGTCCACCACCCAGTTTGTCCATCCTGCTTCCCCTCTCCCCTCCAGCAGCCTTCAGTTTGTTTTCTGTGATTAAGAGTCTCTTATAGTTTATCTCCCTCTCTGGTTTCGTCTTCTTTTATTTCTCCCTCCCTTCATCAATGATCCTCTGTTTTCTTTCTTAAATTCCACATATGAGTAAGACCATATGATACTTGTCTTCTCTGACTGACTGACTTTGCTTAGCAGAATACCCTCTAGTTCCGTGGTTGTTGTTGTAAATGTCAAGATTCCTTTTTTTTTTTTTTTTGATGGCTGAGTATATTATACCACATCTTCGTTATCCATTCACCTGTCAATGGACATCTGCGCTCTTCCCATAATTTGGCTATTATGGATATTGTTGCCATAAACACTGGGGTGCACTTGCCCCGTCAGTTCACCACATTTCTATCTTTGGGGTAAATCCCCAGTAGTGCAATTCCTGGGTCGTAGGGTAGCTCTATTTTCAACTTTTTGAGGAACCTCCATACGGTTTTCCCGAGAGGCTGCACCAGCTTGCATTCCCACCAACAGTGTAAGAGGGTTCCTCTTTCTCCACATTGTCACCAACATCTGTCCTTTCCTGACTTGTTAATTTTAGCCATTCTGACTGGTGTATGAGGTGGTATCTCATGGTGGTTTTGATTTGTATTTCCTTGATGTTGAGTGATGTTGAGCATTTTTTCATGTGTTTGTTGGCCATTTGGATGTCTTCTTTGGAGACATGTCTGTTCATGTCTTCTGCTCATTTGTTGATTAGATTGTTTGGTTTTGGGTGTTCAGGTGGTAAGTTTTTATAGATTTTGGATTCTGGCCCTTTATCTATCATTTACAATATCTTCTCCCATTCTGTAGTGGTCTTTTGGTTTTGTTGACTGACCTTTGCTATCCAAAAGCTTTTTATGGGGTGCCTGGGTGGCTTAGTTGGTTAAGTGTCTGCCTTCTGTTCAGGTAATAATCCAAGGGTCCTGGGATCGAGGCCTGCATGGGGCTCCCTGCTCCCGCTTAACAGGGAGTATGTTCTTCCCTCCTCCCTGCTTGTGCTCTCTCTCTGAAATAAATAAATACAATCTTTAAAACAACAATAACAACAAAACCTAGAGCTTTTTATCTTGATGAAGTCCCAGTAGATCATATTCGCCTTTGGTTCCCTTGCCTCTGGAGACATGTCTTATAAGAAGTTGTTGCGGGTGAGCTCATAGAGCTTGCTGTCTATGTTCTCCTCTAGGATTTTGATGGATTCCTGTCTCACATTTAGGTCTTCCATAGATTTTGAGACTGTTTTTGTGTTGGGTGTTAGAAAATGGTCTAGTTTTGGGTCACCTGGCTGGCTCACTGGTTAAGCCTCTGCCTTCCGCTCACGTCATGATCTCAGGGTCCTGAAATTGAGCCCTGCATTGGGCTCTCTGCTTAATGGGAAGCCTGCTTCTCCCTTTCTCTCTGCCTGCCTCTCTGCCTACTTGTGATCTCTCTCTGTCAAATAAATAAATAAAATCTTAAAAAAAAAAAAAAAAGGAAAGGAAAATGGTCCGGTTTCATTCCTCTGCATATGGCTGGCCAATATTCCCAACACCATTTGTTGGAGAGACTGCCTCCCCCCCACCCCCATAGGATATTCTTTCCTGCTTTGTCAAGGATTAGTTGACCATAGAGTCGAAGGCCCATTTCTGGGCTCTCTATTCTGTTCCATTGATCCTTGTGTCTGTTTTTGTGCAGTACCATACTGTGTTGAAGATTATAGCTTTGTAATAGAGCCTAAAGTCCAGAATGTGATGCCACCAGCTTTGATTTTCTTTGCCAACATTGCTTTGGCTATTTGGAGACTTTCCTGGTTCCATACATATTTTAGGATTACTTGTTCCAGCTCTGTGAAAAAAAGTTGATAATATTGTCACGGGGACTGCACTGAATGTGCAGATTGCTCTGGATAGCACAGACACTTAACAATATTTGTTCTTGCAATCCGTGAGCATGGAATGTCTTTCCAACTCTTTGTGTCTTCCTCAATTTCTCTCATGAGTGTTCCGTAGTTTTCTATAGTTCTGTAGTTTGCTCCTTTGTTAGGTTTATTCCTACATTTCTTAGAGTTTTATGTGTAACTATAAACAGGATCAGCTTCTTTTATTTCTGCTTCTTTTGTCTCATTGTAAGTGTATAGAAATACAACTGATTTCTATGCCTTCATTTTATATCCTGCCAGTTTGCTGAATTCCTGTATGAGGGCTATCAATTTTGGGGTGGAATCTTTTGGGTTTCCCATAGAGTATCATGTCAACTGTGAAGAGTAAGAGTTTGACTTTTTCTTTGTCGATTCAGATGTCTTCATATTTCACATTTCTTTTCATTGTCAGTTGCTGAGGCTCCGACTTCTAGTACTATGTTGAACAACAGTGGTCAGAGTGGATATCCCTGCCTTGTTCCTGAGCTTAGGGGAAAAGCTCTCAGTTTTTGCACATTGAAAATGATATTCACTGTGGGCTTTCCATATATGGCTTTTATGGTATTGAGGTATGTCTCCTCTATCCGTACTCTGTGATGAGATTTCATCAAGAAAGGATGCTGTACCTTGTGAAATGCTTTTTCTGCATCTATTGAGAGGATTGGATGGATCTTGTCCTTTATTTTATGAAGGGAGTGTATCACATTGCTTGGTGTGTGGATGTTGAACCACCCCTGTAGCCCAGGAATACCAACCACCTGGTCATGGTGAAAAATCCTTCTAATGTACTGCTGGATCCTATTGGCTGGTATCTCAGCTGTCACACTGATGTCCTCCCAGTTTTGGTGATGTCCCCTGATGTCGACATTTTAGGATGTATTTCCCCCACACCAGGACATTCACCTGGGTCACCACAGGATCATCTCCTAGTAGGTCTCATGGTACCTGAATGCCTCCTCATCCTTAGACTCTGCTTCATATCGTTCCAGCAACGTCCAATACGGCCAAAGAGATCGACAGTCTTGGACATTTTCCATTTCCTGGATGTGCTGAAGATGAGGGATAGAGTGTTTTATTTGCCTTGTTGGTGGATTGGTTTAATCTGTAAATGTACATGAAGAGATTCAGATGTAGGAGGCCACTGGGAGAGTATGTTGTCCAGAAGTTCTCAATATATATTTGAAAGCCTTGTTCGTCTTGTGTTTTGGCTCACCTTTGTGTCATTTTTTGACAAGAGTTCAGATTATTTAGTCTTAACTAGAGAGAAACAGAAATCTCCATGGGGCGCCTGCATGGTTCAGTGGGTTAAAGCCTCTGCCTTTGACTCAGGTCATGATCTCAGGGTCTTGGGATCAAGCCCCACATCGGGCTCTCTGCTCAGCACAGAGCCTGCCCCCCCCCCCCCCGCCTGCCTCTCTGCCTACTTGTGATCTCTGTCTGTCAAATGAATAAATAAAATCTTTTAAAAAAAATCTCCTAACACATTGTATATATTATACCTCATTTGGATATTCTATGGCTAATTTTTTGCTATGACACATAGCACCACAGTAAACAATCATACATCTCTATTGCTTTTTGATCCCCACGTATTTCTGGCCTCGAATTAACACTGGGATTGCCATGCAGTAGGATAAACACACCAACCACTGTCTGGATAGGGTGAACTATATGTCAAATGAGGGATTCCATTTAAACTCCTATCAACGTAGAAGAGAACTCTTGTCATTCCATTTCCTGTCCACCACTTGCTATAGCTCTCTTTAAAATCTTGTCGGTTTGGGGCGCCTGGGTGGCTCAGTGGGTTAAAGCTTTTGCCTTCGGTTCAGGTAATAATCCCAGGGTCCTGAGCTCGAACCCTGCATCAGGCCCTCTGCTCTGCAGGGAGCCTGTCTCCTCTTCTCTCTCTGCCTGCCTCTCTGTTTACTTGTGATCTGTGTCAAATAAATAAATGAAATATTTTTTTAAAATCTTGTCAGTTTGATGTATGTATAAAGCAAGCCCATTGTTCTTCGTGTTATCTTGATAACTTGGGATGTGTTCAGTGATTTCTGAGGCTGATTTACTGTCTGTGACTTGCTCTAAGAATTTGCACAGATCTTGGGAGAGGTAGACTTTCAGATATTTATTTGCAGGAGCTCTTTGTATATTGTGGATAACAATCCTTTGCTCATGAGGGAATAAATCAGCTGTTAGAAGCAGATCTGTTTCTGCTGTGAAGACCCACAGTGCTCTGAAGGAGGTGAGTCAGTGGGGAGGGATGACAGGAGAGACAGTGGTGGGGGATCCAGGAAACTCAGAAAGATTCTCAACTGCTTCATTTCCAGAACATTTGTTTGTATGTGGTCTGTCAGGATCATGTCTGAGACTGACAGATGGCTGCTGGGAGGCGAATTTCTGAGCGATCCTTCAATTCTCTGTCTCCACAACAGATCTAGTAGAATCACCACTTTTATTTACCCCATACAGTGGAGGAAGAACACAATTACATGAGTTCTCTTGGGATATAAAAGAAATTCCGGGGGCACTTGTGCGGCTCAGCCAGTTAAGTGTCTGCCTTCAGCTGACGTCATGATCCCAGCGTCCTTGGATGGAGTTCCACAACAACTTCCTGCTCAGCGGGGAGTCTGCTTTTCCCTCTCCCTCTATCCCTCTCCCAGCTTTCTCTCTCTCTCTCTCTCTCTCAAATAAATAATATCTTTGAAAAATTTTTTAAAAATAATAAAATTCCAAATTAAGTATATTGTATAATGAAGATAATATTTTTTTTAAAGATTTTATTTATTTATTTGACAGAGAGAGATACAAGTAGGCAGAAAGGCAGGCAGAGAGAGTGAGAGGGAAGCAGGCTCCCTGCCAAGCAGAGAGCCCGATGCGGGACTCGATCCCAGGACCCTGAGATCATGACCTGAGCCGAAGGCAGCGGCTTAAACCACTGAGCCACCCAGGCGCCCAAAGATAATATTTTTTAAAATATGCATTCCTGGACATAATTTACTGAAAAAAAAATCACAATATGTCAATGAACCTGTTTCTCAGGACATAGGAGAAAAATCCTTGAGGATCTAGAGCTTCAAAAAATCTTTTTGTGGATACTGTCTGCAAAGACATGGTCCTCTTACAGAGAAGAATCCAGTATTGCACAACCAAAGTACAAGACGGAATGTTCTCTTTGTAGAGATTCCCCGTTCAAGTATTTAACACTTCAGTGCAAGAATTCCATCACTTAGCACCGGGAGAAAACAGCATAGAATATGCCAGTGGAAAGTGCTGAACAGGAGAGGCATGAAATGCAAGAAGGGACATGGGAAGTTTCCTCTCCTGCACCAGGTGGTCGGACTGAGGTCTCTGGATTTGTAAACTTGGAAGTGCTGCTGGTCTAATGATGAACAGCAGCTCATCCAAATGCAGTTGGCCCAGAGGCAGAGTGGCTGTGCTGGTCCCCATGATAAGGGGCTTCTTGGTAGCCTAAGAAAAGAACAGGTGTTTGTCTCCATGGCTAAAGAAATCCTGTGTCCTTGTCCTGGGGCTGCCCTTCATCAGCACTCCCCACCCCAGAGCACAGACCTCGCCCAGGGGCATGCATTTCCCCCAGCCATGACCCCAGCCCTGGGCCCAGCCACCTTTACAAACCTCCTCCCTCTTGAACCAAATCACTGAGTCAGCCCCAGGTCCTGTTACCAGAGGTCTGGGCTCAGGACCAAAGTGAGTAAAACCAATGTGCTCATGTGACTCGGGTTCCCATGCTCCCTCTCATGGCAGATCCAAAAGGACCTGCTGGGGGATCTGACAGAAGACAGGGGCCTGCACTTGACACCTCTAACCTTGGGGAACTCTATGGGCAAAAGTCTTTCTTTTCCCTTCTGTCCTAGCCTCCTGCAAGCAGCTCATAGAACTCTTCCCCCATCCCATCCATTTCTGCTCTGGCTCAGCTGGGAGCTCACAGGGGAGCTCAGTTAGCCCATCCCCCAGGTCAGCTCTGCTGAAAGCAGGGGCTGCTCAGGAGCTCAGGATCTGAGGTCTGCAGGAAGCTGGCTGCCAGGGATGGCACCAGCCTCAGCCAGGGTTCCCACTGTTGCACGGAGAACTGGCCCCTATCTAATTCCATCATGCATGGTCTCTACTGCCCACTTGCTGCCTCACATGTGAAGACCCAAGCCACGTTCTGGGGGTACGCAGCACTACTGTCCAGCCCTTTGAGTTGGTCTGCAGAGGCTTTCCCACTCCCTCTACCTGGGATGAGACCCTGACCCCTGTCCTTGTAACTGCCAGGAGGGAGTCCCCTTCTCCTTGAGATGTCCCATGGAGCTGCCATGCTGCTCTCTCTCAAAGGGGAGCACAGCCCATGCTGTGTTTCCCTGCTGTTGCCACACCATCCACCCTGGGCCCGAATTGACTCTCTCCAATGGAGAACAAGGTCAGAGCCAGGAATGACTTCCCTCAATCCCTTTAGCACCAACAGGCCTTAAGAAGTGGTGTGGGCCCCTCCCCTTTCCCAGTGGCCTATCAGAGCTCAACGCTGAGCTAGTCCAAGCTGTTGCCAACACCTGGTATGAGATCTCACTCATCTAGTCCCACTGTCCTCTGAGAAGTTTCATGCAGTGGATAGGGGTGAGGCTGGGAATTCACCGTTCCCTGTGCTCACACCAGACCATCTGCCCCTCCCTTCCCTCTCAAACTGCTCTCACTACCTGTCAATCTAATGGTCTCCAACAAGGATGCCCATTATGAACCACACAGCTGAGGAGCAGGGGGAAGATCCAGGTGCAGGGTCCGATGGCCGTGGTCTTGCCTAGGCTGTACCTTGTCGCGTGGCTGGTGGCACTGAAATGAAAATGCAAGGATCAGAGCCCCAGTCGGGACCCCAAACTGGGGGAGGCTTCCTCAGCTCCTGCAGGTGCATCCTACCAGGCAGACTGTGTCTGTCACTGTCCTTGTGGCAGCTGCTGTGACCAGTCCTGTTGTCAGGAAGGGAGGAGGGGATGCGCTCTGTCCCCTAGGGGCTCCTCCAGCCAAAAGGGGAAGCAGCGTTTGTAATGTAAGCAGTCGTTCCAGCTGTGACAGACAGGAGTTGATGCAGGAAAAGGATGGTGACAGCGACCACCGCTCAGGAGCTGACAGTCCAGTGGCAGTGAAGGATTTCTGGCAATACACCAGGTGACATGAAAAAGCCAGTAATTCTCTGAAAAAGGAACGTAAGGCCATCTCTGGAAACACACTGATGCTCCCCTGTTTGGGGCCAGCAAGAAATCCAAGAACTACCTGAGCACAAGGTGTGTACAGAGATGAAAAAATCCAGGAGGTGGGAAGGGAAAGGATGAATTCTAGAACATTCCTATAGCCATTATTCTGCCAAGAAGAATTTCCCATGGATGGATCAATTTCTCTCTCTCCTCAGACACACACACACACACACACACACACACACACACACACACTGTGGGAAGCTGAGGGTTAGTGAGAAACCTCAAAAGTTAGACCAGGCAATGGCGGTGGGAGCACAGGGAAGGGAGAGCGGCCGGGCTGGAGATCTGTGGTCCTCCCCAGCCCCTGGAGCCTCCCCTCTGAGCCCAGCGGAACCAGAGTCCCCTCCCCTTACTCTAGGCAGGACTCCAGGCTTTCCCAGGGAAGGGACCTCCACAGGACCCCATGCCTCAGAGCCTTTCCCAGGGTTTTCCTGATATGAGTCACCTACCCCACCACTGTCAACCTGTCCAAGGGGGATGGACTTGTCCGCACACTTGGGCAGCGGATTACCCCTCCCCGCTCCCCGTGGGACACCAGGCGCTCCTTCACCAGCACCTCCCAGCCCAGGGTGCACAGCTCTGATGTCCTCTGGCCAGAGACTTCATCGCTCCCAGTCCCAGGAGCACACAGGCCCACACCGTCTTTTACAGGGTGTGACTTGCCCTCCTGTGTCATTGCCTCCCTGGAACACTAGGGCTCACTTCCTGATATTCAGATCAGGATGTCACAAAGGGCACGGAGCCCCTTTTCGCTCTGTGATGTGGATTCTAAGGGTCCTGGGGCCCAAGGAGCCGGTCCAGCGGCATCTTCATCCATGGATTGTCTGTGGCTGCTTGTCGGCTACAACAGGACGATGGGTGGTTACAACAGAGACCTATGCAATATTCAGTAGACACAGAAATTCTTTGACCAGGCTGGCGTTTCAATGAAAAATTGAATAGGGTTAATCACATCCTTGCACCCTGAGACCCCAGTCCACCCCATTCGCCCCAGGAAGCTCCTCGCAGCTCTACTGCACCGCGATCTACTGTTTCTACGGAAAATTTTCACTTGGGGCTTGACTCCGCCCCGGGACCCGCCCCCTCCTGCCGTATTTCCTAGAATATATCAGTCCTTTCTGGTGCTGTTGGTCTGCTCCTCTTTCACCCATTGTCCTGACCACCCTATCTTTTCCATCTTCACTTCCACCATCAGTATCTTCCCTTCTTATGGCCAACAGGTATACGTTTCCAGTTATGAACTTAAAAAGTCATGTGGGGGCGCCTGTGTGGCTCAGTGGGTTAAGCTTCTGCCTTTGGCTCAGGTCATGATCTCAGGGTCCTGGAGTGAGCTGGAGCCTGCCTCCCCCTCTCTCTCTGTCTGTCAAATAAATAAATAAATAAATAAATAAATAAATAAATCTCTTTCTCTCTGTCAAATAAATAAATAAATAAAATCTTTTTAAAAAAGTCATGTGGATATAGTGTACAGCATGTTCACTGTAGTAAAAAATTTAAAACCCTCAAGAAAGGGGTTTGGAAAGCTTCCAGATTGGCAAACATATCCATGTGCCAAGAGGGTTGTATACCCCAAACTCCACAGGGACAGTTTTTGCACTCAGGACCCTTGCAGATCTATGCACCTCTTCATCTGCCTGGTCAGTTTATATTATATTTTATTTAAAATATCCTTTACAACAAATCGGTAATCGCAAAGTATTTGCCTAAATTCTATAAAACTCTGTAGCAAATTATCAAGGCGGCAATCATGGGAACTCTTGATTTGTGCCCAAGTCCGTCCTAACTGGGTAATATGCGAACACACTTCCTGCAAGTGTATTTGAAGCAGGTGGGGACGGGTAGATTTGGGGAGTGAGTCTTAACCTCTAGGATCTGAAATGACTCTGGGTAGTTAGCATCAGAATTGAATTAAATTCTAGGACACTCAGTTGGTAGCTCCAGAGAGCTGAGAGTTGCTTACTGTGGGAAATCAACATAATTGGTGTCAGAAGTATTGTGAGTGTGAGGGTCCCTAATCAAAGGAATGAGACTGATACAAAGGGAAGGTCAAGCAAAGCTTTATTTCGTGCCAAGCATCGAGAATCAAACTGACCAGTCAGGGCTGTCTCTTGCAAAGAGGCGACCCCTCCCAGCCTCACAGACTAACTTTTATAGAGGTAGTTTAGCTGGGATGACTATAAACAACAACCTGGGGAATTCTTGGCCCATGTGGAGAAAACAGTGGATTGACAAGTAAAGGAAGAGTTGAAAAAGGAAAGGAGAGGGAGTGAGCAGTAGAGGGGCTTCTAAGTATGTCCTTCCTCAGCTCCCTCCTCCCCTGAGACCCTGGGTTACCATATGGCTTCTCCTTTTATAGTCCCTCTTTTATATTGAAGACACCCCCTTTACATCATGGTTCAGTGTCCATCTTTATCTCTGCCTATCTGCTACACTCACTCTTGTCACACTCGGCTGAGCCCTCTCCCCACAGGGCTGAGTAAAGTTGACTAAGCCCTCCTACTTCATATGGCCGTCACTTGAGTAGAACAAGCTCAAAGTTATAAAGAGTCCATACTGCCCGTGGGCATTAGTCTACGCCAAGGCTTGGTGCCCTTTCTGATTTAGAAGCTAGGCAGGGTGTTGTACAGGCACTCTGCATTTTTGTGTAGGAGGGACCAAAGAATATTCTGGCCTGAGTTGGACTCTCATCTGCATCCGTCAGGACCCTGTCACAAGTTGTGGTGAGAATCCCAGCATGTGGGCCATGCTCTGACTTGGGTGGGGTAGCTGTAGCACCCTACAGATCTTGTCACTGGGAAGAGACAGCTAACTCTAGGGCCGGAGAGATGTGACCCGGAGTTCTAGGAGTTCAGTCCCTGAGAGGAGGCAGTTGGGGAGGGTGTGGCCCTTCCCAACCTCTGGTGAATGTCAAGGCTGTCCTGACCATAAGAGAATGGTCTGGGCAGCAGCTTCAGAAATAGAGTGTGAAATTCAAAAGTAGCAGTCATTGTTCCAGGTAGGTTCTAAATAAACACCTAATGATTTCCAACTCAGCCCTGGGGCAGAGCTCCTGGTCTCCCTGAAGACCGTGAAGAACCTCCCTGCAGACCTGAGTGTGATCTGAGGCTGCTTACGGGCCCAGTATCTTGGGCAGGACTGATCAGGGTGTATGAAGCCATCCTACGTTGTTGATGATCAAGGCCAGGATGACTCAGGGGAAGACCACCTCTGATGGGCAGGGTCATTAGGGATGACAACCAGCGTATAAAGAAGGCTGCTAGAGAAGCATGGGGGGAGGGGCGGTGGTGTCCCTCTGACTCACAGGGTGTGTGTCTGGGGAGGGATGTGCCCGATGGGAGAGGGGCAGTGTATTGTGGCAGTGACACTAATTTACTTGTGACCGAGGAAGAGTGAGAGCAAGGAGAGTGAGGGAACACCAGGGGAGTATCTTAGGTGTGAAAAGAAACAAAAACAAGAACAAAAAACAACCTCACTTAAAATGGAGTCAAGGAATTTGAGAGGCAGAGTTGGGGGATTTGGGGGGTAGGGAAGGAACAAATGAAACAAGAAGGGATCCAGAGGGAGACAAACCAGAAGAGACTCTTAATCTTACAAAACAGACTGAGGTTTGTTGGGGGGAGGAGGGTGGAGAGGGTGGTTGGATTATGGACATTGGGGAGGGTATGTGCTATGGTGAGTGCTGGGAAGTGCATAAGCCTGATGATTCACAGACCTGTAAAAACTATAAAAATAATTTTTAAAAAATGGATTCAGAAGCCCTGTAGGGGCACTCTCATACACAAGTCATTCCTTGCAGGCTGCATACCTAGAGAGTGCAGAAAGATCATTCTTTCTTTTTCTAATTATTTTCTAGTTATTTTTATTAACATAGAATGTATTATTTGCCCCAGGGGTACAGGTCTGAATCATCAAGCTTACACATTTCACAGCACACACCACAGCACATCCCCTCCCCAATGTCCATAACCCAACCACCCTATCTCTACCACACCACTTCCCAGCAACCCTCAGTTTTTTTGTGTGAGATTAAGAGTCTCTTATGACTCTTATGAGTTGGGCTGCCTGCTTCACCCTCTCCCTCTGCCTGCTGCTCCCACTGCTTCTGTTCTCTGTCAAATAAATAAATAAAGCTTAAAAAAAAAAAGAAGAAGAAGGAAAATCTCTCCCTACCCTAGCAACAACCCACTAACCACCACTTGCCACCAAAAAGAAATCTCCACAACCCCAAACTCTTGTTCTTCTCCAATAAACCTTTCTTCAAAACAACCCTCCCCAAGTTCCTCCTAAGCCCTCATCAAAGCTGACCTTTCTTTTCTCTCTACAGACTTGCCTATGGTTTGACACAGTTTGCTAGTCTCAAATTGCAATCCCTCTGCTATTCCTGAATAAACTTGTTTTGCTAATAAAATAACTGGTTTTTGACTTTCAAGGTTCATGTGGGTGAGTGTGAGAGAGAACGACCAACTTGTGTGAGAAAACTTTGTCGAGTTTTGTTGTGTGTGCATGTGTGTGTGTGTGTGTGTGCATGTGTGTAGTGTTTCCCAGAAGTGTCTTGAAAAATTGCATCTGCGTCTCTGGACAGGTCCAGCATGGGATGGAAGGGGAAGGTGTGGTAGATGTCTGCCATGTGGGGAGTGGGATGAACTTGGGCGGGACCATGTGTGTACCAGGCAGTCCCCTGACATTCCAGATAAGTCCTGAGAGCTGCCCCTGACTTCCTGATTGGTGGCCTCCAGGTAGGTGGTTGAAAACTGATGGCTGACTCTAAAACATTTGATCTAGTTAAAGGGAGGTCAGTGGTACAGCCCACTTACTGGGCATCAGGAAAGCCCTCGAGCCAGACTCACAAGATATCACCAAATGGGTGTGACTTGCATTTTAAATA
This sequence comes from Meles meles, assembly GCF_922984935.1. NCBI lineage: Eukaryota > Metazoa > Chordata > Mammalia > Carnivora > Mustelidae > Meles > Meles meles. Next base: position 16,868,122 of record NC_060070.1, read on the forward strand.
ACCAGCAGAATGCCAGGTACACAGTGAAAAACCTAACTGTGGGAAGGACAGATAGTATTTGGCATTGTTATCCTCCAAAATTCTTGTTGAAATCCTTAATATAAAAATATTAGGTGAGTCATTCAGAAGTAATTAGGATAGGAGGCTGCCCCTCCCTGCTGGCTATAAAAAGACAAGGAAGTGCTTGATGTCTCCAGCTGCAATCCACCAGGTTGAAAACACAAGGAGAAAACTGCCCTCTGCAAGCTAAGAAGGGGTCCTCACTGTGTTGGGTCCCTCCAAAAATGGGTACCCCAGCAATGGGTCTGTGATTAAAGGAGCGAGACTGATACAAAGTGAAAGTCAAGCAAAGCTTTATTTCGCTCCAAGCATCAAGAGTCAAACCGACCATCAAACAGATGGGTCAGGGCCGCCCCTTACAGAGAGGACGACCCTTCCCTGCTTTCTAGACTAACTTTTATAAAGCAAAGGCCATGTGGTAGGGCCTGGCCATGCACAGGTGGCTTATTGAATTACAATTCACCCCACAGTAGCCATGGAAACTAGCCCATCACCTTGGTAGCTAGGAGACAGTATGCACCCCCACTGATTGAATACCTCCACCTGGCCTGACCCACCCTTTTTACTTGGACTTTGTTACCTGGGACTGGTTTCTGGGACTTGTTTTTGAGTAAGTTCCCCAGCGGGGGTGGGGGGGTGCGCAGAGTCAATTTAAATTTTACAACAAAATGGCAGTTCAACTGGGGTGGGGCTGCTCTGGCTGAATAGGCCCTTACAAATGGACAGAGGATCTGCTGATGTCTTGATCTTGAACTCCCCGGCCTCAGGAACTGTAAGAAATAGACACTTGCTTTCTAAGCTACCTGACATGTGCTATTCTGTTATAGCAGCCTGAGCTTGCTCAGATGGTTGTATGGAATGGGGAGGGGGGATAGCTATAAAAGTGGGGGGGGGGGATGTGCTGAAAAGCATTAAGTCTTCAGAGGCACTTTCAAGAGAAAAATGACATGAGAAATGTCACAGTGACACCAAAGCTTTGTTCTTAGACTAATTTGCACAACTCAAACACCAGAACCCCAAGACTTTCTCTAATGATAAACTACTTGGCTTTTCTTGGGTCCACAAGTCTTGGCTCCAACAGGATTGTTGGACTCAAGATTGTCTACCAGTCTTTGATGATAGACCAGGTGCCATATGCCTCCAGGTCCTTTGATTAACCTGTGTGCACTTGGGAAGTGTGAATCTCAATCAGATATGAGGGAAGAGATCCAGTAGACAAGGAAGGGGGTGGGAAAGGGAGAGTGGAGAAAATGTGGGAAGATGGAGGAGAAAATGGGAAGAACAGGGAGGGAAGAAGAGGCTGTGTAGGAAGACCGGAAGTTGGTGGCAGCATGGAGGAGTGGGGGAGGGGAAAGGAACTCACTTCACTGCCAACATTCCCACTTACACTGGAAGTGGTTTTGAGGAGAATGGAGAGGAATTTTTTTCAAGTGAACTTTGTTTTGCGATGTCTTATCTCTCTTATCTTAAATGAGTAATCTTATTTTGAACACATACAAAACTCTCCCTCAGCACCCCTTGCTTCTGTCAGATTCCTGCAGGACTGTCAGCCATCTTGTATGACAACATTGGGAAGTGCCACACACCCACTTCCTGTAGTGTGCTGTCCAAGGGTCCTGCTCATCAGTAATGTTGCCAGTATTTTGCAGTGCAGGTTTTCTTTCGTTATTGCTGCTGCTGGTACAAGCCCAGAAGAGAGTGGGCCGTGAGTGTCCTGGGATCTGGGGACCTAGCGGGGATGAGGGAAGACAGGAGAAAAGGGCTTCCCCACGTTTCAGGCAGTGCCAACCTGTCCATGTGCTCTGAAGGACCAGAACCCCAGGCTAAGGCACTCTCCTTGTATGGTGCTCCCATGGGGCAGCTCTCCCTCTCCTGCCAGTTCCCACCTTCTACTCCAGGAAGCCTATCCTGATTACCCCCAGGAGCCATCATGAGTTTGGCATGTGCCCTACAGAGTCTTTTTTTTTTCCTTTCTGTTGAAAGTCCAGTCTGGTCAGCTAGATTTTAAGTCCCAGGAGGACAGACCCTGTCTTGTAGTTTTTCTACCTAAGAATTTGACAGATGTCACTAAAAGTATTTGTCAGATGTATCCTTCTGGCAATAGTATGCGTCCCTGAGGGGTCTATGGTAGGTAACATCAAAGTATTTTCCTTAAGCTGAGACAGTAAAAGGTGGGGACTAAGGATGTAGAAGTGGAGGTGACTGGGATGGAGACCCTCCTCCCTCTGCAGTAAACCTTTCAGAGGGAGTCTTGGGGCCCCAGCTGCCTTTTCTTTCAGATGCTCACTCTCATCTTCCATCTTTCATCTTTCAGATGCTCACTCTCTCTGCCTTGACCTCACTGTCACATCTCTATCCAGACCTGGACGCCACTGGAATGAAGTGCAGGGTTCAGTGAACAAAAAGCCCTTCCTTCGGTGTGACAGTGACAGCAGAAAGTTCAGACCTTTGGGTTTCCTGGGGCAGAAGGTGAATGCCAGCAAAGCATGGACAGAACTGACGGAGATGCTAGAAGAGGTGGGGCAAGAGCTCAGGATGATCCTGCCTGACATGAAACTGGAGAACAGCATGACCAGGGGTGAGTAGGGGAAGGGGCTGGGGAGAGGGAGACAGGCAGCAAGAGAGGCAAGGAGCATGTGCAGGGAAGGGGCTCCTGCACAAGAACTCAACATTGGCTCCACCTCAGAGACACACTGGACCTCGTGGGAGATCATGGAGTTAAGAGTCCAAGCGGATGACTTTGTGTGTGGATTGCAGGTCCTCCCACCCTGGACAACCAGCTGTGTTTTCATCATGAAGCAGAACGGTGCCCCACTGCATCCTGGCGCTTCAACATCAATGGACAGGTGGCCCTCCTCTTTGACGCGATGAGGGTGACCTGGACAGTCGTGAACCCTGGAGCCAGAGGCATCAAGGAGAAGTGGGAGGACAAGGGCCTGGCTGACTATTTCAGGAGGATCTCCATGGGAGACTGCAATCACTGGCTCGGGGCATTCTTAGAACACTGGGAGAAAGAGCTGGAACCCCCAGGTAAATGAGCAGGATGAGGTGGTTGCTCTCTTTAAAGGTCAAATACCTTCCTTCTCTCTATGGATAGGAGTACGGGTGTGCAATTGATTTTATGGATTAGTCAACTAACTGAGCTCTTGGTGGACTGGAGAGGCAGTGACCACCATAGGCCCTCCCATTGCACTCCTTTCTATTCACCTCCTTCTACGCAGGGGCCCCCTTCCCCTATAACCAATGATCCAGTCACCCGGAACTGCCAGGTGGTCCCCGAGTCTACAAGCTACATTGGGCTTACAGCCTTCTCTTCTTCCTCTGTTTTACTTATCATTTAACTAGCACAAAAGTCATATCTGAGGAAGCCCTCCCCACCTCCCCCAGACAGAATGAAGCACCCCCAGTACTGTCACTCTCAGAAAGCTCTGCCCACAGTGAATATGTCACACTCTATGATAATCAGATGGACATCAGCCGTCTCCCTCAGTAGAAATATGAGCTCCATGAGGACAGGGCACAGCCCCGAATTCCTCCATAGACCCTAGGATCGGATAGAGTGGTTGCCACATCATGAAGCAGTAAATTTGGAGGTGACAAGGGCTGCCTGGGGCAAGTAGGTGCTCAGGAGGGTATTTTATTATTTTTATTGAATTATAATTAACATCCAGAATATATTAATTTCACATATATAGTATCATGATTCACTAATTTTATACATTATGCAGTTCTCATTGGGATGAGTGGATTCTTAAGCCCCTTTATCTGCAAGGATCCCCTCTGGCGATCATCAGGAAGGTATTTTCTTAGGTTGAACAGGACTTTCACTTTTTTTTTTTAGCACCATCAGTAAATGTCTCAGAACCCAAGTCTTCATCCATCCGGGAAACTCCAAGGATTGTTTTAGCAATCTTCATCAGCTCAGTCTGGATCTTCTTTGGCATCTTTATGAAATAAAGTAAGTGTGCAGCAGGCTGCCTCTGGCTGTGGGAGAGGACAAAGTCTAGTGAAGACCTGGGAGAGGTGCGCCATGGGTCTCACCCAAGCCCTTGTCCGCTGATCCATCTCTACACAGAAATGATGCCCTTTCTTAGTGTTGAGCCCCACACCCCATGCTATGGCTGGGGTTACTCTGATGTGGGGGCGAGTGGAGGCTGGTCCAGGCAGCACAAGAGTGCAGTGAGGGGAGGGGCGAACCAGTGTCTAGTCCTACAGTGGGGCGGGTCTCAGATCCACATCCTGGATGGGGTATTGTCTTGTTGCACTCTATCTTAGGACTCCCCCAGTTTTTTGATGAAAAAATTGTTTGTTCTGTGAGGATAGTATGATGCACTCAACAATCTTTGTAATATCACAATAGTTGTTCTATAATCAGGGATTTCTTCTCTGGACCAGGACATATTTGCAGCGTTAGACCAACCCTTGCTGGCAAAAACGGACACTAATGACAGTCTGACTGCCGGTCCAATACACGATCTTCTGCCACGGGTGGGTTTACTGAGAAGCTGATGAGTTTTCAGCTTCAGAACCCTTCCTTTAGGGGCGCCCCTGTGGCTCACTCTTTAAGAGTCTGCCTTCCACTCAGGTCATGATCCCAGGACCCTGGGACGGAGCCCTACATGGAGCTCCCTGCTCAGTGGGGAACCTGCTTCTCCCTCTCCCACTCTACCCCCCTGCTTGTGTTCCCTGTCTCGCTCTCTGCCAAATAAATACACAAAATCTTTAAAAAAAAAAAAAAAAAAAACCCTTCCTTTACTCAGCCTCCTCCTCCCATGGCCCCTGAAGGGGGCCTGCAATGCACTGATTTGGTCATTTTGAAAAATTGAAAAAAGGAAGCTATTTGCTCACGATCGTTTACGCATGTTCATTTTACTGTGACGCTCTTTCCATTAGATGTTCCCCAAGTCAGGTGGACCTGGAGAGGCTGCTGGCATTTTTTTAAAAAATTCAGTTGAGAGGAAAATGAACTAGGGATATATTTATTTTGGCTTAATGAGAAATGTTTATGTGTTCACATACACTTCCTTGTGTGGATAAATTATTGCTATGCGGAAACCACAGGTCCACCCTGCCCCGACTGACTAGATGTCATAACACAAACGTACAAGACCACATGGCAAAGTGACATGTGGGAATTAACTTATCTGTTTACATATTAATGTGCCCTATAGCACCTGGCTTAGTTGCAAGGATAAATAATAATGTGATATATTTACAAATGAAACACTATGGAGAAATCAATAAGGAGTGAACTGCTACACAAAACGAATGATTCCTATAGATAGGACATTCAGAGGAAAATGTCAGACACAGAAGAATATATACTCTGTGTTTCTATTGATGTAAATTTCAAAATCAACAAAACTGATCCTCGGTAATAGAAGTCAGAATAGTGGACCCTGATTGGGAAACAATCTATAACTTGATGTGACAGGTGATTATGCAGACACGGTTCACCTTTACTAAAACATCAAGCTGACCATTAAAAGATTTATACACTTTACTGTATAAGAATATTACATTTCAACAAAAAAAGTCTTAAAAAATTTTAAATAGATATTTCAGTTTTCATTAATGTCTTGACAAGCTGGTCTTTTTCTTGTCAGGAATATCCTCAATGGTGAGTTAAATGATAAATACATTATACATTTCTTTCTGAGTTGAACAGGACTCTGAAAAACAGAGACACAGATGGACACAGAGAATGTGATAAAATGCCAGACATGTCAGAGCTCACTGACTAGTCCCCTACCTATATCACTGCTGTAGCCTTCCAAATTTATTTCTTTCTCCCATTGTTGTCATCATCCTCATAATGTCCTCCCCAGGTTCACCCAGACCTCACAAACTGAAATGTAGCAATTTAGCAAAGTTGGCAGCTCTGGGGTTAAAGTCACAGTTCCTGGGGCTCTCTGTAGAGTCCAAAGTTAAGATTCTTTTTTTTTTTTTAAGATTGTATTTATTTATTTGAGAGAGAGAACATGTGTGTGTGAGAAAGAGGGAGGGCAAGGGAGCAGAGGGAGGGGCAGGCAGAGAAACAAACTCTGCACTGAGCAGGGAACCCGCCATGGGGCTCAATCCCAGGCCCTGGGATCCTGACCCAAGTCAAAGGCAGACGTTTGACTGACGGAGCCACCCAGACCCTTCCAAAGATACGATTTTGATGACAAAAATAAACCAACAAGGAGCAATGTTACTGCTGTTGGAAATGATTCAGCTCTTTGAGCTGTTCAAAACAATACTAATGTTCAGTCTTCTCTTTAAAAAAAAAAAACAACTTTTTCTTTTTCATAGTTTTTAAAAGATTTTATTTATTTATTTGAGCGAGAGAGCAAGTAAAAGAGAACATGAGAGAGGAGAAGGTCAGAGGGAGAAGCAGACTCCAAGGTCAGAGGGAGAAGGAGACTCCCCGAGGAACCGGAAGCCAGATGCGGGACCTGATCCAGGGACTGCAGGATCGTGACCTGAGCCGAAGTCAGCTGCTCAACCAACTGAGCCATGCAGGTGCCCCATAAGGAACTTTTTAAAAAAAGATTTTATTTATTTATTTGACAGGCAGAGATCACAAGCAGGGAGATAATGGGGCAGGAGCAGTCTCCCTGCTGAGCAGAGAGCTTGATGCAGACCACCTGAGCTGAAGCCAGAGGCTTAACCCACTTAACCTAAGGAATCATTGGTCAGTCAAGGAGCAGGGGTGACAATCTGGACTTGCAGTTGGCATCTGAAGGATGTTGAGGCAGGGAGCCTTGTAGAACTGACCCCTTGACCTGTGGGATCTAACGCCATTTCCACCTAATCCGTGTCAGAATGGAATTAAATTGTAAGCTACCTGGCTACTGTCTGGAGAATTGCTTGTTGGGGCCGGGACGCCCTTTTTTCCTCCATCAGTGGAACTGAGTGCAAAACTTTTTTAGTGGAACTTTGTTGCAGCAAGCCTAGCAAATAGACACGCTGGACATACAAAAACTGAAGGCACAGGCATCCCTAAGGTCTCAAAAATGATTGCAAGGACAGCCTGGGAAGTCTTGGCAAACCAGAGAAAATGGTGGAGCTGACAGGGAAGTGAACTTGTGCAAAAGGGAGGGTGAGGGAGGGAGCAATAGAGGGCTTTGCTGGTGGTTTCCCTCTGGGAGCCAGGCAGTTCCCACCCATTGTCCCTGTCCCTTCCCCATCAGGCCCCTCAGACCCTCCCATCCCCACACCCCGCCCACCATTCCTTGAGGCCAAAGGCCTACCTACCTCACCACAAGTGAGGGAGGTAAGGTTCTGTAATTGTTTCTGTATTATAGGTAAACAGCCTGCGCTGTAAAGAGACTAGGTGGCTTACCCTAAGGCCACATAACCAGCAAGTACTGACCTAGGCGTTGCTGTCCTTGAACTTGAGACCGTGCTATATGAAGCAGGTTAAGTCACAGGAGAGATGTTATGCCAGTTTTTAAATATCTGAAGGACTGTCACTTGGCAGAAGGTAGAGATTGCTCTGAGATACCCCAGAAAATGAACTAGGACAAGTACAAAGCGATTAGAACTGAATATAAGGAAAAATATTTCTTTTTTTTTTTTTTTTATTTGACAGAGAGAGATCACAAGTAGGCAGAGAGGCAGTCAGAGAGAGAGGTGGAAGCAGGCTCCCTGCTGAGCAGAGATCCTGATGCAGGGCTCAATCCCAGGACCCTGGGATCTTGACCTGAGCTGAAGGCAGAGGCTTTAACCCACTGAGCCAGGCACCCCAGGAAAAACATTTCTAATGACTATAATAGAGTTGCCTGAAAATGGACTGGCTTTGCTATGTGAAGTAGAATATTCCCACCCACTATAACTCGGGGACAGTCATGGCATATGCAGTTTAAGGTTGTTGTAAGTCAAGAAGTCAGCGTTTGGGCAGAACTCAAAACAGTTCTTGGCAGTCCCTAACACAACACTTCTTATAAGTGTCTCTTAAGTTTAAAATAAAAATCAAAAGAAGTGTCCAAGCAAACACTAGGCATTGACTTAGTCAGTGATTAGACAACTTTCCAGGAATTTCCTCAGCTCCATACCACTGCCTTTGTCTCACTCCATCCTCAGTGGGGAAGGGATGGCAGGGCCAGAAGCCATGTTTCACCTTCATGTTCTCTGCACCTCAGTCGCGGGCCCTGGGGGGATGGGGGGACACAGGACCAAACCGGACTCAACAAATCTCCCTCCCAGGACCGACTGTTGCTGACTCAGTTTCCGTGCCTTCCTGGAATTGAGGTGAGGTAAACTCAGGCTTTGCACAAAGAGGGCAGAAAAGGCCAGACTGAGAGAAGCAGGAGTCGTGGGCGCAGACAGAGGTGGACATCCAAGACCGCTTGGTCCTAGAAGGGAGAAGTATTCCCGGGGAGACCAGCTGCCCGGTTGCTCTGAGCTCTCGGACTTTGGGTCTAGACCCTCCTTCAGGCCCAGCAGCTCATCCATGCTACCTCTGAGTCATCTCACAGGTTTATGCACAATGGCTCTTTTTACCTCAAGCCTCCCAGAGATTTAATCAGGCCAGACCTGGATCACTTGCCTGTGTTAGGGCCTATTTCGCCAGAGGGACTCCAACCGGTTAAACAGTGATTTTGTTGTTTATGCAGTAAAACTTAAACTGACTCCCCCCTTCCCCCAGGGGAACTTTCTTAAAAGCAAGTCTGGGAAACCAGTCCCAGGTAACAAAGCCCAAATACAAGGGCGTGTCAGGCCAGGTGGAGACCTCAAACCAGTGGGGCAGCATACTGTCTCTCTAGCTACCAAGAAGTGTGGGCCCCGCCTTTTGGCCGCCTTTTGGGCGCCAATTCTGACCAAGGTGATTGGCTAGTTCAAATAGCTACTATGGGGTGAATTGTAATTCAATTGGCCACCCGTGTGTGACCTAGCATGACTGCGCAGCTTTCTCTGTATGCTGCAATCGCATTGGCCACCTGTGTGTGGCCAGGCCCAACCACATGGCCTTTACTCTATAAAAGTTAGTCTGTGAGGCTGGGAGGGGTCACCCTCTTTGTAAGAGGCGGCCCCTACCGGTCGGAATGATTCTCGATGCTGGGCACGAAATAAAGCTTTGCTTGACCTTCACTTTGTATCAGAGCCATTATTGGGGGACCTTTCAGCCTGCAAGGGAGAAAAGCACCCCAAGTTTAAGGCCAAGCAAGGAGGCTCTCAGGGAAGCCATTTGGGCCTTTAAAGTTGTCAGGCAGCTCCTGCCTTCACTCTGTTCCTGTCTGGGGCTGTGTGCTTACAGTTCTCCCTTGCCCCTCTAGACTGCTCCCTTTGTAGCCCTCTGCTGAGCCGTTTCTCTGCTCCATCTTCCCCCTCCATGGAGCCCTGGAGCTCACCTGGCTTTCCAGCTGTGATGTTCTCACTGACTCCATGTTTCTGGATTCTGTACTGGATGCTCATGGGAGAGAGTATCTGAGGGTCTCTGCTTGGCCCTGGTGCTCCTTACTGGTTTCCTGAGCTGACAGGGGCAGGGCACCTGGAAGCTGGGGCTGCCCCTTCCAGGGAGGTGGGCAGAGTAGACTATGAAAGTGGTGGGCAAGGAGGAATCACAGTATAATGACCGTCCGGCTGGTAGGTTGTATGAGAGTCAGGCTTCAGAAGGGTCACACACCTTCTAATCCTGGGGAATCTCCTTCATTTCTGTGAGTCCTAGTTTTTGTAGTTTTTGACATATGTGTACTCAAATATGAATGCTTCATTCATGGATAAGGTGTTGATGTTTAGGTTTTTGAAACAAAGATATTTTGCTTCGGATAAAAATGAAAGGAGAAAAAGCAGAAGTTGGAGATACATGATTTATTTGCTCTATCACAAATCATAATCAGCCCAATCCTCCCTCCTAATACACCATGCAAACACACCTGTTTTTCAGAGTTTTATTAAAGTGTGATTGAAGACAAGAAGCTATATCTACTTCAAGTATACAGTCTGATGAGGCTTCACATACGCATGCTCCAGTGAGACCATCACCACAGTCAAAGCATGAACATCTGTCTATCACCTGCTAGCTCAAGAGTCCTTGAACTTCTTTGTAATCCTTGACATCCTGACATTCACCCCCGCACCCTGGAATTACAGGTTCTCCACTCAGGCTGCCCAGAACATCGACTATTCCCAGGCCTGTGCAGCTGGGAAATTATTCTGTCTGCTTCATTCCAGTGGTTCTTTCTCTGCCTTGGATGGTTTCCTCATATGCATGTACTTGACCAGTACTCTAGGGAAGGCTTGGGGTGGGGGAGGGGGCCCCTGCACATCTCCAGAATTCTTTCTGTGTAGTTCTCTCCCCTCTGGTACTCTGCTCTGTGGATTCTAGGCACCTGGCCACCCCCTCCGAATTCTCAATTCCATTTTCTCTGCTCAGAGAGACTGCCAGTTTCCCTTTGGGTTCCCCTCCCAGCCCTGCAGTTTGGAATCTCTCTCTGGACAGGAAGCCAGGGCAGTCAAAAGGATCCCTTCCTTAGTGTCCCTTCTCCCGGGTGCTCTGCTGCCTATTATCTGATGTCCAATGTACATTGTTACTTTTTATATTTTTTTCTGGATTTTTCTTTTTTTAAAGATTTTATTTATTTATTTGTCAGAGAGAGAGAGCGCACAAGCAGGCAAAGTGGCAGGCAGAGGCAGAGAGAGAAGCAGGCTCCCCACTGAGCAAGGACCCTGATGCGGGACTGGATCCCAGGACTCTGGGATCATGGATCATGACCCGAGCCGAAGGCAGTAGATTAATCTACTGAGCCACTTATGGGTCCCTTTTTCTGGATTTTTCACCTAACTTCATATGCTAAATTCAACCCCTTTGCTCTATTATGACTGCAGCAGAATAAAGGGACTGCTTTATTTTATGAAAAATGACAACCTCATTTTAAAAATTTCAACTGATATGAAGTCTTATAAAGTAAAAAAGTGTCTATCCCCTTCCTCTGTTCCCATGTCACACCCCAGAAATAACCACCATTAATGGTAAAGACATTAATTCATTTCCACTTTTCTCCAAAGGACCCTGTAGTGAAGTTAGAGAGGGGGCATCTTTAGCAGTGCTGGAAGGATTGAAAATGAATGTCCCTGAGGAACACTGTCCCTCCCACTGTCCCTCATTATCTCCCCTGTGGAATACATGAGCTGAGTCTCATTTTGTACTGACCTCTCTTCCACTGTCCCAATGGCTTGAATAAGGGTTCTTTGTCCATCTTAAGATCTCTGTGAAGACCATATGAAATCATGTACCTGAAAGTGCTTGGCAAACTTTGAAATCATTACAATTGTTAATTAATGCTATATCCCATTATCATATGTGTTTATTTTTCATATTAATAATTCTTTTGTCACAGCTAGTATTTAGAAGACTTGAATGCTACCTTCAGGGTCCATTTTTATACCTTCAGGGTCCATTTTGATCACCATGACAGTTTCTCCTTATCATAAGCCTACTGGAGCTCTCTGAGGTCTAAGCTGAAAGGAATCCTTATGCTGTCAAGGACATCATTAAGTGGCTTCAGTTGCATGGGGAGAATATCTCTGAGGTGGAAGAACCTGTAACCCAAAGAGGGCCACTCCCTGTAGGGCTAAGAGGTTACTATTTCAGCTTCAGACCCATGCCTATACACAACCTCATGAACTCTATGAATTTTCCTTTTCATGGAATAGCAAGAAATAATGGATTTTCTTTTTTCTTTTGTATTTTTACCTTCTAGTTCTATCTCCTTCTTTGTTCTAGATCTGAAAGCAATGGGCTCCTAAATATAAGCTCTAAAACCATATATATATTCAGAAACTATTTTTCTATCCAATTATTTTCTGTTTCCCTCCTAAAAACAACACTGAACCATGTAGAAATTACAATGTTCATGCATCCAATCAAAAAAAAAACAAAAACAAAACTTCTGGACGTGCCAAAAAGCAAGAAAATGTGATCCATAATCAGGAGAAAGACGAATCAATAGAAACTGAAAAAAAAAAAAATGTAGAAGCCACTGGCAGTCAGTTACAACCCACGTGTGGTCTCCGTGGGATGGGATTTCCATAAACCTTACTATGCCATTTAAAACATTACCGCTTTGGGGCCACTAGGTTGCGCAGTGGGTTGAGCCACCCACTCCTGGTTTCCCCTGAGGTGAGGATCTCCAGGTCCTAGGATCCACCTGAGTGGGCGGTGAGCCTTGGCCTAAGCTGGGCTCAGTCAGCCTCTGCCCCTCCTGCTGGTGCTCTCTCTCTCTCTCAGGTAAGTAAGTCTTTAAAAAGAAAACAAAACGCTGTGCTTAGTTTTGTAACTGTGTATGGTGACAGATGTTGCAGTGATCCGTGAACCATATATACAAGTGTTGAATCATTATGTACACCTGAAACTAACATGTTATATGTCAAGCGTATCTCCGTAAAGGAAAAGGTTATCTGCTAAATTTAATTAAATAAAATACATCTTCACTAGATCTTACATGATCCAAGCTGAAGGCCTCTCTACACGCCATATAGAGATAGCTCATCAGGTCCTCATAATTGGATGTGTTTGGATTTCCGGTTATGTCTGTGGAAATATGACTGCAAGTGACTACTTGATTTTTATATTTTTCAACAGCGTTGCCCGCCTTGTGCTACCCAAGTGCATCTCGGGACCGAACGTGACGAGGACGTTGGAGGTGAAGGAAGAAGACTGTCTGAACTGGTTCCCCCATTCATGTCCCTTTTCTAAAGCAGACCACAAAGATATGAGCTTCCCCAAGCAGATCTCGCAGGTCAATAAAGCCGAGTGGGTTTAGACACAATCCCCCGCCCAGACGCGGAGTGCCACGGTTGCCCATGCACGCTCAGTACATACCCCACCACTAGAAACCCACCCAGCGGGGCACCTGAGTGGCTCAGTGGGTTAAAGCCTCTGCCTTCTGCTCAGGTCATGATCCCAGGGTACTGGGATGGAGTCCCGCATCCAGCTTTCTTTCTTTCTTTTTTTTTTTTTAATTTTAAATTTATTTATTTTCATCGTAACAGTATTCATTGTTTTTGCACCACACCCAGTGCTCCATGCAATATGTGCCCTCTCTATTACCCTCCACCTGGTTCCCCAACCTCTCACCCCCACCCCCCGACCCCCCGCCCCTTCAAAACCCTCAGGTTGTTTTTCAGAGTCCATAATCTCTCATGGTTCATCTCCCCTTCCAATTTCCCACAACTCCCTTCTCCTCTCCATCTCCCCGTGTCCTCCATGTTCTTCTGCTCAGCATAGAAACCCACCCAGCAGGTCTCCCTGCTGCACCCTCCCAGCTTGGAGGAGCCTGCAGAGGGCGGTGTGCGCATGTGATCGACGCGAGCAAGGAGCTGGACCCCACGCGAGAGGGGCGGGGCTGGTGGGAGGCGGGGGCGGGGCCACACGCGGGCGGAGGGAGGGGGAGCCGGGCGAAGCTTGGCGCGCCCTCGCCCCCGCCGCGGCCACTGTTCACAGCCCAGGTGCTGATCCGCGCTGCGGCGGTCTGGGCGCCTCAGAGAACGTCCGGTCTTGGCAGAGCGGCGCGGGCGTTCCCGGAAGCCTCCCCAAGCACGAGCGGCGGTGCCAGGCGGGGCCGGTTATGCCACTCGCGGCTGCGGTTTCCGCCGGTGACTGCGCGACAAAGACCGGAGGGCGCAACCGGGCCCCGAGGTGGCCGCGCTGTGAGGCGCCGGGGCATAGTGGCCGCCGCGGCCACACCGGAGGGGCACAGGCCCCGCGCTCGCCCGCCTTCCTCGCACTCTGCGGCCCCTCCTAGGCCCGCTGCCTCAGCTGCCGGCTGCCGTGGCCTTCGCCGCCCGGGAAAGCGCGGGCGGGGGCGGTCGCCGCGGAACCCTGCGCTGCGCGGGCTGCGGCTGCTCTGCCCCTGGCTGCCGAGCGACCGTGGGGCCGTCCCGCCGTCCACGCCGTCCGAGCTGCACACGCAGCTCTCGGGGGTGGAGCAGCTGCTGGAGGAGTTCCGCCGGCTGCTGCAGCAGGAGCGGCCGCAGAAGGAGCGGGAGCTGGAGCTGCGCGCAGGCGGCCGTCTCCGCGAGGAGGGCTGCCGGGGCCCATGCGACGGCGGCTACTGTGCCACGCCAGACACCATCATCCACACCAAGGACTCCCTGGCGGCCGGCGCCAGCTTCCTGAGCGCGCCGGAGACCGTGCGGGACTGGCGGCAGTGCGTGGCGGCCTGCTGCTCCGAGCCGCGCTGCTCGGTGGCGGTGGTGGAGCTGCCCCGGCGGCCCGCGTCCCCAGCCGCGGTTGAGCTAGGTTGCTGCCTCTGCAACTGCACCGCCCGCGGCCGCAGCGTCTGCAAGTTCGGGCTGCACCGCGGCTACAGCAGGTGCAGCCTCAGCCGCGCCCTGGAAGGCCGGCGGGGAGACCTGGGAGCCTCGCCGCGCACGGGTGAGCACTCCGCGGGAGGAGGCCGGGCCAGACCTCCGGGTCCTGCTGCCCTGGCACCTGTTGGGTGGCGGCCCCGAGGAGACCCCTTGGGCAGTAAAGCCAAGTGAGAGATGAAGCATCCTCCTTCCAAGGGATTTTGGTTCCGCGCCATCCAGAGGAGTAGCTTTGACTCCTGTTTTATAGATGGTTTCTGAGAAGCCTGGAAGGTTGGGCAGAGAGGGCACCATGGCCTGCTTCTGGATTTTCTAGACTGAGGCTAATCTGAAAGGATTCACAGAAATTCGATTTAAAAGGGTTGAAAAGCTCTAAGGAAAAAAAAAAAGTTTATTTTAGGCTCAAATTTTTTAATTAAAGATTTTACTTATTTATTTGACAGGCAGAGATCACAAGTAGGCAGAGAGGCTGTTAGAAAGAGAGAAGGGGAAGCAGGCTCCCCACTGAGCAGAGAACCCAATGCAGGGCTCCCTCCCAGACCCTGAGATCATGACCTGAGCCAAAGGCAGAGGTTCAACCCACTGAGCCACCCAGGCGCCCTAGGCTCATATTTTTATAAGTCATGGTTTGTGTCGAGTTATTGCAGGAGCAAAATCTAATTAGATTAGACTAATTAGACTAATATTTCTAATAGACTAATTAATCTAATTAGATTTGGCTAATTAGACTACTCATGGCACACCCATTTCTTAGCTTGGCTTTCACGACTCATGATTCCACGTGCAATGGCTTTCATTAGACAAAAATGAGAAGGGAAACTTGGTGTCAGAAATTTCGAAGTGGGCCCAACTGATTCCCATGAACTATGGTCCCTTTTGTAAAAAGGGATAGGAAAGGATTTGACTTTAATTGAAAAGAGGAAGTTGAAGGCACATTTCTTTTTTTAAAAAGTTAATAATGAAGCTTTTTTTATTCTGTGGTTTTACTTCTGGCAGATGCTCTGAATGATAGTAAGGCCCATACAGGAGGCAAAAAAAAAAAAAAAAAATGTATGGTTGTTGGAGATTAAAGCCACTTGAGGGAATAAAACCTTGATTGCACCCACATGTGGTTGGCTGTGTGTTTGATTGCATTTTGCTCTTTGAGTTATGATAACATAAGAATGATATAGCGACATTGCAGGTGGTGTGGGGAGCCTCAGCCACTTGGGAAATCTGGAGTCTCTAGGACCTGAAGGTCCAAAGACAAGAGTCTGGGAAACCATACCAACAAGGGCCCATCTCCTTACTCACTACCACCTGAGAGAAAGATCAGGACCCTTGTCAGGGGAGCAGACATCAAAAGTCACCCCGTGACTGCTCAGTCCTGAGGCAGACATTGGAAGGAATCCCAATATTTTCTCCTTGAAGCAAAAGCAAGAGACACTCTCACTTGGACCTCCACCAACATCCCTGAGCCGGCCCCGGGGTTATTACACACACATCCTTCCTCCTTGCTCAAACATGGACTAAACAATTCCCAGCAGTGAAGAAACAAAATCCCTTTTTCTTGTTCTCACTGCACATCTGGAAGAAACCAACCTCACCAAAGGAGCTTTCTTACAAGCTAACGGGAAATCGAAAGGATAATAAGCAAGGGAAGAATTTGCTCGTGGAAATTAAAAAAAAAAAAAAGTTAAGTTTACTAGTAGGAGTTTCTGAGTCACTTTTCTTCCTCTTCCTTCTTTCCCCTTCCCTTCCCTAGTGAATGTGTCTGGGAATTCAATTATGTAGATGTTAGGGATAAAAATGTGTGACAACAGAGTTTGGTCCTCATTCTGGAAAACACTGTCATACTCATACTTCAGATCCCCAGCAACATGTTACTAGAAGCGTGCAGCTCAGGTCCCCAGGTGCCCTCCTTTGCAGCCAGGTCAAAGATTTATCTACCCACATGCCCTGGGTTTGCCTTGCCTGGAGGCTTAACCTCTTGAAGCTCTTTATGCTTCTGAAACTTGTACGTTTTTCCTTCTAGAACTGCCTCTTTTTCCAAATCTTGTGAGTATACAGAGTTGGAAGCTAACTGAGCATGAATATCGTTTACAAAAGCTCTTGCAGAGAATTTGTCACGGGGCCGTTTGAGATGAATAAAAACATCATGAAATGATGGGGACACATGGAATGAGATGTCACCAATTGATGGCTGACCCATCAGCCATGTTTGTCACGGCTGCTGATTTGGGTGCTAGGCATTATTGTAAGGTCCTTAGACACATGAACTCACTCTCCTCACAACAGCCAGAGATCTAGGTTCTGTTATAATCCCCAGTATACTAGAAGACTCTGTGAGAGAAAGCAATCTGCCCTAAAGGACCTTGCCACACATGAGTCATGGAGCTGAGACCAAGTGTCTTGGAGATATACATAGCAGACCCCATTGCTAAAGAAAAGAGTAGGAGCCAGAAAATTTATCTTGCCATTATTTATAATGGTGAAAAAATTGATAAAGTATATGTCCGATAGCAGAGGTTAAAAGTTAAAGTGGCAACTGTGAAGTTTATGTGGTAACATGACTAGATATGTTACTAGAATAGATAAGTAAATGTAATCATTTATTGTTATTTATTATTAATAGCAATATTTATTGTTGTTAACATTGTAAATGTTACTAGAATATATGAATAAATGTCAATAAATAGAACATATTGACAAGTTCATAGACTAATGGAGGATATAAATTTATATTTCCTATAACTGGATATACTTTGGGAACCCCCAAGCTATATTTAGAAAGATCTGGGTTGACATCCAAACTGACAAATTGATCATTTGTATCATCTTGGGCAACGAAGCCTCTGACTCATTTCCTCATGAGTCTGATGCAAAAGATAATACCTACCCAGACATTTGTGACATTAAGTTGAGTGACATAAAGGCTCATGAGCACTGTGCCTGGTGCCTGGTACAAAGAAATCACCCAATAAATGGCACTTCTTACTTATTGTCATCAGCTCATACAGAGAAAGACCATAACGATACACACCAAAAATGATGATAGTCATATTGGGGTTGTGAATAATCTTTTCCTGAAGTGTTACAATTAGGAAGAAGACACAATGAAAAAAAAAAAGAAAATCACAGAAACCAACCAACCACATGGATTTTGATATATAGTATCTAAGCCTCTTCTCTTAGTATGGCCCCACTCTGTGCCCTGACTTCAGGGGTCTCTGTTAATTTCTCAACCTCCACTGAATCATTTGTGTCCACACAGTACAGATCTGGATTGCAAAACCTCCTTGTTATTAAGACTCCGTTCACAGCAGTGTGTTGTAAATCAGATTACTTAACAATATTCTTATCACTATAAAATGTCTTAACTGGATATGCTTAAAAATTGGTCTGAGTTTTATATTGCCTCTGACCTAGTGTGTTTAGTTTTCAAAAGAAATCAGTGTTTCTGTAGTACTTAACACAGATTTATTGCAGTTTAGGATGAAAATTCCAATTTACCTTTATCTTGTTCTTTATCAGCGAGTCAAGTGTTTTTAAAGACTTCTTTGTGTGTGTGTGTGTAGACAGGAAGAGTGGCGGTGGGGGAAGAGGCAGAGAGAGAGAATCTCAAGCAACCTCCATGCCCTGTGCAGAGTCCCATGCCGGTCTCCATCTCAGGACCCTGAGATCATGCCTGAGACAGTGTCGAGACTGAACTGAGCCACCCAGGTATCCCTTCAAGATTTTAAGTAATCTCCACACCCATCACGGTGCTCAAGCTCACAACCCTGACATCAGGAGTCCCTCTCTCCACCGACTGAGCCAGCCAGGTGTCCCAGCAAGTCAAATACTTTTAAATGATAGCACACTCCTTTCCTCTTCTGATCCTTGTTTATTTCTAAGACGTGTTCCTGGGTAGTTAAGCTCTGACTTATTTCAGAATATATTACGCAGCATAATTTGCCCAGACTTGAACTGAGGAGGGAATGTATCTCTCTTGCTTTGTTTGCAACAGTGTGGAAGATATGAGGGTTTTGCTATGCTCATAAATCATATCTTAAAGCTTACCTAAAGAAAAGCAAACAAGTAAAACAATGATTTTCTTTTTTCTACTTCTTCCAGGAGAGGCAGGATGAATTAGTTTTGTAATTATGTGGGATATTTCAGAACTTACCTAATTTTTCCAATTTAAGGCTTTGGGGTTACATCTTTGAGAGCTTAAAAATATAGCATTCATTGTTGTTTATATTATACAGGTATATTTTAGTTTGTTTACTTATAAAAAGTATTTTAAAATAAATTTCCATGCAAATAGTTGCTAACTATAATGTATTACTGCGGATTATAAGATGATTTCCAGAATTATGAAGTGGTAAATCCTTCTGTGGAAAGCAGTGAAACTTCCAGAGTCAAAAGAAAGTTCTCTGTAACACTCTGTAAAATGGCCTATTAGTAGTGAAATTGTCACCTCTTTCCTTATCTGGGAGAAGCAGAATAAAGACCTCAGACACTGGGTCTTTGCTCTGAGATGGAAAAGACAAAACAAATTTCTTCTTAAGCAAAGTTGCTTGTGTGGCTTATTTAAATCTGTGTTATGAGTCCTCATTGTTTTAAATGACTAGAAAGATGGGACTTGTCTTGGAGTGCCTGGGTGGTGCAGTCAATTAGGCATCCGACCCTTAATTTCAGCTCAGGTGGTGATCTCAGGGTCATGCCCCATGTCCAGCTCCATCCAGCTCTGCTCTCAGTGCCCAGTCTGCTTAAAGACTCTCTTTCCTCTCCCTCTGCCCCTCCCCCAAACAACCCCCCCCCCAAATAAATAAATCTTAAAAAAAAAAACAAACCAAAACAAGGGGTCTGGGTGGCTTAGTCATTAAGTGTCTACCTTCAGCTCAGGTCATGATCCCTGATCAAGTACCCTGCTCAGTGGGAAGCCTGCTTCTTCCTCTCTTACTCCCCCTGCTTGTGTTCCCTAGAGAGCCCAGATATGGACCCTCAACTCTATGGTCAAATAATCTTCGACAAAACAGGAAAAAATATTCAGTGGAAAAAAGACAATCTCTTCAATAAATGGTGCTGGGAAAATTGGACAGCCATATGCAGAAGAATGAAACTCAACCATTCTCTTACACCGTACAGAAAGATAAACTTGAAATGGTTAAAAGACCTCAATGTGAGACAGAAATCCATCAGATCCTAGAGGAGAACATAGGTAGTAACCTCTTCAGTATCAGCCACAGCAACTTCTTTCAAGATACGTCTCCAAAGGCAAAGGAAACAAAAGCGAAAATGATTCTTCAAGATCAAAAGCTTCTGCACAGCAAAGGAAACAGTCAACAAAACAAAGAGGCAACCCACAGAATGGGAGAAGATATTTGCAAATGACAGTACAGACAAAAGGCCGATATCCAGGATCTATAAAGAACTTCTGAAATCAACACAACCAAAACAGATAACCATGTCCAAAAATGGGCAGAAGATATGAACAGACACTTCTCCAGTGAAGACATACAAATGGCTATCAGACACATGAAAAGATGTTCATCATCACTAGCCATCAGGGAGAATCAAATGAAAAACCACATTGAGATACCACCTTACACCAGTTAGAATGGCCAAAATTAACAAGACAAGTGTTGGAGAGGATGTGGAGAAAGGGGAACCCTCTTACACTCCTGGTGGGAATGAAGTTGGTGCAGCCACTTTGGAAAACAGTGTGGAGATTCCTTAAGAAATTAAAAATAGAGTTTCCCTATGACCCTGCAATTGCACTACTGGGTATTTACCCCAAAGACACAGATGTAGTGAAAAGAAGGGCCATCTGTACCCCAATGTTTATAGCAGCAATGGCCACAGTCGCCAAACTGTGGAAAGAACCAAGATGCCCTTCAACAGACGAATGGATGAGGAAGATGTGGTCCATATACACTATGGAGTATTATGCCTCCATCAGAAAGGATGAATACCCAACTTTTGTTACCCATGTTACCCAACATGGACGGGACTGGAAGAGATTATGCTGAGTGAAATAAGCAGAGAGAGTCAATTATCATATGGTTTCACTTATTTGTGGAGCATAAGAAATAACACGGAGGACCAAACTTGATTCTTATAAAAAATGGGGGTAAAAATGACCTAGTGCCCAAAAATAAACCACTTAACTGGTCACACCCATAGGCACATGTGTCTCTCTAGTGGTTTTTAATTTTGGGGGGTGAAAATCTTCTAGATTTTAAAGACTAGCGGGGAGCTCCGCCCATCCGCACCCCGCCCCCTCCCAGAGATCTAGACCCTGGCGGCTGCAGTCCCAAGGAGATTCAGTCTGTCCATTCAGTCTGTCGCCGCCTCCGCCTGGCAGCGTCCCTCGGCGAGTCCGCTCAGCAGGCAGCTCCGCCTGGGGCTCCGTCCTCGCCCGCTTCCTTTGCCTCTCCTGCCTGCGTCCGCGCGTGTTCTCTCGCCTCTGCCGCACGTGTAAGAAGGGGAAGTTGGGCGACGCTGAACAGCTTTTCCCGGACAGAGGTCCAGTCCCTCTCCGACCTGAGACAGGCGCCCTCCCGCACAGCCCGGCCCGGCGGCAGCAAGCACGTTCTGCTTCCCGGCCCGGGGGTTCCTTTGGAAGCCACTCCGCGCCTCACCTGGAACTCCCCCAGCTCGGGGTCTCGATGGAGCCCACCGCCACCACCACGCTCAGGGGGCGCTCGCACCTCCTGTTTCTGCTGTTTCTCCTGCAGCTGCTGCGTGGGATCACCACGGAGCCATCAGGCTGATCACTTCCGTCCTCCTTGTGATCCTCAAGCACTCAATCCTCCTTGTTGTCCAAGGCATGCTCCTTTGAGTAACAGGTACTCTGGGTAGAACTGAGTCAGAAGTGAGAGGCAGATGGCCCAAAATGAGCACAGAGAAAGGTGAATGGCCAGCCCTTGTCCTATTGCCTGAAACTTCTCACCTGAACATGAGACCAGATGCATTGGACTATATTAGCTTCTCCCAAGAAAGAGACTCATCAGGAGCTGTTGATGTAGAGGTTGAGGTAGATAATTATTATAAGGGATTGGCTCACGACTAGGGGGTCTGTGAGCTGGAGAAACAAGGAAGGTGGTGGTGGGGTTTCCAGCACAAACCCGAAGGCCTGAGAATCAGGGCATCTGTGGTGTAAGTCTAGGTCCTGGTCCAAAGAACCAAACACCAGGAGTGCTAATGACCAACGCTGAGGGCAGGAGAAGGATGGCCCAGCCAAAGCAAAGTCACCTTTCCTCCACCACTTGTTCCATTAAGGCTCTCGTGGATTCGATGAGGACAGTCTCCTTTACTCAGTCTACTGATTCAAATGCTCATGTCTTCCAGAAACACTCTCTAGACAGACCCAGAAAGAATGTTTTCCCAGCTATTGGGGGGCGTCCTTGGCCCGTCAACTTGACCTATAAAAGGAGCCAGGACCAAGTTCTCACATGCTCGATAGCTGTTACCTGGGCAAACTTAGCCTTGAGCTCTGATAGCGCCTCGCTAAGGCTGCTGGAAAAGCACAGGGCTCCCCGACGCCTGACCCCAATGTTTTCATCCTGGTTTTGCTAAAGGGACTGAGCAAAATCAGGCCTGGCTCAGACCAGCTTTTCACCAGGGGAGGGGCCCGGGGGAGGGTGGTGTGCAGACAGTCGGAGCACCAGGCATGGGCAACACTCTGGCTTGGGGGAGAGCAGGAGGTGGCTGCACGTGGTGTGTCCTAGGGATGGGGGACCTCTTCATGCTGCTTCCAGGAGAAGGGCCCGTGTCTGAACCAAAGAAGAGGGGTGGGAAGGCCGTTGCCCACCCAACCAAAGGCTGGTTTGCAGGGATCTGCTCCCACACAACTCAGCTTGGGTGGTAGCAACTAAGACAGAGGACCCATGGGAGAGACTCTCCAGGATGAGATTAGAAGGCCAGAGCTCCAGGGTCCCCTGGGATACCTGACTCAGCCCTGGTGCTCTCAGAACCTGGCAGCGAGCCTCCTGTGGAGCCGAGAGCCCCAGCCAGCTGAACTGCCCCTGCCTTGAGCAGAGGTGCCTCAGAGTGCCTCAGGAAGGGGCACTGAGCTGCTGTTAGAATGAGATGCTGTCACCTGACCGGACCAGGAAAGGGTGTGGCAGGGCAAGGACAGTCACACTCAGACCTTGTGTTCAGCTACCAAGGTGGGAGAAGCTGAAGACAAGGCAAGATGGATCTTTACCTGTAACCTTCCCCAAGGCTACAGGAACCAGGATCCAGGTCCCTTTCTGGGTAGGGCTCCCAGCCACTCTCTTAGGCCTTCTCACCTGGCCTGAGGGGGGCTAGGATCTGTGTCATGGGAACAGATGAATCATTCATTGGTGGCTTTAGTCTTGAGCCTAGGTGTTGAGTAGTCGGGCCTGGATCTGACTGTTTTGTGGTAATGAGGGAAGAGTTTGGTCAGGCTGCTGTGCCCAGGGGTTGGGTGTCCCAGGGTTGGGGGGTGGCGGCTAGTGTAAGGTGGTATTCGACCCTCGGTGTGAGCTGTGCTTTGAGCCAGGCAGTAACTAGGGATGGAGAAGCCCAAGAAGACTGACTCAATATTTTCTCAGCCACTGGAACAAGCTCTTGTTTCTCTTTTAGAAGCTGAAGTTGCTACAGAAGGCCTGAGGTTGTGCTCTCCTGCACCCACTCTCCCTTCTGATGAGTGGCTTCTATCTGCTTTCCATGTCCACCGACGGGAACTTTGATCCCTGTGCCAAAGGCAGAATCCTCTAGTCCTCCAGGAGATCGTGATTATGGTAGAGATGGGGTATTTCCCTGCCTTCCTTCTTGGTCATGATGATCCACCTCTGCACTTTTTCATAACATGGATGCTCTGGTACTAACTGTTAGGATTCCCGTACTTGGCCTTCTAACTGCCTGAACAAGAATTCTAAACAAAGAGAATATTTCCCAAGTTCTCCTTCAGTGTTGGAAATCAGACACTCGTCAATATCATGAGCTGCTCATTGCTAAAAGAATACTGTGTGAAAGTGGAGAATCTTGGGGCTTCTTTCCTTTGACACTCAGATCTATTGAATAGGACAAGATTGCATTTATGATAGTTTGCTTTAGTAATTTATCCTTTAAATAGGCATTCAAATAAAATATAAATAAAGTTTACATTTTTTCAGCAGTTTACAGTATGATGCAGTGAATATAAATGGCATTCGGTCTCTCTGAAACCACCTCTCAAGTAGTCATCTGTAAATGTCAGACATGATCCTGACACTCTGGATGCAGAAAAAGTTCTGAAAATGAAGCAATGCGATTAGGATTTCCCCAGACCCGACATCTCCAGTAGTAACTCTCATTTGATTCCTCCCCTCCGACTCATGTCCATCAAGGCACAATGAGTCTTTAAGAAGGAAACAGATCTGCTTCTAAAAGTTGAGATGTTCTTCAACAGACAAATGGATAAAGAAGATGTGGTCCATATATATGTATGTAAGGGAATATTACTCAGCTATCAGAAAGGATGAATGCCCAACTTTTGCATCAACAAGGATGAGACTGGAGGAGATTATGCTGAGTGAATAAGTCAAGCAGAGAGAGTCAATTATCATATGGCTTCACTTACTTGTGGAGCATAAGGAATAACATGGAGAACATTAGGAGAAGGAAGGGGAAAATGAAGCGGGGGAGAATCGGAGGGGGATATGAACCATGAGAGTCTGTGGACTCTGACAAACTGAGAGTTTTAGAAGGGGAATGTGGGGGGGATGGGTGAGCATGCTGGTGGGTATTAAGGAGGGCACGTATCACGTGGAGCACTGGGTGTTAAATGCATACAGTGAATCATGGAACACTACATCAAAAACTATTGATGTGCTACATGGTGACTAACATAACTACAAAATAGTAATAATAAAAAAATGTTTTGTCATGGACAAAGAATCAGTATCCAGAAAATATAAAGAGCTCCTACAAACACACTGGAAAAAGTCTGGTTCTCCAACGCTGCAGTACATGGCGAATAAGCCTATGAAAGGATTGAAAATCTCACAAATAATCAAGAAAACTCTACTTGGAAGGACAATGGGAATGGAAAGAGGTGTTAAAAGGTACAAACTTGCAGGTATGAGACTCATAAATTCTGGGGATCAATGTGCAGCATAGTGACAATAGTTAATATTACTGAACTGTGTATTTGTTCTTTATCTTTTTAAAAAACACAAATATCTATTACTTAATATATTAAAAATTCAAATTCTATCCAGTCAACTTAAAATACTATATTATATAACCAGAACATATGAAAGGGGGAAAGAAGTCACTGATTGAAACTGAATCTTACCCAGAAAATTCAAGAGGAAACTTTTTATACATTCATATAATTCCAAGATTAACTAAGTCGTGCCAGAACTATTTCCTAAAACACACCATCTTTTATTACGACTAATCTTTAATGTCACATTGCTTAAAATTGTCATTAAACTTTTACTTATCAAATTTAGCCTAAAATTGGAAGCCAATTCCTCTCACATTTACATATTTCGGGTCAATTAGTGGCTTAATAAATATAGTATCTTGTTTACTGACTGGTATGAGAAAATCTGATGTTTTTATTGGAGGCCATTATTGGGGCGCCTAGGTGGCTCAGTCCAGTATCTGCCTTCTGCTCAGGTGAGGATCCTAGGATGCTGAGAGGCAAGTCTCCCCTCCTAGCCTCTGCCTGCCTCATGCTCAGTGCTCAGGGTCCAACACCCCCCACCCTGTTCCACCCCACGTCACCCCTACCCCATTTTTCTCTCTCTCCTCCTCTCTCTCAAATAAAAAATATGGAACAGTCATTGAGTTTCTCTGAGTTACTAGGACCAGTAACACTGGTATAAAAGCCATGTGCTCCTGGGAAGGGGCAAAGCCCAGGACCACCCACAGGCAGCAGCACCCTCAGCTCTCCCTCGAGGAGGCAGAGCACACAGCTCTCCTTGGGTGGTGGCAGGTAAGACAGAGGGCCCATGGGAGAGACTCTCCAGGATGAAATTTGAAGGCCAGAGCTCCAGGGTCCCCTGGGACACCTGGTTCAGCCCTGGTGCTCTCACCTGGCAGCTAGCCTCCTGCTGAGCCCAGAGCCCCAGCTAGCTGAACCGCCCCTGCCTTGAGCAGAGGTGCCTCAGAGTGCCTCAGGAGGGGGCACTGAACTGCTGTTAGAATGGGATGGTGTCACCTGACAGGACCAGGAAAGGGTGTGGCAGGGCAAGGACAGTCACACTCAGACCTTGTGTTCAGCTACCAAGGTGGGAGAAGCTGAAGACAAGGCAAGATGGATTTCTGTCTAAAAGCCTCCCCAAGGATCCAGAAACCAGGATCCAGGTCCCTCTTTTTGGGTAGGCCTCCCAGCTGCTCCTTTATGGCTTCTGATCCAAAGAGTGGATCAATATCTAATTGAAGGGAACAGATGATTCATTCCATTTTAGTCTGTTATTTATTTATTTATTTATTTGACAGAGGCACAGCAAAAGAGTGAACATAAGCAAGGGGAGTGGGAGAAGGAGAAGCAGACTTCCCACTTAGCAGAGACCCTGAGGAGATGCAGGGCTCGATCCTAGGACCCTTGGATCATGACCTGAGGAGAAGGCAGACGCTTAAGGACTGAGCCACCTAGACATCTCCCTGGTTTTAATCTTGAGCCCCACTTTTTGGTTTTTGACTTAGTGTCCACTAAGTCATGAGTTCCCTTTGGCAGAGCTCCATCTCTAGGAAATCTCTGTAGCCTATTGGAGGTTGTATTATCATAGAGATTCCGGAGGAATATTATGTGTGATTTTGCTAGACACACATGGATCTGTGCTAGCCAGAAATTACTTTTAGGTTATTTTGTGGCTTGGAGATTCCTGGATCGGTCAGGCAGAGTGAATTCTAAACTGAAAGCCAAATAAGGACAGCATATAGTTATTAATTCTTAGGGGAGTCGTTTGTTTATTTTATTTTTAAACACAGGACCCAGGCCAAGACAAAGAAATATGCCTGCTCTGTCCTTTTACATTGTGTCCTTGTGCTCCTGAGCAGATCTTTTTCTAACCCACCTTGGTCCTGTATCTCACCTATATGCCACCTCAGTTCCAGCTCCTCACCTTGATAAATCCCATAGCTTAACCTCTGGTCCCTGAATAGGAGTAAAATCTCAACCTATTGCATCCCTTCCCTACCCTTCCACCAACCTCTGGGAAAAACCTCAGTGTCCACCCTTGGCTTATCACTCTGCTTTTCAGTTCTTTTTTTCATGTTTGCCCCTTATAAATTTCCCTCTCATGTAAACTCAGTTGTGCTTATTAAAAAGGATTTATATATTCCTCTCACTTTGGAGATGGAGAGCCAAAACTCTGAACCTAAAATGTCCTACCTCTCACTTGAAGATGGATAAATTCACCCTGAATCTTAACCAGTTAGGACACATAGGAATAGCAGTGATGAATGCTTTTCATGTGGTCTTATCCAGGGTAAACTCCAAGAGAATAAAATCTAAGCTGACCTGTCAGCGGAGTGGGCTCTATTATAGCAACATAAAGATAAACACTAGATTTTTCCTCTGTATTTCCCCCTTCCCTTCTCCACACCTAAGCAAGTAGCTTTGGGGGCCCTTTCCCTTAGGGGACAGAGTAGAAAATTAAAAAGACCTCTTTCTTTTTTCCAAAATCCTAAGCTCTGAGAGAAAGGCCTAGACAGTGTCTTTAAGAAACATCAAGCAATTCCCCCCATACCTAGAGGGAGCCCAAGGGGATGGTAATGAGTCAAAGAATTCTTAGAAAAATGTTTATTATAGGGGAGTCAAGATGGCGGGGAAGTAGGAGGAGGTGCCTTTTCAACCTCTACCCTAAAGTCAGCTGATTACCTACCAAAGAACTCTGATCACCTATGAAATCAGCCTGAGATCAGAATTATACATGTCTGGATCTCTACAGGAGCAGAAGACACCAGTGGGAAGGTAAAGCAGGGTGGCAACATCGGACTGATATTGGAAGATAAACAAAAGGGGGAGGGAGCCACCAGAGGCGACTGATTGGAAAGTAATACCCCAATACGAGAGTGCCCTCATCTGGGGATCAGCATTAACTTGGGGTCTGGTTGAAAGCACTCAAAAAAGAGCAAAGGATCGTGGGGGAAAATTGTGGGAATCGGGGAAGTTAGGGACAGGGGCTTAAGTCCCCGGACCCAGGACAGCCTCCCCTGGTGCTGAGCCAGAGAGAGTGCAGCGAGAAATCAGGTCCCGGTCCCTGAGCCGCCAGCGCACCCAAGAATGAGTGGGGTCTGGCTCCCATGAGGGTATGGGAGCCTGGCCAGACGGCAATCCTGAAACGTGTGCGTCCCACACCCTCCCCTGGGAGAGGTGCTCATAGGTGCTAGCCTGGAGCTCTGGCATCCGGAAAAACCAGACATTCCCAGCCCAGGACAGCGGGGAAAATCTTAGTGTGCAATCTCTGCTTGGAACCTCTCTGACAGTCTGGAGCTGCCCAGACAGCCACTGCTGCCCTAGTATTGGGTACAATGAGGAGCTCCTGCATCCCCAGGGACAGTGACTCAGAACCAACTCTGCCAGCAGCTCTGCAGAGCATTCTAAGGCTTCTCTCTGAGAGGGAGGTCGGGGTGCAGTTTGCTCTCCTCTAAACCTCCAAAAACCATCAAAAGCTGTCAAGGCAAGAGAAAAACAGATGAAAGAACATAAAAACCCCCCAGAGAACAAAAGCCTGAAAAAAACAGTTTCCTGAGAGTCCACCCCCTTGAGGGGAGCGGGAGGACCTAACTCAGGGAACATCATTGTCTGAAAACCCATGTGGCAGGCCTCTCCCCCAGAAAACCAACCAGGAAGGAAGAAAAAAAAAAAAAAAGACTACAAGAGAACAACCACCACTACTTCATAAATACAACTTTTATTTTTAACTCTTTACCAATATTCTGGTTCTTTTTTTTTAAAATACATACAGATAATTTTTTTAACCTATTTACCATCACACTGAGATGTCCAGTACATCAAATTCCTTAATAACCTTCTAACCCGAACTTTTTGATACATACACCCATGTTTTTCTTTTGCTTTTCTATTTTTCTAATTTTTTAAATTTTAACTTAGTTTGGTCTAGTTTATTCTTTTTTAATTTTTATTTTCTAATATACATATAGAGTTAAACTTCAAGGTAATCCCCTTTCCCCAATCAATGCTACCCATATAGGCAAACCAGTTTTTAATCCCCCTGTAACTTAGGAAAGTTGAGTCCCTTAACAAAAACATCAAGATACATCCAGGAAGAATCAAAATAACCTTCCTCGCCCACACTGAGAATTTATAACCACTCTCCCAATTTTTCCTTCTGCCAGTGATTCTGTGAATTTGTGTTTGTCCTGATAGTATATAAATCTTATACTTGGGGTTCTCTCTGATGAGGTTCTTCTCTTTTTTTGCTTATATATAATATACATTTTTTTCTCTTGTCATATACTTTTATCAGTCTTTTTGTTTGCCTGTTTGTTTGTATACTTCATAAATCTTACCTTGGGGCCCATTGGGGCTGAGCCTTCTCTTTTATCTTCCCTTTTTTTCTGTCTCTCTCTCTCTCTTTTTTCCTTTTCTTTTTCTTTCTTCTTCTCTATTTCTTTTTCTTTTCCTTTTTCTCTCATTTGGGTGGGGAACCCTGATAGCACAGAAGCGTTCCAGGGTGCACCTTGACTGCACCACAATTGATAAATCCAGCTGCATCTGTTCAGTCATCTCTTACCAAAATGACTAGGAGGAGGAATACCCAACAGAAGAAAAATACAGAGGATGGACCTTCTGCAACAGAGCTAATGGCTATCGACATAGACAATGTCAGAAAAGGAATTCAGACTAACAATTATCCAGGCAATAGCTAGGTTGGAGAAAGCCATGGATGACCAAATGGAATTGATTAGGGTAGAACTGAAGGCCACCAGGGATGATGTTCACAATGTTAGGGAAGAACTGAAAGCCACCAGGGATGATGTTCAAAATGCTCTCAATGAGTTCCAATCTAATCTAAATTCTCTAAAAGCTAGGGTAACTGAGACAGAAGATAGAATTAGTGATCTGGAGGACAAACAGATAGAGAGAAAGGATCAGGAGGAAGCCTGGAACAAACAGCACAGAAGCCACGAAAACAGAATCAGGGAAATAAATGATGCCATCAAATGTTCCAACGTCAGAATTATTGGAACCCCTGAAGGGGAAGAAAAAGAAAGAAGTCTAGAAGGTATAGTGGAAGAAGTTGTCTATGAAAATTTTCCCAATCTCATGAATGGAAACAACATTCATGTACTAGAGGCAGAGAGATTTCCCCCCAAGATTTTAGATTCTCGAAAGTCCCCGCTACACCTTATAGTTAAAATGAGGAATTATGTTTCAAGACAGACCCTCTTAAAAGCAGCTAGGACAAAGAAGCTCCTTACATACAGAGGAAAGCCCATTAGAATAATGTCAGACCTGTCTACAGAGACCTGGCAAGCCAGGAAGGGCTGGCAAAATGTATTCAGAGTATTAAATGAGAAGAACATGCAGCCAAGAATACTCTATCCAGCAAGACTGACATTCAAAATGGATGGATAGATAAAGAGTTTCCAAGACCGGCAAGGCTTAAAAGACTATGCAACCACCAAGCCGACACTGCAGGAAATATTAAGGGGGGTCCTATAAAAGAGAAAAAATCCTAAGAATATCATTGAACAGAAATATAGAAATAATCTACAGACAGAAAGACTTCAAAGGTAACACGATGTCAATAAAAACCTATCTCTCAATAATCACTCTCAATGTGAATGGCCTAAATGCATCCATAAAATGACACAGGGTTGCAGATTGGATAAAACGACAGGACCCATCCATATGTTGTCTACAAGAGACCCATTTTGAACGTAAGGATACAACCAGACTGAAAGTGAAGGGATGGAGAAGCATCTTTCATGCCAATGGGCCTCAAAAGAAGGCCGGGGTAGCGATTCTCATATCAGATAAATTAGATTTCAAACTAAAGACTGTAGTCAGAGATACAGAAGGACACTACATAATTCTTTTTTTCTTAAAGATTTAATTTATTTATTTAACAGAGAGAGAGAGAGAGATTACAAGTAGGCAGAGCAGCAGCCAGAGAGGGGAGGAAGCAGGCTCCTGCCAAGCAGAGAGCCCGATACGGGGCTCGATCCCAGGACCCCGAGATCATGACCTGAGCCGAAGGCAGAGGCTTAACCTACTGAGCCACCCATGTGCCCCAGGACACTACATAATTCTTAAAGGGACTATCCAGGACGATGATCTAACAATTATAAATATCTATGCCCCCAATATGGGAGCACCCAATTACATAAGAAAACTATAAATCAAGATAAAGAGTCATATTGATATGAATACAATAATAGTAGGAGATCTTAATATGCCTCTCTCAGAAATAGACAGATCATCCAAGCAGAAAATTAATAAAGAAATAAGAGCATTGAATGACACATTGGACCAGATGGACCTCATAGACATATACAGAACATTCCACCCTAAAACAACAGAATACACATTCTTCTCAAGTGCACGTGGAACCTTCTCCAGAATAGACCACATACTGGGTCACAAAACAGGACTCAACTGATACCAAAAGACTGACATTATTCCCTGCATATTCTCAGATCACAATGCTTTGAAACCAGAACTCAATCACAAGGAAAAGTTCAGAAGGAACTCAAACACATGGAAGCTAAAGACCACCTTGCTTAAGAATGCTTGGATCAACCAGGAGATCAAAGATGAACTTAAACAATTCATGGATACCAATGAGAATGAAGACACTTTGGTCCAAAACCTACGGGATACAGCAAAGGCGGTTCTAAGGGGGAAATACATAGCCATCCAAACCTCCCTCAAAAAAATTGAAAAATCCAGCATACACCACCTTTCTCTACACATTAAAGAACTGGAGAATCAACAACAAATCAAACCAACTCCACATGCAAGAAGGGAAATAATCAAGATTAGAGCAGAGATCAATGAGGTAGAAACCAGAGATACAGTAGAACATATCAATGAAACTAGGAGCTGGTTTTTTGAAAGAATCAATAAGATCGATAAACCATTGGCCACACTAATCCAAAAGAAAAGAGAGAAAGCCCAAATTAATAAAATTATGAATTCAATGGGAGAGATCACAACTAACACCAAGGAAATAGAAACAATCATCAGAAATTATTACCAACAGTTATATGCCAATAAGCTAAGCAACCTAGATGAAATGGATGCATTCCTGGAAAACTATAAACTCCCAAAATTGAACCAGGAAGAAACCTGAATAAACCGATATCTAGTAATGAGATTGAAGCAGTGATCAAAAACCTCCCAAAAAACAAGAGCCCAGGACCTGACGGATTCCCTGGGGAATTCTACCAAACTTTCAAAGAAGAAATAACACCAATTCTCCTGAAGCTGTTCCAAAAAATTGAAGCAGAAGGAAAACTTCCAGACTCTTTTTATGAAGCCAGCATTACCCTGATCCCCAAACCAGGCAAAGACCACACCAAAAAGGAGAATTTCAGACCAATATCACTGATGAATATGGATGCTAAGATTCTCAACAAGATCCTAGCAAACAGGATCCAACAGCACATTAAGAAGATTATCCACCATGAGCAGGTGGGCTTCATCCCTGGGTTACAAGGTTGGTTCAACATTCGCAAATCAATCATTGTGATAGAACAAATCAATAAGAGAAGAGAGAAGAACCACATGGTCCTCTCAATTGATGCAGAAAAAGCATTTGACAAAATCCAGCATCCGCTCCTGATTAAAACGCTTCAAAGTATAGGGATAGAGGGAACATTCCTGAACTTCATAAAATCTATCTATGAAAGACCCACAGCAAATATCATCCTCAATGGGAAAAAGCTCACAGCCTTCCCATTGAGATCAGAAACACGACAAGGATGCCCACTCTCACCACTCTTGTTCAACATAGTATTAGAAGTCCTAGCAACAGCAATCAGACAACAAAGAGAAATAAAATGTATCCAAATTGGCAAGGAAGAAGTCAAACTCTCTCTCTTTGCAGATGACATGATTCTTTATATGGAAAACCCCAAAGACTCCACCCCTAAACAACTAGAACTCATTCAGCAATTCAGTAACGTGGCAGAATACATAGTCAATGTACAGAAATCAGTGGCTTTCTTATACACTAACAATGAAAATACAGAAAGGGAAATTAGAGAATCGATTCCATTTACTATAGCACCAAGGACCATAAGATACCTGGGAATAAACCTAACCAAAGAGGTAAAGGACCTGTACTTGAGGAACTACAGAACACTCATGAAAGAAATTGAAGAAGACACAAAAAGATGGAAGACCGTTCCATGCTCTTGGATTGGAAGAATAAACATTGTTAAAATGTCTTTACTTCCTAGAGCAATCTATACTTTTAATGCCATTCCGATCAAAATTCCACCAATATTTTTCAAAGAGCTGGAGCAAATAATCCTAAAATTTGTATGGCATCAGAAGAGACCCCGAATTGCTAAGGAAATGTTGAAAAACAAAACAAAACTGGCGGCATCGCGTTACCCGATTTCAAGCTTTACTACAAAGCTGTGATCACCAAGACAGCATGGTACTGGCAGAAAAACAGACACATAGACCAATGGAACAGAGTGGAGAGCCCAAATATGGACCCTCAACTCTATGGTCAAATAATCTTTGACAAAACAGGAAAAAATATACAATGGAAAAAAGACAGTCTCTTCAATAAATGGTGCTGGAAAAACTGGACAGCCATATGCAGAAGAATGAAACTCGACCATTCTCTTACACCGTACACAAAGATAAACTCGAAATGGATAAAAGACCTCAACATGAGACAGGAATCCATCAGATCCTAGAGGAGAACATAGGCAGTAACTTCTTCGATATCAGCCACAGCAACTTCTTTCAAGATATGTCTCCAAAGGCAAAGGAAACAAAAGCAAAAATGAACTTTTGGGACTTCATCAAGATCAAAAGCTTCTGCACAGCAAAGGAAACAGTCAACAAAACAAAGAGGCAACCCACGGAATGGAAAAAGATATTTGCAAATGGCAGTACAGACAAAAGGTTGATATCCAGGATCTACAAGGAACTCCTCAAACTCAACACACACAAAACAGATAATCATGTCAAAAAATGGGCAGAAGATATGAATAGACACTTCTCCAATGCAGACATACAAATGGCTATCAGACACATGAAAAAATGTTCATCATCACTAGCCATCAGGGAGATTCAAATTAAAACTACTTTGAGATACCACCTGACACCAGTTAGAATGGCCAAAATTAGCAAGACAGGAAACAACGTGTGTTGGAGAGGATGTGGAGAAAGGGGAACCCTCTTCCACTGTTGGTGGGAATGTAAGTTAGTGCAGCCACTTTGGAGAACAGTGTGGAGATTCCTCAAGAAATTAAGAATAGAGCTTCCCTATGAGCCTGCAATTGCACTGCTGGGTATTTACCCCAAAGATACAGATGTAGTGAAAAGAAGGGCCATCTGTACCCCAATGTTTATAGCAGCAATGGCCATGGTCGCCTAACTGTGGAAAGAACCAAGATGCCCTTCAACGGATGAATGGATAAGGGAGATGTGGTACATATACACATGGAGTATTATGCCTCCATCAGAAAGGATGAATACCCAACTTTTGTAGCAACATGGACGGGACTGGAAGTGATTATGCTGAGTGAAATAAGTCAAGCAGAGAGAGCCAAGTATCATATGGTCTCACTTATTTGTGGAGCATAACAAAGAACACGTAGGACATGGGGAGATGGAGAGGAGAGGGAGTTGAGGGAAACTGGAAGGGGAGATGAACCATGAGAGACTATGGACTCTGAAAAACAACCAAAGGGTTTTGAAGGGGCGGGGGGTGGGAGGTTGAGGAACCAGGTGGTGGGTAATAGGGAGGGCACGTACTTCATGGAGCACTGGGTGTGGTGCAAAAACAATGAACACTGTTACGCTGAAAATAAACAAATTTTAAAAAATGTTTATTATACACACCGCCACCTGAAACCTCTCTTTATGATTCCTGTAATTCTGCCAGAGGTTTCTTCCCCTTTACCCTTCTTTCTCCTCTTCCCTCTCCTCCTCCTCTTTTTCCAGGGCATGTCCCTCACTACTCATACTATGGCCCAGTCCTTTTGCTTTCCCACCAGTGGCAGCCCACAAATCCCACAAATGATTAGCCCTGGCTTTGTGGGAAAATGAGCATCAGTTACAGTAAACTTGGACTCAGTTGTGGAGTACCAGTGGCTGGTTTAATGTTTTCTAGGAAAGGAAGCAGAGGCTATTAAAATTGCAAAGATGAGGGGTCCCTGGATGGCTGAGTCGGGAGGGCATCTGACTCTTGATTTTGGATGGGGTCATGATCTCAGGGTTGTGAGATCAAGCTCCTTGTCAGGCTCCACACTAAGCATGGAGCCTGCTTAATATTCTTTCTCCCCCTCCTTTCTTTCCCCCCCCATCCCACTCACATGTTCTCTCTCTCAAAAAAAAAAAAAAAATTTGCTAGATGAATCTTTTGGGCTCAGAATGGCCACCAAGAAGAATTCTCATTAAAAAAGGAGAAAGGTAAGGAGAATTCAAATAACATTGGAAAAGAATGTTCTCCAAGCAGAAACCAAACAGAAAGCAAGCACAACCTTTGAGACAAGGTTTACTGTTACAAAGAGTTAATAAATACTTTGACAGTAAGTAGAATGGATGGCATTCTCTGACAAGATTAATTTTTTAAGGTGTTCAATATTGTGGGAGAAAAAAATAAAAGAAAATTTATCACAAACACAAAAAATCAGATGAACTGGAAAATAAAATGATCTGATTCATTAAATACAGTTGTAACTAAATATTTAGCACATGCCTGCTAATAAAGCAAAATATCTTCGTAAAAAATACATATTCTAGTTTTTTTATTTGATGTCCATACTCCTTTTTATTACAGATAAATATATATTCCTCTATTGATCATTTCCACCCATAACTGCAGAAACCAGAGATGTAACTCTTATCATTCTTGCTGCTGTTCTTTGCTTGTTAGTTTGTAGGGAGGAACAGGGACATTACCCAGAATGCTTTGCAAAAATAATTTGAATTCATTTGATTTCTAACAGAAAATTTTCATGGTTTTCTTGCTCAGCTGTTGCTATGTCACGTGGTATCTGCCACCTGGAGCAGAACAGTCGATTATGCAGTTTCTAGGCAGAAAAAGGCTCGCATTGCAAGGAAATGTCTCAGCACCCCATGGGAATTCTGGTAATATGTATTTTCAGTCCTCATTTGAAGCCCTAAGGCTACAATTCTCCGGACCTTACGTGTTTTCCTATGGTGACACTCTGCATGTAAATCCAAAATTAGTGATTTCTCCTCATATACAAAGCATTCGTACAGTTCACACAGTTTAGATAGGCTTTTTAAATATAGTTTAAACTATTTAAAATTATTTATTAAGCTTCTACATTAGAATTCTTTTTTTAAATTTTTTAATTTTCAATTACTTTTCAGTGTACTATAATTCATTGTTTATGCACCACATCTAGTGCTCCATGCAATAAAATACCCACCACCAGGCTGGCCCAACTTCCCACCCCTGCCCCTTCAAAACCCTCAGATTGTTTTTCAGAGTCCATAGTCTCTCATGGTTCATCTCTCCTTCCAATTTCCCTCAACTCCCTTCTCCTTTCCATATCCCCATGTACTCCGTGTTATTTCTTACGCTCCACAAATAAGTAAAACCAAATGATAATTGACTTTCTCCACTTGACTTATTTCACTCAGCATAATCCCCTTCAGTTTCATCCATGTTGATACAATTGTCAGGTATTCATACTTTCTGATGGAGGCATAATACGCCATAGTATATATGGACCATATCTTCCTTATCCATTCATCCATTGAAGGGCATCTTGGTTCTTTCCACAATTTGGCGACTGTGGCCATTGCTGCTCTAAACATTGGGGTACAGATGGCTCTTCTTTTCACTACATCTGTATCTTTGGGATAAATACCCAGTAGTGCAATTGCAGGGCCATAGGGAAGCTCTATTTTTTAATTTCTTAAGGAATCTCCACACTGTTTTCCAAAGTGGCTGCACCAACTTGCATTCCCACCAGCAGTGTAAGAGGGTTCCCCTTTCTCCACATCCTCTGCAACATTTGTTGTTCTCTGTCTTATTAATTTTGGCCATTATAACTGGTGTAAGGTGGTATCTCAATGTGGTTTAATTTGATTCTCCCTGATGGCTAATGATGATGAACATCCTTTCATGTGTCTGATAGCCATTTGTATGTCTTCATTGGAGAAGTATCTATTCATGTCTTCTGCTCATTTTTGACACAATTATCTGTTTTGTGTGTGCTGAGTTTGAGTTCTTTATAGATCCTGGATATCAGCCTTTTGTCTGTACTGTCATTTGCAAATATCTTCTCCCATTCTGGGGGTTGCCTCCTTGTTTAATTGACTGTTTCCTTTGCTGTGCAGAAGGTTTTGATCTTGATGAAGTCCCATAAGTTCATTTTCACTTTTGTTTCCTTTGCCTTTGGAGACGTATCTTGAAAGAAGTTGCTGTGGCTGATATCGAAGAGGTTACTGCCTATTGTCTCCTCCAGGATTCTGATGGATTCTTGTCTCATGTTGAGGTCTTTTGCCCATTTCGAGTTTATCTTTGTAGATGGTGTAAGATAATGGTCGAATTTCATTCTTCTACACATTGCTGTCCAATTTCCTCAGCACCATTTATGTTTTTATGTTTGTTTGTTCGTTTTTTTTCTCTCCCCTTGGT
Organism: Meles meles; assembly: GCF_922984935.1. Classification (NCBI taxonomy): domain Eukaryota; kingdom Metazoa; phylum Chordata; class Mammalia; order Carnivora; family Mustelidae; genus Meles; species Meles meles. The sequence continues at coordinate 16,905,243 of NC_060070.1, forward strand.
GGCTTTTGATGGTTTTTGGAGATTTAGAGGAAAGTAAAATGTACCCAGACCTCCCTCTCAGAGAAAAGCCTCAGTCTGATCCCCTCTGGGTGCTGCAGAGCACATAAGTTCCCCCTTGGCCGCTGGCAGAGCACAGTCCAACTAGCAGTCCCTGGGGACACAGGAACTCCTGCTTGTACCCAAAACCACAACAGCGGTGGCTGTCTGGGTAGCTTCAGAGCACCAGAAAGGTTCCAAGCATCAAATGCACACTGAGATTTTCCCCCTGGGTGGGCAGGGAGTGCTCAGCCTTTCCGGGACCGAGACCTCCCAGCTGGTGTCTGTGCACCTCTCTCAGGGGAGGGTGTGGGGCAGGACTCAGGCTCTAATAGCTCAGTGTGGTGAAAAGGCTGTGTTTCTGCTGGATGGCGAGTCTCCCAGTCCCTCATGGGAGCCACACCCCACATGACCTCAGAGGAGCTCACCCAGGGCTAGGGACTGAGACCTGGTTTCTTTGCCCCACTATCTCTGGCTCAGCACCAGGGGTGTCTGTCCTTGGACTGGGGACTTAAGCCCCTGTCCCTAACCACCCCAATTCCCACAATTTCCCCCCACAATCCTTTGCTCTTTTTGAGTGCTTTCAATGAGACTCCAAGTTAATGCTGGTCCCCAGATGCAGGACACTCTCATATTGGGGTATTACTTCCCAATGGGTCACTTCTAGTGGCTCCCTCCCCCTTTTGTTTATCTTCCTATACCAGTCCGACATTCCCACTCTGCTTTACCTGCCCACTGGTGTCTTCTGCCCCCGTAGAGATCCAGACGTGTATAATTCTGATCTCAGGCTGATTTCATGGGTGACCAGAGTTCTTGGTAGGTAATAGCTCACTTTAGGGTAGAGGTTGAAAAGGCGCCTCCTCCCACTTGCCCGCCATCTTGTCTCCTCCCCTACATTAGAATTCTTAACCCTTAGAAACCTAAATTTCTAGTGAAAGTTAATAAGTAAACAGTGATGGACTGTCTCTTCTCTTAGCACTCCTAGCCAATTGGCAGATTTATAAATTCTTTCACAACTTTTAGAAACATGTGACTTCTCATTGTGTATTGTCCAGGTTGACACAGGACATACTTACCCACAGGCCCACATATCTTGAGTTCCTCTGTAACAGGAAACCAAAAGTAGTTAAATCTGTGTTCTGTGAATAAACAAATAAATAAATAAATACAATGTAGGCTAGAACAGTTCATCCAGCTTCTGTTAGAGCCCTACCCATGTCTGGTCACACTTGATTCCGTCAGCTGAGTTCGGTTTCTCCAGGTGCTGTTGTTTACAATGTGGCTATTTAGTTCTCAAAGCCCAGAACCAACATAAGTGCTTCCAGTGACTGAAGGGGATGGGATACGTTATCATCTATCATACTTACAATAAGTCTAGCATTATGTGGCTGATTTTATATAATTTTTATATAATTTATAGGATAGGAAGATGATGGTGAGTGAAACTGACTCACTTTGTCTCAGAGCTAAAGTGTGGTCACTGAAAAAAAAAAAATCACTCATTTTTTTCCTCCTCTGCAAACCCGAAGGTAGCACTGCTTGGAAATAGGATTCTCTGTAGAATTTGCGGGTGGCTAAGAGGTTCCACAGCTGGAGGAATAGCATTCCTCTGGTTTTACTTCCAGAGCCTGAGAACAAGCATTAAAAGTTGGCCACAGGCCCATATGCTTCTCCTACACTTCCAAAGATAAGGACTTGAACCTACCTGCCTTCAAAAAGAAGGGAGGATTGCCTATAAATTATATCTCACCAAACTAGATTCTTACAAAAGGTGGAGGGAAGGAAGCCTGGTGGTACCTGAACAGAAGAAAACCAGTGAACTTGTCATCCCCATAAGCACATCTATCTGTCTAGTGCTTGAAAAAGTGTTGAAAGTCTTCGTCCAACTCCATGAAGCTATGTCTGTCACCCTAGTGTAGTACAAGGTCAAGCAGACGGAGGTGACAAATGAGCGGCCTCTGGCTGCCGCCCACAAATGAACCCTGAGGAACTACGAAGGTAAGAAGGAAACAGATCAACAGCAATCTTCCCAACAGCCATCCTGGTTGCAGGAAGCCCAAGGAGTCTTCCCTCTCAAGTGTTGGAGGAAAAGAGCTTTGGGCCTAGAATTTTATACGCTGTTGAATTCTCATTCAAGGAGGAGAGTGTATGCATTAGATTTTATTGCAACCATAATACATTGTCACAAAATTAGCTTCTTAAATCAATACCTATTTCTTGTGTCACATCTATGTAAATAAGATGTCTGCACTGACTCAGTTTCAGCCTCTGGGCTTCCTAAAGCCAATGTCAAGGCACTGGCCAACTGGGCTCTTAGCCAGAGACACTGGGAGGAATCTGCTCATTCATATTGCTAAGGAAATAAAGTTTCTTTGAGTTTCTGGAGTAAGAGCCCCACTTCCTTGCTGGTTGCCAGCTGGAGGTCCTCCTTAACTCCTGTATGGGCCTCCATCTTGCATATGGCCGCCTTCATCTCAGGGCCAGCAACAGGGCACCAGAGCTCTCTGTCTCTCCTTCTGCCCCAACTCTCTTCCTTCCAATCTGAGAAAGTCTTCATTTTGAAGGACTCATTGGAGCCCTTCCCTGGGCCCCTCAAATGATCTAGAATAATCTCCCTATCTTAAAGTCAACTGAGTCACCTTGTTAATTACATTTTAAGGGCCCCTTCATAGCAGTACCTAGGTTCATGTTTGACTGGATGAAGGGGAGCTGAGGAGTGGGCAGCAGGTGGGGCAAAGGATTGGTCAAGACCAGAGACTGACATGTGTCCCCTGGTGGGGGCGGGGGCAGATTCTCTCACCATGCAGGGCAGGCTAATGTGTGAGTGTGGGGCTGATGGACAGACACACCAGAGTATCCTGGCAGTTGGTCTTCACTGAGCAGTTAACCTACCTCTTTGACCCAGAGAACAGAAAGTGGATAAAGTTTTCTCCTGGAGGCGAACAGGTTAAGGACATGTTGGACAGTGACAGAAAGCTGACCGCGCTCCTCATGAAGATCACAAACGGAGACTGTAAGAGATGGCTTCAGAAACTGTGGGAGCACAGCAATGAGAGGCAGGAGACCACAGGTAACTAGAAGACTGGATGGAGTGCTGGTTCTCTTGAAAAGAGATTGGCCGACTCCACCATAGTGTGTGTGTGTGTGTGTGTGTGTGTAAGTGATGTATACATGATGTTCTTAGGAATACAAGGGCCCACTAGTGTGTTCTAGTATCCTTCCTTTCCTTTCTCACCTACTGGCATCTCTCCCTACTGCACATACCTTTTGTTCTCTCTCTGTGGATATCTTGCTGGCCCCAACCTGAAGCATCATACTGTTTCCAGAGATTTACTTCTTACTATTCCCTTTTCTGAACCTCATTGTTGTTTTTCATCTCCCCTGGTCTCTCTCTCGAAATTCTTCAGTGCAGGTGAAACGTCAGCTCCTGACAAGATGTCTCTGTCACCATCTATATGTGTCCCCTCCTCTTCTGTCACAACAGGAGTGACTGTCTATATGGAAAGCCTTGCGTCCCCCATTAGCTCATGATCTGCATGAACCACCCCCCCTTTTATCCCCGGGACCAGTCACAGTGGCTGCCACAAACATGGCGGCTGGAGGACATCTGGGCTGTAGGATTGCGTGGGGCAGCAGCTGCTAAAGACTCATGCCCCCAGTTTGGGGTTCCAGATCAGGGCTCTCACTACTGTGTTTCCATTTCAGAAGCACCAGCCACAACCCCGCATGTAGTTCTAGTCAAAGGTGCAGCCATCAGGCTGATCACTTCCGTCCTCCTTGTGATTCTCAAGCACTCAATCCTCCTTGTTGTCCAAGGCATGCTCCTTTGAGTAACAGGTACTGTGGGCAGAACTGAATCAGAAGTGAGAGGCAGATGGCCCGAGGTGAGAACAGGGAAAGGTGAATGGCCAGCTCTTGTCCTATTGCCTGAACCTTCTCACCAGAACATGAGCCAAAATACGTGGACTGTATCAGCTTCTCCCACGAAAGAGGCTCATCAGGAGCTGTTGATGTAGAGTTTGAAGTAGATAATTATTACAAGGCATTGGCTCATGACTAGGGGGGTCTATGAGCTGGAGAAACAGGGAAGCTGGTGGTGGGATTTCCAGCGCAAACCTGAAGGCCTGAGATTTAGGATATCTGTGGTGTAAGTCTAGGTCCTGGTCCAAAGAACCAAACACCAGGAGTGCTAATGACCAACGCTGAGGGCAGGAGAAGGATGGCCCAGACAAACTGAGAGCAAAGTCAAATTTCCTCCACTGTTGGTTCCATTCAGGCCCTTGAGGATTCGATGAGGACAGTCTCCTTTACTCAGTCTACTGATTCAAATGCTCATGTCTTCCAGAAACACTCTCTAGACAGAACCAGAAAGAATGTTTTCCCAGCTATTGGGGGGCGTCCCTTGGCCCATCAACTTGACCTATAAAAGGAGCCAGGACCAAGTTCTTACATGCTCGATAGCTGTTACCTGGGCAAACTTAGCCTTGAGCTCTGATAGCGCCTCGCTAAGGCTGCTGGAAAAGCACAGGGCTCCCCGACGCCTGACCCCAATGTTTTCATCCTGGTTTTGCTAAAGGGACTGAGCAAAATCAGGCCTGGCTCAGACCAGCTTTTCACCAGGGGAGGGGCCCGGGGGAGGGTGGTGTGCAGACAGTAGGAGCACCAGACATGGGCAACACTCTGGCTTGGGGGAGAGCAGGAGGTGGCTGCACGTGGTGTGTCCTAGGGATGGGGGACCTCTTCATGCTGCTTCCAGGAGAAGGGCCCGTGTCTGAACCAAAGAAGAGGGGTGGGAAGGCCGTTGCCCACCCAACCAAAGGCTGGTTTGCAGGGATCTGCTCCCACACAACTCAGCTTGGGTGGTAGCAACTAAGACAGAGGACCCATGGGAGAGACTCTCCAGGATGAGATTAGAAGGCCAGAGCTCCAGGGTCCCCTGGGATACCTGACTCAGCCCTGGTGCTCTCAGAACCTGGCAGCGAGCCTCCTGTGGAGCCGAGAGCCCCAGCCAGCTGAACTGCCCCTGCCTTGAGCAGAGGTGCCTCAGAGTGCCTCAGGAGGGGGCATTGAGCTGCTGTTAGAATGGGATGCTGTCACCTGACCGGACCAGGAAAGGGTGTGGCAGGGCAAGGACAGTCACACTCAGACCTTGTGTTCAGCTACCAAGGTGGGAGAAGCTGAAGACAAGGCAAGATGGATCTTTACCTGTAACCTTCCCCAAGGCTACAGGAACCAGGATCCAGGTCCCTTTCTGGGTAGGGCTCCCAGCCACTCTCTTAGGCCTTCCCACCTGGCCTGAGGGGAGCCAGGATCTATGTCATGGGAATAGATGAATCATTCCTTGGTGGCTTTAGTCTTGAGCCTAGGTGTTGAGTAGTCAGGCCTGGATCTGACTGTTTTGTGGTAATGAGGGAAGAGTTTGGTCAGGCTGCTGGACCCAGGGGTTGGGTGTCCCAGGGTTGGAGAGGGGGCTAATGTAGGGTGATAATCAACACTTGGTGTGAGCTGTGCTTTGAGCCAGGCAGTAACTAGGGATGGAGAAGCCCAAGAAGACTGACTCAAGATTTTCTCAGCCACTGGAACAAGCTCTTGTTTCTCTTTTAGAAGCTTAAGTTGCTACAGAAGGCTTGAGGTTGTGCTCTCCTACACCCACTCTCCCTTCTGATGAGTGGCTTCTACCTGCTGTCCACGCCCACCAATGGGACCTTTGATCCCTGTGGCAAAGGTGGATTCCTCCAATCCTCCAGGAGATCATGATTATGGTAGAGATGGGGTATTTCCCTGCCTTCCTTCTCAGTCATGATGATCCACCTCTGCACTTTTTCTTAACATGGATGCTCTGGGGACACCTGGGTGTCTCAGTGGATTGGGCCTCTTCCTTGGACTCAGGTCATGGTCCCAGGGTCCTGCCATCAGACCCTCTGCTCAGTGGGGAGCCTGCTTCCTCCTCTCTCTCTGCCTGCCTCTCTGTGTACTTGTGATCTCTCTCTGTCAAATAAATAAAATCTTAAAAAGAAAAAAAAAACATGAATGCTCTGGTGCTAACTGTTTTGATTCCTGTACTTGGCCTTCTAACTGCCTGAACAAGAATTCTGAACAAAGAGAATATTTCCCAAGTTCTTCTTCAGTGTTGGAAATCAGACACTCCTCAATATCATGAGCTGCTCATTGCTAAAAGAATACTGTGTGAAAGTGGAGAATCTCAGGGCTTCTTTCTTTTGACACTCAGATGTATTGAATAGGACAAGATTGCATTTATGATAGTTTGCTTTAGTAATTTATCCTTTAAATAGGTATTTAAATAAAATATTCAGTAAAGTTTACATTTTTTCAGCAGCTTACGGTATGATGCAGTGAATATAAATGGCATTCGGTCTCTCTGAAACCACCTCTCAAGTAGTCATCTGTAAGTGTCAGACATGATCCTGACACTCTGGATGCAGAAAAAATTCTGAAAATGAAGCAATGCGATTAGGATTTCCCCAGACCCGACATCTCCAGTGGTAAGTCTCATTTGATTCCTCCCCTCCAACTCACCACCTTCAAGGCACACGGAGTCTTCAAGAAGGAAACAGATCTGCTTCTAAAAGTTGAGATGCCCTTCAACAGACAAATCGATAAAGATGTGGTCCATGTACATAAGAGAATATTACTCAGCTGTCAGAAAGGATGAATACCCAACTTTTGCATCAGCATGGCCGGGACTGGACGAGATTATGCTGAGTGAAATAAGTCAAGCAGAGAAAGTAAATTATATGGTTTCTCTTACTTGTGGAACATAAGGAATAAAATGGAGAATATTAGGAGAAGGAAGGGAAAAATGAAGGGGGGGGAATCAGAGGTGGAGATGAACCATGAGAGACTGTGGACTCTGAGAAACTGAGAGTTTTGGGGGGGGGGAGGATGAGTGAATCTGTGGTCGGTTTTAAGGAGGGCTCATATCACGTGGAGCACTGGGTGTTAAATGCATACAGTGAATCATGGAACACTACATCAAAAACTAATGATGTGCTGTATGGTGACTAACATAACATAAAACAAAATAGGTAAAAAATTCTTTTTTCATGGACAAAGGATCAGTATCCAGAAAATATAAAGAGAACCTACAACCACGTTGGATCAAGTCTCATTCTCCAAAGCTGCAGTACATGTCTATGAAAAGATTGAAAATCCCACAAATAATCAAGAAAACTCTAATTGGAAGGACAAAGGGAATGGAAAAAGGTGGTAAAAGATACAAACTTGCAGGTATGAGACTCATAAATTCTGGGGATTAATGTGTAGCATAGTGACAATAGTTAATTTTATTGAGTTGTGTATTTGTTCTTTACCTTTTTAAAACACAAATATCTATCACTTTAATATATTAAAAATACAAATTCTATTCAGCCAACTTAAAATATTATATTATATAAACAGAGCATATGAAAAGGGGGGAAAAGGGCACTGATTGGAAACTGAATCTTACCCAGAAAATTCAAGAGGAAACTTTTTATACATTCATATAATTCCAAGATTAACTAAGTCGTGCCAGAACTATTTCCTAAAACACACCACCTTGTATTATGACAAATCTTTAATGTCACGTTCCTTAAAATTTTCATTAAACTTTTACTTCTCAAATTTAGCCTAAAACTGGAAGCCAATTCCTCTTCATATTTACATCATTCAGGTCAATTAATGTCTTTTTTTTTAATTTATTTATTTTTTCAGCGTAACAGTATTCATTGTTTTTGCACAACACCCAGTGCTCCATGCAAAACGTGCCCTCCCTATTACCCACCACCTGTTCCCCCAACCTCCCACCCCTGACCCTTCAAAACCCTCAGGTTGTTTTTCAGAGTCCATAGTCTCTTATGGTTCGCCTCCCCTTCCAATTTTTTTTTTAATAAACATATAATGTATTTTTATCCCCAGGGGTACAGGTCTGTGAATCACCAGGTTTACACACTTCACAGCACTCACGATAGCACATACCCTCCCCAATGTCCATAACCCCCTCCCCCTCTCCCAACCACACCTCCCCCCATCAACCCCCAGTTTGTTTTGTGAGATTAAGAGTCATTTATGGTTTGTCTCCCTCCCAATCCCATCTTGTTTCATTTATTCTTCTCCTATCCCCCTAACTCCCCACGTTGCTTCTCCATGTCCTCATATCAGGGAGATCATATGATAGTTGTCTTTCTCCGATTGACTTATTTCACTAAGCATGATACCCTCTAGTTCCATCCACGTCGTCGCAAATGGCAAGATTTCATTTCTTTTGATGGCTGCATAGTATTCCATTGTGTATATATACCACATCTTCTTTATCCATTCATCTGTTGATGGACATCTAGGTTCTTTCCATAGTTTGGCTATTGCAGACATTGCTGCTATAAACATTCGGTCAATTAATGTCTTAATAAATATGGTATCTTGTTTACTGACTGGTATGAGAAAATCTGATTTTTTTATTGGAAGTTATTATTGGGGTGCCTGGGTGGCTCAGTCCAGTAAGTATCTACCTTCTGCCCAGGTGAGGATACCGGGATGCTGAGAGGCAATGCTCCCCTCGTGGCCTCTGCCTGCCTTGTGCTCAGTGCTCAGGGTCCAGTCTGCTCCCCGCTCTCCCTCTGTCACACTCCCCATCACCCCTACACCGTTCTCTCTCTCCTTCTCTCTCTCAAATAAAAAAAAAATGGAACAGTCATTGAGTTTCGACTAGTTGCTAGGTCCAGTAACACTGGTGTAAAAGCCATGTGCAGCAGCACGCTCAGCTCTCCCTCGAGGAGGCAGAGCACACAGCTCTCCTTGGATGGTGGCAGGTAAGACAGAGGGCCCAAGGGAGAGACTCTCCAGGATGAAACTTGAAGGCCAGAGCTTCAGGGTCCCCTGGGACACCTGGTTCAGCCCTGGTGCTCTCACCTGGCAGCTAGCCTCCTGCGGAGCCCAGAGCCCCAGCCAGCTGAACTGCCCCTGCCTTGAGCAGAGGTGCCTTCAGAGTGCCTCAGGAAAGGGCATTGAGCTGCTGTTAGAATGGGATGGTGTCACCTGACAGGACCAGGAAAGGGTGTGGCAGGGCAAGGACAGTCACACTCAGACCTTGTGTTCAGCTACCAAGGTGAGGAGAGGCTGAAGACAAGGGAAGATGGATTTCTGTCTAAAAGCCTCCCCAAGGATCCAGAAACCAGGATCCAGGTCCCTCTCTTTGGGTAGGCTTCCCAGCTGCTCCTTTATGGCTTCTGACCCAAAGGGTGGATCAAGATCTAATTGGAGGGAACAGATGATTCATTCCATTTTAGTCTGTTATTTATTTATTTATTTGACAGAGGCAGAGCAAAAGAGGGAACACAAGCAGGGGGAGTGGAAGAGGGAGAACCTCGCTTCCCTCTGAACAGGCTGACTGATGCGGGGCTCGATCTTAGTACCCTGGATCATGATCTGAGCTGAAGGCAGCCGCTTAGCGACTGAGCCACCTAGGCAAACTATTATACATATATCCAATGTCATTTTATTTTTTCTTCATGTTTTATTTAAATTCAATTAATTAACATATAGTGTATTATTAGTTTCAGATGCAGCTGTAGGGACTCATCAGCAGCATATAATACCCAGTTTTCATCACATCACATGCCCTCCCTAACGCGCATCCCCCAGTTACCCCATCTCCCACCGCCATCCCTCCAGCAACCCTCAGTCTCCTATGATTAAGAGTCTCTTATGATTTGTTTCCCTCTCTGATTTCCCTTATTTTATTTTTCACTTCCTTCCCCTTTGAGTAGATTTTAGTTCTTTATTTCTCCAGAGGAGGACTCTCTAGTGTCTTCTGTGCTTTTTTCACACCCAGCTAGTATGTTTATAATCATTATTCTGAATTCTCGTTCTGACATCTTACTAATGTCCATGGTTATTAGATGCCTGGGTTTCCAACTTCTCATTCTGTCCAGAGAAGAAAAGATGAACAAAAGAACAAAGAACTAAAATGGCAACAATGACCCCAAAATATGGAACTCTTCATGAATTTACATGTCAACCTTGCCCAGGGGCTACACTAACCTTCTCTCTATTGTTTCAATTTTAGTATTATGTGCTGCTGAAGCGAATACCAGGTGTGATATTCTTACTCTGGACTCAGTTGTGAGGCCCCACAGAAGGGGAGAGAGGATGCTTAATTTAGCCTAAGGATGTGGGATGGTTAATTTTGCCTGTCTACTTGGAGAGTATTTTGGATAAAATTGACATTTAAATGGGTGAGCTTCAAGTAAAGGAGAATGTCCTTCAGAACATTGCTAGGCCTTGTCAAATCAGTGGAAGGTCCGAAAAGAACAAGAAGGATGACCTCCTGCAAAGAACAGGGAGCTCTCCCACAGACTGCCTTCAGACTCCATCTGCACACAGTCTCAGGCTGGCTTCAGAATGTGGAGTTGATGGCCTCCAAGGTGCATGAGTAAACCTCTCACTATCCCTCTGCCTGTCTGCCGTCATACTGCTTCTATTTTCTGGGGAAGTCTGACTAAAACAGGTGGGCGAGGAAGACTTAACAGCAGGTGATATTTGTGCCCAACGTTCACGGACGCAGGCTGTTGGCCCGTGTGATCCTGAGAGAGGAAGGTTCTAGAGCTGAAAGCCTGGAGGCTGATGGTGAGAACCTTAGGGTTTTGGAGAGGAAGAGATTTCAGGAGGTGAAAAGGGCCAGGGAGGTTGTGTGGGAAATCCCTTAGCAGCCATGAGTTTCAAGCAGAAAAATCATTGGGAACACACCGTCCACAGAAGACTTAGAGGGTGATCTCATCTCCAAGGAGCTGATTCAAGTGCCTGCCGTCTCCTGCACCAAAGTGAGGGTCAAGGTCTCTAGAGATTAAGGGTGCGCGCCTCCCAATTCCAGTCCTCAGCTGCCCTCCTCTCTCGAAAGGCCTGGGGTGACCATGCTGATGAGGGACAGGAAGGAGAGGCTGCCAAACGCTGGAGCCCAGAGAGGGAGAAGGGAACAAAGAAGGAAGACCTGACTTTAAAAAAATGACCAGGAGCTGTTTGGAGTCATTTAACTTGTCACGTCAAATTCTGAAACTGAGGTATTTCTTGTGTCCCCATTTTTCAGAACCATACACATTGTTGAAACAAGCCTAAACTTCTTAAGACGTTGTGAGTCTTATACTTTCCTTTCACTTTTCTTCCTGAACCAGATGACAGAGGTGTCAGACTGATGTCCTCCCAGTTTTTGTGATGTCCCGATGCCAACATTTTAAGATACAGTTTCCCCACACCGGGACATTCCCCTGGGTCACCACAGGATCATCTCCTAGTAGGTCTCATGGTACCTGAGGGTCTTCTCCTCCTCAGACTCTGCTTCAGGTTGTTCCAGGACTGTCCAATACAGCCAAAGAGATGAACGGACTTGGTATTTTCCATTTCCTGGATGTGCTGAAGATGAGGGTTAGAGTGCTTTATTTGCCTTTCTGGTGGATTGGTTTAATCTGTAAATGTAGGTGAAGGGATTTACATGGAGGAGGCCACTGGGACTGTATGTTGTCCATAAGTTCTCAAATATACATTTGAAATCTTTCTTCAGCTGGTGTTTTGACCCATTTTTGTGTCATTTTTTGACAATAGTTCAGATTATTTAGTCTTAGAAACAGAAATCTCCTAACACACTGTATATATTGTACATCAGTGGGATATCCTATGGCTAATTTTTTGCTATGACACATAGCACCGCAGTAAACAATCCTACACCTCGATTGTTTTTCAGTCCCCATGTGTTTCCAGCCTCGAATTAACACTGGGATTGCCATGCAGTGGGATGAACACACCAACCACCATCCAGATAGGATGAACTATAGGGCAAAAGAGTGATTCCATTTAAACTCCTACCAATGCAAAAGAGAACTCATGTTATTCCACTTCCTATCCACTACTTGCTATAACCCTCTTTAAATCTTGTCAGTTTGATGCATGTATAAAGCAAGCCCGTTGTTCCTTGTGTTATCTTGATAACGGGATGTGTTCATGATTTCTGAGGCTGATTTACTGTCTGTGACTTGCTCTAAGCATTTGCACAGAACTCAGGAGAACCATATTTATACTTATTTATTTGCAGGAGCTCTTTGTATATTCTGGATACCAGTCCTTTGCTCATGAGGCAATAAACCAACTGTTAGAATCAGTTCTGTTTCTGCTGTGAAGGCTCACTGTGCACCGAAGGAGGATGACAGGAACGTCAGAACTGTAGGTAAGGGACCTAGGGAAATCAGGAAGATTCTCCACTGCTCCATTCCCAGAATATCTGTTAAATTTCGAAGTGTCGGGATCATGTCTGAGACTGACAGATGACTGCCTGAAAGTTGATTTCTGAGCCATCCTTAAATTGTGTCTCCAGAAGAAATCTAGCAGAATCACACTTATTTTTTCCCCATACAGTAGAGGAAGAAAAAAATTCCCCAATTTCTTATAGGATATAAAACAAATTCCAGATTAATTAATCTTTTATAAGAGATATGCTTCCTTCAATATATGTAGATGGAAATAAAATGCTGAAGAAAATAATCACATTATATATATTTCTTAAAGTTCTCTTTTATTTACTCATTTTTGAGAGAGAGAGAAAGCGTGCCTGAGCAAGAGCAGGAGAAGGGCAGAGGGGAAACAAACTCCCTGCCGAGCAGGCAGCCAGATGCTGGACTCCTCCCGGGACCCGAAGATCAAGTGCTGAGCTGAAAGCAGATGCCCCAGCAACTTAGCCACCCAGGCCCGGGAAAATAATCACATTATAAAATATATCATTTAGAAGTCAACGAGGTTAATGGGTTGATTTTAAGGTAAGTAAAATATGTTAATAAATATAAGTTAATAAAGTAAAATAAATATAGCTAATAAAGTAAATAATGTTGTTAGAAAATATTTTTTAAAAAAGGCAATGAGGACACAGAAAATGTCCCTGAAGTTCTAGAGCATCCAACAGTATCTTTTTGGTGATAGTGTCTGCAAGGACATGGTCCTCTTACACAGAAGAATCTGATATTGCACAATCAGAGAACAACTTGGAATACGTTGTCTTCATTGAGATCCTTCAGTCCGTTATTTAAATATTTCAGTGCAGGAATTCCATCACTCACCACCAAGAGAAAACGGCATACAATATTCCAGTGGAAAGTGCTGAACAGGAGACGCACGAAATCAAGAATGGACATGGGAGTTTCCCTGTCCTGCACCAGGTGGTCGGACTGAGGTTCTGGATTTGTAAACTTGAAAGTGCTGCTGGTCTAATGATGAACAGCAGCTCATCCAAAGGCAGCTGGCCCAGAGGTAGAGTCGCTGAGCTGGTCCACACGCTAAGGGGTTTCTTGGTAGACTTGGCACCCTAAGAACAGAACAGGTGTTTGTCTCCGAGGCTGAGGAAATCCTGGGTCCACTGTCCTGGGGACAGCACTACCCATCCCAGAGCACAGACCTCGCTGAGGGGCATGCATTTCCCCAGCCATGTCCCCAGCCCTGGGCCCAGTCACCTTTACAAACCTCCTCCCTCTTGAACCAAATCAGAGTCAGCCCCAGGCCCTGTTACCAATGGTCTGGGCTCAGGACCAAAGTGAGTAAAACCAATGTGCTCACATGACTCGGGTTCCCATGCTCCCTCTCATGGCAGGTCCTAAAGGACCTGCTGGAGGGTCTGACAGAAGACAGGGGCCTGCACTTGACACCTCTAACCTTGGGGAACCCTGTGGGCAAAAGTCCTTCTTTTCCCTTCCCTCCTAGCCTCCTGCAAGCAGCACACAGAGCTCTTAGTCTGATCATCCTTCCCCCATCCCATCCATTCCTATTCCGGCTCAGCTGGGAGCTCACAGGGGAGCTCAGTTAGCCCATCCCCAGGTCAGCTCTGCTCAAAGCAGGGGCTGCTCAGGGGCTCAGGATCTGAGGTCTGCAGGAAGCTGGCTGCCAGGGACAGCACCAGCCTCAGCCAGGGTTCCCACTGTTGCACGGAGAACTGGCCTCCTTCTAGTCCCATCATGCAGGCTCTCTACTGCCCACTTGCTGCCTCACATGCGAAGACCCAAGCCACGTTCTGGGGGAACACGGCACTACTGTCCAGCCCTTTGAGTTGGTCTGCAGAGGCCTTCCCACTCCCTCTACCTGGGATGAGACCCTGACCCCTGTCCTTGTAACTGCCAGGAGGGAGTCCCCTTCTCCTTGAGATGTCCCATGGAGCTGCCATGCTACTCTGTCTCAAAGGGGTATATGGCCCATGCTGTGTGTTCCTGCTGTCCCCAAACTACCCACCCTGGGCCCAAATTGACTCTCCAATGGAGAACCTGGTCAGAGCAAGGCCTGACTTCCCTCAAACCCTTTAGCACCAACAGGCCTTAAGCAGTGGTCTGGGCCTCTCCCTTTTCCCAGGGGCCTTATCAGTGGGTGAGGCCGTATCAGAGCTCATCGCTGAGCTTGTCCAAGCTGTTGCCAACACGTGATATGAGATCTCATTCATCTAGTCCCACTGCTCTCTGAGAAGGTTCAGGCAGTGGGCAGGGGTGAGCCTGGGAATTCACCGTTCCCTGTGCTCACACCAGGCCATCTGCCCCTCCCTTCCCTCTCAATCTGCTCTCACTACCTCGATCTAATGGTCTCAGACAAGGATGCCCATTATGACAGCACAGCTGAGGAGTAGGGGGAAGATCCAGGTGCAGGGTCCGATGGCCGTGGCCTTGCCTGGGGCTGTATCTTGTCGCGTGGCTGGTGGCACTGAAATGAAAATGCAAGGATCAGAGCCCCAGTTGGGACCCCAAACTGGGGGAGGCTTCCTCAGCTCCTGCAGGTGCATCCTACCAGGCAGAAGGTGTCTGTCACTGTCCTTGTGGCAGCTGCTGTGACCAGCCCTGATGTTGGGAAGGGAGGAGGGGATGCGCCCTGTCCCCCAGGGGCTCCTCCAGCCAAAAGGGGAAGCAGCGTTTGCAATGTAAGAAGTCACTCCAGCTGTGACAGACAGGAGGTGATGCAGGAAAAGGATGGTGACAGCAACCACTGCTCAGGAGCTGACAGTCCAGTGGCACTGAAGGATTTCTGGCAATACACCAGGTGACATGAAAAAGCCAGTAATTCTCTGAAAAAGGAACATAAGACCATCTCTGGAAACACACTGATGCTCCCCTGTTTGGGGCCAGCAAGAAATCCAAGAACTACCTGAGCACAAGGTGTGTGCAGAGATGAAAAAATCCAGGAGGTGGGAAGGGAAAGGATGAATTCTAGAACATTCCTATAGCCATTATTCTGCCAAGAAGAATTTCCCATGGATGGATCAATTTCTCTCTCTCCTCAGACACACACACACACACACACACCGTGGGGCAGGTTGAGGTCATTTCAAGAGAACCAGCACTCCAGCCAGTCTTCTGAGTTACCTGTGGTCTCCCGGGTTTCATCGCAGTGCTCCCATACGTGCTGGAGCCAGCTCTTACAGTCTCCGTTTGACGTCCGCACAAGGAGCGTGGTCAGCTCTTCGTCGTTGTCCAACGTGCCTCTGAACTGTTGGCCTCCAGGAGGAACCACTGTCCACTTTCTGTTCTCCGCGTCAAAGAGGTAAGTTAACTGTCCATTGAAGGCAAACCTCCAGGATCGTCTGGTGTGTCCGTCGGCTCCACGCTCACACATCATGTTGCCCTGCATGGTGAGAGAATCTGTCCCCGCCCCCACCAGCGGAAACAGGTCAGCCTCTGGTCCTGACCAATCCTTTGCCCCACCCGCTGCGCACTCCTCAGCTCCCCTTCGGCCCTCCTGGTCCTGCTCTGGCCTCCTTGCCTGCCCCGGCTGCTGGGCCATGTGTGTGGGACCCACTTCAAAGTTTTACATGAACACCATAGCTCCCCAGCCCTGCCAAAGTGTTCTCCTTCTGCCCTGGGCCTTCAGACTCACCGTTCCTAGTGAAAATCTCTGCGTTGATGTCCAGCACTTTCTTTCTGAGCTCTTCCCCCAGGTCTTTCAGAGGTTCCCTCTGCGTGTCCATTAATTTCATCAGCTTCACCCCACAAGGACCAATGGGTTTGACCTCCTTGCTCCCACAGTTATAATGAAAAACCTTGTTTCCATTGACCTGGACTTGAATCTCACACCTCCATTGTCCAGGTCCAGCTGGAGATGTCATGAGATGATTTTGGTAAAGCGGAAGAGCATCTGGGAAGGGAAGACACAGGTGGAGGTTGGGCTGGAAGAGAAAGAGCAGCAGGCACCCCGCTGCCAGCCAGGTGACAGAAATCCCCCCTCTCCCCACCCCCGCCAAGGGCTGACGTGGCAGAGTAAGGACTGTCCCTGTAATATGGTTCCCCGGAGCCTTGGAGGCTGGCGCTCTTCCCCTGTTGGGAATGGATCAGGATGTCTCTGCTTGGGAAGTCACATAGCCCCAGATAGGAACCTGCGCCTACCAGGCTGACACCCAGCATCACTCGGTCTCTACCCACTGCAGGCACAGGCCAGGCTGGCTATGGCAAGAAGAGCTCTACATGTCAGAGGACTGTCAGGACGTAGGTCAGTGTCCTGTAGGAAGTTGAGGGGCACGGAGGGGGCTTCTCTTGAGGAGCTGGGGCCCGGAGGGGCAGGGTGAGGACAGAATCCAAAGTCAGGTGAGGGAGAGTTCGGGATCATGGGTCACAGGACTCAGCAGGGCCCTGGAGATCCTGATAACCTGCCCTTACGATGGGTCTTGGAAGCATGGAAAGGGTGGTCCACACGTCACAGACTAGAGTAGCAGGCATTGCCATGACGGATAGAAGCTCAGAGAAGTGCATATGACTGAACAGATAGAACAAGAAATGCCAAACACAAAACTAAAAAACAAGTCCTGCTACTACACTCATGGACAGGTCTGGAGGGCTCCTTAGAAAGAAAATAAATAAATACAAAAGTATCTTATCCTGGATGCAAGGACAGAGATGAGTACCAACCTTAAAGCCTCTCTCAGGGTGCAAGGATGTGACGAACCCTATTCGATTTTCATTGAAATGCCAGCCTGGTGCAAAGATTTCCTGTGTCTACTGAATGTTGCATAGGTCTCTGTTGTAACCACTCATCGTGCTGTTGTAGCCGACAAGCAGCCACAGACAATCCATGGATGAAGGTGCCACAGGACTGGCTCCTTGGGCCCCAGGGCCCTTAGAATCCACACCACAGAGCCCTGTGGGAAAAATGGGCTCTGTGCCCTTTCTGACATCCTGATCTGAGTATCAGGAAGTGAGCCCTAGTGTTCCAAGAAGGCAATGACACTTGTGGGAGGGAAAAAAGAGGCTGTGGGTATGTATGCTCCTGGGACAGGGACGGAGAAGATCTCTGGCCAGAGGACATCAGAGCTGTGCACCCTGAGCTGGGAGGCGCTGGTGAAGGAGCGCCTGGAGTCCCTCGGGGAGGGGGGAGGGGGTAATCCGCTGCCCAAGTGTGCACGCAAGTCCACGCACTTGGACTGGTTTCCGCAGTGGGGACACTGACTCATCCCAGGAAACCCTGGGAGAGGCTTTGAGAAACGGGGTCCTGTGGCGGTCCCCTCCCTGGGAAAGCCCCGAATCGTGCCCAGAGTTAGGGGCTGGGAGACTCAGGTCCGGCTGGGCTCTGAGGGGAGGCTCCAGGGGCTGGGAGGACCACAGATCTCCAGCGGGGCCCTCCCTCCCTCAGCTATGCTCCTGGCCCCCAGCGCCAGGCTGAACTTTTCGTGTTATCCGCTATCCCTTGGACTTCCTCTTCCCCGCTCCGTCTCCACCTCCTCCCACCTTCGTCTTCTTATTTATTTATTTATGTTTTTAAAGATTCATTGATTTACTCCGGAAAGTGAGAAGGGAAGGGGCAGAGGGAGAGGGAGAGAGTGAATCTCTCACCGAGCTCAAACTGAGCACAGACTCCATCTAGGGACCCTGAGATCAGGACCTGAGCACAAACCAAGAGTCCCGCGCTTAACCCACTGAGCCAGCCAGGTGCCCAGAAGCTGCCTCTGTTTTCGGCCCCTCTCCTGGCCCAGGCGACCACCGCCCACAGACACCCTCCAGGCAGAAAGCGGCCCGCAGAGAATAAGTGAGGAGTCCGGTTCCGAAGAGGAAAACCGGCAAACCTTTCGAAGACATCATTGCCACTCCCCGGTCTTGCTGCTCACTCCCCAACACCGCACTCCAACCCGGGTTCCACCTCTGAACTCACGGTCGGAGCCTGGTGTAGCACAGAGCCGCAGGGAAAGCGTGAGCAGGAGGCCAAGACGGACGCTGGAGACCCTAGTCCAGGCCATTCGCCCCGCCGCAGCTCTACTCCACCGCGATTTGCAATTTCTACGAAAAATTTCCGCTTGGGGCTTGGACTCCATCCCGGGACCCGCCCCCTCCTGCCGTATGTCCTAGAATATATCAGTCCGTTAGAATTGCACTGAAACTGTGAATTGTGGCATTCTCTGACTCTGAAAGTAGCAGAAGGTCTGAGGTGTGCAGAGACTGGGTTGAGCCTAGCCCCAAGTGGAGTTTCGCTAGGTCTTTCAACAAATGCAAGTTTCTCTCCTGAAGACGGAGGATCATGTGAAGACCAAAGAGTTCAACTGAGCTCAGTAGTAATCAATACAATGGGCAGAAATTTTTTCACTTTCTCTTTCTCTCCTGGATCACAGGGAGCTAGCTGTCTCTTAGCAGGGACCCTGGGAATTGCCGGATCGTTCTATTGGCGGCACTCTCTATTGATCCCTATACTATCCTACTGGTTCAGGGTACATGGAAAAATTATTTCCTTTTATTAATTATGTTATAATATATCATATTATATTACATTTCTTTATATGTGTTGTTATTTCCCCAAAAGTTAGTGGCTTAGAACACCAATAACCATTTATTATCTCCCATAGTTTCTGTGGTCAAGAATTCAGGAGCAGGACCACAGGAAGGTTCTGGCTCAATGTTCCCCATGAGGCTGCAGTCAAGTGTTAACTGAGGTCGCTTTCATCAGAGGGTTTGACTGGGGCTACAGGTGAGGATATAGGGCATATAGGTTGGGTGGTGCTTCTAAGCTGGATCCCTTCTATGGCTGTTGGCAGGAGACCTCAGCTTCTCATGACAAGGAATTCTCTATAGGGCTACTTGAGGAAATTGACAGATGGGGGGCCCCTGGGTGCCTCAGTCAGTTAACCATCTGCCATAGGCTTAGGCCAAGTTCCCAAGAGCCCTGTGTTGTGCTCTCTGCTCAGCATGGAGTCTGCTTCTCATTCTCCCTCTGCCCCTCCCCCTGCTGGTGCTCTCTCATTCTCTCTCTTGCTGTCTCTCTCAGAAAATAAAACCTTAAAAAAAAAAAAAAGTCATGACAGTTGGCTTTCCCAGAGTGAGAGAACCTAGATAGAAAGGTGGAAACATCAATGTCTTTTGTGACGTGGACTTAAAAGTCATGTTTTAGTATTTGCATTCTGTCCTGAGAGCTGCACCCATCCTCCCTGTTCAGTGTGGCTGGGATTACACAAGACATAATTAACCAAGAGGCCAGAATCACTGAGAGCCATTTTGTAGGTAGGCTGTCACCATTCCTTTACTTGGGTCATCCTTGCCTTCACAGGGCTGCCCCTGTGGACAGAGGGGGACAGAACACAACAGGAGAGGGAGTCAGAATCCAGAAGGAATGCCTCCAACAGGAGTCATTTAGGTGGCACTGGGATGAGGAAAACATAAGGAAATATTTTTTCCATGTACCCAGAACCAGTAGGATAAGACAGGGGATAAAGGGAGAGTGCCTTCAATACTCACTGTAAGAGCTGGCAATGGCCAGGGCCTAGGTAAGAGACAGCTCCCTGTGGTCCAGTGGAGAAACAAAGTGAAACAATGACTGCCCATTTTCTTAAACTTTTACTTATTAAAGGGAGAGAGTGCATGCAAGTAGGGTGAAGGGCAGAGGGAGAAGCAGAATCCCTGTTGAGCAGGGATCCTGATGCAGGACTAGATCTCGGGACTCCAGGATCATAACCTGAGGCAAAGGTAGATGCTTGATCCACTGAGCCACCCAGGAGCCCATCTGCTCATTGTTTTGATTATTACTGAACTGAGCTGAACTCTCTGGTCTTCACATGATCCTCAGGTCTTCAGGAGAGAAACCTGTACTTGTTGAAGGACCTAGGGAAACTCCACTTAGGGCTAGGCTCTCCCTAGTCTCTGCACACCTCAGACCTTCCCCCATGTTCAGGGTTAGAGAATGACACAATTCACAGTCTCAGTGCAATTCAATATCATAATTCACAGATTTTTGTACTTGGAAGTGGAACAAACTGTGCAGGTGACTTTGCAAACGGAAAATAGGTGAATGCTGGGAACACATTGATATAAGTCACGGAAACCCTGAAGACCTTTGAAGAAACTGTCACAGGAGCCTCACTGCATCTGAGGAAGCTGCCAGGAGGGACTCCAAAGAAAAGTGAAATACCAGGGCTCTTCTCTCCCCTTCAGAGCCAAGGTTGTCCAAGACATGAAATTTCAGAGGAAAGAGTGGGAGTTCTTGTATATCTAGTTAGTTACAGATCAAGAGGAGACTCCGTTAGAAAGGGCAGGGAAGCGGCTGCTCAGGAGAGCAGAAACGAGGTTATGGACATGGATTGTAGGCTTGAGAGACATCCAGTGAAGGCTTTTTTCAACTCCCTAACATCAAGGAGAGGCTATCTTTAGCTCCTGCTACGTCCAAAGTAATTCCATTCATCAATTCCTTAAACATTCACTGAAGATCTAGAATGTTTAAGATCTTCTCCTAGAGAGTCAAGGCTACAAGAATTTTCCATTTTCTCTGAGGTAGAGAACGAAGAGAATTAATGAACCCAGGGCGAGAGCCAGATAGATGTCCATGCACTTAGAACACTGGTTGGTATTTTTACAGTAGCCAGAACTCTTAGAACATAGAAGAGATTAAATTAATTCCATCAGAAATGGTTGGGAAAACCCAGGTGACATTATCTGAGCCCTACAGGAATTTTACCACTAGTTCAGACAGAAAAAATAATCTAGACAAAGGGATGAGCCAGAGGCAGTACAAAGATGAGCACGAGGGTGGGAATCAGCAAGTAGGCCACACTGGAAGGCCTGGTTATACAGTGCAAGTGTGTTGATGTGCTGTTCTCCACTGCCTTACCCTTCCTCTTCTCTGTGGGGCACAGATGTCTGGCCTTGCTCCACACAACCTCCTCCTATAATTTCAGAAGGCAACAGGAAGGGATTACATCTACACAGAAACACTGCTAGGATCAAAGTAGAAAGATCTCAATAAACTTGGAAACCAATAGACTAGCATTAACTAATATTTTCTTAGGAAGAGTATGTTGTAGTTCCTTGTTGATATTAAATATTTATGACAACCTGGTTATCCTAAGATTCACTCATTCTTTTTAGTCACATTCAGAGGCAGATAAGAACTTTAGTTTAAGACATGCATGTTAAAGCATTTGGGACAACTTTGTAATGTTTTCCACTTTGAAATGCAGAAAATAGCTTTGCGCAGTGGCAGTATCGTAGCCAATGAGGTTTATCCGAGGTGCGATTATTGCTAATTGAAATGCAGAAAATAGGATACCTTGAAGGAAGAAGGCAAGAATGACCAGGTGGATAATCTGTGATAAAGCATGTATAGTGCAATGTTAACTGTAGCATCTTAGGGGATCAGTATACTGGTATTCACTATAAAATTCTAGCAATTTCTCTGTATGTTTTTCAAATTATCTTATAAATGTTGGGGGGAAACGTATTCCTAAACTTATTCTGGCACCAACACAATATAATTCCCTGAGAGCTCTGAAGGAACAAGGTAATCTCTGCTCAATAAAGTACAGACACCCATAACAAATGGGGTAACTTTTGGAAGGAAGGTATGCAGAAACTTATCATGGATGTTAGTAAGAAAGAGAACCCATCTACATCTGTACATACCAATTGTGAAAGAAAAAGTGCATGAGACACCATTGAACAGACCAGGAAGCCTTTATTGAAGGCTGCTGTAATAGGGCAGGGAGGCCTGTACTCAACCTCAACTCTTCTCCATTGAAACAAGGGGCAGGGCATGTTTAAGAGGTGAGGAAGCTAGTGGGAAAGTCCTGTAGTTTGAGCAACAGGATGTGTTGAGCACATGGAGTTATTTCCTGAGCTTTTAAATGTACTTCTCTGTAATTAGACCACCCTGTAATTAATGGCTCCCATCAAACTGAGTCGCTGTTATGGACTCCACTGTGTCCCCCCAAGAGTCATAGTTTGAAGCCCTAACCCCCAGGGTAACTGTATTTGGAGAAAGGGCCTGTAAGGGGTAAGTAAGGATGAATGAGGTCATATGGGTGGGGTCCTGATCCAGTTGGACTGGTGCCTTCTGAGAAGGGTAAGGGACATCAGAAGTGGGTGCACACAGAGGAAAGGCCATGTGAGGACACAGCAGGAAGGTCTCCATGTGGGAGCCCCTGAGAGACGTTTAAGGAGAACCAACCTGCCTGCATCTTGATCATGGATGTCCATTCTCTAGAACTGGGAGAAAATTTTCGTTTTGGTCTTTGCAGAGACTAGCATTTTCCTGTTCCTTAAAATGGTTTTTCAGACAAACAATGGTATTCTAGCCTGATAGAGTCAGCTATGTAATATAGATTGACTCTATCTGGGAAGAGCTGATTTGATCATGTAAAGAGCCTACTCAGATGTATGTAATTTTTAGTTTCCATAAATGAGGGTTATCTATATCTTGGAATTTCTATGCACAGACCAATGAAAATGCAGTTACAAACACGCACAGGCAGGCAGCGTCGGCATACAAGCGTAGACACGTTGACATGACTGGAAAAAGTTGATTTAAACATAATATTATTTCTTCTTAAGATTGAAGCTTAGAGAGCTAATTTCAAAATTATCTTCAGATAAAAATTTGCATTATCATTATTGAATTAAGAACTGATTTTTTCTTTTAGGCTCCCTTTTTGTTTTCAAATACTTCTGACATATTAGCTAATTCTACTAGACTTGGCCCCACACATGGCAACGTAGACCTCAAGTATTTGATGGTTTCAGTTAAAAAAGATGAAGGTGGCTTCAGGAGAGGCCAGATCCTAAAACATGTGCAGCCCTTGCTGCTTGTGTACAAACATTAAGGGAAACCACCAGATTTATCAGTTCTGTCCAATTCTGCTGAATGGAGCTGGACTCGTGTATCCAGCTGGAAAAGGGAACCACAGAAATACACATACACCAACGCTGCTCATCCTCCAACTGAAAGTGCATTAATCAACTTGCAGATACTCCTGCTAGAACTCACCTCTGTTTAGATGCCCACTAGATTCAGGAGTCTATCATTTGCAGTGCTCCTATTGGTTTAGAACAGGGATTTTAAGATCATCCAATCATGTACTAAAGCTTTTCAATAAAATCATGCTACTTCTTTCAAAAAAAGGGGGGGAGTAGAAAATGTTTCTATTGCTTAAGCCTCCCAGTTGTTGGTCTAATCAAACAAAGTTCCTTTCCTCCTGCAGAGAGACTGGGAGTTGAGGACCCTATCTCCTTTGATGTCCACATTTGAAAAAGATGGCTCCCGAGGCCTTAAGAAAGATGGTCATGGGTTATATAGCTGTTAAGAGGAGAAAGAATTTACAGTTATAAATTTTTTAAAAAAAATTTTCTAGGGGCTCTGGTGAAGCTAAGCATCTGACTCCCGATAGCAGCTCAGGACTTTTATCTCTGAGTCATGAGTTCAAACCCTGTGCTGGACTCCCCACTGGGCATGGGGCCTACTTAAAAGGTAAAAGGAAAAAATAAAAATAAATAAAATGTTCTAAACAAGGGAGATCAGGAGCCTGGAGCCAGGAAGGAGATTATTTTAAGGTGAGTCCAGCTGTGAACTAGAACATTAAGGCAGTCTTGGTCATGGCCACCATTGGACTGAGAGCTTAAAATACAGACTGTGGTAACCTCACAGCCACACGCATAAGGAGGTGGAGGTTTTGTTCAGCCAGGGTGAAAGGAAGCCAGTTAAGTGAGTCCCAAGCCAGTCTCCAGAATGTCAACCAACACAAAGACTCACAAAAATGATGATGATGATGGTGATAAAAGCTGAGTTTAGTTATGTGACATTTGCATGTGAAACATGTGTTTGGAGGGGCCCCTGGGTAGCTCTGTCCATTAAATGTCTGACTTGTGCTCTTGGCTCAGGTCCTGAACTCAGGGTTGTGGAATGGAGCCCCCTGAGTCAGGCTCTGTGCTCACTGGGGAGTCTGCTTCTCTCCCTCTCCCTCTGCCCCTCCCCCTACTCACTCTGGGGAGCATGTGAGCTCTCTCTCTGAAATAAATGAATAAATCTCTTTTTAAGATGTAGGTTGAGATTTATTCTCTATGTGAATATCCTGTTCCCCAAAAACCCTTCAGCCCATGATTTTAGTATCTGTTGATGATGTTGGACTGATATCCTTTACATTAAGAGCAGAAAAGGGACATTTACTGAATATACAGGTATTTAATAACTATCTGCTAGTGTTGGGGCCAATTCCACATTAAAGCCTGTTAAACCCCTAGGGTCTGCCTGGGCCTACTTAGCCATAGTGACTCCATCTTGCCTAGGTAGCCGTTTTGTTGTTTAATAAGTGCCTCAGCAGTTACTGATACCAGTTTCGGGTAACCATTACTAAAACACACATTGGATGTAGGAGACATCCAATCAGCCAAAGCCACATATGTAGAGGTCTGCGGTTGTGCCCTATTAAAACTAGCCTGTAAGACCAAGGGGGGTTGCTCTCTTCAGAGGCAGCCCCGGCCAGTCAGTCTGACTTCTAATGCTTGGCATAGAATAAAGCTTTACATAATTTTCACTTTGTCTCAGCCTCATTCCCCTGGCCGGTGAGTCTAACTTCCAATGCTTGGCATAAAATAAGACTTTGCATAACTTTCACTTTGTCTCAGTCTCATTCCTTTGGTAACGGACCCAACATTTGGGGACTCATCTGCGATCAAATGACAAGAACTGAGCCAGCATCAGAATTTCTGGGAAAAGCCTCCGGTGGTAAGACCTCCAGATTTTATTGTGAGATCTGGTCTGTCTGTCTGGTTGCGGAGCTCCAGGGTATGGCCCACCGGGGAGAAGCTGGACACAGCCATGCTCCCCAGGGCTGGTGTGGATGCAGGGATGCCCCACCCCTCTTCTGGAAGATCGCCAAGGGGTTCAAGTCCCCCTAGGCGGTAAGGGGACCAAGAAAATCCCCACCAGTGGGTGGTTGCAGGGGACAGAGAAAATCCCCACCAGCGGCAGGTTCTGGGTAAGGGCCGCTGGGTCTATGGTTGTCATGTCTTGTCTTTTTGTTGTCTGTTATGTTCTTTGTTGTGTTTGAAAAAAAATGGGGCAAGCAGAGAGTAAGGGGACTCTGACTTTCATCTCTCCATTCCTCCTAATAGATGTAGGACTTCCCCCTTGCTCATTTCTTGTGTTAATCGCTATAACTGGAGCCACCAGTGGTTAGTCTAACTCGAGACAGAGACTTTAAAGTTTTTTTTAAATATTTTATTTATTTATTTGACAGCAGAGATCACAAGTAGGCAGAGAGGCAGGCAGAAAGAGAGAGGGAAGCAGGCTCCCTGCTGAGCAGAGAGCCCGATGCGGGACTCAATCCCAGGACTCTGGGATCATGACCTGAGCTGAAGGCAGAGGCTTTAACCCACTGAGCCACCCAGGTGCCCCTCATGTTATTTGTTAAAATCTGTTAGCAAAGAAATAACTGAACTGATGATTAATTGTCTGTCTCAAAGTTTTAATGGGTAATTGTTAATGTAACTTTCAAAGTCTTTGGCAACCTGAAACTTTAAAGGTTTGCTTGGATGACAAATGGTATTAAATTTGTTGGACATCAAGGTCTTAACCCAATAGGATAAAGTGCTAAAGCATTGAATACTAGATGTAGGTTTGTGCTTTTGATTTCTTGCTGCAAAAAAAAAAACAAAAACAAAAACAAAAACAAAATTTAAATCTGTTGGTAAACATGTTTTATGCTTAACTGATTCATAAATTTGCCATCTACAGAATTTTGTTGTAACTGTTCACAACTGGTTAATACTTAGCCATCACTAGAGACTAAAGTGTTTCCAAGAATAAAAAATTCTGCTAACTGTAACTAAGACTGATGGAAGTAAGAAAAACAACCCTATATGTAAAAAGTAGGAGATACATAAAAAAAAAAAGGGAATGGAAATACATTTTGATAAAAGGTAATTTTGTCCTAAATGAGATAATTTTTTTGGAAAAAAAATGGCTTGGGACAAAACCTAGATGCAAAAAAAGTTGTAAAAGGTTTGTGAAGGGAAATCTTCAAAAAGAAATTTTAGGTATATCAGGACAGACTAAGATTAAAATGAATTTTAAAATATAGCACATCAGAATGATAAATACAAATAAAATGACTCCATGTATTCTAGACTACCAAAAGAAAAACACCGTTAAGGTTTTTATTAAAAGTTTTTAATGTTGTCTAAAAAACCAGAGGAAAGGCAGTTGACTGATAGCTGATAGCAAGATTAGAAAAACTGTACACACACACAAAAAGAGGGCTTAAGAGAGTAAGTAGTTTTGTCTTAAAATAAAAATGTCTGGTTGCCCCAGAACAAGAAAGGAAATAATAAAAACTAAACTTGAAGGTATTTAGTAAGTTATAGAAGGTTTGGGGAAGGTGACCTTTATTTGCTTTGGTTTATAGGTTTGAAAGAGAACAATGAAATATGTTGGAAATTTAACCATATTAGACCAGTTTTGATGGATGAATTCACAATAAGGAAAAAAAGGCTAATAAAACTTTTCCTGTAAATTGTTTCTGTTCAAATGAGGCATAGTATTTAAGAAAGGAAGACTAAAGCCCTGTGTCATGGCAAATCTATATTGGTGATCCCACTCAAGTAAATGTTGACTATTATGTAAACTACAAAACACTGGTAAAAAAAAAATCTGCTTTCTCTCCATTCAAAAAGACAAAGTTTTCTTAGATTAATTGATATACTGTTAAAAAGAGAATATAAATGGTTTTCTCTTTGCCTTCCCAGAGAAACCAGTTTCTATATTTTGTTTTATCTGTAATCCTATTTAAGCATGTGCTTTTAAACTTAAATTTTAGCAATTGTCAACAAGATTTAAACTGTAAATGAGATCTCTTTGACTCGTAAGCTTTTCCTTGGTATGCTAAGTTACTCAGAAAGTACTGCTAAACCAGTGATAAACCTGGGGTTATGTATGGATAAATGCTATAACTATTATAGAAATTCTATGCATTTCCTAAAGTTTTAACCTTTTCATAAGGTCATCACTTGATATTGTACTTATTGAAATGTTATGTGTCACAGAAGTAACCTGATTTTCATGCCAGCTAAACCATAAAACCATATCTATTCTGATTTTGTCACTTATACTTGTTTTAATTCTCTTGTAAAATAAGTTTTACCTTAAAGGAGATTCATATAAAGGACTTTCAGAACACATTCAGGTGTTTGATATGTTAAAAATCCTTGAACTGAAATGGGTAAGAATTTCTAGAATTAAGTAAAAGCTGCATTCAGACTAAACCAGAATTAGTAACATGGGATGAGACGAATTAATGTTTGCTCTTCCAGACTAGGGAAATTTTTCTTGAGTTATCTGTAACTTACAGAGATGTAAAAATATTCATTTGTAAACAAATCAAAGCATTCAACTTTTCTCTCTGTCTGAATGCTCTGAAACTCAAAAGGTCTCAGCAAGTGTTCTTTCTTCCATGGCAATTGGCCATTTGCATAAGTTCAATAAGAGTCTATTCTCCTTGTAACAGGACACCATTGGAGACGCTGGTTTTACCAAGGCTTTGACTGGAATATCATATTTGAGAAAGACTCAGATATGACCAGACAGCTTAAAGGAACTAAGGTTGACTTTATAAAACCTGGAGCCATAAAGCCCCTTGAAACTGTTGGCCTGATACATTGTTTACAGGGTTCCCAGCAGCCTCACCAGGTGAGTAAAGAATGTCACTTCCTAGTAGGAGGTGCAGGAACCTCAGGGTACTTTGGGGACCTCAGAAAGAGGAATTCGCTCAAATTGATTCATATTACAGGCATATCCGATGGCAAGTACTTGGCTTGGCTTCTGGCCTTGGAGAGCCTATTATAAGTTCAACCTAGAGATTCCTTATAAAAAGTTACAGCAAAGCAGATTCTAAAAAATCTATATGATCACTCACTGTTCTTGCTGAGCTTATGTAAATAATTAGGCCAAGTTTGTTAAAACTGGACTTGTTCTTCAAATAAATTAGTCCTGATTTGACCACCTCTGAAAATGAGGGTTATTTTAGAAAAAAAAAAATTATGCTTCAGTAACACACCTTTTTAAATATTGAGTTCTAGATTTTGTTGTCTTTAAATGTTTGTTTACCTAAGCTAGACAACTTGAGGTAGACTTCAGAGAAGTTACACAATAGCTCGCTTAGACAATCTTACCTAATCTTCTGTAGGTCTAATAACAGAACCCATTGGACACAAATATGTTAGTTTTATAGATACCTTTTCAGGCTAGGTAGGGACTTTTCCTGCCAAACATGAGATGGCAGAAATAGTAGCCAAAAAAAAAAAAAAATTACTAAAAAAAATTCCTAGGTTTGGGTTGCCTCTCGCAATCAGGTCAAACAATGGCCCTGCATTTGTAAATTCAGTCTCACAGGCATCAAAATTAAATTAAAAACTACATTGTGGAGACAAGATGGTGGAGAACTAGGAGAAGGTGCCTTTTCAACCTGTAGCCTAAAGTGAGCTGATTACCTACCAAAGAACTCTGATCATCCATGAGATCAGCCTGAGATCAGAATTATACACGTCTGGATCTCTATGGGGGCAGAATTTGCCAGTGGGCAGGTAAAGCAGAGTGGGAACATTGGACTGGCATTTGAAGATAAACAAAAGGGGGCGGGAGCCACCAGAAGTGACCTGTTAGAAAGTAATACCCCAATATGAGAGTGCCCTGTGTCTGGGGACCAGCACTAACTTGGAGTCTGGTTGAAAGCACTCAAAAAGAGCAAAAGATAATGGGGATAAATTGTGGGAATCAGGGCAGTTAGGAACAGGGGCTTAAGTCCCCAGACCGAGGACAGCCACCCCTGGTGCTGAGCCAGAGAGAGTGGGGCAAAGAAACCAGGTCTCTGTCCCTGAGCCACAAGCGAGTGCGCCTGAGGGCACATAGGGTGTGGCTCCCATGAGGGGCTGGGAACCTCGCCATCCAGCAGAAACACAGCTTTTTCACCGCACTGAGCTATCAGAGCCTGAGTCACACCCTACACCCTCCCCTGAGAGAGGTGCGCAGGCGCCAGCTGGGAGGTCTCGGTCCCAGAAAGGCTGAGCACTCTCTGCCCACCTAGTGGGAAAATCTCAGTGTGTGTTTGCTGCTTGGAACCTCTCTGGTGGTCTGTAGCTGCCCAGACAGCCTCCGCAGTTGTGGTTTGGGGTACAAGCAAGAGTTCCTGTGTCCCGAGGACCGAGACTCGGAACGTGCTCTGCCAGAGGCCAAGGGGGAACTTATGTGCTCTGTAGCACCCAGAGGGGAACAGACTGAGGCTTTTCTCTGAAAGGGAAGTCTGGGTACATTTTACTTTCCTCTAAACCTCCAAAAACCATCAAGAGCCACCAAGGGGAGAGAAAATAAACGAACAAAGAAACATAAAAACCTCCAGAGAACAAAAGCCTGAAAAACCTGTTTCCTCAGAGCCCACCCCCTTGAGTGGGGTGGGAGGACTTAACTCAGGAAGCACTGCCTGGAAACCCATGCGGCAGGCCCCTCCCCCAGAAAGCCAACGGGAAAAAGAAAAAAAAGGATGACAAGAGAACAACCATCACTACTTCATAGATACAACTCTTATGTTTAAGTCATTCCCATTATTCTGGTTCATTTTTAATTTTTTTATTTTTTATATAGATAATTTTTAAGTCTATTTACCATCACAGTGAGATGTCCAGTAAATCAAATTCCATAATACCTTTTAGCCTGAACTTTTTGAGACCTATACCCGTGTTTTTATTTTGCTTTTCTATTTTTTAAATTTTTTAAATTTTAGTTTAGTTTAGTTTGCTTTATTCTTTTTTTATTTTTATTTTTTAATATTTATATAGAGTTAAACTTCAAGGTAATCCCCTTTCCCCAATCAATGCTACCCCTATAGGTAAACCAATTTTTAATCCCCCTTTATCTTAGGAAAGTTGAGTCCTTTAACAAAGATATCAACTTACATCCAGGAAGAATCAAAAGAACATTCCTTGCCCACACTGAGAATTTATAACCACTCTCCCATCTTTTTCTTCTGCCAGTGTTTCTGTGTATTTGTATTTGTCCAGGTAGTATATAAACATTATACTTGGGGTTCTTTTTGATGAGGTTGTTTATTTGTTTGTTTGTTTTGCTTTTATATATATTTTTTCTCTTGTCATATACTTTTATCAGTCTTTTTGTTTGTCTGTTTTTGTTTGTATACTTCATAAATCTTACCTTGGGGTCCATTTGGGCTGAGCCATCTCTTTTATCTTTCGTTTTTTTTTTCCTGTCTCTCTCTCTCTTTCTCTCTTCTTTTTTCTCTCTCTCTCTTTTTTTTTTTTTTTCTTTCGTTTGGGTGGGGACTCTTGATTGCTCAGAAGCGTTCCAGGGTGCACCTTGACTGCACCACAGTTGATACATCCAGCTACATCCATTCAGCCATCTCTCACCAAAATGACTAGGAGGAGGAATGCCCAACAGAAGAAAAATACAGAGGATGGGCCTTCTGCAACAGAGCTAATGGCTACTGACATAGACAATATGTCAGAAAGGGAATTCAGGCTAACAATTATCCAGGCAATAGCTAGGTTGGAGAAAGCCATGGATGACAAAACAGAATTGACTAGGGCAGAACTGAAAGCCACCAGGGATGATGTTCACAATGCTAGGGCAGAACTGAAAGCCACCAGGGATGATGTTCACAATGTTCTCAATGAGTTCCAATCTAATCTAAATTCTCTAAAAGCTAGGGTAACTGAGACAGAAGATAGAATTAGTGATCTGGAGGACAAACAGAGAGAAAGGATCAGGAGGAAGCCTGGAGAAACAGCTTAGAAGCCACGAAAACAGAATAAGGAAAATAAATGATGCCATTAAATATTCCAACGTCAGAATTATTGGAATCCCTGAAGGGAAGGAGAAAGAAAGAAGTCTAGAATATATAGTGGAACAAGTTCTCCATGAAAATTTTCCCAATCTCGTGAATGGAACCAGCGTTCATGTACTAGAGGCAGAACGGTCTCCCCCCAAAATTATAGATTCTCAAAAGTCCACGAGACACCTGATAGTAAGAATGAGGAATTATAATTGTAGAGAAACTCTTGAAGGCAACTAGGACAAAGAAGCTCCTTATGTACAGAGGAAAGCCCATCAGAATAACGTCAGACCTATCCACAGAAATCTGGCAAGCCAGAAAGGGCTGGCAAGATATATTCAGGACACTAAATGAGAAGAACATGCAGTCAAGAATACTTTATCCAGCAATACTGACATTCAAAATGGATGGAGAGATAAAGAGTTTCCAAGACCAGCAAGGCTTAAAAGAGTATGTGACCACGACCCAACACTGCAGGAAATATTAAGGGGGGATTCTATAAAAGTGGAAAAATCCTAATAATACCATTGAACAGAAATATAGAGATAATCTACAGAAATAAATACTTCAAAGGTAACAGGATGTAAATAAAAACATATCTATCAATAATCACTCTCAATGTGAATGGCCTAAATATGCCCATAAAATGACACACGGTTGCAGACTGGATAAAACGATAGGAACCATCCATATGTTGTCTACAAGAGACCCATTTTGAACCTAAGGATACACCCAGACTGAAAGTGAAGGGATGGAGAAGCATCTTTCATGCCAATGGGCCTCAAAAGAAGGCCGGGATAGCAATTCTTATATCAAATGAATTAGATTTTAAACTAAAGACTATAGTCAGAGATACAGAAGGACACTACAAAATTCTTTTTTTTTTTTTAAAGATTTTATTTATTTGTTTAACAGAGAGAGATCACAAGTAGGCAGAGAGGCAGGCAGAGAGAGAGGAGGAAGCAGGCTCCCTGCGGAGCAGAGAGCCAGATGCGGGGCTCGAACCCAGGACCCTGGGATCATGACCTGAGCCGAAGGCAGCGGCTTAATCCTCTGAGCCACCCAGGTGCCCCAGGACACTACAAAATTCTTAAAGGGACTATCCACCAAGATGATCTAACAATTGTAAATATCTACGCCCCCAATATGGGAGCAGCAAATTACATAAGAAAACTATTAATCAAGATAAAGAGTCATATTGATATGAATACATTAATAGTAGGAGATCTTAACACACCTCTCTCAGTAATAGACAGATCATCCAAGCAGAAAATTAATAAAGAAACAAGAGCATTGAATGACACATTGGACCAGATGGACCTCATAGATATATACAGAACATTCCACCCTAAAACAATAGAATACTCATTCTTCTCAAGTGCACATGGAACCTTTTCCACAATACACCACATACTGGATCACAAATCAGGACTCAACAGATACCAAAAGAACTGAGATTATTCCCTGCATATTCTCAGATCACCATGCTTTGAAACTGGAGCTCAATCACATGGCAAAGCTTGGAAGGAACTCAAACACCTGGTAGCTAAAGACCATCTTGCTTGAGAATGCTGGGATTGGGGGCACCTTGGTGGCTCAGTGGGTTAAGCCCCTGCCTTCGGCTCAGGTTGTGATCTCAGGGTCCTGGGATGGAGTCCTGCATGGGGCTCCCTGCCCAGCAGGAAGCCTGCTTGCCCCTCTCTCTCTCTCTGCCTGCCTCTCTGCCTACTTGTGATCTCTCTCTGCATGGCAAATAAATAAATAAAATCTTAAAAAAAAAAACAACAATGCTGGGATCTACCAGGAGATCAAAGAAGAACTTAAACAATTCACGAAACCAATGAGAATGAAGACACTTCAGTCCAAAACCTATGGGATACAGCAAAGGCTGTTCTAAGGGGGAAATACATAGCCATCCAAGCCTCCCTCAAAAAAATTGAAAATTCCAGAATACACCAGCTGTCTCTACACCTTAAAGAACTGGAGAATCAACAACAAATCAAACCTCCACACACAACAAGGGAAATAATCAAGATTAGAGCAGAGATCAACAAGGTAGAAACCAGAGATACAGTGGAATGTATCAATGAAACTAGAAGCTGGTGTTTTGAAAGAATCAATAATATCAATAAACCACTGGCCACACTAATCCAAAAGAAAAGAGGGAAAGCCCAAATTAATAAAATTATGAATGAAAAGGGAGAGATCACAACTAACACCAAGGAAATAGAAACAATCACCAGAAATTATTACTAACAGTTATATGCCAATAAGCTAAGCAACCTAGATGAAATGGATGCATTCCTGGAAAACTATAAACTCCCAAAATTGAACCAGGAAGAAACCTGAATAAACTGATATCTAGTAATGAGATTGAAGCAGTGATCAAAAACCTCCCAAAAAACAAGAGCCCAGGACCTGACGGATTCCCTGGGGAATTCTACCAAACTTTCAAAGAAGAAATAACACCAATTCTCCTGAAGCTGTTCCAAAAAATTGAAGCAGAAGGAAAACTTCCAGACTCTTTTTATGAAGCCAGCATTACCCTGATCCCCAAACCAGGCAAAGACCACACCAAAAAGGAGAATTTCAGACCAATATCACTGATGAATATGGATGCTAAGATTCTCAACAAGATCCTAGCAAACAGGATCCAGCAGCACATTAAGAAGATTATCCATCACGACCAGGTGGGATTCATCCCTCGGTTACAAGTTTGGTTCACCATTCGCATATCAATCAATGTGATAGAACAAATCAATAAGAGAAGAGAGAAGAACCACATGGTCCTCTCAATTGATGCAGAAAAAGCATTTGACAAAATCCAGCATCTGTTCCTGATGAAAATGCTTCAAAGTAGAGGGATAGAGGGAACATTCCCCAACCTCATAAAATCTATCTATGAAAGACCCACAGCAAATATCATCCTCAATGGGAAAAAGCTCACAGCCTTCCCATTGAGATCAGGAACACGACAAAGATGCTCACTCTCACCACTCTTGTTCAACATAGTATTAGAAGTCCTAGCAACGGCAATCAAACAAAAAGAGACATAAAAGTTATCCAAACTGGCAGTGAAGAAGTCAAACTCTCTCTCTTCGCAAATGACATGATTCTTTATATGGAAAACCCAAAAGACCACCACCTCTAAACTACTAGAACTCATTCAGCAATTCAGTAACATGGCAGGATACAAAGTCAATATACAGATATCAGTGGCTTTCTTATACACTAAAAATGAAAACACAGAAAGGGAAATTAGAGAATCAACTCCATTTACTATAGCACCAAGAACCATAAGATACCTGTGAATAAACCTAACCAAAGTGGTAAAGGATCTGTACTCGAGGAACTACAAAACACTCATGAAAGAAATTAAAGAAGACACAAAAAGATGGAAGACCATTCCATGTTCTTGGATTGGAAGAATAGACATTGTTAAAATGTCTATACTGCCAAGAGCAATCTATACTTTTAATGCCATTCTGAGCAAAATTCCACCGGTATTTTTCAAAGAGCTGGAGCAAAAAATCCTAAAATTTTTATGGAATCAGAAGAGACCCCAAATTGCTAAGGAAATGTTGAAAAATAAAAATAAAACTGGTGGCATCATGTTACCTGATTTCAAGCTTTACTACAAAGCTGTGATCACCAAGACAGCATGGTACTGGCTCAAAAACAGACATATAGACCAGTGGAAGAGAGTAGAGAGCCCAGACATGGACCCTCAACTCTATGGTCAAATAATCTTCAACAAAACAGGAAAAAATATACAGTGGAAAAAAGACAGTCTCTTCAATAAATGGTGCTGAGAAAATTGGACAGCTTTATGTAGAAGAATGAAACTTGACCATTCTCTTACACCGTCTACAAAGATAAACTCAAAATAGATGGAAGACCTCAACATGAGACAGAAATCCATCAGAATCCTAGAGGAGACAATAGGCAGTAAACTCTTCAATATCAGCCACAGCAACTTCTTTCAAGATATGTCTCCAAAAGCAAAGGAAACAAAAGCAAAAATGAACTTTTGGGACTTCATCAAGATCAAAAGCTTCTGCACAGCAAAGGAAACAGTCAACAAAACAAAGAGGCAACCCACGGAATGGAAAAAGATATTTGCAAATGACAGTACAGACAAAAGGTTGATATCCAAGATCTATAAAGAACTTCTCAAACTCAACACACATAAAACAGATAATCATGTCAAAAAATGGGAAGAAGATATGAACAGACACTTCTCCAATGAAGACATACAAATGGCTATCAGACACATGAAAAAATGCTCATCATCACTAGCCATCAGGGAGATTCAAATTAAAACCTCATTGAGACACCACCTTACACCAGTTAGAATGGCCAAAATTAGCAAGATAGGAAACAATGTGTGTTGGAGAGGATATGGAGAAAGGGGAATCCTCTTATACTGTTGGTGGGAATGCAAGTTTGTGCAGCCACTTTGGAGAACAGTATGGAGATTCCTCAAGAAATTAAAAATAGAGATTCCCTATGACCCTGCAATTGCACTGCTGGTTATTTACCCCAAAGATACAGATGTAGTGAAAAGAAGGGCCATCTCTACTCCAATGTTTATAACAGCAATGGCCATGGTCGCCAAACTGTGGAAAGAACCAAGATGCCCATCAATGGAAGAATAGATAAGGAGGATGTCGTCCATATACACTATGGAGTATTATGCCTCTATCAGAAAGGATGAATACCCAACTTTTGTATCAACATGGAGGGGACTGGAAGAGATTATGCTGAGTGAAATAAGTCAAGCAGAGAGAGTCAATTGTCATATGGTTTCACTTATTTGTGGAGCATAACAAATAACATGGAGGACATGGGGAGATGGAGAGGAGAAGGGAGTTGAGGGAAATTGGAGGGGGAGATGAACCATGAGAGACTATGGACTCTGAAAAACAACCTGAGGGTTTTGAAGGGGCAGGGGGTGGGAGGTTGGGAGAGCCAGGTGGTGGGTATTACGAAGGGCACTCATTGCATGGACCACTGCGTGTGGTGCAAAAACAATGAATTCTGTCACGCTGAAAAGAAATAAAAAACAAACGAACAATAACAACAACAAAAAAACTACATTGTGCCTACCAACCCCAGAACAAGTAGACAAATAAACTGTAGACAAGTAGAAAAAATAAACTGGACTCTTAACGATACCTTGACAAAGTTAATTTTGAAAACTGGCGGTGGGTGGGTGGATCTCCTTCCCTTCGCCCTCCTTAGGGCGCAATGTACACCTTATTTAAACCAAGTTACCCCATTTAAAATAATGTTCAGGAGACCCCCTCCACTCTGCCCATGACTACAAAAGTTTACCCTAACAAAAATGACTGATCAGTGTGTACTCCAGTCACTGCAGGCACTACAGTCTGCCTTAAAGAGAGCCCACACAGGGATCCAAGCTGCCTACACTGAGACGGAGACGGAGACGGAACCACATCCTTACCAACCCGGAAACTTGGTTTGGATATGCTGCCACTGAATAAAAACTTGAAGCTTCGCTGAAAGGGACCATTCGCTGTCATCCTGACCACCGCCACGGCAGTAAAAGTAAAAGACATCAGGACCTGGATTCACACGTGTCACACCCAATGAGCCGAAAGCAAGAACACCCCCCAGAAATAGGAGACACTACCAGTGGACCCCACCAACTGTGGACTAAAACTAAGACTCAAAAGGGTTTCATAACTTGGTCACCTTTAACCCTTCCTACTCAGCAACAGCCAGGAAACACCTCATTGGCACTAACTTCCTTAAGGCCCCCACCGGAGCCTGGTTTGCTTGCAGTTCAGGAAGAGTCAAAGAATTGACTAATCTCCAAAGAAAAGGGGGGAATATTGGGGCCAATTCCACATTAAAACCTGTTAACCCCTAGGGCCTGGCTGGGCCTACTTAGCCACAGTGACTCCATGTTGCCTAGGTAGCCATTTTGTTGTTTAATAAATGTCTCAGCAGTTACTAGTATCGGTTCTGGGTAACCGTTACTAAAACACACAGGTAGGAGACATCCAATCAGCCACAGCCACATACGTAGAGGTCTGCGGTTGTACCCTATAAAACTAGCCTGTAAGACCAAGGGGGGTCGTTCTCTTTGCAGGCGGCCCTGGCTGGTCAGTCTGACTTCTAATGCTTGGCATAGAATAAAGCTTTACATACCTTTCACTTTGTCTCAGCCTTGGTCCCCTGTCGGTCAGTCTAACTTCCAATGCTTGACATAAAATAAGACTTTGCATAACTTTCACTTTGTCTCAGTCTCGTTCCTTTGGTAACGGACACTAGGCAGTGTGGCGGATCCGAGGACAGGGAACCGGGTAGGCAGGGAAAACTGGCAACCCTTGATGAACTAATTTCTTCATTCAATGTGGCTCCAGTCTCTGTGCCAAATACAGTTCCGCCAATGAACCACAGGTCACAGGAATCGACCTCAGTGAGTATTTTGTCCCTGCTCCCAGAGGACACAGAGCAGGAACCTGATTAAATGCATAGGTGAGTAGTTATTCATGACATAGAATGGATTGATGACATAGAATGGATTCGTTACATACCAGGGTTTTCTCCAATGAATTAGACTGAGGAAGTCAAGTAGAAAGGGAACCAGTCTCCTTAAAAAAGTATTTTCCAAGTGTTGAGTGCAGAGCATAGGACATTCTATGCAACTGTTTAAAATAAATAGATAAATAAATAAAGGAGATGTGTGTGGGACAGGGAAGGAGATCCATGATTCACCGGTGAGTGAACCAAAGTACTGAAGTGCAGAAAATCCCTCTTTGCAATTACTAAAACGGAAAACCAAGTTGGGTCTGTTAGATGACAAATTGGAGAAAGAGTTTGCCCCTGGAGAGTGAAAGTAAGAGAAAGCAATGGGTGAGCAAGGTTGAACGTTGTATTCCTGCTCACTTTTCTATCTGCATTTGCCTCCTTGAGAACCCTGCAGAGAACCCTGCAGAGAACCCTGCAGAGAAAGGCTGGGGCCCTTGGACCCTATAGGCCAACAGAAAACACTGGAGTCCCAAACTGCCCAGAAACAGTTCAAGGGGCTGCATGTGACCAGCTGGTGGGAGGGCCTTTGCCATCCAGAACTGTTAAATTCCCAGTCCCTGGTGTCACCACGGAAGTCCACACAAGCTGTGCTAAGCCAATGCATGACCAGGGTGAGTCCCAAGCCCAGAATCCCCTTTTTCCCTCCTGCTTCTGCTGCTGGGGTCCCATCTCCCAATGAGGAGCAAGACCTCAAGGGTCAGGAGGAGGGAATAGCTTCAGGCCTGGTGTCACACAATGCCTGTCTCTGACCCCTAGGTGATACACATTCATTTTTTTAAGATTCTTTTTTTTTTTTTTTTAAGCAGGTCCCTAGCAAGGGTGGAGCTCACAACTCTGAGATCCAGACCTGAGCTGACCCTGACAATTAGATGCTTAACCCACTGAGCCACCTAGGCATCCCTGGATGACATCCTTGCTATTGCCCTGACTTGCAAACACGGCTGTGGGATGGTTCCTGGAGTGCACAGTCTCTTCTCTCTCACTGAATTCATCATCATCTTGATCTACTATGTCCCGTCGGTCCTGCTGGGAATGTTTCTGTCTTGGTGAAGAAAGACAGGCGGGTCCTTTTCATCCTTTTCCAAAGCTTGGGAACTGGATGCATAGGGCTTTGCCTGTTTCTTTGTTCAGGCACGTATGTCTGTCTGTCTTCCACATCTGTTTTAGTGAGGCTTGTGGATTCCCAGAGTGACCAGGGAAGCTGTTCCCACTCAGGTCCTGGAGAGTCCAGCCTACTCTCTAATTTTGACTCTTATCCCTCCAAAGTGGCAGCCCTTCTTCACACTGCTCTCCTCACTCCCTGGACATTCTGGAAAGCAGAGCCTTGATTTAGGACTCCTTCGAATCCTTCCGCTCTTCACCCCTCCTGTTGTAAGTCCTGCCTTCTTCACAGAAGGCCTCTGACCAGGCCATGTCCCATATTCATTGACACATTCCCCAAAGATTTGCCTGTTTGCTTTCTGCTAACCATCCTGTGAGTCCGACTAACTGTAAGGCCCTGGAGGGCAGAAAATATCTTGTACTCTTGCATTTCACCCTCTACCCAGCCCCATGCTTTGCTCACAGTATTTTGAGCCCCAAAAATGCTTGTCAAATGAATGCACCCAGCAGCAGGGGACACACTCCATGGTCTGGAGAATTTGCCATTGTCCCTAAACCTCAGAAAGTTGGAGGGGGGGATCAGGTTGAGGATCACAAGCTGAGGATGCAGGGATGGAGAAGGGACGCTCCTCCCTCTCACAACCCAGCCCTTCTCAGTGTTCCTTGCAGTGTCACAGAGCCTGGGGGACTTAAAAGGATCTTTTCCCCATCTGGCCCCCAACTGTTTCCCTCAGCGGTGCTCACTCTCTTTGCTCCATTCCACGCTCATGACTCAGTACAGATCTGGACAGCTTGGTTTCATTTTTATGCTTTGCCTTCTTGTTTTTCTCCTTGTACTTAATGTGTTGAAGAAACAAGATGGTCTTATAGAATTTCATATCTTGGACTTTGCTGGTTGAATCCCTGTACCTGTTTCTATTGTCCTGCTGACAATATCTTGTATAAACCAGCTGTTAGATATGGAAACTTGATTAGTTTTCAATTCAATTTTGGTTTTGCAAGGTTACTTCTTATTTGGTTTTGTAAATCCATATCCTATTATATTACATCAAAAGATTGGGCTGGACCTTCAGGTGGGTCCCCGGTACGCATGAGAGCCTGTGTGCCTGTGGGCAAAGGACTGTGAGGAGCTATTCAGCTGTGATGATGCAGATGGAGTCCCCTTCCCAGATGTCATGGTGCTCTTGAGAAGCAGGAAGCTCAGGACCATCTTTCGAGGGGACTGAGAAATTTACTCAAGGACAGGTCTACCAATGAAGCTTGAACTTTGGCTTATTAATAGTTTTACATCCCTACACCTTTCAGGTCAGAGTTGGTGCTTTCTACCTTGCTATGGATTCCTGTGCCAACTGAATCAAGCTTCAGAATTACCCCCAAAGATGTGAAATTTTTCAAGATTTGACAAATGAATGGCATTCTGATGCAATTTCTGTTTTTGAGAGCTATGACCAACCAAAACATGTCATTTTACAGCATTGCCCAGCTTACTTACATAGAATGAAAACCGATTCAACAAGTTGAATCTGCAGAAGAATTTAAGGGCCCACATGACCAAGTAACAAGGTTATCACTCTTAAAGGAAATGTGCAATGTTAGTTGTTATCAGAGCCTAAAATATAATGACATAGATTTTCAGGCAATGAATCCATCTGATGGTCAGTCCTGAGAAGCAGAAATCTAGACAGGACTAACATGCAGGGATTTCAATGGGGGAAACCCCTGTGAGAAAAATGGGGTAAGTCTGGGGGGTCCGGGAGACCATTCAGATCAAAGCAATTCAGACCCCAAGTGCAGAAGGGGCAACGTTTGTGTGGTATCATCCTGTACTGCCATCTAGGCTAAGGAAAGTTCCACAAGGTCTCAGGAGAGTCCGTAAGGAGAAGTGGGCCATCAGAGGAGTCCTGTGTCTCCCAGAAAGAGGCCTGGCTTAGTTCCCTGCTGGCTGGGAGCAGCCCTAGGGAGAGTGACCTTGGTGCATCCACAACAATGGGCTTCAGAGCGGGGTCCGTGGTCAAGTGAGTGCCCTGTAATTGAAGACCCGAGGGACATGTTCCCATGGTCACCACAGCACAAGCCAGATCAACCCTCAGCTTGGGAAAAGAAGTTGTTGTTGTTTTGGTTTTTTTTTTAAATATTTGTATTGCAGGGGAGGAAAAATAATTTTCTCTCTACCTTTCTGAGTTCTTGGCCTAGACCCCTGTCATAAGACAGATTAACAAGAGAAAAAGAAACATAAGTTTGTTACTATGTACACCTCATGTGCACATGGGAGAGGCCCGGGGGAAAAATAACTCCTGAGGCAATTTGAAAATGTCTTAAATACCATCTTAATAGAGAAAAGGGAGCCGGGATACAGGCCTCTTAGGGGAGACTGAGGACATGACTTTTAGGAAAGATGAACAGGCCCTTAGAAGAACACATGGAAGTGTGATGGTTTGGGACAATGTCTGTGTGTGGTGTCAACTTTGAATCTCCTCTCCTAAGGTTGAGAGTCGATCCTACCTATGACTCCACCTGACAGATGAAGAAATCAAGGGGAGACACTTGTCAAGTACACACCCAATCATCAACCAGATCAGGCTACTGTAAGCTCTTTCAGGGGGAAATTGTGAGAAAACTGACCTCCTTGCTGCCAGTGGATGCTTCCACCAAAACACCCCTGAGGCCCTGTCGGGCCTTTCCTGGGGCCTTTCCTTGCCTCCCTCTTTCCTGGACAAGAACAAATCGACCCCTGTAAGGAGTCTGCATGTTCCTACTGAACTGTAGTTTTTCTACAATAGTGCCTTCTTTTTTTTTTAAGATTTTATTTATTTATTTGACACAGAGAGAGAGACAGAGAGAGAGGGAACACAAACAGGGGAAGTGGGAGAAGGAGAAGCAAGCCTCCCATCTAGCAGGGAGCCTGATGCAGGCTGGATCCCAGGACCCTGGGATAATGAACTGAGCCGAAGGCAGACACCCAATACCTGAGCCACCCAGGCACACTCCCCCCTGCCAGTTTTTTTTAACATTTTATTTTTTTATTTGACAGAGAGAGAGAGAGACAATGACAGATGAAACACAAGAAGGAGTACTCTGAGGGAACAACACGTTTTCCATGAAGCAGGGAACCCAATGAAGGGCTCGATCCAAGGACCCCAGGATCATGACCTGAGCTGAAGGCAGATGCTTAATGACTGAGCCACCCAGGCGCCCCTACACTAGAGTTTTCTAAAAGGGCTGATCTTACTGGGAGCTTTTCTAACCCTGGACACCCACTGAATACCTTCACATGGATTTGTGAAGAAATCCACAAATTTGGCATCTTGGAGCATCTGAAGGGGCAATCTTCTCTTATTCAACTCTTTTCTTTTGTTTATTTCTTTATTTTTTTATAGAGTGAGTGAGCAAGAGAGAGCCCACTAGCAGGGGTAGAGGGAGAGGGAGAAGCAGACTCCCCTCCTGAGGAGTAAGCCCAATGAAGGACTCGACCCCGTTACCCCGAGATTATGACCTGAGCCAAAGGCAGATGTCTGAGCTACTGACTGAGCCACGGAGGCACCCTTCAACTCTATTCTTTTAAGGATCACCTGGGACCTGACCAACACTTTAATCACAGCCTCATGGGACCCCAAGCAGAGAACCCAACCTCATCATGCTAGACTTCTGACCTACAGATCTGTGAGCTAATGTCTGAGTGCCATTAAAGCAGATGAAATGGTGGTCATCTGTCACACAGCAGTAGAAAACTATTCACATAACTTTAGACTGTGAGGAGAGGGGTGTAGAGAATCATTTGATGTTTAAAATAATATCCCTAGACTGAGCCTAGACTGGACTAGGCTCAGTCTATACTTTTCAAACCGTATTTCTCATTCTCTACCCACATTGCCAAGCAGATGGCATAGGACAGATAAACATGGCTATGCATACTGAGGCCCCGTACATTTGTGTGTGACCTCCAGAGTTTCCCCACAACAAGCTGGTAACACTTCTACAAGATTAGCAATTGGGGCACCTGGCTGGCTCAGTTGGTGGGGTGTCAGACTCTTGATCCCAGGGTGGTGAGTTCAAGCCCCATGCTGGGTGTGGAGCCTACTTTAAAAACAATATAAAAGTAAATAAATAGGGGGGCCTGGGAGGCTCAGTGAGATAAGCCTCTGCCTTCGGCTCAGGTCATGATCCCAGTTTCCTGGGATGGAGTCCTGCATCCGGCTCTCTGCTCAGCAGGGAGTCTGCTTCCCCCTCTCTCTCTCTGCCTGCCTCTCTGACTACTTGTGATCTCTCTCTGTCAAATAAATAAATAAAATCTTTTTTAAAAAATATAAATAAGATCAAAAGTTTCTGCACAGCAAAGGAAACAGTCAACAAACAAAAAGGCAACCCACGGAATGGGAGAAGATATTTGCAAATGACAGTACAGACAAAAGGTTGATATCCAGGATTTATAAAGAACTTCTCAAACTCAACACACACAAAATAGATAATCATATCGAAAAATGGGCAGAAGATATGAACAGACACTTCTCCAATGAAGACATACAAATGGCTATCAGACACATGAAAAAATGTTCATCATCACTAGCCATCAGGGAGATTCAAATTAAAACAACATTGAAATACCACCTGACACCAGTTAGAATGGCCAAAATTAGCAAGACAGGAAACAACGTGTGTTGGAGAGGATGTGGAGAAAGGGGAACCCTCTTCCACTGTTGGTGGGAATGCAAGTTAGTGCAGCCACTTTGGAGAACAGTG
Organism: Meles meles; assembly: GCF_922984935.1. Lineage (NCBI taxonomy): Eukaryota > Metazoa > Chordata > Mammalia > Carnivora > Mustelidae > Meles > Meles meles. Next base: position 16,948,756 of record NC_060070.1, read on the forward strand.
TGGAGATTCCTGAAGAAATTAAGAATAGAGCTTCCCTATGACCCTGCAATTGCACTGCTGGGTATTTACCCCAAAGATACAGATGTAGTGAAAAGAAGGGCCATCTGTACCCCAATGTTTATTGCAGCAATGGCGACGGTCGCCAAACTGTGGAAAGAACCAAGATGGCCTTCAACGGATGAATGGATAAGGAAGATGTGGTCCATATACACAATGGAGTATTATGCCTCCATCAGAAAGGATGAATACCCAACTTTTGTAGCAACATGGACGGGACTGGAAGAAATTATGCTGAGCGAAATAAGTCAAGCAGAGAAAGTCAAGTATCATATGGTCTCACTTATTTGTGGAGCATAACAAATAACATGGAGGACATGGGGAGATGGAGAGGAGAGGGAGTTGAGGGAAACTGGAATGGGGGGGATGAACCATGAGAGACTATGGACTCTGAAAAACAACCAGAGGGTTTTGAAGGGGCGGGGGTGTGGGAGGTTGAGGAACCAGGTGGTGGGTAATAGGGAGGGCACGTACTGCATGGAGCACTGGGTGTGATGCCAAAACAATGAACACTGTTATGCTGTAAATAAACAAATAAACGAATTAATATATATATATAAATAAAATACATTTTTTAAAAAGACAGACTACCAATAACTTAATGAAATATGAACCTATAGTAAAATAAAACTGCCCCAGATTTGCCAGACTTTTTATAAAAAGCCCTAGCTTCCCAAGACACAGAAATGTATAAAAGATGAATTAGGAACTGCTGGATGATATTTCCTCAGGAAGCATTTTACTCATCTGATACTATGAGAATTAGACACGAAGCCATTCAGCTAGGAAACTCCTCTTTGGCCAAGGGATTACAGGCTGAACTTTGACCTTAGGCTAAGCCCAGTGTGGGGCTTGAACTGTGTAAGGGTTATACCTGTGTATGAATTAGAGTGTGGAAATCAGGTGGAGAGAAGGGGGGGGAGAATGTGAGATTAGGGAGGTGGGGAGGTCGGGATCTGATAGACTGACTGCCACATCATGAATCAATAAATTTGGGGGTGACATGGGCTGCCTGGAGAAAGTGGGTGCTCAGGAGAGTATTTTATTATTTTTATTGAAATATATTAACATACAAAATATGTTCATTTCACATATACAATATGATGATTCAGCAATTCTATACATTAGTTAGTGGTCACCAATTGGATTCTTAAGCCCCTTTACCTGTTTCACCAACTCCCCCACCCCCCAACAAGCATCCTGCCTGACAGTCATCAGGGTTTTTTGTTTGCTTGTTTTTTTAAGAAGGTTTTCACATTTTGTTTCTTTTAGCACCATCAATAAATGTCCCAGATGACAACCAGCCTTCATCCCTCCTGGAAACTCCAGGGATCATCTAACAATCTTCATCAGCTTAATCCTAATTTACATCTGCATCTTTAGCAAATCAGGAAAGTGTGTAGCAGGCTGGACTCTGGCTGTGGGGGAGGATGTTGTCTGCTAAGGACTTGGGAGAGGTGAACCATGCGTCTCACCCAAGCCCCTGTCCACTGATCCATGTCTACACAGAAAGGATATACTTTCAGTGTTGAGCCCCTCACCTCGCACTGGGGCTGGGATTACTCTGATGCTGGGAAGGTGGAGGCTGGTCCGGCAGCACAATAGTGCAGTGAGGGGAGGGGCAAACCAAGTGTCTACTCCTAGAGTGGGGTGGGGTCTTGGATCTACATGTGGGGACCGGGTGTTTTCTTGTCACAATCTAATCCAAGGTTCCCCTAGACCTTTGATGCTCTCTGAGGATAGTGCGATGTAGCTCACTAATTTTTGTAATGTTGTCACAGCTGTTCTGTTATCTGGCAGGTCTATCTAGACCATCAAAAGGTGATGATGTTAAACCAACTTTCCAGTGGTGAGAACAGACACTGGTGACAATCTGGCTGCCACAGATCTTCTACCACAGGTGGGTTTTGCTAAGAAGCTAATGAGGCTTCAGCTTCAGAACATTTCCTTTACTTTGCTTCCTCTTCCCATGGCCCTTCAAGGGGACCTTGCAATATGTTGACTTGGTCATTTTGAAAAATTGGCAAAAGTAAGCTATTTGCTCACAATCATTAAGGCCTGTCAGTTTTTCTCTGATGCTCCTTCTGTGAGACATCCTGCCTGCCATGTCAGATGGAACTGGACTGGCTGCTGGCAATTTTTTGATTAAGTTAAGAGGAAAGGAGAAATATATTTATTTCAGTTAGTGAGATATTTTATGAAATAATGGTCACTTTCTTGTACAACTTAAGTTATTGCTAAGTTTTTGTGGCCAGAATTGTGTTCCTTCACATTCATATGGAAATCCCTACCTTCCCCAATATCTCAGAATGTATTTAGAGACAAGGCCTTTAAAAAGATAATTATATTAAAATGAGGGTATTAGGGTATATTCCTAATCCAATCTGATTGTTGTCCTTTTTTTTTTTTTTTTTGTAAGATTTGTTTTTCTATTTGAAAGAGAGAGCCTGCATGGGGCTCAATCCCAGGACCCCGATATCACCACGTGAGCCCAAACCAAGAGTCACCTGTTCAACTTGACTGTGCCACCCAGGTGCCCCTCATCAGTGTCCTTATAAGAAGAGGAAGTAGACCAAATATGTCACATGGAAGGCACAGGGAGAAGATGTCCAACTATAAGCCAAGGAGAGAGACCTCAGAAGAAACCAGCCCTACCAAGATCTTGATCTTAGACTTCCAGCCTCCAGAATGATAAACTGTGAAAAACTATGGAAAAAAAAAAATGTTTGCTGTAGACCTGTCTGTGGTACCTTGTTTCGGCAGCCAGTGATGTGACATAATAGGAAATTTCTATGTGGGGGGAATTGAGTGCTTAGTTGGTTAAATGTCAGACTCGGGTCATGGTGTCAGGGTCCTGATATCAAGCCCCATGTTGGGCTCCACACTTAGTGTGGAGTTTGCTTAAAGTTCCTTTCTCCCTCTCCACTTCCTGCTGTTCTCTTTTTCTCAAATAAATAGGTAAATATAGAAAGAAAGAAAGAAAGAAAGAAAGAAAGCAAAGAAGGAAGGAGGGAAGAAAAGTAGGTATATGTGGTCTTAGTCCTAATTCCTAACAGAATTTCTTCTTTTTCTTTTTAAAGTTATTGTTGGGGTGTCACCTGGGTGGCTCCTTCCATTAAGCATCCAGATCTTGATTTTGGCTCAAGATCAACCCCTGTGAGTTCAACCCCTGCATCAGGCTCTGTGCTCATCAGGAAGTCTGCATTAGATTCTCTCTCTGACCCTTTGCTTATGTGTTCTCTCTCTCTCTCTCTTTAAAATCAATCAATAAACAAATCTTTTATTAAAAAGATTCTTTTACGAAGACTGGTGTATTTAGTATTTAAAAAAAATTTTTTAAGTAAACTCTACCCCCAACATGTGGCTTGAACTCAATCCTGAGATCAAGAGTCACGTGCTCTACCAACTGAGTCAGCAAGACCTCCCTTGCACAGAGTCCAAAATCCCTGTAACTTCCTATGTGGTAGGAATGAGAGGAGTATCTTTTGTGACTCCTGATAAGCACCTTGCACCACACCTGAGCTTATGCTAATGAGCTGACCTTGGAGAATAGGAGATGGTTGTCAGAGGAGCCATATGATTAAAAGGTGGAACTCAGACCAAACACGAATGCACATATGTGCACACACACACACACACACACACACATGCACACACACACACATACCCCTCATGAGAGGGAAGAAGGGTTGGAGATTGAGCTAATTACCAATGGCCAATGATTACTCAACCGTACCTACATAATAAAACCTCCATAAAAACCTCATGGGAAGGGTTTTGGAAAGCTTCCAGATTGGCAAATATATTCATGTGCCAAGAGGGTTGTATACCCCAAACTCCACAGGGACAGTTTTTGCACTCAGAACCCTTGCAGATCTATGCACCTCTTCATCTGGCTGGTCAATTTGTATTATATTTGTATTTTAAATTCCTTTACAACAAATTGGTAATAGTAAAGTGTTTGCCTAAATTCTGTAAAACTCTATAGCAAATTATGAAGGTGGCAATCATGAGAACTCTTGATATGTGCCCAAGTCAGTCCTAACTGGGTAATATACTGACCAACTCCCTGCAAGTGTATTTGAAGCAGGTGGGGATGGGTAGATTTGGGGAGTGAGGCTTAACCTGTAGGATCATGTAGATGCAATGACTCTGGGTAGTTAGCATCAGAACTGAATTAAATTGTAGGACAACCAGTTGGTAGCTCCAGAGGGCTGAGAATTCTTAGCATGGGAAATCAACATAATTGGTGTCAGAAATATTGTGAGTATAGAAAAACAGTTTTCCCTTATAGACCTAGTCAACTAGTACACAAGTAGAAATTAGAGTCAACTGTGCTGATGGACGGATGTCACGACATGGGGCACAAGACTGTAGGTTGGACTAACATGGCAATCAATGTCCATGTTTAAACAATTGATATTTTCTCTGTCACCCCACATGGAAGAAAGGATAAAGTGTGATGGATTTACAAAGGAATCACTAAATAGTAATAACAAATAATCTGCTACAAAAACCTGGGTAATTCTTAAACAAAATATTGAAAGGAAAATGCTAGACACTAAAGAATATAGTCAGGGGTGCCTGGGTGGCTCAGTGGATTAAGCCGCTGCCTTCAGCTCAGGTCATGATCTCAGGGTCCTGGGATCGAGCCCCGCATTGGGCTCTCTGCTCCGCAGGGAGACTGCCTCCTCCTCTCTCTCTGCCTGCCTCTCTGCCTACTTGTGATCTCTCTCTCTGTCAAATAAATAAATAAAATCTTATAAAAAAAAAGAATATATAGTCTACGATTCCATTTATGTAAGTTTCAAAAACAGACAAGACTGACCTTTGGTAATAGAAATCAAGAATAGTGGATTCTGATTGGTAATGATTTCTCACTTAATCTTATAGGTGATGGAACAGGTGGATTCCACTTTTTATTATTATTTATCTGAGAGGGAGAGAGAGATAAAGAGAGTACAAGCAGGGTGAGGGGCAGAGGGAGAGGGACAAGCAAACTCCCCACTGAGTGAGGACCTGGACGTGGGCCTCGATCCCAGGAGCCTGAGAACATGATCTGAGCCAAAGTCAGATGCCTGACCAACTCAACCACCCAGGTGCCCCAAAGTGAATTCCATTTTTAAAAATAAATCAAGCTCAATAAACCTGTCTGGACTCCTCTCACTCTTGAGAGTTTTTTCTGTATGTTCACTTAATAAACTTCTATTGCTTTACTCACAAAAAAAATACATAAATAAATACTAATAATAAATAAAAATACATCAAGCTGACCATTAAAGATTTGTGCACTTCACTGTGAGGGCGTTTTCCATTTCAACAACAAAAAAGTTTTTTAAACAATATTTACGTGAGGGGGAGGGTGTGTGCCTAGGTGGCTCAGTTGGTTAACTGTCTGCTTCAGCTCAGATCATGATCTTGGGGTCCTGGGATCCCCCACATTGGGCTCCCTGCTCAGTGGGAGTCTGCTTCTCCCTCTTCCTTTGCCCCTCTTCCCCCACCCTGCTTTTTCTCTCTATCTCTATCTTTCTCAAATAAATAAATAAAATCTTTAAAATAAATAAATAAAAATATTTAAGTAGAGATTTCAGCTTCCATTACTGTCTAGACAAACCAGAAGTTTTCCTCTGTCAGGAATATACTCAATGATGTGGTGACTTAAATTATAAATACACGTGCTGTCTCTTTCAGATGAGAATCACCTGAACATTTATTAAAATTCTTTTATTTCTAGGTCATAGTTATATAGAATACTACCAACAAAGCGTGGATGCTGTGATCTGAATTGTAACTGCCCTTACTATTAAGAGAACTTGTTTGGGGTTAGGATGTTTGGATATGGAAACCAATTAAGATGAAGTGATACTGGATGTGGGTTGGCCCTAATCCTTCACCTGAGCCCTTCTAAGAAGAGAGAAACTTGGACACATAAAGAAGAGAAAGCCATGTGCAGACAATAATACACAAGAACAAGGCCATGTTAGGACAGGGGCAGACCTTGGAGCCACACAGTGCCACGGACTTCTGGCAACCACCAAAAGTTAGCAAGAGGCAAGGAAGGATCTCCCCTAGAGCCTTCAGAGAGAGCATTGTCTGACTGACACCTTGACTTCAAGACTTCTAGCCTCCACAACTGTGAAAGAATAAATTTTTGTTGTTTTCAGCCATCCAGTTCATGGTCATTTTTAATAGAAAGTGGCAGAAAGGGGCTTAACTTCCCCCAACCAAGTCTGGGGTTTAGGCTGCATTCCCAGTAGCAAAGGGAATTGGTGTCCAGGAAGGAAGGCAAAAGACCAGTTTCAGAAAAGGGAGCCAAGAAGAAGATCCAAGTATGTGCAGACACTTGATATCTTATAGAAGTGGCAAGAAATATGGGTGAAGGACAGGCTAACCATCAAATGGCACAGGGACAACTTGTTCACCACATAACTCACAAGGAATCTCTAACACACAATACAGAAACGAATTCTATGTTGATTAAAGATGGATTAATTACATCTGTATCTTTGGTGTAAATACCCAGTAGTGCAATTGTAGGGTCATAGGGAAGCTCTATTTTTAATTTCTTGAGGAATCTCCATACTGTTCTCCAAAGTGGCTGCACCAACTTGCATTCCTACCAACACTGTAAGAGGGTTCCCCTTTCTCCACATCCTCTCCAACACACGTTGTTTCCTGTCTTGCTAATTTTGGCCATTCTAACTGGTGTCAGGTGGTATCTCAATGTTGTTTTAATTTGAATCTCCCTGATGGCTAGTGATGATGAACATTTTTTCATGTGTCTGATAGTCATTTATATGTCTTCATTGGAGAAGTGTCTGTTCATATCTTCTGCCCATTTTTCGATATGATTATCTGTTTTTTGTGTGTTAAGTTTGAGGAGTTCTTTATAGATCTTGGATATCAACCTTTTGTCTGTACTGTCATTTGCAAATATCTTCTCCCATTCCGTGGGTTGCCTTTTTGTTTTGTTGACTGTTTCCTTTGCTGTGCAGAAGCTTTTGATCTTGATGAAGTCCCAAAAGTTCATTTTCGCTTTTGTTTCCTTTGCCTTTGGAGACAGGTGGTGGGTAATAGGGAGGGCACGTATTGCATGGAGCACTGGGTGTGGTGCAAAAACAATGAATACTGTTACTCTGAAAAGAAATTTTTAAAAGTGAAAAAAAATAAATAAAGGAGTTTCCATAATGCGTTACTTAAAAAAGAAAAAAGATGGATGAATTAATGGATATAATTAAGTTCTTTTTTTTTTTTTAAGAGAGAGCACACATTACCCTGAGAGCGAGTAGGGGGAGAGGATAAGGGAAAGGGAGAGAGAATCTCAAGCAGGCTCCAGGCTCAGTGTGGAGACCAACATGGTCTCATGACCCTGAGCTCATGACCCGAGCTGAAATCAAGAGTCAGATGCTCAACTGACTGAGCCACCCAGGTGCCCCTGCATATCACGAAGGTCTTAAAAGATGACTGTAAACAACAACCTGGGGAACTCTTGGGCCATGTGGAGAAAACAGTGGACTGACAAGTAACGGAACAGATGGAAAAGGAAGGGGGAGTGAGTGAGCAGTAGAGGCACTTCTAAGTATGTCCTTCCTCAGCTGCCCCCTCCCCTGAGACCCTGGGTTACCATATGGCATCTCCTTTTACACTCCCTGTTTTATATTGAAGTCCACCCTCTTTACATCATAGTTCAGTATCCATCTCTATCTCTGCCTATCTGCTACACTCACCCTTGTCATACTCTGCTGAGCCCTCTCCCCATAGGGCTGAGAAAAGTTGACTAAGCCCTCCTACTTCATATGGCCGTCACTTTGAGTAGAACAAGCTTGAAGTTATAAAGAGTCCATACTGTCCATGGGCATTAGTCTACACCAAGGCTCTGTGCCCTTTCTGATTTAGAAGCTAGGCAGGGTGTTGAACAGGGCACTCTGCATTTTTGTGTAGGAGGGAGCAAAGAAAATTCTGGCCTGAGTTGGACTCTCATCTGCATCCATCAGGGCCCTGTCACAGGTGGGTGGTGAGAATCCCAGCATGTGGACCATGCTCTGACTTGGGTGGGGTAGTTGTAGCACCCTACAGATCTCATCATTGGGAAGAGACACCTAATGCTAGGGCTGGAGAGATGTGACCTGGAGTTCAAGGAGTTCAATCCCTGAGAGGAGGCATTTGGGGAGGGTGTGGCCCTTCCCAACCTCTAGTGAATATCAAGGCTGTCCTGACCATAAGAGAATGGTCTGGGCAGCAGCTTCAGAAATAGAGTGTGAAATTCAAAAGTAGCAGTCATTGTTCCAGGTAGGTTCTAAATAAACACCTAATGATTTCCAATTCAGCCCTGAGACAGAGCTCTTGGCCTCCCTACAGAACCTGAAGAACCTCCCTGAAGACCTGAGTGTGATCTGAGGCTGCTGAAGGGTCCAGTATCTTGGACAGGACTGGTCAGGGTGTATGAAGCCATCCTACATTGTTGATGATCAAGGCCAGGATGACTCAGAGGGAGACCACCTCTGGTGGACAGGGTTATAAGGGATGACAACCGGTGTATAAAGAAGGCTACTAAAGAAGCAAGTGGGGAGGAGCATGGTGTCCCTCTGACTCACAGGGTGTGTGTGGGGAGGGATGTGCTGGATGGGAGAGGGGCAGGAGAGAGGAGAGCGTATTGTGGCAGTGACACTAATTTACTTTTGACTGAGGAAGAGTGAGAGCAAGGAGAGTGAGGGAACACCAGGGGAGTGTCATGGGTGTGAAAAGAAATAAAAACAAAAACAAAAAGCAACCTCATTTAAAATGGAGTCAAGGAATTTGAGAGGCAGAGTTGGGGGTTTGGGGGGTAGGGAAGGAACAAATGAAACAAGAAGGGATCCAGAGGGAGACAAACCAGAAGAGACTCTTAATCTTACAAAACAGACTGAGGTTTGCTGGGAGGAAGGGGGTGGAGAGGGTGGTGGGTTATGGACATTGGGGAGGGTATGTGCTATGGTGAGTGCTGTGAAGTGTGTAAGCCTGATGATACACAGACCTGTAAAATTATAAAAATATTTTTTAATGGAGTCAGAATCCCTGTAGGGGCACTCTTATAAACAAGTCATTCCCTGAAGGCTGTATACCTAGAGAGGGCAGAAAGACCATTCTTTTTTTTTTTTTTTTTTCTAATCATTTTCTAATGATTTTTATTAACATATCAGGTATTATTTGCCCCAGGGGTACAGGTCTGTGAATCATCAGGCTTACACATTACACAGCACTCACCATAGCACATACCCTCCCCAATGTCCATAACCCAACCTCCCTCTCCCTCACCCCCTCCCCCCAGCAGCCCTTAGTTTGTTTTGTGAGATTAAGAGTCTCTTATGACTCTTATGCGTTCGGCTGCCTGCTTCTGCCTCTCCTTCTGCCTGCTGCTCCCACTGCTTGTGCTGTCTAATAAATAAATAAAGCTTAAAGAAAAAAAAAAAAAGGAAGATCTCCCCCTACCCTAGCAACAACCCACTTACCACCACTTGTTGTCAAAAAGAAATCTCCACAACCCCAAACTCTTGCTCTTCTCCAATAAACTTTGTTCAAAACAACCCTCTCCAAATTCCTCCTAAGCCCTCATCAAAGCTGACCTTTCTTTTCTCTCTACAGACTTGCCTATGGTTTGACACAGTTTGCTTGTCTCAAATTGCAATCCCTCTGCTATTCCTGAATAAACTTGTTTTGCTAGTAAAATAACTGGTTTTTGACTTTCAAGGTTCATATGGGTGAGTGTGAGAGAGAACGACCAACTTGTGTGAGAAAACTTTGTCGAGTTTTGTTGTGTGTGCATGTGTGTGTGTGTGTGTGTGCATGTGTGTAGTGTTTCCCAGAAGAGTCTTGAAAAATTGCATCTGTGTCTCTGGATGGGTCCAGCATGGGATGGAAGGGGAAGGTGTGGTAGATGTCTGCCATGTGGGGAGTGGGAGGAACTTGGGCGGGACCATGTGTGTACCAGGAAGTGTGTGTCAGAGGAATGCCTGTGAGAGAACAATTCCTGGAGACACTGCAGTGGAAGTAAGCTGGAATCTTTTGTGTGGAAGAATTTTGTGGAAGGTGGGGAAGGACTTTGTGTAGAAGGAGTGTGTACGTGTGTACGGAGAGTGAGGAAGCAAATGTATGTGGGGAAGGGGGAATAAGTGTGTCTTTGTAGGTGAGGACTGGGTGGGTGTGTCAGGCAAGCGGGCTGGAGAATAGGGGAGAAAGGGTATGTGGTGGAGGGAGCATGAGGAGACCTTCTGTACCAAAGGCATTGTGAGGGGTAATTTGTGTGTGTGCTGAAGGAGGGTGAGTAAGAAATGGGAAGGCTATGTAGGGGGTATGTTTATTTGCGGGGCTTTGGGGTGCAGGCTGTGTGGGGCCGCAGAGTCAGGGTGGAGGGTGGTAATAGTGTGAAATGCAGGAGGTAGGGTGCATGCGTGTCTGATAGCGGAGGTCTAAGTGTGGAAAGTGAACTCGGGTGTGGGAAGGGCAGTGTCATTACAGATGACAATTAGTGTTTGAAGAAGGCTACTAAAGAGGCATGGTGTTGGGGTGCCTGGGTGGCTCAGTGGGTTATGCCTCTGCCTTCAACTCGTCATGATCTCAGAGTCCTGGGATCGAGCCCCACATTGGGCTCTCTGCTCTGCAGGGAGCCTGTTTCTCCCTCTCACTCTGCCTGCCTCTCTGCCTACTTGTGCTCTCTCTCTGTCAAATAAATAAATAAATAAAATCTTTAAAAAAAAAAAAAAAGAGGCATGGTGTGAGGGGTGGTCTCTCTCTGACTCATCCTGCCCTTGATCATCAACAAAGTAGGATGGCTTCTCAGTGAAATTATAATGGAGCCAAAAGTGGGGAATGAAGAAACTGGGTATCACATTCCTTTGATTCTTTCTGGTTTCTTTTGTGTGTGTGTTGTGGGGGAGGACGAGGGGGAAAGTGGTTTGCCTTGATTTCCAAAAAACCCTGCCCAACAAAGGTTGAGGGAGCAGTTGCCACGTGGTGACCCCCGAGTTCGGCAGCGCTCACCCCACAGAGCCGGCCCCACCCATGCTCAGGGACTGAACTGGTTTGTTCGCTCTGCTAGTGTCTGCTCCTCAGAGTCTGCCTGTTGCCTGAGCAGTGACAGTCTCCTCAATCCTCTTACCCTCCAAAGGGCCGAAGGGGGTTACATCTCCTGCCCCACAAGAAAGTAGAGTGGAGCTGGGGCACTTGGGTGGCTCAATGGGTCATGATCCCAGGGTTCTGGGATTGAGTCCCACCTGGGGTTCCAGGGGAACCCTACTTCTCCCTCTGCCTCTGATCTGCCCCACACACACTCCTGCTCTCCCTTGCTGGCTCTCTCTTTCTCTCTTTCTGAAGTGTAAAATGTAGGGTGGGGGTGTAAAATACCAATGGGGGGGCTGTGCATGTGTTGTGTGTGAGGAAAGGAACCTGAAGAAATGGGGTGGGGAGGCAAGTGGATTAGAAGTGGGCTAAGGGGAGTAAAGGAGGCCGGGGAGGAGGAGGGAAAATGGCTGCTGGAAGTGAGGCAGGACTGCTGACAGGTGCCAGCTGGAACCCCACTGGGGCCCCAGCCCTCTGGCCCTCGCCACTCTCCAGGCCCGCCCTCTCCATCGCTGTTCACCCACTTTCTTGGGGAGACTTCCTGTTCTCTCTCCCCACCTCCTTCCTATGCCCGTGCCCTGCTCCCCAACCCCTCTCCCTTTCCACTTTACTCCTCCTCCCCAGATTTGCTCAGGTCTCCTGCCCCCTGTTAGTCCTCAGCTCAGCCTGTGGAGAAACGGTGAGGGAGGGACTGGGGAAGGGGGGCAGGCTGACCCCCAGGCCCCACCCTTAGACACTAAAGGCCACATGCATCTCCCAGCTCACTCCTGGAGCAGCAACAGGGGAAGGGTGGGCCAGGAAGAGGATTCTGGGCCCTGGGCCAGCGCTGGTGGATGGCTTTCCCTGCCGGCCACACCCCTGTGGAGGTTTATTCACACTAAGCCCAGGCATGGTCCCACGTGCATGCCCTGGGTGAATCCGAGGCAAGCCAGCCCACACACCCCATCCACACCTGTTCATGCTCCAGGCACCTCAGGGCTGGCATCCCAGCTTTCCTGAAACACTCTTCCTCACCAGAAACCAGTCAACTCCAGGGTATTTATGGAAAAATATGTGTGTACTTTCTGCTTCGGGCTTAATTTTTATGGCTAGGTTACTAGACAGGAGGAGATACTGTGGGGACCTTCCCTGCTTTGACACTATTCTCCCAACATAGCTGGTGCCTTCCCCCAACGTTGTTAGAGCTACTGTGTGGGCATCAGTAGGTACACTGTGAGCATCTTGGGAAAAGATGCCTTTCTCCTCTGCACTGTCCTGCCTTCCAGAAGCATGGTACCTGGTATCACACACTAGAATTCTAACTCCCTTCTTCCCTGTCACAGTCCCGTATGGCTTCTGTGACGAATGCCCCACCATCCAAAACCCCCACTGCCGGCAGATCCCCTACCCCAATAACTGATGGATAGGTCACATGTGAGTTCCTTTCCTAGTATCTGTCTTCAGACAAATGGGGGTTCAGAGATAGGGAAGGGAGTTCAGAGACAGCCTCCCCCTGCATTAGCTGTTTCTCAAAATAAACAATATGTCAAGGCAGTAAATGTGAGGGTGTCATATTCTACCACCCTTCACACCATAACAAAAAAATAACCAAATTGGATATCTATGTAAGGGATAAACCTATGAAAGCATTAGAAGAAAACATAGGAATAAATCTTTGTGAGCTTGTTTGGAAAGACCTTCTTAAATGCACCAATAACACAAGTAACAACAACAGCAAAAGAGGAAATCAACTTCCTCAAACTTTAAAACACGTGTGCTTCAAAGAGACCATCAAGGAAGTAAAAAAGCCAACCTACAGAAGGAGAGAAAGTCATTGCAAATCATCTATCTGGTAACACCGGTATCCAGAATATATAAAGAACTCTTACATGGGATAATATGCAGGTCATTGACCAGTTTAAAAATGGGGCAAGGATTAGAGTGTGCATTTCTCCAAAGAAGTGTATAAATGGACAATAAGGACATTAAAATTCCTTAATATGCTTAGCCACCAAGGAAATACAAACCCAAACCACAAAGAGATTCTACTTCACATCTCCTAGCATGGCTGGCATCGAGAAGACAAGACACTGACAAGTGCTGGAGAGGATGTGGAGAAACCAGAACTCTCCTATGGGGCAGCAGAGGAGGCTGATGGAGTCAGTGTGGGTGATGGTGTGAGGCAAGGGGTCCATGGGTGCAGGGTAAGCCCATGCATCTGGGACTGTGGATCAAGGGTGACGTGTGGAAACCAGTATGGATGAGGAGCAGGTAGGGAATGTTGCTGGACAGTCATGGGTGGGGATCTGCTCCTTCTGCTTCTCTCTCTTTTAGAGTTTCTCTTCTGAACATGGTATGCAAACCTGCATAGCCATCGACGGCTTTTCCTTGAATAGTTTAGTTCCCTCATCTTTCATATTCCACAGGGTCTACGTCCAATAAACCACTTGCCTCTCAACCATTTTCATTCGTTTGCTGTTTCATTTCCTGTATTCTTGTACATTTTTTTTCCTGCATAGTTTCCCTAGGGATTACAGTTAGCAGGCTGACCTAAACCAGTCTAGTTCAGAGTAACACCAACCTTGCTCCATTATCCTTTGATTCCCTCTCCCTCTTGTGCCATCATTGTCATACAGATGACCTCTTTATACATTTTAAACCCAAATACCTCTTAAGCCAAACAGGTTTATCACTGGTGCTTATGCAATTGTCTTTTAAATCACATAGCAAATATACAGACAGCAAATCAAAGCCTGAAATTGATACAATGTTATACGTCAATTATGTCTCAATTTCTCTGAAAATCAACAGGAAATAAACAATTACAGGGATGCCTGTGTGGCTTAGTTGGTTAAGTGTCTCCTTCAGCTGAGATCATGATCCCAGGGTCCTGGGATTGAGCCCCACATAGGGCTGTCTGCTCAGTGGGGAGTCTGCTTCTCCCTCTGCCTGCTGCTCCCTCTTCTTGTACTCTCTCTCTGTGACAAATAAATAAGTTCTTTTAAAAAATGATTAATTACAAGCAAGGGTAAATGTGTAGTGTCTGTCATGTTTACTATGTAGCTACTTTTACCACTGCTGTTTATGTCCTCATATGGATTCAAGGTACTGGCTAGAGCTTAGGCTTCGGTTTGGGACTTCAGACTCACTCAGTGACTGTGGAAAATGCTGGCCCCTTTATAAGCTAAAATGCACAAAGTCACACATAGCCTGTCCATGAGCCCAGCCTACTGGGTGTTCTAGCAGCTGCGTGAGTCACGCTTCCTGTCCACAAGTAGCATACCATATACGGAACATGCTCGAACAGGAATTGGTGGTCCTTCTGCCAGGCCAAGGTGGAAACATGTTCTCAGACAGAGTTTATCCAGTTTCACTAGTTGGAAACATTAGATGTAGTTCCAGATCCCTTTAGACACACTGACCCCTAGTCATCTGGGCAAATAAGCCCCTTTTCCCAGAGAGAAAGCCCTGCACATAGTCTATGCTTACTTTCTTTGAAGTTTGTTGCCAGGTGACTTGGGGAGACCCTGGGCCTTGGGATCCTTGACCCAGCCCAACCCAAGGAGTCACTGAAGGTTCTTGGTCTTGTCCTGAGAATAATTCAAGGACAGACATTCAACACAGTGGACGAATGACACAAGCAGGAAAGTTTATTAAAGAGATTCTCTCAAAATGTGAGAGCAGGCCAGAGAGTAAGAGAGAGAGAGAATGCACAGGGGTTGGGTTTCTCTCATTATTGACAGTTGTTAACAAGGGATGGAATATTTATTACTTGGGATGGTGATGCAGGTTTTCCTGTTTTTTCTTCTTGTTTGGTCAGGGGTTCCTTGTCCTGGCACCCACCATCTTGGTTCTGGCTGGTTTGATCTGGGTCCTTGTGGAGTGCAACCAAGCAGGCCCCCGACATTCCTGATGAGTCCTGAGAGCTGCCCCTGACTTCCTGATTGGTGGCCTCCAGGTAGGTGGTTGAAAACTGATGGCTGATTCTAAAACATTTGATCTAGTTAAAGGAAGGTCAGTGGTACAGCCCACTTACTGGGCGTCAGGAAAGCCCTCGAGCCAGACTCACAAGATGTCACCAAATGGGTGTGACTTGCATTTTAAATAACTAGCAGAATGGCAGGCACACCGTGAAAAACCTAAATGTGGGAGGGACAGATAGTATTTTGCATTGTCATCCTCTGAAACTCTTGTTGAAATCCTCAACCTAAAGGTATTAGGTGAGTCATTCAGAAGTAATTAGGGTAGGAGGCTGCCCCTCCCTGCTGGCTATAAAAAGACAAGGAAGTGCTTGCTGTCTCCAGCTGCAATCCCCCAGGTTGAAAACACAAGGAGAAAACTGCCCACTGCAAGCTAGGAAGGGGTCCTCACTGGACAGAGGATCTGCTGATGATTTGATCTTGAAATCTCCAGCCTCAGGAACTGTAAGAAACAGACACTTGCTTTCTAAGCTGCCTGACATGTGCTATTCTGTTATAGCAGCCTGAGCTTGCTAAGAATGTTGCATGGAATAGGGCAGGGGGATAGCTCTAAAAGTGAGGGGGGGAATGGGCTGAAAAGCATTAAGTCTTCAGAGGCACTTTCAAGAAAAAAAATGACATGAGAAATGTCACAGTGACACCAAAGCTTTGTTCTTAGATTAATTTGCACAACTCAAACACCAGAACCCCAAGACTTTCTCTAATGATAAACTACTTGGCTTTTCTTGGGTCCACAAGAAACAACAGGATTGTTGGAGTCAAGATTGTCAACCTGTCTTTGATGATAGACCGGCTGCCCATATGTCTCCCGGTCCTTTGATTAACCTGTGTGCACTTGGTAAGTGTGAATCTCAATCAGATATGACGGAAGAGATCCAGTAGACAAGGAAGGGGATGGGAAAGGGGAGAGTGGAGAAAATGTGGGAAGACAGAGGAGGAAATGGGAAGATCAGGGAGGAAAGAAGAGGCTGTGTGGGAAAACGGGAAGTTGGTGGCAGCATGGGGGAGTGGGGGAGGGGAAAGGAAATGGACTGGCTTTGCTATGTGAAGTAGAATATTCCCACCCACTATAACTCTGGGATATTCATGGCATATGTGGCGTGAGGTTGTTGTAAGTCAAGAAGTCAGCATTTGTGCAGAACTCAAAACAGTTCTTGGTAGTCCCTAACACAACACTTCTTATAAGTGTCTCTTAAGTTTAAAATATAAATCAAAATAAGTGTCCAAGCAAACACTGGGCATTGACTTAGTCAGTGATTAGACAACTTTCCAGGAATTTCCTCAGCTCCATACCACTGCCTTTGTCTCACTCCATCCTCAGTGGGGAAGGGATGGCAGGGCCAGAAGCCATGTTTCACCTTCATGTTCTCTGCACCACAGTCATGGCCCCTGGGGGGATGGGGGGGGGGGACACAGGACCAAACTGGACTCAACAAATCTCCCTCACAGGACCGACTGTTGCTGACTCAGTTTCCGTGCCTTCCCGGAATTGAGGTGAGGTAAACTCAGGCTTTGCACAAAGAGGGCAGAAAAGTCCAGACTGAGAGAAGCAGGAGTCATGGGCACAGACAGAGGTGGACATCCAAGACCGCTTGGTCCTAGAAGGGAGAAGTATTCCTGGGGAGACCAGCTGCCTGGTTGCTCAGAGCTCTCCGACTATGAGTCTAGGCCATCCGTCAGGCCCAGCAGCTCATCAGTGCTACCTCTGAGTCATCTCGCAGGTTTATGCACAATGGCTCTTTTACTTTGAGCCTTCCAGAGATTTCAACAGGTCAGACCTGGATCACGTGCCTGCAAGAGAGAAAAGCACCCCAAGAATAAGGCCAAGCAAGGAGGCTCTCAGCGAAGCCATCTGGGCCTTTAATGTTGTCATGCAGCTCCTGCCTTCACTCTGTTCCTGTCTGGGGCTGTGTGCTTACTGTTCCCCCTTGCACCTCTGGACGGACGGCTCCCTTTGTAGCTCTCTGCTGAGCCATTTCTCTGCTCCATCCTCCCCTTCCAGAGAGCCCTGGAGCTCACCAGGCTTTCCAGTCTTGCTGTTCTCACTGACTCCATGTTTCTCGATTTTGTACTGGATGCTCCTGGGAGAGAGTATCTGAGGGGCTCCACTTGGTCCTGGTGCTCCTAACTGGTTCCCTGAGCCGAAAGGTGTGGGGCACCTGGAAGCTGGGGCTGCCCCTTCCAGGGAGGTGGGCAGAGTAGACTCCAAAAGTGGTGGGCAAAGAGGAATCACAGTATAATGACCGTCCGGTTGATAGGTTGTATAAGAGTCAGGCTTCAGAAGGGTCACATGCCTTCTAATCCTGGGGAATCTCTTTCATTTCTGTCAGCCCTAGTTTTTGTAGTTTTTGACATATGTGCCCTCACATATGAATGCTTCATTCATGGATAAGGTGTTGATGTTTAGGTTTTCGAAACAAAGATATTTTGCTTTGGATAAAAATGAAAGGAGAAAAAGCAGAAGTTGGAGATACATGATCTATTTGCTCTATCACAAATCATAATAAGCCCAATCCTCCCTCCTAATACACCATGCAAACACACCTGTTTTTTTCAGAGTTTTATTAAAGTGTGATTGAAGATTGAATTTCTGTGTAGTTCTCTCCCGTCTGGTACTCTGCTCTGTGGATTCTAGGCACCTGGCCACCCCCTCCAAATTCTCAATTCATTTTCTCTGCTCAGAGAAACTGCCAGGCTCCTTTTGGGTTCCCCTCCCAGCCCTGCAGTTTGGAATCCCTCTCTGGGCAGGAAGCCAGGGCAGTCAAAGGGATCCCTTCCTTAGTGTCCCTTCTCCTGGGTGCTCTGCTGCCTATTATCTGATGTCCAAAACACAGTTACTTTTTCTTTTTTTCTGGATTTTTCTTTTTTATTTTATTTTCTTTTTTATTTTTTTCTGAAGTGTCTGCTGTTTTTTACTTCAGTAACTAAATGGAAAAGAAACTAAAGGTGGGGCACCTGGGGGGCTCAGTGGGTTAAGCCACTGCCTTCGGCTCAGGTCATGATCTCAGGGTCCTGGGATCGAGCCCCACATTGGGATCTCTACTCAGCAGGGAGCCTGCATCCCCCTCTCTCTCTGCCTGCCTCTCTACTTGTGATCTCTCTCTCTCTCTCTGTCAAATAAATAAATAAAACCTTAAAAAAAAAGAAACTAAAGGTAAAATTGAAAGGTTTAATTTTAGTTCTGTGCATTTTCTTATTCTCTACTGATCATCAGTAATAGAAAGTCATTGAAGATCTAAATAGTTAAAACCATGGCATTGCTACCATTACACCTTTTTTAAATTTTTTTATTTTTTATTTTTTTATAAACATATAATGTATTTTTATCTCCAGGGGTACAGGTCTGTGAATCGCCAGGTTTACACTCTTCACAGCACTCTCCATAGCACATACCCTCCCCAATGTCCATAACCCCCCTCCCCCTCTCCCAACCTAAGTTTTTTTTGTGAGATTAAGAGTCACTTTTGGTTTGTCTCCCTCCCAATCCCATCTTGTTTCATTTCTTCTTCTCCTATCCCCCTAACCCCCCATGTTGCATCTCCATGTCCTCATATCAGGGAGATCATATGATAGTTGTTTTTCTCTGATTGACTTATTTCACTAAGCATGATACCCTCTAGTTCCATCCACGTTGTCGCAAATGGCAAGATTTCATTTCTTTTGATGGCTGCATAGTATTCCATTGTGTATATATACCACTTCTTCTTTATCCATTCATCTGTTGATGGACATCTAGGTTCTTTCCATAGTTTGGCTATTGTAGACATTGCTGCTATAAACATTCGGGTGCACGTGCCCCTTCGGATCACTACGTTTGTATCTTTAGGGTAAATACCCAGTAGTGCAATTGCTGGGTCATAGGGTAGTTCTATTTTCAACATTTTGAGGAACCTCTATGCTGTTTTCCAGAGTGGTTTCACCAGCTTGCATTCCCACCAACAGTGTAGGAGGGTTTCCCTTTCTCCGCATCCTTGCCAGCATCTGTCATTTCCTGACTTGTTAATTTTAGCTGTTCTGACTGGTGTGAGGGGATATCTCATTGTGGTTTTGATTTGTATTTCCCTGATGCCGAGTGATGTGGAGCACTTTTTCATGTGTCTGTTGGCCATCTGGATGTCTTCTTTGCAGAAATGTCTGTTCATGTCCTCTGCCCATTATTTCTTTCTCTTTTTTTTTTTTTTTTTTTTTTTGGAGGCAGTTCTGTTTTTACTATGGTCTATACTTGCTCACAATTGTTCAGAAAACAGACCACCCCCAGTGTCTGTCCATCTAGGGCATAGCTCAATGGATAAGCCCACCTCTGATCTCTTGAATTGTCATTGTCATCAAAGGGAGCAGAGGTCTGAAAATGTTAAAATGGTGAAGTTATTTTGGCATTTCTGGTCTATGCTCCTCCTCCTTCTCTCCCTATTCTTTCTCTAAGGGTGACACTGAAGGAATTATTTCAGGCACTATAAGTAGGAAATGGAGGTTCTTTTTGGTTGGGGCTCATACATCTCCCACTACTTCCTGCCCACAATGTAGAAGGAAGGTTCCGCCTGCTCTCCCATCCTGAAGGAGACTGCCACAGAGAACAGTGTGGTCAGGGTAGTCTGGACTCCATTGTTCCATTTCCTCTACCTGACTGATTATCTCTTTCTCGAGGCACTAGAATGGGTCATCTTGTCTCACTACTTTTTTTTTATTTTTTTTATTTTCAGCGTAACAGTGTTCATTGTTTTTGTACCACACCCAGTGCTCCATGCAGTACATGACCTCCCTAATACCCACCAACTGGTTCTTCAACCTCCCACCCCCCGCCCCTTCAAAACCCTCTGGTTGTTTTTCAGAGTCCACAGTCTCTCATGGTTCATCTCCCCCTCCAGTTTCCCTCAACTCCCTCTCCTCTCCATCTGCCCATGTCCTCCGTGTTCTTTGCTATGCTCCAAAAATAAGTGAGACCATATGATACTTGACTCTTTGCTTGACTTATTTCGCTCAGCATAATCTCTTCCAGTCCCATCCATGTTGCTACAAAAGTTGGGTATTCATCCTTTCTGATGGAGGCATAATACTCCATTGTGTATATGGACCACATCTTCCTTATCCATTCATCCGTTGAAGGCCATCTTGGCTCTTTCCACAGTTTGGCGACCGTGGCCATTGCTGCAATAAACATTGGGGTACAGATGGCCCTTCTTTTCACTACATCTGTATCTTTGGCATAAAGACCCAGCAGTGCAATTTCAGGGTCATAAGAAAGCTCTATTCTTAATTTCTTGAGGAATCTCCACACTGTTCTCCAAAGTGGCTGCACTAATTTGCATTCCCACCAACAGTGGAAGAGGGTTCCCCTTTCTCCACATCCTCTCCAACACACGTTGTTTCCTGTCTTGCTAATTTTGGCCATTCTAACTGGTGTCAGGTGGTATCTCAATGTGGTTTTAATTTGAATCTCCCTGATGGCTAGTGATGATGAACATTTTTTCATGTGTCTGATAGCCATTTGTATGTCTTCATTGGAGAAGTGTCTGTTCATATCTTCTGCCCATTTTTTGATATAATTATCTGTTTTGTGTGTGTTGAGTTTGAGGAGTTCTTTATAGATCCTGGATATCAACCTTTTGTCTGTACTGCCATTTGCAAATATCTTCTCCCATTCCATGGGTTGCCTTTTTGTTTTGTTGACTGTTTCCTTTGCTGTGCAGAAGCTTTTGATCTTGATGAAGTCCCAAAAGTTCATTTTTGCTTTTGTTTCCTTTGCCTTTGGAGACATATCTTGAAAGAAGTTGCTGTGGCTGATATCGAAGAGGTTACTGCCTATGTTCTCCTCTAGGATTCTGATGGATTCCTGTCTCACGTTGAGGTCTTTTATCCATTTCAAGTTTATCTTTTTGTATGGTGTAAGAGAATGGTCGAGTTTCATTCTTGTACATATCGCTGTCCAGTTTTTCCCAGCACCATTTATTGAAGAGACTGTCTTTTTTCCACTGTATATTTTTTCCTGTTTTGTCAAAGATTATTTGACCATAGAGTTGAGAGTCCATAACTGGGCTCTCCACTCTGTTCCACTGGTCAGTGTGTCTGTTTTTATGCCAGTACCACGCTGTCTTGGTGATCACAGCTTTGTAGTAAATCTTGAAATTGGGTAACGTGATGCCGCCGTTTTGCTTTTGTTTTTCAACATTTCCTTAGCAATTCGGGGTCTCTTCTGATTCCATAAAAATTTTAGGATTTTTTGCTCCAGCTCTTTGAAAAATAGCGGTGGAATTTTGTTCAGAATGGCATTAAAAGTATAGATTGCTCTAGGCAGTAAAGACATTTTAACAATGTTTATTCTTCCAATCCAAGAACATGGAATGGTCTTCCATCTTTTTGTGTCTTCTTCAATTTCTTTCATGAGTGTTCTGTAGTTCCTTGAGTACAGGTCCTTTACCTCTTTGGTTAGGTTTATTCCCAGGTATCTTATGGTTCTTGGTGCTATAGTAAATGGAATCAATTCTCTAATTTCCCTTTCTGTATTTTCATTGTTAGTGTATAAGAAAGCCCCTGATTTCTGTACATTGACTTTGTATCCTGCCACGTTACTGAATTGCTGTATGAGTTCTAGTAGTTTGGGGGTGGAGTCTTTGGGGTTTTCCATATAAAGAATTATGTCATCTGTGAAGAGAGAGAGTTTGACTTCTTCCTTGCCAATTTGGATACCTTTTCTCTTTGTTGTCTGATTGCCATTGCTAGGACTTCTAATACTATGTAGAACAAGAGTGGTGAGAGTGGGCATCCTTGTCGTGTTCCTGATCTCAACGGGAAGGCTGTGAGCTTTTTCCAATTGAGGATGATATTTGCTGTGGGTCTTTCATAGATAGATTTTATGAAGTTCAGGAATGTTCCCTCTATCCCTATACTTTGAAGTGTTTTCATCAGGAACGGATGCTGGATTTTGTCAAATGCTTTCTCTGCATCAATTGAGAGGACCATGTGGTTCTTCTCTCTTCTCTTATTGATTTGTTCTATCACATTGATTGATATGCAAATGGTGAACCAACCTTGTAATCCAGGGATGAATCCCACCTGGTCATGGTGGATAATCTTTTTAATGTGCTTCTGGATCCTGTTTGCTAAGATCTTGTTGAGAATCTTAGCATCCATATTCATCAGTGATATTGGTCTGAAATTCTCCTTTTTGGTGTGGCCTTTGCCTGGTTTGGGGATCAGGGTAATGATGGCTTCATAAAAAGAGTCTGGAAGTTTTCCTTCTGCTTAAATTTTTTGGAACAGCTTCATGAGAATTGGTGTTATTTCTTCTTTGAAAGTTTGGAAGAATTCCCCAGGGAATCCGTCAAGTCCTGGGCTCTTGTTTTTTGGGAGGTTTTAATCACTGCTTCAATCTCATTACTAGATATCGGTCTATTCAGGTTGTCAATTTCTTCCTGGTTCAATTTTGGGAATTTGTAGTTTTCCAGGAATGCATCCATTTCATCTAGGTTGCTTAGCTTATTGGCATATAACTGTTGGTAATAATTTCTGATGATTGTTTCTATTTCCCTGGTGTTAGTTGTGATCTCTCCCGTTTCATTCATAATTTTATTAATTTGGGCTTTCTCTCTTTTCTTTTGGATTAGTGTGGCCCATGGTTTATCAATCTTATTGATTCTTTCAAAAAACCAGCTTCTAGTTTCATTGATAGGTTCTACTGTATCTCTGGTTTCTACCTCATTGATCTCTGCTCTAATCTTGATTATTTCCCTTCTTGCATGTGGAGTTGGTTTGATTTGTTGTTGATTCTCCAGTTCTTTAACGTGTAGAGAAAGCTGGTATATTCTGGATTTTTCAATTTTTTTTAGGGAGGTTTGGATGGCTATGTATTTCCTCCTTAGATCCGCCTTTGCTGTATCCCGTAGGTTTTGGACTAAAGTGTCTTCATTCTCATTGGTTTCCATGAATTGTTTAAGTTCATCTTTGATCTCCTGGTTGATCCAAGCATTCTTAAGCAAGGTGGTCTTTAGCTTCCATGTGTTTGAGTTCCTTCTGAACTTTTCCTTGTGATTGAGTTCTGGTTTCAAAGCTTGTGATCTGAGAATATGCAGGGAATAATGTCAGTCTTTTGGTATCAGTTGAGTCCTGTTTTGTGACCCAGTATGTGGTCTATTCTGGAGAAGGTTCCATGTGCACTTGAGAAGAATGAGTATTCTGTTGTTTTAGGGTGGAATGTTCTGTATATGTCTATGAGGTCCATCTGGTCCAATGTTTCATTCAATGCTCTTATTTCTTTATTAATTTTCTGCTTGGATGATCTGTCTATTTCTGAGAGAGGCATATTAAGATCTCCTACTATTATTGTATTCATATCAATATGACTCTTTATCTTGATTTATAGTTTGCTTATGTAATTGGGTGCTCCCATATTGGGGGCATAGATATTTATAATTGTTAGATCATTGTCGTGGATAGTCCCTTTAAGAATTATGTAGTGTCCTTCTGTATCTCTGACTACAGTCTTTAGTTTGAAATCTAATTTATCTGATATGAGAATCGCTACCCTAGCCTTCTTTTGAGGCCCTTTGGCATGAAAGATGCTTCTCCATCCCTTCACTTTCAGTCTGGTTGTATCCTTACGTTCAAAATGGGTCTCTTGTAGCAACATATGGATGGGTCCTGTCGTTTTATCCAATCTGCAACCCTGTGTCATTTTATGGGTGCATTTAGGCCATTCACATTTACAGTGATTATTGAGAGATAGGTTTTTATTGACATCGTGTTGCCTTTGAAGTCTTTCTTTCTGTAGATTGTTTCTATATTTCTGTTCAATGATATTCTTAGGATTTTTTCTCTTTTATAGGACCCCCCCTTAATATTTCCTGCAGTGTCGGCTTGGTGGTTGCATAGTCTTTTAAGCCTTGCCGGTCTTGGAAACTCTTTATCTATCCATCCATTTTGAATGTCAGTCTTGCTGGATAGAGTATTCTTAGCTGCATGTTCTTCTCATTTAATACTCTGAATATATTTTGCCAGCCCTTCCTGGCTTGTCAGGTCTCTGTGGACAGGTCTGATGTTATTCTAATGGGCTTTCCTCTGTATATAAGGAGCTTCTTTGTCCTAGCTGCTTTTAAGAGGGTCTGTCTTGAAACATAATTCCTCATTTTAACTATAAGGTGTCGCGGGGACTTTCGAGAATCTAAAATATTGGGGGGAAATCTCTCTGCCTCTAGTACATGAACGTTGTTTCCATTCGTGAGATTGGGAAAATTTTCATAGACAACTTCTTCCACTATACCTTCTAGACTTCTTTCTTTTTCTTCCCCTTCAGGGGTTCCAATAATTCTGACGTTGGAACGTTCCATGGCACCATTTATTTCCCTGATTCTGTTTTCGTGCCTTCTGAGCTGTTTGTTCCAGGCTTCCTCCTGATCCTTTCTCTCTATCTGTTTGTCCTCCAGATCACTAATTCTATCTTCTGTCTCAGTTACCCTAGCTTTTAGAGAATTTAGATTAGATTGGAACTCATTGAGAGCATTTTGAACATCATCCCTGGTGGCTTTCAGTTCTTCCCTAACATTGTGAACATCATCCCTGGTGGCTTTCAGTTCTACCCTAATCAATTCCGTTTGGTCATCCATGGCTTTCTCCAACCTAGCTATTGCCTGGATAATTGTTAGTCTGAATTCCTTTTCTGGCATATTGTCTATGTCGATAGCCATTAGCTCTGTTGCAGAAGGTCCATCCTCTGTATTTTTCTTCTGTTGGATATTCCTCCTCCTAGCCATTTTGGTAAGAGTTGACTGAAGAGATGCAGCTGGATTTATCGATTGTGGTGCAGTCAAGGTGCACCCTGGAACGCTTCTGTGCTATCAGGGTTCCCCACCCAAATGAGAGAAAAAGGAAAAGAAAAAGAAATAGAGAAGAAGAAAGAAAAAAAAAAGGAAAAAGAGAGAGAGAGAGAGACAGGAAAAAAAGGGAAGATAAAAGAGAAGGCTCAGCCCAAATGGGCCCCAAGGTAAGATTTATGAAGTATACAAACAAAAACAGACAAACAAAAAGACTGATAAGAGTATATGACAAGAGAAAAAAATATATATATAAGCAAAAAAAGGGAAGAACCTCATCAGAAAGAACCCCAAGTATATGATTTATATACTATCAGGACAAACACAAATTCACAGAAACACTGGCAGAAGGAAAAAATGGGAGAGTGGTTATAAATTCTCAGTGTGGGCGAGGAAGGATATTTTGATTCTTCCTGGATGTATCTTGATGTTTTTGTTAAGGGACTCAACTTTCCTAAGTTACAGGGGGATTAAAAACTGGTTTGCCTATATGGGTAGCATTGATTGATTGAGTTAGGTCCTCCTGCTCCCCTCAAGGGGGTGGGCTCTGAGGAAACTGTTTTTTTCAGGCTTTTGTTCTCTGGGGGTTTTTATGTTCTTTCATCTGTTGTCTCTTGCCTTGACAGCTTTGATGGTTTTTGGAGGTAGAGCAAACTGCACCTCGACCTCCCTCTCAGAGAGAAGTCTCAGAATGCTCTGCAGAGCTGCTGGCAGAGTCGGTTCTGAGTCACGGTCCCTGGGGATGCAGGAGCTCCTCATTGTACCCAATACCAGGGCAGTGACAGCTGTCTGGGCAGCTCTAGACTGCCAGAGAGGTTCCAAGCAGAGATCACACACTGAGATTTTCCCGCTGTCCCAGGCTGGGGATGTCTGGTTTTTCCGGATGCCAGAGCTCCAGGCTAGCACCTATGAGCACCTCTCCCAGGGGAGGGTGTGGGAAGTGTGCGTTTCAGGATTGCCGACTGGCCTGGCTCCCAGCCCCTCACGGCAGCTGGACCCCACTCGTTCTCAGGCGTGCTGGCAACTCAGGCTTGCTGACAGCTCAGGGACCGAGACCTGATTTCTCCGCCGCACTCTCTCTGGCTCAGTGCCAGGGGAGGCTATCCTGGGTCCAGGGACTTAGGTCCCTGTCCCTAAGTGCCCGATTCCCACTATTTCCCCCGCGATCGTTTGCTCTTTTTTTTTTTTTTTTTTTTTTGAGTGCTTTCAACCATACTCCAAGTTAATGCTGGTCCCCAGATGAGGGCACTCTCGTATTGGGGTATTACTTTCCAATCGGTCACCTCTGGTGTCTCCCTCCCCCTTTTGTTTATCTTCCGATATCAGTCCAATGTTCCCACTATGCTTTACCTGCCACTGGTGTCTTCTGCTCCTGTAGAGATCCAGATGTGTGTAATTCTGATCTCAGCTTGATTTCATGGGTGGTTGGAGTTCTTTGGTAGGAAATCAGCTCACTTTAGGGTACAGGTTGAAACGGCGCCTCCTCCTACTTCCCCACCATCTTGACTCCTATTCTGCCCATTTCTTGATTGGATTGTTTGTTCTTTGGGTGTTGAGTTTGCTAAGTTCCTTATAGATTTTGGACAATAGCCCTTTATCAGATATGTCGTTTACAAATATCTTCTCCCATTCTTTCAGTTGTCTTTTGGTTTTGTTAACTGTTTCCTTTGCTGTGCAAAAGCTTTCAATCTTGATGAAATCCCAATAGTTCATTTTTGCCCTTTCTTCCCTTCCTTTGGCGATGTTCCTAGGAAGATATTGCTGCGGCTGAGGTCAAAGGGGTTGCTGCATGTGTTCTCCTCAAGGATTTTGATGGATTCCTTTCTCACATTGAGGTTCTTCATCCATTTTGAGTCTATTTTCATGTGTGGTGTAAGGAAGTGGTCCAATTTCATTTTTCTGCATGTGGCTGTCCAATTTTCCCAGCACCATTTATTGAAGAGGCTGTCTTTTTTCCATAGGACATTCTTTCCTGCTTTGTCGAAGATTAGTTGACCATAGAGTTGAGGGTCTATTTCTGGACTCTCTATTCTGTTCCATTGATCTATGTGTCTGTTTTTGTGCCAGTACCATGCTGTCTTGATGATGACAGCTTTGTAATAGAGCTTGAAGTCCGGAATTGTGATGCCAACTTTGGCTTTCTTTTTCAATATTCCTTTGGCTATTCGAGGTCTTTTCTGGTTCCATATAAACTTTAGGATTATTTGTTCCATTTCTTTGAAAAAAATGGATGGTATTTTCATAGGGATTGCATTAAATGTGTAGACTGCTTTAGGTAGCATAGACATTTTCACAATATTTATTTTTCCAATCCAGGAGCATGGAACATTTCTCCATTTCTTTGTGTCTTCCTCAATTTCTTTCATGAGTACTTTAGAGTTTTCTGCATATAGATTCTTAGCCTCTTTGGTTAGGTTTATTCCTAGGTATCTTATAGTTTTGGGTGCAATTGTAAATGGGATTGACTCCTTAATTTCTTTTTCTTCTGTCTTGTTGTTGGTGTAAAGAAATGCAACTGATTTCTGTGCATTGATTTTATATCCTGACACTTTACTGAATTCCTCTACAAGTTCTAGCAGTTTTGGAGTGGAGTCTTTTGGGTTTTCCACATATAGTATCATATAATCTGTGAAGAGTGATAGTTTCACTTCTTCTTTGCTGATTTGGATGCCTTTAATTTCCTTTTGTTGTCTGATTGCTGAGGCTAGGACTTCTAGTACTATGTTGAATAGCAGTGGTGATAATGGACATCCCTGCCATGTTCCTGACCTTAATGGAAAAGCTTTCAGTTCTTCTCCATTGAGAATGATATTTGCGGTGGGTTTTTCACAGATGGCTTTGATAATATGAGGTATGTGCCCTATATCCCTACACTTTGAAGAGTTTTAATCAGGAATGGATGCTGTACTTTT
This sequence comes from Meles meles, assembly GCF_922984935.1. NCBI lineage: Eukaryota > Metazoa > Chordata > Mammalia > Carnivora > Mustelidae > Meles > Meles meles. The sequence goes on from NC_060070.1 coordinate 16,976,581, forward strand.
TCAAATGCTTATTCAACATCTATTGAGAGTATCATATGGTTCTTGTTCTTTCTTTTATTAATGTGCTGTATCACATTGATTGATTTACAAATGTTGTACCAACCTTGCAGCCCTGGAATAAATCCCACTTGGTCGTGGTGAATAATCCTTTTAATGTACTGTTGAATCCTATTGGCTAGTATTTTGGTGAGAATTTTTGCATCTGTGTTCATCAAAGATATTGGTCTGTAGTTCTCTTTTTTGGTGGGATCCTTGTCTGGTTTTGGGATCAAGGTGATGCTGGCTTCATAAAATGAGTTTGGAAGTTTTCCTTCCATTTCTATTTTTTGGAACAGTTTCAGGAGAATAGGAATTAATTCTTCTTTAAATGTTTGGTAGAATTCCCCTGGGAAGCCGTCTGGCCCTGGGCTTTTGTTTGGAGATTTTTGATGACTGTTTCAATGTCCTTACTGGTTATGGGCCTGTTCAGGTTTTCTATTTCTTCGTGGTTCAGTTGTGGTAGTTTATATGTCTCTAGGAATGCATCCATTTCTTCCAGATTGTCAAATTTGTTGGCATAGAGTTGCTCATAGTATGTTCTTATAATTGTCCATATTTCTGTGGTGTTAGTTGTGATCTCTCCTCTTTCATTCATGATTTTATTGATTTGGGTCCTTTCTCTTTTCTTTTTGATAAGTCTGGCCAGGGGTTTATCAATCTTATTGATTCTTTCAAAGATCCAGCTCCTAGTTTGTTGATTTGTTCTATTTTTTGTTTGTTTGTTTCTATTTCATTGATTTCTGCTCTGATCTTTATGATTTCTCTTCTCCTGCTGGGTTTAGGGTTTCTTTCTTATCTTTCTCCAGCTCCTTTAGGTATAGGGTTAGGTTGTGTACTTGATACCTTTCTTGTTTCTTGAGAAAGGCTTGTACCGCTATATATTTTCCTCTCAGGACCGCCTTTGCTGTGTCCCACAGATTTTGAACCGTTGTGTTTTCATTATTTCCTGGTTGACCCATTCATTCTTTAGAAGGATGCTGTTTAGTCTCCATGTATTTGGGTTCTTTACAGCTTTCCTCTTGTGATTGAGTTCTAGCTTCAGAGCATTGTGGTCTGAAAATATGCAGGGAATGATCGTAATCTTTTGATACCAGTTGAGACCTGATTTGTGACCCAGGATGTGATCTATTCTGGAGAATGTTCCATGTGCACTAGAGAAGAATGTGTATTCTGTTGCTTTGGGATGAAATGTTCTAAATATATCTGTGATGTCCATCTGGTCCAGTGTATCATTTAAGGCCTTTATTTCCTTGTTGATCTTTTGCTTAGATGATCTATCCATTTCAGTCAGGGGCGTGTTAAAGTCCCCTACTATTATTGTATTATTATTGATGTGTTTCCTTGATTTTGTTATTAATTGGATTATATAGTTGGCTGCTCCCACGTTAGGGGCATAGAGATTTAAAATTGTTAGATCTTCTTGTTGGACAGACCCTTGGAGTATGATATAGTGTCCTTCCTCATCTCTTATTATAGTCTTTGGCTTAAAATCTAATTGATCTGATATAAGGATTGCCACCCCAGCTTTCTTCTGATGCCCATTAGCATGGTAAATTGTTTTCCACCCCCTCACTTTAAATCTGGAGGTGTCTTCGCGTCTGAAATGAGTTTTTTGTAGGCAACATATAGATGGGTTTTGGTTTTTTATCCATTCTGATACCCTGTGTCTTTTGATTGGGGCATTTAGCCCATTAACATTCAGGGTAACTATTGAGAGATATGAATTTAGTGCCATTGTATTGCCTGTAAGGTGACTGTTACTGTAAGGAGACTGTTATTGTCTCTGTACCTTTCTGATCTACTACTTTTAGGCTCTCTCTTTGCTTAGAGGACCCCTTTCAATATTTCCTGTAGAGCTGGTTTGGTGTTTGCAAATTCTTTCAGTTTTTGTTTGTCCTGGAAGGTTTTTATCTCTCCTTCTATTTTCAATGATAGCCTAGCTGGATGTAGTGTTCTTGGCTGCATGTTTTTCTCATTTAATGCTCTGAATATATCATGCCAGCTCTTTCTGGCCTCCCAGGTGTCTGTGGATAAGTCTGCTGCCAATGTGATATTTTTACCATTGTATGTTACAGACTTCTTTTCCCGGGCTGCTTTCAGGATTTTCTCTTTGTCACTAAGACTTGTAAATTTTACTATTAGGTGGCAGGGTGTGGACCTATTCTTGTTGATTTTGAGGGGGGTTCTCTGCACCTCCTGCATTTTGATGCTTGTTCCCTTTGCCATGTTAGGGAAATTCTCTCCAGTAATTCTCTCCAATATACCTGCTTCTCCCCTCTCTCTTTCTTCTTCTTCTGGAATCCCAATTATTCTAATGTTGTTTCATCTTAATGTGTCACTTATCTCTCTAATTCTCCCCTCGTGGTCCAGTAGCTGTTTGTCCCTCTTTTGCTCAGCTTCTTTATTCTCTGTCATGTGGTCTTCTATATCACTAATTCTTTCTTCTGCCTCATTTATCCTAGCAGTGAGAGCCTCCATTTTTTATTGCACCTCATTAATAGCTTTTTTTTATTTCAACTTGGTTAGATTTTAGTTCTTTAATTTCTCCAGAAAGGGCTTTTATATCTCCAGAGAGGGTTTCTCTAATATCTTCCGTGCCTTTTTCAAGCCCAGCTAGAACCTTCAGAATTGTCAACATATTACCAATGTCTGTATTGATTAGGTCCCTAGCCTTCGGTACTGCCTCTTGTTATTTTTTTGGTGGTGAATTTTTCCGCCTTGTCATTTTGTCCAGATAAGAGTATATGAAGGAGCAAGTAAAATACTAAAAGGGTGATAAAGACCCCAGAAAAATGCGCTCTAACCAAATCGGAAGAGACCCCAAATTACGGGGGGGAGAAAGGGAATAAAAAGAGGTTCAGAAAAAAAAAGAAAAAAATTTTAAAAAGAAAACAAATAAAAAATATAAAAAAGAATGAAAAAGTATATATATTAGATAAACTAGTTAAAAAACGTTAAAAAAGAAAGGGTAAAAGTTTTAAAAAAATTTAGAAGAAGAAAAAAAATTGAAAAAAAAATTGAAAAAAAAATTAAATCAACCACAAGCCTAAAGAATCATGGGGAGAAAGCCATGAGTTCCGTTCTTTGCTTTCTCCTCCTCTGGAATTCCGCTGCTGTCCTTGGTATTGAACCTGCTTTCCTTGGTAGATGAACTTTGCCCTGGCTGGATTTCTTGTTGATCTTCTGGGGGAGGGGCCTGTTGTAGTGACTCTCAAGTGTCTTTGCCCGAGGCGGATTTGCACCGCCCTTACGGGGGGCCGGACTAAGTAATCCACTCGGGTTCGCTTTTGGGAGCTTCTGTTCCCTGAACGCTTTCCTTAGAGTTCCGGAGGACGGGAATGAAAATGGCAGCCTCCTAGTCTCTGGCCCGGAGGAGCCGAGAGCCCGGGGCCCCACTCCTCAGTGCGCCCCCAGAGGATAGCACACAATCACTCCCGTATCCCCAGTCTCTAGCCACGCTCTGAGCTCACCCAGCCCGCGACCAGTTCAAGGTAACCCCGAGCTTAGAGTTCAGTCCTCGGCTCTGTCTCTGTAGTCGGCTTCTCTGTTCTAACACCTGCGAGCTCTGTGACACTCTGACACCCCGGATCCTTCTCTGACCCTGCGGGACCTGGGGCCATGCTGACCCCGCGTGGGCTTCACCCCGGTTTAGTCTCTGGAGCAATGTCCCTCAGTGGAACAGACTTTTAAAAGTCCTGATTTTGTGCTCCGTTCCTCCGCTGCTTGCCGGGAGCCGGCCCCTCCCCCCACGGTCTATCTTCCCGTCGTTTTGGATTCACTTCTCCGCCAGTCCTACCTTTCAGAATGTGGTTGATTTTCTGTTTCTAGAATTGCTGTTCTTCTTCTCTTTGATCTCCCGTTGGATTTGTAGGTGTTTGCAACGTTTAGATAAGCTATCTTGCTGATCTCCTGTTTCCTGATGTAGTCTCAGCCTGCTACTTCTCCGCCGTCTTGACTCCTCCTTGCTACCATTACTTCTTGATTAGTCTTCTTTGTTCACATTAGAATTAAGTCCATTTACTCTAGCACCAAGAACCATAAGATACCTGGGAATAAACCTAACCAAAGAGATAAAGGATCTGTACTCAAGGAACTACAGAACACTCATGAAAGTAATTGAAGAAGACACAAAAAGATGGAAGACCATTCCATGCTCTTGGATCGCAAGAATAAACATTGTTAAAATGTCTATACTCCCTAGGGCAATCTATACTTTTAATGCCATTCTGATCAAAATTCCACCAGTATTTTTCAAAGAGCTGGAGCAAATATCCTAAAATTTGTATGGAATCTTTTTTTTAGACTTTATTTATTTATTTGTCAGAGAGAGAGAGCACAAGCAGGCAAAGTGGCAGGCAGAGGCAGAGAGAGAAGCAGGCTCCCCACTGAGCAAGGACCCTGATGTGGGACTGGATCCCAGGACTCTGGGATCATGACCCAAGCCAAAGGCAGTGACTTAACCGACCGAGTCACCCAGGTGTCCCTTTTTCTGGATTTTTCATCTAACTTCATAGGTTAAATCCAACCCCTTTGCTCTATTATGACTGCAGCAGAAGAAAAAGACTGCTTTTTTTAAATGAAAAATGCTTTATGAAATCTCATCAGAAAAATTTCAACTGATATGAAGTCTTATAAAGTAAAAAAGTGCCTATCCACCTCCACTGTTCCCATCTCACACCCCAGAAATAACCAATGTTAATGGTAAACACATTAAGTAATTTCCACTTTTCTCCAAAGGACCCTGTAGTGAAGTTAGAGAGGGGGCATCTTTAGCAGTGCTTGCAGGATTGGAAATTAATGCTCCTGAGGAATACTGTCCCTCCCACTTTCCCTCATTATCTCCCCCATGCAGCACATGAGCTGAGTGCTGTACTGAGTCATTCTGTACTGACCTCTCTTCCACTGTCCCAACGGCACGAGCAAGGGTCCTGTGTCCCTCTTAAGATCTCTGTGAAGACCATATGAAATCATGTTCCTGAAAGTGCTTGGCAAACTTTGAAATCATTACAATTGTTAATTAATGCTATATCCTATTATTATATGTGTTTATTTTTCATATTAATAATTATTTTATCACAGCTAGTACTTAGAAGATTTGAATGCTACCTTCAGTGTCCATTTTTATACCTTCAGTGTCCATTTTGATCACCATGACAGTTTCTCCTTATCATAAGCCTACTGGAGCTCTCTGAGGTCTATGCTGAAAGGAATCCTTATGCTGTCAAGGACATCATTAAGTGGCTTCAGTTGCATGGGGAGAATATCTCTGAGGTGGAAGAACCTGTAACCCAAAGAGGGCCACTCCCTGTAGGGCTAAGAGGTTACTATTTCAGCTTCAGACCCATGCCTATACACAACCTCATGAACTCTATGAATTTTCCTTTTCATGGAATAGCAAGAAATAATGAATTGTTTTCTTTTTTCTTTTGTATTTTTACCTTCTAGTTCTATCTCCTTCTCTGCTCTAGATCTGAAAGCAATGGGCTCCTGCATATAAGCTCTAAAACCATATATATATTCAGAAACTACTTTTCTATCCAATTATTTTGTTTCCCTCTAAAAAGGACACTGAACCATGTGGAAATTACAATGTTCATGCATCTAATCAAAAAAAAATTCTGGACATGCCAAAAAGCAAGAAATTGTGATCCATAATCAGGAGAAAAATGAATGGATAGAAACTCTGAAAAAAAGATGTAGAAGCCACTGGCAGTCAGTTACAACTCAGGTGTGGTCTCCATGGGATAAGATTTTCATAAACCTTACTATGCCATTTAAAACATTACTGCCCTGGGGCCACTAGGTTGCGCAGTGGGTTGAGCCACCCACTCCTGGTTTCCCCTGAGGTGAGGATCTCCAGGTCCTGGGATCCACCTGCGTGCGCGGTGAGATCTTGTCCAAGCTGGGCTCAGTCAGCTAGTGATTCTCCCTCCACCTCCCTCTGCCCCTCCCGCTGGTGCTCTCTCTCTCTCTCTCAAGTAAATAAGTCGTTAAAAAGAAAACAAAACGCTGTGCTTAGTTTTGTAACTGTGTATGGTGACAGATGTTGCAGTGATCCGTGAACCATATATACAAGTGTTGAATCATTATGTACACCTGAAACTAACATGTTATATGTCAAGCGTATCTCTGTAAAGGAAAAGGTTATCTGCTAAATTTAATTAAATAAAATACATCTTCACTAGATCTTACATGATCCAAGCTGAAGGCCTCTCTACACGCCATATAGAGATAGCTCATCAGGTCCTCATAATTGGATGTGTTTGGATTTCCGGTTATGTCTGTGGAAATACGACTGCAAGTGACTACTTGATTTTTATATTTTTCAACAGCGTTGCCCGCCTTGTGCTACCCAAGTGCATCTCGGGACCGAACGTGACGAGGACGTTGGAGGTGAAGGAAGAAGACTGTCTGAACTGGTTCCCCCATTCATGTCCCTTTTCTAAAGCAGACCACAAAGATATGAGCTTCCCCAAGCAGATCTCGCAGGTCAATAAAGCCGAGTGGGTTTAGACACAATTCCCCGCCCAGACGCAGAGGGGCCTCGGTCGCCCATGCACGCTCAGTACATACCCCACCACTAGAAACCCACCCAGCAGGTCTCTCTGCTGCACCCTCCCAGCTTGGAGGAGTCTGCAGAGGGCGGTGTGCGCATGTGGTCAATGCAAGCAAGGAGCTGAACTGCAGGAGAGGGGCGGGGCTGGTGGGAGGCGGGGGCGGGGCCACACGCGGGCGAGGGAGGGGGAGTTGGGCGTGGCTTGACGCGCCTCCGCCCCCGCCGCAGCCACTATTCACAGCTCGGATGCTGATCCACCCGGCGGCTGTCTAGGCGCATCAGAGAGCTCCCGGGTCTTGGCAGAGCGGCGCGGGTGTTCCCGGAAGCCTACCCAAGCACGAGCGGCAGTGCCAGGCAGGCCGGTTAGCCACTCGCGGCTGCGGTTTCCGCCAGCGACTACGCGACAAAGGCCGGAGGGCGCAACCGGGCCCCGACGTGGCCGCGCTGTGAGGCGCCGGGGCATAGTGGCCGCCGCGGCCACACCGGAGGGGCACAGGCCCCGCGCTCGCCGGCCTTCCTTGCGCTCTGCGGCCCCTCCTAGGCCCGCTGCCTCAGCTGCCGGCCAGCATGGCCTTCGCCGCCCGGGAAAGCATGGGCGCGGGGGGCTGCCACGGAACCCTGCGCTGCGCGGGCTGCGGCTGCTCTGCCCGTGGGGCGGTCCCGCCGTCTGAGCTGCACACGGAGCTCTCGGGGGTGGAGCCGCTGCTGGAGGAGTTCCGCCGGCTGCTGCAGCAGGAGCAGCCGCAGGAGGAGCGGTAGCTGGAGCTGCGCGCGGGCGTCTGGTTCCCGGAGGAGGGCTGCCCGTGCTGGAGCAGCGGCGGCTACAGCGTCAAGCCAGACCATCATCCGCAGCAAGGACTCGCTGGCTTCCAGAGCGCGCCGGAGACCGTGCGGGTCTGGCGGCAGTCCGTGGTGGAGCTCCCCAGGCGGTCTGCGTCCCCCCCCATCCCCCCACCACCACCGGCGGCTGCTGGGCTGCTGCCTCTTCAACTGCGTCGCCCCCCTCTGTAGGGTGTGCAAGTTCGCGCTGCACCCTGCTATAGCAGCTGCAGCCTCAGCCTCGCCCTGGACGCGAATGGGGAGAAGTGGGGACCTCCCTGTGCACGGGTGAGCACCCCCGCCCCAGGCCCGGCCAGACCTCCCGGTCCTGCTGCCCTGGCACCTGTTGGGTGGCGGCCCCCGGGGGAGACCCCTTGGGCAGTAAAGCCAAGTGAGAGATGAAGCATCCTCCTTCCAAGGGATTTTAGTTCGGGGCTATCCAGAGGAATGGCTTTGACTGTGAAGAGGGAGCAGAAGGCTGGCTGAGGACAAGGCAAAAGCTGGCACCTTGCACCCCCCTGGCTGCCCTAAAAGAAAAACAAATAGTTTACTTGCAGAGATCACAATCCTGCAAACAGGAGTCTCCCTTGGTTTACAAGCGTCCTAGAGATTTACAACAAAGAAGTTATCTTAACAATAGCACAATTTCCAGAGGCAAATAACTCAGTTCCTCAAGCCCTAACATCACCCTCCCCTCCATAAAACTGAAGGAGGCTGAGGTAGAAGGAAATGTAAATAAAGTTAAATTTCTTCTAAACCCAAATCTCACTAACAAGGACACTTGATAGAAGTGTGAAACTTTATCTCTAAACCTCCAAGATAGTGTCAGCAATCAATCCCAAGTATATGACCCACTGATATGCATCTAAAGGGTCTCATGAGAAGATTTTTATTAGTAGTAATAAATAACCTTTCTCCCAACAATAGCTAGCCCCTCAAGGTCCTGGAGACCTTGCTTCCAAAATTCCTTAGAGACTAACATCATCCCTTTGTCCTCACCTACAGCCACTCAGGATAGCAGGGCAGCAGCTTTCTGCCCATGGGTCTTGTCCCGTGCTTTAATAAACCACCATTTTGCACCAAAGATGTCTCAAGAATTCTTTCTTGGTCATCGGCTCTGGACCTCACCCCACCAAACCTCGCCTATGTTCTAGAACTTCACCATATGGCGCCCAAATGTGGGGCTGTGAGTCTTTACATTTGGACTCTGAGCTTCGGTGCAAAATTGGTGAGTACTTTCTCTCTTCTTCCTTTACTTTCATTTCAGGGCTTTTCAAGGAGTATGGTCTTATTGGAACGCCTGCATGTCAGTTGCTCAGGCTGTAATCCTCTAGCCCGTAGCTACTCTATGGGGAGGAGAGCGTCTGCCTTTAGGCTGTAAGTTAGTACCCTGGCCAGAACGGTAATAAGACCCAGAAACTTGATGGCCTCTCTTTATTCCTGTTCTTATATAGAGTTGTCTCTCTTGGGCACGGGACAGCCACCTAAGTCACCAGGACGGCTGCCAATCTTAAGACTCCCGTGTGAGGTTTCCTCCTGATTGATCTAATGTGATCCTCTCCACATCCCTGGTCTAGCCACTTCAGGCTGAGAGACCTCCACTGGGAGCCGGCCGAAACCAGTACCTGCTTGAATTAAAACACGACCGGGGACCGTTTCCTAGGGAAGTTGGCCGTAAGGACCACATGTGTTGGAATGTCGCATAGACCATGATGGATTTCAGTCTTTACTGTTTCATGTCAGTGTCTTCTGCTAACTACTTAAAGCTATGAAATTGGGTAATTTTCCCTTATAAAAACCTTCCTAGTATTTCCATGGGTTAAAATGGCAAAACAGTCTTCAGGACAGACAATGGTATGGCATGGCACAGTATTTTGGTCCATTCACCAGGCACCCATCGGCAGCCTAGGATGCGATGGGGAAGAGGAGGGATGCTGGCACCCCTCCAGGGCCTTTAACGGCAGGAATGCCTTCATGGGAAGGTAGAATGGTGATCAATAGCAATGTCTTGAGGGACGCCTCTGGTCGCTTTTGACACACGGGAACCTCTGACATATCCTGCTGGGGATGCCACCCAGGCGTCAGGGGTGATTTGGTAATGGGCTTTCTTTACTTTTCTGGGAGCATGGCCTCAGTAGGCTTCTTCAGTTCCCAAGGACGCTACCTTGGGGTACATTTTAACCCACTGGAAATAACTTGGATTGCAAAACTTAGAAAAGGACTGAGCTCCTGTAACACTGCATGGCCTCAGTGGGATCCATCAGTTAGATCTCCTCTGCAGGAAACAGGACAAATGGACCTAGGATACCTTCATTGCTCATAGCTAGGCCTTCATTGCTCTACACCAGGACCCCGAATTAAGGGCCTTTTGCAGAATGTGTTTGCCCAAATGAGTCAGCTAGTAAACTCCCTCCTGACATATTGGATGATAATTATGTAAATAATCATTCTTCTAGTAAACCCAGGTTGCTGGGCCACCCCCAGCAAAGGGAACTCTGAGTTTATCTCTCTCTGTTTCTCCTAATAGATATGGGGGCTTCTCCATTACTCATTTCCCATGTTAATGGCCATAACTGGAGCCAACTGGGGTTAATCTAACTTGAGACGGAGACTTTTTTTTTTTTAAGATTTTATTTATTCATTTGACAGAAAGAGATCACAAGTAGGCAGAGGGGCAGGCAGAGAGAGAGGAAGGGAAGCAGTCTCCCTGCTGAGCAGAGAGCCTGATGCAGGGCTCCATCCCAGGACCCTGAGATCATGACCTGAGCCGAAGGCAGAGACTTTAACCCACTGAGCCATCCAGGCACCCCAAGACGGAGACTTTAAGGACTATTCCCAAGCAGCTGTCCAAACTCCCTTTGTTTTGGGGAAATTCCCTGTCTTCTCTGGCCCAACTTGGACTGCTTAACCCCTCCCCCCTTGCTGGTGGGAAAGCATGGCGTCTGCTCCTCTGTTGGAGTTGATGAGCTCTAAAACCGGGAATCCTTTCTCTGCCTCCTGGCAGCACTTTGTTACTTCTGTTTCCCCCTTCTCCTCTTTCTGCACCAACGTGCGTGCGGCCTGCATGACTGGCCTCTAGACCATGCACCATGGCTCCTTCTCTCTTCACTGTCAAGAAGCAAGAAGAGCACCCCCTGGACCTAACACCCCCCACTCTGCACCTTCCCACCCGTGTCTCAGGTAAACATTCGAAGTGGAGTGGGCCCAGGGGGAACGTAAATCAGTATTTGAAGTAAGTTAAGTTTGTTGGTTTAATTAAGATAGACATGTCTTTGAAGTTACAGCAGTAAATGTGAAGCTTTTATTCTATCAAAGTTTACTGAAGGTCAAATAAACTCATGTTATCTGTTAAAATCTGTTAGCAAAGAGATGACTAAACTGATGGTTAATTGTCTGTCTCAAAGTTTTAATGGGTAATTGTTAAAGTAGCTTTCAAAATCTTTGGTAACCTAAAAGTTTAAAGTTTTGCTTGGATAACAAATAAAATTAAATTTGTTGGACATCTAGGTCTTTTCCAAATAGAATAAAGTGCTAAAGCATTGAGTACTGGATGTAGGTTTGTGCTTTTGACTTCTCACTGCAAAGAAACTCAGAATATTTAAATCTTTTGGTAAGCATGTTTTGTGCTTAACTGATTCATAAATTTGCCTTCTAAAAAATTCTGTTGTAACTGTTCACAATTGGTTAATACTTAGTCATCACTAGAGACTGAAGTGTTTCTAAGAGTATAAAATTCTGCTAAGTGTAACTAAGACTGATGGAAGTAAGGGAAACAACCCTGTGTGTGAAAAAGCAGGAGATATGTAAGAAAGATAAGGAATGGAAATGCATTTTGTTTAAAAAAAAAAAAAAGGTAATTTTGTGAGATGGTAATTAAATGAGATGGTTGTTTGGAAGGCAATGGCTTGGGACAAAGCCTGAATGCAAGGGAAAGTTGTGGAAGGTTTGTTTAGGGAAATCTTCAGGAAAGGAATTTTAGTTATGGTCAAGGCAGACTATGATTGAAATGAATGGGTTTTAAAGATACATTGGTATAAGACTGAAATTCTCTCTGTTCAAAAAAGACAAAGTTTTCGTAAATTAATCTGCTGTTAAGTAGAAAATGTAAACAGTTGTTTCCTCTTTGCCTGTCCAGAAAAACCATTTTCCACATTTTGTCTATATCAGGTCTTTAACATCCCTAATTATATTTAGGCATATACTTTAAAACCTTCTAAGATTTTAGCACTTGTCCACAAGATTTAAGTTGCAAATGACATCTCTTTAACTCATGCTTTTCATTGATATGCAAAGTTACTCAGGAAGAACTGCTAAACAAATGATAAATCTTGGGTTACATTTGGGTAAAGGCTATAACTATTCTAGACATTCTATGCATTTCCTAAAGTTTTAATGATTTGATAGATCATCACTTGATATTGCAATTATGGAAATGTTATGTGTCACAGAAATAACCTGATTTCCTTGCCAGCTAAAGTGTACACTCTTGTCTCATCAGCTCTAACCATATCCATTCTGAGTTTTTGTCATTTATAATTGTTTTAATTCTCTTCTAAAGTGAGTTTTATCTTAAAGGAGATTCATATAAAGGACTTTTAGGACAAATACAGGTATTTGATATACTTGAAAATCCTAAAACCGAAATGGGTAAGAATTTCCAGAACTAACTAAAGCTGCATTCAAACTAAACCAGAATTAGTAACACGGGACTAAATGAACTAAAAGATTATAGTGTTGTGTCTCTTAATGTTTTGTCTTATTTTAAACATTGCTGGTTCTCTAATGTTTGCTCTTACACACTAAGGAAACTTTTTTTCTTAAGATGTCTGTGACTTACAGAAATGTAAAAATATTCATTTTTAAACAAATCAAAGCATTCAACTTTTCTCTCTATCTGAACGCTCTTAAACTCAAAAAGGTCTCAGTAAGTATGCTTTCCTCCATGGCAATCAGTGATTTGCATAAGTTCAAAAAGAACTTATTCTGCTTGTAACAGGACACCATTGGAAACACTGGTTATTTTACCAAAGTTTTGACTGGAATGTCATATTTGAGAAAGACATGCATCGACTCAGATATGACCAGACAGCTTTAAGGAATTAAGGTTGACTTTATGAAACCTGGAGCCATAAAGGCCCTTGGAACTGTTGGCCTGATATCTTGTTTACAGAGTTCCCAGCAGCCTCACCAGGTGAGTAAAGAAGAGGGATTCCCCCAAATTGACTGGTGTTGCAGGCATGTCTGATGGCAAGTACTTGGCTTGGCTTCTGGCCTGGAGAGGCTACTAAAAGTTCAACCTAGAGATTCCTTATAAGATGTTCCAGCAAAGCAGATTCTAAAAGATCTATATGATCACTCACTGTTCTTGCTGAGCTTATGTAAATAATTAGGCCAAATTTGTTTAAACTGGACTTGTTTTTCAAATAAATTAGTCCTGATTTGGCCATTTCTGGAAATGAGGGTTATTTTAGAGAGAAAAATTATGTCTTAATAACACACCTTTTGTGGACTCTAGATTTCATTGTCTTTAAATGTTTGTTTACCTAAGCTAGACAACTTGAGGTAAACTTAAGAGAAGTCACACAATAGCTTGTTTAGACGCTCTTGCTTAATATTCCGTGGGGATAATAATAGAACCCCATGGCACATGATTAAACAACCAGAAAATGGGGTATAACTTAACTATCACCTTTTGTGTGACTGGAATAATGAAATTGCCTAAAAGCCAGCATACAGCACTCCATAGGATTAACTATGAATTTATGGAGATAATGGCTGACCATACTTTATGATTGGATTGGATGATGCATGTAGGACTCCCCTTATCTCCTGACAAGTTTTCTCCCACTTGCCAGTGGTCCTCTGTAACCAGGATATTGTTAAGGCTAGACCTTAGTTCTATTTATCCTAGAAGCCAACTCTATTGAGGTACAATTGCAAACAAATGGTTTAGCTAAGCATAGACTAGCCCTCCTCATTAAAAGAGCCTCAAAGCTCACTATGGGACAGTCCCTAACTATAATGACTTTTCACATCAAGCCCAGATTTGTCTTAGAAACCAAAGGCCACCAATGGATGATGGAGGCCAACTTATTAAATACTGGACAACACTTACAGATATGCCAGAAATAATACTTAAAACTCGTCAAACTTTAAACCTAGTTACCCGTATGCCTGAACCTGACCACTGTACTTCTTTCTCTATAGAGCAAAACTGTTCAGAGGTTATTGATCTTGCTTCCTCTAGTTGGCCAGATTTAAGATGCTCCTATTAAAATAGAAATGACAATTGGTTTACTGATGACAGTAGTTTTCATAAAAGGAATAAGAAAAGCTGAGTATATGCCGTAGTGCTCACTAGCACTTTGCAATTGCCAAACTTTAAAAATTAATGTTAATAGTGACTCCAAATATGCTTTCCTAGTCCTACACATTCATGGAGCAATTTGGAAAAAAGGGGATTGCTATCAAGCCATAAGTCCCCAATCAAATATGGGCCTGAGATCATAACCCGTCTTGAGGCTGTACACCTGTCCAAGGAGGTGATGGTGATTCACCTCAAAGGACATCAAAAGCATATGACCTTAGAATCTAAAGGAAACAATTTAGCAGACCATACAGCTAAAGAAGCAGCAAAAAGTAAACAGATATTAAGCCTTATACCAGTCTTAACTCCAATGGAGTCCATAACTCCAGTCTATTCAGACCAAGAAACTCATATTGCTCAAGAGCGAGGATATACTAAAAATACACGAGATTGGCTTGTTAGCAATGAGGGAAAATTTTTTATGCCTAAAAATAGTCAATGGAAAATAAGGCAGGGCTTGCATCAGACTACTCATTTGGGCAAAGATGCTTTAAAACATTTAATTAAGAATATATTTGATGGAGTAAATTTGACAGCCACAATAAAACAGGTTTGCCAATCCTGTATTGTCTGTGCCCAAGTAAATCTGGAAGGTGCAGCTCGCCCCACCTCCTTTAAAACCAGTCCAAAGGCATGGATCCTACCCAGGAGAGGACTGCCAACTTGATTTCATACAAATGCCACCTTGCAAAGGCTGTAAGTATCTATTAGTATTTGTTGATACCTTCACCGGATGGGTCGAGGCCTTTCCATGTAAAACCAAAAGAGACGTAGAAGTAACTAAGATTTTGTTGCGAGAAATTATCCCTAGATTTGGCCTTCCTCGAGCTCTTCAAAGTGACAATGGTCCTTCTTTCACTGCTCAAATAACTCAACAAATAGCCCAAGCCTTGAAAATTAAATATTTCTTACATTCAGCCTGGCATCCACAATCCTCTGGAAGGGTAGAAAAAATTAATCATACTTTAAAACGTCATCTTACTAAACTTAGTCTAGAAACCCAGGAAAATTGGGTTACTCTCCTACCAATAGGACTTCTCAGGATAAGAACTGTTCTAAAACAACCTCTAGGACTCAGTCCTTTCGAATTATTATATGGAAAATCATTTCTTTCTGTAGTTCTGCTATTAGATGACGATTATAATGCCTTACTAAATTATTCACTGGAAGCTGGTTTAATTCATAAGTTACTCAATGAGTATACTACTCGTATATTCCCCAAACCTGATTTAACTATAACTGAAAACCCACCCCATGTAAATCCCGGAGACATGGTTTACTTAAAAAGTTGGAAGTCATATAACAGAAAACCTACATCCAAAATGGAAAGATCCATATCGGGTCATACTATGTACTCGCACTGCGGTAAAGCTAGAAGGACACTCTTCATGGGTCCATATATCTAGAGTAAAATTTGTACCTCCTTCACAGGAACCCAGTGAACAAACTAACGTGACTTCTTACTCCTGTGAGCCCATAGAAGACCTCAAACTTCTCTTCAAACAAAAATGAAGGTTGTATATATTCTCTTTATCTTCCTTTCACCTATCTTAGCTGACAATTCCTTTCTGCAGTGGGCACAACATTATGCTGAACTACAAAATCAAACAGATTGTTGGATATGTGGAATTTGCCTATTTCAAGTACATCTGGGTTACCCTGGTGGGTTTCCCCTTTACAGGGCACTGATTGGCATTCTCTGCAAAATTATATTTCAGATATAATAGATGGAGACAGTACGTACCAGGATAAATCTATCACTAATCAAGATGTTTCTTCCTGGCCCATGATCAGTAAAGCATGGAATTCACCAGGACATAACCAAACTTTTTCATATTCTCAAACTATTAAAATCCTAACTAACCTTACAAGCCCACAAATTAATACCCACCGACTAGGACCCAAGTTACAAAACCCTCCTTATCACTGTACTGAAGATGGCATACATCAAATCTGGGATACATATTTGTGGCTCACACCCACGATTGGACAGCTCAGTCGAAAGGCAGTTTTATGCTGGGAACAAAGAACCAAACTTTTTCATATTCTTAAACTATTAAAATCTAACCTCACCTAGGTTCTAGAACTTCATCAATATCACATTGAACCTATTTCCTTCCTCCTTCAAGTGCATCAATTCGTCATAAACGTAAGAGAACAAACAGATGAGAATTGTAACAAAGCACCTACTTTGCCATGGTTTTTGAACCCTAGCTCTACCGCTTCCTGTCTGTGAGACAGATGGTTTAAGCTATTTGTAAGATGAGAATAAGAGGAGCCCTCCTCTCAGGGCATTATTATTGGGGTTCATGGGTTGGGTAGGTAAGGCTCCTGGAGCTGTGAGCCACACACAGTGAACATTCAATCATCATGATATTCTATTTATTACGAGGTCATTTTTCCTTTGATGGTGTTCAAACAACTCTTGGTAGCCTTGTCTTACACCCGGGCAAGACTGTGTTGCTGCCTGGGTCATGTTCTTCTAGAGAGTCTCCCAAGGAAGCCCAAACCACAAAGACTCCCTCCACATACTCACCGGTCCACAAAAGGACTTTAACAGGGAACAAATACGCACTCCTCAAAGGCTAAAGAGTCAACCAAAAGCACTTTAAGAAGGAACAGTTTTGACACTGAGAAAGCCAGAGGGTCTAGGTATTTCCTGGGAATAACAGCAAAAGCGAAAGAAGAAGAGAAGTGAAATATATCGCACCCCATAGAACCGGAACAAGGGTGAATGGCCTCAAACTGTCACCCCCATCCTCACACTCAGTCCTTCCATTCACCCAAAGCTTTGAATAAAGGACAAAAAGTAAAGGCAGCCCACAGGGCATTTTCAGGACAAAGATTCCCAGGGCTACAAATTTCCTAAGCAACACCTGGAAATAAGCTGGTGCACATGAATGAATATTCTATTGTGGTTTTGAGGATTTCTCCCAAAACGAAGGATGTAGACAGGAGAAAAACCCAGCAAATTCTAGAACTTACACCTCTAATTGAGCATGCCGGATAGGGTAATAATTCATGGCTGCTGTGTTTCAGTGATAACTATGAGCTTAAACGTAGCCTATCCTCACTTAGGTATAAATTCTTTTTACTCAATACTCAAGATCTTGAATATTTAATTGCATTTTTTTAAATTACTTATAAGGAAATGAAAAATAATCTCCCTAGGGGCAGGAAGTACATAATTCATAAAAAATAAGTCTGAGTAATTTGAGTTAGGAAAGATCTATCCTAGTAAGGGCAGAAGTTTTGAAGTTCTTTGCCTGTTCAGAAACAAACACACAACTTCTCAGACTGTAAATCAACAGCACTGTAGGCTTCCAGAATCGCAGGAGTCCGCAATCTGTCCATGCTTCTGGTCAGATGGGGCTTCAACCTGATTTACTCTCTGCTTTTCCTTAGACCATTACAGCTGGCCAGTCTGTGTATCAACTATGCCTGGCTTCTTTCTAAGAAATGGTTCTTGGAATAAGGACCTCGAAAGGCCTTACTCTGCTGACTGGGAGGTTGGATTCTGGAACTGCTGTGTGTATGGAATTTGGAATCAAATGACCTGGACTCAAACCCAGCTTTCCAGTTCCCCAGCAGGGTGAACTAGGGAGAAATACTTCATCCTTTGAGCCTTAGCTTCCTCGGTTGTAAAGTGGAAAATACCACTTGGATAGAGTCAAAGTAGGAAAATGCAAATAAATCACTTAACACACCGCAGAGCATAACATGAGCACTCCAGGAGATGTCGCTATTATGGTAAATTCTAAACATCATGGGATTTAAATACTGGTCTCTTTTGACCCATAGTTTAGCTGAACTACAAACAGAATAGATTTACTCACTTGTATATAAACAAGAAAGTATGAAGTCCTCTTCAAGGCAAGAGGCAAAGGAGTAAGGCACTGGGAAAAATTTGTAGGGCCTAGTGCCCTTGACACCAGTTGAGGGGATGAGACGCACACCTAAATAACTACAATACCAAGTAGAAAGGGCAGGGCTATAAAAGGATGTAGATAAAGTGCTACTAGAATTCAGAGAAGGAGAGGTTACAACGTAGTTAGGGGAAGACAGAGAAGACCTCACAGATGGGGGCCCTATGGTACATGTCTCTGTAATCTTAAGATTCTGACAAACAGGACTTATAAAATTATATTGACTTGAACTTTTCAGATTGAAAAAATCTACATCCTACAGTGCAAAAATTTTGGACATGCTGGATAGCATTCAAAGTCAATGTGTATCCTCTGAGCATGGTGACCAGGGCCATAAAATCAGAATCCATTGAAAACGATAATCAGGTTTGGCTTTGCCCAGAGGACAATTGGCCATTTTCCCAGTGGTCTGTATAGTAACATACTTTTGCTTTTTAAGTAATAATACAGAGAAATTTATAGTATTTTATATTTACATATGAATTTATATAAGTTCATAAATTTATATATAATTTATAATTTTATTACACTATATTATGTATTTCATATATTTATATATTATGTACTATATTCTATACTATATTACATATGATTCATAATTATATATTTATAATTTATAAATTTTATTTATATATAAATTTATATTATATTATTAAATAATATTATTTCTAAGAAATACTACAGAGAGGAGTGCCTGGCTGGTAGAGCATGAACTCTTGATCTTGGGGTTGTAAGTTCGAGCCCCATGTTTGGTATAGGGATTACCTAAGAAAAAAGAGGGGCGCCTGGGAGGCACAGTCAGTTGAGCTTTCTACTCTTGATTTCAGCTCAGGTCATGATCTCAGGGTTGTGAGGTCAAGCCCTGTGGTGGGCTCTGCACTCAGTAAGGAGTCCGCTTGAGATTCTCTCTCTCCCTCTCCCTCCCCCTCTACCCTTCCTCCTGCTCGCGCTCTCCCTATCTCTCTCTCACTAAAAGAAAGAAAAGAAACAGAAACAGAAAGAACACAGAGAGATCTTGTGTACACTTTACCTACTTTACCCACATCTTGCCAAACTGAGATATCAATAATAGTCTTCCCTAGTTTAGGAAGGAGAGAAGGGCAGTAGGAGAAGAAACAAGAAAGAAACAGTAGTAATCCTTCGTCTGTAGAAACTCTGCATTATGGCCAGGTGTCGAGAACATTGGCTCATGTTCTCGGGTGCTCTCATCCAGCTCTCGGTGCAAACAATGAGAACGTTGGTCTTATTCTCTTTCTCCTATATGTATTTTTTACCCTAACACTTAGAAAATGTTTGTAAAATACTTTAAATCCTTTTCAATGTCATATAAATATGAGAAGATGTCTGGAAGGATTACCTGGGGGCTTGAAGGGAAAATATCCATCTCACTGTTCTAAATATTCCAAATATGTGATTTCAAGGAAAGACGCCCTTTGTTAGCTAAATGAGTAACAAGGGTCAGGAGGGGATATTAGTCTGAATAGATCTAAACTTAAGCGCACCTAGGACTTCGAAGGTTATCACCATGGTCTGGATCTGGGCCAGTGTTTCCAACCTCAGAAAGGAGGTGCCTAGGAAGGCAGAGAGAGACATCCAAAGCCCAGGTGGATGCTTGGCCTCTTCGACAGGGGATGCTCTGTCCTTCCAGCCCCAGCATTGAAAAGAGGCTTCCCAAACAAACCCTGGGTCCTCAGAGTTTCAGTTTGATACTAGTGTGTTAAATGTGGACACCCAAGGGGCTCGGGCTCAGGCCTGGGTGATGGTAGAGCCCACGAAGATGACCCATCGGGATCCCTTGCTTCAGGGCCTCCCTGGTGTCTTTATTTTCTTATTTTTTTTTAAAGATTTTATTTATTTATTTGACAGACAGAGATCACAAGTAGACAGAGAGGCAGACAGAGAGAGAGGAAGGGAAGCAGGCTCCCCGCCAAGCAGAGAGCCTGATGCGGGGCTCGATCCCAGGACCCTGGGATCATGACCTGAGCTGAAGGCAGAGGCTTTAACCCACTGAGCCACCCAGGCGCCCCCTCCCTGGTGTCTTTAAATCTCCATTCGCTTCACCTCCAGCTTGCTCCTATGGCCTGCTCAGGGTCGCCCTGACCTTGCAAATGTCATTCTGTTCAGTCCTACAGTCTGCCCTCTCCTCTCATGTACCTTGGCAGCAAAGCCCTCATCTGTTGGCTTTCTGCAGCCTTAGGTCTTCTCTGCACTCAGGCAGACCAGCTGGGACAGCTTCTCTCCCTTGCAGCAACTTACTCAGGGCCGCAGGGCTCAGTGTGGTCATCATCGGCCCATGTATCCATGTGTCCCAAGAAGCAATAAGTAGTGGTCTCACCTGTTACATTGCTGCCCCCTCGCAAGGCCTCCCTGGTTCAGGGACAGAGAGTGAGAATCCAACACCTGCACCAGCCTTACCACCGCCTGCCCCTACAGTCATTGCTCCCCTTGGCTCAACCTCACACTCCTTCAGCCACAGGGAGAAGTCACAACTGACACTTACAATCATGTGGACAGAGATGGGAGGGGAAGTTTCCAGAAGAAAGAGATGCTGGGCCCCAAGCCCACTGGAGTGCAAATCTCTTGACCACTGCAGTGACTCAGGCTAGAGACAGGGTGGGCTCAGACCAGAAGGGGCTCAGAGCAGGGCGGTGATAGTGACAGGAGACATGATCAGAAGTGGTTAAATTCTGGGGGCACCTGGGCACCTGGTTTTGCAGGTTTGGTGCCCCAGTGGACACACAACTGCACCCCGACATTCAGCCTGACAACCCTGTGTCAACTCAGGCCCCTGGGGATCTGGTCTCAGCACCCACAGATAGGGCATGCCATGGCCCTAGGCCCTAACCCTAACCCTTGGTTGGGTTTTCAGGCATCTGTCCCCAGAGGCCTGGCCTCAAATCCCCCCATATTGGGGACCAAGGAAGTAGAACACAGAACTCCTCCTACCCCTCAGAAGGAAAACTTGCTATTTGGGCCCCAGCAAACCGTCAGAACTTGAAGAAATTCATGCCCCATTAAGGCAGCCAACACCGTCAGTGCCCCCATGGACACACAACTGCAGCCCAATGTTCAGCCTGACAACCCCCTGTCAACTCAGGCCCATGGGGATCTGGCCTCACACCCACATACCGGCATGCCATGTCTCTAGGCCC
The DNA here is from genome assembly GCF_922984935.1 of Meles meles. Lineage (NCBI taxonomy): Eukaryota > Metazoa > Chordata > Mammalia > Carnivora > Mustelidae > Meles > Meles meles. Next base: position 16,997,440 of record NC_060070.1, read on the forward strand.
TACTCCTATCCCTAAGTTGGTTTTTCAGGCACCCATGCCCAGAGGTCTGGCCTCAAATTCCTGTTTACTGGGGACCCCTGAGCCACAAAACTGGCTCCTCCTTGCCTCCAGAGGGAAACCTTGCCATCAGGAGCTGCACAGCCCCCTCAGAGTGGGAGAAACCTTCATGGCCATCTAAGGTCACAGCCACATTCAGGGCTCTCATGGACACAAACTCAAGCCTAAGATACCTCCTGACAGCCGCGCTAAACTCAGACCCTGGGGAGCTCACCTCCATGTCCCCACATCAGGCCTCCATGCTTTAGGCCATAACCCTATCCATAGCTTGCATTTTCAAACTTCTGTCCCCAGAGTCCTGGCCCCCAAAAACTCCAGACTGGGGAAACAGGAGCCACACTGCAGGACATCTCCTGCCCCCCAGAAGGAAACTGTGCCATTTGGAGGTGTGCTATGCACTCACAGTAAGAGAAAAATGCATGGCCCCCAACACCTCCCCATGATTCAGGGCCTCCCTGGACACAATCCCACAGCTTGAAACTTATCTTGAACCCTGTTTTCAACTCAGCCCACACCCCACAGCCCAGGAGTTCACACCAGAGCCAAAAGATCAGGACTCTTGTGCCCCTAGGCCCTAACCCTAACCCTTGGTTGAGATTTTAGGCATCTGTCCCCAGAGGTCTAGTCTTGATTCCCTCTATGTGGGGGAACCTGAGCCACAAAACAAAAATCCTCCTGTACCCCAGAAGGAAAACTTGCTATTTGGAGCTGCGCCAAAACCTCAGAGCTCTAAAAACCTGCATACCCCACGAGGCCACCACCATCTTTGGCGCCCCCCCAAACACAAACCCGCAGGAAGACAGCCTGATAACCCCATGTCAACTCAGCACCCCAGGAGGCTAGCTTCAGGGCAGGCAGATCTGGCCTGCCATGCCCCTAGGCCCTAATCCTAACCCTATGTTCGGTTTTCAGACATCTGTCCTCAGAGGCCTGGCCTCAAATCCTTCCATATTGGGGACCACAGAGGCAGAACACGAACTCTCCATGCCCCTCAGAAGGAAACCTTGCTATCTGGGGCTCAGCAAACCCTCAGACTTGGAAAAACCCGCATTCCCCATTAAGGCAACCAACACCATCAGCGCCCCCGTAGACACAAAACTGCACCCTGACATTCAGCGAGAGAAACCAGCATCAACTCAGACCCTTGGGGATCTGGCATGCCATGCCCCTAGGTCTAACCCTAACCCTAGTTTGCTTTTTCAGGCAATCATCCCCAGAGGCTTGGCCTCAAATCCCTGCTTACTGGGGACTCCTGAGCCACAAAATTGGACTCCTCCGTGCCTCCAGAGGGAAACCTTGCTCTTAGAAGTTGCGCAAACCCCTCAGAGCAAGGGAAACCTGCACGGCCCTCTCAGGTCACAGTCACATTCGAGGCTCCCATGGACACAAACTTGAGCCTGAGACACAGCCTGACACCCGCCCTAAACTTAAACCCCGGGGAGCTCACCTCCGCTTCTGCACATCAGGCCTCCACGCCCTAGGCTCTAATTGTACACATGGCTTGCATTTTCAGACTTCTGTGCCCAGAGTCCTGGCCCACAAGCCCAAAGGACTGGGGACTTCAGAGCCATACCACAGGACTCTGCCTGCCCTCCAGAAGGAAACCAGGCCATATGGAGCTGCATAAAACCTCCAGATTAGGAGAAGCTCGCACAGTTCCTGAGGCTACCCCACTTTCGTAGGTCACCGTGGATCCTAATGCCCAGTCTGACACAGCCTGAGCCACGATCTCCAGTCAGCCACCCAGGTAGATGGTCCCAGAGTGAGCAGATCAGAACTGACGTGGACCTGGCCCTCATCCTATCCCTAGCTTCGGTTTTCAGGAATCTGTTCCCAGAGGCCTGCTAATAAATCTCTCCATATGGGGGATCCCTGAGCCACAAGACAGAACTCCTGCTCCCGAGAAGAAAACTTTGCTCTTCGGAGCTGTATAAAACCCTCAGAGGAGGAGAATGCTGCCTGGCCCCTGAGCACACCCCAACTTTCGGAGGCAACTCTGGACACAAACCCTCATTGTGACTCTCAGCCTGAACCCTATATTCAACTCAGCCCCCCTCAGTACCTCTCCCCAGAGCCAGCATTTCAGGCCTGTCATGACCCTAGGCCCTAATCCTAAACTTAGGTAGGGTTTCCAGGCTCCCATACCCAGAGACCTGCTCTCGAATCCCTCCATATTGGGGACCCCTGGGTAATAAAACTGGATTCCTCCTGTCTCACAGAAAGCAACCTTGCTATTTGGAGCTGCACAAAACCCCCAGAGCGGGAGAAACCTCCATGGCCCCATGAGACCTCCCCCACATTCGGCGGCCCTAATTCGTGGACACAAACTCCAGCCAGAGCGACCGTCTGATACTCGCCCTGACTTTGGGTCCCGGGGAGCTCGCCTCAGCGTCTGCAGATCGGGCCTGCCATGACCTAGGCCCTAACTCTAACACGGCTTCGGTTTTCAGACTCCTGTCACCAGAGTGATTCCATAAGCCATCCAAACTGCAGACTCTGGAGCCACACCACAGGACTCTGCCTGTCCTCCAGAAGGAAAAAGTGTGCTGTAGAGCTGCACAAAACCCCCAAGTTAGGATAAACCTCCATGCCCCCCAAGGCCGCCTCACTTTCATAGGCTGCCCCGGACACTAACACACAGTCTGACACAGACTGAGCCACGATCTCCAGTCAGCCACCCAGGTAGATGGCCCCAGAGCCACAGACCATACCTGACATGCCCCTAGGTCCTAGCCCTAACCCTAGCTTGGGTTTTCAGAAATCCGCCCCCAGAGGCCTGGTCTCGAATTCCTCCATATGGGGGACACTTGAACCACAAAAGAGAACTCCTCCTGCCCTGTGGAAGGAAACTATTTGAAGTTGTGTAATTCACACAGAATTACACAGTTGTATAATTCTCCTCAGAAGAGGAGAATTCTGCATAACCCCTGAGGCCCCTTCTGTCCGGAGGCAGCCCTGGACAGAAACCAACATTGTGACTCACAGCCTGAGCTTGGTTTTCAACTCAGCCCCCTGGGTAGCTCGACCCAGAGCCAGCAGATCAGGCCTGCCTGGTGCCTAGGCCCTAATCCAAACCTTGGTTTGATTTCCAGGGATCTATACCCAGAGCCCTGCTCTCAAATCCCTCCATATGGGGGACCACTGAGCCATAAAACAGGACTCCTCCTGTCCCACAGAATGAAACCTTGCTATCTGTAGCTGCACAAAACCCCCAGAGCTGGAGAAACCTCCATGGCCCCATGAGGCCACCCCCACAATTGGCGGCCCTCGTGGACAGAAACTCCAGCCTGAACAACTGCCTGACACTCGCTCTACCTTCAGATCCCGGGGATCTCACCTCGGCATCTGCAGATCGGGCCAGCCATGCCCTAGGCCCTAACCATTACCCTAGCTTGTGTTTTCAGGCTTCTATCCCCAGGCTCCTGGTCCCCAAGCCCCCAGACTGGGGACACCTGAGACTCACACCAGCTGCCTAGGGTGAAATGGTGCCATTTGGAGTGGCACAGAAACCTCAGAGAGGGAGAAACCTTCATGCCCCCCGATGCCATTCCCAGCATCTGCACTGCCCCGGACACAAACCACGGTGGTGCCACCTGATGCCCACCATCAACTCAGCCCAGCGGGGAGCCCGCCTCCGCACCGGCAGATTGGGCCTGCCATGTCCCTAAACCGAAACTCTAGCCCTAGTTTGGGTTTTCAGGCTTCCATCCCAAGAGGCCTGGCCCCAAGTCCCCCGGGTTAAGGACCCTTGAGTGATATCCCAGGACTCCACCCACCACACGGTAGGAAACTGTGCCATTTAGATCAGTTTCAAACCCTCAGAGTGGGGGGAAACTGCATCCCCCCTAAAGCCACCCCCACAATTGGCGGCCCCCCTGGACATAAAGCCAGATTCTGCCACGCCACCCGATGAATGCCCTTAACTCAGCCCTGAGGGGAGCCCTCCTCAGCACCAGCACACTGGGCCTGCCATGCCGCTAGACCCTAACCCTAATCCTAGTTTGGGTTTTCAGGCTTCCATTCCAAGAGGCCTGGCCCCAAGCCCCCTCGATTAAGGATCCCTGAGTGACACCCCAGGACTCCGCCTGCCATGTGGCAAGAAACCTTGTCATTCGGAATTGCACCAGACCCTCGGGGGGGGGGGGGGGGAGAAAATTGCATGCCCCCCTGAAGCTACCCCCACCATTTTTAGAGTCCTGGCTATAAAGTCGGATTCTGCCGCGTCGCCGGGTGCATGCCCTCAACTCAGCCCTGAGGTCAGCCGCCTCAGCACCAGCAGATCCAGCGTGACATGCCCCTAGGCCCTAACCCTAGTTTGGGTTTTCAGGCTTTCATTCTGATGGGCCTGGCCCCATTCTCCCCGGATTAAGGAACCCTGAGTGACACCCCAAGACTCTGCCCACCACACGTTAGGAAACTGTGCCATTTGGAGATGCGTCAATTCCTCAGAGAGGAAGAAATCTGCATGCCTCCTCAAAACCACCCCCTCCATGGTGGTCCCCCGGCAATAAAGCCAGATTCCGTTGCACCGCCAGATGGATGCCCTCAACTCAGCCCTGAGGGGAGCCAGCCTCAGCGCTGGCAGATCGGACCTGCCACGCCCCTAGGCCCTAACCCTAGGTGGAGTGTACAGGCTTCCGTGCCCAGAAGTGTGGCCCCCAAGCCCGCCAGATTGGGGATCCCTGACACTCACCCCAGGACTCCACTTGCTGCCCAGAGTGACACGGTGCCATCTGGAGTTGAGCAAAACCCTCAGAGAGGGAGAAATCTGCATGTCTTGTGATTCACCCCCAGCTTCTGCGGCCTCCCTGGACACAAACCTGGAGTCTGTCATGCCACCTGACGACTGCCCTCAACTCAGCCCACCATGGAGCCTGCCTCAGCTCCAGCAGATAGGACCTGCCATGCCCCTAGGCCCTATCTCTAAATCTAGATTTTGTTTTCAGGCTTCAATCTCGAGAGATCTGCCCCCATGGCCCCCAGATTAAGGACCCCTGAGGGATACCCAAGGACTCTCCCTGCCATGCAGGAGGAAACCATGCCATTTGGAGCTGCTCAGAACCCTCAGAGAGGGAGAAACCTGCATGACTCCCTAAAGCTACCACTATCATCATTGGCCCCCTGGCCACAAACCCTGATTCTACCACACCGCTGGACACATTCCCTCAATTCAACCCCAAGGGGAGCCTGCCTCAGCACCAGCAGATCGGGCCTGCCATGCCCCAAGGCCATAATCCTAAACCTAAGTTGCATTTTCAGGCTTCCTTCCCCAGGGGCTGGTCCCCCAAGCCCACTAGATTGGGAACCCTGGATCCACACCATGGGAGTCCACCTGCCACCCAGTGGGAAACCAGTCCATTTGAGACTGTGCAGAACCCTCAGAACCTGAGAAATATGCATGCACCCCTGAGGACTCTCCCACACTCTCCAGCCCCCCGCTACAAACCCAGAGTCTGATGCACCACCTGACCCCCATCCTCAACTCAGCCCCTCAGGGAACCCACCTCAGCACCAGGAGTTCCGGCCTGCCATGCTCCTAACTCAGCTCTCCTCAGGGACCCCTGTCAGCTCTAGGCAGACCTGGAGTTCCCATCTGCCACAAAGCTTTGGGATCCCCCCTCCTTCTTCTAAATTTATACTGGCCCAAGGCTTTCATGAGAAAGGGGGAAGGCTACCTCCTGAATGCTTAAAACCTCCTTTCCTCTTCTGCCATAATTCTCTCCACTTACCTTGTACCTGGGCCAACTGGAAGGAACATATCAGTGGGACATGGACATGCTCTGAGATCTGAATCTTTCGTGGCAGCTTTCCGAGGGCTCTTTATGCGATCAGAAACTAGCGTAGCCTACCACAGTGTGTTTGAAAGTGCTCATCTACAGAAGAGGAGAGCGAAAGTCACTCCATTTTTACCTCACTCTCATGAAGCACAACGTGGTCTTCTTCTTTCTTCATTGACTTCAATTCCAATTCGTTTCCATGCAGTGGTAAGTCCTTTGCTTCAGGGGTAGGATTTCATGATTCCTCAGCTGCATGGAACACCCAGAGCTCATCACAACAGGTGCCCTCCCTAATAGCCGTCACCCATTGAACCCTTCCCCCCACACCCCTGCCCTTTAGCAACCCTTGGTTTGTGCTCAGAGGTGGAGTCCGTTTCCTCATTGGCCTTTCTCCCCTCACTATGTTCATCTGTTTTCTTTCTGAAATTGCACAGGAATCAAGTCATAGGCTATTGGTCTTTTCTTACTGATTTTGCTTGGCTGAATCCACTCTAGATCCATCCACATCCTTACAGATGGTTAAGATTTCATTCTTTTTGAAGCTGGATCCTATTCCATTCAGAAGATGTGGAATGGATATATATATATATATATATATATATATACACACACACACATATATATATACATATATATATATATATAAAATCACTCATCGCTGAATGGACATTGGGACTCCCTCCATCGTTTTGCTATGGTTGATAATGCTGCTATAAACATCACGGTGCTTGTACCCCATTGGGTGTGCATTTTTGTGACCTTTGGGGAAATACCTAGGAGGGCAATGGTTGGATCCTAGGGTTGTTCAGTTTTTCGCTTTTGGAGGAACCACCATGTTCTTTTCCAGAGTGGCCGCAACAGCCCGCATGCCCACCGACAGTGCAGGAGGGTTCCACTTTAAGCAGAACATTCCCTGCCAGCAATTTCCTAAGAAGGAAATGGAAAACCTGTGCAATAATACGACTCACCCAGGGTCAGGCAAGCAGCCACAGAAATTCACCCCAGGGTTCCTGACACCAAGCCCCTTGAAGCCACCACAATGCCTCTATCCAGGGTAATTCCCAAAGACTCCCCTTCTGACTTCACCACCCATGAAACTCAGAGAATGTACAGCATGTTCAACTATCCAGGTGGTCCACTGAGTGAAACTGGAAAGTCAAGCTTCCCTTTTCAGTCGTCCAAGGCTCCTTGGAACCATTTTGAATTTTCTGCCCCCTTTGGAACACTTTGGATGGAAAGATGAATCCGTTAGGATACATCACCTTTGACAAAGGAAAAGACACCATCCAAGTCTCTATGTGACCACAAACAGCTACCTTTCTAGATGCCGGCCCCTCCCCCACAGCCTAGGCCCAGAGGAATAAACTGTCAGATGAAGGAACACATTCTATGTTCAAGACACAAACACAGTCAATCTCATCTTCCCTTTCAAATCCAAGGGTTTGCCTAGGAAAGAGATGTTATAAATACCTTTGTAAGCCAGAAATAAATAGAGAAAATGAGATCCCCTGGCAGGTGCTCCCTGCAGGGAAACTCAGGAACTCTGGCACCCACTCTGGATGGCTGACAGCTGCTTCAGTGTGACTTTGTGGCTCCACTGAGACAAGAGAAAAGCCCAGGAGGTTTGGGGAGAAAGAGAAATTTTACCTCACGTCCTGACATGGATGTGACCTTGCGTCCAATGGACCTGCTATTTTCTCTGACTGCTGATGTCCTGGGACAGGATACATGACTGACTCAGACACTGATTTCCAAACTTCAGGTCTCGTGGAGCCAGAGTGAAGAAGGGTTGTCAGGTGGGGATAAGCAGGCACCTCCCACCTAAGGCCTGCACACCTGCTCTGATTCCTGGGAGAAGGAGAGACACATGCTTGTTTCTTAAGTGGTAATTAACTTCCTTCTAAAGCTGACCAATGCCCTTGTCCTTTTTGGAGAAGTAAATATACTCTTCCAAACAAACACTCAACTCCTCGGTTCCAAATCCACTATGAGCTGGGTTTGGTTCCCCCCGGCTCCAGACCCTCACTGGGAGGACCCTCCTGAGCCATCCTGACAGCGCATTACTACCAAACCTGGGAAACGGGGCACAGTGCTGAGTGGGGGCCCAGCTCCAAGGGTTGTTACCACCACTCTTAAGCCTGGGGAAACAGTCTTGAGCTCACCACTCCCTCTTGTAAAACCAAGCTACAGGGGCGCCTGGGTGGCTCAGTGGGTTGAGCCTCTGCCTTCAGCTCAATTCATGATTCCAGGACCCAGGGATTGAGCCCCACATGGGGCTCTCTACTCAGCAGGGAGCCTGCTTCCCACCCCCCCCCCCCGCCTGCCTCTCTGCCTACTTGTGATCTCTGTATGTCAAGTAAATAAATAAAATCTTTAAAAAAACAAAAACAAAAAAGCAAGCTACAATGCCTCACCTTTCAGACTCTCTCACCCAGCACCTCACCACTGCCCTCAGAGCCAACAGACTGCCCTGACTCCTCTTCTGGTGTGTTTCCCACTGCAGCTCGCCACTGCCTCCAGCGGTGGCAAGCAGCATTGCGGTGCCTCTCAGGATCTCTCCCACCACAGCTCACTACTCCCTCCAGTGGCGTGAATCAGCACTGCCAGGCCTTCCAAAGATTCCTAATACAGTTCACAATGCCTGCACAGGTCTCAAGTCACACTGGCAATGCCCCTCCAGATTGGGGACCTCTGAGCCACACTCCAGGACTCCACCTGCCACTCAGGAGGAAACCGTGTCATTCGAAGCTGCGCAAAACGCTCAGAATGGAACAAACCCACATGCACCCCTGAGGACACCCCCAACGTCAACGGCCCTCTCTAGCCAGAAACTCACAGCCTGACATGCTTCCCAACCCCCAGGCTCAACTCACCCCGTGGGGATCCCGCCTCAGCACTGGCAGATCAGGCCTGCCATGCCCTTAGGCTCTAGCCCTAACCCTAGTTTAGCTTTTCAGGCTTCTGTCCCTAGGAGCCTGGCCCCCAAACCCTCCAGATTGGGGATCCCTGAGCCACACCCCAGACACATCTAGTGAGAAAACACTCTAGCTGTGGGTGCCAGCACGGCCAGAACACCACCCAATGCTGGCTAATTCTCAAAAGCTTTCTGCCCAAATCGATATTGATTTGGGCAGAAAGCTCATGAGACTTGGCCGGAAAACCCCCGGCGAACTCGCTTCTCTGGTGCAGGCCCCCAGGGCCGCCGCCCGGACCTGGCCTGGGGTCCCAAGTGGTCGCGGCCCAAAGCCTGCAAGAAAGCCCTCTATGAGGCAGGCACGTGTGAGGCCAATGACTCCCACTGCTCAACCCCTGGGGTGCCTGTCCCAGTGCTGGTGGTTCGGGCCTGCCTTGCCCCTAGACCCTGGCCCTAACCCTTTTTGGGTTTTTAGGCTTCTGTCCACAGGGTCCTGTCCCCTGAACCCTCCAGAGTGGGGACCCCGGTGTCATCGCCTGGAGTCTACCTTCCACCCAGGAGGAAACAGTGCCATTTGAAGCTGCACAGAAGCCTCACACCAGGAGAAACCCACATGCATCCCTGATGCCTTGCACTTAGAACCCTGGCCAAAAAACCAGAGCATGGCACAATGCTTGACCCTGTCCTCGATGCAGCCCCCCTGGGAATCCCGCCTCAGCGCAGGCAGATCAAGACTGCCATGCCCCTGGGCCCTAACACAAGCCCTAGGTTGGATTTTCATGCATCATCCCCAGAGACCTGGCCCCCAAGCCTTCCATACTGGGGACCCCTGAGCCACACTCCAAGACACTGCCAGCCACCCAGGAGGAAACCATGCTCATCGGAGCTGTGCAAAACCCCCAGAGCGGGAGAAACCTCCATGGCCCCATGAGGCCATCCCCACATTTGGTGGTCCTCATGGACACAAACTCCAGCCTGAGTGACCACTTGACACTCCCCTAACTTCAACTCCTGGGGAGCTCAACTCAGGATCTGCATATTGGGCCTGCCATGCCCTAGGCCCTAACACTAACCCTGGGTTGTGTTTTCAGACACTGTCCCCAGAGTCCTGGCCCACAAACCCTCCAGACTGGGGAATCTGGAGTCACACCACAGGACTCTGCCTGCCCTCCAGAAGGAAACCATGCCCTATGGAGCTGCACAAACCCCCAGATTAATGGAAACCTGCACAGCCCCCGAGGCCACCCCAATTTCGTAGGCCACCCTAGACACTAATGCACAGTCTGACACAGCCTGATCCAGACCTCCAGTCAGTCACCAAGGTAGATGGCCCCAGAGCCAGAAGATCAGACCTGCCATGCCCCAAGGCTCTAATCTGGCCCCTAGCTTGAGTTTTCAGGCATCTGTCCCCAGAGGCCGGGTTTTAAATCCCTCCATATTGCAAACCCCTGAACCATAAAACCAAACTACTCCTGCCCCAAGGAAGGAAACCTTACTATTTAGAGCTTCATAAAACCCTCAGTAGAGGAGAATTCTGACTGACCCCTGAGGCCACCCCCAATTTTGTAGGCCTCCCAGAATACTAATGCACAGTCGGAGCCCAGATCTCCAGTCAGCCACCCAGGTAGATGGCCCCAGAGCCAGCAGATCTGACCTGACATGTCCCTAGGCCCGAATCCTATTCCTAACTTGGCTTTTCAGGCATCTGTCCCAAGGCCTGGCCTCAAATCCCTCTATATGGGGGACCCCTGGGCCACAAAACAGAACTCCTCCTCTCCCGTGGAAGGAAACCTTGCTATTTGGAGCTGTGTAAAACCCTCAGAGGAGAATCCTGCATGGCCCTGAGCACACCCCTACTTTCAGAGGCCACCCTGGACACAAACCCACATGGTGACCATAAGCCTGAGCCATGTTTTCAACTCAGACCCCTGGGTAGCTCACCCTAGAGACAGCAGATTTGGCCTGCCATGTCCCCACAACCTAACATAACACCAGATTGGGTTTCTAGGCATCCATACCCAGAGACCTGCTCTTGAATCCCTCCATATGTGGCACCCCTGGGCCATAAAACAGGACTCCATCTGTCCCACAGAATGAATCCTTGGTATTTGGAGCTGTGCAAAACCCCAGAGCGGGAGGAACTTCCATGGCCCCATGAGGTCACCCCCACATTCGGCGGCCCTTAGGGATACAAACTCCAGCCTGAGCAACCGCCTGATATCCGCCCTAACTTCAGATCCTGGGGAGCTCGTCTCAGCATCTGCAGATCATGCCTGCCATGCCCTAGGCCCTAACTCTAACCCTAGTTTGGTTTTCAGACTTGTGTCCTAAGAGTATTGGCCCACAAGCCCTCCAGATAGGTGACTCCAGAGCCACACCACAGGACTCTGCCTGCCCTCCAGAAAGAAACGATGTCTATGGAGCTGCACAAAACCAATGGATAGAAGAAACCTACATGGCCCCCGAGGCCACCCCACTCTTGTAGGCTGCACAGGACACTAATGCAGTTTGACACAGTCTGATCCCAGATCTCCAGTCAGCCACCAAGCTAGATGGCCCCAGAGCCAGCAGATTGGACCTGACATGCCCCTAGGCCCAAATCCTAGCCCTAACTTGGCTTTTCAGGCATTTGTTCCCAGAAGCCTGGTCTCAAATCCCTCTATATAGGGAACCGCTGAGCCACAAAACAGAACTGCTCCTGCCCCTGAGAAGGAAATCTTGTTATTTGGAGCTGTGTAAAACCAATAGAGGAGGAGAAGTCTGCATTGCTCCTGAGACCACCCCCACTTTCGGAGGCAGCCGTGGACACAAACCCACATTGTGACCCAGCCTGAGCAACATTTTCAACTCAGCACCCTGTGTAGCTCGCCACAGAGTGAACAAATCAGGCCTGTCATGCCCCAGGACCTACTCCTAACCCTAAGATGGCTTACCAGGCATGCATACCAAGGCTCTGCCCTCAAATCCCTTCATGTGGGGGACCGCGAGCCATAAAACAGGACTCTTCCGGTCCCACAGAATGAAATCTTGCTATTTGGAGCTGTGCAAAACCCCCACAGTGGGAAAAACCTCCATAGGCCCATGAGGTCACCCCCACATTCAGCAATTGTGGATACAAACTCCAGCCTGAGCGACCTCCTGACACTCGCCCTACCTTCAGATCCCTGGGAGCTCGCTAAGCATCTGCAGATCAGGCCTGCTATGGCCTCGGCCCTAACCCTCACCCTAGGTTGGGTTTCAGACCCCCATCCCCAGAGTCCTGGCCTACAAACTCTCTAGATTGGAGTCACACCACAGGACTCTGCCTGCCCATCAGAAAGAAACCATGCCCTGTGGAGCTGCACAAACCCCCAGAAAAAGGGAAACCTGCATGGCCCTGGAGGCCACCCCACTTTCATAGGCCACCCTGGACATTAATGTGCCGTCTGACATGCCCTGAGGCCCTATACCAGTCAGCCACCCACGTAGATGGCCCAAGAGCCAGCGGATCTGACCTGCATGTCCCTTGAACCTATCCTATCCCAGCTTGGGTTTTCAGGCATCTGTTCCCAGAGGCTTGGTCATGAATCCCTCCATATGGGGACCCCTGAGCTATGAAACAGGATTCCTCCTGTCCCCTAAAAGGAAACCTAGCTATTTGAAGCTGCACCAAACCCCCAGAGCAGGAGAAACCTCCATGGCCCCATGAGGCCACCCCTACATTCGGCAGCCCTCATGGACAGAAACTCCAGCCTGAGTGACCACCTGACACTCACCCTGACTTCAGATGCTGGGGAGCTCACCGCAGTGTCTGTAGGTCGGGCCTGCCATGCCCTAGGCCCTAATGCTAAACCTAGCTTATGCTTTCAGACTTCCATCTCCAGACTCCTGGTCTACAAACTCTCCTGACTGGGGACTCCAGAGCCACACCACAGGACTCTACCTGCCCTCCAGAAGGAAAGTGAGCAATATGGAGGTGTACAAAACTCCCAGATTAGGGAAACCAACATGGGCCTTGAAGCCACCCCACATTCATAAGCTGCCCTGGACACTAATGCACAGCCTGACACAGTCTGACACAGCCTGAGCCCAGATCGCCAGTCAGCTACCCAGGTAGCTGGCCCCAGAGCCAGCAGATTGGACCGCTATGCCCCTAGGCCTTAATCCTAACCCTAGCCTGGGTTGTCAGTCATCTGTCCCCAGAGGTCTGGTCAAGAATCCCTCCATATGGGGGACCCCTAAGCCACAAAACAGAATCCTCTGGCCCTGCAGAAGGAAACATTGCTATTTGGAACTTTGTTAAACCCTCAGAGGAGGAGAATCCTGCATGGCCCCTTGAGGCCACACCCACTTTCAGAGGCCACCCTGGACAAACCCACATTGTGACCCTCAGCTTGTGCTCTGTTTTTAACTCAGACTACTGGGTAGCTCGACTTAGAGCCAGCAGATTGGGCCTGCCGTGACCCTAGGCCCTAACCTAACACTAGGTTGAGTTTCCAGGCATCCAAACCCAGAGCACTGATCTCGAATCCCTCCATGTGGGGCACCCCTGGCCATAAAACTGGACTCCTCCTTTCTCGCAGAAGGAAACCTTGCTATTTGGAGCTTCACAAAACCCTCAGAGCGGGAGAAACCTCCATGGCCCCATGAGGCCACCCCCACATTTGGCGGCCCTCATGGACACAAACTCCACTCTGAGCAACTGCCTGACACTCACCCTAACTTCAGAACCTGGGGATCTCGCTTCAGCATCTGCAGATCGTGCCAGCCATGCCCTAGGCCCTAATTCTAACCCTAGCTTTGGTTTTCAGACTTCTGTCTGCAGAGTCCTGGCCCGCAAGCCCTTCAGCCTGGGGACTCCAGAGGCACACCGCAGGATTCTTCCTGCCCCCCAGAAAGAAACTGTGCCATTTGGAGCTGCAAAAAACTGCCAGAGTAGGAGAAACCTGGATGTTTCCCCAGCCTACCTCCACTTTTCATGGCTGACCTGGACAATATCCCAACCCCTGAAACTCAGACTGAGCCCACCCTCAACTCAGCCCTCAAACACCCTGGGAGCTTGCCCCAAAGCCAAATGATCAGGCCTGGCATGTGCCTACCCCCTAACCCTAACACTTGGGTTTTCAGGCATCCGTCCTCAGAGGCCTGGTCTTGATTCCCTCCATTTGGGGGACCCCTGAGACACCACATAGATATCCTCCTATATCCCAGAAGGAAACCTTGCTATTTGGAGCTGAGCAAAACCCTCAGAGCTAGAAAAACCTGCATTCCCGTTAAAGCCGCCATCACCTTCAGTGCCCCCTGAACACAAACCCGCAGGATGTCACAGCCTGACAATCCCATGTCAACTCAGCACCCCGGGGAGCTAGCCTCAGCGCAGACAGATCTGCTTGCCATGCCGCTAGGCCCTGATGCTAACACTACATTGGGTTTTCAGGGCTCTGTCCTCAGAGGCCTGGCCTCAAATCCCTCCCATGGAAGCAGAAAATGAACTCCTCCTGCCCCTCCAAAGGAAAACTTGCTCTTTGGGGCTCAGCAAACCTTCAGACCTAGAAAAACCTGCCTCCCCCATTAAGGCAGTCAACACCATCAGCAGCACCATGGACACACAACTGCACCCCAACATTCAGCCCGACAATCCCCTGTCAGCTCAGGCCCCTGGGGATCTGGCCTCAGCACCCAAAGATTGGGCATGCCATTCCCCTTGGCCCTAATCCTAAACCTAGTTTGGTGTTTCAGGCATCTATCCCCAGAGCCCTGACTCAAATCCCTGCATGCTGGGGACTGTAGGCCACAAAACCGGACCCCTCCTCCCCTCCTGAAGGAAACCTCACTATTTAGAGCTGTGCAAACCTCTCAGAGTAAGAGAAACCTGCAGGGCCCTCTCAGGTCACAGCCACATTCGGGGCTCCCATGTATACAAGCTCAAGCATGAGACACAGCCTGACACCCGCCCTAAACTCAGACCCCAGCAAGCTCGCCTCCGCATCTGCACATCAGGCCTCCATGCCTTAGGCCCAAACCCTCCCCATAGTTTGCATTTTCAGACTTCTGTCCCCAGAGTCCTGGCCCCCAAGAACTCTAGATTGCAGACCCAGGAGCCACACCATAGTACTGATCCTGCCCCGCAGAAGGAAACCATGCCATTTGGAGCCAGGCTAAACCCTCAGAGTAAGAGAAATCTGCATGGCCCCCGACACCTCCCCCACTTTTGGGGGTCACCCAGGACACAAACCGGGAGACCGATACTCATATTGAGGCTGTTCTCAACTCAGCCCACACCACATAGCCCAGGAACTCTTAACAGAGCCAAAGGATCAGGCCTGTCATGCCCCTAGGCCCTAACCCTAACCCTTGTTGGGTTTTCAGACATCTGTTCCCAGAGACCTGGTCTTGACTCCCTATACATTGGGGACCCCCGAGCCACACAACAGAAATCCTCTAGCATACAAGAAGGAATCCTTGTTATTTGGAGCTGTGCAAAACCCTCAGACCTGGAAAACCATGTATGCCCCATTAAGGCAGCCAACGCCATCAGCGCCCCTGTGGACACACAACTGCACCCCGATGTTCAGCCTGAAAACCCCCTGTCAACTCAGGGCTCTGGGGATCTGGCCTTGGTACCCACAGATCGGGCATGCCATGCCCCTAGGCCCTAACACTAACCCTTGCTAGGTTTATCAGGCATCTGTCCCCAGAGGCCTGGTCTCGAATCCCTGCTTATTGGGGACCCCTGAACCACAAAACTGGACTCCTCCATGCCTCCAGGGAGAAGCCCACTATTAGGAGCTGCACAAACTCCTCAGAGCGAGAGAAACTTGCATGGCTCTCTCATGTCACAGCCACATTCAGGCTCCCATGGACACAAAGTCGAGCCTGAGACACACCTTACACCCACCCTAAACTCAGACCCTGGGGAGGCCCCCTCCCCGTCTGCACGTCAGGCCTCCATGCCCTAGACCCAAACCCTACCCCTAGTTTGCATTTTCAGACTTCTGTCCCCAGAGTCCCGGCCCCCAAAAGCTCTGGATTGCAGACCCAGGAGCCGTAGCACAGGACTGATCCTGCCCTCCCAGAAGGAATCCATGCCAATTGGAGCTGGGCAAAAGCATCATAGTAAGAGAAAACTGCATGGACCCTGACACTTCCCCCCCTTTTCAGGGCTGCCCTGGACACAATTCTGCAGCCAAAAACTCATCTTGAGGCTGTTCTCAACTCAGCCCCTACCCCACAGCCCACAAGCTCACACCAGAGCCAAAGGATCAGGCCTGCCATGCCCCTAGGCACTAACCCTAACACTAAGTTGGGTTTTCTGTCCCCAGAGGCCTGCTCTTGATTCTCTATACATTGGGGACCCCTGAGCCACACAACAGAAATCCTCCTATACCCCAGATGGAAACCCTGTTATTTGGAGCTGTGCAAAACCCTCAAAGCTGGAAAAACCTGCATACCCCTTAAGTCCGCCACCACCATCGGCGCCCCCTGGACATAATCCCAAAGGCTAATACAGCCTGACAACCCCATGTCAACTCAGCACCCTGGGGAGCTGGCCTAAGGGCAGGCATATTTGGTCTGCATTGCCCCTAGGCCCTAATCCTAACCCTACACCGGGTTTTCAGGCATCTGTCCTCAGAGACCTGGCCTTAAATCCCTCTATACTGGGGACCACAGAGGCAGAACACAGAACTCCTCCTGCTCCTCAGAAGGAAACCTTGCTGTTTGGGGCTTTGCAAACCATCAGACCTGGAAAAATCTGCATGGCCCATTAAGGCAGCCAATACCATCGACACCTCCATGGACATACAACCTCACCCCGACATTCAGCCTGAAAACCCCCTGTCAACTCGGGCCCTTGGGGTCTGCCCTCAGCACCCATAGATTGGGCATGCCGTGCCCCTAGGCCCTAACCCTAGGTTGCTTTTTCAGGCATCCGTCCCTAGAGGCCTGGACTCAATACGTGCTTACTGGGGACACCTGAGCCACAAAACTGGACTCCTCCTCCCCTCCAGAAGGAAACCTTGCTCTTTGGAATTGCACAAAACCCCCAGAGTGGGAGAAACCCGCATGGCCTCTCAGGTCACAGCCACATTCGGGTCTCCCATGGACACAAACTCGAGCCTGAGACACAGTCTGACACCCACCCTAAACTCAGATCCTGGGGAGCTAGCCTCCACATCTGTACATCAGGCCTCCATGCCCTCCATGTCCTAACCTACCCATAGCTTACTTTTTCAGACATCTGTCCCCCAAGCCCTGGCCCCCAAGAACTCCAGATTGGGGACCCAGGAGCCACGACACAGGACTGCTTCTGTTCCCCAGAAGGAAACTGTGCCATTTGGAGCCTGGCTAAACTCTCAGAGTAAGAGAAATCTCCATGGCCCCGGATGCCTCCCCCACTTTTGGGAGCTGCCCTGGACACAATCCCACAACCTGAAAGTCATCTTGAGCCCTGTTCTCAACTCAGCCCACACCCCACAGCCCAGAAGCCCACACCAGAGCCAAAAGATCAGGCCTGACATGCCCCTAGGCCATAATCCTAACCCTATGTTGGGTTTTCAGGTATTTGTCCTCAGAGGCCTGGCCTCGAATCCCTCCATATTGTGGACCACGGAGGCAGAGCATGAACTCCTCCAGCTCCTCAGAAGGAATCCTTGCTATTAGGGGCACAGTAAACCCTCAGACCTGGAAAAGCCTGTATGCCCCTTAAGGCAACCAACACCATTGGTGCCCCTGAGGACACACAACTGCACCCAGACATTCAGCTTGACAACCCCCTGTCAACTCAGTCCCCTGGGAATATGGCCTCAGCACCCACAGATAGGGCATGCTATGTCCCTAGGCCCTAACCCTAACCCTAGGCTGGTTTTTCAGGCATCCATCCCCAGAGGTCTGGACTTAAATCCCTGCATATTGGGGACCCTTGAGACACAAAACCAGACTCCTCTCCTCCAGAAGGAAACCTTGTTATTTGGAGCTGTGCAAACCCCTCAGAGTGGGAGAAACCTCCATGGCTCCTCAGGTCACCGCCACATTCGGGACTCCCATGGACACAAACTCGTACCTGAGACACAGCCTGTCACTGACATGCAGGAGAAGCCTGCATGGCTCCCATGGACCCCTGCCCCAACTTTTCATGGTTCTCCTGGACACAATCCCACAGCCTGAAACTCAGCCTGAGCCATGCCCTCAACTCACGCCACCCACCCCATCCCAGGATCTTGCCTCACAACAAAGGAACAGAACTGGAAGGAAAACTTTCAAAACTCTTTGATGAGGCCAGCATTACCTTGCTCCCAATACTGGACAAAGACCCCACCCAAAAGGAGAAATACCACTATCCCTGATGAATATGGATGCAAAAATTCTCACCAACATACTAACCAATAGGATCCAACAGCTCATTAAAAGAATGATTCACCACGACCAAATTGAATTTATGCCTGAGCTGTAAGGGTTTTTCGACAACCGCATATCAATCCATGGAATCCACTACCTTAACAGAAAAAAGAACATGAACAATAGCATCCTCTCAATAGATGAAGAAAAAGCATTTGACAAATTAAAGCATCCTTTCTTGATCAAACTCTTCACTATGGAGGAATAGAGGGTACACACCTCCACATCATAAAGGCCATCTATGGGAAACCCTCAGCGAGTATCATTCCCAATGGGGAAAAACAAAGCTTTTCCCTTCAGGTCAGGAACATTGCAGGGAGGCCATTCGCATCATTATTGTTCAGCATAGTACATAATTTCTAGTCTCAGTCATCAGACCACAAAAAGAAATGAGAGGCGTCCGAATCAGCAAAGAAGTCAAACTCTCACCTTTTGCAGACAAAAGGATACTTTCTTTAGAAAGCCCAAAAGACTCCACCCCAAAATTGCTAGAACTCACCCAGGAATTCCGTAAAGTGGCAGGATACAAAATCAATACACAGAAATCACTTGCATTTGTCTACAGCAACAATGCAACAGAAGAAACAGAAATTAAGGAGTCCATCCCATGTATAATTGCACCCAAAACCATACAATACTTAGGAATCCATCTAACCAAAGAGGTAAAGGATCTGTCCTCAGAAAACTATATGAAATCATGAAAGTCATGAAAGAAATGGAGGAAGACACAAAGAACTGGAAAAATATTCCATGCTCATGGATTGGAAGAACAAATATTGTGAAAATGTCTATGTTATCTAGAACAATCCAGATTAAATGCAATCCCTATCAAAATATCATCCACACTTTTCACAGAAGTGGAATAAATAATCCCCAAATTTGTATGGAAGCAGAAAATACCCTGAGTAGCCAAAGGTATGTTGAAGAAGAAAAACCAAAGCTGGTGTCAACACAATTGCAGATTTCAAGCTCTATTACTAAGCTGTAATCATCAAAATAGTATGGTACTGGCACAAAAGCAGACCCATAAATCAATGGAACAGAACAGAAAAACCAGAAATGGATCCTCAATCTAGGGTTAACTAATCTTCCTCAAAGCAGGAAAGAATATCCAATGGCGGGGGTGGGGGAGCAGCTCCTCAAAAAATAGTGCTGGGAACATGGGACAGTCACATGCAGAAGAATGAAACTGGACCATTTCCTTATGCCATACACAAAAAGTAGGCTCTAAATGGATGAAAGACCTCAATGTGAGACAGAAATTTATCCAAATCCTTGAGGAGAACAGAGGCAGCAACCTCTCTGACCTCAGCCACAACAACTTCTTGCTCGACATGTCTCCAAAGGCAAGGAAAACAAAAGCAAAAATGAACTGTTGGGATTTCATCAAGATAGAAAGCTTCTGCACAGCAAAGGAAACAGTCAACAAAACCAAAAGACAACCAACAGAATGAGAGAAGATATTTTCAACTGACATATCAGATAAAGGGCTAGTATCCAAAATCTAGAAAGAACTTATAAAACTCCACACCCACAGAACAAATAATTCAATCAAGACATAGGCCAAAGACATGAACAGACATTTCTCCAGAGGAGACATCCAAATGGCCAACAGACACATAAAAAACTGCTCAACATCCCTCGACATTAGGGAAATACAAATCAAATCCATAATGAGACACCACCTCACACCAGTCAGAGTGGCTAAAATGAACAAGTCAGGAAATGACAGGTGTTGGCAAGGATGTGGAGAAAGGGGAACCCTTCCCTGTTGGTGGGAATGCAAGCTGGTGAAGTCACCCTGGAAGACAGTGTGGAGGTTCCTCAAGAATTTGAAAATAGAGATACCCTACAACCCTGCAATTGCACTGCTGGGTATTTACCCCAAAGATACAAATGGAGTGATCTTAAGGGGGAGCTGCACCCCAATGTCTATAGCAGTGATGCCCACAAGAGCCAAAGTATACAAAGAGCCCAGATGTCCATCAACAGATGAGTGGATAGGACAATGAACTGAATATGATGCAGGCATCAAAAAATGAAATCATGTCATTGCAATGACATGGATGGAATGTATTACTCTAAGTGTAAGGTTATTTAGCAAGGATATACTAAGGATAATGATAATGATCCCTCCCTTGTTGATTTACTTCATGGATTATATGTGGAATTTAAGAAATAAGACAGAGGATCATAGGGGAAGAGAGGGGAAAAGGAAGCAAGATGAAACTAGAGAGGGAGATTATGCGTAAGAGACACTTAAACTCAGGAAACAAACTGAGGGTTTCTGAAGGGGAGGGGGTGGGGCAATGGGGTGGCTGGTGATGGGCATGGGAAGGTATGTGCTGTGGTGAGCACTGTGTGTTGTGTAAATCAGAAAGATCACAAACTTGTGCTCTTGAGACAAAGACACATTATAAAACAAATGACACATAAAAAAGAAGTGAAATAAAAACATTTAGAATACAAATGTATACTAAATAAAGATAAATAAATAAATAATTTCACTGATAAGAAAGCAAGCAAGCAACCAAGCAAAGAAGCAACTAAACAACCTGGAGTCACCACACTCCAATTTCAAGCTAGATTACAAAGCTGTTATCATCAAAATAGTATGGTACTGCCATAAAAACAGACACACAGACACACAGGACAATGAAACACAACAGAAAGCTCAAAAACATAATCATAGAACTTTTGGCAAGTTAATTCACTCGTACATTAAAGGTATATCTAAATCTAGCTTTGATAGAATTATTGACTCTGAATGGGAATTAATAATATTTATGTCCTGTTCTAAAGTTTGTTTCCAATAAATGCATTTTTTAAAACATGCTGTTTTATATAAATATAAACTACAAAGATAAAGATGATTTAGAATCCACACTTTTAAGAAAAATTAAATTCGCTTTCATAAAACTACCATGGAAGAGGAAACATAGATATTCATCATCACAACTGAGAATATCACAAAAAAGACAATGAAACACAATCTTGTATCTGACTGTAGAACAGAATACTACTTAAGTAGTTCTTCCCAAATGTTCAACCTGTTGAAAGCTACAGATCCAGCTACTCATTCTCATTTTCAAAAACACAGATGTCAGAGAAAAGTCCTAACAAAGAGTATGAAGACATTGCCAATGAAGTCCACACTTCATATATTCCAACAGGAAAAATATTTTCCCAACAAATAAACTGTAAGACCAGAAAGAAGGAAATAAAGAAGGAAACAAGGAAAGAAGGTAAGGAAGGAAAGAAGGAAGGAAGGAAGGAAGGAAGGAAGGAAGGAAGGAAGGAAGGAAGGAAGGAAAAGAGGAGAGAAAAGAGAAGAGAGAAAAGAGAAAATGAAAGGAATGGAGAGGAGAGGAAAAACCTCAGAAGTTAACCCACACATATTTAGGCTTAACTTATGACACAGCAGCAGAAAATATAAAATGGGGAAAGGACTGTCTCTTCAGTGAATGGTACTGGGGAAACTGGACACTAAATGCAGAAGAATGTGACTGGACCACTTTCTTACCTTGCACATATGAATCATGAATGGATGAATGACTTGAACATAAGAACTGAATCTATGAACCAGGTAGTCAGTTTCTTGATACTGGTTTTGGTGAAGAGTCTCTTACATCAGACACCAAAGGTAAAGGCAACAAAAGCAAAGATAAACAAGTGGAAGGACATCAAACTGAAATTTCTCCATTACCAAAGAAACCATCAAACCCTTAAAAGGCAATCTCCCCAATGAGAAAAATTTCTCCACATCATATGTGTGAGAAGAGGCTAATATCCAAAATACACAAAGCACTCCTTCAAATCCAAAGGAAAAGTGAATAAAATCTGGGGAGAATAGGTGAATAGATACTTCCCAAAGATGGCATACAGGTGGCCAACAGACACAAAGAAAGTTGTTTAACATCACTAATTGTCATCAGGGAAACAGAAGTCAAAACTGCCATCAGCTATTACCTCACAACTGTGGGAATGGCAATCGTCCCAAAGACAGACACCCAGTGCAGTCAAAGGCGTGTACACAAGGGGACCCTATACACTGTTGGTGGGAATGGAAATGGGCAGTCACTGTGACAAATGCTGTGGAGGTTCTGGAAAAAAAAAAGAATACAACTACCATATGACCCAGTAACTGCTCTACTGAGTATTTCTTTGGAGAACACAAAAACACTCCTTCCAAAAGAGAGATGCACTCCCATGTCCACGGCAACATTATTCATAATAACCAGACATGGAAACATTGACCTTGGGAGCATTATGCTAAGTAACTCAGACACAGAAAGACACACCCCAGAGGCTTTCATGGACATTCCATATAGAATCCAAAAAGTACCGAATACTTACTTACCAAGAATAGATTGGTGGCTCTCAGATTTGGGGAAGTGGGGAAATGGGTGAAGGTAGTCAAAGGTGCCATGTTTGAGTGATAAAATCCCCAAGTCATGGAATGTTCTGTGCAGCATGGAGATGAAAGCTAACCCTGCAGATGGGGTGCAGGCTCCCCCACTACTTGAAAGTACAGTGTTCCTAGGAAACCTTTCACAGCAGAAATGGTGTAAACAGAAAAAGGAGTTTCTACAGAAAAATGAATGAGCATGATCAGACACAAGTTTCTTCTCTTTGGCTCTTCTTAGGCCTCAGGATAGAGCATCATAATGAATGCCCAAAATAAGTGGAGATAAAGCACAGCAGATGCTCACAGACACAATTGAAAGCGCTGGTATCTGGAAGCAGAGAGCAGTGCCCAGGATGGAGGTGGTTGGGGTGCACACTGCCTCTGTAGTGGTTCCCCACAAAACAGATGCTGAATGCAATGCCCACCTTTTGACTCTTTCCATAAGAGGAAAATCCTCTTCAGGTTTCTTCCTGCTATTGAAGCTGGGTAATAACGTAGGTCTTTCCAAAAAGCCAAGTGTCTTACCATGAACTTGGAGAAAAGTGGGGGAAGCTTGTACTTGAATTTGCTAAGGAGGTAGATGTTGAAAGTATGCCCAGATACAAACAACAGCAGGTCCACTGTGAAAGGCACTGTCCTCAGCAGGTGAAACCCGGACTACCTCCTACCCACAGAAATCTCCTCCTTCACCTTGCTCAGGACAACTCACAAGAGCTGGGAGTCACCTCAGTTCCTCCTTTCTCCCATTCCCTATGTCAAACCCATAGGAAAGCCCTCTGAGCTCCATCTTCAATGTGTACCCGGAATAGCACTAACCCCTCCCAGCTGCCTGGCTGGTCCACACTGGAGCCCATCTCTTGCCTGAGTTCCTGGAAAAGCTTCATCATTGACCTCCCTTGCCCATCCTCAGCACTGTCTCATCTGCTCTCAACACTGTAGCCAGGATGGCCCAATGAAACAGGGTCCCATGAGGTCACGGCCCTGCAATGACTTTCTGTTACCCTACTGTCACCTCCCTGAGGTCATGTCCTAAGTGGTCTCCTGTGGCCACAGGGTCTTATTGCAGCTCCTGGACATACCTGGTATGCTCCTGCCCCAGGGCCTTTGCATATGCTTTCCCTTCCATTTAGAAGGCTCTTGGTGTGATATCACTCACTTTCTTTAGAACTTGACTCAAGCATCACCTTCCTAGTGAGGACCCACCTGGCCGCTACATGAATAGCAAGCACCACCGCCACCTCCCCTTCAGCACCTAGCCATGTCTCCTGCTTTCTAGTTCCAGACTAGTTATCACAGTCATCAGGCTATCTTGGCAAGGGGGAAATGGAGCCCTATTTGGATGGTTTCACCACAGACTCCTTCTGATTTCCTAGTCCAGAGCCCTGGGGGAAAAGGTGACCAGAGCTCTTGCACAGCCAAAATGCCCAGGACAATGGGTGCCCCTACAGCACCTTGAAGACCATTAAGAAAGTGAGTGTTGAGAGGAATCCAGTTGCACATGAAACCTGAAATCAGACACCCTCCTGGATTCCAGGTGAGCACACACATATCCTCCCCTTGCCTGATGTGCTCATCTGAGAAAGCTGAGCAGAGAATCATCCCAGGGTCCAAATCTTCCTCTGACCAAGGTCCTGGGAAACAGACATCTCTCCTCCCTGCACCAGCCGCTGATGATCCATGTCCTCCTGTGCTAGGGCAGAATGGTACACGTGTCCCTCTTTCCTGGGACATCATCGCAAACCAGCTTTGCTGCACAGTTCTCAAGAAGGAACCTGCAGCAGCTGTAGGAACAGCAGCAGCCTGCCCAGGTTTGGTCTCAGACTCACACGTGAGGCCCCATGTGGAACTAGAATCTCAAGAAGACTGGTGTGCCTTGTGGCCTTGGAACCTAATGGCAGGAGCTAAGATTTCAGTATGGAACTGAACTGAAATGAAAACCAGCCCCTTGCACACAGCACAGGAAAGTGGAGGGTTTCTCAGGGGTGGGACTCTGGAAGAAGTACTTCTGCCAGCTGAACTCACAGGCACCAGGCAGAGGACACCCGTGGTGCCTTGTCCGAGGAAGCAAGGGGCACACTGGGCAAGAATCCAGAATTCTGGATTCTGTGGGCTGTTTCCCACCAAGCCCCCTGCTGAGACCAGGGCTGAAGAACCCAACAGGAAGCAAGTTTCCTATC
The DNA here is from genome assembly GCF_922984935.1 of Meles meles. NCBI lineage: Eukaryota > Metazoa > Chordata > Mammalia > Carnivora > Mustelidae > Meles > Meles meles. Next base: position 17,022,148 of record NC_060070.1, read on the forward strand.
ACATCTGCATCAGGAGGGCTGGCTAGGGAGCAGAGCCCTGTCCCTGGAGCCAGCTGGCCTGTGCATCAAGAGCGAAGGCCCACCACCATGGCTGACAATCTCCCAGCTATCTGAACTGACTGCCCTGCCAGGCTCACACCTGCTGACACGGTGACTCCTAAGACCCAGAGACTGCTTTCCTCCCCAGCTCAATGCTGCTCACAGAGAAGCCATCTCCAGCCTCAGAAGCATTCCTTGTTAGCTCTGAAATTCCCTGCACTTATCTACACTGGCCCACCCAGGTGTTCCTTCCTGATCATTCCTCCAGTGCCCTAGGGTTTCGAGCCACCTTCAAGCTGTCATTCAAAAGGCAGGAATGGGTCTGTTTAGGCAGACCAGCCATGTGGCTCTGTGTGCGGGGAACTTGGACCGCATCCTCCCTGAACAGCAATGCTTCCAAGTCCAAGCTTCAAACCCTCATGCACTGGGCATGGAGTGCCACGTCAGCATGAACACTGCTCTTTCAAATTTCTTCTCCCATTTCTCAAAAACAGACACCAAGCTTCATTCACCATTCTATTTTCCCTTCAGAGAAGTAAAGGAAAGGATAGAATAAAGCACTCCATGTGCACAGCACACTTCTACCCAAATAGAATTCCGTGTTCTTCCTCATCCAGGCAGCCCTACGCTGCCCATACTAATGAGAGGTGCCACAAGTTCAGTATATATATATATATATATGTGTGTGTGTGTGTGTGTGTGTGTGTGTGTGTGTGTGTGTGTATACACACACACATATATATATACATAACCTTGTGTTTTTTCTTTTGATATTTGGATCTCAAAGTCAATGTCTATACTGCTTGCTGAAATTAACAAGAGTAATAATGACATTGTCACGTAAAGGTCTGGGTCTCCATAGCCAGACAACACGGCTCTGGTTCAGATGAGGACAAACACACAACCTCTTCCCAGGAAGCAAAGCCCACACCCTCAGGGATCCTGGCATGCCTCGTGGGTGATGGGTTCCTTTGCTCTATGGAGTTGTCCGAGTGCAAAGGATGCAGGCACCCTCCAGGGCTCATTTGGTTCTCTTCATAAATTCCCCAGTTCAAGTCACAAGGGACTCACCGCGTCAGGTTTCAGAACCCAGGATGGGACAACACGTGAGCAGCCACCCCACTCCCCCAGGGAGGGGAGATTTTCTCTGGGAGCACAAGGAGTCACTCCCTGAGCTACTCAACAACCTACACTCCTTCCCCACTTGTCCTCCTCACAAAGGCTACTGTGCCCTGTTAGAGCGCCATGTCTGTACTTTACTTTAAAAACCAGTTTCTAATATTGGAATGTGGTTCACGGAAGAGAAAAACATAGACACCCACAAAGAATTCTTTTAATATTGCAGAAGATTTGTTTCCCATGGTTTAACTAAAATAGGAAATAAACATGCACAGATCTCCCCTTCCACTGCACATACGGTTCACAGCAGTGACTTAGAGGAGAGCAGGAAATGCAAGAGGAACAGATGTTCTGATGACTGTCATTTCCATCATCGAGGTTGTGAAACTCCACACACACTCAAAGAAATAAGCCCAAACCAACATTTCAGCCTGGCAACGCGGAGCAGTCTGAACCGGAGGGAAAGGGACAGATGAAGAGCTCGTGCATGTTGGCTGCGACTGGAGGCACACAAGAAAGTGACCTGCCAGCTCCCCACCCGGGCTTCACCTGTCCTCAACCAGGAACCTGCTCACAGCCCTGACCTGTCACAACTATCACATGGGGGACACACGGCCACCCCTGGAGCCAGCTGTGCCCACATCCTCCTGCAGAATGCACTCCACTCTCCTCCAGGACCCCCGGCAGCTCCACCCAGACCTGGAACTGCCCTGTCTACTGCAGAGTTCCAGGATTCCCCCCTCTTTTTGAAAATGACACTGGCCCAGGGCTTTCCTAAATGTGTTGCATTTCTCTCCACTTACCTTCCTGCCTGGGCAAACTGTCAGTCATGAATCAATGGAACACGAACGTGCTCTGAGATCTGAGTCTTTCGCTGCAGCCTTCTGAGGACTCCTTGTGCAGTAAATACCGTAGCCTATGACGAGGGTCATGAAACTATAATCTACAGAATAATGCAGCCCAAATCACCTCTTGTTAGTTGCTCTTCATTAGGCCGAATGTTTCTGTGTAAAAAGCCTTTCCACAGATATTACCTTCCAGCAATTTCATGAGGAGAACCAAACTCTGGGATAAGCTGACCCACCCAGTGCCAGGGAAGCAGTTCCAGAATTTACCCCAGGGCTGGAGTCCGCCAAGCCCCTTGACGCCACCAACGTGCCTCTATCCAGGAGAATTCCCAAAGACTCTCATTCTGACTCCACCACCAAAGAAACTAAGAGAAAGTACGGCACATCAAAATATCTAGATGACACATTGAGTCAAAGTAGAAAGTCAAGCTTTACTTTTAAATGATAAAAGCCTACTTTGAATCACTTTGAATTTTGAATTAATTGGAACTCTTTTGATGAAAACACTAATCATTTATGAAACATCACCTTTGACAAATGACAAGACATCATCCATGTCTCTATCTGGCTGCAAAAAGCCACCTAAGTCTAGATGGTGGCCATTCCACCATCCCCTAGGTCCAAGGGAATAAACGCTGTTAGATGAAGGATCCAATTACATGCTAAAAACACGCTAAGAGTAAATCTCATCATCCTTCTCTATACAAGTGACTTCCTAGGAAACAGAAGTGCAGTTTACATTTTGTAAGCAGTAAATGAACAGAGAAAATGGCATTCCCTGCGATGTTCTACCTGCAGGGACACTACGTCACTCTTGCACCAAATCCAGAATGCTGACAGCTACTTACGTTCTACTTCAGGGCTCAACTAGAGAAAAGAGAAAAGCCTGGGATGTTTTGGGTTAAAGAGAAGTTTCACCTCCAGTCCTGACATGTAAGTGACATTGTGTCCAGTGTACCTGCTGCTTTCTCGGAATGCTGACATCCTGTGACAAGCTGCCTGACTGACTCAGATGCTGTTGTTCAAAACTTCAGGTCTCATGGAGCCAGATTCAAGAAGTGTTGTCAGGTGGGGAGAAGAAGGCAGGTCTGACCTAAGGCCGGCACACCTGCTTCTGTTCCTGGGATAAGGGAAAACACATACTTCTTTTCTTTTCTCTTCTTTTCTTTTCAGAAACACATAGTTGTTTCTTAAGTAGTGATTATCAACATTCTAAAGTAGACTTTGTCTTTTTTGGAAAGGTGAAATTATCCTTCCAAATGAACACCTCAACTCACCTGTTCCTCATGCAACTTGAATGGAGTCTGGTTTCCTCCAGCTTCCAGGCCCCCACCTGGAGGATGCTCCTGCAGGACGGTGACAGCCCATTACCACCATCCCTGGGGAACACGGGACACAACACTGAAGCTGGGGGATGGCTCTGGGGCTTTTTAGAGTCACCTTTGCCTGGGGGGGGCAGGAACCTGGAGGACCTCGTGCACAACCCTGACACCCCATTACCACCAACCCCACAGACAAGCTGCAAAACGCTGAAGCTGGGGAACTGTTCTGGGGCTTCTAGCGCTACACCTGTGGGGGGTGGGGAACAGGGGACACACTGCTGAACTTGGGGTGCTGCTCAAGGTCCATTACCTGCACTATGCCAGGGACGGGAGGCACCCCAATGAAGTTGGGGACTGTGTGCTGTCTTTACATGCACTCGTCCTGGGGAACACAGAAAGCCCTGAAATGTCCGCAACCCATCCCACAAAAGCCTGGGTGAGCAGGCGCCCTGGAATTCAGGGGTGTGGGGGACAGGACCAGTTGACGGACTTTGGGCAGAAGAGACTTTCAAGGGAAAAAGAAAAACCATCTGAGTCCCCACAATGAACTCGCTTCATGCAGCATCCCTTTGCCTGCCCCACCTCTGCATCCTAAGGTAGCTCTGGGTCCGCCCACAGATGACTTAGCTCCACCCCCACGTGCTGCTCAGTTGAGAAGTTTGGTTCCCTGAGCCCATTGGACGGCCCCGCCTGCCTGTACCAGGTGTCCTGCCCTTACGCCAACCCCTCCCTGATTTTGCAGTACTCCCGGAGGGGGCGACCCCTCGATCAAACACCTGGCTCGGTTGCGTAGGCATGGTCAGGTGATGGGTCGCAGGGATCCCCCTCCCCCAGACATCTGGCCCCTTCCGTGGACCCCCCCCCCCCGCCCCGCACCCCGCTGCAGACCACGGTCAGAGCCCTGCCCCTTCCCTTCCTGCACCAGCCGTGCCTGTGGAGCTGTTCCTGGCTCCTGGCAAGGTCAGCTGCTCTCAGACCTTTCTAGACTTGGGCTTTAGGAAATGCAATGGTTGGGGCACCTGGGTGGTTCAGTCCTTAAGTGTCAGCCTTCAGTTCAGGTCATGATCCCAGGGTACTGGATTGGGCCCCCGCATCTGGTTCCCTGCTCAGCGGGATGCCTGCTTCTCCTTCTCATACTCCCCGGCTTGTGTTCCCTCTCACACTGTGTCATAGGGAAATAAAATCTTAGGGAGAAAAAAAGGAAATATTTCCCACATTTCCAAGGCAATTTTAAGACCCAATAAGTAGTGCTTTAAGTAAGAGGAGCTTCACCGGGGCGCCTGGGTGGCTCAGTGGGTTAAGCCGCTGCCTTCGGCTCAGGTCATGATCTCGGGGTCCTGGAATCGAGTCCCGCATCAGGCTCTCTGCTCAGCAGGGAGCCTGCTTCCCTCTCTCTCTCTGCCTGCCTCTCTGCCTACTTGTGATCTGTGTCTGTCAAATAAATAAATAAAATCTTTAAAAAAAAAAAAAAAGAGGAGCTTCACCTTCTGGTCTCACCCATGGAGTGGATAGTGTTTCTAGGACCTTCTGAGCATCCTTCTATGATGAGCCCATTTGTGCTGGAAAATATACACATATGCTTGGTTCTGCCAGGATGCTCCAGGATGACCAAGAAGAGTCGCCCTTCTGTGCTGATGGAGGTGTGAACCAGGAACATTGATTTTTCACTTAAAAAGAAAATATATTGTAGACCCTAAAGGAGAAAACCCTTTGAAATATTTTAGAGAGAAAGGAAGAGAGTTTTATTCAAACCCAAGTCAAGACAACTGTCTGGGAGACACAATCTTCACAAGGAAGGGAGTGGTCTGGGAGAGGAACATTTGGGGCAGGTTTCTATATTCGTTCTGTATTGTTTTACATACAGAATTACACACCATCATGAGGAAGAAAATTCCAGAAAGTTACAGAGTTTTTCTTATGTTTTCAGTATGTGCCAGTCAGTATGACTTTAATCTAATGGGAGCGTGAGAGGTTCTTTTGTTTTTCTTATCTTTATATTTGCAATAGCATTTTTTGGTTATCTTTTTCTTCTCAAAGTGGATGTACAACATGTGTTTGGGGCAGAAATAGGGCCCATGCTCTGAGGTTTTGCCCAGTCATTTTGAGCTTGGTAAAATGTTAAAGGATAACTTCCATGGGAGCCCAGGATTGTGGCCCATGGATGTTAAAAGACAAAAATTTCCATTATCATTCTAATTACTACTAAAGAGAGGAACTTGAGACAAAAGCACCTTTAACAATACTACTAAGAAATGAAAATGATGCCTACAGAAGGCTACATGCTCCATGGCCAACACAGGTAACAGAAGTGTTCACAGAAGCTGGGCTCCTCCCTTTCTCCTGCCCAAATCTCTGAAGCACACAAATAATTTAAAGTCAGAATTTTAGAACCTCCTGACATCTTAGAGATGTCTGGTACCGTTCCCTTGGACTACAGAATAAAAGAGTAGCTCATTGTCCCAACACTAATTTAAACATGATGTCCCCCTAAAGCTTGGATACACTGTCTTGGTTCTTTCCCTGCAGATTTTGACTAATGTTAAGTCATAGTCAGTCATGCCATATAAACACTATGATGGTTGCAAAGTAAGTCATCGGGGGTAAGGGAATACTTTAGTAATGTTTACAAACATTGTCTCACCTTGTAGAAGAGGCTGAGCTGAGTGTTTTTAAATACTATTTCAGACCCGTCTTACAGCACACTCTGAACATACCAGAGCCTGAATCAATTGTAAAAAGATAGTTCTTTCATTAACTTTAACATCAGAAAAATATTATAATGTCTCTATTCCTAGGGATCTTTGAGTATCTTACTCAGAGGTCCTCCATGTTTAGTGATCATGATGGGCAGAGGTAAAAAGGCCAGCTGAATTCATTCCAGTTGATCACACAACTAGAAAATCCTGAGACTTGAGATGTTTCCAGATCAAGATGACCAGAGATAAGAGGGAAATAGTACCATGTATGGAATAACAAGGGATTTGGAGTCAGTTTGGGGATCCCACTTAGGTTTCTGGCACTAAAATCCTCTGTGACTCAAATCATCTCTGAGCCCCTGTCTAACCATCTAGAAGATGTGACTGATAATATCTACATCAAAGTTTGGACGTTTAAGAGGGAGAGTTCCACAAAGAATTCTGGTGTGATGGCTTTCAAGAGCAGGTGCTCAGGAAACCATGATTACTATTTGGGTCTATTTCTTTCCCAGAAGAAAGAACACATGTCAAATCCATATTTCTAATAGATGACTCCCAAGATGATTTTCAACCCTTAAGGAAGGTCAGAAACCTGCTATTGCATCATATATCACTCCGAAAACATGCTGTTGGACTGGTGAGGACAATACAATAGCACCGTTGTCAGTAGGGGTGTGCAATTTCCCATTTTCATATGACCATGCTGTCCCGCTTAGCTCAGGACCACCAGAAAGGGCACCCACACCATGAGATCACATCCTGAGCCAAAAGCAAGAGTCAGCGACTTAACCGACTGAGCCACCATCCATCTCCTTGAGCATTAGTATTGATGCATTCCCTGCTCTTTCCACCACCGCTGTTCTGAACACTTCTGCAAATGCATCTATGAAAAATCGTGCCAGAGTTTCCTGGGGTGAGTCTGAGTATGAGCACTGCTAAGTAATGGGTGCCCCTGTAGCCTGGAATGGGAACTGCTCACTGTTCTCTCAGACAAGGGTGCCCATCACCCTTCTCTCCAAGGACCCCCATGTCCTCAAGCACCTGAGGGCCACGCGGCCCAGGAATTCACCTTCTCTAGCAGATGACAGATGACACTTATTTTTTTTTTAAGATTTTATTTATTCATTTGACAGACAGAGATCACAAGTAGGCAGAGAGGCAGGCAGAGAGAGAGGGGGAAGCAGGCTCCCTGCTGAGCAGGGAGCCAAATGTGGGGCTCGATCCCAGGACCCTGAGATCATGACCTGAGCCAAAGGCAGAGGCTTAACCCACTGAGCCACTCGGGTGCCCTGACAGATGGGACTTCTTTCTTTGTCCAGGAATATGAACCCTGATCCTGGGAAAAGGGAGCTCTCCTGGGACTCCTGGCCCAACCAGGCAGCTGTGGCTACCATGTATGTGACAGAGCCAGAGCGGCTGGGCCTTGGAGGGAATGAGTGCCTCAAACCAGCCTTGCATGCGGCATGTGGGAGCAGCAGCCCCTGCTTCTTGGGGAGCAGTGATGGGTGCAGAAAGAGGGAGGCTGGCGTGGAGCCTTCTAAGCCACACCAGAGTCCTGCCCTTGGTCCTGAAACCAGCAGGAAGGGTGCTCTGAGGACAGACTCCAGGAGGATTCCCATCCAGGGAAAGGGGCCTGCTGGAGGGCACTGAAGCCACTGGCCCTGCCAGCCACAAGCCATTCGCACAGGATCACCTCCGGTGCTTCCTTAGCACGTTGTCCGCACTCGTGTGTGGACAGTGATTGGTCCACTCAGTGCTGGTGCACTTCCAGCGACAGACTAGAACCCTCACAGGGCCTGCTTGTGGGTCAGAGGACCTCTGACCAGAGAAGCAGAGGGTGTCCCTTCCTTTGGCACTGGGGAAGGCAGCCACCATCCCGGGGCAGGACCTGGGCCAGGCGTGTGTTCTTTCTGAAGTCCCCTCATTCCATGGGCATTGCTGTGTCTGAAAAAGGCCCTCTCAGCCCCAGAGTCGGGAGCCATGAGGGGCTGTCTCCCATCCTGGCCGAGGATCATGAGCTGAAACCATCCTGTCTTTGAGAGGACGGGTCTCCTTCCGGAGCCAGGGAGGGGCAGGCCCTGCAAAAGTTTGTCATTTGAGGAGGAGTCACCAAGAGAGTGTTAGTCTCCTTGGCCCAGCAAAAAAAAAAACAAAAAACAAAACAATAACCCAAAGCCCAGTGCTCAGTTTCTAACAGAAGCAGGATTTCAGTGTCCTCTTTGGGAGCAGCCACCTCCCATCTTACATGGCCTTGGGGGACCCCAGGGAAAGTCTTCCTTGTTCTTGTGCCCTGTCCTGGGGGCCCCACCCTGCCCCACTGCTGAGGAAGCGCCACACACAGGGACCTGGTGTCAGGAGTGTGGTCTCCAAGGGGCCTGGCGGGTGCATGGAAGGGCCGGATGGCTTTTGGGGGAAGGGGTGCTCACTGGTGACACGACTCACCATCCCCCACTGCATTCTGCAGTCCAGGCTCTGTGCCCAGCTTAGGTCAGTCACCAGCACCCCACATGCTCCTGCCATAGAAGCCATCATTCAGCATCACTGCACTGCACAGAGGCAGAGAGCGAGGCCCAGAGAGGGAAGGCAAATGGCTCCAGTCACAGGACTCGTCAGTGGAGGGGCCAGAAGGCCACCCCTCTCAAGCCCCTGTTAGCCCATCCAGGGACTCCCTGAGCTCAGAGCAAGCCCTCCCCTGCCTGCCCCACCGCACACTGGCCCCTGAGCTGGATGACGGACTGTTCTTCTTGGTCCTGGGGGTGTTGCTGGCTGATTGGGAAGGGAAGTGCCGCTGGCAGGACAGGCTGCAGCTACAGGACAGAGTGACAGTTCCGAGCTAGCAGGAGCCACACTCTGGTCTCCCTCCCAGAGCCTGCCTGGGAGCTGGAGTCTGGGTGCCCTGGGGGCCGGCACACAGCAGGGCCTGCGCTGACTGGGGAGCCATGGCCCCCAGGGAGGGTCCACTCTGCCCTCTCCCCTCTCCTGCCCCGCATAACCTCTCCTCACTGTGCAGCTCCAGGACCCAGAACAAGGACCTATAGGGATGGTGTGGCTCCAGCTCGTAGTGAGTTTGCAGCCCCCAGAGCAGCTGGATTTCCTGGGGCTGGAGGAAGGACTGGCTGCAGAGAAGGACTGGGCTGGGGAAGATGCAGGGCCTCATGGAGGGTGAAGGGTGGGGCAGGGGCTGAGTCCTGGGGCCAATGCTCATGTCTAAAAAAAGGCTGAAAACCCTTAATGCCCATGGGGTCCCTCATTACAGTAACAACACCCTCACACTCGGGCATGCTGGTGGTGGGCCCCTCCTCCCCGGCCTCCTTCCCATCCATCTGACTCCAGCCAGGGCTCCAGCCAGGGACAGGCTGGATCTCTGTCCCAGGGACCTACCAGGAGGATGAGGAAGAAGGAGAAGAGAAGGGGAGAGGGGTGGACTGCTCTTCTCCCTGCCCTGAGTCAGCCTCCACTGCTGCTTCCAGGTCCTCGGGCCCAGCCCTGCACTTAGTTGGACCCTGGGAGGCAGTCCGCATTCCCAGGCAGCTGGGTAGGGGGTATTCAGTGACCTTTGTGTCCCCAGATGTCCAACCTACCTGACCTTACACCCTGACGCTTGCCGCCCAGGATGGGCATGGTTCCAGGGCTAAGCGGACTTTGACCACAGGACCACATAGGCCTTGGCAGTGGTGAGGAAACATGGGGGACAGGTCAGGTACAGAGCCATGGGTCTCATCCATGTCCGCCGCAGGTCTGGGTCATGGTACAGGTGCTGTGTGCAGGTCCCCTGTGCACACCTGGTCCTCTCAGGAGGGAGGTCTGTGTGCCTGGTGCATGTGTCCTCCATCTACCCCTGGAAGAGCGGCCAAGTTCAAGCATTTCCATGTTCAACCCTCAGGGACAGTTGGGAACCTGGGGTCAAGAGAGGCAGTGACTGGCCCAGGACAAATGAGAGGTACAGAGGCCAAGGAGTGCAGCTGCTCTCCAGTTCTAGGCCAGCCCCAACCCTCCCATGAGGTTCACTTTGTGGTGAGAGCCCTTTGGGGGGGAGAGCCTATTTCCTATCCTTGGGGATAGCTACCCAAACCGTCCCATGTGGGGACATGACCTTGGGCATCCCCAGACAGGTAGAGGCATGTGCACCGGCACACACACACACAGACACACACACACACAGACACACACACACACACACACACACACACACACCACTCTGACTGCCCAGCTCAGGGTCAGAAGTGGTGGACACCCCGGGAGCAAGGTGGGCGACAAGGGGGAAAGAAGAAAGAGGTCGGAGACACCTGGGCAATGGGGCAGGGGCATCAGGAACCCTGGAAAGAACCCAGGTCCATAGCATGAGGATGGGAGGCAGGCCAGGCTGATGATAGGGGGGTCCCCAAGGGGCCCAGGGGTTTGCCAGGGCACTGGAGAGGACAGGGTTTGGGGTCTGGTGTCCATCACCATCCTGGGCTACTGGAAGTAGGAAGAGATACCCCCCAAGTCCAGACGGGGCTACAGCACAAAAGGCCTCAGCTTACTCTTCCATCAATTGGGCTATAGAGATGGGGTGTCCCTAGGGACCCCCAGGCTTGTAGAAAAGTCTGTTGGCCTTGGATCTCTATCCATGACCCACCATGCTCCCAGTCCTGGGAAAATGCTTTTACTCCCTCGAGGTCCTTCTGAGTAGAGGACAGCCTGGGGGCTTGGGGGGCTGAGGACCTGGGGTTTGCAGAAGACCTGAGGTTGGCAGAGCACTGGGCCACTGGTCTGGGGACCAAGGTCAGGACCCTCCTTGTTGAGGCCTTGGGGTCCCCATTTGGAAGAGGTTCCAGAGTCAGTGCTCTGGTCACTGTAAGGAGGCCTTAGGAGGGAACAAAGCACCAGGACAGGACAGGGAAATGGGGAGAAAGTAGGCCTCTCAGGTTGCTTATATTGCCCTCAGAGCCCCCCAGGTCCTTCCTGCTCATGGGAGAGACACAGAGAAGACAGAGGCAGAGAATGAATACAGAGAGAGAACCAGGAGAAGTCAAAGACTTTCTTCCATCAGGCTGGAAACAACATCCCATCATTTTGCTCCATTCTGTTCCTTAGTCACACAGGCCATCCACCCTGGAGGGGAGAGAATTCCACAAGGATGTGTGACCAGGATTCGGGAATGCCAGGAACCACTGTGGGGACTGCTCAGCACATGAGCACAGATGAGGCCCTGGGACCTGGGCCCAAAACTAATGGGAGCCCCTGGAAGTCTGTGTCACAAGAAGACAAGGTCAGAATCAGTTCACTGCAACCTTCCCACAGGGACTGGGAGACAGGCAGGAGGAGGGTGGATTTGCCTGGATCCCAGAGCAGACCCAGGACCCTCTGAGCTGTGTTCTATGCCCCACCCAGACCCCACTCATCCTTGCATTGCCACGTGTGTGTCCCAGCCTCCTGGGATAGCAGGAACATATGTAGAGGTCCTGCCTCTGATGGCGTCCCTAGAATTAGAAGACAGAAGACACCACTGTGCAGATGGGGAGCCTGGGGAAGCCCTGAGGGGCACAGAGTCTATCCAGGGTCACAGTCCTGGGCATGAGCAGGAGCTGTTTGGGTGTCACTGTATGGACGGGGCATAGGGTAGAGGGTGAATATTGAGCAGCTGGGGGAGGAGGGCCCTCAGGGAGCTCTGGTGTGAGGAGGAAGTTGGGTAAGGCTTCCCCAGGAAGTGGTGACCTCACTTTCCTGACAACAGAGCCCAACAGAATTTGGAATCCAGGTAACAGGCACCCACATTCCAGAGACAACCCCATGCCCAGCTCATGCCTTTGGAGACCCTCGAAAGAAGAACATGTCTGTGTGCTGCATCCCAAAGTCCAGAGGCTGTTGGCCGAGGAAAGCGCATCCTGAAAACACTTTCCCTCACTGGAGATGTCATATCAGGGCTCCCTGACACCTCTGGTCCTTTGACTGGAAGTACAGAAAGGTGACACCATGAGTCCCCAAGGCAGCCCCCAGCTCCATATGCTCTGATCTGATCGTGCAGTCCCTCCCCCTGCGTGCATGCATGTGTTTGCGTGTGTGTATGTGTGCGTGTGTGTGTAAAGAAGGCTCACGTGGGGTGCGCTCACTCCATTCAAGATCAGGTTGACAAGCGGTCAGATGCCCTGTGGGCAGGTCATGTTCACACCCCAGATTAAGGCTAGCTGGGTGGGATGTGGTGTGGGGGCTGTGAGCTTCTCCCCAGGTTTTATCCTGTGTCCTACAGGTATGGGTCCCTGTCCCAGGTGTGGGACTATGCAGGCACAGGTCTGTGTCTGATCTGGGAACAGCAAGGGGACTGGACAGGAAGACAGTGAGGATGGCCAGGCAGGGCTGTGATGCGTCCAGGCTAGCTACCAGTCCCTGTCTTTGCAGAACATCAGTGATGATGAAACAGGAAGGAGGCTGGTGGACACCTGCTCCATCTCCCTGACACCGGACTGTGGTCCAGCACACGGATGCCAAACCCAAGTGTGAGAAGGCCAGGGCTGGGTGTATGTGGATGGCTGGGGATGGGACGGTGTTAGGCTTCACAGGCAAGAGACCCCAGAGGCTGGTGTGGGGCCAGGAGCAAGGACGGGGCTCAGAGCACCCAGCGGGTGGACTGCAGTTGGGGAGATGTCCCGGTGAGGGTTCCTTCCTGGTTTTAACTTCTCTGGGTGGCCCTGGGCTGAGCTCTGTCTCTGCAAAAGCTCATAAACATGTTCTTCATTCCAGGATCTCCAACGAAATGAGCTGGGCAGGGGGCTGTCTCTGGAATGTGGGGGCCTGGACACCTGGGTCTAGCTCTGAAGAGCCAGAGCCACCCCCAACTTCACCCGCAGCTCCGGAGCGGGGATAGCACCTGGAGAGACTTCAGCAGGAGACCAGGAGCCAGCAGGGGACAAGACACCCACCCACAGAGAGCCTGATGCTGTCCCAGAGGAGCTGGCACCTGCCCCTGCCCCGGCCCCTGCTCCTGCTCCAGTTCCTGCTCCTGTCTCTGCCCCTTCCCGTGCCCCAGCCCCTGCTCCCTTCCCTGCTCCTGTTCCTGCACCTGTTCCTGCTCCTGCCAGAGCCAGCCTGTGCTCCTGCTCTTGCATCTGTCCCAGCTCCTGTCCCTGCCCTGTCTCAACCCCTGCCCCTACTCCTGCCCCTGCGGGGCTCCCAGAGCCATATCCAGAGCCCACAGCCCTGCTCCTTGTACAATTATCCCTTGTTCTATCCCCAGACCCTGACGGCCCACAGGAATGCTTCATCCCCTACCTGTATATTATTTCTCTCTGGTACATATTAATGGTTATTTTATCTTTCCATGTTCTGTATACTGTTTATTGTTTGTTTTAAATAAAATTACTTGTTTTCACTTGAACCCATCACGAGCCTTAAGCACATTCCCGAGGCTGTGCCCCCACACCACAGAACATCGCTGTAGGACATCTCCTTCCCCAAAAGAGACCCTGAACCCAAGCCCTCCCCGTGCATTTCTCCTCCAGCCCGGCCTCTCGCAACGCCTCAGCTGCTTTCTCTCTCTGTTCCTTTACCTGTTCTGGATGTTTCTGCATGTGGACTCACACAGTATGTGCCTTTGTGTCTGCTCACCTATTTTCAAAGGTGACTCGTTTTTGTGTGTGTGTTTATGTGACATAGAATTTCCCTTATTTGATATTGAAACCCCCAATGGATTACAGATGAGATGTGATCATAGAGGCCCCTTTAGGAACTACCAAAATCTTGGGGTCTAGACCCCTGTTCTGCTGGGACGCCACAACCTGACCCCAGACAGAACACGTCTGGTTCCTCCTGTGGCCCGCACAGAAACCAGGGAAATGCAGAAAGCTGGAAGACACACAACAGAGGGCAAACATCACTCACAACCCAAGGCCAGAGAAAAGTTTCAGCTGACTCTGCTCCAAACAGGGTCCAAGTCATGGGTTCCACAGGGACAGAGCCCAAACTCATGCAAGCCCAGAGGGGAGGATAGGCACACAAGGAGTATGTGTCAGAAATGTGGAAGCTTCTGGGGAAGGGCTCTGACAAAGGAAACCCCGTGAAGGCAGCGCTGGCCACCTTCAGAGCGGCAGGTGTCTGGTCTGGGGGCCGGCAGCCCTGGGGAGAATGTGAAGAACCAGAAGTCCAGTGCAGGCCCCCTGGAGAGAAGCGTGATGGGCACCCCTGTCTGGGAGAACAGTGAGCAGCACCCACCCTAGGCGCAGGTGCACACATCTAGCAGTGCTCGGCCTCAGACTCAGCCCCAGAAACCCCGGCACGATTTTTCACAGATGTGTTTTCAGGAGTGTTCGGCACGGCAGTGGTAGAGAGAGCAGGGGATGGAACAACGCTAATGCTCAAGGAGATGGATGGGATCCACTGTGCCAGTCCTCATGGTAGAATGTCCTGTAGCTACTGTCCCAGCGTTGTCCGGGCACAGGATCCGGGAAGCCCCTCCTGAGACTACCCCCCTCCTGCCACCCTGCTCCTGGGAATATTCAGAATTGTTTGAGGAGGTGGAGAGGATCCAGGGTGACAGCAGGGCCAAGGAGAAGGAAGGTCAGCACCGGGAGGACAGAGGGATATGCCCTGAGCCACCATTCATTGATGCCCTTGGACCTCACCCCAAATAATGGCTTCTGATGTATGGACCAGACTTCTGCTCTCTCACCCCCTCCTTCCCTACCTTATTTATTCATCGTCCCATTCATTCCTTCCTCTCTCCCTCCCCCCACCTCTCCCTTCCCTCCCCTACTCCATCACCCTCCCTGCCTCCCTCCCATCCCTCCTCCCTCCTTCCCCTCACTCCCTCCCTCTCATCCTTCCTCCCTTTTCCTCTCTCCCTCTAATCCTCCTTCCCTCTATCTCCTCTCTCCCTCCCTCCCATCCTTCTGCCTTCCTCCCATCTGGCCTCCCTCACTCCCATTCTGCCGCCTTCCTTCTCTCCCCACCCTTTCTCCCTCTCTCCCTCTCTGCCTCCCCCATCCCTCCCTCCCTCCTTCTCCTCCCTTGCTCTTTTTCTTCCTTCCCTCTTTTCCCTCCCTCCCTCCTTCTCCTCCCTTGCTCTTTTTCTTCCTTCCCTCTTTTCCCTCCCTCCCTCATGCCCTCCTTCATTCAGCAGAAGATCTGGGGTGCCTGCTCTGTACTGAGCACTGGGGCTTCATCAGTGAGCACTCCCCCAACCCAAGTGGTCATGTCCGCTGTGGGAGGAGACAGGGGGCAGTCCTCAGGGCTAGCAGTGGTGATGAGCACCAGGAATCTATTCCTAGAACAGAGGCCTGTTGCACAAGGAAAAGAATGGAGAGACTCAGGCTTAGCACTTCCTCTGGAAAAATCTAGTCCTGAAAAGTGATGGAAAGTAAATATATCCTAGACTTCATGCAATGTGAGTGCTAATGGCCCATACGCCCTGATTCCTAGAAGCAACAAAGAGTAAATCATCCAGTGTCGACTGGGGGTTAGTGACACAACTTTTCTGACCAAATGACAGCGTTTCAGCCAACATCTCCAGGGCCTCCGAGTTCTTCCAAGGGTCCCTGAGATCCTCTGACTCTTCCATCGATCTTGGGAAGCTCTGTCCTGTCGTCTTCATTGTCTCCCGCCTTTTCTGCAACCCTTCTGTGGTCTCCCCTCCTCCCACCAGAGCCCCTTGGGTGGATGCCCACATCCCACACTGGGCTTCATGAACTCTATGTTTCATGCAAGGCCTGTGCACTCCTGCTGGGGTCACCTGGCTTCTCCCCTGAAGAGGCCTGCATCTCCCTACACTGGGTCTCCTCTGATGAGTCTGTGAGGCCAGCCTGTGCCCATGTCATGGGCATGGAAGTGCGAGCCCAGAAGGTCCAGATGACCTGCTCCCAGTCTCAGTGTGTGGAGCCTGGGCCAAGAGTGGTGTCTAAGCAGAGGAGGAGTTGGGCCCGGGGAGCCTGAGGGAGGACGTGGCACAGTGAGCCCCCAGGAGGAGAGTGAGCACCATGGGGGTCTTGCGCTCAGGCATGCTCGGAGACCATGTCCCACCCACACTGGATCTGTCCCCAGGGCTGGAGGTCGTCGGGGTATCCACCCTCCCAGACAGCAGGCTGGCAGTGACTGGCAGGGGAGGGGCATGGCCGGTGCAGGAGAGAGCCCTCAGGTAGAGAGGAGGGGCAGGCGCTCCCCCAGCAGCAGGTACACTGGGGCACACTGAGGGGCCATCAGCAGAGAGCAGTGTCTGCAGCTGGGGTCTCCAAACAGGCCCCCTCCTGAGGTTCAGCACAAGCTGTCTGGATGGCCTATGTCCCCAAACACAAAGTCTGGCCTAGGACCTCCTCTCAAGCTCTGACTCCCAATCCTTTGTACTCAGCCCAACTGCAAAAAATGACCAATAGTTTAGTGGTGTTGGGCACGTGGAAACATGTGATTTTCTGGCCCACGCTTTAACACTGCTGGCATTTTAAAGATCTCAGGGCTTTGATTCAAAAATGGTAAAATGCGGGGCGCCTGGGTGGCTCAGTGGGCTAAGCCTCTGCCTTCAGCTCAGGTCATGATCTCAGGGTCCTGGGATCGAGCCCCACATCGGGCTCTCTGCTCAGTCAGGAGCCTGCTTCCCCATCTCTCTCTGCCTGCTTGTGATCTCTCTCTATGTCACATAAATAAATAAAATCTTTTAAAAAAAATGATAGAATGCCAGGGACCCCAGACAGCTTAGAAACCTGCTCCTGTGCCTTGCAGCCCTCCCATCCCACCAGCTCTGCTCAGAACCCCTCCAAACCACAGGTCCGTGGTCTTGGGTCCTCAGATGGCCCAGACGAGGTGCCTTCAAAAAGCGATCCAGGTGGGGCAGCAGGACACACTGCGGATTCCAGTAACTCCCCCTCCCAGAAAGTGAGGGTACCGCTGGATGAGCTGTCCGAAAGCAGCCAGGTCAGGGCTCCAGGAAGACACCAGAGGCACAGGAGTAACTGAGGAGCATCTGAAGGTCAGGTGGGGACAGTGGGAATCTCAGTGGTTTTGCCTAGGGGCAGCTCCGGTCCCCCTAAACCCGCAGTGGGATGGCTCCACCATGGGATGGGGGAGGGACCATGCCTGGAAGACCCATGGCTCCACTCTCATAGGTCACCAACTTGATCTGTGCACAGGTGGGGAAACCTGGCCACACCCCCAAAGAATTTCTGGAAACAGTAGCCATCTCAGTGGCAGAGGACCTGGGAGGTCAACCTTCCAGCTGCCTGAGGTGGGATCGAGCCACAGACCAGCACACTAGCCAGAAATGGAAGAAGTAGAAGCAATTCTTTATTTCAATAGTTTCTAAGTTACTGGTTTGTTCCTATGGTTAGTATAATTGGCAAGGCCTTGAAAATGTTCTCCTCGTGCTCTCTGCTGGAGAGGATCTTGAAAAAAATCTCTGGTTCGTAGGTAAAATCATCTGGACTTGACCGTGGTTGGCACAGGCATGCTGGGAAAAGTATGGAGTTTCCCCCCAACACTAAAAAGAGTAGTCCTGTATGATCCCACTACTGCATCATTTGAAGAAAATGAAGTCGGACACTTGTAGGAAATGAAGTCAGTTTCTCAAAGTAAGATCTGCACACTTTCACCCAATCTCCCTGAGGAGAGGCAGCCACCCTTAGCAATAGGACACCCATGTGGGAAGTCATAGGCAACCCTCCCCTGAGACAGGTGCC
Organism: Meles meles; assembly: GCF_922984935.1. NCBI lineage: Eukaryota > Metazoa > Chordata > Mammalia > Carnivora > Mustelidae > Meles > Meles meles. The sequence goes on from NC_060070.1 coordinate 17,039,808, forward strand.
TCCCTGGACAATGGGCTGACCCAGGGCTGGGTGATCTCCACAGAAGCACATTCAATGTCCTGGATACTAGCAGGAGACAGAGTACAGCACAAGGCCATTGAGGGTCAGGACACACCGTCCCAAATATGGCACCTTGGCAAAGTAAATACAGAAACCTCTTATCCCCAGCCATCAGCCCTTCTTCCCTGAAGCAGGTCAGAATACTCCCATGTGGCACTTTCTCTCCCCAGACAGCAGGGAGGACGTGCTTATCACCAGAGTCAAGGAATTTAGGGCCCCAAAGGCTAGAGGAACAAAACTGGTTAAACTAACCTTTATCTTTCTAGTTATTTTTTTACCCTTTACCAGCCCTAGCTCAAACCCCTGTGTCTCTCAATTTTTCACACATTTATTGCTTCTTTGCCTAAAATGTAGAAGAACTGTCTGCTTCAATTGCCTCTACTGGTCTCCATGTCCTTGTGAGGCTCCCAGCAAAAAAAAAAAAAAAAAAAAAAAAATCAATACACTTCGCCATCTTTTCTCCTGTTCATCTGTCTTTGTCCATTTCCAGACCCAGGCAAGGACCTTAAGTGGAGTTGAAGAAAACTTTCCTCTCTTGCAGCACTGAGGGGAAGGGGGGAGACAGTGGCAGGTGGAGTCAGGAAAATCCAGCCGGTCTTCCTGACCTTGGTTAATACCGCCCTCTGCTGGGAAGCAGCACAGGGTTGTGCATGGCTGGGGGAGCCAGGGAGAGGCAGGTGGAACATGTAGGAAGCTATCTGACCCCCAGCCAGGGAACTTGGCTCCCCTGACAGAAGAGAGGGGGGTGGGGGTGGGGTAGCTGGGTGACAGGAATTAAGGAGGGCACATGTTGTGATGAGCACTGGGTGTTACAGGCAACTAATGAACCACTGAACAATACCTTAAAATCTACTGATATGCTATATGTTGGCTAATGAATTTAAATTTTAAAATTTAAATTAAATTAAAAAATAGAAAATAAAACCAGGGCAGAAACTGCACATAATTCAGAGGGCTCCATGCTCCTGGAGGCTGAACTAGCAGCCACAGCCAAGGCCTCTGGCGGTCAGGGGACTGAAGGTCTGAGGGGTGGCTTTGTGCACCCTGCCCCTGAAGCCCCATGGCCGTGGCAAGGTGCAGGGACTGGGAGGGAGGACCCGACCAGAGGCCATCCCGGCTCCACGGCCGCTGCAGGACCACTCCCACCCCCACCAGGCAGTGTCTGTCTAGAACCAGGAAGAAAGCCTTTTCCCTTGATCGTTCTTTTTAAAGAGGGTTGCTCAGCCTTGACATAGAATCATCTGACATAAAACAGGAGCTGTTCACAGCTGAAAATGACCCAGAAGTTATCAAACTGTGGTGACCACAAAGACCTTGGGTCCCCAGGCAGGCCTCCTGTGTGCAGGTGCAGCTGGGGCCCTGGAAATGTCCATGGGGGCAGGGCTGGGCTCCACAGTCTCCCTCGAGGGGACAGAAGTAGGAACCTGCTCTCACAGCTCTGCTCAGGACAGCACGCCCTGATGGAGACGGGGACAGCGCCTCATGAGTCCTAGATGTCCAGGTGATTCTTGGCATGGCCTGAATCTCAGCTTCTTCATGAAGGGTGGGGAGGGCCGCCCAGCCACCATAGGTCCCACAGGTCCTTCAGGAGACAGCCCAGCCACCGTGGGTCCCACAGGTCCTCCTGGGATAGCACCTTGGTGGGCTTGTGGTCCAGCAGGTACCTGTTCAAGTGGCTCTTGTCACACCACACAACCTTGATCCCATTGGCCAGGTCAACCCCCATCACTGGGTGACAGGCCAAGGTCAGTCAGTGAACCTCCACCACCAACCCCCCAAAAAAGGTCCCCATGTAGTAAATGTCGCCCTGGTCCCTGGGGATGTGGGCCTGGGACTGTGGCCAGCGCTGGTAGTTGAAGTCTTCATGGGACACCCAGTAGAAACTGGGGTACAGGTTACCAAAGAGGGAGGACAGGATCGCCACGCCCACATGGTCACAGAACTTCCTGTCCACATCCACACACGCCAGGTCGTCCACCTCACGGAGGAAGCGCTGCTCACAGAAGCAGCTGACCTTCGCCATGTGCTGCATGGACACATCCTGCCAGTGCCGGGTGCCAGGGACTTCAAGGACCACCACCCTCCAGCCTTCCCAGGGGGGCACATGCGCCTGGCAGCCCACTGGTCAGTGACAACCTAGTAGATGAACCTGTGTCCCACCATGATGGCTTTCTCTGTCCTCTGCAGGGACAGTTCCAGGAGGACCACCCATCTACAGGGATGAGGGACAAGGTGGGAGGAGGGTCACTGTCAGAGGCTGGTGGCAGGACCCCAGAGCTGGGGGCCATAGACGTGTGCACCTTCTTCAAGGGGGCACTCCCTGGGCTGCTTTAAGCTACAGCCATTCTCCCAGCCTGTCCCAAGCAAGTCTGCTTGTGGGGCCTCCCTACCTTCTGCTCCCAGAGATGGGGGGCCATCAGCACCCCACCAAACAAAGGGGAGCCTGAGGATTCAGAGGTGGGAAGCCAGCCCCACAGTCAGCACGCTGGAGCCAGGAACGCTCCCCCTGTGCCGAGTTCCCAGGCAAACCCTGCAGGTGCCCTCCCCTGGCTGACCCCCTGCAGGTTCTGTCCCCACCTGCCAGGCGTGGAGCGCCTTTGGGCACAGCCTTCCTTTCTATGGCCCACAGATTGGCTAAAATCAGCAGGGCTGGCCTCCTGCCCCACTTTGCTTTGAGGGGGCTGTCGCAGCACCCCACAGAGCTGTCTCCACCACCATAGGGTCCTCCCTTGAAGGCTACTGGGCCTCTTGCTGACAAGGTCCATCAGTCAACTGCTGCTATTCCTAAAATTGGTCACTCTCAAACTCCCCCAGATCAGGAATCAGGTCCAGCCCGTGGGCAGGGAAGGGGAACAAGGACCGCTGGAAGAAGAGGGGGCTTGCTTAGCTCCCAGCCGTGAATCCAAGAGTGGAAGCTTCCAGGTCCAGGTCTACATCTCCCGGGCCCCAAGAAGTTGGAAGTCTTGTCTCTCCAAGGGGACTAACTGCTGGGACAGCAGCTCCCCCTTTGTCAGCAAGGGTGGTGAGCCCCTCTGAGACGGATTTTTGTTAAGGTTCTATTTATTTGTCTGACAGAGAGAAAGAGACAGCTAGAGAGGGAACACAGGCTGGGGAAGTAGGAGAGGGAGAAGCATGCTCCTCACTGAGCAGGGAGCCCAACATGGCGGGATTCGATCCCAGGACCCCAGAATCATGACCGGTGCTGAAGGCAGATGCTTAATGACTGAGCCACCCAGGCACCCTGAGACTGATTTTTTCACACAGGCACTAAGGCTACTTGCCAGTGCCTGCCCCATACCGGGCAGCTTAGTAAACTGCTCACACAGGGAAAGTGGGCGCCACACTTAAATAGGTGACAAGGCCACATCCAGCGGACAGACATAAGTCAGCTCACTCGGGGGCAAGTCCAGGCCCAGCCAACAGGGGAACAAGCCAGACATGAAGCACAGGGAGAGAGGAGTGCTCCTGGCAGAGGGCAGAGGGAACGTAAAGGCCTGGAGTCGGGCCCGAGGCACATGTGGAACAACCACACACCTGGAAGCCCAAAGGGGGTTGGGGGGATATGGTGGGAGAGAAAAGGTTGGAGAGGACAGGCAGCTGGGGAGCAGATCACAGAGAGATTCAAAGGTTATGTGCTGAAAAGATCACTCTGCTGGTTACCGGAGAAGAATGGGCTCCGTACAGTGGAGGGCAGGGAGACCCTCAACCTAAGCCCTAACCCTAACCCCGCCCTAACCCTAATCAAACACTGTGCTCAATTTTGAGGACTGACTGCTCTACTCTGAGATCACAAACAAGTCCTTCATGCTGGCTTTCACTCCTTGCTCAGTATTGCACTGAAAGTTCTATCCAGAACAATGAGGCAAGAAATAAGGAATCCACATGTGAAAGGAAACAGTAGAACTAGGTCTATTCAGAGACCAGAGATGGCATCATCTTACATAGAGAGCTTCCTAAAGAATCAACAAAAAATGACCACAGCCAGTTCCCTAATTCTGCAAAGTTACAGGATAAAATATCAATACACAAAAATCTCTCTTATCTGTACACACTAGCAATGAATCATCCAAAAAGGAATTTAAAAAAACAATTCCACTTTAGGGAACATCAACATGGACAAAATACTTAGAAATAGATGTAATCAAGGTATATGTCTAAACACCAAAAATTACAAAACATTGTTGAAAGAAAGTAAGGGAAACCTAATTAAATCTGAGGATACCCCATGGTGATGAAAAGACATACTACTGATAAGATGGCAACAGTAACAAAGCAATGTGGAAATTCAATATGCTCCCAAGAAATTTCACAAAGGCCTTTGGGAAGAAATGCACAAGCTAATTTTTTTTTTAAGATTTTATTTATTTGACAGAGATCACAAATAGGCAGAGAGGCAGGCAGAGGGAGAGAGGAAGGGAAGCAGGCTCCCCACTGAGCGGAGAGCCCTATGCGGGGCTCGATCCCAGGACTCCGAGATCATGACCTGAGCCGAAGGCAGAGGCTTTAACCCACTGAGCCACCCAGGTGCCCCTGCACAAGCTAATCTTAACAGTCATATGGAATTTTAAGGGACCACAAGATAGCCAAAACCACCTTGAAAAAAGAAAATCAAAGGTGAAAGGTCATACTTTCAAAGTTCAAATCTTAATATAGATCAACAGTAAATAAAACATTATGGTACTGTCATAAAGGCATGCATACAATCTGGAAGAAATAATATATTATATGTTAATTAATTGATTTTTAAATTTATAAAAAAATTTTAAATAAATAAAATAAATTTCTTTTTAAAGGTATGCATACAGATCAGTGGGATTTAACTGAGAGCCCAGAAGTAAACCCCTTCATCTATGGTCCACTGAATTTTGACAAGGGTGGACAACATTACACTGGGGAAACAGAATGGTCTTTTCAGCAAAGGGTTCTAGACAATCGGCTATCCATGTACAGAGGAATGGAACTGGACCCTTTCCTCACACCACATATACACATTAACTCAAAATAAGTTAAAGCCTTAAATGTAAGAGGTAAAATTATAAACCCTAGAAGAAATAAATGGGGATAAACCTTTAGAACCTTGGATTTAGCAATGCTTTTAGATCTGACACCAAAGCATAAGAAGAAGGAAAGAGAGGGAAAAAAAAAAAAAAACAGATAAATATCCTCAAAATTAAAAATCTGTCCCAGGTGCCTGGATGGCTCAGTTGGTTAACCGTCTGACTCTTAATTTTGGTCAGATCATGATCTTAAGGTCATGAGATTGAGCCCCACGTCAGGCCCCACACTCAGTGTGGGGCCTGCTTAAGATTCTCCTTCTCCCTCTGCCCCTAACCACTTGCTTACTCTCTCTCACTCAGTCTCAAAAAAGAAATGTAAAACAATTTTAAAATATTTGTACATCATAAGATACTATCCAGAAAGTGAAAAGACAGCCCCCAGAATGGAAGGAAATATTTGTACATTATTTATCTAATAAGAGTCTGTTGCCCAGAATATGTAAAGAGCTTTTACAACTCAACAAAAAGACAACCCATTTTTAAAATGGACAAAGGACTTGGATAGACCCTTCTCCAGAGAAATCAAACAAATGGTGAAAAGCACATGCATAGATGTTAAACATCATTAGTCTTTATGTTAAACATTATTAGTCTTTATTAGTCTTTATTCATTAAATCTTCATCTAAACCAGTTAGATGTCCTTTTGCACAAGTAGAATCACTATGATCAAGAGAAGAAGAAATAACAAAAGAATGTTGAGAAACTGAAACGCTTAAACCTCGCTTGTGAAAAATGGTGCAGTCTACATATAAAATAGTTTGACATTTACTCAAATAGATCCAAGCAGAATTACCATAGGCTTTAACAATTGTACTCCTAGATATATACCCCCCAAACTGACAACACTGGTTCAAACAAACAACAATGTACAGGAATATTCATAGCAGCTGTGTTCACAACAGGCAAAAACCAGAAATGTCCATCCATGGGGAAAATGATGCCCTTTTGCAAATGACATATGCAAATGTCCATTCACGGGGAAAAGGATAAACAAAATGAGGTAGACCCATAAATGTCTATCTTGTTCTGCCCTATGAAGGAATGAAGTAAAATGGTTCATTTGTGGGGGAGAAATATGGTGGTTCCCTAAAATATTAAACACAGGGACACATGGGTGGCTCAGTGGGTTAAAGCCTCTGCCTTTGGCTCAGGTCATGATCCCAGAGTCCTGGGATCGAGCCCCACATCCGGCTCTCTGTTCAGCAGGGAGCCTCCTTCCTCCACTCTCTCTCTCCACCTACTTGTGATCTCTGTCAAATAAATAAATAAAATCTTTAAAATATTAAACACAGAATTCCACTGCAGCCTATAAGCCCCCAAAAATGGAAAGTAGAACTACCCATATTCAGAGCAGCTTTTCTCACAACGGCCAAAAGGTGGAAGCCGCCCAAGTGTCCACTGACAGATGAGTAGATAAACAAAATGTGGTTTGTCACCATGTAACATGATTCAGCCTTAAAAACGACGGGAGTTCTGGGTGCCTGGGTGGCTCAGTGGGTTAAGCCGCTGCCTTCGGCTCAGGTCATGATCTCGGGGTCCTGGGATCGAGTCCCACATCGGGCTCTCTGCTCTCTGCTCGGCAGGGAGCCTGCTTCCCTCTCTCTTTCTCTCTGCCTGCCTCTCTGCCTACTTGTGATCTCTCTCTCTCGCTGTCAAATAAATAAATAAATAGAATCTTTAAAAAAAAAAAAAAAAAAGACAGGAGTTCTGACTCAGGTACCACACAGGTGGAACGTGGAAGTCATTATGCTGAGTGAAATCAGCCAGTCACGGAAAGACAAATACTGTATGATCCCACTTGGATGAGGTATCTGGGACCCAAAGCTGGGTGTGGCTGCAGGGGGCAGAGGGGAGAGGACAATGGGGAGTTGGTGTTTCATGCATACAGGCTCCCTCATGGAGAATGAGAAAATTCTGGAGAATGATATACAACCGTGGGAACTCAGTTAAGGTCAGAGAATTGTGTACCTGAAATGTTTTAAGGGGTCAATGTTCTTATGTTCAGTCACTGTGAAAAAGTGAATGAAGGACCAATGCATGTCACAACGTGGATGGACACTGAAAACAGCCCCAGTGACAAAGGTCATATAGAAATACCACTCAGATGGGAGCCATCTATGCTCCTTAATTAAGTCCATCAAGGTTACCCAAATAAGGGAAAGTCCTGGAAGAATTTCCAGAAGAAGAAAACTGGATCCGAATGGAGAAGACATTTCAGGCCATCAGGCAGGTGGGGACAGCTGATGTGCGCCTGTGGACTGGGTTCAAATGTGGGAACCATCATGATTTCCTCACTTGGGGTTACGTGGTGGTTCCATGGGATACTGTCCCTGTTTGGGATAAAATGCACCAAAGTAGCCTGTGTAAAGTGGCAAACATGGTAAAGAAACAACAGCTGGGGGGTCTGAGTGTGGAGATAAAGCATATTTGTGCTGCTGTGACAAGTTACTGCCGATTTGAAATCACCGCAGAGTAAATGACTCTTCCAAACATCCACGTTAGCACCACGTCACAGAAGCAGGGAGGACATCAGACTTCAGGATGGAGGCCAAGCCCTCCCAGATCCAGTTCACCCACCGTGGAGAGGCCACTCGCCCTTGGAGGAGGCCACATGTTAGCAAGAGACTCGTGGGAGGATTAAATCAGGGGCCCCTCTGTCCCGGGTGCGGTAGAAGCAGCGGGATTGGGGGTTCCGATTCTCCACGACGCTCCACCACAACCTGGTTAGAACTGAAAACGCATGAAGGAAGCCTCAGAAGTGGACTGGGGACGCCGGAAGGGGAGGCTGGAAGGGGGCGCCTGGCGCTCAGTGCTCGTTACAGACCCCACATTACAATCCCCCACAGGAGAGACTCATCCATTCCAGGCCCTGCACGGGAAGCGGGGGGGGGGGGGGGGGGGGGGGCGGTTCTTCTCCTCCAAGAAACCCACGGTCCCCACAGCTCGGCTGCTGAGAATCCTCCATCACCCCAAACCCCTGCCTTGCTCCAGTGGACTTTCCCTCCAAGCAACCATCCCAACTGCTTCCTCCTTCTCCAGGAAATAACGTTCCTCGCCTCTGTTCCTTGCACTTGCCTGTGAAGTGCCCGTGGCTTGCTCATCCCCGATTGCCATTCTCTGCGCTTCCCAAATAAACCCATTTTGCTGGTCAGATAACTGACGGTTTGGGACAGCCATGGGACACTGATGACACGCAGGGAGGGACACGCGGAGACAGGAAGACACGCTGTGCTCAGGCAAGAACCGACACTGGGAAAATACCTACTCTCCCCAAAGCCGTCTACACAGCCTGCGCTGTCGCTCTCGAACTCCCAGACTCTGAACCAACCCTAATGTGGGTGTGGACACGGGAAGGACCTTGCGGGGCGGAGGCAGGGGGAGCACTGAGGCCGGCGGCCGCTCCCTGACGACAGATGTCTCAGGAGCCCCAGGAACTGAATCCGCGGGCACACAAACACAGACGCGGGACCCGGGGCGCACATCCAAGCCCAGAAAGGGGGGACCCCACAGCCCCACAAACAGCACAGACGGAGGCCACGTCACCACACACAAAACCGCAGATGGCCCAGTGTCTACACAGCGCGCCCTTCCTCTGTGGGGTCCTGAGACCACGCACCCCCTCACCAGTCCCCGCTCAGGCGGGTCTCCTCACCTTCTCCAACGGCCGTCCCTGAGGGGGAGAGACTGCTGCCAGTGTGGACATGGCCGCACCGTCCACAGTGGGTCCTGTCAGCGTGGATGTGGGCGCACATCCTCCCCAGCTTGTCCTGTCAGCATCGGAGCAGCCCATGTCCTCCAGAAGGCTACACAGCGGTCCCAGGTGGCCCGACTCCTGTCCCAGAAGCGGCTGCGCAGGCCAGGCTCGGGGTGGGAGCTTGGGTCCTGTGCCCTCTGCAGGCAGTGGGGAGCAGTGCAGTACAAGGGGAGCTCACCCTTCAATGGAAGCACCTGCTCCTTCCCAGGATCCAGGTGGAGCCATTTCATTCTGGAATTTCAAGCTGCATGGAGCCAAATATCCCCCAAATTCTCCAAAAATAGCTAAGGAAAAACGAATTGGAAAAAATGTGGAATGACAACAGTCCCTGACCCAAACGGTGGCACCAAACATGACCCTAGCCCTGACGCAGACCCACACTCTGACCTGAACTTGCTCTCAATCCTAGCCCTGACCCCAATCCAAGACCCTAACCCTAGCCCCCTACCCAAACAGGGTTCACAAGAATCAAAAGGTAGAAAATGCAAATATCCATCAGTGGTGAATGCATAAACAGTGTGGCGAAGGGTTTCAATCGGGTTGAGGTTCAGGTTTGAGCCAGAATTCTAGATCAGGCTTTGGGGATAGCGTCAGGGGAGGATTTAGAGTGAGGGGCAAGGGAACAGTTAGAGTTCAGGGTTTCAGATTTATAATTTAGGGTTTAAGACTCAGGGCTTCTGGGATAACATTCAAGGTCAAATTTGGGGTTTGGGTTCATGCTGGGATTTGGGTTCAGGGTTCATTGCCCAGAGTTCTGGGTTAGGGTTTGGGTTCATGGTTCAGGGCTTGGATCCAGGGCTCAGGTTCAGAGTTTAGGCTTCAGGTTCAATTCCAGGTTTGGGATTCAGGGTTCCAGTTTGGGCAATAAGGTCAGGTTACGTTTCACCATTAAAGTTGGGGTTAAGGTTAGGTTTAGAGATAACACACTTTCCTCAGTTGTCATCATGGACACAAAATTTCTATCTGAACTTTCTAAAATCTGAAATGCATTTTATCTGGGTGTCAGGAGGTCATTTGGAATTTAAGATCTCAGTAACTCCCCACCGACAGCATTCTGATCCCAGGGTGTCCCAGTCACTGAGAATTTCCTGTTGTCTTGGCTCAAGCATACCCTTGGCAGACAAGGGCAAGCGGCTGCCAAAGTTGGGATGATTTCACAATGGTAGAGGTGTGAATCCAAATATTGTGGAACTGTTCATGGAAAATGAAACAGGTGACTAATAATTGGTCAACTCCTGATTCTTCCACAAAAACAAAGACCAAGTCTCCAATAGAGTCTGATAATGTTCCCTAGGAAGGCCTATGGTACTCATTACCAGTACTGAAAGAGAGCCCCTTCCCCTGCTTTAAACTAAGAATCACAGCAGGATATATCCTACTTTGTGTCAACAATAAAATTTTATTATTTGGATGTTCCAGTGTACAATTTATGGAAGCACTGACAACATTTTCCCTTCTTGAATCCTCAGCAACACACGAGTAAAATGCAGGCAATGTTGTAATGCACTGCTCATTAGAGTACCAAGTACAAGGTGGGCTATTAGAAGCAATAAAAAGATATCGAACATGAAACTCAGAAGAAGCACCCTTCATGGGCACTTAATGAGGATCCTTAAACATAAGATCTAACATCTCATCCTATAGAATTCACCCATAAAAATCATCAATAACAATAGCCTGCGACCACTCTAATCACCTCACCATTAACCTCTAGGCTTGTAATACACACTCCAACCACTCAGCAGCAGAACAGGACTTGCCCACTCTTGGTGGACCAACCCTTATGGTGAAGCCAAAAAATCCCACCCCTTGGAAATGCCAGCCATGAGGACACAGTCACAGAAACCATACCCAGAACTCAATAAAGGACAGACATCTCATGAAGCAGATGCTGAGATCACCAACACTGCCATGAAGTAGCTCTACAGTGGACTCCAGGTTTGTCCCCTGCCCGGGATCACACGGGGCACCACATTCTTCCAATACTCCATCCTCAGGACAAAATTGTGACTGTCCTCTTCATCCTGTGTGCAGGTTCACAGGGTGCCCTGAGAAAGTCAGACACCTTCTTGAGAGCACTCAGACTCTCATGCCTATCCTAGCAGAGGGAGGGAGCTGCTCTCTGTGACTTCTGTACCACCTAGAGAATGCTTGGAACAAGTCTTGCCATACTCCATGCAAAAGGCATATTCTCAATTTACAAAATGATGGACGCTGAAACACCAGGACTCCCTGCACCTTCTTGAACCTAGATAAGCAAGAGCTACAGCTTGGCCAGAGCTATTATCCCCAACCCCCTACACACACACACACCCTTCCTAGTACACTCCAGATGAGTTTCCATCCAACTTGTTCATTCTAGCCATTGTCTCTGCAGAGGTCCTGGGACTGAGGTGCTAGGTGCTAAGACAGCACCTTCAACCATTTATTATCAGAAATTAATAATTCATTAACAGATGCATCACAGAAGATTTTGCCAACATGGCAATTAGAAAAGTCATTACAACAGAGGTCCTAACAACCTGTGCCAATCTCCACGTCTCCACTTCCTGGTTCCAGGGATTGGCTCATAAATGGACATGTGACCTGGTCCCAGCCAATAAGGAGGGAGGAACTTTAAGTTTCAGCCTGTAGAGCTAATCATGGGTTGGACCACCCAGGCCAGGGGCTTGTCCATCGCCTGGACCAGGCCCGTGCCAGTGCCCCAGAGAGCCTAGGAAGCCAGATGCTCCATAGCATTGCTGTAGGTTGAATCAGACTTGTCCTGAGGCCCACACATGCTAGATCCTCCGTAACTCAGGAGAACCTGAAATGTGCTCATGGTCTTGGCCTGAAAAAGATGAGCATCTATGTGGTATATAACCCACAAGATAGACCTGCCAGGCAATGGGGACTGACTCAGCCAAACAATACCTACATGGGATTCAACCACAGACAAAAGTGTTGTGGGAAGCTCGAGGTCCACAGAGAAATGGGGGGGGGGGGGGGATTCCCAAGGCCTTTGTTGTTGGCCAATCTCACTATCACCTTTTTTTCCTCTCATGTGCAGGGGTCAGAGTCAGGCAGGATAGATCCCAGTGTTTTCCCACTCTACCGCTGGAAAAGAAGAACCCTTTCCCCCATCATCCATCGTGTTGCAGATCTGGGGTGTGGGAAACTACCCTCCATGGGCCAAATGGACCTCCCCCTGTATTCTTGCAATCCAGTGTGCCTGGAACATGAGTAATGGACAGTCGGTGGCTGCTTTCAATCCACAATGCAAGAGTGGAGTAATTGCCGGAGACACCACATGGACAGTAACACCTAACAGAAAACCTTTACAGAAGACTTCCCAGAAGAGTCTGTGCCAATCCCTGGTCTCAAAGATTCTAGGATCATGTCCCTTCTTTGAGTAGAATGTAGAACCTTCTGGGTCCAATCTAATGTCTTCAACCCCAGAGGCAAGGACTTCCATCCTTTTAGCCAGAACTCCATCTCCATCCTCCTCTACTGACACCTTGAACAGCACGTCTACAGGTCTGCAGCCCAACAGGAATTCCCTGTCGTTTCCATGGTAGTGATGCTCAGAAACGGAGGCATAAGTGTGAACTTGTGAGGGTGAGTGTGTGTTTCCTCATTGGTAGGCACAGTGTGCAAGGAGACGACAATAGAGTAGCATGCTTTCTGTCCCACAGGAATGGCCACGCACTGTGGTTGCACAGTGACCTCAGAAGGAAGCCACCTTTACAGAACATCATCTGAGAGGACTCCCAATTCCCTTGTCATGGACACTAGGTTTCACCAAAGCTGAGGGCACACAGAGGGACAGAGATTCCCCCTGCCCTTCAGGGTTTTGAGGGATTCCTGCTGATCCAGGACCAAAGATCCTGAAACCATTCATCTGCCTGTCATCCAGCCAGGCATCCGTGAGAGAGATCTACTCCAAGCAGAGAGGACAGACAGAGAGACAGAAAATGACAGCCTTGTGTGACAAGTGCCACAACAGGAGACACTCAGGAGGACTGGGGTGTGCAGGGTTGGCCAGACATGGGAATGCTCCAGGAGGGCGGTCACAGCTGTGTTCGATGGGGGATACTCAGGAGGACTGGGGTGTGCAGAGTTGGCCAGACCAGGGGGCTAGGGGGACCAGCCGTGCTCCAGGAGGAAGTCACAGCTCTGCCCTTGAGTGGCTACACATGTCAGTGTGGGTGGGCATTGGCCAGACTGGAAACGACAGAGCGGGCAACGAGCAGTGTCCTTAAACTGTTCTGCAAGGCAAAATTTCAGTAACAAGATTTCTTTCAGTACAATTTCATGTCACGTGCATCCGTGAGTCTGTAAAGCTGATTCTGTAGAACATGAAGTACGTAGTTGGCCATGGCTTTCAAACCTGAGGTGCAGGGGACAGAGCACGTTTGATATTTCTTTTGGCTGCTTCCAGAGTAGGATGACTTTCCCCACCTTCGTTTCTGACCCCAGGACAGGGAACAAAGGCAGCACACATCTACACTTCGAAATGTCCTCAGAAATCTGCAAGTGATCAGGAGCTAGTGATCAGGGCCAGCACGAAAGAAAGGGTAGGCCGACAGCAAGGAACCAAAGGAACACATCAAGTGCATGTGAGCAGGCCCACTTCTCCGCCTGTCAGAAGTGAGCGGTGCCTGACCGGAGGGAGTCCCATCTGCACCTGGTGCATCTGGTTGCTGCCCTTGAGCAGAGCGGAGGATAGACTGAGCTGGGTGCGGCTGCTGGCGGTGGGGAGATAGCAAGGTCCTCACTTTTTTTTTTTTAAGTTTTTCCTTCTTACTGGGAAAGGACTGTTTTTTTAACCTTTCGATTCCATTGATTTCCAAAGGTGAAAGCAACTTCACCTGAAAAGCACCAGCTTTAAACTCAGAAAACACTGGAAGGTTTTCTAATGGAGAACAGAAGTCTTATCAATCGTGTTACTGAAAATAGGACTAGATAGAGAGCCACATTTATCTGCAGTTGTGCCTTGCATTAAATTAGCTTGACTCCTTCACAAATAAGCTTTTCCGGAGGGTTAGACAGATGAGGTGCTCTGGCAGGCAGGATTACCTGTGGTCTGCAGAGTACAACCCCATCAGGGCCACAGGAAGAGCAGAAGGACCTGCTGGGATACTGCAGACCTGAAAGTCTCTGTCCATCTCCTGCCATGGACAGCCCAGTTTCTGTGGCTACCACTCCCCCTGAGCTTCATTTGCAAGTGCCTAGTGGCCATGCTACTCTATTGTAGTGGCCACCAAGGCTGCCTGCCAAGTCCCTAGAGGACTAGCTCCTGGTCCTCAGCTAAGATGAAACAATCATTATGTGTAGTGACCTATTTCCAGGGACAGGTCATGTGCTCAGCGCTTTGGTGACTGTATCCTCTCCCACTGTATTTTTTAAAAAACACCTTAGGCAGGGAAGATTGACATACACAAAACTGTCCATAGTTGATGTATGTAACTTGACCCTGACCCTGAGCCTAATATGTAGTTAAGATATACTCGATTTAGAATATTGCTTGTAAATTAGAGGATGGTTTTTAGGAGCTAAGGAATTCAGGGACCCAGCTCCTTCGGTCTTATTCTCCCTTAAATCCTGCAAATGGGAACACATTTGGCCACGTGCTATCTGGAGAGTGGCCACACGGGGGCAACAGGGAATCAACAGTGCCCCAAACCCCATTGCAAAACCCATTCTTCCTTCATCCTGTCAAGCCTTGTTCATTCAGTGCTTGCAGGTCGTTGCTTAGATGATGAAAAATGTGATGTTGTCGAATTTTTTAAAAACCGAACTAATTCTTTCACCCTGTTAGGAATTGAAGATGTTTTCTAAAATCTTGGCCTTGGAGAGCACGTGAAGGCCCAGGGGCCTGGGAAAGGGCTATGGAATCTATTCAGGTCTACTTAGGAAACAAGGATGGCTTCTATTACACTTCTCTTCAGGAAGAACTTGTGTCAATTAACAGTCCTGAATCCAACCAATGAAACTGCAAAATGGTGCAGCTCAGAGGAAAACAGAATCAACAGCCTCCAGAAGCACAGAAAGAGCCACACCCAGGAAGAAAGAAGAGGTACCAGGAAGGCTGTGCTCAGGCCAGTTGGCATTTCTGTAGATCCTCTGGAGCTAGAATGTCCCCAACGCCCCCAGGGGTTGTGGGTCAGGCAGAGCACACACCCTGACGCTGCCCTGTTGGAATCCATGACGAACCTCCAGGTCCCTTCCTCCATGAGACATCCCCCACCCCCTGACGACTCCAGCCTGCTTCTTGGAAACCCCATTCCCCTTTCTGACCCCATCCTTCGCTTTTCCCACCACTGCCATCACACAGAGTGCGATGAAATACTTACTGCTCTGTCATTTACATGGTTTTTGTCATGTTTGCTGTGAAACGAGACCTTGCATCATCTACCCTGATGGAGAATCTCTTGTCACATTGCCTGACTTCACTGTGCCCTCACAGTGTCATGGGGCTAGTGTCCTGGGCAAGGTCCTGGCTAAGCCGGCTCAGCGGTTGCAGTGAAGGCCTGACCCAGCCACTGCTGTTTTTGTGCAAGTCAGGCAGCACAGCCAAATCCTTGGTTTGTGTTCAGGATGGCTCATGGCCCCTCAGCCACATCAGATGGCCTGGGGCACTCCCTGAAGTCACGTGCTAGTCCAGTGTTGCCCTGGGGAATCTCCGTGGAACAGCCATTGTGTCCAGTGGGGGAACTCCATGGGAGCAGGGCCGATGGGAGTCCAAACTCCTGAGATAGAATCCATCCCAGAGACTGCCCAGAACTTCCTAGGAGTTCATTCTATTGTCTTGCATGAACCAATTCATCTAAAACCATTTCTTCCTTTTAGAAAGCATGAGCCTCACGCTATGATGAAGGGACTTTCCTAGGTCATATTGGTCATCAGCGAAAGAGCGAGATGTCCTCCAGCATTATCCCCCAGAGTGGCTTTAGCTAGAGCCACAATTGCCCATTGATCTTTCCTGGACTCCCAGACTCTCATAGGACTCTTCATGGCACATATTCTGGGAAGTAAGGTCATGTCAGGGCCCCAGAAGCCTGACCCCGGTTATAAAGAGACTCTGGGATGTCAATGGTTTCCCAAGCCATAGGCCATCTCAGAATTTGTCTGCAAAGACATGGTTGGTGGAAACCCACATGCTGACAGAGAATAGAGGAAGATGGAAAAAACTAGGCTTCTCCATCATGACGGCACAAGTGGCCTAGGCCAGGCCAGTGCCACAGAAGGCCCAGGGAGCCAGGTGCTCCATAACATTGCTGAGGGCTGAATCAGCCTCGTCCTGAAGCCCACACATGCTAGATCCTCTGCTAACTCAGGAGAACCCCAAATGTGCTCATGGTCTTAACCTGAACCAGGCAAGCATCTGTGTGGTGTAGAACACGCAAGATATACCTGCCAGGCAATGGGGACTGACTCAGCCAAAAATATCTACATGGGATTCAGCCACAGACAAACATGTTGTGGGAAGCTGGAGTCCCACAGAGAAATGGATTGGGGGGGTGGGTGGAGGGAATTCCTGAAGCCTTCATTGTTGGCCAGTTGCACTATCATCTTTTTTTCCTCTCATGTGCAGGGGTCAGGGTCAGGCAGGATAGATCCCAGTTTTTTCCCACTCTGCCACTGGAAAAGAAGAGTCCTCTCCCCCATCATCCATCGTGTTGCAGATCTGGGATGTGGGGAAACTACCCCCCATGGGCCAAACGGACCTCCCCTATATTTGTGCAATCCAGTGTGTCTGGAACATGAGTTATGGACAGTCTGTGGCTGCTTTCAAGCCACAATGCAAGAGTGGAGTCATGGCCGGAGACACCGCATGAACAGCAACGCCTAACAGAAAACCTTTACAGAAGACATCCCAGAAGAGTCTGTGCTGATCCTAGGATCATGTCCCTTCTGTGAGTAGAACATAGCGCCTTCTGGGCCCAATCTAATGTCTTCAACCCCAGAGGCAAGGACTTCCATCCTTTTAGCCAGAACTCCATCTCCATCCTGACACCTTGAATGGCATGTCTACAGGTCTGCAGCCCAACAGGAATTCCCTGTCGTTTCCATGGTAGTGATGCTCAGAAACGGAGGTGTAAGTGTGAACTTGTGAGGGTGAGTGTGTGTTTCCTCATTGGTAGGCACAGTGTGCAAGGAGACTACAATAGAGTAGCGTGCTTTCTGTCCCACAGGAATGACCACGCACTGTGGTTGCACAGTGACCTCAGAAGGAAGCCACCTTCACAGAACAAACATCATCTGGGAGGACTCCCAAGTCCCTTGTCATGGACACTAGGTTCTACTGAAGCCGGGGGCACGCAGAGGGACAGAGACTCCCCCTGCCCTTCAGGGTTTTGAGGGATGCCTGCTATTCCAGTACCAGAGATCCCGAAACCATTCATCTGCCTGTCATCCAGCCAGGCATCCGTGAGAGAGATCTACTCCAAGCAGAGAGGGCAGACCGAGAGACAGCAAATGACAGCCTTGTGTGACAAGTGCCACGACAGAGGACACTCGGGAGGACTGGGGGTGTGTGAGGGGGACCAGTAATCCTCCCGGTTGCCTCCAAATTCTGACCAAGCCTTTTTTCTAGTCAGTCCTCCGTGGATCCCACCTCAGCACCGGCAATGGGCCTACCATGCCCCCAGGCCCTAACCCTAAGCCTGGGTTTGGTTCTCAGGCTTCCCTCCCCAGAGACCTGGCCCCCAAGCCCTCATGTCAGGGGACTCCTAAGCCACACCCCAGGAGTTTGCCTGCCACGCAGGAGGTAACCGTGCCCTTTGTAACTGCAGAGAACCCTCAGAGTGGAAAAATCCTGCATGTACCCCAGAGGCCAACCCCATACTCGGTGGCCCCTGGGCCACAATCCCAGATTTGACACCGCATTTGAACCACGCTCTCCAATCAGCCCCTCAGCGATCCTGCCTCAGCCCCAGCAGATAGGGCCTGCCATGCACTGAGACTCGAACCCTGACTCTACTTTGCTTTGTCAGTCTTCCGTCCCCAGAGGCTTGGCCCCACAATCCCTCCAGATTGGGGACCCCTGAGCCACACTCCAGGACTCCACCTGCCACCCAGGAGGAGATTGTGCCTTTGGGACCTGCACAAAACCTTAGACTGGGAAAAACCCGCATGCCTCCCGCAGGCCACCCCCAGCTTTTGCACAACCCTGTGCTACAAAGAGCCCAATGCTCAGCCTCCCCCACACCCTTAACTCTGCCTCTGGGGAGCTCGCCTCCCTGGTGGCCGACAGGGAAGCTGCCTGGACCAGGACCTTGGTCCTACATGTCCCCAAGATGCAAGAAAGCACTCCCAATACCGGGTAGGCATGCGGCTGGTATCGCCTCACAACAGCCAATTCTCCTCAGTTTTCTGCCCAAATAAATGCCACTTTGGGCAGAAAGCTTGTGAGAATTGATTGGGTACCCATGCAAACTGGGTTATGGCGGTGGGGGCCTTCAGGGGGACCGCGTAGGCCCATCTCGGAGTCCCGTGTTGTCGCAGGCCAAAGCTTGTGAGAAATCCTCTAAATGCCGGGTGCAATCACGGCGCAGATGGCCTCTGAAAGCAGGCCAAGCATGGCCTCTACTCTGCCCTCTGGGGAGCCTGCCTAATAGCTGGAAGTTGGGGCCTGCCTTGACCCTAGGCCTTAACCCTAACCCTGGGTTGGTTTCGTAGGCTTCCACCCAAGAGGCCTGGCCCCCAAGACCTCCAGATTGGGGAACCCTGAGCCACACCCCAGGAGTCTGCCTGACACCCAGGAGGATACTGTGTCCCATGCAGATGCTCAGAACCCTCAGAGAAGGAGAAACCTGCAAGCACCCCTGGGGCCACCCCCAACTTTGAGGGTCTCACTGGCGACAAACCCAAAGCCCGACACCCCATCTGAACACTCCCTCCACTCAGCCCCCCTCCCCTCCCCCCGGCGATCCTGCCTCAGCGCCGGCAGATTGGGCCTGCCATGTCCCTAGCTATGAACCCTAACTCTATTTTGCGTTGTCAGGCTTCCATCCTGGCAGCCTGGCTCCCCTAACCCTCCAGATTAGGGAACCCTGATCCAATTCCAGGACTCAGCCTACCAGCCAGGAGGAATCTGTGCCATTGGGAGCTGCACAAAACCCTCAGAGTTGGAGAAACCTGCATGCCCCTTCAGGCCACCCCAAAATTCGGGGCTCCCCGGGCCAGAAACCAAGAGCCTGACAGTTTCATCCACTCTGTCAACTCTAACCCCGGGAACACGCCTCTGCAGTTGCCCTAAGGGGAACCGTGGGAACATCCCACAGTCCCGCATGGCCCCTACAGGCACCTAGCGATAAAAGCCTCCCAATACCGGGAGGGGGTGTGGCTGAATCGCCGCATAATGCAGGCCAATTCTCACAAGCTTTCTGCCCAAAACGATGTCAGTTTGGGCAGAAAGCTGCTGATAATTCTCTGGGAAATCCTGGTGATCCTGTTTCTCGTGGCAAAGGCCTTCCGGGGAGCCACCTGAGCCCTGCCAGAGGTCCCAGGTGGTCTCAGCCTGAAGATTACAATAAAGCCCTCTATAGGCCGGAAGCACAGGTGGCCTGGATTGCCTCTGGACACCGGCCAAACACACTCTCTACTCATCTGTCCCCAGGGGAGTCCACCTCAGGGCCTTTTGATGGGGCCTGCCATGCCCCTAGGTCCTAACCCTAACCCTGGGTTGTGTTCTCAGTCTTCCATCCCCAGGGGCCTGGCCATCCCGAGCCTTCCAGGTTGGGTACCCCTGAGCCACACCACAGACCCGACCTACCACCCAGCAGGAAACCAGTGCCTTTGGGAGCTGCGCAAAACCCTCAAAGCTGGAGAGGCCTGCATGCCCCCACAGGCCACCCCAAACTTCGGGGCCTCCCAGGCCAGAAACCCAGAGCCTGATGCTCAGTCTCACCCTGTCCTTCAACTCTGCCCGGAGAGAGCTCACCTCCACAGGGGCTCTCAGGGAGCAGCGTGGGACTGGCTCGCGGTTCCCCAAGGCCCCAACATGCACCTAGCGAGAAAGAGCTCCCAGTACAGGGCAAGCACTTGGCCTGAATCGCCACCCAACACCAGCCAATTTGAAAGAGTTTTCTGCCCAAATTGACATGGATTTGGGCAGAAAACTTGTGAGAATTGGCCAGAAACCTCCAGTGAACTCACTTCCGGCTGTCCAGGACTTCAGGGGAGCCTCCAGCGCCTGGCCCGTGGTCTTGAGTGGTCGCAGCACAAACCCTGTGAGGAGGTGCTCTAAAAGCCATGCACACACGTGGCCAAACCCTCCGCCTACTCAGCCCCCTGGCGTGCCCGTCTCAGCGCTGGCAGATCGGGCCTCACATGCCCCAGGCCTTAACCAGAACCCTACATTGGGTATTCAGCCTTCTGTCCCCAGAGGGCTGTCCCCCTAGCTCTCCAGACTGGGGACCCTGGAACCACACCCCAGGAGTCTACCTGCCATCCCAATGGAAACTGCCATCTGGAGCTGCACAGAACTCTCAGACCGGGAGAAACCTGTATGCCTCCCTGAGGCCACCCCAACTTTAGGAGGCTCCCCTGGCACCAACCCAGAGCCTGATGCACCCCATGATGTCCTCAACTCTGCCCCCCGGGGATCCTGCCTCAGTGCCAGCAGATTGGGCCTGCCATGCCCCTAGCCCCTAACCCTAATTCTAAGTTGGGTTTTCAGGCTTCCATCCCAAGAGGTCTGGCCCCCAAACCCTCCAGACTGGGGATGTCTGAGCCACAACCTAGGACTCCGCCTGCCACCCAGGAGGATACTGTGCCATTTTGAGCTGCACAAAACCCTCAGAGTGGGAGAAACCAGCATGCCCCCTGGAGGCCACCCCTACCTTTGGCGCCCCACCGGGCCACCAACATGGAACCTGAGCCTCGGCCTGAGCCCCTCCCTCAACTCTGGTCCTGGAAAGCTCCCCTCAGCTGTGGCCCTCAGGGGTGTCGAGTGGGTCTGTCCTGAGTTCCGAGATGGTCCCAGCACGCACATAGCGAGATAGCGCTCAAAACAGCAGGCATGAGCCTGGCCCAAATCACCGCACAACGCCAGCCAATTCTCACGAGCTTTCTACCCAAGTAGATATTGATTTGGGCAGAATGCTCATGAGATTTGGCTGGAAAAACTTGGCCAACTCGCTTCTGGCTGTGTGGACCTTCAGTGAGGCCGCCTGGGCCTGGCTGGAGGTCCCGAGTAGTTGTGGTCTGAACCCTGTGAGAAAGCACTCTAAAAGCCAGGGCACCGGTGGCCAAACCCTCCCCTCTACTCAGCCCCCTTGGGGTTCCCTTTTCAGCACTGGCAGATCAGGCCTCCCATGACCCTAGGCCCTATCCCGAACCCTAGGTTCGGTTTTCAGGCTTCCATCCCCAGGGTTCTGTCCCCCAAGCCCTCCAGATTCAGGACCCCAGAGTCACACCCCAGGAGTCCGCCTGCCACCCAGATGGAAACTGCGCCATTTGGAGCTGTGCAGAACCCTTCAGAGCCTGAGAAACCTGCATGCCCCCTGAGGACACCCCCTACCTTCTGTAGCCTCCGGCTACAAACCCACAGCCCGACATGCTGCCTGACCCCGTCCTCAACTCAGCACCCCAGGGAACCCACCTCAGCCCTGGCAGGTCAGGCCTGCCATGCCCTTAGCTCAGCTCACCTCAGGGACCCCTGTCAGCTCTAGGCAGACCTGGAACTCCCATCTGCCACGAAGTTCTGGGATCCCCCCTTCTTCTTTCAAAATTACACTGTTCGGAGTCTTTCATAAAAAAGGGAAAAGACTGCCTCCTGAATGCTTAAGACCTCCTTTCCTCTTCTGCCATACTTCTCTCCACTTACCTCGTACCTGGGCCAACTGGAAGGAACATATCAGTGGGACATGGACATGCTCTGAGATCTGAATCTTTCGTGGCAGCTTTCCGAGGGCTCCTTATGCGATCAGAAACTAGCGTATCCTACCACAGTGTGTTTGAAAGTGCTCATCTACAGAAGAGGAGAGCGAAAGTCACTCCATTTTTACCTCACTCTCATGAAGCACAACGTGGTCTTCTTCTTTCCTTCATTGACTTCAATTCCAATTCGTTTCCATGCAGTGGTAAGTCCTTTGCTTCAGGGGTAGGATTTCATGATTCCTCAGCTGCATGGAACACCCAGAGCTCATCACAACAGGTGCCCTCCCTAATAGCCGTCACCCATTGAACCCTTCCCCCCAACACTCCTGCCCTCCAGCAACCCTCGGTTTGTGCTCTGAGGTGGAGTCTGTTTCCTCATTGGCCTTTGTCCCCTCACTATGTTCATCTGTTTTCTTTCTGAAATTCCACAGGAGTCAAGTCATAGGCTATTGGTCTTATCCTACAGATTTTGCTTGGCTGAATCCACTCTAGATCCATCCACATCCTTGCAGATGGTAAGATTCCATTCTTTTTGAAGCTGGGTCCTATTCCATTGTGTGTGGATACAGATGTAGACATAGATATAGATATAAATCTCCCACATCTTCTTTCTCCATTCTTCAGTGAATGGACATTGGGACTCCCTCCATCGTTTCGCTATGGTTGATAATGCTGCTATAAACATCATGGTGCTTGTACCCCCATTGAATGAGCATGTTTGTGTCCTTTCAGCAAATACCTAGGAGTGCAATTGCTGGATCCTAGGGTTGTTCAGTTTTTAGCTTTTGGAGGAAGCACCATACTCTTTCCCAGAGTGGATGCAACAGCCCACATGCCCACCGACAGTGCAGGTGGGTTCTGCTTTAAGCAGAACATTCCTTGCCAGCAATTTCCTAAGGAGGAAATGGGAAACCTGTGGGATAACCTGGGTCACGCAGTCAGGCACGAAATTCACCCCAGGATTCCTGACGTCAAGCCCCTTGAAGCCACCAGCATGCCTCTATCCAGGAGAATTCCCAAACACTCTCCTTCTGACTTCACCGCCCATGAAACTGGGTGTCCCCAGCCAGAGTTCCCAGATGTTTGCAACACATCTGGCCAGAAAGCGCTCTCAACAACAGACACAAGTGTGGCCTGAATCGCTGCACAAGCCCGGCCAATTCTCATGAGCTTTCTGCCCAAATGATGTCAAGTTGGGCAGAAAGCTCATGAGAATTGGCTGGAAAGCCCAGATGAACTCGCTTCCAGCAGAGGGGGCCTTGAGGGAGCTGCCTGGGCCTGGCCCAGGGTCCCGCGTGCTGTCCCCAAAAGCCTACAGGAAAGCGCTCTCAAGGGTGGGTGCATGTGCAGCCCCACCCGAATGCGGCCACACCCGCCCTCTACTCAGCCGCCCAGGGAGCCCGCCTCACACCCGAACCCTAGCTCCTAATTGCATTGCACAGCTCTTTGCTCATCAGCGATGGATCCAAATATGGCTACAACTTGTTCTTAAAAGTCAAAATTGTTGCAATAATTAGTAAAAGATTGGGGAAAATGAGCAGATGATCTCAAAGGCAATTGGAATCGGAATTACAATTGGAAAATTTTGTTTAAAAAAAATAGGGTAGCACGTTGTCCATAGCTTCGCCTATAAAGTAAAACCAAACTTTTAACCTTCTTTTCTCTAGAACAAAGATCTCTTTGTCCCCATCTATGGAGCTCTGGCTGCCCAAATGTGTAAAGATTATGATAAAGATGAAGATGTGAACAAATACTTAGACAAAATGTAAGTAGAATTTTTTATTCTCATGGAATGTATATTGTTTGTTAACATCCCTGAATTTTGTCCACCTCTAATGACTTCGTTTCATTTCATGAGCTTTTCTATTACTTCAATAAATCACATTTTTGAACTGAACATCATTTCTGACAACTGCCATTTGGGTTGTCATAAGTATAAAGTAAGAGGAAGGAAAGTTTTTTCTATGAAAATCAAGCATGGAACACATTTTTTTTAGGTAGAACTCATCTCTTTGCTGGTCACTTATAAGCAAAAGTATGGCAAAAAGAGATTTTTCCTTTAACAAATGTGACGGATCATCAAATTTGATTCTTTTCAGAAGCCTTTTGTTCTAATATAATTCCTTCTAAAAGAAACATATGCTTACCTAAGTACAGACCATCTGGGAAGGATATACAAAGAATTGCTAACAGCAGCTGCCTGAGAGAACTTGGATACGGGGGATGACATGTAGAAGACAGATTTGCTTTTTCCTATGTAGTGTTTTTATTGTTTGAATGCTTTTACCATTGTATGCTTTATTTAAAAATATATTAAAGGGAGAAACCCACCCCTTCCTTTTAAAATAAAGTTCATTCTACTTGTCTTTATTAATGGAGATTCCTCCTGCACAAATTCAACCTTAAATTTTCTCAGAATAATTATACGATCATCAGATTATTGCACAATAATAAAACATCTGTCAACATTTTTGGAGCCTCTTAATTATGAATCCTGAAAAGGAATCTAGCAGGGCAATGACTAGAAAGCCTGTACTAATTAGAAATTTTAGTTAGAAAGGTTGAAGGGGAAATTTAGCCTACAGGAGCATTTTAGAGCTTTTAAAAAGGGTTCATTGTGTGTTTAGTTGGAAAACAGAAAAAAAGACAACATAAAGGAAAGCTTGAAAGGTTTTTTTTTATTTTTATTTATTTTTTAAATTTCTTTTCAGTGTTCCAGGATTCATTGTTTATGCACCACACCCAGTGCTCCATGCAATACGTGCCCTCCTTAATGCCCTCCAACAGGCTCACCCAACCCTTCACCTCCCACCCCTCCAAAACCCTCAGTTAGTTCCTCTGAGTCCCCAGTCTCTCATGGTTCATCTCCCCATCCAATTTCCTCCAACTCCGTTCTCTTTTCCATCTCCCCATGTCCTCTGTGTTATTCCTTATGCTCCACAAGTAAGTGAAACCATATGATAATTGACTGTCTCTGTTTGACTTACTTCACTCAGCATAATCTCCTCCAGTCCCATCCATGTTGATACAAAAGTTGGGTATTCATCCTTTCTGATGGAGGCATAATACTCCATTGTATATATGGATCATATCTTCTTTATCCCTTCGTCTGTTGAAGGGCATCTTGGTTCCTTCTAGTTTGGCGACCTTGGCCATTGCTGCTATGAACACTGGGGTACAGATGGCCCTTCTTTTCACTACATCTGTATCTTTGGGGTAAATACCCAGCAGTGCAATTGCAGGGTCATAGGGAAGCTCTATTTTTACTTTCTTAAGGAATCTCCACACTGTTTTCCAAAGTGGCTGCACCAACTTGCTTTCCCACCAACAGTGCAAGAGGGTTCCCCTTTCTCCACATCCTCTCCAACACTTGTTGTTTTCTGTCTTGTTAGTTTTGGCTATTCTAACTGGTGTAAGGTGGTATCTCAATGTGGGGTTTTGTTTTGTTTTTTTAAGAGAATTTATGTTTTGTTTTGTTTTTTTTTAAGATTTTTATTTATTTATTTGACAGAGAGAGATCACAAGTAGGCAGAGAGGTAGGCAGAGAGAGAGAGAGAGAGAGAGGGAAGCAGGCTCCCTGCCAAGCAGAGAGCCCGATGTGGGACTCTATCCCAGGACCCTGAGATCATGACCTGAGCCGAAGGCATCGGCTTAACCCACTGAGCCACCCAGGTGCCCTGGAAGGTTTTTTTGAATCCTGGTTTCCTCCCTTTCTAAGCTTCTTCTTTTTCCACTAGGAAGTTCTTTTTCATTGTCCTATGTTTATTTTTGTCCATGTAACTTTTTTTTTCACTGAGTACTTGCTAAAGTTAAGTGTATTTAATAGTGGGAGCTGCCTAACCTGTTTTACCCTTAGGTCATCCTTAAACATGTGATACAGCATTTCCAGAATACATATCATTTTACGTAGCTTATGTTAAATGTGCATTGTTTTGTGGAACAGCTGTAGAAAATGAAGAAACTCGTTTATCTGACTGAAAAAAGAAACCTTGGTTAGCTACTTGGGTGCACGTTTTAACAAATAAGAAGGAAATATTAAAGAATAAGTTTTGAGAGGCTACTGAAAGGCCTTGCCTTGAGAAATAGCAATAGAATAACTCATAGATGTAGTGAACTAATGAGCACTCTGACATCAAACCTGTCTCCCCCAACCACCCAGCCACCAGGTATCTCCCCTTTTAGGCCCCACGGGACAGACATTCCTTTTACACACGGTGGTGTCTTTATCTCAGTGGACCTTCTGTTGCTCCGTTCGCATCATTTCATTTGTCTATGTACATGTGGTTGTGAAATCAAAAGACCGATGTTGTGCCAGTTGTTCAGCAAAAGCAGTCTTCTTCCTTTTTATTCCCGCCACGGATGTCCTGTTTGCTCCACTAGATGGAAAGATCTTAGCTCCGTGTTGTCGAAAGTGTCTGCTCAGCCATCTCAGCCTCATACTGTGCCGTGTTGTGACATCTCCCATGCCTTCAGCTTTGTACTTCACGTACCACTCAGCCCATTTGCGGGGGGGGGGGGGGACAAGAGATAATGCAAGTACTTTCTCCCTGTTAGGGTCCGTGATCAAAGGAACAAGACTGATGCAAAGCGAAAGTCAAGCCAAGCTTTATTTCACACCAAGCATCGAAAATCAAACCGACCGCTTGGGGCCATCTCTTACAAAGAGGCGACGATGATGAGGACGCCGCTCCCAACGAGGCCACTCCCCGGACGAGGTCGCTCCCGATGACGAAGAGGCAACGACGACGAGGACAACAACCCCGATGACGCAGACTCTGCTCCCCATGACGCCGCTCCGGACGAGGCCGCTCCCCCATGAGGCCGCTCCCAACTACGTAGTCTACGCTAATGACTATGACCCTGACGACGATGCTCCCCGGACAGGCCGCTCGCCGACCCCAGTGACGCCACTTGCGGCGGCAAGGCCACTAGGGGCGGCGCCGCTCCCAACGACTAGCACCCAACTACTACTCCCCAAGGGCTATCCCAATGGCTACTCCTCCTCCTACTCCCCCCCCCCCCAGCCTCACAGACTAACCTTTATAGAGGTGGTTGAGCCCGGCCCACACACAGGTGGCCAATGAGATTGCAACACACCACAGTAAATATAGGCGCGCCCCACTGATTGGAGCCATCCAGCCTGGCTCGCCCCTATATCTGGGGTTTGCAAGTAAGTTCCTCTGGCTAACCAGGCCCTCATACAGGCCCTCACACTCCCAAGTCCCCTAGATTCAGTTCCCCTAGAATGAAAAATGAATTTTCTGAATGTCGCTTTTTTTCTTTTCTTTTCACTAAATTTCAGAGTTCTAACTGCAGAAACCTACACTGGCAAAAAAGTGGGCTTTTCTTTTCCTTTCTTCCTCTCCTCCTGGAGCCCATCCTGGACATGGCTCTCCTCTTACCATGATAACTATGTCAAAGGAAGAATGAGCACCCAAGGACCGCACCTACGGCAGACAAGGTAGCTAGACCCATCAGTTGGATGGGAAACCCATTCACTTTCCATCAACAGCTACTATGACAAAGTTGTTGTCAATAAGACACATTAGGCTGCAAACACCAACCTCCCTTAGCTTTAACACACACTGCCAGATTTGGGCCAGCCTTACCTCCTCAGGCTTCTCTGCTCATAGGAAACTAGTTACCATTTCCCGGATAATTGCTCTCTGCTTCTGTGCCTGTAAGACAAATAAAGAGCTCACTGCCAAATAGTCATTGATTGAACTTGTCAAATTTGCTTTACTTTGTAATCCATGCCAGTCCTAAACAGAGGACTCCATTCTTAAACACTGATGGAGTTCCCTACTCAGATATTATTTTTAGACCAGACGCTTTCCTTCATCACAGGGGATACCACATTGGGCCATGGCTGGTGGAAGACTTTTTGGCTTGATCTTGTGTAAGAAGATGCCATAGTTATTCAGAAATGACAGACATAATTGCCCAGGTAAATGCATTTTTAGCTCATTCAAGCTGTTTTGAAAATCTTTGATTTGTCCTCAGTTCTGTGGCTTTCTGCTCTGGTTGGGTAGGTTCAATCTATTCATTAGCAGGTGCTAAGAGATTCTGATTGAAAAGCATTTTATTTCAGCCCAGGAGTAAAACTACTGTGAACAGAGATAAGTGCTTTTAGGCACTTAAGCATCTATAGAGTTTTCTGACCACACAGTGTGTGTGGAGTATATGTCCCACACCGGGAAAATGTTTTTAAACAGTAAACTGAAAGGGAGGGTAATAAGGGTGATGTCATAACCTGATGCCCAAAGCAGTTTCTTTGTATAATCACTTTAGCACATGGAGGAGGTGGTCTTTGGCTGTCTCAGAGAATATTGTTGTGGCCATTTTATTCCCAGAGCAATGTCTCCCCAAGGAAAAAACAAAGCTTCCTGTAAAAGTACATGCTGTAAGTACTTTCACAGCCCTGATATATGAGAGACAACTTGGAACCATCTGAGACCAACTCAAATATCCTAGGTAGAAGATGAGGCAGGAAATGCATCCTTAGCCAGAATCCCTTTAATCTGCTGGTCTATGATTTTTAACCTTGTGTCATTCATTTGGGGAAGACTCGGAAATATACATGGGTATCAGATATGTATAAGGCTCAAGTATATTGTCTCCAGATTCTCACAACAGACCTATGAAGTTGGTCTCATTCTTCTTTTCTCTACTGACCCTTAATACTATTATTTCCATACTGACTCTTCACATGAGTGCCAATAACCATTCTACATAGTATTTTGTGACTCCAAATGCAGTTTTACATATTCTTCTGTCTTTTACCCTTCCAGTATCCCTGTGAAGTAAGCAGAGTAGGAGTTGTTCCCATTTTCCAGATAAGAAAACTGAGTCCCAGAAAAATACGATAAAAATCGAATACTAACATATCAAAAAAAGTATGCATTCAAAAATATAATCCAAATGAAAGATTTTCCCAATCCTTGTTATGATTACTCTCATTATTTCATTTCGTTTCTCATTATTTCCTGAATAATGTGGTTCAAATTGAAATCCAGGTCATTTAGTCTCAGTGTGGTGAGTTTACCACAAAACTAAACTGATTAAAAAAATTCTCTTTCCTGCAAGGGCAAAAATGAACTATTGGGATTTCATCAAGATCAAAAGCTTTTGCACAGCAAAGGAAACAGTTAACAAAACCAAAAGACAACTGACAGAATGGGAGAAGATATTTGCAAACGACATATCAGATAAAGGGCTAGTATCCAAAATCTATAAGGAACTTAGCAAACTCAACACCCAAAGAACAAACAATCCAATCAAGAAATGGGCAGAGGCGGGCTATGGACATTGGGGAGGGGAGGCGAACCATAAGAGACTATGGACTCTGAAAAACAACCTGAGGGTTTTGAAGGGTCAGGGGTGGGAGGTTGGGGGAACAGGTGGTGGGTGATGGGGAGGGCACGTTTTGCATGGAGCACTGGGTGTTGTGCAAAAAGAATGAATACTGTTACGCTGAAAAAAAAAAATAAATAAATAAAAAGGGGAAAAAAAAAAAAAAAGAAATGGGCAGAGGACATGAACAGACATTTCTGCAAAGAAGACATCCAGATGGCCAACAGACACATGAAAAAGTGCTCCACGTCACTCGGCATCAGGGAAATACAAATCAAAACCACAATGAGATATCACCTCACACCAGTCAGAATGGCTAAAATTAACAAGTCAGGAAATGACAGATGCTGGAGAGGATGTGGAGAAAGGGGAACCCTCCTCCACTGTTGGTGGGAATGCAAGCTGGTGCAACCACTCTGGAAAACAGCATGGAGGTTCCTCAAAATGTTGAAAATAGAACTACCCTATGACCCAGCAATTGCACTACTGGGTATTTACCCTAAAGATACAGACGTAGTGATCCGAAGGGGCACGTGTACCCAAATGTTTATAGCAGCAATGTCTACAATAGCCAAACTATGGAAAGAACCTAGATGTCCATCAACAGATGAATGGATAAAGAAGATGTGGTATATATACACAATGGAATACTATGCAGCCATCAAAAGAAATGAAATCTTGCCATTTGCGACGACGTGGATGGAACTAGAGCGTATCATGCTTAGTGAAATAAGTCAATCGGAGAAAGACAACTATCATATGATCTCCCTGATATGAGGACATGGAGAAGCAACATGGGGGGGTAGGGGGATAGGAGAAGAATAAATGAAACAAGATGGGATTGGGAGGGAGACAAACCATAAATGACTCTTAATCTCACAAAACAAACTGGGGGTTGCTGGGGGGAGGTGGGATTGGGAGAGGGGGAGGGGGCTATGGACATTGGGGAGGGGAGGCGAACCATAAGAGACTATGGACTCTGAAAAACAACCTGAGGGTTTTGAAGGGTCAGGGGTGGGAGGTTGGGGGAACAGATGGTGGGTAATAGGGAGGGCACGTTTTGCATGGAGCACTGGGTGTTGTGCAAAAACAATGAATACTGTTACGCTGAAAAAAAAAATAAAATGGGAAAAAAATTGCAAAACTGGTTAAAAATGCCAGCTAAAACAAAAAAAAAATTCTCTTTCCCTATTTGCTGAATATAACTGAAATAAAGAAGCAGTAATTTGAAAAGTAAAATAATTTTTCACTAAGACAAGTTTATGGGCAATGCTAGAAAAATATTAGGTGTTTTAATGGGAAATATTTGAAATATATAAATGTAGATGGTTGTATTCTGTTTCTGTAAAAATGCCATTGGGGTTTGATGGGTACTAATTCCATTGAGTTAATAAATCACTTTGGGAAGTATGGACATTTTAACAATATTAAATCTATCAGTCTATGAACATAGGATGTCATTCCATTTGTTTGTGTTTTGTTTAATTTCTTTCATCGGTGTTTTGAAGTTTTTAGTATACAAGTCTTTGACCTTCTTGCTTCAGTTTATTCCTTGGCATTTTAACCTTTTTCTCTGTTATTATGAATGGGATTGTTTTCTTAATTTCTTTTCTGGATCATTTGTTCTTAGTGTATAGAAACACAGTGGATTTTGTATCCTGCAACTTTACTGAAATCACTTCTTAGTTCTAATAAGATTTTTGTGGAGTATTTAGGGGTTTCCCACATAGAAGATTGTTTCATCTGTAAAAAGAGATAATTTTACTTTTTTCTTTCCAGTGTATATGCCTTTTATTCCTTTTTCTTGACTAACTACTCTAGCTAGGACTTCTAGTACTATGTTGAGTAGAAACGGTGAGAGGAAGCATCTCCTTCTTGTTCTTGATCTTAGAGAAAAAGTTTTCCATTTTGTTACCATTGAGTATGGCAATGAGGAACGGGCTGTCTTTTCAACAAATGGTTCTGGGAAAACTGGCTGTCCACATACAAAGGAATAGAATTAGACCCTTACACCATATACAAAAATGAACTCAAATGGATTAAAATGTAAACATAAGACACCAAACTGTAAAACTCCCAGAAGAGGGGTGCAGGTGGCTCAGTTAGTTAAGCATCTGACTCCTGGTTTCAGCTCAGGTCATAATCTTAGGGACACGTGCACACACACACACACATACACACACACACACACACACACAAGTTTTGGTGAAGATGTGGAGACATGGAACACTTGCATACTATTAGCAGGAATTAAAAATGGTAGAGCCACTATGGAAAATGGTTTAAAAGTTCATTAAAAATTTAAAAATAGAATTATCATAAGACCTACCATTCCCACTTCTGAGTATTTATCCAAAAAAATTGAAATCAGGATCTTGAAGAGATGTTAACGCCCTATATTCATTGCCACACTTTGCAGAATAGCCAAGATGTGGAAACAACATAAAAGGCAGTTGGCCAATAAAAAGATTTTTTAAAATGTGGTATATACATACAATGGCATTTCAAAAGGGACATTCTGCAATGTGAAACAACATGGTTGAACCCAGACACAGAAAGACAAATACTGCAGGATTCTTCCAAGATAAGGTATCTAAAATATTCAAATTTATAGAACCAAAGTGTGGAATGATGGCTTCAGGGAGGAGGAAATGGGGAATTATTAACCAATTGGCATAAAGTTTCAGTCAAGCAAGATGAATGAGCTTTAGAGGTTTGTGGTACAACATTGTACCAGTCATCAACAATAACATATTGTATACTTATGTGTTAAGAGGGTAGATCTCATGGTAAGTGTTCTGATCCCAATTTTTAAAAAGCTTGAAAGAAACAGGTCTGTTTGATATAAAACTAAGAACATTCACTTTCCAAATATCTCTCCTCTAAACTTTTTACATCTTTTTTATTTTTCTCGTGTCACGGAAATTCTCATCTGTTCCTCCTGTCCTCAACAAACCGGGAAAGTTCTACTCCTTTGCAAGATTCTTTCTTGCAATGAAGAGAGTATTTTGACACCCTTACCCTTCTCTTGTGCAGAGGGGTTGTCTCCTGGCCTTTGCACTCTCTTTTAGAGGTCCGATTTCCTCCCTCTTTGCCATTTTCATTTCTCCAGCAGAATGCTCTTTTACATGTGGGAATGATGTCACCCAAGTCAGAAGCACTTTAACACAGAGGAAGGGGCAGACCTTAGTTATATACTCGCCTACTGATAATTGGTTTTTATAACTGGCAAGTTTCATTAGAAGGTCTGGCCTTCAGCAGCATCATCTCATTCACCCGTATAAACTCTCCTGAGAGGAGGCAGGTGTCAAATGTCAAAAAAAAATCTAAAACATTTCAGTTTTAGAGGGGAGTGGAGCAAGGTCGGAGGCAATTTACCATAGTCACATGCTGCCGGTGGAGCATAGCAAGGTCAGGAATAGTACGTAAACCTTGTGACTTTGGTTTGGCTGACCCCTCCGACCATGCCCTCATACAGAACACCGCCATCATCCTTGCCTATCAGCACCTTGACGAGCTTTAGACTTCAGATGGCGCCATCTAGTGGTGGGGAGAGAAATCCCATGACAGAGGCCAAACCTGTTCCAAAAAGGTCTGTAATCAGGCCTTACATTTCGTATAAAAAAGAGACGACGGGCTAATTCTAAAGCCATATTCTGGCAACGTTAAAATGTATCCATTTAAAAAATACGGTTTAATCACATACAAGTCTATTTTGTATTGATTGACTCAAAGTACTTCATATTTTAAATAAGATGTATAATTTATAAAGGTTGTCAACAGCATTATAACATAATGTTAAAAAACTATTAGCAAGGGCACCTGGGTGGCTCAGTGGGTTAAGCCGCTGCCTTCGGCTCAGGTCATGATCTCGGGGTCCTGGGATCGAGTCCCGCATCGGGCTCTCTGCTCAGCAGGGAACCTGCTTCCCTCTCTCTCTGTCTGCCTGCCTCTCTGTCTACTTGTGATCTCTGTCAAATAAATAAATAAAAAATCTTTAAAAAAAAAAACTATTAGCAATACAGCACCTTTTTTTAGAAAAGCTCAAAGTAATTGCCACCTATTTTTTTTTCCTCTCAAGATTCTTGTGAAGTAAAAACGATAGCCATCATTAGCTTCATTTTACGGATGACGTAACTGAGTCTTAGGACATGTCACCATAGTTACGTAGTCCAAAAAGCCCGCTGAGAATTTAATTTTTCTGATCTTATGCCCGTGCTTTTCCCAAATTAATTATTTCTTTAAAACGTACCTGTGGGCTACATTACACTTTGCACTTTACAACTTACACTTGCATGACTTTACACTTTGTGTAACTCAGTCGGTAAAGTCTCTGCCTTCGGCTCAGGTCATGATCCCGAGATCCCGGGATCGAGCCCCGCATGGGGCTCTCTGCTAAGTGGGGAGCCTGCTTCTCCCTCTCCCTCTGCCTGCCACTGCCCCTACTTGTGCGCACACGCTCTCTCTCTGTCAAATAAGTAAATAAAGTCTTTTTTAAAAAGGATATTAAAATCTACTTTTAAATATTTTTTTCCTGTTATAATCACTGTTCTGAGAAAGTTGAAAATGTGGAATTTGCAGCAGAGTCACCATAGTAATGAAACATTGGAGAATTTAAATGTAATCTAATAGGCATAAATCTTTCAGTTTATTATAAAAGCAAGTTGAAAATACAATGGTGCCTCACTCTGGTCTAAGGTCTACACCACACCTCCTTAGTTACACAAAAATATATTTCACAGTTTCCAAACGCATCCATGATAAATGTTTTATTATGAAGAGAAGCTAATTAGAGATCAACGTCATCCTTTACAGTCAAGATGACCACAAAGGGTAGGCTTGACAAGAGATATTATATCTCTGTCTTTTAAAAGTAATTGAAACGCAAGCAGCTCTGACCCTCATCAGATAATGATCATGTAGCCAAGTCCAGTGTAGTCGAGACGAAGAGAAGAGTTCACTTCCTACTCAGCCACATTCCCATCATGTGCCCCTGAGCATGTCCTTAAGCCTGTCTGAACCTCAGTTTCCCTGTCTGTCAGGTGACACCTCCTTCAGCAGGAGTTCTTGTGAGTTTCAGGCTTTGCTTTCCCTAGGCAGAATGTGGACGAGGAACTATAATCACACAGAGCTGACTGTGATGCGTGAGGTTTCCAAAGCCTCCCACAGAGCGTCCATACCGTCCAGGTGCTGGGGCCGCTTACAGCTGCTGGGCTTAGCACAAAGCCTGCTCATCAAAGCTGGGAAAGCTTTTTAATATTAGGTCAATGTCATCATGATGTCATTAGAAGGGTTAGAAGGAATGTATGATTTTTCAGTATAAACGTCACATCGGGGTGTTGTCCCAGTAAGATGAAATTTTTAGAGAAAAATATATGATATGTGAAAAATAGAAAAAGACTTGTAAAACTCGAAATTCCAATTTTTAGGTTTAAAAAAATTGGACCCCAATATATTGTCCCTGGAAATTCTGAAAAGCAAAAATACGATCTTTTCCTTTTAATAGCATAAACTGAAATTTTACCTTATTTATATAATGGGAGCAATGATTTTTTTGTTTTTTTGGTGAGTGAGTAATATAAATCAACGAAATAATTGAAAGGATATTCATAAGAGGTCATATAAGTAAGGATCCCTAAAGCAGGGAGGAAATCTAAATGGTGAATGTCAGAAGCATAAACTCGAGGGCAAAAGATTTAGGAATATAATCCAAAGAGGAACTTGAATGGCAGAAGGGTTATTTTTTAACTGGATGACCATTTTTATATCAATAAATTGGTCCATTTAAGATTAGAGTTGAGGCTACACAGAAGGATTCCAACAAATCATACCGGCCTTCTTTCTTCCTTTGTCTTGTTCTGATCTGAGCACACAAAACTACCACGGCTGGATTGATGTAGATAATTCAACTATTTTGAGAAACCTAAAAACATAAAACATAAACATAAAACTCCTGAGTCATTTCAGAATTGTGGCAGCTGCAGAACCATAGAATTACAGTCCCCAATACAGATTTGTACCCAAAGCTCTGATTTTATGCTTCTGCAAGGACATCCAAATCTGACTTTATTAGACATTTTCAGAGGAGTGTTCCATGACTTGGATGGTAGATCAGGGAGGGCGCCATCAAGAGAAAGAAACCACCTGATCATTTCAATCGAGAAGTTTAATAGAAAGCATTATTAACTATTTATATGGGACTAGCTACTAAGAAAGGGGGGGAAATGCTAAAGAATTTCCTAGTGCTGAGAGAAAGTACCCAAAGAAATACCACAGTTTGAGGAGGGATCCTCTTCCCACGGTTGGGGTTCAGAGACACGGGATTGCAGCCCACGGGTGCTGGAGAGGGACTCTGGGTTGTCAGGCTGAGATGCGGGATAGGGAATTATGGATCGAAATGGTAAACAGCAACCCCCCAAAGGGGTGGGAGTGGGCTGAGGCTGGCCATGAGGGAACCACGGGAAGGGAGCCAGAACTCGGAAGGGAGTGCCACCGGGTGTCCTCGGCCCAGCCAGTCACCATTTCCAGCAGGAGGTCAACCAGGAAAAGGCACTCCAGGGGCCAGGAAGAGGAGTCTGTCCTCCTATATCCCCACAGAACCCTCTTCTGCCTAAGGAGAAATGTGCGCAAGGTCTATGACTTGCTCATTGCCTATGCTCACAAGCATACTCACAAGCTCACAATG
The DNA here is from genome assembly GCF_922984935.1 of Meles meles. Lineage (NCBI taxonomy): Eukaryota > Metazoa > Chordata > Mammalia > Carnivora > Mustelidae > Meles > Meles meles. The sequence goes on from NC_060070.1 coordinate 17,075,585, forward strand.
ACAAGGTCATTGCCTATGCTCACAAGCAAAGCAATGAAGAGTAGGTTTGGATCCGAGGGGCAAACATCGGGCACCCAGCTCAGAAAGCTTGTGTCCGTGTGACTGTCACGAACATTTCCGTGGCCATTTTTTTTTACTTCGGTGGTCTCGTGTTTGACCCTGTCCCTACTGCTGGGTCCAGGAACTACTCTCACCTCTCAGTGTGGTCTGCTCACGCTGCCTGGGGGATGCCAGATGAGAGGAAGAAGGCTGCATTCTTCTCTTAGCAGGGTGCTGTCAAGTCCTTATGAACAATCTGCAAACTTGGGACATAAAAAGCGCCCGTTACATGCTGACATTTGTTAAATCCAGCCACTGCCTCTTCCCAGATTTCTCTAAAACCAAATCTCTTCTGTCTCCCATGATTAAATCTCTCCTCTCTTTCATTACTGTCCAAAGTGCCATTAAGTGACCTCATGGGCCGCGAACCTCAGAACAGGACTGGCTGACCACCTGTGCTCTCCCCCCGAAGTCTAAAGGAGCGGGCGGAAGGCACCGTGGTACATTAGCACCTCCGAGGCCGCCCCGTGAAAGGTAGAGCAGGGCCTAGACTCACCATCTGGGGTAGGGGGTCCTACGCTTGAAATGGACCAGGTCTGTTTTCTGAAATGTGCGGAAGGGTGAAACTTAGTGTTCTTTGTAGGAGGCAGGAGTTGATGTCTCTGTGAGTAAGCAAACATGACCAAACAACTTCAGAAACATAAGAAAACCCATGATTATTACCCTTACTGAGAACATTTTTATTGTGAAAAAAAGAGTAATGCAAGTCTGCATTTTAGCTTAATGTGTTAGTCTGTGAATAGAATTTTACTGGGTTTGGGGCCTGCTGATCTTTCAAGAATTTGCGGTTGACCAGCTTTTTTCTTTGCTGTCTTTCTTTCTTTTTTTTTTTTTAATTTTTTGGTATATATTTTTATACTCAGTCTAACTAACTACAACCAAAGTATTGTACAAAGAAAGGAAATAGTACAGAATTTTCTTGTGTTTCTTTGATTTGACCCCGGAGTGAAGCTATCCTTCATTTCTGGGAAATTTCATTGCCCTGTCCCGTCTGTAAGCATTTCAAAAGGAGGGATAATGTCAAACGTTCTTGGGGTTTGGCCCACAGGGCCATGGCAAGCCAGAACAAAAACTCTGGAAAATATTTGTAAATCTTTGCCCTCAAGGACACACTGTTGCTCCTCCTCTTCTGCCCAGCAGAGGGCAGTGGTCCACATTCATCTCCAAATTAAAGCGGCCTGCCCCTCCCGTCCTGGCTCCCACCACCTGCAGAAGCTCTCATTTCCCGCAGTGCTTACCTCATTGAAAATCCAGCCCTCCAAACGTGTCTGTTGGCTCGCAACAGCCAATCTGCAATAACACGATTGAACCGAAATAGGATCCTAGACAGGAAAAGAACGAATTCTTATTAAATAATGGACACTGAACTCATCTTTGTAATTTTATTGAAACACTCGGGGTTTTTTCACTGCTATTTATATGAACGTAGAGAGTTCTAGGAGAAGAGGAAGATTCGGTCTTGCTACCCTGAGGTCAATCGCGACTACAAAATGCAAGCATTAAATAGGTAATCGAATCATTAGCTACCACATTTCACTTAAGTTCTCAACAGGTATTGATCACTTCCAGTTTATATAAGGGCGGATAGAAAATACAATTATACCTTTCTCTAGTCCAAGAGCTAAAAATCATCTCCTTAGTTGCACAAAAACATATTTCGTACTTTCCATAACCACGTATGGTAAGATTTCATGATGAAGAGAAGCTAATTAAATAAAATAGATCATTTAAATAAATCATTTCCATGTATTATAGAAAATATTTGAAATGTTTTCTAAAATTCATCATAGAGCCAAATTGGGTTGGGTTAGATTCCTTTCTCCGCTGGCTGGTGGGTGATGTAAGGATGTTCTGGGACACACAGCTAGTCCTCATGGCAGAGCAGAATCAGGGAGTCCCGCAGTCATCCCGGTCATGTCAGGAGCGGGCATGTGTGGTTCCTTGCTTCAGTCCTGGTCGTTTTGGTGACTCAACTATTCTGTTTATTTGGCTCTGGCAACTACCTGCTGACGACTCCTATTCTGTATCTTCTCTCCGCCCCGTGACTCTGCTGCCTCAGGACTTCTGCTTCCTCTCCTTTACTCTGCTCTCTCTGGAGTCTTTTGTCTTCTGTGACTCTCTGCGTCTCATAGTCAACGTCCCAAAAAGAGCCTCTCACCTGTCCAGTCAATCACTTGCCCTCTGTGGGTAGCGCTCCCATGCCACACGTCTTCCGGCCCGTGGCCAGGCTGTGGACTGACCGCACAGGCTCTCACATGCCCATCCTCATCCCCGACCTGTGGCCAGAACGGCAGTGGAGTGAGACGCAGCGCCTGCTCATCATGGGGAGCCCCCCAAGAAGGGGACTCGGGCGTGACAAACATTCTGATACCCCCCAGAATGGGGCAAAGCAATTGGAAAAGACCTCGTCCTTCCTGTCTAGGAAATTATTTATGATCTTCTTTACCTTATGAAACTTCTGCTGGTGTTCTTTGCCTTACCGAGGCTGGTGTGGGTTTTCCTTTGTTCCAGAGGGTAGAATTCCTGTGCAGAAGAGCGTAGCAGGCTCCAGGTAGCGTGTTAACTGTAGGATATGGAAATCAGGAGAAATGTCCTTGCTATGTGTTTTGCAGGTAGTAATCAAGTAAGAAAACTTAAAAAAAAAAAAAATGCCCCCCAGAGGCAATCCAAGCTAAACCACATTATTTGTTGGAAATACGTGTTTTAGACCACTAGCTAAGGGTGGGGCAGACATTTTTCAGAACAGTAAACTCAGAAGGGTGCTTCGATGGAAAGGAGATAGCCAGATTGTCCTGAGCAAAATGATGCTGTGCTACAACACACAGTATTAGGGTTTCTTTTGAATTTCTTATAAAGGAACCAATCATAACAGTTTGTTCTGGTCCTCTAATCCCATGGGGCTTTTGCATTTGTTTCTTTTTCTAAATCTTTTTCAGTCCCTTTTCTTGGCATTCTCTGTTTTTGGTTTATTTTTCAAAGAATGTTACCAGATATGAACTGATTTTTTATGTGAATAGAACTGCTCAGGTGACATGAACTTGAACCAGACCATTCAACACAGAGACATCAGCCTATCTTAGTTTTCTTTCTTTCTCTTAAAAACAAAACAAAACAGGGGCTCCTGGGTGGCTCAGTGGGTTAAAGCCTCTGCCTTCGGCTCAGGTCATGATCCCAGGGTCCTGGGATCGAGCCCCGCATCGGGCTCTCTGCTCAGCGGGGAGCCTGCTTCCCTTCCTCTCTCTCTCTCTGCCTGTCTCTCTGCCTACTTGTGATCTCTGTCAAATAAATAAAATCTTAAAAAAAACACAGATTTTGTTCCTTATGCTTCTCTATTTTACTTACCCTCCTTTCTTTTTTTTTTTAATTTTCTGAAAGATTTATTTTAGAAAGAGAGAGAGAGTGTGTGCATGGAGGAAGGGGGCTGCAGAGGGAGAGAGAGAATTCAAGCAGACTCCCCGCTGAACACAGAACCCCATCTCCCAACCTGAGATCATGACCTGAGCTGAAAATCAAGAGTCAGAGTCTTAACCCACTGAGCCACACAAGTGCCCCTCCTTTCTTTTTTTTCTGATTATATTTGTCTTCCTTCATTTTCTAAACACTGTACATGTTTACAAGGAACACTTTTCCTAAAAGGCATCATATCTCACAGTCTTAAGTAAGCTTAAGGGTAATGCACCCAGCACAATGCACAACCCTTGAATTGGGTCCACATCCTAATTCTTTGCACAAAATTGAGAGACTCTTTTCTGTCCTTTGAATATTCTTACTTTAACCAGGATGAAAGTTTAAATCTCCATTCTAAAGTTGCCTCCATTCCAACCCACCAGCCCACCCTCCCCCTCCCCACCAACCCATGCACACACCCTTCTTCTCCTCCTTGTACACAATTTATTTGAAGGGATGAACTAAGAAATGTGACCTGAATGGCACAGAATACAGGGAAACCTGGAAGCTTCTTATTACCAGGCAACGGCTGCCCTTTGTTAAAACCTCCCACTGATGGCGGAGGTCTGGTCTTTGCTGATGATCCTGTCCGATGGTGAGGATCTCTTCAGGGCGGGGAGACCCTCACTGCTCCTGCCCTGATGTCAGCATCATCAGATGATACACCCTGGCTCAGCCTTCTGCCTTCCGGGATGCGGAGAGGAGGCTGGGTGCTCCCCACGCAGATGCTAATGGAGGGGAAACTTCCACTCAGGCAATGCAGGTAATTGGGGTGAGAAGCAGGGATTGGGTCCGGGGTGGCTAACCGCTCACCTCAACTACGTCAGCCAGCAGTTGGGACTGTCGGTTCAAAGACCCACCCCTACACACCGCCATCCCAAAATGTTTAGGTGTCCTGCCGCTGTCTTATGCCAGAATAATCTGTAAATAGATTTTTGAGAATGTGGCCTTAATTGTATGTGCCTCCCACCCGCACCCAGAAGACTGAAGTGGGAAACGGAGGTATCAGAACAGCAGGGTCCTCAGAGCCTGGGATGGATGTGGGACCCGGGCATTCCCCATCATGTGACCTGTGTGGGGAGCTGAAGGGGTTGGGGGGGAGGAAGCCAGTGAAAGGCTGAGCCATCAGTCCAAAGGGTCTGGACGGAAGTGGCATGTGCACGTTCTCAGGTGACAGGGTACAACAGGAGAGACCAGGTCACATTGAGCTCGGACACCTCCTCCTCCACCCTGCCCCAAGGAGTAGGTAGGGCTGGATCCCAGGGGAGGGCACCGTCCGGGCCTCACCCTCCGCCATCCTGGAATTACGCTTCCTTCCTTCCCTTCCCCAACCATGCAAGCTAATCAGATTAAGCCCAGGCAGAATATCTTCTTTTGCTATTAGTTACTATTTTCCTTTTCTTTTTTTTTAATTTATTTATTTGACAGAGAGACAGCCAGAGAGGGAACACAAGCAGGGGGAGTGGGAGAGGGAGAGGCAGACTCCCGCTGAGCAGGGAGCCTGAGGCAGGGCTGGATCCCAGGACCCCGGGGATCCCAGGACCCTGGGACCATGACCTGAGCCGAAGGCAGACACGTAAGGACTGAGCCACTCAGGAGCCCCTAATTACTGTTTTCCAAAGGCTAAGTCACAACGCAGCGTCGAGGGCCTATTGAATTGCTTTACTTTTCCCACTTTTCCAACAGATGATATTAAAATAAATGGGAGCCCTTGATAAACAGGGAGTGAATTCCATGCAAGTCACGGCCCAGCACCACACAGCATTCCAGAGAAGCCCGGCGCACAGCTCACTGAATGTCCGGCCATTGTCTTATTAGTAACATTTCTGAGCAGGGAAGAAGGGAGTGGAAAAAATTAAATGGAAAGAAAAATGCTTTATAGTCCTAAAATTCTCCATATTTAAAAAATGATGAATATTAACAGCAAAAGGAACTCATGGAGTATTTTCAGAAATCTTCCCCTTGGGGCCAGAAATATAGCAGATGGATTATTAAAAGTAAGAAACTTGTTTAAAGGGATATCACCGGTTAGGCTTAATTCCTCCCACTGAGTAGGCAAGCGCCGCCTCCCATAAACACCCACACGCACTCGATCTATTCCCCTTTGTACCTCTGGGAGGGGTGAGAGAAGAGAGCGTAGGAAGATTTCTTTTGTGGGACAGCGTGTGCACACAGCCAGCCACAAGGTCTGGGGACTCTGCCGACTGCTTAGGCCTAACCCAGCAGCGCACACCACTTACTCACGGCAGAGCTCCCAAATGAAAGCGAGGCACCTGGGGGAAAATTACCCCGTAAGCTTTTATTAGGAAGACACTTGTGTCACATTATTTTCCATTTAGTCTCAGCAAAGTGTCTCTCAAGGTTCAGTTGTCAGTAAATTCTGCAACTCGTCCCACCCCTTTCCTACGCAGGTCCATCTTCCAGTTTTCTGCGTATCATCAGGTGTCCTAGCACACATCAGGTGTCTAGGCGTCTTATCTCCTTGGCGCCGTTACCAAGGATGCCTCAGTGCTCCAGATAAGCGAGCCCATGAAAATCTAGGCTGTCCTAACTTTCCGCTGGAGAGTCTCAGCTGTATTTCTATCTCTTAACTCATTTGGTTGAGATTCATGAGAGCCTGACTTACGAAACTAACCCTAGTGTGTGCACTGAAAACAGCAGTAAGGTTGGGAGCATCTCGTCACTGTAACTATTTACAAGGGAATTCCTTCCCAGGAGATGAAAACGGCCGAGGGAATACTCTGGGAGAACCAAAGCCCAAAGGCTGAAGGGTATATCTGGACCTAAGGGTTCAGAGACACATCAGGAAGACAGACACTCGGGGCCTCCCTGCTCAGTATTCTCAATGCATGTGGGAAGATTTTGTTCAAACTCACCCTGACCCCTCAGTGATGCTCCAGGGTAATGGTTCTCAATTCTTATTGTTCCATAGAATCACTTAGAGCTTTAAAAAAAAAAAAAAATCCAGATGCCCAGGCCCTACGTTTGCCCAGCTGAGTGATGGTCTCTGGAAATAAGACCCAGGCATCACAACTTTTAAAATGCTCCCAAGTGATCTTCGTGGACCCCTTCTGCTTTAAAGCAAGAGTTTGCAAACTGTGTTCCCGGGTTGGTGCTGTAGGGTGATTGCTGGAAAGGCAGGGGCACTATGTGAAGGCTGCTCCTCTCCAGATTCTCAGTCCCAATCCTTCCAGAGCTGCTTCTCCTTTTGTCTCTTTTAAGTGTTTCAAATAAAATAAAATGTCATTGGAAAAAAAAATGGACAGTCTTGATTGAAACAAAGCCCACCCCACCAGTGGTTGGGATGACCAGCTTACCTCTTGGGAAGGAGGTAGGAAGAGAGGCTGGGTCTTCTAGGACATCACTCCAAAGTAGGTGGAAAATGATCAAACACGGTTTGTGACTATATATATATATTTTTTTTTAACTGCTTATTTCCTATACAGGGTCAGTGAAACCACTCATAGTTAGCCAGGTATTTAGGGAAACAAGTTTTTTTAAACACTAATTACTTTCTCTCATGTTTCCTCCCATAATTCAAATGCCAGAAAACAAAACAAAACCCTGGGAGAAAGAACCTTGTTCTGTTGATACCAACAGCAGTCATTATTAATGCTGACGCACATCCATTCATGTTAAAATCTAGGAATAGAGCTCAGTTGGTTAAGCGACTGCCTTTGGCTCAGGTCATGATCCTGGAGTCCCAGAATCCAGTCCCACATTAGGCTCCCTGCTCAGCATGGAGTCTGCGTCTCCCTCTGACCCTCTCCCTGTCTCGTGCTCTCTCTTTCTTTCTCTCTCTCTCTCAAATAAATAAAATCTTTAAAAATATATATAGGAATAAAATGTTGTTATAGTGCAACTAGTAACCATTTCATGGGTTAGGTACTCTGCCCAGAGATGTATTTATTTTGAGGTATCACACTTAAGCAGAATTACTCATATCATCAGAGTTCATCGTTTTCTTACTTAGTCCAATTCCTGGAGATGATCTAGAGAATGTGATTAGGGAAAATAATTAATTCATTTCCCCCCATTTTCATCTCAGTTTTCATTACAATTCAAAACTTTTAAACATTCTCTCTAGCATGGGTGTGGCTGTAGGGTCTGGAAATCTGAAACCATAAAAAGGTGGTTTGTCCATAAGAGATTCTTAATCTCACAAAACAAACTGAGGGTTGCCGGGGTGGGGGGGGGGGGGCGGTGGTTGGGTTATAGACATTGGGGAGGGTATGGGCTATGGTGAGTGCTGTGAAGTGTGTAAACCTGGCGATTCACAGACCTGTACCCCTGGGGCTAATAATACTTTATATGTTTATTAAAAAATTTAAAAAATTTTTAAAAAAGGTTGTTTGTCATTTGTAGACAGAAAGATGGGCTCGAACGATATAAAAATTAAAGTCTAGAGACTACTCCAGATCTTTTGTGAACTTCCCAGAGCTGAAATTCCTTCTTTATCAGGTATAATTTTTATCAAAGGAAATATTGGGAAGTTGACCTTATTGATACAGGGAACTGGAAACATAGTTTGAGCACAGCTATTGTAAATAATTTAGAAACCCAAGGTGGAAAAGCTGTGCCAAATGGGAAAGAGGCCAGGAAACTTCAAGCTAGACATTAATTCCCAGGAGTACCCCGAGAAGCCCATTGACGGAATTCATGTGCTACTGGCTGTAAAATTTAGGACAACTCGGAGATGTCCTAATCCAACACTCAGATTTTAACAACGAGGAAACATGTTGTTAAAAGTTAAATAATTACTTGAGAAGACACCAACACGAGACAACATTTCTGGGGTGGAAGTTAAGAGATCAGACGAACCCAGGTCCAAATTTAGGTTCTATTACTTACCCGCAGCTTAACCTTGACCTGTTTGAACTTCAGTGTTCTTCATAAAAATAGAAACAATAATCCCTCCTCCCCAGCATGTTTGAGAAATTTTAAATATAAACCAGATGTAAATTATCTGTCGCATAATAGATCGTCAATAAACATTAATTCTGCCTTCCCTCTTTTTTTTTTTTTTTTTTAAAGATTTTATTTATTTGACAGAGAGAGATCACAAGTAGGGAGAGAGGCAGGCAGAGAGAGAGAGAGAGAGGAGGAAGCAGGCTCCCTGCCAAGCAGAGAGCCCGATGCGGGGCTCGATCCCAGGACCCTGGGATCATGACCTGAGCGAAAGGCAGAGGCTTTAACCCACTGAGCCACCCAGGCGCCCCTCTGCCTTCCCTCTTTAGTGTAAAAGAAAATTTAGCATATGATCTCTCTTACAGCTGCTAAGTGTTCTTTCTGCGTAACTCAAATGTAACCAACTGAACAGTGAAAATATTATTTGAGGGGGGCCTGGGTAACTCATTCTGTTAAGCGTCTGCCTTCTGCTCAGGTCATGACCTCAGGGTCCTGGGATCGAGTCCCACATTGGAGGTGGGGGGTGGCTTCTCCCTATGTGCTCTCTCTTTCTCTCTCTATCAAATAAATAAATAAAATCTTTTAAAAAAAAGAAAAGAAAATATTATTGAAGCTGCCTAAACATAGATTTCCTTCCAGACTCAAATAGGACGTTTTATATTTGTAACAAATATGTTCCAGTTCTGAAAGGGATTAAACTAAGTCAATGCTCTTGATCAAAATCCTACTCAAATAGGTGTCAGCGCAAAGCCCCACTACATCTCTTGCTTGAAGGCTTCTTTCTGGGGCTTCCCTCCATGCTCAGGCTCCAGCTTCCATAGCTCAGCTTGCCCTCTTGTCTCTCTGGAAATCTCGCTATATCCCAGGACACATTTTGGGCTTCATTAAGGTTTAGTCAGAAACCACGGCTATAATGATTAGAACCAGAACCAGAGCCTTTTTTTCATCAGCACCTCAAGGCAGTCTGGGCTCCCTTGGGAACTTCAGGCAATGATGGGATTGGGTTAAATATATGGTAACCATCAAGACCACAGTCACACAGAGGGAAGTCTTCACCCTTGCAACTACCATAGACGAGGTCCATATGTGGGTCCCCTGCTCTTTGCTATTTACCTCATAGGTCAGGGGCTACGAATGTCAAAGAGTAGTGACTCTTCTGGTTCTAGAGGCAGGCAGAGGGAAGGGAGGGGGTAGGAATAGATGCAATAAGAATCAAGACCACAAGATTAATTTAATTTTTAAAATTTATTAAATTAATGAAATTCCAGTAAGAGCACAGCGGTGGCTTAGTTCTGGATCCAAAACATGAAGTTTCTTGAAAATCATATGATGCAACAAGGAGAAGAGGAAATTTACAAATCCCAGTTTCTTAAAACAAGAGAAAATGTTTCTCCACAATGAAAGAATGTAACTTGGAGCAGGGAAAGCTGATCCAAGAGACCTACCTGAAGGCCAACCTAGTAACAGTATTGGACTTTAAAGACTTTAAAGATGTGAAACTACAGGTTGCCTGGGTGGCTCAGGCGATTAAGTGTGTCTGCCTTTGACTCAGGTCATGATCTCAGGGTCCTGGGATAGAGCCTAGCACTAGGGGTTAGTCTGCTTCTCCTTCTCCCTTTGCCCCCCCCCCACTACCTCACCCCCCACTCATGCTCTCTTGCACTCTCTCTCTCAAATAAATAATAAAATCTTAAAAAAAAAAAAGAAAGTGAAAATACAGGCGAAAACATTATGTTAGAAATAAATCAGGATGGCATTGGATTTTCCCTCAGCAACATCCAGTAACAACAGAAAATGGACTAACACATAAAATATACTCAAGTGGCCAAAATTAGCAAGACAGGAAACAACGTGTGTTGGAGAGGTTGTGGAGAAAGGGGAACCCTCTTACACTGTTGGTGGGAATGCAAGTTGGTGCAGCCACTTTGGAGAACAGTGTGGAGATTCCTCAAGAAATTAAAAATAGAGCTTCCCTATGACCCTGCAATTGTACTGCTGGGTATTTACCCCAAAGATACAGATGTAGTGAAAAGAAGAGCCATCTGTACCCCAATGTTTATTGCAGCAATGGCCACGGTCACCAAACTGTGGAAAGCACCAAGATGCACTTCAACAGACGAATGGATAAGGAAGATGTGGTCCATATACACTCTGGAGTATGATGCCTCCATCAGAAAGGATGAATACCCAACTTTTGTAGCAACATGGACGGGACTGGAAGAGATTATGCTGAGTGAAATAAGTCAAGCAGAGAGAGTCAAGTATCATATGGTTTCACTTATTTGTGGAGCATAACAAAAAACATGGAGGACATTGGGAGATGGAGAGGAGAAGGGAGTTGAGGGAAATTGGAAGGGGAGATGAACCATGAGATACTATGGACTCTGAAAAACAACCTGAGGGTTTTGAAGGGGCGGGGAGTGAGAGGTTGGGGAACCAGGTGGTGGGTATTAGTGAGGGCACGTATTGCATGGAGCACTGGGTGTGGTGCAAAAACAATGAATACTGTTACGCTGAAAATAAACAAATAAAAAAAAAACTAAAAAAGAAAAATATACTCAAGTAGAGAAAGTGTGAACCAGCTAAGCTGTCCTTCAAGTAGAGAACATGCCAACATGTGACTAGGAATTCAGGGAATAGTATTCCTGAGAACCTTTGCTGAGAATGATACTAGAGGATCCAACGAGGCAAGCAGGAGCTGACTGACAACACTTCAGCAGAAGAACATACCATTTGTATGTATGGTAATGAAACAAATGGTGAGCATACCATTTACTTCATCGCATAACTCTTATGAAAATTTTCAAGCATACACAAATGTAAAGAGAACGTTTTATAAATCCCATGTACTACCTATCCAGGTTCAATAAGTATCCATCTTTTGCCATTTCTCATTCTTTCAGCTACCTCCCTTTTTTGTACTGAAACATTTTATTTTTTTAAGATTTTATTTCTTTATATCAGAGAGAGAGAGCGCGCGTGCGTGCGCAAATGAGGGGGAGGGGCCAAGGGAGAAGCAGACTCCTCACTGAGCAGGGAGCCCAACTTGGGGCTTGATCCCAGGACCTGAGGTGAAGGCAGATGCTTAATGGCCTGAGCCACCCAGGCACCTCTGTGCTGAAATATTATAAAGAAAATTCCTTTTCTTTTAGATTTTATCTATTGTTTGAAAGAGAGAGAGAGAGCACAAGTAGGGGGAGGGGCAGAGGGAGAAGCAGACTCCCACTTTAGCGAGGATCCTGATGCGGGACTCTGATCCCAGAACCCTGAGATCATGACCTGAGCCGAAGGCAGAAGTTTAACGGACTGAACCACCCAGGCCTCCTTAAAGAAATTCTAAGCAATACATTAATTTACACAGAAACAATATGCGTCTGTAACTGGAAAGGACTTTTTAAAAAATATAAACCACCATGCTACTATTATACATAACATGGTATATATTTTCTATACATGTGTTTAATTTATAATATTATTATAAATAATTCCCTGAAATCCTCTAACACCCATTTAATACTCATTCATCTTTCCCTAAACATCGCAAAGCTATCCTGCTGGAGCTGGCTGTGTGGAACAGTTCACACACGGCTCATGTGTTGCTTCTGTTGTTAGGTCTCTCCCGTCTCTTTTATCCCCCTTTTTTCATGCCATCGGTCTGTAGAAGACTGTGTCATGTGGCACATAGAATGTCCTGTATCGCCGATTTACTTGGTTCCTTCCTCATTAACTTGTTCCCTTTGGCCTGTATCTCCTATGAAGCAGTAATTGGGCCTCAATACCCGATTTGACTCAGACCGACCGAATTTTTCAGGACACATTTGACAGGTGATCCTGGGGACTTGCTCTCGCACTGTGCGGCGTAGGGAGCCACGGAACCTCTGGCCGTCCCATTTTTAGCGACGCTAAGAAACATGAGTGGCTTCAAGTGGTGTGGGCCGCATCCCACTGTGCTTTTCCCCAGGAGCTGAGAATTTGCTATTTCTTGTATAGGTCCATTATGTCCGTAGGGGTAGCACAATGGTTATTTTCTAATTCTGAAGAGCTCTACAAAGAATAAAATCACGACATGCATAAAGAAATAGCTTTATCATGTACTTAACTAAGCATGACTTAGAAGATACCATGGAAAAAAGAAACCATGGACTAGAGCAGAAAAGAATGCCTAGAAATACAGAAAACTTACAAAATTTGTGTGAGGGAAACTTTAAACTATTTCTGAAGGACAATGGGTAGATTTGAATAAATGGAAAAGAAATGGAAAGGCATCCCATGTTCCCAGACAGGTTGATAACATAATAACCGAGGTGTCTAATTCAGGAGCTCTGGGGTAGCACTCAGGATTCTAAATCTCGTCTAGTCTGCCTTCCCCGGCATGGCCACTTTGTGTTTTTGAGCAGCTCTCAAGGTGTGGTCTCTGGCCCAAGAGCACGACCATCCACTGAGAACTTGGTTACAAATGCAAATTCTCTTGCCTCAGACCTACCAAATCAAACACTCTGGTCTCAGCAGTCTCCATGTTAACAAGTCCTCTGGAGGATTCTGACATGAGCTAAAAGTTTGAGAACCACGGCCCTAGCGTTTCTAAAATTTAAGTTGTGTAGGAATCACCTACGGTCCTGTCAGACTGAAGACTTGATTCAACAGGTCTGGGATGGGGTCTGATTCTGCCCAGCTGGCCACCTCCCTCATGGTGCTGATGGTCTGAGACAGCACTTGGAGGAGCGAGACTAGAGGAACAATCTGTTCATTCGAGGCCAACTCATCCTGTCCCCTCCGCTCCCATTTTGTTCTAGGCACTAACGACAAATCGTTATGTTACTTCTCTCAGTGGTATGTTTATTTTAAACAGAATTTAACCCACAGAAGTGTGTTCCTCTCACAACAAATTTAGCCAGAAGTAATTGGAAATTAATCTCGGGCTTTGGTGGAACAGTTTTGGAGAGACGCCTATCCAGCATCTGTTAAATTGTGCCATTGAGGATATACTGTTAAATGGAATCTAGATGAACAAATTAGGGAAAAGCTTATGCATGAAGAGAATCTTTGTATAAATCTATGTCTAAATTTGATTCGCCTCCACTTTCTCTCCCTTAATAAATTCTCATTTTCCTGAATTCGGTTTAGGCTATCTACTGATTCCTGGGGCCCCCATATTTGGTGGTTTAAAACAAGCAACATTTCTTAGAGCTCACGATTTCCTGGATCAGGGGTTTAGGCAAGACTCAACAGGCAGTGAGTGCCCTGCAAAGTCTGTGGCCTCCGAAGGGGCAGCTCAAAAGTCTGGGTGGCTGGAAGGGCTCCGCTAGAACCAAAGACCTGTGATCTTTGTTCTGGCTGTTGGTTCGGTTCTCTGGTTCTTCTCCATGTCATGTCTACTGAGACTGGCTGGGATGGCTTCTTCACTGATGCATCTGGCATCTAAGCTAGAATGACTGGGACAGCTGGGCTGACCAGGCTCCTCTCTCTCTCTGTCTCTCTCTCCTGGTTAGCTTGGCCTTCTTCAGAACTTGGAGCTTTCAGGCTAATTGGACTTCTTGGATGGTGGCTGGCTTCTGCCGGGCCGAGCATTGCCAGAGAGAAGGCACAAGCTGCAACACTTGCACGGTCTGGCTTCACTCTGCCAGATGCTGTTGGTTGAGGAAGGCCAGATTCAAGGGGCGAAGGATAAGACTCCATCTTTCCATTGGATCCAATGAGCTGTGTTACTATGGTTAGGTTTTATTAAAGTGAGACCCAAATGCACCAAAGATGCAGTGAAGTGGGCTGGGTAGAATCAATGTAAATGAAAAAAAAAAAAAAGAGGCTAGCTTTATGAGCTTCTTTGAAAGGCTCAAAGGAGCCTGTGGTTAGCATCTCTTCCTCACTCTGCCTTCAGTGATCTCACCTGGGTAACCTGAATCTGTGCCATAGAAATTGGCAAACAGTTCAAATCAGGATTTTTTAAAGAGCCAGTTGTTAAATATTAATCACACACCATGTTTAAAATCCAAGTAATATACCAAATAGATTGCAAATAGATTGCCACTTTCCGTCCTCCACCTTCCACTGTCCCACCTAAACACACACACACACACACACACACACACACACACACACACACCCCTGAGCCTGCTGTAATTTCCCAAGGATATATTCCGGGTCTTAATACCTTTAGGGTCTTTTCTTCAACTGGGGATAAGGTCCATGGTCATAAAGGTTCATTGCCCGGATTCTCCAGCCAGGGGGCCAAGACTCTTTGTGATATAAGGTGTGAGCCATAGCGTAAGATATAGTGTCTCTTCCTTACACATCAGTTCTGCTAAGAGATATAGGGGGAACTTAAATATAAACATACACATATATATAATATATACATATATACAATACGTATATATGTATAGATTTAAACTACTGTATATGTTAGTAAATATGTATAGATTTAAGCTATACATATATGTATATATATATATAACCTTGGGCCTCCCATAAATATATGTATATATCTATACATATACATATATACATATGTATATGTCTATACATATATGTATGTATCTATATTTAAACTAACATGGGTATATTACATGACAGAATACACAAAATTTGCATTATTTCTGATAAGCATAAAACTGCAGACCAGTTCTACACTAGCTGCCTTGACAGTTTCCCCAAACATCTGGTCAGGGCCAACTTACCCAGTCGTCACAGTAGATACTATGCCCAGGGCCCGTGATACTTGTAGGGGCTCATGAAAATGTTTTTAATTTCTTTTAAAATCAGAAAAAAATAAATGAACTTTTGGCTTGAAAAAATGTTTTAGTATATACTCTTAATATACTTGTCTTTATATTAACACATTCATAAATGTGTGTGCGTGTTTTAATGTAGAAAGGGGTCCATGAAGGCAGAAGTGCCGAGGGCCCCCAAAAGCCATAATACAGCCCTGCCTGCCTGGACATACTTTCAGTACACAGTGGAATCATGTGAAAAGCTCTGAATTTTAGGCATCATATCCTTTCAATGTGTTATTCTTGAGAACTGCTGACTTCAGATTCCAAGGAAATGAATTCCAAATGGTAGAATTTCATATGTCCTTGAAAGGCAGTAGAATAGATTTGCGGGACAAGGATTTCCTCTGACTACACCGCAGATCCCACTGTCTACGGCCGTCTGTTAAGAGTCTTGTACTTAGTCCCAAGTTACCACTTTTGCCCCCAGATGCCACAACCAATATTTACATAAAGCGGCCGAACTTCTGGCATGAGTCCCGCTGCCAAACCATAAAATCTTAGAACTCGAAGCCACTGAGGATGCCTGGGTGGCTCAGTCCATGACGCATCTGCCTTTGGCTCAGGTCATGATCCTGGCATCCTGGGATCAAGCCCTGAGTCATCACTGGGCTCCCTGCTCAATGGAGAGTCTACTTCTCCCTCTCCCCCTCTGCCCCTCCCCCTCCCCGCATGCATGCTCCCTCTTTCTCTCTCAAATGAATAAACAAAATTTATTTAAAACAAAACAAAACAAAACAAAAACAACAACAACAAAACAGAAGAACCTGAAGCCGCTGAACCCCAAGCCGCATCATTGGAAGAGCCCCTTCCTCACCATCCTTGACCGCACACTCTGCATCCATTTCAGCACATCCGGGCATTGCATGCCCTTGGAAGCTGCAAATCTCTTCCCTTCGGGTTCTTGTCCTCAAGGAAATACTGTGAGAAAACGCAGAGACACGGTGGTCGCTACTGATGCAGCAAAAATGTCAGAATAAGTGTACCACTGAACGCCACAAGTCCGCAGCCGTGGATGCGCTACACGCTGTGGGCAGGACCCACAAGCCCCATTGTGGTCTCATCGTCCTCAGGGCCAAGGTCCAGGCCGTCCTCCACCATCCTATGCAGGGTGCTGTAATGCTGCTGGCTTTGGTGGAAAGAATGGAGCTTGGAAGCCGCCTCCCAGGCTGCAAAGGTGGGCATGGGGAAGACATCTGGCCTCTTTTTTTCAAAAAAGCATTTCACGTTTCTCTCACTCAGCTTGTTGGCGTACTCCAGGAATGTATTTTCCAACTGCTCCTTCTCCTTTTGTGCATACGTCTTCCAAAAACTCAGCTGAAGGTAGCTAACTTTAGATCGGCAGCGAGCGAAACAAGTGGTGAGCAGAGAGAAGAAAGATGCCGAACAAATGACGAACCAACCTAGAATCTAATAAAGAAAGATATTGAGGACGTGCAAAGGCACAGCCACTTCCCAGGGGGGCGGAGATGGTGTTACTGGTCAGCGTACGACCCCATTAATACCACAGTCATTGCCGTTATCTCAGTGGAAATCCTTCACGTTCATTTTTTAATAATACTTGTTTAACGATCAAAGGAAAGTGCGGGTTTACCTAATCCTTATCATTCATCCCACCCACCACTGCTGGTATGCAAAGAAATACCCAGAAGGCAGACAAATGGAAAAGAACAAAAATATAAATTATCCAAGAATCAGCTAAACTACCCCCTGAAAGAGTATTAATTGTTAAAGGAAAGAATTCCATGCATGAGTGAATATGATCATTGGAGGAAATGAGCATTTCCTCAGCCTGGAGTTGTCAGCATTGGTAAATACATGTTCACGGCTAGTGACTGATTTTTCCATATTACGTTGTTTGCAGAGAAAAACAGATCCTCTCTGAGAGAAATCCCATGAGTGATCATCCAGGATAAAGTGAGAGAGACATAATACAATGGGGAAACTGAAGCTAGAAGAATTGAAAGGCCTCATAAAAGCCAAAGGAAAAAAAATAGAGTCACTCTAACCCTTCAGGATAGTTGGTTCTGAATTTTGGTAATTGGGGAAAAACATTCCTTTCTGAATACAAACTGGTTCAACTGGCTTTTTTTTTTTCCTGAATTTTAAGAGCAGAATTCTAAGTAGCTCGACTGACTTTCTAAATTTTCTTGTTGTTCTTAATTATATTTGTCACAATTGGAATTAATCTCCTATTTGGACAACTAACAGAGCCCTTTCACAGTCTCTTTTGACATTTTCATTAAATGACTCTTAGTATTTCTCAGCAAATGGGCCTATTTGAAAACAGAAGCAATAATCTGCAAATGAACCCATTCAGGCCGTAACAGAACTACCGACAAGCCCTGATGCTTTAAATCCAGAGTTCCCACACGCTGGCTCACACTGTGGAGCCATTGTGAGGGCCCCAGACTCCCATGAACGCCAACTCTGGGACGGGCACTAGGCGGGTTTAAATCTCAACCTTCCCCTCCCTACGGGTGTTCTCATTTCCTATGGGTGCCTCACTTCCTCAATAGTAAAATGATGGTTCCCCACTTCAGAGGGGAGTTTGGGGGATTAAAATAAGACAATGTGGACACACATATGCATTCAGGAAGCGTTAGCTGGTGTCACGTGCTGCTATTTTTCAAACATACTGACGTTTATGCAAAAGCGTTTCTGAACTCGTGGTTCTTTGTGGCATGATTTATGAATGAGGCATGGCTCCTATCGTGTGAAAGTCCAAGTTACCTTGAATCACTTGTGATCTTCCCCGTCTCTTCATCTTCTACCTTCCTCTTTCCACACAGCGGGCCTCCTGTGGGCCAGCAGGCCATCTCACCTCAGTATCTGAGCCAATTCTGCTTGAGTCAAACTATTTGATCGACCACAGATCTCGGTCTGATCTCCGCGTCCCCGTGCTCTCACCCGAGGGCTGAGCCCTGAGCCCTCTTGTTCGTCCCCAGCTCACAGTATGGAGACTCTGGCCGGACGTGGTGGACGCTCCCGCCCCAACTCTCCGCATGTTCCGTTCTGCGTGACTCCCCTCTCTCAAACCCTGGCAGTTTGCTCATTCACTTAGAACTTGGACTGTGTGCCAGCAGTTTACGCCCATGTAGGCCCATCATCTCTTCCATCACCTTCCAGCAACCTCCCAAGGTAGGTGTTATTAGTCCCAACGAGGAGGAAACAGGGGCCCAGAGGGGTCAAACCATGAGCTTGGGGTCGCAGAGTGCTAAGTGGGGAACTCAGGATTCAAACCCCGAGCTGGCCAACTCGAAGACCAACCTCTGGCCACTAGTCCTCTCGACTTGTTTAAAATAGAGAGCTGCCCAGCTGGATTTCTTGTTTCTTTGCCTCAGCCACGGACAGGGCACTTTTTCCACCCCACCCACACGCCCAGCTATCGATCTGGACTGTTTATCACTCCTTCCTGGCTGAACCACTGCGGTCAGCACCTGCCGTCGGCACCGCTCCCCTTGTCCACATCCCACACGCATCCTCCCCTAGAAACCAGCCCCAGGTCCTTCTCCTTCTGCTGAAAAGTAAACAGGTGGTGTGCCCGGGCTAAGCGATGACAGGATGTGCATGATTTCCGTATGCCTGTGTTTAGAGCAGCAGAGCTCCCACGGTGGGAAGTGTTTGGACCTGGCACTGCCTGAATAGAGTCTGTGCCTGAGGACATAAATCATAAATCACTCACTGTATCACAACATTCGGAATTAATACCTTCCTTCAACAAAAGAAGGAAGACATTTGGGATCCTGGCATGTTTCTATCTCGGATGTGCTTTATGCATTAAACAAAAGCTTTTGTCTGGGGGCATTTTTTTTTTCCCTTTTTATTAATTTTTTCAGCGTAACAGTATTCATTCTTTTTGCACAACACCCAGTGCTCCATGCATCTGGGGGCATTTTTAAGCTTATCTGTTCGTGTAAAAGGTACGGTGTGACTCTTCTGACGACCAGCTTTGGAAAGTATGATTTTAAAACCAGACTGCCCAGATGGGCTATGGAAAAGGCGAGTCCTTTTTGAAAAAGTAAAATTATACTCCTTTCAGTGCACATTTTTTTCTGAAGCAAATGGCATTCCTGACAAATCGTGGGTCTGTTTATCTACTCTGATTAGCTGTTGTGGTTTGGGGAATGTAACCCCACGACTCACGACTCACGAGGAGGAACTCAGTCTTTTCCTGAGGCCAGGGAAGGCGTCCCATCTGGATTTGTGCACAGGTACCTGGAAGGATGACAAGCTACTTCCTGGTGTCAGTTAGGTAAAGCTACGGTTTCCCTCTGTTCAATAAAACAGCATCCCAAATAAAACATTACTTGAGCTGCTCAAGTAATGTAAGAACGTTTTCAGCGGTAGCGGGCAGAAAGCACAGAGGACAGAACCTCCCTAGAGAATACGGTCCCTTTTCACTAACAGCTATTTAAAGACTGCCAACGCCCATTTAACACAGGAAATTTTTCTCAATCTTGACAATATTTATACACAGAGATAACAGTCGCCAGAAATCATTTGAGAGATCTCTACTCTATTATATTACGTGCCTCTTTGAAAAACATTTGGTTCCGCTCTATTTTAATAGATGAATGCTATCTGCACGTGTTTTTCTGAGAAACCAGTTTGAAAATAAATAATTGATAGGAGGCAGTGATTTCTAATTACAGCTCTGCCATTAACACTCAATTATGAGTCAGCGTCATGCATTATTCTCCAAGCCAACCCAGAGAGATTGTTCTAAAAGCGCTTAAGGATTTACATATGCATAATCCAGAAGATATTTTCTTTTGGGGAGTAGGAAAGGCCATCCCATCAGCAATTTTACCGAACCACCAACCCCTAATAAAGTTTTTCCTGAGATTGTCTTCACGCTGCATTGTGTTCCAATATTCCTTTCGTTTCAAAATGTTCCAGCAGGATTCAGACTCGGCTCTGCCTGAAAGGAGTCCCCGAGAGAAGGGAGAATCCTTCGAGCTCCTGCTGGGAGAGAAAGGCGAGTCTGTCCTTTCTTACCTGAGACTGGGCTTGAAGGGACAGCTTCACTTCTTCGTTGTCCGCGGGTGTCATGCTGGTTTTGCCACAAGAGACTTTGTGAAGTTCATCCCAGCACTCTTGGGGTTTGCCCTTGCAAATCAGTCCCAGGAGTCTGGAACTTTTGGTCCCGCTCATGGCACATTCATAAAACGTCCCATTGAGCAGAGCCACAGAAAGCCACATCGTCGGAGCCACCAATGAACTCAGAGCGACCTGGCCGAGGACATAGAAAAAGCGACAACTGCGGCCTTTGGCGAAGATTTTCCTGGGGTTCACACAGCAGCCTGTGAAGAGCCTCCAGAACTTGCTGTTCAGAAAGAATCCCAGGGTCAGCAACACCCAAGCAGGAGCAAACAGGAAAACCAGCCCATAGACCACGTTCTCAGTGCTGCAGGGACACTTAAAAGCCACCAGCGAAAAGAGACGCTCACTCCCCAGGGTCAGCAGAGCCATGAAGCTGTAGCCAATAACAGTTTTCTGGTTGAAGAAGAATTTTAAAATCCCTTGAAAAGCATCCATGCTGAAGGTACACCAAGGGAAAAGGCTTTGCCTATTTATCTGGGGAGCAGCTGTGGCAGCGGCCAGGGGTGGAGCTCTTTCTTCATTAGAAACAAACATTCCTCCTTCTCAGACTGAATTCAGCCAGATAAGGAAACCATGTCATGCCCCAGGAATGACTGTTTCCCAACTGTGTCCAGATAATGCCTCCTACTGGTGGATTTCGAGCTGGGGAACCTGGGCCAAAACACAGAGGCTCAGAATAAATTCAAAGGGCACTGCTTCCATTTTCTATTATTTTCACATGGCTTGGATTCTCAATCACAGCAATAATAGTCCAGGAATTTTCCAGCCAGAGGAATCAACGTGAGCAGAACGAGGTTTCAGCCAGTTCACTAGGTGCCAAAGCACGTCTCTAGGCGGGGAGTTTCATGATGGCTTTTCCTCACTGCTTAAGACCTGCTGCTTTGTCTTAAGATCGGAAAGATCATTTTGCATCCTCTTAAACTGACTAGTGTCAGAGATTGGAGTCAAATTTTAGGATTTGGGCTACTTGAAATTTGGATGGAAAAGTTTAGGGAACATTTGAGTTTGAATGAAAGACAAAATGAGAAGGGTCCCTATTGTTTCTTTCCCAGGAGATCGTAGCAACCTCTCGATTAGTATCTCTGCCTTTGACCTCACGTCCACCCCTACCCTCAACCCTAACGATGACTAGTATTTTAATTTCTTACCCTCCTGAACGATATTTATTTTTGAAAATGATTTTTTTTGAGAAATAATGCTTAACTTTGCTTCATAAAGCATATTGTTTCCACAGAAAACGGGTCCCTTAGGATATTCCATAAAAATGAAAGGGTTTAAGACGTGTACAGGTCACAGGGTCAGTTCATTTCAAAGCTGAGGATAAGCCCAGACTTCCTGACTACAAACTCCACACGCTTAACCATCGTGCTGTCCTGCCTGGAACATATTTGGGTGCTCTGCTAATTGATATTTGTTCTAGACCAAGTTCTGTAGAATTTTTTTTCCCTTTTTATTAGGTTGCCTTTAAGATGTACTTGGGGTTTACACCAAGCGTGAAGTGTAACAACTCAAGCGGGACTGAATTTTCCCTGATCCGAGACAAGAATCCGCTGGTGGAGTCTGTGGAGAAGCTCCCTGCTGGGCGATCCTCTCTGTGCTACTGCAATTTACTCTGTGGGATTATCAGAAGTGCCGTGGAAATGGTAAAGCACGTATTTCATTGGGCCAAGTTTATTCGTTAGCTAGTGCTGTATAACAAATGACCCCCCCCCCCCCCAAAATACAACTGCTTAAAACAACCAATACTTATTATCTCACACAGTTTCTAAGAATCTGAAATCTGGGAAGGGTCTTGCTAGGAGCCTGTAGCTCTAGGAGTCTTTCAGAGCTTAATCCCCATGCAGTCCAGCCCTTGGTCAGGGCCGCTGTGGTGAAGACTTGATCCAGGCTAAGAGAACCCACCTCCATGCTTACATGGCCTCAGTGCCTGGCTGGCTGTTGGCTAGAGGCCTCATGAAATTCCTTGCCACACATGCCTCTCAGTAGATCCAGTCACAACAGGTGCCGTCTTCCCTGGTGCAGTGTGGGAGGGCGCTACCTGCGGGTGTGAGTAACAGGAGGCGGAGATCGTTGGAGTGTGTTTGGGAGGTTGGCTTCCACACCTGGATTATTCATTGGCTTAACAAAGGCAGTGATCAGCTTCTGTTCAAAGGCACTGGGCATATAGGATGAGTTAGACATAGTCACTGCCCTTCAAGAGTTTCTGTCCAGTAGAGAAGTCAGCTGTGTAAAGAAGTGTGGATAATGGCTATGTGAGGAGCTGGTTAGGCTGGGTGGCGGGGCAGGGACGACTTCTTAGAGAAACTCTGGGCTGGCTCATGAAGGATAAAGAGGAATTCGGGCTAGCAAGGCCTTTGGGTGAGGGGAAAATAATATTCCCAATAAAAGGAGAAGCATGTCCAAAAGCACAAGAAGGAAGTTTCATTCAAGGAAGAAGGCACTTGAATGAGTCAGTATGGGTGACATAGGAGAAGAGAATCTCCAGTCAGTGTGGGTAGCTTGAGGGAGAAATTGTCATGAAAAAGGAAGTTTCACTTCTTTACAGAGGCCTGATTTTTGAAAAGTGGTAGGGGGCATTCATATGACCCAAGCTTGGGAATTTAGACATCCGTGATGAACACAGCAGAGACCCATTATAGGTTGATAAACAGGGAATGATATTTTAAAATTTGTGGTTTAGGGATTTTATTCCTTTGTTGTCAAATTGAAAGCATACAGGACGGTATGAAGCTAGAGGGAAGAGGAGGGCAGTTGGGAAGCTGTAACCTCAAGAAAAACCAGAATAAATTCCTGACAATAGGAGTGGAGGGGAGAAGACCGATTTGAACAACATTAAGAGGGAGATTAGTAATCAGACTGAAGACTAAGTTATCAGTTAACTGAAATAGACAAGACTGGGAAAAAGAGCCAGGAATTATTCCGGGTTCTGAGCAAACCAAGGAGAGGTACAGTGGGGGTTAGGAGAGACGACATGAGGAGTTCAGCTTGGGAGTTCTGGCGTTGAGGTGTCTCACAGGCAGGCAAGTGACGATATCCAATAAGCAGTTGTTACACATGTCTGAAAGCCACAGAGAGACGTGGACCACAGAGGCACTGGAACTGTCAAAAGATGCGTCACGGTGTGTAGAGGAAGAAGGGAAAGGAGTCACAGGCGGAGACCTGGGAAGCAATAACATGGACTAAGTAAGTTGAAGAGAGAATGCACAGGCGGCAAAGATACCAAGAAGGAGGAATCAGAGGTGGGAAAACACTAGGACGGAACGGAGTCAGAAACAAAGGAGGAGAGGATCTCAAGAGGGAGCGATCCACAAGACCAGGGACAGCGGAGACGCTAGGTAAAACAAGACCTGACAAATAGTCAAAACACACAGGGACAGAAAAGTCAGGAAGGACCTCGGTAAAAGCTGGTTTGGGAAAGTGAAGGAAGAAGAAGGCAGTCTCTCAAGACTGTCGAGCCAAGGGCAGTTCAGAAAGAGGTAATAGTCCACAAAATCTCTTTTTTCTACAAGTTTAGCTATTAAAAGTGGTGGGGCCAGAGAGTCGCCAAAGACTAGACATGTGTTGACCTACCCAATAATCAGGCATTCATGTAATTTTCAATTACCGGTGATAATTAGAGGAAGGATATAATAACAGGGAATCCGAAAGAGTAAAACAATTGAAATAATGTATTATTCACACGGATCTTCCATGCTTCTCTCTTACCAAATGTTTATGTTTGCTCTATAATCCAGTAATCAAGAAAGGGGAAGAGACATATTCTGAGAGTTTATAAGCAAATGGATGAACCATAAAACAAAGGCAAATATAGGATAAAGAATTCTCCAGGTTTGGGGCGCCTGGGTGGCTCAGTGGGTTAAGGCCTCTGCCTTTGGCTCAGGTCATAATCCCAGGGTCCTGGGATCGAGCCCCGCATCAGGCTTTCTGCTCAGCAGGGAGCCTGCTTCCTCCTCTCTCTCTCTCTGCCTACCTGTGATCTCTGTCTGTCAAATAAATAAATGAAATCTTTAAAAAAAAAAAAAGAATTCTCCAGGTTTCATGGATAACACTTGATTCTAGCGCTATATGACAAACAGGTATGAGACCTCATGTGGCCTCAAACACACATCCAAATAGCTTCAACATAGCCTCCTGGTTTATCTTACTGGACCTTCTGTTACATTTTGACAAAGACAAAAAAGATCTCATGGGGCGGGGGGAATGAGGGTGAATACAGCTTCTATATTTCAAATGCCTACTAGACCCAGGCTTTATCACTTATTATCTGGTTTTACCAACCAGGTACTTTTGCTTGGTGATCTTATTTATCCCAATGACTTAAAATAGCTGAATGGACACTCTGCTGAGGGTAGTAGGTCAGCAATATGCTGCTCTTATGTGAATACATGTTAATGAATAGAGAAGTAAGCCCTGTGGGATCACTTCAATGTATATAAGTAATGTATGTAAGTGGGAAATGCTTTCCAGTGGAAAAGAAGGGCTGGCCATCAAATATTCATCTCTGTAATTTCAGTCTTTAATTTTATATTTGTAATTATTTAGTTGAGGCTTTTTCAAAGCTCTTAAAGCCCTAAGTGATTGCTCGGTGTTGTTAGGACAAGTGATTCTGTTATTAATCTGAAGACAGAGCGACTGAGTGCAAGTCAGTTGGAAAGAAATTGTTTAAGAATCCATTTATCCTTGAAGTTCTGCTTGACAAGGCACATTGGGTCAAGGCTATCTTTGAGTTAGGAATTTGTCTTCTTCTTGAGATGGACCCATAATTCAGCTGTGCCGGAGTGGGCCCATATCTCTGGGCTGGCCCCAGAATCGTCTGGGTTGGGCCTGGCCTGGTCCACCCTTCTCTTTGCAGATTCACACCACAGAGCTGACACACGGCCCGATCATCCCTGGAGGACACACAGGAAAAGGCCCTTCCTCCACACAGCCGGCTCTTTTCTGTCATTCCATAAGGAAAGTCAGCCCCTTACTGGGTAAATAAAGTTGAAAACAGAGAAAAATTTAGAGAGTTTTTTTTCTTAAACCTAAATGACACAGGCCTGGTTTTTTTTTTTTTTTTTCTCCCTTTCTTAGGTTCATTTGGCTGTTGATGTTACATTCTTGCAAGCCAGACTGAAAGGCGACCGTGTGACAGAAATAGGAATAACATTTCTGAAAAAGCTAGATGAGAAGAAATACAGACGGAAAAAATGAAGCATTGTGTGGAAAATGCCACAGGATGGCCAACCAAGGAGTTAATATTATCTAAACATACAGAGCCATAGAAATTCCCAGTCGTTTAATAATAGCATGGGTTGTAAAAGGCTTATATATCAGCCAGAAATTTGAAGTACAGGGCACCAGGGTTTAAAGCTGGTTTTTTTTTTTTTCTTTGCTGATAAGGTATACATTTTCAATCTTTTGTCCATGAGATTTCACATACAAATAACTCCTTATAAGATAGCATACATGAATTCACACATCATACGGTCTGTCCTCACAGAGTCCCCTGATTTCTTTTACTTATGGTAATAGGAAAAAAAGCTTGCTAACTACACAATTGGTGTATTTATCTACTCTCATTGGAAAAAATAGACGGAATGATACAATATGGAGTTCACTATAGACAATTTCTAGATACTGTATATTGCATTCTCTATAGAAACAGTGCCATTTATAACACTTTCCCATATTTTTGAATAACTACGGATATGATTTCTCTCATATATTGGCTTGGTTTATCACTTCAGCCTCCTGAAACTATTCTCTCTTGATAATTTGTAATTACCAAGGTAAGCTGTTTATTTGCATGCTAATTCTGAAATATTTTTAAATAGCATTTAGTTTTAACTCATGTAATTTTTAGATAGTATTAACCAAATGTCTTCCTATTCTCATGAAATATTGCCAATGGTCGGCTAGGGAAAAAATGACAGGCAAATAATGTTTTTTGAAAATACTTTCTTACCCCAAAGCTTATTCAGTTAGAATTTTTGCTGCCATTTTTATCCTCCTAAAAAAACCTTGCAAAGCATGCTTTGTCTGTGACCAGAACATATTTAAAATTCAAAATGTACTGGATTAAATAAATAATAATCTTTACCAAACCATCAGCACACAGAGATGACCTCTATGCAGTCCAGAATCTACTGGGCTCTGCAGAGAACTGAAATTCCAAGTATTACAAGGAGTGTGGACCCTTCAGTTAGAACTGGTGTAAGCGATATGATCGTGGTAGACCTCAGCTAGGACTCAGGACCCTGAAGACACAGTCCCAGGTCTGTTTCTGGTAAATTCAGCTGATCCTAACTAATGGTCTCTCTCATGTATAAAAATGGCATAATTGAACATGACAAGTATTTTAAATTATATAAATGAGTTTAAATGGCATCAAAAACAACTGAAATTCTGCATTTTTGGATTTTGAAGACTCTGAGGAAATGGTTTGTTTTCTACCTGTGCGGCTGTCTATTCAAGGGACATCAAAGTCAGTACTAAGGACCGAATAGGGTCACCGGGGCAGCTGTGGCAACCATGGAAGGAACTTCAAGCCCGTTCCACAGAAGACCAGGAGTCGAATCAAGAAGACGACTACTACCTGACATCAGAAGGGATATCACATGCCATGTATTTTAAACTGATGCCTCCAGAAGAATGTTTGCTGCCACCCATCCCAAAGCTTCTTTTTGGGATGTTTCCATCTTCTGTTCTGTTTCCTCTTTCCCTACATTCACCCCTCCAGGAACCCCAAATACTCATGTCTAAAGGCCTCCCTCTTAAATCAGCTCCCATCTAGCCCTCCTGAAAATGCTCTGGAGTATTCTGTTACCTGACCACACCTTGCTCTCCTTTCTGTTCCAACCTAGCCATCCAACTGCCTTGACTCGCTGTCTTCATTGCCTGCCCACCTGAAGATGACTAAATCTGATATTCTCAATGATGTGGAATGTTAGAACCGGTGATGGCTTCAGGATAAGGCTCATTCTCCATCCTTTTCTTCCCCCTCACCTTAGAGAGGGAGACCAATCTTTGGATTGAACTTGTGGTATGGGCAAGTGACCTACTTAACCAAGAGAGAGAACTGAGTGGTAGTCCCCCATTATCCACAAAGGGTATGTTCTGAGCCCCCCAGAACGGATAGGACTAAACCTTATATGTACTATGTTTTTCCTATATGTGATAAAGTTTAATTTTTAAATTAGGCACAGTAAGAGATTTATAACAATAATAATAAACCAAAACAATTAAAACAATATAACCTAATAAAAGTTATAGAAATGTGGGCATTTCTTTTTTTTTTTTTTTAGATTTTATTTATTTGACAGACAGAGATTACAAGTAGGCAGACAGAGAGAGAGGGCATTTCTTTATCAAAATATCTTACTGTACTATGTTCACCTTTCTGTGATGATGGGAGACGAAGGAATGCCTATGTGATGAGATGAAGTGAGGTCACTGATGTAGGCATTGTGAAGGAGAGTTAGGTTACTGTGGATCTTCTGACCAGAAGTCAGAGGGAGGATAATCAACTTTCGGATTGCGGTTGACTGTGGAAAGCAATAAACAGAGACTACTGTATTCAGTAAGTGCTCTATCCTGAGGAAGGGGAGAATATAAAAAGTGTTGTTCATTAGAAGTTGAACCACATATATTAATTTTCTAATAGGCCCATTCAAAAAGTCAAAAGGAGGGCACCTGGTGCCTCAGTGAGTTGAGTGTCCGACTCTTGATTTCAGCTCAGGTCGCGGGATCAAGCCCTGCATCAGGCTCTGTGCTCAGTGCGGCACCTTCTGAAGATTCTCTTTCTCTCCCTCTGCCCCTCTCCCCACCTCAAATAAATAAATAAAAACTTTAAAAAGTAAAAAGAAGCAGGGAGCATTAATTTTCATAATATACTTTATTTAGACTAATTATCCAAAATTTTAAAAATAGACTATCCAAAATATTATTATTTCAACATTTGGTCAATATAAAAATTATTGAGACCATTTACATCACATCCTCTTTCTAAACATCTTAAACTATGTAGTATTTTATACTTTTAGCACATCTCAATCTGATGCTAAATTTTCAAAGCCTCCATTACAATGTAGTGCTACCAAAACAATAAAACTGTGCTTAACATTGTTTAATAGCTTCAATTTTAAAATTTAAATGCACTAAAATTAAATTAAAAATTCATTTCCTTGGTCACACTAGTCACACTTCAAGTGTTCAATAGCCATGTGTGGCTAGCAGCTACTCTAATGTGCAGCACAGGTCTGTAATTCCCAGTCAAAGATCTGTTGGGTCTCCTTGACCTTGGACAGAATTAATGAGGAGTATCTGGGTTAATAGGGAGGAAAGAGACAGAAAGGAAAAGGTAAGAAAGACCATCAGAGATCAATGAAACGCTAAGAGGTGACCCCTAAAAACAGAAACGTTTCCGTGTAAAGGTTTCAGAAAGAAAGAAAGGCAGGCAGGCAGGCTGCACACCATCCTCTGGATTCCAAGTGTATTTTCACCGGCTTCGTGTGAAGTGGAGCCTTTCTGATAAAGGCCTTGTGGAAGTTGCACGACATAACTACAGAGTTATACGATATTTTTATGTCATAAAAGTTTTCACTCTGAACCCCAAATCTTGATCAATGTGAGATTTTTATCATCTTAGCAAAGCCAAAAGGGAAGAAAATTTGGGGCAGAGAGAGAGTTTATAGCTATTCTTTTTTTTTTTAAATTTTTATTTATTTTCAGCGTAACAGTGTTCATTGTTTTTGCACCACACCCAGTGCTCCATGCAATACGTGCCCTCCCTATTACCCACCACAAGGTTCCTCAACTCCCTCCCCCCACTTCAAAACCCTCTGGTTGTTTTTCAAAGTCCATAGTCTCTCATGGTTCATCTCCCCTTCCAGTTTCCCTCAACTCCCTCTCCTCTCCATCTTCCCATGTCCTCCATGTTCTTTGTTATGCTCCACAAATAAGTGAGACCATATGATACTTGACTTTCTCTGCTTGACTTATTTCACTCAGCATAATCTCTTCCAGTCCCGTCCATGTTGCTACAAAAGTTGCGTATTCATCCTTTCTGATGGAGGCATAATACTCCATTGTGTATATGGACCACATCTTCCTTATCCATTCATCCGTTGAAGGCCATCTTGGTTCTTTCCACAGTTTGGCGACCATGGCCATTGCTGTTATAAACATTGGAGTAGAGATGGCCCTTCTTTTCACTACATCTGTATCTTTGGGGTAAATAACCAGCAGTGCAATTGCAGGGTCATAGGGAAGCTCTATTCTTAATTTCTTGAGGAATCTCCACACTGTTCTCCAAAGTGGCTGCACTAACTTGCATTCCCACCAACAGTGGAAGAGGGTTCCCCTTTCTCCACATCCTCTCCAACACACGTTGTTTCCTGTCTTGCTAATTTTGGCCATTCTAACTGGTGTCAGGTGGTATCTCAATGTGGTTTTAATTTGAATCTCCCTGATGGCTAGTGATGATGAACATTTTTTCATGTGTCTGATAGCCATTTGTATGTCTTCATTGGAGAAGTGTCTGTTCATATCTTCTGCCCATTTTTTGATATGATTATCTGTTTCGTGTGTATTGAGTTTGAGGAGTTCTTTGTAGATCCTGGATATCAACCTTTTGTCTGTACTGTCATTTGCAAATATCTTCTCCCATTCCGTGGGTTGCCTTTTTGTTTTGTTGACCGTTTCCTTTACTGTGCAGAAGCTTTTGATCTTGATGAAGTCCCAAAAGTTCATTTTCGCTTTTGTTTCCTTGGCCTTTGGAGACATATCTTGAAAGAAGTTGCTGTGGCTGATATCGAAGAGGTTACTGCCTATGTTCTCCTCTAGGATTCTGATGGATTCCTGTCTCACATTGAGGTCTTTTATCCACTTCGAGTTTATCTTTGTGTACGGTGTAAGAGAATGGTCGAGTTTCATTCTTCTACATATCGCTGTCCAGTTTTCCCAGCATCATTTATTGAAGAGACTGTCTTTTTTTCCATTGTATATTTTTCCCTGTTTTGTTGAAGATTATTTGACCATAGAGTTGAGGGTCCATATCTGGGCTCTCCACTCTGTTCCACTGGTCTATGTGTCTGTTTTTATGCCAGTACCACGCTGTCTTGGTGATCACAGCTTTGTAGTAAAGCTTGAAATCGGGTAACGTGATGCCGCCAGTTTTGTTTTTGTTTTTCAACATTTCCTTAGCAATTCGGGGTCTCTTCTGATTCCATACAAATTTTAGGATTATTTGCTCCAGCTCTTTGAAAAATACTGGTGGAATTTTGATCGGAATGGCATTAAAAGTATAGATTGCTCTAGGCAGTATAGACATTTTAACAATGTTTATTCTTCCAATCCAAGAGCATGGAACGGTCTTCCATCTTTTTGTGTCTTCTTCAATTTCTTTCATGAGTGTTCTGTAGTTCCTCGAGTACAGGTCCTTTACCTCTTTGGTTAGGTTTATTCCCAGGTATCTTATGGTTCTTGGTGCTATAGTAAATGGAATCGATTCTCTAATTTCCCTTTCTGTATTTTCATTGTTAGTGTATAAGAAAGCCACTGATTTCTGTACATTGACTTTGTATCCTGCCATGTTACTGAATTGCTGTATGAGTTCTAGTAGTTTGGGGGTGGAGTCTTTGGGGTTTTCCATATAAAGAATCATGTCATCTGCGAAGAGAGAGAGTTTGACTTCTTCCTTGCCAATTTGGATACCTTTTATTTCTCTTTGTTGTCTGATTGCCATTGCTAGGACTTCTAATACTATGTTGAACAAGAGTGGTGAGAGTGGGCATCCTTGTCGTGTTCCTGATCTCAACGGGAAGGCTGTGAGCTTTTTCCCATTGAGGATGATATTTGCTGTGGGTCTTTCATAGATAGATTTTATGAAGTTCAGGAATGTTCCCTCTATCCCTATACTTTGAAGCGTTTTCATCAGGAACGGATGCTGGATTTTGTCGAATGCTTTTTCTGCATCAATTGAGAGGACCATGTGGTTCTTCTCTCTTCTCTTATTGATTTGTTCTATCACACTGATTGATTTGTGAATGTTGAACCAACCTTGCAACCCAGGGGTGAATCCCACCTGGTCATGGTGGATAATCTTTTTAATGTGCTGCTGGATCCTGTTTGTTAGGATCTTGTTGAGAATCTTTGCATCCATATTCATCAGCGATATTGGTCTGTTTGCTATTCTAACGACATCACCAGGTGGCTGCATGCACTGTTCACCGTGTGGTAGCCTATTCACTACGCAGCACTGCCAAGAGTCAGAAATCCTTCCCTCAGCAGCCCGCACACTTGTTTATTGTCTCCTCAAATCTCTTAGATTCATCCATTAGTTATTAGAAGCCTGGATCTCTTTAGCAGTTGGAACGGACTATTATGAATAAATGGAAAGTTCCCTTTTCTCTCTGTTTACGAAGGACCAATGTAGAAATATTGAAAACCAGATGCATGAAGTGAGAGAATGACATTAAAACTCTTATAACCCAAGAGACCGTTTTAATCAAGTTGGGCTAAATGTTAACTAACACAGAAAACGTTCAAACAGATAGTATTAGTCATTGTTAAGGGTCTGTCAGTGAGGACGCTAGACTCTGAGCGGTTGTTGTGTTTCACAGCCTACTCCGTCAGCTATGGAGGCTAATTCATTCCTCCTGCATAACACCGAAGTCCATGATAGGTACTGACCCAACCCTAGAAACTTGGTAGGTCAAACACCTACCAAGTACCAAACACCTAAGAGAGCCAAGTGGGGCGCTGGGTGGCTGTTGGTTGGGCATCTGCCTTGGGCTCAGATCATGATCTCAGGGTCCTGGGATTGTGTCCTGTGTTGGGTTCCTTATGCAGCAGGAAATCTGCCTCTCCCTGTCCTTCTGCCTCTCCCACCACTCGTTCTCTCTCACTCACTCTCTCAAATAAATAAATAAAATCTTTTTTTTTTTTTAAGGAGAGCAAAGTTTGCTTATGCTGCTTAGTTGACTATTAAAAGAAAGAAAAAAATCTGTCCAGTTGCTGTACTTCTTCATTCTGGTAAACTTTCCAGAACTTAAGCTGGACATTAACAGTGGTTGACCAGCAGTGGCTAGGGCAAATAAGCAGACAGAAGGAAAGGGAATGTGGCAGTATAATACACAGTCGGTAATCTTAGGAGACACCCAGTTCTTATTCAACCAGCAATAGTCACCCTGCAACTGAGAATAAGGCAAAGCCACAGCAATCATTAGCAAAAATTTCTTTTTAAGTGTTTCACTACGAAAGGAGGAGCTAAACAAAAC
This sequence comes from Meles meles, assembly GCF_922984935.1. Classification (NCBI taxonomy): domain Eukaryota; kingdom Metazoa; phylum Chordata; class Mammalia; order Carnivora; family Mustelidae; genus Meles; species Meles meles. Next base: position 17,108,172 of record NC_060070.1, read on the forward strand.
ACATCACAAGTTGGAAATCCTTCACTAAAAACAGATAGGAAATAAATATCCTAGGATAATTCCTTGTTCCCCCTCAAACTCAAACTCTGTCTTTCCCAATTAAATCTTTGTTTTTCTTTTCTTTTGTCTTCCATTTTTTCCTTCTAGGCTCTCTGTTGTCACTATCTCTGCTTCTTTTCCTTTCTTCCCCAGAGATTCTTCTTGCAACTCCTTTAGTTCATCCCTTATTCCCCCTTCCACTTCCTTCACTTTCATTCTGCTTCATGTAATGGATATTTGTTGGCTGCCTATGTCTCCACTAATAGAATGATGTCTTTCCCTTTCGGCTGCCCACCATTGTATTAGGCAACCCATCCTGCAGGAAAAGTCACCATAGTCCCCTGTTTCACTGCCATCCCCTGGGAACAGTGGCTCTTTCCCAGTTGAAAGTTACCACTTGGCCAATCAGAGCTAAGGCAGTCAGGACATGGTGTTCCCCAGACCACAATCATTGCTGTTGACATAGGGCAGAGGGCAAGGATGAATGGACTGAAAGAAGAAAATTCTGTCTGTTACATGAACTACTAAATTTACTGCATTCTTTGAGCAAGTAGTGTTGTGTTTGTGTTTCTGTTACAGCAATGCCACAAAGTTCACTGTGTGATAAACAGGTCTAGATAATTTGCAACATACTGGAGAATACCAAAGCGAATAAACCTTATTACATTTTTCACATGGTTGAATGCTCATTGAAATAAATTTGGCTTTACAATCGCTCTCCTCCTCACAGAAAGGGTCACAGGAGAGACCTAGAAACCATGCAAGATAGTGTACATCTGTCCAGCGCACAAGTCGCAGGAAAGGTAGACTCCATGGGGAGAAGACATTTTGAATCAGTGGTAGCTCTTTAGAAACAAACAAAACTCATACGTTTCTGGTACTTTGGCTATTTTTCCTGGAAACTTAAATCCCATCAGGAGTCACCCAAGGATTCCAAAGCCAGGACAGTCCTGATTTCTGGAACCTCTCAGTGGCCTAAATCTTTCAAGCCAGCAGACTACTTAGTGACGTGGTGTTTCCGAGCAGTGTGTGAATCACGTGGATTTTAATGGCTTAAAAGAGGAAGTGCTAATTCCCTGTGGTCTATATACACCAAACAATAGAAGCACCTGGAAATGCTGCTTTCTTGGTTTTGGATTCAATTAAGATTTTTATCTGGTGCGAGGCACATTGATTATGTGGTGTGTCGCTTAATTTTCATAACAACCTGAGAGACACGAGGTGGGTAACAAAGACAAGGAGTTGGATATGAAATGACAAAGAAGCTACACTTGCTGGTGCTTGAAGCACATTAAGACCAGGCTGGTGAGTGGAGAGAGGGTACAGTGGGTCCTGCGAGTCTCCTGTCTCCCCTGAGAGGGTGAATGAGGGACCGCAAGAAGAGGAGACGGCTTAGGAAAGAAGCTAATACGCTGTGAGTATCCTGAGTCTGAGGTAACTTTGAACCATTCAAACAACCTCAGAAGCTCAGAAGAGAGGCCTGGACTGAAGATGGGCTTTGGAGTCATCGGCACGTGGATAATAATAAAAGCAGCGGATGTGGATGGCAACATGGGGGGGGGGGGGGGACATGGACTTCAGGAAATGCAAGGAAGAAAGAATCTCAACAAATACCACCAATCAAGAGGCAGCTGAGAAAGAAGAGCACAGGTGAGGCTGACCTTTCCGTCACAGAAGGACATGGGAAAACCTGGTGACATGAAAGCTGAGAAAGTCTCAAGGAGACCAGAGTGGCTAAAGGCAGGAGATGCCTCAGAAAAGCCAAGAAAGGCCAGAGAAAGGACATTGGGTTTGATAAGGAGAGGGCCTCTACTCAGAGCAATCTCAGGGCAAGATGGAGGCAGCAGACCCGCTGTGGTGGACTGAGGAGTCAGCAGGAGGAGTACCACGTGATTGTTCCAGATGGTTCTTGGAACTTGATTGTAAGCAGAAAGAGATGGAGAATACCTGGGTAAAGCTGTTTACTGGGTGGCTGCTTGCTCTTTTATTTATTTTAAAGAATGCAGGCATTTGAAGATCCGGGAGAGAGGGAATGATCAAGGAAGCAAGGCTCTGGGGAGGTAGAAGGGGTCAGGATCCAGATCAGAACAGTTTGCCTCTGAACAGCACAAAGGCAATGTCATCCCCTGAGAGAAAAGCGAAGAAGGCGAGAGGGGGCGTGGCTGGGAATTGGGGGACGTGTTAGAGGAAGACCTCCACAGAGCTCATACTCTGTGGCCTCCCTCTTCCCTGTGAAGCAGGGTCTTCGTGGAGATGGCAGTAGAAGGAAACCAGAGGAGGTTACCTTCTGCGGCAGGCCGTGGCTCACGCTCTCCCACTCTCACCCAGAAACGGAAAAGAGCCCAGGCTTCAGGTGGAGTGATCATCCACATGCCCGGGAGAAAATATCAGTCACCTACACTTCTGTGCTCCAATGAACCATTCTCCACCTTCACCCCAACACAAAGGGAACAACATCCCGACAGGAGGTGCTTACCTGAGACTCCACCTGGATCACAAGTAGGGTCTCCTCTGTCTCCAAGGAAAGAGACACATTTGTTCGTAGGCCCTCTTGGAGAGCTCTCCCATGCAGCAAATGGATCTGTGGCTTCCAAGTTGCCCAGCTTCTCCTGCATTCTGAAACTGCTGCTGGTGCACACAGAGAGACGATCCCTCAGGAACGCAGCTGTCCCTCAGAACAATGTATGACTTAAAATAAACCCGTGGGGGACACCTGAGTGGCTCAGTTGGTTAAGCAGCTGCCTTCAGCTCAGGTCATGATCCCAATGTCCTGTGTCCTGGGATCGAGTCCCACATCGGGCTTCTTGATAGGCAGGGAGCCTGCTTCTCCCTCTGCCTCCATCTGCCAGTGCTTGCACGCTCTCTCTCTCTCTCTGACAAATAAACAAAATCTTTAAAAATATATATATGTATAACCCATGGGAAATTTTACTAGTTACCAAGCATGTTTAGATATAGCCTCAAGAAAAACACATACTGGGGGCACCTGGGTGGCTCAGTGGGTTAAAGCCTCTGCCTTCGGTTCAGGTCATGATCCCAGGGTTCTGGGATCGAGCCCCGCATCGGGCTCTCTGCTCAGCGAGGAGCCTGCATCCCCCCCCCCCCCCCGCCTGCCTCTCTGCCTACTTGTGATCTCTGTCAAATAAATAAAATCTTTAAAAAAAAAAAAAAGAAAGAAAAACACATACTGGCAACAGGCCTCTGGAGGAGAGGGCAATATATATAAGGCCTTGAAGCCCAGCAGCTGGGGATGCCCGGCCCGCTCAGGGCTGAACGCCGCCTGCTTCATTTTCCTGTTATCTCCCCTTCCCCCCCCCCCCACCGCCCAGCACCTGTGGCTAATTAGGTGAGTCCTTTGAACGTGCTTGCTCAACTATAAACTTTATACTGCTTGACCAGACATATTTCGCCTTTCTTCTTGTTTATCTACAAGGCCTATGATCACCGTTTAGCCTTCTTCGGCTCTTCTGTTGATTATTGTCTATGTCTAATAAAAAGGGGACAGAGGAGTCTTTTCTACTGACATCCCCCGCTCCCTTTCTCTTGCAGCTGACTTGTTTGTGCCTCATTCTTCTCCCCTGCACCGTCAGGAAGCGGCAAGGAAAGCCACAGAAACCCCCAAAACCAGACTATCAAGGCTTGTCAGGCGATTTTCCCGGAGATGTAAAAGAAATGACATTGTTTCCCTTTGGGAAAGATTTTCCGAGGGTTCATAGAGAATTTTGTGGAAAGCTAGCTAATGCCACCATTGGGGGGAAAAAAATAAAACCATTCCAGGGAAAGCCACCCAAAAGCCTGCGTTAATAAGTAAAAGTGTCCATAGACATAATTTTTACTGCTGCAGACACTTAAAACCGACAAGAAGCAAATCCCCTCCCCACCATCAGTAGTTCCTGTCAAGTGTGACCTGTGACTGTCTTCTGGCCGCCCAGGGCATTTCTGGTGGCCAGGAAAAGCTCCGGGTATAAACAATGTATTTTTCAACCTCCTCGCCATGTGAAAAACTGGCTTTTTAAGCTTTTCTGAACACCTGCTGGGTGGAGTCCCTCACGAGGATGTCAAATGCAAAGAATGCACAAGAGGAAAGGAGCCCCCAAACCAGTCGCTTGAGTTTCGACAACTCAAAAGGCAATTCTTTGCCAAGAATTCAACTACTCCAGGCCTGGCAGTTGATTAAGATGATGTTTCTGTGCATAGACGGGGCCAACTGTCTCTTGGCAAAGATTTATATTCCATAATCTAAAGTTAAATATAGTTGAACAGAGTAGAACTAAGTCCTGATTCTGTGTCTGGTAGCTACCTCCTAGAGGCAGAAACATCTGCAGCAGATTTGGCCTGGAGGCAGGGAAAGAGACGTACTATAACTCAGAAAGAGCTTTTCAGTTCTGGGATGGTGCACTTTACAGAAAAAGCTATAAAAAGAGACGTTTGGGACCAAACATGGTCTTAGAGAGATCTAAAGTGTACTACTTTTTTTACATTAAAAAGGTTACTGAGATCTGAAAGGTGATAATGATGTCATGAGAAAGACCCCCCAGAAAACAGCAAATTGAGTAAATAAATACTAACCTGTGGAATTTCTTGTTCTGACACAGACGCAGGCATATTCGCGTTCCCACTACCTCACTGGGACCTTACTCTGTCACTGATCCACTTTCATCCTCCATTGGGCTCCTTCTCATAAGCCTAAAAATATACTCAAGACTCAACCATCCTAGGAAAACAAATGTTCTCTTAACACTGTTTCCCTTCTTCTACTGGCAAACCTTAAGAAAGTATGATGTAGAAGAAAATGTTCTATGGCCTGAATGTTTGCCTCCCCCCACATTTCATATGTTGAAGCCCCGTGATGGTTTTTGGAGGTGGGACCGTTGGGATGTGATTGGGATTAGACTAGGATGTGAGGGTGGGGCCCTCATCATGGGATTAATGCTTAGAAAAAGAGAAAGAGAGGCGCCTGGGTGGCTCAGTGGGTTAAAGCCTCTGCCTTCAGCTCAGGTCATGATCCCAGGGTCCTGGGATCGAGCACCGCATCGGGCTCTCTGCTCAGCGGGGAGCCTGCTTCCTCCTCTCTCTGCCTGCCTCTCTGCCTACTTGTCTGTCAAATAAGTAAATAAAATCTTAAAAAAAAAAAAAGAAAAAGAGAAAGAGAAAGAGACACAAGATCTCTCTCTCCCAACTCCATGTGACGATACAACAGGACAGCCACCGGTAAACCAAGGAGAGGGTCCTCACCAGACACTTGATCTTGGCCATCCCCACCTCCAGAACTGTGAGAAACAAATGTCTGCTGTTGTGTAAGCCACCAAGTCTGTGGAGTTCAGATACAGCAGCCCGAATTGCCGAAGAAAGAGCCGGCTTCGAAAGTGCCTAATTCTATGTTAAAATGCTTACTGGTGCTTACCTTAAATTTCTCGATCCTGACTCCTCTCTTGTATTTCAGCTGACTGTTGATTCTAAGTCTCTCTCATTCTTCTCCAGTTCCTCTTCCTTGCCCAAGTTTTGCTATACGCAGGCTCAGTGTTTGGCATTTTGCTCAAGGTTCTCCCTGGGTAGTACCACCTGGCCCGGAAAACCTCTCCTCTCTACCCTCTTCATCCAGCTGCTCCTATTCCCTACTTCGCCTACATGTCCCAGAAGCATATATTTGGTGCCTCCCAAAGCCAGTGCATCATGTCCTCTCCTCCCTGCAAAACCTTTTCTCCCTCCAACACCCCATGTCCTAGACAAGCATCCCATTGTTAAAGCTAAAACCCTCATATTAATTTCTGATTCCTCCTTCCCTCTTACACTTACATCGAATACGTCACCAAGCCCCGTTAATCCTACATCCTAAACTCCTCCTGATCTTTCCTTTCCTCTTAGATCAGGACCTCATCTGTACTCTTTAAGCTGCTTCCTGACGTGATTTTTCATGTCTATTTCTCTCCACTCCAGAATCAAATGATCTCTGTCATATGCAAATCAGATACTGCTGCAGCCACACTGCAAACCTCTGTTTTCCTGGCTATAGGATACAGCTTCTAGACCATACTACAGTCCTCACCCATCAGGTGAAGTCCAGTTCCCCCTCCTACGTATGTCTGCTACTCGGTAAAGACTCTCCTAAGTGGCCCATCTCCCCGCCCCATCCCCCGGACTGAGTGAGTTGCCCACTAATTTCTGGTCTCTTTAGTACCTTCTACATCTCTCTACCCTATATGCTGAGTATGTTCTCACATGGCTTTTTTCCCCAATTAGTCTGTGAGTTCTTCTTTGGCAAAGAGCACATCTTATTTATCTTGGTCTTGCAGCACCTGACCCAGTCCCTGACAACCAACACTTACCGGGATTTTTTGAGTAGAAAATGTACTGAGTGAATGAATGACTGAGATGTTAACTTCTAGGTCTCACTGGCCCACTTTGGAAGACTGTTCTACATTTTGTCTTCTTTGTGTGGCCTTCTATTGCTAAAGTCAAGCTTTTAGGGAAAGACTTCCCGAAATACCATTATAAAGCACATGGAATGTGTCTGTGAAGTTACAGACTGCTTTGGCCAGGAGGATCTCTAGGGTGCCTTCACTGATCGCTAGGGACTTTGCTCAAGAAGGAGCCGATTAGGCAGGAGAACCAACTTCACTGCAGATTTGCTCTGCCCCTGAATTTTCTGGCGTGACCAGAGGCTGCACAACAAATAGGATGAATGTTCCTTACGCTACTTGTCCTTTGGCTCCCTCAAGGGTTCATTTTCCTCAAGACACATGTTCTAAAATTAAGAAACATAGGGGCTATAATAAAATGAAAGTGCACACATTCTCAAAAGAGATTTTATTGACCCTCATCGGTAAATTGAAGTGATTTTTAAGAACCCAAGTAAGAGTGCTCATTATATCACCCAGTCTTGCTAAACAATGCCCCGCCTTCTCTAGCCATCTCTGGAGTCAGGTTCCTCCTTTCCCAACACACGACCACTGCCTTAGTTGTTATCCTTATCGCCACAGCCGTGATCTGATCTCGTCCTGCTCTCTCCTGAAAAGCCACCACTGCTTTCTTCCTTACGTTGTGTGTGAGAGTGGTATGGTAGTCATTTAGGATATTGGCATCTCTTTACAGATAGATGTTAAACAACTTTGGGAAAAGACAACATATTTGTATTTTTCTCTAAACTTAGCCACAAAAACTATTGATCAAACATGGCAAAATATTATAGATGTTTGCACAAGGTGATTCATTTGTATTAACTAAAAAAAAACAAAAACAAAAAAAACAAAACAAAAGCAAATGTCTGCCTGTAGAGGGCTGATCAAATAAACTACAGTTTGTTGGAGTACTATACTGCTATCAAAAAGAAATGAGTAATATCTTATTTATTGTATGATATGATGACTTCTAGAATATATTGTCACATCAGGCTTTTTGCTCAGCAGGGGGAGCCTGCTTCTGTCTCTACCTGCCACTCCCCCTGCTTGTACTCTTTCTCTCTGACAAATAAATAAAATCTTTAAAAAAAAAAAATAAAACTTTTAGTCCAGAATTTGAGTTGGAAACTATCAATATAATGTATCTTAATCGTAAAAAATCCAGCTATGATACCAAAAACACAGGCAAAAATAGAAAAACAAATAGGTAAATTTTATTAAAAATTCTGTACATTGGGGCACCTGGGTGGCTCAGTTGGTTGAGCAACTGCCTTCAGCTCAGTTCATGATCCTAGAGTTCCCGGATGGACACCCGCATGGGGGTGAGGGGAGGTCCCTGCTCAACAGGAGGTCTGCTTCTCCCTCTGCCCTTCCCCCTATCGTGCCCTCTCATTCTTTCTCTCAAATAATTAAATAAAATCTTTTTTTTTAAATCTGTGCATCAAAGGACACAGCAGTGAAAATGTACCCTGTGAAGTAGTAGAAAATATTTTCAGATAATATATCTGATAATGGGCTAACATCCAGAATATGCAAAGAATTCCTACCATTCAGGGACCCCTGGGTGGTTCAGTTGGTTAAGCGGCTGCTTTCGGCTCAGGTCATGATCCCAGTGTCCTGGGATCGAGTCCCACATTGGGCTCCTTGCTCGGCAGGGAACCTGCTTCTCCCTCTGCCTCTGCCTGCCACTCTGTCTGCCTGTGCTGGCGCTCTCTCTCTCTAACAAATAAATAAATAAAATCTTAAGATAAAAAAGAATTCCTACCGTTCAACAATATAAAATAAACAACTCAGTGAAAAAAAATGGGCGAACACCTTGAATGGTTTGATCATCAGGGTAACGCAAATTAAAACCACAATGAAATAACTACCTCATGCCCACTAGGGTGGCTATTACCAAGAAACAAACAAAATAGAAAATTTTTTTAAACAAGTATGTTGAGGATATGGAGAAACTGGAATCCTTGTGTAGTGTTAGTGGGAATGGGAAATGGTGCAGCCTCCATGGGAAACAGTGTAGTCGTTCCTCAAAAAGTTAAAAATTGTACTAAAAATATGATCTAGCAATTCCAATTCTGGGTATATACCCAAAAGAATCAAAAACAGAGTCTCAAAGAGACGTCTGTACCCCCATGTTTATAGCATCATTATTCACAATAACCAAAAATTTGAAACAGCCCAAGTGTCCATCAAAGGCTAAATGAATACACAAAATGTGGTATATACTTATGATGGCATATTATTCAGCCTTAAAAAGGAAGGAAATCATGAAAGGAACTACAGCTTGAATAAACCTTGAATACATTATGCTAAATGAAATAAGCCAGTCACAAAAAGATAGATACCGCATGATTCCACTCCCATGAGGTCCCTAGAGTAGTCAAACGCATACAAACAGAAAATAGAACGGAGGTTACCAGCGGCTCAGGGAAAGGTGGTTGGGAAGTCATCCTTTAATGGGTGTGGGGTTTCAGTTTTGCAAGATGCAGGTGGAGATGAAGAGTGGTGATGATTGCATAACAATGTGAAATACTTACTACTACTGAACTGACCACTTAAAAATGATTAAGGTGGTAAATTTTACATTATATGTATTTTACCACAATTAACAATTTTTAAAATATTGAATCAAATGACTACAATAAAGAATTGATATTTTGGGGGTACCTGAGTGGCTCAGTCAGTTAAGCATCTGCCTTCAGCCATGATCTCAGGAACCTAGGACGGAGCGCCCCAAGTTGGGTTGCCTGCACTCCCTGCTCAGCCGGGAGCTTGCTTCTCCCTCTCCCTCTGCCTACCACTCCTCCTGCTTGTGCTCTCTCTGTCAAGTAAATGAATAAAAGCTTAAAAAAATAACTGATATTTTAAAAAGACATTTAAGGAACAAGCCAATGTGGTATATGGACCTTATTTGAATCCCAATTTAAACAAATAATATCTTAGGAGCACTTGGCTGGCTCAGCCAGAGGAATGTGTGACTTTTGATCTCAGGCAGGGTCATGAGTGTGAGCCCTGTGTTGGGTGTAGAAATTACTAGAGCATAAACAAACTTAAAAAAAAAAAAGAATGAAGTAATACCTTTATAAAGGTTGTGGAAACTTAAATACAGACTGGATATTTAATGATATTAAGGAATTATTGTTTTTTAGGTATGATAATGGTATTGTGGATTTTCTTTGTTTGCTTTTTGGGGTGGTTTTTGTTTTAATTAAGCATTTGTTTTTTAGGGGTGTCTGGGTGGCTCAGTCAGTTGAGCGTCTGCCTTCGGCTCAGGTCATGATCCCAGCCAGGGTCCTGGGATGGAGCCCCGCATTGGGTTCCCTGCTCAGCGTGGAGTCTGCTTCTCCCTCTGCACCCCCCCCCCCCGCCGCTCCGGCCGCATGCTCTCTCTTTCTCTCTCTCTCAAATAAATAAATAAAATCTTTTTAAAAAAGACTTTTTAAAAGCAGTTTTAGGCTCACAGCAAAACTTAGGGGAAGGCACAGAGCTTTCCCATTTACCAGCCCCTCCCCCAACACACACACATGCACGGCACCCCCATTACTAACCTTCTCCACCAGAGTGGTACGTTTGTAAGACTCATGAGCTTCCATTGACCCATCACAATCCCCCAGAGTCTGCAGTTCACACCGTTCACACCCAGTGGTATACATCCTGTGGGTGTTTTAAGTACTCTTTTCCAAGACGTATACTCATATATATATATATATATATATATATATATATATATATTTTAGTTTTCATAATTTTATTTAACCTCTCCAAAATGCAGTCATCTGCCCCATATGTCAGCACAATTGTATTTGAAGAGTGAGAATGACACAGGTTTTTGGCTTGACAAAGCTAACCTGCTAAGCAAAGACATATTCGATTTATGTGAAGACTTGGAAAGACAGTGTGAATGTGTTGTTTCTCCTGTCATTTTGAGAATTTATTGGGGAGATATGAAATTGATAAATGAAAAGTATCCACTCACAGGCAGAAAGGAATCTAAATGCGTTTCCACATAATATATACTAAACTGTCATTTTTAGCATAATCCTTTTGATTTTCCAAACCAATTTTACAGGTGAGGAAATTAAGGTGAACATAACTTGCCCAAATACGTAAGTGCATTTGGGGTGAGGATAATGCAGAGTTCTAGGGGAATACAGGCTAGATCTCATTAAAGCATCAACTGTTGCATTTAGAGCTATGCAGCTAGTTGTCTTCTTGGTAGAATTTGAGAATCTGGTCTAATGGACTTCAGGTCAGACTGTGTGGATCAAAATCGATATCATTGGGCCTGTATTATAAAATACAGGAATAAGATATGAATTCTACATACTACATACTATTGGCAAAGCAGGGTTGTGGAGGCAGCTGAGGTCAGTATCAGCAAATTCTAGGAACCACTGGGTATTGTGGTGGAACCTTTAATTGAGAGTGGGGCACGTTAAGCAACCATAGTAATGGGAATGGCCATGAGGACCTCAGAAACACAGATAGATAAACTCATGTTTTGAAAGACATTCTTTCCCAAAGGCTAAGATTGCATGGATATCTCTTTGTAAGCATGTATATGTATATGTGTGTGTAAATACACACACACACACACACACACACAGATATATATGTCGTATACTCATATATTTAACGGTGGAATTGTATGACATTCGGGATGTGCCTCAGAACAATCTGGGAATGGAGGGAAGTGTGTTGGAGTGTAGATAAGATGGTTATGAGTTGATAATTGTTGAAACTGACTTAGGGGTACAAGAGGCTTCCATACATTATTTTCTCTATTTATGTTTATTTTTGAAATTTGGGCGTAAAAAACACTTTTTAAAAATGTTTACCGTTCTGAAATCTATGTTTATAGTGATTCACTACACTATTCTCTTTTCCACTGTGTTTATAAAATTTTCATAATACCGAGTTTAAAAAAAAATCCTTCACCAGGATGGTCATCTCTACCCAATGGTATCACCACTTTCCTTACTACCTCCCCACTGTCTGCAGGGCCAAGTGTAAGTTCCCCATCAGGATAAATGAGGCCCTCCATGACCTGCCCTCTGTTCTGCTTCCCAGCCCTTGCCTTCAGGGCAATGTTAAAGTACTCTGGTCCCTAAGTACATAGTGCTGTTGGTGCCTCTGCCTTCTCATGTGGTCTTCCTTGTTCCTGCAATGTTCTTCCCCTCCTCATACACCCGGTGAGCAATTTATACTCCAAAAACCTCATCAGGGCTCATGTTCTCTAAAACTTTCCCTTCTCACCTCTCTCGACTCCTTAAATATCTGAAGCAGCTGCTAGGCAAATTATCACTCTCCTATTTCTCTGATGTGTACAGACATTAATCGTCACACACATTTCACTACATTATAATTATTTGATTATGGGGCGGCCCCCCTCACTAGGTTATGATCATACCATGGATGCATGATAAATATTTATTAAACCTGGCTCCTGCTTCAAAAATTTCTGAGTGACAGTGCAAAGAGAAGGAAAGTCTAAAATGAAAAAAACCTATTCAATAACCAGAATGTTTATAGAGAAAATCAATAGAGAAAACAAAACAATCACCAGAAGTAATTAAAGAGGTCATTAAAGATTTTGTGTCATCTCAGGAAACAACAACAAAAAAAAAACTCTTCTCTACGGCAGATCATTATGGCTCCAGTCACAAAATTATTTTTTTTTAAAGATTTTATTTATTTATTTGACAGAGAGAGCTCACAAGCAGGCAGAGAGGCAAGCAGAGAGAGTGAGAGGGAAGCAGGCTCCCTGCCGAGCAGAGAGCCCGATGCGGGACTCGATCCCAGGACCCTGAGATCATGACCTGAGCCGAAGGCAGTGGCCCAAACCACTGAGCCACCCAGGCGCCCTTAAGTGGAAGCTAATGTCATGTAGATATTCCTCTTGGTAGATTATGAATCTTATTTGGGGGGGTGCCTGGGTGGCTCAGTGGGTTAAGCCTCTGCCTTCGACTCAGGTCATGATCCCAGGGTCCTGGGATTGAGCCCCCCATCGGGCTCTCTGCTCGGCAGGGAGCCTGCTTTCTCCTCTCTCTCTCTGCCTGCCTCCCTGCCTACTTGTGATCTCTGTCTGTCAAATAAATAAATAAAATCTTAAAAAAAAAAAAAGAACCTTATTTGGAGGACCCCCTGAAAGCGACTCGGGCATTGCTGAAGATGGAAGGCGCCAACATTGGTAACATTTGCGGATTCTCGCCATATATTTTAATTGATCATTTTAGTAATTCTTGTTTCTCTTTTCTTTCTAAGTTTACTTTTTAAAATGTATTCACAGGTCCAGTAAGAATATAAACCATTTCCTACCTCCTCTCCTTGACCTCCCCGACTCGTGCCTTCCACTATTTCCTAAGTCACACAGCACCTCCTTTCTACTCCTGTCAACCGATTATTCTGGTACCTACCTTCTATGTTTTTATGTAATAGTCTTACAAAGCTCTTCCTGATTTCTCAGCTGGAGACATCATTTTTATTTCCACATAGAAATATAAGGCTTTCTCACACACAGCCTTCATCCTAACCACACTTTTAGGCCAACTTCCTGACCCTCATCCCTCCTATTATAGGGAACTGGACTGAGGCCCATATTCAATGGTTCCACTGCCATGACTGTGTAAACACTATAGACCACTGGACCATGCAGCATCCTAAGAGGAGATTTCCTTTCCTCCACAACTTTTGGTTTTCCCTGGAGTTCACAATAGAACATTGTCATATTTTCTTAGCTTTCTCTATGCGTTCTCAAACTCATGACTTGCATACATGTTCCCTCAATGTTTTCAAATCCATTACGTTTTTCTATCAATTTACCTCCTTAAAGAAGTCTCAAGCCTTCTAATGTTGTCTTGCTGCTTAGCTATTACAGTCAGGGGGGAAAAGTTACTCAAAATTGAAACTAAGATCTCGATATTGCTGAGAAGGGCACGCTGGAAGGATGGAGAGATGCTCACACCCGTTGGTAGCTGCTCATATGCAAACCCCATTTCCTTAACCCGTCAAAACCATAGTTCTTTTTACACATGAGTAGAGTCTAAAACTCTCTTGAAACATTGCCCCATGGCCAGCAGAAGAAAAGTCTATGACACTCAGGTAGAGGAACTGAGATGTCATGTCACTTAGCAAAATTCGGGAGGATGGACCTTAGAGTCAAGTGAGCAGATTTCAGTAGCCTTTGCCTTGGAATAAATCACCTCGTAACCTAGTGGCTTATGACAACAACGTATTATCCCACTGTCTCTGTGGGTCAAGAATTTAGGAACAGGGATGCCTGGGTGGCTCAGTCGGTTAAGCCTCTGCCTTTAGCTCAGGTCATGATTCCAGGGTCCTGGGATTGAGGCCCACATCAGGCTACTTGCTCAGCAGGGAGCCTCCTTCCCTGTCTCGCTCTGCCTGTGGCTCCTGGTGCTGTGCTCGCACTCTCTCTGACAAATAAATAAACAAAATCTTTAAAAAATAATAACGATAATTTGAGAGCAGCTCAGCTGGATGGCTCCTGTTCAGGGTTTCTCTCAAGGCTGCCATCAGGATATCAGTTAAGTCCACTATCATATGAAGCCTTGCCAACTGCCGGAGCATTTAATTCCGAGACAGGCCACTCACGTGGCTATGGGCAGGAGGGTTTGGTTTGTCAACACATGGGCCTCTACAGAAGCTGCTTCACCATCCTCACAGCCTGGAGTGAATTCCATCAAGAGAGCCGTCCAGGAGAGAGTGAGAGCCAGGAGGCTGCAGCGCCTTTTACGGCCCATGCTCTGAATCTGCGTATCGTCCTTTTCGCTTTTTCTTATTCTGCAGAGACGAGTCACTAAGTCCAGCACAAAACCAAGGGAGGAAACTCATCTCTACCTCTTGAAGGAAGGCATTTTGCAGAATCTGTGGACATGTTTTAAAGCCACCATACACTTTTTGAAAGAGGTTGCTGTGATTTTCCAGTAAAATATTAAAACTCATAATTTGTTAGAATTTTTATTTTTTCCTGTCTGTTCCTTGACTACCCATACAGGGCTAATCTTGTTATGGGGGGACAAATGACCACTCTCTCTCTCTCTCTCTCTCTCTCTCTCTCTCTATATATATATATATATATATATATATGGTTTTATTCATTTTTTAGACAGGCAGAGATCACAAGCAGGCAGAGAGACAGGCAGAGAGAGAGGATAGGAAGCAGGATCCCTGCTGAGCAGAGAGCCTGACTCGGGGCTTGATCCCAGGACCCTGGGATCATGACTTGAGCCAAAAGGCAGAGGCTATAACCCACTCAGCCACCCAGGTGCCCCCACCACCATTTTTTTTTTAAATACAGTTTGTTTTGATTTTTTTTTTTGAGAGAGAGCATGAAAGTGCATGTGTGAACATGAGCTGGTGGAGAAGGGCAGAGGGAGAAGGAGAGAGAGAATCTTTTTTTTTTATTATTTTATTTATTTGACAGACAGAGATCACAAGCAGGCAGAGAGAGAGGAGAAAGTAGGCTTCCCGCGAAGCAGAGAGCCCGATGTGGGGCTTGGTGCCAAGACCCTGGGATCATGACCTGAGCTGAAGGCAGAGGCTTTAACCCACTGAGCCACCCAGGTGCCCTTACCACCATTTTTTTTAAAGTAATCTCTACACCCAACATGGGGCTTGAACTCACAACACTGAGATCAAGAATCAGCTACTCTATCAACTGAGCCAGCCCGGTACCCCTAAATTGCCATCGTTTTTATCTTTTCCTTTTACCATCATTTTAGGAATTCCCTCCTCGTCTATCTTCTATGGGATCTCGTTTCCCTGATCCTTCAGCCATTGTTTCTTGATGTAGTCCCTCTTCTGGAAGAATGTATGCTCTAGTAGCTTCCTAATAAAAAGTGAATAGGAGATAAAGTTGTGAAAATATCATCCAGCTTCCAGTTGTTTTTCAGAAGAACAGTGCCGCTTGATTTTCAATTCTTGGTCTGTGTTGGGTCCGTTATCAAAGGAACAAGACTGAGACAAAGTGAAAGTTATGCAAAGTCTTATTCTATGCCAAGCATTGTAAGTTAGACTGACCGGCCAGGGGAACGAGGCTGAGACAAAGTGAAAGTTATGTAAAGCTTTATTCTTTGCCAAGCATTAGAAGTCCTACTGACCGGCCAGGTCCGCCTCTGAAGAAAGCGACCCCCCTAGGTCTTACAGGCTAGTTTTATAGGGCACAACCATAGACCTCTACGTATGTGGGTTTGGCTGATTGGATGTCTCCTACCTGTGTGTTTTAGTACCGGTTACCCGAAACAGATACTAGAAACTGCTGAGGCGTTTATTAAACAACAAAATGGCTACCTAGGCAACATGGAGTCACTATGGCTAAGTAGGCACAGGCAGGCCCTAGGGGGTTAACAGGTTTTAACATGGAATCGGGCCCAACAGTCTGTAATTTCTCTCTGGAAAATTTTAGGGTCTTTTTATCCCCAATGTTCCAAAATTGCACCATGGTGCACCTCATTGTGGGTTGGTATCTTTCCACTTCTAGTTTCTTGATAGAATCTTCAGGTAGAAATCCATCTCTTTCTGGGTATCTGAGTGGCTCAGTCAGCTAAGTGTCTGCCTTCAGTTCAGATCAAGATCCTGGAGTTCCAGAATGGAACCCATGTTGGGCTCCCTGCTCAGCCAGGAGTCTGCTTCTCCTTCTGCCCTTCCCTGCTTGTGTTCTCTCTTGCGTGCTCACACTTGGTCTTAAATAAATAAAATCTTTAAGGAAAAAAAAAATAAATCCATGTCATTCCATCTGGCGAAACATATTGAATTATTTCTTTGATGATTTCTTATTCTATTCTACTTATTTCCTCTGTTTTCTCCTGGAATCTTATTAGTAGGATGATAGACCTCCGGAGTAGTCTACTAATTTACTTTTCTCTCATTCCCATCTCTTTATTGTAATCCTTTACTTCCTGGAAGATTTCCTACTGGTGTATCTTCCAATCTTTCTGAATTTTTAATTTCTGGTATCATGCTAATCTCCAAGAACTCTTTTTTTCTCTAAATGTTTTTTTAATACCATTCTATTCTCATTTCATACATGTAATGTCTCCTCATATCTCTAAAATCATTACAGTGGTTTTTTTCTTTTTTTTAAAAGATTTTATTTATTTATTTGACAGACAGAGATCACAAGTAGGCAAAGAGGCAGGCAGAGAGAGAGAGAGGAGAAAGCAGGCTCCCTGCCAAGCAGAGAGCCCAATGCGGGACTCGATCCCAGGACCCTGAGCTCATGACCTGAGCTGAAGGCAGAGGCTTAACCCACTGAGCCACCCAGGCGCCCCCCATTATGGTGGTTTTTTTAAAAGTTTTCTTAAAAGTGTATAATTTCAGGGCACCTGGGTGGCTCAGTCAATTGGGTGTCCTACTCTTGGTTTTGGCTCAGGTCGTGATATTGGGTCATAGGGTCAGCCCCACATCAGATTCTGAGCTCAGCACGGAGTCTCCTTGCCCCCTCCCCGCCCCGGCTGGCTCGCACCTGCGCATGTACGCTCTCACTCTCTTTCTCTCTAAAATAAATAATTTCTGGGGGTTTTTGTAAAAAACAGTAATTTCTGCTTTCTCCAAGTAGGGCACAACCACAGACCTCTACGTAATTTCTGTAGTAATTTCTTCTTTCTCCAAGTAGACTTTTCTCTTTGTTTTGACTTCTGTCTTTCTTATTTCTTTCAAATCTCCGGAGATCCTTGGTTATTCACGCAAATTGGATAAAATATGAACTTTGATAGAGTTTGTAGATTATGGACTTCAACATAGGATAATAAGCTGGGGAATTTAAATGTGAATCTCAAAATGTGTTGTTTTATGGAAATCTCTTTTCTTGGGCAGCCAGATTTGCTAGATCTGGCTCCTCTGATCTACTGCCTGAATGCCTGAAGACCTGAATGCCAACATTCTGGGAGCCAGGTTGGGTAAGAAGGCTGGGAAAATAAAAATTCGCTATCTACTTTTTAACCGAATTCCCATGTGTTCAATATAATGTCCCCGCCTTCAACTAGCCTAGTGTCCCTCAGTTCAGAAATCTTTTTTGAAAAACTGTATCTAAAGCTTAAAATTCCCATCTTTTCCTAGGGTAGAGAGAAGTGGTTGCCCAGCCACTTGGAATGGGGACAGAGATCTGAGATTGGCTAAAAGCTGTTTTTAGCCCCACCACCAGCCCCATTTCCAGGGGTGACTGATGCTGCTAATTCCTGAGTTTGTTTAAACAGTCCCATGTACAAATCATTTCATTTCTTATCTTTCTCCACTTCTGGCTTGGGATTTAGATTTCTCAGTTCCATTAGGAAAATTACCATTTACCGCCTGCTTTCCAACTTCTACAAATTGTGTCCCTTTCTCTTCTCCTATTCTCTACTTGCTTCTAAAGGCAAAAAAGGTCCTTTGCTTTGTTTCATTGTGGTTGAACATGTACTTTCAAACCAACAGCTTTAACCAGAGTACCTATTTCAGTTGTCTTTCACTGACAATAACCATACTTACTAACATGAATTTTAATAGGTGTAAATTATTCGATCTCCAGTTGGAGTGGGAACATAGAGGAACTGGAATAAAGGTTTGGATTTTAAGAAAATAAAAGACTTTTATAGAAAGCTTCCTCGTGCATCTGCAAGGAGAGGTAGGCAGTTGCTAGCTGGGATAAATGCGCTTATGACCCTGGAAAATTGTAGAATTCTGTTGGTATGAACAGTGGCAAACAGATTTAAGTTAAAGAATATGGACTCATTTTAAGCTAGTCTTCGGTTGCATATGAGTTGAATAGGAACAATCATCTCATCAGGAAATCCTCAGCAGAGCTGGGAGCTGAGAAAGAGGTTAGGATTGTTCTGATTTTTGAGAGGAAAGCATCTGTTTTTGATTTTATGTACTGCCCTCTCTCCAAGTGCTGTTAGGGATCTTTAAACATGCCTAGACACATGATGATCTGGTCTCTGTGAAATAAAGTATGGTGTAATGCATCCGGAATGTATCCATCTACTTGCTTGGCCATCGAAATAAGTTGCCCCACAGCTTGACCATGTCGCAGACTTGAGTTTATTCAGGTTGCTATTTTTGGAAAGACTATGCGATTTAAGAATATTATGAAGTAAGCCAAACAACGGTTGATTTTCCATCTGCCTCTGATTATCTGAGGTAAGGTTTCCCAAACAGTGTTCTGTGGAACATCAGAAACCAAAATTGCTGGTGAGTACACCATGAAAAAAAAAGAAAAAACCCAACTTCTGTCTTTTAAATTTTATTCCTTTACTATGTTTAAGTAAAATATTAGACATATTTATAGAACTGCTTTTCTTATTCTATAATCTGCCTTTAAGAAATGCAGTGTCCTACACAAGTGATCAGCAAATAATATGAGATTGCCTCATTCAGGAACATATTTTCCAGGACAGCAATGATAATGTGTTTATCAAAGTGCAGATTTACTCTCTATGGGTATGTATCTTGTATCTTAAAATTTCAAGACGCGTTTGTCATACTTAAAATTTTTTTCATTTTTTTTTTTAGATTTCATTTATTTATTTGACAGATAGAACACAAGTAGGCAGAGAGGCAGGCAGAGAGAGAAAGAGGGGGAAGCGGGCTCCCTGCTGAGCAGAGAGCCCAATGCGATGCGGGGCTCCATCCCAGGACTCTGGGATCATGACCCGAGCCGAAGGCAGAAGCTTTAACCCACTGAGCCACCAGGCACCCCTAAAAATTTTTCATCTTTATAAAATTTAAAAAATATTTAATCTTAATTGTTTTTATCAGTTTTGTTGCTGTTTGTGGGGTTTGTAAGATAATGTTTTTTAAGTTCAGAAGACATAAAATCCTGCTGAAAAGAGTTACTGTAACACAAAGAGGTACATGATGAATGCTACAGCGAGTTTGAGAGGTGCAGTCATAAGAGTTCAGAGAAAGAAGTTAGTGTGGACTGATGACATTGGGGAATGCTTTGAGTAGGAAGTTGATTCGAAAGGGGGCTCGAAAGACAGAAAGTACTGTTCATGCTCTTACATGTCTCACTAGTATGCCAGGAATGCAAGGCTCTGACTGCTTTTTACCCAGGCCATTTCTCGGGGTGTGTCTGCAGCAAGCAATGTTGAGAGATGAAATAATATCCTTCTTAGACAAGGAGCATGCCTGATTACTACTTGCTATAAAATGATGTTGCCCCAACGCTCAGATGGCCCAGTTGGTTAAGCGTCCAACTCTTGATTTCAGCTATGGTTGTGATCTCCGGGTCGTGGGGTCAAGCCTCCCGATAGGCTCCACGCTCAGAGATTCTCTTTCCCTTTTCCTAAGCCCCTCCCCACCTGCTTTCTTTCTCTCTCTAAAGTAAATAAACTTTTTTTAAAAAGTGGTGGGGTCCCAAATTCTGTGTTCTCTCAAATAATACAATCCACTTGGTGTGATGGAATTTAGAGGCGATTAGGTCATAAGGACAGAGCCCTCATTAAAGCGGTTAGTGCCCTTATAAAAGAGACCCAGAGAGCTCTCTTGCTCTTTCTACCATGTAAGAAGACAGCTGTCTATGAACCAGGAAAGAAACACCCACCAGACACTGAGTTTGATGGTGTCTTACTTAATCTTGGACTTCTCAGCCTCCAGAGCTTTTAGAAATGTTTCTGTTGGTCATAAGCCACCCAGTCTACACTACTTTGTCTCCACGTTTGGTAGGTATTCTCAATATATGTTTGCATATTTCTCAAATGACTGAAAATGAATATACAAAGAAGTTGATGGTGAACATAAGGACATTGGCTAAGTGGAGCCCAAAACTTGACAAGGAGAATCGTTTAAATATAACTCACAGTTTTATTTTTTAAATTTTTTTCCAAGGCTTTCAAAATCAAACATATGTAATCATTTGGATTAGAAACAAAACTACACACACACACACACACACACACATATAAGGGTAAATAAAAGTCATACCATAAAATCTATTGCAAAAAAATCATTCCTGGAGTAAATAAATACAGTCTTTAAAATATGACAAATTCAAAACTTAGTTAACCTAAATTGAAAATCAATGGAATCCAAAAATTATCACCACTATTATGCTATTGGCTCTATTTTTATTTTACTTTTTCTTTTTTTGGTGCGAATTCAAGTTAGTTTACATGTAGTGTAGTATTGGTTTCAGGAGCAGAATTTAGTGATAACATCACTTACATATAACACCCAATGCTCATCCCAACAACTGGCCTCTTTAATGTTCATCCCTCATTTAGCCCTCCCCCACCCACTTCCCCTCCAACAACTCTCAGTTTGTTCTCTATGTTTAACAGTCTCTCATGGCTTGTTTCCCTCTCTGTTTTCATCTTATTTTATTTTTCCTTCCCTTGTTCTTTATTCATCTGTTTTGTTTCTTTAATTCCACATATGGATGAAATCATATCATATTTGTCTTTCTCTGACCAATTTTGCTTAGCATAATACACTCTAGTTCCATCCACATCACTGCAAATGGCAAGACTTCATTCTTTTTGATGGCTAAGTTATATATTTATTTATTTATTTATATAAAGAAGATGTGGTAACTATATCCATTATATATACGTGTGTGTGTGTGTGTGTGTGTGTGTGTGTATAAAGAAGATGTGGTATACCATATGCATTCATCCGTCGATGGACATATGGACTCTTTCCATAATTTGGCTATTGCTGATAGTGTTGCTATAAACACCAAGGTGCGGCTGCCCCTTCATATCAGCATTTTTGTTTCCTTTGGATTAATACCTACTAGTGCAATTGCTGGGTCATAGGGTGGTTCCATTTTTAACTTCTTGAGGAACCTCCACACTGTTTTCTGGAGTGGCTACACCAGCTTGCATTCTCACCAACAGTATAAGATGGTTCCCCATTCTCTGCATCCTCGCCAACACCTGTTGTTTCCTGAGTCAAGTTTTGCTATTCTGACTGGTGGTATCTCATCATGGTTTTGACTTATATTCCCCTGATAATGAATGATGTTGGGCATTTCTTCATGGGTCTGTTGGCCATTTGTGTGTCTTCTTTGGAGAAATGTCTGCTCATGTCTTCTGCCTATTTTTTCCCTGGATTATTTATTTTGGGGGTGTTGATTTTGATGAGTTCTTTATAGATTCTGGATACTAGGCCTTTTTCAGGTATGCTGTTTGCAAATATCTTCTCCCATTCTGTAGGTTGCCTTTTAGTTCTGTTGATTGTTTCCTTCATTGTGCAGAAGACTTTTATCTGGTTTTTTACAATTTAAATTAGCCAACATAGAGTGCATCATTCGTTTCAGATGTAGAGTTCAATAATTCATCAGGGGCATATAACACTCAGTGCTCATCACATCATGTGCCCTCCTTAATGCCTGTCAGAAACGGGCATTTCTTGATGAGCCCCCAATAGTTC
Source organism: Meles meles (assembly GCF_922984935.1). Classification (NCBI taxonomy): domain Eukaryota; kingdom Metazoa; phylum Chordata; class Mammalia; order Carnivora; family Mustelidae; genus Meles; species Meles meles. The sequence continues at coordinate 17,129,978 of NC_060070.1, forward strand.
ATTTTTGCTGTTGTTTCCCTTGCCTCCTGAGATGTGTCTAGTAAGAAGTTGCTGCAGTTGAGGTCAAAGAGGTTGCTGTCTATCTTCTCCTCTGGGGATTTTGATGGTCTCCTGTCTCACATTTAGGTCTTTCATCCATTTTGAATTTACTTTTGTGTATGGTATAAAAAAGTGGTGACCCACAGAGTTTTAAAAGCAATCTGTGATTAAACAAGTTCTTTTGAATATACAAGCTCATTTATCTTCATTATCAATAATTTTACCAAACCAAATTTTCCTAGGTTAATATTCTCCTAGCAAAAAGAGAAGAAAGAGAAAAAACTTTCAAAAATGTGCTTAAGTCCCCACAAAAGAACTCATGTACACACACATGCACACACACACACATCCATGCACACATATACGTATACTTTTCATCTGACTTTAATTCCACAGTAACCTATTCCATTAGGTCTTGGGCCCCATTTCCCAAATGCCAGGACTATGGCCATCTATAGTCTAAAAGGGAGTATCTCTTCCTCTTTTTTTAGTCCGCATGTTTTTGCCTTCAGTTGATTACCCACTGTAAATGGTCTAACTCAGTTATCAGGTGGCTGATATGATATGAGGTGTCTATTCAGTTCTTTCAGAATGAAAACCAAAGTCCTCACACTGACCCAAAGTGACCTTTTTGTGACCTGTCCCCACCCCCTCAACTCTGACCTCGTGGTCTTCTTCTGTCCCCTAGCTCAATACTTAGGCCGACTAACTCCTCACCCTTCAAGGCTCGCTCAAAGTGACTTCTCAGTGAGAACAACAGCTCTCAGAACTCCAGCATTTCTAATGGCTCTTAGAGTATCTTTTTTCTGTTTTTTTTTCCCTACAGTCCTCTTCTGTACATTCAATTATTTGCTTATTTGTTATCCTTACTCTTTGCTATCTCTCTCTTCCCTTAGAATGTAAGCTTCACAAAGTCAGGGTCTTTGCTCTCAGTCCACTGATGTATCCCAAGTATCAAGAACATGCCCAGAACAAAGCAAGCACTCAATAAATATTTGGTAGTCTAAGTGTATAAATAACAATGAAATCACAGAAATCAATGGGAAAAAGACAGACAATCCAAAAAGGAAAAAAAAATGGGCAAAAGTCTTAAATAGGCATTTCATATAAGAGGATATCCAAATGACTAGGAAATCTAGAAAAAGATACCAAAAAGCTTTAATGGTTAAGAAGATGCCAATTAAAAACACAATGAGAGGGGTGCCTTGGTGGCTCAGTCAGTTAAGCATTCGACTCTTGGTTTCAGCTCAGGTCATGACCTCAGGGTCGTGGAATCAGACCCCTGCTTCAGGCTCTGAGCTCAGCTCAGAGTTTGCTTGAAATTCTTTGCCCTCCCACCCCCCCGCTCGGCTCCTCCCCAGCTCTTGCTTACTCTCTTTCTCTCTAATAAATAAATTTTTAAAGTCTTAAAACACACAAACACACATAATGAGAAATACCATTATATACTCACTATAGTGACAAAGAGAATAATTGGAAATACCAAGTGTTGCGGAGGCGAGAAACAGTGGGAACTCTCATAGTAGTGTAGATTGGCGCACCTTAGTGCAAACATTTGATATTATCTAGCAAACTGGGGTATGTCTATGCCCCTGTGCTTCATCTGCTCCAGGAACACACCCTGAAACAACACTTGCGCATGTATCCTAGAATTCCAATACATGAAGCTTCGCCCCTTACATTGCTTGTAAGAGTCAGAAACTGGGAACAAATCGAATGTCCATCAGTAGTGAAATGGACAACTGGATGGTGGTATATTCATGTAGTAGAATACTATCTAGCAATCAAAGTAAATAAGTTGTTCTAAATGGACTATGGGTGAATCCATCAAATAAAAACAAAAAAGATGAAAAAAATTCTCAGGAAATGATTAGAGAATGTTTTCTGTCATATAAAGTTCAAAAACAGATTCATTAATTTAGGACTGAACACATAGATGGTAAAACTATAAATAAAAGTAAGGAAATGATTGCCACCCCCCCCCACACACACACACACCATTTTTAGGCAGGGAGAGTTAAGACTGTAGAGTGACACTTGGAGCAGGTATTTTCTGGGGTGCTGGGGATGTACTCTTTCTTTCCCCTCTGCAGTGGTTAGATGTTTACTGTGTAATTATTCTGTGAAATGTACACAAATGTTTCATCTACTCTTCTCTATGTTGGATATACTGCAATTTTTTAAATGACAATAAATTGCCAAATCTTACAGAAATTTCTTTCATTTGGAACTTTTAATGTTTTCTTCCTTGCGGCAAAGGATCTTGACAGACCGTATCCCTTTTTTGATTCGGTTCTCTTGCCTTAGATAAGAATGTCATATAATCAATTCCACTGTCTTTACATTGCAATTCACAAGAGAGATTTCGTAAGGAGGCAATGAAGAGGAGGAGACAGAAGACGGTCAACTCAAGGCTGAGCTTTCAGGGCAGACCCAGTGTCTGACACCTGGCAGGCACTCAGTGGGCGTCTGCCCCGATGAAACAGGCAGTGGCAGCTGTGGCTGGGGCTGACTCAGGGAGCATTTCTCCATCTTTTGTCTCGGGAAGAGTTCTTTACAATAGACACCTGGTAGATAAGGTGTTGTGAAACTTAAGGGTTTCGAGATGTTTTCCAGCCAGAGACATTTGTGTAGGGGGCTAAGTCTATCTGCCGATGCTCTCTCAGGACTTGCTTCTTTAATCAGTTTGTAGAGCATTGATGTATCTATACATGGCTTTGAACAGAGCAAAAAGACCATGCCTCATCTTACGATGCTCTGTAAACTGTATCGTCTTGCGAATTCAGCACAGCGCGGAATCATCCGTGCCATGATTGAATCTTTTCTAAAGTTGAGTCTTTAGGGCAGCATGAAACCAAGGTGATTTTAAAGAATCATTTGGCAAGCCAGCAAATAAATACAGTTGGCCCTGGAACGGTATAGATGGGAACAGCACAAGTCCACTCATATGTGGAATTTTTTTGATACAGAGCAATACTGTAAATATACTTTCTCTTCCTTACAACTTTCACATTTTCTTTTCTCTAGATTTTTCTATTCTAGATTCTCTAGAATACAGTAAATAATACATAGAACATACAAAATACATGTTTACATGATCATTAATGCTTCTAGTCAACAATAGGTGAGTAGTAAAGTTTGGGGGGAGCAAAAGTTACACTTGGATTTTTGACTGTGTGGGGGCAGCCCTTCTAAGCCCCAGTTGTTCAAGGATCGACTGTATGCACCACGTGTAGAAATGCTTGTGAGCCCGTGATGAGTCTATATGGGAACAGGCTCCCAGGAGTAGTGTGTCCTACCAAACAGTGGTGACCATGTTTCCACCATGAATTAACGGCTACGTCCTGATATCACTGTTTATTCAAAGTGGTCTCGGCTATCAACAGTTGCCAAGATCCTGAATGGGATGAAAAATATTAAGGGTCACTACGAACATCTGCATCTTTTCTGCACATGAGAGCATGTGGGCTAAAAAAGGAAAAACCCGGCCCAGTATTAAAAACACCAAGTGGCCACTTTGAACCACGTGATCCAGAGAGGCTCAGTTCCCTAGTTGTAGTTCTGCCTTCCCTGACGGTATGACCTTGGACTAGTACTGCAACCATCCAACCTCCAATTCCTCACTTGGAAGTGGCAGTCATGTGTTTCACGGGTATCCCACAAACTTGTGAAAATGAAATGAAGAGAGACATACACAACTTCCTATTGACTGCAAAGCCTTACATATTTGTAAGGCTTTAATCTTTTAATCTTTTTTGGATCTTAATCTTTTAATCTTTTAATTTAATCTTTTTATATCTTAATCTTTTTAACCTTTTCTAATTATACAGTTAACATTATCATCCCAAAAAAAAAAAAAACCATGAGGTTTAAAGAAAAAAATCTTCTGCCTCATTAGTAGTCTTGAGAATTGACCAAATTTGACAAATTTATATATACTTCATATATATACTTTCTATGAATGCGTGTGTATATTTGTATGTGTATTTTTTAACAAAAAAGGGATCATATCCTACTAATCAGTACAATACCGTGCAACAACTTTTAATGAGGGGAACTGTTCCATATGGACATAGAATAAGGATACTTTATGTGAAAAAGTTGCAGAACCACATTTAGAGTACAACAATATTTGTGTAGACACAGAGTTCATGGCTTCCTCTGGTTAAAAATACGTTGCAAAGAGTGAAGTATTTTTTACTTCACACAGCTCTCTACCATTATCATTTTTTCTCTTAGCCATATGTACTTTAACAATAATTAATAAAGACTGTGCAAGAGAAAGCGCTGCGTAAGTCAGCCAAATGGAGACTATGCTATTGAAGTTGGAAGGAAAATGGCAGACCAGGGACAGGGAAAACACTGAGAGAGAAGATTATACCAAAGAAATGGGAAAATGAAATAAAAGAAGCAAAATAAAAGTAAGCATGTTACAATTTTCAAAAGTATTCATTGGGGAATAGAAAGAAACTGATCGTGCAGTTTCTGCCGTCCACTTTCTTGTAATATATGGCACAGCAAGAAGATACTCAGTTCTGCTGACTAGTTCTTTTTATGATCCTGTGCAACAAAGGGCAAGTAGAGGCCAACACAGACCTGCCGAGAGTAAGAAGGGCTAAGTAGGACCGGTGCTCAACTCCTTTACAATTTTCATGTCTTTTTTTCTTTTGAAGATTTTATTTATTTATTTGACAGAGAGAGACAGTGAGAAAGGAAACACAAGCAGGGGGAGTGGGAGAGGGAGAAGCAGGCTCCCCACTGAGCAGAGAACCTGATGTGGGGCTCGATCCCAGGACCCTAGGATCATGATCTGAGCTGAAGGCAGATGCTTAACGACTGAGCCACCCAGGTGCCCTCATGCCTTATAAAAATATACAAAAAAGCCATAAATTTGGGAGATGTGCATAAATGACAATCTAATGTCCCCTGGTATTTTCAAGCAACAGAATTTTGTCTACAGACGCCATTGCTTTCAATAAATCTTTGTATCCTCTCCAACAACAAAGCCTGCATGTCTCTGTTCAAAACCTACTTTGTACCTCTCTACATCTGTTTTCATCACCATCAACCTAGTTCAAGTTCACTCCCACCTCTCTTCACGGCAGTGGTGCTCTAACTAGTCTCTCCATTTCCATGTTGGCTCTCCCTCTTCCCCACCATAACTTTCCCACAAGAATATCAGAACAATCTTCCTAAAATGCTCATGGCCTGAAAACTAAACTCCTTTGCACAACTTCAAGGAGCTGCATGACCTGTCCCTTGCTTTGCCTCTTCCAGTCACCTTTAAGGCTTCCGGCTGTGCTAAGATTTTTCTCACCTCGGTCCTTGCCATGCTATTCTACAAACAGAAATGCTCTGCTATTTTTCCGGTTTCAGTTTCTCACAGATTTCTTGAGTCTCCTCCCCTCCTCTAAATCGGGTCATAACCTGTATTTCTACATTTATTTGTATGGTAAAGGTTTTATCGGACTTCTGTACTATGTCAAAGATGCGTCATGACTCTACAGGGGTTCATAACACTATCCTCTCTACTTTTGTGTATATTTGAAATTTCCCATAATAAAATCCTTTAGGAATACATGAAACAAGATGGGCTCGGGAGGGAAACAAACCATAAGAGACTCTTAATGTCACAAAACAGACTGAGGGTGGCAGGGGGGAGAGGAGTAGGCAGAGGGTGGTTGGGTTATGGACATTGGGGAGGGTATGTGCTATGGTGAGTTCTGTGAAGTGTGTAAACCTGGAGATTCACAGACCTGTACCCCTGGGGCTAATAAGACATTATATGTTTATAAAAAAAAAACAAAAACAAAAACCACACTGGGTTTCATAGATACAATTTCACACTCACACAAAAGGCAAAATAGCTCATTAATAATTTTCAAGATTGATGACATGTCGAAATGATAGTATTTGGCTACCTTGGGTTAAATCAATAAATCACTAAATTAAATAAATAAATAAATAAAATCTTTTAAAATTTTCCCTTGAGTCCTGCAAGTGAAAACCAACAGTTCTGCTTGCAATTATCCTAGTTTTCCATGTTTTGTATTTTTTTAATTTTATTTTCCTTTTCGTGATAATTTTTTGGGTTTTTGTTTAGTAACCCGCCACAAAATGCCAGTATTTTAATGTTCCAAACAAGGTGTAATCTACAAGACAGTGAATTTGAAATTAACATCAGATAACCTAAAAGAAAGGTCAGAAGTTCCTTTGTTCTTTCAGTTTCTGCTACTTAAGTCTTTTATATGACTTCATTATGATTCAGTGAAAGGGACCCTAGAGCAGGGATATCAAACTTCTGACCCAGTTCCAGTCTGTCACTTTGAGTCAGTCACCAGACTTTGCTTCCTTTTTTGTAATTAATATAATAAATAGGTAAAGTACTAATTTTTTATTGATTTAAAATTGTTCCCACAATTTGAAAAATCTAAAAAAGAGCAGTCATACACGATACCAAAGCTTTTTATTTTTTAATGAAGTGAAAACTCGAACTTTCCCTATATTCATTCATAAGATCATAACCCAGCAGCAGTGTTCATCCCGGGTGTATCTACAAAGCCGAGAATGGGAATCACTGTATCCCCTTCGTTAGATCTGATACTATGACTCTTCTCTTTTCTGTTAACATATTTGTGCAACATGCTGTAGTACTGGTCCTTCGGATTGAAAGTATACAGTGAGGAAATCTGCTGCCAGTCTTTGATGCTGGGGGTGGTGTACTCCTTTGGATGCGTGCATTCAAAGAAACATTTAATATTCTCTTTGGCCAGTTCTGTTGCATGCTCTGTGGCCTGACTTTTAAGGATCTGCTGCTCCTGTTCCAAATAGATTTTCCAGAATTTCAGCTGCAGGAAACTAACTGGAGAGAGGCATCGGGAGACAGATGTGAAGATCAGAAGGAAGATGATGACAACTGCTATCAGGATCCAGCCCAGAACCTTAGGGAAACACACAGAAAAAAACAGCAATTTAGCCACATTTTATATATATGTGTGTGTGTGTGTGTGTGTGTGTGTGTGTGTACATACACACACATATATATGTTTAAAATATTTTTTTAAAGATTTTATTTATTTATTTGACAGACAGACAGAGATCACAAGTAGGCAGAGAGGCAGGCAGAGAGAGGAGGAAGCAGGCTCCCCGCTGAGCAGAGAGCCCGACGTGGGGCTCGATCCCGGGACCCTGAGATCATGACCTGAGCCGAAGGCAGAGGCTTTAACCCACCGAGCCACCCAGGCGCCCCTTAAAATCTTTTTTTTTTTTAAGATTTTATTTATTTATTTGAGAGTGTGTGTGTGCGTGCGTGCACGAAAGAGAGAGAGAGAGAGAGAGGGAGGGCACGCACAGGAGCAGGGGGTAGGGGCAGAGGGAGAAGGAGAGGGAGAAGCAGACTCCTGGCTGAGAAGGGAGCCCCACCCAGGGCTCCATCCCAGGACTCTGGGATCATGACAGGAGCTGAAGGCAGACGCTTCAGCGACTGAGTCACCCAGGCGCCCCAAAATTTAAAAATTCCTACCTAGAGTTTGAACTACTCACAGTGATTATGATGATCAAGCAACAGTTTTAGGTCTTAGTCTCTCTCTCTCTCTCTTTTAAAATCTATTTATGAAAGAGAGAGACAGACAGATTCTCTGTGGAGCAGAAGTCGGCGTGGGGCTCAATCCCTAGACCCCCGGATCCTGTCCCTAGCAGAGAGCAGAAGATGAACCGACTGAGCCACCCAGGCGCCCCAGATCTTGGTCTCTTGAAGTGACAGTAACTCCCAAAACCCTTGGTAGAACTGCTTGACAAATCATTTTCCAACTCATGTCCAAGGCCCAGAGAATTCACTACGCTAGAATTCAAAACGTGGAATTTTGGCAAATCCAAAGAAACAAGCATTCCTGTTCAAGAACCTCTTAGCTTGGGGCGCCTGGGTGGCTCAGTGGGTTAAAGCCTCTGCCTTCGGCTCAGGTCATGATCTCAGGGTCCTGGGATGGAGCCCCACATCGGGCTCTCTGCTCAGCAGGGAGGCTGCTTCCCCCTCTCTCTCTCTCTGCCTGCCTCTCTGCCTACTTGTGATCTCTGCCTTCAAATAAATAAATAAAATCCTTAAAAAAAAAAGAAAAAAGGGGGAGGGGGGGAAGAACCTCTGAGCTTTACATGCCCAGAAGCAGCGTTGGGTGGTGGCTTTAGAGCCAGGACAACCCATTTTATTGTAACAATTCTGCCTTCTTCTGGCTGGACAAACAACTGGACCTGGGCATGGTGTATCAAGAAGATGATGTAGGATTGGAGGTCAAGGGCCTGGCGCGGTATCCGGCCCAGGGCAGGTGCCTGAAATTGCACGTGCGCCTTCCCTCCTTCTCACTCGTCGCCGTTCTCCTTTGTCTTCAGGGGTCCCGGGTCTGGAGCCAAGTCCCGCCCCCCCGCTCGCCCCTCCCCCGGCCCCTCCCCCATCCTCCCGACGGTGGCCAGCGGCCGGCGCCTGACCTGCGACTGGGCCTTGAGCTCCTTCATTAGGTCCTGCACGTCGGACGCCTGCGCCGGGCTGCAGGGCGCCAGCGGCAGCCGGGCCTCGCAGGTGGGGTCCCGGCCCCGGCACAGGCGCCGGGCCAGGGGGCCGCTCCCGGAGGCGGCGCACTCGTAGAAGGCGCCCCCGAGCAGCGCCACCGACACCCAGGTGAGCGGCGCGACGGCGGCGGTGGCGCTGAGCTGCGCGAACACCAGGACGCCCCGCCGGCCCGCGCCGCAGCCCCGCGAGCGGGCGCCGCGCGCGCAGCAGCCGGTCAGCAGGCGCCAGGTGCGCGCGTTGAGCACGTAGCCCAGCAGGAAGAGGGCGAGCGCGGGCACCAGCAGGAAGACCAGGCCGTAGGGCAGGTTCCAGGTCGCGCTGCAGGGACACTGGAACACCGCGGTGGAGAACACGCGCTCGCCGCCCGCCGTCAGGAGGGTCACCAGGCCATAGCCCAGCGTGCTGTGATGCTTGAGGTGCAGGTCCAGCACCGTCTGGAACTTATCCATGGGCCGCCTACCCGCGCGGGCCTCTCAGCTTCTGCCTCTGCAGGGCCCTGCTCCTGCCACGGTTTGGGTGGGCTGCGGTCTAGGGCTTTCCACTCTGCTGGGCAGCAGCTTCCGGACTGGGGAGAAGGGCTTCTCGGGCCTCTGTGAGCTTTCGCTTTCTTATTTCAAGCCGGCCAAGTCTGGCTGATACACCCTTGACCTCTCAGGATCCCTGGTTTGGCTGATTCCATGGTTACCTTAGTTTCTACCCAACTGACAAGAAACCAGGGGACTTTCCTTGGCCTTCCTGATTCGATGCAGCTACCCAGTGAAAAGAGAACAAAATTCTCCTTGCATAAACGCAGAATGCTAGATTTTCCCCTATTATAGCCCCCTTCCTTCTAAGCCAACTCAGACCCGGACCATTACAAAAAAACTAGTCAGTTACAGGAAACATTACTCAAGGACAAACTTTTGGTTCCTCTTTCATAAGCTAAATCACAACAGAGCCCAGCTCAAGTTCTCGTACCTCCATGATCTTCTGGCCCCTTCTGGCCCCCTCCTGGACAGAATCACCAGCCTCATTCACACTGACTGTTGTCGCTTCTGATCTCCCACAGGGCGTTAGACTGAACCTATTTGACTGGCTTCTGCCTCTTTTATTCCCCCAGGTACAACCTAACACTGTCAGTACCTGGAGGACAGAGCTACCTCCCACTACCCCTGCCTGGCCCAAACCACCATTCTGTAGCATTTTGAGGAAAAGCTATTCTCTCTGTGTGAGTCCAAACTGTCATGCAGGACAGTTAGGGCCCCTTCTCTGAGATGAAACCGGGTCCTGCCTGTAAACTTGCAGCAAAGCTCCGTGTTTGAGGCATGTCATTTCTGCTTTATTCCTACATCTCAAAAAAAATACATTTTTTCTTCCCTTGTCCCTCAGTTGACCCTGCCCGTCTTACTGCTAGACGCGTCTTTCCTCCTACCACATACTCCCAAAGATGCTGCCTCCCTGCTCCACACTTTCTGCATACAACCATGAATGAAGCCCACTCTAGCCACAACCTTTATGCAGATGACCTTATCCAAATCTCCCTCATCTGTAACCTAACTAAAATGTGCCCTTCTGTCCTCTTGAGTAACACATTTCGCAAAACAAGGAGGGTTGGCTGGCTTCCTCCCATTACAATGTGCAAACCCAGGCTTTTCCATTATCTTCTAATAGTTCATTCTCCACTGAGGCTCGAGCCATTCAGCACAACCTCCTCCCTCACCGCACTCCTGCCATCTGTGTCCATTCCGTTCATTTACTAAGACTTCTGCGTCTGGCGACAGCTTTCCTCTCCCCCCTGGCTCCTGTTATTTCTTCAAGGATTTGGTTTCAAATATTTTTAGTTCCAGAAACTTCCATCTCGTCAGTCTTCTGTCCTAGCTAGAGTAATTCATTTGTTAACAGTTAACTAGTTCATTTGTTCATTCAGTCATTCATTTAAATGTTTAATAAGCCCCCAGAATATGATAGGAACGTATGAAAGTGCCTGGTGTTATTGGGTACAATAAGGAACCGGACAAACAGACACCTCCCTTTCATTGAGCTTGTATTAGTGAGGATAGATAATGAGGAGGAAAGCCCTCAAGGTTATGAAAACAATTCAAATGGAATCACGTGGTAGAGAGTGTCCAGAGAAAGCCTTTGTAAGGAGAGGACGTTTAAGGACAAATGTGAATGAGCAAGGCTGTGGGCTGCAAGGGAACTCAGCAGTCTGTGGCTGGAAAACAAGCCAGAGTGAAGGAACATTAAAGGTGAGAAGGAAGTTGGCCATCATGAGGTCGAGCTGCAGGGGGAACATCAGGTTTAGGGGCTCTGTAGACTAGAGTATGTGGTTTGCAACCCTGCCCCTGAAACTCATTACAGACCAAGCTGCCTCCTGACCTATTATCCTATCAGCTTGTGTCTCCAAACACTGCCTCCCGGGTTTGCCACCACTGTGTTCCCACAATCATGGATCTCCCAGATACGAATGATCACTCTGTACTTATTACAGGTCACTGTAATTGTGAGAGTCTGGCTTCTGCCTGCCAGCCTGAATGTTCTCCCAGTACCAGCCGATGAGTCTAGTCCCTGCCATCTACCCCTGCCATCACTGAGGCAGTGAGCGGTTCTAGTTTGGAGTCTGTTGGACATTGCTCAGCCCCTTATACCCAGCTCTGTCCAGAGAAGACATTGCCGAGTTCAGTGCTTAGTGGAAACAGTAAAATACCAATGGTGTGGATGGATTCAAGAATTTTTTCTTGAGAGTAGACTAAATAATACTTGAAAGACCTTTACACTTTTGAGAATCCATAACTTAACACCAATTTACTTTAGTTTTTAAAAAATGAGTGTGAGATTCTCTTGGTGAGCACACTGGAAAACCAGTAGTTAGGGGTTTGGTTGGGTTTGGTTTGGTTTGAACCGGAGGACTTTGTTTCTATGACCCTGCTTGGGATATGACTTCTAGGTTCTAGCGAAGTGTCAATCCTGGTTCCAAGACCCACCGGTAAGAATCAAATCAATCAAATCAAATCAAAATTCATCTGTATTTTAAGTATCTACCATGTCCAAGACCCAAATTCAGATACCAAAAAATAACAAGTAAATTTAGATCTGACACTCTTTTTTTTTTTTTAAGATTTTATTTATTTGACAGAGATCACAAGTAGGCAGAGAGGCAGGCAGAGAGAGGGAGAAGCAGGCTCCCCGCTGAGCAGAGAGCCCAATGTGGGGCTCGATCCCAGGACCCAGGGACCATGACCTGAGGTGAAGGCAGAGGCTTTAACCCGCTGAGCCACCCAGGCGCCCCTAGATCTGACACTCTTAATCTTAGGGAATAGTTTACTGTGCGTTATTATTTATGAATACGTTGTTTATGTTATGTATTTGAAAATCCGAGCCTGTTATTATCTCAAGATTTTTGAATGCTTATAAAAGTTCTTCCAGTGCAAGTATAAAGCAAGAGGAGAGAAAAATCAGACCTTTTCCCTGACACAGGAATGTCGTTTGTTAAATGGCAATCCCATGACATTTCAAGTAACCTTTTTACAGATTCTTTTCCCCTTTTCTTACCATGAATTATCTAAACCCATCATAAAATTTTAAATATTCACTGATTCGCACACTTAAAACCTATTTTCTCACAAAAGATGATTATTTTAACCCCGAGAGCCTAGATGTGGTCGGTTTTTGTCATTGTCGTCATCATCTGACACCATAACTCTATAAAGGTTCTAGTTTTCCTTCCAAGGTTCTTTTTTTCTTTTTTCTTTTTTTTTTTTTTCCAAGAGAGAGTGAAAGCAGAGGGTGTGGGGGGGCAGAGGGAGAGAGAGAGAATCTTAAGCAGACTCGGTGCTGAGCATGGAGCCCAACACGGGGCTCAATCGCCGACCCTGTGATCATGATCCAAGTCAAAATCAAGAGTCAATGCTCAACCAACTGAGCCATCAGGTGCCCATCCTTCCATGGCTCTTAAAACCCATGTCTAGCTTCCTTTCCAACCAGGGCCAGCAGGATGGCTCCTACCAAGAAGGGTGAGAAGAAGAAAAAGGGTCACTCGTTCTGCCATCAACGAGGTAGTGACTAGAGAATACACCGTCCACAGTCACAAGTGCATCTATGAGTGGGTATCAAGTCACAGAAACCCGGAGATCTGCCATGAAGGACATGGGAACTCCAGATGTGCACATTGACAGCAGGCTCAACAAAGCTATCTGGACCAAAGGAATAAGGAATGTTCCATACTGTATATCCATGTGCAGTTGTCCAGAAAACATAATGAGGAGGAAGATTCGGCAAACAAGCTCTGTCCATTGGTTACCTATGTACCTGTGACCACTTCTAAAATCTACAGTTAATGTTGGTTGAGAACTAATCGCTGATTGCCAAATAAAGGTATAAAACAAGAAAAACATGTCTACTAGGAATTTTGGTAAATTACATTACGTTTTTCCATTGACTCAAATTGTTTCACAGGTGATTTTAATGTATACCAGAGCTTCACTGTCAACGGCCACTTACTTACACTTTGCTTCATCACAAGTCCGATTGCCCTCCTGTCAAATTTGGTTTACTAGTTTGTGAACTGTGATCAAAGATTTGGATTTCCAAAGATGATAATAATAAATAACAAATTAGATTAAAGTTTAAGAATAAAGAAACAAATAATTCGGGGTGCCCGGGTGGCTCAGTGGGTTGAGTCTCTCCCTTTGACTCAGGTCATGATCTCAGGGGCCTGGGATCAAGCCCCGCATCGGTCTCTCTGCTCAACAGGGAGCCTGCCTCCCCCTCTCTCTTTCTGCCTGCCTCTCTGCCTACTTATGATCTCTGTCTGTCAAATAAATAAATTTAAAAATCTTTAAAAAAAAAAGAATAAAGAAAAAAGTAATTTAATAGGAGGAAATTTGGATTTCTTCAAATTATAAATGACATTATTGGAAAATATCAAAAATTTACATTAACTCAATGGAGATCATAAAATGTGGTGGAAGATCTTCCCTAAAAGAATGCATCACATGAGAGATGCCTGGCTGGCTCGGCTGGGAGAGCATGCAACTCTTGATCTCCGGGTTGTGAGTTCAAGCCCCACAGTGGGTATAGAGATTCCTTAAAAATAAATAAATGAAACAAAATGTAAAAGAATATGTGACATGAAATACGCTGCTTAGTTAAAACATTCACATCTCTGCATACGAAGTGGGTGCATACGACTGAGGAGAACTGTATGTGCTGGTAGGGGTGAAAAGACAGAGGTGACATGTTCATTGGAAGACAGACCCACTGCATGCCATACATATGTTCATTGGAAGAGGTAAACAGAAACACTGCATGCCATACATTTGTGTAAGAACTCTGAGAAACAGGGCGCCTGGGTGACTCAGTGGGTTAAGCCGATGCCTTCGGCTCAGGTCATGGTCTCAGTGTCCTGGGATCGAGCCCCACATCGGGCTCTCTGCTTGGCGGGGAGCCTGCTTCTCCCTCTCTCTGCCTGCCTCTCTTGTGATTTTTCTCTGTCAAATAAATAAATAAATAAATCTTTTTAAAAAAATTTAAAAAAAAAAAGAACTCTGAGAAACAAACTGAGGGTTTTGGAGGGGAGGGTATTGGGGGGTTGGGTGAGCCTGGTGATGGGTATCAAGGAGGGCAGGTATTGCGTGGAGCACTGGGTGTGGTGCATAAACAATGAATGCTGGAAGAGTGCAAAGAAATAAAATAAAATGGAAAAAGAAAAAGAAAATGTATGTATGTCCCTTGCAGATTTGTATAATACTCTGCAAGATTAAAAAATACTGTCAAATTTTTACCTCTGAGTGTAAGGGAGAGGGTTGTGAATGAATGCAGGGAGAGAGATTTGTAGCACGTCTTTCTTAGTGATTGTCCTTTTTTTAAACGTGCATATGTTCCTTCGACAATTAAAAAATACGTGAAATGTTTTGATCTAGTGGAGAATCCCTGAGGAGGAAGTCCGGGAAGAGGCAATTTCCCGGGCTCTTCCTTGTCCTTCCTTCTCTGCACACAGAGCTTGTATAAAGGGTTGCTCCCTGAACCTGGAATGCTAACAATTCACCCCTTCTTGCCAAAAGTAACAAATCCTAGTGAGAAACTGTTTGAAGAATATAAAAGATAAAGAAACCGAGTGTTTGAGAACTGGAAGATGACCAAAAGCAGTAGGAAGAGAAGAGGAGAAGATCAAATGGAAAGGTGGGATTGGGCGGCATTTATCCAGGTCCCGAGGGAACCGAGATGGAAAACCCACTGTCTCCTTCAGAGACGGCTTCACCTGTGCTCTGTAGGGTCTTCTAGGTACCCGTTATTGCCATAGAAACAAGGCAGAGAGGACAGGCACGTGGAGAAGAATGGAGGTGGGTGAGCGGTTAGATTGTGGAGATTTTAAGTGCTATTATTTTCTTCCCATAGCAGGAGGGAGTTGGGTAGATACTAGAAAGCACTTTGGGAGTTCATTACTGAATTGAAGTGGCTTCTCATCCATACATACGGACATGTAATCTTCAGGGCAACCAGAAAACCAGGCCCCAGGGACACGGCTGTCTTCCACTTGGGAGTCTTGGTCTTCTTAGGAACCCCATACTCTCCTAGCTCCAGCTCTGAAGGCTTGATAAGCTGCTCCTTTAAGAAGTAAGTCTCCCGTTTTTAGGGATTGCTTTTCGATGATGAACATATAGATCATCATCTCTGCGTCTACATTCCTCTCCTAGGCAACATTTGCATCTTGGAAAGGTTTGGATAATTCCGTAACGCCCTGTCTCTAGGGCATTTTCTGTTCCTTCTTCCTGCTCACTACAGACAGTGCTGTGGTCAGACTATGCCCCCCCCCAATTCATATGTTGAAGCTCTGACCCCCCCCCCAAATTGATGGTATTAGTAAATGAGACCATTCTGAGTTGCTTATGTCTTGAAGGAGTCCTCATAAGTAGGATTAGCGCTCTTAAAAAAGAGGCCCCCAGTGAGATCCCTCACTCCTCTGGGGGGGAGGGGATCCTCAGCACAGTCTGGTGGTCCACCTTACCGCAAGGGGACAAGGATATATAATATTCCCATTTGCCGGAAGGAAAAGAATGATCATTAGTTCTACTACTCTAGAACTTTTGTTTCACTCTCCTTCCCACTCCACAAGTCACTAGCCTTCTTTCCAAAAGAAACAAACCAGAAGTCCAAACATGGAGCTCACAGCCCAGAGTCTGGGTAGTGCGTGGCAGTCTCTACGCCAGGTTTCGTGTGGCCCATCTTGAGCTACAGAACCGTGAACGAACAGTAATAGATGAATCTGTCCCCCACAGGCAATGTACAGTGGAGGAACAGGGCCAGAACAACCACACAGAACACTCCATTCTGACAGGGAGAAATGGAAGCCAGCAGCAGGCACTGACTGATGTGTTTTGTTTCTGAAGTTATTCCTGGGCAAACACCAGAAGGGCCTCTTCCCTAGGCAAGGTGGGTGAAAAATGTCCGTTAAATCTCTGGACTCCTCCCTCTGGAGGGTTTTCTTCTGTTATCACCGTTGGCCGTGTATTCAGTGGGTCTATACCCTGAGTCCATGTGCTACTTGTACAATGTTGGAAGGCCACAGGTCCGGCCGGTTTATGATTCCTTTGACAGTAAATCTCTCCCAAAATTATTTAGTAAGCTTCTTGTCTCTTATCTCAGCAAACTGTAATTGCCGATACTGTTATGGTTCTTTTTAAAACATGGTTCTCAGATCTACTATGTTCTTTTGCCTTTTTACCCCATTCTCTCCCTCTCTCCCCTCTAACTTGTACATATCTTTCTCTCTTGCCAGTAAACATGAGTAAACATGAGTAAACATGAGACTATAGTTTTCTGTGGGAAAGCTGCACCTTTATTTTTATCTTTCTGAAACTCTTTACCATTGTATATCTTCATTTTATCTTTGCCCCAAAGTTTCTGAAGTGATTGAGAGGTATTACCAATTGGTGTAAAAGCCGTACTTTCAATTTGGCCTTTCCACTGGTTTACTTTAATGGACATTGTCTTTCAAGGCTTCCCCAAACTCTCTCTCTTAAAATTTTGGAATCTTGGGCACCTGGGTGGCTCAGTGGGTTAATCTGCTGCCTTCGGCTCAGGTCGTGATCCCAGGGTCGTGGGATCGAGTCCCGCATCAGGCTTTCTGCTTTTGCGGGGAGCCTGCTTCCCCCTCTCTCTCTCTGTCTGCCTCTCTGCCTACTAGTGCTCTCTGTCTGTCAAATAAAATAAATAAATAAATAAATAAATAATATAAAATTGTGGAGTCTAAAACCTGTCAAGTTTTCCAATTTTGCAAGCCCTCATTTTTCTGAAATATCTCTATTCCTTTTCATTTCCGCTTACAGATCAACCGATTCCTTTTTAAGCTTATGAAGTCTTTCCAAAACATAGCCAGTAGCAACCAACACACACTAGAAACATTGTTTTCTAATTTTTCTCCCTAGGGCCACATTTTCTTTAGCTGCATAATTTTCCCAAATTAACTCAGGAGTTAGTTTTATTATGAATGAGAACTGCGGTCTCTCTAGACCTCCACTATCAGTTTCCATGCTGCTCACCACAAGACTGCCGAACTAATGTCACATATTTCGGGAAAAGAAGTGAAACTTCCATAAGAAACCGAAGAATAAGTGAGACCATATGATACTTGACTCTCTCTGCTTGACTTATTTCACTCAGCATAATCTCTTCCAGTCCCGTCCATGTTGCTACAAAAGTTGGGTATTCATCCTTTCTGATGGAGGCATAATACTCCATAGTGTATACGGTCCACATCTTCCTTATCCATTCATCCGTTGAAGGGCATCTTGGTTCTTTCCACAGTTTGGCGACCGTGACCATTGCTGCTATTGGGAGATGGAAAGGAGTAGGAAGTTGAGGGAAATTGGAAGGGGAGGTGAACCATGAGAGACTATGGACTCTGAAAAAGAACCTGAGGGTTTTGAAGGGGCGGGGGGTGGGAGGTTGAGGAACCAGGTGCTGGGTAATAGGGAGGGCACGTACTGCATGGAGCACTGTGTGTTGTGCAAAAACAATAAAATAAATACTGTTACACTGAAAAAATAAATTAATTAATTTTTTAAAAACTCAAAAAAAAAAAAAAAAGAAAGTAGGAATAAATCAGAGAAAAAGTTATTTTCTCTTGGTTGTTGTCTATAGCTAAAGTAAAAAAGAAAAATCCCTCCCTTAATTCATTCCCTTATGGGTGGGAATGGGGAGATAGTGGAGAAATGGGGCAGACAATGGGGAAGATGCGAGATGATTTTTATCAAGGAAGAATCCTGCATCAAGTAACGAGTATTTGGTCCGAACTAGTCATCAGCCTCCAACAATTGGCAAGGGAAGGGAGCAGTATGGTCCTCTCCTGTGCATTAAAGGCAAAGAGAACCGGACAAGCGTGAGCATAGGACGTTTACCATGTGGTGTGTGATCAGTTTTTCTAAATTCCTCCAACCACCCTTTAATCTTTTGTAGCCTCCTGTTTGTCCTCTTATGACATATGACAGCTTCATAGTCTTCATAGTTATTTGCTACTTACTATTTTTTCATCTCCCCAACTAGATTATATGTTTCATGAAGGCAAGGATCATGCTTGATTTAATCCCTTTTGGGTTACACAGGTCTTAGCCTAGTGCCCAGGACATTATAGGTGTTCTATAAATATCTGTGGGTGCAATGAGTGAATCAACCAATGAACGGATGAACAAATGACTCAGAATCAGACTTGGATTTTCTCTTCTCCTGCTGCAGAGTCAGCATCATGTCTTTGCTCAGCTGAGAACTTGACCCCTTCTACAGAGATCCTGCCTGATTGCCAACCTTGTGACAGACAGAAGGGAGGAGCAGACCCAGGGAGGAGCAGACCCAGGGAGGAGCAGACCAGGGAGGAGCAGACCCAGGGAGGAGCAGGACAACACCATGGAGAAGACAGGGCCATGGGACAGGTTCCAGGCGCAGCTGAAGGGCCATCTGGACACCCACTCCCACTCACTTGCGTCAGAGGGACCAAGCCCCAGCAGGGGGCGGTGAGCGGCAGGTGCCCGCACAGGAGGGACTCTGCCACAACTTCCTCCTTCCCGCCCAGCTCAGCTTGTTTACTCAGCAGAGCTGCCTGGTACAGAGAGGGCACTCACCTTTCCCACCACCAGCCCCATTGGTCCACCACCTTCCCCTGCCATGCTTAACTGATTTTCTCAAGGGAGGCATTTTTCTTTTTACTTTAGCTGTAGACAGAAACCAAAGGTAAATAACTGTTTTTTCTATATTTAATTATTAGATTTCCTTAAAAAGGTTTCACTTCCTTTCTTGGAAGCCATGAGCCAAGCAGCAATAGGTTTTGTTGACGCCTAATCTCCAGCTTGGCTAGTATGACTGCAGTGGCAGGCTGACCCCCTCCAGCCAGGCACCTGACGAACCTTATCCAGTTAGCTTAAGCTCAGCTATCAATGACAGGCTCCTGGCTCTCCTCCTAACTTGGTGACTGTTCGGCTAAGTGTCCCTGCCTGGCTCTCCTCCTAACTTGGTGACTGTTCGGCTAAGTGTCCCTGCCTGGCTCTCCTCCTAACTTGGTGACTGTTCGGCTAAGTGTCCCTGCCAGGCTCCTCCTCACAACCACTGATCTTGGTACTCGCGAGAATTCAATCCTCTCCACATCCGCTACCTGAATAGTCTGCACCTGGAGCCACCACTCGCTTGATCTATGACCTTGGGCAAACTTTCGACCTCTCTGTGCCTCAGTTCTTTCATCTGTAAAATGAAAATAACAGTATAAAATTCCAGTAGCGTTAACATCCATTGATCTATTAGTTTCGGACGTATAATATAGTGATTCGATAATTTTACGTACTGCTCCGTGCGCATCAGTACACTCTAACTCCCCCCATCATCTATCCCCCATCCCACCACCCACCTGCCTCTGGTAAGCCTCGGTTTGTTCTCCATAGTTAAGAGTTTGTTTCTTGGTTTCTCTCTCTCTCTTTTTCCTTTGTTCATTTGTTTTGTTTCTTTAATTTCACGTATGAGTGAGATCATACAGGATTCGTCTTTCTCTTATTTTGCTTAGCATTATGCCATCTAACTCCATCCATGTCGCTGCAAATGGCAAGATTTCATTCTTTTTATGGCCGAGTAATATTCCCTCGTGTGTATGTACCACCTTTTCTTCATCCATTCGTCCATCACTGGATACTTGGGCTGTTCCCTAGTTTGGCTATCATAAATACTGCTTCAGGAAACAGAGGGGTGCATGTATCCTTTCCAATTAGTGTCTGCATATTCTTTGGGTAAATACTTTGTTGACAGTGCCGCCGTAAACACTGGGGTGCGTGTGCCCCTTCAAATCATCATTTTTTTATCCTTTGGGTACATACCTAATAGTGTAACTGCTGGGTGATAGGTAGGGTAGCTCTATTTTTAATTTCTGAGGAATTTCCCCACTGTTTTCCACAGTGGCTGCACCAGTTTGCCTTCCCACCAGCAGTGCACCAGGTTCCTTTTCCTCCACATCTTCCCCAACGCTTGTGTTTCTTGAGATACGTGTAACATTCTTAGACTAGTGCCTGTCAGAAAGTGCCTTCAAGGACTGTTTTCCTCTTTTCGCATGTCTTTGAAACCAATTGTACGTTACCATTTCCATACCTTTCTCTCCAACCTGTCCCCTCCCAAGTTCTCAACAGGCCTTTCCGATTGCCTCGCAGACGTTTCTGCTTATATGTCCACAAGTCACCTCAAACCCAAAATAGGACTCATTTCCCCCTAGAACTTACTTCTCCTCCAGACTTTTTCTGTCACTTAAGGATATCAGTCTTTTAAGCTGGAAAACTCAGGGTCACCTGTAGGTGCCACTCCCTTTCCTACACAGCTCCACGCCGCCTCAGGACCATCCCTCCGGTCGACCTCTTCTCCATCCTCGCTGGAAGTGGACCAGGCCGCTATTTCCTCGCTCCCCTCGGGTGGATGCCACGCAGTGCTATCAGAGTTCACGTCCTGAAAGAAATTGTAGTCAGCTGGAGAAACTGTTCTGCACACGTGAGTAGGACACAAAGTACAGAAAGCTCATGGCAGCAGCGTTCGTGTTGGCCAAGAACTCGTTTAAAAAAGTCAGAGAACAAATATCCCACAGCACCACGCAAGAGAAATGACAAAGTATTCAGACAGGAGAAGGCCGGTCAGCAGTTCACATAAATGAATGGCCGCGCAAGCAACAACCAACAAGGACGAACGTTACAGACATTATGCGGAGCCCTAAAAATCAAACACGAGGAAAATTTTAAGTGCGATTCCATTTATAAAAACTCCGCAAGAAGTTGAAAGGAAATGTTATTTTCTGAGGAAGTATATACAAGTAATGAAACAGTAAAGAAAAGCCAAGTAGTGATAAGGGTCACAAAGACAGTGGTTATTGTCTTTGGGGGCTTGAACGGGACTATAACTTGGGTAGAAAGAAGGACTGAGTGTTCCCAGTGTTGTATTTCTATACCAGAGTGTGGGGTACAGAACTGTTGGCTTTATAACGATGCTTTATACAGTATGTTTGGTTTAGTAGTTTTCTGACTGTGGGTTAGATTTCTCAACTTCTTAGCAGAAAAAAAAAAAAAGAAATCCAATTATATTATTTTCCAGTTGAAACCCCCCAATACTCCCATTGTCAAGAGGACAAGTTCCATATTTGCTGTGTGGTCATAGAAGCTTTTCCCAGTCCTGCTCTGGACACTCTGTCCCCCTCATCCCTTGCACCCCGGTTTCCAACAGCACTGACCCCCGCATGACTCATACTTACGTACCAGAGTGTTGTCCAGTTGTGTGCCCTTTCGCTTGCCCCTGTGACTGCTCTGAACAACGTTTCCCTGTTCTTTACCCGTCAAACTACTCACCTCTTTTAACTCCTTGTCCAATGTCGTCTCTTCACTGACGCTATCCTCACAACCCCCAAGCAAAGTTAGTGGTTCTGTTTCCTTGCTCCCACACTCGTAAAAAAGATAATAACTCGCAATAGTTCTTAAGATGTCTATTGCAACATTCCTCTCTGGAATTCTTTTTTTTTTTTTTTAAAGATTTTATTTATTTATTTGACAGAGAAAGAGATCACAAGTAAGCAGAGAGGCAGGCAGAGAGAGAGGGGGAAGCAGGCTCCCCACTGAGCAGAGAGCCCGATGTGGGGCTCGATCCCAGGACCCCGAGATCATGACCTGAGCCAAAGGCAGAGGCTTAGCCCACTGAGCTACCCAGGTGCCCCCCTTTCTGGAATTCTTTCTCTCCTACTAATTAGGGAGCCCCCAGAGGACCAGGACCTCTTCATATTCATCAGTGTCACTCAGTAAAGTCAGTCATTCCCTGTCCACAGCTCTTCTCACTCCTGAAAATGCCCTCACCACATTGCTTATTGGCTTTCTCTACTTACACCGCTGTCTCAATGGATGTCCTACAATTTTTGTGAGAATTAAACGTAAGACAGTGTAAAGAACCCAGCACAGTTTCAGTTTATACGACTTTTTGGCAGTAGTAACTCAGAAATGTGCTAGAGGGCGCTAATTCACTGCCGTAATAGGCTATCACGCTTTATGGGGTGTTAACCCTTGACTGGATCCTCTAATAGAGACAAAAGAAAGTTTAGTAAACAAATTACCAGCCATCTCTATTCTGTGAAATAAATGATATAGTTCAGGAATTTAAGTCTGCAACTCACTTGAAATTATTTGGGGGAAGAACAGTCCAACAGCTGGATTGATGACATCATAAACTTGTTTTCATCCCTGTTTGTTTATTTCCCAACCCAGGGTTGGTCCAGCTTGCAATGTAAATGTCCAAGCAGGTAACATTGATTTTGGCGATGCCTTCATCCGCACTAAAGTGAAGAAATGCCAAACAAGGTGTTTCCTCAACTGTGAAACATACACAATTCTAGTTCTAAAAGGAAACAGGTGTGATTTCTAAAAATATAAAAATCAACCAAAAAGTGACAAAGTTTAATCAAAAGTGAAAAATAAATCATTGTTTAAATCTTCCCAACTGGAAGACAAAACAAAACAAAACAACAGTTCCATTGTTCCTTTCATAGAATGCTAGGGTTTTAAAAAGCAGTGTGAGTGACAAGTGATTGTCTGTCTGAAAGATGCTTTGATGCTGAAGTATTTTCTAGTCTCTTTTATATCTCCACACCAGCAATAATTATTTCAGATGAGCCTTCGTCTTCTTTAGGAGAGGGTGATAAAGTAGGCTTATTTTATGTAAAGTAACAGCCAGCCAATTAAAAGCATTATATGACAGGGGCGCCTGGGTGGCTCAGCGGGTTAAAGCCTCTGCCTTCGGCTCAGGTCATGATCCCAGGGTCCTGGGATCGAGCCCCGCATCGGGCTCTCTGCTCTGTGGGGAGCCTGCTTCCTCCTCTCTCTCTGCCTGCCTCTCTGCCTAGTTGTGATTTCTCTCTGTCAAATAAATAAAATATTTAAAAAAAAAAAAAAGCATTATATGACATCACTCATTTCAACCACCTGAAAAACCACAATTATAATAAGAGCAAAGTCCAGATAATAACACTAAGCTAGGGGGCGCCTGGGTGGCTCAGTGGGTTAAGCCTCTGCCTTCGGCTCAGGTCATGGTCCCAGGGTCCTGGGATCGAGCCCCATATCAGGCTCTTTGCTCAGCAGGGAGCCTGCTTCCTCCTCTCTCTCTCTGCCTGCCTCTCTGCCTACTTACGATCTGTGAAATAAATAAAATCTTTAAAAAAAAAAATAACACTAAGCTAAGAGATGACTATGAAGAAATTAGCAAATAATTTGATTTTATGTTTATGAAGCATTTCTACTTCATACGAATCAAAGTGACTCGCAGTTTGGGTAAAAGATGAGACCAGAAACAATGCAAAAGTCTGACTTTGCATTGAGGGTGTATCTCGTGCTTCTCTGTAAGCCGTGCTGCGGGCCGTGCTGCGGGATCTTAAAGTATGACAAGTACTTGTAATTTCCAAAACATGGGGATGTCTTTTAGAGGAGGGGAGGCAGAGTGGGACCCAAACAGGTACTACAGTAAAAATATGGCTTCAGTGGGTGACGTGGTACATGCTCAGAAGGACATTCGTTGCAGTGGGAAAAGCATGGGGAAACGGGAGCTGTGGCAGAGGAAAGAGCCCAAGACTGAGCCAGACGCCAAGGATAAGGAGGGAGCAAAGCAAAATGAAAGAGGCAGCAGGAGAGGCGCCAGTTCTGTCTGAGGACCCCCTCACCCCCAGATCAGAAAACCTCACCCGGTGGCAAATCAGCCACACTCCAGAGCTGCTCCTGGAAGGTGGATGGGCTTCGAGCCTGGATTAAGAAGGAGGGTTTAGACTGGGTCTAGGAAGAAGCCCCAGATATCCTATGCCTCAGAAAGACTGAATGTTCAGAGAATAAACTATCAGCTGAACTTCACGAGCTGCCCGAACTATCCCATCAGCCCTGGTGAGCACCCTCGGACGAGGAAGGATACAGGGTAAAAGGTGCAGGTCTGTTCCCCCACCAGCACCCACTCAAAGTCTCCCACGGCACTGGGGACACAGAACATGATCAGGAAGGCCAAGTGACTGTGGCCAGATTTCACACATTTGCTCTGGAACAGCTGATGTACCCAAAGCAGGTAGAGGTCTAGAGTCCCAGCGGTGCTGGGAGGTAGCCGTTTGCAAGTTCTGGAAGGCTTGGCTTTCTGTACGCCCCTGTGCTATGTGAAGACCTCGGTGTGGCTCGTGAAAAAATCCACCTTTTCTACCGCAAGGGAAACAAAAAGAAGGCTGGCTTCACTCCACAAGAGCGTCAAGGCTTTGGGGAATTGCTAAGGCTGTGCTACTGTGGACCGTTTGGGGCACCCCTACCCCAACACGGCCTATGCCTTTACCTTCTGGGCCCACGTGATGAATGCTCAGTCCAAAAACATTGTTTGGCCCCAAGATTACTGTCTTTTACCTTGCACTTTGTGACAGCAAGATCCATTCCAAAGCCTTGGGCAGTGACCACTGTCCCACCACCCTAAACCTAGCACTGTGACACCTCCCCCAAATTACTTTAAGCCTGGGAAATTAGCCCTCCAAGCTAGCTTTAAAACATACTCCTCCATCACCAACTTCTTTAAAAACTGCTATCTGGAGAAATCTGTATGTGTTTCCTTTCTAAAAATGTGAATCCTTCAATCCGGCTTCTAGTGACACTTAGGTTTCCTTTAAACCCAAAATTTGCTCTCTCTCTCTCTCATATATATATATATATATATATATATATATATATATATATACACTGTACACACTTCTTTGAACTGTCCGCAGGAAAATAGAACCATTGTTTCAAAAAAAATGAATAAAATAAAACAGGGATGTCTTTTAGTCTAATTTTTTAAAGTCTACTTTGACAAAACAATTTTTGCTTACTCTGTTCAGTGTCGCAAGATTAAAGGTAAAAATTACAGCGAGATTTTAATAGTTTCAGCATGACTATGCTCATCACTCAATAGTTTAAATTATTATAATGTGGCATTTTGAACATTTCAAATAATTAAAAGCTGTATTAAAACGTTGTGTTTTGAGCTTCATCACACAGCCCATAATAATTGCTGGCCATCTCTAGTCCCATTTGTTAATCTCTCTGAGCCTCGCTTCCTAATTTCTAAGACAAGGCTGTAGCTTATATCTTCCTTACATCCTTACTGAATTGGTGTGCAAATGTGTGCAAAATTCTTGCTCTAGGGCTGTAAGCCGCTAGCTAGTATGCTTTAACAACATCATGGCGTAAGCACGGACAAGGCCGTGTTTTCACAAATTATTGCACATTTTATAAAATAAGTCTCATACATGGACTCCTTATACCCCATTTGAAAAACACTACTCAGTTTGCAGCATTATTAAATACTCTTTCATTCCCTATTTCTTCCCCTGGCATCCAAATTATTTTTTTAAATCAAAAATGACCTCGCCTAAGCAGTGAATTCACAGAGGTCCTCTCATCACCTGTAAGACTTGTAAAACATCCCTGGAGCAACACAGAAACGCTATTTACAAGTAGAGAAAACGTGTGTAACTTCTAGGAGCGGCGACTCTTGCGGGTCTTCCTGGGGAAGGCAGCTGTACACGCAGCTCGACTGGGCGCGGGCGGAGGTGTGGCTGCAAAGCCCGCGGACTGTCCAGCGTCCCCGCACCCGCGCCGCACTGTCCCCTGCTCGTCAGGACGCCAGCTGCGCGGGCGGCGCCGGGCTTGCTGGAATTGCACAACGCCCCGAACGCCAAAGGCGTCCTCACGGGCAGTTCCCGGAGCTTAGCAACCATCTGCTGATGACTGGTGGTTTACAACATCCCACACAAATGGTGTGTTATTTTAAGTCGCGCTGTGGCATCTGGGCTTTCTAGCCCCCCGAGACCACCACGTGTGTAACAGCCGTACAGCAGCTGCCTGTGGGCCGCGTTAGCATCCGTCTCTCTCACGCGCCCTGTCCTGGAGGGTGAGTTTTCCAACCGCCACGCGGCCCGGAGGTGGCAATGTTGGAACAGCTCTGGGATCTCGCTCCAGCACCTCTCTGGGCCAAAGTTCGACACTCTGTGGGAGGTTCCTGACGTTAGCTCTCGTTGTACTGGCTGCAGCTCTGTGCCTTAAGGTCTTCTGAGAGCACTGTGGTCTGGGCTCCATTCATGCATTTAGGCAGTTCCTCAAGTGGGTTTTGTTGTTGTTGTTGTTGTTGTTGTTGTTTTTTAATAAGATCTTGTTTATTTATTTGCCGGATAGAAGGAGAGAGCAGAAGCTGGGGGAGCAACAGGCAAAGGGAGAAGCAGGCTCTCCGGGGAGCAAGGAGCCTGATGCAGAACTTGATCTCAGGACCCTGGGATCATGACCTGAGCCAAAGGCAGATGCTTAACCGACTGAGCCACCCTGGCGCCCCTCCTCAAGTGTTTTTTGAATACCATGTGTGTGCCAGGCACTGTGCAAGGATCATGCACATACAACGAGCGGGGGACCCAACCCCGGCCCTCAAGGAGGGTAGCCTAGTGGGGAAGTCAGAGTAGTGATTTTTATGTTCTCTTTGTGTCTTCTAAGTGTGAGCTACCCAAGGGCAGTATTTAATAACAGTAATGTTTTGAGTTGTTATTGCAATTTATTTCAACTTTGCAATTTGTTATTGCAATTTGTTATTGCAATTATATTTCAACTTTGATGAAAAGTTCTACGAATTCATCTTTCAAAATAATCACGTTGTCCTTTCTTCAGTCTTTTTTGTATCAGGAACAGGCTTTGAATATATACAGTGCTCCAAGGATTCTCCCCAGAACTCTAATAAATGGCACGGATCCATCCTTCTGTCATTAAAAGAAATTCCTTTGAGAGTGGGGGTGAAGGAGCTAAGAAGTCAAGATTATCTGCATAGGAAGGCAATAAATTTATTTTACTGGCTGTCTCTTATCCTGGACAAAATTATACAGTGGTAAACAACACATGCTGAAAAGTGAAAAGTAGAGAAGACTGACAAGATGTTCCCTCCACAGAGAAAGTTAGTTCCTGTTCCTATACTTTCTTTGAAAGAAAATGAAGGTGCCTAAACCACTGGGAACATTTTTTGTTCAGAAAATAATTCTTAAATCCATACTAAAATCACTTCTCATTGTTTAATTTGGAAAGTGCGAGCTAACTGAAATGTTTTTAGAAGCTCTTACCTTTTTTTTTAACATCTTAATTTTATTTTATTTTTCTCAGTGTTCCCAGATTCATTGTTTATGCACCACACCCAGTGCTCCATGCAATACATGCCCTCCTTAATACCTTAAGAAAATCCCCATAAAAGCCAAAGCCTCAAAGGCCCATCCCAAATCATTAACATTTCCGTTGGGACCCGCCTTTAAAATCATATGACCCTTCTATGGATCCTATGATCCCTCTCTAGACTTGGAGTTTTGGAGCTGATTATCTCCTACCTGTGGAAGGAGACAGACTATGGAAATAGCTTCCTATCTCTTCCCCATTGGGTCCATCCTCTTTGTCTTTCTAAAATGCAAATCTGATTATTTACAAAGAAAATCCTTCAGTGGCTGTGCACCGCCTGCAGTGATCTCCCACCAGAGGCGGAATCTTCCTCTAGACTGAATGTATGGGAAATGGGAGCCTATCAGCATCACCTCAAGGATTTTTCAACACCCCCCCCCACACACACACACACGTGTAAGACATCATCACCTTCCCTCTCTCAAGTCCTTCCAGCCACCACATCCATATATCCCATCTGGTGAAAATCACTGCCATGCTGGCTCAGCGATGGGCATTCTTTGTCTCCCTCCCCTACACTAAAGCAGGAAAAAGCCTAAGGAGCCCCCACTGCAGAATAAAGTCCCAATTCCTCAACACGGCATACAAAGTCCCCTTTAACATCCTCCTGGCTTTCCATTCCAGTCTCATCTTCAACCACTCCCCATTTCGTGCTCTCTGGGCCAACCACACCAATCTGGGTAAATTCTTGAGCAAGACCTGGTTTTTCAGACTTGCATTTCGTTCTGCTGTTCCATTTACCCAGAATAAATTTCTCCCCTTACACAGTAATGATTTTCCATTTAACCTTTAAGAAGCCATCCATAACTCTATCTTCAGCCAGAGCCCATTCCTGGATTCTAGGACCAATCGGGTGTTAGACAAAATATCCGAGCTCCTGGACTCACCTCCCCCTACTTATTCCACCTAAAGCTGGCCACATCTCAGCTATCCATAACGCCATTCTTCCGGCTGACTTCTCACCTCAAAATTCAAGTCTTCGTTACAACCTGTGAGGGCACGTACGATCAGATCTCGCTTCCCACCATCCTCCCCTCTCCCGCTCCACTCCAGCCACACTGGCCTCCTGTCCCTGAAACACACCGAACACCTACTGAAAAAAGTTGGATGAATGGTAACGTAACTAAAGAGGAGGCCGGAATCCAAGCCAGCAAGAGAATAGGGTTGTCATCAACAGCAACAAGTCGGTTTGCTCTGCGGAGCTGCAACCAGGCTCAGGAATTGGCAGCAGGTACCTCTGACGGGGAACGCAGCTGGAAAGTGGGGCCGCGGCAGGCAGAGCGTACTCGGACTCCAGCCGAAGATGAGGTTTTGACTCCCTGGAGAGACCGAGAAGAGGGATTCTGGGTTAAAGACATAGCACCGCTGAGAGTGAACATGCTGTACTCAATCTAGCTCCCTTCCCCCATGACTTTGAGAGCATGAGCAGTCAGGCCTTTTAAGTACCTCCCTCTGCAGCCTCCCTCCACTGAGGTCGCCAGGGAAGACAATGAAGACTTTCTCTGGTTCCCGTTGCTCTGTGCAGGGGAAGACTCGGTAATATTTAGGAAGTCATGGAGCCGTGCCTTCACAATTCTGAGGAAAAGTGATTTCCAACCAACACTTGTTGGTTAGATCAAGTGAAGGAGAGAACAAACAGTTTCTTCAGCTATGCAGAGGGGCAACGTGTTTACTGCTCATGAATTCTTCGGAAATTGCAGGGAAGATATGTCCCACTAAAATGAGATATTAATCAAGAAAAAAGAAGCATGGGGATCAAGAAACAGAAGATTTGGCCAGCAAAAGGCATTGAGAATCCTCAGAATGATGGAGAAAGGAGATCTGAGGGCAACCAACATAGGAGGAGAGCTGATCCCAAGAACAAGAAGAACCACCTAATTACATAGAAATTGAACCGAGTGAAGAGATTCCCACGCATATTGGAAAAGTTTAAGGATACAATGAAATGGCCTGGCAACTAAGCAAATGAAAAAAAAAAAAAAAAGAAATAGTCCTCAACTTTGGGGAAACCAAAGTTCTACACGAAAGGAAGTAAGACGGTATTCTATGTTGCTAACCGGCGAATCCTGTTGACCGTAACTACAGCATGTAAATACGGAATACTGGTGTAACCGAAACTGTGGTTGCTGTGTTAGAAAGTTAGGGGTAGATGAAACAGGTGTGAAGAGAGGGGAGATGGACAAGAGAGCTAAATCTCTTCTTCCCTGGTAGGAAGATTTAGACTTTACCGCAAACAAGGACATCGTGGACACAACAGCCAAGGCAATCAGAAACTGGTTACTTTCGGAAAGCACGAGTGTAGAGTGAGAAAGGAGTGGCAGGAAATGTTTAAAAATATGAGCCTTTTAGATTTTTTCAATCGTGTATGTTTATAACTTAGGGAAAAAAATCCAAAACCACAAAAGAAACCCCTAAAACAAAGAGAGGGAAAGTATATAGCCAAGAAGAACAAGAAAGTCCTAATGCAACTTGGGCCTTTATGCTTCACATGATGTCTTGTTTAACAGAGCTTGAACCTATTAAAATAGAATGTTTAAAAATTAAATATTTAGACTATGTTGTGGACTGCATGATTTCTCAGTCATTTCCTGAGAAATGTCAGTAGCTGATTGGCGTTATAACGTAAAGCAGATATCTAGCTGAAACATTGCTTGAAAAGTATGTTATCTTTGCCAGTGAGCTAAATAAGCTGCAGAAACTGACCTCTTCTCAATATGGACATAAAGACCAGAGAATCTAGCAGACGGGCTTTGCCAACAGAAATGAAACAAGCGCAGGGATAAGCGCGGACGGGAAGTGGGAGAGAGCAAAGTTCCTTGCTGGAGACTGTCTCCCTCCTTGCAAATTTTGGACACTCAACCAGATCATCTCAAGTTCCTTTTTTAGCACTAAAGTTCAAGTTAGACGTTCACAAGTACCACCCTAACCCCTTTTATTTCCTGAATTAATAATCTATGTCATAGGGTACATGGCTGGCTCGGTCGGTTGAGTATCTGCCTTTGGCTCAGGTCATGATCCCAGAGTCTTGGGATCCGGCCCCACAAGTGGGCGCCCTGCTCAACAGGGAGTCTGCTTCTTCCTGTCCCCCTACCCCTCCCCATGCTCATGCTCTCTCTTTCTCTCTCTCTCTCAAATGAGATGGCATAGATGACCATATGTCCTAGTGTTTCCAGAACAGTCTTGGTTTATATCTGTTGTTTGTTCCTCCTTCAACTCTTAAAATTGCCTGGTGGGTAATAGGGAGGGCACGTACTGCATGGAGCACTGGGTGTGATGCCAAAACAATGAACACTGTTATGCTGTAAATAAACAAATAAAAAAAAATAAAATTTAAAAAAAATTGCCTGGTTTAGATGATAAATTATATGGTCCTTCTACCCATGATCATATCCATTTTAATCTTGTTTTATATTTCTAAAGAAAAACATAAATTAACTTTTTAACTTACAAATACAACATTTCACAACTTGTTTTGTCTGAAAAATTTGTGAAGAAATCTCGAACTCCTTTGTGGGTGGTTTGTGAACCAACTATTTTTTTAAAAAACAGAATAAATCATAATGTAAGTTTTTCTTTTAAAAAAACATTCAGTGGACATAACATTCTATTAAAACTATTAAACTTAGAATATTTGCTACTCTTTAAAATCCTGACTAAAGTATTTGTGGAAGAATTAATATCCGAGGTGATACAACAAATTTTAATTATTAAAACAGTACCAGAATAAGGTCTCCCACCTGAGTTTATCAATGGTCATAAGAATGTTGATCTCAAAAGAAAGTTCACAGCAGGTGATAAATCCATTGATCATCCATCATCATGGCTGGTTATAAGCTAATCAGTTACCAGCCAGGGAATATGCCCCTTCCACTGCACAGACAGGTTCTGTATGCTAATAATTCCCAGATTTTCTTTTTTCTTTAACTTTCAATTTTTTATTATGTTTTATTAGTCACCATACATCATTAGTTTTTGATAGTATTCCAAGATTCATTGTTACGTATAACACTCAGTGCTCCACGCAATACGTGCCCTCCTTAATACCCAAATTTTCTTTAAGGCTAGTACTAAGAGTCCTGCCAATCCCCCAAATAACAGGTTACATATTATTCAGTGAACTTGAAACACTCCTTTCGTAGTGAGCAGCGCTGAAACAGGTTCCATAATTGATTACTCAGTTTACAAGGGAGATTGAACATTGCTCAGCGCTGAAACAGGTTCCATAATTGATTACTCAGTTTACAAGGGAGATTGAACATTGCTCGGTTTTCTGGCAGATACAGAGACCTTAGTTTTATTCAAATATGCACTATCTCTGATATAAAACATGGCTCATCATAAAGAACCGTGATTCTTTTCAGCTTTTTTTTTTTTTTTCTTTTTCACTTCACCACTTAAGTTCCTGCCTGTGGAAATTTCTTTGTAAGTGAAATATGTGGTCCTATTAGGACGAAAACCTTACTTAATCAATTTCATTTCAGAGATGTATGATTACCCTATTTTTAAAATATCACTTAAAGAATGAACTCAAGTGTTAGACTGGAACATGGTGTGATGTGACTAATTTACAGTCAGCCCCGACCTAACCGAAACAAAAGGAAAAGCTGGATTTGGCGCTCACTTGTGCTTT
The DNA here is from genome assembly GCF_922984935.1 of Meles meles. Lineage (NCBI taxonomy): Eukaryota > Metazoa > Chordata > Mammalia > Carnivora > Mustelidae > Meles > Meles meles. The sequence continues at coordinate 17,161,932 of NC_060070.1, forward strand.
TCATCCATATTAGAAGGTAGGCCTTGAGTTTTTGAATCTGAGATCAGGTTCACTTGGTAGCCTCAAAGAGCAATTTTCCCTTTTTTTTTTTTTCAAAATTTGCTTTTGATCATTTCAGACAATTCACCCTTTGGAATGAGAAAGAGAAGAGAGGAATGTTGAATGAGGTTAAGTAAACAGAGAATCTGTCACATAAAGCAAGTTTAAATCCCAGGAACAGCATCCATGCAAATGGCATGGACAACGGAAGCATTATTCTTTTTGAAAACATTATTCTTTTAAACACTGTGTAACGACATCCTCCCTAGAGATTTCCTCCATGAAAGAAGAAAAACTACTTCCTCAGAAGTCATCTTCTAGATGCCAAGTGTAATGAAGTCAAATCTTGTGTTTTCTTTATGTAAGAATGTTCAGAATTAGCACTGCAAAAATGTGTTCCTGAGGGTTTCTCCATATCCCTGTTTTTCGTTGCCTACTAATACTAGTTTTCACTCCATGAGTGAAAAGGGTAAGGAAAAATAAATGATTGCCATTATGACTTTAGACTTCCAAATCAGTGAATGTGTCCTTACTGTAAACTTTGAGCCAAGTATATTTTCTGTTTTCAAGGAAGAAATCTGCGAGACCTGTCTATGTAGAATGTAAGATAATTACTCTTAAGTTCCCTGTAAGTAGATCATTTTCTTGTGCTGAAATCTAACCTGTGGGACATGTTCCCAGCACTCTCTGCTCCTGCTACCACAGGAGAATTTGAATGACCACAACTATGGCAATTTCATGTTTTCAATTACTTGAATATCAGAAGTTGGCTTTTGTTTTCGATGCTTAAAAGATGTCTAGGCCACAAAAAGGTAAATAAACAGAGAAATTATTTCTTTCGATTCAAACACTAGTTTATAAATTTAATTAACTCATATCCAAAGAAAGACTTCTCTTCAAAGATTTCAAAGTTGTTGCATACGTGTTTAATGTAATGGAACAAAGAAGGAAGACACCACAGATAAATCATAATTATGTTTATTTAGCAAAATAAACTTAAAGTTTTCTATTTAAAAAAACATAAGAATCATATCCAAATTTTAGCTTCCCCATCTTCTTTGGTATTGAAATCAACATTTGGGATATAAAATATTTTATTTTGAAGTTGAGCCACTGGGTCTTACAACAGTTTTCCCTATAAGGAAAAGAGAAAATGAAGTTACCCGGAATTGTCTCATTGACTGAACCACCAGTGGATGCATTATGTGTGTGCACAGACCAACATCGCCAAGGAAATATTCATCACTGATATGCGTTTTTCTACTGAAAACATATTTAAAATTTTTAATGATTGTCTGCCATCATTTCATTGTGTTGTCTGAATAGGAATCCGATATGGAGATCCTGCTTTCTTTAACTAATGAACTACTCTCCAAGGAAGTTCACACCCCCACACCAGGACTTAATTCTTATTTTTCGACATGACTACCCCATTAATAAAAATTTTTTTCTGAATTTATCAGAATAGTGTGTTTCAGTCTTTTCCATAAAATAGTATCTGAAACTTGCAAATGACATTAAATTAATAAAACCAAAAACTATCTAAATCTTTTTCTTAAAACCAGATTTCTTGTTTCTCCTCAGGGTAATATCATAGGGACTGCTGAATTCGCCAAGGCAAATACTTCCAGAAACACCATGGAACAACCAAGCCGCTCTTACTGCTCTGATAAACCTTTGCCTTTCCAATTCTGATTTCTCCATATCCCTTCCTTCTTGTGTGAAAATACATTCCCCCTTAATTTGTTAAAAGGAATCTGAGATTAAAAAGTCCAATAACAAACTGCGGCAAGTTTTGTTTTTTGCATAGACTCTTGGGACCACAAAACGATCAAACAATGGCTGGCTTTGGTGCTAACACTGGGACTGGGAACAAGAAGAGTACAGCCACAATAAAATACAGCTGTCTATTAGGAGGACTGCGTAAAGGCATCTTTGGCCATGCAGGCTCTGGGCCCTCTGGAAATAAGTCAGTTGCATTGCCAGCATGACAAAGAAAATAGCAATGTTCAGGATCAGGAAGAGTCTGGTATAGGACGACGACAGCGACGGCGCCCTGCTGCGCGTCGTCGTCATCATCCGGGCCTGTCCAAAGCGGCCCTTCAGGGAGCCACCGCTTTTGTGTTTCTCATACGTCACGTCTGCAAAATCTAAAAGGTCTTTCATCTCTTCATCCTCGTCGATGGGCAGTTCTTTCTGTGCCAAAATCTGGGCTTTCCGGCGGATCTTTTTCTCGTTGACTTCGATCTGTGCAAAAATATCGGGGACGGCGTCCACAAATTTATAGCGTTTGCCTCCCCTCCGGTTCTTCTTGGACTTGCTCTGCAGCTGCTGCTGCTGCTGCTGCTGCTGCTGCTGCGAGATGGCAAAGATCCTGTCGATGGCCTCCTCCGTCTGCCTCTTGTCGGAGAACCTCAGCAGGCGCTCGGCGGTCTTCCGAAAGCCGGCGGTGTTGCGCACGCGGGACAGGATCTGCTTCTCCAGCAGCTGGAACACCGGCTTGAAGCGCTGCAGGTTCTGCTCCACCAGGGCGGCGTGGTCCCGCAGCTCGGGCACCGGCGCGCTCCGGACCGCGCAGCTCCGGTCGAACAGGATCTCCCGCCGGTCGGCAATGACCTGCGCGAAGGCGGACTGGCCCGTGCTCTCCCCGGTCCAGAGGTAGGCGGCGTAGGCGTGCCGGCTGGTGGCGACGAACACGTCCAGCTGCTGCGCGTCCCCGTGGATGCTGAAGCTCTGCACGTCCACCGACGGCCCGATGAACAGGTAAGCCGTCCTGGTGATGGGGCTCCGCAGGCGCACGGTGACGTTCACGTAGTTGGTGCCGTTGTAGGGGTAGCCGCGAGGGTACGTCACCGAAGCGAAGGTCGCCTTCTCGCTGTAGCCGGTGTCGTCCATCCAGTACATTTTGTAGAGCCCGTCCCGCTGCCGGATGAAAGCCCCGTGGACCCCGTCCACCACCGTCTCCTCGAAAGGAACGTCCACGTTGTGGAAGAAGCTCGCTGCGGTCTCCAGCGGGCTCCGCTCTCCCAGGTGGATCTGGTCCACCAGCAGCAGCAGCTGCGGATGCAGGAGGATCAGGTTCCTCTGGACGCTCTTGAGATCCAGCTGGGGGCTGTAGGCGCCCACTCCCTCCCCTCGGATGAAAACCACCCCGCTCTTCTCCACCGCGGCCACCACCCTCCCCTGACAGCTGGCTGCCGGGTCGTGCTTGTATTTAGACCACTTGGAGGAGCAGTCTTCCGTGACCTGACCCTCCCAGGGAGAGAAGCAGCTCTTGGCCGCAGCGGGCGAAAACATCAAGACGTTGTTGAAAAAGGTGTACTTTGGCCCGTAGAGAGCCTCCGTAATGAAGGGCACGCCATTGGGGGCAAAAGTAAATGAGTTTTGATCGGGATGTTCGTGCCCTGCGTTAAAGTTTCGCCATCCTTTGATCCAGTCTTTGTACTTGTTTCTGTGGACGATGTCATATATTGCACGGCCGCCGAGTTTTCCCGACTTGAAGGAAAGAAAGGACCTATTGATTTCTGCAGGTAGTGCACTTCCGTAGGTCACAACACCCCAGTCTTCAAAATAATGCAACGTGGGGGTGCCAAAATCCGGGGGAGGCACAGATTTCAAGCTGGCGTCATACCTGAAGGGATGAATTGTTCAAAATTAGATGGTTTTCCTGGTGGAAGTTAAAATAACCCATCAGAACTGGGGTGCCACTTTGTAGTGTGGCTGCAGGACAACAGCACAGATGGTACCCAGGGTGCTGGCAGTGTCCTCTGGAGGAGGGACATTTCTGGAAACACCCATGGATGAGCTTGCCTAGGGGAACACCCTTCGTGTTAGTGAAGGGGAGATGAGTCTATCTTCATAGCCTGGAACCTTGGGTCTGAGCCTGCTCATGGCTACCGGAACCTTCTTCACCGAACCATTTCAGAGCTGCCCTCCAAACCACCGGGGCTCACAGAATCACAATTCCAAATTTCTAGCCCAGGGACTCCTGTGGTGGAGAAGCCAGTGTTAGGATCAAGGCTCTAACAAGCCACAGTTGTAAGGAAGTACTGTTCAGTGACAACCAGTATTACTGAAAGTTTGTTAGAGTAATCTTCACCCTCTAAAAAAATAAATGTTAACAGAGTTGAACTTTAAGTATTAGATAAAATTTACTGCCTATATCGCATCTAAGAAGGTAAGTGGATGAAATTCAAGAAACTATTCATACTGGGAGATTTATAATTGTGGCTACCCCTGCTTACCAAGAGCCATGGGTTCTGTTTGAATCTGTAGATGAGATCATGGATTTTGGACCCAAAAAATGGCCTCTTATTTTTCTTATGACAAATACTTATTATCATATTAATATAAGAATTAACATTAAACTTCCGCAGTGATTGAGAACACAGGATTGTGAGTCAGAGAGGGACCCTGAAGGAATCATAAACGTGATGACTGAGATTAACATTTCTGATGGGTTTAGATGATTTCCTGCTCAAGGGAAGAAAGGCAGGCCTATACTATTAGCTCTTAGATACTTTTCTCTAAAATGAATTGATCACCTATGTTTAACCTTACTGGTGCCTGATTTTCGCTGTTTCGTCTTTTGTTCTAGAGTCTCAGGCCATCAGAGATCGTATGTTTACTTAGGTCTAGTTAATAATGTTGGTTTAATTATTGTAATTTAACAATTCCAGACACAAGATGAATTAACTGGCCACAGCTCTGTGATTTGGTCAGTCTGCATATTCCTATAAATGGCAGATTTTGAACCAAGTTAGACTTAGCATTAGTCTGACTCCTATAATCAGCTTTACAGAACTCTCCTGGTTGTTTATTTAGGGTAACTGAGATTACTACTAAATAATTACTACATACCCCTAAAAGGAGTCAGAAATGGTTGCATATTAATATGTTTACTTCATCTGTGACAATAGTTTTAAAAAATGTTGGTTAAATTGTAACTGGTTATAACTCTATTAATATTTTTTTTCTTAATTGTTTAAACTAAAAAAGAATAATGAAGGGGCGCCTGGGTGGCTCAGTGGGTTAAAGCCTCTGCCTTCCGCTCAGGTCATGATCTCAGGGTCCTGGGATTGAGCCCCGCATCGGGGTCCCTGCTTGGTGGGGAACCTGCTTCCTCCCCTCTCTCTGCCTACTTGTGTGTGATATGTCAGATAAATGAATAAAATCTAAAAAACAACAACAAAAAAGAATAATGAAGAGAAGCAAATCAAAACACAGAAGCATATTTTGGAATTGAATACACATTTCAATAGCTTGAAAAGACATCAAGGATTAATAATTAACCAGTTCCCTGTAATTTTTATTTTAATTTATTGGATGCCAACAATATACTTGGCAGTACTTTAAAAAGGAGATCTTGGCTTCTCTTTCTGGGCTTAAAAGATTAAGGCAGGAAAAATTACATGGTTCTTTTATTATCAAAGTGAAACTGTCAAATACTGTCAAACACTTTTAAACGGTTTTGGAAATTTAGTAACAACTTTGCTATTAGAAGATTATAATGCTCCCTTTACTAAAAGAAAACATTTTCCTACCTTTATCTCTTTGCTGTGATTGCCAGGGTAACCTAGTCTACATTTTGTGGTTTTTCTCTTTATAGGATTTCAAAAATGATGTAAATCAAAACATGACCATCTATGAAACAGTGGGAGCCCAGGACATCTCCAACACAGGAAAACCAAGAACTGCCAACAGTAATGAGACCCTACACGTAAGGGTATGTTTCTAGCAGAGCCTCCAAAGCTGCGACAGGAACCAAAGCTGAGCTGGTGGCGTACGGAGAAGGGGTTACAAAGTGCTTTACGTAATTTTTCTTTTTAAATGCAGAAATCTAGCACACGTTCGCCCTGGGTATCATTTATTTTTAAAGGCAGCCCACCATGCCCTACCAGAGAAATTCTGTGTGAAGAGTACACCAGCGCTGCCCTTTGGATGGTGTCCCTGGGCCTTCCGTCACTCGGTTCCTCCTGATCTGGTCAGCAAGCCAGTTGCCACTGCCGTTACGCATGACAAATTTATCCAGGAACACTAATTGGCTTTCTGGACCGTAAAACCAGTTGTAATTGGAGTCTGCAATAGCCACAGTTCTTTGAAACCCTGGGGAGAGAAGTTTGACAGAATGAAGAGATATTTAAAACTGCACGCTCCACTGAAGACCTAAACAATGATTTCCAGTCCTGGCTGCAAATTAGAATCGACTGTCTACCTTGAATTAGAAAAACCCAAAAGCATGATATCCACGTTAAGGAGACCCAAACCGGTTAATGAGACCTCTGACCTGACCTCTTTCACAAACCTTGTGTGCAAGTTTGTATTTGCTGGGTGGCAACTTATCACCGGAAATGGAAGTGCCACAATTCTTTTTTTTTTTTTTTACCATTTTATTTATTTTTTCAGCGTAACAGTATTCATTGTTTTTGCACAACACCCAGTGCTCCATGCAAAACGTGCCCTCCCTATTACCCACCACCTGTTCCCCCAACCTCCCACCCCTGACCCTTCAAAACCCTCAGGTTGTTTTTCAGAGTCCATAGTCTCTTATGGTTCGCCTAGTGCCACAATTCTTAATGCTTCTGTATGCTGCCCACCTTCCTCATTTTCCAGTGTCCATGCTATGTGACATCATAACTGCAGGGACGCAGAGGTTCTCCTCTGGAGCACGGTAAGTTCCTGAACCTGGACTGAGCTCTAGCTGTCTTACCAACTATCCCGTATTCTACACCAAGATGACGACATAAGGTGCTTCAGTTTGGCATCCAATAAAGTAGAAGTTATAAGGCTCTAGGGAGACACTGCATTTCTATAGGAAGAAACTTTTTCTTAAATATTTTATTTATGTGACAGAGAGAAAGAGAGACAGAGCAGAAGCAGGGGGAACGGGAAGGAGAAGCAGGCTCCCTGCTGGGCAAGGAACGCCATGTGGGGCTCGATCCCAGGACCCTGGGATCATGACCGGAGCCGAAGGCAGACCCTTAACTGAGCCACCCAGGTGCCCCCATAGCGGAAGAAAACTTAATTCCCAAAGAAGATCCTGCTAATATATACTGCTGCAAGCTAAAGAAAATGCGAAGGTCCTGCAGGAATAGGTCAGTGAAACAAAAGCAGGTAAGACTGGATATGCTCCAGTTGTTCTTGAAAAAGAATAGGAGACAGCTCTGAGCCAGACAGGCATAATCATTACTAGAACAGCCACTGAGGAAAGAAAGAAAAAGAGAAAGGTTGTTAAGAACAGACTGACTTTTAACACACAATCCCTTCTTAAATGATACCATGACCATATTTACATAATTTACAGCTAATGCTTTTCCTCTGCCAGTTTAGTAAATGCTATTCCAAGTAAATCTTACGATAAAATGCGATTTCCTGAATCTTCTAGTCATCTGTGAATTCCCTGAAAGCAGATATGTTTTATTTCTCTTTGAATCCCCTATCTGGAACAGTGCCTGGCACACAGATGTTCAGTAACGTTTTGTTGGATTAATTGACAGAAATACATGAATCCTCCTCGCAGAGGTGTTCCTTCTGTCCTTTCCAGGTCCGAATGCAGTCACAGACACAGCTCACAGCCCTGATGTGGCTGGCTGTTAGATCTCAGATCAAATGACAAAGCACTGAGACCTCTTCCAGGTCCCTGGCCTTCGAGGGCCTTTATCAAGATAAGCTACAAAACAAGCCTCTCCTGCATATCTAAGAATCAGCAATAAAACAATGGGGTTCTGAAAGTTAATTCTCAACTAAACTTTAAGAAGCTTATCATTCTTTTGCTCTCCAGTATTTTTTGGATACTAATCAAATAATGGAGATTCTATTCAGGCCATGGGTACACAACCCGAGCAAAAAGATTTAAAGACTGGATTCTTTAGTGTAGGTCTAGAATCACCATCTAAAAATTACATTTCACTGGGGGGGGGAGGGGATCCCCATCCTTTTTTTCTTTTTCCTTTTCATATTTTCGTTTAAATTCTAGTTAGTTAACCTACAGTGCAATACTGATTTCAGGAACAGAATTCAGTGGTGCATCACTTACAAACAACACCCAGAGCTCATCACAGCAAATGCCTCCTTAATACTCATCCCCTCCCCAGCCCAGCCCCCACCTATTTCCCTCCACCAACCCTCAGTTTGTTCTCTGTCTTTAAGAGTCTTTTATGGCTTGCTTCCCTCTCTTTTTTCTCCCCTCCCCCTATCCATATGTTCACCTGTTTTGTTTCTTAAATTCCACATATGAATGAAATATATTTGTCTTCCTCTGACTTATTTCACTTAGTATAATATGCTCTAGCTCCACCCAGGTCATTGCAAATGGCAAGATGTCATTCTTTTTGATATACACCACATCTTCTTTATTCATTCATCAGTCAATGGCCATTTGGCCTCCTTCCATAGTTTGGCTACCGTTGACAGTGCTGCTATAAACGTCGGGACGCACGCACCCCTTAGAATCTGCATTTTTGTGTCCTTTGGGTAACCACGTAGTAGTGCAGTTGCTGGGTGGTAGGGTAGCTCGATTTTTAACTTTTTGAGGAACTTTCATACTGTCTTCTGGAGTGGCTGTACCAGTTTGCATTCCCACCAACAGTGTGAGAGTTTCCCTTTTCTCCATATTCTTGCCAACACCTATGGTTTCTTGTGTTGTTAATCTTAGCCATTCTGACAGGTATGAGGTGATATCTCAGACTTTAGTTTTTCCCCCGATGACAAGTGATGTTTTCATGTGTCCCTTAGCCACGTGGGTGTCTCCTTTGGAAAAATGCCTATTCACTTCTTCTCCCCCATTTCTCAACTGGATTATTTGTTTTCTGGGTGTTAAAAAAAAATCCCATCTGATGAAAATCTACCTCCTAAACTTTTTCTAACATCTTAGTCCTGTTGAGAAACAAGGAGAGTTTTAAGGCCGTCCTAGAAATCCAAGTGTTCTTGAATCATACCACCTTTTTCAGACTAGTTCTGTTAGAAGACTGAGCTACATGGCAACAAGGGATGAGAAGTTTCGTCGCAACTCATTTTTTGATTTTTTATATTTTATATTATTCATTTCAGTAAACTATTTAAAGAAAATATTGAAGCGCCAGCACATATGTAGACGTAGTCTTTCATTTTGAATATCTATGCAGTTTGGAAATAAAAACTGAAACCTAAAAAACAAGAGGATCAGTTTGGGATTGCATGTAAAGGAAAATGAGCATGTAACCATAAATGTTTACATCTTGTTAAGATTCAAGAAAAGGAAATGTTATTTTTGCAGACGAATCAGAAAAATACAAAGTTATTTGTTTTGTGAGCTATTTCATATATGCAAAAAATAAACACAATAATATTTTGAAAATTTTAAAAAAAAGGGATTCATGAAAAGGAATTAGTATATGTACCCAAGTTTTACATCTACAAAAATAAAAGTACTGTGGGGGCTACAAATTATATTTGATCCATTACGCTCCGAGCTTTACAGTACATAAATCACAAATCCTCACAGTTAATTTCCCAAATGTTCTGGTTAGATACAACTCTTGCATTCTTCTTTGATTTTTTATAAAAAAAACTCCTTTCATCTCGACATGCCTCGAACCCCACATTTCTTTCCCTGGTCTGACCCATTTTCATAATCAGAAAAAACTATCATAGTTAATGGCCTTCCCAATTCTGACTCCTCACTATACCTGGAAGGATGGTTCTGTACATAAATGCAAAGTGTTGTTTAAGCCACGGGTGGCCAAAGTGGTTGATGTCAAAGTGCCTCTGAACAAGAAACATGTACTGGAAGAGTGATCTGCTGGTGTAGCTGCCGTAGGCAACGCCTTCGTACAGGGAACCATCTGTCACCTCTCGGAGCAAGACCAGAGACTTCTCCATGATGGTCAGAACTTGTTTGGTCCATAAGTAGGCTTCTTGAAGATACCCTGCAGAAGGAAAACACATGGAAACACTGACTCTGGCTATAAGGAAGCATCAACAAAATTATGAGCAAAAAAAAACCAAACCCTCTGAGTTCTCTGACTTCAGTACAAAGAGCATTTTGTAAAACTCTCACTTATCAACAATATAAATAACATTCTGCTAATTCAGGGTTGTGTTGGGTCCAAGATTTAAGTTAAAAAGTTCTCGAATACAAGTCATTTATTAAATGAAGATAGACCTTGAAATGAGCTTCTGTTTCCAATCTTTAATTAATTTGAAACCCCATCACAGCTAAGATTACAAACTGCATGTGACTTTGTGTCTACAAGAAAAGATCTGTGTATTAAGACTTTTATTCAATTTTTCTAAAAACTACTACTTGAGGGACACCTGGGTGGCTCAGTTGGTTGGACGACTGCCTTCGGCTCAGGTCATGATCCCGGAGTGCCGGGATCGAGTCCCGCATCGGGCTCCCAGCTCCACAGGGAGTCTGCTTCTCTCTCTGACCTTCTCGTCGCTCATGCTCTCTCTCACTGTCTCTCTCAAATAAATAAAATATTAAAAAAAAAAAACTACTACTTGAAAATATTTTTGAAGCTTATCACTTCATAAAACTTGCACCATTCGTTCAGAGGATTTTTAATAAGCTGCAAATACTATAAAGGCTGAGCAGACAGTCTTCGGTCTGTTCTGTCATTAGAAGAAGATCTCTCATCCTTTATGTGCCTTTGGATTCCACGGGATTTCAAAAAGCAGCACAGTGGGTCAGACACGCCACTGGAGGGACACTCTGATGGTAAAAAATATCAACTAGGAGTCCTGAGTCTACCAAAAAGGAGCTAAAATTTTGTTCAAGCGCTTTAACCCGTCACATTTTTCTACTTCTGCGACTGAAAATTAAAGACTTTAAAATTTTTATGAAATACTTTTGACTCAAAAATGCTAGCTTCCTATCAATTCTTGCAACTAGCATTAGGTAACAATCATAACTCGCATTTCTAAAACATTTGTAATTTATACAGCACTGAACACAATCTTACTTAATCCTTTTACCAATTCAATTAGGCATTATTGCTCTAAAATTACAGAAAGCTTGACTTGTTCAAGACCTCTGACACATGACTAAAAATGAACAGAACTTTGATCTGAACCTAGGTCTTTCGATTGCAGCTTTGTTTTATTTATTTTGTTTAAAAAGATACATCCAGTGAGGATGAAAGTAAGTTCATCGCCTCCCGGTGTGGACAGAGTCTTGTTGCTTTGCTCGCAGACTTGTGTGATCACCAGTGCTGAACACTACTACCACGGCCTACGACATGTGTGCTGGGTGTGAGGGCTTCCAGGGCCCCTGGGACCACCAGATCCCAGCCCAAATCCCAGGTGCCAGGCTCTAGACCTGGCTCCCATCTCCTGAGGGAAGCACTGTTCGGGCTCCACCTGGAGAGGTGACTGAGAATCGTACCCTGACTCCTCCTATCCAGCCGTACACCTGCCAGGCCAGTCTTCTGGAGAGTTTTTAGTTTCCATTCTGTAACCGTTAGGGTTTAGAGTTCTAGTCATCTTCCACTTTTTCTTCTCTGCATCCTCCATCTCTAACCAGACTCCACAACGTGATACTTAAAATCAGGCCTGCTGGTGCGCCTGGGTGGCTCAGTGGGTTAAGCGTCTGCCTTCAGCTCAGGTCATGATCTCAGGGTCCTGGGATGGAGCCCTGCTTCAGGCTCTCTGCTCAGCAGGGAGCCTGCTTCCCGCCCCCACCCCCTCCGCCTGCCTCTCTGCCTACTTGTGAACTCTGTCAAATAAACAAATAAAATCTTTAAAAAAAAAAAAAAACAGGCCTACTTACTGCTCCCTGGTATCACAGGGCCTGGTTTTTCCTTCTTTCCCCCCTACCCCCCAAAGCAATCCTGTTCGGGGGAGATGAGGCAACGTCTACCTTTGTAAACTTCGAATCTGTCAGTGCAAGGCCCTGATACTGTTACCGCATTTCAGCTTTAGTTAACATTCAGTGCAACCTTGGTTTCAGGGGGTGATGTTGTTACTGACGCCCTGCCCTGGGCTCGCCCACCATCCATACCCCTTGTCTGGAATGTTCTTCATTATCTTCCCTTATACAGACTTATCTACATTTCAAAGTTCTGTGAACCTTCTCAAACTCACAATAAAAAACACTGCTCTCCTGAATTCAAACTTAACACCCTTGATCGGGATTTAACCACAGCTTCATGACCACTCTTCTTCCGTTCTCTGGTGCTGCTGTAACTACTGCGTGTTCATGTAAACGTTTCAGAGCTGGCTTCCTTCCCACGGATCTGCAAACGGCTCATGTGTGATCCTGTGGTCCCTGAGCCTTAAGACTGAGACAGAGTTAGCAGAGCAGAGAGAACATTTAATTCTCCCCCTTGTGAGATTTTATGGGAGTCCATGGGAACTACTGGTACACTAAGCTACGCCAGCATCTGTGAGGCTGGTCTGGAGAACGTGGGATTGTCCAAACAGCCTGTGAGGAAACTCCTAATGTGTGTTTGCCAACAGAGCCAGGACGGCGAGCCTGGTTATTAACAGAGATGTGCCCGGCTGGGGATTTCACCTCTTCTTCTGTCCAGTCATCTTCTAAATGTGTACATTGCCTGCGTGAGGGTTCTGGAAACGCTATCTCGCTGAGCAACCCGTAACCTTCAATAGGAAATAAACGCACTTGCAAACTCCTGCGAGAGGAGAACTACACCTTTGATCCAACCTGAACTGGTATTTTTGATGCCTGCATAGTATCTGGACCAATCTTAACTACCACAAAGAATGAAGAAATAAGCTCTTTTCCTGCTACTAAAGAACTCAACATTTATATAAAGAAATAAGACTACGAGGCTAACACCCAAGGCCCCGGCTGAGAGCTAGCTTGTCCTGGGTTCTTTCCACCATTTAATGAGGGTGTCTTTTCACAGGCCTTGGGATTTATTTATCAATAAATAAATACTTTGATATTTGTTTATTGATTTGATATTTTGTATTTTGATCTTTTATTTTTTATTTTGCATTTTGATCTTTTAAATCTTGTTTGTTCTTGTGAGAATAGGGGGCAAAGGGAGCCAAGGTGAAACTTGGCCCTCTTCCAACGTGCCTTAAATCACTATAAACTGAATCTCTATTCTAAGAGAGGCAACAAAATATAGTGGAAGGGGAGGGCACTTTGAGTTTGGACAAAACTGGGTCCAAATCTGATACCTTATATGGCTGATGTGACAAATAAAATAGGGACAAGGAATAACACATGCCATATGCTCAGTTAATATTAGTTTCTTTTCCTCTAAGACTAATTAAAAGTGATGGCTGGCTGATGATTCACAGGCCTGCACCCCTGGGACAAATAATACATTATATGTTAATAAAAATAGTTCTTTAGGGACGCCTGGGTGGCTCAGTTGGTTGAGACGCTGCCTTCGGCTTGGGTCATGATCCCAGTGTCCTGGGATCAAGTCCCGTATTGGGCTCTTTGCTCAGCGGGGAGCCTGCTTCTCCCTCTGCCTCTGCCTGCTACTCTGTCTGCCTCTGCTCACTCTCTCTCTCTCTCTCTCTGACAAATAAATAAAATCTTTAAACAAATTAAAAATAATTTTTAAAAAAGTGATGGCTGGTTGACGAGACAAGAGCGAATGCCAGACTTGAGGAAATCCGATGCTGGGTAATCTACTAATTCTTGTGGGGAAGCAGAGTTCTGTCAGATTTTCCAGTCCCAAGTGTATGTTTAATATCCTAATAATTCACTGTGATCTTAGGGCTGCTTTTCTTAAATACAGTCTAATTAATCATGGGCAGACTTTTCAAGGTATTGTAATTAAGTCAGAATTACAAGAACAGAGACAATGTGGTATCAGCAATTATGTAATACATTAAAGCAAAATAGTTACGTGATCCACGAAAGTCATTTCCAAATTTGACCTAAATGATCCAGATTGGTTGTTTTAGGTCCTTAGAGAAAAAAAAAATAGTGTTGTAATGACAGACATCTGTGTGCCAAGAAGATTCATTTCAAATAATAAACTACTCGTTAAGCTTTTAAAAACTCCATTTACCCAGGATGGCGATGTTCACTGTCACATTGACTGGGGCAATCAAAAGCCTGACTTAAAAAACCTGCAGGCTGATATAAGTAGCAGAAATGAGGAAGAGATGTCTCTCAATTGTCTAAGAGATGCCCTGGTATTACTTCAACTCATGAGCTCAGTTAGGATCCAAGTATGAACGCGTACTAAGGCTAGGTATAAAAACGCTCTGCGCGGGGCGCCTGGGTGGCTCAGCTGTTAAGTGTCTGCCTTCAGTCCGGTCATGATCCCAGGGTTCTGGGATCAAGCCCCACATCAGGCTCCCTACTCGGCGGGAAGCCTGCTTCTCCCTCTCACACTCCCCTTACTTGTGTTCCCTCTCTCACTGTGTCTCTCTCTGTCTAATAAATAAAATCTTAAAAAAAAAAACAAAAAAAAAACGCTCTGCGCACAAGGCAACTGGCTTGGGCATTCGCTTGGCTGTGTCCACACGCACCTTGATTCATCAGGACCAGGCTTCCCGTGAGCAAGGCCATGCAGTTGGTGGGCTGATGATTGTGCAGGTACTGAAATCCCCATCCTCTCCTGTATGACGTTTCATACATATATCCCGAGACGTTGGCAATCACTTCAAGAAACTTCTCCTGTTGTGTCTTGCTTAAGTAGTTGTACAAGAAGTCGTAGGCAGTGGCAAAACCAACCAGGGAGTGAGCAAGCGGGACTTCATCCCAAGGAGCGTCTTTGACGAGCCTGCAGGGGGAAATCAACCACGTGAATGAGCGCAACACTTTGAGAGCATTCGTCGCACTTTTCGAGTGTCTGTTTCTCAGAAAGAAAGGGCACAATCGAAGATACAATCCAAAGGGTTGAGTGCCTCAAAATTAGCTGCCTTCCACATTAGACACAAGCATAAAGTTTGTCCCATGGGAAAATTACACAGCAAAGGCTTTTCTAGGGTTTCTGGCAACATCAAGAGGTGTTGAGAATTCTTCCTTTTGATTTTTTTGCTCTTGATGAGAGGACTACGTTCAAATAGATCTAAAGCACAAAATATGTGCTGTAGTGGCAGGGCAAAATTCTCGGGAATATCCATCCAACTAGTACTCACCCTCCTCTTTTTACACATAGTAACAGGGTCTCGGTTCTGTTCTTATGGCTGCTTTGGCAAACCAGTGAAACACATCTATCCCATCTTATTTCCCACAGGCTGGTCACAGTGCAGGTATCCTGGCCTCGAGTTTATGACCTCTCAATCTGGACAGACCCACTTGGTCAATGCCATGATGAGGAGGGTGGCTAAAAATCTGGTGTGAGTGAAATGAGCTGATTCTGACTCCGATTTCTGCATCTTGTTCTTTCTCACAAGATGAACTACACTGCCTTTAAGGTCTTTTGAGTATCACTCAGAGAAGTATAAATCTGACCTGTGAAGTAGGACACCATTTTTCTAGGAAGCCAAGTTTCTGCTTGGCTGGCAACATTATTCTGTAAGTGGTTTAACAGTGTGTGGCCTGCATTATATAGGAAGCTTAGATGGGATCTTTCACAATCACAATTCTATGGAACTATCTAGAAAGCCCTCCCCAGGTGCTCAAGATAGGAACACCCATGAAGAGTGTGCTGTACAGATGGGAGGTATAAGAAAACTCAACTAGGGATTAACTGAAAGCTTGCCTCTTGACCTCTGGGCAATCTCGTGAAGCCTCAGCCTCTTTCTCAATGCTTTAAAATGCATAAGCTAGAATACAAAGTGATATAAGGAAATCCGTTACTTTGACATGTAGCTATCTTTACAGATTTTTTAAAAATATTTTTGTTTATTTATTTAAAGATTTGTTTTTTAATTTATTTGACAGACAGAGATCTCAAGTAGGTGGAGAGGCAGGCAGAGAGAGAGAGGAGGAAGCAGGCTCCCCACTGAGCAGAGAGCCCGATGCAGGGCTTGATCCCAGGACCCCAGGACCACAACCCGAGCAGAAGGCAGAGGACTTAACCCACTAAGCCACCCAGGTGCCCCAAAAATATTTTTTTAATTTTTATTTATTTGACAGACAGAGATCACAAGTAGGCAGAGAGACAGGTAGAGAGAGAGAGGGAGAAGAAGGCTCCCCGCCGAACAGACAGCCTGCGCGGGGCTCGATCCCAGGACCCTGAGATCATGACCTGAGCCGAAGGCAGAGGCTTAACCCACTGAGCCACCCAGGCACCCCTCAATACAGATTTTTTTTTAAAAATTGTTATCTCTGTCCTTTATTACAGCACCAAAAAACAAGATTTAATAGCAGAACTAGTACAACTATAATTTATGTTGTGATGAACATAAATAATAGTATCTGTGATAAGTATAATGGGATATGCAAATATCCATACCTACCTATGACAAAGTTACACGTTCTCCAGTATCCCTCTAGGGGTCACCTATGTTCATGATTTGGAAGAAATGCTAAATTTCATGAAAGTTAAATTCCATGAAATAGGATTTCAATAATAAATGCTAAAATTCATGCAAATTAGGATGCTGTGTTTCTCCCATACAAACCCCATAGATCCCAGGACAAGAATACTTAAAAATGTTCTGAGAGACCACCTCCTCTAGACTATATTCCTCTTTTAGGAGTTTTGTATGGAAAATGTGATTTCGGTGATGCCTTCTGTGGTCACCCTGCAGAATTTCAACATTACTCTCCAACTGACGGTGTCTCATTTCCCTTTCTCACTTTTTTGTCCTCTTAAATGTTCATGTGTGTATATGTATGAGCATCCTCTACTAGATTTTAAGTTCTACAAGTGCAGGGTCTTATTTTTTCCTCTATTTTATCCACTATTGAATCCCTAAATCCTACAACAGTGTCTGACACATAGTAGCTGCTCAGTAAACATTTTTGGAAAACAAAAAAAAAAAAAAAGAAGGAATAGGTCTATAAAACTAGGTTACACTATTAACAGTGAATATATGATCATCACAGAATCAGGAATTTGAAGGAATCTCTTGATACTTAATAATAATTCCTGTGTTTGGTTAGCTGTGGTGATACAGCATGGTGCTCAAATAACAAAGGTTGATGAGTTTTTTTAACTGTTTGGTCACAGATAAAGCCACCTTGCTGGTTAGATTGCTAGTGTGGACTGGCTGGAAAGAGACTATGGAGAGTGTGAACTCATTCCCCACTTCTAGGGAAAAAAACAACTTCTCCGGCAAGCTCACTGTCAGGGAGTTAGAACACAATCTTTAGTGACTCCTGGTGGTTGGTGAGCCAAGAAGAGAATCTGAGTCACTTGCTTCCCAGCCTGTGTCTTCGTGCCACGTCACGACGCATCTATAAATGACTGCATGTCCACCTAACAATGGCAGAGCTGATAACAAGGAACCTCTACCATCTGCCTACCAATCCAATAAAATGCTCATATACCAATTTAAAAAAAAAGCTTATACCATCAGGCTCATCGCTCTATCATTACAAGACCAGAACTGTAGTAGTTACAGTTCTAAAAGGTTATCTAACTGCTTTACCAATACGAGCTGACCTAGCCGTCAGCTGTGCAGTGATAGAAGAGAGCATATTTAAGGTCATGGAAAGCAAAGGAAATTTTCTTCTAGCTCATAGCGAAATTTCATGAAAGTTAAATTAGCAGCAAAGAAACTATCTGATTCAATGCGATCGTGACTGCTGGTTAATAAATCTACTGGGAAAGCTGGCTGAGTGGGCTATTTAAAAAAAGGGGGGGAACAGATATTAGTTTATGAATTTTATTTCAGCTTAAAATACCTACATGTATACACATTCACCAAGCTTTTTTAATTTATTTATTTATTTTCCCCCCTTCTTTAATTAATTTATTTATTTTTTCAGCTTAACAGTAGTCATTGTTTTTGCACAACACCCAGTGCTCCATGCAATATGTGTCCTCCCTATTACCCACCACCTGGTTCCCCCAACCTCTCACCCCCGCCCCTTCAAAACCCTCAGGTTGTTTTTCAGAGTCCGTAGTCTCTCATGGTTCATCTCCCCTTCCACTTTCCCTCAACTCCCTCTCCTCTCCATCTCCCCATGTCCTCCATGTCATTTGTTATGCTCCACATCACTCGGCATCAGGGAAATACAAATCAAAACCACAATGAGATATCACCTCACACCAGTCAGAATGGCTAAAATTAACAAGTCAGGAAACGACAGATGCTGGCGAGGATGCGGAGAAAGGGGAACCCTCCTACACTGTTGGTGGGAATGCAAGCTGGTGCAACCACTCTGGAAAACAGCACGGAGGTTCCTCAAAATGTTGAAAATAGAGCTACCCTATGACCCAGCAATTGCACTACTGGGTATTTACCCTAAAGATTCACCAAGCTTTTGAAGGTGAGCTACAAGCCTTTCTTTAAAAATAGGTCTACAGATGAGTTCATTGTTCTTTCCTGCAAAGGACGCACATAACACATCCTCACAATGTTAAGTCTTAGTTTCTCTGTAAGATAAGAATTAAAGATATTTGTGAGGGGCTCCTGGGTGGCTCAGTGGTTTAAGCCTCTGCCTTCAGCTCAGGTCATGATCCCAGGGTCCTGGGATCGAGCCCCACATCAGGCTCTCTGCTCAGCAGGGAGCCTGCTTCCCCTTCTCTCTCTGCCTGTCTCTCTGCCTACTTGTGATCTCTGTCTGTCAAATAAATAAATAAAATCTTTAAAAGAATTAAAAATATTTGTGAAGGAATATAAAATCCTTCCAGATTTTTATGTTTTTTCCTAAACTTTTACAAATGCTACTCATGCTAAAATATGATAGCAATCTTTTACAGTAAGTCATTCTAAAGCATTTTAGTTTTAGAAACATATATTCTTTTTCTTTTTGAACTCACACTCATTCTATTTACATATTATTGAAATTATGTAATTATAAGTATTAATAAACTAGGCATAAACTTGTTTGAGAACAAATACAACTGATACTTGCAAAGCACATTATCCTACTGGCGGGAACAGAGATGAGTGGACATAGCAGAGGGCAGCCAACCGGCCTCAACACTGAGCATTCTGTGAGAGTTGCTGCTAGATTATGCAAGCAAGGGAGGTGAATTCACTGGCAAGTCAGTTAAGAGGAAGGTTAGGAAAATTTTTACTGTAGTCCTCTTTTTATAACCTATACCTTCTCTTCCTAAGAGCCATTCTTAAAGAAAGGTCCATGGACCCCCAGCATCTCTGAGACTCTTTGAAGGAATCCTCAAATAAAAATTATTTTCCTAATATAAAGATGTTATATGTTGACATTTCCATTGATGATGCCAAAGCACTAATAGGTTAAAAATGCTGGCAACTTAGGGCGCCAGGGTGGCTCAGTGGGTTAAAGCCTCTGCCTTCGGCTCAGGTCATGATCCCAGGGTTCTGGGATCGAGCCCTGCATCGGGCTCTCTGTTCAGTGGGGAGTCTGCTTCCCCCTCTCTCTGCCTGCCTCTCTGCCTGCTTGTGATCTCTGTCAAATAAATAAAATCTTAAAAAAAAAAAAATACTGGCATCTTTAGCAAGAATCCAGGCAGAAGCACCAAACTCTAGCCACCCTTGTGTGATTCTCCATGCAGTCATGCACTCTACGTTACAAAAACAAACAAACAAACAAACAAAAAAGCCAGTTTCACTTAAGGATATCCTTGGAAAAGTGGTAAAATAAGAATTTTACAAAATCTCAGCCCTTTGAGTAGATCTCTCTTCCATATTCTGTGTGATGAAATGGGAAGTACTATAAAATAAAAAACGCAGTGGATGTCAAAGTGTAGGAACTGTCACGATGAAAAGAAATTGTGCATTGAGAGCTGAGCTAGCTCCTTTTATTCATGAAACATCATTTTTATGTGTGAGAATGAGGAACTGACAAATTCTAGTTACTTAGACGTAGGCATTTAAGTGGAAGTTTCCTTGAAAATGTACAAGAAAGCCTGTGAGTTTAAAGAAAACTGAAAGCCTTTGCTGCCTATGACAAAATTTGAGCTTTTTCAAGAGAAAATAAAAATTTTAGAAAACTTGTATCTGCTGCCATGTTCTTAAGAGTTTACCAATACTTAACAAATTTTTCTGATGAGGTCAGTGATAACAAATGTGATTTATTTTTATATTGTATTACTAAACATGTCAACACTTAGAAGACTGGAATAACTCAGCAAACAAACATTCAAAATAAAAAAGGCATGATATTATCAAACCATACATAAAAAATCCACTGTAGGGGCGCCTGGGTGGCTCAGTGTTAAGCCTCTGCCTTCGGCTCAGGTCATGATCTCAGGGTCCTGGGATTGAGCCCCGTATCGGGCTTTCTGCTCCGCAGAGAGCCTGCTTCCTCCTCTCTCTCTGCCTGCCTCTCTGCCTAATTGTGATCTCTGTCTGTCAAATAAATAAATAAATAAAATCTTTAAAAAAAAAATTCCACTGTAAGTGCAAAATATACCAATGGATTTTTCTACCAATTAAAAGATAACATGGTTTCAGATTCCACACTGAAACTAACTTTTCTGACCCAGAGTCCATTTAAAATTAACTTTTATGAAACTACCACTTGTCCAGTTCTAGTATAGTAACAAAGAGCATCCAAGGGCACCTGGGTGGTTCAGTCAGTTGGGTGTCTGCCTTTGGCTCAGGTCAGGTCATGATCTCGGGGTCCTGGGATCAAGCCCCAGGTCTGGCTCCCTGCTCAGTGGACAGTCTGATTCTCCCTCTGCCCCTCCCCTCCACTCATGCTCTCTCTCTCAAATACATACATAAAATCTTAAAAAGAGAGTATCCATAATTATCTGAAAAGATTCTTAAAATAGTCCATCCTTTACAATCACATATTGATGTGAAGCAGCTGTATTTTCTTCATATAAGTCAACCAAAACACCACACTGCAACAGGCTGGATACTGGAGTCATGTAAAATGTAAAACAATGACCTCCTTCACACTAAGTACTTTTTTTTTAAAATACAGTTATTTCTTCCTAAAAACGTTATTCACTGTTACTATGAAATGGACTTTTCACCCTAAAGGAAAAAAAAAAAAAAAAGAAATGGACTTTTCCAATGAATGCATACTTATTTTAAATATTTCTGGCTTTAATTTTTAATATGGTGAATATTGATATTTAAATATTGGTCCAGTCCAAAGCCCTCTGACGTCTTCATTAATTTTTAAGAATGTAAAAGAATTTTGACTCCAAAAAGTTCAAAAACTGTTCCTAAAATACTTTCAAAGATGAGTTAAGCGAATTTATGTGACACGGAATGACGTGAACATGAAAATGATGAATTGTCCAAGTTTGGGGGCATAGTGTTGGTGCCGAAGGGCACAGAGCTGATCAAGCTGTGGTGCTCCCATGACTTACGCTGACTGTCAGAGGAAGAAAAGAGGCATAAAAATCCTTCCAAAATGTAATAGCTTCATTGATTCAAATTTCTATACCAGTTTTATATGAACAGACTGCCTCCCTTACGATAAATGTCTTTTGAACTATCCATTAGGTATGGAGTACAATAGGTAATCTCAGTCTCTATTACTTAAATGTGGGACAGCTTACTTGATTAAGAAAGCTAATAAGGGGCGCCTGGGTGGCTCAGTGGGTTAAAGCCTCTGCCTTCAGCTCTGGTCATGATCCCAGAGTCCTGGGACCGAGCTGCATCGGGCTCTCTGCTCAGCGGGAAGCCTGCTTCCTCCTCTCTCTGCCTGCCTCTCTGCCTACTTGTAATCCCTGTCAAATAAATAAATAAAATCTTTTAAAAAACAAAACAAAACAAAACAAAAACTCTGGTTTAGGGCGCCTGGGTGGCTCAGTGAGTTAAAGCCTCTGCCTTCCGCTCAGGTCATGACTGCAGGGTCCTGGGATCAAGTCCCGCATTGGGCTCACTGCTCAGCAGCGAGCCTGTTTCCATCCTCTCTCTCTGCCTGCCTCTCTGCCTACCTGTGATCTCTGTCTGCCAAATAAATAAACAATATCTTTAAAAAAAAAAATCTAGTTTAGGGCACCTGGGTGGCTCAGTGGGTTAAGAGTCTGCTTCGGCTCAGGTCATGATCTCAGGGTCCTGGGATGGAGCCCCGCATCGGGCTCTCTGCTCGGCAGGGAGCCTGCTTCTCCCTCTCTCTTCTGCCTGCCTCTCTGCCTACTTGTGACCTCTCTCTCTCTCTGTCAAATAAATAAATAAAATCTTAAAAAAAAATCTGGTTTAATCTGAAGTGCTAGATTATGACTTAACCTATGACACCAATGAAGTAATTGCAAAGAAGCCAACCTAGCTATGCTGGACTTCAGTCCACATCATGGAACAAGTAATGGAGCCAAGTTGGCTGTCTGAGCAGCTCATCATGTCATGCCTGGAAATCAAACAGAGGAACTTGGGATCAGTTGTTCTAGCCCCAGCCTAATGTCAAGAAGCCCCAGAGCTACAAAAGACTATCTGTCCTATTTTTCTTTTCTTTCTCTCTTTTTTTAAGGATCTGTCCTTCATTTAAAATCTCACTTCTTGGGGCGCCTGGGTGGCTCAGTGGGTTAAGCCACTGCCTTCGGCTCAGGTCATGATCTCAGGGTCCTGGGATCGAGTCCCGCATCGGGCTCTCTGCTCGGCGGGGAGCCTGCTTCCCTCTCTCTCTCTCTCTGCCTGCCTCTCTTCCTACTTGTGATCTCTCTCTGCCAAATAAATGAATAAAATCTTAAAAAAAAAAAAATCTCACTTCTTTTTCCCCCCACCTTTTAAAAAATTTATTCAAAATGGATCATAGACTTTAATGTAAAATGCAAAACTTTTTACATGAAGTTATATGAAACTTTTAGAAGACAACATACAAGAAAATCCAGGCAATTTTGAATTTGGCAATGAGTTCTTTCTTTCTGTTTTTTGTTTGTATGTTTTCATATTCCCTTTTCAGATGTAATGAGTTGTAATATACAAATAAAATTTGTGTTATTGTGAGGTGTAAAAACAATCTGATTTATTTTTTACAATAGATATTTACATCAATATAAATGTAAGAGAAAATGAAAGAAGGCTAGAGCAGTCGCAACCCCCTTTTGTCGGCTTCACTGCAGCTGTGTCTAGGTAAATACCCCACACCTCTGCTTGTGGGGTGCACTTGGTCACACCACCCAAATATGTCCAAATAAGGTCACTTCTATCTTAAAATGTAAACTAGTCTATTCATTCTAAAAGTGTCCGGAAGACAGTAATCTGATAGAAAGTCATTCCATTTTCCACCAAATGTCTTTGTGAGTTTGCAAACAACTTCCATGAGTTAGGAGAGCCCTGTATGACCACTGTTTCTAAAAACATGACTAATGGGGGTTGTGATTCATCTTTTTTCCCTCTTTAAGTTAAACGTGAAAACTAACCATGAATGTTAAATGTCAGTAATACGGTAAATTTTGTAAGTTATTCCCGTAAACCTTAGCCAAAGGAAGTGGATTTCTAAGCTGTGGGGCCTCGCCTGTGAAGCACACTGGGGCCTTCACAGTGATTTGCCAAGAAGAGCCGGGTGAGCCTGGAATTTACAGAGACTGGATGCAGGGACCTCTGAGTGGGTGGCCAGGTATCCAAGGGGTAGATTCAGCTGAATTCTGGCCTGGCTTGGTGTCCATATTCCAAGTGTTTGATCAGGTGGCTAAGGGTGGCATTTGCATCATCAAGCAAAATTCAGTATAGCTGGGAGGAAAGAGAGAAACTGTACTTCATATTAAGTAAGCACATAGTATGTCCCAAGCCCCTTATATACTTTATTTCATCTGATCTTCAAAACTCATATTAGGCTATTACATGCCCATTTTACAAATTGTAAAACTGGCATTTAGATAGGAAAATTCCATGTTTAAGATCAGAAAGTTAAGTTAAATGGTGAGGCCAAGAATGGAACCCAAGGCGATCTGAATCTAGAATTGTTTCTGACTTCTTCCTGGTGAGGGAAAGCACAGTGCTTTCAAAGAAAGTCACCAAGTTTACAATCGGAACCCAGTCAGAAGAAAGTGCTCTATAGAGTTAGCAGACCTACCAAGAGCCAGGCAGAAATACAATCCAGGGTTCCAAGCTCTGCCATGTCCATGACACCAAGGGAGATACAAGGCAAGAAATGTGAGAAAAGAGGGAGATATTAGAAGAGATACCATGACTCTGCATTCATTTGGTTGCTCAAGACCCACTCAAAGAACATGAGAGACCAATCATATGGAATGCCTGGAGCAACTCTTCCTCTCCCCACAGATGTCTGCTCAACCTGGGGCTCCTAATGCACTACTCCAAGTATTTCTGGTACAGGGGCTAGTGGGCCTGACCTTGGACACTCAGAACCATCAGCCCCTTAAGCTGGACAGGACTACAATAAACAGAAATGGACAATGACCTTCCCCCCCCCCCCAACATCTACTTCATTCCCTACTTGAAAAGTAATGCTGGAAGGATAACAGTATGATAGACTGGAAATTGACTGTATCAAGAAATCGGGGCACTTGACTGGCACAGTTGGTTGAGCATCTGACTCTTGGTTTTGGCTCAGGTCATGATCTCAGGGTCATGAGATCGAGCCCCACGTCAGGTTCTGCACTCAGAGTCTGCTTAGGACCTTCCCCCCACCCCCTCCTCCTATTTCCCATCCTCTGGCTTGTTCTCTCTCCAAAATAAATCCTTAAAAGAAAAAAAATCTTCAAGAAAAATAACTTATCAGCCCTAAAACGTAAAAACACTTTCTCTCACTATCCATATTTCTATATTCATTAAATTACTAGATTCAATATAACAGAACACTACACTAATTTCATTTGAAAGTTTAGAATTCAATATCCCAAGTATTAAATTCTAAAATACAAAAATTTAGGTCAGGTTGGTTCCACTCAAGCAGAACACTGAGGGATCAATTATGCACAGGCAGAAACCAAAGAGAATATTATTTCTTACTTAAAAAAGTACTCTAAATAATGTGTAGAGAAAATGAATTAATTTGAATGTCAAAATATACCAAGCTAATGTGAATAAAATGTAGTGTTGTTAAATGAGAAAAGGCACTGCTATGTCATTATTCTAATGTTTAATTAACTGACACAAAGTCTTAACCAAATATCCAAGTATGCCATCCAAGCACAATATATTTAAATAGAATCAAACAGCATTTATAATTGTAATCCCTTTTAACTGACCAGTGGGCTAGTGTCCAGCCTGGGCTAGTGTCCAGCCTGAAAGGATAAGAGGGAGAAACATGATAGGCAAGACGATTCAAATTTGATAACAAGACCTCTGTGTCACTGGAGAGGCAGAGCTCAAAGGACTGGGGTTAGTCTTTACCTATCAAATTCTAATGAAAAATTATCAAAGAGCTCATCATAACGGAGAAATCCTGGAACCTACAAAGAAAAGGAGAGAATAACAAAGATTTGCCTATCTTGTTCACAAAGCTTAATCAAATGATTTTTTTTTTGCCCATTTAAAAAAGTACCTTGGTATTTTCTAATTTTAACCTACTTTACATTTATATGTATACAATGTAAAATATGTTTCAAAGAGTTTAGTGGATCACCTTATTGCTGTCATTGCTTTACTCAATGACTATGCAACTATCCAGTGACAATGTAAGAAACAATGCCTCAGGGAAAAAAAAGAAGAAGAAACAAGGCCTGGAAATAGTCAATTTGACTGTAAGAAAAAAATTAACCATGGAAGAATAGCCAGGGAAGTCAATTAAAAAGAACAATGATGGAGGGTGATTAACTCTGTTAGAGAAGAAAATGAACTATAAAACATCACCAATAAAAACTGAGTGGACAGACATATAAAGAGACAGACACACTAATGAAGCCAAACAGAAAAAGGTACAAAACATATAGAAATTCTGTAACATCAAAAATAAATAGGGGAAAGAAGTTACTTCAAAGAAGTTATACTGGAACAACTGGATAGGCATTTGAACAAAGATAAAGTTGAATCTAAAACTCTCAGAGTAAAACAAAATAAACTCTAAATAATTTAGGCATCTCAATGTAAAATATGAACTCATACTACTATTAGAAGAAAACGTGACTTCCTTTGTGACCTGGAGAAGGGAAAGCCTTTCCAGCTATGATTTAAAAAGAGAAAATAATAGAAAAATAAAGCGACATATAAAAGTTTAAAAACAACTTTTGCATAGGAGAAAAAAAAAACACACAAGCAAAATCAAACACAAAGAACAAACTGGTAAAAAATATTTGCATCATATATCTTGATTATAGTTACACTTCCAAGCATACAAAAAGCTCTTAAAATTTAAGAAAAAGATCAAAATCTCATTAGAAAAGTGAACAAAAGACAAAGAAGACAGTTGACAAAAAAGAAAGGTAAATATCTCCTCTCCCAAATTTTCATTTCCACTTATTGTAAAAGAAATGTAAATTAAATCAACAACAGGGTAACATCCAAATTAGTAAAAACATCAAAATATGACAAACACTCCAGTAAAGCTGTAGAGAAAACAGGGACCCTCTTAAAATGCTTTGGGGGTTCAAATTGTACAGTTCCTACAGGGTAAAGTTTGGCAATAATTTAGCACAATTATGTAAATGTTTTATCTTTTGTTCTGATTATATCACTTACAGAGATTTACCTCAAGGATACACCTCTACAAATACAAAAGCACATATGCATAAGGTTGTTTATCATGGAATTATGTATAATATTTGTAATATGATTCTGACATGGCACATTGTGAACTATGTAACTGTTTCAAATATTTAAAATTAAACATGTCAGAAATAAATACTAAAATGTTCAAAATAAAATAAACAAATAGGGCAAATGCTCCCAAAAAAGAACAAGATAAATCTCTAGGAAGCAATCTTTTTTTTTTTTTTAAGATTTTATTTATTTATTTGA
Source organism: Meles meles (assembly GCF_922984935.1). NCBI lineage: Eukaryota > Metazoa > Chordata > Mammalia > Carnivora > Mustelidae > Meles > Meles meles. The sequence goes on from NC_060070.1 coordinate 17,188,749, forward strand.
CAGAGAGCGATCCAAGTAGATAGAGAGACAAGCAGAGGGGGGGGGGGGGGAAGCAGGCCCCCTGCTGAGCAGAGAGCCCGATGCGGGACTCGATCCCAGGACCCTGAGATCATGACCTGGGCCGAAGGCTGTGGCTTAACCCACTGAGCCACCCAGGCGCCCCTAGGAAGCAATCTTAATAAAATGAAGATGAATGATTACTGATAGAGAGTTTAAAATAACCATCATAAAGATGCCTGCCAGAGTCAGGAGAACAATGTATAGGAAAAGCAAGCATTTCAACAAAAAGGGAGAAAATATTAAAAAGTACTAAATGGAAATCACAGAGTTAAAGAATATAACAATACAACTGCAGGGCATTGGGTGGCTCAGTGGATTAAGCCTCTGCCTTCAGCTCAGGTCATGATCCCAGGGTTCTGGGATCAAGTCCCATATCAGGCTCTCTGCTCAGCAGGGAACCTGCTTCCCTCTCTACCTGCCTCTCTGCCTACTTGTGATCTCTGTCTGTCAAATAAATAATAAAATCTTAAAAAAAAAAAAACAAAACTGGAAAGTTTAAAGAGAGATTCATCAGCAAACTAGATCAAGCAGAAAGAATGACCAGGGCAGTGGAATTCATCCAATCAGAGGAACAAAAAGAAAAAAAGAATAAAAAATAGTAAAGATAGCCTAAGGGGTTCATAGGATACTATCAAGAGTAACTATATAAACATTGTATCTGTCTCAGAAAGAAAAAAGGGAGAAACGGGCCAGAAGTTTATTCAAAATGGCTAAAGTGGAGAGAAATAAACAGACATCCAGATTGAGGTATCACAAAGAGTCACAAAAAGATGAATCTAAAGAGACTCACGAGATACATTTACATTGCCCAAAACTAAAGATAAAGAATCTCAAAAGTAGCAAAACAAAAGCAACTTGTTAACATAAAAGGGAACCCTCCTAAGACTATAAGCAGATTTCTTCACAGAAACCTTTCAGGCCAGAAGGGAGCAGGATGATATATTCAAAGTGTTATAATTTTAAAAACTTCCAATCAAGAATATGCTACCCAGCAAAGCTGTCCTTCAGAAATGAGGGAGAGATAAAGTTTTCCAGACAAACAAAAGCTGGAGTTCGTCACCATTAACCAGCCTTACAGGAGGTGTTAAAGGAACTTCTTCAAGCTGAAATGAAAGGATGCTAAATAGTAACATGTATAAACACAGCTAAAAATAAATATATACTTAAATTCAGAATACCCTAATATTGTAATCAAGGTAAGTAAATCACTTATAACTTTAGTATAAATTTTAAAAGAGGACTATTAAAAATAACTACAATACAAAAATATTGTGAATACACAATATTAAAAAATGTAAATTGTGACACTGAAAACATAAAATGTGGTGGAAAGGAGTATAAAAGTGTAGATTTTTTATATGTGTTGCAGGTAAAGTCATCAACTTAAAACAGTCTGTTAAAACTATAAGACGTAAACCTTATGTTGACTACAAAGTAGAAAACCTATAACAGATAACCAAAGGAGAAAGGAATCACCAGAAAATCACTGAATCAGAAAGTAAGAGAGCAAGAGAGGAAGAAAGTAACAAAAGGACTAAAAAACAGCCAGGAAATAATTAACAACTAAATCCATATCTATCAATAAATACTTTAAATTATAAATGGATTAAATTCTCCAATCGAAAACACAAAGAAGCTAAATGGATTAAAAAAAAAAAAAGACCCATCTATACATTGCCTACAAGAGACTCACTTCAGCTTTAAGGACATATAGACTGAAAGTGAAGTTATGGGAAAAGACATTCCATGCGAATGAAAAGCAAAAGAGAGCAGGAGTATCTATACTTAGATCACACAAAATAAACTTTAAGCCAAACGGTAACAAGAGACAAAGAAGGTTATTACATAATGATAACATTTGTAAATATTTATGCACCCAACACACCCAACATAGGAACACCTAAGTATATAAAGCAAATATTAACAGTTCTGAAGGAAGAAATAGAGCAATACAATAATAGTAGGAAATTTCAATACCCCACTTTCAACAATGAATAGATCATCCAGACAAAAAAATCAATAAGGAAAATTGTACATTAGACCAAAAAGCCAAAACCAAAAATGAAAGCGAAATGACACATTAGACTATAAAAATATACATAAAGACATATATACATAGACCACATATCCATGTAGAAAACATTTCATCCAAAAGTAGCAGAACACACACTCTTCTCAAGTCCATGTGAAACATTCTCAAGCACAGATCATATGTTAGGTACAAAACAACTCAATGAATTTTCAAAAATTAAAATTGTAGTAAGCATATTTTCCAACCACAATGATATGAAACTTGTAATCAATTATATGAAAATTCACAAATATGTGAACATTAAACAACATGCTCCTAAGTAACCAGTGGGTCAAAGATGAAAACAAAAGGGAAATCAAAAAAAATCTTGAGACAAATGAAAATGGAAACACAGCATACCAAAACAAATTAGATGCAGCAAAAATTGTTCTAAGAGGGAATTTCATAACGATAAAAGCCTACACTAAGAAAAAAGAAAGGTCCCAAGTAAACAAGCTAAATTTACATCTCAAGGAACTAGAAAAAGAAGAAAAAATTAAGCCCAAAGTTAGCAGAAGGGAGGAAATAATGAAGATCAGGCAGATGAGAACTGACTAAAAAGACAATAGAAAAGATCAATGAAACTAAGATCTGGTCTTTTGAAAAGATAAACCAATAAATGTGATATACTCACATTAATAAAATGAAGGACAAAAATCATATGATCACTTCAACAGATACAAAAAAAGCATTTGAGAAAGTTAAATATCCTTTCATAATAAAACCTCAGCAAACTGGGTATAAAAGGAACATACCTCAACAAATAAGAGCCATATATGACAACCCACAGCTAACATCATACTTAGCAGCAAGAAGTTTTCCCTCTAAGATCAGGTACAAAAGAAGGATGCTGACTCTCACCATTTTTATTCCGCATGGTACCAGAAGTACTAGCCAGAGCAATTAAGCAAAAAAGAAAAAAGAAAGTATCCAAATCAGAAAGGAGGAAGTAAAACTGCCTCTATTTAAAGATAACATGAGGGGCGCCTGGGTGGCTCAGTGGGTTAAGCCTCTGCCTTCCGCTCAGGTCATGGTCTTCAGGTCCTGGGATCAGCCCCTTGTTGGGTTCTCTGCTCAGTGGGGAGCCTGCTTTCCCACCTCTCTCTGCCTGCCTCTCTGCCTACTTGTGATCTTTCTTGCTGTCAAATAAATAAGTAAAACCTTAAAAAAAAAAAACATGATATTATAAACAGAATACCCTAAAGACTCCACTAACAAAACAAAACAAAAAACTGTTAGAACTAATAAATGAATTTAGTAAAGCTGCAGGATACAAAGTCAATGTATAAAAATTGTGTTTCTATATACTAACAATGAGCTATCAGAAAGAGAAACTAAGAAAAAAATCCCATTTATAATAGCATAAAATACTTATGAATAAATTTAATCAAGGGAGTAAGTGATCTTGACACTAAGAATTCTAAAACATTGATGAAAGAAACTGAAGAACATTCAAATAAGTGGGGAGTTATCTTATGCTCATGAATTGAAAGAATTTTCTTCTCCTTGAAGTCAGAAACCAAACCCTGCTTTATAAGAAACCCTGAGTGGCCATCAGTGGTTTCTCTGTGGAGATATGTTACTAACCAATGAACCTTCCTCACTTTCTCCCCATTCCCACAACCCCTCCAGCCCTCCAGATTCCCATCGCTGCAATTCAACCACTTCAAAAATATTTTGAGGAAGGGCCCAGGTCTCAAGATGACTGGCCAGTTCCCATGAGGTACCTATCACCAGGCTCCTGGGCAGGGGCTAGAGGAGAGAGGCCAGTCATTGGCTCACAGCAGCCAGAAGTGAGTCACTGGTTGACTGGGAAGTGGGGGAAGCAGAGAGTCTCGAAGTCTGCCCAGAGTACTTCCTCCTTGGTAACATCTGGGTGGATAGGTTGGGCTCTTTGCTGGTGTCCTCACTGCCCATACTACCCAAAGCCACCCATAGGTTCAATGCAATCCCTATCAAAATTCCAAAGACATTTTTCACAGAAATAGGAAAAAATATTAAAATTCACATGAAATCACAAAAGACTCTGAAAAGCCAAGGCAATCTTGAGAAAGAAAAGCAAAGCTGGACGCATCACACTTCTTGGTATCAAACACTACTACAAAGCCACAGTAATCAAACTGTATAGCACTGGCACAAGAACAGTCACGTAGACGGATGAAGAACAGAGCCCAGAAATAAATTCGTGCATATATGGCAAATTAATTTCTGACAGAAGAGCCAAGAATATACAATGGTAGAAGGATAGTGTCTCCAATACATGGTGTTGAGAAACTTGGATAGCCTCATGAGAAAGAATGAAACTGGACCCCTATCTTATACTATACGCAAAAAGCAAATAAAAATGGACCAAATTTGACATAAGAGCTAACACCATAAAACTTCCCGAAAAAAAAAAAAAAAAAAAAAACAGCAAAAAAATATGCTTTGATTCTGGTCTTGGGAAGGATATTTTGGATTTGACCCCAAAAGCACAGGCAAGCAGGACAACATAAAAACTAAAATGCTTCTGGGGGAAAAGAAAATGCATAGCAAAGGAAAACATCAGCAAAATGAAAAGGCAACCTATGGAATTCAAGAAAATATATGCAAAACACATATCTGATAATAGGTTAATATCCAAAGTATACAAGGAACTTACACACCGCAATAGCAAAAAAAAAAAAAAAAAAATCTCATTTAAAATATGGACAGAGGAACCAAACATTTTTCCAAAACAAAATATACATTTTTCCAAATAATATATATAAACAAGTAAATAAAAAGGTACTCAGGGCGCCTGGGTAGCTCAGTGGGTTAAGCCGCTGCCTTCAGCTCAGGTCATGATCTCAGGATCCTGGGATCGAGTCCCACATCGGGCTCTCTGCTCAGCGGAGAGCCTGTTTCCCTTCCTCTCTCTCTGCCTGCCTCTCTTGTGATTTCTCTCTGCCAAATAAATAAATAAGATCTTTAAAAAAAAAAAAAAAGAAAAAGGTACTCAAATCATTCACCACCAGGGAAATACAAATCAAAACCACAATGAGATGATCCCGTCATACCTATTAGAATGTATATTATCAAAAAGACAAGAGAAAAATACTGGTGAAGATGTAGAAAAAAGAGAGCTCTCATACACTGTTGGTGGGAACATAAACTAGAACAGACACTATGGAAAATGGAATGGAGTCCTTTCAAAAAAAAAAAACAAAAATACCCTATGATCTACCAATCTCACTTCTGGGTATATATGCAAAGGGAACTAAATCAGTACCTTTGAAGAGATCTGTACTCCCATGTTCCCTGTAGCATTATTCAAAATACCCAAGTGTGGAAACAACCCATGTCTGTCAACAAATGAATGGATAAAGAAAATGTCACACACACACACACACACACACACACACACACACACAGAAGAGTATTATTCAGCCATAAAAAAAGGAAATCTTATCATTTGTGACAAGATGGATGAACCTGGAAGATATTAAGCTGGGTGAAATAATTCACACAGCAAAAGACAAATACTGTATAGCATACGTAAAATCTTTTTTAAAAAGTCAAATTCATAGAAACAGAGAGAATGACTGTTGCCAGGGTGTGGGGAGTAAGCAAAACAGGGAGAGGCTGAGAAACAGGTACAGACTCTCAGCTTTAAGATGGATAAGGTCTGGAGGTGCCTGGGTGGCTCAGTGGGTTAGAGCCTCTGCCTTCGGCTTAGGTCATGATCCCGGGGTTCTGGGATTGAGCCCCGCAACGGGCTCTCTGCTTAGCAGGGAGCCTGCTTCCCTTCCTCTATCTCTGCCTGCCTCTCTGCCTGCTTGTGATCTCTCTTGCTCTCTCTGTCAAATAAATAAATAAATAAATAAATACATACATACATCTTAAAAAAAAAAAAAAGATGAATAAGGTCTGACGAGCTACAGTGTAACGTAGTGACCATGGTTGATACTACCACGTATAACTGAAATTTGCTAAGAGCGTAGAACTCCAGTGTTCTCATTTTAAAAAACGGTAAATATGTGAGGTGCCGGTTGCGTTAATCAATTGGTGATGGGTATGCTTCCACAGTGTATATGTATGTCAAATCATCATGCCGTACACCATAAATACATTATAATTTTACTTGCCCATTATACCTAAATAAAGGTGAAAAAAATGAGCATGAATTAAAGCTTTAATTTTAAGACAAATTGAAAGCTGAGAAACTTCGTTACCAGCAAACCTGTGTAACATGAAATGCTGGAAGATCTCCTTCAGGCCGACGGAAATGGTAACATATGAAGCCTAGGCTCTATGCAGAGGAATCCAGAACACCAAAAAGGAAAACCATGTGGGCAAATATACAAAGACATTTGCCTCTTTTATATTTGTATGGGTGTATGAATACTCACTCATTCTAAACTTTTAAGAAAGATGAGTGTCTCTTTAAAGAAAATACAAGTAACAATGCATTGTGAGGTTTATAACCAATGTAGAAATATCATGTAGGAGCATAAAGGGGGGGAAGGAAATAGAATTACACTGCTGTAAGGTTTCTACATCTTTTCTGAAGAGGTATAATTTATAATTTTTATATAATTTATATCTTACAAATAATGAAATTATTTGTAAGATATAAATATATATTTCACTTAAATAATGAAATTATTTATAAGATATAAATTATACCTCATAGCAGCTACTAGGGTAACTCAAAGTATAGCTAAAAGTTAACAGAAACACTAGAAAGAAATACTAAAAAATACCTGATTAATATAAATGACGGCAGGAGGGGAAAAATAGAGGAACAAAAACAGAAGAGATAAATAGAAAACAAATACCAAGTTAATATATTTGAACCCAGTCATCACTAGTTACAATAAAAGTAAAGAGACAAACCCACCATGTAAAGAGATTGCCAGGCTGTATGTAAAAAAAACAAATGGAAATGTATTCACAAAGACATACTTTAAACATATAGGCAAAAAAAATAAGTTTTAAGTAAAAGATGAGAAAAGATAAACATAAAAAAATGTGGGAATTGTTATATTAATATCAATGTAGGCTCTAAGACAGGAATATTACCAGAAATTAAAAGGTAAGCCTTATAATAAAAATGTGTTGATTCATCATGAAAATATAACAATCCTAAATGTTTGTGTACCCTCTTAATTGGTCTTCAGAAATATATAAAGCAAAAATTGGCAAAACTAAAGAAAGAGAACACCTGAGTGGCTCAGTCAGTTACTTGTGCCTTTGGCATGGGTCATGATCCCAGAGTCTTGGGATCATGTCCCATATCAGGCTCTCTGCTTAGTGGGGAGTCTTCTTCTCCCTCTCCCCGTGTCCCTCCCCACTGCTCATGCACTCATGCTCTCGCTCTCTCTCTCTATGAACTCCCTCTCTCAAATAAATACCATCTTTAAAAAATAAAAGAACTAAAGAAAGAAAAAAAAAAAGACCCGCAATTATGGTTGGAGATGTTAATACTCTTCTCCTATAGATTGTCAGAAAAAGAAAAAATTAGTAAGCATATAAAAGATCTGAAGAGTACTATCAACCAACTGAACTTAATTGACCTTCATAAAACACTGCATCCCACAACTGTGGGATGAATTTAAAAACTGAATTTTTTAATTCCACCATAGTTAACATGCAGAGTGTTTAATATATTAGTTTCAGGTGGACAACACAGCGATGCATTAATTCTATACATTCCTCAGTGATCACTGCGTTATCTTAATCCCCTTTATCTAGTTCACCTATCTTCCTTCCCACTGTCCCTCTGGTAACCATCAGTTTGTTCTCTATACTTAAGAATCTGTTTCTTGGTTTCTCTCTTCTTTTTGTCTTTGATTATTTGTTTGGTTTCTTAAATTCCACATATGGGTGAAATCCATACGGTACTTGTCTTTCTCTGAGTTATTTCACTTAGCATTATACTCTCCAACTCCATCCATGTTGTTGCAAATGGCAAGACCCCACTTCTTTACGGCTGAATAATATTCCATTGTATATACATACCACATCCTCCCCCCATCCACTCATCTGTCAATGCACACTTTGGCTGCTTCCATAATTTGGCCATTATAAATAATGCTTCAATGAACATAACAGTGCATGAAATACTGTTTTTAAATTTGGGGGGTAAACAGGCAATAGTGTGATTACTGGGTCATAGGATAGTTCTATCTTTAACTTTCTGAGGAACTTCCACAGTTTTCCACAGTGGCTGCACCAGTTTGCAATCCCACCATTAGTGCACAGGGGTTCCTTTTCCTCCACATCCCCTCCAACACTACTTGTTTCTTGTGTTTTTGATTTTAACCAGTTCAACAGGTGTGAGTGATGTCTCACTGTAGTTTTGATTTGCATTTCCCTGATGAAAGAGCAATGTTGAGCATCTTTTCATGTGTCTGTTGGCTATCTGGATGTCTTCCTTGGAGAAATGTTCACGTCTTCTGCCCATTTTTCAATTGGATTGTTTTTTGGTTGTTGAGTTGTATCAGTTCTTCAGGTCTCACATTCAGGTCCATGATCAATTTTGAGTTTATTTTTGTGTATGGTCAAAGAAAGTGGTCCAGTTTCATTCTTCTACATGTGACTCTCCCAACACCATTTGCTGAACAGACTGTCTTTTTCCCACTGGATATTCATTTTCCCATTGGATATTCATTCCTCCTTTGTTGAAGATTAATTGGCCATATAATCGCAGGTTTATTTCTGATTTTCTATTCTGTTCCATTGATCTAAGTGTCTGTTTTTGCCCCAGTACTATACTGTTTTGATTACTACAGTTTAGATTTTTTTTAAACATATTTTTATTTTTTTATTATTTATTTGACAGACAGAGATCACAAATAGGCAGAGAGGCAGGCAGAGAGAGAAGGAGGGAAAGCAGGCTCCCTGCTGAGCAGAGAGCCCGATGTAGGGCTCCATTCCAGGACCCTGGGATCATGACCTGAGTCGAAGACAGAGGCTTTGATCCACTGAGCCACCCAGGCGCCCCCAGTTTAGGTTCTTTTTAAGTTTTATTTATGTAAGTAATCTCCGCATGCAATGTAGAGTTGAACTCAGGATCCCAAAAATGAAGAGTCATATGTTCCTGTGACTGAGGCCAGCCAGGTGCCCCAATTACTACAGCTTTGCAGTGTAACTGGTAGTCCTGAATTGGATGCTCCCAGCTCTGTTCTTCTTTCTCAAGACTGCTTTGGCTACCAGGGTCTTTTGTGGTTCCATATGAATTTTAGGATTCTTTGTTCTAGTTTTGTAAAAAATGCTATTGGTATTTTGATAGGGCTTACATTAAATGCATAGGTCGCTTTGGGGAGTATAGACATTTTAACAATACTTGTTCTTCTAATCCCTGAGCATGGAATATCTTTCCATTTCTTTGTGTTGTCCTCAATTTCTTTCATTAATGTTTTATAATTTTCAGAGTACAGGTCTTTCACCTCTCTGGGTAAGTCTATTCCTAGGTGTTTTATTATTTTCAGTGCAATTATAAATGGAATTGTTTTCTTAATTTCTGTTTTTGCTGCTTCATTATTAGTGCATAGAAATGCAACAGATTTCTGAACATGGATTTTGTACCCTGTGAGTTTACAGAAGTCATTTATCAGTTCTAGTAGTTTTTTGAGCACACACATTATTTTAAGGGCACATGGAATATTCACCAAAACCTACTTACTGCTGGGCTATAAAACAAGTCTCAATAAATATCAAAGGACTGAAATCATTTTAAGTACGCTTCTGCAACAAAGGCATTAAAATAGTAATAGGAGGTAGATACCTAGAAAAGTTGAATATATCTATAAAAGCTACTCTCACTTCTAAATAACTCATGGGTCAAAGAACAAATTAGAAATACAAATTAGTCTAACCTGTATAGCAGATGCCCACCTGCTCTGCTGGAAACTCGGATGGAATTTATACACAGAAAGTGGGTCTCCTTCTCTGTCTCTCTGATTGGAGATTTCACTCATATCCTTAGTGACTATACTTGCTTTGGGTTCTGCGTACCAGTTCTTCAGGCCAGAGAGACGATGGGTTTTCTTTTGGGGTTTTAGCTGCTCTGTGCTGGCGAGTGACTGTGGCTTCCTCTCAGGCTCAAAGCCATGATGAACAGGAAACTCCCTCCATACTCGTCCCTTCTTCTGTGTTTTGAATTTCTCCAAAGTCTTCCTGTTTTTGTTCACTCTCCAGGGCCTTTAGATAGTTATTCTGTATTTACCAGAATTCTGTATTTACCAGAATTTAGAGTTGTTTTCTGTAGAAGTGATCTGTTATGAGCTATCTCTACCACAGCTTCTTCTGCTGATCATTTTAAAAAGCAACCACAAAGTTACAGAGAAGTTGGAAATTTGGTGGGAAGAACAAATTTTTTCCTGAACCATTTGGGAGTAAATTGGCTCCATCACCCCAAATATTTCAGTGTATGTGTCCCTCAAACAAGAATAGCGTTCTATATGACTGCAGTCTGACCATTAAAACATGGATGTTAACACGAACTCACTGCTACCATCTCAGCCCTGGGACCCAACCCTGTTTTGCCAGTCATTCCATGCATGTCTTGTAATGATTCAGGTCAGAACATGAACTCCAAGTGCCCTTCAGTCTAGAAGAGTTCTCAGCCTTTCCTTAGTTTTCCTTACCATTCTGAAGATTGCAGAGGGTAGCATGTCCCCTGCTTGAGTTTATCCGATGGTTTCTGATGTTTATTGGATGACTGGGTCCAGGCTTGCATCTTGGGCAGGAGGATCACAGAAATGCTATATTCTTCACATGGCAACTTAATGGGTTGCACACAATCGTAGTTTGTCCCATGAAAGCTCACGTTGACTTTGACTGCTTGATTAAGGTGGGATCTGTCAAGCTTTCTCATGGTAAGGCACTCTTTATCCACTTTGTAATTAATAAGCATCTTGTGGAGAAAATTTGCAACTATGTGAATATCCCATTCCTTACCAGACTTTTAATTTATTCATTTGTTATTTTTATGATTTCAGGGACTCAAGATTACCTATTTGATTAAGTGGTTATGCTCCATTGTGTTAATTATGTATTTTGACTTTTAAATTGTCTCTAATGTGGCCAGTAGGAGCCCCTTCAAGCTGGTTTATGTGTACTTTTGACATGCCCCCATCATTCTTGGAGCACTTCCTTGCTTTCTGATATAAGACATTCCAAACTCATCTGTTCTTTCCCTGCTTTGGTCCTGAAATCAGCCATTTCTCCAGAAAGCTCTGGTTCCCTTCGATGGACTAAAAAAAGACCCACCTAGAGACCAAAGAGCCAATGAGATGCAAGCAACTGCTCACCACAGGCAAGGCAGGGTTTGCAGGTTAATTTGTGCTGAAGCAGAAGCGTCAAGTCTTCAGAGGAATGTAACAGAATCTAGTCTCCACAGTACCGAATTCGTAACGTTTAGCCCTGTACCGTCTAACATGCAGCCACAGCCACATGTGGCCGTCAAGCCCTTATAGTGTGGCTAGGGCAACTAATGAACTGGATTTTCCTTTGGTCGTTGTTAATTAATTTACATTTTTTAATTAATTCAGCAATTGGAAAAGTTTTAAGTATGTTTGGAACAACTCGGTATGTCAATCTAGCGTTTTAATTATATATTTTATGAAATCTAAATAGACATCAAGTATTTCCACTGTGAGCCGAATTCGACTGTAAAGTATGCATCTGGTTTTGAAGACTTAGTACACAGAATAGAACGCAAGATAACTTATTGTCAATTTTTAATAGTGGTAACACATTGAAATAGTGTAATATTTTGGCTATATCGGTTAAATAAAAATACTATTCAAATTAAAAAAAAGAAATACAAATTACTGCAAATGATAATGAGAATATAACATGTTTGAATTTGTGGGATGCAGCTAATGTAGTCCTTAAAGGAAAGATAAAGTAGGGGCGTCTGGGTGGCTCAATCAGTTAAGTGTCCAACTCTTGATTTTGGCTCAGGTCATGATCTCTAAGTCAGGCTCTGCACTAGGCGTGGAGCCTGCCCAAGATTCTCTCCTACCCTCTCCCTCTGCACCTTCTCCCCACCCTTGTGTGCACATGTGGGCACACACACGTTCTCTCTCTCTCTCTCAAAAATGTAAAGTGGTTCTTGGGTGGCTCAGTCTGTTAAGTGTCTGCCTTTGGTGCAGGTTGTGATCTCAGGGGTCTTGGGCTCCCTGCTTGGCAGGGCTGCTTCTTCCTCTCCCACTGCCCCCCCCCCCACATTTGTGCACTCTCTTTTTCTCTCAAATAAATAAATAAAATCTGTAAAAAAGGTAAAAAGAAAAAGAGAGAAGAAAAGAAAAGGTATAAAAAAACAATGATCTAAGGGGCTCCTGGTCAATTAGTTGCGCATCAGCTCTTGGTTTTGGCTCATCTCAGGGATCTAGCCACATCTGGCTCCCGGCTCAGCAGGGAGTCTGCTTGAAGATTCTCTCCTTCTGCCCCTCCCTCCACTCTTGCTTGTATGTACACTCTTTCTCTCTCTCTCTCAAATACATCAATCTTTTTTTTTTAAAAATCAATGATTTAAGCTTCCACATTAAGAAGCTAGAAAAGAAGGGCAAATTAAATCCAGCATTAATGGTAGTAAACACAAATAAAGACAAAAATCTATGAAATACAATACAGACAAGTAGTTAGAGAAAATCAACCAAGGCAAAATTGACTCTGGAAATACAAATACTTGTTGAATGCAGGAATTCCATATGTAAGTAGATACTGACTACATAATTAACATCTATGCATATTTGAAAGTTTTCAAAATTAAAATTTTCAGAAAAAAAATGACAACTTATAAATGTTGACTCTTACAGCAGCTGATCAGTTATAATAATTCTGTGTATCTTTACATATTTATTAATCTTCTAAAATCCAATATACATTTTATAACATGCAAAATTAAAAATGTCTGTTTCAAACATAACACGATACATAAAGGCTGAGTACTCTATGACCTAGAATAAAGATCTAAAGATTCTGACATCCAAGTTTTCCTAAGGAAAGAGGTGGAGTCAAATTATTATCAGCCTTATAGTGCACAAAACCTTCTCCCCAACACACACATAGAATGGACAACCAGCTGTTGAGAATCTGAGGTAGGCAGAACAATGGTATCTTCAATGACTTCTCCATCCTATCTCCATCCTAGCTTCCAGAATCCATGGCTATATTACTTTCTATGGCAAGGGGACTGTGATGATGTGATTAAATGAGGAACTGCAGTAGTGGATTATCCTAGTTTATCTAGGTGAACCAAATCCAATCACGTATGTTTTTAAAAGCAAAGAATCTTTCCCAGGGGCACCTGGGTGGTTCTGCTAGTTAAACACCTGACTCTTGATTTCAACTCAGGTCACAATCTTAGGGTTGTGAGATCAAGCCCTGTGTTGGGCTCCACATTGGCCATGCAGCCTGCTTAGAATTCTCTTTCTCTCCCATCTGCTCTCTTTCTCTCCCTCTGCCACTCCCCTATCTCTCTCCCTTTCTCTTAAATAAATATTAAAAAAATAAGCAAAAAATTTTTCCTGGCTGTGGTCATAAAGAGATGTGACTACAGAGGAAAAATCAGAGAAATTCAATGTTACTGGCTTAGATGGTATAGGAAGGGAGCCAAGCAAAGGAATTTATGTGGCCTCTAGAAACTAGACAAAGCTCTTACCAGAGCCTCTGAAAAGAAATGCCGTCCTACTAACACCATAATTTTATCTCAGTGAGACCCATGCTAGAGTTCTAACCTTACATCTTCTCTTATATAAGTCTGTATGGTTTTAGTCACTGTCTGCGGTAATTTTGTTTCAGCCACAAGAGGAGACTAATATAAAATTCTACATATATGAATAGGCAGTTAATGTCTACCAGAGATTTAAGGAAATCCCATAATAGGAAAAAAGAGGCCCAAATTAACAAAATGGTAAGTGCATCTAGGGAAAAAAAAATATGCAGTTAGAAAAAGTATTGAAAACAAAGAAAAACTCTTTTTTTTTTTTAAGATTTTATTTATTTATTTGACAGACAGAGATCACAGGTAGGCAGAGGCAGGCAGAGAGAGAGGAGGAAGCAGGCTCCCCACTGAGCAGAGAGCCTGATGTAGGGCTCGATTCCAGGACCCTGAGATCATGACCTGAGCCGAAGGCAGAGGCTCAACCCACTGAGCCACCCAGGCGCCCCAAGAAGAACTCTTAAAAATGAAAAATAACAGGAAGACAAGCTCAAAGAAGGGCTGAATGAAAGTTGAAGAAATATCAAGAGAGATGTGAGATAATGAAATAGAAGATGGAAAAGAAAATTAGAAGATTGGCCCCAGAGGTTGAATATCTGAATAAGAAAAGAAGCAAAAATGAAAACAAAGAAAAACAAAGAGGAAGAAATCAAATATATCAAGAAAAACTCCTAGAGATGAACCATGAGAGACTATGGACTCTGAAAAACAACCTGAGGGTTTTGAAGGGGCGGTGGGTGGGAGGTTGGGGAACCAGGTGGTGGGTAATAGGGAGGGCACGTATTGCATGGAGCACTGGGTGTGGTGCAAAAACAATGAATACTGTTAAGCTGAAAATAAATAAATAAATTAACTAATTTAAAAGAAAAGAAAAACTCCTAGAACTACAACGCAGGAGTTTCAAGACCGAGAGAGGCCATCAGATGCACAGGATGTGGCTGAAAAGAGACTCATCCCAAACCAAGACCCAGAATTTCACCACACTGGTGACAGAAAAGACCCAAAAAAAGCTTCAGAGAGAAAAACTGGGTTTCATTCAAAGTATCAGGAATCAAAGGGGGATCAACAGCACACTAGAAGCCAGAAGACAATGGAACAACATCTTCAAAACACAGGGAGACAATTTCCAGATTATAATTCCATACCCAGCCAACCTACACTCAAGCTCAAGGGCCAAAGAAACACATGCAGACACCCAAGGTTTCAAAATTTACCTTTCACGGACACTTTCTCTGGAAACCAATGGAGAATTTCCCCACCAAATTAGGAAGAGGACAACATGATTCTCATGGCACAGGGAATCCAAAACAAAACAGAGAAGGAGAATAAGTCAACAGCTGGACAGTAGATCTAGATCATGGCATGTCAAAAAGTTCTGGTAGTCACTTCTCCCACAAGATGAACCATTAAAAATTACAGGTATCTCCCACCTTCCCAAAGTTTAAATTATACAAGGTCACTTTTACGAAAGCCGTACATTAGTACGCATTTGTTGCTAACTGATGGAAATCTGAAGAGGATTTTCCCTTTGACAACAGAAGTAGAAAAGTGAAAAAAGCATTAAGCATTTGTTTTGTAGCAAGCAATGGGGAGGCTGCGTACAACCGAACGGTGACAGTGGCGCCACCAGGCGCCTTCTCTGGGAACTACATGAGTATCTCAGCATCAGGCTGCCAAAACTGTGTCTGAGCATCTACACTTTATTGGGATTTATTTTGTGCGTTGTTAGTAAGTTGTGTCCTTAGTCATCAGAACAATCTAGGACAGATTATTTTTGGGGTCCGGGCTCACTAAAAAATATTTCCATATAAATTAATGGTAACTGGCTCTTTGCTTTTTGCCATTTCAGCTTCTGTAAGTTTTTATAGGAAAGATGTTTTTGGATAGGGGTGGGAAACCTAAAATGTCATTAAGAATGTCTTGTTTGTGGGACGCCTGGGTGGCTCAGTAGGTTAAGCCACTGTCTTCAGCTCAGGTCATGATCCCAGGGTCCTGGGATCGAGTCCCGCATCCAGCTCCTTGATCGGCAGGGAGCCTGCTTCTCTCTCCGCCTCTGCCTGCCACTCTGCCTGTTTGTGCATACTCTCTCTCTCTCTCTCTCTCTCTCTGATAAATAAATAAATAAATAAATAAATAAATAAAATCTTTAAAAAAATGTCTTGTGTGAATTGATTGAGAGAGGATTTATGTAACTGGTTTATAAATAGTGATAAATATATAGGAAACTAACTAAAAACAAGAAAGCTGTTATTAATCCTAAAGAAAACAAAATCTGTGCACAACCTGAAAAGAAATCATAGTATACAATAGGGCTTAGGTGTCAACAAATTTTGCCTTGTTAAAATATGCAAATACTTAAAATTTATCTAACTAAAATTGTAACATATCTCTATAGGAAGGATGGAGGGATAAGAAGTATGCATGTGTGGGTGGCGGAGGGCACATGTGAGAGACAGGTGAGTGATGTATCTACAAGCCAGGAAATGCCAACGGCTGCCTACAGCCACCTGAAGCTAGGAGAGTGGCATGGGCCAGTTCCTCCCTTGGAGCCTCGGGAAGGAACCTACCTCACTGACAACTTGATTGCAGACTCCTAGCCTCTATTTGTTTGTTAACACACCATCTGTGGTATTTTTTATAGCTGCCCCAGCAATGAATACTTTGTTAACAGCTGCCCCAGCAATTAAAGAATCTGACCAGCCATCACCGCCATCCTGTACCCGCCATCTTCCTGCCTCTACCTGAACATGAGGATATTCCCATTTTTTTTTTAAAGATTTTATGTTCTATTTGAGAGAGAGGAAGAGAACACAAGCAGGGGGAGGGGCAGAGAGAGAGGGAGAAGCAGATTCCCCACTGAGCAGAGGCTGATGCAGGACTCTATCCTAGGACCCTGGATCATGACCTGAGTTGAAGGCAGATGCTTAACCGACTGAGCCACCCAGGTGCCCCGCTCCCATTTATTTTAAAGAGCAATCCCCTAATAGCGTGACCCACACAACATACAAAAGAGAAAAGAATTACCTGCAATGGAAAGTTTAAAAAGTGGAGGGCACTTAACAAAGCAAAAACTGTACTCAAATTGCTAAATCGTGCCACTGTAAGGGTAGGAAAATATCAAAACCAAAGTGAGGCAGACTTTAAGGTGCTAGGATACCTGAAAAGATATTTTACTTTCTCTTATAATCTCCTCAGTAGGGTTAATATTTACTTAAGAGTCCCACGTTTCAATGCTTTATCGAAACTGTTCCCTTACAATATGCTTTCTAAGGGTTTTATTGAAATTGCCTTTTTGAAACAGTCAATGAGTGGCGGCTGATTTTATTCAGGCACCAAAAGGAAACAACGTGCTGCAGAATTTATTCCATTCAGCCTTGAAAACCTGAAATGCATCATCTATCACAGACTTACACTTCTTCCTAATGAAAAAAAGATGCTTCTTCATATATTTTAGGAACAAGTACTCTGAACACTCAAATATTGGAAGAAAGAGTCTACCTCAAAGAGTGGAGCAATCCCTCCACTGGCAAGATTTAAGTGGGATGTTAAGAAAGGGTCATCTGAAAAGGAATCATGTGTTTATTAGAATGTTAGAGTTTTCAAGTTTTAAATCACAAATCATTAATAGGTTGTGAAATAAATATAATGGATTATGACTAGTGTATTATGACTAGTATATCTGTATATATTTGAATTTAATGAAATGGAATAGAACAGAAAACTGCGGGGTGAAAAGCATGGCTTATATGCAAGGGCCAATTCATGCAACTTTCACTCATATTTTATCTTATATATCACGTATTTGTATATTATATTTATATATTATACACACATACACACAGTTAGTTACCTGTGTACTGGGTTGTGATGCAAACTCTGTTTCTTACTATGGGGCACATTCAAAAAGGTTTGAAAAGGGTGACCTGGATGTCAAACAAGCAGCCAGCCAGATGCATCCTCCAGGCAGAGAGGACCTGGGCCCAGGGCCCGCTTCAGTGGGTGGAGCTTGGTTGAGACCTGGCCACCCAGAGCACTTTCCAGCACAGGGCCAAGCCAATTCTGTGGGAAATCCCACTGTGAGATCACCAGGAAGGAACCCAGAGCACCAGCTCAGTCTGGTTGAAAGTAGAGGGCAGAAGGTACTGTATGATAAA
Organism: Meles meles; assembly: GCF_922984935.1. NCBI lineage: Eukaryota > Metazoa > Chordata > Mammalia > Carnivora > Mustelidae > Meles > Meles meles. Next base: position 17,206,729 of record NC_060070.1, read on the forward strand.
GGCAGACAGAAAACACCCAACAGAACCAGGCAGTCATTTCAGGAATGGAAATTAATTTTATCACTATGCAGAAAAACATCTCTCATCCTCCCCAAAGTGATTCTGTTTAGCTTTGAAGCCAACTACATTCAAGAGACACAATAAAATAATGCCTATGAACAGTGGTCTGTATCAGTAATTTTTTTTTAATTTCATGTCCTTGGGACATAATTTCAGAGTACTTCTTAAAAAGCAGTTTGGCAGTAAAGTGGAAAAGTCAGTTTAGGATTTTTCTTTGTGAATCGTAAAAAAAATTTGCAAGATGTACTATCTAATATGTTGCCAGAAAACAAAATTAATGAATAAACTAAGTTTCAATTATGAGCCAACCTTACAAGCTATCATCAACATACCATGTGCATTAAACACTCCCAAGTTTCAGTCTAGAGTTAAGTCATTTTGAAAATAAAAGTTGACCTCACCCCAAAAACTGAATGCAGTCCCATCCTTGAACCTTTTCTGACCAATGACAGGCCGTGGTAAAAAAAAAAAAAAAAACCCAAGAGGAAAAAATTCAAACTGGATTCAGTAATATTCAAATCTCTCCTATGTCAACGAGTTCTCCAAAGAAGGTAAAACAGCAAATTCCATTTGGTTTTTCAAAATTATGGCCAAAAGTTTAGGGCAGGAAGATATTAAAGTTAATATAAGGTTTTCACAATATCTGTGGATTTATTCTTATCTTCTCCTTTCCCCAGATTTTTTATTCTAAGAGTGAATTTCCTGTACATGAATCACAGAAGGGAACTCAAAATTGCTCACTCCGTTGTTACAAGCCCGAATGGTTACCCACGCTTCCTCAAGAATCTCTTCTCTTTTTCTAACTTTAAAGAAACAGGAGGATTCTCTCAAGTTGATGCTTTCCTCCTGGAGTGCCGCCTGCGTAATTTTCCATTTTGGCTTCAGCTTCACAAAGTAACATGAAAACACCCATGTGGCTGTAACACCCTGTCAGGCCCTTACCTTTTCTTTTCACTCTTCTCTTTTTGCTATTCATTTATTTACTGTGGTAGCCCTACATTAATTAAATCTGACCTGCTTTGAACTTCCCTTCTACATTTTTCTATCACTCACAGAAGTTATGTATGTTGTACTTGAAAGCAAATTTTATACTTGATAAAATCTTTTTTGCGGTGACTTTATTTTTTAAAGCCACAATACACTTATGGCAAACAGGAAGCAGCTAAAAATAACTCTGGAGAGTGGTGAACTCAGTATCTCCTCTTGGGTTCATCGGCACTTTGTACCTAGTATATCCAAAACCGAACCCTTTATTAGCATTCCCCAACAGTTCCACGTGTTGCCGTCTCACCAAAAGGTCTCATTATTTTCTCAGCATCCCATGAAGAAATTCCTTTGTCTTCTTTGTCCTCCAATCCAGTTGTCAAGTCTTAGACACATGAATTCTTATGACTTTCTGGAACCCAGAACTTCTTTCCATTCTCAGAGCCCTTATTCCGGGCTCTCATCTGTATAAACACAAAAGGCCTAATTGGTCTTTCTGGTTTGACCTCTACAATCTACTCTCCACATGTGGTCAGAGACTCTTCCTGAAACACAAGTCTATCACACGGAGAAAACAGCAGCCATTTTATGTCTCCCGAAGAGAAGATAGTCACTGCCCACGCTTGTCAGAGTGATCACAGCAGTCGGCTGCAACTCGTCGGTCTGCAGGAAGCAGCAAGGTTAGAAGAGCTCCCCAGCTACTCCCTAAGCACACAGTCAGCAGCCTCCGGACTGCGGGGAGCTGCACAGGCCAAAGGTCCCAAAGAAAAATTGTAACAAAAATAGATGGAGGAGAAATAGCATATTTAAAAAAAAAAAAAAGGCTTAGTTAACCTTTGCAAAACAAGCAAGCCTGAACTTGTGCCTAGAGATGCACACCTGAATGAACAATAAAGAAATACAGGGGCAGAAGGTCTGAGGTCAAGGTGGGCTCTGTGAGGACAGATGGAGCTGGGATTGGGATGGGTGCCCAGGGAGGGGCTTCTCAGGGGGGCAGACAAAGAGCTATTTCTTGGCCTGTGCTGTGGTGACAAGGGAGTTTCCTTTAGTTGCTTTATTAAACTACACACATGTTCATATGGCATTGTTTCATTTTGCATTGAAAAGATTAGAACAAAAAAAAAGAAAAGAGTAGAACACACACACACATACACACACACTCAAACTGGATCATGTCACTGTCCTATTAATACCCTTCAATGGCCTCAGGGTGCTTGTAAGGAAAAGTACAAGCTCCTTTCTTCACATGGTAGACAAGACCTTGTGGCACCTGGCTCTCTACTCAAAGCCTCAACAATGACTAGTTTCCTCCCTACATTAAATTTTCAGTTCCTGAAAAGAAGTGTGCTTTCTTAGGTCATGTCACTTCAAACATAAGTTACCACCATTCAAAAAAATCAAATGCACTCTCTTTCCCCTTCACTTGGCTGATTCCTGTTCATCCTTCAGGCCGCAGTGGGAAAGTCTTCCCCAATGCCTTAATGTTGGGTGAAGTACCCTTCCATCTACCCATTACACATTGTACTTTCCCAATCACAGCATTTCTCATCTGCTTTCATATTTATTAGTGGCTATCTTCCACGGGTCAACAACAAGGCAAGACGTAGAACTTGCCCTCAAATTTACATATCCCCAATTCCTACCACAATGCCTAGAACAGAATAAGTACAAAATAAACATCAATAAAATGAATATACACATCCATTTATGATAAATGAAAATTACCTTTGTTGGCATCCATTTATAAGAAAACAAAATACGAGCGAAGTAATAAAGATAACAATAACATTATGCTAGATACTCTTCTATTAACTCATTTAATGCTCTAAATACTATGACATCAGTATTACATTTATCATCAATTCATATGTGAGGAAACTGAGCCACAGAGAAGCCAACTAACATGCTCCAGGTCACAGAGCCCATAAATGGGATGAGAACACGGCAATCTGCCTCCACCGTCCTTGCTCTAATTCCAATAAACTATCACCTCCCACTACCCAGCCAACATCACTACCATACCTTTCAAAGACTGAAGCAAGTGGCTTTAATGGGAAAAAACAGAAAACTGAACAAATTTCTACTGAGGTTAGCTGACAGGGAATAGCCACAAATATGATATGCATATTAAGATGCTGGATGCCAGGGCGCCTGGGTGGTTCAGTGGGTTAAGCCTCTGCCTTCGGCTCAGGTCATGATCTCAGGATTCTTGGATTGAGCCCCGCATCGGGCTCTCTGCTCAGTGGGGAGCCTGTACCCCCTCTCTCTCTGCCTGTCTCTCTGCCTACTTGTGACCTTTCTCTCTCTGTCAGATAAATAAAAAAAAATCTTAAAAAAAAAAAAAGATGCTGGATGCCAAAATTTGAGGATCTGGAAAGGAGAGAATACCGGTGCATGGGCATTTCCAAGAGCAGGTAATCTGACTCTGCCGGCAAACCGTGCACTGAGATACCAAATCCTGACATACCTTTTACTGGCCTCCAGCTGGGCCAAGGAACAATACCTCTGTGATTACAGGCAGGCGTTCGGAGCAACAGCGAGGCAGACACTTACACATGTCCACGCTGCACAAGGTACCAAATCTGATGCAAAGTTATAAACAGATCCAGGACTTTAGCTCTGGGTAAGCACAGACTTTCAATCAAAATGAACTCATGCATTCACTCATTTATTAGCATATTTGTGACCATATATGGCTTTCAGGACTCAAAAGTAAAAAATGATGATGGTGCTGCCCTCAATGAGCTTATGTGGGGTAGGCAAACCAAGAACTCTGGTACGAGAATTCTAGTACAAAAAAGAGAATTCTAGTACAAACAAGAACTCTAGTACAGGCAAGACACCCTAGAAGAAGTTTGCATGGTTCTCTTGGCATATCTGAATCACACCAGATAAGGTATGGGTAGAAGTTAGAGGCCAGGATGTTTCCAGATAAACATTTTTTGGGGTCTCCATCTTGAAGCTATATACTCCTGATTCGAGAATCCAACAGTAAATAGCCCAGTTACTACTGCAAACTGACAAGTCACATGAGAAGTAGTAACTGTGGAAACTGAGAAGGGTAACGGGCTAGAGAAAATCTTACAGAGGAAGAAGGCAAACTGGATCCTGAAGTCCAAGGAGGGCTGAAGGGAAAGGAGGAAGGAGAGGGACAGACACAGCTGGGATTCCTGCAGACAGAAAGCTGACTGCACTGCTATACTGTAAACTTACTGCCCCAACACTCAGGGCAGAGTTGAAAAAGTCAGCACGTGTGGCCCAGGTGGACCACGGGGGAGATGCACATTAATGCCTGTCAGTGAAAAGCTTAAAGCACTGAAATCACAAAATTCTGGGAAAAATAAGACTTAAAAAAAAATCTGTAAGCTTGGGATAGGGGCATGTTTTATGATGCTGATGACCACAGGTTGATCATTTTTTTGACACCTAAAAATACTTTCTCCTGAAGAGCTCACCCACATTCAACAATGACACAAACAAGAGCAAGCTGCAGGCACAGAGTGGCAAGGAAGGAGAAAAATGGCCTGAGGTCAACAGTGTAGCAGCAACAATGCAGAAGCCACAGAACAGGTGAAAGCGGATGACAATGAACTTCCATGAGGAACAGATATGGCCAGGAGGCCCAAGTAAGTATAACAATGAATACGCAGCAAGATACCTACCGCAGGTATCTCTGAGCCTTTGTGATGACAAGGGGGACAGAGGGCTTTGAAATTCATCTGTCTACACAGTTGGTTGGTATCAACAAAGAGAGACAAATAACGCGGATGGAAGAAAGACTGACTTTACCAAAAGACAGGTAAAAAGTTAATTATCCTCTCTCTCCTCTATTCTCTCCCACATCTGGGCATCACCGTGCAACCAGTTAACCCAAGACAAAAACCAAATGCCATTTTTTAAAACCTCCCTTTCCTTAAATTTTAGTGTGTCTCAGAATCACAGGGGGACTTGTTAAAAAGGACAGGTTACTCGGCCACTCCAAAAGAAGGAGATTCACTGAGTCTGTGTAGGGCCCAGGAATCTGCCTTTTTAGAAATGTACGTTATCTCGCATCAGTCAGAATGGCTAGTAACAAAGAGACAAGAAATAGTAAGTGTTGGGGCTCCTGGGTGGCTCAGTGGGTTAAGTCTCTGCCTTTGGCTCAGGTCATGATCTCAGGGTCCTGGCATTGAGCCCCACATCAGGCTCTCTGCTCAGCGGGGAGTCTGCTTCCCTCTCCCCGCCGCCTGCCTCTCTGCCTACTTGTGATCCCTCTCTCTGTCAAATAAATAAATAAAATCTTTAAAAAAAGATACATGTATCCCGTGTTTATTTTAAAATTATTTGCAATAGCCAAGACCTGGAAATAAGCAAGTGTCCATTGACAGATGAATGTATAAACAAAATGTGGCATATATATATGTGGAATATTATTCAACCATCAAAAAGAATGAAATCTTGCCATTCTTGACAACACAGATGGACCTAGAAGGTATTATGCTAAGTGAAATAAGTCAGACAGAAAAAGACAAAGTACCATATGATTTCACTTACAACACAATCTAAGGAAAACGAACACAAATTAGCATATACACACCAAAAAAACCAGAAATAGACTTATAAATACAGAGAACTGATACGTGCCAGAGCTGGGGGTGTGGAGGAATGGACAAAATAGATAAAGGGGGTTACGAGGTATAAACTAGAAGTAAAAACAGCAAGTCAAAGGGATGGAAAGTATAGCACAGGGAATAGAGTCAATAATATTATAATAACTTTGTACGGTGACAGATGGTATAACTACACTCATCACAGTGAGCATTTATTAACTGATACGCTTGTTCAATCACTATATTGTACACCTGAAACTATTACTGTATGTCAACTATACTTCGATTAGAGAAAAAACCCTAACCCACTGGTAACCACACTTGTTATAAATGAATTGGACTTGTAGTATGATTTTTGCAGATATGAAATAAAGACAATTTTTAAAATTTTTTTAAATGATTTTATTTATTTGACAGTGATCACAAGTATGCAGAAAGGCAGGCAGAGAGAGAGGAAGGGAAGCAGGCTCCCTGCTGAGCAGAGAGCCCGATGCAGGGCTCGATCCCAGGACCCTGGGATCATGACCCAAGCTGAAGGCAGAGGCTCTAACCCACTGAGCCATCCAGGCGCCCCAATTTTTAAAATTTTTATTACTTATTTTAGTAGGCTTCATGCCCAACATGGTGCCTAAACTCAAGATGAAGAGGAAAAGAGTCAATTTTTAACTCCCCCTGCCCAAAAAAGGATATTTATAGAATTCTGATGAAAAAAGCACACTGGGGCTCCTGGGTGGCTCAGTTGGTTAAGCCTCTGCCTTCGACTCAGGTCATGATCTCAGGGTCCTGGACTGGAGCCCCACACTGGGCTCCGTGCTTAGCAGGAAGCCTGCTCCCCTCTCCCTCTTTGCCTGCCTCTCGGCCTACTTGTGATCTCTCTCTGTCAAATAAATAAATCAATAAATCTAAAAAAAAAAAAAAAAAAAAAAGCAGCACACTGTGAGACAAAGTGTCTCAAATGCCATCAATCTCCACGCAGATTCTCTGTCCTAAGTCACTCCTTTGTCTTTCCACCATCACTGTCTTAATTATGGTCTTCACTTCCTCCCCGGACTGATACTAAGAGCTTCTACCTAGTTCTCCCTCCTCCTGATTCCTCTCCTTCCAGGCCATCCCACACACAAATCTTCCAAACCACCAGCTTATGTAGGATAAACAATGATCTGGCAGCCCCTAACAATGTCTCCTCCTGCTGTCCTAATGCTGCGTATCGACACCGGAAAGGAAAGGGGCGGACGGATGAGAGGCTGTTGAGCATGGCTGAAACAAGCCCCCTTAATGGATATGGCAGAAGGAGGTGAGGAAATAAAAAAGCCATTTTGAAGATAACTAATGTAAAATGAACTTCCCAGCTTATAAGAGACCCCATGGGTGTACTCATGGCATGATTGTACTCTACTAGTTATAAATATCTGCACAGCATTAGGAAGAACCTAATGTTATCAGGACCCTAAATCTTAAGTAGTAGTAGAACTGAATGTTATTGGGCCCCTGGGTGGCTCAGTGGGTTAAGCCTCTGCCTTCAGCTCAGGTCATGATCTCAGGGTCCTGGGATCGAGCCCCGCATTGGGCTTTCTGCTCAGTGGGGAGTCTGCTTCTCCCTCTGCCCCTTCTTCCTAACTTGTGCTTGCTCTCTCTTCTCTCAAATGAACAAATAAAGTCTTAAAAAAAAAAAAAAAGAAATGAACAGTTATTTTACCTAATAGATAAAGCCAACTTAAAAGAAAATGACTATGAAGCATCATTGGAATAGAATACAGATACACAGGCAGCACTTGCCATTTAATATCTTCTCTCAAGATAAGGGGCAAGAAATGCACAAAATTCAAACCTCATGCTTAGTAAGTTTTTCATATTAGAAACACTGAAGTGCCAGATTGTTAAGACTATGTGGAACATTGGTGCTGCCCTTTTTGTATATATGGGGCGATGGACTCTGACTTAGAACCCTATCAAAAGAGGGACAAGGATTCCCCTGGCCTTAAGCACAGCTCTCTCTGGCTGCTCTGAAAGCCCCTGTTATACTTAAAAAGGAAAATGACACTAAAAGGTCAGGAGGTAGGAGAGAGAGGGTCACTCATCGCCAATACTGACTCTCAGAGTCAAACAACAAACAGATCCCCCAAAGAAAATTAACTTTGGACTTCTGTTCACTTGTGTATGATTATAGCTGCTATAAAATATCTTAAATTTGTTATTAGAAAGAAGCACTGTTAAAACTACTTTATCCTCACTTGCATTTGAAATAGATGGAGAGCCCTTTGTCTGCCATGTACTGAACTACCATACTCTAAAGGAGATGCTCATCTAATCTGCATACCCCATGCTGCCTCTCAATTAGCAACTTTTCACAAGCTTCCTCCTGCTATGGGTCCCGTGACCTCAATCCTTGCCCAGGAGTTTCATTTATTATTACGTGGCAATAACCTGCCTATTAAATAGCCTTTAAGAAGAGGATTCCCAGTGGTCAGGTTCCTAACATGTGTTTCCATAACGTTCAACAGGGGTGCCTAGCTACCTCAGTCGGGTAGAGCATAAGACTCTTAGTCTTGGGGTTGTAAGTTCAAGCCCTATATCAGGGGTAGAGGTTACTTAAAAAAATAAATAAAATAAATGCAGGATCTCTTAAAAAGAAAAAAACCTAACCATCCTAAAAAGCCTCATCGTGATCAGTTTTAGTCTCCTATTTCCAAGGATCTGAAGTAGGATAAAAGGGGATGGCTTCTTTCAGATTACAGAATGTAAAAGAGAGAAAAAGAGAGGCAAAAAGAGAGCTGGGGGAAGGGTAAAAGGAAGGATAAACAGGAATGAGAAAAAGCTGGGGGAGTTGGGGGCTGGGTATTCTGAGAGCCCAGCATTTGTTTCCCCAGGTCCACTGGATGTGTTTCCTGGAATCCAATGGTTTCCAGGTGCATTCTGGGCTAAGCCTCCCAGTCTTCGCCACTGTAAGGTCATGAGAGGAAAACCTGATCTTTTCCCTCACGGTGCTGGGGCTCCATGTGTTGGAACCCAGCTACACCCTCCCCCTTCCTTGGATTCCCAGCCTTAAGGAACGATTCAGAAACGTAAGAAGTCTGTGAAACAGCTGTAGGGAACTGTACTTGGAGCCCAGCAGGGCTCTGCCGAGAAAGACAGGCACACACTTCATTCTGGAATGTCCAGGAATGAAACGGATTGGTTCATTTCCACATGCCAGAGGCTTTTCTTTTTCTCTCTCCTTCGTTTTACCTTATTAGTTTATTTTACTTTATTTTGCAAAGGCACTCTCAGATGTCACTTTCCAGAAGTCTGCAATCCGCCGGCAAGGATTCAGTACTCAGTCAGCTGCAAACAAAAGTACAATTACTTCTCTGTCCAGAAGTTCAACTTTCTTTGTTTCCCTCACCAGCGCTGACTTCCTGTAGCTGACTGGCTCCAATGCGAGAGTGAAGTAATTTCTTTTCTCTGTGATTTATTTGCTGACCATCAGTAAGCAAAACTACTATAAAGAAAGGAGGAAAGCGCGATTCACAGTGAATCCTTCTCAAGAACACAACTCCAGAATGACAGAGCTGGTAAAACGGGGTCGTGTGTACCAAGAAGCTTGAGAATCAAGCTCCACGTTCATACCTATTTCCGCGTAATAACAACAGAGTTTTTCGTAAAACTCTGTGCCAGGTACATAATGTGAAGGGCTTTACGTGCATTATCTCACTGCACCAGAAGGATCATCCACATTTCACAGATGAAGACACTGCGGTTTACAGGGGTTAAAAAACCTGCCAAAGATGCATGGCTAATACAAGAGCAGGCTTCAAAAGCCTGCCGCCTGGAAATGCACACAGGATTAACCAGGCGCTATCAACGAGAGCTGAACATGGCCTTTTTGTTACAATCCTATCTTAAATTTCTTTTAAATGCATTCATCTCTTCATGTTAGTATGTAAAATAGCCCCAACTGAGCCCTTTTTTTTTTTTAAAGATTTTAATTATTTATTTGACAGAGAGAGAGAGAACACAAGTAGGCAGAGAAGCAGGCAGAGAGAGAGGGAAGCAGACTCCCTATCAAGCAGAAAGACAGATGCGGGGCTCGATCCCAGGACCCTGAGATCATGACCTGAGCCAAAGGCAGAGGCTTAACCCACTGAGCCACCCAGGTGCCCCCGGCTGAGCCTTTCTTAAGCGATTCAGGATCCGTAGTGTTTTCCAATAATCATTTGCGTGAGTTTTTTGCTGCTTTGGCTCGTTTTTAGTCACAGATCACTACAAGAACTTCCTAAGGACGGTAATGGCATCTATCACAAGCTTGAGTGAGACGCATGATGTACAGGGAGGCTGCCTGATAAGTACGCAAGATTCTCCTGGAAGATTAATAAGCTAGACTAGGGGACAAAGTGGCCTGAGGCTAAACCACAGATCCAGCCCTTCCACCCCCACCTGGATTTCAATGAACTTCATTTCGGAGATGCTTTATCTAGGGATGCTATAGTATTCATTCATTCATTCATTCATTCACTGGACAGAAATCTACGTAATACCGCGCTAAGAGGAAGAGGATACACGTGTGAGCTAAAGCCACAACCCTGCCTTCAGTCTGATCTGGCACAAAACAGCCTCACTGGGCGCCTGGGTGGCTCAATCAGTTACGCATGTGCCTTCCGCTCAGGTCATGATTCCAGAGTCCTGGGATGGAGCTCCACATTAGGCTCCCTGCTCAGCGGGGAATCTGCTTCTCCCTCTGCCTCTGCCCACCATCCCACCCCCCAACTTGTGTGCATACATGCTCTCTCAAATAAATAAAATCTTAATTTAAAAAAAAAAGTCTCGGGGCGCCTGGGTGGCTCAGTGGGTTAAAGCCTCTGCCTTCGGCTCAAACCACTGAGCCACCCAGGTGCCCCAAGAGTCTGTGTTCTTTTTGAACTAATGTAAGGTTTGAAGGCAGAAAGCAACCATACACATGAGAATATCCCCATATGCTAACTGACACATGCAGACCTTGCTCCAGTGACTAGGTGACAGAATATGAAAAGTGAATTCACTTAAAGTGAATTAAAATGCATTTTCTATTGTTACCAGCTCTAGACTTAGGGTCTCAGCTCATTAAGCTTTCTTCAAGTGGCTGCATCTTCAGGTCTCATCAAACCTTAATATAAAATACAGAGCCAATATAATAAAATACTCATAGTTATATAAAATACAAACCTTTATATAAAATACAAATCCTAGTTCTCATTTGGAAGACGAGATCTATAGAGGACCAAAAAATGGCTATTCATTCAAAGGTTAAAGACATTTTTGGTGGTGCTGAAAATGATTTGCCACTTTATATCTAAGTTAAAACGACATCTTTTTAAACCTGATTTTTAGACGTAGGCTAAGAACAGGCTTAAATTACTGTTAATTTTCCTGTTACGAAGAACAGACGAGCCTTAGCAGAAGTCAGAAGAACAACAGTGTGCGTGAGCAAAGTCGGGGCATCTCTGCAAAGGCAGACCAAGCACATGGACAGGACCCATCTTTCCGTGGTGCCTGATCATCGGGGGCGGGGGAAGTGGGGAGATACAGCGAGTGTAACTCGAAGAGAAGAAAGAAGTTTTGCATGCTGCTGTTTTCAATCACTACTATCCTCATGACCAGTCTTCCAGATTCCCTTTCTACTTTGCGGTACATGTCACATAAAATGGACATAAAAAGCAGGATCAGTGTATCAGACATTTTTCTTTAACTTTTCTTTCACAATGGCCCAAGAGCCTTAAATAAGTCAGTATATAGTTGTTACCTTTTAGCTCTTCACTTACAAAATACTCAAATGAACCATATTAACAAATTTGTATGCACGCGTATCTCAGATGGACTTCTTTGTATTACCAGACAAAAGACACATCACTGTGTGTCACTGTGTGACACATTCCACTAAGCCTTCCTCACTGACCTTCCCATCAGATTCTTATATGCATTAAAAAAGGGCCCTCGGGAGCATATCTGAGCATTTTCATGGAACAAAGCCAAAAGGGAAATTTTATGAGTTAAACAGATGTTCTAGTTTAGAGAGGCATTGGAGGAGCGCCTGGGTGGCTCAGTGGGTTAAAGCCTCTGCCTTCAGCTCAGGTCATGATCCCAGGGTCCTGGGATCGAGCCCCGCATCGGGCTCTCTGCTCAGCAGGGAGCCTGCTTCCTCCTCTCTCTCTCTGCCTGCCTCTCTGCCTCCTTGTGGTCTCTGTCTGTCAAATAAATAAATAAAATCTTAAAAAAAAAAAGTGGGTTAGAGAGGCATTGGAACAAAGATGAATATAATCTCCAAATAAATCCCCAATACTATTTCCTTTGAGCCCACATATACTAAATGATAAGCCAAACAGGGTCTAAGTACTGAGTAAATAACAGCAAAGCTACTTATCATTAATGTCATTATTCTTATTTACTGAAGGCTTACTAGGTGATGGGGACTGCACCAAGTACTTTCCGTTACCTTGTTTAATCCTCCCAACAAGGCTGTGAGGGAGATACTGCTGCTGTGGCCACTTTACGGATCAGGATGCTAAAGGCACAGCCCAATGAAGAACGTTTGTCTGAAGTACCATAGCTGAGGAGTGGAGAGCTGGGAGTCCAATCCAGGCCGTAATAAGACTCTGGAGTTAGGGGCGCCTGGGTGGCTCAGTGGGTTAAGCCTCTGCCTTCAGCTCAGGTCATGATCTCAGGGTCCTGGAATAGAGCCCCACATTGGGCTGTCTGCTCAGCAGGGAGCCTGCTTCCCCTCCTCTCTCTGCCTACTTGTGATCTCTCTTCCTCTGTCAAGTAAATTAAAAAAAAAAAAAAAAAAGACTCTGTAGTTAGCACTTCTCTACCGCACCAGAGTGCACACAATACAGACCTTCGCTTATTAAGTCATGAATGAAACCGATGACACCTCTCATTAAGTGATCCTTACGCTCATTTCCAAGAAGAGCGCACAGCCCTGGCTTAGGTTTCAAATACCCAAGGCTTGCACTCCTCAGTCTAGGGGTGACATATACAATTTCTTGGCTATTACTGCATCTTTGAATCCCTGGTACCCAGCCTAGTTCATGACACACAATAGATAATAAAAGTTAGTTGATTGAATAAGTGAGTGAACATAATTAAGTCACTGGTTTTAAAAGGAGTAGAAATGCCCTTCAAGGAAAATGGCAAATGTATTCAGTTTGATAAAGCCACTGCAGGAAGCTTTCTAAACAAATTAATAAGATTAAATCTTTGGTAAATAAGAGCTAGTTCTTTTTTTTTTCCCCACTGAAACCAGTATAGGTGAACTATATCCTAAGACAGTGACAACATCCACAATATACTTCTCTGTGCATTGTGGGAACATAAGAATTAGTTGATTTAAACAGACAGCTGGATTAGAAAAAACATTTGGGTTGACAAAAAGCAATTACTTCAACTATAAATCTAAATGAAAATACAAGAATCTAGGGGTTGGGTGTGGTAGCGTCTAAAAAGTTAAAATTTCCGGGGCACCTGGGTGACTCTGTGGGTTAAGCATCTGCCTTTGGCTCCAGCTATGATCCCAGGGTCCTGGAATCGAGTCCCGTGTCAGGCTCCCTGTCCAGTGGGAGCCTGCTTCTCCCTCTCCGTCTGCCCCTCCCCACCACTCATGCTCTCTCAAATAAATAAAATCTTAAAAAAAATTTTTAAAAAAAACAGAGTTAAAATTTCCATAAAATCATCTAAAAGTAGAACCTAGTAACAGTATTTGCCAAGACAAAATGTTCCAGTAGCTCCACTTTTTCTGCTAAGGTCACTTCTGGCACTAGAAACCAGATGTAAAGGTAAATTTTCCATTTCTGACATTCAGCTTTAGGAGAAAGAGGTCAGCTGTTCAGCTCTATTAAATTACAGACTGGCTTCTCAGTGACCAGATAACAACATAGAGTTATATCTATTTTTATCACTACTGTCATGAATAAAGTACTAGTCTTCTGGCAGATTTATATATACTTCCAATAACTAATAAATCTCAATTTGTAGAAATAATATGGAAATGACCAATCTTGTTTGAAGTTATTTATCCTAGGAGTCTAATCCTCCCTAATGATAGCACTCATCCAAGTTGGTATTTATACTCCTGAATGCTTTATATTATAACACTTTTTTTAAAAGATTTTATTTATTTATTTGACAGAGAGAAATCACAAGTAGACAGAGAGGCAGGCAGAGAGAGAGAGAGGGAAGCAGGCTCGCTGCTGAGCAGAGAGCCCGATGCGGAACTCGATCCTAGGACCCTGAGATCATGACCTGAGCCGAAGGCAGCGGCTTAACCCACTGAGCCCCCCAGGCGCCCAAAAATTCAGCTCAGCGGGGGCACCTAGGTGGCTAAGTCATTAAGCATCTGCCTTCAGCTCAGGTCATGATCCCAGAGTCCTGGGATCAAGTCCCACATCAGGCTCCCACCTCAACGAGAAGCCTGCTTCCCCCTCTCCCACTCCCCCTCCTTGTGTTCCCTTTCTCGCTGTGTCTTTGTCAAATAAATAAATAAAATCTTAAAGAAAAATTCAGCTCTGCTATGGATTTAATGGCGACTCTTCCATAATCTTCTTCACTAGGAAATTTCAGAAAATCCTTCAAACTCTATAAGCAAATAGCATTTTTTATCATTTTGGCAGAAATTTAGGAAAGATTAAATTTTGTTATCACATTCACAGAATTCAGAAAGGTTGCAAAAGACCATTCTTCACTCCTGTGATATGTGAGATGTCACGCATCACAGCATTAAATGCATTCACTGATTTTTCTAAGCATTCAAAAATGAGCTTCCTATAGCCCTATAAAGAAGGAGCTTCTGTAATTGTAAGACACGATTTCACAGAGTTTGTCATTTTTTTGGTGCAATTGTACCATACATACGTATTAAAACACAATTTGATTAAGAATACCCACAGAATCCCTAATCAACCCACCACCCCGTATCTTTTTGGAAGTAGGCGGACATATTCATTATGAACAAATAAAACAAATTTAAGCTAATCAAAAAGGGACAGCAAGTTTGTTTCCAAATCTTAGGACATCTGAAGATAAATTACTATGTAGTTAGAATCCCTCACATAATTAATTATACAACAGGTTTTCCTACAGGTTTGGGCAGTTTGGTAGTTACTGGATAAGATCTTGTTTATAAATCGCCAATTAATCCTATCACAATCCTTTTTAACTCCTAATTGTCATAAAATTTAAATAAATCTTAATTAACTAAAAATCTCCTGCAGGCAGAGGGTTTTAACCACTTGGGGGGCAGTAAGAGCCTAACGCCAGAGGACCATAACACATGCTTGTTAAACATGGAGGAAAGAATTCTCAACAATCGAGATAATAGTATTTACTCAATGCAGCAAATTATGTTTTCTTTGGTTGGGTCATATCTAAATATTTTCCTGCTAACTTTAAACATGGACATGACTGGGTCTTTTGAAACTATGGACCATTCATAAGCCACTAACACCACAAATAACAAGGAACCCCACCCCTTCACTCACTCACGTATGTGAAAATCTGGCCTCTAAGATTTCATTGTGTATAGATTCTTTCTTTAAATTGCAGAGTTAATACAGTAAGAAGAAAAGACAAAAATCTACCAACTAGGCTGAGCTGCCATCCTCTCCATGTAGTCTTTGGCCATGTCTCGGGCTTCGATGTTCTCAGGATACAGCACGCAAAACATTGCCAAGGCGCCCAGGTTGTTGCCGTAAATTTCATTCCAGCGAGCGCTGTAGTCCTTGGGGTCCCAGGGAGGAAGATACTCCAAGGGGCTGGACAGCATGGTGTGCACAGCCTCGGTGAGCCGGGCGGCGATGTGCTCGTGGGAGCTGGCCGCCCGAAGCTGGAGCTCTGCAACCTCCGCCCTGGAGAAGTACAGCATGGGGTGGCTGTCGTAGTTGGCATTGGTGAAGGGAATCATGACTTCTGGGTTCTCGTCGGTGATGTAAGCCGACACAGAGCAAAACAAATATATGAAAAACACACTGGGAGCCCCCCGTGTGTGAGTCCTCATCGTGGCATCAGATCTCCAAATCTCCGAGGCAGCCAAACCATCTTCGAAAGATCCTACGGGAGGAGAAAGAAAAGGGGACGTCAACCAGGGGAACAGGACAAAGTAGGAAAGACAACCTTGCTTACTGGGAGAAGGTCTAAATATTAAAAACTAAAGCTTATCCATTTAGATTTTTTTTAAATTACAACAAAAATTTGAACTAGGAAGAGACTTATGAAAACCTAATAATTTACACATGAATAAAAGATACACCATAAGGAATACGGTCAATGATACTATAATAGCATTGCCCAGTGACAGACAGTAGCTATACTTAGCGTGAACATAGCATAATGTACAAACTTGCCAAATGTCAAGTTGTGCACCTGAAACTAATATAACATTGTGTGTCACCTATACTCAAACAGGGGTGGTCTGGGGAGCTCAGGTGGTTAAGTGTTTGCCTTCAGCTCAGGTCATGGTCCCAGGGTCCTGGGACTGAGCCCCACACGGGGTTCCCCACTCAGTGGGAAGCCTGCTTTTCCCTCTCCTTCTCCCTTTCTCCCCACCCTTCACTCATGTTCTCTCTCTCTCTAAAAAACAAAATCTTTAAAAAAAAAAACAATAAAACTACATTCAAATAAAAATATCTAATAATTTGGGGCGCCTGGGTAGCTCAGTGGATTAAGCCGCTGCTTTTGGCTCAGGTCATGATCTCAGGGTCCTGGGATCGAGCCCCGCATCGGGCTCTCTGCTCAGCAGGGAGCCTGCTTCCTCCTCTCTCTCTGCCTGCCTCTCTGCCTACTTGTGATCTCTCTCCCTGTCAAATAAATAAATAAAATCTTTAAAAAAATATATCTAATAATTTTATTGATTAATTAATCAAGTAAACATGATACTTCAGACATGTATTCATGGAGGAAAACAGAACTTTGGACTTGGGGAAACCACATTTGCTCACTCACGTAGGGAAGACAAACTCTCCGTGGCATTTTTCTCATATTTTGTAACTCAAAAAAGTTTAAATCTTATGGTATTTTTTTAGACATTAGCATGAAAACCACAATAACCAAAAAAGCTGGTGGCGAAATCTTGTCTGGGAATCTGAATGGACATCAGGAAAAAAAGAGAAAATCCTGTCTTAATTATAGGCTCCATCACTCTGGCTTCTTCAGGCTTCCTAACATTCTACAGTCTGAAGCAGGGATTAGGATGAATACAACTGTAAGAGTGCAAGCAGACAAAATATTATGAGTAAGTCTATATCCTCTTTGTGTCAACAGAAGGTGGGGACAGAAAAGACAAAAGCAGGGTAACAGACAGCCAAACCCATGCCTTCCCCGGACTGACATCAGCAGGGACGTATGGAAAGGCCAGACAAGGGGCTGCCGGGACTAGAAACGGACAGGGCTTCATTCAGAAGATAAAATCCCAGAATCAAAAGGCTGAAATAACACGTTGGCATTCTCCCCTTATTATCTGAAACCACTGTCTACTTTTTCATTTTGCGTGATGGGATTTTGGGTGTTACTCGGTAAGTCAGACACTGAAACCAAGCTCATATTTTCTTAACTGCTTAACTTTCTTAAAAATCCTTTTTCCAGTGGCACAGGTTAAAAGAACATCTTTCAAATACAAGGATATTTAAAAAAAAAAAAAAGAAGAAGAAGAAGAAAAAAAGAAAACAAAAAAACAAAAAACCTCAGCCTAGTCTATGTCCCACATCTGGGATAAAGCAGGCACAAAATCCCCCAGAGGAAAGTAAGGGAATTCTTAAAATTCTTCAGAGGGGAAAGGTTATAGGAAGCAGACCAGAAAAAGACAGTTTTATGTAAATAATGAACAGTAGTTTTCAATTATTAAAGAGAGAAACTGATGGAGAAAAATCAGCCTCCCCAGCTGAACACAAACTATTTTTCTAAGGAAAAGCTGCCTCGTCACACGCACAAGGAAGAAAACCAAAGATTTAACATACACCGGAGATCAGTCCCTATTCTCAACTTGCTGTATCTCCAAGAGAAAGGCAATATGGCATTACTTGCGGATGTTGCCATTAATTCTAGTATTCTTTGTATTTCTGAATGTATTTTAGACTATTATATATATAATACGAATGTATATGAATATTATATATATATGAAATTCAAGGGCAGCAATTTTGCAAAGCATTTTAGATGTATTTCAAGAGTCAAACATATTAATAAAAAAATTGGTATAGCCATGCTAAATAAAATATATAAAATAGAAATAATTCTTGGACTGTACTCGTATTATGTCTAGCACCCAAATCTTCCAGGCGGCTGGCTAGACCCTTCAAGGTCAGAGACCCGGCCAAAAGAAATAGTCCTCTGTGGTTATGTCTGAGGGGGGTGTGGTCTCTGGCAACACAGAGACATGGCTGGGTCGAAGGTAATGCTGAGTCCCCAATACCCCCACCCTCCACCCCAAGGTTTATTTTTTGCTCTATTCATTAAACACTCATATGAACAATTAAAAAAAAAAAGTCTGCCTATATTAAATGCCCCAAAGCCTAAAATCAGTTGCAGTTATCAATGCAATTAACATTGTGGAGGTTTTTTAGGCGCCCAAAGTGAGGATGAATTGGAAGTTTCTCCTTTAACTGACCCCTACATGAAGAGTATGAAAGATCTCTACTACTGGTTTTTTAATGTGTAGCTCACGTTCTAGGTGTTTGTGGGGAGGTGAGCCACATTGCTTCCCATCGCGTAGGTCACGCCTGAGTATATTTAAACAAGAAAAGTTGCTCCTGAAGCCCAGAATCTCATTACCATGTTGGTTTGGGAATCATGCCCCCTCCATATGCCAACTGTTAGTGAAACTTCCCTCCTTATTGCTTCAGATTCACCTGAGGGTGTCAGGGCAGCAAGGCTGTGAGCTACCGCACACTCAAAACCTAAATTCTTGTTGGGATACCACGTGGGCCAATGCAGAACCCCCAGAAATTCCACAGAACTATCAGGCACACAGACAGCCTGAGAAGAAAGGGCTGTAGCGTTCATCACATCACAGAGTGTGTTGCCTTCCTCAACTCACCTTGCCTCCACTCTCTTCTGAGATTAAGGCCTTTGTTGATCTATCCAAAGAGTCCATTTCTTTGGATCTAGCACATACCTGTATCACATGGAACTGGTTGGGCTTTTTTTTTTTTTTTTTTTAAGATTTTATATTTATTTGACAGACAGAGATCACAAGTAGGCAGAGAGAGGCAGGCAGAGAGAGAGGGGGAAGCAGGAATCTGCTGAGCAGAGAGCCCGATGCGGGGCTCGATCCCAGGACCCTGAGATCATGACCTGAGCCGAAGGCAGAGGCTTAACCCACTGAGCCACCCAGGCGCCCCTGTTTGGGCTTTTTATATGCTGTGCCTCACAGAAGGTGGGGCCGTAGCTTCCTCTTTGCATCGCAGGACTTAGCACTGTGCTTCACAGGGAAAAGGTACCTCATAGATGCAGGCTGAACTGAATTAACCCTTGTACTTAGGCGCTGGCAGAGCAGATGTCGTCACTAAAACGAGCAAGGAGAAAACTTATTCCCCCTTATTTGAAGCCAAAGCAAGTTTGGAATTTTTTAGAAAAAAATTTCTGCTAGTAAACTAATAGAGGTAAAGACTCACAAGGCTGAGAAACTTCTGTAGCCTAAAAGCAAATTTCAAAGAAAGAAAAGAAAAGAAAGAAATTAAATTTCAAGTTTAGCTCAAACTTATTTTAAACTGATAACCTAAAGGGAGACATCTGCCATCTTAAATCTGTCCAGTAAATCACCCTGAAAAACCCCCACATTTCCAGTCTTTGGATTTCCCCTTCTACCCTCGGCATTCTGCGTACCACTCTGTAGAGAGAAGAGCTGAAGTTACATGAAAGGAGAGATTCTCACGATCATTTTAGGTGGGCCACAGATGGGACAGGTTTTATGCCAACTTATTTCAATGGGAAAACCATCACTGGTACATCTAACCGGAGATTTCAACAGAAATCTAAAATATATAGTTTCTGTTTAAAACACATTTACATTTAAAAGTTAAAAAAAATGGATAGGGCAAAAATTGCTGAAAGTAGTAGGTGAATGACTAAAGTTTGGGAGATGCTGAAATGCTAAGTGAAACAATGGCCACTGAGTTTACCAGAAGGGCCAACTCTGACTCTCCCACTGCCCCCCCCCCCCCCACGGAACAAGTCTGTACTTTCAGATGTCTGTGGGTGATCTCTCAAGCCACTCTCCCCCTAGTTCATGTTCATGTGTTGCAGACACAGCGGAGCACTGCTGGGTCCCTTAAATCTTTAGGGTGCACTCAGTCCAGCTCAAGAGCATGGCATTTTCAACATGGCAACATCACGGGCAACTGCCCATGTGGTACCTGCCACTAATATTTCAGTTTACCTATAATTCAATTCTCGGGATGTTTCTGAATGACTCATATGGAGCCTCATTTCCCCTAAAAGCCTTTTCTCTTCTCTTCCACTATAACACAGTAGTTTGTGTTATCTGGTTTTCTTCTCATTCTTCTGTCTCACTCTACACAGCTCTGAAGGCAAAACGTTCCTAAATTTTCACCTAATCAATGAGTACAGTATAGTCATTTACGAATTACCCTGTCACTACCAGATAACTGAGACAGCAATTTGATCAACCCCCTGCCTGAATGCCCAGGCCGTCTCTGCAGCAGTCCAACTTGGACAGTAGGCTTACACCAAGTCAAATATTACAAAAAGCATTTAACAAGATGCCTGAATTCTAATTATTTTAAGTAGGTCCTCACAAAGCAACAATAAGCCTAAAGTTATTTTGCTTTAATCCTGGTTCCAACAATCCACTGTAGCTATTATGATTGCTGACACACAGAAATTTTGGTGAAACACTTTTCACATATTTGATCTTTTACTTTATGATAACCTGATGTGACAAACAGTACTAAGAGTTAGTGTCTACTGATACTCTAACTGTATCTTAGAGGAAGAACTAGAACCCATGTCTTAAATCCTAAGCCAACATTCTTTTCTTTAACCAAATTTTTAATAATACTCAGTGACATTAAAGTTCCCATTTTTGCCATCCTTACACAAAGAAAGCACAGAAAGAATACGTTCAGAAGGAAAAGAATTGAAAACTATTAGAAACATCAAGTTTCAAAATGAAGTAGGTTTCCAAATGGTCTAGGACTGTTTATAAATGAAACACATGGTAGCACAAAAGTTCTTTCAATTTCCCTGGCTTTAGAAAATACAGAAAGCACAAGGATTGAAGAGTGACCTTACCCTGTAGAAAATAAAACATGTTCCAAATTAAGATGGATTAAAAGCGCAGTTACAGCATGTGTCAAGTCTCAGGAGCACAGAATTACAATTAACTCTGGGCACCGACAGAAGAATAAATCCCTGCTTTGCTGTCTGCTAGGTTTGATCAACTGACTCCTGCTCCCAAAGTCTCCATTCTCTCATCCATAAACCAATCCCAACTTCACAGGGTGATTAAATATTATGTGATGTACTTAGCATAGACCCTGACGTGAAGAGCTCTATAAATTTTTTTTTTTTTAAGATTTTATTTATTTACAGACAGAGATCACAAGTAGGCAGAGAGGCAGGCAGAGAGAGAGATGAGGAAGCAGGCTGTCCACAGAGCAGAGAGCCCGATGCGGGGCTCGATCCCAGAACCCTGGGATCATGACCTGAGCCGAAGGCAGAGGCTTTAACCCACTGAGCCACCCAGGCGCCCCTATAAATATTTTTTTAAAGATTTTATTTATTTATTTGACATGGAGAGAGAGATCACAAGTAGGCAGAGAGGCAGGCAGAGGGAGAGAGAGGAGGAAGCAGGGTCCCCACTGAGCAGAGAGCCCGATGCGGGGCTCCATCCCAGGACCCTGGGACCATGACCCGAGCCGAAGGCAGAGGCTTTAACCCACTGAGCCACCCAGGCGTCCCTATAAATATTTTAATAAAAGGGAAGAAGTTTCAGACATGCGAGATTATATTAATCTATTCATAAAATATTTTTTTGAATGAAATTGAATATTATAAGGAAAAGAAGGGGAATCACAGATATTAAGTACTGGGCAAGGTCAATGCCACTTTTTAGAAACTCAGCTGAAACGCAAACACAATGCTCCTGACTTTTTAAGACATCATTCATTAGTAAGCTCAACACTCACTGGAAAAGAAAGCATAAAACCCTTGAGATTTTTCAAGTATTTGCCAGGAGTTTTGCCCTCAAAGAAAAGAATAATGATTAAATAAATGGTATCTGAATTTGATTGCCTCCCAAGGCCCGTAATTCGTGGGGTATAAAAGGTGACTGCTGCTTGCTGTGTTCTTTCAAAAGGCCCAGTGATATAACAGGGGCTGAAAAATAAAATCTCTGGCAGGAGAGTGTTTCCTAGCGATAAATTTATATGACTGAAACGCTACATGAGTACTTGGGAGACATCTGCTGGCCCCGCCTGAGTTGATAAGGTAAACAGTTGACTCAGGCCATGTCATCAGTATCTCAGCTGATCATCCTGGACATGCTATCCGATATTAATAAAACTAAAACCCTCCTCCGATATTAATAAAACTAAAACCCTCCTCCCCCAACATACATAGAACCAGAACATCAGTGCCTTCGTTGACGAGAAATACAACTATCAAGCAGATTAGGAAATATTTTCTGGCTTCATCAGAAAACCACACAGGTAGTGAAATTATTTGACAATTGCCAGGAGAGGGGCCCTGGGCTTGGGGCAACTCAACCAGTCAAGAGCACCGCCATGACTTGCTTGAAAGGAGGTTGCGCTGTCAGCGTCTGTCACAGATGCCCCTGGGATATCACTAAAAACAAAAATTTTTAAATTGAATTGTAATGATATTTAGGAAAGAGCAAAATGTACATACCCCACAGCTCCTGCCACCACCCCCCGCCGATTTTAGCTCAAGAGTACATGTTCCTGTTTGCCCAAGCCAATGGAGAGGCCCAGTAGCCAGCTATCTGATTAGGACAGCTAAAGACTTCCCACACTAGAACTGGATGTGCCCGCATCCATGAGGGGCTAACCATGTCTGCAAACCAGACAACAGAATGCCCCTGACCTTGGAGCCTCCTCCCTGGAAAACGTACAGGCGCTAGAGAAGTTAGCAACTGCCACTCCACTGAAAACCAAGTTCCCTCATCTTCAGGCCTCCAGTCAGGTTTCAGGCGAACTCTGACGCCCTGAGAGGACTAACATATACCTTAACAGAGCTGCACGTTTCTTTCTCTCATCTATTTTAGGATTTAACTCTCAGAGAAATCTATTTCTAAGTCTTCGAGAACCATCTTGCTGTGGTCTCACACATACTACACTGTTTCCACATATTTTTTTTTAAGATTTTTTATTTATTTGATAGAGAGAGATCACAAGTAGATAGAGAGGCAGGCAGAGAGAGAGAGGGAAGCAGGCCCCTGCTGAGCAGAAAGCCTGATGCGGGACTCGATCCCAGGACCCCGAGATCATGACCTGAGCCGAAGGCAGCGGTTTAACCCACTGAGCCACCCAGGCGCCCCTGTTTCCACATATTTTTAAAGTTCTCCTTACTTTTTCTATTTCAATTTTATTAAATGTATAATTAGGATCCTTTTCTTGAAAAATAATTTTACCTCAATATCAAAATAAAACCTTTTATGTCCTTGGTAAATTTCTGTAGTGAAATGAATCTAACATTATTCTTACATACATCAAATCCTAAGAAAACACATGGTTTTGGTACTACACAATCATTTGCTAAAATTATATTCCCTGATGTGAAAAGCCTGTAGACTCAGCCAAAAAAGAATATTTTAAAAACCATGGGCTCTTAATCAAAATGAAAAGTTCCTTTTACTGAGGGTTTATTGTTTTCCTTATTTAGGGTGAAATGAAATATATCTCCCCAAAAAGTCATTTCCAAAACAAAATCCACAATATGAAATTATAGCATATGGAACCCCCAAGAATTTACACACACTACTGAGGGAGTAATTACAACCTTGAACCCACACAGCAAAACCACACTGCGTATAATAATGGTACTCACCACCTTCACACTCAACATTGGAGAAACTTTAAGTCAGGTTTGTACGTTAAGTGCAGCTCTGTGCAGTCCAAGACCATTTCTATATTGTTCCTGGGAAAGTTTTTTGTGAAAATGACACACTTTCTGACAATGTAATCTGAAGCTCACTTCTTTCTAGACCAACAATGAACACTATATAACTTCTTTCTATGAGAAGAATGGTTAACCTAAATTATGTTTAAAATGAAGGCTCCATCTCCCGTTCACCAGAGGACTACTTGATTAAGTAATTTAGTGCCTATCAAACTGAAGGCATCATTTCGTGGTAGAGCTCTGCCTGGTGTGCATTACTACAAAACTAAGAACCATTAAGATCCAGCTTTGGGGGAGCCTGTCTCGCTTAGTCAGTAGAGCATGCGACTCTTGACCTTGAGATCACGAGCTCAAGCCCCATGTTGGGCATAGACTTATTTAAAAAAAAAAATAAATGAAGGTATTACCTAAAAAAAAAAATTAGATCCACTTGTTGAGAGTGTGGCTGTCTTATAGAAAATAGGAAGGAAGTAAAATCTGTACTTTCATGGAGGCAAAGAGAAAGCAGGGTAGAGGTGAGGAGGAGAAGCTACAAAATCACTGAGGAGATCAATGAAGCAGCTCATTTTACCTATAAAAAGTCTAAATGAGAAAAATGAAATGGTTGGTTATACTTTCTAAGCTCTAAGTAAATACTAGTTTACAGTCTAACAATTGAACACCTTCTAATTGGTACCTCTTTATTACAATTTTAATTGATCTTCTTAATGATGGTATTAGAATAAAATATGCTCAAGTATTTTC
Organism: Meles meles; assembly: GCF_922984935.1. Classification (NCBI taxonomy): domain Eukaryota; kingdom Metazoa; phylum Chordata; class Mammalia; order Carnivora; family Mustelidae; genus Meles; species Meles meles. Next base: position 17,231,202 of record NC_060070.1, read on the forward strand.
AAAATTTTTTTATTCTGGGGGCACCTGGGTGGCTCAGTCAGTGAAGTGTCTGCCTTTGGCTCAGGTCATGATCTCAGGGTCTTACGATCAAGTCCCACACTGGGCTCCCTGCTCAGCAGGGACTCTGCTTCTCCCTCTCCCTCTGTGTTCTCTCTCTCTCTCTCCCTTGCTCTCTCTCAGGTAAGTAAGTAAAATCTTAATTAAAAAAAAAATTCGGGGCGCCTGGGTGGCTCAGTGGGTTAGGCCGCTGCCTTCGGCTCAGGTCAGGATCTCAGGGTCCTGGGATCGAGTCCCGCATCGGGCTCTCTGCTCAGCAGCGAGCCTGCTTCCCTCTTTCTCTCTCTGCCTGCCTCTCTGTCTACTTGTGATCTCTCTCTGTCAAATAAATAAATAAAATCTTAAAAAAAAAAAAAATTCTTGGGGGTGCCTGGGTGGCTCAGTTCTTTAAGCATCTGCCTTCAGCTCAGGTCATGATCCTGGAGTCTTGGGATTGAGTCCCACATCCTGCATCTGGCTCCCTGCTCAGCAGACAGCCTGCTTCTCCCTCTCCCTTTCTCCTCTCCCTGGCTTATGCTCTCTGTCAAATAAATAAAATATTTTAAAATAATAAATAAATAAATAAATAAAATGGTCAAGAAATTTTTTATTCTGATATTATTTTCAGGTAATATAATGTTGAATATAATTAAGTGTATTTCTTTTTGGTATTCCAAAGCTTTTAAAAAGTAGTAATTTTTTTAAAAGAGTTTTAAAATTTATTTGTCAGAGAGAGAGCAAGAGCAGGAGCACAAGCAAAGGGAGCTGCAGGCAGAGAGAGAAGCAGAATTTCTGTTGAGCAAGGAGCCTGATATGGAACGCCAGCCCAGGGTCCTAGGATCATGACTTGAGCTGAAGGTAGATGCTTTACCAAGTGAGCCACTCAAGTGTCCCTAAAAAAGTAGTAATTTATGCACATTAAGTTTTCCAATGCATTGTTTTCCAGAACTGAAAGATCAATTTCTCATCCATGTTGGGGTAGGAGTTTCTTGTAATATTAATTAATTAATTCAGCTATGTATTGAGCAGCTATTAAATCCAGGAACCCTGCTAGGCATAGTGATAAAAAGTAAACAAGAAAAATTATGCTCTGCTCTTAACAATTATAAGATAAAAATCTAAGAAAATGATGTTTCTGAGGGTTTGTTTTTTTTTAAGGATTTATTTATTTGAGAGAGGACACACGTTCATGGGAACACGAGCAGGGAGAGGAGCAGAGGAAGGGGCAGAGGGAGAGAATCCCAAGCAGACTCCCCATCAGGTGCGGAGCCCCACACCGGTCAATCCCAAGCCCTAAGATCACAAGCTGAGCTAAAATCAAGGGTCAGCCACTCAATCGACTGAGCCATCCACATGCCCCTGAGTTGGTTCTTTTTAAACTGCAGAACTTGTATTACTCTGACAATAAAAATGATCAGGAATTCTCCCTTAGTCTAACGTAATTTATTTAACAGACTATAGCTGGCCCTATAAGAAAATTAACAATCTTTTTTTTCCCCCTCAAAATTCTTCTAAACAGTAAGTAACCACAAATTCTCTGGAAGGTTCTACAAAACCAGCTATGGCTTTCTCAGCAATAGCTTTAACCATGAAAACACTTTTCTGGTATTACTGGCTAAAAATATAAAGCATAGAAAAGAAGATTAAGAGAATGAAGCTAGTGGCTAAATATAACTTCATATAATTTCAAACAACAGTTAAACAAAACCATAAATAATCATGAAAACTAAAGCACAACTTTTCTTTCTGCCATAGATCGACAAGGGCAGACGGGTGACGTGGCTAAGCGAGCTCACAGGGGGATCAGAGTGGCTTTCGTTTACCTCTCTGTGACTTTAGACAGGCCAACTATCGAAACCCAGTCCCTCATTTGCAATGAAGATGAAAATAGTATTCATCTCATAGAACGTTGGGAGATTAAATGAGGTAACACTTACACAGCACTTAACACCTTCTGGTTAAGACTTCCCCCAAAATGCTAGTCATCACTGTTCACCTCAGAACATGATTAGTGGCTGTGGCCACAGGCTGGAGCCAGACTTCCAAGGTCTAAAATCCCAGTGCCACCACAGCCTTAGCTGGGTGCCTGTTTTCCCTTAAGTAGACTGGATAAAATAATACCTTCCTTATAGGGTTTCTGGGCTCTTCAATTTGCTGATACACCTAAAACATTAAAAGGGCGTCTAGGACTTAGAAGGTGTTCAGTAAGTACTAGCAGTCATCCTCTTCTCAGCGAAACCAAGGTCAGTCCAATGGAGAGGAAGTGTGCCATGACACCAGGCGGAAGCGCTCACTAAACTATCACACGCAGAAAGTTATTTTTCAAATAGGTACAATGCATTGTGTGTTCAGAACCTTGCAGAGTCATCGGGACCCTAAAAATATCAAATGATTTTCACAGATATAAAGTATCTGCAGTCAAGAGGTTTCTCCTTCTTCCTTCTCAACAGCATATTTATAACTTTCAGGCTACGTATTCCAAGTAACTCAACACATCTGAAAAAGAAAAGGAGTCTTCAATCTAAAACTATTTCGTCATCAACCAATATTTACAGAGAGAGATAAAATTTTCTGATATACCATAATGACACATATGTGTTTATAGTCAGAAAAACATCCTACAGGGGCGCCTGAGTGGCTTCCAGCCTTCAGCTGGAGTCATGATCCCAGGTCCTGGGATGGAGCCCCATATCAGGCTCCCTGCTCAGCAGGAAGCCTGCTTCTCCCTCGCCCACTCCCCCTGCTTGTGTTCCCTCTCTCCCCTGTCTCTGTCAAATAAATAAATAAAACCTTTAAAAGAAAAAAAAAAAGAAAATCATCGTACATACAGAAACACCAGTCTTGACAAAATTTAAAAGATGAAAAAAACCACTTTGAACCTAAATGTAACTTCAAAAAATCTGATGTTTGATTGAAGTACTTTTTCTACTTCCCCTAAAAGGCAATACACATTAACTTTCAGTTGGTAATGTAACTCCTAGAATTTGTAGATAAAACTACCTGTAATTCTATAACCAACTCTCCCCCCTTTAATTTTTCTTTCTTACCAGTTGTGATAGTTAATTTTATATGTCAACTTGACGAGCTATCGGCACCCAGATATATGCTAAACTTTTCTTCTAGGTGTGTCTTCAGGAAGTGGTTTCCAGAAGAGGCTAGCATTTGAATCAGCAGACTAAATAAAAGTAAAGGAGATTGTTCTCTTTGATGTGGGTGAGCCTTATTCAACCCACTGAGGGTCTGAACAGAACAAAAGATAGAGGGTGAATTCATTCTTATTCATGCGTACTCACTCTCCACACTCTGCCTGTCTGCCCAACAGAGCTGGGCCATCAGCCTTCTGCCCTTGGACTGGTGTTACACCGACACCTTTCCTGGGCTCCAGCCTGCAGAGCACAGATCAGAGGAATACTCCGCCTCCAGACTAGAATGAACCAAATCCTCTGCTGAAGGTCAACTTGAAGTCTCCCTTTCCTCCTTTCCACCTCTTTCCTGATTTTAGTCAACACAGGTCCTTGTAGGTCAGATCCCCTGCTCCTCTAGCCCAGTATCTGCAAACCTCCAAGTAATGAGCCATGACATCAATTATAGATTATCAAGCTATGTACCGTAAAACACTTAACCTCTCATTTGTAATCTACTCAGAGTCACTCATTTATGAATTTAGCTAAATCTATGTATACTTGGGGTACATCCTGATATCATTCTCCTCCAGGATCTGGTCCTATAGGGTTAGCCTCTGATAATGACTCTAGGCTAACCACCCTATGCAGGAAATGGCAGGCCCACTACTCAAACCCTGCAAAATTTCTAAGAAAGGCCTGTACTATTCTACCAGATTCAAGTTTGTTTGTGTATCTGCGGCCTCAGGCCGGGTAGTACCAGCATGACCAGATGGTTTATACTAACAGTGTGACTGATGACAAACTCCTATCTTCGCTCTGAGGGGCTAGACTCGGAATAGCTGAAGTCAGTCATGTGGGTGCTGCATGTCTACGCAAATGGAGCCCAGCAAAAGCCCTGGAAACCAAGGTTGGGGTGAACTCCCCTGGCTGGCAACACTTGGCACATGTTGTTGCATACTGTGACCAGGAGTGCCATTCCACAAAGAGAGGAGACCGGAAGCCTGTGCCTGGTTTCTCCGGAACTCTGCCCCATGTACCTTTTCCCTTTGCTGATTTTTTTTTTTTAAAGATTATTTATTTATTTATTTGACAGAGAGAGAGATCACAAGTCGGCAGAGAGGCAGGCAGAGAGAGAGGGAAGCAGATTCCCTGCTGACCAGAGAGCCCAACATGGGACTCGATTCCAGGACCCTGATATCATGACCTGAGCCGAAGGTAGAGGCTTAACCCACTGAGCCACCCAGGCACCCCCCTTTGCTGATTTTAATCTGTATCCTTGGCTGTGTCAAACCATATTTATTCATGATTAAAACACCTTTTTGTGAGTGGCTTCTAGTGGATCACTGGGTCTGGTAGTGGTCTTGGGGAGTCCCCTCCCCAGTCTTCTTTTTAGTCCAGTCATCTAAATTCTTATTAGAAGTGCGAGTCTTGCCATACAATTAGCCCCATTAGAAAGTACTGGGATACTATTCACCAAATCTTTTTTTTCGTGCTCAACTTTTGCTATTTTTCTAGGATTTATCCCCAGAAAAATGATTCTGTCCAAGGATCCTGCTGTTGAAGCAAAGGACAGAGCAAAATATACAGTACGAGACTTAGAGAAGGTCTCAAAGTTCTAGGTATTATCCAAAAAAAATGAAACACACAGTTATTAGGCAAAAGGCTTAAAAGAATTTCATGGGAAAGTAATTTGCTGGCATTAAACCTACAATTCCAGCTTATTCAATCAAAATAAAAATTTCATGTATTGGATGAGTGTATATATACATTCATGAGTATGTATACGGAGTATATTTTGGAGAGTGATGCTTTTCTCTCTATAATGAAGCTCTTTTTCATTCCTTATTTATATTCAAGCATTCTTCCATTTTTCCAGTCTTCAAATATTCACCAATGACAACATTTAACTTTTTTGCTGCCTTTAACATTCTCAAACATTTTTATATGCACTTTTTTCAATTCTCATTTTTGTCTCACAGATCATAGTTCCTTGGCACCAGAATCCCTGAGTACTTTCCAAACGTCCTCTTATGAATCATAATCAAAACTCAGAATACCACAGCTTTGGTTTGTAAAACAATGATACATACATGTAATTAACTGAAAGACACAGGCACTGTCTTCTCAGGGCTTGCCCATTTCAGTTACTGGCAATCAACCCTGCTAGCGGTTGAGGTCCAAACTCCCCCTCCTTTCCTTACCCACTCTGTCTACATGTCTAAACCATCAGTCAATTCTGTCGACTCCACCCTCAAAATACATCCAGAATCCAGACGCTTTCACCACTGCCATAACGCCTAAGCCATGCCATGTCTTGCCGGAATTACTGCAAAAGGTTCCAAACTAGTCTGCCTGCCTTCACACTCACCTCCCAATGGCCATTCTCAACACAGGAGCTGGAGCCATCCTTGTTCAATTACAATTCAGGTTATGTCACTGTTCTGTTTAAAATCCTTCAGTCGGGTGCCTGGGTGGCTCCGCTGGTTAAGCAGCTGCTTTTAGCTCAGGTCATGATCCCAAGGTCCTGGGATTGAGTCCCACTTCTCCGTCTCCTGCTCCCTCTGCTTATGCTTGCCTGCTCTCACTCTCTCTCTCTCTCTCTGTCAAATAAATAAAATCTTTAAAATAAATAAAGTAAAATAAAATAAAATAAAATATCCTTCAGTAGCTTCCCATCATTCAGAGCAAGAACCAAAGTGCTTACAATTACTCTTAAGGTACTACATGGCCTGCCCGTGTTGCCTTTCTGCTTTCTTGACCTCCAACTCTCTCTTTCCCCATTCTAGCCATGTGGCCTCCCTGCTCTCCTTGTATTCATGGGGCGTGCTCCCTCCTCCGCACCCCTCCTCAGTGCTTGTGTTCTTTCTGCCGAGAATGTGAACCCCCAGACACCTACATGGCTTGCTCTCTTGCTTCCTTTAAGTTTTTGTTCAAATGTGACTTCCCCAGCGAGGCTGGCTGTGACCATGTTATTTAAATCAATCATCGCCATTCCCTAACTCCCTTCCAGATTTTACTTTTCTTCATAATACTTACAACCTTCTAATCTACTACATAATTTATTATCTCTTTTGTCTGCCTGGCTGCCCCTTCTAGAAAGCAAGCTCCATGAGGGCACGTTGCTTTCTGCTGTATCCCCAACACCTAGAACAGTACCCAACACTTAATAAACATGCAGAGTTTATTTACTGAATGGATTCACTAATGTGTCAAGATGTTAACCTTTAAAAACTCAGAGATAACTATACACATAATTATATAACTAATTACTATAGTTACATAAAAAGAAGCAATAAAACCTCTGTGTACCAAGACAAACCATTTGGAGGTAAAATGGACTACAATGTTTGATCCTTTCAAGGTTACACTTTAATGACAGCTGCCACCATACCCACTGCCTTCCCAACCCTCCCTCAGGCACAAAGCTCTCACCGTATCTGCCCCAGGCTGAGGGGGCTTGCTGTGCCCCCCAAGTCTTGCCACATCCTTGTTAATGTGCCTGGCTCACCTCAGATCACACTCCATGTCCTGAGTATCCCATTCTGTTTCCCACAGTCCATAGATGGTTTTCATGGGTTTTTCTCCAGATCTTTCTCTAAAGGCCACCACAAAACTTTCAGCCCATTTCACACTGGATTAGACATTCCGCCACTTCTCCCATCTCCTCCTGCCCAGACCAGCCAGGCCTCTCTTTCTGCTGGATGGTTGGTTGTCTGGCGCTAAGACATTTATTAAAGTTGTTCTGTTTCGAAATTTAGAGTGATTCATGTCCTCACTTTTAACTGTATTCCCAAAGATTATTATTTAATGGTTTGGTATAAGGGCTTTATTAGTGCTATTTGTAAATTAAAAAAAAAATTTCCTGGACTGATAACATGTCTTTTAGTTAGAGAATTCAAAAGAATTCGGATGCTTTCTAATGAATGATTTTTCGTACACCTATTCTACTCCTATTATTTGTGCTAAATATCTTATTATGGTGAGTTTTTATAGATCTGTAAAGGAAACAATCTAAGGAAAAGCTTTACTAGACTGCTGAAAACTATGATCACCGTGCAGAACCAAAGAGTAACTCTTGGCCACAGATCCACAGGCCAAAAAAAAGTGTCCTGACAAAAACACCCTAAGTCAGAGCTTGAAACATGGCCAGATATTTACTGTTTGTGTCTGTATGTCCAAGGTCATGCATGCTTCACTGGATGTCTTGGTGAATCAACTGTCTCTATGTAGCACTGTCTTTAGCATCCTACTCTGGGAATGTTAGCCTGTTCTCCGCATCTCCTAATCTAGGCATACACTTCTCATCTCCACCTACCCATCTCACCCAACCTCTGCTCACAACCAGATTCCACCTACCTATTTCTTTTGGTCAAACCTGATGGCATTCTCTTCGTGGAGCTGGATGCTGGAGAAAACTCCTTTTGTGCTAAGCTTATTTTCTAACTTTCTTCTCATGTATTGTCCTAAATGAATGTGGAGGTAAGAGGACCACCTGTCAGGCAATTCCTGAGTTAAATGAGGCAGGGGACCAGGTGTCACTTAGGCTCCTTCCAAATGAAAGATTTTATAAAGAAACTTTGATTCTTTCAGTGATACCTGATGCTCTGCTGTGCTCTCTGGGAGGCCACACCTCATTCTTCCCAACCCACAAGGGAGGAAGAGCAAGACTTTTTGATTCCTGGGGCCACCCACTCTCAGTAACTCTCCTGGTACTTTGCCACTTGAAATCCCCACTTGTGGATGCATTCTTTTTAGCCATCACAGGCAATTTCTATTGCTTGGGGATATTTCTAATGTCCTCAGTGACTTAGAAACCTCAATCGTATTTGCCCATTCCACCTCGATTCCAATAATAAACCTGAAAAGCCTCAACTTCTATCTGACCTCAGCATATTGACCCGCTTACTTCAATCGACTCTTCAGTAAAACCCTTACTGTTGATACTTTGGATTTTTAACTCTTTCCAAAAGTATTCAATTCTTCCTTTATCACCTATACTATGGACAGTGATTTATCATCCAAATTTATAGAGAAGACTGAAATTATCCACTGCAAGTATAATATCCCCAAACTTCTCTGAATACCTTTATCTCCAATCCCCAAATGGAAAGAAGCAAAAGACTGCTATTCTGGAAAAAAGAAAGAAATGCAAAAGATCCCTTCAGGAGACAGGGATACACCGATATCCCAGGGTTCTCCGTGACATGTCCATCCTGGCAGCCGTTCAGGGACTGGTGCAGGTCCAGGCAAAGATAGAAGAACCAAGGTGAGCTCATTAACTGTTTCTCATACAGACCTACAGATTCCTCCCCTTCCCCACAATCCTTCTGGCACACCGTGGTCATAGTGTGGTAGACTCAAAAGATCTGACTTGGAGTCTGTTACATGTTGAACGGTGTCTCGTAAAAGTTCATCATGTAGAAGTCCGAATCACCCACATCTCAGAATGTGACCTTATTTAGAAGCAGGGTTGTTGCAGATATAATTAATAAAGAAAAACTCATATTGGAGTAGGATGGGTCCCTAATCCAATATGGTATGTTTCTAAAAAGAGGACATTCGGAGACAAAGAGACACACAGGGAGAATGCCATGGGATGATGAAGGTAGAGATCAGGATGAAGTATTGCCAAGCCTAGGAATGCCAAAGCTTGCCAGACACCACTGGAAGCTAGCAGAGAGGCATGGAATAGACTCCTTCATGGCCTTAGAAGGAACCAACCCCATCCAAGCCTTATCCTGGACTTCTAGCCTCTAGAATTGTGGACTTCTAACCTCGAGAACTATTTAAGCCACACAGTTAGAGGCACTTTGCTACAGCGGCTCTAGCAAACACAGTCCTAGCTCTAAATTTTCTCATTTCTAAAGCAGAGATCGTAATTCTTATTGCTATAAACGATAAATATATATAGCGCTTACCAAATGCCAGGAACTGTGTTAAGGACTTCACGTGGATTAACTCATTTAATCTTCACCAGGCCCATAATGTAGATATTAATATCATCCCCTTTTTACAGATGAAGAAACTGAGGCATTGGTGGATTGACTAAGTTACCCAAGGTCACAGACGGTGAAGAGCCGAGAGAGAAAGCCTCTATTTCTCACAATAAATAAATTTCTCATCCAAGAGCTTCCGCAATCTTACACTTGCCTGAGATTTCAGGAACAATGCCAGTCAAGAAGATGCTTACACCATCTTATAAGATGGCAAAAGCAATGAAATTTTCACCCAAACCACTAAAATAAAACAAAGGATGTTTGCCTGAGAACGACAAACTAGCTGGGGTGGAGAAAGATGGACTGGGGAGGTGGTGCCTGACCTGGGCCTAAAAAGGGGTCCCTAAAAATGTTTATAGCTTTACATGCATTTAGTAATATATGCATTTAGTACTAGTTTCATGCATACCGAGTTACTTGAAGGTGTATGTTATCTTCTTCTCTCATATTTACAGTTTTAGTGCTCTCTGGATTGGAGGTGAATCTTACCCACTGGGCTAGAAGGGGTGTGCGAGGCGGGGGTCTTGGTCTGTTTCCTATAGTGGCATGCACAGCTGGTTACATGCAATCAGACCTTCCAGAAATACTCGGGGAAAACAGTGAAGGAACAGCTCCAGAATGAAGGAAAGAAAGGAGAGAGAATGTTTCAGGAGAGAAGTGAATTCCCACGGTTTTCCCAAGTTCTCCTCAACCTAGTAGCCACTCCCTTTCTGCTTCCCGGGCCTTGGCTCAGCGGCCCTGCTTGCGATGGTTTTTTTCCTTCCCCTTTCTGGCATAAAGTCTTCTGAGGCCCAGTTCATTCTCCCCTCCTAGCTGGGTGTTCTCTGCCCGGGGAATCCTACGATCTCCTCCTTCCTGCAATTCTACTGCATGCATTCGGGTCTGGCCCTCACTTCGTTGTTCTCATGAAGTTTCATACTCGGTTATCCTTCTCCCACCAGATTTTATAGTTCCCCAAGGCTGGAAACCATGTCATATTTATTTTGTATGCTTTCCCTCTTCACCTCCACACAGACGTCCCTTCAAACAGAAGTACCTGGCAAATACTTGCTGAATGACTAAATCCTTTCAGTATTTCTATCACTGAAGTATAATGTTCTTTCATCTAACTCTCCAGGTTCAAAAGTACATTGGAAAAAGTTATATACCAAAGCATTCATTCCCAAGTAACACAGATTTATCTTTTCTAAAACTTGCAATCACTGAACCAAACTTCAGTGGCTTCACCAACAAGAAAAAAAAGGTGTAAGCACACAAAGAAGGATCTGTTACGAAACCGCCCTAACACTGCTAACTCAATTCACCTTCTTTAGGCATAGGATTTATCATTTTATGGCAATTTAGTAATATAAATACAACACACATTTCTTCCCCAAGAAGTGATATTGAATGTGATCCAACTTAACCTGAAACTTGCAAGATGAAATTCAACAACTAGAAATGAAATTGAATTTGTAAAGTTGCCAAGTTCTTGCAGCAGATACTCAAAATATTATTTGTTAATTTGAATTTAATACAGAATAATTCTATGCAAGTCCCAGTAAGTCTAAAAATTTTAATGGTGAGAACCTTAGAACCATAATACAGCACATGGTTAACTTGTGATAAATCCAATCTGAACAATGTTTGTTTCCTTAGAAGAAAGGGCGGAGCTTAAAATTTTTAAATGTTCAGGGCGCCTGGGTGGCTCAGTGGGTTGAGCCTCTGCCTTCAGCTCAGGTCATGATCTCAGGGTCCTGGAATTGAGCCCCACATCGGGCTCTCTGCTCAGCAGGGAGTCTGTTCCCCCCCCACCCCGCTTGCCTCTCTGCCTACTTGTGGTCTCTGTCTGTCAAATAAATAAATAAAATCTTTATAAAAAACTTTTTTAAATTCATTTAGTTAAGTTATCTCTATACCCACTGTGGGGCCCGAACTCAAGACTCTGAGATCAAGAGTCACTGGTTCTTCCAGCTAGCCGGCCAGGTACCCTAACAATTCTTATTTTGCTCTCTACTGGGTTCTGAGTAGAACTGATATAGCCTCTAACTTATGGAAGATTTAAGGTAAAGATAAAGGAGGTCAAGAAGAAATTAAGCTTACCACCAAAGGGGCCAGCAAAAGACACTCTTACCTAAGATAAGTCTGCAGGTTTTTTAGCGCCTCCAAGAATCAAGGTTTCCTTTGAGAAAGGTAATTGTGAAAACATTTCAAAACTGCTTTAAAACCATGTACTGTAAAACTAAGTTGAAACACCTAACGCCAATAGCCTAAGACACTGACTTTGCTAGGTTCTCCTACTTGTGCTCTGCTAACACACTACTTGAACCTCAGGCACTGGCTGAGAGTGGTTTTTCCAACACTTTGTGTTGTATCGAAATGACCCTGCTTTTAAGAGAGTTACACCTCAAGTACTGCCTAATTTTAATATTGAGAAAAAACCAAAACCACCGGCCTGAAAACCTCAGTTCTCTTGGAGATTCTGTTTGCTTAAACAAAAATGAAACAAAGTTCACTTTCCATTTTCATAAATACCATTACTAATTTTTAACCATAAATACTGCTATAAGAAGTTTGGTAAATGAGACAAGTTTCCAGACTCTTTCTGACATAGGCAACCTCTGTGTTTTGACCACGTGACTGACGAATGCCCCATATGCTCCTGTGGCCACTACTGCCGGTCTAGTTATGCTATAAAAGACGGAGCAGAAAAACGTAAAAGATATTACTGAAAAGTCCAAATGGAATACTATAGACTGGTGCCAAAACCTTTTTTTTTTTTAATATTTTATTTATTTGACAGAGAGAAATCACAACTAGGCAGAGAGGCAGGCAGAGAGAGAGGAGGAAGCAGGCTCCCTGCGGAGCAGAGAGCCCGATGTGGGGCTTGATCCCAGGACCCTGGGATCATGATCTGAGCCGAAGGCAGAGGCTTTAACCCACTGAGCCACCCAGGCGCCCCCCCAAAACCTTTTTTTAAGGTTTTCTAGAATAAAAAAAAAAAGTGGAGAAAAGCAACCTTGGGGGAGAAAATATTAAGTATAGAGAAGAGGAATTTTCAGGTATTATGTGTACCTGAACGAAAGGTTAAAGGACTTTTACACGTAATCAGTATTTAGTCTGTGAGCAAATATTTTGTTCTAATAACAAAAATGATAAATAGAAACCATAAAAGTAACTTGAGTTTCAAACACTAAAACTGACCATTTCTTCTATATTCATATAATTAAATCCTTTTTAATTCCCAAGATTTTCATATCCAGATGAGCTGACGTCATAAAATCAGAACTGGAGAAGCCAGATGCTAACATCCCTCCAGGACGGCCTCACTTAAACCTTTCTAAACACAGAAGAACTCCAAGGCCTCCATCAGAAAGCCATTCTAAAGGTTAAAACATTCAGAAAAACTTCCCTGAATTTAGCATAAATCCCTCTTGATGCTTGCTGTAAGTCTATTTCCTCTACTTTTTCTTCAGGGACGATGGAAAACAGCTGCTCAACATTCCCTTTCAGGCTACTTTTTCCTTCCTGCCAGGCCCATTCCCCCCCAGGGGAGAAGTGTAAACACTGCAGGTGATTCCAAAATGCAGCTGGCCCAAGCCTGATTATCCACAAGGTTGGGGAGTCTGGCCCCATTTGCACTTCCTAGAATGCTATCAGTAATCAGCCAAGGCCCCAAGAAGAGTTCTTCACCAGAATTTGTGGAATTCTAGAAATCCATGATTTCCAGTGTAACCTCAGTAGTAGGCTCAGCTAAAACCGTGCTGCTTCAACAAGAATGACAGGCAGAGCTGTAGAGAGGGTTAAGCAGGGCTGTCGGGCGGCCAGGCCATCTTCCCTGCTCCTCTACCTCGCCTGTCAGGCTGTTGAGTGCACCTTGGCATGCGAACACTTTTAAACTACTTGGTGATTTTTATCACACAATTCTTGAGTTTCTTGCCACTGACGCAACTTTCTGGAAGCAAACTAACTTTAGCAATGCAATAACCCGTTCCCTGCCTCACTCTAAGGAAGTCTTCTAAATGCAAGCGTCCATCTGTCCATCTGTGACATCTGGAAATCAGTAATTCCTGCTAGCGTCACGACATGTGCAGAATACTTCCTACATTATACACTGAAACGTATATAACCAGCCTAAGCGTGTTACCTCCCACTTCATGAATTGCGAACAAATAATCCCATTTTTCCTGCACTAGCCATGAGGCTCCAACAGTAAAGCCAGTATATGGCCTGTGTACTTCATCAATAAAAATATTATAGACCCACAAGTTTGGTAAGCCCATTTCCTTAACAAATTCCTTTTAAGAGTTATGAAATGCTGATTCAGCTTTGGTGTGGTAGAACATCTGCACGCATCAAGTGCATATGGCTTAGTAGCTAAGTTTGTTACACTCGAGAAAAATGCAGAAGCCTTGATTTAATCAACAATACAAATTTACAACTCTAAGGCATCTGTGTATGCCATGAATATTTCAATCGGAAAGATTTCAATGACAGCTCTTTAACTGATTGTGGACCTATCTGATTTCTACTAAAAGAGCAATGTATGCTAATTTAAACACACACGGAAGTTTATTATGATTATCCTTTTTTTTTTTCATATTAATTGGGGAGAATAGAGGCAATATTAATTCCATAAAGAATACCAAAAATTTTTTTTTGGCATGCAGAAATATATGCTCAGTCGCAAACTCTCTCTGACCCTGTCTAGGACAAAGCAGATGGGCACAGATAACCAACGATGTGTATGTCACGTACAAGCCATGGAGAGTTAATGGCATATATGTCTTCTGTTATATTTTTAAAAACAGGACCATACTTATCTCACAACTATAACCATTCCCAAATATAAAATGTCAAAACAAACCACACTTATTATCAGTATGTTTATAGCTTCCAGATATTACTAAAGAGGCAAATTCGGTTCTTTCAGGAATTGTTTACTAAAATTTGATGACAACACTTACCAAGTTCATGTTTGTGGACTATCCCAAAGGAGTTGAAACATCTAGAAGGAAATCCAGTGGTAATCTCGATACACACTAAAAATTCATAGTGTTCTCCTGAATGAAGGACTCAACAAACTACCCCATTCAAGAAATAAACAGATGGCCTCAACAGTCTTTTCTTCTCTTGCCAAGTGAAAATCATTCCCTTTTCTTCTCTGTGATCTCCAACAGGCTCTGCAAAGGCTCACTCTGCCTCCTGCAGGTTTATACTCTTCTGAGCGTCTGAAAGAGGATCTGGATTCCACACCCTCAACAGGCTGGAGCTTGCCTGGAGAGGCAGAAGCAAGCCACACAACTGGTAAAGTACCCCAAGACCTTAAGGCAGCTAATGAGAACTGAGCCATGAGCCTAGGACTCTGCAGGAATTTGGGAATTAGAAGAGGCCCCACAATGGAATCCTTACAAAGCCTAGAGTGGAAAAAGAGGGAGCTGTGGGAAGAGGGTGTGCAAACAGCCAGTTTACAGAAGTCTAGGAAGCACATAAGCACTGGATGGAGCTAACAGTCCCTGGTCAGTAGTGAGTAGTAAAAGGGATAATACACAACATCTGTAGGAAGATGAAATATAAGAGTCTTTCATCACATGAACTTGAAGTCATGAAGGAGAAAAGTAGACTCAAAAGTACAACATAGGTTCACCCCATATTTAAGGTAGGCCACTAATTATTTGTAAAATGACAGACAAGTCTCTTACCTCCACAGTATTTGCATTTCCACACCCCTAAAATGAGGATAAGACACTTGCTCTGTATCACTCTCCATTTCCATAGGCTAAAAATATGAAAATACTAGGTATGAAAAAAAACTTCACAGTACTAGGCAATTTCAAAATGCAAGTATTCATGGAGCCATATGATCTATCAGGGACTTTTCCTTCCCTTCAATTGTCTAAACATATGAATTTGTGAGCAAGAGTTTATTAAACCTAATGGCACTTCTTTACCCCACCCGTAACACTTTCTACTAGTTTAAATCTTTTCTGTGACACTTCTCCACCAACATCTAACCAAACCACTTTTCTGTGTGTGACCAGAAGTTCTGAAACACTAAGCGTAGACAGATCAGAACACGGGACTAAGTTTATTCACTAACAGAAAGATTTTAAGATTTTTTTTTAATTTTTTAAGGTTTTATTTATTTATTTGACAGAGAGAGACATAGCAAGAGAGGGGAACACAGGCAGGGGGAGTGGGAGAGGGAAAAGCAGGCTTCCCACCTAGCAGGGAGTCCCACTCAGGGCTCGATTCCAGGACCCCGGGATCAATATCCAAGCCAAAGGCAGATGCCCAATGACTGAGCCACCCAGGTGCCCCAGAAAGATTTTCTTTAAAGAACAAATATTTCAATTAAAAATATTATCCCCTTAATGCAGAGTTTAATTTTTTTTAAGATTTTATTTATTTGACAGAGAACACAAGCAGGGGGAGCAAGATAGGGAAAAGCAGGCTCCCCGCTGAGCGGGGAGCCCAATTCCAGGCTCAGTCCCAGGAACTTGGAATCATGACCTGAGCCGAAGGCAGCAGTTTAATGGACTGAGCCACCCAGACGCCCCCAGAGTTTAATTTTTTAAAGGGATTTCCTATTAGAATCGGGCATTAGTGTTGGCAACACTTTGAAATTCATTCATCCCTAATTATCACTGTCACCAGATGGACGCATGGATCAGTGCCTCAGGAATCTGGGATTTTAATATCCAGTTCCTATTCGGCCACTAACTCATCCAAAGAATTGCATGGGAAAACATTTTCTCTTTCTGGTACTCTGGGCTTATACACTTGCCTAACTCCCATGTTGGGCACTGATTCTACGTTTAGAGAATTTCATTGTGTCATCCAAACATCTGCAGGCTAACTGGGTGACCGTCAGTTAGAGGACGATAGTGTAATTCCAAGATGAAGAACCCCTCAGGCATCAGTAACAAGAACTGTCCTGTCCTCTGCTTGGACACATTCTTTCAGAAGGCTGTTGCCCATCGAACCTTATCGAGTCCCTCATCCACTCCTTCAGAATAATAAAGGTCAAGCCCCTCTCGGTAAATGAAATACCAATATCCACTATGTTGCTGAAGTTCCCTCTACCACGGGCTCCTCACTCCAAGGCCTGTCACAAACACAATCCAGGACAATAACACTACTTCTCTTTTT
Organism: Meles meles; assembly: GCF_922984935.1. Taxonomy (NCBI): domain Eukaryota; kingdom Metazoa; phylum Chordata; class Mammalia; order Carnivora; family Mustelidae; genus Meles; species Meles meles. The sequence continues at coordinate 17,247,490 of NC_060070.1, forward strand.
TGAAGGGGCAGGAGGCTGAAAAACGATAAGAATACTTACTATATTTTAGTAAATCTATACATATATTATGTATATATACTACATGACATATATGTATATTAAATTATATTTTATGATATATTAATATAGTAATATGATATATTAAAACCCAAGTTTAAATATTTTATCCTTATTCCTTTCAAACCATTTGCTGCAATCATAATACTGAATGGGAATAACGTAATTTCTTTCACACAACACAGTGTGAATCTGAGGCAGTACAAATAAATACCAAAATAATCTATCACGAAGAACATGAAAATATGTATAAGTACTTTATTACATAATTGCAGAATGCACTTTCACCTATAATCATAAAACACTTTTTCAGAGATTAAATAATCTTTAAAACGAAGCACTGGGGAAGGCAGGACATCTGCAAAGTTAAGAACTTTATGGATGATCACCACGTCCCCTCCAGGCAGCAGTGCGAGATTAACTGGACTAGCCAGACCACAGATCTCACTGCAAACATGTATTAGCTAATTAGTGAACTAATTTTATAAATACTAAAGTTGATACTCACACAAATGTTAGTCACTATAATGGTCCTGACCTCATGTGGCCAGCCTAGCTGATTTCCTACCGGTGTCTTCTCACATGAGGCCCCTAAGCTCAGAGATGACTGTACTATAAGTAGTTATTAACCTGAATGTTAAAAAAAAAAAAAAAAAGTAAAAATGGCCTACTTCGCAGGCCACTGTCCTTATTAACCAAAAATTGATGAAACTGACTGGCATGATATGCCAATCAATGGAAAATGACACTTCCCAGGCTCAAACTCTCAGGTGCTTCTTTGTTTCCTCCCATCCCACCTTGACAACGCCAGGAGAACTAGGGCAGTTTCTTACAGACCTCTGCATATCTCCTCAGTTACCAGCACTGTCTTGCATTTTTTCCTGTACCCACACAGAGGGGTCAGTAGATGATGGAGGCATTAAATTTCACCCTTTCTCATTTTTACTGAAATACATCTAACCTACACACTTCAGAAAAGGACTTGGGCCCATATGGTGACCTTAAAAGAAAAAAGTTAACACATGACAAATATTTAGATCATCCCATAGTCTATTCTTCCAAGGTCACTACATTTTTGTGATCCCATTTTGGTAGTACTGTCTGAATATTCTACCAAATATGGCACATACATCGTTTCAGAAGTTATCAGGTATTGAGAAAAATTTTAAAAAGCTGAAGAAAATGGAATTCCTGAAAGATTAAATTCTGTCAAAAATACTGAAAAGCCTGTTTTGAAAAACCTTCTAAGTGAGAACGTCGATTCTCAAATTTACTGTCTCATTAACCAGGTCGAACGAAAGAAAATTTGAAGCACTTTATTACACGAAGATCCCTAGAAACTCAAAGTGTCGTTTCCCGACCGAAGGAATTCCAGGTAAATGCGGCTCCTGCGTTTAAGCAGCGGGTTTGGTTTCAAGCTTCGGTGGCAGCCAGCCTAAGCGGAGGCTGCCGCCTCAAATGAGCGATGAAAACGAGAAAGTTCCCGGGTCACAAACTTAGCTCAGATTCCAGCCGCGACAGATCTCGAGCCCATGTGGCATTGCTTACAGAGCTTCCCAGCCTGTGAGTCAAGCGTCCCACCACCACCACCAGGAGCTGCCTGCGCGAGAGCTTTACCCACAAGCTCTCCGGGCGTCGGCGGAGCCAAGCGGCGCTGGAATCCGGCATCTGGGGAGGCTCGGGACGGGCTTCCCCCGCTTCCGCGGCCGCACGGAAGGGCTGCCCGCGCACCGAGGGGTCCGCACGCACGGCCATCACCACCCCCTCCCCAACTAGCGGGGCACGCAGGGGAAGAAGGGCGCGAGGCTGTGCCGGCCGACCCGTCAGAGGGGAGCGGGAGCCCCGCGGGCGGGCCGGGGAACCTCGGCGCCGATAGCGGTGTCCGGGACCTCACGGTGCGCCGAGTCCGCGCCGGGCGCTCCAGGGGTAGGAAGGGGCTAGGAGCTGCCCTGACCCAGCAAGCCCAGGGCTCGGGCTCCACGCCTCGCGCGCCCTCCAGCAGCCCAGGCGCGCCGGGCCCGGGCGAGCAGCCCGCAGCGCTCCGCGCCCTGAAGGGGACGTGGCTCTCCTTCTGCCGCTGGCGCCCGGGGACCCGCCCGAGACCCCGGAAGAAAGTTGCGCCGCGCGGGGCCCAGAAGGGAGCCCGCCGCGCGCGCCCCTCCGCTTACCGCTCCTCGCCGCGGCTTCGTCCTCTCGGGCGTCGTCTCCCCAGCTTCGGCCCAGGCTTCGGAGCCCCCTCCCGGCCCCCTCACTCCAGGGCGCCCGGGCCCCCGGCGCCCTCAGAGCCGAGCCCTCAGCGCGCCCGCCGCGCCTAGGGTGCCGGTGGGCGCCGCGCCACGGGATGCGCCGCTGCAGCCTCGGGCGGCGCTACTGCGAGCTGGGCGGGAGGGCGGGCGGGTGGGTGTGGGGTGTGGGCGAAGGGGGAGGAGGGCGGGACGCGGCCGGCGCTGAGGCTCGGTGGAGGGAGGAGGAAACCGCAACGTCACCAGAGCCCGGGAGGCGAGAGCGGGGAGGGGGAAACGGGGACCCCCCATCCACGCCGGACCCCGACCTCCGTCCCGCCCCGCCTTCTCCCCGCCTCCTCTCGGGGGACTCCCGGCTCCGCGCTGCGTTCGGCCTTCCCCTCCACGCACCCCTGCTTTGCCAGGCCTCTTGGGCTCCGAGTCGCTTTAGTTTCCAAGTGACCCACACGGTTCGGGTTCGACTCCGAAGATACTTTTGGAGGCCCGGGGGAAGGAGCTGATGCTTCCGCACAGTCTGGGGAAGGAAATCGAGGAAACCTTGCCCCCGGGGCTGTTGCCCACTCCCCTCCCCTTCTCCACAATCGTTACTCCTCCTTTTTTCCTGCGTTCGATTTTACTCTCAGAAAGAAGGGAGGAAATCACCTACTTAGAAGCAGTTCTCCCCTTAACTGCACTGACGAGATCACTAAATCCTAAATCACTGAACCCTGCAAACTCAACCGATTTTAAATCATCAAAGGTAAAGGGATCTGGGACAGAGCATTTGATGTTCTCGGCTTTCAAAAGGAAATTTCTTTTACCTTACCTCCTAGGCCCGTGTAGGGAGGAGGGTGAGGGAGGAGGAGGAAGAGGAGAGAGACCTCTGATCCCTCAAAGTTTTTCAGGTGGAGGATTTGCAACCTTAGTAGTCACAACCTCTTTGGAGAAGTTTCCTCCCTTTTCTTAAAGCAGCCACTGCAGGCAGCCTGGTCCATCCTGACTCCAGGAAGGTGTCCTATATGACCAGGCCATCACCTGAGGCCTGACTTTTTGCCTCTCTCCGTGTTGGCCTGTAATCAAACCTGCCAGAGCTAGGGGTAAGAAAGTGGCAAATGTTTACCCATTCATTAGAATCGGAGGTGTTTTACCAGATAGCAGTTTTTCCTCATTTTGCTTCAAAGTGCTTTGCTGGGTTCTAAAAGGCCACCTCCATCCATTTCCCCTGTCCTCAGAGGTTCTCAAGAACTTCCACGTTATAGGAGAAGAATAAATGAAACAAGATGGGATTGGGAGGGAGACAAACCATAAATGACTCTTAATCTCACAAAACAAACTGGGGGTTGCTGGGGGGAGGTGGGATTGGGAGAGGGGGAGCGGGCTATGGACATTGGGGAGGGGAGGCGAACCATAAGAGACTATGGACTCTGAAAAACAACCTGAGGGTTTTGAAGGGTCAGGGGTGGGAGGTTGGGGCAACCTGAGGGTTTTGAAGGGTCAGGGGTGGGAGGTTAGGGGAACAGGTGGTGGGTAATGGGGAGGGCACGTTTCGCATGGAGCACTGGGTGTTGTGCAAAAAGAATGAATACTGTTACGCTGAAAAAATAAATAAAATGAAAAGAACTTCCTCGTTAGGCCACATTAGGAAAAAAATGTGGATGTCTACTTTTATGATTCTCCTTTCCAAAAAAAAAAAAAAGCGCTTGAAGAGAGATTCCTTACAAACAGTTAAACAGGAAGTGATTTCATTAAATTTTTTAAAATGTTCACTCAGGTAAACCACTGATTTGCATAAATTTCCCGAAGTTTTAAAAGTGACCTGTGGAGCAGAGGAGAAAGGGCTCTCTAATTTAGAATCGGCTTTAATCTGGTTTAAATCCTTATTTGCGATTTATTACTAGAGGCCTTGGAAAACTAACTGCAGTGTCTCAGTTTCCTTATCAGTAATGTAGAGATACAGTACCTCGGCTGAATGGTTGTACAAGAAAAATAGCTAATATTTGAGAGTTACTACATGCCGGACACTGTGCTAAGGGATTTACACATATTAATTCAATTAGAGAGGATTAATTATGAAAGTGCCTGGCTGTAGAAAGAAAGTAATCCAGAAGTGTTCATTTCCATTGATCTTCTCGAATTTGGAAGACACCTTAGAAAAAGCATCTGGTTTGATTTATTTAACTTCTCAACAAGTAGTCATCTAGGTCAGCGATTTTCCAACCTAGAACAGTAAATCAGCAGAGGGACTTTGATAAAATACTTTCAATGACGACCCCACACCAGACCAATAAATCAGAATCTCTAGGGCTAGAATCTAAGCAGCAGCCTTTAAAATCTCTTCCCAGGTGATCATAATGGGCAACCAGGATCTAGAACTCTTCAAGGGTGACAGTACCCATTGTCATTTGTTTCCCTTCACCCCCCGTTTTGCTTTCATTTGATCTAGAATCTGCTTTTGTATAACATCTTCCCCTTGCAAAAGCCCCCTCTACAAAATGCCTCAAAGATTGGCAATTTTGACCCCTGGTGTCTTCCAGGAAGCATCTGGCACCTTGGCTGCACAGAAAAGTGCTCCAGTTTGTCTGGAACCAACTCCATCAGCTTTTCCGCATCCTTTCTGAAAAGCTCTTAGAAGTCTTCGCCATTGTCTCTCTTAAAATCTGACCCCAATAATAAACTCAAGGTTTCATCTAAATAACAGAGTAAAAAGATGTTGAATGGCTTTGTTCTAATTACTGTATTCCCTCAAGTAAATCCTGTGAGCTAGTAGGGCAGCTCTTACCCTAATGACTGCTGGATTACTCCTAAAACTCTGAAGTAGTCAAGGCTTTTTCATGACTACTCGGAAACACACCTTCCCAACCCACATGCATTCTACTTGGTGTTCATCCCTTAACATGATTCTATTAAGTTGGATTGTGCTGTCACGCCTCTTCTTTTAGCTCGTTGACACACTGAATATCACTGATGTAAATAATTGAGTAATTCTACCTCCCAATTAATATGTCTTCTGCAAATTTGGCCTGTACACCATGTCATCATTCAAGTCCTCATTCTGAGGCACTTCCCACTGCCAACTAACACCAAATTAGCACACTGTTGATGAATATTCTCATCAATGAAGGACTCACGTGTTACTTAGTCATATTTTCTTTTCTTGTTCCAGAACAGCAGCTAAAGCGCATGTGTGCTTGGCATCTTTGTAGAAATTAGAAAAAGTTACCCACACATACCCAAGTCAAGGGATTAGGAAAAAGCAACCTCTTCCTCCCAGATACAGACAAATGTGTTGTCTATGAGATGTCCTTGCTCTACTGGCATAGCAACATTGTCAAAAAAAGGAAATGACTACTTAGTGAATTGTTGTTAACTTCTGGATTTCTGACTTTTCTAAATGACTTGATATTACTGTAAGAATAGATTTATTGATTTTTCTCAGGGTAAAAAGCCCCTTGTCTTAGTTTTAGGAATCTAGGTGCTGCTTTTTTGAAAATTGGAACTCTAATTGTCCATCTCTGGTCTTTTAGTGTTCATCTCTCTCTGTGCTGATTTGAGATGAAAGTTCTTATTTGCAAACTCTCCTTGCTGAGATATAATTTTTGTAGACAAGAGAAGTTAAGCTTTAGAGAGCTAGGTTATCTTCGTCCACATTCTTCACCTAAGTCTGTAACTAGTTCTCACAGTGTTCATTTTACTCTTTCAGTTGAAGGGTTATTTTTCATGATAAGTAATAAAAAAGGAATGAGTTCTGTTTGTCGTCTATTTATCTCAAGTAGGAGCATCCCTTCTATGGTCTTTTGGTTTGAACAAAACAAAAAAATATATGTATATATAAAGAAAACAAATTCTCTCTCTCTCTCTCTCTCTCTATATATATAGTTGTCCTTATGGTTTATTCTTGGCTCTAGCCTAATGGACCCCAATTTATAGGGCTGTTAAAATCACATAATTTTGGTTCTCTTGTTTAATTCAATAAACTCAAATTTGCCCTTTAGGTTTTACTAACCAGCCAGTTGGTCCACGACCATACAACTTCCTCCATCCTTGAAATGCCTTTTTTTTTCTTTCTCTCCCTAAGCCAAATAGTCTATTTTTCTAAAACTGTTTTACCCTACACCTAAAAGTTTCATCTTTGAGTCACTGAAGAGGTATGATCATTTTGATCATTTTGGTTTGCTTAAGCCGGATGGCCCTGGAGTTGCCCTTACTCAGTAATCTCGTCAGTTTCCCTTCCATTTCTGAGCATTCAGCCTTGCTCAGACATCCACCAGGCTTCTCCAGCGCCCCTGACTCATACCCACAGCCTCCCTGACTTGTCCAGTGCCGACCGGCCCCTCTCCATTGCCCAGACTGTTCTGTTGCTACTGCTTCATTTTCAGATGACTCAAGCTTTCTGAACTTAGTTTTCATCATTAAAACAAAAGAAAACATTTACCGGTATTATTAATTATAATTGAATTGTACCCTCTCCATCCTCAGTCACAATTTAAGGTTTTTATATATAATTCTTATTCAGGTACCTATTTCCGGCCTTAAAATCTCCTAAAAGATCATGTATGCCAGGCTACTGATGTCAGCACTACTAGGTTCATTGGACTGGAAACAGGCTCAGAGAGTTGAAGTGAGTTTCCCAAGATATAAGTGGCTCAGAGCACATAGGATTACATTTTCTGATATCAAATCCAGGTTCTTTCTACTAAATCACTTGGTCTACACTAACTTCATACCTAAAACCCCCACTTTCCGTTTGAGTGTCCTCAGGTCAAAGTTATTCTCCATTCTCAATTGACTTTTGAATAGATCATTTTTATATCACTTACTGATTTATTTTAAAACTACCCAACGTGGGGGCACCTGCGTGACTCAGTGTGTTAAGCATCTGACTCTTGACTTGGCTCAAGTCCATGATCTCAGGTCATGAGGGTCATGACATTGAACTCTGTGTCAGGCTCCACACTGGGCATGGAACCTGCTTAAGATTCTCTCTCCTTCTTCCTCTGCCCCTTCCCCCTGCTTTCCTCTCTTGAGAAAATGAAACAAAAACAAAAAATAATATAAAATAAAATAAAACACCCAAGGTGTCCCATACACCTGCCAAGGGACATCACTATTCTCTGAATTTAACAAATGATTATTGATATTTGCAACATGAATGACTGATGTTGTTTGTTCTTTTGAGCACGAAAAGAACTGAAAGTAGTTTCAGCATATTTAATAGTAATAATAATATTTTTCTTAAATGTGGCTTTTGAGTACTGTAAAGAACTGTCAACATCACTGAGGAGTTCAGAATGGATGTTCATTGAGGCATGATTTAATTTAGTGATTCCTTATAACAGGTGCTTCCATAGTACTTAATTCTCCTCTTTTTACCAAATTCTGGCTTCTTCCAGAAAAGTGCAGTTAAGGAAGAATTGCTTTAAGAAGATTCTGAGGACAGGTTCATGGCCCAGGAATCTGGTTGCCCAATGTTCATGTGCTATTTCAGTGTGTTATTCCAAGAAATAACCCAACTTCTGTCTTCATGCACCCCACTCACTCACAATGTAGCTAAAAGTAGTTGAGATTAGGACAGGTTTGCATTAGTTTGGAAGCTAAGCCTTATGGGACTTTATGCTAATGTATTTAGGAGGATAAGGAGTTGCTTTGGCAATATTCTGTAGTAGTAATTCTAATGCTATATTAGCATCACCTGGGGGGGGGGGGAGTACCTAAAAAAACACAGCAGTGCTTAGGCTCACTCTCAGAAATTCTGATTTAATTCTTTCTAGAATGAAGCCTTGGCATTCTATATGTTGTTAAATATACCAGATGGTTCCAGTGTGCAGCCAAAGTCAGAACCAATGTTCCATAGCATTAGAACAATCTAGGGAGCTTTTAGAGCTTCTGGTGGCCTGTGCCAATCAAAGCATACTGACTGGGGTGTTTAAAGCCCTGTGATTCCAATATATAGAAAGTTTGGGAACCACCATTTTGTAGAAGTGTTACTAAATGGGCACTTGAACTAAACGAAGCATTAGATTTTGATAATATGTTAATTTACCATATAATCGATAATGATTCAATAATTACATACAATATTGCGAAGATTGCTTTACATTTACTTTCATTTACATAAAATATTGTGAAGATTGCTTTTCATTTGCCAGTTCACTAATATATTTATTTCTAAGTACTACTGTTGGGTATGCAGTTTGAAGAAGTAATAGTTGGTTTTAGTATTAGCTGAACTAGTGAAGTTGTTTCAGTAGTGAATGTTTCACTTCAAATTTCTGCTTCCCGAGTACTATAAATACTAAGTTCCAATGAAACATGTAACAGCTAGGCTACTCAGGACTTTTTCTTCTGCCAACGAGATCAACTGTATTAAGCAAAGAAAATCTTGGCTGTTTTGCATTTTGATAAAATCTTTCAGATGATCTTTTGGATGACAGGAATAATTGCCAGTTTGCTGATATTAAACCTAAGTATGTAACCCAATGACATTTTCCATACATTTTTCTAAACTAACTCCAAAGAATACAGATAGCTTCTTCTGCATTCTAGTTCTTATGATTTTTATAAATAATTCCATTTTGGGGTGGCCATTTTTGCTCTTCATGGCCAAATGGAAAACACTGGTGTTTTTAAAAATGCTAAAAAGGCAAAAACAAAACAAAAAAACCTAAAACAGCAAAATGAAAAACAGCATTTCTTAGAAGCACTTCTCATCTACGCAAAAAAGAAGAAAGAAGGAACCTTGGAATAATCATATGCCAACCCTTTCATTTTCCTAAAAAACTGAGGTCAGCATAGGTGGTGACTGCCATTTCCTGTTGCTAATTACTGGTAGAGATGGGAAGACTGGGTCCTAGCTGCATGTTCTTCTTCCCACTTCTCCATACTGTATCATTGGCCAAAAAAGTCTAACTTCTTCTTTTGAGGTTCTCATACTGTACATGAACTGTAGCAATTTATTTAAAAATGTAAATCTGCTTTCTTCCCATTAACAAAATATTGATGCATATGGAGAAGTAAGCTTTATTTTTGGAGGAAATCAAATTCCTATTCAAAATGTAAATTGATGGCATCCTGCATTCAGCACTGTTAAACTTGGTAGTGTATGCTACGTATAATTTTCCACTGACATGTGGGCCAAGTATGCTCCTCACTACATATTTAACAGTTATCACCTAACCAAGCTCCTGTCCTGGAGGTAAAATTCTCAATAAGCTTTTATCTTCCTTGAATCATTTATCCTCATTATGCCTGAGATTTTTAAGGCATTCAAACATTTTAACACATTTTCACATTTTTGTTGCATGACTCAACTTTCTACACTTCCTGCTACTTGCAAGAAGGACAATGCTAGGGCACCTGGGTGGCTCAGACAGTTAAGCTCTCCCTTCAACTCAGGTTATGATCCCAGAGTCCTGGGATCATGTCCCATGGCAGGTTCCCTGCTTAGCTAGGAGTCTGCTTCTCCCTCTCTCTCTGCCTCTGCCCCTCCTCTCTGCTCATGCTCTCTCTCAAATAAATAAATAAAAATCTTTAAATGAAAAAAAAAAAAAGGATAATGCTAGATGGCAGTGTTTTTATTCATAGTGAGCACATTACTGTTACAGCGTGAAGATCAGCCTGGATCAACCTGGAGGTACATATATACATATGAATTGTGTGTGTGTGTGTGTGTGTGTTTATAATCTCACTTTATGATCAGTCATTAAGCATGTCATAACAAATAGCAACAATTTTGGAGCAGACCTAGAACACAGAATACAACATTCTTGGATTGTACTACAATGAAAAAGCCATGTAAAATGAACCTACCTGAATTAAACAAATTAATGTTGTTTGGGGAGAAATGAATGGGTCAGTCCTAGAAATGGAGAGTGTTGGGGTCTAGGACTAAATCTTTCACATACTAGTGTGTGGCCTCAGGAGAAATCCCCCCCCCCCCAATAAATCTGGAAAATTTAGCAATAGCATACATGATAACTAGGGCAAACCACTTAACCTCCTTGAGTCTCAGTGTCATTAGCTTTAAGTTGAAGCAATTGGCCTTGATCAGAGGTTCTCAGTCCTGGTTATACATCAACATCACCCGGGAAACATTAAAAAATAATGATGCCCTGCACTTACCCTCAGACAAATTGAAACAGAATTCCTGGGGAATGTGGCTTCAGCTAGTGTACTCAGAATGTGGTCTATGGACCACCAGCATCAGCACCGCTTGGCCTATTAGTCAGCTTGGGCTGCCACAACAAAATACCATACACTGGGTGTCTTACACAACAGAAATTTATTTCTCACAGTAGTGGAGGCTAGAAAGCCCAAGATCAATTCGGTTTGGGTGGAGGGGGGACTTTCTTCCTGTTTTCTCACTGTGTCCTCACTTGGCCTCTCCTGGGGCATGCATGTGTAGAAAGAGAAGGATCTTTCTCTTTTCTTCTTCTTATAAGGCCACCAGTCCTACAGGATGACACCACTTTTATGACCTCAAGTAACTTTATCTCCTAAAAGCCCTATCTTTAACAAATGAATGGGGGTGGGGTTCAGTTTGGTCCACATCCCCTGGGACTTTGAAGCAGACCCAAGTCCAGATGTACTGATTTAGATCCTCTGGGAGTAAGGACCAAGAATCCATGTTGTAACAAATTCTGTAGATGGTTCTTATGCACAAATTTGAGGATCAGTGGCCTAGGCCACTTACTATTACGTGAGGCCTCCCACTGAATCACCTGGGGAATTTTTAAACCTTTGATGCCTGGGGTCCAATTTCAGAGTTTTCCATTTGTTACAGGATGCTTATGCTAAGCAAGTTTTAAAGCACTGCAGGTAAATCCAATCTGAGACGCACTGGTGTAGAAGACCACTAGGGGGTCTTTCAGTCCTAAAACAGTATGGATTTTAATATAATGACATATACATGTAATATAATATAATCTAGATACTGTACATCAAAAGGAAAGTAATAGGATAGCTCTATTTTATAGTTGCAGATATAAACACATTTGTTAATCCCTTTTCATTAATCAGGTGATGTAGTGTATTAAATAGCATTTTTTTTTAAGAATTGCTATTTTGAAAGTACACTTGCTAGATACATGGTTCTTTTTCCTTCATAAAAATTAAAGATTTATTTGATGGTCAGTGTCTTTCCATTGTATAAGACTAAATGAGGGTTTGGATAGTAGCCAGATGCTTATGAGATATTTTAAAAGAATCTTACAGGGGCGCCTGGGTGGCTTAGTCAGTTGAGGTCATGATCTCCGGGTCTGGGGATTGAGCCCAGCATAAAGTTTCTGTGCTCAGTGTGGAGTCTGCTTGTCCCTTTCTTTCTGCCCTCGCCCTGCTTGTGCTCTCTCTGTCTCAGATAAATAAATAAAATCTTTAATTTAAAAAAAAAGAATCTTACAAATTTAGAGTCCAGGGGTAATCCTAAGAAACAAACATTATATGGTTATTTTGTAAATCTCAATAAGGTCATTCAACCATATAAATAAAAGAACTATGGGTATTTCTTAGTATTAAAACTTATGTTCTAGGGTGCCTGTGTGGCTCAGTGGGTTAAGCCTCTGCCTTTGGCTCAGGTCATGATCTCAGGGTCCTGGGATTAAACCCCACATAGGGCTCTCTGCTCAGCGGGGAGCCTGCTTCCTCCTCTCTCTCTGCCTGCCTCTCTGCCTACTTGTGGTCTCTCTCAAATAAATAAATAAAATCTTTAAAAAAAAAAACTTAAGTTCTGAATTATGCAATTTCAAAATCTCCTTCAATACTAGGATATAAATCACTTTAGGATAAAAACTGTAGATGTCACTTTGCCCAAATATATAACAGTTATTTAAAAATGAAATTTTAAAACATCTCAAATTATCAGAGGTCTGACCAGTGAATTTAATTGTAATACTGTCAGCACAAAAGTGAGCACATAAGAGTAGAAAACACAACCTTTTGATATTTTTTCTTTTCCTCTCCCAGGCACCATGAAACAGTTAAAAACTCAACAATTAAAAACTTTGAACTCATCAGATAGGAACAAGTAACTCATGAATCAAAACTAACAATCTTAATAGTCCTGGGGTTTAATAGGAGAGTTATTAAGAATAGTATTTGAGCAGATGGCTTAATTAGAATTTTGTTCTAATGAGGCCAAAGTGGCAACATTTTCAAACATATGAACATGCTAAATATCCATACTAGTGGTCACAAAGCAACAAGAGAATTAACATCAGATTGGTACATGTACTCAAAAATCCATACTCTGGGATGCCGAGGTGGCTCAGCTGGTTAAGTGCCTTTGGCTCAGGTAGTGATCCCGGGGTCCTAGGATGGGGTCCCACATAGGGCTCCCTGCTCAGTGGGGAGCCTGCTTCTCTTTCTGCCTACTCTGCCTGCTGCCCCCCCCACCCCCGCTTGTACTCTCTCTCTGACAAAAAATAAAATCTTAAAAAAAAAACCAAAACCATACTCTGTTGGAAGGGGACTAATTGTGTCACCGTCATTTACAAGTGACATTCAAAAACTGGCTTTCAAAGATTTTCTGCATCTTTCAATAAATAAACATCACCAGGGGGGGCGCCTGGGTGGCTCAGTGGGTTAAAGCCTCTGCCTTCGGCTCAGGTCATGATCCCAGGGTCCTGGGATCGAGCCCCACATCGGGCTCTCTGCTTGGCAGGGAGCCTGCTTCCTCCTCTCTCTCTTTCTGCCTGCCTCTCTCCCTACTTGTGATCTCTATCTGTCAAATAAATAAATAAAATCTTAAAAAAAAAAAATAAAAAAAAAATCACCAGGGAAATTATAAATGAAATGCTAGAGTACATGTCAAGGTGTGACTTTCAGGACGTCTGGGTGGCTCAGTTGGTTAAGCGTTTGCCTTCTGCTCAAGTCAATACCACAGGGTCCTGAGACAGAGTCCTGCATGAGGCTCCTGCTCAGTGGGGAGCCTGCTTCTGCCTTCCTTTTGCCCCTCCCCCCTACCCATGCTCTCTCTCTCTGACAAAAAAAAAAAAAAATCTTTTTTTTAAAAAAAGATGTGACTTTCTTTCCATATGCAGATATAGGATAGTTTCTTTCTCTATAAGCAAGTTTATAAGTGAAATATAATTTGGTAGGGAATTGTTTGAAAATGATGTTGCCATATGAATTTTGCTTTTATTGGATCCCACTAAGAATGACCATTACCTAGCAATTTAACCTAAAAGATTTTGCTTCACAAGTCAATGATATAATTTTATGAGGAAAGCAAGCTATACCAACACTTAGAACCACAGATGAGTGGAGATTAACAACTGCTTGAAGGGAAAAGGATTATAGAATTCTGATTTGTAATAATACTGCAAAACTCCCAGCTGTTGCCACTTAAACACATCACCTGTTATATATACTGTATTGAAATGAAAGATCTGTATTGCAGTTTCTATTTTGAGAGTGAGAGAATAGTACTGAATTTGCATGCCCCTCACCAATCAGATGTCATTCTTTGAAAGCTAAGAAGCTTCTGAACTCTTCCGATATGAAAACAGTATTTACTACATATAGGAAACAAGACTATAGTAGTTGACCTGAAATTATAAATAGGAAGAAAGATATATTTAATTTAAATTTGATCATTATGGTTGACAATGACTACTGAAATTCATTATAATGGTAACAGTGGTTATTTTTTTTTAAATATCTTATTTATTCATAGGCAGAGAGGCAGGCAGAGAGAGAGAGGAGAAAGCAGGCTCCCTGCAGAGCAGAGAGCCCGATGTGGGGCTCGATCCCAGGACCCCAGGATCATGACCTGAGCCGAAAGCAGAGGCTTTAACCCACTGAGCCACCCAGGCGCCCGGTAACAGTGGTTATTTTAAAATAACATTTTACTACTAAGAAGTTGGACAAAATATACTATTCACTTTCAGTTAAGAAGTTGATGAAACACCATTCTAAACATAAAATTTTGTTTTTGTAGCAAGAAGCATTGTCAGTTAGAACTAGAACTATCTGTATTTTCTTAGTTCAGAAATATATAAGCAAGTTCTATTTGCCAACTTTACCAGAAACTGAAGCAGAATATGTGCATGTCTTTCTTTCCCTGATAAGCAGAATTGGTGTAATGAAGGATAAATCAGAAAATGTAAATTATTTTTGGCCTCAATCTTTGTATGTGACTTCTGTTGCTTTGACATTGAGATAGCAAATGGTGGCTCAATTATTCTGGATCAACAATTTAAAAAGTGCCCCATTCTACATCCTGAGTGAAGCGTCCACTTTAGAGTAAAGAATTAAGTGAGTGACTGAAGCAGAATTATGTTCTGCTATTATATATCATTATAAAGTTTTTACTTTAAATTTCCATTACTGGTTTGGTTGTCCTACTGCTCAGAAGTACAAACAAGTCTCATTGGCTATGGACCTTCAAGTACATGCTTGAGGCATGACACATGAAAGACCATGTCTAAACAAGTGCCCAAACTTTTCTACACCCTCTTTCATTTAATGCACCACTGACAATCTGGTCCCATCAAGGCAAGCCCTTCGAGGAGCTGGCATTCCGTCTGCCTCTTCTGCTGAATGGCTTCAGTGAGGAGGAACGTCAGCCAGGTCTGGCCCAGAGAGCTTGGAGCCATGCAAGCCAAGGCCATTGATAATTTATCAAGATGTCCATAAGACTTAGTATCATCCCCTCCCCATTTTTTATGTCTCTCCCCACGGTTTTAAAAGGCAAAAAACTAACACAGGAGTTGTGGGAAGAAGTTGTGAAAGAAGGATGCTGTCACATCTGCAAACTTAGAGGAAGTGTTCCCTATTCAGTCTACCAAGAAATCATAAGAATAGTTACAAAGTCTAATAATTGGTTTCTGACTGTAACCCTGAGGCAGATTTTCTTCAAACTTTTTTAAAGCTAAAAACTAATATGGGTATACAGCTGACAGACAAGAGAGAATCGATAGATGAGAAAGATATAGAAATAGATACATATAAGACAGTTTCAGAAACTGATATTACATTTTCCATTTTAGCCTGTCTTTCATTTAGAGATTTTATTTATTTATTTGACAGAGATCACAAGTAGGCGAAGAGGCAGGCAGAGAGAGAGCGGGGGAAGCAGGCTCCCGCTGAGCAGAGAGCCTGATGCAGGGCTCAATCCCAGGACCCGGAGATCATGACCTGAGCTGAAGGCAGAGGCTTAAACCACTGAGCCACCCAGGTGACCCATCTGTCTTTCACTTAAAGAGACAGAGTAAATCTAAGGAACCCAGAAGGATATACATGAAAATGCAAAGACATTAGTCAGGTATTTCTCTGTGTCTTCACTGACTTTGACACACATAAATGGATCTTCATACATTTTGGACATGCAGATGCATGGATATCAACAGACCTGGAATCATCCAGGGAAGTAGGTTCCTGGAATGCACCACTGAGAGCAGCAAATATTCCTATGGAGGTGGGGAGAGGATTCTAGAAATATTTTGGATGCTACCAATAACATTATTTTTTTAAAATTCTCAAATGCTTTGGGGCACCTGGGTGGCTCAGGCTGTTGAGGGTCCAACTCTTGATTTCCTCTCAGGCCATGATCTCAAGGTCCTGAGACTGAGTTTTGCATTGGCTCAAGCTCAGCGTTGAGTCTGCTTGGGATTCTCTCTTGCTTCCTCTCCCTCTGCCCCTCCCCCTGCTCACACACACTAAATACATAAATGAACAAATAAATAAATAAATAAAATCTTTAAAATTCTCAAATCGTTTATTAAAGGATAAGAGAGAAGGAAAATATTTTTGGTTTTGGTTTAAAAAAGTTTTATATAAACACGTCTCTGCTGATGCCATGTAAAAAAAACAAAACAAAACAAAAAAAACACAAAAACTTGTTTTTATGGTTAAATGGCAGGAACCAGGGAGTGGCTCTCTACCCATCAGCAACAATCCTTCTGAAAAGTGAGCTAGTACTTGAAAAGGGAAGAGAAAGAACGCTGTTTGGTAGATGCCAGGGAAATCAGGATGTGTAGACATTTGGGGTGGGGGGAACATGATTAAGGAATTTCTAAGGTTCACACTTCTTAATTAGCTAGACAGTTTTTGTTTGTTTGTTAGTTTTTTGAGCCATGCTTTGGAAAAATACCAAGACCTCACAAAAACCATAGCTCCGTGCAGAGTCAAAGCTAGTAATTAATGTGAGATGGTGAAAAGGGGAGACAGCAGCTTAGGCTCAAAGATGGCTTTTTAGTAATGAATTTTGGAAGCACCAGCTATGCAGACAGGAGCCCGTGAGCAGAAACTGCAGTAGGGGCTGTCGGTGGTGAAACTTGCTATGCCCCAGACTTGCAGGACCCCTGAAACACTCAATAGAGCTACTGCAGCTAAACACAGGCAGCATGGGTGAGAGACGCTAGCACGGGATGGGGATCCAAGTATATGCGATTCAGGGACATCCTGGCTCTGCCATCAATTCTGGTGACCTAAATAAGTCACTTCACCCACCTGGGTGCCAGGATCCTCATTTATGAAATGAAAGGGTTGTATCATCTACAATACTCTTTGAACTTTAGAATTTTATGACTCAAAAGTTCCCTGACTCATGGGACAAATACCTTTCAGATCAGAACTGTCCAGCAGAAATACAATGCAAGCTGCATATGTAATTTTAAATGTTTGGTAGCTACAATAAAATATGTAAAAGGGGGGCACCTGGCCGGCTCAGTCAGTAGAGCATGTGGCTCTTTTTTTTTTTTTTTAAGAATTTATTTATTTGTTTAACAGAGACACAGCCAGGACCCTGGGATCATGACCCAAGCTAGATGCCTAACAACTGAACCACCCAGGTGCCCTGAGCATGTGACTCTTGATCTCAGGGTTGTAAGTTTGAGCCCCACGCTGGGTAGAGATTACTTAAAATAAAATCTTAAAAAAAAAAAAGATCTCAACACTTTCATGATGTCGTCTATATACAACAAATAAATGTGTACAAGGAAACAGGTGAAATCAGGTTTTATAAAATTTCTGCATGACCCAATATGTTTCAAATATTGCATGTCAACATGTCTCTGATCTCGAGTAGCTACTCACACCTGGAATGCTCAGTGCCCATACACGGCGAGTGGCTACCACCTACCAAACTGGACAACACTGCTCCAGACAGTAGTGCAAAGTTCATAAGAGAAGGAGCTACATTTCTCTTTGATGCTCTGGGCCATGGTTCCAAAGTCTGGCTATTCACCAAAATTACTGGGGGAACTATATTTGTATTTATATTTGTATTTAAATTTATATTTATATTATTTATATTTCTGAACTCTCCCCATTCCTCAGGGATGTGTCATATCTTAGAAAAATCTCACCAGATAAATCTGATGTGCAGCCAGTTCATACCAATTTGCAGGCACGTGTTTGAAAATCTCTTTACTGACCGAATTAAGCCTTCATGCTGCTCAGAGATGGGTGAAATAAGGGAAGCAGCGGTCATGTGGTTAGTCTCCCCGCCAGAGACTCTGCAGATAGTTATCAAAGGACTAGCTGCTGTCTGCTCAGTGGGCTGGAAGATTTCAACACTAATCCTGATAGCACAGGGTGCTTTCAGTTATTTTCCAGGTTAAAAGGTATTAAAGAATAATGAGCTGATGTTCCAAAACAAAGAAGACCAGATTCCACTCTGCCAGGACATGTCCAGCTGGTGGCTTGAAGGAGCTGCATCTATTTCTGACCTGTTTAACATTTCTGTGTGCACTAGCTGCCCTCAGTCTAGGACAGAGTCTCACCACCTTCAGACATCCGTAGTTGAGTGGTAACCGAGCAGTTGAGAAAACTTTTCAGAGTGAAGAGTCCCATAATACTTTCATTTCACTGACATGAAAAAAATGGGTTAATGTATTAGAAGTCTCCCTTCTAGACGTCCATAATCATTTAAGCATGGACAAAGGAGGCTACTAGAGAATTTTCAAAAAACAGGTATGTTGAAATTAGGTTGACTGAGCTCTAGCCAATGTTCTCCCAAAGGGAAAAGAAAGGAGTCTTAAATGTAGATGAGGGTATTTGTGGCCTCACTGGAGTAAAAGGCTGAAAAGTACCAGCCACAAAACAACAGATAAGGGGCGCCTGGGTGGCTCAGTGGTTTAAGCCTCTGCCTTCGGCTCGGGTCATGATCTCGGGGTCTTCAGATCGAGCCCCACATGGGGCTCTCTGCTCAGCGGGGAGCCTGCTTCCTCCTCTTTCTCTGCCTGCCCCTCTGCCTACTTGTGATCTCTGTCTGTCAAATAAATAAATAAAATCTTTAAAAAAAAACCAGATGAGCCCAAAATGGTGACATAAGAGAACGCGGCCTCCTGCCCTCTACAACACAGATCAATAATCAGACAGCTATTCGCAAACAAAAGGAGCTCTAGGAAAGCTCTGGCATCCACTTAGAAACTTAAACTACACAGTGGAACAAAACACCTGAAATCTCACAAGAAGGGAGTGAAGACAGCTTCATTTTCCTGTATCATCCCACCTCCAGCCAGCACTGTGCTAGCCAAGAGGGCACTTCCCAGGTAGAAGGAGCTCCCTTTGTCAGAAAAAGCATAGTTGGGTGAGCAATCAGCTCATAGGTCCTCCTTTGGTTTCACCCTCCGCAGACCAGCACAGCAGAGACAGACAGAGACAGCTAGGAATGCAGGCGCTACCAATAGTAGTCATGCAGCAGGAGCAATCACAGTTCACAGGGGCCTGATTTGCAGACTAATCCAGCAGTTTGCTACTGAAGAAACTAATGGTCAGCATAGATGCAGAAGAAACCCCGCGGACTTCACCAGATTTCATCCCACAGGTGTTCTCATTTGGAGATGCCAGCCTGAGTCTGTCTGGTAGCCACCCACGCCCCCCGCACTTCAGCCCCCCATCAGAGACTGGAACCACACCAGCAATCAGCCCAGGCCTCTGCAGCTGCAAGAGCGCAAGACACCAACACAAACCCCCACAGCTGACTCCCACTGCTGTGTGCACACTCAATTAGCCACTCTGTGCACTTGCACCCAATGGCCTGCCAACTGTTCCTAACCTCAACTGCCATGTGCATACCCAGAGAGAGACTGTGGAGCCACAGGGGCAGGGTCTCCCCACCTGCTTGTGGGCCCAGATCAGGCCCTGCTCTTTGTCCTAGCCTGCACCACAGTGCTTACTCGCCGTCAGTCCCTACAGCTATACACCAGTATGCCCCTGCATGCACGAGCCTGGGGGCAACTGTGCAGCCATGGAAGAACATGCCAACAGCCAGGGCCCCTGCAGATGCCCAACCAATGTTGCCTGTCTCCCCTCACCACCCCCCACAACTATGTGTAGTACAACAAGCTCTTGCCATTACACAGGCACCTGTAGCTGGCCCCAGTAGAGGAGGACGTGCACATCACCAGCTCCAGCCACTACTGTTGCCTGCCCTGCTCCCTAGCCGCTGGACCTGAAGACCACCGAGAACCTCAACAGCCCTTGCAGCCACTATGGATCCCCACTGTGTGCACCAAGAACCACACAGTTGTCAATGCTATTCACGTAGTAGCCTGAGCAAAAAAGATATTAGGTCCTTCCCATCCCCAACCCGGTGCTGCCACATGCCTTCAAAGTCGGTGCCCAGTGGCACCAGACCTGGGAGCACAGTATGCTCTAGTGTGCCCCACCCAAAGGTGAAAGTCTTTCCTTAATCAAGTCAGTCCATAAAATCTGGAAGAGGTGATTTTTTTCCAAATACACAGATACCTTCACAAGGCCACACAGATCACAAAGAATTAGGGAAATGTGACTCTACCAAAGGAATACAGTAAAACCCTTAGTAACTGGTCCTAAAGAATTTCCCAACAAAGAATTTAAAATTATTGTCCTAAGGATGCTCAGAGAGCTACAAGAGAACACCAATAGAAAATTTAACAATATCAGGAAACAATACAAGAACAAATGAGTTCCAAAAAAGATATAAAAAACATCATTAAAAAAAAAAGATTTTATTTATTTATCTGACAGAGAGAGACAGCAAGAGAGAGAACACAAACGGGGAGTGGGAGAGGGAGAAGCAGGAAGGCTCCCTGCCAAGCAGGGAGCCCGATGACACGGGGCTTGATCCCAGGACGCTGGGACCATGACCCAAGCTGAAGGCAGACACCCAACAACTGAGCCATCCAGGTGATATTTAAAAAAAAAAAAAACAACAACAAACTTTGGAGTTGAAGAATACATGACTGAGCTAAAGAACTGAATAGAGAGCTTCAATAGCAGAGTTAACCGGGAAGAATCAATGATCTAGAAAATAGGGGCGCCTGGGTGGCTCAGTGGGTTAAAGCCTCTGCCTTCAGCTCAGGCTATGATCCCATGGTCCTGGGATCAAGCCCTGCATCGCCTCTCTGCTCAGCAAGGAGCCTGCTTCCCTTCCTCTCTCTCTGCCTGCCTCTCTGCCTACTTGTGATCTCTGTCAAATAAATAAAATCTTTAAAAAAATGATCCAGAAAACAGATCAATCAAATGATTTAATCAGAGAATAAAAAGAAAAAAGAAAAAAAGGAATGAAGAATACCTATGGGCCTTATATAACACAATTCCAAGAAACAACGTTTGGGTCACTGGAGTCCCAGAAGAAGAGAGGAAGCAAGGAGTAGAAAGCTTATTTAAAGACATAATGGCCGGGAACATCCCAAACCTGGGAAAAGAGTTGCACATCCAAGTTCATGAAGCTAATAGGTCACCCCAAAAACTTAAATCCAAAATAATCTTCTCCCAGACAATTATAATAAAACTGTCCAGGGGTGCCTTGGTGGCTCTCAGTTAAATGTCTCACTCTTGTCTCGGCTCAGGTCTTGATCTCAGGGTCGTGAGCTCCAGCCCTGCATTGGGCTCCATGCTGGCGACGGAGCTTACTTTAAAAAAAGAAAATAAAATAAGTAGATAAAACATAAAAAAAATTTAAAAAGACATACAGAGTCTGGATGGGTAAAACAAAACAAAACAAGATCCAATTATTTGGGGCGCCTGGGTGGCTCAGTGGTTTAAGCCGCTGCCTTGGGCTCAGGTCATGATCTCAGGGTCCTGGGATCGAGTCCCGCATCGGGCTCTCTGCTCGGCAGGGAGCCTGCTTCCCTCTCACTCTCTCTGCCTGCCTCTCTGCCTACTTGTGATCTCTCTCTCTGTCAAATAAATAAATAAAATCTTTAAAAAAAAAAAAAGATCCAATTATTTGCTGCCTACAACAGATTCCCTTCAGCTTTAAGAATATGTTGGTTCAAAGTGAAGGGATAAAGATATTTCATGCAAATGGAAACAAAAAGAAAGCAGGGGTAGCTCAGCAATACTTATGCAAGACAAAAAAGACTTTAAGCCAAAAATAGTAACAAGAGACAAGATCATAATATAATGAAAAAGGGGTTAATTCATCAAGAAGATATAACAATCATAAATATATATGCACCCAACATTGAAGCACTTAAATATATTAAGCAAATACCAACAGATCTGAAAGGAGAAGTCGACAATAATTCAATAATAGTAGGGGACTTCAATATCCCACTTTCAACAATAGATAAATTAGAGATGGAAAATCAGCAAGGAAACATTATACCAGAACCATATTTCTGAGCAAATGGCCCTAAAAGACATATACAGAACATTCTATCCAATAGCATCAGAACACACATTCTTCTGAAGAGCACACATGAGTTTCTCCAGGATAGATTATATGAAAGGTCACAAAAAGTCTTAGTAAATTTCAGAAATCTGAAATCATGCCAAGTATCTTCCAACCACAATGGTTTTGAAATGAAAAGCAGGAGAAAAGTTGGAAAATTCAAAAATTTGTGGAAATTCAATAACATACTCCTGAACAACCAATGGGTCAAAGAAGGTATCAAAAGAGAAAAAAAAATCTTGAAACAAACAAAAGTGAAAATACAACATATCAAAACCTATGGGATACTGCAAAAGTAGTTTTAACCGGCATTAAGAAAAAAGAAAGATCTTAAATAAACAAGAAAACTTTAAACTAAGCCCAAATTAGTAGGAGGAAATTCTAAAATAAGCCCATATCTATCTAAGTCCTTTTATGTCACAATGGCAGGTGTCCTTTGGCTACAGATAGATCTATAGTCACGTAACAGCTGTACACTTACTTGCTCTACTGTATTAGGCAAATTGTTTAGCCTCCCCAAATCTCATCTTTCCTGGGGATATTAATGCCCACCTATAGAATTAAACATCAGAATGTAAAGTGTTGGGCAATGCCAGACAGAGTAAATGCTCAAAGGAAGCTATTACTGCTGATGGAACAAAGTCTATTTAAAGACCTTAATGATAAACAATTATAAGACATCCTGGAAATTAAGAAGTCCTTCATGAAGAAAGATATTTATTCCCAGTAACTATCCACGATATAAACAGATTTACTTGGAATACTACAAAGGAAAATATCGCTAAATTTTCCACCCAATATTACCTAACACTCACATACTCACACACAAATATGCACAGTGTTGCCCCGCCACCACCTTAGTAATCTTAATTTCTCCAGAGGGAAAAAGTAGGACATAAAGTTCCTTCTGTTAAACCACAAATTAGAGGTCATCATCAGTTCATTTGAAAATATCCATCAGTGTTTATACAAACTCAGACTCACGTACATATATATTTCCACATACACACATACACACAAACACATTTACTCATATGTGTATTTGAACTATGAATTAGTAAAGACCTTGATTTTAGTACTTAGCTAACATAAACAAATGAGGAGGTAGGGAAGCCCGAGAACTTACGATGACCACAAGACTCATGTTTCTGGCTTCCACTTAACTGTCCCTGATGCAGTTGTCTGACAAAACACATTCCACATTTCCACAAGTCATTCTGAAAAAGAAAGAGAAGGAAGAGTAGACCGATAGGACCGGGGTAGGAGGAAGAGGTAGAAGGAGGGGCTGGAGGAAGAGGAAGAGAGGCAGGATAGTGAGGAAGGAAGTGGGAAGGAAAAAAAGGAAAGAAAGGAAGGGAAAAGGAAGATTCCATGTGTGAGGCATGCATGTGGGTTGGCTTGGCAAACCAGCTCAGTTTTGGGAAGCCAATTTTTTGCCCACCCAAAGCTTGCCCAGACTTGCCCTAAGGCTATGTTGCAAAACAGGTACTAATTTCCTTGCCAGGCATATTATTGGAATGAGTGGAGTTCCAGACCTGACTAATGTTTTCTTCTTGGCCCTCTTACTTCTTTAGCACAACATCTGAGGCTGTGGTGGTTTGACGTGTGCTCCTCAAAGCATCCCAAAGTTCCTGCTTTCTATTTCTCAATTCTTTGGTGTTTACTAACCAGTTCAAGAGCTACGGACCTCTGCTCCACCTAATGCTAATCCTATGAATGTTAAGTCATTTTTTTTTAGTATGTTTTTAAAAGATTTTATTTATTTATTTGTCAGAGAGACAGAGAGAGTACAAGTAGGGGAGCAGCAGGCAGAGGGATAAGCAGGCTCCCTGCTGAGCAAAAAGCCCAATGCAGAACTCGATCTCAGGACCCTGGGATCATGACCTGAGCTGAAGGCAGATGTCTAACTGACTGAGCCACCCAGACATCCCGGATGTTAAGTCTTTTGCCTTTAAGAACAACCATCCCAAACACAATGAAAATCTATCTTCGTCATGTATAAAAAACTGCATAAAAAACACCCCAAAATTGCTCTAGCTTTTTTCCATCCTTGGAAGCCAATTATATGCATACATGCAGTGTACAGGTTTAGTGAAAATACATGTTCGGCACATAACTCCTCTTTGAGAAAACCAGCAAAGCAGTGAGGACCTGCCTGATATTTAGAGAACAATATTTTTTTTTCTTTAAGGAATAGTTTTAAATATCATAATGACCAACTTGAATAGAACACAATATCTCACTGGATTTTTTGCATCTTCAAAGAATGAACAATTGTGTCAGGGCTTTGTCCCTGAGAAAATTTAAATGGAAGCTCAACATGTGATTTTCAGATTGGCTTATCCAGGTTCTCTGGCATAATTTTTTTGTTTCAACGATTTTATTTATTTATTTGACAGACAAAGATCACAAGTAAGCAGAGAGGCAGGCAGAGAGAGAGGGAGAAACAGGCTTCCCACTGAGCAGAGAGCCTGATGCGGGACTCGATCCCAGGACCCTGAGAGATCATGACCCGAGCCGAAGGCAGAGGCTTAACCCACTGAGCCACCCAGGCACCCCACTGGCACAATTTTTTTTTTTTTTTAATGAAAAGGAGAGATGTATGTATCTTTCTCTGAAGAATGAGGTTTGGCTTTTTTTTTTTTTTTTAAGGATTTTATTTATTTGAGAGAGAGAAAGAGAGAGAGAACACAAGCAGGCAGAGGGGCAGAGGGAGAGGGAGAAGCAGACTCCCCCGAGCAGGGAGCCCAACTCAGGGCTTGATCCCACGACCCTGAAACCACAACCCAAGTCAAAGGCAGACACCCAAACAACTGAGCCTCCCAGACACTCCTGAAGAATGAGTTCTAATGTGAGTATGCGACTTTAAATAAAGTTTATTGCCACAGGAGTTGGTCAAAGATTTCTATTCTGTGAGGAAGTAAGTAGAATAATGTAGAATGATAGTACATTGACCTTCTATATCATTCCTCAACCGTATCCCCTTGAACAGTTTTTATTAAGGTGTTTGAAGTGGCCTGATCACTTTCAATTTTCTTATTACCCTATTCCTTTATGACATACAAATCACTCTGAAATAGAGAGAAAAAAGTATAAAATTTGAAAGTAAAGTATAAAACCTCTTTCTAAAATGTATAAAGTTAGATAAAATTGACAAAACCAATCATTTTAACACTCTGAAAATCGACCAAAGGCATACAACAATCTGAGAAGTGTTTAGCTTGAAAAATCGTTGGGGGCGCCTGGGTGGCTCGGTGGTTTGGGCCTCTGCCTTCGGCTCAGGTCATGATCTCGGGGTCCTGGGGTCGAGCCCCGCATCGGGCTCTCTGCTCAGTGGGGAGCCTGTTTCTCCCTCTCTCTCTGCCTGCCACTCTGCCTTCTTGTGACCTCTCTCTCTGTCAAATAAATAAATAAAATATTTTAAAAAATCGTTGAATTTTGAGTAAGAATAAAGAGACTGTGGCATTCTGGCCTGCAGCTGCTCTCCACCCCCTGTTGCCTCTTTAGTAAGGACAGAGATTTGGTAGAGGTAGGGTAGGCTAGAAAAACTGGCAGCTTCTCTGCATGGTAAGTGTGAGCTCACTCAGTTTGGAGTGGGGGGAGACAACCACTCCCAACATTTTTAGTTGAAGTAATGAGTTCTTAGGTGGGTGACCAGAGAGAGCCAACAGCTCTACCAGTCCGAGGCTGTGGTCATGGTTGAGGCATATTCCTGTCTGTGCATATGTGGAGATGAGAGGGAGTCAAAGCTAGTCACCCATTCCAGGCTAACCTTGGAGCTATGTGCATGAATAGAGGAAATAGAAAAGGCACTGGAAAGTAAAAGGTGAAAATGAAAAAAAATAATAAGAATAAGAATATCCTTCTACTCCAACTTTACTTGGTTGCTGAGTCCTGCCAATTCTACTGACAATTTTCTTTTTACTATTCATTTCCACTACTATTTCCCTAGTCCAGGATGTCATTACTTTCTCGCCCAGATAGATCTTACAGCAATAACTTGTTTTCATGGACTTGTCCTTTTCTCTCTTTAATCCATCCAAAGCATAGTATTCAGATTAATATTCTTAAAGCTTAGCTCTGATCATAAGTGTCCCTGTTAAAATAATAACAAAATGATAGTTTCCCAAGCCTCAAAAAATAAAATCTGAGTTTGTTAGCAGAACATTGCTTTTTTAACTGTATTTAGCACTTCCCTTCGCCAACCTAAAATTCCAGTCATGAAAAAAATCTGGAGACTTTCAACTGAAATAAGTTTCAAAAAGAAGAAAGAGAAGGGAAAAGATGGGGGGAAAAAAGATAATTACTTGTGGGCGGGTACATGTTCCCTGACAACTTGTAAATGTTCTAGGATTTAACATTATGTAAGTTCTTGGAAGTGTAGAGTGGCCACATCAACTACGGGAGATGAAAAATTCAGGACACGTGGCCACGGAATATGGTAAGCAGATGGACAGGACTGGGGTGGAGGAGATCCCACTCTGGACTTTTTCAGCCAATTAAAGACAAGAAGACCAACTAATTTATCTACTGAGAAAAAAACATGTTACTAATAAATGGATACAGATGAATAGAGAGTCTAGCACAGGGTACATGAGAAAAATAAAACAAAGATTATAGCAAACATTTCTGAAATACTGTTTTGCTATTTGGAACCACAGATGAACTTGTAGTTCCTGATGGACCTGAGCAAGGATGTCTGGGCAAGCCCTCAGAAGTCCAGAGACCCTTGAAAATGGGAAGCTGGAGAATCTAGAACTGGCATGAAGCTATTTGTTTTCATAAACATGTTGCTGCTTGTGCAGTATTTTGCTGGAAAATGGAAAAAGCTTTCTATCATTCTACAGCTTTGTGTGTGGAATAAGCTACACAGATTTTGCAAATTAGGTAACAAAAACTCTGCAGATGCTGCTTGGGTGTGGGTCGAATTGTTTAGCTAAGCTTTCCACTCTCTCTGAACTTATGCCAAAGGTAATCTTTGGTTCAGTCTATAAATTATAATGACTTCTAAATCATATGATCCAAATTTAAAACATATCACTATGAAATTTCACATATTAATTAAAGATAAGGAGAGCCAAGGGGCGCCTGGGTGGTTCAGTGGGTTAAGCCTCAGCCTTCGGCTCAGCTCATGATCTCAGGGTCCTAGGATGGAGTCCCGCATCAGGCTCTCTGCTCAGCGGGGAGCCTGTTTCCCCCCTCCTCTCTGCCTTTCTCTCTGCCTACTTGTGATCTCTGTCTGTCAAATAAATAAATAAATAAATAAATCTATCTTTTAAAAAAAGATAAAGAGAGCTAAAAAAGTAAGATTAATCAGGACACCAAATGGAATTGTGAAGAACAACAAAGCTCTTATTATGGGAAAGAACTGATGAAGTTTATTCTTCATGGTTTTTGATGTTTCTCTTACCTGACAGAATCAAGGTAACTGCAAAATTTCTGATGGAGTTTCTGAAGGTGTAAACTTCATAGTTATACCAAATATCATCATGTCCTACAAAACTGTCAAAAGTTAGTTATTGAATGCGGGAGTAAAAATCTATATAAATCGGAGCAGACCTAACTTATATTCAGTGTTCTCAAAGTCATTTCTAAAAACCAAATCACACAGGTCATTTTTGCTAATAGTCATTAAGAAGTATATCAAACCATTTTACTCTACATATATCTGAAATCTCACACTTCATCAGAACATAATTTTTCTAAATCTCTGGTCTTTATTTTACCTCAGGACCCTCTGTAATCATCAGTCATACTAATGCTTTTCAATACTAAGGCAGAGTAATTCTGCAGTTAGAGATTTTCTAATGATGAATGATGAATGAATACCATTGCAAAATTAAGCTAAAGGAAATCTTGCACAAAGCAACTTTTTTTTAATGTGTTTTCCTCATATGTACAAGGTACTATGGCATGGCAGTAAGGAGTAAGGGTTCTGAAGCCAGATCATTTGGATTTATGAACGAGCTCTACTACTTACCAGCTGTGTCACATTGAGCAAATATGTATTCCCTGTGTCTCAGTTTCCTTATCTATAAAACAGGGGTAATGACAGTATTTATAACTTACAAGGTTATTGCTTTTAAAAAGACAAAATGTAAACATGCACATTATCAGTATATCACTATTATTAGCTATTCTCCTTATAGTCATAAATATTAATACATATGAATCAGTCATTAATATTTGTAACAGAGACTATGAACTTAGTCTAACACCTATATTCAGATATTTTGGGCACGATATAATTATATTAATGTAATTTAATATTATTCTTTTTCTTCAAAGCATGGTAACAAATACAACAGACCACATGTCATTCAGGTAGGTGACATTCTGTATTAGTTTTAAAATAATGTGTATTTTTTAAAAGGGGTTTTAGAAATTATAATATTCAGATGAGCAAGTCTGTAGCTAAAATTAACTCCAAAACATTATTTAGCATGTTGCAGGCTTGTATATCATTCTTTCATACAACTTTTTAGATTCTGTCTAGGTCATCATGATCCTTTCAACAGGGTGCATTTTCTCTTAATTATTGCAAGATGTGTACTTTTATATTTTCCTTCTATAAAACAGATTATTATTTTTTTTTCAGCGTAACAGTATTCATCGTTTTTGCACCACACCCAGTGCTCCATGCAGTACGTGCCCTCCCTATTACCCACCACCTGGTTCCCCAACCTCCCATCCCCCGCCCCGAAACAGATTTATTATTAAATAAAATTACCCTTGGATTCCAAAGAAGTTGGTATCTAAATACAAATGTACAGCAGGGATGTTCATATCCTGGACATAATTCTGAGAGAGATGTTTATGATTAAGTGCACACCGAGAAAACAATACCATCAGCAAAGATAGCCTTGTTCTCTGGATATAGTTTGTGAAACTTGGGCAGTGTGCACATTAAGAGAGCCACAGGAAGTGAAATTGTCAATTACTTCAAATGGAAAAATAAAGTAGAATCCTCTATTTTTCAGAATGTGATTTGGCAGGGCACTTGGGTGACTCAGTTGGTCAAGCGTCTGCCTTCAGCTCAGGTCATGATTTCAGGGTCCAGGGATGGAGCCTAACATTGGGCTCCCTGCTCAGTGGGAAGTCTACTTCTCCCTTTCTCTCTGCTGCTCCCCTTCCCCTGGCTTGTACGCGCTCTCTCTCTCTCTCTCTCTCAACTAAACAGATAAAATCTTAAAAAAAAAAAAAAAAGAATGTGATTCGGCTCTAATTCTGCTGGCAGGTATCAGAGTGATTTCAAGCTTTCTTTAGAAAGGTTAAAATGGGAACTTACCACTGAGTCAAGATGTTGAGTAGAAAGGCTCATCCATTCACTCAACAGACATGTGTGATACACTGGGAATAATATAGACACAAATATAAGATCTTGCCCTCAAAAACATTGGAATCTAATAGTGAGAGACAAATGTGTAAACAGATTTGTACACCAGTGTTCACTAAAGTAAAACAAACTAAAATCAACAAGCTGGGATGGAGATCAACATAGCAAAGAAGTGAATTTGAAAATATTATGTGTCTGTGTATGTATTATATATATTTCCTAATTTCTGTTTGTTCATGTCAGGCTTCTTTCTTTTTTTTTTAATATTTTATTTATTTGACAGAGAGAAATCACAACTAGGCAGAGAGGCAGGCAGAGAGAGAGGAGGAAGCAGGCTCCCCGCGGAGCAGAGAGCCCGATGTGGGGCTCGATCCCAGGACCCTGGGATCATGACCTGAGCCGAAGGCAGAGGCTTTAACCCACTGAGCCACCCAGGCGCCCCTGTCAGGCTTCTTTCAAGTACCTTTCTCTCTCATACACAGATACTTACAAATACACACATACAGTTAAGCACACACACAAACCTGGTAGAATTTTGACTGTAATTTTATTGAATCTAAAGCAAATGCTAAGTCTTCCAATGTCTAGGAATGTGGTATTGGACTGCATTAATTTAGGTTTCTTAATGTCTCTCAGAAATGTTTTTATGTTTTTATAATTTTTAGATATTTATTCCTTGGTTTTAAATATTTTTTAAACTATTGTAAATTTTTTTCAGTTTTATTTTCTGTTGTTACCTATCATAGAAATGCAATTTTAAAAATACATAATTGTTAAATTCATCCAATTCTTTTTTTTTTAAGACTTTATTTATTTATTTGAGAGAGAGAGAGAGAGAGACAGCATGAGAAGGGGGAGGGTCAGAGGGAAAAGACGACTCCCCGCTGAGCAGGGAGCGCAATGCGGGACTCAGTCCCAGGAGTCCAGGATCATGACCTGAGCCAAAGGAAGCCGTTCAACCAACTGAGTCACCCAGGCGCCCAAACTCGTCCAATTCTTAATGGACTGAGCCACCCAGGTGCCCCTCAACTCATCTAATTCTAATATCTATCTGTAGAATCTTTGGGATTTTCTACATAGATGAGCCACATTAAATAATATCAGTTTTATATGGTTTTTTAAAATTCTCTTTCTTCCTATACACATTGACTAGGACCTCCAGTATAAGGCTGACTAGAAACGGTAATAATTCTCATATGTGTCTTTTCCTAATCTCAGAAGGGAAGCTTTCAGTAAGTATATGGTGACTGCTATGGGTATTTTGTAGATATCCTCTATGAAGGAAATTATTTTCTCTTCTCAGTTTGCCAAAAGATGTATTTTAATCATGAACAAATGCTGACTGGAATCAACTGCTTTTCCAGAAAGATTCTGACAAAACTTCTTCTCTTTATTCTGTTTATGTGGTAAATTCTGATTTGGTTTTCTAATGTTAATATTTCACCATCACAACAAACTCAACTTATGTGTGACATATTATCATTTGGACATATTCTTTAGTCAGCTGAAATTAAGAATTTTGTTATTTGTGTCCATGATTGAGGTTGCCCTCTAATTTTTTCCTCATAATTTCCTGTTCTTATTTTGATATCAAAGTAATGCTGGCCTTGTAAGTTAAGTTGGACAGCCTTCCCTCTTTTTCTGTTTTTTGAAGTCAATAAAGATATTTATTCCTTAAACATTTTCTAGAGTTAAATAGTGAAACTATCACATATAGTGGAAGGTTTAAAATTAGAGATTCATCTTTTTAGCTATTATGAGATCTACATAATGTCTTTGTTCATGTCTAAATTTCAGCAGGCTGTATTTTTTTGTGTTTTTTTTTTTATCCTACTAAGCTTATTCAAACCAGTTAAGACACAAAGCATATATTTATTATTGGCATATATTTTGGTAATATATAGCATATATAATATGTAATGAACAATAATTATTAATTAAAAATTAATAATTATATATCACTAAATCTATGGCAGATGAGAGCTGTATTTAAGGATAGTTCTACTTCTTGATGATTAAGAACCTGCCTTATTAAAATGAGTTGCTATTTGGCATAATTTTTTAAAATGCAGTTGAACTAAAAAGACAGAATATGTTTTGTTTTGAGTTCAACTGAAAAGATGGATACAGGGGCATACCTAGTGACTTGACACCTGAAAGGGACCATTTGAACCTCTTTCTCTTGCAGACAGAAGTATTTTCAGCAACAATCATGACATGCAACAAATAAGAATTATTTTGTTCAGAAAAGCAATTCAAACAGTGACCTTTTTCCTTTAATAAATTTTGCATATAGTGCAAATAGTGTTAGTAAAATATTAGTAAAATGTGGGGCACCTGGGTGGCTCAGTTGGTTAAGCATCTGTTCGGCTCAGGTCATGATCCTAGGGTCCTGGGATAGAGTTCCAAGTCAGGTTCCTTGATCAGCAGGGAGCCTGCTTCTCCCTCTGTCCCTCCCCCTGCTCATGTGCTCTCTCTCATTCTCAAATAAAGAAAATCTTTAAAAAATAATAAAATACAAGAAATAAAGTTCTAATTCTTTTTAGAATACATTAATTTTTTTTTTTAAAGGAGAAAAGTATTTATTGCCTACATATTGGTCTGCCACGGTGAATAATTCCACTGCAGTTTCTGGCTTTGAAACGTAACTTCTGCAAATCTGTCAATGGCTTTGTCAAACTGATATTCATACATTCATGGTCAACAGAATCAATATATAGTATATATCAGATTTGTCAATCTGTCCTCACTCATAGTTGACTAAAGAACACTTTTTAACTTCAAATGTTTCTCTCACATTAAGAAACAGATATACAAATAGAAAGCTTTAAAATAAGGATATTTATCAGAGATTCATAAAAATCCTATTTCATAGCAAATTCGAGAAATTGCAATACTGTCCATTTCGTTGTTCTCTGGGATTCATTGTAGCAGCTTTCAGATGTTTCTGCAGTTGAATACCTGCACCAGAAAATTCCTCATAAATTTCTATTTTATTTGGTAAAATTCTCCAGAGCCGATAATGGTTTCGATATTTGAGCTTGCTTCAGGCTCAGTTCATATCTTTAGCCCCTGAGGTACTACCTAATCCTGTGTTTAAACTCAGATTCAAAATAAATAATTATACCAGAGTGATTATGAAAACGAAAAAACAGAAGTCGGTTGCTTATTCTTGAAATAAATATGTGTAGCTGAGTCCACCTGTAGGGCAGTTGGAATCACTTCCATGGGGAGTATAATGTGTATTAAAGCATAAGTGATTGGAAAACACGGTGATTTTCAGCTCACATGCATATCACCCCATTTCAGTAACTGCAGCGGCTGTTCAGAACTTAGACTGACAAAAGATTGTTTTTCTGTTCAGAGAGCAGCAGAGTCATTGGCATTGCTTAGAACTGTTGGTGCATAGTGATAATAAAAAGCAGACTGGGGGCGGCTGGGTGGTTCAGTGGGTTAAGCCTCTGTCTTCAGTTCAGGTCATGATCCCAGGGTCCTGGGTGGCTCAGTGGGGTAAGCCTCTCCCTTCCGCTGGGGTCATGATCTCAGGGTCCTGGGATCGAGCCCCACATTGGGCTCCCTGCTCATTGGGGAGCCTGCTCCCCGCTCTCTCTGTCTCTGCCTGCCTCTCTGCCTACTTGTGATCTCTGTCTGTCAAATAAATAAATAAAATCTTTTAAAAAAAAAAAGCAGACTGACTTTTACTATTATTTTATTTTATTCCTTTTAAATTTTCTATACACAAAGCACTCCCTTGCTGCCTAAACTAGGGGTAGACCACTCCCACCATCCCATCCTTGGTACACCACTGGCTGGATGAGAAAAGTAATGAGGACAGGGAAAAAGAAACACCCATTTCCCTTTAACCAGCAGGCCAAAAAGTCTTCTGGAATCAAGAGATTCTGAGTAATTATGAGAATAATGAAGTGGTTTGTTGATTTATTTCTGGAAATATTCATTTAAAATACAAATTACATTCTCTTTTGCTCCTTCACTAGGCGTGTTCGAATCATGACAACATGCTCTATTTTTGCTTATCTGCTGTCACCAGCAGTGAAGTAACAGAATTTGCTCTGAAGTAATGGAGTGGATAACCAACTGAGATACCAAGATTAAAATTTTTGGTAAGGCAAACAAACCTCTGAAGTACCATTTGAGGTATTTCCTGGCCTTATCTGACACATTTAGCACCTTATCACAAACTGAAGGGAGGCAGAGTTATTCTGTTCAATAAACGTGCATCCTCCTGGATCTGGAAAGAAAGTATCTGAGAAATTTAATTAAGGTCTAAGTGAATCATAATGTGAATCTCAATAGGTTGCAGCAAATGTTAAATTTCTGGTTCACAGTTTAAAAAAGAAAAAAATGACCCCAGATATGGTAAAATTCCAACATCCTAAGAATGTAGTGTTGCATAAATGGTAGTAAGTAAAATACCAGCATTAAGTCTTCTTGAGATCAGAGTTTAAACTAACTAAAATGACGATATCTTATGTGTTTTCTGTGCTTTTCTGACAAATATGGTTGGAAGACATAAACTTCATCCTTCCTAACAGGCGCAAAATCAATAGAAGAAATGCCCATTTGGTGTTTCCTGTTTGGTTCTGGTGATGGACTAATGTTCCCTCCTGCTGTAGCAATTGAGGATGTTTGTATTCTTGGCCCCTCCACAGGGAAGCCGGAAAAAATCTGAACTCTGATGACTTTGTGTACTTTTGGCTTTGATGTCCTGCTCTGGGCACTGTGCAGAGGAGCTGAGCTGAACTTGTATTAAAAGCAGCGAAAATGCCAATTAAGAGTCTGATGTTTAGCAGTTGCATCTGTAAGTTTACTTGGGTAAGAACATAGTTTCTGTAGTAACACACATAATAGCTTCGACTGCTTTCAAAATTAGGCAGATAAAATATACAATAAGTCATTTTCTAAACGATATGTAAAACAGCCAATGAAGAAGGAAACATACAGCAATACTGGGCCCATTGATAACAGAAAGAATATTTCCAGGGAACATTTTGGAGTTGACTATTACTACAATGCTTTAAAGTTTTGAACTTTAAATACCCTACAATCCCAATGATTTTTATCCCTTGGATGCCACTTTGGTTCTAGCAAATCATTTGCCTGAGATCTTGACAAGAAAATCCATGCTCCTTAACGCTACCTTTTCTGGAATCCCAGGGTGATAAGATGCATTTCAGAGTCAGTTATGACCTCCCTAGGTCACATCTAAGAGCTCAAAAGCTTGTTTCAAACTTGTCCCTTAACCTAACTCTCCTCTTCCCTTATGTATTTGTTCACTTTATGATGGAGAGAGGGAGAAATCCATGAAACATTTATTATAATTTTCTACTAGGAAATAATCCTGTAAAGTCTCTGACTCACCCCTTTTTGTACCCAAGGGCCAACAGATTACCCTTTGTGATGTGCTGGGTAGCTAAGTACTGAGAAAAATGGAGTCTGTTCTGGAGAAGGATAGCCCTATATGGGCTAAAGAGACTTCCCTGTTCTTTCCTTTCCTTACAATCCACACTGTAAACCCCCTTCGAACCCACTAATTTCCCTTTTGGGGAAATCTATCCATTTTTCTGGGAGTTATGAGGCCTATGCAGAAGGCCTGTATATGTGAAGATCATGCAAATGAACCCCAACATCAATCTCAAGCCTGCAGTTTAGTAAATGTGAAATGTCATGAAAACCTAACTGCTTGACTATAATCATTTTGCAAAGTTTACTTATAGTAATAATTTGGGCTTTCCCTCTTGTAGACTGTTCCAATGGAATGAATTTAAGAAATTATATTTATTTTCTCATGTCTTTAGAGATTTTTCTGCTTCATTTTGCTCTTATACATTATATTCATCATCTAGATTTCGATAT
The DNA here is from genome assembly GCF_922984935.1 of Meles meles. Classification (NCBI taxonomy): domain Eukaryota; kingdom Metazoa; phylum Chordata; class Mammalia; order Carnivora; family Mustelidae; genus Meles; species Meles meles. Next base: position 17,282,579 of record NC_060070.1, read on the forward strand.
ACTTTACTTTTCTTTCCATGAAGTGTTCATCCTAATTCATGTTCTGCGGCACAGCAGTAAGCTTTAGGGAGGACCCAATATCTTTACATTTGACAAATGAAAAGAGAATGTAACAATTTTCTTGGCCAAGTAAAAGAGACATGCAGTATGACTGTCATGAGTCAGGATTTGGCTCTCTCCGCATCAGCTAGAAGACAGCGAGTGCCACGGCCCTGGACGAAAGTACATGGCAATGAAGAGGAACAGCGGTCAGACGGTGTTATGTTGGCATCATTTACATATTATCAGCAAGATCTAAATAGGTGACCTGGCATGAAGATCACAGTAACTGCCAAAAGATTTCATCACGCTTGGCACAAGCTGTCCCTACGATATTTCAGACATAAAGGTCCTTCTTTCAAAGAAAAAGCTGAAGAGAGCCCTTACCTCAGATTTTCCTTTTTACCCCCATAGGCTCCTATGCCTCAGGCTTCAGCCTTCATCTCCTCCAGGAGGAGGCCTCTTTCCTGGTTACTATAGTGATGGGTCAGGAAAATATCTGAATGCATGCTGCAAAATTAGTCAGTAAATTATAAATGGGCTATTCATGCAGAAAGGCCGAATTATAAACCAGAGAAAGTGGTCTTTACATAGAAAGCAAAAAAACTTACACAACATACATCAGAGCATTACAATGTGACAAACAAAAGTTCTATAAACATCCTAACTTTGCAGGAGACCATCTACCTACCCCTGTAGCTACAAGGGGTACTAGGTTCTATGAAACAGACAAAAGGTACCAGACCTCTGGGGATAAAGGCAAGATGAAATGTACAAATTATTGTATACAATTTACCCAATAAAAGAAGAGAGAAAACCTGTATGTTGACAATTCAGCCTGTCTCTTGAACTAAAAAGCTACTAGAACTTTGCAGATGGCTTATTTCAGCAGTCCTTATCTAGGGATACACATCACAACTTGTGAGCGACATTTTCAAAAACACGCCTGGCTTTACTCCAGACCTGGTAAAATAATGTCTAAGAGTGAGGCCTTGGGACTTAGCAAAAGTCAGGCAACTAGTGTCCAGTCTTCTGGGTTTTCTTTTTGCAGAAAATTCACCTCTTTCCAGTGACTAGTGAGTTTGGGAGCTTTGGTGTCTGAAGGACTCCTCTGATGCCACCAGACATGATCCTGAGCTAGCAACACCTGGCGCCAGACTGTCAGGTGACTGGCCCCCCAGAGAGGGCTGTTTCCCATCCGAGGTGGGCCAGTTAAACCCTGCTGCTTTCAAAACCACACAACACTGGAGTAGGTGATATAGGTCCCTACTTGGTCTCAACTGTCTTGCAAAGAGGTCATGGGCATTCATTATTATTGCTTCATGGTGAAAATATGATGAGAATGAATTCTGAGAAAATTTAAAAGCATACAAGTAGGAGAGCACACACAGTTGCCTGAGCCTTCATTACCCACAATTTAGGTGAGGCAGACCAGGACTGCATGCCCCCTCAGAAGGATGGCACTACCCATTGATAGGGAACATCTACATTATGAACATAGTTGAATTATCGATCTATTGTTTCCTTGAGCTCAGGATGACTGAGCTACAAATTGGCAGGTGTCCAACAAAGCCAGATTCTTTTTGTGCTTTCCATACCTTTAAGTCACTGCATGTAATCCTCAATCCTCACAATCTCATGAAAGTTCCAAAGCTACAGACCCTGCAACCACCCTTTTCTTCCATGTCTGCCATGAAATCCCTGCCTTTTTGGCTGGTGAAATCTTTTTTATTTTTATCTATTTTTTAATTTGAGAGAAATAGAAAGAATGAAAGCACAGAATAAAAGTGAGAGGGAGAAGCAGACTCCCCGATAAGCAGAGAGCCTGATGCAGGAACCCCAGGATCATGACCTGAGCCAAAGACAGATGCTTAACCAACTAAGCCACCCAGGAGCCCCTTGCTGATGATATCTTGAGACTCACAGAATCAAGTCAGATAGCTATGGGCGGGGGGGGGGATTTGGATTACAACCTGAGTTTGACTCCCAAACTCACATTCTTGCCACAAATCCAAAGCACCAACTCCTAGCACGTTATTTATTCTGAGCTATTAAAGCAGTCTAGGGAAAATAGGCAAAATATCTTTATTTCCCTGATTGTGCCTACTGTTGTATCTTGGAATCAGGCCAAAAACTAAGGAAAATCTGCCCATTTACCACCAGCAAGATGATTAAGTAAGACATAAATAAAGTCACATCAAAATGATGGTGGAATTAGTTGGGAAGGCCAACAGCAGACATGGCTTTAGGATCATGACCGGAGCTGAAGGCAGACACTTAATGGACTGAGCCACCCAGGTGCCCCTAGTCAGAAAGTCTTTATAGAAAGATCCATGAACTCATCCATGAACCCAACCATGAGCCAGTTCATGAACCTATCTCAGAAGCAGGCTTCTGAGGTTTTGTTGCCTTCCATGTGTCCTTTCGTTTTTCGGCCTCAGTTTGGACTCCTTTCACAAGATTTACAAAATTAAGGAATTTTTTGAAAGAAACTTTAAGCATTGATTCTCCACTTTAGATACAAATTTAGCTCATTTGGGAATTTTGGGACAAAAATGTAGTGACTCCAGAACCACTAAGGGGGGATCAAAGTATTTAACAGGGGATAGTGGGGAGCAGTAGGCATCTGTATTTTTTAAAGCACCAGATACAATTCTGATGTGAAACCTGCATTACGACCCATTGCTTTGGAAACTCTCAGTTGCCTAATTTTATGTAGTATAACACAGTCCTTTGGAGCATGGCTTGTGGAGATAAGCTGCCTTGGATCAATTCCTAAGACTGCCCCTTTCCTAGATTCACGAGAGTCAGTAAATTACTTAATCTCTCTGTACCTTATTTATTCAACATTCTATGTCTATTTGTTGAGTGCCAGGCCTTGTTCTAGAGGCATATCAGTGAATAAAGCAAGAGGAAATTCCTGTACTGGGGACATTTACCTTCTAGAACAAAGACACTGACAAAACAACATAATATACTAGTATTATATTATTAATATATCAATATATTATATAATTAGTTATTAATAATTAATGATATTGAATATTTCTCTATATATGAAGACTATAATACAACGGGGGGGAAAGCAGGGTGGGAGGGCTGAGAGCATGTGTGTGTTGGATCTTTTACCCTCACAGGGTTCTTGTGATGGTTAAAATGATTTTACATTACAAGTAAGGTGCTTAGAACAGAGCCTGGCACATAATGTTTAAAAGTATTATCTGCCTTGTTTCACCAATGAGGAAACTGATAATCCAGAAAAGTAGAGAAATCTGCCCAAGTAACTAAGAAAGGAAGGATACCAGGTACTTCACCCATCTCAACTCAGTCCTAGATGAATTTCAGTCTGGGGCTCCAAGATAGATGATAAAACAATGGGCCCAGAGCCTACATTTTGATACAGATTCTTGTTTCTGAATGTGGCTCTTGCTGGTGCCACACATCAGAAGCAAATATTGCTACATGCAACTTTTACTTGGCACACCGGAAGACATGGATAAGAGAGATGTCTAAAGGAACACATCTTGTCTGTAACTCCAGCCAATTCCTTAAGCATCTTTACGGTGTAATAGTCATATAAGGGGTACCTACCGGTCTCCATATAAATCATGAATGGCTAAGGAAAAAGGTAAAACGAAACTATGAAATTCATTTTTATACGATATGATAATAATTATTAAAAATTTATTTTATTGGGGGCGCCTGGGTGGCTCAGTGGGTTAAGGCCTCTGCCTTCGGCTCGGGTCATGATCCCAGGGTCCTGGGATCGAGCCCCACATCGGGCTCTCTGCTCCGCAGAGAGCCCGCTTCCTGCTCTCTCTCTCTCTCTGCCTGCCTCTCTGCCTAGTGTGATTTCTCTCTGTCAAATTAAAAAAAAAAAATAAAAATTTATTTTATTGGATGCCTGGGTGACTCAGTTGATTAGGCATCTGCCTTCAGCTCGGGTCATAATCCCAGGGTCCTGGGATCAAGTCCTGAATCCCCTTCTCCCTTTGCCTGCTGCTCTCCCTCCTTGTGTGCTCTCTCTCTCTGACAAATAAATAAAATAAGAAGAATAAAGAGCCTAAAAAATTCCAAATAAATAAATAAATAAAAATTTATCTTATGATGAAAGAAAATATGATAACTTCCCCAAATACATTAGCCCTAAGCATTATTTTATTTTATTTTAAAGATTTTATTTATTTATTTGACAGACAAAGATCACAAGTAGGCAGAAAGGCAGGAAGAGAGAAAGGAGGAAGCAGGCTCCCTGCTGAGCAGAGAGCCCGATGCGAGGCTCGATCCCAGGAACCTGGGATCATGACCTGAGCCGAAGGCAGAGGCTTTAACCCACTGAGCCACCCAGGCGCCCCCTAAGCATTATTTTAAAGCATTTCTGGAGTCTGATGGAACTTAGAGAACTTTTAGGATATAAATCAGGAAAACAATAATTAAAGCCATTCTTTTTTTTAAGATTTTTATTTTACTAAAAAAAATTTTTTTTAAGATTTTATTTATTTATTTGGAGAGAAAGAGAGCAAGAGCAGGGGAAGAGGCAGAGTGAGAAGCAGGCTCCCTGCGGGGCTCAGTCCCAGGACCCTGGGATCATGACCCACACCAAAGGCAGATGCCTAACCGACTGAGCCACCCAGGCATCCCTATTTATTTATTTTAGAGAGAGCAAGTGAGGGGAGGTGCAAAGGGAGAGTGAGAGAATATTTCAAGCAGACTCCAGGCTAAGCATGGAGCCCGAAGCAGGGCTGATGCAGCGCTGATGCAGGGCTCAAATGCAGGGCTCAGTCTCACCTCAGCCAAAATCAAGAGCTGGGCCACTCAGGTGACCCTAATTAAAGCCATTCTTTGGGGAAAATATATTATTGGAATAACTTATCTGAGCCAAAGTCCTATGAAATGTCCAAACAGTTCTAGCCCTTTCTTAGAATGACTAATATTTGGGTTACAAGATAACTATGAAGATTAAAACCCATATGAGTGACTAAGCTCAAACTTGTTCTCATGACACTTGTGGCTTAAAAAAAAAGAAAGAAAGAAAGAAAAAAGAAAAGGAAAAAACTGAATTCACATTTAATTAAAAAATTAAATTTGAGGAAGAGTAATAATTTTAAATATGTTGCAATCCATACTAGAACCTATTTGAAAAATGCAATTTGCTCTGTTAGAGTCTTGCCTTGTGATAACACAGCAAAATCTTCTTTTATCTGTATTGTTAAAGTATATGGACCAGAAAAGAGAAAGATAAAACAGTAAACATTGGTTTAGTAGAAGAGATTAAATTGACAGAAAAAAATGGAAAAGGAAATCATTAAGGCAGCAGTTGAGAGCTTGAAAGCGAAGATAAGTACAGTGAAAACTGATGTAAACAGCAGAGAAAACTGTTCTATGCAAAGGAGGGTTTAAGTTTATGTATAATCAATTTCTCTATGAATTTTCTCCCTGATTCAAGATATGAGTTAGCAAGATTATTGGGATAGTGAGTTCTAAATCTCTTGTTACAGTCAAGATAATAAGCATAGTAAATGACAGAGGACAGTCATGTTCTTCACCCTAAAAGCTAAGAGTTAAAATCTGTACTTTATAAGAAAGCGATGACTAAGACATTCGATTAAAAATCTAATAATTGAGGGATGCCTGAGTGGCTCCATCAGTTAAGCCATTGCCTTCGGCTCAGGTCATGATCCCAGGCTCCTGGGATGGAGTCCCACATTGGGCTCCTTGCTCAGCAGGGAGCCTGCTTCTCTCTCTGTGTCTGCCTGCCACTCTGCCTCCTTATGCGCACTCTCTTTCCCTCTCTGTCTCTGACAAATAAATAAATAAAATCTTTAAAAAACTAAAAATAAAAATCTAATAGTTGAGAAAATTTAGAATGTCCCTTATAGGCATGATTATTGAACTATTTTCATATTTGAATTAGGATCAGCAAATGGGATGTGTTCATTTTTATCGTTATCTGAAACCACATAGAATGGCAATAGTAGGACTCATCTAAGATGACAGATATGATCAATAGTTGACTGACTCTTATTTTAGTGTGTGTATGTATGTGTACTCCAAATGACCTAGATAATGACTAATAGAAAAAGTTATTTTTTAGGTCATTCCTTAAGAAATGGTTATGTGTGGAGGCTGGGGAGGTGAGAATAAAGTAAATATTTATTGAGTGCTTATATATAATCATGTGATATAATAGATGATTCTAACTCTACTTAGTCTTAATAAAAACATTATGAAATAACATGATTATGCTCAAATTACTAATGGATATTCAAACAAAATTAAACATTTTAGTAAAAGCAATAATAAAGAATTGAATTATTTATCAGTTTCCTATTTTGTTCTCCTGGTACAAAAAGTATTAATCATAAGACCTACTATTTACTGAGTATCTACTATGTGCAAGGTACTAGAACTCTTAATTTACATACTTTTTTTTTCAATTTCAACACGACCTCATAGCAAGATATGTATTATTATCACCAGTTTATAAAAGATATACTTGAGACCTAATGGGTTTCTGTGAATTGCTTCAAAAATATACCTAGTTAAGTCACAAAACAAAAATGCAGACTCTGATTTTTCTGATTAAAAAGCTCTTATTCCATCCATTATACCATGCCATCATCATAACATTTTGACATTTAGTCTTTAAGTTCAACATTCCATATGTTTTTATTTATATTCATAAATATTTTCTGTCTAAAAAGCTCCTTTCAAAATATATGAGGGCAAGGAAGGACATATCAGATTCTCTGTTATTTTACATATTTACAAGATTTATAAATCACTTAGAAGATTTAAGCCATTGGGCATCTGGCAGGCTCAGTGGTATTGCATGTGACTCTTGATCTCAGGGTCTTAAGTTTGAGCCCCATATTAAAAAAAGATTTAATCCAAGCTCAAAACAAAACAAAAAAAGGGCCTGTATAGAAAAAAAAAAATATTCTTTAAAGGAGGCTCCACACCCAACATGGGGCTTGAACTCATGACCCTGACATCAAGAGTTGCATGCTCTACTGACTGAGCCAGTCAGGCACCCAGAGAAAAAATATTATAATAAAAGATAAACTGGAGGAAAGGTAACAAATGGACGGCAAGATTCTTACGGCTATTTAGGTTTGCACTACCTAAAGAAAAAGAATTATTCATGATTTATTAATAACAATACTTCAGAGTGCCTGGCTGGCTCACTCACATAAGTGTCCAACTCTTGGTTTCAGCTCGGGTCATGATCTCAGGGTCCTGGGATCGAGTCCCGAGCTGGGATCTGTACTCAGCACAGAGTCTTCTTATCCCTCTCCCTCCGCTCCTCCCCCTACTCTCTCTCTCTCATAAAAAAAAAATAAAAATCTTTTAAAAAAATAACAATAATTCATTTAAAAAATTCTCCACTAGTGTAAGTATGCGTTATCATCTAGTTCGTGTTCATCTAGTATATGAAGGAAAGTTTATTTTTTCCAGAGTAACAGTTTTCAATTAAATACTTCAACATTCTTCAATAAGATATTCTTTTGAGGCCACTGAAATCCATCACTGATAATACAGGAACAGGCAGGCAGGGCTATTCCCAATGCCTCTGCTAGATTAGCACTGTGGCTCTTTCTGTTAAATACTAAAATCAACTTGTCACAATGAATCCACACCGAAACAGTAAGGTCAGCGAATGACTTTAGTGGTCAGGTTCAGATTCTGTTTCACTCATTCAACAAGACTGGAATCCAGTGGGTCTCAGGCATTGTGTTAAAGACAGGAAGATAAGGGGCGCCTGGGTGGCTCAGTGGGTTAAAGCCTCTGCCTTCAGCTCAGGTCATGATCCCAGGGTCCTGGGATCGAGCCCCGCATCGGGCTCTCTGCTTGGCAGGGAGCCTGCTTCCTCCTCTCTCTCTCTCTCTGCCTGCCTCTCTCCCTACTTGTGATCTCTATCTGTCAAATAAATAAATAAAAATCTTAAAAAAAAAAAAAAAAAAGACAGGAAGATAAGCACACAGATGCTGCCCTCAGGGTTCACTTGCCCGTGGATGAGAGAGACCTACCAGCAATCCAATATACTAGAGTCCTAACTGCTATGTTTTGCCTCTGTGCAAAGTGCTACAAATACACACAGGACATGCATTAGTCTGTTCATACTGCCATGACAAAACACCATAGTCTGCATGGCTTAAAAGACAGAAATATACATTCTCACAGTTCTGGCGGCTGTGAAGTCCAAGATAAAGGTGCTAGTAGATTGGATTCCTGACTTGCCAATGGCTACCTTCTTGTTATGTCCTCCCATGGGAGAGAGAGCAAGCTGTCTGGTGTCTCTTCTTATAAGGGGACTAATCACATCATGAGGGTCCCACCCTCATGAACTCATCTTACTCTATTTACCTCCCAAAGGCCCCATTTCCAAATAGTATTACATTGGGAACTAGGGATTTGATATATGAATTTTATGGAACACAGATATTTAGTCCGTACCAGGAGGGAAGTGTTAACTCCGCTCAGCTTTGTAGAGGAGGTCGTTGCAGAGGAAGTGACTCTCGAGTTTGGTCTCAAAGCAATCACAGGAGGTGACCAGCAGAGGAGTAGGAAGGGTACACAGCATAGAGAGGACAGCAGAAAAAAACTCAGGAGAAGGAACAAATGGTGATCATTTCAGGGAAAGGAAGGAATAAGGCAGAAAAACTAAATTGGGACCAGATTATAGAAGGTCCCTGCATCTGATGCTGAGGAGCTTAAAATTTCTTTATATGGGCAGTGGGACGCTGATGAAATTATTATGTGAGTGTGCCTGTGTGTGTGTGTTACAATAAAGTTTGTTGTTTGGATAACAATAACACAAGTTAATATTTAAAAACTGAACTGGGGGAGGGGGGCGGTGCACCTGAGTGGCTCAGTTGGTTAAGTGACTGCTTCGGCTCAGGTCATGATTTCAGGGTCCAGGAATTGAGCCCAGTGTGGGGCTCCCTGCTCAGCTGAGAGCCTGCTTCTCTTTTTCCTTCTGTTTCTCCCCACTGCTTGAGTGCGTACGCTCTCTCTCAAATAAGTAAATAAATAAATAAATAAAATCTTTAAAACAAAAATAAAAACTGAATTTAAAAAAAATTTTTAGGGCCGGGCGCGGTGGCGCGCGCCTGTAGTCCCAGCTACTCGGGAGGCTGAGGCAGGAGGATCGCTTGAGCCCAGGAGTTCTGGGCTGTAGTGCGCTATGCCGATCGGGTGTCCGCACTAAGTTCGGCATCAATATGGTGACCTCCCGGGAGCGGGGGACCACCAGGTTGCCTAAGGAGGGGTGAACCGGCCCAGGTCGGAAAAAAAATTTTTAGGGCGCCTGGCTGGCTCATTGGGTTAAGCCGCTGCCTTCGGCTCAGGTCATGATCTCCGGGTCCTGGGATTGAGTCCCGCATCAGGCTCTCTGCTCGGCAAGGAGCCTGCTTCCCTCTCTCACTCTCTACCTGCCTCTCTGCCTACTTGTGATCTCTCTCTCAAATAAATAAAATCTTAAAAAAATTTTTTTTTTAGTTTTTTTATAAACATATAATGTATTATTAGCCCCAGGGGTACAGGTCTATGAATCACCAGGTTAAAAACTAAATTTTTAAAAAGCCTTTATTTTGAAACAATTTCAAACTTACATAAATGTTGCAGGAATAGTACAAAGAACTCCTATATATTCTTTATCCAGATTTATGCTTGTTACTATTTTGGCACATTTGCTTAATGTTCTCTCTCTCTATATATAGCATATATATTTTTTAAATAGACATATGCAAACAGACATACGGATATGGATATGCATGTGTATTTACACACACAGACACATATATACACATATACATACTCATATGTACACACTTATTTTTTTCTGAACTAGTTGAGAATAGGTTCACATATTAATCCCTTTACTCTTTAATAATTCAGTGTGTATATAAAGTTCCTCAGCCTTTATTTTCATGACATGGAGATTTTTAAAATACAGAGAATTTTTAAAGCAAATGGTACGTTAAAAAATACACTGTTATTGAAAAATGACTAAGGTCAGCAAGAAGGTCAGCATATCCTTAATGCATAAGAAAGAGCATAAAATAAGCAAATGAGAGAAGACCAGACTGAACCAGCTGAGATGACGAAGTCCTCATAGGATGGGGGAGAGAAGGGCACCCATGTGGGAGATTCAATAGCATTTCATGCATATTGTGTGTGAAACATAAAGGAAATGAGAACTTGATTCTAGCTTGGGACATTTAACGGATGGTGATAAAGATTATAAGATAAATAGATACCGATTTTTGTTTGATTTTAGGTTGAAGGAAGAGAACCAGTTTGTTTTTGAATGCTGAGCAGGCATGTAATGTTAGAAACAAGATACAGAGTTCAGGTGAAACGTCTAAAACAGAGAAGGATTACCTAAAGAAGATAAACCTAAACAACCCATCTTTCTGCTTGTTTCTATTTCCTGAATGCTGAACACAGCAGATATTTAATAAGGATTGTAGACTGACAACCATCTCTCTCTCTCTCTCTTTTTTTTTTTTTTTAAGATTTTTATTTGACAGAGAGAGAGAAATCACAAGTAGGCAGAGAGGCAGGTGGTGGGGGAGAGGGGCAGGTTCCCCACTGAGCAGAGAACCTGATGCGGGGCTTGATCCCAAGACCCTGAGATCATGACCTGAGTCGAAGACAGAGGTTTAACCCACTGAGCCACCAAGGCGCCCCTGACATCCATCTCTTAATAGCCTAAGGAAAAGGCAAATGATAGTCAAGTTTCCTTCTAGGCAAAGGAAGGAAGGGAAGACGTGGGGGATTTCCCTGTAGAATAGAGGAACCCCTGGCCAGCTTAGTCAGTAGAGCATGCAACTCTTCATCTCTGGAGTCTGTGAGTCTGAGCCTTATACTGGGTATGGAGATTACTTAAAAATATTAAAAAAAAAAAAAAAAAAAAAAAGGAATTGAGGAATCTGAGTCAGCAGGCCAGGACTTCTCCCCCGCTGCTGAGAATCGGTCAAGCAGGAATTAAGAGGGTGTCAGCAGCACACCATGCTTTGTACCAAGTCCACAATCACCCATCCAGAATTTCCAGACCCCCCAAATCTCTGAAAAGTATTTCTGTATCTCATCTGGCAGCAAAACCTGACCTGAATAGATCTGAAGCTCTTGGCGGTGTTTCTTTATCCTACGTACTGTGCATATTCATACATTTCTCTGTATGACAATTAAGTGTTGTTTTAGGGGTGCCTGGGTGGCTAAGTGCCTTATGGTCCCAGGGTCCTGGGATCAAGCCCCACTGGGCTTCCTGCCCAGTAGGAAGCCTGCATTCCCTCTCCCACTCCCCCTGCTTGTGTTCCTGCTCTCACTGTTTCTCTCTCTGTCAAATAAATAAAATCTTTTTTTTTAAAAAGTGTTGTTTTAGTGCAAAAACAATGAATACTGTTACGCTGAAAAAAATAAATAAAATGAAAAAAAAAAGTGTTGTTTTAGAACTCACTGGGGGTAGTACTTAATATGCACCCTAACTATCTCCTTTCTAAGATCCCAAAACTTCTAAATTTCAAATTCATGGGAGTGTAGAGATTTCAGATAAGGAAATATGGAAGTATATTTGAAAAGTTGGGTAAATATTACCTTTGCAACCTAGACTGACACCTTTAAATGAATATTTCACTCATGAAAATGTGAGTGGAAATCACAGAAGTCTCCCTGAGCTTTTGGCATCTTATACCTGGAACTACAGAGAGGGTCTTTGTTTTGCCTGTTCTGACTCACCGTCCATTTCAGCATCTTTGGCTCTCTGCTTTATTCTGCCCCTCAGCATCCATTACGGGGCTTGCGCACCATTGGATCCAAAGCCCTCACTCTTATGCAGGATATGGTTTTTGCTATTTGATCTCTGAACCTCCTGAACCATAACTGACTCTAAGAAAAGATCTTATCAACCTTCTCTCCCCTACCTGTCCTCCCTCACCCTCACTATGCTGTACCCTAAGGAACTCATTACCTGCATCTGTCTCCTGCGGTCTGCCCCACACCCTGGGGGGTGCGGAAGTGTGCAAAAAGGAATCAGACCAATCAGCCATTCAAGCTTTGAGTTGATCATTTGTTGGCTAATTGTTTATTTATTCATTCATTCAAGAAATACATATTGAAAATCTACAATGTGCCAAAGGCTATGCTAGGTACTTGAAGTATAGCAATTCAGACATATTTGATGTCATTATTGAGTTTACAATCTAGCAAGGGAAAACAGGTGTTAAATGAATCATTAACTACAATTGCAGTAAGTGCAATAAGTGCTACAAATGGGGATGCAGAGTGCAGTGAGAGCTTACAAGGGCAGTTGGGAGAGAAGGGGCCAAACCTGATGAAGAGGCTCAAGGAAGGGCTCCTGGAGGAAGTGACTTTTGAGTTGAGTTGAAAAGGATAAGTAGGACCCAGCCAGGTAAAAAGGGTGATGGGGGCAGGAAGGATGGAGATGGAGAGAATACCAGGCAAAGGAATCTGCCTGTGAAGGAGGAAAGACAGGAAGGAGCTTGGCCTAAATGTGAACGTGGAAGCCATAACCGTGGCCAGCGAGGAGAAAGAGAGCGAGCCTAGGGTGAGGTAAAAGATTTTGGTCTTTTGTGAAGAGATAATCCACCACTGAGGGATTTTAAGTAAGGATGTGACCTACTCAGATACTACTTCTCAGACCAATCTGGTTGTGGGGTAGAGAAGGGGAGAGATCAAGAATGAGTGAATGAGGAATGGAATAAAATCGTTCTTCTCATGACCCTGAGTAAGACTTCACCTCGCTGTTCCTGAAACAGTGGGTTACACAGTCCAGCTCCTCCTGGAGGGCCAGGCCATATTCAAGGAGGAAGAGGTACAAGACTCCCTCTCCAGGTGTTTTTCACCTGGAGACTGTTTTTCACCTCCCAGAGTGAAGCCTATTCCAGAAAAGGTCGCCTGCTCTCTCTCTGTGTGCTCCCACGTACACCCACTCTAAACATTTCAGTCTGACCACCTCAGTAGTTGCTGTTCCACAACTAAAGAAGGCTCTCTCTTAGCACATTGCTCCATATTTTGTGTTTGAATGGTATATAAAAACCACACTTGGGATGATTTCTCCTTTAAGTGTGTTGTTCATCAATGCTATTTAAACTCTTAAGGAAAGATGGCCGTGAAGTTTGCATTAAGATTCATAATCATATGTTATCATGATTCTTCACTAAAATAGAGTAGCATTTACTCTGGCATACTTCCATACTCCAAGACTTTTATGCTGCGTGCTGGCATGAGGAACACTGCTGGAATTCATTCTTGAACAGAACTTTTCCTGAACTGAAACTCTACACTAAAAAGCAGTGAAGGAAACTTGTTACCATTCATTTATTTTGGACTTAGATTCAAAGGGTGGGAGGAATAGGGGAAGGACAATAGTTCTTTGAGACCAGTTAGTAGAAGGCCAAAAATCCCTCATTAGACTTGATAGCCTTAGGCAGAATAGTCAGGAAAGCAATTATGCAAAGTATATCTTTAGCAGGAGGGGAAAGATAAGATAAATTTAGGTCATGAAGCACATTAAGTCATTGCCAAATATTATATATGGTCTCTTTGAATTCTAAAATTTCCCTGGTCTTCATCACTCTGAAATTTCATCAAGAGCGATAAAATTATATATTCAGAAGTTAAAGGAACTTGTACATTTGAAGTTGGGCTTTTTTTCTTTCATTTTTGTATCTGTATGAAAATAATATTCAAATATGGAAGGAAATGAGTATTGTCCTATTAAGGACTATTTAGTATTCCAAAAATAGTAACAGTCACCTAAAATGTACCACTTGGAGTACTTAAAATATACTACTATTCAAACATGACTCTATTATTACCACTTGTTCCTCTAATTGTGACTTTGGATCCCAAAGGATTCCAGCAACCTCTCAAAATACAAATTTAACAGTTCAGTGCTGAATAAAGTCTCTTTCTAGAAGATGTGAAGGTCTAAAGGTTTGTCTTTTTTTTATTTTCCAAATACTGTACACATCTTCCTAAGAAAAATTTGCACTTCTTTTCTGGACTAGGATTTATGAATAACTGCCAAATTTAAAAGAGTTTGAACAAAAGCATATTATTAGCAGACTGGCAGTTTATTAAAATTCCACAACATATTTCCATCTAATGTTCCACATTATCCTCGCCCACAGCCAACCATCACCAAAAACCACCAATCTCAGAAAATAGCAAAACGTGTTAAGTAACTTTCTTTCAGACCATACTAATTTAACTGGGTCAACTTCAGTTTATAATATACTGTGGAATTATCCATTTCAACATTAATCACTTAAAGATGTGCCCTGAAAGATTATCTTGGACCTCTTAAATGAGAAAAAATAAGTTGTGAATAGTTTCGTTCAAGTTTTGAAAATCCTATTTGGTTAGAGTTGAGTGAGAAGAAATTCCCTCATCTTTCTCTCTGTTTCTGTCTCTACACATATACCTAGTCTATATCTACCTAGATCTATCCTCTCTGCTTAAAATGCCTGACTCATTTAAGAGAGAGGAAGCAACCCACCCATATTCTAAAGTAACTTAAACACATACAGTGAGGCTGCTGCATTAGCTGAAAGACTTAATACCACACTGGAGAAAAGCCCCAAGTAAAAATGATAACATCCCCAGACCATGAAAACAGTTTAGAATTTTGTGTTTATTTCTTCTTCCTAAAAAAAACCTTGATGGTCTAACCAGTGAGACATCAAAAATCCATCCAGAGCTTGAGTTAGTCCACACTTGTAACTATACTCAGAACTCTGTGTGTTTTTTACCCTCCCTTCCATGCCCCACAAACGTGGCACATGTTTCTTTCGCTTTTTTTCTTCATTCTGTTTCCATCAAAGCCAGGAATTCAAAAATGAGGAAGTTCTGAAGGGCAGACTCTACAAAACTGACCTAATTTGGCTTACACTCTTCAAAGCTTTGGCCCATGATAGCCAAATATATTCTAGTTATAATAGTTGTAAGATTTATGAGTTCAAATTCTATGAAACTCAAAATCAAGGAATAATTTTTTTTTTCTTTCCTTTTCTAAGGAATGATTTTTTTAATTCAAGCAGACTTTCAGGATGAGAAAATTTACAATATTTTTAGTTTACCATGCCTTTGGAGCATTTTGTTCCCTAGCAGCTTTTCTTTCTTTCTTTCTTTCCTTCTTTGTTTCTTTCTTTCTTTAAAACCTTATTTATTTATTTGATAGAGAGCACAAGTAGGCAAAGCGGCAGGGAGAGGAAGAAGCAGGCTCCCTACTGGGAGCCTGATGTAAGTCTCGATTCCAGGACCCTGGGATCAAGACCTGAGCTGAAGGCAGCGGCTTAATCAAGTGAGCCGCCCAGGTGCCCCTCACCGCCCTCAGCAGCTTTCTAAACTCATAATTATAGATCACTTTTAATTGTCTCTAATTATTCTTAAATTGAATAGAGGGAGAAACTGCTAATTGTTCCTCAATATTCAGTCTTTTCTTCCTCTTGAGGTGAGCACAAAACCACATTAGCTAGAGACTAATTTCTCTCTGTCTCCCTTGCAAATTAAGTTTTGCCATTGGCATGTGAGTATATATGACTGGACTTTTCAGGTCACATTAGAAAACTGCTTGCCTTCATTTCCTCATTCTCCATATTTATCACTTAATTAAACTTAATAATCATTACCTATTTTATGAAAATCGATACTGTCCTGGGAATAGAAAAGCAATAAAAATTGTTCTCATATTCAACTTGTTTCCAAACTAAGAGGGATTAGTAAAAAAAACAAAAAACAAAAAAAAAAAAAACAAAACCCTCACAAATAACTAAAAGTAAAATAAAACAAGTAATCACATAGATGTACAAACAATGCTAAGGGTTCAAAGGAAAAAGATAATGTATCTGACCTGAGACATCTAAAAAATAATTTATTCAGGAGTTAATGATGGAGAAGGGTGGTAATGAGTCAAGTAGGAGAGCATGGCTCCCCTGCCCTGAACCATCCTGAAAAATGCAGAGAAGTCAACTGCTTCCTGTCAATCTCGACACTGGCACTGAGTTAGCTTACACTATCCCACCAGCACTGTGGGGCAGAAACATGTTAAATGCTTTACATGTTTAGCTTTCTATAGCTGCTGTAACAAATGACTACAATCTTAATAGTAGTTTAAAACAACACAACTTTAATATCTTAGCATTCTGGAGATCAGAAGTCCAAAATTGGTTTCACAGGGCCAAACTCAAGGTATGGGGAGGGCAGCATTTCTTTCTGCAGCCTGTGAATGGATACATTTCCTTGACCTTTCTAGCTTCTAGAGTTTGCTCACATTCCTTGGCTAGTGGCTGCTTCTTCCATCTTCACAGCATCTTAAATGATGATAGAAGTCTTCTCATATTGCATCACTCTGACCTCCAGTTCTGCCTCCCTTTTCCACTTTAAGGAGATTTGTGTTTACATTAACATCGGGCCCACCCAGATAATCCAAAAAAATCTCCCTATCTCAGGTCAACTGATTAGCAACCTTAATTCCTTCTTGCCATGTGATATAATACTATGTATAATTACCAGGATTAGGATGTGGATATCTTTGGGAGGACATTATTTGCCTATCCCATATAATCTCATCAAATCTTTATCACAGATCTCTGATTTTGGTACTAGTGTTAACTCTATAGATAAGAAATGAAGGCATAGAGAGACTAGAAAGATTTGCCCATGATTACCAAGCCAATAAGTGGCAGCGCAGAATTGAGAACTCAAAATATTTCTTACTCCAGGGCCTAAACGTGGATAAAGTGACCAAAAGTCCAGGTCACTTTAAACTGACCAAAAGTCCAGGTCACGTTAAACTGACCAATAATTCAGTGTTAAAAATGGTCAGTGACCAGTTTTAACACTGAGTTTCCCAGGCCAGGAAAACCCCCTGGTCCCAAGAAAACCACAATGGTTAATCACCATGTCTGAACACTTAACCCAAATCCCTATTACAGTAGTTTAGTGAGAATTTATTAAGGTCCTAGTGATCAGAGATCACAGCTAAATTCTAGAGGGCTCCATTGTGGTGGGATATGGTGCTTTACAAGGCGCAGAGATAGCAGAGAAACTACCTCTTCCTACAAATTAACTTTTCCCTGGGCTTGAAAGAGGACTTCAACTACACCCATTTTGACCTCAGTCTGTACTTTGTAATTGATTAAAAAGAAGTTAATTTTCACTCAGGCAAAAGATCTGTAGGCAAAGCATCCCCTGATGGGAACTGAAACTATTTGCTCAAGCAACAGGGACTTCCCTGCACCATCAAGACCCTACCCATGACAATCATGACCTGATCTTTACTGCCCATCTGCATGTACCCACCAACCTTTGTCCCATTTTCCTTACATAAACTTGTATTTTTGGCTAGTCTTTTGAGAGGCTAGTCCATTAGTCTCACTGAAATAAATTCCTTTATTGTTTCACTACCACTCATGTTCCTGGCTTCGGATTTTGTCAGTAGTGAGTGGCCAAACCTGATCGGCTGGGGCCGCTGTAGCCAGATGCGCTCACACCCCTGCAACCCAATTAGTTTGATAAAAAGATGCATTTGCTAAAGATGGTCCAGATAATTTACTCTAAGAAATTCATAAGCAGGACATTGAACATAGATGGGAAAATACACTTGAAATAGAAGATTTATAATTTACTAAAATTAGTGTCATAAACTAAGTTTCTCCAGAAACCCACTCTGGGACAGGGATTGGAGTGTACTTTGTTTTTTTAGGAGGCAATTCCAGGAGGCATTTGTGGGGGACCAGGAAAGAGAACAAAGAAAGGAGGACAATATAGTGTATGATTATGAGCAAGTTACTGATAAGGACAGCTGGATTACTGATAATGGACAAGGTTACTGACAACGGACAGATCCCATTGGGACCTTTGAGGAGATGGAGTAGAACATGCATCAGAGTTCTTCTCCACTGCAGAGGTGAGGAAGTTGGCATTCTGGCCAGGCAGTAGGAAGCCTTCAGAATGCATTGAATAGTGAATGCCAATGGGATATGGGCAGAGCACCAATAGTTCTAATTTGCCTATCCAAATTATTTTCTGAGTCTAATGACTTCTCATAATTTCTATAGTGACAACCCTAGTTTAAACCACTACAGCAGCTTCCTCATTGGCTTTCTTGCCTCCACTCTTCCTCCCCACCCAATCCCCACAAAAATAGCCAAACGCCTTTTCCAAATCATCAGTCCAATTATGTCACCCCTACCCTAGCAACGGACTCAGGCAGATCCAGCTTCCTCATAGCCTTCTAAGCCTTACATTGTCTGTCTCATCTCTGATCTTACCTCCTAAGTAAAGCTTGTAAATCAACAATAAACAGGTATACTAGAGTTATGTTTATAATAGTATTACTCTTCTCTTTGTTGAGTAGAATTGTTTCAGTCTTTGCTCTTTGGTTCCTCTATTTACAATGCTTTTCCCAGTGGATCACCTTCTCACCGTTCAGGTTTAACTCTAACATCCCCTCCACACAAAGGCCTTTTCTTATTTATTTCCTTAGCCCTTGTCATTCTTTTCACTGATTTTTTAGAGCAATTATTGGTCCCCAAATACCTTTTTATACGTTTTCATATTTACTGCTTCTGCACACTATCATATAAATTCCTAATTAGCAGTGATTTGGAATGTCTTGTTCAAAGCTGTTTTCTCAGTACCTAAAATGGTTCCTTGTACATAGGTTTCAGAAATATTTTTTACCAAGAAATATTTCCAAGGATGAGATTGAATGGAAGGACTTATCTGACTTGAATATTGTAAACATAACTCCAATATACCATGTTTATTACAGGTTTACAATAATCATGAAGAGATGATTTGCTAAGCAAAAGCAAAACTGACAAGATTATGAAAAATTTTTCATCAGTGGAGTCCCATTTAATGAAGTTCTATTTTCAAAGAGGGTTCTAGATAATGTTCTATTTTTAGGATGGAAATAAAATGACAACTTGCAATTTTCTTTCTCCCTTTAAATAAATGGAATTATAGCTTTGGATTAAAATTATTCTCCTCCAAGTTTTAGTAAATGTGTTAAAAAATAACTAAAACTAACAGTATTGAAAAATATTATCAATCAACTTCCAGGAGGTATATTGTTACTTTCTGAAAACATAGCTCCACCACCTCTAAATATTTAAGGCTGTTTTTTGGAGGTTTATTGGGGTTTTTTCCGCATTGTGGTTCCTGCCTTCCTGTTCTACTGTTGACTAATTAGGATGTTGCATCTCATCTCATTTTATAGAAAGACCCAATTAAAAATTTGGAATGAAGTCAGCACATTTTAAATAGGAAAAAAATATATGCACACTGTCAGAGTTCAACAGGACACTGATTGCAGATAGTGAGTCTCAAAGCCCTTCAAATACAGCTCAACCCACGTTCCAGCCTTCTGCCCTCCCCCTTCCTCCCCCCTACTCCCCACAACCACCCCATTTTGTCTACACTTGTTACGCAAGCAGACTTCCGCCCTCCTGTCTGCCTTTGCCCGGGCTGTTCTCCAGCCTATCTCCCACTCTGTCAGCATCCTCTACTCACACCTTTCTTCTTCTTTCAAGTCCCAGGTCAAGTTTCCTTCTTCTAGGAAGCTCTCTCCAAACCCCCAGGCACTTGCTGGGTCTTTATTCCCGTGCTCAGTGTTCAGATTATACTTGGTAAATAAGCCTAACATTCCCCTTTTCAAACTGCAGTGTACTGATTTACGTGTAAATCAACCCCATCCTACTGCACAATCTCTCAGGGCAAGAACAGCATCTTTTCTGGAATCCTCAATACTTACCATACTCACTACAGGAAGTGCCCCCTAAGTAGCTGGTGAATATTCTACTCACTTCAACATATGGTTCTAAGAGGGTATGTCCTATACATGTTATTTCGCTCTGCAATGCTAATTGGTAATGAAGATGGGGGTGGGGTGGGTAAGAGACTTGTTATGTTCATGTCTCCTCCTTTTCCCTATATTCTCCCTTCTGGTTTCAAGATGGGACAGTGACCAGATGAAGAGACTGGACTGAGGTTCTGATACCTTATACTACCTCAGACACCAGCTCTCAGGCATCAGCTTACAGTGCTTTTCTGTGGCTTATCTCCTTTTACAAATACTTCCCCCGTCCGTTCTCCTTTCCCAAGTCCTGGTACCCTCAAGCTTTTCAAGTTTCCTACCTAGGGCTTTCCCAGTTTCCTTGAGCCTTCTATCAATACATCTAGACCCCAAAATTACATAAATATATGAATACAGAAGCTTTTCTACTTTATTCTTTTTTAAGATTTTATTCATTTATTTGAGACAGGAAGAGAGAGAATGAGTGGGGGTGGGCACGGGTAGAGGGAGAGAGAGAAGCAGACTCCCTACTGAGCAGGGAGCCCGAGGTAGGACTCCATCCCAGGACTCTGAGATCCTGACCTGAGCCCAAGGCAGATGCTTAACTGACTAAGCCACCCAGGTGCCAGGAGGAGCCTTTCTATTTTAAAAGGCAGAGGTTAACTCCAATGAAATTCTAATAAAAATAAACTATTTTTAACTTGGAAACTAGTTGTGTTTTACTAATTCTACCCTATATCTGAGCCTTCCATACAAAATAGACAGTCGCTAATTATTAACTTGTATATTGTGACCTTTAATTATAAGTGTCAACTTGACTATGGTGTCCAGATCAAATGTTCTGGGTGTGTCTGGGAAGGCTGTTTCCAGAAGAAATTCGCATCTGAATCACTGGACTCAACAGACTGCCTCTCCCATGTAGATGGACCTTATCCATTCCATTGGGGGCCTGAATAGAACTATTGGCAGAAAAAAGAGGAATTTACCATCTTTATCCTGCCTCACTGAATGAACTGGGACATCTCATACCCTCTCCAGTCTTAAGACTGGAATTTACACCATCTGCTCCCTGGTTCTTAGGACTTCAGACACAGACTGAATTATACCATTGGCTTTCCCAGGTCTCCAGCTTATCGTTGGTAGATCATGGGATTTCTCAGCCTCCCTAATCACATGAACCAATTCCTCATAATAAATCTCCATATGTATTTCTGTATCTACATCTATATCTACCTCCTATTAGTTTTATTTCTCTGAAGAACAGTAACAGATTTAAAATATACACTTTATATAAAAGAAATACAAATAAATCCCAAAGGTCACTTCTAGCTCATTTTCTAAAGCAACCAATACTCTAAAATACAGAAGTTCACCTCAATAAATTAAATTTGAATTTGACTGAATTTCAGCTGTTTTTTTTTTTTTTTTAAGATTTTTTATTTATTTATTTGACAGACAGAGATCACAAGTAGGGAGAGAGGCAGGCAGAGAGAGAGAGAGGTGGAAGCAGGCTCCCTGCCAAGCAGAGAGCCCGACGCGGGGCTCGATCCCAGGACCCCGGGATCATGACCTGAGCGAAAGGCTGAGGCTTTAACCCACTGAGCCACCCAGGTGCCCCTGAATTTCAGCTGTTTTAAATAAGTCTTTAACCGAATATTGCCTTACCCCACAGATTTAAGGGGGAAAAAAAGCCTTAATTCATCTTGAATTCAATATCACATTTGAGCAAGTGTTTTTCCTTCAGCCTTTAAATATCAACCCAAAAAGTGTTCAAAGCAAATTTGTTAGATTGTGTTGTTTTCTTCTTTTGAGTGAATACTAAACTTTATATTTGATCAAGTTCAATTATATCATCATTGTATGAAAAGGTTTTCTTTAATGTTTAAAAACATTTTAAATTCAAAGTGTAAAAGTCATTTTAATGTCACTAACTCTCTTTAAAATTGTAGGAAGCAAGAAGTTAAAGCTCTCTTCCCCTTTCCCATTCGCATTCCCCTGGAGACTGCTTCTGCTGGCAGTTGGGTACACATTTTTCCCAATAATTAGGACTTCCTTCAACCCTACTTCTCACAAACAAACTCAACATCTCCTTAAATATATCCCCTACTCGCTCTCCTTTTCTAAACTGTCAATTATGAAAGAACTGGCCTCACAAGCTAGTAATACTTTCTTTATTTCTCATTCATTCTTTAACTCTGTAACCCTCTATTCTTCTACTCTTCTGAAACTGCTCCCACTAAAGACACCTACGCCCACACAGATACCCAATTCGGGAACTTTTCTTCTCACATTTTGTCTCACTTGACATGGCTGCAACCCCCAAACCCAAGCATCCTGAAGTTCATTCCTCCCTTGCTTTCTAGGACAACACTCTTCTGGTTCTTCTCCTATCACTAATGGCTACTCTTCAGTTCCTCTGTCCCACCTCACCTGTCTTTCTCATGCCAGTGTTCCACAGACTTCTACTCCTGCTTCTGCTTTCTTCTCTTCTACACATCTTTTTGTGTTCTTATCCACTCTGCTGGTTTCAACTATGACCTATGGTACAAGATTTCTTTTCCTTAGGTGGACATAGTTCTTGGTCACTCCCCTTTGAAGAAAGAGGAAGACAAGATGAAGAGTGGTGGGCAGCAAAGCGAAGCTCATTGAGCTACAGTAAAGCAAAGTTTACTGAGCAATAGTACAAATCTCCCAAAGAGGGAGGGGAACCGAGAGGGTTGGGTTGCCAATTTGGTCTTTAAATCTATGCGTTTTTACAGGCTTTTTAGTATGGGCTGTTTTAATCTTTTTTTTTTTTTTTAAGATTTTATTTATTTGCCAGAAAGAGAGAGAGAGAGTACAAGCAGGAGCAGCAGCAGGGAGAGGGACAAGCAGGTTCCCTGCAGAAAGCCCAACATGGGGCTCGATCCCAGGACCTTGGGATCATGACCTGAGTCAAAAGCAGATGCTTAATTGATTGAGCTACCCAGGTATCCCTGGGCTGTTTTAATCTCATTAACCCCCAGACACCTGTCATCCAATCAGGTGTTTGTCCGCACACTCATCTACCTATCCGGTAGTTGTTCACCTGGGAAAGGGTGGAAGGCTCCTTCCAGGGTGGTGTTCTGTAGCCCAGGAGACCAAGAGGGCAGCAGCCACCACTGCCCTAAGGCATGTTAGCCAGCTACAGGGCACCAGATCAAGCAGTTTGTTTAAATATCCCACTGGCTGTTGAGTGGGCCCCTAGGCCTGGATTAGGACGTCCAAGGCCATTCCCTTCCTTTCTGTCACATACAAGTTGTGTAAGTCCTCTCAGTTGGATGACTTAGAGCTAGGGCACTGCGTAAAGCCGAGAATAACAGGATGGGGTCTTTTTCCTTTTAAAACTAGTTTTCCTCCTAGGAAAACTCCTCCTGCCTTTCTTCCAATTATCCTTTATTACTTATATATAATGACTTCCATATCTGTCTGTAGACCCTGGTTTGAATCAGACTAATGCCATCTTAGACAAACCTGCCATGATGACCAGTTTGTGACTGAAACCTTCTTTTTTTTTTTTAAATTTTATTTATTTATTTGACAGACAGAGATCACAAGTAGGCAGAGAGGAGATAGAGAGTGGGGGGGAAACAGGCTCCCCGCCAAGCAGAGAGCCCGATACGGGGCTCGATCCCAGGACCCTGAGATCATGACCTGAGCTGAAGGCAGAGGCTTTTTTTAAGGAATTTTTTTTTTTAAAGATTTTATTTATTTATTTATTTGATAGACAGAGATCACAAGTAGGCAGGGAGGCAGGCAGAGAGAGAGCGAGGAAGCAGGCTCCCTGCTGAGCAGAGAGCCCGATGTGGGGCTTGATCCCAGGACCCTGAGATCATGACCTGAGCTGAAGGCAGAGGCTTAACCCACTGAGCCACCCAAGTGCCCTGTCCTGAAACCTTCTGAAGCATGCAACCCCACCCCCACCATTCTTTTGTTCAGCAGCACACTTAAGTACACCTTCAGGGCAGAACATCCTTGATCTGCCCTAGAGCTATGTCTGTTCTTAAATATTCTCCTCTTGGGTGGTCCCTCAACACATACTCTTAGTCTGTAGGGCTATAAAGCAGGTCTTAAGGGAGATTGGGTTATGGAGATCTGCTTGTCTTGTGGCAGCCCAAGACATCCTTCTATCCATAAGTTCCCTTAATAAAAACCATTTCCTGTCTAGCTGGACAAGCTGAACATGTCAAGCCTTTTTCTTTGGTCGTCTGGCTCCTTTGGCCTCTGGAGGACATTTGCATTATCTCCCTTTCCCAGAACAACCCTATTCTTCTCCTGATCTACAAATGCTGAAATCTATTTTCCAGTATCTCTAATGGGCTGCCCCGGATTCACAATGAAACTCCCTTTGTCTGTAATTGAACTTGTGATGTCTTCCCTCCCATTAAAACCTGATAATAACCTGGTCCTCTTCCTATATTCCATAGCTCACTCACATTTCCACTCATTCCTGTTGTCCAAACTGAAACAAACTCCTTGCCCATCTTCATATCTAGTTTCAGTCAGTTCTTTTATTATTTCTCTTAAATATTCTGTTCTGCCACTACCACATTTCTAAAGACACTTTCAACAATCTTTGCCTGAGTTATTATAACACTTTAAAACCAATTTCCCAGCCTTTAATCATACAACCTTCAAGTCATTTTCCCTGTAGCAGTTAATGTTATTTTCTATGATCCTGCAGCACCCCCTGGAACGAGGCCCCCCAGGTTGGGCCCAGCGCTACCCCCCGGGCCCTGTTAGGGATGCCCTGGGCCCAGTATGTGAGCTCCCCTATCCGAGGAGCTGTGCCCATGACCACCAAGCAGAACCTGGAGGAGAAGTGGGAGCCCTTGGGCAGTTTCTTTCTGAAGAGAACATGGCCACCCATTTCTCTTGACTCAGCCTGCACAATGACCACCCTTACTGCAGCACCCCCCCACAGATTCCCCCCCCCCCATCTCTGCCCTGATTCAGGAGCCCTTGCTCTGAGCTGCTTCTCTGGAGCTACCCTGGGAACCTGATCCTCGAGGCCCTCTGGCTGCTGAGGCTAGGGGACACCCCTACCCCCTACTACCCTGAAACCCAAGCTGGGGAGACAATGGAGCTCTGAGTGCTCGTGGGCAGTATTTCTGCCCGTCTTCCTTCTTCCCCACAACAGAGAAGACCAGCATCCCCACTAAGGGACCAGCTGTCCTGAATATTCTCCAGACCAGGCCTCTGGCCCCAGACCTACTCTCAACAGAGGAGGACACTGAATCCCACAGTGCCCTGGGGTGGTGGGGCAGGAGAGACAGGAGCATGGGAAGGGAGACATTCCCCCAAGAACTGAGTAAAGATTGCTGAGCAAAAAAAAAAGGTATTTTCTGACACATTCATGTCAGTTCCCTGTTTAAAAACCTCCAACATCCTTTAATGTTCATGGGACTTTGAAACACATATCTAAATATTAACAAGGCAGGAAACAACAAATGTTGGTGAGAATGCAGAAAAAGGGAATCCTCTTACATTATTGGTGGGAATGCAAGCTGGTGCAGCTACTCTGGAAAACAGTATGGAGATTCCCCAAGAAGTTAAAAATTGAGCTACCCTATGACCCATTAATGGCACTACCAGGTATTTACCCAAAGGATACCCAGTAATTGCACTACTAGGTTTTACCCAAAGGATATGTTGTGATTCGAAGGGGTACCTGCACCCCAATGTTTATAGCAGCAATGTCCACAACAGCCAAACTATGTAAAGAGCCCAGATGTCCATCAACAGATGAATGGATATAGAAGATGTGCCATACATATACAATGGAATATGACTCAGTCGTCAAAAAGGATAAAATCTTACCTTTTGCAACGATGTGGATGGAATTGGAGGGTATTATGCAAAGCGAAATAAGTCAATCAGAGAAAAACAATTACATGGTTTCACTTATATGCGGAATTTAGGAAGCAAAACAGATAATCACAGGGGAAGGGAAGGAAAAATAAAATAAGATGAAATCAGAGAGGGAGACAAACCATAAGAAACTCTTAATCATAGGAAACAAACTGAGGGTTGCTGGGGGGGGCAGGTAGGAGGATAGGGTAACTGGGTGATAGGCATTAAGGAAGGCAGGTGATGTCATAAGCACTGGGTGTTATATGCAACTAATGAATAACTGAACTCTACATCTGAAACTAACGATACACTACATCTTAATTAATTGAATTTAAATAAAATAAAAATAAGACACATATGTACTATAATTACATATTATGTACATAAAATAATAACTCTCTCACACACAAACAAGGCGCTTAGCCATCAGATTCCATTCTATCTAACTATCCCCGCCCACTAACAGCCCCATCTTTCAGCCATTCCTCCAGCTGTCTGGGCTCCTGCTTGCACCTGGGTTCTTGCTGAGCGTGTTTCATCAGCACTGAATCAGCAATTTCAGTGTGGCTGAACTGTGAAAATGTTCTCTCTTTGGGAGAGAAGTAAGCAGTTAAGACAATCCCTCTGTTTTTTTTTGTTTGTTTGTTTGTTTGTTTGTTTGTTTTTAAGATTTTATTTATTTATTTGACAGAGAGAGATCACAAGTGGCAGAGAGGCAGGCAGAGAGAGAGGAGGAAGCAGGCTCCCTGCGGAGCAGAGAGCCTGACGTGGGGCTCAATCCCAGGACCCTGAGATCATGACCTGAGCCGAAGGCAGCAGCTTAATCCACTGAGCCACCCAGGCGCCCCAATCCCTCTGTTTTTTAAATAATGGAAAGGTTTCCAACATGGGTAGATGATATCTTAAGTAGGAAGGATGCAGATTTCCTCTCTCTTAGGATGAATGATAAAGAATCATTTCTGAATTGGACTTAATGTACTTCCTAATAACAAACTTATATTTTTAAAACTTCCTCCTGAGTATAAAATAGTAAAAACCAGTGAAATACTTATTGGTTAGAGCTCTTTTATCCTTGAGTTCATTCATCAGCAATTGAAATCTCTGAGTCCCACGTGTAAGAATATGGAAATGTTGTTAAGTTAGAAATATCAGTGGTAGCAGGAGGCATTGTTTCTTTTTTTTTTTTTTTTTTTTTAGATTTATTTATTTGACAGATAGAGATTACAAGTAGGCAGAGAGGCAGGCAGAGAGAGAGGAGGAAGCAGGCTCCCAGCTAAGCAGAGAGCCCGATGCGGGGCTCGATCCCAGCACCCCAGGATCATGACCTGAGCTGAAGGCAGAGGCTTTAACCCGCTGAGCCACCCAGGCGCCCCAGGAGGCATTGTTTCTTAACTCTGTCCTGCATTTAATAAATGCTTCCACTGAGGGTACCTGTCTCCTAAAAGCCATAAGTTCTGTTTAGATTAAGATATTGAAGTTCCCACGGCTGTATATGTTAGCCTTCAATGTGGAATCATTCATTGCAGCCAACATTGCATAAAAATCCTCTGGGTGCTACAGAAGACACGAACCCTAGGAAAAAGTTATCAGAAAACAGGCAACAGTCTTTGAGTTCCCTGATTACTGTTAAAGATTTCGAGAAATCAGAAAAGCAACATGGCAGAATAGAAAGAGCTTTGAAGTTAGGCAAACTGGATTTACATCCATACCCCATTACTTACAAGCTATGTAACTTTAGGCAAGTCATTCGACCTCTCTGAAATTACCTAATCTGTATAGTAAGGTAAATTCTACCTATGTCATAGAGGGGATAAGAACATTTCTATTAGTGGCCAAACGAATGAATGATTGTCTCTTTCCAAATCAACTCTTCACATTTTAAAAACAGATGTGCATAGTATGGCTTACAAACATAGTATGCTTACAAACCAGAGGAAGTTGCAATATAGTATCAGAGCCAAAGAATTCATAAGTCTGAGTTCACAGCTAACAGATGACGTGTTATAACAACCAAAGTATCAAGTTAGATACCATACTATGAACTTCTCATATTGAATTAATTTTTATGTGGAAAGTAGTAAATGATTTAGATGAAACTTGTTTTAAAACAAGAGGACTAGGGCGCCTGGGTGGCTCAGTGGGTTAAGCCGCTGCCTTCGGCTCAGGTCATGATCTCAGGGTCCTGGGATCGAGTCCCACATCGGGCTCTCTGCTCAGCGGCGAGCCTGCTTCCCTCTCTCTCTCTCTGCCTGCCTCTCTGTCTACTTGTGATCTCTCTCTGTCAAATAAATAAATAAAATCTTTAAAAAAAAAAAAACAAAACCAAGAGGACTATTTTGTTTTTTTATAATCATGGAAGTCTGACTGTTGTAAAAAAGGTTTTTGACCTTGGGACTCTACAAAAACAAAATTTTAAGATTTTTGTAAGATTATATATGAGACTCTGGAGTTTTAATGAACAGGGCAACACAAATTCATGGGAATAATATTTAAAGGGTTTAGCTACTTATCTAAACTCCACACTATCTAGAAAATGCATAGAAATATTTTCCCTTGGATGGAATTTCTTAATCTTAGGATTTTGAATTGTTTTCAAATATAAAAGTCACATTTATTAAATGGCTTGACTGTCCACCTTTGGTATTGTACCAAGCAAATTACCATGACTCACATTGACATAAAATTCCATGTAATGATTTTTATTAATTGTTTCACATTCATTATTTTCTTTTCATTTTATTTCAAATTATTTCACTTTACTAAAAGTAAAGTGGGGGACTGTCCCACTAAGCATATATTTCACTGGTTAATTAAAAGATTAACCTAATTATACAACTTTTTCAACTAATGCTTCCTGAATTTGATTTGTTTAGCTTCATTATTCCCTCTGAAGTAATGGCTCATTTTTGTAAATTATTTTAAATCTCTAAGTTTTATAGTGAAGGAGCATAATAGTTAGATATCTTTTTCATATAACGTGAGCCAGTAGATAAATACTTCTAGTGAAAATACCTACTCCCACTAAAAATGGGTAATTATGGTTCAAAAAATGCCAACTGAAAGGATGAATTTTAATAAGTGAGTTTTTTCTTTCTTTTTTTTTTTTTTTAAAGATTTTATTTATTTATTTGACAGAGAGATCACAAGTAGGCAGAGAGGCAGGCAGAGTGAGAGGAGGAAGCAGTCTCCCTGCAGAGCAGAGAGCCCGATGCGGGGCTCGATCCCCGGACCCTGAGATCATGACCTGAGCCGAAGGCAGCGGCTTAACCCACTGAGCCACCCAGGCGCCCAAGTGAGTTTTTTTCTTAAAGGCTTTTATAAAGTATAGGCCTGCTATAACTGTGGGATGGCATTTTAGCAGCAGCAAGCCTCCTTTTTCCCACAACCTGAAGGCACTATATGTCTAAAATGGGGTTGTTTAGCAGAACTTTCTGCCATGTGTGCTTTCCAAGACTGGCCACTAGCCAGATGTTGCTCCGGAGTCCTTACAATGTGGTCATTGTGACTGAGGAACTAAATTTTTAATTTTAATAATTTAAGCTTAAATAGGCACACGTAGCTAGTGGCTACTGTGATGCACAGTGCAGGTCTAGAATGCATGTTGAAATAGCTGGAGAAGTAAACAAGTGTGATTACCATGCCCTCAACCCCACCGGTTTTTCATGTTGTTCAGTTCTTAACTATAGCGGAGTCCAATTTAAGTCTCATTTCCTGGATGAAATTTTCGCTGACCACTCTAATACACATGGATGTCTTTCTTGTCTGAATCCTAAACACAATTTTCATAATGGAATTTAGTGTCTGATTGTACCTTGTACAATAGTTTAATTTTAATACATATAAGTTTTATTAGCATAAAACAATACAAATAATACAAACAATACAAATAGACACCAGTTTATTCATTGAAAGCTTACAGCACTAACCTTTACACATATCTTATTTCATCTTCCTAACAGGCTGGTAAAGTATGCATTATGATCTCCATTTAGGGGCCCCTGGGTGGCTCAGTTGGTTAACCGGTTAACTGTCTGCCTTTGGCTCAGGTCATGATTTCAGAGTTCTGGGCTCCCTGCTCAGTGGGGAGTCTGCTTCTCCCTCTCCCTCTGCCTTTCTCCACTGCTCATGATTTCTCTCTCACTCTCTCTCAAATAAATAAATAAAATATTTTTTTAAAAAAGCCTCTCTATTTAAATAGAGATTCACCAGCTCAGAGATATGAAGTAACTTGCCTGGGTTAAACAGATAGTGAGTGGCAGAGCGGGAACTTGAAATCAGGTCCATGACTAGCCTACACAGAAAGTCTTCTTGTTGCAGTAGGCAGGGTCTTATGAGATATTTTGGCCTGATTTGTTTATTGGAAGCCATCATAACAAATCTAAGCCCCATTTGAGAAGACTATTTTATAACAATTACAGCACAATGGGATTAGTAAATGATTACGATTCAGTTTAAATTACGAGAGTATTTCATTTATACTGAAAGACTGTTCCAAAGTTCACATCACTTTCTTTCTTTTTTTTTTTTTTTATTTGACAGAGAGAGAGATCACAAGTAGGCAGAGAGGCAGGCAGAGAGAGAGGAGGAAGCAGTCTCCCTGCAGAGCAGAGAGCCCGATGCGGGGCTTGATCCCAGGACCCTGAGATCATGACCTGAGCCGAAGGCAGCGGCTTAATCCACTGAGCCACCCAGGCGCCCCTTCACATCACTTTCTTAAAGACCAGTTGCTCCCTCTAGTGAAAAATCAATGTGAATACCATGCCCACTAAATAAGTGATTCTCAGTAGACCTACCTTCCTTTGGCTTGTCTTAGAAATTTGTGGAGCTGTATTCTGGATATTAAAAAGAATGCTATTGGCTTTCATTAGGTAGTGTCAGGAATGCTACAAACCAACAGTAAGTCCTCACTCAACAACGACAAAATTGTCCCACTTCTAAGAGGGGAAACCACCTGTATTTCTGTCAACCTGGAATTTAACATCATTTTACGTGTAAAAACGAAATATGTTTGCACTGTTTTACTGTGCAGTGAATATTCCAGGAAGGAAGCTATGCATTTCATCTAATTGAGGACATTATCGATTGTAAAACACAGTATTATTTAAATATCACCAAGAAAAGATAGAAAAAGAGCGAAATATTGTCAATAAAACTATGACACCATGGATTTTTATAAATTTTTAGTTTGTCTTTCAAAAGCTCTTTTGGACTTTATTTAGATGTAAATCAAATATCACACTTGGACACATATAAAAGGAAAAACAAAAGCAAAATAAATTGTTAAGGTACTTCTAAAACTTCTTCATATTCAGAAAATTTTCTGCAACAGTTTTTGACTCAGAGTTGTCATGTTTTCCCAAACAATATTATCCTCTCCGCTCTCAACTAGTTTGGTGATGCTATATTTCTTAAAACGGTGCTCTTAAATCTTAAATCTATGGTTTTCTTCAAAGACATAGACACCAATTATATAAGTTTTTATGTTGGCACTTTTTTGAACCTGCCAAGGAGACTGATAGAAAGTTTTCAAACTACAGGTTGTATCCCTTCCTCAGATAGTCTTTAACGTTTGTCCAGAATGAAATCAATAACAACCAAGTTCTCACATGCTCAGGCAATGACAGCAAAAATATCATGACTAACACCTGGTTGATAGTGGTTATACATTTTGATTACAGAAATGTGAAAATTTTTTTTTCTTTCTTTTTTTGGTGAAAATGTATTTTTTACAGGGGAAGAAATAAGGAGCCATGGTAATCTAGGGGAACTCTTCCTTTTTCTTTTCTAGAATTTCACCAAGATTTGGTTACCAAGAGGAATTCTACTCCAGCTTTTTGAGTCACAAGTAAAACCTACCTGTATCAATCTCCAGCCATGGTGATTATACCAACAGGTGTAACTTTCTTTTTCTTTTTTTAAAATGATTTATTTATTTATTCATTTGACAGAAACACAGCAAGAGAGGGAACACAAGCAGGGGGAGAGGGAGAAGCAGGCTTCCAGCTGAGCAGGGAGCCCAATGCGGGGCTCGATCCCAGCACCCTGGGATCATGACCAGAGCCAAAGGCAGACGCCCAATGACTGAGCCACCCAGGTGCCCAAACAGGTATAACTTTCTAACTACTTTGTCATTTCTTATAATGTGGGCACATTAATGCCTTTGCCTATTGAAACAGACATTATTATAAATTAATTTTACTTCTCTTTAATATCAGAGTCAAGTCATTATATCTATGTTTTTCTATTAATGTGTGTAGTTGGGTTATATTATCTATGAATTTCATGTCAAGAAAGTAAAGACAAACTTGCTAAAAAAGGTGAGACAGGGTCTGGTGGGGTTTACAAAATACTAAATTTAGGTAATACGAATAACTACTCTTCCTCTAAACAGAAAGCAAATCCCAGCATACTTTCCTAACAAATATTAAGATGCTTGTGGATAGGGGAATGGGTGTGTATTAATTCAACATTTGTTGAATTGAATAAACAAATGTAAATTAATTCAACAATAAGTGACGATAGTTTTATGCTTTTATTTTAGGGAGTAACTTCACATTTTGTACAGAGAGTAGAAGTTCTTGAGTTAAACTCCCTAGATCCAAATCATGGGTCTACCATTTTTTTAAAGATTCCATTTATTTATTTATTTATTTATTTTTAAGTTTTTAAAAAAGATTTTATTTATTTATCTGAGAGACAGAGAGAGAGAGAGATCACAAGCAGGGGGTAGGGGTGGAGGGAGAAGCAGGCCCCCCACTGAGCAGGGAGTTCTTCACAGGACTTGACCCCAGGACTCTGGGATCATAATCTGAGCCAAAGGCAGATGCTTAACCGACTGAGTCACCTAGGCACCCCTTATTTATTTATTTAGAGAGCGCAAGCAGGGAGAAGGGGAGAGGGAGAGAGAATCTCAAGTAAACTGCTAATTGGGCCTGGAGCCCAACACAAGAACTCCATGACCCTGAGATCATGACCTGAGCGAAAGTCAAGAGTTGGTTGCTTAACTGATGGAGGTGCCCTGGGTCTATCATTTTTTTTTTAAGGGAAACTGACAGCTTATTATTTATATTATTTATAATATTATTTTTTATTTATAAAAATAGCTAGCGTATGTAATGTTTAATATATGGCAGGCCCAGCTTAATTTAATTTACACTAACTCATTCAATCCTCACAAAGGATCCACCATTTTTTATGTCATTTTTTAATGAGTAACTCAGTCTCTCTTTGTCTCAGTTCCCTAGCAAGTAAAACAAAGGTCATAATAGCCCTACCTCATAGAGTTCTTCATAAGAACTAAATGATACAATACACAGGGTGGTGTTTACAACAGTGGTCAGTACATCAGAAGCAGTAAATACATGAAAGCTATCATTAGTTATAACCATAAAACGTATCTTGCTGCAAAACAAAAATGTCTGAACTTCTGCTAAACTCCTTATCCCCTGAGAAATCATTCCTGAAGAATCTGTGATTCTTTGATATGATGCAAAATAGCTTCATGGTTTTTGTGAATGTTTTCTCACAGAACCATATTAAAAAAGACTAGACTACCTTTTGAGTAGTGAAGGTTATTGCAAATTGCCATAGAAATGCTCTGTAAAGTAAAAATATATCTTATATTAAAAAATGCCAGGGCGCCTGGGTGGCTCAGTTGGTTAAAGCCTCTGCCTTCAGCTCAGGTCATGATCCCAGGTCCCTGCATCAGGCTCTCTGTTCAGCAGGGAGCCTGCTTCCCTTCCCCTCTCTCTGCCTGCCTCTCTGCCTACTTGTGATCTCTGTGTCAAATAAATAAATAAAATCTTTTAAAAAAAGTGCCAAAAGGGCACTGGGTATTATATAAGACTGATGAATCACTGAACTCTACCTCTGAAACTAATAATACACTATATGATAATTAACTGAATTTAAATTTTAAAAAAAATGCAAATAGGTAATATACGGAGCAGAGCTAAAACATACTCCCCCATAAAATAAAATATAATGCCAGTACGGACACAATGTTAGTTTTTGTAAGATGATTTAAGGTTTTGTTTATTCAAATCAACAAATATCATTAAGGATCTATTAAAATCTTAGCTCCATGCTATGCTGAGTAAATGCAAAAAAAGAAGCAACTGTGTCCTCTCCCACGGAATGATACTAGGATGCCGGAATGCTGAGACTGACATGCAGGAAACAACCAGAGTCACTAAGAGGACGAGTATAATTAAGTGCTCAATTGCATGGCACTGCTCATTAAAAGAGTTGTAGGAATTCAGAGCAGGAAGATTAATGAGTCATAGAGTGGTTCGGGAAAGTTGCCCCTAGGAGAAAGGAGGAGGAATGTAAGAGTTTTTATGCATGATCTTGGTTAAGTTCATTAACCTCTCAGTTACTTTATAAAAGAGGAAACAGTTACTGTTTCCTCTTTTATAAAATTTGACAATTTAGTGCATATAAAATGCCTAGCACACTCTAAAGCAAGATAGGTTTGTGATAGGGTCTTAGAGAATGAACAGTATCTGCCTAAAAAGAATGTTTTAGATAGCAAGATAACTGTGTCGTGTAAAAGAGACACATATTCCTTTTAAGACTTTAGGTTCAAAAAGATAAGGAAAAACGTCTCCAAGTAATAGCTGCAAATAATATTATTAATATATTAAGTACAATTTTCTGTGGCAAACAGCAACCATATATTTTTTTTTTCCTGCATGGCAAGATAACTCCTTGAGCACATGAAACTTGGTGCAGATTGAAATCCTAAAGAGTTAAAGATTCTATTAAAAGATTAAAAAGAGGGGTGCCTGGCTGGCTCAGTGGGTTAAGCTGCTGCCTTTGGCTCAGGTCATGATCTCACGGTCCTGGGATCAAGTCCCGCATCGGGCTCTCTGCTCAGCAGGGAGCCTGCTTCCCTCTCTGCCTGCCTCTCTATCTACTTGTGATCTCTCTCTGTCAAATAAATAGATAAAATCTTAAAAAAAAAAAAAAAAGATTAAAAAGATTCTTTCTTAAAAGATTAAAAAAAAAAAGTTGTGGGGGCACCTGGGTGGCTCAGTGGGTTAAAGCCTCTGCCTTTGGCTCAGGTCGTGATCTCAGGGTCCTGGGATCAAACCCCGCATGGGGGGAGGGTGTCTCTGCTCAGCAGGAAGCCTGTTTCCCTCTCACTCTCTGCCTGCCTCTCTGCCTACTGGTGACCTCTGTCTGTCAAATAAATAAATAAACTCTTTTAAAAAAAAGTGGCATAGAATACACAAATCTGCGTTTCCCTCTAAAACCGTGTTTCTCGCTGGACCTTCTCTTTTTCAAAAGTTACTTTAACTT
Source organism: Meles meles (assembly GCF_922984935.1). Lineage (NCBI taxonomy): Eukaryota > Metazoa > Chordata > Mammalia > Carnivora > Mustelidae > Meles > Meles meles. The sequence continues at coordinate 17,317,623 of NC_060070.1, forward strand.
ACACTCTCCATCTTCTACAATGAAGAGTTATCATCACATCATTTCTCCAGTGGGACTTTCAGACAATTAAAATTAGGAGAAATTTAAGTTTTTCCTCATTTTTTGTATATATTCAACCAAATATCCCATGTCTTTTTCAAATGTACTGATAGAGAAGGGAAGTTTCCTCCACAGCATCTCAACACTTAACACTCACCAGAATCCTGATTACATTTACATGCACCATCTATTGCTGGAGTCTTTCTTAACATCAGCAGTTAGAGCACTAATTAGATACACTTGCAGACATAATAGTGCCCTTGACAAATAAAGGCACATCTAGTTCTGGTGAAAGCCTGGCAATAGAGTCTTCTGCTTAAAAACAGAAGGCATATTGGAGTAATGAAAGTTTCCACTTTAGGCCAAATTAGATTATTCCAGCTCCAAAATAGAGGATGATTTCATGGCAATAAGAAAGAAGTGGGCCTTGTGGAAAATTCCATTATTCATTCTTATCTACAAGAGTAATTGTCAGACAAGCACCAAGCCCCATGAGGAGAAACTGTATTCTGTTCACTTGTATCTGTATTTAACATTCTGACACTGTAACACTGCAAGGCAGTGTGCTACCTACTTGGTAAACAGTGATAAACAAAACTATGACCCTGTCCTTCTGGAGTTCACAGTCTTCTCAAATATTTTTTGTCATAGGTTTTGGCTTTAATTTTCTCTTTCTGGGTATTGCCTAACTCTGGTCTTGATAACCAAAGACGCTCAGGATGTGATACATCACAGCTGTTGGGCAGGAAGCAGGACCTCAAAAGGAAGCAATGGGCAAAAATGACACACAGAGATGCAACCAAACTTCAGTCCAAGGAGTATTCACTTCATATTGCTTTAGTAACAAATTCCCACAAACTTAGTAGTTTAAAACCACACAAATTATTATTTTTTATATATTCTGGAGGTTAGACATCATAAAGATGTTGGCAGTACTGCATTCCTTTGAGACTCTACAGGACAATCGTTTTCCTTACCTTTCCAGATTCTAGAGGGTGTCTTTATTCCGTGGATTGCGGTTCCTTCCTCCACCTTCAAAGTCCACAGCACAGCATCTTCAGATCTCTTTCTTTTTCTCATCTCTGCTTTTTGATTGTCACACATTCAAAGACTGACACTCCAACGTCCCTCTTATAAGGACCATTATAATTACATGGGTCCCACCTGGATAATCCAGCATAATCTTCCCATCTCCATATCTTTAACCTAACATATCTGCTAAGTCCCCTTTGCCACGAAGAGAACATATTCACAGGTTCTGAAGATCAGGAGGAGGACATCTTCGGGGGCCATTATTAAAAATAGCCTACAATCCAAGGCAAAGGAAATAGGAAGAAAAAAAAAGTTTGCCTGTTTCGCACTTTGAGTCAACTAACTGCACACTGGCATTCTGCAAGCTTGTTTTCTACTTCAAGACTACCTCTATTATCCATTTTAATTAGCTTTCCTTTATGAAAATCGTGGCAGGAGGTCCCCCACTGGTATTTCTCTGAGGCCTTGGAACTCTCTAACACCAGTTTTCTTCACAAGCCAACGAACTAAAACAACCAGGGACACTGACATCCCTCTTCAACTCCGGGAGCTGACTGCCGTGAACACAGACCTCAACAGGGCCAACCTTTCCTACCTCTCTGCAGACCTCAATTGGTGAAGAGATTAATAGTTTGTTGGACTGAAAATAGCTTTTCTAATTTCCTGCAGCGAGAGGCCACGGAGCAAGAGTCAGCGAACTGACCCTGGTTTAATCCCTGCAGACATTATGTAGCACAAACTCTTCTTTGAGGCAGATTATAAATTTAGAACTCGCAAGCACTAATACTTCGCGTCACTTTAGTGGTTAGAGCCGCGGAGTAGTTTTTTCTCCCACTGATGTTAGAGGCCAAAGTGATTTCTACTAGAGAAGAGAGAAACAATTTGCTGTTCATGTTAGTTGAAAAATAAAGAGATTTTTGCTCCTGGCCATCCCGGGGTAACAAGGAATAGATTTACACTGCTGCCTGAAAAATTCCTATGCAAAACCAGTGAAACGCGTTTTCAGACGACAACAGGCAGGGTAGTGCTGGGGTTGCCACAATTCACCCCAGCTTGCATGCTGGAGGCAGTTTCCAGAGGTACCGCACGGAGGGTCCTCACCGCCTTCAGTCTCTCATTCCGAAACACAGTTATTAACGTAAGTCAAATTACTGCTTCATCCCCATTAAACTCACACAAGTAAAACTACGATAAAACTACAGGAAAGGGCGGAGCAAATCCCAACTTCTCGCATGGGGGCGAGATCTACGGCCTGACGTCAACCTCGCGGAGACGCTCGCGAGAGTAGCGAGTGGGTGGGGCGAGCCGCCGGCAGGCTCGCGGGGGGTCCTGTGAGGAAAACAGACGTTGATCTACCGTTGGTCGAGCTGCTACGGGCATGAGCTTCCTGGCTGGGGCTGAGAGGTCCCCTTCCCCCCAAGCCCGCAGTCTCACGACTCCCGGCGATGTCCCAGGAGAGCCGGACCCACACCGCAGCCTGAAGCTCCGTGAGGACACCGAGACGTCACAGGTGATGGCGGAGCCGGGTGCGGGAAGCTTGAACGCGGTCGCGCTCCCACCGCCTCAGCTTCCAGAGGGGCGGGGAACCCTCCACGCCCCCGCGGGCTGTGACCACCCAGCTCCGATCCGAGGCGGTGGGGATTGCGGTTTCGAGGCGACCGAAGCGGGGCAGGCGGAGGCTCCGCCTCTCACGGAAGGCCTGGAAGCTGTGCCGGTGTCCGTGGCAACGGACAACAGCCTGAAAAATGACTGTCAGACTGGAGAGCCGCGCGGCCCCGGTGGGGAGAAGCCAGAGAGCTCCGGGTTGGAGGTATCGGCGGCGGTGAAGGCCGAGGAGGTGGAGACCGAGAAGTGCACCGTTTCCTCGGTAGCAGTGGATGCGGAGGTGGTGGTGAAGGAAAGAGTGAGGGAGGAGGAGGAGGAGGAACAAAAGATGGAGATAGAGAAGCAAGTAGGTGAAGAAGGAGAAATGATGGAGGAAAACAGAGTGGTGGGGGAGGAGAAGGAAGAAGCAGGGCCCCGACCCTTGAATATGGATCTCCGCATGAACCCCCTGGAAGCCATCCAGATGGAACTGGACACTGTGAATGCTCAGGCCGACAGGGCCTTTCAGCAACTGGAGCATAAATTTGGGCGGATGCGTCGGCACTACCTGGAGAGGAGAAACTACATCATTCAGAATATCCCGGGCTTCTGGGTCACTGCCTTTCGGAACCACCCCCAGCTGTCCCCCATGATTAGGGGCCGAGATGCAGAGATGCTAAGATACATAACCAATTTGGAGGTGAAGGAGCTCAGACACCCTAGAACTGGCTGCAAATTCAAGTTCTTCTTTCGAAGAAACCCTTACTTCAGAAACAAGCTTATTGTCAAAGAATACGAGGTCAGAGCCTCGGGCCGGGTGGTGTCTCTTTCCACTCCCATCATATGGCGCCGGGGCCATGAACCCCAGTCCTTCATTCGCCGGAACCAAGATGTCGTCTGCAATTTCTTCACCTGGTTTTCAGACCACAGCCTTCCAGAGTCCGACAAGATTGCTGAGATTATCAAAGAGGATTTGTGGCCCAATCCACTGCAGTATTACCTGTTGCGTGAAGGAGTCCGCAGAGCCAGACGTCGCCCAATAAGAGAGCCAGTAGAGATCCCCAGGCCCTTTGGATTCCAGTCTGGTTAATCTCTGCCTTTGGAAATCCCGCACAAGGTCCCCCACCACCTCTTGCTGGAGGACAACAGAAATGGGTATGCCTCCCCCCCCCCCCCCCAACATTTCTACAGCCTTTTTCCTCTGGACATTGTTTTCTCAACCTCAAGACTGAGACTTTGAAGACCATGGTCCTCCATTTCCCCATGGCCTTCATGCCATTCTGCATCACTCTCACATGCTGCATGGTCATGATTCACATTACTCCTAGGCCAAGCACATGATGCTGTAAATTGCATTACCTTTATCTGCACTGCATGGACCCTGTTTGTTCCCAGGGCCTTTGGTCTGGCTCTTAGCACCTGGAATTCTAGCTTTGCCTAGAAGCTCATTCTACCCACTTTGCTCTTTAGTACCGGCACGTAGCCTGTAGACAATTGTGGGACAGAGAGAGCAGCAGTATGCCACTTAGTCTATGTGATTTATGTAATTCCATTGCTCTTCTTGCACCTCTGGTCATCTCCTACTGCCTACTACTGGCCATGCCCACCCACCTTGGGCTCCTGCCTACCTTGCAGATATTGTTGGCCCCACTGTCTGGTTTCTGGTAGACAAGAATCTCTAGAACTGCCGGGGGACCCAGGTTTCCTGCCAGCATACAAAGACCCTTCTATTCCTCCCCCCGAAATATCTCCTAGATTTCCTCACCTCCCCTTCCCTCCATCTTCTTGATCCCAGAACACTACTAACTGTCAAGCTGGTGGTCAAAGTGACATGTTAAACCTTATTCTTAGGGCCAGAGTAAGGAATGGTGTCCATTCTAACTACCAGGCTTTCTTGGCCTCAACTAGTAAATTCACACGAAACTTAGATATACCTCTTGTGCCTCCTCTCCTTAACCCTGAATGCTATTAAATGCCAGGGTGGCAGTACACTTTCCGTCTCCTGTCTCTTTAAAGGAAAAAAAAAAAAAAAGGCTCAAAATTGTCTGCAAAAGCAGGCCTTTTAGTTTAATTTGGTTTTAGCTCTTCATTATTTCCAGGGACAGGTTGTCCTGTAAAATAGACTGCTGGAGCTCTTATTTCACTCTGCTCTCTTCCCCACCCTCCACTCCTTTAGCAACACCTAGAGGATTTAAAGGGAGACAGATCTAGATGAAATGAAAAATTATATCTAGTTCATAGTGGATGGGAGAACCAGAGATTGTGATGGGTTCTCTAAGCAGGTTAAACTGAAGAGATGACCACAGGTAAAATATAAGTAAGATAAAAATTGGGCTAAGATTAAGACTGGTTGACAGAGCCTTCAAGGAAGAGTTTTTCTCTTTCAGTGGTAATGGGAGAGAAATACTTTTTCTCAGGATTTCCATGGGTGAATTGAGAGGGATTGGAGTGTAAAGTGTATTTCCTAGAGAAGAGGAAGGAAACAAAGCAACTTCTGGAGCTTTCTCTTGTTTTCATTTGATTTAATTTATGCAAAACATTAATACTGTGATTTTTGTTTTTCTAGTGTTTAGTAAAATAATATTTTCTATTTCTGCTTACTGGGAAAATTGAGTTGTATAGGTTTTCTTTTTGCTTTCAATTGGGAATATTTGGAAAAAATAACAATTTTACTTTCCTGTAAGATACAGAGACTTAAATGAATATGAGAGTTTTCGACTTCTTGTTTCTGTTAAAACTGTATCCTTAGAAATAGAATTTGAGTAATTTGATTTTGTCAGATTCTGAAGACTGGAGATTGTTGTCTTCATGGAAGAATAACCTACAAAAGATGTTTGGTTTGATTGTCTTGCTTGATAATTTATCCTGGTTACAACTTAGAAGTTGATGGGTCTTTTTTCCTAAATATAAATACTTGTGAGATTGCTCTGTTCAAATTGAAAATGTACTATTAGCATATTTGTTTTTCCTTGTATGTGCCATAGTAAAATAAAAGCATGTTAAGCCGCTAGGTTTCTTATTTTTTACCCTGCCCATAAAGGGTAAAGAATTGCTTAAAATAACAACAGATTATAGAACTTAAAGTTCTAAAAATGGATACAACAGACAATTATCCAAAAGTAAGAAACTAGGGCACACTGCTTGTACCTTACAAGGTTGGGAGGGTGGTTTGGCTTTAAAATGTTAACAGTTGCAAGTGCGTACTCAGGATGTCACTTTTTTCCAGATAGCTTTTACAACACCACCACTTCCTTCACTTACTTAAAAGCCTCCATTTCTGTCTCTAAATGATATTCTCAGGTCATTCAGGCTTTTTTTAATTCACTTGCACGCTTAATAAGCAAATGGTTCTGTCATAAGTGACAAATTCTTCTATCCTCATACTTCCTTAGCTGTAAAAACTTGTTCATTCTTTTCTTCAAACTTACCCACCTTCTATTCCGGTCAAATTTTTCAAGGCCTCAGAGGTAACTTCTGCCTTACATTTTTTCTGTTCCCATTAGGGAAGATGAAATGTCTTGTCTAGTACTTGGTGTATTTATAGGGACTTTTATTTTAGAAAATAGCATATAGTTTGTTAACAGCGAATTCCACAAATACTAAGGCATTTTGTCAGGCCTTGGGAAGATAACAAGAATAAGAAGATAAAATCATTTCCTTTATTGTTAAAGAATTGGGGAAAAACTGATAAGCAGACAAATGACACAGTGATACAGTAAAATACAAATATATTTTCTTTTTTTTTTCACTTTCTATTGAGTTTGTAAGCTCTGTGAAAGCAGAGATGATGGGGTATCTTACATCTCTCACTGCTTCTAGCATATTTTGCACATAGTTGTTACTAGATAAATATTGAATGACAAAATGAATAACTCAAATGGAAAAAAAGAACAAAATACCCTAGTGCCCAAAAAGACTTGATGAAGTAATGGGAAGAAGATGGTTTTTAAGGCATTTGTAAAATTGAGGGGAAAAAAATTTACAAAGCCTTTCTTAAGTAAATTTCTTTTTAAGTGATAAAAGTCTAAACCCTATAACAGTAACATTTCACTTGCCATTTTAGCAGATCATTACTTAACTTTGGATTAACAATTATGTGCTTTATTTTTGTATATTTTAAGGTAACTGTTAGACTGGAGATAGGAGTTAGACTCTAGACGTGTGCTGTCCAATACAGTAGCCATTTGCCACCAGTGACTACTGAGCACTTGAATTGTGTCTAGTCCAAATTGAGGTCTGCTCTGAGTGTAAAATAAACACTGGATTTCAAAGACTTAAGTATGGAAAAAATGTAAAATACCTCAATTGTGTATATTGATTGCATGTTGAGATGGTAATATTTTTGATACATTAGTTAAATATATTAGTAAAATTTTCCTATTTGTGGCTACAGGTAAATTTTAAATTAGATGGACAGCGTGGTTCTAGGCTTCTTAGATATCTCAAAAGTGTATAAAATACATGTGAAACTTTCTCCCTGTGAAATTTTTTTGTGACTTTAAGACAAGGGTTATCTAGTTAGAATTTAAGATGGGTAAAGTATTGCTAGATGCCAATCGGTTAGAAAAAAAAGTGTAGGGGCGCCTGGGTGGCTCAGTGGGTTGGGCCACTGCCTTTGGCTCAGGTCATGATCTCAGGGTCCTGGGATCGAGTCCTGCATCGGGCTCTCTGCTCAGCAGGGAGCCTGCATCCCTCTCACTCTCTCTGCCTGCCTCTCTGCCTACTTGTGAGCTCTCTCTGTCAAATAAATAAATAAAATCTTAAAAAAAGTGTAAAAATGAGGGGCGCCTGGGTGGCTCAGTGGGTTAAAGCCTCTGCCTCCGGCTCAGGTCATGATCCCAGGGTCCTGGGATCGAGCCCCGCATCGGGCTCTCTGCTCAGCAGGGAGCCTGCTTCCTCCTCTCTCTCTGCCTGCCTCTCTGCCTAGTTGTGATTTCTCTCTGTCAAATAAAAAAAAAAAAAAGTGTAAAAATGAAATGTCTCCTATCAACTTTTCCGTGAGTACCTTAAGATATGCACAGTACTTCACACGATGCCTAGGTGGCTCAGTCTGTTAAGTGTCTGCCTTTGGCTCAGGTCATGATTCTGGGAAGCTGGGATCGAGTCTTGTGGGTGCTCCTTACTCAGTGGGGATCCTGCTTCTTCCTCTGCCTCCTGCTCCCTCTGCTTGTGCTCTCTCTTTCTGACAAATAAATAATATATAAATATATATATATACTCTGTACTTTGTAAAACAGAGTATGTACAATTATGTTTCTGGTTATAAGTAGAGTACATTTGGGTGTCAAATTGGCACTAGTAGATAATTGGGTTATCTAAAGGAGTCTCTGATACTTAGGACCTATAACTTCATATTTTTCTAGAATAAAGTGTTCTGTATCTTTGGTTTACAAAAATGAAGCTCAGAACAGAGTACATGAAGCTCAAAAAAAATTTCTGTTATCAAATATACCATTTTGTGTATGTTAACGTAGGCTCTAAATTTTAACAATTGGTCAGGCAACAGAAAAAAAGAATCTGAATCTAGCATCGCGTCAAGTCAATTTAATGCTCACCACTTGAAGCATATTTTATTTTTGAAAAGTAGTGCAGCCTTGCAGCAATTAGTATTTTATATTGGTTATTAAGGATTATATGTGATAGTAAAGTGAAGGTTGTCCTTGCTCTTGAGGAACTCACTGTCTCATTGAGGGCGTATTTTTTCCTTGAATGTTTCCTCTTCAGCAAATACTCAAACCAGTCATGTACAAAAGAAAACTCAGGATTAACATGGCAAAAAAAAGTTGTCAGAGATGATCAGGACTATCCTTTCAGGGCTAATTTCCCCTAATATTAATATATAATTGAAGTTCTAGACTGTGAATGTGGTGGATATAATATTTATTCACTATATATATGGGAGATATTTCGTTTGTGAGCAGTACTTTCTCCATGTTGCTTGAAGTGTTTTATTTAGTTCTGAAGGGCCACTTGAATACATTTTCTTTGGCCTCTGGGGTCTCAAGACTTACAGAACAGTTTCTGTTAGGCCACACTAGGAAAATGTCTACTTTTTTTTTTTTTTTTTTTTTTTTAGAGATTTTATTTATTTATTTGACAGAGAGAGATCACAAGTAGGCAGAGAGGCAAGCAGAGAGAGTGAGAGGGAAGCAGGCTCCCCGCCGAGCAGAGAGCCCGATGCGGGACTCGATCCCAGGACCCCGAGATCATGACCCGAGCCGAAGGCAGTGGCCTAAACCACCGAGCCAACCAGGCGCCCCGGAAAATGTCTACTTTTTGACTTCACTTCAGTATTTGCATTTAATGTAATTTTTTTTGAGAATAGGTCAGGAAGAAATGGTTCTGTTAAAAGTAAAAAGGGCCACTTAAGTAAGCTGCTGATTTTCATAAATACCCAGATGTCTTATTAGTGGCCTTAAGAGACAGAGAAGACACACTAGCTTTATTTTATTTATCTATCTATTCAAAGATTTTATTAAGTAATATCTGCACCCAACATGGGGCTTGAATTTAAAACTCTTGAGATTAAGATTCACATGCTCTTATTTGACTGAGCTAGCCAGGTACCTGGACACACTAGCTTTAAACGGTGATTAAATCACAGTTTTACGATTACCTAGCACATTAGCCAAAAGAAATACCTTTTCTGAGCCTTGGTTTCCTTGTCCATAATGCAGGGATGTTAATACCTATATTACAAGCCAATATTCTCCCAAGATGTATTTGGAGAATGCCATTATAAGGTTGTAGAAAGCATTTGGGAGTTTACTATGTGCCAGGCACTGTGTTAAGATTCCAAGTATTGACATAGTTAATACAGGTTAGAGTGTGCAAATGCCAAGCACAATGCCTGGCATATAATATGTAATAAATATTAATTTCCATTACCTTCCTCTCCATTTTAATTTCTCATTTATATCCAGACAGTTGTCTAGCCTAATTTTTCTCAAACCCAACTGACCATTATAAATAGCTGGGGGGGCGCCTGGGTGGCTCAGTGGTTTAAGCTGCTGCCTTCGGCTCAGGTCATGATCTCGGGGTCCTGGGATCGAGTCCCGCGTCGGGCTCTCTGCTTGGCGGGGAGCCTGCTTCCTCCTCTCTCTCTCTCTCTCTGCCTGCCTCTCTCCCTACTTGTGATCTCTATCTGTCAAATAAATAAATAAAATCTTTAAAAAAAAAAATAGCTGGGGAGTGGGGCACCTGTGTGGTTCAGTCAGTAAAGTGTCTGACTCTTGGTTTCGGCTCAGGTCATGCTCACAGGGTCCTAAGATCAGGCCCTGTATCAGGCTCTGCACTCAGCACAGAGTCTACTTGTCACTTTTCCTCTGCTCTTCTCCCTGCCCGCTAAGTCTCTCTCTCTCATAAGTAATATCTTAAAAAAAAAAAAAAAAAAATTGCTAGGAAACTTTGAAAAAATTCCGATACCTAGGCTCTACCCTCAAGTTAAATTAGATACAAAGGTACAGACAGATTTGAGAACCTTTTCTTAGACTCCTCAAGTGAGGGAATATTAACTCCCTTCCCAGTTTTGTTAGATTTACTCAGAAAAATACTGCCTTACAATACCCAGCTATTGCAAAGGACCTGGCATATAGTAGGCTCTCAGCACATCTCTGTATTTTGACCCCTTTATTCTTGCAGAATGTAATTAGCCTGATTCCACAAAAGAGTTAAGTACTTGAAGATCATCATCCTGTCCTTCACCTCAACAGCTCTCCACCTCCTCCACCACGACCACTACCATCAACCTGGGTATATATAAATGCCTTCAATGTTCCTTATCCATTGTGCATGCTAATAATCAAGATTCATTATGCCAGTGTTTTTCCTGAAGTCAGGTGCCCTGTACTGAGCAAAGTAACATCCAGACAACAAAATAGAATGAGATTCTTATCAGCTATATTTTACATAGTATGTTTTTTTAAGTGGATCTTAGGAGAACATTAACTTTTGGAGCAGCAAATTATCCCTTTCATTCCTAATAAGATTAAAATTTACCAAAGTGATGGGGCCTCTAGGTGGCTCAGTGGGTTAAGTCTCTGCCTTTGGCTCAGGTCCTGATCTCAGGGTCCTGGGATTGAGCCCCACATCAGGGTCTCTGTTCAGGAGAGAGCCTGCTCCCCCTCTCCAGGGTCTGTCTCTCTGCCTACTTGGGATCTCTGTCTGTCAAATATATAAATAAAATCTTAAAAAAAAATTTACCAAAGTGAATGCTTTTAAAAGTATTCATGTACTACTGACTTAGGCTTCTTCATATTATACTTCATTGAAGTTTGTGTCCAACACTTAACATGTATCTATATTAATTTTTATTAAATTCAGCTAATTCTTTTAACCTATTCATGCTTGAGGATCATTAATTATTCCTAATGAGTAATTTTACTCCCTAATTTCATTTGTAAACCTAATGTCATTTGCAAATCTTGTCAGTAGCCAGGTCATTGTTGAAGTTCTCCCAGGCAGCTTCCTTTCAGAGTAACACAGCATCTTTAGGATCTTACTATAAACTATGGATCCACGTATTCTCCTCCCCCCACCCCCAGTTTAATTTTGTCCTAGGGCATCAGCAAACAAACTTATACATAGAAACTTATTTTAAGATTCATGTACTCCTCTACAAAATTCTAGAAATACGGGTCTTTTTATTAAGGGCTTGATTTCAGCACACGTTTCTTCAAGCTGAGGTCCACTAATCAAGCAGAGGTTTGTATTGCAGAATCAGCCACGGCAACTGATTCATACACGTAAGACATGAATGTCTTCTGAGATAGTAACTTCATTTCCGAGTCTTCACTTCTTTATGCTTCAAACTCTGATTCCAGAATTTATGGTGGCTAAGTATTGGTAAATGAGTGTGTTCTCCACTGCTTTTTTGTCCATATACATAGTCAGTTTGAATCTATTTGCATTTTCTTGATCACACTGATGATAGTGGCTAACATTGAGTGATAAATATTTAATCCCTACCACCTCAGTGTTCTTTGTGCAGTATCCCTCTTTCTTTGCTCATTTAAGTGATCAAAGATGTTAACTAAAAATAGATTTTCTTTTGTTTCTGGAATTTGTCATTGTTTTCTTTATTAAAGTATTTTCTTTATTAAAGTATAATTTATATACAGCACAAGAATGTTCATAATAGTTTATTCATAACAGTTCAGAGCTAGCATCAAACCAGTTTCCACCAAAGGTGAATGAATAAATTATGGTGTATTCATAACAACAGAACATGACTCAGCAACAACAAGGAACAAACTACTGATCATGCAACATCATGGGTGTATCTCAAAAACATTTTTAAGTGAAAGATGCCAGATAAAACAGTACATACTGGGGGTACCTGGGTGGCTCAGTCAGCTAAGCATATGATTCTTGATTTTGGCTCAGGTTATGGTCTCAGAGTACTGAGATCAAGTCCTACACTGAGCTCTGAGCTCAGTGTGGAGTCTGCTTAAAATTCTCTCCCTCTGCCCCCCACCTCGCTGTGCATGCTCTCTTTCTAAATAAATAAATTTTAAAAAGAGAGTGCATACTATGTAATTCCATATATGTGAAGTTCAGTAGCATGGGAAGCTTACCCATGGTGATAGAAATCCAAAGAGTGGTTGCCTTAGGGTTGGTAGAGTAACTGGGAAGAAGCATGAGCAAACTGCCAAGAGTGATAGTAACACACCATGTTTTCTTTTTTTATTTAATTTTTTTAAATTAACATATAATGTATTATTAGCCCCAGAGGTACAGGTCTGAGTCGCCAGTTTTACACCCTTCGCAGCACTCATCATAGCACATACCCTCTCCAACGTCTATAACCCCATGACCCTCTCCCTACCCCCCTACCCCCCGCAACCCTCAGTTTGTTTTGTGAGATTAAGAGTCTCTTGTGGTTTGTCTCCCTCCTGATCCCATCTTGTTTCATTTATTCTTTTCCTACCCCCCAAACCTCCCACATCTCCACTTCCTCATATCAGGGAGATCATATGATAGTTGTCTTTCTCTGATTGACTTATTTCGCTAAGCATGATACCCTCGAGTTCTATCCATGTCATTGCAAATGGCAAGATTTCATTTCTTTTGATGGCTGCATAGTATTCCATTGTATATATACCACATCTTCTTTATTCATTCATCTGTTGTTGGACATCTAGGTTCTTTCCATAGTTTGGCTATTGTGGACATCGCTGCTATAAACATTCAAGTGCACATGCCCCTCTGGATCACTACGTTTGTATTTTTAGGGTAAATACCCAGTAATGCAATTGCTGGGTCATAGGGTAGCTCTATTTTCAACTTTTTGAGGAACCTCCATGCTGTTTTCCAGAGTGGTTGCACCAGCTTGCATTCCCACCAACAATATAGGAGGGTTCCCCCTTCTCCACATCCTTGCCAGCATCTGTCATTTTCTGACTTGTTAATTTTAGCCATTCTGACTGGTGTGAGGTGGTATCTCATTGTGGTTTCGATTTGTATCTTCCTGATGCCGAGTGATGTGGAGTACTTTTTCATGTGTCTGTTGGCCATTTGGATGTCTTCTTTGCAGAAATGTCTGTTCATGTCCTCTGACCATTTCTTGATTGGATTATTTGTTCGTTGAGTGTTGAGTTTGATAAGTTCTTTATAGATTTTTGGATACTAGCCCTTTATCTGATATGTCGTTTGCAAATATCTTCTCCCATTCTGTCAGTTGTCTTTTGGTTTTGTTGACTGTTTCCTTTGCTGTGCAAAAGCTTTTGCACTTGATGAAGTCTCAATAATTCATTTTTGCCCTTGCTTCCCTTGCTTTTGGCGATGTTCCTAAGAAGAAGTTGCTGCAGCTGAGGTCGAAGAGGTTGCTGCCTGTGTTCTCCTCAAGGATTTTGATGGATTCCTTTCTCACAGTGAGGTCCTTCATCGATTTTGAGACTATTTTCGTGGGTGGTGTAAGGAAATGGTCTAGTTTCATTTTCTGCATGTGGCTGTCCAATTTTCCCAATACCATTTGTTGAAGAGGCTGTCTTTTTTCCATTGGATATTCTTTACTGCTTTGTCGAAGATTAGTTGACCATAGAGTTGAGGGTCTATTTCTGGACTCTCTATTCTGTTCCATTGATCTATGTGTCTGTTTTTGTGCCAGTACCATACTGTCTTGATGATGACAGCTTTGTAATAGAGCTTAAAGTCTGGAATTGTGATGCCACCCACTTTGACTTTCTTTTTCAATATTCTTCTGGCTATTCAAGGTCTTTTCTGGTTCCATATAAATTTTAGGATTATTTGTTCCATTTCTTTGAAAAAAAAAAGGGTGGGATTTTGATAGGGATTGCATTAAATGTGTAGATTGCTTTAGGTTGTTCTTCCAATCGATGAGCATGGACATTTTTCCATTTCTTTGTGTCTTCCTCAATTTTTTTCACGAGTACTTTATAGTTTTCTGAGTATAGAGTCTTTGCCTCTTTGGTTAGGTTTATTCCTATCTTATCTTAATATCATAAGATATCATAAGGTATCTTATGGTTTTGGGTGCAGTTGTAAATGGGATTGACTCCTTAATTTCTCTTTCTGTCTTGTTGTTGGTGTAAAGAAATGCAACTGATTTCTGTGGATTGATTTTATATCCTGACACTTTACTGAATTCCTGTACAAGTTCTAGCAGTTTTGGAGTGGAGTCTTTTGGGTGTTCCACATATAGTATCATATCATCTGCAAAGGGCGATAGTTTGACTTCTTCTTTTTTGATTTGGATGCCTTTAATTTCTTTTTGTTGCCTGATTGCTGAGGCTAGGACTTCTAGTACTATGTTGAATAGCAGTGGTGATAATGGACGTCCCTGCCGTGTTCCTGACCTTAGCGGAAAAGCTTTCAGTTTTTCTCCAATGAGAATGATATTTGCGGTGGGTTTTTCATAGATGGCTTTGATAATATTGAGGTATGTGCCCTCTATCCCTACACTTTGTGTAGTTTTGATCAGGAATGGATGCTGTACTTTGTCAAATGCTTTTTCAGCATCTATTGAGAGTATCATATGGTTCTTGTTCTTTCTTTTATTAATGTATTGTATCACATTGATTGATTTGCAGATGTTGAACCAAACTTGCAGCCCTGAAATAAATCCCACGTGGTCATGGTGAATAACCCTTTTAATGTACTGTTGGATCCTATTGGCTAGTATTTTGGTCAGAATTTTTGCATCTGTATTCATCAAGGATACTGGTCTGTAGTTCTCTTTTTTGGTGGGATCCTTGTCTGGTTTTGGGATCAAGGTGATGCTGGCCTCATAAAATGAGTTTGGAAGTTTTCCTTCCATTTCTATTTTTTGGAACAGTTTCAGGAGAATAGGAATTAATTCTTCCTTAAATGTTTGGTAGAATTCCCCTGGGAAGCCTTCTGGCTCTGGGCTCTTGTTTGTTGGGAGATTTTTGATGACTGCTTCAATCTTACTGGTTATGGGTCTGTTCAAGTTTTCTATTTCTTCCTGGTTTAGTTGTGGTAGTTTATATGTCTCTAGGAATGTATCCATTTCTAATACACCATATTTTGATAACATGGATGTATCCATTTGTTGAAACTTGTCAAGTTGTATAATTAGGATTCATGCATTTTAGTGTATGTAAAATGTAACAATAAATAATAGATTTTAAAATATTGTCATCAATTCAAAAATTGGAATTGCATTTGTCCATTTCTAACTATTTTTGACTTTTTTTCTGTGCTTAAATAAAAGTTGCTAACTCTGGGGCACCTGGGTGGCTCAGATGGCAAAGCATTTGCCTTTGACTCAGGTCATGATTTCCAGGTCCCAGGATGAGCTCCGAGTGGTGGGGGGAGTTTGAGGGAATGGGGGTGGTTGTCCCTGCTCACTGGGGAGTCTGCTTCTCCCTCTACCTCTCCCCTCTGCTTATGCTCTCTCTCTGAGGTGAATAAATAAAATCTTAAAAAAAAAAAAGTTGCTGACTCTACTTGTGTGATTTTATTTGCAAGTTCTTATTGCTGTATAATTTCATTTATAATCCCAATTTTGGAATTACTTTTTTTCTTTTGTTACTTTTCTCCTTCCATTCCAGGCAAAAGTTGATCTCTCTAGAGATTTCCTTAATTTACAAACTAAGTGATTCTGTTATCCTCGAATCACTGAAGATGTTGAGTCTGCTCAGGACATATTGACCTGTAAGTAGTACAGACATACTTACCCAACTATCTTCCCGTGTTTCCCTTTTATTTCTGCACATTCAGATGCCTACAAGATGATTCTCTGATGTTCTTGGACCTTCTCTCTGACTCTTCAGCTTCAACCTACTACTCTTCATTACCCTAATACAGTAGACTGCAAAGGGTGGTCCCCAGACCGGCAGCATGAGGTTCTCCTGAATCTTTTTAGAAATGCAAATTCGAGAACTCCACTGGGGTACTGGAGGTGGAATCTAGCAACTGCATTTTAACCAGCATCCAGGTGATTGTGATGCATGCTAATGTTTGGGGGATCGCTGCCCTAAACCCTATTGCTGCTCCCGCTTCATTTCTTAGTTTCCTGAATTTGGTTTTCATTATAAACACAAGATATTTACCTATATTCTTAATCACATTTGAGTTTTCTGCCCCATGGAGTCACAATTTCAAAACTTGGATGTCTAATTCTGCTCCAAGTGCACATCTTTGTCTTCAAAATCTTCTCAGAGAATGGTTAGAAATATCAGGAATTTCCATGTATGCTCTCATTTTATGTTTGTAATCTTTTAGTCTTTCTATCACTATCCCCATGTGATACAGAAATAGTGATGAGGGAACAGAAGGCTGGCTGTGGACAAGGAAAAGCTGACACCTGGCAAACTTCCCCCACCCCCACTCCTGGGTGGGACATATGTGACATTCTTTAGGAATCTCCCAACTAAATGCTGAAATGGCATAGAACTGTCAATATTACTGTGAAATGTAGAGAATGTGTATTTGTTGAGATTTGAGTCAGTTGGGTGATTACTTATAACAGCACTTAATACTGTTAGGTCCCCCCAAAATGGGTCTGTGATTAAAGGAGCAAGACTGATATAAAGCGATGGTCAAGCAAAGCTTTATTCTGCGCCAAGCATCAAGAATCAGACCAAACGTTAGGGAACACACCTCTTACAAGAGAGAGGGCAAACTTCCTGTTTCACAGACTAGCTTTTAAGGGCAAGGGCCACGTGGTTGGGTCTGGCCACGCACAGGTGGCCAGTGAGATTTTAACACACACAGGAAACTCCACAGTCATGTTAGGTCACACATAAGTGACCAATTGAATTACAATTTACCCTATAGTAGACATTTGACCTAGCCTATCACCTTGGTTAGAATCGGTGCCCAAAAGGCTCCCAAAGGGCGGGCCCATACTCCTTGGTAACTAGGGAGACAGTATTCGCCCCACACTGATTGGATGTCTCCACCTGGCCTGACCCACCCTTGTATCTGGGCTTTGTTACCAGGGGCTGGTTTCCGGGCTTGTTTTTAAGTAAGTCCCCTGGGGGAAGGGGAGCTAAGGGGACAGTTTAAGGGTTAAACAACAAGGTTATTGTTTTAACCTTGATGGAAGCCTCCGGCTAAATAGGTCCTTACAATACTTAATTGTCATCCTCTTCACCAAATTCTAACTTCTCTTAGCACAGTAAAGAGTTGTGTTGAGATGGGTCTAGGGTATGTTAATCTAGGCGCTGTTGAAGTCAGACTACTTCCTCCCTCTAGTGACCAGAAATGAGAATACCGTATCATTCACAAGCATTTAGGAACTGTTTATCAATGTATATGTGGACTTCCTCCTGCAGTGTCTGTGAAATATGCCAGTTATTTTGTTTATTACAATGAATGTAGGTGTTACTGGTATTCATTAAGGACATTAGGGAAGCTAGATATCCTGCAATGTGAGGGACAGTGCCCCATATAAAGTAATTATCCAGTGCTAAACAGTTAGATGAAAATCTACTATTTAAGCCTAGAACCTAGCACCATTTTACATACGAAAATATTTTGCATTGTTATTTTTTAGTTATTATTTTTAAAGTAAACGCTACCCCCAATATGGGGCTTGAACTTAAGACCCTGAGATCAAGAGTCACATGCTCCTGGCTGCTATATATAAGTGATGAGTCACTAAATTCTACTCCTGAAAGCAATATTACACAGTATCTTAACTAACTAGATTTTTTAAAACAGATTTTATTTATTTGTCAGAGAGAGAGTGAAAGAGTGTGAGGGAGCACAAGTTGGGGGAGCGTCAGGTAGAGGGAAAAGCAGGCTCCCTGCTGAGCAAGGAGCCTGATGGAGGATTTGATTCCAGGACATTGAGATTATGACCTGAGCTGAAGGCAGATACTTAAGTGAAAGACCCACCCAGGCATCCCAACTAACTAGAATTTAAATAAAAACTTGAAACAAACAAAAAAGCGTCATATGCTCTACCAAATGAGCCAGCCAGGCCCTCTCCTCCCTACAATGTTTTATTTTATTTATTTTTTTCCCAGGGGGTTCTCACCTGCCCCCTCCACACACACATGGAGGGATGCGGGGCACACACACACATACAGCCTGCCGGGCTGCCGGGTAGCCCCCCCTCCTCGCACTGTTTTAAAGACTGTATTTTTTTTTTTCTAAAATTTCAAACAATTTTTATTCTCATACTTTTTTTTAATGTACACAGGGGAAAGGATTTGTTTTTATTCTTACACTGTATTTTTTTTTAAATATTTTATTTATTTGACAGAGAGAAATCACAACTAGGCAGAGAGGCAGGCAGAGAGAGAGGAGGAAGCAGGCTCCCCGCAGAGCAGAGATCCCGATGCAGGGCTCGATCCCAGGACCCTGGGATCATGACCTGAGCCGAAGGCAGAGGCTTTAACCCACTGAGCCACCCAGGTGCCCCGCACTGTATTTTTTTTAAGACAACTTATTTCATCTACTCTAAACTGTATGGCCACCATACTGCTTGTAAGATACATCACCATTTAACACTAAGAATAAGAACAACTGCTAATCAAACTCTGACACAAACATTTCTAATACTTATACTTTTTATTTTATCAACAGTCAACTGAACAGGAACCTACAGAATGGGAGAAAATATTTGCAAACCATATATCTGAAGAGGTTAATCTCCAAAATATATAAGGAAGCAGCGATTCTAAGGTATAGCCTTCTAACTATTTCATCATGTCATTTAGTGCAGGCATGGCCTTCTTATTGCACTGTCTTTCCCCACTTCTAGCTCTTTTCTCTGTCCCCCAACCCCCAATTTGCAAGATATAAAAATGGAAACTAAGAGGTTTAAATGATCTGTTAAATATGTTAGTCTGGATCCTCTGAAAAGAAGTCAATCTGGGATTAATGTGTGAAGATTTTATTGGGGGAAATGACTATATGAGCAAGTGAAATGGAGAGGGAGCCAGAAAAAAGACGGAAGAGGCATTTATTTGACCAGAAAGCAAATCTGCCTCTGAGTGAAAAGGAGAGCAAGAGAAAGTTGGTGGAAGTGTCCCAGTCTTCTGTGCCATCCAAGGAAGATTCAGCAAGGCCAACAAGGAGTCCCTGAGCCAGCTAGAGTCAGCTGTCAGCTGAGTCCCACATCTTCTAGGAATGGTCTTGCCTTAGCTTCCTAGCCACACTCAGGCATTGGCTGGAGCTGCTCATAGTAGGTATGACCAGAATGCAAAGGAGCTACAGATTTCGGGGGGCAGCATTCAGGCTCCTGAACGATTACTCTGCTTGTATTTGGAAGCCTGGGAGGTGTATTTTCATGGCCACCACATCAAACTTCACACTGAATTGGTACCAAAGCAGACCCATCCCTGACTCTTGCCTGCAAGAAATTCAATTAGACCAGCAACTTCTTTGACAGTGAAGGAAGCTCTTCTTCAGCCACTGTTTTCTCAAAAAGCAGGACAGTTTTCTGTTGGAAATGGCAATTTGCCTGGCCCTTAACACACAGGTTCTGTCTGCTAAAGATGCCTTTGTCTTGTCTGAGGAAGAGACACATTTCCATAGAATGCTTCTGTTGCTGCTCAGCTTAATTCTGGGCTTTGGAGCCCTGGAGAGGCGACTCAGTCCTAGGGCACGTATGTTTCCTTCCATATGTTAAGGGTTATTTAAGGGAAATTGTTTGAAAATTCTGTATCTTTTCGCTGTTATGGTCCATGAAATAACTTTTAAAGAAAAGAAAGAAAAAAAGAAAGATGGAGATGGGTGAGGGAGGAGGAAAGCAACATCAGGAAAGCAACTTACAAAGAAGGTTCATTCACCTACGTTACATTACTAACCCATTACTGTGAACAGTGAATAAAAACAGGTTGGGTGATCTTACTATTCCCATTTTTTTTTTTTAAGTAGGCTATATACAATATAGGGCTCAAACTCACAACCCCAAGATCAAAAGTTGCATGCTCCACTGACCGAGCCAGCCCAGTGCCCCTTATGATTCCCATTTTATAAAATGTGGAAATTGAGATTAAAAAAGTTAAACCACTTGCCCAAATTTCCATTGCTCATGAAGGCAGAGATGGAAACGCAGCGCATATCTTTTGCCCTCCTCCAATAAGACGATCTACACAATACCAATAAAGAAATAAGAAATGAACAAAGCGAATGTTACATCTGATGGACTGAAAACTGTTGACTCACAGCATTGAATCCAGGATCATGAATTCCTGTATCTCATTTTAGTAATTGGGCACTTCCCCAACAACTGTTAGTATCTTTCTGGATGGACAGAGGGGAATAGGATGATAATATTTAACATTAAATTGGGACGGTCATACGGTCTTATTTCTAAGAAAGTGCTTTTGCATTTTATATGTTGTGCAGAATTGCCGACAATATAATGAGTGTGCAGGTTCGTTTTTTGTTGTTGTTCAAACTTTTTTTTTTTTTAAAGATTTTATTTATTCATTTGACAGACAGAGATCACAAGCAGGCAGAGAGCAGGCAGAGAGAGAGGAGGAAGCAGGCTCCCTGCTGAGCAGAGAGCCCGATGCGGGTCCCAGAATCCTGGGATCATGACCTGAGCTGAAGGCAGAGGCTTTAATCCACTGAGCCACCCAGGCGCCCCAAGTGTGCAGGCTTTTGAGTCAGATTATTTGGGTTCAGATGATGGTTTTATAGCTGTTGTGTGACAGTGGATAGACCACTCGGTTCTTTGGTTGAATTCCTTCTGAGGTAATGTAAAATGGAGGTCATAGTATTGTTGCCTCACAGGGTTGTTTTGAGGATTAAATAAGATAACACATTTAGAAGACAATAAGTGTAGTGAATATATACCCAGAAACCCTATCATTCTGAAAAAAACCGAACTTGTAGTTCAAGATTAACAACAGTGGGTATTTCCTAAATTTTCCAGTATTTACTATACACTTTAGCAAAGTCATTCCTATTTGACTGTATTAATTTGTTTGAACTTTTGTTACAGTCCTAGTCTTGTGGCAAATGAAAATAACCTCTTAGATTTTCATGGGATTTCCTGCAAATATTTTTCTATATGGTCATATTACTGATAAATCTTTTTCTCTGCAGTGAGGCTTATTGCCAGTTGCCAGCAGAACAGGTTTGTTGTGTACCAAAAATCCTATATTCTAATATGCAAATAAAATGATTCATACCTATAATATATATCCACTCAACTCAAAATACTAGCATACTCATATTATTCATTTTGGTAAAAACCTTTAAAATTTTTCATTTAATCAAATAATGAAATTCATTATAATCTTCAAGGAGATAGTCACTGGGCTATACTGCAGTAGATGCCAAGGAAGAAGTCACTGTGCAGCCATCCTTGTTTGGCTGGGATGAGGGGACTGATCTGCATAAAACCACCAAGAAAGTTAAAGATAAAAGATAAGTTCTAATTTGCATGGCGAAGGTCATAAGAGCTACGGAAATTCAGAGGACTATAAGAATGGTAAGGTAATAAGGAAAGGTTATGCATAGGAAATGAGAAGAGGCAGTTTGGCAATTAATGTCTCATCATGAGTGAGTCAACGTCTCTGTGATTCCTGGGTCCTTGTTTATGAAATTAAATGCATTAAAATGCCCAGTGAGGTAGGATTGAAAGGAGTTTCAAGAATGGGCAGGTTAACATTAATGGAAGATGATTCCATTGACAGGAATAATCAAAGCTAGGGATGGGGATGTTTCAAGTAGTAGAGATAAAAGTCTTTAAAAAAGTTTGATATATGCAATGAGAAAAAAGATTCACGGGTACTAGTAGTCTTTGGTAATTTTCTAATTTTCCATTGCAAATAGCAAATTCTTTCTTGTATGGCAAAGGAACTTTCATTCAACATTTGCTGCTTCTCTGCTTCTTGGCTCAGGTTATAATCCTAGAGAATTAATCCTTCCACAGTGCAAAAATTCCTTAAGAAAGGAAACAGAGTTATGTCAAAGAATAACCCAAAGTCAGGGTGCCTGGGTGGCTCAGTGAGGTTAAAGCCTCTGCCTTCGGCTCAGGTCATGATCCCAGGGTCCTGGGATAGAGCCCTGCATCCGGCTCTCTGCTTGGCGGGGAGCCTGCTTCCTCCTCTCTCTCTGCCTGCCTCTCTGCCTACTTTTGATCTCTGTCAAATAAACAAATAAAAAATCTTAAAAAAAAAAAAGAATAACCTAAAGTCATAAAGTCACTTAATTTTAAAGTCACTTATACTACATTGTTTACTTATTTAGAAAGAGGATAAATCCGTACACTGATTTCACCCCACAGAAGCAAAATAGGATTTATGAAAAGAGGAAAAGAAGGAGAGAAATGTAACTGTAGTCTGAGAAGAGTGAATCTTGTTTGCACAACTGTTATGGGTTATCTGGTTAGGTGCAGCAGTCAGTCTGGACAGTCTGTCCTTGAGTAGGCTGGCTAGGGGGTATAAAAGTATCTTAATTGTTTATAAATTCTCCAGTAAACTTTTGTGAGGTAAACGATGAAGTCACATGAGAGGTTGTCTCTCTGCAATGTCTGCCAGTATCTTTCTATGAGCACCTTATTCTTAGTTGCACAGGGTCTGAACTACTTCCCTCAATATACCTACCATTTTTGTAAATGTTTCTCCTACATCCTTACTTTTCACTGGATCCTCTTCTGAGCCCTAATTTAAAAGTGATCATAAGCTGGGGTGCTCTGTAGTGTAGTTTCTATTACAAAGAGTTATTTATAATCATAAACATTTTTTCTAACATGAATTTAAAATATTAAACAAAAATATGCAAAATTTAAGTTTTCTTTGTTTCTTGCATTCATCTAAGGACTAACAAAACAACACATAGAACAGTATTGACATCACTGTTAGATGAGTCGTATGAACTGACTTGAAAAGACAAATTTTAAGTAAATATTTTAACATTAACATTTGGAGTGTTACTTAAAATTATGTTAATTTGGACAATTAATAGTTTCAGTGCCGGCAAACAGTTGATTATTACTTCTGTCCCACAGTAAATTATCACAGGGGCAAATTTTGGCAAATATTTGCTGGCTTTATGCCTACAAGAATTATAAAGCAAGAACTCCTTCTATATAAGGATTATAACCTGAGGAAAAACGACATATATGTACAATTTTGGAAATTAAAATCTGAGATCACGTTTTCTTCAGTAATGCTTAAAGGCTAAATTTGTGTGCTCAACGTGTGTGTGTGTGGGGGGGGTCAACGGGTCAACTCTAAGTAACGAAAATACATTTGCTACTTATATTAGTTAAAAATGAAGAGGAAATATTGTCCAACAGCTTTACAGGTGCCGGCCAACATACAGAAACACATGAAATAATTCATTTTGTCTTGTTAGGATGAAAAAAGTTTCGATTTCCACTGTTCCTAAGATTTTTTTCCCCTAAGTTTTTAGACCAACAGTTCTCTTAAAGATGAAACGCTGCTCATCTCAATTCCTTTTTTTTTTTTTAAAGATTTTATTTATTTATTTGACAGAAGGAGAAATCACAGGTGTGGGGGAGGCGTGGGGAGCAGGCTTCCTGCTGAGCAGAGAGCCCAATTCGGGGGTCCATCCCAGGACCCTGAGATCATGACCTGAGCCGAAGACAGAGGCTTAACCCACTGAGCCACTCAGGTGCCTCTCAACTCGATTCCTTAATAACAGTCATGAATATGTACATTTTAAAAAGTGAACTGCTGAATCCACCTTATCATCCACGAAAGGCCCTATGAGCTGACCCACTCGAACAATTACTTAACCTTTAAGTAAATATTTTAAGAGAAAATTAATAGCGTAGGTGGCTTAGAAATTCATTCAGAGCCTTTGAAATGCACGTTAACACAAGTCTCACACGTCTGGACTTGGTCTGCACCCTGTCATGTAAATCAAATCCTTTCCAAAACGACCAAACACATCTTATCACACAAAGACAAAGGCATACCCTTGACTGAGGTAATCACAAGGCTCCGCGAATTCTCGCGCGATGTGACGGCGCCGCTGCCGTGACGTCACCGGTTGTCATAGCAGCATCCCCCAGAGTCGAAAAGAGGGGCGGATTGGGGCGGAGCGCGGCTTCTGCGGAGGACAAGCGACGCTCTCCTGCTGCAGGTCTGCCTTCTACCAAAATGAGCGGCCTGGATGAGGGCAACGATCTTCCTGCCGCTAAAGACTGCGGCCAAACTGCTGCCGAGCCTGCCCCGGGACATCCGGACCTAAACCAGCGCCAGGGCGAGGAAACCGAGGCGACGCCAGTGATGGCGGACACAGGTGAGGGCAGCTTGGAGACCGCCGCGGAGGGAGGCGCACCCCAGAACCCGGCTAGTTGTGCCCCGGTGCTCCGCGTTCGCATTTTTGGGCATCGCGGCCGTGTAGCGACCAGATCGGGCCAGAAAGAGGTTCTGTTCCCCACGGAAGGCTTGGCAGCAGCCCCTGCCTCAGCCTCCGCCGCGGTGGCGACCGACAATAGCCAGGAAAATGGCTGTCAGCCGCAGGGCCCTGCTGGGGAGAAAGCTCTAGAAGCCTGTGGCGCAGGGGGGCTGGGGTCTCAGATGATGCCTGGGGCGAAGGCTAAGGAAATGACGACAAAAAAGTGCGCCGCTTCAGCGGCTGCGGAAAAGGAGGGAGGAGCAGAGGAGGTGGTGGAGGAAAAGAAGGTGATGCAGAAGGAGAAAAAGGTGGTAGGAGGAATGAAAGAGGAGGCCCGGGGTAAGGGCCCGAAGATAAATAACTGCATGGATTCGCTGGAGGCCATCGATCAGGAGCTGTCCAATGTAAATGCCCAGGCTGACAGGGCCTTCCTTCAGCTGGAGCGCAAGTTTGGCCGCATGCGAAGGCTTCATATGCAGCGCAGAAGTTTCATTATCCAGAATATCCCAGGTTTCTGGGTCACTGCCTTTCGGAACCACCCCCAGCTGTCACCTATGATCAGTGGCCAAGATGAAGACATGATGAGGTACATGATCAATTTGGAGGTGGAGGAGCTCAAACACCCAAGAGCCGGCTGCAAATTCAAGTTCATCTTTCAGAGCAACCCCTACTTCCGAAATGAGGGGCTTGTCAAAGAATATGAGCGCAGATCCTCCGGTAGGGTGGTGTCTCTTTCCACTCCAATCCGCTGGCACAGGGGCCAAGACCCCCAGTCCCATATCCACAGGAACCGGGAAGGAAACACTATCCCGAGTTTCTTTAACTGGTTCTCAGACCACAGCCTCCTAGAATTTGACAGGATTGCCGAGATTATCAAAGCAGAACTGTGGCCCAATCCCCTACAATACTACCTGATGGGTGAAGGGCCTCGCCGTGGAATCCGAGACCCAGCAAGGCAGCCAGTGGAGAGCCCCAGGTCCTTCAGGTTCCAGTCTGGCTAACTGATGACCTTGTGAGAAGCTCCAGCACAAGTCTCCTCGCCACCTCCCTTTGAACCTGTGCTTAGCCAACAGCATGCAGTCTGCTATTTGCTTTCTCTTCACACTGGACTATTTTATCCTTTGGTTCTTCTAAATCTCCAACAGTCCGTTGCAAGGTTGACTCTCATATGCTTGTGTTCTTCTTCCTCTGGACCTTTGGCTCTTCTGTATCCTGTTACATGTTCCAAGTGCATGGCCTTGTACTGCTTCTATGCCAAGCACATGATGCTGTAGATAGATAGGCACTGCCTTCCTTTGCATGCCTTGGGCCCTGTCTGTGATCATGGTCTTCTCTGAGTTTTTTAAGTGGTTTTCTACCACAAAGAAGCTTGAAATACCTTTGCAAATCACTAGCTGGGCTTCATACTTTATGCTGACTGTCCTGATACCCATGTACTGTATGCCAAGTTCTTTGAATTTCACCGCTGCAAGATGAAGCTGATCTAGATGATACCAGCCGTCAACCCATACTGGACATTCTGGCTACCACTGACTGGTTCCTAGCTACCTTCCTGGCCTGTGCCATCCGCCCAGCTTGTTATCTGGCAGAATAAGGTGGCTGGTGGGTGGCTGCTAGGCATGAATGAGGTAACAGATGAGAGGTGTTCAGTGTTACAGCATTAATCTTCTTTTGCCTTTGGGCACTCTGCTTTGTGAGCAGGTACTGACAGGTGAGTATGAAGGTCTGTGCTTTGGCTCACCCAAACCTGCCCTTAGCCTTCTGGATGAGCTTTGCATAGGCACCATTGCCTGCTTCCTCGGCAACTGTTTGTGGACTTGAGCTCCCAGGAAGCACATAGGGAACTTCCCCTCAAACCCCCTGCCCCACCTGATGGTTACCTATAAACCCAATTGGCTGTCGGGCAGGTTGGGCAGGCATGTGTGATGGTGCCCAAAGCAAGGCTGGTAGTGGTTCACTTCCAGCAGTTAGGCTTTCTGAGCTGTGGCCAACAAACCACCCTTAATCTGGCCAACTTTGTTAGGCATCCCCCTCCTAACTCTTGCACTCATTTTCAGAATGATAGCAGGAAAGCTGCTGGGGTGAGAGCACTGGGGGAGAGGTCTTTCTGGTCTGTGGGGCCCGTTCTGTATCTATTATCTTTCTCTCTCTCCCCTCCCCCCACCACCTTGTTCTCTCCACTTCCCTCTGCTCCCTTCCTCCACCTCTCTCTGAAGCAGTTACAATCAGAACAAAACCAAACTGGCGAAAGCAGGCTTTTTGTTTTATTTGCTCTCAACTTGACTGTGTCCAGAGGGAGAAAGGCACTGCACAGTAGACTGCAGATCTCTAACTGTGCTCTTCTGCCCTCATGCCTCCCCCCTACTTCCTTTTCAGTAGGGTCTGCAAGTTTCAAAGGGAGACCTGTGGAGGTTTAGGTATGAGCAGTGTTCTTTTGGGCCAGCTTTGACAACCCCCCCCCCCTTTTCCCTGCCCATTTACCAACACCTGCATGTTTCTAGAGTTTAGTTTGAGAGGCAGGGGGGAAAGACAGGTCTCACAGTGATGGATTTAAGGCAGACCCGGAGCAGGTTGTGGTGTAAAGCAACCAAAACTTAGCTTCACTCTACTTTTTTTCACTCTTTTTTTTTTCTTTTCACCTTTCTTTTCCAAATTTGGAAATTTGGGGGGTGGTGGCCTCAGATCACTTAGAAATAACCCCAGGGCAGCATTTTGAGAGTCACCTCTGTCCTCTATTTTATTACTGCTCTGATGTCCCAGGGGCCTCCATCCTGGCCTTTTTGGTTCTCCTCCGCTTCCGCATTTCCTTCCCTGCTTCTGTCCCCAAAAAGACTAGGGAGCAGGCTGCAGTCTCCATGTGGGAGATGCCAAGCTTCCCTCCTAGGGTTATATGGGTTTGTGCAGTGTCTGGATTTCCGGGACAGTTTCTGGTAGGTGGGACCGCAGTGCCGTCAGGGCTGTCTTACTGGGGTGGCATGTAGTGATAGTAATGACTGCCTGCCTTTCTCCTTTTTTTTGAAGGCCTCTCGCCTAAGCTCTGTGTGCTTGGAAGGCCAGGGCACAGCAAGTGGGGAGGGTGCTGTAGGCTGAGGAACCTGAAAGCCCAGAAACAGAAATGAACCTGCTGTGCAGTATTCTTGAAAAGGCACGGGAAAGATTGGCACCCTGTAGGGTTGGGGATGGTGGGGAGAGGTCCCTGAAGCTTCTCCCAGGACAGGTGGGAGAATCAAAGTGGTCCATGTTTAAAGAGGACACTTGGAGTAGTTTTCCCTAATTCCCTTGAATTCACCAGTAGATTTTTGTACACAAAAATTCAAGGCTGAATGTTTTCTCTCTATTATTGTAGGAGTGATCTTTTCTATGTGGAAGATTAATGGTATGTGCTCCTTATTTCACTGTATTTGAGTAAAATCCTATTAATTCCTTTCTCTGTTTTTGCTTGCTGGCAAAATTGACATTTACAGGCCTGCTTTTTGCTTGTAATGAAGAATGTGTGCAAAAATATCAAACTTGTTCCTGTGCAGTATGAAACCTGTGAATAGTCATTAATATATCAGCTTGTTCTGGTCTGTCTTCATATATAGTTGTATTCTTAGAAATATAATTTGAATGTGATCTTTGAAATTTTGCAAATTGTTGCTGTCTTGTGAAAGTAATCTCAAGAAGAAAAACATAACTCTATTGTCTTGATATTTCTTGCCCTAATAGTAACGTTGTACTTGACATCTTATGTTCCTAACCTGTGTACATACGTGTAGAATTGCTCTGTCTGACTAAACAAGGATCGTTAAGTACTTTAGTCTTCTTATATGTGCTCAAAGGAAAAATAAAGTCTGTCACTGCTGTACTTCTTGTTTTCACCAAAAAATAAAAATAAAGTTCTGTGTTGTCTAGGCTAATAAAAGGTTGGGAAATCCTTAAAGTTACCAAATTGTCACAGTAAGCATTGCCCTGAACTTCAAAAAAAAAAAAAAAAAAAAGGCCACCAAAAGTTTCTAGGACTTTTTTTTTTTTGAAAAATAGTAAATAAGAAGACTAACTTTATGCTCATGAACATAATTTTTCCTATTCAACCAGTGCAGTTCTTGAAGGCAACTGAAGCACCTTTTTTTGCTTTTCGTCTGTACTTAACACAGTGTTTTCAGTAGAAAACATTTTTGGCTATTTAAGTTTTTATTTTAATTCCAGTTAATTAACATACAGTGTTATATATTAGTTTCAGGCCTATAATACAGTGATTTAACAAGTTCATACATCACCCTGTATTCATCTTAACAAGAGTACTCCTAATCCCCATCACCCATTTAACCCACACCCTCACCCTCTCCCCTCTGGTAGCCGGCAGTTTTTCTCTATAAATAAGAGTCTGTTTCTTTTGTCTTTTTCCGCCCCTTTCCTTGTTTATTTTGTTTCTTTTTTTTTTAAAGATTTTATTTATTTATTTGACAGAGAGAGATTACAAGTAGATAGAGAGGCAGGCAGAGAGAGAGAGGGAAGCAGGCTCCCTGCTGAGCAGAGAGCCCGATGCGGGACTCGATCTCAGGACCACTGAGATCATGACCTGAGCCGAAGGCAGCGGCTTAACCCACTGAGCCACCCAGGCGCCCGTTTATTTTGTTTCTTAAACTCATACAAATGAAATACTATTTTTAGTGTATGTGCTGCCGAAGCGAGCACCATACAAATGAAATCCTAATGGTATTTGTCTTTCTCTGACTTCGCTTAGTGGAAAACTTTTTTTTTTTTAAGATTTTATTTATTTATTTGACAGCGAGAGAGAGAGAGCGAGCGATCACAAGTAGGCAGAGAGGCAGGCAGAGAGAGAGAGGGAAGCAGGCTCCCTGCTGAGCAGAGAGCCCGATGCGGGACTCAATCCCAGGACCCCAAGATCACGACCTGAGCCGAAGGCAGCGGCTCAACCCACTGAGCCACCCAGGCGCCCTGGAAAACTATTTTTAATGCACGATTCTTGTTTACTACATTTATGTTAACTGGTATTTTTTTTTCTCAGTGAGCTTAAGATAGACATTTGGAAGAAATTAATTACTGTATTCTGTAAGTGCTTAATTTTTTTTTTTGATTGATTGATTTATTTGACACAGAGATCACAAGCAGGCAGAGGGGCAGGCAGAGAGAGAGAGAGAGGAAAGCAGGCTCCCTGCTGAGCAGAGAGCCCGATGCGGGACTCGATTCCAGGACCCTGGAATCATGACCTGAAGGCAGCGGCCCAACCCACTGAGCCACCCAGGCGCCCAAGTGCTTAATTTCTTTTCTTACAACACTGTGGTGCTCTAAAAAGAAAAACAAAAATTGTGATTGACATGTAGTGTCTAGAAACAAATGATCTCAAACATCTCAATCTAATGAGTAATGTTTGGCTACTCAGCAGCTGTCACATGAAGGTTTCGGAGCTAAATACTTCTGCATTCTCTGGAGTTGAGGGGGCTACGGATATTGCAAGACCTGTGAAAATGAATGGTATTTTTAGCCACCTAAACAAAAATTTTACATAAATGGCCCCAAATTATTATTAAAGAGACCTGCTGACTCTTGATGCAATTCATACTTGCAGGTTTTACTTAAGTATAATTTTTTTCTAAACCTGGAGAACTTAAGTTTCAGAGAGCTAGGTTTTCTTTGCAAACTCTATAATCCAAACTATACTCAAATTATTTTACCTTTTCAGTTCACTGATTGATTTTTTTCTGCATTGCCAACTACCTGTTTGAAGCATTCTCTCTTTTCTGGACATGGTCAGAAAAGTGTCATTTTTGTTGTCCTTGGTTTATCATCAGCTGTAACCAATGGTATTCATTTTTCTAGTAGGTTGGTGCCACTCATTTGTTAGATTACCATGGTTTCTGTTGTTAACTTAGACTCAATTAGGCATTATGTAGTTTTCACTTAACCAATGAATTGGTTTACTCCTATATCCTTGCTCCATTTCTTTTCATTAGCTTTTTTTCTTTTTCAATTCTAGACCCAAATTATTCCTTATGCAGACCTCCAAATAAGTTACATGAAGTTCTCTCATCCTCTGTTCACCAAAGTATCATTTGGTCTGCTCAGACCATATTGCTGTTAGTAGGGTCATCCTTCATAATTTCCCTGGACCCGACATAACAGAATCTCCGTGAGTATTCTTTTCCATTTCTGGGTATTCAACTAAGACAATGACAAAAGGCTTCTCTAGCTTTCCTTACTCAGGGTCCCTTCTCCCCACTACTGCTGTTGCTGTTTCTGCTTCTCCTTTTGTCTGGTTGACTCAAGTTTCTGTAATCAGTGTTTATCATAGAAACAAACAAAAATTACCTGTATTGTTACTGAATCCCCTGCTCCACACACTCACAGTTTGAGCCTTGGATATCTGATTTGCACCAAAGATACTGTCTCTGGTTTGACAGTATCAAGAAATCTTAGTATGTCTGGCACATCCATTTGTGTTCTCATGTTACTTTCATAGTTCTGACACAGATCTTACTATCTCCATTTAAATAGTTGAGAAACCAGGCTCAGAAAGTTGAAGTAAATGTGCCTAAGATTCAAGTCATAGAAATGTATATTTTTAAATTTCAAGCCTAGGGTATCTTCCACTGTTACAAATATCTTTACTAAATTTGGCATAAAACAAAACAAAAATCATTTATGTGAATAATCAGGACTCAGTTGAAATTATTCTTCATTCATTTATAACTGGTCTTTTTTTTTTTAGGATTTTATTTATTTGTCAGAAAGAGAGCACAAGCAGGGAAAGTGGGAGGCAGAAGGACCCCAATGTGGGACTTGATCCTAGGATCCTGGGATCATGATCTGAGCTGGAGGCAGACATTTAATGACTGAGCCACCCAGATGTCCATGATTGGTCTTTGAAAGGTTACTTTTTATCACTTAATACAGGGTTCCATAAAGTCACAGATTCAAACACTAACGAAATTTACAAATGCAATATATTTTTAAAAGATTTTATTTATTTATTTGACAGAGATCACAAGTAGGCAGAGAGGCAGGCAGAGAGAGAGGGGGAAGCAGGCTCCCTGCTGCACAGCAGGGAGCCAGATGTGGGCCCCAAAGGCAGAGGCCCTAACCCACTGAGCCACCCAGGCCCCCTACAAATGCAATCTTGATAATTGCCGTAAACATGAATGAAATTAGCAGTTTGTTGACTTCATCAAAGGGAGTAAATGTACAAAAAGGGCTTTCAGTGTTTATGAAATTTAGTTGCTAAGAACTGTAAAATGTTGACATTTGTATTAAATTTAGAGAATTTGAGTATTTTTTAATTGATTCAACATAGTGATTGCTTTTAATAGGTTCTTAGTGATTTATTTAAATTAATTTTTTAAAGGTTTTTTTTTTTTTTTTAATTTTAAGTACACACTACCCCCCAGTGTAAGAGTTTACCCCCCAGGCTAAACTCATGTCCAAGATCAAGAGTCTCATGCTCTACCAACTGTGAGCCAGCCAGGTGCCCCATCCTTCTCATTATTAAATTGTATTAACTTTTAATCTTTACCAAGAAAGTGCCAAGGCCAAAGCACCAATAAAGTAAAGTAAGGGTTTTTTGTTTGTTTGTTTTTTCTTTTAAAGACTCTGAGAAACAGGTGCATGGTATGGAAAACTGTCAAGCAGCCTGTGTAATATTGTAGTTGTTTTTCTAATTAATGACCTGACCCAACTTCTCTCAATAGGCCCAGATATCCCATCTCCCATTAAGTTTACTTGGATTGGTTTTCATTATTCCTTTTCCATTTTGGTTTCCTCAGCACCAGAGGGGAAATTTGCTAAGTATGCAAGGTGAACATTTGAATCTGAATATGAAGAAAGAATAGACCTGCTTACTGATGACTTTAGTATATGTGGCCTCTAAGAAGAGTAGACTTCATTATACATTTTAGGACTCCCATGGTTCTTGGTTCTCTGTTTTACTCTCCCAGGTAAGTTCTAGATCATATAGATCTTTGCTTTATTTATTTATTTATTTTTTTACTAAATTGTTACTTTAGGACAGAGCCTGTGTCTTTATTTCTAATCCCTTACATGTCCTACTGTGGTGTGACTGTTAAATTTGAAGTGTGGTTTTAGACTGAGAATTTGCCCCAGTCTTACAATGTTGGGAGACTTTTAGGTGTCAGTCAACTAAAGAAAGGCATGAGTTCTGGGGTGAATCTTGGGCTCATGTACAGACTCTGATCCTTAGTAACAGTATAGTTTTGAGTAAGTATGTTATTTAACCTCCGTGAATTTCAATGTCCTTCTCTGTAAGATTTTAGTAATTATGCACACCTTTTAGGGATGCTGTAGGGGATAAATAGGGAACATGAAGTAGCCTGGTGAAGAGTTAGCACTCATTGCCATTATTTTTTTGCCATTATTTCTGAGGATGATTCTAGAGGCCAACAAGAGACACCTTTTTAAATTCACCCAATGTGGACTGGACCATGCCCAAGGATTTTCACAGGCAGCACACTGGGTGAGTTAACTCTTGAGTGTATATCTCTGTCTTATAGTACTCTGGAAGTCAACTCTTAAGATAACCTTCTTCTCAACACCCTGAGAAGAGGTAAGGGAATGTTACTGTAACATATTTAAGAAAAAGCTATCCATATGACTCTAATATAGTCAAGGTTATTATAGGCAAAGAGAGTTTGACATTCTATTTTATGCTGGTTTGTTATATACAATAATCATATAGATTTGACTTTCATTCAAACCAATTCATAAAAGTGTGGGTATACGTATATAAGTGTGTATATATATGTGTGTGTGTATATATATATTTTTGCTTTAAATACATATATTTAAAGTTGTTGGATATGAAAATTGGTGGGGGTAATACCTGATTTCAAGTTTAAAAAACTCAGAAGTACAGTTGACTCTTGAACAATGTGGGAATTAGGGCCCCCTCCCCCTTGCATAGTAAAAGATTCATGTGTAATGCTTGACTACCCTGCCAAACTTAACTACTAATACCCTACTGTTAACTGATAACATTAACACATACTTTGTTTATGTATTATGTGCTACATTTTTATAATAAAGTAAGCTTGAAAAAAGAACATGTTAAAATCATAAAGAAAATACATTTACAGTACTGTATCAAGAAACATTTGCATATAAGCGGACCTGTGCAGTTCAGACCCATGAATTTCAAGAATCCCCTTTAGTTGATTTTAGATTGCAATTCATGGTTTAACTGAATTTTCTGCTACCTCAATATTCCAAAAACCAAATTCTGACAAACTTTTACCACTGTGACATTCAGATCTCTCCTCTGCTGATGAGATCAACAGTGACCAGCAAAGAAAATCTAAGATCTCTTGTAATTATTTGTAGTCATCTTTCAGATGATGAATGTTTGCCTTCATGCTAATATTAAACTTAAGTCCTCTGTCCACTTACACAATTTTCCAGCTTTCTTTTTTCATTTTTTCATTTAACTTTATTAAAGAATATGTAGCTTTTCTTCTCTCTTTAATTTTTATAGTGCCATTTAAAAATTATTTTTACTTTTCATGCACAATTAGAAACACTGGCACTTTTTTAGAAAAAATGAAATAAAAAAACTTAAAAGGTCTAATTATAGTTCAACAGAAAACAACATTCATTAGAAGAACTAAGTCTGCTGGAAGGGTGGTAGGAAACTTGGAAATAAACTTTCACCTTGTCTTTTGATAAGATAGAAAAAACAGGTCTGATTGGGTAGGTGGTAACTTGTTTGGACCCCTTACCTAACTATAGGCAAAAGTAGGATGGGAACTTTCAACTTGAGTCCCTTTTTTTTCACTCCTTAGTGACAAAAAAGTGTAATTAACATATTTTGGGGTTCTCATTTTTCATATTAATAATAGCAGTTTATAAGCATTTAAAGATACATTTTTCTTTCCCATTGACAAAATAAATTCACATAAGGAAAAATAGCTTTATTTTTAAAGAAATTAAATATCTATTTGCATATGTGAGACAGTATCTTTCATTTAGCCCTAAGCTGATTGTGTGTTTGTTACCATATTCCAATAAGATTTTGGAAATCAATTTCAAATACATTACCATATACTTATTAGTAGATATCAAACAGAGCTACTGACATTAAGGAAAAAATTTCAGTTAACTGTTTACCCACCCTGAGATACTCATTCCCGTAATACATTTGGGATTATTTGAGCATTTAAAAATTTAATGAAATATTTATCTTTTCATTGCATGCATCAATATGTTAAGTTCTCTGCTACAATCCAGGAAAATAATGATCGTGACCATTGTGTTTTCTGACATGGAGAGAGTGAAATTACAGCATAAAACAGAAGCCAGGAATTTACTGTAAACTTCTGGCTCCAGACATCTGGCTACAAGTAGCTACTATTAGAAGACTATATAAAGTTCATGGAACACAGTAATCCTGGATTGTATAACTATAAAACCTCTTAAAGGGCTTTTCTCAATCTTTTTTTCATTACTATCTCCCCTCCCCCCCGAGAGAAATTAAATTCAACCAAATTAAATTTAATTAATAAATTTAACTTTAAATTCTATTTCTCCCTAATAAGAGAAATTAATGCTAAAGATTAAGATTTACTGGGTAGGGTTGAGTTTTGGAGGAGCACAGTTCATTGCATTATCTGATATTTTTTTCACCCCAAGAACCAATTTTTGTCCCATTGAGAATATATACCTTAGAGTGAATGAAAACTAATTATATAGACTTTAACATTATTGGGGGGGGAACCCCTTATAAGTAATATTAGAGGTTGAAATAGTTGCTTCTCATCTCATTTCTGACCCATACTGCCTGTGTGGTCTCACAAGAAATCTTTAGCTCCTTATTTTGGAAAATGTAAGAATAGCATAAAACCCGATAGCTTGGATAGTCTGTTCTCACTAGACTCAGTGTTTTTGGTTATAAATGGAAGAAACAGATATAGATCAGTTATTCTCAATTCTGGCTACACTTTTCCTGGGACAAGTAAAGATGTCAATGCTCATCTATATTTCCAGACCGATTAAACCAATATTAAAACACAGGTTGCTGGGTAGCATCCCCAGAGCTGCTGATTCTGCAGGCCTTGTGTGGGGCCTGCAAATTTGTATTTCTATCAGATTCTCAGGTGATGCTGTGCTAGTGGTTTGGGGACTACACTTTGAGAGCCACTGGTCTAGGCATGTGTGTCAATATGTATGTGTTTGTCTGTGTGAATATGTGTTTATATTACACAGATGAATCCTAATCCCTAGGTGAATCCTAATCTCAGAACCATCCATATAGAAAATATTAAGGTTCTTTTCAGTTATGATACCATGATTTTAATCTAATGAGAATTGTTGGGCATCAAGATGGTCTATACAGAAAGGAGACCTATGGAAAAACATCAATTTCTTGGTCAGTTATCATTAAGAATTCATTCCTATAAAGCATTTTACAGTTTTTGAAAGGTAATATTTTTACAGTACACTTGTTGCATATATGGTTCTTCCTTTTTCAGTTAAGACAGTTTATTTGGTTGTCAGTGTCTCATTATTTGATAAGATCAATGGAGGGTTTGGATAATAGCCAGCTGTTTTTGAATTGC
Organism: Meles meles; assembly: GCF_922984935.1. Taxonomy (NCBI): domain Eukaryota; kingdom Metazoa; phylum Chordata; class Mammalia; order Carnivora; family Mustelidae; genus Meles; species Meles meles. The sequence goes on from NC_060070.1 coordinate 17,353,607, forward strand.
TGGAAGAGAATCTTGAAAATCTGTAGTCCAGGGGTAATTCTGGGGGAAAAAAAAAATTATTACTTGGCAGATCTCAAAAGGCCGTTCATAAATATAAACAAATCAAAATTTGCGTCATTGGTAATAGAACTTATTTTTTTAGAATTTTGTGATTTTAATATTTCTTTTGTCACCTGAATAGGTTGCACCTAACATGAAGAGTATAGTATAGATGTTTTCTCTATAAAATTTACAATAATATATATATATATTTTTTTAAGATTTTGTTTATTTATTCGACAGAGAGAGATCACAAGTAGATAGAGAGGCAAGCAGAGCGAGAGAGAGGGAAGCAGGCTCCCTGCTGAGCAGAGAGCCCGATGCGGGACTCGATCCCAGGACCCCGAGATCATGACCTGAGCCGAAGGCAGTGGCTTAACCCACTGAGCCACCCAGGCGCCCAATTTACAATAATATTTAAGTCAAGATACATTTAGAAGTTTTATAAATCATCTTCAAAGATCTAACTAGTGAGTTTAATTTTAACATTCTCTGTACAGAAGTTAACATATAAAATAGGCATGCTCATCTAATTTTTTTTTTAATTTAAAAGTCTCTCAGGCTCTACTCAGAGCATCATGTAACTGAGAAATGAGAACGAATAATCTTCTTGGCCCTTAGTAATAAGAGTAATAAGTAATAGTAATAAGAGAGCTACTAAGAATAATTTTTGAATGCTTAGATAAATAAGAATTTTAATATACACAATGTGGTAGCTTTCTCCATATGATAATCATCCCTCTCTCTCTCTCTCTCTCTCACACACACACACACGTGTGTGTTTGTGTGTACGTAGCCACAGGGGAAACTGGGAGAGAGAACATAAAATGCGTATTTTATTAATGGTGAGGCACTGTGACATCTTTAAGTTTTTCAAAAGCTAGCCTTCAGGTATCGTCTTCCCAAATGTCTTCCAAGGCAACATTACCAGAAATACTACAAGTAAAACACTATGATATATGCCATGTTATGATACTCAATCCACATGAAGATACTGGGTAATAATCCTTATTTCAAAAATCTCACAAGTAAAACATCATTTGGAAGAACTGAGTACTTTGAAAATGACACTATTATAAAAATTATACTTTATATTAAATGCCAATGAGAATCATCAATCCCAAGTAGTAGAGGAAAACACCAGTGCAGAAACTGGGAAGCAGGAATACTGCCTTTCTGATGCCTGAGAAGCCGAAGATGATGTAAACAGAAGAACTTCCAATATTAGTCAATTTCATTGGTCTTGACTGCTCACTGGGCTGTGGTATATTTTGAGCCAAACATTAAAAAGGCATTGGAAAGTAAATTGCTAACAATGACTTTCTAAAATCATGTATCTGAGGTCTTGGATTTCTGATATGCCACTAAAATGATATAGGCTCAGTTCAACCAGTCATCTTTTTCTCTGTCTTTCCTATACATTTGCTGAAGTAAATGTTTAGGTCTCTGTGTAGCTATTACTATAAGATTAAAAATGGTTACATTATCACAAATGCTTACAAACTAGTCATTATAATGTCTATAGCTTGCAAGTGCAAACTTATAAAATCTATAAAAATGAATTTTTGTATTTAAATGTCAATGAGATAACCAAATCTAATAAGATATTCATTAAGAAAGAAACATTTCCTGAATACAAAAAGGTTTTAAGAGGCAAAGGGGAGTATTTGTTTTTCACCTCCTAGGTCATTTAAAGCAAACATTTTCTCTTTCAGGTAGCAGAAAAGATCTGTTAAGAAATCTGGCATTGTATAACCAGGTGAGATCAGATGACTCTTCTATTAAAACAAGGATCTCCAGACTGGGGATTCAACAAGAGGGAAAGAATGGCATCTCTGTTAAAGAAAGTCATTTCTGGTGCTCTTTGGAAGAAAAGAGAAAAGCAGATAAAAACTGAATTCTTAGTTACCACAACAATATTCTATTAAACGCCGTGTATCAAATAAACTATTGGCTCAGTTGGTTGAACAACTGCCTTCGGCTCAGGTCATGATCCTGGAGTCCCGGGATCGAGTCCCACATGGGGCTCCCAGCTCCATGGGGAGTCTGCTTCTCCCTCTGACCTTCTCCCCTCATGCCCTCTCTCACTGTCATTCTCTCTCAAATAAATAAATAAATAAAATCTTTAAACTATTGAGCCAAAATGAACAAATATTCTTGAACATCAAGTTCAATGTAAAATAGAACAGAAACAGAACAACTCTTGGATCTTTTTTTTTTTTTAAGAGGTGTTAGCAGGATAACATATATGTAAAGATTCTATCCTCAATATGCCTGAAGCCATGACCATCAGTATTTTTCTCCCAGCCATTTTTCTTGCTTGAGAAATATGGTAAATTACATAGTAGTATCCAACTTTACTGAATATGCTACTGAACTAGTCAATTTCAAGTCTTCTGTGAGATAAAACTTCTATATGAGAATGTGAACATAGCAGAATGCTAAGTTAGAGACTAACACTTTGCTTTTTGAGGAAGTATCCTGGACATCAAAACAACTGAGTATGACCTATTAATTCCTCCTTTCCCCACAAAAAATTGGTACATGTTTAGCTTTGTTTGACGACTGTTAAGTCCTTCTTAATATTTTCTCCTGAGAAAAGGTAGAAGACAAAAGCCCAGCACCAAGTTCTTTTCCAGGGGGTTCTGGAAGAAAGCTTTTGGGAGATGAAAATGGGAGATGCACTGATGTTAGTACTGCTTCTTTAAGGAGAGGTGATTACCCCCAGAAGATGGAGAGAGGGGGTTATTTTCTCATTCTTCGGAGAAATATTTAAATCCTAGAATAATGAAGATTCACTTTACTTCGACTTTCTTACCATTTTTTAAAAAAATATTTTATTTATTTGACAGAGAGAAATCACAACTAGGCAGAGAGGCAGGCAGAGAGAGAGGAGAAGCAGGTTCCCCATGGAGCAGAGAGCCCGACGTGGGGCTCGATCCCAGGACCCTGGGATTATGACCTGAGCCGAAGGCAGAGGCTTTAACCCACTGAGCCACCCAAGTGCCCCTCTTACTATTTCATAACCATATCCCATTGACCCAGTTTTTATGTCCGTACTACTACAATAATTCATTGGCTTCTACTAACACATTACTTTATTCTCTCACTATAAAATCGAATCACTTTGAAATAAAGGAAGAGTAAAATAGAAAAACTGAAAATACTAGTTTAATTCTGGGCTAGCCCCTTCCTTCAAGTTACATGTTCTGTTTATTTTCCAGGAAAATTGTAAAAGGAAGAAGTATATTTAGGTTATCTTTCTTTAATTTTATGTGTATAAGTATGGAACAAAATGAAAATTAAACTATCCTTTTGAAACTAATGAGAATGAATATTATTTTAATGAGAATATATTGACAATGGATTTGTACACTGGCATAGAGAATGGACTTTTGGGCAAGTTATATGTATTTTAGGGTTAGAATTGTCATCATATCATCATCATCATCATAAGACCTGAGGACCCAGGTCCTGGGAAGGCCTAACAAGCAGAGAGTGAGTAGACATTCTGCCACAGCTTTTTCCCTTATGCACCTGAATTCTTCCTGGAGGCAGCGGCAGTTACTAGCAGTAGAAAAACCTTAGTAGAGTTTTGGCAGTCTTGAAGGGGTGCAGTCAAAATTTGAGGGGCTAGGAATCTGCCATAAAGGAATGGGTGGAGAACTGGACTCTGCTGGTTTTCTCCTCAGGCATGTTGCCAAATTCTGAGAGGAACTTCAGGAAACTAAAAAGCAAGCAAAGGCATATACTTCTGCAAAGCAGAATGGATTTTTTCAGTGGTTTCTTGGTTTAAGATAACGGAGGGATTTAAGTTCTGATCTTAATCAGGGGCCTGTGAATGCCTCAGACTTTCAGATACATAGTTCTGAGAACTGAATTTACTATCATGAAGTAATTCTCCTTCATGTTAATAATGGATTTTTTCCTTAATGTCTACTTTCTTTCACATTAATATAGCTAACTCTTTCTTTTAGTTATCATTAGCAAGGTATTATCTCTTGCCATCCTCTGATATTCAAACGTCCTGTTTGAATATCCTTCCTTATATTTCAGAGATGTCTTTTCTGAACAACCCATAGTTGGGTTTCATTATTTCATTCAGGATTTTAATCAGAGATTTTTGCCATCAAAAAGATATTTTAATTAAAATTCAATTTAATTAACATATACTGTATATTAGTTTCGGAGGTAGAATTTAGTGACTCACCAGTTGCAAATAACACCCAGTGCTCATTACTTCAAGCGCCCTCCTTAATGCCCTTACCAGTTACCCGTCCCCACATCCACCTCCCCTCCAGCAACCCTCAGTTTGTTTCCTATAGTTAAGAGTTTCTTATGGTTTACCTCCCTCTGTTTTCATCTTATTTTTCCTTCCTTCTATGTTCATCTGTTTTATTTTCTTAAATTCCACATATGAGTGAAATCATGTGGGATTTGTCTTTGACTAACTTATTTTGCTTAGCATAAACCCTCTAGTTCCATCCACATCTTTGCAAATGACAAGATTTCATTCTTTTTGATGGATAAAGAAGATGTGGTATATCTTTATCCATTCATCCGTTGATGGACATCTGGGCTCTTTCCATATTTTGGCTATTGTTGATAGTGCTGCTATAAACATTGGGGGTGCATATGCCCCTTCACATCATTATTTTTGTATCTTTAGGACAGATACCTAGAAGTGCAATTACTGGGTCATAAGGTAGCTCTACTTTTAACTTTTTGAGGAACCTCCCTACTGTTTTCCACATGGCTACACCAGTTTGCATTCCTACTAACAGTGTAAGACTGTTCTCCTTTCTCTGCATCCTTGCCAACATCTGTGTTTCCTGAGTTGTTCATTTTAGCCATTCTGACCAGTGTGAGGTGGTATCTCATTGTGGTTTGATTTGTATTTCCCTGAAGCCAAGTGATGTTGAATATTTTTTCATGTGTCTGTTGGCCATTTGGATGTCTTCTTTGGAGAAATGTCTGTTCATGTCTTCTGCCCATTTCTTAACTAGGTTTTTTGTTTTTTTGGGTGTTGAGTTTGATAAGTTCTTTATAGATTTTGGATACTAACCTTTTATTGATAAGACATTTACAAATATCTTCTCTCATTCTGTAGGTTGCCTTTTAGTTTTGTAGACTGTTTCCATTGGTGTGCAAAAGCCTTTTATCTTGATGAAGTCCCAATAGTTCATTTTTTATTTTGCTTCCCTTACCTTTGGAGACATGCCTAGCAAGAAGTTGCTGTGGCTGAGGTCGATGAGGTTGCTGCCTGTGTACTCTACTAGGATTTTGATGGGTTCCTGTCTCACATTTAAGTCTTTCATGCATTTTGAGTTTATTTTTTGTGTATGGTGTAAGAAAGTAGTTCAGTTTCATTCTTCTAAATGTGGCTGTCCAATTTTCCCAACACCATTGTTGAAGAGACTATCTTTTTTCCACTGGATATTCTTTCCTGCTTTGTCAAAGATTAGTTGACCATAGAGTTGAAGGTCCGTTTCTCGGTTCTCTATTCTGTTCCATTGATCTGTGTGTCTGTTTTTGTGCCTGTACCACACTGTCTTGATGATTACAGCATTGTAACACGGCTTGAAGTCTGGAATTGGATGCCTCCCGGTTTGGGGTTTTGTTTTTGTTCTTGTTTTTCAACACTACTTTGGCTATTGTGGGTCTTTTCTGGTTCCATACAAATTTTAGGATTGTTTATTCCAGCTCTGTGAAAAAATGCTGATGGTATTTTGATAGGGATTGCACTGAATATATAGATTGCTTTGAGTTGCACAGACATTTTAACAATATCTGTTCTTCCAGTCCGTGAGCATGGAATTTTTTTTTTTCATTTCTTCATGTCTTCCACAATTTCTTTCATAAGCGTTCTACAGTTTTCAAAGTACAGATCCTTTACCATAAGATCCTTAGATTTATTCCTAAGGATCTTATGGTTTTTAGTTCAATTGTACATGGGATCCATTCCTTGATTTCTCTTTCTTCTGCTTCATTGTTAGTGGGTAGAAATGCAACTGATTTCTCTGTATTGATTTTATATACCGTGACTCTGCTGAATTTCTGTATCAGTTCTAGCAATTTTTTGGTAGAGTCATGTTTTAAAATTCTTTCTTTAGGGGCACCTGGGTGGCTCATTTGGTTAAGTGTCCAACTCTTGACTTTGGCTCAGGTCATGAATTCAGGGTTGTGAGATACAGCTGCATGTTGGGCTCTATGCTGGGTGTGGAGCCTGCTTAAGATTCTCTTGCTTCCTCTGTCCCCACCCAGCTCCTGCTCACCCCCCTCTACTCACCCCCTCCCCAAAATACATAAAAATAAATTTTAAAAATGCTTTCTTTAAACCTCCTAGAACTTTTTTATTTTTCCAACAGAAAATGTTCATTTAATTTATTCATGTATCTTTCCCTTTGTTGCTGTATATTCCTTCTTCCAATAGGGATAATTCTTTTTTTTGCCTGAAGAAGAGTACCCTAGTATTTTCTTTAGTGTAGGTCTTCTGGAGATAAATTTCCTCCATTTTTTGACTGTCTAAAAATACTTTTCTTTTATTCTTTAGTAGTATCTTTACTGGGTGTAGACCACCATCAAGATTGATAGCCACTGTCTTTCAGCAATGTAGAGAAACTGTTCTTCTGTGTTGGCTTCTTTTGTTTTTTGTAGAAGTCAGATATCAGTCTAATGTTTACTCCTTTCAAATCAATCTGTTTTTAATTCTCTAGCTGTTTTTAATATTTCTTAATTGTGTTTGTTTTTTAGCAGTTAACTTTGGATTTATTTTTATTTTGTTTCAGTTCTTTGGGCTTCTTACATCTTTGGCTTATTTCTTTTCAATATTTTTGGAAAGTTGTAGCTATTGCTTTTGGCTTATTCTCTCATCTCCTGGGGTTCCAATTATAGAAATCTTATTCCTTCTTAGTGTATCTCCAGTGTCACTTAGTCCCTCTTCTATATCTTTCTTCCTTCTGTATCTTGCTTTGTTTTTATTTCATTCTGGATATTTTCTTTTGGCCTGCCTTCCAGTGCACTAATTCACTTTTCAACTGTGTCTAATCTGCTTTAAGCATCCATTAGGTTTTTAATTTTGATTTTCTAATATTTCATTTTTAAAAATCCATTCTCTTTGTTTTTATGTCTCTACTAATTTCACAGTCCCTTCTTTTCTGTACTTGGCCACTGTAAATTTTATTATTTCTGTTACTGTAGTCTCATACCCTTGTGGACCTAGCTATTTTTCGTTATGTGCTGAACCTTATATTCATTGTTTTTAGAAATAATTTGAGCCCTAGAATGATGTTACCTTCCTCTAAAGAGAATATTCTCAATGCAGTTTTAGGGATTCAGCCGATCAAACACTGAGCTTTAGTTATCTTTACTCTAAGGTAAATTCAGGGTCTCAGTACAGATAAGAGAGTTCATCAGGTTCATCCCTCCTCTGGCAGACCCTACCTTCCATTCCTATGCCTGTAGGCTCAGAAAGTTAATGAAAGGTCCACTCACTTTCTCTGGTGCCCTCTTTAGAATTAGCAAAAACCAAACAGTAAGGGAAAAGCAGCTCCAAAAGTCAGGTTCATCTTACATTGCTTCTTTAGGAAACTGTCCTGGTAATTTTTTCCTTGTGTAGCCCAAGAAAAATAAATGCCACAAGAAGATTTTCTTCCTTCAAAGGGAAGAATTCTAGTACTTACAGTCATTACTCTCTAGTAACAGCTGAAGTTTTATAAGTAAGTTTCTGCTTACCTGCTATTGCTTCAATACTTGGAATTGCAATAGTGCTGTAAGTACTGATTCTTTTACACGACCATGTATAAAACAATGAGTCTTCTGTATTTTCCAGTCCCGAAACCGAATCAATAAAAAAAGAGCCCCACTTTTTAGATGATGTATTTAGAGGCTTTGCCTTTTGACCCTGCAACAAGAGAAGAGAACAGTGAAAACTATGATTAATTTCAATGTCGTAAGCTTTTCCCCCATTAAGGAAATCAAAATAGGAAAACTCTAGGAATTTGAGTAGTTTACCTTTAACCAAACCAGATACTACATAAAAATAAGAACAAAGCTTAGTTCTTTCCGGCTCTGGGAGTACCTACATGGCCCAGTTGGTTAAGCATCTGACCCTTAATTTCTGGTCAGGTTTTGATGTTGGGGTGCTGAGATCCAGCTCTGCGTTGGGCTCTGTGCTGAGCATATAACATGCTTAATATTCTTTCCTTCCTCTGCCACTCCCCCCCCCCCCACCCAATATGCTCTCCCTAAAAAAAGAAAAAGAAAAAAAAGAAGTATCCTCCCCTTGTTTTGTTTAGGAACCCGTTCTCATCCTTTGGGATCTGGCCTGGATCCACCCAAGACATTTTCCTTAATTTCTCACCCTTGGGTTAGATTAGGTCTTCTTCATTTTCCTACCCTGAGTTTATCCCTAATATATTCCTGCTCAGGCTATCTTCAAATTATCATAGTATTAATTACTTTTCACTTTTGACAGACAATGAACTACAGAATATTAGGAACTTTCTTATATATATTAGTGTAACTTTAAGGCTTAATGTCTAGGTCAGAGCAGGGATATAAAAATTGTAGACTAAACTAAAGATTCATTAAAAAATATTTCTCAGTGTTTTATGGATATGGAATAAAATTAAGAATTGTAAAAACTTCCATCATATCTATATAATCTGGATTATAAAATCTGTCATCTTTTTCTTTTCTTTTTAAAGATTTATTTATTTATTTGTCTCGGAGAGAGAGAGACAGAGAACACAAGAAGGGGAGCGGCAGGCAGACAGTCCTTGGATCAAGTTTCGCATCCGGCTCCCAAGGAGCCCGCTTCTCCCTCTACCTGCAACTCCCCCTTCTTGTGCTCTCTCTGACAAATAAATAAATAAAATCTTAAAAAAAAAAAAATAACGGTGTGTGACTCAACTACAAATCTCTGATATTCTTAGCAAAGAGGCTTGCATAAATTAAAACCTCAGTATATGTATATGCTGAACAAGAGAATGGTGTTAGTTTGGCATTTTAATAATATATTACGATATCTCTGCTAATCTAATAAGCTCTTATGTTTGATACTTGTGATAAAAATTTTAAGTATTCTGAAAAATGTGTGTATATATATATATACATATATATATATATGTATGCACATACACAGCTATCAAATCTTACTCTCAATTACAGTGTAAGTAGATTTAATTAAGGATGAATCAATCTACATAGGAGAGAGCATTATACATATGGCAACTAAGTTATATTGGATCTCTCTTTCTCTCCATACTTATATGAATTAGAAATGATCCATTTAGTCTTGAAAAAGAAAATAAAAGTATGTGTATGAATACTCATGTTAAGGTCACTGACCACGATGGACAGGTAAGAAGTTTTCAAGAAAGACAAAAAGTCCGAATGTAACCAGTTTCCTCTACCTAACTTGTAACTTATTTTTATTGACAAGACTAAATACAGAAGAGCCCCACGGGGGTGGGGGGGTGAGGGGGCAAACAAAAAAAAATGTCTCATAGAGAATAATCTGAAAGTATGTTAACTCCAGATTCATTATACCTGCTGGATACCTTTTGTCCAATTTCCTACTTGAATAGATATAAATTCACTTTGTTCAGCTGATGTTGAACTCTTTTAGACATACAAAAAATGGCAATTTCATACGCTTCTATCTAAATGGATATTTTAAGAAGATCCTTTTCCCTTTTACCCATTGGTTAATAGTATTCCAGGTGTCTTGAACAAAAATATTTAATATTGGGGCACCTGGGTGGCTCAGTGGGTTAAAGCCTCTGCCTTCAGCTCAGGTCATGATTCCAGGGTCCTGGGATCAAGCCCTGCATGCGGCCCTCTGCCCAGCAGGGAGCCTGCTTCCATTCTTCTCTCTCTGCCTGCCTCTCTGCCTACTTGTTATCTGTGTCTGTCAAATAAAAAAAAAAAAAAATCTTTCAATAAAAATATTTAATATTGATACAGTGTCATTTTTTTCTACTTATTTTTGCCCATTTGGATTCTAACTTGAGAAATTCTTTCCTACTCTAAGGTCACAAAAATATTTTCATAATTTTCTTCAATTAATTTTACAGATATATTTCTTATTTTCAGGCCTATAATCCATTTAAAATTTATATGGGGGGGAAAGGGACTCCTTTTTCTTCATATAGTGGGACTACTTGCTTAGTGCTATTTACTGAACTGACTTTTCCTGCTGATTGATAATCCTCTACCATGCATCACATTTCCATGGTAACTTGGAATGTGATACAGGGTCCTATGTCTGGGTTCATTTTCCTCTGTTCACTGACCGTTTTATGTATTTTGTTGTTAGTTCTATATTAAAAAAAACTACTGTAGCTTCCTAACATGGTTAGTATTAAATAGGGTAAGATTCCTCCCCTTTATTATCCTTTTTTACAAAATTATCTTAGCTATTTGTGGGCCTTCAGTTTTCTGCTTAATGCATATCAGTTTGTGAAGGTCCATCCAAAATCCTCCTGGGATTTTTTTATAACATTATACTGACTTTATAAATAAATCTGAGGAAAATAGATATCAGTATAATCTTAAAATATGGTATATCTTTCTATTTTTTCATTTGCATTTAGAATCTTTTTTAAATTGAGGTGTAATTGACATACTAGCTTAAGATACAGAACATAATAATTTTGGTATTTCTGTATATTGCGAAATGATCATAGTAAGTCTGATTACATCTGCCATCATATAAAAAATTAGATTTTTTTATGATCAGAACTGTAAAAGCCTACTCACCTAACAACTTTCATATGTGAAATACAGTATTATTCACCATAGTTACCATGCTGTATAGTAAGTCCCTAAGACTTATTTATTTTATAACTGGAGATTTGTACTTTTGATTTCTTTCACCTGTTCAGAAACCCTAATAGAGACTTAAAAACTTCTCTATCAAGGTCTTATGAGATGTATTTCTAGACAGTAATATAATGATTCATTTTCTTTGCTTTTGTAAATGGTTTATTTGGTTTATTTCTTACTACGTTTTGTAAGTCCTTACTGGTGGTACAGAGAACAGCTATTGATTTTTTTTAATTTTTTATTTATTTATTTTTTAAAAGATTTTATTTATTTATTTAACAGACAGAGATCACAAGTAGGCAGAGAGGCAGGCAGAGAGAGAATGGAAGGGAAGCAGGCTCCCTGCTGAGCAGAGAGCCTGATGTGGGGCTCGATCCCAGGACCCTGAGATCATGACCTGAGCCGAAGGCAGAGGCTTTAACCCACTGAGCCACCCAGGCGCCCCTTTTTGTTTTATTTTTAAGAGAAAGAGAATGCAAAGGGCAGAGGGAGAGGGAGAGGGAGTGAATGTTAAGCAGCTCCGCACCCAGTGAGGGGCCTGACATGGGGCTTGATCTCACGACCCTGAGATCATGACCTGAGCCAAAATCAAGAGTCAGACGCTTTACTGACTGAGTCACCCAGGTGCCCCAAGGTATTGATTTCTGAATGCTGATTTGGATCTAGCATTTTCACAACTCTCTTCTTAGTTATAATGGTTTGCTGACTGCTTCCCTAAGGTGGTCTATGCTAATGACCATACAACTCTGAAATAATCACAATTTGGTATCTTCTGACTCTAATTCCGTATTTCTTTTTCTTGTCGTGTTGGCCACCTCTGTTACACAATATAATTAATAACAGATATCCTCCGTCTAGCCCAGAACCTTGAAGACCACGTGTCTCCATTAAGTATGGCTTTTTTCCCCATTGAATTTTTCCATTATAGATTATATTCTCACTGGGTTTTGTTGGATAGCTTTTCTCTAATCAAAGGTTGGCCCCTTCTTGTTTGCTGAGAATTTTCATCATTAAAATGAATTATTTTGGCACATAAATTTCCTAGTATGTTACTCTAAAAAGCTGAAGAATACATTTTTATTTGTTTTGAGTTAAAATGAAGAAACAGATGAGAACAGTAATGAAGGAAGCTGAAGAAGAAAGCTCCTTTTGGAGGCTAATCTTATGAAATTTAAGACTGTCCAAGATTAATGAAGTGACTTTTGATTTATTTCTCCAAAGATAAATGAAAACAAATTATTCTTCCTTGTCTCCTTAATAGCTTTACTTTGATTATTAAAATGGACAATTTTTGCTTATCTGTCACGCTCCAGTGTCTTATAATGGATAATCAACAGAAGCGGTAAGATTTTAGGAAAAATTTCTTATATAAGACTTCTGAGTGCCATTTGAGATGTTCTCTGTCCTTGTCTTGAGCTTCCTGTCACAAATGAAGGGAAGTAAAAGTGATCTTCACATTCCAGATGGTTTTATGAAGGGTGAAATTTTTGTAAATATCTGAGAAATTGAATTCAAGCCTAAATGAAACAAAATGTTAATCTCTACAGAATGTGGTAAATGTTTTTGTTCAGTGAGTGCATCCATCCTGAAATGATCTGATTTGTTTTTAAATTATACTGTTAAAAAGTTCATTTAAGCTGCATAAAATTAACTAGAAATAAGGAATTAAATCCCTTTGCATTCTGGTTTTGTGCTAACTAAAACACTGAATGTGATATACATTACGTGTATGACATTTGGCTAGAAAAATGAAACTACATTTTTCTTAATAATGACAAAATCAACAGAAGTACCCTCACACGATACTTTCTCTTGAGCTCTCTTTATGGACTGTCTCCTTCCTCCTGTAGCCACTGAGGATGTTTTTGTATTCTTGTCTCCTCCACAGGGAAGCAGGAAAGAATCTGAATTCTCATGACATGCTGTCCTTACACCAGGGCTTTGATGTGCTGACGGAAAGTGTTCTGTGTATAGGAATACAGGTGAACTTAAATATGAAAGCAGTCTGGCTTCTAGAAGTTATAGTCCTAGGTTTGTGTTACAAGATAATTAAAAAAACAAAACAGAACACCCAATTGTTTTAAATTTTAAATCTGCTTTTAAATATAAGCAGAAAGATGTAGGGTTAGAGGATTCTCCTTAAAGAAGAGAGAATTAAGTTGTCCTGAAACATTTGCTAAAGATGAACCCATCGTACAAACACTGCCTTAACACAAACTACAGAAACATCGTATCATTCAGTCTGACCAGGTTAACTCTGGAATCAAGTAGTACAAGAATATTCTCCCTTTTCAACATGATGCTTTGGGCCACAGCTGGGAATACTGCAGCAAAACACCTGCCTCAGACCCCAGGAGAACAGGGGATCCATCTTCCACAACTGCACTTAACCTGGACTCTCAACTGTGTGAGATGGAGAAAGAGAGTTTAGGGCTACAGCTGGAGCCTTCTGAGGGGTTTACTGTGACCTTGTCACTTGGCCAAACCGTCCTCTTCCTTGCTTCGTTGCCCATGTTCAGTGGAACAGGGTGGGTTGGGGAGGTAGAGTTTGATAGGAAAGGAACATTATTTCAATTTTGTCTTAGGAAATAAAATTTTCAAGCTGTTGACTCATTTTCTGTCTAAAAGCCAATTATGAACTCTGTTCATGTGTTTATAACTAATAAGAGAAAGGGGTCATGGGAAAAGGATGGAGCTTCTGTTTGTTGTAAATGTTGGAGGAAACCTTCCCATGGAGTCTTCATTTTTTTTTTTTTAAAGATTGTATTTATTTATTTGACAGACAGAGATCACAAGTAGGCAGAGAGGCAGAGAGAGAGAGGAGGAAGCAGGCTCCCCGCTGAGCAGAGAGGCCGATGTGGGGCTCGATCCCAGGACCCTGAGATTGTGACCTGAGCCGTAGGCAGAGGCCTGAGCCACCCAGGCGCCCCTGGAGTCTTCATTTTCTTAATACAGTACCTGTATTCTCAAATCATTCTGAAGAAACCAAATCTCCTAATTTCTCTTTAATGAAAACCTTCTCCAAAGTCATGCAGGATAGAAGGCCTACGCCCTGTAAGACTGCTTTGAAGCTTCTTAACTCAAACAGCCCAAAGAACTTCCAGGGTCATGCTGAAGACTAAATGCTACTCAGCGGAAACCTCAGAAAAACCTGAACCCTTTCTTCTAACATTTTGTTGGGTCTATTTATAGTTATTATTATTTTTTAAATGAACAGACTTAGGTTTACAGATAACTAGAGCATATCGTGCAGAAAGTTCTCATACATCTGTTCCCCATTTGCCTCCCCTTCCCACCCACTGTCTCTCCTATTATTAACATTTTGCAGTAATTGATGTGGTACATCTGTCATCACCGATTAACCAGTATTAATACATTATTATTAATGAAAGGCTGTAGTTTACATTAGGGTTAACACTTCATGTTGTATAGTTCTATGGGTTCTGACAAACGTATAATGTCATGTTTCCGCCATTACAGTATCATGAAGATGAGTTTTATGACCATAAAAATCCCTTGTGCTCCATTTACTCACCTCCCTCCCTTCTGAACCCCTGGCACCACTGGTCTTTTTACTCTCTGTAGTTTTGCCTTTTCTAGAATGTTGTATAGCTAGAATCATACAATATATAGGCTTTTTAAATTGGCTTCTTTCACTTAGTAGTATGCTTGTTAGTTTCCTCCATGTCCCTGTGTGGTTCAATAGCTCATTTCCTTTTATAGTCTTTTGTTTCTTGACTTGAGTTTTTCCTTCTTACAACTGTTCCACTGGAATGAATTTAGAAATGCATATTATTTTCTGATCTTTCTTCTTTTCTGCTTCTTTTTGCTTTTATACACTTTTTTCCCTTTTTCAGATTTATGACATATTTTACTTGAATATGAAGACATCAAGTCTTCACCCAAGGTTTCTTCGTGGCAGCTGAGGAGCCAACTCTAAAGGAGCTACCAATGTATTAACTTATACTCATGAAGAAAGAGCAGAAGAGCTTTCATGGCCAAGCAAGAGAGACATAGGGTGTGACTACAGTGAGTCAGGATCTGGTTGCCTCAACATTAGCCAAAAAACACCCATGGAGTCATAGCACTGGGTGAAAGCAAGAGGGCTAGGAAGACAGATGGGTCTTGGCATTATTTAAAAATTATCAACAAGATTAACAACGGGGCTGAGATAGCAAGTTCACCAAGTGCCAAGAGATTTCATCACTCTTGGCACAAACAAGCACTTTTTAAAATACGTCAAACATAAAGGTTTTTCTTTCCAGGAAAGAGCTAGTAAGGAAACCCTTACCTCATATTTTCCTTTCTTCTCTAGAGGCTCTGAGTCTTCAGGCTTCCCATCTCTGTCCTCTCTGAGCTCTTCCAGAATGAGGACTGTCTCCCAGTTACTATAATGGCGGGCTGGGAAAATGTCCGAGTGCATGCTGTCACCAAAGTAAACGACCTGTAAGTCAGAGAGCAAATTCTGTTTGAGGCATGAGGAATGTGAAAGTGCTGTTCACTCCAGGAAGCAGAAAAAAGTCCTCGACACCTATCGGAATAGGACAAAAGTTACATAAACATCTGAAAACTTCCGTGACTACCATCACAAGTATTCAACCTGCCCCATTTGGTTTGTGGGGCACCAGGTTTGTGGTAAGAAGTGACGCAATGCATTTGTAGGTAGAAGAAAGGGAGGGGCTGAGTGTATTCAGTTTTCTGAAGAAGTCAGAGTCTGTATGTTTACCGTTAAGGCTGCCCTTAGAATCGAAGAACTGGTAGAGGAGTAGAGATGACTTGTTACAGTGGGTTCCATTTGCAGGAGTCCACGTCACACCAGCTTTTCTGAGAGTTTCTGGGACCTACCCAGTCTGGAAACAGAATCTCTGACTGGCTGGGTAAGCGGGCTCTGGGAGGCTCTCCAGGTGTTCTCAGGCGAAGCCCCAAAGACCTAATCCACAGCCCTCAGTTTACATTTACATGAGAAAACGGCAAGGGAGTAGGAACTAGAACCTCCAAGTCAGAATGCCCTGTTAAACCCCTCAAGAGTTCCCAGGGCGCCGTGGCAATGTGGGAGCCCGTGGAGCAGGGATCAGTGACCCGCTGGCCTTTCTGGTAAACATTTTTTTGGAAGAAAGTGTCCTGCTATAAAAAATGCACCCATGACCAACATCAACAGTGTGACCAGGATATCAAAAGCAAGTGTGTCTTTAGGCTAGTCTGTGGTGTAATTTCAATTAATGTTTGTTTTACATATAAAATTTGTTTGGTGAACTGTTATCAGAATACTATTCCTCAGGTATCCCACACACTCATCCAGTGTATCCCCTAGATAAAGATCCAGTCTCGATCACAGAGAAAAGGCTTATTTAAAAAAAAAATAAAAAGCAGAAGAGGTAAAAGACTGGCAGATGGGCAGAGGTAGTGGATGATTTCCCTATGGAAAACTAAGCTGAATGCATTTAGAATTATGGTTTTGATTTATAATAGTTCATGTCTGCGAGAGGGCATCAAGAACCCCACCTCAATCAGGAAATACCTTGGGTTCATTTTTGCCAGTCATCTTCTTCAGAAGTTCATAAAGGTGGACGGCGTTCCCTTGAGAGTACCAGCCAGGTTTATCAAGAGATGGCAGTGCCTCCTGTTCCTCATCATTTTCTGAAAAGAGAGTTTGACAATCAGACCTTTGAATCAAGTGAGAGCACCTGTTTGGGCAGACCCCACCGAGCACGGCTGCAGGACATGCACAGGAAGGAACCGTGTGGGGACAGGAGCGAGCATTCAGTGAGCACCCATGTTATTACAAGTCCTCATGGCGATCCTGATCTATATAGATCTACCATTTTCCATATATAGAGGATTTTTCAAATGGTCTTTTTAAAGCAGTTTTAGGTTCGCAGCAAAACTGAGGGGTCCAGAGATTTCCGCCATAGCCCCTCGCTCTGCGCATGCACAGCCTCCGCCATTATTGGTGAGAATGAGGTGTCAGTGCAGGCTCATCAGCTGAAGCCAATGTACTGCTCTGGGGGGAGGCTGTAGATAGTGGGGGGCATATATTATTTCATCCTCACAACAAGCCTCTTAATTGAGGAAAAGGCGGCTCAGGGAAGTTACTTTGCTCGAGATCTCAAAGCTGGTAAGTGATTTTTTATTAACCAAACTCCATAGTTTAGGACTTCAAAATGGGGCTAGAAGACAAAAGGGTAAGACAGACCCATAAATCATCTCTAAATTTGGATTCCTGGTCCTGGCTACAGCTCATGGATGCAACTGTAAACAAGATACAACTTTAGAAAAGAGAAATTTGTATTTGGCGTCTACCCATTATGCCAAATGCAGTGCTGTTTACTCTCCTCCATTATATTAGGAGTAGGTCAGCAATGGATTAAAAAAAAGGTGGACTTTAGAATGCATTTCTAACTTCGCTTATAAAGTTTATTGTTTTTACAGGCTCCCTCAGATTGATGAAACAGCACTGTATTATGAAGAATGCAAACCAGTATTACTGTCGTACAAGCCAATTATGTCACGGCTTTAATTTAAAACATTCTTAAGGACCGGGTAGAAAGCATTAATGTAAGAGATCTTCCTATGAAGATATATATTCAGAAAAACTTTTGTACCTAAGTTCTATAAGATGTCTGAATTATTCCTCCGATCTTTTAACTTAATAATTAATGGATGTTTGGGTTATAACCATGAAGGAGAAAAATGCATACACCAAAGCTTAAACTTGTTCCTATAACATACACATTCCCCCAAAACTGACTGAATAAAACTAGGAAGCAGATAAGGGTTGGAGAGAGAGATGGGAGAGCAATCGATTAGAGCAATTAGTAAATCGAACTTTTTATTTTCTTATTTTAAGAGCATATGGACAAGAAAAGTAAAAACACAAAATGGTAAAACTTTAGGAAAATTGTTCCAAAGTATGGGGAAATGATACAATTAAGGCTATGGCTAACAATCTTTTTTTTTTTTTTTTTAAGATTTTATTTATTTGACAGAGATCACAAGTAGGCAGAGAGGCAGGCAGAGAGGGAGGAGGAAGCAGGCTCCCCACTGAGCAGAGAGCCCGATGTGGGGCTTGATCCCAGGACCCTGAGATCATGACCTGAGCTGAAGGCAGAGGCTTAACCCACTGAGCCACCCAGGCACCCCTCCTCCCCTTTTTAAAAGATTTTATTTATTTGATACAGAGAGAGAGAGATCACAAGTAGGCAGAGAGGCAGGCAGAGAGAGAGAGGGGGAAGCAGGCTCCCTGCTGAGCAGGGAGCCCCGATGCAGGGCTCCATCCCAGGATCCTGGGATCATGACCTGAGCTGAAGACAGAGGTTTAACCCACTGAGCCACCCAGGAGCCCCTATGACTAACAATCTTAAACAAAGGTGAGCTCCGTAACTTATTTTAGGTAAGGAAATAGAGAACAAGAGAGAACAGCAGTTAGGAAGAGTCTTTTGTACCTGCGCCTGAACACTGACCTCAGCCCACAGCTGCCTGAACGCCCATGTGGCAGCTCACACATGTTCCCCCAACTCCCAATATGCTTGATGTTACTATCATAATGTTTAAATAGTATGTATTTAATGTGATTCTTTTTGGAATGAGTAATATACTTACATATATTAGAAGTTCCATTTTTGAGCTCTCTCCGCTGTGCACTTACCCTGTTCTACAAAAAGGTAACCACTCTTTTATGCAGATAAAGCAAATATATACTTTTTTCCTCTCCCTTTTAAAAACACATTTACTAAGGTATACCTGATATTACAATAAAAGGCACATATGGTCAACACACGGTGTGAAGACTTTTGGCATATGTGAATACCTGTTGTGAGCTGAACTGTGTTCCCTTCAAATTCATATGGTGAAGCCCTAACCCTTGGTATCTCAGGATGTGGCTGTATTTGAAGACAGGGCCTTTAATAGGCCATTCAGGTGGGCCTAATCCAATATGACTGGTGTCCTCATAAGAACTGATTATAAGACACAGATAATTAGGTGATTAGGACCCAGAAGAAAGACCATGTGATGACAACAGGGAGAAGATGCATATCTACAAGCCAAGAAGAGAGGCCAAAGAAGAAACCAATCCCTCTGACACCTGGATCTCAGACTTCTATAGCCTCCAGAAGTAATAAGTGAAATATATTTCTAGTGTTTAAGCCCTCAGCCTGTGGTTTATTGTTAGGACAGCAATCTTGGCAACTAATATTATACCCATGAACCCTCCCATTTAAATGCAAATACTGGCACACTGTTCTGCAATTTGATTTTTTTTTAAACTTCTCTAGATAATACACTGCAATCTGCTTAGTTTTTAAAATCGATGCATGTTCAATAATTAACAGTGATCTCTTGATAGATATGTGAGATGTTGCCATTCTTTTGCTGTTACAAGGAAGATGTTACAAACAGAATCCTCATAGCCTGGTAGGAATAGACTGACCTGGAAAAAACTTTTTCTTTTTTTCTTTCAACTTTTTATTCAACTAGATTTTACAGAATACTTTAGGTATGAGGTATATAGAGGTGACCTAGATGGCCCAAGCCCCTGTCTTTAGGATGCTTATATTCTGGTAGCAATCTCTGACTTGCTAGAGGTTTACTAAACAATGACTTCTAATTAAAAATATATTTACAATTCTTTTGATTCCTTGAACTCTGTCCTATATTATGTGGACCTGACTAGACAGCGCATATTTACTTTTGAGTTAGAATTTTCCCCTCCAATTGTGCATTTTTATACACTTTTTCTATTTTTTTTTTTTTTTGGCATGGGCAATAACACATTTTTAAAATATATATTTTCTAAAGTTTATCTTTTTAAGTAAGCTCTAGGCCTGATGTGGGGTTTGAACTCATGGCCCCGAGATCATCACCTGCCTGGGAAGCCTGGGTGGCTCAGTCGGTTAAACATCTGCCTTTGGCTCAGGTCATGATCCCAGGGTCCTAGGATCGAGTCCTACATCAGGCTCCTTGCTCAGCGGGGAGCCTGCTTCTCCCTCTCCCTCTGCCCCTGCTCATGTGCACGTGCTCTCTCTCTGTCAAATAAATAAAAAAAATTTTAAAAAAAGTCACCCGCTCTATCCACTCAGTCAGCCAGGTGCCCCCAATAAGACATTTTTAAAGTAAAACATCTGCTAAAATGCTTGTCTGGGTTGGGATCCATAAAAAGGAAGATTACAGATTAAGAGAAACAAATACTTTACTAGTGAGTTGGAGCGAATTTAATAGAATATCTACTGATCTATGTCGGTTTTGAGGGTTTACTATTCATTTGATATTCATAATTCTTTAAAGCAGTTAATTCTTTCAAAGTCCTTTCCTTTAGTTTAAATATTCTTTTTTTTTTTTTTTAAGATTTAATTATTTGTTAGATAGAGAGTGCTCAGGCACAGGAAAGTGGCAGGCAAAGGGAGAAGCAGGCTCCCCGCTGAGCAATACTCTTAACTACCTCGCTCCTTTCCATACCTCATATGCTGGGACGTTTATTTCTTTTCAGAATAACGATCTTCAGTTAATTGCACTAAGACATTCTCTTTTGGGGTTACTAGAATCTGTCACTGGTGATCTGACCCATGGCATCTGCCTCACCAGAAAATCTGTTTAGAATGCAGAATCTAAGGTTATAACCAGACCTACTGAATCAGCATCTCCACTCTAACAATATCCCTAGGCGGTGTGAGCGAACATCAAAGTCAAAGAAACACTGATGTGGAGAGCACGGCAGGAACAAAAATCTGACAAGAAGAGAAGGCGTTCATTCTGGCAAGGGTGGACTAATGGGCATGTGTAGGGAGCGGACAGAGTGAAGATGAAAAGGTAACTTAGCAACCAGATTATTAATGTAATTCGCCTTAGGATGCTCCACGGAGTGGGGGGCCAAGGAGATTCTGTGTGTATGTGATTAACTATATTGTATGCCTAACAGTAATAAGTGAATTACATAAAATGTATTTAAAGTGACAAATGGAAGTCCGTGTCTAGTATCTGAGGGCAGGGCGCAAGAGATGTAGGGAAGGGGAGGTACAAAGTGAGGGTAGGGGGACCAGTTAAGAGACTCCCAGGGAAGAGAGTGATGACCTCCTGATGGGAAGGGAGCAGAGAGCAGTTTAAACGAGGCGGTTTAAACAGGACGTGGTGCACAGCATACTGGACGCGAAAGGGGGAAGAGACGGGAGGTTTGTTGCTGGGCAATTCCGTGGGTAGTCAAGTAAGGACGATAATATAAAGCAGCCAGCGCGTCTGGTTGTGTTGTTTCTAGATGGAAGGAGAATATGAAGTTTGAGTTCAGAACACTGAGTCGAGCCAGCTGTGTGCAGGGGGAAATAGGGTATGAGGCTCTAGAAAAGGAGGTCTCAGGGAAAGATCTGGGAGTCTGTGTGCGGGTGATAGTTCAGGCCAAGAAACCAATGACAGCGAGTTGGGACACGATTCCCAAATTGGGGGTGGGGAGGAGGGGGAGCTGGCAGCACGGGGGACCGGCAGTGAAAAAGATACAGTCGCTCTCCTCATTGAATTTGCAATCTTGCATGAGGGACTCCTCTCCCCCGACCCCGACCGGGCTGCACTGGTGAGGAGCTGAATCACCCAGTGATGGTGAGGGATGCTGCACATTTTGCCTAGAAGAGGCTCCTTGCCCCCCAAATAATCCTTAAACAGGGTTGGTAAAGATCAGCCTGGCAGGAGGCACTTGGCTCCCAATTCAGGCACAATGCTCCCCCTCTTATCTCTATGGCAACGGCTAACGTCAGGCATTTGCGACAGTTGCAAGGACACCGTGCCCTTGAGAATTGGCTTGCTGGGCACCTTCCATCCCGGAAGCTCCTTTGCCTTACTTTACTTCTGCTTTGAATCCATTTGGAGCAGTGATTTGATTTACATGACCTTGGAGGTTGTCAGAGCTGAGGGACGGGACTTGCATGGCACAACAACATTAACTGCCATGGGGGGATGGTTTGAGGGTGCCAAGGCTGATGGAAGCTGGGCGATCAGTCATTACGTACTGTCATACCCAGCAGTGATGTGAGTACCAGTTTGCACAAGGCACGATAAAGGCATTGGCAGGAAGGTGGCAGGTGGCCAGCCTAAGAAGACCGAAGGACAGGTTAGATGTGAAGGGGAGAGAGGAACAGAAGTTGATGGGTTTGCCTAGCTTGGGCAAGATCCGTTGGAAAAGTTACAATGGAACTAGGGAGTACGGGAAGAGGAGCATGCCAAGATGGGAGGGGAAATTAATGAATTGTTATAAACACAACAAGGTTCCTGCAATGCCAGGGCTGCAGGGTTTGGGGAATTTAGAAATATGCCTCTGGGAGTCAGGGAGAAGTGATGCCCGGAGATAAGGAACTGAGAGTCATTAGTATTTAGGGGATAGCTGAAACCATCTGAGTGGTAGAGAGCGGAAGAAAGGAGGGTTAATATGGAATGCTGGAGAACATTAACCCTTAATAAGAAATGTGATAAAGGGATACTAGTTCCAAATGGACTAAAAACTAATGGAGTTGCTTTTTAAAATATGAAATGTAGGATAAAAAAATTAAAAAAAAATATGAAATGTAGGGGCGCCTGGGTGGCTCAGTGGCTTAAGCCTCTGCCTTCTGCTCGGGTCATGATCTCAGGGTCCTGGGATCAAGCCCCACACTGGGCTCTCTGCTCAGCGGGGAGCCTGCTTCCTCCTCTCTCTCTGCCTGCCTCTCTGCCTACTTGTGATCTCTCTCTGTCAAATAAATAAATAAAATCTTAAAAAAAAATAAAATGTGAAATGTAGTATACTTTGACACTAATATTGAGGAAAAATCTGTTAGAGAAATGGTGTGAAGCTTGGAAAACATGCTGTTTAATCATAAAGTTCCCTGGACCGCAGTATGCAGGGCTGGGATCAGACTTCTCTCTGATTACTCGTCAAAGGAATAAATCATTTGTCTTAAACATAATGGAAGACTTCTTTTTGTGGAAATCAGTGAATTCAACATTGATGATCAACAATTTTTTTCCTTTACTATTGTTAACAATTCTTAGAAAGTTCCATATTGATTTAGAAGCTAAATTTGTGTTAATGCTATTTATTCATAGCTATTATTTATAGTTTCATTTGCATGAAAATATTTTGATAACTTTGTGTTGATTTTGAGTACAATGAATATTTTACTGCAATAAAATATTTTAGTAGAGCGAGAGAAAGGTGAAGGGAAACCAGCCGTCGAAAGGCAATTAGAGGTAGGCAAAGAATCAGAATCAGCATGAAATTGAACACTACACATCACAGATGAGAGGTTCTTTAATGTTGGCACGATCCTCTCATTCATGACAGTTCTAGCAAACTTACTGCCCTCCAAATGGGAATAAAATATTTTGTGTTAACTCTAAAAACTGCAGGATTCACTGTATCTTCCACTGAAAAATTTTAAATTCAGAAGCCCAGAAAATTAGAGCTGGAAAGAACTTTGGAGATCTTCTAGTCTAATCACTTCTGGATATGAAAAAAATAGAGGCAGGCTTTTCTATATATCTACAGAAGCATGAAATCCCATATATTCTGAGCAGAGATCAGAGATGAGGTGGTTTAAACAGGACGTGGTGCACAGCATACTGGACATGAAAGGGGGAAGAGACTGGAGGTTTGTCGCTGGGGGCAATCTGGGGACAGTCAATTAAGGACCATAAAGAACAGAAGGTGGCCAGCTTGTTTGCAGTGTTCTGAAGAGTTCACTGGAGGCAGTGGAACCAGTGAGTGTAGTAGTCTTTCTAGAATTTCAGCTATGAAGGGAGTCAGAGAATTGAGGTTTTACCTGGAAGACAATGTAAGATCAGGGCATAGTTCATGTTTTTTAAACTGAAGATACGAAAATACGCCTGTAGATCGATGAGTATGGTTTGGACAGTTGTTTTCAACTGTGGTGATTTTGCTCCTCAGGGCACATTTGGCAATGTCTGGAGATGTTTTTGGATGTCACAACTTGGGATACGGGATGCTACTGGCATCTAGTGATCAGAGGCTAGTGATGCCGCTAAGCAGCCTACAGCCCACAGAGCAGCAGCCGTCTGCCGCTGACAAAGACGTATGTGACCCCGAACCTCAGAAGTGCTAAGGTTAAGAAATCCTGGTCTGGTAGAGAGAGACAGAGCGTGATGGCATTTTTTATATCTTGGTTTAATGTCTCCTATAAATCCTTGATGTTAAGAAATAACCTGTTATCGGGGATTCAAATAATACTCTTTGTGTTAAACAAACAAAAAAACCCTAAATATTTCCCCCTTCACGTATTTAAATATGTAACTACACAGTAAATTTTTAAAAATTTTTATCTGCAGGATTTTCATATTTTCTTCCAAGAAAATCTATACCTTTTCTGTACCTATAGTAGTTCTTATATTGTTCCATAGAGGTTTTTTTGTTTTTTTGTTTTTTTTTTTTTAAGATTTTATTTGCAACTAATCTCTAACCCAGTGTGGGGCTTGAACTCACAACCCTAAGATCAAGAGTTGCCTCCTTTATGGACAGAGCCAGCCAGCTGCCCCATGTTCCACAGAAATTTTTATTAAAATTTCACACATACACCAGTAATGGAAAACAATTCACATTAAAAATATGCCAACTTTTTTTAATATACTGGAGACCACAAATGCATGAACTTTATGCTAACAAGTTACTGCATTTTTTGCACTATATTTGCTTAATTGATAAGTATCAAGAGGTAGAAGGATGAACTGTTTAAAAACTATTATGTGGGAATACCTATCTACAATCTGGTTTTACCTTCATCATTCTCTCTGCATTTGATCTCATAAAAGCCCATGGCTTTAAAATAGCCTGTGAGCTGATAACTCTCCCAAATTTATATCCTGAGCCTAAAGCCGTTCCCTTGGATTCCATGCTCATTTACACAATTTCCTAATTGTTAGTTCCAGTTGAGGAACTTATAGGCATTTCAAACTTAACATTTTAAAAAATTATTTCTTAATAGCTATAATCCCCACCCCGTAAAAACTTTGCCTCTGTATTTTTCTTCATGGCTGTAGATGGTACCACCATTCACCCTTTGCTCAATTCAGAAAAAAGAAAAACCAACAAGTCATTTTGATTATTCTTTTCACCCTCTCCTTCTGAAAGCATCACCAAGTCCTGTTTTCCACCTCCACCATGCATCTTAAATACGTCCACCTCTCCCCACCTGCAGTACCAGTCCTCAGACCAAACCACCAGTCTCTCCCTTGGGACACTCCGTGCCTATCTTTCCCACATTCGATCCATTCCCCACCCCACAGCCAAAGAGCTCTCCCTGTTACTCTTATACCTCAACTGAACAGCTTCTCACAGCTTGTGGAATAAAATTCAAATCCATTTCCACACTGTGTGAGGCTGCCTGCCTCTCCAACGTCTTCTCCTCACTCCCTCGAATCCCTGGCCTCTTCTCTGTCATTGGAACTCGCTGAAACTACTCCCACACTGGCCTGTGCATTTGTTTGTCCTGCTGCCTCTCTTCCTCTGCTCTTCTCATTACCTGTCCTGCAGGTCCTGCCTGGTAAGTCACCTTTCCAGACCTTTTGGGACAGGCCTTCCCTGGCCAATAGATCTAAGGTGTCCTCCTGGTTTACCTCATCGGGAAGTCATTTCTTCCGTGACAGCTATAATGGCCTACAATCAACCCCATGCATTTACTGACCTGCTTAATGTAAGTATTCCTGGGACGGGAAAGAAGGCATGCTATCACTTTTATACCCTTTGTTGTATTTAGCATAGTATTTTGCACATGGTTGTCAGTCAACAGGCATTTATTAAGTAACTGAATGAAACAAATCTGAAATCAGAGAATGAAGGAACAAACGTTAACTTACCAAGTGTCCAGAAAGGTCTCTGACTTGGAGAATGGGAGAAGAAACCAGGCTTCAGTGCGTTTGTAATCACAATGTCGAAAAGATCTGTAAAATCATTCCTAAAAAGCAACAATATTTGTCCTAATTTTAAGGATTTAGAAAAAGTCCACATAAAATAGAACTTAATCTTTACCTATCTGATCACAGAATCATTTCTTATTTTTTTTATTAACTTCTACATGCTTTTTCTGTATTTTATACATGCAAATAGAAGATGGTTGAGCACCACTCCTCCTGACAACACCCTGAAGTATAAACATAAGGGGAAAATGCACATTAACTCATTAACTGGGTGCTAAGCTGGCCTTGTCCTGATGGTAGTAGTTAAAGTGAATGAATTCAACAGCTTCTTTTTTATTTTTTTTTAAAGATTTTATTTATTTATTTGACAGACAGAGATCATAAGTAGGCAGAGAGGCAGGCAGAGAGAGAGGGGGAAACAGGCTCCCTGCTGAGCAGAGAGCCTGATACGGGGCTCGATCCCAGAACCCCGAGATTATGACCTGCGCCGAAGGCAGAGGCTTTAACTCACTGAGCCACCCAAGGTCCCCTGAATTTAATAGCTTCTAACAATGAAAATATTCATGAACTAGGTCTTCAAATGTGGGGCCTGAACTTTGGATTTATTAGCATGAAGGTATTAATAATTTTGTATGTTACATGGATCCTACAGAAAGCTACCATTATATCAAGTCAAGTGACATGTTTTAGAGTGTTCAAATATGAAAAAGGTACCTTATTTTGGAAATCAGTGTAATCTTACAATGCGATTTTTTAGGTAACAATAATTGTTTTTCAGTCTGTATTTAATACCATATTATGGATCGTATGGGATGGCAAAGGAGAGACTGGACTCACTAGAGCACTGGGGGAGATGATATTTACAAATCTAAACTACACTGAAGAGAAATTAAGATAGGAAGAAAAACTTGGGTCATCTATGCTAATGGAAAAGAAAGTAAGAGTGCTTATTCTGAAGCATGGTCCCACTATCAGGACAGCAAATGGAGTCACGCGGTCCAAGAAGCACCGTGCAAGGTATCCAGGACTCCTGCCTTAATTCGCTCCAAGGATCCCAGGCCTCTGTATTATTCAGAAAGCAGAAAATCCATGGGTAGATCGTAAGTAAACCACAGACCAACCTAAACCCACATGTGCTGAGGAACACAGACCTCAGGAGGTTAAAGAAGGCAGCCAGAGGTCAGTGTTGAGGGTGAAATTTGCTTCCTACCCAGCAATTCAGTATTTGCTGCAATCTGAGAAAACACTGGGGGAGATCTCATAACCCATTTTACAATCTGGCTGCGAGCACGGACATTCTCTGGTACTGCTCACGAGAATGACATAAATAAATACTGACACTGAAACTTACCAACTACTCGCATACTACACCTGAGCTACCCTGTTTAAACTCCCCGCTCACACCTATGAGGTACGGCTGTCCCATTTTTAAGATGATGAAATCGAGGGTGAGAACGGTCAAAGACATACCTCAGGCATCAGAGGAAGCTGCAAGGTCGGGCTTGAACCCATGTCTGTCTGAAGTCTGCGCATTTACACTGCCTCGACTTTCCTGGAGGTCAGTCTCATCCCTGGCTGTGCTGAATGCTGGAGGACGCGGCTCCACAACGAAAGGGCCGGAGGGGCGGTACTCCAGGCAGGGGTCAGGGAGTGTCATCTACAACTCGGTGTCCCTCACTTATCATCCGAAGCTGAGGAGCCGAACTCATGGAGTTCTGCTCGAAGGACATGATGTCCATCAATCGGTCAGACCCTCTCAAGTCCACACCATCGGCGGGCTACGAGCCTACTGACCCCAGTCTCACCGCTTTAGCTAAACTGCCCTTGGGGGGTGTTGCTGTCAGCAGATGGGGAGAAGCAACGGACGGTTACTCAGCGTTGTCTAACAGAAGGGGATGGGGACGGGCGAGTACTTGGAGAGCAGTACTGGCCTCATTCGTCATCGGTATTTTCTAAGGCCACGAGAATGGAAGGACTCATCACTTACCCAAGAATATGTTCACAGAGAAGTCGACAGTAATCACTGTGAGAACTCGTAATCAACAAAAGAATTTTCCCAGCATTCTTTAGCTGCTGAAGCCACTTTTTCACAGATTCAGGACAAGTGTGTAAATATCTGCCTGGATCTCTTTTGATTTCTGGAAAATATATTCCACAGTTTTCTGAAAAATAAAAAATGTTAAGGAGATTAAAAAAATTTTTTTTTTGACTTAGTGTATTCTCAAGTAAGTTTATGTCTCTCCAAGTTATAGACAAAAGGTTAAAAACTTGGTCCAGACATGGCAATGATGCCATTATTAACTGCTTCTTAAGAATACTTCCTGTTCTTGGGCGCCTGGGTGGCTCAGTGGGTTAAGCCGCTGCCTTCGGCTCAGGTCATGATCTCAGGGTCCTGGGATCGAGTCCCGCATCGGGCTCTCTGCTCGGCAGGGAGCCTGCTTCCTCCTCTCTCTCTGCCTGCGGCTCTCTGCCTACTTGTGATCTCTCTCTGTCAAATAAATAAATAAAATCTTTAAAAAAAAAAAAAAAAAAAGAATACTTCCTGTTCTTTCCTTAAGAACATGATGACTGAAAAGACCAGTTGAGAATGTCTGTTGATTATGTGACGGGAAGTGATAAACTGTTAGAACAGTTAATATAATAAACACAATATGATCAGTTTATTTATTTTTAAAAGGTTTTATTTATTTATTTGACAGAGAGAGAGATCACAAGTAGGCAGAGAGGCAGGCAGAGAGAGAGGGGGCAGCAGCCTCCCCGCTGAGCAGAGAGCCCAAAGCGGGGCTCGATCCCAGGACTCTGAGGTCATGACCTGAGCCGGAGGCAGAGGCTTAACCTACTGAGCCACCCAAGTGCCCCAATATGATCAGTTTTAAATCAGAGAAAGCCTTCCTGCATTTGAAATGTCAATGAATAAGTCCTCTTTCAATCATTCAACAAATTATTTGCTGGATACGAATGATGAATAAATATTCAGATAATGCACGAGAAATGTGTCGTTGGTGTGAAGCAACCAAGAGGGGAGCTGGGTTCCTCAGAGTCACAGTAGAGTTTCAGATGGAACTCAGACTAGAAGGCCAGGCTACTGCAGGCTTTGAGAGCTGCTGGGAGGTCAAATGGAAAAGGCCGGAAGGCACTGCAGCGGACAGCAAAAGCTGAATGGCTCTCATCACCGAGGTGGGCCTGCTGGCTCTGCCCCTCTGGCTCTTGAGGTCACAGGGGCCAGTCTGAGCTCTGGGGCAGATGCTGCCAAGATCTCCAAAAATTCTGGTCAGACGCACCCATGCTGCTTGACACGGTGCCTTGAAAGCTGTGTGTACTTTGCAGACAACTGCCGATTTGCCTGAAATGCTACTAGAGGCATACCGTACTTTTGAGAGACTGCTCTCTGGGCGATAGCACTAATAAGCAGAAAAAGAGAACCCAAGTTTCTACTTTCTTTAAACTGCTAAGAAAAGGACACAAGCATAAGCAAAACCGCAGGAGAAAGAGCTTGGAATGAGCACTCAGCTCTGCCACAGATACGGGCTGGTCCTGTGATTCTGCACAGTCTCACGCACTTAAAGTAACAGACATGAAAGTCACATTTCAAGAATGCCAGGAGAAAGAAGAGTCTCTAAGCAAAAAGACGGAAACTCAATAAAACCAGAAATGGTAGCAAACACTGTTGTGTTTGCCCAAGTCCACGCCTCCGCCCTGCTTCTCTGCTGGAGATACTGATTTTCTCTGAGGGTTCCTGCTCCTCTCGGGGCTGGGTGCACAGGGAGGGAATGGGTCGCTCATGGGTGTACTCAGCCTAACACGTAGTGGCAATTCCCGTGGGAATCCCTTCCCCCCACCGTGGATTGTTTAGGAAGTCCCAGAGAGCCAGGCCTCGCCAAGGGAACCTGAGAACTCCGCTGGGGGTCTGTGGAGTCGGGTGCACAGCCGCGGAGAAGGAACCTACACGGCGGAGTACTCACCCACTCTTTCACTCTGGACTTCGCTTACGCATTCCACCTAGAATGGCAGCAGCTGTCCCCAACACGAAGCACAAATCTGGCAGAACCAGGATGGCCAAGCGGACATGTGAAAGGAACCTGGGTCCCCCATGACATCATTCGATCTCCAGTTAAGACAACTGAATTAACTAACCACTGCTGAACACACCAGCCAACTGTGGACTTCTGGTCACGTAACTCAGTTGACCAACAGCTCACATATCAAGGATATCTATGATTTGCAGCCTACAGCATCTCTATGCACAACGAGATATACTGCAAGTATTCATCACGACCCGACCAAAAAATAACAAAAGGAAAAAACCATGTTACAATGCAAGAATAATATTCAGACACCAAGAGACTGAGAATAAAAACAAAGTCCATGCTCTTCTTGTATTGTGCCACTGTGTAAATCCCTAGGATCTCTCAATATCATACAACTATGCAGTGACCCTTTAAAGATCCTTTTTTTCAGAGAAGAGAAGGTACTAGTAAGAAAGGGTTAATTTAACAAAGAGAAAGTAATAAAATCAAATAGCGAAGAATAGAATAGTTTGATGAGGGACCATCCAAGTAAATGGCAGAGGCTGTCTCTCTCTCTGAATTTATTATACCTAATGGAGTCATAGGTGAGATTCTCCCACCCAGAAAAACAAAGCTTTTGTAGCAACAGAAATATTATGGGGCAGGTAACAAAAGATTAGTGGTATATAATGTTGAAAACACTTAGGTACTTCAGTGTCTATTCAGTATATGTGCTGCCGAAGAGAGCACTTCAGTGTCTATTCAGAACCAACAGTTGAGAAAGGCTGTTTTCCACAGCTATGTCTTTAGTGCCATCTAGTGATCAAAATATAAATTACTGCTACAAACCTATTCCATTTCCAAGTGAAATAAAAAATAGAGCACATACATTTAAATATTATATTTGAAAATTCTTGCCTAAATTGGTTTTATTGGTTTTCATAAACTTAATCCAAAAGAGTGCACACATAATACTTCAGTAAGAGAACATTACTCCTGACACAATCATATGAGTGTCCTCATTCTGTTCACAAGCCAGAGTAAAATGAACACACTAAAATCTCCCAAGTCCTGTACAAACGGATCCATTGCAGACAAACAGTCTACAATAGTAGACTATGGGCTGCTCTTCCTATAAATGATCACCAACTACTTGGGAATATATTTTTACTCTCCTGTAACCTCAAATCATTAAAGGAATATATATAATTACACGAGTACACGCTCTTTTTAAAAATTTATTTTATTGAAATGTAACTGACAGAGAGCATTGTGTAAGTTTAAGATGTATATATAATGTGTTAATTTGCTATATTTATATATTTCAATTATGATTACTCCCCTAGTGTTAGCTAACACCTCTATCACGTCACACAATTATCTTCTCTTTTTTTATAGTGGGAACAATTAAGGTCGAGTCTCCTAGCAATTTTGAAGTTTATAGCATTGTTGTCTATAACAAACTTGTATTTTTACTGAAATAAATCAAGCTACAAAACCAAAGCTACTGGGGTGCCTGGGTGGCTCAGTGGGTTAAAGCTTCTGCCTTCGGCTCAGGTCATGATCCCAGCATCCTGGGATGGAGTCCCACATCAGGCTCCCTGCTTGGCAGGGAGCCTGCTTCCCCCCCTCTCACTCTGCCTGCCTCTCTACTTGTGATCTCTGTCAAAAAAATAAATAAAATCTTAAAAAAAAAAAACCAAAGCTACTAAATCAAGCTATAAACTGGATTATAATTGTTCATTAAATTATCTCTCCGAAGTTACTATATGTATAAACTCCTCAAGGTAAGGAGCCTGTCTTTCTGCTTGGCATGGAGCAGGCATTCAATGAATGACTACTTAAATCAGTGTGGAGGCAGACACAGAAATATTTATGTTTGTTTAAAGTCCAAGTAATAATATGATTTGCAACATATAACCTATGACAAACCACTACATTATTCATGCCCCTGTCGAAATCACCCTATCCAAAGTACCTTCCTTTTTTTTTTTTTTTTTACTCCTATTGAAAAAAATAATTGTATTTAATTACATTCTTAAACTGATAGGTTAACATTGACTGGACAAGACAGAGAATTTAGACCTAGGGTAGAAGGAAAGGAATGGTCTTATGTATTGTCAACTCACAAAGTAGCCTGTGTTTTCACTTAACTTCAAAGGAATTCTATTTCACAGCCACTTTATGTAATCCATTTTCCAGGCCTTTCCACCGCTCTCGTATCCTTAGACACTGGTATTTTCTGTATCCAGATAGGATTAAAAGTACATTTTTAAAAGAGCAAGTTCTAAAGAATAGATGTTTACTTTTTGTATATTAAAAAATTGGTTAATACAGTAATGAAAATAAGAGCAAAGTGTCACAACAGTCCAATAGGCACATAAAATTGGTCTGCATGTATCAAACGTGACTGAGGATTTAGGGACCTCTTGTGGTTAAAAAGAAAAGTACAATTTGAATATTAAAAAAATACGCTTTTTGGGGCGCCTGGGTGGCTCAGTGGTTTAAGCCTCTGCCTTCGGCTCAGGTCATGATCTCAGGGTCATGGGATCGAGCCCCATATGGGGCTCTCTGCTCAGTGGGGAGCCTGTTTCTCCCTCTCTCTCCGCCTGCTTCTCTGCCTACTGTGACTTCTCTCTGTCAAATAAATAAAATATTAAAAAAAAAATACGCTTTTTAATTTTAACGAACAATTGTGTCCACATCACTCTTTCTATCATCATGGAGTAAGAAAGCATTTTTCTTGTTAACTGTGTCACTACCATTTCTGTGATTTTGTGGCTGGAGTTTTCAAAGCTCTTTGCAAAAGGGATCAGAGATGCCGGGATGCCAACACCTCCACCATCAGACTCCAGTTAAGGTCTGTTGTTTCTGCTGCAGAACGTAATATAGGAGAGACTGAAATGTTCACGACTTTTACAAGTTATAGAACAGCATGCCAGTGAACAGCTAGAATGTTTAGCTCTACACTGTTTAAATGTACTTGCTGTAAGAGATGACAGAATGAATTTTCTGAAATGTACATACATATAACTTTATTTTGGGCCAAGAGATACTCAAATATTTTTTGAAGGATGACAGAGATAAGCAATAGGTTGTGTATGTTCTAAAATCACTTTTATCTGCAGAGGGCAGAAGATGAAACAAATTTAATTTTAGGAAGATTTCCTATTTATGGTCCCTATATGGTTTGTTTCTACCTAATGTATTTGTAAATAAAGAAACCTAGAATATCTAGACTGAGTAAAGTGAAATTCTACATGCTAAATATAATGCTTGGAAAAGGACAACACATAGGATTGCATAATGAAGTATATAAGATATTGAAAAACATAATTTATAAAATTTATATTTTAATAGTATTTGACTTCTATCTCTGTAACTGTGCCCTAGTCAAAAGATTCTGATTTAACTGGTCTCAGCTGGGGTGATGACAGTGGTATTTTTTTAAAGCTCCCCAATTTAATTTTAAGGATTACTGCTCTTAGGGGCACCTGGGTGGCTCAGTGGGTTAAGCCTCTGCCTTCGGCTCAGGTCATGATCTCAGGGTCCTGGGATCAAGCCCTGCATCGGGCTCTCTGCTCAGCAGGAAGCCTGCTTTTCCCTCTCTCTCTGCCTACTGCTCTGCCTACTTGTGATCTCTTTCTGTCAAATAAATAAATAAAATCTTTAAAAAAGAAAAAAAAAAAAAGGATTACTGCTCTAAGATCTAAGAGCGAGAACTCTTGCTACAAATCATCTGTATATCCTGCCTGCCTCACTGTGTATCAGAGGCTCTCAGAGGACAAGGGCTTCTTAATTTTACATTACTTAATCACCTAACAGAGCCTTGTATGTAGTAGGAAATCAACACATATTAGTTGCTGTTGATGTGTGATGCCACACACAGGTGTGAACACCGAATCGGACCTTGTCTGATGCAGAGAACCTTGTGCTGGGGACGAGAACGAAGAACATGGAAAGGACATAAGGGCTGAACACTGAAATGCAAGAATACTGACGATGCTAAGGAAGACTGGCTCGGTCCATTGACCTGACAGGGGAATGGAGGAGGGAGTCAGTTATGAGGCTGAATCTGGGAGTATAGGGAAGCCTGTGGCGCACGTGCAGCGAACATCAATTCCCGCGCCGCACCCTAGAGATCCCCGATAGGCTCCCAAGATTCACACGTGGCTGATCAGACATTTGCAAACCTCCGAACAGGTGACGGAGACGGGCCAGTTTGGTCTTAGTCTACACCTGCATCTACACCTCCATGATGACGTCACAGCCGGAGAACTTGCTCACAATGAACTCCCGTTTCCTCTGACACGTATCTCCGCTTCATGTATACAGTCTTTCAAAAAGTGATTTCAAAGAATCTTTCAATTCTTTCAGGACTTCCGTAGAGTAGTGATTCTCAGGCTTTAGGGTATGTTAGAATCACCCAGAAGGCTAGCTGAAACGCTCCCAGAGTTTCTGAGTCAGTATGTTTGGGTAGAGTTTGAAAATGTGCATTTCTAACAATTTCCCACACCAGCTGATAGTCTAAGGACCACACTTTAAGTACTACTGCTGTAGAAAACCCTTATAAAATCACATAGTTTTTCAAAATACTTTTTTTCCTAAAGGAACTTGATCCTCACTATTTTGGCTAAAGGTACAAAATCAGAGTAAGTATGGTTAATGTTACCTGCTGAAAATTCTCAAACCTGTATCTCAGGTTAAAATGACAAATTTAAACAAACATGTTTTTCAGTTTTTTGAGATATTTTTATTTCTTTTCATGGAAAGATATATTCAAGGGTGAATATATGATGGCATTTTTCCACAGTATTATTTTACATTCTTTTCCATTTATCAATCATGAGTGTGGTAACTTTGCAGGCAAAGCAGAAAAGGACATGCATTGCAGTTGGACTGGCCTGAGACTGAATTCCAGGTCTACCACTTACTACGCTGACCTGGGCCGAAGTCAGAGGCTTTAACCCACTGAGTTGAGTATGGCTCAGCAGTCTCTCCCGCCTCACCGTGTCTGGAGCAGGGAGTCGGGGTGCTCCAATCCTTTAAATGCGGGCAGGCCTTTTATTGTTTGACCAACAGAATTAGGTCTCGGTGTGGCCCTTCACTGACTGGGAAACTCTAACTTTCTGTCTCTTGGAAGCCGGTGTTATGTAAAAAGTACAACCAGTCTGAGACCACCCTGCTGTGAGGAGTGAGTCAGATGGACTTAAGTGTCAGTGTTCTAACCCCCAGAACCATGAGCGCGCCCCCTGAGACATCCAGCCTGGGCAAGCCTTCAGATGACCGCATTCCTGCCACCGCCCGGGAAACCCTAGGTGCAAAGCACCCAACTCAGCCCAGAGCATCAGTGACAGTAAGACTGCTGGTTTCCTATGGAGCAACAGAAAACCAGAACGAGATGCTTAGGAAAGTGTCAACCAGTCCCATTACTCTGTCTATGCAATTCAAGATATATGAAGAAAAAATTCACAAATGCTTCTAGAAATATCAGAAATAAAACTAAAGAGCTCTAAATTGTTTTTGTTTACCTCCAAGAATAACTCAAAGGTTTCTATTGTATATCTATTTACAAAACGTAAATACTTATATAGCTTATGTTAATATACACCTTTTGAATGGTTTAAATAAAACTAAAATTACCAAGTACTTCAGGCAAATTTTACATAGCACTTCTGACTTCTCATAAACTTCAGATGTGAGCTAGTTAGAAACCGAGACAGTAAAGCCAGTTGCTGAAATACATACAGATTACAACATAAAAATAAAATTAAGTCTTTTGAGACTTTAAGTTAAGTCTTAACCTCATCAACCTTGAGTCAAACATTCAAGTTTTCTTCAAAAGACAGACTGGTCTTCAAAGAAACACGTGGTGTGAAGATTATATTTTATCACAAGGGCGCACTGTTTCCTTAATTATTTTAGTTGAAACATCTTCTATCTGTTCAGAAATATCTTTTCTTACTAATAAAGCTGAAACCATGCAGAACTAGGACTGACTGGAGGAACTCAACTCCGAGCACACGTAAGAATTACTCGTCCAGTATCCGGTCTCACAGGGTCATATACAAACAGGGAAGCCCCGCTAGGTGTTAAGTCTCTGCCACATCCGCACCCGGGACCCCTAGAACTTGGAGAAGCAGTTCTTTTTCATGAGGCGTTACTCTGTTTTCCAACACACATTCCCACCCAAATCTGGCCTGCATCAGTTGTATCCTCTGTATGTTTTTGTAAAATGCCACCTGGCCAGTTACTCCAAGTTGATTAAAAATAAATAAATAAATAAATAAAATAGAAAAGAAAGGGGAAAAAATACTAAAGTTTTAAATTAGTGATCCATTTTATTTATTTTTTATTTATTTATTTTAAAGATTTTGTTTATTTATTTGACAGACGGAGATCACAAGTAAGCAGAGAGGCAGGCAGAGAGAGAGGAGGAAGCAGGCTCCCTGCTGAGCAGAGAGCCCGATGGCTCGATCCCAGGACCCTGGGATCATGACCTGAGCCGAAGGCAGAGGCTTTAACCCAGTGAGCCACCCAGGCGCCTCTATTTTTATTTATTTTTAAAAAAGATTTTATTTATTTGACAGAGAAAGATCACAAGCAGGCAGAGCAGCAGACAGAGAGAGGGGGAAGCAGGCTCACCGCCGAGCAGAGAGCCTCGTGTGGGGCTCGATCCCAGGACCCTGAGATCATGACCTGAGCTGAAGGCAGAGGCTTTACTTTTTTAATTTATTTATTTTTAAAAAGATTTTATTTATTTATATGACACAGAGAGAGAGAGAGACAGTGAGAGAGGGAACGCAGGCATCAGGAGAGGGAGAGGGAGAAGCAGGCCTCCCGCTGAGGGGCTCGATCCCAGGACCCCAGCATCATGACCTGAGCCGAAGGCAGACCCTTAACCATCGGAGCCACCCAGGCGCCCCAAGGCAGAGGCTTTAACCCACTGAGCCACCCAGGCGCCCCTTAGTGAGCCATTTTAGTGCAGATAATTATTCTGGCAGAGGCTGTTCTTTTGTAATATAAAACTTGAAATTATGGACTAGATAAAAAGGTGTTCATATCTACTATAGCAAACACAAGTACACAGGACCGATGTGTAATATTCTGCAGTACTGCTGAAGGAGTCTTGAGGAATAATAACGCCCTAGATCAGAATTTTTTTTTTTTTTTAAGATTTATTTCTTCATTTGAGAGAGAGAATATGCACGAATGGGGGGAGGGGCAGAGGGAGAGGGAGATAAGCAGACTCACTGCTGAGCCGGGAGTGTGATGCAGGGCTCAATCCCAGGATCCCGAGATCCAGACCTGAGCCAAAATCAAGAAAAACATGCTCATCCGACTGAGTCCCCTAGGTGCCCCCCGCCCCAGACTAGAATTCCTCACCCACAGGACATACATGGCTTCAGTGGGTGAAGGAAATCCTGACGCTGTCTGCACACTTTGCTCCTCCCTGTACGTGTGTGCGTCTGAGGGAGCAGAGCAGGTGCAGGAACAGGTGCTCTAATTTACGTCCGATTCCTGGGGCTGGGGACATGTGACTCCCGAGAAGTTAAGGACCACAGATGTAGATTCCCCAGACAAGAGCAGTCTGGTGGAAAAAAAAGAAAAAATCATCCAATATGCCTCATTTATCATTGTCAAGAGAAATCTTATACCTACGTCTTAGAAAAAAGGAGATTCTCTGTAATAGTTGATAGAGAATATTCTACACAAATAAATTCCCGGACTGCCCTGTATTCTGTTACGTGTGTAAAGTCCAACGAGCTTACATTGATTTAGGGTGGCTAAAGTACTGTTCTTATTAATTTGTAGGTTGAAAATTACCAAATGGGCAGGTACAACTTAAAAACACATGAAACATAATATTCTTAAAGTTGAAACTAGACTGCCATCGAAAACAACAGTATTTAAAGAGATTAAATTATTGATTTTATGAAACGATATATTCTTGGTATAGAAAATTCATTTTAACAAACCATAAATGACTCTTAATCTCACAAAACAAACTGGGGGTTGCTGGGGGGAGGTGGGATTGGGAGAGGGGGAGCGGGCTATGGACATTGGGGAGGGGAGGCGAACCATAAGAGACTATGGACTCTGAAAAACAACCTGAGGGTTTTGAAGGGTCAGGGGTGGGAGGTTGGGGGAACAGGTGGTGGGTAATGGGGAGGGCACGTTTCGCATGGAGCACTGGGTGTTGTGCAAAAAGAATGAATACTGTTACGCTGAAAAAATAAATAAAATGGGAAAAAAAAAAAAAAGAAAATTCATTTTACTGAGTTTTCTACTGCCATATCAAAAACCACCTCACACAGAGCGGTTTACTTAAAACAGCAGTGTATTATGCTATCTCGTGGTCTTTAGGGCTGACGGAGTTCGCGTTCAGCTGGGTGGCTCTCATTTGGGCGTGTGTCAGTCAAATGTCACTACTGGGTCTGGAATCATCTAAGGATTCCTTCAGTGGCTGTCCGGCCCCTGGGCTGGGATAGTGGGCAGCCTAAGGGCTGGCGAACCGCATTTCTACTCAGCTAGCCTGGGCTTTCCCACAGCAGGCCAGTCTCGGGATAAGCTGGGCTTGTCCCAAAATACTAAAGTAAAACCTGCAAGGACGCTTACGGCCTAGCCTTAGAAGTCTTAGAGGGTCATTTCTGCTGCAATTTACTGATTATATGGGGCGGGCCCAGCTCATTTTTAAGGAAAAGAAAACAGAAGCGTGTGAAGTCTGGGAGGCATAATTCATTAGGGGCTCTTTTTTCAGACCAGCTACCAAACATAAATATTTCGATGTGATTCCTGCCAGGATATGCTCTATTCATGTGAAACTTTATGGCAATTTTAAGCATACCACATGTAGTTTCTTACCTGTGTCTTTTTGTTCACCATCATATTGGAGCAATTTCCAATGGCATTATCATTTGTTTTAAAACATTTCAGTATTAAATCTTCTAAATGGACTTATATATATGATTATCTTATTTATAATAATAACTGACATACTTTGAGTGCTTTTTTTGCCAAACACAATTCTAAGACATTTACAACTATGACCGTATTTAATATTTACAATAACAATCCCGTGAGGTGGGACTTCTATTATTTCCATCCTGCAGTTGAGGGAACTAAGATACAGAGAGGTTAAGGAACCTGCCCAAAGTCACAAACCAGAATGTGGCAGAGCCAGGATGGGAATGCAGCTGGGCCCCTTTCAGAACCTGTGCAATACTGCTTCTCCAGGGGCACAGCATTTGGGCGCTCTGTAACTTCAAGGACACCATAAATTCCCCCTTCCTTTTTTTTTCTTTTTCTTTTTTTTGGCATGTGGTATACTACTACATAGTTATCACAGTTCAAGGTCTTTGGGATTGGTGGGAATTCAAGTAAGTGAGTCTGAGATTTGGACAAATCAAGTTTGATTTCTGCAGAGGAAAAAGATATCTACAGTATCTTGAACTGGAAGGGGCCTTAGACGTCGCCTACTTCAATCCTGTCCTAGTGTAGATGAATTAGAGGTTCTCATCAGGAGATTTTAAAGACGAGTAGAGACTACCGATTTTGTTCAAAACCACCTAGCAACAAATCTGGGAATGGAATACAGCTCAGGAATCCTAGTCCACTAAACCCTATATAATCTCCTCATAATTACAGAATGATTAGTATGTTACATAAAGTATGTAACCCCATTGCCTACATGTTTAAAACTGTGTTTCAGGTCTAAATTATCTGGTGATCAGTGTCTATGAAAGTAAAATAACACGTTCAGAAAAAGCAGAGGGACACGTGGGTGGCTCAGTTGATTAAGCATCTGACTCTTGGTTTTGGCTCAGGTTTCAATCTCAGGGTTGTGAGATCAAGCCCCACATGGGGCTCTGTGCTGGGCATGGAGCCTGCTTAAGAATCTCTTTCTCCTTCTTCCCTCCCCCTGCTTAAAATTAAAAAAAAAAAAAAAAAAAAATTTTTTTTGAAAAAGCAGCAGAGGTCAAGTTCCTTTAATTGTCTTATATTTTGCTCTATAATTACTGAATAATGGGCTTTTCCTCAGAATTTCTATTGGAGTACTTTGTAGTTACTGAGTCAAAGTTACCTATGTAATTATCCTGGAATAGAGATCTTATACTGAGATAGGAAACAAAACAAAACAAGTGTATTACATTAAGAAGTAGATATCATTGCCCTTCCTGGAATGCACTGCCCTCCCTTTGCTAATTAGGCATGTCTGTGGCTGGTCACCAGACCGTGTTCTACACGCAGCCCTCCCCTGGCACGATGCCTCTGAACATCACTGACGACATTCACTGCACTACATGGTAGCAAACACCTGTAGTAAGTGTATCTCTGTATTTTACTCCCTCCTGAGGCTGTGCGTTCTTTCAGAAAAGGAACTTTCCATTTTTTTACATTCTTGACGTCCGGCAAACAGCAGAGGATTAATGATTGCAGAAGTGTGTGTGAGGGGAGAGCTACTGGAAAAAACCTACCAGGTGATCATAAAGACTAGAGTTGGCAAACCAAAGCCCGCCAGCTAAGAAAGGTTTTTTACATTTTAAAATGGTGATATAAGTATCTACATAAGCCTGTAATTTTTATTTTCTGGTCCTTTGGGGAAACATCTGCTGATTCCTGATATACATACGGTATTTCATAGTCTTAGGACACGAACAATAAACAACCAAAGGTTATAACCTAGTATTAGAAAGTACCAAGAATAATTACTAAGTTCATGAATTGGAGAAACTGTTTTAAGGTGATGCAGTCTCTCAAGCAGAATGAATATTCACAAATCATCGGTGGTAAGACTGCTTTCTGAAAGAAAATGTAAATA
Organism: Meles meles; assembly: GCF_922984935.1. Classification (NCBI taxonomy): domain Eukaryota; kingdom Metazoa; phylum Chordata; class Mammalia; order Carnivora; family Mustelidae; genus Meles; species Meles meles. Next base: position 17,394,185 of record NC_060070.1, read on the forward strand.
CCTCTGGGTAGTTTTTCATCACAGCAGAGCCCCAGGCATGGGGCTTGCCGCTCAGTTATTCTCTGGCTTGGGTCCTCGAACAGCCTATTCTACCGGGCCAGAAGAGGGTTCTCCTTGCTAAAACAAATCTATGTTTTATGCCTTTGCCATTATCTTTATGATTCTGGTAGACTTTTCAGTCTCCGAATAAAACGTTTTCAGGCCCACTTGGTCTGCTTGTTAACAGAGCGACAGCACGGGTCACCGCAAGATCCCCTGCTGAAAGCCAACGGCTGGTAATATTTTCCTGGTTAATGTCAGAGGAAGTCGAAAGATCCAAGAAATGCACATGATGACATGATGAAATCATCAGAAGGACCTAAAAAGTGTGAAGCCTGGGGTGAATAAAGGCACTATTGCCGAAGCACAGCCTTACAAATGAGCTGCGTGAGAAACAAGGATGTTTTCCTTGGTACAGCAAGGTAAAGATGCTTCCAGGTAAAACCTGGGACCGGTTTTAGGGGCTAGCTTCAAAGAGATACACTGTAACTTTCGTCTCAGAGAGTTTTTAGATGTATTTGCCAGGCACGTAACCATCTAAAAAGGTTTTGTTTTCACCAGAGGAAGCAGGCCCACTGATGATTCTGACTTGAAACCTTTTGCCTCGGCTGGAAAAAATGAGAACTAAAACAGGATAGCTTGGGGCAAAGCAGACTTAGAGAAGTGACAATGCTGACGGCTTTTTAAAACAGTTACCACTGGGGCGCCTGGGTGGCTCAGTGGGTCAAGCAGCTCGCTCTGGTTTCAGCTTGGGTCATGATCTCAGGGTCGCGCAACAGAGCCCCTTGTCCGGCTCCACACTGGGCCTGGAGCCTCCTTGGGATTCTCTTTTTCCCTCTCCTTCTGCCACCCTCCCCGCTCGTACTTTCTCTCAAAACAAAACAAAACAAAAAAGTTACTATGGATTTTTCTAGCTTGGAGGCACACAGAGATCAGAAACAGTAACAGGAACAAAGGAGCTAGATATTATAGGGTACATTTAGTACCAAAGTCTTAAAAAGACAAAAAACCTGCCTCCCACTGAGGACTCAAGTGTTCAAACAGAACTTTCACTGTGTTTCTTCTTCTTTTTTAAAGATTTAATTTATTTATTTGACAGAGATCACAAGTAGGCAGAGAGGCAGGCAGAGAGAAAGGGAGAAGCAGGCTCCCTGCTGAGCAGAGAGACCGATTTGGGGCTCGATCCTAGGACCCTGGGATCATGACCTGAGCCGAAGGCAGAGGCTTTAACCTACGAGCCACCCAGGCGCCCCCACTGTGTTTCTTCTAACCTGGTCCTTCTCCTGAAGCGCACAGCTGCAAAGAATGGTCAGACAGCATGGGCGTACATACACGCTACACTGAGTTCAGCTCCCAAATGAACATAATCAATTTGTGATGGGAAGGCAGCCCCCTGGCTAAAATAATCCATTATGGGACAGAAAGGAGAGGAAGCCTGGGGACACCTAACACGGGTGGCAGCCTATATCTGGGCGGGCAGGCTCTCAGGGAGAAACAGTGGGAACCCGGGAAGGGTTCACCTGCGAGGTTCACCGAGTACGGACGGCTTCCAGAAAGCACTAGACTCTAGGCAGCACTCTTCACCTTCTCTGTTTTCTTCTGTAGCCTGATTCCTTTTCTTTCATTCTATCATCCTTCCGGTTTCGCTAACACTGCCAGTTTGTATCTTGGCTACTTTTCTGAACAAACCTATCATCCTACTAAGATGACAATCATATGTATTCTTTAAGCACTTAAGATAGGAGAATTTTAAAACCAAAAATCAAAAGCCAACTCTGCTGGGTTAACATGAAAAATCTTAAAAATCATGTTAAGGATTCAGTCTTTATGTATATCTAATACATATATTATTAAAGGCTTTTTCAAAAAAAGGTATTTTTCTTTAGGACGCAGTAAGTCTACAATAAACAAAACAAAACTTTTATTTCTGTGACCATGGATGCTACTGATGTTAATATGAAATGTAGGTAGAGAATTATTTTTCCCACTGGTCCCCAAAACACACAGTTCACCTACTGAGTGTGCACTTGGGGCCAGGCACTGTGTGGGCATCTGGAATACACCAGGATGGCTGGTTTCCTCCTGCAAGGAGGCCCCAGTGTTGAGGGGACACCAGGAACTGACGTGCAGTCCACAGGGTGCGGGGCGAGGCCGATGAGCAGGCTGCCAGGGCTGCTGGCGAGGATAAGGACTGCTTCTCCGGCAGGCAAGGGGAGCTCTCAGGAGAAGGCTGAGATTTAGTTTGGCCTTGGTCAGTGCGGGACATTCAGCCTGTGGGGAAGGAGAGGGGGAGCAACTCAGCAGAGAGCAGACGCAAAGGCAACTGAGCATGAACTTCAGGGAGGTCTGGGGCCGAGGATCCACGTGAACCCAAACAGGAGGCAAAACTTGCTCCTATTGTGCTAACAACAGGATGGATTTGAACTTACCCCCCTGTCCCCCCCCTCCCCAAACGTGGTGCATCTGCTCGGAAAGGAAAGTCTGCTGTCCAGCCTGTCCCACTCTTAACCTGAAGCTATTCCCTCAAAACGCATTTCTTCTCTGCTTTTCTCAATTCCACTTTGCTTTTGAGAGTCTGCTCAATTCCAACTTTTTTTAGTTTCTTTTGTCTCGCTTGAATATGCCCACCACTACATTCTTGTTCACACACTCCAACTCCTGTTCGTTCATTTATTTATTTTTAAAGATTGTATTTATTTATTTGACAGACAGAAATCACAAGTAGAGAGGCAGGCAGAGAGAGGGGGGGAAGCAGGCTCCCCGCTGAGCAGAGAGCCTGATGCGGGGCTTGATCCCAGGACCCTGGGATCATGACCTGATCTGAAGGCAGAGGCTTAAGCCGCTGAGCTACCTAGGCGCCCTTCATTTATTTTTTTGTACAGTTCACTCACTGCATCAGATTTCTACCTTCCCCTTCGCTCCATTAAGCAATTTTCTCTGAGCCATTATAGTGCTCGGAAATACAGTAACTGGATTCTAGAAACACAGAAATCATTCAATAAAGGTAATGCCATTAACACTTCTGCCAAGGAGGTTAGATACACTCATCTGAAATCTTAGTGAGTATACAGTATTATGTGGCTTAATAAAATAAACCATTTCTTAAGTAGTCAAAGGTAAACTTAATTTGTGCTCAATCTAAATGAGGCCTACTTATCATAAATTTTAGTGACTCTCAAGGCTAAGAGGTCTTAGGAGTAATATAAATGCTGATATGTATATTTAGTGTAGATCTTCAATCTCTCAGAGAACGAGGTACAAGTCTGCTCTAAGCAGAAAACATGTCTAGTTATTTAGGCAGAGATGCTACAGGTTTCCAGAAAACCTGAATAAAAGAACACTGTAAGAATCAAACTATTTACTGATGAAAAATTATATTCTGACTTTCTTTTGACCTAGAAAAAAAATCTGTTAAGAAAGCATATGACATAAATGACCAGACTATTTCTTTTTGAAAGGAAAGGTGCTGTCAACATAAATCCAGAGAACCCGAAAGCCTGGAATTACTCAATAATAACCAAGAAGGAAACATTCAAAATTCAATTTAAATGAGGCAAATATTTTACTCACAGTGTTTGGCAAATGTCAGCAATAAAAACTAAATGAACTATGAGCACTCAATGAAGAAAACTGTGAATGGAAGGAAATCTCACCAGACCTCTTAGATGACCAGGAGCAGCTTGGTTTCTCTGCAAACTAAGACAAACATTCTTCCTTCTAGATAAGAACTCCTTTTTAAACTACAAAAGGAGTTTAATTTAATGTCTCATGTCAGCAAATAAAATCATTTTAGAACAGAGTAGGAGGGAAGGAGAAAAGAATTCATGATTTGTAGATAACGTCATTAAATAAGAGCTGTTGGTATTGATTTAAGGAGAATGGCAATTCCATCCCTGCTGAAAAATCTTTGAAGGACAGGGCGCCTGGGTGGCTCAGTCGGTTGGGTGCCTGCCTTCGGCTCAGGTCATCACGGTTCCAGGGTCCTGGGATCGAGTCCTACAATAGGCTCCCTGCTCAGCGTGGAGCCTGCTTCTCTCTCTCCTCCTTGCTTGTGGTCTATCTCTCATTATCTCTCTCTTTCTCTCAAATAAATTTTTAAAAATCTAAAAAAAAAATCTTCGAAGGACAGAACAGTTTTGTACGGAGCAGACACACACACACACACACACACACACGATTTACAGGATGTGGTCCTGGGTGGCCCGGATCCAAATTGGACAGTCCTGATTGGAGTCTCAGTTGTATACTTGGTTGGTTGTTGGCTATGAAATGGTAATAAAAGAAGCCATCCCATAATGTTATTATGTGGATCAAACAGGACGATGAACGTGCACTCAGTACAGTGCTCCGCACACAGTGAACCCTCTCTGTTAACCACCCTAGCTTAAGCCCAGTCAGTCAGTCAACTGCGGAATGCTATGAGCCACAGTGCCTCACGGAACTGCCCTGCAAGGGTCCAAAACACAAGGTTTCCCTTATCAAAATGGCGCCCACCTTCAAAACACCTTTTAAAAAAACTGTAAAAGTTCTACTGAGGAGAAGGCAAGGCTGTCCCTCTTCTCACTTCCGAGACAAAACACAAAGTGGATGGGTTACTGCTCCACTGTTTATACTTCCTCACAGAGCTCGGGGCAGAGTCTTGGGGGCCACAAAACCCCACCTCCTCACTGCACAGATGGGACAACAAGGCCAGAGAGGTTGACTTGCCTATCACCAGACAAGGCGCTAACAGCATGACAGAATGAAAATCTTGGTGTCCTGATCCTTTCATTCCACATCCCTTACTGTCTAATTCCATGAACCTTCTTATTCCTTTACTAAGGTATTATAAAACCTCTTTGTAAAGATGTGAATGCAGTTCGTGCAAATAAATATTTCTCTTTTCAAACAAACACTTTTTTATAAAGTATTCTTCACATATAAAATCAGAATGAAGATGAAAACACAAATAGCTGGTTTATTCCTAAATAGGAGGAATCACTGTAGCTTTTTTTCCAATTTATTCCACGTAGTCAAGGAATTCCCTTTAGAAAACTAAATCCAGCAAGCCTGGACACTCTGTATGGCTGTGTGTAGGCTGTGGGGCTCCGGAGGGAAGAGCTCTTTACCTAGTATATTTCAACCTCCAGACAACAAGGAAATGATCTTTTTGTAGTAAAATGTCATTTTAAAATTATCTTATAATTACCTAATATAAGAAAATATTATCCTTTCCCAAATTTGAGACACTGTAGAGAAGTCTGAAGTTTTCTCTGACTACTATTCCCAAATTCGGTCCCTTCCCTTTGTTTGCCCTTAAGGAGTAACATTGTTGTCATTTTGGTGTATGCTTTTCCAAGTAATTTTTATAGATGTGCAAACACACATAGGTATTTCATATGCTGGTGTATACTTTTCTAATAAATTCTGATGAACTTACACACATGCATATATATTTTATAAAACAGGTTTTCAATCATTTGTTTTTTTACTCATTAGCATGATTTGGAGGTCAGCCACGTATTTACAGATGCGTTCTACTCATAATTCCTGAGCTCGTCCACACTCCTGCCATGCATTGTTCAAGTGGTTGGAGACATGGGAATGAACAAAAGCCAAGCTTCTGCCCTCACGGAGCTTATATTCTAGAGATATTTCATTTTTCTTAACCATGGCATAGTAGTCTGTGAATGAACTTCCTACAGATGGCTAGGCCAGTCCTTTTTTTTTTTTTTTTTTTTAAAGAAGAGCTTTTAATTTATTTGAGAGAGAGAGAGAGAATGAGAGAGAAAGCAAGAACCAGGAGAGGGAGAGGGAGAAGCAGACTCCCCACAAATCAGGGAGACCAAAGCGGGGTTTGATCTGATGATCCTGGGATCATGATCTGAGCCGAGGGCAGATGCTTAACTGACTGAGCCATCCAGGGGCCCTAAAATTCTAGGGTAAACATCACTGCATATGATTTCTTGTGCTCAAGTTGAGTATTTATTTAGGGCCTGTACCTACAAATGAGACTGCTCAGTCATTGCAGATGTACACTTCTATTTTTTTAACGTTTACTTACTTCAGTAATCTCTACATCCAACATGGGGCTCGAACTCACAACCCGATCAAGAATTGCACGTTTTTCCGACTGAGCCAACCAGCTGCCTCTGTACACTTCTAACTCTGATACATCGAGTTTCCCTCGAGAGTAGTTACCACACTTCAGCCATGCAGTATGTGAATATCCTTACACCACTCTCACGACAGCATATTCTGGGACACAATTTCTGCCAATCCACTAGATGCAAATGGGCCGCCACTTATTACACCCTGCATTTTCCTGACTCAAAGTACAGCATCTTTCTGTATCTTTGTTAGTCATCATCTTTCATTCCTTTTGCATTTTTTAAAACATTTTATTTATTTGACAGAGAGAGATCACAAGTAGGCAGAGAGGCAGGCAGAGAGAGAGGAGGAAGCAGGCTCCCCAACGAGCAGAGAGCCCGACGCGGGGTTCAATCCCAGGACCCTGAGATCATGACCTGAGCTGAAGGCAGAGGCTTTAACCCACTGAGCCACCCAGGCGCCCCTCCTTTTGCATCTCTATAACATACTAAGTTGGGAGTGAAGCCTTCACCAAAAAAATGTTTGTTGAATTCAATTGGGTGAACTGAGAGCTATTTGTGTCAAATTACTTAAAATGAAAATTCACCAGACACAGTCTAAGAGCACTTGGCAAATTTCAGTATTATTAACTCAAGTATTTCTTAACCCACCAAAAGCCTTCAGGCTCACAGCTCTGCATCGTTCTCTCTCACCCAACTGTTTCCCTACAGGACCAAACTGCAATCATAGTGTGTCAAAGGTTACCGTCTTCAATGTGTTTTCCGAATGGCTCTATGGCAAGCTGGGAGTGGGAATATTTGATGTTCACTCTGTGTGTGTGTGTGTGTGTGTGTGTATAGGGTGTGTCTGTGGCCTAAAACTGTTAATCTAGATGTTTCCAACTAGCTTTTTCCAAAAGCAAAATCATGATTATCAGTATAGATGTTAAGTGGTTCCCCCCCACTCCACAAAAAAATCCTGACCATCTCAAGTACTGGTGAGGATACTGAAAATATGAAGTATCGGGAACTCTCCTCTATTATACAAGGACTCTAAAAAAGTGTTTGGCAGTATCTACCCAAACTGAACATACAAACACTTATTAACTGGTAACGCAACGGTTCTACTTTTAGGTATAGATATGAGAAGAACATGAAAACAGGTATATAAGCATTATTTGTAATGGTCCCCAATTTAAATTTACCCAAATGTCTATCAACAGTTAAATAAATTGTCTAGAATGATTACATGAATTGTGGTATAATCACAAAAGTATCTTGTCCAATAATGAAAATCAATAATTACTGTTACATTCAATAATATGAATTATAGAAACACAATGTTGAAGAAGCCAGACATAAGAGCACACAGAGCCTAATTCTACCTAAATAAAGTTAAAGTTAAAAAAGTTAAAAAGTTAAAAGACAAAATTGGGGCACCTGGGTGGCTCAGAGGGTTAAAGCCTCTGCCTTCGGTTCAGGTCATGATCCCAGGGTCCTGGGATCGAGCCCCGCATCGGGCTCTCTCCTTGGTGGGGAGCCTGCTTCCTCCTCTCTCTCTCTCTCTCTGCCTGCCTCTCTGCCTACTTGTGATCTCTCTCTGTCGAATAAATAGATAAAATCTTTAAAAAAAAAAACAACAGACAAAATTAGTTTTTGCTGTTAGATGTTCCTACAGGCTAGGGGTATTGGCTGGAACGGAGCATGAGGAGGGCTTATGGGACTGAAAATATTCTATTAGCTGAATATATGTTCACGTTTAACAGTATTGACAACAGTAATTATAAAGAACTGACACAATGTTTTCATGACCATAACGATGAATTCAAGAAACTAAGTAGAAATAGGTGTGATGTTAGAAATTAAAGGGTCACATCAAAAGAGAATCTATGTAATGCAACATCAAAAGACTGTTTGGTATTAAAAAGCAAGCATTTGGTAACTTTAGTTTGTTCAAATTTACAGTAAGTAACATTTTAGATCAATTTCACTATTTCCTGTCTCTCAGCATAAAAAGTGTTTTTCTGATATCATAATCTGTGAAAGATAGTTATCTCTTAAACGTAAGTAAAAAGCATTTGTTTTAAGAAGTCAAAAGCTATGTTAGAAGACAAAAAAAAAGTTTCTGATGAGATAGCACCCCTACTTCTTTTCTGAATTTTTATATTACTCTTAGAACTATCTGTTACTTTTTGTCTTTTCTCATTCCTTGACATTTTCCAACCAAGGATCTGCTGGATAGTTAAGAAATGTCACTCTAATTTCTTCCACAGAGCTTCTAAATTTAGTTGTTCAAATGAACAAGAGTAATGACAACAGCTGTTGTCTTAATATTATAATGTTTCTCTGGAATGCATTATGAATTTATAACCACAGTTCTTCTTCTCCCTGACTGTAATCCCAGGATTCCACTGACTCTAATGGAAACATCAAGTTGACTGGATTTTTGTCGGGCTCTGTAAATATCACTCAATGCTGATTTAAAGTGTCATTGAACTTTGCAGGCATCAAATAACAGATTTGTATCTGTGAAAGAAAATAGCCCTTTGTTTTTAGAATTAAAGAAATAAACCTCTTGCCAATAATAATTTTCTGAAGGTTCAATCTCTTAAAGGTGTAATCAAGACATATGGATCACTGTCTTCTCATTTCTACCAAGAGGAGTATGGTGAACTACACTCAGTGATTTTTTTTTTTTTTTTTTTTACAGTAGCCCCTCCATCCACTGTGGAGCCCAGTGAGGGGACTGAACTCACGAAGCTGAGATCAAGACCTGAGCTTAGATCAACAGTCAGATGCTTAGCCAACCGGGCTATCCAGGTGCCCCTAAACTCAGTGAATTTTATAGTGTTGCTTGAAGATCTCACAGCTTTACATTTAAATGGGTCATAATTTAGAAGAAACTTTGTGCCTATTTGTATATTCCAAATAGCCTAAGCATAAGAAAAAAGGGTTCTGAAAAATAATTGTTCTCTAAAATGGCAAAGAATGGCCAAGTGTGCCCAAACAATGGCGAGAGGTAACTTACAAGAGCAACCCGCATCATGAAAGATCCCTCCACTGTCTAGACCCACGCTGTCTAACATGGTGGTTGTTAGCCACACGTAGCTATTTAAAGGAAAATTAACTAAAATTAAATCAAGTTTTATAGTCAGTTCCTGCAGCACCTCGGCCACACTACAAGTGCTCAACGGCCACATGTGGCTAGTGGCCACCACGCTGGGCAGCGCAGATACAGAACATTTCATCACTGAGGAAGTGCTCTTGGTTGGTACTCCTCTAGGTTAAATTCAGCCCACCATTCCTAAAATTATCAGTGGTGGCTGCATATAGCGACAGTGTGGCCTTGGATCAAAATAGCAAGCAAACATGATTTGGTCCAGAGAGAGCATTTTTTAAAAGTAAAAGTAATAATTATAACCATGAAACCATGCCAAGGCTGCAGTGTGGGCTAGAAGGGGAAACACTGCCCAGAATCAGATGGCTCAGGCCTTACACCTGTGTTTTGGCTGTGTGTCCTTGTCCTCACTGGTCAGATCGTGGCCATATGTTACCTTCCCTACTCCAGGGGTGGGGATGGACGACAAACAAGCCTAAATGAGGAGACGGCTTTGGAGAGTCATGAAGCACATGTCATCTATGTTATTATTTTTATGTAAAACACCCATTTTGGGTATCATCAGGTAACTAACTAAGGGAAAGGCTCACCTCATTGAGTTGAAAAGCACTACTGAGTTGATTCCATAGTCACTGGTCATATTAGGGAAAGCTGATTGGTTAATTTATTATCACTAAGAGATTGTTACCACTTTAGCGATTACAGAACACTGCTCTTTATATAACACAGTGCTTCTGAATTAGGTTTCTATAGTGTACCATATTCAAATGTACACTTACATACAGGGCTATATGTACAGAATGAATAAAACAATACTGTTTACTGAAATAAAGATGGTGGGACAACTTCCAGTTACATAGTTAAGTATCATGGGTAAAGCCGGGAAAGCAGGACTGTCACAGAAGAGACAGTTCTAGTTACTTACATGAAAATTGTTAATCCTCTAGTGAATTGTTCCTCCTCGGTTTTACCGTTCTGGAGGATCTCTCCCCCCCACCCCGCCTTCCATTCCTACTCGGTACAAAGCCGGTTGCATTACCTTGTTGGTAGATCTGTGTTTCCTTCCGCAGCTATAAAGGGGGGCTGCCATGGTACCTCCTCACTATAGAAACCAAAGAGGACCTTTTTTTTTTTTTTAAAAGATTTTATTTATTTACTTGACAGACAGAGATCACAAGTAGGCAGAGAGGCAGGCAGAGAGAGAGGAGGAAGCAGTTCCCTGCCGAGCAGAGAGCCAGATGTGGGGCTCGACCCCAGGACTCCGGGACCATGACCTGAGCTGAAGACAGAGGCTTTAACCCACTAAGTCAACCAGGCGCCCTCAAAGAGGACTTTCTAAACCTTGGATAGAAGCAAGTACCTGTGAGCTGTACCGGAAGCTGTTTTTCTGACCAGATGGAGGAAGAAAAGGGGCCACAGTGATCTCCTCATGAGAGAGAGTAAACCTGGTCTGCCATGGGATCAATGCCAACAAGGCGAAGAACTGCATGGGATACTCTTCAGCCGCCATGTTGGAAACCTAACTATTCCAAGCTAGGAGAAGATGAAGTATGATTGATAAAGGATGTTATACATCACCATGAGCATGAAGTTGGAGATGGACTCCATGAATAACCTTTAAAACTAAGGAAGACATATACTAGAGCTTGATGATGTATCTCCTGGATAAAATGACCATTGCTTATAAGAGGATCTTAATTTAGCTTTAGCTTCTTAAATAAACCTTGAACTTCTGAATAATTTTGGATTTACGGAAAAATTGCAAAGACAGTATCAAGTATTCTCATGTATCTTACCTACCTTTAACCTAACATTCCCTCCAGGATACCATATGACATTTAGTAGTCATGTCTACTTAGGCTCCTCTTGGCTGTGACAATTTCTCAGACTCTCCTTCCTTTTGATGACCTTGGCAGTTTTGAAGAATAGTAGTCAGCTTTTTTATAGAACATCCCTCAAATGAGACATATCTGATGTTTTTTTTCACGGTGGGACGGGGGTTATGGTTTTTTAGGCGGAACACCACAGAGGTTAGATGCCACTCTCAGGACACCACATCAAGGGTCCATCCTATCAATATGAGTTGAATTTGATCACCTGGTTGAGGCCATGTTATTCAGGTTTCTCCACTGTGAAGTTACCCTTGTGTCCCCACTTCCATACTGGACTCTCTGGAAGGAAGTCACTCCGTGTAGCCTACAACTAAGGAGTGAGGAGTTATATTTCATTACCTCGAAGGCAAAGGGTCTGCATAAATTATTTGGAATTCTTTTGCACCAGAAATTAGTTCCTCTTCCCCATTTATTTATTTGTTCGATCATTTACATCAGCATGACTCACTGATATTTGTTTTACACTTTGGGTTTTTGGGTTATAAGCCAACACCACTTTATTTTGTTCTCAAATTGTTCCAGCCTTGGACATGGGAAGCTGTTATTTGATTCCTGTGTCTCCCTGACACATCCTATCATCATTATCATCACCATCATTTTTTCAGCACCTCTTTGCTTTCAGACTCCAAAGCTACAAGATGTGACAGGGTTATCTCGTGTACTGCCTGCCGCAGTCCTCGAGTTAGACATTTCTCCAAAGAGTCCTGGTTCATCTGGCTGAAGAATGGGGTCAGAAACCAAGATCTGGGTGCTGGATGCTTTCTTTAATTTTTAAAGGTGCTTTCCAACATATACTTCTCTCATTTCCACAACCTTGTTCCTTAATTTTTTTTTTTTTTAAAGGGAGAGAGAGAAAGGGTGAGCAGGGGTGGGGAAGGGCAGAGAGAGGGAGAGAGGAATCTTAAGCAGACTCCATTCACACCCAGCGTGGAGCCCAACTTGGGGCTCAATCTCATGACCCAGAGATCATGACCGAAGCCAAAATCGAGTCAGACACTCAACCAGCTGGGCTATCTAGTGCCCCCACAACCTTTTTGACTAGTGGGTAAACTAAGGTTCACAGTAATTAAAGGGTTTGCTGAAGATCAAGGCTAATAAATAATGACAGTGTTGGGGAAAATCCAGTCTTTTTTTTTTTTAAGATTTTTTATTTGTTTATTTGACAGAGATTACAAGTAGCTGGAGAGGAAGGCAGAGAGAGGAGGAAGCAGGCTCCCAACTGAGCAGAGAGTCCAATGCGAGGCTCGATCCCAGGACCCTGGGATCATGACCTGAGCCGAAGGCAGAGGCTTTAACCCACTGAGCCACCCAGGTGCCCCAAAATTCAGTCTTTTGATGATAGCTCAGTGTCCTTCCACTACCTGATGTCTTGTAAATAAGGACATGGCATCAAAGACCAGACTGGAAAAAGGAAAGAAGATAGTCCTTTCAAGAAGAAAAACTTAGCAGGGATATCTGACAGATCCTCCTACTGATCTAGAAGAAATCGGTGGAGAGTCTGTCCTCTATAGAAAGAAGTCTTTAATGATGTTACAGCGGTGGTTCTCAACTGGGGTTGATTTTGTGACTCCCATCTGCCCCCTCTTGGAGATCTGGCAATGTCTAGAGACATTCTTGTTGGGTAGGGGCTGTGCTGCTAACTGGCATCCAGCAGACAGAGGCCAAGGATGTTGCCAAGCACCATACAACGTACACAGTGTCTCCCACAAAAAAGAATTTCTAGTTCAAAAGGACAATAGTGCTGAGGATGAGACCCTAGAGCCAGAAGAAGGACCACTGCCGGGGCTTCATCTAATTTTCACAGAGGTCTTTTTCTTTTTTTTTTTTTTTTTAAGATTTTTATTTATTTATTTATTTGATAGAAAAGAGAGAGAGAGAGTGTGTGTGGACAAAGAGGGGGAGCAGCAGAGGGAGAAGCAGGCTCCCTGCTGAGCAAAGAGCCTGATGTGGGCGCCATCCCGGGACCCTGGGATCACGTCCTGAGCTGAAGGCAGACACTCACCTGACCGAGACACCCAGGCGCCCCTTTTACAGAGTTTCTATTCTTGCTGAATTATTTCTCTTTCGGTGTCTATGAGAAATAACAAAAAACTGTCTGCTTCTGTAACCTTATAAGCCAGCCAATCCGAAGAAAAAGTCCCCCATTTTGGTTAAGGAAAATGGCTCACACTCAGTTATGACAGACTCCTCTGGGACAAACAGAAGGAGTCCACTTGAAAATAAGTTACTTCAGTTAAGTAGGACATGAAGAGAACAATAATCTTCCTCACGTAGGAGCAGAGTCACACGTAATCAGCCTGAAAAGGGAAGGCCTCTCTCCACGTAGCCATCACTACCTGGCCGCCCTGGCTGTGTCTTCTGGCTCAAGGACGCACTGAGCAGAACAGTCAGGTGGCCGTGGCAATCTGCCAACGGATGGGGGAACCTGACCAGCAAATGGCTGTAACCCAGAAACTGCTGTCCACTGCTCAGTGACCGCAATTTGGAGAGGAAGTGAGTGACTGTATCCCTGTTTGTTGATTAGTCAGTGACCACCCCGCAGTCTGACAGAAGAAAGAACCCTTTTGTTTATCAGGCTCTGTCTTGGAAGCTTTAGAGAAAGCTTGCTCCTTCCTACTACTAACAAGTCGATAAAGGACATTTTCTGAGCAAAGCTACGTGTGCCCTGGGGCCAGAGACTGCCACTGGCCTCTGGAAAAAAAAGTGCAGAGAAGCTGACTGGAGTAGTATAATTGAGGGGATCCTATTCTGGGAGCTTCTCCTGACACAGCCACACGCATGTGAAGTGCTCGATGCACTCGAGTGTTGGGCCCATGAGGCAACTGCTTGTCAGGAGCAGCGACAGAGAGAACCAGGGATGACTTCTAGGCTTTCTATGCGTCTGGCCCGGAGCAAAGTTGTCACATTGTCTCACCACATCCTCCAAACTAGCCTAGGACGGAAGCACCACTATCAGGTTCATTTTCATATGCAGAATTAAAAAGTAATCACGTCGACTGGCCAAAGCTCAACACCTGGGAAGTGGCAGAGCTGGTACTTGAACCTCTCATACTCCAACGTCGCAACTTGGTAACTTTGTCTTTGTATGACATCGTCCTTCAGCCTCATCACAGTCACTAAAATTATTAACCAGCACACCATGGCTGTTTGTTCTTAAGGCCTGTGCGGCAGAGGTGAAGGTAGCAGGGTCAAGAATGTTGAGAGTTGGGGCGCCTGGGTGGCTCAGTGGGTTAAGCCTCTGCCTTCGGCTCAGGTCATGATCCCAGGGTCCTGGGATCCAGCCCTGCATTGGGCTCTCTGCTCAGCGGGGAGCCTGCTTCCCCCTCTGTCTCTGCCTGCTGCTCTGCCTGCTTGTGATCTTTCTCTGTGTCAAATAAATAAATAAATAAAATCTTAAAAAAAAATGTTGAGGGTTATTCGACCCAGTTTTTTTTTTTTTAAGATTTTATTTATTTATTTGACAGGGAGAGAGAGAGATCACAAGTAGGCAGAGAGGCAGGCAGAGAGAGAAAGAGAGAGAGAGAGAGGGAAGCAGGCTCCCTGCCGAGCAGAGAGCCCGATGCGGGACTCGATCCCAGGACCCTGAGATCATGACCTGAGCCGAAGGCAGTGGCTTAACCCACTGAGCCTCCCAGGCGCCCTGACCCAGTTTTTCTAAGAATTAGCTTAGCTTTTCAAATCAGACAAGATGGTAACCGGAGAGCTAGTAGGGAAAAATGAAGCCCTTTCTGTGGGCTTTGTAAAAAGTCCAAAGACCTTCTAACCAAAGTTACAAGTGACCCCAGTGAGGGGAAATGTTGTCTGCGAATCTTGGTTTAGGACACACCCGACATCTGTGTCATTAACCAGGCAAAGCACACCAGTGCCCAGATGCCTCTGCAGGCTCATGCCTAGTCAGGCCCTAGACGGGGAGAGAAGACAGCAGAAGTGAGGAGGACAGCAGGCAAATTAAAAATGGGGAAAGAAGGTATGGACGGGAGACCCTGTCCTGCAGGAAGTTGACAAGACCCGACCTCCCACAACCCCGTGGCTCTGAGACTGTGGCTCTAACAAACACGACAGCTATATAAGAAAGCGAGGAGCCCCGAGAGACCGGGTCTGCTTTTCAGAGATGAGAGGGAAAAGAGCTTTTCTGGTGTTACCAGACAGGACTCTGGAGAAGACACAGCAACTCCATGTGAGGGACCCACCAATACCAGGGTAGAAGAGGGGCAGAATGGGAAGTACCCCTCCCTGCCTCATGAAGAATGGTGCCTGCTCAGGGTAAGCTCTGTGGAGTTGTTAGAACAAGGCCACACAAGCAGAAGAGGAGAAGTTGGAGAGACTGAGGCAGCATTCTTGAGCCTGCAGAACTGAAGGCAGCAAGTGTGTCCTAACCCAGAAAGTCAGCAACGTTGCTAAATCCTCACAAAAAGTCCCAGCAGACAGGGATACATGCTATTTTGTTAGGTGTTATGAAGCTACTGCTCTTGTTCCCCGACCTCAAGCATCCATATACTACAAGTGGACACAATTTTATATAATTTGCTAGTAAAATAAATACCTAATTGAAAAAACTATCTCTTCTAAATCAAGCTAATTGCCAATAGTGGGTTGGTTTATAGGCTGGGGAAGCATTTGGGAGATATGTAAGTATTGTGAAGTACAACAGGCTTAAATTTTGATTAACTGGTCTCTTCCCTTGAGAGGGGTGTGTGTGTGTGTGTCATGTTTTTAGAGCGATGCAAAAATATAAAGAAAAATTAAGGAATATAACTAACATATAGTAAATGACATATAAAACTGCCATATGTGGTTTTATGACAGCAAATGACAGTAAATGACAGTAAAAACTAACATATAGTAAATGACAAATGTGATTTTGTAAATACAAATAATCAGGTAGAAGTTTAATTCCTGAAAGCTGTTGTTGGATGATTTGAGGTCTAAGCCATCAAGGAAGTCGGACGCTTACAGGAATGTATGATCGGCAAGCAAAGGCAAACTGTCCTTTTGTGATACAAGCTGACTCCTGGAGGTAACATGAGGTCAGGAGATCCCAGGGACAACAAAATGTCAAGTTCAGACCCTTAACTACCCCACACAGCAGCCACAGTCTTACAGGAGGTGCTCAAAGAGTTACAGGGTTGGTGGATGGAAGGACGAATGAGTAGGTGAGCGAAATGCTTGTTAGCAAGTATGGCGAGAGCGTGGGGGACTCGCTCCCCATCTCCCCTCCAGCAGCCCTCAGTTTGTTTCCTGGAGTTCCGCATCTCTTACGGTTTGCCTCCCTCTCTGTTTTCATCTTATTTCATTCCTCCTTCCCTTTCTCTATGTTCATCTGTTTTGTTTCTTAATGTCCACACACGAGTGAAATCTTGGTATAAAATCCTGGTACAAGATGAGCCATTTTCAAAACAAGATACATTGTTTTACTGACTAACATACACCTGCACTGTGCATTGAGTTTGTTTTGCTTTATAGAAATTTACTATCTTGACATTTTGGTGCAAGATAACTGTTTCCACCGGTGATAGCAAAGTTAGCGTGACATGGGCTGACCCCAGGCTGGAAGGTAAAAAGGCTGCAGTGCCTAGTTTAAAAGTAGGACAAAGAAAGTCTGGAGGGACAGGCGAGAGGGATGACAGGGACGGAAGATGACCTCAGGCTCGGAGAACTACCCTGTGTCTTCTAGATTTGCGGGTGGGGTAACATACGCCACAGTATGCACCCAATGGGCTTTTGGCTGTCAGTACTGTTTTATTATTACTTTTTTCATGTTTGTATCAAAGCAATACGTGTACTTAGTAAAAATATTACTACCATTACCTAGAGTGACTTATAAGGAAAAACAATGGGCTCTATCCTACACCTGCCCCTCTTCAGTATTGCTCTGGAAGGTCATCATCTTTGGCCGCTTGTTTTTAACTTCCCCGATAATTTAGATTCACAAATCTAAATAATACAGTCATAGTTCTTAGTTCATAGGCCTCAGGCAACATCCACTGACTTCCAACTAAGAATGAAGATAAACTTAACTCACGTTACCCTTTATCGTCCTTCTCCCTGCTTATAATTTTTGTAGTTATACTTAACTTTATTCTTTTCTTTTTTTTTCCTTGGAGAGGGAGGGAGAGAGGGAAGTGGAAGGGGCAGAGAATGTAAGCAGGCTCTACACCCAGTGTGGAGCCCAACGCAGGGCTCAACGCGGGCCTTGATCTCACAACCCTGAGATCATAACCTGCGCCAAAATCAAGAGTTGGAAGCCTAACCAACTGAGCCACGCTGGTGCACCTAGTTTCAGTCTCTTACTGGTCACTTTTAACTTTAAATAATGCACTTCAAGCTCTGCCAGTTGTTCTATCAATTTTTAACACCCCATCCCATAACCTAGATGATTAGTGACTCTCCCTTCCCACCAAGTCACCAACTTCCTCCAGCATCCTAACTTCTGACCATCACCTTACTTTTTGTTTTCAAATGATCGACTCACCTTTCTATGCTTTGTTGTTGTTTCTAAAAATTAAAGGCAAATAACCTGTTTACTGTATTACGATGTACAAATATTGCTCATAGCAGAGACAAGTAATATGTTAGAAGGACATGTCTATTTCTAGAGGTCCATTTTTATGATCTGTCTTCAAAAAAGCACATTACTAGGATGAAGAAAATCGATTTACTTCTCTTAATTTTCATAAGTGTTCAAAATCACACCACCTTTTTGTTGTACTGTGACTCGGCCATGACATTGGGCACTCTTTTATCCAGAGTTCCTAACTGACTTCACTGTTTCACTATTTATCAAATCCTCAAAATTAAAAAAAAGATTTTATTTATTTGTCAGAGAGAGAGAGAGAGAGAGAGAAATTAGAGAGGAGCACAAGCAGGACGAGTGGCAGGCAGAGGGAGAAGCAGGTTCCCTGCTGAGCAAGGAGCCCGATGTGGGACTCTATCCCAGGACCCTGGGATCATGACCTGAGCCAAAGGCAGATGATTAAGACTGAGCCACCCACACATCCCAAATCCTCAAATTTTCGTATTAAAATTGTACATTTGGGTCCAACCCATAAAGATGAACACTTCAAGGTTTATTACAGCAGAATTAAAATTAAACTTCTGAGGGGGTGCATGGTGGCTCAGTTGAGCCTGACTCTTGATTTTAGGTCAGGTCATGATCTCAGGAGCCTAGGATCACGCTTCTCGGTGGGCTCAGTGCGGGACATGGAGCCTGCTTACGATTCTCTCTCTCCCTTTCCTGCTGCTTCTCTCTCTCAAAATAAGTGAGTAAATAAATAAATAAACAAGCTTTTGAAAATGCTATTTTGTTGTTAAATGCCTGAACGAAGATAAGCTTTTGTTCGGGTGTCCTTCGGCCCAGAGATGTATCCCATGTGCGTTAATGAGCCCCACTTAACCGGTACTTTGAGTTAATAAGAACTCTGCTTGTGCACACTGTTTCAGGCTCTCACCCCATGAAGGAAGCTATCTTTTCCATTTCACAAAGACAGCAGTTGAAGATTAGAGGGACTGGGAGATTTAGCCAAGATCAGAGAGCACGTCAGTGACAAGCTTCAGATTGGAAACCAAGTGTGTGTTTGTCAAAAGCCTGTGTTCTTTGCTTCTACCACCAGCTGCCCAACACATGAACTCTTTCTGCCTTTTGTTTCGAAGCCAAACATCATGGCTTTTTTTTTTTTTTTTAAGAGGTTTTGTTATCAATGACAACAGTCTTATGGAAGGAAAGATAGTACTCTCACTCTTTATTTATTACTAGATGCTTTGGGTTAGGGCTTTTGTAAATAAACCACGGGAAAAGCTGGCAGAACCAGGAGAAAAATACAAATAAACTAAAAGTCATTACACAAAGGGCTGCTATAATTACCAGCTGCAGAGTCAAGGAAGGCCAAAGATTCTAAGCACCGGGTTTCTCAAGTGACACCTGAGAGTCTGTAAGGCCCTGGGGTTAATACGTTCACCTTCAATAACGTAGCGTTTGGACAAAAAGGGACAGTGATCCCAATTACTCTCTGGCGAACCAAGTACATCTCACAACGAGCTTCTCAGGAACGACTCCAGATACTCACCCTAAAAGGTCAAGGGCAACCAGAGACCACTCAGGAGGACCGGGTCTCAAAATGCTGTGTGAGAAACGAGGGGAAGCAGGCTCGCCCTGTGAGAGTGTGAGCACAGAGAAGGTTTCAGCCTAGCTCCAGGAGACATGCTCTGAGAAACAAGGACACCTTCATGTTCGCACCAGACGCATTCTGGCCATTGGGCACTTCGCACTCTCAACACAGATACAAGGCAAGACCTGAAAATTAAATTTTGGAATTCTGAATTTCATATTTACTTTTAGGACACACAAGATACTCTTTCATGTTAAGATTTTATTTTTGACTTTACATCAAAAGGAAAAAAGTTCAGGAAAAAGGTTTTTATGAAGTTAAATACTAACAGAAATATAGAATCCACTTTGGGCAAAAAGGAATGTCCATTGGGGCCCCTGGGTGGCTCAGAGGGTTAAAGCCTCTGCCTTCGGTTCAGGTCATGATCCCAGGGTCCTGGGATCGAGCCCCGCATCGGGTTCTCTCCTTGGTGGAGAGCCTGCTTCCTCCTCTCTCTCTCTGCCTGCCTCTCTGCCTACTTGTGATCTCTCTCTGTCGAATAAATAGATAAAATCTTAAAAAAAAAAAAAGGAATGTCCATTTCAAGGTTTTTATTTGTATATGCTTAAACTCCAACCCCAGTTTTCTCTTTTTCAATTGATGTTGCGAGGGGAGGGGGAGATGTGTGTAACTCTCTAAAGTAGACATGCATTTTATAAGAATATGTGATTATATACAAAAAAGAGAATGATGCCTTTTCCTAAATAATATTAGCTGACATTTATTCAGAGCTCACTATAAGTTAGGCACTCTGCTTAATACATTATGCGCATTATCTTACAATAATATGACGTATCTCAATTTTAAATATCACCAAATGAAGATCTATAGGTGTTAATTAATTTGCCAAAGTCACACAGTTTAAGTCCAAACTCAAACTCATCTCTTAAATATCCCATACACCCCTACTCTCTACATACCTAATAAAGTGGATTGAAAGTCCATACGACAAATTCTTACCATGATATTAATGATTAAAAATTTATATCTGAGTAATGGGCAAAGGGTGATTAATTAAATGCATTTGATAAGCCCCAATTCTCATCCTCTGAATTTTTTTTTACCTCATTTTTATCCTGTCTAAAAAAAGGGGGGGGCAATCACTGTATCTCGCAAGTAGCCAAACTGATTTGAATATTTGAATTCATCTCTGATAATGTTTCCTGCTCTGTTGCTGATGACGAGAGAAACACACAATAAAAACCTGGCAGCCTGAAGGTTTAGGAAATACAAATATATACTGTGTATCAATATACATACTTTAAGGACATAGGTATTAGGAGGAACACCTCAGATTTTATTTTATTTTACCTTTTTTAAAAAAGATTTTATTTCTTTATTTGAGAGAAAGCAAGCTAGAGACCGAAGAAGAGGGAGAATCAGACTCCCCGCTGAGCAGGGAGCATGAGGTGGGACTCGATCCCAGGACCCCAGGATCATGACCTGAGCTGAAGGCACATGCTTAATGACTGAGCCACCCAGGCGCCTGAAACACCTCAAATTTTAGATGGTGAGTCCAGAAACTTTAAATAACCTACATTACACAACAACACTTCGACGATTTTGTAGATAATTTTTAGTAGTAGGAAGATTTTCTTTATAGGTAGTTTATACACAATTTTCCTACTGACTTCATTCCATATACTTGGCGGAACAATGCATAGTGAATAATGAAGATATGGTTGTTCCTATGGATGATTAATCATATACCTAAAAATTCTTTCGTGTCAGACAGTGATTACTGTAGGCTATTTCATCTTACCAACAAATAACGCATCTGTAAATACTTCCGAAGCTCCTACTAAGCAGAATTCACTTGCACTAAAAAACCCTTTTCTTTCCTTTGAACCTCCTCTCACTTTCCCCTTCCACAGGGAAACGGGCGCTAGGCACAGGAAGCCTGGTAGGGTTTTTTTGTTTACTTATAGTTAACATTTTTGGAAGACCTCCGATTCTCTTCCTTCCATATCACAGAGCAACTGATACAGAATCTGGGTCAGAAGCACAAATTCTTGCTACTTTCTTTACTGACTTTCAGGGCGAACCCATGTTAAATTGGTAGAAACACACCACATTTTTTTTTTTTTTAAGATTTTATTTATTTGACAGAGAGAGAGAGAGAGATCATAAGTAGGCACAGAGGCAGGCAAGAGAGAGAGGGGGAAGCAGGGAGCCCAACGTGGGGCTCGATCCCAGGACCCTGAGATCATGACCCGAGCCGAAGCCAGAGGCCTCAACCCACTGAGCCACCCAGGCGCCACAATGCACCATTTTTTAAAGCACATTTTCTCCTCGAGTAGCATTTAGTTCAGGAGTCCAGAGACTCAAGCCCTGCCCCTAGTTCTGACGCTCACTTGCTACGCACCCCTGGGGAAGTCACTGCAGGCCTCTGAGCCTCGGTTTCCTAAGTTAGAAAGCAGAGCTGCAGTCAGACAATTCCTCAAGGCCTGCCCATCTTGCGATTCTAGGAGCTCCATACACCGGTCTTTATAAATAGGGTTAACTACTAATGAGAGCCATGGAGAAGCTCCACACCCACCCGAGTGAAGCCCTTAAAAGAGCCCTGGTTCTGGGACCTTCTCAGGTTACTGAAATCCACCAGACCTGTCACTTGCTTCTCAGCAGAATGATTCTCTCCATCCCGTTTACGTACTGCACGATTCTGGCAGTTCGGCTGCCAGGGTTCCAGAGACTACATTTTTGGCAGTTTTGCTGGTCTAACGTCTTTCCTGTTTGATTTTATTCAAGACCCAATAAAGCAAGTAGTTGTGTAAAAGGGGAGGTAAAAGGCATGTTTACCGCCACAAACACTGTCATTTTTATTCCTCTTGACTTAAATTCAGCTGTGTAAAAAGAGCGCCTGACCTGACGCCGCCGGGGAGGGTTGTTTGTTTTCTCAAGATAAGGGCTCTACCTCCTTATCCCACCTCCTGTCTCCCTCACCGCCCTTCCCTCACCCAAATGACTACCCACACTTCCTTCTCTCTTTCTATATCCATCTACCAACAGAAGAACTTGCCTTCTCTTTCAGAATAAGAACCACCAGAAACTACTTCTTTACATCATGCGGCCATAACCTCATGTTTCAAGGAAAAGGACGGGATTTCACATGATAAGACAAGAAAAAAAAATAGGAAAATAATTTCTAAAAAGTCCTGTGTTGTCTCAGAGGAGGCTGACTTTGCTTGTTGAAAATGTGGTGAGATTGAAGTGTGTAAACCTGGCGATTCACAGACCTGTACCCCTGGGGATAAAAATACATTATATGTTTATTAAAAAAAAAAAATTTGGAAGGGGAGGCGAACCATAAGAGACTATGGACTCTGAAAAACAACCTGAGGGTTTTGAAGGGTCAGGGGTGGGAGGTTGGGGGAACAGGTGGTGGGTAATGGGGAGGGCACGTTTTGCATGGAGCACTGGGTGTTGTGCAAAAAGAATGAATACTGTTACGCTGAAAAAATAAATAAAATGGAAGAAAAAAAAAAAAAGAAAATGTGGTGAGAGGAAGAGGAGAAAATAAACAGAAGGCAGACTGGCTCCTGCATGCCAGGCCCTCCACACACCACGTCTCATCTCACATCCATCACAAGCTCTGTGTTTCATCCCACGGGACAGCTGGAAGTCCTGGGGTTGATGCAGGGAGATGAACTAATCTGCCCACGTTTCAACAGAGCTCGTGCAGTTTCCATGATATCATGCGGCTCACATTACTCGGCCGCTTTCTGAAAACCATGAAAAGAAGGACATGTAGTTCACTGAGATCAGTTTAAAAATCCTGTTTCCACAAAACTACCTCGGCAGTTCAAGAGAAAAAAATCTCAAAAGGCCCATGCATACATACAGCCTCGCGTCCGATCAAATGATTACATATTTCCTTTGAACGGATGCTAAGAAGCACCAGCCCTTAGCTAAGTTCACTGCTGTCGGCCCTTGCTTCTCTGGCCCCGCCTTCGGCCCATGAAGGGACTTCTGTGTCCACTCCTATTAAGGATACAGTTCTATTAAAACCATTTTCTTCACCCTCAGAACATTTTAGCATAGCCAACTATAAATATTTACTTTCACTTGACAAGCAAGAGCCTCTTGAAGGGAGAGGAAAACAGTCTGCAGAGCAGGTTTAAACTTTTGAACTTTCTTTCATCCACAAGAACTACAGGGAGTCTCGGAGTTTCCTTTCGGAGGCCGGCTCCATGTCACCCCGCACTCCCTCGCTGGTTTGCATGCTCATTCACGCATTCTTCTTCTTTATTTTTTTAAAAAATTTTATTTATTTGACAGAGACAGAGACAGATCACAAGTAGGCAGAGAGGCAGATGGTGGTGGTGGGGAAAGCAGGCTCCCCGCTGAGCAGAGAGCCTGATGGGGGCTCCATCCCAGGACCCTGAGATCATGACCTGAGCCGAAGGCAGAGGCTTAATCCACTGAGCCACCCAGGCGCCCCTCACACATTCTCCTTAATGTGCAAAGAAGCTGAAGTTCTTTTACAAAATGCTTACAAATAAGATGGAGATCTATAAGGAATAAACATCACGATCAAAAGAAATCAGAGTTGGGGCGCCTGGGTGGCTCAGTGGATTAAGCCGCTGCCTTCAGCTCAGGTCATGGTCTCAGGGTCCTGGGATCGAGCCCCGCGTCGAGCTCTCTGCTCCGCGGGGAGCCTACTTCCTCCTCTCTCTCTGCCTGCCTCACTGCCTACTTGTGATCTCTCTCTCTGTCAAATAAATAAAATAAAATCTTAAAAAAAAAAAGAAATCAGAGTAATATGTCAAGATGATGCAAGAAAGTGCAAATATACAGTGATACAGGGATTATGCATTAGTCACAAATTGGACTGAGCTTACTGGCACTCAAAATGGGGAAAGATAGACAGGTAGAGGATTACGCAATCCTAATGGTCTAAGAGAGAAGTAAGTCCTAATTAATGAACTGAGGTAAAAGCTCTCATCACAATTTAAACCTAAAAGAAATTTCCCAAGAGTCAAACTGAAAGGGAAGAATTCAAGCAGGTAAGGTTTCCTCAGCATCCTATTTCAACCAGATTTGTTTGATCTTTGGAAAAATCAACCTAATGACGGAAGGTCGAAGACTCTGCTGTCAGATGAAAATGAGGAAGGCTACAACTTCTAGGATACGTGAGGTCTGTTTTAAATAAGGTTCTAATACGTGAATCAGTGTAAATGTTCTATTTATCCACTGCAATTATAGACTCAGACTCCATGCTTTAAGATGATGGGGACACATAATTCTAAACAAATAAAACAAAAGAAAAAAAACAAGGTACTAGCTATGAAATGGGCATTATGCCCTTAACTCAGAATGTATAGGTGTTTTTTGAAAGAAGTTACTATAAAAAATACAAACATAAAGCAAAAAGCCCACAAAACTGCATTCTAGTGAAATATTATAAAGCAAACATTCGTGTGATCACTGACTAGGTCAAGAAATAAAATGCTTCCTGGAAACCCTCTAGCACCATGGCCAAAGTGGTTTCATGGTTCTCACATCTTTGCTTTTCTGGTTTTATCAGTTACCTACGTTCTAGTTTATCCCACTCTACAATTTATTACATAAAATTATATATTACATAAATTGAATCATAGGATACATACTTCTTGTATCTAGCTTTTCCTTTCTCTCATTAGGTTTTTAAAATTCATTCATATTGTTGGAATAGTTAGAATTTCTTGTTTCATTTTTGAATAGAATTCCACTCTATGATACATAACTTGTCAAATGCACTGGTTTCTTCTTCTTCTTCTTTTTTTAATTAACATATATTATTTGTCCCAGGGGTACAGGTCTGTGAATCATCAGGCTTACACATTTCACAGCACTCACCATAGCACATACCTTCCCCAGTGTCCATAACCCAACCACCCTTTCCATACCTCCCCTGCCCCTGGCAACCCTCAGTTTGTTTTGTGAGATTAAGAGTCTCTTATGGTTTGTCTCCCCGACGGATCCCATCTTGTTTCAATTTTTTCCCCTCCCACCCTGCCTATCAAATTTTTCGTATTAGAGAGATCATATGATAATTGTCTTTTTCTGACTGATTTATTTCGCTTGGTATAAAACCTTCTAGTTCCATCCAAGTTGTTGCAAATGGCAAGATTTCATTTCTCTTGATGGCTGCATAGTATTCCAGTGTGTGTGTGTGTGTGTGTGTGTGTGTGTGTGTGTGTGTATCTCACATCTTCTTTGTCCATTCCTCTGTTGATGGACATCTAGGTTCGTTCCATAGTTTGGCTATTGTTGACATTGCTGCTATAAACATTCGGGTGCACGTGCCCCTTTGAATCACTACATTTGTATCTCTGGCGTAAATCCCCAATAGTGCGATTGCTGGATCATAGGGTAGTTCTATTTTCAATTTTTTGAGGAACCTCCATACTGTTTTCCAGAGTGGCTGCACCAGCTTGCATTCCCACCAACACTGTAGGAGGGTTCCCCTTTCTCTGCATCCTTGCCAACATCTGTCATTTTCTGACTGGTTAATTTTAGCCATTCTGACTGGTGTGAGGTGGTATCTCAATTTGGTTTTGATTTGTATTTCCTTGATGGTTAATGATGATGAACATTTTTTCATGTGTCTGTTAGCCATTTGTATGTCTTCATCAGAGAAGTGTCTGTTCATGTCTTCTGCCCATTTTTTGACTTGATTATCTGTTTTTTGGGTGTTGAGTTTGAGAAGTTCTTTATAGACCTTGGATATCAGCCCTTTGTCCGTAGTGTCATTTGCAAATATTTTCTCCCATTCCGAAGGTTGCCTCTTTGTTTTGTTGACTATTTCCCTTGCTGTGCTGAAGCTTTTGATCTTGATGAAGTCCCAAAAGTTCATTTTTGCTTTTGTTTCCCTTGCCTTTGGAGATGTGTCCTGAAAGAAGCTGGCATGGCTGATGTCAAATCCTCCTCCAGGATTTTGATTGATTCCTGTTTCATATTAAGGTCGTTCATTCATTTTGAATTTATCTTTGTGTATTATCCCTTTTCCATTTTTTTAAAAAAAGATTTTATCTATTTATTTATTTTAGAGGTGGGAAGGGGCAGGAGGAGAGAGAGTCTTTAGCAGAGCCTGTACTGAGCGTGGAGCCTGGTGACTGGCTCAATCTCACACCCCTGAGATCATGACCTGAGCTGAAACCAAGCATCGGATGCTTAACCAACTGAGCCACCCAGGTACCCCTCTATTTTTTTTTTTTTTTTTTAAAGCTGGAAGTCTTCTATAAAGAGAAACTTTCCTGCATCAGCTATTCAGTTACCTTGCATTAGAATCTATAAAAGAGGGTGCCTGGGTGGCTCAGTCAGTTAAGCATCTGCCTTCAGCTCAGATCATGATCGCAGAGTCCTAGGATCGACTTCCAGCATCAGGCTTCCTGCTCAGCGGGAAGCCTGCTCCTCCCTTTTCCTCTGCCCCGCCCTCACCTTGTGCTCTCTCTTGCTCACCCTCTCTCTCAAATAAATAAAATATTAAAAAGAAAGAAGAATCTATAAAAGAGAAAGAAGATAGTTTCTTGATTCTTTCTTTTTGTCTACTATTTTCAGAGCTAGTTCCCTGTATCCCCAAAATGTGACCAACGAGACATTCTATTCCTTTAAGAAAATACTTAAAATACATCTTTTTCAGATGATCTCTATAATTAAAATAATATAAAGTAACCACCTAAGATAAAAAAATAAACATTATGCTTTGGATTAAATCCTCCCCAACTGTATACAAAACCTGACGGCATTTAGCATAAAAAACCCCAAGATTTTATTGGGCTTCTTGCTATTTTATGCAACTGGAGCTAGACTTCCCCAGGCTATCTCTATTTTTCTAACATTCGAATAATTGTGAACTTGCTTCAGAGGGATCACTGGCTAACCAACCCTTTAAGGTAAGAGGGATTTTCCCATCACATAAACAATCTTGTTAGCATTTATGTACATTCTCGTGTTTCCAAAAGAGAAAAAAAGATCATTCTAAGTAATCACAGGTGTGGCTGGAACAAACTGGGGCAAAGGTAGGTGTGTCTTGATCACATGAGAATCTTGTAACATGTATTGAGTTATTGTGGAAGCTGCTTTAGATTCCAGTCATCAAACTGCCAAATGCTCATGCAAAAGCTGTTTTCTGAAAGCCTTGGGGATGATTAAAACAATTTAATATCCACATGTTAAATTTTCTAAGAAGTCTTTGTGGTTGCCAATATACAAGGAAAAATGTGAATGCTAAATTGATTGCAGTTTTTAAAGGAAAGTATTAATACCTGATTAAAACAAAACAAAAAATAGAATGTCAAGGGGCACCGGGGTGGCTTAGTCAGTTAAGTGTCTGCTCTCGGCTCAAGTCATGATCCCAGGGTTCTGGAGTCAAGTCCCTAGGCAGGTTCCTGGCTCAATGATGAGCCTGCTTCTCCCTCTACCCCATGTTTGTACTCTATCTCTTTCACTCTCTCTCAAATTTTTAAAATAAAAATTTTTAAAAATCTTAAAAAAATTTTTCTCTAAAAATAAATTTTTTATAAAATAAATTTTTAAAAAATCTAAAAAAAAAGAATGTCAATCTTCATGCTAATGTAGTTCTCAGAGGAGTGTTTGACATTAACGGAGAAACACACACCCTCGAAAAATACTTACTGTATATTATTTCTGAAATAAATTGCTATCCCTGTCCTCACAGTCCTACTGCCTCAAGCTAAGTATCTGCACTGAATGCTAAATAAAGGAACTAAGGAAAACAGGATTAACATATATTTTTAAAAGATTTTATTTATTTATTTATTTGACGACAGAGATCACAAGTAGGCAGAAAGGCAGGCAGAGAGAGAGAGGAGAAGGCAGGCTCCCTGCGAGCAGAGAGCCAGATGCGGGGCTC
The DNA here is from genome assembly GCF_922984935.1 of Meles meles. Lineage (NCBI taxonomy): Eukaryota > Metazoa > Chordata > Mammalia > Carnivora > Mustelidae > Meles > Meles meles. The sequence continues at coordinate 17,422,303 of NC_060070.1, forward strand.
GATCCCAGGACCCTGAGATCAGGACCTGAGCCGAAGGGAGAGGCTTTAACCCACTGAGCCACCCAGGCACCCTAGGATTAACATATTTTATTTTACAATTTCACTTGCCTTGACTGTTTTAGGGCCAAGAAATAATCATTTGTGTAACCATAAAAATGAAGATTATGAACATCTTTTATTTCTACTACTGCTAATTAGCACTGCGCCCCCAGACACCTAGGAAAAAAGAACCGAAGAGCTGGAAGCGCATATATAGTCAGGAAAGTGTTGCTTTTTTTAATTACTTTTTTTAAAAAATTAACATATACTGTATTATTTGTTTCAGCGGTACGGTGATGTGATTCGTCAGTCTTACACAGTTCACAGCACTCACCATAGCACATACCCTCCCCAATGTCTGTCACTGCGCCGCCCCACCTTTCCCTGCCCCAGCAACCCTCAGTTTGTTTCCTGAGATTAAGAGGCTCTTATGGTTTGTCTCCCTCTTTGGTTTCGTCTTGTTTCATTTTTCCCTCCCATCCCCTATGCTCCTCTGCCTTGTTTCTCAAATTCCTCATATCAGTGAGATCATATGATAATTGTCTAAGAGAGCGTTGCTTAAGGCATGAGGATTTATAAAATGGACACTCAAACAGAAGATCTGTTGGGAGGGGCGCCTGGGTGGTTCAGTGGGTTAAAGCCTCTGCCTTCGGCTCAGGTCATGATCCCAGGGTCCTGGGACCGAGCTGCACAGGTCATGATCCCAGGGTCCTGGGACCGAGCTGCATCGGGCTCTCTGCTCGGCAGGGAGCCTGCTTCCCTTCCTCTCTCTCTGTCTGCCTCTCTGCCTACCTGTGATCTCTGTCTGTCAGATAAATAAATAAAATCTAAAAAAAAAAAAAAAAAGATCTGTTGGGAGCTACAGGCCATTTTTTGGTCTTCATCTGAATCTAGCCATGAGATTTTGTTTTTTGTTTTTGTTTTTGCCATTCTGGGATGCTCACATTTTTGGGTGGGGATCAATGAAGGAGTTTTATTGTTAGAGGGAGTCTGTTCTATTTTTCCAGAAGTGAGAAATTTTAGATTGTTCAATGAAATTATCTTTATTAATACCATGGTTGTTTGCCCTGGGGTTGAGAGGTTCAATTAGAGGTGGGAGCACTTGGTAACTTGCCTTCTGTGTACCGGAAGCACAAAAGACTCTGGGCAGTTAGCTTTCTACCTCACTGCAGTAATCTCTTTTTAAAACTGACCAAGGTTTCCACTGTCCAATTTCAGAATTTTTATATGTGGACATTAAAACATAGAGATGGCTATGGATTCATTCTATCCCTTCCAGGAATCAGGACAGGAAGACTTCAAGTTAAGGGTCAAGTAAGGAAAGTATCCTGAGTCTATACTCGGCTTGTTATAGAATCAGGAGTTTCAAGCAAATTCACTTTCGCTTAGATCTCATAAATTTAGGACAGGTTCTAACTGTACATACCACACACGCGCGTGCGCGCGCACGCACACACACACACACACACACATTCATTATTTATAAAACAATTTATAGAAACTAGAAACTGAGGTTAAAAAAGTTTCACTAAGTAAACTCACTGTGGTGAAAGATAATGTTTTTATACTGACAATAAAACTGATCTCCAAACTCTAAGGAGCTAGGACTTTTCTAGTAAAAGACAAAGCAAAATGTCCGTCTCTTTTCTCAGGAGAAAATACACAAATGGAATTTTAATGCCCTTGTACATGGTTATGTCGGAATACTAGGAAACATTTAGAACATTATTAATTACTTAGATTACTTAATAAATCTTACAAGATTTCACTGTATTTTATTTTTTTATTTTATTAAGATTTTATTTATTTATTTCAAAGACAGAGATCACAAGTAGGCAGAGAGGCAGAGAGAGGAGGAAGCAGTTTCCCTGCTGAGCAGAGAGCCCGATGCGGGGCTCAATCCCAGGACCCTGGGATCATGACCCAAGCCGAAGGCAGAGACTTTAACCCACTGAGCCACCCAGGCGCCCCTCAATGTATTTTAAAGTGTTATATTTCTTTTCCTATAAATATCTGGATATACTCCTTGAGTTAAAACACCTAAGGGCACCAACAAGCAAAATTCTATTCTACTGAATAGAATTTATAGTATTTTGTAAAGCAGATAAAATTTCAATGCAAAGGAAATCTCAGTCTCAAAGACTGTATGTTCTTTATGAGAAGCGTGTCTGATAGGACACTGTGAGGTGTAGACGGTAGGATAGGTCATAGTATATGTACTTATTTTAATCCCAACAGTATATCTGGCAAAGAATAGCAAACATTCTTGTTTAAGACAACTTAAAGAAATCACAGCATTTTAAATTTAGCAATAAAGTCCATATTTTAAAATTTTGTGTTATTAAAGAGGAAAGTTCATGAATATATTTTTAACCCACTTTACAATGAAATGGAATGGAAGGGATGGACAGTATTTAGGAAGTGGTGAGTTTTGATCACAGATTTAATAAAGTCTAGATCTTACAGTGACATCTGTCTTTGGATATGCTCTACCCAGCTTTTGTTTGTTTTTTTTTTTTTGTAAAGATTTTATTTATTTGAGAGAAAGAGGGACAGAGATATCAAGAAAGAGCATGAGTGGGGAGGAGAGGAAGAAGTAGACACCCCCTGAGCAGGGAGCCCAACATAGGCTCAATCCCAGAACCCTGGGATCATGGCCTGAGCGCAAGGCAGACACTTAATGACTGAGCCATCTAGGTGCTCCTCTACTCAGCTTCCTAACATCTGTAATGCTCTTAAAGTCTGTAACACCCATGAATGGAAAGCACAGCTAATTGAAAAGTATGTCATGAGTGATATAAATGAACATAATTTGCAGTGAAACTTAATTACTATTATTGAGAATTTGCTGGAAATGGAAAGCTCAGGTAATAAGACTTAATTTTTATAACTGTATGCATGAACTCATTTGGTGAGACACTACTAAATATCTACATTTAAACCATGTTATGTATTCTATTGTTAAGAAACTGCATTATAAATGAGAACTGCAGATTTTAGTTGTGGTACTCTAGACATTTTCTCAGCATACATGGGTCCCAGTATTCAACTCAGTAAGATAAGGAATTACATTAAAACTCTATCTAAATGGGGCACCTGGGTGGCTCAGTTGTTAAGCAGCTGCCTTCGGCTCAGGTCATGATCCCAGGGTCCTGGGATAGAGCCCTGCATCAGGCTCCCTGCTCAGCGGGAAGCCTGCTTCTCCCTCTCCTGCTTCTCTGGATTGTGTTCCTCTCTTACTATCTCTCTTTCTGTCAAATAAATAAATTCTTTAAAAATAAACTAAACTAAAATAAAATAAAATGGTATCTAAAGTTCCTATTAACCTTCTAAAATTATATGGGGGAAAAAAAGGTGTTTTCAAATGGGAAAGATGAAAAACATAGAATAATACAAAAAGAAATTTGTAAAAAAAAAAAAGAAATTTATACTACTATCAGTTTATTAGTCAACTACTATAGAAAAGTTAATGACTTTTACTAGTATTTAAGTCTCTAACAGAAATGTGTTTTTATGCTTCCTTTTTAGTGTATCGATATTTTGAAATAAAGTTGAAAACATGTGGAAAAAAAGGTTGGTTATGGTTTTAAATTGAACTATAAGTACTGGTTAAGGAAATCTGTATATTATGTAAAAAGATTTCACTATTCTGGGGTTTTCTTTGCATGTTATTACTTAAAGTGAAAAGCTCTAAGAAGCAATTCAGAGAATCTACCACATATGAGTTGACAGGGAGAAAAAGCAGTATTAGAACCAGTGAAGCAAACCAAGTAGGCGGTGAAGACTGGGAGTTTTTTTTTACTTTTCTCAAGGGATGAGAATGGGTCATGAACTTCTACAATTCCTACTAGCTTTGATCCTTAACAAGTTGAGAATAGTTAATGGGATGGGGAAGTATTCTGTAGCGTATGTACAGTCTCTTATGCAAACAAATCTTTAAATGTATCTTACTATGTCTTTAAAAAAAAAAAAAGAGTGTTAGTGGGGCGCCTGGGTGGCTCAGTGGGTTAGGGCCTTTGCCTTCAGCTCGGGTCGTGGTCTCAGGGTCCTGGAATCAAGACCCGCATGGGGCTCTCTGCTTAGCGGGGAGCCTGCTTCCCCCTCTTTCTCTGCCTGCCTCTCTGCCGACTTGTGATCTCTCTCTGTGTCAAATAAATAAATAAAAATCTTAAAAAATATTTAAAAAGTGTTATCATACAAATTCACACACACACATGTTAATTACTAAATTATCACTTTCAAGAAATATTTTGGAATTTCCATTCCCGGGGAAGTAGCAAGTGAAAGATGAAAGTTTCCAGACAGAAAGGCAGGGACAGAAGACAGGCATAGTTTCAATTAGTTCTTGTTAGAATATAAATTCCACAAATGGGCAAAAAAAAAAAGCATCTGATATTCTAACTCTAGACTTTTCCAATTTAAGAAAAAAAAAAATACTGTGCTTTATTTTACCAAAACCTAGGTAGTTCTTCCCAGTATATCCAGCTAGATATTCAATTCCCCCCTTTCCCAGAAACTGGGTTCTGGTGTTTTCTTCATCTGTTTATAAGCCGTGCATTCACATGGCTGCCAAGGTTGTCTTCTTCTGTATCTTAAGCTCTTGTGGGCTGAAATGTTATTATGTAGATTTTTCTTCTGCACAGTCCTTGGCAAGCCCCAAGTGTCACAATGGTAATGATGACATTGCATATTAGTGTCTCTAAAATTTGTGTCAGAACATATAAGTGAATCATACGAAAAGCCAAGATCTTGATTACTCTCTATTTCTAAATCAACTGTGGCAATGTTATCTTCATTCTCTATTTCAATTTCTTTAAAATTCCTTTTCTAAAAGTTTACTACATCTGAGAACTAATATGCATTTGCTCCTATAACTACTTCCAATACTTCCATTCCCAAAGCATCAGTACTGAACAGTTACAAGATTTTTCGGGGACAATGTTAATCATAAGCCCTCGGAAGAGTATATATAGGACAATCTATAAGAGTAATTTATAAGAGTAAAATACATCACTAAAATATAATTAATGACATCTTTTCTTAGATAAATACTCCTATGTAGAAAGTCAGAACAGCCCCAAAGGTATAAAATTCTGTTTTAAATAACCACTAGAAGATTATTATAGTCTCTAATAATTGCAGTTCTGTTTTGATTATACAGTTTATTTCAAGAAGTCAAATATGGAGCCAAAATTTCTAGTTGAGAATGTGCTTTGTTCAAAGTAGACCACGTCTTAACTCAGTTATGTGAATTAAATTATGGTTGTGACTTTTTTGTTAAAACAAATTCTTCCTCTAAAAGGGATATCACTTCTCTATACTTGTAATTACATATTTATGTCCAAAAAGAAATCTCAAGACTACTACTAAGATATATTAAAAAAAATTATAAATGCTTGAGAAATTCATTAACACTATGAGTACCTGTTAACAAAAGAAACACTATTTTATTATACTTCATGAGAGAACTTTGTGGTGAAAGTTCCCTCTTAAGCTGCACCATAATAATGTTTAGTATAGATCTAAGAGGATTCTAATGACATAATTTTCCTATAAGTAGTTCTTAAGAAAATATTCAAGGAAGGATAAACATAAAGCTATGATTCTGTTAACTTCCAAAGCTTAAGAATAACGTGACTAGCAAAAAGGGGATATGCCTTTAAAAAACAAAACCACCTCTTACATACACTTAAGTTAATATAAAGTAAGCAAAATCTAAAATAGAAATATTTCAGAATAAGTACAGTATAATCAATTAATTTTCTTTCTGACCTGGGAGATACTGATGATCAGTAAAACAATAGGGAAGTTGCAAAAAAAAAAAAAAAAATAGCCCAAATAAGGAGTAAATTCTCTCCTTTCACTAAGCCTGCTGTGCTTCGATCTGTGTGGTCCTTGCTCTTCCTGGAAACACTATAAACCCTGCACTGCTCATTCTTTAGAGAGCTTCTACCCAATTTTAGAAAGAAAACTGATTTTATGTTGTGCCATTAAACGCTAAGTAGGTATTTTCTAAGAATTCACAGAATCTGCAAATGACTATCTTCGTTTAGTGGAAAAAGTTTAGGCAGAATACAGGATATGGGACAGCTGAAAACTGAACAAGCAAGTTCTGCTTTTGGTCTGGATGAGGAAGGATATGGAAGATATTCCCTCTTGTCCAGAGGACAGCAAATCCCCAGGTAAACCTCAACAAAACACGTTTCTACAGAAATGTAAGTTAAATTATATGGTTTTTACATTTCTGTAAAATCCACGTAAGAGTTGTGAACACAGAGAAAAGTGAAAGAATGAAACAGGAAGAGGTCACTTTTGTTATCTTCGACCTGTGGTCAAACTTGGAAAAGTCCCCCTCTGGGGGACAGTTTGTCAGGCAAGAAACCAGACAGACTCTGGATATGTCTGTGGGTTCACTTGTCAGATTTCAATCTGGAAGGGCTCCGGATGCAAAGGCTCTGGTAAGTCTCTGGTAAGTCACTGTCCCACACATGGGAATTTTAAGCATCACTAGAGGTTGGGTCGAGAGGACGCACAGACTAGCTTACTTGTGGCAGTGTGCTGGGGGACAAGGCCCCTGCAGTCAAAGCTGGTAAGATGCAGCCTATGATTTTCTTTCTTTCTTTATTTTTTTAAAAGATTTTATTTATTTTTTGACAGACAGAGATCACAAGTAGATAGAGAGGCAGGCAGAGAGAGAGGAAGGGAAGAAGGCTCCCTGCTGAGCAGAGAGCCCGATGTGGGGCTCGATCCCCAGGACCCTGGGATCGTGATCTGAGCCAAAGGCAGAGGCTTAACCCACTGAGCCACCCAGGTGCTCTGCAGCCTACGATTTTAAAAATGACACAAGCCACATGGGGGACAGCATGTGAATCTGAGGTAGCTGAGAACACCTGACCCAATGGCTCTTTGCACTCACTTGCAAAGCAGTCCCTCAGGCCTACCCCAGGTAGTCATAGCAAGACTGGGGAACACACTGGGTACCTGAGAGAGCCCCCACACTGGTGTACATTTTATTGTGTATAAAGTATATCTCAATAAAATTAAAATTCTAAAGCCTATAAACTATACCGATTCCTCAATTTTTCAAACAAATAGATAATCTTACTCATGGAAATATTCTCTATCCCTCATAAGTAATTATGGCGCTCATGTAATAATCTGACCATTAGGAAAAGATCAAAACAGTTTATTACAAAACATAACGCTTTCACATATATTTTTAAAACTACAGGAAACCTACGCTATTCTACCGTGGCTTCTGCAGAGATGATAAGCAGCAATATTAGTAATCCTGTTAGACTGAATTCACCGCGTCCTGGGTTCCCAGCAGGCTGCAAGCAGGTGGTAGAACTGGTAACTGAATGTCTCAGAAGAGAGCACAGCAAAAACAAAATAAAAAAAGTACGGTAGCGAGAAGCAGTCCATGTTTTATCTGGATGGAAACTCAAGATGGTTTTCATTAAAAAAAACAAAAACAAAAGAAAATAATAAAGATGCCAAAACTCTGTAGTCTGCCTACTTCTTCATTAAGTCGTTCTTCTTCACTACTTGTATCATGAAAACAAAGAAGAAGGACTACTTTATTCACTTAGCATTTGCATTCTGACATTTATAATCAGCGGTGAAAGTACCGTCAATCTCGTCACGGGCTTAATTGGAGTTGGATATTCCCATGAACATGCATACCATGTTTCGCCTTGGGAGAGAAGAAATGAATTAACACAAAAGAAAGTCCTTTAGCAGATCTATCTGATGTTTTTTAACAGAAAAATTCCAGGTAAGTATACTTCCCTTGTTCCAAGTATGGGAGTTTACTTCTCAATCCCCCAACCCCAAGTGTTGCCTGGACCCAGTGACTTGCTTCCAAAGCACAAAGCATGAAATGGGGAAAACCAGTAAGTCCACAGTCGAGAAAGCTGGCAGCTGCTATGTTGGTTGGCTAGGTAATCAAGGTGAACGTTGCCACTGATAATTACAGTGACAGCATGTATGTACCGGACACAATGCACCAAGAATATCTTTTCACCTCTGTAGGGGTCTAACCCACAACCCCAGCTGAGTCATGGGGAAAACATCAGATAAACCCAAATGGAGGGACATTTTACAAAACACTTGGCCAGTACTCCTCAAGACTGTCAGGGTCCTAGAAATAGGGAAAGACTAAGAAAATGCCATAGATCAAAAGAGACGAATAGTAAGACAGGAAGACCGAATGCAATGTGGAATCCTGGATGGGATCCTGGAAAAGCGTGTAAGTGGAAAACTCATGAAATCCAAGTGAAGACTTGAGTGTAATTCAGAGTAATGTTCCGAAGTTGAGTCTTGGTGTCAACAAATCAAAAAACGTGGCGCTATACAATGCGACCATTAGAAAAAACGGGATGAAGGCTATATAGGATCCCGCCATCTTCTTGTTGACATCTACCTGTCAATCTAGGGATTATTCCAGAACAAAGTTTACAAACCAACAACAATAGAAAATTCCTTTGAGAATTAACATGTCCAGGAGAAGAGGAGGCCAAGGGGGTCCTCTGACCTGTGTGTGGTTTTGAGGAGCACTTGCCATCACACAGCTTTTCTGCCCCTGTTGCTCAGACGGAACACCCCACAGGAATGAAGCTCACTGCTCTAACGAGCATGGACAGACGGCTCATCCCCTCATACCACAACGCTAGAATAGTCTTTCCTGTTATCCAAAAACCATGCAGCGGAAGGCACCTTCAGTGTTTTCCTTATTTCTCCACATCATCTGACCACCAGCCTAGAGGTGTACAGGCATTACGATCTCAGGCTGCTAAAGGCCGAAGTACCAATTTCCACTATTTTTAAATTTATTGTTCAAAGTTCCAATGTAGCCCTTTAAGAAAAAATTTTGAGAGCCCTGATGCGTATTTCAAGTGAGAGGCAAGAAGCTGCCTCCTGGACAAGTACGCAGTCGGTTTATCACTGAGACAGACATTGCTAGGGGCCAGTTTTGACACTTAAATATAGTGTTTTTAGTTATTTTTAGTATATTGTGTTGAATTTGTTCACATAATGGACTACAGAAAAAGACAGGAAGCATAAGGATGACAAATTTTGAACTTTTCTATGAATTGCATTTATCTGATCAAATTTCTTATGCAACAAATCAAGATACTGGTATATCACCAAAAAAATGTTAAAAGAAACAATATAAAGATAATCTTATCCTAACTGGTCATCCAAACCTGCAGTGAGAGATTGTAGAAAAGGGCTTGCAAATTGAACCCTGAAACATTTTTTCTTATCTTACTCTTTAGAAACCAACAGGAGAAAGAGTAGATTTTCCCAATGGTCAAAATCCAAGAACTCCAGGCATCCAAGGATGAAAAGTTTTTGACTATTTTTGTGTGCCTTAACACATAAAGAAACATAATAAAAACTTAAAATTTTCTCTATAAATAATTTTTATGTAATTAAACAGACTATATTACCTGTAATACGAGAAAACAAAATTTTTCTTTATAACTATAACTAAGGGTTATATTAAAATAACCCTTATATAATCTTTAATATGCTATATAATCATTACTTAGAAAAGTGTTCACAAATTTACAAAAGTCAGGAAATGCTCAGTCACCCTGATTACAGAGGGAAAAAACTGAAGCCCAAAACTTGTTTAAACTCCTACACAGTTTGGACAAAAGATACAGTGTTAGGACAAGAACCTAGCTCTCTTCCTCGCAATCATTCCACAATGTAACTTACTTCCTTTCTTTCTTCCCTTCTTTCTCTCTCTCCCTTTCTTTCTTTCAAGATTTTATTTATTTGTCAGAGAGAGAGAGAGCACAAGCAGGGGGAGCAGTAGGCAGAGAGACAAGCAGGCTCCCTGGTGAGCAAACAGCCCGATGTGGGGCTTGATTCCAGGACCCTGGGATCATGACCTGAGCTGAAGGCAGATACTTAATGGACTGAGCCACCCAGGCATCCCTCCACAGCATAATTTCTTCTTTAAGATACTGGAACCTTCTTCTGAGTGGCTATCCATCAACAAAATCCTTTCCACTATGCAAAGTAAGTCAGAAGATTCTCATCCTTGGACTTCCCTGGATATTGGAACTGGATTTAAAGGCAACTCTTTAAGCCCATCTTTAACCCCAAAACAAAGACTGTAGCAATAACCCATTTATACAAATGGGATTGTCCCAAGGCTCCTCATTGCATCCTGATTATCCAGCACAGCCTCACTGTTCCTACTACGGGAGGGAAGTGAAAAATTTAGAGTTCTGGAATAATCCTTACAATCCAAAATAAAACAGAAAACAGCAGAGAAAAGCAGAGGGGGTACAGGGGATCTCAGTGGGAAAATTCAGCCACTTCGAAGGTGGAATAAGTGGTCTTTCTGCATCATCGCTGCCCGATTCCAAGATTCCCCAGAACCTAGTTCTCGAGTTATAGGACATATGATTTTAACAAACATTTTGTAAGCACAGATCTGAAATCCTATTACTCTTATTTTAATAATCATCTTTACCACCACTAACACTTACAAAGCATGACTTGTTTTAGAGTGTATATTCCAAATTTCTGATATCTTGAGTGTAAGTGGCCTTTTGGAACAGTGTCTATTTGTAATTTCGGTCTCAAACCTCTTTCACAAAATAAAGCTCTTCTAAGCCGGGGGTGGGGGTGAACCCAACCAGCCCAAGCCTCGCATATTTATTTGATTTTACGATTTGTATTCTTTGTAAAATACTCTTGGCAAGTAATTAATAAATAAATAAAGTGACTGAAGCATTAAAATATGCAAAGCTGTAACAGTGATCATGATTGTATTAACTGTTCATTCACAAATGTATCAATTTATTTGACAGCAGTTTATTGAATACCTACTATCGGTCAAGTTTCATGCAGGGGATAAAAGCCAAAGATAAATGTTTCCGGCTTTTAGGGCTATTACAGGCTGGTAGAGAACGACAGCTCTGTGAACCACATTGAAAGAAGAGTGGCAGGGTAGTAAAAGGCCAAAATGAGGTCACAGAGGAGAAAGGCAGGGGTCAGCCACAGAATTGAGTGGGAAAACATCGGTGTCAGGAAGGGTCTCAGGGAAGGGGTGCGCCCTGAGTTGGAGTCTGAAAGACAACCTGGCCTTCGAAGATGATCGGGGGGGATGGGAGGAGAGCGAGAGCTTCCAAGCGGATCAGCTGAATGAAGTATGACTATAAAAACACCAGAAAACGGCAAGCAAGCAGCTTGGTCAAGCTGGATTTTGGGGAAGTGAGGTCGGGCCTCAGCTAGGGCCTACCTCTTGCTGAGAAACAGGGCTCTCTATTGCATAAAGAGTTCCTAAGAAAAATGAGTAAATAAATAAATAAATAAATAGTGCGTAATTGTTTCCGAAAATAGACTCTTCAGAATTTAAAGGTAACAACAAAATCAGTAAATGTAGTGGACTTATTACTTACTATGAATCAGGCACTTTATATACATCTCATATTTAAGTTTGTGTTCACAACCACTGTTGGAATACGAATTATTTCTATCAGAGAATGGCCGTTAGGTAGTTTGCCCCCATACACACCAGTTAAGTGGCAGGATGAAACTCAAACTCGGTTTAACTTAAACCTGTGTCCTAGGGACCTTCTCTGTTCATTAAAAAACAAGTAATAGGGGCACCTGGGTGGCTCAATGGGTTAAAGCCTCTGCCTTCGGCTTGGGTCATGATCCCTGGGTTCTGGGATCAAGCCCTGCATCCGGCTGTCTGCTCAGCAGGGAGCTTGCTCCCCCCCCCCCCCCCCCCCGCCTCTGCCTCTCTGCCTACTTATGATCTCTGTCTGTCAAATGAATAAATAAATTAAAAAAAACTTAAAAAAAAATTCACGGGTTTTTTCCCCCATGATCCTTTAATCAAAGGATCATATTAAACAAGTAATAAAAGTACATACATGTACACCATTATTTCTTCTTCTCATTCAGATCACACCCCCAACCATGGGGGGGGGCATGAAGTTATCTCTCTTGATTCCACATCACTCTAGCCACCATTCCCTTTCTCTTTGCTTTACAACAAAAACCAACAGAGCTGTCTACGCTGACCATATCCACTTCCTCACTTCCCACTCTTCTTTCAAACTAGTTTTCTTACTAAAGTGAACAGGAATCTGCCATGGACAATGTCAGTTGTGGCCTCCATATTGCTAATCCAGTGGCCAACTAACTGCCCTTACAGTACCTCAGAGCTCAACAGCTCACTGCTTTATCCTTTTAGCCCCAGGACACCATTTTCCCCTATTTTGTTGTTTTACTTTCCTCCTTCCTATATCTGCCCTTCTTCTCAGCTCCCCTACTGCCTCAAAGAATCTGACATGTTGAGCTGTCCCTCTCTCAGCCCTAGGTTTTTCTTCCAGTCTATAATTTGACTCAGAAGGCTAACGGGAGGGATGCCTGGGTGGCTCAGTCGGTTGAGCACCTGACCCTTGATTTCAGCTCAGGTCATGATCTCAGGGTCATCAGCGCTGTTGGGCTCTAGGCAGCATAACAAAAAATACTGGTTACAGCTACAGCACAAAGATTCAGCAAGTGGGTAAATTAATTATTTACATGACGTCAAGAAAATCTGACACAGTCATGATGTTGAAAAAAGGTCTTTGACAATTAAGACAGCCTATAATTCCTAGTATATCTTGACTTGGGGACAAAAAAGAACAAAAAAAAAACAATCATATGTGTAAATTGCCAAATCTGGATAGTTAGGAAAAAGGATGTGAACAAAAAAGGGAACAGGACCAAAGATTTGGTATGAAGTCTCTCTTTTGTCTTTACTGAAAAGGAAAGTTAAGTTTCTCTGGCTTTCAATAAGAATAAACACACAGCTGAGTTAATCTGAAAAAGGAGTAAGACAGAATAAAAATCAGTAAATACACTGTATATTTTTTAAAATATCACTGATCCCAAAAGAACGACTTTAAGACGCCAGTCTCCTGTGTTAACTTCCTCATGTTGCTGGTTAGTAGGTAGATATTCAAAGTAGTTTCCTTCTAAAATGCACACATCATTTAGGCTTATTAATCAAAACTACTGAAGGAATTGTTTTCTGAGCCATCCCAGTGCAACCGTTCATGCCAAGGTGTCATTCCATTCTTGCATGAACACAAATTGCCCAATTCCCACCCACATCTCAGAAAGTCACTGAGTGCTGGACAACAACAGAAATTTATTCTCTCCTGGAAATGAATCAGAAGGCAGACCATCCTTTAGTAGCCAGCATGTGATTCAGCACAGCTCTGTATAAAAAGTACAAAGTTCAAAAACGACCCCAAAACAGTTCTGGAAGGAGTGGATTGTTTTTACCCATCCTAGAATTCTTACTGGCAGTGTCTATGAACTTCTGCCCCTGAGTAACTGAAGAATACACCGGATGACAAACTAGGGACTTTTAAAGAGCCAACAACAAGCTTTTAGGGACCTTTTCAGCAAATACAGGTAGGAGAAATGCAAATGTATTGACAGTCGGTTGCTATGACCAATAATGTAATTGAATGCAAACTGGGGAACAAACGCGTGTTGTGATGGTTTGGGCAATCTCTCAGAAGAGATAATATAATGTGTTTATAGGAAATAGGATACTTTCTTTCCTGTGTCTTGTAAGATTGTAACTTTTTGTCTTCATTTTAAGCAATGGTTAAATTAAAAAGTGAACCCATTAAGAATGACATTTTTTTCTCCCTGGATGTGAATCACGAGAGGCCGGAGTAGGCAATTTCAACAGGAGGAAAGCATCCACGGAGATGCACCAAAACTGGAGTTTGAAATTTCCTGTCTCTTCAAGTGAGGCGTACTTTTTAAAAGCAGTCCCAGACCGGCACTCACTTCTGTAAAACAAAATGCCTCCCAACAACAGAAGAATCGGCGGTACCGGTACTGGTACCGGTCAGGACAGTTCCTCTGTAGTAAGAACTGCAGTGGGGCTCTGTGCACTCATCACAGCGAGCAAAAGAAGCTCCAAAGTCCTTGCAAGTCCAGAGGAATTGCCTTCTGAGCTCGGGGTGCCAGTGTGATGCTTTTCTCTCTAGGAATGGTTAGGTGTCAAACGGAAGATGGAAAAGAATGATGGGAAAGAAACGTGTAAAAAGGTGTAATGGAAATATGTGCTTTTTGCTTTTCTTAATGTTCTTAAAATGTCTGTGAGACATTTTGGTTTGGTACATTAAGAAAGCCGTGGGTCATCTAAAACATGCACAAATCCAGGGCCCCACGGCTTTCAGAAGGAGCCTCGATGGGTGGAGGTCGGGGGGCTGCTGGTCTTTACCCCCAGTTTTGGACTTCCCTCCGGAAAGCCCACCTGCCCCCTTCTGCCCGTCTTCATCAAGCTGATGGAAGTTTGAAGTCAAACTCTGAAGTCAGAGTTCAGTTTGACTGTTATACTTTGTTAAAAAAAAAAAAAATGGGCACAAATTTGAGGAGGATGTGGAGGAACCCTCTCTGTGGTTTCATATGCTTTTTGGTTACAGTCTATTGAAAAAGCAAACTTAAAAAAACGCAATTTCACACATACTTGATCTCCCTTGGGACTCAAATCTTTTCTGAGATTCATGTCAATATTTTTTTGAATTATAAGAAAAACCACTTTAAGACTTTGAGGCTGGCTTTTGGCGGATGGCTTTGTCAATGTAGTCTCAATCCTTGGAGCCTGTCCCCACGGTTCATTTCCTGCTGTCTGAGCTTCTGAGGTAGCAGGAAGGAATGAAACCAGTGTGGCAGTCCATGGATGTTATCTGTCTAGGGCTCCACTGACAAGAGTGGTCCTGCACAGTCTCACATCGTTACAGAAGCTTCCAGCACTGCAATTCATTCAAAAGATGGGGGAGTCCTCATTCTTAGACCACATGAATCAAGAAAACATGAGACAGAAGGAAAAGGGGCAAACATCGGAGATACCTCTAAGTAAAGGTTAGCTTTGTTTTCCCCATTCCCACCCCAAATAATCCAGGTAAATGTGCAGTCCAAAGCTGAATTCTCTTCCCTTCCTGTCTTTTCGGTAGAGGGAAGGTGGTGTTATGGCATGAGCATCCTTTGGCAAAGAGAAAAGAAAAAGAAAACAGAATGAACATGTCACGAGAAAAAATGCAGCAAGCCTCCTCCCGTGGAGAATGTGGCTCTCCATGGGTCAGGGGCTGGCTGCAGGGACCCGAGCCCTGGGAAGAGCACAGGGACGGAGGCAAGGGTTGTGTTGTGATAGAGGGTGGTGGGGGAGGTGGGTGGGAGAGGACTGGAAGCCAAAGTTACTGTTATCTCAGCTTTATTGTCTTCATATCCATAGCTTTTTTTCTCAGATTGTTTATTTATTGGACACACAGAGAGAGAGAAAGCAAGGGAGCAGCAGGCAGAGGAGAGGGAGAAGCAGGCTCCCCAATAAGCAAGGAGCCTGATGCAGGGCTTGATTCCAGGACCCTGGGATCATGAGCTGAGCTGAAGGCAGACACTCAACCGACTTAGCCACCCAGGCGCTCCCACAGATATCTTTGATGTAATTCTCAAACACAATTCTTATTTAAGATACAATGAATTTTAAAAGCAAATATTAAAAGAGCAGGATAAGGACAGCTGCAGTCATCCCACCTGACTTCTCTCTCCTGTCTCTCAACCTGATCAAATTCACCTTTCGAGGCAACTTTAAATTACCGTGACCTCCAGGAATGCTTCCTCATGCTCTCCCCATCCATTCCCAATTAGCAAATGTAATTTCTCTTCCTTTATTTCATCTGTGTTTTCTCTATGACCCCTTCCTTCCTACTCTGTACTATACATAGCTCAGTAATCCTTTAACAGATTATCCCAGATCCTTGAAGCGGTTAGATGATGTAAGGCAAGCATGAGTCTATGTTTTCTATCAATGCTTAAGAGCACTAGAAGCATATTAAATATTTGTACCCTTAACTGATCCAGAAGAAATAGTCCAATGCCATATTATATTCAGCTGGCCACGTATAACATCTATACACTCCTGTCAAAATGAAGTTCTAGTCTAATAGACTGATTTCAAATCTGCACAGGGAGTAAAAACAAACAAAAAGACAAGATGGTTGCAGGTTAAAAAAAAAATCCTGACTAATGTTCTACTTTTACCTCATAAGAAATACTGTTCTCGGGGCGCCTGGGTGGCTCAGTGGGTTAAAGCCTCTGCCTTCGGCTCAGGTCATGATCTCAGGGTTCTGGGATCGAGCCCCACATCGGGCTGTCTGCTCAGCGGGGAGCCTGATTCCTCCTCTCTCTCTTCCTGCCTCTCTGCTCACTTGTGATCTCTGTCTGTCAAATAGATAAATAAAATCTTAAAAAAAAAAAGAAATACTGTTCTCAAAACAATTCAATATTTTTCATCTCCAAGATGTGACAGCCCAGTCAAGAAATGTCATTGCCTCTGCTAGTATCTCCTAATTATTAATCCCGAAGCATAAACAGTCAAACATTGCTTTGTTTTTAGTTTGATGGGTGAAATGAAACAGGACAAATAAGGAACTGCTTAATTCCATCAAAAACACCCAAATATTTTTCAGAGAGGACCTCTCCCTTTCATAATTAAATTAACCTGTAAGTTTACCAAATAAACAACATGAACAGTACTTTCAAACTATTTTAACACTACCTCACTGTCCTACTATTTTTTTAAAAAAGCAAATACAAGGTTTTATGTATTTTTAAATCAACATTTTGCTGGAAGACTTAAAATAAGGTTGACATAAAAGTTCCAAAACACTAGCATGATCACCTGTAGCAAGGAGTACACCATGTCTGGGTGAATCTGTTGTCAGAGTTCAGGAAGAAAAAGTCAAAACCACGCCTGCCCAAGAAGAGAGTGTATTACCACGGACGGTATTAGGATAGAGAAATGGAAAGACAGATCAAGGCCTCACTGACAGCACGTTTTAATTTAGCCAAAAATATCATTTCAGGTATTTAGCTGTTTTGTTAAAATATTAAATGTGTTTTTCAACAATTTTAAAATTTCACGTTACAGTTAAATTTTAACACTGCCACGAAGTAACCAAAACCAAAATCAATACACTATTATGTTAACGGCATTCCAAGGGGAAAAATAATTACAAATCAATGTTGATTTGAGATCCAGATTTAAAAAAAGGATTTTATTCATTTATTTATTTGAGAGAGTGACAGAGAGAGCAAGTGCGCATGAGCAGGGGGCGGGGAAGGCAGGGAGTGGGAGGGACAAATGGATTCCCCACTGAGTGTGGAGCGACAAATGGATTCCCCACTGAGTGTGGAGCAGGACCTGACCCCACTGGGCTCCATCCCAGGACCCTGAGCCCATGGCGTAACCTGAAGTCCAGATGTTCAATCCACGGAGCCACCCAGGCTCCCCTGAGACCTACATTTAAACTTTTTTTTGGTCAATCACTTCAACTAATACATAACCAAAATAACCCTAGGAACATTCCCTTTAGACACCATGTCCTATTTTCAAAGATGCACCCGCAATTTCTGAAGGCAATGCATGTAACTTTACACTGAAATGGTACTTGGAAATTCTTCTGGCATTCAGTAAGGCCTATTATTAACCTGAATGTCATTTTGCCAAACTGCACTTCTGAGTATGTGCCTTCCAAAAAAATCCCACAGATGAGGCAAAGAAATCATCCTTTGACAATCAAAACTTTAGCTTACCAAAGCTTATTTGTCCCAAATAATAGCAAGTATTCAGGTCACTGTATAAGTCGTAACAAATAAAAATGACTAAAACAAGAAAGTTATTAGGTTGGACTACATGAAACGGCAGATGTTTGAGTTTTTGACATTCAAAAATGGTAATTTCCTATGGTTCAACTTCATAGACCATTCCTGAATCTTGACCAAAAACAGAGGCACTTATGACCAAGACTTGATTTGAGGAGACTTAAAAACTGGAAATGTCTTACACTGAAAATTTAAATGAAATATTATATTACCTATTCCATCATTTTGAACTCCAGCTGAGCAGAAACTCTATGAAACACTGTATTTAAGGAAAAAGCTTGTGTCCTCATCTGACAATAGATACTAGTTCTCTAAGAGAGTTAAATTCACCCCCAAGGGGTTTGTGAAATTTTTAGCACTGATGTTTGTGGGTATTCCACGCAAGGGCATGATTTTAAAATATACTGATCTTTTATACATCTCATCAAAATATACCTTATAAAGTATAGCTGAAATCACACAAGGTTATAATTTTTATTATGTTTTTAAGGGACAATTCTTAATTCCAATTAACCTATTTAGAGAGTAAGTCATTTATGTGTGTGCATATGTATGTATGCGTGTGTATGAATGTGTAAGCACATACACACATTTACACTTATATATCATTCTGTTAAATGTTACCTAGTAGGCTACTTCAAACGATTAAGATTTTACTTCTTTTCCAAAAGCAATGTAATTCAGCCATCTAGTGGTAAAGTATAAAGCAATCATTTCTCTGTATTTTATTATGCTATAAAAACAAGATATGTAGTACGGAGGAAAATTTTAAGTTTTTGAAATTTACTGTTTCTTTTCCCTGGTGACCTCACAGAGCCTAATCAAGGACTTAGAATCATTTTCTTAGTAGACCTTTAAAAAGTCATGTTCAAATATAAGGATGGCTAAGCATTAATTTTTAAGTTATTTTTATTATACCTTAATGAGCTATATAATTATAAAACATTCTACCAAAAATTCTATTACCTTAACAAATAAGGAAATTTGGTTCCTAAACTTGCTAACACAAGTCTTAATCAGATAGAAAATACAGTCTAGTGGGAATAAGTCATACATGTAAGTCATAGAAAGATGTCTTAAGTGCTATCCCAAGGCACTATGGGAGCAGAGAGAGAAAAATATTTAAGCCTAATTACTGCTTCCTGGAGGAGATGTTATTTGAGCTACACTCTGGAGATAAAACAGGGAATTCATAAATGGGCCGAGGGCTTTAGACACTGATCAATGAGTATTAACACAAAAAAACACATGGCACATTAAGAGAATAAGGTTACGTGTGGGGAGGAGAAACAGCCAGAGAAGGGTGGGAATGTGACTTACGACAGGCTATGCCATCCTGTGTTCTGTATCCTCTCTCGTGTCCTCAGTGTCTACTTAGATGGGTTCCTTCCACGTCCATGATTTTCAGACCAGATCTTTCCCTGGCACTCTATACTTACAAAAGTTGAATGAACAACTGAAGTTTAACAGACACTTCCAAGTTTACATGTTCAATGATATAACCACCATCTTTGAAAGTCTGTCTCATTTTCTTATACTTTGAATCTTTAATGGATGGAGCCATAAACCTCTAAGTGACCAAGCCCTAAAACCTCAAATTCATTCCTTTACCTCTACTCCCTGAAAAAAGGGACTATAAATTTAAGGTCCTGAAATTCTACCTCCTGAATATATTTTGTAAAAACCTAACTTCTCTATCCCCTCTGACTCTCCTTTTATGATCTCTTATGAGGATGATTTCAGTAGTCTCCTGATTCCTACCTCTTGGCATTTAGCAAGTTTCCAACAGGGTGCTGGGAATAAGGGTCTGGGGGAAAAGCACCCCATAAATCCATGGTGAATGAAGTTATGACAGTGAGCATTCGAGTAGCCCCTTCAGTACAAAGACGAGGACCAAACACAGGACCTTTAGGAATCTCGACATTCAAGGGATGAGCAAAGCAGAAAAAGGAAGTCAAGGAGTAAGACAAGTCGTCCAAGTTGGCAAGGAAACCAGGGAGAGAAGTAGTAAGAAAGCCAAGAGAAGAGTGAGTTTTGAGAAAGAATGATTTATGAAGTGGGATGTTTAGAAACATGGTAATATGACTACTGGAAACAGATCACTGGACTTATTAATGTCAGTTGGAGCTGCTGGTTGACCTTATCAAGAACAACAGAATGGTGCCATTGTAAAAGGAAACAGAAAAGCATGGAACAATCATCCAAGAAGTATGGCTGTGAAGGAAGAGAGGGAAAGAGGAAGATAGAAAGAACTGCAGGGCTGTCAGAAGGTTTTCCTTTCTATTTTATAACACTCCACGTTTTGAATATGGCAAAAGGCTTACACAAGGGTGTGGGGAAGACACGACAGGGAGGACACGGCAGACTGAGAGTCCCACGTGAGACGAAAGAGGATGAATCCAGTGTATAGGAGATGGACTGCTGGGAGGAAGAGTGCGGCAGCTCACCTGACATGGTAGTAGGATAATCACCATAACAGGTGAAATTAAAAGTAGAGGAGGAACAGCAGTTAGGAAACTTATCAAGTGCTTTCTCTTACGTTTGAAACAAACAGCGAAGAGATCTGTCTCCTGAGGAAGCAGGGACCAGGATGAAAGTTAAGCAGTAACGAAACAGAATAATCAAATGCTGTGTGCAACTTTGAGGTATCAAAACTCTAATCATTAACAGATGAAAAAGAAACAGCTCCTGTATTTTCCCACCATATATTCCCATTTCAAATCCTTAATGTCGCTTCACATTTGCCTTTCAGAAGTCAACCATACTGAACGTATAATGGAAATGAAGACAGTGCGTCCTTTTAAAGTAGCCTAGGAAATGCAAACCCCATCTCCTCCAAAATTTCCATTTCTCCTTCTCCTTTGTACGGAGTGGTGTACTGGAATCAACTAGGTCACTGTAATCCTCCATCTCAGTCAAAGAAGTATTATCTTAGTAAAATAAAATAGATGTTTTCAATAAAGTTGGCATCAATTACTCTCCAAATAACAAGTCCTTATAAAGCTTCAGGATCTAAAATAAATGCCTTGGTGTTGAAAAAAAAAAAAAACACCAAAATATTTGATGAGACAAAATTATCATTTTACAAATGTCTCAATAATTAGGAAAAGGGCTGCTATTATTTATAGGCTATACTGAATGATTTCATTATTGCTGCTTTTTTTCTTAAAGTTTTAAAGTATGATTTTAAAGCTGTTACTTATAGATACTTTATTCCTGTTATAAATGAAAGTAGGAATACAAAGTGATAATTTCTAACACACTACCCATAAGCCTAACCCAACTCGATATTGAATATCACATTTTTCAATATGTACTGTTTTCCTGGTAACATTCTGAATTTTAAAAGCATACCATGAGACCACATATAAATGATTTAAATTGAGTAGTACTATATAACAAACTTAAATAAGGAATAGTATGCAAATGCTCAATATATCAAGTAACTAAATGAATGAATAGAATGAAATTTTGCTCTACAAATAACTTCTAATCATACAATAATTTGCAGGGCATAAACCAAAAACGCTCTAAGTTAAAAACATTTAGGATTTTTCATCCTGTGTTATTTTAAGAAAAAGTTAGCCAAGAAAATGATATATAGTAAAAATGTATTTGCACGCATGAATGTGAGTTAAGATGGTGGAAGGCGCAGCAGAATGCACGACGCTCTGGGATGAGCCCCTTAACGAGGTGGGGAGAGAGGAGGAGAGCAGAGTGGATGGGGCAGGGCTGAAGGCAGCAGGAACGTGGGCTGGATAACAGCACAGAAGAAAAGGCTAGAAGGACTAAGCAGGTGATAAAAATTGCTATCAGGAGCTGCAAATTCTAATCCCTGAACAAATTTAGAGAGATGGTCAAGATTTCAATCAACAAAAGGCAATATTTTTAAGCGCCATAAAAACTGTAAATGTCATCTTACTCATTTATCAAAAACTATAAAACTGTGGGGTGCATGGGTGGCTCAGTAGATTTGAGTGTCCAATTCTTGGTTTGGCTCAGGTCATGGTCTCATGGGTCCTGGGATCAAGCCCCACCTCTGGCTCCGAGCTCAAGCTCAGTAGGGAGTCTCATTGAAGATTTTCTGCCTCTGCCCCTTCTCCTGGCACATGCTTGGATGCTCTGTCTCTCAAATAAATAAATCTTTAAAAAAAAAAACTGTAAAATCACATGTAATCTGTAATTGTTTCTACTTACAAAACTTAAATATCATAGTTCCTAAATCAGTTTATGTAATATGTAAATAAGAACACTGTATGTAATACATATAATTTTTTAAAGATTTATTTTTTTATTTGACAGAGAAGGAGAGACAGCACAAGTGGGGGGAATGGCAGGGAGACGGAGAAGCAGGCTTTTCACCCATCAGGGAGCCTGATGTGGGGCTCGATCCCAGGATCCTGGGATCATGATCTGGGCTGAAGGCAGAGGCTTAACAGACTGAGCCACCCAGGTGCCCCCATTACATTTAATTTTAAGTGACATTCCCAAACTCACATTTGATGTTTACTATATATAATACCCCAAGACTCTCCAGCCCCCTTACATTCAGATATTATATTCCATGACAAGAATATATGAAAGAGAGCAACAGTAGGTCACATCCAATAAAAGTAAGCTTACCAAATGTTGCTAGATTAATGCCCCAATCTCTAAAAATTCATATTTAAATATCACTTTTATCCATCTCCCTCCCTTCATCTATACCACACCCTTCTAGTCCAGGACACCATTTTGGGTTTTTTCCCCCCCTTAAAAAATTTTTTTTTATTTGAGTAGAGTTGACACACAATGTTACATTAGTTTCAGGTGAACCACCACACAGCGATCAACCTGTCTGTGCCTTATGCTGTGCTGACCACGTGTTATTACAATATCATTGACTACATTCCCTGTGCTGTGTCTTTCATTCCCACGACTTCATTCCACAGCTGGGAGTCTGTATTCCCCACTCCCCTTCACCTATTTTATCCAACCCCATTCTCCCCTCTGTCAACTATCAGTTTGTTCCCTGTATTTATAGCTCTGGATCTCCTTTTTGCCTATTTATTCTTCTGTTTTCTTTAGACTTTACATATGAGGGAAATCATATGGTATGTTTTTCTCAATCTGACTTATTTCACTTAACGTAATACCCTCTAGGTCCCATCCACGTTGTTGCAAATGGCAAGATCACATCCTTTTTATGTGTAATATTCCGTTTATGTTTATATATACATAAATAAAATATACACATATAGGTATTTAAAAACATCTTCCTTATCCGTCTACTGTTGGAACTTTAGATTGCTTCTGTAACTTCATTATTGTTAACAATGCAATAAACACAGAGGTGCATGTGTCTTTTTTAATTACTATTTTCATTTTTGGGGGCAAAAACCAATAGTGGAATTACTGGATCATATGGCATTTTTATTTTTAATTGTTTGAGGAACCTCACACTGTTTTCCATAGCAGCTGTACCAATTTTCATTCCCACCAACAGTGAATGAGGATGCCTCTTCCTCCATGTCCTTGCCAACACTTGTTATTGTTCTCTTTGATTTTAGTCATTCTGACATGTGTGAAGCTGGTATTCCACTGTGGTTTTGATCTGCATTTCCCTGATGATTAGTAAAGCTGAGAATCTTTCCGTATGTCTGCTGAACATCTGTAAGGATTTTCTTAACTGATCTCCCAGTGACTACTGATTCCCCGAAGTACTGCATATTGCAGCCAGCGTAATCTTTCAAAAACCACACCAACTAGGCTACTCTACTGCGAAAACCTTTTAAACCTTGACTTCATGGCCCTTGTAAAGGAGCAGACCGGGGAGATCTAGCTGCTATGCTTTAAGTCTCCTCACTCATGGCCTGTAAGCCTTCTTTCAGACCCTCTACCAGAATTTTGGGACAGTCCTCCAAGGGAGCTGTTATAGGAAAGGAAGTAAAGGTAAAATACTGTATCAACATATTCAACGGTCCTACCTGTGAGAGGGACTACTGGATTTTTTTTAAAAAAAGATTTTATTTATATATTTTGAGAGAGAGAGAATGAGCAAGGGGGAGAGGCAGAGGGAGAAGCAGGCTCCCCAAGGATCATGACCTGAGCCGAAAGCAGATGCTTACGCAACGAAGCCACCCAGGTGCCCTGGAATACTGGATTTTAGATTAAAAAGCCGTTAGTCCTAATCCTGATTCTTTATTTAACCCAGAATTTCTTCTAAATTTCCTTATCTCTGAAGAAAGAAAAGAGCCAGAAAGCTCTCTAAGGATCTTTAGGCTCCCGATTCTGTAACTGACCAGTTATTTTACACGGAGAGTCCAGATTCTAGGTTCAACCCTAATTCCTACACTTATGTGGTGCATCAACATTAGGTTCAACTGTTTTTTTTTGTTTTTTTTTTTAAAGATGTATTTGAGGGTGGCTGGCGGGAGGGTTGTGGAGAGGGTGGCTGGTTTATGGACACTGGGGGGGTATGTGCTATGGTGAGTGCTGTGAAATGTGTAAGCCTGAAGATTCACAGACCTGTATGCCTGGGGCTAATAATACATTATAGATTAATAATTAATTTAAAAAAAAAGAAAAAAAAAGATTTATGTGACAGAGAGAGTAAGGCATAGAGGGAGAGGGAGAGAGAATCCCAAGCAGACTCCCCACTGAGCAGGAGCCCGACACAGGGCCCGATATCACAACCCAGATCATGACCCAAGCCAAAATCAAGAGTTGGACACTCCACCGACTGAGCCACCCAGGAGCCCCTCAACTATTTTTAATTCAGTGTTTGCATGAGGAGGCCTAGGGGCTCTTTGGAAAATAACTATTTCTCCAATTTCAAGTCTAGCTTCCCTTTCCAACAGTTGTCCTCTGGTTTACCTTTGTTAAAACCAACAGTGCTATAGACTTCACTATTCAAACACCCCTGTTCGGAAAGTCCATCTCAGACTCAACTTATTTATCCTGCCGGAGTAACCTCTGAATAGGTCAGTGTTCTGTTAATACTGGCAAGGAAATAATTTAGAAGATTATAATCCTAAGAATGCCCCGTTAGTCTAGCAAAGAAACACACTGTCTATTCAATTTCCTGTCACGCACAGAGGGAAGAAGCACAAGTTAGTATATAGAAAGGCCTTATGCTGCTCCGAAACTTTGCAATGACGAACACAATTACATAAGCCATGGATTATGAAAAAGTTCTTAATTTAATATTTAGAAGTCACTGAGAGATGTAAATTGTGTGAATTTGCCAAACAGTATCACTACAACCTTCGGATTCTGAACCAAATGTGTAATCACCCCAAAATGTTCTGCCAGACAAAATATATTGAGAAATTTGTTGGTTTACTGACTACCGTGTTTACCCACGGATTATGTACCTACCTTATAATAAAGAAAAAAGAAAGTTAATAAACACATAAAATAGGCTAAAAATCCAAATGTCTAGGAGAGCCAGAGCAGCATGGTAAATTTCCATCACTTAAATTTTTAGTATGTTCTAGTGATTAAAAAACAAAAACAACAACAAAGGGTTGGCTTCTTAGAATAAGCTGTAATTTAGAAACTAGTGTCATGTAATATATATTTTATTGAAAATATTTATTTGGCTATGTCCTTATTTCTCCTGTTAACCTTTCATTTTGATTAATTTTAGAAATGACTGCCTGTAAAGTTAACCACTCAAAATATGGTTAAAAAAACTAAATGAGCCTCAAGTATATCTGAATGTTAAACATTATTTCTCTCATTTGTTTCTTCCTCATTGAGAAAAATGAAAAAAATTTCTCAGATTTTAGTTAGTAATGATTCTGTTACAGAACTATTTAGCTACTACTTTCTTAATACAAAATTGATGTACTGAAAAAATACATATAACAAATTCTGGCATTATCCTTAACAACTGTATTAATTAACATGCTAATTAACATTAATTAACTTTGAGAGGATAATGAAAATTGAATTCATAATGATAGTCCTAAGGCAATGAAAGATTTGGTAGTAGTAGCTGTAACAAACCAAACATACAAAAAAAACAAAAAAAACAAACAAAAAGCCAAGTTTAAGGATTCTAGTTGTCTACCTCTGTATTTAAGTGCTTAGAAAAGTATGTGCTTTGGATGGCATATACAGTAAACTGCAATGAAAAGAAAATCCTACATTACCAGATACAAAATTCTGGGCAAGTGTTTGCTGCTCCTTAATATTGTTGCATAAATGTTTAAAAGAAGGTGAGAAGGTACCAAGAACTCTATTTGATTACTTTACAAATATAACTTTTAATTCAGCTACACTACTGCTAAAAATAAAATCATACTCCAAATAGTAAGATAAACTGCTAACACCAATAAAAGTTCCAGAATAAAAATAAGTTACAGAAAAAAAAAACAATCCATTTTTACATGTTATAGGATAGAAAATACAGATTTGATTTTTAGATCATTGGCAACACCTAAAAGAAAGCTCTGAAATAGTATGAGTAGAGGATTATAACCTGGACTGATGAATGGATAAAGAAGATATGGTACATGGGGCGCCTGGGTGGCTCAGTCGTTAAGAGTCTGCCTTTGACTCAGGTCATGATCCCAGGGTCCTGGGATTGAGTCCCACATCGGGCTCCCTGCTCAACGGGAAGCCTGTTTCTCCCTCTCCCACTTCCCCTGCTTGTGTTCCCTCTCTCGCTGTGTCTTCTATCAGATTAAAAAGAAAAAAAAAAGATATGGTACACATATTCAAAGGAATATTACCCAGTCATCAAAAAGAATGAAATCTTGCCATTTGCAACAACACTTTATGCTATTATGCTAAGTGAAATAAGTCAGTCAGAGAAAGACAAATACCATATGATTTTACTCACATGTGAAATTTAAGAAACAAAATGGATGAACATATGGGAAGGAAAAAAAAAGAGAGGAGGCAAACCGTCTCTACGGTTTCTTAACTATCCAGAAAAAAACTGGGGGTTGCTGGAGGGGTGGGGGGTGGGGGGTGGGCTAAAATGGTGATGGGCATTAAGGAGGGCACTTGTTGTGATGAACACTTGGTGTTATCCCTAAGTGATGAATCACTAACATGGCAAATACATAAATATTGGGTTACAGAATGAAGAGGAAATAATAAGATAACACTGATTGGGATTTCCAATAAAATAACATAGGATCCATTTTACTATCGTAAGCGAGTGGGAAGCTTGTGACTTTATCCTGAAGTGATGATGTAACCAAACTCCCCACTAAGAGATGATAAAGAAAAAACTTTGCATTTTGGAAATCAGTATTCCTTTTTCACCCATAATTTGTTTAGTTTTTAAAGAATTTTACAGTGAAGAGCAACTGAATTCAAATCTTACAGTGTACATAATCCAAATATTTCATTGCCAATTCATTTCATCACATTTCATCTTTCAAAACCAATTCATTTGGAGACATTTAATAGTAAGCAGTTACCAATTGTCCTCTGTAACATAACAACACACTTTGTGGAGGGAGGGGAGATCCTGAAGAAGCTTCCAGTCTATTTTAATGCTTTAAACTCAAGGGAGCCTTTTATGCCCATAACTTTGCTCATGGATGAGATCTAAAAGGCATGCCACTTCTCACGTGTCAGTCCGATGTATGAACCAAATCTATGATTGCTTCATTCATTCCCTCCGAGAATATTTCAACATCATCCACTAACCGAATCCTTTCCCACAGATCTTGTCTCCACTGCTGGCAGCCAGCATATTTTGAAATAAACCCAGTAACTTTCAACAAAATTTTGCAGAGAACAGTCAGTACTGTCAGTCTAAGATCCTTGTTTAAAAAATCTCATTGTGAACTACATGCCAAACAGAAGTCTCATTCTCCATCATACGTATCTGTGGCGGGGATGGTGAACTAGCTCGAAGTCGTCAGGGACAAATGCCACTGGCTCACCACCCATGCTTTACTTTCTGTTGTCACACCCCGTCCCTTAAAGATTTTATCACTGTTGTGAAGTCAAGAAATAGTTGTCCCAAAGTCTGGGGTGCATTATGTATAAATTCTAAGAGTCCATTTACTAGTTTATTGGAAGTCAAGGTTTATTTAAATTAAATATACCCAAATATTTAAGTTCTAAACTTAGAATCTTATATTTAAAGTAGTATAGAAAACTAGGAAAGACAAGTTCAATAAACATATTTAGCAACTCAGTATAGGTGAATCCAAGTTGGTGCTCTCCTTTAAGTTAACATTTCAATGTTGTAGCAAGACTAAAGGTTCATGCTTTCTTTTTGTTATGACAAGAGATAGCAATTATATAAAGCTCCAGAAACCCAAATATCTAAATCCAAATCCAAAATGGCCAGTATTAATTCTGGATATCCTCATTACAAAAAAAAAAATTAATGACCATTTATTATTATGTGAAAAATTATAAAAAAATTATAAAAAAAGTCTCCTAATCTAATTTTTCCTCAAGTTACAACAAGGATTAAAACATTCCATGTACATCTACATTTTTTTTATTTTTCTTTTTTTAATTTATTTGACAGATCACAAGTAGGCAGAGAGGCAGGCAGAGAGAGAGAGGAGGACGCAGGCTCCCTGCTGAGCAAAGAGCCGGATGCAAGGCTCTATCCCAGGACTCTGAGATCATGACCTGAGCCAAAGGCAGATGCTTTAACCTACTGAGCCACCCAAGTGCCCCTATACCCACATTTTCATAAAATTTTAAAAATACCTTACTAATTGTTAAAGATTAAAATCTAATACAGGAAACATATCATGACCAAACACTATTACAAATTCAGCCATGTTATAATTAATGGCATTTACTAATCCTTCTTGATTTGATTATAATGGAATGAATTTTTTCAGTAAATAATTTATTTCCTAGCTTATCCATAAAATTATCTATTGTCTTTAAATATATATATTTATATATAAAATATATATTTATATTTCATATATATATATATATGAAAAATCAGATACCCAAATACGTAGTGCAGCAAAAGCCAAATTTATAGGCGTAACAAAATGGCACATTCCCACTTTTTTTTTTTTTAAGATTTTTATTTATTTATTTGACAGACAGAGAGAGATCACAAGTAGGCAGAGAGGCAGGCAGAGAGAGAGAGGAGGAAGCAGGTTCCCTGCTAAGCAGAGAGCCCGATGTGGGGCTCGATCCCAGGACCCTGAGATCATGACCTGAGCCGAAGGCAGAGGCTTAACCCACTGAGCCACCCAGGTGCCCCACATTCCCACTTCTTAACTCAACTACTCCTTCTGATGTTACCTATATTGGGGAAAACTCTTTCAAATTATTATCAATGACAAGGACAAATTTAATATGAGTAAGTATCAGGTATTTTGTTATTACTCCTAAAAATTATTCAAATGAATAAAATCCTGTCTCTAGGAATTTGACAGTAATAGCAAAATGTGTATGACAAAACCATAGTCTTTTCCAAATAAAATATAAATCATAATTTCTGCATTTTCATTGGCTAAATTTTCCCACCGTAATACACGGAGAACAGTTAATCCAGATATTTGGGGGCATTTGCTTGATTCCCATATATTCAGACTAACTCATATGAAGACTCTGGGACTTAAAAAACAAAGGGCTTTACAGCAAGAGTATCTCTCTTAGAGCTGGTAAATACAGGAGTTTGAATCTTCTGCTGTGTGAAGGCAGTTAATGAGAAATGAGAATAAATGAGAAAAGCAGTGCCAAATTACAGTTTTTAAGGGTGGACAAACACTGTACATTTATTTTTTTCACTGATTTATTTCACTGATTCCTTCCTGCTGAACTCCAAGCCACTCCATGAACCTCTCTGAACTAACATTCTATCAAGATGCCTAGGTCACAAAAGACAGTTCTTAACTATGAGTATAAACCTTAATTTTTACCACACACTATAAACAAAAGATCTTCTTTTCCTGTACATGAATCTTTTCAGATTCCAACACATTTCAACAGAATTACCAGAAACAAGTTACAAACTCATTTAATGTCTTAAGAGTGAAAAATGAGTTTGAATAAAATAATTAAATAATAATTTAATTATAAATTAATAAACATTATTTTATAAGTTAGTGACAGTTAATATCATTAACTTATAAAAAATGAAACCTGAAACTAAGGAGATGCTTTTTCAGTGGCCAAATTAGGATGCATGTGGTTTTGGTTTTTATGGAATCAAAAAAAATGTTTTTTTCAACTCAAAGCAACCCCTACTTTTTTTTTTAAGAATATGCCAGGTCACCTTATTTTAAGGTTAGAAAAAGGTGTTAATAAAACGGAGTTTGTAATATTCTTATCTTTTACATTTAAATACTAAAATTGGTCCTGCAGACTCTAAAAATAAATTAGAACACCTGTGAATATTAGTTTCATATTTTAGAAACAGTATCCATTCAGCCCCCACAAAAACTCGTGCAAACGTCAAAGTGGAATAATATCCTAGCATCAATTCCATTTGTATCATGTACTACAAATCAGCTTTTAAATGAAAACAAGAGGTAACAGATCTTTTTTTTTGAGTTTTCATCCAAGTAACTTGAAAATTTTCCTGAAAAAGTAATTCCTATACTTTCTACACTATAAATATCTTATATTTATAATGTTTTTCTCAGAAAATCACTTTCTGAAATAAGTAGGACTCCAATCCAGAAAATGTGACGCTAGTTATTATTGCACAAGAAGAAATATACCTTTTACATTTCAACATTTCCAATGTTGAACAAAAACTTGTTAGTGATTTATACAGAACTTTTATAAGTAATCTTAGAATTGCAAATTCTATAAAAAGAATGATCATCTACTTTTATCAGAGGAAAGAAAGTCATCAAAAGAAAAATTTTTCTCCACCATCTTTTACAGAGATGCCAAGTCTTTTCTTGAATATACAATAGCTTGTAGTCCCACTGGAAAGTTGCGAAAAGAGTACCATAAAGAACTTACTGGGTCTCAATGAATTATTTTTAAAAATAGAGTCTTTCTTGGCTAAATGACAGCGTCAGATAACACAAAAGGTGTCATATATCTGCAATGCATGTGATTAATGAAAATTAATATCCAATATGTAAGGAATGTTAAAAAATCAGTAATAACAAAAGACAACGCAATAAAAAATGAGCAAAGGGAGGGGGACAAACCATAAATGACTCTTTTTTTTTTTTTTAAAGATTTTTATTTATATTTATTTGACAGACAGAGATCGCAAGTAGGCAGAGAGGCAGACAGAGAGAAAGGAGGAAGCAGGCTCCCCATGGAGCAGAGAGCCCGACAAGGGGCTCGATCCCAGGACCCTGGGATCATGACCTGAGCAGAAGGCAGAGGCTTTAACCCACTGAGCCACCCAGGCGCCCCCATAAATGACTCTTAATCTCACAAAACAAACTGGGGGTTGCTGGGGGGAGGTGGGGTTGGGAGAGGGGGAGGGGGTTATGGACATTGCGGAGGGTATGTGCTATCGTGAGTGCTGTGAAGTGTGTGAACCTGGTGATTCACAGACCTGTACCCCTGGGGATAAAAATACATTATATGTTTATTAAAAAAAAAAAAAAAAAGAAAGGATGAATACCCAACTTTTGTAGCAACATGGACGGGACTGGAAGTGATTATGCTGAATGAAATAAGTCAAGCAGAGAGAGTCAAGTATCATATGGTTTCACTTATTTGTGGAGCATAACAAATGACATGGAGGACATTGGGAGATGGAGAGGAGAAGGAAGTTGAGGGAAATTGGAAGGGGAGGCGAACCATAAGAGACTATGGACTCTGAAAAACAACCTGAGGGTTTTAAAGGGGTGGAGGTGGGAGGTTGGGGGAACAGGTGGTGGGTAATAGGGAAGGCACCTGTTGCATGGAGCACTGGGTGTTGTGCAAAAACAATGAATACTGTTACGCTGAAAAAATAAATAAATTAATTTAAAAAAATGAGCAAAAGTATAAACAGGTTTTGAGAGAAGAGTAAACACAAACGCCCAACAAATATATGAAACTATGCTTACCCTCATTGGAAATCAGGAATGTGCGAATAAAAATCTAATGAGAAGGTGTTTTACAACTACTGATTGGCAAACCTTAAAATTTAGATTAACACCAGGGCATTGTAACTCTTATATCCTGCTGGTAAAACATAAAGCGGCTTTAGCAAACAATCTGGCATTTGCCAGTAAAACAGAAAATCTGTATATTTAGGATTCCACGCCTACATAATACTCACTAGAAACATTTTTTTGTGGGTAGCCAGGGAATATGTATAAGAATGTTTAAAGCAGTATTATTTTAACAGCAAATAAATAAAACTTAGGTAAAATATCCAACATCAAATGAACAAAAATAAATTCTGATTACTCACAATGGGAAGATGCATATAGCTATGAAAAATGAATAAACAACTACTACACACATTAATATGGATAGATCTCAAAAACATAACGCTGTGTCGAAAAAACAAGTTGCAGGGCACCTGGATGGCTCAATGGGTTAAAGCCTCTGCCTTTGGCTCAGGTCATGATCTCAGGGTCTTGAGATCGAGCCCCATGTCAGGCTCTCTGCTCAGCAGGGAGCTTGCTTCCGCCTCTCTGCCTACTTGTGATCTCTGTGTGTCAAACAAACAAACAAACAAACAAAAACAAGTTGCAAAAGCACACAGTCTAATACCTTTAAGAATAATGTGAAAACGTGACAACAAAAGTTACTCTGGGATATGGTCATGTGTGTTTTTGGGATGGGATGTGGGAGGGCAGACTTTCTATGAAGACGGAGGGAACGACAGACACACAATTCAGCACAGATACTCACATGGGGAATGGAGGGAATGCAGTCAGGGAGGTGTGTACAGGGGCCTCGGAAGCAGTAGTAACTCAGGTTTCTTTAACTGGGTAGCAGGTGTATGTGTGTTCGCTGTGTTAGTATTATTGCTTTTTGTATTAAAAAAATCATGTATACTATGTATGTATCAAAGCTTCCTCAATTTTAAATATTGAAAAAAAGGGGGTCTTTGTTCTTGAAAACAATGGAAAGCGAGGATGGAAAGCAGAAGAGGGAGAGAGGGCCGATGTGGCCACAAGAGCAAAGGAGTTGCTTGTGCAGTGAGGAAAGATATTAGCCGAATGCACTCCTCTGTCAGCATTTCCACTACAGTTGATAAGGGGTGGAACCTGGGCAAGAGTTGATGGAGTTCAGTTACAATCACAGGAAATTAAACAAAAGAGGAGTATTTAAAAATACCTGATAGCATGCCTTTGTGGAAAATGCCAGTGCAGGGGCGCCTGGGTGGCTCAGTCGTTAAGTGTCTGCCTTCGGCTCAGGTCATGATCCCAGGGTCCAGGGATCAAGCCCTGCATGGGGCGCCCTGGTTGTCGGCAAACCTGCTCCTCCCTCTCCCACTCCCCCTGCTTGTGTTTCTCCTCTCGCTCTCTCTCTCTCCGTCAAATAAATAAATAAAATCTTAAAAAGAAGAAAAGAAAATGCCAATGTAGCCTTTGAACCTGGTATGCAAACTCTCTGCTCTGCCACCTACTGCCTTCCTGAAACTGTGATTCTGTCAAGTTCTTGGGCTCCAGTTTTCTTACACAGCAAATAAGAAGACTAGTATCGGGGCGCCTGGGTGGCTCAGTGGGTTAAAGCCTCTGCCTTCGGCTCAGGTCATGATCCCAGGGTCCTGGGATCGAGCCCCGCATCGGGCTCTCTGCTCCACGGGGAGCCTGCTTCCTCCTCTCTCTCTCTGCCTGCCTCTCTGCCTAGTTGTGATTTCTCTCTGTCAAATAAAAAAAAAAGACTAGTATCGATCACACAAGATTCTTGTGGGTTAAACGAGAGAAGTATCTAACACACAGAAGAGGTGTCAGTAAATACAAGACCAATATGAAGACAAAGTCGAGTAAGATCTAATTACAGTGAGAATCACACAATGATATTTAAAAATGACCCACAGAAGACGCAAGTGCTTTACTAGGCTCTCGCAGACAGGTAACTTTTATACAAAATGGCCCATACTGTGAAGACGACGACTTAATATTTATAATGTCTCTTAAGCAAAACAAAGTTAAATTCTTATTTCCTTCTTTCCTTCCAAGTTAAGAAATACCTAGAGAACCACATAGCTCATAAACATGGTCCCTATGTTCTAGTCTCACTTGAAAAACCAGATCCTAGAGTGAAGTGCTACACAGTTAAATTTAAAAATATGTGGACTCTGAGAAACAAACATAGGGTTCGGGGGGGGGGGGGGCGGATGGGTGAGCCTGGTGGCAGGTATTAAGGAGGGCACAGATTGCATGGAGCACTGGTGTGCTGCATAAACAATGAAACTTGGAACACTGAAAAAATAAAATAAAATTAAAAAAATATATGGTAGTGCTCTTTACAGTCATCTGAGATGTTTTTGAAAATTCTGATAAATTTATTAACACTGCATTAACACAGTCAAGTGCATTTTAAAAGGAGTTCAGTACTGCTACATTGTAGCATATAATAGCCATTAAAATATTAAAGAATTTTTATATCAATATTAAGGGTAAAATAAGATCTAAAAATAGATGGCTTTCAAACACGATATTTTTCAATATTATTGTGAAATCAGCTTTTAAATAGAATCATTGAAACATAGTTTTATTATTATTTTTAGAATTTTAATTTTGTACAATTTATTTATTTTAGAGAGGGTGTGTGCATGTGCGAGAGCAGGGGGAGGGCCAGAGGGAAAGGGAAGAGAATCTCAAACAGTCTCTCTGTTGTGCAAGGAGCCACACTTGGGGCTTGATCTCAGGACCCTGAGGTCATAACCTGAGCTGAAATCAAAAGCCAAAATCAAGCATCAGTAATGCCTAACCGACTGAGCCACCCAGGTGCTCCTAAACATAATAATTTTATTACTTAAAATCTACATGAGTTTAACCAACATTTATACCAGATAACAGAATATTGAGTCTTTAAGTTAATTACCCACAAACTGTTATTTAACAGAACTAGAGCCTTCACCCACAGAACACACATTTGCTAATAAGTATGGTTAGCTGTTTCCCAAAGGCTACAAAACTCATTACATCCCCCCCTAAATTCTCCTAGTAGAGTTTTTTGTCAAATAATTCTTTTCTCGTTATATCTGCATTTTTTATAATTGTGCTATATACTAGAAGCATACATCTATCTTTTGTAACTGCATTATTTTATCATATATTGTCATATATGATCAATATGCCTTTTTTTCTGCTTTTAAGCTTTTAAGCTTTTCTTGGCTGCAGTTATATACATCCCACTGGTTACAAAATTAAAAAGCAATTATAAACTAGTATTTATCAATATGAGAAACTAAGGTTTAGGGGAAATAAAGCCAAACTGGAGGCAAAATGGGAAATATCTAAGTTTCTATTCTAGTTCTCTTCAGATCACAGATGTAATTAAGAACAATCCTGAGGAAAAAAAAAAAAAAAAAAAGAACAATCCTGAGGCGCCTGGGTGGCTTAGTCCGTTAAGCACCCAACTCTTGGTTTTGGCTCAGGTAATGATCTCAGAGTCGTGAGATCAAGCCTCATGTCAGGCTCCATGAGCAGTGAGTGAGCAGTCTGCTTGAGATGCTCTCCTTCTCCTTCTGCCCCTCCCCCACTCATGTTTTTTCCCTCTCTCTCTCAAATAAATAAATAAAATCTTAAAAAAAAGACAATCCTCTGTCATTTTTAACTTGCGCTAATTATAAAATTCTATAAAACTACGAGGACCCAGAAGTGAAATTTTAGATCTACCTCATTAGCATTTGTAAGTCAGTGCCATGTTCTGCAAAATCTAATACAGATTCAACTCCACTTGGAAATTACGTCTAAAAACTAATTCTAAGCCATGAAACTGCTATGAACTCAAAAGTTAAGAAGTGGTGTTATACTAATGAAACTTTACACTGGAACACAACTTTCTGTATTATACACAACACTGAACTTACAGAAACTTGGAGGAAAAAAGATTCTTTGATAGTGTGCTAGTCCTAGTTCAAAACCGGGTAATACTAAATTTTAGTCCAGTTATTTTGATCCCAAGGAAATACTAGCATTTGAAAAAATAGGCCAAAGGTCACTAAGATAAAATAGCAAGAGAATTCAAATTAGAAATCAACTCATAAAAAAGCTTCCCCCCGCCAAATCATCCAACTCTCCAAAGTCGAGAATTCGACATTAAGTTTTATTAAATAGGATCTCTTTTTTTCAGAACAAGTAATTTTAACTTTTACTATGGTTTACCCATTATTAGGATTAAAATATTAGTAAGAAGTGGAATATCTTCCAAAACATTGAGAATGTTCTGGTAAATCCACCCTCCCTTTCAGTCATTATAAAAGGCCATGATGTGCTATGAATAAAGCGTATTGACATCTCTTCAGGATATGCACCACTAGCACTAACTGAAGTTTGTTTTGTAATTAGCAAAATCTGCATTAAGCTGAATTAATGAAAAACAGTTTCCATCAATAGGAGATGATGTTCTGGAAAGCACTTGCACACCAATTCTTGACAAAGAACAGCCCACACAGTAGTTCTGAATTAAATAGTCACATACGCAGAATTACACCGGCTTCCTCATAGACCCTTAACACAGATCCGAAGGAAACCCTAACTCTACCATCACCTACCCTGTGCTCTTGGCTAGGATGCTTACCTTCTCTGGGCCTCAATTTTTCATGTCTCAAGATGGAGACAATAACAGTACCTCTTTCATGGGCTGCTACAAAGAGTAAACGAAATAAAGATGAATTGTACCTAGCACACGGTAAGAGCTTAAGAAATGTTAGCTATTCAGCTGGGCATTCCTGGACAGATTTCACAGCTCTAAAAGGCATCTGGTTTTGCCCACAAACTTGCATGTATTGCACACATCCATTTTATAGAAGATATCTTGGTTTAGTAAATAAGAATATTTGTAAATACATAACCAGGGATGGGTGTGTGG
The DNA here is from genome assembly GCF_922984935.1 of Meles meles. Taxonomy (NCBI): domain Eukaryota; kingdom Metazoa; phylum Chordata; class Mammalia; order Carnivora; family Mustelidae; genus Meles; species Meles meles. The sequence goes on from NC_060070.1 coordinate 17,458,945, forward strand.
TTCCACAAGTTAGAGCAGCATCTGAAGCATAGGTAAAAAAAGCTTTTTCAACCGAATTACAGCCACAAGTTATAGTGAGAAATACTTCTTGGTAATAGAAGTTATATTGTTCATTAAGTAATTGGATGATCTACTACCCAAGATTTTAATAGGAAAATGTTAATTTTGCCCAAATATACTTTTGCTAAGTAACAGGTATAACCCATAGCTCTCTCGTTGTTATCTAGAAGACTAACATGAAGTTGGTATTAAAAAAAAAAAAAGGTCTTTCATAGCTCATTTCTGTTTATTGCTAAATCATATCCTGTTGTCGGGATGTACCACAGAAAACAAGCAGTGGTTGCCATGGATTCAAGGAAAGAGGGGGAGCATTAATATGTTGAAAATGAGGACTTTTCAGGACAGTAAAACTGCTTTGTAGGATACAGTAATGGTGGATACACATCATTGTACATTTGGAAGAACTTGCAGAATCCACAACACCAAAAGTGAATCCCAATGTAAACTGTAGAGATAATAAAGTATTGATACGGGCCAAAAAAAAAAAAAAAGGTCTAAGGTTGCTATGGACAAAATTTAAATATCAGTTTCTGCTACTTAGCTTGAGATGAGTGTCTCTTGCAGCTCTAAAATCCAGTTTTTAGTAATGCTGAATGTGATTCTCAAATTTTTCATCTTACAAACACCGGTGTTCTAAAATGTCATCTAGTATTCTCTTCCCAAATAATGTTTCCCCCTTTACGGGTCATGTATTTTCATTCAAAAGAGAAGGTTGCAACAGGTTGTTTGTTCGTTTGTTTGTTTTTAAATTGGTGGTTTTTGAGAAGGGAAGGAATCAGTAAATGTCCATTTTGATTTCCTGGCATAGAATATATGTCTAACACACCGAGGAGCTGAACGAAATGATGTATCCACACGGAGAGGGGGTAGGGATGAGTGAGGAAATTTTGAAAATGAAGCACAGGCTTATATAAAAAGTTGCTCTGAAAGTGTTAACATTCAGATTCTGAGACATTTAAAGAAATCCCTTAAAATTCCCCAGAGTCCAGGCTTGTCTCCTTTTTTTCTCTCTCTGCATCTCAGCCCCTGTCTTGGACCCCTCCCCTCACTCTATACCCTTGTCATGGTTACCATGAGAGACACTGTTTTGGGAAATTCTGACTCCGAAATTCTAACTTCATTGGACAGAAGCACTGGACAGAACAGCAGCCACAGTTAAAAGCTTTTGTGCAAGCTTTTTTGGGAAGCATTTGTTCATGCTGGGACCTCTCGCAAGAACTCAGAGTTATTTTAAGGTAGGACGTGAACTGAAAAGACCCAGACCCAAACCGGAATGTGCAAAAGGCCCCACCTCTGGGTGCCCACAAGTGTGAGGCAAAATGCCCACACTCAATAAATACTGAAATCTGGTGTCCTAACGCTCTGAGTCCCCTCGTCCAACAAATATTTATGAAGTTCATGCCTTGTACCAGGCACTCCTGCACAGAGTAGAGTTTCAATGATAAATGACCCACAGTCCTGGAGTTACATTCAGAAACGAGTACAAAGTATGATGAGAGAACATGGTTTGATGATTGAAACCTGGATTTCCTTTCACACCAGAATCTGTGAATTCTAGATTCTAAAAGAAACCGAAGCAAAACCCCTAAGAGGCTGTGTTCTATCTGTCTCCCCCCCACCCCCGACACGAAGAGCATCAGTAGCGGTTCGCAGCATCTAACCTGGCAACTGGCACGCAGTAGGGGCTCACAGTCTGGCAAACATTTGAGAAGACTGACGCTATAGACAGAATCAAGTATAAGATCAGAGATATTTACTTCTTGGACATCATCATCATTCACATCTACTGAGCAACCCCAGGCCCTGGTCTACCACTTCAAATGGATCTTACATCACCTTCCGAGTTTCCTACTAACCAATAAAAAACCCAGAAAACAGGATAGGACTGTAGCATGCCTACCTTCAGACTTACGGTCTATCAGAAGTGGCAACAATTATTTTGACTCTCAGGTGATGAGAGATAACTGACAGAATTTTAGCTCCAAAAAGGTCACGGGTGGGGAAGGGGGAAACTCCACTATTAACAGTCATTATATCTCTATGGTGTACAAATTTTCTTTTCTATTTCCTACATTTTCTTTAAATAGTGATTATCTTTAAAATCTGAAAGCAAGGGGGCGCCTGGGTGGCTCAGTTGGTTAAGCGTCTACCTTTGGGCTCAGGACAGGATCCCAGGGTCCTGGGACTGAGTCCTGCATTGGGCTCTCTGCTCAGGGGGGAGTCTGCTTCTCCTTCTCCCACTGCCTCTCTCGGCTGCTCATGTTCTCCCTCATGCGCTCTTTCTCTCTCTCTTAAATAAATGAAATCTTAAAAAAAAAAAAAAAAAGTCTGAAAGCAAGTGAGCAGATGGTAGGGCTTTTGCCAATGAAGAAACCAGATGTAAGGGGCCAGGGTAACAGATGGGCCAGAGATGGCGGCTAGAGAGTAATTTCTTAGTCTCAGCTCACAGAGTAGGGTCTCTCAGGCAGGTAACAAAGCTGTCTGCCTATGGAGAGCAGGGCCCAGCATTACTCAAACTGAAGACTGTGGAATGCATTTCAATTGTTACTGTGAGTTCAAGAGCTGCACCAGCAACAGTCTCCTGGGCGGGGTTCTTGACGGTCTGGGCTGCCGCGAGCAAATACCCTGCTTTGTACCTACAGGTACTTTGTACCTATAGTACTTGGTGACTGTGAAGTTGTTCAGAATATGATAAAGAGCAGGGAAGTGAAAAGATTCAAATAGAAAGTGTCTTCCCCAATTAAAACGGTCATTTTTGACACTTAAACTTTCTGTCTGATTTCTTCTTCCCGCTTAGCAGAGGCTGCATGTGAAAGCTAAACTTGTAAATAGAGGAGGAATGGGTCTGAATAGCTGAGAGTCTCTTGGGTGGCCAGAAGATCGGAGGTCAAGGAGCCACGAAGCTCTGTATTTTTAACTCAGCAGGTTACTAGGGAAAGATGGTGATGTCACTAAATGCATGTGGCACAAAACTATGAGTTCTTTAAGTAATGTAGCAATTTATGTGTAATAGAAAATAGAATATAAAGCCTTGTTCAAACTCCTTAAGTGACTCTCAGTTTTTCTTGACCTGGCCTGAAGCGTCAGGGGTTTCATAAACACCTGTTTTTATGCATGAATTTCTCCTTTCAAGCCTTTCGGCAGGTATCTAACCACTAAGCCACATTAGACTATTTTCACAAATAGATCATTTTTAGCTCTGTAACAGCACCTACGAATGTTCTTTTAAAGTTTAAATTCTTTTCAAGAGGAATAGGTACCGTGAAGTGGTGGTGGCCGCTGTGGGTCTCCCAGTGCCCCAACGACACTTCTGGGCACCGTTCCTGTTCCCACTGCTTAAAGACTGAAGGATTAGGGAGACAGGAAAATCAGTATCCTCCTTGGGTAAGGAGATGAACATACTGGCTTAGTCGGTGGCGCTCTCTTTCAATGTGTTCTCTCCTCAACAGCTCTTCACTTCAGAAATTTAACTCAATTAAACATTAGGGAAGGAGACATTCATAACACAGAGTCAGTTTTCTCATCTCAAGAATGAGATGATTGATCTAGATGACCTCTCCTGTTCCTTACAGCTCTGTGTCTATGAAAGGACAATGATATTCTGAATCAAAAGTATAGATCTTAGGGGTGCCTGGGTGGCTCAGTGGGTTAAAGCCTCTGCCTTCGGCTCAGGTCACGATCCCAGGGTCCTGGGATCGAGCCCCCCATCGGGCTCTCTGCTCAGCAGGGAGCCTGCTTTCTCCTCTTTCTTTCTCTGCCTGCCTCTCTGCCTACTTGTGATCTCTGTCTGTCGAATAAATAAATAAAATCTTAAAAAAAAAAAAGTGTAGATCTTAAAAGAAAATTTTGTGTGTTAAAAAAAACCCACTTCTAAGCAAAAAAGACAAATGACAAACTGGGAAGAACATGCGCAAACTCTGTCACAGGAAAGAGGTTTATATTCCTTTTTTTTTTTTTTTAAATCTATTTATTTGGGGCACCTGGGTGGCTCAGTGGGTTAAGCCGCTGCCTTCGGCTCAGGTCATGATCTCAAGGTCCTGGGATCGAGTCCCACATCAGGCTCTCTGCTTGGTGGGGAGCCTGCTTCCCTCTATCTGCCTGCCTCTCTGCCTACTTGTGATCTCTCTCTCTCGCTGTCAAATAAATAAATAAATAAATAAAATCTTAAAAAAAAATCTATTTATTTGTCAGAGAGAGAGAGCACAAGTACAGGGAGCAGCAGGCAGAGGAAGAAGGAGACGCCCTGCTGAGCAGGAAGCCTGATGAGAAGTTTGATCCCAGGACCCCAGGATCATGACCTGAGCCAAAGACAGATACTTAACCGACTGAGCCGCCCAGACGTCCCAAGAGGTTTATATTCCTAAGACAGAGCACACTCTCAGGAAAAGTGAGCCAGAAGTACAGTCTTAACTATACAAAAAGATGCTCGAGCATGTGCTTCATAAGAAGAATCAAAATCACCATTAAACCAAGATTATAGTTTTCACCTGTAAAATGGGCAAAAATCTAAAAATGCAACAAAATCTAAATAAGATATCCTATTGGTGAGGCTGTAAGGAAACAGACACTCATATTTCGCCAGTGGAAATCTAAAATGACACAAGACCTATGGAGGAGAGTGTAATGACATGTAACAAAATTACATACGCATTTACCTTTTGACCTAGGATGTCCAGTTCTAAAATCTCTCCTGAAGATATGCTGGCAAAAAAATACACACACACAGAGTAATTTGTGTATGGGTATTTGTATTTGTAATGGCAAGAGAGAGGAAGTAACCCATATACACATCACAGGGAAACGTGTGTAAAACCGTGATATGGTCATACAGTGGAATACTACGTAGCTGGAAAAACGAAATGCAGACCATATTCACATAATGCTATGCAATGATCTCCAAGACAAACTATTACATTAAATAAGGTAGCATACAGTATGTACTTTATGATGTCATTTATCTAAGAAATCAGAAGGGGATATAAATGAATACCTATTTTAAAAAAATAGTAGACGTATAAACCAAAAAAGATTTAAAAAAACACGTAAAATATATTTAAATCCATGAGTTTATAATGACTCTGAAACACTTCAAAGGGTAACCTCTGGAGGACGCTAGGAAAATAAGCTTATTAGGTTGCACATGGATAAAGGCATTTCTCCTGCTTTTTCTATGCACTTTGATGTAAACAAATAGTCAATAAAGGAGTATTTATCTTTATGGAAGTATTCTAGCTAAAAAACACAGAAAGAATAATAGAATTCAAATACTACCATTTTGGAGGCACCTGGGTGGCTCAGTGGGTTAAGCCTCTGCTTACGGCTCAGGTCATGATCTGATGGACCTGGGATTGAGCCCCGCATCAGGCTCTCTGCTCAGCGGGGAGCCTGCTTCCCCCTCTCTCTCTGCCTGCCTCTCTGCCAACTTGTGATCTCTGCCTGTTGAATAAATAAATAAAAATCTTCAATAAACAAATACCAGCATTTTGTAACCTCCAATGAAATAATGAATCTAGGTAATGACCAATGCCTCGCAACACCACAAAAGATAACCAGCAATGAAGGGCCTTCTTGCTAAGAAAGTATTTGTGTGTGCATCTCAAATCTGAAGGACATCAAACCTCTAGATCTAACTACCAATCTACAGGAAATATAGGGTATGGAAAAGTATTTTAAGTGACAACAACATCCAAATTGTGGGATATTGATCAGAACAGATGACCTAGTTTTTCAACAAATAAACTGCAAAGGAAATAAAGAGACACGGAGAGAAAACAACATTAACAGGAACATAAAAGTTAGGGACTACTCATGAATGTAATTTGAACAAACAGTAAATCAATCGATAAAAACATTGACTCTGTACAAAAACGTATACATATACGCATGCACTGTCCACATGTGGGTATATCTCTGTATATGTTTACATATACATATACATATGTCTCTGTATATGTTTACATGTATGCACTTACATACCTACGCATACATGCGTGTGTACATACATTAAGATAACTGGGAAAATTTGAACATGGACTAAAGGATTTGATAATATTAAGAAAGTTCATTTTTAGGTAGGATGAATTTTGTTTTAAAGAAAAATGACTCATTTTCTGGAGAAGTATACTGAATATTCATAGGTTAAATTGGGACAATATGTATTTGCCCATAATTTTTTTAAAAGATTTTATTTATTTGGGAGCAAAAGAGAATGAAAGAGCATGAGCAGGGAAGGGAGGGAGGGACTAAGGGAAAAGGAGAACAGACTCCGGCTGAGCAGGAAGTCGGACACGGGGCTTGATCCTAGGACCCCCAGGATCATGACCTGAGCCAAAGGCAGACGCTTTTGACTGAGCCACACAGGCTCCCCTATTTGTCCACCATTTTGAGGTATGGTGAATGAAAGGACTGAGTGTCAGGGAGTTGAGATTAGTTTGAATTGGGCGAGAGGTACCTAAGCACTCACTGTAACTAATCTCTACTTCTATAGAAAACTAAAATCTTCCACAATAAAGTTAAAAAGTATAGACACAAAATGACAAAAACTATGCAGCTAATATTAAGAAACTGGTAATGGAACAATGCCATCAGACCAAGATATTCCAACTTCAGAGTCCACTGTAATCACCTGAAGAGCTTTTTCAAAATGCAATCGCGGAACTCCCACTGTATCGCCGGACCTTGAAGACTTAAGGAAACATGCCATGCCCCCCAGGACTGCAGGACTGGGAAAAATGACTGTGGACCACTGTTCAAACCCAGGAAGGGTGGGGGTCGTACACTGTTCACCCACTTTTTATCTCCATGCCGGACACTAAAAAAATATTCGGTGAATTAATCACTGGCCCTGGCTAGTGAAAATGAACAGGCAAGCTTAGAGCAGCTAAATGCTAGATGTGCAAAAAGCATTTATATTTGATATTATAAAAATGCACTTAGGTTACCGAGTTGAGAGAGCATGGCTCTCTGTTTTAAGTGGGATGGGTTTTCATCCGAAAGCCACAGACTAGTCACTTCGAACTGCTACAAGTAAACTCCCAGAATAAAAATAGTTTTAAATACACAATTGGGTGGGGTGTGGCTAGCAAATATTCTGATTCTACAATCTGTTTTGGATGAGACAGTGCTTCTTATGTGACTAACAAAGCAAACAGCAGTCAGATTCCCTGTGCTGAAATAAGTATACTATTTGCAAAAAGGGTTGAATGGCCAAGCCTTATCCAATAAAGACACCACATTTTCCAAAGTTAAAGGGAGTATATAGATTGACAAATACCCACATGTATTTACATATCCCCAAAAGAAGGCATCTGAGCACCTGGTATGGACTTTGTCTCCAATAAGTCCTAAATGGAGCCAAGCCCACTGTCTCACCATGGGGAACAGCAAAATACCTCAAACACAGAATGCTCTAATTTTAAAGCTGGGAGGAGCTTGGAAACCTAGCCCAACGTTTTCATTGTGTAACAGACCCCTAGAGAATTTGAGGTGAGAAGCTCTGGAAATAGCCGGAGCAGCCACAGAGGAACAAACGGTCTACACAGGTGCACAGTGTAAAGACCTGAGAATTACCCTTCTGTACTTCCACGTGAACGTAATCTAACAGGGTAACAGTCTCGATTATAAACAAGTGTGTGTGTATGTGTGTATCCACACATACATACACAAATACCAGAATATGTACTTGTAATAATTCACTTTAAGACAAATTCAAAACACAAAACCCCAAATTCTACAGGCTAGGCTTCAAGGGCATCCATGTGACCTCACCTACTTTTTCAAAAACTTTTCCAAATGAACCATAAGTAGACGGAAGGCAGCTATTTCTCTTACTAATCCTTTGTAGTATCTTACAGGCATAGCAGGGCACACACAATAATTACAAAAGCTCCAAGTGATGAAAGGATGATTAGAATATAAATTTTTGAATTATCCTGTTCATGTGAGCTGATACAAAAATCACAGTTCCTATGTATCAATGAATATTACATAGAGACATATAGGATGGTAAAGATTTTTAAACATGGCAACCAATGGAATGTTTAAAAGGGAGAGTTAGGAGAAAGGCTGTCAGTGAGGTGAGCTATCCATTTATATTTCTATTTAATTTGTATTTCTAACAAAATATAGAAAATTATATTCAGGACATGAAAAAGGGACAAGAAAAAGAACAAAACTTTATTTCATCCAGTGGTCAAACACTAACTTACATCAGTTATCAATCAGTCCTGAAACCATTCTACTTTAATTCTGCAGAGGTTTTAAAAATGTTGTATCTATGCCTGTTACGGAATTTTCCTTCTCACCTACTTTACCTGTACAGTTGATTTCACTAGCTCCAAAAATAATGAAATTAAATAAGATACAAAATTTAGTCTCCCAACTTCCTGTTTGTATTAGATGTTTTTTAGGATCCTGAAAACTGACTTTTAAGAGTTTCCTAATATTGTTAAAGAGAATTCTAAGCATTGAAAATGACAATGATAAGGTTTACTTTCATCTTTGGGGGAAAAACCTTTCTAATTGGGCTGAATCAAGATTCCTGAAGGAAATTTTAAGGTAAACCACTGATACTTTTTTTAAAAGCTGAAAGCAAAGTTCAAGGAATTTTTTTCTTCTGAAATGAACACAACCATCTTATTCAATAGACACAATATGATATCATCAGTTAAGGCTTCTGCCATCTATAATCTATACTACAACTCTAAAGTAAAATCCTAAATTAAACAATAACACCTAATGCTATTTACTGAATATACTGTTGTGTCGTAAATAAAGAGTCCAAATCCTTTATGGTAATTATATTGCTAACTCTACTATCAAATTCATGGATATCTTGCCTCTGTCTGAAAACTAAAATATTTAACATATAAAAATTAAAGTAGATATTAACATATTAAAAATTTCTCTAACTTCTGAGAACTTACATTAAAATTCCAAGACACAAAAAAACATACCTACATTTTAATTGTTTTTCTAAGAATTGGAGTAAGCTATTTGCATAAAAATTTAGGAATATTAATGGACACATTATGTCCATATGTCATATTTGAAGAACTCAGAGGATAGTTTAAATCCACACCCCACCCCCCACAAAAAGACTTCCTCTCCTACTTTAATAAACTACCAAATATTTTCAACCAAATAACATAAGAATGTGCTTTCAAAAATACAAAGGGGGTATGATCATCCCATTATGAACCAACCTAAACATCTGAGTAATAACTTCTAAAATAAAACTCAGAAAAAGATGCTGCATGGTTAAAACTATTTATATTGAAGACAAAGAGTTTATTTTTCAATAAGAAAATAAGAGAGCCCAACCTGATCTTGTATGCTTGCCCAATAGAACTTTCCACTATAATTAGTACTCTCCACCTCTCAGGGGAGGAGCTTCAACTCAGGGGAACATCAAGAAGTAAGGGAGAAACAGTATAAATACTGCAGGACAGCTCTGGAAAAGGTGCCTTCTGCACTGCTCACCTGGCCACAGAGGGCTCAGAAAGCTGCCAAGAAACCATCTCCAGGAATTCCTGGCACCCAGGTAAGTCTATGACTTGATGTTCTGGTGGACTTCCACGGTAGCTTGTTTGGAAATGGGCCTCGATAAAACAACTCTTTATCTTTTTGTCATTTAAAAAAAGTGACTTTCCACTAAAGTGTACTCAGAAAGTTCAATCTGTATTAGTCTCTATCAGAAGATAGTCCTAAGAAAACCATATTCATAAAATTATGTCCTACTTCGTTTATTTTGAAACTGCTGGATATTTCAACCTATGTTAAAGATCTTAAATTATTAATACAGGTATCCAATTATAGTTTCTGTATTCCTTCTCCAAAAATCACTTCAGTTTTACTGGATTACTTGAATGTGGTTTCCACTAAAAACTAAGTCATACATTCATATAACTAAAAATTTCTTATTCTGGTTTATGGACTATATTAAAAACAGATAGGATAAGGTAAAAAAGGTAGTTAACAAAGAATTCATGTGTTCAACTACAGACAAATAAAACAGGTCAATAACAAGAAATAATTCTTTTCTCTTTTTCAGACACCATCTGAGAACATGCTGCCACAAACAGCCCTTTTGCTGCTAATGTTCTTGAACCTGGTTCATGGAAGATTTTATGCTGAGCAATTCCAAACACCTACAGGCATAAAAGGCCCACCACCCAACACCAAGACCCAGTTCTTCATTCCCTATGCCATAAAGAGTAAAGGTAAACTTTATATATTTTGCAGTATTAACTAACTGGTTACTGCTTTCTACAATCTTAATGATCTCTTTAACAAAATGCTTTTAACTCTATTTGGTGTTAAATTATCTTCAAACTCCTGAGTTTGTCCAAAATAATAAAGCTAAATGATTTATGGAAAAAGCAGGACTATTCAAGAACATTAATATCCTTTACATAGTGAGTAGAGTAGAAAGATGTACCTGAAGAAAATTAAGAACTTTTATGTTTAAAGTTTGCCCTCTAATGATGCTTAAGCACAAATAACCAACCATGAGGGAGAAATATGGATACAAAACAAATCAATCATGTTAATTGTCTTAATGAGAAATAACTGCCAATTATACCAAGAGTCGCAGGTTTAGGTATCTAAACCCTTAACCATCATTTATTTGTACAACCAATTCGGCCAGCCCACCAATATATACAAAACTGAGGTTTTTTTTTTTTTTTTTTTAAGATTTTATTTATTTATTTATTTGACAGCGAGAGAGAGAGAGAGAGAGAGAGAGAGATATCACAAGTAGGCAGAGAGGTAGGCAGAGAGAGAGAGGGAAGCAGGCTCCCTACCGAGCAGAGAGCCCGATATGGGACTCGATCCCAGGACCCTGAGATCACGACCTGAGCCAAAGGCAGCGGTTCAACCCGCTGAGTCACCCAGGCGCCCCTAAAACTGAGTTCTTAATTAACAAATGAAATCTAATGCTTTCCACAAAATTTAGCAGGCAAACGAGGCAGCAGTTTTCCTATTTATACATTTTTTAAAGATTTTATTTATTTCTTGAATATATATAGAGATCACAAGTAGGCAGAGCAGTAGGCAAAGGGGGGGGGCAGGCTCCCCGCTGAGCAAGGTGCCTGATGTGGGGCTCGATCCCAGGACCCTGAGATCATGACCTGAGCCGAAGGCAGAGGCTTAACCCACTGAGCCACCCAGGCGCCCCCCTATTTATACATTTTTGTATGGATTAGCTGTCAAATACACAGACTTAATTGCCGTGTACTAACTGTGGGGCCTCAAGTAAGTTACTCACCCTCTCTGTGCCTTAGTTTCCTCACTCATAAAAAAAGCAGCAGCAGTGATTTCAAAGGGCTGTTAGGAAGTTTAAGTGAGTTACTACCTGTAAAGTCTGCAAGTATTAGCTGTATTACTGGTACTTCTCCACTTCCTCACACTGTGGTAGTATGGGGGGCTAGCCTTAGATAGGTTTTAGCTTTGTTCTTGAATCTTTCCCCCACCGTTCAGCTTTCTCAGATATTGTGAAGAGAACTGAGAAAATGTATATGCACACTCTTAACAGATCCTCAAGGAAGGGCAATTATTAGGGTTTCACATTCACTAATTCCACTGAATGACATCAGGCACACACTACCTGAAAAACATCTACTGAATCTAACTGCATAATCTGAACTGATTTTAAGATTCAAATTTCTTTTCCTTAGTAGTTTTTCATTATAGTTACTTATTTTACTTTGCAAATAATTCTAAGGATATTTGCCATAAACTTTACAAATAGTGCTCTGGAGACAACCATGTTCAGAAAAGTAAACATACAGGATGGTCTTCTTAAAAAGAAAGATGAAATTTAAAACATTTCATGAAAGGTAGCTTAATGTTTAAAAATAAATGCACAGGTGTGTCACAAAAACTCCTGAATGTCTCAAAATACAAATAAAATACGAGAAAGAGAAAAGTTACAGAGGAAACCTGCTACTTTCCTTGAAGCAATTAATGGTAATTCATGTGAAATGCTACAACATACATCACTGGGTATATATCTATGATCACAAATTCAGACTCTCTGTAGTTTACCAAGATCATATGAAACCGCCTTGAGTTAAAAATCAAATGTACCCCTAAAAAGGGAAAAAAAAAATAAAAAAAAAATCAAATGTACCCCTTGTAGAAGGTTAAAAATGTTTCTGTTTTCCCATCTGACTGTACAGCATCATCTTGGCTACTTCTGCAAAATAAATGAAAATATGTATCTTACTAACAAATGAAAAGCTTAGAAGCTGCATTTCAACTGCTACATTCACTACAGTCTCTACTTGATGATACAAGGTGGAAACTCAAGTACATCATTCACTGGCAGGCACTAATGTACTAAAAGAAAGACAAAAGTCCAAGATGTATACACAGATAGCATTAGGTTGATAACAGAAATACAGAGTGCCTGTGTAATTCCTGGGCCCATCTGTTCAAAACAGGTTCAAAGAGGGCTCAGCCAAAACACACCAAATTATGCTGCAAAGGAATGCAGAGCTGGTGGCCCCATAGGTGCCATATTCCGACACGATCAACCACTATTTCAATTTCTGGGCATTTCAGAAACTTCTCTGTTAGGTAATCATTTTTCCTTGAGGATGATATCATCCTAATCTTTCTTTTTTTTTTTTTTAATTGGCAAGCAACAAACAGGGGCTATCCCTTAAAGACACAACAGAATTCATTCTTTCTTGCATCAAGAGGTAGATGACCTTTGAGGGCAACATTCCAAGTGACGTAGATCACCCTATCCTCAGACCTCCAGTCTCAAATGGTGGTCTATGGAGTCGTTTTCATTTTTTAAAAATTTCATTTATTTTAGAAAAAGAGAGCGCATAAGGGGGGGCAAGTAGAGGAGGTGGAAAGAATTCCAAGTGGACTCCAAGCTTGGCACAGTGCTCGATCTCATGACCCTGAGATCATGACCTGAGCCAAGACCAAGAGTTGGATGCTTAACCGACTGAGCCACCCAGGCACCCTACTATGTAGTCATTTTCAGTAAGACTGTTTTTCCTCCCTATTTTAACAGTTAAACAGACTTCCAACCAGACTAAATGATTTTTAGTATGGATATAATCTTTAGGAGATTCAGAATAAGATTCTGAAGTAAACACCACAGCGTGCATTTGAAAAAAAAAGTGCTATTTTGTTTTCTATTTATTCATCTGTTCTATTTGTAATGTATTACACCTCTTTATACTTATAGACATTTAATGTATGTACACTATAAAGTCAATCTATCAATGAGATATATATTTACACATACATGTGTGTTTGTGTGTGTGTGTATATATACATATAGAGAGAGATCTTTTCCACAAATTAACTTTCTCACAGTCTTCTTCCTGATGTCATTTTCTGAAAACCCATGAGTGAATAAAGTTCCATACATTTAAATATTTACAAAATGAAATGTAATAAGTCTAATTAGTACAAAATATAAATATCCAAGTCTAAAATAATTTTCCTATTTTAGCTTATCTATTTTAATGATTCTGCTGTGTATTTTATATTTCATTTGTCACCAAATGTATTTCAAACATGAGGAATACCCAAGAGAATAGTATTAGCAACTACTATTGGCTGACTACTTCTTACATGCCAGTTAATATGAAAGATTTTTTAAAGTATAATAATGTACCAACATTTGATAGTTAATATGAACCATACCCATAAGCATATGTTTTCAAGGGCAATTTATAATTTTTTTCTGTTTTTTTAAATTTATAATTCATTTAATATTAGTTCCAATTTAGTCTTCACTCTGATTTCTAAAGCCATTAAAGATTTAGATAAAGTTTAAGTATATTAATTAATCACTTTTGTACAAAAAACATGTGGCTCAAAAGTCACAGCCATAAGTCATTCTCGGGGTTTTGACCAAACCATTCAGCAACTATGCCATTTGTTAAATCTACCATAACTACGAACCATTTTCCAACAGTAAAAGAATTTAAATAGTATAGGCAGGATTCCAGCTATCTTCTTGAAGACTTATTAAATGCAAAATGATTTTAATATAAGTTCTGCAAACAGACATTGAAATCATATGTAATTATTGCCATTTTTGCTAGCAATTAAAGAATTTCTCTGAGAAAGAAAAGACTATTTCATAATAGATCCTTATGTTGATTGCTGCCTAAAGATTCTCTGATATGAGAGTATTTTCCCAATTATATATCCTAATACCAGAATGCTCTGTTAATTCCCACCTCTGAACGACAAAAACCAAAACACTGGACACCTCTTATCGCAGGGACACTTGTTTTACTCCCTTCGTGACTGAAGCGCTTGTAAGATGCATCCTGTGCTCCGCACACTTGTGGCCCAAGAGCCCTTTTCCCATCACAGGCAGTGAATGAGCCATTTCCGAACTGAATTCATAGTATCAGTAGAAGTACCTGGTTCAAACGGACCCAGAGCTCTGTGAAATCAATAATAACTATGTGCATTAACCAAAGAAAACTTTAGATAAGCATTTTAATGCTCTTTTATATACCTACTCTTTTATATACCCTGCCCACTGGATCCAGTTCTCTTTGGTGCAGTGTTAAGTCAATGAAAGGAGGGTACAGGAGCTCATGGTACATACTGAGGGTGAAAAAAATCAACCTACCGTGTTCGGTAGCCCGGGGCAGATTTTCTCACAGATATCCTACAGGGCAGCTTTTGTGCGAGAAAACTGTCATAGTTCTTAAATATTTTCCCATTTATTCTGCATTTGTCTTTTTCTTCCTTTCTATCAAATACCTTTTTTCCCCTTTCCTCTCGAGGTAGATGTCTTTCCCAAAATAAATGGGATAAATACCTCCACTGTACTCTTATTCTAGATGAATTCTTCAACCCCAGTTTATTTTCCTGGATAATGAGGCTGTAATGAAAGTATTAGGGTAGCCATGGTCTTATGAAACCATCCTCTCTGGCATTGTTTTTAAATATAACATAAAATGTATTATCCAAAGCCATTTAAGAGTAGTCTGCCAAAATGGACTGACCGACAGTGTGATGTCGTCACTAACCACCTCTCTCTGGGTGTGGGTATCGGGCATGGTTTTTAGGTGTATCAGTAAGAGGAGAGCAAGGTATTCCTGGCCCACCAGGCCCCGCTGGACCTCGAGGGCACCCAGGCCCATCTGGACCACCAGGAAAACCAGGCCACGGAAGTCCCGGACTCCAAGGAGAGCCAGGGTTGCCCGGACCACCGGGACCATCGGCCATTGGGAAGCCGGGTTTGCCAGGACTCCCAGGAAAACCAGGGCAGAAAGGACCATCTGGACCGAAAGGAGATATGGGACCAGCTGGTTTACCAGGACCACGGGGCCCACCAGGGCCACCCGGAATCCCCGGCCCAGCTGGAATGACTGTGAGAGGAAAACCTGGACAACAAGGACCTGCAGGAGCCCCGGGACCCAGGGGCTTTCCTGGAGAAAAAGGCGCACCGGGAGCTCCCGGTGTGCATGGACAGAAAGGGGAAGCAGGATACGGTGCTCCTGGACGCCCGGGTGAGAGGGGTCTTCCAGGCCCTCAGGGTCCCATGGGACCACCTGGCCTTCCTGGAGTGGGAAAAAGAGGTGAAAACGGGTTTCCAGGACAACCAGGTGCCAAAGGCGATCGGGGTTTTCCAGGAGAGAGGGGACCAGCTGGTCCACCAGGCCCCCAAGGTCCTCCTGGAGAACGAGGACCCGAAGGCACTGGAAAGCCAGGAGCTACCGGAGCCCCAGGCCAGCCAGGGATTCCTGGGACAAAAGGTCAACCTGGGGCTCCAGGACTAGCTGGGCCCCCAGGGGCTCGTGGCTTAGGGAAACCAGGGTTGCCAGGCCTGAAGGGACAAAGAGGTCCTATTGGCCTTCCAGGAAGGCCAGGTGCTAAAGGGGAACAAGGCCCAGCAGGTCATCCCGGGGAACCAGGTCTGACTGGACCCCCTGGAAATATGGGACCCCAAGGACCAAAAGGCATGCCAGGCAACCAAGGGATTCCTGGTCCGAAAGGTGAGATGGGGCCAGTGGGGCCTGTAGGACACCCTGGGACTAAGGGAGAAAGGGGTTCCTCTGGGTTAGACGGAAAACCAGGGTACCCAGGAGAACCAGGCAGCAGCGGTCCTAAGGGAAACCAAGGGTTACCAGGCCCAAAAGGGGATTCTGGAGTTCGGGGACCTCCTGGTCTCCCAGGCCCTGTGGGCCCAGCAGGAGCTAAGGGAATGCCTGGACACAACGGTGAGACTGGGCCAAGAGGGGCCCCTGGAATACCAGGAACCAGAGGCCCCATTGGGCCACCGGGCATTCCAGGATTCCCCGGATCTAAAGGGGATCCGGGAACTCCAGGTCCTCCTGGCCCAGCGGGCGTAGCAACTAAGGGGCTCAGTGGTCCCACTGGGCCACCAGGACCTCCAGGTCCGAGAGGCCACACTGGAGAGCCTGGCCTCCCCGGTCCCCCAGGCCCCCCAGGCCCCCCAGGCCAAGCAGCCCCACCTGAGGGCTTCATAAAGGCGGGCCAGAGGCCTTTTGTTAGTGCCAACCAGGGAGTGACGGGAATGCCCTTGTCTGCTTTCACTGTTATTCTCTCCAAAGCTTACCCAGCGGTAGGCATTCCCATCCCATTTGATAAGATTCTGTACAACAGGCAACAGCATTACGACCCCAGAACTGGCATCTTCACCTGCAGCATACCAGGGACGTACTACTTCTCCTACCACGTGCACGTGAAAGGGACCCACGTGTGGGTGGGCCTGTATAAGAACGGCGCCCCTGTGATGTACACCTATGACGAGTACACCAAAGGCTACCTAGATCAGGCTTCGGGGAGTGCCGTACTCGAGCTCACGGAGAACGACCAGGTGTGGCTGCAGCTGCCCAACGCGGGCTCGAGCGGGCTGTACTCCTCCGAGTACGTCCACTCCTCTTTCTCAGGGTTCCTGGTGGCCCCAGTGTGAGCGTGTCCCCGCCGGGCTCATGTAATTCGGCTTGAGAAGGCGTTCCCCAATGCCACAGAAAGCATAGGGAGGTAGGCCAAAAAAAAAAATGGGACTAATTTTGATTTTCCAAATACAGATTTGAGCTTTCAGACCAACCAATTCTCCCCGCCGAGAAAGTGCGCAGCAGTGGTCAACAACAGGGGAAGGTCCTCCTGAATTTCTAGTCAGCAGTCCCGAGGCTCTTTAAGGTGTTCTGTGAACTCCTTCAGAACTTAAAAAACTTCACCCTGAAAGTCCTACTAAGCTAAAAAATTTAAATGATCACAAAGAAACCCTGAAATGTGACACTAAATTATGTTAAATTTGATTTTGGAAATTCAGCTTTTTTTTTTTTAAATCAGCCTGTTTCTACCGATTAACAGGAGAACTTCTAGGAAACATTCAGAGGGTATCATGTCTTTAGAGAACTCAAATACTTGAATATTCAAATTTAAAAGGCACTGTATACCCTAAGATCTTTCTGATGGTGCATTACTTGAAGGCTTACACGGCCCCTTCATCAAGATTTATTCAAATGTACAGGTGCACACAGACTTCTTGCGACTCTAATAAAAAGCCAAAAGATGATGTTAAAATAAATCTGAAATGCAAGGTGCTTTAGCCATGAACCTTTTCAGATTTTTCTGTGACTCCAGAAAAGCTTTCTATATACCCATCACAACTTGGAAATGGGTGTCTAACCTAGTTTATTTATTTAATACAAGTGTGATTAATTTGATTTAATTCCATATTGAGTCTTAACAGATTATGATTTTGTGGGTTTACAGAACATCGCCATAAGGACCTTGAGCCTCCCACTTTAGTGAAATTATTGCTAATGTCAAGGGTTTCAAAATCTGGCTAGAAATGAAAAGATGTGATTTTATGCTCTGTACTGTATTTTTATATTGCTGCTTAAAACTTTTAAGCTGTGCCTCACTTATTAAAGCATGACATGTTTTACCTACTCTTTATTTACAATGCAATAAAATAACATCAACAGATTTTTGTGCTGAATTTATTTGAGAGCAGCAATTTGCTATTCTCAACTATTCTCTTTTAAGGCTTTTCACTTTCCAAAGTTCATAAAAGTAAAACAATAAAGTGGTGGGTGGCCATTACAGTTGTCATGGATACTCCCCTCTACTGGGGTGGGGATTCGCACACGCCCCTCAGCATCCCGCGTAGACTACAAAAAGGCACCCACAGGACCACATGGGCCCTACCAGCCAGGGCTGTGGGCTGGTGACCGGGAACAGAAAAGTGAGACAATCTCCCCAAGCAGTGATTTCTTCAGGAAAGGAAAGAAGCAGGTGGCAGAGAAATATGCAATTTGAAAAAATATTTGGCAGTTGCTATTTATTGCCTTGACATGTTTTTAGTCACAATATTTAAGATTATTTTGATTACTTAAATCACCATTAAAAGGAAGGCAGGCAATTTTATGTCAATCAAAGGCAACCTTTTTCTAAGCTGAGAAACACTGTTCTTGAGCGTCTAATAGTCCACTGGGTGACTCAGGGCAGCCTGGTTCGAGTCCCTGAGGTAACCTATGACAAAGCATCCCTGTATGACTTAGAGATATCCTCCGTATAGCCTTACCTGAGATGCAGCTGTGAGACCCGATGTGCAGCCTGGCCACGACTCTGCCCCATGCTGAGTCAACCAGTCCTGTTTCCCAGCAACGAGAATGGAATTCTCGCTCTCCCGACCTGTCTATACAACTACGCCCATGGTTCTAGGGAGTAATCCTCATCACCCAGCCAGGAAACAGCACAGTTGGAACTCCAGTCTGGGGAACCCACAAAACGCCCCTTCTGGCAGGCCAGGGAGAGAGAGCAGAGCTCAGAAGACAGGCAACTGTAGCCATGGAGCAGACATGAATAAAGAACCTCTTAAAATATAAGCAGTACCAACTTCATAGCAAAATTTTAGATAAAATGAAGTCCTGATTGAGGAACATAACAAAATAGGTAACTTCAAAGTAATTCACAAGCCGCGCAGCATTTAACAAACATCGATTAGAAAGTCTCCCATCACATTACTCACCCTTAAAAGCTGACATTTTATAGTTGTGTTGTATACCAGCAACTATATCCTTCCAAAAATCAAATGTTTTTTGACCATTGTTCCGCTGAAAAAAAAAAAAATCCCAAATGTTAACACATGTAATAACACATGTAATAATTTTTTAAGCACAGTACTAAAAAAAAAAAAAGGGCAAGCAATTACAATATTGCCATAATCTAGAAATGGGACTCATATTTTTGAAAAAATAACAGATGAAAAAACTCATTCTTGGAATGGGATTTTAAGAAGAAAGATCTTCCAAGAAAATCACTGCTACGGATACATATATACACACACATATAGCTAAATTATTAATATAGCTCATGTAGCCCAAATAAAATAGAAATTTCTACTCAGTGTGAAGTCTAAAAATTATATATTTTAAACACAGGAGTAAATTTACAGTGTTATAGCTTTCTGTACCACGGCATCAATGGGGCTAAGAAGCCCCAAGTCCTAAAGTCCTAAAAGCTAATTACTTTAGAATTCAGTGCACATTTACCTGACTTTAATAAAAAAGAGTAGAAAATCTCTACAGTAGAGATGAATGAGGTTCCAAATCCAAAACATAAACCACTTTTATTTAGATTTTTTTTAAACCAGGAAGCAAATAAACATTACCTTGAAATACATAACCCCACAAGGCCTTGCTGTCTTGGAACCATTATTAACCAGTGTCCTTCTACCTAAACAAAGACAAACTACTAGACATTTGTACCTAATTAAACTCTGAAATATCTGAAGACTAATACATTTGCCTGAAGTCACTATGGATGAAAAACTGACTCCATCTCATGTAAGTAGTAACTTCTGCATGATAAAATAATTGCTCAGCGGAAACTCGCAAACACATGACTAAAAACACACTGGCTCAAAAGAAAATCACTATCCATGTTCTATTATTAACATGATCGTTATGATGTTCAAAGACAACATATGCAAAACAGAAAACATATGATGTTCAAAGACAACATATGCAAAACAGAAAAGTAATTCTGACATAAAATATACTTAGGAATATAATTATTATATTACTGAATAATAATATATTATTGTTAGATATATTGAATATACCTGGTATATTCAATATTATTCATATATTCAATATATCTAACAATAATATATTATTCAATATATCAATATATCTAACAATATTCAATATATCTAACAATAATATATTATTATTCAGTAATATAATAATTATATTCCTAAGTATATTCCATATATTCAGTAATATATTCAATCTTCATAAACAGTGCAAAGTCTATGCATATCAAACTGCTCAAATGAGGAACTTAAAAACTTCATCTCATTTTTTTTTTTGATTTTGTATTATTTAGAGTGTTTAACGATGGTGGGATTTTTAAAATTATCTTTAATTATTATTATTTTTTAATTCTGCTAATAAAACCCAAGAAAATATTCTTTCCATCTGTGAGGTATTTTCTTTTTAGACATTTGCACCCCCTGCTGGAGAAGAGGTTTATTATCCCTCGGGGGAAAAATGGTCAGGGCTATTTAATTTTCCCAAAATATCTGACCAAATTCTCTATGTTTTCCTCCCTCAGTCACTTCCAAAACCACAAAGAGGAAACTGAGTAAAATCTCAACCCAAAAGACATATAAAGTTAAGTCCTCTGATTTATGACTGAATACCTGTTGTAATTTCTGAAAAGTGAGTCCCTGCTCACCTTTGTTAGAGAGTCCACCACTCTGGCACAGAGAAGCGCTCCTGGCAGGTCAAAGTAGTTATCATAAAAATAGTATTTTCCTAAAAAAAGAACAAAATTTTACACTGGGAACAAATAGCTCATTTATGTGACACACGGAAACTTGGCTGAAGAGACGCCAGACTTTGGTCTGGTTCCTTAGAGGGGCCTCTACTCCAATTCAGAAGAGCTCTATTACAGGTGTTCACTGTCTTTTAAAGAAGGGTTAAGCTATAAGAAAGTTAAAAAATGACAGCCCAAATTCAAGGATCTTATGAAAAAAAATTTACGTAAAAACGAAAACTAGACTATATGTTAAATATGAAATGGATTATAAAACAGCCACAATTTATGTTACCAATGTCACTGAATTTCAAGACAATCAGCCTGACTCTGGAGCACCACGAAGTCAACTGCACAGCAGCCCTTCTCATATCTGTGCTGGCTGGTCCCCCTTCAGTTTCATGTGAGGACAACCAGGGTGATGAGAGGAACAGACAACAACAACAATATATCACATCACGTGAGGATATAGTGTCCTTCTCTGGGAACAACTCAGGCACACAGAACAGGCATGCTAGAATCTCGGGAGGAGAAGGGATTGATTTATTCTGCTTGGCCCTAGGACGGAATTAAACTTGAGCCCTTCCTTGGTGCAGATGTCACTTTTGAATCTGCTGTCCCTGGGCAGACCCTTGATGACCCACATTGCATTCCTTTGGCTCAGGTTTGAGCCCAGTCACTGCTGTGCTTAATGGCATCATCCCACCTCAAGCACACCTGTGTCATTCAGTCCCTCCAGAAGCCTGTGGAGTCCATGTGGCTCATGTGGCAAGCCTCAACCAGGAGCCAGCGGGAGAGCCTCAAGTTTAGGGGCCAGTGAAGGCTCCTGTCCCTTGGATTGACAACTCTGGGAGATATTCTCAGTGCTTCTCAGAAATCCAGTGGAATCCAGCTCCAACAGTTTCTACCTTCTAAGGCTTATCCTCTCCACTCTCTCATTCCTGTGTACCAGGATCGGGACCAACCACTCTGCTTTGGGGGGATCCCAATGTCATAGAATCCCTAGGGAATCCTTGTACAAAGAGGAATCAAACATAACCAAAGGTGAAGCCAGACTGTAGTTTAATGTGAGAAAGTACCTCCTCAATGGTCATAACTGTTGCATGCAATATTGTAAGTACTGATTTCAAGTACTCCCTTCTTCCCATTTGTAAGCTAGGTATGAAGCTATGGAACACAGCAGTCTTGTTCCCCAGCGTCCACTAAGCTCAATACCCAGCATATTGCAGGGACTCAACAAATGTTTGTTGAATGACTGAATGATCTAACAGTGGAATGGATTTTTGGAATGAGGGAGTGCCACAGGTAAATCAGGAGAAAATCTTCTGCAGGGGCTGGATGTCTATCCCTTTAAATGTCATTAAATGCCCTTCACTTCTTCATATCAAATTATTAAGAATGTGTAAGAAATAAAGTCAAAAGTTCTCCATTTATTAATTCACAAAATGGCTACGTGAGTTTACATATCCTTTCCCGCAGTTAAAAATAGTTTGGTTGGCATCATCTTCCTGGTTTTTACTCTTACAGCTGAAATTATTGGCAGAACATCTTAGATTACTGTTCATTCCTCAGAAAGGTCAGGATGGCTTTGTCAGTGGGAGG
Source organism: Meles meles (assembly GCF_922984935.1). NCBI lineage: Eukaryota > Metazoa > Chordata > Mammalia > Carnivora > Mustelidae > Meles > Meles meles. Next base: position 17,481,403 of record NC_060070.1, read on the forward strand.
AACCAGGCATCAGGAAGAAAAGGGAGATAACAACCTATGTGTTTTTCTGCCCACACTCTGCTGTGCTGTAAGGCCACACAACACCCCAGGGCTCCCAAGACTAGGATGGGGGGCACCGCTTCCCATGGGCCACAGACCTGCACTTGATCTAACCTCCTGGCCTGCGACACCAGCGTCGCCAGCTGCTCCGGGCCCTGTGGCAGCAGCAGATCTGTCTTCATGCCAGTCACGTGCCCTTGCTTTCCCCTTCCTCTGTGGCCATTAACAGACGAAATTCAGTTAGACTTAAAATACCGATCCTGAGTCTTGGTTGGGATCCAATCAAATAACTCAGGGGTTTAATAAGATTCCCTCCGAGACGCCAAGGGGGCTGAGTCACTGGACTATCAAATGTGGGCTGGATGACCGCTGTGTGGACACACCGAGACTTCTTCAGTCCTGACCTATGAACTAGGCCAGGCTGCTCTCGATGTCTCTTCCTCCACCAAAACTCCAAGACTGTACCCCATGAAAGCTTTGCTTCTCGCCCCTCCTTATGAGCGGGGAACTCACTGGCAATGAAGGGATTAGTGAGCTCAGTTCAAGAAAATAAGCCTCTAACAAGTCCTATGATCCTTAAGCTTTGCCCACTGAGAACTCATTTCCCAAGAAGCCATTGCCAACACTACGTACTTTACAGACTGCCTACTCTTACTGGCAACAGACCAGAGGCCCATGAATGACTGAGGGCAAAAGAACAATTTATGTTAGCACAGTGTTCTCACTTGTGCCCATGATTGATACCATCTTCACTTAAAGTGGAGCCAAGTGATGCTTAGAGTGGTTTAGTAACTGACCAGATCACTTTGCCGGCAAGGAACAGAGTCAATATGATCCAGGATGACCTGGCTCTACCTGCCCCGTGCTTTCCGCTATACTAAGCTGTTTCTGAATAATCTACCAGTTTAAGGGGGAAAAGATCAAAAGGACTTGCTCTCTGCAGACTGGCTGGTAAAGAAAACCATACTCCTGCCAACGCAACAACCTGCAAAGGGATTGTCAAATAAACTGTCAGTAAAATGTCTCTGCCCATCAGTGCTTTAAATTCCCTAAATTCCCTAAATGTACTGGTAGGGAAAGCACTTTATAATGCTCTCCTTAAATAAAGGCCCTTCTTTGGCCTTACTGAACAAAATTTTATTTTATGTTATTTTGGGGGGCAGCAAAGTTTATTGAATGATAGTAAAGCAAAGTTTATTGAGGGATAGTACAAAGCTCCCAAAGAGGGAGGGGGCCTGAGAGGGTTGCCCTAAAATTTTTAAACCTCTATATCCTGAGCTCACTTCTAGGAACTTACGAAAGAGCAAACTGTATGTGTGTGCAAACATTACTGCAGGCTTGTTTGTAAGGGCCACACACCAGACACAATGCAGACGTGTACTATGAACATGCTGATGGATGACACCGGGTGGCAGGGAACACCAGCCTTTCACAGAACCAGGTGCCTCTGTGTGTGCTAATGGGACAGAATCTCGAGGACATCAGTTAAAGGAGCACAGTGCAGGAAATGTAGGATCCCTGTCATGTACTTTTGAGAAATAAGCTTCTTCGAGGAAAGGGGATTCTGGAGGACAACAGGGGTTGGAGATAATTAACTCCTCATTTTATTCTTTTCTTTAATATTTAAATTTCCTAACCATATGCTTACGTTATTTTTTTAAATGTAAACAAGGTTTTAACTGGGTTGTGGAATCACAGGCCATTTTTTTTCTTCTTTTGTCTCTAGATTAAAAAAACATAGTATTTCTTTTTGAAGGCATCAAGCTTTCGCTTATTATCTGGCAGAAACAATAGGCCTTTGTTATGTGTCTACCTGACCACTGAGCACAGAAACGGGAAACAGTTCCCTAACCAACCAAGTAAGAGGAGATAAATTCAAGCTCTTCCTCAGAGCGCTCCTGGGTAAACCGGGGACCAGAGGGAAGCCGCTGGCTCCAGGAGGGGGCGCTCTCCAGAGGGCAGAGTGGTGAGCAGACGGGGGTCATCCTGGCTGAACGTTCTTTTACTGGCTGAGAAATACTTTACTTCTTTAAAGTACTGTTTCTAAATGGATGTCAGAGTGAAACACTTTGCTCCGTGCCTGGCCTTTCTGGGAAAAAGTTGTCTACGACTGCCTGCTTCTGGAGAGATAATGGCCACTCTCTGTTTTTAGCGGAGTAAAAGCCTACAGAAACCCATTAAACTTCCACCAGCCACTAGGACTTGAGATGTGTGAAAGCCTTCCACCTCCATCCCCAATGTGAAACCTGTTTTCCTCTTAAGTTACCAAGAGCGCCCATTTCTTGACATTTTCATCTCAGGACAAAAACAAAACAAACTCTCAAAAGGTAATGAATGTAACACAGTGAACCTAATCGTAACAAGGAGTAACTCCCAACTATTTTCAGGTTACTACATTTTCCTTTCTTTTCTTTTTTAGGATTTTATTTTAAGTAATCTTTGCCCCCAACGTAGGATTCGAACTCACAACCCCAAGATAAAAATCAAGAGTCGCATGCTCCACTGACTGAGCCAGCCAGGTGCTCCTCAGGTAACTATGTTTTCTGAAGGAGATGAGTGCATTTCAAAAGTGTAGTGTGAGAGAATATGGCACAAAAATTTAGAACAAATGAAAAACCAACAATTATAATAAGGTCTATGTGTTTATAATAATGTCTTAATCATTCCTTATTAATTTATGTACATCAATGTCTACAAATCATTCTGAGAAATCTTTTCATGTTTACACATGGTGAATTTCTTTAAAGACAGTGGGGAAAATGGGTGAAATTATTTAAAATAAGGGAAAAGAAAAGATAAAGGCAGAAGATAGAAGATAGTAGAGCTGGCAGTAAAGGAGAGAATTCCAGAAAATGAGAAAGGTGGGTATTGTGAATGGTGAGGAGAAATGGGTAATGGAGAAATTAAAGCAAGGACTGAGCATGTAATAAACTGATAAAAAAAAAATACAGACGACTGAGAAATGTATTATTCCTAGGTGCTAGTCTCTTCACTCTAGAACAAGGGAAGGTAAAAGGAGAATCAACAAAACCTAAAATAAATTAGAATCAATGCCAAAGAGACTCGAGACACGTGTGGAAAACACATCCTATTCCTATGGGTTGCCACAGCGGCTCCCTTGTGCATCCTGGCCAGCAGGAGGCAAGGATGGCATGCTTCCTGTCCTCACGCTGCAGGTTCAAGGTCCCAGACCCAAGGGGCGGTCATGGTGGCACTGACCCGCATGAGCCATACCTGACCGGCAAGCCATTCCCGCATCGGACATGAAGTGCTTCCACTCCTTCCTGCCATACTCCTCTGCCAGCGCCTCGGGAGCCATCATCTTCGTGCCATGGCTCGCCCTGGTTCGGGGAGATGAGGTACAATGCTCATTAATGCCTCCTCTGAATTACCCCTCCCTCTGGCCTTGCTATGGGTGGTCCCCCCCCAAAATGAACTCAGTTTTCTTTTTTCCATTTCAATTGCATGATTTCCTCCTTTAGGGCTCTAGAAAGTGTTTCCTTAAGTTCTTTGTTCATTTCATCCACCAGCTGGCAAGTAAGTGATCAGGGCAACTCACTCTGAGGTCTGGCCCGTGCCAGCTGCTCTGGACCTATAATATCTAAACTATTTCTCCAGAAGAAAAATTCTTTCCTGAGAAGTTATTGTTTAACTCTGAAGATAAAGGTAGTCTAACTGGAATGATCAGAAAACAACAGCAGAGACTGGGTGGCAGCCACAGAGAGAACCGATGGGAGAAGCAGGGGGAAAGCAATAAGGTGAGAACAAATGGAAAAACCACAAGGGGCTCCTTTATATAAAAAGGACAATGCTTTAGAAAGCTGCATGTAACGATGGAGGGATCTGGGGTAGAACATAGATGAGACAAGGAATCTGCTCTGTTGGAGGAAAGCAGGCATCAGGGAGATGAGCTAGTGAATCCAGGAGAAACTGCCTGGAGGGGGTCAGACCTCAGGGGTGGGACGTTTCTTTCATAACAATGAAAGAAAGAACCAAAACTGTAGAATGCTTTACATTCTTTGAACTATGACTGATGACAGCTAAGCACACTGTAAGAATCTGATGGTTGAGTTTAAGCTCACGGTCAAAACTGCATGGAGTATGTACGCATACTATAAATGTATACATATATACATAAGCTCTAGCCCTAGTTGCCCAAGGCAGGAAACGTGCAAACGAATAACAAAGTAAAAAGAGGTGAGGCCACACCAGCTCTAGTCATCCGAACCTTAGGACAAGGTCTAGGTACAGTATGAGTTCTACTGTGCAGAAAGAATGATGTATCAGAAGGAACAGTATGTACCAGGGATAATCCGCGCTGAGTGTTCTTTCCTTCAACTCTGATCATGTTAACATAAATAAGAAATCGCACAGTCGTGACCATGCTGACTCGCCTCTACTATCGGTCTTGGGGGCAGAAACAGATGCCCACTCCCTCGCACCCCTGTAAGGCTCAGAGCAACGGCAGCAGCAGCTTCTCAACTGCCGGTCCTGCTCTTCAACATTCAAAGTGCTCGGTGCACGCTGAGGGGAGGGAAGGAGAGGGATTCAGCACTGAGTGTGAAAAATGGAGACGGATGAAGGTTGGAACCGACTAGAAAAACTTCCAGAAGGAGCTGAAATACAACATCAGTCCTGCACCCAGGAGACAAATTTGGATAAACGGAGAAAGGAGGAGAGATGTGCATAGACCACTAACCCCTACCCAACATCCATTTTCTCCTTCTTCCTTAATAAAAAGAAATCTAAGTTTATTCCTGGCAACTATGTACTTATCTAACACAACATAATCCCCAGACTCTTTTGCAGGAGGGGTGGGCAATGAGATGAAGCAAGTTATTAAAATTCTACTGGATTTCCTGCAAATATTTCTGGTGAGCTAAATTTAAGAGCTAGACTTTTAAGTCCAATGCTATCAGAACTGTATTTAAATAGTTCAAACAATTCATACAAAGAAACATAGGCATACGATCTGTCATCTGATTGGTAAAAATAATAATCTTATTTAATCTGTACCTTAACGATCAAATGCTGTATAAAGTGTCCTGGAAAAAAAGTTCTGACTTCACAACTAAATTTTATTTTATTTATTTATTTATTTTTTAAAAGACCAAGTCTTCTTTTTTTTTTTTTTTAATTTTATTTATTTATTTGACAGACAGAAATCACAAGTAGGCAGAGGCAGGCAGAGAGAGAGGAGAAAGCAGGTTCCCCGCTAAGCGGAGAGCCCGATGTAGGGCTCGATCCCACAACCCTGGGATCATGACCTGAGCCGAAGGCAGAGGCTTTAACCCACTGAGCCACCCAGGCGCCCCCACAACTAAATTTTATTACCTGAGCACTGTGCCATTATCTGCAAGTTTAATGAAGTTCCCATCTTCCAGATCCAATGCCAAGCCCTTGCAACTAAAACAGAAAAGTCTGATTACCAATCAATTCATAGATTCAGCTAACCTAAGGAATAACCTATATTTTCAAAAAGTCACAATGCTAAAAATGGATTCTTCCACCCACATGAATGATATGTTAGTCAAACAAATAAAAATAGCCAAGAATCCTAAAATTAAGTACCATCCACAGAGCAAGGAAAAGGGTCATGAGGGAAACTGAAAGAGCGCGTGTGTAAGTTGTAAAATCCTTATGCTTTTAAAAAAGAGAAATCTAAAACTTAAAGAGAACAAAAAAAGGGAACTCCATTGTATGTCTCTGTTGAAATGTACAAAATGTTTTTCATTAAATAAAACACACACGCATGCCCAGGTTTATAGCCTGCCAGATATAGCCAGGGTCTCTCCTATACTCTTCAGAAATTGCCTCCATTTAGGTCAGGTTATAAAAACTTGCCCCCTGGGCAGAGCATATTATTGAAAACCACTAAAACAAAGTCAAATACTAAGTTTTAGGTTCCTCACTGTAAAAGACTTGCGGGATTTGGGGAGAAAAGTGGCAACAGATTCATTTTTATGAATAACAAAAGCAAGGAGGTATAATGGCCACCAAATATCAAGAGAATTAAACAAAAAATGACGTCGTACTATAGAAGGCTTACTGACTCTGGTTCACAGTAAAATTTCCAGAGTCAGTGGTTTTATATAGCAAAATATTTGTTTCTTCTTTTTAGAAAAGGGATACATCAAAAAGGACTAGCCAAATATTGCAGAAATATATAACAGATGAACGTCATTGCTCTAGAATTAATTCTGCATGTGTTTCTATGCGTTTTAAGATTATTATTAATTTTCAACTGAGCAATGTTTAAGTGTAGGATTTTTATTTTGTTGTTTAGATGAGGAAGAGGGATAAAACGTGCCTTGGGAAGCGGAAAAACCTAACCCAGGAAAGGAGGACGCAGTAAGAGTCTTAGACATAGTAATGTCTATTCAAATTATAGAAAACCCAATGTTCCAGTTCAGACACTTATTCAAAACATGATGATTCTTCCTCTTCTATGGTTCTGTAGTTGAAAGGCAATAAAGCAAACTTCTTTTTAATGAAAAAATGTAAATTTTAGAGACAGTTCTTAATAACCTCTAAAACTTAAGACAAACTTCAGCCATATACAAATACCAAATTCGTCAATAAGCTTTTAGCTTATTTACATATTTAATTAAACAAATCTAACTTAAAGCAGAAAAGACTTTGATTTATGAAACATTAAACTTTTAATACAGAAGCCATTTTTGTCCTTTGATTCAGTTTCACATTTCAATTTATATCTCCACAGAAGAGGAAGCACTGAAGTTTATTCAGCAATATTTGAGAATCAGAGGGAATAGAAAGACCTTAAAAATAAAGAACTTACCAGAAATCCCAATCCTCTGGAGTCACAGTTAGCAATTCCTTGTCATACCCTTTCTCCTTGACCAGGAACTGAGCAAAGCTATTATAAATGAGCTATAAATAAGAAGAAGGAATAAATATAAAACTCACTCTTCATTCCTAATTTCGCAGACCTGAAAACCTACGGGAGTTACTCATGGGGCAGATGGGAGCGAAATCTCTCTAACTGTGAAGTTCTGCAGTTTAATCCCCCTTTAATGCAATCAATTTATCCACCACTGTGAGCCCCAGGTAGCTACTGTGTCTTTTCATAGTGCAGAATTAGACCACCAGTATACAATTTCATAACCAAGGACAACGCTCAGTCTTACTCCTGAATTCTAAGGGTTGGAGATCATTAAGACTTGACAAAGCTTTGTAAACCTATGTAACGGATCACCATGATGATAAACATATCGACTACTCTATCATTCCATCTATCCTCAGCCCAACCTTAGTGGACGGTGCTTATGGGGCACTGTTCTTCCCCAGTTCATAGATCATTCTGCCATGACTAAAGGACATCAAACCTGTCACTAAGTTGTTTTAGTTTTGTCACTGACACAGGGGAGTCTCAAAGGGAAATACACAGGGGGACCAGGCAGATGACCCGAAGGAAGAATCAAGGGGCTTCCATCAGATACAGGAAATGTCTCTTATTTCTCCACCACAGGGAAAACTGAGAGAAAAGGACAAAGGAAGCTTCTGGAAATAAGCACACAGATAAACGGATCTTCTGATTTCTCAACGACAAAATCCCAAGTGTTTGAGTGAGGTGTCTTATTTTTTCCTAAAGGGCTGGCTCAAATATTTAGAGAACGGTGTATCCCAAGCAAAAAGCAGGCAAAAGGTAGACAAAGGTCCACACTGGCCCTACCCCATTCTCCTTCAAACAGTGCTCTTAGGTCAGCATCAGATGCACTTGAACCTGAAGCAGAACGCTGGCCTGGGGTCAGGGTGAGCAGTGACCAAGATGATACTCGAGCAACCTGACCCTTCTTCTCTACGTGAACCCATGACCTCTTTGCCAGCATGAGGCGGCACAAGGCGGAGAGGATAGCGACACAGCGAAAGGGACGGAATACGGCCTCCCTGAGGTGATGATGCTTACACTGACCCTTGCAAGCTGTAGCAGTCAGCTGGGTGAATCCCGAGGGAGGGGAAACCCAGAGGCCCGCACATGCCTGGGTTTGGGTGCGAGCATCAGGAGATGAGTGCAGAGAAATCAAAAGCTCCCTGTCAAATAGAGCTGTTCTCTGTCCTGAAGCTAATTAAAATCACTATACATGTACTCCCATGCAATGCAGTGTGACCCTGAACCAGGTCAACTGTTAATAGCTCACATTATGTCAACACTATATATCAACACTTCCCACCCCTGGCGGTGATTCAGAACCATAGTGACGGCTCTTAAAACCACCCAGAAATTGCAGGCCTACAGGCTAGGGTGGGGTCCAGGTCAGGACTCCCGGAGCCCAGAGATGACTGAAAATCACTGGCTTTCCATGTTCTATGGATTTTTGTTCAATCATTAAAAAAAAAAAAAAAAAAAAAAAAAAGAAATGAAATAAAAAATGTACTGAGTCACTCTGACGTCCAGGGTACTGTGGACAATAAAAATACACATCATGATCCTGCCTCGCAGAAAACCAGTGCTGTGGGATTGACAGATGTACAGGGCTTTAGAGCAGTACCTGACATACAAGTAAATTCAATTTAAGTATTTGCTTTTATTATTAGTCTTATACTGGATATATATATATATACATATGTATGTATATATACACCCCTGATAAGTACCGTCTGCCCATTTCCATGGTAATAAATATCCCCACCATGGCCACTTTCAAGCTACCAATGGTTACTGCACACCATTAATCCTGCCTCTGGTCGAGGCACTTTATTCAGTCCTGGACTTTCTCACCCCTTGGCAATCCTGATAAAGATATGGGCATGTGATTCCAATGAGGCTGGAAACCTTCCTAAGACAAAGGAGCCCTTTCCAGAAGGGCTGCCAACAGGGGCGTCCACAGCTGTGTTCCTCACCTCGTGGAGAAGTTTCTGTAATAGGAGAGAATGAGGTCAACGTGCTGGGAGAACGAGAGGACAGTGGTGCTGAGAAAAAGAAGGGAGTCTGTGCCTCTGAAACCTGTCCTAGTCCTGACGCCTTGGTTCTTGGACCTTTTTCTATTTTGTTGGGCCACCCCAGAAACCTTGATGGCACAGGGCTTCCACGGGCAGCCCCCTTCTTCTCCCAGCCTTCGGGGTCACGGACTCGCTCCCAGTCTCCCGTGACTAGTAACACACACCACACAGCAGCTGCACACTGGTGTCCTGTAAGTTATATGCAGATCACAAATCAGGTTTGATTCCCGCTTCACGGTGCCAGATAAAATATGAAATACCCAGCTGAATCTGATTTTCAGATAAACAACAATGAATTTTTTAGGATAAGCACATCCCCTGCAGAACAAGCATCTGATAAAAATGTTTTTGTTATTTGATATCCAAATTGAACTGGGTGCTCTGCTTTTTTCTTTGCTAAATCTATCTCACCACCCTACAATCCTGCTGTTTGAAAATGAGCTAACGTTTAAAAATTCAGAGACTTCACATACAAGGTCAAATTTCTTTCTTTCTTTTTTTTTTTAAAAACAAGTTCAGATCTCTAACTTATCTTAAAAGAATTACATCTTTAGGGGCGCCTGGGTGGCTCAGTGGTTTAAAGCCTCTGCCTTCAGCTCAGGTCATGATCTCAGGGTCCTGGGATCTGTCCCCCACAGGACAGAGAACAGAGAGAGTCTGCTTCCCTTCCTCTCTCTCTGCCTGCCTCTCTGCCTGCTTGTGATCTCTGTCTGTCAAATAAATAAATAAAATCTTAAAAAAAAAAAGAATTACATCTTTTAAGAGACTGAGCCCCTACTTCCTCATGGCAGATAGATGTTGGCAAAAGGCGAGTGTGGCTGTGTCTTCAGAAGGCAAACCCACTCTCCTAGCTGTCCCAGGTCCCGTCCCCACTCCCATATTGGGCTTAACTTCTGGCCCCTTTCACTTCAGAGTCTGCAACCCCCAGAGAGCACAGGGGTCATCATTTCTAGGATGGCTTTCCCGAGTCCTCAGGTGTAGTAACACACCCAGTCCCACCTTTGCACACACTCTGCATTTATTAAATGCCTATGATAGTCATGGGAGAGGCCCTCGCAGTGTTCCATGATGCAGTCACCACTGACTTCTCCAACATCTTCTCCTGCAACTCCCTGTCTGCTGCTGGACACCTGCTCTTCCCAGAGTTCTCTCGCTGGGTCCTTGCTCTGTCCAAAGCGCTCCCCCCTGCCTCCTCCCTGCCAGCTTTAACTCCTGTGTTGGTACCCAGCTCAAGCACCAGTCACTCCAGACAGCTCCTCTAGGCTTTGTGGCACATATAAAGCCGAGCGGTGGAAACAGAAGCCCGCTAGCAGGCTACAGCATCCTGCATAAGCTACTTATCCTTTTTGTGCCTCCTTATCCTCATCTCTAAACAACGACTGTGACAAAGCAACAACCTCACAAAGTTTTGTAAAGACCTAACCAGCTCATTTAAACTGAATGCTTATTAGCATAGTGACTGTGCCATATTCAGTTATTAAAATATCTTTTTTTATTCAGTCATTCCACAATTACTGATTGAACCCGTTTTATGCCAAGCACTCAGCTCAGCACACAGAACACACAAGAAACTGTCAGAGATACTAATGTCAGGGAGCCATGGCTCTAGATTCAAGGGGAAGATTTCAACAGGTTAACAGGAAATTTTAAGCTGCGTGTAAGTGCTTTCAGAAATTAAGGGTTTTATGGAAAATTGGAGGTGGGATAGGAAGGAAAGGGTAAACTTTAGGGGGTAGGGGGAAGCTTTCCAAAAGGAATGCTATTTCAGATGAGATCTGACAGAGGAGTTGGCGTGGTGGAGGGAAGGCCTCCAGGAATGAGCGGGCAGTCTGCGGCAATACTGTCCTCACTACAGGGGGCCGAAACCAACTGGGCAGCATCTTTACCCAGTACAATGGCCACCTGGAAAGCCTGTGTCTATCTCTGTATTCAGTTCTATTGTGGTGCTCAGCAAGCATACTGCTGGCATTTCATAGACGGTTTCTGAGCCAAAGGGATCACACCTAACATATTAGGTTACTTTCAATCTTTAAGCCTCCCGTATATTAGAGAGAGGTTTGTAGAAAAGAATCCTTGTCCTCGAGGATCTTGCATGCTGAGACAGGACGTGCACACAGGCACAAAATGGGTTTTAACATGAGTGGTTTAACAATACTTCCTTCAGATGAAGGTGGCCACAGAGGAGATGCAAGAAAACTCGCATTTTCCAGGAGGGAACATGAAAGGCACGTGGGGAAGGAAAATAAGAATCAAAGGTCTAGAAAAAGTAGTAGCCGAAGATCAAAAAGAAAAGCCTTCTCAACTTTCAATATGACCAAGGAAACACCTGCACAGACAGAAAGCAGAAAAGTGTAACAGCAGGAATAGTACACCTTCTTTATTTTTTAGCATCTGTGCATAGACAGCACGTGAGCAATTCAGACACTCGGTTTTGACCCCTGACAGATACCTGAATCTCGGGTTGGGGCACTGACCTCACCGGGATGAGGAGCAGCACTGGCTAATGTCTTACCAGGGGCCCTGAGCTCTAACCACAAATGGCGAGGCTTAAAAATGGCTTGGATGGTAACAATAAAAGCACTTGTATGGGTCAGACACTGCTCTAAGCATTATGCGTCTATTACTCCTCACTTAATTCTTGCAACCTTTTGCCGTAAATCCGATTATCTGTGTCATTTTCATAAATGGGGAAACTGAGGATTGAAAAAAAAAAGTTAAATAACTTGCCCAAGGTCACAGAGCTTGTAATGGAGACGCTGGCGCCCTAGGCCAGGCAGTGTGGGCGTGGAGCCCTGCTCTGACCACGGTGCTCCTAGCCACCTCTTTTAGAAGGCTTTGATGCTTTTATGCTAAAAAAAATTTCTGTTGATTTCTTACATCAGTTTCCGTATGAAACCAAAGGAACGGGGGAGGAAAGGCAATTCACCTGAGGGTGTGGAATCAGACATCCTTCATTCCCCCTTCTTTCCAAAGGTCTGGGAGGACCCCAGCTTAGTAGGCTGTTGTTGGGATTAGAACTTATTCAACAAAGGGGGCACGGTGCACGTAGGAAGTGGGCAGTAAAGGTTCGTTTTTGTCTCTTGGTAGAAGACAAAATAAGGGCTACGATTCTAATGACTTCTCGGCTAACGTTCCTTCCCATACACCGCGCAATCTCTCCCTGACTGCAGTGTTTAAGAACTGACAGGTGGTCGCACAGACACGAAAAGAAAAAATGCACACCAGGATAATACAAGCCCAGGTGACGGTACTGGAGCGCCGCTGGAGCCCAGAACGACCAGCAGCCAAGTTCCAAGGCCAGGGCTCTGCAGAAGACACCCCCAGCTCCCTTGGCCCCCGCCTCGCCTTCTGTCCCTGGAACCGCTTCTCCTGGCCGGTTATGCACTGTTCGCCCCTCCGCCCCTTCTCCTTCCACCGCTCTCTCAAAGTTGGCTTACAGCGGGGCACAGCAAGCCAGCGCGGAGCGCACCGGCAGGGCCCCGGGGACGCACACTTCCGCCCGGCCTCGCGGTGGGAGGCCGAGTTCTGCGCAGGGGCGTGGCGGCCGCAGGCCCCCGGCAGCGCTCTCCGCCCGGAGCCCGGAGGAAAGTCCGGCCCGGGCCGCCATGGAGGTGCTCGCCGTGCGCCCCGGGCAGCCCGCGCCACTCACCAGGGCGCTCTCGGGCAGGTTGTAGCGACACAGAGTGTGGTCCAGGTCGAAGCCGACCACGTCGCAGGCGGCCAGGGAGAAGTGCTGAGCCATGGCTGCGCTGGAAGAACTGGAGAGCGCCTCGGGCGCCGGATGCGAGGAGCCCGCGGACGGGACGCTGCGGGACGCTGCGGGGATGGGACCGGCCGGGACCGGGGCGGGGCGGGGCTGCGGCCACCCCCGGGACGCAGCGCGTAGGCCTCCAGCGCTTCCCGCGCCCGCGAGCGCCGCCCCCGGCCACGCTTCTCCCCGCCTCTCGCGCGGCCCGCCTGCCCGCGCCGCCCCCGCCGCTTCGGCGCCCTGCGGCCGGCCGGCTGCGGGTTGGGTTCCCCGCGCCCGGCCGCCGCCCAGCCCCGCCCCGCAGTCCCGAAGGCGGGAGGGCCGGAGCCCCTCCACCTGTGCTGGACCTGGGGGTGCAGCTGAGACCCCGTGGACACAGAACCTTTGCCACTAAATTAACCGGGGCTCCCTGTCGTTTTCAAGGTGCCACAGAAAACAGGACACCGTAAAGTTAGACCCGACCCTTTGCTCTTGTGCGGGATAAGGTAAGATTATGGCGACAATTCTATTCACGAACATCCTCTGACACCATTAGCCTAGAATTGAGGAGATCTCGTTGCCCACGTGCTCTCTAAGGTTTGAATATTTCGTTGCTTCCTAAGTTATTAAAAGACCTTTCACTATCTCCCCTTCTGGAGTGCATTAGAAAATAAATTTATTAGAAGTTGAAGGACCATTTTTGCAAAATGACGCTGATTAAAGGAATCAACGTTGGCTATTTTTGTTACTTGATTATCTTATTTTTTATTAGGATGAATTTTTCTGTGAAAGGACAGCAGAAAGTTGATAGAACATGCTACAGAGTAGAAAACTCTGCAAACAGATGGCTTTAAGACTTATAGAACACAAAATGGTTCGACAATGATCTGAATTCTCTCAAGGACTGTGTATAGCTAGTATTATTTTAGATGTATAGGAGAAAAGTTATATACAATGGTTGCTTAAGGTATTTAATTTTGAGAACCTATACGAAAGGCTAGGTCTTTGAGATCTTTAAAATTATTTAAAAGAGAAAATACAATATAAATTAAAAAAAGAAAATGTAAGTTTATTACCTTTGTATTCCTTCTGTGTTAAGTTTAAAGGAACATTGTCCAATGGAAAAAAAATCAATAGTTATGTCATAATGAAAATATAATTCATTGAGAATTACATTTAACCCTTACAAATACTAACCCTTATGAGGCCAATAGACCAATCAAGGGATTAATTTAGTGCAATAAATAATTCAATTAGGTAGGACACTTATTATACCTAGTGGGCCCATTTGAATAAATTGAATACTTGTTCCATTATAACTCTTAAAAGCCCCAAACAGATCTCTCTGGAATAGGAAGAAGAAAGAAACTTCAAGAAGACTGAGCTCTTCACTGACTGGTATGGTAACAGTCCAGCAGCCATGTTTTTAATGTCTGTGAGTCAAAAAAGAGGGACCTGGATTGATTCACAGTTTGTACCTATTTCCCTTTTATGACTCTGTTGTCTGGGAAGCCTTGACGTTAGCGTTCCTCTTTGTCCCCTGCAGTGGGCCTGCCAATGTCAAACTGCCAGACTACACATTGAAGGCCACAAGTTTCCCTGAAGTGTATCTTGTTTGAATGCAGGATAGGCAATTTAGGGAGTTCCCTTAGTAATATAAATGTACAAGTGCATTTGTTGCCCAAGGGAAGAGTACACAAAGGATGGTTTTTCCTGATGTAAGTGTCCCTCGGACTGGGGTTGACCCTTAGACTTGGACAGGCTCATCAACAGACATTTCTACTTGCTAAGTGATCACTGTTACATGTCTTAGATCCCTCAAGTCCTGTCAAAGAGCTCGCTGCTAGAGACTAGACATTTACACTTTGTGGGAGAATTTAGGAAACAATGCCCTCCAGGCATCCCGAGAGCTCTTACCCCTCCTTGAGCTGTAGTCATCTTTCCTGGCATATAGCTCAAACCTCATTCTAACTCCTTTAAGAACATGTGGGATGGTTCCCTCTGCCACCCCCGACTCCTTACCTAACCCTGAACTTAAATACATTCACTTTCTTCATAGGGCTTATTTTCAAATAAAAATATTTACTTTTTTCCCCAATACATTAAACTTCTATCACATGTACTGATAAAATACCACAGCTGTTCTAGTATCAATCAGTCAAGAGTTCCATGTTCTTAGACCAATTAATTTCTGTTTCTTTGAGTGCTAATATTAAATAGATCAGTGTTGTGGCCTGAATTGTCCCTCCCTTCCCAAATTCATATTTTGAAGCCTAAGCCCCAATGTGACTATTTTTGGAGATAGGGACTTTGAGTATGGTTAAATGAAGTCATAAGAGTAGGGCCCTAATTTAATATGATGGTTTCAAAGAAGAAGTGACACCAAATAGACTGTACGCACAGAAGAAATGCCATGTGAGGACACAAGGAGAAGGTTCAGTCTGCAAGCTAAAAAGGAGGGTTTCACTAGAAACATACCCAACTGGCACCTTGATCTTGGGCTTCCAGCCTCCAGAGCTGTGAGAAAATAATTTTCTGTTGTTTAAGCCACTAAGTCTGTGTTATTTTGTTATGGCAGTCTCAGCAAACTAAGACATTCAGTAAGGAGATTTGACCCCAACCAATGTTGTTGGGTCAAATGTAGTAAATAGTATTTGCATTTGAAAGATTGCTAAATGACATGAACTTATGCTTAAATTTTTTTGCTTAGGTTATTTGTTTGTTTTCAGGATTTTGGTATTTTTGAGTATAATGTTAATATGCTGTGAAATCTTAGGATGTTTTTTAGTATTCTATGTATGGAGTTTTCCTTTTCATGCAAAAGTTATGAAATAATGTAGAAATGTTCAGAAATAAGTTATATTTTTGCTGATTTTCTAGGATTGAATTTCATCATTACTACTGACCTATATTTTAATATAGCGAATAGACCCATTTAGACCTATATTAATAGACCTATATTTTAATACAGTAAATACTGTAACTTAGCGACTTTAACCTTAGGTGTGCCTTTTACTATTATTTGCCTAAATAATAATTTTGTGATTAGCTAGCTTGTTTTAGACTCTAAAATTACTCACTAAGTGATCTTTTGTGAATTTAAAATACTGCAATTTGATATCTACATTGTAAATGTTATTTACCAAACTGTTATTTGGGGGCAAGAAGAGGTCTGTTTGTTTATTCTTTCGTTAGTTGAAAATGTGATTTTCTGGGGTGCCTGGGTGGCTCAGTTGGTTAAGCCTCCAACTCCGGATTTCAGCTCAGGTCATGATCTCAGGGTCGTGAGATCAAGGCCGTCATTGGGCTTGGCACAGGACATGGAACCTGCTTTAAATTCTTTTTCTTCCTGACCTCCCCAAAGAAGACCATATTAAAAAAAGTGTTTTTCTAAATACTCCAAATAAACATTGTAATGTTAACTTTTTCTACAACCTAATAGCCACATCTTCCCTGAATCCCATAATTTGCTTAGAAGGAAGCAATAAAGTTTATTTAGTAATTTGAAAAAAAGATAAAATATTTAAATGCCTAAAAATTAATCTTTGTAGCCCTTAAACATTAGTCATTTAGCTGAATAGAACCAAAAGCTGATTTGTAATACTGAGCAGTGGCCTTAAGATGGCAGTCGTTCTGCATTAGGAATATTTTTCATTTGGTTTCTCTGGTAATTTAAAAATCCTTCAGCTTATTGATTAAAAAAAAGTGATTTTCTACTTTCCCTTTCTGCTCTTGCTGCAAGAAGAGACGCCTACTTAGAAATTTTACTGTGGTTTTTGTGTATGTATATATTTATTTTATTTTTGTGTGTGGGTGTATTTATTTTAGATGGAAGGAGAGAATGTGGTGGGATAAAGTCTTTTGGTAAGAAACTTTTTTTTTTGAAGTAATAGTAATTAGTTTTTTTAAATTTAGTTTTATTTTTTTTCTTTAGTTTATTTTTTTTTTCAGTGTTCTAAGATTCATTGTTTATGTACCACACCCAGTGCTCCATGCAATAAGTGCCCTCCTGAATACCCACCACCAGGCTCACCCAACCCCCCACGCCCCTCCCCTCCAAAACCCTCAGTTTGTTTCTCAGAGTCCACGGTCTCTCATGGTTCGTCTCCCCCTCTGATTTCCCCCAACTCACTTCTCCTCTCCATCTCCCCATGTCCTCTGTGTTATTCCTTATGCTCCACAAATAAGTGAAACTGTATGATAATTGACTCTCTCTGCTTGATTTATTTCACTCAGCCTAATCTCTTCCAGTCCCATCCATGTTAATAACAAGAGTTGGGTATTCATACTCCATAGTGTATATGGATCATATCTTCTTTATCCATTCATCTGTTGAAGGGCATCTTTCCTCTTTCCACAGTTTGGCGATTGTGGCCATTGCTGCTATGAGCATTGGGGTACAGATGGCCCTTCTTTTCACTACATCTGTATCTTTTGGGTAAATACCCAGTAGTGCAATTGCAGGGTCATAGGGAAGCTCTGTTTTTAATTTTTTAAGGAACCTCCACACTGTTTTCCAATGTGGCTGCACCAGCTTGCATTCCCACCAACAGTGTAAGAGGGTTCCCCCTTTCTCCACATCCTCTCCAACACTTGTTTACTGTCTTGTGGATTTTGGCCATTCTCACTGGTGTAAAGTCCTATCTCAATGTAGGAAACTTCTCATTAAGGTTGTATCTCAATAAATAACTAAATGTTTAAAATATGAAACGAGTCCCTCTTGCAGAGAGCGCTAAAATACCAAATGGCAGAATTGTGATTCAGCAAGATCTCTTAGGATGTAGCAGTGGATTGAAATTTAATAAGTTAAGACACATGTTGTGTTTTAAGACACGGGTTCACACAATCTAACAGCGTATTATGGGGAATCTTGATTTATCAGCAGTTAAGTTAGAAGTACAATACGGATAAACTCAAGGTGAACTCAGCTAGTTCTGGTTTAAACTGAATTCCTCTTTGACTGTCAGTCTTCCCTTTTCCTTCGCTGTCTTTCTGAGAGGCGTGGGGGTTCTAAATTGCAGCAGAGCTAACGTAGCGCCAGCGAGTCTGGGAACAGACTTCTGGTCCTTGGCTAATGGCATCCATACATCTGCTTCTCCATCCCTGTGTTTGTTACCTCTGGCCACGGCATCCACCCTGTCAGCCACCATGACTGCTGCATTAAACTCTGCGGTACCTCTGCTTGCAGCATCATCCCGAACATTTTTAGTTTTGATCCAAACCATGAGACTATTTTAAGGTTGCCATTCCACACTCAGCCAACCTCTTTTCTCTTGAGGAGTCCCAGGAAACCTTCACAGAAAGCTTTTGGCTTTGAAGCCACAGCAAAGGAGGGTCTGTGTTTCGCCATGGAAAGGTGGGGTGGTTACCTCAGAGCCCTTCTATCCATATGGAAGCCACCATTTCTATTCTCGTGATGGTTCTCTGTTACCACAGGACACTCCATAAAGCCGTTTCTCTCAGAATGCGGAACGAAATACTCTGCTTTTGGATCCTCAAGCTCATGTGGAGGTTTCTGTTGTTTCTTGTGCGAGGGATTTAACCTCACAATGGGATAGGGTGTAGGGTCTCTTTCTCAGAGACCCATATAAATGATGCACTTTAATGCTGCCCATCCTGTTTCCTGGGACTTACATTGTCAGATAAAATACTGAATGCCTAATTAAATTTGAATGTCCCAAATATCTCATGAAACCTAGTATTAAAGAAACTACTTGTTGTTTCTCTGAAATTCAAATGTAAATTGACATACTTTATTTTTATTTGCTAAATTTTGGCAACTCTGAGACATATACTTTGTATACATTCTGAAACCAACTTTTAAAAAAATGTTTTATAACTAACTTTTTTTCTTGCAGAAAGCCCAGAACTTGAAAAACAGATGTGTCCTGGCATTTGTTAGGGGCTGAGTTGTGCTTCCCTCAAATTACTGTGTTTAATTTGAGGGGCTGTCGGGGCTATATTTGGACATAGGGCCTTTAAAGAAGTGATTAAATTAAAATGAAGCTCTAGGGCAGACCTGATCCATTTTGACTGATGTCCTTTTAGAAGAGGAAATTTGGACCCACAAAGAGATAATAACCAGGGGTGTCACGCACAGAGGAAGAAAGGCCACGTGAGGACACAGCAAGAAAGCAGTGGTCTGCAAGCCAAGGAGAGAGGCCTCAGAAGAAATCAAACCTATTGACATCTTTTTTTTTTTTTTTTTTTTTTAAAGATTTATTTATTTGACAGAGAGAGATCACGAGTAAGCAGAGAGGCAGGCAGAGAGAGGAGGAAGCAGGCTCCCCGCTGAGCAGAGAGCCGGATGTGGGGCTCGATCCCAGGACCCTGAGATCATGACCTGAGCTGAAGGCAGAGGCATAACCCACTGAGCCACCCAAGTGCCCCAAACCTGTTGACATCTTAATGTTGGACTTCTAACCTCCGGAACTGTGAGAGATAAATTTCCGTTGCTTAAGCCACTCAGTCTGCAGTGTTTTGTTATGGCAGCCCTAGAAAACGAATGCAGCCTTCGAGACGGTTTTTCTACTTTAAGAGTCTCAAGTCCATGCTGGAATACAAAACCAAGAAATTGTCTGCCACAGAAAATCTTCCTCTGAGGCCTGGGCTGAGCCAAAACTTTTACCATTTTCTAATTGGTGGGGAAATTTTGAAACAAAGAAATCTGTTAATATTTTAACATTATACTAGTATGGGTAAAATATCTAAACAAAGGATAATGGATACATTCAAGTCAGACCTTCATAGCTAGGGTTTGGTATTCTTAAGGGATTATGGGAGACTTAGATATTTTTGGAGGCTGGTTGGCATTTTGGTGATAATAGAAGCAAAAAATATGTGAGCCCAGTGAAACGGTTGTTCCATCCATGGATGGCCCTTCTTTTCTCTTTTTCCATTTATGTTTTGATTCCAAATTTTAAATATTTAAGTGTGTTAAAATTTTGTATCCTCAAGGGCATCCAAATATGCACATATTTTAGGAATGCCTTATATACTGTGATCTAGTCAGTGTGGAGTTCCCCTTGGCTCAGGTGAGGATCTATAAATTCTTTGTCTCCAGGGCTCTTGAGCAGCAAGTTTACTTTTATGACTTAAGTGACTGGATGCATCTCACCTGTGTATTTTCATCTTTGATCTTTCTCCGATTATGTATTTCTCATGCTGTACTAGAGTGTCCTTAAATGAATAACAGGTACCCTCCTAAGTTGATATTTTTTGATTCTTTAATTACTTTTTCCTAGTTTTCTTATCTATAAAATTAGATACTTGAAAGTTTTCTTAAAAGTAATGATATCTGTTTAATATTTGAAAAAAAGGCATGAAAATTTGAGTATCTTATGCTTATCCACACTTCACTATTGTTTTTTTTTTCCTCCTCTTAACAGAAATAGTCCACAACAGCCCCTTTTGAAAAGCAATGTGTAAATGAGTATCAATAGTATTAGAAATGATTTATTGGGTGCCTGGGTGGCTCATAGTTGATTAAATGTCTGCTTTGGCTCAGGTCATGATCCCAGGGTCCTAGGAACTAGTTCCCCATCAGGCTCCCTGCTCAGCAGGGAGTCTGCCCTCCCTCCCCCAGCCCCGCTTGTGCCACTTCTCTCTCTCTCTCTCTCACAAAAATAAATAGATAAAATCTTTTAAAAAAAATGATTATTTGTTGACTATTTAATCCAATTCTAGTCATCTAGGATTTCTGTTCCAGAAAAATCTCAGGTAACAGGATAACTTCTGGACAGTGACTGTGTAATACGTTTTCTTTTCTTGGCAAAGTGAAAAGATTAATGGATTATGGCTCTACCTAACAGATAAGACATGCTTACTGCAAGACTCTAAACATTCCCTCTCAAAAGCAAATATAAAACAATGGAATGTGTTAGGATCCTTTGGGAAATCTCGTTGTGTATTCAGAAGTGGTACTAACATAGTTTTCCATAGTTTGCCCTACTCCTATGTTTCAGATAAACATTCCAACCATCATTCCTCTACAATGGACTTTTGAAAAGCATCCAACTAATACAAAAGAAGGCAGGAAAAAAAAAAGGAATGATGAATAGGTGAGAACAATGGGTAGTAAATAACAATATGGTAGACTTAATTGGTATATTGGTAATTATACTAAGTGTAAATGACCTAAAGAGATGAAAAGATATTGTAAGACTTGACCAAAACAAGATTTAAGTATATGCCATTTAAAGAAACCTGCTTTTTTACATGAGGAAATGAAGAAATAAATACTGTTTGAAAAAAATTGAGATGCAATATAAGATATTTGCCATCAAAAACTTCAATATAGTGATATGCTTTTTAAATTTTAAGATGATTTCTATTTAAATATACAGTTAAAAACACATAAAGATATAAACAAAGGACTATTGCTTAGGTTTCTAAATTTGTATAGTATTGTATCTTTCTAGCTAACAAAATCAGTTTAGTGACCAAAAGACTTTTTATGAAGCAAAAAGAAAATCATGTAGTATCTCTCCTATCTTTGGTTGAAGTTTGCTTTTAAACCTCCTTTCTCCTTTATTCTTGGGTGAGAAGAATACCCACCTGCCCACTCAAACTGATACTGGGATTTGTGGAGAGCAGCAACCATAAACACATTCTGGTTGGCCAACGTGGATTTCCGCGGGATAGGTGGTCCCAAACCAGGCCACATGCTCCCTTCTCCTTCCCACAGTTTCCACTCACAGGTGGCTCATGGTCCTTCAAAAACATGGCTGGGTATGTCAGAAGCAGGGGTGGGCTGTAAAAGGAGCAATTGTCTGGTCATTTTGTGGTTGCTGCTTCTTAATCCTCTCACCATTTCCAATGAGATGAAGCAAAGTTCTGTTGATTTTGCCCACATTACCTAGTCCGGTCTTCTGTGGGGAACACTAGTTAGAAATGGAGTTGGAGAGTAAGAAATCTCACTTGTGTAAGGTACACATCTCTTGGCATTGTTTAGTCCAGCATTACATGTAGTTTGAGAGCCAAGCAAATGGGTTTGCACTCAAGGACAGATAACCTTATTAAAGAACTAATCAGTCATTCATTTTTAAATTCTTAACTGAGTTTGTCAAATGTCCCTGGCTTTGTTTGCTCTGGGCATCAGAATCCCATTGGCAATATTAGCTAGATTTGAGAAATTGAGCAATGATAATACCTGAGAGGAAATCTGGGTCTAGAGACCTTAGGAAGCCACTAAATACTTTAGCTGAAAATGACTTCACTCATATTACATACTCTATGGTGCACAATTATACAAATGAACATATACAACAGAGATTTTATGTACTGATTTGTGACACTATTTCCAACTTCCTTGTCCTTAAGAAGTTATCAGAAATTTTTGTTGTGGTAAGATAACAAAAGGCCAAGCTTTCTCTTCTTCCAGACATAGTTCATTTTATCATTCTTGTTCCACACCCATGTGCGCTAAAATGTTGAGGTCTCATGTCTGTTCCCTTATTACTGTTTGCAGAAAATTCATAGTGACTCACTCAGAGGTTAGCGTAAGTACTGCATTTTCCTCATGAATGGGGTGTCCTGAAAGCAGAGCCTGAGATGAAAACTTGGCTGCAGGTGGCTTATTAAGAGGCAGTCCCAGAAATCAGCAGTGAAATAAGAGAGTAAGAGCCAGTAACAATACGAAGGGATAACAGGGTCACTGTTGTAGGCGACAGTGCTTTAATTCCACTGGGATGTTCCATGAAACACAGAGAATCCTTCCCAGAATTGTGCATCAGAAGGAAAGTCTGTCGGTTGGCTCCCGTTCTCTTATACTTGAGGGATATAATACAATGGGTAGTAAATACTGACTACCAGTATTTACTGGTAAATACTGCTGACTTCCAGGCTGTGTGTGACTTGGAGCAGCCCCTTTAACCTCAGAGAGATCCTCAGGCCCAAAGGAGAAAGACCTTACGTGGCTCTGTTGAGTTGGGACATTTTTTTTTTAATTTTTAAAAAAGATTTTATTTATTTATTTGATAGAGATCACAAGTAGGCAGAGAGGCAGGCAGAGAGAGAAGGAGGGGGAAGCAGACTCCCTGCTGAGCAGAGAGCCCCATGCAGGACTTGATCCCAGGATCCTGGGATCATGACCTGAGCCAAAGGGAGAGGCTTTAACCCACTGAGCCACCCAGGTGTCCGAGGTGGGACACTATTATTGTGAGCTTTCATGTGGCTAAAATCAGAAGTGGGCTAAGGAATTGTGATATGGGCCACCGGTGCCATGTTCTTCAGTGGTCATTCACTTGGGTACAATGACGTTTATTCCACTCTGTAAGAATGTGTCTGGGAATGGTGTCATTCCATTGGTCAGTCTGTCTCCAATCCGTTATTCATCCTGTATTCTTCTCTTTCTGTTCCGTCTGTGATTTACTCTCTGTATTCTCTGCCCTAATTCAACGCAGTAGAACTCTATGGAAACTCCTGCAAATACTTTGGTCCTGTGCTTTCCTAACTTGTTCACATCATGACTCACACAGAAAATAGTAATGTTTACTTAGCATATTGGAGCAAACAGAAGAATCTGGCCCAGATAGGTGGGGCAACCTGGGTTCTTGGAGCTCTGAGCCTTCTGCAAAAGCTGTCAGAGTGGACCTGATCAGTATCTTTAGCATAAATATAATTGAGTGTGTTCTAGGCACTCTTTTGGTTGAAATACTGTATTGAATCAGGATTTTGGTTTTTTTAAGTAGTAGTAAACTCCTGGCTTCTTAGTTTAGTTTAACACATGTTTATTGGGAGTCTATCATGTGCCAGGCACTATAATAGACACCAGAATACAAAAGTAGACAATGGTCACTTCCCCGGAGGGACCTTTAGTTTAGAGAGAGAGATTATGTATCTAATAATTGTAATACCATACATAAAATGGAGAAGCTAGTCTGGTATGGCTTCTTCACCTCAAGCTGCTTACTCTGCCCAAAATATTCTTTCTTCCTATATTAGAGTTCCCCAGGGACGCAGAAATCAATAGGGTGTGAGTGTGTGTGTGTGTAGAGAGAGAGAGAGAGAGATTTATTATAGGAGTTGGCTCATGCAGTTATGGAGACTGAAATCTGCTGTCTGCAAGGTAGAAAAGCAGGAAAACCAGTAGTATAATTCAGTTCAAGTCCAAAGGCCCAAGAACCAGCAGCCCTGACATCTAGGGCCTGGAGAGAGTGGGTTTCCCAGCTCAAGCAGAGAGTAAATTTGTCCTTTCTCCACCACCACCCCTCCTCTGCCTTGGTTTTTTTTTTTTTTGTTTTTTTTTGTTTTTTTTTTTGTTTTTCCTGTTCAGGTCCTTATCAGGTTGGACTATGTCTAACTTCATGGGTGAGTGCAAACTTCTTTACTCAGTCTACTGATGCAAATGTCTTCCAGAAACAGGCATGGACGCATGTAGAATGTTTTACCAGCTATCTGGGCATCCCTTAGCCTGTCAAGTTGGCTCAATAAATTAACCATCACGCCCTCATTTATTTGTTGATTTCCATTCCCATGCAAGCTACCTCCCACATCACCCTTGGAAAGAACATTATTTCATTTAGCTTCAGGAACCTAGAGATGTCTTCTTGACGGTTTTATTAATATCTGGTTTTGTGTCAGGCTTTTCTAGTAGCTCTGTTATTTCAGACTGGGAACTGTGTTTTTTTTTGTTGTTGTTTTTTAAAGATTTTATTTATTTATTTGACGGAGAGAGATCACGAGGAGGCAGAGAGGCAGGCAGAGAGAGAAGGGGGGAAGCAGGCTTCCTGATGAGCAGAGAGCCCAGGACCCTGAGATCACAACCTGAGCCGAACGAAGGCAGAGGCTTAACCCACTGAGCCACCCAGGCACCCTGGGAACTGTGTTTTGTTCGTCTTTGTATCTCAATTCCTAGCACACAATCTGTACATAATGTCCATTGAATGAACGAATGAATTTCCATTTCCTAATTTCTATATCTTCATCCATTGTGAAATTTTGAGTGAGTTCCAGGAAGCACCTACTTGGAGGCAGGAGGCACTGTGTTTGACTCTGAATCCCATGTTCTCAGTAATCAATAAATCAGAATTTAAATTTCACAGGTTTATAATAAAGATTTTAATTGCTTGGAAGGGTGCCTGGGTGGCTCAGTGTGTTAAAGCCTCTGCCTTTGGCTCTGGTCACGATCCCAGGGTCCTGGGACTGAGCTCCGATTGGGCTCTCCGCTCAACAGGGAGCCTGCTTCTCCCTCTCCCTCTCCCTGCCTCTCTGCCTACTTGTGATCTCTGTCTGTCAAATAAATAAATAAAATCTTAAAAAAAAAAGATTTTAATTGCTTGGAGCCACAATCTTCAGGCGGCATTCTGACAACCATTAATTTTCAGTCGTGTCAAATACTAGTGTAAGTATCAGGCACGAATTTTCCATCGGACGTTTGGTAGACTCTTCACGTCCTGCAGCAAGAGCTCACATGCAGGCTATCTAATCACGGTAAAAATGGCCTAAGCCAACATTTTGGGAACCTAAGAATTAACTTACTCAGCTACACTTAATTTTTAATAGTACATCATTCAGAAAATACTTATTTTTAACACTTTGGTGTTTTATCATGAGGGTCACAGGATTCTCCAAGTTTCTATTACTAGATTATGTCTATACTGAGAGAACACTGCCTACTAAACTCTCTTCATTATGACTGTTGACTGTTGGAAAATACTCGCTGTGATTTATTCTTGTTCTAAAAGCTCTATTTTAAAACTGTCATTTGGATATGCGAAGAGTTCTTAATGAGAATGTTGGAATAAATGCTCTTGCTAGTGAAGTTGTCAATATATGCGTAATTTCTTATTAGTTTCTTCTGGAAATTAGCCAGGTAAGAAATATTAACATGTCCTTTTTCTCCTTTTGTCTTTCTCCTTTTCCATCCGCCCCCCAAAATGAAAGTACTCCGAGGAGAGTACACACGTGCTACAGAATCTCTGGGTCCGCATGTGTCCTTCTCCATCCCAGCTCTCTCTCCCTCTGGTGTGCCTGCCTGCACAGGGCACCCAGTGCATTTGCATGTGGGCGGGGCACTCGTCAGTGAGTGGAAAAAATAGCCAACGTTATTGAGCTTCTTCCATGTGTCAGACACTGTGAAGGGCATTAAATAATGATCTCACTTAATCACCAAAACATGGAATATATTCATTTTACAGGTGAAATTCAAATCCTGATCTTTGTGACAGGAAGCCAGCCCCTTCTGCTTTTCTTAAAGCTCTATTTCATTTTTCCATTTGAATTTTTTCTCTAGACTGAAGTTATTTCTGCACAACACATGTGCGTGGTGAAACTACAAAATAAGAAGCAAATAGAATGAAAGCAAAAATTTCCTTTCACCATTTCACCAATACTCTTACCATTTTTTTCCCGGAAGTAACTACTATAAGTTGAACATATGTTCTTACAGACCTATCCCAGTGTACACAATGTATATACATAATTACAAAGAATCTTTTCAGGGGCACCTGGGTGGCTCAGTTGGCTAGGTGTCTGACTCTCGATTTCAGCCCAGGTCATAATCTCAGAGTCATGAGATAAACCCTTGTGTGAAGCTCCATGCTGAGCTTGCTTAAGATTCTCTCTCCCTCTCTCTCTGCCCCTGCCCTCTGCTTGTGTGTGGGTACACTGTCTCTCTAAAAGATATATATATATATATATTTTTTTTTTACACACATATGTATTTGTATTTACATACTTGCATATTTATCAACCTACCACAGTTCTCTCTTCACATTTCCTATGCCTTGATTTTAGCTTCTAGCTCACTGGAATGTTTCAATCTCCACTTCTTATTTTTTAATGATTATAACATTCTAGCCTCTCAATTCCTTTAACTTCTCTTCTGGGATGGTCTTAATCACTGACACTATTACTACCCTCTTCTGTTCTTCCAGCTCATGTCCTCTTTTCCAGCTCCAACCCTTTGAGTGCACTGGTGTCTACAACCCAATGGTTGCACCTCCTTTTCACTGTCTTTCACTGCTATTATGTTCTCATTTTTCCCCCCAGCTGAATATTCAGGGAGAATCATTATAATCACTTAATTGATACACCCTTAGAAAATCATTATAATCATTTATTTGATACATCCTTAATTCCTGTATTCCTTTCTCATCTCTTCAAACTAGTGAAAGATCACATTCTGGTAGTGGTAGATACTAAAAAACAACATACATCTTCCTTCCCTATACCTGTCTATGCCCTTTGCAATATGACTCTGCAACCCCCATGTGAGGACTAGAATCTGTTTCTCCTTGAATCTGGTCTAGGTTTGTGAGTTGCTTTCAGGAACAGCATGCAGCAGAGGACATTTTGTCAGTTCTGAGCCTGAGGTGTTGAGGGATTCCACACTCATTTTCGGAATCCTGCTACTGCTGGGTGAATAAGTTTGGGTTACCCCAAGGGATGCTGAATCATTATCTCAGTCCACTCTAGTCATCCAGCCCATAATCAGTAAAATACCAGACATGTGAGCAAGGCCATCCCAAATCGGTCAGTCCCTAGTGACCTATGAGCTGACCTTAGGTCAGGTGTGAGCCCAGCCATGAGCAACCAAGCCTGGTTCATTTCAGTAAGACAGTCTACCTGATTGTAGATTCCTGAACAATAATAAATGTTGTTTTAAGCAACTGAGTTCTGAGTTTACTTGTTATGCAGCAGTCGGTAGCACATACACAGGTTAAAGTCAACTCTTTTAGTTCTTTGTATTTACACCTGAGCAGCTGATCCTGGCTGAAGAAAATATACACAACCATTGCACATGTATTTCAATGAGTAATTAATGCTATTCTGTAATAATATGTTAATGCCCTGATGCATTCACTCTACTGCTGTTCTAGATGATTATTTTATAGTTTCCTCTTGTCATGTCCCCTCATCTTTACTCTCAAGTGTTGACCCAGGTTCTATTTTTCTGGAAAAATACCCAGTATCAACTAGCATTCATACTTAGGTACTCTGCCTTGCCTCCTGTTACTGTAGAGCAGTGGTTCTTATGTTGTGGTCCCTAGATCAGCAGTAGCCCATGGGAACTTGCTAGAAACAGAAATTCTTGGATCTCGCTGGAGAATGACTGAATCATAAATCTGGCACTGAGACTCAGCAATCGTATTTTTAACAAAACCTCCACATGTGAAGTTTGAGAAGCACTGCTATAAATTGTCTACATATACATGTAAGGCCAGCCCTCTCCTTGAACACCGTAGCTCATCCTCTCAGAAATAGTACTTTTCCCCCTTGCCTGTAATATTTTTCATTTCTACTAAATCATCTCACGTCATACAAATGTGATGTTATTTTTCTCATTTTTTTAAAAAGATTTTCATTATTTATTAGAGAGAGAACGAGAGAGAACCTGAGAGGGGAGAAGGTCAGAGGGAGAAGCAGACTCCCTGCAGAGCTGGGAGCCGGATGTGGGACTCGATCCCGCGACTCCAGGATTGTGACCTGAGCGGAAGGCAGTCGCCCAACCAACTGAGCCACCCAGGCGCCCTATTTTTCTCATCTTAAAACAAATTATTCCATTTCTCTGCCCCCCCTTAATGAAAACTGAAATAGTTGTCTTTCTCACGGCCTGTGATCCCTTCTCTCTTGCTCTCTTAAGCACACAAACTTTTTCCTCCAACATTTCACCAACTCTCTGATTAAATTCACCAGTGGTACCCATTTGCTAAACCCAGTGTTCAATCTTCAGTCCTCCTTTTTTTTACCCATAAGTGTCACTTGTCACATTATCACTCCCTCCTGAGGTAAACATTGTTTTTACTTGGCTTATAGGAATGCTTATTTCTTCTTCATTGGGCAAAATACATTGGGCAAAATACCCGAGTAGGCACTTCAGAAAAGAGGACATGCAAATGGAATATAAATAAAGATGTTCAGTATCATTAGGAACCAGAAAAATTAGGGGCACCCGAGTGGCTCAGTTTATTAAGTGTCTGCCTTAGGCTCAGGTCATAATCTCTAGGTTCTGAAATGGAGCCCCTTGTTGGGCTCCCACCTCAGCGGGGAATCTACTTCTCTGTCTCCCTCTGCCTCTCCCCTGCTTGTGCTCTTTCTGTCCCTCTCTCTCTCTCTCAAATGAATAAATAAAAAATATTTTATTTTTATTTTTTAATTTTTAAATTATTTTAGTTCACTTAACATATAATGTGTTATTGGGTTCAGGGGTGTAGGTCTGTGATTCATCAGTCTTATATTAATACCTACTGGTTATTACATCTCATGCCCTCCTTAATGTCCATCCCCCAGTTAACCTAGCTCTCCACGCTTCTCCCCTCCAGCAAGCCTCAGTTTGTTTCCTATGATTAAGAGTCTCTTATGGTTTGTCTCCCTCTCTGGTTTGTCTTGTTTTATTTTTTCCTCTCTTCCTGGATGATCCTCTGTTTTGTTTCTTAAATTACACGTATCAACGAGATCATATGATAATTGTCTTCCTCTGATTGACTTACTTCACTTAGCATAATACCCTTTAGTTCTATCCATGTTATTGCAATTGGCAAGATCTGGGGGGTTTTTTGATGGTTTTGTAATAATATACACCACATCTTCTTTACACATTCATCTGTTGATGGACGTCTGGACTCTTTTCCCATAGTTTAGGTATTGTGGACATTGCTGCTATAAAAATTGGGGTGGACGTGCCCCTTTGGAGGACCACATTTGTATCTTGGGGGTAAATACCTAGTAGTGTAATTTCTCGTCATAGAGTAGCTCTATTTTCAACTTTTTGAGGAACCTCCATACTATTTTCTGGAGTGGCTTGCATTCCCATCACCAGTGAAACAGTGTTCCCCTTTCTCTGCATCCTTGCCATCCTGTCATTTCCTGACTTGTTAATTTTAGCCATTCTGACTGGCATGAGGCGGTATCTCATTATGGTTTTGATTGGTATTTCCCTGATGCCGAGTGATGTAGAGCATGTTTTCATGCGTCTGTTGGCCATCTGGATGTCTTCTTTGAAGAAATGTCTGTTCATGTCTTCTGCCCATTTCTTGATCAGATTATTTGTTCTTTGGTGTTGGGTTTGGTAAGTTCTTTATAGATTTTGGGTACTAGTCCTTTATCTGGTACATCATTTGCAAATATCTTCTCCCATTCTGTCGGTTGTCTTTTGATTTTATTTACTCTTTCCTTTGCTATGCAAAAGTGTTTTATCCAGAAAAATGAAGACTGAAACCTCTGTGAGACACTATATTTCATCAGACTGGAAAAATTAGAAGTCTAATCAAGTCAGATGAGGGCGTGGAGTGGTGGGAACTCATGAACTGCTGATGGACAGATCAGCACAGCCTGCCCAGTCGTATCTAGTGAAGGTGAGGGTGCCCATAACCCACAACCCAGGAATTTCACTACTAGAGAGGAAAATGTGTACACTTATACCAGGGGCATATTCATATAAGTTCATCGTATTGTTCGAAATGGCCCCAAACAGGAAACAATCCAAAAGTTGCATCCCAGAAGGATATATTGTGGTGTTTTCTTTTCTTCTTCTTCTTCTTTTTTTTTTTTTTTAAGATTTCTTATTTATTTATTGTCCGAGAGAGAGCACAAGCAGGCAGAGTCGCAGGCAGAGGCAGAGAGAGAAGCAGGCTCCCCGCTGGACAAGGAGCCCGATGTGGGACTCAATCCCAGGACCCCGGGATCATGACCTGAGCCGAAGGTAGCGGCTTAACCGACTGAGCCACCCAGGCGTCCCTATTGTGGTGTTTTCAACCAAATTTTCACCACACAGCAATAAAAGTGAATATGCTTCTGATACCTGTTGCAAAATAGATGACTCTTAATGACATAATGTTGAGCAAAAGAGGCCAGGCAGAGTTAATGTATGACCTGCCCAAATAGGCAGAATCAAATGATATTTTTAGAGTTGGTAAATTAGTCTGTGAAACCATAAGGAAATGGAAGGAAGCTGAATTCCTTAAAAGTCAGGGGTGTGTTTGGCAGTAGGTGGTGAATGGGGCTATGATGTGCTGGAGTCCCGCAGTGTTTCCATCAGGGTGCCCGTAATATTCCATTTCTTCATCTGAGTAGGTGTTAACCCGAGTTCATTTTACAACAGTTTGTTAAGCTGTAAATTTAAGTTTTATATACTTTTCCCTGCATTTCTCTATTTCACAATATTGCAAGTTTAAAAATAAGGTATTCATTTCATTTATGGGGTGTTGTGAGGATTAAAAGCCTAACAGAAAGCCTGGCATCATGACTCCTCATGACTCCCCTCTTCACACAACCAACTTTTTTTTTTTTATTAAGAATCCATTCCAAACTCTTTAGGATCTTCTTGTATCCAATAACTGGCCTCCAGGTTGGTTAGATTCATTTTTTTTTAAATTGGTTAAGGAGCTTTAGAAATGGAACAAGACTGTCTTTATGGAAGTGTTCTGTTGTCTTTGACCTTGGGGATAAACAGCGTTACCTAATAAGTTAACAAATCCTGTCCAACAAATCCTGGGATACCCTGTTCATAAATGCTTAAAGACTGAGGGTATCCAGAAGATGCGGTACTCTGCTGCGGGGTCAGAAAGCCACTTTCCTGCAGTTTTTGTTGTCTGATATACACTACCTCGAAAGGCACCCCAGCGTCCAGCTTTGTGTAACTGCTGTAAGAGCGTGAGTTCATCTGGGCAGCACAAATGAAAGTACCTGGTCATGGGTAATGTTGGTATGGAGACCTGTGGCCCAGCAAAGGTGGTTCCACATCTTCTCTGAGAGAAGCACAGGCTTTCTCTGGTGCTCCGCATAGTCGCTGGAATGTTGGAAGTAATAAGGAAATGTTTAATGAGTAAGGGAATGTGTAAATGAATACAATAATCAGAAAAGAAGCCAGGGGATAATTATAGTTTAAGTCAGAGGAGAGAGAGAGGCCATAATTTAGGGAACGATCAAATTGAATCCGTACTGTGAACCCACCCACAAAAATCAAATTACAAATTTGCATGGGGTGGCGAGGAAGCCCTGGGATTTTAAGACCACTTTGCCTGAGGATCAGGTTGAAGTCAACAAGAATCTTTGTGAAAGGAAAGGCAAGCAGCCCTGGGCTCCAAGGTTGAGGGAGGTGGGGCGGGGGGTCGGGGGTAGGGGAGTGGAAGGTGGGGACGACTGGAGTTTTAGAGCTGCATTTTTACTGTCAGTTAGTCTTGTGGGAAATGATCCTTCCACTGCTAGGAAAGGTACCAG
Source organism: Meles meles (assembly GCF_922984935.1). Classification (NCBI taxonomy): domain Eukaryota; kingdom Metazoa; phylum Chordata; class Mammalia; order Carnivora; family Mustelidae; genus Meles; species Meles meles. The sequence continues at coordinate 17,513,294 of NC_060070.1, forward strand.
CAGTTTTGTGCACTCTCTTTCTCTCTCAAATAAGTAAATAAAATCTTTTAAAAAAAATAGCCTAAAAATCTGATAGTGGAATCATTTTTAAACTCTAGGAAAAGACACCAGAGTGGAAAGTCCAATATGCGAAATGTGGAATGAAAGGTGGTACAGAATGCTTTGGAATAGAACAGGCTACTTCAGAATAATTTCAAGGTAAGTAATCTTGACCTTTGCTGTTTAATATTTATAAATTTGCATATGTAAGTAGGACACATAAATCTGCATATATTCATAACATACTGTAAGGATAAAATGAATAATTTCAAAAACTTGCATTATTTGGCAGTGGTCATAAACTTTTGATGAGAGTACTCATAATAGAAACATGCTTAGGAGGTGGAATTTATGAGTGAAGTGACTCAGCTTAACTTAAAATACCAAAAAAAACAAAGAGTGCTAAGAAAAACAATAATGAAAGTAAGAAACTACGTTTTCAGGAAGGAATCAATGTTAAGTGAAGAGTTGTGTGTCAAAGTTTTATCTTCGTTATGTCATTACCTTTTCACATTCTAGAGTCTCCAGGCCCTGCACATCTGCCCGCACCCTCCCCACCCCCCCACCCCCCGCCATCTTTTCTTTCTCACTTCTTCCCACTCTCCTCACTTTGTTCGTTCCAGTCACGTGACCCTCTTTAAGCATCTGGACACTCTGAAATTCCTTACTATGCCACAACTTTGTACATGCCATGATTTTATTAAGACAAATTTAACATTTTTTTATGAAATGGAACTTTGGCCCCTGTATATGTGATTACCTACAGAAATAAGATAATTGGTTAAGTTCTCATTGTCGTTCTGCCCTCTACCCCAGCTCATCTCCCTCCGCACTTCTAGTCTCAGTTTACATGTCCCTGCCTCAGAGGACACCCTGACGAGGTTAGGGTCCCCTTTATCACTTTTATCACCATGGAATTTACTGGATTTGTCTGTAATTACTGGTTTAGTCTCTTTCACGCTAGGCTATAAACCCAGTGAGGTCAGGGCCTGTGTCTGGTTCAAGTGTTTATCTCTAGGACCAGACAAGGTTTCTGGAATATAGTACTCAGTAAACTTTTGTTGACTGATTTACTCAATCACTAAATTATTATTCTCCCTATTTCATAGATGAGGAAACCCAAGGCTCAGAATTTAAGCCCCTTGCCAAGGTCACATACCTGGCAAAGGGCAATAATATCACTTAGTAGGTTTTCTTCTCTTTACTCCATAATTTGCTGCCGAGGAACACTCCTTTCATAGTTGGAAGCAGAGTGAAGGACTGAGATCTAGGTCCCCAGAGAGAGAAGAAAACGAACGATGCCTAAATGAAGAGTTAATTTCTCACCTGAGTTTCAAGGTAGACTTTTGAGTCTTTACTAGAAACGAATCTTAAAAGAAATGCTTTCTGTTGCAAGGACCACCTTCTGAGAGAATGAAAAAGAAGTTATTATTACTGTTTTTATAAATCAAAGCTTGGATTTAAATAATCACAACAAAATCAAAATATTAACTTATTGAAGTCTTACCTTATGTCAACGTTTTTATAAGCATTTCACATTTATTAACTTATTGAATCTTCACAACAACCCAGATACTGTAAATACTATATTGATCCTCATTTTTACGATGAGGAAACAAAGTTTAAAAAGAAAAACAAGGTTGAAAAAAGGTCAAAAAACAAACACACTTGCTCCTAGTCACACAGACAGTGAGTAGTTGTAGAAGGGCCCAAACCTGGGCGACCCAGTGTGTATTCCATCCACAGCGGAGAAGTGAGTGGATGATAACATAACCGCTGGTTTCCCTCCCAAAACCAGAGAAGAGTTCAAGCAGGTGGGGAGAAGAGAATCAGAGGGGCCCAGGTGAGAACTGAGACTTTGGGTGATTGAAATGAACCTGATCTCTACTTCTGTCCTTCTGGCTGAACACTCACCAAGGAGGGGGGAATGGGGAGACCCCAGAGTAGGGGGTGTCTCTGGCTTCCCGGGTTGTAACCAGCCAGATTGTAATCTCAAAGAGAGGATCTCATCTAGCATGGCTCAACAGCGTAGAGGAGCCATGGCAGATAAAACAGGGCAACCTTTCAGATTCTTGTGTGTGCTGGAGAACCTTAAGAAGTTTCTCATGTCTCTGACTCTCTAGGACTCTTTAGGGCTCTGAACTAGGGTAGCTAAGGGCCACAGATGAGAAGAGTCCTTGAGGTAGGATAAGGGGAATTAGATCTCTCTAGTCTGACTCCTATGCAAGGAAAGAACCTGAAGACAAGCTTTCAGTATGGATCTTTATGTACACAGATGGTCCTACCCCATGGCAATTTGATATTTTTACTATCTTTGAAAATTTGGCCATAACTCATTAAAAGGTATATTTAAAAAATATTTTTTAAAAATTTTACTCAAATTTAATTTTACCCAATTATCTAATTACCTGCAGAAATAAGACAACTGGTTACGTTCATTTCACCAGTCACGTAAAATAAAGAAACATCAGTATATTTCATTATCTAGAGAGAAGATAACCATCATTTGGGTTTGCCTGGGACTTCCCTAGTTTTAACCCAGAGAGTCCTTTGTACCAAGTGACCTTCAGGTCCTGGGTCACTGGGAGAGTTAGTCACCAGCATGCTGCATACAGACTGCATTAAAGGCTTGCAGACAAAGGTGTTTGTCATGAAGAGTTCAGATAAGTGAGTCCCAGTATCCTGGTTTTGACCTTGCAGGATGCAGTGGTATTTCTTCTTGGCTTTAAGTAGATTCTGTCGATCGGCTTACAGAAGACCTCTTGAAGCGGGTCTCCGAATTACGATTTGAAAATGTTCTTGATGTTCTCAAAGAGAAGTGAGACACCTAACTCTGACACACTGAGAGCTAAGCTAGAAGAATCTGCGATAGCTCTGCTGACCTTGCAGGGGTAATGTCGGAGAAGGTGCGTGTGACTCCAGGAGTCACTGTGGAGCACAGGAGTCAGGACAGGATGAGGAAGCTCTGTGACAGTTTCCTTCAGCCTGGCAGCAGCCAGAGCCGGGATTTTTGACTCTCTTGTCAGCTCTCTTATTAATTCCCACAGCAGTCCTTGGCATCATAGCCAAACATCATTTTAAGCTCTCAGTCTGTCGACTCTGGATAATTCTTAGCTTCCTCACAGTGTTGTTGTGGGAATTGATTAATATTTATGAACACATTTATATGGAAAAGTGCAGTATAAATATTATTGCATGAATTGAAAAATTGTTTCCTGCATAATATTATGCACAAAGAAAAATAAGCCATAGACTGTAGGGTCTTCTTGGAATAGTTTTAAAATAATCTGTTAACTTCCGCTTAACCCTTTCATCTTTATTAAGTTTAGTGCTTTTGTTATTTAATGTTTTTAACAATGATTTGTATTAAATTTTTAAAAATAAGTTTTATTGTACTGATGCATTTTGTTTCACAGTAAGTTCAGTGCGTTTCTTTGTTTCCAGTTAAGATTTTCTAAATCATTGACTATGAGTTTCCTCCATTGAATTTGTCCTATAGTAAGTGCATATGGCATTACTTGAGGAAAATTATTGAAACCCATGGCTTAAGAGAATAAATACTTCTGTAGTCAAGTTCACCGCATGCTACATTTCTGTTACCTGCATTCTTGTCTCACTCTTACATTCCTCTGTATAAAATTAAAAATATATTTAACTGGGAGTACCTGGGTGGCTCAGTGGGTTCGGCCTCTGCCTTCTGCTCGGGTCATGATCTCAGGGTCCTGGGATCGAGCACCGCATTGGGCTCTCTGCTCCGCAGGGAGCCTGCTTCCCCCTCTCTCTCTGCCTGCCTCTCTGCCTACTTGTAATCTGTCAAATAAATAAATAAAATCTTAAAAACAAAAACCAAAAAACAAAACCAAAACCAAAAAAAAATATTTAACTGGAAAATGGGACTTTGAAAATAATTATACTTAAGTATTTGGTTAAGCTTATGAATCCTATAGACAAATAAATAATGCCTTTTTTATAAAATATATAACATTGTAGTAATTCTTAAAATATTCATAATGGTAATATTTTACAAATGTCAAAAAATAAATCCATTAAATGTTAAAAGTCTAGTTTGGAAAGATTGATTTTAAGAGTTCAGCAGTCTCTTCAACAATTTAACATTTACTAGTTTAACTTCTGCATCATGTCTACCTTTAAGCTCAAGACTATTATTGCAAATGCTTCCTATTTCTCATAACTTCAACCTGTATAACTCTTTCTAGTCATGGCTGCCGTTTTAGTTAAGATGTCAGTGTTGTGGTCGGACACCAAATGTGTCGCATAAGGCTGGCAGCCATTTCAGACTGAGTGTTTTGGGACATCGGTACTTTAGTAGGATCAGCACTGACCTAGGGCCTGGTTCTCAATATTGCATATTAGAAACTTTAAAAATTAAGTTATCCCCAAGTAGTTAAGTTTATAAAACTACACTAGTTATATTCATAGGAGAATGATTTATCAAATATATGTCCAATTATTAATTCCTAGGACCAGGTGTATTTGGCAGGACTAATAAGACATATTCAGGAATCCAAAACAGAGAAAGTTGCTCAGTGAATACAGAATCTGGACAAGGAAACTGAGTGTTACCAAGCAGAAGAAAACTTCATCTAATATGTTCTAGAGTAGGAGACTTTTTCGTGCTTACCAAAATTCTGTAATAAGTGGTAGTTAAAATCAGAGTACAGTTAAGGGACACATTCTTTTTGTCCCTTCGTCTCTTTCTTTTTTTAAAAAATTTTTAAAGATTTTATTCATTTATTTGGCAAAGATCACAAGTAGGCAGAGAGGCAGGCATAAAGAGAAAGGGAAGCACGCTCCCTACTGAGCAGAGCGCCTGATGTGGGGCTCGATCCCAGGACCCTGGGATCATGACCTGAGCTGAAGGCAGAGGCTTTAACCCACTGAGCCACCCAGGTGTCCCTCCCCTCCTCTCTTTCAATTCTTATCAGTCACATACACACAAATCCCATATTGCATAATAAACTTTCTCATGACAAATGTATTACATTTTCTAGCATCCATTCAAAAGGAATACTTCCTTTTTCAAGGAGCACCCTAAACCTTTTGCTGAGGTTTGGGAAGCTCTCTAATCTTATCAGCAGTTTGTTTTACGTTCTTGTAAATGTGTTGCCTCCCTACCCACCTTCCCGCCCGTTACACTTTCCATAGATGTCTCACTTTATCCAGGTTATCAGTCACTTAGGGTTAAGTTTAATGCTACGATCCTTAACAATCCTTAAAATCTCTGAGGCCTGAAACAACCAAGGTTATTTCTCAGTTAGCTTATATGGGTCTGCCTGGGTGGTGAGGCTCTGATCCATGTTTTGTGCATCCAGAGAAGTAGGCTAATAGATCATCCCTGATCTGAAGCATTGTTGTCATGGCAAGGGAGGGAAATGCGTTTAATTACGCACTTTCTCTTAAAGGCTTTTCCGTGGAAGGGATACACATCAATTCTAATAACATTTCCTTGGTTAAAGCCAGTCATATGGCCATGCTTATCCTCAAAAGGATAGGAAAGTACAATTCTACTATACTCTTGGGGGAGGAGAACTAGAAATATCCTTGAAGAGCAATAATAAACACCACAGCTAGTCATTTTGATTAATATTTTCACTTTTCAAGAATGATATTTTCTGACCTAGTTCTCAAATTCAGGGCTCAGTTGCTCAACAAATATTCATTTAAGTGTCAGTTTTATCAGAGTCCTTTTCCAAGCCCTGGGGATGATACAAAGATGAAACAAGTAAGGATCTAAAGACTCTTGTCTAAAATAGAGCTCGATAGCCCTCTTCCTCTTATAGAACTTGTATTTCTACTTCATAGCTCTTAGCAAATAACCATCACTTATTGATTATTTCTGTAAGTATTTGTCTAATACTGTCTCCTCTATTAGTTTATAAATTCCATAGAGGATACAGGCTGTGTCTGTTTTCATGTCAACATTCTGAAGAGCAACCATCATGCCTGATGCCTTGTAGGCAATGTTCAATGATTATATGTTGAATAAATTATAGAAGAAAAAAACTATAGTGGAAGTCAAAGGTGGAAACATTCTTTCCAAACAATTTATATCTTACTTAGATCTGTATCTCCCTCTATGTTGACAGTATTTATGTGGCCACAGTTTTTGTTTGCAATAATGTCCTTACCAGGAGAGGCTATGCTTTCTTTATTTAATTTCATATCCCCAAGCACTAGCCCAGTGCCTGACACATGGTAGGAGCTCAGTAAATACTTGTTGACTTAATGAAGCAAAAGAGATAAGCTCAAAGGACTACTGAAATAAATAACTGTTAACAGGCCACAGTTTTATAAGTTACTGAAGTGTACTTCCTTCAATTGCCCATTAATAACATGTGGTTTAATCTTCTAAAGCATGAATGTTACACACAGTTGCTTTTGATAAATTAGTGGATGAGTGTTTTTGTAATTGGAAAAAATTCTGATTGCATCTGACATGAACTGATTAATAGAGATTCAGCACATGGCCTCCAGTGGCTGGAGACAGATCCTTTGCAGGAGGCCCAAGTAGAGAATGATAAAAGGAAAGTTTGTCTCACATTCTAATCCTTTGGGTCTAGGCCTGTAGAATGGAATTGTAACTCACCTCAAATATAGTGTTTTAGGTCAATATTCTGAAATTCCCATTAACTGAGGAGATGTAAAAATATGTACAGTTAACCAAGCTGTAATGAATGCTCCTTTCTAAAGATGAGTATACCACACAGATTATAGGCTTTTGATGTTAAAGTGAACAAAATACACATATATCATTCTGTATACAGGAGACAAGATGTGACTCATGGTTTGACTTCCACTGAGGAAAAGAAAACCACCTTCTAATAGGCTTTTATTGTATATTAGATACATTTACTTTGATGGTTCTTCAAGTAACATTAAGCCCCTGAGACTTGCCTAAACGTCCAACATTATATCTCAAGACCCGAGACACCAATTACACTAATCACACGTCTGTAAATTGCCATGCCATATACAACTATACATATAAATGATTTAACAGGAGATTTTCAGTATAAACATTACTAAAAAATAATTATTATGAGCTTAGTTGTTAAAGTGCTAAGCACTTGAAAAAATATATAACTTCCTAATAAGTCATTATTTCATTTTATATATATACATAAATATATATATCAATAATTTCATTATTTTGAAAAATTATTGGAGGCTTTCGTCTGAAGTTAACGAAAATATTTCTTTAACCTTGACTTTAAATAGTAGGAATTTATAAGGTTAGTAGTTTTTTTTAAATTAAGAAACAAATGGAAAGAAACACTTAAAAACATGAGAACAATTAAATAGTAACCATTAATGTGAACAGTAGAAATGTGAATACGGTTACTTAGAGATAGTCCAATTAAAAAAAAAAAAAGAATGCCAGGTATACTATTTATTTATCAAGAGACAAAAAAAAAAAAAAAAAGCCTAGGTGAACAGGGGATTCTTGAAATTCTGCCCAATTACTTGGCATGAATATTGGAAAATTCAAATTCTGAGGAGTTTATTATAAGAATTTTTTTGTTTCTATATAAAATCATCTATGTATAAGTCAGACCAGTACATTTGCTGTTACTGGTAATGACTAAAAATTTTACAACCCTCCGTAATAGAAATAAAACTATTGCCTATCTCTTTTAATTGGAAAATGCTGACTGGACATATGACAATAATCTTCCCATATTAACACTACTAGAATTTTGCAAATACAAGCATACCTTGTTTTATTGTGCTTCGCTTGACTGTGCTTTGCAGATATAACTTTTTTTTTATTAATTGAAGTTTTGGGACACCCCTGCATCAAACAAATCTGTTGGCACCATTTTTCCAACCGCATTTGTTCATTTTGTGTCCCTGTATCACATTTTGGTAATCCTCTCAATATTTCAGACTTTTTCACTATCGTTATATTTGTTATGGTCTTCCATGACCAGAGATCATGACTCACTGAAAGCTCAGATGATTGATAGCATTTTTTTAGCAATAAAGTGTTTTTAAATTAAGGTTTTGTCTTTTTTTTTTTTTTTAAGAGATAATGCTCTTACAAACTTAAGAGAATACAGTATAGTATAAACATAACTTTTTTATGTACTGGGAAGTCAAAAAAAAATTTGACTTGCTTTATTGCAGTATTTGCGTTATTGTGGCGGTCTGGAACTGAACATGCAGTATCTTCGAGCTGTGCCCATACTGTAGTAATTTTGCTGCTGGGTAGATGAGAACCTTGATTAATGAAGTATCTGTTTAACAGGTGAGGACAAACCACCTGTGTGGACCATGGATACCTGCTTCCATTTTAGAAAAGGCGTATCAGCTGCTTCTAGGAGATTGTATATACGAGAATACTTCATCCTTTTCGAAAGTAAGTTCTTTATCTAATTCCCTTTGCAGATCTCTTTAGAATACTTTTCCGGTATCTTGCTGAAATCTAGATACACTACGCCCATTTCATGTCTTTTATAGTGCCAAAGAATGAAGAGATTTAAAGAGTTTTTTTCTTTTTCTTTTCCAAAGCTGAATTAATTTTCTTGCAAGCAAGGGAACTCCTACCAGTAAGGAAATTCACTGAGTAGTTCACTGAAGGGAAAAGTCATGGTTTCTGAACTGTGAGAAATGGGGCTTTCTGGTTATGCTCTTTAATATTGAAAACACACCCACTAGATAGGGACAGAATGAGGCCAGTGCTCAGTGTTGGCTGTTGTTTCCCATAGCCCATTGTCACTGATCAGGAAAAATGCTTCAGTTATGGACAGTAAGGATCTGGCAAGCCAGGCTCCTCACAGTTCATGTCCTGCAATGGTTTTAGCTGGTAACAACCAGTTGCGGTAAAATAAAACCTCAGCATTTGCTTTGATATCTCCTAAGTGCTGCTGCGAGTGAAAAATTTTCCCTTTGTAATAGCAGTTCTACGTGAAGAAAAAAATTGAGCTTAATTTGACATCATTTTCCAGTCCATTTTGGTGTCTAATAATCACAACTTTCTCTTAAATTTCATTTCTCGGGCAAATATGTCCAATCCTCTATCTAGTCTGAAATGAACACTGTACTCTTGGCTGAGAAAACTAGGATAAATTTAGAATTAAGTTGTTATCAGTGCTTCAGATATTCATGCTATCCCTTCCTCCTCCTCCTCATCATTTTCTTCATATATAACTTGAGCTCTCCATAATGTATTTCATATTCTTAAGTTCGTTCTAATAGATTCTTGTCATTTTGCCCTGGGTTGGTCTAGTGTCTGGTCCCAGCTGGCTAAATGAGAGACTGATGAAGGCTAAGATGAAACACATCAAAGATCCCAGAGTACCAGGCTGTATTTGAGCCAAAGGAAGAAGCTGAATTTTGCCAGGAAGATCTATTTCCAAATAAGATCTTATTTTGGTGTATTGGGAGGTAGGACTTCAACCTATCTTTTTGAAGGATACAATTCAACCAATAGCATGCTCGAAGAAAGAAGCCAGGTTTGGAGATTAGGGAAAGCTCTTTGGAACTAGGCTGAGAACTAAAGGATATATCTCCACGAAGTCTCCTAGAAGAGCATTACTGGCTGGGAGAATGGTGAGTAAAAAGTCACTGGTCAGAAGAAGACCGTGGCTCTTGCCTCAGTGAACAGAAATATGGCCTCTGTAGCTGGACCACAGAGAGCCAAAGAAGGCAAAAGGGGAGATGAGATTGGGGAGCTGGAGGGGTTGGAGATAGGCCAGTACCTAAAGATATGGAGGTTGGAATTTACTTCCACTGATGGTAAGCTGTTGAGAAACACAAATTGGACTTATATTTTTATTTTTTTTAAGTTTATTTTTTAATTTATTTCAGTAATCTCTGCACCCAATGTAGGGCTCAAACTCATGGCCATGAGACCAAGTGTTGTATGCTCTTCCTGACTTGGCCAGCCAGGCACCCCTCAGTTATACTTTTATTTATTATTTTTATTTTTAAAATATTTTTATTTATTTATTTGAGAGACAGAGAGAGGGAGCAAGCACAAGGAGGGGGAGGGCCAAAGGGAGAGGGAGAAGGAGGCTGCCCACTGAGCAGGAAGCCCAGCATAGTCTCCATCCCAGAACCCTGAGATCACTACCTGAGTTGAAGGCAGACGCTTAACTGACTGAGCCACCCAGATGCCCCAGTACTTTTAAAGATTATATTTTCAGGGACATCTGGGTGGCTCAGTCGATTAAGTGTCCAAATCTTGATTTCGGCTCAGGTCATGATCTTAGGGCCATAAGATCAAGCCCTGTGTTGGGCTCTGTGCTGAGCGTGGAGCCTGCTTGGGATTCTTTCTCTCCCTCTGCCCTCCCACCATTCTCTCTCTTTCTTCTAAAAAAGTAGAAAAGAAAAGAAAAAAGAAAAGAAAAGAAGAACTTAAAAAGACAATTTGGGCTGCCATTTGGAGAGTAGATTGTGTCATAGCAAGAGTGCAAGCAGGGGGGTCTCCTGTGCATAGGACGGCATTCTAGATTCTCTTTGAGATGCAAAGAAATGAGAGATACACACACCTAACTTCAAGGACAGAGCAGTGTGCTTGGGGAAAACAATGCAATTACACATAAACAGATATTAAATGACTTAAGATATTACAATCTGTGTTTTAGATGAATGATGTTCACTCTCAGAATGCATTATTGAGTACCTATTAGGTGTTAGGCATTACGCTGGTATAGGAAGCCAACAAAGGCTTACAGTGTGTGAAATGGTTAGAATTGATTGGGTGAGACGGTTATGTGTTAAATGGTAGAGATGGTTATAGGATCTGGTGGGGGACATGAATGAGGGAGTAGTCAATTCTGTTTAATAAAGTGGTCAGGAGTGAATTAAGGAGAGAGATACTTTCTCCTGCTCTTATATAAGTACCCATATTTATCTGGGGAATAAATTGGAGGACACTTGGGTACAAAAGGGAGATGAATCGGGGAAACCACACTAGGAAAAAGGGGAGGATTGGATAAAAGTTAACATGTATGAGGTGCCCAGGTGGCTCAGTCAGTTAAATGTCTGCCTTTGGCTCAGGTCATGATCCCAGAGTCCTGGGATAGAGTTCCACATTGGGCTCCCTGTTCTGCTTCTCCCTCTGCCTCTGCCTCTCTCTCTGTCTCTGTCTCTCAATGAAGAAATATATAAAATCTTAAAAAAAATAGTGAACATGTATGAAGAAGCAAGGCACCTTTGGGGACTTTAGACTTAAATGAGCCCACTGCAAGAGTTTAGAAGAAAACTAGATGGGGTTACGATTTTTATTTTTATTTTATATTTCTTTCTAAGATGTCTTTTTGCTATGTGTGGGGAATCTTCCACTGTAAGAGTTGGAGAGGCAAAGTCCCATCTTCCATTCTGAGAGCTCTCTCTGAACCCTGAAAGCTGGAGTTGGGGTGAGATGCTTTGGAGGGGACAGTGTCTTCTGGTATCCAGTGGTGGTGGAGTTGTGCTAGGGCCCATGGAGGAGCCAGTGGGAGTGGCCAAAGTCCTTGAGGGTAGCAGTCCCTCACTGACCTGTCCTTGTGGGAAGACTCCGGACATGACCACACATTTTTATTTCTGCTGACTTTCACAAGCCTTGCTCTTCAACTTGACTGTCGACTCTGAAAACCACGTGAATTATTTCAGTATGTTCTTTTTCAGCATGAGTTAGCCAGAGCTGGTTTCTTAGTTTGCCTAAGAACTCTGAGTGATACAGAGTGGAGTGGAATGAGTTAGGCAGGAGTGAGGCGATGTAGAGCCTTTCCTTCTAAAATAAAGCCTTTATCCTAAAGGCAATGAGTAGCCATTGAAGAGTACTTTTTTAAATTTAAGCTTTTGATTTTGACATAATTGTAGATTTGTATTTGATAGAAATAATAGAGATCTTGCGGACCCTTTACCTCGCTTCCCTCAATGATGACATCTTATAAAACCACAGGACTGTATCACAACTCCGATATTGGCATAGATACAACCAAGACACAGAACATTCCCATCACCATGAGAATCCTCCTGTTAACCTTTGTAGTCTCACTTCCTTCTCATCTCCACCCGCTCCTTCAACTCTGGCAACCACTAATGGAATCTCCATTTTTATGGTTCTGTCTTTCAAGATGTCTTATGTTGTTACATAAATGGCATCATACAATAAACAACATTTTTGGGATCAGCTTTTTTTTCCTTAACATAATTTCTTAGGATGCAGGTTGCTGTGGATATCGGTAGTTGCTGAATCGTATTCCACGGTTTGTACAGATTCCACAGTATGTGCCGAGCTCTGTTTGGTCATTCGCCCACTGAAGGACAGCTGGGCTGTCTCCAGTTTGCAGCTGTTATGAATCAAGCTGCTAAAACATTTGTATACAAGTTTTTGTATGAACATGAGTTTTCATTTCTCAGGGATAAATGTCTACCAGTATAATAGTTGCTTTATACAGTAGTTACATGTTTAGTTTAATGAGAAACTGCCCAAATGTTATCCAGAGTGACTGGACCATTTTTCATCTCCAGCAGCAGTGTATGAGTGATCTAGCTTCTCTACATCCGTACCATCCTCACTGGGTGTTGTCTCATTTTTTATTTGAGCCATTCTGATAATTGTATAGTGACATCTCATTATGGTTTTAATTTGCTTTTTCTGATGGCTAATGATATTTTTGAACATCTTTTTATGTGCTTATTTTCTATCTGTATATTTTCTCATTAAATGTCTATTCATATCTTGTACCCATTTTCAAATTGGATTGTTTGTTTTATTACTGTTAAATTTGAGGTGTTCTTTGTATATTCTGGATATTTGTCCTCTGTCAGAGTTGTGATCTGCAAATACTTTAGGTATCTTCTCTTACTTTGTAGCTTATATTTTCCTTCTCTTAATAGGGTCCTTTGAGAATAAAAATTTTACTTTACGATAAGTCCTGTTTATGAATTTTCCTTTTATGGTTAGTACTTTGGGTGTTAAGTCTACGAACTTTTTGGGTAGGCCTAGATGCTGAAGATTTTCTTTTATATTTTTTTCTGAAAGTTTTATAATTGTACATTTTACATTCAAGTTCATATCTTTTGAGTTAATTTTTGTGTAAGATGTAAGCTTAGGGCGAAGTATTTTTTTTTTTTTTCGGTCTGAGCCTGTCCAATTCGTTTAGTACCATTTAAAAAAAAAGTTATCTTTTCCTCAATTGAATTACTTTTCCACTTTGACAAAAATCCGTTGTGCATATTTACATGGGTCTCTTTCTGGGTTCTCTATTCTGTTTCACGGATCTATGTGTTTGTTCTTCTAATGATTCCACACAGTCTTGATTACTGTAGCTATGTAATATGTTGACTATCAGGTAGACTGATTACTCCTACTTTATTCTTTTCATCAAAGCGTTTTTAAAAGGGTGCAGTATTAGCAGGTTTCTCCTCTGGTACAATCACTTTGCTTACAGAGTGGAGGATGGGTGGGGAACATGGGATTGGAAAGAGGAAGATTATTAGAGAGTCGGAAAGAACCAAAGATGTCTTGAGTTAAGGCAGTGTCAGTGGGCTGGAGAGGAAGTCAATAAGGAAAGCAGATGTTAAACAATTTGAATTTCCAGCATTTGTTCATTGATCAGCTGGGGCCGGGGGAAGAAAAGAAGAGGAATCTAGGGTGCTTCTTAAGGTACTAATTTGACATGATTTTAACTCAGGCAGAGAATACATAAAAATGAAAGGTTTTAAGAGAATCATACTGAATGTTATTTTGGATCTGTTGAATTTGAAATTAAGGTGCCTTTGGGACATTCTATATAGACCATGACCATCTAGTTTGATAATAGATAAGACTGGGATAGAGATGAAGGTTTGAAAGTTTTCAGTAACTGAAGCCATAGATGCAGAGGGCGGGGCCACCCAGTAGTGCGTATACCCAGTGAAGTGTTCTAGCCCAGGTACCCAGGTAACATTCACTCCAGGGATAGGTGGAGGAAGACCAATCTGAAAATTACTGAGTAGAACTGTCGAATAAAGGAGAAAATCAAGAAGACAACATTGTAAGAGGCTTAAAAACAATCTTTGCCAGTGAAGACTGGTCAAATGGAATGAAGATGGAAAAGGAGTGATTTGATTTGACAAATGGCAAGATATTGGTGATATCAAGTGGACCAAGTTCACTGATACAGCATGAGATGAAGCCAGTCTGCAGTCTATGAGCGGGGAAGGAAGAGAAAGGTGGGAAAGAGGAAACATGCACTATTGCTCTGAGAAATGTGGCCGAAGAAAAAAAAAGAGAGGTGGTACCTACAGTGGGATAAAGGATTTAACAGTTGTTTTCTATTTTTCTCCTTTTTTCCCTTTCTTTCTTTTTTTCTTTTATTCTTTTCTTTTTAATGCTTGAGAGACTTCTCAAAGTTACAGATTTTGGGGAAGGTACCTACCAAGAAAGGCAAGAGGAGATGGAATTGATCAATCCTACAAAGGACTAATATCAAGAGCACAAGACATGAACTTTAACCTCCTTTTCTTTCACTGAAAACATAACAGAATTAATCTTAGGTACCTATAATAAAAAGTCAAAATAATTACACCTTACATAGATAGCAGATAATTTGTCTCCCATATTGCAAACAAGTCTGAAGGTAGGTACTTCTAAGACACAAGTTCCTTTTTTCTTTTACTCTTTACATTTTTAAGGTCACCTTATGGTCCAAGATGTCTGCTGGAGGTCCAGCTGTCTCACCTGAGTTCCAGGGAAGCAGAAAGAGAAAAGAAGAAAGGAAAAAAAGAATTGAGCTCCCAGCTAAGTCCAGTTTTTTTGGGCCACTATCCTGAAACCCTACCTAAGGATTTCTGCTTACTTATTTACTGGCCACTTCTAGCTGTAAGGAGAGTTGAGAAACTTATCTCTAGATTTTGTTTCCATACAAGTAAGGTTCTGTTAGTAAGGAAAAAGAAACTGGATATAGGGTAGAGAAGTAGAAGTTTCTGTCCCAAAAGGAAAGAATGCACGAGTATTTACAGATTTAGATGTATTTTTTGATGCAAGAAAAGGAAATTGAATTTGTTAATGTTGAATAGACTGGGAATGTCTGTGAATGTCGGCAGCAAGGTCATCACTGGAGAAAGAGAATATCCACAGAGATGCTGCAAAGAATGGTGGACAAATTTGCAACAGTGTTACGAGGAAATGAAAGGGAACAGCAGCTGACCAGACCAGCATATAAAGAATGTTGAGCCTCGCTAAGGGCTTAGCAGGAGTTGGAGATCATTAATTTGTCTGGGTATAAAACTGAGTAGCTGTGGGATTTTCGGTTGCAGTATTCAGCAAATAGGATACAGGAGCGTGGTTAAATTCATTTCACATGATGTATGTGCCGCGTGTGGGGGTTGCATAAGCTAGAAAAACTCAATGGAAGGAAAAATTATTTTGACAAAGAAAGCCTAGAGAATGTGTGGGATTTTTGTTCAGATAACAAATTGCAGGCGGGAGTCTGTTGGGAGGGAAAGGCGTAGTAAGCAGAGGAATGACACAGGAACACAGGAGGCGGCATCAGAGGTAGGAATGGACCGAGCGTGTTAGAAGACATAGCAAAGCAATCTGGCCGAGTGGGAGGGCAGCAGAAAGGCCAGCATGGAAGGAGGGTGTGGAAAGGGCCCATCTGACAAAGATCAGGTTAAGTACAAACTCTCTAGCCTCCAGGTCCACGCCATATCTTTCAGGCAGTGGGGATCTGATGAAAGTTATGGTGCAGGAGAGTGATTTAAGAGGATGAATGTGGTGGCAGTCTGCTCCATCCAAAGATGGGAGGGAGATTGGCTGGAGGCAGGAAAACTGGTCTAGGAGGCTGGCAAAGGAATCTGACATTCAGGGAACAGTAAGAGAGGAAAGAGGGTTAGAGGGAAAGGACAAAAAGTTGCCCTCACTGTGCTCCCTGTACTTCTCACACTACAGAATTCTCCTTCTCAAATGTGAGTGACTTGCATAGTTTCTCTCACCCATGAGACTCCTCCCTCCCTCCGTTCCTTCCTTTCTCTCCCTCCCTTATTTTCCTCTTTTTTTTTCTCTTTCTCCTTTCCTCTCCTCTCCTCTCCTTCATCTTCCTTCTTTCCTCCCTCCCTTCCTTCCTTCTTCCTTCCCTTTCTCCCTTCTGTGTTCTTTCTTTCTTTCCAGAGAGGGAAAGAGAGACAGAGAGAGAGAGCGAGAGAGAGAGCAAGCGCATGTGCACAGTGGGGTGGTGGTGTGGTGGTGGCGTGCAGAGAGAGAAGGAGAGAGACACTTTTTAAATTAACATAGAATGTATTGTTTGCTCCAGGGGTACAGGTCTATGAATCATCAGGCTTACACATTTCACAGCATTCACCATAACACATACCCTCCCCAGTGTCCATAACCCAGCCACCCTATCCCTATCCCCCTACCCCCCAGCAACCTTCAGTTTCTTGTGTGAGGTTAAGAGTCTCTTATGGTTTGTCTCCCTCCTGATCCCATCTTGTTTCATTTTTTCCCTTCCTACCCTCCATGAGCTCCTGCCCTGCCTCTCAAATTCTTCATATCAGAGAGATTATATGATAATTGTCTTTCTCTGATTGACTTATTTCGCTTAGCATAATACCCTCTAGTTCCATCCACATTGTTGCAAATGGCAAGATTTCTTTTTTGATGGCTGCATTGCATTCCATTGTGTATATATACCACATCTTCTTTATCCATTCATCTGTTGATGGACATCTAGGTTCTTTCCATAATTTGGCTATTGTGGACATTGCTGCTATAGACGTTTGGGTGCATGTGCCCGAGAAGGAGAGAGACTGTTAAGCAGGCTCCATGATCAGATCAGTGAGGAGCCCGATGTGGGGTTTGATCTCACAACCCTGAGATCATGACATGAGCTGAAATCTAGAGTCATTTAACCAGATGAGCCACCCAGGAGCCCCTCTTCCTTCCTTCCTCCCCATTCCTCCCTCCCCCCCTCCTTTCTTCCTCCCTTTCTTCCTTCCCTCCCTCTTTCCTCAATACTTACAGAGTATTTACTGCTTATATACTGGATGTTGTATAAGGCACTAAAGACTCAGAGAAGGAAATCTGATTTCTTAGCAAAAGAGAACCAAGTGACATTGAGCAGGTGACCAAGTAAAAGTATGTGTCAGGTTTTAAGGATACAGAGAGTAGGGGCCTCTAATTCAGAGAAAGTATCAATTGAACTCAGCCTGGAAAAACCAGGAGGAGGTCACAGGGTGGGGTAGGGTACCGGGGAGGGCTTCAGGAGCCTTAGTTGCCTGGGGTAACTGCATCCCAGTGTGTGTGTGTGTGTGTGTGTGTGTGTGTGTGTGTTAGGGTACCGGGGAGGGCTTCAGGAGCCTTAGTTGCCTGGGGTAACTGCATCCCAGTGTGTGTGTGTGTGTGTGTGTGTGTGTGTGTGTGTGTGTGTTAGGGTACCGGGGAGGGCTTCAGGAGCCTTAGTTGCCTGGGGTAACTGCATCCCAGTGTGTGTGTGTGTGTGTGTGTGTGTGTGTGTGTTAGGGTACCGGGGAGGGCTTCAGGAGCCTTAGTTGCCTGGGGTAACTGCATCCCAGTGTGTGTGTGTGTGTGTGTGTGTGTGTGTGTTAGGGTACCGGGGAGGGCTTCAGGAGCCTTAGTTGCCTGGGGTAACTGCATCCCAGTGTGTGTGTGTGTGTGTGTGTGTGTGTGTGTGTGTTGCCTGGGGTAACTGCATCCCAGTGTGTGTGTGTGTGTGTGTGTGTGTGTGTGTTAGGGTACCGGGGAGGGCTTCAGGAGCCTTAGTTGCCTGGGGTAACTGCATCCCTGTGTGTGTGTGTGTGTGTGTGTGTGTGTGTGTGTGTGTGTGTTAGGGTACCGGGGAGGGCTTCAGGAGCCTTAGTTGCCTGGGGTAACTGCATCCCAGTGTGTGTGTGTGTGTGTGTGTGTGTGTGTGTGTGTGTGTTAGGGTACCGGGGAGGGCTTCAGGAGCCTTAGTTGCCTGGGGTAACTGCATCCCAGTGTGTGTGTGTGTGTGTGTGTGTGTGTGTGTGTGTGTGTGTGTGTGTGTTAGGGTACCGGGGAGGGCTTCAGGAGCCTTAGTTGCCTGGGGTAACTGCATCCCAGTGTGTGTGTGTGTGTGTGTGTGTGTGTGTGTGTGTGTGTTAGGGTACCGGGGAGGGCTTCAGGAGCCTTAGTTGCCTGGGGTAACTGCATCCCAGTGTGTGTGTGTGTGTGTGTGTGTGTGTGTGTGTTAGGGTACCGGGGAGGGCTTCAGGAGCCTTAGTTGCCTGGGGTAACTGCATCCCAGTGTGTGTGTGTGTGTGTGTGTGTGTGTGTGTTAGGGTACCGGGGAGGGCTTCAGGAGCCTTAGTTGCCTGGGGTAACTGCATCCCAGTGTGTGTGTGTGTGTGTGTGTGTGTGTGTGTGTGTTGCCTGGGGTAACTGCATCCCAGTGTGTGTGTGTGTGTGTGTGTGTGTGTGTGTTAGGGTACCGGGGAGGGCTTCAGGAGCCTTAGTTGCCTGGGGTAACTGCATCCCTGTGTGTGTGTGTGTGTGTGTGTGTGTGTGTGTGTGTGTGTGTGTGTGTTAGGGTACCGGGGAGGGCTTCAGGAGCCTTAGTTGCCTGGGGTAACTGCATCCCAGTGTGTGTGTGTGTGTGTGTGTGTGTGTGTGTGTGTGTGTGTTAGGGTACCGGGGAGGGCTTCAGGAGCCTTAGTTGCCTGGGGTAACTGCATCCCAGTGTGTGTGTGTGTGTGTGTGTGTGTGTGTGTGTGTGTGTTAGGGTACCGGGGAGGGCTTCAGGAGCCTTAGTTGCCTGGGGTAACTGCATCCCAGTGTGTGTGTGTGTCTGTGTGTGTGTGTGTGTGTGTGTGTGTGTTAGGGAAGGGCCATGAGGTCAGAGAGGCTTTATGTGTCCTGATAAAGAATTTATGTTTTATTCCAAACGCGCTGGGTAGTCCTGGTGGATTTTACACAGAAGAATGACATTAACTTCTTTAGAGAGTCATCAAAACTCAGGCTTTGAAAACAGAGACCAGAGTGTTGTTACTCTTGGTTCAGCCACTTGGTGGCTGTGTGAGCTTGGACAATTTACTTAACCGCGTGAAGCCTAGGTTTCTTTAAAATCGAGTGAAGCCTAGGTTTCTTTAAAATCGAAAACAAACAAACCCAACTTCCTTATAGGTACTATTGTTTTTATTTGCAGAGAGGATTAAATGAATACCATTTGTAACATTCTTAGCACAGGGCCTGGCACATCGAAAGCCCTCCACTCCTGATGGTTACTCTCTACCAGCACTCATATCATTATTACGATTGTAAAAATCGAACTGGGAGTGGTATGCAAGGGGAGGCAGAGGTAGGGGATAAGCCAGAGGAAGGGAGACGGCTTAGGATGCTTCTGGAAGAATCCAGGGAAGAACTAACTGACTTTCTTACTTTTCTTTCTTTCCTTCCTTCCTTCTTTCCAGTACACAGCTGTTGTTCAGAAGGAATAAAAAAAGTTTGTGGACTAAATTAAACGGAAGACTGAGCAGAATTTACTGATTTCAGAGAAACCAGGGGGAGAGTGAAAGATGACTTTAAGGCTTCAAGGTTGGGCGACTGTAGAGTTCTGGTGCTGTTAACACAAAGAAACCCTTTCTCTCCCCATCCCATGGCTCAGCTTTCTCAGACCGTTGTTCGCCTGACACCTTCGGATGGTCACCCGCTTTTTCAATTTCATTTATTCACTCAGTGACTGTGCTGTGCGTGTCTGCCACTTTGTCTTTTTCCAGAATGCCTTGTCATAACCATAATGGAGGCATATCTGAATTTGAAAACTTTGACTTTTTGAAGTCTCAGACTCCACTTACAAATTGGTTTTGAATACCTCTCTCTAACTGCTTCCAAACCTCATTTCATTTTTAGAGCCTGTAGATGTCTCTGGAAAGACTAGCATCCTATGCCTCTACATGGGGTATTAATAGGATCCCATACTTTTACAATTAATATTGTGTCTGAAACAAAATATTCTTATGGATTCTCAATATTATATAATTGCCATTTTCTCTCATATATGGAATTGTATTTTTGGTTTACAAACAGACAACCAAAACTGGCTCAGCTTTTGGCTTTTCCCTTCTGGCTAATGGTGCTTCCAAACTCAGAAGACATTTGGAAAAACCTGGGAATTTGACACGAGGTCTTGTTCTAGCCAGGTCATCTGTCCACCATGAATGACTGATTTTAGTACCAGGTAAGAGCAGATGGGACTGAAGCCATGGCCATCGTTCTCTGGGTTTCCTTTTTTTCCCCTTGAGTTTGATTATTCTGATTACTAAAAATGCCCTGCTGTTTGTCAAAGAACAGGAATTTTGAGAGTGTGCTGAGGCTCAGTTAGCCAGGTCAGGCCTCCAGTAACATATATAGAGATTGTGTTTTAGAGTGGAAAATTTTAATAAATATCTTATACGGAAACAAGTGACACATGGCAAACGAGTTGGGAGTTGGTCTCTCCTAGTGAAAATGGCAGTGTGTAGATCTGTCCAACAGTCTCTGCCTGATTGTTGTTGGGGTCAGCTGTCACAAACAAGAGGACGTAGAGAAAACCCCCCTGCCCCTCAGGATGGCGGTCTGATCTCAGAGTCATTAGCTCCTGAGGTCCCACCAATGAAGTTAGAATTCCTGTAGACCCACAGCAGCTCACGTGAGGCCCTTCTACTCCTTCTCTCTACTGGTGCCCGTGTGTGTGTGTGTGTGTGTGTGTGTGTGTGTGTGTGTGTGTGTGTGCGCGCGCGTGCAGCATTTCAGAAATAGTACATGAGAGATGGGAAATTAAATGTCTCTGTGGGAAAAAGCAGTGTTTCAGGTTCTCAGCATTTTATTTTATTTTTTATTTTTTTTTAATATTTTTATTTATTTGACAGACAGAGGTTACAAGTAGGCAGAGAGGCAGGCAGAGAGAGAAGGAGGGGAAGCAGGCTCCCCACTAAGCAGAGAGCCCAAAGTGGGGCTCGATCCCAGGACCCTGGGATCATGACCTGAGCTGAAGGCGGAGGCTTTAACCCACTGAGCCACCCAGGAGGTTCTCAGCATTTTAGTTAGCTGCTCTCGTATTTTTCCAGACTGTAAATATATTTTGAAGCTATTAAAAATCTATTCATCGTGATGAAAAAAAGTAGGAACTCGATAGTTCTTTCCCAGTTGCCATTTGTCCAGTAACAAATATCTAAACGCTTTAATTATCCTTTTAATTTCCCTTAGTGGTGGCAAAATAATCCTACTCATCTTCATGAGGGGGGCGGAAAGTCTGTGCTGGGAACATAGCAAGACAAAAATCTCCCTGGGCTAGCCTGTTTATCCAGTGGTATGGACCTTGGCAGCTCCCTGGTGAGGGCGCTGGTCTCTCTCGGGTGTGGGAAGGGAGAGGTAGAGAGGACAGGAATCTCTTTTAAATCATAGACAAAAGGAAACCAGGAAGTCAGGAGAATTTACTGCTCTTAGCTCAGGATGTTAAAGGCAATAGGCTCCCCTGGTTGGTTAATCATTAGCAAAAAGGAGAGCTCTGTGGGGGTCAGGACCGGCCAGACCACAGAGACCGACTCTAGCTGGGAGAGAGCTCCTGGCAGAGGCAAGAAAAAAGTGATCTTACCTGCAGTTCACTTCTTTCTTTTACTGACTTTACCTCGGGACATAAAGCAAGATGACTCTTCTGTTCTTAGACGTCTGTCTAAATGAAGCCCTCTTGATTTCATTTTTGCTCTGGGATTCCTAAGCAGAGAAGAAGAAAAGACATCTTCCCCTGAGCAGCCTCCCAGCTCCCATTCAGTTTGGTACTGGGGCAGCAGCTCCAGCCACAGCAAGCAACCCGGTGAGTGTCCCCAAGCCGGGGTCACTGCAGGCAGATCTGCCCCTCGTTGTGAAACGGGGCTTTGCACACTTTCTGAAGCCCGGGGAATTGGTGCTGACTTCCAAGCTGCCTGGTGGAAGAAGAGAAAGTTGATCTGCAGACCCTGAGGGGAGAGGGAGAAGCCCCTCTCCCCTCCCCCCTACCACAGCACCATGGGCAACGTTTGTCTGAGGTTCTGGGCATGCTTTCGGCCCTGTCTCCCTTGCTTGTTCCAGGAGGCCGACAAGCCGGGGGTGGTGATTGAGAACCCCATGGCCCGCTGCTCCCCCGGTCCTCCCCAGCTGCAGAGTCAGGAGCCCGGAAGAAGCCACGGCCACTACTTTGTGGCTCTGTTTGACTACCAGGCTCGGACCACAGAGGACCTTAGCTTCCGCGCGGGCGACAAGCTCCAAGTCTTGGACACTTCCCGGGAGGGCTGGTGGTTCGCCAGGCACTTGGAGAAAAGGGGAGATGGCTCTGGCCAGCCGCTGCAGGGCTATATTCCTTCTAACTATGTGGCTGAGGACAGGAGCCTACAGGCAGAGCCGTGAGTAGTACAAACCCACACTTTGTTTCTCAACTCTCTGGGGGCGGATGAGCTTTCCTTCTTATCTATCTGCAACCCCCTAATTTCCAAAGAGCTGCCCAGAAAGTATGAGGAAGTCCTGGCAGGAGCCTCCTCATTGAAACACACCTCTCCTGCTCAGTGAGAGTGAAACTGGCGGGTAATTGTTGTGGAAATGACTTCTATTACAATATGTAAACAGGGGCCCTGGGTGCATCTTCAGCAATGTAAACAAACGGTGCATTTACGGCCCTACCTTTACTTTGGCTGTAAAATAAATCATGCCTCACTTGAGTAACAGAACTGCATTTCATTGGCAGGTAGGTCATAGATCTTCCTTACATCGCCCTTTCAAATCTGAAGTCCAGCCCTCTCGCTTTTAAAAGGTTCCAAGGATCAAACCCCAGCCCTAACTCTAATTTTAATCCTTTTTCATTCTGTTAGGCACACACAGGGCCAACTAACATACAGGGTTTAACATTTAGAAGATGCTAGTTTTTCACTACTTTTTCCCACTGAAATCATGACTAGACTTTTTTCTGTGAGTACCAGATATGGACTTATGCTACCCAAATTGTGATAGTTTGGAGCTTTTATTGTGATTAGAAACTGGCCAGCTACAGATATTTAGTAATGGTAGAGAGGCGGTGATAAAGACTACTCTGATATTTGAAAAAAATACTATGAATTATGATGAACCCACAGAGGACAATTATATATACTTTTCCATTCATCCATCCATGCATCCACCCATCCACCCATCCATGCATCCACCCATCCACCCATCCATGCATCCACCCATCCACGCATCCATCCATCCACCCATCCATGCATCCATCCCTCCATCTACCTGTCCATGCATCTGTGCATCCATGCATGCATCCACCCATCCATCCATCCATCCAGGCAAGTGCCAGGCACAGTAGTGGCATGGTGATGGGGGGAGGAGGGAGGTTATGCTAGTGGTGGTTGAATATATAAAGTAGGTAAAACACAGTCTTGACAGTGGATATTTGAGGCTTGGTGGGTTGAGAAGCAAGTGGGGACTGTTACTGGCCCTAACTTTGTTCCCGCCTGGTTTCAGTGAAACCCAAGACTGGGAATGTATCTCAGGACTCATTTTATAGAATGGATCCTTAGTAGAGGAACGAACCACTGGGGATTCACTCAGTTTCATACGGTTCTCCTTTTCTAGGAGAGCTGCAGCATCCTTTACTAGCCCAGGGAATGAAATGGCAAGGAAGTGCTCTTGGGGTAGTACTGCTGCTTGCTAAACTCAAATACAAATACAGAAGGAGATTTGGTTGTTCTTGAGATTCTTTCCAACACCAAGAACCTATCCATGTTAAGAAAGCTCTTATTTATGCCTAAATTTTATGCCTAGATATGAATTGAAACCTAGACTTTTGATGAATGGAATTGTTCTCAAATGAGAAAGTTATCTGCATAAACTTTTGTTTTCTGTGTTAATCTATAGGAAATACCTTATTCATTGAATGCTTACCTATGTGCATTTATGTTTTCACTACTGTATGATTTACAGACATGATGTGGTATTATGGTATGATGTGGTAGTATGCTATTATATTTTATATTCAGCATAAGATATGCATACTGTATGAATGAATACTAGAATATTTATACTAGAGTCTTGAACTCATAATCTAATATTTTTATCATTCTATTTTTTATTCATCATGATATTTCCCCCATCCACCCATCCACATCCCCTCTAGTAACCACCAGTTTGTTCTCTCTAGTTAAGAATCTGTTTGTTGATTTTGCTTTCTGTCTCTTTTCCCCTTTGCTCATTTGTTTTGTTTCTTAAATTTCACCTATGAGTGAGATGATATGGTATTTGTCTTTCTCCGACTTACTGATTTCCCTTAGCTTTATACTCTTTTGCTCTATCCATGTTGCAAATGGCAAGATTTCACTCTTTTTATAGGTATATAATATTCTGTCTATCATCTCTCTCTAGATATCTATGTAAATATCTGTATCTATCTATCTATCTATCTATCTATCTATCTATCTATCTATGTCATCTTTATTTATTCACCTACCAATGGACACTTGGACTGCTTCCATAGTTTGGCTATTATAAATAATGCTGCAACAAATACAGGGATGCAATGATTTAGTGTTTTTGTATATTTTTTGGGTAAATACACAGTATTTTGATTACTGGATTATAAAAAAGTTTTATTTTTAATTGAGGAAGCTCCATACAGTTTTCCACAGTGGTTTCACTAGTCTGCATTTTCACCAACAGTGCAGGAGGGTTCCTTTTTCTTTACATTCTCGCCAACACTTGTTTCTTGCGTTTTTGGTTTTAGCCATTCTGACAGGTGTGCAGTGATATCTCGTTGTAGTTTTGATACACATTTTCCTGATGATAAGTGATGTTGATCATCTTTTCATATGTCTGTTGGCTGTCTGTATGTCTTCTTTTTAGAAATGCCTATTTATATCTTCTGCCCATTTCTTGACTGGATTATTTGTTCTCTGGGTGTTGAGTTTGATAAGTTCTTTGTAGATTTTGTATACTAGCCCTTTATCTGATGTGTCATTAGCAAATATCTTCTCCCATTCTGTCAGTTGTCTTTTAATTTTGTTGATTATTTCCTTCACTGTGCAGAAACTTGTTATTTTGATGTAATCCCCATAGGTTTTGCTTTTATTTCCTTTGCTTCAGGAGACATAGCTAGAAAAATGTTGATAGAGCAAATGTCAGAGAGATTACTGCCTATACGCTCTTCTAGGATTTTTTATGGTTTCAGGTCTCACATTTAGGTCTTAATCCATTTTGAGTTAATGTATGGTGAAAGAAAGTGGTCCAGTTTCATTCTTTTGCATGTTGCTGTCCAGTTTTCCCAACACCATTTGTTGAAGAGACTGTCTTTTTACCACTGCATATTCATTCCTCTGTTTTTAAAGATTAATTGACCATATAAATGTGGGTTTATTTTGGGTTTTCTGTTCTAGTCCATTGATTTTTGTGTCTGTTTTTACGTCAGTATCATACTGTTTTAATTACTTTGTTCTAGATTTGAAATCTGGAATTGTGATACCTCTAGTTTTGTTTTTCTTTTTCAAGATTGCTTTGGCGACTTGAGGTCTTTTTTGGTGCCATACACATTTTAGGATTCCTTGTTCTAGCTCTGTGAAAAATGCTGTTGGTATTTTGATACAGATTGCACTAAATGTGTAGATTTCTTTGGATAGTATAGACATTTTAGCAATATTTGTTCTTCTAACCCATGAGCATGGAATGTCTTTCCATTTCTTTATGTCATCTTGAATTTCTTTTATCAGCGTTTTATAGTTTTATATTCGCAGATGAATAATACTATATATAGAAAACCCTAAAGGCTCCACCAAAAACCCCCCAAAACCACCCCCCCAAGCCAAAAACTACTAGAACTGATAAATGAATTCAATAAGTCTCAGGATACAAAATCAATGTACAGAAATCTGTTGAATTCCTGTACACTAATGATGAAGCAGCAGAAAATGAAATTAAGAAAACAATCCCATTTATAATTGCACCAAAACAATAAAATATCTAGGAATAAACTTAACTAAAGAGGTGAAAGACCTGTACTCTGAAAACCATAATCTACTAATTTTCTTTCTTTTTTTTTTTTTTTAAAGATTTTATTTATTTATTTGACAGAGAGAGATCACAAGTAGGCAGAGAGGCAGGCAGAGAGAGAGAGAGGGAAGCAGGCTCCCCGCCGAGCAGAGAGCCTGATGCGGGACTCGATCCCAGGACCCTGAGATCATGACCTGAGCCGAAGGCAGCGGCTTAAACCACTGAGCCACCCAGGCGCCCCATAATCTACTAATTTTAAATGTATTCAATATGTATAATTGCTGAGGACCTTTGTTTGCTCATCTCTAGAGTCCCTGGGGTCACATAGATCTCTGGGTTCCCTGATGGTCTGGGAAAGTGAACTCTTAATGTTTCATATGCAGTGGTTTAGCTGCATTCCTACTTGACAAAACCGTAAATACTGAAGAAAGTAAACTTCCTTCAGAGTAAACTGAAATAAGACAATTCAAAAGTGATAACGTTCTGGGTAACAGGCTCAAGCACAGCAAACACAAAATAAGATGACTAAAATATCGTGGCTATTTTTTTTTATTCTCATGGGCTATCTGTAACCAAGAATACTTTTTCTTTTCTGCAC
Organism: Meles meles; assembly: GCF_922984935.1. Lineage (NCBI taxonomy): Eukaryota > Metazoa > Chordata > Mammalia > Carnivora > Mustelidae > Meles > Meles meles. Next base: position 17,539,879 of record NC_060070.1, read on the forward strand.
AACATTTTTCCTCTTGGAATTGGTTCTCAGCAGTATTCCTGTGTGTCGCTACTGACCTATAGTGGGCTCCCCTTGGGATCTTCACATCCACTGGAATAAAAGCTTGGTGGCCAGAAGATATTGCCACTGTGCGTCTTGGTCAGCGTGGGCCATTTCTTTTCATTTAAGTGGACACCATGGCCTTCATCTATGAACAGAGATTAGTAATGAAGGTTCTTGCCACCAAATGGCTAAACTCCTTCAGTACTTTTAGTGCAGGTTGCTGCAGCCTCTAGACTTATAGTCCATTTCAGCTGGTAGTGATTGAACTTAACAGTGAAGCAGTTACCAGTCTTCTGAGTGAGGGTGTCCAAGTGGCCCTCACAGTGCCTTAGTACCCAGGGAATTACACAAAGATATCTTTTAATATCTTTCTTCATTGAGTCTTTCATTTTTTCCTTTCAAATACTGTGGACGTTAATATAGTTTATTTTATAGGGAGCTCAGTATATAGTACTAAGTAAAGACTGTTGTTTTTATTTACATGTGTGAGATGGGAGGCAAGGGGAAACCAGTGAAGACTGGGTCATCTCATTCCTAAGTAGATTAGCTTAATGCATTCATACTAGTATTTATGTGTTTGCGTCTTTATTTCTTGACTTGCAGAAATAAGAAAACAATGCAAATACTTATGGAGTTAATCAGGGTCAGGGCAAATCAGTTGAAGGATTTAGCATTTTTGTTTGTTTTTTTAATACTGAGAAGTAGAGATGTTAAAAAAAACTATACTATTGTTAAAAGATAAACCAATTTAATACTTGATTGGTATTCCTTCTTGAAATACCTTTTCTGAATATCTTGCATTAAGTAATATAACAAAACCATTCTTAATGACTTATTTTGCCTCTAGGAAAAATTATTATATTTAGCTTAACTTCAGTTTGATACTCCTAAGTTCAATTTGAACTCCTAGGTACTTTCATAGATGAGAGGGATTCTTCAACATTTTCAACATGGAATTTCTCAAAACCCTTGCTCTTAGAGTCTGATTACTTAGAATCCCATTTACATTTTTTCTTTTTTTGAAAAAATATATTTATTTTTATTTAAATTCAATTAACATATAATATGTTGCTGGTTTCAGAGGTAGAGGTCAGTGATTCATCAGTCTCCTATAGTACCCAGTGCTCATTACATCACGTGCCCTCCGTCATGTCCATCACCCAGTTACCCCATACCTCTGCTCCCCTCCCCTCTAGCAACCCTCAGTTTGTTTCTGTGATTAAGAATCTCTTATTTTATGGTTTGTCTTCCTCTCTGATTTCATCTTGTTTTACTTTTTCCCCTCTCTTCCCCTATGATCCTCTGTTTTGTTTCTTAAATTCCACAAATCAGCGAGATAATATGATAATTGTTTTTCTCTGATTGAGGTATTTCACTTAGCATCACACCCTCTAGTTCCATCCACGTTGTTGCAAATGGCAAGATTTCATTTTTTGATGGCTGAGTAATATTCCATTCATTTACAATTTTTATTCATAGTGTTTTTAGAGATAAAGTTCACCCAGAAAATAATGGCATAGAAATTACATATAAATCTTGGAGCCAAGAAAAATGGCTTCAAATTCCATGTTTTTACCATAAAAATTTTTAACTAATGCAATATAGCGATAGAAAGCAAAATGGTCAGTGGCTGTACAATTTACACATAGCAAGACATTTATCTGCAAAGGGCTTAAAAATTTCTTTGCCTAATTGTCTAAGTGTGCTTTAGGTGGTACTCACATACTTTATACCAAGTTAAACTATGAAAGCATTCAGTGGAAAGCTTTTTCTCCTCCTTTCAATTGCTACGTAGAGGCAGATTTTTTCTAGTTCCTCTCCTAGTCACCATTTTAGGAGCTGCTTTGAAAAAAACAAATTGTACCTTGTAACTTTGTTGGTAGTTTATGCTATGAAATAAAAGTGTTAGAATTTTATGAAGTATAAAGGTAATGGAATTTCTCCCCATCTGTTTAGGGCATATTTTCTTAATTGTACTCCTCTTTAATGTGTCAAACTGGAGTTCCATCAAAATTTTATCTAATTTAAGGTTGTTGCCATTGTCTGGCTTGAAGAAAGTAGCATTGAAAAATAAAGTGGTATAGTCTCAGGAAGAGAATTCTTTTGCCCCACCGTTTAAAATACAATTGGAGCCTCACTATTTGGTGATTTGAATATTGCTGAATTTGATAACTATCCAATACAAGCTATATGTAGTGTTCCTAGTTATTTTCAAACTAAATGTCAGTAGTTTCCCATTTCTCAGCTGAGAAATGTAACCAACTTTTGAATATTTTTAGCGAATGATGTAGTTTAAAAATTAAAATGATTATTAATACATAAATGAAGGCATCAGAATATATGTGTATTATTTGAGTATAATTGACATACAGTGTAACATTAGTTGCAGGTGTACATCATAATCATTCGACAAAGTTTATACATTATGTTCTGTTGACCGCAAGTATAGCTACTCTCTGTCCACATATATTGCTATTACAATACCATTGACTATATTTCTGATGCCTTGCCCTTTATCCCTATAACGTATTCATTCCATAACTAGAAGCCTGTTTCTCCCACTCTCCTGCACACTTTTTGCCAAACCCCACCCACCTCCCCTCTGGCAGCCATCAGTTTGTTCTCTATATTTATAGGTCTGATTCTGCTTTTTGTTTATTCATTTATTTTTTGTTTTGTTTTATTTTTTGTGAGTGAAATCATATGCTATTTGTCTTTCTTAACCTGACTTACTTCACTTAGCATAATACCCTCAAGGTCCACCCATGTTGTCTCAAATGGCATGATCTCATCTTTTTGATGAGTTGATAATATTTCAGATACCTTACATCTTCCTTATCTGTTCATCTGTTGATGGACACTTAGGTTGCTTCCATATTTTGGTTATTGTAAATTATGCTGTAATAAATTTGGGAGTATATATGTCTTTTTAAATTAGGGTTTTCATTTTTGGGAGTAAATACCTATTAGTAGAATTTTTTGATCATATAGTATTTATATTTTTAATTTTTTGAGGAACTTTCATACTATTTCCACAGTGGCTATACCAAAGGCATCAGTATATTCACAAACCAATCTGACATATCTACTTTGAGTTGTTTAAATCACTAGAAAATCACCTATAGGCAAGTCATCCTGTAATTGTTCTTTTTCCAAATCATTTATTTCTTTCTTTCCCTTTGTGATAGTTTTTAAGGAGACTAAGTGTATATATGTGGAAAGTGAAAATAACGCATTTTTAGTTTCTCCTCCTAAGGCAAAGTATAAATATCATTGTTTTAGAAACTAAGTAAAAAAGAGATTTCCATATATAAGTAAAGTATATTGTAAGAATAACATAACTCTTATTAAAATAAATGTTTCAGATAAATCCAATAAGAATTTTAGGACAAATAATTTAATTAGAAAAATGTATTATTGAATGACTGTATTACCTATAGAATTATGATGTATTTTCTCCTAATCCTTTGATGTAAAATAATGAATATGGTGCTAAAATAATTAATTTATAAAACATTACATCTCAGATATAATATTATATGGTTGGTTGGTCATATTAATATAACTATTATGCCTATGTCAGCATTATTGTGTTTCTCTTAATTTGTTATATAATGATTTTATGTAAATTGTCAATATTTTCAAGGAAAATGATAACTGACTGCTAAATTAAAATAAATTTTATGAGAATAATGGCAAAGTCATAGAAGTGAGGAGAAGAGGAACCAACTGAACTGGACTAAAATCACAGTTGAGGGGCTCCTGGGTGGGTCTATTGGTTCAGCATCTGACTCTTGATTTTGGCTCAGGTCATAAGCTCAGGGTACTGTTGTGCTCTTGCTGGGTGTGGAGCCTGCTTAAGATTCTCTCTCTCTCCCACTCCCTCTGCCCCTTCCCTACCCTCCTCCCCTCTCTAAACAAACAAACAAACAAACAAACAAACAAAAAATCTCAGTTAAAGTGTAAGTGTAATTAATAGCAGTTTAAAGTATTTGCTGAATAGTAGAATTTGATTACATGTATCTCCAGATGTCTTTGAGAAGCCATGAAATGACGTGATGTCTTTGAGAAGCCATGAAGTGGCATGATATCTTTGAGAAGCAGTAAAGTGACATGGTACAGAGTCATTAAAATGAGTTAGGAGTAATTCTTAATCTTTTCTAAGAAAATTGATTAAATTGGTAATACTTTGAAAGTTTCTTTTCTTTTAAAGATTTTATTTGTTTATTTGACAGAGAGAGACACAGCAAGAGAGGAAACACAAACAGGGGGTGGGGGAGAGGGAGAAGCAGGCTTCCTGCTAAGCAGGGAGCCTGAAGCAGGGCTCCATGTAGGACTCCATGAGGGACCCTGGGATCATGATCTGAGCAGAAGGCGGACACTTAATGACTGAGCCACCCATTCTTTGAAAGTTGCCCCAATACTTTGAAAGTTTCAATTGCAGTATGCCATTCAAAATAACTCTTTCTTGTTTTTTTACCTACCAGAAAAAGCTAATGAGTTTCTAGAGGCACAGGGCATTTTGCATTCTTTTCTCAATGAATTGTTCATGTCTTAATTTTTGGTTTGACTCATAGTCAGAATGGCATAACTTCCAGGTCCCAGAAATTAGTGGCTCTAATCCACTCCTTGGGACAAAATACTGAGGGGTCACAGATTGATTTGAATATTATCTATAATGTAGAATGAATATCAAGCCAGAAACAGATTATAAATCTTATTGAAATGGTATTTAAAAATCACATACATACAAATTAAACTATATTGTGGTTATATTTAGAGTAAAGGAATTATTGGCCTGAGCTTTTAAATGGACAGAAAACCAAAACCCAATTTACAAAATTAATGTCATGGGGCTATACTTGTAATTTCAGTTTCTATGCTTAACAGACATAATTTCAAATTATTATGTATATGAAATATTTTGCAGATTGTGCATGCTGAAAGTTTGACGCTTTTACTGAATATTAATAGATTTTCACTGTCACATCCTAAAACATTACCAAACACAATAATTATGTGTCCTTTTTACTAGTTTTCTTACTAATGAGCTGCTAATTTCTCTGCAGCATTTGCTGACTCCCATTTCTAATGGGGATTCTTAACACTTACTGTCACTGGAAAGATTGGACCAGTGTTTCTGGGGGAAGGCAGTTAGGCAGATTGATGGTATTTTAGACCTCCTTACGGCTGTTTTCCTGAAGCCTGCAACTTTAGTATTAGTTTATGTGGCTCTTTTTGAAGATTAATGAAATAAGAATTTTGCTAAACCATATAGATGCAGATGTAGATCATGCGATCTGTATTATACATCTTTGTACTTATTAACTAATCTGAGATGCCATATAAACTGTCCCTTGTATATGATCTTTCTGTCCTGATGTCATTTTTTTCCACAAAGCTTTTCAATTAGATTTCTTCCTATTTAAAAATTGAATTAATTTTAGTGTTAGATTCTTTTATGTTTTTACTCGTCTTCTTTTTTATTGATATGCATATTTTGTAGTGCCTTTAAATTCAGACTAATTTCTCAGAGGTTTTTTGATGAATTTTGTGCCTTTTGAAGGGTGAAATGAGGATGCAATTCAAGAACTGCTGTAACTAAGAACATTTGTAACTCAAGAAATACTATCACTGAGAAATTTTAAAATTTATATTAGTTATCTGTTTTGAAAGGCATTTAGAATCTTAAATCAAAATAAATATTTCTATTAACACAAATGTTGCATACCCCATTGGCAGCATGATTTGGAAGAATGCCGTATGGTTCCTGTGAAAGGCCGGTGGTGCTGGTAGATTTAAAGTCCCTCTGATGCTATTCTAATCTCACATATATCTTTTCTTCTACATCTGAGTATTAATCAGTTACGACATACCAAGCTTCTCGTTACTGGAGGGGCATCATCATGTAAGCCCCAGAATTTTGCTGCTGGCAAAGTCCTTTCTAGGAAGCCATCTCTGGAGGGTGCCTGTGTTATTTCTATAAGGTAGGATTCAGGACACTTTCTGCAAAAAAATCTCCTCAGCATTTCTAGTCATTGAGAAAGATAGTGTCTATGGGATTCATGTATCCATTCAGTAAGCATTCTGTGTATATTTACTTCATTAAAGGCACTGTTTTTGGGTAGTGGGAGGTACCAGATACCAAAATGAACAAGACATGCTTCTTCTCAGGGAATTTTAACAATCTCTGGAGGTAAGACAAGTAAACCAAGAAGATATGTCAGTGCTTGTCAGCCAAAGACCATCAGGAATATTCCTGTGCTGGCTTATTAGTCAGTGAAGGGGAGGAGAACACAGCATGGACCACAGTGGGCCATCTCAGTAAGAGCATGTTAGAAAGGATGCATTATAGAATTGGGGGGTATAATTTTGGGGAGGGTTGAAAGAAGCAAGGCTTCACTCCAGATTGACTACTGTCAGGAAGTGGGGATAACTATATGATTGGGTATTTTTTTAAAAATGTATTTATTTATTTGACACAGAGAGAGATCACAAGTAGGCAGAGAGGCAGGCAGAGAGAGAGAGATAGAGAGAGAAGCAGGCTCCCTGCTGAGCAGAGAGCCCGATGTGGGGCTCGATCCCAGGATCATGACCTGAGCCAAAGGCAGAGGCTTTAACCCACTGAGCCACCCAGGCGCTCCTGTATGATTGGGCACTTTAATAAATTTTGTTGAGAAGGAGGGAAGACTAGTTCAAGATTAAGGCTGTGATTGGTAAAGAAACAACAGTCACTCGGGGTAGCCAAGATAAGTGGATGTTTGGTCATTTTTGTGGTTAAACCATGTCCGTGTCTTTGTTGGTATTCAGATGTGATTACGAGTGATCTGATCTTGCGTTGGACTTCCTCATCGTAGTCACAGAGTGGCCTCATCTGATGCTGATGTTCTGTAAGGTTGTTTATGTTCAACAGAAGAACACTAAGGCCTACTTATAACGAAAGGCCAGCCCTTGGATGTCAGGGGCTGGTTTTCTCAACTAGCACAAGACAGATGCTGATAAATACAATGAGAGTAGCACAGATTGTCATGTGGCATGCACTTAAAAAAATTGCTATTTAGTGAATGAATGAGGAAACAAACACATTGATCAGTTCTGGTTTGAGAAAAATCACACCTTTCAGGGTTCAGGCTCATAAGAACATTTTCTAAGAAGGTTGTCTAACCTTCATAGGAAGAATTCTTAAGGTCTTCTTATGATTTTATATTTCTTGTTAATAGAGTGATGGATATAAAGATGGAATTTTGAATTTTGAAGGCATTCACACAGAGGTGTTATAAATGTCACAAGAATAAGAATTGCAGAATATTGTAGACTTCAGAAGGATTATAAGAACCATACAGTGTGAGGCTAAGAAATAGAAGGGGCCAAAGATTAAACTCTTTAGAAATGACCATATTTTGGGCGAGTAAGGGCAGTGTGTAGATCCCGGTAATGGCCCCATTGGTTCACACCTCCTTGCATCCACACACTTTGGAAGTTTTCTCCCACACAAGCTCTCAGTTTGATCACCTGACTTGTTTTGGCCAATGGAACAATGGTACATGTGACAAAAACAGATCGAAAAGCACTTCCAGGGCGCCTTGGTGGCTCAGTGGGTTAAGCTGTTGCCTTTGGCTCAGGTCATGATCTCAGGGTCCTGGGATCGAGTTCCACATCGGGCTCTCTGCTCCGCAGGGAGCCTGCTTCCCTCTCTCTCTCTCTCTGCCTGCCTCTCCATCTACTTGTGATCTCTGTCTGTCAAATAAATAAATAAAATCTTAAAAAAAAAAAAAAAGAAAAGAGAAGAAAAGCACTTCCACCTTGGGACTTGCTTTCTTATTGTTCTTGGAGTTCTGCAAGTACCGTGAGAATAACCCAAGCAAACCCCCTGGAGGGTAAGAGACTGTGTGAGGAGAGACCTTATTTGTCCCAGCCCACTTTCCAGCTGACAGGAGACTCATGGTCAAGCCCAGCTAAGATCAACAGAGCCCATCCCAAATACTCACCTCTAGATTCGTGAGTTAACTAAATTGTTGTTTTGAAGCAAAACTAACTAATACAAGGAAGAAAAAGAGCCACTGAAAGAAACAGTGAAGAATTGATGAAAGTAGAGCAAAAACAAATAGCATATTTTTCAAAATAAGAAAATAGAATGTCAAGAACAAGATGCTAAAGAATGATCAGACTAATGAAAACAAGGTAAAAAAATTCGAATTTCTTAGAGATTACTGACAACACTAAAAAGTTTCATAAAGTAATTATGGGTGATGTCATTAGGTGAAGAGAGTTTAATGAGGAACTTCATGCTTCATCTAGGACTTTGCACTGGGAAGGTTAGGCTGGGCTGAGCCATAGGAAAGATACTGTATGATAGGGCTCTACACATGCTCTACACATGGGACTTGGGTCCATCCTGATGCTCAGCTAAGGGAAAGCAAAATCAAAAGAGAGAGTTGGAACCCAGCTGAACAGCACGTGCATTGTCCTAAGGGCTATGTTATTTGGTTTCAGCTTTCACCCTCTGTAGGGTGTCAAAGTTGGTAGATTTTCAACATCCTCTTGTGGGTTGGGATATTTAGCATTTGGTAGTTGGGATAGAGCGAATTTTCCCAAAATTCCCAGGAAAATTAATGAATTTTTCTCTTTGGTGCTATACTTTCAAGTTGCGGGGTCATGTGGGAAGATTGAACTCAGTCATTTAACAGCTCCTTAAGAATACTTCAATACTTAATTATATACCTTGCATCTACATTTTTATTTTTATTTATTTATTTATTTATTTTTTGATCTACACATTTAGTACTTACTTTCTGTGGTATAGTAATAGTACTATTTTACAAAATAAAAAAGAATGCACTCAGATCCATCTCCTCACTGATGTTTTATATACAAAACACAATATATGGTCCTCTCTGTATTCTCTTAGAAGACAGATGAGGAGTCGTGGGTCAGGAAAGCCTTGTCTGTCTTCTGTTATAAACTACAGTTATAGAATATTTCTCTGTGTAACTTTAGGCTGTCATAATACAGTGAGTACAGTGATATTTCAGAAAAAAGCAATACAAAGGTGACTCAGTATCTTGTATCTATATTATGTAATAATTTATAGGAAACAAGCAGATACTGGTTTTGCTTCTGAATCACTTTGAACTCTGGGCTCTTATCAAGGGCTTAACTTAAGGAAGTAATAGTTTAACAAAATAGAAAGTCATGCTGTTGACTTAGTAGGTCCTGGTAAAGTGGTAGAAAGCAAAATAGCTTCATGGTAATTAGTGAGGATTGAAGAATCCCAACAGGGTGATTTTTCACATATGATCATTTTGGTGCTTAAGGAAATTCCTGATAGTTTTTAAAGCATAATTGCCCATTTCCCCAACATTTTAATATCATAAAGTATTCTAGTTTATCAATGGCTTTAAAAAATCCTTATTTTTTTGAAAACATGTTTCAGAACTACAAAATAATATGTGCAAGTTTATGGTAAATTTTAAAGTATAATGATTAATAAACATCCATATAACCAGCTAGCCCATGATTAGACAACTACTGTTGGGCCTATGAATTCCTCCCCTGCCCCATCCCCAGAGTAAAATCTTTTTCCTAGAAAATGTTAATTGCAACTCAGTTTCTAATAGCAAAAGACAAGGATTACTCCAAATGTCGATTAATAAGAAGGGACAATTTGTGGTTTATTTACTCAATGGAAAATTATACAACAGCAAAAATGATGAATTGAGTGGTATGCAACAGCATGGATGAATTTTGGAAGCATAATGTCAAGTAATTTCAAGAGAGTACATATGATATGATTTTATCTGATAAAATCTACAAGTAAGGGAAACCAAATAACATATTGTTTGGGTAGGCACAGATGTTAATAAACTATAAAATAAAGTAAGGGAATGAACAGTAGCTATCTGATTTACTCATCTGAGTATTGTAAATTCTGTACTTCTGTAGAACACTTAAAGAAATGATTAGAAGTTACCTGTGTCATGAGAAATAAAGGGTAACCAATGTATTGGCCAAAAGGTCACACATAAATATTGTGATTGAACATACATAGTTCATGACTTTACCTTTCTTATAAAATTACTTTCATGGAATTATCCGTTAATATTACCCTCCTAACATACGTAAGATATAAAAACATACAGTTTTTGCAATTTTTGTTGTCATTATCCACTACGACTTTTAAGGTGTCCTTCCCCCACATTTCAGTGACAAGAGTCCTTAAACCTATAGACCATGGACTCCTAGAGGCTCCAGAGGTAGGCTTGAGACAGTCCACAAACCCTCTGAAACTGTATGTCAAATCTGTGTGATGTAGATTTGTGCAGTTTTTAGGATAAGGAGTTATAGGTTTTATGCTATTCTAAAGGGAACCATGCTAAAAAAAAAAGTGTAGGAACCAGTGTTACAAAATTAGCACAGGCAAAATGTGCTTGTTTCTCTTGAAAAATGATCTATTTCCTTATAGCAGTTAATAAGAATTTTATTACACTTTTTTTTTAAAAAGGTACTGGAAAGCTCAGAGTCCTGTTAAATGCTTGTTCACAATAACCATTTTTTACCTTAAGTCTGGCTTATTTTCTACCTTCTCTCTTCTTTTTTTTTTTTGAGTCCTTTTTTTGTTCTTATTTTCTAGAACAAATATGGAGTTTATACAACCTATTTAATACATAAATAATAATTATCATTCTAGACAAGTTTTGCATTTTAAAACCTTAAATTAGAAAGAAAAAAGTAATTTTATATCTTAATCTATATACTAATTAAAGAATACATTTTAAAATCAGCTTTGTGAGCTTGATTGAGAGACTAATTCTAAGGCAAACATGACAAGTTGTTGGATGGAACAATTAATGATTGTTGGCCAAAACCCAACCTCGCCACTCCATTTCATTTCTCCTCATTATTTTTTTTTTTGAGGTTCCAACATTGGTTGGTGCTGTCTCCCCTGCCTCTCACCTCATCTGTTCCCTAAGTTTTAATCAGGCATATATCTTTGTTTGCTGGAGAATTTGACACAACTTCCCTGGCCTTTCTCCTTGCTCCGGGGCTTGCAGGCAGTGTGTGTTTGTACCGGAGTCAGATTCATTCTGCAGAGTGAGGCAGGAAGGTGCCCGCCAGGAGGGGCTTCAGCCAGGTGTGAGACCCACGTGCATTTGAGGAGAAACACACAGGCATGAAGAGAAGGATTGAAACAAAGGGAAGGAGGGGAGTCAGTGGTTTAAAATGTGGGTAAGGGGCGCCTGGGTGGCTCAATCGTTAAGCATCTGCCTTTGGCTCAGGTCATGATCCCAGGACTCTGGGATTGAGCCCCTCATCCGGCTCCCTGGTCAGCGGGAAGCCTGCCTCTCCCTCTCCCACTCCCTCTACTTGTGTTCCCTCTCTTGCTGTGTCCCTCTCTGTCAAATAAATAGATAAAATCTTAAAAAAATAAAATGTGGGTCAAAGGGCAGATGAGTCTTTAATAAGCATCACAAAAGAAGTTGTAAGGAACAAACAGAAGATCCCATAAGCAAAAGTAAAAGAATATAATGCTGGTGTTTAAGGAAATTAAAGGAAGTGAAACTGTGTGAGAAAGTGGGATAAGAAAGAGTTTGAGCAGGTAGGTAATAGCAAGGCTTGGTTTGCCTTTGAGGGAAGACTAGATAAGGACGTCTTGCCAGGAAAGGACATAAGTTGGACAAATACGAGCGTATAGGGAAATTCGTGATTCTAGGCTTATGTTAACTGTTTAAAAAATTAATCCTAGGCTTTTACGTTTGTGTTACATGACATTTATACTAAGGAGACTGTTACAAGATCAGGTTCTTCATCTCAGGCTTTCCTTTTGGGGCTACACTGAAAAAAAGAAAATGCTCATTATTGTCGACAAAAGTGAGTTAAATTCTTTTCTTCTTTCTACCTTCTTTTACCATCTGGTGATGTATTACACTTTAGTGTACATTGTCTTTCACAGAGTAAAAAGAAAACAACCCACAAAAATACACACATTATACAGAAAGTGAAACCAAATAAGTGACTTCTGGGACCTGAAAATATATTGACCTCCTATACTGTGTGCAGATTGGGTTAAAGCAACTTAATAGTGATATAAGAAGTCTTTAACATTAGCCAGTGGGAAATGGACTGTACAGGCAAGGTGGTAAAATCAAAGACTTTTGTGGGAAGTTAATAGCCCTGCTTAGCTCCCGGTGATTAAGAAAGTCTCACAAAGTACTAACACATTTGGGTGTGTTACATTCTCCCTTAGGGAAACCTGAAGACTTTGTTCTTTGTTGGTGTAATGGTTTAAAAAAATTCCATGTTAATAACAATAGTAACGACTTTTTTTTTTCTGATGATATGTTCACATACAGAATATGGAATTACTTTTTGAGGAGTTAAACGAAAAAAATAGGTGAACGGATGCTGAGGAAGCCTTCCATAAGCTTCTGCATGATTCTAGTGGTGACTTTTTCTAAGACAGTGCACAATTATTTTGCTCATCTTATTCATACGTTTGTTTATATTTACAGTTAAGTAGACTGATAGTTATCTTGTAAAGCTATTTCATTTATTAAATGGACAAAATGCAATTAAAAAAATCTTTTTCAAGGGAGTATTTTCAGTTTATTTGAATTGTGAGTAATTTAACAAAGTTGATCTTCTTCAAATGCAAAGAAGGAATATCTCCCAGGCATCTTTGCTCAGCAATTCTGGGGATATAAAATACATCAACAAGCATTTTGGTTTAACATTCTAAGTGCATTGTCATACCTGATGGAAATTACTATGCACACCGAGTGATATAGTTTAGTACAGTGGGTATTATGAGAAGAATGATCCCAACTTGTTTTTCAAACCTATGGTTTTATGCATTTAAACATATTTTAGCAACTTTTGGTTGCTATCATTTTGTACCATTGTAAAGAAATAAGAGTATAAGTAATGAATGGTTTAGTTTGATCCAGCAGAAGGTTAAGTCTATTTGCTGAGGGCAACCCAAGGAATTGGCAACGCTCACTGCATTCCTGGAGCTCACCTTATCTAATGGGATCTCAGCACTGCTGAAAGAGGGGGGAAACTATCCCTGTTACTGGAGGATTTGTCATGGAAGGAGGCTTTGTCCAAGCACAGAAGGAAACTTTGTTATTTCTTTTTAACTCTCTGATCTATTTTCAGAAACCAAGTATTTGTTCAGACAAACTTATTAAAAAAGAGCAGCTAAATCTACTGCATGTCCCTTTTCTATCCAGACACTTTTCCAAGAATGGAAAACTGAAATGGAATCATGTTTAATGAAACTTAGAAGTAATGATCCTTGAGAAAGAAAGCCAGAAAAAAGGAGAGAAAATTGTTGACAAAATAAGGACAAGATGAAGGAGACTAAGGATAAGAATAAGGGAGGAGAAAACAATACTTAAATTTCTATTACAAAGGACAGTAACAAATGCCAAAGATCACTGTGAATGTTCTTCTCTACTGTAAATAGAAACCATAGAAACAGACACTCACCTGCTCACTATTTATTCAAGAGTAGTTGTTGCAACACAAAAACTCAGTACTTGCTATCTTGGCCACCGGTATTGGAAACAATAATCAGTATAGTGGAGAATTAAGGAAGACATTTAATAATAATTCTACTAAAAGGTTAATGAGTCAGAAAGTTTGATTTTAAGGAGTAGCTACATGAATTGTATGATAATTTTCCTTGTTTCTTCCTTTCTTTGGTTCAGGCGTTGTTACATTTAATCAAATTTATTAGCTATCATGCATGGTGGTTTGCTAATCAAACATGCTACTGGATAATAACTTTGAAGCAGGTTTTTCAGTCAGTATTATTAGGAAACGGTTTCTGAAAGTATGTTTTTGATGGATGTGTAAGAATGAGTAATAACTGTGGTCATATTGGAGAAGAATCAAAGCTTTAGCAGGTTTAGAATGACCCTGATTCTTAAGCTTGCTGGGGTTTCAAGTGAAATTGAGTAACGGGTATTGATTTCTTATGAAAATTACTTAAGTTCATCACTACAATTTAAATTCTAGTTAGTAAAGAATTAAATGATTTTTTCAGACCGATTTTCTTCTTGGAAAGCTATGTAGCAGCAAAGGAGATCAACATTCTTAACTCTTAAAAACCACTCTTAACTCCTCTTCCCCTTGGGGTATTGCACTTTATCTCTCCTGTACAGCACATCTTTGAAAAAGTTGCCTATGCTTGGGTTTCTTTCTTTCTCTTGTCTCTCACTTTTAATTTTTTTACCTAAATATAGAAAACAGTATCCACCCCCTCCCGCCCCCGTGTCTCCTCACTCAGCTTTTTTTTTTTTGATTTTTAAATTTTTAAATTTTTTTTTCAGCGTAACAGTATTTATTGTTTTTGCACAACACCCAGTACTCCATGCAATACGTGCCCTCCCTATTACCCACCACCTGGTTCCCCAACCTCCCACCCCCTGCCCCTTCAAAACCCTCAGGTTCTTTTTCAGAGTCCATAGTCCCTCATGATTCACCTCCCCTTCCAATTTCCCTCAACTTCCTTCTCCTCTCCATCTCCCAATATCCTCCATGTCATTTGTTATGCTCCAAAATAAGTGAAACCATATGATAATTGACTCTCTCTGCTTGACTTATTTCACTCAGCATAATCTCTTCCAGACCCATCCATGTTGCTACAAAAGTTGGGTATTCATCCTTTCTGATGGAGGCATAATACTCCATCGTGTATATGGACCACATCTTCCTTATCCATTCATCCGTTGAAGGGCATCTTGGTTCTTTCCACAGTTTGGTGACCGTGGCCATTGCTGCTATAAACATTAGGGTACAGATGTCCCTTCTTTTCACTACATCTATATCTTTGGAGTAAATACCCAGTAGTGCAATTGCAGGGTCATAGGGAAGTTCTGTTTTTAATTTCTTGAGGAATCTCCACACTGTTCTCCAAAGCGGCTGCACCAACTTGCATTCCCACCAAAAGTGTAAGAGGGTTCCCCTTTCCCCACATCCTCTCCAATACATGTTTTTTTCTTGTCTTGCTAATTTTGGCCGTTCTAACTGGTGTAAGGTGGTTATCTCAATGTGGTTTTAATTTGAATCTCCCTGATGGCTAGTGATGATGAACGTTTCTTCATGTGTCTGATAGCCATTTGTATGTCTTCATTGGAGAAGTGTCTGTTCATATCTTCTGCCCATTTTTTGATATGATTATCTGTTTTGTGTGTGTTGAGTTTGAGGAGTTCTTTATAGATCCTGGATATCAACCTTTTGTCTGTACTGTC
Organism: Meles meles; assembly: GCF_922984935.1. Lineage (NCBI taxonomy): Eukaryota > Metazoa > Chordata > Mammalia > Carnivora > Mustelidae > Meles > Meles meles. Next base: position 17,555,175 of record NC_060070.1, read on the forward strand.
ATTTGCAAATATCTTCTCCCATTCTGTGGGTTGCCTTTTTGTTTTGTTGACTGTTTCCTTTGCTGTGCTTCAATAAATGGTGCTGGGAAAACTGGACAGTGATATTAGAAGAATGAAACTCGACCATTCTCTTACACCGTACACAAAGATAAACTCGAAATGGATAAAAGACCTCAACGTGAGACAGGAATCCATCAGAATCCTAGAGGAGAACATAGGCAGTAACCTCTTTGATATCAGCCACAGCAACTTCTTTCAAGATATGTCTCCAAAGGCAAAGGAAACAAAAGCGAAAATGAACTTTTGGGACTTCATCAAGATCAAAAGCTCCTCACTCAGCTTTAACAGTTACCAACACATGGCAATTTTATCTCATCTTCATATTCCTTCTTTCAACCCTTATTCGCACTCTACCACTGGGTTGTTTTGAAGCAAATCCTAGACATCCTATAATCCTTCCTGTAAATTCTTTTTGTAGGCATCTGTAAACAAACTGAAGTACTCTTTTTTTTTTTAAGATTTTATTTATTTATTTGACAGACAGAGATCACAAGTAGGCAGAGAGGCAGGCAGAGAGAGAGGAGGAAGCAGGCTCCCCGCTGAGCAGAGAGCCTGATGATGTGGGCCTGGATCCCAGGACTCTGGGATCATGACCTGAGCCCAAGGCAGAGGCTTTAACCCACTGAGCCACCCAGGCGCCCCAAACTGAAGTACTCTTAAACATAATTATAATGATTACTCCTAAAATTTTTTTTTTAAAATTCCTAATATCATCAAATATTCAGTCACTGAGAAACTTCCCATAGTTTATAGGTTTATAAAACCTTTTATAAACCTTTTTTGATACTTTGTTTGAATGTAGATTTTGGTGGATTTATTTTATGGTTTGTTTGTGAGTCCAAATGATGTCTGTACATTACAGTTGGTTAATTTGTCTCATTTAAATTTCTTTTAACATGATCCCTCCTCTAGGTTTAGTTCCTTGAAATTTATTCCCTTTGCCTATAGACTTCCCCACAATCTGAATTTTGCTGGCTGATTATCTCTTGAGCTGCTTGCTATTAGACTTTTACTCTTAATCACTCTGGGAACCTGCTGGTTTGACTTTGGTGATCAAAGGTCACCAAGAAAACTCCCCATTGTAAAATCCATTGGTCAGTTCTTAATCTTCTTTTTAATTATTTTATTAACACTATTTAACATACATGATAACTCTGCTAGCCTTAATAAACTTCCTTTAATCGATCTCCAGGGCAGCCACTCATCTGGTTTCCTCCTATGCCTCCAACTGAGACATTTTTGCTTGATTCCTTCTCTTTTCCCTGACCACTAATGTCAGAGTGCCCAGAGTCCCCTCACTTTCTTGGTCATCTCCTTCAATTTGAGACACATGTATTCAATGATCTACTTGACATCTCTGTAGCTACATGGAACTCTCCAGATTCCAGCTATTTCTAACTCTTCTAAGACTGAGCTCCTGAAGCTACTGTGTAAAGCCTTCCCCTGTTCTGTCCATAGCAACTAGGCCTCCATTTGCTTAGACCAAATATCTTGTACTCACCCTGACTCCCATTTTTTCTTCATACTTCATTTCCGGTCAATCAGCACATCATTTGCCTCTACTTGGGACATATGTCCACAAGTCAACCATCTCTGACTGGTCTGGCTACCATGTAGTCCAACCCACCTTAATGTTTCAATCTGGCTTTGTGTGATACTCTCCTAACTAGCCTTTCTGATTTGACTGTTGCCCTAAAAGACTATACTTTCAGGGATCATTTCTGTAGTTTGTGACTGTTGCCCTAATGTAGTCTACGCTCAACCCAACAGGCAGAGTGACTCTGTTTAAATGACAAAATATTAAAATTACTTCTCTGCTCAAAATTTTCCAGCAGCTTCCTATATTGTTGAGAGGGATCCCCTGTTTCCATTATTAACCTTTCTTTCTGACTCCGTTCCTCATCAATCCCTCCCTGGCTTCTTCTATTTCTGCCACAGGACTTTTTTAGTATTTTCACTTAAACCTTGGAATTGAAAAGTAGGCTTTAATTAGCTAGTGCTGATATCTCATCTGTGTTAGGTATTTCAAACTCTTTCTTATTAGTAAGTGGTAGCCCGTGTTCCATTGCATGGCCTTGAGAACACAGTCTTTCTTGCTCAAGGATATTAAGTATAAGAAGGCAAAATCTGGGAGTTGAACCAAAGTAGTCTCTTGTACCTCTAAAGGCATCAACAAAAGTCTGTATTATTAATGGACATATATCTAGATTTCAGTTTTAGGCATTTCAAAAATCCTGGACAATGATTTTATTTTTCTCTATTTATATCTTTAATGAAGAATTTTTCTTAACGAATTCAATGCAATATATGTGCATCTAAAAATAATTCTAAACACAAACACTTATGAGTCAGTTCTCTGTTGAAAATTACCTTCTGCACCTCAAATATGTTTCCCCCTCCTCTAAGAAATTAAACAAAGACATTAAGTATATATGAATATATGTTTGCTGTAATGCTACTTGGAATTTAAGTTGTAATTAACAGGATTTCTAATATTAACCAACATTAATTAACAATGTAACACACTTAAACAGGGAACATAATAACAATGTTGAGTAGATTAGGTATATTCATCAATAAACCTCGTGCCTATTAACGATTTCTTTTATTAAACAAGTTTATTATATTTGTCATCATGAATTTTGAGTTTTCTCTTTTATTCATCTGTAGATATTACTTCCTCCTTAAGAAATGGTGGTGTTAGGGACAAGTTCCATGGTCTGAGTCAGCAGGATTGACAGGTACAGCTATAAGGGGAGAAGCTGATTGTAGGTATAGTTCTGGGAGAAGCAAAGCTACCATCTGGCTTTGGTTTGGTTATGTTAGTTTTTTGTTTTCCTTTTTTTGCAAAATGGACAGAAGTTTACTTTTTTTTCTGATTGTGGAAACTAATAAAGGCTTACTATAAAATGTTTCAGACAACACTGGAAAATGTGAAGAAAAATTTCCTCTCATCTGAACATCCAGACATTTGATGAACTGAACTGCCCACATTTGATGTGTATCATCTTTTAGAAATTCTTCCTTTGTTCCATATTGGTCTGTTAGGAATTCTCTCTCCCTTCCTTTCTCCTTATCTATATGTGTATCTGTATATCTCTAAATAAACCCACTTGCTGCATTACATGTCCCCTTAACCACTACAGCTAAATGTGAGTTTCCTCTTCTCAGAAATGCTCTTAAGCATTTTTGGCACTTAATCATATATTGTCTTATGCTACTAATCTTGAATATTATTAAAAACATTTGCCCAGTGATACATACATATAACAAATATAAAAATATAAAAAATGTTTTCTAAGTTTTCTTATGCACATATGTTCTGTATAAAAGTAATCAGTGTATATATTCTGATTTTTTACTCTCTGCATTTTAAGGTACTTTGGAGTCTTCACATTAATTTTTCAAATTCCATGATATTCTTGTCAGTGAATGTACCATAATTTGTTTAACCCTTCTCTTAATAGTTAGCACTTTGGTCTTCTTCCAGTTTTAATTTTTTTTTTTTTTTAAGATTTTATTTATCTAGGGGCACCTGGTTGGCTCAGTGGGTTAAAGCCTCTGCCTCTGGCTCAGGTCATGATCCCAGGGTCCTGGGATGGAGCCCTGCATCCGGCTCTCTGCTCAGTGGGGAGCCTGCTTCCTCCCCTCTCTCTGCCTGCCTCTCTGCCTACTTGTGATCTCTGTCTGTCAAATAAATAAAATATTTATCTATTTGAGAGAGAGCACAAATGAGAGTGGGTGGGGAGGGAAGGGCAGAAGGAGAGGGGGAAGCAAGCTCACTGCTCAGCAGGGAGCCGGATGCCCAGGCTGGATCCCAGGACCCTGAAATCATGACCTGAGCCAAAGACAGATGCTTAACTTACTGAGTCACCCAGGTGCCCCCCATTTTTAAGTTTTATAGTGTTTTGAATAGCATAGCAATGAATATTTTTCTACGTAAAGATATTACCATGTTTTGTTATCATTTCTTTAGGACAGATTCCCAGAATCTAAGTTACAGAGCCAAAGGTAATGGACAGTTCTGTGGCTCTTAATGCTTACTGCCAAATTTCTTTCAAAAGGATTCAATAGGAGTCCACTGACACAGAAGGAAATGCTTACATTCTCAAAGAACCATAGTCATTACACAGTATCATCATTGTGACCGGAAATCACAATTTAAAAAAATTTTTTTCTACACTAACTGTAGCCCTAAATATAGTCTATGCTCAACCCAATAGGCAGAGTGACTTTTGAACTTTTTCTGTGTGTTCTTTTACTAATTCTGTTTTCCTCGTGAATTTTTAGTCCTTTGACCACTTAAAAATCAGATCTCTTTTGTTTTCCTTAGCATTGTGTATGGGCTCTTTCAGAAGGAAACCGTTGGTTCAGTATATTCAACTAGAGCTGCTAGAATAAAATGCCTCCAGGTGGGTGGCTTAGACAACAGAAGTGTCCTGTCTCCCAGTTCTTGAGGCTGTAAGTCTGAGATTAAGATGTTGGAGGTTAGTTCCTTCTGAGAACCATGTTTTATGCCCCTCTCCTAGCTTCTGCTGGCTTGCTGGCGATCGTCGGCTTGACTGGGAGAACCCTCCCCTCCATCTCTGCTTTTATATTCACATAGCATGTGTGTGTGTCTGAGTCTCCAAATTGTTGCTTTTTATAAAAACAAGAGTCATATTGGATTGTGAACCCATTCTGCTCCATATGACAGTCATCTTAACTAACTACATCTGAAACGACCCTCTTTGCAAGTAGGTCATATGCTGAGGTACAGGCACTTAGGACTTCGACATACAAAATTGAGGGGGGCATAATTCAACTTGTAACATTCAGTAATTCACTTATTGATGTATTTATTGGTAATTTAGGCAAGAGCATTTATACAGTTATGTATAACTTAACAATGTATAACTTAACAATGTTAAGCCTCATGCTAATCACTGGAAATAAGATGAAAGACACAGCTCCTGTCCTCATGGAACCACTGGAAGTTTTGATGTAGACCCTACCTCTCTGTGTCACTGACCCTGCTCCAGGACAGTGGTCTCCGTGTTTTAGGACACATTGGGCACGTGCCTTCCTAAGGGACTTTGCACTTTCTCTGTCCTCTGCCTGAAATATTCTTCCACTGGATGTTGTGGGGCCTGCTTTTCCCCCTCCTTCAATTCTCTGCTTGAATGTCATCGATGTGTGGGGCCTTCTCTGACTGTCCAGTTTGAACTGGTGACACCAAGCATCTCGCACGGCCTCTTTCTCTTTCCTGCATTTACCTTCTCAAAATTTCTCATCACCTTCTAAGACTGTGGTCTACAATTTACTTATTTATTTAGTTTATTGTTTGCCTTTCCACTGGAAAACAAATGGCTCAAAGACAGGGATTTTTGTCTGTTTTATTCACTACTGTATTCTAAGGACCGTGTTCAGTCAATATGCAATGAATGAATGAAGAGAGAATTATGATCCAGTGGATTGGGAGGTACTACAGTGTTAAGCTTTTACTATTTGATTGCATTTTTGTTATTATTAAGACTTCACTTTTTAGAGCAGTTTTGGAGTCACAGCAAAATTAAGGGGTAGGTACAGGGATTCACGTATATTCCCTGTCCCCACAACATGCGTAGCCTTCTCTGTTACCAACATTCCCCACTACGGTGCTACGTTTGTTAGAACTGATGAACCTGTACGGACACATCGTGATCACCCAAAGTCCGTTGTTCACGTTAATGTTTAGTTCTTGTGTTGCACGTTTTACGGGTATGGATAAATGTATATTGGCACGTGCTCATCATTAGGATATGCTGAGTGTTCTCATTGCCTAATACATCTCTGTTCTCCACCTGTTTATCCCTTTCTCCACCTTTCCACCCCGTCAGTCAACCCTTGATCTTTTCATTTTCTCTGTATGTTTGCCTTTTCCAGAATGTCATAGAATTGGAATCATATGGTATCAAGCCTTTTCAGATTGGCTTGTTTACTAAGCAATACGCATTTAAGTTTCTTCCATGTCTTTTTATAGCTTTATGGCTCCTTCCTTCCTCCCACCCTCCTTCCCCACCTTCCTTCTCCCCCACTACCCTCTTTCTTTCTTTCTAGCACTGAGTAATATTCCATTGTCTGGATACAGCACTGGTTATCCAGCTACTGAAGGATACTTTGGTTGCTTACAAGTTTTGACAGTTATGAACAAAGCTGCTATAAACATTCATGTGCAGGTTTTAGATATAAATTTTCAACCTCAAGTAGGGTGATTGCTGGGTTGTATGATAAGAGTTTGTTTAGTTTGGTAACATACTGCCAAGCTGTCTCCCAAAGTGGCTGTACCATTGTGCATTCCCACCATCAGTGAGTGAGAGTTCCTGCTGCTCCAGGTCCTCGTCAGCATTTTCGTATGGCCATTCTAATAGGTGTGTAGTGGTATCTCATTATTTAGATGGCATTTCCCTGATGACATATGGTGTGAAGAGTTCTTTTCATATGATTATTTGCCATTTGTACATAATCTTTGGTGAGGTATCTGCTAAGATCTTGGCACCACTTTTTGTTCTCTTTTTTTAAAAATATTTTTCTTTAAAAAAAATTTTTTTTAAAGATTTTATTTATTTATTTGACAGAGAGATCACAAGCAGGCAGAGGGGTGGGGGAAGCGGGTCCCTCGCTGAGCAGAGAGCCCGATGCGTGGCCCAATCCCAGGACCCCAGGATCATGACCCAAGCCAGAGGCAGAGGCTTTAACCCACTGAGCCATGCAGGCGCCCCACCACTTTTTGTTTTCTTATTTTTGAGTTTCAGGAGTATTTTTAAATACATTTTAGGTAGCAGTCCTTTAGCAGATGTATCTTGCGCAATTTTTTCTCCCCATGTGTGGTTTGTCTTCTCTTTCTCTTCTCTCTCTTTTTTTAAAGATTTTATTTATTTATTTGATAGACAGAGACCACAAGTAGTCAGAGAGGTAGGCAGAGAGAGAGGAGGAAGCAGGCTCCCCGCTGAGCAGAGAGCCCGATGCGGGGCTTGATCCCAGGACCCCGAGACCATAACCTGAGCCGAAGGTAGAGGCTTTAACCCACTGAGCCACCCAGGCGCCCCTCTTTCTCCTCTCATTGTCTTTCACAGGGAAATTTTTAATTTTAATGAACTTCAGTTTATCAGTTGTTGTTTGTTTCATTGTACATGTATTCGGTATTACATCTTAAAATCCATCACCAAATCCAAAGTCATATAGCCCCCCCCACCGCCGCCATGTTATCTTCTAGCTGTTTTTACAGCTGTGTGTTAAGTTTAAGTCTGATCAGTTTTGAGTTAATTTTTGTGAAGGGTACAAGGTCTGTGTGTATATTCATTTTTATGAATGTGGGTGTCAAATTGTTCCAGAACCATTTGTTGAAAAAAACTACCTTTGCTCCATTGTATTGTTTTTGCTCCTTTGCCAAAGATCACTTGACTGTATTCGTGAGGGTTTATTTCTGGGTCTCTGTTCTGTTCCAGTGATTTGTCTGTTCTTTGTCCATACTACACTTTAGCTTTATAGTAAGCCTTGAAGTTGGACCGTGTCAGTCCCACAACTTTGTTCTTCTTCAGAATTATGTCAGCTCCCTGAGTTTTTGCCTCTCTACATAAACTTTAGAATGCAGTTGTTGCTGTGCAAAAAATAACATTCTGTGACTTTGACTGGGTCTGCGTTGCATCTGTGGGTTAAGCTGGGAAGAAGTGACATCTTGACAATGTTAGGTCTTTCCATTAACATGGAATATTTCTCCATTTATTTGGTTCTTCTTTGATTTCATTCATCAGAGTTGTGTAGTTTTCTTTAGCAGATCTTATACATATTTTGTTAGATTTATACCTAGATATTCCATTTTCTGGAGCACTAATGAAAGTGATAGTATCATAGTTAACGTTTTCAGTTGACTACTTATTTTATTATTATTTATTGAACACCTGTTTAGATAGTACATGTGTAGTCATTTCCAATACCTACTTCAGTTGTTTGGCTTTTTTTTTTTTTTTTAATTCTCTCTTTCCCTTAAGAATAATTCTCCTAAGTCATGAATTTGCCTCTGAGTGTTGCTTTTAGGAATCTGGGAAAGTACCCAATGTTCTATTGCATTAGGGAAGATTCAGGCCCTGCCTGAGTTATTTACATTAATTATTCAGCAGTTCTGCAGAACAACTGTAAGAGGGAGGCTCTCTTATCCTCACTTTGTAGATAAGGAAGCTGAGAAGTAGCAAGCCTAAGGGCTGGAAGGCAAATCCAGGTGTGTTAGTCACCCCTCTAACTCTATGTGCAGTCTTCTATTAGGCCTGATTCTCCTAGAGATAATCCTCTAATGTCTTCTTTAACCTGACTTTTCTTGGGAAAACTTTATTTTCCAGTTATTTCTAATTTCTGTTGTTTGTCTTAGCTTAACTCATTAATTTCAGGCCATAATTTCTGACCATCTCAAAAAGTGGTATGTCAATTCCTGCTCTTTCCTTTATTGAATTTCTTAGTGGCCTACCATGATCTGTTTTGACCTGTGAGCCACACACCTTCCCTAAGAAGATTTCATACAGATGTGTGGGTTATAGAATTGGTTCTCCCTGCCTCATCCTGGCACAGAGTATGGGATGATAATGAACCAGCCACTCCACAGTACAGCCCTACAGCCCCTCTCAAAGAATTTCTCTTAAGTGCCAAAGTGGGGAAGGACAGATGGAAGAATGACCCCTCAGGTGTCCCACAAAATGCTGTTTCTTTTAGTGTGGTAAGCCCAGCCTCTCTGGGACTGCTGACTTTCCCAGATGGTGCTGTCTGTGGATTCTGTTCATTCAGAATACCTGTGTCATTCATTTCCCTTCAAGCAACTGGAGGCTGGAATGGCTCTGTGCCTTAGCTGACCATCTTCTTGTGATATGTTGCACCGTTCCTGCCTCTAGCACTTCTTACGAATATCATAATGATTTTCGGTGTTCCCTTTCTGGGCTGGCTGGCTCCTCCCTTGAGCCCTGATGGTCTCTCTCAATAGCCCTTTTTGCCAGTGTTTGTTACAATCTTGTCCCAGCTCCCTTGTATGTTAGCATTTAAAAAATCTTCAAGGTTCTAGCTCCGTCCTCAAGTTTTCTCCTACTCTCTTTAACCTTAATCTTTCTAATCATTTTTTTTTTCTTCTTTAGGCCATTGAAAACTTTTATAACTGAATCTATTGCAGACCTATAGTACTGGATTAAAAACCTCCCATTTTCCCTTCTCATTTTAAATAGTTCTTTCTTCATGTTACTCTGATTTATCCTATTTTTATATATGAACATTTTTTAAGGTTTAATTATGACTTCTCAATTAGAATGACCTTTTTCTTTTCTATGTTAATATTTTTTTCTAGGTGAAAACAAAATAAATTGATATGGTTTTATCTAACATTTTACTGTTTTCATTTCTGTGTCTTTCTACCTTTGGCGCCTCAAATAATAGACAGATTTATTTTTTAAACCAGTCTTAAATTTTATGACTTGATGGGCCATTTAGGCTGCTTATAGTCATTGTATAATATTCATTTGCTTATATAATCTTTATTATTTAAGTATTATTATCTATCATCCTATATGACATATTACAAATTATACCCCCTTGTCTCTTTTCTATTGAGGGTCTTTATTTGGGACTCTTTGTTTTTCACTTTGCTAGTATAATGGAAGGATACTCTTTCATCTTAAAGTGTAAGTGTGTTTGAACACTGCTAGATGACTTCATTCAGAATGTTCCCTCTTTGGTCACAGTCACCGTGAGAAGTAGTTAACCTTCAGCACATCTGACAGTCCGGATGGTCCATGGTTAACTCTTCCAAGGCCTGATTCTGTCCCTGTAGGAGCATATGATTCTGCCTAATGCAAACATCATGGAAAATGTTCAACACTTTCTGCCATTTATTACGAACTTTTTACCATCCTTTTCCTACTCCATACTCTATTTCTTGCTCCATTGTGACTCATCTTTCTCTGGTTTCTCTAGGTCCCAAGTCATGTCATCATCCTTCACTTTTATGCAGCATTTCCTTCTTCTGGCAAATCATTTGTGACAGGTACCTCTCTAGTAATACCTTCTCAAAAGCTTTTCTTTCCTGATTACTCTTGTAGGAAGAGCAGCCAGCTCTCTTTAACTTGAAACCCAAAGAACTTAGATTCTTGAAGGACACCTTATTTATATTCCTGACAGTTTTTCAGCAATAAAAACAAATCTGATAATCAGTCTGTCTGTCTACTGTATCTATCTTCTATCTATCTATCACATTCTTATAGTACCTGTTGTTTGATCTACTTTGGCCCTTCTAATTGTTCCTGTTATGTTTCAGCCATGTATGTAGGGACTATTTAAAAACAACAACAACAACTGGGGCACCTGGGTGGCTCAGTGGGTTAAAGCCTCTGCCTTCTGCTCAGGTCATAGTCTCATGGTCTCAGGGTCCTGGGATCAAGCCCTGCATCGGGTTCTCTGCTCAGCAGGGAGCCTGCTTCCTCCTCTCTCTCTGCCTGCCTCTCTGACTACTTGTGATCTCTATCAAATAAATAAATAAAATCCTAAGAAAAAATAAAAACAACAACAAATTTCGGAACACTATAACTCAAGAATTACTCTAGGCTCATTTCTTCTTTGGTCACTTAGAATTTCCTTATAATTAGTATGTCTTGTTTATCATCTCATTGAATTTAAATCTTTTACTGAAAACCGGAGCACAGGGATTGGTGCCCTGTGATGTTTTCTCTACCATCTTTCTAGAAGTGGATATTTATGTCCTCCTTGTTCTTTTTCTTTTTCTTTTTTTTTTTTTACTTTACCATGTGTTATTTTTGCTTGCTATTCAAATTCTGTTCCTTGGGGTTAGCAGGAACTCAGTTACAACTAATAATTTGATTACTTTTAAATACGACACAATTGGCATTTTGACATCTGGTGCCATGGTAATTTGTAACTGCTACAACCATTAACGCCTGCAGCATAGATAAAATAGACCTAATTTCTTCTTTCTAGCTCTTTTATTTCTCAAACAAGAAAGCACACTGAAACATAATCAAGTAGGGTAACTAATTCCGCTCTGAGTTTTAGAAGAGTGACTGATTTGTAGACATTAGTGCCTTTTTAAAAATTAAACTTTTAATTATGAGATAATGGAAGATTCATGTGCATTTTGATAGAAATAATATAGAAAGATTTGGTATGCCCTTTACCCCCTTTTGCCTAATGATAACATCTTTTAAAACTGTGCTGCAATATGGAACCGAGGTATTGATAGTTGAGATATAGGTAGTTCTATTACCATGAGGCGCTCCCTTTTTACTTTTTTTTTCTTCTTACTCTTTAATAAATAGTCAACCACCACCCTGCTTCCCACCACCCCAGCACCCTGCCCCTCCCTCCAGTCCTGGTCCTGAACCCTGACAACCACTGATCTCCATTTCTTTAATTATTTTTCAAGAATGTTGTATAAATGGAATCAGACATTTTGAGACCGGCCTTTCCCCCCACTCAGTGTAATTCCCTGGCAATTCATTCAAGTTGTGTGTGGATCAGTTTGTTCCTTTTTATTGCTGCTGCTATGCATTTATTGCATGGAATGGTGTTCCACGGTATGGAGTACACAATTTGTTTAACCCTTTACCCATTGAAGAGCATCTGAGTGATTTCCATATTTTTGCTATTACAAATAAAGCTGTGAACTTTCTTATACAGGTTTTTGTATCGGTATAAGTTTTCATTTCTCTGGGATGAATGTCTAGGAGTGCAATGGATTTGTTTTTCTCCTGCTGAGTCTTGAGAGTTCTTTACTTATTCTAGACACCAGTCCCACATATGTGATTTCCAGATACTTCACATATTTTCTCCCCGCCTGGAGATTGCTTTTTTATCCTCTTAATAGGATCTTTCACAGAGCACAAGTTTTTAATTTTGCGGATGTTCCATTTATCATGTTTTCCTATGATGAATCATACTTTTGGTGAAGAGTTTAGATCTCTTTGCCTAGCTCTAGATCCTGAAGATTTGCTCTTTGTTTTTTTTACAACCGTGCATTTTACTTAGAGAATTGCTTGCTGCACTCTTCTCAGCTGAAATCAGAAGTCTTGATGCCAAAGTTTTAAACTATAAATGAATACATGGGTGAATTAGCCATAGAGTATATAGCCGGATCTTTAAAAAGTATTTTTGATGGCTCCAGCATTATAAAGAAACACTTCTGTAGGTACCGTCATGAAATAAGGAGAGCATGGAAACATAGGACTCCTGTTCTAGGTGCCTTATAGAGTTATTAGCCGATTCCTAGAATGAGGGGCATCCAGTAGAAATATCAGGAGGAAACTGAGGCCAGAGGTCATGCAACATGTGAAACATACTCATACAGTGAATAAATGACCTACTTTGGAGTTAAGGATAGAGAACTGTAGGTTGTTTTCCTTGTTTACCGTCCTGGATTACGGAACCAATGGTAGATGACTCATAATATTAACAAAGGATTATAACACACAAAATGTCAGTAATAGGTAAGGACATTGTTGAGAAATAGACAATAACTAAGAAAGATATAACCACATACCTTGGGTATTTGGGTCTTCTAATAAGTCTGGTCTTTTTAAAGGTCAAAATTAAAATAAGGGTCAAATTTTAAGGGTGTGGCTTCAAGCTTTATTATTTCTAGAAAAGGCTTGCTTACTTTGAAAGTTTATGACCCATGCATAAGTTTGTGATGATTGCACAAGTAGTGGTAGGAGTTTCTTTTTAGAAATGAGATTTAGGGGGCACCTGGGTGGCTCAGTGGGTTTAGCCTCTGCCTTCGGCTCAGGTCATGATCTCAGGGTCCTGGGATCGAGCCCCACATCAAACTCATCAGGGAGCCTGCTTCCCCGACCCCCACCTCTCTCTGCCTGCCTCTCTGCCTACTTGTGATCTCTCTCTCTCTGTCTCTGTCTGTCAAATAAATAAATAAAATCTTTATGTAAAAAAAGAAGAAATGAGAGTTAGTGGCACCTGGGTGGCTTAGTTGGTTAAGCATCTGACTCTTGATTTTGGCTTGGGTCATGATCTCAGGGTCATGAGACTAAGCCCCCCATCAGGCTCCATGCTCAGTGTGGATTCTCTGTGAGAGTCTCTCTCTCCCTCCCCCTGCTCCTTTCCCTCCCCACCCTCCTACCCCCAGCTTGTACGCTTTCTCTCTCTCTCTCTCTCTCAAATAAATAAGTAAATGAAATCTTTTTAAAACCCCTGAAATTTAAGATAACCTTTTACAGTTAAATATAGTGTAGATTCTATATATAGATTTTAAGATGTTTATAGTCATTTCTTCTCTACTAAAATTTATTTATTTATTTATTTAAAAGATTTTATTTATTTGACAGAGATCCCAAGGAAGCAGAGATAGCAGAGATAACAAACATGGCAGAGATAACAGATAACAGAGATAACAGTTACCACAGAGATGACAAAGGAGGCAGAATATTCTCGAGTGACTCAGATTTCTACACCCACCCTTAAGTGCGAGTAGGACCCCAAGGAAGCAGAAGCCAGAACAGTCATATTCAAATGAGGCAGTCTAATAAGGTGGGGAAGGAATGGGGGACATTTTCAGGTGCCCATGGCGGCACAGACACAGACTTTATGAACTTTATGAAAGGAAGATTTCTGAGGTCCAATCTTCCAGTTGAATTGTTTTTGCAAATGCCAACCTAGTTATTTGCAAGTCTAACGAGGGAAATAGTGGGTTCATAAGAGCCACATAGTATAGTTTTTTAAAAATTAATTTTATCAAAAAAATAAATAAAAATTAATTTTATCAAGCACAATTCATTTGCAGTAAAATGCACAGATCTTAAGCCTACATTTTGATAAAGTTTGATAAATATATACGGCCATATGAAGAACACAGCGATTAAGATGTAGAACATTCCAACACCTCAGAATTTCCTCATCGTCCCTTTCCAGACACCCCTCCCCCCGTCCCTGCCCCTGGATAATAGTTGTGCCTGATCTGGTACTTCATATAAATGCAGTCTTACAACATTTATGTTGCTGTGTCTTACGCTCATCGTAATGGTGTTAGGATTCAGCCGTGTTGTTGAGTGTGTCATTAGGTTGACTTTTAGTGCGGCGTACTAGTTTATTGTGTGACTATACCACAATTTGTTTTTCATCCTCCTGATAGGCATTTGGGTCGTTTCCTGTTTTTGCCCATGATGAGTAAAACGACTCTCAACCTTTTTGTGATAGTCTATTTGTGGACATGTGTTTTCATTTTTCTTAAGTAAATACCTGAGAGTGGAACGGGTGTGCCTTAGGATTAATGTGTGTTTAAGCGTCTAAAGAATTGTCACATCGTTCTCCGAAGGGTTTGCACTATTTTACACTCTTGCAACAACATATGAGAGAGGCTTCATAGCTTGCCAGTGCTGAATAATCTTAGTCTTTTTTTTAATTTTAGCCATTCTCCTAGGTATGATATATCTCACTGTGAATTTATTTCATTTTTTAAATTTTATTTTATTTAAATCCAAGTAATTAACATGCAGTGTATTATGAGTTTCAGAGGTAGAGGTCAGTGATTCATCAGTTGCAATAACACCCAGTGCTCATTCCATCAATGCCCTCCTTCATGCCTGTCACCCAGTTACCCCATCCCTCTCCACCCCCTCCCCTCCAGCAACTCTCAGTTTGTTTCCTAGAGTTAAGAGTCTCTTATGATTTGTCTCCCTCTCTGATTTCATCTTACTTTATTTTAATTTACATTTCCTTATTTTTTTTTTTTAAAGATTTATTTTTTTGACAGATAGAGATTACAAGTAGGCAGAGAGGCAGGCAGAGAGAGAGAGAGAGGAGGAAGCAGGCTCCCAGCCAAGCAGAGAGCCCGATGCGGGGCTTGATCCCAGGACCCTGGGATCATGACCTGAGCCGAATGCAGAGGCTTTAACCCACTGAGCCACCCAGGTGCCCCATTTCCTTATTTTTTTAAAGATTTTATTTATGTATGTGACAGAGAGAGTGAGATCACAAGTAGGCAGAGAGGCAGGCAGAGAGAGGGAGAAGTAGGCTCCCTGCTGAGCAGAGAACCGGAAGTGGGACTTGATCCTAGGACCTTGAGATCATGACCTGAGCTGAGAGCAGAGGCTAAACTCACTGAGCCACCCAGGTGCCCCTTAATTTGCATTTCATTTCCTTAATGACTAATGATATTCAGCACCTTTTCCCCATGCATACTGGCCAATTTTGTGTTTCCTTTTGTGAAGTGTTTGCTCAAGTCTTTTGCCCATTTTTAAAATCCAACATCTGGGCCTACTTGGAGTTACTTTCTTTTGACTGCATTTTCCCTTGGGCATGGATCACACTTCGCTTTTTCTTTGCAATACTGCTGATTTTTGGTTGCATGCAGGACATTGTTGGAGCTACTCTAGATTCTATCACATTCTTCTGAGAATCACTGGCTTTCTGTTTTTGTAGATAGTTTAGTAGATAGTAGCCTGGAATCTATGTGCAAACTTTGTTTCCTTTAAGATATGTAATTGCTTCTATCTTGGTTTTATTTTTATCTTGCCTCTAAGCGTGACATTGGGTGAAGGTCTGTTATCTTGCCCTTTTTAAGATGGAGGAAGTTTTCTTCTGTTGCCGATTTGCTAAGTGTTTTTGCTTTTAATCACGAATAGGTGTTGCATTTTTCAAAAGTATTCTGTGTCTTTTGATTTGATTCTGTAGTTTTTATTTTTTGTCTATTAACACGGTCAATTACATTGATATTGAAATATCAATCAACTTCTTCCTGGGACAAACCCCATTTGGTTATGGTATACATTTCTTATTTTATAGATTCTTGGATTTGATTTATTAGTATATTTTAAGGATTTTTGCATCTGTGTTCACGAGAGATATTTATCTGTGATTTTCTTGAAATGTCTTTGATTTTTGATATCAGGGTAATTCTGGCCTCATAAAGTAAATTGGAATATATTCTTTTTCTTGAATTTTCTGAGAGAGCTTGGGTATAAGATTGATACTATTTCTTCCTTAAATTTTGGTAGCATTCTCCTGTGAAGCACTAGAGACATGGAGTTTTCTTTGTGGGAAGGTTTAAAATTATGAATACAATTTCTTCAACAAACCTTCTTCATTTTTCTTAGTAAGGTTTTTCTCTTTCTCTTTGTGGTAGTTTGTGTAAGATGTATTTATCAAAGGACATGTCTATTTCATCCAAGTTGTCAAAATTATTGGCATATAGTTGTTAACAATATTCCTTTATTGTTCTGTTAATATTGGTGTGAATCTGTGATGGTCCCCTCTTCAGCTGCAGATATTGATGATGTGTTTTTGATTTTTTTCTTGAATGATGTTGCTAGAGGCTTGCTTACACCTCTTATTAATCTTTTGAAAAATCAATTTTTGTCCTTGTGGATTTTTTCTATTTTTTCTTTCTTTAAAAGATTTTATTTATTTATTTGACACAGAGAGAGAGAGAGACAGTGAGAGAGGGAATACAAGCAGGGGGAGTGGGAGAGGGAGATGCAGGCTTCCCACCAACCAGGGAGCCCGATGTGGGGCTCGATCCCAGGACCCTGGAATCATGTCTTGAGCCAAAGGCAGACACTTGACGACTGAGTCACCAAGGTGCCCCTAACAAGGGATTAAAAAAAAAAAAATTAAATGTTGTTGTAAATTTAATCTCAATTAATTATATGTAAAGGGCAGTTGAGGCACATAGAGAAATTGTGAGGTGGAAAATCCTTGTCAAACCAAACTCCTAAAAATAGTACTTTAATGTGGAGGTAGAAGTGTAGGTATATTTTTCAGTCAATTTCACTGCATAGGTCTTTTTTTCACAGTCTCTGCCTTATTAGCTCTTTTATGTGAAATTTTGTCTGCACCATTGACATATTGATCACATTCATGTCAATTATGAAACATTTCCTCACAATGCATTTCTTTTAAAATACATTTCTTCAATTATCTGACATCAAAATGATGTATGGTGTGGTTAGGTAGCTTATATTTTTTTGACTTTTGTGTTTTCTTTTTATGCTGGTCTACATGTGTGTTTTTCCAGTTGCAATGTAAACTTGTAAGCAGACATATTGTCTTTTTTTATTATTCCTGTAGCTTATTGTAGATTCAATAAATGTTTATTGTAGTGTTTTTCCTTTTAGATGTGATGTTTCTCAACATTTGAAACATTTTAAAAACTATTCTTTTAGTTTCTAAAGAATGAGAATCTGATTTTAAAAATTAATTGAGCGTAAGATATCATTTTAAAAAATGAACATGAAACCATTTAGTAGTTCTTTTTTTCACTCCAGTTTTCCAACTAAGATTTGGAAACCATGTAAATGCAGATCAATTAAATATATAGGAAGAAATAAGATCAGAAAAATGTTGATAATTATTGAAGTTGGATTGAATTGTTGAATAAAAGTGGGTCATTATACTATTATCTCCACTTTGGAATATGAATGGAAAGTTTAAGAATGTCTATTATGGGCTGGGGGAACAGGTGGTGGGTAATGGGGAGGGCACGTTTTGCATGGAGCACTGGGTGTTGTGCAAAAAGAATGAATACTGTTACGCTGAAAAAATAAATAAAATGGAAAAAAAAAAAGAATGTCTATTATGAATGCATGTATGGAAACTCAAGGAGATGGGAAAATAGTGTCTTGTCATTGAGATTTCCCATCTAAGATAGTATTTTCAAACATGGGTGGATCTTGATTTCATGGTTCTACAGCTAATATGGTTTGGAGGGGAAGGTTCTCTTTAAGAAAATAAGCACAAAACTGTGTGAACAGAATTTGGTAAGAAAGGGAATATTTAGGAATGCCTGGGTGGCTCAGTCAGTAAGCATCTTCCTTATGCTCAGGTCATGATCCTATGTCCTGGGATCGAGTCCTACACTGGGCTCCTTGTTCCGAGAGGAGCCTGCTTCTCCCTCTGCCCGCCCCTTCCCCTGCTTGTGCCCTGCCTCTTTCTGACAAATAAATAAATAAAATATTTTTTTAAAAAGGGGAATATTTAGACAGAAATCACTACAAACTACTTAAAGAAGCTGACAAATAATAAACCTAACCATAGTGAAATATTAATGAACTGTCTTCTATATAAATTTTCCCCTTTATTTTTGACTCATTTTCTTTGATTGACTCTTGATATGATAATGATTTTGTAATACCAGTTTCCATAGAAAGAAAAATTGACAGTTTGATCTTACTTTTGAAATGTTTGATCACATTTTTTTGTTGACAGTTTAGGAAAAGCTTAAAGTATTGAGCTTCATAATTCATTATTTGTAATATCATCTAAATTGGGGGATTGCTTTGCTTATTTAAATATTTATTTGAATCTTATTTTGTGCTTTTCATTTTCAAATTTTGATCCTTGTGCAACCAAGCCAACCTCTAAATAACAAACAGGAATTAGTGTTTAACTTCGTAAAAGTATATTTTGTTATTCTATGGGAACATTTTTAGAAACAAATTTGGTGCTTCCTGCCTATTGAAAGTGATCCATCCTTTGTGTTGTACATATATTTTCAGGCAAAATGTTAAAGAGAATAAAGGGTAAATCTCATGGTTTTCTTTTTTTTCCTGGAAAATCAGGGAAGGTAAAGAGAAATTTAAAAAATGAGAAATGAAAATATGTGACTTGTTACACTCGTGCAAACCAATGGTTTACTCTGTTCAGCATTCCACCCGAGAGCTATTATAAAAGAGCTTATCAACTCCCAGTGAAAGGGGTGTGTCCCCAAGCCTCCCCCCTTTTTTAAATTATGGTCACATTGAGGGGTAGTTTTCTATGAATTTAGGTGAAACTATGTTGACACCAATGATAACGTTTTCAACCTGGTGTTCCTCCTTCTGCCATGGTTTCTTTATATTTCTGACCCGCTCTGTACAGTGGGGTTAGGAGGTGAGGACAACTCCAAGTGTCCCGCTGTGCACAGCGGGCACAGTTGTGGCATATCCACCAACACACTGGCCTTGCTTATGCTCTCCGCTCAGCTCCAGTTCCTAACTCCACGAAGTAGAGCTACCTGGAGCGCCTGCTCTGATGGCTCCAAGATTTGCCATGAGAATGAGAGCCGTAATGTCAGTGATGACACCGGGGGTTGTAAAGTGGAATCCGAATGTGAGTCTTACTGTGATTGCTGTTCCTGTCACCTTCCTTTTCGGACTGTGATCATTTGATGAGCTCTGAGGCTATTCATTCATGACGGATAAAATCTGACTTCTTCTTTCGCCCTCTGTTCCACATCTTCAGATGACTCTATATTCTTGTCTTATTTTGTTTAGAGTTGTTCGATCAGCTTTAACTTTCAACAGTGAGACTCACGCCCCCAAGCAATCATTTGTTCCTTCATTCATGTATTCATTCAAAGATATTTGTTGAGGGCATGTTTAATATCTGGTGCTGTGCTAGACTCTGAGAATTGCAGTAATGAGCAAAAATAGAGGATTTTGCTCTTGGAACTTATGTGTAGTTGGGAAGTAAGAATTAAGCGAATAATGCCAGAAAGAGGAACCCAAGGAAAGGGGTGTGAAGGAAAGGAATGGGGTGTTCTGTCTCACCTGCTCTGCGGATAATGCAAAGGTTGAGAAGTTAAGGGAAGGGAAGCTCTGGTGTGTAATGAATCTATCTTCCCTCAGTTTTAGGAATACCTGCTTCTCAGGCTTACTGGGGCGGGGCGCAGGGGAGGTCCCAATTCCAAGGCTTTAGGGTATTCCTGTCCTGTGCTCTCATCCCAGCAGCAGTCTTTTCAAATCTATAAGATTTAAAAAAATCTCTTCGCCGCGTCACAACTTGACAAGTCAGAATTTACTATACTCACTGTGTTTCACAGAGTTCTTTCTTCAGTTAATCCCAGACAGAGAAGGTAACCTTTTCATACCTAGATCATTTTTTGGTATCACCAAAATTATGGAAGCAAACCTTACGTAATTGCAATTTGATGATTAGTAAGGTGGCCATTGAGGCAGGATATAGCTCAGTTTCTCTGAACACGAACTTGCACGCAAATAGTTCATGTGCTACTTACAATCAATATTTACTTTGTGTATCATTAGAGTTTGTCCTCTTTAAAAAAAAAGATTTTATTTATTTGAGAGAAAGACAGAGAGCAAGAGCTGGGGGAGGGGCAGAGGGAGAAGCAGACTCCCCGCTGGGGGCGCTCATCCCAAGACCCCAGGATCGAGACCTGAGCCAAAGGTAGACACCTAAGCAGTTAAGCTACCCCGGTGCCCCTGAGTTTATCCTCTTCTGAAGACACTTTGAGAGAGCAAATATTTTAACCTAGTTCAAGAAGTTCATAATTTTAATAAACTACATTCTTTAAAACTTAAATGTAACTGGAAAAAAAAACCCCAGCTCTTCCCATTCACCCTTATCTTCAGGCATGGACTAGTTTTTGACAGCAAGAGTATGTGTAATTCTTTCGCTACCCTCTGCTGTGGAGAATCGTGTGAGAAGTGCTCTGCCTAAGGATTTATCTTGCTAAAAAAAAATTCTATTTTCAAAGCTCTGATTGTTTGTGCTGTTGAGAAACAAGACCTAGAGTGGATGGGCCTTTATGGAGCAGAACAACGGAATGTCTGTTGGAGAATACAGAAGGAGGCCCAGAATGCTCCTTTGGAGTGCGGGTGGGATTCAGAACTAAATTGCTTTGCATATAAAATCTGGGGTATTTTGTTGTAAAAACGTGATCCAGAGGAGAGGGGAAGAGGAGAGGGGCCTTAGCAACCTGGCAGGGGGCTCTGGACCTGAGGGAAAAGAGCATTATGGGACATTCCTTCTTCAGGGCACTTGATCCTAAGTTTGGAGGGAAGAGATTTCTAATGTATTTGAACTTGTTACTCTAGACTGTACTTGGCTCTCCACCAACTTTACACGAAGTTTTGGCTGAATTTCTATCTTTTGGTTGGGATGAAAATAAGAGAGTGGGATCCGGTGTGGGGCAGAACGGACCAGAGAGAACCGGGGTTTGGCGTGGGTGATGGCGGACATGAGAGAAATTCTTTCCCTTCAGAGAACAGCCATGCTTTTCCAAACTCACTCCTGGCTTCCCAGCCCCAGACTTAATTCTCCAGGGTACTTGGGAAGCTGTGGCATCGGGAGCCTCACCTCCGAGCTGGGAGCATTTGCCTTGTCCACACTCTTCCTGGGCTCTCTTAGCAAACTGGAGTTTGAGGACTGAGGCTCTCAAGGAGGTTAAGAAGTGTGGCGGGGTGGCTGGGGAGGGACCCCTTTCCTTCTCTCACATGAGGCAGGCTTTCCCCATAGCAGTTCTGAGGAGTGGGGCCCTGGTACACTTGTGCGACTGCCCTTTCCTGTAACTCTCAGCAAAAACAAGCCGAGAGCTAATTTTCAGGTTTTAGAAAAATCCATCAGCTTGCTGGCAGACCTTCCTTTTGTTTCCTGACAAACAGCTTGTTGACACTGAAAACAAAAGGTGTATTTTCTGGCACTGTTTCTGGCTTTCCTTTCGGCAAGAACCAGCTCCTTTGTGGAGAGGTTCAGCGTCTTCCATTTTGGAGTCCAGTGGGGGCATTTGTGTAGGTTATAAATCCTTCAGTTATTAATACTGGTGTGATTATTGGTAAGTATTAATGATAGCAATGTTTAGTTGGTAGCTGGGTGCGCAGGATCAGATTATTAAAATGAAAGGAAAAGATAAAGAGAATGGGTGTGTCCATTGGGACCTCTGTGGACTCCGTCTCACCTCTTGTCTGGCGTGGGACACCTGCTTCATCTCATCCTCTGAAAGTCAGTGAATCCAGTACACCTCTGCGTTGGTAGCAGTAGGTACAAACACACACACGCACACACACACCCATATATCCACAACCCCATCCACGTATATGCCTGTGTCTTTGTGCTGTGTGTAGATTGAGAGAATAGAGATTTTGTTTTTCATTGTATGTTTGCCAAATGTGAAAGACGATTTCACTTAAACATTTTAATTTTTATATGGATTTAAGAGCTACCTGGAAAGAAATCTTACCTCCACAATTCCTATATAATCAGAAATACTATTTCTGTTCTATGTATAGTTTTTGTTGTTGTTGTTTGTTTGTTTGTCTTAGATAAAAAGGTACCCTTCCTGCTCAACAGAGTGTTCATTTTTCTTTGGCTAAAGAGCCATAGCTCCCAAGGAGACCCTTGGAGGATACTCAAAGCTCCTGGTGTTCTGCATTTCTATAAATATTGGTGATAACAATGAAATTGATGGGTATCATTTATTTCTTACCTAAAAAAAAATGCTAATAGATATTGGTCAAGCTACAGTTGAGAAATCTGAATATTGTCTCAATCCTAGAGTGGATTAGGGTCCTTATTCGTCTACTCCTTCCAAAGAGTCTATCTAATTTTTCTCCATGGCTGAATTTATTTTGATTCCTTTCACTTCAGGAACACACAGGCAAACCCTCTGGAATTCCATCTGCCACCTGTTGCTGCCTACTCTCCTTATGTTACTTCATTTTTTTTTTTCTCTTTTGCATGTATCACCTTCAAACACACTGTATATTCATGTCTTTTATTTATTGTCTATCTTTCCCCATTGGTATGGGAGTTCTAGAAAGTCAGGACTTCCTATTTGTTCCATTCACTGCTGTATTTCTACCAGCTGGAACTGAGCCTGACACATAGTAAGCGTTCAATAAATAATTGTGGAATGAAAAATGAATGAGTGAAGGAATTTTATGGTGGTGGGCTGTGGTTATAGTCTTGGTACCAGCTCTTGCGTGAACCTGGAAAAAAAAGCCACTTAGCCTTATTGAAGGAGATGTGTAGTTTCTGTCACAGGCGTCATTGAGAATTTAATGAAACACTGGACTCTCTTCCCAGAGAATGCATGTACTCATTAAAACACATTTACAATAAGTTTCAGAGCTGTACCCATGGATCCTCATAAAATTTCTTTCTATTTCTAAAATTCTGATCTCCTCTCCTGTGTGCCTCCCATAGAATAATTCTCCCTTGCTCCTGCCTTCCACACTTTGACTTCTTAAATTTGTTCACTGATTTTTAAAAATACAAGTCAGATTTTCCCATCATTTTTGCAGGTGTGCCCAGAACTTAAAATTCTTTACCGTGTTAAATCATAAATGGTCTATCTTATCCTCCTCCTGGTGTACTTTCTGACTATTTGTCAAAGATCTACTTCTACGGTGGAGTTAGTTGTTCCTACATGGGAGTACCTATAAACATCAAAGAACTGGTTTTGTTTCTTCTTCATTTAATCGACCCTCCTCCCCCACCATTGCCCATCAAACCAGTCTGCTTACAGACATGCTGCTGGTTCTTCACCTGTGACATGCCCTTGTCCTTCATTTCTTTGGATTTCTTATCTCTTCCAAATCCTTATTCCAAGGGTCTTTTCTCTAAGATGCCTTCCATTGTTGACACACTGTTGGGTTATTTATTTCTTGGATTGCAGTTCCCTTAGAAATTAAATACTCCTCTTGTTTTTGTTACTTTCTTTTTGATTACCCAGTTAAAATGATCTCTTATCCCTCCCTTGATAATCTAAAATTCTCAAAGGACAAGAAATAGACCCTTCTGTTGCTCCTAAGCTTCTTCATTTGTTTTCTATATAGTTAGTATGAAATGAATGTTACTGATATATTTTAGCAAATGAAGGACACAGAAAACTATATCGGTATGACCCTGTAGGGTAGTAAGAAGGTTAAGATACCTTCAAGTTGTGTACTATGTGATTTGGGATAAAAGATTTAATGGAAATAAATGATACAAGGTGTTACATTATTAACCCATCTCGAAGAGGGTACACCCGAGGACTACTGGCTCACCAGACTCAACATTTGGTCTTGTTGATTCAGTGAACATTCCCAAAGAACAAGTTATTTTGTAGATCTGTATTTTTTTAAGTAAACTTTGTGCCCAGTGTGGGGCTTTAACTCACTACCTCAAGATCA
Organism: Meles meles; assembly: GCF_922984935.1. Taxonomy (NCBI): domain Eukaryota; kingdom Metazoa; phylum Chordata; class Mammalia; order Carnivora; family Mustelidae; genus Meles; species Meles meles. Next base: position 17,579,138 of record NC_060070.1, read on the forward strand.
AGAATTGCATGCTCTAGTGACTGAGCCAGCCAGGTGCCCCATACTTAAAGATCTTTCAAGAAGAATACTCAGTGCTTTAAATAAAGTATCATTCATGATACTAGGAATTAAGATTCTTTAAAATTAAGTGAATTAAAAAGTTCCTTTCATTTTTCTTCCTTCTTGGAAGTGAGCAAGGAAATGATTCATGAGAGAAGATAACTGTTGTGGGGGTTTGTTTGTTTGTTTGTTTTTGGATAGGAAACTAAGTGGGGCTGTAACCTCTTAAATTAGTGCTCCCTGTAACTATTAAAAAGCTATACTAGTACCCAAAAGCTTCGTCAAATAAAGAATTGGAGTGAACATCTGTGGTGTTCTGTGGAATAGGGCATTTTCGTAGACATTATAAAAATCAGTTGCATTTACTTTCTTTGGATGTGACAAAGATGGAAACTCCTTAATGATTAATGCTTTCAACTCTAATCCATACTTCTCTTGTTTCTAGGACAAACATTATCAAAAATGTATAAAAACAAAGCAGACGGGTCAAAATTTACACCTATATTTCAGGCTTGATGATTGGAAATGCCATTATATATTCATACACTTTGTTGGTGTGTTTGTTTGTTTTAAGTAGGCTCCAAACCCATTGTGGGGCTTGAACTCATGACCCTGAGATCAAGAGTCACATGCTCCATCCACTGAGCCAGCAGGCACTCTTGTTTTTTTATCTTAAAAGAGAAATCAGGGGCCCCTGGGTGGCTCAGTGGGTTAAAGCCTCTGCCTTCGGCTCAGGTCATGATCCCAGGGTTCTGGGATCGAGTCCCACATTCGGGCTCTCTGCTTGGCGGGGAGCTTGTTTCCCTTCCTCTCTCTGCCTGCCTCTCTGCCTGCTTGTGATCTCTGTCAAATAAATTAAAAAAAAATCTTAAAAAAAAAAAAAAGAGAGAAATCAATATTAGCTTCCATTTCCTTTTATACAAATAGGAGATGGTTGTGAGACCAAAGCAGTGCCTTGAGATTGGATCCCTATCTGAACTTTGCTCTGCTCTTTAGTTCTTTGTGAGGTATTGAAAGCTGTTGATTACCGGACACTGACAGGTGGGTTCAGGTTACAATCACATCCTCACAAACATAGAGCACCACACCTTCTCCAGTGGTGAAAATACCAGTTAGTTCATCTTACTTCCTTTCTAAAGAAGTTCCTTCCAAATTCCCCTTTTATGATGCCTGTAGAGGTGAACCACTACAAAAAAAGCTTTATCAAATGAACCCAGCAAGGAGCTTCCTGGTTTCTTTGTGACTGCAAGTCATACCTCAGATATCGAAGGCCACATTGTCACGTTATCACACATTTTTTTACATGTGTGGAGCCCTGATATGCTTGTGTTTGGGAGGACAGGAAAATCAGCTTCATTTTTGATCTTTACATTCATAGGCAAATGTTCTCTTTGGGGGAAGAGAGTGGTCAGATTGGAATCAGTGGTCTGCGGCCGATTAACATGTGAATCTGTGTTGCAACTGGCCCAGAGCAGATAAGCCTTCTCCCCAAAGTGCTTAACACTCCAAAGTATGTGGCAAGTGCAAATAAAAGATTACATGAAAACACAGGCTTTATGGAGTTCAACATTCAGGATAAACTGAAAGTAAATGCCCACACTGAGGTACAATGTATTGTTTCATCAATAAGTATTTATTTAACTGTTCCAAAAGGCATATTGGGGGGGCACGTGTGTGGCTCAGTGGGTTAAAGCCTCTGCCTTCGGCTCAGATCATGATCTCGGTCCTGGGATCAAGCCCTGCATCTGGCTCTCTGCTCAGCAGGGAGCCTGCTTCCCCCTCTCTCTCTGCCCTACTTGTGATCTCTGTCTGCCAAATAAATAAATAAAATTTTTAAAAAAAGTCATATTAGGCAAAGTTAGGCTTTGTACTGGGGAGGTCTGCAGCCTCAAGTGAACATGGAATAACTAGGAAAAAAAAAAAAAGGCAGCTCTAACTTTCATATGCTACATGAGAAACCGGAAGGATGGTCACTGAAGACTGGGAATTCTGGGGAGGCAGATTTAAGCGATGCCAGGGCAAACAGCCATAAGAGAATGAATTTAGCTAGAGCCGAAGAGTTGATGGTAGGGAAGACACTGCCCGGGAAATGGCTGGTGTCCAGAAATGCAGAGGGCCTGAAATTCCAGGTCAATAAGGATTTTATTCCCTAAGCAAGGGGAACCCTTAAAACTTATTAATGTGTGTGCATCAGTGAGATGTATCCGGTTGTATGATCAAGTGATTCATCTAGCGGCGGTGGCGTGAGCGAGGCGGGGGCGTCCACGGGAATGCGTGTGACGCTGCTAACAGCAGTCCCTGCCTCCTTGTACGTGATCGGTAAGCAGCAGAAGCTGTTACTATTAAGGAGAATGGAAAGTAGAACGTTGCCATAATCTAAGTGGTGATGATAAAGTGGACAAAGTTCGCGATGCGGGAAATGAAAAGGAGGGAATGAATAACAAAATACATGTGAGCATTATTTGCCTTTTCTTTGTCCTTATGCTCTGTGAGTGGGAAAAGGGTTCACTTTTTGTGAGCTAAAGGGGCCGCTGAGCCTCAGGAGACTTAGTAGAGGGCAGGGCTGTGTGTACCTGGACAGGAAGAGGCTCTACCGCAGGGGCTGTCTGGGCAGTGTTACCCAGATGCAGATAGATGCAGTCCCACGTGCCTGCCACGGCTCCAGGGACCATGAGAATGATTTAGTTATGATAAGGGACTAAATGGGATGGTGAGTGTACCCTGCAGACTATAGGTGTTTTGCAAATGTTAGTGTCTGATGCCCGCAAGCCACGCTGGTGAGGATGATAGGTGGTTTTATCCACTGTAACTTGTGTCTGCGATAACAACAATAAAGACAGACCTAACCCCGAGTTCCCACCTGGGCAGGCACCCCAGGTTACTTCCCTCATGGGTGGCTATGCCAAGCTGATCTACCCATTTTCCTTTCTGCAGTGTCTGGGAGGATACCAGCATTCTTCTGGGGCTGGTTTTAGAGACTTATTTTTCTTCAGGGTCTGTCTACTGTGGTTTAAGGTCAGCTGTCTTGGTTGTTAGGGAGGCACGGGGAAAAGAAGTTATATGTTAAACTTTGTAAATGTTAGCCAGCAGATATTAGGAATAGGTTTTCTCTTTTTAAAAATGTAGGATGAGGGGCGCCTGGTTGGCTGAGTCAGGAGGGTATGCCACTGCTGATCTTGGGGTCGTGAGTTCAAGCCCCACATTGGACATAGAGCTTACTTTAAAAAAAATGTAGGAGGAAGCTAACACCATTAGATCAGAATTACAAGAGTACTAGACATCTACTTTGTGCCAGTCAGCAGACTGGACAGAATAAAAGTATTAGGAGGAAATGAGGACATGTTTGTGGAGGTACCACATATTTATTTAAAAACAATTTTCTTTTAATTAAGTAGGCTCCACGCCCGATGTGGGGCTTGAGCTATATGCTGAGACTGAAAATCTGTGCTCTTCAACTCAGTCAACCAGGTGCCCCTGGAGGTACCACATCTATTTACTTGTTGATTTCCCTAAATTTTGATTGATATCCATATTATTTAAATGTTGATATTCAGTAACAATGCATAAGTTCTGGTTTTTTTTAAGGACTAATTTTGTCTTTTTTGTCAAATAAAGTACTTCCAGTTACCACGCTACTGCTTTAGCCTTTCTGAATTAGTAAGATGGCCTACTGCCACCTGGTGGCAGCATGTCCTAGTCAAGACCAAGCAGGCAGGTCCCACTGGGGAAAAAACTTGCCATACAAACACATCTAGAGAAGTGAGATCACATCCACATAAGTCATTCACGTTTCATCATGACCTCCCACCTAACACGTCTAAAACCAAATATATAATTTCTCCCTTAAATTAGTTTTCCGAGAGTAGGTGCTATTTATTGAGCATGAATGTGGCCAGGCATCCAGCCCCTGATACACCTTTTTTTTTTTTTTTTTTTTTTTTTTTTACTCTCAAAACAAATCTACTGGGCAGTTATTATTTTCACTAACAGGTAATGAAGTCCAGTCCAGGCATAGAGAGGTTGACTTTCCCAGCGAGATGCTGTAGCTCATAATCATTATGGTGCTCTGCCTTTAATATGTTGCTGGGTCTATTGTTCTTCAGTGGTCCAGACTTGAAACCCTGGGGTTATGTTTGCTCTCCTGTCTGTTTCCCTCCTCATCCATCAGCACCTGTCCTGTGCTCCTTTGAGATTTTCCTTGTCTCTATCAATTCTAACTGCCCAAGTTTCTACTTCAGCTCTCATACAGCATGCGGATTTTTATAGCATATTTCTGATCGGCTTCCTTAGATGTTTTTTCTGTTTAAGTAGATTGCAAAGTAATATAAAACCATCTCTTACTATAGATATCCGCATTATGGGGAAGAATGCAGAGTAAAAAGTGAAAGGTTTTTGTTTTTGTTTGCCAATGTTTTTGTTACCTCTTCCTAATCTCCAGAGAAGTAAGCACATATCAGTTTTGGTTTGTTGGTTTTTAAAATATAAATAAAACTAATATTTTGATTACTCTGCAGTTTACTCTTTTTCATTCAGGAGGATGTCTTGCAGATCTTTCTGGGTCTGGGTTGGAATTTATACACAGTAGACACTGGATAAATGTTTGCAAAATAAACCTGAGACTTCAATCCCATACTCCTTTCATTCAAAACAGACATTTTGCTTTTTTGTCCATTTTCATCTATTTGAAGCATTTCGTTCTCCTAGGTTATTATAAGTCTCCTCTCCTTTTTGGTTATTCTTAGTCAAGATCTCATTCATGGCAAGTCTGGCATAGCAATAAAGATTAGTTTCTTTCATTAAAGATCAATAAAATGTGTGTGTAGTGTCATTTATTGGATAATTTTCACAGGTAAACACCAAACTTATTATTCTCAGCTGTTTCATAAAATTTTTTAATTAATTAATTTTTTAAAACTATTCCTATAACTCAGTAGTTCTCAGATTTGACTGTGGATCAGATGCACCTGGTGACTTAGTGAAACCCAGATTGTTGGGCACCACGCACAGTCTCTGATATAGTAGGTATGAGAGATACCTGCCAATTTCCTTTTCTAACAAGTTTGCATGTGATGCAGATGCTTCTGGTCCAAGCACAACACTTGGAGGGTCGCTGATCTGTAAGACTCTTCCTGGGTGTTTCCCTGTAAGACTCCCTGGATCCGTCCTGGGATACCCTGATTACCTCTCAGCACTTACTGTGTACTGCACACGGGAAGTACAGCTGATAGAGGGCATTGAAAGTGGCTGTGGGGGGCACGCGGGTCTGGGGTGCGCGTGACCCTCTGGAATGGGTCCGACAGGGGCTCTAACAGGCAGAATGGAGAAGAACGACAGTTTTGCCACAGGCTCAGACCGCAGATTAAGGCACGCTTTTCCCATATGTGGAGGGTGGAAAGAATTATCGTTCTCCGTGGTTGCGTCATCATTGAGTATGAAAGATGGCATTGTAAAGACAACACATCCAGAAAACAACTTTTTATTTATATTCACTTCCTGGTGTAGCTCAGCCAAGTAAAATTCCAGTTATTAAGTGAGCTGATGCATCCAGTCAAATATTTATATCCATTTCATTGTTACTGTGGAGTCAGTACTGGTGTGATTTGCCTTGTAAAGTGAGTGTGTGCAAAAATCTAAAACTGGTGAGACAAAAAAGGGTTAAAAAAAATTACCACGGAGTCCCTCTCTACAAATGTTGTAAAATTACTATGTCTTTGATTTACAGAAACTGCTTGCTTATACGTATATTGGACAGAGAAAATACATCATTTACAGATTTGATTATACAAAATACAAATGTAATGTATGTATATAAAATACATAATGGAATTTATTCTTGAGAATGATGAGATATATGAGATATAATCATACTTCTAAGAATTTAATCTGCCAGATAAATTCTAATTCTTGTAAAGGTTTAAATATTTATATTTTGAGCAAACATTTTAATGCTGATGCATAATCAATGCACTCAGAATCAAGGAATTGCATGGGGTTGATCAGTATATTTGATCCATGCTGCTAATGTGCTTGAAATGTTCATGCAAAGAAATTTTGCCATTTCTGGAAATGTAGTAAAAAAATACTATTAGCTCTTAACTATTGGCTTTCATTAAGCATGCAACTGTCCATGAAACTATATAGTGTTTTTTATGTGTTCACTTCAATGACATTAGAGTAGTACGTATCTCTCTTCAACTCCCTTTAGTCCCTCAACAGTTTGTTTTATCTGCTGTGTATTATTCTATCTTATATCTGTAAATAAGTTTATCCATTTCCCTACAATGGACTTTCAGGTTGTTTCCAATTTTTCAGTGCTAGAATTCTCAGTGAATGTTCTTGTGATTCATTTCCTTGAGCACATACGGCATATAATCTAGAAGTGAAATTGAATGGTATGCCAATACCATTATTAGGCATTGCTAGATTGCTCTCTGAAGTAGTTGTACCACATGATACTGCCTCGAGTAGTGTATGAAAATTCTTGTTTCACATTTTTCCCAATGGCCAAATGTGAAAGTTTTAAATTTTGTCTAACCTGAGAAGTGTGAAATTTCATTGTTTCAATATTTATTGGTATAGATAATAGTATTGCTCTAGACAGAGACTGTGCTTCTTTTCTTATTTTTCTTAGTTACTGGATTTTCCTTTTCTATGAACTGTATAATTAAATACTATGCCAGTTTTTCTACTGTGTTGTCTTGTTTTTAGAAGTCCTTTTTAGGAGTGCCTGGGTGGCTCAGTTGGTTAAGCATCTGCCTCCAGCTCAGGGCCTGATCCCAGGGTTCTGGGATTGAGCCCCGCACTGGGTGCCCTGCTCAGCAGGGAGCCTACTTCTCCCTCTGTTGCTCCCCTTGCCTGTACTCTCTTTCTCTCTTTCTCTCTCTGTCAAAGAAAAAAATAAAACCTTTAAGAAGTATGTAAAGATTTATTTATTTATTTTGAGAGAGAGAGGAAGAGTGCACCGTGCAGGGGTAAAGTAGAGGGAGAGGGACAGAATTCCAAGCAGAGTCCCCCTCTGAGCGCAGAGCCCAAGGCAGGGCCTGACCCCATGGCCCCTGAGATCATGCATGACCTGAGCCAAAATCAAGAGTAGGGCGCCTAACCAATGGAGCCTCTCAGGCTCCCCTTTTTTTTTTTTTTTTAATTGATTACAGGTCTCTGTGTAATTTGAACACTATTCTTGGTTATATACTTTGCAAATATTTTCTCTAGGTCTGTGGCTTGTTTTTTTTTTTTTTTAAGATTTTATTTTTATTTGACAGAGATGCAGTGAGAGAGGGGACGTAAGCTGGGGGAGTGGGAAAAGGAGAAGCAGGATCTCTGGTGAGCAGGGAGCCTTATGTGGGGCTCAATCCCAGGACCCTGAGATCATGACCCAAGCCGAAGGCACATCCTTAATGACTCAGCCACCCAGGTGCCCCTCTGGCTTGTATTTTAATTTTATTTCATGGTAATCTTTTAATTGTGGTATAAGAAGTACTATTAATCTTTTCCCTTAAGGTTTTTATGTCCTTTTCTTTTTGTCTTATCTAAGAAACTCTCCCTAGTCTGGTATCCTCAGAAAGTTTTAAAGCTTGCTTTAGGTCATTAATCTACGTAGAACTATGTTGTATATTGTAAGCATCAATTAATTTTTTCCATATGGATTTTTAGTGGTACTGATATTGGTTATTGAATAATCTGTACTTTCATCTCTAGTTTGTGTGTTTGGGTCTGTTTGAGGTCCCCCCCCCCATTGTTCTATTGACTTATTTCTGTACTCATAGAAAACATGCATTTCTCTTTCTCTGTGAATTCATTAAACAGCCCCTTGGAACGTCACCACGCCTGCCATAGTTTCCGTCAGATAAACAATAGTCTGTGGATATCAATTTGGCCCCTGACATTGAATCAGCAGGCTGGTCTTTAGTGTAGTCTACCAAACGATGCCAGCTCTCTGCCTTCTGGAGAATGGTGTGATTGTGTTTCCTACTCTCTTTGCATTTAAGCACAAACATGTGACTTATTTGCAATGGTTTCATGCTTGTATAGAAACTTTAACTAGAAGCTGCAGGAACCAGCCTGTGGTTGGCCAAATATTTCACTCCTGCCTCAGCAAACGTGGAAGCATGGAGACGGAAATGCCCTGGTAGAGCTAGAGACAGACCTAGAGCAGAGCCCACGTGACCTTCCACGGACGTGCAGCTAAGGGAAAAACAGATCTCTGTTGTCTTAATCCATGGAGATTTTTGACATTGTTCATTAATATAACCTGGCATATTCTAACTGATATAGTTAATATTGTGTGCTTTCCAACTTGATGATTGGCAAAATGGTAAACAAGCACCTTGCCTTTGTTAGAGGGTAATGATTATGTTTTGGTGCCTCTCTTTTCACTTCCTTTCCCCTCTTTCTTCCGATTGTATCACCCTCAGTAGACTCTTACTCCCCAGTATCCACGACCCGTCAAGCCAGTCCATGACCTGTCACGCCAACTGGAGCCCATTTTCGATGGCCTGTATTTCCTCCCCTCGGCCTGCAGCTCCTCACACGGCCTATATGTCTTCCCCCAAGCCCACGTTTCCCCTCTTTGAGTGTCTGCATTTTTAAAGATGATACCTGGAAAGATAAAATGTCTTACCTAGAATCTTAAATGATAAAGATCAACTTTGTGACTCTAGAGTGAGGTGTCATCAGTGAAGAGCAGGTTTTCTCAACTTCCTCGTATGATCACATTAGTGTCTACAGACTTTATCTACATCTTAGACTGGCTCCAATGTTAAGATCCATAATTCTTCGGGCACCTGGGTGGTTCAGTCAGTGAAGCATCCAACTCTTGATTTCAGCTCAGGTCATGATCTCAGGTTCCTGGGATCGAGGCTCGCATCGGGCTCCCTGCTCAGCAGAGAGTCTGCTTCTCCCTCTGCCTGCTGCTCTCTCTCTCTGTCAAATAAATAAATAAAATCTCAAAAATAAAATAAAATCCATAATTCTTTGTCGGGATTAAACACATTCACAAATATGTGTTCAATATCTGACTTTTATATATCTGGAATGTTCAGTATGGAAGGGTAAAGATAAGAGGTGGGGTTTGGCACTAGGAAGATACTTCCCAAGTGGAAACATCTTTTTCACATCATCTCTCCACCAAGGGCAATTTCCTTTATATTTGATAAGTTCTTCCTAAGCACGCAAAGATCATCTCATATTATGGTGCCATTGGGCAGTGATGGATGGAGTTAAGTGGTGGGGAAATTAATGCCCAGAGAACTACATTTTTAATTGTTTCACACTTTAATGTGAAATGTATGACTCCTTTGATTGGAGTGTTCGCCTCCTAGCACCTAGAAGGTGTTAGGGGAGGTGGTGAAAGTTTGATGGTGGTGGTGAATAATTATAGAGTGTGGAACCCAGCAGGCTAATGGGGTGGGCCCACCCCGGAGGCTTTGAACTTGACAGTAGGAGGACACATTACCTCTCAGACAGAATAGAACTCAGATGTGAGAAGGGATGTAGTAGCAGGCATCAGCCAAATCCCTGTTCTGTAATTTTTTTTTTTTTAAAGATTTTATTTATTTATTTGACACACAGAGAGAGATCACAAGCAGGCAGAGAGGCAGGCAGAGAGAGAGAGAGGGAAGCAGGCTCCCCGCTGAGCAGAGAGCCCGATGCGGGACTCGATCCCAGGACCCCGAGACCACGACCTGAGCCGAAGGCAGCGGCCCAACCCACTGAGCCACCCAGGCGCCCCCTGTTCTGTAATTTTTAAAAGACTCCTGGTAAGGATGACAGACATCCAGGAAAATCATCTCAAGTATCAAAATGTGCCATTTTTACCTATAAAACAGGAAAATCATCTCAAGTATCAAAATGTGCCATTTTTACGTATAATAGTTTCACTAAAGAATGACAAACATTTCTGATGTTAGAATACTTTCTTGCCGAACTTCCTGCTCCTTAAAAAATGACTGTTGATTGGTTAATTGACGTTTACATCTGTCTCTTTTTTAGGTGGTTCTTTGGAGCAATCAAGAGAACAGATGCAGAAAAACAACTATTATATTCAGAAAATCAGACTGGTGCCTTTCTAATCAGAGAAAGTGAAAGCCAGAAAGGAGATTTCGCCCTTTCAGGTATGGGCATTGTTTTGTGTGATTTAAGTGTGGGTTTGAGAGCCTGTAGTAATGAACCAGCTGTGCGAGCATGGACAGGTTAATTTGAAATTTGCCTTATTTCTTACGTTCATAATAAGTGCCAAATTAAATCTGAACTGCCCAAGAGTAATGCAGAAATTAGCAAGCAGTTTCTGTCTATGGATAGGAGTCTCTGTAAGCAAATATGTGTGCTCTGGATATGAAATGACAATCGTGTAGATCAGGCTGCATTTTCTCACTTTTGCATTATCTAGGGGTCAGTCCTTCTAGGGAAATGATAAGCCCAAAGCGAAAACTACGCTGTTGTCGAAAATTGATCTTTCCCCAATACAGTTTGACTTTTTGTGTTTCACTTGTCTTTGCCCAATTAAAAAAAAAAAAAAGAATTGAAATGCTGGATGCAGTCGCATTTAATTAGCTCCATGACATGTAAAATTTAGCCGAATGTCGTTTTCTAAAAGTAAAATACACGTTTACTCTATGTTTTCTTAGGAAGGAAGACAGACCTGGGAATGGCCTTTAATATTTTCAGGTGTTTACATGCATGTCTCTGCCTTCAAGAATCTATGTTTCTTGGGGCACTTGGGTGGCTCAGTTGGTTAAATGTCTGACTCTTGGTTTTGGCTCAAGTCTTGATCTTGGGGTTCATGAGATGGAGCCCCTCAACCCCCTTCCTGGGTTAGACTCCATACTCAGCGGGGAGTCTGCTTGGGAGTCTCTCTCTCTCCCTCTGCCCCTCCTCCTGCTCATGCTCTCTCTCTAAAATAAATGAATAAATGTTTGAAGAATTTGTTTCTTGGTGTATGTTGCAAGGCTCCAGAAGGTCCTTTCTTAAAGACCAACCAGACCATCTGTCATGTGACACTTTTTCTCTGCTTGCTCTGCTCTGACTTCTGTTTTGCCTGGACCCATCACGTGCTATTATCCACTTTAAAGTGTGTGCTATGTCTAGATACAAACATTTTGGGGGAAGGGATTCTGCCTTCCTTCATCCCGTTGCCCTGCAGTAAATGTGTGTTAAACACAATGCCTACGTACCTTATTGTGTCCGCCTAGCTCAATGAGCTGAGGTCAGGACAGCCTTCACAGTGCACTGGGGAAGCAGGCCCTGAGCTCAGCATATCTTAGGAACTTTGGATCTGAACTCAGGCCAGACTGTGTGTGTTTGGGACCCATTTTCCTTCCTCCCACCAGGCAGTCCCAAATACCGAGGCAGATGGGTGGGAGCTGGAAAGGAGTAAGGGCAGTGGTGTTGAAGCTCCTTTTTTCAGAGGCTCCATCCTTCAGCCCCTGCCTCTTCCTGCACCAAGTTCATATGGTGTTCTCAGAGTGTTTGGCTTCATGTCCATCCTGCTTAGGGGATGCTGTTCTGATTACCATTTTTGAAATGTACCATTGACCTTCCTGTCTTGCTTCTGCCCAAGGTGATAATGAAACAGTATCATGACTGACAGTGGAGGCCCCATTAGCTTGTGACTTCATACTAGGGCACACTATCCCCACCTGGGTGACATACCTGAATATTTTATTAGATCTAATCACTTTCTGATCATGAAAGCAATATCAGCACTGTTATAGAAATAGAGAACCTCAAAGAAGAATCAAAAATATCACCTTCTGAAGATACATTTTTCATATCTAAGTACCTTTCCTGGCAAGTTTTTTTCTGTACTTCACCTGTAAGTATATTTACACAAACACACACTCGTATTCAGAAAATAAATGGAGATCATTTGTAAAGAAAAAATATAAATATAGATATGTGTGTGTACATATGCCTATCTGTATTTATATATATATATACACACACATATTTGTATATACACACACACAGTGGACCTAGGCTGCATTTTTCTTATTTGTCTCTCAGTGTCCTGTGAATGATTTTGCACGTCCTTTCATATCCTTCTACATCATTATGTTTAGAAGCCACATAACCTTCCATTGTATGGGAATTTCATCATTTAACCTATTTTATGTTTTATGTATTTTTTAGCTATTTTGCTGTTATAAAGTATGATGCCATGAACATCCTTATAGATAAATATTGGAAGATTTCATTGAGAAGGTTATACTCTGAGGAAGAAAAAAACGAGTCTTTGGAAATCTCTATGCTTCATGATAAGAGATAGAAGAGAATTCCCAATTTAAATGTATCCGTTTGTTTATTTGGCTTTCCCAATATTTATATGCAAATTTAGGTAATCATTATTTAGCTCAAAGCTAGATTAAATGTTGTAGATTAGCATTAAACATATAGAAGAAGATTTCCATGAGGAAAACAAACTAAAAGTAGAACGACTTGAGTCATATCTTTGAATAATGCCCAGGCTGCAGTGACTATTCTGAACACTTTGTAAGTAGAATATTATGGAACAAAACAGCTTTACAGGCTTAGAACAAAATTACAAGGGTATTGGCTTTTATGGGCTGAGAATACTCCAGCACTTACTTATGGATTTAGGAAGCTTTGTAGGCCTTGCTTGGAAACCAGGATATCATTATAGATTCTTTTTGAATGAAGTCAAACAATTTAGAGTCTTTCAAACAAATTATCTGATTGCTTTGTATTCACTGGGGGACAAAGTAAATGCAGACCATTATATTCTACTGAAAGGAACATTTTCTTATTAGCCAGAAGGAGGGCTATCCAAGAGAAAAATGGAACGAAAAAGGTCTTCAATATGTCTACATTAAAACAAATACACAAACAACCGACCCCACTGCTGACCGTTGATTACCACTGAGGATCTTCAGATAGACCATGGATTGATTTCTGAGTACAGTTGTCCCCTTAATCAGCCTGAATTGATGGTCTTCCATTTTGCTGACTGCTCTGCTGCCAAAGGAAGGCAAATAATACCCCCTTTCTAGCTCTGTCTTTTCCACATGCGTTTTCCTTAGAAGTATTGTCTTTATTCCTTGGGCAGCAATGGCTTGCAGCTGTCAGAAGAGCTTCATGACGGAGCGTGATTTATGGATGCTGGGGTGGGCTGGAGAAGCGGCAGCCCAGGGTTAGGGTGGGAGCTAATTGGCTTGTTGTGATCCTTGCATGGCTGTCGGCTCTTATGAGGTCTGAGTAGATCTGGAAAGAGAGTTAGGGCCGTGACACTTCTCATAATGGCAAGACACTAATTAGCTGTGAATTACAGCAGCACTTTTGGATATTACATATTATATGTGGTCGCCGGAGAATCTGTCTTCATTAGATGCATGACAGGTAGTTTTAGTAGCCTTACGGTTGTTTGTCCCTGATAGTGAATTGTTTTTCTGATGAAAAATATAAAATTTCAATTGCACATCAACTTGGTTGGTTATTTTTTTACTTTAGTCGAGTCCTTTAAAGGCAATCATTATTGTTATCACCATTAATATTAAGTTGATGTTTGGAGTTCTGTACACATTTATATTATTGTTTAAAATACAGTTTGAAGAAAATACTCTTAGAGGGACAAAACTGAGCTGTAGGTAGGTTTTTCAGAAGAGACTCTGCATTATACATTATCATTTTACTTCGGGCAACGCTGCGTATAGAAACCTCCAGAGTGGTAGAGAGGATTCCAGATTCATCGTCAGTGAAACCCTTTCAAGAGCAAGCGATAACAGATTGAAATAGTTGAAAAATGACAACATTGAGGACACAAAGCAAAAAAGCCCATTGGCGGTATTCAGGGAGATGCCTTCAGGAGTTGACATCATTTATTTATACATTTGCTTATTTCTCCAACAAACATTCAAGTGCTTACCATGGGCCAGGCCTTTGCTGGGTGAAGGGCAGCAAAGACAGCAAGGCACAGTCCTAGGACCCAGTCTCCGGGAAGATTATAACAGAGCTATCTAGTGAGAGCGGTGGGGACAGGGGCCCGTCTCTAATGAGCGGGGCAGGAGGTTTCACAGAGGAAGAAGCATTTGTGTTCTGGGCCAATTTCTGTTGCCAGGTAGCAGTGTAGGAAGGCAAGTGCGCAGGGTTTTATGGCTGGGGTGTGTGTGTGTGTGTGTGTGTGTATAGTGGGGATGGAGAAGAGGAGAGGAGAGGAGGAATGGTAGAAAATGAGCCTGGAAAAGAAAGTTGGAGCTACACTATTCAGGGCCTTGTATACCATGTGAGGAATTTGAACCTTGTTCTACAGGGGAAGTTTTAGGCAGAAAGCCACCTGGTCTGACCTTCGAGAGCATGTGGAAAAGGGACAAGGTTTACAGATGATAGTCTTCGGAGGAGTGACAGGGCAAACAATAGTGGCATCTCTCATCCCTGTTTGAAATCCTAGGTGTGTGCAAGGCGTCAGAGTTCCTCATCATCCCACACAGAGGGGCAACGGGACCCAAGTTCAGGGCATTCCACTGAGGCTTTCCTTTGGCACAGGGCGTGCCCAGAAGCCACACGACCTGTCTATTGCTGCACTTTTCTTATGGGGCAAGTGTGGGAATCGCCCAAGGACCCACGACTGCAGTCTTTGCCTTGGTGTTGAGCAGTTTGGCTTTTTACCAACTATTTGCCAGGTTATTTGGAAATCTCAGCACCTATGCGCTTTGGGCACGGTGGGAAACTGCAGCTCCTTTTTCATCCAAGGAAGCCATGGGATCTCTGGGAAGTGGAGGGTGACAGTGAAAGAGACCCAGTAGGTCCTTGCCACACAATCCAGAATAAGCTCCTAGGGTTCTTCACTAGACAATCCTGCTTATCTACACAGATGACAGCCTGAAGCAGAGCAGAGGTACGGCAAGTAGAGAGTAGGAAAGAGAGGTGAGAAATACTTAGAAGATGGAACTGACAGGAGTGGGTGGCCGGTCAGAATTAGGGTACCATCAGACGCAGAATCTAGGCTGACTCTTGGGTCTCTGACTTGAGTGAGGGGGGTTAGTATTAAGATCAGATATGTAGGAGATGGCTTACAGTGAGAGAGGAGAAAAGACCAAGGCAAGAACGCTTAGAGATGCTTGAGGCAATGGACGTATGGACATACAAATAGTCATTATCTCATTTCTGACTTGTTTCTGTTGAATTTGAGCAGAGTACTTACTGTGACAAATTTCCATTACAGGGAACATATCAGTCTCATGGAATATGCACAACTTGCATGATACTTTATGATTGCTGTGAGGTCCCTTCTTAAGAATATAAGATAACAGACCTGTACCCCTCAAACAAATAATGCATTATGTCGATTTAAAAAAGAATATAAGCTAAGCCTCCATAGTGACATATTTTAATTTTAAAGTAAATATACTGATATAATTGGAACCAAATCAATGTTTTTGCCCTTCAAAGTAATAGATTGACCTTGACTAAAGTATTGCACAAAAAGTATAAGAAGTGTCTTATAGAAGGGATATTACTTTTATTAGACGGCCTTAGTGGGGGCAACTGTGTATTTGCGCCTTGAGAGTAGCTTTGACGCTGGAAAGTGGCTGGAGTTATCTGTTGCTACTTTCTGAATAACATGGAGGTTAGCCTGAGTGATACAGTGGGTACAAAGTGATACAACTTTGTAAATATTTCTGCATGTCTTAGAAATTAATTCTGAGGGTAACTCAAAAGCAGCTTCGCCAGGGAAAGATGTTCACCCTTTTGTGCTGACCTTGTGTCTGTCCTTCACATTGAACTTTCATATTCCAAGATTCATTTGTGTTTATGAGCACCTCTTTCACTGTAGGTAGAAATGTGCTTCTCAAACCAGATTGTAAATTCCTTGAGCAGAAGACACACATTTTTTGCTTTTGTTACGTTCTTCCTGTCTATCTCCACAATTGCTGTATCATTTGCAAAGCCAGCAGACGCTCAAACACTCCACTCTTTACCGACAGCCCACCAGGAGCAGAGATAAGCAAGCCCACTGTCACTTTCTTCCACCTCTGAAGGCTGGACCACCCACGATCACAAATAATCCTATTTGCTGTGCTTCAGGCTTATTTTCGACAGACTATTTCTCACCTTGACAGGTTAGTTATTTCCAGGTAATAAGACTTTTGTAGACAGAGACAAAATTGGAAAAGGACAACACTTGGAGTGTGGCCTCTGTCTCTGCCTGGCCCAGGGTTCAGACCCAAACTCACTTGCACTGACTGAAGAGCTGTTATTATGCCCAGACATCCTGAGATCTGCTGGCTCTGCTCATCTGTTGCCGGCCCAATGGCAAGAGGGTGTGTGTTTCATACCGGTCCCCTGAGCCATCCATTCATTCTTCATTTAAAATTAATGTGGACAGGGGCGCCTGGGTGGCTCAGTGGGTTAAAGCCTCTGTCTTCAGCTCAGGTCATGATCCCAGGGTCCTGGGATCAAGCCCCACATAGGGCTCTCTGCTCAGCGGGGAGCCTGCTTCCCCCCTCTCACTCTGCTTGCCTCTCTGCCTACTTGTGATCTGTCTCTGTCAAATAAATAAATAAAATCTTAAAAAAAAAATTAATGTGGACATAGTGGCCATAAGAGTGCGTCAACAGCCCTTTTACTATTAACCATGAATGTAAATACAACTGTATATCCCAAGTAGGAGTCAGGATTAAAGGTTGGAAAAAATTGCTCCTTGAATTTATTATGCAATGAAACTTCTATGGATTCTGGGAGCATTTTGATATTGGTTAAAGATGTTTTGCTTTTCAAAAAGTGCACATGCTGCAGAAAGAAATTTTTATGTTAATAACTCCAGTATCTCATATAAAATGTATTAAATTTTAAACATGTTGGTGCCATCTTAGAAAATGCCTTTTAATTAAAGTCATAATTTAGTTGTATTCAGCTTAATTGCAAATATCATTGCCTATAATAGCAAGCGGCTTTTTTTGGTGAGTTATGGCATTTCTTAACATTTCCTTTTCTTAACGTTACTACTGATAAATTATATTTCAAATGTTTTAAATACTCTATAAAGTTAAATTAACATTTTATTATCCAGTACATATATCTGTGTTTATGTCTGTACATATACATACACACACAGATGCACGGGCAGAGAACCTTTTCTCTAGCGCACTGGCTCATGGAGAAATCTTCTGTCTTATTGAAAATCTATGACTAACATTTCTAGAAGCCACAGTATTCTTAAGGGGGCTTGCATTCTGTGTTTTTTTTCTTCTTCTTTCACTTGTCTCTGAACACCACATACTAATTCATCTAAATTTTAGTTTCTGGTTTTGCTTACTTTATTTTATTTATTAAAAAAAGCCCTTTCTGTGTGAATATTTTGAGCTATTTAGAGGAAAACACAAAAAATTATGCATATTATTACTGCTTTTTGAATGTAATGTTGTAATAATGAATTCCAGGTATTAAATAAATAAGTGGGAAGTTGCGAAGTCATGTGGAGGTTGGTGAAATTGCTACCTTTTTGTAATTCAAGGTGTATTACATTCTGTTTTTTTTTTTCATTCTATTAGTTGCCAAATTAAACTGATTCTTTATTTACGTTTTGCCCCATTTTGTACTTCTAGATGGACATAGTAGCTAGCTAAGAATGATCTGAGTTAGCATCCCCTTGTTTTCTATTTAAGAATATACTTAAGAGGGCGCCTGGGTGGCTCAGGTGGTTAAGCAGCTGACTTTGGCTCAGGTCATGACCTCAGGGTCCTGGAATGGACCCCTGCTTTGTGCTCCCTGCTCAGCAGGGAGACTGCTTCTCCCTCTCCCTCCGCCCCTCCCCCACTCATGCTCGTACACTCCCTCTGTCTCTGTCTCTGTCCCTCAAATAAATAAATCTTAAAAAAAAACCACACACATATACGAGATACAGATCAGAGCAGCTCTGTAAACTGAATCTGTCTTGTTAGACCGAGTCTTGTTAGACCCTGGGTAGATACTCTCCTGCCTTCGGTGTGAATGTCGCTGAAATGCCGTAGAAGGGACTTTCACAGCAGGTCAGGGCTCGTCAGGAAGAAGGAGTGGGGAGGCTCTGACCTGTGCTCAGGGTGTGTTTCTGTGTCTTCGAGAGGCAGGACATGTGGCGACCAGGAAACCAGGCAGCCACTGCTCTCCTGAGTGGAATGACTTACTGGTTTGGGTCTTCCCTTTGGCATCCATTGGTCGCCCCCCTTTTCTGCATCCACATGGGACAGCCACTTGCCACACAGTAGATGTCATAAAGGTGGAAGTTGACAGGCAATGAGAATGTGTTGCAAATTGGGTGAATTCAACCTTATGGAAAGAAATGAGAACGCTTCTCTCCTGTGATGGCGTGTGTCACCATTCTTCTGGTTAAACAGAGTACCATAGACTGGGTGCTTTAAACAGCAAGCATTTGTTTCTCACAGTTCTGGAATCTGGGAAGTCCAAGATCAAGGCGCCAGCAGACTGAACGTCTGATGAGGACTGTTCCTGGTTTGTAGCCGGTGCCTTCTCGCTGTATCCTCACATGGCAGAGAGAGAGATGGCATGTGAGCTCTGGTCTCGTCCCCTCTGTCTGAAGGCCCTGTCCCTTCATGAGGATTCCACCTTCACGGTCTCTTCTATATCTAAGCACCTCCCCAAACCCACTTCCTAATACCGTCATACCGGGGATTAGGGCTTCAGCAGGTGAATTCAAGGGGGAGACAAGCATTTATCAAGGACTGCGTTCTGTTCCTTATAGTCAGCAAGTATGCTGGGGGTACAGAGGATCCACCTTTCTTCCAGCAAAGCCACAAGGGCTGAACAATTACTGAACATTGGCAATCTGCTCTGAGGCTTGGTGCGTTAGCAGCCTTGACGCGTGTGGCCTGAGAAGGAAACGTACACACCTTCAACTGGATGGCGAGGAGGACCAGTGCACAACTTTTTTTTTGAAATGCCAAATTTCTTTTCATTGAGTATAATGGGGGAAGAATAGAAGAAATGAGATTCTGTATACTCAGTAACAAACTTTCCCAACTTCTATTCCAGCACATGAGGTCTTTGATAAGCCAAAAGTGGCCCATAGAACAGGCTTCGGGGTTAAAATGCCTTTGCAGAACAACCTCATATTACATTGTCTGTGCCCTGACTCGACAAAGCACATTCAAGTCTTAGACGCCCTACAGCAAAGAAACCTAACTTTTCAACCCAGAATTTCCCAAACCACTTGATTATAGAGAACCATTTCTTTTTCTGTAAAATGTGGTTTGGGAAAAAACAAGTATAAGAGATGATAATTGATAATCTTATTAATTAATTAAATGTAGAAGATGCAGAGAAAAGTCATCCTTTGGAGACATATTCACTAAAAGGAACAGAAGAAAATTCTTGAAAGCATTTGATTTGTAGTTATAAAATTCAAGAAATTATAAATTCCAAGAAATTAGGCATCAGAAGCAGCACAAAAAGGCAAAAGATGGAGATACCAAACAGCAAAACTGTCACTTTCTTCTGTCTCTGCTCTCAGAGACAGAAGAAACACGTGAAAATTTGTGAGGGCAAATAATGCACAAACAGGAGACTTTTCTTGAAATTTATAAGAATAATTAAATGCGGGGTGCCTGGGTGGCTCAGTGGGTTAAAGCCTCTGCCTTCGGCTCAGGTCATGATCCCGGAGTCCTGGGATGGAGCCCCGCATCAGGCTCTCTGCTCAGCGGGAGGCCTGCTTCCTTCTCTCTCTCTGCCTGCCTCTTTGCCTGCTTGTGTTCTCTGTCTGTCAAATAAATAAATAAATCTTTAAAAAAAAGAATAATTAAATGCAAGCAACAGTTAAATATGCAGTAGAAGAAAACTTTCCTGAATTAAAGAAAAAAAAAATCTGTGCCTGTCAATTAAAAGAACTTACATTGTTGCATGTAAAAGATCCTTAACTAATGTATCTTTTCAAAATAACTTAGTATCAGTGTAAACCAAGAATTCTGTGAGCATCTAGGAAAAAAATAATTTCTAAGGAATGAAGATCAAGTTGGTTTCAGAATTCTTTTCCACACCATTCTTTTCCCACACCAAAACTCAATATAAACATTTAAAACAAAGAAAAAAATTTACCACTGATCAAAGACAAATAAATAAAGACCCACAATATAAAGTCTTTTCCCCCTAATCTTGTAGATGAAGTTAAAAAGGTAACTGTGTACCTTCACTCTAATCTACCAGTTGTAATACTTTGTGACATTTACTTTCTCGCCATCATTCATATATTGATATATGTCTCTTTATATAGATATTTATATAGAAGTTGCAGATATCATGTTATTTCACCTTTAAATCCTTTAGTATTAGTATACATGTCCTAGGAATAAGGGCACACTTATATTATCACAGTACCGTTATTAAACTCAAGAAATTTCACACTGATAGAACAATATTATCTGTTACAGAGTATATACTCAAATCCCTCCTTGTGCCCTTGCTAGCCCTTTGTTTATTTATTTGTGTTTTGATGCAATAAATGATCATACATTTCATTTGGTTATTGTATCTCATTAGTCTCTTTTATCTAGAAGAGTCAAAGCCTTTGATAACTCTCCTTTGCTTACCCCGTAAATTTTTATCTACCTTGACATTTCAGCCCTTCATAGAACTGCTCAAAGCCATATCCCAGCAGTGCTTCCTGCAAGGTGAACACCAGCTATTACATGACCATCCCTTGCACTTCCCCTCTTCCAAATTTTTTTTTTTTTTTTACTTTCTGAAATGAGCAAGGTACTTAAGACTTAGCAGTGTGTTACATGTAGAAAATCTTTTTGATAAATGCTTGTTTAATAAAGGTTGAATCATTTTAATAGTTTGCTACTAATTTTGTTTTGCCTTGCTTTTTTTTAAAAAAAGATTTATTTATTTATTTATTTGAGAAAAAGAGTGAAAGAGAAAGAGCCTGGGGTGGGGGGCATGGAGCAAAGGGAGAGGAAGACAAGAAGGTTCTCTGCTAAGAGTCTTGATCCCAAGGACCCTGAGATCATGACCTGAGCCAAAATCAAGAGTTGGACACTCAACCTACTGAGCCATTCAGACACCCTTCGCTTTTCTTTATATAGAAAAACAATTTTAAAAAATACTGGGAAGGGGGCACTTGGGTGGCTCAGTGGGTTAAGCTTCTGCCTTCGGCTCAGGTCATGGTCTCAGGGTCCTGGGATTGAGCCCCTCCTCTCTGCTCAGCAGGGAACCTGCTTCCCCCTCTCTCTCTGCCTGCTGCTCTGCCTACTTGTGATCTCTGTCTGTCAAATAAGTAAATAAAATCTTTAAAGAAAATATTGGGAGGAATATTTATTTTGTATTTTAAATCATTTATTCATTGATTCATTCATTAACCCATTCATCATGATCCTTTCTTTTGTGTATGTTATGTGGCATAACTGTATAAACAACCAGCTCAGACTATAACAAGCATTTGATTATTATGCATATAAAGCACTTATATGCAAATTGCATTTAGAACCCAGAGAAAAGAACAATTATTTCCTGGATTAAGAAGGGAGGGCATTATGGGGAATCAGACAACAGTCAACACTACCTAATAGTGAGTAGAAGTAAATGGAAAATAGTGCACACAAAATTAGTTTTTTTGTTCAGATAATGGCCATTATTCAGAATCTTTCTTACTTTGAAAAAAATCAAATGATGCTCCTTAGATGAAAATGGAAATCATTTTGAACACTTTGACAAAGTAGAGATCTGTAAATAATTCATCCATTACTACCCGTATGCTTAAGTAACTATCAGGGTAGTAAACTGTATATATTATAAATGTGATCATGATCAATTCGACATGAGTTTTATTTTTGAATAGCAAGACAATGCCAGAACTGAGATTTGAACCCGGGTCTCTCTGGATCTTGGGCCCAAATAACATATAAACTTAATGGTCACAAACTGGGAAAAGGGGAAAGAGTAAAAGAAAAGCTGAGCAGTGAAAGACAGCAGGAGGCAGAGAGAAGAACATTTGAGAAGCATGATGTTGAGTTTTGGATTGAATAGGAAATTAATCTTGGCTCTGGAAATGAGTCAGTGACCCACAGGCCTTCTAATTCTTCCTCTTTTCCACTGGTCTTGAGCATTCTCATCCAGTGTATACTTCAGGGAATAACTAGATGTTTGCATTTCAAGGCTGCCTGCTTCTTATATTATGCATCTAATCAATTTCTTATAGTTATTCCAACATGGTAAAAAACAAAAATTTGAAAAATTCCTGTAGGAAGAATCCTGTAGAAGCGTAACCAGCATATTTCATATGGTGTTTATACAGAGACATTGTCTACAGTGCTGAATGCTTTATGTCTATCTTTGTTTTAAAACCAAAACACTATGCTGTCGTCTATTTTCTGCTTGCACTCTTTAGACAACCATGGGCCATGGGAGGGCTTTCAATCAGACCCTTGCTTTGGGGATTTGCTCCCTCTTGTGGCATGTCATGAGATAACGTGCCATTACAGAAACAGTACAGGAAATTTTTGTTTTTGTTTTTAGGTTTTGTGACCCATTAATTTATAGGAAGGAGAAGAATATCTGATTCCAGTTCAAAACAAGTTTACAATTTTTAAATATATTCAGCATCCCATGCTATAAATGGAAACACATCTGACTGGCAGTAATCTTACTTTAATCATGTCAAAAAATTGACCAAGGTTTAAATTTTCTTAATGACGCAGATACCTAGTTACTATGTGGTGATAGTTGCCCAAAATGTGTTCATGATGTAATAAGTGAATGAAACAAGTACAATCCAATTTAATAAATTAGTAGCTCTAATTTTAAACTATGTATTTAAAATGAAATATGCATATTAGCTACTTTATAACTATCAGCATCACATCAATCACAAAGTCATTTCTAATGCATTTTAGAAACGTGCTTTGCATTAAGTTACTAGAAACTTTGGCACAGAAGCTACAATCTGAGAAAGTATTCTGTTGTCTTAAAAGCCTATGCGTGGCAGGTACTAAATTTATTTTCCTACTTGTATTAGCAGGACAGGAACTTTCTTTAAATCCCTTCTCTCTGCAGAGTTAGCTCCTTATCACCTTCAGATGCTTTAAAAAATGTTTTGCTGGGAGTAAAACATGGAGGAGGGAAAAGCATAAAAGGAGAAAAACAAAGGTTATATTCATTTTTTATATAATTTTAGTAAGCATCATTTTCTCTTTATCTCTTATGTATATAATCCTCAACAAAATGATAACCCAGGCCTTCAGGAGCTTGTGATTCATTCATTCATCAATTCATTCATTCATTCATTCATTTAATCAATCCTTTTTTAATGGCCACTATGTGCAGTTAGTATTCAGAGGGCTGAGCTACAATGGCCAACAGTCTCTGCTCTCATGAAGTGTTGACAATGGGAGACAAGTGCCAACTAAATATAAAAGACAAGCTCACATAGAAAAGATATCTATATATTTGCTGTGTTACTCTGGTTTTTACAAGAGTAGGCAAATCATTGAAATCAAGGAAAACACTTTGTTTTACTATACAGAATAATGATGGGTTGGAGTAGAAATGAGAATTGCTTCCTTACATTGGCAATTGGAAAGAAATCTGGAAGCAGAATTTTATGCTAAGAATATCTAGGCTGGGAAGATGAGGTCAGTCAGAACTTCAGTTGGATTCTCCCATTCAAGGTTTTACAGTTTGTGATGATGAGCTCCCTAGGCTGGTTGTTTGGGTTTGGATTCTTCCTTTTATACAGGGTGGCTTTTGGCAAATCACTCAGCTTCCCTGTGCCTCAGTTCCCTCTTCAACAAAATGAGGATTAAAAGTAATATCTACCAGGGCACCTGAGTAGCTCAGTCAGTTAAGCATTGACCTTTGGCTCAGGCCATGATCTTGGAGCCCTGGGATCCAGCCCTGAATCTGGCTCCCTACTCAGTGGGCAGTGGGGAAGTGGGGAGTCTGCTTCCCGCCCCCCCCACCCCATGGCTCATGTTCTCCCTCTTAAGTAAATAAATAAAATCTTTTAAAAATATGTAGTATTTACCTCTTGGTGCTGTTCTTTGGATTAGATGAGTTAATATAGTATAGGAAAGGTACTTAGGACATTGCCTGGCACAGAGCAAGCAATATATTTGCCATTGTCATTAGCAGTCAAGCCTGAGCAATAATGAGCTCTCAGACTATTTGACCCATCCCGGCAGCTTGTTGTCAAGACATAACAAACGGACCGGGAAACTGTTAATTGCTGTGTAAGATGGACCTAAGAAGATACTGGTTTTGTTCTTTTCTCTTTGAAATTTGTGATGTAGTTTCAGCATTTTGTTTTTTTTTAGTTTTGGTAATTTAGGTTGTAAAAAACAAGGATTAGGTACAATAATGGAGCTATCTGGAGTGGGAGGGATGCCCAGCAAATGGGGTAGAATCTCAAGTATCAAGCATATTTATCAGCATATATAAATATGTATAGCCCACCATGTTTTCCTGAATGGGCCTTTGTCACAATGCCAATCCCCCAGGATTTTCATTGTTTTATCTAACTGTTTAAGTTTGTGTCTTAGTTTTCTCCTCCAGAAAGTAGAAATCATAATTTTTCTCCACCACATTCAAATGTTGCAATGACTAAATTTATTACTGTAAAACTTCTTGCTAGAACAGTAGAATTAGAGAATTTGAATGGAAAAGGACTTTCAGATCATCTAGTCACAACACTCATTTTATAATTGAAGGAATTGGAGGTCAGAGAGTGTAAGTTTTGGCCAGGGTAACTAACACAAGTTGGTGTGAGCAAGGTGTAGCTTTTGACATCTTTTAAATATTACTCAGAAATCATGCCGCTTTCTTTAAAATGCCCTCTGTTAGCTAGTTTTTGCCCCTAAAATTCAGTGGTTTACTCATTTGCGTGAGCACTGTTAATTGGTTGTGCTTGGTGAGGCTCTGTCCATGGTACCAGCCCTGGGTTCGGGTCCATACAGCTTTCATGCTGGGACTCAGGCCAGGGGAGCAGCAGTAGCTGTGTGGGGTGTAGCACTCTCAGGGTACAGAGCA
This sequence comes from Meles meles, assembly GCF_922984935.1. Classification (NCBI taxonomy): domain Eukaryota; kingdom Metazoa; phylum Chordata; class Mammalia; order Carnivora; family Mustelidae; genus Meles; species Meles meles. The sequence goes on from NC_060070.1 coordinate 17,604,143, forward strand.
GAAGATGGGGGCAGAGCAAAGAAGAGGAGGGCAAACTATTCAGATTACTTAAAGTTTCTGCGAGGATGTGCCATATGTTGTGTTTGCCCCCACACCAAAGGAATCACACAGCCACATCCTAAGTCAGCGAGATGGGAAAAGATGTTACATCTGTTGGAAGCCACAGCAAAGGCCAAGATAGAATACTTCATTGACATGCCTTATGTAAATAAATGCAATCGAAGGCTCAGAATCCAATAGAAGAGGTACACTGTAAATATTGCAGGGGTTCAGGACAGGTCCTGCCCTTCCCCCACCCCCGCGATGTGCCAATTTGGCATGTGGATTATTTTGAGCTAAAGGCACTTGAGACCCTGTGGGTTCAAGAGAAACTTTTGTCCCTCCCTTGAGCACATAGAAGAATCTAAATTAGGGCCTTTTCAGAATAGGGTCATTAACAAAGATACATTTTATCTGGGTGACTCATCTGTATGACAGGGCAAACTAATTACAAAGCATCTGCTCTTTTTATCACTCTGTGAAGTACATTTCTATCCTCTGAAATCCCAGACCCCTACCCCCTTCTCTTTAGTTCAAAATGACATATATACCTCAGTTAGCTTGGCGTCTTTGGAATTTCCATGTCCGTGTGAATTTCTCATATGTATGCTTATATTAAATCTGTTTTTCTCCTGTGAATTTGTCTCATGTCAATTTGATTCTTAGTCCAGCTGGAAGGACCTTTGAAAGTATAGGAATTTTTGCTCCCCAACAATATATTGGAGCAACACTTTGGAATAAATTCAATAGCAGAAGTCAATGTAGAGTGAGATCTGAAGGACCAAGTGAGCCCGTCTGCTTGCTTAGACCAAGAGGCTTAACAGAGGAGGAGATGCCTGGGCTGGGCCTTGAAAAATGAATGTTTCTAATACATGAATAGAATGGCATTCTAATTGGAGTTAGCGGTTTGTACAAATGCACAAAAACAGGAAGCAGCGTAGTGCATTTGGGAAACTACAGATAAGTGTTTAAACCTTGAAGATAGGGTACAGCAGAGAATTGTCTCGGGGCGTCTGAACTTAGGCAACAGGAAACACTTGAAAAGCTTTCAAAAGGAGAATGACAGGTTCAGACTTGGGTTTTAGAAGACTGCTTGGGTGACTATGACAGAAGGACAGTGATGCTGAAGGCAGGGAAACCAGCATCTGAGCTGACTGCAATAGCCAAGGAGAGAGAAATTGGGGGGGCTTCACAAGGTGATCGTTGTGGGGAGTACGGATCAGGCATTGTGCTCTGTCAGGGATGAGAAGTCTGGAGGAGAGAGGAAGCCAAGGTGACCCCCAGATCTCTAGTTTAACTCTCTGGGTTTCAGGACGGCGGTGCCATTCACTGAGAGAATATTCCAGCTGGGAGGAAACTTGAGGAATGAGTTTCAATTTGGTACATTTGAGCTGCCTGAGGGATCTAGAAGGCAAGAATGAGGGCAGCATTACAGAGGGAGTCACCGATGTGCATTATAATCATCACAAGCTGGACGTCTGCAGTAGCTCAAAAACCTGGGTGGGGCAGATTATGTGATGTCCCGGGTCAGAACCAATGTTGAAGGAGCAGATGCAGGTGGAGAAGCCTGAGGCCTGATGAGAAAGAGAGAGTAGAATCGTGGTAATGGAAGGAGTACAATGTTTCAAGGAGGAAGCGTTCAACCTCTGTTTCCCTTTAAAAGATGTCAGTTGCAGAAACAGGCTTTATCTGCGGCATTACCATCATCTCATGATTCAAGAGTAGCAATACATTTACTTGCTTCCAGAGCTGTGAGCACTGCCGTTGGGAGCTGCCTGAAAATACTTACTGTTTGGCAGTTGAGGGAGACAGCTGGAGTAGGGATCAGTTGGTATAAGAGTGTGGGATGCAGAGTTTTATCACCTGCTTTTGAATCATAGCACTAATACTTATCTGCTTTGTATCCAGGGGCAAATTACTTAATCTCTCTATACACTTTAGTTTCTCCTCTGTAATGTGATGAAAATAATATCCGTATCCCACAGGGTTGTTATCAGGATTAAATAAAATATTACATAAAAAAGCACAGAGCACACTGCGTGCTTGAGGCATCTGCTCAATAATCAATTGCATTTTGTTCTTACGCATAAAGAGCGCGGCCTTTTGCACAGAAGGAGGGAGGTGTCAGCCCACCTTGCACTGGAACGTGTGCTTTGAACTTTTTCTGGGAGTAGTGACGGGTCATGCTGAGTATTTGCAGTTGTTCACCTGTGTCACCCCTGAGCTCACGAGTCATCAGGGCGATGGTTGGCCAGCCTTCCCAGTGCAGCCTGTCACTGGGGGATGGTATGTCTTTATGTGAAGGGCTTACCTGAATGACCTGAACTATGTGAGCACCAAGCGATGACAAAGGAAATGTAACCAGACAGAGCCTTGGGTAACCGTCATCAAATCCTTATCTAAAATAAACAGCAGAAACCTATCTTATCTATCATGGGTCCTCATTCAATATAAAGAAATTTCCAGGAATCAGAGCTATCACCTCTTGGAAATGTCAACGAATAAAGAGCAAATTACCAATAGTTGTCATGCGTATGTAAAAACAGTGAAAAAAAGTGGAAGGAGAGACAGTATGCTGTGAAAATAAATTAGCTAATACACAAGAAGGTCCTTTGTATTTTCACAAGAAGATAAAAATTGATTTCAAGGTATTTTGATTATCATTCATTACATTCCACAGTGACTTTCATGTCTCTGTATTTAATATGTCTGGTAGTTACTGAAAGTGGGTGGGGGCAAGAGGACCTCAGAACTCAAGTTCTCCAGCATAGGGAAAGTTTCCCAAGAGTTGTTTTTTTTTTTTTTTTAAGATTTTATTTATTTGTGTCCCACAGAGACCACAAGTAGGCAAAGAGGCAGAGAGAGAGGAGGAGGAGGCGGGCTCCCCGCTGAGCAGAGGCTCATTAGGGCTCCATCCCCAGACTCCGGGATCATGACCTGAGCCAATGGCAGAGGCTTTAACCTACTGAGCCACCCAGGCGCCCCTCCTGAGAGTTTTGACAAGGAGGTGAGAGAAAGATGCCATTCAGAAAGCGTTGAGATCTAAAACCGTCTCCTGAGGACTTAGGAAATTATTATTTGTTTAAAACAAACAAAACTAAGAATCGGGGAATAAGAGGTTGAAAGTTTTGCTGTTCCTACTGTCATTTGCTGCCACCCCAGATGACTGGACTTGGCTTCCAGCCCTGCACACAACTAGCAGTTTGTTTCTGAACTCGGGCCTTTGTTTTTCCCATCAGTAAAGGAGGGATTGGGACTAAAGCACCTTTAAAATTTCTTCTTGTTCACTTATCCCATTCTCTTTGTTGATAAGACTGGTAGAATTAGCCAAGACTGTCTAGTCTAATATTGTTCTTTCTGAGGACTCTTTTATAATTTGAAAGGGAACTGCAAACCTCCCGTGGACAGAAACCCCAGAGAACTAGCCTCTTCCGTGGCTGGCCAGCTCACTCCGTTAGGAATTCCTTCTTATGTTCAGTAGATGCGCATTTCTTTGATTACCATTTCGTATGTGCATGTGTTTGCTTACTTCTACAAAAGGTTTTTAAGTTGGCTTACAGTGCGGAAACAGCGGAAAATACAGCTAAACATAAAAAAGACAAAAATCAATGAAAAAGAACAGAGAAATAGATTTTGCTGAGCCTCTAATGGGAGATAATTATCACAGTTTAGAAGTCAGTTTAGCTAAGGATTCCCTGGCAGGTAAGGCAAAAAGGAAAGCATGTTGTGCTGCGCGCTGGCTTCTGTAGGAGGAGATGCATTCTGATTTTAAGCATCAAGTTCGAAGAGAAATGAGTTCATGGAGGTCTTTGTATAAAGAATATCAAGGGTCAGATTGGACAGTCTTGAGCTGAACATGTGCACCTTGTCTCACAGAGTCAGTTCTTATATAAAAAACCCGGAAGCATTATGTATTTGTTCTTATTTTAAAGTCACTGTACCTTTATTACTGTGGGTTAGGAAAACAGGGAGTAAATACAAATCTGCCAATCTTTTCGTGTTGGCAAATGTAATCATCTTTGCCCTTATGCAATTGTGGTTTTCACAGGGAACCTCAGCTGGGTTCCCTTAGTGGTAAAGGGCCCCGGGGATATGGGAACTGCCAGATGCAGCCTTGTGTTAGCAATTATACTAGTCTCTTAATTTTGTGTCCCACTTATTTCCTTAACACATTGTGTTTTTTCTTGTTACTACATAGTTTTTATGATTATATTTTTAACTCTTAATTTTCAGATTTACTGCAATTTAACAGTCATTTAACACTATAAAAATGCTGACGTGAACATCCTTATACATACTGCTTTTCCTATTCTGGATGATGAATATTAGTTTCCCATATAAATGCTTTTATTGAATTTCATGTTGGAAGGGGACCCACATTAATGGACATGATAAGAGCCACCCCTTTGCAATGTATCAGTGTATTTATATTAAGAATGCTGCTGCTTATATTACTTATTACATTTTCTATGTTTTCTTTTCTCTCTCTCTCTTTCTTCCTTCCTTTCTCATGTTCTATGTTTTCTTTATGAAGACCCACCTGAGAAATTCCTCTCATTTCAATTCCAGGAATAGTTGTTTTTTTGTTTTGGGTTTGGGTTTTTTTTTGTTTTGTTTTGTTTTTTTGGTTTTGTTTTTGAGTAATGTTAATGTTACTATGTTCAGTTAATGCTACTGTGTTCTTCAGGGAACCAGGGTAACTGGATGTGTTTCCTTCAGGGCTATGAGCTGCCAGAAATGCAGAGAGTCAAGTCTTTGGCCCGCTTCTAGCAAACCTGGACTGGACCATAAAGAACACCCTACATAAAGGATACCAGCCTTGTTCCCAGAGTGTCCTCCTCCCCTTTACCTTCTGTCCTCTTTCCTTTACCTACTTACTCGAAGTTTTTCTTTTATTTTGATCATTTGTGCAAGCCTTTGAGTCTTTCTGGAACAAAGCAGGGATAGAGCTAAATAAATGCACGTCAATATTTGGATTATTTCCTTAGGGTAAGTTTTGAAAAGTGGAAGCACTGGCTCTCACGTCACATTAAATCTTAGCCTCGTGAAAGATTTTCTGTAGGAAACTGAGATAATATAATCCAAGCATGTAAATTCCGGGTGATTTATTGCAGATATAATACTGAGTGAGTTGTTAGAGTCCCGAGAGGAATAAAGAGTCAAGTTGTTTCCTGGAGACTTTCTCTGCAATATTCGACGCTGCAAATGCCATTTTCATATGAAACTATGGGAGAAACTCCCAGTTATCTAGCAAAATATTCAATGTTATAATTATGTACTATTAATTAAAGACATACTCATTTTCTTTTCTTTTTTTTTTAATTTCTGTGTGTGTGTGTGTGTGTGTGTGTGTGTGTGTGTGTCTGTGTTTTAAAGAAGGCTCTCTACCCAATGTAGGGCTTGAACTCACAACCCTGAGAATGAGAGTCGCAGGCTTCGCATGCTCCACCAACTGAGCCACTAAGGTGCCCTGAGATATTCATCTTCTTAAGATAACATACGTATAAATAGTAAAATTGACATTCTGTTCTGAAAATTTAAGAGCCACCTCTGATAGGAGACTTACTTTTAGAAAGACTCAGACCATAGGGGTCTTGAGGAGAAGACTGACATTTTTCTCAAGAATGTCATAAGTATTTGTACAGTATATGGATCAGGCTAATGATTTCTCTGCTATATAATATGGGAGAGAGAGTCTACTTATGTGTAAACTGATGTCATCTTTGACTTAAAAAGGTACCTAGTAATTGGATGTGTCCTCAAACAATATTTTAGTATGTTTTTTTGAGTCAGCTAATGAAAACCTTCTCTTAATTGGGCTTCACTTAGCCCACCAGTTTAACAGAACTACTGACCAAGGTCACAGCACTCTCAAATACGCCTGGCTGGAAGGCAGACGTCCTTGGGGGCCCACTAGCTGAGATGTACGCAGAAAAGTCGTTCTGTTTGTTCCCTTTGGTTGTATTGTGTGTGTTCTTTCCCCTGAAAAGGAGTTAACAACTCTTCTGCATGATCCTGCTTTAATATTTTAAGAAGGCTGTACTTTATCCTTTTGAAACTATTCATCCTGGGATCCTACTCTATCTACGATAGAACAAAATAGAGTGTAAAATGAGTGTATCTTGAATTCTGTTTTCATGGGGATACAGTATAATAATTCAATTAAGTGTTACTTACTGGTGTAGACCTGTCTTAGCATGATTTCTGAGGCAGTGGCGGAGTAATTGCCATTTGGAGGAGTTATCATGGCTATCTTTGTTTGTAATAGTTTTGAAAAGTACAAATAAATGGGAATTTACAAGTGCAGGAGCTCTGTCACACAGAATTAATAGCAATTTCCTCATTTAATACAAATGGTGACCACTATGTTGTGTAGCCATTATTGTGCAAAGAGTGGAAAATTTTACTTTGAAAGTGGTTCTCTTTTGTTGACAAAGCTTTTTGATACTACCGATATTCTAATATAGTACTCACACATTGCACATTTAGATATATCTATCATCCTTTGTGAATAATGACACTCAAACTATCCCTGGGGGGATATATAGATAAGATCATTATTCTCATTTTCCAGATAAGGAAACTGAAATGAAATTCCTTGCCTAAGGTCAAAGAACAAATCACTGGCGGAATAAGATTAGGGCTGTGAGTTCTTGATTTTCAGTCCTTTGTTCAATCATCTAAGTCATAGTGTTTTACTCAGTATGGGAACAGATTATTATCAGTCAAGAGGAATAAGGCTGTGCCCAGATGATGCAGGAGATCGGCTAAAAAATGGAAATCTGCTCAATCAACCATTTGTTTATCTGTAAAGTGCTAAGCTACTCATTTCACTGGTATTTTTCACTGAGCTACGAGCTTGCCTTGGGACGGGACTCCTTGGAAGCTCACAGCAGTACTTTCTGCACAAACCCTCCTACCAACAGAGACAATACAAAGTAAGATCTCACCTTTAGGAGAAAGCTAGACTTCTATATCTGCTATCAACCATTTAGAAAAGCATTTGAGTCTGGCAAATAGGACTGCAGTCCTAAGATTCCATCCCGATCACACACTTTCCCCCCAGAATTAGTGACTCTGAAAGTGAAGGGGACCAGATAATCACGTGACCTGTGTCACAGCCCTTACAGAAGTTCATGGGGGAGAAATAGTTGAATTCTTTCAACATTCAACAAACTTTTATTGTACTCCTCCTACATGCTTACCTACATCTCTGAAATATATCCTAATTCTTGGGCGTGTTCTAGTAGATTAATCTGTTGACAGGTGAAACATTTTCTTGTAGGTCAAATAGCATAAATGAGAGTCAAGAGATAAACTCAGGGTGCCTGGCCTTTTAGCTAAATTCACTCAGTCATGATGCTGCTGAGTTTGTTGATGGATGGTTCCATTATATTTTATAGTTAGCCTTATGGTTTTTGCTGATGAACAACTAGAATGCTTAATTAGTCTGAACTCAGTCATTCACAATAAGAACGGCACAAACATTATCATTCACTTATTGTCTGTAGAGTTTGGGAAAGGTTTGGTCCAATGATAAAGATCACAACGAGCCAGAAAAGGAACAGAAAATTCATTTCTCCCTAGTTCTGAGACCGCCTCTCCCCCGCACCCCCCAGTTCAATCTTTATTAGGAATGACAACTTGCAAACATCTGGGCTCACTACTAACAAATTAAAACCACTTTTAAAAAACAATTGTATATTTTGGATTTGATTATTCTATATTGATTACTCAATACTGAAAGTGCCTTCATCCTGACTATAATGTATTGAATTTCCCTGATGTAGCTTCTGTGGTCTAATTTGTACATCATATATATAGAGAGAGATAGATGGATAGATAGATAGTCTTTCAGTCTTATTTAGGTTGAAAACTCGAATTAACCAAATAGAAATATCCGTGCTGTCAGTTAGAGATAGAATAGTTATTTCTGTATTATGCTGCAGAATTAAAAAAAAAGGGGGGGGTATAAATTTGAATGACTGTCCTCTAAAAGTATCTATATTCTGGGCTAAGTGTGTTTTCCTCCCTTTAAAAATAAAGTTCCAGGGACGTGTGTCTTGAAATATTTGTATAGTTACCTATTTAATTTTGCAGCAGACATTTCAGAAGCTTGGATTTTACTTCAGATTCAAGAGTTGGTTCATCACTGTCCGTTCATCGAGCAGATGTTTATGTTAGTCGTTACTCTGTGCCAAGCTCTGAGTCGATACGGGGTGTAAACAGCAGAGCCCGTGCCATCAGGGAGCTACCTCTATGGAGATAAATAGTTTCAGAGTTAAACTGGGTTATGGGAGGGAGATAGGGAGAGGTGCATTTAATAGGGTTGGCAGAGAAGGGTGGTTCAGAGGATTTAAACTGAGATGGGAAGGAAGGGAGGGACCAGCTGCGAGGAGAAGGTTCGGATTCCTAGGAAAAGCACCCAAGTGGTGTTCAAGGCTCTGAGGTGAGAATTATTTAAGTTGGCTTTTTTTTGTTTTTGTTTTTTTGTTTTTTTGAGATTTTATTTATTTGTGGGAGAGAGAGAGTACAAGCAGAGGGAACAGCAGACGGAGGGAGAAGCAGGCTCTCTGCCAAGCAAGGAGCCAGAGGTGGGACTCCATCCCAGGACACTGAGATCGTGACCTGAGCCAAAGGCAGACGCTTAACCGACTGAGCCACCCAGGCATCCCGTTACTTGTTTTTAAAAGGACTACAACAACAACAACAAAAAAATGGAATTCAGGGAGAGAAAGCAACAGCCATCAGAAATGTTTGATTACTAATGGGGAAACAATTGGAAATTTGGAGATTTCTTAAAGCCTCCTCTTTTATTTTAATAATGGGGAAACAGAGGCCAGGTGAGATTGATGTGTTTTTGGTCATATACAAGTTAAATTGTCACCCGGGTCTCCCATTTCCAGATCTATCATTTTTTTCTATTAAACGAAACTACTTTTATTGTGCTTAGGAACTCTAAATGTATTGCAAGGTATTTGGCTTTTACAGTTGAGAGTTGAAACCTTTACAGAGTTGGTAAACATTTATTTCGGCTTTCTTTATAATCGGTAACAATTGCCAAAGCCATATCAATCATTGTGATTTGCATCCCTTATTAAGAAAATCACAGGAAGTACTTTAACCTTTCAAACATTTATTGATTTTAGTCTCTAGCTTGGAAATCTTTAGCTCTTTTGTGGTGCATCAAAAAGGAATTCCTGGGGGCGGGTTCGGTGGCTCAGTGGATTAAGCCTCTGCCTTAGGCTCAGGTCATGATCCCAGGGTCCTGGGATGGAGCTCTACATGGGGCTCTCTGCTCAGCAGGGAGCCTGCTTCCCCCTCTCTCTCTGCCTGACTCTCTGCCTACTTGTGATCTTTCTCTCTCTGTCAAGGAAATAAATAAAATCTTTAAAAAAAAAAAAGGGAATTCCTGTTTCTGTTTAACTTCCACACAGCCCACTTCAGTTTGAAACTAGATATTGTCCATCTTGTTTAAAAGGGGGGAATGTTTTTATTGCTTCCAGTCATTTCTGATTATAACCCTATTGGCTTGCTAGACATCTCTATAATTTATGTACTTTCCTGTTTGATAAATGGCAAAGCTTGAATTTTCAAGCCAATCATTTGTATAAATTGCTGGTATGCTTTCTATTTAGCTACCTTTCTGCTTCTAATATTTCTGTTACTCTGTGGAAAAATGAATTGGGCTACTACTGTTGACAGCTCTCCTTGACTTTTCTGTTAACCTTTTAATCCATATATAGGAATTGTAATGAGCTTAGCTCTACATCCTGGTAAAACCCTTCCATTTGGTGATGATTATATACGGCAACTAACATTGTCCCAAGAGTCACAGTCAGGGGGAATGGTAACCTGACAGATCAGAGAGTAGAAGAATATGTTATAGATACTTCAGAAATTGTAATTAAATAAACTTATATGGCTTTTGGAGTATCTAAAGTACTCCCACCCTCTGTAATATAAGAAACTAAAATATTTTTCTGTATGTAGATGATGTGATCCTTTTTTTCAGTTATTGAGGAAAAATTGAGAAAATTGTAAAATATCTAAAGTGTACATGTGATGATTTGATATACATATACTTTGTGAAAGGATTACTCCCACTGAGTTAATTAATACATTCATCACCTCACATATTTACCTTTATTTGGTAAAAGAACATTGAAGTTTCCCCCCCCCCCCAAAGATTTTATTTATTTGTTTGAGAGAGAGAGAGCATGAGCACATAAGCAGGGGAGTGATGGGAGGCAGAGTGAGAAGCAGACTCCTTGCTGAGCAGGGAGCCTGATGTGGGACTCGATCTCAGGACCCTGGGATCATGACCTGAGCCAAAGGCAGACACTTAACCAACCGAGCCACCCAGGCGCTGCTAAGAAAATTCTTTTAAATTGATGTGTGACTTATGTCACAAAAGTTCACAGTTTGTAAGAGTTTGATTTGATGAGCACTCAGAAGGTGAATACACCCATGTAAACCAGCACCCATTCAAGAAAGAGAATCTTATCAATACACCGGTCTGACTCCAAATATCAGTAGATATGCTAGCTTTTAACTAATGGTTTTAAATAATCGTTTTAAATAATTTTTGTGAGATTCATTCATGTTCGTGTGTGTATTTGGTTTGTTTATTTACATGTCTGTACAGTATTCCCTGGACAAACACAATTATTTCTTAGTCTCTTCTACAGTTGATGGAGATTTGGATTGTTTCCAGGGTTAGACTCTCTCAATGCTGCTAAAAGCATTCTTGCACGTGTGTTTTGGCACATATATTGTGCCTTTTGTTGATTACATACATTGGCGTGGAATCACTATACTCTAGGTAGGATTATGTTCAACTTTAGTAGATCATGACAGTTTTCTAAAGTGATTGTGAAAATTACACCTCCATCATCTGTGCAGGAGAATTCCAATTACTTTGCTTCCTTGTCACCCCTTGCTATTATCTGTTTTTTATTTTAGCCATTGTGAGGTGCATTGATTATTCTGTGAGGAAAACATTGTCCTGGCGAGCAGTGTGCCCTCAGTAAACCTCCGTGCTGGGACTGAGTTGTTTTCTACTTGGTCTTCTTTCCTTTTGTGAGAGTGTTGGCTCCAGCTTGACGGATTATTGGAGCACAAGTTTCTATATTTTGCAGGGAATTCAGAATATCTGTATTTCTGGTAAATGCTGCTCAGTACTTAACAGTAATTATGCTAAATGAAAGGTGAGTTTATGAAGTGCATTAGTCAGTATTCTGAATGCAAGTGCTTTAATAAAGCCACCGATTCAAACTAGTTTAAATGAAAAATGTGGTTGACTCTTCTGGCTGAGAATCCAAGCTTGGGGGACTCTAGGGGCTAAGCTTTGCTTTCCATATCCCAGAAAGAGCTTCTCAGGCAAGCTCTCTCCCTGCCTGGGGACAAGATTTTTCCAGCAGCTCCAAACTCCCAGAAGTTACACAGAAACCAAACCAAAACAACAACTATAACGATAGACTTCTTCCTGTTTTCCTCGATCTCTGTAACCCACGTCCTGCAACTGAGTCTTCTTGGCTCTTGTTCATTCCTTAGCTCAGGGTTCGCATCCGTACCCCAGGACCACATGCTCTTAAAGGAGCAGTGATTCTCCAGAGAAAGTGGGGTGCTGGTACCAGAAGACGGGAGGATGGTTGGTGGCAGGCAAAATCAACACCCACTCTGAGTCAGATGATTTGTAAAAGGGTGTGCGGTCTGTTTATTCCTTTAGCTAATACAGAAGTTGCTCTTGGATCAAGCAGTCGTGCTGGAAGGTTGTATACGTGGATTGCATTCTTTGGGGCCCTGTGGAATTGCTTTTATTGAACTGTACTTGGACATTCTGTTCTCGGCCTGCATTTATAACGAGCTGCCCTGCAGATTTCCTTTTATTACTGTCAGGTAGTACTGAGGACATTGTTTTATTCTCCAATTCATAGGATTTCATGGGAGACTATTTTCCATAGCTTCTGTACCAAGAAGAGTTGAACTGTTTCTAAACAACTTTTATGATTTTATCTTGTGTTATTTCTGAAACTGATAATGTTTCCTTCTTTGCGTTGCTAGTATGAGAGTCAATTTTTTTTTTTTTAACTGAGCTCTACGCTCAGTGTGGGGCTTGAATTCATGACCCCAAGATCAAGATTTACATACTCTACTGACCGAGCCAACCAGGTGCCTCTAGAATGATAGAGTCAGTTTTATGGCTTGTTTTAATCAAGTCCAATAGATCTCTAAGCCTACCTTTTTTAGCGGTGATCTCGCTCCTTTATTTTTATTTTATATTTCCTTAAAATGTGATTTCCCTGTTCTTTTTCCTTTTTCTGTTGCTATATATTTTTTGTAAACTTCCTGAAGTCTTTTCTGAAACCAGGTTGTGAAATAAATAGAACTTATGAAAATTTTATTTCATGTATTGAAACTATCACCACAAAATGAGTAAATCTGCTTGGCTTTGGCAAGAAGTGTATTAATAGGACTTATTTTGTGTTCCAGTTTTAGATGAGAGGGCTGTGAAACACTACAGAATCAGAAGACTGGATGAAGGGGCGTTTTTCCTTACCCAGAGAAGAACCTTTTCAACACTGAATGAATTTGTGAGCTACTACACCAGGACAAGTGATGGCCTGTGTGTCCAGCTGGGAAAACCATGTTTAAAGGTGAAATGCTTTCAAGATGGTTCATTTTGAAGTTAACCTTTTGCCTTCAGATATTGGAGTATCTCTCATGTGATCTCTCTGTTCAGGAGGGGGAAAAAAAAAGGTCATTTGATTACCTGAGGCATGGATAGACAAACTATGGCCTACAAGCCCATATTGTCCCACACTTATTTTTTAAATACAAAATATTTATTGGAACATAGGCATGTTCCTTCATTTACAAATTGTCTTTGACTTTTCTCTGTACTAGCAGCATTTAATAGTTGCAACAGAAACTTCATGACCCACAAAGACTGAAATACTTACTATCTCATTCTTTTTAGAAAAAGTTTGCCAACCCCTGACCTAAGCCACTCGCTCAAGACAGAAAGTATTCATTCTTTGCACGAGGAAATTAATCTGGTGTCCTACCACTGGAGCACTTAATGATACGGCTGGAGGGGGAAAAAAGTGCCCAAATATAATGCTTATTTAGATCTGTATTCAAGAGTATTAATATGAAAATGCTAGACTCATTAGCTGGTCTGCATAGAGATATCATTTAACTAACTCTACTAACTGTTTGGCTGAGCCAAACATTTATAGAATTTTTTTTTTATTTGTTTATTTTCAGCGTAACAGTGTTCATTGTTTTTGCACCACACCCAGTGCTCCATGCAGTACGTGCCCTCCCTATTACCCACCACCTGGTTCCTCCAACCTCCCACACTTATTTTTTAAATACGAAATATTTATTGGAACATAGGCATGTTCCTTCATTTACAAATTGTAAATGAATTCAAAACCCTTCAAAACCCTCTGGTTGTTTTTCAGAGTCCGTAGTCTCCCATGGTTCATCTCCCCTTCCAGTTTCCCACAACTCCCTCTCCTCTCCATCTCCCCATGTCCACCGTGTTCTTTGTTATGCTCCACAAATAAGTGAGACCATATGATACTTGACTCTCTCTGCTTGACTTATTTCGCTCAGCATAATCTCTTCCAGTCCCATCCATGTTGCTACAAAAGTTGGGTATTCACATTTATAGAATTTATCAACATCTATCAGTTGAGGCATGTCTAAGCTAGACTTTTATAAAGTTGTAGACTGCTCTGGTACTGGTGTGGGGCAAAACCTCAGCTCCTCATCAGAGTTCAGGTCTCGTGTCCTGTCACCGGGACAGCCAGCCCTGTGGTTTATGTCTGGATGATGAGTGAAGGGCTCCTGGTAACACCTGACCAAAATTGTACGCACAGGTAGAAGCTGAAGAATTTTGTCCAGTGTGTAGGGAATTCATTGACTTAAATCTTGCCAAGTGAACGTGCAATTTTGGTATAAGTACGTGCATCTTAGATGGTGTAGGAATGACCCACAAGAATATGCAAGCTCATGCTAAGAATAGCTTACCTGATGCAAACATGTGGCTTAAAAAATACTCAATTTAACTAATATCGTTGGATTCTGCTGGGGACAGATGTTCACAAAGAAGCATACACCTTCTGTGTATTCAATGTGCTGATGATTTGGCAGAGGAGCTAAGGTAATTTCTGATGGTAGATAATGAACTAGACGATGAACTCTAGGAAGGCCGGGGTCTTGTCTGTTTTGTTTACTGAATGGGACCTTGTTGGTGTTTGAAAAAAATGTATTTACTAAATGAACAAGTACATGAGTGAATGAACAAGTAAATAAATGAATTTGAAACAAGATGGACGTTTTAATTATGCAAAAATATATGATACATATGGTAAATGCTATAGGCCAAAGAATTTGGGAATTAATTGCGAATGAGGTGGAACTTCAAATGGGCCTTAAATTTGGGAGGATTTAGCCAGGCAAAAAGTCAGAGGAAAGTCACACCAGACCCATGTCGGAGTGGCACTGGATGTGGGGTGGGTCAGATGGACAGCAGGGTGCCTGACGTAGCAAGAATTGGGGGGAGATCAGCTCAAAGAGCAAGGAAACAGGTTCTGCCATGATTGCCTTTTCATTTTAAAGCAATGAGAATGAAATGCACAATGTTTTGGTTTTAAAAATGGTGTCTTTAAAAAAGTGCCTGGACTATTATTTGCAACCAAAAAAATAGTCAGATCTTTTTCTTATACTTATTCTAATTATTCTGTGAAACAGGTACAAGTACCAGAGCCTTTTGATTTGTCGTATAAAACCGCGGACCAGTGGGAGATAGACCGCAAGTCCATACAGCTTCTGAAGCGATTAGGATCTGGTCAGTTTGGTGAAGTGTGGGAAGGCCTGTGGAACAACACCACTTCAGTAGCAGTGAAAACATTAAAACCAGGTATGAACCAGAGAATGTCAAAGGTGAAATGTCACATGTTGATTTTTAGAAGCTCAACTTGCTACTGTCAATGTCCAAGGGGTCACAGGACAACCAATGAAGGCACCAAGCAAGTGTTGTGATCACTTTCCCTGGACCAGATGACAATAAAGGATAACATGCTTTAGATGATAAAGGCAAGAGCAGGTGCCTGTGATCAGCTAATGCTTAAGATATCCCCAGGGCAAGATTTCAACAAAGTATCTCTTCTCTAGAATTCGGATTATCCCTCTTCCCATTTTTTCCTCGCCTCCATTACAAATATTGACTTCACTGAGAATACTTAAATCAGTGGAACCTTGGAGATCTTCAGGGATCTGTAGGGAGAAACAGTTTTATTAAACACTAATTATTTATGGTTAAAAGGTAAAAGGGTCCATCTAAAAGCCTTCATATTTGGAAATGTAAGAACTATATTTTTCTTCCATCTTCCTTTTTCCTATCATGGAAATGAAAAGTACACTAAAATCATATTTATTCAACCAGGCATTATCCCCTCCATTTTAAAAGTAAGATAAGAAAATTTAGAAAGATTAAGTAACTTTCCTAAAACTTACTAGTCATATAAAACAAAGTCTCAGTTTTATCATTTACAAAAAAGAAGGTCATGTGTGCTATGGTGAGTGCTGTGAAGTGTGTAAACCTGGTGATTCACAGACCTGTACCCCTGGGGCTAATAATACATTATATGTTAATAATAAAAAATTTAAAAAAGGAGAGGGTCATTAGTGCAAATACTTTGAATAAAGTCTGGTTCACAGTAAGTGACCAGGAAAAGCTGTTCTTATTTTAATTATTATTATTATTGTTATTGTTACTGTAAGGTCATTCGGTGGCAGAGCTGGAATTTGAACCCTCATCTATCACTGCTGCGTCACCCCAGGGAAGTGACGTTCTACGACAGTGTGACTTTACTGTAGTTGCCTTGCAACTACTTCTAATAACATAAGCAGGAATTATAACCAGAAGCTAGAATATGGTCCTCTAGGGGACCTTCCTTCTTTACCTAACCCAGAATCCTTAAGGGTTTAGTAAGCCGCCCGGTGGCAGAACTCGAGCCTCTGGGTGCTGCTGGGTAGGTAGTCTGGTGTAACACCAGGTTCCCAAACTGTGTGCGAAGGCACACTGGGGCACCACAGCGAATTCACAGGGCTCTCACAGGATATTTAAAAGTTGTGAGGTAAGCTTGAATACCACACAGTTCAGGATTAGACCATGTTGTATTCTTTTGCTGACATCATATCTTTGTGAAAATGGGTTTTTGGTGGAGACTGGGATCACAAGCAAGATCCAAGCAGAAATCATTGTGGGGCAGGAAATGAGCAGAGCCACGTTCTCTCTGCTTCCAAGACTTGAAAAATTGTGTCGTGTCCCATAAATGTATGTATCTGTTTAGTAAGTAATTGTGGTGAAGAATGAAATAAAAATTATTTTTTCTTTTGATTTATTGATGTATTACTTTTCAAAATGGATATTAACTTATTGGAACACAAATACTTTTAAAGTTGCTTTGATTTAACCAAGGAATCAATAGAACCATTAGATATTGGCTTAGGGGCAACGTGAAAAAAGTTCTTGAGACAGTGAAGGTGCCATGAAGCGAGAAAGTTGGGCCTCTCTGGTGTAATGGTAGGAGGATAAAGTTTGGTCTAAGTTAGACCTGATTTCAGCCTTGGCTCTGGCTTCTGTGACATCGAATGATTTATTAATCTTTTAACTCTCCTCATCTGGAAGTGGGAATTATAATAGTTCCTACTTCACAGGTTTTATGAGGACAAATTGAGTCAATGTATATAAAATACAGGCAGTGAGTTCTTATTAGTAAATGTTAGCTTCAGTGGGGCTGTTGGCAGATGTCCACGGACGTGCGATTTGCTAGTGCGGCCCTTCTGTCTCAGCATCTACACCTGCCTTCTCAAGTGATGGAGAAGCACTTCTGAGTGGCCAGATGTCATATTGAGCACTCCAGGTGAGGACGATCTATTCCAGCACCTGAGATGTTCCCAGTCACTGCATATGTATTATTTTGAATTCTAATCTTGTTGACAGTTGAGCTTCAGCTTTATTTCCCAATCTAATCATTCTTTTCCAAAAACGAAGCTGCTAGCTATTCATCCTAACATTGTTCTTTAAGGAAGGCCTTTTGGAGGTCAAAAGAGAACAACAACAACAAAAAATTGCATTTCTTATATTAAAAAAAAAAGCCATGATAGTTTTCTCTCCAACAGGAATAATTATTATTGATTTACAGTGTAATAGTAGCAAACAGCTTTGGTGATTGGTTAAATGTCTTCACTTCACTGGGGCTATTAATCAATCTCAACAGCTATTTATTGCTTAGCAGACTACCACGCAATAAAGACGAGCCTGAAATCAACTCCCACAGTAGCTATGACAGGCAAAAATTAATATTTAATGTTGCATTACTAGCTGAGTTGAAATTGGGTCTCTGCTGTGCAGCTGGTCAGCTGTAACCAGCGTAGCCATGGAATGTTCTGAGCAGACGTCACCTGCAGAGGCTCCTGAAGTCCCCGCTGAGTCCAGCTCTTGTGCATAGTCTGATTTGGTGATGATTTGAGTGTCCTGCATTCGACGGATCTCACGGCGACCAGAGCATGCGCGTGGAAGCATACTGTATACCTAAATTGCCTGAATGGTGATCATAATTGCTTTTATCACTGGAAGCTTCATGAATCAGATTATTTTGGGGGTGGGGTGGGGAGAATCCAACTATATCCGTATTTGGCCATAGACCAAACTAATTGTAACAAGAAGAAAATCCTTTATTATGTTTCAGGTGCCTCTTTTCTTCTGAGCTCCATTTCGCCACTATTTGATTATGTGGAGCAAACCAGTGGTAGGGATGGAATGGAGGAAGCAGAGAAAATCATGATGGAAATGATTATAGGTCATTTTTCTCTGTTCTCCCTCTTTTAGTCCTTGCTCCTTCCCCTCCTCAGTCTGTGAGAAAATACTTAGAGTTGAAGTGTTTGGTTTATTTGTGGAGTACGCATATTAATAATATAAATCATAGCCAATAGTCATTGAAAAAAATATATATACATATATGTATATTTATGGCAGATATTGCTATTTCCTGGTGATGATATTATGATATCAGTAGGGTTATTAGCCATGTTTTACAGATGAAGAAACTGAAGTTCAGAGACATTCGGTAACTTACTAAAGATCACACAAGTGAGCTAAGATTTGATCAGAATCCGAGTTTGACCAAGCCTGTGTTCTGAACTTATACGCTCAAGGGAATACCAAAGGACAGACTGCCTATATGCTTTATGTGAAACGATCTGCAAGTCACATCTAACTCTTCTTAACGTCACATTAATAAACAATCAGAGTGTTGTCTTAGAATGTCCAAGCTTGCCCATGCCTGGGTTCCAATATCAGTTGTGAAGTCTTTATCATGAATTAGATGAATGGAACCGTCCCTTTGAGCGTCAGTGGAAATGTTATTTGCACGGTTCACAGTGAATACCGAGATGTGATGTGACAGGATTCCTTCAGTTACAGTAATGTCTCTAAAACATCATATTCTAGAAAAAATGGAAGATTTAAAAAAATTACCAATGAAATGTAAGCTCCAGGTATCCTTCCTCCTCTTAGACTTTATTTGTTAATTATTTGGCGCTTTGCATGGTAATAGTTGAGCCATTAAAATACAATTTAATTGTAGGTGACTCTTCCAAATAGGTTCCAATACGGTCTACCTTATCGTTCTGTTAAGCTCTTAAGAGTCTGACTACAGTTGTATTAATATGGGAGAAAATGTTGAAGATCAGTTCGAAGTTAGACATAGAAGACTGGTGAGAAAAAAAAAAAACCGCTAAGTTTTGGGTGTAGCCCTTGAATGTTTTCTGCTTGGCCGATACCATATATCCCTACAGAATTAAGAACATAAATATGGCAGAATGTCATTGCTTCAGGGTTGTTACTCAGCTGTTCCCACAGTGGGTACCATGGACAGGGCAGCTATCAGTCTTTTCTGGATCCTGGACCAAAAAGGTCTGACTGCGGTAATTAAACATTCCGTGTCCTCCAGCATTCATGGTAACAGAATGTCTTCTCTCTGTGTTCTTAATTTGCTGGCCTCGTTTTATCAATTAGACTGTCAGTCACTCCTTTTCCCTTCATTTTTCATATGGACCTGCGTCCACCTCTTTTCACCTACAGGTCATAACCCATAAATTACACCCCCTTGGTGTACCCACACATTAGTTATTAGGTTGCCCTGGCTGGGCTGATTCTCTTCTTTGATAAATCTGAAGATTAGTGACACCAGTGCTCTAACTTTACGGAGAAGCAGGAAGCAATCTTGGTGATTCCCACCAGACTGCTGTGAGGATAGGAATGCCTCAGTAACATAAAGTGATTTCCTCCTTTTCTTGTTTCAGGTTCAATGGATCCAAATGACTTCCTGAGGGAGGCACAGATAATGAAGAACCTAAGACATCCAAAGCTTATCCAACTTTATGCTGTTTGCACTTTGGAAGATCCAATTTATATTATTACAGAGTTGATGAGACATGGAAGTCTGCAAGAATATCTCCAAAGTAAGCTAAAGACTTAATAAAAGGAAGAAAAAGAGGAATTTAGTTTAGCTACTCCTATAAATGTCAATTTAGCAAGCCTTCTGTAACCCAAAGGATATTTACAATGTGTATATCTGTGAGAATAAATGTCTCAACATTGAAAGGCTCGAATACATTTTAATAGGAGATATACTGTGTGCCGAAAGGAGGAAAAATATTTATGTAGCAAAGAACAAATTGTTCACAATAGACATAGTGGAGTACGCAAAGTAATGTAGAAAACTGAGGAATAGACGTTTTACATGATTCATTGTTTCCTATAATAACTAATGGAGCATTATCAGTCATGGACCAATTTGCTCTATGGCCCAGAATTAGGGGACATGGAATACTTTTGGGGCAATAGAGGGAGAGATACCCTCATTCTTTTTCCTTTGCAAGTGTTTGACAACATTGTACTTGTTGGTGTTTAAAAATACTTCCTCTGCTAGGCAACATTAGAATTTTTAGACTAAAAAGCAGAAATATACTATTGCTTTATTTCTACATCTGCTTCCTATAGTCAGAGAAGACTTAAGGGCATTGTGAAATTTTGATGTTTATTGCAAATGAATAATTTAATACGCAACAATATAATGAGTATTAAAATGAGATGTTCAAAGTGGTGGAGATCAAGTACTGAGAGAATAATTCATGCCTAAAAAAGAGACTTTTTTCTATGCTTTCCTGAAATGACAGAGTGGGGTTGATGGAACCTGTGCAGGCAAAGGGAGATAAGAAGAATAGAACAAAGATATTAGAAAGATAAGAGTGTTCTCTGATTTCAGGGTGACTTGTGAAGCTGATGGTATTAAATGGCAAAAGTGGAGAAGAGGAAAAAAGAACGTGGGCCTGTTAAATGCTGTTAAATAAATATGCTTAGCTCCTTTGCATAAAGAGGGCAAATTTAACCGTATCAGAATATATTAGCCATCAGAGTAAGACTGACCTCAGCCATTGACCCTTTTTGCCTTATTCCCAGGGACAACAGTACAGTAGCCATCTCGGGTCAGGTTTAACAAAAATGGTCACTTGTAATATTCATGCTGGTAAATTTAATAGTCAATTCTCAGTCCTCGGACCTATTCAGAGCTTTTATTTCAATGTACTGGAATGAATGGAAACACTTCCTTCATTTGGCTTCCAAGACACTTCAGTCAGTGGCTTTTCCTCCTGTCTTTTTCATTGGTCCCTTCTCCCATCGATGTGATCTCCCTCATCTCTCAGACCTCTCCATATCTTGGAATTTTGCAACATCACTAGTTCCCTTGCTAACCTCAGTCAGTCTCAGGGTTACATAACATTTATGTATCAAAGATTTCTCAGACTACCTCCCTTCATTACTTCAGAATCATTAAGTCCAACTGCCTTCTTGACTACTTCAGTGCTTCTCTGGACAACCTTGGTGTGATGCAGCAACACCCCCTCTCCCAAGTCCCAGAGACCTTTATTTCTTGCTCATGCATGTGTGCAAAATAGACTGGTTGATGCCTCCGGTGTTTGATCACCTTGGCAGGGGAAGGCGATAGGACTAATCTCGTTCTGGCTCTTAGAGCTCCAACCGGGAGAAGCAGAGGCAACTCCTGTGCCTTTTCATTTGGTCAAATCAAGTCAGAGGGAATGGCGAAGTACAATCTGCTAAACTGGCTGAAAGGAGAAAAAAAAATAAATGTTTCTGAGCAGCCAGAATTTCTACTCCATATGTCCATTAAAAAAAAACTCTCAAAACAACGTGTCCAAAACTGATTGTACGTTATCCTCTATAACCTGCTACTCTTGTGGTCTTTCCTTCTTAGATGATGTCAACACTCAACCTAATCTCTTGGATCATCTCTACTTCTTCTCACAGCTTCCAGCTAACCAATTAGCAAATCCAATTGACTTTTGTCAAAGTATACCCAGGATTTTGCCCCCTGTCTGCCTGCCCACCCTGGTCCAAGCCGTCATCAGCTCTCTCCTGGATGGTGCAGGAGCTTCCTAAGCGGTCTCCCTCTTTTGGTTCTTGCTCCTTGCAGTCTCTCCTCAACGCAGGAGTTGGAGATCTCCTGTTAAAATGTCAGTCAGATGTGTCTCTCCTCAGCTCAAAGCCTCACTGACTCTTGCAGGTTCTGCGTGTACGACCTCTAAAATCCTGCATGGCGCAGCTCTCCATTACCTCACTGACCACATCTCCCCCAATGTCTCCCTTGTCTCCCTTGACTCTGTGTCGGTCTCACTGTCCTTTGCTGTTCTTCATTCAGGCCCTTTGCACTTGCTCCTTCCTCTATCTGAATTCCTACCCCCGCCCCCCGCCCCATTAATATCCATGTAGCTCACTTCCTCACGTCTGCTAAGTCTTTCCTCAGACATTCCCACGATGGTGAGTCCTTCGCTCTGAATTCTAAAACTTACTCTCCTTCTGTCTCTTTGTATGCTTTTTTCCTGCTTTTTTGTTTTCTTAGCTGCTGGTCATCCTATAATGTGTGACTTTGTTATGTGGCTTATTGTAAGTATCTTCTAGAATACAACTCCACGAGGAAAGAGATTTGTCTTTGTTTTAGTGATAGAACAGTGTTAGGCACCTAGAAGGTGTGCACTAATTCTGTGTTGACTGACTGAATGAGAAAAGTAATGGAGAAATTAAGTGGGGGCTATTCTGAACCTAGTATCAAGACTCGGGGTTGAGTTTGTTTTGAGACCCTTGGTGTCAGGTTGACAAGATCCGCTTATTAATTACAAACTCCTTTGACATTGAGTTTGTGGTTTGCTGACGTGTTTTATTCAGAGGTGAGCACAAACCCTGTCATATGTTGAGTTGGGCCTTCAGGGTCAAGTTTACCAAGGCCTTCATTTGCCAAGATACTTAGTAGTCATGGGGAGTAATGAAGAGATACTCATTACAGACAATCCTTTCCCAATGAAGAGGGATTACATTCAACAAAGTGATGTTAAAATGAATCTGCCGCTCTTAAACAGCCCATCACAGTAACTGTCGTAAGATGAAAGACTCTTGAGTAATGGAACATAATTGAAAATATTTTCTTGTTGCAGATATAAATTGTCACAGGCCTGTGAACCTTTATATCAGTTTTGACAACTGGCTGTTGTATCAGAAGTGTGTTCTGAGGTTTACTTAGGCAGTTCCTAGGCCACTGCAGTCTTTCAGAGTAGAAAATGTGTTATTACTCAATTTTCTCTGTTGTGCCTGTCAGTGAAAACTTTTAATATCCACTATAATAGGATTAGATGTCGTATTTGATAGTGGAAATGACATACATATTCTTCCATAGAACCATCTTTGTAGTCCCTAAGCTTGGCTAAATATTTTTTTGTAATAAATTTCTCCAAAATGGAAGAGGCTTGTCAAAAAACTTTAGCATTGTGGGTAACTGATAGCGGGCATCTCTTCCTGAAATTTAAAGAGAATAAATATCTGCATTTTTTACATACATACATATTTTTTAAAATAAAGTCCTACATGTTGTTCATTGATCTCATGGGGACTTCACTTAGGTGGACTGAAGTAGACAGGAGTGTTTTCACTGAGATACTCTTTAGCTGACTGTAAGTGTAGCCCCAGCATTCAGGTGCTCAGGAATCATGGGTAAGGTTGGTCTTAGGGAGGAGGATGGAATAGTTTTTAAGAGCATGAAATTTCAACCTCAGACATGCCTGAACTTGACTTTCCACTCTACAACTTATTACCTGTTCTTCTAAGTGGCAGAAACTGCTATGAAAGGGAGCAAATAATAACGATACTACTTCATATAGTTCTAAATATAAAATGAGGTGATGTGATGAAAATCAACCATATAGTGATTATATGTTTGATTATATGATTATATACCATATAGTGGTATATCCCTATACCACTATAGGGATAGTGGTAGGAGAGGTGCATATATATTCAATTTTTTTTCTTTAAAAAAACACTATATGGTATTTACAATATGCCAGGCATCTTCCTTCCTTGACTGATTAATTGATTGATTTGAGAGAGAGAGAGAGAGAGAGAGAGTACCTGAGCAGCAGGGGAAGGAGAGGAGGAACCCAAGCAGAGGGAGAGGCGCAAGCAGACTCTGCACTGAGCATGGGGCCAGATGCGGGGCTCCATCCCATGACCCTGCGATCATGACCTGAGCTGATACCAAGAATCGGATGCTTAACTGACTGATGAAGGTTAATCGCCTATTTAACCACCCAGGCGCCTCTGCCAGGCATTTATCTAAGTGGTGTACGAATATTAACTTAGTTCGTTCTTCTAAAAACCTGATGAAATGAGAATTATTATTATTATCTTCATTTCCTCCTTATGGTGGAAGAAACTGAGGGCTGGAGAGGTTAATAACTTACCTGAGGTGGTTGAGCCAGAATTTAAACCCAGAAGTCTGGCTCCATACCCTATGCTTTTAACTATACGCATAGCACTGGCCTTATTTTCTTATTGTGAACCTGTATTCACGATCTATTGCTGTGCTACAAATTACCCAAAACCTAGTGCCTTAAAACAGCAGCACTTATTACCTCAGTTTCTGTGGTCAGGAATCCTGGTACAGCTGAGCTGGGTCTTCTTCTTCTTTTTTTTTTTTTTAAAGATTTTATTTATTTATTTGACAGACAAAGATCACAAGTAGGCAAGTAGGCAGAGAGGCAGGCAGAGAGAGAGGGAAATAGGCTCCCTGCTGAGCAAAGAGCCCAATGTGGGGCTCGATCCCAGGACTCTGGGATCATGACCCAAGCTGAAGGCAGAGGCTTTAACCCACTGAGCCACCCAGGAGCCCCTGAGCTGTGTCTTCTATGTCCGGTTTCTCCCAAGGCTGCAATGAGGTGTTGGCAGGTGCTTCAGTTGTCTGATTGCTCTGGGGGAGGCTGACCTATTCCCAAGCTCAGCCATGTGATTGTTGGCAGGAATTGATTTCTCTGGGGCTGTTGGATTGAGGAAGCCTGTTCCTTGCTGGGTGTTGGCCCAAAGCTGCCCTATGATCCTTGGTACATGGCCCTCTCCATGGGGCAACTTACAACATGGCAGTTAGCTTCATCAGAGTGAGCAAGTGAGAGAGCAAGAGAGGAGAGTTCCTGCAAGATGAAGACCTATCTTTGATCACTTATCTTGGAAGAGATCCCTTTTGCCGTATTTTATTTGTTATAAGAGAGTTGGTATTCCAAACCACATTTAATAGAAGGTGATTTCTTAAGAGCTCAAATACCAGGAGATAGAGAATATGAGAAACCATTTTAGAAACTGTCACTTGATGTAGGACTGGTCACCAGTGTATCTTGACTTTTTTACGTTTCTTTCCATATTGAGTTAATTTGGTATCAAAAGGCATATCCATTTTGGCTAACACAGTAGCAATGCTTTCTCATTATGCTGAACACTAAGTTATGCTTTGTCTTTGGGGTCCCTGGGTGGCTCAGTCAGTGAAGCACCTGACTCTTGATTTCGGCTCAGGTCATGATCTCAGTTATGAGATTGAGCCTGTAATGGGATCCATGTTTGGGTGGAGTCTGCTTGAGATTCTCTCTCTCCCTCTACCTCTCCCCCTGTGCGCTCTCTCTCTTTCTCTCTCAATAAATAAGTAAGTAAATAAATAAATAAAATCTTTTTATTTACTTGAGAGAGAGAGCATAAGTAGAGAAGAGGGACAGAGGGAGAGGGAGACACAGACTCCCCGGCTGAGCAGGGAGCCCGACTTGGGCCTTGATTCCAGGACCCCGAGATCATGACCCAAGCAGAAGGCAGACACTTAACTGACTGAGCCACCCACATGCCCCAATAAATAAAGTCTTTAAAAAAAAAAAGTTATGTTTTGTCTTTTTGCTTACATCTCATTTTAGACTAAATAATTGATGTTAGCTGCTATAATATACAATGCAAATATTTTAGTGACATAACAAATATATGCATTTTTGATATGCATCAGACTTGCCCTTCTGCACGACTCTCTTTAAATGGTGACATAGGAAATTAGACTCCTTTCATCATGTGGCTCTGTCATTTCAAAATGTATTTCTTCTAGCTACAAAAACAGAGATTTTAAGGACCAGACCTATAAGTGACGAACGTCCTCTCTTGCACACGTTGCAGTGCACAGAATTAGTGACATGGCCCAATTCAACTTCTAGGGAAGATGGGGAACATAGTGTTTGCCCAGGAAGGAAAGGACAGATAGGTCCATGAGTACTTAGTTTCACCACACATTGTACTTAAATGTGCTGCTTGTGTTAAAAAACCAAATATATATGTATGTACACACATGTGCACACACACACACACAGTGCTTAGATCTATACCATTTTAAAAAATGTACTCATCTCTATTTATTTCATTTCTTTTTAAGATTTTTATTTATTTGACAGAGAGCACAAGGAGAGGGATCGGCAGACAGAGCAGAAGCACTGAGCAGGGAGCTCGATGCAGGACTCGATCCCAGGACCCTGGGATCATGACCTGAGCCAAAGGCAGATGCTTAACCTACTGAGCCACCCAGGCACCCTTATTTATTTCATTTTTTGTTGAAAAGATGGCATACATAAATAACATACATCGTTTGGTATAAGTTATTGTTAATTTAGAGTGAGCAAGTGGACAACGGGACAGCCACCGTACAAATCAACAATGCGAATGTGGCTAGCGCTCCAGAAACTCCCTGAGTACCATATCATTGACAGCCCCTCACAATCGTGAATTTCCTGCTAATTGCTTTCCCTTGACTTACACTCTCCTCTGCCAACTCCCTGTTGCCTTCCCTTCTTAACCAGGGTTTGGAAATTGACATCTCCTCTTGCTGTCTCCATATCCTCAGCTCCCGTTCTGCCTTCTATCCCACATCTGCAGTGAAAATGCTCTTCCTGCCACCGAGGTCACCAATGACTCCCTAGTAATATGTAATAAATACCTTTTAGACCTTATCTTGCTGGACTTGTGGAATTTGACAATGGTGGTGACTTTCTCAAAGCTTTTGTTAGGATGCTGTCTTCTGGGTTTTGTTTCATTCTTCTGGCTGATTCTTCTCAGTCTTCTCATAGGTTTATCTTCCACCTTAAATGTTGGTGTTTGTCATGATTCTGTCACTTCCTAACAGTCTCACTCACTTTTAATGTTTAACTATGACTGTTAAGTTGATCTCTTCAGCTGCATGTGCGCTCCAGACCCATATGCGTCTTCGTTTAGGCATTTCCATTTAGGCAATCGATATACATCTCTACCTTAACAATTCTTAAACTGTTTAGTTCTGTTTAGGCAGCAGCAATGATAATAAAAACAGGTAGTCCAATAAATCAAAACAGATTTACTCAGTTCTTTCTAGGTGCCAGGCTCTGCTTTAAGTGCTTTACACGAATTAACTCATTTTAATTCAATTTAATTAACAACTGATACCTTAAGGAAATTGCAATGACCACTGTATAGATGAAGAAACGGAGGCACAGGAGTGTTAAGCAGCTTGCCTGAGGTCAGGAAGAAATGTGAGACAAAGCTCTGATCCAGATGCTGGCACTCTAGCGTCAAGCCAGTTTACTAATCCCTGAGCAATAGTTGTCTTTCTTTTCTTTTCTTTTTTAAAATTTAATTTAATTTAATTTTTTCAGTGTTCCAAAATTCATTGTTTATGTACCATACCCAGTGCTCCATGCAATACGTGCCCTCCTTAATACCCACCACCAGGCTCACCCAAGCCCCCCACCTCCAAAATCCTCAGTTTGTTTCTCAGAGTCCACAGTCTCTCATGGTTCATCTCCCCCTCCAATTTCCCCCAAACTCACTTCTCCTCTCCATCTCCCAATGTCCTCTGTGTTATTCCTTATGCTCCACAAGTAAGTGAAACCATACGATAATTGACTCTCTCTGCTTGACTTATTTCACTCAGCATAATCTCCTCCAGTCCCGTCCATGTTGATACAAAAATTGGATATTCATCCTTTCTGATGGAGGCATAATACTCCATTGTATATATGGACCACATCTTCCTTATCCATTCGTCCACTGAAGGGCATCTTGGTTCTTTCAAGTCAAGTTGTATCTAAGACTCTTGACTATGAATTCAATACACTTTTGGTAATATTTGGCTTATTGAGTCATGGGTGCTGGTAGTTTGGATTTATAGGAGACCTTTTTAATTCTCCAGAAATCTGAAGACATCTACTAACAGTATGGCAACTAACTAGTATCCAGGGATGGCTGACCCCGCCTCACAGAGTCAGCCCAGAATAACACTAACCTCTCTACTAATGATCAAACTGAGTCTAATGCCTAACTTTCCTATACTTAGTTATATAGGATGAGTAGTGGTGGTAAAAACTATGACTATGTCTATTAAAGGCTTTTTTTTTTTTTTAAAGATTTTATTTATTTATTTGACAGAGAGAGAGGGAACACGAGCAGGGGGAGTGGGAGAGGGAGAAGCAGGGTTACTGCCGAGCAGGGAACACAATGTGGACCTCAGTCCCAGGACCCTGGGATCATGATGTGAGCCGAAGGCAGCCGCTTAAAGACTGAGCCACCCAGGCACCCGAAACTGTGTCTATTAAAGTCATGTCCATGCCTGGAGAGATGTGTGAACTATTTCTAAGAATAACAGGCTTAAAAGGGGAAGTAAAAAAAAAATGTGTATCAAGCTTAATGGAGTACAAATGTGACATACTCATTTTATAACTACTGATAGACCTTTCATTTTTGTTAGTGAGCTAGTTTTTAAGAACAATATGATAGAAAAAAAATACCAATATGATGGAAGAATGAGAACTTTTCATCAGCTCCGCCATGCAAATTGGTGAATCTTGTAGTCTCAAAGATAAGAACAAACTATACAATGTTTGAAGGAAATCTAGAGGCAACCAAGTGAACAATTTCCATGAAGAGATGAGTCAGGGATGTGTGCTGTGGAAATATGGTAATGCCTGGACTCTTCAGATCTTTGGAGTTGTGTTCGAATTATGTGATGCTGTTGTTTCCTTCTCTGTGGAATGTTCCTTCAGGGGAGTGAGGGCCACAGCCGTGTTTGGACTCTGAAAAGCGGTGCCTCATTAACCCTTTAAAGTAAATGAATGGTCTGTATTAATTATGTTTCTTTGCTCAACAGATCAGTGCTGTGACACGTAATCCCATGGACAGCTCATTCATCAAAATTCTCAAAATTCACTTCAGTAATTCACTTGTTTTCCAAAGTCAACGTTTTACTTTCTCTTATTGCTCAGATGATGCTGGAACAAAAATCCATCTGACTCAGCAGGTGGACATGGCCGCGCAGGTTGCCTCTGGGATGGCTTATCTGGAGTCCCAGAACTACATTCATAGAGATCTGGCTGCCAGAAATGTCCTGGTTGGTGAACATAATATCTACAAAGTTGCAGATTTTGGACTTGCAAGAGTTTTTAAGGTGAATTGTGTTTTGTTTTAATTAGGTTTTGTCACGGGTCAAAAGTCTAACATACTCGCAGACTGATAGGTTTACTGTTGTTCCTCAAAATAATGTTTCTCCAAGTTGGGTGGTCTGTAGAACACTTCAGTAGCCCAAGGCCTTGTAGATAAACCACCTCCTGTTTCTCTTTCTTCACCAAGGAGAAACAGGGAAAATGATGCCTAACCAGATGGGAAAGTATGTGATTAAGTTTGTGGTTGGATTAATGATCTGCCTTTCAGTGCAGTAGCCTCTCTTGGGTTGCCTTGATTTTCCTTACAAAAAGCAGTACATTTTGTTTAGTTACTCCATCCACCTTTGCTCACTTTCTGCCGAATTAATACTCACGTTGCCAGAATTCTTCGCAATCACTGACTTTTTCATTCCTGGCCCTCACCCTGTGTCATGACATCAGGCCAAAAGACACAGACATAAGTGACATACTATTAGCTGTTTTTCTCTGAATTTAATTTTTAATTTCTACATCGTGCCCGACAAATAGGGGTGTGGAACATGAAACACAACGTATAAGTGATTCTCTTTTGATCTTCATGAATTCATTACCTCTTTTTTAAATAAGTTAATTAGAACCCCAGTGACTTGATATATTAATTTAAATCATTTGGATCCTACTTTTCAATGTTAGAAAGCGAAACATGGTAATTATTAAAGTCAGTGGCTCTCCAATACCAGCAGTAAATCTGGAAACAGACTTTGCCTTCATTTTTTCTTTTTTTAATTTGCTGAAGACCAGATGCGAAAGACCATCACTCGTGAGTTCTCCCATGTGTAGCAGCGTGCGCCTGTCAGTGCTATTTTTAGCACATAGTAGGCTCTTAAATAATATTTTATTGTTTTCTCATAGATTTCTCAGTCTTATAAGCCAGATTTGGTACTATAATTATCTATGAACTAAGATCATTTTGAATGCTTTCCCTCTAAATTTTAATGTGAAGCAGGTTACAGATGAATGAGGGGAGCAAAAAAAAAAAAAAAAAATATATATATATATATATATATATATATCTCACTTGAACTTGGCTTGATTCCTCAATGCATTAACAGGTAGATAATGAAGACATCTATGAATCCAAACATGAAATAAAGCTGCCAGTGAAGTGGACTGCGCCCGAAGCCATTCGTGCTAATAAATTCAGCATTAAGTCCGATGTGTGGTCATTTGGAATCCTTCTTTATGAAATCATTACTTATGGCAAAATGCCTTATAGTGGTGAGTAATTAATTCTGAAGTGGGCCTTTCTGCTGCAGGTCACTTACTTAGGTGTGACTTTAACTGCTTCGCCCAGACTTAGAGGGCAGAGTTATGGGGCTGACCACACCATGTGCCTGTGGGAGCATAATAGATAAAATTTGATGATGATGATTTGCATTAATGAGGTAGTTTATTGCCTCTTTCTCCTTTGCTCTTGAATTGCGGTCTTATAGACATTCCTTGCTGCAAGATTTAGTTTAATCTCTGCAGCCTGGGAAGGGTATGGTAGACCTCATATCTTCACCAAGGAAATCAGTTTGCTTTGTAATCTTGAATATAATTATCGATGAATTTAAGACCCTGATCTTCAACTTGTTTTTTGTTGGTTCCGTTCTGTGCTATTAGGCATGACAGGTGCTCAGGTAATCCAGATGTTGGGTCAAAACTATAGACTCCCTCAACCACCTAACTGTCCACCACAGTTCTACAACATCATGTGGGAGTGTTGGAACGCAGACCCTAAGGAACGGCCAACATTTGAGAAACTGCATTGGAAACTTGAAGACTATTTTGAAACAGACTTTTCATTTTCGGATACAAACAACTTTGTAAGATGAACACTGAAGAAGAACATTGAATAATGAAGTAACAAAAGAGTTCAATAATCAGTCCAGAAATACAGCCTTATTAATCGACTGCCAGAAGAGCTTACCTCGACATATTCAAGTGATAGGGTCAACTTGGCCGTGTATTATGAAAAAGATTATATGTGCACTTCATTGATTGGGCAACACTGCAAGACAGTCTAAGATGCTATTTTATCACTGTCTGGCAAAAATCAAACACATAAACACAGTTACTTTTCTTTTTAAAAAAAATACTTACATTTCTATTTATTGGTTGAAATACTGATCAAGAGGATCAACAGATGATAGTCAATTTTTACTCAGTGACTGTTGTAGCATTTTCCTGTTTACTGATTGAAGCGGTTATTCATTACTCCTCGGATTGCTGAATGCCATCAGGCTGTTATTATGAAGGAATCTGATTGCTTTGCTGCACAGCACGACCTGTGTTTTGAGGAATTTTTTCTCTTTCAAAATATCCTGTAACTACAATGATGGTAAAGCCGTGTGAAATGACTTGATTGTACTTGGAGTAATTGCACATATTTTTTTTTCCTATGCATAAAAAAATGAAGCAGCTGTTGAGAAAAAGAATTAAAATTTCTCTCATTTTGTAGAAGGAAATGATGGGATTTTTCTGTACCTCGGTATATGTCATCTGAGAATCATCTACATTAGTTTTGATCTCCTAATGTTAAGAATCAGATTGCAAAGCGGATGAGTTATTATCTCTGGAGATATGTGAGAAACATCTAATAGCCTGCAAAATCTGAGAAATAAGTATAAAATAATTTAGGAAAATGAGAGGAGAGCAGTAGGATTGCTATGGCTTGGATTTCTGAATAATTTTAAGAAGATGGACCTTTGGCATATAGGCCGGAGTTTTAAATTGATTACGGTACAGGTCAAGCTCAGTTTAGATCTAGAGGCTAGGAATAATGTCTGACTTTGGCTGTGAAGCTGTATTTTTCTGTCTGGTAGGACAAAAGGGGTTTTTACTCATCTTATATGTGCATTAACCTTTGTAAGAATGTTACTGTCTTCTTAAGCAATGGGTAGATCAAATTTTGTGCCCCGTTAGGTGATTAGGGAGGGTTCTCAGAGGCAGTTTCAGAATCAAGTATATATTCAGAGATCTCTGCTGTAAAGCAATATGAATGAAACAAGTCACAAGGAAGCATAAGATTCTGAGTGCATTCGCTCATCTTTAAAGGAAAAGAGGAACATATCTGAACAGTTATGGAAACCCGAATCCAAAGTAGATGAAGGGCTAAGAAGAAAGTGTCTGAGCCTACCTGGAAGGCTGGTTCCACACCATCACCACTTCAGTGGTTTGTTATGGGGACCCGCGTTCCTTCCATCTGTCTTCTCTGTCTCCAGCATTGTCCTCATTCTCAAAGTCACAGATGGCTCAGTAGCATCTAGGGCTCCCTGTTCTTTTCTCCTCATCTAGTAGCAGAAAATGGGAAACCTCTCTCTCTGCATTTTCAGCTGCCATAAAAGACATTCTTTTGGGGGGCACCTGGGTAGTGCAGTCAGTTAAGCCTCTGACTCTTGGTTTCCGCTCATGTCGTGATCTCAGGGCCATGAGATCAAGCCCCATGTCCGGCTCTGTGCTCAGCGTGGAGTCAGCCTAAGACGCCCTCTCCCTCTCTGTCTGCTCTTCTCCCCCTGCTCTCTCTCCCTCAAGTAAATAAATAAATCTTTAAAGAACATCGTTCTTTTTTCTCTGTAGGCAGATTGGGGTATATGCCGACACATAATAGACGTACTGTAATGTTATGTGCCGATTGGCTTAGAATAAGTTCTGCCACTGAAGCCGGAAATGTGGTGATTCTTCCCGGAGACAAGTTGGAAGGTTGGCTTATCGGAATAAAATTAGATGCTGGATAGGTATCCATTAAGGAGAAAATCCCAGATGTAGGTCGGTGTGTGTACATACATTCAGACATTTCTGAAACTGAAATGGGTCATGTAGAGCTATTGATCATAGAGCGCCTTGACTTTTTTAATAAACAGGAAAGATTTACAAGATAAGGTCCACACAAATTGTTTAAATCAGTTGCCTATGTATAGGACAACTTTATTTGTGTAAAGTCAGAGTCTAATTGTGAAAATTCAACTACTGTATAATCTTTTTTGTAGCAGCTGATAATAATAACTTGCTTAGTAAGATCTGATTTTGAAATGTATAGAGAAGGCTATCCTTTCTTGTTTTAATAACACCTGAAACCGGTTTAACTTACTACGTTTGATTCTTGGAGACGTTTATGTTCAAGGTTCTGTCAAAGCAATCTATTATTCTTGTTTTTGCCTGATGGATCATAGAGAAAAATAATGGATTCAGTTATGAGAAGCAGTAATAGATTTTTTTTAAGATGACATAAATTTCTTTCCCTGTAGAGAATAAAAGGATCAGGAAAAGATAAGTTGAATTTTCCTGCAATGAGCCAGTTCTTGTTAAATTTACCTTCCATAAATTGTAGCAAAGCTCTTTTCTAGGTAATGTTTTATTTATGTAATTCAGTTATTTGGAGGTGGTGGTGAAGGATGTGAGTACATCATTCCATGTGGTATTTCAAATCTCTTTTGACAAAAACCTAAGAATTTTTGCAATAGGAAAAATTCAAAATTCCATTAAGCCTCTTTTAAGAAGGTTAGGAAGGAAATAGGTATACATTACCTAAGGTCAAAAGAGGCACAGAGTGGATTCCTAATAGCTCTGGAACCTGAATATTGTATCATTGAAAACTAAGTAAAATGAAAGTGACCAGCAGTCTGCTAACTGGGCCATGGTGGGCGGGGGTGTCTCAAAGGACACCAAAGACCAGGCATGGGGAAGTATCAGGATGAGCCCGTTCCCATCCTCTCACAACGCACGTCTGCATGGTGACTGCATGGGTCAACTCAACCGTAAGGGGCCAAAGCTCTTGATTCTCTCTCTGATGGCCCAAAGGGAACCATTGCCCTTGGAAGGATGCCATCGTGTCCCCCAGCTGGAGCTTTCTTGAGGAAGCAGCGCCCTGCTGGTGCTCCATGCCTTTGCCAAGCCACATGCCCTATCTGCAATAGGGTTTTTCATAGTCTAGTTGAGCATATGGTTTCTGGACCCAAAAGCCTGTCTGATAGTGTATCTGTGGTGATTTTTAAGGACCCTGCAATGATACATTCTGCGAACTAGAATGGTGATAACATGGGTAATGATTCACCTTGTGTTACCGTTTTCTCCTGTTAAAACACCTACTCTCAAAGAAAATGGTGAATGAGGGTTGAATGCCAGAATTGCCTGTGGGCTCATCCGGAAATGTTCAGTTCTCTGGTATTTCCTTGGCATTGTTATGGAGAAGTTTTGGTCTATAGTCTCCAATATGATCGAAAAATTTAACATTGTAACATTAAAAAAAAAGAGAGAAAAGGCTGGGTAGTTTGGTGGAGAGCGAAAACTTATAAATCTTTTAAATCCATGGCTCCAGTAATATTTTAATTTTCATGGTGTCATCTTTTTACTGCCTACACTACACCATTAAACTCCTTCATATTTTTCCTTTTTTTTTTAAATGAAGGAAGTGATGGTAAATCTCTTAAATTATTTATTACATTTAGACATAAACTGGAGAATAAAAATAGCATGCAAACCCTGAATTTCAGAGCCTGTTACAAGTTAAGCTTCGATCTGCACCGGATGGCACCATCTACATTGAAGTTACAAGATTCAGTTATAAGGACAGAAACACCCAATTATTTCCATTTACTCTTCTTGCCTGAGTAGTTTATCCATTAGTCATCTGAAGTAACAGACTTCAATGTAACATCTTTTTCATCCTCTTGGAATATAATCAGTTCTTCCAGAAAAGGGTAACAAATCTCAAACCTGTGTTAAGTATCTAGTTACATATATTTCTGTGCAGGGGATTCAAGTCATAGAACATAATAACCCTGAAATCATATGTTAGGGGAAAATGCTAAAAGCAACTAAAATTGCTTGGTTTGGAAGAAGCTAAACATTGTCTTGTAATAATTCTCTGGGATTTTAGAATAGAGGTTTGAGTGTACTTTATGTGAAAGAAAAGTTTGCTTGATATTAACCAAATTGCTTTAATATTTATGGTCCACACAATTTCAGGGTAAAGGATATTAGAGCTTTTAATCATTTTTCAGAATCTGCATTTAATTATAGATTCAGAAAGTGGGAAAGAAAGCCAATTAGCCAGATTCTATACTTTAAAGGTACACAGTCTCTAAAAATTTCTCTCTAAAAAATGAGTATTTCTATGTTATATGCTTTAATAATACATTGTATGATTACATGCAAATGTATTTACACGTGATTAATATATGTATCAAAAAAGATAAAAAAGACTTCTTTCCGGGGCACCTGGCTGGCTCAGTTAGTAGGGCATGTGACTGTATTTCAGGGTTGTGAGTATAAGCCCCACATTGGGTGTGGAGCCTACTTAAAATAAAAGAAAAAGAAAAGACTTCTTTTAATTGTTCCACTTGTTACAGTGCTATTCCTTATCTTGGTTTAAATGCAACCAATATTTGAAAAATTTCTACTTCCGGGTTCTTTAAAATACTAAGGCAAAGGCTTTTCTTGAAGATACGTTTTACTCTAAGTGTTCTATCTTTATTTATGCTGGATGTTTTCATTATGCCAGTTATATCAAACTAATTACTTTTAACTTAACTTTTAAAAGTTGACTTCACTGTTTCAGAGGTCAAGTTGGTTGTGGACCCATGACATAAATTTGACGTATTTTATAGCATTTAAAATGTTTCCTCGGTTGACTACATTAAAAGGGCTTACATTTATGTGATGGGCAAAGTAAGTTGGTGAATCCAGGAAATAGACCTTGCTACACACTCACTGCTGGTCACCTGCTTCATGTCCCCTTTATCAGAGACCCAAGCTGATGGAGAGACCCCAGCTCTGACATTGTCTGTTGCTGTAGCAGTGGGAATGAGAGCCCTAGTGGGTTTCATGTTGACAACCGAATCCTTGGGCCCAGAAGATACATATGTTGCTTCTACTCCCAACTAACTCATTGACCATAATCACATGGCTTCACCGAGACACAAGGAGCACTGGGTGTATAATCTTACCATGTACCCAGAGAGAGGGCACCAGAAATATTCAGGGAACAGCACTAAACGCTATCACACCACATTAGAACCTTAAGTTTTACATGAAGCTGAGTGTTGGAAGCCCACTTATACTTATTTACCCTTTCCTTTCCCTTAATTATTTTATTTATTCATTAAACAAATGTAGATTGCTAATGAGTAACAGACATTGGGCTACATAATTGAATAAAGTTGTGAACAAGGGAGAAATGGACCCTGCGTTCTCTCAGGTTACGATCTATGCGGGGAGATGGATTGGAGTATGTGACTCACAAATCTATGTGCGCAATTTTATCTTCCCATATTCTCCCGAAGAATGAACCTAAGGGCTGTAAGCTACTAGCCTGTGGTAAGCTACTATCCTATGTCCGTTTTCTCCCTGCTTCTTAAAATAGAAGAACCTCTTTTCTTGGAACCCTGCTAAAAGATCACATTTCTCAGCCTTTTCTGTAACTAAGGGTTACCAAGGAGATGTAAGAGAAAATTGCTTGAGGGACTTCTAGAAGTCTCCATAAGAGGTGGACAGAGAACTGGAATGAGCTTTTTCTTCCTTTTCCTCTCTCGTACTATTTTAAGCCTAAAATCCAATCACCGTCTTAGATCGTAAAGAAGCATTATAGATGGAAGCCACTTATCAGTAGGGTTGGGTTCTCGACAAGAGGGCAGCTGCCTTGTATGCCAAGGCATACTTGCCTTGGATGGCTGACATCAGAAATTCCACTACAGGAGAAGGAGAGAACAGAGAGAGGGAGAGAGAACATTATGCAAGCAGATGTTATTTCCAATTTCTCTCTCTAGAGATTGGAACAATTTCTGAATGGCACATTGTCTACTTAAAACTTCCCTTCCACCAGGTATTGGAAAATAACTTCTCAGATATTGCTAGGATTTTTGCCTAAGTACTGGGTGTTCATGGTATGGTTAGATTGGGAAGAGTTTTAATTGTTTAGTGCTGATATCAGGTCATCCGCTGTCCATGTGACCAACCCCTGAGATATCTTTTCTCCCATCTGAAGTGACCTCTTGGTCTCAGCTCTTTCTCATCTATTTTTATGCTCTCCCTGGGTCCAACAGAAACTTGTGACCCATCTGCCCAGATCCTCTCACTAACAGCAGGAGCTGTTCTCTCCTTCACCAGGACATGTGTTGGGAATACTCCAGTGCTTTCCTCACTTGCACACTCTACTTGGGAATTCTGCTCTCAGATTCCCCAAGCCATCTGGAAGTTCCTCCCATTTTCCCTCCTCACATATCAGAATGGGGCCTTACAAACCTCATGAGCATTCTTTTGGCCCCATTCTTCCTTGTCCTTGATATCTTTAGTTTTTTAGGGTTGTAGGGTTGGGTGAGGTGAACCAGAAGGCTGATGACTGCATTTGAAAAGCCTTGAATTTTAAAAGACAAGAATTTGACTTTCGTTTTCCACCGTAATTTTTTTTTTGATAATAGATGTCTCATGGTCTAGTTGCCTGATACGGGAGGACCAAAGCATAATAAAATACCTGGGAAAAAACATCAATTAATATCTTAAAATAGTATCCTGCCACACATGGAAATTAAACAACAACAACAAAAATACATAAATAACTACTTGACTGTGGTCGTGCTGAGTATCATGAAGAATCATGAAGAAATGTAGGGTGCTGTGACAATGAATAAATGTCCCCATAACTAGGTCTGGAGAGTTGGGGAGAAATAGAGACATGATATTTTACTATGGTCTGAAGGAAAGAAGGTGTTTATTGACTCCAGGAAGGAAATAGGCACAACAAAGACAAAGAATGTGGAACAACTGAAGAACTGAAAGAAATCTAGTTGGCCTGGAGTGTGTGGAGTGAGAGGGAATGGTTCCCAAGTCAAGACCAGCCAGGCAAGTTCTGTCCCAGTAATGGGGCCTGTGTGGTCCAGGTTAGTAATCTCATTTTTAATCCTAATGGGCAGACGTTGACATCTTTAAATGAGTAGCATGGCCTATTTTGGATTTTTAAAATACTGTTTTCACTAGCGAATGGAGAATGGCTCTGAGGAGACAGTTTAGGAGGTCCATTTGTCTGGGAGGGAGATGATAGTGGGCCAGAGGAGTGGATGGCAGGGAATCTAGAAAACTGAAAACACATGAGATGTTTGGAGGTAAAACAAGGAGCTCTTGATAACTGGGTATGTGGGCAAGGAATAATTACGTACCAAGGATGACCTTATATGTCCTCTAGGAGCAACTAGATGTGAAACAGTGGAAAGGAAGCAGGTCAGGAGAACAACAATCAGAGGAGCTGGGTAGCTGATCAGCTGTCTTGAAACATCCAACTTGAGGGAGCCTGTGTGGCGCAGCTGGTTGAGTGATTGCCTTCAGCAATCTAGAGTCCCAGAATCAAGTCCCGCATGGGGCTCCTGCCCAGCGGGGAGCCTGCTTCTCCTTCTGACCTTCTCACCTCTCATTTCTCTCTCTCTTTCTCTCCCTCACATAAATAAAATCTTTAAAAAAAAAAAAAAAGAGTAGAATCATCCAACTTGAGATGTTGATTAGAGCATTTGGACCTGGAGCCCAGAAGCGAAGTACGAAGCCAAACGTGAACTTAGGAGGACTTTGGTACAAGGGAACCATGGAAGGAAAGGAAAACCCCTCAGAGAAAGAGCAGAGAAGGAGAAACAGAGAGGATTCATTCTGAGGAGATGGGCCTTTAAATGTGGGTAGAGAAAAAGCCAGAGAAATGGGTAGGAAATCAAAAGTGTGTTATTACAGGAAGCCAAGAATTAAGGAGTGCCAATTGCACTGAACCTTGGTGAGAGTCAAAGACCTGGGAAGTGAAAGTTTCCTTGAGCTCTTAGAAACACAGCGGTCCTTTGAAAGTGCAAGTTCACCAGAGAATTGGGATCGAAAGTGGGATTGTAGGGAGCTGAGGCACAAACACGAGATGGGTGAGGACACTTAGGGCCTGGGCAGCCTTTCTCCATAGGGCGGTGTGCACGCAGGAGACGACAGGTAGCACGGAACAGTGAATGTGGGACTCGGAGGCGGTTCTAAAAATCAGAGACTAGATCTTGTTTGAGTGCCGTTAGGATGGCTTCTAGAGGTTATTGTAGCAAGAGTGAGAACGTAGTGTGGAAACATTTTGCAACTAAAATAAATCTTAAAGAATAACTGCTGCCTTGCTCACTGAATTTGTATGGATTCCATAATATGGATATTTATATGGATGTTTAATTTAGTTAAGCTAAATATCCTTGCCTTAAGGGAAATAAAGTCTGGAATGTAGTAGAAACATCTTTGAATGAATATATCTCCTATTCCAGAACCATTTACTTTGTTTGAATGAAAATTTCATGGTGAAATTTTCTTATCTGTTTCTCCAAAATTGATTGTTTCTCCAAGATTGACTTTTCTTTAGAAATATAACTTTTAACAGGATTAGAGAAACAGGAAAAAAAATTTCAAGTAATCCCAAGTAAAATATCTATTCATTTTCCTTGGATGTCTTTTTCCTTGAATGTCTGGTCTAATTGTTCAAAATGAAACACTATGGCTCATTGCAGATGAATTATGAAATCCATTTAAGAGCATGTTACAATAATGTCAGGGAGGTGATACAAAGCTGGAGGGTTAATATTTCAGGGGGAAGGCATTTGAACCACACCCAAAGAAGATAATCATAAAGAATAAAAGAGAAAACAAAAGGGAAAATCAACAAAGAAAGGCAAGGTTATTTTAAGAAAACATATCAAAATCTTAGGAGAAATATTTCTTCATTTATCTTGTTAATCATCTTATGAATAATGCAGAAATGTACTTATTTGGCTTTAAAATAGCCTTAGTTCAAACCCTAGTTTTTTGGACTTGAGTCAGACAGATGTGATTTCACAATAAAATCTTTCTTGGGTATTATCTTCATCAACCTATTTTCATAAAACCACAGAATTGGAGAGCTGGTAGGTACCTTCGAGATCATATAGTTGGTCTCGCAGGAGTTCTTTTCTTCTTTTGAAACGAAAACTTGGAGGCAAAAATAATAAAAAGCAAGGGGTATTTAGTTATTTGAGAGATAGTTTTCTTCAAATGAAAATGCTTCCTAGACTCTTTAAATCCTTGTAGAATTATTTGCAAATCTTCAAGAAAAGACTCAGCATAAATAAGATTGCCTCAAGTTAATTATCTTTCTCCTGTGTGTTAGAGAAACTTATGGCACTTAATTTAGAGAAAACCAAAGATAAAATTCGAGATTTGATTTTGTGGCTGCACATTAAAGGTATTTGAAAGCACGCAAGATGTGCAACGTTGTGCAAATGGGAGTGGGTGCCAACATCAAGTAACAGCAGAAATCGAAGCACCAGGATAAATGAAGTCCACAAGTTCTCAAGCTCACCAGCAGATGGGGGCCCAGATCGCTGCTGAAGAGCTCCAGTTGAGGACTGGGGGGAAGAGAAGAAAAGAACCTTGAAATAAACTAAAGTTCTCATCTAATATGTAGTCTGTGTAATAAAAAATAGCGGAGGTAAGCTCACGTGATCCTAAGTCCCTATGCTCAGACCTGCGTGAAGACACTGATTATGGATGACAACACAGGGCGCCACAGTTTCGAGAAATGCAGTTCCATGTGGTTCACTCCTCCCCAAACTCTAATTATCAAAGTAACTTCGAGTGCTCACCAAAGTAGAGTTAATGGCACGTAGCCTTCATGAATGTTCCCTTTTTGATGTATAGATTTTAATATTTGAGCTCTCATTTTTATATGTATTTTTATGATATGCCCTGAATATCTTCCCACATGCCCAATTAGATTCCAAAGGCACTGACATATTCTTTATATAGTGTGGCTTGCTTTCTTTGCTTATTCACTCTTATAACAAAGAGGTATGAATAAACATCTGTGAAATTAATTTTAAAAAATTATAGGCATTTTGATTGTTATTAATACAAAAAGCAAAACATTTTCAATACTACCTTGCAGAACTGACAACTAATCATAGTTCATTTTTTTCAATCATAGGAGAGTTAAATTATTTTTATACCGGTGAAAAATTGCACATTTTTTTTCCCTACTGTGCTTTAGAACGTTTGGTTTAGGAAACAGTGAAAATGATATGTTGTTCGTGGCATTAACTCCACTTAATTTGGAACCTTAGAATAATTTTTATTTTCTTCCACTAAATCTTTAATGCACTTTCAGCATAAAATTTAAATATATTAATATGTCAAGTATTGATTTTATGTTAACATTTTAAGGCAATCTAAATCACACCGATACTTTTTGGTGGATCTGAAAACCAGTTGATGTGTACTTTATTATCTGCTCGATATTATGATCTTAAGTTCATTTGTTGACTGAGAAAAGAATTATGTCCTTCAGGTTCATTCTGTTATGATAATCGGATTTCTAATACTGTGAAGAAGACTTAGATTCATGCGCTTTTTCTGTGTAAATGATGCAATTATATTTTCTTTTTCATTTCTTTGACATTACTTGGTTAAATTCTGGCAGTCTCTTACACGATGAGAAGGTTTTAAGAAAGGAAGGCATTACTTGATTACTGCTGGAAGAATGCCATTTGGAAGGTTGACTTCATGTCTTGTTGGTCTTATCGTTTCTGCAGTAAAATGGATGAGAAAAATACAGAATGTTAGAATCCCAGTATGGTTCTGACAGACTGCTGTGCTAAGAGAAAATTTGCCTCTGGGACCATTTAAGAGAACACTTGATTTACCTACAGAGCAAGTTTTCAGTAACACCTTTATAAAATACTAACTGGTTTCAGGAAAAGACAGGGAGAGCAGAAAGGAAAAGGGTGAATGTTCTCTGAGAAATTAAGGGATTTTCTTCTTTATGCATTCCACAGGGGTTGTCCTCTTTTTCTCTACTTCATACTTCCTATGTTTGGCGGAGGGTACAAATGAGATAAGGGAAAGGAGAAAAAAAAGGGAACTGAAAGAAGAAATAATGTAGTGAAGCATCAAGATGGTGAGCCAGGGGGCGAAAACTAGCTCTTCCCTCCTGAGACTACATAGTCAGATTTATAGTCTCTATTTTAGCCTTAGCCAGAGATTTACTGACAGATCTTTGCCAAATCAAATCACTTAATTCCAGAAGCCCTCCCCCCTCCTTTTTTGCTCTTTTAAAGATATTATTGTTAGTGTTTATGAATTGCAACCAGGGCTTCAGAAACATAAAGCCATGAATATTTCATGAAGATCTTGAGATATTTGGATCTAAGTGTGGTTACCAAAGGCAGCCAACTCTCAAATCCCACTTAGTGGGTTACATGTGGAGAACTTTAGTTGTGGACTGAAATCCTCTTGCCACATAATATATTTCTGAGCTGTCTCCTTTTACAAGTTTGTCAGTGTGTAGTTAAGGAAAGCAATCTCATTTAATTTCAGTCTGGACACAATCTTCTGCCGTGAAGGTTGAGATGGAAGGAAGTGGGGTGTGGGGGTGACGAGGAACTGCTTCGGGCTTTCATTCAATTATCATTTCCACACTTATTGGGCATCTGCTCCACGCTCGAGACCAAATTAGGGTTTGCAAATAAAAATACAAGTAATAGAGGAAAGCTTGTGTCGTCATGTGATAAGGCTTTGGAGCTAGGCTTTCTGGATTTGAATTCTAGATTTGGGTTACTAGGGGCTAGCCTTGAGCATTTATTTGATCCCTGTCATCTGTTTTCTTATCTGCAAAATGGGACGTCACCTAGGCGAGAGATTTGTTTTGAAAATTCGGTGAGAAGAGCAAGTAGAGCTAGATACTGGCACATGGCTTTGTACTCAGTGCATGTTACCTGTGAAGATCCGGTCTCTGTCCTCCAAGACAGTCATCTAAGGGTCACTGTGGGTAAGGAATGAATCACTACAATGTGGTATGGTAACCCAGACCTGCATGGGCCTTTATGAGGGCCCAGGAGACACACAGAAATCAGTCTGGAGGGTTGGTCCAAGTTGGAAAAGGAGGTCAACACCAGGTTTTGAAGAGAATTGCATGCTAAGCCAAGGCCCTGTACTGTAGTCTGTACTGTAGGCTTCTAATCCGAGCTTCAAACTCAGGAGATCTTTGTCCAAGAAAC
The DNA here is from genome assembly GCF_922984935.1 of Meles meles. Lineage (NCBI taxonomy): Eukaryota > Metazoa > Chordata > Mammalia > Carnivora > Mustelidae > Meles > Meles meles. Next base: position 17,647,135 of record NC_060070.1, read on the forward strand.
TCTAATTAGGGTTTTCAACCGGGGACCAACCCTTCTCTTAAGACATGGAAGAACTTAGTTTTACATCTTTAGCTTTTGACCCCTTTAGTCCATCAGAGATTAGGCTTTGTTCTGAGGGATCTCTTTATGTTGTCAAAATTTTAAAAATTAGCTTTATGTTTAACCTATTTTTATCTACCTTCATTAACCATATTTCTCAAATTACTACTTACTCTTTGCATTTTATTCCTATTTTAAAAATTTAATCTCTTTCTTTAGAGAATTTTGGAATTTCTTGGCCCTTATAAAATATGTCTATTTGCCTCACATTCTTCTTCAGGTCTGGCAGGTATTACGGAAGAGAAAGCACTGATTTTAGGAGAGCTGGTTCCAGGGTAGTAGCGGCAATGCATAATGCGGTTTGGTAGAGCGAACTCTGTATGTGGAGGAGGAGGCCTGATTCTTCACTCTATGACCTTGAACTGCCTAATTAACTACTCAAACTCATTTAAAAAACTTTCTAAAATACGGGTATCCCATGGAATAAAGAACATGGAAATAGACAGCATACAGAGTATTCTGAACAATCTAAGCTAAACCTAGTTCATGGTCATGAACAGAACCCACCCTGGGGTTTACAAGAATTTGCTTGGCCCAGGGGGAGTGGGCTCCTACATCACAAATACTTAGTGTTAGCAAAGCGCTGGTACATAGTTGGCAATTAAAATATATCATGTGCATGAGTAGATAAAAGAATGGGATAACCAGAACCTCCACAACTAAAATCACGGCTTCTGGCTTCTCAGCAGGTGGCAAGTTAAACGTTCCCCTAAGAGCGCACTGAAGATTGCCTGGTTTGCTTATACCCAGATTGGCTGGTGCCCAGTGGTCAAGGGGCAGGTTAGGAGGCAGACATGCAGACGTCCAACTGCCTGGCTCCATCATGCAGCGGGAGCCATACAGTAAATGGGAAGAAGGAGCCTGAAACCAAGTCCAAAGATATTCTCCACGTCACGTGGTGCTGAATCTTTCCATGCAAGCTTTCTGAGGAGAAGCACAGGATAGGGTTCCTGATTGATTCACTAGGATACCTGCTTCCAGAATAAGCAAAACCAAATGGATTGATTACATTCATCTTCCTTCAGGACTGAATTTTTAGGAATGCTTTATTGCCATTCTCTTCTCTCAGTGTAGACTCAAAGAAGTTGCGTGTGGTTGGGATCAATAGAGACCAAATTTAGTATGAAGATGGATCATCTCATATAAACCAGATAAAAGACAAATTTTTTATCATCTCAATTTTATCTGTGCTAAGACAAAAATTAAGTCCACGGGAAGCCTGCTGTGGTTGATACCAGTTTGTCGGGCTTGTGACTTAATAATTTGAGGAAACTTGAGTGTCAGCATAGAAAATGCTTTGGCAAATCTTGAACTGAGAAGTTTCCACACTAAGGGCTGGTTCTAGAAGAAGAGCTTCCTGAACCAAAAAGGAAATTTTCAGATCACACAGATTTTAATATTATAGTCTAATTGAGCTACCCTCAGGCTAAGTCCTCATGTAAGGTCCCAAATGACTTACTATGAGCTCTTTTCTCCATTCTGGAGACAGATGTTTTAGATCAGGTTAAAATGACCATTCACTTACTCGTTTTCATCCGGAACTATTTATTGAGTACTTATGTGGCAGGTATTTTCTAGGCTCTGGGGATAATGGAGCAAACAAAACAGAGCAGGTCTCTGTCCCATATTCTAAGTATGATTTCACCCTTAACCTTATTCTGACCCAGAATTCCTGCCTGAATCCTGCAGTTTCCATAACCAGAAGGGCAATATTATGGGTATATAAGGTTAAAGTGGAGCTAAAATATTTCTAAGTATGTAGTTAATCTCCAAAGTTCCAGTAGACTCCAATTGTCCACTTCCATATGGTTGAGCTTGTTTTCCAACTAAATTCCAAAGGCTCGATGACTCTTTGAAACCAATCTCAACTGTCCCATGTCTGGAAAACAGAATTAACAGTCCCATCTCTTAGTTAAATAATTCCTAGTTTGTTTTTTTTTTAACTCTAGAAAACTTTTAAGGTAGAATTTATATGAAATGATCTAGGTGCTTACGTTTAAATATTTTTGCAAAAGCATGGAATGTTTCAAGCTTAGGTTATCGTTGTTTACATCAGAGGAATGACAACAGGGTACTGTCGGCAATGGTAGATCTTTTTTTTTTTTAAAATATTTTATTTATTTATTTGACAGAGAGAGATCACAAGCAGATAGAGAGGCAGGCAGAGAGAGAGAGAGGGAAGCAGGTTCCCTGCTGAGCAGAGAGCCCAATGCGGGACTCGATCCCAAGACCCTGAGATCATGACCTGAGCCAAAGGCAGAGTCTTTAACCCACTGAGCCACCCAGGCACCCAATGGTAGATCTTTTTAAAGACACATTGAAAATACAAATCCTGTTGATGTCTGGACAGACATTTCCCTCAGTTCGGCTGTGAAGAGCCATCTGAGTTTTGTCAGTTGCAGCGTTTCTGTAGCTATCACAACGACGACAACAGCCACGGAATCCTTGTGTTCTTTTAAACATCTGATCAGTAGACCAAAGCTTCAAAGAGCCTTATGAGACTCCTTGTTGCCAAGAAACTTCAAACCTACTTTGGGTTGTGGATCTTCAAACCTTTGCAAACATTCTAATTAATTCTGTGTAAGTATTGTACTCTAGATAGCAATTGTACTGCATAGGTATGATTCCCTTAGAATGACTCCGTGTGTATCGCTTACTCCATCTCCAAGTTGAGAAGCATCTCCTTTGTGAAAATTAAGAAAAAGAACCTCATTTAGAATGGAGTCGGGAGGCCAGTAGGGGGAGCTCTCATCCCCTACCTCCGGTCAATTGCAGATCCAATGGGAAGAGAGGGGCCTTGCTCTGGAAACTAACTTTTTCTTTCTTCTTTCTTTCTTCCTTCCTTCCTTCCTTTCTTTCTTTCTTTCTTTTTTTTTTTTTTTTTGAAAAGTTTAAAGCTTACTTCATATTGGGTAATACAATCATTCTTATGCCATGTATCATTTCTGATTACAACTGTTACGGTTATAGACGAAGGATACCCACAGTGAGGAAAAAGAAAGGCAAAATTCTAAAGATCACACACACACACACACACACACACACGCACGCATACACACACACACACTCTCTCTCTCTCTCTCTCTCTCTTCCTAATTGTCCCATCATGAAGGAAATCCTTCTGTCAGCTTAGGATACATTTCATTTAATTATATAAGGAGTTTTTATATGAAAGAAAATAACTTTTTTTTAATCTCAGTAGGAGGAAGGCATTTGGCTGGGCCACAGCCCAGCCCGTGAGAGACAGTCACATTCAGCCAATGAAAAGCCACTCTATTTAAGCTCTAGTTTACTCCATTGGACTTTTAGTTTCTTTTCTTTTTTCTTTTTTTTTTAAAGTTATTTTTATTAACATATAATGTATTATTTGCTCCAGGGGTACAGGTCTGTGAATCATCAGGCTTACACACTTCACAGCACTCACCATAGCACATACTCTTCTCAGTGTCCATAACCCCACCCCCCTCTCCGTACCTCCCACCCCCCAGCAACCCTCAGTTTGTTTTGTGAGATGAAGAGTCTCTTATGGTTTGTCTCCCTCCCGATCCCATCTTGTTTCATTTTTCCTTTCCCAACCCGCCACAACCCCCGCCCTGCCTCTCAAATGCCTCATATCAGAGAGATCACTTGATAACTAGAGTTTTAGTTTCTAATAGACCCTCCTAACTCCCTCCTTTCCTCTGTAAAATAGTGGTCCTCTCTTTTGATCCCTGGACTGATTACGAGTCTCTTCTATTCCTGAATACACCCACTTTTCCTGGTAAAATAACAGACAGTTTTCTTTTTAAGATTAACACCTTAAAATTTTCAGACTTAAAATTGGCATCCATCTCTTGTCCATCATGTCTTTCATGATTTTTCCCTCCCTTGCTTTTCTGACTTCTTCAGTAAAGCAGAATATGTTGATATCAACTTACTTCACCTTTCCAAGTTTGCCTTTAGTATTACATGATTTGCTTCGTGTGATGGTGATTGCAGCCAGTGGGCTTTTCCCCTCTTTTTTCCTATTTATCATTTATTTTCTGACCAGTGGTCTCAAAAGCAGAACTCTATATATTATTTTAAAATTTTTATTTATTTATTTTAGAGAGAGAGAGATAGTATGTGTGCGTATGCATAAGCAGGGGGAGGCAGAGAGAATCTCAAGCAGACTCTCTGCTAAGCATGGAGCCTGATGTAGGGGTCAATCCCACAACCCATGAGATCGTGACCTGAGCCAAAACCAAGAGTCAGAAGCTTACCGACCCACTGAGCCACCCAGGAGCCGCTCTACCTTCTAACACACCAGAAGCCTCAAAATGGGTGAGAAATTTATCTCAACTGAGATGTGGGATAGGAGAGTTGGCTACTGGAAATATTCATTAGTAACATTATAGAATCAGCACATTCAAAAGAGCAGTGAAAGAAAAGGCGGCCTCAGCAAATGTCACATTCTTTCTTTCAAACTTCCCTTTCTTTGCTCACTCCCTAAATGCTCCTAGATTTTCTGCTCATCTCTAAAGGCACTTCTGCTGGAGTCCTGGGTCCAGTCCTTTGGCTTTAAGTATCACGTCTGTGTAGAGTGAACAGCTGTGCGTGATCGCTGGGCCCCGGGCCGGTTAGTCTCCGCTTGCCCCCAGGCTTTTCTCTGCCCTGCTTTGTGCCACGGGAGGCCAGTTGCCATGGACTGCATCATTCTGACTCCTTGCTGTGGCCTCTGGTTGGATGTAGACAATGGGAGGCCTGGAGGGAAGCGAATTTGGGTAATTACTTCTCTTCCCTTCTCACTGCTGAATGGTGATTCTGGCTTCTGCGCTTGCTGGCCGGCCCCTTCTCTGCCATGGCAGCTCCCAATGGGCTCAGGTAACACGTCACTTCCTCCTCCTGCTCCTTTGTATCTGGAATTAACGCAGCTTCCTTCTGTTGCCGGTTTGTGTGACGCACTCGGTCTTTTGAGTCCCTTCATCTTGCGCACACTTGGAACCCCGACAGAGACAGCTTCTTACTGGGTACCAGGAATCATAGTAAGTGTTAGAGACGCAGTGGCGAACAAAACAGGTAACGTTTTTGTCTTTGCGGAGCTTACATCCTAGTGTGTGGGCCTAGCCAGTAAGCTAGTTAACTAGTAAAAAGAAAATTACTGTTTGTGGTAAAATTTATGATAGCAAGAGTGTGGCTCCAAGGACAGACAGGTGGGGGCTTTGGAGACTGTGCTAATTTAGACATGAAAATCTGTTCCTGTGGAGGTAGCCAATGAGGGACAAAAAAAGAGCCATTTGAAGGACAGGAGAAAACAGTCAGCACACACAAAGGGCCTGAGGCTGGCAAAGATGTGGGTGATACTTAAATCTCCATCAAGTAGAAGGCCTCCTATTTAAACTCTCCTCTTACATCTGAAACTGTTTACAGATACATATTTTCATGTATTGAACTAAGACTGGGATCGTAGCCCCATACCAGGCACTGTTGTAAGTGCTTTATATGATCTCATTTAATCTTCATGAAGATCTTAAAAACAGATGGCAGCTTCTCCACTTTATAGAGGAGGAAGCTGTGGCACAGAAAAGATACGTCCTATGGTCATCTCAGACTTGGTAGATTCGGGACCAATTCCATGACGTCGAATTCTATCAGTCTTATTTGTATCAGTGGAATTCTCATTACATCCGTCCCATGGGGTAGAAACTTTGATTTTGCACTGATTCCCACGTCCCCCCCTCATTCCCTTTATCGGGCAGGAATCCGTGTCAATTATCCCTTCAACACATCTCTTCTATGTGTCACTGTCTTTCCACTCTCAGCGATGTCCTCATGCAAGCCCTTTCCTCCTCCCTGGATCGGTACCTTGCAGCAGCATCCTCCCACTGCTCCCCTGCCTTAGAAGGGGAGAATCTGAAGAAGCTGCTGGATTACTTCTTCCTAAAAAACCAATTCTCCGTGTTTTTCCCCCTTTAAAAAACCACTGTAGTCCTTATAATTCTGACCAAAGGGACAAATCATTAGAGTGCTTTATAGTCTAGCTCTGAGTTCTCTATCCCTAATCTCCTGCTGTTTTTTTTTTCCACGTGGGTATTCTGTAACCGATTTTCTGATTTCTTTACTATTTTCTGCACATCGAGGAGTCAGAAATTCCATGTGTAGCACGGCCCTCAAGTTTCCATTAAGTGAACATGTTAGTTATGGGGTAAAATGTGTTAATTCAGGAATCTCTATTTAGAAGACTCACTTACTATATGTTATAAAGGGATTGTGCACACGTGACTGAAACACGTTTATAAATGTGAGAACTGACTTCCTCTTCTCACATCCACATGCTGATGAAATAACGAGGTAGAGTGTTTTTTTTTTTAATATTTTATTTATTTGACAGAGAGAAATCACAACTAGGCAGAGAGGCAGGCAGAGAGAGAGGAGGAAGCAGGCTCCCCGCGGAGCAGAGAGCCCGACGTGGGGCTCGATCCCAGGACCCTGGGATCATGACCTGAGCCGAAGGCAGAGGCTTTAACCCACTGAGCCACTCAGGCGCCCCGAGGTAGAGTGTTTTAACTGGTCTTGTGCGTGTGCGTGTGCATATGTGTGATCATCTGTCACAATTTCTTTACAGCAGCTCTTTCGCTCAGTTGAATTGTTGTATTCAACTATGAAGAATATATTTAAGGACATTCATTCCATTCATTTAATATTTATTTATTGAGCCACTATTATGTGAAAATCCTGTTTTCAAAGTCACAGAAATATAAAAATGTGATATGCTTTTCCCCCTGAAGGAACTTAGACTCCACCAGCATTCAAAATTAAGCTTATCCCAGGTTAGCGGGAGGGTTCCTGGGGAAGAGTGGAAGGAGGTGTTAGAGGAACCCAGCCAGGCACCTGGGTAGGTAGAAACCACTCATTCATTGATTCACTTACTCAGACTCACCACTTTGTAATGGAGTTTAAGTTTTTTTCTTGATGGTCCAGAGCTGCTCTCTGGCTCTGTGCTTAATCTTCACTTACGCCTCTTAGCATTAAGAAACAGCCAATATTTGTCTGAAATTAAGGATTGAGAAATCAATGTTTTAAAAAAGTGCCTAGTAGCCAGTTTCTCGGGCATTCACTCACGTTCAGTATCACTCCTGTTTCAGTCAATGCAAAAGTTCTAGGATGGATAGTCCTGCCTCAAGATAGAGTCTCTTTGCCCCAATAGGACATGTTCTTGTGTCTGCATAATTTAGTCTAGAATAATGCCCCAGGAATTCTAGTAAGACAGTCTGCGTTTTCTTTTGTCAGTGTCTGCATCTCGGGATAGTCAGGGGAACAAGGGATCTTCAAATTTGAAATCTTTTAGAAGTCATGGGTATGGACTTAGGCACCCCAATTTTGTTTTCTTTTGCGGTCTCTCCATTAATGTGAGTTGTATATATGCGTCTTAGGTTTTTCTCATTGACTAAAACAATAACTATAGGAAAACACACAACCCCTCCCAAATACCAGCCTCAGTTCTCATAGATAATACAGTTTAAGCGAGGGGGGTCTCAAATTCCTGAGGCCAGCCCGGAAAATCAAGTGAGTGTGGGGGCACAGTGTCACAGGGAGAGATAAGGACTGTGATGACCTCTAAATATCACAATTTGTGTTACTACCTGGGAATGAGTCTCCAATGTTCTCAGACCACTGGAATTATGTCTGAGGAGCCAGAAATCCATATTTTTAAAATGAAAATAAATGAATCTTAAGTATTGTGATGGTTAACTGTGTGTCAGCCTGACTGGGCTAAGGGCTGCCCAGATCTCTGGTCTAACATTGTTCTGGGTGTGTCCATGAGGGACGAGATGAACACTTGAATCAGTAGACTGAGTAAGGCAGGTTTCCCTCCCTAATATGAACAGAACAAAAATACGGAGGTAGAGGGAATTCTTCCCGCCTGATGGAGCTGGGACATTGATCTTCCCAAGCCTTTAGAATTCAAGCTAAGAAATTCGCTCTTCCTGGGTCTCAGGCCTGCTGGCTTTCAGACTGGAACTTATGCCATCAGCTCTCCTGGTTCTCAGGCCTTTAGACTTGAACTGCGCCTACACCCTTGGTTCCTCTGGTCTCCAGCTTGTCTCCACAATTGTAGGAGAAGCCAGTTCCTCTTTCTCTCTTTCAATCTCTCTTTTGTCTCTCTGTCTCTGTCTCTCCTCCCCTCTCAGTTCTGTTTTAAAGCAAAATAAAGCAAAGCAACGGCATGAAGTCTTTGTGACAATGCCTGAAGCCCAGTGCCATCATTTCATATGTTGTCTTAAATCCATAAGTCCCCTTACAGGTGCTGTTAGAGAAGCTGGGGATGGTAGTTTCATTATTCCAGTTAGGTAAGTTAAGAGATTTTATTTTAAACCAAACCATATACATTAAAAAAGTTGTTTATCTTCAAGATAGTCTCCTTATAAAACTACGTGTATTTGAATAAGGATGATGCTATTTTTCTTTTCTTTTCTTTCAGTTTTAAAATGTTTATTTATTTATTTATTTTTAAGAGATTTTATTTATTTATTTGACAGAGACAGAAAGAGTGAGAGAGGGAACACAAGCAGAGGGAGTGGGAGAGGGAGAAGCAGGCTCCCTGCTGAGCAGGGAGCCCCATGTGGGGCTCCATCCCAGAACCCTGGGATCATGACCTGACCCAAAGGCAGACACTTAACAGACTGAGCCACCCGGGCACCCCTCCATTTTTCAAATAACAGTTTTTCCTTCCTCTTTCAGAATTGCCTTCTAAAACAATTTCACAAGAAAATTTTCTACAATGTTAATTACTTGCTTTTTGTTTTTGACCAAAAGCATGATTAGTGAAATTAAAATATTTGCCTTTTCAAATAAATTTTGGTTAAAAGGTGAATTTAAATACACCTTTCAAGGGGGGGAGATGTATTAGCACTAATAATATATAGAAGAATGCACCATAGACAGGTTGCTAAAATAGTTTAAGAAATAGTTACATCACTGGAATAAATGGGTGGTATGCCCAGCTGGCTGCCCTGAAGGGGTCCCGGGGAGTGGTTTTGATGTATCTGTTCAGAAGTCAGTTTTGTTTCCACAAAGCAGGGATCATTAACTCATTCAGTCTCAGGGTTGAGAAGAAGACAACAGGAAGTGTGGTGAGTTTAAGGACGAGCCTGTTAAGAGCGGACAACTGCTACTCAGCAACACCCAGATGTTGTCAGGGACACTTCTGCGCCCCATACTGTCCGATCACTACTATTTCAAAATTTGTGGAGAAAGCAAGGGAGTCTGGTTGCTCGGAGGTGACTGGTACCATTGATGGTCAAGTTTCAGTCATGTGGTGGCCCGAACAACAGGGGAGGAATTAAAGACCCTGAGTGCAGATTGTGCATTTGAGAAATTTACCTGGGAAAGGAAGAAAATAAATTAGGATGTTTGCAAGGTCCAGTGGATTTTCTTTAAGTGGATTTAAGGGGGAAAAGAAGGATTTCAAGGGTAGAGTATGAATAGTGTGAGGAGAAAGGAAACAGTGAAGATGTAGAGAGCAGGACTAACTAAGGAAAATGGAGCCAGGGAACTTGGAAAGAATGAAGCCAAGGGCCCAGGAAGAAGAGAAAATTGTGGGAACAAGGAAGAAGATCTCATCCTTTGGTGAAGAGATTTATTGTGTTAGAGCGAGAAGACAAATTATTTGGATAAAAATAGAAAACACACTTATCACATTCGTGCATGCTACTAATCTGCGAGGAGTCACTAACATGATGGATAATAGAGTTAAGATTCAAGAAGTCATATTGGAATGTGGGAGTGATGAATTGAAACAAACAAAATGAAGTTTAGTGGTGATAAATGCAAAATTTTCCCTTTATACTAAAGTAAATCATTTAAAGTACAGAAGGGAGGAGAAAGACTTAATACCACTTCATGTGGAAAGGATTAGCATTTTACTTGATGAAAAGCTTACATACTAATGATGCCAGGAGGGTAACATGATTGCCTTAATGCTAATACAAACCTAGTTTAATGAATTGGAAGAGTATAGGGTCCAGCTCAGGAGAATCTGTAATTTGGTATGTGCAATGTGTTCAACCGAGACAGAGAGAACAGCCCATAACTAGGGCACTAATTAAATAAATGATGATACATTCTCATAATGGAATACTTTGCAGTTATGAAAAAGAATAAAGAAGCTATCTGTGTATTAATTGGGAAAGATTGTTAGGATGTATTGTTAAGCAAAAAAAGGTATATAGTAGTATATATTGCATGCTATTTTTTATGTATAAATAGAGGAATAGAATATATAATTATGTTTGTTTTTGGTTGCAAAACAAAATTCTGAAATAATAAAAAAGAAATTAAAGAACGTGGTAACCCCTGGTAGGCAGAGTAGGAATGGAGTAGGCAGGGACAGGAGAGGAATAAGGTTGTTCCATGTAACCTTTTACATTTATTTTATTTTGACCCCATGAACAAATTGCCAAGTTAAAAATTATTTTTAAAAATGACATGGGAGGATGGTTGAAATTTACAATGGAGAAGTTCAGGGACACTATCCAAAATCATCTTCTTCCTAACGACAATGTTCACATTTACTCTCTCTGTTCTTTTCCACAAGTATCTTCCGTAATACTTGCATGTAGAAGGCTATCAAATATTTACTGGTCAAACAAAGAAATGAATGAATATGTGAATAGATACGACACAAGATCACATCTTTCCTCAAATGTATGAGTGACTCTTGTTTCAAAGAGGAATTAGCCCTGTTTTCAGTTCTACATGATCAAAGTAGAAAGAATGAATGATGTCACAGGAAGGCAGAAAAACCAGTTTGTTCTTTCAAGAAGCATTTTGGAGAGGCCGTTCTGTAACAGGGACTGGGATTATCAAATGGAATAAGAAATGGCTTAAGTTTTCATGAGGTTCACCATTGAGAATCAGGGTGTTAGGTACGAAGATCATGACAGTGATAAGCAAATGGTCACAACGCTGGGGACAGACCGGAAGTTTGGAGAGTGCTGAACCCATGGGGAGGTGTATGTGTGGGTTCGGGGAAGCCAGAGTTAGCTTCCTGAAGAAGGGCAGGCCTGAGCGCAATCTTAAGATGAAGGGGGGAAGGGAAGGGGAGAAAAGAGAGATAATGAGAAGGGAGAGGAACGGCCAGAGCAGGGACTCGGGGCAGAGAAGAGTGGGAATGTGTTGTGAGGAACATCAAGCAGTTCATCCTGGTAGGAGCACGGATGTCAGGCAGCAATGGCAGGATATGTGACGAGAAAGGTATGCCGCCAACCCTGAGTTCAGTAGAAGAATGATGCATCTAACAGGTGCCTCAGCCCAAGAGGGAATGCGCCTTGATGAAGGTTTGCACGTTGGAGCCCAGGCAGGTGACAGGACTACTTATTAGTGCTATAGAAAATGAAAGAGCAGGGGCTCAAAATTTAAAATAGAACCTTGACTTTAAAAGAACTGGATTGCAAGGAAAAAGGAGGGTGGGACCATTACACCTGAATTCCCTGACACAGCAAAATAGGAGATTTTCTTTTCTACAAGTGCAACTTCAGATCACCTCCTCCATTGCCTGCTGGTTAGCCGGGGAAGAGAGGCGCCATGACACCCAGGGGATAGAGAGGAGTCGCCATGATACCAAGCACTGGGGAGAAGGTGGGGCTTGAAGCCAGTAAACCTGAAAATGGCTGTTTGCAAAGGGTGGTAATAACACACATTCGAAAAGGGCTTTTTAGCCAGCAAAGCATTAAACAGCTCTTATTTTGTGGAAGCTCGAATTTTCCCTAAGGACTGTCATATAGTTCTGTCTTATTACAAAGGGGCTGATTTTTGTTGTTCAGTAAGAATAGTAAAGAGACAATCTAAGTATGCTCTAAGGGGTTGGGCCAGATGGTCATTTATGATCCTTTATAGTCCTGAGTTCAGTCACGTGAAGGATTGTTGTTAAAGTCTGCCTTAGGATGATACAGCCTCATATCACTCCTACAGGAAGAATGTCTTGGAGAGGAAGAAAGGTTTTTCTTTGCCTTTGCTCCCCAGAACTTAGCATAGGATCTTGCAACCTAGCAGAGACATTCAAAAAGTTCTTTTAATAAATACATGTGGTAGACGAGGATCGATGTCTTCTATGTTTATACTAATGTCTCACAGTTCTGTGAATCTTTTAACACACAGCACCTTTTATCGAAGCAAAAGCTGAGGAGCTGTGAGATGAGGTAACTTGGCTGAGATCACACAGCTAGTCTCAGTCAGGGATGGAACACACAAGCCTTTCTAACTCCCAAGCTCATGGTCATAGAGTACAGTAATGAGAGATTTATTTGTCTTGCTCTGTGATTCATTCCCTTTCTATGTTTTTTTTTTTTCAGGTTTTAATTATTTTCAAAAGCTACACAAAGGAAACAAGGTGGGATACTTTTCCCTCAAATTAAACCTCAAGGTCCTCATGCTTGTTAAGAAGGACGTTCAGGGGTAGCACGAGCATTTCCCATGGGAAGCCCATGTCTGCTTTAGAGATTTGTCCTGTAATTTGGAGGACTGGTAGAAGCTGACAGTGTAGTGAAAAGGGGACAATCAGCTTCCTGACATGGGAAGAAAGCCTGGGAAGGTCAACTCCCTGGAGCCCCTGGGCGCCAACTGTGGAACAGAGCTAACAACTTCCAGAGGGAGCTGGGGCCAGCCTTTCCTCTCCAGATGGCTCATTGCAGGATGGAGGGCCCCACAGTGGGGGGCTGTGGAAGGAGCTGTCCTGGAGGCAGGGACAAGCACTAACAATGAGGAACCCTTCTGATACCAACTGGGGCACAGCTATCCTTGAAAAGGAAGGATCCAAACTCCTGTCGCCTCCCAGCGGGTAGCTGTCTCTCACACCGCTCAGCGGACTCACCCAGCACTTCCTTTGATGTGAATAGTCACAAATACACTAGAAACGATCTCACATGTGTTTCATTCTTTGGCAAAAGTGATTATACTAATTACTAGCATTTTTGAATGTGTGTCATTATAATCAAACACTTGAGGTGAATACTTTTTTAACCTCCTAAGAGAATCGGTGATACCCTGCACGCGTGGGACTGTATTAATGAAGGTCCAAGAATATAATTTAAGCAATTTTGCTGTCTTCCTCTGATGTATGTTCTTTCCTCTCCACTCACCTGAGTGATGGTTCTTGCAAATTCTGCAGTGATGTCACACTGTAGCCGTCATTTCTGGAACTTCTTGAATTTCTTGAACTCAAACAAATAAGTAGAAAAAGCAAATATAAAACCCACAAAATTGGGTTTCACTCCATATAACTATAAGTGGCTGCACTATATCTTACTTCTACAAATAAAGTCTAAAAATAATGACTTTTCAAGAAATCTTATTTTAGTTTTTCTGAAATTGTAGTTATGATAACGTTCAGTTTAATCTCTTCTCATGTTGCTATCCTTAAAGACCTTGTCACAACTGCTAAGGGATTAAATGTCACCCATTTGGAAACCACTCTTTGACTCAATGTTTCATTCTTTCTAAATTATCAAATGACTATAACATTATATACTTTTAAAAGAGCTTTGACACAGAAGTATTTGTTCGTTAAAATAATTAGTCTCATTTTATAGCTATTGTCTTTGCTCAGGAAGCTGAGTGCCTTGCAGGTTGGCAGGTGGTAGATGGAAACTGGCCTCTGACTTCTTTTTGTCTGGAGCTTCACTCACGGCGCTATCTCCCTTTTCTGAGGGGAGACATTTATCTCAGTTACCAGGAACACGGGCACTGGCCATTTTCCTCCCTATTTCCAGCTGCCTCTTGTACCGCTCTTTAAAACAAGGGGGAGAAGAGGAATGAAGCACTCTAGAGGGGGATGGGCGTAGAGGAGCATCTGGAGGGGTGGGCCTGGACTGATTTCTTCTACCTCCCAGAATATTTTCTGCTCACTGTTGTTCAGGTTGGAAACACCATTTCTCTGAGGGTTGGCTTTTTTGGTTGCTCTAGAAGACATGATAAGGATCGGGAGAAGCTGAAAGATCAAGCAACCCACCTCCTTAAAAAAATTTTTTTTTTAAGATTTTATTTATTTATTTATTTATTTATTTATTTATTTGTTTGACAGAGAGAGATCACAAGTAGGCAGAGAGGCAGGCAGAGAGAGAGGGGGAAACAGGCTCCCTGCTGAGCAGAGGATGCAGGGCTCAATCCAGGACCCTGAGATCATGACCTGAGCTGAAGGCAGAGGCTTTAACCTACTGAGCCATCCAGGAGCCCCTCAAGCAACCCACCTCCTAAATGGAGTGGGGGTGTGACAAGAAAACGTTTCGGAATCCCCTAGAATCCCCTGGGTCTCTCCTCCCATCTTCCCTTCCACTAGCTCTCTTTTGCCTTTTCCTCAGTGTCCGACTCTCTCCCCACACCGAGTCTGTGAATTTCCTGCCCTTTCCGTTTTCTTGTCAATGTCCCCTGGAGCTGGGAGAGAGGATGTGCTTGGCCTCAGGTGGAACAAATGATCCTGGGCTTTGTTTAACAAACACTTAAGAAGTCAAGAGATTAGTGGCCGCCATGTTTTGCCGTGCTTGTCCCTGTCAAGTGATCACACATAGTACCTCCTCCTCTTACCAACGGCTTGTCTGGCGAGTGAGGGCAGGCAGACAGAGTTCTCTCTTTATCTCCGTCCTTGTGTCCACTCGCACCTGCGTCTCCTTCATCTTCCTTTTTATTTCTCGGTCTCCATCTGTGTATATGTGTAGCCCGTCTCTCTCTCTCTCCATCTCCGGCTCATTTGTTTACACTTTCTCTCTCCTTCTTCCAAACATGGAAAAAAGAAAACTACGAGTTCTCTTTTGGTTTTAAATATCTAAATAACAATTTTTTTCCCTTATTTTTCCCAAGGACTTGTAAAACGAGAGTCATGTAGTGACACTTATAAATAACAGGTTGACATAAAAACTTAACATTTAATAAGAAAATCAGAAAGTATAATACCTGGGCTGGGGAGACTGAAAGATGTCTGGCTCCCATTAGACAAAATTCATCTGAGGAGATCCTTAATTATAAAAATCTGGATATCTGGTAGTCACTAAACTTGGGACATTGCCCCCATTTTAATAAACTTTATGTCAAAATTTATGGAAAATGTTCACAATACATAGTGATATTTGTGGGTAAGTATCTGTTATAAATTCAATAGGTAGTAATATGACAGGTCCTCCCATGTGTTTTACTAAAGGAAAATATAAAAAATTTGTGATAGTTAAGCAAGTATGAAAAACCAGGAACAAAATGCCAGATGAGTAGAAAAAACTTCAATAGGAAGTCAACCTGCTATGTGAGTGAGAAAATGACTATTTAGGTTCTTTGCGTGTATGTTTAAGGCAATAATTAGAAGGGGGGAAAAACCCCAAGTACTTAACACTAAAATTCATACTATTAGTTTAAGATTCTCTTAGGGGAGGCTAAGATGAATTACAACTTTGTATTAAAACTATTGTGGCAGGGCGCCTGGGTGGCTCAGTGGATTAAGCCACTGCCTTCGGCTCAGGTCATGATCGCAGGGTCCTGGGATCGAGCCCCACATTGGGCTCTCTGCTCCGCAGGGAGCCTGCTTCCTCCTCTCTCTCTGCCTGCCTCTCTGCCTACTTGTGATCTCTCTCTGTGTCAAATAAATAAATAAAATCTTTAAAAAAAAAAACTATTGTGGCAGAAATTATTAGTTGCCTGCCTAGTATCCACTTGTCCTTTCTTTTTTTCACTAGAAGAACCTCAATATTGGTGAGTAACTATCAACCCAGCTAAAAAATATTCCCCAGCCTCCCCTTAGATATAGGTGTTAGTGAGATATAAACCCAAGTCTTCACCCACGGGGCTTACTCAGCTGTAGATGCCTTTCTTGTGCTTCTGTCTTTTGACTTTGACTTGGAATGCAGACATGATAAATGGAGAACAGTTGACTATCTGTGACCCAGAGGTGGTTTTGAGACCTGGGGGCATGAACATGGTGAGCAGAGAGAAGAGCCTCGTGTACTGATTCCACAATCGAACTTCCACACCAGCCCTATACCGATGCCCTCATCTGCCGTGACACCAGAAACAGAAACATCATCCCACCTATACATCTGTGTGTATATACAAAATTCCGTACATCATTTATATGTAATCGATCCAATCAATTCCCTCAATACCTCTTCCCTGTCCTTCAGCATTCTCAGTCATATCATACTACTCTATCTTTTCTTTGTTTTCTGTATACTTAACCCTTCTTCACGGCTCTATAATTTCTTTTCTATGGTGTTTATTGTCTGTCTCTCTTTGCTAAAATATCAGCTCTGCTAGGGCAGGGATCCCTGTCTCGCTGAGTTATCCTGAGTGCTTAGAACAAGGTCTGGCACATAGTAGTTACTTAGGAAATATTTATTGAATGAATGGAGGTGTTGTTACCTACAAAAAGGCCAGTGAAGTGCTTGGCAACACCTATTAATAAGTTGCAAGCAATAGAGAACATACCCTTCCATGTATACGTGGGCTATCTGTCCTTGGATTTTATGGACAATGTTGCTTATTAAAACTCAAGGAAGCCTAAGAGGATGGGATAAGGACTACAAAATGATGGCTAAAGAGGGCTGGGTGTAAGGGGTCGGCTTAGAAAGAATTAGGATGGTTTAGTTTGGTCAGCCAAACTTAAAGGACATGAAGAGGGATCATTCTACAGATTCCAATCCCAAGTATCAGGGGTTGTCCATTTTAAGGCGATAGAAGTTTCATATAAATGTTATGATACAATGTAAAGATATCAGTGCTATCCATGTAGAACTCATTGCCCTGACTAGCAAATGTATGTCAGCACTGAATCTGGAAAGAAGGTTGGAGCTTGGACACAGAGGGTTCCTCTTGGCTAGGACAGAGGTCACGGTAAAGTCCAACAGGATGTACTGGGTGAGACTGTAGCTGGGTGAGCTCAACAGAACTCCATGGGGCCACTGCAGAGGACAGACAGTGTGCAAAGAACTGGAGATCAGAAACAAGGCTCCAGGCCAGGACAGAACTGGGAAGGGGTGAAGGGAGAGAATGGAGATCTAGATAGGGAAAGGATGCAGGGAGACCCGACCCTGGAACTGAGGTATGAGGCCAGTACCTACTGCCCCTGGGATGTGCTCTTCAAGAACAGGGCCGGCTAGAGCACGGACCATGTCATCATCCCTGCTTTGGGCTTTAACTATTCTCAAGGCTTGAGCAAGGCCGAGCATATAGGTGTGCCGTGGATGGCCCCAAGTCGAGCTCTTGAAGTACCATTGGAGCAGGGAACAGAAAGCATGAAATGGCAGAAAACAAGCTTCAGTGAAAGGCATTTCCTACATCTGAGTCTGTAATTCGTGAACACTTCTGGTTCTTTACCATTTCAAAGAGAAGAGAAAATCTAAATAAGTTGAATCATTTGGGATTCCTAATAAGTAATTTAAGGGAGCTGGGGCGATCTGGACTGTATCAGTGACGTTTTTGGAGCCGATCTCTGTGGAACAATCGTATCTCTCATGAACCTATTTTGGTGTCCCACTTGGAAAAGTACACCCAAGTGGAGAAACAAAGAATCTAATTGAGTTTATCAATTTGTGTTTTTAAGTGAGCTCGTAAAAAAAAACCCCACAAAAAAACAAAACAAAAACTTTTCCCTATAGAGTTATCAGAGCCCCTACTGACACACTTGTTTGTAATTGGACTTCTCCTCTGGCTTACTTTTTACATTTGTATAAGAAGAATTTGAAGAATCACATTGCCCTCGTGCCCATTTTAAGACCAACGTGGCAAAACATTTATCTGCAAAATTATTTCACCGCATGTCCTCAAGTTTTTTTCTATAAATGCCCTGACTTGGCATTTCTTATAGGCCATACGCTAAAGGAAGATATTTTGGCATCAATAAAACATTCCTTTGAGAAACCATAATATGATTGGTTTGTTTGTATGTGCATAGGGACCAATGAATTCATACTCAGAGCACTGGTACGTTTTCAACAATAAATATGTTATCATTAAAAATGGGGATTTTTTTGGGGGGCGCCTGGGTGCCTCAGTGGGTTAAAGCCTCTGCCTTCAGCTCAGGTCATGATTCCAGGGTCCTGGGATCGAGTCCCACATCGGACTTTCAGCTCAGTGGGAGGCCTGTCTCCCCTTCACTCTCTGCCTGCCTCTCTGCCTACTTGTGATCTCTCTGTCAAATAGATAAATAAAATCTTAAAAAAAAATGGGGATTTTTTGACACCTGGGTGCCCGCATTCTGGTTTCTAGGAGTGATTATTTGGTTTGAGGACAGACGTTTCTCTGGTAGGTGGTCCTGCCAATACCTTTCCCCATAGCCTTCATGCGAATAAGGTTAGCCCTACTTGTAAGTCAGTACTGTGGAAAAATCACTACTAGAAAAAGAATGATCCTTTTGCCAGCTGAGGAAACGAATACTTTTTATCCTTTATCTCCCTCTGTTCACGATGGATAAACGCATTAATTCACTGTGTACAAAGGACACACAGTTCAATTATTTACTAGAGGCATAAATTAAATCTTGAACATAGTTCAGGCGGCAGGGCATCTTTCTTTCTTGAAAAAAGTAAAGGGGGGAAAGAAAAGCCTTAGATGCTCCTAATCCTGCCTGTTCATATTACAGTGAACCCATCAAGTTTAATCCATGTCAGCGCTGGACTTTACATTTTCATGTTTGCTTCCTGTTTTTCCACGGATGCTGGCCTGCAGACCAGCCACGGCGCCCGTTTGTTTTTTTGTCTGAACAAATGTCTCCATTCTCACAAAAGGAATTGTGTATTCTTTACCCTTTCTCTTCCAAATGACCTGCCGAAGCTCAGAAGTCATGTTAATGTTTTATGGACAGACAACCCCAGCTGCTTCAGAAAATGGCAGGACCATGTCAATAATTTACATTGCTTTTCTGCTCTACTTTTCCCGGTGTCCGTAAAGATTCAGCGGTGAAAAACCAGACAGCAATAGGGCTTCTAGGCAGTGTATCTGTCTCTAGAGCTTTGTCCACTTCTAATCCTATTTTTCCCCTCTTAAATGAAAAAGTCAAGCCTTTTCTGTTTTCCAGTGCTGGTGGGAACCATCAATCTGTCTGCATACTGGGGGTGATGCTTCAAGTAGATTCTGTGGTTCAACTTTCACACTTGTTTTCACCCATTGGATTTATTCGCTGCGCTTCATAATAAGCAACATATTTTATATTAACTTGCCCATTAAGGATTCCATTCATAAATATCTTGGTTTCTTACGTTGGTGAAAATGTCTTGGCCCAGAGAGGATGCATACTTCTTTTGAGCCAGTTTGATAGTTTCATATAAAATCTGACACATTAGGGGCACCTGGGTGGCTCAGTGGGTTAAGGCCTCTGCCTTCGGCTCAGGTTATGATCCCAGGGTCCTGGGATGAGCCCCACATCGGGCTCTCTGCTCAGCAGGGGGCCTGCTTCCTCCTCTCTCTCTGCCTGCCTCTCTGCCTACTTGTGATCTCTATCTGTCAAATAAATGAATAAAATCTTAAAAAAAATAAAATAAAATCTGACACATTAAGGCCTCATGTATTTTTTAAGATTTAAAAATATTACCATGAGGGGCACCTGGGTGGCTTGTGGGTTAAGTGTCTGCCTTCGGCTCAGGTGTAGAGCTCAGGTTCACGGGATTGAGCCCCACGTCCCGATCCCTGCTCAGTGGGGAGTCTGCTGCTCCTTCTCCCTCTGCCTCCCCTCTGCCCCCCCACCCCCGTTTGTGGGTGTGCGTGTGCTCTCTCTCTTTCTCAAATAAATAAATAAAATCTTTTAAAAAAAGTTATCACTAATTGAACATCATAAAAAATAAATTAACAAAAAAAATTATCAAACAAAATTTGCCTTTGGTTTAAATACAATGCGGTAGAAGGAAATACTTGGCGGTCGGGGGCTCCAACTCAAGTTCTAGCTGTGTCCCTGATCTTTTTTGGAATCAGAGTCAAGGATCTCTGTTTCCTCGTCTGGGAGGCAAGAACTCTGATACTTGCCTGACATCTTCCAGGAGCCGTGAAGATAAAACGAGATGCTGTATGTAAATGTTTCATGAACAGAAGATCCTCTCAACTTTATAAATGACTCTTGAATCGCACATCCGGGGCCTCTATCAACCACCTTTCTGGGCCTTTGTGCTCTGAGTGAGCAGAAGTCCAAGTAGCAGGGCCTATTGGAAGCAACACAACTTCACGGCTTCCGGAAGTGTTAAAATACCTCCCAAACAAGGGTGAACACCGTCTGTTGCAACTTTTTTTGGTCAGAGAGCGTGAAGGGGATTCTGTAAGAGAAACCGTTTCTGCTGGTTTCCTTCCCATAAAAGAATGCCCGACACCAAAGCCTAGTCGCCTTTTTCTAAACTCTCACTCTGAGATATTAAAAGGCACATCATATTTTTGAAGAATCTTAAACTTATAGCTCTTCGGTAAAGATTTTTAAAACAGGAGTATACACTTTTCTTTAGGGATCGGTTTTCAGGGCAGGTTCCCTTCTGTGCAGAATTTAAAGCTTGGAGTTTATAAAACACAAATCTAGCCTCCACTAAGAGGGGAATATTTTCCACTTTGAAGATGTATCCTTGGAGTTTTGCTTCCCATATACATTATTTTTATATATGGCACTAAGTATCTATAACGGAAACAAGTATATAAACTTGAACACGAAAACTCGAATCTTGTGGCGTGTTTAATTGACCCGAACCTCAACGGGTTGTATACAGCAGAGTCTGAGAGATTTCCCAGCGTTATTTCTTATCAGGTTATTATCTCCCTTACTTAATGGGTTATTGCCCGATGTGGGGATGGTAAGTACTGAGGTTTAACTTACATACATCTCGCGTTTATATCTGCCTAATGTTACGGTTCTTTCTGGGCTTTTCTCTCCGTTGATGCAAGAGACTCAATCATGTTTTCATAAGCCACATAACTGCTTGAACAGGAGTTGCTCCATAGACCGATGTACAAGGACCTGTACTGAGTTCCGTCTTGACGGGATGATTTTTTTTTTCCCTAAAAGATTTTCATAATATTTTCCCTTCAGCTGCTCTGATGGCATGACTTAAAGCAATCTAAACTCTTGAGCCTGTTCAGCGTGAATTCATGAGGCGAGGGATTTCACGTCCACAGGTGTCCATTTCCTACCTGTAAAGTGAAGAGCCTGACACGGACAGTTCCCAAGATACCGAAAGTGGATCCCTTTGTCTTTCTCATCACTCAGCTCTGCCAGCAACCCGATGTGTATGCGATCACTCCTACCTCGACTCCCTCACGTGCACTACCCCACACACCATCACAGGGAAATTATGCTATTCTCGTTCTCATTCTATTACGTCTCATTTCCCTGGAATTTCCTTGCGCCTTTGAAGCAGAAATTAGGCAGAAGCAGGAGTGTGGGTGTGTGTGTGTGCGTGCACGCACGTGCATGTGTACGTGTACAGAAATGGAAAGAAAGACGTTTGTAAAAACAGACATTATGTGCAAGGGGACAGAGTTTTCTTATCTAACTGAAGAAAAGGAAATGGGTTTATTGAACCAGCGAAGGGTGATTTGCAGAGCTCCGAGAACTCCCTTATCACCTGCAAATGAGGAAGCTGAGACCTGGGAGACCCACAGTCAGTATCTTGGAGAGGCAGTTACAGAGAATAGGGAAACTATATATAGTTTGGAACTGCGGGGGTGGGGGGCAGGGA
This sequence comes from Meles meles, assembly GCF_922984935.1. Lineage (NCBI taxonomy): Eukaryota > Metazoa > Chordata > Mammalia > Carnivora > Mustelidae > Meles > Meles meles. Next base: position 17,668,875 of record NC_060070.1, read on the forward strand.
GAGGATGTCCTTCTGAGAAGTAAGTGATGCCCGTATCCTTCCTTACTCCAAGGAAATGATTTTATTAGCTCAACCTAAATAATGTTACTAAGTAGATGCAAACGCCATAACTTGTGTTTAACATTTTAAATAAGGAAATACGTGATTAGGAGTGGAGTTTCTTATATTTCACTGATGGTCAATGTTCACCCCTGTAGTCCGTGCTGATGTCTCGCCGCACCACCCTCCCGCTCACATTTCGGTGGAGAGGGAAGCAGCCCTGGCAGTCATCACAGGGATGTTTATCTTCCAGGATGTGGATGCCAAATCTCTTGTGCTGCAGTGTTCCAACTGTTCTCTCTCAATTTTGATCTTGGCTTAAGAAAGGACCACCCCCCCGTCTGCCACTTGCAGAAAACAGCGAACCGCTTACCAGGGCTACAGGTCACCAGCCCGCAGACATTACCACTGTCTTGAACTGGGAATGAGCCATAAAAGTAATTTCACATTTCAACTAATGGAAAATAACCTATTGTTTAATTTTCTATGTTGTAATTTACTAAAGGCAGGCAAGCAAGAGGCTTTGCCTTCCCAGAGGGAAGCAGAAGGGGTCGAGTTACCAATTTGAGTAGCTTGTTATAACTTTAGAAAATTAAACCTAGATGAAGGATATTAATGGCTTCACTCAGAGAAAAATACAACAGGGCATAAATACTAGGTACTGAGGGCTTCTCGAGTGCTAAAGCACGTAGTTGTGACATCTCCCTCTTGAAGGAAGCTGGGCACTAAGAAATGTGCTATGCGTTTGGCAGGAAGTCGCTGGCTCAGTCACCGAGCGGTTTGGTCCCAGCTGTGAGCTGATTGATGGCACCGCATCAGAGAACACTCTTAGGGGAGCTGTTTACCCCCATCTTCCATCTGGAGCTGCTGGGACATAGTTCACTGTGATGATGGCTACTGAATGAGCTGCACTGGCAGGACCTCCTTGACAAGGAAGGATGGTGGCTGGGGAACCGGCCCAGAATCAAAGGATGTCAGGGAAATGAATGGAGCTAAGCGCCAAAGAGCCAACTCTTCTCAAATACGATGGGGTGGCAATTCCAAAGGAAAGACGGCGCACAGCTTTCAAAACTACGAGATGGGGAAATATTATGTTCCTTTGTTCTGTCCCTTGGAGGTTGCTTTCTAGAGATTTATTTCAGATCAAGGGAACATGCTACTTATGACTGAAATGTAATGACTTCGTTGACAGCTACCTATTGTTTATAATGTATCTGACCACCTTCGATGATCAGTTTAGGGCAGGCATCCAGCATTTATCCAGGCACATTAACAACCAGGATAAGAGGTGCAGGTTTTCTAGGAGTCTGCAATTATTATGTATTAGATACAGGCAAAGGAGGTATCTATAGCTCTATAATTTAAAATATATTTTCCCCTGTGTTATGGGGGATCATCCAGAAAGGTCTGTAAGAATACTATCGAAAAGACAGTCCCCAAAAGCACCTGCGAGAGCTGGCCATATGCAAACACACAGTCCACCAACCACAGATGTAGCCGGAGTGAGTGCTAAGTATTGCAGGAGCGAGAGGCTGCTGTGGCAGGGGGGTGTGGGGTGGGGGTGGTGGAGTGTCGGTACAGAGTAGGGGGGGACACGTCTGGGAAAGAAGCCTGCAAGAGAGTGTTTAGAAAACCTCCCTGGAGGAGGGTTGTAACCAAAGCTTGAAACGAGCAAGCGATGTGATTTTCTATTTTGCTTGTTTCAGGGGGAGGTTTACTCTGGATGGGTATGTATTCCGCTTTGGCATTCTAGTTTTGCATGGTGTTATTACATCGCCTCCACTTTTCATAATGAAATCCATCTCCTTCTCCACAGGGACAGGTACAGAGCATGCGGTGGGGACATCCCAGAGATGAAAAATGTATGACTTTCAGGAAGAGTGACCCCTTAAGCAAGATGCTGAGTTGGGTTAGAATTGGGGCAGTCTGTCTGGTGCAATAAACTTTGTGAGGCTTACTTGTCATTCCAGAGAAGAAATTCTTGCTGGCCTTGAGACCAAAGTGATACTTGAGTTGCATTGAGTTGCTTAAGATTGCGGCTGGGAAGAGGTCTGAAGGAGGAGAAGGTCAAGTTGTGAGAACACGGATGATGCATCTGTGCCCTTGGTTTTAATGCAAGCAAGGAGGGAACCAATCTGAGAGAACATTCTTGTTGGGCAGCACCTTCTTCTACAAAAGTCTTGTTCCTTTTGTTACATGGAGTTCAAGAACTGATTCTGTGATTCCTACTATCCTGGGCATGCCATGTTTTATCACTTTGTTCCCCATTTTTGCACAAAGCAAATGTAATATTTTCATTTTTTGCAATAAACTTCATTTCTTAAACTATGCTGGTTAGATCAAAGTTAAGTGCTTTTTGGGAGTAAAATGGCAACATCGGCCATATTTGCTTTATGGGCAATATTTCTAAAGGTCTGCAGTCTGCACTGATAGACATGAAGATTCTCATTAACTGAGGCAAGTACAAACAGGCTAGAAATAATTAACACCTGAAAATCAGTAGAAGGCACCAACCAAGCACTTAACTTGTATCCATTGCTTTGTATTTGCTGGCTCTTTAATCTCTCCGCAATCTCCTCAGTAGGGATTAGTATGAATTGAATCACTTGCCTGAGGTTGTGTAGTGAATGGTAGATTGATTTGCAGGGATTTGCACTCAGCTCTCTGACTGGACCCCCCTCCCCCATTCCCATTACTCAATTTTGCTTGGATTTTTACTACACTTGATTATCTAGAGTTTGAGATTCTCATACCCTTGACATCCTCGCAGCTTCTTGTTAGTTACCGGCTCCAGGGAAAATAAAAGAAGGCAGAATATAAAATTTATTAATCTTTTCCCGTAGTACAGCTTCTGTAAAAACTTTTGCTAATGAGGAAATTGAAAAAAAGTCCTGAAATTAGAAGTGTGGTGAATAACTGTAATTTCGGGGCACCTGGGTGGCTCAGTGGGTTAAAACCTCTGCCTTTGGCTCGGGTCATGATCCGGGAGTTCTGGGATCGAGCCCGCATCTGGCTCTCTGCTCAGCAGGGAGCCTGTTTCCTCCTCTCTCTGCCTGCGTCTCTGTCTACTTGTGATCTCTGTCTGTCAAATAAATAAAGTCTTTAAAAAAAACCTGTAATTTCAATTTTTAAAATTCTCTTTCTGATCTAGAGAATTGTGACTCAAAAGCAAGAGTCAGTATGAAAAACCTATGCACTTGAAGTCAACATTTTAAGGGAATGGAGATTTTCCATTTTTCCTCATGTTCTCATGAAGTGTGACCAGCATTATTTTATTAGCTACAAATATGACTAGCTATATTAAACAGTATTCTAAGGCACTTCGCTCAAGTTACAATGCTTTTTAACTTTTTTATTATAATAATTTTACTCAAAATTTGGTATTTATTAAATAAAATTTTTATTATGCCCTAATTGAAATACAATTGACCTATTAGTTTCAGATGTACAACATAGTGATTCTACAAGAATATATGTTATGAAATGCTCACGACAATAAGTATACTTTGTCACTAAACAAAGTTATTAAAATATTATTGACTATACTCCCTATGCTGTGCTTTTCATTACTATGACGTATTTTATTTTATAACTGGAAGTTTGCATCTCTCAATCCCCTTCACCTGTTTTGCCCATCCCTCAACCCCCTCCCTTCTGGCAACCACCAATTTGTTCTATGAGTCTGTTTTTTATTTGTGTTTTAGAATACACACGTAAATGGAATCATATAGTATTTGTTTTTTTCTGTCTGACTTACTTCACTTAGTATAATATCCTCTAGATCCATCCATGTCACTGGGAATGACAAGATTTCATTCTTTTTTATGGCTGAGTAATATTTCATCACACACAGATACGTACACACACACCCCCACTCCCACACCTTTATCCATTCATATACTGACGAACACTTAGGTTGCTTCCCTATCTCAAATACTATAATCAAATGGTTCAAGTTACACTGAAATTATCCTTTTTAAATGAGCTGCTGTTTCAATTAGTAAATGCCTTCTGAAAAATTTATGAAAAAGTATTTCTTCAGAAAGATTATGGAAGACTTTAAATTTTGAGTCTATTTAGTATATTTGAGTCAGATATTGCTGTGGGGTAAATTGTGTTACCTCAAAATATATGTTCATGTACTAACTCCTAGTACATGTGAATGTGACTTTTTTGGGAGACCATGTTATTGCACATGTAATGAAATGAAGATGAAGTCATGCTGGATTAGAGCAGCCCCTAATTCAATGATGATTATTCTTTTTAAAAAAAAAGTTGAGGGAGGTATCAAACAATTTACCTTGGTTCTTGGGCATCAGTTAACATCAGCAGAGTAAGAAGTAGTGGGTTGTATTACTGTTATGAACCAGTGTGTGGTCCTATCTCTGGGAAGACAGGAATTTGTTGGGAAAAGGAATGGTGGGCACATATCAACAAGGAGACACACTTTTTTCTAAGATTTTGAGTCCCTGCCCTTCACCAGCTTAACTCATACTTTTCCATTTGTAACTGGGAAAAAGGCCCTTCAGTTGAATGTCTGTTCGGCAATTAAACAAAAAACTACAAACAAAACTCAAAGAAAACTATTAAAAAGGACACAGCCATAAAAATCATTTAGGAAACCAAACACCAATAGAGTATTATATATACTTGGTGCTTTTGCATACGTAATCTTGTTAATCCTTCAGTAAACTCCATTAGTTATAAAGGTCATGGACAATTTCCCCAATTTTTCTGTCAAGGGAACAGCATCAGGGATGTTTAACGACTTGACTGAGGCTACATGGCTTCTCATTTGCAGGATAAGAATCTAAACTTCTAAGCCAAGTCTTCTGACCATTGCCTCTCTTACACTACATGGCATTGGGATGAACTGTCCACTCATCTAGAATATAAAACGTGTTACAGAACACATCCAGACTGAAGTAAAACTCAGTGGAAAAGGTGTAGAAGTGGTTTCTTACCTATAGTCTAGAAGCTTGACTCTGCGGAGTCAGATCAGGTCTATGGAATTCAGACATTTTTACGAATCAACTTGAGTACTTTACAAAAGGATCTGAACCTACATTCAACTAAGGAGAAGTGGAAATAATCAACAGAAATATAAAGTGAACAAACTTGCGGTAGGTTCTGATATCATCAGTCTTTAGTGTTTCACTCAGAAAGTTCTGATAATTTGTCACTGGTGGCTGAGACTTGTCTGCAGCTGGTCCTGCGGTACTCCAGGGAATTCTGCTCCTGGCAGCGTGGTCGGCACTGTCCCAGGGCATCTGACTAAGTTTCAGTATTGACTTTTGCAATGGACCCAACTACAGAGAACTGAGTCCTAGGTTTTGAGCAAAGGACTCCCACAACGGTGACAAACACAATGGCATCATGCATTTATTCTCTGTCATGCCCTAAATTGTGTAGTTTATGTTCACAGATGTCCTTCAACCCTTTAGCCAAGATAGAATGACTTACAGACCCTCTTCTCTTCTCTTCTCAGTTTATCTCTGTATTCTCTTATATCCTAACCAAAGAAAGCTCACCTGGGATTTTTGCCCTAGCAAAGATGTATTGACATACAAAAATACCTCCCTTTCTTCTTTTCTTTCTCGTTTTCACATAGACTTTTTGGCTTAGTCGTGCTTTTAATAGACTTTTTCTTGCTTTTACTTTGACTATGTCTCTGCAGGAAGGATGTTTCTGGTCACTGCAGTCAGGCTGTACTGGGAAAACTATCTCTGGGGGCTCTAAGTGGGTCATTACAGCCAAGGAAGAAGTTCTTTTGCCATTCGGAAGTCAGTTTGCTTTTTAATGTATTTTATAGGATTCTAAGTCCATCTTAGACACTCAATTTCTATTTTTTATTCAGTTTTCCACTAAGACTATATTTGCCATTAAAGAACTTTTTTGTTCTTAAGAAATGTCTAAATTTCCAAAATGCCATGCTTTACAATTAAAGATGAAGTAGAAAGCAAGACATCCCTTTCCTCCCCCCTCCTCAAAATGGTAGCGGGAGAGTGCCCACTAGAGGGTGTCATTGAGCTGTAATGACGTGATACGGCCTGCTCCCACAGAGCATTTGTTGCTTGGCGCTCTCGCCTCTCTAGAATGCACAACGTGGGTTGTTCTGCTTGCAGGGGATGGAGCAGTGATGTTTCACAGGTATTCCTAAGCTCCTAAGGGTCCAAATGGAAAAAAAAGAGAGGGGTTTTGCATATCTTTAAATTTTTTTTTTTTTAAAGATTTTATTTATTTATTTGACAGAGAGATCACAAGTAGATAGAGAGGCAGGCAGAGAAAGAGAGAGAGGGAAGCAGGCTCGCTGCTGAGCAGAGCGCCCGATGCAGGACTCGATCCCAGGACCCTGAGATCATGACCTGAGCCGAAGGCAGCGGCTTAACCCACTGAGCCACCCAGGCGCCCTGCATATCTTTAAATTTGATGAACAAACTCTGAAGATAAATCATTGTTCACAAACAAGCCCCCCCCCCCGGCCCCGCCCCAGACACACATACACAGACACACACTCTAAAACAAAACTTCGCAGAAACCTAAAGGTACTTGGCTTTGGTAGAGATAATGTTTTCTCTGAAACTCAATGAACTTAACACCTGAAGTTTCGTTTCAGTCACACAGACAGTCACACACACACACACAGAATGAAACATTTCCCTGAGCTTTACTGTGTGTTAGTCACTCTACATCACTGGTTTTGAGTGTAGAGATTCCGGTCTAGATGAGAAGCAGTGTCAGATCAGACTGACCCTCATGGGCACCGAGATGCCCTATAAACATTATCACAGGCTCTTTAAAGGCTCGCATTCAAGATGCCAGTTAGTTATTTTTCTCTTGATCTTTGAGGGCTGTTGGATGTTATAATGATTCAGCGTCAATGCCGATGTGTATGTGTTAGCCTGCTTCCTTTCATTAGATTTTCAAATAAAAGGAAGTCAGCTGCTGTTCTTAACAAAGGTGTCATTTCTGCTCACCACGGCTTTTGCATCATCAGTGTAAATACTAATATAGTGAAAAAGGCAAATAGATTCGTGTCTTTATTTAAATAGACCTTGTGAGTTTCCTGCCAGTGTCAGAGAACACTTGGGGTCAGTGGACCACACGTTGCCCGGATTCAAAACCCTTTCTTGAGACCTAGACCCATCCGTGCAGTGTTCTACTAGATATCCTCGAGGCACTGTGAACTCAAGAATCCCAACTGGGTAGTGGCCACATTTTCTTCCCTTCTGCCAAGCTGCTTCTCTTTCATTCTCCAAGTCACTTGATCAGAGACCTACGAATCATCCTTTTTTGTTTGTTTGTTTTGTTTTGGTTTTTGTTTTTGTTTTTTGGGGGGGCATATATCTTGAGTTTATTCTGAAGTTTGATAATTTGCAACGTAGACCAATATCCATATAGGATTCTCTTTGTAGTAGGAATGGAAGATTATGCTTTTTGTACAAGGGTCTTTTCTCCATCCTCTCCCTTTTCAAACTGAGAATTTCTTATTGGACAGGCTGGCTCAGTCAGAAGAACATCTGACTCTTGATCTCAGGGTAATGAGTTTCAGCCCCACATTTCGTATAAAGATTACTTAAACAAACATCCTTGATTTTTATTACCCTTTAACCTCTTTGTGCTAATTAGTCACCAAATCCAGTTTTTCAAATATACTTCCCGTCCAACCTTATCAAGATTGTGTTAGTTCTGGGGCACCTGGGTGGCTCAGTGGGCTAAAGCCTCTGTCTTCGGCTCAGGTCATGATCTCAGGGTCCTGGGATCGAGCCCTGCATCAGGCTCTCTGCTCTGCGGGGAGCCTGCTTCCTTCTCTCTCTCTGCCTGCCTCTCTGCCTAGTTGTGATTTCTCTCTGTCAAGTAAATAAAATTAAAAAAAAAAAAAAAAAGTAAAGCTAGATAATGCAAACATGACCTTGGCTCTTTGGGTTAGAATAAAACATTGGAAAACGATTTTTTAAATAAAAATACTACATTGGGCTGTAAAGATAGTTGGCTCACATAGCCTGGCATATAGCAAGTTTTTCATAAAGATTTTAAAAATCAGCTCTACTTCCAAAGCCCTCAACATTTTACTGTAAGCATTAGGTGATATAGTCTTTAACTTACTCTCTGTTTTATTCCCAAGGCATAGCACAATGTCTGAAACATAGTTGATGATTAGTAGTTATTGGCTTAATGATGAAGAGTTTAAACTCTATTATCTATAAACATAGACTTTCTTAGTTCTACTACCTTTCACATTTCAGTGTCTTAACTCTTGAAGATGCTACTAATTACAGATGAAAAATATACCATAGTAGTTTAAAATACATTATCTAAACTGTAAAAAAAGATTAACCTCAATCAACCTCAACCCTCAAGCTGGCAAAGCCGTAGTTCATTTTTAAAAACATATTTCTTCTGAAGTCTTAAAGGAACAGAAGTCTTAATCTGCCTATGGGTGGGCCTGAGGGTGTGGCAGTGGGCAAAGTCCCTGAAAACTTCTGAAATTATTCACCATACCCAGTGTACTTTTTTTTTTTTTTTTTTTGTAGTAAGGGTAGGGAGGAGAGGATCCATTGCTTTTGTCAGATTCTCAAAAGAGATTTGTGGCCCAGACAAGTAATAACTGCTGTTACAGAAGATGGCAAGCATCATAGTACCGGGGGTCACCGGGTTCCAGCAAAACTACAGGGATGTATCTTTCAGCAGGGAAAATTTTTGGAAGATGTCAAATCACACAATGAAGGCAATTGTCCTATACTTAGGACTGAACTTTGAAAATAAATTATCTGAAGTCCATGACCTTGAACTCAAGTACCTGACCCCCTGAACAAGAGCCAATAAATAAAGTCATTGAGTCACAGTCCTGGTTTTATTCATGCTTCTTCAGTGTCCCCTGGGTCTGCTGCCAACACTGCCCACAGATCCTGTCATGATCATAACCTTGAGTTTCATTTCTTTGGTGTAAGTCTCCTGACTTTTTCTCTCATTCTTTACATGTTCTCAATGTGAAGCCTTTTATTTTTTATTTTTAGAATAGAAATCAGAATAGATCTAAAAGCGGAACATCGTGGCTTCCCCTTTTTAAAAAGCCTGAGTAGAAAAAAAGGAGCTGTTCTGTGACCTTCTGACATCTTTTGAAAACATGTTTGTTACCAGAGGTTTTTTATGATGTTCCTTTTGAACTTAGAATTGACTATGTGGATAGTTCAGTTGAAACTTAGTAAAATACTGTAAGATTCCCTTGGATGAAATACAGAGTCTCAATGTAAGATCACAGCCAGAGGGGACAGGAATCTGTAAAAAGCCTAGAAACAATGAGGAGAATTCCCAAACTACCCAGAGTGGAAGTTTCACCTGGTGCCTTTGATCTGAAGTTTTATATGCATTGTTTGGCGGCATGATCTGAGTTAGGATCTGGGATCCAGTCCCTTCTCTATTGGGTGACTGTATGTCTCCACTTGCCCCAGACAATTCCAGTTTATACCCACTGCCCTGCAATCTTGGTGGTTCCTTTTGCACTCTCAAAAGTACCTCAGTTCGGACATGCCCTCTATGGCTAACAATGCGGAGTCTACTGATGTCTCTAGAATCAGGCACTGGTTAAAACCAAAAGTGAGCCATGGAGACGGCATTATGCTCTTTTTTGTAGAGGCACAGAATCTTAGCCTAGGGGAAATGCCATAGATGGTGTTGCCTTAAGATTCAGCATTATATTGGAGACACGAAGCATGACCGCACAGAATAACCTGACCTCATCATTCAGTGTGTTTTTGGTGGACAGCCCTTGGCTCAGTGGTCTGTGCAACAGGGTTATGATCAGGATCTTGTCAACAGAAAATGGAGAAATGCCTCGATGGATACTATGGTTGGCCTTTTTTCATGTGATGTATTTCATTACCATGTGTGTGAAAGTTTGCTGAATTAGCCCACATGAACTGAATCCCTGATAAGGATGTGAGGTTACGAGGGGATACCCCTGGTGCTCTGGGCCCTGTAACTGATAAGGAGCGTGTTTTAATCTGGTTTTCCATTTTTTCCTATGTGTAGCTTTTGTAAATAAAAAGTAGAATCCTCTATTGAAATGCATCAAAAAGTAAGGATTGCCAAACACTTTAAAAATAAGGCAGGCATTGGGGTGCCTGGGTGGCTCAGTGGGTTAAGCCTCTGCTTTCAGCTCAGGTCATGATTCCAGGGTCCTGGGATCGAGCCCCACATCAGGCTCTCTGCTCAGTGGGGAGCCTGCTTCCCCCTCTCTCTCTGCCTGCTGCTCTGCCTCCTTGTGATCTCTCTCTCTCTCTCTCTCTCTGTCAAATAATAAAAAAAAAAAAAATACACACATTTAAAAAAAATAAGGCAGGCATTGAAATAGGTTAATGAGAACAGTAGCCTTTGTCTGGTTTGGTGCCTTTCTTTCTGACTCTTTACTGTGGAGATTTCTGGTCATTTCCTTCTCCACTTATGGCTTCAACAGAGACATTTTGGGCTTTGTTTCTTTCTTGGCTGCTCATCTGTTGGTCTCTGTTGGAGTACGTGTAGCTCTGGTGTGTGAGTGTCCTTTGTTCCGCTTCTCCCTGTGGCTATGCTTGTCCCTCAGTTACTCCTGCTGCATGAGGCAGACAAGTAGGTGAGAAAGGATGTGGCTCCTTTGATGGTCTAAGACCCACTTTATGCGTTTCTTTGTTTCCCTCTGAAACTAGAAACAAAAAGGACACTTCATTTCAGTGGAACTCTGTGTCTCAGGATATCAGGCAAATTTTACTCGCCCCTTTTTAAAAAAACATTTTTGAAGAAATATCTCTAGACCCTCATGTGTGTGTGTGTGTGTGTGTGTGTGTGTGTGTGTTACTGTCTGTCACTGGAATTCACGTACACTAAAATTTAGGTTCTAGCAATAAATCTTAGTCACAGACTTTTCAGAAACAAACTACTTTCTGACACAGAGCTTCTGGTTATAGGACTAGATTTTTAAAATAGCTTTTAAAATGGTTTGACTTAAATATGAGTTTTGAACAGATTGAATGCAGTTTTCTTGTGTGTATACTTCATACCCTACCGATAGCCAGGAATATATTCCTTTCTTCTCTTTTGCTGTGGCCCTGCTCTTTCATTCTCTGCAATACGTAACAGCTGTAAAGCCCCTGACTTAGCATTATCCTCATAGGCAAAGTGTTTCAGGAATAGAAGAATCTTCAGGAAAAGAACAGTTAAATGTGGGATCTATTGAACGATACTTAGTTACATGTGTTCTTTTTTTTTTTTTTAAGATTTTATTTATTTATTTGACAGATAGAGATCACAAGTAGGCAGAAAGGCAGGCAGAGAGAGGCGTGGAAGCAGGCTCCCTGCTGAGCAGAGAGCCTGACATGGGGCTCGATCCCAGGACCCTGGGATCATGACCTGAGCCGAAAGCAGAGACTTTAACCCACTGAGCCACCCAGGCACCCCTACACGTGTTCTTTTAATGAAAGATGGGTTAATGTACATTGAGAAACGCTAAGAAGCGGAGAGACCCTACGCACGTTTCCCTCGTGTATTTGCCCATAGGAATCTTGTCCATGGGATATTTCTCTGGATTTGAATATTTCATGAGAACAGAGGCCCTGGGTAGGGATTTGGGGAAACACCCTGTGTTTGTTCTATGGAGAGAAAACAGATGTGGTTGCGTACCTGGGCTACCCTGCCTGTATCAGAATGGGACTGTGTGTGTCCATGCATGCATATATGTATCGGTAGTAAACGCCTGGCCGTGGGAGGCACTGTTCTGTCGGCACCCTATCTGTATGTGTGGATTGATGCCCGCGTGAAGGATGTGTCTGCCACCCCACGGGGTGGGGATGTCGGTGGGTGTAGACGAATATACTTTATGTCGGTAGTTCCTGTGTAAGACAAGGTGAGAATCAGTTTTCAGCATGACTGGTTTCAGGCCAGCAGAAGATGGTGGTTGGCATTCGGCCAAGATGACTATTTCCTTACCAAATTACATCTACAGATAGGCCGGCATAAAGAACGTGCATTTGAAAAATTGCAAGAAAGTTAACTGTGAGCTTAGAGTAGAGATTGGAGCTGGGTTGAAGGGAACATGTGTAATGGGAGAGCCAGGGCCTCCAGCACCACGGGGAACAGCAGCTTCACGGCTTCAAGTACGTGAGATTTGCATAGGCTGGCGCATAATCAGTCTTCTTTCTGCATTCCCTTTTGCTTAGATCGGGGCGATGACACACCAATTATCACTGGTCAAATCACTTAGCGTTCCAATTACCATTCACTCCAATGTGGGTGCTTTTGATCTGAGCGCCTAGATCAGAGGGTAACTTGGAAAAGGATGTTTGGCTAATGGCTAAGGGCTCTCCCCTACGCCTCCTTCTGATAACAACGCTGCCCTCATTGTATGCTTTTGTCCGGGAATAAAAATACAGAATTTCTTCCAAGGCGAAGCAAGTAAGTTATTTGACACAGGGATCCCAGGACCTTATCTCCGGTGAGATCTCCGTGTCCTCCTGTATTTAGAACTTCTTCGGGTCGATGACAGATTATATAATCACGACCGAATCCCGGGAGGAATGCTTCCTAGATTGTCACCGGTTTAAAAGCAGATCCATGTCATGAAGGAGGCCGAGTTAAAGGGACCTGAGTGGAAGCCGACAGGTCGTGAAGGTGAATTAGCTGCTCTGGTGTCAGTGGGTGCAAATCAGCGCGGGGGATGCGGTGACCGGGAAGGAAAGGTCTCTTCGGGGTTAGCTGCTGGGCCAATTAGGTGCTAATGGCGGCAGAGAACTCTTCTTTTGGTGGCACAAGAGGCCCGCTGAGATCAGTGTCAGTGGGATTGCAGAGATGAGCATCTGGTCCCGGTGTGGAAACAATGGATGCGTTTTAACCTTCTCCTTTCACACCGTGTTACAAAAACACAGGAGCCTTTGCTGGTCCGTGGAAGTTTAACTTGCCTAAGGACCTCTGCCTTCATTAAAAACAAAACGTGTCACCTTTTCCTTGTTTTATCTTTGTGTGTTTTCCTTCTTTTATTTTATCTTATTCAGCAACATGCCATTCAGATGCGCCCTTGAAAGGTTTGCTCTATAGTGTGATGTGGGTTTTGAACTCTATTTTCCCATCCCTCCACCCTTAGGATATTGGATGTCAGTTCTTCTAGGAAATAGTCTGTGCTCTAATCGCAAAGAAATATTGTAGATGTGATTAAAATTTGGTAACTCTATTTTAAAATCACACATTTTTAAAGGCAGATTAATTATTTTACCTTTTTCAATTAATGTCTTACATGTTACTCAAATAAAACCAGAAATGACGATGCCATAAACCAATTCCACAACAAAACACGATCTCTAAAGTAAAATGTGTGTTGTGTTTCCCATATGCTAAGATTTATGAGCGTTTAGAGTCCCGAGAGGTTTGCTTTTAAGTAAAGCCCTGGCCAAGGGGGTAAACCCTTTCTACCTTGAATTTCTTTATCTACTGAATATCTTTTGCTTTTGCCCCATCTTGGCACTCGGCATTACAGAAAGGAATCTGACAAGGACATTGATCTGATAAGAAGTAACAGGAGGTATGAAATTGACATTATTGTGATTGTTAAAAAGGACCAAAAAGAAGACAATGCTTGGGTAAGAGGAATGAATCAAACCCCTGCCCTTCCCCTCACCCCCATTTACACACGTGACACAGACAGAAATAGGTCCTGTTGCAGTGGGAGGGCGTGGCCCTTCCTGCCACCTTTTATCAATTCCAGGAGCCCACAGCCTACTCCATGTCTTCATTCTGGGCACATTTTTGTAGCATTTAGAAAAGAATATTTCTTTCCTCTTGGAAGCTCATAAAACATTTGGTAAACATGAGACATCTTTTTGTTTAACTGGGTGGAGATGGTTTAAAAAAATTCAAATTCTTCACAAATGACTATCAAGCAATCTATGGAAACATTGTCGAAGGGGGCAAAGCTGCAGGCCTCTTCAGAAAGGGTTCTTCTCCGCTGTTTTTCTGCGAGGCCCCATTTACCTGTGTTCCATATGTTGCCTCTGAAGAAGCCAAAGAAGCTATATTCTCACTTCAACGGGAAAGCAAGAACGTTAGTCATTCTCTAAACTTTGTCCTAGGCCCCAGACACCTGATAAAACCTAAAGAAGAGCCAGATCCCAAATACGTTGCAGGACGGTAGCCTCAAACAAAGCTTGGCTAACTCTGGAGTCCATACCCCAAACTTCGGTAATTTATAAAATAACTTCTATTCACCCGACACTCACCTTTGATTGGACCCTGCCCTAATTTCCCAAAGAACACCTACTCTAGACCCGTTTTCTTTATAAATCCCTAACCCCAAGCAATGACAAGACTCATTCTCCTCTCCTTTCTGAGTCTCCCAGACTTCTCATCTGCTCTTCTCTGTCTGTCACTCACCCTCTGCAATAAACTGTTTCCACTTTCTCTGGCTGGTGTTTGATTGTTATCCTGCCAGAAGCCAAGGACCCTCCCCTGGGTTCTGTGACCCAACCAGCCTGCATCGCTGTCGTCTCATACAGTCCTTTGTAGCATTCCCAGGAGAATGTGTATTATTACAGATTGCATTCTAAAAAATAATAATTTCAATGAAAAAAAGAGGGAGAGAGCTAAGTGCTTTAGACCTACTGTAAGGAAGTTACGTTTTCTTTCGGAAATTTCACGAACGAGGGGCTTCTAAAGAGCTCTAAGGGAAAGCTCTGAGCCCCAAACATTAGGGAGTAAATCCAACATTCAGTCACATCCATTTCTGCTCAAGAGTGAAGATCTTCCAGTCACTTTTTAAATTTATTGATTGATTGGTCTTTTTATTGAAGTGTCCTTGACGCACAATGTTACATTAGTTTCAGGTGTACGACACAAGGATTCGACAAATCTCTGTATAACGCTGTGCTCACCGCAAGCGCAGCTACCATCTGTCACCATACAAGCCCTCACAGTTCTGTGTCTTCCACTGCTGTGAAGACCAAAGTACAAATCACCTCAAATTCAGCAGCCCCATTGTAGCAGAACTTTTTCTTAGCTCTGGCCTGAGCCAAACCGCATTCTAATCTATTGTGGTTAGCATAATGCCACACATCCCTAATTAATCTCTTCTGTTGTATCTAGTCCTTGTTATGAAAATTTAAGCCTGTAGAGAGAGACATCTGGATTTTTTTTTCTTTTTTCTTTTTTTGAAAGGAGAAGCAAGTTTTCATGACAGACAACATGTGGTAAGTTGGGTCATTCCAGGAGATACAATCAGGGCTTGGCAAAGACGGCAGAAGGGATTGGCAGACTCCACGCCAGAAACTGCTAGTCTGTGTGTTCTGGAAGGGGAAACTGTCGATCTCCTGCATTTCTGCTCTTGCTTTCAAGGGCGCTGTCGAGAGGAGAGCGTGTGGACTTTTCCCGAAGCTTGGTGAGGAGCATCCAGAGAGCACAACGAGGAAAAGGAGAGCAAATAATAGAGAAGGGAGACATTGGGAGGAGAAATAGGGATGACCAGAGGTCTGGGAAAAAGAAATATCCTCAAAGCAAGTTGTCATTTCCTGTATGTATTGTGGTGAAGACTTTGGGGAGCTCTTGTACTCAACACGTCGCTTACTGTCTTCGGATGCTTACTCTTTTCTGTGCTTTTGACAATTTCATCTTGAACTTCCCGTCGTCTTTGTTGCTGGGAGCTGCCGGGCCCCCTCTGTGCTGGTCAACACACAGTCTGTTGCCGTTGTCACTTGCTCGTCATCTTCCTGAGCACTGCCATGGGCATTCACATCTTGTCAGCCTCGTCACTCCTCAGCACCTATCAACATTACACTTGTCACCTCCTTGATAGACGCTTTTAGAAATTGGTTAACATTTCACTTTTGCTTTAAACCATGTAAGAGCATCACCTTATGGACCAGGTAGAAAAAAAACTGAATTCAGAGATTAGGAAACAGGGAAAACGAAGATCACTGGAAATAAAATTTTGCCATGAAAGTGAGAAGCTTGAAGATTATTAAAACCAAACTGGATAGATGAAAAGTGACCCCAACTTATCCTTCCATAAAATTATTATCTTGGGTGTCTATAGTCCACTGTATACGATCAAGTCATATAGCTCTGTTGAAAGCATTGTCCATCTACCCAGAAGACAGAAAGTTAAGTATGAACAGGGATCGCCTCGGGGTGACAAAATTATAGGCAATTTTGTTGTTTTTAGAAATATTTCTTTCAGTTCCAAATTTTCCACTCTATGAGCATTGAAAGATACTACTCTATTGTTATAAAAGAAGTACTTCTATAATCCTAAGAAGTTGAAGAAACAAAGCTTATAAAGAAGTATACACACAGTGCAATTTTGTCACATGCTATCATCATATTTTGTCATCCGTATCACTACTCAGTGCTCTTGGCAGAGTTGGGGGAGAGGAATAACACAGCAGTAAACTCTTCTGTGACTAGCCTAAATGCATCTTTTTGCCAAGGATGGTGCCACTGTAATATTTTTTGAGGACCATCAATTTTCCTCCTTCCACAACTTGCTATTGACTAGATTGTTATCCCCTCCAGGCCAATAATGAGTTCATTTATTTTCACTTTATTTTCACACTGATGCAGTGTGTAAGATACATAGAACAAGTATTGTTAAGTAATTTAATGGATGATTTGAAGCCTTTGAATAACTTTTTAGGATTCTGGCAGTCTAGAGCACTTTTATAAAAGGAATCTGTATACTTGAGCTAATGTGAGTCACAGATTTTATAGTGTCTGCGCAGAATTTGTCACCATCTGGATATCATATGTTTAACCTGGATGTTTGTTGTTTGCTTTTCCTTTCCCGCCCAAGCCAAGTAGAAATCAAGTAAAAAGTGAGGTCCCAAGATGTCAGGGACATCTTTTTTTTAATGTGACAATTTTGTGGCTCCTCTGTCCCCAATGGTGCCTACGAGGTATGCAATAAAAGTTCTTTGGATAAATGAATAGAGCATCTTTCTCTAAGTTATAACTGTAAGGAATCTGTGCAGCAAAAATAATTGGCATATATAAATTGTACAGTAAAGGAGATAAAAATCATTCACAGTTCAGTTACCCAGAAAGGATCACCATTAAACATTTAGTGTGTTTCTTTCTGAGGTTTTCCGATGTATGTAATATAAAAAAGAGATTATAATTATAAAAAATGAATGATTATATATACATATACAGTTATATAACCTATTTTCTCCCATTTTAAATATGAGCTGGACATCCTCAGTTGCAATGGCTGTGTTAGGAGTTGGTTGGACAGTTAGGTAGTCAAGGCCAGGGTCCCCAACCAGAAAACAGGGAGCCAGGACAGCTAAGATAAAACGGCACTAACATCCTGCTTTGCAGTTTAGACAGGATCACACTAGCTTTCTGTTTTTGCAGACTTTGCAAAAGTGACTTCTACAAAGCATCTAAAATAAGACAATTACCACAAGGTATTTGTCCCTGTCACTGGTAAGGGGCATTTAAGACACAAGCCCCAGATGTCAGCAAAAGAAAGACCATCAGAACAGAGACATGAACCTAATAGGTAGACAGGTACATGACCAAAGCCCTGATTGGCATGACTCAGCACACCCTGATTGTTTAAGATGGTTCTGCAAAAGAGCTCATAAAATCCCCTAAACTTAGAAACTCCAGGGGCGACCCTCTTGGGCCCCTCTCCCTCTCTGGGAACTTTGCTTTAAAGCCCACCACCCTGCATCTAGTTTACCTCTTCATTCTTCCAAGTGGCGGGACTAAGACTCGGGGCACTAACGGTAGCGAGTTCCTGCAACAGCTGACAATATTTCACGACAATGTTTTCAAAGTCTGCAACACGGGTTTGTGTTTTATGGAAAGAGCAGAAGCTTTGGGATCAGTCCAGTTTTGAACTTTGGCTCTTCTATTTACTACCTGTGTAATCTTGGGTAGACGACCACCATTTCTGTAGTTTTGGGGTGTAGAAGAAAGAAGAAAGGAACGCTAGAGAAACAAGGAAGAAGAAAAAGGAGACAGTCCTGCAAAGGCAGGAGACGGAAGGCTGGCAGCTGGATGCCGGTGGATTTCAGCACCACACCTGGCTCTTGCCTTGCAGGGTCTTTCTCCTCTGCCCAACACCTCCAGCCCCAGAAGGGGTGACTTTCTATTCAGTCTCAAAGCCTTCTGGGCTCTCAGCTTTCATAGTCAATAATACACACATCACAGATACAGTTTTTTTTTTTTTTAAGATTTTATTTATTTATTTGACAGAGAGAGATCACAAGTAGTCAGAGAGGCAGGCAGAGAAAGAGGGGAAGGCAGGCTCCCTGCTGAGCAGAGAGCCTGATGCAGGGCTCTATCCCAGGACCCTGGGATCATGACCTGAGCCAAAGGCAGAGGCTTTAACCCACTGAACCACCCAGGCACCCCCAAAGATACAGTTTTAAACACAATCATCTTTCTTGATCTGTGTCTTCAGAGGGTTCTGGTGTTGATATCTCACCACACCAGCCTTGTGCTGAGATTAGGAGGTAACATTGTCAGCAAAGAGTGATTTATGTTCCCCCCTAAAGGAATGCCTTTTTTTTTTTTTTTGCACCAGTTGCTTTTCTGCCTTAGTCATTCATATTCTTGAAGGAGTTCATTATAAGCTATTTCATTTGTCAATAGCTTAATCATTTCCTTCTTGTCTTCTCTCTTCTCTTAAAACCTTGAACACTTAGGACCACATGTAATTTTAGAATGTGTTTTTCTAGGGCATTAACTAGCAGGCCATTTCTTTGGAGATATATACACTTCCTGTAAGTATAGCTAATAGTGGTGATCTGTACCGTGTAATTTTTTTTTTTTTTTTTAAGAGCTCAACCCTTCCCCTCTCCTCCACCTTAGTCCAATCCCCAAAATATCCCTCTTGAGTCTGAGTCATTATAATTTAGGATCCTTTCTGAATATTCTTTCCTTGAGATAAATGTTATCTTAATCAAATAAGTATCTACCATCCTGGTGCCCAGATACATTTTAGAGCCATTACTGTTTGAATGACTCATCAAGAAGCAAGTTATTAAAGTAGACCTTTTATTTTAGGGTCTATTTTATATTCAGAGGTCTCACTGAAGTTCTTTCCTGATTAAGGTATTAGGTGGTAACACCCTCTCAAAATAGTTTGTGCAGGGAAAATCTTAGGATGACATTCTGCTTGTGCAACTGCTTCACACAGATTGAAAGTTCTTCCCCACAAAATGCCTTCACTCTTCCAGTGGAAGCCACGTGCCAAGGCTCTAAAAGGTTAATGTTTTATTTGGCAGAAAACATAGATCCAACGCTAGGACTTTCACAATTGAAGCTTTCTCTCTTTTGGCTCCTTTGTTTTGGCTCCATTTTCAGGAAAGGAGGGTTCTTCCCAAGAGGTGACAAACTGACACAATGGCCACCAGTGGCCCCAGGTTGATATCCTACCAATGGAATAGTGATTCCAACGGAGAGAGAAGACGTCTTTCTCACAAGCTCCTATAACAGTTTTGGACCTACATCTCATTGGTTTAGCCTGAGTGGTATGATAAACGCACAGAGACACACAGACATAGACGCACAGACACGTAGACGCACGCACACAGACCCCAAATCACCAGATTGCCTGCTGGTCAAAGAGAGGCTCATGACTCAAGCTCAGCCAACCAGTTTCTTTCCTAGGAACCTGAATCATTTTGTGGAGACACACAAGACAAAGGTAGGAAATGATTTGGGATGATTTCGTCTTGATGATGTGTTTTTGGAGTAGTGTTGTTGGTGTCTGGAGCCGATGGCCAAGAAAGTGTTCTAGAGATGTCTTTGGAGCAAAAAGTTGGTTTTATTAAAGCACAGGGACAGGACCTGTGGACAGAAAGAGCTGCAGCACAGCCCCACAATTGTGAGGCAACTGATTATATACTTTGGGCTTGAGGGTAGTAAGATAAGGGAAGTTCCAAAAGGACCTTCATATGCTAAAGAAAACCTACAGGATCCTGGAGGTCTTGCTGTTAGCAAACTAAGGTAGTTTTTCCCTCTAGCCAGACACAAATATTAATGAGACAATTGGGAGCTTCCTGGAAGAATGTTGTACTTTACCTGCCTCAAGTATTTGTCAGTGGGCTGCAGGTTATAATGAAGTTTAATTTTATCTACCTTTCCTTCTGCCTTTGTCTCCCACATCAATGGCACCCCAAAGATGGCCCTTTGGTTCCAGTTCCTTCTAATAGCTGAAGGGCTGCTTGGTGGCAGTCTTCCGGTGTGCTCTGGACAATTATGTTAAGTGAAAACAGAACATTTTCAAATTCAGACAGCCAGTGGCCTTCCACTACAGCAAAAAATTGTGAAAAATACGTATCTTTTTTTTTTTTTTTTAAAGTAGGGTCCACACTCAGCGCAGAGCCTAATGTGGGCTTGATCTCACAGACCTGAGCAGATATCAAGAGTTGGATGCCTAGCCCACTGAGCCATAGGCATCCCTATAGTGTTTAAAGTAGGAGAATGAACTCACAAAATTTCATTAGATATGCTGACAAAATCTTTTCAAGACTAATTGTTTTTAGGACTTGGGACCTAGACTGAGAAGCTACCATTATTTTTCTGGGCCAGATTTAGAACATTTGTATCAAATTCAAATCAATGTTTATTTAATTAAAAATTAAATAATTATTACAGAGAAAATGTCTTAGATTTTAAATATATGCTCCAAAGCATAATCAAACCAATTTCCATTAAAATGGGATGATACTGGGATAAAGTATAATTCATTACAATGTATTTGTATTTCTAGATCCCTGGTTTTAAATTGATTAAGATGGAAGCTAAATGTCTGCCCACTCTGCTAACATTCACATACAACCAAACCCACCTGAAGGGTCATTACAAAAAACGATGGTATGCAGGAGAAAAATAACCCCGAACAGAGGTTGTTAGAATATTAGTATGACACAAAATAGAAAGTGGAAGTCAAGATGACCAATTCTCTTGCAAAGGAAATACCAAATTGTTCTATGCCATTTTAAAATTTATTCTTCAGTCTGATTGCTTCTTTCTGGGATGTTCATGCACCATCAAACATTGAGCACCGAATTGCTATACTCAGTCAGATGTATTATATTCTGTTGTCAGCTGAGCAGGAAGGCTTGATACGCTTCCCCCAATGGCACTGGGAAAGGTGAGGACGATCCCATCATCTTTCGGTAGTCTGTTATGTCTTACCTTCATAGATCAGTTCAAAGTCTTTTAGAGATTACTTCCAAAACTTCCAGTACAAAATCATATATATTTATTATTCTCAGCATATAGTAGGACTCTGCATTTTATTTTTAGTTCAGTTTAACATTATTTGAGTATCTGATATGGGCATTGTACTAGGAGCTGGAGATGGAAACACGAGGCAGATACCCCTGCACTTTGGTGCATGATTTTAGTTGATATTTTTTTATACGATTTTTTAAAAAGATTTTATTTATTTATTTGACAGACAGAGATCACAAGTAGGCAGAGAGGCAGGCAGAGAGAGAGAGAGAAGGAAGCAGGCTCCCTGTGGAACAGAGGGTCTGATTCAGAACTCGATCCCAGGACCCTGAGATCATTACCTGAGCCGAAGGCAAAGGCTTAACCCACTGAGCCACCCAGGTGCCCTATTTTAGTTGATACTTATTGGACTTTTTGGGTATGAGTTGCCTTTTCTTTTCTTTTTTCCTTTTAAAGATTTATGTATTTATTTATTTGAGAGAGACTGAAATACAGGCAGATTCCCAAGATTCCCAAGCAGACTCCACACGTGGGGAGCCCCATGTGGGGCTCGATCCTATGACCCTGGGTTGGAGGTTTAACCAATGCAAGGGCCCCTTGAGTTGCCTTCTCAAGTAAAGATGTTTAGTAGACAGTTTGCACCTATAGCTCTGGAACTCAGAAGCGAATTCTGAGAAGCAGATGTGGAGCTGAGAGTTTTCTGCCTTTCCATGTGGGTGCCATTGGAAACCCTCGATGTTACTGAGATTGTCTGTAGAGATCATTCACGTAAGAAAAAAGGAGAATGGAGAGCAGGATATAGGCAAATTGACACTGGGCTGGAGGGGTAAGAGCCGTTGGAGGGACTGAGGCAGGGCCAGGAGAGAGTGGTGTCTGCCTGTGTGCGACTGGAGACCTTTGCTGACTGCTGGATCGCTTGGTTGGAACATCCCCTCCTCTGGGGCTGAAAAACAGGGTGAGCAACAAGCAATCTTGTGAATGTTTCAGCAGAAAGGCGGCTAATAGGACAGGAAGTTTCCATTTCTGGGGAAATCCTACTCTTAACATGCAAATAAGCAAAAGACCCCCTTTTCCCTCTGGCTCACTTCTGTTTTCCGTGCTCTGCCTCTCGTCTCACCCTTTCTGAGAACATCTGTCACAACTAACACAACTGTTCAGGTACAGAGGAAGCACAGCTCCTTGGAAAGAAAGATAATATTTTTTAAAATTATTTTCAATGCTAAAGACTTTGTAGAGCTCATTTACTGAAAACACATTGTTCTGATTTTGTAGGAATCTAGCGTTCCTCCATGGTTCATGGTTCCTTGACTGGATTATACAGAAGATCTCATCTCTTTCCTCTACGTGCCCTTGGCAGCCCTGGATGGAGATGAGATATGAGGAACGTCTCCTTCACTGCCTCTGAGGAAAAGTTCTTCCCTATCCTAAACTCTCCCCAGAGCTTCTCTCCATGGCTGAGGATGTAAACTTTCTTACCGATTTGGAAGTCAGAGCAATGACCAGTTATGTCATCTTTATTTTCCATGCTATATGGATGACTCCGAACCAGAGACAGTTTAAATACATAAACGGACAAGTGAGAGTGGTTTGACCATGCACTCAGTGGTAACAATGACACAGACTACACATTATAGAATGGAACATAGTCCCATCAGCACACATACTCTCTCTGTGTAGAATCAGAGCTTGTTGTTTTATTGGTATCACTAAACCAAATCTGGACTTCAGCCTCAAAAGTGTTTGAAT
The DNA here is from genome assembly GCF_922984935.1 of Meles meles. Taxonomy (NCBI): domain Eukaryota; kingdom Metazoa; phylum Chordata; class Mammalia; order Carnivora; family Mustelidae; genus Meles; species Meles meles. Next base: position 17,691,864 of record NC_060070.1, read on the forward strand.
TCATTTCCATATTGACTCTAGTGCTATGAAAGCTGTCTGTAATCTTCGCGAAAAGAGCACTTTGATATAAGGTAAATGTCATCTATGAGCATAAACTGCTTTTTTTTTTTTCCTTCCTTGGGTTTAATTTAGGAGGTGAGAGTAAACCACAAAATAAGAAAATACCTGGGAAAGGCTGTAGGGTCAATTTTAGGAAAAAGATTCCTTTCACAATATAAAAACATTTTTCGTTTGTGAGGACTATTGAATCTGTGTCGTTCTCTGCAGATTAGGTACGCTTTCAACCTGGGATGGGAATCTTGAGAGGTAGGATTGGCAGATGATCCTTCTTGTTTACCATCACTGAGCAAACGAACACAATACTGCTTGGTGTCTTTGAAAGACTAGCATGCATATTTACACTATAATTATTAAGGATTTGTTTCTTGTGGTTTTTCTACAACGATGGGTTTGCAATTCTCCACAAGGTGTAAAAAAAAGAAAAAAAAAAAGAAAAAAATTAGCCTGAAACTAAAGAATAAGGACAGAATAATGTTTAAAGCAGTTTTCACTTGCAAAATGTTGATGTTGTTTATGACTTTAGATGTCTGGATGTTATGAGAAATCTGGTTTCTCAAGTATCTATTTTTCACTTTCCCTCTTATTCCTTTTTCACTTTTTTTCTACTTAAATATGTGACTTCTTGCTTGTCCGCAGTGTTGGGACTGCCATGTTTCTCCCATCACTGCATAAAGAGGCCATGTTGTAATACAGTCAGTGCTCATGGGCTCTTTGGCGGGGCGGGGGATGGGGCAGGGGATGGGGGGATAGGGATGCTAGGATGCTGTGAAAACTAGACAAGCGGAAGACTCTGGCTGCATCCGCAGCATTCAAAGGTACCTCCAGTTTAAAGATTGAGTTCAGATGTATCACACCAGTGACATCAACAACCGTGGTCTACTGGCTCATCTAGGGCTCCTCTCCAAGAACTCTCCCATTAAGTATTTCATTTCATTGTTACCAACGCTTCCTCTGACTACAGATGAGAAGCTGTTCTTACTTGAACATTTCTTTTAGGATTATGATTCACCAGTTTTACTTTCCCAAATCCAATTTTAAATGATTATTGTACAAGTATTCCTGTTGGCTTAAGACCGTTTTACCCACACCTTACGCACCTTGCTTCAAAAATGGATAAAATCTGAAAAACAACCAGAGGGTTTTGAAGGGGCGGGGGGGGGGGGGGTGGGAGGTTGAGGAACCAGGTGGAGGGTAATAGGGAGGGCACGTACTGCATGGAGCACTGGGTGTGATGCCAAAACAATGAACACTGTTATGCTGTATATAAACAAATAACGAATAAAAAAAAAAAATTCACATTTAAAAAAAAAATGGATAAAATCTGTGCTAGACGTTCCCTCCACCTACTAGCCCGTTGAATGTATTGGCTTAACTAGTGACAGTTTGGGGGACTCTAAAATAATTTTTAACTCGGTGTTCTCCTTTGCATACCATTCCTATGGTCAAGTTTTGTAAAGAGTTGCTTAGGAAAGAACAGAAGTTCAGATGATATAAAAAGAATATGTACATTCAATTTCCTCATTTGAATAGCTTAGCAAGTAGGATGACCCATTGGGGTCTCATTTACTGGTGGTGCTCAATAAGCATCCCGATGAATTGAGCAGTGATTCTGCCGCAGGGCCCAGTCCCATTAGCTGTCACAGGTTAAAGGGAATGGAACCAGCCACTGGATAAGGCAGCAAACACCCTCAAGGTCCCAACTCCAACGCCGTTATTGATTCAGCAGGTGGCTCATCTTTCTACAGTTCACTATCTTTAACCAGCATTCCAGTCCAATATTTTTAGGTAACACATCTTTCCTTTGCTTTTTTCCCCTCAGGGTACGAAGACGATCTGTTTCCATTGTAATTTAATCTGTCTGCGTTGGTACTATCCTGAAAAAATTAGATGTGAAAGGAAATACTGTAACACTTGAGGTGAGTGCTGGTATGTTTGCGTATTTGATGGGGGGCCTCCCCTGTATTCGCCAGTGGTATGACTAACTGGTACGGTTGCTGCCTTTTTGTCTAGCTGATCATTTGATGGAATTTTCTTTCTCTTTTGAACTTTGCCTGTGCTTGTAATCTGTCATGTAAACGGAATCCTAGAGAAGAATGGAAATTCAGAGTTCACTTAGTTCAAAACCTCGGTTCCAGGGGCGCCTGGGTGGCTCAGTGGTTTGAAGCCTCTGCCTTCGGCTCAGGTCATGATACCAGGGTCCTGGACTGAGCCCTGCATCGGGCTCTCTGCTCAGTGGGGAGCCTGCTTCCTCCCCCCGCCCTGCCGCCTACTTGTGATCTCTGTCAAATAAATAAAAATAAAAATCTTAAAAAAAAAACAAACAAAAAACCCACAAAACCTCGGTTCCTAAGAAAGAATTCCCTCTACGTTTTTGAAAACGTTCTCTGTGCTCTATTGAGTACTTCCAGCATGCTAATCCTCATTTCCTCCGGGGGCGGTGAATTTCATGGTTATATATTCCTTCTTATTATGAGCCAAAGTCTCCTAAATCTTTCCCCTATTCCCACCCCATTGCTCCCAGTTTGGCGCTCTAACACATGCAGAATAGGCTCATTTTATCTCTCAGGCGACAACTATTTCAGAGATTTGAAATTAGCTCTATTTAGACTCATCTTCAGTTAGGATATCAATAATTCTTACAATCGTTCTTCTCACTTCATAGTTTTCAATCTATAAAAATCCAGGTTCTTTTCTAATATTCATAGGGTTTCTCTCATACTCATTAATCCTCTCCTGTATAGTTTGAGCACACTTATCTACTCCAATTCTCAGTGTTGTTCTCGGGAGAGTCTCCACATCTTGTATTTCTTAAAATTCATTTGAGGGTCTAGCATGGATTATGTCTCTACACATCAGTGAACTCAAAATAAATACTTTTTTTTTAAAGAAAGTATTAAAAGAGTATTACTAAAATAGAATTGCTAACTTTCTAAATCAGTGAATTGTCTGAAGCAATTAGTTGTTTGCGCATTTGCTGAAATGTATCTTCACAGTAGGTCCATAGGCTTAGAGAGTTGAAAAAGAACTTGGAAATTTATCCAGTCTAGTCCTGCTGTCACCAGGGCCTGGCATTTGCTGGAAACCTTGCTTTCATGGAAGGTAATTGAATCCCTATGGGTTTAATGGGATTCTTTCTCTTTATTCTAATTTCACCAGGTATACAATTTCAGAGTAATGAGGATCAAGTTATATCAAAGTTGTTAGGATTCTCTGTCTCCTTATTAGACTACTATTACTTTTCTAACTTGTCATGGTTTATTTACATTATCAGGCTTAACCTTCTATTCTTTTTTCTGATTTGGAACTGAAGCACGTGCATGGTTAGATTAAGTATCCAAGGTCAAATAGCTATAAAGGGGTTGAAGATGGGGGATGTTATCTTTGTATGTTATGTTATCTTTGAATTTCCAGCACCACATTATGCTTATCTCGCCATATATGTTTGTTGTCTCATACACTAATGTCTCAACAAATGTTCATCAAAGAAAAAAATTTATTTGTTTGCGTTAAAATTAGATTAAATTTGTATTTATATTATAGTTATTTATGTATTGAACCTAAAAGGTCAAGTAGTTTTATGAGGCACATCATGAAAAAGTATTTGCTCTCTCACTCACCCTTCCCTATCCCTAATGATGAATTTCAGGGACAATTTTCTATATTTTGCCTGCAGTTTCTGACACTTATCCCCAACTTACTAAAAAGAAAAACTATGTTTATTTTGTAATTTTTAATGTTGGATTTGACTTCTTACTGTGGAAGGTAAGGACTTAGCTTTCTTCCCTCCCTCCCCTACATACATGGATTCACTCTCCCTCTCGCACTCTTCTGGGATAGATACAGCACAACTTCTACTGATTCATATTTAGCGGTTACTCTACCATGATGATGTGAACATTTTTTGCACCTGAGCCACATATTAAACTAATAAATAGGGTTTCCTATCTCGCACAATACTTTTGGCTTTCTAGGAGTTAAGAATTTTCTTCCACTTAAAAAATGTTCCGTTTTGGTTTACTATGTATCACCAACTCATCCCTAAACTCTATGATAGAACTTGAGGTCCCTGCAAATACTGTCAAATATATGAAATGACACATTTTTTTCCCCCAAGAAATATTCTCCCAGACAGTTTTAACTTCTTGCTCCTGTCTGAACTATTTCTGTCTAGACTTGCTGATGAGTTTCGTTTAAGAACCTTCTCCTATTGTCATTCTGGGGATTCTCCTGTGTCCTCTCTTGTGTTGACTGTCCTGCTTCCTAGACTGATGTCCAACTTTTTTCTTGGTTTATGCTTTCGCTTTCCTGGAGCAGAGTCCTCAGAGAGAGTACGTGGGAAGTTAAAATTTCAAATTAATTATTTGAAAGTACTTTTATCTTCTCCTTTCTATTGGAAGATAGCTAGGTTATATATTACATTTCAAATTGAAATTGAGTTTAAAATTAGAACTTTGAAGACACTGTTCTCTTGCTTTGTAGTTTCCAGAACTGTTGTGGAGAAATATTGTTCTTTTTATGTGAACAGATTATTTTTTCCTTAGGAAGCATTTAGCAGCTTGTCTTTGTCTCCACTGCTCTGAAATTTCATGATGATTTCTTTTGTTATTGTCACATTCCATCCCTCATGCTGGGAATTTGATAGATCCGACCCCCCTCCTTTTTTTTGAGAAAGAGAGAGAAGTGGGAGGGGACAGAGGGAGAAAAGGAATCTCAAGCAGTCTCCACACTGTGGAGCCTGACATGGGGCTGGATCTCATTACCCTGAAATCATGACCTGAGCTGAAATCAGGAGTTGGTCACTTAACCGACTGAGTCACACAGGTGCCCCCGATAGATCTTTTTAATGTACAGTTCTCCATTCAGTAAAGTTTTCTTAGAATTTTTCTTTGATAATTTTGTTTATTATGCTTTATCTTTGTTTTTAGAACTCCTTTAATTGCATGCTAGATTTCTTAACTTAATTCTATGTTTTCTTTTCTTATATTTACCCTTTCTCTTCTTTCTGGGAAATTTTCTTAACTCTAATATTAATGATATTTTAAAAATTGTTTAATTTTAATTTCCTAAAGTTCTTTTGTATTTTCTGATTGGCTCTTTTTAATAATTCTATTCTTGTTTTATGAATGGAATATCTTCTATTATCTCTCTGTGGATATTCTTCTAGTTTTAAAAACAGTTTTTTTTCCTCTTTCCTGCAATGTCTCTTATTCTTCACGTTTTTTCCATATATATATATATATTCCATATATATATATATATGCCATATATATATATATATATATATATATATATATATATATATGGGCAAAGGGAGAAGCAGGCTTCCTGCTGAGCAGGGAACCCGACATGGGGCTCAATCCTGGGACCTTGCGATCATGACCTGAGCCTAAGGCAGAGGTTTAACATCTGAGCCACCCAGGAGCCCCTCCTATATGTATTTTAACTTGACACACATTATAAATTTTCCCTAATATAAATTTCCCTAAATTGATAATGATCCTGGCTGTTCCTTCATTTTCAAGATTAAAGAGCTAAAAAGCTGATTTGTGCAATTATGTACGTTGGTTTTTCAGTGGGTAGCCTTCTTTGTAAGACAGATGATCCAAATGGGGCATTTTGTTTTGGTTCTCTAAATGGTCAGTACTTGTGGGGAGTTTTCTTGGACTGCTCTTTCTCTTAGAAATCCTCCAGTCATCTGCTAGGGTGAATGAAGCACCTCCCTGTTTGATATTCTTTCTTTAATGCCCCTCTTTTAGGACAGTGTCCTCTGAAAAGCTGAGTCTGATAAATCTAATAATCCTTAGCAAAAAGCCTCTCTCCAAGAGAGAAATCCTAAGTCTTCAGCTGGAGCAGAAAGAGAACTAATTGTGTAGATATGAAAGATGGAGGATTTCTAAAGGTCTAAGTACTTCTGATTGTAGACTTCCAACCAAGTTAGTTTAGAGCCCATATTGTAGCCAGCATCAGAGGTAACTACCACCTTTCACTTTATCCCTTTTGGGGTTCTGGGATGTGAATCAATCTGGCCAGGTCAGAAATGTGCTGGGTGAGGAAAAAGACTGGGGGGCACTCTGAAGACCATTGTGGGCCCAATCACTCCTTGGCATTTGACTAAGATCAAGTGAAGACGATTCTGGGTCCAGAGAATAGCTTGTGCAGTGTGTCATCAAATATTCTTTTATACATTCATTTTTATTGGCCTCACAGTATTTCATTGTTATAACCAAAGCTATAATGAACATCTTTTCATGGTAACTTTGCATATTTTTTTTTCCTTTAAGGTAAATTTCCAGAAGTGGAAAATCTAGGTCAAATCCTATATAACATTTTAATACCTGTGATAATCCAATGAATGCATTAAAGTTTTCTTTCCTGCTAGATGGCCTTGCCATGTCTCATCTTAAACAGTGGTCTGAATTCTTCAGAGAGAAGAGAGAAAGTGAAAAGAAATATAAATAGCTCAATTAATAAGTACTTAAAAGGAGTCTTTGGCAAATAAGTTCTTGCTGCCTCTTTCCTTGTGTTCTTCTGGAGAAGGTTTTAGGACAGGTAAAAGCCAATTCTACCAAGGAGTTTCATTAGAACTGACAGTATCTTTTTCTTTTTTAATTAAGAAGTCTTTATTTGTAACTGTAGGCTCTTTTAAACTGACTTTTTAAAAAAAGATTTATTTTATTCATTTGACAGAGAGAGAGATCACAAGTAGGCAGAGAGGCAGGCAGAGAGAGAGGCGCAACAGGCTCCCTGCTGAACAGAATGCCTGATGCAGGACTCGATCCCAGGACCCTGAGATCATGACCTGAGATGATGGCATAACCCACTGAGCCACCCAGGTGCCCTAAACTAACTTCTTTTGGGGAAGCCAGATGAACCAATGGAGAACTTTCTATTTTTAAAAGATACTTGCTGATTTCAACCGAAGGAGATAATAATAGTTGTTTATTATCCCAGTTGGTATACTCAATCAAATGGACTTAAAAGAAGTAAAGTGCTCTTTGAACAAGTTGAAACTAGATGAAAAAATTGTCCCTAATTAAGAAGTATTTTGTAGGAGTAGAGGCCTGGGCATTTGTTCTGTGGGCCAGGTGATCTCAGCACCTGTCTCTGGAGGTCAGTGTCTTCAGGTCCGAGATACGCAGCCTACCTGGAGCTTCCACCCAGATTAAGAAATCAATGATTTTCATAAAAGACTATTTTAAACTCCATAGATGTGTCTGGGTGGCTCAGTGGGTTAAGCGTCTGCCTTCAGCTCAGGTCATGATCCCAGGATCCTGGAATTGAGTTCTGCATAGGGCTCTCTGCTCAGCGGGGAGTCTGATTCTCCCTCTCCCTTTGCCTGCCACTCGCCCTGCTTGTGCTCTCTCTTGCTCTCTCTCTGCAAAGGGTTTAGATTTAACTTTCAGTAGAAAAAAGAAAAGAGAAAAAAGAAAAAAGAAAAGTGTGGTGGCTGGGTGGTAGAGATGAGGTGGAATGCAATAAAATAACAAGTGTGGGGCAATGTATATTGTATCTTACCAAACACTAATGCTGCAGAGAAAGCAAAGCAATGATACTGGCATTCCTTGCTTAGTGAACCTGGTGAAAAGAATATGTAAATGATGTGCTGGCTGGGGACGCCTGCGTGGCGCAGTCGGTTAAGCTGCTGCCTTTGGCTCAGGTCATGATCTCAGGATCCTGGGATCAAACCCCATGCTGGGCTTTCTGCTCAGTGGGGAGTCTGCTTCTGCTTCTCCTTCTCCCTCTACACCTCCCCTCCACTGTTTGGATTCTTTCTCTCTCAAATAAATAAAATCTTAAAAAAAAAAAAAGAATGTGCTGGCTGCCATTCATGCTGCATAAATAGAACATTCCTTACAATGTAATATTCACATGTCGAGAAAGTTCCTTTTCAGTTGACCTTCACTATTAGAGAGTTTTCCTGTATTTTTTCCCCTGCTTCGTTTTAATTGGTTTTTGACATTCAGACTCTCGGGACAGTTCTGGGTAGCTGTCAAGCAGATAAACACCTCCAACGATAACAAAATCTAAGTAGAGACAAAAACAAACCCTTCAATATCCTGATAGATTAATGCTTCTTGGAGATGGTTTCCTTCAATAATTGATTATTTGCTGCGCGTTGACCATATGTGTTGGGGACAGCGTGTCTGTTGCCATAACGAACTAATTGAGCAGTTCAGTTGATACGGGACTTCTGGCTCGTGCTGCGTGGGGAAGTCCAGGCCTAACTGGGGAACACAACTGTGCTCTTAAAACAATACATCGGGGAGACTTGAGACTTTTCTAATTCCCTTCACCTGTGACCCACTTTATGGGTTTTAAACTTGTGTGGATCTGATCCCAGAAGGGGCAGCTCACCGCGGGACCCTGTCCCGTCGGCAAAGGGAGTGGACCATCCATTTCCATCTCCCTCACATTCTCAGGTTAATGACTACATTAAATATTAAACGAGTTTCCGTCCCCAGAGTGCCCGTCTAAGTGATTTTACATTAGCTCATCCACTTTTGGCACTGTCCTTTCTTTGATTTCTGATAAAGCATGTTGCTCTGCGTAACATAACTCAGAGGACATCATGATTGATTTGACAACTGTTAATGTGATGCTTAATATTAACCTTCATCTTTAAATATGGAGGAGGATGGTGGAAGAGGAGGAGGCGAGGGAAAAAGAAGAAGAGTCAGAGAAAAATACGTCTTAGGCTTTTTTAGGTGACAGACAGGGATGAGCTCATTAACATACCACAAAAAAATTAACACTTTCCCCCCACTTTGTTCTCTCAGATATCTTCGCGCCTCTGACTGCTTGGGTCCTAACTCCTCCCTTACCACAGCTTCGTGGAGGTGTGCCAAGAGGACAAAGATCATTTGGGGACACAGATACCTCGGGAAGGAAATCTGTGGGATTTTCCTGCAGGTTTCGAAAAGAGTTAGGCTTTCACCTTCAGCTACCTGGTGATTTACCACATACTGAGGAGTGGGGGTGTGGGGGGGGGCTGCGGGGAGGGCAGAGTTAAGACATAATCTCTCCCCACTGACATTGTTATCAGAGCAGACAGGCCAGACCCCTAGAAAGTGGAAGGTGGAGGGGGGACACCAAGGAAGAGGGTCGCCTCTGGGACTCTGACAGAAAGAGTTTGCTATATCTGTCAGCAGCCGTTTTCGGAATCTTTAACCAATAAAGGAAAGGCATCCCTGAGGCTTTTCCTTCTAAGGCTAAACTTATTCTTTAAAAAAAAAAAAAAAAAAGTCAACCTTTTTTTACATGCAGGCGAGTATAGTTCCCCATACTTCTTTTAGCTGTCGTTTTTAGGAAGAGGGACTAGATTTATATATATTTTTTCATTTCCCCTCAGTAGGCAGAGAAGAAGGAATCCCTGGGTTGTTTTGGATGGAGCTCAGTCTCTGCAACATGGGGTACATTCTCACCCCAGATTGTCAGAATGAGAGCAGCAGACACTGGGTTCTGTTTATGACAGATTTGTCCTTTGTCACCTCTCAGAGACACTCATACATATTTTAACAGGATTAGGAGGATGGAACATGGGGCGAGCGACATTCCATGCCTCACTTTTATTTATTAGAGCTTGTGTACTGAATGAACCAGGTCTGGATGGAAACTTTTATTGCATTTGTATACAATTTCCCCCTCAAGAGCCGGTATATGAACATATGACTTGGGTGTTAAAGATACACAATTGAATACACTTTTGTGACATGAAAGGAGTTTTGACTACCTCAACTTCCTCATTTGACCCATGAGGAGCCTGAGATCTTAGCCAAGGAAGTGGTCCCCCTAGGCCACACAGCTGGTGGTACAGAGTTTGGGGGGGCCCCGCCACAGGCCCCCAGTCTGTGTGATACCACAGTGGAGATGAAAACAGATGAGTTAATGCACAACAGGGAAGAAAAATGTGGTCGAAGGCCAACTAGCCAGCTTCCCCCTTATGAAGGAAAATGTTACAAATATTCCAGTAGAACACATGGGACAAGAATCCTTTCTTTAAAAAAGCATTTTGTGGGGGTGCCTGGATGGTGCAGACAGTTAAGTGTCTGACTCTTGGTTTTGGCTTAAGTCGTGATCTCAGGGTCTTGAGATCGAGGCTCGCGTGGGGATTCGTGCTCAGTGGGGAGTCTGATTGAGTTTCTTTCTCCTTCCTTTGTGCTTTGCCACCCCTTCAAATAAATACATAAATAATTTTATTTTAAAAGATTCTATTTGTTTGAGAGAGAGAGAATGAGCAAGCGAGAGAGAGAGAGCATAAGCGGGGGAGGATCAGAGGGAGAAGCAGACTCCCTATTGAGCAGGGAGCGGGATGCAGGACTCCATCCCGGGACTCCAGGATCATGACCTGAGCCGAAGGCAATTGCTTAACCAACTATGCCAACCAGTGTCCTAAATAAATAAATCTCTAAAAAACCAAAAAAACACAAAACAAAACAACAACAACCCCCCAAAACCCACAATTTTGTGAAAAATCTATCATTTGCTCCACAGGCTGGCTGGGAAAATCAAGGGGTAAAATTAAAAAAAAATTATTTAACACAAAGCTGCCTGGGTGAGAATTCATTAACTTTTTATAGACGTTGCTCCTTTGTCTGCTCAGTACGTATGTAAACAAAGAAATCTGTAGTGAAATTCAAGTTTATGCAAATATATGAATTGCATACTGCAACTTACAGCCATGGGCAAGTCTCCACTCCGTGATCACTGTCAACAGCTTTGGGTCCTAAATGGTCTCTCTGTGACCCATAGGAGCTCAGAAGCTACAGCAAGCGTGCAGCAGTACGGAGGTATGGAAGTGTCTGTCCTGAGATCAGTTTCTTAATTGACTATTGACACTTTGGACTTCGGAATTTTTTGGGGGTGAGGTCTGTCTTGTGCATTAAGGATATTTAGCAGCCCTGCTGACCTTTACCCACTAAATTCCAGTATCACTGCACCCCCTCCCTGCCAACTGTAACGACCAAGGAATGTCTCCATTGTTCCCTGTGGGCGGTGGAGGAACAAAATATCCACCATTTGCGAGTCACTTCATTAGATGATGTCACTTCAGAATCAACTCACATGGCCAGTTTGTTCCAGAGCACAAAAGACCTGCCTTTGTTTCTTTTAACAGAGGAGAAAGCACCATGGTGTATGGGTGTCTATGCGTGTATGCGTGAAGGGAGGCACTTTCTAAACCAATCCGATGAAAGGAGGAGAGGAATAAATGCAGAGCATTGGTTTTACCAGTCATGTGTTGAGCTGAGCGTTATACATGGAATTACAAGGGAAGCCAGAGATGAACAACAACAACCACTACCCCTAGCCAGAGACAAAGAGAGGGGCGCCATTACCCGGTGCTCGGGGATCAGGGTCACTGCAAAAGATGTTGGCACCAAGATGGACCTCTCTGGTGGGAGCTGGAACCGGGAAAGAGGGAGACATAAAGCTGCCCTGGGCACAAGGAGAGGAGAGAGATACCTTGACTTCTCTCTTCCTTCGTTTCTCACCCTCCAGTCTCTTGCTGGTGTGTCTTCATTGCAAGAGCTAGTTTTCCGCTCACTCCACCTGGGTCGTTTCAAGTACAGTAGGAAAGACTGGAAACTGATCCAAGGGCACACAGGCCCAGGACTGGCACAAATAACTATATTCTAACCTTCTGAGAAGCAACAAATGGTATATCCTCCTTCTGGAGAACTTGAACCAGGGGTATTAACATATTTTGTTTTTGTCCAAAATATGACACAATTTCTACTTCTTCAGTGACTTTATCCTGCTCTCCCAAAGCTAATGAGGAACGAATATAACTGCCAGGTGGGTAGCGTTTCCTGTCCTGGGGCAATACCCTAGGCTACTTTATATTGGTATTAATTTAAGATTAAAAAAGAAACAGGGGCGCCTGGGTGGCTCAGTGGGTTAAGCCTCTGCCTTCGGCTCAGGTCATGATCTCAGGGTCCTGGGATCAAGTCCCACATTGGGCTCTCTGCTCAGCAGGGGGCCTGCTTCCCTCTCTCTCTCTCTCTCTGCCTGTCTCTCTGCCTACTTGTGATCTCTTTCTAAAAGAAAAAAAAAAAAGAGAAAGAAACAAACCTCACAGTAGTGAGGAGCTTACTTTTCTGGAGCAATTGACCACACAGATTCTGTTAATTATGTTTGTTTTACATGTTTACTTGTAACTATCCAAGAGGTTTTATGATGCAGGCAATATTATTATCCCTTTTCTAGAGATAAACTCTAAACTCTCTAAACTCTCTAAAGTAGAGAGAACTTAAGCAAGTTGCCCAAGGTCTCATACCTAGAAGGTGGAGGAACATAATTTGTATTTGGCCCTATGGTACTGCGTACCTCGAAATCTTGGCCACAGGTTTACAGCGCCATGTCGTGGGAATAGGATGATGACGATTGTTAACATTCTCCAAGAAGCTAGAGTGTGTCTGGCTGTGTCTTAAGTGCTTTTCCATTTATTACTACTAACTTATTGAAGTCACACAGTTTATTTAACAAACGCAGAAACATAGGCCCAGGGAGGTGAAGTCACCAGCCAAAGATCACAGAGCCACTGGCTGGTAGAACTGGTCTCAACCTTGGAGCTATCCCAAAGAGGAGGGCGGGAGTGAGGAATTCAGGCTTTAGTGGGACTCCTTGTTTAGTGAAGTGTTTGCAAACTGGTAACAAATGATGGTGATTTCATGTGACAGGTATGAGAAGTTTGCCTGAGGAGAGGGAGGAAGACTGGGAATTCTCTCTCCGTGGAATGGAACATTCTAGGTCCATCCACGAGAGCCAGGTCAGAGTGCTGGCCCCTAAGATCTACTTGAGGCACACAAGTCGTGCCCATTGGGCAAGAGAAGTGATGGGAAAGAATATGCATTTGGCTGGAGCGTGGTGTTGGGGCCGGTTGGGCAAGGAAGTCAGAGACGCAGGCAAGATCCAGAGGAACAGAGGTCTAACGCGATCCCGTGAGGAGCTGGAGGTTTTCCTTTTGCAGCGCTTTTAAAATTCTTCTGGGCACATGTTGCGTTTATTTTCTATTGTCATTTGCTGCCAGTTATAAAAATCACATTTTCTGGTGCCTTTGAGTGCCCTGTGTACTGTCGGTGAGAATTAATAAAATCTGCCTCTGCCGGTACTTCGCCGTCCCCGCGGTGCGAGTGACACACGCAGACGCTCCAAGGTTGGTCCAGCCGGCACTGAGGCGGCTCCGGAGACCTGAATTTGGAAGGGCCTTGACCTGAGGCAGTAAAAACCCTTACAGAGAGATGCAAAGAAGCTGGGAAAAGCCCTTACGGAGAGATGCAAGGGAGCTGCTGAAATGTCACTCCAGGCTCGCTCCGCCGGCCAGCTAGTCCCCAAATGGCTCTCTTTGGTGCTTAGCTTTACCTTGAGTGTTCAGACCCAACCGACAAAGTGGAAACCTGCAGTTTGTGATTGAAATGCATCGTTGGAGCTCTAGCCTGAAGATATCACCATTTTGCTCTTAGAATAGGCAGAACAGAGAAAGATAATGGAATTTCCCCATCCTGGATGCCATGCTTGGGTTCCTATTTGAGGAGGAGCCACCCTGGCCAATTTGGCCCCTGCCTCGTGTCCACTGGGCATTTGTGCGACTTCTCCAGTGTCCAAAGCCCTGCTGGGACACAGATCAAAGGGAAAAGTGGGGACAGGGACATCTGCTTGGATGTGATTTCGCCGTGATGACATGAGCTCACTTTTCAACAAGTAGAGCCATCTCCTGGGCACTGTTGCTTCTTTCCTGAAGTGTAATCTTTTGTTCCTTGGTTACTGACAATAATACAGTGAATTAGGGGAAATGTTAATATTAAAGCCTAATAGAGTGAAAACACCAGCAGAAGTCAGGAGAACGTGGACTTGAGTGTCCGTTCTCCCACTTTTCTGCTGTATATCCACTGTGAAACCATTTTATCTGTAAGTTTAAGTTTTCCCATCTGTAAAGTAATTCCTGTCTCGTGTAGCTGATGTGAGGCATACATGAATTCATGCAATGACAGTGTTTGGGGACCAGTGAAATGCTGTGCAGTTTAACATATTCCTGTTAATTAACTGACAAGATCAATACTTGGGGCCTGTTAGACCCAAGTATTTTTATGACATTGGGTATAAATATTATGGAGTATAGAGGTTGAGTGGTGTAAATATTGGTATCTGTTAGCAGTGGGGTCTTTTCCATACGAAAACTTTTTCTGAGAGCTCACCCTTATTCCTCCATTTGTAACCATGGTCCAGAGTTTGCAAACCATGGAGAGAATAAAAGTTGTTATTGAACCGTGGTAATCTCGTCCTGGCAGACAAATGACATGGGAGCCCCTAGATCCCCCTGGCTTGAGTGTGCATCTGGAAAAGGGGGACAGTAACACCTACAAGAGAGCGGTTTGCAAGACTGAATGAGTTAATGCTTGCAAAGTACTTAGCATAACAGGTGAAACAGAGTATTCAATGAATGTTAGCACTTGTTTTTATTAACATTATTATAATACCCATAATCTATGGGCCCTTGTGAGGACTTTTCAGTTTCATTCTGGGCACAGCGGGGACCCATTGTGGGATCTTACACCACTTTTGAGGCAACAGTTCATGTCTTGAAAATCACCCTCATTTTGGATAACTCAGGGTAATGTCTGGGCACCATGTCTCAGTTAGCTCCTATACCTTGTTTTTTTGTAGAAAATCATGTGACCTTGTGAATCTAGTACAAAACGCAATGTTAACCAAGATGATTCATGGGCTAACTGGTAAATGGAAGCTGACAGTTTAAGGGAGTCCTCTTAGGAATTTTTAGAAGATGTTCATAAACTTTTTTGATGAATAACCCTCTGCTAACTTATTTGAGCCTGTTTAGCTTTTCATTGCACAATCGATCCATACTAATATAGGAAAATTAGAAAGAAAACCTAGCATAGAGAAAGAAATATACAATTTCCTATTACCTCACTACCAAATTTTTTGGTTCAGATTTTCAAAATTGCACTCACTTGAATTGGGCACGTGTCTTTAGCATTGAAGTCTGAGAAGATGAAAAGCCTGTCATGAGAACTTTATTTCAAATTCAAAAGAAATACAGTTAAAATTTAAAAATCCTTCTCTAATGCAGAATTACATTTGTAGTCCCGTTTAAACATATAATTCAGATGAAATGGATGGAAAGTCTTTTGTGGATTCCTTCCCCAAACTGAAATAACCAACCCCCCTTTATATTTTACCTTATTTGCACCACAAGCAATAAATCACAAATTGTCACCTCCATATGTCATGCTTTGTAGCTAAATTATCCTGAAATGTCCAAAGGGAGAGCCATTCAAAGAATGATTTAAAAGAGGAGAGTATATCTGAACGAAATACATTTCATAAAGTATTCACAGAACATGTCTTTTGTGAATTCTTGAATGTCGTTCTGAATTTATTTTGTCTCCATCTTCTTTGTCGGTTTTATCCTTACACTCCTACAAATTGCTGGTAATTAGTATTGACACGCCTGTTCTCATGACTTACTATTTTCTCTTTATTTGATACAGTAGACAGAAGGAAATGGGCTAGGATATTCTAATATAATGTTTGGAAGGATACATTTCAGAAGCCTGGATACACTATTGATTCAAGGGAAGCTACAGATGGTTTTTGTACTTGTTTTAATTTGTGGATATATGGTCAGGCTAAAAAGTAACAAACCTACGCTGTCTAGATATATTAATGGTGTTTGTTCTCTTCCCTAAACTGCAAAAACTCCTTAAGAGTAAATCAGACTTAGTTTAATCAAAGCATCTGGATGTGGACAATTATTACTGTATCATCTGAAGAAATGGGTGTTTATTTTAACATCTGGATTCTGCTGTGGAAAGTTAGAGGGGAACAGAGGAACACAACCAATTCTTCCAGAAAAAAATTCCCATTTTAGATATTTGACTCTTTTTTCAACTGAACTTAATCCCCAGAAGCAGTAAGGAGGATGCTTTTCTCTCCCATTTCCTCCCTTTGCGTATGGCCACGGGATCATAAAGGTGGGGAGCATTAACAACCTGCCATGCCAGTTTAACTCTCATCAAAGCGTGATCGCTGATGACACATTGAAAGTCGCCTCACTTAAATGGTCAGCAGCAATGCACAAGCTCGCTCAGCTTGTCATGTCAGAGAGAAACTGTGCTGGGCAAGTTAAACAGGCAAGGAAAACTTTATTGAAGGCTATTGCAATTGGGGTCAAGACTATCGAAATAGGGGGGAGAGAGTGAACTCAAGTTGGTTGACTGAAACAAAAGGCAGAGAGTTTTTAAGCACTGGGGAGAGCTAATGGAAAAGTACCAGAGGATGTCAGGGGGAGGTTCCCAGTGTGATTAGGCCATCTGTGTTTGCTAATTGGCACTTATCTAAGTTAGACTCCTATCCTCCCACAGAGACTGGGAGATAGGGGTGCTATCTTTCTTAATGATTACATTTCAAAGGGATGGCTCCCAGGGCCTCGAGAAAGACATTCCTGGGTTGTAAAAGTGGCAAGAGGCTGAGAAGATTTTATCTCAAAGAGGCAGAGAAAGAATTTACAATTGCAAGCTTTCCAAAGTAAATGATCTAAGGAAAGTGAGGTCAGGGGTCTGTAGCCAGGAAGAAGTCTGTCTGAAAGTTAGTCAGGCTGAGAGGCATGGTCATGGTGTCTTAGTCACCAGAGTGAGATATTCAGGAAGGCAGCCCTGCAGTCAAGAGTCTTTCTTTCTATCCTTCCAGCTCTTGATTGATTTCATTAATCAAGATGAGAAGAGGTGGGTGCAGATTTTCCAGAGGGGAAGAATTATTTGTTTGCTATGTATATACGTACATAGCACATACACATAGATGTGTAGTAGCGTGTAGGTGTAATCTAGTTTTTGTCTTTGTCTCTTTGAAGGGAATGCCTGGAGTTAGGAATCTCTCTTAGGAAGAAAGGTCTCTCCCTGTTGAAACAGCAACTCCCATGTGAATGAAATGTCAATTCTTGGGACACCTGGGTGGCTCAGTTGGTTAAGCATCTGACTCTTGATCTCGGCTCAGGTCATATTCTCAAGGTCATGAGATTGAGCCCAAGTTGGTCTCTGGGCTTTGCAACAAGATTCTTTCTTTCTGTCTCTCTCTGCCTCTCTTTCACCTCCTGCTTGCTCTCTCAAAAACAAAACAAAATAGTACTCCTGGGGATGAAAATACATTATATGTTTATAAAAATTTTTTAAAAATTAATAAAAAAACAAAATAAAACAAAACAAGAAACCAAAACAACAACAACAACAACAACAACCACCTAACAAAAAAGACAAAAAAACTGATTGCTACCCAAAACACATTACTTTGGTGTTGAAAACTTTATTTGATCTCTTCTGTTTACTATAATTATAGTAGAATCTGATTTTTTTAAACTTTTACAATAATTAAACTTATTATCCCAGTGACCATTGTAATACTTTTTTTTTTTTTAGCACAATACTTACTTGGAAAGAGGAAGGGGGTGTAGTACGCAGACCTATCCATTTTATTTATCAAATAACATGATACAAGGTTTGGAAAGCATATTTGAGAAGGGAAGTGATAAAGCATTGTGAACACAGAAGAAGGAATGGTTAATTTTGACTGTGGATGAAGAGAGAGGCTTTATGGGAGAGGCAGCATTTTAGGTGGCTCTTGATGAATGAGATCTGGCAGCATGAGAGAAAGTTGGCCAGCCCAGATTGAGGTGGCTAGAAGCAGGAACGAAAGGTGTGGACTCGTGAAGGTTGTTTAGGGAGGAGTGTGTAGATGCATTAGACTGGGTTTGAAAGGTATATAATTCATCATCAACAGCCTTCTATGCTAGGCTGGGATATTCTGATTTTTTTTTTTTTCTTTAGAGAATAGGAAAGAACTAAGCCTTTATGAAAATTGAAATGATAGCAACTCTACTTTAAGGAAGTGATGATTGGACTTGTGGTCCCTGAGGAGTGAGGAGAGGGTTAAAGGCAGCAAGGACAGAGAGGAGCTGTGCACTGGGAGGGATGTGCTGTGACTGGGTAGAGAAACCTGCTCTGCAGGTATCAGAGCATCTAGGCATATGGTCAGTACGCTTTGGCTGAATGCAGGATTGCATGAAAAATTGAGTACAGGAGGTAAACAAAAGGGAGAAATGGGGAAAAAAGAAATGAGGGGTTTTTAGCTGGAATTATTGAGAGCACAATGAAGCAATCATCATATACAGTTATACAAGGGTTTGCAATGTATTATGCTATAGGAGCATGTAGGGAGTAAGAACTCCCTCTGCCTGGGGGTCAAAGGGGAGTCAGTAAAGAGGTCACTGACCCTGAGGGTGTTGGGCAGCAGGAAGGCACACATGGTCAAGGCAAGCGAGCAAGTGGGTGCAGAGGCCATTAAAGCAGATGAGTCAGGTGACAGGAGCACAACTTGTGGTCAGGGGTAGTCAGAGACTGACAGGGGCCAGAGCTGAATTTCCAGGCAAAGGAGTTTTGTTTTAACCCTTTAATGAGTTGTTACTATGATTATTACTATGATTATTTATTATTTACTATTTGCTTAGCTGAGTTAATCCTAGTCATTTCTTAATTATCCTTCCTAAAATGGCACAGTGGATGAGGACAGTCCCTAAACAGCTGTGTTAGCACATAATCATCTACACTGCTACTCACTCCACTAACCTATAACTCTGGTTGACAATAAAGTAATTGCCTTTCTCTCTTTTAAGGCATCACTGTACATAGTTCTCATTGCAGAATTATATGATTATCTCTCAATCATTTACAAACCTTAAGAAGCTGTCTCATTTGACATATGAATAATGACACCTTTTACTGCCTTAGTTTTCCTAAACTGTTGTCTTCTACTCTTGTCCTAGGAATAAATGTCATGACTTAAAAGACATCTTTGCAGGTGCCTGGGTGGCTCAGTTGGTTAAGCAACTGCCTTCAGCTCAGGTCATGATCCCGGAGTCCTGGGATCGAGTCCCGCATCAGGCTCCCAGCTCCACGGCGAGTCTGCTTCTCCCTCTGACCTTCTCCCCTCTCATGCTCTCTTTCACTCTCTTTCTCAAATATATAAAGTCTTAAAAAAAAGGGACATCTTTGCAAAATTACTGTAATGATGCTATTGTCATATTTCTAGTATTATGTATGCAAGAAATTAGCAAACTAAAATGCCTGATCTTTATAGATCCTCTTGTAAGTGGCCAAACATCTTCCATTATGAACTTAGAAAGAAGCAGATGAAAAGGGCTCTTACAGATTGATTTTTTAAAAAAAGGATTTTATGTATGTATGTATGTATGTATGTATGTATGTATGTATGTATGTATTTAGAGTGTGAGCTGGGGACAGGCAGAAGGAGAGAAAGAGAAAAAAATCAAGCAGACTCTGTGCTGAGTGCAGAAGCCCAAGGCAGGGCTTGATTTCACGACCCTGAGATCATGATCTGAGTTGAAATTAAGAGTTGGACTCTTAATCACCTGAGCCACCCAGGGTGACTTTGGGGAATATTCAAATGAATAGATACTTTTGTTGTTTCAGGTAAAAGTCCTTGAATGGTAGAATAGTAGGGAACCCATACCAAGCTGTTTAAATTCTCACACATTATCCTGTCTACAAGATAAAACTGGTCAAAAGGATTTATATTCTCAGTTCAGAGCTTGAAATGCATCCTTTTTGGGGTGTTCTCCCAATCTTCATTCTATTTTCAGGAAAAAATAGAGAAATTATCTAAATGTGGGATTGTACTTAACCTACTATTTTGGACTGAGGTATGTATAAAGTACACCAAACACATGAACAACAAGGAACACTAATGGTTGTTTGCATCCCATTTGGGCCACACCTTGGCTCGCTCTTGGACTCTTATGAGTTACAAGGACCCCGGGGATTAAGGTTTCCTATAGCTTTCACATTCTGGTGTGCATCAGCAAATTAATTTTGATGTGACTTCTCCCTATTTGAAAGCATTTTAACTACTAAATATTATTAGATAATCTGTTCCTAAATTTAATTTTCAATCCAGAATTTACCCATTTGGGAACATGGAAACATTTCTGCCTCTTCAATTGCTTGATGATTATGTATACAATCTAGCTTATCACTGTGAAGGCTTTCCTAACCCCTATTTCATTACATAGCTCTCCTCTTTGACTGTCTTAGACCTTCAAGATAATCCTGGTGACCTTCACCCCAGCAAATCTTACTCATTATTGCCATTGGTTTTTATAATTCTTTGTCATGGACTGATTCCTTACCAAATTCATCTTTTCATCAGATGCCCTGGTTTTAAAACTCATAAATTCTGTCCCTAAGAGGAACTGGTCTAGATAAATTAGTTCTGTTCAGCACTAGTGATATTAGAAAGTCAGCAATTATGGAATCATTTAACCTTCAGTGCCCAAAGGCAAATGATGGGATTTAACTGGACACTGATAACATTCTGGAACATGCCTCTTAATCACTAAGATATTTTCTTGGAAAAGAAGATTTAAAATCATTGGTTACTAAAGTTCTGACTTTTAGAGAAGAGTTTCTCTTCCATCCTAGACTTTTAGTTGATTCCATCCTTTATGAAACCTCATGGGAAACAAACTTGAGCATTCTCTTCTGATTTTAGATAATAACAGAGGGATAAATTCTGGACTTTGTACCATGTGTGGTAATGTATTTCTCCAGATCTTACTTAATCTGGCTTCATGATAAGGTACACACACTCATACATGGAGAGATAGATATCTACATTCATGATACATACCTGAACATTTTAATATTAATGTATAATATTTTTTCCTTTAACTTTTATGAGAAATGTTTC
Organism: Meles meles; assembly: GCF_922984935.1. Taxonomy (NCBI): domain Eukaryota; kingdom Metazoa; phylum Chordata; class Mammalia; order Carnivora; family Mustelidae; genus Meles; species Meles meles. The sequence goes on from NC_060070.1 coordinate 17,712,699, forward strand.
ATGATCTTTTTGAACACTCAGACTTTACAAACTTTCACTGAAGCAAAATATTTACTATTTAAGCCACTTTTTATTTGGTAATAGTTTCTTGATAACCTGTTTTCTTCTATTGCCATTGCTTCAGTTATTGAAAATGTCCCATCATTTACACTAATATACACTTATTGGGCTTCTGGGTATGTAAGAAACATGGTTCTCTTTGAGAATGTATGCAGATGATCTATACAAAGCATGAATAAGTGGTATTACTATCTACACAGTCAATACTATGACTTTAAGAATTTTGTAACAATTTTAAAACATTATCATTATCCCATGCTTGTCCGTTTCTCCTGGTTCTATCAGTTCTTCTTCACAGCAGCTAGCAGTAAAATCCTAGAGAAACAGAGAAGATGTGTTCTTGGATTTCAGCAAGGAAACGCAGACGTGGAAGACCGTGTCCTTAGTCTGTGAATGGGACAAAGAAGAACTCTGATGGTACGTGAAGTATGAGTAGCTTTAAAAGATAAAAGAAAGCAAGTTGCATTCATGAGCCTGCTGAATGGATAGACGAGAGGACTGGGGCGAGTGTGGGCCTGAGTAACAGAGGCTCTGGTTATTTTTGACCTGTATGTGCCATGACATAAATAAGACACCAAATGTGTCTGTGTTTCAGAGAGACCCACAAATATCAGCACACCATTGTCCATCAATGGAACAAAACAAAGCAACATCTATGTGAATGGGAACTAAGCATGCACCCGGCCAGGTAGCACCGTCCATTTGTAGGGGCAGGATTTGACCGTGCGGGGGGGCTGAACAGCAGGGCTTGGGGCGGAATTTTCCTAGAAAGCGCTGAGTCAAGGCGCCATCATTACAAGTAAGTCCAAAGCCTTTTGAGACACAAGGAAAGTCACTATTCCAGGTTCAGAGATACAAAGAATAAAATAAGACTGAGGTCCCTAAACTTGGCTTATGAAGTTCGCTTCTCAGAGACAGAGCAAAGGTATAGTTATAAGAACCGCTCTGTGAGGGTTATCTGAGAGCAAGTAAACTAGCTCTAGACGGCATTGAAACTGAATTCCAGAGGTTTTCATATTCTCATACAAAGAAAAAATTTTCATTTCAAAAACTTAAAAGTATAGTTGGAGCCAAGAAGGGATGTAACCCAGGAATGATGGGAGTATAATTGGTCTTGATGACTGTATGACTTGTTGCCTCAGACTTAATGGTTGTGGGTTTTTCTCATCCTGGAATTCCATATGGATGTTCTCCCACTGTGGTGTGACTTGTCCAGCACCCCCGCCCCAGCTCCACACCCACCGGGCTGAGTTAGAGGCTCCTCTTCTGTTTTTTCCTCTCTACTTTTATGAGCTCTCCTGCCTTGTAGAACTTTCAAATGCTATTTGCCCACTTTCCGAAGTGTTTTCTGTGAAGCTGGTGTATTTAAAGCCATATGCAAAAGAAAGTCTCCATCAAAGAAGTCTGGGAGTTTTGGGGATAAACATTATTTCCTTGCTGCATGTTGTTTCAGAGACTAACTGGCTAATGTCATCATGAACCTCTAAGAGTATAGACCATTTTCCACTCATTTTCAGGGCATGGGCCATTTTGGTGGTGGTGGTAGAGGGTTGGAGTGCAGCATCTCAGAGGCTAGTGTTCTCTAGAACACACTGGAAATGCTCCACATTCCAGGCATTGATGCTTTCCCTTGTTAGTATGTGTGAGCTTTTCGAAGAGAGGTAGGATATCCTGCTCATTTTAGCTTTGCCAAAGCTGAGTACAAGTGCCTAAGTGTAGAAGGATTCAGCATTTTTGCCAGTTTTGTTGTTGTTGTTGTTATGGGAAAATACACAATCATTAAATCGACCATCTTAACCATTTTGAAGTATACAGGTCAGTGGTACAGACCACACTTGCAATGTGTGACTATCCGCACCATCCTTCTCTAGAACTCTTCATCTTGTAAAACTGGAACTCTGTCCCATTAAGCAATGGCACCCCATTCCCCCCAGCCCCTACCAATCAGCATTCTACTTTTTTGTCACCATGGTTTGGACTATTTTACGGACCTCATACAGGTAGACTCATACAGTATTTGCTTTTTTTTTTTTCATTTCACCTAATGTAATACGGACTCATTATGAATTACTGAAAGATCAGTTAAAGCGAAAAAGACTAGCTGAGAGGATCTTTGGGGATCAAAAATATGGATACCTTAATTTGAAGGACACATACTTATTTACATACACAGTTTAATTACTTTCTTTTTCTTTTGCTTATGGACTCAATAAACTTTCATTAAGTCCCCCCATGTTCCATGTACTTTGATCAGTCCTGACCTTTCAAGATGGCGAGGTTTCAAGAAGGAGAGTGTATCACCTTTTCAAAAAGAAGAAACTTTGGATCAAATTAACCCCTTATTTGCTTAGGCATCTTAAAATTTAACCAGTTTCTAAGACTCGGTCTTTCAGTCTCATACCTTATATGCAGAAGAAGAACATTTTCAGTACCTCACCTCACCAGATGAACACTATTACATCGCTTTATCTTTCTGAGAGGTCAATTCAAAACACGGTAAGAATTTTTCTGCATTTATTGATCTGGTATGTACTGCTGATTCTACAGAAGGAATTGTCTATGTTCCAAAGCCTATGATCTTGTCGTAGAATAAATTACAAATTTATTTTGACTCTTAGCCTCAATTATTGATAGAACTTGTGTGGGTGAGAATGGTCTTCAATCTTAGGCAGAGTAAGAGATGACTTTGTCCCAGGTTGTCATATCTTAAACACGATCCTAAATAACTTGGTTACGCTTTCAGTTAATTGGATCCCTGCCCTTCTGCCAGGGCAACCTGGAAAGAAATTAGTTTACTTCATGATGATGTTATTATTTTTGTAGTTATTCAGCAAGTATTTATTGAGGCGATAGTGTTATCAGATACCTCATTAGGCAGAAAGATTCGAAGTTTAAAAAGACTTAACCTTCAAGGACCTCGCATTCTATTGGGAGAAAGCAACCAGTAAAATAAAAGGACAGTATTTACCATACAAAGAAGTCTGGGAGGGTGTGGTGGAAGTAGAGAGGAGAAACAACAGAGACTTTGTAAGGAAAAGGACACCATTTGTAGAGTAGTTAACATTTGAGTTCTTAAAAGTAGAAATTTTCCTGAAAAAGACAGCCAAGGAAGGGTGCTTTCAGTCAAGGGCATTGAATGTGACCAGAGCTCATGTTGTGTGGCGTGGAACACTGTAGGAGGAGATTGAAGTATGCTACATGTGTGGGAGGCTGATTGTAAAAGACCTTTTTTTGTTTTTAAGTAATCTCCACACCCAGAATGGAGCCCAGTGTAGAGCTTGAAGTCATGACATTGAGCTCAAGACCTAAGCTGAGATCAAGAATGCTTAACTGAGTCACCAGGTGTCTCTGGGCACTAGAGTTTTTAGTCAAGGGACTCCTGGGGATATTTGTGAGGCAGTTTCCTTGAACTGGAGAGAATGACAGATAAAAAGGGGGTGGGAAGTAAAAGGGATTGAGACACAGACACACAGACACAGTAAAGTAGCCTTCTCCTTCAAGAAGTGTCTTCGTAAATAAAACAAGGAAGACAAGAAAGTGAATTGAGGGAGATATTGGGGCACAAAGAGAGTTTTATTTATTTTTCCTCATATAGGGAAAATTGAGTTTGTTTCTGGGCAGAGGAAAAAGATCAGGAATTTGGAATCAGTTCAATCTTTTGACTTAACAAAATCAGAAAGGAGATCTCAATACTTCCTAAAAGTTCCTTAGGAAAACTTCCTTCTTGTGTTCCAATGGAAAATAATGCATAACCCGGGGTGCCTGGGTGGCTCAGTGGGTTAAAGCCTCTGCCTTTGGCTCAGGTTATGATCTCAGGGTCCTGGGATCGAGCCCCGCATCGGGCTTTCTGCTCTGCAGGGAGCCTGCTTCCTCCTCTCTCTCTGCCTGCCTCTCTGCCTGCTTGTGATTTCTCTCTGTCAAATAAATAAAATATTAAAAAAAAGAAAGAAAATAATGCATAACCCTATCAAGCAGGTTAATATTTTGAGCAGTGTGGATTAATATTCTGCTGTGCTCTGCTTTGGAATCTTAAGCAAAGTTCCTTCAGGAGGAAACAGAAGCCTATTCGTTGGTCTGGACTGCAAGGTAGGTATGATGGGAGCCAGGAAACTGATGGATGACTTAGCCTGCAGAAGAGGGACAAATGACCACTATGGGGTAAAGGAAGGAAGGAAAGACTAGAACACAAGCAGAAACTGGCAAGAATAAATATTTATTTATTTTTATAACAGAATGCCAACTCTTTCATCTGATTGCCTGGGATCTAAACTACATGTATCTCTTAATCAACTCAATAGAATATCTACCCTTTGAGTAAATGTCTGAATCTTCAATTATGTACAGTTCAGCTCTTGGTGAAAGTGGGCTTGATACAACAGATATTTGGAAACGATAGCATTAGAACTGGGTTCCCAGCATGTAGTGATTTTTTCCCCCCAAGGTACCTTTAGCAGTATCTGGAGACATTTTTGGTTGTCATAACGGGGATGGGGACCTGTTATTGGCATCTAGTTGGTAGAGACAAGGGATATTGCCAACCATCCTTCAATGTACAAGACAACACCCCTTCCCCTTTGACCCCAACAAGGAATTCTTAGGTAAAACAATGTCAGTTGTTCTGAGGTTGAGAAGGTCTTCTTTAGAAAGATCATAACCACCATTCTTTTAGGTTGTTTAAATTTTTTTCTGTGTTAAGTTAGATCATGATAAATTTTTTTTTAAGAGGAAGAGAGCAGGGGTTAGGAGTAGAGAGAGAGGGACAGGGAGAGAGAGAATCTTAAGCAGTTTCCATGCACAGGCCAAAGCCAACCACGGGGCTCGATCTCACAACCCGGAGATCATGATCTGAGCCAAAAATCAAGAGTAGAATGCTTAACTGACTGAGCCACAGAGGTGACCCTAAATTATAGTGTTTATTCTAAGTTAGCTTAGCTGTTAAGGACTTAAAAAAATTAATAGATTTTTTTTTTTTTGGAAACAGGTTTAGATTTACAGAAAAAATAAGCAGAAAGCACAGAGAGTTCCATTATATCTTTTCATATCCCCTCCCAACATCCATCCCAGTTTCCTCTATTAACATCTTGTTTTAGTGTGGTGTATTTGTTACAGTAACAATACACTAGTATTAACTAAAGTTCGTAGTTTACATTAAAGTTCTGCTCAGTGTTGTACATTCCATGGTTTTGACAAATGTGTAATACTTTGTATCCACCAATATGGTGTCGTATAGAATAGTTTCACTGCCCTAAAAATCCCCTGTGTTCCACCTATTCATCCATACTTTTCTCCTCCTGAACCTTTGATCATTTTACTGTTTCCATAATTTACCTTTCATGGAATGTCCTGTAGTTAGAGACATATACTATGTAGCTTTTTCAAATGGGCATCTTTCACTTTGTGCTATGCAACTGAGATTCTTCCTTTCTTTTTTTTTTTGGTGGCTTGATACCTCATTTCTTTAAATAGCTGCGTAATATTCCATAAGTGGATGCACCACAGGTTTTTAGCCATTCATCCACCAAAAGACATCTTGGTTGCTTCCAAGTCTTAGAAATTATGAATAAAGCTGCTATAAACACTCCTGTGCAGGATGTTTTTCTGTGTGGAAGTTCTCAGCTCATTTGGATAAATCCGAAGGAGTATGATTGTTGAATCACATGGTAGAAGGATGTTTAGTTTTGTAAGAAATGACCAAACTTGTTCCAAAGTGGTGTATCATTTTTCATTCCCACCAGCAATGGATGACAATTCCTCTTCCTCCATATCCCCATCCGCATTTGGTGTCAGTGTTTTGGATTTTTGCTTTCCTAATAGATGTCTAATGATATTTCGTTGTTGTTTTAATTTGTATTTCCTTAACGACAAATAATAGAAAACATCTTTTCAAATGTGTATTTGCTATCTATATATCAACTAATTTTATGATTGAGTTGTTTGCTTTCTTATTGTTGAGTTTTAACCATTCTTTGTATATTTTAGATAATAGTCTTTTATCAGTTATGTGTTTTGCAAATATTTTCTGCATCTTGCCTTTTAATTTTCTTAACAGTGTCTTTGGCAGAGCAGATATTTTTAATTTTAATGAAGTCCAGCATATTAATTTTTCTTTCATGGATTATACTTTCAGTGTTTTATCTAAAAAGTCATTGTCAAACCCAATGTTTTTAATATAATTGAATTTGTTGTCTTCTATTGAGAATCAATATATGAAATGACAATTTGAAACATATCTTTACAAGTTCTGCACACCCATTGTTGAAAACATTGTGTAAATATTTTATTCATTTTTTTTTAGAAATAGAGATTCCCTTATAGATTCCTCTTCTAATTGAATTTTGGGGAACTATTTTCTTCTAAGATGTACTTGTAGGCTTTCCCTCATTAATTAATGTGATTCAGGTTATCCATTACTGAGAAATTCTAAGCCCATAGCTTTTTGTTTTGACTTCCCCAAGAGCTCGATTTATTCCTCATGGTAGTAATTCTCTCATTCTTATTTCCATATATGTCCCTTTCTCTCTGTGGATTTCTAGCTTCTTTTTTCCCCATTAAGTTTTTTTTTTTTTTTTTTTTTTTTTTTTTTTTTTTTTAAGATTTTATTTATTTATTTGACAGACAGAGAGATCACAAGCAGGCAGAGAGGCAGACAGAGAGAGATGAGAAAGCAGGCTCCCCGCCCCTGAGCAGAGAGCCCGATGCGGGGCTCGATCCCAGGACCCTGGGATCATGACCTGAGCCGAAGGCAGAGGCTTTAACCCACTGAGCCACCCAGGCGCCCCTCCCCATTAAGTTTTAAGGTAGCCATCCTGGAAGGAATGTTTTCAATTACGTCAATCATTTTTGGAATGCCATGGCATCCCCAAAACCAGTACCATTAAATATCAAGTTTGGCAATTTTTTTCCCCTCTAGCTCGGAAACGAAACTGTGTAAATCGGTTTGGTTGCTTTCATTAGAATGCCCAATTTTAAGTCAGAGATGAATGATCAAAAACCAGATTTTAAAACAATTTACCTCCGTTTTAATCAATAGCCTATTGCGGCTGCCTGACTGGAAGCTCAGGTCACATTTGCCGTCAGAGGACGTGATAGATGAGCCTCTTTTGATAGATCTGAAGCTGCGGACCCCTCCCTGGGAAGGCATTTGAGATTCCTTTTGAGGGCTCGCCAAAGGAAACAATTTGTGGTGTTTATTTGTTGCACAGCCTGTAAGTAGAAAGTCTTTTCTAAGAGCTTTACAAATATACATGGGCTTGGCTAATATTTGGGTGTACATTCCCACTTCTTTGTTCTGACAGCTCCCGATGGGGAAGACAGTGTCAGAAGACTAGAGAAGGCGTTGGAATCACTGTCCTGAGTGCTATAATGGGACTAAGTAAGGTGTTAGCATGTGTAGTATCTGTAAAATCTTGCTAGATGTATGAGATACGTCTGTAAAGAGAGCCAATCCCTGAACGCCAGTGTTAGCAATCTACAAGGAGATTGATAATTACAAGAAAATTACTATTGTGTTAGGCAGAGAGAGAAAAAGGAACATGGAAAAACCATAAAATCAGAGTACATGTGATTTTATTACAGTGTGATGAAAAGGCAGCATAAGGCCTTTAGGTTAAAGGCAAAAAAAAAAAAAAAAATTCCTGGCAGTGAGAGCTGTTAACCTTTCATGGGCATCGAGAGAATTTGTTAAATCATCCTGGCTGAAAGGGTTTCTAACATCGGGGAGATTTTCACGTGTTGGAGAGTGGCATGGGCTCGCCTGTAGGCCTTGCAGGGCTGGGAAACTCTGATTCTGTTAGTGAATTTCAAAGCGGAAGATTCATCTTATGGATTAGAAGTTTCATTAAAAATGTTAAATCTGTCACAAAGTGATAATCAGTGAAATATTTCATGCTCCGTGAGGCAAGAGCAACCTTGAAGCTTTTTGTGAGCCTGGAAGCTGCGGAATGATGGCTTCCTCGAGAATCTGATGGGCGCTCTGGGGTCCTTCCGACTGGTTGGAGAGATAATAGTTTCTGCCTTGGAACCTGATATGCTGACATTCAAATGGCAATTCACCATTTGTTCCGTGTTGGGTCATTCATCCACATCTGTGGCGTTGGGATTTCATGTAATACAATTACATGATAATAGCATCACTGTACCTTCTGTGATCGTTTTTGCCTGGATCATCGTTCATGCGTTCCACATCGTTCTTTTGATCTAGAGGCTGACTTCTTATAGTCACGTACTGTACCATGTGGTCTTTACTTACTTAGGTGTTTGTGCCAGTGGGCAGCAAGATTATTGAAATAGCAAAACATTTTAAACCACTTTTATGTTAGGTCACCCCATCGGAGGATATAGGCAGAACAGACAGGCAGCCCTATTCAGCAGGTGGCAAAACAAGAACACGGCTAATCAAGAACGGTCTGCCACGGACTCCATTCAAAGAGCCAGAAGTTAAATCCTGAAGCTCGTGGGACTGGCATGTTGGGGCCTCCATAGACCTATAGGGGGAGGTTTATTCCAGGGGAGTCAGCCAAGGCTGGAGCGGTAGTAGACAGGTAAGCAGGTAGGATCTCAGGGTCCTGGGATCGAGTCCCCCAGTGGGCTCAGAGGCAGGAGCGCAGCTGCCAGAAGACCAGCCACAGAGCAGTGAAACTTGAGTCAAGAACGGGAGTCACTTTCCATCTCCTAGACCTTGACAACTGGGAGTTTAAACAGTTAGGAATGGGCAGATGGAGGCCAGAGCCTGTAAGTGACCAAGGAAGGGCAATACATGTTCTCAGGGACAGGGTGGAGAAGAGTGCCTCAGGGACCACTGGAATCAGCAAACCTGGACAAGAACCTGGGTCTGCTGTTCCCTGGCTATGTGACCACCAAGTGAGTCAACTTCTTAGATGTTCAGTGTCCACCTCTGCAAAGTAGGGAGAATGCAAGGCGCTTCATTTGTTTGCTATGATATGACGTCAGTAGAGCGCACAGCCCGTTGGAAGTGCTCAGTGTTTCAACTACACACACACACACTAAAGAATATTATACAGTATAAAAGAAACAAATTCAGCAAAGTCGTGTGAGCAGAATGCCGTCTGTTGGATGGTCCCCGAGTGCCACGCTGAGGGAGTGAGGCTTTCTGGACCGCTTGCGCTATGCAGTTGGATGACAAGGCACAATCAGTACTAAAATGGCACTAAAAATGCAGTAGATTCATTTTGGCCCAGGTTTCCATCATTGTTGTCCAACTGGAATAGACTGCTTCTCAGGTCAGACGGTGCCCTTTGAAATAGGACAAACTCAGAAGTTGTGGTTAGGGGCAGACCGCTCCAGATTCAATTCCAGTAGCCATCAGCAAAAAGTTAGAGATTTCCCTTGAAACAGCTGGAACGCTTGAACCCCAATTTTGTCAAACCCTTCTCTACTAGTTTCCTATTGTTGCTGTCCTAAATTACCACACACGGTGCCTTAAAACAACCCAAATTTATTATCTTCACAATTGTGTAGGTCAGAAGACCAAACTGTCTGGGCTGAAGTCAAGTGTCAGCTGGGCTGGTTCCCTTGGGAAGCTCTAGGGGGGGCAGCTGAATGTCACCATCCCATCTTCAAAGCCAGCAACATAGTGTCATCAACAATGCTTCACCCTCTGCTTCTGTCCTCACATCTCCTTTCTCACTCTGACTCTCCTCTTTCCTTCTTTCAACGACCCATGTATTAATTACACTGGGTCTACCAGATAATCCAACATAATCACAAGATCCTTAATGTAACCACACCTCTGTCCCTTCTACCGTGTAACATACTGTACGCACTGGCTCTGGCGATTTGGCCGTAGCTGTCGCTCAGGGGCCAGCATTCTGCCTACCACACCTTCCCTCCTTGGTATCCAGTCTATGAATCTATGCTTAGAGGAGCATTTACATTTTTCCTACAAGGTGAGGACATCTTGGAGTAAAGTCCAAATAAAATTAAGTCATCATAGCTAAGCTGAGACAGTGAGAGTTGTTTTATCTCCTACTTCTCAGATAAAACAGAGCACGTTCCCTGACTCTCCTGTCCCTCAGAAAGCCTGGTTCTTTGGTTCTTCCAGTTTGCCTGGGAACATACCCCAGGCCAAAGTGGTTCTTTTGGCATGCTCCCTCCTCAGGAGCTCCTTGGTCATCTGAACACAGGATTCTCAGTTCCAGGGCTCCTCTCAGCAATCCGCTCCTGCATTTGTGGGCACTCAGATGTTGATGACTTCTCTGCTCTAAGCTGCTGCTACTTTTCAAACTCTCAGCACTTTGTGGCTCACTGACTATATTGATTAACTGGTTTCTTGTTTTGCAATCTGAAGTCATCTCTCAAATCTGCTAGCATACCCCAAATGATCCATTGCATCTATAATGCTGAGGATTTTGCCAGGCTGAGGCTGATTCACAGACTGAGACAGCTTTTGGTGTGAGGATTTGCAGGGGGTCTCTTGGAAGATTCAGGGCTGGGGTCCACAGAGCCTCTGCTCTGTGCCAGGCAGTTGATGTGGCTCTTACGTGGAGGACCTCTGATGACCGCACCGCAAAGTGCTATCATTAGGCGCATTTTACAGGTGAGTAAACTAAGGCTCAGACATGAAAATACGCTTGTCAAAGTCCCGGCACACCATGTCAGAGTGGGTTTGCTGTGACTCTAGACCCCACGCTCTTTCACTAAACCACAGCTCTTCCGATCTACATTCCGCGCAGATGTCTGTTTCCTCAAAACTACTGTTTACTTCCGGGCTGCCCTGCATTCTGGCTCTTTGACCTTGGCTGTGCCTGTTATCTTGCAGTTCATGTTTCCTTCTGTGTGAGATCATAAGCCTGTGATGGTCAGGGACCTGTTTTATGCCTTCTTATATGGACTGTGCCGGGCACTGTGCTAGAACGTACTTCGTAAACAGTGATGAGTAAAAGGATGACTTCTGATAAAACTCCAATACTCTGTAATAACCAGGCATCTTCCTGCTGGGGATATACTCTAGAGACATTCCAACATATGTGAAACTTCGAAGACAAGTCTATGCCAGCCTGCTTGTCCCTCCATGCGTTGGCTCTGCGGCCATACTACACAGAGTAAAACCCAATTCAGCCTTCACCTGGCTGTTGTGGGAGAGCAGACCCAGCCTTGTAGCTGCCAGACACTCTGTAAATGCTGGTGCTGAGGATAATAACAATTAATTATGACTAAAGAAGACTGAGGAGAATTAACTTTAAAAAACAACAAGAGGGATGCCTGGATGTTTCAGGCTGTTAAGCATCTGCCTTTGGCTCAGGTCATGATCCCAGGGTCCTGGGATCGAGCCCCCCATCGGGCTCTCTGCTCAGCGGCAAGTCTACTTCTCCCTCTCCTTCTCCCTCTGTGATCTGTCTGTCATTCTTTTGCAAGTAAGTAAATAAAATCTTAAAAAAGAAAAAAATAACCAAAAGCAACACAGAAGGACTGGGTTCAAGGGCATTTTGGACCAGTCTATCCCGCCTCCTATGGGATTGAAGGCAGAGCATTTAACCCTTCCAGTTTCAGAGTGTTCATTTCTAAACTGGGACAGTCCCTCTTTATTGATTTCAGAGGAGGTGAACATAGGTAAGAATACCTCTTAGTAGAAAAGTGCTGTAAATTTCAGAGAAATAGTGTTATTTCTAAAGTGAAACCCAGATTTATAGAATATCAGGAAAATGTTAAACTCGATCTTCTTTCTGGGAATACTGTTATTAAATCTTCCCTGAATTCACGATGAGCTGCGTGGGAAGGCTGATGATACGACGGAGGAGGACCGAACTGAACCCTGAGCCCCAGACTTCCATCAACTCTTGTGAGAGCATCTGTGTCTCAAAAGGAGCCGTCACTAGTGGGATCCCTCCATTAAATCTTTACAGCCTACAAATTTATAGCTCTGTCAGGGAGGCTCGGGCTTCTCCACGTAACCCGATTGAATATGGAAGGAAAATAATTGGTGCTGTGGTCAGTAGTTGGCAGAAAATTTGAACTTGGAGAACGACTGTTTCTCAGGGTGACTAGTGAGGGCTCCCAGGCTCACTTCTATCTGCTGGTTGGCTGCCAAATTGGAGACTCTACCATGAAATCTCTTATGTGGATATGAAATTGGTCATCGCAGAGCTGACTCCGATAGGCTTTAAAAGCTATCTGATTCTACATCTGATTTTATAGTTCTTTTTTCAATTCGGAGCTTAATATTTGAGGAAGTTGGTAAAATAATACAAATGTGTGCTCTTCCCTTACTAGTCTCTCACGTGACTTAATTGTTGTGCTTTCCCACATTATAACCTATGCCAAAGTAGCAGTTTCATTAAAAACAACTAAATAAACAACTGAAAGATTCCTGGCTCATCAGCTTATAAAAAATTAAAAATTCTTTGGAACCCGGTTATAAAGGAGTTTTTTCCACTATGCTTGAATTATGGACTGTTATCTTTCACTGTTTCTATTCTGGGATTCAGCAAAAACCTCCAAGGGCCTCAGAAAATGAGTAGTTGATAAAGAGAGATTTTTGAGACTTTTTTTTCTCTCTTCCAATTTTCAATTTGCTGAGGTTTATTGGTGATAGCAGGCTAGACCAATTGGGTTATCTAAGATTTTTTTTTTTTTTAAGGGAAAGCATCAGGGAGGGTTTGATTAAAGAACCAGGACCTCTCTGAGTGATATGGCAAAAGGAATATATCATAGGGTTTAGATATTATATAATTGTCTGAGATGGTGAAGAATTCTCTGGAAAGCTATTGCCTCTGCATCTGATATGGCCTGAAGTAAGTGCAGATCTGCAGGGCTGGTGGTGAGGGGCAACAGCTGAATATGAAATGGGAGAGAGCAAGGACGTGCTGGAAGTCAGGAGGAGAATAGGGACAAACTTTCCCCTCTATCGATTTTTCCCAACACCTTGAACCTCAGTGAGGCAGATAACCAGCAGGAAAAGCTGGTGCTCATTTGCCAGACACTCAGGACTCAAAAGTCACTGCTGGATCAGGCAGGAGCTGGAGGAGCTGCCGCAGGGTCAGGGCGAGCCATCGGATCATGACAATGTGAGTGAGCTGTGCGCGTGCCTCGCGCTCTCCACAGACTTCAGAGCTTCATGGTTACCGTCTTTCTTCTGCCTTTGAGATCTCACATTTCCCTAGTGGTCAACCCGAAGTCTGAACCACACAGGGAATGGAACTCCAGGATATATCATTCCAGCTGATCTAAGCTGACACGGTTAAAGCCACCACAGGGGATTTCTAAGACATTGTGGACTGATGGTTGAGGTCCACAAATTTAGTAGGTTACATGTCAAACCCTGTATCAAGTCCTTCAGAGACAGTGGTGGACAAAACAGACAAGATCCTTGCCCTCAAATGAACCATAAACAAGAACACAAAATGGTTATAATTTTGAAATGTGTAAAGAGATTTAAAGGGTATTGTGATCCAGAATAATAGAGGAATGATTATTCTGGAGAATGCATTAGGTACGTAGGGTAGGAGTCAACATTTGGTGAACAGAAAAGAGTCTGTTGTTATGGGACCTTGTCAGAAAAGATGATGACTTGGGTTAAATTAGTGGGAGTGAAAGTAGGAAGAAATGGAAAGCTCTTTGTTGTATTTTAGAGGAAGAAACAATAGCAGTTGCTATTAGATTGGGTGTGTAAGATAAAAGGAAAGAAAATTTAAGGATCATCCTTAGGTCTTTAGCCTGAGGTTATTATTTGGGAAAATCAGAGGAGGACTGGTTTGAGGAGATGGAAGCAAGCATTAAGTTTTGAACCTGATAGTTTAGAAACGTTCATTTGGAAATATCACATGTAGTTATTTATAAAATCTGGAGCTCAGGGAAGCTAGAGAACAATACAGTGAAGATGGAAGTTGGGAGTTACTCTTATAGAGATGGAATTTAAGACCATGATAACAAATAAGATCTTGTAGGAAGGAAAATACAGGGGGAGAGGACAGAGGATCTAGAATAGAGCTCCAAGTAACTCTGCAGTTTTGAGAATGGGTGAACAAGGAGATCTCATCAACGTTAAAAAAAAAAAGAGAGAAAATCAGTGAAGACAATTAGTAGAGTGTGCTGTTCTAAAAGCAAGGAGGAAAATGTCAGTTATACTGCAGAGGGTGAGTTAAAGCAAAGGTAAATTTTCAAGCATTTTGATTTCAGGAATCTTTTACAATCCTAAAAACTTTGGAGGACCTCAAGGGGTTTCTGATTTTCAGTTATACCTATCAATGTTTATCGTATCAGAAATTAAAACTGAGAAGAATTTAAGGTGTTTATTAATTTAAAAATGGCAGAATGAATCAATTTCACATTAACATAAATAATACACTTTCATGAAAAATAACTATAGCAAAACAAAAAATGTTGAGAACAATGACATTGTTTTACATTTTTGCAAATCTCTTTAAGGGCTGGCTTGATGGGAGATTGCTGGATTCTCATATCTGCTTTTGAATTTAATCTATTGTTCTCTGTTTTGTTGAAGCATACGAAATATGTTTTTTTTTCCCACAAAGCACAAAATTGAGACAGTAACTGAGAAGGATGTATGACTAAAGGAAGCTTTTGTTTGTTTTGTGTAAAACACAACCATATATTTGCATGTTGATGGCATTGTTTGAGAAGACTAGAAGATATGGCTAGGTTGTAGAAAAAGGAGATAATTGCAGGAACAAAGTCTTTGTGAAGTTGTGAGATTATATTTGATAACATGGATTTGCTTTTAAAAAGAACCTAAGAATGAGAGGGTAGGTTCAGCTGTGGGTAGCTTGGTGATTTTGGATTTAGATGGCTTTTTTTTTTTTTTTTTTCTATGTGAAGTCTGAAGTGAATTTACCAGCTAAAACTGGGATGAAGAGGAAGGAGTTTTTGGAGACTTAAGAAAAGTTATAAGGTAAGAAATGTTTGGGAGAGGGAGAATATGAGTTCAGAGAAACATAAGAGTGGTTGGTTTTCTGGACAGAGGATGCTTACGTACACATATTTAAAGTGAAATTAATTACTTGCTTGCATGGCTTTTGTCCAGCAGCGTTCACCTATTTATTTGGGTGCATGGATGGAGAATGCTGATGGTCAGGTTTGTACAAGATTAGGGCTTTTGAGACTGATGAAAGGATGGGGAGAGGCAAGTAAAGGCAAGTGAAGGCTAATGGAAGGATGGAGAGGATATTTGTAAATGCTTAATTATGTTAATGTGTCATATGATCTAAACTGACTAGGGGGGGAATTGAAGGTAGGAGGAGGTTGATGGAAAATGATAGAAGTCTGAGGTCAATGGATTGGAGATCACTGTTAAAGGAGGACATTGGGGGGTGGGGAGGACAAGGAGATGGAGGAGTGGTCAAAGAATGTGTTCTTTTTTAAAAATTTGGATTGAATTGGTATCATAATTTCTGATGCTGATGAGTTCTGTGGCATGACCATGAGAATGATTGGTAAGTGGAAGGGAAGAAGAAGGTTCATGAAGTAAAGCAGTAAAGAAATTGAGAGTCCAGTATATTTCATGTTCTCACTGTAGGTCAGTGATGATGATGGTGTTGGAGAGGAGAGAAGACTGAGTCATTGAAAACCGATGAAAGCTTCATCAAAGACTGTGGTGGGACACTAAAGAGAGAATAAGAGATTCAGAAAGAAGCAGACAGCCGAGACACTCAGCAGGCCAAGAACCAGGGAGGCTGATGGAAGATAGAAATGGTGGGTTGCCTGAGATGTGAGCGAAAATGAAGCTTTTAAAAATGGCTGGACACAGGAGACTCTGATAATAACATTAGAGCTGTTTGGAGCCAAGAAAAAAGTCTCTCATTTCGTTGTGATAGTTCCTACTATTGCTTGGCCAGTAGCTTCTAGATGAAAGGTATTCCCATAAATGAATCTGATACTTATTCCATCAGCTGGAACTTATGAACTACAAATCCTTGCATTCCTTTTTCACTATTTGAAGTTTGATGTCTTAAATTAAAAATAAAGACAAACAAGTCCAAATCCAACAAGTTAATTCATATTTTTAGTGTACAATTTCCAAATATTTGAATACAAGAGTCAGCAAAGATGATTTTGGAAGTTTTACTCAATTATAAATTTCTTTGAATTTTAGGGAAAGCCTCTGGAAAATGCACAATAGAAGATGTTCAAATAAAAAAAACCTCATTAAACATTTGCTCTGTTTACACATCACATTTTAAAGATGTTTAGAATTCAGCAATACCTGTATATAGCAAGTATATAATGCACCTCTTGAATATGCCACTAAGAATGGTTCAATGCTTATGGAAATGTGATAAAATAGATCTTCCTTGATTTATGATAGAGTCACATCTGGAGAAATCTGCTGTAAGTTGAAAATGTCATTAAGTCAAAGAGGTATTTAATATACCAAACCTGCCACAAACATAATAGCTTCAACTAGCCTACCTTAAAAGAGCTTAGAACACACCATGGCTTATAGTTGGGCAAAATCTTCTAATACAAATCCCATTTTATAATAAAAATAAAGGGCTGTCTATCTCATGTAATTTATGGACTACTGTACTGACAGTGACAAAGAGAATGGCTCTATGAGTACAGAATGTTGTAAGTGTATCAGTGGTTTACCCTAGAGACTCAGTAGCTGTCTGGGAGCCGTCACTTGTTGCCACTTCCTAGCATTGTGAGAGAGAATCACACCTCATATTGCTAGCCTGGGGAAAGACCAAAATTCAAAATTCAAACTATGGTTTCTACTAAAAAGCAAAACCAAGAAGAAAACAAAGTACAGTTTCTACTGAACGTATACAGCTTTCTCACTAGTGTAAAGTCAAAAAATTGTTAAGTCATGGGGCACCTGGGTGCCCCAGTCAGTTAAGTGTTGGACTCTTGACTTTGGCTCTGGCCATGATCTAAGGGTCATGAGATTGAGCCCTGCCTGACCAGGCTCAACACTGGGCCTGGAATCTCCTTAGAGTCTCTCTCTCTCTCTCTCTTTCTGTCCCTCCCCCTGCTCATGGTTACTCTCTCTCTCAAAAAAAATATTGTAAGTTGAATCGTTGTAAGTCAGGGACTGTCCATAGTTATTAGGAATGTTAAAATGATCTTTCAGTCTCTTCTGAAAATTTATATTAGGGAAATAAATATAGAAAATGTGTTATTCAGAAGTGTGGTGAGATATATAGTTTATATATTGAAAAATTGGAAACAGACCAAATGTTTGTTTCTGATGGAAACTGCGTATACCTACCAAATAAAAAGCAAGGCTTATGAAAAATATTGTTTATTTGAATATTGCTCATGAGAAGCAGAGAATTAAGAAAAATACTTAAGAGATAGTAAACAAAGAAGGCAAGTTGAAAATTATTCATACATATGATTGTGCAATTATTGTATACAATTAGTTATATACCCTGTGCATAGAAAATAAAAGACCAGAAAGAAATAACTCAGAATATTGAGAGTGGTTATATTTGATAAAGAAAGCTGCAGGTTATCCTTTTCTCCTTTCTACATTTCTGTCTTCCCAAATTTTCTTTGATAAGATGATTTCTGTGAGAGCAACCATGAAATAATATTCAAAATAAAAGAAAACTGCAGCTCTTCCAAAACTGTGAGTGTCACAGACAGAGATTTTAGGTGGGAAAAGGCCTTCATTCTTTTCCAGGGATTGAAGATCATTTGCCTGACTTGACAGGTGGCAATTACACATTATGTCCCTCCTAGAACCCAGGTAAGTACTCCTCCCTCCACCAAACACAAATCATTGCAAGCTCAGTACTTTATGTAAAACTGAGCAGGCATAATTGATAAAGCACAGAGGAGACTTGGAGATTAAAATGTGTGCTCCATCTTTGGACTTTCAAATAGAATCCCCCCCATCCCCCCACCCAGAACACTGAGCTGCTTATATAAAATGCATGCGAGTCCAGTGGCTTTTGACTTTTAAGTTAGCAGTCGCAGATCTAGGTCTCCTATTTGTATTCCTGGCTAGATAAATGCTTCCAGGATCTTCCACAGAAGGTGGAAATCCTGAGATGACCACACAGACAGCCTTGCAGATCTCAGAAGGAAACCAAATGTTGCTATTCTTCTCCTGAATCAGAAGGAGAAAAGTTAAGCTCATACTTTATTGCGTTCCGTATTATGTCTCTCCAGTGGAATTCGGATCTGATCAGCCAGTAAGTCAAATAAAAAGGGCTAGCAACTGGATTCTGATCCACAATTGTGCTTTTATTCAAAAGCAGCAACAGCTTTTATGCTTGGGGAGTTAAATTTGCTTTATTATTTGGAATCAAACCTTTGCTCTGTGCCCCTGGGCTAGCTAATTATTCTTTTAGAGAGAATTAGTCTTCTGATGACTCATTAAGAGGTTCTTTTAGAAAACAATACATTTTTAACATTGGACCAAGTCCCAGGATATTTGAAATTAGTGTAAGTAATGGTTGGAAAGCCCCCAAATGATGGCTGTAAATGACATCCAGAGTGGCAGGCTCAGTGGAGGCGGGGACTTAATGGGCGCAGAGACAGACACCCTGTAGGAGCAGAATGCCATGCTGGAGGATTAAATGACCAGCGTTGAAGAGGCTAGATGCTACGATTTGAGATTTATTGTGACTGTACTAGAATGATTTCTCCAGCATCAATGCTGGCATTTCAAATGGTGTTTCCAGAGGTATTGGCTTACAGCGCAATTTGATTTGGGTTCAACAAAACATTTTCGATATGCTTGCTAGGAATACATTCACCTTCTATTCTGTGTGTGTGTGTGTGTGTGTGTGTGTGTGTGTACACTTTCGTCTCTGAGGGGTAGATGTTGTGACGTTAAGCAAGTATTATCGTTGGATCTGTGAACACGATTCCCATATTAATGGTGTCCCAGATGGGTTGCAAGAATACACGTGAAGAGTGTAGATGAGAAAAGTCACAATACGCTTTTATGAAGAAGAGGTGTTTTACAAACGTTGAGTAATATTGTAACGTTATATAAAGAGTAATTTTTCTTGTCTTTTTTTTAGCATTTTGTATCAAGGGCCATGTATTATATTAACTTGTGAGATAGCAATTGATGACTGGATAAAATTCTTACAGAGATAGTCTGTCAAAAATAAGACATCAAAATTGGTCTCCAAAGGAAGCAAATAATATACAAAATCATTGGTTATTACCTTTTCATTCTTAGGTTAAAAAAAATGATCCTTTTCTCTTCCTCTGGATGGCTCTTTTCTTCTACCCACTTGCTGTTTGTGAATATTCATTCCCCACGGCTTTAGCCATTCTATTTCCTTCTCCGTGTATCCGGTCAGTCAATGCTGCTAACTTCCCGTTATAAATGTGTAAATGGTCCAAATCTAATGCTCTAGGACCTTCATGCCATGGCTTAGAGGCAACATGGAGAGGTGTTGAATTTCTGGTCAGTCATAATCTTTGTCCATTTGCTTGTCTTTTTTGGACAAATCTCTTTGCTCCAATAGGCATACAGTTCAAACCAATGCATAAATATATTTATAAGTTATAAAGGAATCTGACAATACATATCAGGATATAAAGAAGGGACATGAGAGATTGTTGAATCTAGATTCCAGATTCTAGATGAAGCTCCCATGCTACTTTTATTCATTTTTTTATGATGGTTCTCTATTCATATTTGTCTTAACAGGATGGTTTTGGGTCTGTGACAGACGTTCAATAAATATCTTTTATGTCCAGCAACATTAATGATGTTAGAGGAAAAATTGTATTTTCTGCTTCATGTCCTTGGTACTCTATTGGGTCTGTCTATTGCGGGTTTTAAGAGTGAGGGAGAGTCAGTGGATTAGTGTTCCCTGAATACGAGGTGCTAACAGGAAGGAGTGAGAGGAAGAAGATGGGATGCACATGATGTCTGCAACCGGGTTTGAGTGATTCAAAGTCACACACATGTAGTCAAAAGTTGCATCTATTAATGAAGATGGGTTGCAAAACTGAGCAGTCGGTGAGATCTGCTTAAGATGAAAATCTGATCATGTTACTTTCTTTGTATGAACCGCAGCCTTATGTGCTCATTAATATCAGAAATACTCATATTCTTTGCTTTACTTATGAGGTCCATTATAATCAGCTGTTTCTCTACCTATCCAGGCTAATTTTGTCTCTCTCTTCTTAATGAAACTACTACTTTCAATTGCTCTAGTGTGGGTGGATTAAAAGCTACAGAAGAAACGAAAATTATTGGCTCAACAGACCACAGACTTGCTCTTAGGCATTATCTACTTATTGAAAGAAAAAGGAGAAAATATGTACTCAATACATTTTACCTAATGAAGTTATGACTTTGGGATTCAGTTGCTAGAAGGAGATAAGGTCACATTTGGCACTGAAACGCATTTGCATTTTTAGCTATAAAAACAACTGTATCAGCTATCCAGGATCATAGGATAACATCATCTTATCCCATTGTAAGGCTAATGGGGTAACTAAATCCTAATTGAAATCGTGGATGAACGTCTTTTAACCAGTTCTAAAGGGGAACTTGTCTGTGATTGGTACTGTGTAAAATTTCCAGGGTGACTAGAGTCAACTGAAGGAAGGGGATTGGAACCGGGGAACAGAAGTTTGGGAAAGAAGTTCCAAAGGGGACTGTGACTGAGGCTTGTCCCGAATACCCACGAGCTGCCGCTGGAACGGGCACACTGAACAGCTGGAAAGGGTTAGGTTAATTTGCACCAGAAAGCGTGGACTCAGAGTCAGAAACGGAATTCCATTCTAAGAATATTAATGCTTTTTCCACCCTGAACAGTAACTAAAATTTTATAACCACATAAATACTTACTGCTACATAATACATAACTACTTTTTTTTTTTTACCTAATACTGCCTAATAGTGGTAATAATCATAACTAGTATCACCGAGTGCTCACTATGTGCCAGATGCCAGTCTTCTTCATACTCTATGCGTACTAACGCAGTGCTCACTGTAACTCCATGGTGTAATTATTACACCAGTTTTACAATCGAAGAAACTGAACCTTGGGTCAAGTAACTTTTCTGAGCCCACAAACAGGGAAGTGGCGTGGCTGGGCTTCCAACCTACGCAGTCCGCTCAAAGACTCTACCTTCAGTCTGAGCCGAACCCACCCCTAGATGCGTCAGGGGCTGTCATTCATTATCAACGTGGATGCTCCTTCATTTCTGTGTGTCAGTTCACTGAGAAGTCAAGCCTTTAGAATGGGAGTAAAAACACACAAAATCTAACCTCAGTTCTTTATTTTACAGGCAAGGGCACTGAAGCCTCGAGAAAGCATGTGTGTTTATCTGACGTTACATCAAGAGGGTAGAAGTGAACCGGAGCACTGTTTCATCTTAGGCAAACATTGTGTATTGAACATTGGTTGAGAGCCTTGTTCTGGTTGGTTGAGAATCCAAGTTCTGATTCTGGTGCTTCTTTATTTTATGTGTGTGTATATATATATATATATGTATATACATATATATATATATACACACACACATATATATGTGTGTGTGTGTGTGCACGTGTGCGCATAAATGTTTACGGAAATACATATATACACATACATATAAGATATATGAAATACAATTAAAATATATACATACACATATATACAGTAAAAAAAAATAGAGATTTTTTTTCCCTTATATACAGTAAAAAAAAATAGAGATTTTTTTTCCCTTAGGGCATGTTTTTCAAAGGTAGAAGAATGCGTTAGACCTTCCTCATCCCTCCACCCAGCCCTCTCCCTGCAAGCAGGTGCAGCTCATGGGGATGTAATCAGGCTTCTGGGGGTTGTTCCAGACCCAACTGGGACTCTATCTCCAGCAGCCTCAGGCCCATCCACTCATCTCTGCTTCTTTGGAGCTGGATGGAGTCAGAAAACTGAAAGACCCACATTCTTTTTCTTCTTTTGTAGTTGTTTGTGCCCTGCTTTGATGCTTAGCATTTCTACTCAAACAGAAAGGATCAGTAAGTGTATATGGCGCTATCTGGTTTCACTTCTTACCCATGTTAGAGGATAAAGTGAACTTGCTCACTTTTTGTTCTGAAACAAGATCTATATTAATATTTGTTTTGTTGGGCAGAGTTTGATTATTTCTTTCTCTGTCAGACTGCAAGCATCTAGACTTGTTCTATGATGTCCTTAAGTGAAGGGACCCTCACCTTCCACTGTGTCCAGGGCACATTCTGTGATATGTTTTTATTCTCAATACCTTAACAACGACTTAACTTTCTTATCTCTAGGAACTGATCTCTGGCTCTGTTTTGGATTTCACATCTCAACACCTTCCCCCTTGCCCCTGGTCCCCAGAAACTTTGGTCTTCTCTCTGTTCTTAAATTCTCTTTCTGCTGATCTTTTCACGGTGAGCATTCTTTTGGTCATTCAGGTCTCAGCTTAGATGTCCCAAGAGAGAATTTCCTTGACCACTCAATCTAAGGTGACGATTGTCACTGTATCCCATTACTCTAGTTGTTTACAGAATATTTACTCTGGGACATTTTCTGGTTTAGTTTTTTTTTTTAAGTTTTTATTTATTTATTTGACAGACAGAGATCACAAGTAGGCAGAGAGGCAGGCAGAGAGAGAGGGGGAAGAAGGCTCCCTTCTGAGCAGTTCCCTTTTGAGCCGGATGCAGGGCTCGATCCCAGGACCCTGAGATCATGACCTGAGCCGAAAGCAGAGGCTTAACCCACTGAACCACCCAGGCGCCCCACTGGTTTAGTTTTTACTGTCTGTCTCATTCTGCCAGAATCACGAGATCAGCTCACTCACTTTATTTGCTGCACTTGGAACACGGGATATCTCATAACAGTCACTATATATGAATGTGTTGAATTAATGCTAATAGAGGCATGATGGCTATGTATTCAAGCAGACGCAATTTTCTGACTGGGTCTGAATCTTGAAGTGAAGTCTGTATTTATAAGCTGATATCTTTTTAATTTTTCTGAATTGGCAGTAAATCAGTGTATTTTAACCAAGTCAGAGAAATGACTAAGAATAAATGATTCACCAACAAAAGAAATTGCCAGATCGATGGACTGTTTCATGTGACATACAGGTTGTTCCTATTTATAAGGTTTTATGATGATGGTGTTTTCCTTGATGGTGCATTACATAGATATATGTATGTTTTAGGGTTAGGCCTTGAGGCTTACACGAATACCATATTAATTCATTATCTGTAGCCTTTCAAACACCAAAACAAATAAGAATGAAACGAGTTAATGGTAAGCATCTATTCTAGATGACTAGGATAAAAGAAGCTAATACTCATAACATTTAATCAGGTTGAACAAATTCTTTTTAAAAATCCTTAAGAGGGATGCCTGGGTGGCTCAGTGGGTTAAAGCCTCTGCCTTCGGCTCAGGTCATGATCCCAGGGTCCTGGGATCAAGCCCCACGTTGGGCTCTCTGCTCAGTGGAGAGCCTGCTTCCTCCTCTCTCTGCCTGCCTCTCTATTTGTGATTTCTGTCTGTCAAATAAATAAATAAATAAAATCTTAAAAAAAAAATCCTTAAGAGAAGTGCCCATGTGTTACCGCTATGGGGAATCACTGATAGGGTTCTCCCGGAGATTTATTTATCCTTTCTGACTAATGAAATTAATCTTGACTCTCAATAAATAACAGTAATTCACATACTGGCAAGTATCAAAGGATTTTATAAATATAAATGGATCATATGGATAATCAGTCTTTACAGAGTAGGTGATAGGATTTATAAAATCTCAGCTGGCAACTAATTGACATGGCAACCAGTATTAGTGTTCAGGAATATAGTATATTTGAAATACTCAAGTCTAGCACTGATCAGGTTTGCAATAAGTTATGTTAGGTTAGCACCATTGTTTTGCTTGACTTAGGCAATGTTTAAAAATTGGTAGACTGCAACGGATATTCCAGATCTTTGTCTTCTCTCAAAGAACTGGAATATCTGGGATGTCTGGGTGGCTCAGTATGTTACGCCTCTGCCTTCAGCTCAGGTCGTGATCTCAGAGTCCTGGGATCGAGCCCTGCATCGGGCTCTCCGCTCCGCGGGGAGCCTGCTTCCCCCTCTCTCTGCCCACTGCTCTGCCTGCAGTGATCTCTCTCTCTGTCAAATAAATAAATAAAGTCTTAAAAAAAAAAAAGAATTGGAATATCTGTCCTTCAATGAGTCTTTGTTGCCACATGGCGACAGTCATGTGAACAGAGTAGTTTCTAATCTCTTCAGCACCCCTTGTTCTTCCATACATTGTCAGCCTCTCACTGCAGTCGTTTGTTTTTCCTGCCTGTGTCCTGTATACAATGTGTTGTCCAATCTGTCAACCGTTCTGGATGATAGTCAATTGAGTAATAATACCTAATTCATACTAGGGAAATACCAAATTGTTTTATCTGTCTTGATATCACAGAAAGATTATATATTTTTGCATAAATGTTGTACAGTTGTGAATTAAGTCAAAAGGTAACTGAAACTTTGAAGGTGGGCCTGGGAGAGGGGAGTAGGGAGAGGGCGGTGGGATTATGGACATTGGGGAGGGTATGTGCTATGGTGAGTGTGAAGTGTGTAAACCTGCTGATTCACAGACCTGTACCCCTGGGGATAAAAATACATTGTACATTTATAAAAAAAATTAAAAAAAAATTTAAAAAAGGTAACTGAAATTTTGAGATACTTAACTATACAATAATACAAGACAATATTATTTTGTGTTTTTAAAAAATTGGCACAATTTTGTGTTAAGTGGTATGAATCTGACACATTCCTTTACCTAAGATTGCATAGTAAAATGAGCAATGCAAGAGTATTATCAGAATATATTAGCACATGTCTTCAATATTGGTGAATGAAAATTTATATTTATTTTGTAACATTTTCTGATTACAGGTATTACACATATTTATGGTAGAAAACTTTGTGTGCAGAAAAATTCAGAGAAAAACAAAAATTATCCATAATCTGACTATATTAAATAATGGGTATATATGTGTGTGTGGGAGGTGTTTGTGTGTGTTGTGTGTGAATATACATATCTGAGCATGCATAAAAATTTTATAGTAATATTGTATAGTTTTTTGTTTTTATTTTTTGTATAGTCTTTTAAAGCAAAATTTAATATTAATATTTTGACTAGTATTTGTTCATTTTCAATACATTGTCAATAATTTCCCATGTCACTAAATTTAGTAGACCTTTCCGAGAGAGGAAATAGATGTAGTTTTTTCTTTTTATTTATAACAAATAACAGATAAGAATATTTCATTTAATTTTAAAAGTATCAACTTTTAACTGACCCTGGTTAGGGTCAGTCTTGCTCAGTTCATTTGAAAGGGATCTATAAAGAAAAACAAAAATTCATAATAAATAAATAAATAAATATTTGTCCACAAAGCCATAAAGATTTATTTTCTTCATTCTAAATTCTTTACTAAGGTTCTGATTTGATTTGGCATCATAAGCAAGACTTAGAGATATTTTTACCCTATAACAGAAAGGCAAGACATGCTATTTTAAGAAAACTGCTACTAACATCTGAAAGATCTCTATTTTTCCGTATTCTATTTTGATAAAAATAGAATAGTAATTAAAAATGACTAATTCAAAGAAACTATGTTATCCTTTGCTAAATAGGGTCCCCTTTCTTCCTTCATTTGATTAAGCAGAAGAACCAGTCAGTAGCATCTGGAGAAACTTTTACACTTGATCTTAGCCAAAAGGCCGAGAAGCGATGGATTTGGAGAACCTTTTATTGACTGTGTATATGTTTGGAGCTAAGTATGGGCTCCTTCACATTTCACAGCATTAAATTCATAGCTCCACTCTATGGCTAATAATTGTGTCAGCAATGGAATGACTGAGTTCTATTCAGCACACCCAATGAAATCCATGTAAAATTCCATTTCCAAACAGATTTGATAAGTTTTTAATTTTTAATTTCACTTTATAGATGAGAAAACAGACCCAGAGAAAAAAGTATCGTGACCAAGTAACATGGGAATTTAGCAGGAGGGTGAGGGAGAAATCATAGCCCTGTATAGTACTTACCCATTAAATCACCATGTTCCTGGAAACGCATATTGCCTGGTTTACTCAATTTCAATGAATGTGCAGATCATGCATTTTCCAAAATAATATTCTTTAAACTTCCTATTCTGTTAACACCTTTTTTTTTTTTAAAGATTTTATTTATTTGAGAGAGGGAGAGAGTATAAGCAGGAGGGAGGGACAGAGGGAGAAGCAGACTCCCCACTGAGCAGAGAGCCCAATGTAGGACTTGATCCCAGGACACTGGGATCATAACCTGAGCCAAAGGCAGATGCTTAACCAACTGAGCCAGCCAGGAACCCTATTAAACACTGTCTTAACTTGTCATTCACCTTCTTTTTTCTGACTCCAGGACTGTGATTTCTGATCTGACTTCATATACCAGAGAAACATAATATTATCAAAATGTAATTAGCACTTTACTTGATTAATTGTGCTAAGATTGAGTTATTGAAAATAAAAATAAAGAAAATTTTCATACTGCTTTATAATCAAGAAACACATTCTCATTTTAAAAGCAGAAAATTAACTTGGGGTAAATGACTTTCTATCCTTGCTGTTTTTTAATTTTCTCTTTTTAATACAAAGAATAAAAAAACTGCTGAATATTATACCCAACGATGCCTAATTACTATCTAACTAAAGCAGAAAGCATGCAAAGGTGACTTGTTTTTGTAAATCAGTGACTGTAGGACGTTCTACTTAAGAAAAGCTTTGTCTTGAAATAAACACAGCATTGCCATCTGAGATATGTAATGATTCAAGTGCACATTTCAGTTTGTTAATACTCAAAGCAATCTTTCAATGATTCAATGATTTAAGAAATGATTTAAGAAATTCAATGATTCAATGATTTCAAATGGTCATTTGTTATGATCCGCAATTTGTAATCCCAGGTTTTAGTAAAAAATATGTTAATCGCCTACATTAAATTGCAGCCGTCGGATCATCAGTGGTTTTCTAGAAGTCCCTCTTTACTGCTCTCTTTGCCCTAGCTACCACCCGTCCTTCTGCTCATGTCTGCATTTTCAGTAGCTGCATTATTTACTTGGTTATTATGTTGATATCAAACGTCCAGTGATCTTGATCGGGCATTAGAAAGTAAATCACAGCTGAGATCCTAGAAAAGCTCCCTATAAAGGTACTGTTTTGCCTTTCGCACATAATGGGTTATTTCGTCACTGGCGTTCCCAAGCTTCCCAAGCCTTAACAACTAAGCTAAAATAACTGCATTTTTTTTCAGCCACCCTCTGACTGTTGAACTGTGGAACAATTCTGCTTTCGTTTCTCTCTAACCCTCTAGAAAATAAAGTTATTTAAGTATAGTTCTGGGATTCTTATTGTCTCTAAAGGTCATCTGCTCTGGCCAGAAAGGTTTCGAGGCAATGAGAAATTGATTTACCCAGAAAACAAGGAGCCTCGTTTTTAACTCTTCCTAATGGCCTTCACGAGGGAATTAGAACATCCTCCTCAGAAAGGTTGACATGTTCTGGCATGGACGGGGGCTGAGCTGCACTATAAACATGTTAGTGTCTTGACTGTGAATTGCTTGCCACCTAGATGAATGCTCTCCGGGAGACACTTGTCACAGCCTCGCGGGGACCTGCTTATCATTCATGTGGTCACTTCCATTACCTCTGCTCAGACTGTGCTGACCTGCTATTAGTGACTCTAATTTAATTTCCCTCACTAGTGTCATGGGTTATTTCTTCCATTACTTGAGAGATTTAATTTACAGGGTAAACTCCATCAGATGAGAGAAGGAATTTTTCATGACAGTAGGAACAAGTACCTTTGAAGATTAAGATGATGCTGGCTATTTATCTTGGTCATCTCAGTAGCTGGCAGTTGAAACTTCATTGAATGGTAATATATTCCTGTATTGATGGTGCCTCTGACAGGAATTAAGCGGTGTATGTTTGACTGATTTTATGGAGTCACTGTTTTGGCGCTATTCATTCAGAGAATCTTAAGTAACAGGTACAGCCTAATTTCCGGAAGATAGAGAAAGAAGAAAAGGATATTATTTCCCTCTTGTTCCCCTATGGACTTCAGAATATGACTTCCCTCACTTTTATTCTATTTCAAAAGAATGGTAGTGGGGAAAAAAATGTCTTAATTGTTTAAGATTAGATTAAAGCCTTCAAAGACGTTATTTTCCCTGTTTTTAGATTTGACTTCAAGAAATGCCTAATAACGGGGTACCTTTAGAGTACAAATAATGAAGGCAGGACTGACGGGTGGAGCACTGGGGAATAGGAAACAATTAAGTGCATTCATTATTTTGTCTATTTTTATCACTAATTGCCAGAAAGTTTAAATATTTTCACTCACTTTCCCCCCTCACTCTTCATCTCAAGTCCTTGTCTACATGGATTATTCTTTTCTCCAAGTTCTTGGCTTACAAAGTCTCAGCAGTCTTGACAGATAATCACTGCTTTTCTTGGTCTGAGTTTTGTCCCCAAATGACTAGTGTCTTGTGAAGTTTCAATAAAGAAAGTTCAAACACAGAGCTGCATGTCTCTGTGGGGAGAAAGAGAGACAGAAAGAAAGAGAGGGAGAGAGGGAGAGAGAGTTATGAATGTCTATTCCTATCATTTTCCCCCATCTTCACGGCTAGCTTTTTTGTTCAAGCCCCCAAATTGGGTTCATCCTCAATTCTTTTACTTTCTTTCCCACCTTAGATCTAATCCTTTAGAACATACTCTGCTTTCAAAATTGATTCAGAATGTCACCACTTCTCCCAAACACAAATTTCTTTGAGTGCCAGAGCAGACATCCATCCTGCACTTCTAGGAAACAGTGTGCCGGCTACCATCAGACATCAGGACTGGGGTGGGGAAAGGAGTCAGAAGGAAGACTGACGTCAGAGAGCTCATCTGTTTCAAAACTTCAGTCCTAAGGGGCGCCTGAGTGGCTCAGTGGGTTAAGCCTCTGCCTTCAGCTCAGGTCAATATCTCAGGATCCTGGGATTGAGCCCCGCATCGGGCTCTCTGCTTAGCGAGGAGCCTGCTTCCCTCTCTCTCTGCCTGCTTCTCTGCCTACTTGTTAACTCTCTCTCTGTCAAATAAATTAAAAAAAAACAACAACAAGAAAAAACTTCAGTCCTAAGAAAAAGGGAAAGATTTTTCTTCACATCCTTTGCTTTTTTCAATTTTTATCTCAACTTTCCGACTGTCTTATTTTGGGGAATGAGTAATATTTAATTTAAATCAGTTGATATTTCCATTCCCCTTTGCTAGTGATTGGTCTGGGTTGGTCATGTGATCTCATTCTGACCAATGAGTCACACAGAAACTCCTGAGGTGATTTTATTCCAAGATAACAGAAAGAAAAAAATCTTCCTCCAAGTCTTCCTTCTCTCTGGGAACACTAAAATGGTACTGGGGAAGCCATGATGTGGCAGAAAGGGAAAGCATGGGGATGACAAACCAATGCAAAATGACAAAGAACTTGGATCCTTAGTGACTCTGCTAAGTGACTGAAACAATACTTCTGGAATTCTAGTTGAATAAATAATAATAGCTACAAATAGTTGAGTTGAGTTGGGTTTGCTATCTGTAGCAAAAACCATTTCAAACTGATGTACATCCACATAATTTTGCCCCGGATTTCCTATTATCATGATGCTCCATCCAGTGTTGAGAAATCTCATTCTTTTTGCTTGGAACCTGGTGCAATCCATTTGCCTACACCAGGATTGGAAAGTGCATTTTTTGGTTACTATGCCTTTTCTGCCAGATGGATTCAGACTTCATTTTCTACACTTAGTGCTTTTCACTTTCCCTGGGTCACAGGTTGGGGTGTTGTTTAGCTTGTTACAAGGTCAGGTTTTTAGCTGTGTTTTCTCTCCCGTTAACCAGCATGTACTGTTCTGAGGTACCTGGATTCCCTAATCTAAGTAAAACCTTAGGTAAGGATAAATCTAAGTAGCCCTTAGATTTATGGCTATATTTTATTCCCCCTAAATGAGATAATGTTTGTGACTACTTCTTGTCAGTTATTAAGAACTAAACAGAATGTGTGGATAGTATTAATGTTATCACCACCATCATCATTATTACTGTTGTTATTGTTCTCTTTCTTCTCCATGTACATAATGACCTTTTACTCCCAGAGCTAGAATTCTGGCTAGTATTGCCATGATCAGTGTAGGGGGTTTCAGTGGAATGAGATTTCAACTGAATGAGGTTTCAAATGAAATGAGATTCTTCTAAGATGTTGGAAATAAGAAAAATGTTATTGTCTTCTGAGGGTTTAGTTGGAAAATCAATGCAGGAAGACCAGAATATGTCAACATAAAGAATCTCCAAGGCTATAAAACTTGATTGTAACCTGAATGAATATATGAACATATACAAAGTTAATGGATATCACCTAAAGGAGGGGGCTTGGTCTACAATGGAAACATAAATAAGAAGAGTTATAGAGCTGAACACTGACAATGGTCTGCAGTATCATCTGGGGAAGAAGAACCTTCCCCACTGAATGTGAATATTCTGCCTCTTGAAGTTTGTTTGAATATTGTCATTTCTCCCCTTTCAAGGACTCCCCAACTCTTAAAATAGGATTTTCAAATTTGACAAAACTAGTTTCTTTCTTAGGGGGACTTTGAATGAGTTTTAAGACTATATGTAGACGTACTTCTTTTTAGTGATTAAATTGGTTTTAAGGAATGTGATTTCTTACCAACTCCCAGAAAGAATATACTTTTTATTTTTTTCTGTTTGGAAAGAGGGAGAGGATCTTTGGGGTGATGGAGTGGATTGTACCTTGGTATAACTTGACTTGACTCTGACAGTTGGACACATAAGAGTCATTGACCTTGAAACTATTGTGAAATTGAAAAATTGCTGAGCTTCAGAATAGCAGTAATTTTAGAAAATTTTAATAAATCTGTAATTCAATTATACGCCTAATTTAGGTTTTCTAGAGACAAGATGTTTAGTATTGTTACAACACATATTTACTAATTATTTTCTATTAATGTGTGTACAATATATAATTTAAAATGAATAATTCATTGTGGGCTTGTTTGATTAATTCTTCTGTGCACTCCTTTGTCCTTGGAAACCCAGAGGAGTAAAATATTACATCTGCTCTTGTGCTTGTCCATGAATGAGTGGATCTAAACGCCTAGTTGGGCAGTGATTAATCAGATCCGGCCTGCCCTGGAACAGCTGTGTCCCGGACATCTCCCCTTGGAGTTGGTCAGAAGCATAATTTACCTCTAAGGATGGCATATGTCTCAATTTACTTTACAATTTTCTTCAGTGATTTTTTTTTTTTAAGCTTTCAAATGCAGGTGACATTTTGGTGAAGTATTAAGAGAACTAGGTTTCTGGTCAAAGATCAAGGTTCTAGGTCTGTCTCACCCCACTGATTAACAGATTGACCTTTGGGAAATCACTTGTCAGCTCTGCATTGGACTCTAGGGCACAGTTTAATATTCTCTTCTTTAATTACCTTGCCATGTTGCCAAGACCAGCAAGTAAAACTAACTATCATCTATCTATCTATCTATCTATCTATCTATCTATCTATCTATCTATCATCTATCTATATCTATCTATCTATCTATCTATCTATCTATCTATCTATCATCTATCTCTATCTATCTATCTATCTATCTATCTATCTATCTATACACATACACTACATGCTCATATTTTTAGAGTGCATTGAAAAAGTTAAATAGTTAAAATGTTTTGTGTTTCTAAAACATAATATTTGTTCTCATTGCTGTATAAGTGCTGGGCTACAATTTTTGTGGCATAGGCTCACAAGCAAAATTACAAAGCTTTTTGTTTAACTATGACTGAGCTTAATACTCCTGGGAGTTTCATCCCTTTAGTAGAAGAACACTTGATCTGTGATCTCCTGAGAAATTCCAATATTTCCCAAAATTTGTCTTAGTAATCCCAAACTTAGGCAGTTAAAATTTCTCCCTCTATTTCCTCTGCAAAAGCATTGCTGAACGCCAGGCTTTCTGCCACGCAAAGGTGAGGAGGGGACATCTGGTCCGTGGGTACCCTGTACCCATCATGATCACACAAGGGAATATTCAATCTTCTTATCTTATTCTTTTCTTTCTAGTGGTTTGCATGGAAGTCCTACACACTGATCTGGGCTCACACTGACATCAAATTCTACTGTAGTGTCCCTCTGCCCCAACTAGGAGACTTTGGCTTTAGCCAGCCCTGTGTCATTTCTCTGCCGTTCTTGGCTCCATGGGAGGAGCAGGATGGCTCCCGGCAGCCCTCTCTTATTTTCAGGCATGTGCAGGGGGGAATCTGAGGAGATTGCTATCTTGTCAGAGATCAAAATGGAAAGGAAGAATTTAGTTTCCCTTATATTTGTTTTTTTGTATTCTAGATTGCTCAAAAACATCTGAAGATTCAGCTTCACTCCTCTTTGTCCTGGGGTACTTGGCAGGGTGCAGGACTATCCCTTTTCCTTTGCTCTTATTTCATTTTTTTTCTTCTATCATTAGTATATATCTAGCAGGGTAGGACATTGGAGAGGGAAATGCCAGTCGATCCTGCTAGATAATATTTCATTCACAACTTGCCTCTCTGAAGCCTGGATGGAGGGATTTTGAACTTAACTGTCAAAAATTTGTAATTTTCCACTGTGATTTCTCTACATGTGCTGGATGAGTAAAGTTTTGGTAGAAGTGAAGAAACTCAATGAACAAGGTGAACAGAGAGGGAAAACACATGGATTATTCTGTTATATAAATTCCTCTGTTCAATTTCTTTTTGACAAGAAACCTTATAGCATTGCTCAAAATTATGATTTCTGAGAAAGGTGAAAACTTGAAATGTGATCATTGAACATTTGGCTCTCCAAAATGGTTTAAAAAACATATCTGGAAGTATAAATTATAAATATGACATATACTACAGTAACTTCATTCTGTTCTAATGAACTTTATTTTTCTTATATTCTTACAAAACCATGCGTTGGCTTACAGCTACCTTTTGCGGAAGAATATGTCTTTATAAAATAATTAAGTGTTGTATCATTTAGAGGGAGATAAAAGATCTCTGTGAAGTGCTTATGGACTTCATTGAGATGTCTGTGTGTTTTAATTAATGCTGATCACTTGTGTGCACACTAGGAGGGCTTAATAAACAGTAAATAATTAATTACCTTTAAATATTTGGAGGATTATGAAATGAGGTCATGATATAAATCAGGTTTAATTCAAAAAATTATTAGAACTAATAGATTATATTTGTACCTGGTACCATATTTGTAGAAAGAGGGCTTGAGGAATAGGAAATAAAAAGAGGAAAGAGGTCAGAGGTTCCATCAAATATTAAGTATCAAACAATTTTGACTTAGAACACATTTTTTTCTTGATTTTGTTCTAACGACAGATACATTGTGATGATCAATTCTGTAAAAGAGGCAGGGGCCCTACTCCTCGAAATTAATAGTTCATTCAGAGCAGGAGGTATGCACATAAAACGAAAAGAAAGAAAGCAAACAAAAAGAATACTGCAAAATACAGTGCTGTAAATGCTATAATCAAATTATGACCAAGTGGTTTCACAATTCTACAGAACTGCTAAAATATCAGTCTCTTCCTAAAATTGCATTATGTCCTCGTCCATAAATTTAGACGCCATTAACCATATGAGAATATATCTCAATGTCCTGATATTGACAAAATTGAACTTGTTAGCCCTTCATTATTTACCTCAACTGACCTTCCTTCAGGTCAAGGTGTCCAAGTTGCATGTTATGCTTGTCAGCCACGGAACTCTGAGGCATGGCTGTGATACAATGATTCTTTAAAAACATTACAATTTATGTGTATGCTTTTTTTTTGGGGGGGGGTAGCTCTGGTCAACTTTTTTTTTATTCATTTATTTGTTTATTTACAGCATAACAGTGTTCATTGTTTTGGCATCACACCCAGTGCTCCATGCAGTATGTGCCCTCCCTATTACCCACCACCTGGTTCCTCAACCTCCCACCCCCCCCTTCAAAACCCTCTGGTTGTTTTTCAGAGTCCATAGTCTCTCATATTTCATCTCCCCTTCCAGTTTCCCTCAACTCCCTCTCCTCTCCATCTCCCCATGTCCTCCATGTTATTTGTTATGCTCCACAAATAAGTGAGACCATATGATACTTGACTCTCTCTGCTTGACTTATTTCGCTCAGCATAATTTCTTATAGGAGAAACTCTTTAAGGAAGATGTGCTGTTACTTAAAAACAAACAGGTCAACAAACAAAACTTCCATGAACACTTTAGCTGAGGTTTCCTGTCCCTTTGAGCTTTTTCAAGAGCGCAGGGAGTTCCTAGGTCCAGATGTGAGAGGTGGCAGCTCAGTCCACCTCAGTGCAGTCCCGCCCCATCAGGTCTAGTCCTGACTGGCAGGCTTTTTATGCAGATACTTCTTAGTTTATTTGTCTCCAGGCATAGTTAGCCATTGCGTGTCCTGCTTTCCATAAGCTTCCTTGGAGCATACCTATAACTGGCATCTAGTGACATAACCTGGCATATTTCCAGTTTCTCTGTGTCCGTGTTCATTGAGCTTCCTAGAAACTAAGCTCTGCCTTCCGGGAAGCGGAAGCCACACTGGCAGCAGCCATGTTGTGGAATTCTGTCCCTAAGACAGGGTGAAAGATGGCGGCGGTGAATGGATACCATGATGCCGCTTTGCCAGTACTTCACCCCAATGTTTAACAAACCAAAAATTCACGTAGGCTCTTTTTAGGATGAAGTTTCTTTTAGTGCTTACTTCAAACAAGACCTCAAGGGCTCTACACCTGCTGCCCTCCTCCTTTGAGCAACGGCTTCCCTCTGGAGCTCCTGTTCATAAAACAACCATGCAAATGTCTGCCCGGGGAGAACGGCCCATGTCATGTTCTGTGGCTGTCATGGTAATGGCTGCTGTAAAACAAATGCATTCTTTAAACAAAAAGAAAATCAGGTCCAGAGCAGTAAAGAGCTCTTCCTACTTGTTAATGAATTTTTTATTTTAGGATGGTCTCAGAATTGCAGAAAAATTGTGAGTATGTAGAGAGATTTCCATAAACCCCACACTCCTGTCTCCTGTTATTAACATCTTATGTTACCGTGGTACATTTGTCACAACTAATGAACCGATATTGATACATTATTATTAATTAAAGTCCATCTTTACTCAGATTTCCTTAGTTTTTACCAAAAAATCTCTTTTTTCTGTTCCTAAAATTTAATGTGGTATCCAGAATACTACATAAAATTGACTTGTCGTGTCTCCATAAGCTCTTCTTGGCTTTGGCAGTGACACAGATGGCCTCAACATTCTCCTCAGCTTAACTAAACTTTAGACAAGGTTCTTCCTGATGGGAGGTCCATGATATTCCTTTTCTTAAGAGAGTTTTCTTTAGGAAACATGCAACTGTAAATTACGTGCCCACCTCTTTGAGACTTTTGGAAATCTCCGGGCCTCTTGCCACATTCCCTGCCCAGTAGTGTCCTTCTTAAAGACCTGGGAACCATATCTGAAATATAAACATATGCTAAAATACAAATGTAAATGGAATATCAATGTAATATGATATACATATAAACTGACGACAAGCTGAGATATACATATAAGCTGGGAGACAGCACCTCTAAATCCCAGCCTCTGTAGCTGGGTAGGAACCTGACTTCCTGGGGCCAATTAGCAAACACAGATGGCCTAATCACAGAGAAAAACATTTGCAAACTCAGGAATAACTCAATGTGCTTGACACATCCCATCGATCAATCTCTCCCCTAATGTCTTCTGGTACTTTTCCACTAGTTCATTCCAGTGCTTACACACACCCTTTTGCCTTTTGTTTCCATGAACTCAAATTCTCCCCTATTGAAGCCTTTCCTGCTTGTTTAACTTTGTCTGGTGCAGTTTGTGTTTTCCCAGTAGTTTCTGAGATTTTCTCCCCCCTCCCCCCCTTTTTTTAAATGATCTTGATACTTTTGAGCAGTCCTGGGCGGGTATTTTGTACAATGTCCCTTAATTAGGATTTATCTGATATTTTTCTCATGATTAGACTGGGGCTGTGCCTTTTGGGGTGGCAAAACATAAAGGGCCATTTTCATCAGATCACATCAAGGGTACATAACAGTCACACGACTTATCATTATTGATGTTGACTTTCATTACTTGGCTGAGGTCACTTTTATCAGGCCCTCCCTCTCCCACTTTTCTCTACCATATTTACTATAAGCAACACACAACTAAGTGGAAATATGCTCCCCTTCTTGAGGGTGGAGTATGTATATATACTCTGTGGAATTATTTTGAATGGGAGATTTTGTATCTTCTCCATTTATTAATTTGTTCAATCATTTATATTAATATGGATGTATGGATTTTTCTTTTATACTTTGGGTTATTACTCAATGCTCCTCCATTTATTTTGTTGCTCAACTATTGAGAGTCCTTTCAGTGGCTCCTAGGTCACTAATATACCTCTACCTTATCTGTCTGTCTATTCATCTATCATCATCTAGTTAGCTAGCTATCATCTGCCTATCTAAAGTACTTCTTTACTCTCTGGAATTGCAAGATATTTCAGGCTCATCCTGTATATTTTCTGCCTCAGTTCCAGATTCAGTCATTTTTTCAAGAAGATCTGGTTCCTCTTATTTGAGAATGGTATTAGAAATAAATATCTGGGCTTTAAGTAGACTAGTAGTTATTGGGATATTTTGTTTCCAGGCCTTCTGAGCTTGCAGAGGAAGAATATATATATATGTATACTAATTTATATGTGTATGTATATTTATAAACATTTCTATATGTAATTACCTGTATCTAAATAAATAAGAGCTATAATTGGCTAAATCAGTTTATATTGATGTCTCCAACTCTAGTTCATTAACAAATGGATTAGTCTAACCTTCTCCCCTTGCTTATCTGTAAACTCCCACTCCCACAGTGAGAAATGTGACTCCCACCATTTGCCTTTACCTCCCATTTACTTGTTTAATTACAGTATAATGTATAGCAGTATCAGAATTGTTAACCTGTATTCCTATGGGAAATAACTTTATCAACTAGAGTGCAATGTTTATGCACAGTTCCTTTTGCCTTTAGTTTTGTATACTCCACTCAGTTCCAAAGTTACTTAGGTCAGCACTGTCCCTACCCATCCCTATCAGTGAGGTTGTTTTATATATTTAAAATACAGTTACAATCTTTTTCACATTCTACAGTCTATTCAGGGGTTCTCTTAACTTCTTAAATGATTTTTTAAAAATTTGGATACATTAAGGTCCACTCCACGATTATTGGTTTTAGACCTTTTTTCTTTGCTAATACAGTTGACCCTTGAACAGCCTGGGGGTTAGTGCTGCCAACACTGTGCATAGTTGAAATTTCATGTATGATTTTTGACTCCCCCAAAACCTGACTACTAATAGTCTAATGTTGACCAGAAGCCTTACTGATAACATAAATCGTTAACATGTTTTTTTTTATGTTATATGTATTATATATTGTATTCCTACCAAAAAAAGCTAGCGAAAAGAAAATGTTGTTACTATAATTATAAGGAAGAGAAAATATGTAATTTCTAGTTTAATTCTGTTTGACCAGAAAGCATACTCTTTATGATTTCTATTCTTTTAAAATTGTTAAGGTATGTTTTCTGGCCCAGAACATGGTCTATCTTGGTGAAAATTCCATGTGAGTTTTAGAAGATGTAGATTCTGCAGATGTCAATGAAGTAGTTTATAAATGTCAATTAGATCAAATTGATTGGTAGTGCTGTTCAGGTAAACCTTATACTTACTGTTTCTGTTAATTGGATGTCTCAATTACTAAAAGGGAGGTGTTGAATCCTCTATTTGTCTATTTCTTTTTTCAGTTCTATCATTTTTTTGCCTCACATTATAATTGTTAGGTGCATATGCACTTTAGGTTGTTATGTCTTCTTATAGACTTCACTCCTGTCATTATGTGCCCTGCTTTATCCCTGATAATTTGTTTTGTTTTGATGCCTTCTCCTTGTCTGAAATTAAAATAGCTACTCCAGCTTTCTTTTGATTTGCACTGGCATGACATATCTTTCTCCATCTTTTTGCTTATAACCTTAGTCTTCTTATATAGTGTGGGTTTCATGTAGACAGCATATGTTTGGGTGTGCTTTTTAAAAATTCATTCTGTTGTGGCAATCTTTGCTTTTTAATTGGTTTATTTAGATCATTCACATTTAAAGTGATTTATTGATACGGTTAGTTCCTTTACTGCACTTGTTTTGTTTCTCTTCTCAACTTTGGGCTACCATGTTTGTACCTGTTTTCTATTTGTTGCATATGTTCTTTTTCTTCTTCCTTATTATTTTGAATAAGAATTTATTTTAAAAATTTTATTTATTTATTATTTGAGAGAGAGCGTGCAAGAGAATGAGCATAACTGGGGGGAAGGGGCAGACTTTCCATTGAGCAGGGAGCCTGATTCCATCCCAGGACCCTGATATCATGACCTGAGGCAAGGGAAGACACTTAATTGACTGAACCACCCAGGTACCCCTAAATAAACATTTTATATAATTTCCTCTCTCTCTACTACCTCAGCATATGTATTAATTATGCTTCTTTGTTTATTTATTTTTTTAATGGTTAGTTTAGTTTAGTTTATTTTTTCAGTGTTTGCCCTAGAGTTTACAATATGCATTTTTAAGTAATCTAAGTCTACCTTCAAATGACTCTATACCATGTAAGTAATAGTGTGGGTCTCTTATAACAGAGTCTTCCCAGTTCCTCCTTCCTGTCCCTTATGACATTGCTGTCATTCATTTCATTTATCTATATACCATAGTCACTTAATACATTGTTACTATTGTTATTCTGAAAAAATATTTTTCTTTTAAATCAATTAAGTATAAGAAAAAGACAAGTTTTTATCTTTATTTCTTCTCCAATCCTTTTCTTTACGTGGATACACATTTCTGACATATAATTTTCTACCTGACCTGTGTCATATCATTTTCCTTCTGCCTGAAGAAATTAGTTTAGCATTTCTTCCAGGGCAGGTCTCCTGGTAATGAATTTCCTCAGTTTTTGTTTGTCTGATTATATGTTTTTGTTTCTCCTTAACTTGTAAAAGATAATTTCTTTGGATATACAGTTCTAGGTTGCTGGGGTTTTTTTCCCTTTTAATTTAATACTTAAATAGTTCACTATGCTCTTTTATTATGTACGTGGTTTTTACAGATAAGGTAATTCAATTCCTATCCTTGTTCCTTTATAGCTAAAGAATTTTTCTCTTCTGGCTTTTTTCAAGATTTTTTTTTTGTCCTTAGTTTTTTGAAACTCAGAATATGTATCTGTAGGTATGTTACTTTTTGACATCTACACTGCTGGTTTTTCTTTGAGTTTTCCTGGATTTGTGGTTTGTTATCTTTCATTAATTTTGGATTGCTTTCAGTAATTACTTTTAGGAATTACTGCTCTGTTCTCTCTTCTCAGCTGACATTCTAATTCTGGTACATTGTACTTTTTGAAATTATGCTTGAATTCTTAGAAATCTGGTTCTATTTCATTCTTATTATTAGTTTTTGCACTTTTCTGAAGGATGTTTCTATTGATTTATCCTCAGTTTGACTCCTGTGTTGTCTACTGATGATCCCATTGAAGGCATTTTCCATTTTAGCTAGTGTTGCTGATGTTTAGCCTTTATTTATTTTCTCAAGAGTTTCCGTCTCTCTGTTTAATTACCTATCTGTTTTTACATGTTTTCTACTTTTTCTATTAGAATCCTTACTACATTAGTCACAGTTATTTTAAATTCCCTGTTTAATAATCCCGACAAGTGTATCATATTTGACTTGGGTTCTGTTGATTGTTTTATCTCGTCAGACTGCATTTTCTTACTTCTTGGCATGCCTTGTCATTTTTTGTTGAAAGCTGGATGTTGTACTGGAAAGAGGGACTACACTAAACAGTTCTTTAGTGTAAGGATTTATGTTAATCTATTAGAAGTTGGGCTGTTTTTAGTATTTGCTTAAGCTACAGGTGATCGAGGCTTCAAACTTCTTTGGTGTCCCTGTTTTTTTGTCTCTGTCTTCACAACTTTGGGCTTCCCTAAGTACTCCTGCTCTTAGAGAGTCTAGATCTCACAGCCCTTTCAATGGTATGCTGTGGTGCATGAGCCCAGTTGTTGTGGGGGGTAAGTTTTGGCCTTCTATAGTCCTTTGATTAAATCCCAATCATTTAGTCATCCTGTGTCTCAGGACTATGACCTTCACTATTGTGTCTCTGGTGATATAGTTCCCCCCATCCCCGTTCCCTGTCCCCTACTCTCTTCATTGGCTGCAGCATTCCCCATCCATTTCCTTGAGCCACAACCCTTATTTATTTGTTTTTCTTCCTTTAGGTGAGGCAGGAAAGCTAGAGCAGGATGAAATGGGAAGAATGTCCTTTCCCCAGATGGGATAAATATCTAGTACATTCTTTTCCCCCAGAGAATAGGCTTTTGTTATGGGGAACACCTTGGATATATTTCATAATGAACACTATTCTGTTCCTTCTGCTAGAGTTATGAGGTTTCTTTTTTGGACCTTCACTATGAACCCAAAAGTGTTCCTGGAGGTAAAACCCATGACAGCATAATGGGTCCCATTAAGACTGTGTCACCTAGGAGTTCAGCCTCCCGCAATTCATCACAACTACCATTGAAGTATTCCAACCCACTGTGGCTTCTGCAGCTTTGGAGCCACGAAAACAGATCTCAGTGTATCTCTAGGATACACTGTTTCTTCAGATTTTCATGGGGCCGTTTGCCCTGCAGCCTCAGTTCTCTGATGGGTCTAAGAAAA
Source organism: Meles meles (assembly GCF_922984935.1). Taxonomy (NCBI): domain Eukaryota; kingdom Metazoa; phylum Chordata; class Mammalia; order Carnivora; family Mustelidae; genus Meles; species Meles meles. Next base: position 17,753,532 of record NC_060070.1, read on the forward strand.
GTCATTTATTTTCAGTTTTCTTGTAATGATGGGAGTGACAACTGGCAAGCTTTTACAATCACTCTGAGGAGTAGAATTAAAGAAAATCATTCTAAGTGTGGAGTGAGGATAATCTTGGAACAGAGAAAGCTTAAATCACTTGCCAAAGGTGATATAAATGCATCACAGCAGAAGCAGGTACGGGACTCAATAGAGTCGTGTTATAGTTTCTTGTCTCAGACTTACTCTCAGTTTTTACTGACTCTTAATTACAAGCAAAGTATGGTCCTATCCTCCACTACAGAAGTGAGATTTGGGGACTCTGGGCTAAGCTGTGATCATTCGGACACATGCAGCAGCACTTACTTATTTTTTCTGAGAGAGAGAGAGAAAGCAAGTGTAAGAAAGAGGGAGGGGCGGCAGGAGAGGGAGAGAGAGAGAACCTTAAGCAGGCTCCATGCCCAGCGTGGAGCCCACAGTGGTGCTCTAGCTCACGACCCTGAGATTATACCTAGGCCCAGATCAAGAGTCAGTCGCTTACCTGACAGCCATCCAGACGCCCCACAGCACCACTTATCCTAACACATTGTCTTTGCTCATATGCTAATCCCCAGCGAGCTAGTGCCGCTGTGCTGTTCCAGAGAAGCACACAGTGAAATCTCAAGCAAAAGTTTTATATACCAGCAATTTGATCAATGTGGCTGTGTGTGAACACAGCTTGCAGCTTTAAAACACACGTGCGGTGGTACCCTCAGGGCACCCTGCAAATCCTCTACTACCTGGTGCGAGCGCTTATGCATCAGTGTGGAACTAAGTGTGAAAAGCGGGGACACGGACCAACTGCTTGTCTAAGGGGCAGGACAGTGAGTATCTGTAATGTCATCTGCTGCAGAGTCAGAAAGAGGTAAGCGCAGTACGAGTGAAAAGAGATCTGCCAGGGAGCCTGCAGCCAAGTCACATCTGGTTTCCAAGTCACCCAGAGCTCTCTGGTTAGAGAGGCTCAGCCTGCTGGTGGCAAGAGTGAGATAAAGAAGAGCGTTCCTGCCACGTGCTGACTCAGCAGAGCACGAGGGTGTGACAGCGTCCAGCCTGAGCGCCCAGGACACAAGAGCCACACTCACTTGACAAGGTTCTGGAATCCAGAATGATCCGCAGGACGTCTCCTGTCTCTGCAGCGCCCGCTCCACAGTGCAGAGAGCCGGGGCAAGAAAGGCAAATACATTCCTTGATTATTTGTTGTTCTCTCAGAAGACTGTAATAACTGAAGTCAAGTGTTATTTTGTATTAATTCTCTTAAACAATAAGTAAAAAAATGTTTCGAGTTGTATTACAAATCTATTCCCAAGTGGCAAAAAAGGTGAAAGAGGAGAGTGACAAGTGACGTCTTTGAGCAAGGAACGGTTGTCTAGGGAGAAAAAGGCCTTGAGTCATACATTTTCACAAAATAAGTTTTTTAGGAAGCTCCTTTCAAGGAAGGCTCAATTATTAAATAAGAAGCAAATATCTCTGTGAAGAAAATCACTTATTGGGAAAAAGTAATATAAGCTAAAAATTGTAGAGTGCTTTTATATTGGATTTGAGAAAAGTCTGTAATATGTTGCCTCAAATAAAAATATAGGAGAACGCTGGGTGTGAATAACTTAAAGGATAAGGAGAGAAATATTCAGAAAATAAAAAACCAAAACAAAACACATGACTACCATTTGTTTTTCCCTGAGTTTTCTGTGTAAGATGAATCTGAAGGGTACATTGTTCTTACAAAAACAATGATTGAATTACTACTGTGGGAAGACCTGAGGAAAGTTCTATGAGTTAGGACAAAATAGCCTCTCTGTTATAAAAATAGTCCTGTCTGTTGGGGTATCATAGCTCCCCACATCTGTAAGTCAGAAAGCAGTTCAGGATTCACATTTACTGCCAAACGAATGGCATAGCCATACTGTGTAACAGGAAGGAAAAATTCAGCAAACCTTTAATAAAGGGCTCTCTGAAGAGGTGGAGGGAGGGGCCCACATTTGTAGTGTTCTAATTTTAAATAATAGCTAATTTTAAACTGCTAGTGTGAGATGGACAATCTATCAAAATTCGTGACAATTTATAATTAGCTATAACAAATTTGTACAGAGTTGTTGCAACATACCACTGGCTCAGACATTGCTTTGTACCTCTACGGTCATGAAATGCATTTCGAAAAAATTGGAGATTAGGCTGAGCTCTAAGGGATAGGAATGATGAACTAGGTTTTGGGGTGGGGGAGAAGGATCATTAATCAAGTTAGGAAAGTGGTCGTGGGGCCCCTGGGTGGCTCAGTGGGTTAATGCCTCTGCCTTCGGCTCAGGTCATGATTTCAGAGTCCTGGGATCGAGTCCCACGTCAGGCTCCCTGCTCAGCAGGGAGCCTGCTTCCCTCCTCCTAACCCCTGCCTACCTCTCTGCCTACTTGTGATCTCTGTCTGTCAAATGAATAAATAAAACCTAAAAAATAAAAAATAAAAACAATGTAAATTTAGAAAGTGGTCATGAGCTCAGACGAGAACTGGAAATGCTTGTGAGTGAATAGAACTGAACGAGTGGTCTGGAAAAAGGGACCCGATGTAGGGGTGTAGAGTTGAAAAGATGACGGTAAACCCCATAGAGTTTCTTAAATGATACAAAGGTAGTATTTTTGCTGTATGCCCTAGGTAACTATTGAAGGTTTTTGTCAGGTCTGAGTTAAGATTATAAGGTAGTGAATTGCGAAGATAAGGCTGGAAGGCAGTACACAGAGGGAGTGAGGGGGCGGAAGTGTGGAGAAGAGTTTTTACCCTCTCATGATTCAGCCTCCCTAGGAAGATACTCTGAGGAGATTCATATGCAGCCATTTACTGGGGAGACCTCTCAGAAAGACACCTATTGAGAGAATGAAGGAAACAGTGTTGGGTTATGAGAATAAGTTAACCTGCATTTTAGTTGTCACAACAAAGATCATAATTGATCCTGTGGGGAATCCAGCTGGGAGGACCCCTCATGGATGTCTTGATTTAGAGTGAAGGTGGTAGGTCTTTTTATTGTGACAGCAACAGATATGAGCTGCTCCCAGAAGGGGATGAGACCTTTGGAAGCATCTTTCTCCGGCCCAGGACATGTCCCACAGAGGCACTAGCTGACACCTGTAGGCAGCCAATCCTCCAGGCAGATGGAAGAACAGAAGCTGCTCTCCTGTCGTGGCGGGTCCGGGTGACACATCACAGCACCACATACCTTCCTTAAAATACAAGTAAATCGGTGAGAAACTAGTCCAAGGTGGAAATGGTATTGGAAAGGAAGCTATAAACCGTGAGATACATTTCAAGGGGAGATTTTTTATCACAAAATTATTTTTTACTTTTACAAGTTCTATTTTGTTCGAAGTAAATTTACCCTCTCTTACTGCTTGCTCATTTTTATTATATTTTTATTTCCTAATGTTTCCTTAAACATGTTTTCTTTTAAGAATGTCCTTTACCCTAGGCAGTATAGACATTTTAACAATGTTTATTCTTCTGATCCATGAGCATGGAATGCTCTTCCCTCTTTTTTGTGTCTTCTTCAATTTCTTTCATGAGTGTTCTATAGTTCCTCGAGTACAGATCCTTTACCTTTGGTTAGGTTTATTCCCAGGTATCTTATGGTATCTTGGTTCTTGGTTACTTGGCTATAGTAAATGGAATTAATTCTCTAATTTCCATTTCTATATTTTCATTGTTAGTGTATAAGAAAGCAACTGATTTCTGTATATTGATTTTGTATCCTGCCACATTACTGAATTGCTGTGTGAGTTCTAGTAGTTTGAGGGTGGAGTCTTTTGGGTTTTCCATATAAAGTATCATGTCACCTGCAAAGTCTTTGATTTCTTCTTTGCCAATACCTTTTATTTCTTTTTGTTGTCTGATTGCTGTTGCTAGGAGTTCTATTACAATGTTGAACAACAGTGGTGAGAGTGGACATCCTTGTTGAATTCCACCAACATTTTTCAAAGAGCTGGAGCAAATAATCCTAAAATTTGTATGGAACCAGAAGAGACCCTGAATTGCTAAGGAAATGCTGAAAAAGAAAAACAAAACTGAGGGCATCATGTTGCCTGATTTCAAGCTTTACTACAAAGCTGTGATCACCAAGACAGCATGGTACTGGCATAAAAACAGACACATAGACCAGTGGAATAGAGTAGAGAGCCCAGATATGGACCCTCAACTCTATGGTCAAATAATCTTTGACAAAGCAGGAAAACAGTATCCAGTGGAAAAAAGACAGTCTCTTCAATAAATGGTACTGGGAAAATTGGACAGCTATATGTAGAAGAATGAAACTTGACCATTCTCTTACACCATACACAAAGATAAACTCAAAATGGATAAAAGACCTAATTGTGAGGTAGGAATCTATCAAAATTCTAGAGGAGAACATAGGCAGTAACCTCTTCGACATTGGCCACAGTGACTTCTTTCAAGACATGTCCCCAAAGGCAAAGGAAACAAAAGCGAAAATGAACTTTGGGGACTTCATCAAGATCAAAAGTTTCTGCACAGCAAAGGAAACAGTCAACAAAACAAAGAAGGAACCCACGGAATGGGAGAAGATATTCACAAATGACACTACAGACAAAGGGCTGATATCCAAGATCTATGAAGAACTCCTCAAACTCGACACACACAAAACAGATAATCATGTCAAAAATTGGGCAGAAGACATGAACAGACATTTCTCCAAAGGAGAAATACAAATGGTTAACAGACACATGAAAAAATGTTCACCATCATTAGCCATCAGGGAGATTCAAATCAAAACCATATTGAGATACCACCTTACACCAGTTAGAATGGCCAAAATGAACAAGACAGTAAACAATAAGTGTTGGAGAGGATGTGGAGAAAGGGGAACCCTCTTACACTGTTGGTGGTAATGCAAGTTGGTGTAGCCACTTTGGAAAACAGTGTGGGGATTCCTGAAGAAATTAAAAATAGATCTACCCTATGACCCTGTAATTGCACTACTGGGTATTTACCCCAAAGATACAGATGTAGTGAAAAGAAGTGCCATCTGTACCCCAATGTTCACAGCAGCAATGGCCATAGTCGCCAAACTATGGAAAGAACCAAGATGCCTTTCAACAGATGAATGGATAAAGAAGATATGGTCCATATATACAATGGAGTATTATACTTCCATCAGAAAGGATGAGCATCCAACTTTTATATCAACATGGATGGGACTGGAAGAGATTATGCTGAGTGAAATAGGTCAAGCAGAGAGAGTCAAGTATCATATGGTTTCACTTACTTGTGGAGCATAACGAATAACATGGAGGACATGGGAAGATGGAGAGGAGAACTGAGTTAGGGGAAATCAGAGAGGAAGACAAACCATGAGAGACTGTGGACTCTGAGAAACAAACAGGGTTTTGGAGGGGAGAAGGGTGGGGGGTTGGGTGAGCCTGGTGGTGGATATTAGGGAGGGCACATATTGCATTGGGTGTGGTGCATAAACAATGAATTTTGGAACACTGAAAAAAAATAAAATTAAAACAAAATTTAAAATAAATACATAAATGCATTAAAAAAGAATGTCTTTTACCCACTATTTCAAATACCAAAAATATTTAGTATGTAAATCCATTGTTTGTTGTTTCCCCAAACTCTCACTAATGATAGCTAGTTCATCATGTGTTTCATAACGTTTGATGATGAGACCATATTTACTTGATCATAATCCTCGGCATCCAGGTTCCAGAATCAAGATACTTCTCCGTGGAGAGGATCTGCAACTGTTCCCATAGTAGTTGGGTACTTTATCAAACTGAGCTCCTTTCTGGCATCCCTAGTTCAGTGAGGGTGTCTTAGGGCCAGCCACTCTTGCTTAGGCCATCACACTTATGGTAGCACTACTTTTCCTACTTGTCCAATGGTCATTGTACTCTGTTCTCCAATCCTCTCTCTAGTTTCAGTTTATCGTGTGTGTGTGTGTGTGTGTGTGTGTGTGTGTGTGTGCTTTGCTTTGTTTTAAAAGCTCTTTAGGGGTGGAAATTTGGAGCAGTTCACTAACACACTCAAGAATGGGTTTTATGGGGGCGCCTGGGTGGCTCAGTGGGTTACAGCCTCTGCCTTCGGCTCAGGTCATGATCCCAGGGTCCTGGGATCGAGCCCCGCATCGGGCTCTCTGCTCTGTGGGGAACCTGCTTCCTCCTCTCTCTCTGCCTGCCTCTCTGCCTAGTTGTGATTTCTCTCTGTCAAATAAATAAAATATTTTAAAAAAAAGTTAAAAAAAAAAAAAGAATGGGTTTTATGGAGGAGGTGCTTATTCTGTAGTGTGAGAGTCTCCTTGAAATACCTGGTCCATCCATGCTTCTGGAGGCCAAAGAAATGGGGGACATGATATGAGGGAGATGAAGGCATGGAACAGAAATTTCAGATTTCTAGATTAGAAAACTATAATTATGATGAACAGAAATATGGAAGTCAGGAGAGAATGTCTCATTTTTTTCCTTAATGGACTGGGAGGAAGGCAGTATATTCCAATATATTCCACTATATTCTATGCATGACAATATAAAAGTTTAACTACTTGAGTGTAAACCAGTATTGAATTTTTATGCAAAAATATTTCAAATAAAAGCTAGAACAGCTGTCAGGGCTGTTTGTAACCTACAAATAGTGCAAATGTATTTAATTTGAGAGTTTTTTCCTTATTATTTTGGGTAGGAGAGTATTATATTTAGCATGGGATGTTTAACAGAAATTTGTGATATTTCAAGGAGCTGGATGCTGCAAGTGTGATAAGCTATGAATGAAACTGGCTTAAATTAGTCAACATTAGCTATTTATTTAAAGAAACACTATATCAATATAATCCAAAATGAGGCATGTAGATGAAACATTTTGCATCTTATATAATAAACCATAATATATAATAATATAATAAATTATATTAATAAATTAATATAATAAACCTAATAAACCATATTGTCTGAATCTATTATAAGGTGGAAGTCTAATTTTATGAACCAACTATTTGCTTAGCTAACACTACACTGCTAATATTAGGAGCTTTCTAATATGTTTTAACATTTTGTATGACAGAGTCTCCTCTTCTGCCTTTGCTTTTATTTTTCACATTTTTCTCTTAGCTCATTCTTTTTTTTTTTGAATTATACATAGACTTTCAAATCAGTTTGTTTAGTTCTTCCCTACCCCAGTTGAAATCTTATATTTTTGCTGTTATTGTGTTAACTTCATGAATTAACAGGATAATTTATGCCTTTATTATATCTTCCTACTTGAGAGTATGATATAGTTTTTTATTACTTACATACTAGTTTTTATCCTTTAAAAGGGCTTACATTTTTTGGACAATAGGTCTCATAAATTTCTTGCCAGTAAAGTGTTAAATTATTAAGAGAGGTGAGATGGTGTAGAAGTAGGGTGATCCTAAGCTTGCCTCCTGTCTGGAACACAGCTAGACAAATATCAAATCACTCTGAACACCGAAGAAATTGATCAGAACTCTTAGAGAACAAAGCTGCATGTCTACAAACAGGAAAAATGACCCATGTAAGGTAGGAACTACAGAGAGTTTGTGGGAGAAAAGAGCCATGGGCACTGCCTTCAGGAGGGAGCTTGATCTTAGAGGGAGTAGCGAGAGAGAAGAAGAAAAAGAAAGTGCAGATGGAAAAAAAAAAAAAAAAAAAAAAAAAACATGGGCAGGGGACTGCACAAGAAAAATATTCCCCAAAACCTTTGCCAGGGAAAAAAGAGAGGGTTACAATACCACCAGTTTTCTATAAGCAGCAGAGCAGAGAATCTGAAGTTTCAGCTGTCTTCAACATTGCCATATTCTCACTTGGGGAGGTAAGCCATGTTCCGGGGGACAGCAGGGCAGAGCCCCAGCAACTGACAGCCTGATGATCCCCAAGATCAGGAGGGGAGAAGCAGTTCCCCTGCTTGGAGTGTATTTGGTAGAGGTGATATGACCTCTCCCTGAGCAAAGGACTCTGTGGGGACCCTGGACTGCATGGCCCAACTCCTGAGGGCAGCAATTCCTGACCCTGACTGTGTGTTGCATTTATTTATTTATTTATTTAATTAAAAAAATTAACATATAATGTATTATTTGCCCCCGGGATACAGGTCTATGAATCATCAGGCTTACACATTTCACATCACTCACCATAGCACATACCCTCCCCAATGTCCATAACCCAGTCACCGTATCCTTACCTCGCCAACCCCAGCAACCCTGTTTTTTACCTGAGATAAGAGTGTCTTATGGTTTGTCTCCCTCTTGATCCCATCTTGTTTCATTTTTTCCTTCCCTACCCCCCACAACTCCCCATCCTGTCTCTCAAATTTCTCATATAGGAGATATCATATGATGATTGTCTTTCTCTGATTGACTTATTTCGCTCAGCATAATACCCTCTAGTTCCAGCAACATCATTGTAAATGGCAAGATTTCATTTCCTTTGATGGCTGCTTAATATTCCATTGTGTATATATATATACACCACATCTTCTTTATCTATTCATCTATTGATGGACATCTAGGTTATTTCCATAGTTTAGTTATTGTGGACATTACTGCTATAAACATTTGGGTGCAAGTGCCCCTACAGATCACTACATTTGTATCTATATGGTAAATACCCAATAGTGTGATTGCTGGGTCACAGGGTAGCTCTATTTTCAACTTTTTGAGGAATCTCCATGCTGTTTTCCACAGTGGCTGCATCATTTTGCATTCACACCAACAGTGTAGGAGGGTTCCCCTTTCTCTGCATCCTCACCAATACCTGTGATTTCCTGACTTGTTAATTTTAGCCATTCCAACCAGTGTGAGGTGGTATCTCACTGTTAATTTATATTTCTCTCATGTTGAGTGACGTGGAGCATTTTTTCATGTGTTTGTTGGCCATCTGGATGTCCTCTTTGCAGAAATGCCTGTTCATGTGTTCTGCCCATTTCTTGATTGGATTATTTGTTTTTTGGGTGGTGAGTTTGATAAGTTCTTTATAGATTTTAGATACTAGCCCTTTATCTTCTATGTCATTTACCATAAACTGAACCACTACCCAATTAGGAGACTGTTTACTGGGACAAGCCAGCACTGGCCGTAGTGCAGAGAGACCCTCCTCCAGATGGTCAGTGCAGGTCCATGCTTCAGGGGGCTCTGAAGTGTGGGACTTTGTTTATTTTGTTATTTAATTTTTAAAAGACTTTATTTATTTATTTATTTGGGAGAGAGAGAGAATGAGAATTAACTTGAGAGAGTATAAGCAGAGGAGAGGGAGAAGCAGGCTCCCCACAGAGCAGGGAGACCCATGCAGGGCTTGATCCCAGGACCCTGGGATCATGACATGATCAAAGGCAAACCCTTAACTGACTGAACCAACCAGGTGCCCCTGAAATGTAGGATTTTGAAACACAACCGCACCTGAGATAAAACACCAGAGTACAACACCGTTTAGCAGGTGGACACATTAGACAAAGACAGGTTGAAAGTGAGGATCTGATGGAAACCAGGGATAAAGGAGGGGTTATTGCATGTCTGTGAGGATTTGCTAAAGATGTGTGGCATGCATTTTTGGCTCTGTAGGAGAGAATCGGGTGAAACCATTTTCTTCCCATGCCCAGCAGCTTGAGCCACCTCAGTGAGGTACGTAGTGCCACCAAGTAGAAAATGGATCTTCTACCCCAACTCTGCCCCCTCTGCATCTTGTAGTCACATCTCCACCAGGACAAGTACACCTGAGACTCAGAGCAGCAGGCCCTTTCCCTGGAAGACCAGCACAAACCCCTCATCCACACCTGTCTACTCATGATAGAGTGCTGCAAACTTCAGCTCTAGGAGACACAGGATCTAGTGGCCTTTGGGTTTTTGTTTGTTCATTTTTTTCTCTCTCTCTCTTTTTTTTATACAGAAAGTGATTTTTAAATTTTATCTTATATATTTTTTAAAATCTTAATTTTCTTTCTACTTTCTTTCTTTCTTTCTTTCTTTCTTCCTACCTTTTTCTGTCAAGCTTCTCATAACAAGCAGATCAAAACAAACATAGGCTCTAGGTTCCTTTATGTATTTTATTTCATTTTATTTTTTAATTGAAATATTGTTTTGTTTTATTTTGCTTTTTGTTTTTCCCCACCTAAATGACAAGATGGAGGTATTCATCCCAAAAGGGAAAAACAAGAAGAAATTATAGCCAAAGATTTAATCAATACAGATATAAGCAAGATGTCTGAACTACAATTTAAAATGATAATTATAAGGATACTCACTGGGCTTAAAAAAAGCACAGAAGACACTAGAGAATCCCTCATGGCAGAGATAAAAGAACTAAAATGTAGTCAGGCTGAAATTAAAAATGCTATAACTGGGATGCAAACTGAATGGATGTCATAAAAATGAGGATGGATAAAATGGAGGAGTGAATCAGTGATATAGAAGATAAAATTATGGAAAATAATGAAGCTGAGAAGAAGAGGGAAACAAACATAAGTGATCACGAAGGTAGACTTAGGGAAGTCAGCAGCTTATTAAAATCGAATAACAGGGGCTCCTGGGTGGCTCAGTGGGTTAAACCTCTGCCTTCAGCTCAAGTCATGATCCCAGGGTCCTGGGATCGAGCCCCGCATCGGGCTCTCTGCTCCGTGGGGAGCCTGCTTCCTCCTCTCTCTCTGCCTGCCTCTCTGCCTAGTTGTGATTTCTCTGTCAAATTAAAAAAAAAATCGAATAACATTAATATCATAGGAGTCCCAGAAGATGAAGAAAGAGAAAAAGGGGCAAAGGTTTATTTGAGAAATATAGCTGAAAACTTCCCTAATTTGGGGGAGGATACAGGTATCAAAATCCAAAATTCACAGAGAACTCCCATTAAATTCAACGAAAGCTGACCATCGCCAAGGCTTATCATAGTCATATTCACAAAATACACAGATGAGAAAAGAATCCTGAAGCATGAAGAACAAAAAAATCCTTACTCTCTATGGAAAGACAGAACAGTTCACAGTGAATCTGTCCACAGAAAGTTGACCGGCCAGAAGACAATGGCAGGATATAGTCAACGTGCTGAATGGGAAAAATACGCAGCCTAGAATATCCAGCAAGCCTATCATTCAGAATAGAAGAGATAAAGAGTTTCCCAGACAAACAAAAACAAAAAGAGTTCCTGACCACTAAATCAGGCCTGAAAGAAATATTAAGAGAGACTCTTTGATTGGGGGAAAAAGGACCAAAAGCAACAAAGACTAGAAAGGATCAGAGAACGTCACTGGAAAGACCAACTCTATAGGTAACACAATGGCACTAAATTAGTATTTTTTAATAATCACTCTGAATGTAGCCATTTACATTCTAAATGCTCCAGGCAAAAGACATAGGGTAACAGAATGGATTAAAAAAAAAGCAAAAACAAACAAACAAACAAAACACAAGACTCATGGATGTGCTGCCTATAAGAGACTCATTTTGGACTTAAAGACACCTGAATATTGAAAATGAGGAAATGGAGAACCATCTATCATGCTAATGCATGTTAAAAGAAAGCTGGAGTAACTGTACTTATATCAGGCAAAGATTCTAAAACAAGACTATAACAAGAGATGAAGGAGGGCATTATATCATAAGAGTCTATCCTTGAAAATGATCTAACAAATGTAAATATTTATGCCCCCAATTTGGGAGCATCCAAATGTATAAATCAACTAATAGTAAACACAAAGAAACTCATGGATAATAGTACAATAGTAGTGGGGGACTTTAACATTCTACGTACAACAATGGACAGATCACCTAAAGAGAAAATCAATGAGGAAACAAAGGCTTTGGATGACACACTAGAACAGATGAACTTAACAAATATATTCAGAACATTTCATCCTAGAGCAACAGAATACACATTATTTTTGAGTGCACACAGGACTTTCTTCAGAATACATCCCATACTGGGTCACAAATCAGTCTTTGACAAGTACAAAAAGATTGAGATCCTACTGTGTGTATTTTCAGACCACAATGCTATGAAAGTCAACCACAAGGAAAAATTTGGAAAGGCCATAAGTACGTGGAGGTTAAAGAACATCTTACTAAGTAATGAGTGGGTTAACTAGAGAATAAATATAAAAAAGTACATGGAAGCAAATGAAAATGAAAACACGAGTTCAGTACCTTTGGGATTCAGAAAAGTCAGTCCTAGGAGGGAAGTATATTGTAATACAGGCCTACCTTAAGAAGTAAGAGAAATCTCAAGTACAGAACATAACCTTATACCTAAAGGAGTGACAAAAGGAACAGAAAATAAAGTCTAAGGCTAGCAGAAGGAAAATAATAAAGATGAGAGCAGAAATAAATGATATAGAAACAAACAAACAAAAAAACACTGTAGAACAGATCAATGAAACTAAGAGCTGGTTCTTTGAAATAATTAATAAAATTCCTAACCCCCTAGCCAGACTTATCAAAAAGAAAAGAGAAAGGACACAAATAGATAAATCACAAATGAAAGAGAAGAGAGCACAACCAACAGCACAGAAACACAAACAATTATATGAGAAAACAATGAAAATTTATATGCCATCAAACTGGACAATCTGGAAGAAATGGACAAATTCCTAGAACCTTACAAACTATCAAAACTGAAATAGGAAGTAATAGAAAATTTGATCACACCCATAACCAGCAAAGAATTGGAATCAGTAACCAAAAATTTCCCAACGAACAAAAGTCCTGGGCCAGATGGCTTCCCAGGGGAGTTCTACCTTTTAAAGAAGAGTTAATACCTATTCTTTTCAAACTGGTTCAAAAAAATAGAAATGAAAGAAAACTTCCAAACTCATTCTATGAAGCAATCATTACCATGATTCCAGAACCAAAGACCCCACTAAAAAGGAGAATTACAGGCCAATATCCCTGATGAACATGGAGACAAAAATTCTCAATAATATACTAGCAAATTGAATTCAACAGTACTTTAAAAGGAATAATCACCATAACCAAGTGTGATTTATTCCTGGGCTGCAAGGGTGGTTCAATATCCTCAAGTCAATCAACATGGTACACCACATTAATTAAAGAAAGGATAAGAACTGTATGATTCTGTCAATAGATTCAGAAAAAACATTTGACAAAATACAACATCAGTTCTTGATTAAAAACCCTCAACAAAGTAGGGATAGATGGAACACACTCCAACATCATGAAAGTTATATATGAAAGACTCATAGCTAATATCATACTCAGTTGCAGAAAAACTGGGAGCCTTTCCCCTATGGTCAGGCACAAGACAAGGATGTCCATGCTCGCCATTACTATTTAACATAGTACTGGAAGTTTTAGCCTCAACAACCAAACAACAAAAAGAAATAAATGTATCCAAACTGGCAAGGAAGAAGTCAAACTTTCACTATTTGCAGATGACATGATACTCTATGTAGAAAACCCAAAAGATTCCACCAAAAGATTGATAGAATGACTACATGAATTCAGCAAAGTTTCAGGATATAAAATCAATATGCAGAAATCTGTTGTATTTCTAGACACTAATAATGAAGCAGGAGAAAAAGAAATTAAGGAATCAATCCCATTTACAATTGTACCAAAAACTATAAGATATTTAGGAATAAACCTAACTAAAAAGGGAAAAGATCTGTTCTCTGGAAACTAGAGAATACTAGTGAAATAAATGGAAGAGAACACAAAGAAATGAAAAGCATTCCATGCTTGTGGATCAGAAAAACAAACATTGTAAAAGTATCTATACCACCCAAAGCAATCTACACATTTAATGCAATCCCTATCAAAATACCACTAGCACTTTTCACAGAGCCAGAACAAATAATCCTAAAATATGTATGGAACCACAAAAGACTCTGAATAGCCAAAGCAATCCTGAAAAAGAAAAAAAAAGTGGAGGCATCACAATTCTGGATTTCAAGCTATTTTACAAAGCTGTAGTCATCAAGACAGTATGGTACTGGCACAAAAACAGACATGTGGATCAATAGAGCTGACTAAAAAAACCAGAAATGAATCCTTAACTGTGTGGTCAATAATCTTTGACAAAGGAGGAAAGAATATCTAATGGAAAAAAAGTCTCTTCAATAAATGGTAATGGGAAAACTGGACAGCAACATGTAGAAGAATGAAACTGGACCACTTTCTTATACCATACACAAAAATAGACTCAAAATGGATGGAAGACCTAAATGTGAGACAGGAAACCATGAAAATTCTATAGAAGAACACAGCAGCAACTTCTTCGACATCAGCCATAGCAACTTCCTACTAGATGTGTCTCTGGAGGTAAGGGAAACACAATTGGGACATGATCAAAATAAAATGCTTCTGTACAGTGAAGGAGACAATCAACAAAATCAAAGGCAGCCTACAAAATGGGAGAAGATATTTTCAAATGACATTTTGGAGAAAGGGTTAGTAGCCAAAATCTATAAAGAACTTAGCAAACTCAACACCCAAAAAAACAAATAATCCAGTTAAGAAATGGGCAGGAGGCATCAATAGACAGACGTCCAAAGAAGACATCCAGATGGCTAATAGACACATGAAAAGATTCTCAAAATCACTCATTACCAGGGAAATACAAATCAAATCCACGGTGAGATACCTCACACCTGTTAGAATGGCTAAAATTAGCAACACAAGAAATAAGTGATGTGGAGAAAAGGGACCCTCTCACACTGTTGGTGGGAATGCAAACCAGTGCAGTCACTCTGGAGAATGGTATGGAAGTACCGTTTGCTGAGAATGACTCAGCAAAGTCACTATTAGGTATTTACCCAAAGGATACAAAAATACAGATTCAAAGAGCCACATGCTCCCTGATGTTTATAGCAGCATTATCAACAATAACCGAATGATGGAGAGAGCCCAAATGTTCATCAACTAATGAATAGATAAAAAATATGTGGTTTATAGATGTATATCTTCTTTATATATAAAGGAATATTACCCAGCCATCAAAAAGCATGAAATGTTGTCATTTGCAATGATATGGATAGAGCTAGAGTGTATTATATTAAGTGAAATAAGTCAGTCAGAGAAAGAAAAATACCAAATGATCTCACTCATATGTGAAATTTAAGAAACAAAACAGATGAACATATGGGAAGGGGGAAAAAGGAGGGAGAAAGAAGCCATAAGAGTCTCTTTAGAAAAAAAAATTTTAAATTTTTAAAGATTTTATTTATTTATTTGAGAGAGAAAGAGTGCAGAGGAAGAGGGAAAAGCAGACTCCCCTCTGAGCAGAGTCAGATGCGGGGTTTCATCCCAGGACTCTGAGATTATGACCTGAGCCAAAGGCAGACACTTAACCAACTGAGCCCACCCAGGTGCCTAAGAGACTGTTAATGATAGAGAACAAACTGAGGGTTGATGGAGGTAGGTGGGTGGGGAATGGGTTAGATGGAGGATGGGTATTAGGGGTGGTACTTGTTATGATGAGCACTGGGTGTTTGTGTAAGTGATGAATCACTAAATTCTACTCCAAAAACCAATATTGCACTATGTGTTAACTAACTAAAACTTAAATAAAAAAAGAATATGTAATAAGCAAACATGCACAGAAAACAGTAGCAAAAGCTTTCAGAATGTTAATGGTAGTGAGAAATTGTAAATAACTATTTTCTTCTTTATACTTTTCCATATGTATAGTTTTCTGAAGGGAGCAATATCATTTTCATAATAAAAAATAAAATGAAAAAAAAAGGTTAAATTATTATGGTGATAGTGGGCATCCTACTTTATTCCTGACTTTATAGGATATACATCTAGAGGTAACTAGTGTGACTAAGCTGGGTTTTTTTTTTATATCTACCTTAATTCCAAGACTAAGTTTCTTTCTGCTATGATATACTAACTCTTTCTAAATCTTTATTCTTAGGAGAAATATTCTATATATCTATATTTACATATTCTATAAAAACGTATCTTTGAAAGATTATAATGATTGTAATGATAAAAGTAGTCAACAAAAATTGAACACAATTTAGTATATTCATAGGAATATTAAAATTGTGTTTAAATTTGATTGAGTCTGAGGTAAAAAGCATTGAATTTTATAATGGTCTTTATTTCTTAATATTCACCTAAAATGCTAATTTCTTACATATTTTACCTATAAATATTTCTGTGATATTTATATATATAGATTTGAAGATTGTGACTGATTGTATTTTCCAAGATAGTAGTGATAAAATCTCTCACGTGCTAGTCTACAATGCAACCTAGCTGTTCCTTTATTAAGAAGTGGCTAATTTACTTTCCCTTGGCCAGTAGAGTATTGCGGAAGTAACACTGTGACTTCTGAGACTGGGTCATAAAAGATATTGGAGCTTCTGGTGTATTCATCTGAACTCTGGTACTTGGGGCCCTGAGTCACTGTGTAAGAAGTCTGAGTACTTTGAGGTTGTCATTCTGTGAGGAAATCAGCTACCTGGAAAGGCCACATGGAATTGCTCTAGTTGGCAATCCTGGCCTTCAAGTCACCAGACCAGGCATCAGACAGGCTAATTAAGCAAATTTTAAGATGATTCCAGTCCCCAGCCCT
Source organism: Meles meles (assembly GCF_922984935.1). NCBI lineage: Eukaryota > Metazoa > Chordata > Mammalia > Carnivora > Mustelidae > Meles > Meles meles. The sequence continues at coordinate 17,770,080 of NC_060070.1, forward strand.
CAAACCACTTATAGGCTTCGAATTTTTCCCTAGGCCTCTGAGATTATGGAGGACAGACGTATTTTCCCGGGATTCTTGACCCACTGAGTCCATGAGCACATACAGTGTGGAACTTTTCTTAAGGACTGTGCTTTGGAAAAGAGTGATGGTTAACAAATCTCACCCTTTTGTGGTCTGGGAAATGTTTTTTTCATGGATGTTTGGTGGTTTTCTCTTTGTTTGGTTTTATTTGCTCGCCTTCTGCTGTGAATAGATTATTCCCTATGGTAAGGACAGACACAGATCCTCCAAATTTCCGTTCTTTGTCTTATAAATGATTAGCTGAATTCTTTTTTTTTTTTTTGTTAAAGATTTTATTTATTTATTTGACAGAGAGAGCTCACAAGTAGATAGAGAGGCAGGCAGAGAGAGAGAGAGAGAGAGGGAAGCAGGCTCCCTGCTGAGCAGAGAGCCCGATGCGGGACTCGATCCCAGGACCCCGAGATCATGACCTGAGCGGAAGGCAGTGGCTTAACCCACTAAGCCACCCAGGTGCCCCGATTAGCTGAATTCTTTATCTTCACTGATGAATATGGATAAAACGCCTGTTGACTTGACTTGACCAAAGTTTTTAGTCAAGCTCCTCTCATTTCCCCAGGCCTTAGAACTATTGCTTATCTTTGAGCTTAATCAAGCACTGGAAAATGGAGTGACCCTCCCTTAATGGCCCCTCTTGATCATCTGATGGCTGTGGAGAAAAATATTCCTTTTCAATTGCCTCATTACATCACCTGCTCACTCCGTTCCCCCACACTCAGCTCTTTCCACTGGGTTGTTTTACTTCTCCTGGTGAAGGAAATCCCTTCCCATTCTACTTTCATGGAAGACATTTTCAGATCTTGTGGTTTGAGCCTTCTCCTTACTGCATGAACTCCCTTCCTTGTGTTATTGCAAGAGTCCCCTTCTCATAGTTTCTCCTTACTAAAGTAAGGATTCACCTTTTTTTCTTTGGTAGGCTCATAAAATGATTAATTTAATCAGCTATTTGATTAATTAATTGACTGGTTTTTAAGTTTTTCCCTATTTTCTCAAAGGAAAGCAAAAGTTTTATCAGTGTTGACTCAAAAATTAAGCACTGTGGGCAGAGTTTATTTCACCAAAAAATTATCAGAAGTGTTTTGACTCAGATATTTACTAAATAAGGATTTGAATGACTTTTAAGGTTTTGGTCTTTGAGTGGATGGAGTATTTCCTTGATATATTCTAGAAATGTTTAGAATTTTCACTGTAGCTGAGTATGTACTAATGAATTTTGTTTAGGTCCATCGAAAGTGTTATCTATTAGTAGATACAACATGATGTAAACTGTGGAAGGAATGTGTTACAGGAACTTGATTTTTAAGACTGTATATTCAGATGCAGAAGAAATATACTAACTGAGCATTGATTTGTGTTAGATCTTTCACATTCATTATTTCATTTAGCCCACAAAACAACCCAGAGAAAAATGTATTTTTAATTACATTTCTACAGATGATAATTGAGTTACTTTTTTGAAATTATCTTCATGATAATTGAGTTGATTTTTTGAAATTTTTGTTCTCTTTAAAAATAAAACTAATCCTTTGCGTCAGAGACAAAGACAAAATCAATACTATGGAAATGTATTATATAAGCATTTAATGTATAAATTGTATAATATATGTATACATAAATGTAAAAAAATGTATAAATATAAGCATTTCCTTAATGTTTTCATGGCAAAGATAAGAGATGACTTTATCTTATCTGTCCATGTTTTTTACTTGGTGACAACTAAAATTGTATGAAGAGACAAAGAATCCTGGTCCACACACATGCTTAGTTAGGTAAAGGGACAGTGATAGGGGTTTCGAATCTGGATTGCACACTCATTAGCATGATGGCCTTTGGCAAATTCCTGTTCTCTCTGAATTTCAGTTGGCTATGTCTCCTGTATCTAGCTGTGGGATGGAGATGTGAATTTCTGATTGCATGTAATTCCCGAATATTTTAAGGTTAAAATTAGATAATGTGCTATAGAGTTCTTGGAGACTGGAGGGCTTTACAAAAGCAATGCCTGTAAAATCCATACTTTGTAAGAACAATGCATGTAGAATCAGAACATGTTCACATATATTCTTTCACTTGATCTTAACTTCCAAACCATATTGCTGAAATGGTCCTACCATTTCTCAGCTATGAATACAAAAGTCTTATCTTGACTTCAAGATCTTCCTCAGACTACAGAACTTCATTCAAACTTTTTCCTAATCTTGTTAGCTGTAGGTACTTCCTCCATCCTTAAAACATTTCTATGGCAATCTGTACTCTTTTTTATGATATTGCTTAGCAATTATTTTTGTGGTTTACAAGTGCTAACTTAAAACAGAAGAAAGAACAATTTTATTTAAGTAAAAAAAAAAAAAGATTTCATTTGGGAATAGCAGAGGAGTTGTAATTCAGGACAAGCAAGCTATGGTGAACCATGGCCAAGTCCAAAGAGACAAGGGAAAGGTCAATTTATTAGGTTTTGGAAAGAAATTGGGGAGGGTTGTTCTGAACAAAATCTTATCAGAGAAGAACAAGAGTTCAAGGTAGCAGTGATTTCTCATTGGATGCTAGTGGTGGTTAGCATGTTGTTACTGGGGCAGAGAGGGATCTTCCTTCTTTTTCTTCAAGGCAGGAGTTAAATTCCTATGTGAAAAATTCCTTTGTCAGAATAATTATTTTTCTTCTGACTGGTTTTGCAGGCTGCAAAGAGTGGTACTTGTGTAAGAGCTCCCCTTTCAGGGCTCCTGACTCCATTTTAAGTGAGGTTTCCTTATTTATTTTCACACGGGTCATTCTTCATTTCTAGGTAGCAAACTCTTGGAGCAAAAGGACTGCTTCCTCTTTCCCGAAGCTTCTATACTACCTTGCCCTGTTCTTTGCAGAGAGTAGGAAGCTCAACATAAAATTTCTTTAAATTGAATTCTATAAAACAATTATTAATATTAATGATTTTCCTCTGAAATATTATGAGAATAGCAACTTTTGACATTGTACATAAAGAATATAGGGTAAATAATAAAATGAAGGTTAGTAAGGTTCTGTGTCTGATTTATCACTATTGTGAAATAATCTCAATTAATTTGATTACATCCATATTCCTTGACATGTTGTTATAGTTTTTTATGTCCCCGTTAATGAAGTTTTATCTTTGCAAAGTAATAAAAAATATACCCTGTGATCTCAGGGTATATTTTATTAATATTCCTTTTTAAAGAAGATCTAAATTACATCGATTTCTTGACATCAGTAGTATATTTTACTCAATTTCTATTATTAGTTCCTTCAGGGTTATTCTCATCAAAAGAAGTGGTTGAATCTCTTTTCTTCCTTGAAGGGTTTAACCATACTTAGTGCCACTAGTGGATAATTTGTTGTCTATTCCCAAGGAATGCTAACTTGCTCAGCACCCAGAGTGAATTACCTAAGGACAGCCAGCTCTTTTGATGTGGTTCTCACTCTTTTTATCCTTTCTTTCAGCTAGAAAGCTTGGAAGGAAATGGAACATGGTACAATTTTAGTTGTTAATTAGCTGGCTGCTAATGATAACAGAGCCAAATGGTTTCTTTGGTGGTGGAATCTCCTTCTTCCACTGATGGCTGAGGTCTCTTAACCCGTATTTAACCTAACTGATTTATGCAGGACGTGACTCTGTGACACCATGCATCACATAAAATGTCTTGTGAAATGAACATATCTGAATAGACCACCAGCCTTGTGGAATGTGAAAATTTTTATTTTACCCCTTTTGTACAATCTTAGGAATGCAGATAGGAAAATCCATTCTAAAATTTTTTTTCCTAAAAATTGCATATAGCATGGGAATTTGGTAAAGAAAAAAAAAAAGAGGGCCTGGTTTTCTTATTATTTTGAGTCCTTCTATGGTAATAAGAGTAGAAGTTATCTTGAGAGGCATGAGAAAACTCACATGTTACAGAGAATAGTGACATTGCCTGAATTAAGACAATTAAGACTTAGTTTCATTTACTCAATAAATATATTTTGAATACCCAATATGAAATTTTCTGGGGATGCAACATGGAACAAAGCAGATGTAGTCCTTGCTCTCATGGAGCCTGCCCTCAGAATGTAGTGAGACATTTGTTTATGGATGAACGGGTTATCCAAGTGCCTAGAACAGTGTCTTACACATAGTAGATTCTCTTTAAATATTTGTTCAATGATAAATACTTTAAACTCAAACTATCTTTGATTAAATTTCTTTTATGTACTAAGCATTTTCTAAGTGCACATTGCCTTCTAGATGTTACTGGCCGGGGACATGGGGTTGGTACAAGTTTGTCACATTAACATTAGAAAGTCGTGTTTTCCTGACTCCTACTCTTACCTGCCATACCTTCCAAACCCCTCAAAATTTCACTTATTTTTTTGGAAATTCCTCAGAATGTGTCACCGCACACATCTCACAGATTCTTCCTTTTGTGGCCCAGATCTACTCCCTGGCGTCCTCTGTCAGTGAAGCTGCTGGAAGGTGCTCGTCATTGACTTATTGATAGGCAATCAGCCTCCACCAAAATAATAATGTGGTTTGTGCCAAGTGTGCTCTCTCTTAATGTTTCTGACACACATATCTATTTCCTCCACTTTGTACCACATTTCATCAGAGAAACTCCAAAGCAGTGATGGTCATCCTGTGGGTCCTTCAGACTCTCTTTTGAGAAGAATATCTTCAGATTCTGTGAGCAGAGCCCTTTTCACAGAGCTCTAATGCAAGTTGCTAAGTAGGGCGAGAATACAATGTCGACCTTGTTGTCCCCTCTCATCACTCTTCTCTTCCTTTTGTGGACTGACGCTAAGACATTATAGATGCAGTGTGCCCTAAGCCTGGACAGGCAGAATGAACTTGATAGCAACAGGCTCAAAGAGTCAATTGCAAAACTAGAACGTAACAAGGAAGAATACTATTACCATCACGAGGGTAGCAATTTCTAATCTAAATTCTGTCATTAAATCCGACCATCTCTACAGAAATTCTTTTTTCCTAATTTCAGAAAAGTGAATACTCATGTATTTAAATAAGCAAACCACCTGAATAGGTAAAGGGGATGTAAGCTTAAATACATATTGGGGTTTCTGGCTAAATGTTATTCTATTAAAAGCCAGGTTGAATAAAATTGTCAACTCATTAGGCACTCACTCATACTAGGCACTGTCAATTATAAAAGTAGAAAATATGGTTCTTGTTAACTTGGGAACTACTTTTTGGAAGGAGGGTGGAAAAATTCTGAACTGCAGGCAGACATTAGTAGGGTGTACAAGTATATATGTGATGTGATTTTTGAGTTTTTAAGCAGAACCTGTGAACCCCACAATACTTCCTTGTTCTGTGTGCTTATACATGAAATCATACTGGGAGAAATACATTTTTCAGCTTAAGTTAGTTCCTTGTAAGCCCGCCACAAAGGAATTAACACATTAAATATTTCCTTAAAGGAGGTTTTCATGGGATTGGATGTGTCTTGGGCAAGTTGTTGAAACTCACTCAGTTTTCTCAGTTTAAGAATAAAATGAGGAGGCTGCATGTGACGACCTCCTGGCCCAGTTCTAAAATTTTGTGATTCAAATTGTGGGGTTGTAATGGACAGACCTAGAGAAAGATTAGTGGTGGCTGGAACCACATTTGTACCACATCTTCAGCCTTTGTGGGAAAGGTAAGTGTTACAGATTGAATGTTTGTGTAACACCCTCCCCAAGTTTATGTTGAAACCTAATCCCCAATGTGATAGTCTTTGGATGGCTGTCTGTGAACCAGGAAGAGAGTTCTCACCAGATGCCAAATCTGCCAGCCAGCTTATCTTGGACTTTCCAGCTTCTAGCATTACCGGCACTGTGAGAAATCAATTTCTGTTGATTATACACCACCCAGTCTATGGTATTCAGTGATAGCAGCCCAAACAGTATAAAAGAGTAAGTCTAGGGCTGGGTCATCAACAAGTACAGTAAGTTGGTTGTGCCCCAAATTTCCAATATATGTGGAATATCTCCATGACACCCGGTAATTCTCAGATAACAGCAGGGTGTCCTACAACTCAGGTCAATTCTGATACTACCTACCTGGAGATGGCATCAGAGTGCACAGGTAAAGGGCTCAGTCTTACAAAACCACCTCCTTTCCCCCTTCCCAAACAACACACTTCAGACACCTGTTGCAAGCCCAGATTCTCTGACTGACCAGTGATAGATAAGCGGTTACAGGGACCCCCCTCCAACAAAGGATGCCAATCACAAGTCTATATTGTTACTTGTACTTTTGAAAGATTGGTTTAAATCAGTTGTTTTCATGACTCCCTTCTTGGGTTCAGTTAATTTGTTAGAGTGGCTCACAGAACTCAAGAAACATCTTATTAGATCACGGGGTTATTATAAAAGGATATGGGCAGCAATAGGCAGATGGAAGAGATGCATAGGGCAAGGCTTGTGGGAAAGGGTGTGAAACTTCACTGCCCTCACAGTATGCCACTCTTCCCAAATCTCTAGCCACTCTTCCCAAATCTCCATGTGTTCACCAACCCAGAAGCTCTTTGACTTTCACCCTTTTGGGTTTTTATGGAAATCTCATTAGCAGGATTGATTAAATCATTGGTTTTTGGTGATTCAACTTCATCTCAAGTCCCTCTCCTATCCCTGGGGGAGGTGGTAATCACATGGTTGATCCCTCTGATAATCAGCCCTCTACTTAGGAGTGGTCCAAAGTTCACCTCATTAACATAAAAAAAGACACCTTATTGTTCTCATCACCTGTGAGATTTTGAGGGACTTAGGAGCTCAGTGTCAGCATTGAGTAGGAAGACCAAATCTATGTTATTATAAATCACAGTATCTCATACAGGAAGTAGATTGTTGGAGAAAGAGAAGGGGAAAGAATTCCAGTAAGAAGGACATAAAGGTTGGAATCAAATGCAAATTTGACTGGCCGAAGGTCAGATTGGTTGTAATAACACTGTCTACTGTGTTTTCTAGAATCATCTTTGGGATTCCAATTCCAATTATTCTTCTGCAATGTTGTCCTGAAATTTTAAAGTCCTACCCTGTTTTTTATTACTCCTACCAAACCAGCTAATTCCCTTAAAATGCCTACTTTAACTGCACATTTGTTTTAATCATAATATCTTGATTATTGTTTTTCTAGTTTCAGTGACTGAGGTGTCCTTTCTCCTGTGTAAAGCAACGAGCCTTAGTGGATTCTCACTTTTTGTAGCAGAAAATCTTAATTTGAGACTGCACTTCAGGTTGCAAAACATATTTGTGTTTTTCTACTCCTTTTCCTTCATGCTGGGCTGGATTTTTCTCATCTCTGCTCTCATAATAACCTGTGCATTCTCCTATTGTATGATTGATATTTAAATATCTATACATGTGCCTTTCTTGTCACCAAACTCTGAGTTTCTTCCAGGACAGACTGCAGGTCTAACATAGTGAATAACACATGGTAACGGTTCACCTGTGTGAGTGAATGAGTTATTTGTTATTAAGCTATATGTTCCGTGCTTTGTAATAGAAAATGCCACCTTAATGTCAGAAACTGAAAGAACTTTTGAACCTGCCATGTTTTAATATTATCCTGCCCTCAATTTTCCCCCCTAATATTCTTTAGACTCCAGCTACATCTCTTAGCAACTGAAAAAAAAGTGAAGCTCTATTAGTAGAGAGAAAATATTCAGACCTAAAAGACCTCAAATAGAAGATCAATAGGCTGTGAAGGCAATTATCTAATTCATCTGGGTCACCCTCACCTTTATTGCTAGAAGAACTGGCTTTATTTCAATTCAGTCATAAAACCAGTGGGTTATTAGCAAGAAAACAGGCAAGCAGTTCTTCTACTATAGCTACAGTTAAGAACAATTATGGTATTAAGTTCATGGATACTGAAGAGATTAATAGACTTTTCAAGGAGTTTTATGGACAATTATATATGAATGATAACAGCACTATATGTTAAGGGAAAAAGCCCATATATCTGCATTTTCTTAAATGTGAACAAATTTTAGAAGGAAAAGAAACCTTCTTGAATAAAGCTATTCTTCCTACTTAAAACTGCTAGAGTTCTAAAAAAGTCTAGGTAAGGTCAGGATGCAGGCAGCTCCATTAATGCTTTGCATTAAAGGTTTCATTAATCTTTTATAGATTGTATGATAATAAGACTATTTTATCTCAAATGATCCTGGCCTGGGTTTTGCTTGACACGTGTTTTATTAAGTGCTCTGATCTGCCATCTTAATAATCCAGTGCTGGTATTTATTAAAATTTTTTCGTTAAATCACATTTTTTTTCTTGCAGTTCTTTCATTTGAAGAAGTTGAAAATGTTTTATGGTTGCTTTATTAATATGTTCTGTCTTTCTCTGCTGGAGATGTATAGACAACATTTCTCTTTCCATTATCCTCTCACACCCTTCTACTGTGTGTTACCTTTGGTTGTTATGTTTCTCCCAAGATAGTGTTTTGGTAGTAAAGGCAAGTAAAGGATAGTAAAGGCAAGACAAAGATTTTTCTCTGATGGGTTCAGGGGACTACTCAACACTGCTTCTTCATTTAAGGGAAGATGAAAGGAAACACACAATCCCCAGAGAATTATCTGGAAAAGAATTAAACTTTGAACCATTTTAAAGAATGTTTAGTGGGTTTTTTTTTTTTAATATTTCAAGGATGGGCTCTAAGTTATTCTGATACAAACTGGGCTTTTATTTTGAATGACGCATTTTGTAAGAGGTAAATTTAGTATGCATATCATTGGTGGGCTGGTTTGGGTTGCTTTGAGAGATTGTTGTAATCAAGATTTCATTTCCTACAGGATAGAACCCACAGGATAGAACCCACAATTACAGGGAGTAATTAGGTCTCAAAGAGCAGATTCACTTCAAATTCAACAAACTGGTCTTATAAAATATCATGACAATTTATTAATTTGTAATATAGAGTATAACTTATTATTGAACAAAATATAAAAGAATACATAATAAAGCACACTGTCTAGAATATTACATGAAATAATGTATATAAAATTCCTTAGCTGGGATTTGAAGACTACATAAGAAAGGTTAGCTACATCTGAAGTAATAAGACACCTGGGGAAAAGACTTTAATAACCAGAGGTTGTATTTGAAGGGAGTAGCCATTCTGAGAAATCCATGAAAGCCTTGCTCTGTTACATGGCACAAATCTGTACAACACGGAAGTTAAAAAACTTTATTTCTAGATTACAAAATATTTTCATGTGTCTTAACACTGTTCTGATGATAAAAATGTTATGTTAATTAGCTCCTCAATCTCTTTTGGACAGTGTTATGCAAACATTGACAAATGTTTCATCCAATTCTCCATATCACAACACACAAGGAAATAGTTCTCCAGTTTTCCTTGTCTGTTCTCTTTTTAAAAAATTTTCTTTAAAATCTTTCTGGTGTTGGAAATTTTATTTGCACCAGTAAGTTATTTCCAATTTCAAATACTGTATTACTTTTGGGAGCTTTCCTATTTATAGCCAAGCATATCCATGGGACATGCATTCTTATTTTCTTCAGTCATAGGGGAGAGTCACTTAATCACTTGAACCCCTTTTCCTTCTCCTGTTCTTCTCTTTAGATTGGGGATAAAGGTTTGCTCTTGGTTCAGAAATGTTTCAGTGATCTTCCAGCAGATATCAGTTTATCACCTACCTACCTCCTAACAACCCCAAAGCATTAGAAATGAAACACTCACTCCCTACAGGCATAGCTGTGTGCAATCCCTGAACCAGAAAGAAACAACAGTGCTTGGTTCCATATTAGCAACTCCATTTTCCCTGAGTTGGGGGATCCTAGAAGACGGCAATTGCTTCTATGCCACTGCTCCTTTCTCTCTTCTGAAAATGGGTCTCCCTATTTACTCACCCTTTACCATATGGCAGACTGTCTGCTTAGGCTTCTAATTCCATTTGGATTTGAGACCTCATCCTGGTTCCCCTTTATTTAGTTCTTGATATAAACTTTATTTCCATGTTAAGGAACTGAACCTAGAAATTAAAAAAAATAATAATTAGTTTAACGTAATCTCTACACTCAACATGGGGCTCAAACGCACAACCCCGAGATCAAGAGTTGCATGCTCTACTGACAGAGCCAGGCAGGTGTCCCTGAACCTGGAACTTTCTTGTTCCATACCTTGGATGCCTACCCAAAACTGAGATTTTCTACATTCCCATACCCCAGAAACTCCACTGTAGTGCTCTGTTTCACATGGGGTCCATCAGCCATGGGTGCCATCCATGTAAGCCTAAGCATCCTCTTGACATATCAATATGAAATGCTGCTTCTTTCCTAAGAGGGTCCACCCTAGTCAATTTTCCTAAATTCAATCTTATGTGATCCTGTAGGAGCTTTAGATTTTGTCAGAGCTCTGGAGAAGCTTTATTATATATCAAGCAATGCTACCACATCTCTCTTGAGCTAGAACAATAGTACTCATGTTTTCTAAGAGGTTTTAGGCATAAACATCCACCTCAGTCTCAGACAGTATCGATGCTGTTGACTAATTGGAAGATGCCATATTTATTCCAACAGCAACTTTCTTTCTTTTAGTAGCCATATCTGTGGTGATATACTGCTAACTCTAGCATGTGGTTTTACTCTAATAAATAAAGTAGACAAACTTTCAATCCTATCTAATGCCATGTCTAGTGTAATATTCTAAAAGAGGGACTCAGATTTTTCTTTCTTACCACTTTTTCTATGCAAATATGACAGAAACAACATCAGAGCAAATAATAGCTATAAAATAACGTTTTTCTACAAGTACAAATAAAGCCTTTTCAAATTTCTAGATCCTTTCTGGCCAACCCTATCTGAGAATAAATGGTTCAGGGAGACTGCTGCAATTATATCTAAGTCTCAAATTTTAAGGAGACATTAATTGTTCATTTAATCTAAAGCTTCCAAGTGAAATAAAACCCTTGGATAGAATGAGCTAATTGTACAATTCTAAAGGGCTATAAAACTTAGTATGCACTGTAATTACCTGGGATGATTTTTCATAAGCCAAATTCCTTGATCCAGCCCAGAGATTCTGAGCCAGTAGCTTGAAGTGGGACCTGGGGGGGGGGGGTCTGCCTATTTCACAAGTAACTTTGGAGATTTGATGCAGGATTCTCTAGAACCCCATGAAAAACTGTATGGTATGTAAGTAGCATAGGAAAGGTAGCAAAGGAAGACAGAGAAAGGTCATCTCTGCTCTGGGATGGGATGTTTAGAAGAGAAGGGAGTGTTTTTTGAGGTTAGTCTTCTGGCCAACTCCCATGTTTCCCGGTCTGAGTCCGAAGGAGTGTGGAAATGCAAGAAGGAACAGAAACAGTAGTTTTCACACCGTATTCGGAGAAAACATTTTGCCCTGCACTTCAGCATTTGGCATGATTCTGACAGAGAATGGCACAAAAGTACTTGAGGGTTGAGGAGGAAGTGATTCTTTCTACATCAGTGGGCCGGCTTCTGTGCTTCGTGGTACTGGCACGGCGTCACCGATGCACCAGTAGCTGGAGGGACACTGAGAAGTTGGTCTGCTGTGGCACGTTCTCTTGTCCTGACACTTGTCAGGACTGTAGGAGCAGAAGGAGTCTGAAGTCATGTTGAAGATGGAAAGGATTTAATGATTTTCAGAGTATTGTGGCGATTTCCTTGATGGAGAAAGAAGGGGCATGAATCTGAGGTCTCACAACTGGATGAGAGAGTTAGGAAAATATTTTGCACACCTTAGGACACAGAGCATCATGTTTCCTGAGACTATCTATGTCACTTGAACAAAGACATGTTTTTCAGTTCAAACTAGGGCAGCAGACTTTTGAAGCTGTGAGAAGCTGAGCATTTTTAAAACTCATGTGTGTGAATGATTTCTATATACAAAGTGATATTCTCACCTAATTTAGGTGATTTCTACAGATACGTCATAACAGATTTGATGTAACTGTGGGGAAAATTCAGAGCCCTTCGTACCTTTACCTAGTTTAGGTATTTATATGATTATTGTAATGAATGAGCTTGAAGGTATCTATAAAGTCTGGCAAATGTGTTTGGAAGTCTGGTTCTTTACAAATATCTGGGTCAGGCCTATGTGGGGACATGGCTTTGTTGCTTTCCTTTGTTATGTTCTGGCCTTACATCTCCTTTGTTAGAATGTGGTAAGAAGCTGTTTTCATGCCACTTTCCTCAAAAGCTATATGTTTCTCAAAGCATACTCTATGGACCACCTCATCACAGTCATTTACAAACTTTGTTAACTATGAGAGTTCCTAGGCTCTCTCGAGACTCTCAATGAGAATGTTTATGAGTAAGTTGGGAATCTGTATTTTTAACATGCCCCTAATTGATTGAGTGATTCCTAAGAGGATTTAAGAGTCACCTCCTCTGTTCTGTTTCAGGTCTTCTTGTCCCCTTAAGCCTTTGGAGCCTCTGATCATTCTACTACCCAGCGAAGGTCTTGGCAGTCGATTCTGTGTGGGATCTGTAGTCTCTACTGCAGCAAACAGCTCTGCAGATCTGCTCAGTTCAGCCATGAGAAGCCACCCGGAGATCTGTGTCCTCCCACAGCTGTAGGATTTAGGGAGTTCTCTTTTGGATGAACTGATCGAATGGATTGCTTGCCTTTTATCCCTACTATTTACTATGCATTTGTTGTCTGTGTTTGTACTCCTGCACAATATGTATTGTTTTATATACCTGAATTAAAGGAGCAAAGTACAAATCCAGGGTCTCTCAGGGCACTGTCCTGAGTGTCAGGGAATTTCTTATGTCCTCAGGGTCACCCTGAGTTTCTTATTCTTTGACAAGTTATACCCTTCTACTTTGCTTCTAAAATTGTTCTCTGGTCTCTGGTCTTAACCAAACAATTTACTCCTTGGTAACTTAATGCCTGATTTTCCCTAATTTGTAAAGATATCCGTTTTTTTAATTTCTCTTTTAATGGGTATACCAATTTCTAAAACTGGGTGTTGATCCTGACAGGACTCTGCCATTCTCAAACATCTGCATTACATTTAACATGCATGGAACAGCAGTTTGTCCCACAGGAAAACAGTAGTGTAGTTAATGCACGTGTACCTGGAGAGAGGGCTGTGTCATAGCATTCTGTGATTAATATAGATGTGGGAAATAAGGGACAACAAGGTGACAGGCAAAGCAAAACAGACATACTAATTCCCTTCATTCACTGTCGTCTTAGCTCTTTCTTCTTTCCACAAAGTCATTTGTGCTCTGCCCTACTCATCCTTGGGTCTTTTTATTTTTCACTGATATTTCCTCTTAGTTTTGTGGGATATGGCTCAGAATGCACAAAAGAGGATTAGTGGGTTTTTTTAGGTCCTTCTGTACCCTAAGATTTTATAAGTCTGTGATTGCTATGGATGAGCGAATGACCATTGGAATAAAGTTGAGATATAAGGAAAAAACAACTCAGAAGAACATAACAGATAAAGAAAGCTCTTTCATGCTGCCCTGACTATTCTCGAAGTTGCCAGCGACTGTAACAAATCATTTGAGGGAAAAAAGCAAAGAAAGAGAAGATAAGAGAATTGTACTGTTCAGTTTTCAGTAAAAAGTATTGCTCAATTTTTTTTTTCAGGGTTTATTTTAGTTAACAAAAATAGTGCAGGAACATACATCTGGACAAATTATCAAATACTTCTTTTTGACACCACCTTCCTTTTCTCGATTTCAATGTGAATTTTTTCTTTTTCATCAAGTGAGTCCATGAAATAAGGTTGCTAATTTGTTTGACTAGGACTCTAGGACTCATTATATCTGATGAAAAAGATCTCAATGCTTTGAACTAGCATGTTGTAATATAGGAAATTCACTTGCACTTGGAGTCATATTTATTGGGTGATGTACTCTTGAAACGGGGGGGAATTCCTTCCTCTCGTACCTGTTTCTCTGGCCGTCTTTCCTTTCCTTTTTTGTTTTTGTTTTCAAAAACTGGGCACCTTTCCCCTCAGTGGACTCTGATAACATGTCAGTGTGAAGAACTAGTCCATATCTTGGTAATGGAAGGTCTATTCTTATCCCAGCCTATTGGCAAATACCTTCTGACCTGTCACTCTTCTCTATAAAACTGAGACTAATTTAAAGATAAATTGTCCGGAGCTACTGTGAAGCAGAAGCAAAGATAAAGTTAATGGGAATGTGATTCGATTTATAAAAATCTGATTTACGCACAACTTTTCGGTAGCCCATTTATAACATCAAATGAGGACCATCTGTACTAAAGGAAACAACAAATTCCTTGAGCTTTCATTATGAAAAGAAATCAAATTGTGAGAAAAGACAAGACATATAGGCAATTACTCAATATCAACATGGCTGCCAAGCTCAACTATAGCTGGTTAGAAGAAAATAATTAAATTCCTTGAACCATAAGCTCGTTCACTTTTTATCTTGACTGACTGGGTGGGAATTGAGCAGTGATTATATATTGTGAAGCAAGAACAGGCTTTTGTTTCTGTGAACTTCGTATCTTTCAGAAGAGCTACGATGGTGAGAGTTACCCTTGACTATTTGATGATAGTTGCCTCTTAGCTGGGACATTTATTGTTCACTAAGCAACCTTGTGCTCTCTCCCATTCTGCACTCTCCTCCAGGTACATGCAACCACATGGTTTTCTAGCCAACAGGTTGGGGAGGAAGTGACCTTGTGACTCTGGGCCAAGGCATTTTGGATCAGTATAATTTCTCCACTGTTCTGCCACTGTGAATACCAAAGTGGAAAATTCCCTGCTGGGACCTTGAAAGGCCTATGTGAAGAAGAAGTCTTCACTGACTTACACTAACCTGTAGATGTATCAGAGTCAAGTCTTGGTTGTATGAAGCCACTTAAGTTTGAGGGTTAATTTTTGATAGTGCCAAAAATCAGTGTATACTAATTAGTATGACCACATAGAACTTGTCAATTTGGACTACATACAAATTTTATTGCTCTGTTATCATCTGTTGAGGTATTTCATTTTACTTTTCAAAAACAGAAATATTTTAGAGAGGTGAAGGGAGTTGAAGACAAACCACCATTTATTTTTATTTTTTAAAATTTTCTTAAAGATTTTATTTATTTGTTTGAGAGAGAGAGAGAGAGACAGTGAGAGCATGAGAGGGGGGAGGGTCAGAGGGAGAAGCAGGACATGGGGCTCGATTCCCAAACTCCTGGATCATGACCTGTGCTGAAGGCAGACGCTTAGCCAACTGAACCACCCAGGCTCCCCAGTTTCTAGCTCTTTATTCAACTTCATTTTAAAGCTTTTGTTCTTGTTTCAGAAGTTGTTTAATGGGATCATAGTTAATACCATGGGATACAGGTAAAAATGTGAGCCCTCCTACCAGGAAACTAATTTTTCTAGTAACTTCATCAACTGAGCATTTTATTACTTAAGGTAGAAACATCTTTCAATCAAATCAGTTTATAAGCTTCAGAGTTGTTACTAGATTTTTTATGAGAGAAATAGGAGGAATTGTTTTAAAAATCTGAAAGTTTATAAACAGGGACTGGGTTGTTGTTTTCAAGCCAAGTGAGAGTATGGTCCTGAGAAATTTATATTTCAAATGTCCTAGTAAACATAGTTACTGTTCACATGTGAATTTTTATTCTAATGCTGATAGAGCTTAGAATTGAGGAGTAATTTTTAACACAAAATCCAAAGTAAAAGACAAAACTTTGACATAATTTTGAGTGTGAATGCAATGCATATCCAATGCATTTAGTAATGTTAGGCTGCAAATATGCATTTAATTCATTAATTAACAGGTACTTATTGAAATCCACAAGAATATTAATTATTTAAATTCATCATCATCAAATTATTATAAAGTTCAAAGTCGGGGCTGTATGTGCAATGATTCTTTAAATTTCATAAACACCTGATGGAAAATTTACCATCATTATTCTTAAATTCAAATGAAAAGCTTGAAGCAGCAGAAGGTGTAGTAACTTGCCTTAGGCCGGTGGCTAGGGAGGGTTGCATTCAGGCTTTGAATAATCCAGGATACCCAGGTCCAGAGCCCTCTCTCTTATCCCTACACTTTAGTAAATTCATACTTGTCAAGTATTTTGCTATGCATGACATGGATACATTTCAATTACTTCATGGTACTTATGAAGTATTATGAATTATCCTATTTTTTTACCAATATGAAGACTGAGGAAAAGAAATGGGAAGTAATGGAACCCTAATCCTACAACAGCAAGCATGGTGCTATGAGTTGATTCCAAACCCTGCTTCAAGAGGAGTTTGATTTTCAAATGATGGTGCAGATAAAACCTAGCTGTTTGTTTGACTGTGGACCCCAGGAGAGGAATTGAGGGGTCTCAGAAAAAAGGGGGTAGGGGGAGTGGGGTGTGCACTGGGTGTTATATGTAACTAATGAATCACTGGACACTAAATAAAAAAAATGACATAAATTAGAATAAATAAATAAATAAATAAATCGCCAACTTCAATCTTCTTTCAAAAAGGAACTTCTCTGGCTGTGCATTTTGTCAGGTGCTAACTGCTCTGTGTATGCCAACCCTCCTAATTTTCCCAGCAGAAGCTGTGTGAGCCAGAAGCCCCTTGAAAGCACTTACTCTGGGAACATGAGCTTTCATGGATTTTGGAAAAATTATCTTATAGAAAGGTTCATATGTAACTACTGAAAGAATGATTTTGAAGAATATTTAAATATGTAAAAGTATTCATGGTACAAAATGAAAATAAGAATAAACAAAACCCTTTCTATATTTTCATTGTTAGTGTATAAGAAAGCAACTGATTTCTGTACATTGATTTTGTATCCTGCCACATTACTGAATTGCTCTATGAATTGCCTATTGCTGTGTCATAAGTCAATGAGTTCTAGTAGTTTGGGGGTGGACTCTGCAATTGCATTACTCGGTATTTACCCCAAAGATACAGATGTAGTGAAAGAACGGCCACCTATACCCCAGTGTTCATAGCAGCAATGGTCACAGTTGCCAAACTGTGGAAAGAACCAAGATGCCCTTCAACAAGTGAATGTGTAAAGAAGATATGGTCCATATATACAGTGGAGTATTATGCCTCCATCAGAAAGGATGAATACCCAACTTTTCTATCAACATGGATGGGACTGGAAGAGATTATGCTGAATGAAATAAGTCAAGCAGAGAGAGTAAATTATAATATGGTTTCACTTATTTGTGGAGCATAAGCAATAACATGGAGGTCATGGGGAGATGGAGAGAAGGGAGTTGGGGGAAATTGGAGGGGGAGATGAACCTTGAGAGACTGTGGACCCTGAGAAATAAACTGAGGGTTTTGGAGGGGAGGGAGGTGGGGGGTTGGGTGAGCCTGGTGGTGGGTATTGAGGAGGGCACATATTGCATGGAGCACTGGGTGAGGTGCATAAACAATGAATTTAGAACACACACACACACACAATTAAACTAAATTAAATATGAATATTCATTCTGCCTGGGCAGTAGATGATGACAAATGTATTTGATAAGTTGTTTTATGTCCAAATAAAATTGTTTTTGTTATTAAAAATAGAATAAACAAAACCCAGAATTTAGAATTAAAAAATGAAAACCAAAAAACCAAAAAACATATCTGTTAAAAAATAGATGCATGATATAGCACAAGGTCCCATGCAAATGATCAATTTGGCAATGACTTGGTGGCTCTCTGAGATACAACCATGTAGCCCAAATTCAGATTTTTGATAGGGCTGTCAGATTTAGGAAAATACAAAACAAAACTGGACTCCTAGTTAAATTTGAATTTGAGATAAACACAACCCCCTTTTAAAAAATGTAACATACATCCCACGCAATATTTGAGACCTACTTGCCCTGAAAATTGATTTGTTGTTTATCTCAAATTCAAATTTAACTGCGCCCTTTCCATTTTATCTAGTGATCCTATTTTCTAGAAGTTTCTTCATTTGTACTTTTAGTTCATAGTCATTTACCACATTCAAGGCACAACTTCCTTTTGCTATGTTTTTGGAGGGAAGGCCATGTAAAAAATGTATAGCTTGTTACTGCCATTTATTTACCTAGAAACAGTAGGGAAGATGGGATGAGATAGTTTTAGTACTTCTTCTAGTGTACAGGATATTTACACATGGAAAGTCATATAAATTATTTTTTGCATTATTTTTTAGCTATGATGTATTAATTCCTCCTCTTTCTACTTATAAGATATGGACATAGTGAGCTGAAAACCACATATTTATTAGTATTTCATATACATGTTCTTGAAAGACAGTGTAAACCTTGAAAACAGACAGAGCTGTAGATACTGTTAGTGTAGAATTTTGATAAATTTAGTGTTGTTTTGAGAGCATGACTGAGAATTTTGTTTACAAATCAGATTCCGAGAATGTCTCTTAGTTTGAATATAAATGTACTTGGAAATCTTAACTGCTGTTACTATGTGCTCTTTCATTCCTAACAAACCACAAAGTAGTCCGAATATGAAAACTCTTCACAACAAAAGTTTGGAGGCAAACTGGTAGATGATCATTACCCTGGCATTTTTCTTTCTTTTAAAACCTATCTCTCCTCTCCTTCTTGGATTGGGCCATACAGAGCCCTAATTGCTGTGTCATAGGTCAAAAAAGGTCAAGACACCTGTTAAAGGAATATGAAATATAAGACTGGAGACTCATGGTTGTTTTGAGAAACAGTCTCTGAGATGTGCCTCACTCTTCACTGGCAATTATTAAAGTCAGCTGACTGACCCTGTGACAGGAGGGACTCCTTTCCAGTTTTCATTCATTCTGGCTCATCTTCTTCTGTAAGTCTCTTGTTAAGGTATGAAAATCACTTGCAATTTTTTTTCAATTTTCAGTGGAATGATTGCACTCATTGCTTGCGCTGATGCAAAGTTTGTGATGAGGAATATATTATGCCATGCAAATGTGAACTGTGTAATAATGAAAGTACACAAGGGAAGAAGAAGAGAACCACCAGTATTTCACTGCAGAAGAAAGGGAAAGAGGGGAACAATCTTTTAATTCCAGTAAGTTTCATCTTACTTCTTCCATCACATCATCTTCTTTTGAGCTCTCTCGGGGCTGGGAGAGGCTCCTAGTGGGCTTTTATCTTACCTCACAGTCTCAAAACTCTGTAAATTTAAAATCAGGTGATCTTCCTCTCTGTCCCTTTATTTCCTGACGTTTCCTTGGTGGACTTCAAAATGGATTGACCCAAAATCACAACACAAGGAAGTTATTTACCTAGGAAAAATATCTGAAAATAAAATTTCTTTTCTTAAAAATTACAGAATAAGGGGTACCTGGGTAGCTCAGTTGGTTAAACGTCCAACACTTGGTTTTGGCTGGAGTCATGATCCCATGGGTTATGACATCAAGCCCTGCATTGGGCTCCACACTCAGCACGGAGTCTGCTTGAGATTCTCTTTCTCCCTCCCCTCCTGCCCCTCCTCCCCCATGTGTGTTCACACTCTCTTTCCCAAAAAATAAAAAATAGAAATTACAGAATAAAATATATCTAAACATATTTTTGTTTATTAGCTGTCACAAGGTTACCCATTATCTACACATTGCATTTCCTTATAATAATGAGTTTGTTAGGGGGAAGTTTAATGACGTGGTGTGGCCTGCTTCATTCAGAGAAAAATGTCCCCAAAACAGTGTTTGAGAACATTTTCTACAAAAAGGGAGAAACCCCGGGCAGACACAGTATTTGTCATCTTCTGTAGGAAAGAGTGTCCTAGGCGCATCTCTCCAGTAATTCTAGACAAATTGGCCAGGCAGGAGGTTAAATACGGCAACATATTGATACCATATCTTCTCATCCATATCTGGATTTTGCCATCCTTGCACGTTTACATAAAGCCTTTCAGCTCTGAAAGCTTTCTTCGCATTAAGAAAGCCGTGTAAGAAGTCCTCCTCATTACTACTTGGAGAACTTCTTTTCTACTTCTCTGACCCAGTTAGTGGGCTACACTGCAGTGTACCCGAGAATGACAGAATCCAGGAAATTCACTTCTAAATGCACGGACTAGAGTAATCTTTTCAAGTCAGAGTACATTGGTACCTGGGGAAACATCGCATGAAATCATGTGCACTGGATAGCTTTTATGGAGCTCATTATCAAATGGGAACATTAGGCAGGAGTCTGGCAGAGCAAATGTAATCAGGATTTATAATTAAGTGAGAACAGAATTGATAAACTTGATTATAATTGTAGGGTTTCTAGGCCCTTTTCCAAATATCAGCCACATGCACTGCAAATATAAAATAAGAATTTGTATACGAAGAATTCTTTATTATGATTTCAATAGCAGTTCTGGAAACTTTGACAGGTTTAATCTCTAACTGAAAATAATCTGCACTCCTTCTGAAGAAAGTTTGGTTAAAGGATATTTCTTGTCGATCAGTCTAGACGTACTTAAACTAATTGACATAACCCCAAATTACTCCTCAAACAAAAATCCATTGAGAATGTTAGTCTGGCTCTCTTTAGATAAAAGAATCGTTGGAAGATGAAGTCCCAGAGCAAAAGTTTGTTTATTTTATATGCACCTCATATCCTGGTTAGGCTTAAAGGCAGCGCCTCTCATTCTTTCATTGTTTTATTGCTGATCGTCTTAGGAGTTTGGAAACAGAGATACAGATGTCTAGAACTAGCAGCCAGGAAGGGAGCCGTGGGTCTAGGGCATTGCGGCCACGGAGAAGGGCTGACAAGCACAGTAGTGACTGCCTGCTATGGCAGCAAGGGCTTGGAATTCAGGTGACTCGATGCTCGATGGTGACAGCCTATGGTATACAGTGTTTGCCGGCATGGAGCAGGGAGAGTATAATGGTTGAGAATTGGCTTTTATACCTTGCCTGATCTGGACCTAAACTCTGGCTGTCTTATTTACTAGCTGTGAGAATATGAGTGTTCTTAAGCTTCAGACTCAGTTTCCTCATCTTATAGATTATAGAATGAGGCTATTAGTGCCAAATTGAATGATTTTTTATGAGGCTTACAATTAACACGTAGACATATATCCCTGATATATAGTGGGTCCTCAAATAAGGGTACCTATTTTCATTTTTCTTATTGTACACAAAAGAGCTCTTAGCTGCTGTTTTAGCTGTGTATGTATCGCTGCATTCTTTTATAGCATCCCGTTTCCTCTCTGACTAGTATAATACGTTCGCGTACCTACTTGTCAAGTTATATAAGCAGAGACTTGTGTTTTACAATGGGGATGGAGTAGTGAGTACAGACGTTCTTCGTGGCCCTGTTCTTAGGTGAAATACAGGAAACACTCTTAAAACTTAAGATCCCTATTTTTGGGGTGCATGGGTGGCTCAGTGGGTTAAGCCGCTGCCTTCGGCTCAGGTCATGATCTCAGGGTTCTGGGATCGAGTCCCACATCGGGCTCTCTGCTCAGCAGGGAGCCTGCTTCCCTCTCTCTCTCTCTCTCTGCCTGCCTCTCTATCTACTTGTGAGCTCTCTCTGTCAAATAAATAAATAAAATCTTTAAAAAAAAAAGATCCCTATTTTGGATTGTAAATAAAATAAAAGTTATTGACCACCTCAAAATACTCTGACTTCAAGAGCCTTAAAATCCAGGGTGCCTGGGTGGGTCATTGTGAAGCGTCAGCCTTCGGCTCAGGTCATGATCCCAGGGTCCTGGGATGAACTCCCCAATGGGCTCCCTGCTCAGTAGGAAGCCTGTTTCTCCCTCTCCCACACCCCTTGCTTCTGTTTCTTCTCTTGCTGTGTCTCTCTTTGTCAAAAAATAAATAAAATCTTAAAAAGAAAAGAGCCTTAAAATCCATGGAGTGAGGTCAAAGCGGGGCACCCATGCAAAGTTAAAACTGGCAGAAGAGGACTGGGCTTACTGATGGCCACCGGAGTGACCAGAAGTGAGAGAGCGACACGGCTCCACGCAGAGTCCTGAGACTGGAAGCTGGGGTCCTCCACAACAGCCTTGAACTTCAGTCTCTGCTGGGAAATGTGGGTAAGTGGGTGGAGGTCAGGCAGAGACCTTGTTTCAGAGAGACACGAACCGGCAACAGCGAACCAAGTCCGACGTTCTTCATACAAAACAGTAACGTAACTGATCATGCCCATATTTAAATCAGCTTAGTGGAAATTAACTAAAATTGTTTCAGCCTCTCTTGAAAAAAGAAATGTCAATTCATTCATTTGAAAATATTTTTTTAGGGCCTATCTTGGAAACCTGATACTAAAATAGAACAGTTTTTGCAAAGAGTCCTGGCTGCTCCAGCCTCAGCCCTGGGCACTCAGATAATAGGAATCTCCGGGCGGGGCTGGTGGCGCTGTGGTCGCCGCAGGCAGATGCTGACGCCCCTAGTGCTGCGGGTTTTGCTGTCTGTCACACTTTACCGATAGATTTCTTTTTAACAAGCAAAGAAAATTTCATGATGTATCTATTTTTTTTTTTTTTGTTTGGCTACCGGGCATGGGTTGTTAAATTATAAAGAACATGTTGATATGTGTTTGTTGTTTGCCTTCCTATAGCTCCCGGGTTGCAGTGATCCCTCTCTATTATCATGGTAACACTCACATACACGCACATATAGAATATACATATTATGAATAATTTGTTAGACGGATTCACGAATGTGAGGCTGGCTGGGATAAAAAGGAGGAGCCCCTGGAGTTTTGCTAGGTCTGCATCCCAGACTGTAAGGGATCAGTACTTGAGTTCTTTTTAGATAGGTTTTGCATTTTCTTCAACATTGTATCCCAGCACCTAACACAGTGTTGGCGCATGGCAAGTCCTCAACAATGCAGCAACAATAATGCAGTAACGATAATGAAAATACATTTTAATGTAGTTAAGTCACCAATAAATGAATAATAAAATAACAATTGACATTGACTGAATGCTTACCATGGGTGGATTTTATGTAACATAATATGTACATATTATTTCATTTAATCCTGAGAAAACCTCTAAGAGGTGGGTAGTCTTTCTGACCAAACTTAAATGATTAAGTAACTGAGGTGCAGAGTGGTTAATTGGCTTGTCCATGGAGACATAGCTAGGACAAGCCAGAGGACGGTAGGGCATCAGCCAGGTCTGCCAGGGTGCCCTGCGTTTAACCAGCCAAACCCTGCCTCCCTGAACAGATAAAGGAGCCATTAGTCAATCTACGGATGTGAGGAAGGTCTGGTCCTATCCCTGCAACTTTTCTGGAATGAATCCAGGTAAGAGTCCAAACAAAAGGAAAATTTAAAAAATGGTGATTTTTTTCCCCCAGTGAAACAGTGTTACTATTGTTACTGAAAGTCAAGTTTTTTTTAATTTTTAATTTTTTTATTAACATATAATGTATTATTAGCCCCAGGGGTACAGGTCTGTGAATCGCCAGGTTTACACGCTTCATAACACATACCCTCCTCAATGTCCATAACCCCACGACCCTCTCCCTCCCCCTCTCCCCTCCGGCAACCTTCAGTTTGTTTTGTGAGATTAAGAGTCTCTTATAGTTTGTCTCCCTCCCAATCCCATCTTGCTTCATTTATTCTTTTCCTATCCCCCAAACCCCCTATGTTGCCTCTCAACTTCCTCAGATCAGGGAGAGCATATGATAATTGTCTGAAAATCAAGTTTTAAAACACTTTATTATAGGACAGTATACACTCAGTTTATTATGCTTAACTTTATTATGACCTGGAATTTGTGTTATTCATGTTGACACTGCTTTTATCTCTGTGTATATATAGATATTCATACACAAACATACATACATATGCATAAATTATTGGCATGGGTGTGTGTGTGAGGATTACGTATATAAAGAATGTGTATATATAAGAATACCCACTTTACAAAGGATATAGACCAAGGGCTCCCTTCTAGGTGGCATTAAACTGAGAGGAACAATGAAATAAGGGAAACAGGAGGTAGGAATATTTGTATAGTGTTCTGCATTGGTTGCTAATACGTTAGTTGAATCTTCAGAGATATGAATAGATACAGTAAGGTATGTTTGTAATTACTCTCTTCTCTAGGTCTTTCTGTGTGAACAGAGGGAAGTGGATGAGAAGGTTTATTTTGAGTTCCTAACACGAGAGCCGATATAATCTAGCAGGAGGCATGCCTTTCTTCTATCAGTCAGGTGAGTGTTCACAGCATTTTCCCTTCCATATAGATCCGCATCTCCACTGGGCCAAGGCCAGTTCAGTGATCACTCATCTGCTTGGCACAATAGCTTGATATTGATGCCAGATTTTCTCTCTCCACTGACCTCACATGGCACCTCATTTGTATTTTTTATATTCCATGAAACAATTCTACTTCGTATTAAATATACTTGAGTATGGTGTTTATTCCCTCTGCCTGCTATTTTTATTCAAACATTTTCTTTCATTTCTGTTCAGGTGATTGGTCAGTATTTGGTTATCCATTGGAGGAATAACTACTGTTTTTGACTTGGAAAATAAGAGTTCTGTATTATCCCACAGCACAAGGTTTTAAAATCTCCAAGGGTTACATTTTCCTCTAGCTTTAGAGCAGAATGTAGACTAGTTGGGGAAAGATATTCATCAGTTTCTTTCTTTCTTTTTTTTTCCTATCGGATCATGGCCATAAGTATTGAAAAAGAAATTCTTCCTCACATCCTCTTTAGTTACTAACCCATTTTTCTCTTCCCTTCACCACAGATCTTTAGGACAGAGGTGTCTGGGTCTCTGATGACCCTTCTTCATCAACTGGCCTTTTATCCCACCTCATCACTGGTTCTGCTCTGCTCAGTGACACCAATAATTTCTCACCAGTTTCTCATATAGTCAATTATTCTCCTCTTTTTGGAACATTTTCTTCTCTTAGATTCCAGAACATTGCAGTCTTTCTGTTTTCTCTTTCATTAGCCTCTTCATGTAAGTTGCCCTTGCTGGCTCTGCCTCCTGGGCTTGCTTTCTCTCGGGTTGCTGCAGGACTTTGTCCTCTCATACCTCCCTCACTTTCCTTCATGATCTATCCTCTCTAGGGGCTTATAAATCCTATAGCTTTCACTCCTCTTTGCATCTTCAGAATTAGACTTGACTCATGGCCCATACCCCATTTCAAGAGTGAAAAATACCTTACCGTGTATTTGTCATCATTATATGCTTCTGTGTTAACACGACAATCAGAACTTTGGGTTTTCTCCCAAGACCTGTTCTTCCCTCAGTCTTTTGCATCTCATTCGATATCAACACAATGTACCCAGTTAGTTGCTCAAGGCAGAAACCTAGGAATGACTTGATTCTTTCCTTTTTCTTCCAACCCTACATCAAATCCTCAGTAGGTTCTGTTGTCTTTCTCTCAAAACGTATCTTTGATTTTTACTTTATTTCCAACACTACCTCCCTAGTCTAAGGCCACCTTCATCTCTTGTCTAAGTTGCTACATTATTCTCTTAATTACTTTCCCTGCCTCCATTTTCCTTACTATCACTCCCTAAAGTATTAGGGGTAATCTTTCAAGATGATTAATAAGCTCATGTCACTTCCTTGTTAAAACACCCCAAAGGCTCTCATTAGTCTTAGAATAAAATTCAAATTCTGCCTCTCCTAGCTTATAACATCTTATATAAATCTGCTCCCTGCCTGCCTTGTTTACCTCACGTCACATTAATAACCAACCTTCTTGCCCCACCCCCTGTCCCCTATCACACACCTTGGGCCACTATGATTTGCCACACTGGTCTTGTTCCTGTTCCTCAAACATACCACATCTCTGCCTGAATTAGGACTTTAACACCAGCTATTTCTTATGTTTGAATGCTCCTTCACTTGATCTTTGCTTTCCT
This sequence comes from Meles meles, assembly GCF_922984935.1. Classification (NCBI taxonomy): domain Eukaryota; kingdom Metazoa; phylum Chordata; class Mammalia; order Carnivora; family Mustelidae; genus Meles; species Meles meles. Next base: position 17,795,904 of record NC_060070.1, read on the forward strand.
AGTTTCTTGTCATTAGATGTCATCTTAAATGTCATTGGTTCTGAGGATTCTTCTCTTCCCATGCAAACTAAAGTATACATCCAGCAACCAACTCATTACACCATGTTAAATTCAATGATGCTTAACACTGCCTGAGAGTTCCCTATTTATTTTATATTATTTATGTATATTTGCTTGCCTTTTGTTTGCTATCTCCATAGAACATCAACTTCTTGAGAGCACAGACCTTATCTGTCTTGTTCACTGCAGTACCCAAAGGCCTAGACCATGTTAGAATAGTCTCTTTTATGTAGATTTTAAATGTTGATTGTGAAGTCTTGTGTATTGAATTCAAGATGTTTTTGAATCCATATTCTGAAGCTCTCAACCTTTAAACCATGGGTCTTTGTTTGTAAAGGAGTATATCGAGTTGGGTGTTTTCTGGTAGGTACTAATCATGCCTCTGAGTAACACCACAGCTTGGGCGCCAACAAGCAGTTTGGTTATGTTGGCTTGAAAGGGCACTTATAGTTCTTGCCTCGTATACCCATAATCATTGGGATCTGGAGTGCAGAATGAGGAAATGACACAGAGTTGACATTCACTAACTATTATGTACTATATCTCAGGGAAGCTAGACTGATAAACACCCTGATTCAAAATCCTCATAATCCATCTCTCTAGGAATTCAGGCAAGCAGGCAAACAAACATAAGCTTCATTGCCAACATGCTGATACTGCAGAGTCTATAGTCACAATTTTCTAGCTGTAAGAGTTATTTAATCAATAGTATGAACTAAAAAGCATTCTTACCCAGTAGTGCAATTGCAGGGTCATAGGGAAGCTCTATTTTTAATTTCTTAAGGAATCGCCACACTGTTTTCCAAAGTAGCTACACCAACTTGCATTACCACCAACAGTGTAAGAGGGTTCCCTTTTCTCCACATCCTCTCCAATACTTGTTGTTTACTGTCTTGTTGATTTTGGCCATTCTAACTGGTGTAAGGTGATATCTCAATGTGGTTTTGATTTGAATCTCCCTGATGGCTAATGATGGTGAACATTTTTTCATGTGTCTGTTAACCATTTGTATATCTTCTTTGGAGAAGTGTCTGTTCATGTCTTCTGCCCATTTTTTGACACGATTATCTGTTTTGTGTGTGTTGGGTTTGAGGAGTTCTTCATAGATCTTGGAAATCAGCTCTTTGTCTGTGGTGTCATTTGCGAATATCTTCTCCCATTCCGTGGGTTGCCTCTTTGTTTTGTTGACTGTTTCCTTTGCTGTGCAGAAGCTTTTGATCTTGATGAAGTCCCAAAAATTCATTTTTGCTTTTGTTTCCTTTGCCTTTGGAGACATATCTTGAAAGAAGTTGCTGTGGCTGATATCGAAGAGGTTACTGCCTATGTTCTCCTCTGTGATTCTGATGGATTCCTGTCTCATGTTGAGGTCTTTTATCCATTTCGAGTTTATCTTTTTGTATGGTGTAAGAGAATGGTTGAGTTTCATTCTTCTACATATAGCTGTCCAATTTTCCCAGCACCATTTATTGAAGAGACTGTCTTTTTTCCACTGTATATTTTTTCCTGCTTTGCCAAAGATTATTTGACCATAGAATTGATGGTCCCTTTCTAGGCTCTCTACTCTGTTCCGCTGGTCAGTGTGTCTGTTTTTATGCCAGTACCATGCTGTCTTGGTGATCACAGCTTTGTAGTAAAGCTTGAAATCAGGCAACATGAATCAGGCCCTTAGTTTTGTTTTTCTTTTTTCAACATTTCCTTAGCAATTCGGGTCTCTTCTGATTCCATACAAATTTTAAGATTGTTTGCTCCAGCTCTTTGAAAAATGCTGGTGGAATTTTGATTGGAATGGCATTGAAAGTATAGATGCTCTAGGCAGTGTAGACATTTTAATGATGTTTATTCTTCCAATTCACTACTGGGTATTTACCCCAAAGATACAGATGTAGTGAAAAGAAGGGCCATCTGTACCCCAATGTTCATAGCAGCAAGGGCCATGGTCACCAAACTGTGGAAAGAGCCAAGTTGCCCTTCAATAGATGAATGGATCAGGAAAATGTGGTCCTTATACACTATGAAGTATTATGTCTCCATCAGAAAGGATGAATACCCAACTTTTGTACCTACATGGATGGGACTGGAAGAGATTATGCTGAGTGAAATAAGTCAAGCAGAGAGAGTCAATTATCATATGGTTTCATTTATTTGTGGAGCATAAGAAATAACACAGAGGACATGAGGATATGGAGAGAAGGGAGTTGGGGGAAATTGGAGGAGGAGATGAACCATGAGAGACTATGGACTCCAAAAAACATTCTGAAGATTTTGAAGGTTGGGTGAGCCTGGTGGTGGGTATTATGGAGGGCATGTATTGCATGGAGCACTGGGTGTGGTACATAGACAATGAATTCTAGTACACTGAAAAGAAATTTAAAAAATTAAAAAATAAAAAATAATAAAAAAATAAAAATATTTTAACCCCCATTCCCCTCAAAAAAAGCATTCTCAGTAAGAGTTGATTAAAATGAAGCTCTGTGGTAGATAGAATTTGAAGAGGCCCTTGCCACTTTCTGGTAGTCCTGCAATTATATTTCCTAACATGGCCAAAAGAATCTTGCAGATGTATAGTCAGTGGATTTAAGTTTTCAATTAGCAATAATCGCGCCTCGGATAAACCTCATTGGCTACGATACTGCCACTGCGCAAAGCTAGTCAGTGGATTTAAGACTGAGGGGTTATCTAGGTGGGCCTAATCTAATTCCACACATCCCTTACTAGCAAGGGGTGGTGGCAGAAGAGGAAGTCAGAAAGATTCGAATGAGGATCTTGATGCCCCATTGCTGGGTTTGAAGATGGTGGGACATGAGAAGAATGTGGGTGGCTTCCACAAAAATAAAGGAGTCCTTATACTCAGCTTATACTCAGCTAGGAAAATGAGCAACTAAGTTTTACAGCTACAAAGAATTGGTGGCTAATCTTTATCTGCACTCTAGAGGGTGGCCTCTTGCTTGCCAGGCACTACACATCGGCTCCACCTAGCCAAAGCAGCAAACTTCTCTGCAATCTGGTGGGCTTGACCACAACTACTCCACCCCTTCCAAGTGTATCCTTCTGTGGTCCCCTTCCTCAGCCACAGAATTCCCTCCAAACTTAATGTTATTCTTTTTAATAGTTGACATTCTTTGTATTAAACTTCCACTACTTAACCTATAGTGTGAGTTCTAATTCTTGATGGGCTTACTCTGCCACAGTTGATCGCTGTGAGCACCCATTTTTTGGGGGATGTACTGCTTGGTCTAAAACACCCAATTTAATCAAATCTACATGTAAAGTTCCTCCGTATCTTTGTCTTTATCTATTTTATCTCTATCTTTATCTAGTTTCTTGTTTTGGGAACCAGAGTTCAAGGTACACAGATTTTATCACAGGGAAAGAGCTACCCTTGTACTAGAAATTGTTTTAGAAGGCATTTTATTTCATTTAATAAAAGATCGCATTAGCTTTATCCTCCATATAGCAACAACTTCCATGCCTATCTTTGCAGTGTAAGGCAGATTTTCAGAACTAATACATAAATAGTTGCTGATGTTTAGAAAGTAGCTTAGCTTACATAGTGTGCATAATTTTCAGGTTCTCTTTGTCTTACAACAAAGTAATTCCTACTTTAGAGCATCAAGTAAGGGTTGTTTGAAGTGAAATGGCTCTTAACTGCATTTTAATTCTTTACATTTAAAATTTATTTATTCTTATTTTTAACTTACTCTCTTGATTGATCTCCTGCTTTTAATATTTAAAGTAAGAATGATTAAGATCAATCCTTCTTATTCATTTTGTGGCTGACACTGAGAATGCTTTGTTTTCACTTAAATGTATGTATGTATTACTTGGAGGTGAAGTTGTCCAACTGGGGAGGAGCTTACACGGAGTAGGTGGGCTAGTCCTTTCCATTTTCACAAGGTGGGTAATATTTTTTTTTTTAAGATTGTATTTGTTTATTTGACAGACAGAGATCACAAGTAGGCACAGAGGCAGACAGAGAGAGAGGAAGGGAAGCAGGCTCCCCGCCGAGCAGAGAGCCCAATGCAGGACTCGATCCCAGGACCCTGGGATTATGACCTGAGCCGAAAGCAGAGACTTTAACCCACTGAGCCACCCAGGCACCCCAGTGGGTAATATTCTTAAGGCATGACCTACAAGTGTATCCTGAATGATGCTCTGGTTTAAAGAGGATATGCAAACAAATGAAATTTCAAAATAACTCAAATCTTCCATTTGTATTTCTTCTTTTGTGGGGGGGAGTGCAGAAGGAATGGGAGAGAGAATCTAAAGCAGGCTCCACACTCAGCACGGAGCCCAATGTGGAACTTGATCTCACAAACTTGAGATCATGACCTGAGCCAAAATCAAGAGTGGGACACTCAACTGACTGAGCCACCCAGGTGACCCTCCATTTGTGCTTCTTGATCATCATGAAGGGGACACTCAATGCCTATTAGTATTCTTATCACCCCCCTTTTCTCTTTGCCCCTCCATCACCCTTGTTTACCATTTCTCCTCTCAGCTTCTCACTCCAACCTCTCCCCCTAGCATATCCTAGCTTTTATCAGTGGTGTCTCTCATTCTCTCATCCTTCTTCCTTCCTGATGCTCCATGTAAACAAGGGATCTCCTTAATAGAAGGTGGGAAAGAGAGGAGAGTTGAAGTTGGCCATGTTAAAATCCTTTTAGCGGCAGACTTTTAACTTAGGCTGGAAGATCTCATTTATTCTTCTTCCTCTTCTTCTTCTTCTTCTTTTTTTTTTTAATTCCATCACCATTGTTTACCAATAGTACCAAATCTAATGAAAGACAACTGAAAAGTAACTTCCAGAGTCTCTATTTATTCAAAATTCTAAAGCAGGAAAGCATAATGTCTCTAAACTAGTTCATCTATGGTCACAAATTGCAGTCCCTGGTAAACTGATTTTGAAATGGAGATTAAGGAACCAGACATTTATTAGGGATGGCTATTGGATTGGGACAGAGAGTGGAAGGAAACAAGATTGTTTCGGAGAAGTTGATCTACAGTAAGTTGCTACAGTTGTGGGAGTGCAGGGGCTGGAATGGCTCTTTAGAGATTCCTTCTAAAGATTTCTTTTCTAAGGATGCGGGAGCAGGGTCTTCATATTCCAACACTGATGTGTGACTGCAAGCTGTCCCTGGAACAAGGTATAGCCTTGAGCAGGGCAGTTTTCTTCAGCCAAGTCAGTCCTCAAAGAGGGTTAGTGATTAACGATCATCTTCTGTCAGCATTCTCAGTAGCTGGGGACCGGGGACACAGTCCTTCATTCCTTAAGAGGGATCTAGGTGGTGTATCAGAGCATCTATCACATAGGATCATAGAATGTCATTTGTCTGCCAGGGACATGCTCAAACATGTCATTGACCACCCTTGTAGGAAATCTCAACAGAGCTTTATCATGGGACTCTCCAGGGAAATCAGACTTTATTTCTAGCTGTTAAGGAAAATTATAAAATGACTTGCTTCTGCTGATACAGTTGTAGAGTCAGAGAGGCTACTTTAAGCTTGGAAAGGGGGAAATGAGCAAGATTAGCATAAAAATGAACATGGACTGGGGCCAAAGTCCATGGACTCAAAGATCATTAGGAAACACTGCTTGTGCAGTTGGAAAGGTGATAGAAGACAGAGGACAAAGGTCCTAGTTTTGGATAATTTTCTTTCTCTTATGGCTTCTCAGGTGACTCCTGTGTCTCTATTGCAATCTATTACAAATAAACAAGGATTGGTGATTTAGATGAAAATATCTGTATCTTTAGCAGGAGAAATGGCACTCAGGAAAAGCTGAATAGTAAATATTCTCCAGGTTGTTCCTACCTTGCATTCCTGAAAACTTTGGAATTTTGAGTGACTTTCACACTTTGGAAAATGTGCTCTACAATTTTGAGTGAAAGAAGTCTAAATATTTATCACAGAGTTATTAGAAGACACCTCATAATCAATGATTCTATTGACTGATTTCTTTGTTCAATTATGAGCTCCGTGGGGCAGAAACCGTGTCTCTGCTATTCTCTACCCCTGCTGACCAGCATTCCAAGCAGAGCAGATTTTCATCAATGTTTGTTGAGTGATTGGATGAGTAAATGAATGGTTACTCTATATTATGGTTGTGGTCAGTACTTTTTTCCCTGAGAATTTAAAATTATTTTATTAACTAATCCCTAGCCTCCTACAAAACAGACACCTACGTTGAAGCTTTATATCAAAACGTAACAGGCATGTGTATTGTGTATCTAATTTAATTGGGTGAAGAGTGTCTTTTCTTAAAGACCATCTGCATTTTTTTAAGAGCAGAGGGAGCTCACGTAGTTGAAGCCTCCAGATTCTAATTCAGTTAGGTACCAGGCTGAAGGGAGCTGTAATTGGAACCTAATAAGGCCATCAATATTGGTAAGAGTAGCGATCAGTCAGAACTACAACATCAGCCTGACGAACAGAGAGCGCCTGTGTTTGACCTTTATTTAACTGCAAGGTAATCTTGTTGCAGCAGCACATGATGACGAGGCTCTGTGTGGCTTGGATGGAAAGTGGAAAGCAAAGGAAAAATTGCAGATGTGAACGTGGGAATGGAAAGACCAGGCTCTGCTGGAAAGGACTGGCAGCAAACATACACCAAGCTTGAAATGAATAGCCATGTATGAACGGCATAGAAACTCCTGAAGTTGGTGGGGTGGAGGGGGAGGGTAAAGTCGTGGCTTTGTAACTTCTCAAGAGAGGAAGGGAGCTCTTTAGCTGAGGATGCACACGTATGACCACAGCACATGGAGAAATTCTCTCTGGTGAGAAGGTCCTTCCTCACATCTTCTAAGGAACGTAAAATATCTCTGGGGCTTCTTACATCTTGCTCTCCCACTGTATGACACCCTGATACAAACCTTTTGGTATTTACCTATATGTATCTAAATAACATGCTTTATTGTTAATTGCCCTCCCCCCCCAATTTTTTTTTAGTTCTCATTCACTGACTCTCAGCTATAGAAGATGAGGATTTAGTCCTCTTTCATTCCTTGGCCCCATTACAAACATGAATAGGTGTGTACAAACACTGTAATTTTGGTTAGACCAATATACAATGTTAGTATTACTCTGATTATATAACAAGATTCACAATGAAGCCACACAGAACACTGTCATAAATTTTCCTTCCCGGACTATGTTTTATCCCTCAGCCCCTGACCCAGTACTTACATTTGTCATAGATTTCTTTTATCTGCCAATTTCTTCGCAACTGTAAAAATCTACCCTCAGTATGTCCAAACACATTAAGTACCCTGTCAATTTCATTTCCTTGAAGATTTTTCGCTTGAGACTAGTAACCTGCTCCAGAATGGCTGATTGATTTCTCAGTCTTCAGCTCAGTCTCATCTCATAAACTTCCTATGGTTTTGCCCTTTCTCTTTGGTTTAATCACTATTTCCTGATCCCATGTCTTTCTCTTTCCAGGTTTACTCCCTCCTTTTGGTAGTTCACATTCTTCGTAATCTGCTGAGAGTGGATACATGGAAGGTGCATTTTTTTGAGAACGTGGATGTTTGAAACGTCTTTGTTTACCCTTACCTTTGATTAGCGATTTGGCTGGATGTGTATATTAGAAATAAATTTCTTTCAGATTGCTGTTGAGTAGTCTGATGATGTTCTGATTCTCCTTTCCCCCCAGCTTTATTGAGATATAATGTCATACAATATTGTATAAGTTTAAGGTCCATCGTGGTGTTGATTTGATACGTGCATATTTCCCAAAATGATTACCACCATAGCATTTGCTAACATTATTCATTATGTCACAGAATTACCATTTCTTTTTTGTGGTAAAAACATTTAATATCTACTCTCTTAGCAAGCATATAATGCAGTGTTTTTTTTTTTTTTTTTTAAAGATTTTATTTATTTATTTGACAGACAGACATCACAAGTAGGCAGAGAGGCAGGTAGAGAGAGAGGAGGAAGCAGGCACCCCACGGAGCAGAGAGCCCGATGTGGGGCTCGATCCCAGGACCCTGAGATCATGACCTGAGCCGAAGGCAGAGGCTTTAACCCACTGAGCCACCCAGGCAACCCTGCAGTGTTTTTAAATATGATCACCATGGTAAACATTAGATCCTCACTTTTTCTTCATCCTTTATAAAAAAACTGGGTGTGATGCCAAAACAATGAACACTGTTATGCTGTAAATAAACGAAAAAAAAATTAAAAAAAAAAGCTGTTTTATTTTCTCTGGAAGCATGCATTATCTTATCTTTTTTTCCCTGAAGTCCTGAAATGTCATGATGATGTGCACTATGGTGAGTCCATTGTTTTTTTTTGTCCCCCCCCCCCCCCCATGGTGCTATACTCTTCTCAGGTCTTTCCAATAAGGCAACTCAGAGTCTCTTTCTGATGAAATTCTCACAATAGTTATTTGAAAAATTCATTCCCTTCATATTCTGTTTTTTCCTTTTAGGCTCTTTTAATCATCTTCTTCTAGTTCCATCTTTTTGTACTTTTACAACATATACTTTATCTTCTAAACATTTCATTGAGATTGTTTTTAATTTCCGCCATCATACTTTGAATTCCAAGAGCTCCTTTTGTTCTCTAAATACTCTCTCCCTTTTTTAAAAATAGCATCTTCTTCTCTCTTCACAAATATAATGTCTTTTCTTATTTCTTTTTGGCTAATATTGATAGTATTTATTTGAAGATTTTTTTTTCTTTGTGTATTTTTTTTTTTTCTCCAGGGGGCTTTATTCTGTTTTCTCTTGGTTACCATCTTTCATATTAGATGTTTCCTCAAATATGTGGTGATCTCTGCCTCACATTTGGAGGCGGGACAGTAACAAGCTGATAGGAGCTCTGTGCATGTGGATGAGGGTCCTTAAATGTGACATTTACTCCTCCCCTTGCCTTGGGTAACTTGGTAAACCTGAATGTCAGTTTCTTTAAATGTTTTTTCTTGGACTGGTCAGATTTCCAAGAGTAATTTTCTCCAGTTTCTTGATTGGAGGTTTGATGTCTGACTCCCAGCATTCTGGGAGGCTAGGGGTAGACAAAAAGCTGAAGGTCTGAATTTCTGTGTGTCGACGTTGTAAATGGTTTTAAATTGAGCCCCTCTTACCCCCAACATTGAACTACGGCTGTGGTTAGTGTACCACAACCCTGAGACTTCCTGTTACTAGTCCAGAAAATAAACTTCCAGTCTTATGTCAGGGTGTGAAAGGAGCAGCAGTTTGTGTGAAGACTTGTGTCTTAGACCTTCAACCAAACTTTGTTCTTAGCTCCATTTTTATTCCAACTTTCCAAAATATCTGGAGCCATCAATTCCTGAGACTTTGAGGGTTTTACATTATAAAAAATTTTGTTGCTCACCTTTCCAAATTTGGGATAATTAATTAATTAATTAATTATCCAAGTAAGAAATTTAGAGAACATACGAGTTGTGGGTGGGGGACAGAGAGAGAGGGAGAGAGAGAATCTTAATCAGGGTCCTGCCTAGGGACGCCTGGGTGGCTCAATTGGTTAAGGAGCTGCCTTCGGCTCAGGTCATGATCCCAGCATCCTGGGATCGAGTCCCACATCGGGCTCATTGCTCAGAGGGGAGCCTGCTTCTCCCTCTGACTCTGCCTGCCACTCTGTCTGCCTGCGATCCCTCTCTCCCTCTCTCTCTTTGACAAATAAAAAATAAAAAAAAATCTAAAAAAACAAAAAACAAAAAATCAGGGTCCTGCCTAGCAGAGCCTGACCCAAGGCTTGGTCACACAACCCTGAGATCATAACCTGAGCTGAAACCAAGAGTGGGATGCTTAACCAACTGAGCTGCCCAGATGCCCCTCCAAATTTGAGATATTAAAAAAAAAAAAATCTCAGGCTTATAATGCTAGTTACTACTCATCAATCTCAGTTTAAGTTTCTGGATCTCTCCCTTTCTCACTGTCTTTGTGGGTTTATGCCTTTTACAAATTTTACCTATAGTAATTTTAGGGCTAAATCCCTGTGCTCAACACACATATTTATCCAGAAGTTTTCAAATGTGTTATTACTTCTTGTTACAAGTTATTTCTGTAACTATAACTAAGCCAGTTTCTGTAGAAAATTTATAACCCAAGATTACATTAGACATCACTGAAGAAAATAAATGAATTTCTCTTTGGTTTTATTTCTCTACAAACAAGGATCTGAGATTAAAAATAACTTTGTCCTTCTTCTTTGACACCACACTTATATTTCTTTTCTTTTTTTTAATATTTTATTTATTTGTCAGGGAGAGAGAAAATGAACAAACAAACAGGGGGAGCAGTAGACAGAGGGAGAAACAGACTCCCTGCTGAGCAAGGAGCCAGATGCTGAACTCCATTCCGGGACCCTGAAATCATGACCTGAGCTGAAGGCAGAGGCTTAACTGACTGAGACACCCAGGCATCCCCAATCCCCATAATCTACGTTGAGATTACACTTACGCTGAATCCTAAATGATGAGAAGGAAGTGGCCATGAAATGACCCAGAGGAAGGGCATTGCGGGCAGAAGAAAGAACGGCCATTACACAGATACTGGGATGTTCAGAGGAAGACGCAGGACTCAGATGTTCAGTTCTTGGAGTGTTGTTTAGAAGTTTACCACATGTCTCTTTGACCAAGAAGCTAAATTCCGTGGCTCTGCTGATTAACCTTCACACACCACACCACACACCCTCCGCTCTGCTGGGATTCACTGAAGGCACCTGCTGCCTGCCTCAGTACCCTGGCAAACAGTGTTCTTTCCAGAACACTCCTTTCTTACCTTCTTACCTGTCTGAAGTTCAGAATTTTGTCCAAGGTTTAAATACTTTGACAATTTTTTTTTTTTTACATAGAGCTATGCTAGAAATTTTGGTGTAAAGTACTTGTAAAAGAAAATCTCTGCTTCTGAAAGCATACAATGTGGCTAGACAGACCCAGAACACCTAAGAACCATTAGAGAACACTAAGGACGCAGGGCTGAGAACAATGGGGGTTTGGACGAGGGGATCCTGATGTTTTTCCTCTCTTGCTTCTCTTCCTAATGGTCATGTAGCCATTCTGGCTAATGTAGGCACAGTAATGCAGAATAGCATTCTTCAGAAAAGGAAACTGGTAATATCCAAGATATATTTAAGTGTATAGTTTTCAAATTTTCTTAAACCGAACACAGGGCTCTCTAGGTGTCTTAAATAGCGCAGAACAAACAAATCTGTTATGTTTCACCATTTCACTATATGTCTAGAAGACCAGATGGAGAAAAAAATACTAGGAAGTGCAGTTATCTTACTTCATGAACAAGCATTTGATGAGGCTTTTGGAAACAACTACGACAAAAAGAATTGCTATGTAAGGGATGTTAAATTGCTAGATCTCTCTGGAAACTATGAAAAGAAACCCGGTCTACAGCATAGCGATGCCAAGGGGGTTGTTTGGGGGACTCTGACAGTCCTAGCTCTCGATTTTCAAATAAGCGTTTGACACAATGTGTTTACTACAGTAAATCAATCTTGCTTCAAGTGAAGTCCACGTCTTCAGAGCAGATAGCGCTGCCCTTAATATTCATGTAGAAATCTGGGACTGCCACTGAGTCTGCAGAGCCTAAAACGTATGAAAGAGTTCGTCTCAGCAGAAAACTCCGCAGTTTTTACTGATGGAGAGGATTCCAAAAAATACTTACCTACCAAAGCAGGTTTTAATGGATAAATCTAGTTTCGTTCAAAAACGGATGATTCTTGAAAGTTCGCTTCCTGCATTGAAGTCGAATTTACTCCCATTTTCTTGTTTTTCTCTTAACCCTGTATTTTGTGTAAGATCTTTATCTTGCCAAACAAGTTTTGCTGACCACAGTGCTCTTTAGCAATACAATTTTCACAACAGAGAGACAATTCTTAAATTCCTGACCTTGCCCACATGAGCTTAGGAAATAGGTAGGGCCAGAGCTGTGGGTGTTGGGGAGGGATTTAGAATAATGGCATGTGTATGATTGATGGGACAGCCAACCCCCAGACCTTTTCTTTGAGTCTCCCTAAATAATTCTATTCTTTTGTCAAAACATTAGTAAACAACATAGAATAATTCAAAGTGAAGGACAAATGAAGGAGGGAGTTTACCTCATACCCAGCACAGAGGCGACTCGAAAAACTTTCTTAAACGTTTTAGTTTTCCGAGGCATCTTGAGGCTGCATCACTCGATGGGAATTCTCCTTCCCTCTCAAATCACTGGCGACTTTCTCACTTCTCCCAGCACCTCACAGACTTTAGTTTTTCCTCTCTCTGTTTACTGTATTATAGATAGCCTCTTTCCTCTATCCCAAGAACTCTAGGCATAGCCAGGAAATGTATGTGCTTATCCCACGTGGAGTGCATAAAAGCCTTTTTTCCATAAAGCTCTTCTCTTTGCAGAGACATTAAGCCAAGCCAGATGCTGAGATGGCTCTCGAGGAAAAGCCCATATGTAGGAAGAAATCTGGAGATAGAAACTTTCGCCCGACAGGCACGCAGTGGGACTGTAATGCTTACCTGAGTATAAGTGATGCCTGTTGGGCATCCAGAGCAATTGAGAATCTGATCTGGCAAGAGTCCCTGTTTATTACTCTATCCAAACTCCATGTCATCATTCTGCATGCTTCGCATTTAAAATATTTTCATGTGAACCTTTGAGCTGAATGCAAATTTCCTGAGGAATGGAGTCAGAGTTTCCGCACCTCATTCAGAGTGATCAGTTTGGTTTCACTCCTGATCATCAGGAAATTGGTAAAACTGGAGCAGAGAGCAGAAGGGCGCCCGATTAGAAGGACAGACTTTATCTTTTTTCCACTTTTGACCTAACCTCCCAGTACCAAAAAAGAGAGTGTGCATTTTAAGTAATATTTCAAGAAAAAAATGAGAATGCCTACTTCACTTGCTTTAAAACACTCTAGATTTGGCATTTTTTTACATGACTTTCTTGTCCTGCTTTATTATTTATTGAATTACTTTTAACAATTTCCATTTATCTACTCTCTGTACTTTTTGGTACATTACTTAAATAGCTCTGAAATTATAACATATTGTGCTGAAAGAAAATGGCTATTTGAATTTGCACGTGTAATGAACATAAATTTCAAGGACAATAAATTGCCATAATCATTTGAAAACTCAGGAATATAGAAATTTAACAACAGGGACTTCTCTGTGACATATGCACTGTTTTATTATACAGACATCTTAATGCTACCCTCATTTTGGAGACGAAGCTATCTATAAGAATATAAGCATTTGATGCATTTAGTATTTAGTATCTGTAAGCATATGACATTAATTTATAGGGAAAAAAAAGAATAGTTTAATCCACTTAAGAAACAGTCAAGGAAAGAAATACTAAGTAATGTGAGTAAGTAATGTGAGTCAGGTTACTAATTTCCTATTATCTTGATTAGGTTTTGTGTTCACAAATGTTCACATAATGACCTCTTAGAATTCCAGGTTATTAGAGAAATTTTATCTGACCTTTTTGTTTTATGTTAGCATTTCATAGTTAACTGAAGGACATCAATACATGCTGGAATTCTGACAATTGCCATTTTCCTATTTTATCGTTGGTTTTCTCTGAAAATCTTGATTATTAAATATGTCTAACAATGTCATATTGCCCATGACCTTGAAATCAGTTACAAGTTCCAGTGTTCAGAATTCACTATCAGCTAGAAGCTTTGGAAATATATTTCTTCACTACTTCTTCAGGTTCTGCATTTTCTACCAGAAGAGATGTGCTCACCTAAGCATCTACTTCACAAAAGGACAAGCAGCCATTCTAATTTCTGGAACTCTTGTATGTTTTCCATATGTTCCCTGAGGTTGTGAATTGCTAGAACACCATGAGTGAGGTGGGGGCCAAATGATGACGGCTCAGAGGTAATACAGAAAACAAATCCTCATTAGTTGGCATATTTAACCATGATGGGATCTTTTGACTTCATGATCCAAGACAAGAGAAATAGTAGTTCACTTACATGTTTCAGTAGATTTTCACAGCATGGTTGGTGGAAATAGTAATTGACTTGAAAACAGCAGATAGGAGTTATACTCTCGACAGCATAATTTTCCGTCAGGTCACTGAACATGTGATGTCTGGTAAAATCATTTTCAGATCAGAAATAAGGCATGCAAACTGATGCAGAGATTTAGTAAGATTTTGAGAGCATAATGAACATATAAGCATTTTAAAGTCTCTTGAGCATTATATTTATTTACTGTGTGAACATTTCTATTAATTAATTGTCTTGACCAGAATGAGTCATTAAATTTTAAAGTATGATAAAGAGCTATCATTTCTTGAGTGTAGAAAGCATGTATCCTAAACACATGACCTGCGTTTTTTGTCTTTAAAAAGTCAACCAAAAGACACAAAAATATTTACAGTGATTAGCGAAAGCTCTTGGTTACAAAAAGCCTTGTGACTCATTTTCTTGGCAAATTGGACTTTGTAATAGTTTTTTATTGAGATACATGTAAATATCATCAAATGTACAACTGGAAGTTTTACATATCTGCACATACCCAAAGATCCCTTTTCAGAAGTTCCCCTTATGTTCTTTCTTAGTTGCTGTTTATTTATTTGAGAGAGAGGGAAAGAGAGAGAGGGTGGGAGGAAAGAAGAGGGAGGGGCAAGAATTTCAAGCAAACACTGTGCTGAGTGTGGAGCCTTGTGTGGGGCTCCACCCCATGACCCTGAGATTTTGACCTGAGCTGGAACCAAGAGCTAGACACTTAACTGACTGAACCATCCAGTGCCCCTCCACATCCTCTTCTTTCAACCTTATATTCTTCATTCCCTTGTCCATTTGCAATGCCTTAGAATTCTTTCACTTGGTTTCTCAGATCTTTAATCAAATCTTCAACTGTGTAAAATCTGTTTAGCATATGTCTATTTAATTCTTATTTCAGTAATTCTATTTAGAATTTTTGAGTACTCTATTATTTCTTCTTCACTGCACATTGTTCTTTTATTATTATTTTTTAAAGGCTGTACTATCTTCTCAAATATCTATTAGTTTTCTCTGGCCTTCGTATTTTTTTTCTTTCTTATATCAATATTTTGTTGGTCATATCTTTTTCCTATTTCGGATTTATTGGTCTGTTGCATCTTGTTTTTTTTCTCTTCAAATGTTTATTCATTCGTGGTTATTTCTATTTGTAGGTGAGGATCTTGACAGATCAAAATTGTTGGCTAGAGTGTATTTTCTCTGTACAAGTGAGAAGCTTTTCTCCAAGCAACAGATGTGAATGGGGGAAGGTAGTACTATCAGCTTGCACAGAGGAATACGTGCATGTGTGTTTCTGTGTCTTGGTGCATCATTTGAAAGTGAAGCTGTTTGGACTCCTTGTCTAGGGTGATGGTTATAAGCTACCTGGGAGGACTCCCCCCACCCCAGTATTTTCTATATTATAGATATGCACCCACTGTCAGATTTTCTGAGGGTAGAACCAGGAGTCAACTGCTCTGTTCTTCAACCAGTTACCTGGTGGACTTCTCACTGATCCTTCCTTTTCACAGTTCTTCTCCTTTATTCATGAATGAGGATATTTTTGGATTCTGCTGTCAGCATTCACTTTGAGGTGGTGCCCTTATTTTTCAGTTGGAAAACACTTTCATTATTCCCTTGGCTCTCTTAGGTTTCTTATTCTGTTGTCCTCTGCCTTATATTTTCCATATAGAAGACTATTCTGATCAATTGCTAATACCATTCCAGACTTTCAGCATTGTTAGAAATTTATTATCTGTGGTGCATCATTTTTAATGGACTTAGGGGTTGAGAAGAGATAAATGCTTGCCTGGTT
Source organism: Meles meles (assembly GCF_922984935.1). Lineage (NCBI taxonomy): Eukaryota > Metazoa > Chordata > Mammalia > Carnivora > Mustelidae > Meles > Meles meles. The sequence goes on from NC_060070.1 coordinate 17,811,751, forward strand.
AGTCATCTTGAATCAGATATATCTTGTGTGTTACTTCCAGTATTCTACTCATTGTATAACCGCAGAGGGATTAAATAACATACCAGAGTTTAGAGAGCTGTGTGTGGAGAAGTCTCACTGATTTCAAAATAAGAATTTTCCCCCCATAACTCTACTTTACTTTAAACTAGTAGAGAACCAGATGCCCAATGGATCAGTTTGATATGCTATTTATTTAGGATTTGAAAATTTTATTTATCTTCTCATTTCAGTAGCTTTGTGTTTTGTGCTTGGCTTATACTTGAATAAAATATAATTGTAGATAATGGATCTGACGGCATGGGTGGATCAGTGAATTCAACAGTGGCTTGATCATTAGAGGGAAAAAATGCTAATTTAAAACTCCACATTCCATTCTTTAAGCCCATTTCTCATATTGTAATAATATAAACAGTTCATTCCCATTAAATATGATTTAAAAATGTAACTCCATTTTGGGATAGAAGAAAGAGGGGAAGAAGGTTATGTGTGCCCCCCCACAGAGTTTTCTGTTTAAAACTACAAGGTTGGGGCGCCTGGGTGGCTCAGTGGATTAAGCCACTGCCTTCGGCTCAGGTCATGATCTCAGGGTCCTGGGATCGAGCCCCGCATCGGGCTCTCTGCTCCACGGGGAGCCTGCTTCCTCCTCTCTCTCTGCCTGCCTCTCTGCCTGCTTGTGATCTCTCTCTCTGTCAAATAAATAAATAAAATCTTTAAAAAAAAAACAAAACACTAAAACTACAAGGTTAAAGTATTATAAATAAGGCTCATATATTGTTAAAATGTTGAAAGTATATGCGAAGTTGTTTATGCAGAATAATATCATTTTTGACTAATACTTTTTCTTTTTAAAATTACAGCAGTTGGAATGCTAATTGGTAGTTTTATTAAAGCCTTGAATATTCCCCCCATTTTTCTTTGAGCAGAAGACCCCATAAGTGAAAAAACTGATCACACCAAATATGTTTGTTTTATTATAGTAATTTAAATAATAAAATTTTAATTTTATTTGTTAGAATATTGAAATTATACTAGACATTCATTACCTGGTGCACTAATGCAATTAAAAACAAAAATAGCAACGTTTCCTAACTTAATTGCACTCGAACAAAGAAAGGAGAAGCAAATAGGTTTTCACTAGTAAAGCTGAACTCCGTGCTTTCAAAGGACATGGATTATAGGAGGGCAATGTCACTGTAGTAGATTGGAGATTTGTTAGGTCATATTTTTCATAATGTCAGTTACTGGTGATCACTGATGGTGGCAGTAATTATGGTGGAGACATTATTCGACAATGAGATGCGAACACTGAGGACTCCAGTTTTTTTCCTTGTGCTAAACCTGGACTCGGAGTCAAGTCTTTTTTTTTTTTTTTTCCCTGTGAATTTGATGTGAGGACATTATTGAAAAGGACATTTTTCCACGATAATTTGCACAGTTATTAATAAAACATCTCCTATTACACAATAATTGAATACATTTAATTAAACATGATGCAATGACAATAATAGAAAAAGACTTCTCCCTGATGAGTCAAATATGAGTGGCGGTAATCAGTCTGGATTGTGCCAAAAAGGAAATAATTCCAGGAGATGAGCTTGATGGCCCTTCTTCAGTAACTCTATGTTTCCTTATATAATGAAATTTTAGTAGGAAATGCTAAGTTATGCATCCTCTTCTTAATAAACAGTGACAGTAACTCAATATGTCATAATCTTTTCCATCATCTGACAGGTCTTGCTGTAGAACAGCTAGTCCCTGACTTCCTTTTATCTTTTTCTTGGTTCTTCTAGACATACTCTGAAAACATGTCTTTCTGTATCCCAAACACCCAACTATTGACTCTCCAGCTCTCTCCCTAGAAGAAATTGTTTTCACTCAATGGTCAAGAAAGTGCATCTAGGAACAATTAATGAGTGCACATTATTAAATTATCTGTTCCTAATGATTATCCTATTAGCTATAAAAGATTGTGATAATTATAAGCAGAACGGATATATGAGCTCATGACAATTGTGTAGATTTAAATTTTCACTTGTGGTCTCTCTCATAAAAGAATTCCAAATGATGATTGAGTGTGTTTCATTTGCTATATTACCAGCATTTAGCAACTGTTTTGCATAGATATTGAGGAATCAAAATTGACTCACAGTTCAGGAAGGTTGACTTTTCCAAAGCACACAGTGATGACCCGTATAATGAATTCTTGGAGATTTGATGTTAAATGGACATTGCTATTAACTCTGAAGCAAAGAAGATGAACTTAGAAAAGGAGGAAAATGCGGTGTTAGGAAATAGATAAAAAAGGCTAGAAAAGAATAGACACTCTAAGAAGAAAATTTTTAATACTATAAAATTATTTACATTTAACTTTCTCTTTTTTCCCCATAGTACATTCCCATGACAACCTACACAAACCACTGCAGAACTCCAGTGCATGTAACAGACACTCCTTGTCCAGTCCCGAGGAAGGACACAATCCCTTACCTACTAAGGAAGCATCGTTCTATGAGATGTGGCGGTGCCCTATTAGTGGATGAAAAACATCTGACTCCTCTCCTGATTATGCTAGCCACAGAACAGCCAGTGTTTCTTTTATTTCATGGCTCTTAAGAGTTTTTAGGAGGTATGGTCTTCAAATACATTGAACAGAACTAATTGGACAGAAAATACTTCTAAAGCTTTTGCAGTTGCTAAGAATATTTTCTTGTGCTTTCACAGTGACATTGTACTTGTTTGTATGCACCTGGGAACTCGCAGAACTCAGGTCTCAATTGTGCCAGTACCGCAGGTCAGCTTTGGCCTGGGACCACAGGTGCTTCCAAAGAGGAATTTGGTGCTAGAAATGTGTGAAGGGCAGCATGGGTCCATGAATATCCACAATATGTTGGGGTTGTCCTAGTCAAGTCTGGGTGGAGAGAGGAAGGCATATTGCCTCCATATTGACTTGGGGGGATTGTTTCCATTTGTCAAACGTGAACAGATCCATTGAAGGCTGGTCTGGCTGAAGGTGAAGAGAACCCAGACTTGAGAAATCTAGCCTCACTTTTCACCAAATTACTTAACATTTGAGCCTTAGTTTTATCCTCTTAGATGTCTCACTTCAAAGTTGCAGGATATTAAAATGCCATAATTTATAGTATAAAGTGATTCAAAGAGAACATGATAAAAATAATAATCTTATTTTCTTATATGGGAAACTTAGAGAACTATCATACTGTCAACTCTGAAAACAAGCTTTTAGGGGTTTCTATCATCTACTCTCCCACACCTTGGCCCCTTTTCTGGCCCAGTGGGAAGGATTGGTGGTAAGTCTGAGCTCTCTCCTTCCTTCAGTGTCTGCCTTTGCTAATACTCAGATTAGGCATGACGGAAAGAAAAAATTCACCTGAGATGTCACCAGACCACTATCAGTGGCATAAAACAGTCACTATTGCAGTAATTATCATTTTCAGTTTAAATTATTTTCTTAAAATATTTTTAAAAAGACTTTTATTTATTTTTTTGAAAGGGAGATTGAGAGAGAGAGAGCAGGGAAAGGGGCTGAGGGAGAGGGAGAAGCAGACTCCCCACTGAATAGGGACACCCCCTGCCGATGTGGAGCTCAATCCCAGGATCCCAAGATCATGACATGAATCGAAGGCAGACGCTTAACCTACTGAGCCACCCAAGTGCCCCAGCAGTAACGGTTTGACTTAAAATCAGAAACTCTTTTGAATTTTGAAACACAACTAAGAAATTTCTGTTCAGGATGGTTCTTCATTAAAACTTCTTGGGCTCTTTCCACAGAAATATAGAAAATTTGGAGAAATTATGCTTAATAGAATAGCATTTTATAAACTCTTACAAGTATTTTCTATTTTCTGAGTCAAAATTAACTCTAGTTCTTTCTTCATATGTTCCTGGAAGATAAAGCTTCTGGTCAATACTTTGGTGAGGACAGTTCAGCAAAGAACAACAGGTTCAATGATCAAGATTCTGTAATGGCTGCTTTCTAGAAGAGAAGCAAGATTCCCTCTCTCTTATATGCTATTAACTCGTGCTGAGGGCTTGTGACCAGTGTGAATCCCTCAGGCACCTTCTTAGCCATCCACCTTCAGGCACAAGTCACTGTGATTTGATCAACCAGAGAGCTTGATCAGGGATATCTTGTAACATAACAGCTTCTAATAGAAAGAATATACAGCATAATTGGGAATCTGCCCTGGCAGATGGCCCAGGGCATCAGCTTTCAATATTGCTCTTCTAAGCTTGTAGAGAAGCATGTAGTTGAGTGCACTGAACTAATCAAGACCCAAGAGCAGCATATGTGTTGTCGTAATTAACTGGAGGAAGGTAGTACACTATTTCAAACCTTCGCATATGCTAGAAAGCTTTGCTTCTCATCGTGTGGTTCTTAGATCACGATCCTCTGAGGGCTTGTTGTAAATGCAGACTCTCAGGCCCAACCTCAGATATACTGAATTAAAACCTGCATTTTAACAAGGTCCCCTAATGATTTGTACGAACATTGAAGTTTGAAAATCACCATTCTAAATTTGTGGCACTTGATAACACAAAAGTTGGTTTCTAGCCTTCCTTAATTATGTCATTTTGATATGTTTTTCTGTTTTCTTTCTTAGCTTGATTTTTATTTTCTATAGAGCTGGATCTATAGACCTCTAATATCTAGCTCTCTCCTTTCATTTGATGTTAAAGCCTTTTGTCTCCTAGAAGCCTTCTTTATCAAGGTTTTCAGAACCTTCTAGTCACATTACACCAGACTCTGGACCAGCTCTTCAAGAGAGTTCTTGACTTTTGGAAAAATCAAAGTAACTAGCATCCACTATCTTGACGTCCTACCAATCCACTTTAACTTGACCTCTGCAGTTTAGACAAATGGGGGGAACCGGTATAGGTCTTTGCATAGGTCCTACACATTTGAGGAGATGTGTACTGATCAGGAAAAATTCCAATGTATGTCACATGTTTTATTGTTTATATTGGCAACTATAGTTGAGTTGTACCTGATTAAACTACATGTATTGCCTTGTATTTTAATGCATATGGTCAAACAGAAGCCAGGAGATCAGGAAGAATTTCCTAATGTATTCCAGCATACAGCTTGTGATAGAGTCAGGGAGGACTAGCATAGAGAATATCAACAGTTTGACTTTTGAGATTCCTTGACACTTGAGGAAAGAATGAGAGCTAGAGAAGGAAGGAGCCATGGGGCTGATATTTTTCCTTCTTGAATAGAATCTGGGCTGCTTGAAAGGGGAGAAGCACTGTATAGAGATGGAGTCCCTGTGACCTAATGGGAAGGAATCTCAGAGAAATCAATGACTTAATGCATCAGAATGAGTGGCCTTTTGTTAATGCATTATAGCTTGGGCACTGCTGATTGTGGTGGTTGGAAGAAATGTGGCATAATTGGGATGGTTACGTATTTCTAAGGACTGAAAAAAAATTAATTATGAACAGTACATGAATTTCCACGTTGAGGGTATGTTTGCTTGCTGGCTAGAAAGACAGCGATGTTCAGTGTTTTATTTAAGGTATTTCCATTAAGATAGAAATAAAAGGATAAACAAAACTCCATTAAGGGAAATTTTCAGTTCGGAAGGTGCTCCTGCATATCCCTGACATCCCCACCAGCCCCCATCAGGGAGCATCAGCTATCTGCCTGTGATGGCAATTGTGTGCTGGCAAGCCTTTTCAAAGCATGAAAGATTTTAATTACCTTGAGGGATAATGTTGAAACTGTCACTGGTCAAATGTCTTTTCTAATGCTTTTGGAGGATATGGAACAAAGTATGAACACAAGTCCAGAAAAGACTTTTTTATCCCTGTGTTTGATTCCTGGGGCTGCTGTAACAAATTGCCCAGAACTTGGTGGTGTAAAACAGCTGAAATGTACACTTTCACAGTTGTAGAGGCCAGAAGCCTGAAGTCAAGGTGTCAGCAGGACCATGTTCCCACTGAGGCTCTAGGTTCATTTTCTTTTCTAGTTTCTGGTAGCCAGATTAGCTTCCCTGGGCTTCCAGCTGCATCATGCAATCTCTGTCTCTGGCCACCTCGCCTCCTGCTCTAATCTGTCTATGTTAAAACTCCTCCCATCTTTCTGTCATAGGATGTATGTGATGACATTTAGGGCCCACCTGTATAACTCAAGATAGACTCTTCCTTTCAAGAGGAATGATTAAGTAGTATCCACGGCTTAGCTATAAAAGGTACTATTCAAAGGTTCCATAGATTAGGAAGAGGATATATTTCTGGGGGGAGCATTATTTAACCCATTATACGTTCCCTACCCACCACTGGTTCTGTCTTCACAAACCTTAGATAATTGCAAACATCTTGGATGATTCATGTTACTATGAGTAGAGAGTCAAGTATCAGTCTTATAAACCCAAACCTCTCACACTTTTGACTCAAGGTTTGTGTCCTTTGTCAGACAAGGAACAGCCAGGATCAGCTTATGGCTGGGGTGGAGATATGTGGTCTTGGCTTATGGGCCTGGGGAAATCTACCATTCTGGAAAACCTAGGACCCTGTGATTTACACATATTGACATCCACGTGGATAACATCATGTGGAGCTATACGAGACTCTTGGGGAAGGAGTATAGCCACTGTCTGATATTCAGCTTGGTGTGTTATTTATAAAATTAATGTATATCACTAAAGCGGTATATCATGAATAACTTAAAGGACTTTGTTCGGGGCTTCCCTCTAGATGAAATCTAAAACCCCCCTTACATATGTCCTTGGATGAATTGGATATTATGGGCAGAGTGAGTGGCTTCCTTAGTGGGTTATATTTTACCCAGTACATGTTCTGACTCAGAGATCCCTCCATGTGCACTCCCACCATATCTAGTAGAAAGGTATATGCCATGGGTTAGCAGAAGTGGTGCCTCTGGGAAAAGAGAAAGCGGGTGGCAGGGAACTTTGGACTACTCCTGAATTGTCATCATAGTGTTCATGACTCCTATTTCTTCACTCTTATTGCTGTCCCCAGAGGAGGGGAGAGGGAATGAAGTCAGGGAATGCAGAGCCCTGTGGGATGATCTGCAGCTATGGCTGTTTGTGGAGGGCAAAAAGGACCCTCAATAATGATAGGGATCCCGGTGTTTTCCAACCTCAGGAGAGTCTCTGTAAATGGTTGGAAGTGTCTTAAGTTAATAGTGACCTGTGTGTGGTATTGCTGTGGATGTAGGTTTTCTTGTCTTGACAAAATTCTGTGGATGATACATTAGACTTGGGGCTTTTGAAGAAGGGATGGAGGCCAGAGAAAATGAGGAATAAGTTTTTCTTCTAACCCGAGAAGGTAAATAAAAGAAATTCAAGCAAAATATATTACCTGTACTTAACACATTCATCCACATTTATTGTTCCCCAAATCAATCTCCTTAAAAATGACTCACCCACATTCCACTTCTTTCTCTAAAAGTAGACATTCAGAATATGAGCATTGCTGGCAATAGTCCCCTTTATATGTTATGTCAGAGAATTTCCCATCTAGATAGAAAACATCACTGTGAGCATTCAGGGAAAACTTCTCAGTTACATATAATTTGCTCAGATCCAGATTTGTAAATTTCCTGATCAGATCTGTTCTAAACAAAGGAGAAAATTGGAGAGTAAGTTGCTATAGGAAATAATTTCATTTGACAAAAATCATCAAAGTGTCTGAGAGATTTGGCAGAATTGCTAAATTTTGAGGGTTTTTAATTTATTTATTTGACAGAGAGAGCATGCAAGCAGGGGAAGGGGCAGAGGGAGAGAGAGAAGCAGGCTCCTCACTGAGCAGCGATCCCGATGCTGGGCTTTATCCCAGGGTCCTGGGATCATGATCTGAGCTGAAGGCAGACACTTAATGACTGAGTCACCCAGGCACCTCTAAATTTTGAGGGGTTAAATGATTATCTAATAGATAAACTAAGTACATACTTGTGCCTCAAGCAAAGTGAAAAGAACAAAACAATGTAGGAAAAAAGAAAGGGTTAAAATAATACTAATGGAAAAATAAGATTAAGTTGAACTTTATTTTGTATCTGTCTATCATTTTTATTTACTCTTCTTTTTATTAACATATAATGTATTATTTGTTTTAGGGATACGGGTCTGTGTATCATCAGTCTTACACAATTCACAGCACTCTCCATATGTGCCTATCATTTTTATTTTGACTTACAAATGGACACTCCCAGAATCTTTTTGGTGCTTAAGTCTTCTAAAAATCTAACTGTAGTATTTTCTAGGCTGAAGAAGTCATGATGCTATCAGGAATGGACAAATATGTGGGCTTCCTCTGTCCTGCATATAGTGCTACTGGAATAATGTTACCAATTTCCCTCGTTTATTGATACTTAAGTTGGAGCCAAAGACACTCATCAGCCAACAGGGGAGGCCAGATGGATAGTGTTCACAGTTATATGGTTGAAATGAAGAGAAACATTCAAGTTACACAATACCTTTGGATACATAGCACACTGTACCAACACACTGCAGCAACACTGTACCAACAAAGGCACCTTAACTCGAGTGACATGCAAGAAGAGGCAATCCAGAGGGAGAAAGGGTCTTACCGAAAATTTTAGACATTCATGGTAGATATATAAGCTAGTGGACCATGGAAGTGGCTTTTATTTAGTGGTGAAGTAGTTAAGATTCTTATTAGTGGAATGGTCCCACAGAACTGAAGCTGTTAAGGTAATAGTTTCTAACTACCATTTATAGATTAGGTAACTTGTGGCGAGGCGGTGGGTGAGGGCAGAGATGTCAGTGGTGACGGTAGGCATCCATCGCTTCCTCCTGACAGTGACGCTCCTGACTGGATGAGCTGCCACTCATTCAATGGATCTGGTTAGCAGTGGATAGTCACCTAAAGGAGGGAGGGTGGTCTGACAGCACATGGAAGTGGAGACCCAATATCTCTCCATTTTTGAAGAGTTTCCAAAGAAGAATGAATACCCCCTAACAATAGACAACTCTTGGGCTCAGTTGGGTAAGCGTCTGTCTTCGGCTCAAGTCATGATTCTGGAGTTCCAGGATTGAGTCCCACATCAGACGCCCTGCTCATCAGGGAATCTGTTTCTCTCTCTGACCTCTCTCCTCTCATGCTCTCTCTCTCTCATTCTCTCTCACAATAAATAAATAAATAAATAAATAAATAAAAGCTCTTTCCAAAGGGCACAAATTATTCTGCCCAATATGAAACTGAAAAAATGCCTGAGAAGATGCTCCCCATGTAGGTAGGTAGTTCCCAGTATGTAAATTGTCACAGTACACCCAAGGCTGGGCACTCTTCATTTAAAACGGATCTGGAGTAAATGTATAAAATACACTCTTTTTTATGCACAGCTTAGATAAGCAAGGAAGTGAGTCAGAGTTCATTAGCAGCAAGCAAAAACAACAATAACACATAACTCTTATTTTTGAAAAAAGGAATTAACTAGTAAGATAAGCAATAGCTTACATTACTGAAGGAAAATTAAAAAACAAACAAACAAAATGAAAACCCGGCCAGAGAAAAATCAAGAACCAGATAACTCTAGGAATCTTAGGAGCAGAAATTGATGAATAATTTTTTCAGGGTTTTGCCATTAAAATGCATCAAATTCATCTGTTCTCTTGCTGCGTGACATTCTGTTTAAGCTACAGGTACTCAAGCTCTTCCATGTCTGATTGTCCCAGCTGGCAGTAAGGGTCCTGCTTGTCCTGGAGAGGGCAGAGTACTTTACTGAGACGTCTGGACACATTTTATAACAGGAGGGGACTCTGTCCTCAAAGGTGAAAGCAATGTGATGTTGGCAATATGCGAGGTAATGCTCAAAGGGAAAAGCAACAGATATGCCACGTAGTCCAGAACTACACTTTCTTTTTCCAATCTTGTCACCAACCCTCTAGTCATGCTGCTTCATCCACTAATCTTTAGAGGGCATCAGAGTGAAGAATTTACCCCATAGCAATAAACTTCTGCTTGGTGTCAGCATTTTCTTCAGAACCACCTCTGAATTAAGATCATCAGTTTTCATTCCTTGCCCAGTCATGGGGAGTCCTAGCAAGCAGGCCACAAGTGGTGTGGAAGGTGAGGGGATGGTGTGTCTAGATACTGTCAGTGGGTGAGAACTACCTGCTCTGGCCCATCATTGGGCCTTCAGGGCCTGTGCCCTGTGTACTCAGTGACAAAGTAGAACAGGCAGCACTTAGTTCATGAACAGCCCTGATTACTGTTACCTAGTGACCCCACGCCAGTGTTCAGTATCTTTCAGACTCTAGGAGGGAGTCAGGAACCATTTTGCAGGGGGATGAAGTACTTTCAAAGGGAATATTGTTTGATTCTAAAGTTTTGGAGGTCTATGCTGTGTTTCTTTTCTTGGAGCTTAATACTAATCCCATAAAAAATTCCAATCCCCATAGACATTTTGAGCACTGTAATATTTGCTGTATCAACACAGTGTTCCCACCATGCCAGGAATGGGTCAGAGCAGACAAGCCACATGTGATTTGTATTGCCTCCAAAATTCTGAATATGCTCGGTCTTTTTTTTTTTTTTTTTAGGAGTTGAAGGTGAAAGTTGTTGTGATTTGTCTTTTGTGGAAGTTCTCCTGAAGCAGATTGTGTTAGTTTTCTATTGCTGCTAAAATATGTTACCACAAATTTAGAAGTCTAAAAAAAAAACACGAATATATTATCTTATGGTTCTGTGGGTGAGAAGGCCAACACAGGCCTCATGGCGCTAAAACCCAGGCATTGGCAAGGATGTGCTCTTTTCTGGAAACTCCAAGGAGAATGTGTTTCATTGCCCTTTCTGGCTCCTGAAGGCTACCTTCATTCGGTGGCTCATGATTCTCCTTCTCCATATTCAAAATGGGTTAACATCACATCCCTCTGTCCTTTCTTCCATTATTACCAACTCTTTTTCTCTTTTTAACTGAGCCAGAAGTTCTCTACTTTAAGGATACTTGTGATTACATTGAACCTGCTAGGGTATCCTGGATAATCTCTCTATCTGAATGTTCATATCCTTAATCACATCTGCAAAGCTCCTCCTGCCATGTAAAATAACATATTTGCAGGTTCCAGGGATTGGAGTGTAGATATCTTTGGGGGAGGGGACATTATTCTGCCTACCACAGTGATTAATCCTCATCGGGTGTCCAGAAGATATAACCTAATAGAACCAGATGCCAGATACCAGAAGCTTCCTGGTTCCTGTTTATTCTGAAAGCTATTGTTCAGTCATTCCTTCAGTTTTGTGAATCACCATCTACCATTCAATGAATTTCTTTCTTTTTTTTTCACCTTAAATTAATCAGACTTAGTTTTATTTGCCTAAGAAATTTACATGACAAGGTGGGAAGGGATACTGAGCTTGAAGAAAAAAAGAGTAACAACTCTCCATAAGGATGAATTGGTCAAGTTTATAATGCAGCCCTGAGCAGAGAAGGAGAAGTGGATGGGTGGTGTGCAGTACCAGAAGGAGACTGGATTAAGCCTTGATGGGAATTAACGCCCTTTGACTTACTGGGCTGGTGTGGGGAGTGGGACAATGATCAGAAACTGAAACCAAGCAGGGGTACAGCATACTCAATTTGGTCCATGTGGGGAACAGATAGTCAAGGAACATCTCCCAGAAACGTGAACCCCATGGCATCTTCCTGTAAAAATGGAAGTTATAGATTTGTTTGATACAAAATAAGATTGTCCTAGAAATGGAAAGGCAAGAGGGCAGAACAAGACCTCTAGGAAAACAAAAGCTAGTGGGAAAACAAATAAGTACATTTCAGACACATACTTAGGCTTGACAATGTTCTGGGTTTGTACTACAGCGGGAGAGGTTTGCGCGGTGGTGGTGGGTTGAATGTCTGGTTATGCTACATAAATACATATATGCATATGTATTTATGTATGCATATACATATGTATTGCATTGCAACTGAAAATTTAGATATTGTTTCAAAATATACTAGTGTCTGGAGTAAGAGTTCTTAGTATACTGACCAGATAGTTTCTCAGGGTCTCAGGAAAGACTTGGGTGGATGGCTTGCAAAGGACTGATATAAAAGGAAAAAATAAAAGATAAACAAGATGAGTTAGAGAACAAAGGCTTTTTGAAGACCTCACATTCCCTAGCACCTGGGTAGGCACTTTTCATAGAGCAGTTAATGAGACTGATCTCCACAAGTACGTGGTTTATTTTAGGAGCATCTTTTCCTACATAGGCACATAATTTTGGGTGGCAGAACGATTCATTCTGTGCTCATTGAAATGATTTGCTATAGATATTCCTTTTCCTAAGTTGGTGATTTCACCTTATTTTAACTGCTAATCTTCTCTGGCTATGTTATTAACTCTCTGCTCGATTTGGGGTACATCTCTTTACTTTTTTAGGTTTTGTTTTTCACATCTGTAAACATAAAAGACTATTAGGTGGACTCCACAATTCATTCATTCAATAAATATTTATCACGCCTCATCGGTAAGGGTGCAATGATAAAAACACAACCTTATCCTCACGTGCCAGACAAATAGGAATTTAATTTTAAAGAGTGTGATTAGTTTCTGCATACAGACATTCAAAGGGAACAAAGGAGGTGTTGGGGTCACAGAGCAGAGCAATGGGAAGGACAGGCAAAGAGAGTCTTTCCTTGAAGTTCTTCTGTATGTGTGGTATTGTATCTGAGTCCGGCGATTCAGGAGGGAGTGAGGCAAAGCCAGCCTCATATCTGAAAGTCCAGGGAATCACTGGGTGCATGACACCATCTAGCAAGAGTAAATGCGTTTTGGCTGCTGCAGCCCAACAGCGAGATACTGGCTGTTGCTGCTGGATGAGATCTTGAAAACAGCATAGGAAAGCTGTTCAGCTACACATACCTCCTCTTCATAAACAGCCGATACAAGCATTCTCAAGTTCTGACCTGTGGAAGGCTCCAGAACCCACAAATCTATAAATAGGTATGCCCACAACCTCACGTCCTTCTGGTCTTGTTCCAAGGTTGACTGTTTATGGAGTCCTCTGCTACTTACTCACTTAATTGTTTCTTCAACTTAAAGTTAAAACTGCCGCCCTGCCTTCCTGACATTACCAATCTCTCTCATTCTGAGCTTTCCTTTTAACAAAGAACTTACGCATTCTCAAAGTGTTATATAATTTACTTGTTTATCATGTTCACTGTTCATTAAGTACTTCTCATGCTAGAATGAAAAATGCCATAAAGATAGAAATTTCTTCTATTTTTCTTCTTCTTTTTTTCTGATTTACACTAAGCAGTAACTGGCACATAGCAGGTGCTCAGCAAATATTTATTGAGTGAACAAACCACGGAGGAGTTTAAACTTAAAGGCCGTGTGGTATTTAAAGAATGGGCATATGAGAATATCAGAGGCAGAGGCCTGGAGGAGGTTGAGCACATGTCGAAACAGTCTATGACTGACCAGGGTAGTGGCACCAAAATCCATGTTGTGATGGGTAAGAAAGAATCTAAATAAAGCTTGAATACCAGGCTTCTTGTAAGACTGCAGAATTATGTACTTACTATGAACTTTCAAATATCAGTGCCAAGGTGAGATCCTTCCAGAATTCTGAATATACTAAACGTTCTGGCTGTGTTAGGTCAAAAGGAAATAGACGTAAATGAGAAGATAAAAATAGACGTAAATGAGAAGATAAAAATGTGACCCAGGTTATGCTACCAAACCAAAATGAAGTGTTTAGGAAAAAAGGAAAGCACATATAGACATACAACATCATTTTAGAGAAAAATGAAAGTAAAACAAAAGCTGAACAAAGGCCGTCATTGAACAAAGGGAAAAAGAAGAGGTTTTAAGGCACTCAGGCTTTGATGGACAGTGGAACAGGAAATGAGAAATCCAATGAAAAGGTTGGAAGACGTCTGACATTAACAGCACCACAGAACCTACAAGGCAAATTTGATTAAAAATATTTTGAAAGCCTTTTTTATTCTGTTTTGTCCATTTTTTCCCCCATTATACTCACTGGGAAAAAAATGTCACTTTTCTTGTTCTGTGTGTTCTTGGAATTATAAAGCCCTGGGGTGACAGAGCTCATTCTGCCCTTTCTTATTTGTTCAGTGCCATGCAGACGCCAAATTGACAATAAGCACAGAAGATCCTCTCGCTAATTATAGATATGATGTCAGCTGGAAAGAGCGGGAATAATGACCCAGTAGATTGGTTACTAACCTGGAATTCGTAAATGGGTCAATGAGCTTCTGAAATTTAATGGAACCTTTTGCGAATATGTATATACATTTTTCTGAAGAAAAGACCCACACTTTTCATCATTTTAAAAGTATCTATGATAGCACAAGGTGTTCCTGATTACTAGTTACATGTACAGTTCTAGTACACGGTTAGTCATCTATGGCTGGGACTGAGGGCTTTCCCTGGAAGTGGGCTTTTCAGTATTTAATTAATTAATTAATTTTAAAGATTTTATTTATTTATTTGACAGAGAGAAAAAGAGAGCAAGCACAAGCAGGGCAAGTGGGAGAGGGAGAAAGAAGGAGCAGGTTCCCTGCTGAGCAGAGAGTCTGATTCGATTTGGGGCTTGATCCCAGGACGCTGGGATCATGATCTGAGCCACAGGACACTCCAGACTTTGAGTTTTAAATCTCGGCACCATCCCAGGTAAAGTGGCTCAGGTTGGTCCCCCTAATGACTAATGTAATCCTATATATACATATACGTTTGTATACATGGAAACAAACCCAGAAGAGTGGCACCAATTTCCAGAGATTCCAAATTTGCTGGAAAAGCTGAGGCCTCCAGGTTCCTGCTTTTTCCATGTGCATAGGTAATTCTCAGGTTACAATCTTCGCTCTCAATAGTAATTCCATTTCTTCCTCTAAACTATTGACTATGAAGTAGTTACACAGGCAAAAATATATGTTTTACATTTGTCCACATAATTTCCCCCTTTAGAACATATGTTTTCCATATAAATATAGAATTATAAGTATTTAGAAGGAAATCTGGTACAAAGGAACAGACATGGAAAAATACGGCTTGAAAAGAAAGTTTTAGCGAGGTTCTACCCTGTTTATTTTTTCAAATTCAGCCTCCTAAATGCTGGATCACGGCAAGGTTGATCACATAAACTAGATCATGTGATCTAGATCGATCACATGAACTAGAAAAACATATTCTGTACTTGGCTGTTAAAAGAGAGTAAGATGCCTCCTTTGCCTGGATTTTATGGCAGGAACTAATTTTCAACTATCATGTGACTTTTTGAGTAAGTTTGAGCACTGTGTAATTTATTGTTGCTGATGGACTTATCTACAATGGCATCCTCTAAATCATATTTAATGGGATATAGTCTACGTTTCTCAACATGTGTTTTTTTTTATTCACAGAGAGGCTGTATCATGATAAATATTATCTTAGAGTAGTAGTTGGGTTGTTAGGCTGACACGCATGTGGCCGTACTGAGGTTTCAATTATCCACTTGCATCAATCAATCTTCCAGTTTTCAACACTGTTGCCTGCAGTAATGTCACAGCTCTTCTGTCAGACAGAAGAACTTTGCGGGAAACGTTATTCATTACAGCTGCAAATCTGTCACCAGGCCTGGCATGGCTTGTTAATGACAACATTTATTTCAAAGGGCCATGTTTCGCTTTGTTGCAGGAGAGTTGACTTTGTGATCGTAAAGTATAATGAAATGCCAAAAAGATGAAGGGAACGAAGTTTTCCAAAAATATACTAAAGTGATCCAAATCTGTTTTTTAAAAAAAGAAGAATACATTTGCATTCATATGTTTATGCCCTTCCTCGTAGTTGCAAATGAGCACCCTTGGAAACAGGAAGGCTGTGTTTGGGTGGCTGCAGAAAGATCCAAAGATTGTTCTCCTGGGTTGAGATAATATTTCCGGTGAACAGAGGTTAATTGACCAGGCTTGGGTGAAACATAGAAAATGGTTACTACTTTGCGCTTCTTCTGAAAAACTTTCACGAAAGGTGTCCAAGGACAAATAACAGTGCGTAATGATTAATGAAAACTAATTCTTGCTCATTTATGTATAGTATTTTTAAAAATTGCGAGATACAAAACAAACTGAAGATTGCGGGGGGGGGGAAGGGGTTGGGGAGAGGATGGTGGGATTATGGACACTGGGGAAGGTATGTGCTATGGTGAGTGCTATGAAGTGTGTAAACCTGGCGATTCACAGACCTGTACCCCTGGGGCTAACAATACATTATATGTTAATTTAAATAAATAAATACAAACAAACAAAATAAAAAAAATTGTGAGATAAAAACAGATATGGGTTACCAGGTGAGGGTCAGAAATAATGGAGGGATATAACTCAATTCAGACTGAAAAAGTTAATTTTTGGTGTTCTTAACGGCTAGACCCATGCGGAAGTTGCTTTGGAGTAAAAATAGCACTGCTAGTCATAAAATTTCTGCTTGGCAGTTAGGGTTAAAAAAAAGCCATAGTTGTTTGTGTCTCCTTCTATCCAGAAAGGGGAGGTGGAATTTTTTCTCCACTCCTGGAGTCTGAGCAGGTTTTGTCACTTGATTGTACCAACAGAATGGGAGACGCTACACTGAGCTGGCTTGGTGTGGGCCTCAGGAGGCCTTGCAGACGTCCTCTTTTTCTCTTCGAGCCCAGCCACGTACCCAGGCTGACCTGCTGGGGAGGCTGTGAGGATCCAAGATAAGCTGTTGTGCCAGATGAGTGAGCTTAAATTAGCTCACTCCCATCACTCTGGCAACTGACCCGGGAACCGTGAGTGAACCCAACGGAGCTCACCAGTCAGAGCACAATCCGCAGTTGCATGGATTAGATAAATGGAGCTTGTTGCAAGCCACCGAGTTCGGGATGCCTTATTGTTCAGTTTCTTTATCTGGAAGGCGAGAGCATTGAACCAAATGATCCTTCAGTTTGTTTCCAAACCTGTCTCTTTTGTGGATTGGGTGAACCAAGGCAAAGAGACTGTACAAGAAGATCAAGATTGTAGGTCTGGTGAAAAATTTCACAATATCTTTTTAAGAAATATCTACATGCATCCACATGCTGGTATCTATTCCATCCGCGTTTCAGCTGATTTATTTCCCTGCATACACCTCTCCATGTCACCTGTTCTCTAAAAATCTTCATTGTTTTCCCTCCACGTGTAGCATAAATTCTAGGCAAGTTAGCAGGTGAATTTTGGTTTCTTCTAGTGTTATTGAGATATAATTGACATATAACATGGTATACATTGAAGGTATACAACAGAATGATTTGGTATAGGTACATACTGCAACATGGGAGAGTGTTTGTGTTCCCCCCAAATTCAAAATCATATGTTGGAACCCTCTTCTCCAATGTGATGCTATCAAGAGGTAGGGCCTTCGGGAGGTGATTTGGATTTGATGCGGTCATGAGGGTGGAGCTCTTGTAAATGGGGTTAGGGCTCTTATAAGAGATGCAGAAGAGCTTGCTTTCTCTCTCTGCTCTCAATATGTAAGAATACAACAAGAAACCAGACATTTGCAATCCGGAAGACATTGAAACCAGAACCCAACCACGCTGACGTCCCAAACTTTTACTACCAGCCTCCAGAGTTACAAAGAAAGAACTTCTGCTGTTTATAATTCCCCCAGTCTATGGTCCTTTGTTACAGTAGCCCAACCTGCCTAAGACATCAGGACATACAGACCACCAGGGTACTTGTCCCTTTCTGAGTATGCCAAGTGGTCATCCCTTATTTGTAGTCCCATTTACATCTCTGGGTATATCCTTCTCTCCCTTCTTCAGTGGTGAACAATTACTCATTCTTCAAAGATCACTTTGAAATGTGGTCTTCTCTATGAAATCTCTCCTAAAGACTCCAAGCAGGAGATGTTTGTTATATTGACACCCTGTTACGGCTTCTACTGCATTGGGTTGTGATTTTTTTGCTTATATGGTTGTGTCTACTCTTAGATTATGCAGTTGTGGAGAACTTTGGATAAAGGGAAGAAAAATAATTATCACCGATGCTGTTTAGCATGAAGACATACATCTTAATAATCAAATGGAAGAAAAGAGAAGGAATAATTGATTTTCCTTTTAGATACAATCCAATTTTGTTAGTATAGATAAAATTCATTTATCTCTTTTTCAATGATCTCATTGGTTTGCCTTAAAATAAATTACTGAAGGTAAGTGTTAGGACCAAAACAACAGTATATTAAAGGAACAGTTCATGTGGCATAAATAAGTTATTCTCCATGCCCTTTAACACCAAATATTCTTCTATCAGTAGAAACATATTACGACTGAAGGAAATCTAAGGTAGCAGCTTCATTGGTAGTAGTAACTGTGTACATGCAGAGGATACCTTGAAGCCATTTAAAGCCAGATTATTATCGATTAATTTGTCATCTTCCAAGAGCTTGAGTTACTGAAGCTCTTGAAGCTTCCTTTGCAAAAAAAAAAAGTGGACAAGCTGCATAATTGTTGCTTGTTAATTTTCTTGGGAGAAAAACATGAACTCACTTTGTCTAGACATGCTGATTGTAATCCATCAAGCCATGATTAAAGAGTAATACTATTCTTCATTATACAGAATGCTAAAGAGACCCTTGAATAACAATTAGTATTCTTGAAACACAGAACATAAAGGGTCCCAGCCCATAATATATTTTCTGTGAAACAAAGGATTTATAGGAACTCAATGCAAAAAAAAAAAAAAAAAAAAAAAAAAAAAAAGAAAAGAAAAAGAAAAAGAAAAAAGTGAGGATAAATTCTTCATTCTTAAGAAAAAGATAATGAAGCAACAATCACGTTACAAGAAACTTATTTCAAAGAATTTAAAATGACATATCACGTAATCCAAATTTGGGAATAATTCAAATGTAAACATTTCAAGTATAAATGTATATATGTACATATATATGTGTGTATGTGTATATACAATATAATTCAACCCCAAGTGAGTTAACCGTGCCATTTGTTCCACCATTGGTATTATAGGTTCCATAAAAATGCACCAGTTTTTATTTAATTATTATCTCATCTTTAATCCTATTTGCATGCCTTTTCTTCTATTGGGTTTTCAACTGTTAGAATATTTCTTTTACTAAGAAATTTATTACTAGACCTCTTGTCACTACAGCTGAGTGAATGTTCAATTTTTTTTAAAGATTTTATTTATTTATTTGACAGACAGAAATCACAAGTAGGCAGAGAGGCAGGCAGAGAGAGAGGAGGAAGCAGGCTCCCCGCTGAGCAGAGAGCCAGATGCGGGGCTCGATTCTGGGATCATGACCTGAGCCGAAGGCAGAGGCTTAACCCACTGAGCCACCCAGGCACACTGAATGTTCAATTTGAATCAATAATGTATTGATGGAAGGAGGAATGTTAGATAATATAAATTATTAGTTTCTATTATTCCTCACTTATATAGTTTATCTTCTTACGAAGTTAAGCTATCCCTTCCAAACCTTCCCCAAATTGTTCTTCCTCATAAAAATGTTCACATCTGCATCTTGTCAATGTTGATCAACTTCAAGCCTCTCAATTCATACCATTAACCCTCTATGAATCTCCTCTGGCTATTAATTTTGTGCCAACCATCTTATATTGTTACATGTTTTGTATTTTCCTTCATTTGTCATTAACTTAATAAGTGCTTATCTCTCCTTTCTTTCAACAGATTGGAAACCTCTTGAGTGCAGGTGTTAAGTCTTATTTACTCATGTATTGTCCTCAGTGCCTTCCTGAAATCCTCTCATATACCATAAATGTTGTTTTCAAAGAATCTATTGGTTCTAAAAACAAATAACAGTAACTGATCTATCAATTTTCCAATAATATTTTCATAAATCCTGACCATGTTTCTCTCTGCCGACCCCTTTCCAATTGTCCCTTTTCCTCTACTACCTCTGTGAAAGTCGGTTTAATATTATCTACATGGGGTGAAAAATGAGCAGAAGCCTATTTGGGAGGAAGCAAAAAGTGACAGCAGCAAATATAAGGATCATATTATTAACAGAAAGGTGAAATTTAAAAATATGTAACATATTTTAGTGAAGGATACTTCGGATTAATATGTACTCAGTGATATCAAGAGTAACAACCAGGATAAATAATTCGTTACGGTATCCCGTGGATATCTCCAAGAGTCTCTTGGCTGATTCCATTGCCTCCTATTTGAAAATGCCTCACTTTAAGACAGGAGGTGCACTCTGGATCTGACTGAATGACAGTTATCAACTGTCACCAGACCATTGAAAAGTAAAGTACACTTGCCGCCAACTGTCAGTGCCAGATGCAACAGCAAATCGCTTTGCAGATTGCTGACAAATTGCACTGATATAATTTCTGAAGAGTCTCAATAATTTACACTAATTAGGAGTGGGCCAGTCTGAAAAGTGAGACGTCTGAGCTACTTTGGGAATCTTTATAAAAAATGCACTGTCTTGAGTTTTAGGCTCTGAGAGTTGCGTAGACTTGGATAAAGAAGTCATCCCGGGTCATCTGTGTGGGTGAGCAGATGAATGCCTTATTAGCATATTCACTGTACGCTCACAGACAAACGGAGAAATGAAGATGGAGGAATGACCCATATAACAGAGCCAGACATTTAAGTGCTCTTCAATAGCTTGAAATATTGGGCTACTTTAGGAAAATGAAATTCTCTGGGCACACATCTGTATCTTTTTATACGTGCTCTTTGAAAAAGATCCCAGACTTTTGGCCATGTAGAAATTGGGTAAGCCACAGTAAGACATAGCACTACTAATAAGCAGGCAGACAAAAAAGATAAACAAAACAAAACAAACCTCAGGTTTCTATTACTCAGAAGCTTTATATGAAGGAACAGTATCAAACGGCCAACTCCTGAAAAATACGATGGCGAGTTATTTTTTTTTAAAGATTTTATTTATTTGAGAGAGAGAGAGAGATCACGAGAACAGGGAGGGTCAGAGGGAGAAGCAGACTCCCTGCCAAGCAGAACTGTGGAACTTGATCCCGGGACTTCAGGATCATGACCTGAGCTGAAGGCAGTTGCCCAACCAACTGAGCCACCCAGGCACCTAAGATGGTGAGTCATGGTAACAGCCGAGCACTATCTTCTTTGGTGCAGAAGTAATAGTTTAAGTCTCAGCACTGACGAGACCTTGAAGCTATAATATTGTGTCTGGTTTGGGATATCAGGGGTAGGTGAGACATAGGCAGAGGAGAGTGGGCCCAGAGGAAAATGACTGGACAGGAGAAACACATGGAACCATGGTCTACAATGCAGAGACTAGAGACATTTAGTCTAGGCCAGAACAAGTTGAGGACTGCCTACAATATCTCTGTCACGAGAGAGTTAATCAGATGTCTTATCTTTGTCTCTGTGGAACAGAAGCAGGGCAAATGAGTAAAAGTAAAAGAGGAACAGATAACCATCAAAATATAAAGAACTCTCCAATAATTTGAGCCATTTGAAATCGCAACAGAATGCCCTGGGGATTGTGAATTGTCAGTGCCTGGAGGGATTCAACAGGAATGCTGGGAATATTGTAGAGGACACTCAACCATGGACTTGGATCCTGTCCAATTATGAGATACAGTTATTGCAATATTCTCGTTTTATTTATGAGTTAACCATAAATAAATTTTGCCAGACTCCTCTTGATCATTTTATATTTATATGAATATAAATATATTTTGATATATTTATATTTATATATATACATTTATATAAATACATTTATATATAATTTATATACATTTATATATGTACATTTATATATATAAATATAAACATATATTTATATCAAGACTCCTCTTGATCATTTTATATTTATCTTGGCCATAAAATAGGAACTTCCAGCTTCATAGTCTCAGTTTCTCCTAATTTGCCTGCATTTTTTTACTCCTCCCTTGCCTGAGGGTGAGCCTGGTAAGCCTGTTAGAGTGTCTTACTGCAAGCCTCTCTACCTATGGCAGATGTCGTTGCATTTAGGAAAGTAGAAATACCATTTCAGAATCCACTACAGAGATGTTTCTCAACTCAGCTTCACTCAGAATGTCCAATAACTTTTGAGCTACTGAGTAGGAGAACGGCATAGTGGCTGAGTGTCAACTTTGGAGCTAGAGTGGCTTGTCTTAACTCCCATGACATTGGGCAAGATACTTAACATTTATGTACTTGAATTTTTTTTTTTTTAGTTTTTGTTCTTTTCACCTGTAAATAGGGCATCATAGAAGTACTTATCTCATGGATTGTTGTGATTATGAAAGTACTTAATTTATGTAAATCATCCTGAGCCGACTGTCACATGCTAAGTGTTAGCTATCATTAGTATGAGTTGGACTCAAACATTCAAATTTGAGTAGGAGAAACAGTTATTGGTAGAATTAAGGAGACTGCTTCGGGAGTGGTGTGGGGGCTAGAGTTAGATCATGGAGAAAGTGGCACATGATCTTAGATTGTGAATACCGGTTTTTCAGGCCGAGAAAGCAGGGCTGGGGAATGTGAATTCCATTCAGATAGGCTGGAAACTATTTTCAGACATGGAATGAAAAGCGTAGGGCAAATTCAAGATGAGAACGCAGGGTACAGGGTTGACAGGAGCATGAGCCTGAGGAGGCCCAGCAATGCCAGTCCTTGGAGGGCTTGTCCCACTGTCTTTGAGGAGGCTGGGTGTTAACTGTCCCAGCAACACAGAAAGAAGTTATGTAGACCACAGCTTGGTACACTTCTCTGTAAGAAGCCAGATATTAATGACTTCAGGCTTCATAGGACAGTTAGGTCTCTGTTGCATAGACTTTCTCCCCCAACAATTAAAATTCTAAAAATCATTTTTAGTTCAAAAGCCAGATATAAACAAGTGGTGTGCTAGATTTGCCGAACTTAGAGTCAGACCTTTGAGTTCGCATGATGTATCTACACTCAGAAAAACTGGCTGGAGCAGAACGTGCGTGCTAGCAAAGACTCCAGCTCAACCATACGTGAGGTAATACTGATGATGGCAAATAGAGAGCCATTGAAGCGTTTTATAGTAATGCTCCAGGTCTCTGTGAGAAAGGACATTCTGATCGCAACATCAAAGATGGGTGAGATGACGAAGGACCATTGTGGCACATTGAAGAGTTTGTATGATGGCACCAGCTGGTTCCAGAAAGTCAATATCCCTGGGACTCCAACCAAGAGGAAAAGAAGGTATGAGGAGCTAAGCCGCTAAGTCCTCTTCCTTCCTTTCTCCTGTGAACTACTCGGAGGATGATTTCTTCTACCAGCCTTCCCAGAGTCCAGTTTCCTGAGTCAACGCATCTACTGAGCAAACAGCTCTTTACCTTCATTGCTCATAGACTTTCCTTTCTCCATCTCTCTCCTTGACTGGGCTTGCATTATCTAATAAAGTCATCACACTTTAAATCTCGCTGAGCACCCTTTTCTAGAAAACCAAGGTAAAGGGACAAGTGGATGAAGGGAGGAAAGCTTGCAAAGAAGTCTAAGAAAAAAGGTTAGCAAGAAGGGAGGAGAAGTAGGAGACCATGTGTGGGAACTGAGAGAATTTCAGTGAGGAAGGGACAGCTGTTGACAAATGGCACATAGAGGTGAAGGGAAGGTCAGGCAGTTGGGCCACTGGGGAATCAATGATGATTTTGATGGAGCAGCTTCCTTGGCGAGGTGAGGGTAGTCACATCGCAGAGGTTTTGAGGCCAAGTGGGAAGTGAGGAAAGGTGCACAGACGGCCTGTGGACTTGTCTTTATAAAACCTAGCTTTGAAGGAAAAGGGAGGCACAGAAAATACATAGCAATTTTGAGGACATGGAGTTTAGACATATATTTTTGTTTAGAGTTTTTAATGGTGAACTCTTAATGTGTTTATATTTAGGGATCAACACAACTAGGAAAATCATGCAGCCGCTTTTAAACCCATCCGTGGCCCATCCAAAGGAGTAACATCTGTACTCACCTCACCCCGAAGTTTGGCATTTCCTGTTGCTTTTACCCTGCATTATTTTTGCTATTTTATTTCTCTAGATATAAGCTGAATATTTACAAGAATATATTTTTATTCTATGTCTTTGCCCTTTCAAATGTAAAATCTCTTGGGGCAGGGTTTTTATTTTTATTTTTTTAAATTCTCAACATGTAGAAGATTGTTGACCTATGGGAGGTACATGGTATTATTTTTGTGGAATGAATGAATCTGACACATATAAAATGCACTACTCTGAAAAAAATGAAACTTGTTCAAAAAAGGAGGGTGAATCAATTATATTTTTTAAGTAGAAATAACTAGGACAAACGCTAACATATTAGATGGGTTTGAAATTTATTGAGCTCAGCCTGATCTCCAGGATTCCAGAAAATGAAGGCCAGTTTGCTAAGAAGATTCTTATAACTATATGTCAGAGACACTAAATGCCACCTTTTTATAGTCTGTAAAACTGGGCTGGTTTTATCGCCCAAGTGTGTTTGCCACTCCAATGTCTCCATAAACTCCTTAAAATGCAAAAGTCCATGCACCTAATTTTTAACTACAAAATTAAGGAATTTTAGTGATTGCTGTAGATTGGGAAGAAAGGGAGAGGGCAGGGCAAAAAACAAATACACTCTCGCATTCTGTTTTCAAAATTATTTTGCAGGCTCTGCATTAAAAGTTCCCTGAAGTATATGACAAGAGAAAAAAAAATATATATATATATTAGCAAAAAAAGGGAAGAACCTCATCAGAAAGAACCCCAAGTATAAGATTTATATACTATCAGGACAAACACAAATTCACAGAAACACTGGCAGAAGGAAAAATTGGGAGAGTGGTTATAAATTCTCAGTGTGGGCGAGGAAGGTTATTTTGATTCTTCCTGGATGTATCTTGATGTTTTTGTTAAGGGACTCAATTTTCCTAAGTTACAGGGAGATTAGAAACTGGTTTGCCTATAGGGGTAGCATTGATTGGGGAAAGGGGATTACCTTGAAGTTTAACTCTATATGTATAGTAGAAAATAAAAATTAAAAAAGAATAAACTAGGCTAAACTAAGTTAAAATTTAAAAAGAATTACAAAAATATAGAAAAGCAAAAGAAAAACACGGGTGTATGTATCAAAAAGTTCAGGTTAAAAGGTTATTAAGGAATTTGATGTACTGGACATCTCAGTGTGATGGTAAATAGGTCAAAAAATTATCTGTATGTATTAAAAAAAAAGAACCAGAATTTTGGTAAAGAGTTAAAAATAAAAGTTGTATTTATGAAGTAGTGGTGGTTGTTCTCTTGTAGTCTTCTTTTTTTTTTTTTTTCTTCCTTCCTGGTTGGTTTTCTGGGGGAGGGGCCTGCCATGTGGATTTTCAGACAATGATGTTCCCTGAGTTAGGTCCTCCCGCTCCCCTCAAGGGGATGGGCTCTGAGGAAACTGTTTTTTTCAGGCTTTTGTTCTCTGGGGGTTTTTATGTTCTTTCATCTGTTTTCTCTCGCCTTGACAACGCTTCAAAGTATAGGGATAGAGGGAACATTCCTGAACTTCATAAAATCTATCTATGAAAGACCCACAGCAAATATCATCCTCAATGGGAAAAAGCTTGCAGCCTTCCCGTTGAGATCAGGAACACGACAAGGATGCCCACTCTCACCACTCTTGTTCAACATAGTATTAGAAGTCCTAGCAATGGCAATCAGACAACAAAGAGAAATAAAATGTATCCAAATTGGCAGTGAAGAAGTCAAACTCTCTCTCTTCACAGATGCCATAATTCTTTATATGGAAAACCCCAAAGACTCCACCCCTAAACTACTAGAACTCATACAGCAATTCAGTAACGTGGCAGGATACAAAGTCAATGTACAGAAATCAGTGGCTTTCTTATACACTAACGATGAAAATATAGAAAGGCAAATTACAGAATCAATTCCATTTACTATAGCACCAAGAACCATAAGATACCTGTGAATAAACCTAAAAGAGGTAAAGTATCTGTAATCGAGGAACTACAGAACACTCATGAAAGAAATTGAAGAAGACACAAAAAGATGGAAGACCGTTCCATGCTCTTGGATTGGAAGAATAAACATTGTTAAAATGTCTAATACTGCCTAGAGATATCTATACTTTTATTTTTAATTTTTTATTTTATTTATTTATTTTTTATTTGTTTATTTACAGCATAACAGTGTTCATTGTTTTGGCATCACACCCAGTGCTCCATGCAGTATGTGCCCTCCCTATTACCCACCACCTGGTTCCTCAACCTCCCCCCGCCCCCACCCCGCCCCTTCAAAACCTTCTGGTTGTTTTTCAGAGTCCATAGTCTCTCATAGTTCATCTCCCCTTCCAGTTTCCCTCAACTCCCTCTCCTCTCCATCTCCCCATGTCCTCCATGTTATTTATCATGCTCCACAAATAAGTGAGACCATATGATACTTGACTCTCTATACTTTTAACGCCATTCCAATCAAAATTCCACTGGAATTTTTCAAAGAGCTGGAGCAAATATACCTAAAATTTGTATGGAACCAGAAGAGACCCCGAAATGCTAAGGAAATGTTGAAAAACAAAAACAAAACTGGCGGCATCAAGTTACCCGATTTCAAGCTTTACTACAAAGCTGTGATCACCAAGACAGTGTGGTACTGGCATAAAAACAGACACACTGACCAGTGGAACAGAGTGGAGAGCCCAGATATGGACCCTCAACTCTATGGTCAAATAATCTTTGACAAAACAGGAAAAAATATCCAGTGGAAAAAAGACAGTCTCTTCAATAAATGGTGCTGGGAAAACTGGACAGCGATATGTAGAAGAATGAAACTCAACCATTCTCTTACACCGTACACAAAGATAAACTCGAAATGGAAAAAAGACCTCAACGTGAGACAGGAATCCATCAGAATCCTAGAGGAGAACATGGGCAGTAACCTCTTCGATATCAGCCACAGCAACTTCTTTCAAGATATGTCTCCAAAGGCAAAGGAAACAAAAGCCAAAATGAACTTTTGGGACTTCATCAAGATCAAAAGCTTCTGCATAGCAAAGGAAACAGTCAACAAAACAAAGAGGCAACCCACGGAATGGGAGAAGATATTTGCAAATGACAGTACAGACAAAAGGTTGATATCCAGGATCTATAAAGAACTCCTCAAACTCAACACACACAAAACAGATAATCATATCAAAAAATGGGCAGAAGATATGAACAGACACTTCTCCAATGAAGACATACAAATGGCTATCAGACACATGAAAAAATGCTCATCATCACTAGCCATCAGGGAGATTCAAATTAAAACTACATTGAGATAGCACCTGACACCAGTTAGAATGGCCAAAATTAGCAAGACGGGAAACAACGTGTGTTGGAGAGGATGTGGAGAAAGGGGAACTCTCTTACACTGTTGGTGGGAATACAAGTTGGTGCAGCCACTTTGGAGAACAGTGTGGAGATTCCTCAAGAAATTAAGAATAGAGCTTCCCTATGACCCTGCAATTGCACTGCTGGGTATTTACCCCAAAGATACAGATGTAGTGAAAAGAAGATCCATCTGTACCCCAATGTTTATCACAGCAATGGCCACGATCGCCAAACTGTGGAAAGAAGCAAGATGCCCTTCAATGGACGAATGGGTAAGGAAGATGTGGTACATATACACAATGAGGTATTATACCTCCTTAGAAAGGATGAATACCCAACTTTTGTAGCAACATGGATGGGACTGGAAGAGATTATGCTGAGCGAAATAAGTCAAGCAGAGAGAGTCAAGTATCATATGGTCTCACTTATTTGTGGAGCATAACAAAGAACACGGTGGACATGGGGAAATGGAGAGGAGTGGGAGTTGAGGGAAACTGGAAGGGGAGATGAACCATGAGAGACTATGGACTCTGAGAAACAACCAGAGGGTTTTGAAGGGGCGGGGGTGGGTGGGAGGTTGGGGAACCAGGTGGTAGGTAATAGGGAGGGCACGTACTGCATGGAGCACTGGATGTGGTGCAAAAACAATGAACACCGTTACGCTGAAAATATGAAAAAAAAAAAAAAAGTTCCGTGAAGTAGTGGTGGCCCCCATCTCAGCTTCCAGTGTAAGGTGGCAGTTATGGTTATTCTAAAATAAAGGGTTAAGAGACTGAAGGGGGAGAAGGGGTATGGAACATAATTAAAAACAGATGTACAGTCCTTGGCCCTACAACTTCAAACTAAATGAGCAGGCAAACATGATTCAATGAAGAGAAAAAAATCAATGAGGTACAAACAGTTTTCCTCAGAAAGTGAATGAGGCAAAAACGGACTCTTCCCTTTATTGAGTTTTGGTGCTGCTAGAATCCTGTGGATCTGTTGATGGTAATTTTATTAGCTTTTGACGTTCGTTTATTATTTATTTAATCAGGGTCCAAGCTGATCACACATCTGAGGACAGAGTCCGGGGTGACCCGCAACCAAGGGATAACAGAGTGTGGGGCTGTTAATGCCATGGAATAGGAGTCAGGCACAGAACAGGGTCGAGCCATCTTAAACCAAAAATTTATCCATAAGTTGAAATCACTTTTTCTTTTTATATGCGTATTTGTTTTGAGAATGAAGGAAAGGTATAAAAAGTAGATCCTCATTTATATTCCCCACCTAGAGGTAAGGACGGAATCACGATGTGGTGTGTATCTTTCTGGGCTCTTCTGAACACGTTCACACCTATGTGTGCATGAGGTCTTAGCCTTACACACCCGAGCTTGCCTGCCTGGTGGAGTCATGCTCAAAATGCTATGATGTAAAATTTGTTTTTACTTCGACGTTGGTCTGGAATAAGGAATGTAGGGAAATACTGGTTTCTACTGGGAGCTAAAACATGGGAACGCATGCAACAGGAGAGATGTATAGATAATTTTAATCAGAGGGGAAAATTGTATTATAATAGGGAGATATTGAAAATTGATTAATATTTTGGCAAGTGTGCCTTTTAGGTGGTTCTGCAGGTGGTCATATGTGTTAGAGAATATATTATTTTAGTTCTTATGTTTTGGTCTTCAAAATAGGAAAGGTTAAATGAGTAGAATGAAAGAATCATGAGTTTGATCATTAAGAAAACATTGGTTATTAAGAAAAGTGTATTTTGGTCAACAAGCTTTTTGGGGACTGATATGGAAATGGAGGAAAGAATGAACAGACTTGAAATTCTTGAGACTATAGAGAGAGGGGAGTTAGAATAATGTGGGAAGAGTCTGTAAAGAGGAGGAAGGTTGAGGTCCTATGGGCAAGGATTTAGGTCTAAGGTGCCAGGTTGGTGACATTCTGAACCCTAACTTGTCTGCTGTTATAACCTGGTAGTTTTCCTAATTTGTATAAATAAAACAAACATTTCCTTATCTGTCCTTCTTCCTGATCTCACTATCTGGAAGAAATCCAGTAGTGGGAGATGATGGAGTTCACATTACACAGCACTTTACCACAGAAATCTATGTCATAAACTTTTTTGTTTTTAATGGTTGCCAAGAAGTTCATTATAAGATTATGCCATATTTCATTAAGTCAAGCCATTCTTGATTGTCATTAAAGAGTCTGGAAGGCAGGGGAGCCTGGGTGGCTCAGTGGATTAAGCTGCTGCCTTCGGCTCAGGTCATGATCTCAGGGTCCTGGGATGGAGCCCCGCATGGGGCTCTCTGCTCTGCAGGGAGCCTGCTTCCTCCTCTCTCTCTGCCTGCCTCTCTGCCTACTTGTGATCTCTCTCTCTGTCAAATAAATAAAATAAAATCTTAAAAAAAATAAAAAGAGTCTGGAAGGCAGATAATGTCCTTCCAAAGATGTCTACATCCTAATGCTGAGAACCTGTCAAGGTGTGATGTTCCACAACAAAAGGATCTTAGGTTTGCAGATGAAATTAGGGTTTATCAGCTGAAGTTAGAAGAGAGACATTACCTGCCATGATTAGACTAGGTCCAGTGGAATCATTAGGGTCATTAATAGTGGAAGGGGAAGACTGAAGAGAAAGTTGGAGTCAGAGCATAAGAAGATCTTGGCCATATGGTCTGAAGTTGCTGGTTTTGACAATGAAGGGTCCTTAGGCCAAGGAAATCAGGCAGCCTCAAGAAAAAGGGAAAGCCAAAGGAACTGCTTTTCCCTGAGAGCCTTCAGAAAGGACCCCACATCTTGACCTTGGCTCAGTGAGATCTACATGGGATGCGGACCTATAGAACTGCAAAATTATAAATGTGTGCTGTTTAAGCACCAACATCTTGCTAATCTGTCAGCACGGCGACAGAAAACATATCACAAGGCCCAGTTTCAGCCATCCAAAGCCTTTCCAGATTTTAGTCTCGATCCAATCCAATTCTCACTTGTGTTTTAAAATGTAAATTGTTTCACTTTACAGCTCTTCTTAAAACTGGTGAGTGGCTTCAAATTGCCCTTCAAGGATAAAATTTAAACTTTTGCAAAAAAAAATTTAGAAAGCCGTGCATGATCCAGTTCCTGCATATATAATCTCTCATACCCCTCCAGCCACTGTTCGATTCAGTCTCTGAGACCATCCTATCCTTCACTGAGTTCTTACACAAGCCAGCCCCTTCAGACATAGGCAGTAGGCACGGTGATTAAGCACACAGACACGAGAACCAAAGTGCCTGAGTTTAAATCTTTGCTCCCTGCTGACTACCAACTCTGTGACCTTTGGTAATCATTCTGCTTCTCTGTCTCTTTCTTTAAACTCTGCCACAAAATGGGATTAAATATAGTTTTTTTTTTAGATTTTTTAATTTTTTAAATTTCTTTTCAGTGTACCAGAATTCATTGTTTATGCACCACACCCAGTGCTCCATGCAATACGTGCCCTCCTTAATACCCAAGTTTTGTATTTAGAGCATGTGGAACAAACAGGTCTGAATGCACAGTAACCCCTGTGTGAATGTTTAATACCATCGCAGGTAAATGTTCTTGGCACACTCTTCCACTTGCACTTGGCATTGATGGGTCCTTTTCGTCTGTAAAGCCTCACCTTGACTGTCATCTCAGAGGAACCTCCTTGGACAACCCCATAGAGTCTGCCACTCCTTTGTTATTCATTATCAAGTACCCTGTTCCTTTCCTTCAGGCCACTTCCACCATTTGAATATGTTCTGCACTTGTTTTTTCTGTATCAAATGTGAGTCCTTTACAATGGAATTTTTGTAAGGGCGAGAGCCATGTCTGTTTCTTCAAACTGTTGTGTGCCTCGTACTGACCATGTCGTTGGTCTGGTGTTACTGGTTTTCCTGTTCTCAGAAGCAGGATGCTTATCTTTACCAGCCCTCTTACAGCTGGAGAGGGCCACCTTCTAGTCAATGGCAGAAATGACATTTAATTGTCAGTGTGAGACCCTCCAGTTCTCTGTCTCATGCTGAGGAAAATCTTCAAGTAGCGTGTTAGGTTGAAGGTGCAGCAAGCTGGAAGCAGCCTGACATGCTAAGCCAGGGCACAGAGAGCAGCCTCCCCGGGGAGTTACAGAGACTTTGTGTACGAGAAAAAGGACACTGTGTTAGAATAAGCCCCTATGACGTGGGTGCCTTTTGTTTTTGCAGCAGAACCTGGACTATCTGGCTGGTACAGTTGGCGATTGTGTTAGTTCACGAGGGCTGCTGGAACAAAGTGCCACTAACCGGGCTGTTGAAACAATCAGGCATTGTTGTCTGACAGATCTGGATGCTAAAATTCTGAAAGCAGGGTTGTTCCTTCCTTTTGAGGGTTGTGAGGGAAGGGCCTGCTGCAAACTCTCTCTTTGGCTGGTGGTTAGTTACCTTTACATGTGGACCTCTTCACATCATTTCCCTCTGAGCTTATCTGTGTCCAAATTTCCCCCTTCTATAGGGACGCAAGTCGTTTTTGGATTAGGGCCCACGCCACGCTGGTATGGTCTTATCTGAATTTAACTAATTATATCTGCAACAGTCTTATTTCCAAATAAGGTCACATTCTGAGGTCCTGGTGGTTAGGACTTCAACATTTGAATTTGGGACAATTCAGCCCATAATGGTTATTATACACATTGATGATTATATACATACACTGAGGGGATGAATACATGAAGCTTTTTTTTTTTTAAAGGATCTTTGAAACTCTCTGTCTAGCATTCTTTACCGTACATTCTCCCTTATAACAGAAATTTCCTAAGAACGGAAGTGTGCTCCTTCAGGTTACACAGAACTTAGAAAAAACAATTAACCAATTATATAAAAAAAAATAACTGTTTATGAAAGAAGCCTGTCAAAATGACACCACACCCCAGGGTTTTTTATTTTTTTATTATTATTTATTTATTTATTTATTTATTTATTAACCCCAGGGTTTTTTGTCTCTGAAGACTTCATTCTTAGCCATTATGTTGAAAGATTTTATTTATTTATTTGAGAGAGAGAGAGAGGGAGAGAATGAGTGAACATGGGGCAGGGGGAGAGGCAGAGGGAGAACCAGGCTCCCTGCTGAGCAGGGAGCTCAACATGGGGCTCAATCCCAGGACCCTGGGGTCATGACCTGAGCAGAAGGCAGATGCTTAACCGACTGAGACACCTAGACACCCCTTTAACCATTATGTTTAATGCCCTCCTCATCCTTGTGGGATGTCTAATTGCTGTTTCTTCCTCTTAATTCTTGTTAACTTATTCTGAGATGAGGCTCCTGGGTTCATCACTTACTAACTATATGACTTTGGTCAAGTTTTACGTTTTTTGTATGTCAGGTTTTGCATCTAAAATACAGAGAGAGTAATAATACATCACAGAATTTCTGCGAAGACTCAAGATAGCAAATCTACGGTGATTAGCACAGAGATAGGCGCATATGGATGCCTGAATGTTAGCTGTTAATAATAGTAATAATAACACTAACAACTGAGTACTTACTATGTGTCAGGAACTGTCCTAAAAGTATAATAAATATTTGTTGGTTTAATCTGCATGAATACCTTAATGATATTGGTGCTGTTTTTTCCAGTTTGTGAGGAACTGAGGCACAGAGAGTTCAAATACGTTGAAAAAAACCAAACTCATTTAAAGTTATATTAAAAAAAACAATAGAAACAAAAATGACAGCAAATCTACAAACAAACCAACAAAAAGCCAACCAACCTAGTCAACTTTTAAAAGAGCTGCAGAACTTTGGAGGTGAAACACTTTCAGTCTGCCATGGTCTGGGTCTCAGAGGATGACTTTTCGCTTCTATCCCGGAGTAGAGTGGTATGCTTTTGAAGACAGAGATAACCAATGCCATGACCTCAGGAAACATAGAATTTCTACCCTGTACCTTTTTACTAAAAGTCTAAATCCAGTGCCCATCTCCAGACAGCTTCAGACAGGAAGAACAAGTGATGAGTCAGCAAATTGCAGTCCTAGGCATTAAACATCCGAGAAAGCCGCACTGCAGCAGAGCTGGCCCCAGGCGGTATGAGGGAGGTGACGCCCGATGGTGGTTCCGGAGGTTGGGGTTCTTCTGGTTCCTTCTCACAGCTCCAGTCCATAGCCCAGAGTCCAGTCAGCACTTGGTGAAGGTTTGTTGAAGTGATTTAAGCTGAAGTTTGTCTCTGCAGCCATTCCTGTCACAATGGACATTTCTCATCTTCCCCAAATTAACCTGGACCCAGTCCTTCCCTGTAACTGGGGTTTCAATCCCTGCTACTGAATGAAGCTTGCTGTCTGGAATAGATGTGAGCATTTTAACAAGGAAGTCTAGACAAGTGATTCTCAGCAAAGGGTGACACTATTGTGATGGTGTGCTTGATCTAGAAGCTACGGTTAGGGGTGCGGTTTCACAGCTTTCCCTCCCCACCCCAGCCTCCAGCAGAGCCAAGAGTTGCAAGCCAAAGGGTAGGACTGGTATTTTGAAGGTGGTGACTGCTGAAAGCATAGTGCCACGGTATCCGTAGTTTCTTCCTTGTTAGATCAGGATTGGAGCGAGAACGCGAGGCTTCCCAAGACCCATCCATTTGATCCCTGTGTCAACTGGTGATTGATCTGGAAAACTGGCAAATCCTAGAGTGACTGTAATGAACTTGGAGACAGTGGCAAGAATAGTTAAGGATTTAAGCTTTTTAGGTGACGTAGTTTGTGTTCAAATCCCTGCCCAGCATCTCCAAAATTTCATGACTTTTGTACATCTCTTTAGGCTCTCTGGGCTTCAGTCATATCATTACTAAAATGTGGATAAGACTGTATACCTCATGTGATAGAAGCAAGGTTTCAGGAAGATTAACATGTACAAAAAGTTTTAGCACATAATCAATACTGATTAAATGCTAACTATATTAGTAATAATAGTAATAACTACTATTATTAAAATAGTATGGTGTATTGAAAAACCCACAATCAGAAAATTTCAGTTTTCTCTTATGTAACATTGGGATCATAAAGTCATAGGGCAGTATGAAAACTAATAATGATAGAAGTAATGTTAAAATGCACAATACCTAATAATATTGTGTGTGCCAATATTGTGTGTGTGTCTTAACGGATTTAATTCTCTCAGCAATCTTACCATGTGGGTAATAATCTTATCACTATTTTTGCAAAAGAAGGTTAGGGTCCATGGTAAACTTAAATCCCACAAATATGTTCATTGCTATCCCCAGTTGCATATTTCAAAGTTTTTCCCCTACTCTTATTTCTTTATCTTTATGGGATATCCCACAATACTTAGGTGATATTTGCCGTCGCGACTTCAAAGGCCTGTTGACACCAGTTCTGTTATCCATGAAAGAAACACGTATCCGTTATTTAACGGAAGTCGAAACCCTGCCGTGCATTTCCCCCCATTAACTTTCTCCCACATGTCAGGACCAGCCCCAGCTCTTTGCTGTCTTGCCCGGGTCCGGGCCCTGGCCCGGACTGACACTTCAGATGCAAAAGACTCTTCCTGATCAAAAAAAAGCACCACAGGCTTCAACTGTCCTTTGCCACATCTCATTCAAGAGGGTTACCGGCAAAGGAGTGTCAATAACAAGGGATTTTGTGATGTTATTCCAGTCAGAAAATACCCACACAGAGCAAAGAATCTCACTCCCAACTCCACTGCAGGGCTAACACTTCTGGAGGACTGAAGAGGGGCAAATCCATCCACAGTGCTGTCTTCCCCATGGCTCTCTCATGCCGCAGAGGGAGGACTGAGGTGATGGGTGAGGACCAGGACCTAGCTAGACTCCTCCGGTTCCTTGTGGCTGACAGAAGGACCAGGACCTAGCTAGACTCCTCGGGTTCCTTGTGGGTGAATGACTCACCATACAGCAGCCACACCACAACCTCTGCTGTGACAGACCGACAAATTCTAGAATTTGTTTTGCGGGTGACTTCTGAGACTCAACAAGAAAATCCCTGTTCGCTCGGGGCAAACTTAGCCTAGGTTTTCATAGAAGTGAAAAGACAGATTTCCACCTCCCCCCAACTTTGTCTGCTCAGAAGAAAGTGTTTTTTTACACCCTCTTTGAAAGCAAGAGGACAATTACATTGATGTTATTTAAAAAGCATTGTGAATTAAATGAATGATGCTTGACCAAGACAGGGAGAAAAATTTTATTATGCCAAATTTTAAGACTCTTTGGACACTCTAATTTGGTAATATTTCCTTAATTACTTAATGCTGCAATAATGCACTTCCTCCTTTCATTTTCTTATTCAAATGGCCACCATGGATTAGAAAACATTTCTGGGAATCTGCTTGCATTATCGTATATTGTCTCTGATTATAGATGCTATTTTTAGCAAGATTGCTATTAGGAAAGGAAGTATATTGCAATGAAAAGAAAATATCTAGGCATAATATTTCTAAATCGAGAAAGGTGTGTGCTTTACTCTTCTAGTAATATCAAAACTCTCCTTCTTCCTCTGATGTAGATTATTGCATTTTTTGGTGTATTTTTGATGCTGAATTTCTTGTTTTAACTAGAATGGTTTTCCCATTCACAAGTTAGGACTGAAACTGTGCTAAGGGGCATAAATAGTTTTAAATAAATGATTTTTAAAAAGCCTTTGTGAGGGTTTTCCTTCTTGTTGGCTTTTCTTCAATTCTAAAAACATACTGATTTTACAAATGTAGCTTACAATTCTGTGTCAATGTTTAAATAAGAGAGTTGATAATTTTTTTCTTTGAATTAATAGTTCCTATTGTCATTTTATGGTCTAATGGTTTAATGGTGATTTTCTAAACCTTATCTTTGGTGTACGGATATTGTACAAATGATTTTTTCTTTGCCTATAATTCGTTCCAGATAATAATCCCTGATATCACACCGGGAAATTTCTGCGTAATGTAAATTTCAACGTTAAATTATTTATTGCATATAAATTTTCTATCAGATGGGGATCAACACACTGAATCCACTAATGCTGGTCTAATAGAAAGTTAATGGCTTATTCCAACTGATTTTGTGAGAACAAAGGGACACGCTAACCTCGATGACAGTGTGCAATTAGCCAAACACCTAGGGAATAGGTTTTCTAGAGTCTACATTAAGTCTGCAGAACTACAAAGGTAGCCACTTCTTTCTAATCCGCATTCCTTATTGGATTATCACCATTAAACCTGCGGAGAGCTAGAACTGAAAACCAGTAATACACTCCGGTGGACAGTGGTCTTCTGAGACAGGTTGTCTGCTTAGTGAATGCCTGATATGAAGGTACTGCTCAGGCCCAAGAAGTGTGCACAGCATGACTCTTTAGAAATATCCTTGCTCTGCTTTTCTCGTCTAAAAATTACATCTGAGGAGGCAGCGTGAGGATCAGGGATGCAGATTCAAATTATTGGCTCCTGACTATGATTTGGGCAGTGACTCCCCTTCCTTTTGGTAAATGAAAGCAGGCCGCCGTTTATCCACACAGAATTCTCTACAGCTTCTACAGTATGGAAGCCCTGACTCTGACTTTGTCAAAGTGAAACACGTCTGCGCTTCAAAAGACATTGCTATGAGCACAAAAGGCAAAGAACAGACTCATGTCCCTCCTTGAAGAAACAATTCAACAAAATGGGATTAAAGAAAAAGTCTTCCGCTTTCTGAATTTTTCTTTTATCTTCCTAATGAGTCACAAAGCCATCTTTCTGTTTTCTTACCTTATCTCTCTCCATCCTTTCTATCTTCTATTTTTGTCATTGATATTTATTCGTGTAGGTATGGGACAGATATTTATTGAGCATCTTCTCTGTGCCAAGCACCGTTCCAGCTTCTGTAGATGTATTAGAGGATAAAGCACAGTGACTTCTCTGAGGAAGCTGACGTTCTTGAGGAAGACAGACACTGATTCATTTCAAAACGAAGTACGAAGAGATTGTTGCAGAAGGTGCCCTAAGAGAGAAGTGAGGGATGCTATGAGAAAGTGTCACACAGAGCTGACCTGGTCTGTAGGGGCTGGAAATCTGCAGGAGGACAAGATACTTAGTGTAAACTTCTCAAGAAAAGGCATTATGGACTCAAAGCACATTGCGTCTCTACATAGAGGCTCTAAATGTTTCTGAATTAAGTGGAACATTTCCTTGTGCTAAATAAGTTAAATATATTGTTAATTTGTTTACCTCTCTTTCAAGGAAACCTCTGAACATTTAAGCACTATTAATAATTAATATTAATTAATAAATAAAAACAAAAATATTAATAAATAAAACAGATCTAATCAAATTGAAATGACATTTATCTTTTAACTTTCATGTGTGTCTTTTTCTTAATTGAAATATATATCTCTTTACTTTAAAAAAAATCATCATAAACCCATGACAAAATTGTATGAGTTGAAAACAGACAACCGAGAGGGAAGTGTTCAGGGATTTACTTTATTAAGGAGAGTGCCTAAATTACATGTTCACTTTCTATGGTTGCACTGATTAATTTTAATTTTTATTATTATTTTTTTAAGACTGACATTTTCTTTTCTTACCATGTATTTTCCCCTAGAGCTCAGGAAAAGGTCATGCTGGAGAATCAAATTGATCATAGGGCTTAGTCTCTCTGGGCACCTTTATTCTTCTGAAACTCACACTTTTAAGACCAGCAGATCTCTTCCTCCAACCAATGGACCTGCATTTGGAGGCTTGATGGAGCAGGTCTCATATATTTTTTCTCACTTGTCTGTCTGGTTCCATGTCAGATGTTTTTCAAATAAATTGCAACTTATAATTACTCAAGATCAGTACTCCACTCAAAAACTTAAGTTGTTTCTTGTCTAATACAGACATAAATAAATTCAAGAGGTTATCTTTTTGAAATGGCTATTTAAAAATCAGAGCTAAAGCTATTTTAGATACAATAATAATTTATGTTAAAAGTTTCTTTCAAAATGTTACATTTTCTATTCTTTAGCATACTTAAGTGCTCAGTCCCAAGCCATAATTCACTCGAAAGATCAGATTATGGAGACTTTTGTTCTGTAAATTCTCAAAGAGCCTTTGGCCAAAAGCAATAAGACCAGACTGGATCTGGAGGGGGCATCAAGAAAAACAAGGAGGCTTATTTAATACTTTCCTGCACCGCAGCCTGGAGCAAGGCGAGATGGAATTAGATGTTACTTCCGTTTTACCGAGGAGGAAGAGAAAAATCTTGGAAAGGTCTCTGACCGTCAAGGAGGTTGAGGTGTGAAACATTTCTTTGCCTCTCCCTCCCTGATGAGACTGACATGTTTTCCTAGAGGATAGCTGCCTTATCTCCTTCACAAAAAAACTCCTTTGTTCCCTTCAATGCTTTAGTGAGCCTCTGTTACTGAAAGACATAACTATTTTTAAAACATTTTTGTTACTGGAGTATAGTTGAAATACAATGTTATATAGTTTCAGATGTACAACATAGTGATTGGACAGTTTCCACATAGTACACAATGCTCCCGTGGTAAGTGGAGTCCCCATTTGCCGCCATACAACATTATTACAATATTATTGACTATATTTCCTAGGTTACACTTCTCATTCCTGTGACTATTTATTTTATAACTGAAAGTTTATACCTCTTAATCCCTGTCACTATTTTGCCCATTCTATCCCCCACTCCCATCCCCTCTGACAACCACCAGTTTGTTCTCTGTGTTTAAATGAGTCTGTTTTTGCTTTTTTTTCTCTGTTCATTTGTTTTCTTATTTAGATATCACGTGTAAGTGAAATCATATGGTATTTATCTTTCTCTGTCTGATTTATTTCACTTACTATAATATGCTCTAGGTCCATTCATGGATGCTGTTGCAAATGGCAAGATCTCATTCTTTCTTATGGCTGTGCAATATTTTATTGCTTGTATATACCACATCTTCTTTGTCCATTCATCTATTGATAGATACTTAGGTTATTTCCATATCTAGGCTTTTGCAAATAATACTGCAATAAACATATATATTTTTTCAAATGGTGGTTTTTTTTTTTTCCCTTTAGATAAATACCCAGTAGGGGAATTGCTGAATCTTATAGTATTTCCATTTTTAATTTTTTTTTAAAGATTTTGTTTATTGATTTGACAGACAGAGATCACAAGTAGGCAGAGAGGGCAGGCAGAGAGAGAGGAGGAAGCAGGCTCCCTGCCAAGCAGAGAGCTGGATGCGGGCCTCAATCCCAGGACGCTGTGATCGTGACCTGAGCCGAAGGCAGAGGCTTTAAACCACTGAGCCACTCAGGCGCCCCTCCATTTTTAATTTTTAAGGAACCCCCAAACTTCTTTCCACTGTGATTGCACCAATTCATACTCCCACCAAAGGGGCACAAGGGTTCCTTTCCCCCCCATATCTTTGCCAACACTCATTATTTCTTCTCTTTTTGCTACTAGCCATCTTGTGTAAGATGATATACCATTGTGGTTTTGATTTGCATTCCTGTGATGATTAGTGACGCTAAGCATCTTTTCTTGTGTCTTCTGGACATCTGTATGTCTTCTCTGGAAAAATGTCTATTCAGGTCCTCTGCCCATTTTTAAATTGGATGATGATGATGATGAAAATGATGACGACGATGACTTTGGAGCTGAGTTGTTTAAGTTCTTTATGTCTTTTGGATATTAACCCTTTATCAGATATATCATTTCCAAATATCTCCTATCAAGTAGGTTGCCTTTTCATTTTGTTGATGGTTTCATTTGCTGTGAAAAAGCTTTTTATTTTGGTGTAGTCCCAATAATTTATTTTTTGCTTTTGATTCCCTTGCCTCAGGAGACATATCGAGAAAAATGTTGCTATGGCAATATCAGAGAAATTTCTGCCTCTATGCTCTTCTAGAATTTTTATGATTTCAAATATCACATTTACGTCATTAATCCATTTTGAGTTTATTATTGGGTATAGTATAAGAAAAAGGTTCAGTTTCATTCTTTTGCATGGAGCTGTCCATTTTCCCCAACATCATTTATTGAAAAGACTGTTTTTTCCTCATTACATATTTTTACCTCTTTTGCTATAGATTAATTGACCATATAGGTGTGGGTTTATTCCTGGACTCTCTATCCTGTTCCATTGACCTGTGTGTCTAGTTTTGTGTCAGTACCATACTGTTTTGATTACTACCTCTTTGTAATATATCTTGAAATCTGGAATTGTGGTACTTCCAGCTTTGTTTTTCTGAAAGAAGTAACTTTCCTAGCACTTAAGCATGTTGGCTGCTGAAAAATTAAACATTGAGAACACCTGGACTAGGGCATCACCAGAGAGAAATCAGAAATATGTAACAGTATTTCAGCTCTGACAGCATATTAGGATTATCTGAGAGGCCTCTAAAAGATGGTAATGCCTCCCCAGAAATTCTGATTTAAATGGTCTGGAGTGGGCCCAGCTGTTGGTACTTTCAGGTGTCCCCTTGTAACTTCCACTCTGTGGGCAGGGTTGAGAATCAAGGATATATGCTCATCAGTATCCCGTCATTCAGATTTTAGGCAAAGGTTTTCATTGTCTTTGTGACCAGTACTCTTCTAAGCAAGAAA
This sequence comes from Meles meles, assembly GCF_922984935.1. Lineage (NCBI taxonomy): Eukaryota > Metazoa > Chordata > Mammalia > Carnivora > Mustelidae > Meles > Meles meles. The sequence goes on from NC_060070.1 coordinate 17,852,572, forward strand.
CTTTTCTTAACATTCCCCTGCTCCATTCTGTTCATTGATTAAATTCAGACTAGGCAAAAGGAAAAGATTTAGCGAACTCTTTTCCACCTCTGTGGACACTGGCTTAACAACAGCCCTGATAATTATCACTGTGGGGCTGAACAAGTGATGAACCAAAACACTGCATCCCCTGTTGATGCCATTGAAAGGGTTGCATTGTAAGTAATGCCAAGCAGAGTGGCCCAGCCCAAGGCTTTTCTCTGAATGGTCAGTTCTTATCAAAGATTTTCGTTTGTTGAAGAAAAGTTAATTTTCTTCTGTCATAACCTTAAGATGCTTGGGAACTTAGGGGTGGAGCTGTTTATGATTTGTGCCTTATATGTCTGTAGCCTTGGATGCTAATGGGGAAGAAATATGACCATCTTTTATGGACCTCTCTGAGTTAGGAGTCCAGCAAACTGAGTTTGGTGAAGCTTAATGGAGATAGTAGAGGCAACCAGCTCAGAGGGATCACAGAATTGTGAGTATGGAGAGTATTAGATTGGAAAAGATAAGACCTCGGTTCTAAGGACTTCTGTCACAAACAGGCCTTGCTACCTTGAGAAGTTCCTTTGGCTTTTGGGTCTTTCTTCTTCTTTACCAAAAGGGGTCTGGGATGGGATTAGAAGATATCCAAGATTTTTTATAGCTCCAGTATTATGGAATTCTCCAAGACCTATTGGTGGATGTTTATCTATTGATACATATAAGGGGAGATGTTAGAGGAAATAGAAGCTCTTTGCCTATTTTAAAATAGTCATAGCACCTTAGAGCTTGAATTTCATCACATTTGCTGAGTACCTACTGTGAGCAAAGAGCTATGTGAGGGTTAGGGGTTGAGCATCCAAAGAAGCCATTTGTGGTTCCTGCCTTTCCCAGACTGGCATGGCATGGAAAGACAGAGGAAGCCATACAAAAGGCGATAGAAAGCCAACTCAGATGAATGATTTAATAGAAGTGCCAAGATCAATAGGGGAAGTCAGAGGGAGAAATGAAGATCATTTAACTTCATCATGGTAATTAAGGATGGCTTTACAAAATCTGCTTTTGTTCTTTGGAGGTATTGGAAGACATGGTGGTGGTAGATTCCTCTGGGGAAAGCACCATGTCCTCCTAGTTTGTAAGTCCTATGGTGTTCACCGGGCACCTGTGTTGGCTGAGGGCTCTGTACATGCTACTCTTGACTGATCACAGAATAGAAGTTATTGTTTGTATTGTTTTCACACCAACTCCATCCAAGAGCAGCATTAGCAATGGCCTGGAACCCGCTGTATAGATTTGTCATCATATTATAAGGAGCAAAGCCATTTGGCAGTGCCTCTAGGCCTCTTTGCTGCTCTGCACTGGGTTCTCACATTAGAAGTGTATAATCATGCCAGTATGTTCCAATGGCACTGTCACAAGTCGTTTGGGCTGTAATGAGGATGTGGGGACCATCAGCCCGGAGTCTGCATGTGCAGCCTCGTGTACATCCCACAGCTTCTCTCTCACGGTAGCAGTCACTGAGCACTGGGGCAATGAGCTCTGTCATGGGGCATGATGACAGTGCCAGGAAGGATTGTGAACAGAATGTACCCAAAGAAGCTGGTGGTGCCTGTGAGTGCCAAGAGGAACAGATTGTACTGCAGAGGGTGTTTAGGAAGGACCATTAAGACAACTTAAGTTATCAAAAGACTGTGACAGGAGATTCGTGATGTACAACAATAATAGGCTTAGGTAGTGGAAAGACAGAGAGAGGAAGTTGGGTACAGAGTCAAGGTAAAGACAGTACAAGGCATATTCTGTATTTGAGGTATATGGAAAAGCTGGAAACCCAAGGAAATGATATGTATTGCTCAAAAGCGACTTTTATTTGGGACCAGAAGGAATATAGATATAGTATGTCTGCATCCGAAGTCCCTTCTACTAGCAGGCACTGGCTAGGTCCCAGCTAATGGGGATAGGTGTGGCCTCTAGGAAGGAACATCCCATGCAAGAAAGGGAGCATGAAGCAGGCTCGAGGTAGACATGGAGCTGTGGAAGGCCTCCTCCACACCTTACTGCTGAAAGGTAACCATAGCCAGTTGAAAGCCAGCATGGGCTCACTTCCCAAAGTTGATGTCTGAGGCCCAGAGAGGAGTGTAGAAGGTCTGCGCATTTGCATGTTAGCTTCAAGAGGCCAGAATCTGGGTCTTACTGAGATTATGAACCAGAAAGACTCAAGCAAGTTTTTTCAGAGATCAGAATCAGTGCTCATACTTCCAGGGCTTCTGGTCACCTCTGAGCCCTGATTCTGAGATGGCCCCCTGCCCCTACACACACTCCACAGCACGGGGGTGCACGCTGAGCAGACGGGGGCACAAGAGGAGACTGATCTGGGTTGCCGTGTCATCTCTTTTACCAAAAGATGACAGCATTTATAGCGATGTCAACTTGGAAATTAAGGAATCCTAGAATTTTAGAGATGGAGGTTAATCAGACACACATGGAGTGAGCAGCTGTTGTGAGCAAAGGGCAGTGTGTGAGGGCTTGGGATTGAGCAAAAGATGAACCGAATGTGGTCCCTGCCTTTCCTGGACAAGCACCCCATGGAAGGGCAGAGACATACACCCAAATAACTGATAGAAGTCAACTCGGACAAGTGATTTAATCAGGGTGCAAAGCTGAGTGGGGAAATGAGACAGAGAAATAAAAACCTTCCAGATCAAATCCTTCAATTAATGGTTGAGGAGTGGGAGGCCCGTGTAGCCCCAGGGCGAGCTGGTGCCAAAGCTGGACTGGAAACCAAGCTTCCTTCAGGGAAATCTGTGAAGCACTCCTCTCCGTGTCCCCTGATTTGGCATCGCAATGTCTGGGATGACAGCATTCACCAAATTACCTCTTAAGTTTGTTTCGAATGGGGTCATTTTGAATGGAAATTTTTTGTTTGTGATTAAACTCATGTATCCTTCATTGACTCACCATCTGGAAGGTAAAACATATGAAATGCAACTGAGCGATAGCGTATTCAGTGGTATGATCCCATTTATTGGTGAGTTCAAAGACCACTCTGCTTGTCCATATCTGAGGCTCATTCTCTCAAACGTGAGAAATCCTGTTTGAACAGTTTCCTCCTCCGAGTCAGTGTGAGCCTTGCTCTTCAAAGTGTCATCCCTGGACCAGCGGTACTGGCATCACCTGAGAGCTACAAAGAAATGCAGAATTTCTCTGCTCCCACCACAGACCCGCTGAATCAGAATCTGCATTTTAACAAGATCCCTTAATGATTTCTCTGCACATTAAAGTTTCAGAAGCTCTGCCTTAGATTTCTCTCTGACTCCAGATTTGTAGTTCCCAATACTGACTTTATGTCTCCATCTGGCTGAATCAGAGGCAGCTTTTATCCCCCTGCAAACAGAATTTATGATCATTTTCCCAGAATGGCTCTTCCTATATTTTGAACTCAGGAAGAAAGTTTTCCCAGGAACAAAGCCTTCTTTTTCAGTGTCTCAACTACTTCTCCCTGTACTCCCTCCTCTCACTTCCAACCCAACCAATTTCCCTTTGAAAACCATTTCCATTTTCTCCCAACTGTTGGCCATAGCCAAAGCTGCTATAGGCGTTGTATGAAAACTGGGATCAACACCTGTTTTTTTCCTAGCAGGACACATGCATATAGATTCTCTACCACCCTAACCCTCTATCTCTATCTCTCTGCATATATATATATATATATATATATATATATATATATATATATGGAGAGAGTTATAGATATGTACACACACACACACACACACAGACACAACTTTTCAACAATTTAAGGGCCAAGTTAGAGTGGAAAAACAATTACCAATTACATTGGAAATTGCAAAATTGTCTCTTTCGCCTTGAAACAATTGGAATGCAGTTGATCCTTAACAACGCAGGTTTGAACTGTATGGGTCCACTTATCTGTGGATATTTTTTTACAGTATAGTACTATAAATGTATTTTCTATATATATATATATTTCTGTATAAATGTATTTTCTCTTCCTTGTAATTTTAAAATAATTTTTTCCCCTCTGGCTTACCTTATTGTAAGAGTACAGTATACAATGCATATACAAGGTATGTGCTAATTGGCTGTTTATGTTATTGGTAAGGCATCCAGTCCAGCTATTAGTAGTTAAATTTTAGGGGAGTCAGAAGTTATACAGAAGGGAGTCATCATAGTAATAGAAATAAGCTCTGTTCCCTTCCAAACTTGGCAGTTTAATAAAATAGATTATATTTTCTGATCAAAAGAAGAACAACAACTAAAAAACCCCAGATACTTTTGTATGTCCTCCTTTTGGGATAATTAAGAATTACTCTGGTTTAATAGCATTTTTATAATGGAGTTATTCACTTAATAAATTTTAGTTTTACTATATGGGAATGATGGTTTATTTCTAAGGACACTACATTTAGATTTTTTTTCTGAAGAAATTTTGTTAACATGAGCTACATTTATGTCTCTGCTCTTAATTTTAATGTAATTTTTGAAATTATTGGAAAGCAAAGACAATTATACAGCCTTCACTGGGAAATCTCGGGGGTTCTTGCATGGATTATACTATCTTTCTAGATGTGATTCACTTGTATTTTTCAGTTGAACCTTCTTTTTGTATGAAACACGCATGGGAGGAACTGTGTTGATTGCATTGCGGGCTTCAGAGGGAAAAAAAAGCAGACATGATTTTCTTCCCTTGGCATGTCAAGGATTTTATCCCCTCCATCTGACCTTTTTACCTTGTCCCTATAAGTCATCCCTACAATTCTTAAGTGTAATGACAACACAGGTTTATTTTCATTGCTCTAAGAAATCTGATTTAAAATGGTTCTTTTCTTGCTCAAGTTTGGTACCTCTTTATTTATTTAATGAAAAACTGCACTCTTTATTGTGACATTCACATATTAATGTTTAATGCAGGGAACATGAAAAATATATCAAAGGTATTGCTTGTGATAAAACCTGAATCAGAGCCTGATCTGCTCAATATGGACACTAATGACTCCATGGTGCCTTAGCGAGGCCAGAGTGCTTGCTCCACAAGATTTTTAGCCCCAAGCTGCAAACCTTGGCCAAATGAGTTCAGCGCATCCCTCAGGATTTATTATATTAGGTTGGCTGACGACGGGTAAGGGACAGATTTGTTCAGACCCAAAAGGGCATGCTGTTCCAGTGCAGTTAAAAGTAGCCAAATACTCCTGACTTCACATCTCCATTTCCACTTGGCAGGGCTTTTCCTGCTTAAAACCAAAGTGACATTCCAAGTTGCAGCTACAATTTATCATTTTCTAACTGAGAAAATACCTTTGTGTTCTTTTCCTATAATAATACCTTTTATTTGTGTAGCAATTTGCGATCTACTCAATTTTCACCGCCGTCATCCCCTTGAACCCCCACAATAGCGCTGGTGGTTATTGCCTTATTGTTCTCATTTTTGCAGATAATGGAGTTGATGCTCTGAGAGCATAAGTGTCCAAGGTCGCACAGGTGGTAACTGAAGTCAGAACTCAAACCCAGATCTTTGACTCTGAGTATAGCTAAGGGCTTTTTTGACTATAGACCATTTTACAGCAGCATGGGATGTCTTAACCTTACAAATTGTAAAAGGTTTTCAAAATTTCTTTAGAATGTGGATTGCAACACAGGGGCATTTGTAATGAGTGTTTTTCTTTCAACTAGAATCAACAGTGAGTCATTTCGCTGTTTTCCCTCAGAGCATTCTCATTTTTCATTCTATACACAAAACGCAGTGTTCATTACATTTGATGGTACTTTGGGAAAACTTGTTTTTAATATTAAATATTTCACTGGTGAATATTCAAAGGGCTTATGCCTCGCTCTGTGGCTAGCCTGCTGTGTGACCTTGATAAGGTTACTTAACCTTTTTTGTGTCTCTGTAAATTTAGGGTAAAATCTTTCTCTTACTTGGCAATTGTAATGCATAATTAATTAGTACTATCAGAGTGAAATAAAAGGCTTTGCCACTAAAAGCAAGGGAAATGCAGCACACAACATTACCCTAGGTAATCACTGGGGCTAACCGCTCCGAGCCCATGACTGCAAATTTGGAGCTGAGATCCATTTGCTGTCATTGATGACAGTAGGTAACACAATACAGAATCAGGACACTTTCTTTTTTTTTTTTTTCCTTTAATCCACCATCTGCCCTTCCTTGTCTACCCCAACCCCAACCCCAAGCCAACACACAGAAACTCTTAAGGAGTGATTGCAAGATTATTTGTGGGCTCAACCCCTCACCCAACCTCATCTACACGTTTGTATTTTATATACAGTAAACTTTTTGAAAAATATCAGTCTCCTCAAAGGGACATAGTTACAGTTTTTGCTGCTATTTCCTCATTTTTCTTTTTTCTTTTTCAGTTAGTTAAGGGTTTTATAGTGCTGGTGTTCGTCGTATCAGTTGCGGTTACTGAAATACCTTAAAGAGTTCTCTGCAAATAGACTTGGCCCCATCATGGGAATGGTTTGGGGGATATCTTTTCTTTTTGTGCTGTGTAATTCTGTTGTCTGATGCAAAGAAATTATGGAAACCGTGGTGATGAGGGGAGGGACTGAGACAATATGTGTCGTTATCGCTTTTTTAACTGTTAAGGAACCGAGGAAATAAGAGGTTAAGGAATACGTTCGTAGTACATGTACACGTGTCAGTGCGTGTGTGTGTTTTCTGTTCTATGTAAGAATAAAATTGCTGGGTCCTCGGACAAGTATATGTTTAGGGTTACTGGACACCAGCTGACAGTTTCCCATGGAGGGTGTACCAAAGTACACTTCCTAGAAATACAGGGTTTTTTTGCTCCATATTCTTCAACAATGTTTGGTATTTTTCATTGTGGCCATTAAGACAATATTACATTATTGTTTTAATTTGCTTCGGGGGGGGGAAGATTGCATGTCATGTCATATATTTATTTACTTCATCAGTAAAATGCTTATTTTCCTCTTTCGTGAAAAGTCCTATGTCTTTTCTCTTCTTTTCTATTAAATTATCTTGTCTTTCTCTTATTGATTTGTAGGTGTTTTTCATATATTCAGAACCCAAATTCTTTGTTGATTAGGTAGATTGTAAATATCTTTTCCTTTCTTGGTTGTTTTTCACCTCTTGTTACTGTCTTTTGAAGAACACGTATTCTTAATTTTAATGTAGATCACTTCACTTTAACCTTTTTTTTTCCTTTTATGACTTGTGACTTTGTGTGTGTGTGTGTGTTTTTTTTTTTAAAGAACATTTTGACTACTTCAATATTGTGAGGATGTTTCCCTCTGGAAATCTTATTGTTTTACCATTTATACTTGATCCATCTGGAAATAGCTTTTGTATATGATGGTAGGTAGAAGATGATGGTATAGATATATTTGGAATACACACACATTTTATATGGATATACAATTAGATCCAGCAAGGTTTTTATTGAAAAGGCTCTCCCTTCCACACTTCACTGCACCTTCATCTTTTAAATAAAGTGGACAATGTCTGTGCATTTATGTTTCTGGACTCTGTTTCACGGGTTAGCTTTCTCATCATCGTGCCAGGCTATACTGCATTCACTAGTATAACTTACTGCTTGTTGATGTCAGGTCAATTTGTCCTTCTTTAAGTGTGCTTTGATTTTCTAAATAATTCTCAGTTCTGTGTGAATTTTTGCAACTATTTAAAATTATACACACCCCTTCTTTTTCTTAAAGATTTTGTTTATTTATTTCAGAGAGAGAGAGGGAGAGAGAGAGCGCGCACAAGCAGAGGGAGCAGCAGGCAGAAGGAGAAGGAGGCTTCCTGCTGAACAAGGAACTTGATGCAGGACTCGATCCCAGGACCCGGGGATCATGACCTGAGTTGAAGGCAGACCTTTAACTGACTAAGCCACCCTGGCACCCCATGCCTTCTTTGATATTTAAATGTTTTCTGATGATACTGTAAATTGCATTGTTTAAATTATATTTTCTATTTGTTCCCCTGATTTAAAAAAAAAAAAAATTAGCTTTCCTGGAATACTCCTTTCAGACATTTCTCTTGTATTGAAGTTTTCTTTTTTAGTCAATCTGTAATTTTTTTTCACTTCATGCTTGAGTTAAACTTATTTACAATTATCATAACTAATAACTTTGGTTACAAATTAAAAAAAATTTCATTATACTCACTCATGCCCTTTTATATTTACACTATTTTTTCTCTGTGTGTTCTGCTTGCTATTTATTTATTCTCCTTCTCTTCATATATTCTTTCCTCCAGTTTCTTAAAATTTTGTCATCTTTTGTACATTGTTAAAAAGAAGTCTGATGCCAGCCTTTTTTTTTTTTTTAAGATTTTTTTATTTATGCACCAGCAGGACATGGGGGCAGAAGAAGAGGGAGAGAGAGAATCTCAAGCAGACTCCCTTCTGAGCATGGAGTCCAGGCAGGGCTCGATCTCATGACCCTGAAGTCACAACCTAAGCCGAAACCAAGCATCAGATGCTCAACTGAGTGAGATACCCAGGCACCACAAGCCTAACTTTCTTTTGCAATTGCTTTTTTCTTCCCATAGAGCAACAGTTTTTCTCATCTTTGAAGTCAAAGAGGCATCATATGTCTCAGAATTGATCATTGTTGATCAATCAACAGATTAATCAATCAGTTAAGATATTATATCAATTGTAATGTCTATACAGGTAATTTTGTATTTCCAGAAACTTTTCTTGGAATGTAGTTTTTTTTTTTTTAATTTATTTATTTTTTCAGCGTAACAGTATTCATTGTTTTTTATTTTTTTATTTTTTTATTTGCTTATTTACAGCATAACAGTGTTCATTGTTTTGGCATCACACCCAGTGCTCCATGCAGTACGTGCCCTCCCTATTACCCACCACCTGGTTCCTCAACCTCCCACCCCCCCCCCCCACCACCCCTTCATAACCCTCTGGTTGTTTTTCAGAGTCCATAGTCTCTCATGGTTCATCTCCCCTTCCAGTTTCCCTCAACTCCCTCTCCTCTCCATCTCCCCATGTCCTCCATGTTATTTGTTATGCTCCACAAATAAGTGAGACCATATGATACTTGACTCTCTCTGCTTGACTTATTTTGCTCAGCATAATTTCTTCCAGTCCCGTCCATGTTGCTACAAAAGTTGGGTATTCGTCCTTTCTGATGGAGGCATAATACTCCATTGTGTATATGGACCACATCTTCCTTATCCATTCATCTGTTGAAGGGCATCTTGGTTCTTTCCACAGTTTGGCGACCGTAGCCATTGCTGCAATAAACATTGGGGTACAAATGGCCCTTCTTTTCACTACATCTGTATCTTTGGGGTAAATACCCAGCAGTGCGTTTTTGCACAACACCCAGTGCTCCATGCAATACGTGCCCTCCCTATTACCCACCACCTGTTCCCCCAACCTCCCACCCCCACCGCTTCAAAGCCCTCAGGTTGTTTTTCAGAGTCCATAGTCTCTTATGGTTCACTCCCTTTCCAATTTTTTTTTTTTATAAACATATAATGTATTTTTATCCCCAGGGGTACAGGTCTGTGAATCGCCAGGTTTACACACTTCACAGCACTCACGATAGCAAATACCCTCCCCAATGTCCATAACCCCCTCCCCCTCTCCCAACCCCACCTCCCCCCAGCAACCCCCAGTTTGTTTTGTGAGATTAAGAGTCATTTATGGTTTGTCTCCCTCCCAATCCCATCTTGTTTCATTTATTCTTCTCCTATCCCCCTAACCCCCCATGTTGCTTCTCCATGTCCTCATATCAGGGAGATCATATGATAGTTGTCTTTCTCTGATTGACTTATTTCACTAAGCATGATACCCTCTAGTTCCATCCACGTCGTCGCAAATGGCAAGATTTCATTTCTTTTGATGGCTGCATAGTATTCCATTGTGTATATATACCACCTCTTCTTTATCCATTCATCTGTTGATGGAGATCTAGGTTCTTTCCATAGTTTGGCTATTGTAGACATTGCTGCTATAAACATTCGGTACACGTGCCCCTTTGGATCACTATGTTTGTATCTTTAGGGTAAATACAAGATCAAAAGCTTTTGCACAGCAAAGGAAACAGTTAACAAAACCAAAAGACAACTGACAGAATGGGAGAAGATATTTGCAAACGACATATCAGATAAAGGGCTAGTATCCAAAATCTATAAGGAACTTAGCAAACTCAACACCCAAAGAACAAACAATCCAATCAAGAAATGGGCAGAGGACATGAACAGACATTTCTGCAAAGAAGACATCCAGATGGCCAACAGGCTCATGAAAAAGTGCTCCACATCACTCAGCATCAGGGAAATACAAATCAAAACCACAATGAGATATCACCTCACACCAGTCAGAATGGCTAAAATTAACAAGTCAGGAAATGACAGATGCTGGCGAGGATGTGGAGAAAGGGGAACCCTCCTCCACTGTTGGTGGGACTGCAAGCTGGTGCAACGACTCTGGAAAACAGCATGGAGGTTCCTCAAAATGTTGAAAATAGAACTACCCTATGACCCAGCAATTGCACTACTGGAATGTAGTTTTATTTTTTTTTTATTTTTTTTTAAATATTTTTTATTTATTTGACAGAGAGAAATCACAACTAGGCAGAGAGGCAGGCAGAGAGAGAGGAGGAAGCAGGCTCCCTGCAGAGCAGAGAGCCTGATGTGGGGCTCGATCCCAGGACTCTGGGATCATGACCTGAGCTGAAGGCAGAGGCTTTAACCCACTGAGCCACCCAGGCGCCCCTGGAATGTAGTTTTAAATATCGATTTTGTTCTATTGCCTTACTTTCCTTTTCCAGGGGCTACAATTATATATACTTTGAATCCTCCTATCTTTGCAAACTCTGAACACCAGCATGTCATGGGGCTCTTTGGGTCTTTGGGTCTTCTTTCATTTTCTACTAACACCTATAGCCCAGGGGTTCTCATCTGGTCCCATAGTTTCAAGTGCCACATAAATGCCACGGCTCTCACAGTGCTACGTCCAGCTTTGACTTGCTGCTGAATGCTAGTTACCCTCTGACATCACTCTTAGATATTTCATATGCTTTTTAAACTTAACATGTCCAACATGGATTTTTTTTTATCTCTGCCCCTGATCCTACTGTAGTGTGCTCTGACTCAGAAAGTGGTAACTCCAGCCTGCTTGCATGTGCTCAGGCCAAAAAACTTGCCTCCTCTTTCTTTTCCATGCTCACGTTCAGTCCAAGAGGAAATTGTTTATTCTATCTTTGGAAATCTATCCATAAGCTCTACTTCTACCACTATGTCACTCTTCCAAGCAAACATCATGTCTCTCTTTCATTACTGCCAGAGCTTCTGACGGGCCCTCCTGCTTCACTCTTGCCCTCTGCAATCTGTTATCCTCTCCATCGCCTGACTGAGGCAAATCATACCATGTATCTCTTTAGTTCAAGATGGCCCCCAAGGCTTGTCCTCTCAGTATCTGTGAACTTCAAAGCCATTCCACGGTTCTAGTTTGGCTCCTGCTGCATCTCTGACTTCATTTTCTACCTTCATTCATTATGAACGAAGGTCAACATTATGTTGACCATTGTATGCCATTCACATGGACCTTCATGCTCTCCTTCTCTCCCATGGACTTACTTGGCCTTGGGCTTTTGCCTTTGATATTCTCTTCATTTATCTTGCTTCCTCTGACATATCTTTATGATTTATGCCTTCCCTTCATTCAGAGCCCTATCAAATCTCCAAGGCCAAAGAGGCCTTCCCTGATCATCCACACTCTACCTGGTATAGAACTCACAATGGTTTCTGCCAAGTCCTTTACCTGATTGACTTTTCTTTTAGGACTCATCACCATGTGGTGTGTGTGTGTATATAAGAAAAGTGCCTGCCAAATAGTAAGACTTTAGTAAACTTTTGTTGAATGAACAAAATTGCTTTATCAAAAGGCATATTTTAATTGCATTTTAAAAATGTTATTTAAATGTTATTTTAAAATGTTATTTTAAATGTTTTTAAATGTTATTTTAAAAGGCATACTTGCCAATCTCAGCGTGGTGTTCAGTAAGGTAGACTCATTTTTATTTTGACTGGATTGAGCAAAATCACTGAGATCTAATAGAAAACTGCTTTCATTTCCTCAAATAGTTTTCCTGTCTCATTCAGATGCCTCTAGGTTAATGTAAGAATCTGGGTCTGTATCTGAGGAAGCTAATCTTACCACTTAAATCAGAATACTGAGGAGCACTGAGCTCACTCCATTAATACTGACAAGATTTGCACAACAGGAGGTTCCTTGGAGAGAATAATATTCATACTAGGAGACTGTAAATTTTGCATGTGGGATAATAAGTGGAAACTATTCCTTAGTTCTTACTATTACAGGAATCCTGTGTTTGGGAAACATATTTGATTTTTCATATTCCTCTTTAGTAAAATCTCTTAGTTTATTATTTCTACCTTATCTTGATGCTCCATAGATGGTTCTTGCATTTTCTTAATTTGAATTTCTCTTTGATCATCGTACTTCATGGCTGATCATCTAGTAAATACAGATGAGAAGTGTTATGTGTTTTGCAGGAATGCTGATACTAATGTGGGCTGATTGCAGTCTGGATTATATAAATAAATGAAAATGCGGTATAAGTCAAAATGTGCTATATATCAATGTTGTTAAGTTAGTTATGGTTACAATTATCATTGTTATTAGGGATACAGACTTTGCTCAATAAACTCAGGAGTGCAATAAATAATAGTTCTTTTTTAAAAAATATTTAAAAAATATTTTATTTATTTGAGAGCAAGAGAATGAGAGAGCATAGGGGGTGGGGGAGGGTCAGAGGGAGAAGCAGACTTCTTGCTGAGCAGGGAGCCTGGTGTGGAACTTGATCCTGGGACTCCAGGAACATGACCTGAGCGGAAGGCAGTTGCTTAACCAACTGAGCTACGTAGGTGCCCCCTTATTTTTAAAAAGGATCAATGTAAACTTATCTCAGAGCTCCCCTGTCACTGAGCTAACAGGAAATTCAATCTTGTCATTTTTGCTCCACCCCTCCCTTCACCCAAAATTGTGCAAAATTTTTTAGGTCTTGTCGAGAGTCGAATTATGGCAATTAGTCAACCAAAGTGGTTACAGATTCCTTTCTGGATTGGTGGGTCTGCTGCTTCCATGCCATTCTTGGGGGAGGGACTCTAGAGAGGTTGGGAGCCCAGGTGCCTGGAGCACAACATCCGCATCTTGTAAAGCAGAAGAAAAGTCCTCTCCATTGAGGCACAGGTATTTTATCAGTTGGAGCTTAAAGTTGCTGGAATGGAATTGATTCTAAGCAGCTGAAACAAAATGGCCACATTACTGTGCAAAAGCTTTTGATCTTGATGAAATCCCAATAGTTCATTTTTGCCCTTGCTTCCCTTGCCTTTGCCGTTGTTCCTAGGAAGATGTTGCTGCGGCTGAGGTCGAAGAGGTTGCTGCCTGCGTTCTCCTCAAGGATTTTGATGGATTCCTTTCTCACATTGAGGTCCTTCATCCATTTGGAGTCTATTTTCGTGTGTGGTGTAAGGAAGTGGTCCAATTTCATTTTTCTGCATGTGGCTGTCCAATTTTCCCAGCACCATTTATTAAAGAGGCTGTCTTTTTTCCATTGGACATTCTTTCCTGCTTTGTCGAAGATTAGTTGACCATAGAGTTGAGGGTCGATTTCTGGGCTCTCTATTCTGTTCCACTGGTCTATGTGTCTGTTTTTGTGCCAGTACCATGCTGTCTTGATGATGACAGCTTTGTAATAGAGCTTGAAGTCCGGAATTGTGATGCCACCAACAAAATGGCCACATTATACAGCAACGAGTGGCTTACAGAATTTCCAGAGTGTCCAGGAAAATGAGTTTGAGTGGTTGGCAGCCAGATAGATGCCTATCCACAACATGGGACCATTCTGACAGGACAGAGAGATGCTTCCAGGCTACAGAAGTTTATCTTTCGATTTACTGTTTCCTGGTGGCACACTAACATTCAAGAGACAGACATACATTGGTCAATACTAAGGAGATTTCAATAGTTGGTTTACTTTGTGTCTATCTCTACTATTGATGAACTTTGAGCAGGATTGAGGCTCTGTTCCTGCTGATTTTCCGGGCACCCTCGGGTGGTGTGATCTATGCCATCGAGTGTACCCACTTCTTTGGGAGGGGAACAGAAAACTCCCTGAGAAAGATCAGGTTTACTTAGTAATTTGCCTCAAGTCAAGCGGGCTGAAATCCTTGGTGCTGCCTTTAGTGATAGAATGAAACAAGATGGGATTGGGAGGGAGACAAACCATAAATGACTCTTAATCTCACAAAACAAACTGGGGGTTGCTGGGGGGAGGTGGGATTGGGAGAGGGGGAGCGGGCTATGGACATTGGGGAAGGGAGGCGAACCATAAGAGACTATGGACTCTGAAAAACAACCTGAGGGTTTTGAAGGGTCAGGGGTGGGAGGTTGGGGGAACAGGTGGTGGGTGATGGGGAGGGCACGTTTTGCATGGAGCACTGGGTGTTGTGCAAAAAGAATGAATACTGTTACGCTGAAAAAATTAATAAAAAGGGAAAAAATGTTCTCTAATAAAATAAATTTGAAAAAAAAAAAAAAAGAAACTAAATGGCTGTTTTATGCAGATGCTCTTCATCACTTGCAAGGACAATTCCAAATAACTCCATTTCACGGTTCAGTTCCCAGAGCCATCGGAGGGAACATTCTGCAGCGCGCCGATCTTGGCTGACCAACCCGCATGGAGTCTGTTCAAGAACAAATATGCTGTAGTGGCCACACGAAGACCTTTTAAAGGTTGAAGCCACTCATTTGTAGCCGTTACCCTCAGGAGTTTTTAGGACACATTTTTTTGTTTTATGGAAAGCTGTGGCTTTAATGATGCAAGTTTTCATAGGTTCCAGCAGTCGAGCTGCTTCCCTAGGAAGGTCTTGGCCTTGTCTCCAGACACTCCTGCAGTTTCCATCTTATAAAGGTAAAGTGACGAGAGCACTTCAGGGGCTTAATTTTTCTGAGAAAAGACCGGCTTTTTCTAGTGAGAACTTATTATTGGTATGATACAAATCTCTTTTCAAGTAACACAGAAGATAGAGGTTTTAGGCATTAGCTGTTTAGACACAGTTGTGCTTTGTTTTTGTTTTGTTTGCCTCCCCCCCCCCCTTGCATAGCGTTTTAAACACATTTGAATTAGTTGCTGAAACTGAGGCATTGACAAATTTTACACAGAAATCCGGACCTGGGTTTTCTTCCTGAGACGCTGGAATGGCAGTAACATCCGGTCCACGTTGCCATCCAGCCACAGAAGCCACAGAAGGCGGGGATCGTGTAGCCGCCGAGCAGCAAGTTGGGGTAGATGAGGCTCTGGTCTGGTTCTCCTCAGGCCTTCACGGCTTTGGCCCGTGTTCCTCCCAGCCCACTCCACCCTTGCCTGCCCGTCTCCCAGGCAGGGGAGTTTGCCACCTGTAGTCTTAGCACACGACCCCTTAGTCCCTTCAAATAGAAATCTTTAGCCGTTTTTTTCAATGAGTGTATACTTTTTTTTAAAGCTTCCATGTCAAAATGTGCATATCTGTGTTTTTCTAGGGAAGAGATTCACAGCTTTCATCAAATTTTCATAAAAGCTTAAGAATATTGCTTTGCATGCCCTCTCTCCCCCTCATTGCTTAATAGTCCAGTTGTGAATGTGTTTCAGTGTCAATGTTTTCAGTCCTCTTTAGGAATTAGGTAGAATATAAATAATGTCACAGAATTAATACTAATAATAAACAATGAAGAAAATAATGTTGTCTCGAAGCTAGCTTGATCTTTAAGTATGTTCCAGTCTTGTTCCAAAAATATAAGTCACAGAGGTCTCAGCTTCACCCGGGGACAGTGGTGAATTGTAGAACCTGAAATTTAGCAATATCCATTCTTGTTCATATCGACGTGGGGCGTTCCTCAGAGTCTAGTCTCTTCACCTGGGGAAATGTCACCTTAACAAACTGTCACAGGCTTGACTGCTAAAGGGAGACACATAGCACTGTCATGGAGGCGCCCAGGTGCAGGTGACCAACCAGGCATAAAGCAGGGGCCTAAAATCAGAATCACAGAAGAGAACGATGAATTCATACTTCACAGAACACCTTGCAGGGGAAAGCTTGAGGGAATCCAAGTCTGGTGAAGAACACCTTTGCCTCTTGTCCATGACAGCACTTGTGGTTTATCTTATGTGTTCTTCCTCCGTGTTCGTTCATTCTTTCTTTCCTTTTCTCTCTCTCTCTTTTCCTTCCTTCTTTCCTCCTTCCCTCCCTTCCTCCCTGCCTTGCTTCCTCCCTCCCTCCCTTCCTTCCTCCCTTCCTTCCTTCCTTTTGGAATACTCTAGTGGGCAAAGAAATCTTTCATTTAGAATTTCTAGAAGGTAAAGAAATTAGAGCATTAAAACGTATTGTTTATATAACATATATAAGATCTTTAAAAAATATCTCCTGAAGAAGGCATTGGTATATCTAGAGGAAAAAAAAATAGTGTGATCTGCCTTCCTCTTTGCTCATATCGAAAGTGTTTGAGCGACTCATTTTTCCACATGATCGAACACTTGGAGGTCATGGTAAATAATCTGGAGTTTTACCAAACTGCTGATAAGAATGTAGCCCCGACACATCCCGATGGCAGTTTTGGACATTGTGTTTCTGGGATGGAAGTTTGTAGACTTGTACAGCGAAAGAATGAGCTGTACCCAGAAATGGTCCCTTGGGTATATTTCTGAAGAACAGGCACTCTAGGGGAAAGCATTTTGGGAAATCACTTCAAAAGTACAGAGCAAGAAAAGGAAAGATGTTCTTCATTTTCGAGATCTTAAAAGATATAGTTTCTTAGGATTACCTGAGTAACTCAAGCTACTTCAGGAATTCCTCCATTTCAGGTAGCACCAGAAAGATAGGGAATCCTTGTGCCCTTGTCTCAACACAGAGGAAATCTATTGTAGGGGTAAATTGAGTTACAGTTCTGAACAAGGAAAGCTCTTGAGGACACAGCCATGATCGTAGCTCTCAGGAGTGGAAGCCACAGCAAGCAGAGGCCAACCAGAATCTGAAGGCGTCATTTGTAAGACACTAGAACAGGCAAAGGACAATTGTAACCGCAAATCAAAGACTTACTGTTTCATTCTGGGTAGAAAGGAGGCAGGAAGTGCTGTGGGATTCTCTCCCACTACATCATTCTAAGCAATAGGAACTTTCATCAAAGTGATAGCCCTCAAATTTCACTGACTTCTATAGTTTAAAAAAAGCTATTTGTGTGAACACATTTTAGAATACTTTAAAAAATCATTTTTAGGACTAATCTTATATTTTAAAGTATTCCCCCTTATAAATGTCCTGTCGTGGGTGTGTAGCACCCAGCAGAAGGCAATACCAAGGAGATGCAAATGACTAAGAAGGTGGCCTTCTTCAATAGTCGAACTCCAACTTTAAAACTAATTTATCTTAATTAAATTAATTCAATTGCAAACTGCTGAGAAAAGATGTGATTTGAATTAGTGTTTGTTCTTTTTCCTGGCCAAGAGTGAAAAGGCGAGTTCGTTTGTTTTAGCTAAAACTCTATGATTTAGGTAAATTAGTAGAGCAATGATTTCAGCCAAAAGTTTGGTTTCTTGTCTTCATTTCCAAAATATATCTGTTAATTTTCTCACTTATGGAGAAGCAAATCGTTAAGATTTGTGGTGATTGCTTCTACAACAGAAGGCCCTGCACCATTTCTCACGAGAAGCTGTCTCTGCATTTCCAGTTATTTTGTGATCACTGCAGGGAGGTAGAAAGAGAAAACCACAATGAGAATGCAAGCTAATGATGGGGCTGCTGGGAGGCGTTTTCTCTTCTCTGAGAATCTCGTTAAGCCACAGGGACTGGGGAGCTCTACCAGGTAAACCTTCTGGATTTATTGGTACGGAAGCTTATTCTACCTGCCAGATTGTAAAATTCCCACGCACAGAGCTTTACTGCCTACAAATCTGAACTAGAGATGACATGGTATTGACATTTTCTTCTAATATGCATCTGTTGAGAAATGGAAAAACAAAGATCAGCTGTTCATAAAATGACCACTCTATCAAACATGGTCACATCTTGTACCTGTGAAAAATATCATTAATGGCAGTAATTAAAGATGTCAAAAATAGCAAGGTGATAAATAATAAGCTCTCTTATCATGAAAACCATGAGGATGGCGGACTTGTGTGAGGTGACTCCCCCCTTTATGCACAAGGTAGTACAATTAAGGTCAAGACGGTGTCCTTGAAGAAGATTGTGATTTTAGTAAGAGGAAGTACACCGACATGACTATAGACACACAAAAGCATTTTTTATAACTCATAATGACAAAACATTTTAGAAAGCTATTTTCTTAAGTCCGAAGTATTGTGAAAACACGGCTGTTGGGTTTTACCAGTGGTTGCATTTTAGTCATACAATAGATATTGCATAAAATAAGATGATGAATTCCCCCCTAAAAAGTGAGGTCGCTTATGCTTCTAGCTTACTTCATGAACTGAGCAAGAAGGGTGCTTCCCCTGAGTTACCAGGTAAATAAGGTTTTACTCCAGCAGTAGTAATCATTACAGTCTTGCACCAGAAGCCTGTTTCACCATACAAACTGGGACTCAATATCTCCTGGGATTTTAAACTGTGGTGGCAGTTACTACCATATGAGGGCTTGTAGGTCACAAGGAAGGGACTCTGGTAATAAGTTAGGTTATACAGTTGGAATAACATTAACTCATAGATAATCACCAGTTAGCAGTTATGCAAAAAAAGGTATTTTATGATTAAGTACTTGCTGTTAGCTAAAATGGCTATACTATTTATTGATTATTTGGTTTCATGTCTGACCAGCCTATTTCACACAGTGACACCCTCTCAGAGAGGAACTGGCGTGGTTAAAGTGGCATTTTTCCTTTTCTTTTTTTTAAATTAAATTATTTTTTTTTCCAGTTTTCCAAGATTCATTGTTTATGCACCATACCCAGTGCTCCATGCAATATATGCCCTTCTTAATACCCACCACCAGGCTCACCCAACCCCTACCTCCTCCCTTCCAAAACCCTCAGTTTGTTTCGCAGAGAAAGTGGTATTTTTTTCAACATGGTGACTGATGTTTCTGGACAAATATGTTATTTTACACAGAAAGTGTGACCAATATTTGGATATACAGAATGGTAAAATGAATGACAATGCCTCTTCAGCCAAATGGATAGACATCCTATTAGATTCTTTTCATTAGATGGCCAAAAAGCACGTGTCGCATCTGGCCTATTGTTCAGTCACTTTCCAGTCAAGGTTCTTAAGTGATCTCATAGTGCCATGAAATGCATGTTGAAAGGGGTCTTTTTCACTCTGCTGTGGCCTCTCCTCTTGAATTGACATTACACAGTGCACATCACTGTCACCGTCACAGCATGACCTGCATATTTTGGGCGAAGCCTCTTTCATATGGATGTCAAACACTACGGCTGGTGTTACATGTTCAGAATTCAGACTTTGTACTTTAGAAAGCATTTTTTCCCCCCCACTGGGTTGTATTGATTCTTTAAGATTTGCTATTAAACCATCTTCAGTGAGCTCTATAGTTGGCGCATTTGTGGAGAAGGCTAATATAAATAATTTCATTTTATGGCAAATCCACAACGATGGCTTGACGAGGGAATGCTGATTATCTTGACATCTTAGGATCCAAGACTTTTTACTTGCTATTCATTTATATACTCTGTGTGTGTGTGTGTATTAATATATATATTATATATATCATGCTTATATAGAAAATGATGATCAAAGAATACACACACACACGCAGGTTTTGTTTTGACCACCGTTTTCTGTATTACATTCTTTTGTTCTCCTTTTTCTTATACAGCAAATGTCTGTGTTAAGCATATTATTCTGCACACAACCTAAGAAAAACCAGAAACCTCCAAGATACATAATCAGCTATAGTATCATTGGCTCACTACACTGAGAATAATTTTTTATAATGTTTCTATGTTAAAGATCAAAGTTAAGCCCAACCGAGTTATAGAACTCAGAAACTTTGGTAAATACACTAACTGGTCTTTTCTCTCAGGTCTGATGTAGATCGTGGAACATCAGTCTTAGAAGTAAGAAAAAATATCCTACCTCTGGTATTACTTACAACCTTGGAAAAGTCATTTGGCCTGTTTGAGTTTTATTTACCACGTCTTCAGAAAGTGGGGTTTTGAAAGGTTCAAGGTAATATTTTGAAAAAATAGTGTTAACTTTTGTTTGGAATAATTATAAAAGACAAAAAAAAAAAAAGAAAAATAAAGTTGTGAGCTTCTTAAAACTTTTTATTCAGACCCAGATTGGAATTTTTATTCAGGGTAGAATTTCCTTCTGTGGAAGAAATGACTAGATGAGCAATATTTCTTTCTTCCACCCAGGCTGCTGTGAGAAAGGCTGACTGATAGGGGATGTTACAAAGGAGAAAGGGTTATAGTTCAGGAAATGCGTGCTGGTGTGGTCAGTCTGATGGAGCTTGGTATTTTAGAATGTAAGTGGCAGGTACTTGGGGGAAGTGTGGGATAAGCAGTGGATATCAAGAATGTCCGCTGAGTTTATTGATGGTAAAGGATGTTTTGTATGGCAGAGAGAGAAGCATCTAGAATCTTAATCAGGCCGTATTCTGTAATGTTGGCAGGCTGATACACGGTCAGTGTCAGGGAAGCAGCCATAGGTATCGAGGACTAAAGCATCATAACATGAGAGGTGCTAGACTGGGGTGACCGGGAAGTACCAGACAGAACTTTAGATTTGAAGTCGATGTAACTCCAGGTAAATTATGAAGGTTGAAGTTGAGGAAGGGAAAGCTGAACATCCTCTTCATCATTCTGTGAATTTCTTTGTAATGCATGTGGGACCATAGACCGTCTGCATCATTTTTGTACCCCTGGCACCTACCCCAATGCCTGACATTCGGTAGATGCTCCCCCAGACATCTGTTGTTAAAAGAAATACCAAATTATCAATTCAGATGAATGGTGTGAATTTGACCTTGATAAATCAGAGCCATAGTGGTAGATCATACTTGGAATTCTGAGAAAAACATTTTTTTTTTTTTTTTGGTTTGGTTTACCATGACGGTATAATGAGAAAAGTATGTATTTTTATATAAAAATAAATATGAATGTTGTTTATGAGACAGTTAAAAATAAGGTTTTCCCAATACTATGTTGATAACTTGTATTACTTAAAATAAAGTTTTATATTGTATTTGTAGTAATTAGCAGGCTTGTTGCAATTAAATGTTGGTTTTGATGCATAGACAAAATAGATGATAAATGTAAATGAAATAAATAAATGAATGCAATTTATAATAAGTTCCTTAGTACCACCAACTTAATCTATATGTACATTAAATAATTACATTAATGGAATAAGTATGGAACGGATGGAGTATATAATAGGTAATATCTGAAGAAAATAACTGTCATCTTAGTCATAAGGTTAAAAAGGTATTGAGAAAATCATTTTGCTCATTCTATCACTTTTCAGCAAAGCTAAAATATAGAGTGTGCTTTTTTTACTGTGTAATTTTTATAAATGATAATTATAAGTTGTGATCAAATATAATGAATTTTAAAAGAAATTTTCTCCTCCAAAAAATCTGAGTGTAAAAACAAATTTCTTTCTGTCAAATGACATTTTTTTAGAGTAATTGCAAATTAAAATTTAAAATTTATTCTCATGTTAAAAAATTAAGTCTCTGAATGTAAAAACATTCATAGGTGTAAAAAAGGAGAATTCATTGGGGCGCCTGGGTGGCTCAGTGGGTTAAGCCTCTGCCTTCAGCTTGGGTCATGATCCCAGGGTCCTGGGATTGAGCCCCGAATTGGGCTCTCTGCTCATCAGGGAGCCTGCTTCCCCCTCTTTCTCTGCCTGCCTCTCTACCTACTTGTGATTTCTCTCTGTCAGATAAATAAATTTTAAAAAAAGAATTCGTTACAAATAAAAAAAACTTAAGGATGAAATTATTTATTTTCTAAGGCATGTGTAATAATTGTCATAAAGCTCAAATATTCTATTAAGAGTACTATAGACAAAGGTTGTATTCTTTTGATTCTGAGTCTTTGGCAGAAGGAAATGTAGTCTCTGTATTGCCTGATTCTATCTTGTATCTCTAACTTTAATCCACAGCGTTTATATTTTTTTATCCTCCCTTCTAATTGGGTTTGTTTATTTCATACGCTATGTCTTCATGGTTTATTTAGTAGCTCTGGCGAGGCCTGTGAGGAGTAGTATTTGATTTGTTTGCTTAGCATACTTTTGGAAAGAAAATAACCACTATATTCCAACAGAGAATACAGTTGCCACTAAAAAAGGATGGTTTCCCCAATATATTTTTTTCTTAAAGTGTAGCTCTTCCCTTAGTGATTTTGCTTTTTAAAAGGTAGATCTATAAACTAGAAGGATAAACTCACCTGTTCAGATGACTGTATAGAGATTCCTGTTTTTAATGTTGTCTAATAGGAACTGAACATGCTAAGCAAAAGGATTGGAAATTTTGCTCTTCTGCTTCTGCTGTTTGCAGTGTGGTTACATTAATCCCTTTAGCTCATACATAGCGAGGCATCAGAATTGGCCAACTGATAGATATTGCTGATGACCTCACTCAATAAGACGAGGCACTGTACTAGGCCCAGGAGAAGAATGAGGCAATGCTCTCTGACTCCATGATACTAATAAAGCTAGAGACGTTTGCATGGATCTCCTTGGCCTTGGCAAACTCATTTTTATTTGATTTCCTTTTTTGTTTTTGAAAGATTTTATTTATTTGACAGACAGAGATCACAAGTAGGCAGAGAGAGAGAGAGGAGAAAGCAGGCTCCCCGCTGAGCAGGGAGCCCGATGCGGGGCTCGATCCCAGGACCCTGGGATCATGACCCAAGCTGAAGGCAGAGGCTTAACCCACTGAGCAACCCAGGTGCCCCTGGTTCCTTTTCATCTTATGTTCCAGACCTTCAACTTCCTCATCTGTGAAAGACTGAATTTACAACAGAGTTCGAGTTTCTAGCAGTAACATTCTATAATTCCATCAATCTAGAATTCCAATTCTCTCTCTACTGCCTTTTAAGTTATTAATAATAATAATTATTAATATTTTACCAAAGACTTCATCAGTCTTTATTACTTACACTATGAGGTCATTTCCTCCTTATGAAAGTAGAGGGGACACTGACTCCTTCAAGGTATCTAAGCCCAAGTTCACTCAACTAGTCACATAGCAAACATACACTAAATGCCTCTTGGTGCAAAGCTGTGTGCTCCATCCTATGAAGGTCATGCAAAGCAAACAAATATATATGAATTAAACTTTCAGTCCTATTGTCTTCATCCTTTTAAAGACAAAGATCTTTTTTTCCTTCTTGAAAAACAATTAGTGTTTATCGAACATATACCACGTGCCAGGTACATGCATTATCTCCATGCTAAGTTCTTAATATGTATTATCTCCCGATATCTTTGACTAGCAGTGTGTGTGTGGGAGGGAGGGGAAATGGGGAGATAGATCTATTTTTTAAAAGTGTGGTAAAATTCATACAAAATTTATCATTTTGAATATTTTAAGTATACATTCCAGTGGAATTATGTTCACAATGTTGTACAATCATCACTACTATCTGCCCCAGATTTCCACAAACCCAAACAGAAACGGATTAAGTAATTACTCCCCATTCTCCCCTCTCCAAGACCCTGGGAACTTAAAATCTACTTTCTGTCTCCATGCATTTTGCCTGTTTTAGATATTTTGTATAAGCAGAACCATTGAACATTTGTCCTCTATCTGGCTTATTTCACTTGGCATAATGTCTTTAAGACTTATTTATCTTGAGGTATGTATGAGAACTTCATTCTTTTCATGTGTGAGCAATATTTCATTGTGTGTATATACACCACATTTTGTTTATGCAGTCGTCTGTCGATAGACACTGGCTTGTTTTCACTCCCCTCTGATTTTGTCAAGCTCCCAGTTCTCATAATCCTAGATCTAGCTGGTGTCCTGAGAGCCTCATCTCTTCCTAGAGTTACAGTGAAGCCATCCTCCCTGCATACTTTCCTTCATCCTTATTCTATTTAGAATTAGCTTTTCGAATGCCCCTCTTTATTCCTCAGTTTTACTTTCTCTCTCTGCTATTGACTCTCTTAGCATATGTGCAGAAGGCATAATTTCAGTGTGACAGTGTATATACAATTGAATTAAATTTCTTCCAGAATTCACTGCAGTGAAAATATCAGTGTATATTTTTTCTCTTAATTCATTGATATTTTACCATTGGGGGTATAGCTCAGTGGTAGAGCATTTGACTGCATTGATATTTTACTATTTTCACCCAAATAATAACTGTAAGTCCCTAGTTCTTAGTTTTTATAACTAAAAAACTGTAAGATTATTAGATAATTTACTGAAGTACTAGCTAGTATCCTTTGAATGGTTATT
Organism: Meles meles; assembly: GCF_922984935.1. Classification (NCBI taxonomy): domain Eukaryota; kingdom Metazoa; phylum Chordata; class Mammalia; order Carnivora; family Mustelidae; genus Meles; species Meles meles. The sequence continues at coordinate 17,877,051 of NC_060070.1, forward strand.
TAATCTCATTGACGAGTTTATTTTATTACAAATAAATTTTTTTAACATTGAGATTACTCTAACTATGCTATATTTACTAGAGTCGAGTTGAGGCAGAATGACTAAGGCTGTGCATATGTAGAAAATTCTTCTAGAGTTGTTGAAGTTTCTATAAACCCTTGTTACTTAACTCAATTTACAGATTTCTTTTACTGATCAGATATTAATAAACTGGGTTTAGAAAAAAGTATTCCGTATACTTTATTCTCAGGAGAAAAAATAGTTTAGACCAGAAACATCAGTGAATTACATTTAATGGGGACATTTGTGGCAATAATGATGAGTGTCAAGGTCTCGAAGATGCTGCATGCTAGCTATGTTTGAGTCTCCTTCATTTACACATGAAGGCTTAAAGAGCTGTGGGCAAGCCGCTTCAAAGAAAAGAACATCACTGCTGAACCAAAGCTAATGCAAAATTATTTGAAAACTAGACAGTCCTTTTAGCACACAATAATAGAGGAATTCAGAGCTTTCATATCACAAAATGTAAGCTTCTGTTTAAAGGATTTTCCCCTCCTTACTGTTCATATCAAGTACACCCAATTCATTTTTTATTTAGCCCCCGATTTTTTAGGCTGTGGTGGATGAGTTGGTCATGTGGGAGTATGGCAAAAAAATGTAAAAAAAAAAAAAATTCTATTTTAACAAGAACAGCCTGAATTTACTTTAACATTTCTTGTATTTCCATTGATTTTGTGTAATGACATGCACAAGAACATATGCAAGTGGTATCTTTAACAATCTTTGGATGAATAAAAGGATAGAGAGTTTATGCTACTATAAATTATAGTTGGAAATCTGATGCCTGAGATTATCTATACATGTCGGGGAAACTAGCACAAAGAACAATTAGTCCATCCTTTTGATTGCCTTCAAAATCAATTTTGATTTCTGGGGTTTCATTGATCCAGCCACAAATCACATTGAGTCTTAACTTGGAAAGTTGGGTTGGAAAAACCCAACAGTTTATTTCTCCTTCTTTCTTTAGCTCACTGCCTTTACAAAGGAGATGCTCACTAAATGCTTGTGAAAGAACAGGATGAAAGAAAGACTGTGTTACATGATGTCATTTCCCAGAAAAAAAAAAACAACAACAGTAACACAGTAAAATGGTACTCTACAGTCCAATGTCATTGGACTAATGATTTAATCTTTTGATTTTTTAAGAAAGTAAAATAAACACCCCAAAAACATATTATCCTTTGCCTCTTCTCTGTTAAATATTCTGTGTATGCTCAGCAAATATTGAAGCAGGGTGGCTCCGTCATTAAGTGTCTGCCTTCAGCTCCCAGGGTCCAGGAATGGAGTCCCATACTGGGCTCCCTGCTCAGTGGGAGCCTGCTTCTCCCTCTCCCACTTGTCCTGCTTGTGTTCCCTTTCTCACTCTCTCTCTCTCTCTAATAAAGAAATAAATACATAAATAAACTTTTAAAAACCCCACAAATATTGGGGTACATTGGCCCTTCTTTTTACTACATCTGTATCTTTGGGGTAAATACCCAGTAATGAAATTGCAGGGTCATAGGGTAGCTCTATTTTTCCTTTCTTAAAGAATCTCCACACTGTTTTCCAAAGTGACTGCACCAACTTACATTTCAACCAACAGTGTAAGAGGGTTCCCCTTTCTCCACATCCTCTCCAATATTTGCTGTTTCTTGTCTTGTTGATTTTGGCCATTCTAACTGGTGTAAGGTGATATCTCAATGTGGTTTTGATTTGAATCTCCCTGATAGCTAGTGATGATGAACATTTTTCATGTGTCTGTTAACCATTTGTATGTCTTCTGTGGAGAAGGTCTGTTGATGTCTTCTGCCCATTTTTTGACATGATTATCTCTTTTTGGTGTTGAATTTGAGGAGTTCTTTATAGATCTTGGATATCAGCCCTTTGTCTGTACTGTCATTTGTGAATATCTTCTCCCATTCCATGGGTTCCCTCTTTGCTTTTTTTTTAATTAAGATTTTTTTTAATTAATTTATTTTTTTCAGCGTAACAGTATTCATTGTTTTTGCACAACACCCAGTGCTCCATGCAATACGTGCCCTCCCTATTACCCACCACCTGGTTCCCCCAACCTCCCACCCCCACCCCTTCAAAACCCTCAGGTTGTTTTTCAGAGTTCATAGTCTTTTATGGTTCGCCTCCCCTTCCAATTTTTTTTTTTTATAAACATATAATGTATTTTTATCCCCAGGGGTACAGGTCTGTGAATCGCCAGGTTTACACACTTCACAGCACTCATGATAGCACATAACCTCCCCAATGTCCTTAACCCCCTCCCCCTCTCCCAACCCCACCTCCCCCCAGCAACCCCCAGTTTGTTTTGTGAGATTAAGAGTCATTTATGGTTTGTCTCCCTCCCAATCCCATCTTGTTTCATTTATTCTTCTCCTATCCCCCAACCCCCCATGTTGCATCTCCACGTCCTCATATCAGGGAGATCATATGATAGTTGTCTTTCTCCGATTGACTTATTTCACTAAGCATGATACCCTCTAGTTCCATCCACGTCATCACAAATGGCAAGATTTCATTTCTTTTGATGGCTGCATAGTATTCCATTGTGTATATATACCACCTCTTCTTTATCCATTCATCTGTTGATGGACATCTAGGTTCTTTCCATAGTTTGGCTATTGTAGACATTGCTGCTATAAACATTCGGGTGCACGTGTCCCTTCGGATCACTGTGTTTGTATCTTTAGGGTAAATACCCAGTAGTGCAATTGCTGGGTCATAGGGTAGTTCTATTTTCAACATTTTGAGGAACCTCCATGATGTTTTCCAGAGTGGTTGCACCAGCTTGCAATCCCACCAACAGTGTAGGAGGGTTCCCCTTTCTCCGCATCCTCGCCAGCGTCTGTCATTTCCTGACTTGTTAATTTTAGCCATTCTGACTGGTGTGAGGTGATATCTCATTGTGGTTTTGATTTGTATTTCCCTGATGCTGAGTGATGTGGAGCACTTTTTCATGTGTCTGTTGGCCATCTGGATGTCTTCTTTGCAGAAATGTCTGTTCATGTCCTCTGCCCATTTCTTGATTGGATTGTTTGTTCTTTGGGTGTTGAGTTTGCTAAGTTCCTTATAGATTTTGGATACTAGCCCTTTATCTGATATGTCGTTTGCAAATATCTTCTCCCATTCTGTCAGTTGTCTTTTGGTTTTGTTAACTGTTTCCTTTGCTGTGCAAAAGCTTTTGATCTTGATGAATACCCAACTTTTGTATCAACATGGATGGGACTGGAGGAGACTATACTTAGTGAAATAAGTTAAGCAGAGAAAGTCAATTATCACCTGGTTTCACTTACTTGTGGAGCATAAGGAATAACATGGAGAACATTGGGAGAAGGAAAGGAAAAGTGAATTGGGGGAAATAGGAGGTGGAGATGAAGCATGAGAGACTGTGGACTCTGCAAAACAAACTGAGGGTTTTGGAAGGGAAGAGGGGTGGAAGGTGAGATGAGACTGGTGGTGGGTGTTAAGGAGGGCACGTATTGCATGGAGCATGGAGCATTGGGTGTAGTGCATCAACAATGAATCTTGCAACACTGAAAAAATAAAATTAAATTACAAAAAAACCCAAAAACCAAATATTGAAGCAAAACTAGAAACATTGTGTTTATGAGTTAGATACAATATAATATGTTATGAGTTAGATAGAATACAATGTTTTTTGAGTTAGGTACAATATAATATTTTATCCTGATCAATAGAAACAATATTAGATACATAATGTTCATGATAAAGCATATGGAGCAAGAATTATGAACTGGGGTCCGTGGGTCCCCAGGAGAGCATGGTGGGGGGGGAATTTCATGGTGTCTGTGAGAACTGAAATGATATACAAATTTTGGGGCATATTTTTCTGGGATGAGGAGACTTAACAGTGATTGAACAGTTCCTATTTGTTTGTTCTAATTGTTTCACAAGTTTTTACTCCTGTTGTCCTCATGATGGCCCAAAGATAATGTTCCCATTATCTTCCTATTACAGATGAGAAAAATGACATACAAAGATTTTATGTAACTTGTTTAGGTCATCATGACTACTGTGGGGTCAAGCCAGCATTTGAACCCAGAAGTCTGACTCTAGGCTCTATATTATTAAGCAGTACATACACTGTGCTATCTCTTGATGGAGAATAGGTTTTATAACTTTTCTTTTCAGATTTTCAGAGGAATCTGTGACCTAAACACAATAAATATCTACTAGAGTAGAGGAGACAACACAACCACAGAAATGCTGCCATTGGGACTCCTTGGGTGGCTCAGTTAGTTAAGCATCTGCCTTTGACTCAGGTCACGATTCCAGCATCCTAGGAACAAGCCACACATCAGACTCCCTGCTCAGTGGAGAGCTTTATTCTCTCTCCCTCTGCCACCCCCTGCTTATGCTTTCTCTCTCTTTCTGTCAACTTACTAAATAAAATCTTAAAAAAAAAAGAAAGAAATGCTGCTTTCATTAGACATGCTATGGAGTAGCGCAGGGGGGTTGCCATGGCTAAGGAAAATCGGATATAGTCACCTGTGGTCACTTAGATGTTAGGCATTTTTAAGGTATGCTGATAAATGTCCCACCCATTTATTAATTTAATCTGGCTACACAGGATATCGTATTTCATACTACCTATATTAAAATGGAGAAAAAGTGGTAAGGATCAAGATTCTGACAATGCAGGTAAAATGAATTGAGCAAAATCTGAGGAAAGTTGGAATTCAAGTAGAGACTATAGAATAAGGAAAACACATTTACTGAAATTGAGCCTAGAATTCCTGTTGGTCAAAGCAAAATGCATGTAACATGATCAGTTACATGACTCACAGTTTCTAAGAAAACCTTCCACTCTCTCAGAGGAATAGCACATCACTGTTTGAAGTCAGTAATACATTTTCTTTGTGAGTGTGTAGCAAATGCTTTTTTTAAATTTTTTATTATTATTTTTTTATTTGACAGAGAGAGATCGCAAGTAGACAGAGAGGCAGGCAGAGAGAGAGACAGGGAAGCAGGCTCGCCGCCAAGCAGAGAGCCCGATGCGGGACTCGATCCCAGGACCCTGAGATCATGACCTGAGCCAAAGGCAGTGGCTTAACCCACTGAGCCACCCAGGCACCCCTGCAAATGCTTTTTTCAGTAGTTTCTCTGTGGTAAATGTCATAGCTGCTGTGATGGACTTAATTGTGTCCCGTCAAAATTCACAGGTTGAAGTCCAATAATTCTGAATGTGAATTCGTTTGGAGACAGGGCCTTCAAAGAAGTAATTAAAATTAAAGGTCAAATTAGTAAGCCTCAATCTGATACAACTGGTGTACTTAGAAGAACAGGAGATTAGGACTCAGACATGTCCATGCACAGAGGACAGATCACATGAGGTCACAGTAAGGAGATGGCTAGCCAACAAACCTAGGAGAGAGGCCTCAGAAGAAATCAGATCCACAGACACTTCAATCTTGTAGCCTCCGGAACTGTGAGAAAATAAGTTTCTGTTGTTGAAGCCACTCAGTCTGTGGTTTTCTGTTATGGGAGTACTGGATGACTGATAGAAGCAGGTGCCTTAAAATACTTAAAATACTTTGTGATACTCTATACTTCAGCACCCATGTGGTTCTTAAAGTATTCTGCATGGCAGCTGAGGGAGCAGAGCAAGTTAGGCGAGGACAACCCAATGATATTCTGTGGACCCCCAAACAATGTAGTCCAAATACAGTGCCTTCTCTGGAACAGCTTCACAGGGAGATGAGATTTAGACTACTCAGAAGCATGGAGGAACTCTGTGTGTGTGTGTGTGTGTGTGTGTGTGTGTGTGTATTTGGACTTATGATAAAATATATTGCTGTAGATAGTACTTAAACTTTATGGTAGGGGCACCTGGGTGGCTCAGTGGGTTAAGCCTCTGCCCTTGGCTCAGGTCATGATCTCAAGGTCCTGGGATGGAGCCCTGCAATGGCTCTCTGCTCAGCAGGGAGCCTGCTTACACCTCTCTCTTTGCCTGCCTCTCTGCCTATTTGTGCTCTTTCTTTCTCTGTCAAATAAATAAATAAAATAATAATAAAAAAAACTTCATGGTAAAGCATAAAATGAAATATTGTTTCTATATTACTAATTAAGGGTTAAACAGTGACTATTGGCAAAAGATTTGATCTTTGATGGAAATGAAAAGGCCCTACCAGGGGTTGGGTCCTTCTAGTTCATGGTCACCTTGACTCCAAACCAGAGGGAAACCTGCTCAGGAAGAAGAATTTTCATTTGAGGATTGTGGCCCCAAACTGACAAATGAAAAACAAAATTAATGAATGCCAAGTTAAAGTTGCACATGATAGATTTGTATGGAATATTTTCAAAGCAAAAGTGACCAGAGTAACCATGATCAAAGAAAATCTCGTTAATGTAGGCATATAAATGCAAATTTAGAAACAATTAAATATAATGGTGATTAAATGTATAAAATATTTCACCATGAAAGTCTCATAGTAACTTATGAATAATATTATAAATAATTGCATTTTTTATACCTCTGTTATAACATATGTCTCTAGGATTGTAATTAGTTGTTGAATTGGTTGTGTCCTCACTACACAGTTATATTTTTGAGAGCATGAATTTCCATTTAATTTCATTTTCTGTTCTATCAGTTATTCTCAATATGTGTTTGCTGAATGTTTGAGTGGATGAAAGAAAATAAATGAACACATAACAACTAAAATTTGTATAAAAATTGGATTCTTAAACTTTTCATATATTTTTTAATAATAATTAAAAACAAATTTTGTATACTTTTCCCCTTCATAACGTGAAATTCGATGCTACCCAACTTTTTAAAAAATAACATTTTGGGAGATGATTTAAAGATGAGAAAATGTTCTCGGTACAGTGTCAGGTGCTGAATACAAAATTATATATAGACAATTGCGTGCAAGGGCACATGTGCACACACGCCCACACGCAGACACACACACATGCACACAGAAGTTAAAGGAAGTAGCCAGACTATTAACTGTGGTTATAACCTGGATGAAAAAATTCATTCTGAAATCCTCCTTCTCAGTGAGGTTTATCGAAAAAGAAAGAGTGTATAAATTTCACTGTTTTTAATGTATAGTTCTATGAGTCTTTTTCTTGGACATGTAACAACAGTCAAGCTAGAGAACACTTCAGTCATGCCTCCAAGTCTCTAAATGTTCCATGGTAATCATTCCTCCTGACTTCTACTGTACACAGCCCCTCACAACCACTGATTTCTTTTCTTATGCTTTGTCTTATCCCCAAATATCATATTCTGGAATTTTACCAAGTTTTGAGTCTGCTTGTTTCATTTAGTTTAATGCTTTTGAGATGTTCATGTAGTTACAAGGAGTCATTTTTTCTTTTCCTTTTTTTTTCAAATTATAAATTTATTTATTTATTTATTTATTTATTTTAAAGATTTTATTTTATTTATTTTTTTTTCCATTTTATTTATTTTTTCAGCGTAACAGTATTCATTGTTTTTTTGCACAACACCCAGTGCTCCATGCAATACGTGCCCTCCCTATTACCCACCACTTGGTTCCCCCAACCTTCCACCCCCACCCCTTCAAAACCCTCAGGTTGTTTTTCAGAGTCCATAGTCTTTTATGGTTCGGCTCCCCTTCCAATTTTTTTTTTTATAAACATATAATGTATTTTTATCCCCAGGGGTACAGGTCTGTGAATCGCCAGGTTTACATACTTCACAGCACTCACGATAGCACATACCCTCCCCAATGTCCATAACCCCCTCCCCCTCTCCCAACCCCACCTCCCCCCAGCAACCCCCAGTTTGTTTTGTGAGATTAAGAGTCATTTATGGTTTGTCTCCCTCCCAATCCCATCTTGTTTCATTTATTCTTCTCCTATCCCCCTAAACCCCCATGTTGCATCTCCATGTCCTCATATCAGGGAGATCATATGATAGTTGTCTTTCTCCAATTGACTTATTTCACTAAGCATGATACCCTCTAGTTCCATCCACATCGTCGCAAATGGCAAGATTTCATTTCTTTTGACGGCTGCATAGTATTCCATTGTGTATATATACCACCTCTTCTTTATCCATTCATCTGTTGATGGAGATCTAGGTTCTTTCCATAGTTTGGCTATTGTAGACATTGCTGCTATAAACATTCGGTACACGTGCCCCTTCGGATCACTGTGTTTGTATCTTTAGGGTAAATACCCAGTAGTGCAATTGCTGAGATGTTCATGTCGTTACAAGGAGTCATTTTTTCTAGTTGTGAGGTATATGTACAACCTCTGTAGTGTCCTCTCAATTTTGTTGTGGATGTAAAACTGCTCTAAAAAAATAAATTGTTTAAAAAACCTAAGAGTGGAAATGCTTAGTTGCATGGCGAGTGTATATTTAATTTTAAAAGAAACTGCTCAGCTTCTTCCCAAAATGATTGTACTATATTGTATTCCACTTGGCAATATATGAGTGTTCTGGTTGTTTTATCTCCTCATAGTCACATTAATATTGTCAGGATTTTCTTGTGGTTTTATGCATCATAGGGATGTAATGATATCTTATTTTGGTTTCAATTTGGATATTCCTAAGGACTACTGATATTGAGCACATTTTCGTGTGTTTATTTGCCATTTCGTTATCACCTTTGGTTAGTGTCTGTTCGAGTTTTTGTCCATTGAAAAAATTAGATTGTCTTTTTTAAAAAAATAATTTCTATGCCTAGATCAGCATAGGCCCTGCTGACCCTTGAACTCGTGACCCATGAGATCAAGAGTCTATATGTTCTACCTATTGAGCCAGCCAGGTGCCCTCTAAAAAATTAAATTGTCTTCTTGTTTAGTCTTTATATATCACATATCAGGTATGTGCTTATCAAATCTATGGCTTTGTTGGAAGAAGTCACTGAGAGGACAGGACTGCTGGCTAACCCATGAGCTGGATCTGGGCCCTTGGAGGCTCCTCAGGCCCTCCTGTTTTTGGAAAATGTTCTACTTGCCTTCCAGGCCCGGGAGAAGCCTGTTCACAAGGACTCAGCCTTGAGAGGGTGATGTGTTATTTAGATCCTCTGGATAGCATATGTTACTAAACTTAGTTAAAGCCTCTATATAAACTTTTGAGATTCTGGTGGGCACATGTGGAAATCTACTCTTTTGTAACCCCTAAAGACAAGCCTTGTATGTAAGTTCCCTTGCTTGTCACCTATCAACCTGGAGTGGTCTACCTCTTTGATTTTTCCTTGTCCTCCATATGTGGGGCCAGGTAAGAAACCAACAGGTTTGTATTTTAATTTTATTATTAGTTTTGAAAAGCAGAACATTTTTATTTAAATGAAGTTCAATTTGTCAATTTTTGCTTTTCTGTGATAGTACTTTTTGTGCCATATTTATGTATTTTTCCTAACCCACGGTGACAAAAATTTTCTCCTTGACTTTTCTAGAATTTTATTCTTTAGGTTTTGAATTTAAGCCTATGATACATTTTGAATTAATTTTGATGTATAGTGAAAAGCTCACTTTCTTACACATGGATAGCTAATTATTCCAGCACCATTTGTTAAAAAGATAACCATTCACCACAGAATTGTCCATGCACTTTTATCTAAAATCATTTACTAGCACTGTATGGGTCTTTTCTGATATCTTTATTTCAATGATCTATGTATCTACCTTTTTGCTTTTACCATATTGTCTTAATTATCATAGCTTTCTATTCAGTTTTGAAATCAGTTAGTGTTAGGGACTGAGTGTCCCCACAGAATCTATAGCTTGAAGTCCTTGCCTCCAGCGTGCCTTCACTTGGAGATAGGGTCTTTAAGAAGGTCATTAAGAGTAATGAGGTCCTAAGGGTGGGGCTCTAACCCAGCAAGACTGGTGTCCATATAAGAAGAGGAAGAAGTACCAGAGATGGCTATATATGGAAAAAATGCTCGTGTGAGGACACAGTGAGAAGGTGGCCATCTACAAGCCAAGGAGAGGAGCCTCGGGAAGAACCAAACCTGTTGGCAGCTTGATTGTAGACTTCCAGCTTCCAGAACTGTGAAAAATTGAATTTCTGGTGTTGAAGCCACCCAATCTGTAGTATTTTGTTATGGCAGACTGAGCTAAGACAGGTTTTGATACAAAGACATGGTGTATTACTACAACAAATCCCTAAAACTATAGGAAAGGCTCTGGAATTGGAAAGCGGATAAACACTAGAAAAGTTCTGAAGCTGATTTCTGTTAGAAAAATTCTAGAATGCCACTGTTGGTAGGAATAAGGACATCATTAAAGGTAATTCTGGTGAGAACTCAGGTGGAAATGAGGAGCATTGACAATTGGAGGACGGTGATCCTTGTTATAAAGTGGCAAACTTCACTGAACTGTGTTCTAGTGTTTTGTGAAAAGTCAAAATTGCAAGCGACAGGCATGGGTATTTATCTGAGGAGATTTCTAGGCAAAGTGCTGAGGACATAACCTGGTTGCTTCTTGCTGCTTATGGCAAAATGAAGAGGATAGATAAATCGAAGGAGCTGTTAAGCAAAAAGGAACCAAAATGTGAACACTTGGAAAATTCTCAGCCTATCCATTTTGCAAAAATTGAGAAAGCATGTTCTGGAGAGAACACCAATGATATGACTGGACTATCACTTGAGGAAGCAATTATAGGATTATACCAGTAGTAACAATGCAGGTTTGGACTAAAGGGTCTGAGGGTGGGACAGAAGGAAGGAAGCCTTTTGAACTTCTTGGATTTTAAAATAACTATTATTATTATTTTATTCAATAGAACTAGTCAGGTGCAAATACAAATGGATGTTACTCTTCAAGAGAAGGGAAGTATGATCCAAGAGCCTTTCAAAGAAATCACCAGGGCTTCCACTCTCAAAACAAGCTCAGAGCACACAGGCCTTGGAGGGCAAGATTACCTCCTTCTGAATCAGTGGACCAGGCAGAAAATAAATTTCTCTCTTATGTAGATGGATTTTCTCTTTATCATTGGTCTTCAGCATTTGAAATTTTTTTTCCTAGGTTTTTTAGGAAAGGAATTTTTTTTTCCTACGTAGGATTCCTTAGTCTATTTGGCTTGTGGTTTAATGTATTATTTTATTTTTAGAAATTTCTCACCATGATCTTTTTTTTTTTTTAAGATTTTATTTATTTATTTGAGAAAGAGAGTGAGCAAGAGAGAGCACAAGCCAGGGGAGGGGCAGAGGGAAAAGGAGAAGCAGACTCCCTGCTGAGCAGGGAGCCCAGTGCAGGGTTCCGTCCCAGGACCCTGGGATTATGACCTGAGCCAAAGGCAGAGGCTTAATGGACTGAGGCACCCAGGCACCCCTCACCATGATCTTTTTAAAACATTTCTTCTGTCTCATTCTCTCTCTTCCTTATGAAGCTCTAATTGCGATAGTGTCTCATTTCATGTTATTTCACAGCTCATAAGTAATCTTTTCTGTTTGTATTTAAGTTTGTGCTATTTCTATTGACCTGTACTCAAATTTACTGATTTTTATTTATTTTTTTAAAGATTATTTGTTTATTTATTTGACACAGAGAGAGAGATCACAAGTAGGCAGAGAGGCAGACAGAGGGGGAGAGGGAAGCAGGCTCCCCGCCAAGCAGAGAGCCCGATGCAGGGCTCGATCCCAGGACCCTGAGCCAAAGGCAGAGGCCGAACCCACCGAGCCACGAAGGCTCCCCTCAAATTCACTGATTTTTAAAAGCTACATAGTCTACTGATGAGACCAGTGAAGATATTATTCATCTCTGTTACAGTACTTTTTATTTTCAACATTTTCATCGGATTCTTTCTTGTAGTTTGCATCTTATTTTTTGGCCGAAAAATATCTACCTGATCATTCATGTTTATCTACTTTACCCATAATAGTTTTTTTGTATGTATTGATCATAATCATTTGAAATTCTCTGCTCAATAGTTCCAATAACTGTATCAACTCTGAGTCTAGTTCTGTTGGCTCTTTGTCGCTTAACAATTATTTTCCTTGACACTTTGTGTATCTCTAATTTGCTACTAAATTCTAGAAGTCATGGCTGGAACAGTATAGAATTAGGTGAATAGTGTTAAAGCCTATAAATGGCTTGGCATTTCTACTCTATTCTTAATGTAGGTAGTTAAATTATTCTCTTCAGGAGATATTCTGAGATCGGGCTTTTCTGTGGTTGTGGTCGTCTTCACTGAACCATTAGCTTCGGATTCTTCCGCTGTTAACCACGTGCTTAGAGCAAGCATTTCTCTGCCTTCCTCAGACTGTGGCCTTTCCTCTGTGTCTGGATGTTTGTGCATTCTCTTACTTCTCCCCAGAGATACATTGCTTTGCTTTTTATTCTTTGATTGCTCGTCTCTACTGGAAGACAGGGCAAAGGAGGGTCTCTGTTTTCTGCTGTAATCCCAGTCGTAGGCAGGCTGTGTGTCTTGGGTTTCAGAGATGGGGCTATGTCAGTATTGAAGCCACCTGTATCTTGAGCTATTCTTATGTGGGAGTTTCCTGCCCCCCCCCTTATCTGAAGTAGGAGGACATCAATAACATTTGATATAGAATCCGTGGTCCAGCATTGTTTCCTGCTTCTCTTCCAGGAATATATTAAAATTTTTTACCCTTTTCCCACTGCAAAGGGTCTTCATTTGTATTCTGTCCCTTACGTGACAAGGCTTTTGTTTTGTAGGGGAGAACCCTCTGGACAGGACTTTGTTCCTTTCCTTGTAGCTTTGGCGGCTTCTCTCTTTCAGGGCTGTACCATGAAGGGAGGCTTTATCTAGCCTCCTGCTCAATCCCTAATCTCTTCAGAATACCCATTAGAGTTCTGTGCACTAGAGCTAGTTCTAACTCCTCTTATATCTGCAGACCCAAGGGCCTCTATACTTGCACACTATTTGGCTTCTATAAATTAGTTAACAATCTTAGAGGAGTTGTTATTTATTCGCTTCTATGGTTCCTGTGTCTTTAACTTCTGAGCTCTGCCAAAGGTGAGTCCACCTTCCGTTGTTCCTTTGGGCATCTATCTCTTCTTAGATTTTGGGCTATTTAGTTTCTCTGGGTCTTCAGCTCTCTGGAGATTGAGAAAAGGTTTGTACAGGGCTTGTTTATGCAAAAATCAATTGGAAAACAATTTGCTTGACCTTGAGTTTCTTATTTTGGAAAAAATAACAAAACTCAGGTGGTTAATGATTGTTTGGTGTCTAGACATAAAATCAAAAATCATTTATGTCAAATAAAATTCAAAGTTTTTTTTTTTCCTTTGGATATTTTTTAATGTATGATCTGTCTTTTCTTATTCTTGAATCACATAGTGAATATTTTCTTGTTATTGACTTAAATTTTACAATATTCTTTAAATTAATGCTACTCTTGTGTTTGGAAAGGAGAGTAATCAAATAGTTAGTAAATAAAAAATTTAAATTCATAATTCAAGAAGTGCTATGTACTCTCAGCTAACAAGCAGAGAAGTACACATAGTTCTTTTTTTTCTCACCACAGACATTAGGATCTATAGATTTATTAATGGAAATATTTACTTATTTGGAAAATTGTGACTTAGATTTATTTTTTTCTGAACGTAAGATAAGAAAGTGAAGTTGATAATTGATGGTTTTGTTTCTTGACTGAATGACATCATTCATTACATAATGTTCTTTGAGCCCAAAGAACTAGTTATACACCCTAACTACTATCATTTTGTCTTTTAAATATTTTGTTTGGAATATGATGTTCAATTATTCAAATACAGTTTGTATTTTTACTTGATATTTCTGGCAACTTCATGGCCCCATGCAGTATTGGTGTGATTAATCTGTCATTGCTTCATAATATTAAGTTGCAACCAGCCATGCAGTAATGTCTTAATGATTTGAAATGTGTACCTTTATTTGTCTTTGTGTCTTTTTTTTTTAAAGATTTTATTCATTTATTTGACAGAGAGAGATCACAAGTAGATAGAGAGGCAGGCAGAGAGAGAGATAGAGAGAGAGGGAAGCAGGCTCCCTGGTGAGCAGAGAGCCCGATGTGGGACTCGATCCCAGGACCCCGAGATCATGACCCGAGTCGAAGGCAGCGGCTTAACCCACTGAGCCACCCAGGCGCCCCTGTCTTTGTGTCTTTTTTTGGGAGATTTTGGAATATGTTTTTTCTTAGAGAGTGCAATTAAGCAATATCTTAAAAAAATCCACCTGGAATATCTTAGACTCCCTTAGGGATCAAATAAATCAGCAAATCTTTAGGTGAATAGTGGAAACAAGAGACAAGAGTATTTTTAAATCCTGATTTAAAATTTTTACCTTGATTAATGGAGAAGATTTCACCAAATGCAATACTTCAATTCTGAAACTTTACATACTGAAACAAACAAACAAACAAACATATTTAGGCCGCCATCTGAACGATTGACTTGAGAGTTAAGAAAATCATCATCAGTTTGCTATGCTTGACATAATAATGTTGCTCATTTCTTTATAAATATAGTTCTTGTTGACATTTGTGGTTAATGAGCAGTCAACAACCTAGGAACCATTGCATGGTGAACCTTGGGCTGTCCTTCAACAGCATCACAGAAGGCATGAAAACACAGTTGCAGGCCAGAAAATGAAACTACTCTAGTCCAGCAGGAGACTACATCACCTACAGAAATAAGCTGTTTGGTTAGAGGAGGGAGCTAATTAAGGAAATAATTAAGCATACCTTCACATGTGATTAACTCATGTATTAAAAGTAAAGTATGTTGTCTCTGAGATGATATCTGAGCCTTTTACGTAACTTTGATGAACCTTCACTGTGACTTGTCTGTTGAACTGGAAAGGTGATCTAGGAGGAGCTGTAGACTTTAGACTGAGGGAGAGAGGGGAGATTTGCTTGGGTAACAGATGGTGACAAAAGGGGAGAGAGAAAAAGGAGAATGTGGAAGACAGCCCTATGAATTTTTCAGAGTGGTCACCCAGCCCTTGGCCAGTACTCTGGACTTGTGTCAGGTCAGAGAGAGAGAGACACACACACACACACAGACCATATTAGAGGATCTTGGGTCATCGGGCAGATGCAAAAATGCTGTAAGGATAGTGCATTCCTCAACCATCACAGCACATAATCCATGGGACCTCATGTTCTCTCAGAAAGATGCTGCTCCTTTCCACTCATGCAAGGAGTATCTGTGAAGCTTTTCAGAGCATAAAAGCAGGAGACTAGGAAAAAACTCTGCTGAGATACTCCCGAGGGTTCTAGAATAACTCAGTGAAACCTTACAGTAGAACAGACTAGAGAATGTCCATTATGTTAATGAGGCTACTTCAGGTGGAATTTGAGTTATTAGTGTTACCCATTGGAGAAAGTCTTAAGGCCTACTTATCCATTAGATTTTTTTTTTTTTTTTTTTTTTTTTAAGCAAGGGAGTGGCAGGGGAATGGCAGAAGGAGAGGGAGAGAAAGAATCTTAAGCATTCTCCACATCCAGTGCGGAGCCCGATCTCAACCCTGAGATCATGACCTGAGCTGAAATCAAGGGCTGGATGCTTAACTAACTGGCAGTGCCCCTCCGTCAGATTTGATCTCTGCTATCACTTCCTCAGAGAAGCCTTTTCAGAATTCCCAGCCTACATGGGGTCTCCTATGGACATTCTCAGTGTCATTTCGTTTCTTGATATTTTACCAGAGTTTGATTAATAATTTTTATGAATATTATTCCCTCCATTAAACTGTAAGTTCCAAGAGGGAAGAGACTGCAAGCTTGGAGCATAGGAGATGCTCAGTATTTCTTATATAAACAAATGAGGGAATGAATGAGTGAATGACATTTTTTGCTTAAGCAAGTCCATGTAAAATTCATTGTTTTTGAACTTAATATTAATTAGTGTTTGGAAAACCTGTTAGAAACTTTGGGCATTTCTCCTCTGATAGATTTTTATGTTTCTGGACCCATGCTCATTGTGGAGAAAGGCTTCATTCAGCCCCCGCTGAGGAAATCATAGTCTGATTACAGTAAGACAAAGTAACTGGTAGAAACAGTAAGAACATTCAATCAACAGATTAATTTGAATAACTGATGCCAGATAGCCAGTTGGTTTGATTTTTACCCCTCACTGAATTGACTTAATTAACATCTTGTTTTCATACAGCGTAGCTATCTCTGTGTTTATTGACACACAAAATTATCATTTACAGTAAGCAAATGATCTCCCCTGAGAATTGGAGTTAGGCTGCCCTGTTACTCTATGTACTTTTGATTAGAATTTTAAAGTTTTTTATATGATGTGACGTCATGATTTTGCTCTTCTTGGTGTACGCTAAAATTTTTATCAGTTGAAACACAAACTGAACGTAGAATATCTTGTTTCTGATTTTAACACATACATATGTTTTATAATGAGCTTTGATAATTTTTTTAAATTTTATTTATATATTTGACAGAATGAAAGAGTGTGTGAGCACAAGCCAGGGAAGTGGCAGGCACAGGGAGAAGCAGGCTTCCTGCTGAGCAAGGAGCCTGATGTGGGGGCTTGATCCCAGGACCCCGGGATCATGACCTGAGTTGAAGGTCGATGCTTAATCGACTGAGCCACCCAAAGCGACTGAGCTTTGATAATTTTGAATACCAGAAGAATTCATAAGTAGACAATGATGAGGTATGAAGAATTAATTCTCTTGGTTTCTGATGGGTTTATAAAACTTGATGCAACAAGCTACTCATATCTATGAAATCATACTATAGATGACATTACTTTTCTCAATATTACTTTTTATTGATCTTTTTACACTTCTTTTGGTTAGAATTAATATTTGAAAATAATTTCAATAACAATATGGGTCTTACTTCACAAGAAGTATAATAACGGTGGACTTAGGTTACCTTATTCATCCTCTGATGATACTTTTGAATAGTATTTCGTGTGATTGATTTCTAAGCTGTGGTGTTTAAAAATAACAGGGAATCCTGTTCATCTCAAATCATAAATGAGTCTTAGGCAGCATAAGGCAGATAATATAAATGAAGGCAGTCAGCTAGATGTGACAAACAGAACACTGTATTTTAAAATAAAGCCCTTGTTACTTGGATCCAGGAGAAATGTAGGATGCAAAGACCTTCAGGCTTTGCCCTTCTGACCCCCTCCCTTTTTCTTTTTTTTAAATGTGCAGTTAAGAAGTAGATCTTAGGGGTGCCTGGGAGGCTCAGTGGGTTAAAGCCTCTGCCTTCGTCTCAGGTCATGATCCCAGGGTCCTGGGATCGAGCCCTACATCGGGCTATCTGCTCTGCAGGGAGCCTGCTGCTCTCTCTCTCTCTCTGCCTGCCTCTCTGCCTACCTCTCTGCCTACTTGTGATCTCTGTCAAATAAATAAATAAAATCTTAAAAAAAAAGATCTTATTTATTTATTTTTATTTTCATACCTTAAAATCAGATAGATCAATGTGCAAATTCTGGTTCTGCTGCCTAAAGCATTTATCTCAAAGACCATCAAACTCTAAGCATTCGGTAAATAATAGCTGTGAATAGTAAAACTAGCACAACAGCTGTCCAGGAAAAAACTAGAAGAAAAAGTGTAAGCTGGATGGAACTCCAGCTTCTGCATTGCTCAAGATTTTTTAAAGCAAAATGTCTAATTATATACCCTGACCTGAGTGTGAGTATATATGTGTCCATGTATACATTAGAAAATTAGAGAAAAGAGAGTTACTTGAATTTCTAGATAGATATAGATCAGGATAGGGTGACAGCTGAAAGAGTAATGACAAAGAAGCACGTGTTCTGCTAATTCTGCAGACATCCTACTTTAGAAATGAAGTGCTTGCTTATACCGCTCCATCGAAATGCATTTTTGCTCATGTTTGGCCCCTTGAAGGGTCTTTCTGAGTGACTGAGACTAATCTGATGAGGTAAGGCCTTAATGGAATGTGATTGCTTCACATGTGATCTCTTCCACGTGATTTTGTATTTAGCACAGGACTTCAACACCTTTACCTGGTGGAGTGTCTACTACGATTAGGACGACCAGACACAGGGACTCACCTGCGAGGACACAACAGTCAATGTCTGTGGGTAGACTTGAGAATTTCAGGTACAGGCAAGGCCAGGGCCAAAACTTCTCCTTTTTAAGAAGGAAGACATTTCAATCCCCTTCAAATCTACATATGGGTAGGGTTTATTAGTTAGAACTCTATCTATTCTAGGTTGTATGCATTATATGAAAAGAGATTAATAATTTGAATTTTTAACCAGTTGTTTTTAACCAGTTGTGTTGCAATTACATATACAGATGAATAGAAGACAAAAAAAAGGGGGGGGATTAATGAGTTGATTTCTCTTTTTTAGCTCCAATTTATGCTGGCTTGTTGTGTTTTCTCTGATCACATCAGTATAATCTTACAACAAAGATCCTATCTGCTTTAACAAGGAGGATTTTGGAATCATTTTTAATTGCAGGACTTTGCCTTTGACAGAATTCCCCAAGATTTTTGGGTGGATGACCTCACCGATTAACCCTCTGTGGTGTATACATTTTTTCTTTTCTTCTGCTCCAGCTTGTCCCCTGCTCCTAAGGCCTAATACAGCTATGAAACTCTGCTCCACTATTTGTCCTAGTGGCCTGCATCTCACTGGGACCATTTCTTCTGTTGTGCACTGAACTGCTTAATTGGGTACTTGAGTCACCTCCGTGCCCAGCTGCTGCCTTCTCTGGGCACAGTATCTTTGACAGGCACTGCTCACATCCTCACTCATGAGTTGGGGCTTTGGGAGTTCTGTGGTGTTACCATGCTCTTTGGAGTTGTCCGACCCTGGCGTGGGATTACATTCTCAGTGGAGATGAGTAGATCACCTCTCTCTTGGCTGTTCTACTTTGTGCTCCAAAATTTCACAGTTTTAGATGCAATCATCCTCTCAAATTTTGGTTATGGAGCCTCTTCTCCTTGAGCCCAGATGAGGTTTAACAGAGGATATAAACTCAAGTGAGGTATCATGTCTTGGTTAGAACAGACAATCTTTCTAACAACAGAGGTTTACTTGGACGACCTCTGTGTACCTGACTTCTCTTTCTTTAGGAAGTGTTCTCTTCTCTGGAGTCTGTCTGTTATCCTCTGTGGACTGCCAGACACAACCACACTTGGGCAGGGACACAATAGGCAGGTCAGCTGGGTTGACGCCCATCTTCCTTTCTGTTTTTTTTTGATACCAGCACTGGGTCTCTGTGCTTAGGTGTTCTAATTGCAATTGTGTGAACATAGAAAACTTGCCAGAGTATGGCTCCAAAAAAGGCTTTTTCTTCCATTTATCAAGATCCATAAAACTTATTTTCAGATAGACAAATGACCAGCAAAATGAAATTATCTGCCTAAAAGGCATGCAGCCCAAGAGCAGGCATAGAAATTTAATGGAGAGAATAAAAGACCCAAAGGAGTCATTTTTATTTCTTCCATCCATGAGTCAAAATAGAATCTGAACACCATCTGAAATCTTATGTCTTAGCTGCTAAAACAAAGCAAAACAGGACAAACCTCACTACTGTTGTGTGATACAGTATTGATTGCCTATGAAATAACCATTCTGTCTTCATCCATGTGACAGAACCTCCATATGTTTCAGTGGCAGTAAGACCAACACCAAGGAATACAATGCTTTCAGTTAATCATGCCTCTTCTATCTCCTTTTGGCAATGACTGGCCTAGGAATAGGCATATGACTCAGTCTGACTAGGAGGATAAAAGGGAAATACTCTTCTGGGAAGTTTCTTTTCTTCTTTATCAAAGAGAGGATGCATACGAGGAAGGCCCACTCAGTGCTTTGGCAGTGTTCATGCTTTCTGTGTGTAGAAGTGGGCATTTTAGGATCAAGTACTTAAAGCCATAGAAGCCATCTTGGGATTAGGTGGAATTAACCTTACATAGCAGAGGCAATAAGATTCAGTGGTCAGACTCATAAAGCTGCTGAATGAACTCCCAAACTACAGACCTTCAGATTTCATTTTAAATAAACAGGAAATATTCTTATGGGTTAAGTCACGGGTTGGCAAATAACAACCTGTAGGCCAAATCCAGTGCACTACTTGTTTTTTAAAGTTTTATTGGAACACAGTTATCATGCTCATTTACATATTGTCTATGGCTCCTTTCATTACAATAGAAGAACAGAGTCACAGAGCCCATATGGACCGCAAAGCTTAAAATATTTACTAGTCCCCTCTTTACATACAAAGTATGCCAGCCTAGGCTGAGCCAGCATTAGCAGAATTTTCTATTATCATCACATCAATGGATCTGAAGGGATCATCTTAACTCTAAAATATCGACATTTGTTAGCCTAATGACGTCATTTTACATTTATATACCTGTTATACCTTGACAAACTTTTCTTTAAATGAAAACCAGATTTTAAAAAGGAAAGATAAAGTATTTAGGAGCTTATGCCTATGTTTTAATTCATCCTTAAACTCCAGCCAATGTTTTGCTCTGAGATGAAATCATCCTCTTAATTGTACCTAGAAAGATTTAAAATAACTTGATTTTTCTTTCCAAATGAGATGTTTAATGGAAATGTTTTAAGGGCCCAAGCTCCTGAGTGAAACACTATTGTCACAGCTATTTCCAAATGACATTTATGCAGACTATGTAAAATGTTCAGAGTCATTAAAGAGCATCCGATGGCCACCCATTTATCCTTCCTCAATCATGTGACAAAAGACCTAATCACCATCAAGTCCTACTTTCCAAAAAAAATTGCCTTTTTAGCAGACTGCCCTGAAGCTTCAATAAGTCAGATGGCAGCATATACCCTTAAAAGGACTTAACACCAATTTCTATACTTGTGAACTTAAGAATGGTAAAGTGGAATGAGCCTGTGATGTTTCCTGGGGATATTCTTTCGTATGAAGATAATTAACGAGAGCTCAATGGCTTCCTCCTGTTTTCTAGTGTATGACATAAACATACATTTAAAATTAACAATAGTAATGTCTCAGTTGGACTGCAGAATGGGGACGTGGCTATCTTTTCCTCTCCTGTAATTGTAGAGGGTGGAGTGTAGACAGCGTGATGGGCTGCGCTCTCCATATATATCCTCCCTCTGCTAATCTCACTTCTACTCTTATGATTAAACTGTATTGAAAGATTTTTTCCATGATTCAGGAAGATTGTTTTTTAATATTTATTTTAATATGAAAGAAGGATATGCTCATTCATCATCAGAAATGTTGTTAAAACAGCACTTCTTATCAACCATTGATGATGAATGGGAAGATCTTTTCTTAGTACAGGAGACAATATTACACAAATCTTTTTTAGTCCTGCCACAAATCTCTCTTAATAAAATTCAGCTCATCAACTTGCAGAATAAGAATGTGTCTTCAGTCATAAAAGGTATAGTGACAATAGGAGATGTTTCAAAAATCTTTTTTTCCTCTCTAACTGTGCTTAGGCTTATGAGCAGATAACAGGCACAGCTGAAGTCCCATTTGTTTTTAGCAGAGAAGAATTTAGGATGATAAAGTTTGTTTTGAGTGGATAGCCTGTAATCTTGTCATAAGTCTCTGATATTTATTTGCTATCAATTGAATGTGGGAATAGCTGTAGATATTGGGAGAAGTTACAGTGGAAAAGCAACCAACAAACAACATTGTTTTAGCAGCTAGAGTAAACACGTGTTAAATAAAAGATAGAGCTGTATCCACTGGAATGGCGATGTTCATGACCTGTTCAGCCGTGACTGAGAACCTGTTGTATGCTGGGTTCTGATAGACTACAAGGTATGGCTCCATACAGAGCAATGTTCCTTCTATCATGGAACTAACATTTAACTGGTCCCAGAGGTCTTCCATTTGTCAGTTGAGAACATAGCCAGTCAACACAGTCATACTGTCAAGCATCCAATAATTATAGTTTGGCAAAATTATGCCTTTTTATTTTATTTTACTTATTTTTTAAAAAGATTTTATTTATTTGACAGACAGAGATCACAAGTAGGCAGAGAGGCAGGCAGAGAGAGAGGAGGAAGCAGGCTCCCCGCTGAGCAGAGAGCCCGATGCGGGACTCGATCCCAGCCGAAGGCAGAGGCTTTAACCCACTGAGCAACCCAGGGGCCCCACCTTTTTATTTTTATTAAATGAATTATTCCTTCATCTGCAGGAAAAAAATGATGAGGCCCAAATTTGAATTGGTACTGTAGTCTGAGTAATTTCACTGGTGGTTGGGTCATCCTAAAACTGATCTTGAGACTTAAAAAGCATTAGTACTCAGGAATCAATTCTGTTTCAGAGCCTTTCAACATACCAGGAAGTCAGTTCTGTGTCATTCATTCCACTGATGTCCCAGTCTTGTCACTTTGTGTGTAGCTGGCAGATCGGCAGAGCAAAGTTAATACATGAGGCAGATGGACAGTAAGTAAGAATGGTCATCACAGCACTGAGCCACACAGCTTTCCAGCCCACCAACACTGGCCTCAGGAAAACTGTGTCCTTTCAGGGATCTCTTCAGAGTTCAGAGTCACAGACTGAAAAACTCAGACCGTCTTTCTCCCAGCAAAGTAAAAATGCTTGAAAGTAAGAAAAGTAGAATATTTGAATGTTGTTGGACTTGCAGAGGAAATTCAGGCAGATCTTCTTGTCTTCAGAGTCAATGCATGAAATCCTTTGAGGCTTAGGGTCGGGATGGGAATCTTCCTTCTAGGTATCCATTATCTTCTACCTGATCTCTACTTTCTACAGTGCCATTTGGTTGGGTGTAATTGTTGCCTAGAATCTCCACAGTTGCTGCATTTCTTATTCTTGTAATCAGGAAATAATGTAGGTTTAAAATAAAGACTGTAATGAAACTTCTTTTGAGGTAGGAGTCCAATTGGATAGGCTATCAAGTTCCTTCCCATAGGTGTACAATCTCTGTAACGGAAAGGAAGGAAAAAACCCAAAGGATATATTGAACACAAATAATTAAATAAATAACTGTAAAAAGGTATGACATTAACTTTACATTGTCATGATTTGCTTTTAAAACTTTTAGAATATTTATGACGGATTTCTGTTTATGTGAATAAGCTGTATGTAGTTTGTGTTGTGAGTGATAACAGAAAGTCCACCTGTATTCATATGACAGCATATGAAAATGTGAGGTAATATTAATCACAATGTGATATTAGCCATAGTTTATTACTTAAAATTTGAACCAAGTAGTTACATCATCCAGGTATAAATATTGGCCTGTAAATCCATCTAGTTAATTCAAGTTTTCTCAAACCTAGCACTTTTGACATGTTGGATCATATTATCCTTTTTTAAAATTAATATTTTATATATTTGACAGAACAAGAGAAGAGCACAAGCAGGGGAGCAGGAGGCGGAGGGAGAATTATTACTAATAAAATGATCACCATGACATAGATACTGCAAGGGTGCAGTAAATTTAATTATAGAATTGTGTACCAAAATATAAAGGTAATTGTTTCACCGTCTTCTGCACTGATTAGTAGACATGGAGACTACTGTGTAGGGTCCTGGAAAATTGAATTTTTAGTACATTTTTGGCAAATATAGAGTGATTTCAGGAGAAGAATACCAAGTTAAAGAAAATTCTTGAACCCTTGTCTAAAGACGTCAGATGGGAGATGAATGTGAACCAGGAGATGGCCATTTATTTACTTGTTTATGTTTAAGACTCAATTATTTATTAAAGAGAGAGTGAGAGCACGAGCACAGAAGGGGCGGGGCAGTGAGAGAGGGAGAGAGATACTCAAGCAGACCCTCACTGAGCCCGGAGCCTGACTCAGGACTCAATGTCACCACCCTGAGATCATGACCTGAGCCAAAAACCTAGAGTCAGACATTTCATCAACTGAACCCCTCAGGTGCTGTTTAGGAGATGACTACTTAGATAAAAATAGATTTAAAGTTAGAATATAACAATTTCTGTCAATAATTTGAGATTTACTTGTTAAAGAGTGAGTTTACCTGCATTGTTTTTCTCCAGAAAGTGGACAATTGGAGAAAAAGTGGACAGTTGGATGGTGTTGGATGGTGTTATGAGGTAGGACCAATCCATTTCACTCAGCCAGCCTGATTCCTCATATTTCAGGTCTCAGTTTCAATGTCATTTTAAAAAACCTTCTCCTGGGTTCCTTTATTTAAATTAGATTCTCCAATATAATCTCTTGTAGCACACTACCTTTTACTTCATAAGGGTTATCATTATATGCAATGAAATATTTGTTTGGATGATGATTTAACATTTTTTGATCCACCTGAATGTAAACCCTAAGAAAGCAGGTAGTCTGTCTCCTTTGGTTACCACTATAACATCAACATTCACATAGGGTTTGGCACTTAGTGCAGGTTCAAAATATATTCAGTTAGTAAATGGGTAACATAAATGATGTGTTTAAAACAAGTTCTTTGATAATAAAATAATATGCTGGCATAAGGGTGCTTTCACAGTTGTTATGACCATTTTGCATCATATTCCTGAGATGCGAATACATTGTGCGTTGGAGCTGGCTCATACCGACTCATAAGAGCCAATTGTGTGAACCTCTTCCAAACTCCAAATTCAGTGATGTCAGGAAAGTAGTCTGTAATTGGTGATGGTAGAAATACTGACCACTAAAAATATGCAAAAACCACAAACCAGGGATTTTTTTCTTTAAAGAGCTAGTTGTTAAACATTTATCAGCATAACATTGACACTGAAAATATTTCTGGACCAGGAAGAAAGTTAGAAAAAGGAGTTTCTCATTGCTCTTTCTACTCTGAGTCTCTGCTTCTACAAAAGTAGTGATTCAACTTCAGAAAGTGAAGGACTAAGTTGTTTGGAACAAAGTTGCTTCTAAGTACAATCAGGAAAACTGAACATAGTATTTAAAGATATATGTTTTAAAGGCAGCAGAATGATACCAAGGTAGTGAATATTTATGGGCAAATGACCCTAGAAAGTAAGGAAGCCAAGAGAGATGAATTGGCATTTGGTGCTAGTTTTCCTCTCAAGACAATTACTAATTCCAACTTTTAGTTGAGAAATTCAGAGGCTAAACAGAGACTCTACAGGATGGGAAGTATGAAAATGGATGTGGAGACCTTACCAAAAACAGAGATGCTTGTTCAATGCCAAGATTTTCATTGGTAAATAAGAATAAATGAACCGGAAATAGAACGGCCTTAATGAAAACTCAAGTCCACCTCAGAATCATCTCAATCCTTAATCAGACTAAGGTGATCTGCTCTGAATTTAGCTAGCTGTCTGCCTACAACAAAAGTTAATTCTTTTTGGACAAAATGGTAGAGGGTGAGAGGGAGAATTATTTCACCAACATAATCTATATTTATTTGTAAAACATCTCAGATAGACCTTTTTCTATATAAAAGATTTGTCTCTTAAATTGAAAGTCACCTAGCTCAGACTGGGCACCAGATATCACATTCTTTATTACTTTTCACTTGGAATAAGTGGGTCAAAAAAAATCCAAAACTGGAAATAAAAGCAAAATACCTGGAACCTTGAGTACAGAGATTTTATGTGGTCAATGAAGTCAAGAATCATTTGCTTTAAAAACCAGCTTGCAAGAAAAAAAAATATGGTAAATTTAAAGCAAAATTTGTTGGCAGTTTGATTAAGTATAAATAAACTGTACATTCCAATTAAAAAACTGACTGTCACATTGAATATAAATGCCGAATAACTTCTACCTAAAGGGTGTTTATAAAAGGTATAGTGTAATAGAAGGATACAGAAAGTTTCAAAGTAAAATGATGGAGAAAATTACTGTAACTAAACTAAACTAAAATAGATATTAAGTTTAAAAATGCAAATAGAGTTGGGGTTCCTGGGTGGCTCAGTCAGTTAGGTGTCTGCTTGACCATCATGATCCCATTGTTCTGGGATCAAGCCTTGTGTCAGGCTGCAAGCTCAGTGGGGAGACAGCCTCTCCCTCTGCTTGTGCGCACATTCTCTTTTTTCTTTTCTTTCTCTCTCTCTCTCAATCTGTCAAACAAATAAAAAAAAATTTAAAGATTTTATTTATTTATTTGACAGAGACACAGCTAGAGAGGGAACACAAGCAGGGAGAGTGGGGGAGGGAGAAGCTGGCTTCCCATTGAGCAGGGAGCACGATGCGTGCTTGATCCCAGGACCCTGGGATCATGACCTGAGCTGAAGTCAGACGGCTTAACAACTGAGCCACCAGGAGCCCCTAAATAAAATCTTAAAAACAAAAAACAAAAAACAAAAAACCACATACAAATAGAGACACACATTGCACAATGATAAAATATTTAATTTGCCAGGGAGATATCACTCAAAAGTTATATGCACTTAATAAAAGATAGTATGAAAACATAAAATGAAATGACAGAACTAAAATAATTATGCAAACTGCACAAGTATACTGGAAATTTTAAGTAGAAAAGAAAAACATTGGAAGAGATCATTAAAGACAAAAGTTGGTTCTTCAGAAAGATAAATTAAATTGATATTAAAATAATTGATAAACCCTGGTGATGCAGGTCATGAAAAAATGAGAGAAGACACAACTAATATGGGTAAATAAAAAAGTGGCATTATTATAGATCCTACGGACATCACAGAGATAAACAGAGAGATTTCTTCCAAACTTAATTTATGAAGGAGCATTATATATAGCCAAAAAAAAGCTGACAAGTACATTTATAAGAAAAACTTAAAAGCCGAAATCTTTAATGAACATTTTACAGAAATTCTAAACCAAATAGAGCAATATATAAAAAGGACAATACAGTAGAAACGTGTCTATTTTAGTAGTGAAGTTTAGTTGAACATTTAGAAATCAATCAACATAAATTACCATATTAATAGAATAGAGGAGAGAAAAATAACCATAGTAAAGTCAGTTTTGTTAATCAAACACTACAAATAACTTACATGTTCATCAAGAATAGCATGGATACATAGATTGTACTAAAATCATATAATGTAACATGAACAGCAAGAAAATTAATGAATCACTGCAACAAAAATATCCGATGGGATAATCTCAAAAATATAGTATCAAGCAAAAGAAACCAGATACTTCCGTATGACTCTGTTTATATAAAGTCCGAAAACAGACAGTATTAATCCACGCTATTCAAGATAGTATTGGCAGTTAAGGGTCTCCTATGGAATTTTAATGTTTCATTTATTTTGGGGGATGTGGTAACATAGATGTCACATTTTGTGATAGTTCATTGAACTATGCATTATAATTTGTGCATTTTCATCTATAAATGTTACTCCTCAGTAAAATATTTTCTTTTAAAAAATGACCGCATCATAGACTCGTTTACTTCTCACTTGATTTTGATACATACAGCCTTTCACTGATAAACATTTTCTTTTCTCTTTCTTTCTTTCTTTTTTTTTTTGTTACCAGTTTAATTTCTGTTACTGGCTTCATCTAATATATCAGTATAAATGGCTAAACTGGCTAATGTAGGGAGGCTTGACTTTAGGGGTAATATTACAGCTGTTCTAAGTGACTAAATGTTTTTTAAAAAGATTTATTTATTTATGAGAGAGAGAGAGAGAAAGAGAAGTGGAGGAGGAATGAGGGTGGGGAGTAGGGCGGGAGAATCCCCAGCAGACTCCTGCTGAGTACGGAGTCCAACGGGCAGGGCTTGGTATCCTGACCCTGAGATCATGACCTGAGCTGAAATCAAGAGCCTGATGCTTAACCAACTGAGCCATCCAGGGACCCCACTGACTAAACTTCTTTTAAACAAAAAAAATATGCCATAGCAATTCAAGGCATATATAGGAAAGATTGATATACCTTATAGGGATGCAAAATTATTAATAATTTAAAGAAATAATACAATAAATACCAATTTTAGGAACAGGGCATTTGTTACTGAAAGTTACTTCTCCATCCTTATAGAAATTCTGTTATTTATGATAATCCTAGAGCAAAATTTACATAACTAAATATCTGTGAATTCAGTGTTGATTTCTGAGTAAAGGATCATTAATTGCTTCTCAGGAGGTGTCCCCGTTTCTAAGCCATGAGCACTTGATAAGCAAATCAGGTTGTGCAAATTTGGGCGGTCACCACCAGTGTTACTGGAGCACTCCAGTGCTCCATTTTTTTGGAAATTTTTACATATTCTTATAATACCAGCACCTACAGATCTTTCTTCCAAGAACTGTGTGCTAGAAGGGACTTTCCGTCAAAGAGATTTCTGGTGTGTGTGTGTGTGCGTTTCTCCTTTGCTCTGTTTTTTACACCAGCAGAGCTGGGGACCCAAGAGTTGACAGTTAAGAACAGCAGCAATAAGATAGAGAGGTCAAGTGTTTTTTCCTTTCAAGTAATAGGATAAATTATTCCTCTTCATGAAAATGACACTTTCTTTTTTCTCCTTCTTTTTTGTTTTCTGTTTTTTTTTTTTTTTTTTGGTAAAACACAGGCTAATCTTTATTTTATTTTATTTTAAAGATTTTATTTATTTATTTGACAGACAGAGATCATAGGTAGGCAGAGAGGCAGGCAGAGAGAGAGGAGGAAGCAGGCTCGCCGCTGAGCAGAGAGCCCGATGCGGGGCTTGATCCCAGGACTCTGGGATCATGACCTGAGCCGAAGGCAGAGGCTTTAACCCACTGAGCCACCCAGGCGCCCCCTAATCTTATTTTAACAGAGAGCAGCAGGTATTGTTCCAGAATTTCCAAATTCTTTATTGATTTCACCAAAAGACAATTGTTGCGAGCTGCTCAGTGGATTGAGCTCAGTTCACACCTCCACACACAAAGTGATAATCAAGACATCCCTCCAAAGCTATCTGGGTGACATGGCAGCAACAGACTCTCCCTGCTTACCAGAGGGAAGTCCTTTCTAGGTCACAAGCAGGAGACAGGCGTTTATTAGTTTGGGCTTTCAGATAATCTTTTCACTGCCTGAAAATCCCATTAAAGAGTACAGTAGTCATTTCAGCTTTGTGACAAGACAAAGGGGCACCTGTCTGCAAAAGAGCGTGATTTCAAGATGTCCGATCACTTGATTTTATGAGAAATGACTTCCAGAGGAAAGGCACGCATTCTTCACAGAGGGAAGAAAGCACTTTGAACTTTTAAAGCAACGGCTCCCTTCAAGCCATCTAGCATTGCTGACAATTATTTCCTGTTTGCCAGAGTACTACAATCATAGTTTATGATATTTTGAAAGCATAAAGCTAGGATTGAAACCTTTGAGGCGGAAACGTCAGCCTCCATCAGCAGGGTGCATGCTGTAATTTACCTCGTTTTTCACACACGTGGTTTTGGGAACTGGCTCCAGAGGAGGCTTTGACACTGTTAATCGATCTGGCTAACATGATTGAGCTTTCTCTTCCTGCTCTACATTCACCTTCTAAAGGTCTAAAATATCTTGAATACAAATTCCGCATTATCTCCATCTAGAGATATTCATAGCAAGTAAAGAAAACTCCTAATGAGAAGATGCTGAGGTCCTACCTACAAACTAGTATTTTTGAAAATAGGTCATTTTTCCTTGTAGTGTGATGTGCTAATCCAGACATGGACTAGTATCCCTGTCCTACACTCAGTGGCTTCCTCCAAAAGGTGAATGTGCCATGTCTCAAGGCTACTTGGGTGATTATGGGAGTGATTATGGGGGATCGTGTTTACAAAGTACCTGCTAGGCTGTAGATGCATAATAAATACTATCCTTTATTTCTGGTAGCCATTATGATTTCGTTAAGCTAGAAAACCCCATCAACAATGCGTTGTATACACAAGAGTGACTATAACCCACACAACTGAAGTTAGACACATAGGATTTTAAATGAGGGAGATCCACCACCCAAAGTTATTATCAAGGTTTATAAGAAATCCAGGGTAAAAGACTCTTTTTAAAATATTTCAGTGAAGGGATGCCTGGGTGGCTCGGTGGGTTAAGCCTCTACCTTTGGCTCAGGTCATGATCTCAGGGTCCTGGGATCGAGCCACATCCCTGCTGAGCAGAGAGCCTGCTTCCCTCTCTCTCTCTGCCTGCCTCTCTGCCTACTTGTGATCTGTCTGTCAAATAAATAAATAAAATCTTAAAAAAAAATTTCAGTGAAAATATGGTCTCTATGGTGTAGAGAAGCAGCTGAAAGACAAATATAGCAGAGGCATGCGAAAACCATGTCCTCTGGAGTTTGAGTCAGTAGATCCGGGCTGGGTTATCTGCTCTCCTGCATAGCAGCTGAGTGATTTCTGGAAAATCATATAAAACTCTCTGAACCTCCTTTACTTTATCCCTTAAAAGGAGATGACACCATCTTGTCTGGCTTTCTCACAGGGCTGTTGTAAGTATGAAATTGGATAGTATGGGTCTGCATAAATATCATCATCTCATGTTTGTAAGCTGCGGTGGAAACCTTCATGCTTCTGCAGCTCTCCTCCCCTTTCCCCAGAACCAACTGCCAAAGCTGCTTCTCTACTCAAGTTCACCTTCAGAAGACTGATTTTCTACGTTGAGACAACCTCTCCCTCCTACTTGTTCCCAACCCAGCTTCCAGGTTTGAGGAAGAACAGCTTCGAGAGGAGAATTTCCAAGAGGGAAGATAACAGAACCAAGTCAATACCATTAAGTTCTACTTTTTACTGGTTACTACATGGTCATCCATGAGAACCTCTATGTTCCCCTTTTGAATGGAGAGTTCCCAAGTCAACTGATGTTCTATTGTTGGTTTCCTTAGCGTAGCTGAAAAAGATTGGCATTTTCAAAAGCAACTTTAAAACATACATTTGCCACACAGAAATGAAATCATTAATAAAACCAAAGTTTTTTCTTTTTCTCCAAAAATGTATCACTCTACTGTGTTGGCTGACCTCATTTCTATATACTAGAAAACGCCAAAGAAAGATCCTGAAGAGATGCTGTGTACCCTTTTGAATAGCAATGGAACAACACTTTATTATAAAATATCACTTTATTGGGGCACCTGGGTGGCTCAGTGGGTTAAAGCCTCTGCCTTCGGCTAGGGTCATGATCTTGGATCATGGTCCTGGGATTGAGCCCCACATCGGGCTCTCTGCTCCGCGGGGAGCCTGCTTCCTCCTCTCTCTCTGCCTGCCTCTCTGCCTAGTTGTGATCTCTGTCTGTCAAATAAATATTAAAAAAATATCACTTTATTTATAAAGTAAGAATTACGGAAATAAGAGGGGTCGCATTCACTTATACTCATAAACCCATTACTTTTTTAAAAAGATCTATTTATTTTTATTTGAGAGAGGGGATGGACAGAGGGAGAGAAAGAGACTCTCAAGCAGACTCCCCACTGAGTGCAGAGCCCAATGCAAAGCCACTAGTCCAGAGTTCCAGGCTCACATTTTTATAGCTTTGTCAGCCTGAAGGGTAATTCTTCTTCATCTCTTCCTCCTGGCTATAGAGGAAGGATTCCAATTGATTGGACTGTGGTTCCATGTTTGAGTCCTAATAATTGTGGCCAGTGCCTGAAGTGCTGTGTCTGGTCTAGCTTGGGTATCATGGCACACCTGCCTCTCAAGAGAGGATGGGCAGGATATGATGACTGATAGCCCCAGTTAGAACCACGACTGGTGTTGGGAACTATTTTTCTCAACACTACTTGTAAATTCTCTGTAACTGAAAGGAGGGGGAGAAAGTGCTGTTATCTGAACACAGGGATATGGACAAGTCAAAATCATAATATCCCCTATAATCTTCTGAATCTGAAATGTTGCAGGCAAGCTCCAATTCCTTGGTTTATGTGAGAACACAATTCTCCTGGTTCTTCTCCTGGTTCTTCTCCTACTACTCCAATATTCCTTCTGGGTAACTTTCCCTGGCTTGCTTTACTCTAAATTTAGGCAATCTCTTACGTTCTATTCTTGGGCCTGTTCTCTTTTCTCCTAAATACTTCTTTCTTAGTATCTTTATCTTTTGTAGCTTAGCAAGTCTCCATACTTAAAGGACCCCCAAATATATCTCTCTCTTTTTTTTCCTACAAAACTTAGACCCATATTTGGATTGTACCATTAATAGTTCAATTAGACATACTCAAAATTAAATTTATATCTTCCCACTCTTTTAACATTTATCTTCTTACCATTTTGCATGTTATACTCAGAACAACAGGAAGGAATAGGCAATTGCTAAAAAGTTTGAAATTTTGATCCATATTCTTAGAGACAGGAATGTGAGGAGGCAGTCATGGTTACTACCTTGAAGGTTACTAGACGTCAAGAGATTAGTAAAGAAGATGCTGAATGTTTTGGTTCAAAGCTGAAATTTTTTACAGCATTTAGTCAAGATAATAAGGCATAGGACTCAAGGAAATGTGATTAGTTCTCTTTTTCACTTGGGTTTGGGTTTTTCAGGCTTTGTGTGTGTGTCCTCTCATGCCCTACCACATCTTTAAGTCACCACACACCACCTGTAGTATCATTTATACTATCCTGGTCATTCTAGATCAAAGCATCCTCTTTCCTCTCACTGTCTCCAAAGAATCAACAGTTAAATTCCTTCAGTTTTAGCACCTCTAACCACATTATATTTTCTCTGTCTCAAGCATACACTTGTGCATCTCTAGAATTGAGTGAGACTGGATGTGGGAATAAGCAACTCTCATTTTCATAAATCTTTAATGTTTTTCCACTGCTTGCAGAATGAAATCCATAGTAATTATTTACCTCAAGTTTTTTCATAATCTGGCCTCAGTCTACCTTTTCAGCTTTATCTTCCTTTCTTTTAAGTAATCATGGAATCCACTGGAAAAATCTCAACTACTTCCACTTCAACAACAACAAGCACATCTTCTTCCTATTTCTTTTCCTTTAAAAAAATCCTATTTCTATACTTCCTAAATTCAGGCCCTTTTTATTCTCTGAAACTACTGCAACAATTTTGGCTCTGGGTTCCTTTTTCTAGTCTCTTCCTCCTTCAATCCAACCAACCTGCTGACCCAGAGCAATCTGTCTAAAGTGCAGCCCTAATCATGCCACTTTGATTGATTAGAAAGAAGGAAGGAGAGTAGGAAGGTAAAGGGAGGTGGAAAGTTGGTGTATGATCAGATGTAGATTTTTCTGAAATGTAATCTTTGGATACGTAAAACATACTCAAACCAAATATACTTATTCTTGAGAATTTGGGGTGGGTTTGTGAATGTGTGGATGGAGGTAAAATGTTTGGTTAATCAACATCTAAAATGATATCACCACAGACCCTGCTAATGCCATGTAATTCTTCATCTTGAGGAGAAGATTGGTTAAATATACTTGTCTCTTGTTACATCAATCTAATCTAATTAATACAGTTGCTTAAAGCAGAAATGGTGGTGATTAAGGGTGCAGATTCTGGGGAAGACTCCATTGGAATCTTGGCTCTCTAATCTAAAAGATATGCAATCTTGTAAAATTACATAACATCTTTGAGTCTTGATTACCTCTCCTGTAAAATGAAGATCATTGTACGGATCTATTTATTGAAGAATTAATATTAGACTGTTGTGTCAATTTATTGTGTGGTTTACTGTGAAGATGTGATCACATAATGTTTATAGAACATATAGAACAGTGTTTGCAAAATAATAGTCATCATCATCATCATCATTTATTGAATGATTACTGTGTATCAAGTGCTTTTCTAAGTACCACTAATAAATAGTGTTAAAGATGCTATTTTACATAATGTACCATGCTGGTTCCTTTTTCATACATGAGGAAAATCAAACACAGAGATGTTAACATGTCTAAAGCCAAGCAACTAACTTGTGATAGAATCAGAATTTAAAGTAGGAGTCATGCTCAGAGTCTGTGATTTTATACTCTATGTCACCCTTACCTGCCTGCTCATGGGAACCATGTTATTCTTTCTCTATCTCAAGCATACAGTTGTTGTGTATCTCCAGAATTGAGTGAGACTGGATGTGGGAATAAGCAACTTTCATTTTCATAAATCTTCAATGTTTTGGGTTGCTTGCAGAATACAATCTATAGTAATTATTTACCTCAAGGTTTTTCATAGTCTGGGTTCAAAGCCCTTTTCCAGTTTTGTATTCTGTTTCTTTTAACTAATCCTAAAGAGTATGCTAGAAAAATACTCAACCACTTCCAATTCAACAAGCACAGTTTTTTCCAGTTTCTTAATTTTGTACCTTGGGTTTGGTAGGAATGCCCCTTACCCTCAATATCTCTTTCTCTGAAAATCTTTATCGCCAACCAAAATGTCACTCTGAAGAATTCCCCACACTTTTACCAACAGCAATATTTTGTAACACTTAGGGCCATTGATTTTAGTTATAGATGAATCAAGATTATACATATATACCATAACCATTTCTCTAGAGTTAACATGTTTTGAGGTACTGAAAATTCTCATGTTTTCTTAATTGTTTTTACAGCTAGATGGACCAAAGCAGGTCAATGATCTGTAGAGAAGTAGTTGTGCCTAAAACATCTGCTTACTTATTAGGGAGGATATTAGATTTAACACCTCAATTTTAAAATTTGTTGGAAAGAAGCCTAGTAGAGTTTAAAAGGATTGGCCAACTGACTAATGGGATATGTAATTTGGGGAAAATTAGGGGATTTCCCTTTTAGAAGATTGGGTAGAATATACTTCAAATTCATCCTGAGGGAACTATATTTGATGAGTTAATTAGAGTAAATACTTTGGCAGTGATTGGGACCCATCACTTAGGAAAAGATTCAAACATTTCTGGCAAAAAGGGATTCTCTCTTGGGGCCCTATTTAGCTTTGGGCTATTGATCAGATGTTTTAATGCAGTTGTAGTTATCGGACTACAGATGGGGAGATCCTGCAGTCTCAAAAATGCATAGAAATAGCATCTTTAGAGCTATGTGAAGTAGCTGGTTCAGTTGCTAAGAAGGATGGAGGCTCTGGATGTATCTCACGGCAACTACTCTGTTGGCCACAACCTCAGATCTCATGGGTCAGTGACCTTTATGTAAAACCTGGGAGTTGCCATTGATATCTCTTAGTATCTGAGTTTTCCTTTTGAGAAGATGGAGGTGCTTATTAAAGGATCTCATTTGAAATGTTGTTGGCTATTGTCCTATAAAGGTTTTCCCAGAAGACATCTAATTGTGTACTCTTGAGTAATGACTGGCCATCCTGAGTTGGGGAGGTCTATGTATATTGTGCAGATCCATGGCTTTGGGAGGAACCTAGGCAGAGATTCAAGGACAGGACAGCTGAATTAGTCTTGTTGACTAATGGAAGAACAAAAGTTAAAGCTATCTCTTTCCACCTCTGGTGCCCTCATATGATGACCACTTATACTGATTTTTCCAATTTTATTTGGCTTTTTGATAGAGCTAAACAAACTCCTTTCCTTGGTTGTTTAGGGATCAGGATGCTGTAAATAATCTGTTGGTACAATGTTAGAAGAAAAACATCTTAAGAAGACAGAGAAAAGTGTTTTTCATTTTATAGACTTTGGAAAGTTATCTGTAGAATGAGATCATAAATAGTCAAACAGCTTTCCTTCTTGTTTCTCCATAATTTCACTATTTTAGGTATATATCTGATTAAGATATAGAGAGCAGTTTTAGGAGCAAAGAATATATTTTTACTAAGCCCTTTCTAAAATGAAATTAAACAAAAAATGCTGGTAATTAACACTTCCTATTTTTTTTTCCTAAATAATTTGTCTCTAGAATTCAATGAAATTTAACACAGTCATTTCTGTGTCTGTGTTACTGTGTTATTCCATTAGAAGTTATCATTATGGCATGTAAATCAGAATGCTTATGGTTCTTAAAATCTTTTCTATTCACTTAGAATAAAAACAAATTCCTTCCCATGGTCTCTAAAGTCCTTTCTGATCTTACTTTGTTTACCTCTGTGATCTTATCTTACTCCCTCTTTCCACCACTTGCTGAGTTCAATTCACATTGATCCTTCCTCTATTTCTCCAACAGGCCTAGGTAGGTCCTGCCGCAGACCTTTGCCCTTCGTTGTTCTTCCTTTCTTCCTGGGATGCTTCTCCCTGGCTCTGACCAGCAATGGCTTTTTCTCATCACTTAGCTCTCAGTTCAGAATCTTACCTCCCCAGAAGAGACCCACATGATCGCTCTATGAAATAGTAATTCTAACAACCGGATAGTTACTGCTCGTCACATTTCCCTGCTGTTTTCTTTTATTATATATGTTGCTGTTTCTAGTTATCTTGTAATTTACTTGTGCTTCCTCTCACTAGAATGTAAATTTTCTGTGAAATGGTGCTCTTTTTCTGTTATTCACAACAATAGTCCTTCTAGCTAGAATGCACCTGGCAAAGAACACACTAGGGGCACACTCTATGTATATCTTTTGGACAAATAAAAATTGAAGATAGTGTTTTCACCTAAAAAACACGACAAACATAATCTCTAGAATAACACTGTCCAATAAACCAGCCACCAGTGAGTGATATGTGGCTATTTAAATTCCATTTAAGATTAATTAAACTTAAACAAAATTCTAAATTCAACACCTCAGTTACATTAGCTACATTTCAAGCATTTAATAATCACACATAGCTAGTGACATTATATTAGACACAGAGAGAGATAGAACATGTCATCTTTGCAGAAAGTTATATTTGACAGCACTCTATTCTAGAGAATGAATGTTTAAGCCAAAATAAAAGAGTAGATATTGAAAGGAGAAATTTTTAAACTAAGACAGGTTATATAATTTAGGGTGTAAATGGATAGCCCTAAGATTTTTCTGTTTTAGAGCTCGCTCGCGCTCTCTCTCTCTCTCCTTTTTTTTTTTTTAAATTTTTTAGAACTCTCTTAAATATGAATTCTCAGTGCCAGAGAAGGCTTAGCAGCCACATAGCCCAAAGGTGGGTCTTTGGACTTTTGACCTCCCAAGGTCTCTCCTGGATCGACACACAATTATCCTTGAGATTATAATTAAACCTGAATTGTGCCAGCCAAATGCTAAACCTTTCAGAGAACCCACAGAAGACACGGTCTTTGATCGTGAGGAATTTTTCAAGACTTTTTTCAAAGTGTATTTAAGAATAGATCACATTTTGTAAGAGCTTTAATGAAAAGATTCATGATGATTGATGACTCTGAGAAAATGTGAGTGACACAGCCCAAGATTTCAAAGCATTTACTTGTCCTGTTTAATTTACAAATTAGAAGAAACTGACTTGTCCAATTTAATTTGCAGAACTTCAGAAACTCTCCAGTTTAAAGTACTAACAATTGTGGCCGTGTTTTATTAGATCTTTACCTAAGGGCTTGTCAGAATTCTCCTAGCAGGGTACTGTATCTTCCAGCTCATTCCCAGATTGCATTAAAGCTGCCTTCCCTTCTTATGGCGACCAGTCCCAGCTCTTTGGAATAGTCCCGAAGACAGTATTTTCAAGGAGTGCTTTCCTGGGTCTGCATACAAATGTACCCGTGGGGTTTGTTTGGTTTCCATTCAAGTCAAGTGACAAGAGAGGACATTGCTTGTCTGAGAAAATGCGATCATGGTTCAGAGAATTCTGCTGCATATGCAGCGAGCATGCCGAGAAGGTAGCAAGAAGGAGAACAGAAGGCTGGACGACTCTTGTTGGGAAAACCAACTCGGGCCTAACTTTACAGAATTAGGAATCTGCATGTGGCTCCTACCTGGAGAAAGGCAGCTTACTTGATATTCAGAGAAATGAAATAGCATTGGAAAAAGCTTTCGCGAGCTGTTTTCATCTTTGCTGGCTTGCAATGTCATCATGTATTTCGGGCAAATAGAGTTTGCATCAGTTCAGTTGACAGGACTTCATGAATTTTAATATCCTGACTCCATATTCATGTTAGTGTTGATGCATCCTTGCACCTTTTCTCCCCCTCCATTTTTTAGTGAAAAGCTGGATTTCTGCCCAAAATACAGAGCACTGTTATTCTGCAAAGTATTTGAAACAATTAATGCAGGTTAAGTGAAAAATTGCATGAGTTTGTGAAATTTGTTCCAACACATTCATAAGCTAGAACTTAGCTTTCCTTTAAATGAGGAAAATGGAAGATACATTTTATCATTTTGCTCCCGGGCTCTCCGATTCATTTAAATTTGCCCTCCTTCACAAGATCTTTCAGTACCTTTCAGTCTTGGGTTTGGACAACCTGGGAGTTAGTGTGTCAGGTCACTGCAAGGGAGCATTAAATGTGTGTGTGCACAGAAAAGCTGCTAATGCCTTGTAAAGATGATGTTCTCATATAAAAAGATGAATACAAAGCCATACAGCTACTACTTGGTTATTTACCGCCCAGGAGACCCAAGTTTGACACTTTGGAATGATGTTTTCACATGAATAACTGTGGTTCTCCTAATTAACATACTCTGAGTTGGTATTTGGTTGCCGGCGCGTTCCTTTACCCCAAGAAAGAACGTGCAAATTATAATCCAAGGGGCAGAGAAATATAGCACGAAAGGGAAAGGTTATGCTGATAGCGAAAAATACACAAATTCACAATTGCATGAAAAAAACAGTTCAATCAGCATATCCCCCCCCCCATTCTGCAGCATATCACCGTAAGGAAGACAAAATTTGTTTCCTGAATAGGCAAAGCCAGACCAAATTTCTGTTCTTGCTACATAATAGATGTTATTTAGAGACACAGAAGTACATAAATAGCTGAAAAGTTGTAGTTCTAGATACAGTATCTTGAGCACTTGAGCACCGGTGTATCATTGCTCGGCTTGGTATTGTTATGTTGTTGTCATATCACGTTCGAGCCCATCTTAGGAAATTGAGACAGAGCTTTTATCAGCTTTCTCTGAATTCAGCTAGTTGCTCAGTTTCCTGTGGATCACAGTACCTTAAGGGTTAGCTCCCCAACTCAGCATTATCTCCTACAAATGTGTTGCTTAAATAGGGTTATCAATGGGAATATAATGCCTGCTGTGGTTTTCTGGGTTTTTGGTTTACAAAGAATAAAAGAACCTCAGATTTAGAAGACAAGAGAATTAGGTTCAAATATTTGGCCTTAGGCTAGAGAGTATTGAAACCTAAACCCCAACTTCCTTGTAGAGAAACTGTAGTGGTGTATAGATTTTCTTAATTTTATTAAAGATAGTGTTTTTAGCAATTACTCTAAACATTTTCATCCAGTACTCCTTCCAAGATGATCATCTCAATCCAAATGTCAAGAAAAGAGAAATAAAATATTTCTAAGCTTATGGATGAAATATTTATTTTGGAAAAGAGAAAGCTGAAGAAGCATCTTTCCTCTAATCAGTTATTCCAGAAAGCAGAAAGGCTTTTACTTGAGACCATGGTTCCATATTTATGTGTGTTTGAACCTATAAAAAGAGAAGGATAATTAACAAAGGGCAAGGCCAGGATGCTAAATGATGGTATTCCATTCCACCTTATTAGGTGAGTATAGCCATTGAACTTTAGAGCTGAGTGGGGTATTAAAGATCTTGGTCCACTGGAATATAAGCCATTGAGGGAAAGGGCTATGGCGTTTTTACTTATTTTTTCCTTCTCCCCCAGCAGCTGGCACAGTGGTGGAATAAAGTGGGAGATAATAAACATTTGTTGAATAAATAAGTTAACCCAGAGAGGGAAATGGTTTTATCAAATTAAAACAGTGAAATAGTGAGTTGTACGGTAGATCTAAGAATCAAATATAAGCCTTTGTGGTATTCTCACTTCTGATCTGTTACTCTTTCCTGACTCTGACACTTCATAAAATTTTTACAAGTAAACTCTTAGCAAACTGACCATAGTCAAATCAAGCAGTTTTCTTTTCAGTGGGGTGAATGCTGTGAAAGGTGAAATGAAATGGGGTCACTTGTGTCCAGGGATCTTATTTTATTTTTATTTAAAAAAATTTTTTATTAACATATAATGTATTATTAGCCCCAGGGGTACAGGTCTGTGAATCGTCAGGATTACATACTTCAAAACACTCACCATAGCACATCCCTTCCCCAATGTCCATAACCCAACCACCCTCTCCCTACCCCTCTCCCCCCAGCAACCTTCAGTTTATTTTGTGAGATTAAGAGTCTCTTATGGTTTGTCTCCCTCCCGATCCCATCTTGTTTCATTTATTCTTTTCCTAATCCCCAAACACCCTATGTTGCCTCTCAACTTCCTCATATCAGGGAGATCATATGATAATCGTCTTTCTCTGATTGACTTATTTTGCTCAGCATAATACCCTCTAGTTCCATCCATGTCGTTGCAAATGGCAAGATTTCATTTCTTTTGATGGCTGCATAGTATTCCATTGTATATATATACTACTTCTTCTTTATCCATTCAACTGTTGATGAACATCTAGGTTCTTTCCATAGTTTGGCCATTGTGGACATTGCTGCTATAAACATTCGGGTGCACGTGTCCCTTCGGATCACTATGTTTGTATCTTTAGGGTAAATACCCAGTAGTGCAGGGGCACCTGGGTGGCTCAGTGGGTTAAAGCCTCTGTCTTTGGCTGGGTCATGATCCCAGGGTCCTGGGATCGAGCCCCGTGTCAGGCTCTCC
Source organism: Meles meles (assembly GCF_922984935.1). Classification (NCBI taxonomy): domain Eukaryota; kingdom Metazoa; phylum Chordata; class Mammalia; order Carnivora; family Mustelidae; genus Meles; species Meles meles. Next base: position 17,917,459 of record NC_060070.1, read on the forward strand.
TCAGCAGGGGGCCTGCTTCCTCCTCTCTCTCTGCCTGCCTTTCTGCCTACTTGTGATCTCTGTCTGTCAAATAAATAAACAAAAAATCTTAAAAAAAAAAATACCCAGTAGTGCAATTGCTGGGTCATAGGGTAGCTCTATTTTCAACGTTTTGAGAAACCTCCATGTTGTTTTCCAGAGTGGTTGCACCAGTTTGCATTCCCACCAACAGTATTATGCAACCCTTTCTCTGCATCCTCACCAGCGTCTGTCATTTCCTGACTTGTTAATTTTTGCCATTCTGACTGGTGTGAGGTGGTATCTCATTGTGGTTTTGATTTGTATTTCCCTGATGCCGAGTGATGTGGAGCACTTTTTCATGTGTCTGTTGGCCATCTGGATGTCTTCTTTGCAGAAATGTCTGTTCATGTCCTCTGCCCATTTCTTGATTGGATTATTTGTTCTTTGGGTGTTGAGTTTGCTGAGCCCTTTATAGATTTTAGATACTAGCCCTTTATCTGATATGTCTTTTGCAAATATCTTATCCCATTCTTTCAGTTGTCTTTTGGTTTTGATGACTGTTTCCTTTGCTGTGCAGAAGCTTTTGATCTTGGTGAAGTCCCAATAGTTCATTTTTGCTCTTGCTTCCCTTGCCTTTGGTGATGTTCCTAGGAAGACGTTGCTGCGGCTGAGGTCGAAGAGGTTGCTGCCTGTGTTCTCCTCAAGGATTTTGATGGATTCCTTTCTCACATTGAGGTCCTTCATCCATTTTGAGTCTATTTTCATGTGTGGTGGGTGTAAGGAAATGGTCCAGTTTCATTTTTCTGCATGTCGCTGTCCAATTTTCCCAACACTATTTGTTGAAGAGACTATCTTTTTTCCATTTGTCCAGGGATTTTAAAATGGAGCTTGGAGACCATTGAGGAGATGGCCTTATGCATGTACTCACTGGATAGAATGATGAACTTCCGAAATGGGCCAAACTACAACTTTTCCAAGGACTCTGCACAGACACCTGCAATTTATTATAGTAAGGGAGTTTTGCTTAGTGATAGCCTTAGCAACCAATTATATTTAGCTAAGCTTAGCTTTCTGCCACCAGCACTAATCCAAATTCTTTGTAAACAACCTATATAAGGATTCCTTTTTTTGCTTCAAAAACCCTTGACTTTTGCTCCCTGGTGGAACATTGTTTGGGTTGCTGCCCAAATCTATGTACCTCAAATAGACATTTTTTTTAATCTCAAATAAGTGTTTTTGCTTAATTATTGTCCCTTGACAATTTAAAGTTAACAATGCTTTCCCAGAAAATATGAACTCTTGTTGCAATAAATTTAACTTTTGGGAAAATAAAAGTCATCATTTAAGGTCTAGTTATAAAGGTCTGAGATTTAGGGTGACCAACTGGTAATGGTTTGCCCAGGACTTTCCCAGTTCTAGCATTGAAAGTTCCGTGTCCCAGGATCCTCTTTAGTCCTGAACAAACAAGGATACTCGCTCACCCTACTCTGATCTGAAAGAGGCATTATAGGCCTGGGGAGGGTTCCCAAGGATTTAAGGAACCCATAGGGTTGCATATTTCTCAGAATACCAATCTCATTATGGTATCATGGGGAGAATAGTGTCATTAATATTTTTATAAATAAACATAAGATACCAAGAAACGCTTGAGATATATCTTATAATTTCTGAGGTTCTCTGCTGTGTAAAAATTATTTTGGGTGGAAAAGGATGAGAGAGTCTGATACCCTGGTTAGGCTGGAAAAGTACGGCTGAATGCAGTGGAGGTCTCCCATGACTACATAAGGCACTCTCATGGAAGACAGGAATAAAGATAAGGTACATGGTACAGCAGGAGTCAAATCACAGGCAGTTACTGAAGGTCCAAGACTTCAGGGCAGCTCTCCAGAGATCCCATAGTCAAGCAATCTGGATGGGCTTTGTCTTTGGATTATGAGCCTTCAAAGACATGTAGGAGATACTTGATTTTCAAGAGACCTCAGGTACTAGTTTACTGAATGAGAGTTTTTTTTGTACTCTGTTGGTGACACAGCTAAAATTAGGCCAAGTAACCAATGACAGCAGGTACAAAACATCAAGCTATATACCCTAAACACTGCAAAGAAGCTAGTATAGTATACTTCCAAAGAAGTTTTGAACTTCGAGCAGCACAGCAGACCTAGCCCATCTCATCTTTATCTTGGCCATTCCCAGAGACAAGCATAGAGCTTATCCAAATAACCAGATGCAAGTTAAGCCTCATTATGCACAGTGGATACTTATTGGAGGTTATTCCTTGGCATTTTCATAGTTACATGAATTCAGAATGGAGTTATGACCGATGGGTATAAAATAATGAACTTAATTAAAGCTTGATTCTCAGAATCCTAGAACTAGGGAGTTGATTTTTGATACCTGAGTATTAACTTAGAATAAACAAAATGAAGTATTATTTTGTGATTTAGGTAATAAAGCCATGGGACTTGATTTTCTATAAGAAGGTTAGAGAAGACTAGATCAATAGCTTCAAAATAGGTTTAATTATTTCATGTTGTTATAACCTTGACCAATTTTTAGAGAAAAGGGAATGTTTGTAGACATCTTTAAACTCTGAGATTGATATCTAAAAGGCTGACACACCTCTCCATAACTCCACAGATGCACTGATAGAGAATTAGCACTTTGTTCAATACAGTATGCATGTCACTCAAGTTGGCATTTCTCCATTTTTAATTGAGTCAGTTGATTAAGGCTCTGGATTTGAGAGACTGGCAGCTAGAAAATCTAGTGACTTAGTCCATATTAACATATCCATTTAATAATCAAGCCCTATAAACTTTTTCTGATCCCCTCTTTTTCTCTATTCTGCATTACCTTGCATCACTTTACACTTATCCTCTATTGGTCCCAACAGGTCTAGTCACTGTTCTCTGATTTTCCAAACTCTTCTTCACCTCTTTGCTTTTGAAAATAAGGTTCTTTCTTCTTGAAAAATTAACAAAATCAACATTTTTCAGTCTTCCACTTTAACTGTTATGTCTTCCGTTACATCTTTTCTTTATGTGGGGACAAAATCACGCTGTTGCTAAGTAAATGAGTGGATATTAACATATTTTCCTCTTGATAAATGTGCATATTTATTTTTTTTTAAATTTGTTTGTTTGACAAAGAGAGAGAGCACAAGCAGGCGGAGTAGCAGATAGAAGAAGAAGAAGCAGGTTCCCCCCCCGAGCAAGATGCCCGATGTGGGACTCAGTCCCAGGACCTGGGATCATGACATAAGCCGAAGCCAGTCGCTCAACCAACTGAGCCATCCAGGTGCCCCAAACGTGTATTTTTCAATGGGATAATTTCCTTACACACATGAATCATGTGAATATGTTGTTTAATCAGAGAGGGGAAAATGTTTTCAGTTACATATGCCCTCTTACTAAACTTCAAATAACACCCTCATGGGAGATTTTCTCTACTTTATGGTGCTCCCCATTTCTCACACTAACGTTTAAGAGACTCTGGCAATCCTGAGTCACACCAAGCTCCAGACTGTTCATCATCTAGCATCACAGAAGGTATGCAAAAGAGAGGTAAAAACAAAGACTTCCACTTGAGAGGAATAATTTAGCAATCTAGAGTAAAGAAGGGAAGGCTTGTCATTTCTAAAGAGTATTGTACATATTTGTGTGTGTTGTTTTCCTAACTCAGGAGAAAATGTAAATAATATGACACCATAAAATTATGAGTTTAGATACTTAAAATTTTATAAAAAGATAGAAGTATGGAAGTACAAAATAAAACATTTCCATTTTTAATTTTAAAATAACTGGCTTTGGTTCAGTATATTATTTACAGTCTTATTTTTCTTCACAAAACTCCATCATATCATAAGAATATATCTATTCCATCATTCCACTTAAATAACAAGCCAGGTTATTACTGGACAGCTTTTTGAGCAAAGAAATAGGACACACTTAACACACAAAGAAATATCCTGCATTTTCTCCTGTATGTTCCTGTTAGGTCATTCACACAGAAACTTCTCTGCAGCAACCAGTAAAAAGCTTTTTAGCCAGATGTAGTATACACAGGACTGAACATTCAAAAAGGATGTACAGATTATTTCCAGTTCAGTCCAATTGATTTTCAATATAAATTTGTTCAAATATTTTCTTATCCTTTTCTTTCTTTTTTAAATTAAATTAAACTAAATTAAATTAAATTTATTGTGTGTGTGTGCTATTCTTTTCTTTTTGCAAATAACTTACGTTTAGGCATAAGCCACATGAACATCTATTTGCAATGATGTGAAGATTTTCAAGGACCCCCCACCACCCAGCAATTAAAGTTACTTATGGCAGAATAATTTCAGATTGGTTTTAGTTTTGTTTCTTATTGATTCTGCCCCCCCCCCCCCCGCCCCGAGAGGTGGATGCCATATTCTTCTATTATACTACAAACCTATTTTCTAAACCATATGTGTGTTGCAACCCTTGCAAAATCAGTGATTTTTTCTTTTTTCATTGCTTACTCTCCATGGCAAATTCCTTTCAGGAGTCTGTTTCACTAGATGCTGCCTCTTGAATTTTAAGTTCTGACTTGATGCTCTATGTTATGCTTATAACTTCGGTCCCCTCGTCTTCCACATTACTATAAAGAAGAGTTAGGAATTGATCAGGATCACTTACAATTTGTGGTTTCTCTCCTAGGTCACCACAAAGAAAGATATGCAACTTGCAGTTCTTTAATCTCTGAATTATGGAAAGTAGGGACCTGGTTCAGGGCATTTTTACCGGGATTCCAGCACGTTGATGTATCAATCATTTAAGCTTGACAAAGAAGCAAGAACATTCCTGAATGAGTTAAAGTGCCCCAGTGAAAGAGAACCGAAAGTAGTATTACTTTATTATTTTTTATTTTTTGGAACACAAGGCAGCATATTATCATTATTGAAATTTTAAAAAGACAAGAGAACATTAAGAATATAAAATTAACATCACACCCCCACTCAAGAATTTTGACTGTGTTTTAAGGCCTTTAGGTGGTAAAAGTCTAAAAATATGTCATATTTAGTTTGATTCTTTTTATGTTATTATAGTATCTTCGCAGTTTTTAGCATAACTTAGAATAGCTGTATAATGCTCCATTATGTGGGTGGTCCATAAAATCCTGGGGTTACTTTGATGGAAAATTTGGAGACCAGGCCCAATCCTAGAGTGCGAATGTTCTGTCTTACCAAATATATATCTGTTGACTTTTTTCCTTTCAGTTATACTTGCCTTGTGTGCATGGGGCTCACAGACTCTGAGCTGTCCAGTGCCAATTAGTGGGTGGGATTCTGATGGAGGCATGATCAAGGAGTGTGACAGCTCCTTAGAAAAGATCTCCAGTAGGTTGCCAAAAGTCACACAGGAGGTGGAGACACAGGAGACTGACTTTTATTTTTTTTATTTTCTTTTTTTAAAGATTTTATTCAGTTATTTGACGCAAAGAGAGGTCACAAGTAGGCAGAGCAGCAGGCAGAGATAGAGGGGGGAGCAGGCTCCCCGCTGAGCAGAGAGACTGATGAGGGACTCGATCCCAGGACCCTGAGATCATGACCTGAGCCAACCAGAGGTGTAACCCACTGAGCCACCAGGGGCCCTGAGACTGACTTTTAAATAACAGTCCCTGTTTCTAAAATTTTTACTCTTACATTATGCCACATTGTAACTTGAAGACTAAACATGGTAGCTCGAAGCATATACAAGGGGTTAGAAACAAAATTAATAATAAATACTTAATTGTAGGACTAGTGGTTTGGTGTTTGGTGAGAGAAATCCCGTGGTTTTTTAATCCCTCGTCCCCTCTCATCAGCAATGGAGGATTTAGTTGCAGAATCCATCAAGAGGAACTCAGACCCTTGACACATCTCCTCCTGCCTGCCAGGTCTTAAGTTTCCCTCCTTACTACCAAATTAGCTAGATGTGCTGGTTACTTGAAAAATAAACTAATGGTTCCATCAACAGAGGACTTACGATCTGAGAAACTTTAAAAAAGATAACCATATATCTATCTTCTCCATCACTTTCCTTACAAATCCTTTTGTGCCATATTAGTGTTCCAAAATTTATCTGAATGATCCTTAGGAAAACCAGGAATTATGTTGAAACTCAGATTCCTGGCCATACCCCAACCTTCTAACTTTAATTATAAGAGTAAAGGCCTAATATTTTTCATATAAAAAATTCGTTCCCCTGGTAACTGTGATAATCAGCCTGAAATATGGATCAAAAATGGTCTCAATGTGTTGAGGCCAAATGTTTTATTAGGATTACATTTAATATTAGTCACCTCTTTTTGGGTGCTTTCTGTAAACCAAACATGGCATTGCTCATGCATTATCTTACTTAAGCATCAGATTAATAAATAAAAAGCACTACATCTCGACAGATGATAAAACTAATAATCAGAGCATTGAAATAATATTGAAATAAAAAATAATTATAATATAGATCCCCCCATTACACACAGAAGTACACATATACATACACAAGACAAAGAGGATAGGAGACAGATTGAAGATTCTAATTAGAGTCTGGGTAACTTCAAAGCCCATTACACATAATTTTGGCCAGATTAGTCAGTGTTCTGAAACAGTGTTTTATTTTGACAACAGATTCACAAGACTGAACTGCCAATGATTGTTTTGACTGAAAAATCTTATTTTAACGATTCTAGAATTGTTGGCTTTCGTGTGCACAGCCATATCTCTAGTAACTCGGATGGAGAGGAAAGGGCTACAGAATGGAAAATACGATAAAGGAATTCAATTCTGTCTTTATTGTCCCCCCCAAGAATCACATCAACTTTGTTTCCTGTGCATTGCAGATAGTCCATGAGCACCATTAAAACTTGGCAATCTGTGCTCGCTAAATCTGACATTCGTGTCCACGTCCAGCTTTGTGACCTTTGTAGATGACGGCAGTCACACTGGTACCCATCATCCCTCGTGTTGCTACCCATGGCACTGACTCGCTGGGAGAGCTATTTCAAGGGTAAGCTGAAAATAGGACTCCACAGCAAATGTGGTAAACGAACGTGAGATGCAGATTCTCGGCTTGGTTTTGATTACTCTTCTGAAGCACTTTCTGAACAGGGCCGTGGTGTTTTAATGTCACTGAATCCTCCAGAGGCAAGAAACAATGCATCACAAATCTGCATGAAAAGATAGCTAGAAGAGAGCTGAATGGAATTCTTTTGTTGAAGACAGGGTAAATTGTAGCAAATGCCACTGTAGCAAGTTTCCAAGCAAATCCATAATCAAAGAAACTCAGCTGAAGATAACACTGTACCTGAGACTTGGCCAAAGGCCGTTATTTTTTGAAGCCCAGAAAAAGCCGTATATTTCTCACCTTCAAACACGGCAGTTAAATTGATGATCTTCCTTTGTTTCTTCCTGTTTTCATTCTCTTTACTTCCACTGTTACTCTTATTATGTGCCTTGGATGATAAATGGTGAGTGTTCATGGATTTTCCTACATGATCCAAAGTTTCATTACTTGACCTACAGCCTAAATCACCTTCACGGAGTATAGTTCTTCCTTAGACTCCTTAAATTCACATTGTTTATAAGCACAGCTTTGGAAGCGGTTTTTAGAAATTACACATGCCTGCTTTCTTTCTTTCTTTCTTTTTAAAGATTTTTATTTATTTATTTGACAGACAGAGATCACAAGTAGGCAGAGAGGCAGGCAGAGAGAGAGGAGGAAGCAGGCTTCCCTCTGAGCAGAGAGCCTGATGCGGGGCTCGATCCCAGGACCCTGGGATCATGACCTGAGCCGAAGGCAGAGGCTTTAACCCACTGAGCCACTCAGGTGCTCAACATGCCTACTTTCATATACAAATTCACTCCAGCCACAGCCACACACCGGGCACATGTAAATTGTCTCAGCAGTTCGCACTGCTCCCTTTCCCACTCTCAACCACAGCCCACATCATAGAACTAAGAGGCTATAAGTCCAGAGGCGGCAAATCATATTAGAACTGCCTCAGATCTGCTGAGGTCTGAAACAACTCTGTAATACCAGGCTGAATCTACTGTGGACCAGGTGCGTAAAACTGGTCAACTTGAACCATTTTTGCAACCTTGGTTTCCTTGAAAAGAAACGATGAATGAACTTACACCTGAAATGCTAAATGCAAATGGCTTTGTAAGTAATACAAGTAGTTTCCATGACCAAAATAACAGAAATAAGCTTGTGTAAAATAGTAGCAAGTCCTGAGAACGGCAGACAAATTGAAAATTGTATATCTAGTATAGAAACATTAAACAAACAAGCAAACCCAACCCAACCCAACCAAACCTCGCTGTTTACTGCTAGACTCAGCCCATGGGCTAGCGGTGTGTAGTCACTCTTTAAATCTTTCTTTCTCTTTCATTCTGACTCTGAAATTTTATGACCTTCCAGTGTCCAAATCCTTTATAGAAAGTTTTTTTTTTAAGATTTATTTATTTATTAGAGAGAGAGATCACAAGTAGGCAGAGAGGCAGGCAGAGAGAGAGGAGGAAGCAGGCTCCCCGCTGAGCAGAGAGCCTGATGCAGGGCTCGATCCCAGGACCTTGGGATCATGACCTGAGTCGAAGGCAGAGGCTTTAATCCACTGAGCCACCCAAGCGCCCCGAAAGTTTTTTTTTTACAGTTTTTTTTTTACAGTTTTCCTTTACAAAGCTAAAAAGGAGAGAAAAAAGAATATTAGATTACTTTTAGTATTCTTATATCACACCTCATACTCTGGACTTGAAGACACCCAAGAATAAGGGACAAGCTGGGGGGCCAGACATAGTCACCACGTGGGAAGAAATAGCTTTGTTAACAGCTTTGTTTGGGGTGATGGTTCCATCTGGTTTTAAAGGAAAAACAGGCTGATTCAGGATAACTATATGCACACTCTAGAATGCGACTTGTATACCTACTGTTAGTTAGACAAATTATTTACAAAACCTGGCACATAACACGTACCAAGGTTATCATTTATAAAATTGGCAAAAACCTTTATGTAAGTAGGGATAAGACAGAAGTTACTGATCTATTCCAGTCCTACCGAGCTCTTCTTCAGGATCCAGCTCAGCTTCAGTGAACCACAGGATTTTTATGTCATTGCAGTCAATGCAGAGGTTTTGCTTCTTTGTTTTAATTTTGTGTTAGTTTTTGCTTGTGTTATTTTTCATAGTTCAGAGGAAGTAATAAATCTTTTTCATTGTATTGGAAATAGTCTAGTTTCTTTCCCATAAAATGAAAAATATCAACTTCCCACTTATTTCTCCTCGAATTAATGTTTAGATCTGAACGTAAGGTATTGTGAATCAGAGAGCAGCATTTTTTTTCTCCTTCCATTATATTACACTCTCCTAGGAAAGAAATTTAACCGAGATTGGAGTCTAAGCTTCACTTCAATTTAACACATATTTTATGCCAGGCACAGAGATAGAAGGGTGAATTAAAAATAGAAAGAAGAATGAGAAGATTCTTACCCTTGGGAAAGTATTCATTTGGAGACTATAGGCATATATAGTAGGTACTTTCAGTACAAGATGATAAGTACAGTAATGCAGGTCCCCAAGGTGCTTTAAGGGCTAGAAACAACTCACCCAAACTTGAGTTGAGGGTCAGAGGACAAGAAGGTTTTCTGGATGTTATGCATTCTGATTGTCTTATGCAGCAAGGAGCAAGGAGCTGGAGGTGGAGATATTAAAAACTGATCATGTTCAGGAAATTTTAAGTAACTCGATATGCTTTAGTTATTTAATATATGATATGGAGAATATTAAAATGAAATTGGCAAGAAAAAGAAGGATGACAAAGAGACTTGTACGTTGCAGTAAAAAATGTTATTTTAATGAGTGATCAATGGGGAGCTATTAAAAGTTATAATTAAGCAAGTGGCACCTGATATTCTGATAAATAATATTGGTTATAAAACGAAATTCAGAAAAGAGTTAAGAGTTTACCATGGTATTAAATAGAAAGATATTCAAGAACGAAAAGAGTGGAATGATTCAGACTTATGTGAGATAAAATAAGACAATTTATTGATTAGATGTTGAAGATAAAATAAAGGGAACAGGGGAGACTAAACTCTAATTTTTCTTTTGTGACATTGAATTGTAGTAGTGGTATTAAATAAGATTATGAAATCATATGGGGACTATGCTTTGGCAAGAAGGAAAATAAAAGAAACATTAGGTTCTGACAGTGATACATATAGGACGATGAGGTTAAAGGGACGCCTGGGTGGCTCAGTTGGTTAAGCCTTTGCCTTCGGCTCAGGTCATGATCCCAGGGTCCGGGGATTGAGTCCCACATGGGGCTCCTTGCTCAGCGGGGAGCCTGCTTCTCTCTCTGCCTCTGCCTGCCTCTCTGCCTGCCTCTCTGCCTGCTTGTGTTCTCAATCTCTCTCTCTCTCTCTCACAAATAAATAAATAAATAAAATCTTTAAAAAAGAAAAAAAGCATAGCAGGAGGCTGGACATGGATTTACGGTTTGTGGAAGAGAAGGGCCTGGAGAAATAATCTGAAGAACTATTGCTATGGAGGTGACCGTTGAAATCATGAATGTAGATGAGATTATATAGGAAAAGCATAGAGGGAGGGAGGGAGACTGACAAGAAAGATCCCGAGAAAGAGGAACAGGAAACCATGACAATAATAGGAAAAGGACAGTGCATGGAAGCCAAACTGAAAGTATTAACAGCGGAATTCAGGCAGGTATAGAAAAGATAATTCATGATGAACATGTAGTGTTCAACCAGAAAAGCAAAGTTGGTTTCAGTTTTGAAAATAATGAATGTGATTCACCATAATAGCACAAAAGAAAGTAATCCCCTCAATGAATGAAGAGTATTTGACAAGATTTAACAGCAACTGAGGATGAAAACTCTCAGCAAACTAAGAAGAGAGGAAGAACTTCCTTAGACTAATAAAGGATATCTATGAAAAACCTACAGCTATCATCTAACTTAGTTTTGAAAGACTGGAACATTTCTCTTCTAAAATCCAGTTTAAAGCAGGGACATTCGCTCCCAAGGCTTCCATTTCACAGTGTACTGGAAGTCTGTACCAGTGCAACAGGAGTAAGAAACATCATACAGATTGGAAGTGAAGAAATGAAACTGTCTCTATTTGCAGATGATATGAATACATAGATGGACTTATAAGAAATATGCAAAAAACCTTTTACTAGAACTAATGAATCAATTTAGTAATATGGCAGGATGCAAGATTATTATATAAACGTCTATTGTCTGTTTTTTAACAGAACAATTAGAAATGGAAATAAAAACACTTCCATTTAAAAAAGCACCAAAATCCACTAAATATTTAGAGATAACCTTAAACGAGGTCTGTGCAATGCTTGTAAACTAAAAATATAAAACACTGTTAAAAGAATTTAAAGAAGATTGAAAGAAATAGAGATATATTATGTTATTGAAATGGAAAATTCAGTACTAGTAGGAGGTCATTTCCCCCCAAATTAATCTATAGATTTCATGCAGTCCCATTAAAATGTTCAGTAGTGTTTTGGGTGAAAATTTCATGCATATTCTAAAATTTACACGGAAATTTGAAGAAATTAGAATAAACCAAACACTTTTGGAAAAGAAAGAACAAAGTTAGACAACATATATTACTTACATTGCATGATTTCAAGACTTACTATATAATTGCAGTAATCTAGATGGTACTCAACCGCCCAGAGTAAAATAAAACAGAATTGAGAATCTGAAAATATATCCATGTATATATTTTTGACAATGATAACAGTGAAGAAGGGAAAATCTGTTCAACAAAGGCTGTGATCATATGTTACTTTTTCGAAAAAGAATGAACTCAAAGCTTACCTTATACTAGCCAAAAAAATTAGCTTAAAATGAATCATAGATCTGAACATGAAAGCTAAAACTATTATATTTCTACAAAAAACACATAGAAAATCTTCATGAACTTTGAGTTGGCAAAGATTCCTTAGACTGAATATCGGGAGCATAAAAGGCAAAAAAAAAAAAGGGGGAGAGAGAGACAAATTTCACTTCAACAATATTAACTTATTCTATTTCTTAAAATACACAGTTAAAATACATATATGAATCTAGAACAGGAAGAAATACTCTATATATTATAGATTATACCGTATTACATCACGTATAGAAAATAATCTATATATTTGAAAAATGACTTTTATCAAGAATGTATAAAGAAAACTTCCACTTCGGGCGCCTGGGTGGCTCAGTGGGTTAAAGCCTCTGCCTTCGGCTCAGGTCATGATCCCAGGATCCTGGGATCGAGCCCCGTATCGGACTCTCTGCTTGGCAGGGATCCTGCTTGCTCCTCTCTCTCTCTGCCTGCCTCTCTGCCTGTTTGTGATCTCTGTCTGTCAAATAAATAAATAAAATCTTAAAAACAAAACAAAACAAAACAAAAAAACCTTCCACTTCAATTTTAAGAAAAACAAAACAAAAAGTAGGTGAAGTATTTATGGACACATCACAAAAGGATATATAAAAATGGCCAGTAAATTTCTGAAAAGATGCTCAATATCTTTAGTCATCAGAAAAATGCAAATTAAAATAATAATGAAACACTTATATACACCTATTTAAAAGACCAGGAACACTAAGGAGCAGAGAGAATTTGGGGCAACTGGAGCTCTTGTGTATTATTGGTGGGAATGTAAAATGGTACAAGAGTATTTTGGCAGTTGCCTAAAAAGTTATTTGTTCACTTACATGATTCAGCAATTCAGTTCTTAAGTATTTAGTTAAAAAAAGAAAACAGTTCTTAAGTATTTAGTAAAAAAAAACCCCACTATATCCACACAAAGACTTGTATTTGGATATTCAAGCACTGTAGTCACAAGAGCTCAAAACTGGAAATAACCTAAATACCATTTGACAGGTGAATGGGTAAATAAATGGTGATCTAGCTATCTATCTAATGAAATAGTACTCATTAATTAAAAAGGAATCCACTATTCATATGCACAACATGAATACATCTCAAAAATATTCCAGCAAAAGAAGCCATGAAAGCATATGACTTCATATATGTAATATGGTACTTTGGAACAGGCAAAACAGATTTACAGTGATTGAAAACAAATCAGTGGCTGTCTTGGGTTTGGAGGTTTAGGCGGGTTATTTATTGTAAAAGGGCATGAGAAAACTTTTTCTCATGTGATGGCAATATTCTGTATCTTGATGGTCAAAATGCATTGAAATGCACACTTAAGATGAGTGCACTTTACTGTATCCTATGTAATGAAATTGATTAGAAAAATAAGAAATATATGCTGATAATGGAGAAATGGGAGAGATTTGAAATGTTTAAAAGCTGCTGTCAAAATGCAAATAGAAAGTAGTGAAATTGCTGGGTCATAGGGTAGTTTTATTTTTCACCTGAGGGTTCACTAAATTCTGTCCCTGAAACTAAGAATACACTATATGTTGACTAACCTGAATTTAAATTAAAAAGAAAAAAAAAAGGACAAGAGGAAGAAAGAAAGTTGAAGGTCCTAAAGAAGCCTGAATAATGAGAGGTGTGGTATCTGGGAAGTGCTGGGAAGAAAGAAAAAAATGAAATCAAGGGCAAAGATGGGAGGCAGGTGTTACATAATAAATAGGAAATGTTACATTTTGAGGTAGGAGGGAGGTAAGCAGGAATAAAAACCCAGCACTGTATCTGTTTATGGGGCTAGATTTGGAAACGTGATTCACGATGTGAACCCTCAACCCCATTGGTGAGGTAGGAAGAAAGTCTTCTGTTGAAATGGATTTTTCCCTTGGCCAAAGACTTACTTGCAGAACTTTCAAGTCAGAAACTAGCACTTAAAATGGGACATCTCTAAGTATCAAGCATCAGTCCAACTGTTGACTCCAATTTCCCTTCTCTTTGTGGTGTTTATTCAGCTCTATGCTGAGTCTTGGCTTAATAAATCTCTTCACTTAGAAGAGAATGTATAAAACAATTCAAATTATAGATGAAGCATCATGGATATTATGAAATAATCAAATTTCAAAAAATATAATAGAAAAATAAATAGGCTGTAAAATATTTAAAATCTATGAAGTGCTTAGAAGTCTAAAAGGGACATTTTTTAAAAATTTATTTATTTGATAGAGATCACAAGTAGGCAGAGAGGCAGGCAGAGAGAAAGGAAGAAGCAGGCTCCCTGCCGAACAGAAAGCCTGATGCGGGACTCGAGTCCAGACCCTGAGATCATGGCCGAGCCAAAGGCAGAGGTTTCAACCCACTGAGCCATCCAGGAGCCCCTAAAAGGGACAATTTTTTAAAAGGTTTTTAATAATAAATGCATGCTAAAAAACAAGCTTATTATTTAGCTTTGATAAGGTGCCTGCACACTTTCCCATTTCTCTGGTTTCATGAGATAATATCCGTAGTTTGGAAAATGTATCCTTCTTTTTGAGTTTTAAGATATTTATTTGTCAAAATTATTTTCCTTCAAAAATATCTAATTATTTCCATGTTTCTACTTATCGGCTGTTTAAGTAGAAATGCAGGTTGATTAGATCATCAAATGAAGACATTATAAAAGAAAATAAGGTATATAATAAAACACCACAGTTAAATCTTCCTAATTTCATGTTCTAGTGTCATAAAGATTTTTTTAATTAAAAGCCTTAGCCAAAAAATGTTATGTTAAATGGTGCTGGAAACAGAAATTGACTGAGATGTGTAGAGACTAAGAATCCGGGTAGCCAGATTTAAGGCTACAGCTGTTGGAATCAATAAATAAGTGAAATGTAGTCATTAAAAGGAACGCTGAATGATAATATTTTAAAACAGACTTGATGTCACATTTATGTGGTAGGAATCCAGTTCCAAGGCCTTCAAATGGCTTTTTGTATGCTATCCAAAGAACTAACCTGACCTGTATATGGTGGTCATTATTAAAGAGATAACACCACACTCTGGAAAATATGTTCAAGTGTCATTTTCTCTAATATACAAGGAAACCATGCAAAGAGTGCAGGATAGAAATTACCAGAACACATTCACTTGGTTATACATCAGATACAACAGTAATTAAAAAAAAAAATGGATCAAGTAGGACTGTTTAGCCTGTAAGTCATACACACTCAGTTTGGACTGGGTTAAGCAGAAGGATGAAATTATTGAAAGGATGATGATATTTCAATCTGAGAGAAAGATGACCAATCAAGAAATGGGAAGAGAAGAGATATATCTGGGACTTTGGAACTAACAGAACCAAGGCTTGGAGATTGATAACTTTTCTATTCATGCTTAGACATGTATCTCCTTCCATGTTCTCTCTTGCTGAAGACTGGCTTATTTCTTAAGAAATATATGACTGCTCTATTTCTGGAAACTTTCTGGCTCTTCTTCAAACCATAGAAAGAGATCGTTTTCTTTTGGTTCTGTATTCAAAAGCTTTACAAAAGAGACTCATTGGTTCTGCTTGGAGCAGATGTCCACCCCTGCACCAAGCAATTGCAGCCAGATGAAAGGGAGCTTATTGTAATATGTTTACTCGGGTTGCCTGGGTGGCTCATTCAGTTAAGCATCTGACTTATTTTTGGCTCAGCTCATGGCTCAGCTCTTGATCTCAGGGTCATGAGATTGAGCCCTTCATCCAGCTCAGTGTTCGGGAAGGAACCTGCTTGATATTCTCTCCCCATTTCCCTCGGCTCTTCCTCCAGTTCATGCTCTCTCTCTCTTAAATAAGTAAAATCTGTAATAAGGCTGCTCTCACAACAGCTTTGAAGATGGATTGAGGGACAGAGAAGGGATTCCAACTATGCAGAAAGTTCCACAGGTGACCATATACTACTTTCTCCAAGGCCACGAGTGGGAAAACATTCATAGTAAGATATGTTAACAGGGTTTAAATGTCAGTCTGTAAAACAAGGTATAATTGAAACAGTTTAGATTACATTGTTTAAATGCCAGGAATACCCTAGGATATTTGTTGCATAAGTCACATGGAGGGAGTTTAATTTCCTATATTTGTGATCTAAGAAAATAATTTGAGGTATATTTTCTATATGAAAACAAAAAGAAAGTATTCTTTAAAAAATTATGAGTCTTGGTAAATTGGATGGGTACATTTGTGAAGTCCTAGATCTTCTATCTTTAAGGCTGTCTCATTGGGATAATGGAGTTACATTTTAGTTAAGGTAACAAATAGTTCAGGTTTAGTAGGTCTCCAATAAGGAAGAGTTTATGGGCAACTAAATGTGGAAAAGGAATATACACAGACACATTTACTAACTGCTTCAACATGTGTCCCTGAGTACTTGCCAAAGATGAGCATATAGCCCTCCAAAATTACCTAATCTATGTAGGGAGGAAGATGTATGTACAATTAATTGTATCTAAATGATGTATACAACTTTCTCTTGATTTTCTTCCTTGTTCTCATCTTCTGTGGGGTCCTCTTCAGATATTTGTCTCTTAATTGTTCAAAAAAGAAATGCATAGAGATCATATGTAGCTTTAAAATAAAGTTAAGCCAGATTCTAATGCAGACTCTAGGGAGTCATTAAACGGCCATTAAATAGCCTGAAGTTACCTCTGGAATCTGCATTTTACAAATCTATCCCAGATATTTCTAATGCTAACACCTGTTAAAAACCAATGGTATTGATTTTGAGATTTGCCTGAGTCCTGATTTTCTTTGTACTCTGCATATTCTTCTTTGATAATTACATATAATCCATGTCTTCATCTGTTATCCATAATGAAGAAGCATGAGTTCATATTTTCAGTCCCAACCTGTCATTCAGACAAGTGCATTCAACTGGATAGCTCTACTTGCAAGTTCCACAGGCATCTCATACTCTGCATGCCCAAAATTAAATTCCTCATCCCCACCCATGTCTCTCAATCAGTTCTTTCCATATTTCCTGTCTTGGTACTACTACCAGTCACCTAAAATTTCCTGCCAGAAACCTGGCATGCTTCCTCACCAATTTCTCTCCATTTCCACTCAGTGCCTTAGTTCAGATGCTGAGCATACCTCCAATGATGCAACTACTTACCAACTGGCCTTGACTCCAGTCCAATCCAGGATAATGCCAGAATGGCTTCCCAACATGAACATCAACTCACATGGCTCCTTGTTTAAAAACCTTCAGTGGGGCCCCTGGGTGGCTCAGTGGGTTAAGCCTCTGCCTTCAGCTCAGGTCATGATCTCAGGGTCCTGGGATGGAGCCCCACATTGGGCTCTCTGCTCAGCAGGGAGCCTGCTTTCTCCCTCTCTCTCTGCCTGCCTCTCTGTCTACTTGTGATCTCTCTCTCTCTGTCAAATAAATACATAAAATCTTAAAAAACAAACAAACAAAACAAAACAAAAACCATTCAATGTCTTCCTTTATCTTCAGGACAAAATTAAAGTGCATTTGCATAATACATGGTGTCCCACCCCTTACCTATATTTTTTGCTTATTATTCATTTGACTAGAATGTAGGGGGTTTTTAAGACATGAGTTTAGCTTGCTTGTTGGTAATTATTATATATCTTAAATCTGAAATAGGCCTGGAGTATTGCAGGTGTCAACTGTGTATTTGTTGAGTGGATTAATGTGTAAACAAAAAATGAAGGCATTTGATCGCTAAAGCCATTTTGGCTTTGTCCTTTGCTGTATTCATACTGAGCACCTGCAGTAGCAGGTACCAGGCCGTGATACTGCATAATAACCTCTCTCTCAAACTGCTTTGTCTCCTTTTGGGAATTCTTCTTACCCCTCCAATTTTTCTTTTTTTCCGCTATCTCCCCACAATGTGAACTCACACACACACACACACGCGCACGTGCACGCACACATACACGCACACATGCACATACGAGCATATACACTCACTTCCACATCCATATTTGTCTATAGCTCACTCCAGCACTTTCAATTTTTTTGAGGAAATGTTTTCTTTTTTCTTTTTCTTTTTTTTTTAAATTTATTTTCAGTGTTCCAGTATTCATTGTTTATGCACCACACCCAGTGCTCCATGCAATACGTGCCCTCCATAATACCCACCACCAGGCTCACTGAACCTCCCGCCCCCTTCCCCTCCAAAACCCTCACTTTGTTTCTCAGGTTTTCTGATCAGTGTCATTTTTCTAGACCACTCTTCCCACACTCTCAAAGACCGTTAGGTATTCCTTTTTTTATTTCCATACAAGTCTTTATTTGTTCTAATTGATTTTTTGGTTTATCTCCTCTAATAACTATAACATTTGAAGGTTAGAGCTGTGCTTATAATTCTTGAATTCCAGAGTCTAGCTCAATGTTTAATATATGCTAGATAACATATGCATATGAATCAAATGAATGAATGAAGTATAAGAAAACATGGCAGGATGAGTGACAAATAAACATGAGGATGCTAAAAAGAGTTATGTTGTCAAAAAGAAGTAATATTAAGGAACTTATTAGGAAGTTGAAATTCACATTATTTTTCCAGAATGAGGTACAAACCATCTATTGAATAATTTGATTGTAGATTCTAGCCAACGTTACATAACCATAAACTTGTGAATGATACAAGATCACATAAATATTCTTCTAGATTTTGGACTGCTGCAGTGCTGGTGTCTGTTAAGTATACTGTAATTTAGACAGACAATAATACTAGAAATAATAAAAGAAAGGAAGTTAAGAAATAGTATATTTAATTAAAACATTAATACATTCAATCAGTTATGGATCTCTAAAAATTGAAATGAGAAATGTAAAAGGTGTGTGGAGTGAAAGATGGACATCTAAGAATTCTTTTTTATAGAATTCTTTACAGGAAGTAAAATAAATTAAAAAGACTAAGAAGAAGTGAAATGGCAAAAGGAGATATAATAATAATATTATAATATTAAAAAACTCCCTATTTCTTTAATGAGAGCTCGTGATGTGCAACCACTGTACTTAGGTAGGGGTTTTAGACATAGTTAGAAATCAAGTGAAAATATATCATGGAGTTTCTGGTGCCCATTGAATTATGTATTATTTATTGAAGCATGAAATGAGCACAGTGGAGTCTAGAGAGTGTCCACATGGCCACAATCTGGGCTCTATCATTCATCCAATAGGTGAACTTCAGCGGGTTATTTAATCTCTCTGTGCCTCAGGGTATGTTCTCATTAGGAAACAGAAGGAGGATCTACCTCATAAGGTTGTAAAGATCCACTTATATACATATGAGAACAGTGTGCCTGGGAGACATTTAACACTCAGTAAGTATGACTACTACTACTACTTCATCTTTCACAGAGCAAATATCCACCCCCTGGTGATAACTGTGTTCATGTCCCATGAAATGCCTTGGCTGACTTAACGATCAGCTTTTGTCAGTTCCAGGAGGAAGAGGAAGTTCATGTGAAATCAATGTAGAATATTACAAAGGCTAATTCATTTGTATTTTGATGTTAATAAGATTTTTTAAAAATGGGAGGAATTGAGAGTAGATAACATTCTGCTAGACTGGTTTTGAAACACAAGTGTTCTGCTTAAAGTAGGTTTAAAAAAATAAATAATACATAAATATTTATTTTTTTCTAGTTCTAAAATTACATGTTAATTACAGAAAACATGAACAATCAGGCATGTTTAAAAACTTACTCATATCTTACTAACTAGTGTTAACCCCCAGGATTTCTGTACAGTTATTCTCCATCATATTTTTGCGTCTAACAGTTTACATGTTTCAAGACTCTTCCATAAATAACTCCAGTTAGCCAATAAGTCTCAAAACATATGCCTGTGTGCGTGTGTATGTGTGTGTGTGTGCACGCACACATACGTGCAGTGGAAGAGGGTTGAGAGAAATGTAGTCCTTAATAGAAATTGTAGATCGTGGTGGCTTGGATAGCGTGAAAAAGCTTGCCAAGTATTTCAGTCCTCAAGGCAAGATTCTCCTCTGTGGGAGGAAATTTATATTAGTAAACATCTTTCCATCTGAGCATATTATCTTATATAGTTAGAATCAAACTGCATTTTAATTTTGTATCCCTCTTTTTTCTACTCTAGCTTTTCATCATAAGTATTTCCTTCAATAAAAATAAAACTCTTTATGTGCATAATTTTAAATAGCTTCATTAAAGACCATGCTGGGCTGGGAAATTGAACATATAGGCTGTATGAGGCTAGAGCCCATAAACTGTGAAATCTGATGTGTTCAGGCCCACAAAATCCCATATGTCTGTGTGTCTTAGTCCTGCAAACACCTACTATTCCTCCAGTGGTGAGTTATCAGCAGAGGGATAATAAAAATGAATTTTATAATATCCGTCTTAAGGCCATCAGGTATAAGAAAATAGACAAAAAGATTAATTTTATGACACTTCTATCTATATGAAATAGATCCTGAATAATTGTATCTGGCTTGAAATATTTATCAGGTAGAGGCTGAGTTGGTGATATTTTGTCTAGTTCTCTGATATGGTAGGACAGAAATGTGGAAAGACATGGTTAGATGCCCAATTAAATATGGTAGTGGGGAACTTTGAAGTCTACCTGACTCAATTCTTTCACCTGTCCTGTACTTTACAAGTCATGAAAACTGAGGAGACCGAGTATAGACCTTGATATATTGGTGGTAGCAGTGGATACAAGGAATAACGACGTATCCTTGGAAACAAGGATAACAATGAGATACAATAAGAGGAATGATGAAAAAAAAAATGGAGCCAAATTGATTTAGAAATTTTCTTCATCCTCATGGAGTGGTCATAGCATAATTTACTTTTTTAATTTTTTAAATAGTGTAAGATGTATGTGTGGTTTTCAAATTTTATCTATTAAAAATAATGATGTAAGTATATGAAAAGATGGCTGACATTACTAGTTATTAGGAAATGCAAATAAAAGCACAAAGATATACTACCCTTTACTTGTTGGAATGGCCATTATCAAAAAGACAAGAGGTAAGGAATACTGGCATGGAGGTGGAGAAAAGGAAACCCTTCTGCACTGGTGGTGGGATGGTCAAATGGTACAGCCATGGTGAAAGACAGTATGGAGGATCCTCAAAAAAATAAAAATAGAACTACCATATGACCCAGCAATTCCATTTGGAATGTATCCAAAGGAAATGAAAACACTACCTTGAAAAGGTATCTGTACTCCCATGTTCATAGCAGCATTATTTACAATAATCGAGACACGGAAACAACCAAAGTGTCCATCAACGGATGAATGGATAAAGAATAGGCGCACGTGTGCTCACACACACACACGCACACACATTGGAATATCATTTAGCCATAAAAATGAGGAAATCCTGTCATTTGCAACAACATGGATGGATCTCGAGAGGGCATGATGCTAAGCCAAATAAATCGGACAAAGGCAGACAGAGACTGTATGAGCTTACCTATATGTGGAATGTAAAAATGTAATGTCCACTAGTTAGGATTCCTGTAGGTACATAGGAAAGTTGTTAAAAGAGTAAGTCCTAAGAATTTGTCACAAGGAAACATCTTCTTTTTTGTTTTCTCTTTTTATTGTGATGCGTGCTAATTAAACATTGGGGTAAGCATTTCAAAATATATGTAAGTCCAACCATTCTCCTGTACACCTTAAACTTATATAGTGAGATATGTCAGTCACAGCTCAAAAAAACTGGAAAATGAAACAGAACAAAGAACAATAAAAAAGTAAATTTAATATATAACATTTGCTGACTACTTATTATATACCAGACAATGTGTTGCAAGTTTATTGATGCTCTCTTGATTCAGCAACTCTGTGAGGTATCATGACCACAATAATTGGAGATTTAGAGTTTCATTACCATATCTGTCACACTGTTGGCCTGTAGCAGAGAGAGACTTTGAACTCAGGTGCCCACATGTCAGATTGGTATACACTCTTTTTTTTTTTAAGTTTTTTATTTTAATTGCAGTATAGTTAACATACAGTGTTATATCAGTTTCAGGTGTGCAATGCAGTGATTCAACAATTGTGTACAAGGCTCAGTACTCACCATGATAAATGTATTCCTTAATCCTTACCACCTATTTCGCCCGTCCTCCCTCCTGCCTCCCCTCTGGTAACCATAAGGTGGTTCTCTATAGTTAAGAGTCTATTTCTCGGTTTGTCTGTTTCTTTTTTTCCTTTGCTCATTTGTTTTGTTTCTTAAATTCCACCAAAGAGTGGAATCATACTTTTTGTCTTTCTCTGACTGACTTATTTCACTTAGCATTATACCCTCTAATTCCACCCACGTCATTACAAATGGCTATATTTCATTCTTTTTTATGGCTGAATAATATTCCATTGTGTGTGTATATGTATGTACACATATACATATATATGGATATTTATGTATATTCTTTTATTTATATATATAGGCATACAATCTTACCTAC
This sequence comes from Meles meles, assembly GCF_922984935.1. Classification (NCBI taxonomy): domain Eukaryota; kingdom Metazoa; phylum Chordata; class Mammalia; order Carnivora; family Mustelidae; genus Meles; species Meles meles. The sequence continues at coordinate 17,939,808 of NC_060070.1, forward strand.
CAATTGTATCATTATTCATTAGTACTAGCCTATGTTGTATAGCCATTTCCAGATTATAAAATGTTTCACATTAAAAAAATATAATGGTGTGATGAGTCTTTTAATGCTTAAATCTTTGTCTGCCCAATGAGTACTTTGAGGTGAATAAGTAAAAAATATCTTAGCATATATTGACAACTGATATTCCACACTGTTTGTACCAATTTTCACTCCCCTACCAAACTGGGAGAATGTCTATTTTTCTGTGCACCCAAGAGAGATGTTTGGAAACAGAAAAACGCAATGCAGTGAGATCATGTATGAATGATAATGTAAAGGAGATTAAGCATAAGATGGTAAACTAGTAAAGTATTTCACAAAGAAATATCAGAATAGCTTTACACAAACTGGTAGACTTAAAGATTGTATTGATGGATATGACAAGTGATAGAACAAGAAAAGGTACAGAAGTTATTTGGAATATTTACTCAAGAAGTGCTCTTTAGAATTAATGCAAGATTCTAATAGATGAGTGACTAAGACTTGAAATGAAAAAAAAAAACGAATACCATCTTTGGGTGAAAAGGATTGTAATAACGCAGGAGATAGAAAAGGGAGATAAGAGAGATAAGGGAGATAGAAAAACAAACCAGAAGGATAGATAATTTTTTTAGTTTAAATGCATTTTATTTTAGTTTACATGCATATTTTTTCTTAATGCTTAAAATAATAAAAAGAAAAGAATAGGCAAATGGAAACAGACATTTCAGAGTACTAAGTTCAGGAGCAATTCATAAGGAATGTGTGAAAGTTTTGCGGGAGTTAATCATGTGAACAGAACTTCAAATAGGTAAATACCATATAAGTAAAATATTTAAGATCGAATAGGACAATGAATGTGAAAACACTCTGAAAAGTACAAAGCATCATGGAAATGAAATATATAATTATTAGGTTATGACTCCTATCATTAGATCACAAATTACTTGAGGAATAATTTGTTAGTACACTTCTCTGACACAATTTATCTTTTGTTAAATCCAGAAAAATAGTTGTAATGGAAGATGTCATTTTTCTAGTGGCCCAGGTTGTGTCATGAGGGAGTTTGTCATTAACCACATTGTTTGTAGAGCAGTTCTCAATGTCAGCTTTAAGTGAGAGACAATTTCAACCATCATTGTTTAGACTAAATATGACCTGGTAAGCTTTGTCATATGTTAATGAGATTGGTCAAAAAAAGCAGTACTAGGAAGCTGAGCAGTTAAATCAGCTTCTAGAAAATGAGCCCTACTGTAGATAATAAATTTTATAATATTGTCCTATCTACTTACTGTAAACACGTGTGGTGTAGGCTCGAAGTTTATGAATAATGGCTTCATTTTAAAGTAATTAGGATTCCATGACATTAACAGCAGGATGTCTGGATAATTATATTTTAGAATGAAATGTCTAAGAAACAGCATTTCTGTTCTTATGACAATTATGTATGTGATTAATGGTATAAATGACAATATCTAATATACATAAAGAACAGCAAAAATTAACAGTATCTATCATGAGTGACAGTATGAAAATTAGATGAAATCAATAATCAGAGGTAAAGAATGGCTCCTTTAATATTGCTGTGTTCTCCAAAGCTGTACAAGTTAGGGCAGGGGCCTTGGGGATGGGTAGAGATGGTACCTTTGTTTGTCTTTCTAGAGTCTCAGTGAAGATCCATCAATAAATAATCACATTCAATTATGTGCACTGTATAAATGCTCCAAAATTTTAAAGATGCTTGAAAGCTAAAGGACATCTGAGGCACCAGTTTTGAAAATCGCATATGCAACTCCTTTCAGAAGGAAGATCATTTCTGGGTTGTATTGTCTTTTTATAGGGTGTGCTCTGGAACATCTCCCTAACTGGGAGGTAATGGGACTGCTGTAAGGCAGGGTACACACCACCAGGCTTCAACTCCAGGGATCAAGGCATTTTTTTCTCTGCAGTCAGAAACTGTTCTGCAGGTTTCCAAAGCCAATGTTTCACATTCAGTGGTTTTCTTTTTTCTTCTCTCTCTCTCTCTCTCTCTTTTTTAAAGATTTTATTTATTTATTTGACAGACAGGGATCACAAGTAGGCAGAGAGGCAGGGAGAGATGGGGGAAGCAGGTTCCCCGCTGAGCAGAAAGCCGGATGCAGGGCTCGATGCCAGGGCCCTGGGATCATGACCTGAGCTGAAGACAGAGGCTTTAACCCCACTGAGCCACCCAGGTACCCCTTCTTTTTTCTTTTATTGATGTGTTTAGTTCTTCTTCACCCCCTTCCCATCTTTCTCCTCACACAGACCTGCACACACATACACCATGCACATATGTGGATATCTGAGTTGTACTTATTTTGTTTCCTTTAGTGTTTACTTGTTATATAATTTGATAAAGGCTTTCATCAACTTTACTTGCATTTATTTTTTATTTATTTATTTTTTTCAGGTTTTTAAAATTTTATTATTATTATTATTATTTTTTAGTGTAACAGTATTTATTGTTTTTGCACAACACCCAGTGCTCCATGCAATACGTGCCCTCCCTATTACCCACCACCTGGTTCCCCCAACCTCCCACCCCCCACCCCTTCAAAACCCTCAGGTTCTTTTTCAGAGTCCATAGTCTCTCATGGCTCACCTCTCTTTCCAAATTCCCTCAACTTCCTTCTCCTCTCCATCTCCCAAAATGCTCATCATCATTAGCCATCAGGGAGATTCAAATTAAAACCACATTGAGATACCACCTTACACCAGTTAGAATGGCCAAAATTAGCAAGACAGGAAATAACATGTGTTGGAGAGGATGTGGGGAAAGGGGAACCCTCTTACACTGCTGGTGGGAATGCAAGTTGGTGCAGCCACTTTGGAGAACAGAGTGGAGATTCCTCAAGAAATTAAAAATAGAGCTTCCCTATGACCCTGCAATTGCACTACTGGGTATTTACTCCAAAGATATAGATGTAGTGAAAAGAAGGGACATCTGTACCCCAATATTTATAGCAGCAAAGGCCACGGTTGCCAAACCGTGGAAAGAACCAAGATGCCCTTCAACAGACGAATGGATAAGGAAGATGTGGTCCATATACACAATGGAGTATTATGCCTCCATCAGAAAGGATGAATACCCAACTTTTGTAGCAACATGGACAGGACTGGAAGAGATTATGCTGAGTGAAATAAGTCAAGCAGAGAGAGTCAAGTATCATATGGTTTCACTTATTTGTGGAGCATAACAAATAATATGGAGGACATCAGGGTTTTGTTTTTTTTTTTTTTTAATTTCTTTTCAGTGTAACAGAATTCATTGTTTTTGCACCACACCCAGTGCTCCATGCAATACGTGCCCTCCATAATACCCACCACCTGGGTCCCCCAACCTCCCACCCCCCACCACTTCAAAATGCTCAGGTTGTTTTTCAGAGTCCATAGTCTCTCATGGTTCACCTCCCCTTCCAATTTCCCTCAACTCCCTTCTCCTCTCCATCTCCCTATGTTCCCCAAGTGTACATGAAACACATCTTCCTTAGCCGTTCATCCATTGAAGGGCATCTTGGTTCTTTCCACAGTTTGGTGACCATGGCCATTGCTGCTATAAATATTGGGGTACAGATGTCCCTTCTTTTCACTACATCTGTATGTTTGGTGTAAATACCCAGTAGTGCAATTGCAGGGTCATAGGGAAGCTCTATTTTTAATTTCTTGAGGAATCTCCACTCTGTTCTCCAAAGTGGCTGCACCAACTTGCATTCCCACCAACAGTGTAAGAGGGTTCCCCTTTCTCCACATTCTCTCCAACACATGTTGTTTCCTGTCTTGCTAATTTTGGCCATTCTAACTGGTGTCAGGTGGTATCTCAATGTAGTTTTTTTGAATCTCCCTGATGGCTAGTGATGATGAACATTTTTTTCATGTGTCTGATAGCCATTTGTATGTCTTCATCGGAGAAGTGTCTGTTCATGTCTTCTGCCCAATTTTTGACATGACTATCTGTTTTGTGTGTGTTGAGTTTGAGAAGTTCTTTATAGATCCTGGATATCAACCTTTTGTCTGTACTGTCATTTGCAAATATCTTCTCCCATTCCATGGGTTGCCTCTTTGTTTTGTTGACATTTTCCTTTGCTGTGCAGAAGCTTTTGATCTTGATGAAGTCCCAAAAGTTCATTTTTGCTTTTGTTTCCTTGGCCTTTGGAGACATATCTTGAAAGAAGTTGCTGTGGCTGATATCGAAGAGGTTACTGCCTATGTTCACCTCTAGGATTCTGATGGATTCCTGTCTCACGTTGAGGTCTTTTATCCATTTCGAGTTTTTCTTTGTGTACAGTGTAAGAGAATGGTCGAGTTTCATTCTTCCACATATAGCTGTCCAATTTTCCCATTTATTGAAGAGACTGTCTTTTTTCCACTGCATATTTTTTCCTGCTTTGTTGAAGATTATTTGACCATAGAATTGAAGGTCCATATCTGGGCTCTCTACTCTGTTCCACTGGTCTATGTGTCTGTTTTTATACCAGTACCATGCTGTCTTGGTGATCACAGCTTTGTAGTAAAGCTTGAAATCAGGTAACGTGATGCCCCCAGTTTTGTTTATCTTTTTCAACATTTCCTTAGCAATTCAGGATCTCTTCTGATTCCATACAAATTTTAGGATTATTTACTCTAGCTCTTTGAAAAATACCAGTGGAATTTTGATCGGAATGGCATTAAAAGTATAGATTGCTCTAGGCAGTAAAGATATTTTAACAATGTTTATTCTTCTGATCCAAGAGTATGGAATGTTCTTCCATCTTTTTGTGTCTTCTTCAATTTCTTCATGAGTGTTCTGTAATTCCTTGAGTACAGGTCCTTTACCTCTTTGGTTAGGTTTATTCCCAGTTTTCTTATGGTTTTTGGTGCTATAGTAAATGGAATAGATTCTCTAATTTCCCTTTCTGTATTTCCATTGTTAGTATATAAGAAAGCCACTGATTTCTGTACATTGACTTTGTATCCTGCCACATTACTGAATTGCTGTATGAGTTCTAGTAGTTTGTGGGTGGAGTCTTTTGGGTTTTCCATATAAAGTATCATATTCTTCAGCTTTCCTTGAGGTACGTAATTTTATTTTGGTCTTGAGGACAATCATAGGAACTAGTCAGACAAACAGGGGGGAAAGGGCACTCCAGGCAATAGCAATAGTACGAAAAAAGAAACAGACACCTGTAAAGTGTGCTTTGAGTTAGATTAAGTCCAGCAATTTCTATATTGCCAGAAGCCAGTGGGGAGCTGGGAGGAATTCACAGATGATGGGGCTGTAAAAGAAAGCAGAGCCCCAATCTATGTATCATGTATGTGAAAACTGACCTTTTCCAAAGGGGTGAAACAACCTACCTGAGGGATGTAGCCAGGAGAGTACTCTGATAAGATCAGAATTTTATTGGGGACACAACTGAAACAATGTGGAAAGCACATTTGCAAGGGGGTCTTTCTAGAAGCCTGTACACAAGAGCCTATTGCAATAGTTAAAGATACTAGGGTCCTTCAATAATCTGAGATATGATGGTAAAGAGGGACAGACCAGCTAAGGCAACATGCTGGAAAACATCGATGGGAATAAAAAGCAGGGGGAAATCTTTGTAGACTTTAGAGTTGGGGCTTAACTTGGGTTTGGGTTGACTGGATAGATTTTGCTGCCATTAATCATGGAGGACTAGAATAACAGATCAAAGCAGAAGAACTGGGAAAGGTCACAGGGAAAGTTGGTGATTCTAACTTGGGACTTTTTGGCTTGGAGGATCCTGTGGGATACTCTCTGAGAAACATGAAGTAGACAGTAAAATTAATCCAGAGCTCAGGAATGAGGTCTCTACTGGGGACTGCCATGGGGAGTTAATAATATTTGGTTAGTGTGGAGGCCTTGGAAATGGACTTGGCTGACCACCAGAAGGAACCCAGCAGCCGAACTTTGAAATCTCTTGCCCAGGCTGAGGACACACTCACTGTCGCTGTGCCCATCATTGAGCAGAGAGATCAAGATGGCAGACCCACTCTTGGGAAAACCTTGTCTACCAGCTTCAGCTAAAGGAGTCCCTTTGGCACTTGACAAACCTTTCTTAAATGTCATGTCAGTCCAGGAAGCTTTCCACACAACCTTTCTACCACCTTTTTCTGGTTCCTCATTTCTCCTAGCTGCAGTCTCCTACCCCCATTCAGCATTTCTTTTAATAAACTCCTTGTTTGTTTAATCCCATTTTGCTAGCATCTGCTTCCCAGAGGACCCTGATGAACACAGCGGGTGGAAAAGTTATGATTATGCATAGAGTGCAAAAGGAACATCCACCAACCTGAACTACTCAAGGGATAATTGGAAGAGGAGAGTCACACAGAGGCGGAGGAAGATCTGAGACTAACTGGATGGCTTCTAGCCCAGGAATTCTTTAAAATAGAAATAGACAGTATTTTCATGTCCTTTGCTTATTAATCTCACTATGTATCTCATTCCTGTTACATTTGTCCAGAAATCAAAATAAAACTGCAAGAGGCATCTGTTTCTGTAATATCCAATCTAATACTGACCACGAATTCTTCCCTACTGACTAGATTATATAAATGGAGTACTCTAGAACCTCTACATTTGGTTGCATCAATCCCGCTATATCTTACACTGTTCATAAAATGCTGCCTTTTACTGCCTTTCTTAATGGAAAAATTCCAAAGTATAGCCATCATAGGTCTTTAGTTAAGGTTAAGATTTATAATATATAATACTGCCTATTACAAATTGACCGTTTATCCTGTGCCAGACATTGTGTTACTTGTTTGGCATATTTTATTTTCTTAATCCTTTAACAATTCAGTAAGAAAATGATTATATCCAACTTCAGTAGATGGGGACAATTACCTGAAGTTTCTCTGCTGAAAAAGTGGCAGTCAAATGAAACAAGTCTTGATTCAGAGACAAGGTTCTTTGAAATTTCCCTGCCCTTTCCTCAGTACCCCTGCACTGCTCACACCCTGGGATGCGGGTGGGGTTGGCATTGTGATTGGATCTCCTTCCAGCCTCCCTTCTCTGAGACTCATCCCTCTTCCTAATATCATTCACCAAACTTTGCCTTGTCTGAGATGACAAATTCACTCTTGATATTTCCTTTACTTTTAATTGTACTTTCTCTGGAATCATAAACTATAAATATTAATTATAACTATCCATATCTCTTTTTTTCTCCTTCTTAATATAATTGTCTCCTCAAGATTGTCATTATGTGGATTTATCCTGTTCCTCTCATTCATGAACCCTCTGCTGGTTTCATTCACTTTCCAAAATGCCACTGTTATTCTGTATTTACACAACTGCTTATGAAGAGATACACAACACTGATGAAGAGATTCATCAGTGTATAAAGTCTGCCTGACTTAAAGGAAGTCAAGATACCACCAACAGCTATTTTTTCATAAATGATCAGCATTTACACAGAGGGGGTGGCATGAAATGATAGAGTGTATCAAGAATCAAATAGTCTGGTCAAACAGTAAATTTTAATATGACTACTCAAGGCAATGAAGGGAGGGAGGAAGGAAAAAGAATAAATGTATTCTAAATCCTTCTTTACACATTATTATTTATACATACACTAAAATAATAATGGCTACAATTTCAACTGACTCATCAGGTCTTTGTAAAATATGGAAGTTATCTGAAATAGGAGAAGTATGTTCCCCTATACATGGTACATACGTACATAGTTGTGTTATATATCCCCTATTTTATTAGCTTGTCTAAGCTAGAGTCTATTTACAATGGATTAAGCTAACTGCAATGGGTTGCAAAGATATGAAAATAAAAGTTCTGTGTTAAGAAAAATTGGTTTTCATTAGGAGAGGCTAACTTGGCTTTTTTTTGCTAAGAGGTTTTACAGTTTACACACCAAGAGGTTTATTTGCTGTGGTCTGGTGTCTAGCTTTTATTTAGTATGCCAGTAAATCAGATCTTTCAGTCTTGAGAGTATATATCCATTTTCACTGATAGACTCCCATTGGCTAAGCTGTGGAAATGATGTATAAAATAAAAAAAAATTCACTTTATTAATTTTTACCAAGTAGCACAATCATCAAAGTAGTAAGCAAAGAAGACAAATTTGAGTCAGAATATTGATTGCTAACCATGGAAGAAAAAAAAAAAGAGATTTAATGAAAGGATTTTCTTAACATCTGTTTACAGTAATTTAATGCATCTGCCTCCAGCAAGGTTGTTAGGAACTAAGGCGTTTGGTCCTCAGCAAGACATGCTCTTGCCTGCGGAGTGCCTGGATGAACACGGTCTACATTTTTTCTGTGACTTCTTGTTCCTACATTTCTATTGATGCTCAAAACAGTATCCTTCCAATCAAAAGATTTTTTCTTTAAACATGATAATATACCAGAGATGTCAGCTACAGCATCCCTGCCCCTTGAGATCTAGAGAAAACTGCTTTGAAACTCGTATTTCTGGAGTTTGTCAGACTCCATAGCCTTCCTTGAGATTTCAGTGCATTCCCAGAAGATCCTCTTTTAAGGATGCCTCTGCCGTTGTACTCTTGTTTCCCCACATTATTCTTCTCTTAGTAGAATATTCTTCTACTATGAGTATTCTTCTCATAGTACACATCTCTTGTACTCCCCACATTATTTCTTCTCTTTCATGCATTCGTTCAGATGTGATAATCTAGACTTCATAATTTCACACACATATGTGCATTTCTACTTGCATGGAGCATCAGTGATTATGGTAGATTTTACTGGAGCCTTGGGGATCTATGGGAGGCTTCATGCTGGGATATTTTCTTTGTGTCACATAGCAAACCCCTTGTAAAATGTCTGTTAGATGGCCCTGTCTCCCAGAATGACTTTCAGTCATGCTGTTACTGTGGTTTTCTCCCTTGAATCTTTCTCTCTGGGCAGGGCTGACATCCTGTGCTCCTTCTTCTTTTCCTCCCTCTCCTGCCTCCCCTTCTGCCTTCTCTCCTCCATCCCCTGTTCCTCCTCCTCCTCCTCTGTCTCCTTGATTCTTTCCCTCTAAACTGCCTTCCATGCTCCAAATTCTTCCTACGGCATACAGAGGATATAATCGGTATCCCATTTTCCCAAACTTGCACTGTCCAGCCCTTCAAGTAGCCTAAAAAACAAGGGGACCTCAACATTTACAGGATTTATCCTAAGAAAACAATTGTATTTTTTAAATAATAGTTAAAAGTACTCATTCACTGCAATACCAAATCTTGAAAGACAGGGAACTTTTCTGGCTTTCAATATGACTTCATGCATCTATGATGTGTTAATCTTTTCAACTTAATTTCAGAGAAGAATATCATATCTGTAAGACATTTCTGCACCACTTCTGTGTACTGTCTACAGTTTGAATCTTGTTATCAAAACCTAAACCTTGGGAGATGGAGAGGAGAAGTGAGTGGGGGGAAATCGGAGGGGGAGACAAACCATGAGACACTGTGGACTCTGAGAAACAAACTGACGCTTTTGGAGGGGAGGGGATGGGGGTTTTGGTGAGCCTGGTGGTGGGTATTATGGAGGGCAGGTATTGCATGGAGCACTGGGTGTGGTGCATAAACAACGAATTCTGGAATACTGAAAAGAAATAAAATAAAATGAAAAAAAAAATCAATGGCAATCCAGTGAAAATAAGTGTTTATTTCTTGACAAATACCATTTTATGTAATATCTCAGCATCTGGAAACTTAAAACTATATTTATGAATTTGTATTACTATTGGGTCTTTATGGATGGGGATATATAATCTAATCAGCATAACTAAAAAGTTCTAACTATAGTATGGAGAATTTCAATGTGTAGAAAACCATCATCCAAATCAATCAAATGTTCTTTGAAATTTTAATGTTTCAAGTTTTTTTTCCCACTTCTAGTGATTGGAGATAACTTTTCAAACAAAATGGGCCCAGAGAGTCAATTTTAGTTAATTGATTTATGACTTAAAGACTTTTAATAGGCCATACTGCTTTATTTACATGAACAATTTTACTTAATTGCATAGTTCCTTTTTTTAGTTGCTAGCTGTTACCTAAACTTTAAAATTATGATAATAATACTGCATAGAACCATCTATTGAAACACCAGAAAAGTCTTACAAATTTTAAGAAGCCCTAAAGAAATTTTCTTTCTGGAGTACCTGGACAGCCACTATACTAACTCCTGTTTGTTTGCCTGCTGTTTTCCTGAAGTTGTCTTACGTAAGAGCTATGAAGCGCTTAGCATTGTAGAGTTCCTAGTTTCACTCCTCTTACACTTGCCACCAAGAATCCTGCCAAATAAAATCAGTGTGTGCATTCTGGTCCTTTTGTCATTCTTGACAGCCATAGAGAAATTTGAAGTCATTGGAATGAAAAATTGATGCAATGCAATCAATCTGAAAATTATCAGAAAATTTTTAAAATAATTCAGTCTCTTTTGTAACAAATCCACAGGCCATGTCTGGGATAGGGTCATACCTTACCGGCTCAATCCAGGCTTCCTGGGTTTAAATCCCATCTTAACTGCTTATCACTTTTCAACTTCAGATAACTTAGCAAAATCCTTTGTGTCTTAGTCTTTTCCCAGGAGAAAACGGAGAGTTCTGATACCTACTTCATAAATTCGTGATGAAGATTAAGTAAACTATTTTATGCAAGCACTTAATAAAGTGCCCAGCATATAGTAAGCACGATACATATAGTAGTTGCCATTATTTTTCAATTGTTAATGATTAGTACCATTCTTGGAATACAGTAGGTGCTTATTAATGTTTATTGAATGTATACCTTTTGAATTACATATTTAAAAGGTCTGAATGTTCCTTGGAACACATCTTAACTCAGTGGGAGACAGTCTATAATTACAGAATGAACTGACAACTGTATACCTCAATATATTAATAAAAAATGTCTAGAAGAAAGTTACTACTTTTTTAAAAGATTTTATTCATATATTTGACAGATAGAGATCACAAGTAGGCAGAGAGGCAGGCAGAGAGAGAGGAGGACGCAGGCTCCCTGCTGAGCAGAGGGCCTGATGTGGGGCTCGATCCCAGGACCCTGAGATCATGGCCTGAGCTGAAGCCAGAGGCTTTAACCCACTGAGCCACCCAAGCAAGCTCCCCAAGAAAGTTATTATTAAGTTAGGATCTCTTATTTTTGTTATCCACCATAGTTAAAAAAATAAGAAATAATCAAAACACCTAGGTAATTCTTTAGGAAGCAGTTCAGTAGAACACGCTATTGACATAGGATTAAACACCAGAAAGTACAAATACAATACAACTTTTTGTGGTAATGAGATATAAGTCTTTTATAATTAGGATGACCATATAATTTATTATTCCAAGTGTGACAATTTAGAGTGAAACAATCTATTTCATTATAGACTTATTGATCAAGGTCATTAAGTTTGCTAACCATCCATTTACAACATTTTTCTAATATTGGTTATAATGATACATTGGGTACATAGGGAGGCATGACACTTGTATTCATCCAAGTACAGGAAATTGTTTAGGCATAAGAAAATATCAGTTGTTCTGTCATGGAATACTACAGGTACTCTGAGACAGAACTAATGTATCTCCAAAGACACTTCACTTAGGAAGCATTTCTTGGGCCATGAGAAGGGTAATCTTATGCAAAACCTAGTTTACTTCCAGTATCCCAGAGGTGCATAGCCAGTATCTTCACCACTAGTGAACTAGGATAATGGCATCTCAAGCTGTGCAGGACAAAGATTTGCCCAGAAACCCAGTTCTCAGAGGTGGCTCTGGTTATGGAACCTGCTTTGGTTCCAGCAATCCACAGTCACTCTTTCCATAACTGACAACCCAAATCACTTATCAGAAGGTAGTTTTGTTTGAGGACTACAGTGATAACCAACCCATGAATTGGAGACTCTGGGCTTTTGTTTGTTCGTTTATTTGCTTATTTGTTTATTTTTGCAATAACATAAAGCCTAGAGGAAGGTAGAAGTTTATTGTTTCACTTTAATGATTAAATAAAACTGACATCTAGAGGCACTAATTAATTAATTCACTTAGAGTTTATTGGGGGTAATTTTCTTTCTGAAAGCCTGTAAGTGTGTATGTATATGTGTGTGCATATCCCTTATAAAGATGTATAATGTATTATTATTCATCTATAATTCTTATCCTCTTACCAGTTTCAAGCTCCTTGAGGGCAAGGGCTAGGTCAACAATATAAAAATAATTTTTTGTCCTTAGCATGGTATTTTCTTTACAGTAGGTAGTAAATATATATCTGCTGATTAAGTGTATAGATTCTAGTATCATCGTTTAGCAGTATGACATTATGAAATATGTACATTCCTATGAAACATTCCATGCTACAACTAAATCAGCAGTACTTGAGTAGAGTGAAAAAATGATAGGGTGTAGATTTCTTTTTTCCTAGGTTTTGAAGGCTTATGAGGCAGGGATGCAGCATGGAGAATCTTCACTACTCTTCCAACACCCAGGGTGCAATGTATCTGAAAGTTTACTTTTTCACTAAAAGGATTTGCTCAGGAAGTAAGAGTCTTCTTACTCTTATTCTCTCTTTTTGTCTTCCTTTACCCTGTGTTCCAAAATCCCTTGAATATTCCTCTATAATCCTTAAAAAATTAATTGCGCCTTCCTATAAGAAAGTCTTCCAGAAGTTTTCAGACTGACATGGCCTTCCTCTTGATATATAGAGCCATTTTTAAAATGCCTTCTTTGCTTATAATTTATAAGGTGCCCTTTCTGCGATTAAGTTAGAGAGACTAGCATGGAGGTAAACTATTTAAAAACAAACAAAGGAATAGTACAACTTTACTGAGCACCAAATTAATTCTAGGTGTTATTTTCTTTAACTGAATCAAGAAGTAAATGAAAGTTTATTAAACAAAATACTGAATAATCATTAGAAGCCAAACATCTCTATTTTTAAACCTATTGAACTTTAAGTGATAATAATAATAATAATAAGGCTTGACTCCCTGAGTCAAGTCATAACTGAACAGATACCTCATTTGGTTCGAGCTTCTGATAATTAGTGGGACTTAAATCTTTCTGGCACACCTCAGCATGTTTAATCATAAGCATCCAGTATTTATAGCTCTTATTTCCCCCCAGCCTCCTCCTCTTTGGTTTCATTAGCATGCACTACTCTCCAGGATATTTGGGCTGAATTTTTGGAGCATTGCCAAATGAGTCAGGATTAAAATATTTAATAGATTCAATTCACTGTTAGTTATATACATAGTTATATCCAGGTTTGGGTCATGGGAACACCTTTTCTTTAACATGCTATGGTAGTGTGGCTATCTTGGAATTTTACAAATTCGTTTTGGATTCTGAAATATTAAAAAGGAAAATATCATTAACATGGAGAATGACACACAAAAAAGACAATCAGTAAATGATAACTGAAGTGTTACATATGAATAAAAATAAAGATTTAAAAATCTTAACTGTAAAGAAATAAATATAACCACAGACATATATATCAAAAGTTCCCCGTCCTTGTAGCATACAATCTAGAGGCACACAGGGAGCGAGTGCACTCAGATGGCTCAGGCAAAGCCATAGAGCCCCTGAGTGAAGCATTTGTCTACTTTAGTTGGCTTTTTCATTCAGCACATCTTCTCTTTCTTTTGATTCTTCTTTTAAAAATGATAATACTGTGTTCGAGTGCAATTTAAAGTTCACAATAAAATTAAGGGGCAGGTACAGAGATTTCCCATATACTCTCTGCTCCCACACATGCACAGCCACCCTCATCACCAACGTCCTCCCCTAGAACGGTACATTTATTATAATTCAGGAGTTTAAATTGACACATCATTATCACCCAAAGTCCATAGTTTCCATTAGGGTTCACTCTTACGGTTGGGTACTCTACAGGTTTTGACAAACCTATAATGACATGCACCCATCATTACAATACCATACAGAATTTTTTCACTGCTCCCAAGTCCTGGGTGCTCTGTCCTCCTCCATTCCTCTCTCATCTCCAACCTTGGACAATCACTGGTCTTTTCATTGTTTTCATAGTTCTGCATTTTCTGGAATGTTGTATAGTTGGAATCATATAATATGCAGATTTTCAGATTGTCTTTCACCTGGTACTATGCATTTAAAGTTCCTTGATGTCTTTTTGGTTTGAATTCATCCTTTTAGTAGTATTCTATCATTTGGATAGTAGTATTCTACATTCAACGTACCACAGTTTATTTAGTCATTCACCGACTCAAAGGTATCTTGGTTGTGCCCAAGTTTTGGCAATTCTGAATAAGGCTGCTATAGACATCTGTGTGCCTGTTTTTGTGCGGACACAAGTTTTCAACTCCTTTTGGTAAATACCAAGAAGTTTGATGTGCTGGATTATATGATAGAGTAGGTTTAGTTTTATAAAAAAACCTCCAAACTGTTTTCAGAAGTGGCTGTTCCATTTTGTATTCCCACCAGGAATGAACGAGAATTTCTGTTGTTCCACTTTCTTGTTGGCAATTGGAGTTGTTACTCTTCTGGATTTGGGCCATTCTATTAGGTGTGCCATGATATCTCATTATTGCTTAATCTGTGCTTCCCTGATGACATACGATGTAGAATATGTTTTCATGTGCTTATCTGCCATCTCTGCATCTTTTTTGGTGAGGTGCTTGTTTAATGTCGTTGGCCCATCTTTTAATTGGTTTGTTTGCTCTCTTTTTGTTGAGTTTTAAGAATGCCTCAATATTTTGAGTAATAGTCTTTTATCACATGTGTATTTTGCAAATATTTTCTCCCAGTGTGTGGCTTGTCACATTGTCTTTCGCAAGGCAGAAATTTTTTTTTAATATTTTATTTATTTGACAGAGAGAAATCACAACTAGGCAGAGAGACAGGCAGAGAGAGAGGAGGAAGCAGGCTCCCCGCGGAGCAGAGAGCCTGATGCGGGGCTCGATCCCAGGACCCTGAGATCATGATCTGAGCTGAAGGCAGAGGCTTTAACCCACTGAGCCACCCAGGCGCCCCAAGCAAAGCAGAAATTTTGAAATTTAATAAAGTCCAGCTTATCAACCAATTTTCATGGTTGTGCCTTTGAAGTTGTATCTACAAAGTCCTTGCCATATTCAAAGTCATCTATATTTTTTCCTACCAGTCATTCTTTTTTAGGCCTTTAGAAATCTCAAAATATCTCCCTTATTTCCTTAGAATCATGGCAGATTTCCTTCACAACATTTACTTTCCAGTGCCCCTTCAAGCTCTATATAAGGTAATGAACAAATCTATGGTCATGTATTCAATGGCACTAGCTAGTTCATACAGTTGTCATGTTAGACAATATATATGTGTGTTACTAGGGATTATCTGGGGGTAAATAATACCTTAAACGGGATGAGAAATTCTGGGTTGATATTGCAGGCAATAGGATTAATAAGTAAGATTTTGGAAGAAAACTTTTAGGAAGCTGAAAAATAATAATATTAAAGATGTTACTTCTCCCCAAACTGATAAATAGGGTCAACACAATTCCTATCAATCCCATCAAGATGTTTTGAAGATTGGGGCACCTGAGTGTCTCAGTGGGTTAAAGCCTCTGCCTTTGGCTTGGGTCATGATCCTAGCCTGGGATCGGCTGGGATCGAGCCCTGCTTCAGGCTCTCTCCTAAGCAAGGAGCCTGCTTCTCTGCCTACTTGTGATATCTGTTGGCCAGATAAATAATACAATCTTTTAAATAAAGTTTTTTTGAAGATAGAGGCAAAGTTATTTCAAATATATCTTAATAAACATTCTCTCCCTATATATATATAATATATATATATATATATATATTCATATAAAGCAAGGAAACAGTATCACTAAAACAATTTGAAAAAGAATAAAGTAGAAGGGATCATTTTACCTGATTTAAGAATTATTCTATATTTACTTCTCAAAACTGCATAGTGTGGGTGGAAGGACAGACAAACATATCAAATGAAACAATAAAGAACCCACCCCAAAACATTCATACACAAATATGTCCACCTGATTTTGTTTTCACTCTTCCCAGGGCACTTTTGATAATTTTATATAAATATCCTTTCCTAAAACTGACCTCCTCCAATTCTTCCTAATTTCTCAGAGAATAAGTAGCAGATAATGACCAAACCTATAGTTCTTTTGTAACCCCAGAAGGTATTTATCTTGGACCTTGTTTTGGACTCCTCTAAAATACACAGAGACTCAGTTATTATCTTTCTCTTATTTTGGGCTTCTTCTTTTTTTTTTTTTTTTTGTTTATTTACAGCATAACAGTGTTCATTGCAGTACGTGCCCTCCCTATTACCCACCACCTGGTTCCTCAACCTCCCCCCCCCGCCCCTTCAAAACCCTCTGGTTGTTTTTCAGAGTCCATA
The DNA here is from genome assembly GCF_922984935.1 of Meles meles. NCBI lineage: Eukaryota > Metazoa > Chordata > Mammalia > Carnivora > Mustelidae > Meles > Meles meles. The sequence goes on from NC_060070.1 coordinate 17,956,180, forward strand.
GTCTCTCATGGTTCATCTCCCCTTCCAGTTTCCCTCAACTCCCTCTCCTCTCCATCTCCCCATGTCCTCCATGTTATTTGTTATGCTCCACAAATAAGTGAGACCATATGATACTTGACTCTCTCTGCTTGACTTATTTCGCTCAGCATAATCTCTTCCAGTCCCGTCCATGTTGCTACAAAAGTTGGGTATTCATCCTTTCTGATGGAGGCATAATACTCCATTGTGTATATGGACCACATCTTCCTTATCCATTCATCCGTTGAAGGGCATCTTGGTTCTTTCCATAGTTTGGCGACCGTAGCCATTGCTGCAATAAACATTGGGGAACAGATGGCCCTTCTTTTCACTACATCTGTATCTTTGGGGTAAATACCCAGCAGTACAATTGCAGGGTCATAGGGAAGCTCTATTCTTTATTTCTTGAGGAATCTCCATACTGTTCTCCAAAGTGGCTGCACTAACTTGCATTCCCACCAACAGTGTAAGAGGGTTCCTCTTTCTCCACATCCTCTCCAACACACGTTGTTTCCTGTCTTGCTAATTTTGGCCATTCTAACTGGTGTCAGGTGGTATCTCAATGTGGTTTTAATTTGAATCTCCCTGATGGCTAGTGATGATGAACATTTTTTCATGTGTCTGATAGCCATTTGTATGTCTTCATTGGAGAAGTGTCTGTTCATATCTTCTGCCCATTTTTGGATATGATTATCTGTTTTGTGTGTGTTGAGTTTGAGAAGTTCTTTATAGATCTTGGATATCAACCTTTTGTCTGTACTGTCATTTGCAAATATCTTCTCCCATTCCATGGGTTGCCTTTTTGTTTTGTTGACATTTTCCTTTGCTGTGCAGAAGCTTTTTTTTTTTTCCATTTTATTTATTTTTTCAGCGTAACAGTATTCATTCTTTTTGCACAACACCCAGTGCTCCATGCAAAACGTGCCCTCCCCATTACCCACCACCTGTTCCCCCAACCTCCCCAGCCCTGACCCTTCAAAACCCTCAGGTTGTTTTTCAGAGTCCATAGTCTCTTATGGTTCGCCTCCCCTTCCAAATTTTTTTTTTTTTAATAAACATATAATGTATTTTTATCCCCAGGGGTACAGGTCTGTGAATCGCCAGGTTTACACACTTCACAGCACTCACGATAGCACTTACCCTCCCCAATGTCCATAGCCCCCTCCCCCTCTCCCAATCCCACCGCCCCTGGTGTGCAGAAGCTTTTGATCTTGATGAAGTCCCAAAAGTTCATTTTTGCTTTTGTTTCCTTGGCCTTTGGAGACATATCTTGAAAGAAGTTGCTGTGGCTGATATCGAAGAGGTTACTGCCTATGTTCTCCTCCAGGATTCTGATAGATTCCTGTCTCATGTTGAGGTCTTTTATCCATTTTGAGTTTATCTTTGTGTATGGTATAAGAGAATGGTCGAGTTTCATTCTTCTACATATCGCTGTCCAGTTTTCCCAGCACCATTTATTGAAGAGACTGTCTTTTTTCCATTGAATATTTTTTCCTGTTTTGTCGAAGATTATTTCACCATAGAGTTGAGGGTCCATATCTGGGCTCTCCACTCTGTTCCATTGGTTTATGTGTCTGTTTTTATGCCAGTACCACGCTGTCTTGGTGATCACAGCTTTGTAGTAAAGCTTGAAATCGGGTAACGTGATGCCGCCAGTTTTGTTTTTGTTTTTCAACATTTCCTTAGCAATTCGGGGTCTCTTCTGATTCCATACAAATTTTAGGATTATTTGCTCCAGCTCTTTGAAAAATATCGGTGGAGTTTTGATCGGAATGGCATTAAAAGTATAGATTGCTCTAGGCAGTATAGACATTTTAACAATGTTTATTCTTCTGATCCAAGAGTATGGAATGTTCTTCCATCTTTTTGTGTCTTCTTCAATTTCTTTCATGAGTGTTCTGTAGTTCCTCAAGTACAGGTCCTTTACCTCTTTGGTTAGGTTTATTCCCAGGTATTTTATGGTTCTTGGTGCTATAGTAAATGGAATCGATTCTCTAATTTCCCTTTCTGTATTTTCATTGTTAGTGTATAAGAAAGCCACTGATTTCTGTACGTTGACTTTGTATCCTGCCACGTTACTGAATTGCTGTATGAGTTCTAGTAGTTTGGGGGTGGAGTATTTGGGGTTTTCCATATAAAGAATCATGTCATCTGTGAAGAGAGAGAGTTTGACTTCTTCCTTGCCAATTTGGATACCTTTTATTCGTCTTTGTTGTCTGATTGCCGTTGCTAGAACTTCTAATATTATGTTGAACAAGAGTGGTGAGAGTGGGCATCCTTGTCATGTTCCTGATCTCAACGGGAAGGCTGCAAGCTTTTTCTTATTTTGGGCTTCTATTCACGCAAAACCTCATTCTCCCGAGTGGAGCACCAACTAGGAGAGGCATGGTTTTCCCTCTGTCACGTATGAATTTGGCATCATCTTCCCAAGCACTAGATTATAGTTTTCTTTATTTTCTTTCTCTATACATTTTTCTAAAGAGCTTTATTTAAAAGAGATATTATTTACTTTCCACACAAGTCACCATTTGACATGTACCATTGTCTTAAACTGTTTGGGTTGCTATTAAAATGCCATAGACTGGGTGGCTTATAAACAAGAGAAATTTATATCCCACCATTCTAGAGGATGTTGGCATGATTGGGTTCTGGTGACAACCCTCTTCTGAGTTGTAGATTGCTGACTTTTCACTGTACTTCGCATGGCAGAAAGAGAATGAGTTAGCTCTTTGGCTTCTTCTTATGAAAGCATGAATCCCATTCCTGAGGACTCCAGCTTCAAGAATTAATTACCTCCCTAAGGCCTCACCTCCAAATACTATCACACTGGGGATTAGATTTTAACATATGAATTTTGGAGGGCACAAACATTCAGTCCATAACAAAAATTTAATGTAACTTTTTCATACTATATTATACTATATTGTATATTCATACTATATTGTAACCATCACCACAATCTAATTTTAGAACATTTTTGTCCTCCCAAGAAATTCTGCACCCATTAGAAGTTGATTCTAAATACCTTTTTTAATATACATATTTTTATTAAAGGTAGGATGGAAATAATCAAAGAGTTTTAACCATAAAAGACTCTTAACCATAAAATATGTTTGGATAGATTTTTGGAGGAGAGCAGAATAGAAATACAAATTCAAGTAAAAATGGAAATCCATTAAAATTTTAAGTGTGAAAAAACAGCTTTCTCATATTTTAAGTGAATAATGGTGGGTATTAAATGGTTATGACATTATATCTATTATATTTTATTGGATAATGATTTAGTTTTAACATATTGATATTTTCAACATAAAAAATTATAAATGCAACTACTTAAATTTGTATATGTCAACTTTTGATAATTTTATATAAATATCCTTTCCTAAAACTGACCTCATAGATGTGTAGTGACCTTATAGATGTGTAGTGAAATCTCATCATACTCTTAATTTTCATTTTCTCCAGCGGCTAGGATTTTGGATATCTGTTTACATGATTATTTACCACCTGTATATCCCTTTTGGTGAAATGTTTCTTCATGTCATTTGCTCATTTTCTAATTGGACTGCTTGATTTTTTACTATTAAATTTTGAGAGTTGGGTATGTATTTTACATATTAGTCCTTTGTCAGATAAGCTGTTACAAATAAATAAGCAAACCATAAACTAAGTCTCACATCTTATAGAAAAATCACTTTAAAATGCATCAGGCATTAAAATGTAAAACAATGAAACTTTGAGAAAAAAAACACAGGAGAAAATCTTCAGTACCTAAGGTTAGACAAAGAATTTTTATACCTGACACCAAAAGGATGGAACCATAAAAAGGGAAATCAATAAATCAGACCTAATCAAAATTAAAAACTTTTGCTCTGTAGTAACCCTGTTAAGAAGATGAAAAGGCAAGTTACATATTGGGACCCACTAGACATAAATCTACAGTTGCCTTCCAAAACAATAAAGTTGTATTTTACATACTTGAATTTGTGAATTGAGATTAATACCCTTTACATAACTAACAAGGCCCATGTCTTTAATAAGATGTTTAGTAAGTGTTCATATGTTAAGTTTGTTGTATAAAAAAACAAAAACGGGATAACACAAGATAGAAGATTTGAGGGACTGTAATGAGAACAAAAGAAAATGGTTCTGGTTTCTCGGAGAATTAATACCATACCAGAAGTCCCTTGGTAGATGGGGACACTCAAGCTTCATTTGAGGCCTTGTAGGGGGTCAGTCTTGATAGGTAAGGCAATGACAGACTGTTTATTAAGAACTTTATTCTGGCTTGAATGAGGAGATTCAGGTTGAGGATTTTAGAATTCACACTTCACAGTACACAGGTGAGCTGAGCCATGGAAAATGTGTGCTCTTTGAGGCGGGCACGAAAGGTCCAAGAATTCCTTCCTGACCTCCCCCCTTCCTCCTCAATACAGAGAAGAGTAGAAATCATAGCATGAAGGCTTCAATGATGGGAAGGTGCCCATGCCACGTCCTTCCACCCTGACTCTCTGTCTTTATTGACTCCGGCAAGGTAGAAGAAAATCTGAAAACGCACTTCTGAACCCTAGAGAAGGGCAAGAGGGTAACTGAGAAATAAATGCCCAGTTTCTAGCAGGGCCACCTATGTGCAGTGGTCTGAATCTGGAATGCACATTTAAACCCCAGGCCACAACCCACAAAGAGATTCTAATTTTATTGCCTGGGATGGGATGCACCAGGTAATGATAATGTAAAACTGAGTTTAGCATTACCGTCCAACAGCTGCTACATTGTAGATGCTCTCACACCTAGGGCTTAATAGGGTTTGGTGGGAGAAGGTGTAGTCGACGGTCAGAGGTAACTCCATCAGAGATTTTAGACAGTGCCAAAAATAACCAAGAGCTGCCCCAAATCTGGACACAGCAATGACAGAAGCCAACAGGGAGAAGTCAATCTTTGGGAGGCACCTTGTGGGTCATGAAGACCAGAAGCTTCTTCCCCAGGACTCCAAAGTTAAGGAAGGTTCTTTCACACCGAGTGCTGTCCAGGAGAACGAAGGAGTGAAATGTGCAACATTTCTTCTACGGAGGTTGAATTATATCATCAGGACATGGTTCAGAAAACTGGTGGTGAGTCTATAGTATTTTTTCTTAAAACACTGTTTTTTTCTTAAAACACCAATTTTGAGGCCTTAGCTGGATACCAATCAGGTCTACTTCTTGAACAGCTGAGTAAGTTCATAGCCAACCTCTTCCCTATACTCAAGGGCCACTATACCCCACTCTAGTCACCCTGGCTCAGGTACCAGATGACTACGGCCAGCCCCCAAGCCCTGGGGCCTGTGAAATATTCAAATTAGCCAATTCCCAGGAAGACTGCTGAACCCAGCTAACCCCAACATGCCCCCCTTCTATCAGCTGCCCCTAACGGCTCCAGTTTGCTGTTACCCCATCCCAAGGGCAAACCGGTGGCCTTATGTGATAACCTTCATTCCTTTGGCGTCATGAATAACAGAGTTCTGCCTTTCATCTGTCTGCATGTCCTTGTGTTGTTTCATGCCACCAAAAGCAATTTTAAATCTTTTAAAACCTTCTGTTATGCTTAATGAACAAGATTAGGGATCTATCACTTTCCTCCTTTCCCCACATGCTCCTCACACACGTTCACAGGGAAAATTGAAGTTAGGAGCAAAGGTGAATTCAGTCACAAAGTTACTTAGAGGTCACAATTCAAGAAGAAGGAAAATGCACTCTTTCTTGATAGGTGTGCCAGATTGCAAAAGGCGTGTGAGATGAATGAGATTGTTGAACTTATCTTTGAAAACAACCTGCCTGTGGAGGTTAAGTTTTCTTATTTACCAAATAAGAATTTGGAAAAGAATGTTATTTTAATAATTTCCAGCTAATATGCTCTGATTAAAAAACTTTTGTAATTAAGATTATGGTTTTTGAGTCATTGCTTGTACTATATTTGATTTGATTTTAAATACTTTTTATGTTGAGTTCTTGGTCCGCTATACTATTTTCTGTGGTTATGGTGGGAGACTATATTGAAGATGAGATTCCCAGGAATAGTAAAAATGGAAGGTCTTCTTATATATGATGTGTAATAATCTCTGTGTGCTGGTGAAGTTTGGTTAGACTCTTAGATTTAGTCCTTATTCACTTTATGCTCCTCAAATGGCATTAAGTCTTATGGTTTCATTTATGATGGCTCCTTACTGTATGATTCACTAATGTTCATCTTTGGGCCTGAGAAATCACTTCATTTTCAATTTCCTTCTTCAGCTCCCTGCTGGATATTTTTGCTTCAATATATTTAAAATTTGGAACTTTGAATGAACAAAGCCTAATTTTGCTCTCACCTTGTGAAAATTGAGTTTTCCCACTGATTTTCCACTTTGTGTTAGTGTTAGTTTTAGTACCATTTAGCCTCAATCTCAAAATTCAAGAGGTATTTTTTTTATTCTTCTTAGAATAAGAACTTCTTTGAATTCTCCACAATTAAATCTTCCCAAAATGTCATATTTAGTCTTCCCTTTCAATAATTTCCGTAGCTGATGCACTTTGACTTTTGCAGTAATCGATGTAGTTTATATTATCAGTAACTTCTATATGACTTTCTGCAATGACTTTTTAACTAGTTTTCTAGCTTCTGACCTCTTTCTTCTCCAATTTGTCCCCATACACCTCCCTTTTGTTAAGATTTATTTATTTGAGACAGAGAGAGCACAAGCAGGTGGAGGGGTAGAGGGAGAGGGAGGAGCGGACTCCTTGCTGAGCAAGGAGCTAGATGTGGGGCTTGATCTCAGGACCCTGGGATCATGACCTGAGCTGAAGGCAGATGCCTAACCAACTGAGCCACCCAGGAATTCCCACCTCTTTCAACAGTAGGTCTTTAATGGTGGCCAAACTCCTTAGTCTTATGTTTATAATCCTCCACAGCCTGGTCCTAATATACCATTCCAATGTTTTCTTCCACTCCCTTTCTATGCGAATAGTTTGCTCTTGCCTGGTAGGTCGAATCTCAAACTCTCCTTAAAGGCTCACAAATGCAGATTCTGAGTATAGTTATAGCATTCCCTCTGCCCAAAACATCCTCTTTATCCCTCTGCATTCTGTTCTTCTAAGGCTCAGCTTGTTGCCCATGTAGTTGAAAATCCATTATTTGTATTTTTTTGTCAAGGGAATAAAAGTTTGCCATCTGTAAGGCATGTGGAGAATAAAGGAATTGGTTTGTGGAGCAAAAATGGAGAGATCTTGACCCTAAGCTATCCTTACTGTAGTTGACGTCTGGAAATACCAACAACCTACCAAGAATGAACAAAGGACTTGGCACAGTTTCTTGTCCAGGACTGACCAGCTTAGACTGTGCTGATACTGGAAAACTTGGTTTTTATATATAGCATTTTGTCATAATTGTTAGTTGCTCTGTATTACTAGATAACTTGTTACATCAAATGTTCTTGTCTGTATTATTTGATTTTAAGCTCCTTAAGAGGTAAAGTCCATATTTTCTACCTTTTTTTGGTCACCTTTTTTCCTAGAAATTTATTTATGGTTTAGGTGCTTAAAATGTACCACTCAAAAGATTATTTAGTACCCAGCAAATACTGAATAAATAAGAAAATAACAATTGCTTTCAAAATTTCTTTGCAATTATAAAACAACTTTGTTCTTTTGTCAACTGCCTTTACTAAATTATTTTTTATTGCAACCTAAGAGCAGTAGTCATATTTTTTCTAAACATGCTACATAAAAGTTGAGAATATAAATTCAGTTGATATGCTAGATCCTCATCAACATACTATATATTTAAAGAAGCACTTTATACCTTTTCTCTTCTGTACATATCATCAAACTATACGATTTTAAAAAAAGCAACAGAATTAAGAAATGAATAATTTGCAAGAGATGAAATTGACAATACAGCCTAAGAGTGACTAACATTATTTTTAGGAAAGTCTTTTCCTACGTTAATAAACATCTGTGTTTTTCTTATAGAAGATACCAGAAAATGAGTCTGTTCCTTTAGGTAATTCCCAAAGATCACTCTATTTTCAGCTTTTCCTGAATTACCAATGTCAGGGCAGGCAGTCCTGGATATCATGTGTGAAACATGCATTATCATTAACAAATGAATGAGCAAGACTCAAATAATCAGGAAAGCATCTTCCATAGAATTCACTTTAATGGAGTGAAAATGACTTTTGCAAGCACTGTCTTGCTTAGTGTGCACTGCAGGGGCATAAAGTCCATGGGTTGAATTATAAAAGCCCAGTGATCTAGAAATGCAATGAGAACACATAAATGAAAAGTGTGGCTTAGTGTAGCATGGGAAATACTCCCACACATAAGCATCAGAGTAGATATTGAAGAAACTGATGACATTTTAAACAGATGTTTATAATTATAATTCTGAGGAATAATTGAGTGTTACAAAAAAGTTTATTTAAAGTTGCCTGTTTAGGGAAAAAAAAGTATTTGAAATGGATCTGATTATGGCAAAGAGAGTTTACCCCAGGATGATCATAGTTCTTCAAATATCTAAAACAAAAATTTTCTAATATGCAAATTCTCAAAGAACACAAATCATTTTGGATACATCACTACAAAATTGCTTCCATTTTGATTTCTGTGTAACTAACCAGCTTTAGTTTACTAATAGGTAGCTGATAGACCACCCCCAATGCCATGTATTAATTTCTCTGATAGAATTCCTTGAAGGTAGATGTTAGCAACAAGTTTAAATTTAGAATGTGATTGGAAATGTCTTATAAATGTTGAGGTTGCAATCTCCTTGATCTTGTATGGACTGGTCAGGAAAGATTTTTTTTTTTCATTTATTCCATGAAGAAAACACTCACATACTTGCCATTTGGTAGACAAACATTACATTTTCTAATATATTCAGTGACTTAATGCATGGAAATTATGCCCTTCCTTTTTTTTTTTTTTTTTTTTTTTTTGGTATCCTTTTCAATAAGGTGTGTTTGGATACTATGCTCTAAACTTTCTTTGAAGGAAGGTACTAGAAATAGCTTCTGAATTAATTGTGTTTTTGAAAAATGCATTTAATGCATCAATTCCTTAAGTTAATACTATATGGAGTTTAAGAGCGATTCTTTGTTAAATGCTTTAATTTCACTCAGCCTGCTTGTGTGTATATGTGTGTGTATCTTTCTATAGATGTGTGTAAAGTTGGAATTACTGCATTGTTTTCACTTTGCACTTTGACTTACCGGGAGCTCAAAGTAAAATTTTATATTTCATTAAAGCAATATGAGTATTTTTATTATTTGAATGTTTGTGCTTTTCTTTCCTCCTCTTATGGACCTCTATGATTATTTGCATATTTTTTTGGTCATTGACTTTTATTTTTGCCTACCTTTCTTCACATATATTTTTCTTACTTTTGCATCAGTGCCTTGTGGACCATGTCAGGATACAAATAAGCTTGCAACCCAACACAAATCGATCATGGTAAACTCAGAGGCAGAAACTACTGAAAGTTGAGACAGGACCAAAAAGACCTAGAAAATGAACTTATGTTTTATATACAGTTAGATATTGAGACCTTATATCACTAAAAACATGTATATTCAAATTATACATATTAATTAAGAGAAAAAGAAGTGGTGTTTTCTAAAACTCTAGGGACTATTCCAAGGAGTATGAGAACTCTGGACTCCATACAAAGAAAAGCTTAGGGATTGGGGGGTTTGGAGAAAGACATTGTAAATCACAAAGTAAGTTCTCATTTGCAGAAAAAAAAAATTGTAACTGGAAATAAACTTGTAATTTTGTTGAAATGCAAGAAATAAAAACAAACAAAAATGCAATGGGAATAAAAGGTACAGCACGGGGGAATACAGTCCATGATGTTGTAATATTGTTGTTTGGTGACAGATGGTAGCTATGCTTATGGGGAGTATAGCTGAAGGTATAGATGCTAAGTCACTATGTGGTACACCTGAAACTAATGCAACATACTGTGTCATCTCTACTCAAAGAAAAACAATTAGTGCAAATACATCTTAATATTCATCATCCATTTTGGGGGGTGCTTTCAGTGGACAAGTGGAACATCATTTTGTGTGCTGACATAGAGCTGATTAAAGTGTCTTAGAAGAGTCCCAGACACAAAATGACTGAAAATGACTTAAGGAATAAGTGTAAAAAACTAACATTGATTAGGTGCCTCTTATCTCTTAACCTGGGAATTTCATATTCTTTGGAAAAAGAATCACAAGAGACTTATTTATAAGCTCCTTCCTTAGAGAGATTATAAAATGTGGCTTAATCTATATTTATGAAGGATTTGAAAATAAGTATATAAAAAGGATGCAATGTCTCATTTAAGTATTTAAGTACATTTTATAGATATAGAAAGGGCCTTTTACTATGGATAAATCTTTTCATACAGTTGGAACACACAACTCTTCTGAGACTAACTCATTTTCCTCATAATATCCTGGAGCTTCATAATCTTCTTCGTTCATTTTTTGGTATTAATGAAGTAAAATATTGTGTTGGGAGATTATGTGTATTACGAGACACATCTCCATACTTGAAAAGTTTAAAACTGGAGATATTATATACATGTATTCATTAAGAATGTTACCGTGAAAGCATTTGTTGTGATGGCTGAAAATAAAGTTTTTAGGTCAAAGAGATGTGGGTATGTGCAGGAGAAGAGTCTGAGCATGGCTAGTGCACAGTGAGCTCATGTGAGGTGCAATGGAAGAGAGGGGCTAGCAGGGCCAACAAATATAGGTTGCTTAGAACCATGTAGTCCTAAGGACTGGAAAAATAAAGACCATCTAATAATAAGAAACTGGACACTTTCCAAATTTTATTTAAAATCATCCCAGCATTTATAAGCCAGTCATAAATTTCTTAGAAAATGTATTTATCTTGCTTGTAAATCACAGAATGTATCCTGTTTTGTTAATTACTCTGTGTTAGGATTCTATCACAGAAGCATATATATATTATGTGTGTGTATATATATATGTTTATATATATGCATATAATTGCATACAATTGTATACAAGGGAGGTTTTTGTGGACAGAAATATATGCATATATGATTGTATATTATGTACACACGATTTGTTAGAGGGATTTGAAATTATCATTGTAGGAGCTGAGTAAGCAGTCTCTGTATGGCTGTTTTCTTGTGTGATTGATGCTGAAGTTTTAAGTCAGTTGTAGGCTGGTCAACCCTCCTACTAAGAACGTGAGCCACAGATAAACATAGTGTGGACTCTACAATGGCTGTGGCTTCACAGCTGCTGTCCAGACTTCCAGATGGTTCTTCAGCAGTGCACTCTAATCAGAAGCATTTATAGAAGTGGATTCAACCTAGTGAGGTTGTCCCATTATAAAGCCATTATATCCTTTTATTCTAAGGAAGCTTGTTGTAGAAGAGAAAATCCTCCCAAATTCAAATTAAGCAAAACCCAAATCTTAAAACAGGAAAAAAAAAAAACAACAAACCTTCTAAATTATAAGAGGAAACAACCTTAGCACTAATGCAGCATAATGTTAAACTACATTAAAAATCATAAGTTTAAAAGATATGTTTTCTAAATGTTGTCTGTAAATAGGGCCGGTTTCCTAGATCTGTAATCAGTACAGTCACAAAAGCCACACACTCAGAAGGACATGATGCTTAGAGTTTGCTGTTCTGTGATCACTATTCTGACATTATTAGTAATCATAGCTTTGAATTTGGGTTTTATAAGTGAACAGGACAAAGGAATGTGTCGAGGGCCTGGATCTCATCAGGATCTATTCCTCGCCACTTTACACCCCAGGTGAAGGCCACAGTCTGGGTCTGGGGAAGAATGAAATCACAGTGTGAGGTACTGGGTGCCTGTGAGGGTCTGTGCTCAGCCTGCAAGTGTCCCTGTACCCAAGTGTGTGTGACAGAAATGAATAAATAAATAAATTTCTATAACTTATGTATGTATATTTTATATTAATCTTTTAAAAAATATTTTATTTTTCTATTTGAGAGAGAGCAAGCAAGGGGAAGAGCAGAAGGAGAGGTTGAGGGAGAAGCAGACTCCCTGTCAATCAAGGAGCCCAATGTGGGACTTGATCCCAGGACCCTGAGATCATGACATGAGCCAAAGGCAGATGTTTAATCAACCGAGCCACCCAGACACCCCATATTAATCTATTGAAAGGTGAATAAATAAGAATTAATAAATGAAGGACATTACAACAAATTGAGAGAGAAGCTGTGGAAAAATGAAAAAGCTTTTTCTTAATTTTTGAACAAAAGATTCTGATTTTTTTTGAGCTTTTATATTTGAGTTTATTCTTCATTTAACTTTTAAAACACTACTATAGTTGAATATTAAAACAAAAACAATAGCAAGTAGTGAGCTATGATTATAGTCCTTCACTCACTCACTACTGCACATAAAATGCCAGCAGTGTTATTCACTGGCCCCATTAAGAAGTCTGACACTGGGGGCACCTGGGTGGCTCAGTGGGTTAAGCCGCTGCCTTCGGCTCAGGTCATGATCTCAGGGTCCTGGGATCGAGCCCCACATTGGGTTCTCTACTCAGCAGGGAGCCTGCATCCCCCTCTCTTTCTGCCTGCCTCTCTACTTGTGATCTCTCTCTCTCTCTCCCTCTCTCTCTGTGTCAAATAAATAAATAAAACCTTTTTAAAAAAAAAAAAAAAAGAAGTCTGACACTGAACACCACCCCTGGGATGATGTTCATCATCCTCATATGCTTCCCCATTGTAATGGCTCCGTCTTTCCTGATTTGGATCAAAGTCCACCAGTTCTACCTGGTCCATTTCATCAGTCTCTTCTACTTTGTTCCTCTCAGGTAGGAGTTTTTCCAGCAAAGAGAGTTGATCAGGAGACAGAAAGCCATTCTCAGGAAAGTTTACCTTAAATTCGATGATGAGGTGACCCTTCTCATATGGTCTACGATAAATTGGCATGCCTTCATTTAGCACACACTTGATATCTCCATGCTTGACAATTTGACCTGGATGAGAGGTGATGACAATGGTTTGGTTTTCAAGAGTAGCTATTGGCTTTTGAAAACCACACAGTGCTTCAACCAGCTGTATGTCCATACACAAGAAAAGGTCTTCTCCTCGCCGGGTAAAAACGGCATGGTCCTTCTGATCTAAAACAATGATAATATCTCCTGGTTCCAGTCCTGGTTCTTGGTCTCCTTCACCATGGAATGTTATCTTCTGGCCATCTTTCATGCCTTTGTCAATATGAACTTCTAGAATCTTCTTCTCTCGAACTATCTTCCTTCCATTGCTGCTTTTACATCTATCTTTAGGACTGATCCGTTCCCCATGGCCCTGGCACTCCATGCACACAGACTGAATTTGCTGAGCCATGCCAGGTCCTATCTGATGAATTCTTATTTGCATTCTAGTACCTCGGCAATTGGGACAACACTCAACTGCTCCTTTCTTACCACCTCGGCCTTCACATTTATCGCAAATCACATTCTTTTGCAGCGCTAGTTTTCTTGTTGCACCATCATATAAATCTTCTAAGGTTTAGAGAGCTGATGCACAACATTTTTACCTTTCCATTCTCTCTGCATTCTTCCTCCTCCTCCAAAAAACATATCAAAGATGTCCATGGGGGAGCCAAAACCACCACCAGCTCCACCTTCTTTAATGGCCTGTTCACCTCCTTTGTCATATAATTCCCTTTTCTTTGCATCAGAGAGTACTTCATAAGCTTGAGAAATCTGTTTAAACTTCTCTCCTTCATTTGGATTCTTATCAGGGTGGTACTTCAAGGCCAGTTTCCTGTGGGCCCTTTTCAGTTCTTCTTGGGTGGTATTGGGTTTGACCCCCAAAACGTCATAGTAGGTGGTTTCTTTCACCATTTTCTAAAGCCGGTGAGGGGGCCAAGGCCGATGTGGGGGAGCGGGAAGGAGCATGTTGCTGGGCGCAGCTCAGGTAGCCGCAGCTCCTCCGCGTCTCACCGAGCGTTCTGGAAAGTTCCAAAAGATTCTGATTTTCGTTTTAAAATGAATACTGCAAATGATATAGACAACATTTCCTGTTCAAGTACTCTTTTAATGTGAGGACTTTTATGTTGAAGCAACTGTTAATTAGCATTTAAGTGTTAAGACTACAATTTTGAACATTTTCAGATGTGATCTAGCATATCACATATACTCAATCTTAGTTCAGAGACTCAAAGTTTGATTTTTTAAGTATATACATACACAGTTAGTTTGTCTAAGCTAATTTACCTTTTCTGTTTCACTAAATGATACAATTTAAGTGGTATATCTTATTTTTCCATTATTTTTTTCTTCTAGGTATTATTTACATATATGTACACCCATTTCTTCTTTGTTTCTTTAAAATGATAAACAGAAGTGTATGTTCTCTCTCTCTCTCTCTCTTTTTCATTTGTAGTTAAGAGACTCCTAATTAGAACTCTTCCTATGGGCTTGCAAGAAAAAGTGCCTTAAGGTCAAATGATTACCTAGCCACCTCTCTTAGCAGCTGGGCTGTCCTTCTACTCCGTGTTGGGCTCCATGACTAAGAGTAACCAAATGGCTTAATTTACTTTAATAAGTTCTGACCCTGCTTTTGCAATTTACTGGCCCCTTAAATTTTCGTCAAGTTGTTTAAGAGCTGAGCTTTAAGCTTTGAAAGTCCAGACTGAGGTTCATGAAATGCTTCTTACAGGGAAGACTATTAGACCATTACTTTCATCACTTCCAATAGGATTGGATGAGCATGAAGGCACAAGGTTTATGGAGCAATCTTCTACCCTGTGGGATACGAGGGAAGATGGCGAGCTGACCTGCGAGGCTGGTCATCCCAGCAACTTAACTTTGCTGCGCCGAGGGCTTGATTTGGATTTAGTACCAGGGCACTCGCCAGGAAAATGAAAAGTTGGCACCTATGATATGATTAAGACCTTTCATTACCTTCACTGGGAAGCAAAAAGACTCTGTAGGTTATGAAAAAAATGATTTTTTGAATACTCTTTGTTCCAAGGCTTGACTGATTTAATATTTGAGAGGTCAGGATACAAGACACTATTCAAAACATGGGGAGAAAAAAGACAGACTCCCTGTCATTTAGGAGTTTACAACCAAGTGAAACAAGATTTATAATATAAGGTGCTCTCTGTACAGGTTTTTTAAAAAAATCTATTCTATTAGAAGATGAAGGACATGAAATAGAAAAATGAATTATTGAAATATTCCGCTTGATTGCCTCTTGCTCCCCCACCTCCCCTGGCACTGGGGAAGAAGAAGAAACCTCTTTGATTCTCCTCTCACCACTTCTCTCAAAACAGTGACTGTGTGTAGCCGTTGCTTCCGACAGTTTTCGGAGTTACTTCTATGCAAGGTAGAAAACCATCAAAAGAGGACTGCAGGCAGACAAAGAAGGCACACAGCCAATGATCTGAGTTGCAAAAATCAAACAAGCAGTGTTTGTGTTTATTTTTTGAAGAAAGAACCATGTTTAAAAACATTACTGTTATACTGATATTATGGATATCACTTGTTAGTGATAAGTAATTTGTGGTTTAAGAACAGGTTTTCTTTCTTAAACAAAAGAAGAGACATTTTTATTGTATCCTGAACTTTTTACTTTATGTCTTTATGTTTTTAACTCCTGTAGATGGAATGTCAATAAATGAATTTTATTTTATTTTTATTCCTCACGGTGCTTAGTATATTATTCACACACAGCAGTCCCTTGATCTGGTTATCTATGTGTTTAACAAACCATCTCAAACTCAGGAGCATAAAGCAGCAACCATTTTATTATGCTCATGTACTCTGTGGCTTGGAATCTGGACAGAGTATAGTGGGGATGCTTCTCTTGCTACATGTTGTCCAGGGCCTCACTGATGGCTGACTAGGAGCTGGAATCATCAGAGAGACAACTCACACCCGTGTCTCCAGAGTCTGAGCTGAGATGACTAAGTATAGGCTTAGCTATGACTGCAGCCCAGAGCTCCTATTTGGTCTCTCCATGTTCCTTTGGTTCTCAAAGCATGGCAACTATGAGAGCAAGCATCTGGAAGGTGAGTGTGCAAAGGACCAAGATGGGAGCTCATGGCTTTTTTCTGACCTACCTTCAGAAGTCATGCGGTATCACTACCACTGAATTCTGATGGTTACAATTGAATCACCAAGGACAACTCAGATGGAGAAAGAGAAGGAAATGATATCCCTCCCCTTCATGGGGAAATATCAAGGTTACATTGTCAAAGAATATGAGGAACAGAAGATATTGTTATGATCATTTTTATGAAAAGCAATCTGTCATAATTTGCAATAAATAGTTGACAAACTTAATTTATTAATTTATTCAAGCTTAATTGAATTCTCAAGCAAAGGAGATAATAAGTTTTAAGCTTCCCTGATGCCTTCACAAGTTAAGGATTCATTAACCTTTGTACTTTCGTTGTTTCTTATGTCTCTCTGGTTGGGGGTGGTCATGGTTAATTTTACGTTAGCTTGGCTGGGCCATAATGCCCAGCTATGTGGCCAGACATTATTTTGGTGTTTCTATAAGGGTGTTTTTGGATGAGATCAACATTTAAGCTGGACTTTGAGTAAAGTTCATTGAATTTTCTAATGTGGTGGGCCTCATCCAATCAGTCAAAGGACCAAATGGATCAAAAGGCTGACCTCCTCTAAGCAAGAGGGAATTCTGCAGCAGAAAACCTTTAAAACTTAACTGCAATGTCAGTTTTTACTGACTCTTTAACCCCTGAAGATTTTGGACTTGCCAGCCTCTATAAACACATAAGCCAATTCCTTAAAGGCAATCATAGACACACACACACACACACACACACACACACACACACATATAGAATATATATATTCTAATAGAAGTATATTTCTATTTATCTATTGATCAATTGATAAACATTTCTTATTGTTTCTGTTTCTTTGGAGAACCCTGAGTAATCCAGTGATGCTCTCTGGGCTACAGAGAATAGAATTGTAGCCTAGAATAGATTGGCCAAGGTTTTCCCTGGTGTTTCTGACTCAAGACTCTAAATTTTCCCAAGCTAATTATTCTTCTTACTACTGCTTCCAAAATTAGAGTAGTATTTGAACCAAATTAAAAATAAACTTTGCTTAGTCACTTTATGCTCTAAGAATCCAGGAATGTGATCTTGTACCTCTGGATAATGCTGGCAATATTTCCTATGTGGTTGACTATAATAGGCCATGTTTAAAGAGTAACCATTAATGTTGCTTTTCTCTGAAGAGCAAGTCAATCAAACGTTCTTGGGCCCCACACACCCTTTTCAATCAAAAAATAACTATTAAGTATTTGGGGCTAACTTTCATATTGGTTATTTAATTATGACACAGACATAACAGGGCAAAGGATTTTCATTCCTGGGTCTTAATCATGATACAAATTCTGAGGCTACCTTGCAATTTTATGAGAAAATCTATTTTCTTATGCTTTCTGGCTGCTTGTCCAGCTTTTCTTTTTGTTTCCCTGTTGCCAATCTCATTAACAGATTTTTCAAAACTAGCCAATATATGTGATGCCATTTTCAAATTTGTGTTGACTATGCTTACTCTCTGATCTTCATGGTATTTTTATTTCATTTTTGTCTGTGAAGATGTATTCTTTTAAAAATATGTAGACAGGAGACCTTCAGCACTGGTCTCACCTATGTTACCGTGCAAGACCAGTGACAAATTAAAGCTTTTTTTTGGACTGAACCTTTTAAAAGACCTGAGAACACAACTATGTGGGTTGCTACGGGGAGCCACGGTTAGTTGATGAGAATTGGCAAAGGAGGTGAAATCTATTTGCCAACTCTGCATTTGGGGCTCTTTGCCTCCAGCACTCTGACCACCTTTGTCAGATTTCCGGACTATGGGACCAAGATGCAGTAGATACTTATTCTAGTTTGGTTAATAGTGATAGACTTGTTCTTCTAAGAATACAAATATTTTCTAAAATGTTATTTAAATCACATCTGAGAAAAGAGATAAGCCACAGTGGTTAGGTTACCTCAAGGTTTCTCTCAGAGCTCTAGTGATACCTGGGAAGATGATCAACTTTTGGTGCTCCCTAATTAATTTTCAGTTAATTGGCTCATGCTATCCCAGAATTTTCAGTAACACTTTATTTTTTTTTCAGTTCTTAATCAAGAAGTACAGAGTTGCAGAGATAAGAACAAAAAAGATTTTCCAAGAATACGAGCGCTCCATAATAATCCAAGGAAAATTTGATGTCAGTTTTTCCTCTCTATTGTTAGAGGTAACACATTCGAGGTGGCATGCAAACTGCCAAGTGGTTAGGCTTGTGTATAGCAGTTCACACTTTAGAAAATTCTTTGTAGTCTCTCTCTGCACTTTCATCTCTGGGATATGAAGAAAGTGTTATGAGATTTTCTATAGATGGAAGCAAATTGTAACCCATTAATCACAAAAACAAATTAAACAGATCCATTAAAGTCCTGTGGTAGATCCAAACTTCTCTCTGTGGTTTTACGATGGTTACGGATCCCTGCTAAAAACAAAGGTTTTAGCCAGAGCAGTAGTGCATGAAGCGGAAATGTTTCCCACTATTCTTTGCTGTAATTCTCTTTATATCTTTTAGGAATGGTGCATACAACTGCAGAAGTTTTCACACATAGCCTTCCATCTGCCAGCAGCTCGAGCTGGCAGGAATAGGCAGCTTTTCAGGGGTGTGAACGGAATTGATTTATACACACCACTGGCTCCGTTCCAGCGTATTTTCTCAGCCAGGACCAAACGCAGTGTTGCAAATGAGCTGCACGGTCGACTTTTATCTAATGTTTACTAGGCTGCACACACCAAGTGCTCAAAGAAGCACAGGGGAAGAGTGGGTATCACATTCATCAATTCATGCTAGAAGCAAAGAAATGACTGTTACGTTGCGAAGGGTGTTTAGCAAGGACTTCGGAGAAATGTAGGCAAGCTTCGTAGGTCATCCTGAAGAAGAAAACCAGTGGGTGCCATGAAAGTCATACTTCCGTAGAGTAGATTTTAGAATTTAGGGAAATGAGGAGACATGCACAAGAGGGAGGGAAGGGGATGGCCGCAAATACAAACTGCTCTCTTTCACTAGCACCCAAATCTTACTCATGGATTGGTAGGAATAAAGAAAAACAACAAAGTTTACATTACCTGGAAGAACGCTCTATTTTTTGCAGGTTACGTAGTGATGTAACCATATAACCCGCTTATCTGCTGGACAGACGTGTTATTCCTACATCAGGTTTTCTTGATGAATTTTCCAGATACAATAGATTAGATATTAAACTGAACTAATAATATTCAGGTCACTAAATTTAATACAACTTTAAAGTCATTTTTTCATACACTGAGTGTCTTGATAGTTGAAAAGGATACTATATCTTTAAGACATATGTAGCTTCTCACAGGGCATTTATGTGGGTATGTGAAATGATTCTTATTGTAGTAGAATTTTCTACTACTTTTGAGTGTCTATTGCATATTAAGGCTCATTTGTTGGGAGCAACCTGAAAGTATGTTTAGTTCTTTGATAGGCAAGTGGAAAATTTATAAAAATTCTCACATTTGAAATTTATTCTCGGAGGAAAAAAAAATCTCTGTATTTATCAGCTTATCAATATACTTCAGTTCTGTTCTAGAAGCATAAAAATGATGTTCTGATAACTTTAAAAAACGAAAAACAGCAATTGCAGTTGTTGAAAAAGAACAGTTTTGAACAGTGTTTCTACGAAGACACTGCAATGGATTTATAATAACATTTTTGAATATTATTTAACCTCGTTTTAAGAATATATTTTAGATTTTTTTTTTTTTTTTACTAATGTTGAATCCAATTAGAGAATGTACATTCCCATTGATGTGTGATTTTCTGTAAAGGTAGCATAACATCTGTGAACTGAAAAAAGTTTCCTTGCTGACATAGGAAAAGAGGGGAGTGGGGATTCTATGTTAGATATGGCAACCTTCAGGAGCAGAATCAGGGTAGCCAAGACCAGGGCCTAGGTCATACTATAGTGCTTATTCCTGAGTCAAGTGCATAGGACAGATAAAATACCTGCCCCAAGCCTGAACCTGAAACATAGACTGTAGGGAACGGGTTAGCAGCTGATGACAGATAAAGCCAGGAAGACAAGCAAAAGCTTGAGAAGACAGAACTTGGTTTCCGGAGGCTAATTATTGAGGTTGTCTGCTCTTGAGGGCACTGTCCAGGACATGTGGGCTGTACCCTCCCACTCAAGGTCCTTTGTGCCTGGCTGCTGCTCCAAACTTCGGACAGCCACTATGTCCATCACTTCTCATCGGGGCCAATATTCCATCTTTCTTTTTCTCCTCACCACCTCCTTCCCATGCTGGGGATGCTACTTTTCATGGTGCTTTTCACTCCATCTACCCATTTTTTTTTTAAAGATTTGTTTATTTTAGAAAGAGAGAGAGACTATACATTTGCACATAAGTGAGTGGGAGTGAGGGGCAGAGGGAGAGGAAGAAGCAGACTCCCCATTGAGTACGAAGCCTGCCAAAGACACAGGGCCCCATTCTAGGACCCTAAGATCATGACCTGAGCCAAAACCAAAAGTTGAAGCTTAACTGACTGAGCCACCCAAGCGCCCCCCCCTCTATCCATCTTTTAAACACCTTATTTTTGAAGGTTTCTTTGAATCACACTTCATTGGTGGTGACCTTGGACAGCTAAAGTTTTCTCTTCCTCAGCGTTCTGGTAACATACTATTGTTGTATATACCGTGTTACATGCTAATTAATTATTTATGTCTGTCTTTCCTTTAACCCATGTGCCCCAAGAAAGAAAATTTTTGTTGAATGCACACTCAGATTACTGGTGCTTGGCACATAGTAGGAGTTCATTAACAGATTATTAAATGGAATTGTGTTATGTTCCAGTAACTTTCCTCCATTCTTAGGAAATAAACTGCAGATGCTTATAGGATTTTGAAACAAAAAGAGAAACAGCAAAATTCTTACATTGGGTATAGTGTTTCTCATCTGCACTTAAAAAACCCCCAAACCTTAAAAACCTTAAAAAATGCCAACCTCATACAACCAAAACAAAGTAAAATCGTAATAATTCTACTTGTTTAACATTTTTCACATTACGTTCTAGAACTTGACCACATATAGACATATTTTACACAGCTATATGTCGTTAAAAGTCTGTAATTTTCACCTAATAGCACATCACAAATATTCCTCAGGTATTGGCATTATCTAGAGATTATTGAAGGCAGTGATTTCATAATATTACTTGTGTTCTGCTCGGTTTAAGCAAATGGAAGTGGTAAAAATCTCACCCACTGACCACCAGTTCTGAAGGGAGTTTTTCTTCTTTGTGTTTTAATTTGCCAAATCACTGTACCACAGGAGAATCGATTTCTATAATAGGTAACTGTTACCTATAAACTTAAACATGGTTTTAAATTCTCTGGCAAGAGATTTAGACATCAACTTTTGAGAGAAGTTAGATGAAACTAAATATAAACAAAATGTTTTGACCAGAGGGCTATAATCTGACCGTGAAATAAAAGGTTTGAACATCTTATGGATGTCTTGCCAAGACTAAAAGCCTCATACGTGGAGTATGAATGTGCCTGCTGTCTATGTACTCAACTTCTTCATCTGACCTTGCTCCTTCAAAGATGCACTTGTTACAGAATGTCAGTCACTAATGAGGCCTAAAGTAATTGAGGCTGATTGAGCTGGCAAGATGCTGCCTAATTAGAATGATAAATGGAACTGGCTGATCAAGAATGGAGGAGTGAATGGCACAGAGGGCATTAAACAAGGTCATTCTGTCAAAGAGGACCACTCATTTGACCATCCCCCCAATAATGACTGTCCTTCATGCCGTGTGAACCCTCACACTTAACAATGTATGCAGATCATTTCATGTAGAATTTTTTGACTCTATTTTCTTAGGCAAAGTGTGATGAGGGTTTAGTGATTCTCTGGATAAGTCATTCAATATGAACACTAGAACCAACTATTTTAAGCCATATAATTCTCTGTTTTTTAAGCGTAAGGATTTGTGGATGCATTAGCTCTCTAAACAAATATAGGGCACCTCAAAATTAGCCTATGAGTTCTATCATATTAAACTTTCTACATCACATGGGAAGTACATCAAATAACTTCACTTGTTTGAAGGGCACAGATAAAATTTCGTCATAGCATCTTTGAACTTGAACCACGTTTAAAAAATCTTTTTATGTCTTTAATATGTTTGTTAGAATCATCTGTGTTTTATTATTTTAACATTTTCCCTTTTAAACAAAACATCACCTTTATTCTTTAAACCGATGTAGATGTAAATATATATAGATTCATAAATATTTCGAAGACAATGTAATTTTTACCCAGGTTATTTGATAATTCCTTATGTATTTGCCATTATCTGGGAGTAATTGCTCTTAGAGAAAGCTGCAGCTATTCCTACCAAGCCATATCTAAGTCGTTTTTAGTAGTAAACTCTCTAAAGTACATAATACATCTTCAGAGCACCCATCCCCAAATTTCCTGGAACATAGCCCTTAATGGCACATGGCAATTTTCTAGGGCAGTTGAGGCTTGTCACTCTGGACATCATTTTAAAATTTGTGTGCCCAACGATATAGTCTCCAACTTCTCAGAGCACCTGGCTGACGTTTAGTAGGAGTGAAATTCTTTGACCTTGGCTCATAATTTGACTTTGGAAAAAGAATCTGAAAAAAAAAAAAAAAAAAAAGACATATGTAACTTGCTAAAAAAAAAAAAACGAGGAAGTAAGCAATATTTTGGGGAAAATAATTGATAAGAAGTAACATTAAGTTGATGTGATATTAAAAGAACTCAGCGAATGGCATTTGAAAGTAATAATTATCCCATGCCACAAAAATCCCATTCATTAGTTTATCCGTCGCCTCCTTCAGGTGAGTAAGCAGGATGTTTTTCCAGGCCAGATTTCCTAGGGGTCCTGTGTTTACACTTCCACTTCTGTAGTTTTCCCTAGGGATTTAGTTATGGGTATAAACTTGCAAGATCCACAGGTAAGTATGTCCTCTCTCCAGCATCACGATTGTTTGCCTAGGTTTCCCTGAAATTGACTTAAATTAGAAGGGAATGGTTAAGAATATACCCTCTGCACGCAGTGAGGTCTGACTTATAATACTGTCCCTGATAATTACTATGTATGTGGTTTTGGACAAGTTTCTGACCTCCATAAAATGAACATAATGATGCTCAATCCACTGGCTTGTTTTGAAGGTTAAAGAAGGTAATGTATCAAAAAGGTCAGCATTGTGGCTGGTACATAGAAAGCCCAGTAAGTGGTAGATAATGGTGCTGCTTATACACCTAGTGGAAGCAACTATTAAATGAGTAAACTTTTCTTCTCTTGCTGCTCTCCCCGCTTCTGCAACTCCTATATCCCAGCCTGGGATTGACATCTTTCTCTCTTTTACAACTTTTTTTGTTTATTTGTTTTAGAGGTTTTTTTTTTTTTTTTTCTGGCAAAGAGTCACTTCCACTCTCTGTCCTTTTGGCAACTGTCCCTTCTCCATCAATCCATAGCCCCTTACCACCTCTCCACCCAGCTGTCATATTGCCACTCCTTCCCCCATTGAACGTCCTCTGTCATGTTGCCAATTCTCCTGCTGACACTAGGCATGACTAAAACTGTCAGTCATCACTTTCAGGCTCCCTTGTATCCACTTTATAAATGTATTAGGCAGTCTCTGCTTTATGAAACAGAATACATTGGATGGAAACTTTTATAGATGACACAGGGTCACGTCCATGGGCACCAATTATTTTTCTGTCCTATACAGTTATAAGAGCCATTTAAATATAGAGGTTGCTTGTCCTCATGCTAAATGGATTTTTTTTAAGTTTTTTGTCAAGAAATATATGACTTCTCCAGACAAAAGTAGACGTGTCCTGTTGCTTGCCCATGAAACACACCTAAATTGCCCATGCATTATATAAACATATCCTCTTTCACTTGTACTTCAGGGGTTTTCTTTGTTGGGTTGCTTATTTTTAAATTTTTTTTGTTACTGGAAAAAGCACGGAAAGAGCTTATGGTCCAATATTGATAGTACTGTATTTATATGGAGAATATAACTTCTCTTCCTTAATGTGATCATCTCCAGTTTTCCATCCAACTACAAAATTATAATTCTAACACCAAATTGACTTTATGTTAAATAGTTCTATTTCATATGTGATTTTACTGTTAGTACCTTCAAACCTCTTCAAATTTTGGCATTAGGCAAGACAAATATATGTATACAGTGGTGTATATACATATAATGTATATAATGAGTGTAATATATATAATATAACCTTATATTATACAGCTTATGTAATCTATATATGTGCTATATATATTATATATGTATTATATATATATGTATATATGTGTGTGTATATATATATATATATATATATATATATATATAATACCTATAGTTGACTCCTGAGGAATACTGGTTAGAACTACACATGTGTACTTGTACATGAATTTTTCTTTATATAGCAGAGTACTTTAAATGTATTTTCTCTTCCCTATCATTTTCTCTCTTTTTTAGAGATTTTATTTACTTATTTGAGAGAGAGCATGGAAGAGAGCATGAGTGGGGGGAGATATAGAGGGAGAAGCAGACTCCCTGCTGAGCAGAAACTTCATTCTAGGACCCTGAGCTGAAGGCAGGTGCTTAACCAACTGAGCCATCCGGGCACCCTTCCTTATCATTTTCTTAATAACATTTTCTCTTCTCTATCTTACTTTGTCATAAAGATATAACATATATAACATGCAAAATATGTCTTAATCAACTGTTTATATTGTCAGTAAGGCTTCTGATCAGTAGTAGGCTATTAGTAGTTAAGTTTTAGGGGAGTCAGAACTTATATATGGATTTGTGGGGGGGCAATGCTCCTATATTATCCAAAGATCAGCTATATATATATATATATGATTATGAATTCTATATATATGATCTATAATATAATATTCTATGGACAATATAGATATTACATTCTATATGTTTTATATATGTGTGTGTGTGTGTGTGTGTGTGTGTGTGTGTATGAATTGCATTTGTTTCCTAAAGCTGCTATGCCAAATTACTACAAACTAGATAGCTTAAAACAATGGAGATTTATTCTCTCACAACTCGGGAAGCTAAAAGTCTGAAATCAAGGTGTCAGCAAGGCCATGTTCTTTCTGAAGCTTCTAGGGGAGGGTCCTACCGTGCCTCTTTGTAGCTCTTGGCAATTGCCAGCAATCCTTGGGAAATCTGAAGAGAAACTGCTCCGCAACCTAACTAACACCTCAGTGACACTCAGATTCCTCTTCTATCTTTCACCTTGAGGAAGACGTTTTCCTTACCCATAATCATTCGTCTATCAGTGACGCTGAGGTTGCTTCCATATGTTGGCTACTGTAAATAATGCTGCAATAAGCTTGTGCGTATATCTTTTTAAATTAGTGTTCACATTTTCTTGGGGTAAAAACCCAGTAGTAGAATCATTGGAACATATGGCATTCTTATTTTTAATTTTTTAAGGAAATTCCATATCATTTTCCACAGTGGCTATACCAATTTACATTTCCACCAACAACGCCTCCTCACCAACACTTGTTATTTCTTGTCCTTTTTATTTTAGCCATTCCAACAGGTGTAAAGTGGTATCTCGTTATGGTTTTGATTTACATTTCACTGATGATTAGTGATTTTGAGCATCTTTTCATATATGTGCCGGCCATCTGGTTGTCTTTTTTGAAAAATATCTATTCAAATCCTTTACCCATTTTTTAATTGAATTGTTTATTTTTTGGTGTTGAGTTGTATAAGTTCTTTGTATATTTTGGATAGTAACCCCTTAGTGGATGTATCATTTGCATACATTTTCTCTCATTCAGTAGGTTGACTTTTCATTTTGTTGATGGCTTCCTTTGCTGTGCAAAAGCTTTTTATTTTGGTGCAGTCCAACCATTTATTTTTGCTTTTGTTTCCCTTGCCTGAAGAGACGTATCTAGAAAAATATTGCTATGGCCAATGTCAGAGAAATTATTGCTTGTGTTCTAGGATTTTTATGGTTTCAGGTCTAACAGTTAGGTCTTTATACCATTTTGAGTTTATTTTTGTGTGTGGCACAAGAAAGTGATTAAGTTTCAGTATTTTGCATGTAGCTGTCCAGTTTTCCCAACACCCATTTATTGAAGAGACTGTCTTTTCTCTATTGCATATTCTTGCCTCCTTTGTCATGACTTAACTGACCACATAACTGTGGGTTTATTTTTGGGCTCTCTATTCTGTTCCATTGATTATGTCTTTATTTTGGTGCCAATGTCATGCTG
The DNA here is from genome assembly GCF_922984935.1 of Meles meles. Taxonomy (NCBI): domain Eukaryota; kingdom Metazoa; phylum Chordata; class Mammalia; order Carnivora; family Mustelidae; genus Meles; species Meles meles. Next base: position 17,982,559 of record NC_060070.1, read on the forward strand.
TTTTGATTACCAAAGCTTTGTAGTATATCTTGAAATCTGGGATTCTGATATCTCCATCTTTGTAATTCTTTCTCAGGATTGCTATGGCTATTCAGGATTGTTTGTGGTTCCTTACAAATCTTAGTATGTTCTCAGGATATTGATGGAGCTTGTATTGAATCTACAGATAGATTGCTTCAGATGAACAAAAATGGGTACTAATGTAGGTCTTTCATAAAAGAAGGCGCCTAAGGCAAACTTTTGGAAAGTGGGGATACTCTTTGCTTTGTGCCATTTGGCTTATTAAGAGTTTCATAGGAATGTTCTGCTTTCAGAGAAAAGGGGGAACTTGTATACCAGTAAAGCAGAATCAAACCCTTTAGCACCTATAACATTTATTACATGTTCCAATTTTTAAACTAATACACTGGGGCAGAGGAAGTGACAATGTGAGCAGAATTCATAGCTAGTCTGCTGGGTTATAACAATCTAAGTGTACTGAAAAAAATGCAGGAACTTCAGATGTACTATTTAGCCAAATAATGACATACAGATATAAAAATATTAGTCTGCGAGGCTTTCATATTTTTTCAACATCATCACTATCATCAGTTAGATGTGTTGTTATCTACCTTGTGTAGCTAACATTATGTACTAATGTTACATTACTTGCCTAGAAATCAAATGTCAGATTCTTACCCAGATCAAGCTTATAATATAATAGAGATGAGAAGTTTACCCCAGTGGTGCTAACAGAAATGCTTGCATATATAAACATAAAAGTGTGAGTCATTGCTAAAAGTCTAGAAACTGATCCTTACTATAATAGCTAATTAATAGTTAGTGCTTTTGTTGGCAACATGTTCTTAACCTAGTGATATATTTACTTATGTGTGGTCAGTTGGTAAGTTTACATTTTGAATGACATCGGGGTTACCGCATTACCTGTGAACGGATCATTGAATTTTGCACTGACCCTTAACTTCTAGTTAGCAGACAGACATTTCACAGGAGGCAAAGGATGAGCATGTTGACAGTCTGAGCAGTCTCATCACAGCAGTCAACAAAACAACTAAAAGCATGTATCTTGTTAAAATGAACAAGTAGGATCATGTTTATTTGCTAAAGAACAAAAAGAGCCATTTGCGATATTTAGCTGGATACAACTCAATGTCTTTATTAATAGGAGAAATCCAGCGTTAACCAAAGAAAGATCTTTTTCTTGGTAGCATTGTTAAAAATCAAGGAAAACTTATTTCCCGACTAAAGAAAAAGCAGCTATGAACCAAGAATTTGACAATATTTTAAGAAGGTTGTTCTTTGGGGAAAGATGAGCTAACCAACTATTGTTTCTATCATGTGCATGTGATTCTGTTTCTCAAGTCTATTTCTCTGGGTTGTGTATTATTTCAAGTTAATGCTTCTTTCCAATTCAGCCCATCCAAAGACCAGTGTAATCATGAATGCAGCATAGTGGGTAGCCTCAGAACCATACCTTTGCTACGTCTATTGTCTCCTGTGTGACCATTTTGTGCTTGTGCACAAACTCAACCTTCCTGATTGCATTAAATGAATGTCAGAAGCAGTAAACTCCTTTGTCTGTTAAATAAATATAGAACCACCATCATTCCTTTCTAGGGGTCATTGGTTAGGAAAATGGGGATTAGAAATAGGGGACAGGAAAACAAAAAGGTTAGCACAAAATCTGGTTCCAGTGGCAATAATAACATGAAATAATTTTTTCATAGAATTTTGTTTGGAAATTGCACCTGAGGAACCAGAAGGATTAGGAAAACCTTGCTAGTCACTGCAGGGTATAGCTAAAGGCAGGCTCATTGAAGTTGCAGTTTCAAAATGATAAGGTTTAATAAATCTCTGTGGGTAGATTTATCTCATAATTGCAGATCATATTTAGAGGACTCGACTAATTAGACTTGATTTGTATATGCTTTAGGCTTAATTGAAAGTCAGTATTTCCTATGTTACTTCAAAATGATTCTTTGTTAATGGGAAGGAGGTAACTTTTGTATAAGCTAAATTCTAAAACATGACTGTGTTTATCTTCTTTGCATGTGAATTGCATACTGCTCAGTTGTTATGAAATACAGTCACTCTACTAAACAAAGAAAAGATGCTGATTTCTTTGGTCTGTGATTTGTGATACTAAAATGTGATATTTAGAGATAAATCTTAAAGAGAACCCAACAATATATTTATGCTCACAGGGAGTTATATGTTAATAAAGGAAACAAAAGGATAACAATAAAAAAATTTCCTCTATGTACCACCCTTTGTTTAACAAGGCCACTGTTGATGGCTGATTAATTACTTAAAAAAGAAAGCTAAACCTAAAGTACTATATCTTATTGCAATAAAATTATAATACCTTTGCAATATTTAAATTAGCAAGGATGCAGATATGACTAATGTTATATGTTGGTTCCATTATTAGGCCATTATTATTTAAATTTCACATTAATATTCAGCCATTCTGGAATTTTGTCTTTGGATTTCCATAATGTTTCTCTTGTCCTCATTAGGGTATCTCCATTTATATGGTGCTTATTGCTAATGTGTCTACAAACATTTGACTGTCAGTCCAATTATGGACGAAATCCACAGTCATTTAAGTACATTGCCTAGTAATCTTTATGTAACATAGCAAACTTCCTTGTTATTCAGATTCTTTTTGAAATTATTGAAGGGATCCAGAATAAGTGGAGGGTTCCAGTATTTTTGTGTCACTTTTTTGGTGGAGTTATTTTTCAGTTTTCCTTCCTAAGATTATATTTATGACAGACTAGATCATATGTACAGTTACATGATAAATTTGGAAGCCATCAGGAAAATAATAGTGTCCCCCTTTTATTCTCTAATTAAATACATCTGACAGGCTAAAATGAGGGAAATTTCTGCAAATCAAGTAAACCTTGTCAACAATGAAAAAATAAATAAATAAATAAATACATCTGAATTTCCATCACTAGATTTTCCTTAGGTAAAAGTTACTGTCTCTCTAGTGAGTAAAAATGAAGTTAGTTGATCAGTGAAATCCCAGTCAAAATCTCAGCAAGTTATTTTGGGGATACAGAGAGGTAAAAGATCCCGAACACTCAAAAGAGTATTGAAGTAGAAGAACAGAGAGAGAACTGACACTCCAACTTCAAATGTATAAAGTTACAGTAATCAGGAGGCTGTGATATTGGTCAAAGAATAGACAAATTGACCAATGGAACAGATAGTCAGTTTCAAAACATGGTGCTGGAAACTGGACATCCATATACAAAAAATTAACCTAGACACAGATTTTCAGTCTCTCAAAAACTATCTTAAAATTGTTCACATACTTAAACATAAAATGCAAAAGTATAAAACTCCTAGAAATAAACATAAGAGAAAACCCAGATGGCCTTGGGTATGGTGGGTATGGATATGGTGAGGAAATTTGGATATAATACCAAGGCACAATCCATGAAAGGAATCACTGATAAGCCCAACTTAATTAAAATTAATAACTTCTCCTCTGGAAGAAGCAATGTCTAGAGAATGAGAAGACAAACTGTAGGTTGGGAGAGAATATTTGTAGAAGACACATCTGTTAAAGGATTGTTGTCCTTTAACAGAACTCTTAAAACTCAACAAACTGAGGGTTGCTGGAGTGGAGGTGGGTGGGAAGGATGGGGCAGCGGGGTGACGGACATTGGGGAGGGTATGTGATATGGTGAGTGCTGTGAATTGCGTAAGATTGATGAATCACAGACCTGTACCCCTGGGGCTAATAATACATTATATGTTAATTGAAAAAAAAACACATTGAGATACCACTTTACACAAGTTAGAATGGCAAAAATTGACAAGGCAAGAAACAACAAATGTTGGAGAGGTTGTAGAGAAAGAGGAACTCTCTTACACTGTTGGTGGGAATGCAAGGTGGTACAGCCACTTTGGAAAACAGTGTGGAGGTTCCTCAAAAAGTTAAAAATAGAGATACCTTGTGACCCAGCAATTGCACTACTGGGTACTTACCCCAAAGATACAGATGTAGTGAAAAAGGCCACATGCTCTCCAATGTTCATTGCAGCAATGTCCACAATAGCCAAACTGTAGAAAGAGCTGAGATGCCCTTCAACAGATGAATGGATAAAGAAGACGCGGTCCATATATACTATGGAGTATTATGCCTTCATCAGAAAGGATGAATACCTAACTTTTGCATCAACATGGATAGGACCAGGGAGATTATGCTAAGTGAAATAACTCAAGCAGAGAAAGACAACTGTCATATGGTTTCACTTATTTGTGGAACATAAGGAATAGCATGGAGGACATTAGAAGAAGGAAGGGAGAAATGAAGGGGAGGGGGAGACGAGTCATGAGAGACTCTGGAATCTGGGAAACAAACTGAAGGTTTTAGAGGGGAGGATGTGGGAATGTGTTAGCCCAGTGTTGGGTATTAAGGAGGGCACGTATTGCACAGAGCTCTGGTGTTATATGCAAACAATGAATCATGGAACATTGCATCAAAAACTAATGATGTAGGGGCACCTGTGTGGCTCAGTGGGTTAAATCTCTGCCTTCAGCTTGGGTCATGATCTTAGGGTCCTGGGATCGAGCCCCACATCAAGCTCTCTGCTTGGCAGGAAGTCTGCTTCCCTCTCTCTCTCTGCCTGCCTCTCTGCCTATTATGATCTCTGTCTGTCAAATAAATAAATAAAATCTTTAAAAAACAAACAAAAAAACTAATGATATACTGTATGGTGACTAACATAATACAATAATTTAAAAAATAGGAAAAGAACTCTTTTAAAACTCAAGAATAAGATACCACTAAGCAACAATCTAATTAAAAAATTGGCAAAAGACCTTAAATAATGGACACCTCACCAAAGAAAATACACAGATGCCAAGAAATTATACGAAAATATAACTCATATCATATGTCAACAGGGAAATCCAAATTAAAGCAACATACCTCTACACATCTACAGGAATGGCTCACACTCAGAATGCTGACAACGTCAAATCCTGATGAGGACGTGGAACGACAGAAACTCTCATTTGTTGCTGGTGGGAATGCAAAATGGTACACTCACTTTGTAAGACTGGTGGTGTCTTACAAAACTAAACAGTTCTGATCATGTGATCCTGCAATCACACTCCTTGGTATTTATCTGAAGGACCTGATAATGTGTCCAAACAAAACCTGCACATAGATATATAGAGAAGCTTTATTCACAATTGCCAAAATTTGGAAACAACCAAGATATCCTTCTGGGTGAATAGAGAAACTGTTATATATCCAGATAATGGAATATCATTTATAACTAAAAAGAAATGTGCTATGAGGCTATGGAAGGACATGAAGTTACCTGAAATTCATAATATTAAATGAAAGAAGCCAATATTAAGAGGTTACATACTGTATGATTCTAACTATATGACATTCTGGAAAAGGCAAAACTATAGTGACAGTAAAAAGATCAGTGATTGCTAACAGGCAGAGCATAAAAGATTGTCAGAGCAGTGAAACTGGGGGCAGAGGGCATATGGGAACTCGTTCTTTCTGCTCAGTTTTGCTCTGAACCTAAAACTGCTCTAGAAAATAAAGTCTATTTAAAAAGGAAAGAAAAAATATTTCTATTCAATAAACAAAACAATGAAATTAACCCTTATACCCATTGGGCTAAATCATCAATTTTGTTTTATATTTCCTTGACTTTCAAGAAAACTAATTTCTCTTACAGAAAGCTCAGTAACCTATATTAAGGGGAACTTCAGTTCTCCTTTTTCCCACCAAGCTTATTGTGTATCCCAAGACTTTTTATATGATAAACTTCGGCTACTGCTCGTATATGCCCGCTGGCTTGATGAGGGATAAGATTTTATAATTATATAATTGACCCTTGAACAACATGGGGGTTAGGAGCTATGACAGCTCATGCAGCTGGAAATCTGTGTATAACTTTTTACTCTCCAATGACTTTACTACTAATAGTCTACTGCTGACCAGAGCCTTACCAACATAAAAAAGTTAATTAACACAGATTTTGTGTGCCGTATTTATTATATACTTTATTCTGACAATGAAGGAAGCTAGAGAAAAGAAAATGCTATTAAAAAGTCATAAGGAAGGGGCGCTTGGGTGGCTCAGTGGGTTGGAGCCTCTGCCTTCGGCTCGGGTCGTGATCCCGGGGTCCTGGGATCGAGCCCCGCGTTGGGCTCTCTGCTCAGCAGGGAGCCTGCTTCCCTTCCTCTCTCTCTGCCTACTTGTGATCTCTGTCTGTCAAATAAATAATTAAAAAAAATAAAAAAAAATAAGAAGTCATAAGGAAGAGAAAATACATGTATAGTACTGTACTTTGTTTATAAAAATATGTATATATAAATGGACCCATGCAATTCAAAACAGTGTTGGTCAAGGGTCAACTGTATACCTAAGGATGATGATTGTTGGCAGGCAAGAAAGGGGGTGTGAGAAATCTGAGACAGAGTCTAAGAAAGGGAGAGAGCAAGTAGAGAATCAAAAGGGTCTGAGAAATATCTTAAGAAAGAAAACAGCAGAATGGACCCAGCATGATAAGTAAGTTTGCAGGGTCATTTCATGATCGTGCTGAGGTTCAGAAGTGGAAAAAGGAAAAGATGATCCTTGAAAGGAAGGAATAAGAAAACAGGTTGAGACAGCCAGTGAACGGCAGGATGGGCTTGAGCATGAATGGTAGGAATCCTATGTAACACACATCCTGTCATAACTGTGTCCATCATTCAGCATATTGTTTTCCAATAGGTATAGGCGAGGCCTCTCCTCCCATCAATTGACTGGTAAGTCAGGTATCTCTCAGTGAGTTGGGGTGATTGCTTATTGTGAGATTTTTGTTAGAAATCTGGCAAGAGCAGAGAGCTGTTTCTATAGAATAGGTGAGAGAGAAAGAGTGCTGGATTAAAGGGCAGTGGGCATTAGAGAAGGGAGATGTTGACAAAGACCCACAAGATCCTTTCTAGCTTTTCCTAAAGGCAGGCTCACTTGCTGCAGAGAGCATGGCTAGTGTGCTATGGACCATCTGGGGGGAAAGAAGACAGCCGTTTATTATTAAACAAATGATTAAGTGCAGATGTTTTTAATAAGTAAAGTTAGTTTAAATGACATTAAAAGCTAATATTTTATGAACTTTTTATTTTTGAAAGTTAAATCTTATAGCTTGTAAATTCATAACTGCATCACAAAGGGTGATACAGTCAAAACTTATAAATGTCAAAGGAAGCAAAACAGCTTGGTGAGCAGCAAGTATGGGGCATATGGAAAGCTAAAATAGCTTCTAATGCTTAAGAAATGCCATTCTTAAGGGCTTTATTGATGTGTGAGCAGGAAAGTAGATGGAGCTCATGCAATCTGGTACTAATATTCTGCTTGATTATTCATTGATATTTAATGTATATTGTTTACAACTTAGCAACATGAGGGAGAAATCAGTGCAAACATAGACATAGTATTCTAATCCTAACATTCAAGCCAAAGCTGATTTTTTTTTCATGTATTAGACCTAAAGATAGATCGGCATTTGGCCCATTTTCTATATAGACTCTTAATCTCTTTAAAAAATATTCTTGATATTAGATTTTGCATTGATAGAAGTAATAGTTGCAAGGTACATGTAGCTTGAAATGAATAATGCATGCTTTACAATAAAATGCATTGTCAAGTTTGAGTAAAGACTCCATCATATTGAGAAACCAACAAGTTAGTCTGATGCTTGCACAAGTTCATAAGGCATGTGAACTCACATATGTGGCCCTGTTTGGGGTCATAAGAATTTGTCATGTTTGCTATGCTCCTAACATCCTTTTGAGGGTTTTATCAAGTTAATTACCAGTTGATTTATACACAAAAAGATACATATATATATGTATATATGCACATACATGTATATATAAGTATCTTTCTATACATAGAGAAGATAGGGAGAGGGTTACAAGTATGAGTACAGCAACAAAGAATATATGAGGATCATTTTCATAAAAAACAAACAAAATCAGTAACATCATATAATGTAGATCTTAGTGAATGAATAATCATATCAAAATCACATTATTGAACAATTGTCAAATGGATATTGCTTAATATGATTTACTTAAAATACTTCTATCAATCATTTGAGATGGTAAATATAGTTACCAAGATATTACTCTGTCATTCATTTTTCTCATTCAACCGGTCATTTAATGAATAAGTATATAATGTCCCAACTGATAAGTGTTTTTAAAAAAGATGCAAATTTTGAGAATATATTAAGAGAGTAGTGTGGGCAGGTCAGATAATTACCTTGAGAAAGCAACTTAGCAGTGGCTGAATTCTGAATTAGGAGAGCTGTAAATTTGGTAAAGATGTGGGTGAGCAGGGAAGAGCACATTCTGTTAAAGACATCAGCATGCACAGAGTCCTGGAGGCAAGTGAGAGCAGGAGAGAAGGCCCAGGGATCAGAGCTGTAGGAGCGGGGTGGTGCCTAACCTTCCCGGTGAGGCTGGGGAATTAGGATAGAATCGTACGATGAAAAGTAGGCTTTGTCATAAATGTTAGTGCCTGTCTGAGAGGAATGTAATTCTATGGAGGATTTCAAAAAGAAGGATTTGCAGCTGCACTTTGCAAAGATTACTTTGGCACGTGGAGATAATAGATTGGAGGAGAAAGTCCAAAGGTGTAGACTTAGGGTTAAAGTTGGTGGAATAAAGTATTTTTATTTATTTTTCTTGAAACACACAGCAAGGGGAAAAAAAAAGTGTGTGTGTTTGTGTGTGTGTGTTTGTGTGTGTGTAATTATCAAGTATTGCGATGACAACAAATGATGAATAACAATTGCTAAATAATAAATCAGCTATGCCCCCAAACAAGAGAGCATGTTGAGAGAAGACACAAATACTTTAAACCTCAGGAAGAAGACATACATCTTTAAAAATAAGTGCCATACCTCTGAAAAGCTAATCCAATGTTCCCTTGATTAGTAGAACAACATCCAAAGGTTTGGATGGATCCAAAGAAAAGTAGGGAGAGTCACTGACACTGGTCAGTTCCAAGTCTGGAGGGAGAATGGCAGGAATGGACGAAGGAGAGCACACCGCTACCATTGGAGAAGCTTCCCTCCTGGGGAGAGAGCCTGCCAGAGGAAAGATGTTTGAAAGGCTGGTGGAGGGGGGGCGGGAGAGAGGCAAGGAATTAAATTAAAACTCCACCTCTAAAATCTGAGCTTAGTATTGTACTGAATGAAAAAGAACACAGCGGATTTTTGGAGGGTGTTTCGTGGAGGTAAGTCTGAACTAAAATTTACATTCAGATGGTGGTGAATACCACCAGTCACCGTTCAGAGAGGAACAAGTGCAAGATGTGTGCAGAGATGTGGCACCATGAAAATAAATAAAATCAGCATGTAAACACACCACAGTCATGACAGACAAAAAGAAAAAAAGGAAGATAAAAGTAACGTCTGATAAGTTTTAGCTCTTGAATCAGAAGAAGACATCTGGAATTCAGTATTACTTGTGAAAATGTGTATACTTGTGTTTTCTTTCTTTTCTTCTTCTTCTTAATTATTTATTTATTTATCTTTCTTTAGAGAGAGAGCAAGTACACATGCAGGAAGAGAGGGGCAGAGAGAGAGGGAGAGAGAGAATCTTAATCAGGCTCTGGCTGAGCCAGAGGCAGGGCTCCTTCTCACAACCTCGAGATCATGATCTGAGCCAAAATCTGGTCAGACTCTAAATCAGCTAAGCCACCCAGACACCCCTGCCTGTGTTTGTTTTATCAGAGCTCAAAAAAAAAGAGTTTAAAGAAGAGAACCGGCCAACTTAAAAGAACCAGAGTGAACTGATGTAGCTCAGGAAGAAATGAAAGGAAAATAAAACCATTATAGAGTTACGGGAAAATTTAGAGGTAGTAAAAAATAGAGTGAACCTGACTAAAGGCAACATAAATTAGAGAACTGAGATAAAACATACAAAAAAGAAAAGGAATGAATAGGATAATATAGGATAAATAGTATTTGAAGATGTAATATTTCTGGAAGATACACAAAGGAAATCAACAGACATATAATTTGTGTTCCCAAGAAGAAAATGTAGCATGTGGAGAAGATATTTCAGTGGATGATAAAGTTGCCTTTTCTATAATAAAGGTGATTCAGATCCTACACAATTTGACTCAGAAAAGGCAATACCAAGACACACACTGTGAGAATTAGAACTTAAAGTTAAGGATAATAATAAAAAACACATGGGCAGGATGCTTAATTTTTTTTCATATTTCATATGCTGCTGAGAGACAACATTGGACAACCTAAGAATATAAGGTTCAGCTTAGTTTTCTTTCAAAGCATACTTCTTAAATTCATAAAACTCAGGAAAGATGTCTTTCCCTTGAATTCTTATTGAAAAATGTATTACTTGATAAAAAATGAAGCCAACCAAGGAATAATTGCAATGAAATTTAACAGATAAGGAAGGTATATGGCAAGATAAAGAATAGGCTAAGATTTGACCAATTCAAATAAATATTTAAGACGACACCACTTCTTGTTTTATGTTCTTGTACTTTCCTGTATTTTATAGTGAATGAGTCTGTAGTGAGTCTACGTCATTTTTAAATAAAGCAAATACTTTAAAGTAACAATAATGGGAAACTAATTGAAAGGAAGTTGTCACAGTTGAGGTACATGGGAGCTCAAGCTAGGAACGTAGTGGGGTTGAAGAGGTGTGGACAGATGCCAAGGCTATAGGAGGTAAAATTGACAAGTACTGTGGATGATATGGATATGGTCTATGCCAGAGAAGGAGCAGGTGACAAGCAGAATATCTACATTCTTGGCCTATACAACTTGCCGCATTGTTGTCTGTGACAAGAGAGACCAGAAAAACTCTATCTGGAGGACTGAGTTAAATGTCATTATTTTATATATCATTTGACTTTAAAGTAGTGATTATCAAACTTTATAATGGGATGACTTCTTTTTTTTTTTTTAAGATTTTATTTATTTATTTGACAGACAGAGATCACAAGTAGGCAGAGAGGCAGGCAGAGAGAGAGGAGGAAGCAGACTCCCTGCTGAGCAGAGAACCTGATCTGGGGCTCGATCTCAGGACTCTGGGATCATGACCTGAGCCGAAGGCAGAGGCTTTAACCCACTGAGCCACCCAGGCGCCCCAGGATGACTTCTTTTGATTGGCAAAAATATTTTGAGAATTCTCTTTTTGTCCCCTTTGGAGCCTATAGAACAGCAATTATCAGTATTATTATTATTTGCATGATAATCATTGCTCGAGAGTGTAGACATTGGTGTTCTCTAGTGGTTAAAATATTCATTTCACTGATGATTTTCTTTGTTGTGCAGAAGCTTTTTAGGTTAATGTAGTCCTACTTGTTTGTGCTTTTATTTCCTTTGTTTTTCTGTGTCAAATCCAAAAAAAACCCAGCTTTCCTAGTATCTGGGGAAGATTGTAACCCTTTCCCAGTGCCTACTAAGTTAGAAGTCTGGCCCTCAGGCAAAGCTTTTAAAGGATGCAGATGAATCCCCTTTTTTGTGTGAACAGTTGGAAGATGAGTGTTTTTGTCTGCTCCCTCTGTGCTGAACCCTGGAGTGCCCTGTGCCTGGTAAGAACTGCTTTTGTTTGCTATTGTCTTGTGAGTCTTTTGGAAATGAACTGTTTGGCATTTAGAGCTGTTTTGGAGGTCTATCGTCTGGTGGACACCTTAAAAGTTAGGGTGGTATGTATAAATCCTTTGTTCCTCCGGGAAAAGCTGGGAGATGGGAGTTCCCTTCTGATTGTATGGTACTGTGCCAGGGGTGGGGTTTATGACCAGAATTTGTCTCACCTTTTTCTGTTTGTTTTGGTGTGGGTATTTTCTAATTTGCCTGATACATAGGAGTCACTCAGCTGGTTTCTGGATCTCAGTTGCTCCATGTGTGGTTATGTATTTGGTGTATCTGAAAGAAAGGGAGGTCAGGAGTCTGCAATTCCCATGTTGGTATACTCTGACTCTCACTGATGATTTTTATCTCCAACCCACTAGAACAGAGATACTAAGAGAGCAGAGACCTTGCTTATCTTACTCACTGCTGAATCCTGTGCTCAGAGGGATACGGGCACACAGTAAACACTTCCAAGTACTTCTTGACTTACTGACTTAACCAAACTCAAAGGCCAGAAAAGGTGCCATCTAATATTCTAGTTCAAATACTTATTTTGTAGGTTAAAAAAAAAATTGACACTTTGGGCAAATATGTTGCTGCCTCCTGTAGTATGAACATAAAGTATTGGGTCACAATACTTCTAATCTTTAGAAATGACACTTTCTTATAAGGCAAATATTTCAAGCTTGTTTTCTTTGGCTTTGCCGTTTCTGAATGTTTGTAAATGATTCTATATAATAATTCAAGGAACTGTCATCTTTAATAACTTAGAGTTTTAACATGACTTTTTCTTAAATGATATCCTTTAGAAGAAATTCCTGTGTTTTTAGACCAAATATTTATATTAAGTAAGTGTATTTTAAACTATTTTTAAAGTTTCATATGGTAATTTACTTGTATAGTGTATCAGTCAATTTGAGCTGCTATAATAAAAAACCATAGACTGGGGGGCTTAAACAACTGAAATGGATATTCTATTAGTTCTGAAGGTCAGAAAGTTGAAGATCAAGGTGTCAACAGGGCTGGGGTCTCTTAGCTTACAGATAGTTGTTTTCTCACTGTGTCCTCATATGGCTTTTCCTTATTGTGTACACACACACACACACACACACACACACACACACACACACCTTTCTTTCTCTTTCTCTTCTTATAATGTTACTAACTCTATCAGATTAGGACCCTACTCTTACAAACTGATTTAATCATAATTACCTTTTCAAGGCCCTATTTCCCAAATACAATGACATTGAGAGTTAGGGCTTTAACATATGAATATTGAAGGGGATACAATTCAGTTTATAGCATATAGATAATTCAATAAAAATATTGTTGTCTTAAAATGTAACAGCCCCACAGTTTCTGTCTTTGCTGAGTGAAAGTGCAAGCAGACACAACTTACCCTCTGTCAATCACAGTGTTGAGAGGAAAGGTCTGTAACTGATGAATCTCTGTGGCTCTAGGCACATGAATCTAATCCATGCAACTGAGAAAGTAAACATTTCTCAGTCAGGCATTCAGAAACTTGATAGAACATATAGACAGTTAACTCTACTTTTAATTTTTTGGTGGTGTGTATAGAGACAGAAAAATTTGCATGAAAGGATCATATTTCTTACTAAGAGCTAAAAGCTTTTTTTTCATGTAGATAATGTACTCATAATCTACAAAATTATGGTTCTTCTTAAAAAAGATATTTCTAAATAACTGACTTGGAGTTTTGTATATGTATGTGATTGTGACTATGACACGTAAATTTTCAGTAAAAATAAAATACATCGTGAACACGTTATAGTGCACATTCCCTGACAATGACCTATGTCCTTTTATATTTGCTTAGAGCTATATAACATATTAATTTTTATAAATTATATAATTTCTATGAAAGATATTTTTGAATATTTTCCATGTAATGTGCCATGGTTGAAATTGGGAGGCATTTTATCATATATATTGCACATAGTATGTGATCAAAATACATTTTATACAGAAAATTAATGATTATCTTAGGGGCTTGTTTTTCTTTTTCTTTCTTTTTTTTTTTTTAGACAGAGTAAGTTAGAAAGTTGAAGGATAATTGTATTAAGTCAAATGTATATAAAGTGCTCCACAAGTAAATGGATTTTTTCTTTTTACCTCCTCTTGTACAGTGAAAATAACAATGTACTTCAGTAGGTAGGAACTATTAAACAGTCAGAAACCAGATATATTTTATTGTCAAACTAGTACTCTGTGTCATTAGCACAGGAATCATCAAAGAAATATTTGGAAGAAAAAAGCCAGACAAGTCTGGAATCTGGAGAGACAAGGCAAATCACTTAGGTTTCTCCGCATAGTAAACAATCACAAAATCTCAGTAGCATACAACAATAAGTATTTATTCCTTATTCATCTATTTCCTATTCATATGTGTGGATTTGCTTATAGCTGGAGATAACATAGTTCAGCCAGGGCAGCAGTGTTTCAGACTGTGGATCCTGTTTAGCTTGATTACAAATGGGGTTCAGTTTTCTTCTATGTGTCTTTATTCTGGGGTCCAGATGAAAAAGCAGCATATACCCAGAGGAAACTCTTCCCATAGTGATCTCTAGAGTGTAATCATCAATGCATATGCCAAACCTTGCTTTCATCATATCCATTAGCATCCAATTGGCCAAAGAAATGATGTATCTCTAAACCAACATCAATTAGACAAATAAAAGCACTCTTCTCATGGCAAGGAGAGTGGTAGGAATTAATTTATGTTGAAAGTTATCCAATTTTCAGTGTGGCCTCTTGTTCACAAGTATCTACTTCCTTTCTTCATTTAAGATTACTCAATCTTTCTTTTAGGAAAATGGCAAATTTCCCATTAAAAAGTCTCATTTCATCATGGCATCAAGCTCAAAGACTAGAATCTTATAATTTACCTTGGGCCTAAATTTTACTGGTCTTTAACCAGAAACCAATGAAATAAAAAGAAAAATTATTTGCTCCCTTTATACCCAGGATAAAACAATGAAACGGACAAGACAACTACATTTTTTTAAAAAGATTTATTTATTTCAGAGGGAGAGAGTATTCATGTGCAAGCAGGGGAAAGGGCAGAGGGAGAAGAAGATGGAGAGAAGCAGACTCCATGCTCCGTCTGGAGCCTGACACGGGGCTCAATCTCACAACCCCAAGATCATCACCTGAGCAGTAACTGAGAGTAGGAGGCTTAACTGCTTAACCAACATGCCCCAAAGCATGTAGTCACCTACATGCCCCAAAACAATTACATTTAACAACTCATCCAAAAAGGAGAGTGCATAGCATTCACTGATCTATAATAATTTTTAAATTCTATTGGTTTCATATCACCAGTTCCTCCTCCTATAATATTAAGGAAGGCTCCTTGATCAGGCTCCAATTCACTTCCTGGAAGTGGCTTTCCATTCTACACTTTTCTGCAGTTCTTGGACCCACTTGCTGGGGAATCCTTCATTTTTTCATCATTCCCCTTGGTCATTTCTAAAGAAAGCATTGGGAAATATGTTATTCACTGGTGAATTAAGAGCTTTAGCCTCCTTGTACACCTAGAAATTTGGGAGCTAGTTTTCTCTTTGTATCTCATATAGTCTTAGTTTCTTTCACTATGAACTGCTTGAACTTTTGCCGATGTAGATCACTCAAAAAGGTTGTATGTGTTCTATTAATTTTTTCTAGTCAATTTTATTCGCCCAAAGCTACACCTATAGTTCTTTTCCAGACTTATCTTTCTTTCTGAATTTATTTACCTATAGTGTGCGTACATTTGATTTTGCTAAACCCTGACACCCAGCTTTGTAAGAGCCCCTCGGTCCAGTTCAAGGAATCTATTAAGATCACCTTAATTTTTTCAGTGTCTTAAAGAAGTATTACAGACACACTCTTGGTTCCATCTTTGACTTAGAAACAGTTTTGTTTCCAGCTCTGAATTCTGGGCTGTCTGTATTTCTTCGAAAATCTTCTTGCCAATAGGTCAGCTCCTTGCTGAGCTCATCTTTTTCTTATAGTGCCTTATCCAGTTGATTACTTACAGTTTTCCAAGTGACAGACTCAATAGGATATATGTAGGTATATAGAAGAGCATATTTATTTATTTGTTTGTTTGTTTGCTTTAGAAGATGAGATTTATTACAGACATTGCTTTGTGTGGTTTTAGAAACTAAGAAGTTCCACAGTCTGCCCTCTACAAGTAGGACAGCTAAGAAAGCTGGTGGTACAACTTGGTCTAGGTCCTTCTATCTGGGGACCAGGAGAGCCCAGGGTGTAAGTCCCAGAGTCCAAAAGTGTGAGAACCAGGAGCTCTGATGTCCAAAATAGGGAAAAATGGCCATCTCATCTCAAAAAGAGAGAATTCTCCCTTCTTTTACTTTTTTTTTTTCCAGACCTTTGAACTGATTAGATGATGCCACCCACATTGATGATGGTGGATCTCTTTAGTCAGTCTGCTTAATCAAATGCTAATCTCCTCCAGAAGCACCTTCACAGACACATCCAGAAATAATGCTTTACCAGCTCTCTGGGCATCCCTTAGCCTAGTCAAATTGACACATAGAGTTCACCATCATATTAATGTACTTAATTACAACCAGTTTACACTTTTTTTTCCCCCTTTAAGATTTATTTATTCATTTGAGAGACTGAGAGAGAGCCCAAGCATGATGGGTGGGGAGGGACAGAAGGAGAGGGCAAGAGGGAATCTCAGGCAGATTCCTTGTTGAGTGTAGAGCCTGATGTAGGGTTTAATCCCATATCCCTGAGACTACAACCTGAATCAAAATCAAGAGTCAGAGGCGTAACACACTGAACCACCTAAGTCCCATTACAACCTGTTTACACTTTTAAGATACTGCCTCAACATTGCCTAGATCAACAGTCACTTTATTATTTTTTAAAAAGATTTATTTATTTGACAGACAGAGAGCATAAGCAGATAGAGAGGTAGGCAGAGAGAGAGAGGAGGAAGCGGGTTCCCTGCTGAGCAGAGAGCCTGATGCGGGGCTCGATCCCAGGACACTGGGATCATGACCTAAGCTGAAGGCAGATGCCTTTTTTTTTTTTTTAATATTTTTATTTATTTATTTGACAGACAGAGATCACAAGTAGGTAGAGAGGCAGTCAGAGAGAGAGAGGAGGAAGCAGGCTCCCCGCTGAGCAGAGAGCCCGATGTGGGGCTCGATCCCAGGACCCTGGGACCATGACCTGAGCCGAAGGCAGAGGCTTTAACCCACTGAGCCACCCAGGCACCCCAACATTGTCACTTTAGTACATACTACTGGAGGCAATTTTTATGAAATAGTTTACCACTACATTACCTGTATCATTTTTCTCAACTGCATTTGATAACTTCCTTACCATCCAGCAAGTTCCCAAAGTCACTGCCATATATTTTAATTATGATGGAACCACACTTTTAGGTCCAATTCTGTGCTAATTGATTTTTGTTGCATAACGAACAACCATAAAATCTCCACGGTGCACAGAAATAAGCACTTATTTCTTATTAGTACCTTTGTTATTCAGCTAGATCATTTCGCTTTTGACCATGGGGATGGCTGTTCTGGTACCAGAGTCTGGTCAAGTTTGTTCATTCCGGAGGTAAGACTGAAAGAGGGGGAAGCAATCTGGGGGAGGTTCTTCCCATGGCAGAATATCAGAGCCCAAGAATGTTTGCCTAAAAGCATATGCATATTTTAAGTCTTGTCATGTACCTTAACATGCCATTACACAAAGGAAGTAACATGACCAAACCCAACATCAGTAGGACAGGGAGGATTTTCTTCCCGTGGAGACCAATTTGTGAAGGGAATGAGTGAATATTTGCTAAATAATCCAATCTACCAATACAAGGGAAAGTGTAAGAAAAATACAGTGACAGCAGTCCTGCCAGGAAGGTGAATAAGTATGAACTCCTGGATCTGTCTGTGTAATCCGACCTTGAGACCCCACAGATGTCCATGTGAACCTGATGGATTTTTCAACCTAAAAATAGACTGTAAAATCTTCTAAAAATAACAGAATGTGGATGGATTTTGGTGTTTGAGGGAAATGAAAGGAAAGGAAGGAATAACAGACAGCTCAGAGTAGAAGGGAGTGGAGTCCTAGGAAAGGAAGACTGGCAGGGCAGGATTTTAGGTGCACTATTTTTCTCTTCTTTACTTACACATTGCTTCACATCAAAGGGGAAAACACAATATTAATCATATCATTAATATCAAAATGTCATAAGGACAAAATTAACTATATCCCTTAGGATAAGTAACCACAAAATAACATTACACAGTGGTCAGAGCAATTAAATAAAGGTTCGTGTGTGTGTGTGTGTGTGCGCGTGGGTGTGTGTGCATGTGTGTGTGTGTCTTACAAAGATACACACAAAATCAAGAACATATATCAAACACATTGCAGGCAATCAGGAAGATTGGGATAGGACCTAGATCGAAAAATAAATATAAAAGAAAAATTCAGCACAGATTGATGTTAGTAGGGTATAAACTGAGGAATATATTTCATTTGTCTCTCCATTGTTGAAATCTCCTGATCATTTGAAGATATGGATGGGAGAAGCACAAGGAATACATAGAGTCATGGCAGGTATTAGGACTGGCATATTTAACCAAGATTAGTATTAAATGAAGGATTTCAGAAAGCACACATTAACAGAATGATAAGTAACAGAGGCGAGAGCGGGCAAAATTTCAAATCCAGTGAGAGAAATTGGAGGAGGGCATCAGCAATCTAAAACATCTTAAGGCCAGTATTCTCCATTGGAAAAAAAAAAAAAAAAAGACTTATTTCAACCTCAGATTCTCTATGTGTTTCTTCATTGTCAGGAAGTGGTCTGCCTTCAAAAGCTATTTAGACAGTGCTGTGATGGTTGACAGAGGAGGAAGGCTTGGAAAACCATGTTAAACAGAGTTAGAAAGTATTTTTTTATGATATTGATATAGTTACAAAGATAGGGATGAAATATTGTTATGGGCAATGCCCTGGCATACAGAAATCACATTATTAGAAACTTTTAAAAATAGCATTTCTTGAAATGGCATTTGATCTGTGCTTTTACCTGCTGAGAAGGATTTACTGTGTCTATGCGCTTGTCGTCACCCCCGGGGGAGATTATTTGGGACATACAAAATTTTCCTTAAAGGAGAAGCCCTGCTGAATGGACGGTGGAATAGAGTAAGAGGGTAAGGGTAGGGAAATCAATGTTCCTATGAAATGAGTAGCTGATTCTGGCAAGATATCCAGGAGAAATATGACTACGGCTAAAATGCAATCATATCAGAATTGATTTGCTGTGCCTGACCTCATTGTATACCAATCTACCATAAACTGAATGGGAATTACTTTAAAGAAGAGGTGGGTCCACTATAAAGCAAACTGTCAATCCTGACAAATACACAATTTCCCCCTGCTGGCCGCCTCTGCTTCCTCTTGTCCTTAAGCCGACAGCCTGGCGTATTTGCTCGATGGTGACCCTGAAACATTCTTCTCTATGAATGACCTCGGTGCTGTCCCAGCTAGTAAGAAAGTGTTTTGTGCTTTTAAAGTAGATCTCAATTATCTTACGGTCTCATGCAATGTGCTTCTTAATCCAGGAAGTAATAGGAATTGATACCAAAGCTACTGTTAAATAATAAAAGGGTAGAAAGAGAAATAGCATTTCATTTTCCTTAAGTAAACAGAGGCTAGGAGAACAGAAGAAAAACTCTGCTTTGTTGTGGCTGTGATTCCTTTTCTTTACAACTTATACTATGTATTTTATCAAAATTAATTTCTCAGCCCCATTAAATTTTATGCTTAAGAATCCAAATGCAGGTAGGAGCGGTAGAGTTATTAATGATACTAACCCAAAATTTTCTTTATATCACCAAAAATAATCTATAAACTATCTGGATCAGGTACAAATTTTTGTTACTTCTTTCTCCCCTAAACATTTGACATTCTGTACCATCAACTAAAGTGGAAGTAAAAAGAAGAAAGCAGAACCCCACGCATTAACAAAGTTAATGATTGACAGAATAGAGAAATAATCGGTACAAGAGGCTAGTCTGCCGCGAGGTGACAAGGTTAGCATTCAGGGGCTCTCTGCCTATGTCCGCCATATCAAAGTTCTTGATGTGTACAGTAATTCGCAAGCAGAACCTTGCAAATTTCTTTTTTCTTTTTTCTTTTCCTCTACCTGTTTATTCTAATTGCTAGTCTACCTGAGAAATTTTAAGAAGTGGTGTGATGCACTTGGCCGAGATTTACAATGTCATGTATTAAGTTGGTAGAGCCAAAAAAAAAAAAAAAAAAGTGCTTTCCTGAGTATTATGACTGTCCTCTCCCCCAATTTACTTTCTTTTCTGCACCTGTGCTGATTGGCTAACAACATTGAACACAAATGGCTGGTCACCCCTCATGTATAATTCATGCAATCAAAACTTTGCAACTGTGTACAATTTTGAGTCCTAAGTCCTATGTGCCCAAATGGGCTCTCTCTAAGCTGTCAGGACTTTTTGCAACTGGCTTGCTCTGCTACCATAAACTGAAGCACTGATGAAGTTGTCCGAATGGTTCTAGAGAGAGCAGTTTAATCAGGCACTGCTTCTAATTGGGATTGGCTGACAGGTGGCCCCAAACATTGAGAGAACTTAAAAACACTCAAACAGCTCTCCTCGTATCAAACCAAATGCTCATATGGTTTACTGGGAAATGTGCATGATGAGATTTTTATCAGTAACTTTTCATTCCTAAGGAACAAAAGTAATGCTTTAGGAAAATGTAGCTATTGTTACCTGACAGTGTTTCCAAACCTAGCATTAAATTTAATAATTATGTAATTAGATCTAAATTACCAAAATGAATGTTTCTGAAGCATTGGGACTTGCAAAGTATGTTATCTCAAATATGCACATGAGTCTGAGTAGATTAATAAAATTTGCCAAGGGTAACAGGAAAAAATTTCTCACTGTTGTTTCTTAGATGTGTGATTTCATGATTTGGTGTTGTGTCTATAACCATGGGCTAGTCCTAGAAAAGAAAAAAATGGAAACATTATGAAATGTTATGTTTTCTATGTACCAAGAATGCATTACTTGCAAATTTGAAATTTTTCACCATGGAAAATTCCCTGTGTACTTAAGCAGCCCTCCCCAGCCTTCCCCTGTTCTGAAATATAATACTTTCATGTCTTTTTGGTTATCTTTCATAATTAAAAAAGTGATACTTCAGCTTATTTTGTCTTCGGTATTGAAACTGGGTGCTTCTACTTTCAAAGTAGAGCTATAGTCAAAGGTATAGTCCCTCATGTTATTTTGTATTTAGATACTTAAATCTTAAAATTAAAAAAAAATCCAGACAATCTTGCTGTCTGCTGAGATGGTACACTCTGTAGCAGACGAAAACTTATTTATTTAATAAACAAGCATGTGCTGAAAATCCACTATGTGTAAGACATTGCATTGTGCTGTATACCAAAAGGTATGCAGAAGTCAATACAATTCAGATACTGTCCTCCAATAGTTTACAATCTGGTAAGGGGAGAGTTACAGAGAAAACCATAATACAGTTCAAGGTGTGATAAGGTCCTATAAGATCTCAAATCACTTTCAAAATGGTTCAGAGGAAGAAAATTTTGACTTCAAGAGCTGAGACTTTTCCATCTCCATTAATAGCTTTACTCCATTAACTTCATTTTTGAGACACTGGCTCTTCCCTTGGTTCCAGATGATTATCGTACTTTCATATTTAAAATCACAAAACATCAATATCTGTAGGCAATGGGACACTTTGTAATGAGTGAGGAAAATGCTTTTTGAAGCCACAAACTTCTCTTTGGCCAGAATTGGCCAGAGACAGAGCAGAACTACCACACAAGCTTAGATGAACTAAGATCTACTGCCAAATTTGGACATGGGGTCATCTTTCTTTGAAAAGGGGTGAGCTTCTTTATGAATCAGATGTCTGTTATCAAGGAGGGATAAAGAAAAGGATACTAGCTGGACAATCCGTTGTGTCTGCTACAATAGAGTGACCACAGTAAAAGAAAGGTCAAGGCCTCCAAAATGACATGAACTTTAGTAATTAATTTTTGTATTTGGGTGAGAAGAATTAAAGAAGTCAAAGGCTAAAGCTTTATTGGAGTACACTTTATAGAATAACTTAATCAAAACATCTGATGGGGAAAGGTTGGAGAGCAATGATATACTTAGGTAGAGGACTGTTAGAATAATAGAAGAATTTTTCTACTAAGTAAAAGAAACATGGACATTTTTACTCAGAAGTACTGTCAAGGAAAGGACAAGAGACAACAAAAAGGCAAGTTAATTGTTAAAAAAGGAGTCTAGAGTAGGGCTTTTCAATATTTAATATTGAAAACATCTGTGACTAGGGGCGCCTGGGTGGCTCAGTAGGTTAAAGCCTCTGCCTTCGGCTCAGGATCCCAGGGTCCTGGGATTGAGCCCCGCATTGGGATTTCTGCTCAGCAGGGAGCCTGCTTCCTCCTCTCTCTCTCTGCCTGCCTCTCTGCCTACTTTGTGATCTCTCTCTGTCAAATAAATAAACAAAGTCTTAAAAAAAAAAAAAATAGAAAACACCTGTGACCAGAAGGCTCATGGTCAACCTCATCATCAATATGTATCTCAGTACAGAGTGTGAGGCTTTGTGTTGAGACTGGGTTTTGTTGAGGGGAAAGAGGGCAGAGAGCCTGTGAAAACTGGAGGCTGGGTGCGTCTGGTGGCGGGTATTATGGAGGGCAAGTATTGCCTGGAGCACTGGGTGCGGTACATAAACCATGAATTCTGGAACACCGAAAAGAAATTTAAAAAAATAATTAAAAATTAAAAAACAAAACAAAACTGGGTGCCTGCTTAGCAAAGGTGTGAGGAGAAAACATCTGCAAACCTAGAGCTTTTTTGTTAATTTTTAATTTTTTAAATTTAAATTCAATTAATTAATGTATACTGTATTATGGATTTCAGAGGTAGAGTTCAGTTCATTAGTTGCATATCATATGCTCGTTACTTATGTTGTCCTCCTTAATGCCCATCACCCTGTTACTACGTCCCTCAACCCCCCCTCCTCCAGCAATCCTGTTTGTTTCCTATGGTTAAAAGTCTCATAATTTTTTTTCTTCCTTTCCGATGATTTCTTTTTTTTATTTTTCCCTCCTTTTATCTATGCTTCTCTGTTTTGTTTCTTAAATTCCACATTTGAGTGAAATTATGTGACAATTGAAAGACATTGCTCTTAATAACAAACTTTGTTTACAATGGCTAGAAAGAATTTTTTTTTTTTTTTTTAGAAAGAATTTGTTTTAGCAAATGTGGAAGAGTGGCATGTGTGATTTAAAGACTACTTTAGGTTTACTTTCAACATATTTCACACATAAGAAACTAGCTTAAGAATAATCAAAATTCTGGAGTGCCTGGGTGGCTCAGTGGATTAGGCCGCTGCCTTCGGCTGAGGTCATGATCTCAGGGTCCTGGGATGGAGCCCCCGCATTCGGCTCTCTGCCCCGCAGAGGAGCAGGGAGCCTGCTTCCTCCTCTCTCTCTGCCTGCCTCTCTGCCTACTTGTGATCTCTCTCTCTGTTAAATGGATAAAATCTTTAAAAAAAAAAAAAGAAGAAGAAGAATCAAAATTCTACTTCAAAATTTTCAGTTTTACCAAAAGAACAAGAGGGAGAGAGAAAAGGAGAAATAAATAATTTACCATTTGTACTCTAAGATTTTATAAAAGTGATAGATTTTAAATCCTGGGTTATAGCTGAAGTTAGCCTTTTTAGTTTCCCATATATTAAGAAATCAACTTTTTAAAGATGTAGATGTGAAGTTGGGAAGTCCTTTATATGAAATATTTTATAGTAAAAAATCCAATAATCATGAGCTTACATAAATAAAGGATTTTTTTGTTGTTGTTCCTTATATGCTTTAAAAATTGTAGCTTTAAACAGGTTTACATTTCATCTAAGCCACTGATAAATTGTGTGAAAGTTTGTGTGTGTGTTCAAGATATATGAGGTGACTCAGATTGATTAGCTGTCTAAAAGCCATAGTTTAAAAAAGTATGGCTCTGAACAGAGAGAACAGAAAATGCTACGAGAGGTATTTTTAAAAATGGGAGTTTTAATGTAAAAGTAAGAGTAGACTCAGAGATTCCTACAGAAGCAGACACCAGTGGATAAAATTTATAAGATGGCAGTTTTTGACTTAATAAAGGGAAGAAGATTTTAACAATTTAAAATTCTTAACAAATGACTGGGCTGCTTTTGGTAGAAGCAAGCCTTTATCCCTTGAAGGCTGATTGAACATCTGCCTAAGGCATTATAGAGGAGATACATTTATTGATGGCCAAGACATAGTGGATTCTAGTTTCCCATTTAATTTAATGATATCAAGCTATCTGTATGGATGTGGTCTTCAAGCTTTTCCTCTTGTGAAATTTTACTCCTTAATCAGGGTTAAATGCATTAAATTCAACAAACAGAAAATACAAATGTGATTACATTAGTATGGGTAACCGCAGAATTTAGAGATATCGTTAAAATGTTCCTATGTCAATTAGCCTTCAGAAGTATACTTTCTGGGCCTGAATCTGTGTACCTGGGATTTGTTGAAGAGATCAAAACAAGGCAATTATACTACAGTTCCGGTGCCTATTTCCCTGTTTTTCTCCCTGTGGATTGGTTGGAAAAGTATTTCTCTCAGATGATCTGTTGGTAGTATTTTTAGGTTGTTCATTTGAAGGACTAACCCAGATTATATAGAAGGACCTAAGGCTTAGCCATATATATATATATATATTACTAATCACCTAAATATTAATAAATATCTATGAGATGAAGCTGATGCCACAGGGGAATTAATGTTAGCTTATAAAATTGAGGAGATTACTTCATGCTCCAAATATCTTTACATTTATCTCTATTAATTTATGCATTTATAAGGAATCATGATTTTTCAAATTGTTTTTATTTCGGTTTGTTTCTTTTTCAAGCAATTTATTTGAAAACAGAAGTTTATCTCCTGGCAAAGATAAACATGATAACAAATTCTATACCATGTATTCATAGTGGTCAACTCATAAAATGACTACAAATTCTAGAATACTGGAAGGAGAGGTGTGAGAGGTTACTTTCTCCTGAAAGAAGTTCATTCAATTATTACTCTGATCAGTTTTTAGACCAAGTGAAGGTAAATTACCTCTGTTAAACATACATTTTTTTTCACTCAAATTTAATGGTCATCTTTAAAAAGTTCACAAAATAGTTCACAAAAACTGAACTTTTGTGAAGTTCAATTCCTTATAGCATAGATTTTAGTTTTTTTTTTAACCTTTTTTAAAAATTAACATATAATATATTATTAGCCCCCCGGGGTACAGGTCTGTTAATCATCAGGCTTACACACTTCCCAGCACTCACCATAGCACATACCCTTCCCAATGTCTATAACCCAACCACCGTCTCCCTACCTCCTTCCCCTACAACAACCCTCAGTTTGTTTTGTGAGATTAAGAGTCTCCTCCTCCTGATCCAGGAATTTGAGGGGCAAAGTGGGGGGTTTGGAGGGTAGGGAAAGGAAAAAAAAAATGAAACATTTTAGTTTGTTTTTGAGCACAGTTTTGGCATACTTGTGCAAGAAATGGGTAGTCAGTGTGAACAAGATGCCCCCTGTCTTCTAGTAACTCAGGGTCTTGTGGAGGTGAAAGTCACAGGAATAAATTAAGTCATAAACAGTTAAAGAAAATGTTAGAAAGGATCCAGGGTCTATGAAGAAGATCTAGAGTAGGTTGTGGCTAAGCTGAGTTTTGAGGAATACATAAAAACATGGTTATGGTTTAAAGACTATGAGTTATAATTTTATCATGGCCATGGTATTCATGCAAATTTCCTTATTTAAAAAATCATACTTGTGAAATTTTGCACAAAACATAGGATATTATAAGGAGGAAAAATCACAAATATTCTTGCTAATAAAAAAGTCTGTAGAGCAAACTGACATAGCAAATGGAATGTAAAAGTCTTTTAAACTCAAACACATATAACTTAAATACATTTTCTTTTTTAAAACTTTTTTTTACTTTTCCCTAAATATAAAAATAATTCTTCTACATTGCATAAAATTTGAAAGATACAAAAAATTAAAGTACCACCAAAATCCAGTATTTCATGTGGATGTTGGAAACCAATATCTTATACTGTAGTTTCACATTCACAATTCCTTGTTTACTGAAAGACCATCACCATTATTATTACAAACATTTATTATGTGTTAAGGTATGTTACAATTTTTACAGGTATTTACTCATTTAAGTTTTATAACTACTTTATAATGTTAGTACTAAGTACTAATATTATTCTCATTTTAAAGAAGAGAAAATTGAGACATTGAATAATATGATTGCCCAATATGGTTTCAGAATGAAGATCAGATATATTTCTGTCCTCTTCTTCTTGAGTACTGTCAGTAACAAGAGAGTCTCAAAGATGAGAAACTGTGGAAAATACCCGATGAAAGTGGTCAAGATCAGATTGAAGAGAAAAATATCAGAGATAGACCAGGTTGCTTAAAAAGAAAACCACCTTTTAATTTATTTTTCACAAAAGCAGTATTGAGGAAGCTCCATGTGATAGAAGCATCTAGCAAGAATGCAATTGACTGAGGCAATTAAGAAGTATCAACTAGGGACATCGATTTTCTAGACATCATCCATCCTAATTCTTTTGGTCAGAAATTATTGAAAAGATTGTTCTAGTTTAAGTAGTAGGTGTTTTTAAAATAAAAAGGCAGAGGGGTGGTCTCTAGATGACTTGCCGTTGGATGGAAAAGTAGGTAGCATATAAGCCTAGAAGATGCCAGTGTACTAGACATACTTTGGTCATTTTAACTATAGAACAATCTCAGCACTAATTTCTCTCATATAAGAAGCAGGTTATGCAAGTAGAGGGTTTTTCCAGTGTAGTCAGTAATATATTAAACAAATGATATCAGAAATTGAAATTGTCAGAAATCTGTGTAATGCCAACATCTTGAGAGATAACAGATTAAAGAATTTACACTTGAGGATATGAATTTATCTAATAATGAAGAAAGGACTTTAAATTTAAATTTTATATCTTCAGAGAAATAAATGAAATTATTTTATTGTAGAAAGAACTGGTGGAGATTTGGGAAATATAAATTTCAGTTGATTTAAAATTTAATATAGAGCCTAAATAACAGAATGGAGGGAGAAAAGAATCAATCAGTATCTTGAAGATTGGTCTGCGAAATAAACTTAAAATGTGAGCAGAGGGATAAAGTGAAAGTATATACAAAAGGAAAAAATGATCAAGAGGCACATAAATATGTTTATTAAAAGCTCCAGAAGAGAAAATAGGAAGAATGGTGTTGAAGCACTATTCGAAAAAATTGGAATTACCAGGAATGATGTCATCAACATGGCAGAATATGAGTTTTTCACTGTATTTTCCCCATGGAGTGCCAGTTTAGACAACCACCCATTGATGAAAGAACATTTCTTTCTTTTTTTTTTTTTTAAGATTTTATTTATTTATTTGACAGACAGAGATCACAAGCAGGCAGAGAGGCAGGCAGAGAGAGAGAGGGAAGCAGGCTTCCTGCTGAGCAGTGAGCCCTATGCGGGGCTTGATCCCAGGACCCTGGGATTATGACCTGAGCTGAAGGCAGAGGTTTTAACCCACTGAGCCACCCAGGTGCCCTGATGAAAGAACATTTCTTAAAGTCCAGGAGTCCAATAGAGATATTCCAGCACACCACTGCAACAAAAACATATAAGATTAGAGGCACTGAAGAGGGTGAGAGGAATAATTTTACTTTGCTTGCATCACTCTTTCCTTTAGGTGGCACTGCTCAGTGCCAACAGACACCTTCTTAGCCAGTAATTTGTCCCTGGAGTGAGAGCTCAGTAGTGCTCAATTTCCCCAGCAGTGCAGGATGTGCGGTGCACAACTGGGGGCTTAGAGCAGCTGGGAGTACAGCAGACAGGGCTGAAAACTGAATTTGGCTGCATGTAAATAAACATAAGTGAGTTACCTGGAAAAATTAGATAGTCCAGGGCCATCAAGCCATACCACAGTCCCAGATCTGTTTTGTTTCCTCTCTCTTTGTCATCTACAGATGTTCTTTCCTTATCTTGTAGACATGTTCTAGTTAGGAAAAATGGGGAAGTGTGAGGAACATAAAAGCTCCCATCATCTGAATCTACTCCCTTTTTATGAACCTTTGGTGGCCATGTTGATTTTTACTTATATATTACAGTTTTTCTTGTAGCCTTTTGGGTGGTGAACTGAAAAGGATCCCATTTAAGGCAGTGCCATTCACATTATAGCCATTTACTAGAGTTAAAGAAATACAAATAAGCTAGTCTTTAGAATTCTCTTCAGCAAGACTGGATGCCAGAGCATGAGAATAATATTTTTCAAGTGCAAAAGGAAAATATCTTTACTTATAGAATTCTTTATCTTTATCCAGAAAAAAACATTATTTATTTGAGAGTGTAAAAACACATATACAAACTAAGACTCAAAAAGTTTACCACCTTCAGGCTTTCTTTAAAAAAAAAAAAGAGTTTAACATTAAGAAATCAATTAGTATTACTCATTATATCAACAGATTAAAAAAGAAAAAGCACGTATCACATCAATAGATGCAGAAAGAGCACCTGAGAAAATCAAACATCTTATTCATGATAAAAACTCCAAGTAAAACAAAGAATAGAAGGAAACTTTCTCAACTTGATAAGAAAATCTACAGCTGGTATCATACTTAATGGTGAAAAACTTAAAGCTTTCCCTCTAAGATTAGGTAGAAGGCAAGGATGTCTCCTCTCATGACTCCTTGTCAACATCATAACTGCAGTCCTTGCTAATGCAATAAGGCAAGAAAAGGAAATAAAAGATGTATGGATTAGGAAGGAAGGCATAACACTGTCTCTATTTGCAGATGATATGATCAACTTGTAGAAAATCTGAAATAACTGACAAAAAAACCTCCTGGAACTAATAGATAATTATGCCAAGGTTGCAGGGATGTAAGGATAATATACAGGAGTCCATCTCTTTCCTACATGCCGATAATGAACAAGAGGAACTTCAAATTAAAACAGTATCATGGAAATAGGAGGCGGAGACAAACTATGAGAGACTGTGGACTCTGAGAAACAAATTGAGGGTTTTGGAGGGGAGGGGGGTGGGTGATTGGGTGAGCCTGGTGGGTATTATGGAGGGAACGTATTGCATGGAACACTGGGTGTGGTGCATAAACAATGAGTTTTGGAACACTGGAAAAAAATAAAATAATAAAACAGTATCATTTACATTAGCACCAAAAAATAGATAAAAATCTAACAAAATATGTACAAAATCTATGTGAGGAAAACTACAGAACTCTGATAAAATCAAACAAGAACTGAATTAAAGAACTAAATAAATGGAGAGAGATTCTACAGTTATGAATAAGATTCCTTTCTTGTAATACAATCTATTGCATGGGTGCAGGCTTAACAAATTTGACAACATGCATTTATTAAACAACAAATCTTGTTTTGCCAACTGTAACATTAACAAAGTTAACATGCAAACAACAGAGGGAGAGAATATATATAATATATATGTATTAATCCAAAATATATAATAAATATCATTAATAAATTTATATAGATATACTAGATTTTATATATTTATAGAGCTCAATAAGAAAATGTGTAGAGTAGTACAATCACTTCCCAGAAAAGAAAATACGAATTCTCAGTAAACATATGAAACTATATTCAACCTCATTGATGGTTGGAGATATTAAAATAGAAATAAAAATAAGATGATATTTATCAGTTTTGAAAAAGTTATAATTTTAAATTATAAATTATAATATCAACAATGTTAAAACAGTCACGGGAAAGATTATTCTCTCTCTCTCTTTTTTGAAGATTTTATTTATTTGACAGAGAGAGAGCACAAGCAGGGGGAGCAGCAGAAGGAGAGAGAGGAGGCGGCACCCCGCTGAGCAGGGAGTCCAGTGTGGGGCTAAATCCCAGGACCCTGGGATCATGACCTGAGCTGAAGGCAGAGGCTTTAAACCCACTGAGCCACCCAGGTGCCCCTCTTTGTCATATTTTCTTAAAAAGAAAATACGTCTTCTGGATCCCAGGCAGTGTCTGATGAGTGGAATCTAATACCCAAAGAAGCACCCTATCAGAAAGGAAAGCTGGGAATTTTTCTCCTTATTCCATGTTAGAGTCAGAGTTCACAATTTGGATGAATATTGAAATGTGTATTAAGTGTTCCAAACATTTGGACAATAATGGAGGATACATATCCACCACCCCCTTTGAATAAACAAAACCATTTCTGAATAAGCATCTACATAAATTTTTTTAAAGATGCAAAAATAAAATAAGCAATGATATCATTGCTTGATCATTGCAATGATTACAATGCCAAAAATGAAGCATTCTCAGTGTCCCTAAGTAAGAAGAATGAGTGAATAAAATGTTGACAGAGTCAAACAATGTAATACTATAATGTGGTTGAAAAAGTTATAAATTAGCTCTCTTGGTATTACTAAGAATTTATATCAAAAACATAATGTTGAGAAGGAAGAGGTGCAGAATGATATATACAGAAAAAAACATATTTATGTAAGTAATAAAGAAGCCATTATCTCCAAATAGTATATATTGGTTAATGATCACACATGTGTATGTGATATTTACCATATACATATGCTATATGTATATCTTGTATGTGTGTGTATACATGTATATATGTATCTGTGCTCATATATATGTATACTATGTGTATTTTTATAGCTACACAGATGGGTGGATCAATGGATACATAGAATGATAGACGGACAGACAGATAGATTACGGAAAACTAATTATTAACATTTGCCATGCAGGTGGAGGGCTAACAAGAGGGAATGGGAATATGACAGCGGGAAGGTTAAAGATGATTTTGTCTTCATTTGTAAGCCTTATGTTTTTAAAAATGACTGGCAAATCTGACAAAATGTTAGCATTACTACTCAAGGCGTAGGAAAATGGCTACTCTTTAGATCATTCATCATACTTCCTATACTTTTAAATTGGTGTAGTAGTTCCAAGAAGGGGTGCAGAAGCATGCAAAGCCTCTGGAGACCCAGGTTTAGAACACAGGCAATATCCTTTCTACCATATTTTACTGGTTAACTCAAGTCACAAATCTACCCCTACTCCAAGGGGCAGAGAAATAGAGTCTAACTCTTAATGGGATTTGCTTAATAGAACTTGAAGGAATTATGGCTGTTTTTGAAACCTGCTATATAACCTTATCTTTCTACAGGGTTGTTATCTTCTTACACAGAAACATTTTCATAAAATATGCAAGAATTTTCAAGCAAATGGACAATTGGTGTATCTCATTAGTGTATAGACTCTTTAGTTTTATTTCACTACGAGAAGACCTAGACTGTATTCCTAAAAGGTATTAAATTCATTTTTTTAAGATAAAGTGAAGAATGAAATCAGAAACATGTTTCCTGAAGATTTAGGCAAAAGCTGTGAGGATCATACTGACTAAAACAAAACAAAACAAAACAAAAACAAAACCCAAAAGTTTCCTTCGAAATATACCTGCAACCGTGGTTTTAGTGACATCCAGGCTGTGCTAGCTTCTCTTTGGGGACATGGTTATTTCAAGGGATTTTCAAGCATAAAGTTTATAAAAGATAAAATAATGAATCTGTTAATTAAATGGGATGTTAATCATATTGAAGCATGAATTAATGAACACAATATAATTAATTCACTGAGAGAAATATTCTGTTTAGTTTGCTAAAACAAATTAGGAAAAGACTTTTTTTTTAACTGATAAATAGGAAATTGGAAATTTTCTAGTGTGTTTTAAGGTACATATTTGTGTTATGGTTTTTATTTAATTAATTTAACAAAATTGACTTAATAGCCACTGCCATCAAGTTTTTAATAAAGATGATAAATTAAAACAGTAATGACTAAGGCTTTTTAGGAAACACAATTTAGAATTCATTTAACTTTTTTTAAAAATAGAAAATCTGACTTAGTCTTATCAAAATTGCTTATTTCTCTAAATTTCTTTCTAGAGGTTAACTTTTAAAATAATAAATAAAAATTACAACTTATTTCTTACTATTCCCACTAAATGTCAAAGTAATTTTCTGAACACCATCTTTTTTAGACCAAACTTGGAGGTGGTGAGTCTTTTAGCCTTGTTTTACAGATAGTGAGAAGAGAGAACAGAGAGGTTATGATTAGAGGAATGTCATATGCATTTGTCCAGCCAGGATTGAATCCTTGTCTGTATGATTCCAGAGTCTATACTGTAATCACCACAGACTTTTCAGCATGAACTCTGTACAATATATGGGTAATTTCTGCCCAATTCTTTATAAAATGATGACCCCTTTTCATTTTCTCTAAGTCAATTATTTAGGTAAATTTTATATAAAGTTTTTAAACAGTGTACGGATTCTCACCTATGTCATATATTTGGTTAACAAAAGGATCATAAGTGGGCCCAAACTTTAAGTATTTCCAGATTTTCCCAATATTTTAAATGTCTCTCTCTATGCTTTTATTTATGATGAGATGTATTTGTGCCCTTATGTTTAATCCTCCTCACCTCCACTGACATCAGGCACAAATAATATACTTTCATGTTGTTATCACATGTGAAAGGACATAAGCTTAGATACAGATAGAATAAAAGAAGATTTCCTTCTTTTTTTCTTTTTTTCAAGATTTTATTTATTTACTTGACAGACAGAGATCACAAGTAGGCAGAGAGGCAGGCAGAGAGAGAGGGAGGTAGGCTCCCTGCTGAGCAGAGAGCCCAAGCTGAAGGCAGAAACTTAACCCACTGAGCCACCCGGGTGCCCTAAAAGATTTCTTACTGTGTCACATGATTTGAAATGTGGTGCTATTTATTTTTTTCCAAAAAAAAAAAAAAAAGGAAAGTTCTAACATAGAAATCCAATGAAGACCAATTATCATGGCTGCATGGCTGGCATTAACTGAAACTTCTTTCCAGTGGCTCCTTTTTGTCATTCAGTTTTGCCCAAGCTTTGTTTTTCTTCAGGAACTAGTTTCTTATCTAAAATGTGGCCGTTCCTCACAGTCATTCTTTATCACACCACATCATGTAATACCACATCACATGACTTCACATCATTTTACACAAACGACTTCAATTTTCTTCATACCACTAATTTTTACCTGAAACTATACCTTCATTTAAGAGTGGTTTCTTTTGTAGTTTGGTCCTTCCAGGTTTGTCTCTAACTATTATGAGGCCCACAGTAAGAGTACATGTGAAAACTTAATGCTACATGTCAAATATTTAAAAGCTAAGAAGGAACTAACAATATGTCAAATAAAATGTTGCACTTTCTCTGGCAGATATGCCTTCATAATGATGAAACTAACAAAAAATGGAAACACTATGCTTTTAATGTAACTAAAACTTGGGAAAACAGAAAAAAACCTTGAATTTAATTTTTACTGTACCTTTCTTTCTTTCTTTCTTTCTTTCTTTCTTTCTTTCTTTCTTTCTTTCTTTCAGTAGTCTCTATGCCCAGTGTGGAGCCCAACATGGGGTTTGAACTCATAACTCTGAGATCAAGACCTGAGCTGGGATTGAGTCAGATACTTAACAATCTAAGCCACCCAGGCACCCCTAGAAATTTCTTATGCATATCTTATTTTTTTTATTGATGAGTAAGAAAATTTTGGTTAAAATATTTCAATAAAAACACAATTCATAAACTATTATTACTTTTAAAATGTCTTTATTTCAGCAACTCATCAATTGTATTTTTAAAATAAAGACTTCAAATAATTTGTGTTCAATTGGTAGTTATTGTGGAGGCCAAGAAAATTAAGGCCATCCCACCTCAGGTTTGGCTGATGTGGGAAACAGAGGCAGAAAAAAATCATTAAGATTCCTTACCTACTGACAAGCCCTTGAAACAGACAGAGTGGGTCTCCCCTGGGGACTTAACTGCCCTCACCTTGAGGTTTTGCTAAGGACAGTACTAGCCTGACCAACCCCCTACCCCGACAGATCCAACCAGGATCCTGTAAGTCTACTTTAACAATTCCTTTAGGAAACTTTCTAAACCTCCAAGACAGTGTAGAGAATCATTCCCAAGCATATGGCCCACTGATATACATCTAAAGGGTCTCACGAGAAGATTTTTATTATTGGTAATAAATAACCTTCCTCCCAACAATAGCTAGCCCCTCAAGGTCCTGGAACCCTTGCTTCTGAAAGTCCTTAGAGACTTTCATCATCCATAATCCCCTTTGTCCTCATCCACTGCGAAGTCCACCCCTACTCTGCCTTTAAGAACTCTGACTGTAATCTGGTTCAGTGTCCAAGTCCCTACTCCGCTGTGCCGGGGATACTTGCACCCAAGGTTAAGCTTGTCAAATAAACTCTCATGTGATTGCATCGGTGCTTGGCTCCTTGGTGGTCTCTCGGACGTGAAAACTCAGGTATAACAGTTATGACCTAAAAGATTAAAAAGTGATTATGCTCAAAGTGAACAAGCTTTAAATATGTCTATTAAAATGAAAGTAAGGATAATTTAAAGTTATCTTTATATATATTCAAAATTTAATTTTCTTCTAAAACATTTAAAATTATTTAATGAAAACAGTCCAATTGTAATTACTAAATAAAAGTTATCTAAATATAGCTAAATTATTTAAATGTAACTAAATTTTTTAGTTAATATTTTTAAATTGTAAAATCTTATTAAATATTTTTATAAGAAGAAACCATTAGAATTTCACATGTTCAAGATTGATCTACTTGCAATGTAAAGAATCTATCTCACAGTCCAAGTATATTCATCTAGGCTTGTTTAGACACAAGTTTAAGAGTAATATGACTTGTTTAATATGGCTTAATATTCCTCAGCTGCTTAGGGAAACTCTTGTGAATACAATGCTAATTCTGAGTATCTTTGCAAATGAATTGAAGCAGGTCTTCAGCAAGGAAGTGAATGCTCAGCACTTTGGGAAATGATTTTTTGTTATGTAAGAGTTATCTTACATCATGCTATCTGGAAGGAAAGAATTTACAATTCAATTTGGTCTGTTTCTCTCTTACATAAGCTCATTGCTTTTTAATGGCCCCCGCCCTCCAAAGCAGTGTCTGTTTCCTCGAACACCGCTGGCAGCATGAGACACAAGCCTTCACAGCATTTAGACATGTGGACTTTGATATTGAAGGCGAAGTGTAAGCTGTATTTCCCTGGGGCCCGAATGGTGTTTAGGGTAATATGTTGTTCTGAGTCAATGTGGAAACCAGAAGGTGAGAACAAAAGGCAGTGTCTTTTAATGCATTAATTGTTTTTGTACTTGCTGTATGTATAGTTTGGAAATCTCTGGCTTAGAAGATTTCAGCAGAGACTCAGAGGACAGAGGAAAAATTACCTGCGCAGACATTGAGGATAGGATATAGAATGGTTCCAAAATCTGTGAGGGCTAGCAAGGGGGAGTAGTACTGATAGTGAGGGAAAAGTAAACAGATTAGTATGATAATTAATGACAAACAACCACTATGTTATTTCAAATGCTTACTCTATGCCAGTTACAACAACAATAGGTTAATAAGCATTATCAATCAATCCTCACAGCCGCTGTGGAAGCTACTATTATTATCTCTGGACCAAGATGGTCAATAGGTATATGTAAGATGCTCAATATTGCTAACTCATTAGGGAAACACAAATCAAAACCAATGAGATAACCCATCATATCTGTTAGAATGACTGTCATCCAAAAGATAAGGGCTAATAAATGTTGGCAAGGACATGGAGAAAAGGGAACCCTTGAACAGTGTTGGTGGGAATGCAAACTGGCATAACCATTATGGAAAACAGTATCTGGTTTCCTCAAAAAATTAAAATAAAACTACCAGATGTTCCAGCAATTCCAGTCCTGAATATATGAAAGCGGGATTTGGGAGAGGTATCAGCACTTCTAGGTTCAATGTAGCATTATTCATGGTGGCCAAGATATGGAAACAACCTAAATGTTGTTTATGTATGAATGGCTAAAATTATATGTAATATATTATTATGTTATGGAATGGTATTCAGGCACTAATCCTGCAATTTGTGATAACATAGATGAAAGCTGGGGGTGAAATAAGTCAGACAGACAAAGATAAGTGCATGATTTCAATTATGTGTAGAATTTTGAAGAGCGGATCTCCCAGAAACAGAGTAGAATGGTGACTGACAGGAACTGGGGGTAGAGAAAATTGAATGTCAGTCAAAGGATACAAACTTCAAGTCATCAGATGAGTGAGTTCTGGAGATCTAATGTATATATGGTGACTATAGTTAACATACTATAGTATATATTTGAAAGTTGCTAAGAGAGAGAACTTAAATGTTCTTATAACAAAAAAAGAAATGGTAATTATATGAGGTGATAATCATTTTGCGATATGTAAGTATATCAAATTATCACATTGCTCACCTTCAACTTACACAATGTTATATGAGAGTTGTATCTCAATAAAGCTAGAAACAACAACGAATACAGATGACCTGATATGTTAACTGATCTCTCCCAGTGTCTTCCAATACTTTTCTACCAGTTCACTCCAGAGCTTAACAATCCTCCTTTTATTCCAGAGGAGTTATGTACAGTTTCTCCTGTTGCAATATCTTTGACCCCTATTGAAATAGTCTTGAATAAAGTGTTCGCCTATTTAAACACATTGATGTAACTTTTCTTTCAACTCTTCATTTCGTGGATGTAGAGCTGAAGTTTAGGTTGATTAAAAAGTTTACTGGATCTCCCATAGTTGGTAAATGAGGAAGGTAAGATTCTTGCCCGTTATTGAAACCTGAGCTGGAGTTCATAGAGGTTGGTACAGATTTACAATTCAGGAGGGTCAGAGCATATTCCTGCTTGATAAAAGTGGCAGCTTTTAGGGTCTTTTGATTGTTCCCAGATAACTATGTCCAAGAACCAGGTATTATAAATGCTCACACCGATGCCCACCAGGGCTTAATATCTCTCTACAACTGACTACATGAATTGCTACTAAACTTCTTGAATTGCCAGTAACTAGAAGCAAGAAGAAACCTAGAGTTTGGAATGGGGCTTAACTTCCAGATAATATGAAAATAAGAGTCCAGGAAATCTTGATATTGGGCTGAAAACTCTCAGAGCTAAAAAAACTACAGTACCTTTAATCAAAAGCCCTGTATTTAGAGATGGAGACTTGGTTTGTGCATTGATTCTGCTCTGGTACCAATTATGAGATTACACATTTAAATTACTTAGCACATAGTAAGCACTCAAAAATATGTAGTTAAAAAGAAATCTGCCTTGGTGCCCATGTTAATAGCCTGTGTAAGAAATGTCTTGATTCTTGTTGTAACTACAGCTTCTCTTTGGTTTAAAGTGCTTGTTTGAAGAAGCATGTTTATACTGTGGAATCTATTGTTTCAGATGGAAGGTTTATGTGGCATTGCTTGCACAGTAATGAGTTTGCTTAAACAACGCTGCATGACTGCCATCCTTTGGGACCCACAAGAAAATGAGCCTCTTGTGAGTCAATCTGAGCAATGAAAAAATTTACAATAAAATTGGCTTCTGCTTTGTGTGCGGTTTACATCCACTTGTACAAGGTGAGCTGATACAGGATATCAGCATGGGTTCTCACCAGGGAAGTCCTCTAGAGACTTGTAAAATAAATGATCATTTTTGTCAAGCCCCAATGGTGTCTTTTTTCATTCCTCCCAGAAGCTCTACTTTGACATTACAATGTTTTCTTATGCAAGTTGTAGCTATTGGCTTTGTATTGTGCTGATCTATTCCTCTACAGATAATGGCAGTAAATTTTATAGAAATACGGGCTTGGGTGAAACTTTCTCAGAGCACCCTTTCTATTTGGGCAAGTATAAATCTCTCCCTCTGGTCTTGCTCAAGGATGCGCAAGATGAAGCCAGAGGAGACAAATAACACACATTTCCATCTGAAAAAAAAAAAAAAAAAAAGGGAAATGTTGAATTGGTCACCCTCTCAACTTAAAAATGGCACCAAACTCTGTAAGGAGTTCTACTGAATTTTTTGGTGCATACTATGACCACTGTCTGATTCTTGTAGCTGTTAACTCCTGAACATAGCAAGCCTTGGTTCTAGTGTCGGGTAGCCTAATGATTTGGAAGAACCAAACAGATTATACGGCATTGCATTTTGTCCCTTCCTTTCATATTTCTGAATTTGGGAAATTAACACTTGAGAGTAAAATCAGAGATGTAAGCAAACCTTTGCTACTGACTCATTCCATTCCATATTAGCTCAGAATTGGGCTTATGATAGATATAAGTTACTTGCATGGGAGGAAAGCAAAATTGTATTCATGAAAGTGATGGATTTCCCATGTGATTAAGAGTTTTATTTTAAGAACTAACAAATAAACACCAACCCAATAACTTTTCCAACAAACAGTAACAAGAAAATAAAATCAGGGCAGGACTATCTTAGTAAAAGTTTGAGCTTTTGTTTGTTATTCTTTTTTTTTTTAAAGATTTTATTTATTTATTGACAGAGAGAGAGATCATAATTAGGTAGAGAGACAGACAGAGAGAGAGGGGAAGCAGGCTCACTGCTGAGCAGAGAGCCTGATGCGGGACTCGATTCCAGAACCCTGAGATCATGACCTGAGCCTAAGGCAGAGGCTTAACCCACTGAGCCACCCAGGCGCCCTTGTTTGTTATTCTTGATCTGTGGGGACAAAGCAGCTCATTCTCAGCTGTTCTTGTGTTATACACATAGGGATGTGGGTAAGTTCATTTGTTTACTATATCTGTTCTGTTTACCAATTGCATGACTTACTAGACTGTAACGGGAAACGTTAAGATTTCTTATGCCCAAGACATGGCTCATCCCATCCTGCCCTTCACATTTTTTGTTTTCCAGATCCTAGGTCTTAAAATGAAAGTTTGAACTCCTCAAAGTCAGGATTTTTTCCTCTCCATCTAATTTGCTGTGGATAAAACAGGAGGCAGATGGTGGCTGATGTAATAATATGAACATAGCACATTGCAAAGTCCCTTTATATATGTGAAATGGCTAAATTCATTAGAGTTATTTTTGATAAATGAATCACTTTAATATTAGTATACCTTTAATATAAAATAGATGAAACGTATATTATATTTTGAGATTCATGAGGTTGCTGGCCTACACAAGTCTAAGCAGTGTCAGATTTGGGAAACTGTATAGTGATAAACACTTACATATTTGAGATCTGAATAGCTGGAAGTATCCAGATAAGAGAGAGACATATGACTGATACATTCATTAATGAATGAAACATTCATTAATTCTGAATAGTAAACTTGTGTGTTTTCATGGCATAGAATTAAATTGTGAGTGTTAACACCGGAAGCCTGAATCCCTTCTGAATAACTGC
The DNA here is from genome assembly GCF_922984935.1 of Meles meles. Classification (NCBI taxonomy): domain Eukaryota; kingdom Metazoa; phylum Chordata; class Mammalia; order Carnivora; family Mustelidae; genus Meles; species Meles meles. Next base: position 18,021,690 of record NC_060070.1, read on the forward strand.
TTCATGCTGCCTCATGTTTTATGCAGATTATGTTTTTGCTAGAATTGCTATTGCTGGACCACATTAAACTTTAATGCACTTAGAGAACAATTGGATTATAAAAATTACTGTTAATATCCTCATGTCTATGTAAAAAAATTAAGAAACTTATTTGAGCATTTTAAAAAGAGACATTGAGAGGAGAAGAAAGATGAATTAGAGTAGAAGAGAAAATGATTAATTTTAGTCTAAATCTAGTATAGGATCATTTGATACTTGGTCTTAAAATTAAGCCAATCCTTCACAATCAGATTCAAATAGGATGCACATTCAAGAGTTACTCTTTGTTTCTCTTTAAAGGGAGATTTTGTGCTAGGTAGTCTCTTTGAGTTAGAGTCTTCTTCAGAAATGAATGTCTAATACTTGTCACAAGTTTCTGGCAAAGAAAAATGATTATTGTAATTATACATTAATATATTATAAATTATACACATATATGTATAGTTTAACTACAGAGAGTGTATTCTTTAAAGTTTTTATTTAAGTTCCAGTTAGTTAACTTATAGTATAATGTTTAGTTTCAGGTGTAGAATATAGTGATTCAGCACAAGTGCACTCTTTAATTCCATCACCTACTTCATCCTTCCCCTACCCACTTTCCCTTGGTAACAATCAGTTTGTTCTTAAGGGTCTTAATATGGTTTGCCTCCCTTTCTCTTTGTTTCCCTTTGCTCATTTGTTTTGTTTCTTAAATTCCACATATGAGTGAAATCATATGGGATTTGTCTTTCTTTGATTGACCTCTTTCACTTAGCATCTCTACATCCTTCCACATTATTGCAAATGGCAAGATTTCATTCTTTTTATGGCTGAGTAATATTCAGTTGTATATATATATATATATATATATATATATATATATATATATATATATACCACCTCTTCTTTATGATTCACCAGTTGATGGACATTTGGACTGTTCCATAATTTGACTATTGTTGATAATGCTGCTATAAACATTGGAGTGCATGTGTCCATTCGAATCAATATTTTGTATGCTTTGGGTAAATAACTAGTAGTACAATTGCAGGACCATAGGGTGGTTCTATTTTTAAATTTTTGAGGAACCTCCAAACTGTTTTCCAGAGTGGTTGCACCAGTTTGCATTCCCACCAACAATACAAGATTTCCCTTTCTCCACATCCTCACCAGTATCTGTGGTTACTCTTGTTGTTGATTTTAGCCATTCTGACAGGTGTAGGTGATATCTCTTTGTAATTTTGATTTGTATTTCCCTAATGATGAGTAATGTTGAGCACCTTTTCATGCGTCTGTTGGCTATCTGTCTTTTTTGGGAAATGTTTATTTATGCCTTCTGCCCGTTTTTTTTTTTTTTTTTTGATTTTGTTTATTTTATTTATTTGACAGAGAGAAATCACAAGAGAGGCAGGCAGAGAGAGAGGAAGGGAAGCAGGCTCTCCGCTGAGCAGAGAGCCCGACGCGGGACTCGATCCCAGGACCCTGAGATCATGACCTGAGCCGAAGGCAGCGGCTTAACCCACTGAGCCACCCGGGTGCCCCTTCTGCCCGTTTTTTAATTGGATTATTCATTTTGGGGGTGTTGAGTAGTATTAGCTCTTTACATACTTTGGATCCCAACCCTTCATCAGACTTGCAAATGTCTTCTCTCATTCTGTAGGTTGCCTTTCAGTTTCATTGACTGCTTCCTTTGATGTGCAGAAGTTTTTATTTTTATTAAGTCCCAATAGTTTATTTTTGCTTTTGTTTTTCTTGCCTCAGGATATATATCTAGAAAGAAGATATTATGGCCAATGTGAAAGAGGTCACTACCTGTGTTCTTCTCTAGGATTTTTATGGTTTCAGGTCTCACATTTAGGTCTTTATTCCATTTTCAATCTATTTCTGTGTTCGGTGTAAGAAAATTGTCCAGTTTCAGTGAGTTGGGGGAAATCGGAGAGGGAGACATATCATGAGAGACTGTGAACACTGAGAAACAAACTGAGGGTTTTAGAGGGGAACAGGGAGGGGATTAGGTGAGCCTGGTGGTGGGTATTAAGGAGGGCACATATTGCATGGAGTACTGGGTGTGGTACATAAATAATGAATCTTGGAACACTGAAAAAAATAAATAAATAAAAAGAAAATTGTCCAGTTTCATTCATTTATATATTGCTATCCAGTTTTCCCAACACCATTTTTTGAAGAGACTTTTTCCCATTAGACACTCTTTCCAGCTTTGTTTTTCTTTTTCAATGTTGCTTTGGCTATTTGGGATCTTTTGTGGTTCCATACAAGTTTTAGGATTGTTTGTTCTAGTTCTGCTGTTGCTATTTTAATTTCTTCATTAAATTTTACTTATTTTAGGGAGAGAGAGAGCACACATGAGCGGGAAGAGGGCAAAGGGGAAGAGGGAAAGAGACATAATCTCAAGCAGACTCCATGCTGAGTTGGACTCTGATGCCAGGCTGAGATTGTGACCTGAGCCAAAGCCAAGTGTCAAATGCTTAACTGATTGAGCCACCCAGGTGCTCCTGCTGTTGGCATTTTTTTTTTTTTAAGATTTTATCTATTTATTTGACAGAGAGAGATCATAAGTAGGCAGAGAGGCAGGCAGAGAGAGTGAGAGGGAAGCAGGCTCCCTGCCGAGCAGAGAGCCCGATGTGGGACTCGATCCCAGGAGCCTGAGATCATGACCTGAGCCGAAGGCAGCGGCCCAAACCACTGAGCCACCCAGGGTCCCTGCTGTTGGTATTTTGATGGAGATTGCATTAAATGTGTAGATTGCTTTGGGTATATAGACATTTTAACAATATCTGTTCTTGGGGCGCTTGGGTGGCTCAGTGGGTTGAGCCTCTGCCTTCATCTCTGGTTGTGATCCTAGGGTTCTGGGATCAAGCTCTGCATCGGGCTCTCTGCTCAGCGGGGAGCCTGCTTCCTCCTCTCTCTCTCTCTGCCTGCCTCTCTGCCTACTTGTGATCTCTACCTCTGTCAAATAAATAAATCTTTAAAAAACAAAACAAAACAAAGCAATATTTGTTCTTATAATCCATGAACATGGGATGTCTTTCCATTTCTTTGTGTTGTCTTCAATTACTTCTGTCAGAATTTAATAGTTTTCAGAGTTGAGATTTTTCTTCTATTCGGTTAGGGTTATTCCTAGGTATCTAACTATATTTTGTGTAATTATAAATGAGATTGATTCTTTAATTTTATTTTCTGCTGCTTCATTACTGGTATATAGAAATGCAACACATTTCTACACAATGGCTTTGTATCCTGTTTCTTTACTGAATTTATCATTTCTAGCAGTTTTTTGGTGGAATTTTTGGGTTTTCTACATAAGGTATTATGTTATCTGCGAAGAGTGGAAGTATGACTTCCTCCTGACTGATTTTGATGCTTTTTATTTCCTTTTGTTGCCTGACTGTTATGGCTAGGATTTCTAGACATATGTTAAATACCAATGGTGAGAGTGGACATACCTGTCTTATTCCTGGCTGTAGAGGAAAAGCTCTTGGTCTCCCCCTGAGGATGATATTAGCTGTGGGTTTTTCATAGATGGTCTTTATTATATTAAGGTAGGCTCTCTACTTTGTTGAGGGTTTTTAAATGAATGTATGTTGTACCTTGTCAAATGATTTTTTGAATCTATTGAAATGGTCATATAGTTCTTATCCTTTCTTTTACTAATACCTTCTTTTACTAATGGTGTGTCACATTGATTTGAAAATACTGAACCACACTTGCAACCCAAGAATAAATCCCACTTGATTGTGGTGAATATTTTTTTAAAATATATTGTTGGATTTGGTTAGCTAGTATTTTGTAGAGGATTTTTGCATCTGTGTTCATCAGGGATATTGGCCTGTAGTTTTCTTTTTTAGTGGAGTCTTTATCTGGTTTTGGTATCAGAGTAATGCTGGCTTCATAGAATGAATTTGGAGTTTTACTTTCTTTTCTATTTTTGGAATAGTTTGGGAAGACTAGGTAGTAATTCTTCTTTAAATGTGTGGTAGAGAGGCACCTGGGTGTCTCAGTGGGTTAAAGCTTCTGCCTTCGGCTCAGTCATGATCTCAGGGTCCTGGGATCGAGCCCCGCATTGGGCTCTCTGCTCAGCAAAGAGCCTGCTTTCCCTCCTCTCTCTCTGCCTGCCTCTCTGCCTACTTGTGATCTCTGTCTGTCAAATAAATAAATAAAATCTTAAAAAAAAAATGTGTGGTAGAATTTGCCAGTGAACCATCTGGTCCGAGACTTCTTTTTTGAGAGGTTTTTTTTTTTTTTAATTGATTCAATTTCTTTGCTGTTTATTTGTCTGTTCAATTTTTCTATTTCTTCCTGTTTCAGTTTGGTAGTTTATGTTTCTAGGAATTTATCTATTTCTTCCAGGTTCTCCAATGGGTTGGCATATAATTTTTCATAATATTCTCTTTTAATTGTATTTCTGTGGTGTTGGTTATTTCTCCTCTCTCTCACTTTTGATTTTATTTATTTGGGTCCTTTCTTTCCTTTTTTTTTTTTTTTTTTTTTTAAGTCTGACTGGAGGTTTAACAATTTTACCAATTTTTTCAAAGAACCAGATCCTGTTTCATCAATCTGTTCTATTTGTTTAGTTGTTGTGTTTTTTTTAAATTAGTTTCCATATCATTCTATATTCATTCTTTAGTAGCATTTTTTTAACCTCCATGTATTTGTGGTTTTTCCAATCTTTTTCTTGTAGTTGACTTCAAGTTTCATAGTTTTGTGGTCAGAAAAGGTGCATGGCATGATTTCAATCTTTTTATATTTGTTGAGGCCTATCTTATGATTAATATGTGATCTATTTTTGAGAATGTTCCAAGTGCACTTGAAAACAATGTGTATTGTGTTTTTTAGAATGGACTGTTTTGAATATATCTGTTAAGTCTACCTGGTCCAGTGTGCCCTCAAAGCTATTGTTTCCTTGTTAATTTTCTGCTTAGATGATCTGTCCATTAAAGTAAGTGTACTGTTAAAGTCCCCCATTATTATCGGGTTATTACCAATCAGTTTCTTTTTGTTTGTTACTAATTGCTTTATAAAATTGAGTGCTCCTATTTTGTGTACATAAATATGACGATTGTTATATTTTGTTGGATTGTCTCCCTTATGATTATGTAATGCCCTTCATTGTCTCTCTCCCTTTTTTTTTCCGGTCTTTGTTTTGAGGTATAGTTTTTCCAGTGTAAGTATTGCTACTCTGGCTTTCTTTTTACATCCATTTGAGTGATAAATATTTCTCCACCCTCTCACTTTCAGTCTGCAGCTTTAATTCTAAAATGAGTCCCTTGTAGACAGCATATAGAAGGGTCTTGCTTTTTTTTAATCCATTCTGACAGTCTGTGTCTTTTGATTGGAGCATTTAGTCCATTTACATTCAAAGTAATTATTGATAGATATGCATTTATTGCCATTTTATTACTTGTTTTGTTTCTGGATGGTTTTTTTGTTTTTGTTTTTTTAAGATTTTATTTATTTATGAGAGAGAGCACAAGCAGGGGGAACAGCAGAGGGAGGAGCAGACCCTCCCCCAACCCCTCAAGCCCTAGGTTCACAATCTGAGCCAAAACAGACCCTTAACAGATTGAACCACCAAGGCACCACTTTCTAGAGATCTTTTCTGATTCTTTCTTGTCTTTGTCACTTTTGGTCTCTCCTTTGCACTCAAGAGTCCCCTTTAATATTTCTTGCAGGGCTGGCTTAGTGGTCATGTACTCCTTTAGCTTTTGTTTGGGAAATCGCTTATCTTGGAGTGTATATATTCTTATATACTTTGCACTTCATGTATTTCCTAAATTTAATTGGAGTTGACTGAATCCTGACATTGAACAATTTCTTATAGAGATTTGCAGTTTCCAGAGGACTTTTTCAATACCTTTGTCTTAAATGTGTGTGTATAAGCCATCCTAAAAGTTAATGAAAACAATTAAAAAAATTTTTTTTTGTAATTTCCTGCAATTCGATTGTGAAATGCTTATTCAATAAAGTTTCAAGGCTTATCACCAAGTGAATATATTGGGCTGAAGAAAAATACATTCTGGGAAAGGTATAGATATAAGGACCAATGAAGGGGGTTTTAGATAGATGTGAGGCTTCCATTTTGCCTTGTTAAATATTTTATACTACAATTAGCCTTTGATATTTATCCACATGCCATTTCTGACAATTTTCTTCCTTTCTGAGTTTCTTTTTGGTATTATTTTCCTTTAGCCTGAAAAACTTCTTTTTACCACAATTCTTTTGGTAATAAATTCTTCTTCTTCTTCTTCTTCTTTTTTTAATATAAAATATCTTCATTTTGGAAGGATAATTTTGGTAAATAGAAAATTTTGAGTAAAAATCTTTTTTTCTTCTAACATTTTAAAGTTGTTAAATCATTGTTTTCATATCTGCACTATTTATGACAAAAGTTTGTTTACCTTTTATTTTTGGGTTTCTACATAGGCAAACTTGTATGCAATGTGTTATTTTAATCTGGATGCTTTTGAGTTTTTCTCTTTACTTTTATATTAAGCAATTTGTATGTGATGAGTTAAGGTATGGCTTTCTAAGATAAACTGAGATTCTTGAATGTGTATGTGGTTTTTTTTAAAATCACATTTGAGAAATATTCATTCACTATTACTTAAAATATATTTTCTTTTTTTTTTTAAAGATTTTATTTATTTATTTTATAGAGAAGTGAGGAGGGGTAGAGGGAGAAGGGGAGAATCTCAAGTGGACTCCTGGCTGAGCATGGAGCTGGTTGTGGGGCCTGACTTCACAACCCTGAGATCACGACATGAGCTGAAATCGAGAGTTAACAGACTGTTAACAGAGAAATCAAGAGTTAACAGACTGAGCCACACAGGCACCCCTAAACTATATTTTTCTTTTGGGGCACCTGGGTGGCTCAGTGAGTTAAAGCTTCTGCCTTCGACTCAGGTCATGATCCCAAGGTCCTGGGTTCTAGCCCTGCATCAGGCTCTCTGCTCAGCAGGGAGCCTGCTTCCTCCTCTCTCTGCCTACCTCTCTATCTACTTGTGATCTCTGTCAAATAAATAAATAAAATCTTTAGAATCTATCCCATATTCTTACTTATATTGTTGCATACATCAATAGGTCATTCATTTTATTGCCGAACAGTATTCCACTCTATGGATGTACTGCATTTGTATGTCCATTTACTAATTGATGCACATTTGTTGTGTTGTTTTTTTTTCTTCAGTTTTTAGTTATTGTAAATAAATTGAGACTATGGGGAGACTTATACTTAAAAAAAAGAAAAGAAAAAAGAAATTATTGCCTTAAAAAGCATGCGACCCCCGCGAATTCCACGTGACACAATATGAATATATTTTAACATGAAAATTAGGCTGCCTTCTTGCATATATGATTTTAAATATATCTTATTTTGATGTATTAGACAGATTCACAATCAAAGGCACATTTTCTAACTCTTTCTTCAACTTCCAAACAATATCCTAAAGGATGTAACAATACTTCTTTTGAAGTGGGTTTTTTAAATCACTGAGGCTTTTTAGAATATAGAAGCATAATTATTAGATTTAGAGGCTAATTGAAAACAAACAAACAACGTTTAATTAAAAGTAACAGTGCTAATGAATCTAGCTCTGTACTTGATGAAAATGAGTCAGTTTCTATAGGACTGATATAGAGGTACATTTAAATCTTATTAAAACCTTACTATTACTTTTAAGTTTCCTATATTGTTTCCTCATTAAATGTAAGTGTATTAAAAGTGAGGGGACATGAGTACTTTATAGCCATGTTTTTTAAAAAAGCCAGAAATAAGAATGGAGAAGGAAAATTATACAGAAAATTGAAAAGAAAAAAGGAAAATAAGCCTATTCATCCAGAACTCTTGCATCCAGAGTGTCCATAGAGAGGATGACTGATGAGATTAGTCCAAAAGTCAAGAGGGAAGAAAGTTTTGACTTGAATACGTTGTAAGTGTATTATATCTGCTTCCAGCATTGATTAAGCCTTTGGAATGCACCAAGCAGGGGAATAAGAGCTATGAAGTAAATATTAAAAAAACTACCACAGCATACTATTCTCAAGAAAATCAATATACTAAAGAAAAATGACACTAAGGTAAATGCATACACAAACATATTAATATAGCTTAGGGAGCTGAGAGTAGACACTATCATTCATGTTATTTTAAAATATATATTTGTATATTTTATCCAAAATTATATATATTTAATGTTGTATAATACTAGTGTTTTATATATATTTATCCAGTGATAGTTGAATATAATACTCAGAATCACTTTTAAATTTGAGGAACACCACATAGAGAAAATTGAAGAATAAAAGCTAATATGGTTTTGTTAATATGCACCCTATGAATATATCCATCTCTTAGATGCTCTGGAGTTGATCAAATGGTTAATTTAGCTTGTTTTCAGATACTTGTCAAGAGCAGATATTTACCAAATTACACTAAATGTCCTTATGTTCTAGTGTTAAATCCAATAAGAACTGATATTTTTTCTTCTCATTTCATCTTTTCTATTTTCCTCCCATTGTGTGTATGCCATGTTGAACTACTGAAAAATCTACAAATTTTCTATAATTTTAAAAAATATTTTATTTAGATGACACAGAGAGAGAGGGAGAGAGCAAGCACAAGCAGGGGAGTGGAAGGCAGGGGAGAAGCAGGCTCCCCACGAAGCAAGGAGCCAGATGCCGGACTCCATCCCAGGATACTGGGATCATGACGTGAGCTGAATGCAGCCAGGTGCCCCTCTATGATTTTTTATTTTTAGTTTAGAATACATACACACCCCAGATCTCTTTCTTTAGAAACTCTGGTTATACGTTCCTCCTTCTTGAGTTCCTGAGACTGAGTCAGTCCCAACTATTTACATACTGTCCTATGCACTGTTTATACCCTGATCACACTGAATTCCAATTATGTTTTTACTTGTTTTTATCTCCAGAAAAGCTTGAGTCAGAAGTTGGGCTGTAGTCTTATCTGTAGTTCTTTACTCAGTGATGACATCTAATTAAGAATCATCTCAATAACTACTAAGCTAAAATTGTAACAAGTCAAAAAAAATGAGGGTGAATATCTTTTATACTTACCATTTTATCTGATATGTAAGCATCCAGAATAATTTTGTTCTAACCACCATACTGTTATTGTTGGTGCATCTGCTGATATTCTCTTTGTTACCTTATCCATAATATCAATGGACTTTATATTCTATCAGAAAACAATCATTAAATTGCCAAGGAAACATATTTAATTGTATTGCATATGTTAAGTTTTCTTAGAACTCTGAAGTATATATACTTATCTAAATTTAATAAGATTTAAATCTTGTGATATAAAATATATAAATGTTTAAAATGATTAGAAACTAGGATATATATGTTATCATGCTAAACTATGTGGCGTTAACAATAAAACTCATAAGAATTTTGAAATGCATATAATTGATATGCACAGAAATTATGAAAGATTAATTTTCCCATGTGTAATATAGCAGTGGTAGTGAGGATGACTGGTGATGATGGATAATATTCATGGAGTATTCAGTATTTCCTGGTCAGTCTGCTAAGTGCTTTTTATAGATAATCTTATTTAATATCCGCAAAGCCTATGAAGGTATGTGTTTCTGAAAATTACATGAATAAGGGGAAAAATCCAGACAGGTGACACTGAATCATCGGGAGGTAACTATTAGTTGCTCATGAAAATCTGTTTTAGGATTGTGATACTGTCAGTGGAGAAAAGCATACAAATTTGAATTACATTTTAGAAAGCGTTGGCAAAACCTGGTTCATGATAGATTTATGAGATAACAAGTAGAATTTAATAACAGTGGAAAAATACCAGGTATATAAATAACACTAAAATACTTCTCTCAATAAGTTCCCATCCATGCTAAGTTGTCCTAAGGACTGGTTGATCATCCATATAATAACTTGTAATGATGACCTGAACAGTAAACAATTGGGTGCTAACTGTGGCACAACTCATTTACTATTTTGACAATAATCATAGCAGTTCAAAGTTGGAACCCAGAGGTAGCTCTTGTTATCAACATAAATATTCAAATACCCGCCCATCATAGGTTAAAGAACATTTCCTCTATTGAAAATATTGAATAGGGGCGCCTGGGTGGCTCAGTGGGTTAAAGCCTCTGCCTTCAGCTCAGGTCATGATCCCAGGGTCCTGGGATCGAGCCCCACATCGGTCTCTCTGCTCTGCAGGGAGCCTGCTTCATCCTCTCTCTCTCTCTGCCTGCCTCTCTGCCTACTTGGGATCTCTGTCTGTCAAATAAATAAATAAAATCTTAAAGAAAAAGAAAATATTGAATATATTAAAATGATCTTGGCTTCGATAATTTGGAGATCAAAAAATGGGAAAAGCCTTTATTTTCCAAATTTTTAACTACATTGTTTTTCCCTTCCCCTCAATCAATAATCATGTTTAAGAACATCATTGCAAGATGTCACCCTGTCAGATGTTAAAGTCAGAGATAGTCAATAAAGCCATTGTCAGACCTGCATAGCTCCTGGTGAACTGATAATTCCACAACAGTCCTGAAATTGTTTCTTCACAAGAATGATGTGCTCCTGAAAACCTGACTGCCATATAATTAAGGCAAATTAGATTCAACACCACCACCAAAGTGAAATTTGTTGTGAAAAAAGAAGCTTTAACTGTAATTTAGCTGACTCTTAGTGTTCCAAATAAAGTACTGAATTTTTCTTCTCTTGAATCACTGTTAAAAAACAGTCCGTTCTCAGCAGATTTTACTGAGGCGAGGTTAGTAATAATATAAAGCTAGAATGCTATGGTATTAAATAGTAAAACTCTATAACATGCATGGAAAAGAAGAAAGGAACTCTCAAATGGAAAAAAATATAATTATTGAAAAACCTCAATATCTTTACTATTATGTTATTCTAAAATGTATATTTCAAAGTATTGTTTGAAATATCTGCTTTATTAGCAGTTAATTTTTTTTTCTTAATAGTTTAGGTTATATGAAATACTGTAGCAGTTAATTTTTTTTTCTTAATAGTTTAGGTCATATGAAATTCTGTTGAACATGCTTTTACTAGAAAGAAACAATGAAAGAATACCCTAAATAAATTTTTAAAAATCAGAGAATAAATGGAATTAATTTAGGGTTTGAGATGGATTAAAAGTGGCTTAGAAATGACAAAGGCAAGCCGATATCCTAGTCATTAAGATTCATATCTCACAATATGAATAGAATTAAAGAATTTGATAAATGTAAAAAAAAGTGAAAAATAGTAACTTTTGACTTTTCCACAAAACACTTAAATACTTTAACTTTCTGTTCTCTAGAGGATTTCATTATTTCTGGTTAGCAAGTGCACTATGCTAAAGACCCTGATATTTATAATGCCTACTTAAAAGCATAGTATAAGAGTTAAAATGAGTGGTTCCATTTGCAGAATAGAACCATTCTCTTGGAGTCTTAGGCTTTCTCAGTAGTTCAAGGTACTTATTCTCAACACTAGATAGCTTCCAAGAAATTTGAAGGCTATATTTTTGTTGTTGTTTTGTTTTTCTTTGTATATTGTTTGATTTATTTTTACATATAGAAGAATAAAAAATTATTTTTTCTTCAAAAAAATTACTTGACGGGGTGCCTGGGTGGCTCAGTGGGTTAAGCCTCTGCCTTCGGCTCAGGTCATAATCCCACGGTTCTGGGATCGAGCCCCGCATCAGGCTCTTTGCTTAGCAGGGAGCCTGCTTCTTACTCTCTCTGTCTCTGCCTGCCTCTCTGCCTCCTTGTGAACTCTATCAAATAAATAAATAAAATCCTTTTAAAAATTACTTGACATGTTTTCAAAAGTAATGACGGACTAAAAAATAAGACTTACTAAATTTAAGTTTCTTTGAATTCATCTTTTACTTTGGAAGACACTTTCTTCTATAATCTACTGACATTTTTTATTAGGAACTTTTTTGGTAAATATTGAAATGTTATGACTTAATCTTTGAATAATGAATTTAATTTTTTCTCGGTTAATTGAAATGTAAATACTGTAATATAATACTTTTTCATTGTTAAGACAAAGTATATGTGTAGTGAGACTTGTTGGCTAGATAGTTAAAGAGTTGCCTTTTCATCTTGTATGTGGAGTACTGTGAAAATTTAACCCATTTATCAGTGATTTGCAAACATTCAGTGAGATTATACCATTCAGTACTTTCTCTTAAATCCTTGAAGGTCTTCCTTAACTCTTAGTTACTAAGAGTCTAGCTTGGTGGCTACCAGAGTTTAAAACATGTCTTGACCATCCTCTCTGCCCTCTGATCAGTCGTCTGGTCCAGTTCTACTGTTGGACCCCCACACTGTGACTTAAAAAGGGTCTTTGCTTTTATATATGTGAAAACAGGATTACAAAACCTCTAATGAAATTAAAATAGTGTAGTACATGGAGAGAAAGCTAGATTAACAAAAAGAATTAGAGAGTTGAGATGATAAACTAGGTTTGTGCTGACTAAAGGTTCCTATCAATCCCTTTCCTTGTATCTCTAAGGGACTTCCAATATAGCTACTGGAATCTCATCTCAGAAAATGCCTCCCCCATTGAATGTGTCCCTTTTGTAACACAATAAGAAAAAAGGGAAATTTTTAAATTCTCTAATTAGGAAATACCATTGACTTATGCTAGCATGAATTGAGGGTCTTCTATCAGCGAGGCATAATATTGGCCCCTGGAGCAGAAAAACAGAATAACAAAATAAAGTCCCAAATCATGGGGATTTCTTTCTTCCCTTAAAGGGAACCACATATTGTCTACCAATATGACTCATCATATAAACTTAGCATCTTTGATTGTTACAGTCCCAGAGCTTTTCCCCTTATGGTATAATAGGCTGTAAATAATATATGATATTTCTGTACATCTATGTTCATTCCAGCATAATTTTAAATAGCCAAGGTATGGAAACAAACTAAGTTTCCATCGACGGATGAATGGATAAAGAAATTATGATACACACACACACAGATATACATGAATGGAATCTTATTCAGTTATAGAAAATAAAATTTTGCCATTTGCTGCAACATGGATGGACCTCAAGGGCATTATGTTAAGTGAAATGAGTCAAACACAGAAAGACAAGTACTATATGACCTCTCCTACATGTACAATCTAAATAATAATAATAATAATAATAATTAGCTATTAAAAAAAAAACATTCATAGATATACGGAACCACCTCTGGTGTTTCCAGAGGTGAGGGGTAGAAGATGGGAGAAATAGGTGAATGGCTTTTGTTTTTTGTAGTTTCTCTTTTTTTAGTTTAAACAAATTGAATAAAAATAAATAATATGTGTCCAATAGACAAATATATATTACATATAAAATACAGAGACTAAATGCAAAAGCTCTACTAGAAGTTGATAGTCTGGGGGTGCCTGGGTGGCTCAGTGGGTTAAACCTCTGCCTTCAACTCAGGTCATGATCCCAGGGTCCTGGGATCGAGCCCCGCATCGGGCTCTCTGCTCCGCGGGGAGCCTGCTTCCTGCTCTCTCTCTGCCTGCTTCTCTGCCTACTTGTGATCTCTGTCTGTCAAGTAAATAAAAATTAAAAAAAAAAATCTTTAAAAAAAAAAGAAGTTGATAGTCTGGATTTTATGTCTTCTTAAATTAATGGGAGTAAGGATTAACTTCAGTTCTTAGTTAATTTATGAGAAAATATTTGTAAAATTATTATGTCACCTTATTGTCAACTATTCTCAAAAGAGAGGTAGTTCAGAAATGTCACAGCTATTCCACCAGTCCCTAAAAGCATGTTGTTTGCTATTTCCAAGGACAGGATGAATTTGTGGAAGGTACGGTTACTCTGTTTATCTTCTTTGCTAAAGAGTTGGAATGAGAACTCTTCTGGTGATCCTGCTAGGAAATTGTGATGACGCATTCCATTTCTTTTTTGTAGAAAAGAAAATGATAAATCGATGACTTGCCATGCTTCTTTATATGTCATTAGCCCCCCAAAATCATACATCAATATGCAAACCTAAGTTCCTTTTGCACCAACTATGGATACAATTAATGATTGTATTTGAATTTTTCCCATGCAGAGATTTCCTATTTCCTTCTAATTTTTATGGTTATGTCTGCACCCAATATTAATATAGAGCAGTAGCAATTATTTTTAAATTTACTGCAAATTTCATTTCAAATATTTATTCAAATTTTCTCATAAGAATCCTTTTTTTTTTTAATTGCCACTGTTTGGACAGAAAAAAAATCACTGATGCATCTCTGTCTTATGCACTAGAGATCACTAATGTAATCAATTTATCACATATATAAAGAGAGGTTGGTGTATACATTACAGACTAAGTTTCAATGAACTTGTATTTTTTAAGGTAGTATTTTCTTCCCAATTCTGAGGATAGTCTCAACTCTAAGAAGAATTTTAAATACATATATATTTAGGATTTGAATAACTTGGCTATACCCCCAAATAGCCAATAGTCTTAGAATGTCCATCAAGAAATTCTCCTTGGCAAAATAGGCATATGTGTACATTTTTTATAATTAATGGAAAAAATAGATAGCCCATTTTATATTTTACTTTTTCACATAAAATATTTCTGAGTATTTTTTCTGTATGTGTATTCCAAGATTTTTCTCATTATTTTAAAAATCTGTTTAATACTTTATTAAATATGTATGCCATAATTGTTATTTTTTACATTAAAATTTTTTTAAGGGCATAATTTTTTTTTCCATTTTATTTATTTTTTCAGCGTAACAGTATTCATTGTTTTTGCACAACACCCAGTGCTCCATGCAAAACGTGCCCTCCCCATTACCCACCACCTGTTCCCCCAACCTCCCACCCCTGACCCTTCAAAACCCTCAGGTTGTTTTTCAGAGTCCATAGTCTCTTATGGTTCGCCTCCCCTTCCAAAAAAAATTTTTTTTTAATAAACATATAATGTGTTTTTATCCCCAGGGATACAGGTCTGTGAATCGCCAGGTTTACACACTTCACAGCACTCACGATAGCACATACCCTCCCCAATGTCCATAGCCCCCTCCCCCTCTCCCAATCCCACCTCCCCCCAGCAACCCCCAGTTTGTTTTGTGAGATTAAGAGTCATTTATGGTTTGTCTCCCTCCCAATCCTAAGGGCATAATTTTTAAAAGAGTACTCTAGCAATGAACGCCAAACTTTTTAGATGGAGAGTTTCTATTACAAACAATACCAAAAGGGACATGCCTGTTCGTGTATCTCATGTGAATGCACGATAGTTATTTTGTGGATTAACTCCAACAAGTGAAAGGTCTAGGGAAAAATGGGATGTACATTTCTGATTTTTTTGAGATATTACCAAAGGAACCTTCTAAAACATATATATGAGGATTTTTTTTTTCCTCATCTTCACCATCACTGCTAATCTTTGCAAATCTACCAGGTAAAAATAATTCCCTGCTATTCTTTTAATTTGCATTTTAATTTGAGAGTGCTTATTGTGCATATGTCCCACTAGGAATAGTGACCACAAATGCAAATGGACAATCAAACTGACAAAGCACAATAACTTTAATCTAATGCTACACTCGTTTGACTTTTATAGATGGAAACTGGATGGGAAATACAGTACATGCATTGTCTTCATTTCACTACAGCTGCCATACGCAGCCTCAATAGTGAAGCCCCCAGAGCACAGACCCTACATGGAGCTTTGTCTCTCCACCCCCTCGTCTCATTCATCTGCGGAACGTTGATTTCTTGAGGGTGAGATTAAGTAGTTCGCCTTGGCCCAGAGAAACTGGAACCTTGGTTTCCACCTTGTTTTTATGTTATAATCGCACAGGCCCAAGTCCTCTTTATGGAATCATAGCTTTCTTTTTTTTTTTTTTTTTAAAGATTTTATTTATTTATTTGACAGAGAGAGAGATCACAAGTAGGCAGAGAGGCAGGTAGAGAGAGAGGAGGAAGCAGGCTCCCCGCGGAGCAGAGAGCCCGACGCGGGGCTCGATCCCAGGACCCTGAGATCATGACCTGAGCCGAAGGCAGCGGCTTAATCCACTGAGCCACCCAGGCGCCCCAGAATCATAGCTTTCTAAGCTAGGATTCAAATCGGGGGCTGCCCAGTAAAATTTGACTCCTGGTACTTCACATTCTCCATTCATCTTAACTCAGAAGGTTAAAAAAATAGGGTTACTGTTTGAAGGCCGATGTCACTCTCTCAGGCATTGTAGGTTTGTTCAGGGGACAATTTTAATCTTTCATTCAAACTTATGAGTTATTTTCTTATGTTTTTGTTTCTATTTCCCCTCCACAAAATGCTTTCAAAGATTTGCCATTTGCTTTTGAATCTGTGGATTACTTACTTTTTTTTTTTCTATTAGGAAATCGATCTTTTGTCTTAAAAATGTTTAGTATTTGGCTTTTATCATTTGGATCTAGATGATTTTTTTCCTCTATACAAATATTTTAAAATATTTCCTTTATGGGTTCTGGATATTACACCTCACACACATTAGCCATCTGTTTTATGCATTTAAATATTTGTCTGTTTATGAATTACTTTGTTGTAAAATGTGGTGTAGAATGGAAATTTTATTTTCTTACTCATAATTGACTAGTGCAGTATCCATTTTCATGTTGTTTTTAAATGCCTTCTTAGGGCATCTGGGTGTCTCAGTCAGTTGAGCTTGTGACTCTTGGTTTGGGCTCAAGTCATGATCTCCATGTGGTGAGATTGATTCCCCTGTAGGGCTCTGTACTCTGTAGGGAGTCTGCTTGGGACTCTCTCCCTCTGCCCCTTCCCAACCTTTCTCTCTTTCTTGAATAAACAAATAAATAAAATTTTTTTAAAAATAAAATGAAATGACTGCTTTTTCAATTATCAAATTACCAAGGCACTTGTGACTCTACTCGATTTCACTAACTTGTCTTTCTCTTCCTACAGCCTTACCAAACTATGTTAACCACTCCAGCCTTCTGGTATGTTTTAATATTTGCAAGGTCATTACACTCAGATTATTTCTCTTCCTAAAAGTTTTATAGACTATTTTTGCCCTTTGATTATTCCACATATATCTAAATCAGGTTTTCACATTGCAAGTGAAATGTCAGTTATTTTTACTGTGATCAAGTTACATTTATAGTTTAATTTGGGGGAAATGACATTTTCATAATATTGACCCTAAGAATGTGATTCATTTTTCCATTTATTAATTTCTTCTATGTACCTCAGAATAATTTTTAATGTACAGATAAATTTCTATGCATTTTTAGTTTGTTTTCAAAATTTGTTTCTTTCAGCATTTTTTCTCAGTAATTATATTGAAATACGGAAATGTTGCTAATATTCTATCAATATTGCAGTGAACTTTTATCTAACTAAATTATCTTATTATTTTTCTTTATTTTTCTTTAAATTCAATTAGCCAACACATAGTACATCATTAGTTTCAGATGTAGAGTTCAATAATTCATCAGTTGTGTATAACACCCAGTGCTCGTCACATCACATGCCCTCCTTAATGCCCCATCTCCCCACCCATCTCCCCTCCAGCAATCCTTTGTTTGTTTCCTATAGTTAAGAGTCTCTTATGGTTTTTCTCCCTCTCCGATGACTTCCAATGCAGTTTTCCCTCCTTTCCTCTATGATACTCTGTGCTCTTTCTTATAGTCCACATATGAGTGAAACCATGTGATAATTGTCTTTCTCTGAGTGACTTATTTCGCCCAGCATAGTACCTTCCAGTTCCATCCACATCAGTATAGATGGTAAGTATTCATCCTGATGGCTGAGTAATATTTCATTATATATACATACCACATCTTCTTTATCCATTCATCTATTGATAGACATCTTGGTTCATTCCACAGTTTGGCTATTGTGGACATTGCTACTAGAAACATTGGTGTCCAGGTGTCCCTAAGGATCAATACCTTTGTGTCCTTGGGGTAAATACCTAGTAGTGCAATTGTTGAGTCATAGAGTAGCTCTATTTTTAACTTTTTGAGGAATCTCCATACTGTTTTCCAGAGTTGCTACACCAGCTTGCATTCCCAACAGTGTAAGAGCATCCCCCTCTCTCCACATCCTTGCCAATATTTGTTGCTTCCTGACTTGTTAATTTTAGCCATTCTGACTGGTATGAGGTGGTTTCTCATTGTGGTTTTGATTTGTATTTCCCTGATGCACAGTGATGTGGAACATTTTTTCATGTGTCTTGGTCATTTGTATGTCTTCTTTAGAGCAACGTCTGTTTAGGTCTTCTGCCCATTTCTTGAACAGATTTTTTTTTTTTGGTGTTGGGTTTGACTGAATTATCTTATTACTTTTAGTATCATATTTGTTGTCTTTTAGAATTTCCAGGTACCTGTAAATACCTGGAAATTTGGCAAATCATAAAACTTTTATTTTTGCAGACCTTTCATGACAATCTTCAGTCATATTGAGCATCCTTTTGTTTTTCCTGATTTTATTGGAAATGTTACTTTTTAATTAATTATAATGCTGTTTTATTAATGTATTTTTAATAATAAATGTTGAATAATTATATATATATGGAAATTAAATCATTCCATATAGTTTTCACATCTATGTAACATAGAGAAGGAAATGATTCTCCTATTTCTCATCTTTTCTTGGAATATGTAATCATCTGTGTTATGCACTGAATGTTTGTGTCCCACTTCTCCCAATTAATTCATATATTGAAACCTTATCTCCCAATGCACTGGTATTAGGAGGTGGGGCCATTGGGGGTGTTTAGGATTAGATGAGGTCATGAAGGTAGAGCCTTCATGAATGGGATTAGTGCCCTTCTAGGAGTCACACGAGAGCTTGCTTCTTGTCTCTGCTCTCTGGTAGGTGAGGAAACAACCAGAAGTCAGCAGTCTGCAGTCTGCACTGGAAGAAGGCTCTCACCAGCATCCAACTTTGCTTCCGGCCCCTAAAACTATAAGAAATATATTTCTATTATTTATAATGCACCCTGTTTAAGGTATTTTGTTATGGTAGCCCAAGCTAAAACAATTTGCAAACACATCATTCTAATTTTGTGTGTTTCTGCATTTTCTACTTTTAAAAAATTATATTAGCTAACAGTTTTAACTTTTATTAGGTTTTCCTTTTCAAAGCACTTCCTCTTGCATTTGTAGTTTAAAGTTTTTCTCTGTTTTCTGAATCACTAATTTCGACTTTTATCTTTGTGAATTCCATTTTTCCAGCTGTTTTAGGTATATTAATTTGTTTGTTCCTTTTCAAGTTTTTTGTCTGGTGTTTAATTTTTCTGCATTTGTTATCATCTGAACATTTAAGTGTTGGTTTCTTCTGCTGATATATAATGTTTCTTTAAAATATTTTTAATTGTTTTGCTCTTTTTTTTCTTTAGCAGAAGAGTTGTTTAAAGGAGAAATATTAAATTTTTAGAGTTTGAAACTGCACTTTTCTCAGAGAATATAGTATATATCCTAAGAACGTTAGAATGCTAGAATGCTATTGAGATTTGTTTTGCTTATTATAATACTGTCAATTATACTTTTATATATAATTCCTTAAATATCAATTATACTTGAGAAATATTCTAAGATACAGTATTTGTTAATTTTTTTCTGTTATAGGGATATGGACTTTGATACAGATCAAGTCCTCTCAACATTTGTACTATTGACATTTTGGTCCAGATAGTTCTTTACTGGGGGAGGTAATAACTGTCCTGTGCTCTGTGGAATGTTTAGAAGCATTCCTCATCTCTACCTACTAAATGCTAGTACCGGATATTTGAGTGCGCTAATGTTAATTAAATTTGATACCCTGTTTTGTTTTGTTTTCCATTAACCTATTATCTATTTGCCAATTTGCTTATTTCATACTTTTAGATCACATGGATCCATCTTTTGCATGTAGCATGCAATTGTCTTATTTACAAATCATATTTGATGTTAAAAAATGTTAGTTAAAGCCATTTGAAGTTATTGAGGGATCTTTCTGGTATGATGGAGTTGTTTGCTACCTTGATAGAAAAGTAGGTTGCATGGGCATATGCAATTTTAAAAATTCTTAGACCAGTATGTTAAACATATACGTATTTTTGTATGTAGATTACATCATTTGAAAAATTCTCTATAAGTGATACAATTTTTGACTAGTCAAAAAAAATAAGTCCTTTGATTCTTGACATGGTAAGAGACACATGGCCAGTCACTCCAGGCCTGCTGAACACAAATGGTGTTTCCCCATTTCTCTGCCATTGTATTCCCATTGCCGTCTATGGAACAGTGACTCTTTTAGCTTAGAGGAAAAGAAGGTTCTGGCTCAGATTTAAAATTTACCACCATGTCTGCTTTTCTGTAACACATTTTTTTTAATGTAGTCATTTTCTTTAATTCCTGTTTGTATAGATCTGGGTTAATAAGCCTCTTCTCATGAGTAAAAATCATCCTTTTTATTTAATAAAATTATTGAACCAGGGTATTCCTGATAGCAACTTTATTACAGTCACATCTGAAGGCAACGTGAAAAGAAATGTGTTTGAAACAGGAGTACAATGATTTCTTTTAATAAAAACATCAATAGCACATTATTAAGGCGGCAGACTTTTAATGAAGAAGAAAAAAGAGTTACTACAATTAGCTGTAATCATGAGATAATGTTGAAAGCATTTAATGAATTTTTAAAAAAGGTATTACATTAGAGATATCTGTAATCTATTTTCCTTTCTCTT
This sequence comes from Meles meles, assembly GCF_922984935.1. Taxonomy (NCBI): domain Eukaryota; kingdom Metazoa; phylum Chordata; class Mammalia; order Carnivora; family Mustelidae; genus Meles; species Meles meles. The sequence goes on from NC_060070.1 coordinate 18,042,423, forward strand.
TACCTTAAAAAATATATAATTTCCATACTCTAATTCTAGTGGGTTGTAAAACTATTTAAAAGTCAAACCTAACAAATGAAACATTTAAAAAATGTAACATACCAGCCAAACACACCAGAACGTTATATTGTTAAGACTGTAATATGCAGTCTGTCTAAAGTCCCTTCTGATGAAAAGTCATAGATTTTATACCATTAATCACATAGCTTCTAAAGGCATTTATTTCAGGTGTATCCTTAGATTTAAACATTCTAACAAGATAAGATTTTTTTTCTCCAGAATACATTAATACTTATAAGATATCAAGGAATAAATTTTAAGGAAGGTAAAGCATGTGTAAAACAGAAGACAACAGGTTGTATATGAAGATTTTTGATGTTTTCTTATGAGAGACATTGAATGGACTACAAAAACTTAGAATATTTCTGTCCATGTTTATTTATGACTCTTTTCTCTTATAAACTTTACCTGGAGACTCTACTTGTCTTCTGTAATCTTTGCTGGAAACAGGTATTTTCCAAATTGTTAATAAGAGATGACATTGGCAATATGGAAGGAAAGAATGTGGATCAATAAACTTGATATTTCTGTTGCAGAGCCCATAGATTTCTTGAAATTGTGGATTGCAATTGAAGATTGCAAATACCTAAGAGTTTTGGAGATTAACTCTTTAGAACGTTAACCTTGTTTTTAGTAACTGTATGCACACTGAGAGGCTTGCACAAAACCAGAGTCTGTTTTACGAATCACTTTTGATAATGTTTGCACTTATGTAAGAAAAAATTGTTCCCCGTAAAATATATAGAATATTAGAATTCAAAGCATCCTCTTTTCTTCATAGTTAAAAAAGGCTACTAACCTTTTTATAAGAGACTTGTTTGTACCGTTTCAGTTACTGTAAATTATTGAAGTGTGTTAAGCTATAAATAGGTGGTGTTCTCTGTGGGAAAGAGCTATGGGGAGGGTAAACATTCATAAAGATTAAACTGCACACAAAAAAATTCATATAGTTTATACTGCTCAAGGTAGAAGATCCGGAACTGCCTTCTATTATAAGGTACTGATGCATTGACCTAAATGATGAAGGTTCACAAATAGTTATCCTAGAGACTCTGGTGCTCATAACTGGGTTTTGGTTGGGCAGAATGTACTAGTAATAAAATCAAATATACTGCTGATGTCGAAGACATTGTTAGGGAGTATAAAATATTCTGGCTCCATAATTTTATGAAATAAAAAGGTTAGGTTTCTACTCCCTAGAAGAGGTTAGTAACATCTTCCTGTGCAAACAAGTCTTAAACAAAATGACTGCTTTGAAGTTTGGATGGAGTTGTGATTAAATGAGATAGGGAGGTGTCTGGGTGTCTGGTTACTGTTTAGCCTTAAAATTTCTCCTACCTTTTCAAGAATCAACTTAGGCAAGAAAGTTCTGGCAATGTGTAAGCCCAGTGTTAATGATAGTGGTGAGGCGGTAGAGAGTTTAAAAAAAAAAAGAAAGAGGCACTTTTATTTTATACCTTCTATTTCTTCCAGTACACATTTAAGTGGCTTTCTTCTATTTGCCACTAAAAACTTGGTTTTCAGTTATCTTGAGATGATCTTTTCAAGATCTCTATGTCTTTGATTGCAGTATCTTTTTGGTTTCTTTCTTACAGAAGAGCACATGATGGAAACAACTGTGTATTCTCAATTCTGTACTGTTCTTGGCACAATGTTGTAATCCGTAAATGCTGTGTTAATTAATTTTATGCACTTGTGTTTCCATGCAGGAAACAAAGAAAACCCCACACATATACCTTTCCTTACAAGAACAGAGATGTGTTTCACAGCCTTTTTGTGAGCATTGTTGGAGGTCAGTATTCTTTATCTGCCCCACATAGTCTGAGCAAGGTCATTCTTAGCACCTTCCTTTCCCTACTCCAACTTTTCCTGCCAACCCCTGCCCCTGATTCATCCACATAAACTCATGAGCAAATTGTCATTTGGTTTGTAAGCACTCCTTCTATTACTTCAACCCCCCTGGCATCTGATTCCTTTCTGCTTTGCTGCAGCTGCGAGAGTAGCTCCACACCTCACCGTTTTTCAGCCTCACCCTCCACCTCTCACCTGGAACACGGTAATAGCAACCATGCTGCTCTGTCCGCCTTCAGAGTTTCTTATATTCCAATCTATCATCTACAGAGTAAGGAGCACAGCGTCATCATTTAAAAGATAGATTTAATAGTATACCTGGCACGCTTAAAACGAAATATTTATTATTTCCTGTTACTTACAAGACAAAATCTAAACTGCGATAAAATGGAGATCTAAAAAATCTGCTTAATATATATATAATATATATTTAAAATTCCTAATTTCCATGGATTACTCCTAGATGCCTAAATACGTTAGTTGATTTTCATTTTTAGAATAAAATAATAGGCATCTTTTTTTTTTTTAATACTAGCCTACTTAGAATTCATCTTAAGTGCAGAGTTGTACTGGATAAACAAATGTTATTTCTGTCCATTATAGTGATTTTTGCTATGTTCATATAATCTAAAATATGAGCTGGAGGATTAATGATAAGTCAGGTCCCCTTTAAATATATTCTCAACGGCAACACAAACTGCAAAAAGAATCCACACTATTTAAGTGGAAATACATCAATCATGGAAATGAGCAGACTGCAGGTCCAGGTCAATACCTTCCAGCCCATTAAACAGAGGGAAGGAAAGTAAGTTTGCTTATGTTCAATATGCCAGAGAGCGGGGATGAATAGCAATAATGCATGTCTCTGACTACGGCGTGCCAATATTAACTTGAAAAATTATCAATCATTAATCCATCACAGTCCTAATTATTACTGAACTTCTGCATTAACAGGAAAGGAAATTTAATAAAATAAGTTAAAGAGCTTTGGTTTAAAAATACATCTTATTCGATTAGATCTAAAGACCCATCCTGATACTAATGAACCTAGACATTCCAAAGGAATCCTGTGGCAGATTATGGATGAAGTTATGTCATAGAAGAAATAAAACATCCTAAGATCTACTCATTTCTTAAAAACAGAAGTCTTGTTATTCCAATATTTACTCATAGTCAAGGTGATGTAGGAAGTTCCAGAGCCATTTTATACTATTAGATATGAACAGTGGAGGAACACATGCTCATTCTCCTTTCCTTGATCAAGTAAGACCCGATGACACTTAGGGGCAACAAAATTCTCATAATAGAGTAAGATAGTGTTTGGCATTAACACGCCAGCAGTTCAGTTGAAGCGTCAGGATGATATAATGAACTCTGAGAGTGAAGCTTGAGTAGTTTAAACAGGAAGCCAGACTGTTCAGTTGCAAATGCCTATAATACTAAACTTGGTCCATCTGTCATGTTTCTCCTTTCCTCTTCTCTGGGCAGATAGAGGGATGATGCTGCGCTTTACTCCTTGAAACACGCCTGTGGAATACATGTAGAGTCGAAGATTCGTGATGCCTCATCATTTAATTTTATAATTTGCTCCATAAATCTTTAACAATCTTTATCTTATTTTTGGCTTAAATAACTATGAAATCTTTGCAGTGCATTTTTAACATGTTCAATTAACCTCTAAAGAATAGAACCTTTTTTTTGTTGTTGTTATGTTACATGTTTTTAGTACTGGCCATTGTTTTAAATTTCCTTTTACAAAATCTGAATGTTTCAGACACACACAATTTTGTTGTGTGATTTTCATAATGATAGCATTTTGATAAAAGAAATTGTTACCCCATTTAGTTTTCCTGATTAAAGAAGGAAAAGCAGCAGGAAAAAAAATGCTGATCTTCAAGTCAATAACAGTCAACATCAGTAAAGCAAGTAATGCTTGGGAGCAATGTTTAAAGTTGAAAGCATGGTAAAGTAATGGCCATTAGCTTCTAGTGCCTAGTTGTGTCTTCCTAGGCAATAGCACGTGCAGTAGAACATTATATTTGATAATTCAACTAAAGTATAGTCATCCATTAACCTTGGGAGAATCAGGGCTCCATGGCAAGCCCGAGACATGCCTCATACAAGGTCTCTGTTACTTTCAGCGGGCAGACACTGGAACACAGTGAATATAAATTTGTCCTGAAGTCCTCCAGTGATTTTTGCAGGAAGACATTCTGAATATTCAGAGACTCTTAAGATTAAGAGTTAATTAAACATGAATTAGATTATATAGAAAAAGAGATGATGAAAAACAAGTTAGCTGCTGTTTTTTCATAGGAATGAAGAACATTTCTAAATTATTTGGTCACTAAAAACTTTGCCATAATTCTTTAATACTTCCCTTTTTGGTCAAAACAATTAATGCAAAACCACACTGTATTCCAATGAGATTGAGATTTGGGGAAAAAAAAGAAAAAGAAAAAAAAAGAAAGGTGTTGTCTTTAAGGTGCCTTACTACTTTATCTTATTTATTTAAATTTTATTGAAAAATCAGTGTAATCAAGCTCTAACCCTTAAATTTAATTATGTAAATCATGGGTTACCTTTCCTTTTTAGGGTTTAATCTCTGTGTACTGTGTCATTACAGCAATGATTTTTATTCACATGAGGAATCTGAACCTAACCATGTGTTGTACTTGCCCTAAAATTGCTTTTCTTTTCATGATCTCTTTCCGTTGTTTTGATGCTGAGTAAAATGGCCAACTCAGTGTAAAGTCAAATCACTCAACATACACCCCATTATGAAAATGGGCCAGAAAGAGGAATTAAAAAAATGAGTGAATAGACTCTCAAGAGAAAAGTGGGAGAAAAGAATGGTTAGCAAGAAAAATACTCTTCCTAACCATGAAGAGATTCATTTACACTTTGATTGCTAAAATATTCTGCCAGATCATTTCGATTCTGTGCTTGAAAAAAACAATGCTCATTGCTGAATATATCAATGTGCTATTCTTTTCTCCATATTTGGCTTAGTGTGTGTACTATTCTTTTTACAAAGAGTGTCATCAATTCTGCATTTTAATTTAATTTTTACTTTTGAAATTTATGCATACAGATAGTTTTAAAAGTCAAATAATACATTTTTTTTTAAATTTTTAAGATTTTATTTATTTGTCAGAGAAGAAAGAGAGAGCACGAGCAGGGGGAGTGCCAGGCAGAGGGAGCAGCAGACTCCTTGCTGAGGAGGGAGCCCTGTGCGGGACTCCATCCCAAGACTTCCGGCTCATGACTGGAGCAGAAGGTAGACGCTTCACGGACTGAGCCACCCAGGCGTCCCAAAAGCCAAATAATTCTACTAGCTCAAGGGAATTAGAGCAAGTCCTCCCTCCCTGCAATTCTCATACACCATGGCCTCTTGCTTCTTTTAGCTCTTTTGGTTTTTAATTCTTTTTCTCTGGTAGTTGTCTCCCTATTTCCAAGTAACAAGATCATAATAAATTTCTTAATTTTTCAATTTCAGAGTTATTGGATTTTGACTATGAAAAATGTAGTTCTACGAAGATTTGGTGCTTGCATACCCTGGTTTGCTTGTTGAAGCAGATTTGGGTTTCGGTTTCTCAGGTTCTCCATCTGTAGTAGTGGCCGGCCGTGGCTCTGTCACGCTGGGGAAGGGGTCTGAGCCGCCGAGTACACAGACTTGCAGCCAGTCCTATTCCTAGCCCTGTCCCTCCGCCCACTTCAGCAGAGTGACGTCTTGGCCTGTCTGGGGGTTTCAGGCAGCAGTCCGCTTACCTCCTTGACTTCATCCCCTTCAGACCCACGTTACCACTTTCTTAAATGCTGTTTACTCTGGCGTCCCATCTATATAGGCTTTCCAGCTGCCCGCAGTTTGTCGTTGTCAGCTCTTAACCCCGTTCTCTTTGTTCTGGTGGAATTCCATGGCCTTTATCCTGTTCCTTCTGTGTGTGTGTGTGTGCGTGTGTGTGTGTGTGTTGGGGGGACTCTCTTTGGAAGAGAGCAAAGGGACAAAAATATTCCCCCTGCCATGAATGTGTGTCCCTGATTTGTTTCTGTCTGTTGTGAACTCATTGGATCGGCTTAATTCAAACACAGGAATCTTATAAAAAATAGTTTTCTATAAACCACCTCAAATCTTTATGATCACTTCTGCCCAAAATTACTTATAATCCAGGCTCTTTATTTCAACAACGTATATATCGCTATGATCACTATTCCAGTTCTTTCTCTCATACCTATAATAGCTATTTGTACGTGTGCTAGATAATAACAATTCCACTCACAGCATAAGGAAATGCTCATTTGATGTTTCCAAATGTCGACACAAATGTCAATTCGTTCGTCCTTCCTCTAGCCCTGTGGAATAGTTAGTGAGAGGCAACCTTCTCTGGCCATTTGCTAGCAGAATGCGTGAGCCACTGCCGGTCCCTGAAATTCCCGAGGCCACCCCAAAATCAGTCTTTCAAGATTCAAGTATTTCTGTCCTCTCTTGTTTTAATCTAATCATGAGACATCACTCAGTTCTTTACGGTGAAATTCACCTCAGTACAATGAAATACCTTCCAACACAATCAATCTTCATGATTTCCCAGAAGGATTTAAGGAAAATTGGGAAAATCCATACGTTACAAGCATATCTCTTGGATAGCAGAAAAATTTCCCTTGGATAGGGACCGATCCATCTGGTATATTTTTTCGTCATCAATATTTGTCAAAGACTCAAAATAATGTAATACTCTCTTGGGCAAACCAGGCGCTTGGTTACCGAAGAAGTGAAAACCTGTATGCATGCTGTCTTTCCACTCAACCGTATAATGCTGCACTTTACCATCTCCATTAAAAGACTGACTTTGTACCCTACCATGCATTTTATAATATTTCTATCTAAATGCAGATTTCTACATTCCATATGTACCATGTAGTCAGGTTTTCCATAAAAATACCAGCAGGAGAGTACATTGAAATTCATTTTGCATATTAAAGAAATCTCTCTCTGAGATTCCTTCTTTTATTTGTTTTATCAACTCAAGCAATAAGCAAGAAAATTAGAGTTTCAGCTATGATGGAAAAGCTATTTATGATTTTATCAGCCTTGCTGCTTTTTTCCCCTCTGCTTAGACAAGTTTCAGACTCTTAAGAGGAAGCCAGTTAAAATGTTTCACTGGAAAATGAAATAAGTCTCTCTGTATCATTTCACCCAAGTACTGTAGTACTCTATTACCTGGCGACAGCTTCACTGCGAGTAACATGCCCCCTGAATGCTTTTCTTCCCAATATCTACAGCACACATAAAATATGTCCCATAGGGCTATGTTCCACTCGAAAGCATTATTACAATGCCATAATATTTTCTAACATATATCTTACTGCCATGGTTGGGTCAGGAATGCAGTCAGAGTCTAACAGATAGAAAATAATGTCTCCACTCTGGCAAAATTTTTAACAGAGAAAGCAAATTTGAAAATGACTGTCGCTGGAATGACGGCAAATTTTCAAGTAGCTTATATGCAGTTTATCTGAGGCATTCCATAGGCCCACAAGCAACTTACTATGTAATGAAGAAACATAAGACATGGAGAAGTAAAGTACATATGAAATTAAAGAAAAAAGCCTTCTAAACCTCTAAATACAAAAATTAAAGTTAAAACATTACATTTTATTGTATTTATTTTCTGCATTTATTTTCTAAAGTCCATCTTACCTTTGAAAAATATTAAGGAAACCAGAATAGGTTATCTACACATCCATGCATTCATATACAAATGAGAGTTTATGTCTGAGGAAAACCATCTTAATAAACCAATGGCAGTAACTTAAAATGTTTAAACAATTCAAATGAATTTGACCTACTCCAGGTGAGTGACTATCAATGGCCTGAAAACTATTTATTATTTTATACGCATTGTTATTTTGCCCTTGTTTAGATGACTGACATCTCTAGCATAAAAAGTTTTCCAGTCTATTTTTTTATTGTCCACAAAGACTTTACAAGTTTAAAGGCCAAACTATTTTTAAATTTATTTAATTCCTACATGCCTACCTTCTTTTCTATTTAAATATAACAATTTTTAGGTTTTTCATTGTTCACTGTATCTGCAACAGTGAAAACCCATTTAGGAGAGAAACAGAGTCCTGCAGCTTTTCCTTCGGAGTTTCAATGGGCAATTTCATATCATGACATATTGATAATCATGATATCGTCAAACATTTAGAAACTAATACTTTGAACACGTTCTGAATAGAGCATATAGCACACATTTCACTTTTGTTAATTTTTTAGAAACGGAAATAAAGCAGGGAATACTTTAGATAAATTTTGATTTTTTAATAGCATTATGATGGTGATTTAAATTCAGTCCAGACGGATGTCGCTGGAGGACTGGGAGACCTGCTCCATACTGCTAGGTGACTATGTGACGGTCCAGTACTGGGGCATACTGAGTTGTCGACGATCTGAAAAACGGCACGAGGCAGTATTTGACTCTGCAGATGCTCTCTTCGTAGTGGTAGAATGAGTCTTTCGATGACTGGGCCTATCAGCTGTGATTATGATATCATGTGTTTTTCACCACATCACCTATGAAAACTGCTTGCTTACCTTTGCTCAAATCTTTATTTCCTCCTCAGCAGAAGTCCGGTGACTAAGGCACACTTGATCTGCCTCTTTAATCATGGCATCCTAATATTTTATTCTGTTCAGCTGGGGAAAAAACAAAGCCAAAATGTTCTATGTGGCCTTCTGTGGGAAAACAAAACCAAGCACTGTTATGACGGGAAGAATCATGTATGTCATAGACTTTTGAAAGGACTTAGCGTGGAAATCAGTAGAAAGGGAATGATTTTCACAGCTTTTAGAGCAAGAAGTTGGGAATACTAACTCGAAAAAGAGCTTACTGCAAGGCCAAAAAGACAACTATTTTTGGCAGCTTTAAAATGAAATGAAACACCTCACTTCCAGGAGAAGGTTGCACATTGTCCCTGGTGAGACAAAGAATTAAATACTTGTCACAGGTGATCTATGGCTGGCATTCTGAACGGTATTGCAGAGTAAGGTTGCAGACCTCTCTGGTAGTTGTTTTCTCCCAGCTGAGCAATGAAAAGCCAAGGACAAAGCTTTAGCTCGGTGGTTCTTTTCCCCTTCAAACCATCCTTTCTAATTTATCCACAGGAATAATATTTGAAAGGAAAAATGCGTTAAACCAAGTTGCTCAAAACGGTATAATGGTGTCCACAGTTTACAATCAAAATATTCCTTTGCTTGAAATTCCCATACTGTGTTACTATTAACCTAGGTGTTAGGTATTGTGACTCGTACTGTTTAGTCTCTGAGAGCAAACATTCATCAGCAGAAGGTAATACAAAGTAAAAGGAATTTTACTTAACACCTCTAGGTGATCGCCTACCTGCTTTTGATGGATATAAATCCAATTCGGAGCAGGCCTTGACACCTGCGTTGAATAGCAACTATCTTGAGCTTATATGAACGAGAAAAAGATAGTCTTTTCAAGTGTTGTCCTCCCATTTTTACCCTTTCATTTCATATTTTTTGATCCCTCAAAGATGAATGAAGATGTTTAGAAACTCAAATTCATGAACTAAGATTTGCTTTATTGAGGAGATAAAAATGTCTGAGTGCTAAATTGTATAATTATTTCAATATTTTCTCAGTATGCAGAACTACTTATGCCAAGGGTAGATTCTTAGGTCATATTTCTACAAAGGTATTTCTTCAATGTTTTCATAGATGGTTGCACGGTTTTATCTTGATATAGAGTTAGTGGATCTGGAGGAGCAAATGGTTCACATATCTCTTAGGCCATTCCTCTAGAATATCCAGTGAGCCAGGCTAAAGCAATTTAATTTCTCATCACATTATTGACCATGTTGTGATATTAGTCTAGATTTAGTGGGTGGAAACGTTAGTTAACTATGGACATACCATCTGCAGCCTGATTCTCAGCTTGTGCATGGCAAGAAATTCTATGACAAATGGCATTATGATACTCTGAGGATATATATCTATATGCATGGATAAGTGTGTCTATATGTGAATGGTCTATACATATGCATTATATGCAAATGTACACACGTATAGTATTGCAAATGAATTTTAATCCCCTCAGCATTTCACTGTGAATGCTGTTTTCAAATCTTTAAAGTAAGTCTTTTGAACCCTCTATGATTTCTATAACCCTATCCAATTCATGATCCAGGAGAAGCAATGATCCAGGAGAAGCAATGAAATGGAAATGTATTTCCATTACATGTTTACCTACATGTAAGCATGTGGGTTTTATTTTTAGTTAAGTTAAAAATTTAGAATTAACCCCTTTATCTTATGAAAGAAAATGTTATTGTGTATATGCAATGAATTCACATGGTAACACAGTCTCTCTTGAGATTATTTCCCAATAAAATCCTCAATAACTTTTCTCATTCTGGGTAGGCATGAAAACCAATTCACTGTCCCTGGCCCCCTGTGTTCAGCTCATCTTGAATTGTCACTTGAGGTTAGTGTGTTTGCTTCCAAGTCTTTGAACAAATGTAATTTCTCAGTGAGGACTACTCCAAACACCCTATTTAAAATTTTAACCCAGCTGACTTCTTACCATTTTTGATCCCTGTTATTTTGCTCCAATTTTTTTTCTATAATATTATCATCTTTTAGAATAGCCTACAATTGCGGTGCCTGGGTGGCTCAGTCAGTTAAACATCTGACTTCAGCTCAAGTCATGATTTCTTGGTCCTAAGATGGAGTCGTGTGTACGGTTCCATGCTAAGCAGGGAGTCTGTTTCTCCTTTTTCCTCTCCCTCTGCTCGTGCTCTCTCTCTCTCAAACAAATATATAAAATCTTTTTAAAAAAAGACTAGCATACGAAAATAGACTCCAAATGGATGAAGGACCTCAATGTGAGAAAGGAATCCATCAAAATCCTTGAGGAGAATTCAGGCAGCAACCTCTTCGACCTCAGCTGCAGCAACATCTTCCTAGGAACAACGGCAAAGGCAAGGGAAGCAAGGGCAAAAATGAACTATTGGGATTTCATCAAGATCAAAAGCTTTTGCACAGCAAAGGAAACAGTGAACAAAACCAAAAGACAACTGACAGAATGGGAGAAGATATTTGCAAACGACATATCAGATAAAGGGCTAGTATCCAAAATCTATAAGGAACTTAGCAAACTCAACACCCAAAGAACAAACAATCCAATCAAGAAATGGGCAGAGGACATGAACAGACATTTCTGCAAAGAAGACATCCAGATGGCCAACAGACACATGAAAAAGTGCTCCACGTCACTCGGCATCAGGGAAATACAAATCAAAACCACAATGAGATATCACCTCACACCAGTCAGAATGGCTAAAATGAACAAGTCAGGAAATGACAGATGCTGGAGAGGATGTGGAGAAAGGGGAACCCTCCTCCACTGTTGGTGGGAATGCAAGCTGGTCCAACCACTCTGGAAAACAGCATGGAGGTTCCTCAAAATGTTGAAAATAGAACTACCCTATGACCCAGCAATTGCACTACTGGGTATTTACCCTAAAGATACAAACATAGTGATCTGAAGGGGCACGTGTACCCGAATGTTTATAGCAGCAATGTCTACAATAGCCAGACTATGGAAAGAACCTAGATGTCCATCAACAGATGAATGGATACAGAAGATGTGGTATATATACACAATGGAATACTATGCAGCCATCAAAAGAAATGAAATCTTGCCATTTGCGACGACGTGGATGGAACTAGAGCATATCATGCTTAGTGAAATAAGTCAATCGGAGAAAGACAACTATCATATGATCTCCCTGATATGAGGACATGGAGAAGCAACATGGGGGGGTAGGGGGATAGGAGAAGAATAAATGAAACAAGATGGGATTGGGAGGGAGACAAACCATAAATGACTCTTAATCTCACAAAACAAACTGGGGGTTGCTGGGGGGAGGTGGGATTGGGAGAGGGGGAGTGGGCTATGGACATTGGGGAGGGGAGGCGAACCATAAGAGACTATGGACTCTGAAAAACAACCTGAGGGTTTTGAAGGGTCAGGGGTGGGAGGTTGGGGGAACAGGTGGTGGGTAATGGGGAGGGCACGTTTTGCATGGAGCACTGGGTGTTGTGCAAAAAGAATGAATACTGTTACGCTGAAAAAATAAATAAAATGGAAAAAAAAAAAGACTAGCATATTATTTGTATGTATTATGTTCACTGTTTATGTCTGCTTTTCATCTCTTGACAAAAATGTAAGCACTGGGATGGAGTCTCCCTCAACCTGCATACCCAATAATGAAAACAAAACAAAGCCCCCCTTGATCCATGACGGACAGGTAGCATGAGTGAAAAAGAGATCTTCGCTGTTTTACTCACCAAGATGTGGGAGTTGCTCATTACTACACCAGACCCTCACTTACCCAGAAGGACAGTTTGGAAAAAAAAAAAAAAAAATCTGAGATCTTGTATTCAGAGTTACAAGAAGAAATTCATTCAACAAATATTTCTTGAGCACCTGCTTTGTGCCAGATGTGGTCCCAGCTAGATGGTAAACCCAAGGAACAAAACCAGCCTTGTGGAGTTTTGGTTTTCATGTGGGAAACAAACATGAAAAATGATGTGCTAACTCTAACAGTTCCAGTTGGATTTGATATCTGGTTTTTCTATTCATACGTCATTGGCCAACACAAATTGCATGATCACATTAACTTCACATAGCCAAGGAAACCTCAACCTCCCACGGGCCCAGAATGAAAGTGGAAAATGAAGTGGAAGAACGTAAGTATAGTCTGGCTACAACTGAATTATCTTCATGAAAATTTCACGGTTTTATATATGACAGGAGTAACTGCTACTTCATTGGACAGAAATTCTTACTGCAAGTGATCCGGGGGCAAGATTGGCTGGAAAGCATGCCATAGAAGGGAGGCATGCAACTCCAGGAGTTGGTTTTGCCTGGTTCTTTCTCTGTGTTTTGGAGTGCTAAGGCTTTTTTCTTCCATAAAGAACTGATCTCTAGGGTAAGTCCATAGCAATAAGCTAGCCTCAGGGTTTTTCCCTCCTTTTCCTTCTACTTCTCCTGCTCCTCCCCCCTCCCCTTTTTTTTTAAACTTCTACTTTTTCATGTTAGTCTTCATTTTTTCTCTTCTGTTGAAAATGAGAAAACTTTAATTTCTAAAACGTTCTGTATATAAAAAATACAAGTGAAGAGAATAACATTAGAGTTCAGAAAAGAAAAACAAAACAAAAAATCAATCACCTGAGACCTCAGCTTCGTTTTAATCATTAGGTATGTAGTTTTATCATTTCTCTCTGTCTCTTTCTGCCACACCCACGCAGCAGAGACACATACACACATTCATCCACATACATGGAAATACACCATACATATTTATTTATTCAAATGTCATCACACTATATAACCTGATTTTTGAGGTTTTTTTTCTCATACAAATGAATGGTGGATATCTTTCTTTACCAATGAATTGAGATCTACATCAGCATTTTAATGTTTACATAATGATACTCTGAATGAATTCATATTCAGTCCACAGTCTTTTTTTATTGTAGCATAATGTATATAATGAAAGTTGCCATTTTAACTTTTAGAGATTTTATTTATTTGTTTGACAGAGAGAGACAGAATGAGGGAGGGGAAAAGGGGGAAGCAGGCTCCCAGCTGAGCAGGGAGCCTGATGTGGGGCTTGATCCCAGGGTCCTGGAATCATAACCTGAGCTGAAGGCAGACACTTAACTCACTGAGCCACCCAGGTGCTCCTAACTCTTTTAAAATACACTATTCTGTGGCACGAATTATAGTCGCAATGTTGTGCAACCATCAGCACTATTTCTAGAACTTTTTCATTACTCCAAACAGAAACCCTGTAACCCTTATACAATAACCTCATTCTCCTCTACCCCAGCCTCTGGTAATCTCCACTCTTTCAGGTGCTATGAATTTGCCTATTCTAGATAGTGCATCTAAGTGGAGTCATACAATATTTGTTCTTTTGTGTCTGTCTTATTTCATCTGCCATAACGTTTTCAAGGTAACATGTATCAAAGCTTCATTTCTTTTTATGGCTGAATAGCATCAAGTGTGTATATATACACCATGTTTTGTTTATCCAGGCATCTGTTGATGGTCCTTGGGGATGTTTTCACCTTTTGCTTACTGTGGATAATGCTGCCATGAACACTGGCATGCAAATATCTGTTTGAGTATTTGTTTTCAATTCTTTTGAGTACATATTTAGGAATGACATTGTTGGATGATGTGCTAATTCTATGTTTAAATAAATCAACTGTTTTCACAATGGCTGTACCATTTTACGTTCCCACCGGCAATGCACAAGGGTTCCAGTTTCTCCACATCTTCTTCAACACGTATTTTCCTTTTCTTTCTTTTTTTAAATTATAGCTTTCTGAGTGGCTGTGAAATAGTGTTTTGTTACAGTTTTGATCTGCATTTACCTAATGATTAAAGATGTTGGGCATTTTACATGTACTTGTTGACCATTTGTATTTCTTTGAAGAAATGTTTATTCAAGTTCTTTGCTCATTTTCGTGTTGGATTCTTTGTCCTTTTGTTGTTGAGTTCTAAGAGCTCCTTCTAAGCTCCTTCTAAGAGCTCGTATTCCAGATATTAAGTCTTTATCAGACAAGTGATTTACAAATATTTCTCCCCATCTGTGATTGTGTTTTCACTTTCTTCATAGTGTCCTTTCATGCACAAAATTTTTTCCCACTGCCTACTGGAGGATGTTTAGACAGTGTCCATTTTTTTGGTATTATTAACAACCTTTCAATAAGCAATCACGTCCTTGCATCTATGTGTGCTTTTCTGAATTATGCCTTACAGAAGTAAAAGTAATGGATAAGTCCTAAACACTTCTAAAACTTTTGATAAATATTATCTCATTACCTCTATTCAAGTTGTTCACCAGTACCATATAGGAATACCTAACTTCTCCTGCACTGTCACATTATTTTCCTTTTTCATCCTTTCCCATACTAAAGTGGCTTTTTAATGACTTCACATTCTTGGAGGGCAAATAACAATGTGTGTGTGTGTAGGGGGAAATTTTGGAAACATTTTTAAAATAAAGTGATATATAACTATTGTAGTTAAGCTTGTTAGCAAAGGATATCCAAGAAAATATTTGAATCATAAATTTTAAATAAATACTTGATACATTAAACTAATAATCATTTATAAAGTTAATTATTTCATAATACATCTACTATTCAAATATGAATTTTTACCTTCTCACTTGCAAAATAGAAGGGGTAGCTAATAAGTAATTCCCGGGTGTAAGAGAAAGGCATTACCATATGAAAAATATTCACTAAATACTACTCACATGTTAATAAATAGTCCTATGTTACACTGTTTCTCACATACTCTAAATTTCCTGTGGAAATTACTAAAGCAAATAATTAACACCCAAAGATATAATCATTGTAATAAGATAACTATGTCATTTAAAACCAAATAATTGCCTGAAGAAAATATTTATAAAAGCAGAAGTGACTGAAAATATTCAGAGATAAACTCAAAGCTTCTTACATCTAAAATGTGATTTAATTTATACAAACACAATAGTTTATATGTATAAACACTGGAAATAAGTAGATGTGACCATTGTATCACATCTGTTAATCTGAGATTAAGAAATAGCGTAGTCAGTGTGACTTGGAGAAAAAAAATCAGGAAGCTTTGCTCTCAGAGAGTCCTAGGTTCCGAGCTTGCTTTGGTCTGTACTATCCGTGTGACCTTGAACAAGTTACACATACTTTCTAGATTTCATTACCTTCAAGCATCCATAAGGATGATCTCAGCTTCATTGAGTAACTGGAGGGATTAAGTGAGATCATATATGCATTTACCACAGGGTCTAGCAAATAATATATGTTAGTCTGCCTTTGTATAAATATATATGATCCATAATGCATGGAAATGAAAGCTCAAGTTTCATCCATATGCTGCTCTTCCACAGAAATATGTGGATGAAATTGTACTCTAGTTTGAAGGTTTTTTTACTTTTTGATTTTATGTGGTTATTTTGTTTTGTTAAAATGCTTAACAGTAGCCTGTGGTGTTATTTAAACAAGGATTTGTCTCTGAAATTAGGAGTGTCTTTATCCCTAATTCTGAGCACTGCATTAATATCAGCGGTGTATGGAATGGCTATGATACGATATGTAGGGAGGCAATGATAGCAATTACTGTCTTGCAACTAACAAACATGTTCTCTCAGAAAGGGAATTCCAGATGTCCCTCCTGTTGAGATGCTTTCATTCAGCCCTGCAGACTGCCTATACTAATTAATGTGTGTGGGGGCGGAGGTGTTTGCATAGATTATGGAAAAAACATTATTTGTTTTTAGAAAAGATAGTTGCATAAAAAATGCCTTTGATTCTATTTAGAGTCAAAAATTTATATGATAAATAATCTGACCCTCTTAAATGTTGCATACAACCATTGTCCCTTTTCTGTAAGTTCCAGATTTCTAGGCGTGTGAACACAGACATGGTGCATGGTAGGTATTTAATAAATGTCTTTCAAAAAGACATGAATAGATAAACATGGTAAAAATAGTAAGAAGAGAAATGATTGTGGTTTTCATCGTTCTGTGAGCTTGCTGATATGGACCATGCATCAGTCATCTGTTCCCAAGATAAATGCAAAGCGTGCACATTTTTTTTCCCAAGAAACCCTGATCTATTAATTAAAAATGAAAAAGCAAAAGCTATTGCTGTATGAGGATGCCACCACCTCATGCAGAATATGTACTTTCTTGACTTTGATAATTATTTGTCGGTCCCACTGTTCTTTGTACTAACCTGACCCCACTGATTTGCTGAGTCTATCATCCATCACTGCCAGTCTCCCACTTTAAAAAGTCATGATAAAATGTAAAAACAAATGGAAATATTGATAACTTGATTGCTCTTACTTCATATTTTTCATATTTGCAAGTAGAATGTTTGGACAATCCATTGAAATTTGCAAGGTTTTACATGGGAAATTTAATCTTTTTGTGTCGTTACTACCCCAGCATTACTCTACTGATTATTACACTTTTCATTTCCTCTTCTGAGTCTATTTGCTTCTTCCCTTCAATTTTCTCTGAGAGCCATGCTCACTAGGGATAAGTAGTAGGGATCTTGAGGGGTAAAGAATGGCTGTTTGCAGAGCTCCCTCGTTTGGCCCCATTTCCTACAGATCCTTAAGAAAGAGGAAAAAGTCTAAAAGCTGCATCTATGATCCTGAGGGAAAGGAAGTGCCTGCTCAGAGATGCTTAATGCTCTCCAAGCTTATTTTTAAAAAGCAGCATTTGGGCATCCAACCAGCTCAGCTCTGGGGCTTGCTTCTTGCTGTTTTCATGTTAAAAAGCTTCTTTGTCAAAGCTCTAAGGCCCCGTGGTGATAACTGCTACAGAAAAATACTAGTGATGGAAAGATATATTTTCAATAACCCTTGACTTTTATTAGTTCAGCCACTGCTAGAATAAAGGGTAAGTGGGCCCTTGATATTTTAAATGTTCCATGTCCCCCTCCATATACTTCCCAGGTCAGCATTCTTTACTGATGAAAATTCCGGTGTGGAGCTTGGGGTGCTGTCATGGGGAGAAGTGTCTGCAATATTATCTACCTCTGAGCTTTGGTGGTTATCCCCAAAAGCTTAAGATCAATAATAGTAGCATGAGCTTTGTGGAGGTTTCCTTATTTTCAGTCTGAAACCAGGCATCAGATTAATAAATCTCCAGGAGTGTTCTTGGAGGGTGGAGGTTTCCTGAAGCAGGGGAGAATAGCACAGTCTTCTGTGCTAAAAATTTAAACATAATCAAGAAGATTTTTAAAACTGCCACCTAAAACTTCTCAGAAGAGCTCTGTAGCTTCAGGTCAATGTTATGGATAAATTTTTCAAAACTCTATTCTCCATAAGACCTTTACTAGCCCACAATTTTTCAGTATCTCTTTCTACATTAACTGGTGCTCGCATGACAGGAAGTACTTCACAGGAAGATGTATGAAGCTAATGTTATTATTTGTAGCATGATTTCAAACTTGTTCAAAGGTTTTAACAATGTAATTGTTCATGTATTCTAGGATAGCAGATCCATACTAATCTATACACCACACTGAGAAAGTTTTAACTCATGTGTTTGATAATAAATTCAAAGTTGACCTTCTAATGTGTAGATGAGCTAGATTTATTGCCCTTTGATTTTCAAAGCAGATTTCTCAGGCTTTCAATCAAATGACCAGTTGATATCGTGGAAAGAGCGCTAATATGAAAGCTAGGACAAGTGAGTTCTACCAATGACACTGGATGTGGGGCCACTTAGTTCATGTTTTGAGACCCCTGGAAGCCCATCTGTAAACGAAGGAGCTTGATTAGGTGGCCTCTGAGGACCCTTTAAATTAGAAAATTCTGTTTTTATTGAGTGGTGCCATCCATAATTTTTGCAAAACTGTTGAATCCTGTTTGCGATGAAATTAGTTGAACACTTTATAAAAAGGAAGCATGTTTCATTTATATCGATTCCCAGATATATTCTGTCATTTGGGCATTGATATTACATCATTAGTTCATTGTAAAGTAATTTTAAATATTGTCTTATCTGATCCCCTTCTTAAGTCTGTGATGCAGTGTAATAAATCTAGAAATAAACCAAAACCACTTTTATTTTTTATAGCAGCTTACGTATTTTATAAAGGGCTTATATATTATCTGGTAGGATGTGCAAAATGAATCCCATGGACTACAGAGAATGGGAATTATGGCTACCATGTTAGAGATTTGACATAAATGAGGTTAAATTATTTCTTCAAGTTCATATTAAAAAACAAAAACTTTTGTAGAGAATAAAGCTTATATGAAATCAATCCTCTCAGTATAAACGAGGCAATTTTTAAGAGAAACAAATATAGGCACACAAACTGAAAATAGAAAATTACAAAATGATAAGAACATTAATTTTCAGTATTCAGAAATTCAGTTGAAAAGAAACCAAAGTGTACGTTGTTTAAAATAAATTTTAAAATAATAGTGACCTCTTAGAGTTGCTAATTTGGGGATATCTTTAGATATCTCTTTTTTTATCCAAATGTTGCCATTTATTTCTACTTAAGACTCACAGCACATTTTAGGAATTTCAACTCAAGTATTTTAAATGTCAAGGTCAAGACTTCTCTGAAACCTCTTTCCATTTAATCAGCTTGTGCATTCTTCATATCCTCTGATGAAAGACTTGATGAGATTTGAAAGAATTGATGAAATAAGTCCAATTTGGGGAAGATTTTGGAAGAAATGTGGTGACAGACTTCTGGATTATAAAAGTAGTTATTCCAATAAGCATCATCATTAGATTAAAATAAAAATTAATACTACTTAGATTAGATTTGAATCTATTGAAAAAGGCTTTTAAATTCCAGAATCATTAAGCATGCTTTGAAAACTGCCTTATCAAATTAAATACTGAGATGTCAGTTATGCTGTGTTTAAACAAATCAACCGAACCTACCAGTTGTTGGAATCGATGGTGGAATACCACATTAAAGTTGACTTTACGTTTCTACAGGATTTAACACACATTATATATATATCAGTGTGTGTGTGTTGATATAAATACATATAATATAAATATAAATATATTTTTATTTGTTTCAGATCAAGTCCATGTAACTACAGGACAATATATGATGCTTGAAATTCATATAATTAAAACATAGTTTAATTAAATAGTGTATTTGACTTGGTCCTTGATTTAAAAATATGAAAAAAAAAAGATAGTAATTGTTCAACTTATAGAGTGAACCCCCATTTCGCCTATCTTTTATATGTTTTCCAGGTTGGTGATTCATGCACAGTGCTGTACCATTATTTTCTATGCTACTAACAGAAAAGTTTTGGTGTGAGGGCCAAAGATATGCCACACTTTTTGAAAAACACATGTCTGCATTGTTTAGAATAAAGCAATAAATATTCCCTCTACATCATATAGGAGGAGGATAATCTTATTTATTTGTTTATTATGGTTTGTTTACTTGAACCACTAAAAAGAAAATATGGGGGAACCTGGGTGGCTCAGTGGTTTAAGCTGCTGCCTTTGGCTCAGGTCATGATCTCAGGGTCCTGGGATTGAGTCCCGCATCGGGCTCTCTGCTCGGCAGGGAGCCTGCTTTCCTCTCACTCTCTCTGCCTGCCTCTCTGCCTACTTGTGATCTCTCTCTGTCAAATAAATAAATAAAATCTTTAAAAAAAAAAAAGAAAATATGGGTAAATGTATGCTTCTTGAAAGATAATAGAAAATAATGCTAGTTTACAAACTCATCCTTCCTTTAAAAATTGTTCCTTTGATACATCATTTGTATGATTGCTTGAACTTAGGAAATAGATATATTGTGGTTGTCTTGCTCATTCCAGCAAAATCTTCATAAATTTGCAGAAATATTTTTGCTGAAAGAGGTCTTCTGCTCTCCTCTCACTGTCTAGATGAAGGCTCAGAGGCTCTTTAGGATAGGTAAGTCTCCCAAGATACAAAACAGGCTTAAAATAGCATCCAATTATTCTAACATCTGTCAGAGAATTTTGTCCTTTCCAGTATCTTGCAGAAAATATATTTAAAATGTAATTCACAAATATATAAATTTATACACAAAATACAATTTATAGGAAAACATAAACTATTAATTTAATTTAATTTAATAAATTTAATTAACATAATTAAAACTATAATGAAACATCAGTTTAAATGTGTCACCCTGGTGAAATTTTTTAAATCCTGCAAAATAAGATATGGGTATATAGAGAAACCAGAATATTTTATTCTGGCTCTTCTCCTAATACAGAGTATACCCCTGAGAGTAGCAGATACATTTGTGAGCCAGTGTATAGAAAACTATTTGGTATTATCTGGTAAAGAGGAAAATGTGAAGCCTAACAATCCACTTCTGCGAATATTTGCAAACATTCAGACCAGGAAATAACTGGAAAGAGAATATATAATGATTGTGGCACATTTAAACAATGTAATAGTACATAGCAGTAAAAACCAACAAACTATAAGTATGGACATCATTTAGGATGAATGTGAAGAAATATAGTATTGAACAAAAAAGAAAAGAAAAGGAAAAGACATAGAGTACAATTTCATTTTTATAAGTTCCAGAACCTACATTTAAAACAGCAAACCAGAAAAGATAAACTAATGGTTCAAACACTGAACCAATAATAAGAAAGAAAACATAATTAATACAATATTATCAGTTATCTTCAAGGGTAGCAGATTAAGGAGTTAGACTGAGGAGGGGGTTCATGAAAAACCCTGGTAATATTCCATTCCAATGCCTGATAGTGGGTACATATGAAATTTTATCATTCTTTCTTTCTTTCACATATATTAAAATGTATCTATTCACTATTATATGCAAAACAATCTCTCAAAATTCAACTAATATAGGGTTTTCAACAAACAAACTTCTATTTCAAATAAAAGGCTGTCCAGGAAAAGATCTTTGGCAACTTTAAGATGATCAACTTCCAAACACTTGCTAAGTTTAGTCATTCAACATCTCTGACTGTATAATTCAGAAAACAGAGAATAAGGCTGACAGAGATTGATGGAAAAGGGGGTCTGAAGCAGTCTAGTGGAAAATTAACTTAAAAAAAGTTAGGTTGCACCCAAACTATGACAACTACCATTTCTGGGCTCACTGTTAGTCAAAGTAGTGAAATGACAGGAGACTGATTAGACGTAGTGTGAATGATTATTTGAATTTGGGAACAGTTACATGTTAGAAGACCAGTTGCAGCAGCAGTTACAGCATGAGCAAAAATAAATAAGGACCTTAGTGAGGATAGTGGCACAGTGGGCTTAGAATGCAGAAAAAAAAATTCAAAAATAAAAAACAAAAACTACATCGATATTGTAAAGCAGAAAAGAATGTGGTTTTATTTATTTTATTTTTTTAAAGATTTATTTATTATTTATTTGAGAAAGAGAGAGAGAGAGAGAGATGAATGGAGGGGGAACAGAGGGAGAGAATCTCAAGCCTATTTCCTACTAAGCAGGGAGCCTGACCCGGGGCAATATCTCACGACCCCGAGTTCATGACTTGAACTGAAACCAAGAGTCAGCTGTTTAACCGACTGAGCCATCCACATGCCACAAGAATTTGATTTTAAAAATAGATGTGAGCAGTCAAGATAAAAAAAGTTCAATTCTGACTTCAGATGTTAAATGCAGGTAACACAGGGTATGGTGATATAAGCAACAAAAAATATGAAGCCAGAAAGAGGAAGTTATTTAGAAAGTTTGTGTCATTTTAGATTTTTGAATAAGAAGAAAGTAAACCAAAAATCATTTTAGGAACATAGCAACTTACAATTTCTGGTTAGTAGATGATGATACTCATTAGTTAGCTGAGTATGTCTCAGATAACTGGGAGTGGGAATATATCTGGTATCTATATAAGGCATATATAAGTACAATTTTAAAAACTTGATGAGACAAATGGATACATAGCTGTGTGTTTGATGACATTAAAGAGAAAATGATCTGTACATATCACACAATAAAAACAGAATAGTGGGGGCCCCTGGGTGGCTCAGTGGGTTAAAGCCTCTGCCTTCAGCTCAGGTCATGATCCCAGGGTCCTGGGATCGAGGCCCGCATTGGGCTCTCTGTTCGGCAGGGAGCCTGCTTCCCTTCCTCTCTCTGCCTGCCTCTCTGTCTGCTTGTGATCTCTGTCTGTCAAATAAATAAAATCTTTAAAAAAAAAAAAAACAAAAAACCCAGAATAGTGGTGGTAAATAGGCCGAGACTCCACGACTCTGTTGTAAAACATGGTCACTCCTAATGTTTTTTCACACTGTCATTCTGTTACATTTCCTACTTCTTTAAAAGTAAATATGAAATTTATTTGCAGCATATGAGATAATCATATCAGCAAGTACAGAGAAATAGGCTTTTCTGAAAGAACTTGTGTATATGAATCACTTAGAATAATGCTCTTTCCTTCATTGTTCTACATCACCAACATCAAATTGAACAAAGTAAATACCACTTTGCAAATATTCATAGATATATCTTCTAATTGATTTGAAAGGTAAGGTCAGTGATCATTGTCTGTTTAATAATGATTGGATTGTGAAAATGCAAATCTCATAAGTTGATGAGACAAAGATTTCATTATCAATGTTGACAGAACTTTATCATTTCATGAGTAGTGGCCACAGATCTCTCCCTAATAGGATAAAAAAAAAGTAAAAAAAAAACAATAAAACAATGAAAATCACTATGTGATAGGCCCATTTGAGTTAGGTTGTTTTTTTTTTTTTACACCTCTATGTGAATTAATTGAGTAAGCTAAATAAGTATACAAATAATAAATAAGTAAATTCCAGATACAGTATTAGATACCAGACTATAATACTGAACAAAACAAAAACATAAATAAAAACACAAACATACAAATAACAAGTTGTAATAAAAATAACAGATGAAATGAACTAAATAAATAAAGGACACAATGTATCAAAAGTCACTCAGGGAAAAATAGATAACCTGAGTAGGCCCATGTTTATTGAAGCAATTTCATCAATAACTAGTGCTCTTCCAAAAAGAAAGCATTAGGACCAGATGATTTAAACTGGTGTAGTCTCTCAATTTTTTAAGGAAGAAATGATACTGATTCCACACAAACTTTTCCAGAAAATAACAGAGGGAACACTTCCTAAATCATTCGGAGAGGCCAGCATCATCTTCATACCAAACCAAGATAAAGACATCACAAGAAAACATAACTACAGACCAATATGAATGAATATAAACAAAAAATGTGAAATCTTTGGAATTGTGATAGTACTTATTATTCATCATTCCTCCGATAGATAATTTGGATAATTTAATTTCCTATCCTAGAACCGTAACATGCAGTTTCCAAGTATTTAATTCAATTTGAAATATCAAGATAAAATTTGATTAGAGAAATCAGCCTGTTGAGGCCATTGAGCAAATCAAAGGTGTAGGTTTATGTGATAGCTCTTTTGCAATTGAATAGCATATTCGTCTCCTGGCACAACCAACCAATCCCCATCCATGCATTATGTCTTTCCATATTATTCAGCAATCTCTTGCATGTTTCTTCTCCAATCTGAAATATTTACTTCTTGTATCCTTTCATTCTGTTTCTTTGAATTTATATCCCTTCGAGACCTTCTTAACAGACTTCCTAATTTATCATAATCTATAATGAGGAGAATTTGGTCTTCTTTTTCTTCACCTTGAACTGATAAAATAGATCAAGAAAATAAAGAATTAAAAGGCCCCTAAAACAGATTTGAGAACTTGTGTTCTGAATCCTTGTGCTAAAGCACCAGAATGTAATCAATGAAAGTCTCAATTATGTTCAACATACTTTCGTGAAAACTATAGTTTTCTCCTATGGGTTAAAGGGAAAAGTCAGATTTCCATATATAGGAACAAAGCTAATGGAAAATAAAATGGAATAGAAAATATGTCTCTGAAACATACGTAAAATGAAAGAAAAATGAAAAGGAACAAAATGTGACATTAACGTCTAAATTGAAGTCTCCTTCTTCTGATGATTGAGGATTGAAACTCCAAAGGAGTTTCAGCTCCTTTGGAGTTTTAGCTTGAACAGCAATTACTTGACCACTCCAAGAAATCTGAGGAACAAAACCAATACTGTAGAGAAGGAACAAATATAGCTTGATTGAAACAGAATTGATAGTTATTTTACTGTTTGCAAGACATCATGCTTTGCAAGACTTTTAAAAATTATTATTGGTTTATTGTTGACATACAGTGTTATTTTAGTTTCTGGTGTACAACATAGCAATTCGACAATTCTATGCATTACTTAATGCTCCCCATGATACAGGTAGTCACCATACCTCATTACAATATTATTGACTATGTTCTCCCTATGCTGTACTTTTCATCTTTGTGACTTATTTATTTTATAACTGGAAGTTTGTACTGTTTAATATTTAGAGTTAAATGATATTAAGAACAATTAATGGTTATTCAATATGAAGCAGAGGGTTGAGGTATTGTTTAGAACCTTGTACTGAAGTTATCTTAACTAAGCTTGATGGCATCTAGCTTGAGCTATAGCTCAGAGTTCCTGTTAGGTCATGCTTATTTTTACTGTTCATCATACAAACTGAAATAGATAGCATGCAACTAATTACTGCTTGATGGGTATGACGACAAGTGTTTCATACATCTCACAGACAGCTCTAAATACTCAGACTGGCCATGAACCGAGAAGCCAAGAAGAGAATTCACATTGAAAACCACTGGAAACTAAGTGTAAGAGAAGTGAGGCCTTGATCTACTCAGCTGTGGAAAGCTTTTATTGTTCTAGTCTGTCACTTATATGTGATATTGAATGTTCTGAAGAATATTCCTTAATTAATTTCTCTGATGGTTGAAAATTTCATCAAGGTTAGGAGAGAAAAATCAATGTCTTAACAATTTGCATTATAACTGGGTCTTAAAATATACGGTTCTTTTTATCTCAATTTTTAAAAGATCACAATTTTCTTTCACACTATTTGAGATAAAGACAATCACTTAGAAAATAAACTTGAAATTTTATAAATTATCTTTCTTGACATTATTGAGATCATGAGTCAATGTTTTAAAATCTGCTTCTTATTTTGAAAGTTCATGAAAATATCTTTCTCTTGATGGCTTGTATTTCACACACTAAGGAAGTAAAACCAGTGTTTTGTACTATTTCTTTACATAATACATGGCAATGATGCATTATTGGTGATCACAATTTCATTCCTAATTGTCACTGCTTTATTCCACACTTAATCAGAAAATCAGAAGTCATATTGTTGACCTGTTACTATTTTGTCCGAATAAAGCCATGCTAGGATTGCAACTTTTTAAATGCACTTATTAGTTCCATTCCTTACTGCACTCAACTATGTTAATCCCAACATTCCTTTTTAAGTTTACATTATAAGAAAGAAAAAAAGTATTGAAAAGCCTTTTTCTCCTGTAGAATAGCTTTTTAGTCATAAACAGAAACAATGTTGTCATATGTGTGTGTGAAACAGAAACAATGTTGCCGTGTGTGTGTGTGTGTACTGAATCAATACCAAGAAGTGATTCTGCCCATTAGCAATCCTGAGAAGCAAACAATTTTTAGCTTGTACATGGAAGAATGGCGATTATTTTTCCCATTGTATGATGTGGATTCTGTAGTGTTATTTCATAGAAGATTTTTGCCAAGAGCTTTTTCCATTTTTTAATATATGCCATTAGTATGATATATAGATTTATGAACATCTTATATATTTGCTACAGAAAGCAAAACTTCTAAAATTCTATCTAAGGCTAGGAGAACATATTACTGGGACGATGCAATCCAATTTTCAGAAATAAATCTTCTCATTTCTGATTTGCAATTTTGTTTTTGACTGTTGAAAATAATCACCTTTTCAGATTTATTGGACCTAACATCACTAACATCAATTGAATCATATTGTATGATAAGCCTGGAGTCTTTTTGACTGTTTGTGTCCATAACATTACTCTCAGTTTAGACATGTACATTACTTCACTGAAATAACTTAAGGCCTTTGAGTCATTTGGTGAAATCTGAATGTAAAACAGTGCAACAGAAACACCACCACCAAGAAATAACACATACGTGATATGAAATTGCTGGGTGGGCAAACTGCACCCTGTTAACTGATCTTGCACAATTCGTAAACAAAATTAATCATACATATTGGTCATTGCAATAGACTGGGGTTTCTGTGAAAACACAATAGTCCTTCATTATCTGGATTTTCTGCTGTTTCAGTTATTCATTTTAAAACAGATGATTTTTTTCTGACCTGTAGTCAGAATGTCCTTGGGGGGGGGGGATGCTGTGTCACAATTTCTACTCCAGTTATAGAGTAACTTGCCTCATCTCATCACACAGGCTTTTCCTCATCTTACATCATCACAGGGAAAGGGATGAGTACAGCATAATAAGAAACCATTCACATAACTTTTATTATAGTATATTGTTACAGTTTTTTTATTTTATTATTATGTTTATCTCTTATTGTGCCTAATGTATAAATTAAACTTTATCATAGGTATGTATGTATGTATGTATAGGAAAAAATGACATATGTATAGGGTTTAGTACTATTTGTGATTTCAGATGCCACTGGGGGTGTTGCAATATATCCCCCATGGATAAGAGGGTGCTGCTATAGTAATTATTGGATTCTAGAAGTATAAAACATACGTGTAGTGCGTTGAGTAGAGTCTTCTCCAAATTCATGACCATTTGGAACTTCAGAATGTGATTTTTTAAAAACTTTTTTTTTATCTACTTGACAGAGAGTGAGAGGGAGAAAGAATCTGAAGCAGAGTCTGCACTGAGCGCACAGCCCAACACGGGGCTCAATCTCACAATCCTGAGATTACGACCTGAGCCTAAACCAAGAGTCGGACACTCAAGTCACTGGCCCATCCTGTTGCCCCTCAGAATGTGATCTTATGTGGAATTAAGATCTTGTACATGTAATTAAGTTAGAATGAGGTCATACTGGATTAGGGTGGGCACTAAATCTTTTGGCTGACAACTTTAGAAGATGGCAAGACACAAAGAAACATAGGAGAGGGTCATCCAGAGACAGTGGTGGGATGATGGAGAGACAGAGGATTCAAAATGTCTTTTAAAGGTAGAAGCGGCAAACACTTTCAGATAAATGTGAGAGGTGAAAAAGGATGAAAGAATTAATTGCTCATGAGCAGACCTGCATTATAAGAAATGGGAAAAGAAGTGCTTCAGGTAGAAAGGAAATTAGCATTAGATTTGGAAAAATTATGTGTGTTAGAAATGTTACATATGAAGTTAAAAGGAAAACGATTATCATGTTATTTCTTTTAATATATTCAAATAATTTAAAATATGCTCATTTAAAGCAAAAATAAGAAAACCCCTAAAATAAAAAAAAGAAACATTTGAGATATATGTGTAAGTAATAAATAATGAAAATAATGACATGAAAATGGAACATTAAATGAAACGAATATGTTTATACATTTTATATGTTTTATGAAGTGGAACAAGTTCAAAACACATACTGTAATCCCCATGGTAACCACTTTACAAATATACAAAGACATATATAAACAAAAATACAAAGAATTATAGACAACATTCCAAGAAATGAATAAACAAATAATTTATTAGCCAAAAGGAAGGAAAGAAAAGAAGAGAGAAACAAAAAACAGATGGGGCTAAAATAAAATTAAAGATCAGTACAAATAATTAACTCAGGCTTTGTTATTTCCAAGAAATGGCTGAGTTTATTGGTGAATTGGAATGAAGTATATGATTTTTGTAGGAGATACATGTTTGATGCGTTAAGAATTCTCATAATCTCTGTATACAATCAATCTTAAAATAAAATTTAATGATAAAATAAGGTGTTCTTCATCTTTGTTCTTTGCAAACCTTGATCCTGATAATCCACACCAATCTGAGAAGCTGAAGTGTCATTTGAGTTAAATCTCAGGTTTCAGCAACTGTGATTATAATAAGTGTCAAGGGAATTACTTGCTTTATTTTATTTAAACACTAAAATGACATTCATCAGTATGCCTGAGTGCATCCTTCATATTATTGGCTTATATTTTTTCTTGTGATGAAAACTTTTAAGGTCTACTTTCTTAGCAACTTTTGAATAGACACTACTTCATGAACCGTAGTTACCATGCTGTACATTTCATCCCCAGAATTTATTCCTTTAATTACTGGAAGGCTATACATTTTGGCCACCTTCATCCATTTCTCCAACTCCTTACTTCCCACCACTGGCAACCACCAATCTGTTTTCTGTTCTTTGAGTTCATTTTTTCTTAGATTTTATATATAAGTGAGATCATACATTACTTGTCTGTCTTATTTCACTCACCATAATGTCTGCAAGGTCTTCTATATTGTCCCAAATGGCAGGATTTCCTTCTTTCTGTGGCTGAATAATATTCCTATGTATCTATATACTGTATTTTTTTTTTTTTTTAGTCTTCCCTAGATGGAAACTTAGTTTTTTTTCATGTCTTGGCTACTATAAATAATATTGCAATGAACACAGGGGTGAAGATATATTTTTGAGAGAGTGATGTTGTTTCCTTTCAGTATATAAACACAAGTGGAATTGCCAGATCATATAGTAGTTCCTTATTTAAATTTCTTGAGAAACTGTTTCGGCAGTGATTATACCAATTTACATTCATACTAAGAGCACACAAAGGGTTTTCTTCACTCCACATCCTTACCAACATTTAGTATCTCTTGTCTTTTTAAAAACAGTCATTCTAACAGGTGTTACATGATGTCTTATTGTGGCTTTGATTTACATTTCCCTGATGGCTCACCATCAGGGATGTTGAACACCCTTTCATGTGCCTGTTGGCCATTTTTAGTCCTCTTTGGAAAAATTCTATTGAGATCCTCTGCTTTTTTTAAATCCTCTGTTTGTTTGTTTTTACTATTGAGTTGTACAAATTCTTCATATACTTTAGATCGTAACCCTTTGATAGTAACCCTTTATCAGAGAGATGGTTTGCGAATATTTTCTGTCATTCAGTAGGTTGTTTTTTAATACTGTTGATTGTTTTCTTTGCTGTGCAGAGCCTTTTAGTTTGATGTAGTCCTACTTGTTGATTTTTGCTGTTTTTGCTTTTGCTTTTATTGTCAAATCCAAAAAACTATTGTTAAGACCAATATAAAGGAGATTACCCCCTGTGTTTTCCTCTAAATGTTTCATGGTTTCAGGTTTTCTGTTCAAGTCTTTAGTCCATTTTGAGTTAATTTTTGTATATGGTATCAGATAAGGTCCAGTTTCACTCTTTTGCATGTTGCTGTCAAGTTTTCCCAATACCTTTTATTTAAGAGACTATGCTGAATAGCATCAGTTTAAAAAATTCAATTTTCAAAAGATGTCAAAGATTAACACCTATTGCCCAACTAGAGGATTATGTGCCATATGAGTAGAATCTGATCATTCACACTAGTAAAGATCTTCCTTTGAAACCCTTCTATTGTAATCTACTGAACATAACATAAAGTCTATAAAGATTTTGTTTTCTTATGTGGTATCATAGACTTTAATCTCAGTGGCTGGTAGGTTATCTTAAAACTCCCAGAATAAGAAATTATTGATTGAGCTTTAAAAACTGTGACATTGAACTAGGAAACAACCATGTAGGTGTTTGAGTATATCCCTTTACTTTACAGCATGTTTTATAAAATTGCGCACAGATAGTAACAAAGGGGACTGTTCTGAACTAACACCTGTAAAAAAAAAAAGGATCAGGATGTATAGATATAAAAGTTATTTAGCTCAAAATATCAGGAAAACAGCAATTACTCTTGCTAGCCACCAATAGTGACTTTGTTTTGATTGCTTCAGAAACTGCCTTCCTTTCTTGATAGTCTTTGTAGCGGTTTAAGTATATTTATTCAAGATAGTAATCCTTATTTTCATCATTGTCAAATGTACACCTCACTTGGATGAATCAATTGAGATGACAGAGACTGTTTTGCTGATACCGTTTTTACAAAAGGCATCTCTGGTTGTGTAGCCTCCTGCGTGACTGTTGATTCATTATATTCCAACTCCTCAATAGCCTTCACCTTCATTTCCTACCAAATATTTTTCAAAACTCAATTTGGATAAGAAACACTGCTCAAAAAATTGTTGGTGCTATTCGATATATATACATGACTATCACCTGAGAGACAGAAAATGCCCATAAGCTTTTTGTCAGTAATGAGTGCTCATAGAAATAGCCTGGTTTCAGAAATAGTGGTAAAACCTTTGTTTTCTTTCTTTGAATCGATCATGAGACTTCAGGATTTTCCCGACTTCTTTAAAAAGAAAATATCTGTTTGCTATTTTACTTAGGCTCTTGGGCAGGAAACCCAAACTTCCCATTGTAGAAATTTTAGGGGGAAAAATTTGATCTGAGTTTAAAGACTGATGGGAATAACTGAAGCAAACACTTTCTATGTGCCAGATTCTACCTACATAGCACATATATTATTAATACTCCTCCAAATCCTATCAAGTATGCTACAGCTCTCTCCACTTTACAGATGAGAACACTGAGGCTCAGATACGTA
The DNA here is from genome assembly GCF_922984935.1 of Meles meles. Classification (NCBI taxonomy): domain Eukaryota; kingdom Metazoa; phylum Chordata; class Mammalia; order Carnivora; family Mustelidae; genus Meles; species Meles meles. The sequence continues at coordinate 18,073,525 of NC_060070.1, forward strand.
ACCACAGTGATGATTCAGAAGCTTTTCCAAAGTCACACATCTACTCAGTCTCGAAGATAAATTTGAACTTTGGCAGTCTGAGTTCAGAGTCTATATTCTTAACCACTACATTTTATAAAGTGTTCACACAGTGCCTAGGACACAGGTCATCAACAATACAAATATTTGTTCTCTTACTTTCTTCCACCTTTAGGAATCTATGTAATCAGTCCTTATAAATGTGCTCTTATTTATCAACCCTACTTATCATGACCTTTGAAAGTTCTGAAACAGATGGTCATATTCCCCAGGCCTGAGCAAAATCCACCCCGTATCACCCATGAGTCTGCTACAAAATAGACAGAAACACAACACGCTATAACTTCTATTTGCAAATCTTCCAGGCCATCAAAATCCTGAAGTGGTGGCGTATATGGAAGATTTGGCAGGATTTTCCCCCAAGGAAAAGGAAAATTGGTGGCTAGAAGAAAACATTTTGAATTCTTATTGAGATAAGAGAAACAAAAAACTTTTCATTTTCAGGACAAAATTTCTCTAAAATGCATTTTTTTTTTCTGATAAGTGGTAGTTATTTCCAAATAACATTCTTAATTTGATACTTTCTTTCTCAGAAAATCATTATGAAGATGGAGGAATGAGAGAGAACTTGAATTTAGCCATATAAATTTTAATAAATACTTAACTGCCTCTGACATACATTATTTCCATTTGTTTATTAGGCTAGGATTTATTCAGGGTTGCTGGGCATTAAAGTTGGTATGGAGGTAGAACAACCAATGTACTACTACTGCAACTCTTAATGGACAATAGAATATGAGGAAAGACATAAATAAATATGAATAAACAGATAACATTATTACAGTGTAATACAGGCCCTAGTAGATGTTGTGTTTGTATAAAGAATGGCTATCCCACTTATGATGAATAGGAGATAGTGAGCAGAGGTAGAAGTAAGTGGTCCAGGGAGAGGGAACATCCTATGCAAAGTCCTTCAGTCTACAAAGACCCAAAAGTGTATGACGTGTAAATACTTCTAGCTTCTATGTGATGAGCTTTGATTTTCTTTTCCAATGGTTTAAGCAGTATGTCTCCAGTGAAACTTCATATTTAGAAAATGACTGGCAATTTATTCTCTCTCTGTGTACAAGTTCACACGCTTACAGTAGTCTTTCCATTTCCAGATGTTATCCTCAGGATGGCTGTATTTGTTAACACTCAGTATTTCAACACGTTTCCCTTTCTATCTGTAATTTGGCATCAAGTTTTAAGCCATTATTTAACATGTTAGTGTTATAATTAACTGAAAATGATTGAAGCACATTTTTAAATGTCCTTTAAAAACAGAGTGAAGCCTGCCAGGGTCACAATTGACAAAATATGCAGTGATAAAAGAGACATTTGGGCTGTACTTGGCAAATATATGATCTTTCATTTGCTGAAAATGAGATGGTTCTCTGTTATTTCTTAGAACATAAAAGTCCCATGTGCTACTTGATAGCTATTAGAAATGGAAAATTGTCTCTTTCCCACTCTTTAAGCCTGCCATAAAGTACAGTGGCATTAAGACCCAAGTGTGTATTGAGTCAGATGGAATTTTACCATCTGACATTTGGGCTACAGTGCTTGAACCGGTGAATACTTGACCATGAGCCCCTGGGCGATTAAAAAAAGTTTCTGAGCACTTTAAAATGTTCATAACTTAGCTGCTGTAATAAAATTTTTGCTACTATTGCTTATTAAGCAACCCATTGATTTTTAAGATGTATTTTTCTAGCCACATAACACTGAATCTTCATGTACCTCACTGTCTTTTTCCTGAAGGAAATATTCTAAGAAAGCTTTGCACTTTCTGTTTAGTAAGACTGATACAAATCTCTACCACTCTAATCTGATTTTCTCATTGCTTTTTATGAACTCATAGTTTTCTCCTAACGGCATCTTTGTGTTTGAACCTACTGCTTGTTTAGAGGGACACCAGTACTTAGGATATTACAAAGGAAGAAACGTGGACATGCTAATATAAGAGAGTATATATCATCAAATTAAGGAGTCATTGCAATTTATAGACCACAGGTTTTTGAAATAGTAGATGAGAATCATCTCAAGCCACACAATATTAATATTAGGAAGGTTAAGAGGAGAGAAATTGAAATGAAACAAATTTCTTCTAAGTAATACTACAGACCAAATTGTAGTGTTTATCTCATTTGCTAGAGGTGTTTAGCAAGATATTATTATACTGACTTTCCCAGAAAAGCAAAGAGAATCAGAGAAATTAAGTAACTTCCAAGCATATGCAGCATAGTACTTCCAGAGCCAGGATTCAAATCTTCATGTCACCCTCCAAAACACTTACTCTTTATGCTTTAGTAAATAGCCATATATAATCATATTTTCTACTGTTTTTAAAATTTTTTCAATATATATATATGTAATATATATGTACATCATATATACTTACATATCTCTAACAGAATAGACCAAGTTCTTCAAAGCTCAACAAATTAGAAAGAGTAGGAATTTTCACTTTTTATTTTTCAACAAAGTGGCAGCTTCTGCATCTCATTATACTTAGTTATAAATCATAGCATCCCCATATGAACTGTAATAAAATTAGATGAGGAAGAATCTCACTGAAGTGGATTAACAAGGACACCAGATGTGAAGCAAGTGGAGAAATGAATGAATGAACAACATCTTATCCTTATTAGTCACACAACTCTAGATTTGTCAAAAAATAAGTTTTTAAAAGATCAAGCAGATTCTCTAATATCTTGCTTCTGAAAGCACAGAAAACTGTTGATACTTGAGAAATAGAAAAACCAGGTCCTATATTGTCAGTACTGGTAAGAAAAAAAAGAAATACCAAGGTCAGTAAGATATGCTGACTTGTCATAAAAAAAAAAAAGAACATTTATTAACCTTTGCCATATGCAAGGGTCTGTCCCAAAATTGGGACAGACACAGCTCCATAGTTAACGGTCATGCTATTAATCAGTTCCACTGCTGTTTTCTCCTTTCTTTTTGAAAGTGGTTTGTATTTATTTTGCCTTAGACACTGCAGATGTGGAAAGTTATTTAGTGGTTGCCCATGGGTGAGATAGGAACAACTTTGAAATCTCAATCATGCACCTTGCTATAAAGTCAATAAATGGTAAGGGCTTGGGGGGAGTCACATCTGAATTTGAATCCTGGCTCTAGAAGTAACAAGAGTTACAAGGGCCAAGAGGTGAAACAAGATTTAACTACAGGAATAGAGTGAAGATCCAAGTTACTTTGTTGTCTTCACAATAGAGCTTAAACCTCACAGTGTCCAGGAATGCACATGCAGTCCAAAAAGCTTTGGATAAAAATGAGCTAGAAGTGAGAATGTTCCTGAGACAGGCTTATCACTGAAAAATGGCTTCACAAAAGACCACATTTTTAAATAATTCGTGGTTCTAACAGAGAAAGAAGACTTTAGCTATTGAACAAGTCAACGGCATTGACCCATCCCAGCTCCCCACAGAAACACCTTCTTAACAGCCAGGAGTGCCAATGGAAAAGGAAAAAAAAAACAAAAAACAAACAAACAAACAAAAATAACATTTAAACGAAAAGAAAAGAAATCAGTATTAAATTCTAAACTAAGACACTGAGAGTAAAAATGATGAAAATAAAACAAACAATGTTCTAGTACTTAAATAAAACACCCCAAGAAAATTTGCTCATAAAGAATGTGACAATTTTGGGGCACCTGGGTGGCTCAGTGGGTTAAGCCGCTGCCTTTGGCACAGGTCATGATCTCGGGGTCCTGGGATCGAGTCCCACATCGGGCTCTCTGCTCGGCAGGGAGCCTGCTTCTCTTTCTCTCTCTCTGCCAATCTCTCTGCCTACTTGTGATCTCTCTGTCAAATAAATAAATAAGATCTTTAAAAAAAAAGAATGTGACAATTTTAAGCTAATATTTAAAAAATAGTTAAGCAAATTTTAGAAGTCATAAATACAAAATCTTTGAAATGATTTGACTAAATAACAGAAGGATATGAGTCCAGAAATAAGGGACCTAGAGATGCCTGGGTGGCTCTGTCGATTAAGCATCTGACTCTTGATCCCTTTCAGGTCCTAATCTCAGGGTTGTGAGTTCAAACTCTGCATAGGTCCCCATGTTGGGCATGGAGCCCAGTTAAAAAAATTTAAAAATTAAAAATTAAGAAATATTTATAAATAAAAAAGGAATAAGGGACCTAAGGGAAGAATGAAAAAAAAAAAAAGAAAATAGAACAAAATTTTAAAACCAACCCTAAATAGCAATTTGAAGCAGGTAGATATAAAAGAAATCACAGGGAGGGAATGAAAAGGAAATAAATAACAACAGAAAATAGTCAAGGATGGTTTGGAGAAAATGTAATAGACATAAAAGATACAGAAAAAGATCCAATGCATACCTAATAGAGTCCCCAAAGAGGAAGTGAAACACAGTAAAGCATAAGAAATAGTTGTAACTGTAATTCTGAAAGCTTTTTTTGCAATAAAGAAGATTAGAATCTGAAAGTTATAAAGATACACTCTCTACCTTGGAAATTCTAATCAAAATAATCAAAACTGAGACAGTTTTTAGAACAATTAAACTTTAAATATAAAGAAAATAATTTTTTGAGATGTCAGAATGTCAGAATGGCATCTGAGAGAACTGTGATATCTTATTTCACTAAAGTATGGACCGAAGACCATGGGTTTTTTTGTTTGTTTGTTTGTTTTGTTTTGTTTTAATTTATTTTCAGAGTAACAGTATTCCTTGTTTTTGCACCACACCCAGTGCTCCATGCAATAAGTGCCCTTCCTATTACTCACCACCTGGTTCCCCAACCTCCCATCCCCCGCCCCTTCAAAACCCTCAGGTTGTTTTTCAGAGTCCATAGTCTCTCATGGTTCATCTCCCATTCCAATTTCCCTCAACTCCCTTCTCCTCTCCATCTCCCAATGTCCTCCATGTTATTTGTTATGTTCCACAAATAAGTGAAACCATATGATACTTGACTCTCTCTGCTTGACTTATTTCACTCAGCATAATCTCTTCCAGTCCCGTCCATGTTGCTACAAAAGTTGGGTATTCATCCTTTCTGATGGAGGCATAATATTCCATCGTGTATATGGACCACATCTTCCTTATCTATTCTTCCATTGATGGGCATCTTGGTTCTTTCCACAGTTTGGCGACCGTGGCCATTGCTGCTATAAACATTGGGGTACAGATGGCTCTTCTTTTCACTACATCTGTATCTTTGGGGTAAATACCCAGCAGTGCAATTGCAGGGTCATAGGGAAGCTCTATTTTTAATTTCTTGAGGAATCTCCACACTGTTCTCCAAAGTGACTGCACCAACTTGCATTCCCACCAACAGCGAAGACCATGTTTTTAAGATATTCAAGAAAAAATTTTGAGTCAAGTATTTTATATACTGTGAAAGTCACATGCATGTATTAATTTTTTTTTTTTAACTTGGGAACTACTGTTTGAATGATCCTCTCCTGAGAAATCTATTAGAGAACAAATTTCTGGCACTTTTAAATGACCAAAAAATGTTGACATATGTTTGGGGTGAACAGTACATATGTTTGTGAGAGGATTTAAGACTAAAAAAATAATGAGGAAGAGATGGTAGATTATGTTGTCTTTTTATTTTTATTTATTTTTTTTAAAAGATTTCATTTATTTATTTGACAGACAGAGATCACAAGTAGGCAGAGAGAGAGGAGGAAGCAGGTTCCCTGCTGATCAGAGGGCTGGATGCGGGTCATGATCCCAGGACCCTGAGATCATGACCTGAACTGAAGGCAGAGACTTTAACCCATTGAGCCACCAGGCACCCCTATGTTGTCTTTTTAAATATAGACCATGATAACAATAGTGACTAAAATTGGAAAGTGAGGGAGAAAGGGGGAGGGGTGAAAGAATATTGTTTATAGTAAGATGGTAATATTTAACATTTAAAGAAGAGTTGGCTAAGGATTTTATGTTAAGGACATTAGTAGCAAATACAACTTGGAAAAATGCAAACTACTCATTATAAAAAGTAGTCCCACTCTAAAAAATTTTTAAAAGCACAGGAAAAAAATACAAAATTTTATATAAAGATTAAATACACCATTGAACAATATGACAAAATAAAAGACACACTTTGAATAGAATTTTATACACCCTTCCAATACTTGGACACATGAAGTGAAAAATAATTGAGTAAGGATATTGAGATCTATATGATATAATCAATAATGTATCATTTTCTGCCCCCCAATAATGGAGATCACATTTTTTCACATGTATATGAAATATTTTATGAAAATTGATTGTTAGGCCACAAGCAAAAAAAAGTAAGATTAAAAGAAAAAACTGTGAATAAGACAAACAGCATTTCTCTGATCACAGTATAATAAAACCAATACTAAAGAACTTTACACTTGCAAACTTAGGAGTGCAGTATTAAGTATATCTAGGATCAAAGGGGGAAATACAAAATTAATTTGCAGGTTCTAAAATATAATGATCAAAATACAACACATAGAATTCTTAAGATATAGGTAAAACAAGAAAATATAGCTTAAATATTTATACCAACTACAATTAGAAAAAGAGTAAATAAATAAACATCCAACCTTAAAAGCTGGAAAAATAATTAAAAAGTTATAGGGCACCTGGGTGACTCAGTTGGTTAAGTATCTGACTTTTGATCTCAGCTCAGGTCTTGATTTCAGGGTTGTGAGTTCGAGGCCCATGTTGGGTTCCTTGCTGGGGTATGGAGCCTACTTAAGAAACAAAGAAAAAAGAAAAACCAACCGATCAAACAAACAAACCACAAGAATTAAAAAGTTACCTGAAAGACAGTGAAAAAGAAAAAAAATTTAGTAAGGATGGAAAAAGAAAATAATGAATAAGAAAATGGAAAAAGAACTTAATGAAAACCTATTTATTTGAAAGATGAACAACATAAATAAAACAATAGCATTTAAGCATTTCTAGGCAAATAAATTTGAAGGTGCATATAAAATACTCTACCAAAAATAATCTTAATAAAGATGCAGTGCCTAAATATTAAAAAATAAAGAAAACTTTCAGAGATTCCCCCACAAAGGAGAACTATACCTAGATGTTTATAACAAACATTTAAAGGTCCAGTAGTTCCAAGTGGGCTGAAATTATTCTGGAGAATATTAGAAGAAGAAAAACTTTCAAAGCCAATCTGATAAAATATTGAATCAAATAATTCTAATGAATATCAATGCCAAAATTTAAATGAAATATTAGATAATAAAATCTTACATGATATTTAAATATAATTTATACTGTCCAAAGAGTTTTACTCACAATTGATCAACATTGACCAAGATGGTCTTCATGTTCTCAGCATGACTAAACATTGGATTCCTTCCTACTGTAGGTCTCTGAGTATCTTTTTCTTAGAGCATTTACTTTAGAAAATTTGTAATTGCAAATCCTTTCTCTGACCTTCTGAAGTATAGATAAATCATCTCCCAACCTCCTGCCAGTTTCACAGCCCAGCAATGATTTTCTCAGGGACCTGGCAGCTATCCCTTTGAAACATAATCATCAAGAAAGATAGGTCTCTTAATTCCTGAGAAGGTAGGGGACCAACTTCAATAAGTAACAAAAAACATACACACAGATGGTCCAATGACGTGGACCAAGCTTACCTGATGCCTTCCAGGAGTTTTTCACTAACTTCCCAGTGCTTAAAAATACTCCATGTTTTGTTTCAACTGAGTTAGATTCAGTCTCTTTCCTACTACACTCATCTTGAATTAAAGACTTCCTTGACAGTTGAACTCCATTTGATGCAATTTTTCTTTGATGAGATATGTATCGTCTTAAGATATTTGAAAAGAAATATTATATAGCTATTTCCATAGATACCAATGAAAGAATTTTATAATTCAACACAGATTTCTCATAAAAGAACCAATAGATAAAAATGAATCTATCCATATGTAAATGGACACATGCATATATCAGGCTACTAATGTAAAGTATGGAGCAAAATAAGATGTTCACTGACAATGAACAAAATAAATATTCAGGAAAAATGAATAAAAAGAAAAAAAAGACAATGTCAGAAACAAATAATTTAATTCATAAGAATTGGTAACCCAAGAGAATAAACAATAAAGCTAGTATAAACAATGAGATAATTTAAGGAAGGTGAGTATTAAGCTGGTATACAGAAATTAATAGCCTCATATGCACAGACAAACCATTAAAAATTAAAATGGTAGGGGCACCTGGATGGCTCAGCTGATTAAGTATCTGACTCTTGATTTTGGCTCAGGTCATGATCTCAGGGCCCTGGGATTGAGTCCCTCATCAGGCTCTGTGCTCACTGAGAGTTTGCTTGGGGATTTCTCTCCCTCTTCTTCTGCCCCTCCCCCAGTCACATGCTCTCTTTCTCTCTCTAAAATAAATAAATAAAGCTTAAAAACATTTTTAAAATTAAAATGGTAAAGCATTTACAATAGTAAATATTTTGAAATGCCTAGGATAAAATTAGCAAAAATTTGCCAGACCTACCTAAGGAAAACATTAAAACATCTTTGAAAATTATTAAAGTAGACTTGAAGAGAGAGGAATTTTATGTTTTTGGAAATCTCAATTTCATTAAGATCTTTATTCTCCCAAATTATATAAAAAATCTGTATGATCCAACTAAAAATATCAGCAGTTCCTTTTTAAATTGAAGATTTATATACATTGACTTTAAAGTTCAAATAGAAAATAATCAAGGATACAGTTTTGTTGTCATCCTTATACTGTTTATTTTTGGATTTGTTGCATGTGCTTTGGGTGTCATGTCCAAACAATAATTGTGAGGACCGATGTCAAGGAGGGTTTTAACCTAGATTTTCTTCTAGTAGTTTTATTGCTTCAGGTCTTACATTTAAGTCTTTAGTCCATTTCAAGTTAACTTTTATGAGTGGTGTAAGATAGGCATCCAGTTTAATTCTTTCACAAATGAATATCTTGAAACAATTTATTGAAGAGGTAATCCTTTATTCCTAAGTATTTTATTGCTTTTTATTCTATATTGTAAATGAGATTGATTTATTATTTTTCAGATAGTTTGTTGTTAGTGTTTAGAAACACAACTGATTTTTGCATATTGATTTTGTATCTTGAAAACTTACTGTATTCATTTATTATTTCTAATAGTTCTTGGGATTTTATGCATAAAAGAACCTATTGTCTGCAGATAATTTTACTTCTTTTCCAATTTGAGTATCTTTTGTTTCTTTTTTCTTGCCTAAATTCTGTGACTAGGACTTCTAGTACTACGTTGAATAAGAGTGGTGAGGATAGACATACTTGTCTTAGAGATATTTGGATCTTAAAGAAAAAGCTTTTAGCATTTCACCAACAAGTATGAGGTTAGCTATGAGCTTGTCACATATGGCATTTATTTTGTTGAATTATATTGCTTCTATACCTGTTTTATTGAGTGTTTTTATTACGAAAGTATGTTAAATGTGGTCAAATGCTTTTTCTGCATCTATTGAGATAATTATATAATTTTATCCTTTATTCTGTTAATGTAGTGTATCACATTTATTGATTTTAGTATGTGAAACCATCTTGCATCTCAGAGATAAATTCCATTTGTTCATGGTGTTTTACCCTTTAATTTGCTGTTAAATTCAATTTATTAATATTTTGTTGAGGATTTTTGCATCTATGCTCATCAGAGATATTAGCTTGTAGTTTTCTTTTCTTGCTCTTTGTCTTGTGTTGGTATTGGGATAATGCTGGCCCCTAAAATTACTTGGAAAGTATTTCTTTCTCTTCAGTTATTCCAAAGATTTGAAAAGAATTGGCATTAATTCTTCTTTAAATGTTTGGCAGAATTCACCAGTGAAGCCATCTGGTCCTTGGCTTTTCTTTCTTGGGAGACTTTTTATTACAAATGCAATCTCCTTACTAGTCACATTTCTATTCAGATTTACTATTTCTTTATGATCCAAAGAAAAAAAGCTGCACAGCAAAGGAAACAATCAACAAACGAAAAGTAAGATACAGATTGAAAGAAAATATTTGTAAACCACATATTTGGAAAAAAGATTAATAACTGGATATTTGAGGAACTCATATAACTCAATAACAAAAAAACCCCAAATAACCCAATTAAAAAAAAATAGTCAAAAGGGACCTGTGTGGCTCAGACAATTAAGCATCCCATTCTTGATTTCAGCTCAGGTCATGACCTCAGGATTGTGATATTGAGCCCTGCATTGGGCTCCATACTGAGTATGGAACCTGCTTAAGATTCTCTCCCCCTCCTTTTGCTGCTTCCCTTGCCTCTCTCTCTCTCCCTTCAGGGAAAAACAAAACAAAACCCGAATAAGCTTTTAAAAAAAAAAAAAGGCATACAAATAGCCAACAGGTACATGAAAAGGTGTTTAACATCATCAGTCATCAGTGCAATGCAAATCAAAACCACAGTGAGATACACCTCTCAGAGCCGTTAGAATTCCTATCATCAAACAGGTAAGAGATAGCAAGTATTGACAAGGTGATGGAGAAAAGGGAATCCTTATGCAATGCTGGTGAATGTAAATTGATACAGTTGTTACAGAAAACAGTATGGAGGGACCCCCAAAACTGAAAATAAAACTACCAAATGAAAGCAAGCAAACAAACCAACCTACCAAATGATTCAGCAATCCACTTTTGAATATATATCTGAAGAAAACAAAATCATTACTCTAAAGAGGTATCTGCACCACCATGTTCATTACAGCATTATTCACAATAGCTAAGTTTGAGAAGGAAATGGTGTTTATTGATGCATAAATGGATAAAGAAAATGTGGTCTACAAACAACACACACATACAATAGAATATTATCAATAAAGAAGGAGAGTCTGGCATTTGCAACAATATGGAAACTGGACGACATTATGCTAAGTGAAATAAACCAGACAGGGAAAGACAAATACCGTAGGATATCACTCACAAGCAGAATTTTAAAAATAATAAATAAATAACAAATAAATAAATAAATAAATAAAATAATAAATAAATAAATAAATAATAAAGTGGAATTCGTAGAAGTAGAGAGTAGAATTGTGATTGCCAGAGGCTGGAAGTCGGGGAGATGGGAGGTGTTGGTTAAAGGGTACAATCTTTCATTATTAAATGAATAAAGCCTGAGACTCTAATGTAGAACATGATGAAATATACTTGAAATTTACTAAGAGAGTAGATCTTCAGTGTTCTCATCACACACACACACACACACACACTCACACACACACACACACACAAGATAGCTATGAAGATGATGGATGGGTTATTTAATTTGATTATGATATATGTATATGAAATTATCACCTTGTGTATACATATATGAAATTATCACTTGTACACTTTAAATATATACAATTTTATTTGTCAATTATACCTCAATAAAGCTGGAAACATTTTATAATATATATAATTAAGAGATTTATCTTAGATACTAGCCCTTTATCTGATATGTCGTTTGCAAATATCTTCTCCCATTCTGTCAGTTGTCTTTTGGTTTTGTTAACTGTTTCCTTTGCTGTGCAAAAGCTTTTGATCTTGATGAAATCCCAATAGTTCATTTTTGCCCTTGCTTCCCTTGCCTTTGCCGTTGTTCCTAGGAAGATGTTGCTACGGCTGAGGTCGAAGAGGTTGCTGCCTGCATTCCCTCAAGGATTTTGATGGATTCCTTTCTCACATTGAGGTCCTTCATCCATTTGGAGTCTATTTTCGTGCGTAGTGTAAGGAAGTGGTCCAATTTCATTTTTCTGCATGTGGCTGTCCAATTTTCCCAGCACCATTTATTGAAGAGGCTGTCTTTTTTCCATTGGACATTCTTTCCTGCTTTGTCGAAGATTAGTTGACCATAGAGTTGAGGGTCGATTTCTGGGCTCTCTATTCTGTTCCACTGATCTATGTGTCTGTTTTTGTGCCAGTACCATGCTGTCTTGAGGAACTTAGCAAACTCAACACCCAAAGAACAAACAATCCAATCAAGAAATGGGCAGAGCACATGAACAGACATTTCTGCAAAGAGGACATCCAGATGGCCAACAGACACATGAAAAAGTGCTCCACGTCACTCGGCATCAGGGAAATACAAATCAAAACCACAATGATATATCACCTCACACCAGTCAGAATGGTTAAAATTAACAAGTCAGGAAATGACAGATGCTGGCGAGGATGTGGAGAAAGTGGAACCCTCCTCCACTGTTGGTGGGAATGCAAGCTGGTGCAACCACTCTGGAAAACAGCATGGAGGTTCCTCAAAATGTTGAAAATAGAACTACCCTATGACCCAGCAATTGCACTACTGGGTATTTACCCTAAAGATACAAACATAGTGATCCAAAGGGTCACGTGTACCCAAATGTTTATAGCAGCAATGTCTACAATAGCCAAACTATGGAAAGAACCTAGATGTCCATCAACAGATGAATGGATAAAGAAGAAGTGGTATATATACACAATGGAATACTATGTAGCCATCAAAAGAAATGAAATCTTGCCATTTGCGACGACGTGGATGGAACTAGAGCATATCATGCTTAGTGAAATAAGTCAATCGGAGAAAGACAACTATCATATGATCTCCCTGATATGAGGACATGGAGAAGCAACATGGGGGGTTAGGGGGATAGGAGAAGAATAAATGAAACAAAATGGGATTGGGAGGGAGACAAACCATAAATGACTCTTAATCTCACAAAACAAACTGGGGGTTGCTGGGGGGAGGTGGGATTGGGAGAGGGGGAGGGGGCTATGGACATTGGGGAGGGTAAGTGCTATCGTGAGTGCTGTGAAGTGTGTAAACCTGGCGATTCACAGACCTGTACTCCTGGGGATAAAAATACATTATATGTTTATTAAAAAAAAAAATTTGGAAGGGGAGGTGAACCATAAGAGACTATGGACTCTGAAAAACAACCTGAGGGTTTTGAAGGGTCAGGAGTGGGAGGTTGGGGGAACAGGTGGTGGGTAATGGGGAGGGCACGTTTTGCATGGAGCACTGGGTGTTGTGCAAAAAGAATGAATACTGTTACGCTGAAAAAATAAATAAAATGGAAAAAAAATTAAAAAAAAAAAGAGATTTATCTTGAGTGCCTGGGTCCCTCAGTCAGTAAAGCATCTGCCTTAGCTCAGGTCATGATTCCAGGGCCCTGGGACTGAGCCTCTCATCCAGCTCTGTGCTCAGTGGGGAGCCTGCTCCTCCCTTTCCCTCTGCCTATTATTCCCTCTGTTGTGTGCACTTTCTCTCTCTCTTGAATAAATAAATCTTAAAAGAAATTCATTTTAAAAAGGAGCAAAGATATTAATAAAAAATATATATGATAAGGTCTTTAAGGCTAAAACAAGGAATGAACAGATGGACAAATGAAAGTTAAGGAAATAAATCTAAGTGAATCTGATAATTTATGAAGAGTTGACATAAAAAATCAGTGAGGATAATTTAATCTTTTAAATCATTGGAATAGTTGCACAAGTACTATAAGGAAGCATGTGGAATTATTTTATGACTGGCTATAATGAAAACCTTCTTAATTATGATTCCTAATTAATAAGAAATAATAAGAAAAGAATAATTTGTTTGATTAAGTAAACATACAAATTTAAATTAACAGATGTTAAAAGGCAAAGGGAAACTAAGAAATTGCAATTGATATCACAAAGAACGATCTCTAAATTGTAAACAACTTCTGAAATGAAAAGAAAATATAACTAAGCAACTTAATATGAAATTTGTAAATAACATGGATAACTTAGAGAAAATAATACAGAAATATCCATTAAAAGCATGGAAGAAAAAAAACATGGAAGAATGTTTAAGTTCACTCATAAAAACAGTAGCAAATAGAACACAACTGAGATACCATTTCTTACCACACAGATTAGGAACAAAGCAAAACAAAACAAAAAGTCTCACGATATATCACGCTGGCGAGTATATAGTGAAATAGTCACTCTCATATATTGCTAACAAGAATGCAATGGTTGTTACAACTCCTACAGAGGAGATTTCGCAAGATTTAGCAGAGTTATATCAAACCCTGGACTACACCTTTCACTTCTACATATCCACCCCATAGGTATATTAGCAAACCACAAAGTAGTTTATATATAATATTATCTGTTAAAAGTATTTATAATAGTAAAAGGCTAAGAATAAGCCATATGTCTATTAGTAGGGAATGGCTTGAATAAACAATGATGCAAAGAACAGTGAACTATGAAGCTGAAAAAAAATTTAGAAAGATGTCTGCCCACTGATACGGAGTAGTGCTCAGTGTAAATGTGCACAGCAGTGTACATAGTTTGGTACACTTTGTGTAAGAAATGGATGGGAATCAAGATATGTATGCTTCATTTGTTTAAATTTGGAAAAGGAAACAATGAAAAAATAAAACAAAAAGCTCATGAAAAGATTACCCATAGAAGAAAAGGGAGCAAGAAGGAAGTGAGAAGGATAAGACTGAGATTAGAAGCATTTCAAATTTAGTTTGTCTTTGAAATCATGTGAAGATTTAAAAAAAATAAAATAACAAAACCAAATAAAAATTTTAAAATCTCTAAAAATTTAAAGCAAGGCAAAACAAATCTAAATGTTTATCAGTTTGTGATGTAACTACTCACAGCAAAGAGTTGCTCCTGCTAAATTTGGAACACAGTATTTTTTACTATGAATAATAGCAAGCTATTACTCTAAAGATAAAATTAGCTATAAAGAAAATGTAGCTGCATGCAATCATCTTACTATTAGTGATAATATTGATATAGTTATTAAGACATAATTACAAGAAAAGTCATTTTCAGGAGCAAAGATTTTCAGCGTAAGAGAAAAGTGTTAAGTGAAAGCTTTTTAATCTTAAGGTTAAATCTGAAATATCAGTATGAACATTATTACTCTCTTTTTAAAACTATTTTAGTCATTGGAAGAAAATGTTAATTACAATTAAAGAGCAATCCACTCCCTAATACTCAGACTGTGACTTCTAAATGCCGTTCTGAACGTTAAAAAAATACAGATAAATGTATGCCTTGCATAAATGGTTGTTTATAATTGTGGACTAAGAACTATACTAGATGAACCTAGAATGCAAAATAAAAAAGAAAGATGCCATAAAGGCTAATGCAGTGGGTCAAAAGAACAAATGGATGAACTTGAAGTCCTCTAGCCAACACAGTACAACTTGAAAACTAAAAACAACAACAACAACAACACTATATTGATGAAAACAATAAGCATTTAAAATAAGTTCATAATAAGAAGAAAGAAATAAAACTCCTTGGACACCACTGGAGATTACTAGAGCACCAACTCAGTACAATAAACATCGATAATTACAAGAAAAGACTTCAACATTCATTTTGATACCCAGTATGAACTGTATTGAAGGTAATCAAATAGCTTGAATGGATTACGGAAAGTTTTATACACAATAATTCCATCTAAAATATTCAGAAGTGATAACACCATTTTCACCCCTAATGAAAAATTGATCTAGGTGAGTCATCAATGGATACTAAAACCATTAGGTAAAAGGTGGATTGGAAACTTTAGATTGACATAGTCTTGCTGTCATCTTCTGAATTCACTAACCAATGTTAATATCACTACACATCACTAACATGCAGTGAGAAAACTAAAACGTATGTGTCTAGTGGTAGGATGTTATATCAGATATGCTACAGATCCTAAGCAATATTATTGTACCAGCAAAACAAAATAAAAGGAACATGAATCAAATCCAACTGACAGGAAATTCATGAACTAAAGGGACAACTGAAATGACATACTCAAGGAGCAATCAGTCAAATACAAAATGTGGGTCATTCACTGGATGTCTAATGTGGTTTCCAAAAGAATATTGCAGACAAAAATTACAATAGATAAGCAAAAGAGAAAAAGGAAAAAGAAAACCTGATTTTGGCTTGATAGTCCCTTAAAATTCTAAAATGAGGGGCGCCTGGGTGGCTCAGCGGGTTAAAGCCTCTGTCTTCAGCTCAGGTCATGATCCCAGGATCCTGGGATCGAGCCCCGCATCGGGCTCTCTGCTTAGCGGGGAGCCTGCTTCCTCCGCTCTGTCTCTCTGCCTGCCTCTCTGCCTACTTGTGATCTCTGTCTGTCAGAATTTTAAAAAAATTTTAGAAAAATTTTAGAAATTTTAGAAATTTAGAAAAATTTAGAAAATTTTAAAAAAAATTCTAAAATGAGCCTAAGAATCAAATATAGTGACTATAACTTGTCTAGATCCTAGTTTTGAATGAATTGATAATACAAGGAGAATTTTTGGGCACCTGAGTGTCTCAGTGGGTTAAAGCCTCTGACTTCGGCTTGGGTCATGATCCCAGGGTCCTGGGATCGAGCCCCGCATTGGGCTCTCTGCTCAGCAGGGAGCCTGCTTCTTCCTCTCTCTGCCTGCCTCTCTGCCTATTTGTGATCTCTGTGTGTCAAATGAATAAATAAAATCTTAAAAAAAAAATACAAGGAGAATTTTTGTCACTTGGGGTAATTTGAAAATAGGCAAAGAGATAATATTAAGGCACATTATTAATTTCAAGTGTGATAATGATATTGGATTATTTAAGAAAACTCCTCTGTGTTTTTGAGATGTATACTGAAGTATTCATAGGTGAGTTGATATGATGTATGCATTTTATTTTGAAATACACCCGGCAGACAATTTTGAAAATATTTCTAAAAATATGAGTGGAAGGTAGATAAAGCAAGAATGAAAAATGCACCTTTCGTCTAACTTCAAAAACTGTGCACATTTGTGAGACTGAAGGAAGATGGCAGAATAGGAGGACCCTAAGCTTAGCTTGTCCTACATACACATCAGCATAAATAACCCAGAAAATGACCCAAAAACGGGTAGAACAAATTCCACAACTAACTGTAGGGGAAAAAACCATATCAAAAAGGATCAGAAGGGCAGAGAGGCAGTTGGGTGACGAATGGATTACGGACTGTCAGCTGTTGGCTGTTGGGAGGGACCTGCTGGTGCAGAGAGGGGAGAGGAAAAGACTATCACACCAGAGACCTGGTGGGGGAAGATGAATCCTCATAAGGTTTGGCTTTGAAAACCTGAGAGGCCGAATTGTGAGTTCTGATAGCCAGCAGGAATGAAAGCCTGGAGTTTTAAAAATCAGTGTGCATGGTTCTGGAAGAGCGTGGTGGGTGAGGGGAAACAATCTTCGCACTTACAGAGACAGCACAACAGCCAGAGGAGACACAGCATAGAAGCAGCAGTTTGAAAAACGCCTGGGGCATATGGGAGGGAGAATTATTTACTAATCTTGGAACTTGTCCCAGAGGGACAGAGATCTCTGGAAGATTCCTCCAGGATCAAAGGATCTGGCAGGTGCCATTTCCCTGCCCCTTCTCCCCTGGCATAAACACACTGGCTACCTTATTAAAGCAGCACAGTGCCGGACATTCACTACCTCACCTGCTTACACTGTGCCTCCCTGCCCCCCTGGTTTTGGGGTCTGCCTCTTCCACCCAGGCTTGCGTCAGACCCAGCACTGCAGGTCCACTCCCCGAGAGCCAGTGCAAGACTTGTCAACACTTTGTGCCCTGAAGGTGCATTTTGGGGGGTCTTAGTTCCCCGGTGGTGGCCACAGATCCCTTGTTGGGGAAGACCCACATGTACCTCGGTAAAATTGTATGCTCCACCCCAAACTCTTTGCAAACCAGCCCCATCCAGCATGGTCCCAGAGGCAGTGGCACATCCCCTCTGATGGGCTCATTCAAATGGATCTCTTTTGCAGATTGACTTTGACTGCCTTCCGGTCTGGCAGAAGCTTGTCCCCTCTCCCAGAAGACTGACTGTGCATCTCGCCCCCAAGCATGTTGGGAATCCGCTCCCTCCAATACACTGGTTGCCAGGGCTCATTCAAATCAGGGCCATGAGCCTGGCAGGGTGTAAGGCCCAACAGGAGCCAGCACCACTCCAAAGTAGTCCTACCCTGGGGAGAGGGAAAGAAAACCACATGCACCAGTCAGACTGGGACTCCTACAGTGGACTGGGGATAGAGGGCTCCTCTGATTGCAGTCCCGGCTTCTCAATGGACAATACAGAGAAAGTGCCCTGCAGTTTGGTGCTACTATAGCTCTGAAAAATTCTGTCTGACTCAACTCAAGCCCAGGCAGCCCCAGACTGGTCCACTCATATCACAGGTATCAAACACTACTCACAACAGGTAAAGAGAGCCACTCCAGATGACTGCTCTGAAGGGGAAAGAAGCTTAGCACAGAAGCAGGGAGCACATGACACACAGGAGACACCCATGAAGTGCCAGGATCTAGTGAACAGGGAACATTACACTGCAGGGCACTATATGACCTAAATGAGATTGAAAATAAAACAACATCAACAACAAACAAAAAACAAAACAAAACCCAATAGAACAGATTGATGAAACCAGGAGCTGGTTCTTTGAAAAGATCTACAAAACTCAGAAACCTTTAGCCAAATTCATTGAGAGAGAGAGAGAGAGAGAGACAGAACTCAAATAAAATCAGAAATGAAAGGAATAACAACGGACACTTCAGAAATACAAAAGATGGTAAGAGAATACTGTGAAATATTACATGCCAACAAATTGGACGGCCTAGAAGAAATGGATCAATTCTTAGAAACATATAACTTACCAAAACCAAAACAGAAGGAAATAGACAATTTGAACACATTAATGAGCAGCAAGGAAATTGAGTCAGTAGTTGAAAAACTCCCAACAAACAGAAGTCCAGGACCAGATATTTAAAGAAGAGTTAATATCTATTCTCAAAATTTTCCAAAAATAAAAGGGGAAGAAAAACTTCCAAATTCACTCAATAAGGCCAGGATTACCCTGATACCAAAACCATAAAACGACACCACCAGAGAGAGAGAGAGAGAGAGAGAGAGAGAGACTGACTATAGGCCAATATCTCCGATGATGAGCACATCCACAATAAAATCTTAGCAAACCAAATCCAACAAAACATTAAAAAAATAATTCACTGTGATCAAGTGTGACTTATTCCCAGGATGCAAAGGTGGTTTAGTATTTACAAATCAATCAACATGGTACATCACATCAATAAAAGAAAGGATAAAAACCATATCATATGATCATGTTGATAGATGCAAAAAAAAATTGACAAAGTGCAACAGTAATTCATGATGAGAAACCCTCAACAAAGTAGGTTTAGAGGGAATGTATTTCAATGTAATAAAGACCATATATGAAAAATCAACAGCAAACATCATACTCAATGGTGAAATCTGAGAGCTTGTCTTCTAACATAAGGAAAAAGACAAATATGTCTACTCTCATAACTTTTATTCAGCATAGTACTGGAAATCCTAGCCACAGCAGTCAGATAAGTAAAAGGAATAGAAGGGATCCAAATTGGTAAGGAAGAAGTAAAACTTTCAGTATTTGCAGGTGACATGATACTATATATTAAAAAAAAAAAAAACTTAAAAATTCCACCAAAAACCTACTAGGATGATGAATGAATTCAGGAAGGTCTTAAGATACAAAATCAATGTACACAAATTCATTGCATTTCTATACCCTAATAATGAAGCCGCAGAAAGAGAAATTAAGAAAACAATCCTATTTACAGTTGCTCCAAAGGAAAAAAAAAATACCTAGGAATAAACCTAACTAAGGAGGTAAAACACCTATACTCTGAAATGATGAAACATCGATGAAAGAAATTGAAGACCACATAAAAAAATGGAAAGATATCTCATGCTCATGAATTGGAAGAAAAAATATGTTAAAACGTCTATAACCTAAAACTATCTACAGATTTAATGCAATCCATATCAAAATACCAACAGCATTTTTCACAGAACTAGAACAAACAATCCTTAAGTTTGTAAGGAACCACAAAAGACTCTGAATAGCCAAAACGGTCTTGAAAAAGAAAAGCAAAACTGAAGGCATCACAATTCTAGATTTCAAGCTATATTACAAAGCTGAAGTAATCAAAACAGTGTGGTACTGGAACAAAAGTAGACATACAGATCAGTGGAACAGAATAGAAAATCCTGAAATAAACTCATGATTATATGGTCAGTTTATCTTTAACAAAGAAAGCAAGAACATGAAATGGAAAAAAATATAGTCTCTTCAACAAATGGTGCTGGGAATACTTTGGCATAACATGAAAATGAATGAAATGGATAGCTACATGTAAATGAATGAAACCGGGCCACTTTGTAATGCCATACACAAAAATAAACTGAAAATAGATTAAGGTGAGACCTGAACCCACAAGAATCCTAGAAGAGAGCATAGGCACCAATGTCTCTGAAATTGGCTGCAACAGCTTTCTAGATGTGTCTCCTGAGGCCAGAGAAACTTAAGCAAAAATGAACTATTGGGGGGCGCCTGGGTGGCTCAGTGGGTTAAAGCCTCTGCCTTCGGCTCAGGTCATGATCCCAGGGTCCTGGGATCGAGCCCCACATCGGGGTCTCTGCTCCACAGGGAGCCTGCTTCCTTCTCTCTCTCTGCCTACTTGTGATCTCTCTCTGTCAAATAAATAAATAAAATCTAAAAAAAAAAAAAAAATGAACTATTGGGACCGCATCACAGTAAATAGCTTCTGCACAGCAAGGAAATAATCAACAAAACTAAAAGTCAATTTACTGAATAGAAGATATTTGAAAATAACATACCCAATAAACAGTTAGTGTCAAAATATATAAATAACTTGTACAAGTTCAAGCCCAAAAGAAAAATAATCCAATTCTAGGAAATGGGCAGAAAATCTGAACAGAAATTGCTCCAAAGAACACATATGGATGGCCACTGGACACATAAAAAGATGCTCAACATCACTAATCACCACTCATCAGCAGCATGCCCAAACTTCAATGAGATATACCTCACACCTGTCAGAATGGTAAAATAAAAAGCACAAGAAACAAGTGTTGATGCAGATATGGTTGTGGAGAAAAAGGAACCCTCATGCACCATTGGTGGGAATGCAAATAGGTGTAACCACTGTGGAAGACAGTATGGAAGTTTTCTCAATAACAAGAAATTAAAAATAGAACTACCCTACTATCCAGTAATTGCACTGCTGGGTATACTAAAGAATGTCAAACCACTAATTTGAAGGGATAAGTGCACCTCCATGGTTATTGCAGTATTATTTACAATAGCAAAATTATGCCCAAGTGTCTCTCAATGAATGAATGGATAAATAAAATGTGATAATCGTGTGTATATATACATATATATGTATATAGATAGATAGATGTGTGTGTATGAATTAATTCATAATTTATATGAATTAAATATATATATATATAATTCAGCCATGAGGAAGAATGAAATTCTGCCATTTGCAACAACATGGCTGGGTCTAGAGAGAATAATGCTAAGTGAAATTAGACAGAGAAAGAGACCATAAGATTTCACTCATATGTGGAATTTAAGAAGTAAATGAGCAAAAGAAAAAAAGAAGAGACAAACCAAAAAAAAAAAAAAAAAGCAAACTTTTAGCTACAGCTAATAGACTGAGGGTTACTGCAGGGGAGGTGGTTGAGCAGATGGTGAAATAAGTGGTGGAGATTATAGAGTTCACGTTTGTCGAGGAACACTAACTAAGACATGGACTTGTTGAAGCACTATACTGCACACCTGAAACAAATATAATACTGAACATTAACTACACTGGAATTAAAATAAGATAAAAATTTAAAAAAAATCAACATTTTGCTAGGCTTATTTTTGCCATTACCAACTCTTTTTTTTTTCAACAATGCTAAGAAAATTTAAAACATACAAAAAAGTTACAACTAATATTTTAATCATGACTTTGTATGTTTTTACATATTTTCTTAATAATTTTAGTTCCCTCATAGGCATCCCATAAGAGACAAGTAATTTTAAGTTCATTTTGAAATATTTAATTATTTCTGGATTATATTTTAAATATATTAGAATAGATTAAGGAAGGCTTTTCCAGAAACCTTTTTCTATCAGATGTACTTACTAGGCTGAGGAACTCAAGGAAGTCTTCTCAATCACTTGTTCATGAATCATTTAAAATGAGACCATCTGAAACATTTGAAATAAAATGTGGAGAACAAACCACTGTGGGCAAAGTAGTGTGTTGTGAAAAGAGTATTATCTAGCACTAAACCTTCATGATTTTATTATGCTTAGAAAATTCGTCCTGTGTTCTTACATTGTTACATTGAAATGCCAGAAGGTTTGCTTCTCAGCATGCAAGCTCATGGAAACACACTGTAACTCCAGGTAATGTCTTCTGGAAATGCAACCTTGCTGAGGCACCAAATGTCCAGAGGGGCTCATTACTCACATTTGAGCTTTGTGAATTAGGAAAAACACTCTCTTCCTTCCATCTTCCTTATCAAATCTGGTATCCTATGGGCTGTCAACACATTAAATAGGTGAAATTTCATAATTTAATGTTTAAAGATGACAAAATGATGTTAAATTTGGATTGTCTTGGGGGCATTTTTGGTGTAATTTAACAATTTAAAATTTTGGCATCCTTTAGACAGTATATCTGAAGGAATACTTTGTTCATGTAATTAGTACACTCTCAGGCTGTTTCAATGTTTGAATCACATGGAGACGTCCAGCATTGTTTTAAGAGAAGCTCATGGATAGCACAATATAACAAGTAGCTTGCCAGGGGCAGTGGGGAAGGGGGGGATATGCCTTACACAAAACCTCTATAAACTTAGTACTACTATTGCCCTTTGCAGTTTGTATAATACCCTGAACATCACTGTTGGTTAGTTTGTGAATAAATAAATGAATACATTGATGTATAGAAGGAAGTCATATTTAGAAAGTTTCTGAAAAATATTTTATCTTTTCTAAACAACTTTTTTCATCAATTGGATACATTAGAAGCATATGCTCCTAGGATGAGAGTGAGATAAAGCATGTTGCAGGTTTTTTTTTTTTTTATCTTATGGTTTCTAAGTATAAAGTAACAATTGAATTGAATGACAGATAATCATCTCCACTTTGGCAACTTATGAGAAAATGATATGGTAAATAATCAACCGTGACTTTGTTTTTTGTAATGTTATTCTTAGAACAGTGATATTCTGGTTACATAGGGTGTTGACAATATCTATGCTTTTGTGTGTTCTCCCGTATTTTCTTTTCCTTTCTCTATGGACATGGGGTTTTGGATTCAAATCGCCAATTATTCTGCAATTGATAAGACAAAGTCTCTGGGGTACAAACCATATAACCTTGATCTGAAATTGAATCTCCTTTGGATTTTGTGATAACATTGATCCAGCCCAATTAAGTTGGGTAGATAATGCCTCTTGACTATCTGCTTTTGAGGCCTCTGCTCAGGTTTACTATTTCTGTCAGTGTTATTCCAGTTTTGAATCTTTGTGCAATGGATTCTTTGTGTCGTACATGTTAGGCTTAAATTCTTTTCCAAATGCTGCTGAACAAACATCCATATATATATTGCATTACTTTTTTTTCTAGTTACAAAACTAGTATCTTTTTATTACAAAATGTCATATTATTTAAATTAGAATTGCTACCATATTTGCATGTATTGTGTGTGATTGCATTTATATATGATCAGACTGTAGATATTGTTAAGTTGTTTCTATTTAACATCCTGAACATTCTCTGTTGCCATTAATATTATTCTTCAACAAAAACTTAATGGTTGCATAGTATTATGGAATTATTTAGCGGTATAGTCCAATCTCATACTGTTGAATACTTAGTTGTTTTTTGTTTGTTTGTTTTGTTTTACCAGTTTTCTTGTTTAAACAAAAGTCTGATGAATGGCCTTGTATACACATTTCCATACTGAAAATATTTCTTTATTGGAAGTAATTTTCTTGGTCAAAACACATTCAGGCTTTTGTACAGCACCTTTAAATGTAGAAGTTTTTCCAATAGAGAATAATATTAAACTTCCTTACAAACATTTTGTATACATGAAGAGCTTCAGGTGTTTGCATCAATGTATGGGTTAGTTCCTTGAATGTCATCTTCTATAAGAAATTTTTCATTCTTGTTTTTTGCATATACTTTTTTTTAAAGATTTTATTTTTTTATTAGACACACACACAGAAAGAAAGAGATCACAAGTAGGCAGGGAGGCAGGCAGAGAGAGAGGGGAAAGCAGGCTCCCTGGGGAGCAGAGAACCCAATGCAAGGCTCCATCCCAGGACCCCAAGATCATCATCTGAGCTGAAGGCAGAGGCTTTAACCCACTGAGTCACCCAGGTGACCCACATATACTTTTTTTTTTTTTTAAGATTTTATTTATTCATTTGACAGACAGAGATCACAAGTAGGCAGAGAAGCAGGAAGAGAGAGGAGGAAGCAGGCTCCCTGCTAAGCAGAGAGCCAGATGTGAAGCTGGATCCTAGGACCCTGGAATCATGACCTGAGCCATCAAGGCACCCTCACATATACTTTTGACTCCATTATTTATAGAGTGATTCCGCTGGAGACAGCTGCCACAGGTTTTCAGGTTATCTTGTGACTTGATGACAATTGCAATTCTTCCATCTTTACTTTTACTCCATTTATCTAGCAGAACTTTTCCGGTAAACAGTGTATCTAACCCTTTTCCAAGAAAATTACTATCATATATTCTCTGTCATAAGATTAAAATAAGACCTGAATTTGCCAATATAAACATCTTTCTGTAATATGCATTTCTGGCTTTGTAATAAAAACTAAATTTTCTTGTTTTACCTTTTTCTAGGAAAAAGCAAGACCGTGCAGCAAGAGTCACTGGTTCTGTGCACTTCATAGCAAATAATACTTTTGACAAATATACTCACAGTTAACATCCTGGTCTCTTGCAAAATCTTAAGATGTGAATGCTGCAAATGTGTATTGACTGATTTAGATAACCAACTTGTGCAGGATAACTAATTATTTGATCAACATTCTCTAGACCGAGTGACCCCAGCAACAAATTTCACAAGTTGGTTCCCAATGACTTAACAGATTTAGCCAGTGTTTTGCTGAGGTCTTCTTATGGATTGGGCACTAGACTAAACATTTTCACTGAGGCTATCTCACAACATTTTAATAAGTTGTGACAGGCAATTTTATACCCAAATTAGTGACGAGGAAACTGATCTCAGTGAGGTTAATTAACTTGTTGAAGTCACAATCTATTCTCTAAAGGTTAGTGCTGGGAATGGAGCACAAATCCTTTAACTCTAAAGTTACTGCTTTTCCCATCACCTCCGTGCAAAGTAATTTACTTATGTGTGTTTCATTCTTAGGAAACATGTACTGAATTTTAACTTACTGTAGGCTTTGTACTTAGTACTGGAAAATGAAAAAGGGTAAAATTAATTGATGAGTAGTTAATAAATAAAGTATATGATCTTAGTTTCTTAGAGTGAACTGTCTGGTAAAGGGACACAGATATTAATCATGTAAATAACATGTAAATAACAAGTATTCCTCACATCTACATAAAGAAGAGAAGATTACCATAAAAAGAATAATTGAAGGTAAAATTAAAAAACTTTTATTTTTCTTACTTTTGATTGATCTGACAATAATATGTTCAAAGTAATAACAACAATGTTTGATTATGTATGCTTAACTGAATGACAACGATGATACAAGAGTTGTGAAAGAACGATTAGCAATAGTTGGTTATTAATAATTGCAACAAACTGTACCACTGTGAAGTGGTATAGCATTATTTGAAGGTGAAATTGGGTTCGTTGTAAATGAATATTGCAAATTCTAGGGCAAACCCTAAAAAAAAAAAAAAGGATATATAATTGATATGCAGAAAAAAAAGAAAAATTAGAATCATAAAATGCTCATTTAAAAACTATAAAATGGGGGCACCGGGGAGGCTCAGTTGGTTAATTGTCTGCCTGAGGCTTGGGTCAGGATTCTGGGATCCTGGGATCCAGTCCCTCATAAGGCTTGATGGGGAGTTGGGGAGTCTGCTTCTCTCTCTCCTTCTGCCCCTCCTACCGGTCATGCTCTCTCTCTGTCACCCTTTCTCTCTCTCTCAAATAAATAAATAAAATCTTAAAAAAAAATTAAAAATCAAAATAAAACTACAAAAGACACAAAAAGAGTGGAGGACAATAATAGGAACAATGAAGAAGGACAACAAATAGAAAACAGTAACAAATATGATAACTCTTAATCCAAGTATATCAATAATCAATTAAAACTTCAATAGTCTACAAATTAAATAAAAGACTAAAATTGTCAGAGTAGATAAAACAAGACTCAACTATATGTTGTCTATAAGAAACGCACATTAAATAAAAAGACAAACATAGAAATGGTTTGGGGAAAACCAGATAGTTACAAGCAAATGAATGAAACTGGACCACTTTCTTACACCTTACCTAAAAACAAGCTCAAAATGTATTATGGACCTAGGGGCGCCTGGGTGGCTCAGTGGGTTAAGCCGCTGCCTTCGGCTCAGGTCATGATCTCGGGGTCCTGGGATCGAGTCCCACATTGGGCTCTCTGCTCAGCAGGGAGCCTGCTTCCCTCTCTCTCTCTCTCTGCCTGCCTCTCTATCTACTTGTGATCTCTCTCTGTCAAATAAATAAATAAAAATCTTTAAAAAAAATGTATTATGGACCTAAATGTGAGACCTGAAATCATAAAAATCCTAGCAGAGAACCCAGTCAGTAATTTCTTTGGTATCGGCTATAACAACACTTTGTAAAGATAAATCTCTTAAGGCAAAGGAAACAAAAGCAAAAAATAAACTATTAGGACTACATCAAAATAATAAGATTCTGCATAGCAAAAGAAATAATCAGCGAAACAAAAAACAACCTACTGAATGAGAGAAGATATTTGCAAATGATATAAAGTGTTCCAATAAAGGGTTACTATCCAAAATATAAAGAACTTATACAATGAAAGACCAAAAAAAGGACATATTCCATTTAAACACGGACAGGGGTGTGCCTGGGTGTCTCAGTACATTCAGCATCTGACTCTTGATTTTGGCTTGGCTCATGATCTTGGGGTTGTGGGATTGAGTTCTGCATTGTGCTCCATGCTGGTCATGGAGCCTGTTTGGGATTTTCTCTCTTCCTTTCCTTCTGACCCTCGCCTCCCTCACTTAAAAAAAAATGGACAGAAGACATAAACAGACATTTCTCAAAAAAAAAATATATATATACATGAAAAGATGCTCAACATACAGCCAACAGACACATGAAAAGATGCTTGACATCACTCATCATCAGGGAAACGCAAATCAGACCTAGAAGACTATAGACCAATGCTAACAAAATTCTGATGGAAAATATTTCCAACCAAATCCTACACCTAGCTGAATTTCCACTCAAGAATAAAGAAAGAAAAAAAAAAAAGAATAAAGAAAGAATAGAGATATTTGAAAGAGTGGAATATTTTTTAAATTTTACTTCTTATATACTTTTAGCAAACTGGTATGTTCTGTCATTATGAAGATATAAAACAAGTGTGAGGAAAACATGGCATCCACAAAACAGGAATTCAACACAAAAGACAATTTAATACAAGAGAGGTAAAATAATTCTAAGTATGATAGTAAAGTGAGTTCCAAGAAGAACAGCTGTGTAGCTGAGAGGACAATCATTGGCAGATGTTTTCAAAAGGACTTATTTTCCCTAAAGTTTATGCATTCTGATGATTTGAAGAAATGAGAATTTTTATTTTGAATTATTGGTATCACCCTTAAATCCTTGAAAATTATATGATCTTTTGCATTATTTAACATCTGTATAGTATTTATTAAATGTTTGCCACTGTTCTAAGCTTTTTTTAGAAATTTACTTGTATTGATTCATTAAACTCAACATTAGTCCTCTGTTATAGGTGTGATTTTTTTACCCTGAGAATTTATACTTACTGCCGTTCAGTGGCAGAGTTAGGATTTGAATTTAGGAAGTCTATCTCCAGATTCTGCACTGTGAACCACCTACCTATCTGTTTCTCATCCAGTCACAGCTAGTACTGACATTTCCCCTAGTATAAGAATGTATTCAACATTTTTTTTCTTTCTAATTTTGGATTACTTAATGAATCTGAGTGTTAAGATTGTGACTTTTGCTACTTAATAAAAAATGTAAAAATTGAGTCTTATTGCTGAGTTTTAGCAGAAATGTTATATTATACATATTTTGTCTTCAGTGTTAAAGAGAGGGAAATTAGTAAGGGCAGCCAACCTCCAGGGGTGATTTTATAAAACAGCAGAATGTTTTATTGCTTCCCAACCTTACATTTCAATTTTAAGCATTTAACAGTCTTTATTATAGATGAAAGTGGTTAGAACAGACATTCTATATTCTGCTGTTGGGGTTCAAGATAGAATGATCTCATATTGGAGTCACAGAAGTCAGTGTTACAATGGAGTCCTGGTATAATAAATGTCTAGAACTGTGGTTAAATTAGTTAAGATAGCACTTTTTGTATATTAAAGAAGCCTAACTAAGAGTTTGCATCCGACACTAACTAACTCTGTCAACTTATGAGCCAAACCAATTATTCGATTTGTACTCCATGGTGAACCAACATTTCTCTGCACCTATGGAGTATAATTGGGGGTAATAATAATCCTCTCTTCAAGGGTTGTTTTATGGTTTTGAAGAGGCTGAACACACATTGATGGATTACGAAATATTCAACAGAGAATATAAATAAGTACATATTAGTTAGTTTGTTTGTTTTTTTCTGGACTAAAAAGGCTGAGAAGCAACGTAGCAGACAGGATACTAACAAAGATTATTCTTGATCTGGAAAAATTCACGCTTTCACAAGAAAAAAAAATAACAAATGGAACACAACTGCAAAGCAATATGAAAATTGCTAAAATAGAAATCACTATTCCTAATCACTATTCCTAAATCTCCCGGGAACCACTTAAATACTGAGTGATGTGCAATTGATTAAGACTGGAGACAAAATGGGAGCCAACAGAGCTATCCTACTGACCATCTCCGCCTTCTCCTTTGGGCTGATCATCCAGCAGGTGTTTGGAGATGGCAGCATCTGTGACCCTGAAGTGCTTGACATCAAGGAGGAAACTGCATTCTCAGTTCCCTGAGGGTGTTTGCCATGTTGCTAGTGTACATTTGCAAATTGGTTATCCTGCTGTTGCATCCATACCCTGTTCTGTTATCTGTGGATACAAATGGGTTCTGCCTTTGTGGAAGCTGATACACATGCTCAACTTGCTGAAAAGATCATGGCCTTCTTGGTTGATCCACCTGCTTTTGTGGCTGCTACTCCTGTGGCCACGGCCACCACAGCTACTCCTGCAGCTGCTCCTGCAGCTGCTGCTGCCCCCGGCAAGGCTGAAACGAAAGAAGCGTCAGAGGAATCAGGTGAGGATATGGGATTTGGTCTCTTTGACTGATCACCAACAAAGCAACCAACTCAGTCAACTTTATTCATGAGGCAAGGAAATAAAGGCTTACTTCTGTTTAAAAAAAAATGAAGTATAGATGTGTTAGTAGTACAGGGCAATAAATGAGAATAATTAGATGACATGTTTAGAAACAGACAAAACAAAACAAAGATCCTCTGAGGAAAAGTAAGTGGACAATCGCTTAAAGTAGAGAGTTGAAGAAAGAGAAGTGGAAGATTTTATTAACAATTCTGGCAGGGCAAGAACACAGAGAACCTTGGCAGAGTGGTTAAAAGGGAATTTTGGGGGGGCATCTGGGTACCTCAGTCAGTTAAGCATCTGACTCTTGATTTTGGCTCAGGTCATGATCTCAAAGTTGTGAGATACAGCCAGTCCCATGTTGGGCTCTGTGCTGGGCATGGAGCCAGCTTAAGATTCTCTCTCTCTCCTTCTCCCTCTGCCCCTCCCCCACTGCTCTATTTTTTTTTAAAGTATTTTTTTCCCTTGAGGAAATAACCCTTCCTTCATAGTTGTGTAAAAAGCTGCAAATTTTTTCATTAAAATAGAAATATTCTCAAAAGTTAGATAATCAGAAAATATTAGCTACCTAAAACAAGGTTCTTATTTCTGGGAGAGTTTATTTTAAATACTAAAAATGTTAAGAGTATATCTGTTTAAAGAATAAGTAAAAGAGGTAGTTCAAAGTCACATGCTGTGGAGAGAGATTTTATATTCTTTCTTTACTACTTATAAGAAAAAAAAATATGAATGTTCCCAAGATGATAAGAAAAGTTTCCCATTGGGAAACGAGAGAAGAAGCTTTGTTAAGTTGTTTCTTCTACAGAAAATTGAAAGGGCAGAAGTTGAGTTGCTATTGAGTTTTTTTCACTAAAATTTGACTGTGACCCATCCCTCTGTCCTGGCCCTGGGTCAAGAATTAAAGATCAGATAGAATCCTCATAGTCTCTGTTAATTGAGGTCCAGAAATCATTCAAGTAAAAAAATCAAGAAAACAATGAAATTGTATTTGTGTTTTTTTAAAAAAGATTTTATTTATTTATTTGACAGAGAGAGAGAGAGATCACAAGTAGGCAGAGAGAGAGGGGGAAGCAGGCTCCCTGCTGAGCAGAGAGCCCGATGTGGGGCTCCATCCCAGGACCCCGGGATTATGACCTGAGCTGAAGACAGAGGCCTTAACTCACTGAGCCACCCAGGCACCCCTCATTTGTGTTTTGTGGGCAATTGCTCTGTCAAAGGGTGCCAGGTCAAGAGTGGAAGCAACGATAGCAGTAAAATTTTGACCTAATTCATGGGGAAAATAATAAGAATGTAAGATAAAGAGATGATTGCTTGAATAAAAACATTTAACATTTATTAAAATCTTATTATATGCAAGGATAGTCTAAGTGAATTACAAATAATTTGGACAAGGTTGTACGCATTTAACAAAACGGAGATTGGAACCCTTGCTGTCTGATTCCAGACATGTCCCACTAACCACTGAACTGAACTGTTTCTAAACGTAGAATGGATTGAAAGAGCTTTTTTTTTTTCTTTTAAAGAGACGCTATTAAAAAAATAAACAAAATTTTATGATTAGAAATTGGAACTAAAAAAGCCTAGTGACTTTGGCAAATTAGTGCCTTATGAGTATAAGAGATATTTGTTTCAATTGTGATATCTATTGTTTGATATTCCAGCAGCCTTCTCTCAACTATTTAACTTTTAAATTTCTCTAATTCTCAGTCATATCATCTGTAAAACTGGAATGATAAAACACCTATTTTGTTGAGATTAGTTTGTGTGTGTGTATAGGTGCGTGTTGAATATTAGCTCGTAGTACACATGCGTGTGGCATGTGATGCATCTGCCGTTTGGTGATTCAAAGCCTGGATAGTAGAATAAATTTTTTTTTTAAGATTTTATTTATTTATTTGACAGAGAGAGATCACAAGTAGAGAGAGAGGCAGGCAGAGAGAGAGAGGAAGGGAAGCAGGCTCCCTAGTGAGCAGAGAGCCCGATGTGGGACTCGATCCCAGGACCCCAAGATCATGACCTGAGCCGAAGGCAGCGGCTTAACCCACTGAGCCACCCAGGCGCCCCATGGATAGTAGAATAAATTATGGCATTATTTTAGAATATACAAAATGGAGAAAGAAAATGTATTGGAGAAGAAGTTGTTGAGAATTTCACAGGCATAATAAATTATTTATTATTTCATTTGTTTAATTGTGAACAAATTCTTCCTCATGAGAGAGGAAAAAAATAAGGAAACACATAAAACAAAAAGCAAGAAATTAATGAAAGTAGAATTCAAACAATCATTTTAAAGCACATTCCAGTTTCTCTTTTACCCTGATAAAGCTGGGACCTGGAAAGTATGGGACATATTATAAAATAGACTTTGTTGATATTGGTATTGATATCAATACCAATATTGATTGGTGTAAAGAATAAATCTCATAAAGTAAAAACAAGGCGTGCCAGGGTGACTCAGTCCTTAAGCATCTGCCTTTGGCTCAGGTCATGATCCCAGGGTCCTGGGATCAAGCCCTGCATCGGGCTCTCTACTCAGCCAGAAGCCTGCTTCTCTCTCTCCCACTCCGCCTGCTTGTGTTCCCTCTCTCGTTGTGTCTCTGTCAAATAAATAAATAAAATCTTAAAAAGAAATATTATTTCTTATTACTGTTACAACAAATGACACGAATTTATAGGTTTAAAACCACACAAATTTATTATCTTGTAGTTCGGGAGGTCAGAAGTCTAAAATAGTTTCACAAGGCTGCTTCCTTCTGGAGGCCCTAAGAGAGAATCTGTTTTGTTGCCTTTTTAATCCTAAAGGTCACCTACATTCCTTGTTCACTGATACTTCTTCCATATTCAAAGCCAACACTGTGGCAACTTCGAATGTCCCTTTCTCTATCTGTCCCTCTGCTTCCAGCGTCACATTGTCTTCTGTGTGTTTAAGACTCTTTAGCTTCTTTCTTACAAGGATCCTTGTGATTATAATGGGCTCACTCGGATAATCTAGGATAATCTTCCCATCTCAAGATCCTCAATCAAGTCCCTTTTGCCAGATATGGTTATGTATTCACATCCCCAAACATTATCAAGGGGTCATTATGCAGCTTACCACAACAGGGGACTAAAAGTTTTAGTATACATGTGATATATGTAAATAAATAAATAAAGTTAGATCTATTGTGCTTGCTACATGAAGGGAAAAGCTCTTCAGAGAATCTATGAAATTTCTTTTTTCTTTCTTTCTTTCTTTCCTTCTTTTTCTTTTTCTTTCCTAGGATCTATGAAATATCTTAAAATGAGAGAAGTTATGTAAGGATATATATATATATGGTGTTTGGGAGCCTTAAGGAATTTTTGATAATTTGTAAACTGAGCAGGTGGCTGGTACAATCACGTTATATGAAGTAACTGTTAGATCAGTTTATCTGTGAACTTAGTCTTAGAGTGAAGACTGACTGAGCAAATACTACATCTATTTGAATTTAGATATTCTGTGCTATACATCATGGTTGGGTTTCTTAAATATATCTCTTTTATTAGTCATAGTATAGTCCATTTTGTATATGGGGCTTCTGTTTTAATCATCAGCACACTGCCTCCAAGAATTCTTCAGCCTAAGGAAACGGATGAATTGTTATCTTCTTAGGATGTGATCTGTTCAAATTTATACTACTGTTTGATGGGTCTTGATTATTTGTTGAATTTTTAAATGCAAGCCAAAAGACAGCGAAGCAACATCTTTAAATACATCTTTAAAATACTGAGAGATCTTTCTCTGTCAACCTAGAATTCTGAACACACTGAAAATATCTTTCAAAAATTAAGAAGAAATAAAGACATTTAAAGACATAAAAGTTAAACAAATTAAATAACACCAGACTAGCTCTAAAAGAAATGTAAGAGGAAATCTTTTAGAAACAAGAAAATGGTATATAAGGTATAAAAATAAAAAAAAATTAAAACAACTTTTCCTTATTTTATAAATATCTTTGAAAGATAAATTCGGATTAAAAAAAATAGATTGGGGGGCACCTGGGTGGCTCAGTGGGTTAAAGCCTCTGCCTTCATCTCAGGTCATGATCCCAGAACCCTGGGATCATGACCCACATCGGTCTTTCTGCTCAGCAGGGAGCCTGCTTCCTCCTCTCTCCCTGCCTGCCTCTCTGACTATTTGCAATCTCTGTCTATCAAATAAATAAATAAAATCTTTAAAAAAAATAGTTTGGGACTGCTGATTTCTGATCATTCAAGCAACTTAGGAGTTGCTACTCCATCTTAACAACAAGTTGAACAAACTGAAAAATCAACAAGATTTTTAGACCTATCAAGGATCTAAACCTCTGCTTCCAAAGTTGGAGAGACAGACAGGCAGACAGGTAATAACCATTCACTAGAGCAGAAACCCACCTTTGTGGGAACCACTACTGGGGTGGAATAACCTGAAGTGTAATCAACAAGTTGCTGGAGTCTCAGAGTGGTCAAGCCTGAGAGATAAAATCTCCAGAAGGATTCTAGTTTGGGGAGGTTCTTACATTTTTGTGTGTTTAATCTCCCCTTTTTAGATCCCATGGAGATTATTTGTTTGGAGATTATTTAAAGAATAAAAAGAGGGTAAGATTAACTACTCTATGCCCACAAATTTGATAGCCTAAAAGTAATGGACCAATTCCTCAAAAGACAGAATCTGCTAAAATTCAGATGAAAAGAAATAGACAATCTGAATAGAATTTTATCCATTAAGGAAATTGAATCAATATATTAACTTTCTCAAACAGAAGACTACAGGCTTAGATGGGCTCACTGGTGAATTCCACCAAACATTTAAGAAATTATACCAGTTCTATGCAATCTCTTCCCAGAAGACAGAAGTAGAAGGATTACTTCCTAACTCATTCTATGAGGCTATCATTACCATAATACCAAAGCCACACAAAAATGTTAAAATAAATGAAATCTATAGATCCATATGTCTCATTAACATATATGCAAACATCCTTAACAAAATACTAGCAAATAGAATCCAACAATGTATAAAAAGAGTGATATACTACAAATAAGTGGGATTTATTCCAGGTATGCAAGGTTGGTTCAATATTTTGAAAATCAAATATATAATCTATTACCTCCACAGAAGAAAAATCATACATAAAATGCAGAAGAGACACTGGACAAAATAGAACACTCACCTATGATAAAAACTTTCAGTAAATTTGGAATAGAGGGCAACTTCCTTAATTTGATAATGAACATCAGTGAAAAATCACACCTAGTATCATACTTAATATTTTAAAACTGAAAGTTTGTGTGTTAACATTAGGAATAAGACAAAGATATTTTCACTTCCCTGGGCTTTTCAACGTTGTACTAGAAGCCCTAGCTAATGTAATAAGATAAGAAAAGGGAAAAAGAGGGGCCCCTGGGGAGTCAGTCAGTTAAACGTCTGCCTGCAGCTCAGGTCATGATCCCAGGATCCTGGAATCAAGCCCCACATCAGGCTTCATGCTCAGCACGGAGTCTGGTTCTCTCTCTGTTTGCCCCTCCCCCCTGCTCATATTTTCTTTCTCTCTCTCTCAAATAGAGAAAATGTTTAAAAGAAAAGAGTTTTTAAAAAAGGGTAAAAGAAAAGGTATATATATATATATATATATATATATATATATATATATATATACTGTGAAGGCAGAACTAAAATTGTGTTTGTTGGCAAAGGACATGATCATCTATAAGAAAATCTGAAAGAATCCCATAAAAACCCTATGGATCTAATAAGAAATCATAGCAAATTTGCACTATATAACGTTAATATTCAAAAGCCAATCACTTATCTACATACCATCAGTGAGCAACTATAATTTGAATTTAAAAACAGTATTATTTACATTAGTACTCCCCCCCTCCAAATAAAATACTTAGGTACAAATCTGACAAAATATGTACAAGATCTTCTATGAGGATAACTACAAAACTGGTAAATAATGGGAAAGGATAGAACATTTATCCTTCCTTTTCAGTATGAATACAACTCAGGATAACCAGAAGTCACTAAGAATTCTTTCTGGCTGTAAAATTTGCAACTAATAAAGAAGGAGTAACAGAATTAAATGTTATTATTATACTATTTTTAATGAACTAATAATATAATTAGTATAACTCTCTCCTCTTAAACAACTTTGGGTTTCTGTTACTTACTAGGCGCTATTCAATTTGATGGATAATATACAAATACTTTTTTTAGGGATCATAGTTTGTGTCAGGCAACATTTATTTTTTAACAGAGACTTATTTATTACAGAGACTTGTAATAGGAGAGACCAATCATCCATACCTAACCTGGCTTAGGCTCAAGAAGACATTTTTGATAAATTGTCATTACTCCATTAAATACACTATTAAGAACACAGTGGAAATCAGTGGAAGGGAACTTATATCCTTGGTAGCTGTATAAAGGAGAAAACAGAAAAAATATTAGACTGAAACAAAGTCTAAACTTTGACACAGAACATTAATATTCTATACTCTATTTTGGAAAACAGCCACCCAAATGTCACTTGAATGTTTGATTATGGAACATCCAGGACTTTTTAAGGCTTTTAGCTCATAGGAAAAAAAAGGGAATAAAACATCTGAAGTCAATTTTATGTTCCTCATAATTTTCTACTCTTCAATTCTATCATTCTTTAGTGATGTGGTTTCCATGTATTTTATCCCTGTTTACATATTTTTGACCACTTCACTCCATATTATGGCTCTTAGAATAGAGCAAATTACTCCAAGTGTAATCTGATCAGTGATATTTTGCTGGGGGCTATTACATGGTTTCAAGCATCCTGCATAGAGTTTTCTAGTGTTGGTATCTGGTCACAGAAATTCAAGATCTGGGCAGGCATGGGAAATGAGATCATGCAGTTCAAAGCTACTAAATTTTGGCTATTTTTTCCTATTAGATTATTTTTTAATTGAATATGTTATATTTGTCAAATGCATGGTAAATATTTTCCCAAAATTATGATTTAATCTTTGACTTGGTTTGTGATATAGTTTACCGTATCTTAAAATTACTTATAAGTAATTTTACCGTATCTTAAAATTACTTATAAGTACTTAAAATTACTTATAAAATTACTTAAAATTACTTAAAATGCTCTTTAATTTTTTAGCTTCCAAATTTCCAACCCTGATTAAAAAGAGCTGCCTGACCCCTGGATTATGCATTTATTCTCCTAAATCTTCCTTAATATCTTATTATTTTACTTTTATAGTTTTAAAGAAAAATTCTTATAAGCCTAAAATTTATTTTGCTTATGGTGTGTAAAAAAAGGTCCAAATACATAGCTCGTTTCATGAACAGCTTGAACCAGAATTATTTAATTTTTTTATTTTGCTTTTGAATTGAGAAAATAACTTTTTCATACATTAAATTTGCATATACTCTGGGCTTTATTTCTGGACTCTATCTTTACTTATGTATTTTTCCTTTTCTATGTTATTTTCAGATTATTTTTGTTATGTGAAATTATAGTATATGTTAAACAATGCCCCCTCCTCAAAATAGTTGCCTTAGTTATTATCAGAGAATTAAGTTTTCCTATACTTATGATAATTTTAAAATTTAAAAACCAGGTTAGAATTTTATTTGGGATTATGATAATTTATAAATTCATTTTGGGAATATTGACAATTTTATGATATTCAGTCTTCTTATTTAAGAAAAAGAAATACTTTTCAATTTACAGAGACTTCACATTATATCCTTCACTAAAATTCCATGGTTTCTTCCTATGCGTTCTCTGCTTTACTTGTTCATTCTTGAGCATTTTATAACTTTCATTGTTATTGTGAATTGAATATTTCCTTTTCTATTTTTTTTTAAATCTGTCTTACTGGTATAGTTTTTACACACATTTCAAAGTTTTCTCATTAATAATAATTATAGAAATATATCAATTTCTCAATAATAAATATATAACATAATACAATTATATATTTTATATATATAATTAAATATATATAAATAAAATATATATAATACAATTATATATTTTATATATATTTTATATATATTTATATATATAATATATTATATATATATATATTTTATATGTATATATATATATATATACACACACACACATATGGCTTAAGACAATGCAAATTTATTATATTAGAGTTCTGGAGGTCAAAAGTCTGAAATCTATTTTGCCAGTCTAAAATCAGTAGATTGGCAAGACTGCGTTCCTTCTGGAGGATCTAGTATGAAAACCCATTTCCTTGCCTTTTCTAATATCTAGAAGCCACCCCACTCCTTGGCCTATGGCATCCCATCACTCACTTCTTCTGTTGTCCTATATTGTCTGACCCTGACTTTCCTGCCTCACTCTTATGAAGACATGTGTGACTACATTGGGCTCACCAGCTAATCTGGGATAATTTCATCATTTCAATGTCCATTACCTTAATCACATCTGGAGAGTCCTTCCTGGATGTAAGGTAGCAGATTCACAGACTCCAGGCATTAGGAGGAGGACATCTGTGGGAGGCCATTTCTCAGCCTACCACCACATGTCTGGGTACATTACCCTCAGGACTCACCTTTTTGAACTCAGTCATGGCTGCTAGCTCAGACTCTGTGTACATCTGAGTCTGACAAGCATCTGAGTGCTGGGATCCTCATCCTGGACCAAGTTTAGCACCTGACCAGTGCCTCTGTTGCAGGAATAGGTGGGTACAAGGGAACACAGCTCACAGAGTGGTCAGAGGCCTGGATCTTGTTCTATCTGCCAAGTTCTCTCCTTGCCCCTCATGGTTCCTGATTACATGTGTCTCTTCAGCTTGTGCTCATCTGGTTTTCACACAGTTCTTTCTCCTAGGGCCTGCCAGCACTCCTGCTCCCTCGGCTAGGCTCCCACTGACTTGGAACAAGCCCTTCTTCCTTTTTCCTTCCTTCATATTGCCTGGCTTCAGAACACTCCACGCCCCTGATTTCCTGGATGAATTCCTGGTCATGTCCTTCAAGCTATCTGTTCTCTCAAGTGTAAATAGGGGAACACTATTCATTGTCACAGGTTTGCTTTGTTTCCCTGAATTAAAATGTGCCCAAAAGTCATCCTTTCTTCGCTTTTTCCAGGCTGTGACCATCTATGCCCAACTCTAAATGTTCTATGCTACTTTGAGAGTCTGCTGGTCCTAAGATCTGAGGCTCAGTCAGAGCACTGTGGCATTCACTCCATAGCTGGACCACCAGAGGAGGATGCAAGAGTCCCTAACATGAAGTTGGGGTAGTTGACTGGCAAGATGCTTTGGGCCTGTGAGTGGTATAGCCCTTTCCTTGGCATCGCCCTGCTATAAATCTTCTTAGACAACCTTCTGGGATGTAACCTTTGGTGAATGGGGCCTATTCAAGTCCTTTTTTCCAGTTGTCTCAGTTCCCACCCCTCCTCAGCAGGAAGCCAGTTGTCATCTTGTGGTTCTCCTGCCACAATGAACTTCAAGGCCCAAGTAGAGTAGATGAAATTACTCTTTAAATTAGAACCTCAAATATTTAGTAACATAAAGTTGTCTTTCCCAAGCAGGACCTGCTTGGTTGCCTAGAAGGATGATGCTCTGTTTTTTAAGCAGCAAGTAAACAAGTGGCATTTGGATATAAAAAAGAGGTTGACTATTTTTTATCCTATGTAGATCCTACTTTCTCACCCATGCAAATAAGAATGATTAGTTATTCTCTACCACTTCCACACAGTCTTAAGTCCGTTTTTCATTTTAGTTTTTTAAAATTTGTTCAAGCATTACAGAATCATTGGCTGAATATAAAGAGAGAAAATATTCACCCATGATATTACTGCCATCCCTGACAAATTAAACTATTTTTATTTGTTCCATGTTCGCTTCCAGTTTTTGTCCCCATGAACATATAATTCAAATAGTCATAATCGTAGTGTAGCTCTCATTTTGTGTTCTACATTTTCCACTTAGTATTAATTAAAAGCATTTTTTCCATGTTGCTGCAAAGTCATTATAATTATCATTTTTAATGATTATAGGAGTTCATCAAGAGGGAAGTAGATTACTTAACCTTTCTTTGTTGTGGGGCCTTTTGTGACCCTTTCAGAATTATGTTTCTCCTTCAGGGTTGCCCTTGATGTCATGTCTCTCTTCTATCCTCTGGGTGAGGTAGGGGAGGCAAGCAACGGGATGGGGAATGGGAAAAGGAGAAAAAATCGTACCAGGAGAAGCAAGCAGAAGAAGCTGAATGACACACATTCATAGTTAAGACTCCTAAAGATGAGAGCTGGAAGGAAACAGGCCTTTACCTGTTAAGTTCCTTCACTAATGGATATTTTCGAGAATGACTTTTTCACTTACATTTTGGAATGACTTTCAGTGCTTAGAGAAAAGATGGTTATAGGGAACTGATTGAGAAAACCAACTTAACCTATCAGTTTTAACTTCTCCAGCCATCAAAATTAACTCCCAAATGCTGTTCTAAATTCTAAAAATATAATTTTTATTAATCAAATATTTATGTTAGAGTTATCACAGTAACTTGAGAGTATTTCAACTGTACGTGTTTCTTAAGTTTCATAAACTCCAAGCCTATAAAATGCTCCCTAAGAGAAGGGTGCCTTGACAAAAAAATGTTTGGGAAACAGTGATGCTGCCTCTTAGATCCTTTTTTGGGATATTCACAATACCCATTCATATATACAATGTTCTTAAAAGTCTCACAGGAAGGAAAACTGCTTAACTTTGGCTGACTTGATGTTTCCTAAGGCCACAGGGCCCTTTTGTCATATGGTACCTCTACTAGCCAAAGTTTAATCGAGAAAGTGAAAATAATCTAGGTAACTTAGAGAGGATTGACCACAGAGGCATATGTTGGGAAGTGTCAGGAAAGTTGAAGGAGACAAAAAGATGCTATAATCCAGAGATTTGCAGCCATAAGAAGTACCTGTAACCTCAAAGGATGGACATGGTGTTCCCAGAAGTTTCTTATCTGCGATGCAGAACATGGTGGGATACAGCAGATAGTGGGACCACTGGGGAGATGCCAAGCTTTGCTCCTAGATGATGGAAGTGGCATGAGCTGAGTGCTGGATCTGTGGAAGGATCCTGGAGCCCACAGCTATCCTGGAGGGGTGTTATCCTGGACAAGACAAGCAGATGTCTTGTCCCCAATATCTCTGTCCCCTGGGGTCATACTCATGAATATGTCATGTTGAGTGGTGAAAGTGACTTTGTGGATGTCACCAAAATTACTAATCAGTTGATTTTATGACAGGGAGTTTATCCTGAATTGCCTGGCATTGTTCCATATAACCTTATCAACCCCTAAAAGTAGAAAACGAAGTTAGAATTGGAATCAAAGAAATTCAAAACATGAGAGGACTCAATGTGCTATTTTTAGCTTTGAAGATCTAAGGGGCCATGAGCCAAGGAATGTGAGCAGTCTCCAAAACCTGAGAATCTATGGGCTGAGAGTCAGCAAGAAAACTTCAGGGATTTCAATCCCACAACTTCATGAACCTGAATTTTCTTCTTCTTCTTCTTCTTCTTCTTCTTCTTTTTTCTTAGTTTTATTAAGAAATAATTGAAATACATCATCGTATAAGTTTAAGGCATGCAGCATGATGATTTGATTTACATGTATTATGAAATAATGACCACGATAGGTTCAGCTAACATCGATTTTTTCATATAGATCAAATAAAAAAAGGAAAAAGAAGAAAAAAATTCTCTTTGTGATGAGAACTCTTGGGGTTTATTCTCTTAATAACTTTCCTATATATGATATAGCAGTGTTAGCTATAAACATTATATTGTACTTTATATCCCTAGTACTTATTTATCTTATAACTGGAAGTTTGTAGCTTTGACCATCTTTTCCTAATTCCTTCTGTCTCCAACCTCTGTCTCTGATAACCAGATATCTGATCTAGTTTTCTGTAAGTTTTTGGGTTTTTCTGGTTTTGGTGTTTTTTGTTTGTTTGTTTGATTTTAGATTCCGCATGTAAGTGATCATACAGTGTTTATCTTTCCCTCTCTGACTGTTTCACTTAGCATAATGCCTTTTAGGTTCATCCATGTTGTCGCAAATGATACATTTTTTTCTTTTCTTATGGGTGAATAATATTCCATTGTATGGTGTGTGATGACTTCTTTGTCCATTCATGCATAGATGGACACAGGTTTTTTCCCCATGTTTTGATTATTGTAAGTGATGCTTCTATGAGCATGGATGTGCAGATGTCTTTTTGAGTTATTGTTTATGTTTCCTTTGGAAATATGTTCAGAAGTAGAATTGCTAGGTGATATGGTAACTCTATTTTTAATTTTTGAGGAACCTCCATTCTGTTTTCCATAGTTGCTTTACTAATTTGCAATCCTACTGACAGTGAGCAAGTGTTCCCTTTTCTCCACATCCATGTCCACATTTGCTATCTATTGTCTTTTTTATAATGACCATCCTAACAGGCCTTAGGTGATATCTCATTGTGGTTTTAATTTGCATTTCCCTAATGACTAGTGATGTTGAGCATCTTTTTTGTGCATCATTTGTATTTTAATATATATATATATATATATTTTTTTTTAAATATTTTATTTATTTGACAGAGAGAAATCACAACTAGGCAGAGAGGCAGGCAGAGAGAGAGGAGGAAGCAGGCTCCCTGCGGAGCAGAGAGCCCAATGTGGGGCTTGACCCCAGGACCCTGGGATCATGACCTGAGCTGAAGGCAGAGGCTTTAACCCACTGAGCCACCCAAGCGCCCCTTAATTTATATATTTTTGAGAAATGTTTGTTTAGGTCCTTTGTAGATTTTTAAATTGTTTTTGTTTCTATTTGTTTTGTTTGTTTGTTTGCTTTTAATTGAGTTCTTTATATAGTTTGCAAAATTTTCCCCCATTCTATGCATTGTTTTTTCACTTTGTGATGGTTTATTTTTCTGTGCAGAAATTTTTTAGTTTGTTTAGTTTACTTTTGATTTTGTGGCTTGTGAATTAGGTGTCATATTAAAAAATCATTACCAAGATCCATGTTAGGGAGCTTTATTCCTATGTTTTCTTCTAGGAGTTCCATGATTTCAGGTTCTATATTAACTCTTTAATCTTTCTGAGTTAATTTTTTTTTAAAGATTTTATTTATTTACTTGACAGAAAGAGATCACAAGTAGGCAGAGAGGCAGGCAGAGAGAGAGAGAGGGAAGCAGGCCCCCTTCTGAGCAGAGAGCCCGATGTGGGACTCGATCCCAGGACCCTGAGATCATAACCTGAGCTGAAGGCAGCGGCTTAACCCATTGAGCCACCCAGGCGCCCCATTTTCTGAGTTAATTTTTATGAATGGTATAAGATACAGATCTAGTTTCATTCTTTTACATGTGAATATCTGATTATTCCAACACCATTTATTGAAAGGACTGTCTTTTCTTCATTGGGTATTCTTGGCTTCCTTGTGAAATATTATTTGACCATATATGCTTGGATTTATTTCTGGGCTCTTGATTCTGCTCCATTGATCTATCTCTCTGTTTCTATGCCAGTTCTGTACTGTTTTGATGACTATAGCTTTTCAATATAGCTTGAAATCAGAAGGTGTGATGCCTCTTCTCAGGATTTCTTTGGCTATTTCGAGTCTTTCATGGTTCCATATAAATTTTAAAAGTGTTCTTTCCACTTCTATAAAAATGCTATTGGAATATTGGAGGGGATTGCATTGAATCTATAGCTGGCTTTTGGTAGTACTGACACTCTAACAATATTAATTGTTTTAATCTATGAACAGGATATTTTTTATATTTATGTATATCTTTTTCAATATCTTTCATCAGTATGTT
Source organism: Meles meles (assembly GCF_922984935.1). Lineage (NCBI taxonomy): Eukaryota > Metazoa > Chordata > Mammalia > Carnivora > Mustelidae > Meles > Meles meles. The sequence continues at coordinate 18,116,810 of NC_060070.1, forward strand.
GTTGAAAGGTCTTTTATCTTCCTGGTTAAATATATTCCCAAGTATTTTATTGTTTTTGATGCCATTGTTAGTAGTATTTTTTTTCTTCAGAAAATTCATTGTTAGTATATAGAAACCTACTGCTTTTTAAATGTCAATTTTGTATATATTTATATATTTTGTATATTCTGTATATGTCTTTTAGGTTCATTTGTTGTATAGTGTTGTTTAAGGACACTGTTTCCTTATTGATTCTCTGTCTGAATGATCTACCCATTGTTGAGAGTGGATACAAAAATCTCAAACTATTATTATGTTATTATTTATTTTTACTATTAGCTCTGTCAGTTTTTGCTTTATATATTTAGGTGCTCTAATGTTGGGTGCATAAATATTTATAATTATTGTATCTTCTTGATGTATTGGACTCTTGATTATTATATAATAACCTTCTTTGTCTCTTTTTACCATTTGTAGTTTAAAGTTGTTTTATCTAAGTGTAGGTACCATGCTTTTTTTGTGGTCATCATTACCAGTTGCTTGAAGTGTCTTTTTCCATTCCTTTACTCTTAGTCTATGTGTGCCTTTAAAGCTAAAGTTAGTCTCTTTTTGGATTGTTGGATCTTGTTTATTGCCTAATCAGACATTCTGTCTTTGAATTAAATAATTTAAACCATTTACATTTAAAATAATTATTGATGGGTAAAGACTAACTCTTGCAAGTTTAATTGATTTCTAGTTGTTTCTTTTTTTGCTGTTTGTTTTTTAACCTGCATTCTTTTATTTGTGTATGTTTAGATGTCTTTTGGTATCAGTATATTTTGACTTCTTAGCATGTTATTTTATGTAATCAATACAGGGTTTTCCCTTGTGGTTAGCATAAGGCTTACATAAAATATCTTAAACTTTAGTCCCCTTTTCAAACTGATAATTTAATTTCAATAGAATTCATAAACTTAACACTTTTATTTCACCTCCGCCTCACATTTTAGGTTATTGTTACAACAATTTAGATGTTTTTATACTATTTAACTGATAACAGATTATTATAGCAATCATTATTTTTATTACTGTTATTTTTTTTAACTTTTAAAACAGATTTGTAAGTGAATCATGCACCACTATTACCATATTGCAGACTTTATGACTACATATTTACTATTACTGGTCAGATTTGCACTACCTTTTTATGTTATTATGATGTTAATGAGCATTATTTACTTCCACTCAAAGAGCTTCTTTGGCATTTTTTGTAAGGCATTTATGGTGGTAATGAATTTTCTCAGCTTTTCTTTGTTTAGGAAAGTTTATCCCTCCTTCATTTTTTTTTTTAAAGAATTTATTTATTTATTTGACAGAGAGAGAGATAAAGTGAGAGAGGGAACATAAGCAGGGGGATTGGGGGAGGGAGAAGCAGGCTTCCTGCTAAGCAGGGAACCTGTTGTGGGGCTTAATCCCAGAACCCTGGGATCATGATCGGAGCTGAAGGCAGATGTTTAATGACTGAGCCACCCAGGCGCCCCCCCTCCTTCTTTTCTGAAGAAAGCTTCACAAGGTATAGAATTCTTGGTTGATAGTAATTTTCATTCAATATTTAGATTATTTTATCACTTTCTCTCCTGTACTGAAAAGTTCTGTTGAGAAATCTGCTGATAATCTTATCAGGGTTACTTGTATGTAACTTCTCTTTTCTCTTGCTGCTCTTAAAATTCTTTTTTTTTTTCAGTTCTTTCTAAAAATTCTAAATTTCTAAAACTTCTAAAAAATTCAGTTTTTCTAAATGTTTTACATTAATTCATTTTATTCTCACAACAAACATATGAACTATCCTAATTTTACAAATGAGGAATTAACTGACATATAGAACAGTTTTCTCCTTTTGAAAACTGGCTTTCCCTTTTCAATTTGTCACCTGTCATCTGGGTGTATCTTTAGATAGCAAAGAGTGTTTCCAAAATCAGCATAGTATGTGTACATCTGTCCTGTTCTCTCTAAACATGGATTGCTCTATACTTTTAATTTGCCTTATCTAATTTGTGCCAACATTTTCTGATATTCTTAACATTTTGTAATATTTCATTTATTCTATTTATGGTATTGCTTGTTTGTATAGTTTGTTTCCTTTTATAACTCAAACTCATCTGTAAGGGGCACCTGGGTGGCTCAGTGAGTTAAAGCCTCTGCCTCCTCAGGTCATGATCCCAGGGTCCTGGGATCGAGCCCCCCATCAGGCTCTCTGCTCAGCAGGGAACCTGCTTCACCCTCTCTCTCTGCCTGCCTCTCTGCCTACTTGTGATCTTTGTCAAATGAATAAATAAAATCTTTAAAAAAAACAAACAACTCATCTGTAAATTTATTGTGCATTCACACTGCTTTCTTTAATTTTATTTCTTTACTTATAATGAATTGCATAATAAAAAAATTAGTAAGTTCTACCATATCAAGCCATATTTTTAAAGGCTTTTGCTACAGTATTATTTATATATTTTGAAATAAAATTTGAGATAAATGATTGACAATGCCCACAATTATGTACTGCCTTTCTTTCTGGAAGCTCCTAGGATTTTCTCTCTATGCCAGGTATATCAATATTTCAATAAGATGTGATTAGCTGTGGGTTATTTTTTGTTTATTGTATAGGGTTTTCAGTAAGTTCATTCAATCAGGAAATTTCAGTCCTTCAGACTTGGAAAAACTCTTTTCTTAGTAATACTATCACCCTCCAATCTCCTTTGGTCTCTTTTTCTGAAATTCTTATTAGTCTAATGCTTGCTATCTTGAATAAATTCTTTTCTTTCTATCTTTTTTTTTTCTTTCTCTTGCCTTTGTTATACTTGCTGGCAGTTTGAAAACTCTGGTTTATGCTTCATTTCAAATATACACGGGGTGAAAATCACTTGTCTAGTTAGCAATGGGGAGATAACTGGGTGTTTACATGATCCTTACACAGGTATTCAAACATAAGTCTCACTTTCAATTACTCTGTTTCACCTCATATTGCTAGATTTCTGGCATATTTGGGAAGACTCTCCAGGATGAAGCATCCGGCAGCTCATTCAATTCTTCAGGGACACTGAAGTTTGCCTTCCCATTTTTTTCTGATGAGTTGTTTATAATTATTTAATTAATTTTCCTTCATTATATATTGTATTTTGGATTTACAAATGTTTCCTCATTTTGTTGATGATGGGGTTAATATTCCTATTTCTCAGTTTCTTTGAAATTTTTGACTGATTTTTAAATCAAGATTGTCAAAATTAATAAAGATGCACCACTTTCAGTTGACTATTTTTTCTCTTTTTTTATCCCCAGACTTGGTACATGTTATTCTTTCTTCAGGGAAAGACTTATCTTACAGTGCCTTTTGCTTTTCTGTCATAACAAGGATCACTCTCAATGGTTATTATCTAAATGCTTGTCTGAACACCAGCTTGTAGACCCTATGAGAACAAAACCATGCTATGTTTTATGGTTGTCTCCACTAGCACAGTGTCACGCAATAAATATATGTTGAAAGGATAAATGTGGTGGGTTTTGTTTTTTTTTTTTTTTGGTTTTTTGGTTTGTTTGTTTTGTTTTTGTGACCCTCTCCTTCATCCCCACATGGACCAGTAGAAGTGGAGAGGAGCAAGGTTGATGATTCTGGGCAGACTTTCTGTCATGTCTTGGATTCACACTCCAGAAAGACAGCATAAGAGCCAATTAGCCATGCATCTATGCATATGGCTGTCACCATATGCCTTAGCAGAAAGCCACCAGACACAAATACACCATCATTTCTTCCTGGAATTACAGCAGTGTTCATGCATCTGTTATTGCTCATGTATTAAATTATTGTTTATTACTATTTTGTAGAATGCTATAATTAACCCTCTAGAAGATCCTCATATGTATTATATATTTTGGAAATTGTATCTATTTACATTTATCCATTCTTTCATTATCTTATGTTAGTTGTCAACCTCTAAATATTTTCTGGTTTTGCTTGTTTAAATTCTCCTTTCCTTCCTCAGAAAACTTTTTCCCCCTTATTCACATTCCTGGAATATTTATTTTATCTTGTGTAAGAATTCTTCATTTCCTTCAATAAATCAGAGGATAGAGATATTTCCTAAGTGTCTTCCCCTTTTTACCTAGTCAGGCCAGCCTCCATCTCTAATATTTGGAATAGAGAATATCCTTAGCAGGAAGATAAATATAATGTGTCTTCTAGTTTCCAGGAACAGTTCCACCTGTGCCCATATGAGACTTGCTGACTGTGACTATCCATAGAGGATATATGGCCATGTGAGTACAAAGGTGTTAAGCCTTTTAGGCTTTCTCTCCCTGTCTCCCCACCCTTTCTTAAAGTATTAATGAACGTATGTCTCTGTTGCAAGTCTTGTGTTCATCCGCAAATACAATAGCATGTACAACCTTGCAGATCTGTACCAGCAAATCTGAAAAATCCTCTCTCACATCTAACAGTCTCATTTGGTTGTGCCTACTTACCAGGGGATTCTAGCAGGGCACCTTTTCCTTCTACGAAATAAGGTCTCAAAACTGTAAAAGCACTCACCTTGCCACCTCTCTTAGTTGAACTCAAACAGCTTTAAATTATCTGATTATTTTCACCCTTTGAAAGCTGAGTCTGAACAATAGAAGGATTTACAATGGCCGTCTGCTGCTATTTCTTAGTCCTGTACCTTTAAAAATGAGGTTGTAACTCACAAGGATGCATGGATTTCCCCTTTGGCACATTCATCCACTACAAGTCATCACTGAGTGAGGGTATGGACAGGTGCTCTCCTCAACAATTTTCAACCTGCTGTTAGAGGGCTCACCCATTGGCTTCTAAATAGACCCAGAGATGATTAAAGATTTATTCTTTATAGCATTCTCTTCTTATTTATCCCAGACGAACTACAAATGAGTTGACAGAAAGAAAAAAGCTGGATTAGTAAAATAAACAAGTCCTGTGTGTGTGTCTGTGTGTGTGTGTGTGTGTGTGTGCACATGCACATAAGGAAATCACTCTGTTTGCCCCAAATCATAATCCTTTTGTTATCTAAAGAATGCAAAGAATGTATAAATAAATATTTATTCTCACACATTCTACAAATGAGAGACCTGATCAACAAGGAGGATAAACCATCTGCATCTTGTATACCACCTTCAGATAAGGAAACGTATTTGTCCTTCCTCTTTGGGGCCTTTGCCCTTCATGGTCATTAACCAAACTGGTGCTGATGCATCAAAGGGAAGCAAAGAAGCCCCAAGTGCCAAGTGCCACCTTCTTTGCTTTGAGCCAATTGTCAATGGGAACAGGGTTATAAAGGAAAAAATATCTTCCTGACCCCTACAGTGTTGAGCTTATTTCTGAAGCATGAAATCTGATTACTCTGATTTTTCCAAGTAGAATCACCTATAGAATTTGTAAAAAAAAAAAAAAAAGAGTTGAGTTATTTTTCTGTTTAAGAAGCCACACAAGATTTTTAAAGCTACAAATTTCACAAGACAATTCTCTGCTGGGTGGTACAGAATTTTTTTTTTCTACCTGCTCTGTTTGCTGTTGCCTGTGTTGACTTACTTTGCTCTTACAATATTGATCTGCATAAGCTCTCTTTTCTAAGCATTATCTTGGCAGCCAGATTAGAAAGTGTGTATGTATAAGAAATGCGGACCAACATTTTGGACAACAAACTTTATACTTCTTGTCTTATTATCAACAATATTATATTAGGGATATGAAAAATGGGTCTTAAAAAGGTATACTCTTCTTTTCCATGAAATGTATGTATATAAATGGCTTTGAAAATTTTAAAGGACTGTAAAAGTAGTCTGGGCTTGCTGGAATATGTTTGGTGACTCCTAAGGGTTAGTGCCTCCAGTCGGTGTTAAGTATTGTTTGTATCAAATGTACAATTGTCTTTAACTGAGTGATTTGGAATTGCATGTTGGGATCCTAACAAAACCTCATTGTATGGGTAAACTCTTTCACCAGAAAAGGTATGTATAGGTATTACAATAAACTCTTCCACAACCATCCCACCCAGGTGCTTATCTAAGTTTCTCTCTGAATTCTTCCTAAGAGAGGAAGCCTATTACTTTTTTGAGGGAAGCAGCAATATTACTCCTATATTATCAGTCATTATTATGTTCTTTCATCTATTAAGACACATCTGCTTCATTTCCACTTATTACTCCTGCTTCAAACCCTACGAAATTATAAGTAACAAACTTCTCCTTCTCACATAGTATATTATTATATGCTCAGGACTGGAACAACTATTTTTCATATTTTATTTGCTTAGCATGTTACAACTTTTATAATACATTAATGTAGGGGCACCTGGGTGGCTCAGTGGTTTAAGCCTCTGCCTTCGGCTCAGGTCATGGTCTCGGGGTCCTGGGATCGAGACCCGCATCGGGCTCTCTGCTCAGTGAGGAGCCTGTTTCTCCCTCTCTCTCTGCCTGCCTCTCTGCCTACTTGTGACCTCTCTCTCTGTCAAATACATAAATAAAATATTAAAAAATACATTAATGTAAAATGATTTTGTTGTAACAAAACAAAAAAATGTTGTAACAACAACTTTAGGAAGGGGATGGTATTAGTATAGCAGTTTTATAGGTAAGTAAACTGCACTTTAAAGGAACAAAATGACTAGCCCAAAACTGTTCAACTCTCATCAAGCAAAAAGTGTTTGAGCTGAATCTTTCTGACTCCACTTCTAGAGCTCTGTTTAATCTGTAACACTGAAGAGTTTCTGGATTCTTCACTAGTTTTGTCCTGGGTGATATTTACCACTCTCAACTTCAAATTACATAACTTACAAAATCACTTAGGTGAATGGTGTCTAGTGTAGAATTTAGTGAGCTGATCACTACTGTGCCTAAACTGAGAAAGACACTGTTAACCAGCCCAAGGTCACATTGCCTTCCTTGGACTCCCCTTATGTTGTTGACTCATGCTGAACCTATAATTAACTTAGAGCTTGCTGTCATGAGATCACTAATAATTCATGACTCCTTTCTGCTGAACATGTACAATTAATTTGAAATATAAACTGTCTTCAAATAGTTTTCATTTATTCTCCTAGTATTTCTAGATTTTTTTTTTTAAACTGGGTTCTGTTTTGAGTTTATGGTACAACTGAAATAACAAGCTTTTTGTTTGACATCTAACAGAGCATTTCCAATGGATAACAAATTTATCTCCCCTTCTCATATTTAGTGTTTATTCTCAACCAGAGCTCAATGGCAAGGACAAATGATGTCTTTTATTTTATCAAAAACTTTCAGTACCTTATGTTGAAAAAAAAAAGTTAGAAATTTTAGTTACTTTAAGTACCCAGTGATAGAGATATATTTGGTTAGTAGTGGCTTCTATCTATTCTGCTTATACAGAGAATTTTATAATAAATTTAAATAAATAAATTTAAATAAATCTTTTAAATAAATAAATAAATATAATAAATTTAAATAAAAAATTAAATAAATAAATGAGATAACTATGAATAAATATAAATTATAATTAAGGCTGCATCAAGTTGTAATGTATAAAAATAAATGTCTTACACTCAAGAGAATTTATTATTGGATTCACATCTTTAAAGGCAATCTGAATTATCTGGAAGGAACTCAATACTTGGTTTCAAAGCTAATAAGTAATATGAGATAGCTATGGTAAAAAAGCAAACATGTTTTTCATTAACTGGACTATTTTTATGCTGTCTTTTTTATTTAATTTTTCTCCTATTTCTTATTAAAATTATTTTTCAAAAGTCAAGTTTTAGCCCTGCTAAGGGAGATTGGCTTGGGGAAATATGGTCTGAGTTGGATGAGCACACTTCCAAAGTCTGATCTCGGCAGACTGTGGGAAATAGAAATGAGCAAGTAATAGCGGAACCAAAAATCAAGGGAGAGTTGAGGCCATTTGGGCAATGATCTGTTTCCACTTGAACAATCCCCTCTCAGAAGATTTCTTAAAAGCCGAGGAAGTCATTGTGTTAGCTTCACGAAAGAAGGGCATTTTCTATGTGAAATTAAATCACAGAGATACACCTTTAAGAAATTAGTGTCATTCTTGAATCATAGCTGTGATTTAGAATCGAATCTGAATTGACGTTTTTACCATTTTATTTCACGTATTTTATTTTTTGAAAGATTTTATTTATTTATTTGTCAGAGAGAGAGAGAGAGTGCACACAAGCAGGGGTAGCAGGAGGCAAAGTAGAAGCAGGCTCCCCACTGAGCAAGAAGTTCAATGTGGGACTTAATCCCAGAACCCTAGGATCATGACTTGAGCAGAAGGCAGACGCTAACTGACTGAGCCACCAGGCATCCCAATTTTTTGCCCCATTTTGTAGTTCCTTAGTTTGATTTCCTAGGGCCTGCTATGGTGAACCCCTCATAATAATGGATTCTGAGCCTAATTTTCCTTCTGAGCAGTGGTCATCACTTGCTAATTTAATTTTAGTGTCAGGGGTCTTTGTGTGGGTATGCCTTCTCTATGCAAGCTCTAGGTAAGCTCTAAAGTGTGCAGATTTCTTCTCTTTTTTAAACCTCTCTTAAAAAGCTCAATGGATAGGCAGCATACAAGAAGAACAAAGTATCCAGTGTAAAGTGTGAATCCTAAATAGGGGATTAACCCTGACAAATATTGACTGGGGTTGTGCAGAAGTTTTGGCAACCCCCAAAAGTTTGTTGATCAGTAACTTTCCCCTATTGGTTTCACTAATTATCAGAGTGGGAAGGTTCTCTATGCCAACAGGGAACACGGACCGGGCATATGGAATACATCAAGATGTTTGAAAGCAGCCTTTGCCCAAAATTCAGAAGATACTGTCAAATAGGTGGCCAGTGCTTTTACTTTGCCACTCCAGAGTGACAGGAAGATTCTAGTCCAGCAGCAGACGCACCAGTGATATCTCCATTGTATTTCTTGCAACAACTAACATCCCAGTGGAAAACTTGACATATCAACCATGCGATGAATCATCCTAAACCTGAAATGTCATATCTCCAGAAAAGCTAAATACCATTTAATTCTCTACTGGACCATTCATCAATTCTTAGTCATTGTCATTGAGAGATTAGGTTCTACAGAATAGAAGATGTGAAATCATTTTAAAATGTATAAAGTAACTTACATCAGCAAAACTATCGTTATAAAGAAGATCATTCAGCTGGAATAGTCGGTTTTCTTTCAAGGTTGTGGCATGAAACTCATGCAAATATACATGTTGGATTGCTTACCGAGGCAAACTGTGATAGCTGAGAACTTTATGAATTGGCATCATTTTTGTTTGTTTGTTTGTTGGTCTATTTTGTAGAATTTTCAGTAGCAACAATAGCTTATTTTCATATATTTAGCAAGAATGCGTTTCTCAACCAAAGATACTGCAGGCAGAATAAATTGTAATTTCAAAAATGAGGTGGTAAGCTTCAGAGTAACCATCCATTAGATCAAGCATGAATTTTAGATGTCATGACTTTTAACTCCTTCCTTTCTTAGGTAAGTAAATCACCACAACATTTTGAAATGACTATTCAAACTTTGGAACATGAGTAGAAAAACTAGAACTTAAGTTCTCCTAATTATTCATGTGTAGATTTGAAACCTCAAGTGGAAATGTCAGATACTGTGGTGGCATCTATATAGCAAATTGGTTTAAGAGCATGGGTTTTGGAACCAGGCAGACTTGCTTTTGAATATTGTCCTTGCCACTTACTAGACAGATTATCTGGTAAGTTCCTTACACTCTGCAAGCCACAGTTTCTTCACATCTGTATATTTTATAGATATAGAAATAATAATAGCCATCCTAGGGTGATATTTCAAGACATGAAGGAGACTGACTCAATAGTACTTAGCTTTAGTTCATTTCTTTCACTTTACTTCTTTTCCTGTTCCCAAGGCAAATATATTTCATAAATAAACACAATCCACATCCCAAGTTAACAATATGTTTCAGAGGTAAGTTTAATATTTATTTATTTATTTATTTATTTTCTAGATTTTTTTTCCATTTTATTTATTTTTTCAGCGTAACAGTATTCATTCTTTTTGCACAACACCCAGTGCTCCATGCAAAATGTGCCCTCCCCATTACCCACCACCTGTTCCCCCAACCTCCCACCCCTGACCCTTCAAAACCCTCAGGTTGCCCCGACCTCCCACCCCTGACCCTTCAAAACCCTCAGGTTGTTTTTCAGAGTCCATAGTCTCTTATGGTTCGCCTCCCCTCCCCAATGTCCATATTTATTGACTCTTTCAACAATTATTTAGTGTTCATAGAGATTGTGATCTGAGATGGAAAAGAAAATAATTAGCTCTCAAAAAACGGGCTCCAAATGTAGCACAGAAATTTCCCACCCTGACAACATACAGTATAAAGTCAGAGCTAAAAGCATTTCTGAATGTATGTGAAGCTTGGCTCGGCTACTCACCAGCGGTGTAATCTCAAGTAATCACTCAGCTGCTCTGGACCTTAGGTGTGTTGACAGCAAGACTGTAAACAGTGCCCACAAGGTTGTGAGGCCACAATCATTGTTATATGCAACTTGCATGTAATAAGCACAAATGCTTACTATAAATACTTGTATACTTACTACACATATCATTCTGTATATTCTACGTATATTTACCATGCAAAACAAGTGTACAAGTACTATAAAAGCATATTTGCTAGGCAATACTTTATAACCAATAAATATTTACTCTTAATAATGTTATTTAATGGGGATTGAAGTGTGACTATGTGTATATAAGAGGGTGTGTATAAGTGTGTGATATGTGTAGGTAGATTATACCAGCCATCTGAGTGCTGAGAATAGGCGTCTTTTGCAATGACTTCACAGTATTTAGGTAACCTCAAAGCACCCCAAAGAAAGCATACCTTAGTAAGCAGTAGCACAAGATCAGAAGTAAATCTAGGAGGTGGTAGAGACGTATGAGAAGAGATTAATAATCAGGACTGGGGAATAGGGGTGGAATGGTAATGTTAGACAAAATAAATAAAAGTAAATAAACAAAAAATTGTATTTTGACAATACAATTTATTTTAAAATTTTTAATTAATTTAAACAGTGTAGAGATAGGCGTATGTCACTTGTCATTCATTTGGCTTTTCTCTCATTGAACAGATATTTATGGAGGGCAGGATTATGAGGATGATGTCATACAAAAGGCAGATGTGGCTCCTGTTTTTATGAAGCTTACAGTCTAGTGGGAGTGGTACTTCTTAGCTCTCACCCCCAAATCATACATTCTCTCCTCAGAACTTTTGCTCTATACTCACATGCTTTCCCAAAAAGAGAGAAAGGAAAAGAGACATTTCATATACGTGTAGGAGTAACATTTATGATTAGGTTGAATTTTCTTAAATTTGGTGTCTAATATCAGCCACTAATTTTATTCCACTGAATACTATTTCATAGGCATTTAAAATTAGAGAAATAGAAACATTTAAAATGAAATATACTTACTCATGGTTTAGTTTAATGCCCTAATGCAAACTTTTCTTTTGGCAGTGTTGATCAAAATGCCTTTTCATATTGTCTCTGAGAAAGTTCTTTTTTTTTTTTTTGGTCTCTGAGAAAGTTCTATATGAAGATTTTACAAATGAGTTTTAATGTGCTTTATTATGAAGGTAACAGAAGGATTTTCATGGGTGTGAATTTACTTATGAAAAAAGTATTTTGCAGTAATAAAATGAGATATTAGTGTAAATTTACTCTCCTATAGGACAATTACACAGTTGTAGTTTGTGGTTGTTGATATTTATGGAAGTCACTAATATAAACATTGGAGGAGAAAATAATCACTTTAAATAAGGCATTATAATGAGAATTATGATCAGTATGTATCAAAAAATTGCTTCTAGAAAGTTTTATTGGAGCTAGAAATTTTGATTATCAAAGTTGCCCAATTACAAAGTAAGTATAAAATTCAGAGAATAAAAAGTGTTTTATCTATATATATTTCCTTTTATTTCAAATATCCTTCTCCCTTTATATTCCCAAGATAGTGACAAAAATCACGTCATGTTAAAAAATATCTTTAATACAGGAAAATTTAATCTTAGATTTTCAATGCACCTGTGTTTTACAAGGGAGCCAAAGACTATATTTGTGTTTCATGTCTGAAAACCTTTCTTTTGCATTTCCTAGTAAAAATTAAAAATATTTCCTCTAAATATATTCTAATTAAATTGCACTAAACAATGTTATTTATTAATTGTATCGTAAAAGCTTACACACACAGAAAATTCATTTTTGTCAATAAAAATAAGCAGTTTGCAGTTAAATAGATTTAGTTTCAAATTGCTGCTTCTTCAGGTACTACTGCTTTGACCTTGGGAAAATTACTAAATCTGAGAGTTATTTTCCTCAATTTAAAATGGATTGTTATTTAATAATATTATTTGATGTTTAAGCCATCGGAAGTATGATTTAAAAGCTTAGTAAAGTGCCTTGTACACAAAACAAGGCTAAGTAAATGGCAGTCATTGGCTCTTAACGTTTATTGTCAATAACATATTTATAGATCTCCAAGTCCATTTATCTAGAAAAACTGTGAGTAAAGGAAAATTCTGAATATATACTAATCAGTCAACATGAGTTCCTTGTTCAATGTGGCGTTTGGTTAGTAACAACTCTGATGAAGCTTATCATTCATTATCTTCAACTGATCAACTGTGAACAGGTAAAGAAAATGGAAAATGCAGGACACCTAAAAACTAAGAAAATATAATATTATAATATGGAAAGGTAGAATTGGAAGAGGATAATTCACTGATGATAACATCAATAGCGTTTCATTAAAAATTGCAATCTATGCTTTGCCACATGCTTTGATTGAGAGCAGTAAGTGGAACGTTTCATTCCTTTTCAATTTCCCATTTATCTTGGAGACCCGGTGTCTGTCTGTACCTCTCAAAAAACTGGACAGTGTCTCTTCTCTTGTTTTGGTACTAATATTGGAGACAGAATACTGTTTTCCTGGGCACCTTCTTTCTTTTCCATCATGCTTCTTTTTTTTTTTTTTTTTTTTACCACTTCTAATAACAAAATGCCTAAAAAATAAATGGCAATGAATAGATAGTTAGAATTTGGGAAGACTATTTGGGTCACACAGCTATGCATGACAGGCCAGGATGAAAGTTTATTTTCAACGAACAAAAACAGAAAATTAATAAAAATTAGTAATTTATGCAAAACTCTATCACTGCCAGTAATACACATTTTGCTTAAAGTTGTGGCCAAAATAATAGAACACAAAGAGAAATGAGAAAAGTCACAAGTATTAGAAAGGAGAAAAATTTAAATTATGAACCGATAATAGGGTTATAAAATTAGAAAGTCCTACTGCAGAACTGTCTAATAGAACTTTCTGCAATGACAGAAAGATCCAGCAAGTGCCTGTCCAAAGCAATAGCTATTAACCACATGTTGTTACTAAGCATTTGAAATGTGGCAAGTGTGACCAAGGAAATGAATATTTAATTTAATTTAATATTAATTAATTTAAATTTAAATTAGCAAATATGGCAAGTGGCTACTATATTGAACACAGCAGCCTGAGGGAATCACTTACAATTCCGAATTAAAAGGGACATGAAACCAAATGGTAGATACAATATCAGTATTTTTTAAATGACTTTTTCCATACACTATCATTAAGCAATTGAAATTATAATTGGAAAATTCTTTCAATTCATTATTGCATTAAAATATCCAAAACCTATCTATTATAAACTGAATAAAATGAATAATTTTCTTAGAACTATCAAAAATTTAGAAACTTAGCTGAGAGTTCTGAGGATGAGATTTGAATAAATGAAGAGAAATGTGTATCTGGATAAGAAAACTAGTTATTGTAAAAATGCCAGTTCCTGCTAAATTAATTTATGGGTTTAGGATAATGTTAGTCAAAACTGCAGTGGGATCTTTCTTGATTTTAATTAAATTATTTAAAGTTGATTTAGTGTAGACTTGTACCTTGTGCTACCTCGTGCCTTTCTCTAGAGGAAGATAATAGGACATTTTGAATTCAAGCCTTGCCTTATGACTGAATTTGGCCAATTAAGTACAGGAACAGAGGGCATGCTAAGAGCCAACTGTGTGTCTTTTCCATCAGCCCATGAATCTGCGATGTTCCCGTGAAAACATCCAGAAGAGCCCACCCAGACAGACATGACGGGTAGCAAGAAGTAAAGCTTGGCTGGTAAGCCTCTGAGATAAAGACATATGTATCAATATTTCCTTTGTCTTTCATCCATTGTAGCTCATATTAAAATGCATTCTAAAACTAAAAATACTATACCAATCTGGTATTGGCATCAGATTCAAAAGACTGGTTATAGGAACAGGATGTAGACCTTAATCAGATGACGGAATGAATAGAAAAGGAATACTTTATCAGGTACATAGTATTTAATATGAGGAATTTGGGGAAATGTATCAATATCAATATATCAATGCAAAAGGAAAGCTTTCAAAATAAGGCTACCTAAAAATACCTTAACTAGATAAAAATAAAATAGCTAAAATTAAGAGAACCATGACATTTAAGGAAAATGTTTCCTGTAAATAATAAGCTAGACTTAATTTCCTTTGTGTCTAGATAGATGGATAAATTAGATGAATAGATAGGTGAATAATTTATTTCATTTATGTCAGTAAGAGAACACATTTTAAAAAAATTAGAAGGTAATATGAACAATTTGTAGAAATTAAGTATATGGAATTTATAATATTTTATTAATAATAAGAATCATAAACAAGTATTTCTTTTCAATATTTCAAAAGGGGCAAGATTTTATTTTGCAGATAATACTCAAGACTGAAGATGGTTTATTGAATGAAGCATTCCCGTACAGTCATGGTAGAAGTGTGAATTGGTATAAACTTTCTAAAAAGAAATTTTTCATTATATATTAAGAATCACAAATGTATTGATATTATTTGCAACACTCCACTTTTAGAAATCTACCTAAAGAAAATACTCATAATATAGAAAAAAAATGTATATACAGGATTTTGACAGAATCTTTTTTACAGTAAAGAGTAAATGAGAAATAACTGAAATATATAATAATGGAGTGTGTATATGGCATCATTACCATTTCAGATAATATAAGTCATTTACTAAGACCAAGGTTTTAAAAAATTCTTAAAATCTTAGGAAATTGTTTGTCATGAAATATATGATGAAAAAAGCTTTAATAATTTTCTATCATCTGAATTGGGGGAAACATACATATATAGAGAAAGAAAACAACTGGATTAAAAATATAAAAATGTTTATTCTTTAATGTTCATTTTCTTGAAACTATTTGTCTTTTATAATCACAGTTGCCTTCCAAATGTGAAATTGAATTTATGAGAAGAAACAGATATTTAACAAGTATTTCAATAATTAATTTATTTATTAGAACAGGCAGAAGAGAGCTTGTGCCAAAAGCCCGTTTTTTTCAGTACCTTTTAAATTTAAACTTTGAAGAGTGAGTAAAATCTTTTTTACTGTAAATTTTTAGGTGGTTCTTTTTTTTTTTAGGATTTTATTTATTTATTTGACAGAGAAAGAGATCACAAGTAGGCAGAAAAGCAGGCAGAGAGAGAGGAGGAAGCAGACTCCCTGCGGAGCTGAGAGCCCAATGAGGGACTTGATCCCAGGACCCTGGGATCATGACCTGAGCCGAAGGCAGGGGCCTTAACCCACTGAGCCACCCAGGCACCCATAGGTGGTTGATGGTTGTTCAAACATTTGGTTACATTGAATAATGTGTTTATATTTGAGCTGCTTATTATTATCATTATTATAATTAAATTTGACCTATACATTAGTATATTATGCCTCTTTTGAGATTTTAATTAGAAATGGCCAAATGCAGGGTGCCTGGGTGGCTCAATTGGTTAAGCATCTGCCTTCAGCTCAGGTCATGATCTCAATGTCCCGGGATCGAGCCCCACATCAGGATCCCTGCTCACTGGGGAGCCTGCTCCTCCCTTTCTTCCCAGCTCACTATCTCTGTCACTATCTCTGTCTCTCTCTCAAGTAAATAAATAAAATGTATAAAATTAAAAAAAAATGGCCAAACAACTAGAGACAGATAATAATAAGCATTTATCGTTCTGGTTCGGAGTTGACTGAAAATGGATCTATAAAAGTCCTGTAGGTTTTAGGTCCAGCATCTCAGGAAACTGTTGGTCTACAAAGGGTGTAGAATTATTTGTTTTCATGGAAAGTATGGTTTCATTATGGTTCAATAATGGTTTCACGGAAATAATGTTGAAGGATAACAAATTTGAATATAGGTGGAAGGGTGGAAGATAGAACAGATTTTATAATGTATTGCTTTATGGTTAAAGAATTTAAATGTAGAGTAGAAGAAGTCAAGCGAACGCACACTTGGCTTGAGCTTCCATCTTAAAGTTTGAGCTATTCCCTTAGGTCCCTTCTGGAGTGAGCCAAGCTGACAGATGCCTGCTACTGAGTGTGTGTTGTGCTGCCACTACAGAGGACAGGCATTTTACCTGGAAAAGCTATTAAACTTAGGAGACTGTGTTCTTCAGATTTTCCAGGTCAGTTGTTGTTCAAATGTCATTACATTAACTCAGAAAATAGAAACTTTGCCATTGACCCTAGAGAATTCATGAGCTGGGAGTTGGGAATGGATGTTGGGGGGAAAGTTGAACTATGAACTTTTAGGATTTTTTTTTGTAAAATCTGCCAGCAAGTTAAGTTCTTTTTCTTAGCTTTAAAAATGAGATATCAGCAATTATTGCTAGATCATTTTTGTTCCGTATCTATTATCATGTCATCTATATAATAGCCAATGGCTATATTTTACTGGAAAACACATTTTTGCTTAGAGTTTCCAAACTAGAACCTATTTCTCCTAGTTTCTTAGTGGTTGCATAAAGGATTTCATTTTAACAAGATACTTCTCTTAGGCCGGAGAGAAAGACACTGACATCAGAAGCATGAGCTCTTAAAACAGGGGAGATAAAAGATAAAGCCAAAAGAGCAGATTGATTAATTAACCAACTATGATGGCTGGCTTTTACAAAGTCAGCAAGACAATCTGACACACAACAGCAAGCTTAGATGTGGTTTAGCTAGTGTTGTTTTCCACAAAGATATAAAATGGTTTAAAACAACAACAACAACAACAACAAACAAGTACAAATGACATTCAAGACTTCAAACTCAATGGAGGGCAGAAATGAATTTCCAGGCCACATATCCATTCAAAATAAGACTGGTGTTTAGGATGGAGACAGTAGGGGGCGCCTGGGTGGCTCAGTGGGTTAAAGCCTCTGCCTTCGGCTCAGGTCATGATCCCAGAGTCCTGGGATCCAGCCCCACATCAGGCTCTCTGCTCTGTGGGGAGCCTGCTTCCTCCTCTCTCTCTCTGCCTGCCTCCCTGCCTAGTTGTGATTTCTCTCTGTCAAATAAATAAAATTAAAAAAAAAAAGAGTAAAAATGTCATTCTTTAAAAAAAAAAAAAAAAAGGATGGAGACAGTAGGATCTACCTCCCAAAAACAAAGGAATAGAAGGAACTAGATGTGGTTTTGGTCATGTAAGTGTTGCTGCTCCAATCGCAAAAGGCATTTGGAGTAATAGGCAAAGTAATGTAAGATAGAGTTAACCTGGCAGAGAGACGCTGGAGACCAAATGGTCAACCGCATATACTTGCTCTTGTCTAGGGCCAGCCATAACAAGTACTCGAACTTAGTGAACAAAAATAATGCTAAACAATAGGAGTTGGTAGGATGAGGATAGTGAAGGACGATGTCATTATTGCTTTTAGCTGAGGATGACAGGTCTAAGCCTACAAAGACAGACCTTTTGGAGGGAAGGCTTTGACAAATGTTAGTAATAAAAGGATGGAAAAAGGATAAGGAAGGGAAAGAATTTTAACATTTGCCAAAAGTACTATAACTAGGTGCTTGAATTGTATTATAGTTCATTTAATGTTAGTGAATGATGGGTGTTATTTTATTATTCTAATTGATGTGATGGGATTCAGAATGTTGGCTGGTCGCACAAGTATCATTTGTCGCTCAGCATGTCATAATGTTGAAATATATATTTTCATATGTATGCCCCATATCGTGATGCATCCATAGTCTGTTCATATTAAAAGAGGCCAAATGTGAATGTTCATAGCATGCCTTCATACACATGTCATTTGACTAAAGAGATTTGATGTAAAGTTTATTTGAAAGTCTCTAATCTTTTATGGAATTATAACGAGTAGATTATCGAACCATTTTGTATGACCACTCATGTAGATTCACAGTATACTAGCCTGTATTACATGCCCTTTAGAGGATCAAAGAGACAACTTCTTTGTCTTCAAGGTAGAAGGCAAGCTGGAAGAATGCACAGACTGCCCTATAAATCTGTCCCCTCAAAAATGCAAGATGTATTCATGGAATTAGGATTGAGCCTGTTGGTATGAAGAAAAAGATTAAAAGTTGAAGATCCTTGAAAAGAAACTTAAAAATCTGAGTTACAGTAAAACTATGCTAGGCTTTTTGAAGGCATTAAGCTGCATAAGAGTATGCTGATAACAAGTGTAAAATGGGACAACCAGAAGCACACAAGGAGATTAAAATGCCAGTTGCAAGAACAAATGACTTCAAAAGGGATTAAATTAAGATATTAAGAGCATAGGGATTTGTGCAGCTCAGGTTGTTAGTGAAAGTTATGAAAGATTTTTTTCACTAACTTGTGAGCCTGAATGTATTTTAGGCTGTTATAGGCAAATTGGATACCAATAATCTCTGTTTGAGCTTTTACCTCAGATGTTAATGGATGATTTCCAAATCCGTAAATATCAAGGAAGCTCTCAAGTTCCATTCCCTTGTTGGTCTGAGAAAAGGTTGGCAATTGGTTAAGTTTCCTGTGGTTGCTACTTTGTATGCTTAGTATTTACCCAAAGATTTGCCAGGGACATTACCAGAAAATTTCAAATCAAATTGAAGCAATTAGGCCACAGAATAATTAAGAGTCACTTCTTCATGTTATTAATATTTATGAAATACTTACTGTATGCTACTGTATGCTAAGAACTGGAGTAATCTCTAGGCAGCAATGGCCCATGCCCTTATCTTGCAGTCCAGTTTTATCAAATAACCACATACCTAAATGTTTAAGTCTGCCACTATGGCGAGGACAATGAAGAAGAGTGCTTCTTTATTCCCTAAGGAAATTATTTTCATTCTTGGATCATCTGAAGTATGATTAGTGTTAACTAGGAGAAAAAGAACAGAAAGAAGTGTCCCATAAGGGATCATAATGTGTGCAAAGTTTCCCTGAGGCAGCAGGGAACAAAATGAATTTACAAAACTTAAAGAAGGAGGGAGTCAAAGACATCAAGAGGAGAGAGGATTTGGTATAGGAAAAGCCTCGAGAAGGTAGAGACCACATGAGCAGCGGACATATTTTTGAGTCAAAGTGCTCAAAGTGGATGCCACTAGATGACGTGACTATTTAAATTTGGATTTAAAAGAATTAAAATTAAATTGAATTAAGAATTTAGTTCCTCAGTTAACCAAGCCCGATTTCATATGCTCACTTGCCATTTGTGGTTAGTGGTTGCAAGACTGGAAAATTCAGAGAATATTTCCATTATTGCAGAAAGTTCTACTGGATAGAATTTTGTTAGATTCAGCTTTATCCTAAGAGCAATGAGAAGTCACAGAGGAATGATATGACCAGAAGGCATAAATGAAAAGAACTTGATGGTTGTAGAATGGAGACTAGCTTGCCTGGAGAAGAGCAAATTGCATTTAAGTAGGCAACTTCACAAAACCTAACAAAAACGCATGAAGATGAGAGATGTGAACAGAGTTGCATGATTTTAGCAACTAAAATAACAGGATTTGGTGATGGATTCAATTTGGGAATTGAAAGTGAGGTTTTTTGGGGGTGGCTCAGTTGCTTAAGCATCTGACTCTTGATCTCAGCTCAGGTCTTGATCTCAGGGTGTTAAGCCCCATGCTGGGTGTGAAGCCTACTTAAAAAAAAAAAAAAAAAAACAACAACAAAAAAAAGAAAGATATTTTTAGCTTTCAAAGTTTCTATATGGTGGTGTGATCCATTGGCGGGAGGAACACAGGGAAAGGATCAGATCTGTAAAGGACAGTGCTTTATTTGAGGTGCCTGGACAAGACAAGACATCAAGAAGCAGCTGATATGTTTTTCTTTTCTTCCTCCCTTCCTTACCAGCCACCCTAAAACTTGTTCCTTTTACCAGTCTATGCAGCTTACAGGAAGGCCTTGAGATTTTTGTCACACTCCTTATATTAAGACTTGGACATTTAACTGACCGGAAAGGTAGCCGATTCATATTTTGAGAACTGAATATAGCACTAGAGATCCCACAATGCACTTCCATTATGTTCTTGATGTGAAGACCAAATGCTGGAGAGTTTCCATCTTTTCTTGGTTAATGGCAGAAATAGTTCTCCTGCTTTTGCATACTATTTTTTCTTCTTACGCTATGTTACTTCCCCAGAGTGAGGAAAGTAAGTCTTTTCTGGTCTAAAACTTTTGCAGTAAGCAGTTGTATGAGAAATATCTATGGAATTGCCTAGCCCAAAGGCAGGCAGTGTAGAATTCTGCTTGGTAATGAAAGAGAGAAAGATGCTGGCTAGGTTTCTTGGCACCATTTTAAAGGCATAATTCTTCAACATTTCTTCATACTATGGCGATATATTTTGATGGTATCTGTGAGTTGCTCAGAGAATTTCAAAGTAATTTTAAATTTTCTTAGCCACAAAAAGCTTGTCAAGTACTGCTGAACAACTATGAAATTGTGAAAACAAACACTCCTGGTGAATATAAAAAGCTTACTGATTTGGAACAGGTTTCAAAAGACAAAATACAGCATTTCTTGTTGAGATAATATACTCTGCTGTTTGATTCTCTTCATTCACTCTCTTGGTTTATTTCCATCTGCCTAGATATGCTCTAAATTTCCACTGAGTCCTGATGTTTTGTTAGTGTGAGAATAAAATAAAATTCACTCTCCTGGGTAGTTAATTAATTACAAATGTAACAGAGGAGTGCTAATTTTACATAAACAATTTTTTACAAATATGTTTTAAAGGAGAGAGATCTACACTTAATTTAAAGCAAATATTTTTAACTTTCAGATATTTTGTTTTTTTTTTTAAATTCTGTATCTTTAGAGGAAACAATCTACATGGCATATTAAAATGAAACAGAATGTAGACTAATCCTTTTATTTTATTTGTGCAAATACCCAAAGCATTTAGCTTTTGTTCTAAATAATCTGCTTAAAAATTTGGTGACATACAGAAACATCGCCACTCTTTTTTAAACACTAGGAAGGTAAAATGTGGGCAAAGTAAGTTTGTAATATCTGATAAGAAATTAGTGGATGAAAGCTAAGACAAGAGTTAATGGTTCCTGTTAAATATTAGCCAGTTCAGCATAACTTTACAAATATTTATCACTGCATCAGTACTGTCAATTTTGTATGTATTTCACTTGTACTAAATATTATTCTATAGTCATATATTTTTTTTTAACGCTTAGGATTCTGGAGATAAATGATCAGTGTTAATGTTAACATGATTAAAAGTAAACTCTATCCTTCAGTTGCTGACACACAATGGCTCATCCCAAAATATATTATCTATAACAAATATCAAAGCCAGAATTCATATTTCTGTTTTTTAAAATATTTTATTTATTTATTTGAGAGGGAGATGGACAGAGCAGGAGCTGGGGAAGGCAGCAGGGAGAGAGGTAGAGGGAGAGGAGGAGTATACTTCCTGCTTAGCAGGGAGCTGCCAGCAGGCTTGATCCCCAGATCCCAGGATCATGAACTGAGCTGAAGGCAGACAGATGCTTAACCAACTGAGCCACTCAGGTGCCCCCAAATTTTTGTTTTAATGACTACATTTAAAGATAACCTGAAATTTTCAGAAATTAAACTTAGGAAAGGCTGAGATATATAATTGCAACCTTACCAAGACAGGTAAATATAGAAGATTGTTCTTATTTCTAATTTAAGCTCAATATTACTTTTAGCAGGCAGATATTGCAGATGACAAAAAAAAAGAACTCAGTTATTAGAGTGTAGGGTAATAAATACTATGTCCTGTTACTTTCATTATACATTTTTTTCATTTTGAATGAGGAAAAAATGCAGTCATGGAAGTCACTATTATATCAATTTTATACAGAACTGACCTTGACCAAAGATACATGCTTTGAAAAGTAGAAATTTTCCCAGCTAAGTAATATACATTAGTCATTAACATTAACTCAATTTTCAGATAAATAATAAATCTTCTGATTTTATAGCTGGGAGTTAATCCAGTAGAATGGTTATCATCAACTCCAAGCCTTTTGGGGTTTTTAATTGTTCTATTCAAATGAAAAGCTTTATGCCAGCTTTTGTTACCACCCAATTAATTTTCAAAACCAATTAAGATAAAATCATACATAATAATCTCCTACTTATTACTAAGTGTATAAAATTTGCCTCCATCACTTAGTTCTTTTGACCCACCATTGACAACTCCGATTACTGGAGCTCCTGTCCTCTGCCTCTTTGCTTATTAACATTAACGGACATTTGAAAAAAAGACACTCACTTCAACTTGTTAATTCAAATCAACATTGCGCATTTCCTACGATTGGAATAGCTCCACAACTGTTTGTCTTTGAATACCTGACTTCATATTATCTGGCTTTTTAACATCACTTCTGCTTAAGAACAACATGGTACTAACGCAATGTGATGAGATTAACCTGGCTATTAACTGGTATCATTCTAGTTTATATAAATCTTCTGAGAATAAAAACCTAAATATTAGAAGTAACCTTTTATTTAGGTTTGTAAACTCAAGAATGTAAATTATATTTCTGATCAGTTTTGATTTGGGCAGTTAACTATTGTATTTCTCAAATTCTCGATACTATTTTGTACATTCGTTTAACACCCATTCAAGTAATTTTATTGTAAGTCATAAGAAAAAAGTTTCGAATCACATTTGATTTTTGTAATCTTTCCATAAACATAATTTAGGATTGTATAAATTTAAAAGTATTACAACAGTATTATAAAATTTTGTTCTAAAATATTTTTGCCATCTGGATTTTAAAATATTAGTCAAGTTTATGTCAGGAATTAACAGCGTTCAAATGCATTTTTATACTTCATCTATATAAATGAATTCAGTTAAAGTATTTTGAAGAAACACATATTTTAAAGATGTAAAAAAAAATAATGAATTAGTATTCATGCTTGACTCTAGGGTAAGTCATAAATATTATTAGCTCCCTTAAATTAATTTATCTGTGTAAACATCTAAAGTGGCAATAAATTAATTCATTTTACGTCCATCTTTATAATGTTTCGTTAATGGGATATTTCTAAATTCTCATTAGATGAGCATATAAGATATCTCATGTATCTAATGTACTTTTTCTAATGAGAGTAATAATTGTCTACTAAGGCAGTGGTTTCCAACCATGATTTTAATGGGGCAGGGGGCATTTCTGTAATTTTGTAAAAGCAGTTGGGAAGATGTACTATGAGAGGATTATAAAATAAAATAAAGGTATATCTTAGCTTCAAAATATAAAAGGTTGGGGGAAGGGTGAATTAATAGGACATGTAGTTAAAGAATAAGTTAAAACAACAGAACCCAGGAATGCAAGGCAGCTTCTATTTCCTCAAAGAGACTTTGGTATGGTTGAAGGAGATAAGGAGATTAGGGCAGTTATTTAAAACTTATTTTGGGGGGAGGGGGCACATGGGTGGCTCAGTTAGTTAAGCTTCTGCCTTTGGCTCAGGACCTGATCTCAGGGTCCTGGGATTGAGTCCTGTGTAGGCTCTCTGTTCTGCCTGGAGTTTGTTTCTCCCTCTGCCCCCCCCCCCCCCCGACTTGTGCTCTTTCTCTTGCAAACAAATAAAATCTTTTTAAAAATTAAAAAAAAATTAAAATGTAGTTGTAGGACTTTTTGATTGTTTTTTGTTTTGTTTTGTTTTTATCATCTTATTTTCAGGTAATAAGTTACTTTCTTAATTTTATGTAAATAGTGGCATACATTTAAATATGTATATTTTGCTAGACTGCTGATTTCCTTTCGGTTGGGTAAATGGGAACAAATAGTGGCATACATTTAAATATGTATATATTTGCTGATTTTCTTTCAGTTGGGTAAATGGGAACAAATGAATCAGACTATATTATTATTATTATTATTATTTTTTAATTCGACTGAGAGAAATCACAATGAGGCAGAGAGAGAGGAGGAAGCAGGCTCCCTGCGGAGCAGAGAGCCCGATGTGGGGCTTGATCCCAGGACCTTGGGATCATGACCTGAGCCGAAGGCAGAGGCTTTAACCCACTGAACCACCCAGGCACCCCCAGACTATATTATTTTTTACTGAAACTGCCAGCTGCCCTCAAACAAAATCTTAAACTGATAAGTAGGAAGTTAAACAGCTTAAAAGAAATTCAGGTAACATTTCTTAACACAAAGTAAAGATAAAACAGAATGTCAGTGATATCAACAGAAACAATGATCAGAAGCCAGTTTGAGACACCTGAGGAACGCATTCTGGAAGAGAAATCTGGAGCCCTATGTTGCTAGGGAACATGATCCTAACAGTGACTTTTATCACTGTTTGACTTAACTTTGATCAGTCTTAGAACTTAGAAGAAGAGACATCTTTTTCAAGTAAACTGTATCTGTATTTGCAGCCAGTTTTTTCACCTGGAAACATTTCACCTACATAGACATTAATACATTTCTTAAATGACCCTTGAGGCCTTATTTCCCCTATAAAGTAACAACACACTAATACGCTTTTGTCAACAGTAGCCATTTTTAAAATCTTATTCATCAGAGATAAAGGCGTATCTTTATCAACAAAATAAGATTTTAAAATCTTATTCATCTTATTCATCAGAGATAAAGGCATATTTCTTCATATGGTGTGGTTCCACAGGTTTGATATTTCGTTGTCTCCTGTTCCCTAGTGTAGACTGAGAGTTCACTATTCAACAGAGATGCTGAAAAAAAAAAAAAAAATCCCTGTTGGTAAAGCTATTTTACCTGTATTAGGGAATTCCACTAGAGAGGTGCTACATATCTCCTATAAGTTTTGAGAGTTACTATTATATTTTGATTCACAGAACTCATACAGTTAGAATTCATATAATGATGTAATTTCTTCATTAGTATTTGGCTTCTTAACTAGACTCGGAGCAAAGTATGTGTTTTGCTCAGCAAAATATCTTTAGATATCTTCAGATTCTGGTATAATGATTATACAATGATTATAATATGTTCTTTTAATGAATATTTGCCAGTTGAATGATTGGATAAATTAATGATCAATTAGAGGCATATTTTAAAATATGCCAAAAAATTCCTGAAAACAATCAGCTTACTTTTAAACTCATCCGTACATGTGATTCCAAAGTCAAATATATATATATTCTGTATATATAGAGAGAATATAATTAATGTTGAAAGCATTTTTGATAAATGACTGGAAAATGAAGAATAAGCCATATTGAAATGTCAAGAACTCTTTACTTTGTGTTTGAGTTATGCTTTAAAAAAGGCTAATTGGAGAATATCTTAAATTTCATCATGAAGAAAAAAAAAATGATGCAGAGCTCTGTGAGATTCTATTATAGCTAAATTCAATAAGTGGTTTTAAGAAATTGCTCTAAAAAGTTTTTGAAAGGTTACCACATGGAAGCCAAAGAATTGATGTAATAAAATACCATATAGTATACAATAAAAATGTCTGTTTTGTTGACCTTCTTAAATCTATTACTCATGGAGTACTCAGCAAATCTTGTTAAAGCCTTGCTGCTAAGGCCTTTGTGAGGGAAACTTTCTTTTATAAATTCATTTACTAACGGCCTGTCCTGGTAGTAACCCAATAAAAATATTTCCTGGGAATTCAACTTAGACTAAATTGAAAAGGCTCTGGACCAAAGTCCGGCCTCCCCAACCCATGGCTCTGTGCCTGGGACAATGAGAAGAGGTTAAAGACTAGAAAATGTGTATTTCATCTAGCTCTCATGTTCTGTATTATTGTTTGTTTTTGATAGAGACTTGGTTTTCTCTTCCATGTAAAGGCAGAGATATGAACTCTTTGGACTGCAAACTCATAAGCATCATATTCGGGCTTTTGAGGGCCTCATTGTAATCACAGTGGGTTCCAATTCAATATTTTCTGTGTATGAAAGTATTTCCTGGTTTTTGTACCAAATAATGGGGGCTAGGACAAATGCAACTCAACCACTTACTTGCTGTTACTTACCTTACACATCTGTTGAAAAGGTGATAATGGTACTAATCTCGCAGGTTTGTGGTAAGGACCCCATGTGCTGATATATATAAAACAACATATGGAAAGATAGCTGGTATGTATGAAGAGCGCCAAGCATTTTTTTTTTTAAGATTTTTATTTATTTATTTGAAAGAGATAGATCACAAGTAGGCAGAGAGAGAGGCGGGGGTGGCAGGGGGGAGGAAGCAGGCTCCCTGCAGAGCAGAGAGCCCAATGCAGGGCTTGATCCCAGGATTCTGGGATCATGACTTGAGCCGAAAGCAGAGGCTTTAACCCACTGAGCCACCCAGGCACCCCAAGCTCCAAGCATTTTAACTCTTAACATTACTGGCATAGAATTTTAAAAAGATAAATCTGTGTCTTCTAAAATCTCAGAATATATTTGGATAAGATTTTTTAAAAAATCACAAGGAAAATAGCGAGTTCAAAATAACAATTAAAACATTAATGAAAAATATCACCAAGCACATACAGTTAATTACAAAATTGAATTGATTTTTTAAGTTTGTTGTAGGAGAACAGAGGATGAAGGGACCAGCCTGGCTGCAGGAGTCTCCAAATATATTTACAAAGAAAATGAGTTTTGGCTAGGGCTAGTAAAAATTAGTAAATACTTGTCTCCCCTTCAATTAAAAATTTATAGCAAATATTTACTTAGAACTATATTTTAGCTTATATCCTGCCTTGATATAAAACTATTGGGACAGTTATATCAACAGCTAAGAGCTCATATCACAACTGCAGTAAAAATACACTCTAGAGAAATACTCTAGATCGGCTAGTACAACAAAAGTCAAATGCCGTATTTCCGAGGAGGTATCTAAAAATGGTTGAAAGTCTTTTCATTTGGAGTCCCTACCAATGCTGGATTCCTGGTGTGGGCAGTCACTCAACCACCCAGCAAATGGAAGACATGCACAGAGACAAAAACACCCAAAGTGGGGCGCCTGGGTGGATCAGTGGGTTAAAAAGCCTCTGCTTTTGGCTCAGGTCATGGTCTCAGGGTCCTGGGATCAAGCCCTGCATCAGGCTCTCTGCTCAGTGGGGAGCCTGTTTCTCCCTCTTTCTCTGCCTGCCTCTCTGCCTACTTGTGATCTCTGTCTGTCAAATAAATAAATAAAATCTTAAACAAAACAAAACACCCAAAGTGACATTTTGTTAGTGAACCTGTTAAATTGAGTTTCCTTTTGCTTGGATGCACCATCTAAAATTTCAGAAATGACAATGGCTGGAGTCAGAGGACAGGGACAAGGACCAGGGCCAGACAGAAAGCATTTGCTGTACCATGTGTGGGTTTGCCAGCCCATGTGGAATTGCTTAGATCTGAACAGTTCATCGCTAGCTGCACCTCATGGAAGAAACATACAGAGACATAAATGTCATGGGCTAGTCTAGGTTCTTAATGCCAGGAGAATCTTCTATAGAGGAAGGTCTTTTCTCTCTTTGAAAATATCTCCACAGACACTGGAGATTGAATCCTGCTAGTCAGGCTCAAGGCCCCAAGCAGTTTCTGTCAGGACTTTTCTGAGGGGCTCCAGGTGGCATTACAGAGGAACTTCCCCTGAGAAGTAGCTTGTTCTAGCAAGAAGGTAGACGGTAAAGTAACAAAGAAAATAATCATTTATGAGGCCAAGATGCACAAACTCAACTTTCTTTACCTAATGGCAATTTAGAAATGGCTATGACCAAACTCATCTCCAAGTTTATACTAATTTGTTCAAATGACAATGAAGGGAATATTTACTTCATATTGTGTTTGGGGGAAAAACTGATTTAGAGGCTCCTTATTATAGTCAAAAGGGAGGTATAAGGAGGCCTAGATTACAAATAGCTTGAAAACATTTAGTAACAGTTTATTTTAGAAGTCACTTCGAAAAATCACAGTATTTGCAAATCATCTTTTCAAGAAGTTGAAATACTAAATATGAACTCAAATTTTTCAGTATAAAATGAAAGAAATGGTAGAAAATGGAATGTTGATGAATTTCCTACCAAAATTATTATTCTTCTACAAAAATTATTCTAATTTTGCTTCCCCACCCCAGGCATCTTTTTATAAAATTATTCAGATCTACCATCAAATAGATGAAAACTCTGAACGTAAAGAAAACAACTGCCAAAATTTTGAGGGGGAAAAATCCTCCACACCTACGACAAATTAATTGCCCTGTCTAAATTGTTGATAACAGTGGCAAGAAAAAGATGTTACTTTCATCACTTATTCAAAGCTGCCAAAATGGTATTGGAGACATCGATAAAAAATAACTACATTTGCAATTTAAATAACACAAAGTATTTCATTTTTAGCTGTTTTCCTCTTTTTATTTCTTGGGCAAAGTCCTCCTTTCAGCTTGGGCTGGGCTGATTGCTTGCCTTCATAATACACTGTTTGGAAAGACTTAATTTTTTTTTTAATCGAAAAGAAAAGATAAGTGGAATTTTTAAAAAAATCCACATACATTGGTATGTTTGACATGCAATGCTTTACTCAAATTTACTATAAAATTTTATTTCAAATTCTAGGCTTTAGAATTTGGGTATTTGGGAAAGGGGAGAATGGGAAGGATTTGAATTACAGTATGAATTAGGATGTGTCTCCTAGAGAAGTGTTCATGGGTTTCATTTTAATTAACCTGCCTTCATTTTTATTGTTGTATTATTCAGTTTCACTTTATGGTGCCATTTAGACAGTAAACTTTTCACACATCTGCAGGGCCTGATAACAATGAGTTTAATTTAAATTAAAACTATCAGTACAATTTAAAGATACCAGTGCCACTAAGAATATTTGCTACAATAGCATATATCAGTTCAACTTCTTTTTCAAGAAGGCTATAGAAATACTGGAGGTTATGCTAAGAATTTTTACCCATTTTCTTTTTTCACACCAAACTTCTCATTTATATTGGGATTTGGAGATCTTTAAAGAACTAAACAGATCTTGATTCACAACTGATTTGTTCCAGCTTCTTATGACTAGACTCATCCCGAGTTTTTTAAGCTATACTGATTATTTGGGATTGTTAGTGTTTAATTGTGCTTTTTATTGAAAAAAGTAGGAATTTTAATTATGCCTTATAAATAGCATTATTTAATGCTTTGGGCAGTACATACATAATCAAGAAGGTACTTAGGGAAGCAAAGGAAATATTTTTCAGCAAAATTGGGGGATAAAAATGAATAATATGAGGTAATAAAATACTTTATGGGAAAAAATAATTATCTGATTGTATTTTCACTACTTGGAATATTGCTTCACATTTATCTGAATTTTTAGACCACGCTTAATATTGTTAAGATCTCACCTCTGATCATACAACCATATATTATCTTAACATTAGGTTTCTCTGGATTCCTTCACCCTACTATTTTAAGCATAGTATTGATTTAAATACTGTCTTGGTTTTCTTCAAATCACCTATATTCCAATGTAAACAAGGCATTTGCTTTTTACTGTCTGAGTGCTTACAATGTCTCTGCTGCATTTGATGAACTGAAAAAAATGAAGTCAATAGATTTTAATCTGTAAGTTTATTTTTAACTATAACTTAAACTATTAGTAAATATCAATGATTGGTGGAAAGTTTTCAAATAACTCAAAAAAATTGCACTTCAGTAAATGAGTTAATAATAAACTTAAAGTCTATTTAGCTGCCACACATACACAGATGACAAACACTAGCAACTAAAACTACAAATATACCACAACATTGTGCTGTGCACAAAATTAGGCATTTTTTGATATTCCTTCATTCATTAAATAAATATTTACTGAGTATCCATTATGTTCTAGTCATTATTTTTAATGTTAATGTGTGTTTTTCTTTGTTTGTTTTGATGTATAGGTATGTGAAATTAATAGAAATAAAAATAAAGCAGTGTAAGAGCAGAAGGCAAGTTGAAGGTTTGCAATTATGAGTAAGATTTTAGGGAAGGACCAAAAACATTTGAGCAGAAATCTGAGTAAGGTAAAATAGTGACCAAGGGGATATCTGGAGTATCAAATAGAGCATTCATTATGTAGTATGGATGCAATGTAACAGCTATTAGAGTTGGAAGTGTACTCTGTTAGCACTGACATTTCAGAGGGTTCTAGAAACTAATAGGTTGTAGATAAATGAAGAGGAAAAGAAATCACTTTGAAAGTCGGAGGAACAAACCTATAGAAGTCCACCAGGAGATGGAAGCTTGGTGGCGGTGTGGAGAGATGCTTAGTTGCCCCAGAGGTTCACTCAGTGATCAGGTTATTGCTGACGACACACAGGGAAAAACTGAAAGAGAGTAAGTCAAGTGAAAGATCCAGAAGTCATGGGAAGAGCAAAGGAGGATAAGAAGAGCCTCAGACTTAATTAGTAAGAAGGCACAAAGAGCCAAGAACTCAAGGAGCTTCAAGGTGGGACTCGTGCAGTTCTCCTAAGACGGTTTACTTGTTCTCCTCTCAGAGCTGAGAATATTTTGATCTCTAATGCTCTGTCATTTACTTTTCTTGAGATATTTTAAAAAATTAAGTGTATAGATCAATTTTTTACATATGTATATATCCCTGCCATTATTAATCAAATGAAGATATAGAATGTTCTCTAGCACCTCACAGACTCTATCATGTGTCTTCTAAACACCCACCCAAGAAATAACCACTTTAGACCCCAAGTTTTTTTTTTTTTTTAAGATTTTATTTATTTATTTGACAGACAGAGATCACAAGTAGGCAGAGAGGCAGGCAGAGAGATAGGAAGAGAAGCAGGCTCCATGCCGAGCAGAGAGCCCGATGGGGGGCTCGATCCTGGGACCCTGAGATCATAACCTGAGCCACCCAGGTGCCCCTAGACCCCAAGGTTTAAGTCAATATGCTTGTTTTAAGTTCATATAAACAGAATTAGGTAATATATACTTTTCTGAGTCCGGGCCTACCATGCAACAAAATGCATATAAGATCGATCCTGTTGTTTTTATTTCAGTTTAAGTCTATTTTATTCTTTTATTACTGTGCACCGTTCCATTGTGTGACTGTAACATGGTCTATTTTTTTTCCCGTTTATTATTGAAAGGCGTTTGGATTGTGTCCAGGTCTCTGTTATTATGAGTAATGCCTGTTTTAACCATCCTCCTACAAGTCTTTTGATGAACACAGACACTTGTTTTTGTTGGTAATATGCCCAGGTATGAAACTGTTGAGTGAAAGGGTTAGCATATGTTTAGTTTTAGTCGATATTGCTGGTTTTCTCCAGAATGGTTGTATAAATGTGTGCTCCTGTATTAACAACATATGAGAATTTGAACTGCTCCACACTCATCATTCCCTATTTAATTTTAACCATCCTGCAGTGCTATCTTTTTGTGTCTTTAGTTTGCATTTCTGTGATGAAAAATGATGTTGAACGTGTTTTTTATATTTATCGGTCATTTGAATATCTTGTTTTGTGACGGTCCTGCTTGGGTTTTCGGCCATCCCTTTACCAGCTGATGGATTTTTCTTACTAACTTGTAGAACTACTTTTTATATTCTGGGTATGGCTGCTTTTTTCAGGATAATTGAAGTTTCTTTTTTTAAATTTAAATTACTGTTTTTTAAATTGAGATGTAATTGACACATTACATTATATTAGTTTCAGTGTAAGACATGATTGGCTATGTTATATATTGTGAAATGATCACCATGATAAGTCTAATTAACATCTATCACCATATAGTTACAATTCTTTTTTCTTATGAGAACTTTTAAGGGGCGCCTGGGTGGCTCAGTGGGTTAAAGCCTCTGCCTTCGGCTCTGGTCATGATCCCAGGGTCGTGGGATCGAGAACTTTTAAGATGTGCTTTCTTAGCAGCTTACAAATATGTATACATTATCATTAACTGTAGTCGCCATGCTATATATTGTCTCTCTAGGATTTACTTATTTCATAACTGGGAATTTGTACCTTTTGATCACCTTCACTAATTGAAATTCTTAGTTTAAATGAAGCCTAATTTTCAAGATTTTATTATATATATTTTTTCTGTTTAAGAAATCTAAGTCTATCTCAATGTCATAAGAATACTCTTTGTTCTAGAGTTCTTTCTAGAAGTGGCTTTAGCCACTTTAGCTTTTTTACATTTAGATGTTGTGATCCATTTTGATTCATTTTTTTGTCTGGGGTGAGAAAGAAGACAAGGGACATGTTTGAGATGGATATCAAGTTGATCTAACACCATTTACTGAACAGACCACTTTAAAAAAATTGTTTTTAGATGACTGCCGTGGTGGTATTTCCAGAAGCCAGGTGACACTACATGCATAAGTTTGTTCTGGTTTCTCTATTTTGTTCCATTCATTCTTGCCAATATTATCGCTTGCCAGTACATTATTCTTCCAGCTTTGTTATTTCTTCGTATTTCCTTTACTTATTCTAGTTCCTTGGAGTTTTTATAGAAATTTCAGAATCAGCCTTTCAATTTCTACAAAAAACAAACACACACACAAACAAAAAAATCTGCTAGGATTTTTGAATCTCTAGATCACTTAGGGGAAGATTGATGTCTTTGAATCTCTAGATCACTTAGGGGAAGATTGATGTCTTAACAAGATTTAGTGTTCCAACCCATTAACATGCTAAGTCCCTCCATTTTATTTAATTTTCCCTTTAAGTATTTTATAGTTTTCAATGCAGAGGGCTCATCTTTCATTAAATTTGCTCCTAAGAATGCAATGCTTTTTTGGTAACTTGTAAAAGGGGTTTGTTTTTATTATTTTCTTTGGAACTATTTTTTGCTGGGACCTATTGTATATTGATCATTAGAACATCATTAAATTCACATATAAATTATACTAACCATGTTATTCTGGATTTTCTACATATAAGTTAATAACATAATAAAAACTTGTA
This sequence comes from Meles meles, assembly GCF_922984935.1. Taxonomy (NCBI): domain Eukaryota; kingdom Metazoa; phylum Chordata; class Mammalia; order Carnivora; family Mustelidae; genus Meles; species Meles meles. Next base: position 18,150,010 of record NC_060070.1, read on the forward strand.
TATTTCTTTTAATTAATTATTTATTTAATTATTCTAATTATATTGGGTAGTGGTTCCAATAGAATGTCAAATAGAAGTGTCTTGTTTTTCCATTTCAGGGTGTTTTAAAATTTTCACAATGACCTACATTTTCTTTAGAAACTTTTTTAGATATCTTTTGTCAAATCAGGAAAGTTTCTTCTGTTCCTCATTTGCTCATAGTTTCAACCATGAACGAGTGTTAGATCTAACCAAATTATTATTTTTTCTATATATTGTGAAGATAATATTATTTTTCTCCTTATGAATGTACTGAATTGCACTGACTAATTTTGTATTTTACACCATATTTTAATTTTTCATATGTTTTTGGTTTTTATTTATTAAAATCAAGTTTAGGACTTTTGTCTGACTTAATGAGGAATATTCTATAATTTTTTTTTTTGTAATGTCCTGGTCAAGATTTTATATCAAGGTATTTTGATTTCATGAAATATATTGGTAAGCATTCTCTCTTCTTATTTTCTGAAACAGCTGTGTAATATTCATCTTTTTAAAATCTTAAATGTATAGAAGAATTCACCAGCACAGCTACCTGGATCTGGAATTTTCCTTAAAGGAAGAATCTTTTTTATTAATTAAAATTCTTTAACAGATTCAGAAACAGTCATATCTTCTATTTCTTGCATCAGTTATGTAAAGCTGTGTTGTGGAAAGAATATGTCCATTTCATCAACATTTTCAAATTTATTGCTATATAATTCATGTAGTCTACTAATGGCTGAAAGATCAATAGTGATATTCCCTCTTCTGTCTCTAATTTTGATCATTGACTGTTTTCATTTTATTTTTTCTATTTATTACCAGAGTTTATTTTTTTTCATTTTTCTCCAGAACTAACTTTTGGCTTTATAGATTTTTCTTTCATGTAGATATGAATTTATTTAATTTATTTTTGCTTTAACTTGATTAATTTATTTATTCAAGCTGTTTGAGTTTACTTGACTGTTCTCTTTTCCAGAGTCTTGAGAGTGAAGCTCAGATAATTTATTTTTATTTTTTCTTCTTTTCCAATAAATACATTAAGAATCAGAATTTCTCCTTAATTCTGCTTTAGCCTCATCCAACGAACTCATTGCCTTGTCATTTTGATTGCTAATGTAAACTCTGTGTGTCTTTAACCTAGTTTGTCTGTGCTACTAATTCTGTATCTTCCCTTCTAATACATTACTTCTTGCTTATAATTTCTGTTCCTTGCTTTCTTTATTAACATCTTTCATATTTGGAGTCTAACCACCCAATAGTGGCTCTCTATCTCTGTTTTGTGTTCCAAAACCGTGTGAGCAATTGTCACAGAAATTGTCTGTTAACTACTGAATATTGGACACCATTTAACTTGTGTCTACCTTTGTATCAGCCCACATTTCTGGTCTTAGTAGCCAGCGTGGGTGGAGAAATCAATGATTCCCGACTGTATTATCTTGCCAGGTCTGCTGTAATAAAATACCACAAAAGCAGGTGCTTAACCAACAGAAATTTATTGTCTCATACATCTGAAGGCTAGAAGTCAAAATGTTAGCATGGTTAGCTTCATCTGAAAGCTGTGAATATGAGGAAACATGCTTTTCCCTTAGTTCCTGTGATATGCAGGCAGACTTTGACATTCCTTGGCTTTTATGTATTTATTTTCATTTTCACATGGTGTTTTCCCTATGGGTATGTCTCTATCCAAATTTCCCCTTTTTATGAGGATGCCATTCATTCACCTGCAATGACCTAATTTCCAAATAAAGTCATACCTTGAAGTAGTGAAGATTAGGAATTCAATGAGGATGGGGGTGGGGGGGTAGGGGGGTGGGAAGGTAGAGGTTGGAGATAGAAATTCAACCAATAACATCACCCAGAGATGCTACTCCTTAGAAAAAAGGATCATGAAGTATCCTAAATTATTATTACCATTATTATTATTTAGCACTTATTTTGTAAGAATATTTTAAGAACAGGCACAATCATCAAAAAAAATGGCATGAGGCATTGTGATTATTTTTCCGTTGTTTAATCAATTTCAAGTTTATCTTCTATACTCTGTGATCCTGGTGCTATGACTCTAAGAACTACAGTTCTCACACTTATTTGCCATTTGGCTTCTGTTTGATTCTGCCAAAAATCATTAAAGGAGGATCGGCAGGAAGGATGCATTTTATGTTTAGTCCAGGCACATAAAGTAAAGGAACTGAACAAAAGTAGAACGTGCACACTGAAGCTTATAAAATAAAATCGAATCTTAGAGGGGGAAAAGGGCCAGATGATGACGAGCTGGTGAATAAGAAAAATGTGGTTATTATCTAAGAGCATAAGAAGTCTGAAGAAAACTTGTCAATGTGAAAAATAAGTCTGGTCATATGTGGTACTAGTGACTGAGTAATCCCAGTTCAGTCGAACCATCATCTTAGTGATGGAAATGGATGTGCATGGAAATTAGGTTCTTCTATTATCCACTGAGTGACTTTCTTCTCTGCTTTGCTAAGTCATCAACGGAATCAATGTCCCAGATGGATGTGAATGATAGACGACGGCTTGAGTGCAGTATTGTGTAGCAGCTGGTGGGGATATGGGGGAAAATCAAGTATTTAGCTTCTATTGCAGGTATCAATAGAATGTGGTCTTTTTTAAACATCAGGAGGTGATTCAGATGATGACAAAATCCAGTAAAGTCCATTAAGATGATCAGAGTTCAAAGTAGGTATTTTTTGCACCCAACCCAGGGATAATATATATCCCTAACACGCAGACCAGTTTTTGTTGTTGATGTTGTTAGACATGCAGAAACTTTAAGTTTGCCAGTAAGTAAAGCTGTTGATTTCACCTTCAGAAATTTATTGGAAAAATTTCCTTATCTAACAAATGAATGTTATGCCCGTTTCATAAACCTTCACAATTTGAGGTATAAACTTCTCTTTTAAACAACGACCTGGGGGCACATGGGTGACTCAGTCAGTTATGCATCTGCCTTAGCTCAGGTCATGATCCCAGGGTCCTGGGATAAAGTCCGGCATTAAGCTCCTTGCTCAAAGAGGAGTCTGCTTCTCCCTCTTACCCTCCTCACTGCTTGTGCTCTCTCTTGCTATCTCTCTTTCTCATATAAATAAGATCTTTACCAAAAATAAAAATTAACTAGCATGTGGTTTTTTTTTTTTTTTTTTGACAGAGAGAGATCACAAGTAGACAGAGAGGCAGGCAGAGAGAGAGAGAGGGAAGCAGTCTCGCTGCTGAGCAGAGAGCCCGATGCGGGACTCAATCCCAGGACCCTGAGATCATGACCTGAGCCGAAGGCAGAGGCTTAACCCACTGAGCCACCCAGGTGCCCCATGTGTTTTGTTTTTTGATGTGTGGTGAGAACCCCAATTAATCGTTTTCTATATTTGAATAATGAATTTCCCTATTGCCATTTAAGTAATTTACTTATGTTGTGATAATTCTTGGATTGCATGAAATGTATTCATATTCTAGGGTGTGCTTCTGTCCTGTAACTCCTTTGACATTTATTTGCCTTTCTATTTTTTTTCTCTGGTACGAATGACTTCCTTTGCATAGATAATATAGTAATATAGACAAAACTTATAAAAACAAGAAATCCCTAAAATATATTTTGACTCATAGGGCACATTTTAATAATGAAATCAATATAACAAAATTTATCAAAATTTTTCTCAGAGATTAATACACTTTTTACATTGTTGTTTTTAAAAGTTGACAGTTTTACGTATTATAAATGAGAGTGGGTATAATTAATTATCTCTTTTTAAGGATAAGGAAAAGCAAATTAATAAATGCCCTAGTTTTTTTGACCTGATTGTCTGGAAGGCAGGGAAAGTGGCAGGGGACCGCCAGAGCAAACCTAAAACTACTGTGCCTCAACCTAGAATGTTGGGAGATTTGGAGGATTCTGGCAGAAAATCTTATAGAGTGGGACCTCACACCCACAGTGGTGGTGATTCCTCAAACTGCCAAAGGAAAATCAAGGAAAGTAGAAAATTGTAAATGAACTTTTAGTTAAATTTAGCTATTAATAAAGACTCTGCTGAGAGAAAAGGTGAGTTCACACATCCCAGGAAAAAAATGGAGAAGAAATATTGTCACCCAGAGATTTTCCTTAACCTTATCTTCCTACATCCCTGAGAGGTGAAGCTTATCTATATGAAGCTGCCAAATGTGACTGGGACTCCTGAAAGACCTAGATTCTTTGGCTTCATTTTTCTCATTTAATTCACAGCCTCACACCAGCACCCCCACTGCAGCAGTGATAATAGCTTTGAGGTTCTGACAGTGATCTTCTAGAAGAATTCCAAGACCTCAGGGGAGGCACCCACACTAAGGTACCAGTCATTTAAAAGTTAGAACATAATCTGCTTCTCATTTATCTCTCAGAGAAAGCAAGTTATGTAGGAAAACTCAAAGGTTCCTAACCCAGTAAAAGACCTCTGTTTTCTAGGACATTCCTCCTTTTTTTTTTTTTTTTAATTTTATTTATTTATTTGACAGATAGAGATCACAAGTAGGGAGAGAGGCAGGCAGAGAGAGAGAGAGGAGGAAGCAGGCTCCCTGCCAAGCAGAGAGCCCGATGCGGGGCTCGATCCCAGGACCCTGGGATCATGACCTGAGCGAAAGGCAGAGGCTTTAACCCACTGAGCCACCCAGGCGCCCCTAGGACATTCCTCTTGAGATAGTTTTAATAAACCCACATCCAAGGGAAGGAGTTAAAGAAGAGAGATTTCTTGGGGGTGGACTTTTGACATTCATTGATACGTTCATATTATGCAACACTGAGGTAACAATTATTATTTATATGTGTTTGTGTCAAAATTCGAGTCCCAAAGAGTTTAAAGAATTATCCCCATTCAAATAAAGGCAATGACTTAAATTATCAACTGAGTAAATGATTATGATATTTAAAATAACAGAAATATGACTTTTAAGTCCTTTCGTATTTAACATTCTATCTATAAAATCATACTGCCTCAAATGGCTCATTATAAAGTAATAATAGTTCCTGGCTTGTAAATCCCTTGACCTGGTCAAGCCCATTTCCTACATTTTAAATTCTGTGCTCAAGAATTACTAACCTCCACAAATCTTCTAATCATAGTAATTATAATAGTAAAACTTTGACAAAATTAGATGATGGGCTTTATCAAATCAGAGAAAATTGGGCAATATAATATTGTAATCTTAATAATGGCAAATGGAACAACATACTATTCCTCTACAAGTTCTTGATTAGGAAAGATTTCTGGACTCCTCTTACAGTATTTTTAAGACAGTCAAATTAGAATGGAACATTGCTTAAGTGAAAATATGAGTGTATGAAAATTAGCTTAGGATGAGTTTTTCCAGTTTTTATTAGAACAACCAGATCTACAGCTTATGAGAGAACACAGCACTTTAACTGTTTAGAATATAAGTATTCCTTGTCTTACCAAATATTTAGAGAATATTTAATAGATGCACATATATTGTGTGGGGTGTGAGTGTGTGTGCTCATACATGATATACATAGATTTCTCAAATATCCAGGTACCCATTGTAGTCTTTTCAAACCATCCATCCATCCTAAACATTTAACCACCTCCACTACATGTCAAGAATACAGAGAACACTTTGAGATTTTGGTACAAGATTGTCTTTTTATTCTGAAATATTGCTCTTTCTTTTCTAGCCTTTTATTATAAGTTTTCTTTTCCACATTCTGTCCTTGGATATGATTATTTTCTCATTAAAACTTTGAGGTAGAATAATTATTAGAATATTACTTTATATATCTTTTTTTCTCTTTATTTTTTGTCTTTGTTCCATTTTTAAGAAGGTGGTCAGGACTTTTTGAGAAAATTTTCCTTAAGGCAAGGCTAAAATGAGAATTTGTATACAAAAATCTTCCTTTTGGCTTTTTGTTTTATAAAACTTGGACTAACCAAAAACATAACAATAGGCGCTTTCAGAAAAAGAGGTGAAAGAAGGGTACAGTTAAAAAAAAAAAAGATAGAGAAGTGATTCTGAGGTCCTAGGAAGAGGTTGACTATGTTGCCAATTCATCTTATACTTATTAGGAACTATGTTATGTCCCATGAACAATTTAGGAAGATGGCAGAAAACAAAATTACCATCCTTGGAAGAGATATGGAAAGACACTACAATTCAAGGGACCACCGTAAGCTTGAATCCTGAAGATGGCAGGGTCCAAAACAATGTACTGAAGGCCAATATACCACTTTTCCAGTGAAGACTGTAGACCCATTTTCTACTTTTCCAGAGTCTCTTAGGTTGTGGACAGGACATAAATGGAACCCAACAATGACCATAAAATGGATTATAATTTAATTAAAGGAAAGTATTAAAAGTAGAATATTTCTTACAGACCTTAGTTTGGAGTCCAATTCATACACAATCCAAATTTATCTTCTACAATTGATCATTAGTGAACTTTAAGAAACATTTGTTTCCTCCTTAAAAAAAAGTATTTGGTAGAGAAATGATGTGAATGTAATATAATATTAAAAAAATGTTTAGTGGGTCTGTTGAATAATCAAAGAAAATTTTGGAATTATAGTTATAAGTTGTCCTGTGATAAGGCACATGGTAAATCATTTTGTAAAAATAGCTCAATACAATATATCAATGTTTTAGTCTCATTTTAAAACTTCAGTTAAAGAGTGTCAGGTCTTCAAATGTTCCCTTTGAATTGTTCGTTTATAGTTAGGTACTATTTCAAATAGTGAAACTATCTCCTTATTTATTTACATATATAACTACAAATGTCATCCATATTTTTCTAATTTTATATAAAAAAGTAAAAAAAAAAACCAAGAATAAATGAACAATAGTTTTCTTCTCTTTCCACTTATATCACTTACTCTGGTGCTTCATGTAATTTTATAATTTCATCTTCTAAGTCTGTTCTTATCTTTTAAAAATGTCTTTGCCATACATTTTTTTTTTCATTTTTGTCTTGTATTAAAGGCTTTACTAAAGAAAACTATCAGATTTGGTAAGCCTAACTTAATTCATTTATTATATGTAAAAATATTTCTCAGAAGCATAAACACCCCAAACTAAAGTTAATTTTCACCAAGTAAAAAACTCTGAATAATACCATGTTCTATACATAGTTATAAAGATAAAGAAAACCTATAAATCATGCTAGATGTAAACCAAAACTATATTTTACATGATAATCAGTATTTTTATTTAATGGAAATATTTACTATTTAATGGAAGTCAATTTCCCATTGAAAATATATTGCTTACTGTAAGTATTTTATAGAGCTTCCTTAACCTATCTTGCCTGTGCTCTTCCAACTACCTAGTTTTCTTCCAAAATTTATTTAATCTCTTTTTATAACTATAAACTTTTCGTGAGATGTTCAGTAATATTGATCTCTTACTTTCTTGAATTTCATTAATGTTATCCATTTTATAGAATTTATCGCTAAGTGCGATACTAGGTGTATGCTTTGGAATTTTCTCCATGTGGAGTTGTAAGCAGGAAATTATTTCTAGAATTTTCCAGGCCAAATGAATTTTTTCCCTTATATACAAAATAAAAGCAACATAATAAAATTGTGACAATTAATAAGTCTTTACAGAGATTGTTTATCTTCACCAAATTTAGTATTTATGTAATGTTAAATATGTACAATTAATAAGAAAATACCTTTTTTGAAAATGGTCATTGAGCAGGTTTATTTATTTATTTATTCATTCATTCGTTACTTAATAAATTATTTATTTATTCATTTATTTATTCTAGTAACATTTATTGAGGTCTTATTATGTACTAGCTACTGGCCTAGTTTCTAGGAATTTAATGGGGTCTGCCTTCATGAAACTTACTTTTCTTGTGGGAATACAGATAATTTAAAAATAAATAAAGTGACATTAAATGGGAAAAGTTTTATAAAGAAACATTTACACTGTGCTATAAAGATATAACTGGAAAAGGAAGGAGACCCAGTAATATTACAATAAAAAAATCATGCATTCATAAAGCTTGGAAAAGCACTTTTCATGTAGACTTATTAAGAAAATAAAATTAATTTTTCTAGAAGTCTCAGCAGGTCAGTGTAGCTAGGGCTTAGTGAGCCAGGCAGATAGTGGTGATAGATGAAGTTGGATCAGATAATGAAGGGCTTTTGTCAGTTACAGAAAGCTACTGATGGCTTTTTAAGCAGATGAACAGCATGAGGCCACATTCTTTTTTTTTTTTAAGATTTTTATTTATTTATTTGACACAGAGAGAGATCACAAGTAGGCAGAGAGGCAGGCAGAGAGAGAGGAGGAAGTAGGCTCCCCGCTCGATCATTCCAGGACCCTGAGATCATGACTCCAGCCAAAGGCAGAGGCTTAACCTACTGAGCCACCCAGGTGCCCATGAGGCCACATTCTTTTTTTTTTTTTTTTTCCATTTTATTTATTTTTTCAGCGTAACAGTATTCATTCTTTTTGCACAACACCCAGTGCTCCATGCAAAACGTGCCCTCCCCATTACCCACCACTTGTTCCCCCAACCTCCCACCCTTGACCCTTCAAAACCCTCAGGTTGCCCCAACCTCCCACCCCTGACCCTTCAAAACCCTCAGGTTGTTTTTCAGAGTCCATAGTCTCTTATGGTTCGCCTCCCCTCCCCAATGTCCATAGCCCGCTCCCCCTCTCCCAATCCCACCTCCCCCCAGGAACCCCCAGTTTGTTTTGTGAGATTAAGAGTCATTTATGGTTTGTCTCCCTCCCAATCGCATCTTGTTTCATGCTTAGTGAAATAAGTCAATCGGAGAAAGACAACTATCATATGATCTCCCTGATATGAGGACATGGAGAAGCAACATGGGGGGGTAGGGGGATAGGAGAAGAGGCCACATTCTTAAGAGATACCTTTGGCTTCTTCAAAAGACTAGGTAGGTAGCTATTGCCATAGTGTAGGCAAAACTTAAGGCAACTGGCACTAGGAAGGTATGTAAAAAGTTGAGTAAAAGTGAATATTAAAGTAAATTTTGATTGTAGAAACATGAGAACTTGCTGAAAATTTGGACATAAGTAAGAAAGTAAATGGAGAAAACTATGATGAGTCTAAGTCCTGGCATTGTCGCATTAGCATATACTGCAATATACTGAGATGTATAAAAGGCTGGAGTAAAGTTAGTAGGGGGAATAATTAAAGGTGTAGTTCTGGACAGCCTAATTTAAGATCTAATTTTTTTTTCTAAGTAAGAATATGAAATAGGCAGTTATGATGAGGGAATAGAGGGCAAACTTAGGACAAAGCCCCACAACCCCTCCGCCCTCTCAGATGGGATATATGTGACATATATGTGATTTTCTCATTCACTCCTGGCTGTCCTAAAGCTAAGGAAAGGAAAAACAAATAGTTAATTTATAGAAATCACAATTCTGCAAGACATTAGTCTCCCTCAGTTTACAAATGTCTTAGCAATCTATAAGATCAAAGCATTTCTATCAGCAACATAGTTTCCAGAAGGAAATTAGATACGATTAAATGTCCTTATAACCTGCAGCCCATTGATAGATACTTGAAGCAGGTAGAGTGTAATGTTCCCAGGAATTTCCCAACTATCTTCATGTTAATGCTTTGCTAGAGGGAAAACAACCTTAACAGTGAAAAGGCCTCTGTATCCTGTGAGTCTTCTTTAACATACAAAAATTCTTTTTAAACCTTTCTTTTCCTTACCTCCCCCAATTCCATAGTATATGATCAGTCACCCTTCACAAGCCCAGGGCAACAGCTCTTTCTGCCCACAGGTCCTATCCCTGTACCTTAATAAACCACCATTTTTCACCAAAGACATCTCAAGAATTCTTTCTTGGTTGTGGGTTCTGGACTTCACCCCACCGAACTTCACCTATATTCCAAACCCTGTTAGTTACATGTGTATAACAGCAATTCAGGAAAGATGTCTGCACAGAATTCAATTTAAAAATTATAAATCTATATATGGCCTTTCAAGTAGTGGGACTAGTTGATAGTAATTGGTGTATTTAATATCTATTGAGGGCTCACTCTGTGCTAAACACTGTGTTACATTCATTATATTGATTACCTTAAAGAATTCTCATAATTTTGTCATATTTGTTCTATTTCAATTTCCATTATAGAATGGGGGAAAAAAACAGCTTAGTTTTAAAGGAGATGAAACAAGATACCTCTTAACAAAAACATTGGAAAATCCAGTTCTAGCTAGATTAAACTACATAGAAAACGTAAAACTGGAGATAAAAGTAATGTCAACAAGGACATCATTTTTTTCCCATCACTCTATTATGATTTTGTATAGTGGCTTCACTCACCTGGAGATCAGAAAGAACTGTCAGGAGCTCTAATCTTACATGGTTTGTAACCAGCAGAGGAGAGGGAGTATCTTCATCCTACCCTTCACATCGAAATCCTGAAATTCACTTTGATTCAACTGACTTAGCTCCACCATAACTACCTTCAAATCAATCTCTGTTTTCCTGGACTTTAAGAAAACCCCAGGGCAGCAAGAAGAAAGATGTGTGGCACCAGATGATTCCATATTTCCTAGGAAGTATCTACTGAAGCTAGAGCTGAAATCAGAGGTAGGCTGAAGTGTTGGGACACAGGGTTCCAGAGGCAGTTTGCTCTAATAATAGGAGAGGACTGGGGAAAGATAGATAAGGACAGGAAATGGAACCAGGAGTTAGGCTAGTGTTACAAATACACGTAATGAAACTCCTTTGATTTGGTAAAATCAATTTGGTTATAAGTTTTCTAATAATTGATAGGGAAGCAGAAAGATAATCAGTACCACAGTTGCAGATAACAGTCATAAGGCAAAATGAAGATAACTAATAATAAGAAGAGCTATTCTAAGTTTTAAGCATCCCTCTCCCAAATAAACTCAAGATGTACCTAAAAGAAGGGTTTATGCAATATTAGAAATGATATCCTCAATAATGCCTTGAAAAAAATCTATTCATAGAGTATATACAGAGTTTCCTGTACCAGACAATGGCATTGCACTAAAATTCAACTCAGGATAAGAAGTCCACAAATGCAGCTTGCTGCTGATCAGAATTAATTTATGGGCAGTCTTTAGGATATCTGAAGAAATGGATGAGCTGAATAGCCTTTAGGTAATATTTTAAAACATTGTTTTCCTTAAAAATTTTTTGATAAGTCTTATAGGCAAATATTTTCATATTTTAAATATATATATTATTATATTCACTCATAAATCCTAAGAAACAAATATACAAAAGGGAACACATAGCTTTTAATTAACAATTAGCTCAGCATGAGTCTACATTGTTACTTGGATAGGAAAAAACTAAACAAATAAACCTAGTACAATTGTAAACTACATTAACATAAGTAGGGTGTCTGGAATGGTGAGAGTCCCATTGTAGTACTCAGACCTTACCTGCATCACTGATTCAAATTCTGGCCACCTTAATTTTAGATAAATATTTGCAGACAAACAGTTCAAGAGACAAAGCACAAGAATGATTTCAAAATGTTTACTGTATTTTATTTAAAAAATGGTTAAAATAATTGGGGAGGCTTAATTTTGAGGTCACAGGATGATAGAACTTAAAAACCAGCTTCCAAAATCTGTGAACATATACTGCAAAAAAGCTATCCAGTTGTGTGTGTGCTGATGTATGAGGCAGAACTAGGGCCAAAGTGTACAATGTAGAAGAAGATAGAGTTCTACTAACTAGAAGGGAAGAATTATCTAGTAGTCAGAAATTCCAAAAATGGGAGAGACTTCTTCAGAAAGTAATGGATTCATGTTCTTGGAGAAATGTCAATAAGAAAAGATGCAGGTGAGAGATGATCCAACTTTTGAATATATATAGTTGTAGTAAGTGATGATAAGATCCATTAGAACACAAAAAATCTGTCATTTGGGTCAGCATTCAAAGCCCTTCCTACTTATTATTATTAATTCATCCAATGTTTTTTCAATCAAATACTATACCCCAAGTGCATATTTAAGCATTGGATAATACAGCAGTAAGTAAGAAAGGGAAGGTTCCTCTGGAGTACAGTCTAGGAGGGTATGGTGGATACAGATTAACACTAAAAAATCTCCATACCACAGGAGGAAATTTTTTTTTTTTTTTTTTTTTTTTTTTTTTTAGAGAGAGAGAGAGTGCATGAGCTTGGGTGATGGGGTGGGGCAAAGGAAGACGGAGAGAGAGAATCTTAAGGAGGTTCCACACCCAGAGTAGAGCCTGATGTGGGATCAATCTCAAGATCCTGAGCTGAAATCAAGAGTCAGATGCTTAACTCACTGAGCCACCCAAGCACCCCTGAAGGAAAGTTTTTGATTGACAGGGGCTTATGCCTGCCTGTGAGGACTGCTGCATTTATCCTCTCATCTAGTGGGCTCTGTCTGGGTGTGTCCTGTGTCTCTCACTTCCTGCCATTGAATTCATCCTTACAGGGTTGTCCCTGCTGATTGCTCTCAGATCATTGGGTATAGCACAACCTTTGTCTTTTTGGCATGTGTCACTTAAGTTTCTGTTCTGATGTTATGAATACTATAGTTACACTAACAGATAACGGGATTACAGGTGGGGCATATTAAAGCCATGGACACAAACACAATCAAGCAAAGATGGCTCCTCTAATTAGAAACATCATTATATTAAAATTTCAGTTTCGAAGTTACTGAAGCTGTGTGTCTCAAAGCAGGATCTGAAAGGCAACTACATAAAAAAAAAAAAAATCACAAAAAAATACTTGTTTAAAATACAGATTTCTGCTCCTTTGAGTCACAGTCGAATGCTTGTGGAGAGACACTATCAATCACTATTTTGGAGATTTATTTATATTAGAGAGAGAGAGTACACATGGTGTGGGAGCGGGGGTAGGAGTAAAGGGAGAGGGAGAGAAATCCTCAAGCAGACTCCTGCTGAGCACAGAGCCTGACTGGGGGTTCAATCCCTGGACCCTGAGATTATGACTTGAGCCAAAATCAGGACTCAAATGCTTAACTGGCTGAGACACCCAGTCACCCCTTTCAATCACGATGTTGAACAAACTTTTCAGAGATGTGTATACATGCTAATGTTTTCAAACCTCCATATTAAAGAGTAAGAACTCAACCAACTTAAAAAATATATGACTAGCTTAAAGGGAAGCTTCTTAGAAACAGTAAAAAATATAGAACCTCCATTTACAAGAGCCATAGACAAGAAGACATGACTCCTGCAGACCAATGGCTGTGGGACCCAGAGTAAGTTTAGGGGATTTCTCAGCCTCCTCACAATTATAAAAAAGGCATACAAACCACGCTTTCCCTTATTCTAGCCAGCATGTGATGCCTCTGGAGAGGTGATTCTGTTGATATCTGACAACATAATATAAAAAGGGATCAGATAAAAGCTAGAACTCATTTTCTAAAAAACAATGTTTCTACAGTGGCCTACAAGAATTTATGAAAAGTTCTAAAAACAACTTACTAATTGCTCTCAAACTTGGCCATATTATATGCTAATTGTCACAAGCATACTTGTGCAATCTTCCTATCTAAATTGTAAACTCCTCAAGGAAATCTTCTTTAATAATCTTCTTGTATATAATGGAGAGAGCTTAAAAATATTCAACACATAGTAAATGCTCAATTAATATTCAGTTTTGCTTGATGCGGGGACATGAAAGCTCTAGACTGTTGGCCAAATGAGGATCTTTCTAAGGCGATTCAGAAATAAAAACAACCCCTTAATATATATTATAGTTAGATCTATACAGACAATGGAATTTAGCTGTATTTGTTATTCATTGTCACTAAATCTACATTGAAGGAGACAGAAAGAAAGAGGAAGACAGAGAGAGGGAGGAAGGGAAGAAAAGAAGGAGGGAAGGAGAGAGGAGAGAAAGAAGGAGATGGATAGAGAGACACTTATGCAGTCAAATGCTCTACCCCTGACCTATACCCCCTGAGAGACACTTATGGACTTGATTTATTTACCATTAAAATAAGAAAAAAAATGATAGCAATGGATTGTAAAAATTCACTTATCAATATCTTGAAGACAGGAGAGCCCCTGCTTAAAATCTGCATGACTTTTTAGAGAACACAGTGAATTAGATTCATTTAAGGTCTCCAATGACACGGTGACAGGCCTTGCAGATCAAGAGAAGTGTTAACTCCAATGTCACTTGGTTTTAGTAGTTTAGATTCTAAATTTATGACAAAATTAAAAATTAGGTGTCAGCATTCAATACAAAGCAAAAAGCTAAGTGGTAGTTAAGTGAGGGAAGCAGAGTCTCTCTGTTTGGAGGCAGAACTTTTCCAGTATTTTTCTCTGTATCTTTTAATCAAACTAGTCAGACTTGGCATATCTACATGGTGTTGTAATTGGAGCAACTAATCCTCATGGATGCCTATAATTACACTGTCATGTAAATTAGTTGTGGCTGATTGGTTGGACTCAAGGTCAGAATTGTTTTCTAATGCTTCCCCCACAGAAATCTAGACAGAGCCTGAATGATATTATGAACACTATATAACTACACCCACATATGCCAAAGCTCAAGGGACATATTTTACTAACTCTGACTACAAGTCTGAGAGTCATTTGTGCAATACACATGGAACACAATATCTTGCGAGTTCAAAGGTAAGGTCTTAGAGAATCCTATAATGATGTTCACAAAAGAATAAGTACGCTTTTGAGATATTGTAAGTCCTTAGAATGGATGACTGCAAATTCACAAGGGAATCAGATTTATACCCAACTACTTCAAAGATCAATGTTTAAGGAAATATAGATATTGTTTTCAGTTTTAAAGTTCCTACTGGAGACATTAGCCATTGGAGATTAAGTTCATAAATTTAAACAGAGAGATTCAATTGCCAAATGTTTAAGAACCAGATTAAAAAGATTAACAGAACTGAAGGATTTAGTACAGTGCAGTGTGTTCTTTTTCATGCATACATCAACGATATGGTGCTTAGTGAGTTTTATTTCTCTAGGTATAGCAGGTGAAGGAATTATGAAACTGTGCAATTAGAATCTATGATTTTTTTTTCCTGGTGATTCCATCTTCAGTTCACCTCTTAAGTCTAGGATGCTGTATTGAAGAAAGTGGAAACTGCCTATCATCTATGTAGCCAGCATTCTAGACATCTGCTGTCTATCCGTCTGTCAATGTCTTTCTATCCATCTACCCATCCATCTACCCACTGTCATATTCCAGAAAAGATTTAGTCTGGTTCTTTGATATGTTCTTAGGAAAATAGTGTACAGAAATTAGCAGTGTGCAAATTTGCATTGGGTTAGATTTGCCATTCATAAAAACAGTTCCATCTTAAGGAGGCAATATTTGCTTGGAAAAAAAAAATAGATTGTGTAATATTGAATGATTAAGAAGCTTAGAGGCAACACATAATGATTATTTGATTATATCTAAACAAGAAATCTAATTTAATGAAAAGAGTGATAACACCATGCCAGGCTACTGCAGAGACACTTCTACCCTTTCTTCATTGCTGTGGTGGTACCATCATATTGTATTCCCCTCCAGCACTCTGAACAGAATTTCCATTAACTCTCCTAATTGCTATTACATGTAGGACAAGTGTTTTCAACTCTCCAACAGGTTGTTTAACAATAATTCACTCAAAAAGTCATCCATGTGGAGGTCTCTATAACAATGTAAAGTTCTCCCTAGTGTGTAGCAGGTAATTATTTTTTTCAAGTTGAGTTGGACAATAATCTTTGTGTAAACAAGACATTCCTACGCAGTCTGTTGATGATTGTTAATTAATTTTTGCCCATTGATGTAAATGCAAAATTTCATTTAGAGGCTGTGAATTGTATGAAATATTAATTACATTATAGAACTTTCAGAGCACCACAGAATGATAACAAAAGTGGGCATTGATAAGCTTTTAATTGCAACCCATTCACTGGAGCTATTATTTTCATAACCCTTTATTTTTCATTAGTTATCTGTCAGTTTATAATATAGTTGTTAATTGAAGAAGCAACAGAATGTGTGAACTGTTTTCCCAATTGTATCCTTGAGTTATACAGAAAGACAAACATATGTATAGCCATAGTTGCATTGCCTTTTCAAGGCTGACAAAGCTAACAAGATAGGACAAAAATGAGAGAAAACAGAAGAGAGAACTCACCACAGTCTCAGGGGGCAGTCTTTCGACAGCTCTCCATGAATAGGGAGAAGCCAGATGACCTACCCGATTACCAAGTAGAGGGAAATCCCAGGTGAATAAAATCATTTTGTGCCCATCCAATGTAAACAAGTTGGAATGGAAAAATGATAAGCTGTTTTTGTTCAAGGAAAGTATAAAACGTGCAGAAGAAAAGAAGCTCTCTCTTACTTTCCAAAATTTAACCTTGAATGAGCCTTTTTAATGAAACTACTTTATTATTTAAAAAAATACTCATTTGTCCAAGCATTGTGGTACCAATTATCATACTTTAATAATTTTGCAAAAAAAAATACTTGATAACAGAATTAGAAGAAAATTTTAATAGTTTGCTGATACTCTCCTCATATGTAACAATAATCCATTAAAAGACAAATAATATATATTTTCATTTAACATATATTTTAACCATATTTTAAAGCCAAATTTAGTCTTCTTTGTCTAGTATTAAATACTATAATAATATATAAATATAATATAATATTTTATATATATATATCATTATGCTGGTCACTTCTATCATACTTAGAAACTGATCTCTTACATTTGTCAGAATGATATTTTTAAGAATTACCTGAAACTGGGGCGCCTGAGTGGCTCAGTGGGTTAAGCCTCTGCCTTGGGCTTGGGTCATGATCTCTCTGCTCAGCGGGGAGCCTGCTTCCCCCTCTCTCTCTGCCTGCAGCTCTGCTTACTTGTGATTCTCTCTCTCTCTCTCTCTCTCTCTCTGTCAAATAAATAAATAAAATCTTTAAAAAAATAAAAATAATAAAAATAAAAAAATTACCTGAAACTGATATAAAGTAAAATAAATTTCCATATCTTCTATAATTTTAGTGAGCAAAATTCATTTTTTAAAATATTTTATTTATTTATTTGAGGGAGAGAGAGAAAGCATAAACCTGGGGAGCAGCAGGCAGAGGGAGAAGCAGGGTCCCCACAGAGCAGGAACCGGATGGCGGGGCTCGATACCAGGACCCTGGGATCATGACCTGAGCCAAAGGCAGATGCTTAACGGACTGAGCCACCCAGGCCTTCCCTGCCAATTCATTTTGTTTTTTCAAAATTCATTTTTATTAGCAAAAGAAAGCTAAAGTGCCATTGCAATGAGCTGTCTTTGAAAACCGTAACTCTAGAAAATATCCCTTGGTTAGTTGTGATGATTGAATGTCCATTTCCTTCATAGGATGGAAAACGTAAAGCTTTCATGTTTTATTAAACTTTAATATAATAATTATGTCATGAAAACTAAATAAGGCCTTTCCAAATCAACTGTAGATCTGTTTGCCTTCTAGCTCACACAGATACTGTTATGATGTTGGGGAATGTTTATGTTATTGTATTACTTTGAAATACAAGAACTAAGCAGTGTGATGTGTTTAAACACACACACATACACACACACTCACATCTCATTTCATTGTCTACTAATCTCATTCTCCTTTAGACATTTCCCTCTATACTTCCATGAGCACATAAATAATATACATTTTGCACATACGTGGGATCAGATTATACATGTTGTCTGACCTTTGTCTTTTCAATTCACATTCTATCAAACGTGTTATATCAGGAATATATATCTATTTTTTAATGGACCCTCCATTTTACATATTAAGAATGTACCATATTTTACTTAACCACTTCCTTATGGATGGGAAATTAGGTCGTTTTTCAATATTTTAATATTGCAATCACAGCTGTGAAGAACATTCTTGCACACATGTCTTCATGTGTCTGTGTGAACATTCTTAAGGGATGGCATCCTGTAAGTCTTCTAATGCTCATCATTATGATGAAGAGAACATTCCCTTTGAACTTAATCTTCTGGATGTCTATTTTTGTTTTAGGAAATACATGTCAGAAATGCTGCCACGGGGCTGGTTGAGAAGCAGCCAACAGAAATTTAAAGGAAGATAATTTCTCTGCCAGCTTTTACAAAAATTTTGTATGATTAACAAAAAAAGTACCAGCTCCGCAGGGAGAGAGAGATTCGGGGGCACACGGCGTGGTGAACAGATCCTGCTCTGGTAGCAGGGCTTTTCCACCTGCAACAATGTTGCATCCCCTTCCCCCACACTAACACACATACACACTTCAGGGACATGTGGCAATATGTGGAGACATTTTGCTTGTCATACCTAGGGGTGAGGGAATATTACCAACAAACAATGGAATGACGCCAAGGATGTTTCCAATGTGTAGGATAGCTCTCTACAACAAAGGGTGATCTGGACTAAAATATCACATACTGAGGCTAAGAAACCCTGCTCTATTAAACTTAGAGAAGTACATCCCTTTCTCTGGCTTTAATAACCCAGGTCACAGGTCTTGGCGCATAGAACACTGATTGTATTTTGCCTCACTCACATGTTCAAGCAGGTGCCGTTTTATGGGGCCTACCTGGCCGCTTTGAAGAAAGTGCCCTGAGACTGAATGGCAGCACCTCATGAACCCTAGGTTAATTGTAGGAAGGCCATGTCTTTCCATAGCTTCAAAAAAAATAACATTTCACCACTAAATGGACTGAAGCTGTAATGGAAAAATCCTAGAGTGAGGATCAATGAACTGTGGATTTTTTTAGCTTAGCTCTTGTTTAATATTACCCATGACATGGAAATCTTGAATTGGGTAACTCTGTGACCAGTTACAGAACTAAAACCCTGCCAATCTTAGGCACACAGTGTATGGTTAAATGTAAGGACTCAGGGCCCAGACGACGACCTGGCTTCAGCTCTACCTGCACCTCTTGTGAGGTCACTACCTCGGGAAGTTGTCTCTCAATGCCTCAGTCTCGTTATCTTAAAAAGGAAATAACAGAAGCTCATACCTCATAGGATCATTGTGAGAATTATGTACCTTAAAACACCTAAAATACCCAAGAAAAGTGTCTGATACTTGGTATCTCCTGAATTTATGACAGCTATGGTAATCATAGTGAAGTAAGAATCTCTACAAGAACTTACAATGCCCTGGGCCCTTGACTGCTTCTCCAGCTTGATTTGTGTTTTCCTGCAAATAAGACTGCTCCCTAGCATCCGTCTCCCTGGGGCTTTTGCACCTACCCTACCTTCTGTTTGATATCCCCTCAGCTCCCATGCATTTTAGTCCCAGTACATGTTAGTGCTTAGCCAGTCTGTGTGGAATGCTATTTTGTCTGGTGACTATGCTCCACATTTCTGATACCTTCCCCTCTGGGGGTTGTGGAACTAGGTCAAGTAGAATGGTAATAGTCAGGATGGTTCACAAATGCCATTCTCTTGTTCTAAACACCTGGTGGGACCTCTGTCATGCACAGGCTTGAAGCCAGCTGCAGTCACGTCACTTGCTTCCACCAAGGAAATGTAGGGAGATGTGATATGTGCTTACATCCACTTTCTGGATATAATTTAAGAGCTACCATGTAGCCATACTCGTCTCTTCCCTTCTGTGATTAGGGAAGCTTGTCTCAGTGAATCTGTCCCACCTGGGTCACTGTCTAACTCAGTGAACAAAGCCCCTTGCCAGGCGGCAATAGACATGTAACCTGGGCAAGAAATAAGCTTTGTCATTTCAAGTTGGATTATTTGTTACCTTAGAAAAACTAGCCTATCTGGAATGATAGGTGGATCAGAACAGAGCTATTAACAACTCAGTCCTTTCTCTGCTTTTTGAGGTAATTCTCGCAAATATAAGTTATCTTAGTGTTGGTAAAATCGGTCTAATATAAGTTATAAAAATAAAAATTTAATTAAAATTAAAATTTTACCCAAGTTGTGACAGTGGAGTACCTTGGCTTGCTTTCATGCATATTATCCAAAATATCTTATTAATTAAACATTTTTCTGAATCAGCATTCTCAATCTGGACGTATATAGGATTTTAACCTGAAGAGTTAAAAAACAAACAAGAAAAATTTCCTAGGGCTTAACCCCCCCCAAATTGTGATTGGTCTGAGATGGGGCCATGGCCTCACTATGGTGCATATAATTCCAATATGCAGCCAAGTTCAAGAATAACTGCTCTTAATGTACATAAAGTCTAATAGGAATGCTTATCACTGGACCAAACAGGTTGCTTTAAAATTTTTCTGAGTCAGGTGAAGATAGCTGTAGGGTAAACTTGTGCAGCCACTTAATTTTTCTAGATTTGTTTCTCAACTGTAAAGCTGGGATAACAACTCCCATTCTTCTGACTTGTGTGGCCCCCATGTTTTGCATATGTGAGAAGGAGTCCTTTATTCACTTCTCACCCAAAAAGGATCCAAAAAAGGTCAGACACCAGATATCAGTAGGATGTCTGAACAACTACGGGTTCTAATGAACAGAGTGGATTTCCAAATTAGAGATTTCTTCTCACAGGACACCTAATATTCTTTGGCATTTTAATATGCCACTGTCCATGTCAATAACAGTTGGAGGTCAAGTGCTAATTTGAGATGAGTAACAATGAAATCGAAACTTTCTTCTAAAATTTGAACTCACATTTTCTTCCCCCCCCTTTTTTTAAAAAAAAGAAACTGAAAGTATTCCTCAGTAAGAGAATACTTAAAACAAACTTAGTTGGAATTCAGCAGTCGGTTATGGGAGAGAAAGGAGACATGTTGAGAACTATTATGTTTGGAATAGTGATGTCATTAAGTAATTTATTCTTTCCTGATTGTTTCACCTACTCAGGGAAATAGACATACTCTGTTCCAGTGCATCCCATATAGTCTTTTAGGTAATAGCAGGTAATCTCATAGTTGATTGTCTGGGTTTTATTGTTTGAGTTGACTAGTATATTCCAAAAAAATCAAAAATTTTGCCTACATTATGCTTACCGTGTAGAGAGATACTCTGAGACAATTTTCCATGTCCTACAAGGTGAAATAAGTAAGAAGAGTTAAGTCTATTTTTTTTTAATCATGAACTCAAGCTTACTTTTAAAGATTGTATCTAGATAACTCAGTTGCCTCATTTGTTTTTCTTCCAATATGCTGAGGCATCAGGCTGACACAGTTGTTCCACAGCAATTAGACATGTTCTTGTTTTTACTCCTCTTGAACATCGTAACTGCAGCCAGTTCATTTGCTATAATGTAAAAGGAGCAAGAATTTTACTAAAACAAGAAAGAAACAAAAATTCAACTTTGTGTGAATAAATATGTTCAGGAGTGACAAAATTAATGCAATATTAAAACAAATATTGGATCTCTGTATACATATATTTGTAGCTCTAAAATTAAGTTGTTTTATGTGTACATATATATATATGTATATATTCTTAAATTGTCATTGTTTGTAAGTGGTAAGCCTTAACAATTTTGTTTATATTACTATGTAACATTTGTTATATTTAACTTTTTAAAAATATTTTATTTATTTATTTGAGAGAGAGAGCGAGAGAGCACAAGCAGTGGGGAGGGGCAGAAGGAAAGGGACAAGCAGATTCCCTGCTGAGTATCAGTCAGGCCTGGAGGGGGGGCTCAGGGCCAGGCTCCAGGTGGGGCTCAAGGAAGATGCTTAATGGCGACCCTGAGATCATGACCAGAGCCAAAGTAAGATGCTTTACCAACAGAGCTGTCCAGGTACCTCCCACTCATTTAATTTTTTAACCTTGGGACCACAGCATCCAAAATCAGTAATTAGTTTGAGGGAAAAAAGGCAAGCAGAAGCATGAAGGATTATTCTTTCCTGTTCAGAAAATACAGTGCTAATATGATAATGGTCACTAATGAAGGTTGCATGCATCAGCTTAATAAATTATTGGTTTAAGAAGAGATTGTGGACAAAGCATTATCTAAAAATGTCCTGATTTTTAACAGACAACCAAGACTATATTTACTTTCACATGTAACTCATTTAGGGTGGTGACTAATTTCATAGTAATAGACAAAAATTAGAAATTAACAAATTGTTCTCTTCTTAAATGTCTAACGAAATGGCAGTTGTTTTACTGTTGAAATTGAATTTACATTTCAAAAGTGTTAGGATTTCAAATTTTATTTTTTATTTCACAAACCTGATCTCTTTCAGTTGTTTTAAAGCAAAATTATATCCTTGTTCCTGGTATGAGGTAAAACAAAAGGTGATATATGTGTATTTATATGTGACAAATATACAAATTATTTATAAATTAGTAAATTTCAGTTGTTTTTCTGTGCTTTGTTTCCTGCTTGGCCCTTGGAGTGTCCCTGTGTACATTCTGTGAATTCATGTATTCATTTCAGGACTTACTCCCTTTTTTTTTATAATTTAGTTTTTCCAATTATACTTTTTATTTTACCTACAGAAATGGTCATTTCTCTAACCAATAAAATATCCATTAAGCTGCATAAGCAGTGTCATTTACATATTTTTTCTCTTTTAAAAAATTATTATTATTTCAGTTTCAGTTTTGTAATTTTAATTTGAATATTTATCAAAATAACACATATACCTTGTTGAAGGTCAAATAATAGAGGGCTTATAAGAACAAAAGAGCAGTCTCCTATCTCATCTTCCTTTCCTTAGTATCTTCTCTCTATAAAGCTACTGATTTCAACTATTTTTTCCTTGAAATTTTTGTTATTTTTCAAAATAAAAAATGTATGGACAGTTGTTGATTTTACTACTTTGACATGCTTTATTGACTTCCTACTTAAGGAACATAAGAATTTACACACACATATGCACACACAAATAGTTCTTTTCCATGCTTTCAATGCATTGATTTCACAATTTTTGTTAAATCTATATTCATTTCAACTGTAAATCAATTTTTAGCTCAATCCCATGCCATAGGGTTATATTGTGTCTTTTATTCATACAACTTTTTCTCCTCTCTGGGAGTCAGAATGGCTTTGATTTTTCAGTAACTGAGGTTTTGTTGTAACTGTTGCTAATCTGCAAACTGTCTGAAGACTTTCTCAATGAGACCAAATACACTGGATGATCTGTCAGGCCCACTTTCTCCCCAGAAAATATCCTTCCTGGTGCCCTGACATTCTGCACCAATCTGAATTCTCTGAAGAGGCAAGCAGCAGGGTGACTTCCCTGGGTTTTTCTCTCACCTCTCTGGAGATTTTCTTTTATTCTTTTCCAGAGTAAATCCCTTCTTCACTAGATTTCTTTCCTTTCTCTGTCTTATTTTATGGCCTCATGTTGATGAAATAAACCTTCCCATATCTTCCTGGAAAAAGGTACAGACGTATAAAATTCTTGAGTCCTTGCATCTGATAATGTCTTTATTCTTCTCTCATCTGTGGTGAATGCTTAGTCCAGTTTAGAACTCCAGCTTGAAAATAATTTTCCTCCGAATACTTAAGACATTAATTCATTAGCATCCAGTTTTCCAGTGTTGTTATTGAAAAGCTCAAAGCAGTCTAAGGTCATTTCTATGTGATCTGTGTTTTCTTTTTTCTTTCTAAAAGATTTTATGTTTATTTTTCTTTAATTCTGATGAACTAAGTTTTTATAAGGTTATGCATTATTGTGAGTTGTGTGGGTCTTTTTTTTTTTTTTTTCAGAATTAGTGTTATTTATATATGAAGAAGTTGAGATACAGGTAAGTGTAATAGCTTGCCTGAAGTTACAAGGTAGTAAATAACAAAACTTAGATTAGAATCCGGGTAATCTAGCTCTACAGTCTTCTCTCTTGACCATTAAGCTAGGAAGTGAATAGCTTTTGGTAAATGTGTGTTAGGACAAGGCTTTCTCCCTTGATTAGTCATATTCTGTTGTATGTTGGGACTTCCATAGAATGAGAATTTTGTAAATGCTTTGTGGAAAAATGACAGAATTTTTATTAAAACACTACAATGATTAAATCATAGTACCCATCTTAATACATATATTCTGTTGGAATAGTTGTTATAAATACCCTGTATACACATGAATCATCTTCAAAATAACTGGAACAGTCAACCTATAAAACAATTATAATTTTATACTTAACAATTAATAATCACAAAGCAAAAATGATAGCTAATATAAGAATGATAATAAACTCATCAGTTAACACACAAACAAAAATACACACAGGGGTTTGGTTGTTGTTTTTAATAAAACAAACTGTAAACTTCATGTGGGAAAAAAAGCAAGCAAGAAAAACCAGGCAAATTTTGAAAACAAAGAGTAATGATGGTAGGCTATTATTTTAGATATTAAAATTCACAGAGCTATAATAATTTAAATAATGTAATTTTCAATGAATAATACATTAATGGAATAGAATAGAAAATTCAGAAACAAGATCAGATATTTTCAGAATGTAATATATGATAAAAAAACAAAAGAGGAAAAAGTAAATTATCTGTAAGGAGTATGGAGCCCTTCTGCCATCAATGAAAAACAAGTCAGGAGCAGCAAAGATCTGTTGCACTATTAATCCCACATATCAGTGACTTAAAAAATCAAAAGGAAGGTTTTTTTTTTTTTTTAAGCTATATGTGCATTGTCGGTTAGATGGGGGCACTGCTCTACATCATATTCTCATATTCAGGTACTCAGCTCAATGAAATTGCTACTTCATGCTTCCAGAAAATTGCCAGAAAGCTGCAGGATGAAAAGAAGATGGCATATCATGCCTTAGTTCTTTAAGCTTCTGAGCAAAGTGACAAATCATCACCTTTATTCTCATGTCTTGAGCCTTGTATACGCACTGCTTTCAAGGTAGAGAATAAGAAAATATAACCCTACATGTGCTCGGAAGTGGAAAACTGTAAAGATTTTGGGAAAAACACCTTAACTCCTTCCTTATCTTTCTTCTCAACTATCTTCATCCACACTGCCAAATGCAACTACCCAAGAGCATTCTAGTAATGTCATCAGCTGGAAAGTTCAGAAACTCTGGATTATGCCCTGCTATAGACTGGATGTTTCCATCCCCTCAAAATTCATAGTTTCAGATCCTAAGCCCCAAAATAATGGTGTTAGAAAGTGGGCCTTTGAGAGATAATTAGGTCATGAGAATGGAATGTTAGGAATAGGATTAGTGCCCTTCTAAGGGCTAAAGAAACCAGAATTCTCCCTTTTAGCCATGAGAGGATACAACAAGAACATAGTTTTCTATGAACTGGGAAGTAGTTTCTTACCAGACATTGAGTTTGCTGATGATTTGATCTTGGATTTCCCAGCCTCCAGGATTGTGAGAAATGAAATCTGTTGTTTATATGTCATCCAATGTATGGTGTTCTGGGATGACAGCTTGAACTGATGAAAACATGCCCTGCAGTCACTATAGAAGCTCTGGGTGTGGTACCTATGAAATTTAGTTCAATTTAGTTCACAGGTTCCCCCCATAGATGAAAGAGACAAGTTGTCTGTCACATATACCCGGTGTATAATAATGAAACAGGGATATGATAATGACAATAAACATTCTTGTTCGGAAAGAGACAACTTTGAGACACACAGCAGACCCTGGAATTTATTTAGGAGTTTCTGAAACTGCAAAGAAGATATTCTGAAGGATATTTTATTCCATGATTGGGTCTTGATTTCACTTCCTAGAAGGAATGGCCTTCTCTCTTGTTTTCCTCTGTCCCTGGCTTCGCTTGCAGTGAGATTCTTCCTTTTTCACTGTCTTCTAGAAAACACCTATAGTGGGCATTTGGGAATGCACCCTCCTTGTAGACTGAGCAGATTCTCTGTCTGCCTGGTAGATGGCGGTGGACCAGTGATGTCTAACAATCGAGGATGCTTTCCCCCACACATTTGAGGTTGCTTTAGCAATGGAATATTCTTAAAAAGTTAATAAGATTCTTATTTATGGGGCACTAGTTAATTCTATATGCCAACAGATATATCCACAGACGTCAATCTCATGACTTTCTCTCTTAAATGAATTGGGGTGTTTTACACTTACCTTATTTGAAGGGGAGAGCCTATATCTCATTTCCTTGAGACATTTATCCAAATGAATGAATTTACTTTCTGCCACACCTTTACTTCTATATACTTATATTCACTCAGAGTTTTAACAGTGAGATTGACAGCTAAATCTCCATGACAAGACTTAATTTGACTTTTCTTAATATTTCTCACATTTAACTTATACCTTTGGAGGTTGAGGAATTGCTAGTTTAAAACTTACAAGTCCCTGAGTTGTAAACTCTATTCACTTTCATTATTGATTGCAAACTGGCTGTTTTAATTTTTTTTAATATGAAGCTATTTATTTATTATACAGGAAATAATTCTCAGCACTTGTAAGAAAACCAAATCCATTTGATCTGAACATAGTACATTAATTTTTTTTTTAAATCTCAGCTCATTCTTGCAAATTTTGCCAAATGTAATCAACAATAAAGAAGGCACAGTGAAACAATTAGTTAATCAATGTCTTGCCATGGGACTGAAAGTTCATTGGATGCATGATCTGCTTCCAAAAGCAACAATATCGCTAAGTGTTTTATCAAATCATAACATTGTTCATCATGTCCCCAATCTCTGATACACTTTCCATGGCGGTCCTTCTAAGCCCGTATAACCACTGCCACATGCTCTGAATGATTTGGGGAGTGGTGGAATGTGATGCAGTTCTCCACTTCTAGATACCAGTTGTTATATTCAGTGAGATTGGTTGAGTTATGCTGTGGTAACAAAAAAACCACAAATGTCAATGTCTAAAAATAACAAGTTTATTTTTTATTCATATTACAGGTTCATTGTGGTTTGAATGGAGATTTCTCCTCTATGGTAAACTCACTCCCACTCTAGGACCCAAGCTATCCAAACAGCTTCTCTCTGTGGAGAAATAAAAACAACTCTAGCAGAAGAAAAAGAGATCATATTGAATTGTACACTGACTCTTAAAACTTCTACCTGGAAGGGATGTATGACACTTTTCACATTTTTTTGAACAAAGCAAGTGCTATTACTATGTCTAAATTCAAAGGAGGAGGGAAATACAATTCTAGTCTCTTCCTCTAGAAATAACTGCAAATATTAATAACTAGCACTAAATAACTTCCATAGTTCCTGTCTCATTGTTAGTAAGGTAACACATTTGTAATAATTCTTTATTTTATTTTATTTATTTATTTATTTATTTTTCACTGCAGCACTTTTTTATTTTCCTCACAATGACGCGTTGCTGGGGCCTAATGTTCTCACATGACAGTAGAAAACCAAAAATTTGTTGTCATCTCTTAAAGAACTGAGAATTGTGACAAAAACCTTACATAAATTAAAAGGATGCATAAATTTACAGTTGTAAATGCAAACCGTTTTCCAACTCAAGGCAATTAACCCACGGTGTTCTGGCAGGAAAACATCTGGTAAGAAAGCAAAGTGGGTCCTACGGCTCGGACCTTCCCGACCCTGTTAGACCGGCAAGACAGAAATGACAGCTCGTTCGGGACTTTTGCCAGCCTCGAGAGAAATCCTGGAATAGGTAGCTCTTACACGTTAATACCCTGCACAGATCATAGATGAAAGAGGCAAGTTGTCTAACGTGTTCTCGACCTCAGCCACGAACTGACCGAGCCACATGTGCTAAGGTTTTAAACCAAAGATATGTACAGGGTATTGAACATATACCAAGGGAACAGTTAACTTGGATACAAGGTCAAGATCAGCAACAAGTTCTACATCCAGTGCTGATATCAGATACAAACTTCAAGGACAAATTTCGTTTCAAAGGCTGATTCCAGTTTTACAAGGCCGGCAGGAGGCGTACACATCTGCCCAGCCAACTGCTACTCTGGGTTCGCTCACGCAGCAGGTGCTACGCAACTGCCCGCAGTCCGTTTAGAAGCATTCGCGGTGGACGATGGAGGGGCCCGCCTCGTCGTACTCCTGCTTGCTGATCCACATCTGCTGGAAGGTGGACAGCGAGGCCAGGATGGAGCCCCCAATCCACACGGAGTACTTGCGCTCGGGAGGAGAGATGATCTTGATCTTCATCGTGCTGGGCTAATAATTCTTTATTTTAAAGCTAAAAAATATTTATGAAAATAAGCACAATATTTTATATAATCTTAAAGTTGAAAAAAATTTTTAGATAGAACATAAAACTAAAGATTCATAAAAATATACTGATAAATATTACCAGGTGACATTTTAAAACTGGTAAAATGTAAAAGAAAATACCACAAACAAAAATCAAAACACAAATGACCAATAGGTAAGTTATTTGTAACTCATATTACAGAAAGAGAGAGAATTCCTTTAATGTAGAAAGAGTTCTTAGAAATCAATTAGATAATACTATGACTCAATTAAAACTTGGATAAGACATATAAAAAAAAGAAAAGGAAACATCAATGGTTTATTATGATGTCAAGAATGTGTGTAATAAGAGAAGTATAACTAACATAGGGAGACCCCAATTTTTGACTATCAGGTTGGCAGAGGTAAGAATGTTTGATGATGCACTCATTTTAAGAAAATGGTAGGAGGATAGGAATTTTTATTTAATGCTGATGGGAAAGCAAATTACTACAACATTGTGAGGAAAATGTGACGTTATTTATTCAAGTTAGACATGTATATACCTTTTGACTCAAACATTCCAATTCTAGATATTCATATTACAGATAGGATGTGAAAAGAGACATACATAACAGTTAATATTAATTGCAATATTTTTATAGAAGTTTAAACACATCACAAGTACCCATAAATATTGGAAATTGGTTAAAAATAATTCTTGATGCATACATAAAATTGAATACTTGCAGTTGTTCCATGAGCACTACCAGAGACATATTTCTGAGATATTCTGACTTAAAAAAATAAAAATAAAAATAAGGTACAAAGGCAAATTAGGTTATGCTACTGTTACTGTTAAAACAAGAATACAGGGGCGCCTGGTGGCTCAGTGGATTAAGGGTCCGGATTTCTGTTTGTAGCAATCATGAAAATAATGCTTAATATCACAGGAAGAAGAGAACACTTCACTGGTTGAATGAGGGTCCGGATTTCTGTTTGTAGCAATCATGAAAATAATGCTTAATATCACAGGAAGAAGAGAACACTTCACTGGTTGAATGAGGGTCTGGTCTTCATCAAGCAACATTAAGCATTTTGACTGCAAAAAAAATTTCCATAAAAGGATGGCTGGGGAATTGAGAAGAAAGGAACAAAACAGGCTAGGGGGACATTCTTTTCTTTTGTGCGTTGAAGTTAAGAGGATCTTTGATTGGATTTCCCCTGAGGCAGAACCTGAGACAAGGATTAGAATGCAAATTGTCCCTTGCAAATTGTTTCTCCCTTTTCTGTTGGGAAGGGTTTGCACAGGACTGAAAATGTTCTGCCTTTAAATTTGATAACTTTTGGCTCATTGCTATTTACCTTGAATTAATTTTTTCCTCAGAAAATTTTAAAATATTGAGTCAACTTCTTTATTGTTTAAAGATACTTCAGGCTTTCTGGAAGTTCTTTGTAAATTATCTTATTTACTCTCTATGTGTAGATCCCTACATACCTGTTTCATTCCTGATATAATGTGATTTATATCTCAATCTCAAGAAAAGCTTGGCTCTTTTATTAGTCATTTCAAAGAACCAAATTTTACTTTTGGTATATCATTTTATTGTCATACAGCTTTAAATTCTAAACATTTTAAAATTTCCATAGTATATTATTTCTTTGTTTTTTTTAAATATTTAAATTATTTGGAACTACTGTAATTTCCAACTGCATATTATGCTCATTTGTACTTATTGTAGTGGACTTTGCATATGATGTCACTTATTTTCATTCAATACATAAAATTACTCTCATTCTAGTGCATGTTATATATATGATTTAAATAAATATGATTAAAATAATACACATAGTAGAAGTTCAATAAATACATGTATTCGTAAGTGAATAATATTTAGCTCCTAACCGTGTTTTCAACCCCTCTATATTTAACCTTTGTTTGGCCCAACTCATCTGTAAAATTGAAAGGGATATAGTGATAGCTCCCATATATGATATAGGATTTATAGACTTCTTTCCGTATATCCATCAGTTTCATAAAATACATTTTGAGACATTAGATGATTCTAAATTTGAATGTGTTTTATCTTCTTGGTAAATTAAATTAAACCTTTTCTCCTTAGGTAGCAACACTATTTTTCTTTGGTGTTGCTTCGATCTTAAAGTCCATTTTTATTTGTTGTTAATATAATTACTCCAGCTTTATATTCATTAGTTTTTGACTGATATGTATTTCCTATCTTTTTCCTTTCATCCCTTTATAGTTTGTGACTGGCTCTTGAAAAAGATTATAGTTGGATTAAAAGAACTTTTTGACAATCTCTGCCTTTTAAGTAGTAAATTTAGTTTATTTACCTTTATTATGATTACTAACATATTAGTCTCCTTTTCACTCTTATATTGTACTTTTAACGTATCTCACTTTTTCTATGCTTCTTTTTCTTTTTTCCTGATTTTGCTTTTATATTTTGAATTCACATGTTTGTTTACTATTTTCATTTGTCCCCCATCTATTGGTTTAGAAGTTGCATATTTATATGAGTTTAATTAGTGTTTATCTTTGAAATTGTAAAGTACATATTTAAAAGTCACAATCAGTGAATCAAACATCCTACCAATCTACTCACATCCACAAACAATACAAGGACTTTAGAATTCTTTGTCTTAGATCAACACTTAACAGCTTGCATATTTACTGTTTGGTATTATGGTTCCACCCTTATTTTAAATCTCATAAAAACAACTGTTATTTTTTCATAAAGACCTTTTAGGTCTAAAAATATTTTCACCTTTAGTTTGCTCACCATTACATTATTAGATCTCAGATTTTCCATGTGGGGATATTTTCCCTCATTTTCATATGTGACTACAAATACCTTTTAAGTCCCTTTAATGGGAGTTTGTTTGAGGTAAACTATTAATTTTATTTATCTGTAAACTTTTTAATCAATAATTTCTCTTCAAATATACTTTTGGGGGCACATTGTTCTAGTCTACACTTCTTCTTTTTTTTTTGTGGTACTTTGAGAATAATCATCTCTCTCTGGTTTTCTTTGTTGCTGCTGAGAAGTCAGCTGTTGGTTTAATAGTGATTCACTTGCAGTTCTCTGTTCTTTCTGGCAGATTTCAAAGTATTCTCTGATATGTCTCTAGGCATAAATCTCTTTTTATTATTGTCTTGATATCCACTGGGCTTTTTTGTCTTTTGTTAAACTTATAAGGGTTTTTTTTTTTTTTTTTTTTCAAATATTATCTCTTCTCCATGTCCCAGTCTCTTCTTCTAACATTCTGATCTTTCATATATTGGTTTTCCTCACGTATGCATCATGACTTGTAATATCACTTTCATGTTCCTGATTACACTGTCTATCTGGTCTGTATTCTGAGTATTTCTTCAAATATATCTTATAGTGTATCAAAACATTTAAGTTTCTTTTTAATCTGCTCTTTAAGTATGTTTATTGAATTGTTAATTACCACATTTTATATATCTAGAAGTTCCATTTAAACTTAAAAAAATAAAACCTTCATCTTTCAACATATCTTTAATATTTTTCACAATCTTAAACATAACATGTATTTTGCTTATAAGACTTTTTGCTTACCAGATGATTTTATTGTTTTTAGTCTGATTACATCTCATTTTAGATTTTATTATTTCTTTCTTTTTTTTAAAATATTTTATTTATTTGACAGAAATCACACTAGGCAGAGAGGCAGGCAGAGAGAGAGAGGAGGGAAGCAGGCTCCCTGCTGAGCAGAGAGCCCGAGGTGGGGCTCGATCCCAGGACCCTGGGATCATGACTTGAGCTGAAGGCAGAGGCTTTAACCCACTGAGCCACCCAGGTGCCCCTAGATTTTATTATTTCTTAGGACTTTCTTTAATATGGCTTTTCTCCTCTGGTGTGTGTGTGCAAGTCTGTGTGTGTGTGTGTGTACTCATTTCCAGAGGAAATATTTGAGGAGTATGTTCCATTTTTTTTTTCCAAATATATGGGCATTAGCAACTCCAGATCATGTTATATTTGTCTGTTTGGTTTTGTTTGTTTGTTTGTTTTTGTTTTTATTTTTCAATTTCCACTGCGTCTGGGTTGGGTTTTGTAATTAAAAATTTTTAATAGTTTTCTTTTTCCCCTTTTATATCTAGTGACATGGCTGAAATAAGTTAGTGTGCAAGGCTTTCCTTCAAGACTCATTTTTTTCCCAGTTCACCAAGAAACCTAAGTAGCTTGGGGCTTCTGTCTTTATTCCATGTGTCCCTGATTTTCTTTAATCTTGTTCAAATCCCAGACTATATCCTGCTCCCCATATTTGTATGTTTTTAGTTAAAACCCAAGCTCTAAGTAAGCACAGATTATCAAATCAAATTCTAACTCTAGTGTTTGCTGACTCCCACTGGACCTGAGCTATCTGAATTCTGGTTAGCATTGTGTTCTTTACTACTATTTGATCAGCCATGTTTTAAAAAATATTTTCAAATATTATTCAGTATTTTTGCTGTCCTGAACAGCAAGAACTTCTCTAAATATCAAACCTAAAATATTGTTATAGATAAAATTCTATTGAAAATTTATATATAAGTTATATTCATATATCTAAATATTCATTTGATTTTTTCTTAAAAACATTTTTTACCCTTTTTTTTTTTGGAGTTCTTATTTTAATTCCAGTTAGTTAACATACAATGTTATATTAGTTTCAGGTGCACGGTACAGTGCTACAACAATTCCATGCATCACCTGCTGCTCATCACAACAAATGCCCTCCTTTTGGTTCCTTTTCATAAATACTTGCTCTTGTTTCTTAATTCCCTATATTTGTTTTGTAATTGTATTATAACCTCTATCACTTCCAAATTGCAAATGCAGTTATTTTTTAAGGCACCTCTTTATTGCTTTCTTATTTTTTTATGTAGAATTCAGACCATTAAGATTGGTGAGCAAAAAAACCCAAAATAGTAGAATAGTAAGAATATGCCTTATTTTGCAAACTCCATCACGGTTCACTGACTTTGAAACCATTTTGAATAATTAAAAAAATGCATAATGTAATCTTGAATGTAATCTTGAAATAGCCTTAGTTATATCTAAATGGAAATAATCCTAAAGATTTCTAAGAAAAAACCCCAACATATCTTGTTATAGTTACACTATAGAGGGATGCAAATTGAATTAAACTTTCTCTAAACTTGACCGCAGTGCATCCAAACTATCTAAATGGATGCCTGTCCATCATCCTTATCTGTTTCAGGGCTACATGAGCTACTACTACAGAGCAGCCTGTGGACAAAACCATCCCAGAGGCACACTGTCTTTGATGAGCTCTCAGTGAGTGAGTGCCAGAGAGGAAAATACAGGCTCTGTTGAATAGAGAGAAAAGATGATCTGGTAGCTGATGTTAAGGAGAGGATACTTATGTGAATTATGTGCTTATCCTGCCAAGACCTCAAAACATCAACAATTAAGGTAAAGTGGGCAAAGCTCTAACTTTTCCCCTTTGGGGTGGTCTCTTTTCTTGTCATATCCTTTGGTAGTGATTTTCTGAGAATTTTATTGGTACAGACATGATTTTGATTGTGTGTGTCTGTGTATACGTGTGCACATGTGCACGTGTGCACACACAACCTTTTAACCCTTTGGGCATACCTCCTGTGCACTTTCGTGAATTGTTTGTCAAGAGAATGGTGTCCTGACTACTTATTGCACATTTGTATTTTAATCTACTTGCTTTTAGAGAAAAGAATTTGGATGCCCTAAGGATTTGTGCACCACTTTTATTCTGGTTCATATTTCAGTGTGTTCTGTTTCTTTCAAACCTGTAGCTATAGAAATATTTATCATTTTTCTTGCTTTTCATGCAATAGTTGCACATAATGTTTCCTTTTATTTGGTGACGTTTAGTGGTATTAAATGGTAGAAACGAACTCAAATTCTGAATGAAGGCTCAGACAAGCATTATAGTTCCTGAAAGTACCTGGAACTGCCAATCATCATGATAAATGGCCACCATGAGTTGGCAGAAGATGTACAATGGATTGTCAGTAGCTGCTTTTGAATTAGAATTGCTTTTTATGATGTTAAATGTTACCTGACCAAATGCCTAAATGGAGACAATCAGAATGAAGAGGCTGGTTATTCCTAGATCTTGTTTTATCCTGATTTGATATAGAATACATAAAACATGCCAAAGTAAATTTATTTTGAAGTCAGCCCCATTGCAAATCATTCCGTACCTTTTTTTCTTCTGAACAATGTGGTATGAGTATTAATAGCCCATGGAAAGATTACAAATAGAGAATACTTTCTAAGAAACCTATACTCAAGTGTGCTATGGATGAATAACTCCCATAGAGTGTAAGTAGTACATTGGGGTAGATTTACTCTTGACAACAGTTCTTTGAGGCAGAAAATGTTATTATCCATTTATAAAAGAGTTAACTGAGGTTAACAGAAATTTAAATAATGTTCATCAGAGCAGTAAAACATACATTTCCTGACACATTGTAAGTACACAATATATTGTATATAATTATATAATATATATAATATATAAAATATATATTGTATATATATACAATATATTATATAATTATCTAATTATCTAATATATAAAATATATATTATATATACAATATATTATATAATTATATAATTACATAATATATAATTTTTTCCAATCAGTTCATCAGTTTGGAGGTTCTATTTAGTTTTATCTCGTGTTTGCAGACAGAGTAGAATTATGTGAATGTTATCTGGGAGACTGTTCTTGCATAAAGCATAACCAGATCCTCCTTATGACCCCCCCACATACTCTAACTTCAGTTAATTCAGACCTTTGAACAGGTTTCTAGACCACAAGTTGGTATTTCATAACCAAATCTATTTGGGCATAAGCAGGGGAAAAAAAACCAAAAAAACAAACAAAATGTTGGGTTTTGAAAAAGCACTAACACACATATTTTTGAGTCAGGGGAAGCCCTTTCAAGACCTTACATAAAATCCTTTTTCTTGTTTTCAAAACTTGCTGATTAACAGAATCACTTAACATGTGAAACACTCATGCAAACTTTAGGTCTCTGGGGAGGTGGCATGGTAAAACTTAGAAGGTAGAAGCCCAGAACCTGAGAGAGACAACCCAGGCTAATGTTCCAAATCTATGTTCATTAGCTCTTAACACTTCAATTGATTCATCTGTAGAAAAGGGTTTATAAGATTGTAGGATACTTGTATATGGTTTAAATATAATACCATCAATAAAGACCATAAAACTATGCCAGGCACACAGAAAGCTGTAAATAAAATGCTAGCTACTGATATTCTTCTCAGTATCTTTATCAGTATATTTTTCAAAATCTCAAAACCAGGACTTTGAGAGAACCATTGTTCTACCTAACATGTAATTCTAATAAGGCTTTTAGAGTGGAGACTTTCCGCAATAAGATAAGGCTGCTGCCAGCCAAAATGGCAACCCATAAAGTGGGGGAAATAACTACAACTGCCACGGCTGCTCCTCTCTCTCTCCCTCTCTCTCTCTCTCTCAATCTCTCTCTCTCTCACACGCACAATTATGTATACACACCTATAGAAAGAAAGAAGGAAAATAGTAGGTTAATACCAAGGTTATTGGCAGTTTTACTAGTAAAATACTAGCATTTTAGTAAAACAGCAAAATAGTTTTTTTAAAAAAATTTACTATTACTATTATTTGCCAGTAAAATACTCAAGACTACAGTTACTTTTATACATATTGAGTTATAGTACAGATTGATTGGCAGACAGAACAAGTGTCAGCAAGGTAGAACTACGTGGTTTAGAGGCAGATGGTTTTTTATTCCTCAGAAGATACGAAGTTGGGTCACTCTGTTTCTCTCTGCATGATACTGTTGCATTCATGATGGTTGTTAAGTCAATAAGCAAAAGCAAATGTGTATCTAACAATACCTATGTTCAGAATTATCTGTTAAATGTGATAAATAGCTATTAAAAGATTTTGGAAATACTAGATCTAAAACATTTTAATTTTAAAATATTTATGTTGAGGGGTGCCTGGGTCACTCCATGGGTTAAGCCTCTGCCTTTGGCTCAGGTCATGATCTCCAGGTCCTTGGAATTGAGCCCTGCATCCTGCTCTCTGCTCAGCAGGGAGCCTGCTTCCCCCTCCCTCTCTCTGCCTGCTTCTCTGCCTACTTGTGATCTCTCTCTCTCTGTCAAATAAATAAATAAAATCTTTTAAAAAATAAAATATTTATGTTGAGACATTTATAAGGCCGACGTATCTAGACTAACATGTTTTGAATGGGCTGTTTGGCCAAGAACTTCTTGGCAATAGAAAAGAAAATTATATTCTATTTACATAGAATACTCACTAATAGTTATTTATCTTTTGTTCTAGGACTGAGTATAATTAGGTGAAACATTGGGCATTTATAGTTTTTTAACATCTCCAAACAGCACTTATTTTTTGTTATTTTCTTCTCAATCCCATAATTTACTGCTTGCATGTAATCAATTAAGACTCTGAACACCTAACCTCAGCTTTCACAGGTACGGATATATAAAGGGCTTATCACTGAGCATGTCAGAAACAGGTATAGTTTGAGGTCTTTTAATACACTGGTGTATGCACATGATGTACCTGTGAATAGAAGAACTCTGGGTGGCAGTTGTTTCAACTCCTACATCTTTGTAATCTTGAGTCATGCTTTTCACTTTTGTATACCTGGCTGGCTCTAATGAGACACTGCATACAATTTCTTTGAAGGTGAAATCTCAGGATAAGGAAAAAAAAGATATTTTAAGTCACATGAAAGTGCAAATATTTTCTGTGTCAGACAATTATACAGATTAATTTGTCGGTTTTTGCACCAAACAATCCTGAGAATGCTGTTTTGTAAGTTGACCACAACTGTCTGAATTCCCAATTATTTCTCTGGTCAAACAACCTCCAGCTTTAGTAGGCATGAGAATTAGAACAAGAGTATATTCATGATAAAGATTTTGTAGCTTAACCTTCAAACTTTGAATAGAAGTAGATTTCCTAGAGAGTAAAGAAACTGATGTTCTTCTAATTGTCTCAAGTGATTTTGATGCTTTGGGTTTGTTGACTAAGAACAACCCTTGAGGAGCCTGGGTTAGCCCTTTGAGAAGCTCCATGTACCCAAGGGTTGACAAAGCCTTCAGCTGCTCAATTTAATGTCAAAACTGAAGAGTTTAAGCACCCAAATTACTCTCTCATGTTACAGATTAGTTCAGTCAAAATTCTGATTATTTCTAAGAAAAGAGAGAAATGCATTACAAGCTTAAGAAGGGCGAAAACCTAAGTTAAAGCTTTAAAAAAGTCATTCTGTACATCAAAAGCATGTAGATAGGAACTCTTCAGGTAACTGGCATAGGAAAGGAAGTTCTACAAGCCACGATGTCCCTCAGGTAAAATAACTCTGTGCTAGTTCTTGTTTTACTCATTCTCAGTACCTGATTTTAAGAGTACTAAAGTTATATCAGTGGGTCTCAAATTTTAGCAGGTAGAATCATTCAAAAGGATTTTAAAGACATAAATTGCTGGAACCCAAAGTTCTGATTCAACAATCTGGGAGAATATCCAAAATTTGCATTTTGAAAAAGTTCATAATTGATACTGATGGTGCTGGTTTGGGGACCACTTAAAAAACCACTCAGTTAGGTGGGCATTATGGAGGGTGATTTGGACTGGGAATCAAGTATGGCCTTTGGCCTTAGGCCAGCTGGAGTAGTGTTTGCACACAATCCAGACTGAAGACTGAGTCTAATACATTGCTATCAGCTCATTACTCAGCTCATTTGTGACAAGGATGGCTTTTTGAGGACACGTCTCACCCCTCAGAATCTGGGACCTCAACAGAACCTCGGAAAAACCTAAATGAGAATGGGCACAGGACAGCGAGAGCCATGATTTCCACTGAAGCCAGACAAGAATTAGCCACTCCATCCTCTAGACACCCTGTGGCTGCGCTGGGTATCATAAAAATAAATAAATAAATCCACTAAGTTATACTAAGGAGAAGCTATTGTTTCAAATCTTTATCTATATTGGACTATAACTTTTAGAGCCGCACCTTTTTTTCAAAATCTCGAGGTAACTTCAGCAATGTCTTTTTTTGTTTTAAATAAGATTATGTAAGACATAAAAATTGGAGATGAAACTAAGATATAACCTATAATAAATAAAGTAAATTGGTTTGGGCATAAGTGCTTCTTTCAGGCTTGAAAGTCAAGAAATTTCCTTAAACTCAGTGAAACAAAAAAATTAGTGGACTTCAGCGTGATGGTGCTGTAACTCGCAGCTTACTGGCAAACATGCGAAACCTCAAAGGTTGGAAGGGACTTTCAAGGGAAGGGATAAAATTCACAGGAACATGTATGGATGTGAATGTAAATGTAAACGTGTAAATGTTTGGTAATGAAATGTTTGTTGGGCCATTCAGAAACAATGCGACTTAGCGAACAGTGACTAAAGGGGCCTCGCTAGGTTCCTCCCTGTCCACTATACCTGGTTCATATTGTGATGTAGTTATCTCTGGTGATAGCTCTCTTTCTGAAGCAGGTCCTCTATCTAAATTCTACGTAGTTTTGAAGGGAAGGGATCAAAGTTTCTTCCTTTATTCTTTGGGCTTTGATCGTTTTCAGCTTGCAATAACCTACCTGCTAAGGTTGTGCATTTTGGGACAGCCTGCTCTTGGCCTTTAAAGTAGAAAGTTTAATACATAAAAGGTTACTAGATATAAACAAATCACAGAGTGCTTTGAGGACACAAAGCAAAGATGTCAACCCAAATTAGGGTTCAGAGAATCAGGAAGACTTCACTTAGATTGAGGCAACTAGGCTAAGAAGAAGGCAAGAGGAGGAAAAATTTGCCCCCAAAAGGACAAAAATGAATGAGTGACAATTTGAGGACTTCTTATTAGATTTGTTGGACTCAAGAATTGGAGAAACTTGAGAAGTGACAAGAATGCAGGAGAAATAAACTGGGATTATTTCTGAAAAAACCTGAATGCCACACAAAAGAGTTAAAATGCTATTCCGAGAGAATGGAGAAAGTGAAGAATTTCAAGAAGGAGAGATTTATCCTTAATTTGCATTATAGGAATGTACTCCCAGGGAAAATGGATGGATGCAGCTGAGAGGAGACAGCTAAGCCATTTAAGAGACTGCCTTGTACTTGTATTTGCTCAGGCTGGGAAATAATGAGGATCTTCAACGAGCTTGCAAGGAAAGGATGTAAGAGAATGGAAAAGAGTGGGAAGTTTTCAGGACAAAAAACCAACGAGAATCAGTGATTTAATATAACAGCTTTGCTAGTTTGTGGGGCCAGATGGAGGACAATAAATATGTGAGGTCTGATTTCATTGATAAACATTTCAATTTATTATGAAAGTATACAACAAAAAGCTCAAGCCAAGAAGGACAATGTCATATTGTGGGGGTTCATAGGCCATGTGGCTTTGACTGTGTTTCAGTTAAGGGAGAGGGAAGTGTTCTCTAAAATGGTCCCATAGGGCCCAGAAAATCCCTGTCTGGTGGGTAGGGGCCAGGAGAAGTTGTCTCTTGAGTTCAGGTCCTTAATTAGACAGTTACTTTCCTTGCCCAACATTTCTTTTTCCAAGTCAACCTACTGTTTGTTCAACCAACGGAAAAAAAAAATATATATATGCATATAGATATATAGATACCTATATATCCAACCTACTTTTTATCACAAAAAATTTGGAAATATATTCACAAATCATTTCTTGAGTTTTAGCTGTATAGAGGAAGAGGGAAACAATTACTTAGAACAAGTTACTTTTCTAAAGATACAAAATAAAATGACCTCCCTACCACCACCCAAATAACTAGTCTGTCTGTGAAAATATAATTCAGAAAAGGTTTTTTTAGTTACATTTTTATAGTTTGATCACCATTTTTACAATTTCCTTTCTCCTGTGAGAATCTGAACATATGTTCTTCTATATTCCCTGCCTCCCAGATGAATAAGGAGTATGACTTATAGTAAATGTAAGTGGGGATTTGTTCTCAGATTTTCATATAAATAGAAATATGAAAAAAATATATTGCTAACCCATGAAACTCAGAAGGTTGTTTAATAGCTCTTAAAGAAATAGTACCAAAGAATGTATTTCCTGGACACTTCCAGATTGAATTATTACTTTAGATTATGAAGATGCAGTCCTTTAGAAACTTTGGATACCAAGGCACATCAGGAATTTTCAAGAAGTTATATACTAAGTGCCAGCATTTGGGAGTCTTATAGTTGTAGAATTTACAAGTTTAAAAGCTGCTTTTGTTCCATTTGGAGATATGTGCATATACAGCATATATATAGTATGTATAGTATTGTTATTATAAAGGCATTTTTAGATCAATATGAATTTTACAAACTTACGAAAGCAGGATTTTCTTTTGCAAATAGGGAAGACATATTGTTATTTAGCCAAATGTTCAATAAAATTAGAGCTGGAACAGTGGATATCTTGTGTTTATATACTATCTTCTCATATTCTTATGTATGTTTATGTATTCTCATATTCCTTTCAGAAAGAGCAGTGAGGTAGATACAACAAATTGGAACAATTCTTCCAAAAAAAAAAAACAATAAAGAGTATATTACATTCAAAACACTGAATCATTATTTCTTAATAGAATTGTAAACATTGTGATCTAAGCGAGCTAAGCATGACACAAATATGAGCTATTCTTTTACAATTGTGAGTATTCTGAAAATTTCCTAAATAGTCTTGAAACATTTTATTATCGTATCACATTATTTTAAATAAATACAGATTGCTAAAGCATTAATATTAGGGAACTTAAATAGGCCCACTTCATCTGCCATGGTGAAAAATCACCCACATATCACATAAACAGGGAAAATACACTATACTCTCAACCTCTTCCCTTTCATTGTCTTCTATTTCCTTCTCCCAAACTTTAATTGTTCCTTTGAGTATCCATGTATCTTCTGGTAGATTGGATGGGGCTTGGGGTGGGATTAGCATGATCAGTTCCTGCCCCACCAGTTTCCCTCCTCAGGGTCCTCGTATCTCAGGCAAGTCTTTTGACTTCTTAGAGAGCTTCATGTTTTTTGGGCATTGGAAGAGAGTATTAGTTAGATGATATTCTAGGGGACAAGGGCAGGCCACCCTAAATTGGGTCTCTTTAGTATGAAAGTTATTCTGAGCTGAAGACAGCTGAAAGCCTGCAAGCTCAAGAGAAACTTTTGCTTTCTCTTTCTATTTCCTAGAAAATACTGCTCTCTCAAGCACATGAAAGAATCTAAATTGGTGGTCCTTTCCAGAATAAGGGTTAATAGCGGAGATAAATTTCATCTGAGTGACCCATCTGTATGGCAGGGCAAACATCTACTTAATTACCAAACATCTGCTCTTCGTATTACCCTGTGAATCACATTCCTTCCCTTTGAAGTCCCAGACCCCTACCCACTTCTCCTTTGTTCAGGATGACATATTTTTCCTGACTCTCTTTGAGATTTTTCCCGACTCTCTTTGAGATTTCCATGTCTATGTAGATTCTCCATATGTATGAAATTAAGTCTGCTTTTCTCCTGCTAATCTATCTCATGTCAGTTTAATTCTTAGTCCAGTTAGAAGGACCTAGAAAGGGACAGGAAATTCTTGCTCTCAGAAATTTATATTTAGCCCCTTTTTAATCTTAATCATCAAAGCTTCCATGATCCCAGGACTGTCTTCATGGTCTGTTTTTCTGGCTCACATGAGTTATCCGTCTTTTCGTTGTTAATTTAGACCCAATTTTTAAAACAAACAAAAA
The DNA here is from genome assembly GCF_922984935.1 of Meles meles. Classification (NCBI taxonomy): domain Eukaryota; kingdom Metazoa; phylum Chordata; class Mammalia; order Carnivora; family Mustelidae; genus Meles; species Meles meles. Next base: position 18,191,895 of record NC_060070.1, read on the forward strand.
CCCCACTGTTTTTCATAATTAATATTTCTCAATATTTTCTATAATAAATTTAATAAATGTGAAAGTTTATAAACAACTTAGATTCTGTGAATACATATAAACAGAAATAAAATGAAATAATGAGGCCCCATGAAATAAATGTGGTAGTGTATGCACGCATGTGTGCACTCCTGGGCACGGGGAGAGCCATATGGCTGGCAGGCTCTGTGGAGTGGAAACATTGAAGTCCTGCTGCTTTATGTCCTTCTTTTCAATTTCCAGTCCCTGCCCTCTCAGTAGCACAATGTGCAACAGAAGCCTAAAACACACAGGTGACATTGCCATTGTCTCCATGCTCTGATCACCTGCTTGCAAAAAGCCAGAGAAGCCAGTCAGCTGTATTAGTCATTAGATATGTACTTTCTAGTTTAAATAGGTCACGGTGATCTGGAGCAGAATGGACTGTGATGAAATTCAAAATATTAGGCTTCTTTCTTGCCTCTGCCTGGTGGGTGAAATCAGAGAAATGGCTTACTTAGTTCCCTTATGCTGCTGCTTTTTCTTTTTTGCTGCCTTCCCTACCCCAATCTATTGACCTCCAGTGAATTAGCAAGTGAATTTGGTCTTCCTTTTAATAGTAGGGTAATTCAGGGGTGAGCACTGTTCTACAAAAAGGTGTTTTGCTCTGACAAAGCACTTAAAATTTCTTGTACTAAAAACACTTGCCATCCATGGATATCAGTAGGAAGATTGTAGTCATGTGTCAAATACATTTTATATTTATTTATAATTGCTTCAAATCATGCAAGGGCAACAGAGAGATTTCATGTATGTTCACCTAGTACCAGAGAATATTTAGGTGAAAACGTAGAGAGTAATTTTAATTCATAAATCATGTGTGTGTGTGTGTGTGTGTGTGTGTCTGTGTATGATACAAAAATTAACCATCTTGGGTCTTTCCTACCCTCTACCCAACTCCAGCCACCTGTTGAATGAACAATTCTTGTTCTTGAATCTTTTATCCTTTTCTGAGACAGAAATCTAAACTTAATAAATAATTGAAAAAAAAAAGGGGACAGATTATCTATCCTTGATATAAACTTCATTTAAAATTTTATTATATGCCAAAACAAGGCTGAGAAACTGTTTTCTTTGGTTTTATATAATCAAGTATAATCAGTCACCATTTTTAATATGGTATTGCTTCTTTTAATAAAAAATGTCAACTCTTTCTAATTAAACAATTTTTTAACTTACACATCTACAGGAATATCCAGATGGTCATCAGAAAATCTGCTAGAAAATTGAATTATTTCAATTCTTTGCATACTATACATTGCAGGAAATCCAGCATCTTCAGCTTCTTCCCAGTAAATGCTGGTTATATGACAACCAAAAATGCTCCCACTGATTTCAAAAATACTCTTAAGTGAACATTTTTTCCTCTATCGAGAACTGCTGTTGTAAACTTATATGTAGGAGTGTAATTTTTCCAAAGGAGAGTGAAATATATCTTGTGGACTTTGAGAAGAAAGTAGTCTTAGAGACAAGAGTACACCAACGTCAGGAGAGTAAGAACATAGGCTAACTTAAGCATGCAAGAAGGATTTTTTTTTAAGGATTTGCTTTTCTGTCTGTGTTTCTTTCTTAAATTTCCAGAGATGACATGGGGACAATAGGCACTCATAGTGAGCAAATATTAAATTTACCCATTTGTGAGAGTAATTTTCTTTGGTCAACTCAAACATTCAATTAACTAGCCTTAGCCTACTGGTTTCCATTCTTTTCCTCTCAAGTGAAGATGTACATATATACATAGGGTAACTGAGAGCTTCATAGGAAAGGGAAGAAAAAGAAAAGGGTTTTGCCTCCACATACTCTCCTTTCCTGAGGCTCAATAGAAGGCAGCAGCATCACATTGAGGGCCAGTATTTTACTCAATGACTGTCATGAAAGAAGAGATGACTCTTTGGAGCTAGAAGTAAAGAAGAACACGTGTTCAAAAAATGAGCCCATGGGACTGTGGGGATTTGGGAGTCAAAACTTTCCATCCCAAAGCTTCTATGTCCTGCTCTGTCCAATGTGGTAGTCACTAGGTGCAAAGGCTCTGAGCATTTACACGTGGTTAGTTCAAATTGAGATGTTCTTAAGTGTCAAACAGACACAAAATTTCAGAGACTTACTACGAAAATTTAAATGTTGAGTTATCTCCTGGTGCCTGGGTGGCTCAGTAGTTAAGTGTCCTACTCTTGATGTCAGCTCAAGGTCATGATCTCAGGGTTGTGAGAATGAGCACAGAGTCCAGGCTCTTCATGGAGCCCATTTAGGATTCTCTCTCCCTCTGCTCACTTGTTCTCTAAATAAATAAATAAATGAATAAATGAATGAATGAATGAATGAATGAAAGCTTTCTCATTAATAATTGTTACTGATTTTATGTTAAAATAACCATATGTGATATATTGGATTAAGTAAAACTTATTATTTAAAATAAATGAATTCATCTATTGTTTTGTATTTTTTCAATTGTGACTACTACAATGTTTAAAATTACCTATGTGGCTCACACTGGACAACACTGCTACAAATAAAGGGAACTTTTGAAGGAGGACAGGTTACTACTAGGTTATAATTCTTTCAAAAAAAAAAAAAAGAAAAGAATAACACATTCAACAACTATTAACTGAACTTCTTTATGTCAGACACTTATCCAGGTGCTAGGTGAATAATGATGAATGAAACACACATAGTTCTTGCACTGATAGTGTCAACTGTATCCTTAGGTGACAGAAACTAAATAATTATAAAATTATAAATTATGATAGATATCATTAAGTAAAAGTAATGGGAAGACTATAACAAAGACTACTAGTTTGGATCAGAAAGCATAGAAGACCTTTCTGAGGAAACAGCACTTATTGAGAACAGAAGTATGATAGAGAGTTAGTCAGGCAGAGCGTTGTAAAAGGAAAGCACTAGATACCTAGGGAACAGCCTGTGCAAAGATCCTGAGGTAAGAAAAAAAATGAGTAGGACTAATGTGCTAAGGAGATAAAAAAGAAGATAACTATAGCTGGAATATAGATAGACATGGTGTGACTATCATTGACCATGTTAACAGTTTGGAAAGGATTTAAGCAAGATAATTAAAGGGTTGATTTATGGTTTTAAAGTTTCTCTGGTATCTTGGTGAAGTTAGGCAGAACAAGCAGGAGTGGGGGCAGAGCGATAGGGGAGATTTGCACAATTGGCTGAGGTGAGAGAGGAGGTGCTGGATCCAAGCAGTGAGGATGGTACTGTTGTTCTCTGCCCTAGAACATACTGCTTGCTTTTGTTAACTTAGGTCAGATTATTTTCTTCTATGGTGATTGTTCTCTATTATTATATTTCTTTCTGTTCAACTTCTATTAGTTTTAGGAAATTACTCCTTTATTTGCCCTGTTTGGATTTTGCCAAAGACATAATGCAACTTTCTGATTCTCCTGCCTTATAATACTTGATTAAGGTCTCTCTGCCTCCTTTTTCAAAAGTGACATGCAAAAGGAAGCATATTTCCTTTTTCTTGTCATGGCTAGAAATTATGAATTTCAGGATTCAGAATACCAGAGAACATTATTGTTAATTCCTGGTGCTAGTCCAAACCAGAGATTCTTTTATTGGTATTGACAGTGCTTGGAAATATTTTATTCCCTTACACTGGATGGTGGAAACTTTTAAAATATCCCCCAAATGAATAATTTAAAATATATTTATTTAGCAGTTTATTAGGTAATATTCTACATGGTTAAAAAAAATCTAGAAATTCTCAAAGTCTTTAGAGAATAATTATCTTTTCCTGCTTATTTACTGACCCAGATCCTAAACAGGTTAACATTACTAAAGGATCTTGTGCAACTTCCTAGAAATAAAATTATTTAATATACAGAAGAATATTTGTCTAAAGAAGAAAACCCCCTCTTTTCCTTATTTTCTTCCCATGTGGAGAGCATACCATGAAAATTGTTCTGCACAGCAGTTTTGTTTTTATTTTGACTTTTATCGAGCTGTAATTTCCATAGGGTAAAATACACAGATCATAAGTGTACCAGCTCACTGAGTTTGGGAAACTGTATATACCTGTGTAGCCCAGAGACCTACATGATCCATCAGGAAATTATCTCAACCCTACCTTCAAATCCTATATTGAGTCTCACGGCTTACCATTTCTACCCCTACCTGGTCTGAGCTTCCATCATCTCTTCCTAGGGATGGAAATGACCTCTTAAGCCCTTCCTGGGCTCTTTCAAAACAATAGCAGAAGCTTTTTAAAACATAAAGCTGATTATACCGTGTCCCTACTCTTTTTAAAACTTGCAGGGAATATTTTTGAAATGAGAAGCCTATGCAATCCTAAATAATCTGTCCTCTCTTACTTATCTGTAGAACTGCCTATATGATTTGCAGGACTCAGTGCAAAATGAAAATGCTGAGCCCCTTTTTCTCTAAATTCCATTGAAAGTATTAAAATATGGGGGTGCCTGGGTGGCTCAGATGTTAAGCATTTGCCTTCAGCTCAGGTCATGATACCAAGGTCTTGGGATCAAGCCCTGCATAGGGCTCCCTGCTCAGAGGGAAGCCTGCCTCTCCCTCTGCCCTTCCCCCGCTTGTGCTCCCTCTCTTGCTGTGTCTCTCTCTCTGTCAAATACGTAAATAAAATCTTTTAAAAAAAAGTACTAAAATATAGAGGTGTCTGGGTGACTCAGTTGTTTGGGCATCTGACTCTTGGTTTCGGCTCAGGTCATGATCTCATGCGTAGTGAGATTGAGTCTTGGGTCATGATCTTATGGGTGATTAGAGAAATTCAGAAAGTAGTCTGCTTGATGATTCTCTCTCTCTGCCCTTCTCTCCACATGCTCTCTCTCCCTCTCAAATGAATAAATAAATAAATAAAATCTTAAAAAAATTTTTTTTAAATTTTTTTAATCTTTTAAAAAAATACTAAAATATAAGACTTTTTCTTCTTTTCATGGTCTCCTTTGACCTGTCATGCTATTTTCAAATTTCTATTTAAGGTAGTGTTCCCTTGGGAAAAGAAAGGTCCTCCTTGATGCCCAGAGGCCCAGCCTCACTACTGAATGTGGTAGGGCACTGACTGGTTGTGGGGTTTCCTTTCCCTCCTCCCCAAAAGCTGTAGGACCCAGCAGCTTTTCTCTTTCATGGAGCAGGGAATCCAGCTAGGTATGTCTACATTCCACAGGCCCATAGCTCCAACATATGGTTGGCAGAAAACTGCTAAGTGTATTGCAAACTCTGGACCAAGGTGCCACAGGCACCTGGATCGGGGACGGGTGAGGCTTCCCCCGCTGACTCACCCAGGAAGACACATAACACTGCTAGCCCTGAACTGGATGGCCACCACTATGCTCTGCTTGGAGACTAACCCAGACCCTTTCCACTCCCCATCCAGGCCCCACCAGGTTTTGAGGGTATGAGAGAACAGGAGAGTTAGTCAAGGAAAGTGTGGAAGGTGAGATCGTGAATGTACTGAGCCTCCATGCTCTGGAGAACACTAGATTTTCCCATCAGTGGACACCTACAAAAAACAAATTCAAAGACCAATTATTATTAATTTCAAGAAGGTGACCATGGAACATTCAACCCCAAGCACAGGGCTTTTCTGGGTATAAGGCCCTGGATATGACTGATCATGCATTTATGATCCAGCCCTCCCAGGTCTAATTCAGTCCTGTTTCTACCTTCATCTTTCTCCTTCTTTCCTAGTTACACTGGCTTCTTGGCTGTTCCTTAAGCTCCTTTGTTTTCTACTAGTCTACTCAGATGTCACTTTCTCAAGGAGACCTTTTATAACTAATTAATTTATGATCAATACCCTCCAAGTACTGGATTCCACTTTATTTTTTTCCGAAGTCTTTGTCACCTTTTAAAATTCTATAGAAAGTGATGCTTTATTATGTATGTGTTTATCATCTCCTACTAAAAGATAAGCTCCAGGAGGACAGGTACCACTGTTTGTTTTGTATACTGGTTTAGCCTAAGGGTGCATAATACTGATTGGCATCCTGAATAAACTTAGCTGATTAAATCAGTAGATAAAGGTATGAAAGATCTCTATTTGGAAATAAGTGAATAAAGTGATATAACTCTCCCAGGAAAGACTACTTCAGGGTGTGTGTGTGTGTGTGTGTGTCGGGTGAGGGGGCATGATGTTGGGAAGAGATGAGGAAGAATGAGGATCAGTATTTCAAAAAGAATGCATAGTTTAGGGGGAGAGAAGCTCTTTACAGTTAATCAACCTCAGCAGGTCTCTTCCACTATACTGAAGGGAGCAAGTCTCTGTAAAAAATCAATTGATAAATAATAGCTACTTTCCCAAGGGCATATGAGTCGTATAATGGCAGAGCAAGGTTTCAACAACAGATCATATTTGACCCCAAACCCAGGACTTTGTCCTGACAGCGGTTGTTTGCATTTAAAAAAAAGATACTTGTTAGTTCATAGTGGATTTCTATAATGGGCAACGTGAAAGAGGTAATTCTGACTGGAGAACATTCCATATTGTCCTGATCCCTTCCTTAATTTCCACTCTTCTCCCTTCTTTTCCCACATTCCTATAGGATGCAGGTAAATAGACATGGGAAGGTTGCTAATCCCTGAGTTACATGCACCCCCAGATATTGTTCAATTTTTAGATAAGTATATTCCTAAAATCATCATTACTGACATCAGTGGACATTTTGAATGATAGAAATGATCCAAAACTGTGAGTAATCTAAAAATCATTTGGGCCCAGGGACATAAGGGCATGCTCAGTCTGGAAAAATCATAGGGCAGAACAAAAATGAACAATTGGCCAAGACTGGTGGATCTATATGTTAATATGCTGCAACTTCAAAGTCAAATTCAAATGTTTAAACATTTACAGAGTATTTATTGTAAACTCAAGGTATTCATGATCCAGTTAAGACACAGATGATGTTCTAAGCCACTTTCATGAGATGAGTACAATTTATACTGACTATGGGCCACCGGTATTTAGTTTTATGCTAAATACATTCTCAAATACTTTACTATTCCTTTCTATTAACTGGGTTCTCATATCAATCCTCCTCCTAAGACATATCATGAAATCCCTTTAGTTATCCTTTTACTTCATCTTGATGAGTAACCCTGCCCTAATTACCCTGAACCATGCCTGAATTATTACAATAGCTCTTCCATCTCCACTTTTACCCTGTAAATTTAGACTCAATACAGTAGCCAGAAATATCTTTTTAGAATATAAGGTAGCTCCCTATGACCCTGCAATTGCACTACTGGGTATTTACTCCAAAGATACAGATGTAGTGAAAAGAAGGGCCATCTGTACCCCAATGTTCCTAGAGCAATGGCCACGGTCGCCAAACTGTGGAAAGAACCAAGATGCCCTTCAACGGAAGAACGGATAAGGAAGATGTGGTCCATATATACTATGGAGTATTTGCCTTCATCAGAAAGGATGAATACCCAACTTTTGTAGCAACATGGACAGGACTGGAAGAGATTATGCTGAGTGAAATAACTCAAGCAGAGAGAGTCAAGTATCATATGGTTTTACTTACTTATGGAGCATAAGGAATAACATGGAGGACATTAGGAGATGGAGAGGAGAAGTGAGATGGGGGAAATCAGAGGGGGAGACGAACCATGAGAGACTATGGACTCTGAGAAACAAATGAGGGTTTTGGAGGGGAAGGGAGTGGGGAGTTGGGTGGGCCTGGTGGTGGGTATTACGGAGGTCACGTATTGTATGGAGGACTGGGTGTGGTGCATAAACAATGAATCTTGAAACACTGGAAAAATTAAAATAAAATAAAATTACAAAAAAAGTAACAAAAAATAAAAATAAGAAATAAATTGGAAATACTCTCTAGATTTTTAAAATTAAAAAAAAAAAAAGGACTATAAGGTAGCTCATATCTCTCCTTTGCTCATACTCTTCTAAAGGCTTCCCATCTTACAAAAAGGAGAAATCTATATCCTTACAAAGTCTTTGAGGGCCTATGGGATTACCTGCCTTCCCACCTCCCTTCTGACTTCCCTGGCTCACTTCCTTTTACTTATATTTCCATCCTCATCATTCTTGCAGTATGTCAGTCATCCGCCCTGCCTGGGCCCTGCCCTTCTGTCTTGCTGGAATACCCTCCTTCACATCTGAGCAGTTGACATTTCTCAGGGCAGCTTGCATTTTGCCCTTTATTCAAATTGTAATGCCTGCCTTCCTGCCTAGCATTCCCTTATCCTCCTTCACAAATTCACTTTTCCTCAAAGTACATGGCAATCCTTGACACTATGTAGGTTAAGTGGTTGTTTACTTACTTTATGTCTCTACTCATCCCCGTCACGAATAAAATAAAAGTTTCATGAAGGCAGAGTTTTCATGATTTGTTCTTCATTATATCACCATTGCTGGATAGTGCCTTACACAGAGAGTATGTTCAGTACATAGAATCTCCCCTCTCCCCCTACTTTGGGCATTTTAGCAGAAGTTCAAAATAATGAGGAAACTTGAGGGTGCTTATTAAAATCTTCATAGCTTCTTGTCCTATAATAAATATTTTGTAAAGAATGTTACTTTTCTACCACGCGTGAAACTTCAGGCTGCTTTAAGTAGCAGGGGAAGGTTGATATGTATAAACAGACAAAAGTAATAATAGGTTTAAATGAATTGAAGACAATTGGAAATAAAGAATAAATTAATACATGAGTAAGTGGTATTTTTATTTCTTTGCTCTCACTCAGAAAGCTACTCATTTTAGTGATTTCTGCTATTATTTCTGTACAGAAAAATGTCAAAACTCTAGAGCTCCATCCTTGACTTCTTTTTCCCTTAAGTTCAGGCTTTCCGGCATGACTCTGTACAGACAAGCTTCCTAATTTCCTATTTATTACAGTGGCATTAGTACTTTTCTAGTTTTTCAACCCTGAAATGCTATAGTTACTTTTTACTCGAATTTAAATAGAAGAAGGGAATAAGGTAGTTTTATGCTAAAAAGTTAATGAAGCATGCTTTATCAAGGATACATTTTTCATCAAAATAAAATGATTTAAAGGATCTGAAGAAATTTTTCTTTATTGAAGAGGGAAATAACAATTAAATAAGATATTTGGGTCATCTATTTAAGAATGAGATCTAGGAATAGGCATTTATAAAGTGAACTCATTAGACCAACAATGGATAGGCAGTAAAACGTCCTTATTAAATTAAAGGACAGAGTGACCTTGCCATATATTCATGCTCTCTTTCCAGTCACTGAAGAACTGAGGAATGGAAGATATTCTCAGACAAAATGAGCTCAGTATATAGAAACTGACACACATAGAGTGATATCTGTCATTTGTGCATACCTATTGACATTCTAAGAATTTAGTTAGGTTTTCAGCAATGAATAAGATTAGGATATGCAAGGGGGCTAGGCAACCTGAGTGAAAGACACAGCAAGGGCACGCAATTTTTGGAAAAATTAACCCACATTCTTATAATCCATTTATCAACTCTGCAAGGTATTGAGAGACAATGGTTCAGGATATAGAATTTGGATGAAAATTTTCTTAGCTTTAAATAAACCCTCTCACAGGAAAAGAGAGAAAGAGAAATCAAGAAGCAGATTCTTAAATACAGAGAACAAACTGATGGTTACCAGAGGGGAGGTGTGTGGGGGGAAGAGTGAAACAGGTCATGGGGATGAAGAAGTGCACTTGTGATGAGCATTGGATATTGTTTGTAAGTGTTGAATTACTACATTGTACACCTGGAAATAATATAAACATTCTATGTTAATTATACTGAATTAAAGTAAAATTTGAAAAATATAAAAAACACAAACAAACTGTTCATTATAGAAAAAAAGTTTTCTTAGAACTTCATAGAAATTGCATCAGCAAGTATTTTTGAAAATCATTTCTCAGGTCTGACATTACTTGGAGTGTAGGTAAACACATATCAAGGCAGTTTTAACCAGAATGTGTCGGCTGAGAAGCTGAGCTTTAGGCTAAGTGACTTCTATTGTCTCTTAGGTCCTTAGGCTGCTAAGAGTTCAACAGCCTAGCGAGCCACTGTCTGTGGCCACTTAGACTGTTGCCTTTCTTGTGCTGGCTTCGGCAGCTCATATACTAGACTGTTGCCTTTTTTTTCCAAGTATTGCATTTGCCAGCATGTAAAAGTCTCAGCTCTTTCTACAGAGGCTTTTAAAGCACAGAAATAGTTGAAATATATATAAGCCACAACTCCCATTGCCTCTGCTATGATCACTTAACTGTAAAACAAATAACTCTCAAGCTTAGTGGTGTAAAACAACCATTTATTACAATCATGGATTTTGCCTGTCAAGAATTTAGATTGGGCATGAGGATGGCTTCTCTTTCTGCTCTAGAGGTCTGAGTCTTAACTGAAAGGCTCCAAAGATAGGGGTGAAATTAACCAAAGGTATGTGCACTTGCAAGAGAAAAAAAAAAAAGAAAGAGAGAGAGAGAGACAGACAGACAGACAGAGAGACAGAACTCCAGACATGTGCCCTGTCACCTTTAAGACTTGGACTCAGAGTCATACAGCATCTCTTTGGCCCCATTCTCTCTCTCTCTCTCTTTTTTTTTTTTAATTAAGCTTTTTATTTAAATCCCAGTGTAGTTAACACACGTTGTTATTGGCCCCATACCCTTTATCACAAAGTGACAAAGGCCTGCACAGGATCAAGGAAAGAAGAAATAGATTCCAACACATGATAGGGAGGGCCGAGGTCCTGGAGAAACGTGTGGGTTCAGAAATATTGCTGTGGCTTTTTTAGGAAGATAGAATTTCCCTCATCCTATTTCAAACTAGACCAAAGGAATACAATTGTAATGAATATTATATGGATATTAACAGATATATGTATCTCCTTATATATGTGTGATGACGTGTGTGAGTGCATGTAAGATGATACCCTTTTATATTGACAATTAGTTTATTCTAATGTCAGTTTAAGGACAAGCACATGACTCAGATGGGTTTTCTTCTGTAAAGCTGTAAATTCTGATGGCAACTAAGTCACTGACTTTCTCTAGTTGGAAATATTTAGCAAGGGTTTCTATTCTTGCCTTGGTACTTGCTTGAATATGTTGTGGAGGATTGTGGTTGGAAACATATTTGTGTGTATCAAGGACTCTACATTTACTGTTGCGAGAAAAATATTTGTCCACACATCCCCTGGGGGAGCAAAAAGGAGAACCTAAAAGGAGAATGATCAGAGCTGTTAGCACAATGCCTTACAGAATCCATGTCACTCATTGTCATTGTTGTATGTCACTCACAGTACTTTCCAACCTGTGTGCCATTATCCTTACTAGAAAAAAAGGAAGGTAACAAATAACAATTATTAAATTCACTGAAGTCCACAAATTGTGCCAGGCATGGCTTTAGATATTTTTGCAAGAATTTTTTTTTTTTAAAGATTTTATTTATTTGACAGACAGAGGTCCCAAGCAGGCAGAGAGGAGGCAGAGAGAGAGAGGAGGAAGCAGGCTCCCTGCTAAGCAGAGTCAGATGTGGGGCTCGATCCCAGGACCCTGGGATCATGACCCGAGCCGCAGGCAGAGGCTTTAACCCTCTGAGCCACCCAGGCGCCCCTTTGCAAGAATTTTTTTTTTTTTACAGTGAATGTATTCCTTGTCAAAGAGTTTAGTAGAGTTGCCTGCTATATATAACTGCTAGTGTAGAAAACCTTAATTTAGATTCTTAAATGACCCAGGGTTGTGATTCATATGTCTGTATCCGGCCAAGTGAGACAAAGACAGAGTGGCGGCACCTGCCGCCGGCTGCAGGGGCCATGAGCATTTGATGAAACTTTAGACAAATTTCTTCCTGACTCTAAACCCTTCTTTGACTTCCCTTTTCTTAGACCATCTTCTTTAGAAATCTCATACTTGTGAATCCTTTCTCTCCCCCTCTGGGATATATGTAAATCTTTTAAAAACCCTCTTGCCAGGTTTATAGCCCAGAAATGCCTTTCTCAAAGACCGGAAAACCATCCCTTTGAAATACAATCATGAAGGAAGATAGCATCCTGATCTCCTGGGAGGGTGGGAGCCTAACTTCAAGGGATGCCAGTTAGCAAACACAGATGGCCCAATCACAGAGAGAAATATCTGCAAACTCAGGAATAAATCCATGTGATCACCACGTCCCCCTTGGTTAATCTCCCTCTCGTGGTGTCCCACACTCTTCTACTGGTTTATTCCAGCCTTTCGAAAACACTCCCACCCTTTGTTCCAGGGGATCTGAGTTCCAATTTAGCTCTGATCTCACTCCCCTGTTGTTATAACTTGGATAAAACCTCCCTTGCCTTTAACTTTGTCCAGGGCAATCATCGCTTTGCCACTTCTCTGGATACTCTCTCTGCTGTGTCTGGGTGCTTTTTGGTTCACCAGAGAAATCAGTTGCTGGTTCTCGTTTCTCCTTCGGCCTCTGTTCCTTGCTTCTTTTTTACTCTCCCTGAGTCCAGGCTCTGTAATTGTTTTCCAGAGCAAACCATTACAATTTTATGCCACAAAAATATCATCAACATATAATTATAATGGGAGGCATTTTCATAGAAGAGATAAATTTCTCTTTGTACCTGATTTGAGGTGATAATGAGAAATCATTGGTTAAACACGTTAGCCAGATGACCTGGCTCTGCTAACTTGAACTATATACTGTTATACTGAGCATACACAAAATTGTAATACAGATCTTACCATGGGGTTACATTCTGGTAAACTCATTGTAAATTGAGAATATCATAAATTCAAAAAAAAATGTATTCAATGCACCTAAGCTACCAAACATCATAGCTTAGCCTAGATGACCTTAAACATGCTCAGAACATTCACCTACAGTTGGGGAAAATTATATAACGCAAGACCTATTTTATTAGAAAGTGTTGACTATCTCATATAGTTTATTGAGTATTGTACTGAAAGTGAAAAAAAACCCAGAATGGTTGTATGGGTATAGAATGCTTGTACATGTAGGGATTCTTGATCCCTCATGTTCATGACCCTCATGATCCTCATGACCCTCATGATCCCATGGCCGACAGGGAGCTGTGGTTCAGTACTACTGCCCAGTGTCTCTCAAGAGGGTTGTGTCCTATATTGCTATCCCAGGAAAAGATCAACATTCAAAATTTGTAACATTTTCTACTAAATACATATTGCTCTCTTACCATTGTAAAGTCAAGAAGTCAAAAGTTGAACCATCATAAATCAGGGACCATCTGTACTTTTTAAAATGATTTCAAATTATACAAAGTGATGGGACCTGTTCACATACAGAAAACAAAATATGGCAGAAAGGTTTTGAGGCAAACTACTTAAAAGCAAGAGAGAGGACAACTATGTACAGATGTGTTTTTTCTAGCGTCTCCTGAGCCAACTGTCCTGGCAACAATCACTGGGCCTCAAACCACCCCAGACTCAGCCTTTGCTGACTCGCAGAAGGGTATTTAGATCTGCCTTTTGCTGGCTTCAGGGCTCTGCCCATGGGGAGCACTGTGCTGCTGGGAGATAAATGTCTCTCCTACTAATTATGAGTCTGGCTCTCCTCCCTCTGCCCCTCAAACGGTGTAAATACCTCATCATAAACAATTCCCTTTAAAACAGGATGTAATTCCCTGTCACAGCACTCCAGGCAAGCCCCAGCATTGTTTGCAAAGTCTTGTATCCTCCAAAGAGAAAAAAAGAAAACAAAAGAATGATGGAAAAATGCAACAAGAAGTCAAAATAAAACCACCAGAATTCATAGTCTCCTGCCAATATTTTAGAAAGGCACTTGAAAAGCTTTTGGAATGTTGCCATATCTGGATTTACAAGTGAGAGACTTCATAAGAATTCTTGTTGTCCAGAACAAAATAAAATACACCTTACAGGCAAAAACAGATGCCTGTGTCCAAATGAAGGCTACCTAACTGCATTGAACACTTAGAGATTCTGCTTTTTAAAGAAGATAGTCTTACCAGTAAATAGAAATAAAATTTCTATAAGAACTAATCTGATAAGTATCAATTTATTAATCTTGAAAATATATTCTGAATATACTGAATTAGCCCACCTTTATCATAGAGTATATTACTAAGTACTATTGGGTAAAGTGCTTTTGACTATTTTATTATATGATTATATGATTACAAAGTAGGTTTTAATTCATAATGTATTACATATCTACCAGAACTTTTGGACTCCAATAATAACTTGAAATAAATGGTCAGGAGGAAAAAAAAGGGCCAGCAGACTTATTGTCATAAAATCATCAAAATTTGATTCATAGAACTTCTTGTTTTGTAAGAAACAAAAATGAAAAACAATATAATTAAGTGGTTAGATTTTTACTAAGGACAACATGACATAGCCTATAGACCAGTAACAATCACACCAAAAATATTAAGTGGTTAAGGAATGCTGCTTCTGTGGACAGTTTGAAACCATGCATACTTGATTCTGGTAATGTTCAATTGCCTGGTTTTCACAGCTGTGGCACATTTTAAAAAGAGAGTTTCTCATGGTAAGTTATGTCTAATAGAATTTTCATAAATCCTTATTTTAACAGGTTTTATGAGATATCCTGTGGAATACTTGTTCAATCTTGAATAAGTGTGGTTTCATGCTTGGAAAATGCCACTCTAAAGCAGAGCTAAGAACGATGTGGTTCCTGGACCAGCAACATTAGCGTCATGGGCAAACATAGACATGCACATTCTTGGGCCCCACTCCAGGCTCACTGAATAGAAATTCTGAAGGTGCAGCGCAGGATCTGTCTTTTAACAAATCTCCAGGTGATTCTCTGACATGGGCTGTGTTTGAGAACCACCGCTCTAAAAGAGGCCAGCCCTGGGACCAGGTAAAGAGGAGGTTCCCAGACAGGGACACTTGGTGAGAGCTCAGTAGTGAAGTGAGGGGTCGCATGGATGTGGACACTGCCAGCAACTAGCAGTTGGTCCTTGAGAAAACTGTTTAGGTCTATATTTTAAAACTTTCCAATATCTGGAAAATTTCCTATTAAATCCGGAAATGATGTCATTGTTTTCTATGTTTCAGAGCTAGTTATATTTTTCTGTTGAGTCTAAAAACCTAATCAATTTACCTGAAGGAAAAATCTGTACTGGAGAACCAAAAGAAGATAGTTCTAACCTGAGTCGATAAAACTCTGCATATTCTTTTCCTATCTTAAAAATAGCTTCTGATAAAAGGAGAAACAGAATTTACTTTCCTGACCATCATTCTCCCCGGATACCAGGGATTCTGTGGCATACAAACTTACAATTTTAGGGCAAGTGGATGCTGCAAAAAAGTCTTCATATTCTCTTTAGCGAGAAGAATAGCTCATGCCTATCTGATTGGTGTTTATATTGTCAAAAAGTTAAATTATTTTAGCATGTATTTATTTATCCATCCCTTTACTTATCTACTCATCTTTTCATTCTATATTCATTTGAGCATCTCTGTCTTCTCCTCATTGACATCTATTGTCTTTTTTTTTTTTCATTCAGTTTGAGATTTTCCTGGTTTTTGACATAACATGTGATTTTCTGCTGAAAGCCAGACATTTTAAGTATTATGCTATAAGACTCTGGATGTTATTTTATACTTTGCTTTTGAGCTGGCTTACTCCAAAACCATTCCAGCAGAGAAAAGAAAAGGGACTTTCCAGTTACAGCTAGGTAGGGGTAGAAGATCCAGGTTCCCCACCAATTTCTGCTGACACCCGAAGGGAGTGGAGGGGACGGTTTATTGTTATTGTTGGTTGGATCTACAAGTTTTGGCTTTCCCTTAGAACTCCATTAATACTTCCTTGGCTGTTAGAAGCAGAAAGCTAATCATACCTCCCCAGGTGGTCTTCACTGACTCCCTGGAGGCAATAGGGCAAAAGTAGCCTCATTTTTTTTTAAGATTTTATTTATTTATTTGACAGAAGGAGAGCGTTCACAAGTAGGCTAAAAGACAGGCAGAGGGAGAGGGAAAGCAGGCTCCCTGCTGAGCAGAGAGCCCAATGTGGTACTCGATCCCAGAGCCTTGAGATCATGACCTGAACCAAAGGCAGAGGCTTAACCTACTGAGCCACCCAGGTGCCCCAAAGGAGCCTCATTTTTGCCTCTTGGTGGTAAAAATCACGATTCTCTGCCAGATGTCTCTTCTGTCCTTTTAATGGAGAAGGGTATCTTGTTACATCCAGGTGAAGGAAGAAGTCCTGGTCTCCACTGCTCTGTGTATTGGGTAAGACCTCTTTACTGCCTGTTGGGACTGAAAGTTGTGGTTCCATCTTTGACACCATCACACTGAAGGGATAGGCTTTCAGGCTTAGAGCCTGGTAGCATGGAAGTCTAGGTTCCCAACTCAGCTGTCGTGGATGGGTGGGGGGAAACAGTGTCTCTGCTGTGTGGTTGGAGTACAGTGGTGATTGAATAAAAAAACATTTTCTGTCTTGTTATGCTGCTCATTCTTGGTTCTATGGCTAGAGAAAGCAGACTTTTGTTAAACTTTTGTTTTGTTTATGCCCATTGGTTTTTTGATTTTCAGCTTCTTTAGTTCTAGGTCATGAGGCAAAAAAGAAACAAGAATCCCAGAGGATTCACCACCATGTCCTTTGCATTCTGTTTCCTAGCTAGTATGCCTTATTCCGTCTCCCATTCAGAGTCCTGTGCTTGTTCTGTAGGTAATGTCCAGGGGTTTTTATTGTACTTAGCTGGAGGAATAAGGAACCGTATGATTAATCTATCTTCCCAGAAGTGAAAGCCTCCACTCTTTCATTTGTAAAAGTTGCTATTTTTAAGATATGTGGCTACATTTAAGATTTACTTTAAAAAATCCATTAAGTCTGATTGTGAATTAAAGAGAATTGTGCTGCAATTTAAACAATAATATATTTGGCCATGGTTATATAATTTGAATTCAACTAATTATTCTCAGGGTAGAGAATTTTTATATTTATGTGGAATTAGCAGAAACCCAGAACATTTATTTACATGAAAACATTTTTTTTTTTAAGAACAGAAAAGATAATTGCCTGGTAAATCTCTACTTATTTAGTTGTAGCCCTGATGACACACTGGAGAAAATACATTGAGTTAATTAAATTTCTGGTAGAAAAAAGTCACTAAAATCCTGATTAGAAAATGCCAGAAATGCTTGAATAAGAAAAATATGCTTTTGGAAAATATAAAATTCTAGACTCAAGAGAAAATACATGGTGAAATAAAACTTAGACTCTAAGAAAAAATACCTCTTAAGAGTAAATCTGTAATAGAAGTCAGTAAGCTTTCATTAATTTTAATTAATGACACAATATTCACTTATTTTTTAGGTATTCATGAAATCCTTTTAAAAGTTTTCTTATGGTGCCCCTGGATGGCTCAGTTAGTTGTGTCCGACTCTTGATTTTAACTTAGGTCATGATCATGAGAGCCAGCCCCATGCAGGCTTCTTGCTCTGCATGGAGTCGGCCTGGGATTCTCTCTCTCCCTCCCTCTTTACCATTCCCCACCTCTAAAAATAAAGGAATAAAGAAAACCTTTAAAAAATAGAAAAAAATAAAAATTTTCTTATAAATAAGAGCATAGGAGTTAATAGAAGAATCTCAAATTCATACACTTTTCATTGCACAAAATCTCTGTCTACTATACAACATGACAGAAAATCCCAAATATTTGTACAAATTGTATTTTATGGATATTTCTAAGTGAACCATTTAATACAATCTCTTAAATAATTTGTCTTCCTTAGATGTGTTTTCACTCAAATTTATAAGCTATAAGCCAAGAATAAGGAGATACATTTTTAAAGGGGGTGGTAACTTAAATTTTTATGTGTATGGGTAAATACAAAGCACAAGACTTACCATCTGAACCATTTTCAAGTCCACAGTTCAGTGGTATTAAATACATTCACATTGTTGTGGAGCCCTCACCGCCATCCATCTCCACTAGTTTTTTCATCTTTTAAAACTGAAATCCTCTATTCAGTAAACCGTAACTTCTCATTTTCCCCTCTCCCAGCGTTTGGCAGAAACCATTCTACTTTGTCTTTAGGATTTTTGACTTCATGTATCTTATGCAAGTGAAATCATGCAGTATTTGTGTGTGTGTGTGATTAGCATATTTTCCTTAGCATAATGTCCTCAAGTTTCATATGTTTTGCAACAATGTAACTGATGATTTTTGTAGACTTGATTTCTTGACTGTGAGCCACCTTGGGGACAAGGAGTGGGTCTTACTCGTTACTGAGTTCCCAGTCTGGTTAATGACAGAATATATATTATATTTATTGAAGAATGTATTAATAAAAGTTTACTCATAAAATCATCCAGGAAGAATGATGGCCTGACAAAAGCATGCATGTATTTTGTCAAGGACTGAGACAGAAGTAAGTTATCTAATAATACTTCTTACCTGTTTCCACCAAATAGTCTAATAATAAAGAGCAACAATAGTCTCCCCAAAATCAGAAATAAGGTTAGAACTGGTCAGTTACACTATAAAGTTGTAAAAACATTTTGTTTTAAAATTTTATGTTAAAATTTGAATTTTAGTAAGTAACAGATTCATATGTATTTTAATATAAAATAATGTAGTTGTTTCTCTAAATCTTGACAAAATTAAAATTCCAGGAAGCACCATGCTGTGTTTTACTTTTGACGTTCTCTGTCTGTTGCTGTAGCTAAAGACAATACAGGGACAGGTATCCCATTATGTTAGAAGCCCAATTATAATCTTGGCAACATTTTACATTATATGTTTAAATTATTAAAACTACATCAGTTTATTAATATTTTTCAACTGCCCTGAAACTTACAAAAGTTTTAATTTTTAATTTTGTATTTTGAGTTAAAAGTCCAACACTTATTGTTCAGATATTTGCATTTGAATATTTTTTCAACATGTGAGGATAGACTTATACACGGAGAATCAAATTTCTATACCTGAACTATATAATTTAATCATGGATCACCAGTAAAAAAAAAAAAAAAGTTACTGTTAAAATTCTGTTGAGGAATAACCTGTGTACTCTGAAATAATAGTTATTTTTGTATGATTTCCACAAGTTTAACCATAGTTGTATCTTTTATAAAGCTTCCAATTGGATATGCCTAAGAAAATTTGATTTACACAAATCTGTTATATTACCTACCAAGATCTAGAAGCATTTTCATAACTCTTAAGTATTGTGAAGAACTATCTTAATTTTTTAAAGAAAAGATTATATGTAAAATAGACAGATTAAAAATGAGAGTTGTAAAGTCCTTTATTATCTTTCATGGTGTTTCCACAAGGTAGACGAACTTAAGTCATCTTAATAGTGTCACAGGTTAAATATTAAGCTACTTTCTAACAGAATGGTTATTTTTCTTTTATAAGTACTGTCCTGACTCTGATTTAACAGGTGAGTTTTATATCTACTTTACATAGTAATACAATATTTAAAATCATGAGTGGAGGGTTTGGCTTCTTGAAAGCTTTACTAATGACTTACAGAGCTGATTGCATAGAGATCGATGGTAACTTTAATCATGTAAGAGGAAATGTATTTATTAATACTATTCTATAGTTCTGAAAGCCACTCTAAATATTATGTTCAATTTCACAGAAGGTGGGAAATTTAATTTTGATTTTAATGAGAAAGTCATATTACAAATCACCTTTAAAAATATTAACCAGGGACTCCTGGGTGGCTCAGTTGGTTAAGCCACTGCCTTCAGCTCAGGTCATGATTCCAGAGTCCTGGAATTGAGTTCCATATTGGGATTCCCCCACACTGTGGGGACCCTGCTTCTCCCTCTGCCTCTCCCTCTGTTTGTGCTCTATCTCTCTATCCAATAAATAAAATCTTTAAAATTTAAAAAATAAATAAATAAAAAAATAAAACTAACCAGAAAATCAAAATTATAGTTTTGTTTTTACTTGTAGAAGTTAACTATTACTTAGTGTATGGTCCTTAATGTTTATGTAATTTAACTTTCCTGTTACTAATAACAACAACAAAATTTCCTTTGCTTATATAACACTTGTCACAGATCATGAAAAGATATAAAATGGCAAAATTATGAATAATAAACTATAAATTAGGCAAAATTGTAAAACTGGTTTATTTTCATAATATAATACTGGATTTGGTTTGTTTAGAAACACACGCTAAAAGCAATTAAGGGAAAAATAATTATTTTCCATGAAAAGCAAACAGTTATATTCCACTCCATTAATAAGAATTACTTTTCTTGATCACATTATAATTTAACTTTTATTGTCAGGAATTGAGTTGCTTAGTAATAAGTAAATTTTGATTACTTTTTGAAAGGATTGTTCACATAAATGATAATAAAAACTCATTTAGCTCATATTCCAGTTAGGTACACTTAAGCCTTCAAATCTCTTATTTCCCTCTTGTTTTCATGGAAAAGGTAAAAATTAAAGCAACATGACACTTAGGGGCAGATGGTGGCATGTAGCCCTTAAATGTGCCACTGTTCTTAGTGCTTTAGAGATATATACTCATTTAACATGGGTAAAAACCTAAAGCCAGAGATATTATGATTATTATTTCAATTAATAGGTCAGAAAACTGAAGCACAAAGAGTAACTTTCTCGAGATCATGTAATGTTTCATATTGAAGTAGTCTGACCATGAACTTGACAGCTACACTTAATTCTTTCTATTTAAAGCAATTAAACAAATGTTGTTAGAATATAGAAACTTTTAAGTACAAGGACCCTTTGATTTGTCTCCTAAGTCTCAGAGTCATATCTTAATATGACTCTATGTAAAGTGGTACCACATTTTCAGTTTGAATTTTAATAATTTCCCAGAAGGAGACAGGGCAAGAATCAAATTATTTTTTAAATCTTGAAGTATTTACTTAGTTTACTATCTACCAATTGATAATTATATTCTGTTACACAGTGAGAAAACTAGTTTTAAGAAAAAGGAAACACCCAAAATGCTTAAAATAATTGAACTGTTTCAAGTAAATCTAATTTATTTAGAATAGTAGAAAATTTATTTAGAATAAATGAATATATATATCTATTTGTATATATACATGCATGTGTCCTGCTTATTTTATGAATAATCAAGTTATTCTGGATCATTTGTTTTGTTCATTCATTTTAAAAAAGCCTGTGGTTGGCTTTGAGATAATACTTGCGTGGGCAAATGCACACTTTAATGAGTAATACCATTTTTATGCTCTCAACCAAAGAAAAATATCTATTTTATTTATAATAAATTTCCAACTAAGTTGATGTAAATAAGGATGCTTACAAAACCAGCATTAGGATAAAATTATTTTTATATGATTTAAGAAGTAGAGGCATGGGAAAATAAGGATTATTCTAAATAAGAGGAGGCTAGTGGCAGTATCAGTAACCAAAATGTATGGTAACTACTCACTTCATTAGAAATGGATTATAAAACACCAGGGAAATACCATCAGGAATATGATTCACTGTGCTCTTAAAAACCACATATTTTCAAAGTACCAAACTTTAAAAGAAATTTCTCTTGCAGTTACACAGTACTGTGGAATTATTGTCATCAACTATTTTAAAGAAATTCCAACCTAGGTATATTAGACTTTTTTTTTTAAGATTTCATTTATTTGACAGAGATCACAAGTAGGCAGAGAGACAGGTAGAGAGAGAGGGAAGCAGGCTTCCCGCTGAGCAGAGAGCCCGATGCGGGGCTCGATCCCAGGACCCTGAGATCATGACCTGAGCCGAAGGCAGAGGCTTAACCCACTGAGCCACCCAGGCGCCCCATATTAGACTTTTTTAATTAAACAAATAAATATTTCTTTCTTTCTTTAAAATTGAATTAAAATTAAAAAGCACATTACATCATTTTTAAATTTTTAATTAATTGATTTTTTGAAGTATAGGTGACACAATATTACATTAGTTGCAGGTATACAATATAGTGATTCAACAAGTTCATATGTTATGCTATGCTCACCATGGGCGTAGTCACCCTCTGTCATCATACCGCATGATTGTGATACTATTGACTATATTTCCTATGTTGTTCCTTTCATTCCCAGGATTTATTCATTCCATCATTTTTATAAAGGGTTGCTTTAAAAATAAATGAAAATATGTAATATAGTGTTATTCGATATGTTATCTAAAAGCTGTTTCATAAATTGTCACTGCATTCCAGCAAAGGCCACCAGGGATATATCTGTAGTTTTACAAATGTGGGTTCGTTACTCACTGCAACAAAGAAGAACAAGTGCTAGGTGGAACCAGTATGGGGAAACGTGTGTGTCTCAATAAAAAGGTGCTAGAAAGGACTTAGTGTAGGACTTGAGCTAAGTGATTTGGGGAGGTTTCAAGTAAGCTGGGATTTGTTCTGGATTGGAGGCTGTGAGGAGGCAGGTTAATTCTATGACCAGGTATCCTGGTTAATTCCAGCCAGAGGGGAAGGAAAAATCTGTTGATGCTAACAGTGTGAATAAACAGCAACCACTAAGCCAGAAAAGGAGAATGTTTAGCATTTGGTTTACACAATGGCTTTGTTTGTGTCTGTGCTTAGACAAGACTAAGACGCTGTATTGTTCGTTTGTTTGTTTGATCCCACTTCATTAAAGTCACAAAACAATCTCACCTGATGTTAGTGTTCTGTGAGATTGTCTGAGTTCAACAGAATGACACGATGACTCTCATTAGAATGCCAGAGTAGCGCCTAACCACACTGACGTGCTGCTGCTAGTATGAAGCTAGGTTTGACTGTCAGGTTCCACTCTTCTCTCGCTATCCATTTCTATATAATCTTTCACTAATAGTTATGAATACACATATTCATACTTGTTTAAAAATAAAATTACAATATGGTAATGCATATAGAGATACAATCTATTTTTTACTTAACAAAATGTTACTGAAACATTTCCACCTCAACTAATACACTTTTTAAGTTCTCATTTTTAATGGTAACTTGGTATGGATTATATGGATATACTTTAATTTATTTTACCTATATTTTGATATCTAGTTTATGAGGTAAACTTTTTTTTTTTAAGATTTTTATTTATTTGTGAGACAGAGAGAAAGAGAGAGAGCAAGAAGCAGGATGGGACAGGGGGAGAAACAGAGGGAGAGGAAGAAGTAGATTTCCTGTTGAGCAGAGAGCTGATAAGGGACTTGAGATCCCAGGACCCTGAGGTCATGACTTTAATTGAACGCAGATGCTTGACCAACTGAGCCACCCAGGTGTCCCATGAGGTAAACTTTCAAGTGCATTTACCTTTGCTAACTTATGTGATTTTTTTCCCTTGAGGATAAATTTCTAGAAGTGGTGTTGTTGGAAACAAAAATAGTGACATTTTTAAGACTTTTAATTGCTATGATAAGTGGTCCAAGTTATATCAGTTTATAATTATTTGATTATTGTATAAGATGGACATTTTATTTCTACAACCCCCTCAACACCAATGATTGCTGTAAGATTTTTAAAAAATAGTATCTTCCTAATTTAAAAAAGTGATAAAATATATCACATAGTGGTTTTGATTTCTTCTAGTAATAGTAATACTAAATAGATAGTGTTTATTGAGTATGTCTAGATACTATGCTAAATACTTTACAAATCTTAAGAAGAGGTGCATAAAATACACATTTTAGTTGAGTAACAAATGGCTAGATGCTAATATCATAGTCAACCCCAACTGAAGTTAAAGTTGAATATCATCAAAGCAGAATAATATTGAAATTTAATTCAAAGAAACATAGCTAATATTAGAATTTTACTTTATTATTTTGTTAACACTAAAAAGTTTAGTAAACAAAATGCATTTTCCAAAACCACTAATTTTGTAAAACTTTCAGCTGTTCCATTGTTCCTATGGTCACTAATTACAAAAATGACAAGATGTCTACTTTCAACTGGAATGTTTAATAGTATCACTCATCATTTTTGTTCAGAGTGGAATTTATTTCTGTAAAAATTATTTTAAATGTATTTTTATTTATTTTAGAGAGAGACAGAGAAAGACAGTGAGCATGAAAAGGGGGAGGGGCAGAGGAAGAAAAACTCAAGGAGACTGTGCTGAGTGCAGAGCCCAAAGTAGGGCTTGATCCCACCATCCTGAGATCACAATCTGAACCAAAATTCTCAGTCAACTTTACTCAGATTCTCAGTCAACTGAACCACCCATGTGTCCTTGGAAAAATATGTTTTAGTAACATTTTCTAGAAGGAATGCTGTTTTTAAGGTTCATAATTTGAGAAAAATCCTTTTTCAATTACTGAAAATTGCCAGTGGCCTCAAGCAATTATTTAAAAGTGAAGTTTTGTTTAAATTCTTAACTATTCAGTTGTTCCTCACAATCTGAGGGCAGCTCTTTCTGCCCATGGTCTTGTCCCTGTGCTGTAATAAAAGCACCTATTTGCATTGGGGAAAAAAAAATCTTAGCTACTATACAGCAAAACTATAAGGAGTTGTCTTAATGCAGCCTTATAAATGGAAAGTTATTCTTTGCTCATGGGCTGGAAGACTTAGTATTGTTAAAATATGTATCTACTCAAAGCGGTCTATAGATTCAATGCAGTCTTATCAAATTTCCAATGACTTTTTTCAAATAAATAGAACAAATAATTCTAAGATTTTTATGGAACCACAAATAGCCCCAAATAGTCAAAGTAATCTTGAGAAAGAAGAACAAAGCTGGAAGCATCATGAGCCCTGATTTTAAACTATATTACAAAGATACAGTAATTAAAACATATGGTATTGGAATAAAAATAGACACATAGATCAACAGAACAGAGTAGAGAGCACAGAAATAAACCCATGCATATATGATCAATTAATTTAAAATAAAAGATCCAAGAATTTACAATGGGGAAAAGACAATCTCTTCAATAAGTGGTTTAGGAAAACTGTACAGCTACATGTAAAGAAATGAAATTAGACCACTATCTTTAGGATACCCAAAAATTAACTGAAAATGGATTAAAGATTTGAATCTAAGACCTGAAACCATAAAAATCCTAGAAGAAAACATAAGCAGTAAACTCCTTGGCATAGATCTTGGTGATGATTTTTTAAAAATCTGATAACAAAAACAAAAGCAAGAAAAGCAAAGATAAATAAGTGGAACTAAATCACACTAAAAAGTTTCTGTGGAGCAAAAGAAACCATCAACAAAATGAAAACAACCTACCGAATGGGAGAAAATATTTGCAAGTCATATATCTGATAAGTTAATATCCTATATATATATATATATATATATATATATCCTATATATATATATATATATATATATATATTTAAAAAACTCATACAACTCCATGATAAAAAAATCTGATTAAAAATGGGCAGAAGATTTGAATAGATATTTTTCGAAAACAGGCATACAGATTGGCAACAAGTACATCAAAAGATCTTAATGTCATTAACCAGTGGGTAACTGCAAATCAAAACCACAATGAGATGTCACTTCACACTTGTTAGTTTGGCTATTATTGAAAACACAAGAACTAACAAGTATTAGCAATGATGTGGAGAAAAGGGAACACTTGTACACTGTGGGTGTGAACATAAGTTGGTGCAGCCACTATGAAAAAGAATAATACTAAGATCTCTCAAAATTTTAAAAATAGAATAACCAGGGGAGGAGTCAAGATGGCAGAGAAGGAGCAGGCTGAGACTACATCAGGTAGCAGGATATCAGCTAGATAGCTTATCAATCCATTGTGAACACCTACAAATCCAACAGGAGACCAAAGAGAAGAGCAACAATTCTAGAAACAGAAAATCGACCACTTCTGAAAGGTAGGATGGCAGAGAAGTGAATCCAAAGCAATGGGAAGATAGACCGCTAGGGGAGGGGTGGGCTCCCGGCATGCAGCAGAGCAACGGAGCACAAAATCAGGACTTTTAAAAGTCTAACCCACTGAAGGATATCGCTCCAGAGGCTAAACCGGGGTGAAGCCCACGCGGGGTCAGCATAGTCCCAGATCTCGCAGGATCACAGAAAGATTGGGGGGTGTCTGAGTGTCAGAGAGCTCACAGGTATTAGAGCGGGAAAGCCGGCTACAGAGACAGAGCCAAGGAATGAGCTCTCAGCTCAGGGTTACCTTGAACTGGTCACAGGCTGGGTGAGGTTGGAGCATGGCCAGAGGCCATGGAGATGGGAGTGATAGAGTGCTTTCCTCTGAGGGCGCACTGAGGAGTGGGGCCCCGAGCTCTCGGCTCCTCCAGGCCAGGGATTGGGAGGCCGCCATTTTCATTCCTGTCCTCTGGAACTCTATGGAAAGCGATCAGGGAACAAAAGCTCCCAAAAGTGAACCCAAGCAGATTATTTAGCCTGGCCCATGGTAAGGGCAGTGCAATTGTGCCTCGGGCAAAGACACTTGAGAATCACAACAGGTCCCTCCCCCAGAAGATCAACAAGAAATCCAGCCAGGAACAAGTTCACTTACCAAGGAGAGAAGCAGAATTCCAGAGGAGGAGAAAACAAGGCATGGAATTCATGGCTTTCTCCCCATGATTCTTTATTCTTGCAGTTAATTTACTTTTTTTTTTAATTCTATTTTTTTCTTCTTCTAAATATTTTTTAACTTTTACCCTCTCCTCTTTTAATGTTTTTTAACTAGTTTATCTTAACAATACCTTTCATAAAATAATAAATAATAAATATAATAATAAATAATAAATAAATAAATAATAATAAATAATAAAAATAAATAATAATATAATAATAATAATAATCTTTTTTGAACCTTCATTATTATAGTCATATTTTATCCTTCATTGTATCTAACTTTATTTTTTGTATACACATAGGGTTTTTTCTTCTAAAAAAATTGGGGTACAATATCTAATAGATCAAAATATACCCTAAATCTAGCTCCGGGCTTGTTCTAGTCTCCAGCCCAAGCAAAATTTCTCCACTTTATTTTTCTTTATCCTCCCAACCTACTTACTTTATCAACTCCTTATTTAAAAATTAAAAAAAGATTTTTTTCATCTTAATAGGCATATTCCATCCCTTCATTGTCTTTACCCTTATATATGTTTTTGATTCTTTAAGATTTTGGGAGGTAGTTTCTTCTAAGAGACCAAAATACTCCCCAAATGAAGTGGGTGACTCTATTCTAGTCACCAGTCTAATAAATATATGTGTATATATATATTTTTTCTTTTTTTTATATTTTTAAAATTTTTTAAAATTTTTTTTTTCCTGAACTTCTTTTTATCCCCTTTCTCCCGCACATGATTAGGGGTCTCTTCTGATTGGGTTAAAGTGCATTTTCCTGGGGTTTTTGCCATCCTTTTAGTATTTTATTTGCTCCTTCATATATTTTTATCTGGACAAAATGACAAGGTGGAAAAACTCACCACAAAAAAAAGAACAAGAGGCAATACCAAAGACTAGGGACCTAATCAATACAGACATTGGAAATATGTCAGATCTAGAGTTCAGAATGATGATTCTCAAGGTTCTAGCAGGGCTCGAAAAAGGCATGGAAGATATGAGAGAAACCCTCTCTGGAGAAATAAAAGCCCTTTCTGGAGAAATAAAAGTACTAAAATCTAACCAAGTTGAAATCAAAAAAGCTATTAATGAAGTGCAATCAAAAATGGAAGCTCTTACTGCTAGGATAAATGAGGCAGAAGAAAGAATTAGTGATACAGAAGACCAAATGACAGAGAATAAAGAAGCTGAACAAAAGAGGGACAAACAGCTCCTGGACCATGAAGGGACAATTTCAGAGATAAGTAACACCATAAGACGAAACAACATTAGAATAATTGGGATTCCAGAAGAAGAAGAAAGAGAGAGGGGGGCAGAAGGTATATTTGAGAGACTTATTGGAGAGAATTTCCCCAATATGGCAAAGGGAACAAGCATCAAAATCCAGGAGGTACAGAGAACTCCCCTCAAAATCAATGAGAATAGGTCCACACCTGATCACCTAATAGTAAAATTTACAAGTCTTAGGGACAAAGAGAAAATCCTGAAAGCAACCCGGGAAAAGAAGTCTGTAACATACAATGGTAAAAATATTAGATTGGCAGCAGACTTATCCACAGAGACCTGGCAGGCCAGAAAGAGCTGGCATGATATATTCAGAGCACTAAATGAGAAAAACATGCAGCCAAGAATACTGTATCCAGCTAGGCTATCATTGAAAATAAAAGGAGAGATAAAAAGCTTCCAGGACAAACAAAAACAGAAAGAATTTGCAAACATCAAACCAGCTCTACAGGAAATATTGAAAGGGTCCTCTAAGTAAAGAGAGACCCTAAAAGTAGTAGATCAGAAAGAAACAGGACAATATACAGTAACAGTCACATTACAAGCAATACAATGGCACTAAATTCATATCTCTCAATAGTTACCCTGAATGTTAATGGGCTAAATACCCCAATCAAAAGACACAG
Source organism: Meles meles (assembly GCF_922984935.1). NCBI lineage: Eukaryota > Metazoa > Chordata > Mammalia > Carnivora > Mustelidae > Meles > Meles meles. The sequence continues at coordinate 18,220,302 of NC_060070.1, forward strand.
GGTATCAGAATGGATAAAAAAACAAAACCCATCAGTATGTTGCCTACAAGAAACTCATTTTAGACCTGAAGGCACCTCCAGATTTAAAGTGAGGGGGTGGAAAACAATGTACCATGCTAATGGGTATCAGAAGAAAGCTGGGGTGGCAATCCTTATATGACATCAATTAGACTTTAAGCCAAAGACTATAACAAGAGATGAGGAAGGACACTATATCATACTCAAAGGGTCTGTGCAACAAAAAGATCTAACAATTTTAAATATCTATGCCCCTAACGTGGGAGCAGCAATATATAAACCAATTAATAACAAAATCAAAGAAACACATTGACAATAATACAATAATAGTAGGGGACTTTAACACTCCCCTCACTGAAATGGACAGATCATCCAAGCAAAAGATCAACAAGGAAATAAAGGCCTTAAATGACACACTGGACCAGATGGACATCACAGATATATTCAGAACATTTCATCCCAGAGCAACAGAATACACATTATTCTCTAGTGCACATGGAACATTCTCCAGAATAGATCACATCCTGGGTCCTAAATCAGGTCTCAACTGGTATCAAAAGATTGGGATCGTTCCCTGCATATTTTCAGAGCACAATGCTCTGAACCTAGAACTCAATCACAAGAGGAAAGCTGGAAAGAACCCAAATACATGGAGACTAAACAGCATCCTTCTAAAGACTGAATGGGTCAACCAGGAAATTAAAGAAGAATTGAAAAAATTCATGGAAACAAATGATAATGAAAACACAATGGTCCAAAATCTGTGGGACACAGCAAAGGCAGTCCTGAGAGAAAAATCTATAGCTGTACAAGCCTTTCTCAAGAAACAAGAAAGGTCTCAAATACACAACCTAACCCTACACCTGAAGGAACTGGAGAAAGAACAACAAAGAAAGCCTAAACCCATCAGTAGAAGAGAAATCATAAAGATAAGAACAGAAATCAATGAAATAGAAACAACAAAAAAAATAGAACAAATCAATGAAACTAGGAGCTAGTTCTATGAAAGAATTAATAAGATTGATAAACCGCTGGCTAGACTTATCAAAAAGAAAAGAGAAAGAACCCAAATAAATAAAATCATGAATGAAAGAGGAGAAATCACAATCAACACCAAAGAAACACAAACAATTATAAGAACATATTATGAACAACTCTATGCCAACAAATTTGACAATCTGGAAGAAATGGATGCATTCCTAGAGACATATAAACTACCACAACTGAACCAGGAAGAAACAGAAAACCTGAACAGACCCATAACCAGTAAGGAGATTGAAATAGTCATCAAAAATCTCCAAACAAACAAAAGCCCAGGGCCAGACGGCTTCGCAGGGGAATTCTACCAAACATTTAAAGAAGAATTAATACCTATTCTCCTGAAACTGTTCCAAAAAATAGAAATGGAAGGAAAACTTCCAAACTCATTTTATGAGGCCAGCATCACCTTGATCCCAAAACCAGACAAGGATCCCATCAAAAAAGAGAATTACAGACCAATATTCTTGATGAACATAGATGCAAAAATTCTCACCAAAATACTAGTCAATAGGATCCAACAGTACAGTAAAAAGATTGTTCACCATGACCAAGTGGCATTTATTCCAGGGCTGCAAGGTTGGTTCAACATCCACAAATCAATCAATGTGATAAAACACATTAATAAAAGAAAGAACAAGAACCACATGATACTCTCAATAGATGCTGAAAAAGCATTTGACAAAGTACAGTGTCCCTTCCTGATCAAAACTCTTGAAAATGTAGGGATAGAGGGCACATACCTCAATATTATCAAAGCCATCTATGAAAAACCCACTGCAAATATCATTCTCAATAGAGAAAAACTGAAAGCTTTTCCGCTAAGGTCAGGAACACAGCAGGGATGTCCTTTATCACCACTGCTATTCAACATAGTACTAGAAGTCCTAGCCTCAGCAATCAGACAACAAATGGAAATTAAAGGCATCCAAATCGTCAAAGAAGAAGTCAAACTATCACTCTTACAGATGATATGATACTATATGTGCAAAACTCAAAAGACTCCACTCCAAAACTACTAGAACTTGTACAGGAATCCAGTAAAGTGTCAGGATATAAAATCAATGCACAGAAATCAGTTGCATTTCTGTACACCAACAACAAGACAGAAGAAAGAGAAATGAAGGAGTCAATCCCATTTACAGTTGCACCCAAAACCATAAGATACCTAGGAATAAACCTAACCAAAGAGGCAGAAAATCTATACTCAGAAAACTATAAAGTACTCATGAAAGAAATGGAGGAAGACACAAGGAAATGGAAGGATGTTCCATGCTCCTGGACTGGAAGAATAAATATTGTGAAAATGTCTATGCTACCCAAAGCAATCTACGCATTTAATGCAATCCTTATCAAAATACCATCCATTTTTTTTCAAAGAAATGGAACAAATAATTCTAAAATTTATATGGAACCAGAAAAGACCTCGACTAGACAAAGGAACATTGAAAAAGAAAGCCATAGTTGGTGGCATCACAATTACGGACTTTAAGCTCTATTACAGAGATATCATCATCAAGACAGTATGGTACTGGCACAAAAACGGACACATAGATCAATGGAACAGAATAGAGAGCCCAGAAATAGCCCTCAACTCTATGGTCAACTAATCTTTGACAAAGCAGGAAAGAATGTCCAATGGAAAAAAGACAGCCTGTTCAATAAATGGTGTTGGGAAAATTGGACAGCCACATGCAGAAAAATGAAATTGGACCATTTCCTTTCACCACACACAAAAATAGACTCAAAATGGATGAAAGACCTCAATGTGACAAAGGAGTCCATCAAAATCCTTGAGGAGAACACAAGCAGCAACCTCTTTGACCTCAGCTGGGGCAACTTCTTCCTGGGAACATCACCGAAGGCAAGGAAAACAAGGGCAAAAGTGAACTATTGGGATTTCATCAAGATCAAAAGCTTTTGCACAGCAAAGGAAATAGTTAACAAAACCAAAAGACAACTGACTGAATGGGAGAAGATATTTGCAAACGACATATCAGATAATGGGCTAGTATCCAAAATCTATAAAGAGCTTAGCAAACTCAGCACCCAAAGAGCAACTAAGCCAATCAAAAAAAGCACAAAAGACATGAACAGACATTTCTGCAAAGAAGACATCCAGATGGCCATCAGACATATGAAAAAGTGCACATTACTCAGCATCAGAGAAATACAAATCAAAACCACAATGAGATACCACCTCTCACCAGTCAGATTGCTAAAATTAACAAGTCAGGAAATGACAGATGTTCATGAAGATGCAGAGAAAGGGGAACCCTCTTACACTTTTGGTGGGAATGCAAGCTGGTACAACCACTCTGGAAAACAGCATGGAGGTTCTTCAAAATGTTGAAAAGAGAGCTACCCTATGACCCTGCAATTGCACTACTGGGTATTTACCCTAAAGATACAAACGTAGTGATCTAAAGGGGCACATGCACCCGAATGTTTATAGCAGCAATGTCTACAATAGCCAAACTATGGAAAGAACCTAGATGTCCATCAACAGATGAATGGATAAATAAGAAGTGGTATATATAGACAATGGACTATTATGCAGCCATCAAAAGAAATGAAATCTTGCCATTTGTGATGATGTGGTTGGAACTAGAGCGTATTATGCTTAGCGAAATAAGTTAGTTGGAGAAAGACAACTATCATATGATCTCCCTGATAGGAGGAAGTGGAGATGCAATGTGGGGGGTTTGGCATGTAAGAAAAGAATAAATGAAACAAAATGAGATTGGGAGGGAGACAAACATAAGAGACTCTTAATCTCACAATACAAACTGAGAGTTGCTGGGGGAAGGGGGGTCGGGAGAAGGGCATGGGTTTATGGACACTGGGGAGGCTATGTGCTATGGTGAGTACTGTGAAGTGTGTAAACCTGGCGATTCATAGACCTGTACCCCTGGGGAAAAAATACATTATATGTTTATTAAAATATTTAAAAATTTAAAAAAAGAAAAAAGAGATTTAAAATAGAGCTACTCTATGATGCTGCAATTGCACTACTGGGTATTTACGCCAAAGATACAGATGTGAAAAGAAGGGCCATCTGTACCCCAATGTTCATAGCAGCAATGGGCATAGTCGCCCAACTGTGGAAAGAACCAAGATGCCATTCGACGGACAAGTGGATAAAGAAGATATGGTCCATATATACAATGGAGTATTATGCCTCCATCAGAAAGGTTGAATACCCATCTTTTATATCAATGTGGACAGAACTAGAAGAGATTATAAGTCAGTTTCACTTTGTGGAGCATATGGAATAACACGGAGGACATTGGGAGATGGAGAGAAGTGAGTTGGGGGAGACAAACCATGAGAGACTGTGGACTATGTGAAACAAACAGGGTTTTGGAGGGGAGGAAGGTGGAGGGATGGGTGAGCCTGGTGGTGGTTATTATGGAGGTCACATATTGCATGGAGCATTGGGTGTGGTGCATAAACAATGAATTTTGGAACACTGAAAAGAAATAAAATAAAATAAAATGGGAAAAAAAAGAAAAAAAAATAGAATTACCACATGCTCAAGCAATTCCACCTCTAGGTATTTATCAGAAGAAAAGGCAAACACTAACTTGAGTAGATATTACCCCATGTTCACTGAAACATTGTTTATAATAGCCAAGGTATAGAGACAGCCTAAGTGTGAATTGATGTATGAACGAATGGATAAGGAAATTGTGGTATATGTATACAAAGAAATACTAGTCCACCATAAAGGTAGTGAATTTTTGATGTTTGTAACAACATGGATGGAACTCAAGGGCATTATTCTAAGTAAAGTAAGTCAGACAGAAAAAAAAATTAATATGATTTCTCTTATATGCGGACTCCAAAATGAAACAACAACAAAATAAAACAAACTTCTAGATATAGAAAACAGATTGGTGGTTCCCAGAGACAATGGATAGGCAATAGGAGAAATGGGCTAAAGTGATCAAAAAATTTAAAAAGAAAAAGGAAAAATGAAGATTCACTTTAGTACACTAATAATTCTGATTAAGCTTTTAGATAAATTTAGATAAATTCTTCCCCACCATCTGTGATCATGGTGCCACACTTTCTTTTACAATATAGAATGTACAACCTAATTAATGAATCAACACTGTCTAGGTTCTAACAATTACTCATTAGTACACAACTTCATAGTTTCCTGGTACTGCTGGTAAAAGGCCAGGTAAAAGGCTTTCTGATTTGACAGAGAGCACATAACAACTTTTCCTTTCATATGGTCTAAGCATGAACATTGTCCATAATTTGATCACAAGTTACTACTACCCAGTATTCAAACAGACACATGAAAAGGAAAAGTATGTGTCAGTTTTCTCAGACATAACATCATAAACTTGTGAATAAAAATGCACTGAGTGCTGAGCAATAAGCCAAGAAGCTTAAATTCTATTTGACCCAGAGAGGCATAGACACTTTACCCTCCATGGAATAATGAATGCAATCTCTTTGAATCCACACACTAAATAAATAAATAAACAAATTATTAGCTAGTATCCAAAACTATAAGATGTCTTAAAGTAGTCTTGTAAAGTCTACTGTTTTACCATTTAATTAGCATAAAATATGATCTAAGTATTTCCTTTTTCTCTGAATTTTCTTTATTGTGTCAGGATGTAGGCAATCACTTATTTTTGTATATGACATTAGAGTTTTTTCTTTTTTAAAATATTTTATTTATTTATTTGAGAAAGAGAGAGAGAAAACACATAAGAAAGAGAGAGTATGCGCAGGGGGTAGGGGGAGAGGGAGAGGGAGAAGCAGATTCCCCTCTTAGCAGGGAGCCAGATGTAGGACTTGATCCTAAGACCCTGGGATTGTGACTTGAGCCAAAGGCAGACACTTAACCAATTGAGCCACCCAGGTGCCCAACATTAGAGTTTTTATGAACTTTTCACCTGGTAAAGTTGGCAACCTGCTTTTAATTCACCCTAAAAAGATAAAAATAACTACTATAAGATTTCTTGGAAAAGTCACAATCTAAATGAAATTTAAGGAGTAAAAATTAAGTAGAATTCATAAAGATTAATTAGGTATAAGAATGTTAAAACACCAAACAATACTAAATATTTATTATAATAAAATCTAATTTTCGGGGCACCTGGGTGGCTCGGTGGATTAAGCTGCTGTCTTCGGCTCAGGTCATGATCTCAGGGTCCTGGGATCAAGCCCCGCATCGGGCTCTCTGCTCCGCGGGGAGCCTGCTTCCCCCTCTCTCTCTGCCTCTCTGCCTACTTGTGATCTCTCTCTCTGTCAAATAAATAAATAAAATCTTAAAAAAAAAATCTAATTTTCTATTATGTTGCTTTGCAATATTACATACCTGTTATAAGAATTATTAATGTTCTTATTTTAGGACATTGGGATAAAAGCATTTTTTCTTATATTCTTAACTTTATTTTCTTTTATACAATTTTAAAATATTACAAAAATCATTATTTTTATAGCATTTTATTTGTAATAATAAATTTAGGATTTAAACTACAGCCAATTATAGAATTTTAACAAAATCACATAATGACATTTATAAAATGCTTACATATGCTGCTTGTGAATAACCCAAGGAAAACCTTGTTTCATTATCAATGTTGTCATACTAATTAAATAAATAATTAAATTAAATTTATGGTGTTATGTCTGAGAAAACTGCCAATCAAAGTTCAATGATAAATTGCTTAATTTCTGCAGTGCCAAGAAATATCATTCAACTAGTTGATATATTATTTGGCTATTCAAAAGCCAACTCTAATTATTGAGGTAGAAGTAGAACTTTGGTATATTCTTACTTTTGACGCTTGATACTTAACAACACTCTGAGATAAGTAGCATTGCTTTATTTTACAATGAAATATAGAAAAGGAATAAAGAAGTTACTAAATATGTCTAAGTAGTAGGTGATAGAGCCAATATTCACACATTCCCTCTAATCTCTTATGACAAATCTAAATTCTCAATTTATTGAGTAGCATTTATTTGACTATTAATAAATGGGAAGGCTTTTACAAAATTCCATTTCCTATTTATATTACTTCTTTTAAAATTACATATAGGTAACATTCAATCTTTTGTGTATGAGCTCATTATTGGTTACTGGTTTTCAAGATATATTTATACATTAATAGTAATCTTTTATCCACAGTATTCTGTATATCTCTTGTTCATTTATTGTTTTACCGTGTAAGATTTTATGTCATTTTAAACTGTAAGATGTTTTTCAATCAATATAGTCAATGATTTTTTTTTATGGCTTTTGCCACTGGTATAATAGAATGACCATTAAAACAATAATTATAGGAAAAAATAAATAAATCATGCATTTTCACCTAAAATATGCTGAAATTTTCTCAATTTTATCAAGCATCTATTTTATTATGCCTAATAATTAGCATAGTTTTCCATCATATTTGTGCATTTAGTATTTATTTTGGGCCAGGTATGTGCAAACACAGGTGCTATTTATAAAGCCATGAACAAAAATGACACAAAAGATTCACACCCACGTGGACCTTATACTGTAATATTTGACTTAATGCAAGTTTTCATACAGTTTCAGAGTATTTAAGTTTTTTTTTAAATTAAAGTGTTGTAATAACATTTATTGAAAATACATATTGGAATGCTCCTGCAAGTATACAAGAAAGGTCTCTAATAGTCTACGAGTACATATCTAAATTAAAATTTTTTAAGGCTATTGCAATGTCTTCCTTTAAAGAGTTTTATCAAGATTGCCTGGACAGCTCAGTAGGTTGATTTTCTACCTTCCACTCAGGTCATTATCCTAGGGTCCTCGGATCCGGTTGATGATCAAGCTCCGCATTCAGCTCCCTGTTTAGTGGGGTCTGCTTCTCCCTCTCTTACTATGCTCCTGTGCACTCTCTCTCTCAAGTAAATTTTTAAAAATCTTAAAAAAATAAAAAATAAAGAGTTTTATCAATTTATACTTAAAAGAAATTCTTCAGACTTTATTATACTGTTTAGGTTTCTATTTTACTTGAGTCAATTTGATCATTTATGCTTTCCTAAAATAACATATATTTAATAGAGATATTTATATTCAATTGCAAAGATTTATGTATGTTTTATTGTTTAAAAATATTCTGGTGCACCTCTAGCTATTATCTCTTTTTATAATTCATGTCATTAATTTATAATTTTATATAATCATAAATTATATAAATTTACATTTTATAAATATTTATAATTTAATGTATTTTTATATTATTTTAAAGTATTCAATTAATTTAATATATTAAAATATTTTATTTATATTATATTTAATATATTATAAATTTTATATATTTATGATTTAATATAGAAATATAAAATTTCATAACTATATACCTATATTATTAAAATTATTTATATTTTTATAATTTTACATAACTATAAATTATGATTTATAATTAATGTTATTAAACTGATTACCTCTATGTAATGAATTAGATGACAATGCTGTTGTCAATTCTACCATTTTATCATTTACTGTCTTTTACTTTATCACTTTGTGTCTCTACAGAGTGATACAGAAAGATATTCAGAATATATTGCTGAGAAAAAACAAAATGAAGAAAAATGTACACAGCATGCTACTCTTTGTATATGAATGGAGAAAATACACAAATGCTTTTCTCTAAAAATCTGCTCTGATTATAACACCAGTTCTACTTACTGTAATTTGGGCACGTATTTCCTTTCTCTTGCCTAATTATTCTCTTTCTACCCAGTTTTATTAGTGTAATGTGGAAATTTATATCTAGCTTATTTTTTCCAAATTTCTCTTCTCCTTTTTAAAAAAAGATTTTATTTATTTTAGACAGAGAGAGAAGGAGCATGAGCAGAGAGCAGGGGGAGGAACAGATGGGGAGGGAGAGGAAGAGGAAAAGAATCTCCAGCAGGCTTTACACTGAACACAAGCTCCATGTGGAGCTTGATATCATGACCTGAGGCAAAACCAAGAATTAGACACCTCACTGCCTGAGCTACCCAGGCACCCCTCAAATCACACTTTATAATAAATTTCTTTTAAGAAACATTGACATCTTAATATTCTCCTATAACTGTATTTACAGCAGTTTTCTAATGCAGCTCTTGGTTCCTTTGTTATTTTAATTCTTGTTCTTGTTTGTTCATTTGTTTATCTGCTTGAGTATGCTTGATATTTCTTTCTTTTTTTTTTTTTAAAGAAAGACAAACAAAAGAAACTAAATTAAGAAGTTTGAATCAAAATATATTTTCTTTTGGGATGCCTGCGTGGCTCAGTTGGTTAAGTAGCTGCCTTCAGCTCAGGTCATGATCCCAGCATCCTGGGAGCCAGTCCCACATGGGGCTCCTTGCTCGGCAGGGAGCCTGCTTCTCCCTCTGACTCTGCTTGCATCTCTGGCTGCCTGTGCTCTCTCTCTCTCTGACAAATAAATAAATAAAATCTTAAAATATATATATATATTTTTTTTCTTTTGAAAATATAAATATCATAGTTTGGAAACTATGAGCATTAAACAATAAAGGCATGAAGGTTGATGACATCGATTTAGAAATCATATAGAGAAAAAAATGAGAAGGGATCTCAGGGCTGAGTACTGAAAACGACATTAAGGAAAAAATGCAGAAGAGGAAAATCTGATCTATTAGACTGAGAAGGGATTTTTTGCTTTTATATCATATTTTTTTTCTTTTTTTCTAATTCTTTAACCTGTGACTTAACCTGTGATTTAATTTCCTTAGTTTGAATAAACTTAAGCCAAGCTTCTTCCAACTGTAAGCCCTTTTCTTAGAGCATTTACTATATAAAAACTTACAATTCTAAATTCTTTGCTCCTTTGAGATGTAAATCCTTTTAGAAGTCTCTCACTGGTTTTAAAACCCAGGAATCTCCTTCTTTGGGACCAGAAACCAGGTGCTTTGGAATATAAGTGCTTTTTGGTCTCTGTGGGAGGATAAGAGCCTAAATTCAGTGTGTGCCGTATTCTAAGTTGTAAGGCCACCTCCTCTCATGATGATAGGAAGAAATTTACCTTTCCTTTGGGTAAGGCCAAGTAACCAACACAGATGGCCTCAGATTCCCACCATCCCAGATCTTATAAACTCTTACTTTTTGTTTCCACATGAGCTCAGACTGGCCTGCCTACCCTGTCACCATAATTTGAATAAAAACTCTTCCCTACCTGCTTAAAGTCACCTGGCATACTTTTTGCTTTGACAACTGTGTCTGCCATAATCTTTTGGTTAATTGTAGTCACCTGAGCCCTGCTTCATGATGCCACATTCATGATGCCACATGTATTCTTAAATTTTGCTGACTCATAGGAAATAAAAAGACTATGCAGTTTTTGTTTGTTTATTTGTTTTTTAGTAAGTTTTAAGTTCTCATAAGCCTTTTTTCATTTCATCTTGGGTGTTTTTTGGACTAATGTTTACCCTTTCTTTCTACAAGTTAGTTCTGGTCTTACTTGTAAGAAGTATCCTGTGTGCCAGAATTCTGTTCTCTTCAATCTGATTTCATCTGCATTTACACTGCCAAATCCCTCAGAGTTTCTGGCTTACTCTCATCTCAGGTTTCCAATCCAGAAGATGTTATTTTCCGAAGTGTACGTTTTCTAGGTGATTTCTTTGAGCAGTGAGGAAGTGTGAATCATATGTATCCTCAAGATACCACCACTTTCCTGGAATTTGTCCTAGGAACCAAGAAAACTACTTGAAAAGCAAATAGAAATAATAGACACACTCTCAATTCATGTTTACTTAAATAATTCATTGTATTTCTTCTTTAAAGCCACTATTTCCACTCTACCCCAACTCTGGGACTTTTTATAGCTTTAAGCTTCAGTGTGGGCAAACTTTTCTGTATTGTAGTTTTCTTGACTGATGTTTCATAAATGATATTTAATTGTCTTCAATTTGGTCCTTATTAGCCAAGGTAGTGTGGATGACAGTGCTGAGACTGACTTCCCATTACAATAACATTATGTTCATCCACATCTTTGGGCAAGACTTCATGGTTCTGTAGGCATGTACTTTTACAATTTACAGAGGACATATTTTATATTTCTCCTACTATCTTCCTAGACTTGTACATAGATATTCAACCAGCTTGTTGAGGCATTTAGAAATCTGACTGTGGCTGGAAGACCAATCTGGTGACCTTCTCTTGATATTTCTAGAACTTCTGATTTAAGAGACTGAAAAATTATTGAGAAAAATAATTCTGAATTACTCATTACATTGTGAACATGTATGCTAATCATGTTTAGACACAAATCATTGCTTTATCATTATTTTTTTGTTAAAATAAACAAATTAACCTCTCTGGGTCCCATTCCCTCATTTTTAACACTAAGAATCATTAGTTATCCAGGGTTGTTATGAGGACTCAATTATATAATGCATAAAAGAAATTAGTATAGGTATAAGAATCTATTATATGATCAATAAATAGCTGCTATGAGTATGATCATAATGTTATTCATGATGAAGAAGTAAAAACAGATTATTTGTAGAACTTTAGGTTTGCTTCACCATTTCAATGGAGAAGTGTCTTTATTTTTAACCTAGAATTGAAGTATTTCAACCTAGAATTTTAACCTAGAATTGAAGCAGTTCTTAAATTCTATATTTATGTACATTCAAGTTTAAAAGTCATCTTCCCCAAAATAAAATCATGAAAATTACTATTACCATGTCTAACTAGAGAAAGATTACCATTGATAATGGCAAATTAATAAGATAAGTAATAGTTTAGTAAGTGTGTTTATGTGGTTATTAAGGCATATGAATCATTTAAACCGTTTCTGTGTGTTAAGCATAGTTATGGATACAATAAATTCATGAACTAATACTAATAAGCTTATAGAGTGGTCAAGAAGACAGTTAAAATATAATACAAAAGCTTAAAAATAGAAGCATGAAAGAAGGAATTTTCTCTAAAGTAAACAGAGGTAATATTTATAGGATCATACATATTTACACTTATATGGTACTATAGTACTAATTATCTTATTTAAATCACATAGCTGTGAGGCAGGTATACTATATTAAACTAACTAACCATTAGAGATATTGATTCATTTCCCAAAATTCACATACATGAAAAGTTCTAGAGTTGAATCTCTAATCAAAGCTTTCTGATTATAAGTTTACATATTAAAATAGCTTGGCTTCATAACAAATTATCAATATGACCCATCAGATTCACTTAGACTGTTTCTTCACCCATATTTTTTTGACTTTACAAAGTAGTTCTTATACATCTTTTTTTTTTCTTTTGTCAGAAACTGTTTCATTGATTATTGCTAAGAAAGAGCCTGCGTTTAATAACTATGATCGAAGGGTTCTGCTGAGATTTTTCCTTTTTGCAATTGTTAGAATCTAAAAATACTACTTTTGGGGCATCTGGATGGCTCAGTGGGTTAAAGCCTCTGCCTTCGGCTCAGGTCATGATCCCAGAATCCTGGGATCGAGCCCCGCGTCGGGCTCTCTGCTCGGCCAGGAGCCTCCTTCCTCCTCTCTCTCTGCCTGCCTCTGCCTACTTGTGATCTCTCTCTGTCAAATAAATAAATAAAATCTTAAAAAAACAAAATCCTACTTTTAATCCACTTACCTTCATATATATTCATTTCATTTTGCTGTGCATTGAAATAGAACACGTCCAAAGGGTTAAAAGCATCCCTTGTTTCTCTATGGTTGTCACTGATAAGGAAACTTTTGTTTCCTATGGTTTTTGAAAGTAGCAAATGAGGTTCAGCTCTCTGAAGGCCATTATGATGAAGATTTATGACCCCTGAATGCACAGAGTCCCTAACGTAGAGGTCAAAGCATCAGTGAAATTTTTACCAAAGTAACAACAAATTCATTTCTTAAACCTTTCCTTTGCTTTGAAAATCATGGCAATGATACATTACTTGGCAAAAGGTGATGTGAGGACATTGTTTTCTATTTCTTTTTTTTTTTAAAGATTTTATTTATTTATTTGACAGATAGAGATCACAAGTAGGCAGAGAGGCAGGCAGAGAGAGAGAGAGGAGGAAGCAGGCTCCCTGCCAAGCAGAGAGCCCGATGCGGGGCTCGATCCCAGGACCCTGGGATCATGACCTGAGCGAAAGGCAGAGGCTTTAACCCACTGAGCCACCCAGGCACCCCTGTTTTCTATTTCTATTTCTATTTCTATTTAACCAATTATGATTAGTTAGTAATTATCATAATGTAAAGAAAATAAAGAGAAAAAAGACTCCTAGGAAATTCTGCAAAGTATCTATTTTGTTTAGCATTCATAGGGAATGACTATGAGTAATTAAATATGTTAAAGATTCTTATAAAGATTTATATTTGACAGTATTTTATTTATGCTAGTGTATTGAGACTCCATTGATAGGCTTAGGGGTATATATTTTACAAAGTGGTTGAAATGCAGTATTTCTTAACCTTTTTCAACCATTGCCTCCTTTGAGAACTTAATGAGAGCTATGAATTCTCTTACCCTAAAACTTACACATGCATATAAAATTTTGTCTATATATAGAGATGTGATTCATAGAAACATCTGAAGCCTTGCCTTGGGCATATTTGACATATCTGAGCATAAACCATTCACTGAAATCCTTTCTCTAAATAATTCAAAAACATTACAGAGAATTATTTCCAATACAACCAATATTATTCTATGACAATTATTGGACATGTATGAATGCAGCTGGAACTAACTATGAGGCTTTCTGAAGTGTTGCATTTACTGTCCCATATTCCAGCTCTGCTTTTTAAAAGTAATGGAGACTAAATTCGAAGGTCATTTTAAACTCAGCCAACAAAGAAAAAAATGCCAAACATGATGATGCCCCTAATTGCTTACTCATTTCTGTTTGTGTCTTTGATTTATTTGAAGTCTTTGTAATGGTAAAGACCATTGAAGCTAACACAGAAAACATTAGTGCCCCAAAATATATAGCCCTCTATCCAGAGTCATTCCAAGCTACTGTCTTTTAATATGTTACTTCCCTTAATGGAGCTTTGCCTGTCACTTGTATACAGGCAGTTGTGGTTGGGAGACTGAGGAAGTAAAATTATAAAACTCCAAAACTTTCTTTTTACAGAAACTTTTACAAAGAGCTAAGTCTGGGAAAGGCAAAATATTCACTCAGTTGACACAGACTTGTAATGATAATGTTAAGGATGTTAAAATAGGTAAACTTGAAATCCACGGAAATTCAATAGCTAAAAGCATGTTAACTATAAGCAAAAACAATCTTGACATGGCAATAACAGGACTTAAGAATTTTGAGTAGATAATTAGAAATCAAAAGCCATCATAAATAAATAGCCTCCTTTTTTCATTTGATCAAAGTGATTGGCTTAAGTAACTTCAAAATATATGACATTTATCAAATACTAAATTCAAAACAGAGTTAATTTATTTGCTTTGTAATAACTTTTATTCATTCATTCAAAAAATATTTACTGAGAGGCCACTTTATTTCAGGAATTATGATTAATGAAGGAGATAAAATAATAAATGATACACAGTCTCTGCCTCAAATAGCCTTAGGCTTAGTGAAAAAGACAGACAGGAATATGGGAAAATTTAATGCTATGTGACAAGTGCTTGATAGGGGAAAGTCTAGGTATCAGAAGGGCAGATGGATCAACTAACTCTGTAGCAAATAGGATATTAAAATAATAAGATTTTACATATCAATAGAAATATCTAGGGAAATGGTGGGGATAAGAATGAAGGAGGGTGTGCCAAACAAAGAAAAGAGCATATGAAAACCTCTGGAGACAACGAAGTATAGGCGTTTCTTGAAATGCTGAAACATGTAATTCAGGATGGGTATATTAGGTTTCTATTGCCAATGTAACAAATTACTATAAACATGGTGGCTTAAAACAACACAAATTTATCAGCTTGGTCTATAGGTCAGAAGTCTGACCAAGTTTTAATGGGATTAAAATCAAGGTGCAGCAGGACTACATTCTTTACCAGAGGCTTTATGGAGAGAATCAGGTTTCGGGTCATGTAAGTTGTTGGCAGAACTCGGTTGCTTGAGATCCTAGCTCTGAAGTATCCATGACTTTTGTGGTGTCAGCCTGGGGTTGCTATCACCTTCTAGACACTACTCACATTCTCAAGGTTCCCCTCATCTTCAAACCCAGTAACTGGGGTGAAGTCCTTCCCCTATCTCTTTTCTCCTGCTTTCTTTTCTGCCTCATCTCTCTAACTTCAGCTAGGGAAAGGTCTCTGTTTTGATGGATTCATATGATTAGATTGCACCCACTCAAATAATATAGGATACTCTCTTCATTCAAAGTCTTTAAATTTAATGACCTCTACCTCTGTTTTTGCCATATGTATTATTCAGCTAGGGCTTCCATGAAAAAATACCACAGGCTGGGTGGCTTAAAGAGCAGAAGTTTGTTTTCTCACAGTTTGGGAGACTGGGATGTCCAAGATCAAGGTGTGAACAATGTTGTTTCTAGTGAAAGCTCTTTTCCTAGGTAGCAGATGGCCATCTTCTCACTATGTACCCACTTGGTCTTTCCTTGGTACTTGCATGGAGATGGAGAGAGCTATCTTTTCTTTGAAGGCCATTAATTCCATCCTGATTGTCCCAACCTTATGACCTAATCTAACTCTACTTAACTCCCTATAAATCCAAATACCATCATATTGAGGGTTAGTTCTTCAACATATGACTTTAAGGGGGACACATTCAGTTTATATGACCATGTAATGTAACATATTCACAGGTTCTGAGGATTAGGGCATGGAAAATTTTGTAAAGGAAGGCGTTATTCACCCTATCACATTGGGTTAACTATGGAAATGAGACTAGAAATGTAAATAGAGAGAAAATAATAATGAGCCGTATAGGGCAAAAAATAAATAAATAAGTGGTAATAGTAAGCCTTATAGGGCAGAGTGAGAATCAAGACTTGATTCTGATGGCAAAATGGGAAAATGCTGCATAATTTTCCAGAAGATTGTAGTGTAATCAGATTTACATTTAGAATGATGATGGCTTCAATATGGAGATTGGACTGGAGGAGGACAGATCTGAAATAGTGTTACTACTTAAATGGTAAAATAGTGGCACTATTTAGGAGATATTTAAAACATCTGGACAAGAAGAAAGCATTGCTGGACTAATATAGAGGCAACATTATTAAGGAGAAATAGAATTGTGAGACATGAAGAGAAAAAATCAAACTTAATGATTGATTATGTGTGGGAATATGGAAGAAGAGGTAAGGGGTTATTACTTAGTTTAGTATTTGTCTAGTTTAGAAAAGATGATAATCATTTATTGATATAAGAAATACACAGGAACAGGATTCAGGTAGAATTACTCACACATTTTTAGATAGAGGTCTCTATGAAAATTCAATGCAGATATCAAGTATGCAACTAGCTAATCCAATTTGGCTCTCAGAAGGGTTATGAAAGTTGAAAATTCAGTTTAGGATGTGTACTATCTCTTATTTTGTGATATAAGCATAGGAGAAGGCTGGGAATTATCACTCTCTTAGGAACAGTCATAAGTGGGTCAAAGAGGAGATGCATAGTGGAGATAAAATGAGTTAGGGGAAACCCAGTGAGTATAATGTCATGGAGCCAAAGAAAATCTGTGTAGTAAATATATAAAGTAGTTTAAATATAATCCATAACTCTTGCATTTAGCAAAGGGGGTTTTAGAGAAAGTAGTTTCAATGAAATCATGTGGGAAGAGGAACAAAGTGTAATGCATTGATGAGTAAATGAGAAGTGGGCTGTGAAGGCAGTAAGTAAATCAGCCTTTTAAAATCTTTGTAAAAAGAGGAGCTATAAAAGGATGAATTTTTATTTGTTTGTCATTGTCAGGTTCATGTGAGATATGTCAGATATATACTTTTCCTAACATTTTATGATTAGCTTGAAATAAACAAAAAAAAATTGAAAGAATTTTACAGAAAATATCCATACACCTACCACTAACACATGGTCAATTATTATTATTCAATTAATATTTTACTACATTTGCATTACTACATCTATTCATCTATCCAAACCTCTGCCCATTCACTGATCTAATATATTTTTCATGTTTTGCTCAGTAACTTGTAGCTATCAATACATTTCCCCCAAATATGCATATAATTAAAGGAGCCAATGTTTGTTTACATTTCTTTTAAATTATGAGATAAAATTAAAATAAAATGAAATGCAAAAAAATTAAGTATACCTTACATTGATTTGTGACAAATCAATACATTGAAATGTGACAAATGAGGATTTGCAGTCAAAATCCCCATCAAGAAACAGCACTACCATCAACATAGAAGGTTCCTTCTTAACACTTCCCAGTCACTTACTACCCAGAGGCAATCCATATTCTGACATTTTCTATTTCATATGGGTTTTACCTCTTTTAGAATTCATATAGGGAGGAGTCAAGATGGCGGAGAAGTAGCAGGCTGAAACTACATCAGGCAGCAGGAGATCAGCTAGATAGCTTATCTAAACATTGCAAACACCTACAAATCCAACAGGAGATCAAAGAGAAGAAGAACAGCAATTCTAGAAACAGAAAATCAACAACGTTCTGAAAGGTAGGACTGGTGGAGAAGTGAATCCAAAGCTATGGGAAGATAGACCACGGGGGGAGGGGCTGGCTCCCGGCAACCGGCAGAGCAATGGAGCACTAAATCAGGACTTTTAAAAGTCTGTTCCACTGAGGGACATTGCTCCAGAGGCTAAAATGGGGTGAAGCCCATGCGGGGTCAGTGTTGCCCCAGGTCCTGCAGGGTCACAGAAGGATCGAGGGTGTCTGGTATTAGAAGAGGGAAGCCGGCTACAGAGACAGAGCCGATGAGTGAGCTCTCAGCTTGGGGTTACCTTGAATCGGTTGCAGGCTGGGTGAGCTCGAAGTGTGGCTGGAGGCCAGGGAGACAGGAGTGATTGGGCACTATTCTCTGAGGGTGCACTGAGGAGTGGGTCCCTGAGCTCTCAGCTCCTCTGGGCTGGAGACTGTGAGGCCGCCATTTTCATTCCCGTCCTCCAGAACTCTATGGAAAGCATTCAGGGAACAAAAGCTCCTGAAAGCGAATCCGAGCGGATTACGTAGCCCAGTCCCTGGTAAGGGTGGTGCAATTCTGCCTCGGGCAAAGACACTTGAGAATCACTACAACAGACCCCTCCCCCAGAAGACCAACAAGAAACCCAGCCAGGACCAATTTCACCTTGCAAGGAGAGCAGGTTCAATACCAAGGAGAGCAGCAGAATATCAAAGGAGGAGAAAGCAAAGCAAGGAACTCATAGCTCTCTCCCATGGTTCTTTAGTCTTGCAGTTAATTTGTTTTTTTTTTTTTTCCAATTTTTTTTCTCTTCTTCTGCTAATTTTTTTTAACTTTTACTCTTTTCTTTTTTAATGTTTTTTAACTAGTTTATCTAATATATATATATATGTGTGTGTATATATATATATCTTCTTTATATTTTTTCTTTGTTTTATTTTTTTAATATTTTCTTTTTATCCCTTCCCCCCCCCCCATGATTTGGGGTCTCTTCTGATTTGGTTAAAGCACATTTTCCTGGGGTATTTTCCAAACTTTTAGTATTTTAGCTGCTCCTTCAAATACTCTTATCTGGACAAAATGACAAGGCAGAAGAATTCACCACAAAAAAAGAACAAGAGTCAGTGCTGAAGAATAGGGACCTAATCAGTACAGACATTGGTAATATGTCAGATCTAGAGTTCAGAATGACAATTCTCAAGGTTCTAGCAGGGCTCGAAAAAGGCATGGAAGATATGAGAGAAACCCTCTCTGGAGAGATAAAAGCCCTTTCTGGAGAAATAAAAGAACTAAAATCTAACCAAGTTGAAATCAAAAAAGCTATTAATGAGGTGCAATCAAAAATGGAGGCTCTCACTGCTAGGATAAATGAGGCAGAAGAAAGAATTAGTAATATAGAAGACCAAATGACAGAGAATAAAGAAGCTGAACAAAAGAGGGACAAACAGCTACTGGACCATGAGGGGAGAATTCGAGAGATAAGTGCCGCCATAAGATGAAACAACATTAGAATAATTGGGATTCTAGAAGAAGAAGAAAGAGAGAGGGGAGAAGAAGGTATATTGGAGGAGAGAATTTCCCTAATATGGTAAAGGGAACAAGCATCAAAATCCAGGAGTTACAGAGAGCCCCCCTCAAAATCAACAAGAATAGGTCCACACCCCATCACCTAATAGTAAAATTTACAAGTCTTAGTGACAAAGAGAAAATCCTGAAAGCAACCCGGGAAAAAGTCTATAACATACAATGGTAAAAATACTAGATTAGCAGCAGACTTATCCACAGAGACCTGGCAGGCCAGAAAGAGCTGGCATGATATATTCAGAGCACTAAACGAGAAAAACATGCAGCCAAGAATACTGTATCCAGCTAGGCTATCATTGAAAATAAAAGGAGAGATAAAAAGCTTCCAGGACAAACAAAAACAGAAAGAATTTGCAAACACCAAACCAGCTCTACAGGAAATATTGAAAGGGGTCCTCTAAGCAAAGAGAGACCCTAAAAGTAGTAGGTCAGAAAGGAACAGAGAATATACAGTAACAGTCACCTTACAGGCAATACAATGGCACTAAATTCATATCTCTCAATAGTTACCCTGAATGTCAATGGGCTAAATGCCCCAATCAAAAGACACAGGGTATCAGATTGGATAAAAAAACAAAACCCATCAATATGCTGCCTACAGGAAACTCATTTTAGACCTGAAGACACCTCCAGATTTAAAGTGAGGGAATGGAACACAATTTACCATGCTAATGGACATGAGAAGAAGGCTGGGGTGGCAATCCTTATATCAGATCAATTAGATTTTAAGCCAAAGACTATAACAAGAGATGAGGAAGGACACTATATCATACTCAAAGGGTCTGTCCAACAAGATCTAACAATTTTAAATATCAATGCCCCCAATGTGGGAGCAGCAATATATAAACCAATTAATAACAAAATCAAAGAAACACATTGACAATGATACAATAATAGTAGGGTACTTTAACACTCCCCTCACTGAAATGGACAGATCATCCAAGCAAAAGATCAACAAGGAAATAAAGGCCTTAAATGACACACTGGACCAGATGGACATCACAGATATATTCAGAACATTTCATCCCAAAGCAACAGAATACACATTATTCTCTAGTGCACATGGAACATTCTCCAGAATAGATCACATCCTGGGTCCTAAATCAGGTCTCAACTGGTATCAAAAGATTGGGATCGTTCCCTGCATATTTTCAGAGCACAATGCTCTGAAGCTAGAACTCAATTACAAGAGGAAAGCTGGAAAGAACCCAAATACATGGAGACTAAACAGCATCCTTCTAAAGACTGAATGGGTCAACCAGGAAATTAAAGAAGAATTGAAAAAATTCATGGAAACAAATGATAATGAAAACACAACAGTTCAAAATCTGTGGGACACAGCAAAGGCAGTCCTGAGAGGAAAATCTATAGCGGTACAAGCCTTTCTCAAGAAACAAGAAAGGTCTCAAATACACAACCTAACCCTACACCTAAAGGAGCTAGAGAAAGAACAAGAAAGAAACCCTAAACCCAGCAGTAGAAGAGAAATCATAAAGATCAGAGCAGAAATCAATGAAATAGAAACCAACCAAACAAACAAATAAAAAAACAATAGAACAAATCAATAAATCTAGGAGCTGGTTCTTTGAAAGAATTAATAAGATTGATAAACACATGGCCAGACTTATCAAGAAGAATAGAGAAAGGACCCAAATAAATAAAATCATGAATGAAAGAGGAGAGATCACAACTAACACCAAAGAAATACAGACAATTATAAGAACATACTATGAGCAACTGTACGCCAACAAATTTGACAATCTGGAAGATATGGATGCATTCCTAGAGACATATAAACTACCACAACTGAACCATGAAGAAACAGAAAACCTGAATAGACCCATAAACAGTAAGGAGATTGAAACAGTCATCAAAAATCTCCAAACAAACAAAATCCCAGGGCCAGATGGCTTCCCAGGGGAATCCTACCAAACATTTAAAGAAGAACTAATTCCTATTCTCCTGAAACTGTTCCAAAAAATTGAAATGGAAGGAAAACTTACAAACTCATTTTATGAGGCCAGCATCACCTTGATCCCAAAACCAGACAAGGATCCCATCAAAAAAGAGAACTACAGACCAATATCCTTGATGAACACAGATGCGAAAATTCTCACCAAAATACTAGCCAATAGGATCCAACAGTACATTAAAAGGATTATTCACCATGACCAAGTGGGATTTATTCCAGGGCTGCAAGGTTGGTTCAACATCCACAAATCAATCAATGTGATAAAACACATTAATAAAAGAAAGAACAAGAACCACATGATACTCTCAATAGATGCTGAAAAAGCATTTGACAAAGTACAGCATCCCTTCCTGATCAAAACTCTTCAAAATGTAGGGATAGAGGGCACATACCTCAAAATTATCAAAGCCATCTATGAAAAACCCACCGCAAATATCATTCTCAATCGAGAAAAACTGAAAGCTTTTCCGCTAAGGTCAGGAACACGGCAGGGATGTCCATTATCACCACTGCTATTCAACATAGCACTAGAAGTCGTAGCCTCAGCAATCAGACAACAAAAGGAAATTAAAGGCATCCAAATTGGCAAAGAAGAAGTCAAACTATCACTCTTTGCAGATGATATGATACTATATGTGGAAAACCCAAAAGACTCCACTCCAAATCTGCTAGAACTTGTACAGGAATTCAACAAAGCATCAGTATATAAAATCAATGCACAGAAATCAGTTGCATTTTTCTACACCAAAAACAAGACAGAAGAAAGAGAAATTAAGGAGGCAATCCCATCTACACTTGCACCCAAAACCATAAGATACCTAGGAATAAACCTAACCAAAGAGGCAAAAAATCTATACTCGGAAAACTATAAATTACTCATGAAAGAAATGGAGGAAGACAGAAGGAAATGAAAGAATGTTCCATGCTCCTGGACTGGAAGAATAAATATTGTGAAAATGTCTATGCTACCCAAAGCAATCTATGCATTTAATGCAATCCCTATCAAAATACCATCCATCTTTTTCAAAGAAATGGAACAAATAATCCTAAAATTTATATGGAACCAGAAAAGACCTCGAATAGCCAAAGGAATATTGAGAAAGAAAGCCATAGTTGGTGGCATCACAATTATGGACTTTAAGCTCTATTACAGAGCTGTCAGCATTAAGATAGTATGGTACTGGCACAAAAACAGACACATAGATCAGTGGAACAGAATAGAGAGCCCAGAAATAGACCCCCAACTCTATGGTCAACTAATCTTTGACAAAGCAGGAAAGAATGTCCAATGGAAAAAAGACAGCCTGTTCAATAAATGGTGTTGGGAAAATTGGACAGCCACATGTAGAAAAATGAAATTGGACCATTTCCTTTCACCACACACGAAAATAGTCTCAAAATGGATGAAGGACCTCAATGTGAGAAAGGAATCCATCAAAATCCTTGAGGAGAACCCAGGCAGCAACCTCTTCAACCTCAGCCACAGCAATGTCTCCCTAGGAATATTGCCAAAGGCAAAAGAAGCAAGGGCAATAGTGAACTATTTTAATTTCATCAAGATCAAAAGCTTTTACAGAGCAAAGGAAATAGTTAACAAAACCAAAAGACAACTGACAGAATGGGAGAAGATATTTGCAAACGACATATCAGATAAAGGGCTAGTGTCCAAAATCTACAAAGAACTTAGCAAACTCAACACCCAAAGAACAAACAATCCAATCAAGAAATGGGCAGAGCACATGAACAGACATTTCTGCAAAGAAGACATTCAGATGGCCAACAGACACATGAAAAAGTGCTCCACATCATTCGGCATCAGGGAAATACAAATCAAAACCACAACGAGATATCACCTCACACCAGTCAGAATGGCTAAAATTAACCAGTCAGGAAATGACAGATGCTGGCGAGGATGTGGAGAAAGGGGAACCCTCCTACACTGTTGGTGGGAATTCAAGCTAGTGCAACAACTCTGGAAAACAGCACGGAGGTTCCTCAAAATGTTGAAAATAGAACTACCCTATGACCCAGCAATTGCACTACTGGGTATTTACCCTAAAGATACAAACATAGTAATCCAAAGGGGCACGTGCACCTGAGTGTTTATAGCAGCAATGTCTACAATAGCCAAACTATGGAAAGAACCTAGATGTCCATCAACAGATGAATGGATAAAGAAGAAGTGGTATATATACACAATGGAATACTATGCAGCCATCAAAAGAAATGAAATCTTGCCATTTGCAATGACGTGGATGGAACAAGAGGGTATCATGGTTAGTGAAATAAGTCAGTCAGAGAAAGACAACTATCATATGATCTCCCTGATATGAGGACATGGAGATGCAACATGGGGGGTTAGGGGGATAGGAGAAGAATAAATGAAACAAGATGGGATTGGGAGGAAGACAAACCATAAATGACTCTTAATCTCACAAAACAAACTGAGGGTTGCTGGGGGAAGAGGGGGTTGGGAGAGGAGGGTGGGGTTATGGCCATTGGGGAGGGTATGTGCTATGGTGAGTGCTGTGAAGTGTGTAAACCTGGCGATTCACAGACCTGTACCCCTGGGGATAAAACTACATTATATGTTTATAAAAAATAATAAATAAGGAAAAAAAAAGAAAAAAAAGAATTCATATAAATATTAGTTTACATTATGAACTCTCTTTTAAAGCCTACTTTCAATGAACATATATTTTAGATTCATTCATCTTATTGCATGTATTAGTAATTCATTTCTTTTTATTATTATTGAATAAATATACAAAAGTATATTTGATAAACATGTAATATGTTTCCAGTTTGGGGCACTTATGAAGAAAGATTCAGCATTGTTTCAAAAGTTTTTTGGGTATATATGTTTTTATTTCTCTTGGGTGATTACCTAGGAGTGGGATCACATGCTTTTAGAGTATATATGCATTAAATGATACAAGAAACTGTCAGAATGTTTTCCTAAGTAGCTCTCCAGCAGTGTAGGAGAGTTCCAGTTTCTCCACATACTCCTTAATCCATTCAGGTAGGGATGTAGTAATATCTTGTAGCTTTAATTTGTGTTTCTCTAATGGTTAATGATATTGACATTGAATAATTCCATGTGTTTATTGTCCTATCACATATATGACTTTATGAAATGTCTGTTCAAATATTTGCCCATTTTTAATTGGATTGTTTCTATTTTTAGATTGACTTACAATAATTCTTTAAGCACCTAAAATACCAGTGTTTCATCAACTATGTATTTTACAAATTTCTCCTAGTGTGTAGTTTGCCTATTTACTTTTCTTAATAATCTAATCTAATAAGCAAGTATTATTGATTTTTTTTAAAGATTCCATTTTTTTGACAGAGAGAGATCACAAGTAGGCAGAAAGGCAAGCAGAGAGAGAAAGAGAGGGAAGCAGGCTCCCTGCCAAGCAGAGAGCCCGACATGGGACTCCATTCCAGGACCCTGAGATCATGACCTGAACCAAAGGCAGAGGCTTAATCCACTGTGTCACCCAGGCGCCTCCAAGTATTATTGATTTTGAGAACTATCTCTTTTTTTTTCTTTAATGATTATATCTTTCTTTTTTTTTTAATTTATTTATTTGTTTGAGAGATAGAGAGCAGAGGGAGACAGACACAAACAGACTCCTCACTGAGCTCAGAGCCCAACCAGGGGCTCAATCCCAGAACCCTGAGATCATGACCTGAACCAAAATCAAGAGGTGGAGGCTCAACCAACTGAGTCATCAAGTGCCCTGGTTCCTGCTTTCTGTGTTTAAGAAATATTTGTCTACCCCTTGATATGAAAATATCTCCTATGTTTTTTCCCACCAAAATTCTAATAATTTTAGGTTTAACATCTAGGCCCATGATCAATCTCCAATTAATTTTTGTGTATAAAGTGAGGAAGTGGTCAAGTATCATTACTTTTCATATTGATATCAGGTTATTTCTTGACACCATTTGGTGAAAAGACATTTCTTTCTTCATTGGATTATTTTGTCAGCTTTCCTAAAAGTCAAATGACTATAAAAGTAGGTGACTACTTCTAGGCTCCCAAGATTATTTATTTTGGTCCATTATTTCATAGTGCTTTAGGTGTATAATACACCTATGTCTAAAAAATGTACATACCTTAAATAAAAATTATTTTATTGCTAAAAAATGCTAACCATCATCTGAGCCTTCAACACATCACAATCTTTCTGCTGGTAGAGGGTCTTGCCTTGATGTTGGTGGCTGCTGACTGGGTAAGGGTTGCTGAGAATTGGAGTGGCCATGGGAATTTCTCAAAGAAGACAGTAAAGAAAGTAAAGACAGTGAAGTTCACTGCATTGATTGAGTCTTCCTCTCATGAGTGATTTCTCTATAGCACGTGATACTTGATGTTGGTGGCTGCTGACTGGGTAAGGGTTGCTGAGAATTGGAGTAGCCATGGGAATTTCTCAAAGAAGACAGTAAAGAAAGTAAAGACAGTGAAGTTCACTGCATTGATTGAGTCTTCCTCTCATGAGTGATTTCTCTATAGCACGTGATACTGTTTGATAGCATTTTACCCACAGTAGGACTTCTTTCAAAATTGGGGTCAACTATTTCACATCCTGCCACTGCTTTGTCAACTAAGTTTATATTATAGTTTAAATCTTTTGTTGCCATTTCAACACTCTTCACGGCATCTTCAC
This sequence comes from Meles meles, assembly GCF_922984935.1. Classification (NCBI taxonomy): domain Eukaryota; kingdom Metazoa; phylum Chordata; class Mammalia; order Carnivora; family Mustelidae; genus Meles; species Meles meles. The sequence goes on from NC_060070.1 coordinate 18,246,144, forward strand.
CAAATGTTGATTCCATCTCAAGAAACCATTTTCTTTGCTCATCCATAAGAAGCAACTCCTCATTTGTTCAAGTTTTACCATGAGTTTGGGATAATTCAGTCACATCTTTAGACTCCACTTATAATTCTAGTTTTCTTGCTATTTCCAGTGCATCTGCAATTACTTCCTCTACTGAAGTCTTGAACTCCTCAAAGTCATCCATGAGAATTGGATCAATTTCTTCCAAAGTCCTCTAACTGTTGATATTTTGACCTCTCTCTGCAAATCACAAATATTCTTAATGACATCTAGAATGATGAATCTTTTCCAGAAGGTTTTCAATTTATTTTGCCCAAATCCATCAGAGAAACAATATTTACAGCAGCTAGAGCCTTCCAAAATGTATTTTTTTTAAAGATTTTATTTATTTATTTGAGAGAGAGAGAGTGAACACACAATCCAGGGTGGGGGGGGGGCACAGCAAGGGAATAGCAGGCTCCCCACTAAGCAGGGAGCCCAATGTGGAATCTTGATCTGAGCCAAAGGCAGACCCCCAACCAACTGAACCATCCTAGAACCCCTCAAAATGTATTTATTAAGTAATAAGATTTGAGAGTTGAAATTACTCCCTGGTCCATGGGTTAGCAGGTATGAAATGACGTTACTCTTATTATACATCTCCATTTGAGCTCTTGGGCTACCAGATGTATTGCTAATAAACAGTAATATTCTAAAAGATATCTTTTTTTTTCTCCAAGCATTAGGTCTCAACAGTGGGCTTAAAATATTCAGTAAACCATGTTACAAACAGATGTGTTATCATCCAGGCTTTGTTTTTTCACTTAAAGAGCACAGGTTGAAACAGACTTAGGGCTTAATGATTCTTAGACTGGTAAATGAACATTCTTAAGGGCTTAATGATTCTTAGACAGGTAAATGAACATTAGCTTTAATTTGCAGTCACCAGCTGCATTAATCCCTAACAAAAGAGTCATTCTGTCCTTTGAAAATTTAAGTCAAACGCTGACTTCTCTCTAGCTGTGAAAGTCTTAGATATCATTCTCTTCCAATATAAGGCTACTTTATCTACTTTGAAAATCTGTTGTTTACTGTAGTCGACTTCATAATGGTCTTGGCTAGCTTTGGATAACTGGCTGCAGCTTCTACATGAGCACTTGATACTTCATCTTGCACTTTAATGTTATAAACATGGCTTCTTTCCTTAAACCTCATAAACCACTTCTAGCTTCAAAGTTTTCTTCCACACCTTTCTCACTTCTCTCAGCCTTCATAGAACTGAAGAGAGTCAGGGCCTTGCTCTAGATTAGGCCATGGCTGAAGGGCATATTGTGACTGGTTTGATCTCTCCAGTTCACCAAAACTCTTCACATCAGCAGTGAGGTTATTTCACTTTTTATCATTTGTGTGTTCACTAGAGTAGCACTATTTCTTTCAATAATTTTTTCTCTGCATTCCTCTGCATTCACAACTTGCCTAATTGGTGGAATGGCCTAGTTTTCAGTCTGTTCTGACATCCCTTTCTCACTAAGCTTAATCATTTCTCGCTTTTGATTTAAAGTGAGAGATGTGTAACTCTTGCTTCCACATGAACACTGAGAAGCCATTGTAGGGTTCTTAATTGGCCTAGTTTCAATATTGTTGTGTCTTAGAGAATACAGAGGCCTGAGGCAAGAGGAAAGATGAAGGAACAGCTGGTTGATGGAACAGTCAGAACACACTCATTTATCAATTAAGTTTGCTGTCTTATAAAGGTGTGGTTTGTGGCACCCTGAAATAATCACAATAGTAACATCAATGATCACTGATCACAGATCACATAACAAATATAATTACAGTGAAAATGCTTAAAACATTGTATGAATTACCAAAATATGACACGGATACACAAAATGAGCAAATGCTGCTGGAGAAATCGTGCCAATAGACTTTCTCAACACAGTTACCACAAGCCTTCAATTTATAAAAAAATTCGGTATCTGCAAAGTGCAATAAAGTTCAGTAAAACAAAGTGTGCCTGTAATTTTTTTAAAGTAGGCAATTAACTTGGATGGACCAAAATTTGAGACTACCATTGTCATCTACAGAACAGCAGTTTGAATATAAGTTCATTTCCTACCCCCTTGTCAGCCAGTTACACTATGTGGTTAAGAGAGTGGGGTAGAGCTTAACATAGAGCCTTGCCTCCCTCTCACTAGATGTCTTCTTTATGAGATTCACGTTTCAATTTCTAGCATCTATGCTTGTAGTGACATCTGCCTTCCATTTCTCCATGATAGTAAAATATAGGTTTCTGTCAGAGTTCCAGATACTCTCCTGTAGCCAACCAGATTTGAGCAGGTTGTAGGTCAGAAGCAAAATTGCTGGGGCGCCTGGGTGGCTCAGTGGGTTAAAGCCTCTGCCTTCGGCTCAGGTCATGATCCCAGGGTCCTGGGATCGAGCCCCGCATCGGGCTCTCTGCTCCGCAGGGAGCCTGCTTCCTCCTCTCTCTCTGCCTGCTTCTCTGCCTAGTTGTGATTTCTCTCTGTCAAATAAATAAAATATTAAAAAAAAAGAACAAAATTGCTAAAAACTGGAAAAATTATCCAAGCTCTTCTCTTGTCTAAATATTAAGTTCTCTATATCTACCTTGTTTTATTCACTCTCCAGTGTCTTCAGGTAGTTGTTTTATATATTTTGTTTAGAGTTTTGTTTTTATGTGCCTAATGGTTAGTCTGAAAGGAATTTGCTTAGTCATGACGAAGAAGGAAACTTATTTTTTTTTGTTTGTTTGTTTTAAGGTGGAGATATTTGAAAACATTTAAAAGGACTATGACAAATAACCAGAAAAGAAGGAAATTTCAAAGATGATGGAGACACAGAGAATACTGATGGAGCCTGGTTACTGAGGGAGAACGACAGACATTCAGAAAACAGATGTATGAGCCTTAGGAGGACACAAGTAGTGAAGGGAGAAAGGGAATGGATGTGTTATGAAGATAAAGTTTGCAAGTATTTTCAAATACATTGAGTATTTCTATCACATTCTTTCTATTATCTAAGGTATAAAAAAAGTCTAGTTATGGTGTATAGTTATGACTATTTGGGTAATATTATACAACACTGTCTTTAAAAAGAAAAAAAAGGACTACAAATATTCCACGACCCATATTCTTATTTCCAGCTCTCTAATTGAACCCTCCTAAAGCTTTCTACAGCTGTGTTTGGCTTCAAAATGGAATGGCTTGTCTCCATGTGTGAGGTGTTTCTTTACCTGAAAAACTCAGGTACCTTAAATTCAATGTCTCTGTTCACAAGCTGGCTTTTAATAACCAAACTAATACATGAAAAAAATAATGAATAAATAAAACAAAATGAAATAAAACAACCATTGAAGACTAGAATACAAAGACCCCCGAGGACCTTTAATCTCTTTATAAAGAAAGTCTTATGAACTGATTTACAAACCTATAATTCCTTCACAGTACAAGTGGGAACAAATTCCATGTCTTTCAGACAGATGGGTGAAAAGATGTGCCAAAAACAGTCACTTCACTGGGTCTAAAAGAGGCCAGCCAAGCTATTGGTGATGATGGGGACAGATGGGAGAGATTGAAGTCTGCAGTATGCCCAAATGCAACAGTTATTTGGGTTGGTATTATACCTATCTCTACTTACCCCAGTTTTGCTGAGAAAAGGGCAATAAAGTTAGAGCTGAACAGAAAAAGAATGTGGACAGTTTTACTCAATTTTCTCATGTCTAGAACTGCTTCACCCAAAGGTAATCCTTGGCTCAACAAGACCCCTTTCTTGAGGCTAAAACACTGCTAAGACTAATGAGACCTGTGAGCTCTCAGCAGCAGTGGCAGTGTGGAGTAAGTGTTGGGTTAACCAGAAGCGAGGTCAGTCTTCTTAGTACTGTGGCTCAGAACTAGAGGAACTGAATACCTCACTGTTCTGCTTGGGTACAAGACACAGAATTAGCTCACATTTTCTGATGAATACAAACTAAAATATTACTAAAATATTACATCATTGTTCTTCTATATAAGCTATCAGTACAATTTTTCTTCAAAGCATAGGAAATACAAAGACGCAAGCAATGTGACACCTAACCGAGAATAAAATTAATAGAGGTTAACCTGCAGGTGAGCCAGGCATTGGAATTAGCAGATAAAGACTGTATTTATTTTTCAAACAAAGACTTTAAAGTAGCTATTAGCAATAAATTCACAAATATACAAGAAGAGATGCAAATAATTGGTGAATAGATATAGAAATCTCAGAAGAAACATGAAAGATATACTAAAGAACAAACTAGAGTTTCTGTTCCAAAAAAGCCAATATCTCTGGAATATAAATATAACAGAAATACAAAAAGATTCTGAAAGGCAGAGAGAAGAAAAGAGACTGTCTTGGGACATGGCGGTGATTTCTCTCAGATTTTCTTTTTTGTCCCATAGATCCTAGACATGGAGTTGAAGAAACTGACAATCCAGAAATGTCAAGAGGCATTGACAACAAAATCTCTGACAAACACTACTCTATAGCTAACTCACCAGGAAATGGGCAACAAAGCCACATATAAAATTGTCTCCCACACTCACTCATGCTGGCTAAAGCCAGGTAGGGAGCTAGACTTGTACCCTCATGAAGCTATACTGAGAGACTCCAAAACTGCTGCTGTGGTTGGTTCAGAGAAGGCCAAATAGGGAGTTGAGAATTTCATCCCTGTTGTCCAGTAATAAGACCACCACCTGTTCCTGCCTCTGAGCCCCACCAGTCAGTGGAGACAACATGAGGGGCCTGGACTTCCATCCCCAGCCAGCACCCCTACCCTCTCCACTGGGATGATGTGGGAGAAGACCTAGTGGGAAGTCAGCACTTTCATGATGATTGCTCAGTGGTTATAAGGCAATCTTCACTGTGGAGTCACTAGAAATCACTTGGGGCACCTGACCTCCTTCCCTGCCCAACAGCAGTGAAGGACAACTTCAGGTGTCAATGGAAGCCAAGTGGGGAACCTGCACTTTCATTGCCATCTTAGCATTAATAAAGTGGCACTCTGCCTTCCCCTGCCAGAGCAGTATCAGAAGAAGCCAGCTAAAATTGAAAATTTACATAAGGTAAAATTCCTAACATAGTACAAAAGTGCCAAGGTTTCAATCAAAAATTATTTGTCATACCAAGAACTGGTAAAATCTCAAAATAAATGAAAATAGACAAGCAATAGAAGCTAGAACTGAGAAAACAGATATATTAGAAGTATCTGACAAGTATTTTAAATTGATCATGATGAAAATGCCTCAGTGAAGAATTACAAACACACTTTCAACAAATGAAAAATTAGAAAACTTCAACAAAGAAGAGACTCTGCAAAAAATAGAATATAAGAAAAAGAAAGAAATTTTCAAACAAAAACACATAACTAAAAAATTTCAACAGGATGTAAAGGTAGGAAAAGAGGGGACAGAAGAAAGTGTTAATGAACCAGAAGATGAAACAATAGACATTGCCTGAATTGAAATGAAATTTTCTAAACACAAGGAAACAAAAAGTGAATAAACTTTGGAATACTGGGAAGAAAGGAAGAAGACAGAAGGCAAAAATAGGGATAAAGAAGATTGACTTTTATTTTTCTCTTGATTTTCTAAATTATCTTTGATGATTAAAGCAAAAATTATAACACTGGTGTGGTTATAAGTATATGTATAAAGGAAATGTTTTCAATAGCTTTATAAAAGCAAGAGTAGCTAAACTGGATAAAGTAGATTCCAGATCAAATAAAGTAACTAGAGACAGAGAGGGATATTTTATAATGAAAAAAGAAAAAAGAAGTAAAGGACTCGGCAATCTTAAATGTGTTTGCCACAAACAACAAAGGTGCAAAATACGTGATGCAAAAAGTGATAGAATTGTATTACAATTAATTTTTTTAATATTTAAAAAGTGAAAAGTAAAATAGACAAATCAACAAGTAAATTGGAAATATCAATATCTTTTCTCAACAATTGATAGGCCAACGGGGCAGGAAATTAACAAAGACTTGAGAGATTCAATACCATCACGAAAGGATGTAGTCAGCATTCTTAGAACTGCACTTACCATGGGCAGAACACACATTTTTTAAGAGCTCATGGAACAAATTCTGATATAGATTATATCCTGAGCCATAACCCAGAGCTTGGAAAGTATGAAAGAAGTGAAATCATACAGAGTTTGTTCTCTGATCATAATGCAATTATATACTAAAATTCAATATGATTAACATAAAAAGAAAATCTCCAAAGATCTGAAGACTAGAAAACATAATTCTAAATAATCCACATACCAGAGGAAGTCTCAGAGGAAAGAGCAAATAAATTCTCAGGGACTTAAATGCCTATGAGCAGAATAATACATAGACACATTCTATTATATTTATACCATAGAATATTACTCAGCATAAGAAGGAATGAACAACCTGAGGGTTTTGAAGGGTCAGGGGTGGGAGGTTGGGGGAACAGGTGGTGGGTAATGGGGAGGGCACGTTTTGCATGGAGCACTGGGTGTTGTGCAAAAAGAATGAATACTGTTATGCTGAAAAAATAAATAAAATGGGAAAAAAAAAAGAAGGAATGAACACTCAGCAATAGGAATTAATCTCAAAAACACACTGAGAAAAAGAAACTAGGTACATGTGTGAAAGTTCAATAATAAATCAAACTAACCCAAGGATACAGAAGTCAGAATAGTGGTTCTATATGGTGGGTGAGGTGCAACCAGACAGAAAAAGGATAGAAGGGAACTTTCTGGGAAGTTGAGAACATATTATATCTTAATTAAGGTATGGGTTACATAGATGTATATGTTTTTCAAAGCTTATCAAATTGTATACTTAAGATCTCAGCATCATTTTAATATAAACCCACCTCATTAAAAATACAAAAAATACATAAAACAAAGTCAAACAGAGTAATTCTTAACTGTATCCTCTTTTCCTTACATATTTCAAAATGCTGCTGTTCTATCTGATCTCTAAGTAGCTCTTAAAATTGAATATATCCTCTTTAGCCTTGCTATGACTGCCCTGAATCAGATCTTCTTTGAACTAAGATGATCCTCATAGTTATTCCCATCTTCAGTCTTCTTAAACCATTCTCCCCAAAGTTCCTAACTGATTAAAAAAAATTAATACCTCCCATAGATAATGTTCCAGTTCCTTGGCATGAATACAAGGCACACCTTGCCTTGGGTCTGCCAATTCACCCACTACTTCTACTTTATGCTGTAATTATTTTCATATGCCTGCCTTCTCATTAGACTATGTGCTTTGTGAAGACAAGACTGAATCTTACTTGTTTTTAATATTACCTGTGCCATGTACACGGCCTGGCTCATAATAACTCCTTATAAGTGTTTGCTGAAAGTACATTAGTAGATACTTCCTAACTTCCTATGTTCTGCTATGATTCTGAGGCCTTATTTTGTCAAAGCAAATTAGGTCTCTTTGTATAAATGTTGCAAAATTTTTATTAGAACAACATGACCCTATTTAAAAATTTGACTGCCAGCCAGATATGAACTAAAATCCTTTTTTCTAGAAATTAATTTATCACAAATTGCAATTGGTGAAGTGGTCAAAAAGTAGATGTTGATACATAGAGAAACAATTTCTGATTGTGACCTACCATTGGAAACACAAAAAGTTTCCTAACAAATTCCTTCATACTGGGTTTCTTTCCTAAAAGAAGATTCATAAAAATTGTTTGAAAAGACTTTGTATTCACTAAGAAAAGTGGTCATTTAAGAAAATTAAACAAAGAGGGTGGCTCAGCTGTTAAGCATCTGCCTTCGGCTCAGGTCATGATCCCAGGGTCCTGAGATCGAGTCCCACATCAGACTTTTCACTCTGCGGGAAGCCTGCTTTTCCCTCTCCCACTCCCCCTGCTTGTGTTCCCTCTCTCACTGTGTCTCTCCCTGTCAAATAAATAAATAAAATCTTAAAAAAAAAAGAAAATTAAAGAAAATATATGTACGAGTACCATATTAAGTAGTAATACAGCTCATAGCTTGAAATCGATTAGCATTCTTTAAAAAAAATTCTTGAAATGTTCAGGATTAAAAGTATTTTAAGCATAGATATTAATTCTACATTCTCAAAAACATAAGCCTGCAAATATTTCAAAGTCTAAAGCATTTTGCCAGGTTCCTGATATTTTTGTTAAATTTATATTTTCATAAATAAAGATGAATATTAAGCCAAATCAATTACTTTGGACAGTTTGCTAATTCAACCCAAATTGCACTCAAGGTTTATTAATCTTTTGATAAACTCCACACCACTTGAAGTCTTTGAAGATAAATTGTCACAAGCCCAACAAGATTAACGATGCTCTTTCTCTGCTTCAAGAACTTAAGAAAACACTGATGAATATGTGATTGAGTTATTCTTTCAACATCATATAGGGTTGGACTTCAGTGCAAACATGGGGTCTGTTTTTGGCCAAAAGCTTTACTCCTTTAGCCTGAAAAAATGCACTTGGTGATAAATTTCTGGGAGGATATAATGTCTGTGTCCACACTTAGGAAGATTCTGTGTCTCAAAAATCCAAGATTATGAAAGAAATGACCTTAAATGAACTGTATAGTATATTCCTGAGGTTCTTTAGCATTAAGTTAATAGGAAAATAATTTAATAAATTACTTCAAGGGCCAATAAGATGCAATGCTGGGAGAAAATTCGTGTTCTTGTTTTGGCTTGGCTATTTATTAGGGTCTGGACTCAAAAAACCCACTCCACTTTATCAGAGTTGTCATTTCAATATTTGAAACACGATTATAGTAACATTTACTTTCTTTACCCTGAGGTTCTAGGAAGAAAGGGCCTCTGAGTCAGGAAAACCTAGTTTTAAATCCTAGCTGTTCACTTACTACCACCAGGATGGCCTTAGGCAAGCTACCCTCTCAAAATTTTGTTTCCCTGTGGTATGTAATAGGGATTGTAGTTTCTCCATAACAAGTTGTTTCAAAAATTAAATGAAATAATGTCTCTTTAATTGAAGTGTTCCTCTTAAAATCTGGAGATACAAACCACAGGCTTTTCAGGTTAGAAGCAACGGAGAGCCCCAAACTGCAACACGTTGACATTGAGCAACATGGCAGGAAGTCTAGTGTTTGCTTTTTTCACTTACTCTCCTAGTGTTGATGTCTTGGAACTTCCAGATTCATACTGTCCTTTGTCTTGTGCGTACCTTCCAGGAACGTAATGTTTGAGTTGTGCTCACCAGAGCCCCTGATCTAGAGAATATTCTCATCATACCTCAAGCTGGTTGTTCCAAAATGATCGGGTTCAATACAGCTCCGCTACCACAACGGGAGCCTGGCTAGCTCTCCTAACACAAGCGGTTAAAAGAGGCCCCTATTGACAGGGACTGCTGCTCCTGCTGGAGTAGCAAGGATACTATTCCATGTCAACTCCAAAGAAGGGAGCTGGATTGTAAACCTTACCGTCGGTTTCCTGCCTGGGTAACATTGGCCTGTATCCTGCGAGGTACAAGGTGGGACCTTTTTTTTTTAAAGATTTTACTCATTTATTTATCAGAGAGAGAGAGAGAGAGACAGTGAGAGAGGGAACACAAGCAGGGGGAGTGGTGGGGGAGAAGCAGGCTTCCTGTGGAACAGGGAGCCCCATGTAGGGCTTGATCCCAGGACCCTGGGATCATGACCCCAGCTGAAGGCAGAAGTTAATGACTGAGCTGCCCAGGTGCCCTGGGGGCATCTTCTGTCTGTGTTAAATTTTGCCAAAGTTGAGCCAAAGCCAAACTGAACTGAGTTTCACGAACTATACTCCTTTATAAGAAATCAGTCACCTTTCCTCTTAATCTCTCCTCTGGCACAATTGCTTTCTTTTAGGATGATGTGTATGGGAAAGTTTGGTGGCATCTTCACTGAGAGACTTTAAGCTGTGGCTCATCAGCTTTGAGCTTTCCCACCTTGAGACCCACTATTCTCTCCAGATAATGACATTTAGAGACGTCAGCTCTACCCATAGGAGAGATTTCAGTAGCTTTGAATTTGTGAGAAAGTGGTTTACCAATTAAGCCTCCCTTTCTTCCCAGAAGGCCTCTTGTTCCTTATACAAATTTGATTATATTGCCAAAAGAGAAAATGTAAAAATATGTAAATAGTGTAAATGTTCTTTACCCAAAAATGAAACTCCATTTGTGTGTCATAAATAATACAGATTTAGAGAAAATGGTGTAGCACATTTTAAACTATAATAGAATAACTTTAACATCCCAAATGATTTAGGGAATATCCAGATAAGTATGGGAAAATAATTGAGAAATACATGTATTTTTCATAGTGAATTGGTTAACCTTTTTCTTCTGTAATATCTCTTATTCAGAAGTGTTCATAGTGTCCTTGAAATAACATTGATGGCCTCACAATACAGAGAGACCAAGCGAGACCTTTGGAGGTTAAACTTTCCAATAAAATAAAAATGTTCCTACACTTATCTTTTAACATCCTTGAATTCTGAATGTAGGATTATCATTGAATAACAGCCATCTACTTTATAATTTGGAACTTTTAATATGTTCACAATGATTTATGTTAAACTGAAATTCAGAATAAAATTCTGAAGGACAAAAAAGAAGAAGTTAGAGAATTCCCTTTCTAGACTAACCATTTAACATATTTACTTAAAAATGAATATATTCTTGTTGAAATCAACACAGAAACATTTAAAAAAATGCTTGATACTATTTTCCATCCATTGCACTTTTAAACAACCAAAATAAATAATTTGGTATACATTACTGCAAGGACACATATACTCACAGACATATGTGCATATATTATTAGTTTTTAAGGGTACTATTCTGAAAATGTTTTAGAAATTGACAACAGATTACAAGATGAAAGTATTTTAAGGAGGGTGAACTTAAATTATTTGGCAGACTAAAGAGATAGACATTTATTTTAAATGAAAACAAATTCAGTATATATTTGCAAGTGAGATCTAATTTTTATAAAGTGCTATTGAGTAAACTGCTTAAACAAATTTTTGAAATATTTGATAGATAATAGAACAAGCCCTCCTTGATTTACTAAACATAAAATCATTAGATGTGAAAATTCAAAACAAAATTAAACATTTAGTGGTATATTTCTTAAGGGTATACCTGCAGTATTTCTCTGTATGCTTCTAAAGATTGTATTCTTCACATGGTCAGTCAGCCTGAAATTACATCACAGCATATCATGATTTAAGTGACATCTGAGTGTTGTTCTAAGTTCATGTAAAATTGGTGAATATTCACACTCTGCCTCTGAAATGCATTGGACCACTAATTTTCCCTCAAAATAATGTTTTCATTTTCTGAGCATGTCTGTCATTCTCTCTTTCTATTGTGCTTGAGTAGAAATTAGCAATTGCTCATGCCTGAATTTCCCTTGATACTTATGATCCCAAGTTTTAAAATGTTGACTTCTATCTGTAAATGTACACAACTCTGAATGTGATAGTGAACAAATTAAAGGCTTTATTCAAATATATTTTGCCACAACATTTAATATCAATTCTGATCTTGATTTTATTATTTTTTATAGTTACTCACTCCCCCTTATCAGTAAGATTATATACCCCTGACTATTGCCATGTGATTTACCTTTCTCCTGTAAAAAGAATACCTCTTCATGCCTCATTGCACTCTGACTTAATTGTGTGACTTACTTTGGCTAATGGGAAGTGAACCAATGTGACATACACTGTGTCTGAGCAGAAGCATTTACTACTATTGTATGGCTTGGCTCAGCACTTGCTTTTTTCTATTGTGAAAATATTTATGTCCTATAAAGGGGCCACCCGTTCCAGCTGGATGTTTGAAGCCATTGTGACAGGGAATGAGGAAGTTATCACACAACACGGCAGATTAATGCTAATACAAATTTGATAAATAAATCTAACTAATACAAATACTGAAAAAGAAAACCAGAGCTTTGCCTACAAAGTACCTTTTATAAGTAAATATTCTTTATGTAGAAATAAAGGCTGGTCCATGACGTTTGCTCAAACCACCCCATGCTCTTCCCCGCACATCTGACTGAAGGACAGCATTAACACAAATATACAACTTCTCTTTGAACTTGGAGGTTAACAGTTGAAAAGTTTTTCCAACCTCAAAGACTATAATCAAAGGTTCAACCATAATATATTCTTCTGTCTTCTTTTAAGATCATCTAAGCCAATTTAGCCATTCTTTAAAGTAATGAACAGGTTGTTTCAAAATCAAACACATTCAGGAATAACTGATAATAGCTCATATTCTACTGAAAGCTATATAAGAAGTCTTACAAAACAATTCTGATATTTATTTTGCCATAGTACATGATATTTGTGATGAATGACTGCCACTTTTTCCTACTGAGGTGTTGAAAAGGGACTTTCTGAACTCCCTTTGCACTTAAAGTCCCATAATGCATACGAAATTGATTAGAAAGCCCAAAAGTAGTTCTATGTGAACTACTGCTTCTTGATAGTCCATATTGGCAATGAAAGACCCTGGCCATGACCGGCTTCTCAGTACAGCTTGATATCTAATTTCAGGATGTAAAAATTTGAATGCTGCCTTCATGTTGCTACTTCTCATATATAACCAGATGTTACCATTTTAGTGCTTAAAATTTGCCAACTTTTGTGTTGGCCTTTCTCTTTATATGATGAAATAGCTAATGTTACAGTGTAAGATTATACATTTCCTTCCCTGAACTCCCTGTGTGGGACCCTATAAAGATTCATTTCTTCAGAAAAAAACAAATGGTCTGTATGTATTTTTTAAATTTTTCTTGAATTTTATTGAGTTACAAAATAGAGAAATCTAGAAGTAGTGTTTGACAGATATCTTTTAATTTTTGCTAAGTGGAAAACAGAGATGGTATTTCTCATGCAGATGAATATTATGAATTAATTGTTACAAAATAAGTGTGGCCTTGATGCATACGTTTTCCATTGCAACATAAAAAAAATTATCACAAACTTAGTGTCTTAAAAACAACATCCGTTTATAATATGACATTTCTGTAGGGTAGGGCAAGAGTTTATGCATAGTGTAACTGAGTTCTTTGCTCAGTTTCACGTCTTGATCGGTGTCAAATGAGCCACGTTTCCATATGGACTGGGATTCCCTTTCTAAGTCCCCTTCTACATTCAGATTGTTGTCAGAATTTAGTTCTTGGGAGTTATAGAACTGAACTTTCCACTTTCTTTCTGGCTGTTGACTGGAGATCACTCTTAACTCCTAGAGGCTGAGTTCAGGTCCTGGCCATGTAGCCACTTCATAACATGGTAGCTTCCTACTTTAAAGCCGGTGAGAAAGTCTCTCCTGAGTCTCTTTAAAGCCCTCTCCTGATTAGGTCAGACCCACAATGGATAATCTTTTTGATTAACTAAAATCAACTGATCAAGGACCTAAACCGCATCTTCAAAATCTTTTTTGCCACAAAATATAATGTAATCATGGTAATGATATCCCTTCATATTGATAGATTCCACTCACACTCAACGGAAGGGGATTAATTATATAAGAGTATAGGTAGAGTGATAGGGAGAGTCTACATTTTATTCTAAAACCAAAATTATTTTTATTTTTTATTTATTTATTTATTAATATCCCCAATATTTAACAGGTGTGTGATTAATAATCTCATCCAATTTTTAATTACATGAATTTATCATGGGTAGTTCAAAATTAACCTATTTATTGACTTTTTAATGAATTATATATGACTTAATTGTTTACACAAAGAATACTATCATGGCAACCATGTTGCATGGGAAGAATTATATACTCAAATGTCTATAAGGAGGAGATAAATAATATAAAATTGTGACTTGGGCTAAGGAGTCATGACTATGTGTGAACAGTCAATGCATTCCCCTTCCTCCAGGAATTAAAAGTCATTTTAATAAGATGGAGCAACTGAGTGGCTCCATAATTAAGTGCCTGTCTTCGGTGTGGGTTATGATGCCAGGATCTGGAATTGAGCCCCACATTGAGCTCCCTGCTCCACAGGAAGCCGGCTTCTCCCTTTCCCACTCCCCCTGCTTGCATTCCTTCTCTCACTGTCTCTCTCTCTCTATCAAATGAATAAATAAAATAAAAAAAAAATAAAAAATAAAAGTAATTTTAGTAAGATAAATGTTCTGCCAGCTATAAAGTCCATCTACTTATTGCCCCTATTATGAGATCACTTTCTCTCTCTAGAGAAAATATTGGATCCTTGACATGCTCTTTTCAGTGTATAAGAACAGAACAAAACATATATTGTTCCCCCTTCAAATTCTTTCTTTGAAGAGGTACGTGAACTTATCACTACTGAAAAAATAAACAATAGAGTAGATTGGTATCAACGTGTATTAATTATAATCACCAACATACTGGGCCTGTCATGGTTTCTGGGTACGTATCTGTATTCCTCATAACTATGAATCTCCTTCTTCCTGCTCAATTTTGCCTCCTACTTCACAGAAAAATAAACAGTACACCTGTAGCTGTCACAGAGGTCACCAATGACCACCTCTTAATAAAATCTTTACTTTGTTTTTGTTTTTTTTTACTTGAATACTAAACGAACTTCTATACTGTTAATTACATTCTCTAAAGATCTCTGTATCTCCAATATTTCTCAAATGTATCTTTTTTTAACCCTAATATCTTTCCTAAGCTTTGGACCCCAAAATTAATGACCTACAAAATTCGATTTTTCTAACTCTCTTATGTCCAAAATTAAAGTGAGGATCTAACCCATCAAATCTGGTTCTCTTCCTATGCTAGTAAATAGAGTGAGTGGATCCCAATCCACTGTGTTGTTCAACCAGAATCTTAACAGCCGTTTTTCATACTCCCCTCTCCTTCACCCCGTATCTAATCCATTCTTAAACCCCTTTTATTTTACTTTCCAAAAATATCTCTGTGTTCCCTCAAATACTCTCTCTCTATTTCTCTCCCATATTTTGCCTCCCCCAGAACTGATTCTGGTGCTCTGGCTAGAAAACTGAAGTTGCCTACATTGCTGGGCAGGCTTTCTACAGTTAGGTCTGTTTTGAGGAAAAGTGCTGTAAAAAGAGAATACAAGTAATAGAGACCCCCACTTTCACCCCCACTATGCTATGATCATAGGGGCCTATTTCCTCAGTTTCTCCTGTCAGTGAGGAGAATATTTTTATCAGCATTCTAGTGGTCCAGGTGACTGCCATTTCTACCACGCCTGCCATCATCCCCTCTTAGCTCCCTTAGAGCTACCTGCCCTGGGGCAGAGCTGAGAGAGTGCCAAGAGAAGAAAACAAAAGGATTTCTTTCCATTCGCATACAGAAATGGCACTTCCAAGTCTGACTTAAAAGAGAGTGTTTTTCTGAGAGATATGTCCATATCCACTGAAAATTTCTATTCATGGGTTTTAGTTTTAATTCATGGGAAAGAGACTCTACTTTTTTAACCTGATCCAGAAGGTTGGCTCTGTTTTCTGATTGTTGAAAGAATTGTTCTCATTATGCTTTCAGCCCAACCTGGAAGAATATTATTCAAAAATGCCTTTAAAAATCTCATTGCCTTGTTCACTGTAAAGATGGTGTTGAAGAATGTGTTTATAGTACTATGGAGTGCTATTCTCTTCTTGACAACTCATAGGACATTTTCACCAACTTCAGAATGTGGTATAATTAGGCTACTTCTGTGTACCAAATTTATTTTTTATTATAGATAATGCATTTTTAAAAAGATTTTATTTATTTATTTGAGAGACAGAAAGTGAGAAAGAGTACGAGAGGGGAGAAAGTCAGAGGGAGAAGCAGACTCTACATGGAGCTAGGAGCCCCATGCGGGACTCAATTCCAGGACTCTGGGATCATAAACTGAGCAGAAGGCAGATGCTTAACCAAATAAGCTGCGCAGGCGCCTAGTGATGCAATTTTTGATTTGACCTTTTCATCTTCTTTGTTTGATTACTTAATTGTAAAGAAGTGTATTTTTCTCCCACATTTGGCAAGTTTATTGACTAAATTTTATACTAATCTCACTTTTCACTTGACCATATCCTGCCTCTTTTCATTTTTTTAACCACTTCATTCATTTGGTTTTAAGTTTCTTTTCGGGA
This sequence comes from Meles meles, assembly GCF_922984935.1. Classification (NCBI taxonomy): domain Eukaryota; kingdom Metazoa; phylum Chordata; class Mammalia; order Carnivora; family Mustelidae; genus Meles; species Meles meles. Next base: position 18,262,261 of record NC_060070.1, read on the forward strand.
CACCTGGATGGCTTAGCCAGTTAAGCATCTTCCTTAGGCTCAAGTAATGGTCCCAGGGTCCTGGAATTGGGCCCTCATTGGGGTTTCTGCTCAGCGGGGAGCCTCCTTCTCTCTCTCTCTTTGCCTGCTGCTCCCCCTGCTTGTGCTCTCTCTTTCTGTCAAATAAATCAATAAAATCTACAAAAAAACCCAGTTTATTTTAACATAGGACTGCCGGGGTGGCTCAGTCAGATTCTTTCTCTCTCACTGATTCCCTTCCCCCTGTACTCCCCTCATGTGTGCTCTCAAAATAAATAAATAAATAAGTAAAAATATTTTTAAAATTATTTATCTTAACATATTGTATTATAGATATTTAAGGTAGGCAAACAATTCTTCTCTGTAAAAAGAAAGGATATAAACAAATACATCTATACATTGTAATTACACTGCATATCATAACCGAGAAATCAATGCACATCACTAGAACAGAAAAATTATGTTAAAACTAAATGTTGTTTTGAACTGGATTAGTTTAGTAAGCATTAAATAATTTGAAGTTTACTTTTATTTTAGGAAATTTTCATTAATGGACTATGGATATTAATTTTGGGAAAAATACATTCAGAGGAATGTTTAGAAGAGATGGAATAAAGTTGTTCTACATTTTCTTGAAGCTTGTCGGAAGCTACCATTTAAAAATAAATAATTAATGCTACTTTGTAAGCAATAAATGGCTAAAGCTTAAGTAGTCAGGACTCCTCACATGTAACATGTAATTAGTTTAATTAAAATTACTACTTTTCAAAATTGTAACATTTATGAAAATAAGAAAAAATAATTTTCCTTAAGTCAGATCTCCCATTCTCCTATTCTTGACTCTCCCCAGTACCTGCCTTGCCCACCTTTCCACTTTGCAACCTGGCTATATATTTTTTTCACAAAAACTTGATTGGCACACTATGGAAAGAATTTTAACTAAGCAATTATGTTTACTAGGAAAGGTAGTTCCATGACTTCTTACTATAACCGTGTCAAATATTTTATGTATAAGTATATCCCTTAGTTTTTTTTCTTTTATAACCTGTTACTTTAATCTCTCACAGGGGGTTCTTTTTCTTAGAATAGACTTTTTCTTTCCACCTAGACAAATTTCTGCCTTATTTATGTGAGACATTCTTAGTTGAAGGGGCTTAAAATCCAGCTGTTATATCACCTTCTCTTTGCTGCTTTCATGGAATAAAAGTTTTCACTTTTTATAATGGACAACATTGCATAACTTTGAGAATTTAACTGACATTTTAAAATAATAAACATGCAATAGTGTCTTAGCTATAAGCATGAACTTGGAAATAAAGTGTAAACTAGTCATTTTAAACTCACATTTGAAAATGTCCTATCAAAAAATTATATTTCCAAGTTCCTATACTGGACAGACAAGGCATCTCATGTAGGGTTAATGTATAGTATGAGTTGGTATTGTACAAAACAAGAACAATGTGATTTCTGATACGGGAGACACTGGGTTTGTAAACTGAACCATCAGGCATTCCCTGATCTCTGACACACACACAAACACATATGTACATACATAAAATGCCTGTTGAGCTGAGAATAGAGGAACAGGGTTATCGTGATTTCCACTAAATCCTGACCTTAATCTTTAGTATCATTCAGAATTATAAGAGCACAGCAAAGTTGTTCCAAGGAGAGTTATTTTTTTTTCTTTTTATTTATTTATTTTTTATTTTTTTATAAACATATAATGTATTTTTATCCCCAGGGGTACAGGTCTGTGAATTGCCAGGTTTACACACTTCACAGCACTCACCATAGCACATACCCTCCCCAATGTCCATAATCCCACCCCCCTCTCCCAACCCCCCCCTCCCCCCAGCAGCCCTCAGTTTGTTTTGTGAGATTAAGAGTCACTTATGGTTTGTCTCCCTCCCAATCCCATCTTGTTTCATTGATTCTTCTCCTATCCCCCTAACCCCCCATGTTGCTTCTCCACGTCCTCATATCAGGGAGATCATATGATAGTTGTCTTTCTACGATTGACTTATTTCACTAAGCATGATACCCTCTGGCTCCATCCACGTCATCGCAAATGGCAAGATTTCATTTCTTTTGATTGCTGCATAGTATTCCACTGTGTATATATACACCACATCTTCTTTATCCATTCATCTGTTGATGGACATCTAGGTTCTTAAGGAAAGTTATTTTTAATGAATCTTTCTTTTTTTTTTTAAGTAAAATCCACGCCCAGCGTGGAGCCCAATGTGGGGCTTGAATGCAAAGCACTGAGGTCAAGAACTGAGCTGAGATTAAAAATCAGACGCTTACCTGACTAAGCCACCCGGCCCCCTAGTGAATATGTTATTTCTTGATTAAAAAAAAAAGATGTGTGGGGAGGGGTGGTGCTGTAAGTCTGTGTGATATCCCATATCTTGATGGGAAAGAAAAGGGAATATGATTGCTTCCTGCATTAACTACAAAAGCTTCATGGAGAAATTTCTGCTCTAAGAACCCACTGTGGTTGAGAGCACTTTATTTCATTAGCCTTGTGGTTTATGAAAGAAATCAGAAGCTGTTGGCAAGTTCTCATCATGATGCTTATGTTCAGACACCCAAGCAGGTGGATTGCCAAACGTCATCTCTGCTCTCATGCCACTGGGTGTATGACTCAGAGAGTATACATACTCAGCTCTAATGTATTTTTGTATGTGTCTATATATAGTCTTAGAATTTACTGTTGGTAGAGTCTATATCTCCATCATCTTCTTAACCTCAACTTTCAGCTGACTTCACATTGCCTTTTAAAATGTCGAGAGTATCGGCTCTGATACTCATTTCATAATTGTAGAAATCTCAAAGCTCTCGTTCAGTTGCTCAAAGTCAAGGGCAATGAGTATCAAGAATGGATTTAAAATGATTACCATTCAAAGAGGAAATGTAAATGATTATGGTGACCTGAGGCTTGGAGCGGAATTCAGTTTAGGGTTTTTCTTGCAAGCTCACTTCCATTTAGGTTTTTCATCTATTTGGGGGTTTTTTGTTTGTCTTGGCCAGCCTGTTATTCCTTGATCTTCACTGACCTATTGTATCATGTTCATGGCAGACTTTATTAAATGCTTCAGGGAGGCAGATATTTCCATTACAGAAATATAAATAACTTAATTTTGAATCTTTGACACTCTATTTCTTTTTTTTTTTCATTTTATTTATTTTTTCAGTGTAACAGTATTCATTCTTTTTGCACAACACCCAGTGCTCCATGCAAAACGTGCCCTCCCCATTACCCACCACCTGTTCCCCCAACCGCCCACCCCTGACCCTTCAAAACCCTCAGGTTGCCCCAACCTCCCACCCCTGACCCTTCAAAACCCTCAGGTTGTTTTTCAGAGTACATAGTCTCTTATGGTTCGCCTCCCCTCCCCAATGTCCATAGCCCGCTCCCCCTCTCCCAATCCCACCTCCCCCCAGCAACCCCCAGTTTGTTTTGTGAGATTAAGAGTCATTTATGGTTTGTCTCCCTCCCAATCCCATCTTCTTTCATTTATTCTTCTCCTATCCCCCTACCCCCCCATGTTGCTTCTCCATGTCCTCATATCAGGGAGATCATATGATAGTTGTCTTTCTCCGATTGACTTATTTCACTAAGCATGATACGCTCTAGTTCCATCCACGTCGTCGCAAATGGCATGATTTCATTTCTTTTGATGGCTGCATAGTATTCCATTGTGTATATATACCACATCTTCTGTATCCATTCATCTGTTGATGGACATCTAGGTTCTTTCCATAGTTTGGCTATTGTAGACATTGCTGCTATAAACATTCGGGTACACGTGCCCCTTTGGATCACTATGTTTGTATCTTTAGGGTAAATACCCAGTAGTGCAATTGCTGGGTCATAGGGTAGTTCTATTTTCAACATTTTGAGGAACCTCCATGCTGTTTTCCAGAGTGGTTGCACCAGCTTGCATTCCCACCAACAGTGGAGGAGGGTTCCCCTTTCTCCACATCCTCGCCAGCATCTGTCATTTCCTGACTTGTTAATTTTAACCATTCTGACTGGTGTGAGGTGATATCTCATTGTGGTTTTGATTTGTATTTCCCTGATGCCGAGTGACGTGGAGCACTTTTTCATGTTTCTGTTGGCCATCTGGATGTCTTCTTTGCAGAAATGTCTGTTCATGTCCTCTGCCCATTTCTTGATTGGATTGTTTGTTCTTTGGGTGTTGAGTTTGCTACGTTCCTTATAGATTTTGGATACTAGCCCTTTATCTGATATGTCGTTTGCAAATATCTTCTCCCATTCTGTCAGTTGTCTTTTGGTTTTGTTCACTGTTTCCTTTGCTGTGCAAAAGCTTTTGATCTTGATGAAATCCCAATAGTTCATTTTCGCCCTTGCTTCCCTTGCCTTTGCCATTGTTCCTAGGAAGATGTTGCTACGGCTGAGGTCGAAGAGGTTGCTGCCTGCATTCTCCTCAAGGATTTTGATGGATTCCTTTCTCACATTGAGGTCCTTCATCCATTTGGAGTCTATTTTCGTGTGTGGTGTAAGGAAGTGGTCCAATTTCATTTTTCTGCATGTGGCTGTCCAATTTTCCCAGCACCATTTATTGAAGAGGCTGTCTTTTTTCCATTGGACATTCTTTCCTGCTTTGTCGAAGATTAGTTGACCATAGAGTTGAGGGTCGATTTCTGGGCTCTCTATTCTGTTCCACTGATCTGTGTGTCTGTTTTTGTGCCAGTACCATGCTGTCTTGATGATGACAGCTTTGTAATAGAGCTTGAAGTCCGGAATTGTGATGCCACCAACTTTGGCTTTGTTCTTCAATATTCCTTTGGCTATTCGAGGTCTTTTCTGGTTCCATATAAATTTTAGGATTATTTGTTCCATTTCTTTGAAAAAAATGGATGGTATTTTGATAGGGATTGCATTAAATGTGTAGATTGCTTTAGGTAGCATAGACATTTTCACAATATTTATTCTTCCAATCCAGGAGCATGGAACATTTTTCCATTTTTTTGTGTCTTCCTCAATTTCTTTCATGAGTACTTTATAATTTTCTGTGTATAGATTCTTAGTCTCTTTGGTTAGGTTTATTCCTAGGTATCTTATAGTTTTGGGTACAATTGTAAATGGGATTGACTCCTTAATTTCTCTTTCTTCAGTCTTGTTGTTGGTGTACAGAAATGCAACTGATTTCTGTGCATTGATTTTATATCCTGACACTTTACTGAATTCCTGTACAAGTTCTAGCAGTTTTGGAGTGGAGTCTTTTGGGTTTTCCACATATAGTATCATATCATCTGCGAAGAGTGATAGTTTGACTTCTTCTTTACCAATTTGGATGCCTTTAATTTCTTTTTGTTGTCTGATTGCTGAGGCTAGGACTTCTAGTACTATGTTGAATAGCAGTGGTGATAATGGACATCCCTGCCGTGTTCCTGACCTTAACGGAAAAGCTTTCAGTTTTTCTCCATTGAGAATGATATTTGCGGTGGGTTTTTCATAGATGGCTTTGATAATATTGAGGTATGTGCCCTCTATCCCCACACTTTGAAGAGTTTTGATCAGGAAGGGATGCTGTACTTTGTCAAATGCTTTTTCAGCATCTATTGAGAGTATCATATGGTTCTTGTTCTTTCTTTTATTAATGTGTTCTATCACATTGATTGATTTGCGGATGTTGAACCAACCCTGCAGCCCTGGAATAAATCCCACTTGGTCATGGTGAATAATCCTTTTAATGTACTGTTGAATCCTATTGGCTAGTATTTTGGCGAGAATTTTTGCATCTGTGTTCATCAAGGATATTGGTCTGTAGTTCTCTTTTTTGGTGGGATCCTTGTCTGGTTTTGGGATCAAGGTGATGCTGGCCTCATAATCGACACTCTATTTCTTAAAAACTTTGGCTATTTCTGCAATTTGGGCAGCAGTTTCTTGATATTTATTCTTCCTTCTCTCTCCTCTTCCTTCCTGATTCCATACTTCCCTTTTGGTACTCCTGTTTAGGACAAACAAGTAAAATCCCACTGTATCAGTTAACATTCTCCAAAAAAACAGAACCAATCAGATATCTGTCTATCATCATCATCATCATCATTTATATACACCTATCTATAGAGATATTTTATACACACACACACACACACATGCATAGTGAGAAAGACAGAGATCAACAGATGAGAAGTCAACAGGTCAACTGCTTGCAGGTATTAATTATATTTATAACACACTTTCTTGACAGCACCAAGATTAGTGTTGCATGAAATAACCGAGTACCACAGTTCTTCAGGTTGACACATGAAACTACATACACATCTGCCATTTTCCAATACTAAGCAATGTAGCTCCCTCTATGTCCCCAACTCTGTTGTCAATAATGATATATCTAGTTCTTAAATTTTGTAATTATAATTTCTAAAGACATATTGCATTAATTTTATAGGCAAAGGTGTCTCCCTCTCTTATCTCTACCCAGGATAAAGGTGAATCTCATTATTTCTAGGAGTATTTGTACTCCCTGAAGCTGGGGGGAAAAGCCCAATATATGTAGGTATTCACCGTTTTGTATTTTTGTATGTTTTATTGGGTTAATAGCTGACAAAAATTACACTAATCAGCTTTCAGGTTAATTTTTCTGTTGTTTCTTTTTGGGGCACATAAATAATTAGTCACACTCATCTACAACCTCACATGTTTAAAATTATATAGCCCAGTTGAAGTGGATGCCAGAGTCATGGAGTTGATAGAGAAAGTTAATGCATTAGGAAGAAGGGACTGGATTTAATATTATAGTCTCAAAGGAACTGTTTATTTTTTTTTAAGACTTTTTAATTTATTTGACAGACAGAGATCTCAAGAAGGCAGAGAGGCAAGCAAAGAGAGACAGGGAAGCAGGGTCCTTGCTGAGTGGGGAGCCTGATGTGGGACTCGATCCCAAGATTCTGGGATCATGACCTGAGTTGAAGGCAGAGGCCTTAATCCACTGAGCCACACAGGCCCCCTCAAAGGAACTGTTTAAAGTGGATATTTAAATATTCAAAATGCTATTTGCTGATGATTATTTCAGCAGCTCAAGGCACAATATGTTCAAAGGGAGAAACAAGAAGCTCAGGCAGCACTTACAACACGGGTCGGCAATCTTTATTCTATAAAAAAGAATGATGAAGAAGTCTACATTCTAGATTAGATTCTTAATTTGGACAGAATTCAGTTCTACCAATGAGCAAATGTTTCCAGGGGACAATATGTTAGATATAAGCAGAAGGCCAACATTTGAAGCTGAAAAGGATTGACAGAAATAATAGGTGCAATTGCCTATGAATACATAACTGTGAATATATATCTATAAGCATATGCATTATATATATGTGTATGCATATGCATACATATTTATATGTTATTTTATTACAAAGTTTCATATGTCTTTTATTAAGTGATTTACCTTCAATCCTTGTTTTCCTATTAGCTCTATTATTTTTAGTGTATGATTTTCAGAATTCTTTTTATATATAAATATTTTTTATAGTATTAGGGGAAATGCCTATATTTGGATATTTTTTGGAACGTTAGCTAAAGAAAATGGGATAGACTAGTGTTTATTATCATGAAGTCTTATAACTCTGAATGGAAATATATGTAATTATTGAAATGCCAATAAATTATTATTTTGCTAGTAGACAGCCAGTATGCTAAGAAAAATTTAGACACAGGATTATAAACTCCCACAAAGCTACTATGTTCTAAATGTATCTACAGTGCTCATTCTTTCCAAATGGATTAGTCTATTCAAACCCAATGTCCCTATATTACCTAATATATTTTAACAGTATTTGGATTCCCTTTGGATTCATTTTTATCCTCCCTTTACATAGAACATATATAGTAATTAAAATTATAGCCAAGAAATAATTTTGCTTTTAACATATAATGTCGATAGCCATAGATTACATTTGGGTTGTATTTTCCATGGCAAAGGAGCCAGTGAAATGTGAACTCATGCATAAAAATCTGTTTCCCTTGCATCTGATATTCTATGAAAGTGGCTTCAGAAAAGAAATATAATAGTTTGGGTTCTTTTTGCTGGGAGGGCAATATACTCTTTTGAAAATGTTCTTTTTCAATTTGAAAAATAAAAATAAACATTTTTGATAAAATGCAAGCTTGTGTTTAAGTCCTAAATTAGTAGGTACAATAAAAATATGTTACAAAACACTGTTCTTCTATGTGACCTTGGGAAAGTGAAAATAGAAATTACAAAAGAGTTCTATTCTTCCTTAATTGTCTTATTATCTTCCAAGGTCAAGCTCAAGCTTCATTTTTTTTTTTAGGTGGCTCTAAACTAGGATATTCTTAACTTTCATTGATCTTTTTAGCAATTATTGTTTTGATCAGAGGTTTAGATAAATTTTTTGGTAATTAACTCTATATGGCCTTGGTCTGAGTATTTTTTTTTTCTATCTCTAATTTTCCTATGTAAAATTCTGAGAACAGGCAATATGTCTTTCCCAAGCTCTTTAGTATCTACAGTAAGTATCATACACATAGTGTAGTTCATAAGCACTTACCAAATAGATGAATGTATATAGTCAATTACAGGGCCCAATTCTATCAAACCAACTGGTTATTCTTATTTATTCTTATTTTATTTTTTCTTATTTATTGAAAGTCCAAGTAAATGGTTTATAAAATTAAATATTCCAAAGGGACTTAACCATACCGATATTACCTGGCCAAAAAAAAAAAAAAAAAAAAAAGAAGGAAAAAGTAATATATCGAAGCATCCAATTAGCTCAGAATTTAAAAGTATACTATCACATTAAACCCGAGAGAAGCACAGAAAAGCAATGGCAAAGCCATTACCATCTACTTCGAATTATATTTGCTGATAGTAAAGATGCAAAGCTGAACCTGCAGCTCTTCATGATGTTTCTGGATCATTACTCTGTTTCATTTTCTCAACTACCTGTATTATCTTTCTGAAGTCTACATTTTATACCCAATTTGTGGTGGTTCATTAACAGGAAATATACTACTCTAATTGTATCTGTCTTCTTAATCTCTTCTCTGGGTATCACTTGATAAGCTGCTCTTCTCTTAAGGAAAAATAAATAAAATGTGTTCTGTTACATAACAATTCCTGTGCTTCCCAATGAAGTAGCTAATTTGAAGAAATAGTCACTTCTCTTCATCAAGTACTTTTGTTCAAATATAAATTTAAATCAATGGTATATTAACTAATACCTATTGGCTATGGTTATTTGATTTCTTAGGAACACAAATTGTTAAAGGATTTGATCCACATTTTTTAAATAAATAAAAAGTTTTATAGTATAGTTTGTACATTAAAATGTGCTTTGTTTAACTACCAGATGAGTGAGTATTGGCAAATTTATATGCTCATCCAAACACCATCACAGTCAAGACACAAAGCATTTCTATTTTCCTTCAAAAGATCTATCATGCCACTTTATAGTTACGCCACCTCCACCCAACCACACAACCACCACTTTGTGTTTGGTGACAAATGCTTTAAAAAATTGAATAGAGATCTATCTCTTTTCAAACTGCTGAAGTATAATGACATCCTATTGGCTATGGGTCCTTTTATACATATATTTCAAAGTGGTTTACAAAAGCCATTTTGTAATTTTGTAATCATGTAACAGTATGAAAGTATATGACGGACATCATTTTGAAGTCGATTTTCATTGTTCATTTTTTCTCTTGGAAATGAGTCATGTTTTCCTTTTCTTTGTAAGATAAATAATTTTTGGAGTGTATCCTAGACATTGGGTGTTTTCAAGGACTAAGGCAATAAGAAATACCTCAAAATAGTTAACACAAAACTTAATAACTGACAGATTTTCATTCTTATTCTCAGTTCACACTCTTTCCTCACTGGGAAATATTAAATGCTTAAGAGATTTCATGTATGGTAGCTTTTGAATTAAGATTAGTGAATTAACTGACATTTCTTCTTTTCTATCACTTTAGCATCATCCCATACCTTTTTACATTGTTTTTAAATTTTTTGCTAAAAGGATCACACTATATATTCTTTTTTTTTTAAAGATTATTTATTTGACAGACAGAGATCACAAGTAGGCGGGTGGGGGGGGGGCGGGAAGCAGGCTCCCTGCTGAGCAGAGAGCCCAACACGTGGCTCCATCCCAGGACCCTGGGATTATAATCTGAGCCAGAGGCAGAGGCTTTAAGCCACTGAGCCACCCAGGCACCCCCGCAGTATATATTCTTAATTATCCCACTGGACCTCTCCTCATAAAATATAAAACTCATGCAGTCATACAGGTCCATTTACCACACCTAACTCCATTTTTTATGCTATAGTGCTACAACATTGCGTCCAAATATTTTATAAATCCACAGTAAGGTATTATAATTTTTGCTTTAGCTTTATGTGTTTCATAAAATATAACAGAAAAAACGTCCTTTCCTGTTCACGTATTTCTTAAAGATCTAAGTTTCCCTTTTAATTCCTTTCCTTTCAGTCTGAATAGCTTTCTGTGTAGCATTTATTACAGTACAGTTCTACTAATGAATGTTCTTCAATTTATTTTACCCAAAAATGTCTATTTTCACCCTCATTGTCGAAGGATATTTTTATCATATACAGAAATCTCTTGAATTTTTCTCCTTTAGCACTTTAGACATTATTCTACTTTCTGATGAGAAATCAATTGACATTCGTATTATTTCCTTATATGTGAATTTTACTTTATTTACAAGATATTCTTTTTTTCTTAGGCTTTTATCAGTTTAAAAATCATGCCCCTTCTTGGGGTTTTCTTTGCCTTTACCCAACTTAGGATTCACTGAATTTCTTGAAATCATAAATTTACACTTTTCAATAATTTTTCAAAATTTTTTTATCATTCTTTGTTCAAATATCTTTTTCTGCCCTATTCTTTCTCTTTTCTCTTCATGGGATTAAAATTACATATATGTTAGATGTGTTAATTGCATTCCACAAGTCACTGAGAAACTATTTTTATTTTTTCTCAGTGTTTTCTAGATAAGCAGAATTGGAGGCAGTACCGTCAGAGAAGGCAATCAGATATTCAGGATATATATCTGATTAGACCAAGAAAATCACTATTTCTTTTATGGTGGAATGAGGGCTGTCCTTTTTAGCCAGTGAGGACATATTAAGTGCTTTACATCAATCTCTGCACCTGGAATGTTAAACATTTTGCAGTGGAACTAACTACATTAGCCTTGGTGAGAGGGAACCCATGCTATCAGATATATGCCTAACCTCTATCCTTGACATCATGGTCATTCCACTCATATGTCCACTGTACAAATATTAGAGGGGTCCAACAAAAAATGCATGGTCCACATATCTCTTCTTCAAATTGGCTTGTTTTCTGATTTTTCTAGGGTCTATCTAGATTCTAACCATAATGAACCCTTTACCACAGCCCAGGAGTTCATGTGCATCTATACTTTAGTCCATTTCTCCTTCCATTTCAACTATCTCCTCTAAATATCCTGGGTCCCAAAGATGCAGGAGTTCTTTTTCAAATGAAAAGTAATTATAAGAAGAAGAAGCAAGCATGGTGTTGTTTCTGAATCTTAGGGATCTGCACTGTGCTTGATGGGGTGTCCACAAGTTTGTTATCTATCACCAATTGCTTTAGTGTCATTGGATTCATCGGTCAAATATTCTGAATGAACATAGGACACCTTATTTTGTAGCCTAAGCCCACAGTGGAGATCTATCTTTTTCTAAGCCCTGCTTGGAACTGGGATTCTTCTGAGTTAACCAATAAATGAGTTAGAATATCTTTTCCCATATGTTGCCTCTCCCATCCAAAGAAGTTCATCAAGCACTGCAGATTTTTCTCAGCGGTAGAGGCATAAGGCATATCTATTTGTCATTTTCCTTAGGATTTTTGGCATACTCTATCCACTGGGCTCCGAAAAACATGGATAACATGGTTATCTCCAATCTTCTGGCAGACATGTGTCTTACTAGGATTTATCACCATCACACAAGCAATTTAAATCCATTGAAATACCAGAGACGTGAGTGATACTGCTCCCAGATCTTACTTTTTAAGTTCTCTTTTATGATCAGTTTGGTACCAAACATCCCAATAAAGGAGATCCTGAGGTAAAGACTTAAGTGTTATGACTTTGTTTGAAGATATAATTTCAGGAAATAAGAGTAAGAGAAAATGAAAGTGATTAGGGGAATGGAAAATACCATTATGGTGTAATAATACCATTATTAGGTGCACTAATAATTTGGATACCACCTAGTGTTGAGTGTGCCTGCTTGTGATATTGGTCATTCAGATGAATATATCTTTTTCTTTATCTATATCTATATCTAATCTATCTATCATCTATATTTTCCCTCCCACATATATATTTGGCCTTTGTCCACAGTTCCTGGCTCAGAGGTTTGAAGACCTTTCAGAATTTGCAGAGAATAAAAACCATGGGAGCATCCTTTGTTATGATGCTTGGTCTTTTGTCCTCAGTTTCTAAAATTGCTTCAGAGCCATCAAAATGAAATGGGTGTCTTGTTATTCATAACAAACCCCTTTTCTTCCACAACTGGGTTTATGTTAATGAGAAAACTTTTGGAAAACATCAAAGGTGGAGGGTCCTTGTGAGGGAAACCAATTGTGAATTGAGGGTTGGACATTTCAGTCCCACCCCTCTGACCTCCAGGAGTGGGGGAGCCACTGGATGGTGAATTGATCACCAATGGCCAATGATTTAATGAACCATGCCTGTGTAATGAAGTTCCATTAAAAATCCAGAAGAAAAGGGTTTAGAGACATTCCTGTTTGGTGAATAAGTGGACCTTCGGGAACAGTGGTGCACTCAGAGCATGGAAGTTCAATGACCCTCTCTCCCACTTTGCCCAATACTTCTCTTCCATCTGGCTGTCACTGAGTTATATCCTTTTATGATAAACTGGTAATTTAGTAGGTAAAATGTTTCTTTGTGTTCCGTGAGCTGCTCTACAAATTAAATGAACCCAAAGAAGGAGGGGGGTATCATTGGAACCTCCCATGTATAGTCAGTCAATTAGAAACACAAGTGATAACCTCACTTGAAATTGATGTGTGGGGGCGCTTGGGTGGCTCAGTGGGTTAAAGCCTCTGCCTTCGGCTCAGGTCCTGATCCCAGAGTTCAGGGATCGAGCCCCGCATTGGGAGCGGGAGCCTGCTTCTCCTCTCTCTCTGTCTGCCTCTCTGCCTACTTGTGATCTCTGTCTATCAAATAAATAAATAAAATCTTTTAAAAATTAAAAAAAACCTGATGTGCGAAGCGGTAGGTTTATGGGGGGTGGGGTTGATGGGAAGGCAGTTTTGTAGGACTGATCCCTTAATCTGTGAAATCTGTTGCTATCTCCAGGTAAATAGTGTTAGAACTAAGTTCAATTGTAGAACACCCAGCTAGTGTCCAAGAATTACTTGTTGGTGGGGAAATCCCCTCTTCGCTGACATTGAAATTAGGTCCAGATACTTTACAGCTTAATCTTGGCTGTAAAAAGGCTTGTAAAAAGGCTGAGAAATGAATACTTCTGAGGACCATACACCTAAGCAGAGGAAAGGGAAAACAAAACAAACTATTACCTCATTCAGCTTCTGGTTTGCACATGAGTGGATACTGGGTGCAGATGTAGGGCCTCTGATGTCTCAGCATCAGCAGGGAAGTTCTAGAGGAGTGTGCAGTTTTCACCTCAAGCAAGGCACTCTCAGCGTGGATCTGCATATAAGTCAGAGACCACACACAGCTGGTGAACCCAGCAGTGGCTGCAACAAAAGAGATAGGCTAAAAGAACTTGAAGTGGTACATGGTGATTTTCTGATATATACACTAAGGCACATACAAGCCTTCTCTTACTGTTAGCATATTTGGAGCAGTTTTTGAGTATGATTGCAAGTACACTAAATCTGAAATCCCCTAATATGTGAGAGACTAAAACATAAAGACGGTTTATAGCACAGTAACTTCTTATTTACCCTAATTGCAAAATCAAAACAATGAAACCAGTTAGAACAAGCCTGAACCATTACATAACTGACCTGCTGCTTATTTATATGCTGAGGTAGGGAACCTGACCTACAGCGACAAATGTCAGGAAGGTTTATGCTATGGGCAACCATGCAAACAGGTCCCTTGGTGGGAACTTGATATCTTTCTAAATTTCTAGCCCAGGAATTATCTTGCCTAATTTTTCTTTTTTGCACAACCACACTTTCATATATCCTAAATATATTTCAATTAACTTTTCCCTAGGTGGTGTCTATCCTCCAGGCAACTTTTCCCTAGATGGTCTCTGTCTTTCCCTCAACTATCCCTGAAAGCTCCATCATTTCACAGGACAACATAGTTCCTCGCCTACAAAACAGCTATTAGCATTTCCTTCTTCCTTTCACCTTTGGACAAGATTCTGCTGAGATATTTTTCATGTAATTTTGACTTACATTTACTTACCTTTAATAATTTTTCACAAGTCAAACCAGACATACCACATGGTTCATGATCCAACCAGATAAGGATATTTATGAACCCTAAAATGTACTTAGAAAAGGCAAGTTAATATCCTGCTTGATTTTACTTTTGCATATTGCAACATTTGTGTTGAGAATGGCTCCTGTCTCCTTCACGATCTAGAATTGCTTCACTTCATTAAATTTATAGACTAAAACCCAGTACCAAACTTTGACTTTCTGAGCTACCTATCTTCATTTCTCTCTACATATGTTGAAGACACTAGTTTTTAAAATGTAATTAATTTTGCCACACTCATATGGAATTTCTAAACTGTCTCTGACCTGCTGCAATTCTGAACTCCATATTAATCAACACACTTACAGGTTTTAATAACTGTGTTCTTATAATTTTACTTATGACCATTTTCTTAGCTACATCTTTTTTTATGTATTGTTAGCTCATTTAGATTTCTTTCTTCTACATCTCTACCACCTTTCCAGGGCCAGCACTGTGATTTCTCTTCTACCTACTATAGCTTCTGGCTCTTCATTCCACAGTGGAGTTAATTTCCTTCTGACTACAGTGGCAATGTATGTTAGCTCTTATTTGTATAACTCATACCAATTTATAACTGGTACTGTTCAAATTACTGTAAGAGTATTACCTTCAAAACAATTCTGAAGGTTGAGAGCTATTTTTGGTTACATTTTGCTGACGAGGAAATAGATTGTTTACACCATTAATAAGTGACAGAGGTAGGATACTGACCTAAGTAGATTCCCTCCAGGCTATTCATAATCCCCATAGAATCTAGATCATAATGACCAATCTAGAAAGGGGTGGAATTAAACCCAGTAATGACAGCAGAGCATTTAGACATGGAAACTGACCACATGGGCAGAGGAATGAAATCTTATAAAGGGCAAGAAGTCTGGCTCTCATTGACCCGTAGTCTTGCAAAGTAAACCTAGCCCAGGAAAGGGCCGATATCCACTGATAAATCTTGTAGCAGGAATCCATTTTATAAATGCAGCCATAGCCATATAAAAAAAAACAAATATTTTATAATTCATGAAGATTAAAAGGTATTGACATAGAGAATGTATGGAAGAGAGATGATATTGTTTTTTATACCATATTAATGGTTATCATGGTGACTGAAGAATTACAGCTATGGCTTCCCAAACAGTGGCTTTGGGATTGGAGGGCCAGGGATACACAATTTAAGGTGTAAAAGGTAGCAGGTAGTGATAACGGTCTTTCTAGGGAAGAGTGTGACCGAGGGGACCAAGACAGAGACAACTGTGATGGTAACACAGGGGTACTAATGGAGTGACTGTGAAGATTTGGGGGCATGGCAAAAATTCTTGCTTTTTTCTAAGTCATTTTATTCTGGGGCAACAAAATTATTGATAATTAAGTATGTCCTTAAAAATATTCTCATTATAAAAAAGAAGTAGCATTCAATTTCTGTTTATATTTTGTTTACTCTTACTGAAACCTGAAACCTAAATGACCTTCCGTTTTTCTAAGAATACTGTTCAAGTGACTGCATGTCAGGGTTCCAAATTATACAGGATAGTAATGTCTGTGTCATTTCTTCACTCCTCTCTCAGAAAAATTCTTTTGAACTTCATACTATCCCAGCTTCCAGATTCCCTGCATAAGGACATTATTTATTATTTTCCTGCCATAAAATAAAGGCTCCTCCAGAAGGTTTTCAATATAAAACCATGGCTATTTTCAGGAAATTGCAAGTAAAAGACTTTAAATGGGTTTCCTAACGATTAAGGCATTCATTATGAAGCTTGCTAAAAGAAGGGGGGCGGGGAACTCCCTCAAGTCTGCATACTTCCCAGAAACAAAAATCCTAAATCATTTTTGCATGGCTTGACAGGAAAATGCCAATACTAGTGAAAAAGATAAGTCTTCTAAGGTTGTTACAAATCCTTTCATTTTAAACAGAAAGAATTTCACTGCATTTTTGGAAAGCACCAAAAACAACACTTGCTCACGAAGATGAAAACTGATGCTTATAATTGTGTATTCAGATGATGCCATTTACCATGCCATTGATCATTGTTCAATGCATGCCCACTCTATTTTAAAGTTCAATTTTAGAGGTAGGGACTTTTCAGCATACCAAGTTTTTATGGCTTGTTTTGATTGATTACTCTATTTCTCATCTAATACATGTTGGTTACTAGTGTGATTTCTATCTTTCCATCAAAGTATATGACATACTGAATTTTACTTTCATTGGCCTAATAATTAGAAGTGCCCCTGTCTTCCCTGGCCAAAACAACAATAACAGGAAAATAATGCTTTGACTGTCTTTAGGGTTGTAGTGTTTAATGTGGTGACAGAATGTCTTTCGGTTTGAAATCCCATGATTTAGTGTGGAGCTTCAAGTGGAGGTGCTGAAAGTTATTTCTTGGAATCACTTAGACAGGCTTTGCAAACCACAAATGCTAGTTCTCTCCTTCCTGGTCCCCCTTTCGAAAATTCCCTTTGTAGAGGACTACAATTAATACGTCCTTATGAGTATGAAATAGAAATAAGTGCTAGCCACGAATCAGTATGAAAACAGGAAAGTGACTTCTACCATTTTCCCAAAGTCTAAGTAAATTTTGAATATTTTGTTTTTAGTCTAAATGATGAAAAATGATTCTTCACATAGAACTTGGCTCTGTCCTCCCTGTACAAGAGAATAACATTCATTGACTTCTCACAGGTTGCCTAGATTAATTAATGATGGGGACTGAGCAATAATCTATGTTGGTATGGTAACAAACCAGCAATTACAGGAGAGCTGCTCTTTTTCCATTATTTTGTTGTTGTTGATGATGGAGCAGTTAGTATCTATCTATCTATCTATCTATCTATCTATCATCTATCATCTATCTATATTATATACATGTTATACATATAATATACATTATATATATGTGTGTGTGTATGCATGTATGTATTTATTTTTTTAAATTTGTGTATAACCTAACCTACTTATCCTGGCCTTCAATTGTAAAACTAAGAGGTATGATTAAATTCTGACCCTTTTCCTATAAATATGGAGATCTCATTCTTTAAAAAAGTCATTTTTGGTTTGCTTTGTTTTGTTTTTATTTCAATCATGCTGGACAATCAGCTTGACAGTTTGCTTAAGGATTTATCATGATATTCTGTGAAATCTGTTTAAGATTTTTTTATCTTTAAATAGTTGACAGCCTAAGAAAACCTATTGACAATGTAAATTATGAAACTTTATTCTAATACCATATTTATATGTATATATATGTATGTGTGTATATATATGTGTATAGATATATCAGATATATATATGTATATATGTGTGTGTATTTATATGTGTGTGTGTGTGTGTGTGTGTGTGTGTGTGTGTGTGTATATATATATATATATATATATATATATATATCAGACTCTAGCTATCTGAAGATCAACATAGGAATGGTGTTATGGGCTGAATGTTTGTGTTCCTTCCAAATTCATATGCAGAAACCGTGACTCCCAATATGATGATATTGAGGTGTGGAACATTTAGGAGGTAATTGGTTTTAGATTATGCTATAATGGTAGTACATATATGATAGAATTAGTGCCCTTATAAGAAAAGAAAGAGGCCAGAGAGCTCTCTCTCTTCCTATGCATGTACCAAGGAAAAGCTATAAGAACACACAGTGAGATGGTAGCCATCTACAAGCCAGGAAGAGGGCCCTTATCAAGAACCGAATCTGTCAGCACTTTGAACTTGGACATCTTAGTCTCCAGAATTGTGACAAATTTTTTTTTAAGCCACCCAATCTGGGAAAGAGTTAAGATACTGAAATAACAGGAGGACCTTATGCTTGCTTCATACCTCAAACACAGCTATATAAATATCAAATCATTCTGAAGACCCAGGAAATCAATCTGAGGATTGAAAGAAAAAACTGCACAACTTGAGGGAGAAAAGAGACCACACTGTGGAAGGTAGTGAATGCAGAGATGTAATTTGGGGGAGAATCACTGGTACTGTGGAGGAGAGGGAGCCCTGATAAGGGAGAGAGAAAGGAAAGAGAGAGAGTGTGTGTGTGTGAACAGAGAGCATGGCTTGGACAAGAAAAATACTTCTCCAAAACTATTGACAGGGCAGAAGAGATCGGCTGACAATGACAGATTTTTACAAACAGTAGAGCTCAAAGCCTAAAGTTTTAGAAGTCCAAGCTCTTGCTGAGG
This sequence comes from Meles meles, assembly GCF_922984935.1. NCBI lineage: Eukaryota > Metazoa > Chordata > Mammalia > Carnivora > Mustelidae > Meles > Meles meles. The sequence goes on from NC_060070.1 coordinate 18,280,982, forward strand.
TGGAGCCCAGTGGGTGTAGTGGTGCTCCTGTGGAGAAGGAGAGCAGAAGCCTAGGAGAGGACAGCATGATCTAGGGATGCCCAGGCTCACACTGGAAGGGACATTTCCCCTTCTTGGAGCATCTGGGAGAGGTAGCACTCCCTCTCTGGGGACAAAAGAGCTGGCAAGCATTGTTGAGCTGCCTGTCCAGTTCATTAGCATAGGAGCAGAGATGTCTTCTAGGGATGACTAACCTGGACTCAGGCCTTTTGCTATGCTTACCATAAAATCCAAGCACCTGCACATTTGTGTGACTGCCTTTTTGGAACAAACTGTGTCCATGCTGTGCTGGGTCCTTGTAACTTGATGTTTTGAAACCTAGTCAGCATACCTGAGATAAACTGGGTGGGCACAGGGCTTGAACATGTAAAGGAAGGGACCTGAGGGATGCCTACAAAACATGAGAAGAGATTGTTTGCTCTTCTGTGAGGACTTCCTGAGCAGTGGCTAGGGCAAACTCCCCTCTCCAAGGACAAGAGAACTGGCTGACACCATTATTCCCACTGCTCATCAGCACAGATGAACTTCAGTAAGAAGCACAGTACACACAGTGGAGGCCTGAGCCACTTACACAAATCTCCACCCACCTGTGCTTGGCAGGTGCCTTTTTATAAGTGCAAGTATACTCGAGAGTCAGAGCAGCAGCAGGACCCCTTCCCTAAAGATGGGCAAAACCCCTCCAAACCCACCAAGTCTACTAAATCTAAAGACCTCCAAAGATTCAGCTCTAGGGAAAAGAGGATCTAGCTTCTTTTAATAAGCAGACCAAAACACACCTAGTTAAAATTCCCCACATGCTGGACAAGGTCTCCCCACTGAGGCAAGGAGAAAGAGCAGAGCACTACCCTAGCCATAACAACAGTAGAGTGCACACAGCTGATACCAGAAACACTTCCTGGAGCATCAGGTGCTGGACACTATATAACTTATTAATATAGCTGTTACTCTCAGGAGCAGAAAACATAACATGCTTTCTTAACACACAAAAACAGAGACCTAGACAAAATGCCAAGACAGAACAATTCATCCCAAAAGGAAGAGCAAGAAGAGGTTACAGACAGAGATCTAATCAAAACAGATATAAGAAATATGCCTGAATCAGATTTTAAAGCAACAATTATAAGGATACCAGCTTGGCTTGAGAAAAGCATGTAAGACACCAGGGAATTCCTTAATGCAGAGATAAAATACTGAAAACTAGTCAGGCCCATATTAAAAAAAAAAAAAATCTATAACCAAGTTGCAAAACTGACTCGATGTAATAACCACAAGAATGGAAGAAACAGAGGAACAAATAAGTGATACAGAAGATAAAATTATGGAAAATAATGAAGCTCAAAGAAGAGGGGAAGAAAAATATTACATCATGAATGTAGACTTAGAGAATTCAGTGACTTCATAAACCATAATAACATTTGTATCACAGGAGTCCCAGAATTGGAAGAGAGGGAAAAGGGGGCAGAAAGATTATTTTTTTAAACAAATCATACCTGAAAACTTCCCTAATTTGGGGAAAGAAACAGATAACCAGATCAAGAAGGCACAAAGAAGTCCCATCAAAATCAACAAAAGCAGGCCAACATCAAGACATATCATAGTAAAAATTGCAAAATATAGTGATAAGGAAAGAATCCTGAAAGGTTCAAGGGAAAAGAAATCCCTAACATACAAGGGAAGATAAATAAAGTTAGCAAAAGTTCTCTCTACAGAAACTTGGCAGGTCAGAAGAATGTGGCATGATATATCCAATGTGTTGAATAGGGAGAATATGCAGTCAGAAATACTTTACCCAGGAAGGCTGCCATTTAGAATAGGAGGAGAGATAAAGAATTTCTCAGACAAACAAAAGCTAAAGAGTTTGTGATCACTAAGCCAGTCCTGAAAGAAATATTAAAGGAGACTCTGAGTGGAAAAAGAACAAATAAAACAGAACAAATAAACAAACAAAAAGCAACAAAGACTAGAAAGGAACAGAGAAAATATTCAGAAACAATGACTTACCAGGTAATACAATGGTACTAAATTCACATTTTTCAATCATCACTCTGAATGTAAATGGACTACATACTCCAATCAAAAGACACAGGTTATCAGGATGGATTAAAAAAGAGACTCATCTATATGCTGCCTACAAGAGACTCATTTTAGACTTAAAGACACCTGCAGATTGAAAGTGAGGGGTAGAGAAACATTTATCATGCTAATGGACATCAAAGGGAGATAGAGTAGCAATATTTATATCAGACAAACCAGATTTTAAACCAAAGACTGTAAGAAGAGATGAAGAAGGACACTATATCATAATAAAGGGGACTATCCAACAAGAAGATCTAACAATTATAAATATGTATGCTTCTAACTTGGGAGCACCAGAATATATAAATCAATTAATAACAAACATAAAGGAACCTATTGGTAATAATACAATAATAGTAGGGGACTTAAATGCCCCACATATAGCAATAGAGAGATCATCTGAGCAGAAAATCAACAATGAAACATGGCTTTGAATGATACACAGGACCAGGTGAACTTAACAGATAATATTCAGAACATTGCATCCTAAAGCAACAGAATACACCTTCTTTGCAAGTGCACATGGAACATTCTCCAGAAGAATAGATCACAAACTGGGACATAAATCAGACCTCAATGAGTGAGTACACATGTGAGCTCATAATAAGCATATTTTTAGACCACAATGCTATGAAACTAAAAGTCAATCATAAGAAAAAATTTGGAAAGACCACAAATACATGGAGGTTAAAGATCATCCTACTAAAGGATGAATGGGTAAACTAGGAAATCAAAGAAGAAATTTTTTTAAAAATACAGAAACAAATAAAAATGAAAGCATGACAGTCCAAAACCTTTGTTATGCAGCAAAAGTGGTCCCAAGAGGGAAGTATTTAACAATATAGGACTATCTCAAGAAGCAAGAAAATTCGCAAATACACAACCTAACCTTAAAGGAGCTAGAAAAGAAACAGCAAATAAAGCCTAATGTCAGCAAAAGAAAGGTAAAAATAAGGATTTGAATAGAAATAAATGATATAGAAACAAACAAAAACCCCAGTGGAATACATCAATGAAACTAGGAACAATTTCTTTGAAAGTATTAATAAAATTGACAGATGCCTAAGCAGACTTATCAAAATGAAAATAGAAAGGACCCAAATAAATAAAATAATGAAGGGAAGAGGAGAGATCACAATCAACACCACAGAAATACAAACAATTGTAAGAGAATATTATGAAACATTATATGCTAAAGAATTGGGCAATCTGGAAGAAATGGATAAATTCCTAGAATCATATAAGCCACCAAAACTGAAGCAGGAAGAGATAGAAAATTTGAACAGACTGATAACAAGCAAAGAAATTGAACAAGTAATCAAAAATCTCTCAACATATAAAAGCCCAGGGCCAGATGATTTCCTAAGGGAATTTTACCAAACATTTAAAGAGTTAATACTTATTCTTTTCAAAATATTCTAAAAAATAGGAATGGAAGGAAAACTTCCAAACTCATTCTACAGAGCCCACATTGTATTCCAAACCATTCCGCTTTGATTCCAAAACCAGACAAAGACCTCATTAAAAAGGAAACTTAAAGGCCAATATCCTTGATGAACATGGTTGCAAAAATTCTCAACAAGATACTAGTAAATTGAATTCAACAATACATTAAAAATAATTACTCACCATGATCAAGTGGGATTTATTCCTGGGCTGCAAGTGTGGTTCAATGTTAATAAATCAATCAACGTGATATTCCACACTGATAAAAGAAAAGATAGGAGACATATGATCTCAATAGATGCATAAAATGGATTTCACAAAGTACAGCATCCATTCTTGATAAAAGCCCTCAACAAAGTAGGTCTAGAGAGTTCATGCCTCACATCATAAAGCCCATATATGAAAGACTGACAGATAATATCACCCTCAATGGGAAAAGCTTTGGTTAGGAACAAGACAGGGATGTCCACCCTTACCATTCCTATTTAACATAGAACTGGAAGTCCTAATCACAGCAATCAGACAACAAAAATAACATATGCATCAAAATTGCCAAGGAAGAAATCAAACTAGTGCTAATATCTGACAACATGATACTTTATGTAGATTACCTGAAAAACTCTACCAAAAATTGCTAGAACTGATATATGAAAATTGAAAAAGTCATAGGATACAAAACCAACACACATAAGTCTGTTACATTTCAATACACCAATCATGAAGCAGGGGAAAGAGAAATCAAGGACTTGATCCCATTTACAATTGCACCAAAACCCATAAGATAACTATTAATAAACGTAACCAAAGAGGCAAAATATCTGCACTCTGAAAATAGAACACTTACAAAAGAAATTGAAGAGGAAACAAAGAAATGGAAATGCATTCCATGCTCATGGATTGGAAGAACAAATATTGTTAAAATGTCTATACTATCCAAAACAAGCTACACATTTAAGGCAATTCCTACCAAAATACCACCAGCATTTTTCAAAGAGCTAGAACAAACTATCCTAAAATGTGTATGGAACCACAAAAGATCTTGATTAGCCAAAGCAGTCTTGAAATGAAAAAGCAAAGATGGGGGCGCCTGGGTGGCTCAGCGGGTTAAAGCCTCTGCCTTCAGCTCAGGTCATGGTCCCAGGGTCCTGGGATCGAGCCCCGCATCGGGCTCTCTGCTTGGCTGGGAGCCTGCTTCCTCCTCTCTCTCTCTCTGCCTGCCTCTCTGCCTACTTGTAATCTCTATCTGTCAAATAAATAAATCTTTAAAAAAAAAAAAAAAAAAAAAGCAAAGATGTAGGCATCACAATTCTGGACTGTAGGTATATTACAAAGCTGTAGTCATCAAGACGGTGTGGCACTGGCATAAAAACAGACACATAGATCAGGAACAGAATTGATAACTCAGAAATGTACCCACAACTATAAGATCAACTAATCTTTGACAATGTAGGAAAGAATATACAATGGAAAAAAGACAGTATCTGTAACAAATCATGTTGGGAAAACTGGACAGCAGCATGCAGAAGAATGAAACTGGACCACTTTCTTACACCACACACAAAAATGAATTCAAAATGGATAAAAGACCTAAATGTAAAACAGGAAACTATCCAAATCCTAGAGGAGTACACAGGCAGCAACCTCATTGATCTCAGTCATAACAACCTCTTACTAGACACATCTCTGGAGGCAAGAGAAACAGAAGTAAAAATGAACTATTGGGACTTCATCAAGGTAAAAATCTTCTGCATAGAGAAAGAAACAATCAATAAAATTAAAGGCAATCTACAAAATGGGAGAAGATATTAACAAATGACATATTTGATAAAATTTTAGTATCTAAAATCTATAAAGAACTTATTCAAACTCAACCTCCGCCAAAAAAAATCCAGGTAAGAAATGGGCAGAACACATGAATAAACATTTTTTCAAAGAATACATCCAGGTGGCTAACAAACACATAAAAAGATGCTAAAAATCACTCAACATCAGGGAAATACAAATCAAAATCACAATGAGATACACCTCACATGTGTCAGAATGGTTAACATTAACAACACAGGAAACAACAGATATTGACAAGGATGCAGAGAAAGGCGGGGGGCACTCTTACACTGTTGGTGGGAATGCAGACCGGTGCAGCAACTTTGGAAAGCAGTATGAAGGTTTCTCAAAAACTTAAAAGTAGAACTACCCTAGATCCAGCAATTGCACTATTAGGTATTTACTCAAAAGATACAAAAATATAGACCTGAAGGAACACATGTACCCTGATGTTTATAGCAGCATTATCAACAATAGCCAAATTATGGAAAGAACCCAAATGTCTATCAACTGAAGAATAAATGAAGAAAATGTGGCATATAAGTATATATAATGGAATATTACTCAACCATAAAAAGGATGATATCTTGCCATTTGCAATAGCATGGAGGGAGCTAGAGTATATTACATTAAGCAAAACAAGTCTGTCAGAGAAAGACAAATGCCATATGTTTTCAGTCATATGTGGAATTTAAGAAAGAAAACAGATGAATGTAGGGAAAGGGGGAGAGGTGGGGTAGACACCATAAGAGACTCTTAACTGTAGAGAACAAATTGAGAGTTGATGGAGGAGGTGCGTAAGAGATAGGCTAAATGGGTGGTGGGATTAAAGAGGGAATTTGTTGTGATGAGCACTGGGTGTTATATGTAAGCAAAGAATCACTAAATTCTGCTCCTGAAACCAATATTATAACCATATGTTAATAAGAGTTTCCATAAAAACTTGAAACAAAAAAGAAAATATATAGAAAGCCACCTAATCTATGGTATTTTTGTTAAGGTGGTCTGAGTTGAATAAGACAAATGATTTCTTCCCTCAATAAATAATGCAATGATTAATCAAACTTGTGTAACTATGTTATGCTTAAAAACTAAGATAGAGGAGGGCACAGCATAAAGCTTTTCTGGTATGAAAGGCTTGATCAAGAATACTTAGAAGAGATGGAAGAAGACATCTCAAAAGTATGTTGTAGATCGTGTCATAGAAGATTTGGTGGAATGTTTTAAGACTGAAGGACATGTGACTAAAGGAGAAAGACAAAATATATCTCCAAGAATTCAGAAAGGTCTAATGTGGAATAAAGAAGAGGTTGATTTCAAATCATGCTCAAGTGCTAAACTAAGAACAATAAGTGGAAATTCCTGGAAGGGTATTTCAGTTTCATAATCAAGTTGTAGTGGAAGCTACTGCTTGTATGAAAATTAAGTGGTTACTGAAAATAGCGTTTTGAAGGAAGTATTCCTGTCTCAGAAAGGAAAGTAGGGATGCAGTGATTCTAAGTTCTCTTCAAACTCTGATTTATAAAATTAAATTTCGGGATTTCACATTTTGGTTTTAAGCATGGTATTAGACATGTTATATTTTATAGAATGAGCACCTATAAATCATGGATTGTGATGTTAAACTAACAACTAAAATCCATTTCATGTTTCTTTCTTTTAATGAAACAATTAGATTATATAAGAGTTGGAGTGTGTGTGTGTGTTTAAGCACATTGTTGTTTTATGTAAACACATTTGGGATATAGTTTGTTGATAGACTATAAAAAGATCAAAGGAAATTCATCCTCACCTTGAAAAAAGTGCATGCTTCTTTTTTCTGGAAAGTTTAGGTTTATTTTCCTACCTCTATTATTTAACTACTGTTTAAAACATGGCCTTTATATTATTAGTTATTACTTATTAACTCATGGCCTATTGTCAATTATTACAATATGGGACATATTGCACTATTGCATGTTTTGTATAGGTGAGAACTTCACAAAAGTAATTAACCAAGTACATTGAAAGTAATAATCAATGTTAACAAGTTACATAGATAAAATCATTTTCATAAACAAAATGCCCTAATTAGTCTGAATTCTTTCTTGGTGAAACATAAGAGCTCTAGATAATAACCTTTTCAATATCTTTAATTCACTGGAGCACCTCTAGTGATGATAATAGTCTCAGAAATCTGTCATATGCAACTACTCTCCTTGGGAGATTAACATTTTTAATGCTTTCTCTGTACTGACAATATTAAGCTTTTGGTAGCCATATTTTGGATGGTTGCCATTTAACTCTGTACTGCATGTAAACTTTGGTCAATGTGTTTTTGATAGCTCACTCATTCAAAAAATACAAACACATATTATATGAAATCTATACATTAAGGATATAGCAGTTCTCAAAACTAGAATTCCTTAATTTCATGAAACTTACATGACCATAAAGTTTATTTTTTCCTTTCTTTCTTTCTTTCTTCCTCTTTCTTTCTTTCTTCTTTTTTCTTTCTTCCTTCATTCCTTCCTTTTTGTTGTTGTTGTTGTTGTTATTTTTGTTTTAGAGAGAGAGTGGGGAGGAGGCACCGAGGAAGAAAGAGAGAGAATCTTGAGCAGGCTCCATGCCCGGTGTGGAGCCCTACACTGGGCTTGATCTCACAATTGGGAGATAATGACATGAGCCAAAATCAAAACTGTAAGATGAAGCCCCATATTAGATTAAATGTCAAAATACTTTTATCAAGTTGTTCAGGGACAGGAATTTTCTTCATTTAATATTTGAAGTTCTGCTAGCTGTCTTCATCATCAAAATAGTAGATCAGACATGGTAAGAAAAAAAAAACTTCTCTAAGTATTTAAGCAAAAATGAATTTAATACCAATATACAAGTTCTTACAGAATCAGTGACATAAAAGAGGCTGAGAATGAGTATTGATAGCTAGATAATAACCAGCACAATGTCCAAAAGATTAGATAGAGAGATAGATAGATAGATCGATCGATCTCAAAATTACATTACTAAATATTAGCATTAAAGAAGTTGATAATTGCTTACCTCCTCAAACTCCTTTCTAAGAGAATGTCTTTCTCACCAAAAACCTTACAACATTGATAGCATCATATGACTTAGATACTCCAGATATAGTTGGACCAGAGCTGGACATTTGGCCAAAGGTGAACCAATTTATAGACTGAATGAACTAATTATATTTGATTCATTCTTTCAGTAGTTTGAGTTAGGAGATATCATATCCTGAGTTATTTCATCAGGGAATATTCTTTGGGAACTACTGTGCTTGATAAATTGTCTCATATACTTCATGATCTCTGTTTGTTCATTTTGATCATTTTGTTTTATTCTGGACTTTTTCCCCCCGTCATGTTCTGAGACATGTATAACCTTACAGGATCCTTCTTCCCTTCCCTCCTCCTTCCCTGAACAAATTTAAATAGATTTCCCTTCTTTGAAACAAAATCGGTTCTGATTAATAAGATAAACCCTAAATTTGCATTTTTTTTGGATTATGTGTTTGACATTTACAAGTGATAAACTATCATTGGGTTTTTATAATTCAATATATTTCTACATAGATGTGAATTTACATATTTTAAGAAACTTTGCTCAAATTTGTTCAAAATGGCAGAGAAATTTTGACAATAAAACAAATTTTTGTTTGTATGAGACTAAGGTCTTCCTTTGATACATCTATCTGTATACATATATGTGTATCTATCTATCATTTATTGATCGAAACCCCAAAATATCTAGGTTCAATAGATAGAAGTTAATTCACTACTCATTTAAAAGAAGCAAGATGAAGGTTATTCTGGGCTGGTATAGTGGCACAAGGCCAGAGGTGCAGGCATCTTTTATCTTACTGCTTCTCCATCATCAGCACATGACGTCCACCTGATTCTTCTATAAGGCTACTTCAGCTTAGGCATCTCATCCACATTCCAGTAAGCAGGAAAAAGAGGAGCCAAAACAACATTGGGGAGATTTCCTGTAGGCTACCATACAGCATATTGATGTATCTCTCATTGGTCAGAACTTAATCACTGGACTATATATCCCACAACAGGGAACACCATGAAAAATAGTCTTGATTTTAAGCAACTAAAAACACTAATTTCTGAAAAAATGATAACTAATAAATATGTAAGGTGTCTCTGCTACACTTTACTTACATAAATCTTGAAAAATAAAATAATTTATAGACCTCCTACCCTGGATGAGTGGTTTTTGGTGGCCATGTTCAGAAAATACAGTTAGAGAGCTGGTAGAACAGCATACAGAGCTATTTTAGAGGGATCCCCCAAATGAGTAAATGATAAAAACACTTAGGCAAGAACTTGGGAACAGAAGGTCGAGTCATTCTACTTTTATCATTTATGTATTGAAATATTCTTCTTATGATGAAATCATAGACCTTTAAATTAGAATGTGTTGGATATAATCAACTTTAATTTTAATAGCCTCAGAAAATTAAGGTCAAAAATAAATACATGGTTTGTGTAAGAACAAAAATAGTAATGGCCAACATTTCTGGACTAATTACCACATACCAGGAAGGCCTTCACACATGTTATTGCATTTGGTCCTCACAACAACTCTAAGAGATTGATATTTGTGCTATCTCTTTTTAGAGATGAGGAAACTGATGAGCATAGAGGTTAATTACATTGTCCACGTTCACAGGGCCATGTGGATGCTGAGATAGGTCTTGAATCCTGCAATTCAAAGCCCTCATTCTTGACAAAAACATGCTTTCTCTCATTCGTTGGTACATGACAGCATCCTGGATTAAAGCTCAGAGATGATCATTTTAAAACTGGTTTCCTCTTCTACTGTCTAGGTGACCTCATCAGAACAGTTAGAGTTCTACCTGCTTGTCCTCCAGCCTTTCCTCCTACTTTCAGCATCACCATCTGGGAATTCCTAGGGTCATTCTTTTAACTTTTCAGGCTTTTCTCTGACTCTTGACCCCAAAGAGTACCTGTAAATAACTTTTCTGAAACCCTGGCTCTCATCTACATTTCTCTCTTCTGCAAACTTCATTGCTTGTGTTAAAAACAGAGTTATTTATGTTAAGCTTGACATCACCAAGCCAAAACTTAATTACAGTTTCATCTCTCCAAAATGGAATCTTAAACCAGTCAATCAGGAGTAGCTTGATCAGCCCAAGTTAAGTAATCTTCCTGAGAGACCCCTGCTATCCATAAAGGAAAGTAACCTTCCAATAACCAACTGACATTCTTTTGGCCAGCACACCTTTCTTATTCCCATTTCCTTCTGGTTATCAGAATTTTTCATTTTGGAGCTCCAGCTTCTTTCTATCTGGTAGGTTGGATGCTGCCAGCTGTTAATCAATTTTTATTCAAACTCTTAAAATTTTTAATATGCTTCTATTTATCTTTAAACACCTGTGAAACTCCATTTTCCCAAACTTTTTCCAACTTCTTGCTTTCAGATTTTCACTATTTTCCCAAACTTTTTTCAATTTCTTGCTTTCAGACTTTCACCACCATGCTTCTGCATCCCATCCTTATCCCCTTAGTAATTTGACTCCTGCTAATGTCATTGTCATCAATCCTTGCTCTTTTTTCAGCTTGATGTTAGAGACCTTGGACTTGCAGGTCTTTCAGTGCAACATGATTCTGTCCCACCAGGACCTTCACACTTGCTATTCCCTCTCATGAAATAATCTTTGCCTCTTCTTAGTCATCATTTAACTCCTACTTCTCCTTTAGATCTTGATGATCTATTCATCACTTCTAAGAGAAGTTATTCCTAATCTCCTGAGTTTGGTCATTTTCCCTCTTGTGCATTCTGCAGCATCCAAACTCCTTGCTACTTAAAGTGAATACTGTAAGGCCAGCCTGCAGCATTGACATTACTTGGAAATTTGCTGGAATTGAGAACCTCAGGCTTCTGCAGGATTTACAGAACCAAAATTTGCATCTTAATAAGATCCCCAGGTCATTCAGATGCACATTAAAGATAAGAAGCCCATCCTTTCAGAACCCCTCTCACAATTTTAAGGCAGGACTGGAATCCACTGTTTAATACAGAGTCCTGCAGTTATATACAGATGAGTTCCATGAGGGCAACCTGATCTGTCATTTTCACTGCTTTATTCACAGTTCCTGGTAGAGTGCATTACCCACAAACAAAACAAAACAAAACAAGCAAAAAACCTCAAAATAATTATTGAATGACCAACAGATTTTGCCTATTTTATATAGAGGAACACACTTATAAATCTAAATGACTAGAACCATCTAGCAAAGATGACCTATAGCTATAAAATTGCTTAAATTTGTCTTTTCTCCAAAGAATAAAATGCTGTAATTATTATAGCATCTTACACAGAGCATACGATTTTATGTTATATTCAATTCATGTAAAATGTAAATCTGAACTTTGACATGTATTAGTTTTAAGAGTTCACAAAAGTGGGGCGCCTGGGTGGCTCAGTGGGTTAAGCCGCTGTCTTTGGCTCAGGTCATGATCTCAGGGTCCTGTGATCAAGCCCTGCATCGGGATCTCTGCTCAGCAGGGAGCCTGCTTCCTCCTCTCGCTCTGCCTGCTTCTCTGCCTACTTGTGATCTCTCTCTCTCTCTCTGTCAAATAAATAAACAAAATCTTAAAAAAAAAAAAAAGAGTTCACAAAAGTGTCCAATGGCTATACTACCAAATGTCTGTACTCAAGAAATTAGTACTAGATGACACACAAAAAATAATGGATCTTTCACCATGTTTTGTTTGTTAGCTATTATGAGAACGTTGAAGTCAAAGTTTCTTTCTTTCTTTTTTGGACAATGAAAGGCAATGCTATTTTATTCTTTGTACCTCTGAAAATATATTTGTAGCGTAGGGTAGAAAAGGTTGGCCTGGAGTAGTGAATTAGTGAGGAAATAACGAGTTTTAAAAAAGTCTTCTCAGCCCTAGATTTCTTATTTCTTATTTCTGGTGGTAAGGACATCTCTCTTCCTCCAGGTACAGGGAAGTTATTTTCACATGGGAAATTTATTTCCTCTTTTCAGGGGGACAAAGAGTCAGAGTGTCCTTTTTGCAATGGCTGTTTTGCAAATAACTTAAATTCAAAATAGTCAATATGCCAAGCTGGCATTTTTTTGGGTGGCATATTTGCTGCTTTTCAATAAGACTGAGATTTTAATCTGTATTATGGTAGCTGAAATTTTACTAAAAACACTGTAAGGGAATAAAAGTTTATCTGTCCATCAATTATAATGGAAACTACTTCTTCTTAATTGCTACTACCACCATGAAGCATAAATTAAGCAATAACCATATCAGATACTGTTAGAAGCATATCTAGTGGACTAAAACAAGATGAATTTCTCCTCTAAGGTTTTTGTCGTTACTAAATCGAAGCCTCTTGAACAGTATGAAAGTTGGGGTTGGTATTTCTTGCGTGTTATCTCCAGCTGGGTGTGATATGGATTTTAAAATGTTCTGGGTCAGTGACAGTTAACTACCCAATCAACTTTGATGTAATAAGATACTGTCCTCGCAGTATGTCTTTGATTTTGTTTTTCTGAGCAAATCTTGGTGATTATCTCTCTTACCTTATACTTATGTTCAGAAGACTGGGTGATTCAGGGATTGAACTTGATTAGAATCCTGTCATTACCTGTTTGTATAAAAAGTCTTTCTCAATTTATAAAAGAAGTCTAGATAAGAAAAGTTCTCAGTTAAACCTATTTGGTAATTGAGAGTTTCTGACAAATGAGTCAAGAGCATTGCTCTCTCTCAAGCTTCCATAGGCCTCCCTCAGCTTACAGAGTTCTTGATTGAGCAATGATGGAATTCCTATTTTTCTCCCCAGAAAAAAACGAGAGGCCATGAGATGCCAAGCTTTTCAGGGTTATAGGTATTAAGCCTCTAGATAAGCACCTGTGATTTCAAGAGAAGTAAATGAAAAATTCTGGTCTCTCCTACTAGCTGGAAATTTTCCTTTTCTTTAAAAAGGGAATATACTTTGTCAGCATGTTTAAGTCATCTTTATGCAAAAGTTTGAATGGAATCATCACACAATATGCCTTCTGTTGTCATTTGTATCTCATACTTGTCAGAATAATGTGAAACATGCCTTACAAATCTCACAGGTCAGGGATTTCTGAGCCATTTCATATTTTGTGTTATTCGACTTTACATCATTTTCCTCTCATGGGCAGTCATCCTAATATATCAGCAAAGTATTATTTCCATCCATGTTTTTCTTGTCTGTTGCTTGAAACTTAATTTGCCTTGATAATCTCTACAAAAAACAAAATACTGGTGGGACTTATTTTAATAGATCTGCAGCATCAAGAAATAGACACAGAATAAAAATATATGTGATTACATCAAAGGTATGACTTCCTAATTTTAGCAAGCACACTTGGCGTCTTCTGTTCTGGGCCTTGTTTTGGTTAGTTGTTCTGCAATATGTTTCATCTTTATGGCTTAGAAACTAGAAAAATATGGCTATGCCAACCATCAGACAGACTAATTTCACTGAAGTGAAATGATTATTATCTTGTTTGACATGTGCTACTGTGCTGTAACAATGATTTCAATGATCTGCTGAAACTCAAGGTACATACAGAGCAGCAGAGCCCCAGCAAGTGTCCAACCAACATGGTGGGTGGCTTCAATCAGTTGAGCTCTAGTATTGAAACACTCCTTTAAAAACGACCTAAAATAAGATCTGCATTTTAGTAGAAAAAGAAAGCATTTATTCGTACAAATAGGACACCTAAAATGCATTGACTTTGGCGGCAATGCTGCACTCAGGTGTAATAAAATTGATGAGCCCATATAATAAAATTTATGGAACCAGAGTGAATTCAATTTATTCGAATATGCTCAGTTATGTTTTTGTTTATTCCCATAGCAGATGTTTAATTTACAAACCAGGCAATTACGACAGCTCTTCCAAACAAATAAGAGCAGATTAGTCAAACGTTCACATCAATTTTTATGTTTATCATTAGTTTTATGAGGTGTCATGAATATTCAGTGGTAAGAAAAACTATCATTATGGTACCTGGAAAACCTCAAAATGATATTTTGCGTCTCTAAATGCTATTTCCCCCTTTTGATAAACCTATTAATGTGTGTTGTCTCTTATTACGAGTTGGGTTTACGGGCTGCAGTGGAACAAGCACTCATTCTCCCTAGGGATCTGGCACAGTCTAATCAATGTGCTGATGGCATTTTTGTGGAAAGTGTGTGAAAATGTATAGGTGATCATATTTTGATTTTAACTATGCAGATAAAGACATCTCTGTATATTCTGGAAAATTACCATGCAGATTTATAAAATTTTAATTGTACTTAAAAATAGCTCATCATGCTTTTAAGTTTCATTTTCTTCCTCTTCTCTGAAATGCCTTTTGTTACACAAAGGGAAAGCCTTGCTTTTCCAGAAGCCAGACCTGGTGTGGCTCTTAATGTGAACATGTAGAAAGAAAGTCTTAACATGAAGCCATTTACAAGGGAGGTTCTCACACAACAGTTTTATTTTTCTCTCGGTGCTTAAACTGTCCAAATAAAAAAGCTGTGACTCCATTATGAATCAGTAAAACTCCATGGCATCATCCATAAACAAGGAAGAGATATGTCCAGTCTGGTTGTTTTTGAATGGATTGTACTTTGACAAGCTCTGTTCTAAAAGTAGTGAAATGTCCTCAATATTCTAACTGGATTCCCACAATGCATTTTTCCCAATCCATTGTAATGGCAGTTTTCCTGTCTTTAATCAGCATTCAGACTGAAAAGAAAATTAGGAGATCTATGTGTTGGACTAACTCTGGAGGACAGAGCTCTAAGAATAAATGAAACAAGATGGGATTGGGAGGAAGACAAACCATAAATGACTCTTAATCTCACAAAACAAACTGGGGGTTGCTGGGGGGAGGTGGGATTGGGAGAGGGAGAGAGGGCTATGGACATTGGGGAGGGGAGGCGAACCATAAGAGACTATGGACTCTGAAAAACAACCTGAGGGTTTTGAAGGGTCAGGGGTGGGAGGTTGGGGGAACAGGTGGTGGGTAATAGGGAGGGCACGTTTTGCATGGAGGACTGGGTGTTGTGCAAAAACAATGAATACTGTTATGCTGAAAAAAATAAATAAAATGGGAAAAAAAAAAAGAATAAAAAAATATTTTCAATGTAAGTGGTACCAAACACTCAAACAGAACTTGGTTTTATTGTTAAAGATGCTTTGAACTGAACTCTAATATATATTTTCAGTATTCCTTTTGTTGTTGTTCTTACTAATGTACTTTTCCTGACAAAAACCAAAACATTATCTGCTTCTTCATCTGCTTTTTTTTATCTGCTTTTTTGTTATTAGTTATAATTATTCACAGTAGACATCTATCTGCTTTTTTGTTATTAATTATAATTATTCACAGTAGAAATCTCCCAAGAGTGTTAACTTTAAAAAAAGTTATATATTAGCTATGTTATATAATTATATTAAAAATTATATGTATAAATTTTTATATATAAAGTATATATCTAACTATATATATATAACTTTTTCAAAGTTAACACACATATATGACATATATGTTATAATGATACATAATTAATGTATCATGTTCCACATTTGATAATTATATGTTTTAAAATTGAACGTAGGCCATGTCGGAATATCACTTAGTGTACAGTCACCTCTTGGATTCTTACTGAAATTTCTAAAAGAATAAATCATTTCATATTAAAAAATGAGTCTCAGTTTGGGTTTCATGTTCCCAGTGATGTCTATTTGCAAGGTGATTTTTGACTTAAATACACATACATATTCTTGATACGGCTTATTTTAGCTGGATTATTCCATTTCTATCAACAGGGAGGGGGACAATAGACTAAAAGTTTAACCAAATTTTTTTTTTAATTTTGCTTTTTAGGTCCACTAATAACAATGGTATAAGGGAGTAATAGGAATGAGGATTTGTCAGGCGCAAAAGACGCACAGGCCTTCCACAAGAAAACACACAGAAACAGCTCACAGCTCTAGGTGTACTGTTCCGTAAAGGCAATGCCACTCTAAGGAAGTAATGAAAACCTCTTAGGAAGAAGCTAAAATATACAGGCATGTAGAAAAGGCCACTGAAAAATAATTGCACAAGAGTACATTGCTACCCAGTATTCTTTTGGGAATCCAGGAGATGCAAAAAATGGTATGCTCCTTGTTCTCAGACTATAAAGTTCTTAAAAAGGATGAATAAACAGTGGGCTTTGTTTTACTCTTAACTGGAACACATCCTTTCAAATCTGGCTGGCAGGATTATCTGGTGATCTACAGCAGTTGGTTACAAAGAACATGATGGTCTCTGTAAGTGATAGGATGAGATTCTTCGCAAAATGCAAACCAAGCAGTCCACATTTACAGTTGCTGTACTAATAATTTACCGTAACTATGTCTTGTCTTTTGCTTTATGAATACATTTCATAGTTTGCCTCTAAATACTTTGGACCTTTATATTTCATTTCATCATTGTTCTGCAGTGGCAAGCATAAATATTTCTATTCTACAAGACAAAAACTTTTGACTGCCATAAAAAATACAAAGCAAAATTCCACATTTTTAAGGGTTTTCTAATAACTGTGAGTCAAAATTAATAACTGCACTTCAAAGACTGTCAATTTAGACTAACAACACTAAAGGTCTTGTAGATAAAGTTTGGGAAATTTGTTCTTTTAATGCATTGAGCACAATTTCCAACTTACTTGTATTTCCAATTATTTGATTTATGGTTGTTTCAATCCATTAAAATTATCTAGGTGGAATTAATTTCCTTCTTCTAATACAGTAAATGTTTATAAATAAAATAATGCAAATATAAAAGAATAAGTATATATAAAAACTTTAGAATATTCGTGAATATCAATATTTTTGTGCTTTGCCAAATATTGAAGTGTTTTCTGTGAAGCAGTTGTTTTTCAATAAAGTAATATTTTTAGTTTATCATCTTATATATATTTCATAAGAAAAATACTTATATTACATCTTTTTATTTTAATAACGTACAATTCTATTTGTTAATATATTTCAAAATCAAATCAGATTTACTTTTCTTTTTTATTGAAGTATAATTAACATTCAGTATTATATTAGTTTCAGGTGTATGGTATAATTATTCAACAATTCTATACATTACTTAGTGCTCATCAAGATAAGTGTACCCTTAACATCCTTTATCTATTTCACGTATCGCCCCACCCACCGCCCCTCTGGAGCAACCACCAGTTTGCTCTCTGTATTTAGAAGTCTGTTTTTCTCTTTGTTCCTTAAATTCCACATATGAATGAAATTATACAGTATTTGTCTTTCTCTGACTGACTTATTTCACTTAGCAATATATTCTTTAGGTCCATCCATGTTGTTGCAAATAGCAAGATTTCTTTCTTTTTTTATGGCTGAAAAAAAAATATATATAGTGTATATATAATTATATATATGTAATATATATATCACATCTTCTTTATCCATTCATCTATGGATAGATACTTGGGTTGCTTCCATATTTTGACTATTGTAAAAAATGCTGCAGTCAACATAGGGTTGCATATATCTTTATGAGTTAGTGTTTTTGTTTTCTTTGTATAAATACCTAGTAGTAGAATTACTGGATTATATGGTAATTTTACTTTTTAATTTTTTTGAAGAGCTTCCATACTGTTTTCCACAGTGGCTGTACCAGTTTGGATTTCCATCAGCAATGCATGAGGCTTCCTTTTTCTCCACAACCTCACCAACAATGTGATTCCTCATCTTTTTTATTTCAGTCATTCTGGCAGGTATGAGGTGATACCTCATTGTAGTTTTGATTTGCATTTCCTTGATGATCAATGATGTTGAGCATCTTTTCATGTCTCTGTTGGCCATCTGGATATCTTCTTTGGAAAAATGTCTATTCAGGTCCTCTGTCTATTTTTATTATTATTATTTTTTTGTGTGGGGCTGTGTAGGTTCTTTATATATTTTGGATATTAACCTCTTATCAAATAAAGCATATATGAATATCTTCTCCTATTTAGTAGGCTACCTTTTTTTGTTGTTGATGCTTTCTTTGCCATGGAAAAGCTCTTTGGACATAATTTCATTTTATTCATTCCTGAAAACAGACAACAGCAACCACTTAAAGATACAAGATAGTATTTCAGAAGGAACTCTGGACAGAAAATGTAGAATGCCAATCAATTTAAATAATTTCTCATTCCTTCATGCATTCATTTGTTCAGCATTGACTGAGTTGATACTTATTTAACTAATTATTTACTTCACACTTACTGTTTTCTAGTTAAGGGGATGGAAGTATAAATGTTCACCTTGCCTTCATTTGATGATATCAAAGTATAGTGTGAGAAATGGACTGACCATGTGAAAATTGGGGCACCACCTGTTTTGAGCCGTTTTTCATTAGATGTAGAGTAAAAGATGGATGTCTCTAAAACATATTTCAGATTTTACCTTCTTTAATTTGTCCACATTGGTTATTTTTCAAAGTTAAGTCAATAACATAATTAAATGTTATATTTAGTATTTATATAAATGTAAGACATATATGTTTAATCCACTTTGAATGTTATAAAATATATTTATAGCTCCTGCCTAATAATATCTTCAATGATCACTCTTAACTGATTTGAGGGTTTCTTTTTTAATTGAGATATAAGTAGCATCTAAGATTGTATGAAACTAATACTTGAAACTAAGGTGTACAACATAATGTTTCAGTGTTTGTATATGTTGTGTAACAAGAACCATAATAAGTCTAGTTAATATTCATAACCACACAAAGTTAAATATTTTTCTTGTGACGAAATCTTCTAAATTCTACTGTCTTAACAACTTTCAAATATACAATATGGTATTATTAACTATAACTATCATGACGCACATTATATGGACTTATTTATTTTGTAATTGGAAGTTTGTACCTTTTTTTAAAAATTTATTTTTTTTTCAGCATAACAGTATTTTTTCACAACACCCAGTGCTCCATGCAATACGTGCCCTCCCTATTACCCACCACCTGGTTCCCCCAACCTCCCACCCCTGCCCCTTCAAAACCCTCAGGTTGTTTTTCAGAGTCCATAGTCTCTTATGGTTCGCCCCCCCTTCCAATTTCCTTCAACTTCCTTCTCCTCTCCATCTCCCCGTGTCCTCCATGTTATTTGTTATGTTCCACAAATAAGTGAAACCATATGATACTTGACTCTCTCTGCTTGACTTATTTCACTCAGCATAATCACTTCCAGTCCCGTCCATGTTGCAACAAAAGTTGGGTATTCATCCTTTCTTTTCTTTTTTTTTTTTTTTAATAAACATATAACGTATTTTTATCCCCAGGGGTACAGGTCTGTGAATCACCAGGTTTACACAGGAAGCTTGTACCTTTTGAGCACCTTCACCTATTTTGCTCTCCCCTGACCATCCACCCCCGGCAACCACCAATCTCTTCTCTGTATCTATGAGTTTATTAAATGTCACAAATTAACAAATTTCCATTTTTAAATTATGAAAATTAAAATTGAAGAAAACCACACAAGGTTCAAAATGAGGTAATCAAAATGAGATGTTGCTCTTTACATATATTTGTGCTCAATTTCTGAATCCCTATAATGATATTTTGGACTACCTCTGCTTAATGGTAGGAAGTATTATGGTAAAATTTAAAAAAATACATAACATGTTTGCTGTCAACTATAGTTTTAAAGTATGAAATTGGTCTTTTTTTATTTTCATAATCTTTCAGCTTTTTATCTACCTTTATTAACCTTCTATGAATTAGTTTCCCAAGCTCTCTTATTTTTAACCCTCGCTCCAGTTTTATGTAAATAAATAATGCATGTATTTTTAAAATAATTATTTAAACTAGTTATTAAAGTTGCTGTCCTCAGGGTGCCTGGGTGGCTCAGTGGGTTAAATCCTCTGTCTTCGGCTCAGGTTCCTGGGATAGAGCCCCGTGTCAGGCTCAGCAGGAAGCATGCTTCCCTCTCTCTCTTTGCCTGCCTCTCTGCCTACTTGTGATCTCTGTCTGTCAAATTTTTTTTTTTGTAATAACCAAATTTTTATGAACTATTACTACAAAGAACTTCGGCAAGAAGGGAGACAAAGTTAAGTGATCTTTTAGTAAACATTTTTAGCGTAACAGTCTTTGCGACCAGTATTTTAAAAAAACAAGCTAATAAACTCCATTGCTCTGTGTTCAACTGGTGTACACTAAAAATAGGGTAATAAATGGAAATACATGTTCTTCTAGCATTTCCACAGGAAATGTTCATATTTCTATGACATTCTAAATCATTTAGCAGTTACATACACTACATTAACTAAAACACAGGTATTCCTTATTGCACATTTCAAAGTTTTTCTTTAAAAAAAAAAAGTTGCTTTCCTCAACTTGACTCTTTAAAGTCAAATGGCCACATGATAGTGAAGTTGTAAGGGGTTTCAGAGATCATCTGGAGTTGTTCTCTTCTAAAGTGTCACTGGTCGACGGCAATCTCATTCTTTCTGAAATAATTCAGGTGAAAAAGAATTCAGCCTTTTCACTGCTGGTCAGCTCTAATTGCTAGAAAATGTTTCTTTGGCTTTACTAAAGTCTGTTTTGGGGGAGAAAAAGACAATGAATCATATTCCCCTTCTTCCAAATATTAAAGTTAATGAGGGACATATTTTTGCAAACACTTAGCAATAGCAACAGGCAGTGAGAAGAGCTGTCTCTGAGACAGAATGCCATAGGAGCCCCAAGGATGGAGTGATGGCCCCACAGGTCTTCTACCTGAGGGCAGGAGAAGTCCCCTGGGTAAGGTATCATACCATCAAGACCTCAAAGAGAATAAGCAGAATTTAGAAAAGTCATATTTAAGGGAAAATTTTCTAGTTACAGGGAATGAAGGAATTAAGGCTTAAAGGGAGCAAATAAAGTGTTTTCTAAAAGATAATGAATGAATGGCCTTATGTGAGTCAGGGGAGCAGCAGAACACATGTGAAGGAAAATTATATTAGAAAGGTAGATTTATGTCAGGTCATAGATAATCATAAATCCTCACTAGTAATTCTTGATTCTTATCTTTTCCTTCTTCTCTCCCTCCCTTCCACCACAACCTGTGGTCCCCAAATTCCAAGATAGTATACTCTCAAAGACAGTGACATTCAAGCTTTTTAACTGTATACCTTTATCAACCTAATCATCTTAATCAACTAAAAAATTGTATGACAGAATATACTCTACTTAGACATTTTACACATGTGTTATGTGACAAGGATCCACCACTTACTAACTTGAATTAGTTATTTAACCTCTTGGAGTAACAATATTCTCCCACTAAAATGGGTTAGGATAAAAACACTAACCTTATAGGGTTATTGGGTAGATGGACACACACACACACACACACACACACACACACACACACACACACAACTGAACTGTGACTGGCAATGTTAAATACTACTTAAGCTTTACCTAGTAGTAGTAGTATTGCTCGAATTACTTCAATTACTTGAATAGTAGTAGTATTACTTGGATTAACTATCTTTAAATTTGTGAAACAAAATCTTACATAAAAAGCTAAAAGACAATAGGTTTAAAACAAAACAAAAATAAATAACTTCCTACTACTCTAGAAACTATCAAAGTCATTAAAGATTTTGAGTAGAAGAATAATATTCTCTTCCCTGGTTTTCCTTTGAGACGAAAGAACATCCCATCTCTAAGACTTGTAATTTACAGCATAAGATTGACTGGCAATGTTACTTACCAGCCCAAGTAGATTTTAGTAGTTTTTAAACCTAAAGAAACAGTATTGAACATGTTCTATCTGATTTCCCAATAATCTGAGTCAGTTTTCTACTAAGTCAGCTAAAAAAAAAAAATGGATTACTTTATGAATTGTTCTGTGTAGTGGACATACTCTGTTTTGTTATTTGCTGTGAGCTGAAAAGACTAACTCATGGAATTGGCTTGCTTATGGGAATTAATTTGCTTTATGTAGAGAAATACCCCTAATATCAAAGAAATACATATAGGCAAATGTAAAATAAATTAAGTTGCAATAATATAATGAGAACTATATTTGTTGCACATCTCAACTCAGTCTAATTCTAAATCCTAACTACACCCCTCGAAGTATAATTCTTAGAGCAAGTTAGTGTTTGCATTTGTTCCTACATGGTAACACAGGGATGGGAACCTACCTTTCTCATAGTGTTGTTTGAGGATTATTTGGGGGCGATCCATGCGAACTGCCATTATTTCAGGTGATCCTTGCAAAGTGCTAACAACAGTAACTAGCATATGTTGACCATTATTTTATTATTATGTAGTTAAAACTATACTGATATAATGTAAGCACTTGTCATTTCGAAATTTACTTTAGTTGTTACAAAGGTGATTTTAATAATTTGGTTATGGGTAATATGCAGAGAAATATAGAGAAACATTTAACAAACATACAGCATAATTACTCAGTGACAAAAGACTGATGACAGGTACTCCTAAACCAACTCAGACCCTGCAGCTTTTGCAGGACACTTTCATTCTGTGTTTATTCTTTTATTCAATGAACACTATCAATTTATAATTGTAGAATATTTTTCTAGATTATTAAATACCATCTAAACAGCAAGTCACAATTTAAGGTATTGTAAGTATTCTAAAAATTTAAACTTAATCCCCATATCAGATTTCTGAGATATGTTCAATAGTTTAACTTATTTTACAGATGAAGAAACTGAGACACAGAATAGTGAAATGAGTTCCTGTAGGTCACAGAGCTAGTGTATGGCAGAATTGAAATTGCATTCCCAGCAACTTGGCTTCAAAGCCTGAACTCACAATCATCATGTTACATTGCCTTGAGTGATGGGAATGAGAAAATACATGTGTATGTTTCTTCTTAGACTTATATCCTATAGTAAGCATTTGATGATTGATCAATCTCTTGTTGCCTTAGTTCTGATTATTGATTTGTTTGTTTTGATGAAGTATCTTAATAGACAGGCATAGGAAAAACAAACAAACAAAAAATAGAGGTTGTGAAACCTCTGTAAAATTGTTATAATAGTTATTTATCTAGTGGAGAAGCTGGGGAAATATCTAGCACCCTAGCAAAATAATACAAATTGCTTCTATACACTAACAATTCAGGTATATTATACAACAGAATTTCTCCACCGTGTTTCCCTGGGCACCAGAAGGGTCACACTTACTGGGAAGGTCTTTACCACTGTTCCTTAATTCCTAAAGTAAAAAGAGGATAAAATAAACACTCTTCAATTATTACTAGGAACTAAATTTTAAATTTCAAAATGCACTCTTTACGATGTATTTAATGTGTTTCGCTTTTAGTCTAAAGTGGAAATTTTGGCTAATTTTTCCACATATTAAATCTACCCCTGATTTGCTCTTCTGTAGCAAAGTTATTATTATTATTTTTTTTAAATCTGTGAACAGTCTGAGAGAATTTATTATTCATGCATTTATAGACTGTTCTTCAAATAAGAGACCTTGGTAC
Organism: Meles meles; assembly: GCF_922984935.1. NCBI lineage: Eukaryota > Metazoa > Chordata > Mammalia > Carnivora > Mustelidae > Meles > Meles meles. Next base: position 18,304,898 of record NC_060070.1, read on the forward strand.
TCTGGGAAGTAGAGTAACTTGTAAAGAAATGTATATATTTGGCTTGTCTGCTGGTTTCTACAAGGTCATTCCCTCTCTAACACGACAGTACAATTCTTACTGCTAGTTACGTATTTCTTCACTACCTCAAATTAATCATTATAGAACATTATTTCCACATTAGTAACAACCTTGTGCCATGGAAGTCCTTTATATAGGATACCAAAATTATTGAAACTTCTTAATTAAAAGATCTGTAGCATATTAATTATTATTATTATAGCAGCAACTAGAAATTCACAATGGAATCTTGGTGTGAGAGGTTTTCTTAAGATTTCAGTTGTAGCCAAAAACAAATCCAATTCCTTGCATGACAGTACTTCTGAGTGCATTTCCTACATCCTCGCTGATTCTTTCCCTTCCCAAAGCTGGGGTTGGGAAGGCAGCCATAGTCAGGCAATTTCTAGGTAAGGCTCTAAAGCACCTACAACTCCAATCCTGAAAGGGATGGCAAGATTAAATAAAGTCTAGATACAAACCTAAGACAAATATGCCAAAGGATGAGTGAGAGAGGGGAAGCCCACAGAGAATGCAAATATTAAAAATGGAAAGAGTGAGCAATAAAGAGTAGCCCAGCAGATGTCTGGATATCCATGAGAGCCTTCTCTGTGGGAGAGCACATACTCTTGAGGATTCATTACATTCCTGGAAGCGAGTAGTTACACTAGAGACACCATCCTCACCAGGAGTAAAGACTTGGAAAAGATAGAAGAGAATGGATTGTGCTTGAATATTTCCTTCCTTCTTATGAAAATGAGGGGAGAATCTAAATTTGATTCTCGTACTTCTCAATGTATTGTAGAAACCTAGGGATCAGAATGGCATTGAAAGTATAGATTGCTCTAGGCAGTATAGACATTTTAACAATGTTTATTCTTCCAATCCAAGAGCATGGAACAGTCTTCCATCTTTTTGTGTCTTCTTCAATTTCTTTCAAGAGTGTTCTGTAGTTCCTCGAGTACAGGTCCTTTACCTCTTTGGTTAGGTTTATTCCCAGGTATCTTATGGTTCTTGGTGCTATAGTAAATGGAATCGATTCTCTAATTTCCCTTTCTGTATTTTCATTGTTAGTGTATAAGAAAGCCACTGATTTCTGTACATTGACTTTGTATCCTGCCACGTTACTGAATTTGCTGTATGAGTTCTAGTAGTTTGGGGGTGGAGTCTTTGGGCTTTTCCATATAAAGAATCATGTCATCTGCGAAGAGAGAGAGTTTGACTTCTTCCTTGCCAATTTGGATACCTTTTATTTCTCTTTGTTGTCCGATTGCCATTGCTAGAACTTCTAATACTATGTTGAACAAGAGTGGTGAGAGTGGGCATCCTTGTCGTGTTCCTGATCTCAACGGGAAGGCTGCAAGCTTTTTCCCATTGAGGATGATATTTGCTGTGGGTCTTTCATAGATAGATTTTATGAAGTTCAGGAATGAATCAAAATTCCACCGGTATTTTTCAAAGAGCTGGAGCAAATAATCTTAAAATTTGTATGGAATCAGAAGAGACCCCGAATTGCTAAGGAAATGTTGAAAAGCAAAAACAAAACTGGCGGCATCACGTTACCCGATTTCAAGCTTTACTACAAAGCTGTGATCACCAAGACAGTGTGGTACTGGCATAAAAACAGACACATAGACCAGTGCAACAGAGTGGAGAGCCCAGATATGGACCCTCAACTCTATGGTGAAATAATCTTCGACAAAACAGGAAAAAATACTCAATGGAAAAAAGACAGTCTCTTCAATAAATGGTGCTGGGAAAACTGGACAGTGATATGTAGAAGAATGAAACTCGACCATTCTCTTACACTGTACACAAAGATAAACTCAAAATGGATAAAAAACCTCAATGTGAGACAGGAATCTATCAGAATCCTAGAGGAGAACATAGGCAGTAACCTCTTCGATATCAGCCACAGCAACTTCTTTCAAGATATGTCTCCAAAGGCCAAGGAAACAAAAGCAAAAATGAACTTTTGGGACTTCATCAAGATCAAAAGCTTCTGCACAGCAAAGGAAACAGTCAACAAAACAAAGAGGCAACCCACGGAATGGGAGAAGATATTTGCAAATGACAGTATAGACAAAAGGTTGATATCCAGGATTTATAAAGAACTCAAACTCAACACACACAAAACAGATAATCATATCAAAAAATGGGCAGAAGATATGAACAGACACTTCTCCAACGAAGACATACAAATGGCTATCAGACACATGAAAAAATGTTCATCATCACTAGCCATCAGGGAGATTCAAATTAAAACCACATTGAGATACCACCTGACACCAGTTAGAATGGCCAAAATTAGCAAGACAGGAAACAACGTGTGTTGGAGAGGATGTGGAGAAAGGGGAACCCTCTTCCACTGTTGGTGGGAATGCAAGTTAGTGCAGCCACTTTGGAGAACAGTGTGGAGATTCCTCAAGAAATTAAGAATAGAGCTTCCCTATGACCCTGCAATTGCACTGCTGGGTATTTACCCCAAAGATACAGATGTAGTGAAAAGAAGGGCCATCTGTACCCCAATGTTTATTGCAGCAATGGCTATGGTCGCCAAACTGTGGAAAGAACCAAGATGCCCTTCAGCAGATGAATGGATAAGGAAGATGTGGTCCATATACACAATGGAGTATTATGCCTCCATCAGAAAGGATGAATACCCAACTTTTGTAGCAACATGGACGGGACTGGAAGAGATTATGCTGAGCGAAATAAGTCAAGCAGAGAGAGTCAAGTATCATATGGTCTCACTTATTTGTGGAGCATAACAAATAACATGGAGGACATGGGGAGATGGAGAGGAGAGGGAGTTGAGGGAAACTGGAAGGGGAGATGAACCATGAGAGACTATGGACTCTGAAAAACAACCAGAGGGTTTTGAAGGGGCAGGGGGGTGGGAGGTTGAGGAACCAGGTGGTGGGTAATAGGGAGGGCACGTACTGCATGGAGCACTGGGTGTGATGCCAAAACAATGAACGCTGTTATGCTGTAAATAAACAAATAAAAAAATAATATATGAAAAAAAAAAAAGAAACCTAGGGATCAGAAGGAGAGAAAACTATACAGGTGTTAGCTGGGGTGAAATTGTCCATATCCCTTGGGTTTTTTTCAACACAGTAGACCAAGTGACTGAACATTATAGGCATGAGGGTGTGCCCCACAGGCATGTTGCCTGCTTACTACTTTTTCTTGAATACCAGTGTGCACCATAAAATTTGACACAATTTTATTCTCTCTTGTATTTTTTATGTTTTTCAGATATTAACAATAAGTGAAAATAATGCTGTTTACTTATTATGGTAGACAGCTGGTGAATATTTTAAGCACAATATCATATTTAGTAAAAGAAATCTCATTATTCAAAAAAGTAAAAAAAAAATGTGAGATTGTGTTCAAAATCAATTCTGCCCAGCCACTGAGGCTTTGCCAGAACTCCTGTCATAATCATTTTTTCCCAAGATTGAAATTTCCTTAAAAATATAGATCATGCCTTTTACTGCATGATCTCATCAAGATGAGGACATCAGGGGCTATTTATTAATAACATTTAATCCTTAAATATGTTAAGTTAACATGATCAAATTTCCCAACATTAAATACTTGAACATACAACATGCATTTTTACATCAGGACACAAAACGATTTATTTTTGGTTGCTCTCCTACAAGAATCCATCTCCACGTGTCTGGAATTATTCAGATAAGGTTTTGATAAAAGACAAACGGAAGACCAAAATTTTTCAGAAGGAATCACCTTATATAAAAACCTTGTAGTTTCTGTGAAATCCACTGCCTTCCAAACATTATTGTTATTAAAGCAGTGTTAATTCATGGTCTTCTTCGAATCTACATGTTGTCAGTATACCTCCAGACCTAATGTCCTCCTGAAAATGAACTGTCAATCCGCAAGCAGTCTGGAGCGTTTCACCTGATGACCACAGAGAGCCAGCGGCTTCCTTTCTTCAATATCTGATGCGTTTGTTTTCTGTTCAGCTCTCCTGTGGACAAACTCACGAACAGATGCCCTAGTCCTGATATACTATCTACTTGATGCGTTCTTGTGTCCTGTCCCTGTGTTGTGTGCTACTTACTGATGAAGTGTCTTCTCTCCCAGGTCTCTCTTAGGTATTGATTCTCCTTTGCTCTCATGCTCTATTTGGCCAGCTGTCATGGACTTTATTTAAGTGTACCATGTGAGGCATAGCGATTATATTATACCCAGATGAATCATTTAATTCTAGTATTCTTGAAACTTAATTGCATATAACTACTGTACTTGGCATTTTTATTTGGATATGATTCTTTTTTGAACATTGGCTAAGAAAGAAGAGTTTACCTTTCTATGAGATTTACCTTTCTTCTCCAAGAGAAGTGCTGAAATTATTTATAATATAGATTTTCTGCAATTTTGCATAAATCCTTTGAGAATTACATTTCTCATAGATCTTCTTTCTGCCTATAATTCCAAATACAGTTGACACAGAATTTATATTTGTGCTGAAAATGTTGATTTCAAACCTCACTTTCTTTCCTGGGAATACTGAGGTGACTATTAGCAAAATTTAATGTCCCTCACCAATTCAGATCATCGATACAGAACAACATTCATTAGACAAAATATAAAACAAAACTTGGGTTTAGTATTTTATACGCATTATCTTATTTAATATTAACAATACTTTGGTAGGGTAGACTCACTTCCATTTTATGATGATAAAATAAAGCTGGAAAATTTACTTTGCTTATCCAGGGAAACTTTTGGTAAGTATCAAAAGTTAGATCCAAACACAGATCTTTCCACAAATGAATTATTTACTCTTAGCTATTACACTAGATTTGTCTAATATTGCTTTTGTGCTTTCTATTCTAATATTTTCCTTAAACATATAATTTATTAGTTGGATGGGTCATTGTTTAAAATTGCTCCAGTTCAAGATCCAATATAGGCATTGGTTGTACTATGTCTAAAAAAAATTTATTAAAAAGCAGTAAGATGAACATTTTTACACATGTGATGTGAGTCTGCCAATAAATTAAGGGACCAGAATGTTCTTAATCTTTTTTTTTTCTCAATTATCTAAAATCATTCCTATAAATCCTGAAAGGAGTTGTTGTTTCAGAATTTCATTTAATTAATGGCATATTCATTTTAGCTCCACTATAGTTGGGAATAATAGTGACTATACCAAAAAAGGAGATGTAAAGTATTGATCTTTAAAATAAAATGTTTAAATTCTAATCCTAAAAAAAATTAAGATGCTATAAAGTGAAATTCTTATTGTTATTTATAACATTATCTTAGTTAAAAACAAAACAAAAAACGTTAGCCTAACTGTATAACTGCTGTAGATTTGTTTCTACAATATACACATTTCCAATACCAGAGTGGCATGAAAAAATATTCCAAGAGATTAATCTCAAGAAGAAGAAAAAGGAGGAAGAGGAGGACAAAAGTTGCTGAGGAAAAAAGCATAAGACATTATATTCATAATGCCTGCAAGTTTCTGAGAAAGGATGGATTTGAAAAGGTGATTTTTCTTTAGATAATGCCTAAAAAGTATAGGCTATAAGTCTTGATCATAGTCATTACACAATTACTGGGTTTTGTTTGTTTATTTTCCAAATACTAGTGAGTAATGAAAATACCTTACCCTACCTTTGACACTTATAATCCCTCTTCCCCATTTTGGTCTGTCTGATCTTGTCCCTTATCATTTAATTACAATAAAATGTACTATGTATTTTATCTATGCATCTTATTATTGTCTGTCTCCCCATCAGAATGAGAATAGGGATCTCTGATTTATGTAGTATTAGATTCAAAGTGCCTTCAACAATGGCCTGCCCAAGGTAAGTGGCCAATAAATTTGGATAAATTTGGTAACTTATAAAGAACATATTCTGTCAAGAATAATAAAATCATAAATATGTCTTTAATATTATACATGAAGATGTCAGAATAAAAGGGTATTGTTTGTGTAGTTGTGGAACTAGTAAAATATGGAATATGAATCTGTAGAGATTTATAAATAAAAACAAAAACTTCATTGATATAGCAACACTTTGAGACCAATTTATATGTAAAAACTAAACATTTCGTTGTCAAACATCATGGGCAGTTCACACAGTTTTCCCCATGCATCACACTATTCCCTCACGAACCACAGGGGGCCCTACGTATCAGCTGTTTTACTCAGCAATTGTGAATCAACAGTTCTTTCCTGTAAGGCACGTGCAGCTGAGATGTTTTCTTTTTTAATTTAAGAAATCTAAATTTAATCTTCATGAGGTAAAATATAGCTGTTCTGTTTACAAAATTCCAAATGCCAGGAGCACTCTATCATTCTAATTATCATTATCATTGTCATTGCAGCTTTTTCTGAGGAAAAAAGTTTTAAACATGGTAAATATCCCCACTTTCTAGAAGGAGAAAGCAAAAGAAACGTTTAATTTTGGTTTTCTCTTCTCTTGTTACCTCTACTTTTTTAATTACATCACTGTCCAGTCTAAGTGTGTAATCTAAGGAGGCTTTAAATGTAGATGAAGGTTAAGAGTGTGGCTTTTCTTATGGACATTGGGGAGGCGAGGCGAACCATAAGAGACTACGGACTCTGAAAAACAACCTGAGGGTTTTGAAGGGTCAGGGGTGGGAGCTTGGGGGAACAGGTGGTGGGTAATGGGGAGGGCACGTTTTGCATGGAGCACTGGGTGTTGTGCAAAAAGAATGAATACTGTTACGCTGAAAAAATAAATAAAATGGAAAAAAAAAAAAGAGTGTGGCTTTTGGAGGAAGGAAAAACTTCACTTGAATTTCAGTCATGTCACTTATTTCCATGTCAGGGAGTCAGCTCTGGTGATTACTCTGTCCGCCTCCCACTCTTCTCTGCTCCCAGAGCCTGAGTTCCAAGTGCGCAAGACCAGGCTGCCTTGCTTTCTGGGTGGTGGGTAAGTTGAGTCAACGTGAGATGTAAGATGGAGCCTGGAGAGTGAAAGAAGCAAAATGTTAAGTGTTTGTTTCTCCTCACAGCAGTTCTGACAGTGGATATGTTCCTCTCAGTCCTAACGCCTACTGGTACGGGTATGTCTTCCTCTTAGGTTCTAGTGCTCACAGGATTCAACAACACCATTCCCTCCCCCTTTCTACAGAAACCTACTTGGAAAAAGTAGACTCTAAAATTAGGTTCAAAATTCTTCCTTCCACTGATGGGAGAAAGGCAGAGTATATTTTAGGAAAATTTGCTTTTATATGTAAACAATCATTTGTGGTCACATTGAAAGAATTTTGCCATAATAGCATACTAATTTTTCAATGCTTTTGCCATGAAAAGAGGGGAAAACTGGATATTGACTCACATAAAAGTCACATATCTTCAGCAGCCGTGTTCATTGAGTATATTTACATTCTCTCATCATATGCCTGATTTTTGTTTTGTTTGCTTGTTTTTGTGTTTCCAAAAGAGAGCTTGGTTTTGTTTTGTTAGTTTGTTTGTTCTTCCTTTTCTGGAAAAGCATGTTAGGTGGATATTGACAAGATGAGAGAATCAAGACTAAATACTTGATTGTCATGTGTAAAGGCACTCATAACTTAAGAAGTGATATGCTTTTCTTTTTCCACAAAAGCAAGGAAGCATAGAAATTTAAAATAAAATTTACATAATTTTGTGGATATGCTTTAAATTGAGTTTTTAATATCCATCTGAAATGCAAATGCCAGTCAAACAGTTGGTTGTAATTTTGGTGAATATTCTTCTCTTTTCTTCTGTTTCATCAGAATAATAAAAATAATTTAAAATATGCTCCTCTTAAAAAAAATTGAGTTGAAGACCAAATGAATAAGAAAAAGATGAAATTATGGTGGGTGCCCAATATATAGTATTATTTTTCTGCTTTGGTATTACATAGGTAAGTTATACTGAAGGAAAAGTTCTTAAAGAAATCCCATTCCAAGTCCTTTTAGAAAAGCTTCAAGAACATTCACAGTTATCAGATCTAGTCTTATTTGATGAAAGTTGTAACTCAGATGTTTCCCTTGCTTTCGTGTTCGATTTACTTGCTGCATCTATAAGAGAACACTGGAAATGTCCTGTTTTCCAAAATAATAAATGAAGTACAGCTACTACTTTACTGGTTGTTAGATGGTCACTCAACCTGAAACAATGTTCAAAATCCATATATGTGTGTTTTTTATCTCTCATAGAAGTAAATCAAACTTAGGAAGATCTGCATACACTAATCTCTTTTGTAGTGTACTACAAAACAATTTGTCCATGGAATTTAAAAAAAAAATGGTGTGAATATTTTTCAATGCATTAACTTCTATAGTAAATGAGTTGAGCAGTATCAAATATCTATTCACTAGAAATAATATATTTCTTCAGCCTACTGAGTTTGAAGGACTTTTTCTTGGTTCTGTATAATATGCAATAGGATTTGACAGGGAAATAAAAAAATGTAGCTTTAACGAATGATGTAACAAAACTACCAAAGTTGACGGTTTCCACAATTTTCTAAAATGAAATCTGAATATGCCATTAGAATACTTTAGTTATTTTATTATTTATTTATTATTTATTTTAGAAGTCAGAACAAGACTTTTCTGGTCTTACTGACACAAATTGGCACTCCAGCTGTTCCATTACTCTGAATTTGCAATTGCCAAATATGTTTGTAAAAAGGTCCCTGACTAAACTTTTCTTTTACAAACAAGTATCATCAGGAAGCAATCTTTTTAAACATCTACTAGGTTGGATTATGATATTTTTCTCAATTTGGCAAAATTATGGTGCCTGAATTTTTGAAGATTAACAAAATCTCTCTTCTTCCATGCATGGCATACAAAATACTCCAACAAGGGTTAATGCCAAAAATATCATTTTAACAATCCATTCCAGTACTGTTTGCCTCCTGGATGAAGTAGGTGGTTGGAGACTGATTTTGACTGAATATGCTTATATATCTTTTGAAATTTAAATTATGTGAATATGGTATTGATTCAAAAAGTCAAATTAAAATTTCATAAAAGTGAGAGTTCCCTTCAGTTTTTACTTGTTTTCAAACTTGATCTTTTATTTAGTGAAAAAGCTAGTATATTATCAATTTAAAATTAATAGGTATTTAACTGAATGCTAACCAAAACTATCTGGGCACATTTCTGTTTGTATGAAGGCACAGAGACTTAGATAATGCATACAGCCATGTCAGCCAGATAAGATGTAAATGTTTTTCTCCTGGAAGAGGACAAATGCTAATACAAATAACAACTTCTTAGATCCAGGCAACGCTTTTGGAAGGAATAATCTACCTTTAAGTTCAAATGACTACTCTCTTGCTTGTATGTTTTGGGTCCTCTAAAATTTGATTTTATAAACACGACATCATTTGCCTTCAGAAGACCCTTCCCTTAGTGATCTTGATGCCAGATCAAAGCTGAACTGACTAGTTTTCTAAATTTGAGTTTCACACATCAGGGAGTCATGGAATGATACCAAAATGATCCTTTTTCTAAAGAACACGAAATATTTTATATATTTTGTTAATTAGTCTTTGCAACATGTCTGTATGGCAGGTATGAGAATCTCCTCTTTATGGAAAAGAATAAGAGAAAAAACTTAATTAAAAAAAAAGTTAATTGCAAGAGGAATTTACCATAGAATGCATCTGCTCTGTTTCTGGATGATTTTATCAGAGTGATACAATCTTCACGGTGGAGTTAAAATGAGGAAAGCTCTGAAGATGGTTGGCAGGGCTTGTTAGAGAGAATGACTGTGGCCCCTCTCCCTATGGACAAGGATAGTATGTCTCACTTTTCCACACATAAGCAATATATTTTCCTCTTTTGGCTACACTCCTCATCTTAGTTCTCAGTAGGCAAAGTGTTTCTGAGATGTTTTCTTTTTCTTGTCAAATACTGACATTACTTTTCCCTTTGTATTTGTTGCTCTTTAAGTGTGGTTTACAAGCATCAGAGGGTCCTTGAGAACCTTTCATGAAATCTAAGAGCTCAGAACTAGTTTAATAGTAATCCCAAAGCATCATTTACCTTTTCACCGTGTTGACATTTGAACCGATGGAGCAAATGCAATGGTGGGTAAAAGTGCTAATACCGTACTGTCATGGTGCGCCCATCTACACAGGTCATCTGTGTATTCTCCCCAGATACGCACACAAGAAAAACAGAAGCCAGTCACACTTAGGAAAGTCCTTAGTGAAGTGGTAAAAAATTATTTTGTTAAATGTTTACCTTTAATTTTACTAAACCTCACAACCTAGGCTGTGACAAAATGAAAGTACACAAGCGATACCTCTGTTAAGTGCCAGTCCAGTGTCTGTCTCCCAGAAAAAGACTTGTGTGATTGTTTGAATTATGAACTGGTTGTTTTTCTCTTGGGTCATTATTTTTTTGAAAGAAAAATTCACAAGCTATGATTATTCAGATGTAGGTATTGGCAGACATTTTCTTAAACAAAGTAGCCTGAAACGTCAAAGAAAATAACTGACAATATTTGTTGCCAATGATGAAATTTGAGATGTCAAGTGAAAATTAGATTTTTGGAAATTGTACCCATTGGTATCATTTTGACAACTTCCCAATCTTTGAAGCTTTTTCTAGTGAGATAGGGATGGGTGATGATATTAACTAACGGACATAATTGATGTTGTATAATAAGATGTGTCAAAATTCAGAAGATTGGTATAAGAAAGTTAACTGATATTTTCCAAATGACCAATAGATGATGTTACACAATCATGAATGGGTAAGAGATCCTTTCAGAGTACAAGGAATCAGTGGATTTCACTGTAAAGGACACAAAAAGCTTCCTGGTATGTTTCAGTTTCCATATCACTTGTCAAATTTGGGAGTCATAACAAAGAAAAATATCCAAAATTACCTAAAAAATCTATCAAAATACTCCTCCCTTTCCTAACTACATATCTGTGTGAGACCAGATTGCTTTTGTATACAAGTAACACAATGTGACTACAAAAGCAGAAATGAGACTAAAGTTGTCTTCTATTCAGACATTAATATTTGAAAATTGTAAATCATGACTGTTTTCACTATTGTTTTTGGAAAACATAATTTTTAAATAAAATATTTATTTTACATGTAATAAGCTTATTTTAACTTTTAAATGATTTAATAAAATATTTTATTTTTTATTTCTAATCTCTAGTGTGTTTATATCAATTTATAAACCTATATAACCAAAGTTCTTTGAAGTTCTCATATATTTTAAGCACCTAAAAAAGTTTAGAAACAAAAAATTTGATAACTACTATCCTTTAGGAATCCTCAATTGAGTATAGTGACAAGATTAATCAAACTAATTATTATGAGAATATTTATCAAATTGAAGTTATCCTAATAATAATTCAATCACTGAACAGTGACTGATAATATGCAAAACATCTCTAAAGATCATTTTGCTTAAATTAAATGGAATAGTATGTTGCTGATTTCTTTAAAAAGTTCAATAGCTAACACAGCTTTAATGTAAATCCAAGTTAGATGAAAATAACCACCTTTCCAGATATCCTGAATGATTTAACATTCTTTGGTGGTATTATTTACTGTGTTACATTACTATGCTTTGTTGTTGTTTTATCTTGAGTGTTAGATGAAAATGAAATAGCTAATTTGCATGTTTGCATATATTTGCATATCATGCTTTAAAACTTTTATCTTCAGTATGTAAACTAAAAGAAAAAGAATGAATTAGAACAATTTACAATGATTATATTCATGGCCAATATTCTGGTATAAAGTACTTAAACTCTTTTTAAATTCACTGATGTGATATATTTTGAAATTGTGAATAAAAAGTATGCATACAAAAAGTGCAAAACATGCGTAAAGAGCTCAATATAACATATAGATAACCTCGTGCAGGCTGATGGTGGGGGTATAAGGTAAATGAACAGAGTGTAGAGAGATAACAAGATATTCTCTTTCTGCCCTAGCTGTACTGTCATACAACATGTAAATATTGATCACTCTTAACAAACTACTCACAGATATGTGCATATATTATCTATATATTAACATTCTACATATTCTATATTAATATTTTACAGTTCACTTAACAAAAACGTCAAGAGTTCTCATGGTGGCATTGACATCTTTGGCAGGTTGCCATATCTGTTTGTAATGCAACGCAGGTTATGCAGTTATTTTTTTTTTAATTTATGTCGGTGTGAATTTTTATTCTTTTTAATTTTTATTTATTTCTTATTTTTTTATAAACATATAATGTATTTTTATCCCCAGGGGTACAGGTCTGTGAATCGCCAGGTTTACACACTTAACAGCACTCACCATAGAACATACCCTCCCCAATGTCCGTAACCCCCCCTCCCCCACACCTAACCCCCCTCCCCCCATCAACCCTCAGTTTGTTTTGTGAGATTAAGAGTCACTTATGGTTTGTCTCCCTCCCAATACCATCTTGTTTCATTTATTCTTCTCCTATCCCCCTAACCCCCCATGTTGCATCTCCACATCTTGCCATTTGTGACGATGTGGATGGAACTAGAGGGTATCATGTTTAGTGAAATAAGTCAATAGGAGAAAGACAGCTATCATATGCAGTTATTTTTAAAATTACTGTACGTTTTGCTCTTATTATTTTATTAAAATGAATGGAAACAAACCTTAAAAGTCTGTTAGTGGAAATATGATTGGGACAAAGATACAAGTTATTTTTCATGTTAAAAGCAATGGATAGCCTTAAGTTAGCATTTATCACCACTTGGTATATAAGCCAAATTTGATCTAATGTTTGAATTACCTGTTGAAACCATTTCACACTCTTTCTCCTGTTTTTTTCTTAAAACTTGTGACTATCTTGAAAGCCTCTGTGATTGAATTTGTTTCTTTTTCAGTATTTCATTAGATAGAATCAGAAAACAAGTTTTGTTGCATTAAACCTTATTTATATATGCAGACAACAGTTTACAATTGGTGTCAATATTAAAAAGACTGGATTGGACATTCAAGTGGTAGATCTACCATTGTAAGGAATCAAGTTAATATGTCATGTCAGAGTAAACATTGTTTTCCTTTCACACAGCTCCTTTAGAAATTAACTTTTTTTTAGCTTATTCTGTCATTCTCTTTTAAAATTTGACATAGAATATTTCTTCTCTGTAATATATTCACTTATCCTTTCTCTCCAGTTAGATAGTTCAAATAAACTTGATTTGCTTTTGTAACATTTGTAGAAAAAAAAAATCAGTGGATGGTGTCAATAAGACATTCAGTAGATTTAAGCTTAGTGCAAGTGTGAAGAAAGAAGGTAAAAAGAATATGTTCAACATGCTATATGTACATACACACATTGTATACACATATATGCATGTATATATGCACGTAATTGAAATACACATACACCCATGTATATATATTTCCACATACACACACACACACTTGTGTATATGTATATCTACTTGTGTATGTACATTATGTGCATGTGTACATGTGTGTGCATATATATATACATATAAAATAAAATATGGTATTTAATAGAAGATGTGATAGGATAAGATCCATGAGATATTTGTAAAGATAGAACTTGGTTATAGATTCATTTTAAGGAGATGGCTACTTCTGAATTTTTTTTTTTTTTTTTTTTGGCAGGGTGGGGGTGACAAACATTGTAAGAACATTTTAGACACACCTGAGTTTGTTCACCGGTCCATTCTCAAGATATCAACCAGTGATCTTTTAAACCACAAAATGGATCAAAATGAACTCTTCAAATACTACAATTGTATTTGAGATAAAATTTAAAAATTTTATTGTGGTATATGAGGCAAATTATTTATTTCTTTCCAACCACTCTGGCCTTCCCCACAGTTACTCTCTCTCATCTACTACACATGGGAATTGCTCAATTGTTGGCATAGGCCATGCTTTTTCCTGCCTCAGCGTACTTACCCAAGCGCAGAGCTTCTGACAGAACCTCTATTCGCACCAGGTTAACTTTTACTGATAGATAAATGCTTCCAATTGCCCTCTCCCCCACCAGTGCAACCCCTCCAACCTAAACTGTTTCCTCTTACTTGTGCTTTTCTAACTACCTGTGGCTTTCTTTCATGGTAAGTGTCATGCCATGCAAGTGTACATAGTATTTGTGTGTGAAAATATCGTGTTACCTCTTTTTCCACTTTGAAGAATGTTTAAATTTTATTCACTGTTGTTTTCACAGCGGTAACTTTCGCATAGATAATTCTCAGTAACCTGTTGAATTAAAAAAGAAAATGAAAGTCAGTATTACAATCCATGCTTAATTTCTGCCTAGCTCAGTGCCCTGCATAGTTACCATCATTCTTCCTTTTTCTACATGTCAGGCTAGTTCCAAGTATATATCTTGCAATGTAATTTCTGTCTTTTGAGTTTGATAATAAAAATATTGCCTTGTATTTTGTGTGTCTGTGCTTTAGAAAAAACTTTATTTAGATATAATTATTAAATACAATTTAACCATTTGAATTCTACAGGTATCACTATAATCTAATTTTGGAGCACTTTCAACACTTTGAAAGGAAACTTAGCTCCCAATACCTCTGCTTATGCTCCCTCTAGTCACAGGTAAACCATTAATCTATTTTCTGTTTCTAAATACTTATTCTGGATATTTCATATAAATGAAATAATATAATATGTGGTCTTCTGTGACTAACTTCTGTTTTTTAAATTCATTTTTCTAGTCATTAATATGTATTCACTTTTGGGGTGCCGGGGTGAATCAGTCAGTAAGCTCAGGTCATGATCTCAGGGTTCTGGGATTGAACCCTGCTTGGAGGGGATTCTGCTTCTCCCTGTCCTTCTGCCCCACCTTCGTGTTCTTTCTCTCTCACTCTCTCAAATTTATAAATAAAATCTTAAAAAAAATTATTCACGTTTATAAAGATGCCATGATGTGACTAACTGAGAATTTAAAAAGGGTCCTTATCCACAGAAAGTTTGAGAAAGAGTATTTTAATAATCATGCACACATTGTGTGTTTAATTATTAGACAAATGGCCATTTATAATGATTAAAAGTTTTAAATATGTTCAGTATATATGATTAAAAACAATCTAACCACTCTTGTGTATTTGATTTTCAAACAAGTCTTCAGAAACCCATGATAGTTGAAAGCAGAGTTTATCTCTTAGGTGAGTGTGGTCTGGGTAACAGTGGCAACTGAAGTGGTTTCTTTGAGATTTTTTCTCCACCAAATCTGATTCCTCAAATCTTTGTTGCAAATGCTGTCAAGTCCCTCTAATTTAGCTAATTTGTACTAGCATAATCCAGTTGTGTATAGGTTTTTTTTTAAGAATATCTTTTGTACATAGTAAAATATGCTTTTGCCACATATGTATATGTACTTGCATTTGTAGATTATTTTTTAATCTTTATTACCCCAAAATATTCCAAGGCTCACTCATCGTCCAGCAGGGGTCCGTGTCAAAGTCTGTGGTAGGGTGTTTGTAAAAGATATATTTGAATAAATCGTGCATAGTGATATTCCCCAGAAAACTGAAGAAAGACTGATTTTGTAAGAGTGAAGACTTATTTGTGGATAATACATATATTTTATATAATATTACTATTATATAATATGTATGTATAAACTTTTCTAAATGCAAAGAGAAAGAGATGGAAATAGTCAATCTATAGAATCCAAAAGTTGCTGGGTACTTATTTAGGATTTTTTTTGTTTGAGTTGTTACTCAAACCAAAAGAATAACCAAAAGAATAAAATTTAACCAAAAGAATAAAAGTGGGGGAAAAAAGTATTTCCTATCCTGCATTTGATTAAAACTGTGCTTACTGCATGCTAAGGACTGTTCCATCTTAAATATACTAAATATTTTCATTTTTACAACAGCCCCATTTCTGTAATTCCAATTAAAGATGGCGTCCACACATGTACTAATTAGTGGAGTGTGCTTCAGAGCACACAGAGTTTATGTCCTAATCATCATTCCCTATTTCTTTATTAACACTGGGTTCTTCATACACATGAGAAAGAAACAGAGAGCCAGAGAGAGTTCTGTATGTTGTTCACTGAGTTCACTGGCAAAGAAGAAAAACCTGACACCACCCAATCTCCTACCTTGGTTCCAGGGCAAAATACTCGCAGGATAAGAGTGTTCTCTTTAGGGATATGGCTCATAGTGAATGTTGATGAATGATTCTCCCTAGAGCCAGCTGCTTCTACTTTAGTCTACTTTTTTCTCTTTCTTTCCTTTCTTCCTTTCTTCCCTCTCTCCTCCCTTCCTTCCTTCTTTCTCTCTCTCTTCTTTCTTTCTTTCCTTTCCCACTTTCTAACCCATTCCCTATTAAATCCCTAGCTATCATCAGATGCAGTTTCCTGTTTTGAATTTTTCACCCCCAAAATGAAAAAACAGTAGGCTTACTTTCTGTTGGCTCACAAACTCCTGAGGTCAGATCATTGTTAGTGAAGTATAACAATTATTCATTCAACTAGTTTATTTTGTTTGATGAGACAAATTTTAATGATTATAAGTATTACAACATTTCTGTGATTGGGCTAGCACTTGCTGACCACTGCAAGGTTAGTGCTTTTTCCTTTCTTTTTAAATCACAACACTTAGCATCGAAAAACCAACTTGACATCACTTTATTTTCTCCACTACATAAACAATATAAACACAGAGAGTACTGTGGGATATTTCCTATACATTTCTCTTCAAACAAATGGATTATGAAATGAGTTCATCCAAAAACTCACTATAACTAGAATGCCTCTAGTGGACAACTGTGTAACCAAATGTCCTTAATTACACCTCTCTTATTTGAAGATTCCTTTTACAACAAATATTCTAACAGATAATTTCTGAAATTGAGATAAGTATGTAATTTGGGGCCTTAAAGGACAAATATTACAAAAGTCTTATGACTTTCAACCCACCAAAATTATTCTGTGGACCATAATATTCCTGTACTAGAAGCCAAGCCTATTAAACTGGTGTTGACTATTTTTTAATGAAAAACAAAACAAAACCCAGCAAGAATATCTGTTGATGTAATTTTTGTTTTTGTTCTGTGAAAATATTACTCCAATGTTATCCAGATTTCAGATTTGAAACATCTTCTCTGGAAATTTAAATGCCCTGCTAATATTTTCATATCTATGCTTCATCGATACTGTAATGCAGTATTGAGACGTTTAAGAACATTTAAAATTAGCAAATATGTTTAACTCACAAGAAGATAAAGGAACACTGAATTTTTCCTATGAGAAAATTGTCCTTTCTATGAACTTTAAAAACATGGATCTCCTGGGCATATGACAAAATTGGTTAAAAACTGCAGCATTGGCTATTTTTATTGATAATTTGCTTTAATCATGCTTGCTAACTATTCTTTGTTGCAAGTTAAATCTTACATACATAGTTAATTAAGTATAAATTTGTAGGGCATGAGGTTTTCTTTTCCTGGTTTCTCTGGGATATTTTAGTTATTATTGAATTATGGCCATTGTTCAGTTTAATAATTGTATTTTATTTTTCAAGATTTTGCAGTCCTCGACAATACATGGTTCTAAAGTTCACAAGAACATTACACTACTTGAAATGGTAGCTTCTTTGAGGTCAAGAATAGTGAATTAATTACATATGCTGTGTCAGTTTTGCCATAAAACTAGCATAAGTACAGGACATTTATACATATATAGTCAAATTACTTGATCAATAGAATAGTTGCATAAAATGACTGGAATGTATATCTGTTAAAGGAAAGCACTGCTTATTAAGCTGGAAAAAGGAAATATTTCTTAATCATTTTAGGAAAAAGCAAAAATTCATATTCCGTTGAATATTTTATTCTATGACCTTCTCTTGTCTTTACAGTTCTTATTTTGTTCGTTCCTAATTATCTACCAGAAATTTTCCAAGGGAGATTAAACTCTGTCTTTAGTTCAGCTGTAAATACACAGATAATAGCTCCCACCACAAATATTCTAATTTACATTCATAAACTTTTGAAGGAACAAAAAATTCAGTTCATTATCTATCTATCGTCTATCTTTCTAATTACTGACAGAAGTTTATGTTCATATGTGGAATACAGAATAATGGGAACATCCTTTTTTTTTTTTTTTGTCCAGTGTCCACTTGGTGCCTTTACCTCTCTGCCTTCTCTACTGGAGCTGGATTTTAGATGCCCAGTTTCCTCCTGAGGTATTAGAAGCAAAACCACTGTCATGTTATAGGAAACTGAGGGCCATGGTTGAGATCAATAGGTCATGAGTACTGTGACAGGAAGATATAATGATAGAAAGGGAGAAGAAACAGGATGAAACAAGATAAAATATGTGTAGTACTGACCTTGACATATAAAAAGTAAAATACTAATAATATTTATTATTTTGATCAACAAATGTGGAATAGTTAGATTAATTTAATTTCCCCTTCCTTATTCCTTTAGTTACCTTAGGTATAACCAAGCAAGCTTAGGAACCTTTGCTAGTAAATGTTTATCTACTTCTTTTTGAGTTTAGAATTATTATTTTAAGATTTCATTTATTTGTCAGAGAGAAAGAGAGCACAAGCTGGAGGAGTGGCAGGCAGAGAGAGAAGCAGGATGTGGGACTCGATCCCAGGACTCTGGGATCTTGACCTGTGCATAAGGCAGATGCTTAACTGACTGAACCACCCAGGTGTCCCATAGAGTTATGTTTTTTATTTTCATTTATCATGGACAAGACCTTGGTCTGCTGTTGAGTGTCAAACATATTTGGGGAAGGTCAACATCATGTTCTTTTTATGCAAAATTGTCTGCATTGAGGTCAATGTTATAACTGGACGCTTTTTATTTATTACCAAAGAATAACATACTAGTTTATTTTGAAAAATCAAGAAATACATACAAAATAAACAATAAAAATTAAATCCACCAGTCTCAAAATAGCATTAAAGCAAAAGTCCACTTGTAGTAGAATGAATGAATAAACATGTTGCATTCATATAATGCTATACTGTTCAGCAAAGAGAATGAATGAAATATAGCTACATACAATAACAGTGACAAAATTGACAAACATAATGTTGAACAAAGTATGCTAAATACAAAATATTAGGTGATTTTGAATTGTGTGCTTTCAGAATTTATTCAGTTATAAATCACTCAAAGTGGCAATGCTAGCCTATGTTAGCATCGGGCAGTGGTAGTGACTGGGCAGAGCCATGACAGGGTATCTATCCTGGAGTACTAGGCTTGATCTATATCCTGACTTGTACAATGTTTACAAAGGTATATTAGTTGACTGAAAATTCATTGCTTTTCTTTGTTCTTTTTAAACGTATGTTATGATGCAACGCGAGCGCAAGCGTGCACACACACACATGTTCACCATTTAATATAAGACATGTTCACCATTTAATATAAGACAAAACCTCCTAACCAAAACTCCCCTAGTTAAGATGTGTATTGGGATTTAGAACAGTCATATTTTAGAAAGTTAATATAGTACATATATAATGTCCATGGGGGCCCAGTGTAGCATCCAGTTATCAACATGTTAGTAATCTGTGCACAAAAAGTATGAATTTTTAAACCAAGAGAGATACACAAAGATGATGAATAAATTCACAGAAATTTTGGGCAACATTTTTCCACCAACTAAGTAATTTCCGGTCTATTACTAGTTTTCTCATGCACTGTTAAATTTGATAAAATTATGTTTTAGCAACTATTAAATTAATCTTATAGATGTTCCCTTTTTTGGTGATAATGTAGCTAAATATGGATTCGGGTTTTTTATGTTGAGGTGCCTTGTATCCTTAGAGTGAACGCTACTCAAGTGTGGCCATTAGTTTTTGAAAATACTTATAAATTTAAATTGCTAATGTTTTATTTAGGATTCTTCAGTCTAATTTCCAAAATTGATATTTGGGGGTTGTGTGAGTGTGTGTGTGTGTGTGTGTGTGTGTGTGTGTGCACGCGCGCACGCGTGCGCATAATCTATGTGATAATTTAATACAACTTCAAATAATCAGTTCTGTTTTTTGTGATATGTAATTAGGTTTTGCTTTAATTTGCTGTAGTTAACATTATTTTTCTAATTGTGGTTTCCTCAGTTAAATCCTTCATCATTTTTAAATTTTTCTATTATTTTACATTTTTTGAAAAGTCTTTTAAGTCATGAATCTTTCACTGACTATAGAATTGTTCTTATCCCCAAATTTATTTACATGTGCTTATTAAAAAGTTATTTATTTTCAGTGAATTTTTGTTTTAAATTGTATTGCTTAAAGTTCTTGGAAAAAAATTTTATTAAAATGGTTTCTATTAGTTTCTGTCATTGATTCTCTATTTTGTATTACATTTTTTTCATTAGAGATATTCCCAATTTGAAGCCCAATTTGGGGAAGTACAACACCAATGTTAACATAGTCAATGTCAGGGTTTTTTTGTTGTTTTTTGTTTTGTTTTGTTTTGTTTTGTTCTTGCTTTCAAAAATTTTATTTTTCTGTCAGAGAGAAACAGAGAACAAGCAGGAGAAGGGGCAGGCAGAGGGAGAAGCAGGCACACTGTTGAGCGGAGAGCCTAATGTGGGACTCAATCCCAGGAACCATGAGCAGAAGGCAGGTGCTTAACTGAGTCATCCAGGTGTCCCTAAACCTGGGTGTTTTTTTTTTTTTAAGATTTTATTTATTTATTTGACAGACAGAGATCACAAGTAGGCAGAGAGGAAGGCAGAGAGAAAGGAAAGGAAGCAGGCTCCCTGCTGAGCAGAGAGCCCAATGAGGGGCTGGATCCCAGGACCCTGGGATCAGGACCTCAGCTGAAGGCAGAGGCTTTAACCCACTGAGCCACCCAGGCGCCCCCTGGGTGAGTTTTAATATCAATGTTTGCTTTTGAAAAACCGTAGCAATGGCTACATTGGTCCCAAAATTAGTGGGGGAAATAATAAAAGTGATCTTCATTTCTATTTACAAAATACTACTATAAAAAAGTGAATGTTCTCTTTACAAAATACAATTTTAAAAAATCAACTCAAAATAGATTAGAGACTTTCATGCAATCATCAACTACATTTCAGTTAAAAAATGAAAAGGGGGGCACCTGGGTGACTCAGTGGGTTAAGCCTCTGCCTTCGGCTCAGGTCATGATCTCAGGGTCCTGGGATGGAGCCCTACATTGAGCTCTCTGCTCAGCAGGGAGCCTGCTTACCTACTATCTCTGCCTGCCTCTCTGCTACTTGTGATCTCTGTCAAAGAAATAAATAAAATCTTAAAGAAAAAAATGAAAAGGTGTAGGTAGGTGTGGCTGGGTGGATCAGTTGTTAATGTATCTACCTTTGGCTCAGGTCATGGTCTCAGGGCCCTGGGATTGAGATCCATACTGGGCTCAGAGCCTGCCTGAGAGTCTCTCTCTCCCTCTGCCTCTTCCACCCCGACCCTGCTCTTTCTCTCTCTCTTTAAAAAAAAAAAAAAGAAAAAAAAAAGAAAAAGAAAAAAGTCTATTAAGACCTGAAACCATAAAACTTGACTATAAAACCATAAAACTCCTAAAAGTAAACATAGTTTGTTTTTTTTTTAAAGATTTGTTTATTTTAGAGAGAGAGAGAGAGAGATGGCAGGGAGCCCCATGTGAGGCTTGATCCCAGGACCCTGACATCATGACCTGAGCTGAAGGTAACCCCTTAACCAAATGAGCCACCCAGGCAGCCTTAAACATGGGCTTCTTAACATCATTCTTGTCAAAGATTTTTTGGATTTGAAACAAAACAAAACAAAAAGCAACAAAAGCAAAATAAACAAAAAAAAGAAAAGAAAAAAGCAACAAAAGCAAAAATAAACAAGTGGGTCTACATCAAACTAAAAAATTTCTGCACAGCAAAGGAAATTAGCAAAAAAATAAAAGGGCAACCTGTAGAATGGGAGAAAATATTTGTGAACCAAACCCAATAAAGGTTAATATCCAAAATATGTAAGTAATTCATGCAATCAATAGCAAAAATACAAATAATCTGATTTAAAAATGGATAGATGAACTAAATAGACATTTTTCCAAAGAAATGCAGATGGTGAACAGGTACATGAGAGGATCATCAACATCACTAACCATGCAAAATAAAACTGTGATGATGTAGTACCTTATACCTGTCAGAATGGTTTCATCAAAAAGGCTAGAGTTAAGTGCTGGTGAGAATGCAGAGAAAAGGGAACCCTTGTGTACCATTGGTGGGAATGCAAATTAGTGCAGCCAATATGGAAAAGAGTGGAGAGGTTCTTCAAAAAATTAAAAATAAAGTTACCATATGATCTTAATATTCCACTTCTTGGTATTTATCCAAAGGAAATGAAAATAGGCTCTCAAGGAGATATTTGAACTCTCATGAACATTGCAACATTATTCACAATACCCAAGATATACAGACAATTTAGTATTCATCAACAAATGAATGAATAAAGATGTGTGTGTGTGTGTGTGTGTGTGTGTGTGTGTGTATAATGGATCATTATTCATCCATGAAGAAGAAGAAAATCCTGATGTTTGGGATGACATGGATGGACCTAAAAGCATTATGCTAAGTGAAATAAGCCAGACAAAAAAGACAAATGTTATATGGTATCTCTTATATGTGTAACCTAAAAACAAAAACAAAAACAAAACAGTCAAACTCATAGAAACAGAGAGTAAAAAAGTAGTTGTGAGGGTCTGGTGGTGGAGGAAATAGGGAGAAGTTAGTAGAGGGTGTAAACTTTCAGCTTTTAAAAAAAGGGTCTTTGTTTTCCATTTATTTTTTAATAATTCTATGTTATATCTATGTCTGTTACCAGTTTTCCATGTTACTATTTCTAAAATAATGGACAGAATTCATTAGCTCCATATGAGTTCAAATTTGTACTATAATTTATTGAATAATAGTTTAAACAAAAATTTTAAAGATATTCTGGCAAAGCAAGGAAAGGAGGAATACTTAATGGATCCATTATTTACTGGATCAGTAAGACATGTCAAAGATAAAATCATTACTGCTGTTTCCCTAACCCCTCAATCTCTTCAAACTTCAGTTGAAATATTTTTTCATTGAAGTTGTCCCTGACTACACTTCCTAAAATTGCAAAATCCTCCTTTCCACCATACTTATCACTTAATTTTTTCCTCCATAACATATACCATCATCTGGTAGTTTTATGACAATTCTCTATATATCTGTCCATTGTGTTTTTGAACATCTTGTAAGCAGAACAACTTCTTGTTTTTGTTCTGCAAAACAAAAACAAAAATGCTCACTTCGCAATCTTGGAAGATAGAGTGGCATTCTCCTTTGGAGCAAAGTCAGGCATGCTCACTGCTATTATAAAAGATTCAGATTCCCAAAGCTAATGTTCATTTCTGATAATGCAACACTTTGTGTGTGGGTGTCACCTGTCTTCACTTCTTCCCATGGAAATGGGGCTCAGAAAATTAGCAAAAGAAAATTGTGATACCTAGATATTAAAGTGTGTCAGGTAATAAAGTCCTTTGGCCTCTGATTCAGGAGTCTTGTGTTTTCTGGCAATATCTGTAAAACTGTGGCAGGTTGATTCCTTAGTTTATAAGTAGAGTAAAATCTCATACACTTCACAGTTGTTGATACTGATAGAGTGTAAATTTTACTTTATTTCTTATTCTCTATCTCCCCATACCATGGAATTGCAAGTTCAAAGAGGATGATAACTTTGGATATTTTGTTCACTGCTTTATCTCATGTGGCTAATACATGTCTGGTACATAATAGACATGATAGATTCTTTTTTTTTTAAGATTTAATTTATTTATTTGACAGAGAGAGATCACAAGTAGGCAGAGAGGCAGGCAGAGAGAGTGACACTGGCTGTTTTACAGTATTATATGGAACATTATGAGCAATTAACAGAAAATAATGGAGATGCTATTAAATTGTAATCTCAGCTAAATTTTGCAGATCATACCTCTGAGTGGTGGTTACATGGGCAATGCTCTGAAAAGGGGGCAGAAAAAGCAAAATTTGGCAGCTTCCATGTGCAAAGGAATGAGAGGGAAGAGCAGACCTAGAGTTTGTTCTCTCCATCTTCACTGATGATAAGAAAGGGCAGAGCAACAATGACAATTTTAAGTGACTCATGTCATGAATCACTGTTGGAACTGAAATATATCATTGAAGGAGATGAACAGTTTTATTATTTTACAGATTTTGAGGAGCATTACCAGGAGGATCCTATAATAGAAATATTGGATACAGAACTACGATTCAAGGAGACTTGACTTGTATCAATGATGGAGAGTTAACTTGTGTCAATGAGGCTGAATAGAATGCTAGCTTAGAAAACTAAGAAAATTAGCTGAAAAGCTGAAAGAGTTAAACAAGAAATTGAGGGGGGAAATGGTGATGCTAAAATGTAGCATAAAAATATCCTGTCCTTTGCTCATGCCAGGATTTTCCTACATGATGATAATTCCAACCAGCCTGTTTCAAACCAGATAAACAGAAATATGGTAATGCCTGAATTTTGAATGAAGTGCAATGATTCAAGCCCAAAAGAGTATTATATTGACACACAAGGCTCCCTGAAAAATATGGCAAAATATTTCTGGAGGATGGTATTGCAACAAAACAAGTAGATGATTGTCATGACAATGAGAGTGAAGAGGGAAAGAGTAGATGTGTCAATTATTGTCTTGACAGGTATGCTCAAAAAATGTCATCACACATTAGGAATGTCAAAGACAGTGCTGCTCATGATTATATATAAAGTGAACTTTAAGTTTGAATAAGCTCTACTCTGGGGAAATAGAGTGTCCAGCGACCCAGTGGTGTGTTGGACTTTTTGGAAGCTGTCTACCATAACCAAGATAGTATGGTAGACAAGAGGTCATGATGGTTCACTGATGGCTAGGATTGGCCAGACAAGAACATTCATTGTGATTAACATCTTTAGTGACATCATCAGAAAAAATGTTATGACACTGATGTCTAAAGAGCTTTCAGATAGTGTGGTTTTGTTTTTCAGATAAGAAATAATCTTTATACATAACTTCCAATTTTCCCAGCACCATTTACTTGACCACTCTCTTACACTATACACAAAGATAAACTCAAAATGGGTGAAACACCTCAATTTGACACAGGAATCCATCAAAATCCTAGAGGAGAACATAGGCAGTAACCTCTTTTACATCAGCTACAGAAACTTCTTTCAAGATATGTCTCCAAAGGCAAGGGAAACAAAAGCAAAAATGAACTTTTGGGACTTCATCAAGATAAAAAGCTTCTCCACAGCAAAGGAAACGGTCGACAAAACAAAGAGGCAATGCACAGAATGGGAGAAGATATTTGCAAAAGACACTAGAGACAAAGGACTAACTCAACACCCAAAAAACAGATAACCGAGAAAAAAAATGGTCAGAAGACATGAACAGACACTTCTCCAGTGAAGACATGCAAATGGCTAGCAGACACATGAAAAAATGCTCATTAGCCATCAGGGAAATTCAAATCAAAACTGCATTGAGGTACCACCTTACACCAGTTAGAATAGCAAAAATTAACAAGGCAAGAAACAGCAAATCTTGGAGAAGATGTGGAGAAAGGGAAACCCTCTTAGACTGTTGGTGGGAATGTAAGCTAGTGCAGCCACTTGGGAAAACAATATGGAGATTCCTCAAAAATAAAAATAGAGTTACTCTATGACCTGGCAATTGCACTACTGGGTATTAACTGCAAAGATACAGATGTAGTGAAAAGAGGGGCCATATGTGTCCCAAGGTTCATAGCAGGAATGTCCACATTAAGCAAACTGTAGAAACAGCTGAGATACCCTTCAACAAATGAATGGATGAAGAAGATGCGGTCCATTGTACAATGGCATAATACTCAACCATCAGAAAGGATGAATACCCAACTTTTGCAACAACATGGATGGGACTAGAGGAGATTATGCTAAGTGAAATAAGTCAAGCAGAGAAAATCAATTAGCATATGGTTTCACTTATTTGTGAAAAATAAGGAATAGCATGGAGGACATTAGGAGAAGGGAAAAACGAAGGGGGCAGCAATCAGAGTCGGAAAAGAACAGTGAGAAATTATGGGTTCTGGGGAACGAGGGTTTTAGAAGGGAGGGAGGGTGGAGGAATGGGTGAACCTGGTGCTGGGTATTAAGAAGGGCATGGATAGCATGAAACAATGGGTGGTATACACCAACAATAAATCTTGGAATACTACATCAAGAACTAATGATGTATGGTGAATAACATAACACAATAAAAAAAGGAAATAATCTGTATAACAAACATGATGTTATGTTGGTTGGAATTTTGTTTTATATTGAAGCAGCTTTACTGCTGTGTATATTCTGTGATATAAAGACATATTGCCTACCTATAAGTTGTTTACCAAAGTTTGCTTATCAAATGTACAGAACATTTAAGTTGTGCCTTCTTCCACAGGCACATAGGTCTGTGATAAATTTATAGGCTATGTTTATCACAGTCGATACTTGCTCACTAGATAACAGTTTACAAGCAGACTAGTGTTGAATACATTGCTGTAGTAACCTGACTTCCTTAGATAATTTTGTTTTTATGATTTTGTAATTACTTACATGTATATAATTCTGCTTGAGTTTCCTTTGTACTTTCCTTAGTCCATTCACTTCTCCCTTTATCACAATCTCACAGAGATTGCGCACACAGTTGCCAGCATTTAGCTCCAGATTAGAAGATTTTGAGGGAGGGATGGTGGTGGAGGCAAAACAAGTGTTGCAATTTATGTCTATATTCAGGGGACTACACTAAGTGGCTCAGTCAGTTAAATGGCTCCCTTCGGCTCAGATCATGATCCCAGGGTCCTGGGATCGAGCCCCACAATGGGCTTCCTGCTCAGTGAGGAGCCCACTTCTCTCTCTTCTTCTGCCTGCCGCTCTGCCTACTTGTGCTCTCTCTCTGTGTGTCAAATAAAGAAATAAAATCTAAAAAAAAAAAAACACCCAGGGGCGCTTGGGTGGATCAGTGGGTTAAAGCCCCTGCCTTCATCTCGGGTCATGATCTCAGGGTCCTGGGATCGAGCCCCGCATCGGGCTCTCAGCTCCGCGGGGAGACTGCTTCCTCCTCTCTTTCTACCTGCCTCTCTGCCTGTGATCTCTGTCTGTCAAATAAATAAATAAAATCTTAAAAAAATAAATAGAAGCTTCTATAAGGAGTGTATTCCAGTCCGTTAGAGGAAAAGTTCGTTTCTGGCTTTCCTTTCTTGCAGAACTCTTGTTAATCATAAGTACAATGATGGCATTTTTGTGGACTTCATTTTCTTCATGGGGTCTCTTGGGTAATGGCCATATGAGGCCATCAAAATATGTTTTAAAATACTTTTTGGAAGTACATTCTTGTATATTTTTATAGAACAGGGAGTTGTCTCTCTTCCCATATCTCTGTCAGTCACTAGTTCCTAAGCATGTGCAATACTCTGTTTCGTGCAGAAATTAATTTGGTTTGTAAATATTTCATTAGAACCCTTCCTCCAGCTTAAAAATATTTAAAGATACTTTGTCTTTTTTAAAGAAAATTCATTTTGTGTTAGATTTTTCACTAAAAAAGCCATATTTAAAATTATATAATATGCAAATTTTTTAAAAATGATGAATGTTAAGATACTTATTTCTAGAAGTTATCTATTGTATAAAATATCATTCATCTACATTGTGAAGAATTTAGTAGGTTCTTCCTCATGGTGAGTTAAGGGCTTTTACCCCTTCAGGTAATGCCCATTAAACCATAAAGCATTGATCTTTTCAACAACTATAGCAGACACAAAACAAAATCTTTTTTTCTCAGCTTCAGTAACGGATTATTTTATGAAAAATTTGCTAAACCTAAATATGTAATTGTTTTTAAATTGCCAAGATAATTTTCTCTATTGTGTTTCTTTTCTTTTCTTGGAGAAAAATGCTACCAGCCATGGTATATTCTTCAAAAAAACCATTGTCTTTACTGAAATCACATTGAAATACATTAGCGGCTCTGTGCCCAGATTTTATTGGTTTATAAGGTTATAACTCCAACTTTGTTCTAAAATGTATAGCATCAGCAAAAAACCCTCTGGTTTGCATCAATTTGTGCATTTAATTGAACCACCTGGTTTTACAATAGCAAAACATTTCCACACAATTCACAAGCCCCATTGAGGAGGGGTAGATTTGTAAAACCAGGTGTAGGAGTCCCATTGTTTCTACCAACTTCATTTAAATGTATGGTTCGACTGGAACGCTTGGAAGTAAACATTGATGCAGCATCACAACAGGTAAACCTGGGCCCCAGTGATGATTCGGTGTTTGTTTTGTAAAGGCTGAATGACTAATAAAGTGCCATATTGATGAAAATATTTAGCTTCTTTGACAACTTTATTCAATATCTCCACTTCCAGTCATATCACCCATCTGCTTGGAATATGGCATGTCTCCAAATGAAAGATTATTTCAATAATTCTTCTGGCTGTTTGCATATTTTATTAGGTATGCTTCCAGAATTTTAAATTAGAGTTTTAGATCAGGATAGTTAGGCTGTTGGTTATTGTCATAAAACTACTTTTATTGTTCATATTTTTGTTCTATTCACCCTAGAATGATTGAAATAAAACTGATTGAAACATGTCACTACCTTGTGCCAAAATACAATACCGGCATATGTTAACAAAGTCATTCTCTCAATATGTATTAATATCTAAGATAGGCCAAATTGAAATATTGGTCCTTTATATACCTTTTGCTAGTTGTTAATTTTAAAATATGCAAATATAAGAAATAAATTGTTTATATTTTCATTTCCCCCAAATGAGGAAAATTCACCAGTTATTTGTAACAATTTTATTAATATTGTTCTTTGAAATGTTATTTTTTAAAAAGTAACACCATGTATTTTTTTAACTTCTCCAATTTCTCTTTTTTCTTATAGATTATGAGTCATTTTCTTTAGAAAGAAATAAGAAATGTTAAATTCCAACATAAAATAAATCCTAATACTGAAGATAAGGTTCTAAAGATACTTCAAACCTACTCATCTTGCTTTCTAGGATGGAAGGATGGTATGATTTCTAATTTAAAGCTATAAAATAACACACCTAGATACACTTTCTGGAGGAAAGAATATGGGTCTTCCAAGGTTCTCCTGGCTTAATGTGATCTCTTTTTTGAGGAAGAAAGAGAAGGAATAAGAGAAAGTGAAGAAGAAGATTACAATTTGATTTACTCCAAAAAGTAAAGGTACATTAAAATAATATCTTCACAATATTCATTGCAGTTTTCATGTATTTTATAATAATTCCAAATCTGCAACATATTTCCTGCTTCTTACAATGTAAGCCCAGAATCCTTCCTTGGGACTACACATTGTCCAATTCTCAGTGGTGTATTTCAATGCAATTCCCATTCAATTTAGTAGATTCTTTTCCAGTTAGGATGTTTGTGCATTTACTAGAAGCCCAGCTTACAAGGTACAAAAATGTCTGTCCAATGCACTCAAAAATTTGATTAGATTTCATTTGTTTCAATGGGTAAGAAACTTTGGACTGTACCAGTTAGATCTGTTTTGCCCTTCTGGCAATAAGACCCAATCAGAAGTTCCTGTGTAACTGGTATGGCTGCATAGCTTGGGCTCTCAGACAGGATAGTCTTCCCATTGAAAGAACTATCATGGGGCACCTGGGTGGCTCAGTGGGTTAAGCCGCTGCCTTCGGCTCAGGTCATGATCTCAGGGTCCTGGGATCGAGTCCCGCATCGGGCTCTCTGCTCGGCAAGGAGCCTGCTTCCCTCTCTCTCTCTCTCTCTCTCTGCCTGCCTTTCTATCTACTTGTGATCTCTCTCTGTCAAATAAATAAATAAAAAATCTTTAAAAAAAAAAAAAAGAAAAGAAAGAACCATCATGACAACTATCAGAGTCTCAAACCGTTTATTCAAATGGAACCTTATTATCTTATTACTTGTATCTGTTGGTAGTCTTCATAGCCCAAACTAGAAGATGCAAAAATACAAATTATAGATTCTTAGAAACTTGAAGAGTAACTACCACTGTATTGTTGTAATTCACACAAAAACCTTATATTCTTCTTTAAAACAATTAGCAGTGCTTATATAAAATAGAAAACTGGAGAAAAAGAAATATGTGCTTTTGACTAGCTTGAAATAGGAAATGTCTCATTCTCTTCCATCCACTGCATTTTACTGTACCACATTTAGACTTTTAATCACAAACAAGAGTATTTAAAAGATCCCACTCTTTCATTAAATCATCACACCAAAACTAAACTGACTGTTAAAAATAAGATAACCTGTACTCTCAGGTCTTATCTAATTTATGCCATTTTTCATTGTCACTTTTCTCGTGCTCTAGTATCAATATACAGAATTTTTCTTTGAACGGCTAAAGGAGATGTTTCACTTGTGTTCCCATAACATGTGTTAATGTAGTTTTTAAAATAGCTCTTCCTCATCCCTTTTCTCATTTTGTTTCAATGGGAATATTTCTTACACATGAGTAAATGGAAATTGAATTAAACTGTGGCCCACCAAGGTCAGTTTTAAACATCGTTATTCACTACGTTGCACACATCAAAAAATGATTGTTTCATCAGAAAGGCAATGGCATAAAATGGGCTAAATAACAAAGTTGGAATTTATTAATTTTTCCCTCTAACCTTACATTTAACCAATTTCTGGACAAACACTGGTTACAGCAAAAAGTTTAGAAACATATGCATCCAAGAAATCAAAGAAAAGACAAAAATTTACCATTACCCAAACCAGAGACATTAGTAATCTCCTAACTCTCTTTTTTTTTTGTGAGAAATAAAGAACGTAGGTAACGAGAGGAGGGGGAGGGGATCAGAGTTATTTTATGGCTGTCATCCACTCTCCCCCTTCAAGAAACATAATTTCCTCCTGGAAGGAAGCAGATTTCATGCCTCGGGCTGGGCATAAATCAAACAGAAATGCTCTAGCATAGACTGTAATTTTATAAACTATCATGTTGTGGAAAATAGAGTTAAGCTGTAATCTATGATGCAGTTACCATCCCTCTAAGGAATAATTGAGTAATGGGCAAACAGCTCTAAGAAGCTTTGGGTGTTGTGATCCTTGGGCTCCTCTAGAGAACAGCCGGGTTCCTTCAGGTAAATGATTTGGGAGAAGTTTTCGTAGTGTCTTTTATACTAAAGGTTGCTTATGCAGGTTTCAGCAAAGCCATGAGGATCTCTTTCACAAAATGAGCAGATTTTTCTTAGCATGAGTACATTGTTAAGCTGTTTACATGCAGTATTTTCTTCCCAATACTATTCTCTAAGAGCTCTGAAAAAAATCTGAAGCATGTCTTATAATTTACATTGAGATAGAAAGAGAGAGAGAGGGAGGGAGTGAGAGAGAAGAAAACTTCCATTACAAGCTTCTAGGACAGAATTAAATTTAATGACATAGGATATATATGTAAAATTCAGTCAAGTTTCCGAATATAGTTTAGAATGATATAAATCTAATAGACCACTGTGATTCAGCTCCAGCAAAACTGATCAGTGGGGACAGTGAGATATTAAATAGTGATTTTTAGCATTTATCTTGCATTTCCTTTATTCAAAGAATCATCAACTTTCAACTGTCCAGAGTGCTAATAGCTCATAGCTTTTATTTTTTCCACCATTTTCTGCAGCCTGCCTTCTGGGTATTTCACCAGTCATTAGGCGTCTCCATCACAGACTACCCAGAGAAAAATAAATGAGGACGCTTTCAGATCAGTCAGTTTCATTGTTCATTCTTAGTACTTTCATTTTTTTTTTAACAGACCAGTGGAGGATAGTTTGAAATCATTGTCTAAACTCAAATATTACATTAACTTCCATCTGTCTCTTATCCATACTCTTGTCACTTGAAATTATAAATATTCTTCACTTTTGACAACTTGAGTACAGAATTTAGATTCTTAAAGATATATTTTTATGTTTTGTGCAAAATATGCAATAATTTAGAGAAGGCTTGGCAAATTCTTGCCTGTTTACTCTGTCTTAACCTCTGATATTTTAATTATAAATTAATATATGTTTATCATAAGGAACCAAACCATAGTAAGAGATATTCATGTATTTCCCTATTCCTATTCACTGTAGAAGAAATTATAGTGAACATATATTGACATATATCTATCTAGATGCTTTTTTCTTTTTCTTTCTTTTTTCTGTTTTTAAATAGATGATATTCTGTATTCTGTTTTCAACTTGAGTAATTTTTTAACTAAATAATAATAGATATTTATTCACATTGAGTTATATCGATCAATTAAATAAACATATTGTTGAATTATTTACATGTACCAAAATTCATTTAATCAATCTAAAAAAAAAAGACATTTAGGTCACAATTTTTTCCTGCTTATGAATCATGTCACATTAATGTCTTTATCTACTCTATCTATCTATCTATCTATCTATCATCTATGTATTTATCTACCCATCCATCCACCCATCCATCCATCTATCAACAATGTGTGAGTGTATCTGTTGAATAGATTGCTGGAATAAATACTAAGTCGAAAGTTATGAATATTTAAAAATTGTATAGATACTCTCAAATCCTTCTTTCTTTCTTTCTCTTTCTTCTTTCTTCTGTTTATATTTTTAGAGAGGGAGAGAGAGATAGAGAGAAGAGGGGAAGATGGAGAGGGAGAGAGAGAATCTTAAGCAGTTTCCACACCAAGTGCAGAGCCTGATGCAGGGCTGGATCTCAGGGCTCTGAGATCATGACCAAAATCGAGTGGGGTGCCTAACCGAGTCATCCACGCTCCCCAAGTTGTTCTTTAAATAGCTAAGTTTACTTTTCAATTGTTAAAAAATGTTTGCTATAGTTTTTTAATGAAACATAATAATGAAAATAAGAGCTGGAAGGGATAACTGTAGTGAATGAAGGCAAAAGTGAATGTTTAAGTAAATGAATTTTTATTTGTAGCAGTTCAACTCACTAGAATAAAAGCATATTGACACTATTAAAAGTTTGTCATATGTATACTCAAGTGCCCCTCTCTATTCTCTCTCTCTCTGATATATATATCATTATTGATAAAGAATAAAGCTCTAAATGCTCAAAGTTTCACAACATAATTGACTCAGCTAGTATACAAAAACAAACTGTAGTATAAAAAGATCTACCTGGGTGCCTGGGTGGCTCAGTAGGTTAAGCCTCTGCCTTCGGCTCAGGTCATGATCTTAGGGTCCTGGGATCAAAGCCCACATCGGGCTCTCTGCTCAGCGGGGAGCCTACTTCCCTCTCTCTGCCTGCCTCTCTTCATACTTGTGATCTCTCTCTCTGTGTCAAATAAATAATGAAATCTTTAAGAAAATATATTACCAATAATGATAATGCCTTTATTTCACTATTTATTCATTCAAGTATTTACCAAATATCAGCTTGATATGTGTTACGTTTTGTGAAATAATTCATACCATACGTATGCTTAAGAAGTGCACATTTAAAAGAATTTACATAAATAAATTATAACAAATTTTATAACAGCAGTCATTAAAGTATGGCCACAGAGATTTGGGAGCCTAGAAGAAAAGAAAGCCAGTGATTATTTTGGTTTTTTCAATATAGTAGTGATACTGATTTTCAACATTCTAGACAGACCAAAACTAATGTATCTATGTTATGGCTTGTTCTTCACCACAAGATTGGTAATCACCTCTAAAGATCTGATGCCTTTCTTTTTAGCTCTGACTTATGCTAAACTTATTTTTTTCTCAGCTTATTTTTTCATTGTACTACTGCCATTCTCTCCACTTCATGGACCTCAATCACTATAACCTTAATCAACACTAGACCACTTCCTTATTTATTTTTCCTGTTTTTTTTTTTTTGTTTTTGTTTTTGTTTTTTCTGAGAAAGAGAGAGAGAGGGGGTGGAGTGGGAGGGGCAGAGGGAGAGAGACTCTTAAGCAGACTCCTAGCTCAGCATCAAGACCCATGAGGGGCTCGATCTCACCACCAAGATCATGACCTGAGATCATGACCTGAGCTGAAACAAGAGTCGGACGCTTACCTGACTGAGCCACCAAGGGGCCCCCAGGCAGCTTCCTCTTTAATGAGCATACCTTTCATTGAAGCTCAATTATTCCTACCCACCTTGAAGGTGCATCCTCATATCAACTTTCTGTGATTCTATCAATGCAGCAAGGGCCAGAACTAGGGCCACCTCTGTTATAAACTAAATGCAATCATCTCCAAGCTCCTTGGCACTTTATCCATGCTTCTCTAGGTGATTTTTCATTAGAATCCGATAGTGTATTTTTAGTAACAAACAAGTCTGCCTTGGGCCCAAGTTTTTGACTGAATAAAGAATACAATAACTATTCTTTATTGAATAAAGAATACAATAATTGTATTCTTTATTTGTAATCTCTATGTTTAGTACGTAGCTATAGAATGGATTTAAAATTGCAATGTAATGTAAACTGTACTCCACAAGCATTTTTTAGGATACTGAATTAGGATCTGGTCTATAGAAGTTTACAGACAGGCTCTTCAGTTTCCCAAAACCTCTTAGAAGCCTAGAACACAGTAGGCATTGAAGATATAAGGTAATATTCCTATTGATCATCATCTAATATATCCTCTAATACAATGGTTCTCAACCTTATTATTCCCAGTGTTCTTCTTTGCATCATGAAATAACACGTATAGATAATACAACCAATCACATAGATATCATTCTCCCTCACAGTAATCAATGTAATATTGACTGTGATATAAAGAAGACACATATCAATATGTAAATGCTCAGGTATTTACTCAGTAAAAAATATAATTAAGTAGTTGGGTATGTGCATTCATATGTATGAATACAATTACACACTGATACAAGTTGTTTTGGCAGCATGAGTACCATCAGGTATCACTGCTAGGGCATGAGAAGAAGTGGAGAATTCTTGATAATGTACTGGGTTACACTGAGTGCAGTGTTTGATTTACACAGTAGTTGTACTTCTCTCTTAAAAATGTGGTTGTAAACATGTTTTGTTTGTAGGCAAACTAGAGCTTAACTGTAGACTAAAAAAGTTACAAGCATGCTTTTAAATATACAAGAGTTGTCCAATGAGACATTTAGAAGTCATACGGAACAAGGAACAATATGTCAATGTCCTCCCATGGAGAGTATTTTTGGTTCTTTAACTTACTAAACAGGCTCTCCCAATAGTCTCCTTCACAAATTTACAAAATACCCTGGCAAAGCAAAATTATCCCTTTTCAAAAATAATCTTCTATATGGATATGATTTATACTTATCATTTTAGTTATTATAATTATGTTATTCAATTTGATTTTTTTCTATGTTTACCTACTAGAACATCCATTATCATGAAATTGTGGAAACTCTTAAAAATAAGAAATAGCATCAACATTAAAAATGATCAGTGATTATCCTACTTTTTGCATGTATTAGTTTCTCAAGGTGATAGCAATGAAAGTAAAAATTTGATATTATAAATTAATATTAGAGAGAAATCATCTCTGATACAGCAATATCTAAATGCACCATTAAAAGAAAATGTTACTGATCTAAATGGTGAGACATTAGGTTATATTTTGTATGTCTTCTGCAATGAAAAAGGATTCGTGGTTCAAATGGAAAGAACACATTTTTGGTCATTTGGGAGACATAAAATGAGTTCATATGAAAATTAATAATCTTTACTAACAATCATCACTTCAGTAAATCTCTTGATGCCCTATTTCTTCAACTATTACTGAAGATAATTGGGCAAAATGTCAAAATAAAATTACTACACATGTGTGCTAAGTATGGCTTTATGAAATGAAACTACATTCAATGTTTTATACACACCAATATTTTTCTAGTATCATTTTGTCTTTTCTGTTTTTTTCACATTTGTTGAAAAAATAAATGATATTGGAATGTATTTTATAAAATCTAAAAAATTTCTGGGGTGCCTGAATGACTCAGTTGGTTAAGTAGCTGCCTTCAGCTCAAGTCATGATTCTAAAGTCCTGGGATCGATCCCCACCTGGGGCTCAGCAGGAAGCCTGTTTTTCCCTCTCCCTCTGCCTGCCTCTCTGCCTACCTGTGCTCTCTGTCATATAAATAAATAAGTAAATAAGTAAATAAACTATAGAATTTCAATGAAAGGATGTTTCAATTCATTTGATTCTACTCTTAAAAAAACACATGAGATGGGACGCCTGGGTGGCTCAGTTGGTTAAGCGGCTGCCTTCGGCTCAGGTCATGATCCCCGCGTCCTGGGATCGAGACCCACATGGGGCTCTGTGCTCGGCGGGGAGCCTGCTTCTCTCTCTGTTTCTGCCTGCCACTCTGTCTGCCTGTGCTCACTCTCGCTCTCTCTCTCTGATAAATAAATAAAATCTTTAGAAAAAAAAAAAAAACACACGAGCTGATTAACTTATATCTTGATTTTTAGAAACCAAATTTAGGACTAATTTTTTTTAAGTATTTTATTTATTTGACAGAGAGAAATCACAACTAGGCAGAAAGACAGGCAGAGAGAGAAGGGGAAGCAGGCTCCCTGCGGAGCAGAGAGCCCGATGCGGGGCTTGATCCCAGGACTCTGGGATCATGACCTGAGCCAAAGGCAGAGGCTTTAACCCACTGAGCCACTCAGGCGCCCCAGGACTAATTTTTTAAAATGTCAATTACTATTATATTTTCATATGTCCAACTGTCACAGATCAATGTAGATGTATTTTGAAGCATTTTCCAACCATAGGAATATTAACCATTGCCTATAAACATTGATGATTTAGCAAAACCATATATATCAAATTGTATAAATTTAAAAATTTTTGCATTCTGAATATATATATATACAAAGTTATGTATAAATATTAATACACTTATTGTAGATTCATTACTTTAGAAAAAAATGGAAAAATGTAAATAATTAAATTTCAACATTCTTTTAGCATATGACAATAACGTGTCTGTTCTAAAAGCTTTGCATGTGGGGGCACCTGGGTGGCTCAGTGGGTTAAAGCCTCTGCCTTCGGCTCAGGTCATGATCCCAGAGTCCTGGGATCGAGCCCCACATCAGGCTTTCTGCTCCGCGGGGGGGGGGGGGGGGGGGGGGGCCTGCTTCCTCCTCTCTCTCTGCCTGCCTCTCTGCCTAGTTGTGATTTCTCTCTGTCAAATAAATAAAATATTAAAAAAAAAATAAAATAAAAGCTTTGCATGTGTTAAATAATTTTATTATAATTTAATCACTTATTTATTAACTATATATTTATATATAAATTATATATTTATATATAAACTTATGTATTATAAATTAATATATAAGTTAATCATAAGCCAAATAATATGTACATCAAATGCAACTTTGAGACATAATAATACAGTGAATACCCATGTTTGGATACCTACCTGAGAACTTAGCTATTACTTAGAAGTATCTATTTATATGTTCCCTCCCATCTCATCACAGCCCTACTCTACTCAAGAAACCAGCATTTTTTTCTGGTTTGTCATTCAATGGTTTCCCGAAATAGGTTTTCTTTCAGAGTACATGTATATTACTATAGAATACTACAATATACTATAGAACACTTACTGAGTTTGTATGATTTTGAGTTTTATCATAATAAAATCAGTCAGTATGTAGACTTTCGCAATTTGCTTTTTTCGTTTGGTGTTATTTTCAAAGATACATTCATATTTGTGTAGTTGCAGTACACTTACTTTGATTGTTGCATAACATTTATTTTGGTGATTATAATCAATTCACAATTATATTATTATTTATACAATGTCTTATTAATGAGCTTTTGAATTTTGTCCAGTTTGTTTATTTGTAATGCTATTACAAACAATGTTAACAGTATTTTTATACATATATCTGATGCACTTATTCAGGATACACACAAACACACATAGGGAGTTCCCAGGTCTTAGGGTAATAGGCATATGGAAGTCAACTTTACTAGATAATACCAAATTGTTTCTGTAAATGTCATAGCTATTTTTCCTCCCACAGAAATTCTATGAGTCCTACTTATTTACACATTCTCCCAACAATTACCAATTGAATTTCACTATGTTCTAGGAATTGTTCGAGGAACTTGATTTATCCTGACACCAATATTTGTGCATCTGATCGGTATAAAATGGTATCTCATTTGGTCTTATGTTGCATTTCCCTAATTACCAATAAAGTTGTGCACCTATGCTCATTCTTATTTCTCTTTTTGAGAAGTCTGCTCAAATTCTTGTCTATTTTTATGTGTATTTTTCTTACTGATTTTTAGGGATTATTTATTCATATCACATACTAATTTTTTAAAAAGATTTTATTTATTTATTTGACAGAGAGAGGAAGAGATCATAAGTAGGCAGAGCAGCAGGGAGAGAGAGGGAAGAAGCAGGCTGCCTGCTGTGCAGAGAGAGCCTGATGTGGGGCTTGATCTCAGGACCCTGAGATCATGACCTGAGCCAAAGGCAGAGGCTTTAACCCATTGAGCCACCCAGGTGCCCCAGGTACTTTTTTTTTTAAAATCAATAACATGGGTTAATAACTTTTCTAGTCTATAACTGATCTCTTGGTTCTCTTTTTAATAAAAGTGTTTAATTTTCATGCAGAGAAGTATATCTGTAATTTCTTTTAATTATAAATATTTTAATAGTTTCTTTAAACATTTGCTTATGAATCATGATTTTAAAGATACATTTTTATATTTTAGACTAATTTTTTAAAAAGATTTTATTTATTTATTTGACAGAGATCACAAGTAGCCAGAAAGGCAGGCAGAGAGAGGAGGAAGCAGGCTCCCTGCTGAGCAGAGTGTCCGATGCGGGGCTCGATCCCAGGAACCTGGGATTGTGACCTGAGCTGAAAGCAGAGGCTTTAACCCACTGAGCCACCCAGGTGCCCCTAGACTAATTTTTAAACACTTATCTTTTATCAATCTGAATTGATTGTTGTGTATGGTATCTCATAGGAAACAAAGCTGTTCTTTTAGTATTATACAGCCAAAAGTCTCTTCTTTTATTTGAATTCTGCCATGCTACATCAATTATTTAACAAGTTCACGCATATATATGCATCTGCTTGGAGTTCTGTATTATTTTATTGGTCAATTTGCGTATTCCTATTCCTATACCTGTGACTATTGCATATTTTATAATTATTTTAAGTCTGGTAGAACAACTCCTAAGGGTCATTTTCTTTTATTTCAAATTTATGAAAAGCAGCATTTCATTGGTGACTCTCTAACTTATAATTAGCAGAGCTTCTAAAAATTTGGAAAGAATTTTGAAAACAGGTGATGGTAAGAAAAAATTGGAAGAATAAAAAAATACAGTAAACTTTCTGACAGTGAGAGAGAAGGTAAATTACAAGATACAAACACAGTTTATGGGACACGGAAAACAACTAATCCTATTTAATTACCTGATGAGATTACTATATTATAACTCACAATCACTGGCATTTATGCTCTGTTTCCTCAAATGAGCACCTTTTAATTAATTGTGTTTTCTTAACACAAAGCAACTGTGGAGGCAAATTTTATCCACAATGAAAATAAGCAGGCTTTAGGAAAAGCCCTTCTAAGCCCCCAACCCTTCTTTCACAATGTCATGAACAAAATGGGAAGCATACCTTTCAGAATCTTGCAGTTCCTTGGGTTTTGCCATGCACAGAATTGACCTTTTTTTTTTTTTAATAAATAAATCCTCCCTTTTGCAGATAAAATATTACAAAGGAAATCTTACAATATTTCTTCATTTTCTATTTGGATCTCCTAATATGTTTGGGAATTCAGGTCAATTCCATCCCTTTCCTACATTTGGGACATAGCCAGTCACTGAAGTCGATGAGACTTCTGGACC
The DNA here is from genome assembly GCF_922984935.1 of Meles meles. Classification (NCBI taxonomy): domain Eukaryota; kingdom Metazoa; phylum Chordata; class Mammalia; order Carnivora; family Mustelidae; genus Meles; species Meles meles. Next base: position 18,344,800 of record NC_060070.1, read on the forward strand.
AACTCAGGGACTAACAACACTCACAAAGAATGCTTCCTTTTTTCAAAATGTAACTAAAGTTTTACAATCTTATTGGGAAAACTAATACTACTTTTGTTAGTTTTTCATGTCAGAGTGCACATCCTCAGATGAGTGGCTTTGCCTTGGAGGACATTTTAGGATGTATCTGATGTATCTTTTCTAGATGGTTTAAGAATCTAAAGGCAAAAAGCATCCAAGCACAGGGGGGACCTTGGCCAAGAACTTGAGGTTCCTTATTCACATAGCTTTATTCACATGACTAGTATTTAATTGCATAATCCTTGACTTTCCACGTGGTGACAATCTCATTACTGAGATGTTTTTTGGTCTTACTTTTAGCTCCTCAGGTGTTCAAAATTTCCACCGGTCCAAACAAATTTTAGTTCTTCAGTGAGAAAGCTTGGATAAGCTCAATATAAAAAAGACACGAGAAAGGAAATCTTCCTCAGTTTGGAAGAGTTTAAAGAGATGACTTAAGAAGAGTCTGCAAGAAGCATTTTGGCAGCTAACTGGAGATAATTGGACATGGAAGAGGGGTAGTACGGATTTGGGGGAAAAGAAAAGTTTAAAAGCAAATCCAAAGGGTTTAGTGTGGAGAAACTTTAATTCAGGGGAGAGAGAAGATAGAGAGTTTTAAAAGAAATTTTGAAAACTACCTTAGAACCATACAAAAGAAGGAGTGTATTTGGATATTGACAAAATACAATTTGAATATGACATCTATTCCTGCCAGCTGGTGCATTAATATAAGAAACCCACATGAAACAGTAATCTTAATTCATGTAAGCCAAATTAAAAGAGTTCCTTGACTCATTTGTGTGAAAAATTACCAGGGCATCGTCTTCATTTGTAACAAATTTTAACAATAAAAGTAGTTAAAATATTCTTGACTCACTAATTGATATAAAAACCTACTTTGGTCACAAGTTGAAATGGGGTGATACGGAATATAGTCTAATCATGTTGGTTTATAGAGCAGCAACCATCATCTGTGATTTGGAATGAAAAAAAAAAGAAAAGTGAAAATTATTGTTTTTTTTTCTTTTTTTTTCCCTAAGTAATTTGGCAGAAAATCTGGTCTTCATTCATTTGGTAGCAAAAGTTGAACCTAAATTATCACAAAGCTGCTTTTTAGACTCTATTGCATTTAGTGTAAATATTCATGCATTTGGCTGTAGAGATATTAATGTGTTTGATTATGTAGCATTATCCTTGGTCATATCAGGGTTATTACATAATGAACAGTACATGTGGCATATCGCCTTTTTAAAATACAAAAAAATGGTTTTTGAATTCCAAAATATATCTGCTACAGAAGTAGATAAAAGATTGCATAAATGTGACACTTCTTCCTGCATATATATATGTATTTTTTGTCTTCACTTATTTTAACTTAATCATTACTAAGCCAAGAGTTTTTATTACATGCTATTTTAATGTATCTTTATTTTTAGTAACACACAGGTTCATAAGTAAGATCAAACAGTACTATAGGACTTATAAACAAAACAAGTAGCAATTCCCTACATTCTCCAGTTCTGACATCTGCTCTTTAGAGGCAACCATTTTTGTTACATTTTTCTCTTTTTTAAAAACATTTTTTGGGCTATAATTGACATAGCATTCAATAAGCCCATTTAAAACACACAATTCAATAGTTAATTAAATTCATAGCTATGTGCAACCATCATCACCACTAATTCTAGAAAAGTTTTGTGACATCAGTCAACAAACCCCATCACTCTCTTCATTACCAAACTTAATCCATTGTTTTCTACAGCAGCTGTACTATTTTGCATTCCCACCAACAGTGCTCAAGGTTTTCAGTTTCTTCACATTCCACCAACACTTGTTTATTTTTTTGTTCCTTTGTTTTATTGATAGTAGCTATGTTAATGGAAATGAAGTGAAATCTTACTGTAGTTTTGATTTTCATTTCCCTAATGATTGGTAATTTGGGGGCATCTTTTCATGTGTTTATTGGCCATTTGTATATCTTCCTTGGAAAATTGTCTATTCAGATCCTTGGCTTATATTATATAATTACATAATTACCTTTCCTGTGGTCTTTTTTTTTTTTTTCTAATGTGGATTCAAATTACTGTATGTGGTCATTTGCTTTCAGTCTAAAGAACTTTATTATTATTATGGCTCTGCTAGCAACAAATTCTTTCAGTTTTTTTTATTTAACTGGGAAAGTCTCTATATCATTTTCATTTTTGAAAATAGTTTTGCTGGATTTAAGTTTAATGGTTAACCGTTTTTTATTTGAATACTTTGAATATATTAGTCCACTGCTTCTGGCCTCCATTGTTTCTGATAAAAGTCAGTTTCAGATCCTATAAAGTTTTCCTTGTAAATGACTAGATATTTTTCTCCTGATACTTTCAAGATTTTCCACTTGTCTTCAGCTTTCAAACTTTTCCTATGATAATTCTTGTATTAGTATCTTTTTAATTATCTTACTTCAAGTTTGTTGAGTTTCCTTGATGTGCAAATTAATCTTTTTGAATAAACTTTGAGTTTTCAGCTTCATTTCTTCTAAATTTCTTTTGCTTTTCCCTCTTTCCTTCGGTTCTCCTATTACAGGCATTTTGGTGCATTTCATTGTGTACCATATTTCCCAAAGGATTTCTGTTTACTTTTCTTCATTCATCTGTTCTTGTATATCTATGGATATCTGGTAATTTCTCTTCAAGTTTATTAATTCTTTGTTCTGCCAGTCCCAACTCTACTTTCAAATTCCTCTAATGAATTTTACATTCAATTATTGTCTATTCAACTTCAGCATTTGCATTTGGAGCTTTAAAATTTGTTTTTATCTCTTTATTGTATTGTCTATTTCATTCAGTATTGTCATTATACCTTCCCTTGCTTTGTTAATCATGGTTGAATTCAGTTCTTGGAATATATTTACAATGGATACTTTGACATTTTCCAGTTATAGGTGACTAGGGGCCACTCTCAGAGACCTAAAGTGTTTTGTTTCCTGCTTTGTCTCTGGTGTATGGGTCATACTTTCCAGGGCTTGTTCTTGTTTTTGGTTTGATTTGTTTCACTTTGTTTTGCATGTTTCATAATTTTTTGTTGGAAACTGAACACTTTAGATAAGATCTTGAAGGAAATCTGGGTGCTATCTTTCTCAGGCCTGTTATTTTTATTTGAGGGTACATTTCAGACTATTACTCCCTACATCTGCTGACACCTGCAGCATTTAGTTTCTGATGTTGCTCCTCAATGTGACACAGCCTTGAGTCACTGCAGGGAGACCTTCATTTTGGTGGGGTTCCCTTTGACTGTTTCCTTGACCATAGAGCTGTTAAGTAAGCCCCACTAATTGCCACCTGATCAATTTATTATTTTCACCAATGCCTTGGGGCATACATTACTTTGCAGAGTAATCGATCAAATTGGAGTTCTGAAGCAAAAATGCCTAGGTTGGTGTTTTGGGATTTGTTCTACGTCCAGGAGGACTTCTTCAGCTGCCTCCCTCCATAGCTCTCACAGCTGAACAAATTAGCCTGCAGTTTAGCTTATATACGCAGTGATTCCACCAGTTTCCTTTCACCAAAATCTCCATTATTTTTGAGAGCACCTATAAGCTTAAACTGTTCCACACACTGTTACAAATAAGTCAGTTACCCTGGGAAGAAATTAGGAGTTTTATGCTTTATGGCCTGCTTCTCCCTCAGGGGAAATCCCCAAGCCAATGCTCTGGAGTTTAGGATGGCAACAATGAGTGCTCCCTACAATAATGAATGCTCCCCACAATAATGAGTGCTCCCCACAACAATGAGTACTCCCCACAGCAATGAGTGCTCCCCACAACAATGAGCGCTGTCCTACATCAGGGAGCCTGATGTAGGCTGATCAGGCTCCCTGATATAGGACTCAATCTCAGGACCCTGCAATCATGAGCTGAGTGGAAGGCAGAGGCTTAACTGACTGAGCCACTGAAGTGCCCTTTGAATAATAAATATTTCTACCTTAGGAACTGAGCCCTCAGCGCAGGTGGTGAAGGGGATAAGGTGTAGTAGCCTCACGTCTTCTCAGCTTGCCTTTCCAGTGTAAAATGATCACCTTCTATGATGGGACAACAGTGATATGGTCCCAGTATTCTCAACAATGTTGTGCCCTAGTTAGAACCTCCACCCTACCAAAGATGGCTGGGTAAAATAAAGAAGCCTCACATTTTGGTCATACTCACACAGAACTTACTTTCAGTGGCAAACAACTGGGGACAAGATAAGAAATGTTGATATCCTGTTTTTCCTAAGAAGATAGCCTTTCAACTGGGAATGAGGGGAAGGGAACCCTGTCCTCTTAGGTACAACGGTCTGGAATTTTCATCTGTTGAACTGGGAGAAGGAAAGGAAGGAATGGGGCCTGGTTCAAAATAGACTCCCCCTGCTTGTACTGATCTCTCTTTGTTGAGCTGTGTGAGTTTTTTTGACCTGACCATTTACAAAAAGTTTGAGTGGTTGTCCCTTTATACTTTGTACCAGTTTCAGAGGAGTGGGTCCATGGAGTTCCTCTTACTGTCATGCCAAAAGTAGAATTTTCCACATTCTTTGCTTTTGTTGAAGTTTCTGACATATAACTCCAAATTTCTAGATAATTAATTTACCAGAGTATCCCTTGACATATTAGTTATTTTTTAATTCCTATTATGAATGACAAGGATTTGGTAAAATTAAAGAAATTTTTTTTCCCTATTTATCCCCTTCATTCTTCTCAATATTGTTACATCAAAATATTTGGTCAGAGGCTTCTGATTCTGGTTTTGGTGAAGTTGCTTGATTTAAATTAACTGTCTTGTAGAGAATGACTATAAAAACAGATATTGTCATGAAAAAATGACAAATAGACAAATGAAGTGAAATAGAAAGCTCAAAGAAATCACACATGCCTGTTTACCTTATGTATAACTGTTTATCTTGTGTATAAATCAGGGCTCTCCAGAGAAACAGATCCAATAGTATATGTATATATAGAGAAAGATATATTAGAAGGAATTGATTCATGCAGCTATGAAGCCTGACAAGACCAAATCCTCAAAGTGAACCAACAGACTCAAGATCCTGGAGAGCCAATGATGCAGACGAAGTCTAAAGGCAGTGTACTGGAGAACTCCTTTTTGTTCTGGAGGCTGCTCTTTTTGTTTTATTCAGTCTTTCAACTGATTCAGTGAGGCCCACCCACCTTATGGAGGACAAACTGCTCCCTCAAAGTTTACTGATTTCAATGTTAAAGTCATCCAAAATTACCCTCCAATTTGATACATAAAATTAACATCACAATGGCAAAGAAGACACTACAGTATAATCCCCACTACACTGGTCTTTTCAAAAGAATGGTCTTTTCAAAATATGATGCTATGTTGATTGCATATTTAAATGGAAAGTGTTTTCTGATCCTTAACTCACATGATACACACACACACAACACACACACATATTCCAGATCAGTTGCAGATCAAAATGTGCAGGAAAAATGATTTTAGAAGGACATTTGTATCCTTGGAATTGTCAAAGATTTTTTTTAAACATACAAAATATTTAACCATAAAAGGAAAATTGAGAAAATGGACCAAATTAAAATCAAGGACTTCTATTTACTAGAAAAACACAAATCTAAATATTAAAAGAATAGAAAAGCAACCCACAACACGGGATGATATTCAAATAAAAACGCCCAGTGAAAGCCTCGTATGGCTATAAAGTGATTTATACAAATTGAAAAGGGTAAAGTCAAATAACTTGAAAGGTCATTTCACAAAACAGAATGGCCAAATGCACATAAGTATATGAAATGATGCTTAACATCACTACTCATAAAAGAAATGTAAATTAAAAGCACACAGGATAATACTGACTGGAATGGTTAGAGTTTAGAAGCCTGACAAAACCAAAGGGACAAAAATATGTAGAAAACATGACTTTCATATATTGCTGATTGGGGTATAAGCTGGAGAAAAACCATTTGGGAGTATTTGATAAAACTAAATATATGCTTTTTATAAAGTCCAGAAATAATATTCATAGATCTATACCCAAGAGAAAAGAGAGCTTATAACCAACAAAGATATTGTGGAACAGTGTTTAACCAATTTAACTCACCATAGAAAAAACTGGAAATCACAAATTCATGTCAGTAGTGTAATGAAAAATTGTGGATGAAGAATGATAATAAATTACACATTGACATAACATGTACAAATCTCACATCCATAGTGACAACCAAAAAAACTAGACATGGAAAAGTACATAGTATTTGAGTTCATTTCCATGAAGCTCAATAACAAGCAAAACTAATTGTGGTGGTAGAATTGAGAACACTGGTTACTTCTGCAGAGAGCAATATTGACTTGAAAGAGACATGAGGAAATCTCTATGAATACACTATATCTTGATCTGAATCCTGTTTACATGAGTATATGTATATTACATACACATTTCTATTTGTACATACATGCACATACAAGCAATCATCAATTTGTATGCTTAAGATCTGTGCATTTTTCTGTGTGTTTTATGCCTCAGAAAAAATTTTTGATACTAGCAATATGTTACCTATTTTAATAGACTCAATAGGAACAAAAAATTTTTAAAGAAGAGAAAAATACTCACTGAAAGCAAAGTACTTATTGAAAGACAAAGAAGCAACAAAAGGCATACTTCATAATTGCCAAGTCTTGAAATCTGCAGGCATTTAGTGATGAAAATGATGTTGTGTTTATGAAACTTCATCACAGAAATCACTACACAGCCAACTGCTTCCCAGGCAGCCACATTGTCGTGACATGTCTTTTCCCTTAAGTGTCAAGATCTTTTGTCATTTCTTAAATGTTACAAGATCTTTTGTGGAACATTATAGATGGCCTAAGTTTCTTTCCTTTTCCTGAGGCCAGAAGCCAAACCGAAATTACACTTGTGCAGGTGTGGAAAGGAAAAAGATGTTAACTGGTAACCTTGAGTTGTGGCAGACCCAGGCAATAGGACTGAAATGTTTCCTCTATGCCACATGACAGGCTGCATGGGGCACCTAGAGTACTTTTATTAGACCTCCCTAGTTTAAGCATTAGCTCCATCTAATACAATCCGAAGCACGTGAAAGACTCATTTTTGAATACTAGCTTCAAATATAATGTGACAGATAGAGAAAATATCTTCTTTCCTAATTTTAACTTGATTCTCTAGACTTCCTCTAGTTTACAGCAGGTATGATTGATAGTGTGGAGGCTTCTCAGGATTGTAGACAAATTGAGATATTTCACATTGAGCTACCCCATTCAATTTTCAGATCTTTCGTTTAATCTTGTCCTGGGGAATAGACACACACATTTTTATCACCCTCCTATCATTTTCTGGTTCTTTACTTTGGTTGGCTTTCCCCTGTAAACTTTAAACTGCTTCAATTTAGTCCCCTTTAGGCTTTCATAAAGAATCTGTCCTTTTTGAAATGCTAACTTCAGAATCTGACAGCTATTTGGATTTTTTCTACCCAGGGAATGTTACCAGAATGGAGGTAGAGCCTTGTTCTTATACTAATTATATTTCTTATAATGTTATAAGTAACTTAAAGTTTAATGCAAAATATTTTGATTTCCATTAACATTTCCTTGTCTAGAACTATGGGAAAGTGGGCTCTCACAGGACAAATGTCATTGTTAATGAAGGTGTCCTGGGAATGGGATAAAGAATCATGACTGCTACTAATATGCAGGGTTTTGTGGAGTTGTATGAAATATGAGCCATGTAAAAGATGTGCATTTAATCACAAATAGTAGTCTTGGTGAGATCTACTCAATTGTCAGAAGCTAAATCAGTAATCTTATAAAACAATAACAAAAACAAACAGACAAACAAAAAACCCCTACTGTTCTGTTCTTAAGCTTCTCATTCTCTCTCTGAATTTTATTGGTCATCTTTGTGAGTTGCTGTTACTCTAAAGCTATTTAAACTTCTCATCCTGGTGACTGTCCATTTCTTGCTGTTCTTCAACTTGTGCTTTTGTCCTTCTGTCCTCAAAGTTTTATCTTGTGTCTGTATTCTAATTAACTCAAATATATATATATATTCATTTCTCCTACATTTTTTAATAGGAATACCCTGATTTCTTCTAGATATTTGGGATTTTCATTGAAACCACAAAGAAGTATATAGTTGTGGGGCACCTGGGTGGCTCAGTGTGTTAAGCCTCTCCCTTCGGCTCAGGTCATGATCTCAGAGATCTGGGATCAAGCCCTGCATCAGGCTCTCTGCTCAGGAGGGAGCCTGTTTCCCACTCTCTCTCTGCCTACTTGTGATCTCTCTCTCTGTCAAATAAATAAATAAAATATATTTTTAAAAAAGTATATAGTTGTAATCTATGTATATCTGTGATAGGCATAGGCCTTATTTATATATTTACAATAATTCTCTGAGCTGTTATTGTCCCCTCCTTTTTTTTAAGAAGAGAAAACAGAAACAGAAAAAGGAACTAAATTGTCTCAGTTTTGAAACTCGTAAGTGGCATATCTGGTTTATATAACTTCACAAATAATTAAGTCTGTACCATATTATTATGTGGGCTTCCTAAAAAATGTCCCAAAAAACACATCATTGTCCACTCAAGGTCTTTTCCTGATTTTGTACACATTACCATTAACAGAGTTGCCATTCTCTAAAATACCAAATTAAAACAACAACAACAACAAACCCTGTAAGTCATTGTAGACTGCTTTCTCTCCCTCGTTTCTTATATTTACTCAAACATGTCTTACTGTAATGGCTAGTCATGTATAGTGTTTTAAATTTGCCTCATCTCTCTATTTCCATTTCCTTAAGCCAGCCCCTCATCATTTCTAAAATAGCTTTTGTAATGAATGACCTTGAAACCATTCCTGACTTCCTCAAATCTCTCTCTAAGCAGACACCAGAATGATTTATATGAAGGGCAAATCAGACCATGAACTTTCCTTTAAAAATATTTTAGCTGACCTTCCATTACCTTGTAAGGTGAAAACCACATTCCAGAACATGGCAGCTCTCATATAGCATGACACAGCTTTTTCCTACTTTTATTTACCTCCATTCCAGCTCCATATTTTTTCACAGAATATTTAGTTCCTGTACTACTACTCACTGCATAAACAATTACAAAAATTTCTTTGTATTTTACTCCTTTTATTCAATAAATATTTACTGTGCATCTACTAAATGCTAGGCGTATCTCAGTACTTGAAATATATCATCAATTATTACTAAGGTTCTTGTGTTCATGGACCTTATAGTGTAGAAGTGAGACATAAACAATAAACCTCTAAGAGGTATCTTACGGTTTCACAGTGCTAGGACAAAGCATGTCCTGTGTGATTAATAATGTTCCTGGGGAACAATGCTTAGAAGTCTTAGATTTTTGATATTTGTCTGTGTGTTTGTTTGTTTGTTTTGAGATTTATTTCTTTTTTGAGAGGAGTTGGGTGGGCAGAGGGAAAGGGAGAGTCTGAAGAAGACTCTGCGCTGAGCATGGAGTCCAATGCAGGGCTCAATCTCACAACCCTGAGATCACTACCTGAGGCAAAATCAAGTCAGAAACTCAACTGACTGACCACCCAGGCACTCCAGTCTGTGTTTTCTTTTTGGGGAACTCTTTTCAATATGTGGCACTGCAGAGTTGTTGCATGGAGTATAAAACAGAGAGGAGTCGAGCAGGATTTTGGTCTGAGAATTGGAAGACAGAATTGCCATAAACCAAGCAGAGAAAGGTTCAGGAAAGATTTGATGGTAAGGGGTCAGTTAAGGAGTTCCATTTTGGACATGTTGAATTTGGGACATTTATTAGGCATCAAAGTAGATATACGGAGTATATCTACAGTGAGAAACATATCTGAAGTTTGTAAAAAGGGCCTGGACTAGAAATGTAAATTTGGAATTTATCAGAATACAAAGAGTTTTTTAAACTATGTTGCTTATTTTCTTTTATGGAATTTTTTTTTTTGTCATTTTCATCTGGCAACCCTGTTACATAAAGGTCCAGGTCAGGAACAAATGTCCCTGGAAAATTTTCCTGAGATTTCCCAAGTTGGGATAAGTGTCCTTTTTTTTTTTTTTTTTTTAAATGTTCCTATGTAATACATTGTATATAAATATCTTTGAGTTTAGCACTAGGAGAAAATTTTTATCTATTTGTCCATCTCCCCAACTAGATGAAAAGCTTTATTTCAGGGAAGAACTGTGTATTGTTCATCTTCATATTTCCAGTCCTTAAAACAGAACTCAGAACTAAAAACTATGGCTGATAACAGTTCTGTATATCAGGCCTCAGTGCTTCCTTGTGGACTTCAGAATTATGAAGACTATGAGCAGGGAGATAATCTCTTGGAAAAGTAGAAATTCTAAGGCTGTCATCACCAAAGCTTAGTTCAAGTTTGTGAACTCATTTGTTCAAGGTCTACTCAAAAGAGAAGCAACCATGTATACCTAGGCTCTGGGAACTGAGATCTTGGGATTTGATCACTAGCTCAAATCAAGTTAGTATTTGGTTTCTCTAGTTAGGAAGCCACATGAGGTTGGTGTATCTTCTAATCTTATGTTAGCTAGATCCTTCTTGTAGGCATGTCAGGTCTATCTGGTAGGGATGTCTTTAAAATCCAGCTAGCCTCCTGAAGCATGGAAAAAGGAAGCAGCTCTTATTCAGAAAAAGGAGTTTCTTGACCTAGAACTGTATTTTGAAGGGGCTTCTCTCAGTGACTCTAGGGACATGGAGCAGTGTCAAACTAGACCCAGGTACCTAGAATCCTGGGCCATCTAGTGGGGAAAAGTCTTTTGAAACCTCCTATCTATTGTATGATCCTCTTTCTCTTCCCAACTGTCAAATTTGTGCATTGTGATGTTTATTCCACAGAGGAATACATATAAGAAAATTACCATTTATGCTGGTTCTAGGCTTGGGTAACACTGTCCCTTATATGAAAACCAAAGTCCATGGAAAGCCAGCTTACTTGCAAAGAGCTTTTGATTTATTTGACACATTTTTGAAAAACAGTAGAGAAGGAGTTAAGAAATGTTAAATAATTAAAACATTAGGAAAAAAAAATACAATGAACTCTCACGTGCCTGTATCCCAGCTTCAGCAATTGGCAGATTTATGACAACCACCATGAGTTGTGCATTTCCTCTCCCTCCACTAAACAATTTTGAAGTCAATCCTGAATTGCATATCATTTCATCCTTAAATAGTTCAGCATGTACCATCTATCAATAAGAGGATTATTTTTTCAAATCTAAACGCAAAAGTCATCTTTAAACACTAAGACATAAAATGATTTGTAATAGTGTTAATACAACTAATTACCAAAATGAAATCAGAATTTCCTCAGTTACTTCATCATTGTACTTTAAAATTTCATTTGTTTGAACAATATTGCTTGGAGAAGATCCAAACTAGGTCCATTTTATTTAGAGTTTTATTGATATGTTTTAAAATTCTTCCTTTACCATATATATTTTTTTCAATTTGATTTGGTTTTATTTTTATTTTTATTTTTTTTCCGATTTTATTTTTTTCAGCGTAACAGTATTTATTGTTTTTGCACAACACCCAGTGCTCCATGCAAAACGTGCCCTCCCTATTACCCACCACCTGTTCCCCCAACCTCCCACCCCTGCCCCTTCAAAACCCTCAGGTTGTTTTTCAGAGTCCATAGTCTCTTATGGTTCGCCTCCCCTCCCCAATGTATTTTTTTCTTCTTCTCCTCCTATTTACTTCAGAAACTTGGTTGTCTCATCCTCTGGATTTTCCTGCCTGCATTTGTAGGGTCATGTTTAAATATGTTTCTCTCTCATCTTATGTTTCTTTTAAAATGGGAGTTAGATCTAGAGGCTGGATTTGCTCAGGCTTGACTTTTTGGCTAGAAAATAAATCATAGTTTTCTCTGTGTACTTTAATCAAGCAAAATAAAATGTGTCTTTTTTTTGTTTGTGTGGGTATGATAACTACTGTCTTACAGTGATAGTTATCACCTGGATCCATTCCATTAGGGATGTACAGAACGTTAATATTTTAATTCTACCACTCTTTATTTATTAGCTCAAATGATTCTATGAAAGAAAAACAAAAAAATTTGTTTATCCTAAGGTATTGTTAGTATGGGAAAAGCAAAATAGATGAATTATTATTTCTCCTTATTTAACAATTTGAAAATTATGTATTTATTGCTTAGCAATTTTTGAAGGTGTTTCTTTTTCTTCTTGCAGATTATTGGGGACACCTGTATATTAATATCTTTTTTTAAAGATTTTGTTTATTTATCTGAAAGAGAGATAGGGATCACAAGTAGGCAGAGAGGCAGGTAGAGGGAGAGGGGGAAGGAGACTCCCTGCTGAGCAAGGAGCCATATGCAGGGTTCGATCCAGGACTCTAGGATCATGACCTGAGCTGAAGGCAGAGGCTTAGCCCATTGAGCCACATAGGTGCCCCTATATTAATATCATTAATGTGTTTTGATTCATTGTAAGTATTATTCACATTAATGCTCAAACTGTCCTATTTTGTTAGTAGCAACCTTTTCAATTTGGTCCTTGATTCCTTTAACATTACTTCAGGTTTTTAATTGTTTGTTTTTGCTTTCTGGCTTGAGAGTAGAGGTTCACCATGCTACATTCTGCAGATCAGGAATCATTCACATTTCCAAGTTATCTTAATTCTCTTTATGGAAAATGATGTTTACAGGCTGTACTCTGGGCAGCATGATTAAACGTTGCTCCTGAGTCAGTCATTCTTCTCCGTTGTTTACATTTACAGACCTGGAAAATAAATGGGTTTATTTTTAAGAGGAAAGGTCAATATGCTGAGTATAAAGTTTTGCTTAACTTTTAAAATTTTCCATTTGTATCTTTTTTCTCTAGCACTGAAAATCTTGGATCTTAATTATGTGAAAGTCTGCTGTAAACATATACTACCCTATGTGTATGTCTATATAAGGGTGTATAAAATATACAATTAATAAAATATGATTACCATGAGGAGATAACTGAGACTTGTTTTATCCTTCTTCTTTAAACAGTTTTTAAAAACAGGTAATATATTTGAAACCATTTTTAAAAATCAGGTAAGATATGTAACTCTCAGATGGTGCAGGGCAGTAATCCTTGGGAGAAGGAAAACACAAAAACTAAGTGAGTCAAATGACTTTCCTAGTTTACCACATGGATGGCAGGCCAGAGAGAATGAACCCAAAGAGCCTGGCAGTGTTGTGGAGAAGAGGAAGTAGCATGCAGAATTTGACGAACAAAGAGGACTAGAAAAGCAGGATGCCAAAGAGAAGAATAATGCCAAAGAACAGAAGAAGTTTCTTCTCAGGTATAGTATTGATCCACATATGTGTTTAAGGAATCTATCAAAGCCAAAGAAAAAAATAACCAGTAAGCAAAAGGTTCTCATTAGCCAGAGTACATGAATAGAGTACATGAATAATCTTCAAAGGATATTGTTTTAGGAAAAGGGATATTTATTCTACAATAAAGGGTGGTTTTGATTTGATAAAATAGCTTAAAAACAAGAATTAGGAGCATTATATGTTTTTTCCAAATAACTTCATTACCTCTCAGGAATAAACCAAAAAGAAAAGAAAAAGAAAAAAAAAATAGTAACAATAATAGTAAGAAATTAAGATCTAATAATTGAAAGATCCAACAACTGAAAGTTCACAGTGTCAAGAATCCAATAAAAAATGACCAGGAAGCAGGAGTATATGATCCAGAACAAAGAGGAAAAAAAATCAATTCGTGCCAGGAATAGCACAAAATAATCAAATTACTAGAAAAGGAAACTTATACAGCTATTATCAATATACTCTGTGTTTTAGAAAGTAGAGGGAAGTATGATCATGATAAGAGAATTTGAATATATTAAAAAACATTGAGGTGGAACTTCCAGAGATAAAACCTAAAATGTCTGAAGGTAAAAATACTCTATCTAGAATTAACAGCAGAATAGACAATGCATAAGGAAAGATTAGTAAACTAAGTACAATAGAATGATCCAAAATAAAACAAGGAAAAGACTGAAAAAAAAAAAAACCAGAATAGAGCATCAGTGAATTTTGAAACTATCTCAAGTGGACTAACATATGTGAAATGGGAGTCTTAGGAGGTAACAGAGTTGGGAGGACGACATTTGAGGGTATATGCACTCCCATTTCCACTTTGATTAAATTGGAAATAATTTTATTGCGTGATATTTACTGCCAACTACATTCCAGATTTGATTTGCTTTTGATTGTGAAAAACTTCAGTTTGAATTTGATATAATTCTGTTTTAAAATCTTATATAAAATCTTCATAATTCCAATGTTAAATCTTTGAAGGAAGGTGTATTCTGAAAAATCTATCCCTGTTTCTTCCAACTAGTTTCCTCAATTCCCAACAACTTTTTATAATTTGTGGTTTCAATTGTTATAAGTAAATACATGTGAAGGGGTGTGTATGTATGTGTGTGTGTAAAGTGTGTGTGTGTATCTTTGGAGAGGCATATAGATTTATTTGTATTGATTCTTCATAAGTAATACTATATATACACTTTTTCCACCTTGCTTTTTCAGCTAACAATTTATCCTGGAGAACATTCTATTTTAATTTATGGACAGAGTATTTATTCCTTTTTATAGCTGCCTGACTGCATAGTATCCTGTTGTTAATTTTTTAACTAGTTGTCTGTGAACAGGAATGTAGGTGATTTCTGTCTCTTGTTATTATAACAGTGCTGCTACAATGAATAGCTTGTACATACATCTTTTTTATTTTTCTGATTGCTCTTATTACTTGTTTCCTTCATTTTATTATCGGTTAAAATGGCTAGACTATTGGTATTAAGGAAGGCATGTATTGCATGAAGCACTGGGTGTTATATGTAAACAACGAATCTTAGAACACGACATCGAAAACTAATAATGTACTATATGGTGACTAACATAACTAATAAAAAATAATAAAATAAATGAATAAATAAAACAGAAATGTGTCAGTTAAATCATGTAGCTATATAGGGAATTTACTATACATCCCTGTGTGATACGTTTATAACTGTTGAAATTTATCTTATAAATGAGGATTGTATGAGCATTTATCCTTGTACACTTGTCAAAACTTTTTATGTTATTGATCTTGGATACTTGATGATTCATTTGTAATCACTTTTGTTAATTGATGATTTATCTGTTGGGAGAAACTCAAGGACTCAATGAATATATTGATCCTGTATTTTCACTTTGGTGAGCTACTATTGCTCCCCACATGAGAAAGATAACTAAGAGGAGAGGATGAAAATAAAAAGGATTTCTCTGTACTATAAATCAAATAATAGGTGTAAAGTGCTTTTTAATACCCAAAAGACTTCCACATCAATTATTAATTTATTTGATTTATATAAAAATATTTTTATTTTAATTCCACTATAGTTAACATAACAGTGATTTCATTTCATTACACCCCACTTTGGGTAATTAATGTTGGAAAAAATTTGACAGAAATAAAAATTAAAATTCATGGTAATATTTCTTACTTACTTCTGTGTCTATGATGATAACAGCAACACAAATGGAAAAAACCCTAAGTGCCTTTCAAGACAGTTTATTATTACATACCAACCTGATGTAATATGCACAGGTAATGAAAATTACCTGTTTTTTGCACAGACCTCCCCTCCCCACCCCTCCTCACCCCAGAGAGAGCCTAGAACAGTGTCATGGTTGATACAAATATTCCAGACTTTTCCTCATCTTTTTAGGAGTGATGATAATGAGCAGAAGGGGAAAACTGTAAAATAAAATGACATGTGTTACTGCCTACACTGATTTTTCCAGAATGAGAAGGAAACACAAGTCAGAAGGACCCAGAGATACTCTGGAGATGGCCAGCGCTCAAGTGCATCTTTTATATATATTCTCAAAATTTTGCCCTTCTTGGTATTATATCTTATGTGAGGTAACTCTCCCCTCCCAGTCCTTTTCTATTAAACTCCCAGTCTATTACTTACTTCATTTGAACATGTTTCTTTGTCATCACCATAAAAATACCATAACTAGAAGATGACATTCTTTTTACTAAGACAATTCAGGACGGAGTGGGCCTGGTTTTGCCTTGATTCAGATTTCCTAATCTGTTGAGTCTGAGTGTTCTTGGCTTCCTTCACTTTTGAAGTTAAAAGCATGACAACCATTTCACACTTCTGTGTGTATTCTGGTCTTGTTCTCTTTCTCTCCCTCTAAGTTAGACTGATCTAGAATAGTTTGTTCTGAATTCACTGTGTTAATTCCATTTATATGTACTATCTAAACTTAACCACTTTCTTCCTTCTGAGCAATTGAATCCCTTGTTTAAATGCTTCCTCCAATAATAAAGTCTACTGAAAAATTAAAATAAGGTAGAAAACTTTACATTTTGAAAATAATATATGAAGTTATATATGAATATATGAAGTTATATATAGAAGTTAATCAAACGAATGGAACCCATACTTTCAATTCCATAAACTATTTATCCTTATGAACAAAGCCTAGAGGATCTGTAAAGTTAAAATTGTTTTTGTATGTGGAATATGGGATTTTGTGTGAGCTTTAAAATATATACATCAGTATCATTTATAATTATTGTTTCAATTTTTAGAAACTCTTAAATGCGCAACTAAAATAAAAATGAAAGGCACAGATAATGATAATTACCTGTTTTTTTGCATTCCCAAGAAATGAGAGTGTGACATAAATTTGTTTTTAAAAAATATAACTATGTGATGGATTTTTAAAAAGCACAGAATTTTTGAAATTAGTACGTAGTGTTTGAATAAAGTATATGCCTTTTAAAAGGCAATTTTTAAAAAGACAGTCTTATGATTCTAGAGTTTGGCAATCTATAAACCTGAGTTTTAAAACAGGACAGCAATTAAACGTGGTAAGAAGAATTTTTAAATTGAAGAGAACCACAGGAAGAAGATGGATTTCACATTCTCTTTTTATCTCTTCATGGTTCTTCCTTGGACCTCCACATAGAAACTCCCTACGTGTCTGAAAATTTCTCCTTGGAGTGCTGATAAAGGAACATATGCCCACTTTTTCACCACCAAATCCTTCTTCTTTCCCCTTGCACAGAGCAAGGACTTTTCTGTAGTTGAGAATAGTGCTAGTCCAACATGTATTATTCTTTCCTTCTAAAGACATTTATTAAAATTTCCTTCCTGTTTGGTTCTGTAAATTAAGCCTATCCTTCCTACTGTGTTTTTTCTTGTCTTCCAGCAAATTTTGTAATATTCGTTAAAAGTGAAAAAGCATATTGGGAAATGAGGAAAATAGGCCTTTAGTATGAAAATGTATGTTGTTGAACTGGGCTGTATTTTAATGTTTACTGTAGCTATAGGTAGAGGCTTAAAATTCTTCTAGTGTTCTTACTTTTTTCTTCCATCTTGCCTTTAGGGCTTCCTTCCTCTGGTCACTACTGCTAGGGACGGCCTGAACCTCACAGCTCTCACAGTCTTCAGCGGCAGTCCACGGTGGTTATCCTGGCGCTCCCTAGTGCAGTGGTGGATGGAAAAGGCATTCTGTGGTCTTGCAGTTAAGTCTGTAAGATGGTCTGTATTTTGAAGCTGGGATCTTCACAACTCTCTCAGACTCTCGTCTTTCGTATAACATTTTTCTCCCTGTTTCCTACACTAGTTTCAACCTTCCCAATCAATTTCTTCAAAGCATTGTCCCCTGTTGACAACTTCTCCCCTCTAAGGTGAGAAAGGGGGGGCGCCTGGGTGGCTCCGTGGGTTAAAGCCTCTGCCTTCAGCTCAGGTCATGATCCCAGGGTCCTGAGATGGAGCTCCGCATCGGGCTCTCTGCTCGGCAGGGAGCCTGCTTCCTCCTCTCTATCTACCTCTCTGCCTACTTGTGATCTCTGTCTGTCAAATAAATAAATAAAATCTTTAAAAAAATAAAAATAAGGTGAGAAAGGAAGACCGAAGTTGCTGGAAGGAAGGAATTACATTCTCCTCGCTGGATAAGGTTTCTGAATAGCACTCTGGCAACGAGGTCCTTTGTTAAGGAGAGAATTATATGACTGGTTTACAAAGGGTCGAAGAAAAGTCATTCTGTTTTAATTTGTCCAGCTGTTTTTTTGTTGTTGTTGTTGTTGTTATTGTTTTGTTTTTTGTTTTTGAAGATTTTATTTTATTGTCAGAGAGGGTACAAACAGCAGGAGCAGCAAGCAGAGGGAGAAGCAGGGTTCCTGCTGAGCAAGGAGCCCCATGCGGTACTCCATCTCAGGAACCTGAGATCATGACCTGAGCCAAAGGCAGACGCTTAACTGACTGAGCCAACCAGGCATCCCAAGTCCAGCTGTTCTTTACTGTAGGGCTGGGAGTGATGATTTCCAAGATCTTCACATGTAAGAAATTTAAGCCCCCACATACTATTTTTAACTAAGATCATTAATATTAATTTACCTAAATTTAACAGTATAAAAATAGTAAAATTAAGAAATCCATTACTTTTATTGAGGTAGGAAAAATGTTGTGAAATATACTTTATTTTTTTAAAATTTTTTATTTATTTGACAGACAGAGATCACAAGTAGGCAGAGAGGCAGGCAGAGAGAGAAGGGGAAGCAGGCTCCCCGCTGAGCAGAGAGCCCGATGTGGGGCTCAAGCCTAGGACCCTGAGACCATGACCCAAACCAAAAGCAGAGACTTAACCCACTGAGCCACCCAGGCACCCCTGAAATACATTTTAATGTAAGGGTTATTTCATACCACATAGACCAACTTCATATCATATTATCGACTACTTATTTGAGCAACTTAGGAAATAATACATTTATATTTCATCTCACTTGTCAACTGTGTCCCAATATTTTTTTTTATTTCTTTTAACATGCTTTTCATTTGGGCAGTGGTCTTAATATTTTTTCTCTATTTCTTTCCTAATTTCTGCCATTGTGCTATTCATCTCCTATAACTAATAACTTCTTCTTTGGACCAGTTTCTGGAAATATGTTGTTGCCAACTTCTTTGATTCTGTGATAAAATAATCACCTATATTCTTCCGTGGTGCTCTTAGACAATTCCTCTTGTGATGTATATACTTCATGTACTTTTATTCATTTGTCTTATCTTCTTTTTGGGGGGAAAAATCCAACAGCTATGCCTAGTTTCTCTCTTGATTTCTTCCAGATTATCTTTCATCCTTGAATGGTGCTAGGTATATGTTTGAGATAAACAGGAGTGGGGAAGAAAGAGAAGTAAAGATCTAGTAATTTACACTATTGATGTCGCCTCAATGCATCTTACCTAATCTGTCATTTCATCACCCAGGAAGAAAGTCCCTTTCAAAGTTTATAGCGTTCAGGGTGTCAGCACAGCTCACGGCAGAGTGCTTTTGTTCAAAGTTTCTCTTCATTATGTTCACTACCTGCCTGGCCTTCTTCTATGACATTCATTCCCAGTAACTTCCTCTGGCTGAGGGGTTAGATTATGGAAAAATAAATGGCTTGACAGCACAGTGTAATTTTTCAACTTCAATCCCCTTGCTGTTCTGAATTGTCACAGAGAATCACTACAGGGGAAACTCCCACTTTTGCCCAGCCCACCCAACGTTGGTTCTTTATTTTAATTCAAAGAATCAATAGAGACGTTTTTTCCTAAACGCCAATCTTAATATTAGAGAAAACTGCTTCCAGCTGGGGTGAGATAAGGTTGTTGATCACCTTGCAGCTTCCTTTGGGCAACATTCCCAGCGTCTGGCAAAATATCATTCATAGATTCTGATGGAGTTATGTCATTTTTTCCTTGATGCTATTTTGAAATGTCATTTTCTGATCTCAGAAATAATTTTAATTTACCACTGAAACAGTACTGCCAGGGAAATTAACAAAAGCATAATGACTACCACTCCTTTCTTTCCTTCATTATGCTTATGAGTTTTCTGAATAGCTATCAGTATATTTTTGGCTCTGAATTGGGCTATGAAATATTTTGGGCAAATTTTGAGATTAATTTAATGTGTTTGTGTCAGATTGGAAATTAGCAGCAAGAACCTTTTGATAGTCGACTTTCTTCTCCAGAACTTATTCTGTGTAGACCTTTATGAAATTCTAGGATATTAGATCTCAACACAGGAGTAGATTTGTTACCTGAGCAACTTGAAAGGCCTGCAACTTGAATATAAATAAGCTCTCAGAGTGTCGGGATTTTTCTTTCCTTCTACAATATTATCTTGAGAGCTATTGGAATTCCTTTTGCATTACTATTTCTATTTTTATATATCCTCCCAGAAGAGTACATTTTAGCATGAAGTCCAGAATAGAATAAAGAAAAAAAGTTTCTTTCTGAGATAATATCTAAGAAAGATCATATTTCTATTAGTAATTTCCTTTATCTTATTATAAATTTTAAGCAATTAAAAAAGAAGCAAACAACTTTTTGTTGTTGTTGTTCCAGAGTATAAATATAAAAATAGGATTACTGTTACAAGTGCAAATAACATCATTCCCTGTAAGTTCTTCCTTGAGAGGCACAAGTGTATTCCAGTTCTTTTGAGATCTAGTGTATATTGCATTTAGGTTGTCTAAACACTTCCTGAGTACACTTGTGCAAATGTAATGAATATTAATAATTCTTCCATATCTACACTGAAGAAAAGACAGCCAGTTTTTTAATGTAATTAGAATCTCACAATATGTTTACTGCTTTGTTATTACCTTGCTTATCTGAAAAAGTGCCTAAGGCCATTTTTTACTGTTAACTGAATATTGTGTAATCTCATAGCAATTTCCTATAAAATTTCAAGTGACAAAGTCAGACTGCTAAAAAAGTGAATCAGAATACAGAAAATAAATTTAAATTCCATTAACTCTTGAAAACTCTGGAGCTCCGGCTTCCTGTATTAAGAAAACTAACTGGGAAATTTTTATTTGTAGGTAAAACTCGGTAAAGTATCATGTCAGGTGCTTTTAATTTAGTAAGTACCACATGTACTATAAGTTAAATACATATTTTGAGAGTTGCATACATTGTTTCTATTGTTTTAGAATGTACATTAGACTCTAGTATAAAGCTGTAGAAAAAGTGGCCTTCCACCTACTAGGTAGAGTAAAATTATGGAGGAAGTGCATAGATAATGGACAATTTTGTTAAAGCATCATTTTTTTAAATGATCACAAATATATGAGTTTCCAATTGTATATACTTTAAGTTAAACTTTGGCACTAGAAGTCAGGGTATCCTTTCATATAGCATTGGCACACTTTAGGGAAGTGTGTGTCAAAAGTATCAAACTACTGGCATGTAACAACTTGGTCAACTAGGCAATTAAATACAACATACTTCTTTCTTGAAATGAGAAGAAGGAAAAGAAGCAGCAGCTTGTATTCCTTGTTTCTGGTTCAAAACGAAACAGAAAAAAAACTTAAAAAAAAAACACACCTCTGATATACAGTAACAATTTTAAAGAATATCAATTGTACAAGGGAAGGACTAAAAAATATGTTTATAAAGATTCAGATATAACAATGATTCCAATATTATACCAGCTTGTAATTACTGGTAGAAATAAAGTTGAAGAATTAGTTATCTAATACTTTAGGAAACAATACAAATATCCTAAGGATAATATATAGGATTCTTATCATCTATAGCAGGGAAGCATTTTGCCAATTTGTACTAATAATCTCAGGTGCGTGGTGTTCCTTGAACTGGAAAAATAATGTGACAAGGCAAGCTGTGAGGACAGCAGCACACCATGACCTCTCCCCCTCATAAAACCAGGTGCAATTTTACTTTCATTCCTGCCACAGATTTATTAATTTTGGACTCTTTGTACATAACTTTCCTTGAGATTTCTTACAACTTCCACACTCTTCTAGAATAGAATACACATTCTTTTCTTTTTCTTTTCCAGGAAGATAAAATAGCAGGTTTTTCATGGTAACATATTTATAGTCCTCAGAAAGTCGTGCTTTTTAAATTTCAGGAAACATCATTTTAACTCCAACCCTATTCTAAAGCATATTCATTTTCACTGGTGAAGTCTTCTGAGATGACTGAGGTATCTTGGTGTTTCTTCTAGAACCTTCCATCAGAATAGTGAGCTAAATGAAAGTTGTTCGTTACTTTGTTACTTTCAAATAGATAAGACCATTTTAGGCTCTCTGTTAGTTATGGCCTTTGCATATATTACTCAACTGATCACAGTAACCCTGTTGTATTAGATAAGATCGTATTGCTTACCTAAGATCACACAGTTGGTAAATGATAGCACTGAAACCTTGACTAAGTTCACAATCCTACTAAATTACCACAATGACATGTACAAACTTCTTGTATTCATGTTATAGTATAAAGAAGGATAAAAAACATATCAGCATTAGCATGGGGAAATCTTGGCTATATGTGGATAAAACAACTGTAAAAAATAATCATTAACTTTTTAAAAAACAGCTTTATTGAGATGTAATTCACATACCATATAATTCACATAAAGTGTATAATTCAGTGTTTTTAGCATATTCAAAATATGTGCAATCATCACAATTGTCAATTTTAGATTATTTTCATGACCAGAAAAAAGGAAAAAGAAACTCCATATCCTTAAGCTACCTTCTCCCTAACCCCTTATTCTCCCTACTCCTACAACACTCATCTACTTTCTATCTCTATAGATTTAATTCTTCTGGACATTTCACATAAACGGAATTATACAATGTATGATCTTTTGTCTCTGGATTATCTCAATAGCATCTTTTCATGTGGTTGTTGACAATTTTTGGGAAGAATGTTTATTAAAATGTCTTACCCATTTTTAAGTCAGTTCTGTGCTCTTTGTTTTTGAGTTTTAAGAATACTTTATATATTCTAGATACTAGACCCTTGTCAGATATTTATGATCTGTAAATATCTTCTCCCACTCTGTGGGTTGTCTTTTCACTTTCTTGATTGTGTCCTTTGAGATACAAAAGCTTTTAATTATTATAATTTTTATAATTTAAGCTCTTACATTTAAGTCTTTGATTCATTTTGAGTTAATTTTGACAAAATGGTGTAAAAATCCATCATTATTCTTTTGCATGTTGTAACTTAGGTGTTTAGTGCTTAACTTCCACACAATGTTTTGCACATCAGTCTCTGCAAGCAAGTTGGGGGGACTACAGAGAATTCTATATTATTTTATATCTGCATTCTTAGTGTCTACCGTGTTGCCTAGGAGATGAGAGAAGTATTTCATTCAAATAAGTGAAATTATTAAATAAAATATTATTCCATATTAAGGAAGAATAATTTTTGGTATGTATCATATTCCATTTCATGTTGAAGAAAATTAATTATATAGATATTTTTAAAATATAATGGTGAGGGGCACCTGGGTGGCTCAGTGGGTTAAGCCTCTGCCTTCAGCTCAGGTCATGATCTCAGGGTCCTGGGATTGAGCCCCACATCGGGCTCTCTGCTCAGCAGGAAGCCTGCTTCCCCCACTCTCTCTGCCTGCCTCTCTGCCTACTTGTGATCTCTCTCTTAAAAAAAAATAAATAAATAAAAATAAAAAATAAAATATAATGGTGAGAGACGCCTAGGTGTCTCAGTGGGTTGAAGCCTCTGCCTTTGGCTCAGGTCATGATCTCAGGGTCCTGGGATCTAGCCCTGCAGCAGGCTGTCTGCTCAGCAGGGAGCCTGCTGCTCCCATGTCTCTGCTTACTTGTGATCTCTGTCTGTCAAATAAATAAATAAAATCTTTAAAAAATATATAATGGTGATACTTTTATTTTACTTTTACTTACTGGATTTCATGAATTATTTTAATAAAATAAAAAATACTACTATACATTCTTAGCCATAAAAAACTTATATTTACTATTTTCTACTGATTTTCAGTTTCATGAGTAATTAAGAATAAGTATTATATCTCTTTCATATATTAGTAAACTAATGGGAAAATCTGCCCAAGATCTATAGCAACAATATAATGCAGAAAAGAAAATCAATCTTATCTCTCTTAAATCAATATTCCTTTCATACCACTGTAACTGCTTTTCCCTCGAATTAGATCTTTAAGTAATTTGTTAAATAATAACACTTAAAATAAATGTGTTCAAAATCAATCTTTCCTACAAATTTGGTGAAATTTTCAGGTCAAATCAAATCAAAAGTCTTATTGTAATACAGCTATGTCAAATCTAAGTTCTTTTCCCCTTTCTGCCTTGCTTTTCTCTCTGGTAGTCCACTACAATTTGCTCATCACTGAACCATATTAACTGCTATTTAGGATCCTAGAAGTTAATATACTTCAGAAGGCAGTGATGAGTACTTGTTATGGGTGATTGATAGCTAGGAGAAGCAGATGGAGATGTTTTAAATCTTCAAAAGTAGGACACAAGTATTTCAAAGAATTTAATAAAACTTAATGCTCTTTTTCCTTTTTCAATAATTATCTTTAAACAGAAGTCAAGAGAGTGCAGAATGGGGAATCACACACCATAAGAAGAGAAATTTCTTGATTAAGATAATTATTTTCCATGAGCTTAAGGCATTAGAGAAAGGTTCACAACCAGTCAAGAGCCCAGAATGTATACTGTCTACATAAACCTTGTTGTCCCCCCACCCCAATTACTGAGAATGTGATTTAACCAACTCGGAAAGGAATAAAAAGAAGGAAACTAATAATGGGGAGAAAGGTGGCATGAGCTATTAGTATAATGTTCACTGAATGCTTTAAATATGATTAACTCCATGTAATTTTGCATATATGATTATAAAACAATTCAAACGTCATAATAAACCATGAAAAACATGCCTAATATCAAAACTAATTAAAAAATAATAAACTTGTTTAGAAATTATGATTCAACAATAGAAATTAGAAATAAAAAAGGAAGATGATGGGGGAAAAGTTATTGTGTTATTTTTCTCATTTTACCTGAGGGCACTCAATAGATACACTCTGAAGTTTTGCCATTGTTATTTATGGAGTATATCTTCAAGTATACATTTAAAAGGACACTCAAATATATCCAATAATAGGATTTAAAGCATGATATATATCTTCCGGTGGAAAAGAGGTAGATATTTGGGAGGCAGTGGGAAGCGATCAAACAGAAGAAAGTGACATCTGCAGGACTTTGCACTCATTATTCCTTCCGTCCGCATCTTTCTGAAGCATTTGCATTTTCCAAATCAGTCTTACATGCTCATTGATACAGTTGCCATCACCCTTCAGAAGCTAAGCTCCGTAAGTATTTGTTGAATGAATGAGTGAATGAATGAATGACCAAATTAATGCAGGGCCTAATACATTAAGTACAAAGGACTGCCAGGGAGTCCCAGAGGTCAAAGAGCATCATCGCTTACTCACAGTGACCCTGGTTTAGTGACCTGGGTACAATCATCACACTTAGTAAATTTCCTCGGAGCGATGCTTGCTCTACTCCTTATCTGCAGTTATCATTTTCCTTAATAAGGATGGAAAAGAAAAGAGTAGTTGAATACTCAGCTTCCTCTCAAAATTGTGTAAGCACTGTAATGTCACTTTTGGCCAAAGCATCTCTTCTTCTATCTACAAATATCATTAAAATGTCATTGTCTGCAGTTTTGTCTGGAGTTCTTACAGCGTATTTGGTCAAACCTACCCCAACTGCTTGCTCGGCTGCTTAGGTGTTTGTGGTCTGTTATTTCAGTCTTAGCCTGTCGTTGACAAGAGCAACGGTAGGGATCCAAAGTGCCTAGTTAACGTTAAGTTAACACCAGTTAACTTAAGTCTGTTCCACATCACAAATTCA
Source organism: Meles meles (assembly GCF_922984935.1). Lineage (NCBI taxonomy): Eukaryota > Metazoa > Chordata > Mammalia > Carnivora > Mustelidae > Meles > Meles meles. The sequence goes on from NC_060070.1 coordinate 18,370,599, forward strand.
AAGTCTAAGACTGTCCTGAGAATTGCTGGCTACTCGATGGGAGGGATCGGAGTAGAGTCAATGGACAAATTTTGTCAATTTATTCTTAATCTGGAGATAACAACTTTCTACACATGTCCAAATATTGATCAGTTATTATCACTTTGATTCATGCACAGAAATAGCTTAAAAAGCTAATGCCTTATTTTCTTTCAAAAACAGTATAGCTAGAAATTTTACATAATGGATAATCAAGTCATAGTAAGTGCTTTTTATGACTTTTTTAAGAATTAAATAATCAGATTAAGAATAATAGTATATACCCAGAGAGTATACTTCTAACTTTAAATGCATATTCACCCCTTATTTAATAGGATTATCACTTTAAAATAAATAACCATTGAATTTTATTTATATCAAGGGAACGATTTTCCGAGATCCATTTGCCTGCTAGCATTAGTTAACAAAACTTGTTACTGTTTTCATACACAGTAAGCAAGTGACATTCTTCCACGGAACAACAATGCTTTCTCATGTTTCCTAGCCTTGCCAGGGGAAAAAAAGTGACAATTTTATGGTATGGTGAAACAGTCACACAAATGGGCTGTGATTTTCATTTTCGAACAAGATTGTTCCTTCCAAAACCGGAGGATTCAAATTCCATTTTAAATTACATGACTGGCTATATTAGGGCATGGTTGGTTACTCACCTATGCAGACCAGCAAAACTCTGTGCCAGATGAAACAATCCTGGATGTAGGATTTTTGAGATTTACAGAGGTAACCCAATTATTTGGGAGATGTTTTCTGTTGAGATTATTCGAAGCTTTAGAGGAGGAAGAAATATGATCACAGGATTTAGAATTTAAAATCCAGGATAACAATAACTCAAAATAAATCATGATGCTTTGTTGAGTTGTTTGGTATCCTTACAATTCTGAGAAAATGAGAGAATTGTAGATACTGTGAAATAAAGATGAGGCAGAAATTAAAAGACAAAAAAATCTGTGTGAGTATAAATCAATATCTAAACATTCATATGCTCACAGGCGTCTTAACTTTTTTTCTCTATCTTTTCTATTCTAAAATCTCTGTTCAGGTTCAAATTTTTAAATAAACTGTTACTGAGAATATTTGCAGACTCCACAACTGTGCACTCGAAATTATCTTACTCATTGTCGGTAGTCTTGGTCAGTGGGAGGAAATACGGTTACCAATGAATGAGCATTTGTGAATTTGTTGTGTGTCTTTTACAGTAAAAATAGATTTTTTGAATTGTTTGCATGAGTTACATCAAATACTTTTGAGGCTCACAGACACGTTTCTAATACCTTTTTTCTGGTTATGAAGGGGAGACCCTGAACTAAATTGGAATACAAAGCAAACTAGTTTCAAAGACCATCACTCATTTTTTTTCCATTTTATTTATTTTTTCAGCGTAACAGTATTCATTGTTTTTGCACAACACCCAGTGCTCCATGCAAAACGTGCCCTCCCCATTACCCACCACCTGTTCCCCCAACTTCCCACCCCTGACCCTTCAAAACCCTCAGGTTGTTTTTCAGAGTCCATAGTCTCTTACCATCACTCATTTTAACCAAGGCATTCTGAGTTATGAGGGACAGACTGGGAGTTTTGAAGCTCTTCTTTCCTAAGATGACTTTCTGCCAAGTAAAAAGTTTTGCAAATGAAGTAATATTTCTCCTGGGCCCCTGGGTATCTCAGTCAGTTAGGTGTCTGCCGTTGGCTCAGGTCATGATCCCAGGGTCCTGAGATCCAGCCCCATTTTGGGGTCCCTGATCAACAGGGAGTCTGCTTCTCCCTCTCTCTCTCCTCACCGCTCCCCCTGCCCTGCTTGTGTACTCTCTCTATCAAATAAATAAACAAAATCTTTAAAAGAATATTTCTCCCTTGAGATTCCAAATTCTTTCCCTATACACCTTATTGTAGAATACATATGTTACACAACTTTTTCACATTTTATACTGAGAAATCCAGTGTCTGATACAGAACAATTATTTGGTATTTGCCAGTGGCCACTGGGATTCTATGGCTTTTCTTTCTTTCTTTCTTTCTTTCTTTCTTTCTTTAAATAAGAATGGTCACATAATTAAGCAAACTTGGCAGAGTAGATCACAGATACAAATTTCCCAAACTAAATACCATTTTTGGCTAAAAAATTCACAGCTGATCAACAATCCATTAATAAATTATTTGGGAACAAGCCAGAGACTTCTCTGGAGGATACATTCTCTATAAGGTGGTTTCAGAGATAGAGCTTTTGGGACAAATAAAGAATTTTTTTTTTTTTTAATAAGACAGTGTCATTCTTGGACCCACCACATGATCATGATCCTAATTGGCCTAAGTTGCCTTTAGTACTTAACTGTTAGGGATTTTCATTCCAAAATGTAATATCCTCATGATTACTTTTGTTTGTTTGTTTAAATGTGCATAATCAGGTAAACTGCATCCTGGAAATGTGTTTGCTTAATACCGCACAGAATAATTTCTGCGTATACCAAGAAACTTAGACAGAAGGCACTTTATCAAAATGAAACTGTTTTCATATACTGTTATGTATGAAAGAAAATGAGAGCTATTTAGTGAATAAAGACTCTTCAGTCATTTTCTCACATAGGTACAGGACCCTGTTTACACCTACACAGCTTTTCAGTGGATGGTCTCATTTCTCTGTTCTGTGTAAAGTAATTATGTTGCAGTTTCATTCCTATGAGAAATTTCCAGATGCCATCAAGATGCGAGAGCTGAAGTCACATCGCTGTAGGCAGCAGACAAAGGCAAACAGTTAATCAAACTGTGACCGTGATTAGCTGTATAAAAAGTGACAGTTTCTAGCCGTTTTGCAGCACCTGCATTTCTTTAGAATGTAGCTCCGAAGCAAGTATGGTCGGCTCAGCAGATTCCAATATCACAATTAAGAAATAATGTGGAGCATTCTAGAGAAGAAGATTAACAGAAGCAAGAAATGCAGGCTGCAGGAAAAACAGTATTTAAAAAAATTGTGTAAACTTATAATTTTGTATATAAAATGGAGAAACGTCTGTAATAAGCTCAGGAAATCATCCTGAAACTGGGAGGAAGACAGAAATTTGAAAACCATGGTAATAGTGACAATCTGGTGCAATGAACTACCTGTTAAGGAAAGGAAGGGGGAGGGAATATCTAGAATGCTCCTGAACAATATTAAGTCTGGATTAAGGTTGTATTAACATGAGGAAATAACCACTCAGGCTTGAAAAATGAATATTGCCCTTTCACTGTTTCTAATAATTATGTCATCTAGTGGTAGGCGGTTGCTTGATTGCATTTTATACATCCAACACTGCAATGCTTTGTATTTTTACATCCGAAATGTGCAAACTAGAATATAAGGGCATGCACTGCAAATCTTGCACAGGGGACTTTGAAAGTCTCTGCAGAACTCTTAAGAAATTCAAATGATCAGGGCTTTGATAAAGAATTGAAATCATACATTATCTACATATTTGGACAAAGCAACAAGGGGGGGGCAAAAAATCATTAAAATGTAAAACCAAGACTATGGTATAAAATTCTCAACTATAAGACCACCTATGTTTTAACTTCACCTCTCTCATCCATAAATGAACATTCTGAATTTTAATATATGCTCAAATTTCTAGCACTGAGTTTGCCGAAAAGAGGGATTTAGATATATTCCTGTCCCTCATCTCTCAACCATACAAGTTTAGCATAGCTTCAAGCCCTTGAGGAGTTTCACCATATAGCAAGTATTTTGCACAAAACAGCATCTATATGGTCAACAAAGCCCCAGGTGTCCACAAAGCTAATAGTCTTAGGCCTAAAGTCCAGCAATTCCAGAAAAAAAAAAATGTTTCTTACAGATAGGATACAGTTCTCATTCAGATGACCTCTGAGAATGGAGATTAGACAGGTTTTGGATCCAGACTCATGGAGACAGGAGTCTACCTGTGAACCAAAGTTTATGCAACTTACCTATCTGAGTCTCTGGACTTTTCAGGCCAAACTTGCTTAGAACAAACTCAATGAGTTTATTAATAATGTTGACTTACAAGAAGAAACTCACCAAGCAACACTCTAGGTAGAGTACTTTCTGGAAAAACAAAACAAAACAAACAAACGAAACACTCAAAAAACCGTTAAGGAGAAACAATAAAGGTGTGATAAACAAGACCAGGGAAAATTAAGTATACCCAAGTCACCTACGATCAGATAATAATAACATTTTCCGGGGTGCCTGGTGGCTCAGTGGGTTAAAGCCTCTGTCTTCGGCTCAGGTCATGATCTCAGGGTCCTGGAATCGAGCCCCACATCAGGCTCTCTGCTCAGCAGGAAGCCTGCTTCCTCCTCTCTCTCTGCCTGCCTGCCTCTCTGCCTACTTGTGATCTCTGTCAAATAAATAAATAAATAATCTTTAAAACTAATAATAATAATAATATTTTCCTCAATCACTTCCATGCAGAAAATGGAGTAGATGTGGGCCTTATTGTATGAGAAATTCCAACATCAAGGATAAATAAGAAAAATGAAATGAGGCAGCATCATTGAAGTTGGAGGGTAATAAAAGCAAGAATCTCTTACTCTCTTCCATCAAAAAATAAAACTTATATGTTAGAGTGATCTATCATAACTGCCAGGCAAGGAGGTTACATGGCCCGTCCAAACCAATGCAGCGCTGATGGATATTCAAAAAAATGACCTTTCCAGTGAAGAGGAACTCCCCAAGCTTAAGAATAACAGCCACCTCAATGATTTATATCAGAAATCATATATTTTATCAGCTTTTCTAGAAAGACATTAGTTTTTCATTCATCTGAATACATGTATTTCCTTTAAGACTCAAATAAGCTTAAGAAGCCTTAAAAACGGTGATGTGTGTTTATTGAGGTGAGAATACCATGTGAAACAATTAACAGCAGAATTCACTGTATTATGTCGGATATGAATTTTTTATTTGTATTTGATTCAAAACACTAACAAAGGCTGCAGAATAATGTTTTAGTCTTTTACTCTTTTACTGGCACAAAAATATCTCCATTATCTTTCAATAACCATTTAAACTTCAAAAATAACTAGTTTTTGCCATCAGTATAGATATAGGGAATTCCCTAACTTTCATGGTTTGATGCATATTATTTCAGGAATGAAATTCTATTTCTATTCTGTTCATTCTCAGAAATGAAATTTTGAATTCTATTTTTAGAGTTTTCTTCTTCTTCTTTTTTAATTCTCAGTTTTTTTGAAAACATGCCCAGTGTTAAGCTTGACAACTTGAGGGGATAAAAAGGAAAGTAAGATGCATATTTCCTAACCACAAGCACATGAAAAAAGATATGCTGTTTTTGTGCGTGAAAACAATGAATGTTCAAAGAGGACACTCAGTTTAAATGGGAAGAGCCAAGTAAGTCTTCCTGGAAGAACTGTAAGACTTCCTGGAAGAACTGTAAGTCTTGAAGCAAGAGACATTAACACTGGGCAGGATTAGGCAGCTAGTCAATATTAGTTTCGGTTGTCAAGAAATTAAATATTAAATCATGAATCAAGAAAATCAAGTTTACATCAATTTCTAGAGGATGTTATAATTTGCAATACTCAGAAGATGAAGCATTTTTTATAACAATATCCTAAGTCAGAGTGGTACTTTTTACCCTTAAACTTTGGCTGGTCACTTCTAGCTAGCCAACATTATTTTCAGATATGCTTAGCTTCTGTCAACAGATCCAGGTGACTTTGAGAAAGATTAAAATGTCTCAGAGGAAATATGACTCTTACTTTAGAAACATCTACATACATACATATACACATACAGGTGTATGTATGCATAACCATATACACACGTGTACATGACTGAGAACTTACAGTTTTCATTCATTCATGCATTTTTAGCTTACCTAAACCATGCTTGACATGTAAAGAGAAAGAAATGCAGTTCCTGCTCCTAAAGGATTCAACTCTATACAGGAAAGACAAATGCATATGAACAATCACAGTAACATGTTGAATGAGTAGTAGAAATACATATAGAATAAATTAGTAAGACCAATAAAGACATGATTAGTCTTGACTGAGTGTTAGCTTTAGGATTTCACTCAATGATATAAAATAAGCAGTTTAAACACTAGTAACAGCACACACACACACACAAAATGTAATAAACTTCAATGTACAGCTTATTTAGGTAAAGCAAGCTAATTTAATACTGCTGCTTATGATACAGATGGATGGAGAGAAGTATTGATAAACGTGGCATAGTAGTCAGAATCAGATTTTGAAGGCTCTTTTGCTAAAGAGTTTGGATTTTATGCTATGAGTTATGGAGATTCATTGAAAAATTTTAATTGAAAGAATGTCATGGACAAATTCACATTTCTGAATTACTGCCTGTATGGAGTAGAGACAGTAGTACAGTTAGGAGCAAATATAATAATCCAAGAGAGTATGACAGCAATGACTGTAGTTAGGACAGTGGCATTATTCCTGTGTTTAAAGATCAAATCAAAATGATTTGATGAAAAATCATATGGGAAAGAAGCAAGGGCTATGAGTTGACTTTAAAGTTGCTACCTTAAGAAGATGATTGTAAGCTAGTAAATAACAAAGCGAGGTACAAAGTTTGTACTGAAGAGTTCAGGGTTTAAATACTCCATTTTTGATCGATGATTCTTTTTTGATTTGAGGGAATTCTTTTGTGAAGCAGGAATTTTCAGGCAATTGGAAATATGAATCTGTAATTTAGGAGATATAATGGATTTGATATACATACTGGAAGTCCACAGATTTCAAGCTATTGTTAAAACTAGGGCAGTACAAGAAATCACCAAAGGAAATTATTTAGAATAAGATGACCGAAGAGCTTGAAATAATATTGGATTAAAATTATTAAGAACCAAAATATCCGATGCAGACATTGGACATTAAAAGATTTTTTTTTAAAAGAAAAGAGGAATGCTCTTTGGTCTTAGACTAGAGTATCATAGCTTAAAACAGAGAAAGGCTGTGTCAGAGGCAATGGCACTGAAATATGAAAAGTCTTGAGAAAAACAGAAAATCCAAAACCAGAATTGCTAGTTTGTCCGATTAATAATGAACAGTTGGCTTCCTGTATTGAACTGTATTTGAGTCTATTTAATATTGTATGCTATGTAGTTTCTGACCTTTTGCTTGATAATGTTTGAATAAAAGAAACATTGTTATTTTTTATTCATAGTGGTCCCAGAAGTTAGTATATTTGGCTAACTCACAATAAATGTTCTGTAAATGTTTATTGATGTATAATTTAACACACTGAATAACTGTTACAATTATTGTTTTATCTAATACTTAAGCTACTCTGATAAATTTGTTTTACAACTTAAAGATGAAGAAATTGAGATTCAGAAAGGTTAATCAAACGGTAGTATGTGGACTAGTCAAGACTCGAACTCAGAAGGGTGTGATTCAGGCCAATGTTATTCCAGCATAAATTGCTACACTCCATGAAAAGAAAATGAGATGTCTATCACTCTTTTGCACATTTCTGTGGTCACCCAATTTTATTAATTGCCTACTATGTTTCAGGCACTATGTTCAAATATTTGTATGCATCATATAATTTCTTTTTTCAACAGTCCTATAAAAGAGTAATTAACTTCCATCAAAGTGGATTGATATGATTATTTCTATTAATAGTTGTACTAGTCTGCTAGTTACTAATGCTTAAAATTCAAACATGTCTTTCAATTATTATATCCACTCAGTCTCCAAGTCCTAAGAAGTCAAATTCTCTGAGGTCATCCATATCTGTCTCATTTCAGGTAGGAACTATATCCCCGTAGTCAAGTGCTTCATTCAACCCTGTAAACCTCCCAGGTAGATAAAAAGCTGTTGATCAGAGTTCTGCATTGAATTTAATCATAGGATTAATGTCACCTTCTTACCATCTTCACACAAAACTCCATTTCTATATTTATCCAGTTATCCTCACTTCTTTTCTTAGTAAAGTCCTCTCCATGACTACTTTACTTCTCTTCCTCAAATGACCCATATCTTTGTGATTTATAAAGGCCACTGCCTTTGCCTAAATCAAAACATCTTTACCTGTGTTCTGTTTATCCCTCTACACTTGGCCTTAGATGACACTTCCTTTATAGCTCTACCCCCATATCTGGATGGTGCCATTTCTAGTCAACACTTCACCTTGACATTTTAATCAGAGTGTACCACACTGCATTGATTTTTTTTTCTATTACTATCCAACCTATGTTTTCCAATACAGCAACACTAAGCCGCACATACCTATATAAATTAAAATATAAAATAATATAATACAATATAATACAAATTCATATTTTAATTAATTATAAAATGAAATACAATTCAAACTTTAGTCCCTTAGTTGGAATTAGCCATATTGCAAGGGTTAAATAACCACATATGGCTGGCTATGACTAAGATAATAGGCAGTGCAAATGCAGAACATGGTATGATAACTGTGTCTGCACATATGTTTCTGTCTGACTACTGCTTGGAACTGAAAACTAAGACCAAAACTATGTCTGTTTTCTGTATCTTTAAGATCTCCTAACATGCCCAGAAGATGAAATGCCTAACAAACCTAATTAATAATTGATTGAAAGAATGCATAAACAAATAAACAACTTGGGATGATAATTGTTTCTATAATAACTCATTTCTTACCCTTTTCATCACAAAAGCAAAATTTAAGGCCTTCTATGTGCTAATTTTGGTGTTATGTGAAGTTATAAAAATGTTTTAATGTTTCTGTTTTGTACCTTCAAAGAGGTGACTGTATTACAGAAAAAAAAATCTATGAAAAAATAATTATAATAAGACTCAATGTAGACTTGAAGTCCAGGAAGCAAGCCTTGCTGATATTCCGCCTTATCCAAACGCTGTACAGCATAGAACAGCCTGTGGATGACCAGGTCATCAGGGGTAAGAGCTAAAGCACCAGCTCAAAGAGTAGACCAGCATCAACTATCCAGAGACTCTAAACTGTGTCAAACAATATATACTAGAGATCAGAACACCTAGCTTGCCTGGTGTGATATTGTGATTTATAATGAGAAATGTATTTCTGGTCTTTGTCCCCTTTCCTCGCACAGAGTTCCTAAAACTATTGGGATTTGCTAAGTGATGAGAGCCATAAAGAAGTCTTCTGTTATGTTTACGAGGTGACTTTGGGAACCATATGGGGTTGATCCTTAGTAGAGGCAATGGGATTAGAGGGTTAGAACTTTCAGTTGCTGACTACCTCTGGGGAATAGAAGGGTTGGAGGTTAAATCAATCTCCAATGGCCAGTGTTTTATTCAATCATACCTATGTAATGAGACCTCCATAAAAACTGAAAAGGACAGAGTTCAAAAAGTTTCCAGGTTGGTGAACACATGGATGTGCTGGGAGAGTGGTACACCTGGTTGGCTTGGAAGCTCCATGCTCTTTTTCCATACAAGCCTTTTTTTTTTTTCCCTTTACCTGGCTATAGATCTGTATTCTTTAACATCTTATGTAATAAATTGGTAATCTACTGAGAAAACACATTTCTTGAGTTCTGTGATCCATTCTTGCAAATTAATTGAAACAGCGGGGGTGGGAAGGAGTCATGGATGCTCTGATTTGTAGCCAGTTGCTCAGAAGCACAGGTAACAACCTGGGCTTGAGATTGGTATCTGCGGTGGAATGCAGTCTTGTAGGACTAAACCATTAACATGTGGAATCGGATGTATCTCAAGGTTGTTAGTGTCAGAATTAAGTTGAATTGTAGGAGTCCATCTGGTGTCCAAGGGTTGTTGGTTGGTGCAGGGAAGCCTTTGTAAGGACATTAGAATTAGGACCAAGAACCCAAAAGATCTTCCAAATGAGATTTGCTCTTTGGGAATATACTTTGAAGTCACACCAGAGGAAAGGAGACAAATAAAAATTTTCCAGCAGGACTGACTCAAAATAAAACAATACTTCCTTCTGATGAACAATGTCAAAATTTAGAAGAGCTTGTAGAGGTAGCTACAATATGCAGTCAATACATTTGTTTTCAAAAAGCTTGGGCTCTATCTTTCTGTTAAAGAGAGAGATCAAAAACTATTTTCAAAATCAGTCATGAAGAGTATAAATCAATTTATAATTTGACCCTGATATCCACTGGAAATTTTTTTTACTTCCTGTGGTCATTTAAAGCCCAGAATGTGGCCATTGACATCACTGCTTTACCTAAGCAGTAAATCTAGTTGGAATGAAGTACTTTCTTGATTTGCCTAATGAAATAAGATATTCACAATGTTTGGGAATATTTTTATAATTCAAGTTATGCAGTTGCTCCAAAGAGCTATCCAACTCCCTGTTGTGTACCTCAGGTTAAGTCTTTACTAGTAACTGAGAATATTCTTAATCTCTAACAATAGATGAATGACACAAGAACCTTTAGGGCCAGGGAGGTAGAAATTCTTTACATTAATTGAAACTTGGTCAACAAGATCCAACTCTAGTACCCTCTATCAGAAATAATGTAGAAATAGCTAAGATACTTCTAGATTCCTGGGAAGCATGCTTTTAGCAATTTAGTAGAAGATTTTGGACCTAAAGATTCTGATTAAGTTTTGGCTCCACCATTATGTAAGTTGTACAGATGATTTCCTCTCTGGGCCTTAATTTTTCATTTTTTAAAAAATTTTTTATTTATTTCTTATTTTTTTTTATAAACATATAATGTATTTTTATCCCCAGGGGTACAGGTCTGTGAATCGCCAGGTTTACACACTTCACAGCACTCACCATAGCACATACCCTCCCCAATGTCCATAACCCCCCTCCCCCCTCCCAAACCCACCTCCCCCCAGCAATCCCCAGTTTGTTTTGTGAGATTAAGAGTCACTTGTGGTTTGTCTCCCTCCCAATCCCATCTTGTTTCATTTATTCTTCTCCTATCCCCCTAACCCCCCATGTTGCTTCTCCATGTCCTCATATCAGGGAGAGCATATGATAGTTGTCTTTCTCTGATTGACTTATTTCACTAAGCATGATACGCTCTAGTTCCATCCACGTTGTTGCAAATGGCAAGATTTCAACTCTTTTGATGACTGCATAGTATTCCATTGTGTATATATACCACATCTTCTTTATCCATTCATCTGTTGATGGACATCTAGGTTCTTTCCATAGTTTGGCTATTGTAGACATTGCTGCTATAAACATTCAGGTGCACGTGCCCCTTTGGATCACAACGTTTGTATCTTTAGGGTAAATACCCAGTAGTGCAATTGCTGGGTCATAGGGTAGTTCTATTTTCAACACTTTGAGGAACCTCCATGCTGTTTTCCAGAGTGGTTGCACCAGCTTGCATTCCCACCAACAGTGGAGGAGGGTTCCCCTTTCTCCGTATCCTTGCCAGCATCTGTCATTTCCTGACTTGTTAATTTTAGCCATTCTGACTGGTGTGAGGTGATATCTCATTGTGGTTTTGATTTGTATTTCCCTGATGCCGAGTGATGTGGAGCACTTTTTCATGTGTCTGTTGGCCATCTGGATGTCTTCTTTGCAGAAATGTCTGTTCATGTCCTCTGACCATTTCTTGATTGGATTGTTTGTTCTTTGGGTGTTGAGTTTGCTAAGTTCCTTATAGATTTTGGATACTAGCCCTTTATCTGATATGTCGTTTGCAAATATCTTCTCCCATTCTGTCAGTTGTCTTTTGGTTTTGTTAACTGTTTCCTTTGCTGTGCAAAAGCTTTTGATCTTGATGAAATCCCATTTCCTTACACCACACACGAAAATAGACTCAAAATGGATGAAGGACCTCAATGTGAGAAAGGAATCCATCAAAATCCTTGAGGAGAACACAGGCAGCAACCTCTTCAACCTCAGCCGCAGCAACATCTTCCTAGGAATATCGCCAAAGGCAAGGGAAGCAAGGACAAAAATGAACTATTGGGATTTCATCAAGATCAAAAATTTAATTTTTCATTTTTAAATGAAAGTTGTTGGATTTCAGGAAGTTCAGAGATTTGCCAACTCTAGCACAGAGAGATTCTGAAAAGTAACATAGTTTTACAATAATAATTCTCTGTTGTTGACCTATAAGACAGTGGCAAAAAGATTTTGGTTTAAAAATTATAATACAGTGTAATTTGAATAATTATAGAAATGTATACAGCACAAAATAAGGAATAGCTAATTTTTCTTTGAGAATGGGGTTAAGATTAGGGTCAGAGGGACATTCACAGAGAATATAGTACTCTGTAAATTTAATAGTGTGATCTACAGCAGAGTATTTTCGAAGGTGACCAATTCATAAAGGATGATCATTGAATTTAACTTGTACATGATTTGGTGCAATATTCTGTACAATTAAGTGTTTAATTAGATCTTTTAATAGTCAATGAAAAGGAGATTAATCTGAAAGTAAAATATATGTTGAGACCATTGTTCATTATAATGATTAATAAGAAATAATGCTTCCCTTTTTTCCAGTCTATTTAATCACTGAAAGTAATAATTCTAAGAAGCATTATTAAATGATCATGTCAACATGTGAAATTCTTGGAATCCTTCACAGTGACAAACATTATGCTTTGTATTTAGCATTATTTTTGGAAATTATTTGAAGATGATACAAACTGTCATAAAATGATTTTCTAAAAATATGAGAATAAAAATATGAATATTTTTATTCAACAGTGATGACTATTTTGAGTTATGTCATAATTATAAATCAGCATTTACCAAGGTGTTATATTTGAACAGACAACATTATTCCTATTAAGTAAAACTTTTAAAAACTCAGGCAAACAAGTGTTATGCATCTAGAGGCACATCATCATATCACATGATATTACATATTGGTTGATCAGAACTTCCTGCTCTTGTGGATACATTTCTTTGCTTTGGGGTTTTATGTTCCAACTCAACATATTTAGGCATACTCTGCAAAATGAAGAATTAAATTTTTTAAATGATATGGTTTAAGTAATTTTAATCAGAAGTTAAAATAAAAATACATTAAGACAGAGACTCCTTGAGTTGTAAAAACTTGGATAGTTTTTGTTTAAGCCAGTCAACTTTACATTGAAAATGGTTGTATCTTAAAAAAATTTACCTCTGAGAGACTGGAAAAATATAAAGCACCAGTGTTTCTGGGAACACTTTTGTCCCTAGGAGACATTTTGCCAGTACTCAGGGAGAGGGCATTACTGTCATCTAGTGAGTGGAGACTAACAAGGAATTATTTGGCCCAAAATGCCAGTAGTGCAGCTGTTACGAAATCCTGATTGAAATAAAATGGGTGCATCTTATCATTTCCTTTTTTCACAGCTGGATATTTTGGCTCTCACTAGATTCTCAGCATCTGAGACTCGGTCTCAATCTTCTCTTTCTATCTCTGTCTCTCTCTCTTTCTCTCTAATTTTTCTCTGATGAAGATCCATTAATATTTTAATGGAAAAAGACATTTTTCTTCTAACCAGAAGCAGAGACTAGAAGTTCTCAGAAATAAAAGCCTAAATCAAAAAAGAGAATAGTAGAGGTTGCATCAGCAAAGTTAAAAAAAATCTGTTTCTGTAATACTACTTTTTTTAAAATTTAATTTTATTTTTTCAGTGTTCCAAGATTCATTGTTTATGTAATACTACTTTAAAGATACTTCAGTGGTGCCTGGGTGGCTCAGTGGTTAAATGTTTTCCTTTGACTCAGATCATGATCCTGTGGTCCTGGGATCAAGCCCTGTGCCAGGCTCCCTGCTCAGTAGGAAGCCTGCTTCTTCCTCTCCCCCTCCCCCTGCTTGTGTTCCCTCTGTTGTTGTCTCTCTTTCTGTCAAATAAATAAAATATTTTTAAAAAATAAATAAAGATACTTCAAATTCTCTTAAAGATAAGTTGAAGGATTCTAAGATGGAATATTTCAAAATTTCGTGGAAAGTCAGCCTCACAGACTCTATACCAGGATATCTACCAGTGTTGGTGAGAAACAAGGACTTTACATTTGTAAGCTTTGCACCCTACAATTGTTTCCCTGCCATGTCCTCAATTAACCTTTGTGAGGAAACCTCTGGATTTCAATCACCCACAGTTCTTTGTATTTGCTTCTATTATACTAACCAAAAAATAAGATCATACTTTCCTTATTTGGGATTCCATAAAATCCTTCAGCTGGGTTCAATATATTATTTTTTATTCTTTTCTATTTCATTTTTTTTGTGGTAAAATGCACTTAAAATTTGCCACCTTAACCATTTTTAGGTACAGTTTCAGTAGTACCAAGTATGTATTCACATTGCTGTACACCATCCCCACCACCCATTTCCAGAACTCTTTTCATCTCACAAAGCTGAATCTCTGTGCCCATTAAATTGAGGGTAAGTAAATAATATCCAACCACAACTGTGAAAGAAATTACAAAATACAATACGATAATTTTGGTTATCATTTTTTATGAATTTAATTTACTTATTTAAATTCTAGTCAAAATCTTTTCCATGGACCTAATTGTTCTCTATAAGAAATTTCTCTTAAATTTGACTTCTCACTAATTTACTGCATTAATTAATTGAAGACAAGGGAATAAGAAAATGAGAAAGACTCTCATTACTGCATTAATTGAACAGGGAAGTTGAGATGTGAAAAAATGAAAGGAAAGTGAAATGTATTTCCACAATCAATTGATCATTTTATAGAACGCTTCTCATTCTTCTTATTAACTATTTTATTTACCTTTGCCATGCATACTACCATTATGTCTTATTGAACACAAGCACACAAGGTTGATATTTTTCTCTTTTCTACTTCCTTGGCATTTTCACAGGCATAGGCAAAGCTACATTTAATCTCTTATTTCCTGGGCTTTAAGACTTTTCATACTTCTAATTTGCATATTGGTAAAATATGGTTCTACATATGGATAAAGCCATAAATTTCACATATTGTTAAAAGATGGGATTTACAGGAAGTGCTTGGTATTCACAACCTACATTCTGAACAGAGCATCTCAGAATCAAATGCTTACAAGTGCCAACAAAGTAAATTAAGTGGCAGGTGTAAGCAGAGGTTAAAAGGAATGGACTATGGAGAATAGAGTGCAAGCCTCACGGAAAAGGGGCCAGTTGCTACTCAATTCTCAGTGTCACCAGACATTATGATTTTTCTAATGAAGCCAGAAAGTTTGTTTTCACATAAAATTTCCCAATTTTTAAATGTTTACATATTTTTAAATCTCTGTAGGCCAAGCAAAAGTAATCTGCTTGCCAAATGCTTTTTATAAACCTCTAGGTTCCAAACACTGGTCTAAGCAAACACATGTATTTTTCATTTTAGGCTATAAATAGAGTAGAGGTTGTCAAAGTTCTGTTGATAGTACTTGTGGACCCTCGGGAGTGATAGTCTACATGCTCCCACATCTTCTACTTATAATGTAGTTTAACTTAATTTAACATTAACTGAAAAATGGTCTAAGGATGCCTGCATTTAAATCGAAATAAGGAAAAGCTCTTTTGTCCCACTGACCATCACATCCTTCTTTTCCACTCATAACTATTCTTTTCTCACAGGTAGGAGACTGTGGGAATACCATACTTCCTAACTTTTATTCTTTCTCTTTATTAGTCATAGTAAACTTCAGAAATACTAATTTTAAAACAGTATTTTGTATTTCCACACATATATTAATATATAATAAAACTAGTATATTTAAAGGAACATATTTTTAACATGGCATATTTTTCATTAAGAATTCTTCATAATTTCTCATCAGTTATGTTTCTCTTACTAATTTTCATCTTGAGAATCTCTATGTCAGTTCTAGATCTCCAAGACTATGTATTATTTTATTCCCCTTCTTTAGTATATCTGCTTCTCTAGTTACTAAGTTCTTACTGATGTCTTTGAAAAGTTTATTCTATTCCAAGAATTTATTTTTAAGTTTATTTTAACATATATCAATATCTTGATTTACAAAATAATTGAGCTCCATAAGAATTATCCAATTATTAAAGCTCAATGAAGAAACTTGTCATTTAAAGGAATACTATAACAGATATTTTGCAAAACAATCAACCTGTTTAATTTACTATTTGTATCAAGGATTTTGTAAATGTTAGATTTGTTCATAGCAAATGTGTGGTTTTCTGGCATCTCCCTTTGGACTATAATTTGAAAAACATTCAGAAGTTGTCCTTCATTACTGTCAATTCAGGTGTATCTGTCTACAATATACATACTGATACCCAAAACTAATCCAAAATCTGAGGTCATGTTTGTGAGTACATGTCCACACACACACACACACACACACGTTTTCCTACTCAATTTCAGGACAGTTTTAACAGTTTCCATGAGAAGACTTTGTCTCTATTTCCTTATTTCAAATAATTACTGTAGCTAAGAATTATTTTCTGGGGTGTAGGGCCAAGGGAATTTACAGTTAACCTGCATTAACAGGGGACAAAGTCGGTGGTTCTCCTTGAATCTATTCTACTGTCAAGACTCAATTTCTTGTCTTAGAAATGACATTTAATATATGATTGACCTTTATCTCAAATTCTAAAATTGTCAATTTTCTTTATGATAGCCTCCAGTAAGGAAATTAATCAAAAGTTTAGGAAAATAAATTGGTTATTTAACTTTTGTCACTCAGTACTAAAAATAACGTGAGAAATTTCTTGGTGCTGCTCAGAAGAAATATGTGGTGTTTCATTTGACTATTTGATATTCCTTTCACTCTGGCTTAAATTTAGCTTCTTGGGAACAGTGACCTCCATACCAGTAGGTTCCAGTCGCTCACACGAGTAATGACAGTGTACATTTCACTATCATTTGAATTTTTCCTTAGGATGATCAATTCCAAAATCCCACTGTCTGATTATGCCCCCTGATGCTTTCTATTTCCCATTTCTAAATTTCTATGAAACTAGATTTTTATCCTTATCAAGATGGAGAGATCTCCAGTTGTCCCTTTTGTAGCATATTCTCTCCCAATTCTAATTCTAGCATCACTTGCCTCTCTTCCAAGTCAAAACCTTAAAACCAGCTGTTACAATCACACTTTTCCAACTGTTCTTTTGCCAATTTTCTCTAACTTGTCAACCTATAGTTTTTCTTGGCTTCAGTTATGGAAATTTATTTGACTGTGATCTTCTAGATTTTCTAGACAAAGTCACTAAGCAGTGATGAATGAGTAGATGTACCTTCAGGCTATTCTTATGTCCAAATTGAGTTACCATCTCATTTTTGCCTAAAAATCCTGTTCTTTATATTTTGCATGGAGTCCCCCATTAGCCACTGTAACACTTCTGCAATATCACTTGGAAGCTGCTCATTCAAATATCCCCTTCACCAAAAACAATCTACTTCATCTACAGCCTCACAACTTCCTCTCTAGCAATATACTCTCCCCTGCTTTTTTTTTCTTTGATCAAACTAAATACTACACCAATCCATTATAACTGATCTTTGTCAACCACCTCTTGACACAAACACCAAATTTACATAAACCCTACAATGCACAGAAGCAATAGCTAAAGGAGAAATGTTGACTATTGTTAGGGAAGAATTTTTAAAATAGTTTTGTTTCACTCGTATTCATGATGAACAACAAAACAAAAAGAAAAAAACAGCGTGAGATTATTTCTTAGATTATCTTTGTTACTCAGTTCCCAGTTTTCCTTAGCCTTTTTTCAATATTCACTCCCAGCTGCTGATCTCACCTAATTTCTCACTGTCTTTATCTTCTCCTCAACAAATCTATAATCCTGCCTCCATTCATCTTTTTCTTCACTGCAAGGGGAGTGTCTTTCCTTCTACCAAAGGCTGGTCTTCCATGTGTGCTCCGAAGCCACTCCCCTTCACTGTCCACACAACTCCGCTTTTTAATTTCTTCTCTCCTTCCTTTCCATGGCAATTATGTTGTTGTAACAGCATCTGCTGGTATCTTCCGCCATTACGCAAAAGAGAATTCCACACTATCTCCAACTATTTGGCCCTATCCTTGACCTATCCTAGAGCCAACCTGCTCAGAAGATTTGTCTGCACAGCTATCTCCAATTTTGCATGTTCAGTCACACTTTGATCCAACCCAAGCTCATCATTTTCCTACTACTCTATTAAAAAAGGTCACCATATTGGTAATGATATTTCAAGGTCAAGGTCACCATATTGCTAATGATATTTCTGCATGCAGCTTACTCAATATTCAACTAGATCCACCATATTCACATTATTGAAAATTCTTTCTCATGGCTTCTAGGACTCTACCATACCCTGCCCCAACTTCAACTGATCCCCTTTGCTCTCCTTTGCCATATTCTTCTCCTTCACCAGTTTTTTTTTTTTTTTTTTTTTTTTTATGCGGGTTTTGGTTTTTGAGTTGTTTATGTTTTAAATGTGAAGGCTAAAAATGTGAGAATGAGAAGAATTGTGGATTTTATTTATCACAAAGGGGCATGAATTTTTTTTTCCCTTTTTATTAATTTTTTCAGCGTAACAGTATTCATTCTTTTTGCACAACACCCAGTGCTCCATGCAAAACGTGCCCTCCCCATCACCCACCACCTGTTCCCCCAACCTCCCATCCCTGTCCCTTCAAAACCCTCTGGTTGTTTTTCAGAGTCCATAGTCTCTTATGGTTCGCCTCCCCTCCCCAATGTCCATAGCCCGCTCCCCCTCTCCCAATCCCACCTCCCCCCAGCAACCCCCAGTTTGTTTTGTGAGATTAAGAGTCATTTATGGTTTGTCTCCCTCCCCATCCCATCTTGTTTCATTTATTCTTTTCCTATCCCCCTAACCCCCCATGTTGCTTCTCCATGTCCTCATATCAAGGAGATCATATGATTCTTGGTTGGATTATTTGTTCTTTGGGTGTTGAATTTGCTGAGCCCTTTATAGATTTTGGATACTAGCCCTTTATCTAATACGTCGTTTGCAAATATTTTCTCCCATTCTGTCAGTTGTATTTTGGTTTTGTTAACTGTTTCCTTTGCTGTGCAAAAGCTTTTGATCTTGATGAAATCCCAATAGTTCATTTTTGTCCTTGCTTCCCTTGCCTTTGGTGATGTTCCTAGGAAGACGTTGCGTGGCTGAGGTCGAAGATGTTGCTACCTGTGTTCTCCTCAAGGATTTTGATGGAATCCTTTCTCACATTGAGGTCCTTCATCCATTTGGAGTCTATTTTCATGTGTGGTGTAATGAAATGGTCCAATTTCATTTTTCTGCATGTGGCTGTCCAATTTTCCCAACACCATTTGTCGAAGAGGCTGTCTTTTTTCCATTGGACATTCTTTCCTGCTTTGTCAAAGATTAGTTGACCATAGAGTTGAGGGTCTATTTCTGGGCTCTCTATTCTGTAGGAACAGCTTTCTTATCCCTATTCAAGTTTAGTGTTAACACAGGAACATTTTGGGTCACCTGGATGGCTCAGTCTGTTAAGCATCCAGCTCTTGATTTCAGCTCATGTCATGATATCAGGGTCGTGGTCTCGGCCCAAGTTGGGCTCTGTGCTGAATGTGGAGTCCGCTTGAGATTCTTTCTCTCCCCATCTGCCTCTGCCCCTTCTCTCTCACATCTTTCTCTCCCTCTAATAAATAAATCTTTTAAAAAGACAGGCAAGTTTCCTTCTTTATGAGACATTCATTTCTTAGTTGTCCTAATACTGAAGAGGAAAAACATTAGAGAAAATCATTAGAGATAATACATTAGAGAAAATCATTAATACAATGTGATTTTGGCACACAACTAAACATAGAGGTACATAAATCACAATGACAGTCTTGTATGTGGAATTTGATATAGTGCACAAATAGTATTACATTTAACAGGGAAATGCTTTTCCACTTTCTATTGAATAACTAGGCTGGAAAAGACTTTATCCATTGAAAGAAATAATCTTACGTGACTACATTACTCCATATAGATATACTAATTTCTTTTTTTTTTTTAAGATTTTATTTATTTATTTGACAGGCAGAGATCACAAGTAGGCAGAGAGGCAGGCAGAGAGAGAGAGGAGGAAGCAGGCTCCACACAGAACAGAGAGCCCGATGCGGGGCTTGATCCCAGGACCCTGAGATCATGACCTGAGCTGAAGGCAGAGGCTTTAGCCCACTGAGCCACCCAGGTGCCCCTAGATATACTAATTTCTAACTGATTAAGTTCTGAATGTGAAAACACCCATTTAATTTTTAAGAAAAATATATAGGATATTATCTTTAAGATTGATTGCAAAAACTTATTAAATAAGATAAAAAACACAAACTAAAAAAGTTAAAAATGATAAATTTGACTACATTGTCATTTAGATAATGTAACCGAAATCAAAACAAATAACCAAATGGAAATCTTTTAATCCAAACACATCACCCTTAATGTGAAAAAAGGAAGCCACAGATTAATCAAAAACCTTAATAACCCATATATATGTAATATAATATTATGTAATATATATGTGAATACAGAAAGATAACACAATGGATACATGAGGCAGGATATGAGCAAGTAAGTATTTCACAGAAAAGGACACCCAACTGGCCAATGAACATATTAAAAATGTACATATTGAGGCTCCTGGTGGCTCAGTAGGGTAAATCTCTGCCTTCGGCTCAGGTGATGATCTCAGGGTCCTGGGATCAAGCCCCACATCGGGCTCTCTGCTCCGCAAGGAGCCTGTTTCCCCTCTCTGCCTATTGCTCTGCCTACTTGTGATCTCTCTCTCTCTGTCAAATAAATAAATAAATAAAATCTTTCTAAAAAATGTGCATATTGCTGGTAATGAAGGAATGCAAATTAATTTCATAATATAAAACCATCAGATAGCAAAATTTAATTCTTTAACATTACTACAATTTTTGTAGGATTCAGTGCAGTAGGAATCTCATTAATCACTGTTTAAAAAGATAGATGAACATTATTTTTAACTCTGAAGAAAATTTTGCCACTGCATAGATAACTTCACCTACATTAAGTCTTGAGGACTCAACTTTTAGAGAAACCCTTAACATATGTGCCAAAAAGACATGTACAAAAACATTTATCAAAATGCTCTTTATTACTGAACAAAAATTAGAATACAATTGTCTACCAATAACAAAATGGATGGGGCACCTGGTTGGCTCAGTCAGTAAAACATGCAACTTAGGGTCATGAGTTAAAGCTCTACATTGGGCACAGAGCCTACTTCATTAAAAAATATAATAAATAATAAATCATATTTGGTATCTTCATAGAGTGGGATACTATATTGTTGTTAAGGTAACTGTATTAGGAAATACATACACAGTAGTCTCCTCACCTATAGTTTTATTTCCTTGATTGCAGTTACCCACAGTCAACCATGGTCCCAAAGCAGATGACCCTCCTTCTGAAAAATTGTCAGAAGGTCAATAATAGCCTAATGCCATGTCACAATGCCTATGTCACCCACCTTGATTCATCCCATCACATAGGCATCATATCATTTCATATCATCCCTGAAAGAAGGGTCAGTATGGTACCATACCTTGAGAGAGAGACCACATTCTCATATCTTTTATTACACTACTTTGTCACAGTTGTTCTATTTTATTAATTACTATTGTTCATCTGTTACTGTCCCTAATTTTAAGGCTTTATGATAGGTATGTATGCATAGGGAAAAAACAGAGTTTATACAGAGTCCGGTACTATTGTGACTTCAGGCATCCACTGAAGATCTTACAAATGCATCTCCCATGGATAAGGAAGAACAACTGTACCAACAGCTATTAATCTCAGAAACAATGTAGAGTGCAAAAAGATGCTGTAAACATATAATATAATTTATATAGATTTTTAAAACAATGCAAACCAAGATTATTGTTGAGGAGTACACAAAATGTGATGACAATATCAAGTGCCTCTTCAATAATTTTAGGTGATCGATCATCGTTAGAAGTGAAAGAAAAAGTGATGAAAGATTTCTCAGCTGCATTTCTAAGGCTTAATTTTTAAAGAAATGATTAGAAGATAAAAAGTTAAGATTTGATATAATTGGGTTATAGGTAAGTATAGTTATTATATTGTTTCTCCTTCTCTCTTCTTTTTGCATCACTAAAATATGTCCAAATACTTTAAGTGGGTAAAAAAGGAAACAATGTCTATGAGTCTCTTTATTCTTTGCAAAATTATGCGCTTTTCAGTGGAATGGAACATTTCCTTGGGGGTCATCTGTTGCTGAGCATTTTCTGTTAACTCAAGTGTTTAATTCTATTCATCAGTAATATACCCTGATGTTATAACATTCTATGTGTTTACAATATGTATAAAATGTGGTTTGTGTTTCCTTCCCCAAATGAAATAAGACACACTAGTAATTCTTCTGCTATTAATTGTAGTAATGGCAACGCTAGGAGGACTTGGGCTATTAATGAACCAGAAAAGCCAAGAAGATAAAGATTGATATTTCTGCGTCCCTCCCTTCAGGACACGGTGTAACCCCCCGGGGCCTGTGCTGGGTCTTCATGGAGACTGCCGTGGTTCAGTCATTCCATTGGAATGGTACTATTTATGTCTCTACGGCTTTGATATATATTTGACACACATGTGAGTGTGTTTCTGTTTAATGTTGTGTTTTGTTTTTTCCCCACCAAATCCAATCTTTTCTGCAAGTAAGCAGGGCATAAATTCTAAATTAACAGCAACTGCTCCCGTGTTAGGCTTCCTGATGCACAGCCATGTGAGGATCGAGGCCATATGCCTTACTAGAAATGAGGCACACCCACAGGGCCATGGAATTCAGAAAACCATTTGTAACTGCATTAGGTTAACTCATTCACAACGGGGAAAAAATGGATTGAAGTTTAGTGTATGTAAGTTTTATATTTCTCGAATGACTTAAGCTTCCAACTATTTTTCCCATTTAATAATTAGTAGTGGTAAGGGCCGCTGGATTCTTCTCTGCGCCTGCTTGACTGCTCAAATGCGGAATTTTTAATCGTACAGCAGCTGTGACAGACTAGATACCTAACAGCAGTGTTCAGAAACCCCTCGAAGAAGACCGCAGTGGTGTTTCTAAGATCTGAGGTTGATTTGCAAGTTAGATATAAATATATATGCTGGTAGAAGGCTTATGAAGTCAACCTCTGTTTGAGACCAATTTCTCAGGACAAATGTATAACACATTCTCAGGTTTTACTTGATTTTTTTGAAACAAGATGTCTTTAATGGAATTTGTTTATCCCCATGCTTGTTCCCACCACTTACCAATCCAAATTCTACATTTCCTTCTGCTTTCCCTGAAAGGTAATTATGCTTTAATAACTGCATACCTTTTTAAAAAAAAAAATACCATCTTCATTGATCAGTTTTAAGCTTGTTTCTGTATCTTCAAAGGGACAGTTTTAACCGCGACAATAATTCTGTGAACATGAGCATCGGCATTCCCAGGAGCTGTGCCAATATACACAGAAGCTCAAGAATTCTCCCTGAATATCCTGCTTCAAGTAACTCAAGCTGGGAACCCCAGCAGTGTCTCTCGTTCCTCCCTGTCTCTTACAACCGTGTAATCAGGCTTCAACTCCCATCCATGCGGGTTCTTTTATCTCCACATCTTTCTACATCTGTGCTTTTCTTTCCATTCCCACAGCTTCTACCCCAGGGTAGATCTTCTTAACTCTTTCTTCTGACTATTGTAAAAACTTGCTGATAGTCTCTCACCTTTAATTTGAACACACTCCCTGATTCCCACGGCTGATGTTAAGATTAACTTCTCCAGCACTTTCATTTTTTTTCCCTTAAAAAATCAAGCTTCAGCACCTTAGCATAGAATTGATATTTCCACTAAATCATGAATTATAAGGTTGAAGATCCTTTTTATATTATGTTAAATATCAAGGAGCCTATTTAATAGAAATATATGAATCATCTTCTATTTCTTTATTTTAATTTTCAACTTAAATCTTTGATTTATGAACTCATATATTTACCAAACACATCTATAGATTTTCTCATTAAGAAAATTGAATATATATAGCATCTATAGGAACTATAAATAGCATCTATTAATAACATTTAAAGTACAGTTTATGGGAGAGGAAAACAAGAAATTAAGTGTACTCAATTTAAGTAATTTTAAATATCAAAACTGTAATTCACCAAATTATACACTGGAAAACCAGAATATGGGGGCACCTGGGTGGTTCAGTGGGTTAAAGACTCTGACTTTGCCTCAGGTCATGATCCCAGGCTCCTGGGATCAAGCCCCACATCAGGCTCTCTGCCTGACAGGGATCCTGCTTCCCCCTATCTCTCTGCCTGCCTCTGCTTACTTGCGATCTCTGTCTGTCAAATAAATAAATAAAATCTTAAAAAAAAAAAACAGAATATAGCTGCAGAACAAATTCTGTATTTCAGGGTTGCCTACCTTTTCTGGACAACATATTGTGCAGATAATATCGGATATGAGAAAATTCGTTTTATGGTAATGAATGGTAAACTCTATTTTCCAATTGCTTTATTAATGGAGGTGACTATGCAGAATCCCAGTAATACTTTAGACATTCTGAGCTTATTCTGTTCCTAATAAGAATAAGAATATCTAAAATATTTTTAAGAATTACTTTTCTTTCATAAAGATACAAAGTAAATACTTTGTATCTTTATCTCTCTTTTGCAATATCTTTTGGTAAAATAAATATGTTCTCAAAAGAGTGGACATATTTTCATGTCACTGACTAATCTGATTGGAAGAGATGCAACTGAATTTTTTTTTTAGAATTCTACACAATTATTATTTTTAAAAATAGCTTCTTTTGGGGGGCACCTTGGTGATTGGAAAATTGTCAGCTTAAATTTAGGGATCTCAATGCATCAGCCTACTTTAGAGAAACTACTGGTTTTACTGTGGGAGCTGTATGGATCATGTGGTTTCCTCCTCTGAACATTTAGCCAAAATTATAGTCTTTTCATGCCTCATTCATAAACAGTAAAATTTCTCTCCTGTTGCCAGTGTTTACTTATATGCTAGTGTTAATTTTAGTGGTGCTGTTATTTTACTCTAACGAAGACAGAAGCTACTATGAATTATTTCAAATTCAACTTAATGTGACTTGGAATGGAGGAATTTCACTAAAAGAATTTTCTTTCTTCCTTCCTTTTTCTTCCTTCCTTCCTTCCTTCCTCTCTCCTTTCCTCCCTCACTCCCTCTCCAACTCCCTGCCTCTTTCCCTCCCTTTTTCTTTCTTTCTTTCCCTTCCTCCCTCTTTCTTTCTTTCTCCCCCCCCCCCCCAATATTCCATTAAAACAGTGTTCCTTGAAAATTGCAATAGTGTATCAAGGTAGGTTTTTTCTGTAGCATTCATAAACATTATCATTTTTTTCTTTCCACTGAACTAATCATATATTCACAGGTACAGAGCAGTGGTGTATATATATGGATGTCTAAAGAAACTTCACACATGTATTGAACACAGCTTACTCACAGGCATCAAAGTGACCATGATTGTGGACCACATATTGTAATTCCCTTTGACAAGAGATGCTTATAGAGGAATTTAAAATCTGAATGAACCCTCACTACTGCATAGATGACTAGCACATTGTGTAGTCTCCTTATCAACAATAAATGAGCAAATTAGAACTAGACACCTTCATTTCCCTACACCCTCTGTCAGTAGTGAGCAGGACATATGGTATTAATACATCAGTTGGCACATCACTCCTTTGGGGAAGTGATTTGTGATGGTTGGGAAAGATTCTAAAAGAAAACAAAAGTATCTCTCACTTCGCTCCTGAAAGAAATTAAATCTACTTTAATCATTTACTTTTTGTACACAAGGGTAGTATCTACTTGTTTGACCTTGTATCTCTAAGGCTTATTGTAATGATTTTGAGACGTTCTAGTTAATAATTATTTTTGAAAGAACTAATACATTGAGAACAAATTTGGAAGCAACTAATAGATCTTCAAAGCAAAGCGCTGTCATCTATGTTCAGTGGGTTATATACAATGTATTAAAGAATGATTTGAAGAGATATACAGAACAAGTTCTCAATGTCAGCAGCAAATAAATGGTTTGCAGGGTAATATACTGCTTTATTTCCATTGGTATTCAATGAAAGACCACACCCCTCCCACTCCTACCAAAATCCTTATAAATTTAAGCAAAAGAATTGTAAATAAAACATTTTGACAAGTGTCCTAGCTCTCCATTCCAGTTGGATATCTACCCAAAGATCCTCCTATTAGAAAAAGATTGGAACAAAATTACTGTTTTACTTTTACTCTGTGGCAAAGATTACTGCAAAGTGCTTCATTCCATGTGGGAGAAAATAATTCCATCTTGTTTATGAGTGTGTGAGAAATAGCTTAATTTCCCTTATCTGTGATTTACTAGGATGAAGAGAAAACATATCACAGATAATAAATGTAGCAAATTATGCAACACAATTTGTCATTGTCTGTTTCTTGTTTTAGTTCTTTAGTTCATCTTTTCCATGAAATGATCTATAATATTCTTCCAAGCTAGATTTGATTATATAATGCCTACTTCTATGTTAAAATTTTGGATGGGCTTTAACTAACGTAGGGGGCCTTCTATGACACAATGGTTCAACAATAAAACTCCGCATATCTTTATGCTTGTACGTACTTTAGTGTGTTATAAATATAACTGTCTAACTGAGCAGGTTGAATTTATTGGGATTATCATCATAAAATTATTTTAATTTTCTAATACTTGCTGCTAACAGTACTCTATTGAACATTTCTTTCTCTGAGTTGTATACTATTACAAATTCATGTTTCCATTCCGATTTCATAAAATCATATACTCAAAGATTTAAGCCATCACTCCCACACACACATATATTTTTTTAAAGATTTTATTTATGTATTTGAGAGAGAGAGAGAGAATGTGGGAGCAGGGAGGGTAGGGGAGGGACGGGGAGAGAGGAAGAAAAAATCTAAAGCAGACTCTGCAATGAGCATGGAGCCCGATGCAGGACTTGATCCCAGGACATGACCTGAGCCAAAACTAAGAGCTGCCACTTAACCAACTGAGCCACGCAGGCACCTGTGAATGTATTTCCTAACCAGAATATGAGATATTAACTTTCTTCTTCCACATTTACACTTTATAGGTGATTCCTTGGGAACCTCCTCCCTTTCTTTAGAAAGGGGAACCAGTTGAGCATATGCACCTAATTGATAGGACGGTGAAGAAAAGCAAGAGAATAACCTTTCTTACAGAATGATATATTTACACAAAGGGACCCCCAGCTCCCTCTCCATTCACATGCCTCTCCAGGTAGAGACCTCCAAACTAACACACCACTCTTCCTCCACTTAAAGACTCTCATGGCTAGCATGAGGTCCTCTATATAATTCAAGGGAAAACTATCTTATACTCATGTTCTCTACACTATTAAAAACAAAAACAAAAATAAAAAAACAAAAACAAAAACTTCTGGGGCAGGTAGATTTCAATCAGTATCTCATACCACTGTTCACCGACTACAGAATCATGCCCTCCATGGTCATGGTAGCCACCCTAAAGTGTAAGCCAGTAAAGTTAGACCTATAGCCTTTTCATCTTTATATCTCCAAATAAATTGTAATATTATGGATTATAACAAATTATTCTTGATTAAATTACTGAGTGAAGTTGATTCTCTGTTAAATTAATAATTTCTTGAAATATATTACAGTGATAACCTGGAGATGCCAGTGTTTACTACATGAGATAGTATACTAAGTGCTTTACAGTTACTATTTTGAGACCTCAAGATACTCTGCAGAGAAGTTATGATTGTCATTAATTTATTATCAAACTGAGGCTCAGAAAACATAAGTCTTCCTAGGTCTGCCTTAGAGGCAGAGTA
Organism: Meles meles; assembly: GCF_922984935.1. NCBI lineage: Eukaryota > Metazoa > Chordata > Mammalia > Carnivora > Mustelidae > Meles > Meles meles. Next base: position 18,398,406 of record NC_060070.1, read on the forward strand.
AATATTCACACATGAACACATTTGATTCCCCAGTTTACACCATGTCTATTATAACATAAAGGCCGTCAAGGAATGCCTAGATAACATTTGTTTTTAGTAAATTATCCATTGACATGGTGTGTACATAGGCACGTATAAGCACACAATTATATTACACATACCATGTTCATTATATACATATGTACATATATAATATACATGTTGTAAACATGATAAACATTGTGTAATTGGGATATGTTATACCTAAGCATGTATAAATTATATATGTCTTCTGTTTTATTTTCTTATATAAGGAAAATAAAATTTTCTGAAAATGACCCTCGGGGCCCACTCCGGGTTGCCAAGATGTTGAGCGACCTGGGACGCTCTCCTCTCAATGAGAGCTGATGTACTCAGGCTCAGCTTCTCAAGAAACTGAAAGTTTTTGCCTTCTGGTAGGGTTGAAAACAATACTCTTCAGGCCCAAATGCTGCAAGAGCTGGGCAACTGACATTCCCAATAGTCTCCTACAAAGAGCTGACAGCAAACGTCTAGGTTTATTGTCAACTTATTTATTCTTCCACTGACAAAGCTAATTTCTTATACTTTTTCATAGAAGATGGGGAACTCATGGAAAGCATGGTCTTCACTGAAACCTCTTGTTTAACAGATGCCCCGAAATGAGAAACTGGGGATATGCATATTTCTTTCCTGCTTTCCCTGGCTTTGAGAGAATTCCTTTTCCAAGATAACACCTATAGCTTAATTGATGTTGTCAACAACATCATGAACCCTGGTGTATGACCTGGTGAAAATAAGGAAATGATTTCAAGCAATGGAGAAACAAAAAACAATTGTAAAGTCAGATTTAACCAAGATTTTCATATGATAAACCCTGAAGCAGTGTCTTATCCACCCCCCCTTTTTTAATTAATCTTGCCTTTCAAAGAAAGGCTAAAATCCTGGTTTACCTTTCTCTAGGTTTCCCATAATCCTTAAAGGTGGAAATCATGAGAAGGAAGAGAAAAAGGGGGAAGGGAACAAAAGAGAAGGGAAAAATAACTGAAACAACTACTGGAGTTCCAATAAATGTGGCTCACTACTGTTGTCAATGAGAGTTCAGTGGCCATTAATGTCAGCATTCCAAAAGAAAAATTGCTCCCACTTTATCTATCAAATCAATATCTACACAGGACAGGGAAAGCATCATAGATTGTAATCAGCGAGTTGCTCAGTAAATTGTCTGAGTTTCTTAAGCTACATTAATCAGATCCTTGTTTTAACTGATATTAATGCAATATGTTCACAAATTATATTGCATGCCTTTGTTATTTCAGGGATATTTTAGAAGATTTCCCCCACCACCAAATTACAGTAATTATATGGAGGAGGGGGACAGGGGTAGGGGACAATATTTACATACTTTCTAAGTCATGTTTTAAAGTTTAAGAAAATTTCATAAGGTATCAATTGAGTAAGTATATTAATGCTGAGGGCGAAAAGTGATTTCATATTATGTCGCGAAAATGATGCAATATGGTTGTGTCATACTAGATACACCATTTTTTTTCCTTGTTGATTCTGGTTCTGCTATTGACTCTCAGTAGATGTTTCCTACATCTCAATCATCTAATGCCTTTAAAATATTTACAAGAAAAATGTCCTTTTATTCACCTATTTTCATTTATAAGTTACTGTTTTTCCAGAATACATTGGTGGAAGCTTCACTGGTTGTGAAACTTTTATTAACTGAACCATCTTGCTATCCTGCTTGTTGAGGTGGAGTAATTTGAAGCCATTCCCTTCCATATACCTTATAAGTGTAAAGTCTGAATTTCCCTGAAGTGAAATGTCTCTGCTCACATAATGTCTTTCCTGAGTGCATTTTCTTTTCAGCTAGACACTTCTTTGCTAGGGGCAGTTATATTCCTGCTGTGTATGGGTATAGATATAGGAAGAACAAATAAGAAATGCTCTGCCTCCTGGAAATACTTTGTTAATACTGGACAAGGAGATAAGATACACACAATAAAATGTGACATGGGATGTCTCAAGACAATAGGGCTTTGCATGGAGAAACTGGCTTTGCAGACAGCATTATAATATGAGCATTTTAGAGCTACGTGGATCATCATTTTGAACAATTTCTTTGACATCCAAGGACACCAAAATAAAAAAAATCTCTCCAAAGATTTTGTGCACTGGACTTCCCTTGATTCTTCTAAGTTGCCCCAGAGCACTAGTGGCTCCGACCACTAATGAAGAAGCAGCAGATGGTAAGAACAAACTGCTGGTGGGCCCTTGGCCAGGTGAAGGGGTGAGTAAGATAGATGTCTTCTTCCTCATGCAGTTTAGAGTGTTATAGGGAAAACAAGCAACTGAGCTAACATGAAAATAAAATAATAAATTATAAGTAATGAAGATCTCATTACCTGTTTCTAAAGAAAGAGAAGTTTTTTGTTTGCTGGGCCAAGTGATTGAGAAAATGGTATCTAGTATCAGATTCTGGTTGGTACATTTTATTTTTCTGTTATTGTTTGTGATGTTATTCTATGGAGAGATTGGCCTCTAGGTTGGAATACGAGGGTCCAACAAAGTGCCCTAACATTTGATTACATAGAACACTATGGAAGTAAGGAAGAGGGAATACAAATGTAACAAAAACATGGGGCACCTGGGTGGCTCAGTGGGTTAAGCCGCTGCCTTCGGCTCAGGTCATGATCTCAGGGTCCTGGGATCAAGTCCCACATCGGGCTCTCTGCTCAGTGGGGAGCCTGCTTCCCTTCCTCTCTCTCTGCCTGCCTCTCTGCTACTTGTGATCTCTCTCTGTCAAATAAACAAATAAAATCTTTAAAAAAAAAATGTAACAAGGGGCGCCTGGGTGGCTCAGTGGGTTAAAGCCTCTGCCTTCGGCTCAGGTCATGTTCCCAGGGTCCTGGGATCGGGCCCCGCATGGGGCTCTCTGCTCAGCAGGGAGCCTGCTTCCCTCACCCCTTCTTTTCTGCCTGTCTCTCTGCCTACTTGTGATCTCTGTCTGTCAAATAAATAAATCAAATCTTAAAAAAAAAATGTAACAAAAGCACAATGCAGTGACACATCTTTCATTCCACGGTGACCAGAGAAGATGTATTGAGAAAATAAAGCTTAAATGATACTTCTTATGTAAATTAGAATTAGCCATGCAAAATAAGGCAGCAGGCATGGATTTTTTTTATTCAGAATAAGTATGAAGGTCCAGGAATGAGTTTTAGATCAATGAAAGCTTTAGATGAATGTAGCTTAATATCCAGTATTTGGGTATTTTCCACGTACAATTTTCCTATTAATTTCAAGTTCAATTTATTATGGTCTGAAATATAGTTTGTATAATTTTATTCCTTTTAAATTTGTTAGGGCTTGTCTTGTATGATATCCACCTTGGTGAATATTCCATGTACATTCAAAATGAAAGTGTATTCTGCTGTTGTTAGGTGTAACTGCTACAGGTCAGTTGGATAAATTATGTTGATGATATTACTTGGCCTTCTAAAATCTTGTCTTTTTTGTATTGAACTATTGATCATGAAAAGAGGAATGCCTTCTAAAATCTTGTCTTTTTTGTATTGAACTATTGATCATGAAGAGAGGAATGCCTTCTAAAATCTTGTCTTTTTTGTATTGAACTATTGATCATGAAGAGAGGAATGTGGAAGTCTCCATGTGTAATTGTGGATATATTTACTTTCTTTTTCAGCTTCCTCAGTTTTTATTTCACGTCTTTTGAACTTCTGTGTAAGTACTTAGAATTATTATGTCTTCTTGGTGCATTTACTACTTTGATCATTATAAAATCGATTTATCCTAGCTAATGAGTTTTCTTGTTTTGAAATTTACTTTTTCTGCAACTAATATAGCTATTAATCTTCCTTTGATTAATGTTTACCAACTTTCCCCATGCTGTTACCTTTAATTTACTTATAATACTATAATTTAGTTTTTAAAGGCTGTACATCACTGGATATTGTAATTTTGCACAGTCTGACAATCTTTGTCTTTTAGTGTGTTTAGACTATTTGCTTTTACTGTAGTTATTAAAATGGTTGGATGTTGGTTCACTATTTTACTTTTTTTTAATTTATTTATTTTTTCACCGTAACAGTATTCATTGTTTTTGCACAACACCCAGTGCTCCATGCAAAACGTGCCCTCCCTATTACCCACAACCTGTTCCCCCAACCTCCCACCCCTGACCCTTCAAAACTCTCAGGTTGTTTTTCAGAGTCCATAGTCTCTTATGGTTCGCCTCCCCCTCCAATTTTTTTTTTTTATAAACATATAATGTATTTTTATCCCCAGGGGTACAGGTCTGTGAATCACCAGGTTTACACACTTCACAGCACTCACGATAGCACATACCCTCCCCAATGTCCATAACCCCCTCCCCCTCTCCCAACCCCACCTCCCCCCAGCAACCCCCAGTTTGTTTTGTGAGATTAAGAGTCATTTATGGTTTGTCTCCCTCCCAATCCCATCTTGTTTCATTTATTCTTCTCCTATCCCCCTAACCCCCCATGTTGCTTCTCCATGTCCTCATATCAGGGAGATCATATGATAGTTGTCTTTCTCCGATTGACTTATTTCACTAAGCATGATACCCTCTAGTTCCATCCATGTCGTCGCAAATGGCATGATTTCATTTCTTTTGATGGCTGCATAGTATTCCATTGTGTATATATACCACATCTTCTGTATCCATTCATCTGTTGATGGACATCTAGGTTCTTTCCATAGTTTGGCTATTGTAGACATTGCTGCTATAAACATTCGGGTACACGTGCCCCTTCGGATCACTATGTTTGTATCTTTAGGGTAAATACCCAGTAGTGCAATTGCTGGGTCATAGGGTAGATATCACCTCACACTAGTCAGAATGGCTAAAATTAACAAGTCAGGAAATGACAGATGCTGGCGAGGATGTGGAGAAAGGGGAACCCTCCTACACTGTTGGTGGGAATGCAAGCTGGTGCAACCACTGTGGAAAACAGCATGGAGGTTCCTCAAAATGTTGAAAATAGAACTATTTTACTTTTTGTTTTATGTTGTCTTCTCTCTTGTTTTTGTTCTTCTTTTCCCACTTCCTATCTTTTGTTGGATTATTTTTAGCCTTTAATTTTAATTTATCTATTTGTGTTTTTTTTCCTCTTTCTATTGTTTTTAATATTTTCTCTGAGAAATACTACATATATATATATCAGCATTTTATAACTTCTTCAGGGTTAATAGTTTACCACTTCAGCTAAAATGTAGAAATCTTACAACTAGACAGTACCTTTACAGCATAGGTATTAGATCTACGTACATGGAAACATCATCATGTATATATATATATATATATATATATATATATATACACACACACACACATATATATATACATAAAATAAGCAAACAACATATATATATGTTGTTTGTTTATTTTATATATAGTTTGTTTTGAAATGTTATTTATTTTTAAAAATTTAAGAAGGGAAAATTGTTTATTCTCACTAGATTTTTGCCACTTCTGTGGCTCATTCCATTCCAAGTTTCCCTCTGTTAAGTTTCCCTTTAGTTTGAAAAATTTTCTTGAACATTTTTTTTAGATCAGTTTGCTGGTAACACGTTCTTAATTTTCCTTCAGCTGAAAATGTCTATTTTACTTTTTCCTAGAAGGCGTTTTCCATGAATGCAGACCTCTGTATTGACATTTCTTTTGTTTCAGTCTTTTGAGGATAGTGTTCTTCTGCCTTCTGCTCTCCATTTGTTCTAGGAAAAATTACACTTCCCTTACACATAAATGGATCATTTTTTCTGCCTCATTTCAAGATTCATTCTTTACATTCTTTAAAAAGATCTTATTTATTTATTTGACAAAGAGGGAGAGAGAGCACAAGCAGGGGGAGCAGGAGAGTGAGAAGCAGGCTCCTCCTGAACAGGGAGCCAGGTACAGGGCTCAATCCCAGGACCCTCGAATCATGACCTAAGCCAAAGGCAGTCGCTCAACCAATTGAGCCACCCAGGCATCCTTATTCTTCACATTTTGGAGCAGTTTTATTTTGATGATTCTGAGTGTGATTTTCCCTATCTTTATCCTTTTGAGGACTAGCTGAGATTTTGAATCCGTACATGTATGTCTTTTACCAAATTTTCAGCCATTATTTCTCCAAATATTTTTTTCTGCACCTATCCGTTTCGACCTTCCTCAAATGCTAAAACTTTTGATGATGTTCTACAGTTCTCTGAGTCTCTGTTCATTTTTTTTCAATATTCTATTATGTGTCTCTGCTCTGCAGAGTAGCTAGTTTCTATCAGTCCATCTTCGTATTTGTTGGTTATTTTCTCTGCTACCTCTGCTACACTATTGAACCCATTAAGTGAATTTATATTTAAATGTTATACTTTTTAGTTATTTAATTTCATTTGGTTTCCATCTATAGCTTCTCTCTGTCTCTCTTGTTGAAAACATGTATTTCCACACATTTCTAGAAGCTTCATTTTTACATCATAAAGTATGGTTATAATAATTGCTTTTATAGTCTGATATTTTCTGCTTTTGACATCTGCTTGTATTCTTTTCTCTTCAAATTGATGACATTTCCTTCTTTTGGATTATATCCTAAATAAAAAGCATCTGGAGAATGTTGATTTGTGTATGTGTGTGTGTGCATGTGTGTGTGTTTGCCATGAATAAACTCAGATTTCGAATACAAGCCTAGTCTCACCTTCTGTGTGCAGTGGTTCCAATGTCAACTTCAGTTTTCAAATCCATTGCTATGCTCCTTATTTTTGCACTATACATGTATCACTCTGAGGTTAATGTGGTTGGTCAGTGGTTTATAAAACAGTTCAGGTCTCAACTGTGTTTCTTTGGGTCAGTTGCATGCATGTGCGCCTCAAGATTTGGTGCACCTATGGACTTCTTTAGCTCTCTCCTGTTTTTGATTTCTTGTTTATGCTTGGTCTCCCTGAGGCCCATTTTACTAGGTCATCTAGGTAGAGAATTTGGTTTATTTCAAGGTTTTAGCCCCTGTACTCTTGTATAGGTGTGTACAACTGGGGCTGCCCTTGAAGCAACAGCACAAGAAAAAAGTGTGAAAAATGAGTTTCCTGAAACATATTCTTTTGGTCCTCAGAGAACCCTTTTCTTGATTCTCCTGGCCAGAGGAATTTATTTTCTTTCTAGATTTTGGTACCCACACTATTGTTTTCTTTAGGGTAGTTAGTAGTAGTGAAGGAAGTGCAGTTCAAGAACTAAACTTATGTCAAAGTTGAAAATTAAAGGGGAAAAAGTAACCAAGAAACTTGCCATTGATTTTGTTGTTTCTTCAAGTTTTGGCTTCCCTCCCTAGCCTTCCTATTATTGCTGCTTATTTTTCATGTCTTTAGTTAGTTCCTTTTCACATCTGTCCAGAGTTTGCAGTTGTAATTAATGGAGGAGATAGGTTGTAATGGGAACCTGTGAGAGATCCCAGTGGTTACCTCTGGTTAGCCATATGAATCTGGATCTCAAAGACTCTTGCTGACTTCAATTTGAGATTCACATATAAGTAGATGGTAACTTAATCCATAGAAGTGGCTGAGAGTACCCAACTGGTGAGTGTAGAGTGAAGAAATAAGAGAAGAGAATCTTGGCATTAGCAACATATAAGAGACATTTGAAGAAAGGGAAGCATGCAACACAGACTGAGGGGGTTGAGAGAGATACGTGTGTTACAAGGAAATTACAGAGTATGAAGTCTCAGACCTATAATGTTGAAGCCACAGAAGCTAAGAAAAAATGAAGTTTTGAAAAGAAAAGAAAAACGTGAAATTTTAAAACTCTACTCAGAGATCAAGAAAGGTAACATCTGCAAAGCATTCATGTGATTTCAGGACAAAGATATCATTGGTGACTGTGGCAAGCACATAGAGCCTTTACGGCCAAATGATAGTGATTTGACTGGTAAGTGGGAGATGAAGTAGATATTTCAAGTTTGGACAATGCTAAAATGAATTTGGCTGTGAAAGGAAGGAAGTAGGCCAGTACCTAGAGTAAGAATTTTTGATGGACTGAGAGATTTCTCTTTTTTTTTTTCCATTTTATTTATTTTTTCAGCGTAACAGTATTCATTGTTTTTGCACAACACCCAGTGCTCCATGCAAAACGTGCCCTCCCCATTACCCACCACCTGTTCCCCCAACCTCCCACGCCTGACCCTTCAAAACCCTCAGGTTGTTTTTCAGAGTCCATAGTCTCTTATGGTTCGCCTCCCCTCCCCAATGTCCATAGCCCGCTCCCCCTCTCCCAATCCCACCTCCCCCCAGCAACCCCCAGTTTGTTTTGTGAGATTAAGAGTCATTTATGGTTTGTCTCCCTCCCAATCCCATCTTGTTTCATTTATTCTTCTCCTATCCCCCTAGCCCCCCATGTTGCTTCTCCATGTCCTCATATCAGGGAGATCATATGATAGTTGTCTTTCTCCGATTGACTTATTTCACTAAGCATGATACGCTCTAGTTCCATCCACGTCATCGCAAATGGCAAGATTTCATTTCTTTTGATGGTTGCATAGTATTCCATTGTGTATATATACCACTTCTTCTTTATCCATTCATCTGTTGATGGACATCTAGGTTCTTTCCATAGTCTGGCTATTGTAGACATTGCTGCTATAAACATTCGGGTACACGTGCCCCTTCGGATCACTATGTTTGTATCTTTAGGGTAAATACCCAGTAGTGCAATTGCTGGGTCATAGGGTAGTTCTATTTTCAACATTTTGAGGAACCTCCATGTTGTTTTCCAGAGTGGTTGGACCAGCTTGCATTCCCACCAACAGTGGAGGAGGGTTCCCCTTTCTCCACATCCTCTCCAGCATCTGTCATTTCCTGACTTGTTAATTTTAGCCATTCTGACTGGTGTGAGGTGAAAGAAGACATCCAGATGGCCAACAGACACATGAAAAAGTGCTCCACGTCACTCGGCATCAGGGAAATACAAATCAAAACCACAATGAGATTTCTCTTTTTTAAATTTAATTTTATTTATTTACTTGAGAGAGACAAATACGCAGAGCCAGAGAGAACAGAGGGAGATGGAGAAATAGACTTCCCACTGAGCAGGGAACCTGAGACAGGACTCTATTTCAGGACCCCGAGATCATGACCTGAGCCGAAGGCATGGGTTCAACCAACTGAGCCATCTGGGCACCCTGAGAGATTTCTTCTTAAGTTTCATTTTAGTAGATGTTTTTTGTTCTTACATTAGAAGTGGCCTCAGTTGGGATGCCTGAGTGGCTCAGTTGGTTAAGCATCTGCCTTCAGCTGAGGTCATGATCCCAGGGTCCTGGGACTGAACCCACATCAGGCTCCTTCCTCAGTAGGGAGCCTGCTTCTCCCTCTGCCTCCTGCTCCCCCCGCTTTTGCGCTCGCTCTCTCTCTCTCTCTGTCAAATAAATAAACAAAATCTTTAAAAAATAAAAGTGGCCTTTGTACTTAAAAGAAAATATTAACAGCAAGGAACCAGTAAATTTTAAAAAAAAAGGTTAAAAACAGAGAAAGGAATAACATTGTTGAAATGGTGGTAGGAAAGAGGATTCTAAACATAGGTAAAAGCATTACTTAAGAATGAACAAAAGGAAACTTTTCAGAGTAACAGTGAAAGTTTTCCTCTGGAGCTCCCAGTGGAATTCTTGTCCTGATTTCCTTTCCTACCTCCTTACTGGCTTCTCCCAGAAGAAATTGTTTAAAGAATTGCTAGCATATAATTTTTTATTCCAAAGTCTGCTTCTGGGGAACCCAAACTAAGACAATTACAAATGCATTTGTCTAGCCCTAGTTTTAAATTATTCACAGAATTCCAAATGCATCTATCCTAATGCTTATTTTATATCTCTACTTGTTTTGTATAATAAATATCTCAAGCTTAGTATGTTCAAACAGAGCTCTTGACTTTTTCATACTGGTATTCTTCTTTCACTCTTCTTCTTTTTAGTAATTGAGAATATCCCCTCACTCAAGAAAAATAATCAGCTTTCATTTTTCCCTTCCCTTTAACCCACATCCAAGTCATCAGCAAGTAGAGTTAACTTTGAGAATTCTAGAATTTATTAACTCTGTCTGTGTAATTCCACCTATATTGCTACCACTCTTGCTAACCCCCTTATACCCTTCTTCTACCACCACAATCATCACCTGATTTCTGTAATTCAAGCACCTAGTTAATCTAATTCATCTACTATTAGCCATGGAGAGATCTTTGTCAATGCCCTTCAAATCATGTCTAAGCTTCTTAGGTCATGTCAATGCTCTTCTCATGTCTATGCTTCTTTATTTTGATCTTAGAGAGAAATTCTTGGTTATTACTGTGTCTATGTGCAGGGTTATATGAAGTAAATTTTTAACAAATGGTGGGAAATGAACATTCACCAAATATACTGGCCACGATGTGTAATGCTGAAGCAGTCCTTAATAGGGAATCTCAGTTTTACCTACGAGATGCTACAAATCCATTCTTACTTTACTCATTCTTTACAATCAGGCTGTCCTTCTTCCAAAGATTTCCTTTGTCTAGAATCTTCCCGTGGCTGGCTATTTTTTGTCATTTATGTAGTGTCTCAGATAATTGCATTCTTTGTGAGGCACAGTCCTTTACCAAGTTTTAACAAGTCCTTACCTTGCCCTGCTCATTCACTGTCATACGTGTTTATTTCATTTCCTTCATGGAACTGAAAACTATATGAAATTATTTTGACATTTACTTACTTCCTCTGTTTCCCTTCATTAGAATTTAAGCTTATCAAGGATGGAGATCTTGTCTTGTGTTTTCATCACTGTATCCCCAGAGCCAAGGTCTATGCCTGGCAAATGGCACACATTTCATGTTCACTCATATTTAATGATTGAACAAATGAATGAATGAATAAATAAATAAATAAATGTAAGAATAGATTCATAGGAAAAGTCATTACAAAAACTATGAAACGAAATAAATTTTCAACTTAAATATCTATGTCTTCTCTTTATAGCCTGCCCATGAGTTTCAGACCTATACACCCAAATTTCTATTGGAACAATCACCAGCAGCTAAATATCAGTAGAAATTCATCTCTACCTCGATGTACTCCTCTTATATTCCCTGTCATGATATACATAAGGCCCACTCATTCTGTCATGATTTGCAAAACAACTTAAAATACGGACTTTGAGGGGCACTTAGGTAGCTCAGTGGGTTAAAGCCTCTGCCTTTGGCTCAGGTCATGATCCCGGGGTCCTGGGATCGAGCCCCGCATCGGGCTCTCTGCTCCGCAGGGAGCCTGCTTCCTCCTCTCTCTCTGCCTGCCTCTCTGCCTAGTTGTGATCTCTGTCTGTCAAATAAATAAATAAAATCTTTAAAAAAAATATGGACTTTGAACTTGAATAGATCCAAAACCCATTTCTGCCACTGATTACCTATGGGAAATTTGCTTTGTGGCTCCATATTCTCTTCTATAGAATGATGATAATGAAAATACCTCTTTTTTAAATTTCCTGGGATGATTACATGAATTAATTAATTCATGTAATCCCTTGAGAATGGCAGAGGGTAAACACTCTTTAAATCATCTGTACCACTATTTACCAAGCAAGAAATACGGAAATAATCTTAGTTCACTCCAGCTTTCTTACCTTCCCTATCTGGCTGAAACACAAAATCTGCAAATTGTATCATCTGACCCGCCCCAATCTACTTCTCTAATAAACTCTAATAGCCATTTATATTCGTCTTGTCTACTGCAAGAACAGCTCAACTACTCCTTATTTCCTCTGTCTTTGCTTTCTTGTCTATTCTTTTGATCACACTGATCTTCCTAAAATAAAAACTGATATATGACTTCCCAGCTTATAATCTCTCAATAACTTTGTATTGCCTTCAGGATAAAACCTAAACCTAGTATGACAAGGTTCAATTTCAACTTCTGTTTTTAACAGTTTAGGCATATCAGCCTCCAAGCCACAGGCATCACAAGGCTAGTGGAATAAGAACTCCCTGGTGACAAAAGAATGCAGTGCTCTTAGCAACTGTTCATCAATAAACCATAATGAGACCTGTTAAGGACCGCAGTGTGATACACAGCCTGTAAAGTGTCAAATGCTGCTGGGCTGCTAAAGATGAAAAAATTCAGACTTGTAGACCAGAAATGTTTCTTCTTTGTGAAGAGTCCTCCCAAGGTTAATTACATAGAACTTGAAAGAAGAATTCAGTTTCCAATTCTTCATGAAGATAGATGAGATCTTGAAGGTATGGCAGAAGAAGTTCTGTTATCTTAATACTCTTGTCCATTACCAAGGAACCGCCATACTATCCTTAAAAATTGGTCAATATTTGAAATTAAAATATTTGAATTAAAAATTACCATCCTTAAAAATTGGTCAATATTTGAAAACAACATCTTCATATCTCAAAAATAATGTTTTTCTTGACAGGGCTCTTTCCAACAAAGCCATGAAATAGTTGGTATAAGAATTCACAAATTGTACATCAGCCAAACAGTGGATTCAAGATTATTTCCTTGGAGCCTAAGGGATTTGCTATAGCAGCTCGAGGGCTGCTTGGTTGGAGAAGTGCTGGGGTGAAGCTGAGTGAACAGGACTCCACCCTGAGCTAATGCTTCCAGGCAGAGAGGCTCTTCTCTTACCTGATTATATAAGGGATGTCTCCTTAAGTTTTAAACAATGGAATACGGGAAATCCTGAGGATGGAGCAAGGGCTGAGGTATTTCAAACATCTTGTACTTCAACTCTTTACAACTTGTACATTTGTAATTTTATACACTTATTTTTAAAATTAGAAATGGATTCTAAAATTAGAAATGGATTCTAAAATTAGAAATAGATTCTAAAGTACTTACGGATAAATAGACTTACCTGAGAGTAGTGGGTTTAAAAAAGGCAATAGCATATACCTGAGAATAGTGGGTTTAAAAAATGCAACAGCATCAGGCTATTACATTTTTTAAACCCACTACTCTCAGGTAAGCCTATTTACCCTTAAGTACTTTAGAATCCCCTTAGAACACTATCAGTTTATTTATTTATTTATTTATTTATTTATTTTTAAAAAGATTTTGTTTATTTATTTGGCAGACAGAGATCACAAGTAGTCAGAGAGCCAAGCAGAGAGAGAGGAGGAAGCAGGCTCCCTGCTGAGCAGAGCCCGTTGGACATGGGGCTCGATTCCAGGACCCCGGGATCATGACCTGAGTCGAAGGTAGAGGCTTTAAGCCACTGAGCCACCCAGGCACCCTGAACACTATCAGTTTAAAGGTGTTTATTAATTATAGGTATTTTCTATTATATTACAAATAGTGTATTTTCAGTGAACATATTGCAATCAAAAAATATACAGCCGAGAGTACTATAAATGTGTTTAGGGTGATTTGAGAGTAGTTGTAACTATCTCCTAAGCCGTCCAAATAATAGAAAACTGTACACTGATACAAATACTCTGTAATTATTTAATAAACATTTCATGATATAATGTATAATTCTTAAAGTAACTTGAGTGGTTTATGATGTGTTATAATTTTTTTCCTGTAAATACTACATAAATAATTTGAGAGAACTTTATACAATTCTACATCCTCTCTCCTACATATACGGTAGCTATTTTAAAAATACATAAATCTTTTTGCTAACTTGGAGTGTATCATATCAAGTACTACTATAGAATTTTTGAGAATGATTGTCCTGAGCCTTTGGAAATTATGAACTGGTACCAGAGACTTAAACACATACTTCTGTATCAGGAGTAGCGTAAGATTTAGGGTAAAGAACATAATGTTTGAAATTTATGAAAAGATGTCATTATCAATGAATTATTTATGTATATATGATGTGCATCTACAAAATACTAAATGTTATGGAAATTTGAAAATAATGAACAATATGATATAGCTTTGGCATTCAAGAAACTTAAATTTTATTTGAGGTAGAAGTCATTAAGCATGTCATAATGAGATAGTAATGACGTATTCAACTAATGGCTCCATTTCTAATCTGTCACTGTGGGTTGATGGGCAAACATTGATTGAGTCTACCAAAATTCATGCTACCTGGAACTAATAAACTCTCAATTATCCTTTCCAAATATTTTATGCATCTCTTTCCTATCATATTGCCTGAAGATTATTCCCAGTAGTTTCTGATTTTTAATAGCTTTGAGTCTTATCCCCAAATGCTTCACCATTTGGAGATCAGATCATCTGTAGTGCATGACAAGAAAAAATTCAAGGCCATTCAACAAATGTTCCAATTTACTCTGTAAAGCTGAAACAAACAAAATACCCCTTTTCTTCATGTTTATATTCTTCTCTCTTGGTGGAAGGATAGGCCAAGTTTTTGTTCAGGTGAATATTTTCACATACAACTGATATATACTACTTCCCCTCTCTAGGATTTGATTTATCATTTTTCCCTGTCACATCCTTCAGGCTTTTCTTATCAATTATATGCTTCCTTATTATCAGAAAACATGCTCAGGCTATAGCTATACCAAACATGCACAAACAGCAGTAACCCCAAAGCCATAAACAAACAAATAGTATTTTTCCTTCTAAAACAATGGCTATTTTCCTCTTATAACCACATTTCTTGAAAAATAATCTACCTGTCAACCCCACTTTATCGCCATTCACTCTTTACTCTGCACTTCAGTTTCTTCTTCAGCCATTATACGGAAAATCTCTTGAAGGTTACTAAGGTCTTACTAATAATTCTACAGGAATTGAGTTAAAGATCATAGGTGAAAGTTAAAAGCCACGATGATATTTATTTTTTGTACATTTGCTTTTAACCTATCTAATCTTGTAATAAAAATGAACAGAATATAGCATATTAGCTTTTTAATAAATATGTGCTGAATTGAATGAAACAAAATTATTTATCTATGACATCCAAGAAAACCTCAAAAAAATCAAATCAATGGTCCTAGCTGAATTTTCTGTCATTTCAACTTTAGTATAACATTTGACACTGTTGAGCCATAACCTTCTCCTTGGAATATTTTTTCTATTGACTTTCATGAAATTACTCACATTTTATTGGTCAAAACAGCATTTTGCAGAATGAACTTACTTAAAAATTGATGGGCCAAATTGAAAGTTAAGAATTGATGGGTAAACTGAGATGGCCAGCAAGGCAAGTGCAGGCTTTGTGGATAGATATGGAAATCAGAAAGACTAGTGTACAGTAAAGACAAACTTAAGCAGTGGGTGAGAGTTGTCAGGTGGACATTATTGAGGTGGTCCATCAACAGAGGACTATCCCAGTGTGTACACTCCCCGTGACAAATGATACTCAAGAAACAGGCAGATGGTTCAAAGTCAGAGATGAGGCCCCCACTTAGCATCAGAGTAAAACATCAGGAAATCTCATTTCCAGGCACATACTTTTTTCTAAAGAAAGTAAGATAACATTCTTGGGATCTTGGAATATATTATCAAGAGAAGGACTCAAGTTTGGATTTCAGTTTCAACTGGGAATAGAGCCAAAGAGCACAATTAGCAGACATTTGACTTAAAGTCATGAGCTCTAGGATGAGGCCAACAAGGCACTTGTCTGGGTGAAAACAGTTAATAGAAAGTCAAAATATTAATTAAACAACAGCTTAATGCAGTATTTTAATCAAATTAATGCAAAGCCTTATGATGAACAAATTATTAAAGTTTTTAATTGCTAATCTCACTCAATGTAGCTAACATAAGAGATATTAGAAAGTCTTGACATATAACTAACAAATAACTGCTATAAACAATAAATATTCTAAGTGCATGAGAAGAAAAGGCAATTCTGGGTTCGTGAAGACTGGAAATAGTTTGAAAATAGGAACTGACCTGAATCTGGAAGGAGAGGCAGAATCAGCCAGTACTGAAAACAGTAAATACAGTCATGTTTCATAATTATAACAAACAGCCTCTAAAGAAAGATGGAGTCAGTTTTATTCATCTGATTTTCTCTTGAAGACGATGTCATATGTGTTTGGAAGAATTATTATTTTTTGAAGAATTATTTTGATTAGTATCATAGGATGAGGGTTAGAGTTTAAAGACATATTTTGAGTAACAAGGTATGATTCATCAAGGGACTTACATAAGATGTTTAATAGATAGTCTTTTATTTTAATACTGGCAAAAAAAAGTAAACCCATATATAAAATTCATCCTCCCAGGTGCACAGTACAATACAGTTAGGCACCTGCATGTTGTGTAAGCAATCCCCAGAATATCCCCATCCTGTGTGATTGAAACTTTATCCTCACTGAACAGGCAACAACTCTCCTCTTCTCCCATTGCTCCAACCCTTATCTGAAAGTCTTTGTTTTGAAGATTAAAGATGGGCTGAGGTAAAGACAAAGGCATTGGCCAGTATTTGGAACACTTATTTTGCTTCCATTGTGGTTGGTGTAAATTGTGAAACACTTCCCTAGACTATGGCCTTGGACTCCACTCTTCGAAGCAGAATAAGATAGGTATTTTTAATGGAAATGAACAAAGACATTAACACTTTCCCACCCTTTGTCCCTACCTCAGGACAATTAACACATTGAATGGAATATTATATAATTACCTTTTGCTATGCTGAAGCATTTTAAGAACCAGAAAAAAAAAATATCTGCTACCTCTTCTTCTAGGACTTGACCTACCAGATATAACACAGATAAAAGAGAAGAAAAATGAGAAAAAGGCACACTGACAACATGTTTCTTTTAGGGGGAAATTGAAAACAAGAAAAGCATGAAAAGTTATGGGAACAATGCAGTTGAAGGTGTAGACTTTCATGCACTGAAGTTGACTCCAACGTCCGTACCCTTAACTTAGCATATCTGACCATATGAGTCAGGAAAGATTTTTCCTTTATCCAGCAGCCTCAAAGTACATTAATGATGCTGAAATATCGCAAGTGGAGTGTACTCATTAACCTGAGCTATTTTATAATGCAACAGGTGAAAATATTGAGTAAAAGGTATTGAGAAGGAATAAAATCATTCTTTCTAATCTGTAACAATCTGATGAGATCTGGAAAATCTCTTTTCAACTTAAGGCTAAAACCAAAGTCAGACACATAACAACACAGGGCCCTTGAAAGCTATTAAATCATTAAATAAAGGGAAGAAAGAAAGAAAGAAAGAAAGAAAGAAAGGAAAAAAGAAGGAAGGAAGGGGGAGGGAGGAAAGAAGGCTAGAAGAAAGAAGGAAAAGAAAAGGAAGGAAGAAAGAAAAAAAATAGAGTTTGATGAAAAAAGGCACACATTCTTGAAAGTCGCTTTAAGAATATTGTTATGCCCAAGTTTTCGCGTCCAAGAGACCACCAAGGAGCCAACACTGATGTAATCACATGAGGATTTATTTAACAAGCTTAAGCTTGGGCCCAAGTATACCCGAGACAGAGGAGCAGAGACTTGGACCCCGAACCAGATTACAGTCAGAGTTTTTAAAGGCAGAGTAGGGGTGGACTTGTCAGTGGGTGAGGACAAAGGGGATTAGGGAGGATCTAAGTCTCTAAGTAATTTTGGAAGCAAGGTCTCCAGGACCTTGAGGAGCTAGCTATTGTCTAGGGAAAAGGTTATTCATTACCAGTAATAAAAATCTTTTCATGAGACCCTTTAGATGTATATCAGTGGGTCATATGCTTGGGAATGATTTTTTTTTCTCTTTTAATTTATTTTTTTCAGCATAACAGTATTCGTTGTTTTTGCACAACACCCACTGCTCCATGCAAAACGTGCCCTCACTATTACCCACCACCTGTTCCCCCAACCTCCCACCCCTGACCCTTCAAAACCCTCAGGTTGTTTTTCAGAGTCCATAGTCTCTTATGGTTCACCTCCCCTTCCAATTTTTTTTTTTATAAACATATAATGTATTTTTATCCCCAGGGGTACAGGTCTGTGAATCACCAGGTTTACACACTTCACAGCACTCATGATAGCACATACCCTCCCCAATGTCCATAACCCCCTTCCCCTCTCCCAACCCCACCTCCCCCCATCAACCCCCAGTTTGTTTTGTGAGATTAAGAGTCATTTATGGTTTGTCTCCCTCCCAATCCCATTTTGTTTCATTTATTCTTCTCCTATCCCCCTAACCCCCCATGTTGCTTCTCCATGTCCTCATATCAGGGAGATCATATGATAGTTGTCTTTCTCCGATTAACTTATTTCACTAAGCATGATACCCTCTAGTTCCATCCACGTCGTCGCAAATGGCAAGATTTCATTTCTTTTGATGGCTGCATAGTATTCCATTGTGTATATATACCACTTCTTCTTTATCCATTCATCTGTTGATGGACATCTAGGTTCTTTCCATAGTTTGGCTATTGTAGACATTGCTGCTATAAACATTCGGGTACACGTGCCCCTTCAGATCACTATGTTTGTATCTTTAGGGTAAATACCCAGTAGTGCAATTGCTGGGTCGATGGGTAGTTCTATTTTCAACACTTTGAGGAACCTCCATGCTGTTTTCCAGAGTGGTTGCACCAGCTTGCATTCCCACCAACAGTGTAGGAGGGTTCTCCTTTCTCCACATCCTCGCCAGCATCTATCATTTCCTGACTTGTTAATTTTAGCCATTCTGACTGGTGTGAGGTGACATCTCATTGTGGTTTTGATTTGTATTTCCCTGATGCCGAGTGACGTGGAGCACTTTTTCATGTGTCTGGTGGCCATCTGGATGTCTTCTTTGCAGTTGGGAATGATTTTTGACACTATCTTGGAGGTTTAGAGATAAAGTTTCCTAAAGGAATTATTAAAGTAGACTTACAGGATCATGGTTGGACCTGTTGGAGTAGGAGGTCGGTCAGGCTAGAATTGTCCTTAGCAAAATCTCAAGGTGAGGGCAATTGAGTCCCTAGGGGAGAGCCACTCTGTCTGTTTCTATGGCTTGCAGTAGGTAAGGAATTTTAATGATTTTCTTCTGCCTCTGTTTCCCACATCATTCCCCCTGAACAATTTTGACCCTTATATCTTTAAGGTTGTTGAAGGTGGAAAGTCTTCCTGCTGAATAGGGGTGTAGAGTTGTCCCTACCTACTTGAGTCAACACTGGTCAGTTGAGGAATGTGTAGGGGAGTTATGAAAGACAGAGGCAACAGAGTCCAGGAGAGAGGGCTTAGGCGATCTTCCCAAGTGGAAAGGATCATCTGTGGAAGTTATGACAGCGAAGGAGTTGAAGTCAGGTGAGGAGACATGGGAGAAAATAGCAAAACATGATTAGTGTATCAAAAAGAAAATGAAGCTCAAGTAAGTTTTTTTGCTATTTGACAAAAAAAAAAAACCCTTTTCCAGTCCAGGGGTTTAAATCAATCATTAAAGGAGAGAGGAACTGTTTAAAGTGCTAACCTGAGTAGGTCAAAACCCAAGAAATATTTTGTGATAATCTGGAACAACAAGATGGCTGCACTTACATCAGGGCTAGACTCGAGGTGGGTACAGCCTTGTTTTTCTTGGCCTCCACAATATAAGCCAAATAAATGTACTTTAAAGAAATGTTTTTGTCCAAACAGAGTCCACAGCTTTTTAACTGTAAGTATCTCATACAGCATTAAGTGTTAGCAGACAATGGAGCTACGTCTATTGAGAGAAAAATATTGTGACCCAAGAATTTTGCTTTGAATCAAATTGACAGATGTGTATAAAAGGACAGAAGACATGACTCAGAATATATAAAACTCCTATGCATATTTGTAAAATGTCTACCCAAAGACCAAACATAATTTTAAACTAATCAAAGTCAGGAACTCACAAATGAAGGCACATTATTCCATTGTATAGGCATGGAATAGGTAATTAATCTTATGTTGCTGAGGCCAAAAAATTAAATTAAATTCATCTTTTCTGAGAAGCATCTGTTGTATCATGTTTCAGGCCTGGATTCTGATACCAGGCTACCTGGGCTCAAATTGGGAATTAACGATTACTAGCTTTACAACTCCGACAAATCTGACAAACAGAAATGTAATCGTACTTGCCTCCATGAGTTGCTGTGAAACTTATGCATATAAAATTATATGTCTGGCACATAGTAAGTCCTTGATAAATGATAGATACTATTACTGTTAGCTCTTTAAATATTTTATTTTTTTTCATTATTATAAATAATGTTTGATTCATTTGGTATGTCTCTTTATATGGAAGCCATTATTTCCCCTGGAAAAATTCCTACGAGTAGAATTTCTAGGTCAGAATATGTGAAGATTTCAAGACTTTTGGTTTGTTTTGTTTTTGCGTTTATTTATTTGTTTGTTTTTGACACGATCATGGTTTTATTCAAAAAATTTTTATCCAACCTTTTTTAAGGAGTGTTTTGAGGAATTTTACACACTATACACATACTGCCATACAAAGAGCAATAAAATAGGACCAAAAACTACAAAATATAAAACTCTTATTATTTGCATGAAAATGCTACCCACAAAGCTAGATAAGTCTTTTTTTTTTTTTTTTTCTTTCAAGGTTTTATTTACATTCAAGTTAGTTAACATATAGTGTAGTATTAGTTTCAGGGGTAGAATTTAGTGATTCATCACTTGCATATAACACCCAGTGTTTATTACAATAAGTGCCCTCCTTAAGGGTCATCACCCAGTTACCCTATCCCCCCAAACCCCCACCCCTCCAGCAATCCTGTTTGTTCTCTATAGTTAAGAGTCTCTTATTAAGAGTCTGTTTTCATCTTATTTTCTTTTTCCTTCCTTTATGTTGTTCATCTGTTTTGTTTCTTATATTCCACATATGAGTAAAATCATATGGTATTTATCTGTTTCGGACTGACTTATTTTGCTGGGCATAATACACTCTAGCTCCATCCATGTTGTTGTAAATAGAAAGACTTCATTCTTTCTGATGGCTGCATAATATTCCTGTGAGTGTGTGTGTGTGTGTGTGTGTGTGTGTGTGTATGTGTACCATCTCTTCTTTATCCATTCATCAATAGATGGACATTTGGGATCTTTCTATATTTTGGCTATTGTGGATAGTGCTGCTATAAACATTGGGTGCAGGTGCCCCTTGGAATAACCACTTTTGTATCCTTTGGAAAATACCTAGTAGTGCAATTACTGGGTTGTAAAGTAATTCTATTTTTAAATTTTTAAGGAACCTCCATATTATTCCCCAGAGTGGCTGTACCAGTTTGCATTCCCACCAAGAGTGTAAGAATGTTTTCTTTTCTCTAGTTCCTCACCAACATCTGTTGTACCCTGAGTTGTTAATTTTAACCATCCTGACAGGTGTGAGGTGGTTTTTTCAAAGGCTCTTAATACTTTTAATACTCTTACCCACAGAGTATATGAAAATATGTGAAGGATAAATTTTCCCTTCGTCCATTTGAAAATGATTAATTTAAGTATAAATTTATGATTAATAGGCAACATTGATATGCTGTTATTTAAAATTTTAGTTGTGAAGCTAATATTTTTGTACAATTAGTAGCAATTTATTTTCTTTTGTGAATTACCTACTTCTTCAGGATATGCATTGGTGTTTTGCTTGCTGATAAAGAAGTCAAAAGTTAATTTTCAGAAAAAGAGAACCATATCATTGAAGTAATAATTATGTAAATAGATTGGGTATATAACAGTGGATTAAATAAACAAAGCCTGAAAAATATTAAGATTAACTTCTTATACTTTATGATGGAAATCATATGTATCATATTATCTTGACTATAATAAGAAATACAAAATATAGTCAAACAAATTAGAAAACAAAACAAAAAGAGCAAGGAAGTTAAACAAAGGAGAACCAGAAAATTTGCCTAAAATATGAAAGAAATTCAAACACCTTAGAGATGACAGTGAATTTAAATAAATTAATCTCATATTAAATGGCTAAATTGTTTAGAATGGGTTTTAAAGATAAAATGATCCAAGTACACAATGGTGAAAAGAGACCAAATTAACATCACATCATCACATGTTACAGAAAAATTAAAATTATACTTGAATTCTGAAGAACTGAGGAAATTTTATTTAAAGAGGGAAAAACAAGAGGATAATTTTCATCTAAGCTATTTTTAAATGTTTAAGCTTAGACCATTTTCTTTTTAACTTGATACTGAAATAAAAGTTAAAAAACTAGATCATATAGTCTCTCTACATAAACATACCTATGTAAGTGTATAAAATTAAATAAATATAAAATTTGAGCAACTGATTATTTAATAAACTGAGTTTGGGGGAGGGGAGCAAGTTAGCTGGCTTGCAACTCATACAACACCCAAAATAAATTCTGAGTCATTTAACATTTTAAAAGAAAAAAAAAAATTAACCACACAAACTAGAAAAAAATGTGATTTTTTCATTGATCTTATCTTACAATGCAAAAAAGTTTTTCAAAGTTTACGAGGAATGGTAGAAATTATACATAGGTACATCACTAAACTTGGCACTATAAGAATAGCATCATTTCTATTTGCGACAACGTGGATGGAACTAGAGGGTATCATGCTTAGTGAAATAAGTCAATCGGAGAAAGACAACTATCATATGATCTCCCTGATATGAGGACGTAGAGATGCAACATGGGGGGTTAGGGGGATAGGAGAAGAATAAATGAAACAAGATGGGATGGGGAGGGAGACAAACCATAAATGACTCTTAATCTCACAAAACAAACTGGGGGTTGCTGGGGGGAGGTAGGGTTGGGGGGGTTATGGACATTGGGGAGGGTATGTGCTATGGTGAGTGCTGTGAAGTGTGTAAACCTGGTGATTCACAGACCTGTACCCCTGGGGATAAAAATACATTATATGTTATAAAAAAAAAAAAGAAAGAAAGGATGAATACCCAACTTTTGTAGCAACATGGACGGGACTGGAAGTGATTATGCTGAGTGAAATAAGTCAAGCAGAGAGAGTCAAGTATCATATAGTTTCACTTATTTGTGGAGCATAACAAATGACATGGAGGACATTGGGAGATGGAGAGGAGAAGGAAGTTGAGGGAAATTGGAAGGGGAGGCGAACCATAAGAGACTATGGACTCTGAAAAACAACCCGAGGATTTTGAAGGGGCAGGGGTGGGAGGTTGGGGGAACCAGGTGGTGGGTAATAGGAGGGCACGTATTGCATGGAGCACTGGGTGTTGTACAAAAACAATGAATACTGTTATGCGGAAAAAATAAATAAATTAAAAAAAAAGTAGCATCATTTCAATGCAGAAGACTATCGTAACTAAGTTATAAGGCAATTTAAAAAAACTAGGAACATATGGGCCACAAATATGACAATCACTAGGTTAGTGCCATATATAAAGGAATCCTGAAATAGATGGGAAAGCACTAATAAACCAATATAAAGGCCATGAACTGATAATTCCCAGAGTTCTCATCTTCATTAGCAATGAATGAGCTTAAAATTACAGCAGCAGTGGCATTGCTTCAATATGAATTGGTTAAAACGTCACAAACTTATAATTGTCAATATGGCTGAAAGAGAACATGAAATAGTCACTCTTATGCCCTCATAGTGAGAGTGTTTGCTGTAAACTTTGAATGGTTGGGAAACATATTTTAAGAGCTTTAATAATGTCCCCAATTGACCTGGCTATTTTTTCCTGCAATTTTCCCTAATGAAAAAATTGGGCACAGATGTATATATGTGACCTAAATGTATAACAACATTTTTCAGAGTATTATTTATAAAAGTAAATATTAGGAACAATATCAATAGATCCTTGGTAAATAAATTATAGAACATAGCTATAAAAGAGAACGAAGTATCATCAAAATTATGTCAGAATAGTATTCCATCACATGGTAAAATGTTAATTATGTAATATTTAGTGAAAAAAATTGGAGTTTTCACCCAAAACCATATATATAAATATGTATCTGGAATGCAAAATGGAAGAGATTATTTCAATTTATAAATAATCATTCTTGAAATGTGAGATTGTAAGTAATTTTTTTCACCTTTATACTTTCTGTAATTACCCCTAATTACCATGTTATACTTCTGTTATCAGAAAAAATACCCATAAAATATAAATATCAGGAGATAAACATAATATGAGATGGAAAGGAGAACCACCTCCTACAGACACAGACTTCAGGAGACTTGTACCAGGATGGGCCTCAGCTGCCCCCAAAACACCTACATAGGCCTTTGTGGGTGCCATCATATTTGTATGGACCTCAGAGCAACCGTGCTCTGTAGAGCAGAACTCATAATCATTTTGTTATATTTTCCATCTTTAGCATAATATTTCTAACTCTATCATATACTTTATATATGCACGTGTGTGTATGAGTGTGTGCATGTTTGTGTATATAAAGCATAAATAGTGTTTTGTTGTGTGCAGATGTGTGTTGGGGACCGGGATCATGTGTACATATTTTAAATTACTGAATCCATGAGTCAGAGGTTGTTACAGACACTAAGCATCAGCATACCTAGGATATTTTTTTTAAAATAATATACCCTTGTCTCATGCAACACTATTCCAATCTGTCTGGGAGTGGGAATTGGACATCTTCATGTTTAGAAGTCTTTATTTTTGTTTACTCATGCTTAAAGCTAGGAATCATTGAGCATAGACTCAAAGAAGGATTTTCTTGAACACATATCTTGTTTAATAAGCCCTGTAGTACATTTGGATTTTTATTAGAAATATGTGTTTTAATTGAGCTCTAAAGATTCTGTCTTGGTCCTTGTATTAGTCAAGGTTCTCCAAAGAAACAGAGCCAATAAATTTTTATATAGAAGGAAAAACAGATTTATTTTAAGGAATCGGATCACCCTATTGTGAGGACTGGCAAGTCGGAAATCTGCAGGGCAGCCTATAGGTTGTAGACCCAGAGAAAAGTTGACGTTGTTGTCCTTAGTCTGAGGGCATGTGAGGCAGAATTCTTTCTTCCTCAGGGACCTGTCTTTTCTCTTAAGGCCTTCTAAAGATCGGATGAGGTCAGCAAGGTGATGAAGGGTAATCTGATTTATCCCAAATCTACTGATTTAGGTGTTAATTATATCTAAAAAAAAAATACATTGATAGCAACAACTAAACTGGTTTTTGACCAAAATATGAATATCCCTTCCAAGCCAAGCTGACATATTAAAATTCACTATACAATCTTCTAATCAATGGTAGAATATTTTAAAGTCATTAAAATAAAATGTTTATTTCATCGAATGGCCTATTCCCTAATGATGCCCAATGAAAAATTCTGGATTTAAGCAACTTACAAATATGCAGTCATGCTTCAGATCAAGGAGTTAGGAGATACTTTTGATATAACGAGCTATCTCAGATTACTAACTATATTTGGCAACTTTGTGTATCTCAAGTTCTCAAAATCTTCTAAAGTGTGGTCAGCCTTTACCTCAAGTAGGTGAGAAGAAAATAATTCAGAAAAGAGGAGCCTAGAAATGGGTAACTTTCAGTCAACTGGAGTTCACTACAGTCTCGATGGTTTTTTATTTATTTTTAATTTCAGGAGTGGTTATAAGAATGTAAACATGAGATTTTCTATAAATCTCCAGGTAGATGAGGCACAGTCACTACTTCTTCCCACCCCTGTGCTTCCTATCTCATCTGCCTGGTACATGCTCCAATACATGTAACTCTCTTATTATTTTTCATCATTTCCTGTGGGATGTTTTCTCAGGGTCTCAAGTGAGATCCACCACCATACTGAATGCTCTGTTTATTGCAGAAATAAATGAAGCATGCCGGGCAGCATCTGAAAACAATTAAGAATAATTGAAATGAGCTGTGGACTCTACTAGTCTCATTAAGCTTTATATTTCTTCCACCACACATTGGGGATTTAGATCTGAACCTCCGATCCCTTAGGCCTCCTGCTGGCAAAAGGGATTCCTTTCCCAGAGCAGATAAAGGGCCATTGGTTTAGGATGTTGGGGCTGCCATCTACAACCAGGCAGGGAAAAGGCCTGATCACTGCCAAGAGGCTTCTGTGAGAGGAGACGATGTCTCCCTCCACTAGCTTCCTTTGAGCAGCTGCTTTATGAATTAATAAACATCGCTATGAATATGCACATATCCCTTATTAAGAATTCACAAGCACATTAATCAAGCTGCTCACATGCAACTCAGGATATTGAAGTTAGCTTTTTTCTGTTGCCTTTCTTTGAGAGAGATAGGAAGAGAGAGACATAGGGAGAGACAGGAAACTAAAATACAAAAATAATAATATTTCAAGTGTTTCTTTATATGAAAAGTAGAGATTAATATGAATTTTGAAATAGTTCCGAGATGATACCATATTTCCAAAGTCCACAGAATTGTAACTTGGACACAAATAACCGAAATATCTCAAGTGTTATATTGGAACTGATGAGATAGTTGAGTTATGTCAAAATAATATATTCACTCTTCTGCAGAACATAAAAATGGCTATCCTGGAAGTCTCTGTTTCTGAATAAATCCATTTCCTTTTTTTTTTTTTTTGTACCCAGGAAGGCCAGGGAAGTTTAGCTGCGAGGTAATTATTCTTGGTGAGATATTTAACATGATTCAGTGACAGGTTTGAGGAAATGAGATTAGTTCTTACCATGAAGAATGACTTAGATGTGAGCTTGGAATAATGTGTGTATAAGAAAGATAAAGGTAGGTATTTTATTAAACTGATAGTACTTGTAAAGATGATTCTATAGGCAACATTGTGGATTTGCATGTTTGACAAAAAAAAAAAAGAGCACTGGGGAGCTTCAAAGTACAATTGACCTTTTAATTTTCTCTCTTTCAAAAAGATCTGATTACCCGGAGGCTCATCTGAGAATGATCTTCCCCTGTCAACTGTAGAACACTAATATTACAATTTATTCTAGATAATCATGTTGATGAGGCTTGGAGAGTTAGAATCCCTTTAGTTTCTTCTTTAAATTTGTATGAGTAAATTAACCACAAGAGAAACTCCAACATTTCAGTTACAGGACCCTTTTTACATAATATTGTAAATTTGTGCTTATTCTCATCAGAGCTCTATTAGGCAGTAACACATCTCTTTCTGCCTCATCCAAGGAAAGACAAGAACCTGCCAAATTCTTCACCCTTATATAACATGTTCTTTATGGTAATAACAGCTGGCATTTATTGAATGATTACAATGTGCCATCCACTGTTCTCTGCACTTTGCTTGCACTCTTACAACACAGTAGACCTATGAGGTGGGATACCATTATGATCCCCATGTTTGCTCGTAAAACGAAGAGCTGAATGGGTTAAAGTGACTTGCTTAGGTAACATTTAAAGGCATATCCAGGACTCAGATGCTAACATTCTGGCCCTTGCATCTATCTTCTTAACCGTCACACCTTCTGCCCTGTATGGATCATGTCCGTTTTCCAGTACTGTGATTTAGATGCAAAGTCCAAAAGAGAAGAGAGAACAGGACATCTTTGAGGAACTGAAAGGAGTTCCACAAATCTGGAATGGGGAAATCTCCCTCTATATGAGGGAATTAGTGGTTAGTGGTGTGAAATGAAGCTGAAGACTAAATCAGGGTCTGTCACGTAAATGGTCACACAGTTGTGTTGAGGAGCATGGGAACTCATCCCACAGAGTAGAGGCTTGTGGTGAGTTTTAATTATGGAAGTTGAATGATGGACTTTGGCTTTTTAAGCAAATACTCACTGACAGTTTATGAGGGAAAATCAGAGATTGGATTACAAGGCTATTGCCATGGTCCACTCAAAGATGCAGTTCTAATTTTTGCCCTCATTATCCTGAGAGTGTCTTATATGAACTCCAGCAATGTGTAGATAGGTGTAATTACCAGAATTAGTCATTGACAACATATGTATGAATTACAATAGGCCCTAAATACATTTCAACTTATTCACCTCTTTCAGAGAACTAAATGGATAAATTTCCTTATATCTTTCTCATACTTCTCATACTTAATGTTTTATGTAGACACTAATGTAAGCAAGTACAGAATTCCAGGAAAAAAAAATATTTGTTGTAGGGGATTGGATTGGATTCTTTCTTAATAGTTCATTTAATAGTTCTCAGTGTAACTTTTTCTAGTTGTGCCATTCTTTTCCTTTCTAGGCCTGTGGCCAACACTAATTTCCATGACTACATGAAATTGCAGCCCCCTACTGAGGGGAATGTGAAAATGATTTTGAGATGATTATGACTCTATCATTATGTTTCTTGCATCACAAATCTCAGATTTAAACCATTAAGACAGTTTAAAGGAACAACAGCAATCAAGACAAGATCAAAATAATACAAAACATAAAATTCTATCCCTAGAGTCCTTTTGTCCTTTATTGCTTTTCTACTTGTTTTTGAATACAGAAATCTCACCTGTAGGTTACAATCTTTTTTTTGAAATTCTAGCATGTGGAAGTGATTCTTGTTGTAATAAGCAGGAAAGTGAACACTAAAGTTTGAGAACAAAACATGCAGTAAAGAAATAGATTATTTTTATGAAATGGCTTTGGTGGGAGTAAAAAAGTTTTTAAGTCCTGGAAACAGAGAGTGAAAAATAACTATGAAGGAAATAACTGGCAGCTTATGCTTTGGAAGGAAATGATCATGGGAAAAATTAAGTTGTAAAAGCAAACATATTTAAGGAATGCAAACATATATCAAGAGACTGATAAAAATATATGAAAAATTATATTTAAATATATATGTATAAATATGTATGTATATATATAACCAACTTGTATCTGTATCTTTATAGTTTCCTTGTATATATTTATGTCTCTATGCATCTTTATAATATCTGTCTATCTATAAAAAATGATTAAGTAAAAGCTATCTAAACAAGATATCCAAGTTTTCTTCAACTTGGCTTATGTGGAGATAGTCTAGAGAAACAAGAATCAATGATCCTGAATTACAACATCAGGAGCATCTGGATAAAGGAATAGACACAGAGGAAATGTTATTTGGGATTCATTTTATCTATAATTTGATTTGCTTTGATTAAATCATTCTGGAACTAACAAGGAGTGGAAGTATGGGTGATGGATGTTATACTACCAAGTCTCTCACAAGAAGAGAAAATGAACTGAAAATAATTGCACATTTTTACTAACTTACAATATTGAAATATTGATATTCTGTTTATTTGAAATGTTATCTTTTAAATTAATTATAAAAATACATGTAAGGGCTTATTTATGACCTCATTCACATGCATCGTTTTTTTCTATTAAGTTTTGGTTACTTAGTGGAAGAATTGTTTTCTATAATGATATGTGTTTGTGAATTCTTTCTCTTTAAATAGTATTTGAAAGGGCTCAGTAGTCCAACACCCACTTTATAGCCTTAGTTGTATCTATATTATGAAATTATGAGTTTGAAAACTGTCTAATTTGTTTTATATATCATAGTACATCTTCACTCTATATAGAAATTAAGTACTTTCTGATAATTGATTGGATTTGAGCTGCACTAGCTTTGGCTGCATTATCTTTTGTTTTTCTGATGTTATGCAGCTCTACATCCACCCCAAACACTCATATGCTCCCAATTTGATAGATGAATTATAACAAAAATTCATGAATTAATTAAAATTTATAAAATATATTATTACTGACAAAGATGGCCTTAACGTTCTCCTCAGTTGTCAGCCTCTTTATGTAAAAATCTTTACCGCTTAAGATTGTCATCCTTAAAGACCTGAAAGCCGACATTTTAAATTGCAATCAAGAAAATAAGGCCCCTATATTCTAGTCTCTGTGTGAAGGTAAGTATATAATTTTGATAAGAAAAGCATCAGTTAGTTATGTTATGTTATGTTATGTTAGTTAAGCCCCTTCTAACATCCTTCAGTACTTTCCCACTAGCTCACCCCAGATTTAAAAATTATTTACAATAGTCAAGATATGGAAGCAACACGAGTATCCATTAAAACATGAATAAAGAAGATATTACATATATATTACATATAAATAAATTATATATAATATATACATATATATTACATATAAATAAATTATATATAATATATACATATATATTTTATATATATATATTACTGAACCATAAAAGGAATAAAATCTTGTCATTTGCAACAATTTGGATGGACATGGAGGGCATTATGTTAAGTGAAATAAGTCAGCCCAAGAAAGACAAATATCATATGACTTCAATTACATGTGGAATCTAAAAAAAAAAAAAAAAAAAGAACAAAGAAACAACAAAACAATACAGACTCTTAAATACAGAGAACAAATGTGTGGTTGTCAGAGGGGAGGCAGTAAAACAGGTGAAGGGATTAAGAGGTACAAAATTCTAGTGACAAAATTAATAAGATACAGAGTTTAAAAGTACAGCATAAGGGATATAGTCAGTAATATAATAATGTAGCATGGTGACAGATGATAACTACACATACTGTGATGAACATTGAGTAATATATAGACTAGCCAAATCCCTGTGCTGTGCACCTGAAAGTATTATAATAGTGTATGCCAACTACTATTATTTCAATAATAAATTGAAAAAAAAAATTCCCCTGACTTTTGTTTCACTGAAGTTGTGTTGAAGATCTCTCCTCTACCATCATCACAGTCTTCATCCCTCTAGTGAAGCAGTTGTGTTGAATAAAGTGTCTCTTGCCTGTATAATTCATTTGGTGCAGTTTTCTTTGACATTCCCAAATTGTATGCTTTCTTTTGAAATATTTTATAGATGAGGGCAGGGATTTTTCTAAAGTATAGTTAAACATGACACTAAAAATAAATATGAAAAAAATAAAATTAAGCATTTTATGTGTATATTAAAATGTTTCTATAGATCTAAGGATAGAAAAGTCATTAATCAAAAACATAATTTTAAGGATTTTTATATGGATCCAGTTTTATGAGAAAAGAGTATCAATAATATATGTACTGTATGCATACAGAAATACAGAAAAATATATAGTAGCCATCATTAGAAAGAGAGACTATTATACCATTTAAAATTTGTCTTTCTTTTCCTGATTTTTTTTCAAAATTTTTCAACTTAGGGGCCAACTGGGGCTCCTGGGTGGCTCAGTCACTGGAGCATCCAACTCTTCATTTTGACTCAGATCATGATCTCCTGGGTTGTGAGATCAGGCCCTGCCTGGAGCTCTGGGCTCAGTGGGGAGTCTCCTTGAAGAGTCTCTGTCTCTGCTCTTTCCCTCTCTTGGGTGCTCTCTCTAAATAAATGCATAAATAAATAAATATTTTTAAAAGGTAAAATCAAAAAAATAAACTTAGGTGCCAATGTTTAAAATTATTAAATGTTAATATTTAATTCTTCAACTATCCAAGACAGTGTCTATCATTGGCATTTGGCTTAGGGTGTATTCATTAGTTATGCATGATGGATCTCTTTCCTGGTGGGTATTATGGAGGGCCCGTACTGCATGGAGCACTGGGTGTGGTGCAAAAACAATGAATTCTGTTACGCTGAAAAGAAATTAAAAAAAAAAGAAATTAAAAAAAAATATGGAGAGACCTCAGTGGTCTCTGCAGAAAAATTAAAATGATAGTTAAGTTTTTTCAGGTTTCTAAAGCCAATATGGAAACTTTTCTACGGAAAATTCAAACTTCCCTTGAAAGTTTCTAGTAAGTTAATATTGAGGGAATAGAGGGAACTCCTGAGCTATGAGATGTTGAAAATAAGTGTGCCTACAACCACAGGCATCAGTCTCTGTCGATTAAAGATAAAAAAGAATCCTTACAAAAAATATGCTACATCTCTGTTCTCAAACCTCATTTGTATACTGGTCAAACTGAAGTTTTCCTTCCAGAAAGAGTAATTTACCACTTGAATGATTTTCATTCTTGTCTTATATATGGACTTGGGAAAAAGCAGCCAGGAAGGCAAAACTGTGGAGTGCAGTGTCTGAATTGTCAAGGTGCCAAAGTGACTCTGTCTATCATTTTTGCACATGGATAAATGTCTTTGTTGTCAGGGAGATTTTCTCCCATTTTCTTCAAACTTCTTATCCTTTGTTTGTTGGATTGAAATGCTCCATCACAATATGGCTGTGCTAAAGCCATATGCCCTGCAGATGATTATCAGAGGCTCACAAGGCTACCAAAATAGAATGCCCCCAGTCTTGTAAAGACACTCAAGTCTTTAGGAAAGAAAAGCAGTGATACACTAAGGAGGGTGGGAAGCAGTTGGCATTATTTTATTCTTGTACTGACTTTTTTTTTATGCAAAAGAGTTAAAGATTGACTGAAGAAATGTATGAGCTAATGTGTTTTTAAAAAATCATTTGCTAAATTACAAACATGTTACTTTAAGAGAAGCTGAAATGGGAATGGGAGAGGCACCTGCCTGGCTTAGTGGGTCAAACAGCTGCCTTTGGCTTGGATCACAATCCCATGGTCCTGGGATCAAGACCTGCACCAGGTTCCCTGCTTACCTGGGAGTCTATTTCTCCCTTTCCTTCTCCACCCCCTCATGCTCTCTCTCTCTCAGATACATAAAATCTTTTAAAAAAGAGAGTGAGAGGGAAGCTGAAAGGTGTAAGAAGATAAATGAAGGATTATTCGCATAATGAAACAGATTTTCTCACATCACAGAAGAATTTCAAGGGAGATCTTAAAAATAGGTGTCTTTTATCTCAGATTTTAACTACATTTTTGTTTCCAAAAATTTAAAAAGATTCATCTATATACAAATTTAGAAATTCAGAAATATCGATTTTTCTAAGCATAGGGACAAATTTCATAAATATTGTTAAATGATGACAAATATAAGAATCTTTATTACTTCATATTGATCAATAGACAACACTGATCGCAGACAATTGTTAAATCTTCTATTTAAGTGAAAATAACTGACGAGATAACTTATGTTTTCTTAAGGTACAATACTTTTGCAAACATCAGTCCTGTGTGATCCAGTGTTTCCTTTAGCAGTGAAGGATTATAATGTGATTCCATTATAGTATATGACTTGTGAAATAGCTGGAAACTCATTCTTCTCCCTTAAACAGCCCTATGTGGTTCAGCAGCTATCTTCTGCCAAAATCACTGATATGAATGATCATTTTTTGACTTCTAACCTCTGCATAACAGAGACTAAGTGCTAGATGAATGAAGTCAATGTTGTCTAGTATTGTAACTCTAATAACTACATTAGGATCTGAGGGACAAGTAGAGAAAAGCAGAGGAGGAGTGTTCGATAAAGGGAGGGAGAAATTAACACAACCAGATTTCAAGTCTCTTATTTCCTTACTGAAATCCAGATTAAGTAGTTTATAACTGAGGTCTCCTTATTGCTTGTCTAACTAGCTAGTGGGTGCTATCACATTTACTGGGTTATATTTGTTGACCTGCTCTAGCTTGCTAAATCCTTTGAGATTTTGAACAGAAGGGTGAACCTCTAAGATCACAGTAGATAAAGGAACTGACCAAATACATATGTTCACTTGCATTTAAACTGGATAAAGAACAACTTTCCTTTGTATGTTAGCACAGTTTACAAAGTGTATGTCTCTAACAGATATATTTGGAACTTCATTGTTCCTGTTGTTAGAGATCATTACAAAAGTTAATTTTATGCTATGAAAACCAAAATGCTAGTGGAAATTATTCTTGAATTTGATAGGTAGGGTAATGGCCTGCAAAAAGGCAGTTGGAATGGGAGAGAGAGGGAACACTTTAACTTTCCCTTATATTCATAGGTTTCTTTGAAAATTTTACATTTTTTAACATAAAATTATTTTATTAGAAAGTAAATGAAAGATGGCTTATTTATAAGTATTTTATTATATAGAGAAACATGCTTAACTTTTACTTGATGCATAGAGATTTCTAAGAATATGGACGAGACTTCTTTGAAAGAGCCATTTATTCTGCTTTCTCTCTTGCCAATGGTAACATCTATGGATTGATTTGTCTGCATACTATCTTTGAGAAGCCAAAGTCTTTGTATAATTGGACAATAACACTACCACATAATAGTTACTTATGGAGAGGACATTCCTTTCACAAACAGAGTAAATTAGCAAAGAGAAGGAAACCTGAATTATGATTAGAAATGTGGAAAAGATTGGGAAAATTACACAGCGAACACCATAAAACTGAATATTTTTTTTTAAAGATTTTATTTATTTATTTGACAGAGAGAGAGCACAAGTAGACAGAGAGGCAGGCAGAGAGAGAGAGGAAAGCAGGCTTGCTGCTGAGCAGAGAGCCCGATGCGGGACTCGATCCCAGGACCCTGAGATCATGACCTGAGCCGAAGGCAGTGGCTTAACCCACTGAGCCACCCAGGCGCCCTAAAACTGAATATTTAATATTGATGGTCTAGAAGATCTACAGAAAGTCATATTTGAAAAAAGAAAGTTTAAATGCTTGCTTATAGAGTTTGCAGATAGAGCAAAGGGAGTGAGTTAAATGATTACAGGAATTTCTGTCCTGGAGCTCTGAGAGCTTGTTAAATTCATCTTCCTGAAGAAATCTACTTGTCAAGAAGACCAAAGGCTTATATTTGCTCATCAGGCATACTTATTCAGTATGTCTTAAAGACATAATGTCATTTTTTTTTTTCACAAGATAGGTTTTTAGATCTCCAAGTAATGCTAAAATAAGGTGATAAAATGTGGTAAAGGTGTGAATACACATTTTCTGTTTCACAGATATTTATATCTAGAATCCAACAGTGAAGACAAAGTTTAATGATTTTGACATTTTAAAGAAAGAGAAAATGATCAGGGCTAGATAACCTTCCAAGTCTGTTGAAGATGCCCACATAATTGGCTTTGTTAACCCAGCAGTTATTGCCCTCCAGACCCCCTTACCCAGAAGCACACTTTTTATGTCTATAGGCAGACAATTCAGGAAAGAAAAGACCATTTCAATTATCCTTAGAGTTGCTAGACATTCATTTTCTCTTTCTGCATAAACACTGGGGATATTCCATGTACTCTGAACCTCTGCTCGCACTATGTAGCAAGAAGGGGCTACAGAAGGGGCTTTCCCTTGGGGAAAGGAACCCTCAGGAAGGGAGAGAGGAGCCACTTGCCCTGCCTGGATGCTTGATGCTGAGGAATCAAGTGACCTTACTCGGGAGCTGACATTAGAGTAAAGCGTGGGGTGGTCACCTTCAATAAAGTAAGACTAATTCCCTGTAATTTCTTTCTTGTACATAGACATGGTCACTAGTGCTTGCTACTTTCTGCATAATTCTGACAGTAGGATGTTTGTTAAAGAAGCCCACATTATGATGAGAAGTAGGGATTACAGGGTTCCATGTCTTGAACAAGAACCCCATAGCTCCTCAAGTTTTCAATGGTTCTTGGAAAGCTGGAGAGCATAGTAATGGTTTCTGTGGCTCTATCTGAGGAAACATAAAAGTAAAAGAACAAAAATGTTGCCTAGGTGGCTACCAAGGAAAGAGAATGAGAAAACTTATAGTCAGGGCTGAGAGCATGGTCTACTTACTGCCAGGGACTGAGAATGACTAAGCTGAACCTGCCTTAGGGAGCATGATGTTGGATGCCATGGTAAACACTAAGAAAACAGGCATGCCATCTATGTGGAGATCACCTCACTAACAGAAACTAGCTACTAGGAGAAAGAAAAGGCAGATCTGGCTGGAGTGAGGTCAGCAATGTCTTTCCACCACCAACAGACAGCAGGTAAGAACAAAACTATGGCGGTCACTCCAATTCCTTCTCTCCATCTCAACAGAAGGATGGGTATAATCAGTCATACATATCTTTCTACTATGGGCCAGAGTGAAGCATAATGTGGAGGGAAGGTGAGGTCTTAGAGAAATATAGGAGATGAGATCACACAAATGGGTAGAACTGAATGATTTCATGTTGTAATCTGAAAGGGATCAGGATCTCCCTGAGATGTGTGTAAGAGCTGGGAAAGAGAGATTTTCCAGAGCATCATTAAGGACAATCTTAGAGAAAATAAAGCTATTTTATATTTGTTTTCCTACACATACACCCAAGTTTTATTGACTCGGTACAATAAATTGTAGAGAATCCCAAATTAAATGTGGTAAACAATCAAAAAAAGAATTTTCAATTTTTGACTATTAATGTCCTTATCTATTTATTTCAGTCAGTTAAATCAATTTAACACTTATTTTATCTTAACAGAAAGAAGCTAGCACCTGACATACCACCACTGGTCCCTGAAGAGTACCGAATTCATCTTTAAATTAAGTTTTAGCTCAGAGAGCCAGTTACATAGTTCTGTTAAAAATAAAACAATACAAACAAACAAAAAGCATAGTAATTGTATTTCATTTTTCCTTAAAGAAGCCCACTTTGTAGGATACAATTAATTTGAATATAAATCTTTTCTATAGGGGCCTACAATCCCAAGATTGGAGCGTAAGGAAGCAATTTGTCATAACTGAAGAAACAAGGGCTATCAAAACAAATCGGGGCTCTAGTCACTCTTCCACAATTGATTTTCATGAGACTTGGAACAAGACAATTCTAAGACTTAGTTTATTGAAGGGTAAGGAGTGTTGTTACGTGGTGAAGGATGAGATTAATTGAAAAACCAGGGTCTCCTAGTTGGCTCAGTGGGATAAAGCCTCTGCCTTTGGCTCAAGTCATGGTCCCACGGTTCTGGGATTGAGCCCCACATTGGGCTCTGTGCTCAGCGGGGAGCCTGATTCCCCCCCCCCTTCCTCTGTGATCTCTGTCTGTCAAATAAATAAATAAAATCTTTTTTTTTTTTTTAGGTTTTGCATTTTTTTTTTATTTTTTCAGCGTAACAGTATTCATTCTTTTTGCACAACACCCAGTGCTCCATGCAAAACATGCCCTCCCCATCACCCACCACCTGTTCCCCCAACCTCCCACCCCTGACCCTTCAAAACCCTCAGGTTGTTTTTCAGAGTCCATAGTCTCTTATGGTTCGCCTCCCCTCCCCAATGTCCATAGCCCGCTCCCCCTCTCCCAATCCCACCTCCCCCCAGCAACCCCCAGTTTGTTTTGTGAGATTAAGAGTCATTTATGGTTTGTCTCCCTCCCAATCCCATCTTGTTTCATTTATTCTTCTCCTATCCCCCTACCCCCCCATGTTGCTTCTCCATATCCTCATATCAGGGAGATCATATGATAGTTGTCTTTCTCCGATTGACTTATTTCACTAAGCATGATACGCTCTAGTTCCATCCACGTCGTCGCAAATGGCAAGATTTCATTTCTTTTGATGGCTGCATAGTATTCCATTGTGTATATATACCACATCTTCTTTATCCATTCATCTGTTGATGGACATCTAGGTTCTTTCCATAGTCTGGCTATTGTAGACATTGCTGCTATAAACATTCGGGTACACGTGCCCCTTCGGATCACTATGTTTGTATCTTTAGGGTAAATACCCAGTAGTGCAATTGCTGGGTCATAGGGTAGTTCTATTTTCAACATTTTGAGGAACCTCCATGCTGTTTTCCAGAGTGGTTGGACCAGCTTGCATTCCCACCAACAGTGGAGGAGCATTCCCCTTTCTCCACATCCTCGCCAGCATCTGTCATTTCCTGACTTGTTAATTTTAGCCATTCTGACTGGTGTGAGGTGATATCTCATTGTGGTTTTGATTTGTATTTCCCTGATGCCGAGTGACGTGGAGCACTTTTTCATGTGTCTGTTGGCCATCTGGATGTCTTCTTTGCAGAAATGTCTGTTCATGTCCTCTGCCCATTTCTTGATTGGATTGTTTGTTCTTTGGGTGTTGAGTTTGCTAAGTTCCTTATAGATTTTGGATACTAGCCCTTTATCTGATATGTCGTTTGCAAATATCTTCTCCCATTCTGTCAGCTGTCTTTTGGTTTTGTTAACTGTTTCCTTTGCTGTGCAAAAGCTTTTGATCTTGATGAAATCCCAATAGTTCATTTTCGCCCTTGCTTCCCTTGCCTTTGCCGTTGTTCCTAGGAAGATGTTGCTGCGGCTGAGGTCGAAGAGGTTGCTGCCTGCGTTCTCCTCAAGGATTTTGATGGATTCCTTTCTCACATTGAGGTCCTTCATCCATTTGGAGTCTATTTTCGTGTGTGGTGTAAGGAAGTGGTCCAATTTCATTTTTCTGCATGTGGCTGTCCAATTTTCCCAGCACCATTTATTGAAGAGGCTGTCATTTTTCCATTGGACATTCTTTCCTGCTTTGTCGAAGATTAGTTGACCATAGAGTTGAGGGTCGATTTCTGGGCTCTTTATTCTGTTCCACTGGTCTATGTGTCTGTTTTTGTGCCAGTACCATGCTGTCTTGATGATGACAGCTTTGTAATAGAGCTTGAAGTCCGGAATTGTGATGCCACCAACTTTGGCTTTGTTCTTCAATATTCCTTTGGCTATTCGAGGTCTTTTCTGGTTCCATATAAATTTTAGGATTATTTGTTCCATTTCTTTGAAAAAAATGGATGGTATTTTGATAGGGATTGCATTAAATGTGTAGATTGCTTTAGGTAGCATAGACATTTTCACAATATTTATTCTTCCAATCCAGGAGCATGGAACATTTTTCCATTTTTTTGTGTCTTCCTCAATTTCTTTCATGAGTACTTTATAATTTTCTGTGTATAGATTCTTAGTCTCTTTGGTTAGGTTTATTCCTAGGTATCTTATAGTTTTGGGTACAATTGTGAATGGGATTGACTCCTTAATTTCTCTTTCTTCAGTCTTGTTGTTGGTGTACAGAAATGCAACTGATTTCTGTGCATTGATTTTATATCCTGACACTTTACTGAATTCCTGGACAAGTTCTAGCAGTTTTGGAGTGGAGTCTTTTGGGTTTTCCACATATAGTATCATATCATCTGCGAAGAGTGATAGTTTGACTTCTTCTTTACCAATTTGGATGCCTTTAATTTCTTTTTGTTGTCTGATTGCTGAGGCTAGGACTTCTAATACTATGTTGAATAGCAGTGGTGATAATGGACATCCCTGCCGTGTTCCTGACCTTAATGGAAAAGCTTTCAGTTTTTCTCCATTGAGAATGATATTTGCGGTGGGTTTTTCATAGATGGCTTTGATAATATTGAGGTATGTGCCCTCTATCCCTACACTTTGAAGCGTTTTGATCAGGAAGGGATGCTGTACTTTGTCAAATGCTTTTTCAGCATCTATTGAGAGTATCATATGGTTCTTGTTCTTTCTTTTATTAATGTGTTGTATCACATTGATTGATTTGCGGATGTTGAAGCAACCCTGCAGCCCTGGAATAAATCCCACTTGATCGTGGTGAATAATCCTTTTAATGTACTGTTGAATCCTATTGGCTAGTATTTTGGCGAGAATTTTTGCGTCTGTGTTCATCAAGGATATTGGTCTGTAGTTCTCTTTTTTGGTGGGATCCTTGTCTGGTTTTGGGATCAAGGTGATGCTGGCCTCATAGAATGAGTTTGGAAGTTTTCCTTCCATTTCTATTTTTTGGAACAGTTTCAGGAGAATAGGAATGAGTTCTTCTTTAAATGTTTGGTAGAATTCCCCTGGGAAGCCGTCTGGCCCTGGGCTTTTGTTTGTTTGGAGATTTTTGATGACTGTTTCAATCTCCTTACTGGTTATGGGCCTGTTCGGGTTTTCTATTTCTTCCTGGTTCAGTTGTGGTAGTTTATATGTCTCTAGGAATGCATCCATTTCTTCCAGATTGGCCAATTTGTTGGTGTAGAGTTGCTCATAGTATGTTCTTATAATTGTCTGTATTTCTTGGGTGTTAGTTGTGATCTCTCCTCTTTCATTCATGATTTTATTGATTTGGGTCCTTTCTCTTTTCTTTTGGATGAGTCTGGCCAGGGGTTTATCAATCTTATTGATTCTTTCAAAGAACCAGCTCCTAGTTTCATTGATTTTTTCTATTGTTTTTTTGGTTTCTATTTCATTGATTTCTGCTCTGATCTTTATGATTTCTCTTCTCCTGCTGGGTTTCGGGTTTCTTTCTTGTTCTTTCTCCAGCTCCTTTATGCATAGGGTTAGGTTGTGTACTTGAGACCTTTCTTGTTTCTTGAGAAAGGCTTGTACCGCTATATATTTTCCTCTCAGGACTGCCTTTGCTGTGTCCCACAGATTTTGAACTGTTGTGTTTTCATTATCATTTGTTTCCATGAATTTTTTCAATTCTTCTTTAATTTCCTGGTTGACCCATTCATTCTTTAGAAGGATGCTGTTTAGTCTCCATGTATTTGGGTTCTTTCCAGCTTTCGTCTTGTGATTGAGTTCTAGCTTCAGAGCATTGTGGTCTGAAAATATGCAGGGAATAATCCTAATCTTTTGATACCGGTTGAGACCTGATTTGTGACCCAGGATGTGATCTATTCTGGAGAAGGTTCCATGTGCACTAGAGAAGAATGTGTATTCTGTTGCTTTGGGATGAAATGTTCTGAATATATCTGTGATGTCCATCTGGTCCAGTGTGTCATTTAAGGCCTTTATTTCCTTGTTGATCTTTTGCTTGGATGATCTGTCCATTTCAGTGAGGGGAGTGTTCAAGTCCCCTACTATTATTGTATTATTATTGATGTGTTTCTTTGATTTTGTTATTAATTGGTTGATATAGTTGGCTGCTCCCACGTTAGGGGCATAGATATTTAAAATTGTTAGATCTTCTTGTTGGACAGACCCTTTGAGTAGGATATAGTGTCCTTCCTCATCTCTTATTATAGTCTTTGGCTTAAAATCTAATTGATCTGATATAAGGATTGCCACCCCAGCTTTCTTCTGATGCCCATTAGCATGGTAAATTGTTTTCCACCCCCTCACTTTAAATCTGGAGGTGTCTTCGCGTCTAAAATGAGTTTCTTGTAGGCAACATACTGATGGGTTTTGTTTTTTTATCCATTCTGATACCCTGTGTCTTTTGATTGGGGCATTTAGCCCATTAACATTCAGGGTAACTATTGAGAGATATGAATTTAGTGCCATTATTAGCC
Organism: Meles meles; assembly: GCF_922984935.1. Taxonomy (NCBI): domain Eukaryota; kingdom Metazoa; phylum Chordata; class Mammalia; order Carnivora; family Mustelidae; genus Meles; species Meles meles. Next base: position 18,439,224 of record NC_060070.1, read on the forward strand.
TGTAAGGTGACTGTTACTGTATATTGTCTCTGTACCTTTCTGATCTACTACTTTTAGGCTCTCTCTTTGCTTAGAGGACCCCTTTCAATATTTCCTGGAGAGCTGGTTTGGTGTTTGCAAATTCTTTCAGTTTTTGTTTGTCCTGGAAGCTTTTGATCTCTCCTTCTATTTTCAATGATAGCCTAGCTGGATAGAGTATTCTTGGCTGCATGTTTTTCTCGTTGAGTGCTCTGAATATGTCATGCCAGCTCTTTCTGGCCTGCCAGGTCTCTGTGGATAAGTCTGCCGCCAATCTAATATTTTTACCATTGTATGTTACTGATTTCTTTTCTCGGGCTGCTTTCAGGATTTTCTCTTTGTCACTAAGACTTGTAAATTTTACTATTAGGTGACGGGGTGTGGACCTATTCTTGTTGACTTTGAGGGGGGTTCTCTGCATCTCCTGGATTTTAATGCTTGTTCCCTTTGCCATATTAGGGAAATTCTCTCCAATGATTCTCTCCAATAGACCCTCTGCTCCCCTCTCTGTTTCTTCTTCTTCTGGAATCCCAATTATTCTAATGTTGTTTCGTCTTATGGTGTCACTTATCTCTCGAATTCTCCCCTCATGGTCCAGTAGCTGTTTGTCCCTCTTTTGCTCGGCTTCCTTATTCTCTGTCATTTGGTCTTCTATATCACTAATTCTTTCTTCTGCCTCATTGATCCTAGCAGTGAGAGCCTCCATTTTTGATTGCACCTCATTAATAGCTTTTTTGATTTCAACTTGGTTAGACTTTAGTTCTTTAATTTCTCCAGAAAGGGCTTTAATATCTCCAGAGAGGGTTTCTCTAATATCTTCCATGCCTTTTTCGAGCCCAGCTAGAATGTTCAGAATCGTCATTCTGAACTCTTGATCTGACATAGTACCAATGTCTGTGTTGATTAGGTCCCTAGCCTTCGGTACTGTCTCTTGTTCTTTTGTTTGTGGTGATTTTTTCCGCCTTGTCATTTTGTCCAGATAAGAGGATATGAAGGAGCAAATAAACTACTAATAGGGTGGCAAAGACCCCGGAAAAATGTGCTGTAACCAAATCAGAAGAGACCCCAAATTGTGGGGGGGGGGAAGGGGATAAAAAACAGGTTCTGAAAAAAAAGGAAAAAAAAAAAAAGAAAAAAATTTAAAAAATAAAACAAATAAAAAAATATAAAAAAGAAAGAAAAAATATATATATTTAGATGAACTAGTCAAAAAACGTTAAAAAAGAAAAGGGTAAAAGTTTTTAAAAAAATTTAGCAGAAGAAGAAAAAAGAAAAAAGAAAAAAAAATTGAAAAAAGAAAAAAAAATAAAAAATTGAAAAAAGAAAAAAAATTGAAGTAGCCGCAAGACTAAAGAATCATGGGGAGAAAGCCATGAGTTCCGTGCTTTGCTTTCTCCTCCTCTGGAATTGCTCTGCTGTCTTAGGAATTGAATCTGCTTTCTCCTTGATAGATGAAATTCGTCCTGGCTGGATATTTTGTTGATCTTCTGGGGGAGGGGCCTGTTGTAGTGACTCTCAAGTGTCTTTGCCCGAGGCGGGATTGCACCGCCCTTACCGGCGGCCGGACTAAGTAATCGGCTCGGGTTCGCTTTTGGGAGCTTCTGTTCCCTGAACGCTCTCCGTAGAGTTCCGGAGGACGGGAATGAAAATGGCGGCCTCCCAGTCTCCGGCCCGGAGGAGCCAAGAGCCTGGGGCCCCACTCCTCAGTGCGCCCCCAGAGGACAGCACCCAATCACTCCCGTATCCCCAGCCTCTAGCCGCGCTCCGAGCTCACCCAGCCCGCGACCAGTTCAAGGTAACCCCGAGCTGAGAGTTCAGTCCTCGGCTCTGTCTTTGCAGCCGGTTTCTCCGTTCTAATACCTGTGAGCTCTCCGACACTCTGACACCCCCGATCCTTCTGTGACCTTGCGGGGCCTGGGGCCACGCTGGCCCCGCGTGGGCTTCACCCCGGTTTAGCCCCTGGAGCAATGTCCCTCAGTGGAACAGACTTTTAAAAGTCCTGATTTTGTGCTCCGTTCCTCCGCCGCTTGCCGGGAGCCGGCCCCTCCCCCCGCGGTCTATCTTCCCGTCGTTTTAGATTCACTTCTCCGCCAGTCCTACCTTTCAGAAAGTGGTTGATTTTCTGTTTCTAGAGTTGCTGTTCTTCTTCTCTTCGCTCTCCCGTTGGATTTGTAGGTGTTTGCTATGTTTAGATAAGCTATCGAGCTGATCTCCTGTTACCTGATGTAGTCTCAGGCTGCTACTTCTCCGCCATCTTGACTCCTCCCTCTAAAATCTTTTTTTTATATTTTTTTTAAATTTATTTATTTTTTCAGCATAACAGTATTCATTGTTTTTGCACAACGCCCAGTGCTCCATGCAAAACGTGCCCTCCCCATTACCCACCACCTGTTCCCCCAACCTCCCACCCCTGACCCTTCAAAACCCTCAGGTTGTTTTTCAGAGTCCATAGTCTCTTATGGTTCACCTCCCCTTCCAATTTTTTTTTTTATAAACATATAATGTATTTTTATCCCCAGGGGTACAGGTCTGTGAATCACCAGGTTTACACACTTCACAGCACTCATGATAGCACATACCCTCCCCAATGTCCATAACTCTCCCCCTCTCCCAACCCCACCTCCCCCCAGCAACCCCCAGTTTGTTTTGTGAGATTAAGAGTCATTTATGGTTTGTCTCCCTCCCAATCCCATCTTGTTTCATTTATTCTTCTCCTATCCCCCTAACCCCCCATGTTGCTTCTCCATGTCCTCATATCAGGGAGATCATATGATAGTTGTCTTTCTCCGATTAACTTATTTCACTAAGCATGATACCCTCTAGTTCCATCCACGTCGTTGCAAATGGCAAGATTTCAAAATAAATAAAATCTTAAAAAAAAAAAAAGCAAAGGCATCTAGCAAAATATTTATATTGGACCTCGTAGTAATCAAGCTAATATTTTTGAGTTTTCACTTTGGTTCCCATCCTTTGTTACAATTTGTGGTGCTAGGGCACATCTGTGAACAGTGGAGTGTTCCCTCCTAAGGTATAAGCATGACTGACAAGGACCCCCTTGGAGGTTGTCCTCTCCAGGGGAAGCCAGAGTCCTCTAAGAATTAGTTTCATGACTGACAAAGCGATTCTAGGCAGAGAATAAGATCAAAATTATCTCCAGGCTCACCTTACCGTGCTCTTCTGTCTGAATATGCCGAGGACATGAGGTCTGGGATAGAAGAAGAATAAACAAAAAGAAACATTTTTAATAAAAATTGTGCTATAAAAAATAAACCATAACATTAATTTGGCACTTATAAAGAAAACTGTAAAACTAAGTAGGTATACTTAAGTTAAAGAGAAAAATATATATAAATTTGATGATGGCAATGACAGGTTTTGGGTGTGAATAAAGGACATAAATTCCTAGGACATCCAAACATTATCAGAACATTATAGAGGGTTATATGTGCACAATAAAAGTGCATGCAAGAGTCAGTGAAAAATAAGTTGTATTTCACCTAGAATTAAAAACCTGTTCAAATCCCCATGAGCAATTTGAATAGTTAAAGCTTCAATGAGATATTTTTCATTTTTTGATGCCTATCTTTTTGTCTTGTGCAATCGTAGCTCATCGCTTTTATAATATAAATTCTGGGCTGGAATTTTGAATGAATCTAAATTTTATACAGTCTCTCATATTACTAACACTTAGTTTATGTTAAGTATCTTGCATTTTTTTAATGAAAGTTCTTTCTTTTCACGCAAATGTTTCTATGAAACATTACTGCAATTAGACATTTTGATAGGCTTAAGTAAAGATTCTGGAACCACGCTAAAAAGCACAATATTTTAGATATATTCTGTTCAAAATATATTTTTATGTAACAGTAGTATGTAAGATTCCTGTGTACATATATATTTTCTTTTACTAAAATGATTTAAAGAGTGATTAACATTTCTCAGATAAATAACTAATTACATAAGATGAATACAATGAACCTAAATTTTAAAGCTTTCCTGTATGGCTATATTGATTCAGTCATTAGGGAATAGGTAGATTTCACAGAAATTTACTAATCTGTTTTACGATAATATATTTTTAACTGAAACTCTTGATTTTCATTTGTTTCCTCTTAGCTAATACTATTGATGTTAAATTTTGATAATGCTCAAATCTTTCATCTCATCTGTATCTTTTCTTCAAGGAGTTTTTAAGTAATGTATACCATGTATAATTACGTAAAATATAAAACATGACATAATATTTATTTTATCTTATGACTTTTTATTCATTTATTTTCTTATTCATTGAACAGTAAGGCATTGAATGGTCTTTCAAGCTTTTTTCTGAGCATTGGAAATTGCTTTCGTCTTTGACATGTCCTTCTCCTTTCTCATCTGGAAAATTTCCATTTATCCACCACGACTCAGGCAAGCTGTGCTATTTTTAGTGTAGCATTCACAGACTCTTTCGAGTCAGGTTAATTGCTAACTTATCACTAGTACCCTCTTTTTATTTCTTACCTAGAAACCTGAGGGCAGGAGGCCGAACCTGAAAATGTATTCCCCCCACCCTCTGGTTTTAAAAAAGGATTGTGTTCCGACTTCCTCCATGGTTTTTGTTCCACATCTTCTACCTCTCCATGGAGATAGAATGACTTACTTGGTTCCCGAGTGACAAGTCAAGAATATATTCCAGCTTCCCAAAAGTGGGACATTATGAAGTCTTTCACACTTAATGTAATGAGTATGAATGATCTGTTGCAATGCAAATATTTTGGTAGTCATTAATTAACAAATTCTTCTAAAACTATTATATGCAATTGAGTAGAAGATGAAAAAAAAATCCATTGACTATGGACTTTTCTTTTCCAGACCCACTAAAGAAAAGTTCTATAGGGTCTTCTGAAAAGAGGTGGTTTCAGATATTAGGAAATTATGTTCAGTTGCTACATTAAACAAAAACAGTGACCTGTGAAAATTTCTTAGTCCTCATCAATCTGCTACTGAGAAGTTTCTCAGGAAAGTACACATGTCTGTATTACCAAGAAAAATAGAAATGACTTCTTTAACCAAAGATAACCAAAGTTTAACCAAATTATATCATTCATCATTAATTTTAAAAACTTTGAGGACGTGATGAAAAAGATCAGTATTACTAACTAAAATCAGTATCACTAACCAAAACAAAAATTAATTGTAAAATTGAGCTTTTCACCAGTTGCAGCTCAAAGGAAAGTCAAATCTCATCTTAGGAAATTAAAACCAAACAAACTTTCTTGTGTCCATGTCCTGGTCCGTAGATTTTAGTTACAGTAGAAATGGAAGGGATATGCTCTATTCCAAGATTACATGTTTAGTTTAATGTGTATTTTGGTAAGGACAGTAACTGCTGACTAGGGTACAGAGAACAGAATGAACTTCAGTTGATGAATCTCAGCTCAGAAAAGTACCTAAGTTATTAAGGGCCCCAACAGTACAATTCTAATATAGGTGAATTATTTCCAACATAAAATATTCCTGTAATGTTCTATCGCTATCCTGACATACCATCTGTATAATAGTTAGAAACTGTGAGAGAATATACGATACCAGTGAAGACTTTGGTTAGATAAAAACTGTACAGGAAAATGGAGCACAAGTGGTCAAATCTCACTATTTTATTCTTCCTTCACCATTTTACAAAATAGGAGCAATCATCAAATGTCAGACATAATATTCAGATTCAAGTTATCTTTGAGTTCTAAAGAAATGCAAGGGTTGCAGAAATGTCTGTTCATGTCCTCTGCCCATTTCTTGATTGGATTGTTTGTTCTTTGGGTGTTGAGTTTGCTAAGTTCCTTATAGATTTTGGATACTAGCCCTTTATCTGATATGTCGTTTGCAAATATCTTCTCCCATTCTGTCAGTTGTCTTTTGGTTTTGTTAACTGTTTCCTTTGCTGTGCAAAAGCTTTTGATCTTGATGAAATCCCAATAGTTCATTTTTGCCCTTGCTTCCCTTGCCTTTGCCGTTGTTCCTAGGAAGATGTTGCTACGGCTGAGGTCGAAGAGGTTGCTGCCTGCATTCTCCTCAAGGATTTTGATGGATTCCTTTCTCACATTGAGGTCCTTCATCCATTTGGAGTCTATTTTCGTGTGTGGTGTAAGGAAGTGGTCCAATTTCATTTTTCTGCATGTGGCTGTCCAATTTTCCCAGCACCATTTATTGAAGCAGCAATGTCTATAATAGCCAAACTATGGAAAGAACCTAGATGTCCATCAACAGATGAATGGATAAAGAAGATGTGGTATATATACACAATGGAATACTATGTAGCCATCAAAAGAAATGAAATCATGCCATTTGTGACGACATGGATGGAACTAGAGCGTATCATACTTAGTGAAATAAGTCAATCGGAGAAAGACAACTATCATATGATCTCCCTGATATGAGGACATGGAGAAGCAACATGGGGGGGTAGGGGGATAGGAGAAGAATAAATGAAACAAGATGGGATGGGGAGGGAGACAAACCATAAATGACTCTTAATCTCACAAAACAAACTGGGGGTTGCTGGGGGGAGGTGGGATTGGGAGAGGGGGAGGGGGCTATGGACATTGGGGAGGGTAAGTGCTATCGTGAGTGCTGTGAAGTGTGTAAACCTGGCGATTCACAGACCTGTACCCCTGGGGATAAAAATACATTATATGTTTATTAAAAAAAAAAATTTGGAAGGGGAGGCGAACCATAAGAGACTATGGACTCTGAAAAACAACCTGAGGGTTTTGAAGGGTCAGGGGTGGGAGGTTGGGGGAACAGGTGGTGGGTAATGGGGAGGGCACGTTTTGCATGGAGCACTGGGTGTTGTGCAAAAAGAATGAATACTGTTACGCTGAAAAAATAAATAAAATGGGGGAAAAAAAAGAAATGCAAGGGTTGAAAAGGTATAGTTCCATTTTTCCATGGTCTGCAGGGAACTTCCATTTATGGTGATGTCTTAGACTTGATACTGCATCATTTTCTGAAACTGAATAAATCAGAGGAAATGGAGATCTAGGGAAAATAATATTTTTTATTATTTTATATTTGACATAGAATGTAGTCATAACATCATTTCTACTGTTTATTTCTGAAGGTATAAATGACTGGGCTTTCAGTATTTGGAGCATGTTTACGATGATGGAAATGTTTGTTTATAAATCTCTTTTATTTTTTCCCCTGAAGATTTGTTTTATCTTATAATTTAAAAATAGTATAACAAGAGGGAAAATGCAATATGATGAATATACACTGCAAGGTTCTGAAAATATTTCAGAACAAGCAAGGAAACATTTTGTTTCTTATAATCTCTTTTCAGTTCCTCATATAAGTCTTTAATTTTGTTGATTCTTTTTCACTGCTAATGAATTCCTCAAGTCTGATAAACTTAAGTGGTTGAATTTTGGGGTTTCTATTTTTCTCTGGAAGGTACTTTTTACCTACTTTCCTCTTTTCTTCTTGCAATAAGACATTCTTTCTGTCCTGCAAGTGATTACTTATGTGAAAGAAAAGCTCTGAAAGGTAATATATCATGGAAAAAGTAGATCAAGTGCTGTGTCCTCCCTGAGGGTTAGCAGACTTGCTTTGCATTATGCTGCAAATGGCCTTGCCTTTGCTCAAGCAGAGAATGACTCATTTCAACATGTGCAATTATTATTTAACTCAATGTTGCCTTTGTAATTTGTTAGCATTTGGATTTTTTCAATTTAATTTGGATTATTTTTTATCCATTAATTTTATTTAGATATTTTATTATCTAGAGACAAAATATATATCCAGCATTCAATGAAATTTTTCATGTTAAAACAGCAGTCATTTGGCAAATATTTATTCAACTGAATGTGTTGAACTCAGTATATGCCAGATACTTTAAAAATATAAATAGTATGGTGTGAAACCTGAAATTACAGCTTTTGGTATTAACATAAAGAATATTCTAACCCTTAGATCTACAGTTGTTCTAGTTCAAGAATGCCAAATTATCCCTCTCTGAGGAGCTTAACAGAACATGGCTAACCACTAGACAGGAATATAGAAGAGGACTTCAATGCCTTTCGTCATTGGTCAACCTTTATATCCTTCTTACAATTCTACAAAGTACAGGTTTGCAGGTTAGGAAATCCACCTATCCATTCCAAATATGGTATGTTAATTAGATTCTCAGTGCTATGAAGAACCCGTAGAGGAGCCAGCGAATCATGCCTAATGACTGGATAGTGACTGGAAACAAAAATCTGCAACATGGCAAAGATATGGATTTAGGAGGTCATACAAGGAAAGAAAAAAAAAAGCATCACTAAAGTAGACAACATGGAGAGATTTTTCTGAGAAACCCGTACAAATGTAGGCCTTTTGGAGGCCCAGGACTACACAAAGACAATGAAGAAATGAATAGCAGTAAATGATGTCTTATGACTGGGCTAACGTTCTCTTTCCTTACCTCTTCTTTGAAGACAGTCCATACTCCTTCCTCTCACCCAGAAACATAAAGCACTTTAGTATTCTCTCTCTCTTGCTTGCTCTCTCTCTCTCCCTCTCACACACATACACACACACATACACAAACACACACCCGTGTGCCAGTATTCAGATAAATATTAAAAACATTTTCAACATCTCAGAAAGCTCTCATGTACTTCTTCTGGGTGACAACATCTTCAACCCGAGCACTGGCTACTATTTATTGACTTCTATTACCACAGTCTGTCTTTTTTCAAGTTTTCCTTCTCTACTCAACAGTGTTTTTCTATATTGTTCTAGCTCAATAACAACTACATAAAAGATAATTAACATTATGTATAAAACTATAAAAATAATGAAATGTACAATCATGTATTCACCAACTATCCTAAGAAATAGAACATTGAGTTTTTGAGATTTATCATTTTGAGAACTTCTATTCTGATTTATTCCAGACAGATAAAAGGGGGATTTTAGTACAAATTTACATAAATATAGTATGATTTATTTATTTACCACCAAGCTCCAAGAAAACTTGGTTTATGTACATGTTTTCATTGTTACCAAACTCTGGACAGAATAATAGGACCTCTAGAAGTGTCTAGTATTTACGAGAGATTTTCTGGTGTTGAAACCTAGAAATGGGTCACAGCATATAGATTCTTGAGCTCCACTACTTTTAAATGATTCTCTAATGACTTCATATTGCTATCAACAAGGTTTCTCTATTTCTTCTTTGTTTACAGTATTAGTGACATAGGACACAATATTTCAAACTAATGAATATGACATGACATTTAATTTTTGTTTTAATTCATAATCCCCTTAGTACTTTTAAAGTTGAACTTTTCTTATGCTGATTTTGTATACTGATTTCAATACACCACCTGTTCATTCTCTTTGCTCACTTCTCATTTCATTTTCTTCCTTTAGTGATTTGTAGAATTAATCATATATTCTGGAAATTAGTCTTCAACTGATGATATAATTTTCAAATATCTTCTCTGAGTGTATATTTTTTATTTTAACAAAATATATTGTGGTGTCTTTGTTGAGTATACAATTAAATGAAATTGAATTTATCAATTTTTCTTCCTTGGGTTGTGCACTTTGTCTCTTGTTTATAAAATATTTCCTACCCTCACTACATAGAGATATTCTTCTACATTTTATTTTTTAAATCTGTTTGTTTAAGCCTTTAATTCACTTGAAATTTATAAATGTATATAGTGTAATACAGAAAAAAATTTCATTTTTTTTCTTGTCTGAATATCTAATTGTCCAGAACCATTTGTTTATTTGACCATTTTTGCTTCCTAAATTATCAGATATGTCATCCTTTCTTTTAAAAAAATATTTATTTATTTTAGAGGGAGAGAATCTTAACAGACTCCCTGCTAAGCACAGAGGTTTACCAGGGGCTCAGTTCCACAACCCTAAGATCTTAACTTAAGCTGAAATCAAGAATTAGTTGTTTAACTGATTGAGTTACCAAGGCACCCTCCTTTCCTTTGTAATATGGTGGTTCAACTGTTATATAATATTTTTGTTTTATGAAAATTCCTTTCTATTCTTACTATCTTTTTACATTGGTATATTGACTGTCTCTGTGCCAGTAACATTATTTTAATTAACATAAGCTTTATAGAAAGTCTTGAGAACTGACAGAATAAGCCTATAATCCTCCTTTTATTAATTTACTTGGCTATTCTTGACCATTTAATAATTATATATGTGTATATACAATTGTACTATAAATTTCTATTAAAAAACTATATAAATTTTGAATGAAATGGCATTGAATTTATATGACTAATTGAGAGCAAAGTGTTATCTTTACCATACTGACCCTGCATGTATTTTATCTCTACAGTTATGTAGATTTATTTTTGTATTTTTATTTACTTATTTACTTATTTATTTAATTTTTACTATTTTTTCCCGTAAAAGTTTTAATATATCTCACACAATTTGAAATGTTTTGATTATTTTCCATTTAAAATTCTTTCTGTTTATTGGTCAGCTTATGTATATAATCTTTATCTTTGGTTTCTATTATATGTAAGGTAATCTTTTTCTTAATTACATATTCATAAATTTATTGTGCAATTTTTATGTAAGAAAATCCTGATTTTGACCATGATCTGATTTCCAGCAAATTATAATTTTGGTTTGTATTGACCCCTTGATTTTGGTAGATAATCATATTGTCTGTGATTTATAACTATGTTACTTTTTCTATTTTGTTCTTCATCACTTTTTTTGTTTCTTTTCCCAATGCATTTGGTAGAGCCTCAAGTAAAATAGAAAATTAAAATAAACAGTGATAGTAGTTATTCTTGCTTTTTTTCCTGATTATTAGAGAATGTTTTGACATTTTATCACTAAGTCAAATTTTCGCTCTAATTTTCTGATAAATACCTTTTTGTGTTAAGTACTTTGTTGAATTAAAAACTTAGTGAGTACTGAATTTTATCAAGACATATTTTTATCAAGACATATTTTTCTCCATAAATCTATTAGTGTATTTTGCGAACACATTTTCTAATATAAAAATATTCTCAGGGGAGCCTGGGTGGTTCAGTCAGTTAAGTATCAGACTCTTGATGTCAGCTTGGGTCATGGCCTCTGGGAGGTCTTGGGTTTGAGTCTGTGTGGGGCTCTGCACCTGGTAAGGAGTCTGTCTCTCTCCCTCTACCCCTACCGAACCCCCACTCTCTCACTCTGTCTCTCTCTAAAATAAATAAATCTTTAAAGAAAAACATTCTCAAATATCTGTGATAGATTTTACTTGGTTACTATATATATGCTTTTGGATTCAGTGTGCTATTATTTTCTTTAGCATGTTTAGATCTATTTCTTTTAAATGAAATAAATGAAATTGGCCTATAATTTTATGGGTATAGCTTTTATCCAGTTCTAATACCAAAACAATGTTAGTTTCCTAAACTACATTAGCAAGATTTATCTCTTCTCTCTTACCTTTAAAACAATGTATGTAGGTTTAGACTACCTCTCCTGTGAAAATTTGATAGAACCCATAAGTAAGAACTTGTGGCAAGAATAAGAGAGTATAGTATGATGGGAGACATGTGAAGTATTTTTTTAAGGGTAGAAAAATGTTTGGTCAGATAAGAGAACTAAGAATTGGCCACCTGATTTAGCAAAATCGAGATCATTGTTGACTCTGCCAAGAGGTTCAGTGAATATTAGTAAAAACTTATATGAAGTAGATTTAAGAAAAAGTGTGAGGAGAGGATTTGGAAACTATGAAAATAGACAACACTTTCAGAAAATTTTGCTGAAATGGGAAGCAGATAAATTAGGTGGCAGGTTGGGGATGTTCTTATTGTATTGCAATTTTCTCATTGTTTCTCTTTCCTCAGTTAAATAAAAGGCATGTTTATAAGCTAAAATAGAAAATGGGGAGCAGGTACTGGAAGCTAAGGAAAGAAGAAAAGGTATAGAATGGTTATCTAACACAAAATTGATTATATTATGGAAATATGTGATGTTGCTAAATAGCTCTAACTACCCAAGGTGAGAGTACTGGCAATGAATTTAAAGTGAGACTAGTCAGCAAGGTTATATGATTTCTCCTGCTGTGCTCAACTCCATCGATATAAGTGTACAATAGGTACAGAGTTGAAACTATCTGGAATTCTTTTCTGTCTTTCTTCTTGCTGCCAACTAAATAAAGTGATAAATTAAAAGAAGTTGAGATTTGCAGAGTGATTATAATGATAACACACGGAATTTAAGCTGAATATGAAGGAAAATGAAGACATATCATGTGAAGAGGAAGAGATTGTAAAAAGTGGCAGGAAAAATAAATTGTTAGTTTATCCAGGGGAAGAGGATTGTTTGTGTCAGGATAGTAAAGGGGAAAACTGGAGATTAAATAAAAGTCAGAGACTGAAATTCTTAAAATTAAGATTATAAAAGATTGAGTTATTGATAATCTCAAGATTTAGTAAGTGAATGGCTAAGTTACAGTGATACATAAAGTCTCGGGAGTAGAAAAGGTCAAGGATTTGAGCAATTTGGGCCAGTTATATAGATAATAAAGTCATAAGATACAAATAGAGTATCAAAGAGACTAGAAATAAACCTAAGAATAAAATGTTCAAAAGTTGATCTAGGTTTAATACACGTAAGATTTCTATAGTTGTACAGTCTGAAGACAGGAGACTTGAAACTAGGAATGTGAGAAAAGGCAGAAAGTTCTGGAAGAGGAAATGTGAATTCAGGAAGATACCTTATCATAACCAGAACAAAAGATTTCAAGGATATGGGAAAGAAGCCCCTGCTTGACAGAGATGCCAGGGAAGCAGTATCCTTGGGGATTCTGGGGTGGATGGGGAAACTAGAAGATGACCCTAAACTTTAGAGAAGTTGAGGACACAGGGAAAGTGAGGTGGGGAAGACTGCCCCAGCCTGAAATGGATAGTTAATAAATGGTATTTTCATAAATGTCTTTCCATCTGTTCCCTAACACACTTTTTATCTCCTATCTCTTAAAAAAAATTCTCCAGTTAACATTTGTAATCAGGTCTCTATACGAATCTCACCAGCCTAAATAGGACCAATTCTTACCAACTATGAACACACTCTCCATCCCTCTTACTCTTTTGTCATGAAATCTTTCAGTTTCTAACAAACTACATAGTTGGCTTATTTGTTATGTCTAATTATGAGCCTCCCTCTTGTTTCTTCTGCTAGACTGAAAGCTCCATGAATCTATACATCCTTATTTCCTTCACCCATATACCCAGAATGGTGCCATGTCTATAGTCATGTTCAATAAATACTTAGTTTATTACAGCTTGTCCAGCAAAGTATTTTCTTTCAGCTTCTTAAATATAGAGATAATCTCTTACCTTAGTATTTCTCCTTCTCCTCCCACCCAACAGACCCTATCCTCTAACATGCGCTCTTTAAATCTGTTCATGAAAGTCTTAGTGTTGTCTTATAGTAGCCACGTGGGAAATGATGATGAGGATCTGATGTGAAAACAGTTTTATTTCAGGGCCCTGGAAAAGGATGGATGTTGGCAAACATCCCCAAACCAATTACTTATTTTTCCTTTCCAATAATCTCCATGGTTTTTGTTTTATTTTATTTTCTATTATGTTAATTATTTTCCTTAACTACAAAGAAAAGATTTTAGAAGGAATTTCCTGACAACCAAAATTTTACATATCAGGATGAGAAGTAGAACAAATTGTAGGACAAATCATTGAACTGTCTGCCAAATTTTTCAGTGACTCTCTACTGTCATACTAAGTCTTACACACCCAAACTATACTGTATATTGATTTTTTCAATTAATATTTAACAAATTTTTTATCTTTATATTCTACTCTGATCTTAAATATTATAGACACATAGCAATTTAAAGTACAGGGACCTAGTCCTTAATATTTTCTGTATTAATACATTTAACACACTTGCCTCTAGATTTCATACAGTAAACCTTCAGGAAGACTAGGCTGGAAGGTAACAATGCTGAGTTTCTAGATGTATACATGTGACAGAGGTAAGTCATGAGATTTTGTCTGAAAATCTTCACATAAATGCTTGCTTGCAGAAAGTTGAAGGCTAAAGATATTTAAGTTAACCTAAAATACAAATAGTTATTTAATAGACTATTTAAAAATACTAGGGATTATACATAAAGTTCATGTTTTGTAGAAAAAAAAAGATTTAGGATAAAATTTTAAAGAGTCATTTCATTCATTGATGTTTTAACACTGAGCATTGTAAAATATATAAATAATACATGTGGTATGAGATCTCAATAGTCAAAAAGTTAGTACTGTAGTAGAACTTTTTACATTCTATATTCCCTTTTGAATAAAGTCACCAAAATTTGTGATAGTGACCATGTTGAATAATTTACATTTTTCATCTTTTGGAGTATTTGGATTCTCAACTCTGACAAAACATAGAAAATAAAACTTTAATTTAGAGTACGAAGAAAATCAAGAATTGCTGAGGCCCACAAATGATCAAACTGCACCTACAAAGAATTTACTAAAAATATGGAAATGTTATATGCTAGGAGAGTTTCCTCCTGAGCTGGGTTAATGGGTTCAGTCAGATAAGCCAGTGGCCTAAGTAGGTTCTTCACTATTTAGCTTTTTCCTTCAAGGACCCCTCCAGGTGTGTCTGCTGTGACAGCAGATTTAGGACTTTAACAACACAGTGGCTTTTGATCTCATTTCAGCTGCTGTGATTAAACAGACACACATCACTTGCTGTGCCACGGTGAAAGAAGCTTGTGGTTCACCTTTGCTGAATTAGTACCCACTGAGCACTGCAAATATTTAAAATGTCAATCCATTTGATAATGTCAGGGAGGCCTGCAAATACCACAAAATGGCACCAAGGAAGCATTCAACACAGACAAAAGAACATTTAACGTCTCTCTCCTTCAAGGTAAAAGGAGAGTTAAATGGAAACAGTAAACCTCTGATGAAGTTACTAAGGTCATCAAATTTAACAACCCTGAGTGGGACATGGGCTAATAACTCACTGTTTCAGTATGTTCTCTCACAAAAAGGGTTCTATTACTAATCCTGAAACCAGTGCGGTTGTAGAAGAATTAATTTATATTGATACAAGATTAGGGAGCTCTTACCACAAAATCCATCTGATGTCATTCATAGGCAATCTGCAAGTACTTGCCCCAAGAGCCCAGCTCCATTTGGAGACTTTGCATTTCAAGTGACATCTTTATTTCATTTTCAACTGCTTAATTCCAAAAGGCAACAAAGGAGGACACCATACTCTTGTGAAGTTCAGAAATGTCAGCAAAACCACAGACTATCCAGAAATCTCATGATCTTCCCATAACCTGCTGGTACTTGACGCAAACCCAAAATGCAACTATGCTTTTGGGGTATTTTTGTTTTGTTTAGATTATAACAATTTATACACAATACATAAATTTCTTAAAAAGGTTTTCTTGCTTATCTATGTATCAATTTGAATAGAAGGTTTAACTGTTCTACAAAAATACCAGGTCGTTCCTCAATCAGGGAATGTTAGGAAATAAGTGTTTAACGTCACAGACCAACTCTGATCCACAGGGTCATTTAGGGCTCAGGAGAGCAGCTCTGCCAGGGTCACAGAGGACTTCCAAGGCCATCTGAGTGATTAATCATTCTCACCTGTGATAAAAAGGAAAGAGGTCTGATTGCCTCTTAATATGCAAGATGAAAGTTGCACATATCCTCCTCTCTCACATTCTATTGGTGTGAGCTTATTTATATGACCACACTTAGCTATAACTCCAGGAAATACCATCTAGCATCCAAGAAGAATGCAAGGAAATGAATTTTTCCTCATGGAATATTTATTCATCTGTTTTTCAGAGTTATTCTATTTTTGTCATCATACAAGGAAAAGGATAGGTCTTTGGATTGAGCCTGACAGAGATACAAAGAACATGCAAACACAAAAATCAAGAATAATCATATATTGAAATATAAAATTCCCATGTAGAATGTTAAAACAATATTGGGATTTTTTTTTGTCAGCATCAAAGATCACAAGTCTCTTCTAATAAACACAGGGTTTTGTATTTGCTGCTTTTTTTCTTTTTTGCTCTAAGAGGTAAATTTTGTTTTTGTCATTAGATACTTCTAATTTTCAAATGTAAAAATGTTTAAAAGATGAAATCGAATTTAACTTAAAATACAGTAAATATTTATAATTACCCAAAGTTTAAAAATTATAGGGACAGTCATACTTGAAAGTAAAAGATTGTGAACACCACTCTATGTCCAGTAGTTGCTTTACTTTTATTTATTTTTTGAGTTTTAGCCCCAACCATCCTCAATACCATCTCAGTCTGCTGTTTCTTTAAATTGTTTCAAAATAGATATGACAAGCATTCACTCATAATAGAAAAAACAATACTTAGGAAGGAATTTTATGCTTGATTGAAAATTTCTCAAGTCTAATTTCATTATATTAATTCTAGAACTAATTGTTCTATCTAACAGCTTCTATTTTCAATTGGTGTTCATGTGCTTCCAGTAATTATAAATGGTTATCATATTTCTTTTAAACCATCTTTGAGTCTTGCTTTTAAAAATTTTAATTACTGTACTTGGAAAAGAACAATATAATTTGTTGAAATGTATCATGATTAAAATAGAAAGAGTGAAGACTTATAACACAGAAAACAAGATCTGTCATATGTAGTCTATGTAGAATGTGATTTCAAATTCAGTGCTGAGCTGATTGTTATGACTCTACCCACATGAATCAATCCCTCTAACTCATTAATCCTTTTCATAGTCTTTCCTAGAAGTCCCCCCACTTTGTCTTCATCACATACAACTTTTCTAACATGTTATACCTAAATGATACTACTGTTTTAGATTTAGATTTAACAAAATCCAATTGTGATATACTTAATACACTTCCAGAATTGGTTATTGTTCTTAATTTTAACTTGAATTTCTGTCAGATTAACAGTTATAATAGATTATTTCTCAGTATCAGAATTTCTATTCTCTGACATATAATATCCAACTTTCATTTATTTATTTTATCATCTGAGAAAATTTCTTGAGTGCCTACTAAGTGCTAGGTACTATACCAAATACTGGGGTTTCTATGATGAGTACAAAGAGACACAGAACCTGATCTCATGGAGTATATTGTCTAGTAGAATAGACAGACATTAATTTAAAAATCAAATAGTTATTTTTGAAACTTTAGATGTCACAAACAAGTTACTAAGTATTTTACAAAACTTGCAATGAAGAAAAATTGACCTAATCAGTAAAGATAAGGAAGCCTTCCTCGAAGATGATCTGGCTGAACTTTGATCCAGGGAAGTATTGGAAATAACCAGGTAAAAACCAGAGGTAAAAACCAGAGGTTAAAGGAAGTACCAGATGTCACAGTTTACATCATAGTGGAGTATAGGCACATCTTGAAAATTAGATATAAGTCCGTCTTGTGAAAAACAAGTTGTAAAGTAAGACTAAAGAGGAATCAATGATTTGATTCCTTATTTTTTCTTAGATTTATTTTAAGCATATGAGTGATATGACTAGCCTTGTGTTTTGGAAAAACCTCTCTAGAGATGCCAGTGAGGGTGGCATGAGACAATCCAGTGAGTGATGTTAGGGGATATTATTGTCCTTTATAAGAGGAATTATTGTAGTTTGGACCACAGTTATGGAAATGGAGAAGCAGAGAGGTAGGTTCACTCAAGAGCTACTTAGGAGGTTAAAAAAAATAGGATTTTGTAAAATATACATAGATGAAAAAGGAGAGAAAGGTATTGAGAAAGGTCCCTGGATAGGGGATGGTTCCCAGAACCAAAGGAGAAATGTCATGAAGTTCAATTTGAAAAGTTTTGATTTAGATTATTCTGGAGATATCTAGCAGAACTGTCACATAGGCAATTGCATACATGGGTCTGATACTCAGAAGAGTTTGTATAAAAAAAAGTTGTTAAGTCTTTCTTCACGAAGGTGAAAATTTAAGCCATTGGTGAAAAGAGAGGAGATAGGGGAAAGAAAAAAAAAAAGACTTGAAGAACTTCAGCTTTAACAGCTTCGTAAAAGATGAGACTATAGAAGAGAGGAAGAAGGTATACGAGGGTAAGCATAAGAAATAGAAGACATGTTAAGATAATATTTATATCATGTAAACTAAAGTAATAGAGAGTTTATAGATAAAGGCCAAGGCCAACAACATCAAATGTTTGGAAAGTAAGCATAAACTTTGATAATGAAAAATGTTCATTAGACCAAATAATATTGTAGTTACAGGTTACCATATGCTGAAATGAAAAACGCAAATCAAACTAGAAGGGTTGAGGGTTCAGCAATGGTGACAAAATGGAGAGTAAATATAGGTCTCTTACAAAGAGTTGATTTTGAAGACGTAGGGTGAGATGAAGCAGCTGCTGGAAGTACTATTAGATTAAAAAATTATTAAAAGAAGCAAGTTAAGGGGCGCCTGGGTGGCTCAGTGGGTTAAGCCGCTGCCTTCGGCTCAGGTCATGATCCCAGGGTCCTGGGATCAAGACCCACATTGGGCTTTCTGCTCAGCGGGGAGCCTGCTTCCCTCTCTCTCTCTGCCTGCCTCTCTGCCTACTTGTGATCTCTGCCTGTCAAATAAATAAATAAAATCTTAAAAAAAAATGAAGCAAGTTAAAAACAGGAACAATAGAGAAGGGATAAACAGTAGTGGAGAGAGTTTATGTCTCAGATTGCAAAACTCCAGTGAGAAAAAGATGTCTCTCTTTTATCAGCAGAGAGGAAAATGGTGGGTAAAATTAATAAAGCAGACTTACATGTTTAATAGAGATAATATTAAGCATTTGGCATTTTGATGGCTTCCAGCTTATCTGTAAAATAGGAGCTTCTCTGTCAGAAATTTGAGGGGAGTGGAAGGTTTGAAAAAGTTCTTGCAAAAAGAAAGAGTGCACATTAAGGGGAGGCAATTGCTTATATATCTCTTCCTAGGAGACATCTCCCTTGGTAAATTCTAACTTTATTAGAGTTACTACATTAATAGAAAGAAAAATAAATAAATATATGAGTATCTCTCTTCAATATTCATTTATATATGGATGATACTAAAGTCTATAGAAAAAATAACAGTTGTCAAGGACTCTTTTAAGTTCCTAATAAAATCTGAGATTTGGAATGAAAACTCTGTCTTTTGTCAAACATTTTTTTTTTCATTTGACTAACATATTATTTCAACTATCTTCGATGTGTTTGGTGCAATAAAATACTTTTCCAAGACCTTCTTAAGTTAATTGCTAAAAATATGTTTTTTAAAAAGATACTGTAGTTCGTAAGTGGTAAAACTATATATACTACATCAGTGTTCTAAATCATTTACTTGGATGTCATATCTTCAAAATATTTTGAAGTGATTTTCACATTCTAAAAGAAGAAAACATTTTTAAAAACCTTTGACAAAACATTTTAAAATAAAGTATACTTTTCTATTGCAATTGATTCAAATCTTCAAGAAAATTGGATGTAAAAATAAAATTCAAAATCTGTTAGGTTTAATTGACATTGTTCATGTTAGTGTTATCATACAAAGGCAAAGTACACCAGGTATAATTAACAGGAGGATCAGATAATGTATCTAACTTTTACACTCAGAATTTAATAGAAACTCCCACTTTTTCCCCCAAAATATGAGTTTCCATGTTCACAATATTTCTCTCTTTAATTTTATTATCATTCAACTTATATAGAACAAGTAAATATCAAATGGTGATAACAGTGGTTTCATCCTGGCTTCGAGATGATATACTGTTACACACACAAACACACACACAAAACGACACCCCATTCTCATCTCATTCAAACTGAAATGCTTTTGAAACACCACTAAATTCTGAGTAGATAAACCAATACATTAATTTCTGTAAAAGTAAAAGATACCTACATTTTAAAAGATGTATTATAAAGTTACAGTTTTAATGGTGATTCTCAAGTTTCTTTGTAATGTCTGGCACAACTAAGACTCATAATTTAATCAGTAATCATTGCTATCTAGGGCAGTAGTTCTTGAAAAGGAAGATAGCCTAGTGAAAGGAAATAGAATTTGGTGTAAGAATATAAAGGTATAGATGGTCAGTAAAGACAAGATAGGAATTTTTTAAAATGCTTAAGTACTTATCCGAGTAAGTTCTCAAAAGGGAAGAACCCTGAAACCATCATTGAAAATCATTAGTTTACTATGCTTGGCTCTGGGGTAGAAGTCTGTCTCATTTACTGGCACATGTCTCTACTAGTGAATACAGGAAAGAAAGAGACAGAAACAGACACCCAGAAATCAGTCTCTTCAGTTAGACTTGAACTGTTAGTGGATCAACACTGTTATTTCCATATTTTAAAATGTAGCAAAAGCCCAAATACCCAACCCCAGATGAACAAATAAATAACCTGTGGTGTATAAACAGATAAATAACTATGCTTATTACATATTTATATATATATATAAAATGAAATATTGTAGTATATACATATATAATTATGTATAATTATGTATACCACTGCACTTATGATTAATGCCCATGTTCCTCTGGCATTCATTATTGTAGAGCTTATTTGATTGATCTTCTTAAATACTCCCTTCAAATATTTCTAGTATTTCTAAATGTTGTAGTACAAATAGAAATTACTTATGCAATGGAAGTGTAACTCTTGGGTTAATCCATGTGCTATTCCATAAACACACAGAACAAATTTAATGAAGAGATATAATTACATACATTATATATATATATATATGTATATATATATATATATATATAGGGTTATTTAATGTATATAATGAAATATTTTTCACCCATAAAGTAGCAATAAAGTACTGATATGTGCTACAATGTAGACAAAAATTGGAAACATTATGTTAGGTAAAAGGCAAAGTATTGCATGACTACATTTATATGAAATATGCAGAATAGATAAATTCATAGAGATAAATCCATAAAACCCTTATGATTTGGATTAGTATCCTTATATATAAAAGAGACACCAGAGAACTAGCTCACCCCTTCCACCATGTGAGGATTCAGTGAGAAGACTGCCATCTATGAATCAGGAGGCAAACATGCCAGTACCTTGGTTATGGACTCAGCTTCTAGAATTGGGAGAAATAAACTTCTGTTGTTTTTAAGCTATCTAGGCTCTGTTATTTTGTTATAACAGGCCAAAGAGACTAAATGAATTTCACCTCACCATGTTAATTTAAAAATTTTAATGTGTCATATTATAAATGAGATTTCATTAACTTTAATAAATAATGTAAATATAAAGTCCATATTTATTACATAATAATATTAACTCTCATTTATTGAGCAGCTATGTTTTTCATGGAATTCACCAAAGGATCTTTTGAAGTATGTATTATTATTCTGCTTTCTCAAATTGAGAAAGCAAAAGTCACAAAGTTTGAATTACTTGCTGAAAGTCAGTGAAAGACAAAGGTTAGCTTTCTGTGTTGAACTACAAAATTTGTGCTCTTTTCATTATACTTCTCTGTCCCTTATCATGAATGCTTGAATTCTGTTATGCTCCTTTTCAGCGTATTCTATTATGTTAGGATCTATAATGAGTACTAGATGGTCTCTACTTCCTAAGAAGAAATGTTAGTACAAGTCAGAGACGTCAAAGAAATATATTTGGGGAAGGACGGGAGAACAAGGAAGGAATAAAAACAAATGCATAAGTATACCTGGGGAAAATTTTTGAAATTCCAATTCTTATTCCAGCCTTGGAAATGTAAAAATATTAAAAATGTGTGAAAAGCTAAGAGAGGAGAAAAGAACCTATGTGTCATTTAAAAGAATAGGTTGTGGAAATAGCTAACATAATACAATAATTAGATGGAAATGACTAAACCATTCATTTTTTTCTTTAAAATCATGAACAGAGAACATAGACATAGATTGTAGTGCTTCTCCTTCAATGTAAAGGATTTGTTCGTGTAAGAAGGAGAACGCAAGGATTAAGTTGGATGGGGACGCAAGGATTAAGTTGATAAAAAAGGTATAAGTGGAACACAGTGGAATACCATTTTGTTGAGGAGTTATAAAATATAAGGCAGAAATAAAACAACAATGCCTTTTACAAAATTGTGATTTTTAAGAGGAATAAGAGCAAAGATTAACAATAATGAAATTTACACGTACATAATTATATACACACAATCACAAATGTATACACACATATGTATACATATATACATACATATGTGCATATGAAACACTGAATTTATTTTAATATGCACTTTTTTTTACTTCTCCCATTATTTTTATGTAGCATTTATCATTCTTTTTCTACAAAGTAAATATAAACACCAGTTAATTCTAGTTCCTTTCAAATTCATCTACTTAACATCCTAGAAAAATTTTATATTCTGAAAATTCATGAAAACAACATCAAAATATTAAAAATAAATTGAATTCAATTTTTCCTTTTTCTTTTCAAAAGTTAAACTTCTGATTTACTGTCTTATTGTTGTCATTATGTTTCTCTCTCTCTCTCTAACAAACTCTCTCCATGCTTGCACAATGCCTTTGAGCAAGCCATGGAACTGAGAAAAAAAACATTTATAGCATTTCATAACTATGCATCATTATACATCTTGTCTCTTGCCATGTAAGTTTCTATTAATCATTATGGCTGTCATTGTTATTACATTACTACATTTATATGCATAGATAGTTTTAAAATTTTAAGATATTTTTCTATGCCACTTCTAGGATAATTGGATGCCTCTAGTTGTATCATTTACAAATAGGAGGGGTAAGATTAGAAAATGACACTGGCAGTAAAAAAAAAAAAAAAAAAAGCCAGATTTGCGAAGTGATAACAGTCGCATTTTCTCTCAGATGCTTCTGGTTTGGAAATATGAAATCCACATTTCTTTACTTTTCTTTTGTATCAAAATGAGGAGCCTAATACCTTCAATCTGTGTTCAGATTTAATCCTGCTCAGCATATTTATTTTGCTGTGGCAGGCTCGAGTTTTAAAGACAGTGGTGAACTTACCATGAATGTCACATATTTTCTAAGAAGACGTTATAATTTATCTTATATCATTTTCTCAGTGGATCACTTCTCACCTGGAAGGGATAGAGGAGAGTACTGAATACGAAAATAATTCTTTAATATCATGGAGTTTTATTTTAGATTGCTCTAATTTGTCCTTGGATTATGTTATTACGCAAGTGTTTAAAATAGTATTATTCCTTTTTTGCAATTTAATTCAAATCTCTACTCTCCATTCTCTATGGAGAAACCACTGCACTTATGATTAATGCCCATGTTCCTCTGGGATTCATTATTGTAGAGCTTGTTTGATTGATCTTCTTAAATACTCCCTTCAAATACTTCTAATATTTCTAAATGTTCTAGTACAAATAGAAATTACTTATGCAATGGAAGTGTAACTCTCGGGTTAATCCATGTGCTATTCCATAAACACACAGGACAAATTTAATGAAGAGTCATTTATGTGACCTAACATAGTGGATACTAGAAATATGTGAGATCCTGATCCAAAGATCTGACTGGCCTGTATTTCTTTTTATTTTATTTTATTTATTTATTTATTTTCAGCGTAACAGTACTCATTGTTTTTGCACCACACCCAGTGCTCCATGCAATACGTGCCCTCTCTATTACCTTCCACCTGGTTCCCCAACCTCCCACCCCCTGCCCTCAGGTTGTTTTTCAGAGTCCTTAGTCTCTCATGGTTCATCTCCCCTTCCAATTTCCCACAACTCCCTTCTCCTCTCTATCTCCCCATGTCTTCCATGTTCTTTGTTATGCTCCACAAATAAGTGAAACCATATGATACTTGACTCTCTCTGCTTGACTTATTTCACTCACCATAATCTCTTCCAGTCCCATCCATGTTGCTACAAAAGTTGGGTATTCATCCTTTCTGATGGAGGCATAATACTCCATCGTGTATATGGACCACATCTTCCTTATCCATTCGTCTGCTGAAGGGCATCTTGGTTCTTTCCACAGTTTGGTGACTGTGGCCATTGATGCTATAAACATTGGGGTACAGATGGCTCTTCCTTTCAGTACATCTGTATCTTTGGGGTAAATACCCAGCAGCCTGTATTTCTTTTTGAAATGAAAGAAAAGGAAGGAAATATGTTTGAGGAAAAAAAAAACTTAACACAATTGAACTTCAAAGAAAAGTGCATGTAATGAATGAGAAAGCATCTGAGTATCAGAAAACAAAACAAAGCAAGTAAATTTTATAATTATTTTGCTCTATTGCACTAGAGTATTTTCCCGTGTGCTACCAGAATATTGAGCCTAACTGTCCTGAGTTTCAATCTTTTTTTTTATTAAAGGATTTTATTTATTCATTTGACAAGAGAGAGAGAAAAAGAGATCACAAGTAGACATAGAAGCAGGCAGAGAGAGAGGGGGAAGCAGGATCCCTGGTGTGCAGAGAGCCCATTGCGGGCCTGAGACCATGACCTGAGCCAAAGGCAGAGGCTTAACCCACCCAGCCACCCACGCTCCCCTGAGTTTCAATCCTGCTGATGTTTCCAGAATGCTATGTGAATTCAAGAAAATCATTTAGTGAAATCTTCTGTAGACTGGGAATAATTCATAATTTGTAGGGTTATTATAAGAATTAAATCAGATGTGTGTCTAAAGTGTTCAGTAGATTCCCTGGGTCTTATAAAGAAAGTAACTATTGATAGATGTCATCACTGACAACAGTTCCCTTTTCCACAAACAAAGCAAACTTTCCCATCACTAATGCCTACGCAACCCCTCTTCCATAGGTCTCCCTTATCAATTCTTTAAAAACCAAATTCAACCAATGAAAATTATTTCTTGAGACCTACCTACTCTGATCCTCACCTACAACACTTACGATAGGTCCTAACACTTATTTATCATACCAACATCCATATATTGGTTTTCATATATCCTTTTAAATGATATGAATATAAAATTTTTTAAGATTATTTATTTATTTATTTATTTATTTGACAGACAGAGATCACAAGTAGGCAGAGAGGCAGGAAGAGAGAGAGGGGGAAGCAGGCTCCCCGCTGAGCAGAGAGCCTCATGTGGGGCTTGATCCCAGGACCCTGAGACCATGAGCTGAGCTGAAGGCTGAGGCTTAACTCTCTGAGCCACCCAGGCGCCCCTGAATATATAATTTTTTATTCATAGATACTCCTTATCTGATAATCACTTGCTAGCTACAATGTGTCCAAGGATTAAATGGTCAAGTAGGAGGAGGAGTCAAGATGGCGGAGAAGTAGCAGGCTGAAACTACATCTGGTAGCAGGAGATCAGCTCGATAGCTTATCTAATCATTGCAAACACCTACAAATCCAACGGAAGATCAAAGAGAAGAAGAACAGCAATTCTATAAACAGAAAATCAACCACTTTCGGAAAGGTAGGACTGGCGGAGAAGTGACTCCAAAGCGATGGGAAGATAGACCGCGGGGGGAGGGGCCGGCTCCCGGCAAGCAGCAGAGCAACAGAGCACAAAATCAGGACTTTTAAAAGTCTGTTCCACTGAGGAACATTGCTCCAGAGGCTAAACCAGGTGAAGCCCACGCGGGGTCAGCGTGGCCCCAGGTCCCGCAGGGCCACAGAAGGACCAAGGGTGTCGGAGTGTCACAGAGCTCGCAGGTGTTAGAATGGAGAAGCCGGCTACAGAGACAGAGCCGAGGACTGAACTCTCAGCTCAGGGTTACCTTGAACTGGTCGCGGGCTGGGTGAGCTCAGAGCAGGGCTGGAGGCTGGGGATACGGGAGTAATTGGGTGCTGTCCTCTGGGGGCGCACTGAGGAGTGGGGGCCCGGGCTCTTGACTCCTCTGGGACGGAGACTGGGAGGCCGCCATTTTCATTCCTGTCCGCCAGAACTCTACGGAAAGCATTCAGGGAACAAAAGCTCCCAAAAGTGAACCCGAGCGGATTACTTAGTCCGGCCCCGGTAAGGGCGGTGCAATTCCGCCTCGGGCAAAGACACTTGAGAGTCACTACAACAGGCTCCTCCCCCAGAAGATCAACAAAATATCCAGCCAGGGCGAAATTCATCTATCAAGGAAAGGAGGTTCAATACCTAGGACAGCAGCGGAATTCCAGAGGAGGAGAAAGCAAAGCTTGGAACTCATGGCTTTCTCCCCATGATTCTTTAGTCTTGCGGTTAATTCATTTTTTTTTTTCAATTTTCTTTTCTTTTTTTTTTCTTCTACTACTAAATTTTTTAAAAATTTTACTCTTTTCTTTTTTAATGTTTTTTGACTAGTTTACCTAAAATATATATTTTTTCTTTCTTTTTTACATTTTTTCTTTATTTGTTTTCTTCTTTTTTTTTTTTTTCTGAGCCACTTTTTATCCCCTTCCACCCCCCCGACAATTTGGGGTCTCTTCTGATTTTGTTACAGCGCATTTTTCTGGGGTCTTTGCCACACTTTTAGTATTTTATTTGATCCTTCATATCCTCTTATCTGGACAAAATGACAAGGCAGAAAAAATCACCACAAACAAAAGAACAAGAGGCAGTACCAAAGGCTGGGGACCTAATCAACACGGACATTGGTAATATGTCATATCTAGAGTTCAGAATGACGATTCTGAAGGTTCTAGCCAGGCGCAAAAGGCATGGAAGATATTAGAGAAACCCTCTCTGGAGATATAAAAGCCCTTTCTGGAGAAATTAAAGAACTAAAATCTAACCAAGTTGAAATCAAAAAAGCTATTAATGAGGTGCAATCAAAAATGGAGGCTCTCACTGCTAGGATAAATGAGGCAGAAGAAAGAATTAGTGATATAGAAGACCAAATGACAGAGAATAAAGAAGCTGAGCAAAAGAGGGACAAACAGCTACTGGACCACGAGGGGAGAATTCGAGAGATAAGTGACACCATAAGACGAAACAACATTAGAATAATTGGGATTCCAGAAGAAGAAGAAAGAGAGAGGGGAGCAGAAGGTATATTGGAAGGAATTATTGGAGAGAATTTCCCTAATATGGCAAAGGGAACAAGCATCAAAATCCAGGAGATGCAGAGAACCCCCCCTCAAAATCAACAAGAATAAGCCCACACCCCACCACCTAATAGTAAAATTTACAAGTCTTAGTGACAAAGAGAAAATCCTGAAAGCAGCCCGGGAAAAGAAGTCTGTAACATACAATGGTAAAAATATTAGATTGGCAGCAGACTTATCCACAGAGACCTGGCAGGCCAGAAAGAGCTGGCATGATATATTCAGAGCACTAAACGAGAAAAACATGTAGCCAAGAATACTCTATCCAGCGAGGCTATCATTGAAAATAGAAGGAGAGATAAAAAGCTTCCAGAACAAACAAAAACTGAAAGAATTCACAAACACCAAACCAGCTCTACAGGAAATATTGAAAGGGGTCCTCTAAGCAAAGAGAGAGCCTAAAAGTAGTAGATTAAAAAGATACAGAGACAATATACATTAGCAGATACTTTATAGGCAATAGAATGGCACTAAATTCACATCTCTCAATAGTTACCATGAATGTTAATGGGCTAAATGCCCCAATCAAAAGACACAGGGTATCAGAATGGATAAAAAAACAAAACCCATCAATATGTTGCCTACAAGAAACTCATTTTAGACACGAAGACACATCCAGATTTAAAGTGAGGGGGTGGAAAACAATTTACCATGCTAATGGGCATCAGAAAAAGCTGGAGTGGCAATCCTTATATCAGATCAATTAGATTTTAAGCCAAAGACTATAATAAAAGATGAGGAAGGACACTATATCATATTCAAAGGGTCTCTCCAGAAGAAGATCTAACAATTTTAAATATCTATAACCCTAACGTGGGAGCAGCCAACTATATCAACCAATTAATAACAAAATCAAAGAAACACATCAACAATAATACAATAATAGTAGGGGACTTTAACACTCCCCTCACTGAAATGGACAGATCATCCAAGCAAAAGATCAACAAGGAAATAAAGGCCTTAAATGACACACTGGACCAGATGGACATCACAGATATATTCAGAACATTTCATCCCAAAGCAACAGAATACACATTCTTCTCTAGTGCACATGGAACCTTCTCCAGAATAGATCGCATCCTGGATCACAAATCAGGTCTCAACTGGTATCAAAATATTAGGATTATTCCCTGCATATTTTCAGACCACAATGCTCTGAAACTAGAACTCAATCACAAGAGGAAAGCTGGAAAGAACCCAAATACATGGAGCATCCTTCTAAAGAATGAATGGGTCAACCAGGAAATTAAAGAAGAATTGAAAAAATTCATGGAAACAAATGATAACGAAAACACAACATTTCAAAATCTGTGGGCCACAGCAAAGGCAGTCCTGAGAGGAAAATATATAGCAGTACAAGCCTTTTTCAAGAAACAAGAAAGGTCTCAAGTACACAACCTAACCCTACACCTAAAGGAGCTGGAGAAAGAACAAGAAACAAACCCTAAACCCAGCAGGAGAAGAGAAATCATAAAGATCAGAGCAGAAATCAATGAAATAGAAACCATAAAAACAATAGAAAAAAAATCAATGAAACTAGGAGCTGGTTCTTTGAAAGAATCAAGAAGATTGATAAACCCCTGGCCAGATTTATCAAAAAGAAAAGAGAAAGGACCCAAATAAATAAAATCATGAATGAAAGAGGAGAGATCACAACTAACACCCAAGAAATACAGACAATTATAAGAACATACTATGAGCAACTCTACACCAACAAATTTGACAAACTGGAAGAAATGGATGCATTCCTAGAGACATATAAACTACCACAACTGAACCAGGAAGAAATAGAAAACCTGAACAGGCCCATAACCAGTAAGGAGATTGAAACTGTCATCAAAAATCTCCAAACAACAAAAGCCCAGGGCCAGATGGCTTCCCAGGGGAATTCTACCAAACATTTAAAGAAGAACTAATTCATATTCTCCTGAAACTGTTCTAAAAAATTGAAATGGAAGGAACACTTCCAAACTCATTTATGAGGCCAGCATCACCTTGATCCCAAAACCAGACAAAGATCCCACCAAAAAAGAGAACTACAGACCAATATCCTTAATGAACACAGATGCAAAAATTCTCACCAAAATACTAGCCAATAGGATCCAACAGTACATTAAAAGGATTATTCACCACGACCAAGTGGGATTTATTTCAGGGCTGCAAGTTTGGTTCAACATCCGCAAATCAATCAATGTGATACAACACATTAATAAAAGAAAGAACAAGAACCATATAATACTCTCAATAGATGCTGAAAAAGCATTTAGCAAAGTACAGCATCCCTTCTTGATCAAAACTCTTCAAAGTGTAGGGATAGAGGGCACACACCTCAATATTATCAAAGCCATCTATGAAAAACCCACCGCAAATATCATTCTCAATGGAGAAAAACTGAAAGCTTTTCCATTAAGGTCAGGAACACGGCAGGGATGTCCATTATCACCACTGCTATTCAACATAGTACTAGAAGGCCTAGCCTCAGCAATCAGACAACAAAAGGAAATTAAAGGCATCCAAATCTGCAAAGAAGTAGTCAAACTATCACTCTTCACAGATGATATGATACTATATGTGGAAAACCCAAAAGACTCCACTCCAAAACTGCTAGAACTTGTTCAGGAATTCAGTAAAGTGTCACGATATAAAATCAATGCACAGAAATCAATTGCATTTCTATACACCAACAACAAGACAGAAGAAAGAGAAATTAAGGAGTCAATCCCATTTACAATTGCACCCAAAACTATAAAATACCTAGGAATAACCTAACCAAAGAGGCTAAGAATCTATATGCAGAAAACTATAAAGTACTCATGAAAGAAATTGAGGAAGACACAAAGAAATGGAAAAATGTTCCATGCTCCTGGATTGGAAGAATAAATATTGTGAAAATGTCCATGCTACCTAAAGCAATCTACACATTTAATGCAATCCTTATCAAAATACCACCCATTTTTTTCAAAGAACTGGAACAAATAATCCTAAAATTTATATGGAACCAGAAAAGACCTCGAATAGCCAAAGGAATATTGAAAAAGAAAGCCAAAGTTGGTGGCATCACAATTCCGGACTTCAAGCTCTATTACAAAGCTGTCATCATCAAGACAGCATGGTACTGGCACAAAAACAGACACATAGATCTGTGGAACAGAATAGAGAGCCCAGAAATCGACCCTCAACTCTATGGTCAACTAATCTTCGACAAAGCAGGAAAGAATGTCCAATGGAAAAAAGACAGCCTCTTCAATAAATGGTGCTGGGAAAATTGGACAGCCACATGCAGAAAAATGAAATTGGACCACTTCCTTACACCACACACAAAATAGACTCCAAATGGATGAAGGACCTCAATGTGAGAAAACAATCCATCCAAATCCTTGAAGAGAACACAGGCAGCAACCTTTTCGACCTCAGCCACAGCAACATCTTCCTAAGAACATCGTCAAAGGCAAGGGAAGCAAAGGCAAAAATGAACTATTGGGATTTCATCAAGATCAAAAGCTTTTGCACAGCAAAGGAAACAGTTAACAAAACCAAAAGACAACTGACAGAATGGGAGAAGATATTTGCAAACGATATACCAGATAAAGGGCTAGTATCCAAAATCTATAAGGAATTTAGTAAACTCAACACCCAAAGAACAAACAATCCAATCAAGAAATGGGCAGAGGATATGAACAGACATTTCTGCAAAGAAGACATCAGATGGCCAACAGACACATGGAAAAGTGCTCCACATCACTCAGCATCAGGGAAATACAAATCAAAACCACTATGAGATATCACCTCACACCAGTCAGAATGGCTAAAATTAACAAGTCAGGAAATGACAGATGCTGGCGAGGATGCGGAGAAAGGGGAACCCTCCTACACTGTTGGTGGAAATGCCAGCTGGTGCAACCACTCTGGAAAACAGCATGGAGGTTCCTCAAAATGTTGAAAATAGAACTACCCTATGACCCAGCAATTGCACTACTGGGTATTTACCCTAAAGATACAAACGTTGTGATCCAAAGGGGCACGTGCACCCAAATGTTTATAGCAGCAATGTCTACAATAGCCAAACTATGGAAAGAACCTAGATGTCCATCAACAGATGAATGGATAAAGAAGAAGTGGTATATATACACAATGGAATACTATGCAGCCATCAAAAGAAGTGAAATCTTGCCATTTGCGACAACGTGGATGGAACTAAAGGGTATCATGCTTAGTGAAATAAAGCAATCGGAGAAAGACAACTATCATATGATCTCCCTGATATGAGGATATGGAGATGCAACATGGGGGGTTAGGGGGATAGGAGAAGAATAAATGAAACAAGATGGGATTAGGAAGGAGACAAACCATAAGTGACTCTTAATCACACAAAACAAACTGGGAGTTGCTGGGGGGAGGTGGGGTTGGGAGAGGGGGAGGGGGGTTATGGACACTGGGGAGGGTATGTGCTATGGTGAGTGCTGTGAAGTGTGTAAACCTGGCGATTCACAGACCTATACCCCGGGGATAAAAATACATTATATGTTTATAAAAAAATAAGAAATAAAAAAAATATTAAATTGGTCAAGTAGTTTAAGTTCTAATATTTTGAACATTGTTTTCCAGATGTTGGAGACTTAGTGATTTTACTTGTTGAGAAGCATATGGAACCATAAACCCTTTCTTATGTTGCTGGAAGTATGCTGATTTCTGCTTTGTATAGAGAAATGCATTTGGAAAGGAGCATATTAAGCACATGTGTCTAAAATGACTGTGTAGCTTTTTTTTTTACCATCTAAATTTACCCTTACTGATAATTGATACTTATCGATCTTAACATGTGACCACACTGTATGATTTAAAATGGTGACATTATCAATGAGCATAAAACAAAGAGCAAAAAATTAATGGCAAAAGTAATCAAAGTCAACATTGACTAAAGATATATATCTCTGTTAATATTAAAATGACAAAAAAGTGCCTTAAAATCATATCGATAGATAGAATACTTCCTTTTTGGAAATTGGTGAGAGACCACTATGGTACCAATAGTAGGACAGAACTGGATACAGATGAATACTTGTAACAAACTTCATTCCCATAACAAACGGACCTAATATGTAATAGGATCATACGTCTTGGGATTTTTCCAGGACAACTCTAGTTTATGCCCATTTTTCAAGCTCAATTATTGATAAATAGCACTCACTTTCATTGTTAAAATGGCACCAATTCAAGATAAATTCTGTATACATTACTAAACCAAAGAGTTCTCTAATTCATTAATATATATTGCCCTACTGGTTCAGAGTTCACATACATTAGTACAAAAGTATGTATTCATTTGGAGTATATCATTCAACAAGTTTCTCTACTTGTGTTGGGACGTTTGTGTATATGTATATTTTTAAATTTCTAATGGTATCATACTTGGATTATTATTCCATCTGGCATTTTCACTTACAATTACATCATAATGCTTCCTCATTTAAATACATAAAAGATCAAATTAATTCATCTTAACAATGCATATTCAGTTAACTCTTGAACAACAAGCATTTGAACTACGCAGGGCCACTTATACAGGATTTTTTTTTCAATAGATACAGTGCAGTACTATAAATGTATTTTTTCATCTTATGGTTTTCTTTTTATTTTAATATGTTCTTTTTTTAAAAGATTTTATTTATTAATTTGACAAAGAGAGACACAGTGAGAGAGGGAACACAAGCGGAGGGAGTGGGAGAGAGAGAAGCAGGCTTTCCACTGAGCAGAGGGCCCCGATGCAGGGCTTGATCCCAGGACCCTGGGATCATGACCTGAGCCAAAAGCAGGTGCTTAACGACTGAGCCACCCAGGTGCCCCCATCCTATGATTTTCTTAATAACATTTTATGTTCTCTAGCCTACTATATTGTAAGAATACAACATATAATATGTAACATACAAAATATCTGTTGTTCAGCTATTTATGTTGTCAGTAAGATTTCCAGACAACAGTAGACTATTAGTAGTTATGTTTTAGGGGAGTTAAATTATACACAATTTTTTAATTGCTTGGGATGTCAGCAAACATAATGCCCTTGTTGTTAAAGGGTCAACTGTATACCACAATTTCTTTACTCATGATCATTTGATAGACATACATATTTCCATTTGGGACAGGCGGGTCACTGTTTTCTGCAATAAGTATCCTTTTCTCTATGCCCAGGAATCAAACCTGAACATGGAAATAATCTTTAACTGAGAAGACTGAAAACAAAATTCAGGACAGTAGAAGCATTTGGAATCTGTTAAGACAGAACACTAGAGAGGAGGGGGTTAAATCAGAGGGCAGATTTTCCCATAAACCCTTTACTAGGGGCTCTCTTGTACATTTGCAGATTGAGTAGAGTTGCTGCTATGAGTTGGGGGAAAAAAAGAGGGAGATTGTACAGGCTGGGCGGTGCTAAAGAACATTGGTTAACTGCCCCTGGCAGAATGTAGCGATCTTGTTAAAACTTCCCAAACACACTGAGCACTGAGCTGAAATACCAGAAGTAGTGTGCTTTAAATTTAAGAAATGTGCCATAGAACTAGGTACTCAGCAGGTAGATCTGCATGAATAAACCATAAGAAAGCTTTCATAATACCCACAAGGGACAGAAAATATCTGTATTGAGTGACAATAAGAAAGGCTGCAAGAACATCTTGATCCTGGTACATATATGCACTAATACAACATATAAACAAGCTTGCATGAGATCAAAATGATTTGTCATTTAGTGAGCTACCTACTGAAATAAAAGCCAACATTACTTAAAGGAAAACAAAAGATGGAAAGTGTCTATATCTTATCAACAATGTGAAGTATACAGTCAAACATTACTAGTAAGGAACAACTCAGGTAATTTTTATCTATGATTAAAAGTAAATTAATTAATTTAAATTTAAAAAGGCATAAAAATACAGTCCTAAGATGACTAAGAGACCCAGCTGTTTGATTAGGTAAGCAAATATTTTAAAGTATATATAAATACACTGCAAAATAAGCCAAAATACAGTCCCACGGCCAGATCTCAAACCGCACAAGAATGAAAATTCAACAAACAGAAAATCAGCACTTTTTTTTTTTTAAGATTTTATTTATTTGAGAGAGAGCGACAGAGAGAGATAGTGAGAGAGCCCAAGCAGGGAGGAGAGGGAGAAGCAGGCTTCCTATTGGACAGGGAGCCTGATGTGGGACTTGATCCCAGGACCCTGGGATCATGACCTGAGCCAAGGCAGATGCTTAACCAACTGAGCCACCCAGGCACCCCCAAAATCAGTACATTTTCTTGAACCTATCAGAGATTTGAAGCCACAGGACAAACCACTTGAAACCTGGAGAAAGAGACAAATACAAAGAATCACAGCTGAGATAAGCTTACCTAGAGAAAGTGCTGGACTTATAAACAACTAGCAACTCTTTTTTTTTTTTAAGATTTTATTTATTTGACAGAGAGAGATCACAAGTAGGCAAAGAGAGAAAGAGAGAGAGAGAGGAGGAGGAAGCAGGCTCCCTGCCTAGCAGAGAGCCCGATGTGGGACTCGATCCCAGGACCCTGAGATCATGACCTGAGCCGAAGGCAGAGGCTTAACCCACTGAGCCACCCAGGTGCCCCAAACTAGTAGCAACTCTTAAATGGTAACACTGATGAGGGATACCTGAGTGGTTCAGTGGGTTAAGCGTCCCATGCTTGGTTTTGGCTCAGGTCATGATCTCCTGGATCTTGAGTTCGAGTACCTTGGGAGTCTGCTTGAGATTCTCTACCTCTGCTCCTCCCCCCACTTTTGTGCACGCTCTCTCTCTCTAATAAATCTTTTTTTTTTAAATGGTAACTTTGATGAATTGCTAGAGGCTGAGTGTTGACTAACATAAGACATGATAACATAATAGTAACATAACATAATAACATAATAATAATATAAATGCCTGGAGTCTGCAGCCTTGGAGGTACCCTGCACTCTCATGGGTCTTAATTTCAGGAATACCACCAGAGCCCATGCTGAAAAACCAATAAAAACCCTCATGTTCTGGGCAGGGAGGGAAAATTCGTCATTTTGAAATATTCCCAGTGTGTTCTCCATAAGCCTCTAGCAAGACCAAAAAAGAGAAAGAGAGAGAAAGAAAGAATAAAAAAATTACTAATATCAGAAGCGAAAGAAGAGTCATGACTATGATATCATGGACATTAAAAGGATAATAAGGGGATACTATAACTATCCATGACAACAAATTTGATAACCTGGATGGAATGCACCAATTCTTTGACATACACAAACTATCAAAATTCACCTAATCTGATTAGGTCTATGTTTATTTAAAAATTAAACCAAAAATTTATAATCTTCAAAAGCAAAATAAAACTTCAGACCCAGATGGTTTCAGTGACGAATTCTACCTAGAATTTAAAATGGACATACCACTTCTCTATATTCTAAGTAAATAAAGCCAAAGGAACACTGTAATTCATTCCACAAGGCCAATATTACACTAATATAAAAACTCCATAGACATTATAAGAAAAGAAAACTACAGGCCTATAGATCTCATAAATATAGGTGCAAATATTTACAAAAATGTCAAATTTATCCAATAATGAATAAAAATGCTCCAGGTCTAAAAATTTATAAATCTGATTTAAAAACCATTAATTCAATTCATCATATCAACAAACTAAAGAATAAAAACCATACCCTCATACCAATAGAAGCAGAAAAAACAGTTGGCAATATCCAATGCAATATAGACACAAAGAGGAAATAAATATCATACCTCCATCCATATAAGATAAAGAACAAAATAAGACTGACTTTATTTGCAGATGACATGATTACCAGTGTAGAAAATCTCAAAGAATTGACCAAATAAACAAAGAAAAACCCTTCTGGAACTAGGAAGCAATTGCAGCAAGGTCACACAATATACAGAAGTACAAAAGTTAGTTGCTTTCCTGTATATCAGAAATAGGCAATCAGAATTTGGAAAACAAAAAGAAAACAAAACCCAAAAACAAAAACACAACATTTTAAATAGGACTAAAAAGGGATGCCTGGGTGGCTCAGTGGGTTAAGCCTCTGCCGTTGGCTCCTGTCATGATCTCAGGGTCCTGTGATTGAGCCCTACATCGAGCTCTCTGCTCAGCAGGGAACCTGCTTCACCCTCTCTCTCTGCCTGCCTCTCTGCCTACTTGTGATCTCTCTCTGTGTCAAAAAAATAAATAAAATCTTAAAAAAAAATAAAAATATATAAATAAATAACACTAAAAAAAGAAATATATTTAACTACATGTCTAACAACATATATACTGACTCTGTATGTGAAAAACAGCAAAACTCTGATGAAAATAAAACAATAAGATTAAATGTATGGAGAGAGAATCCATTTTTGTAAGTTAGAAGACACAGTATTATTTAAATACTTCCTAACTTGATCTATAGAGTTAATGCAATATCAGTCAAAATCTAGCAAGTCATTTGTTAAATCAACAAATATATTCTAAATTGTGTATGAAGAGACAAAATATCCATAGAACCAACACAATGCTGGAAAACATGGTTTAAAAACTGACACTACTTGAATTCAAGACTTACTCTAAACCTTCAGCAATTAAGACAATATGGTATTACCAAAAGAATGGATGCATAAACCAATGGAACACAGTACAAGTCCCCAGAAACAACAACATTGTTATATTCTACTGACCTTTGACAAAGTAGCAAAAGAAATACACTGGAGGAAAAAAAAAAAGCATTTTCAAAAAATGATGCATGGAACAGCTGGATATATATATTAAAAAGATGAATCTATACACAAACCTTACATCTTTCAGAAATATTAATGCAACATGTATCATAGACCTAAATTTAAAATGAAAAACTACAAACCTTCCATAAAAAGAGGGAAAAATCTAGGGGAACTTTTGGCATTAGCATTTTAGAAATACCACCAAAAACATAATCTATGAGAGAAAAATTTATAAGGTGGTCATTACCTCTCTGAAAAATACTTGTAATGGAATGAAGATAATCCACAGAGGAGGAAAAAATTTGCAAAATGCATAACTGATATATCTAAATTTTGCAAATAACTCTTAAAATTCAATAATATAAAAACAAAACCCAATTAAAACATGAGCAAAAATATTTGAAGCACCACCTCACCAAAAAAGATACACACATAGCAGAAGACATATGAAAATATACTTTAAATCATTAGTGATTTAGGAATTGCATATTAAAACAAAAAACAAAATGTCACAACCTAAGTATAAAATGACTAAAATCCAAAAAAAATATTGACAATATTAAAATGCTAGTGATGATATAGAACAACAGGAAAGCTCATTCTTGCCTGGTGGAACTTCAAAATGGTACAATCATTGGAAGGTACTTTAGCAGTTTCTTAAAAAGCTAGACATCATCTTACCACTTGACCCAATAATCACACTACTAGGTATTCACCCCGTTGATATGAAGATTATATTCACACAAAAACCTGCACATGAGTGATTGCAGCAACTTTATTCATAACTCCCAAAACCTGGATGCAAAAAAACGATGCCCGTCAATAGGTGGATAGGAAAACACACACACACACACACACACAAAACTGTGATATATTCATAAAATGAAAAAATATCTAGTAATAAAGAAATGAGTTATCAAGGCATGAAAAGATATGTGAGAATCTTAAATGTATATCCTTTTTCCATATTATAATTGTGTATTTTTATTTAAATTCAATTAACCAATAAATAGTACATCATTAGTTTCAGATGTAGTGTTCAACAATTCATCAGTTGTTATAACACCCAGTGCTCATCACGTCACATGCCCTCCTAAATGCCCATCCCATCACCCACCTCCCTTTTAGCAACCCTCAGTTTGTTTCTCACTATCAAGAGTCTCTCATGGTTTGTCCCCCTCTCTGATTTCTTCCTATTCAGTTTGCCCTGCCTTCCCTTATGATCCTCTGCACTGTTTCTCATATTCCACATATGAGTGAAACTGTATAATTGTCTTTCTACAATTGACTTATTTCACTTAGCATAATACCCTCAAGTTCCATCCATATCATTGTAAATGGTAAGTATCCATCCTTTCTGATGACTGAGTTAATAGTCAATTGTATACATATACCGCACCTTTTTTATCCATTCATCTGTCAAAGGACATCTCAGCTCTGAAGGAGAAGCCAATCTGAAAATGAATATGAATCCACCTGCTCACATTCTGGGGAAGGCAAAACTATTAAAAGAGTAAATAAATCAGAAGTTGCCAGGGATTCAGTATGGGAGAGGGAGGTGTACGGGATTGAATATGAAAAACACAGGGAATTTTTACAGTACTGAAACTCTTCCCTATGATGCTATAATAATGTTACATGAACTTGTGCATTTTCAAAGCCTGCAGAACTTTATAGAACAAAGAATGAACCTTAATGTATGCAAACTAAAAAAATATTAAGGAGGTTAGATGACTCCAGGAAGGAATGCAGACTCGACAAGAGATTCTAATTACATAACAAATGTATGAAATAGCCTCACTGAAAGGGGTGGGAAAGAAGGACACTGCCCAAGTAACAGAAAATGAGTGACGTCTGTTAGACCAAAGCAAAATAGCTGTGTGTAAGTGCTATGCTATAGTTGATAATGTTGTTCTCCACAGGAGTATGGGTTAAAATTTTTGATGCTGCTCTACATGTATACCAGAAATGAATGATTAAATAAAAGGATAGCAGATGGTGAGAGCCAGATTTCTCACTTATGACATTGGAATTTGGCAGTAAGCAAGAGGCAGAGGCTAAATGATCCAGATGTTAATGTATTAAGGTTGGAGATAGCAGTAAGAACTCATCTTTAGTTTTAAATAAATACAGATTATTACATTTAGAGACGCCTGTAGCTGTAAGTATATGCGTTAGTTGACATACACACATGTGTTTCTTTGTTCTTTCAATTGAGAAGGTCTTCTCAGGTTTAATACATATGTTAGTAGTTATCCCAGAAGTGCAGGAAAACAAAAAAAATGTGAAAGAACAAAGGCTAAAATTATTTAAAAATTTAATGATAAATATTAATTTATAGATCCACAAAGCTCAGCAAACTGAAAACAAGATAAATTCATAGTAAACAGTACCTAAGGCCATCATATCATAGTTAAACAGCTGAAAAAACAAAGAAATAATACTGAAACAATATTCAAAATAACCAGAGAAAAAGAGGAATATTGCTTATAGTGAACAATGATAAAAAAAATTATTGTGATTTCTCATTAGAAATAATAGAAGCCAGATGAGAAAGGAATGACATACTCAAAATGAAAAAAAGTCTATAAAATTCTAATACAATGAAAATACTCCACATAATGAGAGTACAATGAAAACTCTTTCCGAGAAACAAATAGCAGAAAGGCAGAAATTAAAAGGTAAAGATAATCATTAGGAATCAACTCTATGTTGTCTACCAGAGGAACTCTTCATAAATAACATCATATATACATTGATTTTTAAATTAGGTTTTTAATTTTAATTCTGTTATTATTTGCATACATTAATCTATTAGTTTTAGCTATGCAATATAGTGATTCAACAATTCTATACACTATTCAGTGCTCATCATGAGAGTCCACTCTTAAACCCCATCACTCATTTCACCTATTCCCCTCCCTCCTCCTCTCTGGTAACCTTCAGTTTGTTCTCAAATGAAAAATATTTAC
Source organism: Meles meles (assembly GCF_922984935.1). Taxonomy (NCBI): domain Eukaryota; kingdom Metazoa; phylum Chordata; class Mammalia; order Carnivora; family Mustelidae; genus Meles; species Meles meles. The sequence goes on from NC_060070.1 coordinate 18,478,979, forward strand.
CCATGCAAATGAAAACAAAAGAAAGCTTGCATGGCTACATTAATATTAGAGAAAGTATATTTCAAGACAAAGTATAAAGAGTAATTCCTTAGTGATTAAAAAGGACAGTCTCTAAGAAACACACATCCACCTAAAATATATATGCACTTAATAATAAACTTTCAAATTTCATGATGAATAAGTTAAAGCAAACAGAAATAATAAAAATTTCCACAGCCATAGTTATATTCACCAAGATGAACTAAATGCTGCTCTATAAAATGATTTTAATCAATATACAATTGAAATATTATAGAATATATTCTCTAATCCCAACAGAAATTAATTAGAAATGATTAGCAATAATAACATTATTCGGAAAGCAAATAAAACCTAAGAGATCCATGATAAAAAAAAAAGATACACAAAAGTAAAAAACATTTGTAGATGAATGACAATTAAAAAAAATCAGAATTTCTGGATATGCATCTAAAGCAGGGCCTAGAACTATAAAGACCTATATTACAGAAGAAGGAAAGAAGAGGAGAAGGAAAAAGAAGAGAGGAGTGGGGTGGAGAGGGGGAGGAGAACGGAAGGGAGGGCAGGGTAAGGCAAGGCAGGAGAGGAGAGGACCGGAGAAGAGAGGGAAGGAAAGGAAGGACAAGAGAGGAGAGAAGGGAAGAGAGCAGATAGAAGAGGGAAGTAAAGAAAAGGAAAATACATGTTTAGAATAAATTATCTCAATTTCTACCTTACAATGCAAGAAAATGTAGAGTAAAATTAAACCCCAACAATAGAATGAAGAACTAACATTTTAGGATATGACACTAAAAGCAATGGCAGCAAAAACAAAAATAATCAATGGGACTACATCAAACTATAAAATTTCTGCACAGCAAAGAAAACATCAACAAAATGAAAAGACAACATATGGAATGGGAGAATGTATTTACAAATCCTGTATCTGGTAAGGAGTTAATATCCTAAATATATAGAGAACTCACACAACTCAAGGGCAATAATAATTATAATCTGATTTAAAAATAAGCAGAGGAAATAAACTGATTAAAAAAAACCAGGAGAACTGAATCGACATCTCTCAACCAAAAACATATGGATGGCCAGCAGATATATGAAAAAGTGTTCAACGTCACTAATTCTCAAGAAAATGTAAATAAAAATCAAAATAAGATATTGCCTAACCACTGACAAGAGGTGAGGATGTGGACGAAAGGAAACCTTTGAGCACTCTTGGTGAAGATATAAATTGGTGCAGCCACTACAGAAAACAACATGGAGTTTCCTCAAATAAATTAAAAATAGGACAACTACACACACACACACACACACACACACACACACACACACACACACACATGATGGAATACTCTCAGCCATAAAAAAAGAATGAAATCTTGCCATTTGCAACAACATGAATGGAGATAGAGAGTATTATGTTAAGTTAAATAAGCCAGTCAGAGGAAGACAAGTACCATATGATTTCACTTGTGTGTGGTATGTGGAAATCAAGAAACAAAACAAATGAGCAAAGAGAAAGAGAGAGAGAGAGGCAAACCAAGAAAAAGACTCTTAACTATGGAGAACAAATCTGTTCTATGGAGAACAGATGGTTTTGGGGGGGTCGTGGGAGGATGGGTGAAAAAATGATGGGGATTAATGAGTGCATTTGCTGTGATGAGCACCAGGTGTTGTATGGAGGAGTGGAATCACTATATTGTGCACTGAAATTAATATTGCACCGTATGTTAACTAATTGGAATTTAAATAAAAACTTAAGAAGAACTAGAACTACCATATGATCTAAGAACCCCACTTCTAGGTATATACTCAAAGGAAATGAAAATAGGATATCGGACAGATATCTTTGTGTATACACACACACACACATACACACACACGCAGAGAAGTATGTTATTCAGTCATGAAAAACAAGGAAATCTTTCCAATAGTCAAACATTGAATGGTATCATTTATATGCGGATTTTTTTTTTTAAAAAGTCAAACTCATAGAAACATTGAGTTAAAAGTAGTTGTCAGGGACTGGGTGGGAGTGATGTGGGAGGAGGTGGGGACAGAGTGATCTTGCTAAAGGGTACAAACTTTCAACTACAAGATGAACAAGGCCTAAAGTCTAATGCATAAAATGGTGATTATAGTTGATAACACTGTACTGTATAGCTGAAATTTGCTAAGAAATCAGAACTTAAATGTTACCATATGTAGATAGATGCGTTAATTAGATAGGAGGAATTCTTTCACAATGTATACATTTATCAAATAATCACACTTTAAATATGTTATAATTTTATTTGTCAATTACTGCTCAATAAAGCTGAAAACAAAACAAAAGTATACTGGCACAAATGGATTAATAGAATAACACTGAGAGTTAAGAGATAAATCCATGTATCTGTGGCCAACTGAATTTTGGTAAGTGTGCCCAAACCATTCAATGGAGAAAGGACAGTCTTTTCAACAAATAGGAAAACTGGATCTCCAAATGCAAAAGAGTAAAGTTGGACACTTACCTTGCACCACATACAAAAATTAACTCAAAATGATCAAAGACCAAAAATGTAAGAGCTAAAGCTACCCAAGTCCGGGAAGAAAACAGAGATAAATTTGCATGATCTCTTATTTGGCAAGAAAATTTTAAAAATGATACCAAAAGCACAAGCAACAAAAGAAAAAAAAAGATAATTTAATCAAAACTTAAAACTGTGTGCTTCAAAGGACACCAACGAGAATGTGAAAAGACAGTCATGAAACTGTGTCCCATAGGATCAATGATGTTGAAACTAGCAGAAAATTTAAATTTGTTTTTCAGAGAACCTTATCTCCCCAATCAGCTTTTTATCTTTTCAGACCCCACTAACAAATCCACTGGCTGCCTTTGCAGAAGCCTGGATTCAAGGTAACTGACATGTTCTAGCCTATGCACAAGCAAGGCCCTGCATTCCTTACCTGAGATAAGGAGTCCAAGATCCACCAGTTTGTAACAGCTCTCAGAGCTTGTCCATAGCCCCTCCTCCCTGTCCTAAGATAACTTCCTGATGTCAGAAGCTGAATTTTGCCTCATTCTGATGTTAAGTCCCAACCCCAAAGTGAACATGAGATTCATGTTACCTATATGTTTGCTAAATGTGCATGTTCCATCTCTCCTTATGGTATATAAGTTTCCCCATCCTTTACATCAATATGTATGTAATCTCAACCCCCATGATTACAAAATCTTGTTCTCTTCCCCTTTAGGGAGAGGGACTTGAGGCTTATCCTCATATCGCCTTATCTGGCTGTCTCTTGAATAAACCCTTTTCTTGCTGCATACCTGAAGTATTAGATTTGCTTTGCTGTACATCAGGCAGATGCATTTGGGTTCAGTTACAATCACAGGATGGAAGAAAACATTTACAAATCATATATCTGAAGACATATTTACGTGTGGAATATATAAAGAATTCTCACAACTTAAGAAGAAGACAAATAACCCAATCAATCGATTGGAAAAAGAATGGAATATGTATTTTCCATGAAAGATAGATATTCAAGTGGTCAATAAGCACATGAAAAGATGGCCAGCATCATTAGTCATCAGGCACATCAAATCAAAATCACAATGAGATACCATGTCATACAAGTTAAGAGGGCTAGAATAAAAAAGTCAGATAACAAGTACTGGGGAGGATGTGGAGAAATTGGAATCCTCATACGCTACTTATGGGAACTGAAAATAGTGCAATCACTTTGGAAAACAACGCACTGGGTTTCTCAAATATTTAAAAATAGAATTATCATATGGCTCAGCAATTCCACCTCAAATGAAAACATGTTGAAAGAGGCCAATCACATGAAACTACATGCCTTGATTCTAGTCATGTGAAAATCCAGGATAGGGAAATCTACACAGAGAGAAAGTGCAATAGTGATTTCTCAGGGGTAAGAGAGGAGCATGAGGGCACAGGGGGGTGACACATAGGTGTATAAGGTTTCTTTTTGAAGGGATGGAAATGTTCTAAAACCGCCTGTGGTGGTGTTGCAGATATCTGTGAATATCCTATCAACCACTGAATTATATAATTTCAATAAGTGAATTGTATGGTTTGTAAACTGTATTTCAATAAAGCAGATAAAATTATTTTTAGGTGCACTTGCTACATGAATCAGTAATCCCACTCTTAGGTATTCACACAAGAGAATAGATCAAATATGCTGATAAAAGTATGATACATTGAAATATAATATCAGAATAACAACTTTAACAAGGTCCCCAAACTAGAAATTAACAAACTGTCCATGAACAGGGAAAGAGAGGTGAAACATTTATATATTCTTATAAAGAATATGCAAATTAAGAAATGGACTACAGATACAACTATGGATGCAATGAGGGTAAATTTTGAAAACATGTTGAGTGAAAGAAGTACATGTATTACTGTGCTGATGCAGTTCTAAAATGGCAAATCTAATCTCTACTGATAAAAATCAATGTCAGTGGTTTCCTGAGATTTGCTGTAAGGGGGAGGATTCCCTACAAAGGGGCATGAGAGAAGCGTTTTCTGTTTTTGTTTTGTTTTTGTTTTGTTTTTTGAGAGAGAGAGAGAGATAGTAAGTGTGAAAGGGAGAGACAGAGGGAGAGGGAGAGAACCCTAGCCGATTCCACGCTCAGCAGCCATACTGGGTTCAGTCTCATGACCCTGAGATCATGACCCGAGCAGAAATCAAGAGTCAGAGGCTTAACAGACTGAGCCACCCAGATGCCCCTAGAGAAAATCTTCCAATGTGATGCAGATGTTCCATATCTTGAAATAGGTAGAAATTACAGTGATGTATACATTTGTAAAAACCTATCAGCTACACAATTAAAATGTTTACATTTACTGTATATATAAATTATACTTCAATAAAGGTGATTAAAGTGTCTGTTTTTTTTGGAATCAAACCTTCCTTCAAGGGCACCTGGGTGGCTGGGTCCTCAAGTGTCTGCCTTCCGCTCAGGTCATGATCCTGGAGCCATGGGATCGATCCCTACACTGGGCTTCCTGCTCGGCAGGAAGCCTACTTTTCCTTCTCCCACTCCCCTGCTTGTGTCCCCTCTCTCATTGTGTCTCTCTGTCACAAAAGTAAATAAAATCTTAAAAAAAAAATCTTCCTTCAGTGATAGTATATCTATATTCACATTTCTTATGTTCTTTAATAATGTTTTTTAGTCCAATAGCTTTTTAGAACTTTATTAGTATTTTATAATCTTGATTAGTATTGTCAATGAGGTATTAATTTTCCCTTCCTATTTCTAACTGATTATTGCAAATATGGAGAAAGCTATTGATTTTTATACATTAATCTGCCATACAGCCAATTTTCTAAATGGATTTTATTCATTTTCATAAGGTTTTAATAAACTATTATTCATTTTCTAGTAATGAGTTATATCATCTACAATTGAAGGAAAATTTTGTATTTTTCTCTATTTGTCTTGAATTTATTCTATTCTTACCTCTTCATACTACTTAAATCTTCAGAAAGCGTTCATTGATTTTGCTGACCATGACCTGTATTTTCCTGATTATTATATGAATTTCAATCTCAAAATGGTATTTGCTGTTGAGTATTGGTAGTCTTTATATCCTTTATACAATTTCCTTCTATTTTACTTAATACTTTTTATGAGTAATAGCTGCAGAATCGTATCCTACTCTTTTTGATCATTTGTTGATTTAGATGATTTTTCTCCATTAATATTGATGTAATTTTTCATTCAATTAATAAATACTTATTGAGCCCCTATTGTGTTCCAGATGCATTTCTAGGTTCTAAGGGTACAACAGTAAAATAAAGTAATGGAATAGAAATTTACAAATGTATAAGCACAGGGAATATAAAAGATAATCCGTGGTTACGTAGATATAATACATATGTATATCTAGATGTATGCATATGTATGTACATATGTGTGTATATATATGGAATTAAAAGGGATGTAATAGGAAATGCTGAATGAATATTATACATTTGTTTGTTACTGGCATAAAAATGGTAAAATGGCCTTTTTGTGAACTTCATGCCTAATCAGTATTCAAAGCAGGCAGAGAAACTTACTATGGCAAAGACTTCAAGTTAAGAAGAGGACTACATACATATTTAATGAACTGAAAAATGTTAAATGTGATTAGATTATACTGTGTGAGGGAAACATGGTTAAAGTTGTGGGCAGGGTGACTGGGAGGGGCCAGATCACACAATGCTCTCTAGGTTAGAGTAACATATAATAAATCATGTTAATATCCTGAACACTATTGAACCACCCTTACATTCCTGTAATAAACTTTGTTTTTGCTCTGGTGAATTATTCATTTAATACTCTCCTGGATCCATCAACTAATATTTATTTATACATTTTTATCCATATTAATAAATGATATTGATTTATAGAGCAATACTGATTTTTTTTGCTACCTTTGTCAGTTCTTGGGATTAAAGTGTGTGGCTTAAAATGAATTGGTGAGAATTTCATCTTTTTCATGGTTGCACAGGTTAAATATGCTTTTCCAAAAGATAGTTTTCAATATGAAATTTCTCAGGACTTACTAACAGATCAGTGCCTTTTAAACTTATAGAATAAAATTAACCTTTAGAATCTCTTCTCCCATAATTTGTCTTCTCAATTATTTTATTTTTTTTTCCTGAGGATGGTTAATATTTTGTTAGGAAATGATTCAGTATGTATAGGTCTTCTTTTCTTTCTTTTTTTTTTTTCAGAAAAGAATTGTACCTGATAACTTTATTTTTTTAAATATTTTTATTTATTTATTTGACAGAGAGAGAGAGATCACAAGTAGGCAGAGAGACGGGCAGAGAGAGAGGGAAAGCAGGCTCCCCACCGAGCAGAGAGCCTGATGTGGGGCCTGATCCCAGGGCCCTGAGATCATGACCTGTGCTGAAGGCAGAGTCTTAACCCACTGAGACACCCAGGCATCCCCCTGATAACTTTAATCTCTTCCAGGACTATGACCACATTTACTTTCTCATTCTTAGTTTTGACATCTTTATCTCTATCTCCTAAATGCCTTCTTATTTCATTTTTCTAAAAAAAATTAATTTTTTAGAAAGACTACCAGAAATAATTCTCTTACTGACATGTTGGACTCTTAAAATTTCAGGTATTGTATTTTTAAATTCTTTTTACTGTGTTCTGTTTTTAAGTTAATTCATTTTGGCCTTCTTTTTTTTTCTCAAGATTTTATTTATTTATTTGAGAGAGAATTTATTTCTCTATTTATTCCTCTATTTATTATATATATAGAGAGAGAATGAGTGGGGGAAGAGAGGGAGAGAGAGAGAATATCCAAGCAGACTCCTGCTGAGTGCAGAACCCAACATGGGGCTCAATCTCATGATCCATGAGATCAGGACCTGAGCCAAAACAGAAAGTCATTGTTTGTTGCCATTTTAAGCTTACAAGCACCTTATGCTTAAAAATTGTAAAAACGTCTACTTTTTGAACTATATGCAGAAGTTCTTGACCTCACTGATTTCTATTTGTGGGTACAAAGGTCTGTATTAAATTGGGCCAAAATACTTGATTACTAAATTGTGACATTGTATTTTAATACATGTTAATTCAGATGATGATTCAGTATCTAATAAAACAATGCAATCCTGAGTGTTATCATATAATAGGAAGGATGAAAATAGTGTAACAAATATGTTGAAATGAAAAGAAGAATCTAAGAAATGTAGAGAAAATGGAAACTATATTTTAAATGCTAGTTTGACTACCATAAGACCTGAATTCTCTTCTAGAAGACATTTGAAATTTTATATTTTTAAGAATAGTTACTAACTTATCTGATACATATTGAAGTAGAAGTGTATTAAGAGTAGGGACTACAAGGAAATGATTAAACAGTTCAGACTAAGTCCTACTTTAACTGTCATTCTTGACAAATTCACAAAAAATTTAGACGTTTAATACTCATAATGGATAAAATTACTTAATTATTTTATTATAGTACTTTTAAGAACTAAAATTACTAGAAAAAGAGCTCCAAACAATTTTGAAGGGAAAAAACCCAGCATTCAGGCAAACCAGCAACAATAAAGTGAGTTCATCAGATAATAATAAATATAGAATGAATTAGAATAAATTTACTGGAAATAATAAGTATAATATCACATTAATGGATGCTTATTCACAGTATGGCAGGTAATAGACACTCTAAGTCATTTAATCCTCAAACAACCTTACACAATTGTTATTTAAACCTCCATTTAACAAAAAGAAAGATGGAGCTCAGAAATATTTTGCCAAGGTTGATTTTTTTTTCCGTCAGCCTAGGCCCTCCCTTATTGTGCCAGTTAAAGTCAAAACACTAAGTTAAAACTTTATAGAGAGGGCAATGTTTTGAGCTTTTTGTAATAGAAATTAACTCAAGGAAGTAAAAGAGTTTATCTTTTTTTTTTTTTTAAAGATTTTATTTATTTGAGACACAGAGAGCAGGGGTGGAGCAGAGAGAGCGGGAAAGACTCTCAGGTAGACTCTGCAATCAACCCAGAGCCCAGTCCAGGCTCAATCTCACCTGAGCCACCCAGGTGCCCTAAGAGGGACTTTATCTTAATTATTGAAATTTACCCCATGAAATCCAATGGCAAGAACAATAATAATATCAGCTCACATTTATCAAGTGCTTATTACATGCCAAAATCTACTCTAAACACAGTACACATATTAGGTCATTTAATCTTTGCAAAAACCTCACTGTGTTAATACTGGGGTAATAGACTATAAGTATCACAGTAATTGCATTACTATAGATTGTTGTACTATTACTATCATTTCCTTTTTACACATGAGGAAACTGAGGTATTTAAAAGTATAATTTTCTCACCTGTTGTAACAAGGATAGTGGTACCTGATGAGGTAAGAAAAGCTGGTGGTCTGGTGCAGAATTTTACTACCTTTTGAAGAGTGGAGTTAAATAGTGGAACTAAAAACTCCATCAGTATTTTCTTCTCAGATCTCCTCTTTTTTTTTTTTTTCAATATTTTATTTATTTGACAGACAGAGATCACAAGTAGGCAGAGAGGCAGACAGAGAGAGAGGAGGAAGCAGGCTCCCTGCGGAGCAGAGAGCCCGATGCGGGGCTCGATCCCAGGACCCTGGGATCATGACCTGAGCCGAAGGCAGAGGCTTTAACCGACTGAGCCACCTAGGCACCCCTCAGCTTTCCTCTTTTGTGCACATATTCTAGTCTGTCTCTGAGTCTGGCTTTCTCTAGTTCTTGGGTCAAAAGAAAATGAACTATTGCTTCCAAGTTTACATGTCCTAGGTTGATTACACACAGCATTCAGAGTCATTTCTGAATCTTGCTTTTCTAACAACTTGTAAAGAGAACATCTACTTGGCTCAGCTTGAGTAATTGGCCCACTCTGGTCCAGTAAGTTATGAGCAGAAAGAAGAGATCACCTGTTACAATTATTTCCTGGGGTCCTTCCACTATATATAAAGAGGAGAAAAAATTCCTCCCTGAAAAGAGTAGCTTAAATAGACAAAGGAAAAACTACCACTGAGGAAAAAGTAAGAATCAGGAAAAACTAAGAATGGGCCATTAGTTATGACACAGCATGATCATTATTTCATTTCGTGTCAGTTTCTCTTTCTAAACAGCCTGTTTCTTCAAATCCTAAGCTGTGTCTTTTTGAGCTTTGTATTTCCACATTTGCGGGTCTTGTCTGATATAAGAAGCTGTCTAAAAATATTTTGGAAGTGAACTGAATGACGTACTAAACTATTCTTCCCATGACATATGTATAATTTGTCAAGTATTCTTTCAAGGAGTGAATTTGAGAGAGAAAATGACTCCAGATTTCGAAATAATTATTTTCTAATTATCTCTATAAGTGCATTAAGTGCCTATTTGCTTAACCACCTTAATTGGGAGTCAGAATAAAGAAATAATAGGAAGTAATGTGTTCACAAAAAATAGACATTAAGAAAGCCAGAACCCCTGAATTAATATGGTGCAAACCTCATTCTGTACATTGAGGGGTCAAGAGCACAAAGAAAAATTCAATGATCTCCCACAGGTCAGTAGGGCACTAAGGGGCCAGAGAGAGTCCAACATCTAGCCATTCGTTAGAAGGCCTCAGAAGGAAATAGAAATTGTTTGGCTTAATATAGATAAATAACAGAGGTTCACCCAAAAGCTGTAATTAAAAACATTTATTACATTAAATAAGCAGAGATAATTTGGAATGGAAGGAAAAAAGTGCATGAGCTCTAAGGACAAAAGAAAAGGCATTTTTAAAGAAATTTGGGTCTACAGAGAGCTACATCCCTCAGTTTTCTACTCTCCCTGCCAAACCGTGGTTCTCCACCTTATTTTGGATCACAAGTAGTTTTTTGGTTTTGATGAAGGTTGTTCCTGAAAATAAAAATATAAGCATAAGGACTAAATTTTACATACAGTTTTAGGGGGTCCAAACTCATCCTTGTGTTCTCTCTTGGTAACAGCACCCCAACATAAGAGGACCTGCTGGATTAGAGTCTGCCAGTCTCCAGGGGGTCCTGTACAAAAGCATCAGCCAACGGTGAGAAGGGAGACTTGGTTAAACCATTGTTAATAATTAATGTTTTATAGTCATTTTTCCAATTCTTTTCTATTTGATAACTGGCTAACGCGTATATACAGAGTAGGAAATTTGACAGGATACACAGATCTTAAATAGAATTATCTGATTAGCTAACTATCAGAGAAGTCAGAGGGAGCTTAAGGATACAGTCAAGGACCAAGGACTTGCTATGGTTAGCGATTTTTACCATTTTTTATCCATGTCATCTCTGAACACAGCATCATCTTAAATGGATAGCAGTAGGTGCATTCCTTAGCCAAGAAAGAAATTTTGACCTAAACCATTTTAAAATTTAAAATTTAAAAATAATATTTAAAAGCTATGGTATAATTACTCAAATAGTATATGAGTTTTTGTGTTTATGTAATGTGTGCATGTGTGTGTATGTGTGTGTGTATGTGAGAGAGAGAGAGAGAGAAAGACAGAGACAGAAGAAAATGGGGAGAAACAAAGATACAAAGTTGCAGCTACAAGTCTAAGCAGAGAAGTAAATAACTGAAAATTATATTAATTTTGTGTATGAGCTAATTTATTTAAAAGACTCCTTGGAATCTCAGGTGTTAAGAAGATTGTTAGGAATATTAAAATTTAAAGAATTGGTGATGACCTTTGATACAATTATCAATTATTTCTGGATACGTAATTTTCACTTAAGAGAATCACTGAAATAATAATTGTAGGTTATGTTAGTATTTAATCCCCTGAAAAGACTTCCTTTAGGAGATGTGTCAGAATCTCTAAGAACTGATTTGTGGAAAGCCACTTGCCATTTTGTCCCTGTTAAAAGTGCCCAATTCTTTTGTCAATCTGTGATTTCATATGGGAATGATGGGACCACTCAGCTCATTATATATGTGTTATTGAAATAAAGGGCAACGAATGAGTTCAAATAACTTAAATATATATTGTGAATTTTTTGAAAATCATGAATTTTATTTTCAGCATAAATGAGTTTTGGTTAACTGTGTTTCACTATAGTGGAATAAATCCTATGCTCCTCATATTTTCTTATAATGCCATCGAGTAGTATTCTGATCATTTTGGTATGAAGCAATTCTTTTTATTGTTGTACTCAAAAGTAATAACCTACTGATTCATATTTTCTAATTATCCAAATATACTATGAAAGATTTTTAATGTATCACACTATAAATTTTATGATGATCCAGTAAGAAAGGACTATATTAAAGCATATACAATACATAAATCCTTAACACAGAATTCATACTTCTTTTATATACACAACTCACCAAGACAGTGTACAATAAAAAGAATTAACTTAATTATAATTATATGTAGCTATTCCAATGATGAGATCCATTAATTATTTTGTGAGGTATATATGCAAATAGGCAATATTAACTATGAGAGTTTGTTGCCTGTATGCATGCCTTCCTGTTTCTAGTCCATGCAATATCTTGCTGCAAAATACGCTTCTTGAGTCATTTCTAATCTGCCTTGCTTCCCTGTTCAACTAACCATGATGATTTCTACTTGTCTACTGCATCAAATTCGAATGGTGTGTATGTAGTTTGCATAATTCTTCATATCTGGACTTGCTCTGTCTTTTCAATCCTATTTTTCCCCAGTAAGTAGTAATCATCTTTGCCCCAGTTTAGGCCAAATCTATTACTCACTCAGCCACACATCACGACTAAATGAATTATCCTATCATTCACCTATATGTTCAACATTTTTTCTCTCAAAAAATATTTGTTCAGTCTGTATTTACTATGCCAAATGTCAAAGAGGATTGAAAAAAATCATCAAAACTTTATTACAATAATATATATAATATATATCAATATAAGAATGAATATCATTTATTAAGCACTAGTTAGGTGATAGACACTGTTCTATGTGCTTTTCATGTGTCTTCTCATCTACTTCTCAACATAATCCTTTAACGTAGGCGTTATTATGACCCACATTTCACAGAGGAAGAACTGAATCTCGGGAAAGTGAAGTAGTTTCCCCAAGGTCAGACCTTGGAGGTGATAGAGCTGGAATTAGGACCCAGGCATTTGGGTTCTTGGCATAAAAAAGTTACATCTAATCCAAACTTCCCAATCGTTCTGTGAGATAGAGTACATGTTACCTATCTATTTATAGAGTAGAAGAAAAAAAACTAAGGAATTAAATGGCTTGTTCAGCATTTATTTGGTGGTAATCCAGAATTAAAATGCAGCTTTTAGCTTTTCATTAATTCTTTTTTTACTTATACCGCATTCTATGAAGTAAGTGTTAAACTATACCAAGCATGGCTTTACCTTTGGTTGGGGCTTGCTAGAGAGAAGTATTACAGAAAATGACCCCTTGCACTACATTTTGAATGGATGGTATTTCTTACATAAGAAATGAAGGAAGGAAGAATAAAAATAAATAGATGGGAATTTCCTGGAGGTTATTTGAACAATGACAAGTCTTCTGTTCGAGGGAAGCACAGGCTAAGTGCAGGATGGTTTCCTTATCTATAAGCTGGAACCAGATTATGGGGTGCTTTAAAACTTGGACTTCATTAACTTATAGGAAGATAAGCAGTAAATGCTGTTTAGCCCAGAATCTGGGATTTAGGATGACTTATCTGAGAAGGATGTATGGGAGGCAGCAAAGCAGTGGTGTATAATCACCAGTGGGAGCTGTCAAATCAGGTTCACCTAGAGAGCATGTATGGAACCACTAGCTTCTGAACATCTGACTGGCTGGGTTTGACATGGTCCTTGGGACCTGTGCCATTTTTACGAATGGCTATTTTTTGTCTTGGATTAGGAGATAGAAAAATAGAGTAGAAATGTGGACATTACATTAGGTTAGGCAGGATATAGCACTATGGAATGCAAGAAGGAAAGAAAAATTTGAGCTTGGATATTTTCAGAAAAAGAGTGGGAGTGGCAAATGCGCCCTGTAAAAGATTTTGTATATGTTTGTGAGAAATTAAAGGCATTTCTGAGGCACTGAGGCTGTGAGACTTTGAAGTTATGTAATTTGAAGAATTCATACAAGCATGGATCAAGATAAGAAGCAAGAAATGGGGGAGCCTGGGTGGCTCAGTAGGTTAAGCCTCTGCCTTCGGCTCAGGTCATGGTCTTAGGGTCCTGGGATCGAGCCCCACATCAGGCTCTCTGCTCAGCAGGGAGCCTGCTTCCCCCTCTCACTCTCTCTCTGCCTGCCTCTCTGCCTACTTGTGATCTCTCTCTGTGTCAAATAAATAAAATTTTAAAAAAAAGAAGCAAGAAATGAAGGGAGGTTCTGAAGAGATTAAACATTTCACTTTGATCATGGAGAAGAGTTTGTCATGAGTGCCTCGCTGCTTATAGTCCCTTCTAAAGCAGGGTCTCGTCTGACCTCCAGCTTCAAAAGAAGTGAGCCCAGGTGGCCTTTTTTTCACCAGCTGACACCATCTTCTGTTCACAGCTTTTAAGATCAGAGCTGGTATCAGAGTCAACCTGCCTAAGTCCTATGAGAATGTGTCTAGCATCTCTGTCTACAGTGTTGAGGATTATACAGAACTTTGAGGCTTTAGCTCATCAATAAGAGAATTCATGTTTCATATTCTGATATCTAGCTATTCATATATTCCTTTATATAACTATATATCATCTAATCCAGATGTCACCTGTCACCTCATTCTCATCTTTGAGCTCCTAAAGGAGAAAAACAGACTCATATATTCTTGAACAATATAGTGTTTATGAAATACTTCATAAAGGAAACAGAGGAGAGTGTACAAATTCCATGCCATACAGCAATCAATTTAATAAAAACCCCACTAGATACAGAGCAGTAGGGTATGGTTGTGTAGAGAGTACATACACAAAGCCTTTCCACTCAGGTGCTGAATGGTAATAAAAATCTAGGTCATGTGCCACTCATCAAAACAAGTCCTGGTGAGAGACTGCATCAGTCAAGTCCAGGAAATGAGTCTTTTTACACCATTATCTTCAGAGACCAGCTCTGTTGATAATCATCTTCTTGAAAGCGGACTCTTTAGTCATTCATGCAAGAGTGTCATAAAGTTTAGCAGCCAGGCCTAATTAAATATTTTGTTGAATCAACCAAATCAACTAAAAGGTCATCTCTTCCTTTCTCTGTCCATCCCTTCTCCACTCAGCATTTAATCTTGTTCCCTCATTCTTCTAGCTCCAGTAATTGTAGAGAGATCCCTTTATTACCAGAAAATTTAGCCTAAAGCAGAAGAGGAACAAATTCCCTCTTTACCTGGGATCCCCTGACAGTGCCTCCTATCAGCTGATAGCAGAAGGAAGACAAAAAGCAAGAGAACCCAGGTGAAGTGACCCTTAGGTTCAAGCTTTCTGGGGACCAGAGCAGGGTGGAGAAGTGTGGAAAGTGGATCGGAGTATGGAAAGGACCACCAAAATCCTTTTCCAGCCAACACTGGACGTCTGAAGAATACATCAGCCATCTTTTCTAAGTTTAGTTATCTTCAAGTGTGAAAGGATGGTTTTCATACACACTTTTTCTGTAACTCAGGTTTCCAGAAGTATTTATTTAAGGCTCATGCTTAATTTGTGTTTGTTCATCTTATCCTCACTTACCTAACCAACAGTTTTAAATCAAGGAAAATATTGATCCCAACTATTTAATTGAATTTTGAAAATTCAAAAACATGGACTATAGTTGATTTAAGAAACTAAAAAGTTAATATTTTAAAGACCCATTAATGTATAAGAAGCAACTTTTTTCTAGAAGTCTTTTTTTTTAACATAACATGATACAAAATCCCCCAAAGAATATTTTGTTGTTATCCAAAAGAGAAGGGTGTCCAACGTGGCAGCCGATCATTTCCAGATTCAATTCATTTAGTGACTTTACAGAAGAACCATGCATCAGACAGCAAACATCCATTGGTGATGCCCAAGGATGCTCACTGTTTAGCCTAGTCAGCCATTCTGAACAGATTGAAAAGGCTTGATCTCATACGACAGGGGGTCAAGTAACAGAAAAAATCTCAAGCTTCAATTTAGTGTAGACAAGAATTCTTATACTTGGCAATTGAAAATGTTTTCCAACTTCATCAAGATGAGAAGTCAAGTAACTTCTACTTGTTGACACTGTTAAGTAAGAAATGTATTGTCAGTAAAGAAGGAAAGTAAAGTTTATTGAAAAGTAAAAATATACAAATAAGAAATTCCCAAATCAAAATTCTATATACTATAACTAGAATATATTAGTATAATAAATAAGACAGAAAGTAGAGTGTTGGTGAAAAGCACAGGGTTCAGAGAAAGGTGGTAAAGGAAAGCAAACAAAATTCAAGAAGAAATTTCAAAGAGGGTGTCCTCTAATCTGTTTTTAATTTAGGCTTGTCTGTCACAAGAGAATATTTCATGATTGTTAAACAAATATGTTCACTAAACCTGGGAGTGGGTCAATGAACTGATTATATGATGGATATGTCATCTTTTTATAAAGACAATTTGTAACTAGCACAATATTATCATTCAAGTCTTGGGTTGAATGGAGGTGAAGTTAAATAAGCTAAAATTAAGTTAAATAAATGGAAATTAGAAGATTACTTTGTACCTCAAATAGACAAATACAGAAGGATTCCATACGAAGTTATACTGAATGCTGCCAACACACAATTAACTATATGGCTCCAGATAGATCTTTATAACTTTCTCTCTTAACAGTCACTTTGGCTCACTGTGGTACATATTCCACCTAAAAATAAATAAATAAATAGGAGAAATTTATACTGGGATACTGGTCAAATGGGTAAATAAATGGAAATATTGTAACAATTTTTACCAAGATTAATCTGAAAATAAACAAGACTAATGGAAATCTCTAATATGGAAGATCAGGCAAGTGCATAAATAGAACTTGTAGAGGATGGTCTTAAACTTGTAAGAGGAGGTAGTCAACCATTATCAGAATCATATTTCAAGGGGTAGAATAAAACTTGATTCTAGTGACTGCCTTTTACTGGGGTGACTCAGCCTTTAATTTGGCAGTCTTCCTGGGGTCTCATTCTATTGCAATGTCTGTACAAGGGAATAAAAAGGATTTGGTGGACTCTTTTCACTGATGCAGAGGGTAAGCATCCTTTCTTCTGAGTTTGTCTTCTAAAACAGCACCTGGTACTTTCAGCAAGGTGAAAGGGCCACTTTCTGCACCCCAGATTTCCAGCATATAATTTCTCTCATATGTTTCTTCATATAAAGCATCTGATTGTTGAAAATCTCATCCATATGTCTATGTTTTATTAAAAAAAAAAAAAAAATCCCAGCCAGGACACGAGGATCCTTTAAAACTTCTGAGTTTAGTCAATACTTACGGAAAGTAAATTTTGTGTTCCATTTGATATATTGAAGACCACACTGAGAATGAAATCTCAAATACCTCCAAGTGTAGGAAAAATACCCTAGTTACACCCAATGACTTCTGCATTATCCCTTAAGAAAATAAGGACCAGGGCGCCTGGGTGGCTCAGTGGATTAAGAAAATAAGGACCAAAATAGAGTAACCTAATATTTACCTTGACCTCTAAATTTACCCAAGATTCTAGCATTTTTTACATGTCATAAAGCCCTGTTAATGTGTTAGAAAATAATAATCTGAGGCTATGTTTCATGTCTTTGGAATATTGGCAGTGAATCAACCGTGTATCAATTTTTTGCATTTTGAAGGCCAGTTGGGTAGACAGAAATGGAGAAGAAAACTTACCAAGTAGTCAATATTTAGAGAATTCATACAGACAAAATGGTGCTCACCCATTAGAAAAATGTAACTGCATTTAAATAAAACATTACATCAAAGAGATTGAATTGACTACAGGTATATGCATTAATATGATGAATCTGGAAAAACAATACTGACAGACATAAATCTCAGAAGAATAAGTATATTAAGATTATGTTGATACAAAATGGATATGAAAAAAAGGCAACACTGAGTAATATATTATTTAAGAATCCAAGCCTCAGTGGTAATGCCATAGAACAGTCACGGTCAGCAGACTACAAACCTCAGACCAAATCCTGCCTTCTACTTGCTTTTGTAAATAAAGCTTTTTTCAAAACACAGACACATCCATTTGCTTTGTATTGTCTCTGATTGCTTTCACACTACAATAGCTGAGTTGAGTAAAGACCAAATGGCCTGAAATGGCTAAACTATTTACTATCTGGCCCTCGGTAGTTTTTACATTTTATGGAATTTGATAATTTTTTTTTTTATAATTAACATGAAAGAATACAGTCCAATAATTGCCAAGCCCATCTTGAACAAGAAAAATAGTGGTACAATTTGCTTTACCAGACTTCAGACATTATTACAAAACTCAATTGAATTAGACAAGGTATTATGAGCTAGGTATAGAAAAACAGATCAAAGGAAGATACTATGGAACCTAGAAATAGACTATCCTGATAAGCCAAATTTATTTATACCTTAGCTAATATTGCAGATCAATAAAAAAATAAGAGACTTTTTAATGATTGTAAGATAAAACTTTTATGTGAAAAAATGAATAGGAACACCTACCTACACACATGGCAGATAGAAATCCATTCCATATGGATTGGATTCATAAATATTAAAAAATTATAAGACATTTAGAAGAAAATACATGAAACTACCCTTGTGTATAGAAGCATTTCTTAAGCAAGAAACAAAATTTGCAAACCACAAAGGACAAGATGAATACGTATGACTGTATTAAAATTAAAAGTTTCAGCTCATCAAAATATATCACCTAGCAAATGAAAATAATAAATCACAAATGGGAAGAAATTATTTGTGTTGCTATTAAAATAAAGCTTTTAGAGAATATCCCCCATGCATAAAATAGGAGAAAACACATCCAAGCAAAATGAGCAACAAAATTTAAGACACTGCATAGGATTTTTTTTTTAATTCAATAAACAGAATAAATCAATTTTATGCTATTTTATACCTTCCCTTCCTTCTGTGTCTACACTTAAATTCTTTGGGTATAATTTTTACATTCTGGTGAGTGTAAAAGGACTAATTGTCATTGGGTACTTGTTTTTCTACAAGGAACAATCGCCAGATCTATTCCTCATACCTCGTAGATACCAGAAGTAAATGGATTTATATTACATGCTTTGTAAATCTCATTCCCAACTATGCCGGAAACAAGCCCACAGACTTTTGTGGAGAAATAAACAATTACTGGAGCACCATAGGTTGCAGACTATTGGTCACAGAAACAATGGAATGTGGAAGGGAGAAAAGGAGCACATTTCAAATAAAGTGTATACATGTGAGTTGATATGTGTGCTCACTTTTATTTTCTTGAATATTTATTCTGTGAGAACAAACAGCCATATAAATGCTTCTTTGGGCAGCATGCTGTGTCCTAACTGTATTAAAGTCTGATCTACAGAGGAACTAACCAGTGTCCAGATGCACCGATTTTGCTCCCTGCAGGGGCAATGAGTCCAGCAGAGCTGTTTTAGAGCAACATGCTGGGTTTTTTCATTAGAACAGGACATGCCCACTGAAACTAGGTGATGGGGACAAGAACCGAGAAATGGTGAGCACGGGAACCTGTGGATCAGACAAGGGCTAAACTGGAGAGATTTAACTACTGCAAAAGAGGTGTGGAAGAAAGAGATAGTCCGGTGAAGGAAGGGCACAAATAAGGACAGAAAAGGCGACAGAAACAAAATAGAGGCAGAGAGTCCATACAATCACACAATTAAGGAAGACTAAAGAAAAAATTGCCTTCTTTTTATTATAGCTCATTAGGCTGTATCTGTTTCCAACCACATGATTCCATTTCCCCAGAATTTTAATTTCAAAAAGCAGCAGACTATTTTTTTCTGCTTCTCCTTTAACTGCATTTTGAAACTTTTCCAAAAGCAGTATAAGATTTATACTTACACTGTATAAGTATAAGCAATATAAAATTTATATTGATATTTTTGTAAAGTATCTTTTCTGTCAATTATCTCACTTCCTTTAAGGCAGCCCCATGTTCTCTCTTCTCCCTAAAGCCAATCTTACTGTCATACTTTATTTTTTCTCTAATTTCATATTCCAAATACAGATACCATTTAACAAGATATACTTCAGATGGTGGAGCAACGAACTGAGTTCTCTGATATATTTTTTCTTTGGTAGATATCTATTTATCAATAGAGATATTTTTTAGTAAGCATTGTTATATATCCTCAGAAATAATTTTTTAAGTGATTTCCTTGTCCTCCCTTTGCAGTATTTGTATGCTGTGTTTTGTTTCAGTCAGGGGTCTTGGTTGCAAGCAACAGTCATCAACGGAGCGATTGAAGCAGAAAATAAGAGGTTGAAATTGTATTTCAAGGTTCACAAACTTGAAAGGAAGGCTAGAGACCGAGGCTTGCACAATGAGTAGGGACCAAGGAGGTTGGTCAGAAGAGAACTTATCCAAAGTTATGCCCAGGAACATTCCATTTCACATCATTTTGATAACACCAGCGTCAGACACTTCACCACATCCACCGTTTCCACCATTAGGCCTTCACCATGACTATCATCACCTCCATGGATAAGGTTTCAAATGGCCTTCTGTGTTTGGCTCATTGTCTTAAGGTTCAAAGGCTCAAGCAGGAGCACAGAAATTTCCATTTCAGTGACTGTGTCCTATCTTGCAGGAGCTATCTAAGAGAAAAGATGCAGTGTCTTGGGGTTCCAACAATAAGAATTTCTGCCTCTGACGACACCTTGAATGATGATGGATGCCCTTAAATTCAGAATGGTATTTGGATGTGAAAAAAGTAACAATTGTCCATATATCACCATTAAAGTCACTTTTCTCTTCACTTGTGTTATTAAATTTTCTATAGTTTATTATACTTTATACACCTATGACCTCTTCTCTGATGTTCAAATCATGAATTTTCTAACACACCACATACCAGAAATCATCTCCCTTTTTTGCAGCTAATAATCTTATCAGTCTTCTGAATTGCCATCCTATGAGATAAAAATTATACATGTTTTGACCTACTTGGTTTGAAAAATAATTATTAGAATGTATAAGATGAGTACATATACAAAAAAGTCATATTGAAATTCTATCCTCTAAGTAAGAGAAAATAAAATAGACACAGCTGTCCCTTGTTAGAAGGAAGGTATCTTTAAGAGAAAACCTGAAATTTTTGATACCATATTCCAGGAAACCCACATTCCAGGAAAAGTAGATCCTGAATTAAAGGATGGAAAAAGTTAGCAGAGATTCCTGTGGTCATGGAGGCTGAGTTGCCATGTATCTTGTCTTTATAATTCCTTCTCAGGACTACCAGGTTACATAGATTAGGGATCATGAATTTTATTCTTCTCTACTGCACATCCTATGACAAGAACACAATACACAAATGAATAAATGTGAATTTAGATTTTCAGTTCAATTTTGGCTATTTCATCATTATTATTTGATGGAGGGTTCCACCCCCTTTTGTTCTTATATTATAAGGGGTTTCTTTTAAGTTGTGATGAGAAATTTCATCTAATTAAATACCACACAATGAAACTTTGTAAAATTGAGAATGTTACGAAGGCCATGAGCTCCTTAAACTGGATTTATATTCTTGTTGTTAAATGATTTAAGAGAATTTATGCTCAGGGTGAAAAATAAAATAGGAAATTGCAAAATTACATATAATTAGAAGTATGTTGGGGCACCCAGCTGGCTCAATCAGTTGAATATGTGACTTGTGATCTCTGGGTTGTATGTTTGAGCCTCACAATGGGTAAAGAGATTGCTTAAAAATAAAATCTTTTTTTTTTTTTTAAGAGAGAGAGCAAGTAAGCAGGGGAGGATGGGGTGGCATAGAGAGTGAAGGAGAATCTTAAGCAGACTCCATGCTGAGCATGGAGCCAGAAATGGGGTTCAATTTGATGACCCTAAGATCATGGCCTGAGCTGAAATCAAGTCAAATGTTTAACCAACTAACCCACCCAGGTACCTCCAAAATAAAAATCTTTTTTAAAAAAGTGTGTTTCTTATTAAAGTTCCAGTAAGTTATTTTGTGGAGATTGACAAGATAACTCTAGATTTTATATGGAACTGCATAAGTCACAGTGCAGCCAACATAACATGAAGGGGTGAGAGGAGGGGAAGGTGTTCAGTTGTTTACTTTGGAAATGAGTGAAGTCTATAAGATTACAGGCAAAAAGAACTATTCATAAGACTGAACTCTAGTTGATAAAGTTGTTTGCCATGAGGATATAGGTTAATTATACTAATATAGCTATCATGCATATTCAAATTGAATAAAAAAGGAAATGTATGGTGGATGATGGTAACAAGATTTCTCACTGTTGAAGTGGGAAGTTGCAGATAAGAAAGGGGAGGAAACGAGAATGATCCATGTTATAATGAATTAAAGTTGGAGACATCTGTCAGAATTCATGGTTGCCCTAACTTAGATTCAGATGCTTACACATGGACATATTTATAGGTACATATATGTACACAAATTAAGATCTACACATATATTTCTTTGTCCTGTCTACTAAGAGGTTTTAGACACAGAACAATTCCAGTGACAAGGAACACTTAACTCTGAAACTATTTTTGATCCCATTGTCCAGTAAAAAGATTAAAGAATCCTTGAAGAAATAACTGATTCTAGGACTCAAGTAGAAAACACACAAAATTAACTTACAGCACCTTGGATAGCCAGAAAGTTAAAAAAGGGAATTTTTTTTCTTTTTTTTTTTGGTCTGAGGTACATTAATGTTGCACAGGAGCTGACTAAAAGAGTTCTCAAAGGTCAGAGCTGAAACAATTGGAGCAATAAAAAAATTAGCATAAAATTATAACCCAAATTTTAAAGTAAATAGCTATGAGTCTATACAGATAAAAATAAATGAATCCTGTGCACAAGCATTCCAACTGATTTATGCAAACACTCCACTCCCAAGGAAGTGGAGCAGAACTCTGCATTCCTTAAAATGTAGACTGACATAGTGACTTATTTCCAAAAGTCTCAGTATGGGAGTGTGGGGAGCACATTTATTAGAACGAAACATGACAAACAGTACATCTGCCAAGTGGTCAAGGTTAATATCTACAGTGATAGTCATGTCGATAACACATGTGCCTGTGGTAACATGCTGTGATAGCAGTGGAAATAGACATCTATAGTGGCCCTCTGAAAAAACCCAAATCCTGGTCTAATCATAAGAAAACCAAGAGACAAGTTCAAATAGATGGGTATCGTATAACATGGCAGACAATATTCCTCAAAACTGTTAAGGTTGAGTAAATAACCAATTGCCACAGTCAACAGGAGCCTAACGTGCGTGACAGTCAAATGCATTGTGTTATCCTGGATGGAATCTTGGAACAACAACAAAAGAATATTACAGAAAAACAAAAGGAATTTGAAATTATGGACTTTTGTTAGTAATAATGTATCTATGTTGGTTCATTAATCTTGAAAATTATACCATACTACTATAAGATGTTAATAGAGAAACAGATTGTGAGGTCTATGAGAGTTCTCTGTTTTATCTTTGCAATTTTTCAGTAAATTTAAAACTATTTTCAAATAAAAAATTTATTTGAAAAAAGGTATACCCCTATCCTATGCAGGGCCTAAGTCTGCAACCCTCAGAGGCAAGCATCAGACCTAGTGCGTCTGTTGTCTTTCATTGTCTCCATATTTATAGCAATATATATAATATTGATACGTATGTATATATGAGTGAATGTGTAAATAGACATAAGCCTAATATTTACATTCATAATACAATATGCTTCATATGTTTAAAAGCACATATTTATAAACATATAGATTTTTGTTTACATAAATTTCAGCACTCTATGCTATATACTATTCTGAACACTTATTTATCATTTAATATTTCTTAGTAACAATTTTATACTAATACAAATAGAGCCACTTCATTCATGTTCCAACAGTTACCGACATAGCATCGAGTGAATGTGTCTGAATAGAGTCAATGAATCTCTTGTGAATGGTACAGTATATGGTTTTGCATACCTATGTGTGATTATATTGATGTTACAATTAGAATTGTTGTATCAAGATTACATGCATCTAAATTGCTTGAGAGATAATACCAAATTGCTATCCAACAAAGTTGCACACTGTACCCTCCACCAGCTGTGTATGAAAGTACATATTGTCTCTCACAATCGGCAATATCATCTATTACCAAATTGTTTACATAAAAAATATATTGTTTTTTGTTTGTTTGTTTTAACATAGCTTCTAAATGTATAATTGAGGTCGTGCATGGATTTGTAATTGAAAGCCCTTTGTACTACAAGTCGAGGTGATAATTATGAAAGCTCCTAATTGTGAAATACTCAGTTGTGTTAGACAAAGTGGTAACCATTTAGAAGAGGATTAAAACTGGATTAATATCTCATACCCAACCACAGGTATAAACCACAAAATTGTCAATATCTTAAATGCTTAAAAAAATGAAACCTTAAAGTAGTTGAAGAGAACAGGATCAAATTATATTATGGTTTTAGAAGTGGCATGCCCTTTTTACCTACACCTCAGGAGCTATTATTACTTTTTTTAAAAAGATTTTGTTTATTTATTTGAAAGAGAGAAAGAGAAAGCACAAGCTGGGGTGCAGGGCGGGGGTGGGGGTGGGACAGAGGCAGAAGGAGAAGCCACACTCCCCTGAGCAGGGAATCCATCGTAGGACTGGATCCCAGGACCCTAGGATCATGACCTAAGCTGAAGGCAGACACTTAACCCACTGAGCCACCCAGACACCCAGCCTTGGGAACTACTCAAAAAAATTTCCAGGAGCCATAGAAGAAAACTTTAATCCTTTAACTATTTAGAAATGGAATTATCTGCATGTCCCAGGAAAAAACAAAAGCAATACAAAATGAATACAAAATGTATTCATATGCAGACACACACTCAAACAAGAAAAATGATCCTGGAACATCAGAAAACATATTCGTTCTCAGTCATATTAAAAATTACACTAAGAGGGATGCCTGGTGGGCTCAGTCGATTAAACGGCTGCCTTCGGCTAGATCATGATCCCAGGGTCCTGGGATCGAGTCCCCACATCAGACCCCTTGCTCAGCAGGGAGCCTGCTTCTCCCTCTGCCTCTGCCTGCCACTCTGCCTGCTTGTGCTCTCTCTCTCTGACAAATAAATAAAATCTTTTAAAAAAAAGGTTTTTAAAAAAAGAATTATGCTAAAATCTATCTATCTATAAAAATATATGTCATCTATCCACATAGTTAACAAGTTAAACACTTGACACTTTATTTACGGAGCTTTGAGAAAAGAGGTACACTCATGCCTTGCGGGAGTGTGAAATAGTTCAACCTCTAATAAAGGGACACTTGACAGTATCTTTCAAAAATTGCGATTACGTTGACTCTCGGATGCAGGAATTCCACTTTGGGAAATATATCTTATAGATATACCAATAAATGTAGAAAATGACCTATGTACATCACTCTTCATAGCACTCCTATTCATAATAGCAAAATATGGGAAACAAGCCAAAGGCCCATCTTTATGGGAGTTGTTAAATAAACTACAGTATATCCATGTAGTGGATATTCAAATTCCCTAAGGAATGAGAATGATTTCTATGTAAAAAAAAAGAAACAGAAAAGGAAAAATTCCACATTATATGTTTATATTTAAAAAAAAAAGTGTGGTGCAGAGGAATGGATTTTATATAGTATGTATGGTATGTTTTGTGTAAAATGAGGGGATATAAACTTATATATTTGCATTTTCTTATGTCTGCATGAATAAATGCTGAACAGATACATTTTTTAAAATTTTTTAAAAAGATTTATTTATTTATTTGACAGACAGAGATCACAAGTAGGCAGAGAGGCAGGCAGAGAGAAAGAGGAGGAAGCAGGCTCCTCGCGGAGCAGAGAGCCTGATGCAGGGTTAGATCCCAGGAGCCTGGGATCATGACCTGAGCCAAAGGCAAAGGCTTTAACCCACTGAGCCACCCAGGCGCCCCTGAACAGATACATTTTAAAGACTAATAAAAGTTGTTTCCTCGAGGAGGTGGGGGTATGGTGTGGCAAAAATAGGTCTGACTTTTTAATGTTCATCACTGTGATCACTTGGATTTTGATTCCTATGAATATATCACTTATTGAAAAAAATAGGTAAATAAAAAATTAAAAGCTGCAAACTGCTTCTGTACACCCTTTGTCCACTTTTGTGTTAAGCTGTAGATTACTTTCTTACTGAATGTGAAAATGCCTTGCAAAATGAAGAGATTGAGCCTTTGTAACATACTTTGCAAGTACCCTTTTGTTTGATATTTGTCTTTGGGCCTTGCTTGCCTTGTTTTTCATCTTGGAAAAATGCTTATTTAGTAATCAAATTTAACAATCCTTATTTTATGGCTTTTTTTTTAGCCAACTTAAAATGATCTTTATGCTTCACCTTCATTAAAACAAAATTCACCCATTATTTTCATTTAGTTCTATTTTTTAAATATATTTAACATTAGTCTTTGATCTATCTGTTAATTTATTTTGGTGTTTAAAAAATGGAGTCAGATATTTGCTCCACCTTAGAATGTTCTAGCCAGTTATTATAATATTTATCGAGTGATACATGTTTCTTCCTTGATTTAAGTAACATTGTTATGGCACACTCAATCTTTTTTATAAACTACACTTTTATCTTTCTTTATAAATCTATTTCTGACCATTTGAACTGTTTTCTTCTGTTATATATAGGTTTTCCCATTTTCCCTAAGATTTTTGTCTTTAGAAAATCTATCAATTTTTGTTTGCTAATCATTTTTCACCAGTCACTTACTGAATACTCTTATATTCTTCATAGGTTTATAGTTAATTTCTTCATTATACAAATATAAAATGACATCAGTCAAAAAATAAGTTAATTCCCTTCATAAATTTAGAGTCCTACTGTGTGTTTTAATTAGCGTGAACTCATCTAAATGAAACCACTTCTTGGTAATTTGCACACAATAAAGACATATTAAAGTTGCCTGTGTTGTTTCTGGCTGCTTTGTTGTAATAATTTGTTATATTCCTCAACACCCCATAATAGTGGAAATAGACAAGAAATGAGAGCATAAAAACTGCAGACTAATTTTTTTTCTGGTTCTTCAAAGCCTATTTCATATAAGTAGGATTTGGAATTATTTTTCACAATCAGCCACAAAGATAATATCCAACTTTATAGTGAAGGAGGCTCAAGGTTCAGAAAAGAAGGCATTGCCTCTAGAAGAAGAGTATAAATAATGATGGAGGTCATTAAATCAGCAATATAAACAGATTGCTTAGTAATGTATGGCCTTATTTTCATCTCAGAATATTACATCCATATTTCTTAGCTAGTATTTTTGCTCTAGCATAATCAATATTCAATACAATGTAATAATGTTAGCTAATGCTGCAGAGGGTTTTCACAAATGTTCTGCAAAAGTCTATAGGACAAATTATCCCTTTGCCACTTGCATTAGTTGGCTGCAATTTAATTTATTTTCTTCAGTTGTTCCTTGTTTCTTAGTGAAATTAATAGTTGTTGGAGTTCAGATGCTTAAAACTTGGGTAGTTATTATTGTGTTCTGTTTTAATGTTTCTCTTTAGAATATGTTAAATTCTTTTAACCATGTTTAAATTTCCTGAAACTGGAAAATGGTGTCAAGTACCATATTCAATCTTTTATGTATCAACCTTTGCAGATATGTGGACCACATTTTAAAGATTATGTTATATCATGATAAATCTATTACAATAAAAAACTATTTCTTTATTATATTTCTAAGACCAATCTTGGGAATCCATTACTTTAGAGGAAATACACATCCTGTGTTTTGGACATGTCCATGTGTTGGCTTGCTTTTTTTTTTTTTTTTGTGACTTCTTCTACACTTAGGAGTTGAAATTATATTTTCATGCATTCATATAAGTAGTTGGGAATAGTTCTTTGTTTGCGGGTAAATTTATTTCAAAAAACAATGTGTTACCATAAATGTAACTGAAGTGATTCTGGGAAATTTTAAAAGTAACTCAGAAATATGTAAATTCAGTTGTTAATAAAGGATTAGTTCTCTTAAACAGTATGCCACTGAGATTCATTTATAAATGTGGAAGTACGTGTTTTAATATCTAAGTGTTAGTGTAGATGTAGAACATCAGATATTTAGAGAATGTTGCCAGACATGAAGATCACAGTTCTGAGGATTTATTTTTAAGAAACTTTAATTTGTGCTTTTTAACCTTTGAATTACAAAGTTCTTCAGTCGTTCCAGGAGGATACAAAGACAAAACAATTAAATTGAAGAGAATAAAATTTGAGTAAGCACTTTCTATTACAATAAAAATTTACAGGGATGATAGTAGATTATGCAATTTCCTGGAGTAATTAGAACACCTGAAGACAGAGCATTCTAATTCCATTAATAGTGAAATATTGCTAGATCTGAGTCTTAATTTGGTGGGATAGATTTTATATTTTGACATTTTTAATAATGAGCAATGGCATTCCTTTCTAAAAAAATTACACTTATAATTTACTCTTGAATCAGTCATAATTTCATTAAAAGGTTTTTCAAGTTCTATCTTTTGAAACACACTTAAAATAGTACTTCATAAATCTGGTAGTTTTTTTTTTTTCCTCTCTCTTAATGTTTATTGAGACATTCTCTCAAATAACTTCTGAGAATTTATGTAATTTTAAAAAATATTTTATTTATTTATTTGACTGAGAGACACAGCAAGAGAGGGAACAGAAGCAGGGGGAGTGGGAGAGGGAAAAGCAGGCTTCCCGCTGAGCAGAGAGCCTGATGCAGGGCTCCATGTGGGTCTCCAACCCAGTATCCTGGGTTCATGACCTGAGCGGAAAGTAGACGCTTGTTGACTGAGCCAGTCAGGTGCCCTTAATTTATGTAATTTTTTAAAAGACTGTATAAATCATTGAGTGATATATATACCAGAATATCATTGTTTAGATTGAGCTGGCTGCCACAAGGAAGAAAGTTCATTACAGTCTCATAAAGTTTCTATTTCATTAAATCAAAGCCTAGATCCTTATGATTTTTACCCATTCCTTGTGTTGTGACTTCTGGGAAAATAATCATGTTCTGCCTTTACTCTGCACCACCCTTTAAACAATTAGGAAAACTATTCTGTTTCTGGTTCGTCCAATAACTAACTTCCATCCTCTTTATGTATGTTCTTTTTAAATGTCATTCTTGGTACTTTAATGTTAGAATTGGTGAAGTACTTGATATTAAATAAGTAATAGTTTTGAGGTATTATGAAGGGCTAGGTCTTAGGCCAGGCAATTTGTAGATTAGTTTATTTAATGATTATTGGAACTGTCTAGGGCACCTGGGTGGCTCAGTCAATTAAGTGTCTGCCTTTAGCTCAGGTCATGATCCCAGGGTTCAGGGATTGAGGCCAGCATTGGGCTCCCTGCTCAGCGGGAAGCCTGCTACTTCCTCTCCCACTCCCCTTGCTTGTATTCTGTTTCTTGCTATGTATCTCTCTGTCAAATAAATAAATAAAATCTTTAAAAAATTATTGGAACTGTGTAATATAATAAGTAACCCCCAAGTCTCAGTGACTTGACACACTCAAAATGTCGTCTACTCATGTGGTAAATCATTGACATCAGTGAAGGTGGAAGGTAGCAAATTACATGTGAGAGATTTGTATGGGGAAGGCCTAAAAATAATAATGCAATAATTCCATTCAGGTTCTAATGGCCTGAGTTCACTCACATGGTCCAAACCTAACAACAAAAGAGCTGGAAAATGTAGTTTTGCTGTATACCCAGGGAGAAAATGAAATCTGTTTGCTGAACACAGAGCTGCTCACTAACAAATACCTGTCCCAGTGAATCAAAGATTCAGTTAATATCTCCAATTCTAAGTCCGGGGTCTCTGTCTATGTGGTCTGGATGTGGCTCTTTGGTTCTACCCATCTGTGAGCTAAAATGACAAAGCAGAGACAACACTCATCCCCTTCTGGAAAGAGAAAGAGTAAAAGTCCCAGGTGAGTCATTCAGCAATTCTGAAATTCCTCTGTGTAAACATTATAAAAACCTCTATTCTGCAGTGCGGCAGTCCTTGAGTCTACCGTGATTTCTTTCTGTAGGTGGTATACTTCATCCATTTTTCTCCAGTAATACGCTACGGAACGTTTCCCTTATCTGCTGCCGGGAAGATGCTGTTCTGCAGCCTTCTTCCTGATCTAGATTTGTTTCAAGGCTTGAGCCATCAGTCTCAGGCATTTTAAAATCAGGTTTTGATTTTCTCCATACCAGTACAAATCCCTGGAAAAATTCATAGGCTTCTAATCCATCTGCTTTCAGACATTTCCCTGAGTCAGTAACCACCACCCCCAATTTTTTTCCCCTAAGTTATAGTTCTATAGCCTTTTTTCCATGCCTTCTTTCAAGTTATTGCAGCTTCTTGGTGGCTGATAGACTTGTATGAAAAGGACAAATCCTTTATCCATTTTTTTTCTATATTTTTCCACAGGCTGAATCACTCTTTTCAAGAAGGTCTTAGCAGGGTCTTTATCACTCAGAGTCTATTAGAACCTCATCTGTTACTATGTATGTCCAGAAGAACTTGTCTTTCCCAAATATTCAACTCCAAGTTCCTGGACACCCTTTTGTATCTCTCATTTCTACTTCTTATCTGATCAACGTTTTTTAGCTCATCTTTTTTTTTCTAGCAGTTATTTGCCAAATGTTGCCAATAACAACCAATGTAGTTTATTAATAGTCTTTCTCCTAGACCTACGCTCAGTAAGCACACCTTTGACTTCTGATTTCACAAGTGATAGTTCTGGCAAAGGTGTTGCTGTTCTATTGCATGGATAGTCAGCCCCCTACCCTATTTGTTTCCTTTCTTAGTCTTCTTCTAAACCACTAAGTCATTTACACATAACCCACTTCACTCTTCCTTCCAGCTAGTTGCCCTACTAATACAGTTTTCGCATTAGTGAGGATAAGCTATCTAACAACCAAAAACCTTTTTTCTTATTACAATTATAGGAACAATTATGTATATACTTTTATTATTACTATTGTAGTCAACGATCCCCTTTCAAAGTAGTAACTTTATTTTTCCCAATCTACCAAAGCATATCCGTAAACATTTAAAGTAGCTTTAGTCTTTCCCATTTTGGGGGGGGGGGGGGGGAGGGAATGTAACTTTCATTAAATGATTGCAATATAAAGTCTTATCAGAAAAACTTTCTTCGGGGCGCCTGGGTGGCTCAGTGGTTTAAGCCGCTGCCTTTGGCTCAGGTCATGATCTCAGGGTCCTGGGATTGAGTCCCGCATTGGGCTCTCTGCTCGGCAGGGAGCCTGCTTACCTCTCACTCTCTCTGCCTGCCTCTCTGCCTACTTGTGATCTCTCTCTGTCAAATAAATAAATAAAATCTTTAAAAAAAAAAACAAACTTTCTTCTTA
The DNA here is from genome assembly GCF_922984935.1 of Meles meles. Classification (NCBI taxonomy): domain Eukaryota; kingdom Metazoa; phylum Chordata; class Mammalia; order Carnivora; family Mustelidae; genus Meles; species Meles meles. The sequence goes on from NC_060070.1 coordinate 18,510,031, forward strand.
TATCTAAAAAAATCAACAATAAAAGGGACACCTGGGTGGCTCAGTCACTTAAGCATCTACCTCTTGATTTCAGCTCAGATCATGATCTCAGCATCATGATATCTAGCCTCACATCAGATTCGGCACTTGGTGTGGAGTCTGCTTAAGATTCTCTCTCCCTCTCCCTCTGCCTCCTGGTTAAATACAGTAAATTAAACTAAAAAAAATTTAAAAATCAACAAAAATAAAATGAAAGGGGCACCACTTCATCCTGGAAACAATAAGGAAAAGTGGTAGTCAAGAAAGGAAAAGTTTATAGTTGTGTTGCATAAATCCTAGCCACCCCACCCCTCCCTTTAGAAGTCAAAATGGTGGATGGGAAAAATCCAGAAAACTCTTTTGGTATCCTCAAATATTAAGAAATTTAATATGGTCCTACTCTTTCTCTTCTTAAAATTGAAGAGAAAAAAAGGATGTCACTGAGAGCATACAGTAAAAGAGGAGGAAATTACCAAAATTGTCTGATTGCAGTAAAACTCTATGCCTAAACTCTTTAAAAAAAAAAAAAAAAAGAAAGGAAGGAAGGAAGGAAGCAGACATGACCTAAAATTTGAGTATTCCCATCAAAATAAAAATATACCACCTGGATAAAAAGAGTGCATCTTTATTGAGGTATTTCCTAGTTGTGTTGTGTTACCTTTGACAAAACACTTAACGTCTCTGTGTTTTAGATTCATTATCTGTAAAATAGAGATTATACTTCAATAAGCTGTTAAGAGTAAGTGAGAAAAGCCTGAGGTGTTTAGAATCATATGTGGCACTTAATAAGTGCTCAACAAATATTAGCTATTATTATTACTACTACTTTTTAATGGTAATTTGTACTTAATTTAGCCTATTTCCCTATCTTTTATCTTGAATTCATTTACCCCATCCCCGACAGCAGGCCCACAGCAGTTAGCTCAGTAACCACACAGAGACTCTTTTTTTTTTTTTTTTTTCTCATTTTATTTATTTTTTCAGCGTAACAGTATTCATTCTTTTTGCACAACACCCAGTGCTCCATGCAAAACGTGCCCTCTCCATTACCCACCACCTGTTCCCCCAACCTCCCACCCCTGACCCTTCAAAACCCTCAGGTTGCCCCAACCTCCCACCCCTGACCCTTCAAAACCCTCAGGTTGTTTTTCAGAGTCCATAGTCTCTTATGGTTCGCTTCCCCTCCCCAATGTCCATAGCCCGGAGAAGAATAAATGAAACAAGATGGGATTGGGAGGGAGACAAACCATAAATGACTCTTAATCTCACAAAACAAACTGGGGGGGCTATGGACACACAGAGACTCTTAAGGAAAGCCTGGAAAACCTCAAACAGACACCATCCTCCTTCCTGATCATCTGCCATACTTTTTTCTATGCCACAGGTGAAGATTTTGTACAGAGCTCCAAAGAGTAGCGGAGAACTTTGAACCACTTCTTTAATTGATGAGGACCAGAAAGTCAAACTTTCTTCTCCTTCCCTTTCTTCATGTTCCTCTCCTTCTTTGTTCCCTTTTTTGGGCCAGAATGCAGCCTGCTCTATTTAGTTCTTCTTAGGTGCTGTGTCTGACCATCACATAAAGACTCGGGGGCCATGAAAAAAATAACAGTATTCTAAGCACATCTTTACTACTCTTTCACAGGGAAAAGGAAATTTTGATGTGAAATCTCCAGTTTCTTTTTCATGGCAATAGCCTGGCTTGCAGGACTCTTTACTGTTACATAATCCTATTTTGAATGCCCAAAGATGAAAATAATCTGGTCTTTTCCTTTGTATTTTTCTTATTACTTTCTAAATCAACGTCCCTAGGCAGACATTGTCTTAGGTAGAGTTGATTTAACGTCTTATATTCAGACAGACAAGTTTTTTAAAACCACATTATTTGGGCATATCCTTTCTATTACAAATATTTCTCAACAAATGATTAGAATAATTTTCAGAAAGAATACTTTGATTTTTGATAATAGACAGCATGTCTCTTTCTTCTCAAAATGTGTTTTCATGTAGAAGTCTCCATGTTATTTTCTAATCTCTCTCCTAATTTTTCTTGAAAAGTCTAAGACATTACTTCATATTCTCATCACACAAAAGTTCACTGAAAATAAATGTTAATCAATGGCCAACAACAAATTCAATTTGAACAAATTAAAAAAGGTTAATGTTATAAAAATGAGTCATACTGATGTGTGTTTAGTGAAAATGAAATTTCCATTATAAACTATTTATCATTTATATTACAATTAGCAAATTGTCTGAGTATGGGTATAATATTAATATCAGTAATATTTCTGTGCTAAGTTCTGACCTCAATAGCAATTAACCAGGTTTTTTTTAAAGATTATAAAAATAGAGACTGGTATTTAAGCAGCATATTCCATTGTCTTATGGCAAAATAGATATGTAAATATTTGTGGATTAATACATCAATGATAGTAGGGTGCTTAACCCTGGCTCAACACTAAAATAAAAGATATTTTTATTCACTGAGTATCCTTTATAGGTAACATGCATAGTGAGATTTTTATAAGAGAAAAAAGCAAATGCTATGCATTGCTTTTGGCTTAGTAGGGAGTTTTATATAAAAATATTAAAACCATTTAAAAAGTTAAAGTATGCAAAAATATCACTTTTAGATTTGTCCTCCAGATTGCTGCAGTAGACAGAAAAGAAGACTTCCTTCTAGAGAGATGAATCAAGAGTGGCAACAATTGATTTCCTTCCTGATTCAGTATATCAGGCATCTTTCAAAGGAAACACACACACACCCACCTTACAAAAGAGAAAAGAAATTAAACGCTATGATTTCAACCCCTTTCCCATTAGATCTAAAATAATGTAATACTTGTACTAACTTGCATTTTTACCACATAATATATGTCAGGTACTGTGACATATAATGTAATACTTATACTAACTTGTATTTTTTATCACATAATTTATGCCAGATACTGTGGCTTATGCATGTAATTTATAAATAGTATCTCTCTTAATTATAATAATTTCAAAGAGGATGAATTTTCTTTTAAGATTTTATTTATTTATTTGACAGATAGAGATCACAAGTAGGCAGAGAGGCAGGCAGAGAGAGAGGGGGAAGCAGACTCCCTGCTGAGCAGAAAGCCTGATGCGGGGCTCGATTCCAGGACTCTTGGTATTATGACCTGAGCCGAAGGCAGAGGCTTAACCCACTGAGCTACCCAGGTGCCCCTAGGATGAATTTTCAAAAAAGTGACACTGGGACTTAAGGAGGTTAAATAACTCTCCTAGCCACAAAACTTGTCACTAAGCACCCGTGAATTTAGGTCTGGCCAATTTTGCATTCATACTGGTAATAATTATACTATACTCCTCTAAAACTAGCTAATTTAAAAAAATCTTCAATATCTATAAACACTAGTCTCATAGTTAAAGCTTCTTCGGTTTTTTAAAAGCTTCTTCTCTTTTTTAATGAATGAATAGTACTTTCTCCCTTATTTATTACAAAGGTGTTAGTAGGCTTTCCTCAACTCCTTTAGCAGAAGACATGACTAATGAACTGAGAAATGATCTTCCTGAGGCTATGGAGATGTCAATGTAATGTGCCCTAGTCCTTCCACAAAGGTGTTAGTGGGTAATTGTAGTAATAATAATACCTTGTATTGAAGTAATTGTTTTGCTTCTCAATGTGTCTGCAAGTTATCTTTTTTCTCTTTAGATCTGTGAGAAAAGTTAGACAAGTACGATTGCATCCTTTGATGGAGAATGAAATACAAAAATCCTTTTGTCAAAATAACTTAAAAAAATAAACAATTATGACTCAAATAGGAGAGTGAGGGTATGTGAAAAGAGTGACGGCCAAGAGGGGAGTCAGGACTTATGGCAGAAATATGTGGTATTTCCTATAATGCAGCACTTTTTCAATACTTTCGTATTTGGGAATACTTCATTTTATGCCTTCCATGTACTCCCAATTCAAACAGAAGCCAGAACCTCCATTTACACCCAGTGTTCGGGTACCTGATGGAGACTCTGCTGGTCAGACCCAACTACACGAGACTTTCATTCAGACAAAGCAGGAACTGAGTCAAGTCAGTTTGGGGAAGGTCGTGGCTATAGAGGCACCCAGGTTTCAGGGCAGTGGGATGGATATTCTGCCAACGAGGTCAGCAACAGCGATGCTGGGAAAACATCTGCATCTCCAGCCGCTAGTAGATCCGGCAAGTGTGGTGTGAGCTTCATTTCCGGCTGTGTGACAGGCCTGACATCTGGCTTTCTTAAGTCTTTAATACTCTGAACACTTAAAACAACAACAACAACAACACCACTTTGGGGCGTCTGGGTGGTTCAGTGGGTTAAAGCCTCTGCCTTCAGCTCAGGTCATGATCTCAGGGTCCTGGGATCGAGCCCGCATCAGGCTTTCTGCTCAGTGGGGAGCCTGCTTCCTCCTCTCTGCCTGCCTCTCTGCCTACTTGTGACCTCTGTCAAAAAAAAAAAAAAAGAAAAGAAAAGAAAGAAAAAAAGAAAAAGCTGTGCTGAATTATTAAGGTGACCAAAGAAACATTTTAACAGAGAATTCTCCATTAAAAAAACAAACAAACAAAAAAACAACTTTAAGAATTTTTCTACCATTTGTATCTGAGATCACTGACTGACACAGGACAAGGCTATGGAAGCCTCCTGAGTCCTTAAGTGGTAAACTCTCCTTCTGAGTAGATCTTGAATAAAAGTCACCGTAATAAACTCAGAAATTTAATTTTATGAGAAAAAAAGTAAACTTTCTTATTTTAAATCATTAAATTTAGCACCTGAAAAGCCTTAGAATCACTCCTAAGGGGACATCATTTCACTTGGTGGTAATTAATTCAATAAGATAGTTAAATTTAACAACTTTCAATCCGCCACTATGCTTACAAATCCGTTTCTTGTTGGACATTTGAATCATAATGATAATAAGAACAGTCTCTATTTAAAAAGAACCTCTAACCCAGGAAGACCATGCTTTTAATACAGTAGCTTCCCATTCTTTCTCATGGGGTTCTTAAATAAATACATCAATTTAATTAAACTATTAATGGTAACATCAATAGTTTGCATTTTTTAAATTAAGGAAATATAGCTTTCTGGTAAATAGCATAGAGAGAAACTTTAAACATTTATGTATAGGAATATACGCTTATTAATTACTGACCTGGATTTAGGTATATTTAAAGAGAAAATATTTTCAAACAGTATTATGAGGATTGAGTGCCAACAGATTCTATAGAGGTTGTTAAAGAAAAATTATCTGTGCTTTATATTAACTTCATTATCTCTGTAATCTTCCAACATGTGTCTTAAGACTCATGGATTAAAAATAAAGGGGGGTCAAATAAGATCAAGTATAAAATAATAATATTAAATTGACTAAGGTAAGCACACATAGTCTAAGGTAATAAATAATAGATTATTCATCAATATTATAGGTTCTATTGTTTCTATGTAATTTACATTTTCTCTCTAGGTTTTATTGCTTCTAATTGGAAAAATTTCTACAATAAGTTTACATTAATAAGTGAATTTGCTGACATAGTTTCCTCTATGATTTAAATAGTTATTTCTGGAAGGGTGACTCATGAGCAAGCAATTTCCTAACCCTTCTTTCTGACACTTTATGCTTTGGAAGAGTTTTGCCAATACCGCCTTCTTTAAAATTAAAATTATTATTATTTTTTTTTTTAAGATTTTATTTATTTATTTGACAGACAGAGATCACAAGTAGGCAGAGAGGCAGGCAGAGAGAGAGGAGGAAGCAGGCTCCCTGCAGAGCAGAGAGTCTGATGCGGGGCTCGATCCCAGGATTCTGGGATCATGACCTGAGCCGAAAGCAGAGGCTTTAACCCACTGAGCCACCCAGGCGCCCCCCAATACCGCCTTCTAAAGTAGTCATATTTATTAATACTGATGGCTCCTCAAAAAAAAAAAGTGTTCAGGAGGTTTTTAAATTAATTCCAAGAAACTAAAAAACACACATAAATTAGCATAAAAATTTCTATGCCATAGCAATAAATTATTTTCATTTGTCTTAACTGATTTTACCTTCACCAGAGATAAGATAAAGGAGGTAGAGTTAACCTTGTTTATTTATCCTGAAATCTGTTCTCTAAGGAGGCTGCAAAATTTACTCATGTAACTCAACTTGTAAAGTTCCTACTGGACAGCATTTCAGAAACTCTAATTTTTGGCACAAGTTTCTCCGTTATATCGTACCTTGTACTGCACCTCACATTAACCATGCAATCATAAACAGGAGTAGTAACTTTCAACTTAGTAAAAATGCATTATATTCCATTGGTATCCTGTGCCACAGATACGTTGTTTCATTTAAAGCACAAAAAGCCTTAACTTCATTGTACAGATGAGGAAGCCAAAGCTTAGAGAGAGATAAAAGACATAAAGAGAACTCAATCTTTCTGGGCCCAGGGATCCCAGAAATATGCTATCACATAGCACACGATACCAAGGTGTCAAGGAGACTGGCTCAAAAGGGGGAAGAAGATCCTTGGTTTAGGTTTCTAGTGTTCTTTTTTAGGCTTTCCGACTGCATACTGGCCAGAAATTCTCTCAATTTCTCGAGACAAGAGTCTCGACATCTTGTAGTGGTAGTGGTGGTGGAAGTTTGTTATTTATCTTTGTTTTTGTTGTTTGTTTGTCCATTTGAAATTCCAAATTTGAATAAAAAATATTCGGCAGGCACCTGGGTGGCTCAGTCAGTTAAGCATCTAGCTCTTGATTTTGGTTTGTCATGATCTTGGGGTGCCAGGATCGAGCTCCACATCAGGCTCCCTGCTCAACAGGCAGTCTGCTTAAGGATTATCTCTCTCCCTCTCTCTCTGCCTGCCTTCCACCCCTCTCTCTAAAATATAATTAATTAACTAGTTAATTAATACATCCCTGGGGATCCTGGCTGGCCTACTTGGTGGAGCATGTGACTAGATCTAGGGGTTGTGAGTTAAAAAATAAATAAATAAAATCTTTACCAGAAAGCTAAATTAAATTAAATTTAAAAATAAATACCCAGACGCTGGGTTGTAAGATTGGCGTAAAATAAAGTGGGTGAGATTTTGCGATCTATAAAGACCCACACAACTGTGAGAAATATAGTAACTGCTATTTTATACAAGTCTAGCCCTATGATACCTCTAAAAAACTCACTTTATGAGATGAGCTATAAGAAGGTTGATTTTGAAAGCCAACTCCAGTTTCTATTAAGAATTAAATGCATGTGCCTCTCTGGCAACCAGGCGCAAGGAAGAAAGAGATTCATAAAATTCTAAGTCAGTGTGCTGACTTAGAACCAATTATAGTTCATGTTTCTCATTCCAAAATATGAAATTATTATATACCCAGAACGCATCTTACTAGGTCCTATAAATGTGAGTTTATGGATTTGATAATTTTGGAATAGCTTCTAAATTCCTTTCAAGTAAAAAAGAAATGTACCATATTAAATTTTAATTAAATCATTCACTTAAATTATCATCAAGACTCCTCCTTCAGAAGTAGATTTATACAAACATAATATTGAATAAAGAAGAATATGCACGTGATTAGTAGAAATATCCTTTCCTTTCAAAAGGTATTTTAACACATACCATTGTGCCAGAGAGGGTTAAAGCAGAGTGATTTCACTGTTCCTTACATCCAGTGATACTTGTGACCATGTAATAAAATACTTGAAGGCTGGAATTCCAGCTCTATAATTCCATTTTGCTCCAGAAGCACAGTGCCACAAGTCATTGTATCTCACTGTCATTAGGTATGTATTGCCTTTCTAGTCCATGTACTAGGAATAAAACCAGACAGCTCTGGTGCTCCAAGGACAAAAGCATTTTCACCCTATTAAGCCCGAACAGTTGATTTTGGTCTTGTTATTCAGATATAAGTGACTATTAACACCAAGGAATCATAGGGAGTTTATACCAGGGACCTGGATTTATAAAATGAAAATTTCAGATTTTTTTTCCATCATTTATAGTCTATTTGGCATTGAAAATATTGATAAAATTTCCTATTTCTCCAACTATTAAATGGGATTAATAACAATAAACATGTTTTTAAAGAAGACCTTAAATAGTGAGGCACCCATATAAAGAAACAGCCCAATCTGATACATTATTGGAAAGACAATTTTTTAAACAAAAGGGAAAGTAAGAGAAGAGATGGAGAAAACCCTGGACACTCCACACCCTCAGAATAAAATCCTATATTCTCAGAAATCACAACCAAGTTTCCTTAGTGAGTACAATATGGTTCTAATTAAACTTCTGTTATCAAGTTGAATATTGTAAAGCCAACAAAAGAAGAAAGAATATTGGATTAGCTAGTTCTTTGACCATTTCATCTTTCTGTTTTCACATCTGAAAAACTGAGGAGTTTGTAGTCAAATTATCTCTAAGTCGCCTTCTGGTCACAAGTTTGGTAATTTTGAAAGTATTTAACACATTAATTTCTACCTTTTACATTAATCAACACCAACAAACATACAAATTTCCCTTACTCAGAAAGTTCAAGACTTTCAGCACTTCCTCCATGGTTTGTAAATACTTATTTATAAAAATTTTAGCACCAAATTCAAACAGAATTCAGTACCATGTTTATATTTTGTAAATATCTATCAGTTAGAGTTGTGCAATATTCCATTAACTGGACCATCTTTGAATTACTCATAAAGATAAAGTGGGAAAAAAACTGAGGGATGAGGGCTCTGAGGATGAACATGTAGCATTTCTGATTTAATTGTCAAGGTCTCAGTAACAGAAGAAAATATTGGCACTGCGATGTAATTGTTCAGGTAATTGCAACATTTTGGAAATGCAAACCAAATTGATTTTCAATTAATACATGGCAGGAGCACTATTATAGTAGTGATGGCTTGTTAGCTTATTGCTCAAATGAAATGTTGATCTCTACACATTCTATTTATTTTGAATATATCATGTGCAAAACAGATAGATCGCTAATTCTTTTTTTTTTTATTTGTTTATTTACAGCATAACAGTGTTCATTGTTTTGGCATCACACCCAGTGCTCCATGCAGTACGTGCCCTCCCTATTACCCACCACCTGGTTCCTCAACCTCCCACCCCCCCAACCCCCCTGCCGCCCCTTCATAACCCTCTGGTTGTTTTTCAGAGTCCATAGTCTCTCATGGTTCATCTCCCCTTCCAGTTTCCCTCAACTCCCTCTCCTCTCCATCTCCCCATGTCCTCCATGTTATTTGTTATGCTCCACAAATAAGTGAGACCATATGATACTTGACTCTCTCTGCTTGACTTATTTCGCTAATTCTAATCTACTGAATGTTGTATAATATTTCCTCCAGTAGAGGAAGAGGATGACGAGAGGAAAATGAAATGAGCTATATGTAAAAATATTGCTCAGTGACAGCTATCCCTGGCCTTGTAGATGGCAATTGTCTTGAATGACCAGAATCAACAATAACATTGCAGACTGCATTGGCTGTTGCCCAGAATAGGTTTATTGTAACATTAGCTTAATACTCAGGTCTGAGCACAGGTGCCAGTGAGCCAAGCCACTAGGGGAAAGGCAGCCATGGAGGACCTTGCCCATATAATCCCTCATAGAAGACAACTCCCCTCAAATGATGCTGGAATAAAGAAAAGAATGAAACCTAATTTTTGTTTTAAAGATATTAGAAGTTCATCCCAATCCTATGTCAAGTCGGAAATAGGTGTTAGATACGGGATCTGTTAATTTCTGTACCATTTTTTTTTTTTTCTGGAAGCATACATATTTACTCAAATAACTCCTCTACCAAACTGTATATTAATTCCCCAAATGTCTTCTTCTTCTTCTTTTTTTTTTTTCTTACATCTTTCTCGACTCTAAGGAGTTCTTTGGCAATGATATTATTGTAAATGTTCAAAATAAGTTATATTCCTTTGAGAGTTTATCCTCACTATTAATGAGTCATCCTCATTTTCTATCAGTCTTTTTCCATCTACCCTCTCCCCAGAATCAGCACTTTTACGCCTGCCTAGCAAGCCCCCTGCAGTCAATTGTATTACAGTGAAAATAACAGAGAAGAGCCTAGATAGTAAAATGAAAGCATTTATATAGTAACATTCTTCTGACTTTCTTGTCAACACTTGAAATTTTCTAGAAATAATACAGCACACATGTTTTCTCAATTTCTCTGTTCTTTGGAAAGATCAGATGGAGGTCTTAGGAAGGCAAAAGGTTTCAAGTTACATACTCAAATGTAGGATCCATCCCTTTCTAGCTGTGTGATCTCAGGCAAGTTGTTTAAACCTTAGACTGCTTATCTGTAAAATAGACAAATGAACTGGACATATTCTCCAAGAATCATGAGGGTCACATGATAGAATATGTGAAACTATAGGGCACAATGAATCTTTGGCACATAGAAACACACCATAAATGGTATTACATTTAATATGGTTATATTATGGGGGCACCTGGGTGGCTCAGTGGGTTAAAGCCTCTGCCTGCGACTCAGGTCATAATCCTGGGGTCCTGGGATCGAGCCCTGCATCGGGCTCTCTGCTCAGCGGGGAGCCTGCTTCCTCCTCTCTCTCTGCCTGCCTCTCTACCTACTTGTGATCTCTGTCTGTCGAATAAATAAAATATTTTAAAAAATATATGGTTATATTATGCATTATATTCATTGTCTTAAAGCTTCTTCCTTACTTTTTTCATATTAATTCATACATATCTACAAGGAAAAAGGATTATAAAGCTAAATGTAGTGCACATACACATGAAAAATCTAGCATTTAAAATATAACGTTCATTGTTTTGTAATTGAATTTTTCTAGAAATTAATTTTTATGGTATTTTGCAAAAGTATCAGTCCACAATAGATGGGGCAGTATGATCTGGGGAAAGCACACTGATCTTTCACCATAAATATCCATAGAGGCTCTGCCTAGAACAGGACATCTTTCACTTTCAAGTCAACACAAATACCTGGGCTGCTGTGAGGCTGAGGGCCAACATTTCTAACAAACTCCAGGTGAAGCTGATGCTGCTCAGAGGAACACACTTTCAGATGAAAAATATTAGAGGACTCAGACTAAACTTCAGAAATTCTGACCCATTTATAGTTAGTAGACAACTGTGTTTGTCACCATAAATGAACTCTACTGGTTGGGGCACCTGGTGGCTCAGTCAGTTGAGTGTCTAACTCCTGGTTTCAGCCCAGGTCACAGTCTCATGGGTTGTGAGATCACGCCCCACCTCAGGCTCCCAGTTCAGCAAAGAATCTGCTTGGAATTCTCTACCTCTCCCCCTGCCCCTACCTCCATGCCTATGTACTCTCTCTCTTCCAAATAAATAAGTAAATCTTAAAAAACAAAAACAAAAACAGAATAAAACAAAACAAACAAACAAAACCTCTATTGGTTACCTTATATCAATTGAGTGTACTAAAGTATATATAAAACTCAATTAGGAGAAGTAAAAATGTTTGTGTTATCTATTGCATTGTTATCTATCAGTATTTGTGGAAACATTTAGAGCATAATTATGCAAGAATGGATTTACTCTTGATATAGGCAGGATCTTGGCTCCTTGCCAAGCATAAAGGTATCCTTCAAGAGGCAAGGAAAAGAACCTTAGAATGTTAATCTATCCTGGGGCCACGGCAGATTACTGAGTCACAGTGAAGTTTCCCTGCTGCACCTAGAGCACTTGTAAAATCTCCATGTGAATAAGACAGATGGGAAGTTTCAGGGATGTTTGCCTCCTACTTGTTGTGGAGAGAGTGGGAGGAGAAATATCACTGATCTCTAAAAATGACAGTGGTAAAATAAATTCCATGCAAACACAAATGAATTGGTGAGGACAGTGAACACTGGAAGAGATATCTGGCTAACAGCGCAATGAACAGAGAACCACTTGCACCTAATTTCTAGATAGAAATGTGTCTCACATCAAATCACAGCTCCTCCAGTGAGACTGTCAGGATTTTTACCTGGGTACTTCTGACTCAAATGTCCTTCCCCATGCATCCATCTCTGCTCTCACCACCTAGCTGACAATCATTGCTTTTGAAATGAATAATTAATCCCTACTTAAAAATATATTTTTAAATTTCTCTTTGACTATGATATTAATATACCAGTTCTCTTTTGTAGAATACTGTCCTCCTCCAAAGTTCATGTTATCCCTCTATCAAATCTCTGCTGACAAATAAAACTATTATGTCTAAGCATTTGAGACTCTAATAAAGTCTATGAAATTTCTTTCTACTTACTTGACATTTCAGGCTTTTGCAGATTTGTTGGTAAAATTATGGTTTTCTGTGTATTTGTCATGTGTTCATATTTTTCTCTGAGCAATTTGAGTGACAAGAAAATCAAAAGGCCTTCAGAGGTAGCCTCTGATCTTTCAATTTCTTAAAATTTCTCACAGCACTTAATTTGCCAATACTAAATGAATGCTATTGATTCTTAAATTTTATTTGTGCATCCAGAACTAACAAGTATTTTCTAGAATTCTGTTTTGTTTTTCTTTTGAGTGAGTGAACTAAAATTTTAAAAAATGACTGTTAGAAAATGAAAAAAAAAAATAGAAAGCATATTGTACTCCCCAGATTTCTATTGTGATTAATTGTCAGCATTCAGGGAAATTTATTTTATTGAAATATTTACAATATGTATAATGTTTCTGCTTTCTCTTAATTAATTATAACCTAGAATAATTAATTACTCAAAAATTTCTATCTATTGCCTATCATGTGCTTGACATTATACCAAACATTGTACTAGGACATGCCTTGTGAAGCTGATAGTTTGCAGGGAAAGATGTAATTGTAATTAATAATCTAATGTTAAGCACTAGTAAAGGTACACTATCTTTTTTCAAATTAAAATACCAAGGAAGTTTCCACAGGTGAAGAAATGTAAGTTTTGTGGCATCGAATAAGAGTGTTTGCTTTGGAGTCAGACAGACCTGAGTTGCATCATGACTGGCTGTGTCATCTCGGATAAATTTAACCTCTCTAGGCTTTTATTTGATCATCTGTAAAATGAGCATTGTTGGGCTTAATGTAAAGTCCAAGCCGGAGCATGGAGAAGGAGAGGCAAGGAGTCAGAGGCCACATCGCCCTCCTCATCCTAGCTTTTCTGAGAGTTCAGATTTCATTCTCAGTGCAAAGGGAATACACTGGAAAAATACAAAACAGGAACTAACAAGATGTGATTTATTTACTTTTTAGGAGATCACTCTGGTTGCAGTGTGGACACTAATAGCATAAAGAAAGGGTGTGCATGAGGTCTGGGCGAGAAGGACACCTGCATGCCTGGAGAAACTGAAAATGAAGATAAGTCAGGGGTTGTTAACATAGTCTCGAGAAACAGTGTGACTGGGCCAACACGGAGTGGAAGACAGAAAAAGATGGAGCTGAGAGACTCTATTGAGACGGAAACATAAAGATAAAAACTATATTTATAGATGGAGACATACAGTGGAGCAGCATTCACATGGCAAAGGCTTTCAGTGTATATAAAAACAAAACAACACCAAAAAAACCACGTAATCTGACCTAAGGAAAAGAAGTAGAGGACATGAAGTCAAACATTTGGATAATATTTTTCAGAGAGAAAATGGCATTTTTTGAGATTCAGCATATACTATTGGGTGTATTTCCTCTATCTGTATACCTGAAGGCGGAAGTGATCATGTAAAATTAATTGTATATGGGAAGGAACATATTTACTTAGACACCAAATATTAATTGCTTTCTATCTTTTTTTACTACTCTAAAGTAAAATTTGTACCCTCTGATCAATGATTAAATTGAAAGGTTTTAGCCTATCTCTCAGAATGAGATTTTATTAACAATCAAAATATTACATGCCTGATATGAAATTTCTGACAGAACAATTTTTCTTAAACAATCTATAACTTTTGGTGAAATAGTGCCTGAGAATTGGCAAATACTTTATTTGATTCTTCAGTAAGCTTGGACTGATTCTTGTCACAGTAACTTATTGTATCTTTTAGATGTATCATCGCCTTGAAAAGAAAAATGTATTTTTTAAAAAATATGAACTCTATAAAGTCAGGCCAAGTTTTATGAGAATTAACCAGGTATGCCCAGGCAACTACCATAGTCCTGTGCCTGCATATACATACCTGTGGGCAGACTCCGAGGTGGCTACCATTTACTGAGCACCTGCTGTGAGTTGATGTCATGGTAATCCTGGGTTTATAGCAAGAAACAAATCTATGTGATGTTAGACAAAAACTCCTGCTTCCATGGAGCTTATAATTAGTGAGGAAAACATTATTTACTGAAATTAAATAACAATATTCTTGCTTATACATATGTGAATTCTATAAATTATTTGAATTTAAGTTACTTAAATTTTCAATTAGTGGTAGAGATTTTTAATCAAGTTTAACGTGTATGTAGGAACTGATGACTTCAAGCAAGTATATAGTATACTCCTAGATCTATTACCTTGCTCATTGTTACACATGAGGATTGGGATTGCCAATCAGACTTTTTAATTAGATTTTAGAGTCTTCTCTCATATGTAATTATCACAAATATTAGGAGATACCTGTGGTTTGTTGGTTGATTATTTTGCTATGTTTTGATGCTTATTGTAGACACATCAATAAGCACTTCAAAATGGTTGTTAATGGATTTTAAACTTATGACTTATGTGAAGCCATAAAACAAAAAGTTTAACTCTAATTTCAAGCACCTATAATGAGTTCCTTTGGAAAATTCTCTCAGAAGCTCGCATTTTTCTTGGTAATTTGAAGAAAAATGCTTTAAACACATCTTATTCTGCTCCAATGAGAATCTGACCAAATGAAATAAGACCCCTGGATAATAATGTATATTTCAGCAGCAAGTCACAGACTGTTTTATAACAGTATCTTCTAGAAGTACATAAAGCAAACATTGAACTATGTAGCAATCAGCTAAAAGCCTGATTAAGCAAGCAATTAAAGAGTACACTCTCCTTTTATTGTATCTCTAGCTCTGAGAAACAATGTATGTTATATAATTAGATACTTAAAGTTTGTAGAGATTATTCTGAGTAATAATAATAATAATAATAATAATAATAAAGTAGATAACTTCTCATCTTATTAGCTGCCAAAGTTAATATTTTTTCTTACCCTGCCACACATTCAGAACCACACATACACACACAGTGAAAGAAAGAGCCCATGTCCCTTTATTGCTGCCTTGTAGAGATATAATTTGAATTATTTCAGTATATTTCCTTAAACAGCTTGAATTAATTGAAATAATTGATATTCAAATTGTGAATCAGGTAACAAAGTTACAGGACACCACCTCTTCAAAAGTGGGACAATAATTACTTCAAAGGCAATATATTAATAAATGGTTTGGTAACATCCTCATTAATTAGCACCAGCATGAGCATCCCAGCTAAAGCTATAAGAGTTGATACTTAGTTTCCCAAGTGCTAGGATTGTGCTAAGGGCTTTGATGTCAAAGAACTCACTTAATTCTTGTAAGAGTTTCATTAATCACCAATGCTTTATAGATGTTACATTCATTGTCCAACATTACATAGCTAGTAAGGGGCAGTATCTGAATACAGATATAGGCAATGACTAGAGAACTTCTAGTCACTGCCTCACACATGTAAATTTGATATTCTTAATCATAGGGTTAGCGTATAGTATCAGTTTCTTCTTTTTTTTTTCTTTTATAATTTTTTAACTTGGGTCTTGTAACCATGTTGAAAAGAAAACAATTTATAATTTTTGTTGTTGCTGACAGATTACTTTTTCACATCCAAATGAATTTTTCAGCTGGGACATCACAGGAATCATTCAAAAACCAATTATCATTACTATCAGAAATGTTAATTCCATTGCCCTGAGAAGAATGCTTTGGATGAAGGAACACATAGGGCTATTTAAAAGTATCCATTGTAACCCTTCTTGAAGGAGAATGTGTGATAAGGATATTTCCTTGTGTCAGTGGTAGTTGAATAGTCTACACGGGCAATTGTTTTTAATAGTAGGGATTAAAATTCTGTACCAGCTGACGTTTCCAGATGGTGTATAAAACAGGAAGCCAAAGACAGTCTGGCTCCAGAACGTATCCATGAAGTAGCTGCATGAGAACAGAATTGCTTGAAAAAGGTAATGGCACCATTGGGGATAAACAAAGTATGTCTGGACCGATGGGGCCAGTAACATAAATAGGAGAGCTAAGAATAATAGATTCAACCATCTGATGAGGACATCTCCAAAGCTCAGAATAATTTGTGAATTTATAAAATTATATATTAAATTTGAAAAATCCTAAACCCAAATAAATTAAACAAATAAGCAACCTCCTTCTATAGCATTCACAATTAACATTTCCCAGAAATTAAGACTGAATGGACCACAGAGTTTATCTACTCCACCGTCTCACTTTACAGATGGACAAACTAACTGAAACCTAAATTCAGCATTATAAGTCCAATTCAATAATTACATTGCTGTGATATTGGATCTATATTAAGATATGTATATTTCGTTTTCCTCCCTATTTCTGGCACAGAACTCCTAAAATCATTAGAATTTCCCAAGTGAAGAGTTTGATAAAGATACCACTTATGTCTATGGTGGCCTTGAAAAAGCAGGTAGTTTACTTAAGGATGGGGGCTTATTGCCAGGGGATCCAAAAATCTGATTATAAGTTTGGATATTTCAGTCTCATCTCCCCACACGCACACCTCCAGGGAGGATAGAGGGTCTGGAGGTCGAATCAATCACCAGTGGCCAATGATTTAATCAGCATGCCTATATAGTGTAGCTTCCATAAAAATCCAAAATGATGGGGTTCAGTGAACACATGATGATTTGAGAAGAATGGTGTTCCATACCCCTTCCCTGTACATTGCCCTATGCATTTCTTCCATCTGGCTATTCCTGAGTTACATCCTTTCATAATGAACCAGTGATCTAGTAAGAATCTAGGGTGATCTAGTAAGAACTAGAGTTCTGTGAGCTACTCTAGCCAATTAATTAAACCTAAGAAGGGGTGATGGGAACTTCAGTCTATAACCTTTTGGTCAGAAGCACAGTTAACAACCTGGACTTGGACTGGCCTCTGAGGCATGTGTATGGAGGGCAGTTTTGTGGGACTAAGCCCTTAACCTGTGGGATCTGACACTATCTCCAGGTAGATAGTGTCAGAATTGGGTTGAACTGTCAGACACACAGCTGGTGTCTGAGGATTACTTGTTGGTATAGAGAAAACTCCCTCTGCATTCACATTGAAGTTAAGCACAGGACTTTTCATTGCAAATTAGGAAATGGGCAAATGTAGCAGTCTATTTTCTCCTTTTTAATATTGTAATGTTGATCAGAAAAATGGTTACCATCAAATCCATCAAATGCCCTAGAATCCTAGTATAACACTAAAAACTTAATGGAATAATAACACAAAATTTTTAAAGATAAATATGGTGAGAATCAGCTTATCTCATTTACCTCCAGTTAGAATTTCATATGGATTATAAAGCGGATAAAAAAAATATTAGAAAGGAAAGGAAATGAAAGTACAACCAACTCAAGAATAACTTGCTCTTTTCGTTTTTAAATAATTTCCAAAGATGGAATAAAGAGTCCATAGATAGGGGTGCCTGGGTGGCTCAGTCATTAAGCACCTGCCTTTGGCTAGGGCCATGATCCCAGAGTCTTGGGATTCAACCCCACAACAGGCTCCCTGCTCTGAGAGAAGTCTGCTTCTTCCTCTCCCACTCCCCCTGCTTGTGTTCCCTCTCTTGCTATATATCAAATAAATAAATAAAATCTTTAAAAAAAAAAGAATGCATAGATACCTTTCACTCACTTTAACCTAATATTAACGTCTTACATAGCCATTATACAATTATCAACTCCAAGAACTTAATATTGGTGCTATTCTATTAAATATTGTAGACTTTATCTAATGTTTCCTTCAGTTCTGGAGTTAATCCAGAATGCCACTACAATTAGTTGCCATGTCTCTTGCAATTTGTCACAACTCCTAAGCATTTCTTTGTCTTTGACACTTTTGAAGAATACTGGTCAGCTACTTTGCAAAATGTTCCTCAAGTTGGGTTTCTCTGAGTTTTTCTTATGATGAGAACGAAGATATGACATTTTGGAAAGCATATCACAGAGGTCACATGCCCATGAAAGAAGTCATGGAATCATATCAGAAGTATAGTTTCTTATGTGTTACTACTGGGATTTAATCTTGATCATTTTGTTAAGGTGATAGCTGCCTGTTTTCTCATTATAAGTTATTTTTTCCCTTTGTATGTATTTGAGGGACCATAATTTACATCTGTAATGGTTAATTTTATGTGTCAACTGGATTGGCCATGGCATGCCTAGATTCAACATTATTTCTAAATGTGTCTGTGATGGTATTGCCAGATGAGACTACCATTTGCATTGATGAATTGAGTAAACAAGGTGTTTTTTTTCCAATGCGGTTGGGTACCACTCAATCAATTGAGGGCCCAAGTAGAACAAAAGGCAGAGAAAGAAGGAATTCACTTTTTTTCCCCCTTATTGATTGGGTTGCAACACTTCATCTCATATTTTCCAGCCTTTGGATGGTATTTCCATCATCTGCTCCCCTGGTTTGAAGGCCTCTGAACTCAGGCTGAACTGTGCACTGGCTTTAGTGGGTCTCCAGCTTGCAAATGGCATATTTGACATGAGCCAATTCCTCATAACTAATATGAATAGATAGATGATAGATAGATGGTAGATAGATAGATGGATGATAGATATATATTGATGGATTTGGATATAGATGAATATAGGCATAGATATATAGCTAGATCTACTGGTTCTGTTTCTCTGCATAATTCTGACAAATACAGAGGGTATGTAGTATCCTGTTTCTCCTTAAACTTTTGTCCCATGGTAGAACAAATTCTACCATTCATCTGGAGACCTTTCCTGCCTCAATTACTGCCATAATGTTCTAACAGTGATTTTCTGTTTCCTTTATTCTTTTACATTGATTAAGTTGAATTATACTGAAAGGAAAACTCTTCCTTCTCCCCAATCTATATTTATTCAATATCCCTTTGTATCAGTTAGACTCAAGATACTTATTTTATTATATAAAATGAGACTCCCCCCTACAAAATAAATAAAGGAGGAGTAAGGAAGGCAAGAGGGACATGGCATGGCAAAGAGAAGGGTAAGGGTCATGTTGCAACACAAGGGAGACTGGCTAGAGAAGCTTCATGGTGAAGGTGGTAATTGAGCAAATATTTGAACTAATGAGAAGCTATCAGTTGCCTGGATGCTGAAGACTATTTGAAACAGAGAATAATGCTAGAGCAAAGGACTTATGGAAGCATGTGTTGAAGGGAACATGCCAGCATGCTCTGGAACATCAAGGAAACCAGTGTGGCTGGAACAGAGTGAGCTTGGGACACCAAAGTGGATCAACTCAGGGAAGTAAGAGAGGGTCTAATTATGCAAGACCATGTATGCTTTGTAAGATTATTGGCTTTCACTTTGAATGAAATGGGAAGGCATTGCAGGGTCCTGAGCAGAGGAGAATATAGCCTGGGTTTGTTTTGTGATTACTCTGGCAGCTCTGTCAAGAATATATGGATAGGTTTGGGAAGGGTAAGAAAGGTGATAGGAGAATGATGGAAGTGGAAACGGGCTCCTGTTAAGAAATTTTGCAGTAATCTTAATATGGCTCAGGTGAGGCAGATGCCGCGGAAATGGGAAGAATTGGTTAAGTTTGGGGTGTGTGTTAAGCACATGCACCAGGATTTAGAAACAGCTGGGATGCATGGTGTGAGGAGATGATACTGAGGTTTTTGCTAAAAGCATCCTGAGTTGGCCTTACCTAGAGGGAAGAGGCTGAAAGCAGAGCGAGACTGGAAGGAAGGACAGAATTCAGTTTTTAACATGCTGAGTTCAAGACTCTTATTTGATATCGAGGTGAAATTGCCTGGTTTGCCTTTAGATATATGAATCTGGAGTTCAGGGTAGAGGTAAAGGCTAAAAGATACACACTGAACAGGTTCAAGGAGAGAGTGCAGTGGCAAACTCAACATCTGAATGTATGAGGGAGATGGGGAACAACTATTACACGAGGCAGGGGTAGAGAACCAGTAATTAAGGATAAAGTAGGGAGTGTAGCTTTTGGGAAGCCAAGAGACGCCATTGCATCAGGGAAAGGCACTGATCAACTGTGTTAATGCTGCTGACTGATCAGGTTAAAACGAGTGAGAAATGACCATTGAACTTAGCCATTTGGAGGTCGCTGTTAGTGAGGTACTTATAATATAATAAAAAAGAAGAAGACTTTTTAAAAAGAAATACAATAATCAGGAAAAAACAATACTATGGTTATCTAGTTGTTCAAATTGTTTCAGCTTTGGCCAGTGAGGGGTCTTTCTGTCTGCTCCTGCATCCGTTTAGCATGACCCTATAATTTTGTTCTTTGAGCACTTCTTTACTAAGTGATAGTATAAGAGGCTCCAAGAACATCTAGTGATTTGCTTGTCCTCATCCTGGAGTCATCCATTTCTCCAAGAAGCCCATTTCTTTAATTGATGAATGATTTTTAGAAACCAAGATCTGGACACTAAGTGTATTCATTGCTCCTGGATTGTTACTGCTTCTAGACAATCATAGTGAACAGAGAGAGCTAGGAAATTTCACATACATACATATTTCTGTTTCTAGGTGTGTGTGTGTGTGTGCCTACATACAAAAGCATACACATGCATGCATGTATACACAAACATCGTCGTAATTGTATCTATTTCTTCACACATACATATGTGCGTATGTGTATAAGGTCTATGTAGAATTCCTCCTTTTGTTATTTCTAACATTTATCCAACAGTTGATACTTGGCTTTCATTATCTACAAATATTTACTTCTTCGTTGTATGGGTAAAGTAGTTTCAAAAATGTTAACACATGCCTCCGTGAGAAACAAGTTTTCTCATCTAGAGTTCAGTATTTGTATGCTATTCTTTTTATCATCACATAGCTTTATAGTAGCCAGTGAAAATAGAGTTCTCCAAAATTACTCCTTTCTTTCCTATCTCCTTCTGTGTGTTAATATCATTTCACTGTACATAATTAGAGTCATCATCACAATTTGCCTTCTATTTGTGTTTTCCCAGTATCCTTGTTGATTTTTAAAAGTTTTTCAAACATTAAAATTCACAATTTTTGGCATAAACTTCTATGGGGATTGACAGATAAATAGAGTTCTCTATTTACCACCACAAACTTACAAAGAACCATTTCATAACTAATTTTTGACATTCCCTAAATTTCCTTAGTTCTGTCCCTTGTAGTATATCACCAACCATACCAGCAACCACTGATATCTCATATATTTCATCATATATCTGAATCTAATCCTTTGTTAGATATATCATTTGAAAATATTTTTTCCAGTCTGTATCTTACCTTTTCACTCTTTTGATGGTGATTTTTAGAGAGCAATATTTTTGTATTAAAAAAAGTCTCATTTACTACTTTTTAAAATAGATCCTACTTTGGGTCTTGTACTTTAAAACTCTTTGCTTTAACAAATGCATACAAATTATCACTTATTTTTTTTCCTAGAAGTTTTGTATTTATGTTTTTATTTAGACAGCATTCATTTTGAGTTTTAATTTTTGTATCACATATGAGTTATGCATTGATGTTCAAATTTGGAAAATATTTGATTAAAATTTCCAAAATCATTTTTTAAATGCACTATCATTTTTCCATTTTATTACTTTTGCATTTTTGTCAAAAACTAGTTGACTACATTAATTGATTTTAACATATATGTGAGAATCCATTTACAAGCCCTGTATTCTTATCCCATTGATTCATGTGTATACTTGGACCAACAACACATTGTCATTTTTTTCTTTCCCATTTTTATTTCTTCCCTGCCTCCATTTTTATCTGGGATCTTTTAAAAAGATTTTATTTATTCATTTGAGACAGAGAGAGAGAAAGAGAATGAGCAGATGGGAGAGGTAGAAGGCCAGGGAAAAACAGACTCCCCTCTGAGGAGGGAGCCCAATGCGAGACTCAATACCAGGACCTGGAGATCATGACCTGAGCTGAAGGCAGGCACTTAACAATCTGAGCCACCCAGCTGCCTCTCTGGGAGTCTTGGTTTTTTGTTGTTGTTGTTGTTTGTTTTGTTTATTTTTATATTTTTTGAAAAAAACAAAATTATTTTTTGTTATTGTTGTTTGTTTTGTTTGTTTTTATATTCTTTTGGAAATGTTAGTTTCTGCTATCTGGTGATTAATTTAAGTTCTTTTTTGTTCTCTGAATGTTTCCTGTATAAATAATAGAGACAAGTTTTTGTTTCATTAATGTACTGTGTTCTCTTACCTCTAAATTGTTATTTTCTTGGTTTTCTTCTGTTATTTTCATTTTTAATTTCCATAATTTTTCAGTTTGCTTGTTTTTTTCTTGTCTTTTATGTTAGAGACTTTTTTTTCAAATGTCTAATGATTCTTTACTGTAGATTCATATTTAACAGTGACACACTGAAAAGTAGATTAGGATTCAATATGCAATAATTAAGACTTGGAAATTGCTGAGCCTCATTGCAGAGTAGTTTGGAGAAACTTGGTCGTTTCTTTGGGGGTCTTTTCTCTTGTTACCTGTGAAAGAAATTCCTCACCTGCAAGCTAGGATTAGGCGAGTGCTAAGCATCATTGCTAGAATTCTAGGACCTTAAAGAAGAAGTTGGAGGATGGTTCTCAACTCTCATAAATAGACTTGTGTCACCCCCCCTCAGAGTGTTCCTGATGTCCGTAAGTCCAGAACCAGTCTATATGTTTCAAGTTCTCCAGAGAGTAATCTCTAGCTCTCTGCAGAGGCTCAAAAGAGAAAGTCTCTCTAATGGCTATTTGGGATAAGAAAGGATGGATGGTTGGGTTCCCTGGCTGGTTCAGACAGGAGAACATGCAACTCTTGATCTCCCAGTAGTGGGTTCAAGTCACATATTGGGGATAGAGATTACAAAAAGAAAAAAAAGAAAAGAAAAAGAAGGAAGCAAAGAAAGAAAGAAAGAAAGAAAGAAAGAAAGAAAGAAAGAAAGAAAGAAAGAAAGAAGTACAGATTTAACTGCTCTTTTCAACATTTATAATCATTTTTCTTTTTTAATTTGCTCTGAACTTCTGTTTTCAGAGCTACATGTTGCCTTTAATATCTGAGTTACCATAAGTACAATCTTTTGTTTCTTGTGAGCTTTATACATATACTGGCCCAAGTTTTAGCTTTCTCCAGTCTGCTAGGTCAATTATCCAACTGCTTTCCAGTTCCAAAATGTTGTTAACATAGGTCATTCTTTCCTCTCATCTCTTTGTTTTTGTGAGGTTTTGCCTTTTTATTTATCTACCATCCTTTCTGTGAAGTTTTGAGAAGAAATGGAGATAGATGCATAACTGTTTCAGCAGTCATGAAAATGCACTTTTCAGATGTCTTACTGCAAGGAGACAGTGCCTTAAATAGAGTACCTTTTAGTAAACCACCAATATTGGGTAATTTGAGTCCTCCAAAATTTTTCTTGGTCAAAATAATTCTGGCTATTTTAGTCCCTTGTTTTTCCATATAAATTTTAAAATCAGCTTAATGATTACTCCTGAAAACAAAACAAAACAAAACTGTTGTGATTTACACTGAGATTGTATTGAATCTATAGACAAAATTGTGGTGAACTCACACTTTAACAACACTGTGTATTCCAGTCTAGGAATATAGTATTCAGAAACATAGTATATCTCTTGGTTTATTTAGGTCTTCTTATTTATTTCTTTGGTATTCAGTCATATTCAGCGTACAGATACTGCAGTTTTTAAAAGATTTTCTCAGTTCAAATTCCCATTCTTTATGTTTTCATATAGACATAAAATAGATTTGTACCCATTAACTTTGTATCTTTCAACTGAGAGAGGATTACTGAAGTCTCCAACTATATTTTTAGATTTTTCTATTTCTATTTCTCTTTTTAGCCCTATTAGTTTTTACTTTATTTATTTTGAACTCAAATGGTAGGTATGTATACATATAAGATTGCTATATCTTCTTGGAGAATTGTATAATGACCTTGTTACCCCTAACATTTCATTGTTCTGATGTCTATTTTCTCTGATATTATGTAAAAAAATCCAGCCTTTTTTAAATTCATGTTTGTATGATGTGTTAGGAGTCCATAAGATTATTCTCAGGCTCATAGATTCATTAGAAGAACCCAAAGAACTCATAAGTTTTGTGATCATTGTTGCAATTTAATACTAAAAAGATGCAGGGTAAAATCAGAGAAGACAAATGCACAGAAGGTGACGTCCAGATGAAACCAGGTGCAAGCTTCCAAGTGACCCTTCCCAATGGATTCACATAGGATATCCTTAATTCCTCCAACAATGATGTCTAACAACATGTTCAGAGAGGTCCCAACCAGGAAAGTTCATACAAACCAAGCTTTCCAGGACTTCACTGGGTATCTGTCTTGTAGGTATATAATACCTATATGAGTGATCTTATTTCCTCAAAAATCTAAAACTCCAGAGCAAAAGTCAATGTTTACCATAAATCACATTGTTAGCATAAATTATGTGAACAGACTAATTCAACAAAGCCCAATGTCTTAGAGCAGCAGTAATACTCTTATCAGACAGAACATTCCAGGAGCTAAGTTCCCAGGAGCCAGACAAAGCCCAGTCATGAAAATAAGCCTTTCTTCTGGATGTGCAAGTTTCAAGCTATGCAGACCTGCTATGTTAACCATTTCTCATACATAGGGATATACCTTTTTCCATCTTTTTCAGTTTAACTGATCTATATCTTGATTATTTAAACAGATTTTCTTTAGAGATCATATAATTAGATCTTGGGTTTTTTTTTAATCTAACACAGAAATCCCTCTATTTTAACTGTTGTGTTTAGACTGTTCATTATTAATGCACTTATTGATACAGTGGAGTTAAAATTTATCATCTTAAGCAAGACTTTTTTAACCAGGAATATGTTGACACTTGGTGATTCAGTAAGAGCTTCAGGGGCTTCTGCAAACCTATGGAAATTATATGCAAAATTTTGTATGGGGGTGCCTGGGTAGCTCAGTCAGTTAAGCATCTGCCTTTGGTTCACATCATGATCTCAGAGTTCTGGGATTGAGCCCCACATCAGGCTCTCTGCTCAATAAGGATTCTGCTTCTTCCTGTCAGTCTTCTGTGTTTTCCTTCTCTCTCTCACTCCCCCCTCTTTCTTTTTCTCAAATAAATAAATAAAGTCTTTAAAATTTTTATGTATGTGTCTATATGTTTGAGCACAATTTTTGTGACAGGAACCAAGAATTCATCAGATTTATATATATAATATATATATACATATATATATATACATATATATATATATGTGACATGTTTTTGTCACCAAAAATTAGTATTTAAGAAGAGCGACAGCAACATAATAATAAATACTATTTTGTGAGTACATATCTGTGAACCATTGCTATTATAAGAGATTTGCATTTATTAATTCTAATCTTCCAAACTATCCTGTAAGGAAGTTACTATTATCCTCATTTTGTAGATGAGAAGATTGAGAGGTTAAACAATTTGCATGGGTACACAGCTAGTAAGTCTTATCCAGGTTGACTAGCCCTCAGACTAGCCTTGAGAATATATTTACTGCACTACCAATCGTAAAGTTCTCACAAACACTGAGATTGTTAAGTCTGTCTATATTAACACCAGCAGCAAAACATCACCTTCCACTGATTCTCATTGGCAAATGAATGCAGAAAACAGTAAGTTCTACACTTTGGTAACCAATTTTACACTAGCTGATAAAGAAATAGAAAACCAACCTAAAGGTTTTAGAAGCTGGCAGGCATTGCTTCAAATATGAGAAACACAGATCTAGTTAGTAATATCAAGTTAACATGGACTTTGCCATTTGAGGTTTCTGTAACATACCCATTTATACCTTTCTCCAGCGCAATTTTAGGGCTGAATAATATCTAACTGAACCAACGTTTAAGCATGTTATTGCTTTAAGACTATAAAAAAATATAAACATCTGTAGAATTTCTGTTCCACTTTGCAAACACAGAGGATGTACTATCTAAAAACCAGAGACCAAATTGTGTGTACGATCTCCCTTCTGAATAAGAAGAAATGCCCTGCAATATGGGAAGTAACAGCATTTCATGACAGTGGAGAAGACAACAAAACAACCCTGAGATGGAGCGTGTTCAGTAAGATGGAACACAGTAAAGAGTCCAATATAACTGGGAGTTATTTAGGTGATGAATTTAGTGGAGATGATTCAAGCACTGAAATGGATCTTGTAAATCCTCGTAATCACTTTGAGTTTTGTTTGGAATAGAATGAACCAATCTCAGAGCAGAGTCTGTCTAGGGTGAGGGTAGAAGCAGGGATGCCAGTAAGCGGTGTTTTACAACATAGACAAGAGAAAACCCTGGCCACCAGTATTTGGTAATAGAGGTGATGATGGATGTTCCAAATCTAGAAATATTTTGAAGATAGAGACAGCAGCATTCACTTTTGCAAGGGGCATATGGTAGGAGAAAGGAAAGGAGTAAAAAATGACTCAGGGGTGCCTCGGTGGTTCAGTTGGTTAAACAACTGTCTTCAACTCAGGTCATGATCTCAGGGTCCTGGGATCAAGCCCCAAGTTGGGCTCACTGCTGAGCAGAGAGTCTGTTTCTCTCTCTCCATCTGCCCTTACCCTCTACTATTATACTCTCTCCTTCTCTCTCTCTTATTTATTTATTTATTATTAATTTATTTATAATTATTTATAATTTATTTATATATTTATTTATTATAATTTATTTATATATAATTATTTATAATTTATTAAAAATAAATAATATTTTTAAAAATGACTCAAGTTTTCAATCTAAGGAACTGGAAGAATAACTTACCTTTAACTGAGATTGGAAAACTGTGAGTGGAAAAATATTCATAGGGAAGATGAAGAATTCAGTTTGGGTCATGATGAATTTGAGGTATCAATTACACACTAATAGGAAATGTTGAATAATCATATATTAATAAATAAATAATACTCTTATATGAGATAAGGCAAAGAACATGTAAAGTTTTTGTGAAAAATAAACTGTTTTCTGGTCAATTCCTTAGAGGCACTGTTAACTTGATATGCCTATTACATACTTCTAAGTTCTGGGAACACATTAGTGAAGAAAAAAGACACAAATCTTTGTTTCCATGAAGATTACATTCTAGTGAAGAGAGATGGAAACTTTCAAAAGTCAATAAATAAAACAAATATATAGTAAGTTAGAAGGTAATATAAGCTTTGAGAAAGAAAAGTATAAAAGGCTGAGGAATATTGGACATGGCGGCAAGGCAGGGGTGGGTGCTATCACTAAAATAGCTATTGTATGCCTCACAAACAATGATTGTTCAGAATATCCAGATAGTGATATAATACTTAGAGGATCTTTCTCGAAAGTTGCAATATTTGTGAAGTGCTTGAAGCAGAAAACTGTGAGCATCACTCACAACCTTTAATTCAACCTTGAAGGACATTTCAAATGGAAGGACTCTATAGACATACCTGACACCACAGATTACACTGAGATACACGAAATCTGTTCGTATCCATTCAATGCCATCATTCATGCGCCCATCATTCATGTTCAGCTCTCGCTTGTGGCCTGGTGAAGTAAGGGAGTCCTGTTTTTCAGCTAGTATCATCAAGATTTCATTTGTCCCCGGAGAGGAAAAGATGGAAAGAGGAAAATGAAGGGAAAATAAGAGGTTTGGAGAAGGAAAAATTAGGATGGTAGAAAATAGAATGAAAGAGTCTTACATTCAAAAGCATCATTGAAGACTTAAGTGGAAAAATCTGAGGATGGTAATAATTCACATGGATTGAGCATTTACTGTTTTACAAGAATTGTGCTAAGTGCTGCACACCCATTAACTCATGTAATCTCCATAACAACTTTAAGAAATAGATACTATTTTGATCTGTATTCTACAGATACAGAAAACAGAGCTCATAATGTTTAAATAGCCTGTGGGTCACACAGCTAGTAAGTGATGGAGTTGTGGCAATCCGATGCCTGTCCCATGTTCTTACCTGCTAGGCAACGCAGTCTGCCTGACTTCCAGGTGAGAATAGCCTGCCCTGTTTTCACGTAAGATTTGCTGTATATTCCTTTTGGCCCGCAACGTGCATTTACCAAAATGAACTACAGCACTGGAGAAAACAAGGCTCAAAACAAAATGCCACATTAAAGAAGTTTTATCTTGGAGATAACTGTTTCCTATCAGAAATAATGTATAATTAATATATTTACAAACACACACAAGCACACACACACACACACACACCTGCAATTTGTCAGTAGTATTAAACTTGCCATCATTAATCTGTAAAATATCTTATTGCATTATTTGAATGCTCATTAACTAATGAATAAACATTCAATTAGTTTTCCTCTTCTTTACTGATCCCCTAACCTTAGTTTTAACTATTCATAAGAGATGATAAAAATAGTTTTTTTTAATTTTGCATGCAATATTTCCTTTTATATCTACACAAACCCAATGAAGTAGTAATTGTTCCTGTTTTGGAAAACAAGGAGTTTCATAGATTTTGTTATTGTTAGTCAGTGACATAATATCAGCACTAGGTCAAAACCAACACAAATAAATTGACTGCAATAACTCATCCACAAAGGAAGTGGTTTATTATGCCCAAGATTTTTTTTCTCTGCTGCTTGATCACTGGGATGATTTAGTGACCACTCTGGGTAAGCAACCTAATTGTTAAATAGAATGGAAGAGAGAAGACAACAAGAAAAGGTAACAGAAAAGGAAAAGGAGACTGGGAAAAGAAAAAGGAAATAAAAACTTTCCTTTGAAGAATTGCTAATAATTTGGCTACAATGGTAATAACAGTCAGAAAATCAATGATGAATACAATCCATAACAGATTTTATGTTGGATTTTATTGCCCTTGGAGACAAGTTAGTACTATTTTATAAATGGAATCAAACTCTCTCTGTGTGTTAGTGTGACCACAATTTGAATCTTTTCTAGGACTTTTTGATGATAGACAGTCATTTAGAAGGGGGAAATTGAATATTACTCTTTAAGTAAAGCAGCATTCATCCTTTAACACTGGAGAATATTCTATGACATCCTGTAATCTTGCCTAGTTTTGTTTTTGTTTTCTGGAAAAACAATATAGTGGTAGAACTTGATTTTATGCCTTATACCAGGTTTCTAGTTAACCATTATCTTAAGTTACAAGACTTGTTATTAAACTTTATACTGAAATAAATTTAAAATGTCATCAATTACATGAACATGGCATATGGTTAAAACTCAGATAAATTTAATAAATAAAAAGATTCCCAAGAGATGAGAATGAGGTAAGTTCTAAAGTGATGTCTTAAAAAATTTCATTGAATTTATATTCATTTTAGAATGTCTCATCCTTACTGTGTTTGTCATTACTGATTGTTCCAAATAGAATCTAGTTTATTCTCCCTTGAACATTAGTTGTGATGGGTTTCATTAAAATGGCATAACTTGTGAAATTTCCTGGGAAATATTACAGACACCTGAATAAATAAGCAATCTATTAAATTATAGATATATAGCTTTGATGATAAGTTCACTTTCACAAACTCGTTCTTTTGGTCCCCTGGTACAAAAACTCAGCTTAAGGCATTTGAAGTTAACACAGTGGAAAAATAATGGAATTCATATAATGTAGCAATAGATTATAGCTGACTGTTCCAGGAAGGGGGGTGGGGTGGAATCCTCTACAGGGAAGCATAAGCATGCTCCACTGCACTGAGTAACAACGAAAAGGGAAAGTGTGAGCTATATAAGAGGGAAATATAGCAAGAAGGAAAATAAGTTAGGGAGAAGAAGAGAAGCCCAGAAAAATGGTGGCATAAATAGTCTAGTCACATTCAGAATTGTCAGGTGAAAGTGATCGCATGAGTCTTCTGAGTTACACTACAACAGGCAAACCATTTAACAGGAGATAATGGCAAGCTCCTAAATTACTACCAATGTGCTTTTAGAATTCAGCTAGCAATCAAGTAGAGAAAGCACAAGGTCATGTTCCTGAAAAGAGGTGCTGACATCTTTATTTCCACTTTTTCTGTGCAATTACACCAACAAAATTAAATATGAAATAGTCTTCCTTCAACTCTGTACCACATCATCTAGATTGCACTATCAATAGTGACAATGAGATGGAAGATAGATTTCTCTTTTCAATTTTTTTTTTTTTTTGCTTTGTTTTTCTCTTTCTCTCTTTTTAAAGAACGACGCTTGGATTTATTCTCAAAATACATTTTCTGACAAGAATCCATACTATAACCTCATTTTCTCAAACCTAACACTAGTTAAGAAAATGATGTAAAGATTTACATTAAATTGCAGGAAAGAAGACCTTAGGACATAGAAGGAGAAATTTTTTTCTAAGAAATGTAGTCAATGATATTCTCACATTAAAAGAAAGCAATTTTTAGATGAATGCTATCTTTTTGCCATTCAATTTCACATAGCTAAAGGGAAAGGATATAAACTTTTGTCATGAATTATTGTCTTTTGGAAGCCCTTTTGAAAATAAACATATTATCTATAAAGGAATTTATAAAAATATAACTAGAATAATGCACCAAACAATAACAAAATTCATAATATTTTTTTAAGATTTTATTTATTTATTTGACAGATAGAGATCACAAGTAGGGAGAGAGGCAGGCAGAGAGAGAGAGAGAGGAGGAAGCAGGCTCCCCGCAAAGCAGAGAGCCCGATGCGGGGCTTGATCCCAGGACCCTGGGATCATGACCTGAGCGAAAGGCAGAGGCTTTAACCCACTGAGCCATCCAGGTGCCCCCAAAATTCACAATATTTTTAAGGACTCACAAAACTCTTAAAATAACCACATGTTAGATTAGGATCTCAATTAGAGGGACAAATCTCAATTGAAACATATCAGGGTGTATTCTCTGACCACAATGGAATTAATCTGAATATAAATTAAAAGATTCTTAAGAAGTCCAAATTGATGGAACATTATATATTTTTAGAAAATCTATTGAACGAAAAAGAAATCAGAATGGGAATTAGAAAATAATTTAAATATAATGATAAGAAACATATCAAAATGTGTGGGATATAAGCAAACTAGAGTTTAGAGGGACATGTATAGCATTAAAGACATATTTAATCAGAAAAGTTAAAAATCAATATTCGACATTCCTTCTTAAGAAACTACAGCAAAGCTAACCTAAAGGAAGTAGAAAGACTGAAATAATAAAAATAACATCAGAAAAAATAAAAATAGATAACATGTATAAATAAAGAGAATCTACAAGCTAAAAAAAGAAAAAAAGGTTAAATAAGAATGAAAGCAAGAGAGAGAGTAATGTACCACCAATATTGGACAGATATCAAAAGCACTCAGTAACTAAGATGAATAACAAATTCTTTAGAAACACAATATATCAAAATTTACATAAGAAAAGGTATCTGCATACTTCTGTATCTATTATAAGTTGAATTTGTTATTAAAATTCTTCCCACAAAGGAGCATAGTTTCTAACAAATTTTAAGGAAGACATGATACTAATCCTATACATCCTACTCTTCAAGGAACAAAGAAAGAAGAGATATTTCAGAATTAGTCTTATGAGGCCAGGATAGTCTTGATACCAAAATCTGATAAAGCTACTGTCCAGCTTCTTTCATGAACATGGATACAACAAATTATAATAAAATATTAGCAAATTCTTATGATATATAAAAATGAATTTATATTATAAATGGTGTTGATTATAAGAATTTAAGGTGGTCTCATCCTCTGAAAATCAAGTGTATATCACATAATAATGACTGCAAAAAGGAGAAAATGTAAGGAATGCACCTGATGAAATTCTACAATATTATTGAAAACACTTAACAAAGATCTAAATAAATATATATACCATGCCATACTGGTTTTGAAAACTCTAAGATGTAGACAAGTCAATATCCCCAAATTGATGTACAGATTTAATGAAATCCAAGTCAAAATCACAGTTTTTTTTGTGGAAATTGACAAGCTGATTCTAAACTTATAAATGAGCCAATTTTGAAGAAAACAAACCTGGAGGATTTAAACTACCAGATGTAAGGACTGATTATAACACTACAATAATAAGGTCATTGTAATATTGATACAGAAGTAAACATCAATAAACTATTATGGAGTCTAGGAATAGACCCACACCTTTATACTCACCTGAATTAAGACTGTACAGTAGGGAAAGGATGGTTGACTAACTATCATATGAAAAAAAGTGTGTGTATATATATGTGTGTGTGTGTAAATATTTTTTTCAAGATTTTATCTACGTACTTATTTCTTCATTTGAGAGAACATTCCAGAAGAGGGGAGAAGTCAGAGGGAGAAGGAGAAGCAGACTTCCTGCTGAACCAGGACCCTGATGCAGGGTTAATGGAGGGCTAGATTTCAGGACCCTGGGATCATGACCCGAGCCTAAGGCAGACGTTTAGTCAATTAAGCCACCCAGAAGCCCCTGGAAAAAAACACATTTTGATTCTTACTTTACACCATAGAAAAATAAAGAATTGTGGGTGGATCAGGAATCAAATTGTGAAAGATGATAAAAAGACCAAATGCTATTTATTTAGTCATCAAAACTCCAAATGTCCAAAAGAGGTCCAAAAGCAGATGAATGGCTAAGTAAATCATTACCATAATGTTTATTTTTGAAAAATATTTGAAGGCATAGAAAATATAATTTAAAACATGGAAGATATTAGTATAAAAAATTGGGTATTGAGCATAATTCCAACATATATATAGTAGGAGTATAAAATCTGTGATGAATAAAATGAAACAAAAGTGGTAGACTATTAGTAACTTTTCTTTTATACCTGGAACAAAAGTTTGTAAATTTGCCTCAATCACCTCATAAATTACATAATATTTTCCATTTTATGAGCATCTACTTGAAGTCGTTTGTAGAATCTGACCATGACAAACTACATCCCAAATGATGTGATCCCCCCAATCAGACTGACTCTTTTCACAATGTTTTTGTCAGTCTTGACATTTTTATTTCTTTTTACCTCACACATTTGACTTTTCTAAACACAAACTGAGAGTAGCTCTAAAATTTATAGATTTAAATTTTAAAACTCTGACTGTATTCTCAAAACTCAAGAGTAAGAGAAACAAACAATGCAATTAGATCCAGGGCTAGGCATAAAGACACATTTAACCAAAATACAATAATAGTAGAAGACTTTAACAGTCCCCCTCACTGAAATGGACAGACCATCTAAGCAAAAGATCAACAAGAAAACAAGGGCTATAAATGACACACTGGACCAAACTGATATCACAGATATGTCTAGAACATGTCATCTCAAAGTTGCAGAATACACATTCTTCTCTAGTGCACATGCAACATTCTCCAGAAAAAATCACATCCTGGGTCACAAATCAGACCTCAACTGGTACAAAAAGATGGAGATTATTCCCTGCATATCTTTGGACCACAGTGCTTTGAAACTGGAACTCAACCACAAGAGGAAAGTTGGAAAGAACTCAAATATATGGAGGCTAAAGAGCATCCTACTGAAGAATGAATGTGTCAACCAGGAAATAAAAGAAAGATTGATTGAAAAAAAAACTCATGGAAAAAAACGAAAATGAAAACACAACTGTTCAAAATCTTTGGGATGCAGCAAAGGCAACCCTAAGAGGAAAGTGTATAGCAATACAAGCCTTTCTCAAGAAACAAGAAAGGTCTCAAATATACAACTTAACCCTACACCTAAAGGAGTTGGGTAAGGAAAAGCAAATAAAGCCTAAACTCAGCAGGAAAAGAGAAATAACAAAGATCCAGTGAAGAAATCAATGAAATAGAAACCAAAAGAACAGTGGAATAGATCAATGAAACTTGGAGCTGGTTCTTTGAAAGAATTAATAAGATTGATAAACCCCTGGCCAGACTTATCAAAAAAAAAAAAGAGAGAGAGAGAGAGAAGAGAAAGGGCCCAAATTAATAAAATCATGAGTGAAAGAGGAGCGATCACAATCAACACCAAAGAAATAGCAACTATAAGAACATATTATGAGCAAATATTTGCCAACAAAGAAGACAATCTAGAAGAAAGGGATGCATTCCTAGGGGCATATAAACTACCAAAACTGAACGAAGAAGAAATAGAAAACATAAACAGACTCATAACAAGCAAGGAATTTAAACAATAATAAAAAATCTCCCAACAAATGAGAGCCCGGGGACAGATGGCTTCCCAGGGGAATTCTACTAAACATTTAAAGAATTAATACCTATTCTTCTGAAAGTGTTCCAAAAAATAGAAATGGAAGGAAAACTTCCAGACTCCCCAAACCAGACAAAGACTCCACCAAAAGGAGAATTACAGACCAATATCCCTGATGAACATGGATGTAAAAATTATCAACAAAATACTTGCCAATAGGGTCCAACAATACATTAAAAGGATTATTCATCACAACCAAGTGGGATTTATTCCTGGGCTGCAAGGTTGGTTCAAGATCTGCAAATCAATCAATGTGATACACTACATTAATAAAAGAAAGAGCAAGAACCATATGATACTCTCAATAGATGTAGAAAAAGCATTTGACGAAGTACAACATCCTTTCTTGATTGAAATTCTTCACAGTGTAGGGATAGAGAGTACCTACCTCAATATCATAAAAGTCATCTATGAAAAACCCACAATGAATATCATTCTCAATGGGAAAAATTGAGATCTTTACTCCTAAGATCAGGAACACGGCAGGGATGTCCACTATCACAACTGCTGTTCAACGTAGTACTAGAAGTCCTAGCCTCAGCAATCAGACAACAAAAAGAAATAAAAGGGATCAGAATTGGTAAAGAAGAAGTCAAACTCTCACTCTCTGCAGATGATATGATGCTTTATGTGAAAAACCCAAAAGACTGTACCCCCAAACTGCTAAAACTCATACAGAAATTCAGTAAAGTGGTAGGATAAAAAATCAATGCACAGAAATCAGTTGCATTGTATAGAAACACCAGCAGTAAGACAGAAGAAAGAGAAATTAAGGAGTGCATTTACAATTGCACCCAGAACCATAAGATACCTAGGAATAAATCTAACCAAAGAGGAAAAGAATCTGTTCTCAGAAAACTATAGTGCAATTGCACTACTGGGTATTTACCCCAAAGAAACAAATGTGGTAATCCGAAGAGGCACCCGTATCCCAATGTTTATAGCAGCAATGTCCCCAATAGCCAAACTATGGAAAGAGCCCAGATGTTGATCAACAGATGAATGGATAAAGAAGATGTGGTATACATATATATAGTGGAGTATTATACACCCATCAAAAGATGAGATCCTGCCATTTGCAACAACACGGATGGAACTAGAGGGTATTATGCTAAGTGGAAATAAGTCAATCAGAGAAAGACAATTATCATATGATGTCACTGATATGTGGAACTTGAGAAACAAGGCAGAGGAGCATAGGGGAAGAGAGAAAAAAATGAAATAATACAAAACCAGAGAGGGAGCAAACCATAAGAGATTCTTTATCTCAGGAAAAAAACTGAGGGTTGCTAGAGTGGAGGGAGGGATGGTATAACTGGGTGATGGATATTGGGGAGGGTATGTGTTGTGGTGAGTGCTGTGTATTGCATGAGACTGAGGAATCACAGACCTGTACCCCTGAAACAAAAATACATTATATGTTAATAATAATAATAATAAAAACAGTGAGATCAGCATATGTCTGTGAATAGGACATGCCAGTGATTGACTCCAGGGAAGCAGAGCCTTGAAGAAAAGGATGATCAGAGGAACAAGGATCCATAGGATGAGCAGAGAATGAGTCTCAAACATTCAGAGCTTAAGGACAGTGTCACCTGGGCAGCATGCTTTTGCATTTGAATTTAATTTATTTCTGAAAAAGGAATGCATTCAGATGGCTCAAAATTCAAGAGTGAGGTGTCTATACAGTACTGTGAAAAGTCTTTCTCCTGGGGTGCCTAGGTGGCTCAGTCAGTTGAGTGTCTGCCTTTGGCTCAGGTCATGATCCCAAGGTCCTGGAATCGAGCCCCACATCGGGCTCCCTGCTTAGTGGAGATCCTACTTTGTTCTCTCTCACTCTTGCTGCTTGTGCTTTCTCTCTCTATCAAATAAGTATATAAAATCTTTGAAAGAGAGAGACAGAGAGATACAGATGGCAAATTAGCACATGAAAAGATGCTCAATATCATTAGCCATTAGGGAAATGCAAACTGCACCCAATGACATCCCACTACCAAGCTATCAGAATGGCTAAAATGGAAAATACTGGCAATCACAAA
The DNA here is from genome assembly GCF_922984935.1 of Meles meles. Classification (NCBI taxonomy): domain Eukaryota; kingdom Metazoa; phylum Chordata; class Mammalia; order Carnivora; family Mustelidae; genus Meles; species Meles meles. The sequence continues at coordinate 18,546,476 of NC_060070.1, forward strand.
TGCTGGCAAGGATGCAGATAAACTGGATCCCTTATGCAATGCTGGTAGGAGTGTGAAATGGTACAGTCACTATAAAAAACTATTGCACTGCTAGGAACATATCTAAGTTCACACAGAAACCTGTGCATACATGTTTATAACAACTTTATTTGCGTTAATGCCAAAACAGAAACAATCATGATATCCTTTAATGGTTGAATAATTCATCAAATTGTAGTAATCCTGTACCATAGAATACTACTCAGCAATAAAACAAAAGAAAAGTACCACTAATATGCATGACAACTTGGTGAATCTCCAGAAAATTATGCTGAATGAAAAAGATATGAACAGACACTTCTCCAACGAAGACATACAAATGGCTATCAGACACATGAAAAAATGTTCATCATCACTAGCCATCAGGGAGATTCAAATTAAAACCACATTGAGATACCACCTGACACCAGTTAGAATGGCCAAAATTAGCAAGACAGGAAACAACGTGTGTTGGAGAGGATGTGGAGAAAGAGGAACCCTCTTACACTGTTGGTGGGAATGCAAGTTAGTGCAGCCACTTTGGAGAACAGTGTGGAGATTCCTGAAGAAATTAAAAATAGAGCTTCCCTATGACCCTGCAATTGCACTGCTGGGTATTTACCCCAAAGATACAGATGTAGTGAAAAGAAGGGCCATTTGTACCCCAATGTTTATTGCAGCAATGGCTACGGTCGCCAAACTGTGGAAAGAACCAAGATGCCCTTCAACGGATGAATGGATAAGGAAGATATGGTCCATATACACAATGGAGTATTATGCCTCCATCAGAAAGGACGAATACCCAACTTTTGTAGCAACATGGACGGGACTGGAAGAGATTATGCTGAGCGAAATAAGTCAAGCAGAGAGAGTCAAGTATCATATGGTCTCACTTATTTGTGGAGCATAACAAATAACATGGAGGACATGGGGAGATGGAGAGGAGAGGGAGTTGAGGGAAACTGGAAGGGGAGATGAACCATGAGAGACTATGGACTCTGAAAAACAACTAGAGGGTTATGAAGGGGCGGCGGGGGGGGCGGGGGGGTTGGGAGGTTGAGGGACCAGGTGGTGGGTAATGAGGAGGGCACGTACTGCATGGAGCACTGGGTGTGATGCCAAAACAATGAACACTGTTATGCTGTAAATAAACAAATAAAAATAAATAAATTTAAAAAAAAAAAGAAAAACACAAATTCCAAAGATAATGTTTATATATGATTTATATAATATTTATTATATATTATATTTATCTATATTATACATATTATATTTATCTATTTATAATATATATTATACATATAGAGAAATATGTATAAATAAATATGCATATATAAATCATATATGTATATATAAATGTATATATGTATATATAAATAAATATACATATATAAATTATATATGTAAACATATATATGTTTATATATGATATATTTGTAACATTCTTAAAATGACAAAATTGCAGAAATGCAGAATAGATTAATGGTTGCTTGAGGTTAAGAAGGGAGTGAGGTGGGAGTGAAATCGGTGTGGCCATAAAAAAGGTAACCTAAAGCATTATTCCATGAGATGGAAATGCTCCTTATCTTATATCTTGGATCAGTGTTAGTGTCCTAGTTGTGATGTTGCACAATAGTTTTGCAAGATGTTTCCCTGGGGGGGAGGGGAGGGGAGGGCACTAGGTAAAGGATACATGGATCTCTGTATTATTTCTTACAATTGCACATGGATCAAAAATTCTCAAAATTTAAAAAGTGAACTTAAAAATGTAAGGCATAATTATAGGCCTCCATATATATTACTTTTAAAGAAGTAAAAGTAAGTCGGAGTAGGTGATCACGATTAGTCAAGGAACAGAAAATATTTCGTGAAATCAGTTAACCAGTTTTTCCTGCTATTACATAAATGTAGGTTTAACGTATCTTCATATCAACTTAAGAGAAAGAGGGAGATTTTTATATATGTTCCTTTCCACTGTTGTTTTGCACACTGCTATGTATAAGGCAACAGTGAGCCTTCTGTACTCAATCACCTTTAAATGAAAAACAGAATAATAATAATGCCAATTTCTTACAAGTAAAAAGGAAATCTGCACAACCAGATAGCAACTCATTGAGGAATTCCACAGTCAGTCTACAGAGCTCAAGAAGACCTGATTGGGAAGAAGCTAGTTAGGAGCATTATGGCATTCTGTGAAAGAAAAGATGAATATTTGGACCAGTCAAGTAACCTTGAGGGAAGCAGTTCCTCACATAATTGAAAAGAGCTGCATTACACATGCTTTAGAAAAAGAACCATACATCTCTGATCGTAATACTGGTAACAGTGAAAGTACCCTCTAATTATACCGGGTGACCAAATAAAGTACAATAAACACTTCGGTTAACTACTCCTTTAATGTTAACTCAGCACAATCCCACTAGGAAGGACTATTTATCTTTGAGTTTCACGATTTAGAACTTTCGTACCTCAAGATTCTGACAAGCACTATTGTCAGGAAACAACAACAAAGAAATAGCTGTCATGAGATTTACAAATCAGATCCAGGAAGCGATGATAAAACTGCAGAATTATTTTTAGCTATTTTAACAGACAGCTTCTGAAGGTGTTAACTTTCCTATAAAGAATGTAAATCAGAAGTTGGAGAAGTTTCGTTAAGTCCTCATTGTCAGAGTACCTGGAAAATATGCTGTTCCAGAAAATATCTTCATGTTCACTCTCTACTTGATTTTTTCATTTTCCCACTAAATATTTCCTTACACAGGATCCATATAAATTTTTAATATGGCGAGGTCGTTCGTCCTCAGCACAAGGCTTTCCTTTATAATTTAACTAAAAATAATCCTCTTAAAGAGGCTTTTGCCCATTTTTTTAATGGGTGGCTTCCAACAACCATGGCGCAGCTTCTGGGCTATGAGGAACCTCTTTCCTTCATGGCCAAGCAGGAAGTGAGGCAGAAGCAATAAGAGTCTGATGAGCACAGATCTCAAGATTTCCATTATTTTCACCCACCACCACACTTTATAACAGCAAATCTGCTCGCTCTCCCCGATGGAGCTTGGAAATACTCATCTCTGGTTCTTTCTTCCACAGGAGAGATGCTGCATTGCTCTCTCTTGACCAATATTGACTCATTGCTTCTTCAAACCTAGTTGAAATTTGAGTTAAATATGCTTCACCCTCATCACTGCTTGACTCGATGCAGCGTCGCAGCACTTTGTGTTTAATGTGTGGTAACGTGGATCCTTGAAAATTAGCTTCTGCCACTCAGATTTTCAAACTGGAGAGCCGGACCGAATGAGCTAAAGGGACAAGGTCATTTCAGGATCACGGTGTCTGGGTTCTCTATGGGAGATTGCCTCCGCCAAATGATAACATTACATAACAATAGAGGCAGCAATGGAAGCGTTCCTCAGACCATTCCGCAGCCTTAAAGTTTGCAATGATTTGGGGAATTAATTAAAAGTTTGCCTAAGTTATTAAATTTTGATAATAAACTCAATAGCTGCATTCAGAATCAAATTATTAAACCGGAAATATGGACTTTAAAGCAGAAGCCTGGCACAGGTTTGGTCTAGTTGACCACGTATTGACAATTTACAAAAGCAAATGAGAACTTGTGAAAATCATTGTGAAATCAGTGATAATTTTATCTAAATCAAATATTGCAAGCTAAACCTCCAAGCAGATGCCAAATGAATTGGATAATTAATTTGGTCTGGACCTGGTCACTCAGTTTTTATGGGCAGCTGCATTTTTACAGATTAAAGAAATGCTAGTGGCAACACTAATCAGTGAATTAGTTGGAAAGACTAGAAAGCACAGTGTCCGTAAATCCAAGAATATAAGCATTTTCTCAGGGGATCCATTTATTCCATCTCTAACTTTTTCTAGCCGTACTTTTAATGTCACAATACATAAATTTTTGTATATAAAACCACATTCTAAATATACTGGTGAATTGATTTTTTAAAAACAACCAAGACGTGAGTTTTAGAAAACAAAGATATTTGGCAGTAGGAATAACTGTTAATAATGGTTACTTTTCAATAAACTTGTGTTTCTGTAATATATATTGATCACTTGACAACAATTAAAATTTCACTTCCCAGAGAATTAGAGATTTTCAGAAACAAAAGGCTCTGTAATCCAGGCTCCTGGTTCCAGTGAGAACAACTCGAACAGTCAGTGTTGGCTCCTCAGGTAAACCCATGACAGTTAATATGTATCATTACATAAAAGATGATAAGAGAGTTATTTGCACAAAATGTTCTCCAAGACAATAGTATCCCAGCAAATGTCACCATTTCAGATCAGAGTACAAACACTTACTTAAATGTCTTTTGCCTTAATTTAGTTTATTTTTTTTAAAAGATTTTATTTATTTATTTGGCAGAGAGAGATCACAAGTTGGTAGAGAGGCAGGCAGAGAGAGAGAGAGAGAGAGAGAGGGAAGCAGGCTCCCTGCTGAGCAGAGAGCCTGATGCGGGACTCGATCCCAGGACCCTGAGATCATGACCTGAGCCGAAGGCAGCGGCTTAACCCACTGAGCCACCCAGGCGCCCACCTTAATTTAGTTTATCAGATTAAACTTAAATTCTTTAGCAAGTCCAAGGAATAACAGCCATAAATAAAAGATAGGAGAAGGACTAAATACAGTATAAGGCTATAGGCTCCTCCAGAACCTTCAAGTAAGGATCGGGACCTGTATTAATTTTCTATTGCTGCTATAACAAATTACCACAGATTTAACAGTTAAAAAAAAAAAAGGCCTATGGCCTGGGGTTAGGGAGTTGGGAAGGATGAATAGGCAGAATATGAAGGAGTTTTAGGGCAGTGAAACAATTCTATAATATAATACAAATATAATGAATATAAGCCATTACAAATATTTTCAAGTCCATAGAAGCCACAACACCAACAGGGAATCCTCATATAAACCTTAGGTGATTATTATGTGTTAATGTGTGTTCACTAGTTGTAACAAATGTGCTGTTGTGATGGGGATGTTGATAATGGCGGACACTGCATATATAGGACAGGTGTAAGTGGGAAATCTCTAGACCACTCAATTTTGCATAAACGTAAAACTTCTCTAAAAGAAATAAGGTATGTATATACTTAGAAGACTCAATTATTCATGGTTCTATAGGCCAGAAGTCTGAGTACAGTATGACTAGGCTTCTCTGCTTAAGGGCTTGCGATGCCAAAGTCAAGGTAATAAACAGGCTGGCTTTTATCTGGATGCTCTGGAGGAGAATCTGCTCCCAGATTCAAACAGGTTGTTTTGCAGAAATCAGTTTCATGCATCTTGGGACTGAAGTCCTTTTTTCCTTCCTGGACAGAGGTTGTTCTCACATTATAGAAGCCACCTGGATTCCTTGGCCAAAGGTTTTCTTCATCTTAAAAACCAGCAAAGATAGACAGAATCCTAATTCTATTTCTTCTGCTCCTTCTTGCCTTGAATCAAGCTTTGCCTTCCCCTTTGCCAACCTCTTCTATTGCTATAGGGCTCCTGTGAGGTCATTGGGCCCACCCAGATAATCCAGGAAAATCTGTCTTTTTTTTTTTTTTAAAGAACTTATTTATTTATTTGACAGAGAGAGATCACAAGTAGGCAAAGAGGCAGTCAGAGAGAGAGGAGGAAGCAGGCTCCCTGCCGAGCAGAGAGCCCGATACGGGGCTCCATCCCAGAACCCTGAGACCATGACCTGAGCTGAAGCAGAGGCTTAACCCACTGAGCCACCCAGGTGCCCTGAAAAATCTCCCTGTTTTAAAGTTAACTGATTGGTAACCTTGCTTATATCTTCAGAGTCCCTTCGAGGCAGTACCTAGACTAGTGTTTCCTTGAATAACCAGAAGTTTGGAATCTTGGGGACACATCTTTAGAATCTTGCCTCCCATAGGACTTTGGAAGCACATTTATTGCACTGGTGAAAACTGGTAAAAGGAAAGCCAACTTCACAATATTATTTATGGGAATAACCCTAAATCCCAAACATTTTTTTTTATTTTGGATTTTTAGGAATTAAATTTTTATTTGTGTAGTTTTTGCCTTTTGATTTTATGGAAGCTTTATTTTGTAATTTAAAATATATCTAATCATTCCAGAAAATTTGAAAATCGAATTAAATGTGAAAATTCCACACATAGTTCTACCATTCAAAGATAACAACATTAATAATTATTGTGTTTCTTCTCCTATGCCTCAGAAACAGTTATGTGTGCATGTTTAAAATTTTCTATGCTATTCATAACTATAATCACTTTTATGTGGATTTCTGAATGGTAGAAAACTCTCTGTGGGAGACTTTATTCCCAGAGAATGGGTTGGGGGAGGATTCAATAATAAGATCATCCATGCCTATCACAAATGGTAGATAATAATAATCCATTTATGGATTATTATTATGGATTATAAAAAAATGTGGTTTTTTTGGTTTTTTTTTTTTAAAGATTTTTTTTTTATTTATTTGACAGAGAGAGAGATCACAAGTAGACAGAGAGGCAGGCAGAGAGAAAGGAGGGGGGAAGCAGGCTCCTTGCTGAGCAGAGAGCCCGACGCGGGGCTCGATCCCAGGACCCTGAGATCATGACCTGAGCCGAAGGCAGCGGCTTAACCCACTGAGCCACCCAGGTGCCCCTGTTTTTTTTTTTTGTTTGTTTAAAGTTTCATCCATGAATGGAGGAGACAACTGCTCAAACTTCTTAGAGATTTAATCAAATGGACAGTTGAAATGGCTTTACAGCTTGGTAAAATGATTTCTCCAGATCCTGTGATACATGTGTCATGTATGAAAACCCTAGCCAGCTTTTATCCCTAAACTTCCAAAGTCTTAAATTGTCATTTGGAGTTTCCACAGTCAACTGGAATATGATTCTAGTAACTTTTTTTGAAAGATAGATTTATTTATTTATTTATGAGAGAGAGTGTGCGCACATACACCTTGAGTGGTAGGAGGGTCAGAGGGAGAGAATCTTCAAGCAGACTCCCCTTGAGCACAAAGCCGAACATGGGGATTGATCTCAGGCCCCAGTAGATCATGACCTGATCTGAAACCAAGAGTTGGATGCTCAACTGACTGAGCCACCCAGGCACCCCTGATTCTAAATAACTTTTAGAAGAAGTAAGTAAAAGCATTTTGTCTGAACCCTAGAGTAGGTGAAATTGTTGCATTATTACCTTCTCCTTTAAAATATATTTTGTCTGGAAATAAAACTTCTTGTCAAAACTCTAAACTATCTGTATTCAATTTGATATTTAGTTGTAAAAGAAAAGACTAAATTCAGGATGACTTGTATCTAAAGATAAGCAGAATTTTCTACCTGAATGCATGTTAGAGTTTGCTTTTCTTTATCATTAAAATTGATAATGTCTCAAGTATTTTCTGGATATAAGTCTCTTTGTCTGTGTTTTTTTTTCTTGTAGCAACATTATTTTTATCTGTATCCTGAATTCTGCAATGAATCAGGCATAAATCAGTTTTGTATTACTGCTTCTATGATTATTTGGTTTTTATTTCAAGGAACACGTACAACCCTTAGATTAAATCTTTACTATATAACTTCATATGTATCATATTCTCTGTCATTGTTTTAATCTTGTTTTCCCTGAATATTCTCAAAAAGTGACTTTGGAGGAGTGACTCAGTTATTTTCTTCTACAGCATTATTACAATTTAACTGTCAAATTTGCCATTGCATTTTTAGTTTCCCTGCAAACATTTGTTACTATTTCTCTCTTTATAAAATTCTGTGGATTTTTTATCTTTACCTATTCCTTCCATGTGATTTCTGTTTCTTTCTCATAGAAGCCATTCTCTTTTATCTCTTATTAAAGACATCAAACAGGTATCAAATTTTATAATTTCCTTATAGCTCTTTGAGGAAATCATTTTCAGGGATTTCTGAGTATTTAAGATATTCTCTTACCATTGCTCATGAATTCATGGTTCCGTTTTCATTTGTATGACTCTCCTAGAGAGGGGAGAGCTCTATCTAAAAGTTATGTTTGTCAACGGCAATGTATACAAATGTTCTTGATCTTGTTATTTCCTAATTTCAGTGCCAATCAAGTGTCTCTTTTAGATGGCTAACTGAAAAAAAAAAAAAAAAAAGCAGTGGCTCTAGATTTTAAAGCAAATTTAGAGCACATTTACTCCAATAAAAATACTTTTGTTGACAGCAAATCTCGCAGACGGTTTTCGGTTTTATGTTTCTCTAAGTAGGTAGGGCACTTGCATGACCTAAAATTTTATAACACATTGGCAACAAAGCTCATCTTGACTACTTTAACTACATTATACCATGGTCTAATGAAAATTCAGAAAGACCTAGTTTTGAATTTCCACTTGTCCCTTTCGAGTTTTATTGGCTTTTTGAAAGTTTCCTAACCTTGTCAAATCAGTTTCCTAATCATTCCCTTCTCAGGATAGCAGGTGAATTATATGAAAAGACAAATGTGAAGTCCTTAACCCAGGGCATACCACATAGCTGAAAATGAGTGGTAAGTTTAAGTATTATCACACCTCCAGGATGTAATGAGTCAACTTCAATTATTCTTTCCTCCTTTCTAGGTTTTTCCCTAGTGTTGCAGATTTTGACTAAATATAAAAAGCAAGTTTAGGGGTGCCTGGGTGGCTCAGTGGGTTAAAGCTTCTGCCTTCGGCTCAGGTCGTGATCCCAGGGTCCTGGGATGGAGCCCCACATCAGGATTTCTGCTCGGCAAGAAGCCTGCTTTCTCCTCTCTCTGCCCGTTCTTCTGCCTACACGTAATCTCTGTCAAATTAAAAAACAAGACAAAACAAAACAAAAACCTGTTTGTTTGTTTGTTTGTTTGTTTGTTTTAAAAGCAAGTTTATACTGAAGGATGAGATGGAGAAGGGTTAAGGTCCATCCGTACTTTACCTCAATAAGTGGTACACCAACGGGAGAGACTGTCGATTATTTTTTCTCTTGATACAGATCTTAACTGTAGGAGCCGAAAGGCAGACTGTCTGCTGACTAATTGCAGGCAGAGCCCATATAAACAATCGGTTTCATTTTTCCATCCCATTCTCTCAGGCTTTTTAGTTAGAGGAACTCTCTCAGTTTATTACAATATGTTGACAGTCATGTCCTGTTGTTAAGGTGGGTGCATGTGTACGTACATGTCTGCTTCAGAGGCTGCTACTGGATACCATTCACAACAGAATGCTATGATTCAGTAAAATGTCTCTCTTTAACTCAAAATTCTTGCGATCTTATTGGCAAAATTTCCAGTGTGTTTTTTTTTTTTTTTCCTGATGATCGTTACTTGATAAACTAGTCAAATTTATTTTGGAAATAGTATTTTATTACTTTATTTTATTTTATTTATTTTATTACTACTTAAGACCTATAATATGCTACTGTGAGTCATCAGTCTCAGAAGGAGGTAGGGCATCTAATAGGGCATCTAAAATCTCTCACCTTAGTTTGCTCATGAAAGGAGTTTAGGAGGCGAATACTTGCAGTGAACATTCCTGATGTGCCACTTAGGAGACTCTCACATCCCTCTAAAATGCCTCACCTAAAAACGTCTGCTGATGATCTCCCTTGGGCACGGGAACTGCCTTGCTAGTTGAAATGACTAGAAATGCAGGGAAGTGTATACCTGCCTTCATTCCCTTCCCTTCTCACCCCCACCCCTGACTCATAGCCAATAACCAACTGATGTAGGAATACCAAGGCTCAGGTCCTTTGCTGGGAAAGCCATCAGGTGTACTCCAGAAATCCCCTGCAGATCAGGCTGAGTCTGTAATCTGACTTGAAGTTTCTTAGAGGTCCCTTGTGTTGCCCTGCTTCCCTACTCTCCCACCTCCCATAGCTTCTCTGGGGATCCTAACCTTAATAAATCTCTTGCACTCAAATCTTTGGCTCAGGATCTCTGCCTGGAAGGACACAACCTAAGACAGTAGACTATGTTGGACCTGTGACTTGAAAATGAATAAAAAATTGGAAATGCTGCTTCATTGCATTATGATTGCATTTCAAGATATCAGGGACTGGGTTTTTGAATTTGAGTTTGAACAAGCAGCTCAATAAATTTGATGCAATTTGATGTTTAAGAGTAAAATAACAAGAAATATATATTAATGTATATTAAACATGTTCCTATAAAGATCTTCTGTGGCTGTCTACTAGTCCAAGTCTCTATCACTGCATTCTACAAACATATTTCTATACTCTCTTTTGAAGACTTTTATCTTTTACTTTCCTAATTATTTTAAGCAATCACCTCAGGAAGTTTCATACCAAGAGTAAAATTTATATTAACCTATTTTAATTTCAAATAATAATCTATTAAGGCTGGGAGAAACCTTAATGACCATCTATTCTAACCTTGTCATTTCAAAGATGAGGAAACTTAAATTTAGAGAATAAAACTTATGGGCCAAGGTCACACAGAGCTATCTCATGTTTTCTGAATTTTAGTCAGATATTTAATAATCTTTACACAAGGGTGCCTTTCTAATTTTACAGATAATGATTGAGTAGGAACCTATTATATTTCTGGAATGTTTATTTTAGTTCTATTTCTATTCACAGAAATATGATTGTTTCTTTGCATAGAGCTCTTACTTAACTTTCTCAACTCCAAAAAATGAAAACTAATTTTTCTGTTTATCTCATCATGAATAAAGAAGAAAATATTTCAAAATTCATATACGCAGGAAAATGAAATGAAAATTACTAATACATCCTATGATTTCACCTTTTAAACCCTCATAATATTGGCTCCAAAATAGAGAGGGAATCATTTTATTTTTGCCATTCAAAAAATGCAGCAGTGGGAAATTAGTCTTTTCCTGCCTTAGGATTTAAATTTAGACTGGAATTACATACCATCAACTCTCTTGGGTCTCTACAGCTTCCCAGCTGAGATTTTGGGACTTCGCAGGGTCCATAGTCATGTGAGCCAATTCTTTACAATAAATCTCTTTTTAGACAGATAAATATCTAGAAAATACATATTTAGAGAGATAGATGATAGGTAAATAGAAGTATAGATATACAATAGATACATAATAGATGATAGATGATAGATGATGGATAGGTAGAGATAGATGATAGATAGAGGGATGATAGATAAGAGAACTCAAACTGAAACAAATTTTGGGACCAAGAATAGTTCTAGAGAAAAAGAATTTTAATAATGAGTTTTCCGAATTGGTTCTGAGGTTTTTTGAGTTAACTCTCCAATCTGATTAAAGATGGTAATGTCTCTATTTCCAGTAGTAGTGAGATCACTGACAGTCCATGGCATGATCTGGCAATAGTGACATGCAAAAGAACTCCACTGAATATTCCTAAGCAACTACTTATACGAAGCAAGGAACTGAGTAACTGTGTACATGATACTTTCTAACAGTTTTTGGAAAACTAACAAATATAATGAGTTGTCTGGTTACTCTTAATGTTTGGATAAAATGGTGAAATAAAATTCCCAGCTCAGCGACCTAAACACACACACACACACACACACACACACACACACACACACACACAGCAGTTGCTTAAGCACAAAGAAGGAACAAATTTCACCTCTCTATAGCTCAAGTTACAATAAAATTTTTTATCTAAGCAAGGATAGTTTTAAGAGTGATAATGGGTATTGTTAGTAATTATGCTGAATCTTTCCAGCAAATGTATGTGGATGTGTAGTCATCCTTCTCATGACTACGTTAGTAGACTCCCTATAAATCTTACCGGCTCCAAGAAGAGTTCCTCATTCATCCTCATAGACAAGCTCTTTTCTTCCTGGACCACCATAGCCTTAGGGGCATTTCCCTCTATGCTGAATTTCTGGATTATTCTCTCCCTCCGTCGCTCTGTCTCTCTGTCTCTGTCTCTGTCTCTCTCTGTCTCTCTCTCTCTTCCGCCTGTGTGTGTGTGTGTGTGTGTGTGTGTGTGTGTGTGTGTGTGTGTGTATCTGTTGTTATCCATCTTGTATCTTCTTCAGTGGCTAGACTGGAGAATTTCTAATCAGTGGTGCCTCTAAAATGTTACAGTTTGGTTACTTAGGAGTCAATCATATATAGAGTATAGACCTTAATCTGAAAATAACACAAACATATCCATTCAAGCCAAGCTCAAAGTTCTGTTTTCTATATTTTGTTACCAAACACAGATCAGTAAGATGCAAGGAAGTGATAACTAGTGCTCATTGCTATGTAGATAGTAAGGGTCTTCAAAAAGACTTGCTTATTGAATATATGTACATACGCCGCAATTCTTTCTTATTTACATTTCAGATTTTTATATTATATAAAGAATTCAGAGGCATTATAGATGTCAGATCAAGTCAGATAATCCATTAGTTTTCTGTTATTCTTTTCTTGCAACCAAAGCTAATTCTCCTAATAGCTAATGATTCTTCTAATTACATTACAAGCTCTGTGAATATTGATCTCAAAGCAAACATTGGGGGAAAAAAAGAAATGAATAGAATTAAAAGGAAAAGTTAATGCAAATTCTCCTCCTAAGATTTTCTTGCATGCAATGTAATGCTTTTTAATGCTTAGAGTAATCAGCATCTCTGTCTTCCTTGTTCTATTATAACAAGAGTAATTAAAATATCAGTCCATAGTAATAAAATCAATTTATGCAGTAATTGGCACTAAGGCATTAGTATCAGAGCATTACTTTTCATTCTTCCTTCATGGGGTTTGAGTGAGTGGCAACTGTTATTTCAGCTGTGGTATGGGCCAATTTTTTTCCCACAGACTTCACAACATTTTATAGGCTACATGGTAACAGTTCCTGTTGTTTTCAAATATCAGGGACATAATTTGGAATTTTTGGACTTGAAAGTGCTTGTTCCATGTTACAGAAAAGGTGAAAATGGCTCCAACGTATAGAAAAACCATCAAGCTCTTGGATCAATTTTGTTAACTATCTTTGTGACTAATTAAGCTAAGGTGATAATTTATAAACCCTGCTGGTAGACACTTTAACAAATATTTGCAATGAAAAAGGATATCAGGCATTTATTAAATACTGAGAAGATTGCATGATAAGCATTTTTTTGTCTCTTATCTCAGTTTATTCTCAAAATAACTCTAGTAGGCGGATGCTATGATTTCTGTTGCTGAGATGAAAAAACCCGACTGACCGAGGTTAAAAAGATTTGCTCAAGGTCTACTCGTCCACCCAAGAGGCAGATCTATGATTTGAATGCAGGTTATTTGCAACTCCAAGTATGTTTTCCGAGGGCTATAAATTCTAACCAGAAGTTAGGCACATTTCAAAATTACTTTTAACTTAGCTGCTTATTTTTATCCATATCAATTTTATTATCCATTTACTCACAATGTGAGGATACATGTTACCGTAGTTGGGGTAGTTGCAAAAAAGTAATCTTGGAAGTTGAAGCCTGTGTCATTTGGGACAAATCACTTAAAGCCACTACCAATTATTCTCATCTTTAAAATAGAATTAAGATATCTGTTTCTGAGAGTTGCAAGATTAAATGATAAAGGACCTGGTATATCATTTTATTAAGATAAGATGTTCACATGTAAGATATCCACTTATCTGAAGACTGAATTGAATATTTATGCAAATTTTCACCTAGGACATCTTGTTTTTACAAAGTAACAACGACGTGAGTGTTTACATATCAGCACATTGTATACTGTTACACTCTACATGTCAAATCTCGTAACTCCAAATCCCCTCCTGAAATCCTAAATTCTTAAGGTATTAGATATCCAAAATGAGATATCAGAGCCAATTTTTGTTTGAATACTTTTTATGTGCTGATTATATGTTTATTTACTAAGTCAGTCTTGCCAATCTAAAGTAGCTCACTATGGGTCCTACACGTTAGATTGTAACTTACAGCCTGTATCGACTGTGAACATGTGTAGGACTAGGTAGTGATCACTCAATGGTTTTGTGATAAATGAGACATTAGTAATTGAAAAATAGCCATTCATGATCATTGATTTAAAACTTGGCAGACAATAAACCATTTATACCCCCACACATATACCTTGTACCCACATAGAACTGAAGAATTTGCACTTGACACAGCATCTAGATGGGTGAGCCAGAAAAATAAGCACTTTGAACAAAGGGTAGGGCTCAGACAGGCAGAGGTGATATTCTTTTCACACACTGCATTGCAAATAGGCTCCATCATAACAAAGACAACTTTAGGGAGAAAAGATAATAGCTGGTAGCAATAAAAGTGTAGTAAACACATCCTGCTCTTCTGGGACAATTGGTATAGGGAATATACTATAGTTTTTTAAAGATTTTATTTATTTGTTTGAGAGACAGAGAGCATGAGCTGGGGGTCGGGGGAGGAGGGGAGGAAAGGAAAGAATCAGACTCCCTGCTGAGCAGAGAGCCCAATGTGGGATTCAATCCAAAGATCCTGGTATCATGACCTGAGCCAAAGGCAGACGCTTAACCGACTGAACCACCCAGGAGCACCTGAATCATCTTTGACTCCTTTTATTTCTCACACCATATGTCCCTCCCAAAACTAAATGCTCTGTCTCTACCTTAAAAATATGTCTAGATTGTTTTTAATAGTTTTATTTATCTATTTAACAGAGAGATAGCACAAATAGGCAGAGCATCAGACAGAGAAGGAGAAGCAGACTCCCCACTGAGCAGGGAGTCTGACCCTGAGCAGGGGCTGGATCCCAGGACCCTGAGATCATGACCTGAGCTAAAGGCACCCTAAAAATATGTCTAGATATTAAACATCCATCATTACCTGTATTTGTGTGGCTATTTTACAACTTCACTATAAACTGCTTAAGTCATAAGATTGTTTTCTACTCTTACTAACTGAAAATCATTTTCAGTACACTAGAAAAAAAACAAAACAAAACATGAGTATGTGGTCAGTGTTGAAGAGGAACAGAATATTTTATCTCAAAATGTGCCACTTTGGCCCATGGATTATTTTCCGCTTGAGGCAATCAAGATGCAGCAGACATAAGAAAACCTTTTACCTCACTCTTAAAAGAATTTAGAGGGTATGTCCCAGAAAGAGAGCTACTACCAAAGATAATATTTGATCTGAAAGACTTACCTCTATGGCAGGGCGCACATGTGAAGATCAAACAGGTACTCTTCTTATCTTCCTGTGAATTGTCCTCTACCCCTTAGAAGCCCCAGGCCAAACTCACTCTTCAGCTCAGGATGACATATAAGCCTCAACTGCCCCACTTCCCCCTGGGTGTCATATTTTATGGGGTCCCATATGTACAAAATTAGATTTGTTTTTCTCCTGTTACTCTGTCTTATGTCAATTTAATTTTTATACCAGCCGAATAGAAGGGTAGAAGAGAAATGTTTCCACTCTATGTTCACTAGATACTTCCTTGCTTGCATGTTGGTTTTCTTTTTATGACACTTTTCTCATTTTTATGCCCTGTGCTCTCTGAGCCTCAGGAAACTGATTTTTGTGAAGGATGGGACACCTGGGTCACCTGGGACCTCTTGCCTTGTGGCTTCTCATAAGGTTCAGCTATGAGAAGTGTCAAGAGGAGCAGAGGACAGATGAAGAGAGAAGTTGGGGTATTTATTCCACCTCATCCCACCCTCAGATTTCCCTGTGGTACCTGCCTGGATGAGCAGGTAGAGTCTGTGTTCCTTTGTAGCCACAAATCCTATCAAGCAGTCGGTCCTCCCGAACTTCAGCTCTCACTCCGCGGGCTTAAACTGGCAGGGGCTTCCTTGTTGTTCCGGTCCCATATTCACTGCTTAGTAAATCACACCTTCATTAAACTCTTTCAGGTTAATCCCTTTGAATGAGACAGCTGTTTTTTGTTGGAACCCTGTCTGATACAGCTTCCTATCATAATATTTTTATTATTACTACTTTGCATGTAATATATGGGAGTGTCTCTCTAACTAGTTTAATGAAATATTGTTAAAGAAAAAAAAATCTGGTGTATCCCCTCTGTCACTTAAACCTATTCAAATATTAAATAAGGTATACGAAATTTAAAAATACAAACAAAACTATTTATGAATGAAACAGAATTAAAACTACCAACCAATTAAATAATTAAGTTAATGATATTATTTCGTTATGACAAATGTTTTGCTGCTATTACGTAGCTTTTTCAGCCCAATAAAAATGCCATGAAAATAAAAATGACATTTCATGCAATTTTCTGGTCTTTTTTTTTTTTAGAATTTTATGTAAAAGACATCACCATTTACTCAGGGCATCAGATGAAACACCTGGGTCTGAATGCTTCCTTTTATCTATCCTCCCCCAGCATAAAATTGATCCATTTATTTCCACATTTTATACCACAATAACATTGCAAATTACCACGCTGTAGGCACTGGATTGTTGAATCAACCTAACGTTTCTTCTTCTAATTTGTCTGACTCCAATCTACCCTCCATTCTAAATCCTGTGTCATTGTTACAGGATGCAAACCTGATAATTTCACTTCCTTACATAACCTCTAATGAACATTTATAGCCCCTTTGAGAAAGTCAGCACCCTTTGCACAGTCTATAAAACCTCTTGTGATCTTGGTCCTTGTTTGGAACTCTGTTTCAACAATGATCACCAGCCACCTTACACTCCGTCGTTGAGACATTCTACCTACCTTGACATTCCTCTATAACTAAATCCTTTATTGTTTGGGTCTCCACACTTGAAGCTTTCTAGCTAACATATGTTTTCCTTCATGTTTTGCCTGCCATGTTCCTCCAATCCATTATCATTACAGCTTCCTCCTCTAGGATTCCTTCTCTTAGTGTTGTATCTGATTTAAATGACCCTTTTTGTCCTCTCAGAATGTTGCAATTTTCTGTTCACATGTCTGTGTGCCTCTCAGATTCTGTCTAGACAGAAAATGTGTCTATCTTATTCACAGGTTTATTTCCAGTATTTGGCATCATAAGAATATGATATTAGATATAAGTAACATTTGTTTAATAAATTAATAAATCTATAATAAATAAAACATTGTACCCAGTATCAAATTCCTTTAGGTTATTTTTATTATTTTTCTTATTTAGGATTTCTCCAGTTTATCTCAAAACATTCAAATCTTAGTCTATAGAAGTTCAGTTCTCATTTCAAAGTTAGCAGTAGTTGTATCCTTACATATCATATTAGGGGGAAAAAAAACACTTCATTATTTTCTTCTTTTAACATTTCAGGTTGTGATATGGTCTAAGAGAAAAAAAAAAAAAGACCCGAAAACTGATAAAACCAACAGGAAAATTCAAAGAAATATTCTCTTATCTATTATAGTTAAAAGATATATGTAGGCTTCTTAAAATTTTAATAACTAGTAAAAACCATTTTACTGCTTTTATATTCAGTGTAAATCTACAGATAACACCAAATAAAATCAACTTAGTTTAGATTCTTTACAAAAAAATTCAGAATAGTGACTAAAATGACACTAAACACTAACCATATTTTCAGCAAAAGAGAAGGGGTCACAGTGAAAAATCTGCTGTATTGGGTTACTAGAAGCTATTCAAAATGTAGCATCCATATGTAAATGCTTCAAAACCCTTTAGGATCATATTTTAATAAGATACCTCCAACATAATGCCTATTTAAATGATAAAACATTATATATATGATATGCATATTTTTGTTAAGTAATGGAAAAGTTCCTTGAAAGTATTCCAGAAAGATTTAAAAAAAATCCACAAATGTATCTTTACGTAGCAAGATAGGAAATATTTAGAGTTACCTGTAAATCTTTACATAGCAAGAATAGGAAATATTTGGAGTTACCTGTAAATCCTAATTTTCCAGCATAATTATCAATTATGTATTCAATGAAAGCTTAAACTATTTCAAGTAAAAAAAATCAGTTGATTCTATGTTCATACAAGTTCATATAATTCTATGAACTAAAAAGAAAGTATTGAAATAATGAACAATTAGATGGAAAATGCAAACAATATCATTAGCATTTTTTTTAATCAGCTTGGTTCTTACAAATGTAAAAGTGATAAAATATTATGCCACAATGTATCTGTTGTTTTTCTTTTGTATAGCACCACAAAACATAAATCCACTATCATCTTGAACACTAATTTTAACCACCCTGACATGATTATTTGTGTGAATAGATCATCATTGATGTATTAGAAATATCTTAAGTTTTCTGATGAGTAAGCACGGAACTCCTCCTGTACATAAAATGGCTTGTTTGCTTTTATTTCTTTGAAAGTGTATATGGGCAAAAAGTATTGACTTTTCTAAAGTAAATCTATTCTTACTTTACTTATGCTTCTACATACCTTTGGGAATGACTACTGTGAAAGAAAATTTATTGTTGTTCTTATCATTATTATTGATTATTAATTAAAGCCATATATTTGCAGAGCTTTCATGTTCTTATCATTGATCTTTCACACTAAATTTTGTCTATGAAGCAATATTTTATGTAACGATATCTAATATATAGTTATGATGACATCTGGGTTTGCCAGCTTCTTTTAGTCTATAATTATAGAAAGTACCTAAAAAATATAAATTTAACTTGCTTATTAAATTGATTTTTACATAATTTCTAAATTGGTACTGGCTTGTAAT
Organism: Meles meles; assembly: GCF_922984935.1. Classification (NCBI taxonomy): domain Eukaryota; kingdom Metazoa; phylum Chordata; class Mammalia; order Carnivora; family Mustelidae; genus Meles; species Meles meles. The sequence continues at coordinate 18,565,065 of NC_060070.1, forward strand.
ACCTGCATAAAATGGTGTGAACTTAAAATTAAATGGTTAGAGTTGATAATAATGATCTATTTTACTAGCAATCTCAATATTTATATCATATTGTACATTCGATAGTTGCTAAAATTAAGGCCCCAGACTGTATTGATTATTAGTGCTATTACTAAAATGAAAACAAAGAAAACTCTTCTTAGTCACATATGCAAAGGCTGTGGAAGGATGATGTTAAATTAGCTAGTACTAAGCAAGTTCCTCCTAGAAAACAACATAGAGTTCAAAGAAGCCGACTCAACTTGCAAGGTTCCTGACAAAAACTGAATATTCCATCTCTAGAGACATTTCTCAAACCACATTTGATTTTCATTCCTAAATCTGCAATAAAACCAAAGCCTTTTCAAGGTTGACAAACTCAGAATCAGTATAGATCTTACCGATCAGAAATGGAGGTAGGGGGCGTGGAGCCTGGCAAGTAGAGATAGGAGGCAACACACTGGACTAGTAATGCTTCAGACTCTGACACATGAAAATCTTCTGGGCCTATTTAAGCTGTGATTCATGGATCAGGCATATCTGCTGCATTCATGGAAGTCACTGAATCCCACTCTTGTAACAGGTAAATGCAGGAATCTTCCCATGCTAATCTTTCATTTCCAGGTCTGCTCAAATATGCGGCCCATCATTTTAAAATACAATTACAGGACGTATTAAAAATAAACTGGGAAATGTGAAAAGGTTATATTGGTGATTTATTAATTTAGGGATAGATTCCTTATTTGAGCCCCCTGGACATAGAAATATGCACTGCCAATCTCTGACTGTGCCTTTGCTGCATGTGTGGTGTGTGGTAGCAGGCCACTCTTGGACCTCTGGTGGGTTGCTTGGGGTGAGAAAGAAACTGACCTAATATCTAAAAGGAGCTGAGATTAGAGATTTTGAATATCAATGTCCTCCCCTGCCTGTTCTATATAACCTTAGCTTTTTTAGAATTAGCTCAAATGCTTACCAGAGAGCCCCACAACTGGCACAACACCGCACAGCTGTCAGAGCATTTGTTAATATCTTTATGATAAACACATTTGAATTCTATCTTTGGTTGACCCAGATAACAGAATACCATCAGAAAAACACAGCACTCTTCTGGGAACTGTGGCTTTGACTCATGAACTTGGCCTATTACCTTCTTATAACCATAAAAAAGCCACTACTGGATTCCACAGATGGAAAAACCTACAGCTTTAATTTTTTTTCTCAACTATTTTACCCAGTTGTTTTCCCTTTGATTCAAGTACAATGCAGTAGATTTATTCTTCCCTCCAAGACCTCTGAGCTAAAACGAAAATAGGATACTCTGAAAATGTTGAGACATGGGTTATTCATAATTGTATCTGTCATGGTAAAAGGAAATGAGTTTACTGGGCAAAGCTCTGATAAACATTGGTTCTCAGTAAACCCTAATTTGTTTGTACAAAGTTGGAGAAATGGAGAAACAATGTAATAATAAACAGAATGTATTTCCAAAGTCAAATAATGACCCCCTATGCAGATTTTCAGCCTTGGAGAAAATTGTTCAAAAGAAAAAACAAACACGTATTTCATAGAGTGTAGTATGAGACAAAAGCCAGAGTAAAAGAAATCAATTAACTATTTGCTGCTCTAAATACCAGTACTCAGATAATTCAAATGAGCCTTAATGCTTTAGTTTACCTAGACAAATGCCATGGAAAGATCAAAAGGGTCCAATCTCAACACTCTAGGTTTTAAATACGTATAGATTTAGGTAATGGACAGATGAAAGCTGGGCTTCCATGGGTCCACTGAAATGTAAGTGGACATTGATTACAGAACCTTCAAAATCATTCCTTTAGTACCTACCATTGCAACAATGATAACAGGGAAAACGCCACAATATTTTGCAACCCACTGGACATAAACTGGAACTTAACCCAGGATTTTGCCATTTGGATTGAGGGAGCCTATAAACAGTGAGATCAAATCCATTTCCTTCTGTGTGCGTGGACAGGGCAAGCTGGATTGCAGAGAGAAAATGGTGAAGCAGATGAATGGGGGTGTGGATTAGGTAAGTGCCCAGGTCTGTGATTGTTTTCCAGCTTCAGCGTCTAGTCATCCCTGAATAGTGAGTGGCCTGACTATTCCCTTGTAATGGAGAAAATTTATTTTCTCTTGTAACATTAGTGCCCTGAGTCAAAGTCGCCTTAGCAAATAAAATTTTTTATGTGTCTGTTAACTTCTAGTCTTATACATATAACCATACCTGTATCAGAGTGTATTAGGGTAGGTTTTTACTTTTTTATTAGAGTATTAAATAGAGTTTTCCAGAGAAACACAAACAATATAAAAAAAGTGTGTGTAAATTCATAGTCTCGTTCTCTATATGCATAATGGGAGAGAGAAGGTTTATTGGGCATTGGCCCATTGGCTCATGCACTTGTGGAGGCTGAGAATTCAAATGATCTGCCTGCACCTGCCAGATGAGAACAAACAAAGTCCAAGGTATAATTCAGTCCGAGTCCAAAGGCCCAAGATTTGGTGCTGCTGAGGATGTAAACCCCAGTCTGAGTCCAAATGCTTAAGAACCAGGAGCCCCATTGTCTAGGGCATGAGAAAATGCATGTTTCTGCTCAGGAAAAAAGAGCATTTCCCCTTCCTCCACTTTTTTGTTTTCTCAAGGCCTCAGCAGATTGGAAAAACCCTCCCACACTGATGATAGTGAGTTTCTTTACCTGTCTACCAATTCATATGCTAATCTCTTCCAGAAACGTTTGCACAGACATACCCAAGAATGATGTTTTACCAGCTCTCTGGGCATTCTTTACCCAAGTCGTGTTGACACAGGATATTAACCATCACAATTAGTATTCCTTTTTTTTTTTTTCCATTTTATTTATTTTTTCAGTGTAACAGTATTCATTCTTTTTGCACAACACCCAGTGCTCCATGCAAAACGTGCCCTCCCCATTACCCACCACCTGTTCCCCCAACCTCCCACCCCTGACCCTTCAAAACCCTCAGGTTGCCCCAACCTCCCACCCCTGACCCTTCAAAACCCTCAGGTTGTTTTTCAGAGTACATAGTCTCTTATGGTTCTCCTCCCCTCCCCAATGTCCATAGCCCGCTCCCCCTCTCCCAATCCCACCTCCCCCCAGCAACCCCCAGTTTGTTTTGTGAGATTAAGAGTCATTTATGGTTTGTCTCCCTCCCAATCCCATCTTGTTTCATTTACTCTTCTCCTATCCCCCTACCCCCCCATGTTGCTTCTCCATGTCCTCATATCAGGGAGATCATATGATAGTTGTCTTTCTCCGATTGACTTATTTCACTAAGCATGATACATTCTAGTTCCATCCACGTCGTCGCAAATGGCATGATTTCATTTCTTTTGATGGCTGCATAGTATTCCATTGTGTATATATACCACTTCTTCTTTATCCATTCATCTGTTGATGGACATCTAGGTTCTTTCCATAGTCTGGCTATTGTAGACATTGCTGCTATAAACATTCGGGTACACGTGCCCCTTCGGATCACTATGTTTGTATCTTTAGGGTAAATACCCAGTAGTGCAATTGCTGGGTCATAGGGTAGTTCTATTTTCAACATTTTGAGGAACCTCCATGCTGTTTTCCAGAGTGGTTGCACCAGCTTGCATTCCCACCAACAGTGGAGGAGGGTTCCCCTTTCTCCACATCCTCGCCAGCATCTGTCATTTCCTGACTTGTTAATTTTAGCCATTCTGACTGGTGTGAGGTGATATCTCATTGTGGTTTTGATTTGTATTTCCCTGATGCCGAGTGACGTGGAGCACTTTTTCATGTGTCTGTTGGCCATCTGGATGTCTTCTTTGCAGAAATGTCTGTTCATGTCCTCTGCCCATTTCTTGATTGGATTGTTTGTTCTTTGGGTGTTGAGTTTGCTAAGTTCCTTATAGATTTTGGATACTAGCCCTTTATCTGATATGTCGTTTGCAAATATCTTCTCCCATTCTGTCAGTTGTCTTTTGGTTTTGTTAACTGTTTCCTTTGCTGTGCAAAAGCTTTTGATCTTGATGAAATCCCAATAGTTCATTTTTGCCCTTGCTTCCCTTGCCTTTGCCGTTGTTCCTAGGAAGATGTTGCTACGGCTGAGGTCGAAGAGGTTGCTGCCTGCATTCTCCTCAAGGATTTTGATGGATTCCTTTCTCACATTGAGGTCCTTCATCCATTTGGAGTCTATTTTCGTGTGTGGTGTAAGGAAGTGGTCCAATTTCATTTTTCTGCATGTGGCTGTCCAATTTTCCCAGCACCATTTATTGAAGAGGCTGTCTTTTTTTCATTGGACATTCTTTCCTGCTTTGTCGAAGATTAGTTGACCATACAGTTGAGGGTCGATTTCTGGGCTCTCTATTCTGTTCCACTGATCTATGTGTCTGTTTTTGTGCCAGTACCATGCTGTCTTGATGATGACAGCTTTGTAATAGAGCTTGAAGTCTGGAATTGTGATGCCACCAACTTTGGCTTTGTTCTTCAATATTCCTTTGGCTATTCGAGGTCTTTTCTGGTTCCATATAAATTTTAGGATTATTTGTTCCATTTCTTTGAAAAAAATGGATGGTATTTTGATAGGGATTGCATTAAATGTGTAGATTGCTTTAGGTAGCATAGACATTTTCACAATATTTATTCTTCCAATCCAGGAGCATGGAACATTTTTCCATTTTTTTGTGTCTTCCTCAATTTCTTTCATGAGTACTTTATAATTTTCTGTGTATAGATTCTTAGTCTCTTTGGTTAGGTTTATTCCTAGGTATCTTATAGTTTTGGGTACAATTGTAAATGGGATTGACTCCTTAATTTCTCTTTCTTCAGTCTTGTTGTTGGTGTACAGAAATGCAACTGATTTCTGTGCATTGATTTTATATCCTGACACTTTACTGAATTCCTGAACAAGTTCTAGCAGTTTTGGAGTGGAGTCTTTTGGGTTTTCCACATATAGTATCATATCATCTGCGAAGAGTGATAGTTTGACTTCTTCTTTACCAATTTGGATGCCTTTAATTTCTTTTTGTTGTCTGATTGCTGAGGCTAGGACTTCTAGTACTATGTTGAATAGCAGTGGTGATAATGGACATCCCTGCCGTGTTCCTGACCTTAACGGAAAAGCTTTCAGTTTTTCTCCATTGAGAATGATATTTGCGGTGGGTTTTTCATAGATGGCTTTGATAATATTGAGGTATGTGCCCTCTATCCCCACACTTTGAAGAGTTTTGATCAGGAAGGGATGCTGTACTTTGTCAAATGCTTTTTCAGCATCTATTGAGAGTATCATATGGTTCTTGTTCTTTCTTTTATTAATGTGTTCTATCACATTGATTGATTTGCGGATGTTGAACCAACCCTGCAGCCCTGGAATAAATCCCACTTGATCGTGGTGAATAATCCTTTTAATGTACTGTTGAATCCTATTGGCTAGTATTTTAGCGAGAATTTTTGCGTCTGTGTTCATCAAGGATATTGGTCTGTAGTTCTCTTTTTTGGTGGGATCCTTGTCTGGTTTTGGGATCAAGGTGATGCTGGCCTCATAAAATGAGTTTGGAAGTTTTCCTTCCGTTTCTATTTTTTGGAACAGTTTCAAGAGAATAGGAATTAGTTCTTCTTTAAATGTTTGGTAGAATTCCCCTGGGAAGCCGTCTGGCCCTGGGCTTTTGTTTGTTTGGAGATTTTTGATGACTGTTTCAATCTCCTTACTGGTTATGGGCCTGTTCAGGTTTTCTATTTCTTCCTGGTTCAGTTGTGGTAGTTTATATGTCTCTAGGAATGCATCCATTTCTTCCAGATTGTCCAATTTGTTGGCGTAGAGTTGCTCATAGTATGTTCTTATAATTGTCTGTATTTCTTTGGTGTTAGTTGTGATCTCTCCTCTTTCATTCATGATTTTATTGATTTGGGTCCTTTCTCTTTTCTTTTGGATGAGTCTGGCCAGGGGTTTATCAATCTTATTGATTCTTTCAAAGAACCAGCTCCTAGTTTCATTGATTTTTTCTATTGTTTTTTTGGTTTCTATTTCATTGATTTCTGCTCTGATCTTTATGATTTCTCTTCTCCTGCTGGGTTTAGGGTTTCTTTCTTGTTCTTTCTCCAGCTCCTTTATGCATAGGGTTAGGTTGTGTACTTGAGACCTTTCTTGTTTCTTGAGAAAGGCTTGTACCACTATATATTTTCCTCTCAGGACTGCCTTTGCTGTGTCCTACAGATTTTGAACTGTTGTGTTTTCATTATCATTTGTTTCCATGAATTTTTTCAATTCTTCTTTAATTTCCTGGTTAACCCATTCATTCTTTAGAAGGATGCTGTTTAGTCTCCATGTATTTGGGTTCTTTCCAGCTTTCGTCTTGTGATTGAGTTCTAGCTTCAGAGCATTGTGGTCTGAAAATATGCAGGGAATAATCCTAATCTTTTGATACCGGTTGAGACCTGATTTGTGACCCAGGATGTGATCTATTCTGGAGAAGGTTCCATGTGCACTAGAGAAGAATGTGTATTCTGTTGCTTTGGGATGAAATGTTCTGAATATATCTGTGATGTCCATCTGGTCCAGTGTGTCATTTAAGGCCTTTATTTCCTTGTTGATCTTTTGCTTGGATGATCTGTCCATTTCAGTGAGGGGAGTGTTCAAGTCCCCTACTATTATTGTATTATTATTGATGTGTTTCTTTGATTTTGTTATTAATTGGTTGATATAGTTGGCTGCTCCCACGTTAGGGGCATAGATATTTAAAATTGTTAGATCTTCTTGTTGGACAGACCCTTTGAGTAGGATATAGTGTCCTTCCTCATCTCTTATTATAGTCTTTGGCTTAAAATCTAATTGATCTGATATAAGGATTGCCACCCCAGCTTTCTTCTGATGCCCATTAGCATGGTAAATTGTTTTCCACCCCCTCACTTTAAATCTGGAGGTGTCTTCGCGTCTAAAATGAGTTTCTTGTAGGCAACATACTGATGGGTTTTGTTTTTTTATCCATTCTGATACCCTGTGTCTTTTGATTGGGGCATTTAGCCCATTAACATTCAGGGTAACTATTGAGAGATATGAATTTAGTGCCATTATTAGCCTGTAAGGTGACTGTTACTGTATATTGTCTCTGTATCTTTCTGATCTACTACTTTTAGGCTCTCTCTTTGCTTAGAGGACCCCTTTCAATATTTCCTGGAGAGCTGTTTGGTGTTTGCAAATTCTTTCAGTTTTTGTTTGTCCTGGAAGCTTTTGATCTCTTCTTCTATTTTCAATGATAGCCTAGCTGGATAGAGTATTCTTGGCTGCATGTTTTTCTCGTTTAGTGCTCTGAATATATCATGCCAGCTCTTTCTGGCCTGCCAGGTCTCTGTGGATAAGTCTGCCGCCAATCTAATATTTTTACCATTGTATGTTACAGACTTCTTTTCTCGGGCTGCTTTCAGGATTTTCTCTTTGTCACTAAGACTTGTAAATTTTACTATTAGGTGACGGGGTGTGGACCTATTCTTGTTGACTTTGAGGGGGGTTCTCTGCATCTCCTGGATTTTGATGCTTGTTCCCTTTGCCATATTAGGGAAATTCTCTCCAATAATTCTCTCCAATAGACCTTCTGCTCCCCTCTCTGTTTCTTCTTCTTCTGGAATCCCAATTATTCTAATGTTGTTTCGTCTTATGGTGTCACTTATCTCCCGAATTCTCCCCTCATGGTCCGGTAGCTGTTTGTCCCTCTTTTGCTCGGCTTCCTTATTCTCTGTCATTTGGTCTTCTATATCACTAATTCTTTCTTCTGCCTCATTTATCCTAGCAGTGAGAGCCTCCATTTTTGATTGCACCTCATTAATAGCTTTTTTGATTTCAACTTGGTTAGATTTTAGTTCTTTAATTTCTCCAGAAAGGGCTTTAATATCTCCAGAGAGGGTTTCTCTAATATCTTCCATGCCTTTTTCGAGCCCGGCTAGAATGTTCAGAATCGTCATTCTGAACTCTTGATCTGACATATTACCCATGTCTGTGTTGATTAGGTCCCTAGACTTCGGTACTGTCTCTTGTTCTTTTGTTTGTGGTGATTTTTTCCGCCTTGTCATTTTGTCCAGATAAGAGAATATGAAGGAGCAAATAAACTACTAAAAGGGTGGCAAAGACCCCGGAAAAATGCGCTGTAACCAAATCAGAAGAGACCCCAAATTGTGGGGGGGAGAAAGGGGATAAAAACAGCTTCTGAAAAAAAAAAAAAAAAGAAAGAAAGAAAAAAATTTAAAAAATAAAACAAATAAAAAATATAAAAAAGAAAGAAAAAATATATATATTTAGATGAACTAGTCAAAAAATGTTAAAAAAAGAAAAGGGTAAAAGTTTAAAAAAAATTTAGCAGAAGAAGAAAAAAAAAAGAAAAAAAAATTGAAAAAAGAAAAAAAAATTGAAGTAGCCGCAAGACTAAAGAATCATGGGGAGAAAGCCATGAGTTCCGTGCTTTGCTTTCTCCTCCTCTGGAATTGCTCTGCTGTCTTAGGAATTGAATCTGCTTTCTCCTTGATAGATGAACTTCGTCCTGGCTGGATATTTTGTTGATCTTCTGGGGGAGGGGCCTGTTGTAGTGACTCTCAAGTGTCTTTGCCCGAGGCGGGATTGCACCGCCCTTACCGGCGGCCGGACTAAGTAATCGGCTCGGGTTCGCTTTTGGGAGCTTCTGTTCCCTGAACGCTTTCCGTAGAGTTCCGGAGGACGGGAATGAAAATGGTGGCCTCCCAGTCTCCAGCCCGGAGGAGCCGAGAGCCTGGGGCCCCACTCCTCAGTGCGCCCCCAGAGGACAGCACCCAATCACTCCCGTATCCCCAGCCTCTAGCTGCGCTCCGAGCTCACCCAGCCCGCGACCAGTTCAAGGTAACCCCGAGCTGAGAGTTCAGTCCTCGGCTCTGTCTCTCCAGCCGGCTTCTTCGATCTAACACCTGCGAGCTCTCCGACACTCCGACACCCCCGATCCTTCTGTGACCCTGCGGGGCCTGGGGCCACGCTGGCCCCGCGTGGGCTTCACCCCGGTTTAGCCCCTGGAGCAATGTCCCTCAGTGGAACAGACTTTTAAAAGTCCTGATTTTGTGCTCCGTTGCTCCGCCACTTGCCGTGAGCCGGCCCCTCCCCCCGCGGTCTATCTTTCCGTCGTTTTAGATTCACTTCTCCGCCAGTCCTACCTTTCAGAAAGTGGCTGATTTTCTGCTTCCAGAGTTGCTGTTCTTCTTCTCCTCGCTCTCCCGTTGGATTTGTAGGTGTTTGCAATGTTTAGATAAGCTATCGAGCTGATCTCCTGCTACCTGATGTAGTCTCAGGCTGCTACTTCTCCGCCATCTTGACTCCTCCTGACAATTAGTATTCCAATGTTAGGTTGTTAGTATTGGAAAGAGACTTGGCAAAGAATGTCAACTGAATTATGCTCAGCATATTTCTAAGAAATCCTGGTTTGGGGAAATAAAATCATTATATATATGTGTCTGTGTGTATATATATATATATATATATATATATGTATATGTATATGTATATTCATATATATATATGATATTTCAACATTTTTCTGAATTTCCAAAGAATTTATTTTTTATTTTTTTTAAAGATTTTATTTATTTGACAGAGAGATCACAAGTAGGCAGAGAGGCAGGCAGAGAGAGAGGGAAGTAGGCTCCCCACTGAGCAGAGAGCCCGATGTGGGGCTTGATCCCAGGACCCTGGGATCATGACCTGAACTGAAGGCAGAGTCTTTAACCCACTGAGCCACCCAAAGGCCCTCAAAGAATTTAAAGTAAGGGAATTCACAAAATATCAGAGAAGAGCAACACAAGGAAAGTTACCACAGTCACTCCTCCCCAATTAAAAAAAAAAAAGACTTAATTCAATGAGTACAGAACATACTAAAAAAGAAAAGGGCTGACTTTAGTCAACATATCTGGAGACCCTAAAGAGTTAGGATTCTTTAGTAAATAAAATAACAAATACTCATATCATTGTATTTAATGTATTATAAGATAGAATAATACATCTATAACCATAAACTGCTAGAGAGGAAGAACAACAAAATAAGATTTCTTTTTTTCTTTTTTTTTTTTTTTTCAAAATGAGATTTATAACAGAAGTAGGACAAATAATGACCCCCAAAGATACATAGTTCTAGTTCTTGGAAACTGAAGTAATTGTTATTCAGGAATTTTGTAATTGTTATTAAATTAAGGATTTGAGATTAGAAGATTATCCTGGATTACCTGGGCAGGACCTAAATACAATTGCGTGTGCACTTATAAGGGAAACAGAGGAAGATTTGAAACCAGCAGGTGGAGGAGAAGCCATGAACCACGAAGCCGAGACTGGAATTATGCAGCCACAAACCAAGGAATGCCAGCAGCCACAAGAAGCTAAAAGAGGCAAAGAACAGATTCTTCCCCAGCACAGAGCCTCTGAAGAAGGGGCAGCCCTGTGAAAGCCTTGATTTCAACCCAACAAAATTGCTTTGGGACTGTGGCCTCCAGAAGTGTGAAAGAATAAAAAATATCTCTATATCTCTTGTTTTTTTTTTTTTTTAAGATTTTATTTATTTATTTGACAGAGAGAGAGATCACAAGTAGGCAGAGAGGCAGGCAGAGAGAGAGGAGGAAGCAGGCTCCCTGCTGAGCAGAGAGCCTGATGAGGGGCTCGGGGCTGGATGCCAGGGATCCTAGGACCCTGGGATCATGACCGAGCCAAAGGCAGCAGCTTAATCCACTGAGCCACCCAGGCACCCCTCCATATCTCTTGTTTTAAGCCACCCAATTTATGGTCATTTGTAACCACAGTCATAGGAAATTAATATAGTAACTACTTATCACTCATAACTGATAATTCTCTTTCAATTATCTAAGACTTATTCCACTAGTCTTGTGTGCTAGGTGCTATGCTATGTCCAGGGCTATAATGTTGTGCCGAACATAAGCCGCCTCTCCCCTGCCAGAGTTTATGGTCCAGTGCAAATCAGGTAACGAATGTACCTTATTCATGCAAAACATGAACTGCACCATTTAGAAGTAGGAAGACTGAAAACTCTAAGCTTTTCTACCAAGTCATTGCTTATGCTGTTATGCACAACTGAAATGCCAGACCAGGCTTGTCTGTAATATTATAACTGAGGGTATTTATTGGTTGCCTGCTTTGCCAAAAGCGTTTTACATGTTTTATGTTCCAATTCTACTTCAAACCTTCAACCCAGATAGTATTATACTTATTTTACAGCAAATGATAAAATGATAAAATATTTACATTTGTTTCACTTTACTACCATTATAAAATAACACAGACTGCAGGTAGAAAACAAGCATAATGTAAACCAACATAAAATTTAGGAAGTTTTTTAAAAAATAGTTATTATTATTAAAATTAAAATTCCAGAAACATCATAGTTCTGCCCTCATCAAAAAAAAAAAAAAATCCAGGGATGCCTTGGGTGGATCAGTCAATTAAGTGCCTGACTTGTGATTTCAACTCAAAAAGTCATGAACTCAGGGTCATGAGATGAAGCTCCAAGACAGGTGTCAGGCTCCATGCTCAGTGGAGAGTCTGCTCGAGATCTCTCCCTCTGCCTCTATCCTTGGGCTCGCTCTCTCTCTCTCCAAAATAAATAAATATATCTTTAAAAAAATTCCAAATATGCTCTTAAGATTTTGATATATTCAGTCATCATAGTTTTGAGTCTGAAATTAAGTTCCAGAATAGCCAAACATAACCGTGTTGATTCCGTAAGAAAATAGCTTTGTGCTGATAAATTATGATTGGGTAATTTCAGGATAATTATTAAATAACTATTCTGGTAATAAGCAAATATAGGCTAGAAATTAAATTCAGTTAATCACAAGCCCTCAGAATAATATGCTAAAGTATCTCAGCTTAATATGCTATTTTAACTAAGTTCAGGCAATAGTCTGGAGGGTTTTCTCTTTTGTTAATATAATTTCCAAGGAACAATATATTATTTAAATATGGATTACAATGTGGTATATTTTACATGCTGCATGCCTTCAAGAATAGAACAAATGAATACCAGCTCTTCATACATTATTTGGAAGCATATACACCTTATTGCCATGGGTATGTGAAGTGGGAGGGGTATTCACAAAAACAGGTATCAGTTTTGATGGTTAGAACAACTCTATGAGGTTAAGGATAAGATTTTCTCTAAAATGCAAAGGGTTAGCAAGGAAATTCCTCATAAGTATATGGTGATGGTTAGGTGAAAGTAGTCTAAATTCCTGCCTGGAGCATGTCAAGAGCTTAAGACATATTGGAAAGTATTAGATTATATAAAATTGTATTTTAGGTTTTTTTTGTAAGAGAAAGTATTATCTGATATTAATAACCAACATACAAATCATCCAGTGTAATTTCAGACAATGCTTACTGTGGTTTAGAGCGTTCTCTAATGGACCATTTGGCGTGTTCAAATGCCATGAGTTTTTAAATTAGTTGAATCAAGTTTAAAACCTAGCTGCACCTTATACCAGGTGGGTAATCCTGGGTGATTTTTTTAAAGTTTCCTTATCATCAATGAGATCGTCTTATCCATGTTGCGGACTGTCTCCATTACACAGAAACACGGAGGGGGTTAAATAAAGTACAGGGCCAATGGAGTACCCTAGTAGTTCAGTAAGTGATAGCTATTAATAAGTAATAATAATAATTAACAATGACAAAACATCTAATCTTTAGTAGAAATGCCATATACTTATTTGTTAAATGAATAATGATATCTTTATTTATTTTTTTATAATAAAAAAGTATTTTTATTGTGTGGCTGGGTAAGTGAAACTCAGAGTAGTTAGATTTACCTGAAGTCACACAGCTTTATAAAGGAAGAGTTGAGACTAAAGTCTTGGCCCTCTGATATCACATCCGCTACTGTTTGTGATCTATTTTGCTCTTATTTACTTATTTATTTATTTATTTTTCTTTCAAATTTTTTGTGTGTGTGTGTTCCAAGATTCATTGTTTACCTTTAAAACTAAACAGGGTCCAATTTTCAGCCAGCCAAGAATATGATTTATGCATTGTACTTTATATTTCCCACAACAGAGATCACCACAAGAGGTTCATATGAGATTCTGACAAGCCCTTATTAAGGTGCCTGGGTGGCTCAGTGGTTTGGGCTGCTACCTTTGGCTTAGGTCATGATCTTAGGGTCCGAGGATCAAGCCCCACATTATGCTCCCTGCTCAGTGGACAGCCTGCTTCTCTCTCTCATGCTCCCTCTGTGCTGTCTCTCTCTCTCTCTCTCTCTCTCTCTCTCAAATAAATAAATAAAATCTTTAAAAAAATAAAATTTAAAAAACGCTTTTTACGCCAGGCTTTTCAGTGTGATCTGACAAGTGGGCACACCACTTCATAATCACCCCACAAATCTCAGAGTTGCAGGAGACCATTCAGGTGAAGTGTCCTAGTCTTCGATCTCAATCAGTGCAGAAAATCAACCTGCAATATTTCGGACTTAACAATTAGCAACATTCTGGTTGAAAGTTTTCATAATTATGGACTACTACCTCTCAGTCTGTGGCTTTTTTAAAGAGAGAGCTGTATTTTTGAAAGATTGTTAATATGTTTGTCAAAAATCTGATTCCTTCTAACTACTTTCCTTTGACCAAAACATGCCGTTTTGTGAGTTTTTATTTTATGGGAGTTACCACATTGCATTATGCTTTTTCTTCTTCCGTGTCTTTCCTTACTACCTGACTTAGAACACTTTGAAGTAAGAACCGTGTCACTGCTCCAGTTTTGTTCCCAAAGCATATGACATACCTGACATGCAATAGATATTTAACAATTTTGTTGAATTACTGAACACAACATTCTTCTTTTGAAGCCACATAAAAGAATTAACTCATTGTTTTGTGTGATAGATATCAAACGATCATAAATCACTTTCATTGTTTCTCTTTCAAAATAGCATTTTCAACTTCTTCTAATGTATGATTCCAACATCTATTTCAACTAGTATTCCTGCCATATCCCTTACTTTTATTATTCAGACTTCATTTTGAGTGACACCAAAAAATTTTAATAAAAGTGGATCAAAGAATATTTATTGAATGAACTGAGAATGGCCACCTTGGTTCTATGAGTCTTTAATATAGCTGTTTTATTTCCAGGAAATGCAAGCTTATTGAAATTTTGTCTTATTTGTAATATTAGCAATGTGATGATGATTTAGGAAAATAATGAAACTTTTCTTGAAACAAACGAACAAAAGAACAAAAACCCTCAACGTTTTTCTCTATTAAGCTAAATATCTAAATAACTTTATGGCAGCAAAGAAAAAATATGAGTGAATACATACTGTTCAATTTTGATATGTTTTCCTCTCCTTTTATTAACTCCATTAATAACATAAAGAGAAACATTAATAACAAAAACATTAATAACAAAAGAGAAAAATAATACCTGACAGACTATAAGTATGATTAAATAAATTAATATTTGTAAATAGTACTTGGCACACTATATACAAAAGTAATAAAAAGCAATAAAATCCACCAAATACTCATGCATAGCACAGCCACAAGAGCATGCCATATACATGAAGTTGAGCTCTTTCCACTTTTTAAGTAATTAGATAAAATTGTTTTCATTTACATACTCATCTATTTAATATACACCTACTAATAGATACTATTAGTATCTATTTAATATATACCTACTAATGGATACTATAAATCTTTCCATGAGTTTGTTTTAACATTGTTATAATACTAATGAAGACATAAAATATTTTTTTACTCCAAAATATGCTCCTAAAATAGAATACATAGTTTCTTATAAAAGAGAATGCTGATTATGGTATGAACATTAATAGAGTACTAAAATCCTTCACAACATTTTAATAAACAGAATTCATAAATGTGCAAAACATTATATATATACACATGTACATACATATGTATGAGTGTATATATATATATATACATGTACATAGATATGAATGTGTGTATACATATATACACACACACATATACATACATATACACCATGGGGTTTATTCCGGGTATGCAACATTAGCTCAACATTGGAAAACTGATCAATGTAATCTATTTTATTAACAAGGTAAAGAAGAAAAATCACATGACTATATTGATCCATAAAAATGCAAATGACAAAATTCAACATTTATTCACAATAAAAACTCTCTGAAAAATAGGAATAGGGAGAACTTCCACAATTAATAAAATCATCCACAAAAAAATCCACCATTAATATTTTAAATGGTGAAAGAGTGAATGCTTTCCCATGAAGATTGATAATATGACAATTTGTCCTTTCTTACCACTCTCATTCAAAGGCGGTAGATGTTCTAGGGTGATAAGGCAAGAAGAGGAAACAGAAGGGATACAGATAAGAAAGAAAGAAAGAAACAGTCACTATTTGAAGATAACCTGATGACCAACACAGAAACAACAAAAAAAATCAGCTGTATTTGTATACACTGGTAATGAAAACATGGATACTAATATTAGTAATAGAACTTCATCTGCAATTACCCAGAAAAATGAAATACTTATGGGTACATCTAACAATACATACAGGACTCCTATCCTGGAAACTGGAAAACATTGATGAGAAAAATTAAAGATCTAAATAAATAGGGAAACATACGTGTTTCTGAATTGCAAGACCCAACAGAGTAAAGATGTCGATTCTTTCCAAATTGTTAACAGGTGTATGTAATTCCTATCAAAGTCCCAGCAAGATTACTTTATAGCTCTAGATATGATGATTCTAAAATACAAGCTGTTTAGAAATTGAAGAGAATGAGAGTGAGAGAGTTTGGCAGAATATTATAATGTTTAAGTATTTGAAGTGTTATTCTCTGGAAGAGGGACCAACTGTGTTCTCAATATCCACATGATATGGAACTAGACTTCATAAAAAAATGTACATGTAAAATTAGGTTAAAATAAAAATATTGTTCCTATAACAGTCTGTGAGTTTAAAGACAGGTCAGACTTCCCCATCAAAGGGGAAGTTCAACTGTATGCCACCTTGGTAGGAGAACGACAAAGAGAATTTGAGCATCAAATCAAGAGGTAGACTTAAGTTGAATAACTCAGCATATAAAATTACAATGATATAAAAACATTCACAGTTGGGGGGAAAGTAGACCAATTTAATTCTAAGGCCACTTCCTACCCAGACATAGCATTTTTTTCACGATTTCAGGTCAAAAGAGATGTGTTATCCCTACTTTAAAACTGGACGATTTGAGATTTAGAAGAAATAAGTACATAAATTTCTGTTGCTTAAACCATGAAAGGAAAAATTATAAAATAATCATGACTTCTCCATTATGACGGAGTTCTCAGCAAACTGTTGTATATTCATACACAAAAAGAACACCAAACATTTTTTTTCCAAGTTGTGTTTTCTTCATCCCATTTGAACCAGCAGAAAGAGTTTATATCTACTTGTCTTTCATGGCCAGTGCTTCTCATGGGCTTTTCAGTGGGATGTTGGTGCTACCTGCTCCCAGCATGGCTGGCTTCTCACGTACCTTATGCAATAATATACTTTTTCGTATCATTTCTATTGATATCATCCTGTATGGCTACCTAATTATTCTTTATGGACATTCTTATATTATTAAGTTTCTTAGGAAATATATTTGTAAACAGGCTATTTGATTAGTAAAAGTATAATAATTATTGCAGTTCTTCTAGGTATCTAATGGGTTAATAATTGAGTATCAATTTGAAAAATTGTCTTTTTTTCCTAATTTATACTTTTTCCTCAAGAGGCCTTATTTTTTGACATTCTGCTAACTTGTATTCCATTTAAAACTCTAAAAACTTGTCTTCTAGAAATTTGGCTCTATAAGAAATATTTTAAAGCAATATAGATATTGCTAAATTAGGATAGGGATAATTGAGAATAAAAGGTAATCTCAGTGCCATGACTGCTATGAATTACATGGCATAAAAATCCGTAGGCACATGGGAGAAATAAAGACAAGTACCATTAATTGACACAGTTACAGTAAAGAAGTTAACCTCAATTCTCAATAGTAATATAATCATCCATAACATTTTGAGGAAGAACCTTCACACTATACATCGCACTTGTTAATTTTTTTTCTTTTTAAGAATATTTTAGCATTTCCAAAAAAATACCATTTCATTTAATAACAATAAAACATTAAAACAATTCACTGTAATTCTTCTGATTATTCCTTATCAAATACTCAAACCTCTTAGAACTTTATAGAAGTGAAAAGCGAGAAAAATTTCAACTTTCACTTTCCAAATATTCTCCCCCAGGTTGCTCTCCACTCCACTCCACCTCTCCAAATAAACCTTAGAGGGGTTAAAAAAAAAAAAAAAAAAAAGCAAGAAAAGAAAAGAAAACCTACATGGAATTTATTGTTCATTTAGGTGCCTAGCAAAATGCAAACTGAATTCCTTTGTTCAGATATTATTTCACTGCCAATTGTTTATCTATCAAACACACTTAAAACCAGAACAATGTATATTGCCTCTCTTTTTGCTCCATAACTAACCTTATATTCATCTAATGAAACAATACCCTCAACCTTAAGCCATCAGTTGACATTAATAAGCATTCATATCTAACTCAGTCTTCAAAATGTCTTCACGCACTGCTCCAATTGTGTTTTGAGAACTCAGGCTTTATGTTTTGGACTCTCAGATTGTATTTAAAACAAGGAAGGGTATTTAAAAGGGTCCTGTCAGCTTGTCTGGTCTTACTTCTGATTTGCCTTAAAATTGCTGTAATCGAAAAGAAAACTGTTAGATGAACCATGACCCTCCCATCTTCTTGCAATTTATGAGGGAGAAATGAAAATTGTGTAAAAAATTACTTCCATCCTAGAAAGTAGCAAACATTTAACCTAGTCTTTGTCTGGATAAGAGATTGTGTTTGTATACTGAAAACTGTCATCCTGCATCTTTCTGAAAAAGTTAATAATCTAATCATTCCTGCTCAGTTTTCTCTTTACTCTAGTATTCACATATTATTGGATAGAATTTCTTTCTGGAAAAAAAAAATGCAATTCACAAATTTGTAGGCAAAAATAACCAGATTTATAACCCTGTATCTCCTTGTAGTCATTTATTTTATCCAAAAAGAGTTGGCTGTACCTTTCATGGGTTTTTTAAAAATAATAATAAGTTACATAAAATACATAGACTAATTGCCAAGGAAATTATGACTCCAAAGATGGATTCTATGCATTTTTAAGGGAGGAAAGGACAACAAGTAAAAATAAGCTGAAATCACAAATTCTGATTATGTAGAAAGGGAGAAAATAAATATGGGAAGGGAGAAGAAAGGGAAGAAGAGAAGGGAAGGATGATGGGAGAACAGAAAGTTAGAGAAATTAGAGAAATAAATATACATACTCAGAGAAAAGTCAAGCCATGATGTGTTTTCTCTTCTAAGCCCCGCAGAAGCCTGGAGTCAATCAGAAGTCAGCAATTCCACATCTTCAGTCTCACCAGAGCTTAGATAGAAAGTTCACAAAGACAAGAAGCATTAACTCAACCACGTCCTGTAGGTCACAATCTAGGTGACCAGCCCCCAGTAGAGGCTTGGTCATCTGTTAATTTGATTCATTTAAACTATTACCTAATTTCCTTAACTGTTTCTTAAGAATGGACTAAACTTTCTTTAGGGACATAGTCTCTGACGTCTTCCCCCAACCCTGACAGAAAGCAACAACAAAAACGTGCTTAATCCTTAGCAAAGACAGATGAATGAAATGACATGCAGAGGATTTCTCAAGGCCTTCCAGATAATCCATTCCTACTGGTCTGTACTGTTTTGGTCCCCACTGTTGGATTTTCACTGCTTCTGCTTACTCACACATAATGGCAGTATTAAACACTAAGGAAGGTTATAAGAAACATCCCTAGATAACTCAGTGAATAAAGAAATGCTGTTGAGGCGTGAGCTTAAATATATTAATATAAATTCTTATCATGACCCATGGGAAAAACATGTTCTCCAGAATCAATACCAGGAATAGTTGTACTTTTCCTAGATAATAATTTTCATCCTCTGGATTCTGAGAATCATGTAACTTTGTGTATTTTTCAATGTATTTTGGATACTACAAACACTAAACCAAACTGGTATCTTACAATAGCAAATGCACAAGACATAATGGCACCTATTTTGGGTAATAATCCCAGTACTGGTCTCCATAATTCAATACTGAGCTAATTTTCGTGGTTGCCAAACCTATTATATAGCATAGTTGAATATAAATTGGAGAAAATAAAGGCACTGATTAGAGAAAGCAGAAAGGGAAGGTGAATATGAGATATTTTGGCTGAACGATTCTGGCCTAATCAGGTTCTCAGCTTTTTTTTGGGGGGGGGTTTGTTGTTTTTTTTTTTTTTAAAGATTTATTTATTTATTTTAGAGAGAAAGAGAGAACTTGTGAGCAGAGGGAGGGGCAAATGGTGGGGGAGAGAGAGAATCGTTAAGCAGAATCCCCACTGATGGTATAGTCAGATGCAGGGCTTAATCCCAGAACCCCAACATCATGACCTGAGCTGAAATCAGGAGTGAGCCCCTTAACCAACTGAGCCACACAGGCATACCATGTTCTCACTTTTAAAACTAATTTTTATTCTGACCCATTTTTAAACCAGTTTTAGAGAATCAAAATATGCTTTTATGTCAGAAATGTGTAGGGCTGAAAGTAAGAAAAAGTTATATAAACATTGATTTTCAAAAAACAAGCAATTTCTTCTTCTTATGCAATATCAAGCCCAGGGTTACCTGGTAAACTATTTCAGGAAGACTTAACGTTGTAGAATCTTTTGCCTTCCTGATTGGCAACTTTTATGAGGTCTCAGAATGACTACTTGATTCTAGGTATGAAATCTGTTTTTTGTTTTTTTGGTTTTTTGTGGTTTTTTTAGGCAGAAGAAAAAAGCAAAGATTAAAAAAAGATGACTTCTATAGGGACTTCTTCCTAGTGAACATTAAGAACAGGGCCATTAAGCCACATTTAAGTAAAATAAGCTGGAAAATAAAGTATTTTGAATGTGAATCTCCGTGAAGATAAAGGAGAAGAGGACTAGACTGGGTATTGAATGTGTAAAAACGGTGCATGTCATATTTTACTATTATATGATTATAAGACACTTATTATTTGGGTGATTATTGACATACGACATTTTTAAGTCTTAATTTTTTCCTATCTGTAAAAGGGTAATAATGTCTACTTTGAATAATTCTTGTGACTATTAATGAAATTTAGTATTTGAAGGTGCCTGGCGTATCATATAACCTCAATAAATGTATTCAAACAGAGACTGAGACTATTCATTTAAAAATTTAAAAAGCCAAAATTAAAGAGGGAGACAAACCATAAGAGACTCTTAACCATAGGAAACAAATTAATGGTCGCTAGAGGAGAGGTAGGTGGGGAGAATGAGGTAACCAGGCATTAAGGAGGTCATGTGATGTAATGAGCACTGAGATAACTGAACTCTACATCTGAAACTAATGATAAACTATATGTTGACTAATTGAATTTAAATAAAATGAGTTTTAAAATAAAATAAAATAGTCAATTTTAAAGAATAATTTCTAAAGCAAAAAAATTAGGAAAAAGTGTAGTCCAAAATACAAGCAATATTCTATGCCATGTACAAAACTAAGTAATTTACACATTTCATGTGTTGTCTGTAATTTAAGAATTTAACATACTATAGTGTGCTTTTCTGGATAATATGACTAATACATAATAAACTAAAATATATTTATTTCATAAGACTTTAAAAAATCAAGAAAAACACAAATTCATATTTGGGGATTTTCTGTTAACATTTAGGGAGTTGAATACAACAATGACATAATATTCCCTTTTTCCATTGTTATAGCTTCATTTTAGGAATTGTAGAAAGCTGTGCCATGTCCCTCTGGGAAGAGAAGAAATTCTAAATAGCACATCATGACACAGTGTTTCAGAAAAGAAAAATCGGTTCCTGAAAATATATCATGAAATCAATATATTTCCACAAGCGACCAGCTTAATCACCCAACCCTCCAGTCAGAAGAATTCCAATTGAAATGCTGTACTGCCTTTCTGTCTTCAACACTCAAAGTCTGCTCAACAATACATTGACCATTTTATAGAAGTAAGTAGATCTGGAGAGCTATGCATTGACTTGAAAGGAAAGCATTGCAAGTCTAGCCAGAAGGCTGCACTGCCTGTGCTTAGAAGTAATCAATAAAAAAAAAAATTGTATTCGTAGTTCTATTTATTTCTGTCAGATGTATTATGGTGATCCTTAACATTTGAAGAGTGGCATAAATATAACAAGAATAAATTTTCTACCAGATAATGGTGCTATCTGACTTCACACACGTACACACAAAAACCCTCAAAAGTGGCAATTTAGTTTTTTGTCAAAAATAAAAAAAGAAATCTTTTCTCCTAGAATAGATGCCAAGCAAACACCATGCATCTTAGAGGGAGATAATACGCATATGAAATATTTAAAGTTCTCTTTCAAATAGCTCTTGCTCAAGATTTCTTTCACTGTGTTCTAAGAAACTACTTATTAGAAACAGAAAATATCATTTCCCCACTTTTCCTTCTCAGAAAAACAGGTGAAAAAAATGATGATAATAGTATAGCTGAAAGTAAACTATCACAATTTGCCTGGGCACTTTGTAGCGCAGAAGTCCCCTCATCGTGTCATTCTTTCTGTGAGAGATGCATTCCCACCTCTTCCAAAGGACACACAAACAAACAAAAGACTCAACCTGTTCTCATTTCTGAAATTGGTTCAGAACTATCACGTAGCTATTTTAGGAGGAAGGCTCCCCTCTAGGATAGTGACGTATGGTCCACAGTGTCCTCCATTTGGATCCAGACAATACAGAAAATGATGAAGACAATGACTCTTGTTTCTTTATCAGAGTTGTGTTTCTTCACTCTGTCCTACTCCTCTGTCATAACGTACTGCTACCCAGCTGAATCTATTTATTATTCTATTTTAAATTAAGCCACAAAGTTTGTAGGTCTCTAACTCAATGTAAATAATATGTAAATAATTATGTAAATCATAATTTATGCTTTCAGCAATTTTTTGCATTTGGCTTATATTCAGTTTATACATTTTATTGGAGAGTTAACTCTTCATTTTTAATTCGTAACATCTTTTCACCAAATTAATGTGGACAAGTCCTTCAGCAAAAACACGAAGCATTACTTTTATTACAAATATCAGTTCTGACATTCTCCCAGCTTCTGACCTTGGGCAGATTACTCATCCTCTCTCTGTGTCTTAGTCTCTTCAACAATAAAAGTGGAAATAATGATAGCATCAGCTTTATATGAGATAATACTTGTTGAAAATAAGACAACAGGCCCTAAATTGAGTAGCTTATGTTAAGACCCATGTCACCAAACTGAGATCTAACTTGGGGTCTCTTAGAAATGGAATTTTAAGCCAGTCAATCAGAAATCACTTGATCAGCATTAGGTAAGTATTGGCCTGATAAACCCTGCCACCCTCTATAGGGAAAGTAACCTTGAAATAACGAACTCACTTTCCACCTGGTACAACTTCCTTGATCCTGCTTCCTTCTGCCTACCAAATCTCTTGCTTTGTATAGTCATCTGGCTCTCCTATCTATCTGCTAGATGGATGCTGCCTGATTCTGAATTGCTGAATAAAACCAGTAAGATTTACTCAGTAAATTTTATTCAGTTGTATTTTGCTTCCTAATATATTATATATCATTATTTTTGAAATACTATGTCATAGATCTTATTAGGAGAGCATGGTCTTCAAAATGTTTATTCCTATCATCAGAAGGGAAAAGAGCAGGAATCCTCCTCAAGAGAGAACAGTAATATCAAAGGAAGAAAAGCTTTATGTGGCTTCATATCTCAGAACTCATTGCATATGGTATAGGAGATGTATGAAGAGTTACCAACTAATGAACTAGATGAACAATCAAGACTGGTTCAAGAGATGCTCAAGGATGAAATGATGGTGGACTTTATCAAATTTGGTTTTGAGCCTACATGCAAAGATCATTGACCAATGGATTAAGTAGAGATTGATATGATCATTTTTGTGTTGACAAAGATTTCTTAAATGTGTACAAAACTGAAGACAGGAACGCCAATTCTTAAACCATTGCAACACAGATAGTAATACAGATAAGATAATTAAATTATTTCCAGAGGCATAGGGAACAGGGTGAAAGATGATATTTTACAAGGCTACTTGGATGTAAGACATGAGGGAGGCACAGAAATCTTGGGATAAATGTCTCCATAACCTGGTAGAACTTTGTATCAGAAGTTCAGATTTGGGAAACAAATCTGGATCAGATTGTGGGAGCTGCTGAGATCTTCCAAAAAGAATATATAGACTGAGACGAGAAGGCCAAATGACAGTGCTAAGAGGGAGCATCATGACCCTATCTCTATTATTATTCATTTCTCCAACCCACAGACCAAACTGAATCGGGATAAATAGTAAATAAAAATTAATCAATAAATGAATTGTTTGACACATCTGCTAATAAGGTAAAAGAAAAGCTCCCATACTAGATGTTTCTAGGACTCTCTGCTTAACTTAGTCTTTCCTTTGAAGATCTCAGCTCACTTCCTAACAACAGGGGCGCTGCTGGGATACCACTCACCTTGCTTCTTTAGTTATAGCTGGCTGGTCCAGAAAGATCATTTGACGTGAAACACTTACTTGAGTGCCAGGCATACTTTAAGTGTTCGGTTTATGAATCTGTAGGAATTCAGGAAATCAATAAAAAATACAACTACTGGTAACCAAACTTGGTATGAAGATCAGTTATTAAAAGTAGAAATTATAAGGATAAAGCAATACTGCCAAAGAGCATGCCATCTGTAGATTTGGGATTTAAAATGCATGATGGAGGAAGACAGGGTTACAGGAACTGAGGACCACTTCTAAGCACTCTTTACCCAAAAAAGAGGAGAGTGGTGCTGAGGAAAAATCTAGACAAAGTCTGGACTTCTCAAAAAAACTACTGTGAGGGGCACCTGGATGGCTCAGTCGGTTAAGCATCTGCTTTCTGTTCAGGTCATGATCCCAGGGTCCTGGGATTGAGTCCCATGTCGGGCTCTCTGCTCAGCGGGAAGACTGCTTCTCACTCTCACTCTCCTGTGCCCTCTCTCTCTCTCTCTCTCAAATAAATAAATAAATAAATGATCTTAAAAAAAACTTGTGTGGTGCAAGTTCTGAAATATAGCATGAGAAAACTGCTTCATCAAAAATAATGGAAATAGTTTCTGTTTAGGATACAAAGTTTTCAAGCAATGGTAAATTAACCAATTAACAAAGCAAAAAGATAGATGAGCCACCACAGATCAGCCTTCAGAAAGCACAAGGAAACTTGGAAGACTAAAAGAAATTAGAAAGATGATTTCAGCTAAAAGAAAGTTAAACAAACTAAGAATTTTATAACAACTGCCATATATGCATATGCAAATATATAACCATACATATTTGATATAAGTGTGATTAAATATTAAAAATATTTGAGAATTATTAAACTAGCCAACAAAATATTTTCTTTGACAAAAATATTTGAAGACTGCAGGAAGCTTGTATATTATTTTCTTTTTTTAGTGGTTATTTAGTGTTTTCTCTTTCTAAAATTATATTTTTCTATTAGTTATACAATCATCTTGCTTTTGAGGTTTAGAAATATTGTATTCAATGTAATACAAAACATCTCAAGTGAAATAATAAAAAAACCCAAAATATTGGTATTAAATTTATTACATTCCAAGGAGAAAACATAAACCTATTTCAAAAAAAATTAATTAGTAGAATTCTTTTCTGAGTCATACAATAAGTAATCTTTTCTAGATGTGAGATGTAGAAGCTGTAAGCTTTTTTTTTTTCATAATTCTTCATGGGAGAAGTACTTAATATTTGTAACATAAACACCCCAAAATCTTCCATGTGAGTCCAGTACACATGTAATCAAGAGAAATGCCAACTGTCAAGGTAAATTCAATGTGCTGCACTTTTAGATTTATTCTCTTTGTTTCCCTACAGAAAGATTGAAACCTTGTATGGGTATTAGAAATTATATTTACCAGAAAAATTGTTTTGAATAGTAAATAGATACCATCCATCTGTTCTGCTTGGCTTTTCTGTGGGTAAATAAAATGCATATAGGAAAAGAATTTACCAGAAAGCAGTTGAGAATGCTAGATGGAGGCAAAGATGAGGAAATCGATGACAGTAATAAATCTTGTAATAGCATGTGTGTCCTAAAGAGTAGTGCTCTCTTTGCGCAATGTGAAGGCAATGGGAGAGGTGGGGGAAATGATGAATCTACAGATGTGAGAGGTCAGATGAAATTTATTTCAGATATTTTCATGTCTGATATCTGACAAACAATTGTCTCAATGAAATAGAAGTTGAGCAGAAGAAAATAAGTAAGTGTTATGAAATGATAATTTACATACCTAAGATTTTAATAATAATTTTAATGTAAATTGAAAATCATCATCTGCTACTTAAAAACAATCAGGGCTACAAAATACTCCTATTGGCAAGTTCTACATTAGACAAGTCCATGAATGACCACTGACATGGATTAGAAGGTTAATGGTGCCCCTAGAAACTGGCAATAATCACATGGCCCTGAAGACACTGTTTATCCCCAGTAGCTTATATTTAATACTAGAATGATGAAAGACCACTTGGGAACAGATGGAAATCATCACCTGACATTAAAAATACTCAACAGGTATACTTTTGTGGGAGCAAAATTTAATATATTTAACAAGTCATAAATTTTATTTGTTAAAGAGTCAAAGGATAACAAGACCTTTGAATGATATAACTTGGAATTTTAAGAGTGTACTCTCTTTCAGGGATACCAGAATACATTGTTTAAAGTTAGAAACCCAATATGAGTTTTCCTTTAAGCAGTAATAACACGCTTGCTCTCTATATAAAACAATCCATCTCTATTGATCTTTTGCCTTAATATTCTCTAAATCCCATTTCCAAACCCACTAAAGCACAACTTTCATATTACAAGGTATGCAGAACTTCGGTAGGTCTAAGATATTTTCTCTCCTTCTATTTTGACACACATGTACACTCACATATGCACAACTTAGACACAGATTACCATTCTCATCATTTCTCTTCCCTAGAATTTTCAATGTATAAAAATTGAACTGACCACCAACCTGAGTGATTTAAGTACTTTTATTAGTAAATCATGGGCATTTAACAAAATTATTGTAGCAATTCATAAAGAAAATAAAGCTATCAGTGGACATACATCATTCTAATATGACACCATTGAAAAAGAAGATGGGTTAGCTTGTTTTGTCTTGGGGAGTTAAAAGGGTAAGTTAATTTATGCTGACAAAGAAAAATCAATAGTACATTGTGCACAGAAGAAGAATCAATCATCATTTCTATAGCCTCTATATTCATTATGACATGAATTTATTGAGGAAAACATTGCATTCGAATATGAATTGAGTTTGCCTCAAAAGTCACTAAGCTCATCAAAAGCATAATCAAGGCCCTTGCTATCAGAATCTTTCAGTGACCCCCAATATTAAGATAGCAACCTGCACACAGTGAATAGTGAATGAGTGTGTTTGGCTGGCTTCAACAGCATTTTGAGAATCATAAATCTTGTTCTGCAAATGCCACAATAATAGACATTTCCTTCCGGTGTATCTTCACACATTAATTTTAATTTTATCAAGGGTTCTCTGCAAAATAGCTCAAGCATACCAAGCTCTTAAGCTTATTCTTGCTATTTGCAGGGAAATGTAAGTGCAGGCTTTGGTGCCCATTCACCATTTTTGTTTCCTTTAGGCTTTTGTTTTGCAGTCATCCTTTCTCTGAAATAATTTCCTACCTCTGTAGTAGCACTCACTAATCAGAAACATTTCACTTTCTTAAAAGCACGTTTTAAGTACTTTTCTTCTAATCAAACTGATATATTGGTAAGTGAATAAATAAAAGTGGTATAATGTGAGGATACAATTCCTGAAGTGGACACAGTTTTTCAGAAATTAAATATACCCAGAATAAAAGCTTTCTGAAGAAAAAGGATATGTATTCTATGTGCTTTATATATTTTTTGTGTTACTTTCATTTCCTGGGTCACACACAAAAGTGGAGAAATCAGAGATTCCAGTTGAAGTCCACAATCTCCTTGCTCACACTGAAGGTATAGTTAGTTCCTTGGTTCCAGCAAGTTCTCCTTTGGCTTTATAGAGCTAATATCCATTTGGATATTGATTGGGTGCTTAAGAAACTTCCATAGGTTTTTCCTTCCTTATTAAATAAGTCCTGAGGTAACAAATTAAACTGAGCTAACCACCGCCCCCCTGCAGCAATGTCTTTCTGAGCTGCCTTCTCCCAAGTTAATATGACTTAAATGCCAACTCACCACCACTTCTGAGTGCCATTCTGGCTCTCCAATACCAATAGATCACCACTGCACCGGTCCAGTTACCACCGAGATAATTTTAGTAACTGTCTCCACTGATTTGAAGAATGCTGTGCTGCTGCGTGGGAAACTGGCTTCACCTCAGGATGAGACTCTTCATCCAAAACAGTTTCTTCAAAATGGCTGCAACAGCTTCCAAAGAAATTGTAGAGGGAGCCCTCAGGTTAGAGGAGGGCATGCCAAATTGCATGTGTGGCTGTACACACACACACACACACACACACACACCCCTACCCACAGCTACATCCTACAGTTCCAGGCGGGAACCACGGATCCCATTAGTGGCAGTGCTGAACACCAGCCTTTAGGAAGAGCCAGATGCCCCAAACTAGCTAAAAATTTAACTAGCTAAAAATTGCAGTTTGCATTCTGGTGCCCAGAACATACAAAATGAGAAAAAGAAAAAAAAAAATAAGGAAAAAAATTTTCCTCTACATTTTCCTTTTTTCTATGAAACTCCTATTGCAAAGTTAAGTTGGTGCCTTTCTGCTGCTAGGAGGTCCTCTCCAATGCCACCCACACCACACTGGTCCTACTATGGCTCCGAGGCCCTAACTGCGACCACTGATGACTTCTGCTGCCTTGTAGTCTTCAGTGGCCCTTCTGGTCCACTGTCTGAAGAGCTCCTGCTCCAAGCCCACTGCCATTGTGGTTTAGAACTTGGATTTCTTCCAACACCCCAGATCATTTATTAGTAGCCTTTCCAGTGATATAAAGCAATGACTGAAACGAGAGGAGAATCTTTGAAATAAAAGGAAGTGACTTGTTAAATATACTATTTAAGGAATATTGTTTCACGTTATAGAAGCTCAGTTATTATTATAAAAGAGGATTGTTAAAAGAATTAATGCAATAATATATGTAAACCACTTATCTTATTGAAATTATTCAATATTTGGTAGTTCTTATAATTAGTATTATTGTACAAGGCCAAGCTAATTAATATATCCAAGACCTGCTACTATATCAAAATCTCCTAGGGGAGAGTTGTATGGTATTTTATTTCAGAATGCTTCAGGGGTAATTTTGCAGGGCAGCCAGGTTTGGGAACTTCTCTTTTGAGATACAATACTATACTAAAGTTTAACTGTGATTTGACTGGGTTGAAGAATCAAACACAGAACCATGTGTAGTGGTCCAGATATGACACAAGTAAGATATCACCTTCTGAAATCAAAATATCCTGTGGATGTTAATGGAGCCTACTTTGTGATAATTGAGAGGAA
This sequence comes from Meles meles, assembly GCF_922984935.1. Classification (NCBI taxonomy): domain Eukaryota; kingdom Metazoa; phylum Chordata; class Mammalia; order Carnivora; family Mustelidae; genus Meles; species Meles meles. The sequence continues at coordinate 18,593,819 of NC_060070.1, forward strand.
CTTACTGTTTTTCTTTATGAAGTTTGTTTGTTTGTTTGTTTGTTTGTTTTAAGTCTCTCTAATTCTGGGTTATCCTGTTGATTCTGTTTTGTCAGAATTCAGATTTTTGACTTCTCTTTACCTACTATATCTCTTGTTGTTAATTCCCAGAAATGATCTGGAAATAAATTATGATTCCTAAGTGTCTTCTTTGTCTCTTTCATTCAGCATGTATAAGCACACACCATTCATTTCTTCATCCAGGTTGCTAATGATCATGTTGTGGCCAGAGTAGAGAGTAGAGTACGTAGAAAGGGACACAGTGTCTGCCTACTTCCCCCAGCACCTCCCAGGCTGGAACACACCTAAAACATTCTTCTTTCGAATTTAAATATAATTTATTTACAGAGGCGAGTGGAAAAGTCCAAATGCACATTTGTTCAATTATGGCCATAAATTATTGTAAAGGTTGGCAAAGGCTGTTATTCTGCAAGCGATGTTAACAGATATTGATAGGGGCATGCCCAGAGAACTCTACCCTGGTTCAAAAACATTTAAAAATGCAAGTGATAATATATTGTGGCATGATCAATTGAAATTAGGAGACTAAATCGTGCCCCTTGCTCTTCAGGGTCACTGGAAATGACACTATAAGGAAAGAAAACAGAAAGAAAAAACTTAAAATCATGGCATTTTGGTATTGTAAATCATCTTGGGTTGGAGACCAATTGCATCATTTTACAGAAGAAAAAGCTGAAGAAATGACTTACTACAGATTGCATACCTAAATAGTGGCAGAATTAATACTAGAATCCAGTCTTTTGACTCTTAGTCAATATTTTTTTCACTATACTAGGTGATCAAACAAATCTTAATGGGTCTATGACAGTAAGCAAATCAGTGGTAAATTTAAATCTATAACCAAGTATTTATTTGCTAACATTTGACAGTGTCCTAAAATATATTATACCTACGTTCATTTATAATCCAACTTTATTTAAATTCCTATCTTAGAGATATCCAGAATCATAGTAGAAAATCTCGTATGTTATTACATTTTCAAATTCTGTAACAAGAAGCTATGATTAGGATAAGAACAATCCTTTTAATCCTTCACATGAAATAAAATGTAAATACCTACCTTCCTGCTTTGTAAGCAGATGCAATTTACAGAGTGTTTTTTGCAAAGCCTCTTTTCAGGAAGATTAACAAATACCTTTGTGTGAGAACACATGTATGGTATAGTGTTGAAATATAAATCAATTATTTTTGACCTAACAGTAGCCAGAAGCTGTACTGCTAATTAACAAGCTGAACTCCAGAATCCCTTTGCTATTGCTCATTAAAGAGTTCATCACAAATGTTACAAAATCTCAGGATAAGCAAACTCTAGAGCATTGCTATTTAGAGAAGAAGGAAGATGTCCATCTGGTTGGGATTATTAAAAATTCAAGAATGAAAGAAATGAAGAAAATGTTCCTGGGGAGACACATTGTCACGTGCATTCACAGAAGGGCCGCACTGACATTTAGCAGAAGGGTATCTCAGTGCCATAAAATAAGCTAGTACAATAAGCTAATGGTCACTTAGGCAGAGCAGCTATGATCCCACAAATACATGACGGAGTGGTGTCACTGTGGCCGCAGCTACATAACAGCTCACGTGAGGTTTTTAGCTAAAGCGAAGACAAATAAAAGTCCACAGCTTTCTCCTAGTGTCTCGAGCCATATTCCGAATATGTTCATCCTGAACTACTAATCTTCAATGTTTCAGAGATGATCATGTAGCCATTTTGTTTTAAACAGAGAGCTACATGGAAAACAAGCAAATAAATAAAACAAATTCAGAATCTGTAAAGGTAAGGTAGTTAGACATCCTCCTGAAATGGAGACCCTCCAGTCTTCTTAGTGTTAAGTTTATTCATGACCGAGAGGGAGGTTAGAACTACTCTCAAAATCAAGTATGTGCTCATTGAGGTACTGCAGGTCTTCTGAGGAAGAGTTCACACCAACATTGGATTTCAGGTGTGGTTCTGCCTGACACAGGTAAGGACACAATCAAATTAGGCCTGTAGAAGACAGGGCCCCATGGTGCAGTTCAAGGGAAGGGGCAAGTACTGGCGGGGTGGTCACTGGACTTTTCTAGTTCTGTAGGTACACTTTCTCCATAGCTTTGCCCACGGCCTTATCTAATAAGCTTTCACTCACTTTTGTTTCTTTTTACCCACCTGCATTGCTCACCATTCCTCCCATCCACCCAAATTCTACCCATCATTCAAAGTTTCACTTCAAAGTATACCTTCTCTCAAAACTTACCCTAAACACTTTAACCCATATTACTCTCCCCACTCAAGCCATAAGACCGAATTCTGATTTGTCACTCATTTGGCACTTGTATTGTTATTGAAATATTTATGTATGAGGCATTCTTTTTCAATCAGGTATACACCTTGTGACATTAAAAGCCATGTTCCATATTATTTTCTTCACTCCAGAGTGGTTATATTTTATAAGGAAAGAAAACCTCTCCATGGTATGGGTCCAGTGAAACTTTGTGAGTCAACAACCTAGGACCTACCTACTCTGTTGGAGCCATTCTTTCACACAAACCTATTCTTGGCTCCAAATAATACCACATAAAGGAATTTAGGGAACACGGTAGATACATAGGTTAGGGGTAGTATGTATTTTCTCAATACATGAAAACAGGCTTAAAACCTAAAAATCACACACTATCTTATTTTATACATTAAAATTAAATAAGAAGCTAAGCTTGTCTTACTCATTCTAGCTCCGCTTACTCTGCAAACATAGAGTTAGTATTCTTTTATTTATTTATTTATTTATTTATTTGACAGAGAGAGATCACAAGTAGGCAGAGAAGCAGGCAGAGAGAGTGAGAGGGAAGCAGGCTCCCTGCCGAGCAGAGAGCCCGACGCGGGACTCGATCCCAGGACCCTGAGATCATGACCTGAGCCGAAGGCAGTGGCGTAAACCACTGAGCCACCCAGGCGCCCTAGAGTTAGTATTCTGATGAAGAATTCTGTGTGTATTCCTATCAATTCCATGAGCAAAGCAATTCCAGGTTATTCTAAGACACATGATAAGTATGAACTTGACTCATAGAGAAGAAACTATGGGATATATTAATATACATTTCCTAGCTTTTCATTCAAAAGAAAAATGAATATTATAGAGATACCATAATAATTTTTTAGTTATGTTAGGTTAGTCACCATACAGTACATCATTAGTTTTTGATGTAGTGTTCCATGAGTCATTCTTTGCATATAACACCCAGTGCTCCATGCAATCTGTGCCCTCCTTAATATCCATCACCAGGTTCACCCATCTCCCTACCACCTCTCCCTTCTAAAATCCTCTGTTTGTCTCCCAGAGCCCATAATTTCTCATGATTCTTCTCCCACACTGACTTCTCTCCCTTCATTTTTCCCTTCTCCTAATGTCCTCCATGCTATTCCTTATGTTCCACAAATAAGTGAAACCGTATGGTAATTGACTTTCTTTGCTTCACTTATTCCACTCAACATAATCTCCTCCAGTCCCATCCACGTTGATGCAAAAGATGGGTATTCATACTTTCCAATGGCTGAGTAAGTCCATTGTGTATGTGGACCGCATCTTTATCCATTCATCTGTTGAAGGGTATCTTGGCTCTTTCCACATTTTGGCGACTTCTGCTACAAACATTGAGGTACATATGACCCTTCTCTTCACTACATCTGTGTCTTTGGGAGATACCATAATAATTTTAAAATATATTACTTAAGTGCAGGAACTTTAGTTATGAATTTTGGCAACATTTATGGTCCCTTTACCTATTTTCCACCAGAAAAAAAAGATTTTTCTTTCCCTAGCATATTAATAACATCCTAATTTTGCTATTTTAAGCCATATACAATTTTGAACTAGCTATCCATTGTCAACCTGATTTAAAAATTGTTTTAGCCACTTCAAATATATATGTCATTCAACAAAAACAAAATTATCAAAATTAAGTACTATGGTGGCTCACACAGTGTTGCTGTGGTGAGGCAGGTTTACAGCAATTATCCACACAAAGCAGCAGGGAGGATTATGGATTGGTTAAGTGCATTCCCATTTCTTACTTGGCAATCTAATACTACGTCTTACCATTAAGCAAAAGAAGTCTTTAATACATTACCCACATTCAATCTAAAGTGCCTCGCAGAGAAAATGCTATAAAACATTGCAATTATCCTAAACATGGATGCAACACTATTAGATGTTGAGTATTTTTAAATGTGAATCTGTTATGTCTGTCTTAATCAGGGATTGTTACAATAAACATGTCTAAATCACTACAGTTTAGAGAGATATAATTGATCATAATTTTTGTAATGCCATGAACACTATCTCATAGAATGTGAGCAAATCCTATCCCTTATCTGGAAGGCCTCCAACATTCTGTAAATATTATGGAAAATGTTAAATGGCTCTTCTTTGAAAGAAGGGTCTCTGTGCTTCTCATTTATCCCTTCCCACAATAAAAGTAAATTTGAAAATTTCCTAAGTGATGATTTAGACAGGGTGATCACATTAATTTCCTCCAAAATTGAAGGTGCTATTTCCAGCAATCCTTCAGGTTAAACAGCAACAACAAAAATCTAGATGTCTATACTCAATGTCTCTGCTCCTCCCCACTCAGTCATACCATGCCTTCCTGCTTGAGCCTGACGTTGTTGCCATTACTACCATCAGATTTTTTTCAGGGCACCATATTGACAAGCTATGGACTCTTTCTTCTGTTGAGACTACTTGACTACTTAGCAATACTCAACACAGTTAACAACTCCCTTCTTCTTAAAGGCCTCCTCTTTTACAACATTCTTGGATTTTTTATTATCCACTGGCCAAATTTTTTTAGTCTCCTATCCTAGACACTCTTCTTCAACCAGACTTTTACATCTATGTGTTCCTCAGAATTCAATATCCTCCACCTGTCACTATAATAAAACTTCCACAACTCTATCTTAGTCACTATTATGTACCCCATGCTTACAATAATACCTACTCCATAAAAGATGCTCAATAGATATGTGGCATGATTAGATTAATCCATCCCCATGGGTTTAAAAATCATCATTATTCTAATGCTTTTCCAATATAGCATTTTACAGCCTGATCTCTCTATGAGCTGCATGTTTACAAATGCCTATCTTTACCTGATATATCCCTTAAATGTCACAGACTTTTAAATTTAGCAAACATAATACATGAATTATCCCCAATTTTCTCCTTTTGAGAAATGATATGTTCATCTACCCTATTGCAAGGCCTGGAAAGTATGTACCCTCTTGGGAATCTTTTGTTAGATCAAACTCATGTCTAACATATTAAAGATCCTGTCAATTTGACCTTTAAAATATAATGTGCATTTATCTGCTGGTCTCCATTGCTATTGTTATTAACCTAATCCTGATCATCAGCATCTTTTTTCTAGACTATTGCATAGTCTTCTAACCTGTCAATGCAAGGAGCAGGTAAGAGGAAGCCAACTTAAGTTGATGGCACTGAAATTCTCAAAGGGATTCTGGGATGAAACATAACTCCTTAAAAAAGAAAAAGAAAAGAAAGAAAGAAAGAAAGAAAGAAAGAAAGAAAGAAAGAAAGACAGACTTTGATTTTTGACCCCAGTCCCCCTATTTCCTGGACCCAAATCAGTGTCATCTGCACAGAGGAACTTACAAGCTGATAGAAGACTATCAATAGACCACTGAGGAAAAAAATAAAAGGAATTTAAACCAACAAACATACACCCATCCCAGGTAGCATTTATCTGTCAGGTAATTGCATACACACAAAGATGTAAAGAATAAATCCCTCACACGCCCCTTTTGAGGGAAATATTTAAAAATTACTACTTCTAAAAAAAAATTACTACTTCTTGGACAATAATCATCCAGAATGAAATCCTCAAAATAAGAAAAAATTAGAAGGAAAAGAAATTCTATTGACAATGAACATAGATTAGATAGATAATAAATATGGACCTAATTAATAATCTGTGTATTGATTTAAAAATCGTAAATAAAGAATCTTAAAATAGGGAGGATAAATTACAGGAAAAAATATAATAACAATCTAGAGCAAAGTTTATAAAGTATCTCTGCAAAATCCATTGATAAAGGCAAGTAGGAAAGTAGAACAGGGAGAAGTGAATGCATTCTGCGAACTGATGAAAAGAAGCAGGAAAAAAAAAAAAAAATGAGATCTACCGGTAGAGTGAAAAGGCATTGTTTTAATATACTGGAAAACTATATGTTTCTTTATGAGCACTGGGAAAAAGAATATAATCAGAAATAAGATGCAAAAGTACAATAAAATTTACAAAATAAGAGGAGAGATGAATAAAGTTAAAAACAATTTGATCAATTTACAAAAATTGGCTAAAGGAAATTAAATGAGAAGAAAAATAAATAATAAATATTTTTTAAATTATTGAAAAAATTAGTTTTATTTATTATTTTTTATCTACATAAAATTCAAACAAAAATTTCCCATGAAAAGCCAAGTACATTTATATTGTCGTAAAAAACAATGTAGCTCTGTGCTACTTATAAGTAACACATTTAAAACAAAGTAATAAAAGAGAATTACAGAAAGTGGTTGAACAAATAAAAATTTAATCAAACAAAAAGGACAAGCAACACTAATATTAGAAAAGGAAGATGTAAAATGTAATGTTTAACAGGACCCAGAATAAATGGGGAAATTATATGCATAGTACATGTGTATACACACACATGCACATCCACACATACACAGAGGAACAAGGTCTGATAGAGCATAAACAATTCCATAAAATATAAGTAGATCAGGGTCACTGGGCCATCTGGGGTGATCAAAAATCATGACATTAAAAATTGACAACAAATGTATATACCTCTCTTAACCTTATTTAGGTTGATAGGATTCAGCTCTATAAATTACTACTTGTGAAATCAGAGTACTACTAGCAAAAATATTAGCTTATATTTTAAATAGCCACATAGTGTCAAATGATGAAAACTTTACAAAAAGACCATTCTGCAATTTTTACCTTTTTTAAGATTATAGGTTCAAACCCTGTTCGTTTCTGACATACCACATTAACATGAGATAAAATATTAACTAATTTACAGTCTAATGTTCTGGCAGAAGATGCTTACCATATTTCAAATAGCCAAAAAACTGCTAAATATAGCATACTGGAGATAATTAAAATGCCAAGATTTCCAGTAAAGTTAATTCAGCCATGATAAACATATTGCAGATTTTTTTAAATTTTCTGTTTTTTATTGTGTTATATTAGTCACCATAAAATATATCATTAGTTTTTGATGCAGTGTTACAAGATTCATTGTTTATTTACAATGCCTGGTTCTCCATGCATAATTAGTTTTTGAAGTAGTGCTCAATGATTCATTAGTTAAATATTATACCTGATGCTCATCATGGCACGTGCCCTCCTCAATGTCCATCACCCTGTGACCCCTACCCGCCATGATCCTCCCCTCTGAATCCCCCAGATTGTTTCTTGGTATTGTAGATTTTATACTTCTCATTTAAGTAACCTTAATGTCCATATTGACAAGTTAGGATAGAAATGGTTATAAAAATTTGTGAAATAAAAATGTTTAAACTTTAAAACATAGATTACATAGGTATCTTAAGAAGCTTCTTGTTTTTAAGGAAAATAGGCAATATTTTGAAGAATTAAAGAGAACTCAGAGTAGTAACATTAAAAGGGGTTTTCATTCTTAATAGAATAAGTCACCAGGATTTATAATTTTTCTAACCAAAGTCTAAGCCAAAAATTTACAAACAGATGCTAGGAAGATTCACTTTCTTCCACAGGCATTGATCTCCAAACTAAAATGTTATGTTATAATAAGATCAGTTTATTTTCTTCAATAACACTTGTCTATTCTTAGAGAATAGACTTTTAAATTCCAATTATAATTAATTTGGCCTACATTTAAGCTAAAATTTATCAGTTTTTCTATTGATAAGTATCAGAACTTTCTTTCCCTGACATCTCTGTTGGTTTTGTTTCTTTTGAGATCCTGTAGTTGTATGCTATCATTTTTCCCATTGATTAAAAAAATAATAATAAATAAAACCTTTTATAGAGAGCATACTACAAAACAGTTTGAGCTCCAGCAAAATGTGTGTGTGTGTATGTGTGTGTGTATAGAGACTTTTTTCTCCTTTTCTTTTTCACCATTGACTCACTACAATACATGTCATGGGAGAACTCTTTCTCTACATAAAAATGACATAAAATAGTGAGGAAATTTAAAAGCTGATTGCTATGAAATGATAATGTATAGATTCTGAGAAAAAATTTCTTACCATTAATAGTATCTTTTCAAATGTGCCTGTCTTATTAAAAATCACAAATAATAAGTATAAAACATATGAAAATTAAAAGAGAAAAGACTGAAATAAAATTGTTAATCCAACTACACAGAGGTAACCACAACTCATATTTTGGCATGTATAACTTATTATTTATTCATTTGTGAAAATAGAGAGAAGGAAAAGAAAGGGAAGAATGGAGATGAAAAAACTCTTTCAAAAATTTTTAACATAGTTTATTATGAACCATTCGCACAGCAAACATGTTAATGATTGCACAACGTAATATCTTAAGACTGATTTATAACATTCTTAACAATCTTTTACTAGCTTGTTTTTAAAAATCTCCTATTATAAATAATGCTGCTGTGAATACCCTCATATATAAGCACTAGAAATATTTCAATTATTTCTTCAAGATGTAAACTCAAAATAAAATTACTGGTCATTAAGTCTTTGAAAGATTTGATTAATTTCCATTCTTCATAACTGAGTTTCATATTTTCAATACTTTCCACAATATTTACATGTTAAAAATCTTTGCAACTTGACAGATGAAAAATATCTTATAATACTGAACTAAGCCTTACATTTGTATCTTAAGAGAGTAAATTGTCTTCCACTAGCCATCAGGGAGATTCAAATTAAAACCACATTGAGATACCACCTTACACCAGTTAGAATGGCCAAAATTAAGAAGACAGTAAACAACATGTTTTGGACAAGATGTGGAGAAAGGGGAACCCTCTTTCACTGTTGAAGGGAATGTGAGTTGGTGCAGCCACTTTGCAAAACCGTGTGGCGATTCCTTAAGAAATTAAAAATAGAGCTTCCCTATGACCCTGCAATTGCACTACTGGGTATTTACCCCAAAGATACAGATGTAGTGAAAAGAAGGGCCATCTGTACTCCAATGTTCATAGCAGCAATGGCCACGGTCACCAAACTGAGAAAAGAACCAAGATGCCCTTCAACAGACGAATGGATAAGGAAGATGTGGTCCATATACACGATGGAGTATTATGCCTCCATCAGAAAGGATGAATACCCAACTTTTGTATCAACATGGATGGGACTGGAAGAGATTATGCTGAGTGAAATAAGTCAAGCAGAAAGAGTCAATTATCATATGGTTTCACTTATTTGTGGAGTATAAGAAATAGCATGGAAGACATGGGGAGATGGAGAAAGGAAGGGAGTTGAGGGAAATTGGAGGGGGCGATGAACCATGAAAGACTATGGACTCTGTGAGACAATCTGAGGGTTTTGAAGGGGCGGGGCATGGGAAATTGGGTGAGCCTGGTGGTGGGTATTATGGAGGGCACATATTGCATGGAGCACTGGGTGTGTTGTATAAACAATGAATTCTGGTACACTGAAAAGAAATTTAAAAAATTAAAAATTAAAAAAAGAGAATGCTAATAAAAGACATTCAAAATACAAAAGAAGTAAAGCTCTCTATACACAGATGACGTGATCCTATACATAGAAACTTTCTAAAATCCACAAAAAACTACTAGAGCTAATAAACAAATTCAACGGGGCGCCTGGGTGGCTCAGTGGGTTAAAGCCTCTGCCTTCGGCTCAGGTCATGATCACAGGGTCCTGGGATCGAGCCCCCACATCAGGCTCTCTGCTCCGCAGGGAGCCTGCTTCCCTTCCTCTCTCTGCCTGCCTCTCTGTCTACTTGTAATCTCTGTCTGTCAAATAAATAAATAAAATCTTTTAAAAAAATAAATAAAATAAACAAATTCAGCAATGTTGCCAGGTAAAAGATAAACACAAAACATCTGCTGTGTTTCTCTACACCAGCAATGAACAATCCAAAAAAGAACTCTTTTAAAAAAATCACATTTACAATGACATCCAAAAGAATAAAATACCCAGGGATAAATTTAACCAAGGAAATGAAAGATTTCTACACTAAAAGCTACAAAGCATTTCTGGAAGAAAGTAAAAACACCTAAGTAAGTGAAAAGGGTACCCCATTTGCCTGGACTAGAAGATTTAATAACGTTATGATAACAAAGCAATCTACATATTCAATATAACCCTTATTAAAATTCTACAACTGTTTTAAAGAAATGGAAACATTGATCCTCAAATTCATATGGAATTTCAAGGGGCCCTAACTATCCAAAATAATCTTGAAAAAGAGGAAAAAAATGGATGTTTCAGTCAGTTCAGGCTGCCATAACAAAATACCAAAATTGAGTGACTTAAACAAGAGAAACTTATTTTCTCAGAGTTCTGGAGACTAGAAGTCTGAGAATAAGGGGCCAATATGTTTAGGTTCTGGTGAGAGTTGGTCCTGGCTTGCAGTCTTTTGTCTTTGCCCTTACATGACATACAGACAGAAGAGCAGGGAGATAGAGAGGTGGGGAGGAAGAGAGGAGGCAGAAAAAAGCAAGCTTTCTAGTGTCTGTTCTTATAAAAGCACTAATTCCATCATGAGCTCCCCACCCTCCTGTCTTCATCTAAGCCTATTACCTCTCAAAGTCCCCATCTCCAAATATCGTCACATTAGAGATTAAAGACTCAAGGTACACATTTTATAAGGTTATGAATTAGTCTATAACAGCAGAGGACACATAATTTTCAATTTCAAAATTTCCTATGAAGCTACACTAATCAAAACAGTGTGGTACTGGCATAAAGGGAGACATATAGACCAATGGAATAGAACTGAATACAGAAATAAATCCATACATCTATAGCAAGTTGATATTTTGACAGCAGAGCCAAGATTGTTCAATGGGGGAAAGACAGCCTTTTCAACAAATAGAGATGCACAAGATGAAAACAGAATGACATTGGACTCTTATTCATACCATATGCAAAAATTTACTCAAAGTGAATAAATGACTTAAATACAAGAGATAAAAACATAAAATTCAGAAAAAAACATGAGACTAAATCTTCATGATCTTGAGTTTGCCAATAAATTTTGAGATACGATACTAAAAGTATGAGTAACAAAACTAAAAATAGGTACATTGAACTTCATCAAAATTAAAAACATTGTTCATCAAAGGACACTATTCAGGAGGTGAAAAGACAACCTACAGAATGGGCAGATATTTGCATGGCATACATTTGATAAGTGTCTAGTATTCAGACTATATAAAGAACTCAACAATAAAAGCACAAATACAATAAACAATAAAAGCACAACTCAACAATAAAAGCACAAATAACTCAAATTAAAAATGGATATAGAGGTGCCTGGGTGGCTCAGTAGTTAAGCATCTGCCTCCTGCTCAGGTCATGATCCCAGGGTCCTGGGAATGAGCCCCCCCCACCCCATCAGGCTTCCTCCTCAGCTGGAAGCTTGCTTCTTCCTCTCCCACTCCCCCTGCTTGTGTTCCCTCTCTTGCTCTCTCTCTTTGTCAAATAAATGAATAAAAAATCTCAAAAAAATGGATATAAAACTTGAATGAATATTTCTCCAGAGAAAATATACAAATGGCCAATAAGCACATTAAAAGATCCTCAACATCATCATTTATTACTATTAAATACAAATTGAAACCACAATGAGATACCATTTCAGGCCCATTGAGGTAACTCTAATAAAATTTTCCTTAAAACAATAAATAATAGTGTTGGTGAGGAAATGGAGAAATTGAGCCTTCAAACATTGCTAGTGGGAATATAAAATGGTTTGGCCAGCTTGGAAAAGAATTTGAAAGTTCCTCAAATAGTTAAAAATAGAATTACCATCTAATCCATTAATTCACCTACTAGATATTATTGACCTAAATAAAGAAGAAAACTGAGGCAAGCTCAAAGAGATGAGTTTATTCAGAATAGCAGAGGGATAGAGATTCAGGAGAAGCAAACTATAGAAAGCCTAAGGTGAGTCCATAGAGGATTTGGGGTAGGTTGTATTTAGAGGTAGAAAATGTAAAGAAGAGGGAGTTCAGTAAGAGAATCAAAAACAAATGGAGACCAGCCTTGGAAACTGCCCAAGCAGACAAAATCAGTCCAGTTGCACAAAGCTCTCAATTCAGTGCTCTTTGTGAGACCAGTACAACCTGGGTCATCTCTTGTTTACATCTCTGGCAAAACTTCCCAAGGTTGATATGAGAAAACCTTTGATCAACTCCCCACCATCCAAGAGAATTCCAACATTATCAGTTTTCTGTATATCACAGATTTATGTGAATTCAGTCTCTTCTTAAGGTTTGTCTTCCTGAGTGTTCATGAATGAGATTTTTCCATTTTATATCCTCCAGTCCTATTTTAGATTTAAATTCTTTCACGTTTCCTCTATTTGATCAAGATCTTTCACTCACACACACACACACACACACACACACACACACACACACACTTTGATCAATTAAGTCGTTCAGGTGCTGTTTGTTAATTTTTTTGTATATGTCCCATGGAGCTAAGAAGGACCATCCTCAGGCATCTTTTCCCATGAAGGAGGGAAATGGAATTTCATTTGACCTCATTTGACAGAACTGAAAAACGAAGAATTTCAGTACTTCCCTCTAAGGTAGATGATTTAGTTTACATACATTTGGGAAGAAGGCATTTTTATGGAAACAAAAGAAAAATGTTAATAGTTTGAGCAAATCATAAATTCAGTTTCTGAGTTTTGGAGAGCAGCCAACTGAGAAAATTTCGAGATGCCAGGTTGAAAGCATCTTCAGATGGAGTGAGGGCAGACAGTGGCAATCTGACAGACTTTTCTGGTTTGAGGTTTCAATGTCCCTGGTGATCCTTTTGAACGGCCACAAAACAATAAGCACGAAACTGTCCACACAGGAGCTGCTGTGATGATTTCTCTGAAGTTAATGTCGAGTTGTCCAGCTTTAGCTAGCATGACATTGAGAAAAGGGCAGTTTGAGTTTCATAATGATTCCAAGTCAAAAGAGTGGGAGAGAGTTAGAAGTGTTAGTTTGGGGAGTTTTAGCTACATGTTGGAGGAAATTAGAAAAATTCAGAACTCAGTCCAGCTTATATAGGTAGAAAGCAAAGCTCAAAGATAATTAATAGCATTGAAATCTGATATCCATAAAGGTGCATTACTGAAATATTTTTTTCTAATCATCATCATTTCTATCAAAGATAACCATAGTAAGATTAATTTGCTTGTAAATTAAGTTCAGTCTTAAAAAACTTGATTATTTATACAAGTGCAGCAAGCGATTGTCCATATAGGCTTTTTAAAATCTGCATTGCTGAAACTTTTCATAAGGGCTCTCAGATTGACTTTCCAATGTCTCTTAAGGCTAAAAAGTCGAGCCAAGGATTTGTCCAATTGTATCCTGTTATAAGGAGACCAGATTTTTATTGCACATATATAACTACATATACTGTTAGGAAAAATAAGGGTATTTAATAAGAGCTTTCAAATTCTGGCGAGATCAGGTTGAGAGTAAGAGATGAATGTTTTAACTTTTGTGCAATGATACATTTCCTAAAAGAGAAAAGAAAAAGCGGTCTTGTAAATCTAGAAAACCAAACATTAACCAACAAACAATATTTTAAATAAAGCCATGAAAATTACAATTAGCATTAGCAATTTGTCCAGGTTTTATGTACTTACTTCTTATTCTCTTTCCTCTATTGTTGGCAATTTTATGAATTCATCACAACAGATGATGTTTGATTATGTGTTTCATCAAACACAACAGAGTTTTAGAAATTCTTACCTGGCTCAGGGCTATGATCCTAAAATGAAAAACAACCAGAGGGTTTTGAAGGGGCAGGGGGTGGGAGGTTGGGGAACCAGGTGGTGGGTAATAGGGAGGGCACGTACTGCATGGAGCACTGGGTGTGATGCAAAAACAATGAATACTGTTACACTGAAAATAAACAAATAAAAAAAATAAAAAACAAAACAAACAAAAAAAACCCTCCATTCTAGGGTTCATGTCAAGGTCTTTTCCACAGTTTCTTTGAAGATGAAACCTGTATGTAAAGGCATCAGGGTAAAAAATAATTTCTTGAAAATGACCACAGACCTAAAAATGACAATGGTTAAACATTAGATGAGAGTTCTTTATAATGTAGCTGACAAGGAATTTTGTTATTTCTGTGACATACATTTTAAAATCATGACTGATAACATTATGCCAGACACCATTATACCAGAACATATCAGAATTTTAGGAATTTGATATAACTTCTGGAATATTTATAAAATACATGTATATAAATACAACATAAAGAAGGCCTAGTGTTACTTTTTATTCGATAATGCTTTCCATGAATGGGTATTTAATATACCAAATAAACCTAATTACTGTATATTCACCTTTTATACAGAGAGAAAATTATCTATTTCACCAAAGTGACAATAAAAGATTTTACCTTTATGTAAGTAGAAAATGTAAGAGCAAAATATAGCTCTTAATTTTGAGAAAACTACGTTTACTTAAACAATTAAAGACCTAATGGTAAAGAGAGCATAAAGCACAAGGAGATTATTCTGATATATAACATCTTTGTTTTGGGCAGATTACTTAAAAGATAAAGGACATCTTTTGCTTATGATTTTTTAATTAACAGCAAACCAAGAATCTAAGAAAATGTTATGTTTTTAACATAGAGAAAACCAAATTCTAATTTGGCAGCCATGTGATTTTGATAGTTTTTTTTTTTAAACTGAAATCCTTTCCAATCTTAGTTTGATGACACGCAAAGTTCCCTTCTCAAGATTTCCCTTCCACAAACTTTCTGCAACTTACTGTACCTCTGTAGGTTTTGTCCTTTCTTCCTTTCTTATTCAGAAACAATAAGTTTACTTTAAGACAAAATCATTTTTGTTTTTCTCCCAAAAAAGTACATCTCCATTCCTCATGCCTTCTTTTTCTCAAAAACACACTTTCTACTTTCTTTAATTCTTAGAAATAATCATCTATCACTTCTTCAATCATCAACCAACTGCTCTCATCACTCTCCCAGAGATTCCACCTCTTAGAGACCCAAGCAGGCTTCATCACAAGTGCCTGGATCTTCTTCTGTGGCCTTCCGAGCCCTCCCACCTTTGCAAAACAACAAACTAAGGCTTCCAATGTTAAATTTAACATCCTGCCTTCCTGTCTTGTCTACCAGCCCTCTGAAGCCAGAGCAGTGGACACCTACGCATTCTTCCCCAATCCCAGCTCTTCCAACTTGTATTTGTAATCTTTGCTTTCCAGTGAGAAATAGGAAGCAAATTGTGAATTGCTTGTCATATATTGCCATTTAAATTTTTAAAAAATTATAAATACATTTTATAATTTCTAGAAGTATATTTTCTTTTCTTTTTTAAGATTTTATTTATTTATTCGACAGACAGAGATCACAAGTGGGCAGAGAGGCAAGCAGAGAAAGGGGGAAGCAGGGTCCCTGCTGAGCAGAGAGCCAAGAAGCGGGGCTCGATCTCAGGACCCTGGGATCATCACCTGAGCTGAAAGCAGAGGCTTTAACCCACTGAGCCACACAGGTGCCCCTAGAAGTATATTTTCTTCATAATAAATTTTTCAGTGTGGCACAAAACATGTTTATTTATAGACCCAAATATATTTAGTTCCTCTGTAAAGGAAGTCAAAAGTAGATAAATTTACTTTTTAGTCAGTATTTTATTATTTTATTTTATTTTACTTTATTTGGAGATGACCTAGATAATCAACAAACTTGACTTAACTCTTTATTTTAACTTAGCAAAACTTTAAAGTTTTCAGTAACCAAAAGAGTTTGGAAATCATTCACTGAAAAGTTCACCTAGAAACTTATCCTGTTTATATCTATTTAAGTCATTTGTTTTTAACAATCATATTTAGGTTATTCTTAAAGAGTTCATGATAAGCAATTAACCAATATTTTAAGTTATTTTTCTTGCTGACAAATTTTTGTAACAGAGATAATATGATCTTATTTGATTTTCAGTAAATTTAGATAGAATAATTCTACTTCATGTTGATGACTCTAAGGACATGCCTGTTTTAATTAAACTGACATACTTAAGCTAACTTTTATTTACCAAAGATTATTCCAGATCATATAAACTTGAAAAACATTTGGTTTAATTTCTATGTTTCTGAGAATATGCTTAATTTATATAAATGCTTGATTTTCTTTAAGCATTTATATAAATTTCTTTAAGTGGAGCTCTTTGCAAGTTAATTTTGTCAAGGGAACTTCTATGGTAATCCATACTTAAAAAGGCTCTTTTCTCCCTTTTTCTTTTAGTCTCTATGTGTTGGGAGCCATGAGGCCTGGTCAAGGGCATTGCCCCACTAGGTTAAGGTTTGAACTGAAACAGGCCTAATGTTGCCAAGGGCGGGATAGCCCCACAGATAAGCACGGTCTGATAGTCTCTTGCCTTTTTCTCTGATCCCGGTATCTCTCTCAAATTAAGAGCCCCTTGCTAATTTGCGGCAAACATCTCTCAGTCTTGCGGGCCGGAGCAACTTCAAGGAGGTAAATTATTCTGTACCTAGGACAATGGAGAGCTTTAGATGTATACTGCAATAGACGATTTCCTCCCTAGCTTGATGTTTATCCCGTGCTTTCACAGTCGAGCCATTAAAATATACCCCACCTCCTGCAAAGGTAACGCTTTCTCATTCCTGCTTCTCTCTTAATATCATTAGTTTCTCCAGATAGCTTCTCGTTTTCCATTAACCTGTATCCTGTTTTCCTGCAGACCCCAGAACACGTTACCAAAAAGCATGTATTTGGCTACCTCCCATGGCTTTCTGAGGGACATGATTACTCAAGAAGCAAGACCCTGTCCCCCATCCCTGGCGCCAGTCTGTACCCATTATTGCTTAACTAGAATAACATGTGCTGAACAAAGAGAAATTGTCTGATGAGTGCTTTAGTCCTTTGATGTCCTTTGCACGAATGCAACCCCCTACCCCCTACCCCAAGTAAACTGCCTATATAAAAAGCTCTAAAATCAGAATAAAATGGAGATGCCTGACTACTGACCAGAACTCACTGTGTGGCTCTCTTGTTCCTCTCGCCGACACCGCCCCTCCTTCAGGGGCACCTGAAGGCTGGACCTCAGCATCTATAGGCAGCGATTTGAAGTATATGGCAATTACCATTTAAATGTTTTCCTTCTTATTTTTTTTTTTTAAGTACAGGACAATTGTATTTCCAATGCCCTGATTTTTTTTTAACTGTATCTGCAAATGTCTGAAGGAAAATAGGAAAGGATCTGAGTTGATTTTGAGTTCAAATCAAGAATTTTTTATTTTAATTCTTTCAGTCTCTCTCTATTTTTTAACAGGCAAAACTGAAAACAGTTTAGCACTAGATAATAAGGGGAGATCAAATAAAGGAAGCGAGTTTGGGTGACCTGGTTGGTGCCCTGAGGAAGAGGTCCCAAATACCTTAAAAATTTCCTTTTAGTTGTTTATTTGCTTCAGTTAACTTAGTATTATGTAAAGAGACAACTTCAGAATTCTGAATTCATTTAGAAGCCTCTAGAACCAATTAAAATAGCTATAGGTAAACAAGTTTGAGTTTGCAGGTTCCCTATAAAGGGCATTGAAGTTCTAATAGTAAGGCTGGTCCATTTACTCAAATATTCATATGAAGAGGGACCATAATTTTTTACTATAAAACGGATGGGGTCCCTGAAGGAAGGCTACTCTTGGAGCATTTAGATGACTGGAATCCCATTTCTCAGAGGTTTTCCTGAAAGCAAAAGAGAAAAAAATAAATAAGCCTGATGGGTGTGCTTTTAAGGTTGAGAGGTGTGTTTTGCTTCACAGTGTGCTTTTCATGGGATACTAGTTCTCCTGGTGGACGACATTTATCCCAGTTGTCCAACCTATGATCAGGCGTCCCTTGTTGCACTGAAAGTGTCTCAGTTGGCAGATGACCCACCATAAATGTGGTCTTTCCGTCCATGACTAACTAATCCTCTTACAGGAATTTTTTGGTTTGCTTTGCTTTGCTTTTCTTTGCTTTGCTTTTGAAGTTTCTGATAAGGAGGTGATAAATGGTCTAGTAGCATTTATTTGCTCAACTACTCACGACCACAGATATTATCATTATTTTTGTTTTGTTTTCTTCTCAAGAATTCTGAAGAACAGGCACCTGGGTGGCTCAGTCATTCAGTGTCTGCCTTTGGTTCAGGTCCTGATGCCAGAGTCCTAGGATCCAGCCCCGCATTGGGCTCCCTGCTTAGGAAGCCTGATTCTCCCTCTCCCACTCCCCTGCTTGTGCTCTCTCTTTGTTAAATAAATAAAATCTTAAAAAAAAAAACAAAGAATTCCGAAGGCATTATTCTGAAATTCTAGTGTGTTGTCAACAAGAAAATAACCAAGTACTCACCAGAATGGATAAAGCCTTGAAACAGATCCCAAATAAAGTCAGAATTCAACCAAAAGTGGAATATAAAATGGGAGAAATTCAGGGAGAATCAGTTAAAATCAGAAACAAATGGAGACCAACCTTGATAACTGCCCAAGCAGACAAAACCAGTCCAGTTACACAAACAAAGCTCAATTCAGCTTACTTCGTGAGACCAACACAACCTGGGTCATCTCTTACTCATGCCTCTGGAAAAACTTCTCAAGGTTGACATGAGACAACCTCTGATCAACCTCCCACTATTCAAGAAAATTCAAACACTATCAGTTTTCTGTAACTCGGGCATTTATGAGAAATCAGTCTTTTGTCTTCCTGAGGATACATGTATGAGGTTCTTCATTTTATATCTTCTGATTCTATTTTAGATTACAATTCTTCCATAGTACATACCCAAAATAATAGGAAAAAAAAAAGTACTCAACAAACACAAGCACAGACATATTCATAGCAGTACTATTCACAGCAGACAAAGGTAGAAATAACCAAATGTCCATCAATGGATAAATGGAAAAATAAATTGTGGTATATACATCCAATGCAACGTTATTCAGTCAAAACAAATTATGGTATATACTTACAATGAAATATTATTTAGTCATAAAAAGTAATGAATGACACATGATACAATGTAGATGAATCTGGAAAGCATGATGCCAAGTAAAAGAAGCTAGACACAAGAGGTCATATGACATATGATTCCATTTATATGACATATCCAGAATAGGTGGAGATGGAAAGCAGATTGGTGGTTACCAGAGGTTAGGTATAGAGAGTTATGGAGATTAACTGCTTAATGAGTGCAGGGTTTTCTTTTGGGATGGTAAAAGTATTTTAGAACTAGGTAGAGCTGATAGTTATATAGCACTGTGAATGTACTATTGCCACTTAATTGTTCATCTTAAAATACTGGATTTTATGTTATATAGCATTCACCTTATTTGAAAAACATAGAAGAGCACTAGAGTTTGAGAAGTTATATCTTTTGCCCAAAAGTATGAAAAACAGAAGCTGAGCTCCATAGTCAGGCAGCCTGACAGGAGATTGTGTACTACTTTTCTTTTTGCTATACTGACTCTTTCCGTGCCTCTGTTTTTGTGTTGTTTAGTTTTGTTTTGTTTTTTATTGAAAGCAATTTTTATATGCCTATAGAATGTTCTCTCTAAAATCTATCATTGCCTTTAGGGTTTTGCCTTTACAAGATAGGAAAGGAAATATTTATAATTGTCAAGAGATCCAAGATTTCCTGATGCAAGACAGAATTCTTTTAGCTACTTGAATAAGAATGCCATCCATTTCTAAAGCTCAGAACTAAAATTTCAAGACAGTTTTTAAAAAAGATTCTTAAAATTCAAGTTGTTAAAAAGCAAATTTTATTCAGGGGGAACTTGCATTTACAGTGCCCAGCCAATTGCTAAGATTTGTGACCAACTCAGTTTCTACAGGATAGATAAATTAACCTGATCCACTTTTTTCCTTCCCTACACCACAGTCCTGAGAGTTTCAAGTTCTTCCATTAGGGTAGATCTATGGCAACAGGAAGTTTCCGCACAAGATCATCTCCTCAGAAATCATACTTAGTTGGATCGAGTTTTAAAGAAGAGAGAAAGTGCATATTATTAATCCGTGGGGGGGGCAAGAAAGAGAGGATAATCAGTAACAATAACGAATATGGATTAAGGTCAGAAACTTAAGGCTGGGAAAGAAAGGTTTGGAATTTATCAGCAATAACTAACCTTAGTGGTTACTAAAGATTGTGAAGACAATCCAAAGAGACTGCACAGAGTAAGAGAAAAAAAGAAGGAAAGCTCAAACACCATGGAGTATTTGTATTTAAGGGCAGGGAAGTGAAGGGACACCGTAAATTATATATTGACCTTTGAAAAATACAGGGGAAGAAATAATAGAGAACTTTGACAGAGGCATCAAGGAAATAAAGCAAAACACAAGAAACAAATGGTTCATGCTGTCATCAAGGGATCAAGTAAAACATGAATTAAAAATAATACACTGAATTTGGCATTTATGGATTAAGTAAGATCTGAGGGGACATAATTTTAGGCAGAACCCTGATTAGTAAAAAGGAGAGAAGAGTAAGATTCTGAAGGGAAGGAGGTAAACATGAAAAGTCGTTTTCCAAAAGGTTATAAAGATGAGAGACCTGATCATGTGTATAGGTTGAGTTAAAATAGATAGCAATGAAGGTGTGACTGAAGAAGACACTTGATAGAGAAGAGGTAACAGACAAAGGGAAGTACCAAATAGAACAGGAAACAATATAGAAAATAGAAAGAGTTTAGCCCCTGAAAGAAGAGGAAACTACTGGGGCACCTGGGTGGCTCAGTGGGTTAAAGCCTCTGCCTTTCGCTCGGGTCATGATCCCAGGATCCTGGGATCGAGCCCCGCATCTGGCTCTCTGCTGGGCAGGGAGCCTGCTTCCTCTCTCTCTCTCTCTCTCTGCCTGCCTCTCTCCCTACTTGTGATCTCTATCTGTCAAATAAATAAATAAAATCTAAAAAAAAAAAAAAAAGAAGAAGAGGAAACTACTACTTTTGATCTTGAGTGAACAAAGTACATGAGAATAAATCTGAGAGGTCCCTCTAGAATGTGTGTTGAGTCCATCTACTCTGTCCACTGCTCTACACAAAGCTGCCACTGTCTCTCTACACTGTAGCAATACAGTCTATAGATTTTGTCTTACCCCACTCTCATTCTGTTCCCATAGGGAAGCCAGAATGATTTGTTAATATACCAATTGGATTATGTTGCTTCCAATTTAAGTCCAGAGAAGCTTCCCACTACAAGGAAAATTATATCAGATGTCTGTCAGGACCCTCAAAGTTTCTTGTGAGAACCAACCACTACATGTATTTCCATAACACTCATCATCCTAGAATGTTTGCTCTAAAGTCTATCATTGCCTTTAGGGCTTTGCCTTTACAAGATAGAAAAGGAAATATTTCCTGATCCAGTCAACTTGGTTTTCCTTCAGTTTCATGAACATACAACTTCTTTTCATAGATAAGACCTTTGTGGGTACTGTTCCTTGTATCTGAAATACTCTTCTTCTTCTTCTTGATACTCCACAGAGAGCCAGCTTCTTCTCATTTTTCATGTTTCAATGCAAAAACACTCCAACAGAGAGGACTTCAGTCACAAATCAATATAAAAAAGACCTCCCTCTTCTCAAAGCATCCTTCCCAATATTTATGACAAATTTATCTGTTTATTTGTTTAATCAACCAAATTATAGACTCAATGATGATAAAGACACAGATGCTCAATAAATATTTGTTGCACCAATGGCAAATGGTATCTATATCTGTATCTATTTAGTGATACCAAGTGGAATAGAATTGAGTTGGGAATAGCTGATACCATATTTCTCTGTCAATTAAAAATCAAATTTAATTACTTTTGATAGAGACCCTTAACAAGATTTTTGAGTTTTGTTAGGGGCCAAATTAATGGCAGCCTGAACGCTTTTCAGAGGAAGCTAAAATCTGAAAGATGAATAAGATTTAGCTACAGGAACCTGAGGGAGAGGATGTTTATCCCCTTTATAGAGAAAGGGTTACCAGAGGGGCTAAAAAGGGACCAGAAACTCTTAGTCCAGCCACAGATAGGGTTGACCTCCTAGGGGAAGTTACCTTTTGATTTTGTTACTGTTATTATATATTATTTAAGATTCTGAGTCAGTTATGGGAATAAATAATATAGAAAGAGCAACATATCATTCTACTTCATTTTTTAAAATATTTAAACAATATGCAGAAAAGCTAAGATTAAATCACCAATTCACTGCCCTACTCCTTAATAAACCCCCAGAAATGGCCACTTGAAAAACAATGAACAAAAAAACTTTTTTAGGCCTTCTGGTGGTCATCCACTACTCTAAAGATTTGAGCCCTATTTCCTGATCTACTAAATTTAGAAGTCATCTCTTGACCTCTAGCTACACATCCATCCCTTCTTTAAATAATATTATATCATTCTTCTCATTTCACCATTGATCTGTACAGCCACAAATGGTGAATCTAAATCTTTATTACTTGTCCCATCAAACACAGACTCTTTTGACCCCAATTTTATAAAAGGAGACATTAACCTGCACCATCCCTACTCTTTTTCGTGATCAATCTCTAGCCACTATAATTTTTTCTTGACACAGTCAAAGATAATAACATTCTATCCAGTAATCATAATAAAGATTTCCTTACCCTGTCAATAGCTTGACCTTAAACACTGAAAATCAATGCAATGGAATATCTTTTTTAAGTAATTCACCATCTATTCTGTCCTGTCAGTGATCTGATGATTCCTGGTTACCCCCTGAAGCCCCTTTGCCAAGAGACAGAGAAGACAGCAAATTTCACCTAAAAAGGAGGAAATGGTGTTTGGGAACTCCCATCAAGAAAGAAAATAAAATACAAATTTCATCTGGGTTGGGAGGAAAATAGAGAATGAGAAATATTCATGTGGTAATAATCCACAGGGTAAGAATTCTCAGCCTTTACACTGCCTCCATTCCCCATATTTCTCCAAGTGCCAAAATTCCAGGTTCAAAAGTGGTTTAATTAAACACAGGTTTAATTGAAACCTCCCCAACCTTGAAATGTACATTGACAACCCTGTTCTGTTTCTCCTTCATGTTCTTATCATTTGGTAAACATGGCAAATCAAGCTCCTAAGCAGAAAGTCTGAAGGGAAAAACCACAGAACTTTGCCCTTCCCATTTAGAGTTTCAGGTAAGAAAGATATTGTTTTTATTCATTAAATGTTTACTAGAGTACATACAGTGTTAAGTGATGTATGTAGAGAGATGAGCAACAACAACTATGCATTATCAGAGAGATAGATGAAAAAAGTGAAGATACAGAAAGCTTTTCTGATATGTTTCACAAGTTAATTGCAAATTCCATTTTGTATGTTTTATTTCTTATAAAAAATAAATATGCTTTCTCTGTGTCTGTTTACTGCTTTTTTTTAAAATCAGTTTTTAGACAATGTGAAAAAAAATCAGTAAGCAACCATTTGAAAAAAATTCAATTCTATAATCCACATTATTTACAACAAATTTAGCAGGTTTACATTAATATCCAGATTCTTACAAATAATTAATTCATATATAAGTTATTGTTGAGATCTTATTTAAAAGGCCATTTATTTAAGGTCTTAAATAGGCAAAGAAATATAGTTCAGACACTATAGATAGAGAGAATGGTCTGAAAACTGAAAATTATAACGAGAATTTAGAAGAATTTGGAAGCGGGTAAAGGCCACCATTAAAATGGGATAAATTTTGAACTAAATATGAATATATTGATGAGCTGATTAAGGAATCATTAAAATACTGGACCAGAGTATGCTTTGACTTTCAAAACTTACCTTGTTCTCCAAACTTTTTATTTTCCCCCATACTCAAGGTCTGAAAACTGCTGTGTCAAGTTGCCAGATTCCAAAACCAGTCTTATACAGTTTCTTACAGACCTCCTCCTATTCTCACATACTAAACACCTAAACTCAAATGAAAAATACACATTAGGAGACTCTCCCTGCAACGTCCCTCTTGTACAAACACTGGAGGAAAACATTTTCCAAATAATTATCTTATTACTTGGAATGATGAGATAAATAATAATGATACAGATACTCATTCATTATATTAAAAAAAGAATAATGTCCTTTTATGGCTCAGAGTCCACTGACCCAATTATAAACATACAAGACAGTTTTTCCCCAAATGAAAGAAAAGTGGGACGGGAAACAGAGCTTGAAAAGTTACACCACATAGATGCTGATTGCCCGAAAGTGCCCAGGGTCAAAAGAACCCACTGGCCCACAACAGCTGAAGACAGAGTGGTTTAATTTGTAGAAAACCATTATACTGTCCATACTGCAAAGGCAAAGCCACTGCCAACAATGGGAAATTCTGCAGGCCATGGCCCCAGCTACTGTACGGAATATAGGCTATCACCTAATCAATGTGTATGACTCCAGGTCACCCATCCATCTTTCTAACCAGGCAAGAAACTGCACTATGAAAAGTAACATCATAAAAATAAACATGGATGATATATTTTACCTGTAGGCAGAAGTTGGCACTAAATGTCTAACTCTACATCTCTAATATCTACATCTAACATCTACAAAGGGCTTTCTCCCCACTTTGGATTCCCATGTTACAATAATAGAACATTACCTCAAAATGGGAAAATCTTTTAAAGCTTATCTTATTCTGGGAAGCAATCACTCCTATTTTCTCACAATGAATTTAACTTTCATAATAAAGAATGTTTAATTATAGCATCAGTAACCCATTTGGAATTGAAGTTTGATATCTGCTGGGTTTTTTTTTTTTATGACAAGCTAGAGCTTTTTGAAGATATATTTTATTTTCCAGAAGATTCAAACAATTCTTCAAATGAGTCTGAATCTTCAATTAGGAAAAAGGCACTTATACAGACTTGGAGGAAAAGGCACTTATATAGTGGCTTCAATTTTACTTTGCCAGATAATGATATAAACCGCAACACATCAGAGAAGATAATGAGCTTCTAGAGCTTTCACCAAAACCTCATGAGCTTAAATCAGATCTTACTGTCTCTAACCCATATCTGAACATTCCACTGGACGTGCAGAAAATTGCTTAAAGACAAAGATATATGGTTTTGAGGCTTTAAAGTCCTTATAATACAGACACATATCACACAGATTTTGACAAGCCTCCCTAGATACCAAAGATGAGCTGTCACGGCATACACATCCCCCATAGAAACAAGCTCCAATTATCAATTTCACCACTAATACATCTACCTTAGGAAAATATATTAACCCAATTCTGTGTATAGCAGTTTAATTTTTTCCCCCCCGAGGGGTTGAAAACTCTCAGAAATGAAAGTTTCTCATGAAAAGCAAAGTAAAAATTTTCTATAGCACACTGTGAAAAAACAAACAAAAAAAATACTGTTTTTTAGTGATCTCAAATGATTGTGTTCTTTTCACTCCTATTTTCACTCAAAAATATTTTAATTATATCACCTTCCAAAGGAGGTTTTGTAGCAAAAAGCAAAAGAGAGCAAAACCAATTCAACATGCACAATAAAAAGTGGCAAAAAGGATCACCAACATAAAATCATGAAATGCTATACATTCTCAGTATCAAAGTATAGGGCTTCACTCTCCTTTTGATCAATTTACTGAAGAAACACAAATATTGAGATACTTCTAGTTACTGTGAAATGTGGGTTTTTATTTCTCATCATTTTAAACTTCCACATGAAAAATAAAAAATATATATGTAATAGGCTATAAAATGCATTCTGCTTTAAGCAAAATGCAGTAATGCAAAAGTTAGCTGCTAACTTTTGTTTCAGGAAGAGGTATTATCTGCACCAAACTTCCAGGAATTAAAATATTATTATATAGTAAAAGAAGACCTCCCTTAAAAAGTCAGTAGACAGCAAACATTAGATTCCCAAAGACAGTTTTAAAGAATACAGTTCAAACTTTCTGTGACCTCCAAGAAGAGCATCAGATCCAAAAAGAAACCTTTCATTGAGGAAAGCTTACTTAGCAATCCAGAATCTAAAAATAGTGTGTGCATACCCAGGGGCAGCTACATAATTCACTACACTCAATGCAATAAAAATGTGAGGGCCATTGTTCAAACAAGAGTGTTGGGGGAAGCTTGTTCCTTTTTCTATAGTCTCTCTGTCTCTCTGTCTCTCTCTCAACTTGTCTAGGTTTTGTTTTTGTTTTTAAGATTGTATTTATTTATTTAGCAAGAGAGAGCATGAGTAGGGGGAGGAACAGAGAAAGAGAGAGAGCAAGAACCTCAAGCAGACTCCCACGCTAAGCATGGATCCCAAATCAGGGCTCCATCTCAGGACCCTGAGATCATCACTTAAGTGTAAATCAAGAGTCAGATGCCTGACTGAGCCACGAAGCTACCCCATCAATTTGTGTTGGTTTTTTATTTGCTACTTAAAGTTCCACTCTCCACTATGAGAAGAGTCCTGGGCAAGGACAGACCTGCACAGGTCCATAGGGCCTGCTGGGGTGACTTAGCATACAGGACACATATACCCAATCCCTGCCCACTCAGTACCCATACTCAGCTTCCTCCATGGTCAGGAGCAGGAGCAGGTAGCTGAGAACCCATCTCACGGGGAGGAGGAGGTCATGGAAAGTGGGACACTACCCAACTGAGAGTTCAAGTCCCAGCGCCAACTCCATTGTCCTGTAGAGCTCCATGCACAAAACACAAATCCCAAAATAAAATTATTAACATAATATTGAGATAGTCACTTCAGGCATAAAACTTAAGTTCCTTCTGAGCATGTGGTCCTGTGAGACTGGACTACCCTGTTCATACTCCTCAGAATCCAGCTCAGCTCCAAACCAGACTTTTTGGTGCTATTGACATTTGGGTTTAGATAATCCTTTTTGCTTGGCTGTCCAGGGCATTATAAGATGTTTCATAGCATCTCTGGTGTTCATTCACTAGGTATTTACCAATGTGATAACCAGTAATGTTTCCAGACATTGCCAAGTGTCCCTTGCGAAACAAAATTGTATCTGGTTGAGACAGGCCCTAAATTAACACTTACCAGCATAGGGGCGCCTGGGTGGTTCAGTGGGTTAAAGCCTCTGCTTTCGGCTCAGGTCATGATCCCAGGGTCTTGGGATCGAGCCCCACATTGGGCTCTCTGCTCAGCAGGGAGCCTGCTTCCCTCCTCTCTCTCTCTCTGCCTGCCTCTCTGTCTACTTGTGATCTCTCTCTGTCAAATAAATAAATAAAATCTTTTTTTTTTAAGATTTTATTTATTTATTTGACGGAGAGAGAGATCACAAGCAGGCAGAGAGGCAGGCAGAGAGAGAGGAGGAAGCAGGCTCCCTGTGGAGCAGAGAGCCTGATGCGGGGTTCGATCCCAGGACCCTGAGATCATGACCTGAGCCGAAGGCAGCGGCTTAATCCACTGAGCCACCCAGGCGCCCCAATAAATAAAATCTTTAAAAAAAAAATTTACCAGCATAAACCAGGATGACATCTGTGCACTTCTAACATTCCCCACTGATAAGAAGAGAAGGGGAGATTCTAAAATGCACAATTAACCTTATAATAATCATTTAGCGGTTAACCAATTAAGGAAAAAGAAGGCATTAAAAGATGAGGCTTATGACACACTTTCAGTGCTCAGCACTGACTGCCTACCAGGACAATTCCTGCCTGGGGCAAGGAGCAGGTGATTCAGTCTTGTAAGAGAGTTTAGAATAAAAGCCCAAAGTACCTATTTCCTATTCTTCAAACAGAAGGCATAGAGTCCAGTTACTACTCTAGTCATCTCCTATTTTCACAGAGGCAAATAAATCAAGCAAATCCCCCCCCACACACACCATGTTGTAAGTCTCTTGAGAATTATTGCTTGGATTTTGCAGAGCTGGAAGCAGTAGGGGTAGACCAGACAGCTTTAGGAGTGCCGTCTAATAGGGCATTGCCTGGGATACACGGGATCGGGTAGATCAACTTCTGTGGATGCCATACCAAATTTTAGTTTATAAAAAATGTGTTTATATTCACTGCGTCTTCCTAGGTACCAAAGTCCCAGTACATTTAGTTGGCGATAAATGATCGATCAGCGGTTCTTTTGCCATCTTTTCCATCTCCTCTCCAACACCTCCCCAGTTCCCCTGCCTCTCCTCCCCGCCTTTATTCCTACCTTCTACTTCTCCCAAGGACTCTCTACTTATCAGCTAGAGTAAACTTTCCTCCTTCAGAGCAAAATCAGTTACCTGATAAAGGGGGAATGGGTACAGGGGGAGAAGTACAATAAAATACACTAAGCTACCATTCCAGTCTTATGTCTCCCCCATTTCCCTACATGAGCTCACAGACTGACGAAGATCTGCACAGTCTCACATATTGCACACTATCTTGTCTTGCTTTATGATGTGCCCATGCCAACCACTTGCCTCTACACCTGTTGAGCATCTTTCATTTGTCCAGATCCAGATCAAATGCAGCTTTTGGGGCACCTGGGTGGCTCAGTCTGGTAAGTGCCTGCCTTTGGCTCACATCATGATCCCAAAGTCCTGGGATCAAGTCTTGCATGGAGTCCCTGCTCAGTGGGGAGTCTGCTTCTCCCCCTGCCTGCTGTTCCCCCTGCTGTGCTCTCTCTCTCCTACCACAAACCTTCTCTGACCATTCTATTCCACAAACATCACAGGTTTCCCAATTTCGTGAGCATGCATGCCCTATGCAGCATATGGGGCATACCACCTGGCACATAGCGGTCAGTCAAATACCATCTATGGAAAAATAAAGTCTCTTCACCTTGTAAGTCTGTTACATATTACGATGTAATGTTTGGTCGTTCTTCCCAACTATATTATAACCCTTGAGAGCAGAAATGATCCTTTCCTAAAATGAATAAATTAATGCATAATTAGACACTACTTGAATTCTGTGCTCTTCGTTGTCCCCTTCTTAAACCGAAGCAGTCCAGAGGAAAGACTTTTTATTCACTACCCTTGAAAAACCACCAGTCCCCAAATTCAGCCTTTCCTAAGTGCCGTAGATATTTCCCCAGTCGAGGAAAACATTGACATTTTCTCACTGCTTCCTGCCAAATTACTGATTATCTATCAGCTCTTGGATTGTGTTATATTGGCTAAATAATCATCCTGCTAGGGGCTGTTTTTCCATATGTTATAGTTTACATACACATGGCAGACAGAAACATTGTGATTATCATTTTAATAAGAGAAGCACAGCCCCTTATACTTGCGGAACAAAATTAAGAAGCCTAAGAGAATTATCTATGTCCAGTCAGAGCAAAGTGAGAATAATTTTTTGTTAGAGGTATTCAGGTAAATCAGAATCGTATAAATGATCTTACAAAAGCATGGTTGAATTGGACATCACTTGTGGCCTGATAGAAACAATCATCTGTTTACACTGAGGATAAAACAACATTATGAGATGTTTTATCAGCTGAGTTGATAAAAATATAAGTTAACAGAGTGAACGCCAATGAACAGTTACGGTTTGAGACTGGCAAAACAGTAAGGGAGCAGTCAACCTATGTGGTGTTAATTGAAACTCCTATTTTAGTGACATATTTGTAATCTCTGTAAATCAAACAATAATTTAGATCTCAAAGGAAATGTTCAACAGTTATAGTCAAACTTGGCTAAGAGGAAGTTATAATAGTTAATAGAGGTCAGTTTTAATTGTGAATATATCTTGATTCCTGGAACACTTGTTGACCTACCACTGATCACTGCAGAAGAATTATGAAATATGTAAAATATGCAATTACAAGATATGCAAAGTGTATGGTGTGCTCCTGCCTTTTATCGCTTTGTCTAACTGTTCCTGGGATTACTATTAGGATATTACCCAGTCATTTAAAATTAAGACTACATGTTCAAAAACCTTCCAAATGAAGTTTTATGATTTTCTGTAATTGAGATCTACTAAGCGAGACTCTAAAAACAGAGAGAGAAGGTTTTAAGCTAGTCTACTTTTCTTTCAATAGGAAGTACTCATTGAGAATAGATTTTGAGATTTTTTTTTTATTAATTTATTTTTTCAGCGTAACAGTATTCATTGTTTTTGCACAACACCCAGTGCTCCATGCAAAACGTGCCCTCCCTAATACCCACCACCTGTTCCCCCAACCTCCCACCCCTGACCCTTCAAAACCCTCAGGTTGTTTTTCAGAGTCCATAGTCTCTTATGGTTCGCCTCCCCCTCCAATTTTTTTTTTATAAACATATAATGTATTTTTATCCCCAGGGGTACAGGTCTGTGAATCGCCAGGTTTACACATTTCACAGCACTCACGATAGCATATACCCTCCCCAATGGATGGAAACATGTAATTAAATATTTTTAAATAAAGTAGATATATCTACCACATCTTCTTTATATATACACAATGGAATACTATGCAGCCATCAAAAGAAATGAAATCTTGCCATTTGCGACGACGTGGATGGAACTAGAGCGTATCATGCTTAGTGAAATAAGTCAATCGGAGAAAGACAACTATCATATGATCTCCCTGATATGAGGACATGGAGAAGCAACATGGGGGGCTAGGGGGATAGGAGAAGAATAAATGAAACAAGATGGGATTGGGAGGGAGACAAACCATAAAAGACTCTTAATCTCACAAAACAAACTGGGGTTTGCTGGGGGGAGGTGGGATTGGGAGAGGGGGAGGGGGCTATGGACATTGAGGAGGGGAGGCGAACCATAAGAGACTATGGACTCTGAAAAACAACCTGAGGGTTTTGAAGGGTCAGGGGTGGGAGGTTGGGGGAACAGGTGGTGGATAATAGGGAGGGCACGTTTTGCATGGAGCACTGGGTGTTGTGCAAAAACAATGAATACTGTTACGCTGAAAAAAATGAATAAAATAAAAAAAAATAAAGTAGATATATCAAGGAAGGAAAATTAGAGAAAAGAAGAAATAAACCAAGTAACAAAGGTGACCAAATAGTAGAAATGTTTACGTATTAGTGAAAAACAGGGAGATGGACTGGAAGAAGAACAGTCACGATACATTCCATCCAGAACAGATGGACCAGGGAAGTCAACCTGCACCAGCGGCTTCAGAGAACACTTACACGACTGGATTTTGAAGATAGCATATTTTATGTTCCCAATCTCACAGGCACTCAGCAAGAGAGAATTGTCATCAGTTCTTCCCAATTAGTGTCACAGTTTGGCGCAGCTGAGATCAGCCCATGTAGAGGTCCAAAATTTGTAAATACGCTATTTCAAGAATATATGGGGGGGGGGAGAGTAATATGAAGTGTGAGGACCAGGGAGTTGTTGGAAGCTCATTGAACACATAGTTTAGGTTTGAAAAAGCTAAATATCATTTGGAAGCACCAGAGAAGAGAACGTATTTTCAATCCCAAAATAGATTTTCTCTTTCTGGCTCTGTCTCTCAAGTCCAAGAAAGGATGCGCTTAAAGGTGCTTGTGAAAGTTTATACTTTAATGAAAATGCAGAGCAGGCAGGCTTAAAACGACTTTCTGGATGTATTCCTGGAATCCTAGTGTGTTGTCCTAATGAGATGAGTGGCCGTCAGAAACTTTGGGTTTAGTTTCTCCTTTGACAAGAACCCACCCATCTGCATGACCTTTTTGTCACCCTGCCTATGTAAAAATACCATAATAGACACTATTAGCACAAAAATTACACTTAGGTGTAATGAGTGCAGGAAGAAACATCCAAATGACTCAGAAAGTTACTTTTTGGACTGTGAATTTTCCTATCATATCTTGGAGACAAAATACAAAGGCAAAGATGTGACCTCCTGTGAGATGTTTGGCATACTACACACTTTATGTATAGTCTTTCCTCCTCCTGCCTGCCACAGAAATCAAACTAAACTCCAAACGATTCAGCTAAGTGGTATTCATTCGTTCACCCAAGCATGGTTCTTTGACAAATGACAGACTCAATTTTATTCCGACATTGGAAAAATGTGGAATGGTGTTTAATATGATTGATAAAAAATTCATCCTTTCTCTTTCACCTTGTTTTTCAGTAATCAGCAATTTCCATATTATAAAAACACCAGAATCAGCCATTCTTAAAGTGAGTAAAATTTTTCCTACTACTTCAAATTGTATCTTCAGAAAAAAAAAAAGTATGTTGTTTATGTAATTTTCTTCTCTATAGTCGGTTAAAATAGTACTATATTCTTGGGGCACCTGGGTGGCTCAGTAGGTTAAAGCCTCTGCCTTCGGCTCAGGTCATGATTCCAGGGTCCTGGGATTGAGCCCCCATCGGGCTCTCTGCTCAGCGGGGAACCTGCTTCCCTTCCTCTCTCTCTCCCTGCCTATCTGCCTACTTGTGATCTCTGTCTCTGTCACATAAATGGATAAAATCTAAAAAAAAATGTATTATATTCTTAAACATTGGTATAGGATCATTAGTATAATGATTAACATAATGCTCAAATTGCCCTATTATTGTTTTTCAATAATAAATTTACTTTGGATTAATATAGAAAAACAATTTAGTATTTTTTATTAAAGTAAGTGAAGATATAATGTTCTTTAGAACAAGTAAATACCAGAGAGAGAAACAGAAATACAAAAAGTATTCCTATGTCATCCTGTAGAAAGAAGGGAAAGCTGCCATTTTAGAACAAAAAATGTGCTCTACCAGAATCAACCTAGATGCTCTAAGAAGGGAATTTCTGGTTGTCTGGTCCTTAAGAGATATGGAAGATTCCATTGTGCCAGGTTTCCAGCATCCTACAAGCCACCCCTCAATAATTCTTCTTTCTTTGATATGATGAATCTGAAAGAAAGTTGTATTTTATAAATAACACTGATGTCACATTACATAGACTAGACTAGGGCCAAGGAAACGTGTTGCCGAATGCCTCTGCCACTTCATCACCTAAAACAACAACACAGAAGACTCAGAAACTGCCAAGATCATGGTTTCTGAAGGGTGAAAAACACACACAGCCATCATATTCACAGAAAGCAATGCCCATGAGTGATTAGAGTTCAAATGGAAAACTTTTTAAGGAATTCAAAATATTAATAAGTACTCTAATATCATGTGTGAATATTTGACAAAGAAATATTATTTTTAGATTACAAATAAATATAGGTTTCCCATGCTATCTAAAGTAGAGCACTCCTATGAAAACTTTTTTAAGCCCAAATGGCATAAAGTGAAGAAGTAATGACCATTAATTTATATGGAAAATTTTTTGACCATTCCCAGACCCTCCAAATAACCTCTTTTTAAAGTTTTCTGATACCTGAAAACACATCTTGCTAATGGATGTATGAAATAAATTGAGATAAAGCTCAGATGCCCACAGACACAGTTCAAAGCTACAGCGGCTTACTGCTAAGATGCTGAGTGGAGTTCCAGGGCAGGGGGTTTGGTTGGTCCTGTGCCCTCACTGCTTGGGATGCCTGCTACCTCTGTAAGGGCTCTCTGCAAAACAAATGTTAAACACTACTTTTCTTTTCAACTGTTGTCAATGCAAAACCCTCCTCAGATTGCTTTTGGTTAATGAAAACAGTTATTAGGTAGGTCTTTTGTAAAACCAAAAGGGGTATAATACAAATTTTGAAAAAGCAGGGGCTACCTATATAAATACAAAATAAATTCAGCTCATTTTCAATAACTGTGGCCCTAGCCATGAGTAGACATCAATCCTCCTTCCTTTATGAATGCTTCCAGGTTACATGAATTAGAGTCTTTAATCATTTCAAAATATTTCACAGTCAACACATTCTTTTGAAAATAAAACTCATCAAAAGAGTTTAGATGAATAGACAACTTCCACAGTCATTGAGCTTTGACACTCAAATACTGGTATTCCTTTTATTCTGATTGTGTGCATCAGGGTCTTGGCAGGAAACACAGACAAACTTATATAAGTTAATTGAAAGAAGTTGAATAAGGTGATGTTCACAGGCATGGGTTGGTTTCAGGGAAATGGACGTGCCAGCGTGGCCTCATGGGCCTGCCATCTCTACTGCTGCACAGGTCCCCACGCTTCAGTGCCCTGTGCTTGGTATAATGCTCTACTGTTGCCATCTCTAAATTCTTAGTGATTTTGAACAAGGGCCCCCACCTTTTTGTCTGCCCTGCAACCCACAAATTATATAGTCAGTCTTGTCAACACAAAATGTTGAAGTACCTGAAGGAATTCTAATCCAGACTTCCTTCTGACTCAAAACTGCACCATTAACTCTTCTCTAGGTCTCCAGCCTGCTGCTGACCTCGCTTTCTGATTCCAGACTTTCCAGGCCCCACAATCATGTGAGCCAATGCCTTAAATAAAAATCAAGCCAGAACGATCTAGAGATAGATAGGTAGACAAATTACTCTCAATGGTTTCCTTTTCCTTCTTGTTCCTCTAGATGTAGAAATGATTGTCATCTCTCTCTTTTTATCCAGATAGATATAGATAGATTGATATAGATAGATAGATCTATAGATATAGATATATATTGATATCTATCTGGATATAGGTATAGATATATGGAGAGATACATATAGAGAGAATACTACACTATATATATTATAGATGGTAGATAGATACATTGATAGATCCAGTGAAATAATACTCCAGATCTAACTCTTCTCTATCCTAAAATTTCCCTATCCTAAAAATCCTCTTTGACTTTAGCCACTTGGAAGCTAAAGAATAGGAGAATTCACTTATGCAACCTACAAATATTGCCTTTTGAAGCACGGAGAAAGATGGAAAAAAG
Organism: Meles meles; assembly: GCF_922984935.1. NCBI lineage: Eukaryota > Metazoa > Chordata > Mammalia > Carnivora > Mustelidae > Meles > Meles meles. The sequence goes on from NC_060070.1 coordinate 18,628,789, forward strand.
TGAGAATGGACCTAGAGGGCAAAATAATAATACCCATCATTCTAAAAGAATCTTCTAACTGTAAGATTCTAAATAAAGTTTCTAGTCAATGTAGTGTATAGTTATCAGTATAATGATTGCTTTATCATATTGAACTTTTTTTTTCAAATTCATGAGATATGGTTGCTATTCCCTCTTCACAGATGAGGAAACAAAGACTTAGAAAATTTAAATAATATGTCCAATATTATATAGCTACTAAAAAACAGAGCTAGGATTCAAATGTTAGTCTGTCCAATTCCAGAGAGAGTAGTTTTGGCTAATTCTAAGTTGATGCATGTGTTTTTCTTCAGTGCACTCCTACCCTCAATACATATGCACACAAAATATTCAAATTATTTCTGATATCTCCCTCATATCTCATGATCAGTTTATATGCTATACCTACAATCTTTTTCTCCTGGTGGGAAATTATTTCTGCTGCGATGTCACCTAACAGCATGCCCTGGAAAGTAAGGAGAAGTTTTCTCAAATACCAGGCATTCACAGACTCTGTAGTTGACAGCATGAAAAGCATTTTTCATATTTGTGTTTTTGTGAATATTCATTTGCTTACCAACTGTTTTGAATATCCTTTGAAAGGAAAGAAGAAGTATAAGGTTGTTTTGTTTTATTTTATTTTCACACATTCTACAACTCTTTACTCTGACAGTGTGAATAGTTGGCAATCAACATCTAGTGAGTAAACATATTCATAGTTAATAATCTGAGTGGTGTGTTTGATCATTTCCAACAGGAGATCTGAGCATGGAGAGCCTTGACCTTGTGTTAGTCCTACCCACCAAAGCAGGAAAAAGTGCCAGCATCAATTTAGCCATGAGTATTTATAGGAGATTAAGTAGGACAAAGAAGCAGAGTTTAGTCTCTGCAAATCTCCTGCAAATGGGCCTCCAAGATAAAGTATAGAAGTTGGAGGCTGCTGCATCACAGAAGTTCAGGAACGTGCAGTCGGTAGCAAAGGTATCTATCAAAGTGGTAGAATTCCATTCAAAGGTCAGGGCTTAAGATCAGAGCTCTTGATTCAGAAGTGAGAATGACAAGAGCAAGTTAGGGTCCATAAAGAGAAATTGACCTGAATTCTAAGCAGGCTACTAAAAAGAAGAACAATTTTAACAACTGTCACAAGAACAAAGAACAAGGTAGAGACCTATTTATCCAACTTCAACCTCATGCCAAATCCTCAGAGCGAGGGATGGCAGTAGTCTCAGGCCTGCCTGCCATTCTTGGACCATGCCTGGCACAAGATAAATCAGACCCCATCGACTGACAGCGGCAGAGACTGTGGATCAGATTGAATTCCATAAATGCAAAGAGCCTTTATTTCAAACATCAGATGATATTTATTTTTTTTAACTGAGATACAAAACAGAGTCTAATTTGGAGTAATCAGATGCCCTAGACTAAAAATTCATTGACTCATTAAGAGCATATATTGTGTTCTGGTTTTGAGCTCTAAAGCCCCAATGAGTTCAAATCCTCTTAGTCAAACTAAGAGAGAGGCTAGATGGAATATTAATTTTGAATTTTGGTGCTCCTATCAACTTTTGTTCTTTAATTTCTCTGATTATTTATAAGTTTAATACGTGATTAATATAGGGGTGGAGGGCTACGTATGCATAGTCAACCTCTCAGAAGTGAGTGTCTGAGTTACTTTCCCAGACAAATAGGAGATTGGCCATTGGCCTGTTACATTTATGTAGGATCACCTATCTATTCAGAATTCCCAGATTATAAATGGTAAAACTGTTGTTCATTTATTTATGCATCAATTTATTTAATCTATGTGGTCATAATTATGTAGGAGATTTTGAGTTGATGGGCCCAACAATGGGTTGCACATGACCATTGTATTCATTTGATGAAAACCTCTGGACTATCAAAGTCCATTTAGGTACTGAATAAAGACATCTATTGAAACCTTGATTATATGATTGATAATCTGGTATAGCATCAGAATGCAGAGAGAATCTGCCACCATAATGAGTACTACCACTCTAGTGAGATCAGACTTGTGACATGCAGGAAGTGGAAGCTCTAATTTGAACACACTTTAAATTTTTTATATTATTGTCTCTGTTCACTCAATAGCATGTAGATCTAAATCCACTGAAGACATTCACTTCCCACTCTATATACTAGAGTGGATATTTAGATGGTATAATTCTTTTCTCTAGGACTGTGTGCACACTTGGCCATTAATTCCTATGGTTCTAGCAATCTTGGGAAGTTTGAGTTTGAAATGATTTTTTGACTATAATAAAATTTTCCAAACTTCCTTGAAGGAAGTCAGGCACATATCTAAAAATATCAGTGAGAAGTAATTGTACATTACCAACAATCACTGGGAGTCAAAATCCTCTCAGGATTAAATATTTATTTTAGAAGCCATTATATTAATGATTCAAGGTCACCACATTTATACAAGGACACCACAAGCAAACAGAAAACAGTCTTAGGACAACATGATGATTACTGCTTTTGTGGACAAGTTTACTGAGGGCTACCCTAAATTTATAAATGTCAGTAATTTTTAGAATGTGCATTAAGTATTATTTAAGTGTAACTGACAAATCATTTAGATCTGTGTTGATCAGCTATACTCAATACGCTGGGACAATGATAATGGTCCAAGTAGTTGCTATAATTTCTTATAAATGATCAGCATATACATTTAGTTCATTAAATGTACATTCAAGGGTTCTTTGGATTTCTCAAGAGATAGGAAACATTTCTTAGGGAAATATGGCCAAAAATTTTTCAGCAACTAACTATTAGCACTATATAGTTATTTGAACCACAGAAAAAGATAAAAGAGTAAAGAAATTTGCAAAAAGCTGACTTAAACTGAACAGACAGATTTAAAGAAAAGAAAAAAAAAAGTAGGTAGAAGAAGGGTCAGGACTTCTGGACTGTCTCTGAGGTTAAACTAAGAATTTGCTGCTAGAAATTATTGAATTTACCAGTGGAAAAGAAAAGACTAATAAACCAAAAGATTATATTCTTTGCAGAAAAATTACACCCTCACTAAATCATTTAGCTACCTACTCAAAAAATAAAAATGAAACTCAATATCTAAAAATGAGAATGTGGAAATACTCAAAGACTTGGGGATTAAAAAATTATGAGATTATTTTCTTTATATGTATACAAAAATGTTTTCAAATCTGACTAAAACAGTTTTTTCCTTTCTTTTTAAAGATTTATTTATTTATTTGAGATTTATTTATTTATTTATTTATTTATTTATTTATTTTAGTAAAATGAGAGGGGACAGGTCAGAGGGAGAAACAGACTCCCTGCCAAGCAGGGGGTCCAATGTGAGAATCAATCCCAGGACTCCAGGATCATGACCTGAGTCGAAGGCAGTTGCTTAACCAACTGAGCCACCCAGGCGCCTAAAACAGTTTTTTTCTATAAAAATTTAAATATACTCACTGCCTCACTAAAATTTTCAGTGAAATGTTCTCTCCAAACATACACCAAGTAATTGTAAAGATTGTCTTTCAAATGTATGAAAGAAAGAAGAAAATCTTTTTCTTGGTTCACTTGTGAGCTGTCTGGTTTCAACACCTATCTTCAACTAGGCTTACTGGGATTTCTTAACTTCTTTGTGCCTCCATTTTGTAATTTGCAAAATGAGGATGGTAATGTTATTTCCTTCATAGGTCTATTATGAGCATTAAATGAATTAATATCTGTCAAACATTTAGGGCAGTTCTTGCTGCTTAGTGCTATGTAAGTTTTGTTAAATAAAATGAAATATCTAGAGGGTATTATGCTAAGCAAAATAAGTCAATCAGAGAAAGACAATTATCATATGATCTCTCTGATATGAGGAATTTCAGGGGGGTCATGGAGGGAAGGGAAGGAAAAATGAAACAAGGTGGGACAGAGAGGGAGATAAACCTTAAGAGACTCTTTTTTTTTTTTTTTAGAATTTTTTTTTAAGATTTTATTTATTTATTTGACAGACAGAGATCATAAGTAGGCAGAGAGGCAGGCAGAGAGAGAGGAGGAAGCAGGTTCCCCATGGAGCAGAAAGCCCGATGTGGGGCTCGATCCCAGGATACTGGGATCATGACCAGAGCCTAAGGTAGACACTTTAACCCACTGAGCCACCCAGGCACCCAAGAGACTCTTCATCTCAGGAAACAAACTGAGGGTTGCTGGGATTTGTGAGGAAGAGGGATAGGGTGACTGGGTTATGGACATTGGGGAGGGTATGGGCTATGGTGAGTGTTATGAATTGTGTAAGACTGATGATTCACAGACCTGTACCCCTAAAACAAGTAATACATTATATGTTAATAAAAAATAAATAAATAAAAAATAAATGTTAAAAAGAAATTTTAAAAAATCAAATATTTAACACCTACAACAATTTTTTTAAACCACTGAAATCTTATATATAAATCTTAATGCAAAGGTCACAAACTTTAGCAAATTTATTTCATCAATGCCATAAATGGATAATATAAAAGGAAAAACAAAGTTTATACCGGAATTCATTGATAATAGTCTAAGATTACAGTTACTAAATTTAAATATAATTCATATGAATGGTTTAATAATATTCCATGATAAAAAGTTTAAAAAAAATTATATCAAAAATGTTTTTTTCTATAATTACCAACTTACACAGAGAAAAGAAATACAAACAATTTTAAAAGACCAAGTGAAAACATAAAATACAGTATTTAATTGCATTTTTTTTCTAAAATATAACACCACAGGCAACTAATACTTTTAAAAGATATTCTCAAAAAACCCTGGAGAAATAGACATTTTCACAGACGAATTCCCTTTGAACTTAGGAGAAAAAAAAAACTAATCTATGTAGAATTAATGCTTTTTAAAAATAAAATTGTTCTACATTTAAAGTGCCCAGAGCAAGTAGAAGTAATAACATATTCCTTATGTTCCCTTTGTGTTAATAGCTATATTTTTAAGAAAAGTGAGACCAAAAAAGTTACTTTGGTTCAATAATCATCAATATTAATCCTCATATTGTGAATTTCATGCTTGCAAATAGAACCTTTTGCTACCATGAATTATTTTCCAATTTTAAACTCAGTCTGTAATCATGAGATAACCTTTGGCGGGACATCTTGAATTTCTATATTAAACAAAGAAAAGAAGAAAGAATACATACACAAAGAAAAAGTAGGATTCTTTTTTTTTCTTATTTCTATATTTTTAGTTTATTTCTACATAAAGTATATAAAAAATATCCCTCAATCTCATACTCAAGAGAAATAAAAAAGCAAGCATTTGTTGAGAACCTCATATATTTCCCAAATTGTGTAATGATATATGGAAACTGAAAAGTATACAAAATGGCTTCTCCTTAAGAAGTTTATGATCCAGTTAAAGGGAACAACACAACGGTAGCTGAAAAAGTTTGAGAAGATGTGGTACTTAAGGTATACTGGCACTGGGGTCTAAGGGAAGAGAAAAGGTATGGGAAGTCTTAGGGAAGATGTAACACTGGAGTTGAGCCTGGAAGATTCAGGGAATGAGTGTCTAACAGGGATAGCACAGAGGGCTGTGATCTTAAGGTGAAAGACAGAGTCTGAGTTTTGCAGCGTCCTGTGGAAATTGTCCTATCTGGTGTCCAGAATACTTAAATGGGGAAACGAGATTTTATGACAAGATTGAGTTTATGATAAGTCAGTCTTTATAATATAGAAGAAGGTTATGGGTAGCATTAAAGAGAGACAGTGGAGTCAGCTTGAGTTGGAATTACAAGAAACTTCTTTAAGTTTTTGAGCAGTGAAGTAATGTAAGGAAAGATGACTCTTAGAAGGTAATTTGGTTACTCTCTGTCAACTGGATTTAAAGGAAGAAGACCTTAGGGTCAGGAAGATCTGCCAGGAATCTGTTGTCGCACTCCAGATATTAGAAGGTTTAGTAGTTTTAAAATGAGCACACAAATTCTTTAATACTCCTCCTTTCAATAAGTGTGGCCTAATTCCCCTCTCTTGAGTTAGCTAGATTTAATGACTCTTTTGGTGTATTCCAACCAACAGAATAAAATAGAATGATGGCACGTCACTTCGGAAACTATTTCATAAAAATATATGGTGGATTCCTCCTTTCTTTCTTTCTCAGGGTAGTTAGCTGGCATATCATGAGTATTTTTTTGGAGAGGCTCATGTGGGGAGGGGTTGAGGTTTCCAACCAACACACAGCTAGAAAGTGAAGCCTCTACATCACAGTCATTCAAGTGAACTTTCTTGAAGCATATTCTTTAACACTAGTCAAGTCTGTGGATGACTACAGTTCTTACCAATATTCTGACTACAACCTCATAAGTAACTATGAACCAGAACCAACTAATAAGCTACTCCCAGATTCCAGACACTTGAAAATTGTGTAAGATAGCACATACTTTTTCTTTTAAGCAACTGAGTTTTGAGGTAATTGTTATACCACAGCAAAAGCCAGTAACAGAATGAAAGTCTAAAAGAGCTAACAATAAATTGGTTGGTTTTCTCTTGTTGTTGTTTGGTTACTTTTAATTTTTTTAGGGAGTGTGGAGAGAAATATGTGTAAAATACAACAGTTTGACCTTTCAGGCAACAAAAGAAAATCTCAAATTGTTGATATAGTATCTTTGGAAAGGTTGGAAGATATTCTCCTTTTGACCTAAGGCCATGTTGGTAAGATCAGCACCTTATCAAATCTGATCATAGTTTTGATATTTCATGATACAAAGAGATCAGGCTCTGAAAAACAAAATCAGAAGAACAATGTAAGATTCAGAAAAAGAAAAACAAAACAGCTACAGTGGGAGAAACGCTATGAAGAGGGTATGTAAACTTGTCCTTGCTCTGGGCTCCAATCCAAACTCCAAATCCATGGGAAATCAGTTTATAATCAGATGTGAATTTGGCAAGCATAGAATTAAAACAGACATATCTGATCTCAGCGATGATATAAACTAAAACTTCAAAACAGAGAAACTCTTTTGTGTGATCCTCATTCTTTGTATTTATTAGCCAAGGTCTCTGGGCTTTAAGCAGTGTTGAACAAGTTCTTATAATCATGCATGCCAATTTCTTCATTGACATACAGCTTATTAATACTGATTATCTTTTATGCTGGCTGTTTCTTGTTGATATACTATACACATTAATCCTATTAGCAGGTTGTCTCAACAACTAATAATAAGTAATTTTGTCCCTAGAATTAGCACTGTGTACTGAATATGAGATTTTTTTCTTTTTTTTTTAAAGATATTTATTTATTTATTTACGTGAGAGAGAGGCAAGAGCATGCATAAGTGAGGGGAAGAGCAGGGAGAGAGGGACAGCAGACTCCACACTGAGCACAGAGCCGGATGCAGGGCTCAGTTTCACGACCCTGAGATCATGACCTGAGCGGAAATCAAGTATTGGAGCTTAAACACCCAGGCACCTTGAGTGTGATATCCCTTATTTTAACTCTATCAAAATAAATATGGGGTGCCTGGGTGGCCAAGTTAGTTAAGTGTCTGCCTTTGGCTCAGGTCATGATCCCTGTGTCCTGGTCCTGAACCCCACATCAGGGTTCTCCCTTTCTCTCTGCCTCTCTGCCTCTGCCTGTACCCTTCCCCCGCACTCATGCTCGCTCTTGCTCCTGCTCTCTTTCTCTCTCTCTCTATCTCTCTCTCTCTCTCTCTCTCTAATAAATAAATAAATAATTTAAAAAGAAAAGAAAAAAGAAAAAATATGTTGGGGCACCTGGTGGTTCAGTTGGTTAAGTGTCTGACTCTTCATTTTGGCTCAGGTCATGATCTCAAGGTTGTAAGATCAAGCTTTGTGTGAAGCTCTGAGCTAGGTGCAGAGCCTGCTTAAGATTCTCATTCTTCCTCTCCCTCTGCCCAAAAGAGAGAACACCCTGCTGTGTTCTGTCCTAAAAAATTCTTTTATGACTTTTATATATTTGAGTTCTACAAAAATGACTCAATGGAATTGGGAAACATAGTCTGTGGACCAAGTTTTGATGATAAGATCTAATCTTTATGCTTTAGTTCTACAGTAATATAAAGATTCTACCTTGAAGAAGTATGATGGTGATATTATGGACATAGGTAAGATTGCTGATATTACAGCCAATTTTGAATAGAAGGAAAAGTTATACTAAATTTGTGTTCCCAAAGGGTGTTTCTCAGGTAGCAGTTCAGCAAGTTAATAGAATTTGTTCAAAAATAGATTCTGTAGTCAAAATATTTGAGTAGAAAAACCTGGCACACACATTTTGGTATGTGATTTCCCGAATAAGCTATATGTCAATTTTCAGTGTTTGAAAGCTATGATAAATTCAGTTTAAGTCATAGAGATGGAAATAACAAAAGAAGAGCCCACATTGAGTCGTGAATCTCTAGTAACAGTTTAAACAATACCACAATGCTCCGAAAGTTGTAATTATCTTTACCACACTGATTTAAAATGAGTATAAAACAAGACGCTTTGTGAGATGGATCCATATGTCTCTCCCTTTTTCGCTCTATTAAAATTGAATTCCGAAATTAAAATAGCTGAAAGGCATTATTTTACTATGAATTCAATAATGTGCAAACAGCTTCCTTGTGCCTAGACAAATACATATTGTCTGGATTGTGGTGTTTTAATGATTTAATAAATAGGAAAAATTAGAGGGTTAATAGAGTCAGTAGGCAAATATGAGTCTTGCTATAATAGTTGTTTCCCAATATTCCTAAGATACAGTAGAGGCAATTTTCATATTTTCCATGGTAAATAATCCCACTAATTAGCAAAGCAATACCCATCATTGCATGCAACGAACTAAAAGGAAGATGAGATATTTGCAATTAGAGCAAATGATTAGAACAAGGCCTCAGGATACAAAGGATGATCCAATGTGCTGTGGTGATGTATATAATGAAACAATGTGTCTATAAAATTTTCCACTGATTAAAAGTCCAATCATCTATACTCTATTCAACATAGGTTCAAAATAGTATTCAAAAAAATGCTCTAGGAGATCTGAAGATAAGGTTGAAGGTACAGTTTCTATCATTGGTGTAGACATGTAAGAGTGAAGAATGGGTTTCATTTAAAACTTTACTCTGTTTCCATGATGTTCTTGTAAGTTTCAGTCAAGGTAGAAATAGGCATTTGAGGGCCGCCTGAGTGGCTCAGTGGGTTAAAGCCTCTGCCTTCAGCTCAGGTCGTGATCTCAGTGTCCTGGGATCCAGTCCAGAGTCAGGCCCTCTGCTCAGCAGGGAGCCTGCTTCCCCCCCCTCCCCCTGCCTGCCTCTCTGCCTGCTTGTGATCTCTCTCTCTCTCTCTCTCTGTGTCAAATAAATAAATAAAATCCTTTTAAAAAAGAAAAAAAGAGGGTTCCCCTTTCTCCACATCCTCGCCAATGCAAGCTGGTGCAACCACTCTGGAAAACAGCATGGAGGTTCCTCAAAATGTTGAAAATAGAACTACCCTATGACACAGCAATTGCACTACTGGGTATTTACCCTAAAGATACAAACATAGTGATCCGAAGGGGCACGTGTACCCGAATGTTTATAGCAGCAATGTCTACAATAGCCAGACTATGGAAAGAACCTAGATGTCCATCAACAGATGAATGGATCAAGAAGATGTGGTATATATACACAATGGAATACTATGCAGCCATCAAAAGAAATGAAATCTTGCCATTTGCGACGACGTGGATGGAACTAGAGCGTATCATGCTTAGTGAAATAAGTCAATCGGAGAAAGACAACTATCATATGATCTCCCTGATATGAGGACATGGAGAAGCAACATGGGGGGGTAGGGGGATAGGAGAAGAATAAATGAAACAAGATGGGATTGGGAGGGAGACAAACCATAAATGACTCTTAATCTCACAAAACAAACTGGGGGTTGCTGGGGGGAGGTGGGATTGGGAGAGGGGGTGCGGGCTATGGACATTGGGGAGGGGAGGCGAACCATAAGAGACTATGGACTCTGAAAAACAACCTGAGGGTTTTGAAGGGTCAGGGGTGGGAGGTTGGGGGAACAGGTGGTGGGTGATGGGGAGGGCACGTTTTGCATGGAGCACTGGGTGTTGTGCAAAAAGAATGAATACTGTTACGCTGAAAAAAAAATAAATAAATAAAAAGGGAAAAAAAAAAAAAAAAAAAAAAAAAAAAAAGAAAAAAAGAAATAGACACTTGAAAATTTCCAGTATGCTATTTCTCTTCCTTTGTGAAGTTGAAAGTTCTAATATAAACATCTAAACTTTCTACCTTTTTCAAACCTAGTAACAGATATAAACATCTAAACTTTCTACCTTTTTCAAACCCTTAGAGTAACAGAAACCTCTTGAAACTATCTATAGAGCAATGATTTGGCATGCCTCATGCCAACACACAACTTTTTACAACTGGTTGTCAAGTTTACTTAATTTCAATAGGTGGGGTTTTCAGATCAAATATATAACATCCAGGTAAACTTGTATTACAGACCTACAATAAGTACATTTTTGGTTTAATATGTCCCAAATATTGTATAGAACATACTTACACAATAAAAAGGTTTGCTGTTCATCTTAAATTGGAATTTAATAGGGTGTCATGTATTTTCATTTGATACATATGGTACCACCAGCAACTGGCAATTGCCTTTATAAATTAACTAAAAATTAGGTAGTATAAAATAGGAATAATAATATTAGATTAAGCAAAGAAATGAGTACTACTCCATGAGAAAAATATTTTCATTGAATTCTAATAGACCAATAAAATTGCTTTCTCCAAAAAAGGGGATTTATGTATTATGAGTTAACCTTAAAGTTTGTTGTACAGTTTCCATTTATGTAAATAAAACATAATTTTCTATGTGGTTCCCTTCAAAAAAGAAGCTCAATAATTTTTATAACACATTTATTGAGTATAATTCACATACCATAAAATTCACCATATTAAAGTGTACAATTTAGCGGTTTGTAGTATATTCACAGAGTTGCATAGCCATTCCCAAAATAAAGTTTAGGTCGTCTTTATCACCATGAAGAGAAAAGGACATCTATTAGCAGTTCCTCCCCATCCCCCCATACCTAACCCCAAACCCCAGGCAAACCTACCTTCTTCTTTCTGACTCTATAGATCTGCCTGTTCTAGACATTTCATATAAATGGAACCATATAATATGTTGGCATTTGTGACTGGATTCTGTTATTAACATAATATTTTCAGGGGTTGTTCATGTTGTAGAATGTATACTACTCTATTTCTATTCTTGAGTAATATTCCCTGTATGAATATACCTCCTTTATTTACCCATTCATCAGTGAATGGATATTTGGTCATTTCAATTTTTAAGCTATTGTTAGTAATGCTGCTATCAAAGTTGTATACATGTGTTTGTGTAGACCAATGTTTTCATTTCTCTTCAGTAGATTCCTAGGACTGGGATTGTTAGGTCATATGGCAGCTCTAAGACAATTCCTTTGAGGAATTGTTAGTTTTCTAAGTAAATGCACCATTTTTACATTCCCAACACCAATTTACAAGGACTCTTCCAAATTTTATTATCTCCCTTTTTGTTTATAGCCATTGCAGTGCATAAGAATTGATATTTCATTGAGTTTTTTGTCTTACCCTAATGATTAATGATGTTGGTCATTTTTTCATGTGTTTTTCATTTATATGTCTTTGTTGGAGAAGTATCTATTCAGATCTTTTTCCCATTTCTTAATTTTGCTCTTCACCCATTTATTATTGAGCTATGTAAGGAACTGGACTATCCCTTAGCGCCTCCAAAAAGAATACAAATCTTCCAACTCATTTTAGATCTTTGTGAGGAGACAGGTGAGGTTTCTTGACACTCCACCTTGGTGATGTCACTGTCTCCTGCAACCTTCATGAATTTATTTTTCAGTTCTAACAGTTTTTGTTGTTGTTGAGTCTTTAGAGTTTTCCATATATATGATTATGTCATCTGGAAACAGATAATTTATTTCTTTTTTAAATTTGAGTAACTTTTTTTCTTTTTATTGTCTACATGCTCTAAGATTTCAAGTACTATGTTGAATAGAAACAGCAAGAGTGGGCATGCTTGTCTTGTACTGGATATTAGAAGAAAAGTTTTTATTTTTTCCATGGATTATGATGTTAGCTGTAGATTTTTCATATATAGCCATACCAGCTGTCAAAATATAGTAAAAGAAATAACTAAGAAATTGACTGATACACCAAAAAAAAGCTATTAAAAAAACAAAATTAGTGAAGGAATAGAGGAGAAAAAAGACATAACACATACAGAAAACAAAAAGCAATATGGTAACCAAAAATCATACTTTATCAGTAATTGCATTACATTTAAGTAAAACAAACTTTCTAATCAAAAGACAGAAATTGGCACATTTCATTAAAAAAATCCAACTACAAAAATGAACTATTGGGATTTCATCAAGATCAAAAGCTTTTGCACAGCAAAGGAAACAGTTAACAAAACCAAAAGATAACTGACAGAATGGGAGAAGATATTTGCAAACGACATATCAGATAAAGGGCTAGTGTCCAAAATCTATAAGGAACTTAGCAAACTCAACACCCAAAGAACAAATAATCCAATCAAGAAATGGGCAGAGAGGGCGCCTGGGTGGCTCAGTCGGTTAAGCAACTGCCTTCAGCTCAGGTCATGATCCTGGAGTCCTGGGATCGAGTCCCACATCAGGCTCCCTGCTCGGCAGGGAGTCTGCTTCTCCCGCTGACCTCTCTCCTCTCATGCTCTCTCTCTCTCTCTCTCTCTCTCTCAAATAAATGAATAAAATGAATAAAATCTTTAAAAAAAAAAAGAAATGGGCAGAGGACATGAACAGACATTTCTGCAAAGAAGACATCCAGATGGCCAACAGACACATGAAAAAGTGCTCCACATCACTCGGTATGAGGGAAATACAAATCAAAACCACAATGAGATGTCACCTCACACCAGCCAGAATGGCTAAAATTAACAAGTCAGGAAATGACAGATGCTGGCGAGGATGCGGAGAAAGGGGAACCCTCCTCCACTGTTGGTGGGAATGCAAGCTGGTGCAACCACTCTGGAAACCAGCATGGAGGTTCCTCAAAATGTTGAAAATAGAACTACCCTATGACCCAGCAATTGCATTACTGGGTATTTACCCTAAAGATACAAACATAGTGATCCGAAGGGGCACGTGCACCTGAATGTTTATAGCAGCAATGTCTACAATAGCCAAACTATGGAAAGAACCTAGATGTCCATCAACAGATGAATAGATAAAGAAGAAGTGGTATATATACACAATGGAATACTATGCAGCCATCAAAAGAAATGAAATCTTGCCATTTGCGACAACGTGGATGGAACTAGAGGGTATCATGCTTAGTGAAATAAGTCAATCGGAGAAAGACAACTATCATATGATCTCCCTGATAAGAGGACGTGGAGATGCAACATGGGGGGTTAGGGATATAGGAGAAGAATAAATGAAACAAGATGGGATTGGGAGGGAGACAAACCATAAGTGGCTCTTAATCTCACAAAGAAAACTAAGGGTTGCTGGGGGGAGGGGGGGTTGGGAGAGGGGGAGTGGGGTTATGGACATTGGGGAGGATATGTGCTATGGTGATCACTGTGAAGTGTGTAAACCTGGTGATTCACAGACCTGTACCCCTGGGGATAAAAATACATTATATGTTTTTAAAAAGTAAGAAATAAATAAAAAATTTTTAAAAAATTACAAAAACTAAAAAAAAAAAATTCCAACTACATGCTGCCTGTGAGAATACACTTTAGAGTCAAAGTAAAATAGATTGAAAGGAAAAAAGAAAACTACATACTATGAAAATAGTACCAGTAAGACAGCTGCATAAGGTCTTGATCTAGATTCACTTTTTTGCATAGAGATGTCCAGTTGTTCCCGCACTATTTTTGAAAAGGCCTTGTTTGCTTCATTGCCTTTTGTGTTCCTTTATCAAAGATTAGTTGACTACATTTATGTAGGTCTGTTTCTGGATTCTCTTTTCTGTTCCAATTATTTATTTCCCTATTCTTTTGCCAATACCAGACTGTCTTCCTCTCTGTAGCTTTAGTCATGAAGTCAGGTAGGGTCAATACTTCAACTTTGTTCTTCTCCTCTGTTACTGTGTTAGCTATTCTGGGTCTTTTGCCTCTCCATGTAAACCTTAGGATCAGCTTGTCAATATCCTCAAAATAACTTGCTGGGATTTTGATTGGGATTTCAGTGAATTTATACATCAATGGAAATAATTGATATCTTAACAATATTGAGTTTTTCTATTCTTGAACATGGAATATCTCTCCATTTATTTCTTTGATTTCATTCAAAGAGTTTTATAGTTTTCCCCTTATAGATCTTATACATATTTTGTTAGATGTATACCTAAGTGTTTTATTTTTGTGTGTATGCTAATATAAATGGTATTGTGTTTTTAATTTTAAATTCCTCTTGTTCATTCATAGTACATAGGAATGTGATTGACTTTTTTATATTAACCTTGTATCCTGCAACCATGCTATAATCATTTATTACTTTCAAAAGTTATTTTGTCAATTTTTTCAGATTTTTCTGGATAGGTGATAATGTCAGCTGCAATAAACAGTTTTGTTTTTTCCTTCCCAATCTATACATTGTTATTATTACTATTATCATCATCATCATCATTGTTTATCTCGTTTATTGCATTGGCTAGAATGATCAGTTTGATATTGAAAAGCAGAGATGAGATGAGATATCTTTGTATTGTAACTGATCCTGGTGGTAAAGATTTGAGTTTCTAACTATCAATTGATGTTAATGGTTTTTTGTAGACATTCTTCATCAAGTTGAGGAAATCTTCCTCTTTGCCTAGTCTGCTGAGTTTTTTGGGTTTTGTTTTGTGGGTTTTTTTTAAATAACAAATGAGTGTTGGAGCTTGTCAAATGCCTCTTCAGCTTAATGTAATCTTTTTTTTTTCTGTTGATGTGGTAAATTACATTAATTGCTTTTTTATTGTTAAACTGACTTACATAACTGGGATAAATCTCACTTAATGGTAGTGTACAATTCTCTTCATTCATTGTTGGATTTAATTACTAATAATTTGTTGAGATTTTTGGATCTATGTTAAAGAGAGATACTGATCTGTAGCTTTCTTTTTGTAGTGTCTTTGTCTGGTTTTGGTATTAAGATAAAGCAGACCTCACAGAATGAGTTAGGAAGAAGTATTCTATTTTCCTAAATTGGTTGCAGAGAATTGATACAGTTTCTTTTCTAAATGTTTGATAGAGTTCACCAGTGAAGTCATTGAGTCTATTGCTTTGTGTTTTGAGAGGTTATTAATTAGTGATTTGATTTATTTAATATAATCCTATTCAGATTGTCTATTTCTTATGTTAGTTTTAGCACATTGTGTCTTTCAATGAATTGGCCCATTTCATCTAAGTTATCAAATTTGTGGGTATAGAGTTGGTCATAGTATTTCTTTTGTACGCTTTTAATGCCTATAAGATCCCTAATGATGTCCTGCCTTTCACTTCTGATATTAATAATTAGTGTCATCTTTCTCTTTTTCTTAATCTGACTAGAAGCTTATCAGTGTTATTGATCATTTTGAAGAGCCAGCTTTTGATTTCCTTTGATATTTTCTATTGATTTCTTCTTTTCAATTTTATTGATTTCTCTGCTCTAGTCCTTTTTTTCATAAAAGAGATATAATTGACATATAAAATTATATTAGTTGCAAGTATACAGCACAATTATTTTGTATATGTATACATTATAAAATGATCAATAAGACAAAATAAGTCTTTTAACATCCACCATTATGCATTATTATAATTTTTTTTCTTATGAGAACTTTTAAGATCTACATCCTCAGCAACTTTCCGAAGTACAATACAGTAATATTAACTATAGTCACTGTTGTACTTTACATCTCAGGACTTATTTTATACCGGAAGTTCGTTCTAATTCTTAGTATTTCTTTTCTTACATTTACTTTGGATTGTATTTGCTATTCTTTTCCTAGTTTCCTAAGGTGGAAAATTAGATAATTGATTTTAGAACCTCAGTTAATTTTTAAGTATTAAGTAATACATACTTAAAGAAATCCTTGTATGGTAGATGGAACTGACAAGTATTATGGGTCTCACTGAAGTTGTAAATAAACAGACAAAAACTTAAAGATTTATGTGGTATATCCAAGAATCTTGAGTAGCATGTTGATAAATTAGCCATAAATATTTAACAGTTCAGATATTTATTTTTATTTTGGAGTCTTTACAGGTTTTCTCAGGATTTTGCCTTTGTAAAATCTCTTTGGAAATGGAATATGCCTCAATAAGATTGAATAAACTACAAAAATATTTTTGGAGGGAATCTTGATTTACTATTTCAGATTTTAATTGCCCATTTATGATAACAATGAGCTGCACAGATGTGAGAGCTCATCATAAACAGGAAGTAATGACAATAATTTTATAAAATACAAAAACTAGAAAAATTTCCTGTAAGAGAAGCAATCATTTTTTCCCAAGGTTCCCATGAAAAGTTTCTAACATTTTTTACTCTGAGAATCAGGAACACACTATAACAAGCAATAATTTTAGAGTTCATTTTACATTTGGTAATACATTTAGTTCTGCTGTAACATGAGGTTGTGCATTTTTAAACAGGTCAAACTGCAAAGAAATACACAAATGCTGCAATAAATATAGTACTATACCTTGAAAAATACCTGAAGTTTACTGGTAGCAGTGAGCAATAAAAAGGTTTTCATCTTGTGAGTTATTGTGAAATGGAAGAATGGGTTATCGGAATGAGGAGGGAAAGTTGTAATTAGAGATGTGGAGGAGAATCTGATAGACGCGTGGAAACTGGGAGATACTCGAGATGTGCCTATGTGTATTTAGGATATGTCTTCACTTTGGTGTATACAGCTGGATGTATTTTTTCCATTCATCTGGTGTTTCTTGTGGGGGAGACTGCACACAGACAAATGCATGATTTGTGTTAGTCTCCAACCGTTTCTTAATCTATCAGTGGTGTTGGAACAAATTTGAGTTTTCAAAGCAATCTTAGCAGAACTAACTATATCTGAAAACGTCTACCTTAAAAAAAAAATAAAAGTCTGATTGCATACTCCCCACCGATGCATGCTTGAGTAAGGAAATTGAGCAAATAAACCCCCCTTTTCTTGTTGGCAAGCCAGGGACTGTTGGGAAGTCATTTGAGCTGATACCATTGAGGTGGTGAAGATGTGTGATGGATCTGTTGGGGAAATTGAAAATGCGCTGCATGAGAGGTCAGCCACGGCTTTTATAAACCTCAGAGAAAAGCACACCTGCCCCTGCCCAGGCAGCTTTACACTGCAGCCGTTCTTGCACTCCACTTAACCCCGGGTCAGAAGTATAATGCAATTCTCCTAAACACGGATAAAAACAGTCTTTTTTACCTGGTGCTAAGGTAAACGCATACACCTCATTTCTCAGCCTTCTTGGAGACTAGTTTAAGGAAAGCTGATTTTATTTCATGCCACCAGCCTGTTACACTAGTTAATACATTCTTCTGTGTATGAATTATATAAAAATAGAATCGAAACGTTAACAGTATCTAACTTCAGAATGGCCACGAAGTCCTCATTTGCATGATCCCATATTCTTGAAGATTTTATTTACAAAAGTAAATATGCAAGAGGTAATGCAAGATTCATATCAGGAAGTTACAAGGTTTTTAATTCTTTTTTTCCTTTTTCATAAATATGCTTGAGGCTTTGGCATACCATCATTCCGATGCTCCTTTGTTTCTGTCCTATCTTACAGATAGCTTTAAGTTTCATTAAGTAAGTCATACCTTATTTTAGTGTTTTCTGTCATTTTTTTGTTATTGGTATTGCAATGAAAGTATGAGATATTTCTCACTTTCAGTGACTGTTAATAGTCCTCTGACTAAAATATTTTCAAGTCTTATTCAAGCATAATGCTTGAATATTTGACACGTTTAGGTGAGATTTAAAACAGGTGTTATGTTTTCTATACTTGTTTTATATATTTGTATGCATTATATGTAAATACATGTATATATTATTTATATATTATAAATACTTATGTCTAAATGTATAATCTACTTATATAATTTGTATATAAATATATAATATATAGGTACATATTTATATAGAAATATGTATAATTTATATTATATATACACATGTGTAATTTGGAAGAGGTGAGCCACAGATATTTTCCAATATTTTTTACGGTGACTTGTTTATAATCAAACACATAAGATGCAAATCTTCAGAGATTACAGTATGTTCATCATATCCAAACAGAGGGAAATGTTTTTAAAACTTCATTTCTGTAACATAATGGTTTCTAAACCAAGAATTATACTATTTCCCCTTTGGTTCCTTAGAATTTGGAGTAAAGAAAGTTAATTGCATGGTACTAGGTTTAGGGCCTGCCAGATGGGACTGCCATTCAGTCTTTCTTTTCTGGACTAAACTTCAAGCAAAGAGAATTATCCAAATCCTGTTCTCTAATTATTACTGGGAAATTCTCAGCCCAAGAATTAGGCTTGTAGGCAAAATTACAGGTGCCGGCATTCTTTGGGTGTTTTGTTCCCTTCTGAAGCCCATGATTAGAGCTGGTCTTAGACTTTACTCCCCCACATTAGAATAGGTTAAATTATAATATCAAATGGCCTAGCAATGAACTCATAGCTCTAGCATAATAACACTAGACTTCTTCACATGTCCTGAATGTAAATTGGATTTCCAATGGATATTTCCTTCTAAAAAACAAGATTTTACATTGCAAGCCCTTTGAATTTTCCTTGGTTCATATGTCATCTACTAAATTTAGGATTTCATTTCAGATTTTTAGTTCTTACAGTCATCCTGGATATTTGGTAATATTCAAATATTTTTGCTTAAAAATCTTTAGAGTTTTTTTTGTCCATAATTCTAGAATTTTTAGACAAATTTAGAATTTCCAAATTCTACAATATTGATTTTTGTTTATGGTAAAGCATTTTATTATACTTACAACTATTATTTACAGACAACTAACTCAAAGATTAAAACAACGCTATCCCCATCACATTAAGTTAAATGCAGAGATCTCAGTTCAAAAGCACTCAGAATCTCTAATTCTATATTATGACTTTATTTACATAATAAACTTAGGGAATATATGAAATCACATGCATTCAAGTAAATTATTGAACAAATGAACTCCATCACAATACATATTTTATAATTAATTTGGTTAAGTCCTTCCCTTAAAAAAGTTAAACAATAAAACCTGGTGTGACATCAATAACCTCAAAAAAGAATCAATCTAAAATTCCAACACTGATAACATCGAAGTGTCCTATGACACTTTCAGTATAGCAAATTTTGGCAAAGCCAAAGATAAAAGTAGATAAAGATAAAAGATAGATAAAAATAGAAATTTTTATCTTAAACTAATTACTGATTTTGTAACAAAACATTGAATATAACTATTTATTAGAAACTGCATGCCCATGGGTGTTAGAAATTTTTCTGAAATAAAGCTTCATGTTCTTAAGTCTGATTTAATTTTATTCTAGTGTTTTGCCAAAAAAATATTTTTTTGTTCTAAATCTTACATTTCATGACACGAGTCATATAGTTTACTGACTGAAACTCAGATTTTATTATGGTTTCCCAGAAGCATTATTAGTATTATTTCATATTTCTTTATATCCAATATGTCCAGTGCCTCTCACATGAAAGAGTCAATAAAACGTCTCACCACAGTACTGCCCCTCCTTCCTAAATCACATTTGCATCTCTCAAGTTCTGGGCTACTACCTGGTCACTTACTCATATTTATCCATATATTTAAGCAAACACTTATTTAATATCTATCCTGTGCCAGATAAATATTGTAGGTGTGAAAAATCATCAAGATTATGTCGCTAGTTTCGAGATGCTTGGAGGAGAATAGGGAAACAAGTAAAAAGAAGATAAAGGTACACATGATATGTCGGAAAATAAGCATACACATAAGAAACTATGAATTTTCTGGAGTAAATTACACTGGCCTGAGTCCTTTATTAATAAGATTCAACCATGTGGAAAGTGAAGAGGGAAGTGGGAAAAAGTACCAGGAAGTAAGAAGAGTATCCTGTAAAGGTCTTGGGGTACACAACATGTTACAGGTGGGTTGATGATCATGGGTAGAAAATGGAGCGTTGGAAGAGGAGAGAAGGAATGGGATGGCCAGTAAGTAGCAAATGCAGAGGTAAGAACAAGAGCCGTGTGTCCAAAGTCTAGCAAGTCACTGAAGACTTCAAGAGAAGTTTCTCCATTAAAGTTTTATTTTAGAAAGATAGTAAAGGAAAAAGAGCAGAAAACAAAGCTGAAATGTGACACTAGAAAATTGTGGCTATAATTAGGAGGATGCTGAAATCACCCAAGACAGAAATGCTATGGAGCGCTTGGGTAGCTCAATGGGTTAAGGCCTCTGCCTTCGGCTCAGGTCACAATCCCGGGATCCTGGGATCCAGCCTCACATCAGACTCTCTGCTCAACGGGGAGCCTGCTTCCCCCTCTCTCTCTGCCTGCTTCTCTGCCTACTTGTGATCTCTGTCTGTCAAATAACTAAATAAAATCTTAAAAAAAAAAAAAAATACCAGAAATGCTATGAGAGAATGAGTTGGAGACAGGGATCACAAATCGACTTCAGCGAAGTCCTGGAGCTGACTTCTATTCGACCTGCAGAGCCTTTAGAGGCAAGGAGTGAAGAAGAGCCATGGTTGGCCTCCAAGATTCTGCTTTTAGAAGCAAATGAGACATCAATGAAAAGGAGCAAGTTTAGAGAGGAAGAAAATTAGTGCACTTTATCGCTTCCGTTTTAGATGCCTGTCTTAGAGATGTTCTTTTTTTTTTTTTTAAGATTTTTATTTATTTATTTGACAGAGAGAGATCACAAGTAGATGGAGAGGCAGAAAGAGAGAGAGAGAGAGAGAGAGAGGGAAGCAGGCTCCCTGCTGAGCAGAGAGCCCTATGCGGGACTCGATCCCAGACCCTGAGATCATGACCTGAGCCGAAGGCAGCGGCTTAACCCACTGAGCCACCCAGGCGCCCCAGAGATGTTCTTTACAGGGTTGGAAATGCTGATTGGATGCTAAGAAGAATGGGATTAGTAAGTGAGATTTGAGAGTAATTAGCACATTAATGATTACTCTAGACTTGGGAAGAGATGACCAGGAAAGTAAAGATTCAAAAGTTACCAGGCTGTTGGGTTGGTTGGTTGGTTGGTTGGTTTTTTTGTTTGTTTTGAGTCAGTAGAGTGTCTATAAAATGTTTGCATTTGAACTGTCTTTGTTGTTGTTGTTGTTTTTCAAAGGGGGAAGGACCTCTCTAATTTGTTCAGGCCCTCACCAGGCAGTATCTCATTGAACAGCCTGCTCCATTCCCTTCTGTTACCAGCCTGGACCCCAAAAGCAATTGATTGCAAAATCCAGAAGAAGATAAGAAGAGGAAGGATTGATCTCTGAAAAACATCAACATTTAAGTAGTGGACAAAGGAAGATAAGGCAAATGATACTGAAAAAGGGATCTACATAGTGAAAAAAGGAGATTTGGAATAAACCTGAGAGTATTGGGATTCTTCATCTGATATGCTCCCCAATTTCTGTTGCTCACTCTCATATATATTTAATTTGCTAACAAAGGAAAGACCGTTGATTCTCCTTAATAGTGTGGCTATCCTACCTCATTCTTCCACTAAAGGTTCAAAGCTATTTAGGGAAATCATAATATAGAAATATTGAAGATAATAGGAGTTTAGGGTGGTTCTCGTTCATTTTTGTTCATTCCCTTCTTCCTTTTCTTACTTGGAGAATAACTATCGCTGAGATGCCTGACATACAGGAGCTTCTAAACACGGGTTTATTCTTCTCTTTCTATAGCATTTCTTTTTTCACAAAGTTGTGGATGTGGATGTGTGTAATGTCATTCTTTACCTCATTAACTGCAAATTTTTATAAAAAGGAAGGAAGATTAAAAGGACGAAGGGTTGGAATAGGGAGATATTCGATTGTTTATTCTCAAGAGACAGTTCAGATATTTTATTTTTTTTACTGGACAAAAAAAAATGTGTGGAAGAATAGTGGTGAGGGAAAACTGGTCCCATCTGATGATAAAATACATTATTAAATAGCAGTAATAGAAATTGTACTGGACAAGGAATAAATGTACATTAACAAGACAAAATAAAGACCCCAGAAATAGGTCCAGATATATATAGGAATTTAGTTTTCAACAAAGTCATCATTTTTTGTCAGTAAGAAGAATACTTAATTAATAAATGCCACTGAGACTAATACATATCCATTTGGAAAAGTTATATCTTTCACTATCAGAAAAATGAAGACTGACATGTAATTATATAAATACTCTAAAGCAATAGTAAGAAACACCATATACTTGGCAAAAATGTAAATAAAATACTGGGAGGATAATTTTCAGTATAGTTTTTAGAAGAAACATGGAATTAGTTTGCTACAATAAATAGTTCATATGAGTAAATAAGTAAAGGACATCTAAATCCAAAGAAAACAGGCAAGGAAAATAAATAGGCAACTCATGGAAGGAGAAAAAATATTGAAAGTATGCTCAATCTCACTAGCATTTGAAAAACTACAAATTCAAATAATGACCTGTGTCTTTTTACCCAACACCTGGGCAAAATGGAAAATATTGATTGCATTTATTAATCATTCATCATGAAGAAATAGCCATTCTAATACTATATTGGTAGAGGGTAAATTGGTTCAGCTTTTTGGAGATCATTTTAACAATACTTATGACAATTTTTTTTTAAAGATTTTATTTATTTATTTGACAGAGAGAGATCATAAGTAGGCAGAGAGGCAGGCAGAGAGAGTGAGAGGGAAGCAGGCTCCCTGCCGATCAGAGAGCCCGATGTGGGACTCGATCCCAGGACCCTGAGATCATGACCTGAGCCGAAGGCAGCGGCTTAAACCACTGAGCCACCCAGGCGCCCCTACTTATGACAATTTTAAATTTTCATACAGTTAGATTCAATTTCTACTTCTATGTACCTATCCTAAAGAAATACTTGTGCATGGATATAAAGACATGTATTTTAAACAATGCAACTGCAACATTGTAATACCGTAGAAAAGATCTTATCACTATAGATATAGATAAAGGGTATAGATATAGTTAAAGGGCATAGATATAGATACAGTTAGGGTATAGGTATAGATACAGTTAAAGGGTACCAGCACACTAGGGAATGTATTACCTAACAACTAAAAAGTGTAGAGCTACTTGCACTGATCCTGGACTTCTCCAGGCCATGTGAAGAAGAAGAAAAAGTAATGAGGTGGAATGAAGATTGGGGTGGATGTGGGGGTTAGGTTGTTACTGTTTATGTCAATGTTTCTCAGTAGGAGGTCCATAGCTAGACAGAATTACATGGGACCTAGTGTCAGACCAGGAATCTCCGTTTTGACCGTGTTTTTCTTTTTACTCTTTACTGAGACATGATTATACATATTATATAATTCACTCATTTTATGTGTACAACTTAATAATTTATAGAAATTTTAACCAATGTGTGAGGTGCCTGGGTGGTTCATTCAGTTAAGTGTCCAACTCCTGGTTTTGGCTCAGGTCATAATTTCAGAGTCATCAGATCAAGCCCTGCATCAGGTTCCATGCTCAGCACAGAGTCTGCTTGAGATTCTCTCCCTCTGCCTCTCCCCATGCTTGCTCTCTCTCTCCGTCTCTAAAATAAATAAATAAAATCTAAAAAAAGAAAAAAGAAGGAAGAAATTTTAGCAATTTGTGCCACCATCACCATAAATCAATTTTAGAGCATTGTCCCCACCTTAATAAGAACCTTCGTGTCTTTTTGCCATTCATCCTCATTCCTACCCCCATCTAGGCAACCATGAATTTACTGTGTCTATCGATTTGTATTTTTAAGACATTTCATGTAAATGGAACCACACAGCACGTCTCAAAATCTAACACACGGAATCACCTGGGAATGTTGTTAAAATATGATTCAGCAGGTTTAGATCAAGCCTTGAAATCTGCAGGTCTAACGACTTGTCCTGGTCCATGGACCACATTTTCTGGAGTGGAACCCTGAGGGCACTTCTGATTTTTGCATGCAGCAAATTTTGAGGATCACTGATCTATATCTGTCTGTACTTTCAGTTTTTAACACTGAATATTCATTCCTATTTTATATCTACCATTTTTTTAAAAAGAAAATAAGGTAATAGGTAAATTTATAACTCTATTTAGGAATAGCAAGAATTTTAGTCCAGGGGTACCTGGGTGGCTCAGTCAGTTAAGCGTCTGACTTTGGCTCAGGTCATGACCTTAGAGTCCTGGGATCTAGTCCTACATCAGGTCCTTGCTCAGCAGGGAGCCTGCTTCTCCCTCTGCCTGATGCTCCCCCTGCTTGTGTGTGCTCTCTCTCTCTCTCTCCCTCTGACAAATAAATAAATAAAATATTTCAAAAAATTATTTTTAGTCCAATAACCAACACTCAAAACTTTTTTAGGTTCCTAAAACCTTTGCAACTTCCCTAATTCTTTCATATTTGTATTGTCTTTTATTTTCTAAAGAGAGGTTAGTCATGAAATATGGGGATTATGTGAGGCAGCAGGAACATGGAGGATCCACCTCATGGAGATAAAAGTCTCAGGAAATAAGAAAAATATTGAAAAAGAAAAGCACACCAAACAAATTTCTGGGTCTGTGGTCAGGTGGCTGATCAAGGCTGTTCCCTACTCTTGATACTACAAAAAAGAGACAAAGGATATTTTATACGTATCCTCTCTTGACAAGTTTTAATGCCTGCCCTTAAATTGTTTTTCCAACCCTATTAGTGGTTGGACCATTTATTTATGATTTCGGATGGTTATTTTCTATGTGTTGTATAACATAAACTCCTAAGGCTGCACTCTTGTATTATTATATACCTTTACTGGGGGCCTGAAGAATGCATCAGCCGTTATGTTAGCATTCAGTGTCTTCCGGACCAGTATCCTGTGGTGAACAGAAAGGAAGAACAACAGACGATGTCTAGAACACCGTTATCCTGATTGTAAATTCTTGGTTGAGAAAATCTAAATCATACTTTAATCCAAACCAATCATTTTTACACAGTGTGTACTTACCATACTTCTTGTTCATCTCTCTCTTCTTTTCAGTACTACTACTGAATTTCCGAATGAAGAAAAACTGTGGTTTGGGTAAGCCAAAGCAATAGTTAAATCAAAATACTTAGTTTTGAAATGTTTTATTAAAGTTTGTTGTTGTTAGTTTGAGTCTGCAAAGCCCAGAAGCTAGGTATAGGTTAAGTTATCTGAGGAATATCAGAAAGAAAGGAATACAACATATATATTTTAATTTTTCCACTCCTTTTTGCATTCCTGCAAGTATGTCTTTTTTTCATAATGATAGTTATTTGTTTTGTACAACACAAACATCTTTTGACCTGTGATTTTATAATGCAAATAATTTGTCATGCCTTGAATGGCCTTATCAGATAAATTGAAGTTTTTTTTTTTAAATATTTTATTTATTTATTTGACAGACAGAGATGACAAGTAGGCAGAGAGGCAGGCAGAGAGAGAGAGAGGGAGCAGGGTAGAAGCAGGCTCCCCGCTGAGCAGAGAGCCCGATGCGGGACTCGATCCCAGGACCCTGGGATCATGACCTGAGCCGAAAGCAGCGGCTTAACCCACTGAGCTACACAGGCGCCCATAAATTGAAGTTTTTTCTTAGGAAATGTTGACATATTTGAGCACACAGTATCACTTCTACAAATATATGTAAGGAAAAAAAAACTTGAAAGCAGAAAAACTTTGTAATTGAAGATGCTTATCACATCATCATACATAAGAGAAAATACTTAAAATAGCCTAAATGCTGGATAATATGAAAATTATTAAGTAATGATGGTATATCTGCTTGATTAAATAATCCAAATTTAAAATAGTTTTTCTGGTAAATTTTAACATGTATTGTTTATAAGCATATTCATTAACTTATTCATATATTTAACAAATGTTTTTAACATATGCCAGACACTATATAATAAAAAGTATTCCTATGATAATAAGCTCTGATAAGCAACATGCAAGAGTATAAGTTATATATTATTGAAACTGTTTTAGTATCAGGATGACAGGAATTGTGAATATAAAAAGAACAGAAGAAAAGGTAGTAACAATGAAAAATGAATGTTTATCTTCCAGTTTTCAGTAATTTATTATTTATATTCTGACTCTTACAAAGAGCATTCCAAAAAAATTTTAAGAAATAAGTAGAGCTTGAAAACCATGGCTCACAAAAATTAGTGACAAAATAATTAAAATATACTTTCTAAGGTATATATATATATATATATAATTTTTAAATGCACTGTCTTTTTCAGTTCTCTATTCTCTTTATGCATAACAGAGCTTGTCTACTCTAGTTATTTTCTATTTCAGTATCAATGATAACCAGGCCAGAAGGCCCCCAGTCTTTGAAAATGTAGTATATAACAGATTAGTTATAGGGTATCAGTAAATTGGATCTAAACCCAAGGCATTTCTCACAAGCCTCTCAATGTTGTTTGTCAGATTCTTACTTGTAACTTCAGTAGAAGCACAAGCAGAAAACCAGCTTAGCCTACAGAAAAAAAATCTTTTCAACTGATATTAATTTTTATGTCCAAAGTAAAAAAATTTCAGGGGTTGACTCATAGGCTGGCTGCATTAATTCAAAACAAGTGAAGTTCCTATATAGATACGGACATAAGTTTCTCTCAGCAAGATTTCTAACTAAATCTTTTGCAGAATGTATCTGAATTTTCTGGTCCTAAGACAATGATAAGAGAATAAATACACCGAGTGACAAATGATTTAATAAAAAGGTGTGCTTTGTTGTTAAATACTACTGTTGTTAAATACTACTAAATGCTTCACTTCTATCTCAAAAGCTGTGAGGACATCCACGATGGCTAATTTCTTGTGTCAACAACTTGGCTAGACTATGGCACCCAGTATTTGGTCAAACACCATTCTAGGTATTTCCGTAAAGGTCTTTGGGGATAGAAATAACATCTAAATCAGTAAAGTTTGAGTAAGCAAGTTGTCCTCCATAATGTAAATGGGCCTTTTGCAATCAGTTGAAAGACCTGAGATTAAGAGTCATTTATGGTTTGTCTCCCTCCATAAATGACTCTTAATCTCACAAAACAAACTGGGGGTTGCTGGGGGGAGGTGGGATTGGGAGAGGGGGAGCGGGCTATGGACATTGGGGAGGGGAGGCGAACCATAAGAGACTATGGACTCTGAAAAACAACCTGAGGGTTTTGAAGGGTCAGGGTGGGAGGTTGGGGGAACAGGTGGTGGGTGATGGGGAGGGCACGTTTTGCATGGAGCACTGGGTGTTGTGCAAAAAGAATGAATACTGTTACGCTGAAAAAATTAATAAAAAGGGAAAAAAAAAAAAGAAAGACCTGAGAAACAAGACACTCTTTCTCTTTCTGCCTCTGGACCCAAACTGCTACTCCCCTGTGGACTTGCTAGTCTCCACAACCATGGAATGTAATTCCTTAAAATAAGTAACTCTCTTTCTTTCTCTGAAATAATCCCCCACTCTCTCTCTCTCTCTCTCTCTCACACACACTCTACTGGTTCTGTTTCTTTGGAGAACCCTAATGTATCATCTTATGTTGCCTTTTTATCACACTGACTGTTATCAACACCAAATATACTAGCCTCCTTCTCTAAGAATCATAATTAACAAAGTTGCCTGTGGAATATAAAATAATCGTGTCATAAATTCATAGGAAATTCTGTCATAATTCAGCTGGCGAACCAGGCCCTAGTCCAGGTGTCAGGTGTCTTTCCCGTCCACCCTTTTCAGATATACTAACCAATAAGAGTACACTTGGTATGATAGAGTTAGGAATAATTGCCGTATTCATAAAACCATAAATGACAGAGGTCTTACCAGAAAATTTTTAAGCAAACAAGTCATTCCATTTGGAAGTTTAATTGTAGTCTAGGTATATCATAGAAATGGATGCTTATGTTATTTTATTGACAATACTTGCAAGGTGAAGGAATTATCTTTCAACATACTTGGTTATGGTAAATAGTTAAGTCTACATGGGTTGTATACCTCAGCTTTGATGCCACACAGACCTTCTGCAAACTTTGTACTGTGAACTCATTTTTAAGACTTCATGTCAGGAATAAGTCTTCTGAGCTATATGAAAAGCCTTGTGGTTAAGACTGGTGCAACATTGTTTTTCACAGTTTGCCTAAGAGCAAAGATGGCATCTTAAGTAATTTTGCATTTAAAGAAAAGAAAAAAATTGCAAGACCAAATTTGTTCCAATCTAAGAAGAAAATATTTTTCTATCCAAAGTCTTCATTTATAGCTCTTACCTGCAACACAAAAGATAGTACTTCAAATTAGAGAAACCCAGTCAAAATTAATATGTCCATCTGACATGCTAAAATGCGACCAAAATTAAACTCCATATTTAAATTTTCATTGACTACAGGGCACCTCGGTGTCTCAGTGGGTTAAAGCCTGCCTTCAGCTCAGGTCATGATCCCAGGGTCCAGGGATCGAGCCCCTCATCGGGCTTCCTGCTTGGCGGGGAGCCTGCTTCCTCCTCTCTCTCTCTCTCTACCTGCCTCTCTGCCTACTTGTGATCTCTGTCTGTCAAATAAATAAATAAAATCTTTAAAAAAATTTTCATTGACTGGATGAGACATTGGACATATCCATTACGGATTTGAAAGGAAATATTAGATCCGTAATGTTTCCCAGTTCCTCTGTTTCCACTTACGGCCTCAGTTCACCAGGATAAAGATTTGAGGGCACAAAGAGTGAATACATCACAATGCAAGGGCTTTGTGATACACTGACTGGATTGTCAGTATTTTCTATACTGTATAATCGAGCTTATTCAGAGACATGTGGTGACAGAATTGTCTGCCCAGCTTTCTTAGGAACTTCGTACGTTAATGTTGTTCACCAGGCCTCCTTAAGCTACTGGAAAAAAAAATACATAGAAAACAGGTGGATAGATATTTGTGCCCTGAGCTCCAGGGCTAAGGCACTCAAATAAAGGGAAGGATAATCCAAGTGAAAGCTAGACGGACAGAGATAGCTAGCCTCATATGAGTGTGGCACACCTAGGCAGGGTAACAGCGGCTGAAGTGAACAATATTCTGGTGGATAACGAGGAAAAGTCATCCCTATGTCTTCCAATCTAACTCCAAGATAACTTCACAGAAGAAACCTATGGAAAGTTGGAGAACTTAGCCAAACTACCCTTACAGCTTTTATGGTAACAGTAAAATGAACAGAAGTCAAGAATCTGCTAATAAGTAAAGCAGCAAATAAAGTGAGAACAGAAACATGGTTTAACCAACAGTATGAAATGTCCACCATCAGCCATGTGAGAACACGAACCACCTAGCAGCAATGGGGAAAAACAAAACAAAAAACTGCTGGCAGCTTGCATTTCCCGTAGTTCCTAGGGAAGTGGTACAGGACTTAAAGCTGTTATAGGTACTCAGATCTGGATTGTTCCTCAAAGGAGTCTAGAAGCAAGGGGCATTGACCTGAAGCATTGTATTTAGTTCACCTTCTTTTCTAAATAGCAAAATGATGCACAATATTGGAATATTGGCTCAAGATATTTTTATAGTACACATTTTCGTAATTGACCAATAAAAAAGACTGGTGAAATTCTTAGCTCCCTGAGAAAATACAGTCAAGTAGTAACTTTGATTTGAAAGAGTAACTTTAAATATTGGCATAGTGCTCAACATAATCGCCAGCTCCCCTTGAATGCAATTATCTCATTAAAAACAAAACATTCCAAAACAAAAATTTCAGTACCTAAATAATATTTTCTCTTGGCTTTTTAAGATTTTCCTTTGTCTTGATGTTACCTCTTTCTCAACCTCTGTGATAAGCCTCTCATGTATTCAGATTATTTAAATAGCCTGGCTTCTCAACATTGAGTGTTAGGCTCTCTTCTCTTCTCCATCTGCATCTAAACTTCGATTCTTTTTTCAGCTCTTATGCCTTCAATTCAATTGCCATCTACTGGTCAATGACTCCTGCATCTCCACTGCTTATTTCATATATATATTATACACACACAAACATAAAAATCCCATGAGTGGAGGCTAGACTATATGAGTAACTTAGCATGTTGGATGTTAATTTGGGTGACTCACAACAATTTCAAACTTTTGAATATTCAAACATTTGAAAACATGAATTATTAATCTCTGTCTGCAAAATTTGCTTCTTTCCAGTCTTTATGGTATCACTAAAGGACATTTCCTGTCTTGTCATTTCCTTCTCCATCATTTCCTGTGGCCAGTTCACAGACAAGAGTCCTCTTGCCTCTACTTCCAAAACATGTCTCAAATATATGTGGTTCTATTCATTTTTACTAGATGCACTCTAATTCCATCCATCTCTATTCTGTACCTGGATCATCACTAAAGACTCTTAACTGGTCTCCCTGCTTCGTCTTTACTTTAGTCTAATTCTTTCAACACATATGCTAAAATGACCCTCCCATAATACAATCTGGACCATATCACTCTCCAGCATGAAATCCTTCAGATCCTATTGTATCCAGTTAGTATCTAAAAACCCTCCTCATGGCTTGGAAGCTCTTTACAGACTCATCTAATGTCACAGTTCATCTCCACCTCCACTCACCTGAATCCCTTGATCACTCAACTCCAAACTCATCAGACACCTCTCTGCCCTTCAAGTATGTCGAGGTCTTCTCTGCACATCTCCCAAGGGTACAGTCCCCTCTAACTGAATTATTCTTCCTTCCTCCCAGTCTCCTTCCCAGGATTGGCAAGGATACATTTTTAGTATCTACCACATCACAACTTCCTTGAGAAGATGTCCCTAAGCACTTAACCAAAGCTAGAATCCTTATTGTATTCTCACACTGCACACGGCCCTTTCTTAAAACACTTATGTTATATAAGCATACATTGGAGTAATTATGTGTTTAATGTTTTCCTTTCACCTTAGACCCAGGAGAATGGAGTTATATTAGTGTTGCTTGGTATTATGTAATCAGTTAGTAAATGACTCGTGTTAAATAAAATAAGGGTTTTATTTTATTCAGTATCAGTACGAAATATTCATAATGACTCTGATACAAGTTGTTTCCCTCAAAATGCTTTTTGTTTAATTTTGTAGTTTAACACAACTTATGAATTCATAAACAGTTGTTAAAATTCTTTGAGAATAATCTATCTTGTTCCATGAAGGACTTGAATAATCTGTCACAGGATTTAAGAGTACTTGTTCACAGGTTATTCAGAAGCCACTTTATTTCCTTTAGAAGAGTTATTTTCCCTTAACTTTAGTGTGAAGTCTTTGAGGACTTCCTCCCATATTTAAATTATATTGCATATTTTTATGCAGGCAGAACTTGTCTACTGCCAGATTTTTTCTATCCATAATTATATGGACCTGGCATGTGTTATGCTATTAAATTTGTAGTCATTTGTATTTTCCCAAGTGCTGTCAGCATGCAGATCATGAGGGCTGCACAAGATAGGATATGTCACTAGAAAAACATTTACAAAGAAAAAAATAGTTCCGTGGTATTGGCATAGCTACTTCAGAAACTAGAATGAAGCAGTTAGGTTTTGATAAAGTATTATTTTAGAAAGCTAGGGTATCATTTTTGAGTCACATTGCTTTGCTTTTATTCTTACCAATTGTGGTGCGATTTGCTCTCTCAAGCTAGGTTTTGTATGAAAAGTCTGGAACTGTACCTCACTTCCTTTGACCAGTAACTTGCTCCCCCTGGTGGTCTTGCTAAGTTCAAACTGTTGACCAAACAAATTGAATTTATAATTTGGCTTTCTTTTCTTAATGTTTTCGAAGACTGACATTGCAACAGTGAACTTCTAGGATAGGATGAGCTGTCTCTGAACTCAATGTTAAGAAATGCTGTCCATTGATTTGGAGGGATCATTTCCATGATAACTGTTATTTCAAAAATCTTTATTATAGTCCTTAAACCATTCTTATGTGCTGTTGTATGAGTTAACAGTAATAAGCATGGTGACAGGATAATAACTGAATGCTTATCATAAGACTATCAACATGAACCAATATCTAGAAATGAGGGGTGGGGAGGCAAAGATTTCCTGTTTGGGAAAAATCTTCCATCTTGACCTGTAACATTATTTCCCAGTTCATTGAATATTATAACAACTTAAGGAATTCCTTTTGAAATCACTGAATATTTCTGACATAAAAGAGATACAGGTTGAAAGGGATTTGGATTAAGGAAGTAACACTTACTTGAATCCAGTCTTTCGAAATAAGGTAAAACATTAAAAATAAATGGCCACATTTCTAAAGATCATTAAAAATAAATGGTCGTTTCTAATTTGACATCACGTAAATACTTCACATGTTTAATGGTGGCAGAGTACAAGCTAAATTCTGAGTCAAATGCTAAAACAGTATATTTGTGTCAAAATGTCATATTGGCTTCCAACTTACGAAGCCTTCGGCGAAATGCTCACAGAGCAAAGGGGAGGGGAGCTGTCTTCAGCTGAATATATGTATGCTCCCAAGCTGTACTTGAAATGTTTTACTCTGGGCTCTTCATGCTGGAGGAGGCATTCAGAAGGAAATCTACAATATATTTTCCTCAGATGTCTTATTGTGAAGACTTTGCATTTTTTAAGCCTTCCTATCTGTCAGAGCCCAGTGAAAAGATGGATTCACTCCAGTAAGTTTTGAAAAAACTACTGGCCATTAAGAATAATGCACAAAAAGAGGAAAATAGAAAGAAGGTTGAGAACAAAAGAGGGAAGTGAGTTGAGCATTTACATCTGAAATATAAAGGACTCCAGAATGTTTTTGGCTTAACAATATTGTTTACATAACAAATATTCAAGGAGATTTGGAGCTCCTTGGAATCATAAGGATTTAGGTGATTTTAGTGACATTGCATTCAACCACTATTCAGCACAGATTTATATTAATGCTACTAGACTTATCGCATCAACATTAGCTGCTTATGGGTTAGTAGGTACTGTAACTGTGCAGAAAAAATAACTAGTAACTGTAGCGTATTAAGAATCCTCTGGAGAAATCATCTGTGACATTCTTTTGTAAGATCAGGGCATCTATGAAGCTCTTCTGTATTGATTTGGAGATATTGGAGAGTATGAAAGGGAGTTAAAACTTTTCCATTTGTGGTAGCCCTAATCTTAAGAGAGAGCCAGCTGGTTCCCGCAAAGTCCTGTCACATTTAGCATGAGGCTTTATTGTACATAGTTCCCTTTTGAGTAAATTAAAACTTGACATTTTGTACCCTCTGTAATTAAAATGCAAAGGAAGGGGGAAATTTGGTTTTCACAAAGAGATTACACAGGTTAATTAAGATGAAAACTTACCGAGGCCAAGGTTTACAGGTAAGTAGTGCTTTCAAAGAACCTACTCACGTGGTACAATATGATTTTGGAGCCTGTGTTCTACATCATGGAAAGATCCATTATCTACATGTCAGAACAAGGGAAGGAAGGCCCAGAGAATATAAAATATAATTATTCGGTATATTCTTTAAAGTAATGGTAAGGAGAAAGCCATTCACCCACTTTCCATTTGAAATTAACTTTTCCATGGTTCCGTGTTGCTTATAACTCAGGGAATACTAGCTTTAAAAAGCACAGAGCCTTTAGATTGTATGGAGAATGAAAATTGTCACAATGGATGCATTTATGAAAACCGTAAACTTTTGTGCACTCTATTTTTAATCTGTCCACCTGAGTAATTAAAGGGAAGGTTTCTGGACACACTAGAGACATTTGGGTCACAATTCAAATACATAACCTCCCTCCCTAAGAGGAAAGGTGAACAAAGCTAAGAAAAGCAAACACTTTAGAAATGACCTTGCATTATTCTTGGTGCTACTGCAAGAAAATGCAATTCTAAGGGTGATGATGGAAAGGAATAAAATGCAACATTCATTTTCCACACTGAAAAGCCAAATAATGCTTTGTTAGTGGTTTTTCTAAGGGAGCATTTTCTAGTCTTTGCCACTTAATCATAGCTGAACTCCTTGCACATAAAAAACACAATGTCATATTTAATTTTTAGCCATTAGAAAGATGGATACTGTGTAGATGTTTAAAGCGGCAAAGATAAAGAAACAATTACATGATATTTATGGCATAAGAAAGAAAATATCCCCTGATATCAGAGATCAGATGCAATAATTATTTTTAAAACTGAACGACCTAACACCAAATTGAAAATTTGGGGCATCAGATAATTAACAGAGGGTTAGAAAAGGTCACCATACCTACCTTGAAACTCCAACTATTGTTACAAATATAAATGAGGCTCTTGGAAATGGAGTGTGGGAGTTGAACCAGCATCCACAGCATGCTATAGTACTCTGGAACATCTCATTAAATACTTCAAATTGATGAAGTGCTTTAACATTCTTATGTTTTTATTTACTGATTTAAATTCAGTCCTACAAAGCAAAAAACAAGACAGAGTACATTCTAGAGCAAAAGGGGAGCTAGGAGGGAGGAGACATTTTTACTGGATTCTTCCGAATATATTTGTTTCTCATGGAAGTTGCTTCAGTGGGATTGAAGGGCATGGCATTTCTCAGGAGAAAATGAAGACTGCAGATTTTTCTCTCCCTGAGATAGTTATCCCCCTCCATCTCTCATGCTTTTCTAAATCCCTAAGTTCTTTTACCTTTATTCTACAATGTGGTCATAACCAAATACTTGAAATCCCAACCGAATAAAATCTGTATGCTTTCGACTTTTGTAACAAATGAGTTTTCCAAAGATACTGCTTACCATTTTCATTATACACTCTTAGGTCAGTCATTCTTTTGGATTTTTGTTGTGTTTTGCACACACACACACACACACACACACACTTTTTAATGTTTTGCTTTCAGGGAATTTTCCTCTGAGCCTTAGAGACATTTATAAGCCCCAGAAGAGCATTTTCTCCCAAGTATATTACATTGGTTCTCTGCCTTTGCCAGACTTCTTAATGCCTTACTTTGAATCTCTAGTTCACTCTTTTTTCCCCTTATCATTTCAATCATGTGATTCCAGAAGGCTTTTGTTACAGGGTATCCAGATGTAGACAAACGTGGGTCCTCTGTATAGCAAACGAGTAGACCCTGGTTATTTAGGAAATGCCACCCTTTCATCTACTTGGAGGGCATAACAGGATCTCAAACACAATCCAGTCTGGTTTAAACGTAGAAAGGCGCTGATTGCACCCCCGGGACTAGCTCACAGCCTCTCATTTCCCAGCTGCTGGTCAAGTCCTTTAAAGAAGGTGATGGGCAACAACACATGAGTGTTGCCAGGGGAAATGCCACCAACCCTGAAAACAAGGAAACCAGCCCTTTGGGATAAATAGAGACTGTTGCCACAGAGTCAGTCTGGCTTCTCCCTCATTTACTTTCTCTCCTAGGTGACTGCACCCGCTGCCCAAAGAAACAACTTGTTTCTCTCTCTAAGATTTTCTTTCAGTTCACCCCATGGGAGAGTCCCTGGTTACATTCTCCAGCAGTCCTAGGAAAGACAACTTTCCTTAGCTACTAGCTACTGTCTCAATAGGGAATCAGGAATCAGTACCAGGGATTGTTAATTCCAGAACAATTTAGAGTTCTGTGGCTCCTTTGAAGGAGGTGTTTTCACAACCACTTGAAATTGCTACAGTTTACAAAGATGGCTTCTGTCCCAGGAACTGAATTATCTTTCCTCTCTAACCTTAATCTCGAAGTTTCCAGAGACATTATAATGAGTTCTCATGAACAATTTGTTGGAATTCTGAAGAACAGTCCATCTAGCTGCATCATATGTTGTCTGACAACACCTGGAACCTGGTTCGGTAGAAATGGCACAAAACTAAACAGAGCTATGCGGAATTCTGAAATACAGCAATACCACCACTTGACATCCTCGTCACCCTTAATCAGGACCCAAAGTATAGCCCTTCACGCATTTTCATATAGCTTTGCACTTGATTTCCCTACTTAGCTTTCACGGACTTTCTCCTTCCAAAATTGTATCCATTCCCTCTAAATCCATGTTCCATGGTAAGCAAGGCAAAACAAGGCAAAATAAGACAAAACCCTCTTTCACATCTCTTTACCAAACATTCCCTACAGTTCCTTGCTTCTGCGGAAAATTATCTCTTCTTCCATTAATTCCAGCTTTCTGCAATGAAGACAGTGAAGTCACAGGGACAGAGAATTCATGTATCAGGGAGGGGGCCAGCATTTTGCTACTCCCCAGCTCCACTCCATCTCTAGAACAAGCACTTAAGAATTCTCACTCCTCCACTCCCATAGACATGGCCTGCCTTGCTCATATCATGCCATTCGCCCCCAAATCCAGAGTCATGAATGAGCCTCTAAGTCATTCCTCCACGTTTATTCAGCACCATGCTGTGGCCTTTCCTTCCTCCTAAATTCTTGTCAATATTCTGAGTTAGTTGCATGCCAATGCGGGAGACCAGTCCAGTTGCTTGTTTCACAGTTTTGTTTTTTAGGTGTGTTTTGTTTTGTTTTGTTTTTCAACTCCAGTGACTTTCGTATCCACTCTGCCATAAGCCCTCGAGCTCAAACTCTACCTTGGATCATGGAAACACCTACAACTACTCCATCTCTAAAGGGTTCAGCTGCAAATTTCCACTTGTATCAGCACCAATCCTTCCATTGTCTAATTTATTTATTCCTATTATGGCTGTAATTGAAGCCTGTAAAACCTCTTTTTTTCTGTCCCTACCACTCCTCAATCTGTGAAAAAACTCCATTTTCCTTCTTATCCAGGTTACACCCACCAACATGAATGTGTCTCTTATTGACAACCTTAACTTCCTCCTCTGCTGGCACTGCTCTAAAAAAAAAAAAAAAACTCCATCCTGGACCTGGAACATCCCACCTCCGCTATGCTTATATAGGAGCTGCTGAAATGAAACTGGAGACAATCATGCAGCTGTGCACATTGGGCCACACTACATTGCAAGCGTCCAACCTCAGCTTGACACTATACCCTGCCTGGCAATCATTCCAGTTAGTCACCTTGTACAGTTACAATTCAGCTCTTCTCAATTTTTGTCTCCTGCCACATCCATATAATCCACATAAATTTTAAAATGAACATGATACAATAAAAATGGACAAAAGTTTACAATACAATGGGTTTTCAAAAACTTAGTATGCTTGTGTAAGCCAACACCTTAACCAGGAAACCGAGCATTATCAGCAACCCAGAAATGCTGCTGCAACCCCTCATTCAACTGACTTTGAACATTTAATCCTTTTTTCCTTTTCTTTTTCTTTCCTTCTCTCTCTTTTTTTACTATTTATTTATTTGCTTATTTATATTATCATATACCCTGTATTCTTTTGTCTATGGCTTCTGTGGTTCAAGATTACGCTCTTGAGATTTATCAGAGCTATAGTGTGTTGTTTTGTCATTCTCGATGATGTGTGGTATTCCATTTAATGAATATTCCATAATGTATTTATCCATTATATTATAGAGAAACATTGATAATGCTTCTAGTTTTGACTTATTAAAAACAGTGCTGTTTTTAATGTGGCTCAGTTAGTGAAGTGTCTGCCTTTAGCTCAGGTCATGATCCCAGGGTCATGGGATCAAGTCCCGCATGGTGGGGGAGGTGTCCCTGCTAAGCAGGGAGTCTGGTTCTCACCCTGCCCCTCCCCCAACTCATGTGCTCTCTCTCGCTCTCTCTCTCTCCCTCCCTTCCTCCCTCCCTCTCAAAAATAAATAAATACCACCTTTTAAAAAATAAAAATAGTGCTATTATAAAAATTCTAGTATATGTCTGGATAAACAGGTTGTTTACTTCTAATGGATGTATACTTAGGAATGGAATTAGATTATATGGCCTTCTATGTTCGACTCTACTAGACAGTGCCAAAGCACTTCCCAAATTAGGTGCACCATTTTATATTCTTATGCAGACTTTAATCCCATGGAACTACTTTTCAGTAAGAGAAAACAAATAAGAAGTAAATAAATAAACTAAATAATTACAGGTTGTACCATGTGTTATGAAGGACATAAACACGTGATGTTGATGACAGGACTTGGAAGAGTAAAAGTATGTTCCATGTATAGTGAAGAAGGAACATTCTAAGGAGATGACATGTGAGACTGGACAGGACTTATATCAGGGAGAGATACCCATAGGGAGAGCTAGGAAAAACACATGCCAGGGAGAAAGAAGAGCAAATGCAAACATCGGAAGCAGAAAAGAATTTGATATGCTCAGGGCACACAAAGGAGGTAAGAGACACAGTCAGCTGATAACTTACTAAAAAGAGACAGAGCGGCTTGAGTTTTGAGTTGGGTTGGAAAAGGTGAGCCGGAATCAGCTCATGCAAGACCTATAGGCTATTGTCTGGAGTTTGCTTTTAACTGTATGTCCAGGAGAGTCTATAGAAGTTTATATCCAAGGGCAAGTGAGGAGGGGTGCAAACATCCTCTGTTTATTCTTCACTCCTGCAGCCATTTGAAGAACAAACTCTCTAGAGACAAGGGTGGAAACAAGGGCATCCGTTAGTAGAGTGGCCATTCAGCTTGGGACCCTTGAATTTTGTCTAATGTTCTATTTAAATATAAATAACATCTTTTATCAGTCTCAAAAATGTTTTTTTTTTTTTAAGTTAGGAAGTTAAGTATATGGTCACCCTATCTTTTAAGGGACTTTAGCAGGAGTTTAGAAGATAGATACCATCAGCCTGAACTGAGTTGGTGGTAGAAGGAGAAAAAAAAATTACTAATTCAAGACCTATTTTGAAGGTTGCACTGAAGGACATATTGATTGCAAATGAAAGATAAGGAAAAGGAACAGACTAAGGATAATTTCTAGATTTTTCATCCTAAACTGATGGTGGTACCAATTATAAAGATAGGGGTGTCTGAGGTAAAAATTGGCTTAAGGAGAGAAAGACAGGTCTACCGAACTGACTGGGAATCAAAAGAGGAGAGATGAAAGAAAACACAAAAGATAAAATTGTCAAAACAGACATTTACCTCTTTTCTTCATCTTTTAGTAGAAGCAAGACATCCCCCAATCTGAAGTATAACCTTGCACTTATTTTCTGAATCTTCTCCCCTTTCTCCTTCATCTGCCTCATACTCTTATTATCCCTGATTCAATGTTGTCTTTGCCATCTTCTTTTTTGCTCTCTCTGGAAATCAACAGATATGAACAATTATAAACCATCTTAAAAAAAGATGAATAAAAAAGAGCAATAAAGCCCTCAATTCTCCATGGACCCTATACCTTTTTCTCACTTCCATAATTCCCTAGACCTTTAGAGCCAAGTTTCTGAAAAGCATAATCTACATTCAAGCTCACCAATTCTGTGACTCTTATTTCTACAAAACCACTGGCACTATGATTTCTATCCTCATCACTTAGGTTAAAAACTTTCCCAACAAAAACATCCCCATGCTAGATGAGTGGATACTTGTGATTCTTCATTTATCAGAATTTCCACATCCTTTTTCACTTTTGTGCTCCCTCCCTTTGGGGACTGTCCTTATCATTTGATTTCACCCCCATTAGTTCCTCTATCTCTCTTCTGATTTCTCTTTTTCTCAGTCTCTAACATTTTTTCCATCCTTCCTTAAAATTAATATTCCTCAAAAATCTACTGAGCTCAATTTTCTTCTCATTTTAAAAGGTATTCAGTTGAGCATCTGACTCTTGATTTTGGCTCAGGGTTGTGAGACTGAGCCCTGAGTTGGGCTCCACATTTAGGGCCGGGTCTGCTGGAGAGTCACTCTCTCCTCTCCCTCTGACCACCCTACTCTCTCTCTCTCTCTCTCTCTCTTCTCAAATAAATAAAATCTTAAAATAAAATGTATTCCTCTAAAAGCTTTCTCTTGACTCTTGTACTCACTTCAAAAGGGTAAAAATATACTTTGCATTTTGATTGTGGTGATGTTTTTCATTATTGTATATACAAAGCAAAGCTTATGAAACTATAGACTTCAAATATGTGCAATTTATGTAAATAAAGCTGTTTTAGGAATTGCCTCTTCGTTTAAAATGGATTTCAGCAGGAAATCCATCAAAATCCATCCAAGAAAAGACTTGTTTCCACATTACTCTTGCTGTGGTAGAAATGTTCTGATCTCCAATAGGACACACTTGGCCAGGTGAGTTGAAACATCTACCACTAGCTATTTGTCACCTATATATAGACAATCTGCTTCTTGAGGCAAAATTCAATGAAACTGACTTTAGTGACATCAAGTATGAATCTATTTACGACTTTTCAAATGAGTCTGATATGAAGCTTCTCAAGGGATTCTTTTTTCTCATGAATTCCTCTTTCTCCCATCTTACGCAAAAGAACCAAGATGAGTTAGCCCTCTGTTTTCTAACTGAGCCTCCAGGTCACCATAACTTATTTTCAGAGTATGTAGTATGCTAAAGAGTACTCCATTATAACGTGATATAGTTCCTAAACCAGACCTCCTGCCTCTCTAACCAGAGAGGCTCCATTTTTCCCTCCTAGGATCACTCTGAAACTCCAAGTCACTCTGTTAGGCAGCAACTTTCAAGCCTAGGGTTTCATCGTTGCTGTAGTGTGGATTTCAAAATTCTCCCCAGATATTAACTTTGTCAAGATTTTTAGGATGAAATCAAATCAAATGTTTGCTGCCTCAGAGGTTCTACACACACACACGCTTGCCAGGTGGGGCATTGGTGCTGTAAGAGCACAACCTGTAGGACAGAGTAAATGCATCCTTTTTGCTGAATCCTGACCCAAAAATAATGTCTGGAATATAGTCTATAGAGCTGCCATTTTGAAAGTCCTTGTAATTTCCAGCATAGTAGTAGTCAAGACAAAAAGGAAAGTTCACACTTAAAAGAGTAGTGTATACATATGCTTCTGATCATTACCAATGGTAAACTACTTCAGCAGTAAAACTTACAGAAATGGAGGATCAGTGCTAATATTTTCTTCCCACCCATCAATGGCTTATTGTTTGTATCTCATGATAAACTCACCCTCATTCAGAGACCGCTGACTTATACCTAAGTGGTAAGCCATAGTTCTTGCTGGTTGTATCTTCTCTGTGTATTTCAGCAGTACAGGTAAGATCTCTTCCATCCTGGTAATGTGTATTTATTTTAAACACAGTTAAGTAAGACATTGTCTCTGCTTTTTCTTAGTCTATATATGTAGTGATGCTTTATTAAGATCTTTAATTCCACAATTCTTTTTTTTATTCAAAAAGAAGGCAAATTTTAATTTTTAACCTTATCCTGTTAACAGTGTTTAGTTCCTCATTCCGTACCAGTAAATAAAGTAAGTTATTTGATTTAGGAAATCCTGCAAACAAACGTTAATATACAGGTGGTATTGACCCCTCTCTGGCAACAATCCAGGCCTCCAGGTAACTCTGTTTGATGGATATTCATTCAGTTCTGCCTCGATAGCAAACTCTATATGCTCAAGGGATGCGATGATTGTTGTTTCACTACCATTATCTAAAGGAATAAAATATGAATCCCATTTTTATATATTCCTGCCCTCTAAGAACATTAATATTTAAACATTATTAAATATTCAATAGTTTAATTTCATAGCTAGATACTTAGAAAAAGTCACTGAGTCTTAGACATGCAGGTTATTGAATAGACAATACCTATAACGGCATTATCTATGAGTAGAGCAAAGTAGTCTAAAATCCAACGTGCCGGTTCAGCAATAATTTTGCATATGAATGAAACATGGAATTAACTACATTTATTTAACAAGGGGTCACTATGTTTAGAACAGGCTAGTGGATCCTGTTGTGAATCATCATGTTGACTGAAGGACAAATTTTAAAAAGTAGATGATGAGGACAAGCACTAAATACAAAGACGAGGGGAGATAAATGTGTCATAAACTAAAGTAAAGGGAATAGAAAGTTCAACTGAGAATATAAGAGGGAATAAAGTATATTCCTTTTCTCAGTAAACAGAAGTTCTGGAGTTCAGAAGTCACCTAGTCCCAGAAAAACTATCATCTTTTTTTTTTTAATAAAAGAGTTTATTTACTTATTTGACAGAGAGAGATCACAAGTAGGCAGAGAGGCAGGCAGAGAGAGAGAGGAGGAAGCAGGCTCCCTGCTGAGCAGAGAGCTGGATGTGGGGCTCAATCCCAGAACCCTGAGATCATGACCTGAGCTGAAGGCAGAGGCTTAACCCACTGAGCCACCCAGGTGCCCCCAGAAAAACTATCATCTTGATTACCTTTCCAATGTTTTAGTTTATGACTCCTGGATTAATGTAATCTTTTTTAGAATGTAACTTCTACCTGATCTCAGTAAATATTTGCTAAAAAAATTTTATATAACCTCTGGTATTATGAAGAAAGTGCTTTATAAAATTTTGAACATAGAGTGGACTTTGCTACTTATGGTGCAATATGGTCAGTATTAGGGTGAAGGTTCAGGTTAGGTTAAGTTAAAAGAAATAATGCTTATAATCTATATAATATGTGTTCAATGTTTTGGATAGGTATATGTTCTTGTTGTTGGGCTAATGGGACAGCAAACATTTTGCAGACAGCCCACAAACAGGTCTTCACTGTTGATGTTTTGCTATAGAAGTAACAACTAATTTTTGAAAATTAGAACATTCTGAGGAGTAAAAAGAATAAAATAAATTCTACCCACAGTCAAGATTAATGTTTCAGTGGATTTCAAGCATGTTTTCCCTTAATTGTATACATTTGCAGCATGAAATTATATTCCTACAATATGCAGTTGCCTTTGATTTGTTTTTTCATTGAGTCCCCTATTGTGAACATCCATTAAATACTCTCCAAAACATGACTTTCAAAGTTTTTATAATATTCCACTCTATAGTTGTAGGGTACTTTATGTAGCCTTTCTCATATTTGTGGATCTTTAGGTTCTATCAGATCAAAACCCACATATCACGAAACATTCCTATATGTGGAATTTCTGGTCCAAAGATTATTTAAAACTCCTGATACAACTTGAGAAGTGACCCTCTAGAAAGGCCATAGGTTCTTATACTTTTTATACCCAAGTGAGCTGTGTACAAGAGAAATTTCTTATTTTACTATAGTTTTATAAGTGCTAGATATATGTTGCTTAACCCTCACTAGTATGGAAGATAGATAGTATTATATATTCAGTTTTTCAGTTTTTATTTGACTGTTCTTATAAATTACCAACAAATGTATCTTTGTTTTCATAATTTTTGAGTTTACTCTGCATATTCTTTTCTGAATTTTCTCCTGGTGTTACAATTTTCTAACCGATTTTAATTACATATTTCTTTACATATTAAGGATGATGCAGCTATGTTTAATATACATATTCTGAACATCTCCCTTATTATTACTGTTATTAATAATATTATTAATATTATTGTATTATTACTGCTAATTTTTTGAACTTCAATGTTTAAATCATTTTAATCCAACCTTTATTTTTTTAATTTTTCTTTAAGCATTCATTCTGCTATTTTCATGCTTAGAAAGTTCTCCATTCTGAAACTATATACATGTATACCTAAATTTCCATCCAGTTGTTAGAGTTTTGTTTTCTTGTATTTCATTATTTAATCTATCTGAAATAATTCAGGACAGGGTATA
Source organism: Meles meles (assembly GCF_922984935.1). Taxonomy (NCBI): domain Eukaryota; kingdom Metazoa; phylum Chordata; class Mammalia; order Carnivora; family Mustelidae; genus Meles; species Meles meles. The sequence goes on from NC_060070.1 coordinate 18,672,552, forward strand.
TAAGAGATTAACTTTATTCTTTGTTCTGGAACAAATGTCTCAGCCCTATATAGTGAATCCACATTTTCATTCAATAAGCATTCCATCCTTAAATTGAGCCAGCCACAGCCCTGGTCCTGAATCATTCTCCTTTTGCCACCATGGTCACTGTCAACCTTTTAAAAGTATACTGTAATCATTTCTTGTGCCTGTAACATATTATTATAAATATTGTCTATTTATAATATATGCTTTTGTTTGGTGGTTGTTTTTTTTTTATTGAGATGTAATTGACACATAACATTACATTAGTTTTAGGCAGACTGCTCGATAATTTGATGTATATATATATTAAGCAATGATCACCCAATGAGTTTAGTTCACATATATGTTCATAGTTACCAGTTTTTTTCTGATGATGAGAACTTTCAAGATCTACTCTCTTTGCAACATTGAAATATACAATACAAGATTAACTACAGTCACCATGCCATAGCTACATAGGTAGGACTTACCCTAGAACTGGAAATTTGTACCTTTGGAACCCCTTTACCCATTTTGCCCCCTCCCCAAGCCCTGTCTCTGACAACCACCATTCTTTTTTTTTTTTCCATTTTATTTATTTTTTCAGCGTAACAGTATTCATTCTTTTTGCACAACACCCAGTGCTCCATGCAAAACGTGCCCTCCCCATTACCCACCACCTGTTCCCCCAACCTCCCACCCCTGACCCTTCAAAACCCTCAGGTTGTTTTTCAGAGTCCATAGTCTCTTATGGTTCGGACAACCACCATTCTAATATGAAATGGGACATCTCTTCTTCAGATATCCCTAGCTATTATGTTTGTTTGGATACTTAGGGAGAATGTGTGGGACTGGAGGTGGACGATAATCTCTTACTTTTTTTTCTTCATTCAGTTATGTATGATTTTAATTTTAATAACATAGATCACTTTTACAACTGCTTTATTACTTTTTAACTATTTTGTCAAGTTCAATGTTCCTCTTATTATTCTGGCTAGAATCACATATTAACGAATTAAAAGGAAAGTAATTAATGTATCTTTTTTATAATATTCAACTTCCCACTTAAGAATATGTTTCTTTGTTTAGCCATTTAATTTTATCCTCATTACTATTTGCAATTATTTTCACAAGGACAGTGCATATTTCTTTTTGATAATTCAATTGTTAGACTATTGAGAATGTGACGTTTTAAAATTTCTCTGGCTACTATTTTTGCTACTATATAGAACTCCATTGTGCCATATATTTACTTGTAACAGGTTTCTTTAATAAGCTTTTAATATTTCTAGTTTATTTTCAGTGGAATCTCTTAATTTGTACTTATTTTATCTGAGAATGCTGTGAAACTTATTTCTTCTATTTTAATACTACTAACACTTACAACTGCCTATTGCCGCAATTGATTGGTTCCTGCTCACAGAACAATCCTAATAGGTGTGTCAGTGCCTCTGGGTCTTGCCTGACTTTAATGGGAATGCCTCTGGTGTTCAAGGTGAAGTACCACATTGTCTATGGACTTCAATAGATAGCCTTTTTTCTAAAAGATAGCTGTCTTCCCATTACTGTCTTTCATAATTTTAAAATAAGAATTCATTCTTATATACTGTAAAATTCCTTCCTGCATCTCTTGGAAATGGTGTGTTTCTTCCTACTGACTTATTGATATATATGTATTAGCAGATTTTCTAACATAAATCCTTTTTTGTTTTTCTAAAGTAAACCACACCTTGCTATGTTATAGTCACCTCTTCATGGAAAGATCTGAAAAAAGAAATAGTCTGTAGTTTTCTCTTCTGTGCTTTCATCTACAGATATTGGTATGTAGACCATGATTGTTTAATAAAATGATACATTTTCAAATAGGATGTGTGTGTGTGTGTGTGTGTGTGTGTGTGTGTGTGTGTGTTTTGTTGTTTGCTTGTTTTGGGGTTTTTTGTTGGGAAGGTAATGGGTTATTTGGAAAGAGAATTACTGGCTATTTGAAAACTGAAAAGATGGGGCACCTGAGAGGTTCAGTCTGTTAAGCATGGGGCTTGATCTTAGCTCAGGTCAAGATCTCTGGGTCATGAGATAAAGCCCTGCGTTGGGCTCTGTGCTATGTGTGGATCCTGCTTAAGATTCTCTCTCTCCCTTTCAGTCTACCCCTCCCCACCCCTCTCTAATCTCTAGCTCTAAAAAGAAAAAAGAAGAAAACTGAAGAGTGTTATCTGTTAAATATACAATATGACTGGGTTTAAAGACCAAATGAAGTAACAATTTGACTTCACACTTCAGTACTTAAAAACTCCCCCAACTATTGTCTCAGTGGAGTGGAGGCCAACCTCTCTCCCCTACTGTAATAGTCTTGAATGAAGTATTCTTTGCCCACATAACTCTGTAAGATACAATTTTTCTTCTACAATACTAAAATGTTTCTATTTATTGGATAATCTTTCTCTCTGTCCTTTGAAGTTCTGAGGCCAAAATGTACAGTATTTGCAATTTTATCTGGCTTCCAGGTCATATTCTTTTTTTTTTAGACCACAATGACCATATTTCTGTTTTAATTCAACTTCTTTCTGTAGGTTCCTTCACCGAGGACAGACTATTTAACTTTACACGTGGCAGCTCCAGCAGGAGGCCAGCCTGGGATGGGACCCTTCTCATCTGCCTACCACACCTGTAACTTTGTCTCCAGGAATTTTCTTACTGTTATGCCCGAGTTTTCATATCCAAGAGACCACCGAGGAGCCAACACCGATACAATCACACAAAGGTTTATTCAACAAGCTTAAGCTTGGGCCTAAGTATACCAGACTTGGACCCAAGCTTAGTTAAGGCAGGGGTATTTATGGGTTCCTGTTACTAAAGCAGGGTGGGGGTCTCTGGAACCAAAGCAGGGTGGGGGTCCTTAGAACTAAAGTAAAGTAGGGGAAAATTTAGCCCTTGGGCACAGGGATCTGAGATGGCTGCCAAAGCTAATACTTATGCTAAGGCTAAACCTGAGGTGGGATGGCCTTAATTTTTCTCAGCCTCCACACTTACCACTTCCTATATTGCTATTTTCTTCTTAGCCCTTAGCACAATTTACAATTAAGTGTTTATTCCTGTGTTTATTTGTTCAATGAATGTCACTTCCATTAGCCTACAAACTGATTATAGGTCTTGTGATTTACTTCTATATTCTGACACATGGTAGACATTCAATAAATACCTCCTGGTTGCAAAATGATAATCTCAAAGGAGTCAGGACACAACTGAGAGAAGGAACCCACGTGCCTGGGATGGAGAGTTCATGCAAGGTGGGCAGTCTAGGACAGATTCCTGGTCTCAAAATATCTTCCCAGCAACCCCTATCAGGAAAAGAGGTGTCCAGAGCCCGTCAGCAGCCCTTCATCACCCACAAGCTGCCATCACTTATTAAAGTATTTGAAAAATGTCTACTTGAAAAGGCTACCATTTAGGGAAGTGGCATTTATGGGATATCTACGATATCTTGATCGTTTTCTATGAAGCAAACGGTTTAGCACCAGTGTTTATAATTTTCCTGAAATATTTTTTTTCTAACAATCCAGAAAATCTAACTTCTGAAAATTAACCACCATTTATTTAGTCATGAACAGTCTCAGTCTGGAGCCAGGGGGAGCAACTAGGGCCAACTGAGGCATCCACATCCCATCCTGGGACCCTCTCCGCTGCCTGCTTCACCTGTAACCATGGCCAGGTCCTGCTCTTTCATCAGCCACTTTGTATTTTCCTGACACAAGGTACACATTTCAAGTGAAGTCTTGCACGGGGAAACAGTTAAGGTCAGATAGGTTTTAGAATACTGTCCGATATTTAAATATTTACGTGAAGTATAAAAGCCAGAATGGCAAATTATGTCACTGTCGATTTTTCTATTTGGGCAATGGTGAGAGTATTTGAGGGCAGATGTCATTCATGGTTAGAACACAGGTTTGAGGACCAAGAATACATTAGTATCTCTACCATAACTTAGTAATCAGATAGTCTTAAGCAAGTTTCCTTCACCTTTTTGAGACCAATTTTCATGATACATAAAATAACATGATATGTAAAAAATTGCAATATTTTTACATTATATGTTTATATAAAAAAAAATTGGAAGGGGAGGCGAACCATAAGAGACTATGGACTCTGAAAAACAACCTGAGGGTTTTGAAGGGTCAGGGGTGGGAGGTTGGGGGAACAGGTGATGGGTAATAGGGAGGGCACGTTTTGCATGGAGCACTGGGTGTTGTGCAAAAACAATGAATACTGTTATGCTGAAAAAAAATAAATGTTTATTATTAGTGGTAAAAAAAAAATTGCAATATTTTTTAAGGAGCCAAAGATACAGTGTTTGTTTGTAAAGTGCCTAATGCAATGTCAGGCACATTTTTAGTGCTCAATAAAAGGCAATGATGGTGATATTAGTGAAGATGGTGATGATTTGTTTCAGCCACCTTCATATTATGAATAATTTCAAGAAGCGTTTTATAAACCATGTATGCCATAAATATACCCCAAAGTCTGTAATTTTACATTGTTAAATTTAGCAGGGAAGTATACATACCACCCTTCATTCACTCTAAATTATCTTTCTCTCACACATATTCCTATCCCACCAATAGCCACTTGTTTTTGTCATACTGTGTTAAAAGCCTATATTTTCCTGGATTGGGGGTAGGATGGCGCAGGGAGCTATCAGGAAATCTGACCAATGTCAGAAGAACTGTCAACCCAAGATGTCGGATGCCTTTTCTCTAGAGACCTGGGTTCCAGTCTTGATTCTACTACCAGTTAATGATATGACCTTGGGCAAGTGACAACCTGTCTAGGCTTAGCTCCCTCATTTGTAAAATGAGAAGATTGGCAAAGATTCCCTTCTAAAGCTCCTTCCAGTTCTACAAGGACTGTGATTAGTGCCTGTCACTCTAGGCAACATCTTACTGTCTTAGCTAATAAGGTCATATATGTTCAAAATCTATCAATATACCATTTGGAGAGGTGTTACAATTCTTTATTGATATTCTTTGGATCAGTTTGAATGAGTGCTAACTATTAGCAGAAATGTTCTCCCTAAAAATGTACCAGGTAATAAAGTTGTAGCTTAACCCACACACTCATTAACAAGTTATTCCCAGGAGTTCAATAACAATATTTCTTTGGGCTCACTCCTATCTTTGCAGTTATCACATCAGTTAATCCTGACATCAATGGCCATCATTATCCTCACCAATTACTATTATTAGTGACACAACAGATGCACACGCTTTTCTTAGGATATCTAGAAATTATACAGCTTTGTCTCAGAAGAAAAACTGAGAGAAATAAAATAGCTCTTATTAAAAAATTCCCATTTTTCTCTGATTTTTCTTTCTTAAGAGTATTAGGATGTGGGGCACTTTATCCTTCCACTTCATTTTGTTGGTTACATTTAATTAACCCTTTATTATGTAATTAGTATCAAGTTTTTATTCAAAAGTGTTTTTGTTCATTTTTCTCCCAGAATCATGTTTCTAGGCTTTCATAACTTTGCCTTACTTGGTTCCAACAGGATTTAAAACACCACACACCCACACACAGGCCCTACTCCCACTCCCTCTACCCCTCCAGCCGTCCCCCGCCCCACCCCCTCCACCACCCTCCCCCGTCCCCCCCCTCCACCCCCCTCCCCCGTTCCCCCCCACACACACAGTAGAGTTTTCTTTATAATGCAGATCTCTTTACTGGACTTGACTTCATCAGAAACTTTAGAAATGCTTCCTACCTGTGACACAATAACCCCATAGATAAATGTCCTCAATACATAGTATAATTAAATTAAAAACTGGAAGCCGATTTCCTTCACCTTGTGCTGGTAGCAGGATCAGAGTATTTACATTCACATTTTAATCCTTTAATCTAGGAATCAATGTATGACCTGGGGCAACAAGTGAACAGCTTGCCAAAACTAAGCCAGGGCAGATGGCAACATTGATCCAAATTTCTGTTTCCAAAGACTCCTTAATATCTGGTGCTCGAGCTGGACACACAGTCACAAAGCAGTCAGAGCCCTTCCCACAACAGCTCTCTGATCCCTGTGACATCACTTACTTTCTTTCCCAATTCAGGGCTCTGAGTTTCTTGTACTTTCTGCAAAAAAAAATTTTTAATTAAAAAAAATTTAAAAAAAATAAAATTTAAAAGTATACATTTTATTAACAAGTCCCATTTCCTCTAGGACAGCATGAACCAAGATGAATCATATTTCTCTTTAATTCACTCAGGCTGTTAAAGTATGCCCTCTCCTTTCTCAATAATTTTGGTAACATATCCCTGCAATTATTTCCGAGATTTTCTTTCTTCTTTTTTAATTCTGCTTCGTTTACTTGTCACTTTCCAGTCTTTGAAGCTCTTGAGTTGTTACACTTTACTCTTTTTTGAGAAAAATTCCCAAAACTCTCCAATTTTTCTTTGTAGGTAGAACCTTCCGAGTCTTGTCTTCCAAGCAGATGGCAGAGGATGCAGCACCAACATAGTTGCATTTGGCTGGTGACAGTTTCCATATTTTAAAAGAGGAGTATTTTTCCTGGTAAGCACTCAGTTGGATGGACTGAAACTCTGCTATTTTGAATATTTGTGTTCCTTAGCCTGGAACACACTTCCCCGTGTGTTTGCCTTGCTCATTTGTGTTTTTCTTCACCTTATTCCTCTAATTCACAATATGCAAGGCATATCTTCTTTTCTTTTCTTGTCCAATTTTTTATCTTGCAGATCGTGTTTGCCTCTGATGCCCCAATAGACATTTGATGACCAGCAAATAGTCCTTTTGATGGTGATTATTCACGGTTTCTCTATCTTTCATTGAGTAGATCTTATTTTAAACAATCTAGCTATTTTATGTTCCCTGATCCTTAATTAATTAAGGATAATTAAATAACTAATTGGTGATAACTGACATAGTTGTCTTGCTTATTTCATTTTTAAGGATAGTGTTCATGGCGCTTTTAGTTCTCTGATCTATTCATAGCCCTGCTCAAAATCTGATTTCCTGCCAATTATCTAAGCTTATTTTCCACTATCCCTGAACATGCTACGTCCACTTCACTAGGATTTACCTTCTCTTTTTTTTCACTGAGCTCTCAGTGCTCATTTCTGCTTCTGCTTGGCCTGCCTGGAATATGTCGCTCTTTCCATGGACAACCTGTCAGGCTTGGTGTCCCTGAAGCCACTCTCTTACAACAGCCTCCTATTTCACTGCCCTGCTTACCTCCAGCACCTCAACAGGATTACAGTTGAGCACAGACACATCGTTGGACTGTCCGAGCTGCTAGCAAGCTCCCTGCCCCAGACTCCGCAGCCCCAACTAGATGACCACCTAGTCAACATTTTGTGACTATTTCAATGGGCCACATTGTATCACATCTCGATCTTCTATGACCTCAAGATATGAAACATCTTAAAATTAATATCTCCTGCTTTTATCTCCAAATAAAAAGGTATTGCAAAACTCATTGTACAAAATATAAATAAATAATAACAATCTCTATGATCCAAATACTCAGAGAATATCTATTGTTAATATGTTGATAAACTTCTTTCTAGGCTTTTATAGCTGGAGAGATAGAAAAGTAACTTACTTATTTCTTTAATTATCAGAAAATGTGATTTTTTTGTTTTAATTTTTCCACTGAGCAGAAAATGAAGATTTTTATAATAATATAATATAACCTTCAGAAGCATGATCATATACATGTATAATCATCTAATTTTCTCACATTATTGAGCATTTAGATCTAGCCCAATACTCTATTTTTAAAATATTATTAATAGTGCTATTACGAATATACTTCACATAAATGTGGGTGTTCTGATGATTTCCTTAGGATAGATTCCTGAAGTGGAATTGCCAGATCAAAGGGTAGGAATTAACATAAGACATTTGATTGATATTGTTAATTTGGCAGGGTTAGAGTCCCCTCTTGATTTCTTTTGAGCTCATTATTCATTCTCTTATTAAATGTATTCATTTTATAAACATTTGTTGAGTCAGGGTATCTGCTACTTGCTGACAAGGGCTCCAAGCCCACTTCAGTGCCATTCTATTGTTACAATGAGGGAAAGTCCCTCTGGGATTAGGGTGGCACGCTGTCTGTCAATCTACGTGCCATTAGGTTTTAATTTTTTTTAAATGAGATGGTTTTCTTGCCTGCACCTTACCCTCAGATGATTTCCTGAGCCTCACCACAAGTCGTTGGTTGTTCCTTTAACCAGGTACAACTCAGTTAACCCTGAATGAAAGGCAACTGAATGGTGCTTATTCCCTTTCAAATTTCTACTTCTCAATATAAAACAACCACCATTCTGCCATTTGACCAGTGCCATTACAATCCAAGTTTGAATGCTTCATACGTACTTTTTCATTTCGGGATACAACAGAGTGCTGTTTGAAATAACCTCTTTACTGAAAGTTCGATAGCCCTTCCAACATCAGCTCTTGGATTTGGGGTTGTAGTTACTTTTTTAAAAAGATTTTATTTATTTATTTGACAGAGACAGAGAGTACAAGTGGGGAGGGGGCGGACAGCAGAGGGAGCTGGAGCAGCAGACTCCCCACTGAGCAGGGAGCCCAAAGACCTGGGGCTTGATCCCAGGACCCTCAGATCACAACCTGAGCTGACTGAGCCACCCAGGTTCCCCTTGGGGTTATATTTAATAAGTTGTACAGGATACATTTATTTCTCTACTAAACTAGTGGTCACACTAGAACTCTTATTTCTGGAAATTGAATTGTCTTCAAATATTTCTCTTGGGTTTATTTCATTTGAATGATATGAGGATCCCTACCATTTTTACTTTGTGATGGTATCTCTTATAGAGGTTCTAAAAGTTTACCTCACCAAAACTTCAAATGCCAGCATTCAACTTCTTTATAGGCAGCAGAAATCAGAAGCAAGATAAGTGAATCAGCATGGACAGGATATGGACAGGACAAAGTATGAGTTGTCTGATCCCAAATTAGAAACTTTATACTTTCCATCCTCATTTTACATGTTTGACAACATGAGAAAAATCCAACAATGATAGTGCTACTTGCCCTCATTTGTATTCAACAGAGAAATGGAAAGTATGCATTCTAATAGTTTTTATAAAGCTGCAAAAGTACTACTCATACTTCCTTTCTCTGTATTTCTTTCCATCCAGATACTGTCCAAAAAAACAACACAAAAGGATGCATTCCCCTTCTTCTCTGTTGACCTTGCACCAATACCTACTTTGATTTGGCTTCCACTATGACACAGCTGCAGCGGGGAAGGTTTAAATGGGAAGGCCAGGATTGAATGAACTGACCTAATTGTAGAGCCTCTGTGAAAGGATGCTAGAATCTGGATTTCTACAGAAATGGCGAACTTGAGTGAACTTGGTCTTTATTCATGGATACCTAAGGGAATCTAATTCAGTTAGCCGCTAATAGAGGCAATGGTTCTCAGCTGCAGCTGCAGCAATGCATTAAGAACACCTGGAGAGCTTTAGCAACTTCTGATAGGTGTGATTCTGATCAACTTGCCTGTGGTGGAGGCTGAAATAACTACATGATTTCAGAAGTTCCCCAGATGTTTTTAATGTGAAGTCAGAGTGGAGAACCATGGAACTGGAACGTCTCCATGTGGTATCTCTCAGTTTCAAGCAGTAGTAGGCAACAATGGGATTTTGATTGGAGTCTCCATTTCTTACAGGTCCTCAAGAAATGTGTCTGAGAGGACGCCTGGGTGGCTCAGTGGATTAAGCCGCTGCCTTCGGCTCAGGTCATGATCTCAGGGTCCTGGGATGGAGCCCTGCATCGGGCTCTCTGCTCAGCAGGGATCCTGCCTCCCCTACCCTCTCTGCCTGCCTCTCTGCCTACTTGTGATCTCTCTCTGTCAAATAAATAAATAAAATCTTAAAAAAAAAGAAATGTGTCAGAGAATAGTGTCTTCTGCTTTCATCTGAGTGGAAGGACTCACAAGTGATAGGCTGAGAGTCAGAGCTTCCACAACCCAAATGAACTTTCTCCACTTTATGTCATCCTTGTTAGGGGGAAGTAAAGATCTCAAGAGAAACCAAGACAGATGTGTAGACAAGATTACTTGGCTAATATGGCATCAGAAAGGGTGACATGTGAGATGGGCACATAGGGCTTTCCCAAGACACAGCAGACCCTACACCTAGCTTTTTCTATCATTAAGGTTGAGTATCATATATAGTGCTCAGCCCAGTCAGAATGGCTAAGATCTTTTTTTTTTTTAGATTTTTTTTTTTTTATTTATTCATTTGACAGAGAGATCACAAGTAGGCAGAGAGGCAGGCAGAGAGAGAGGACGGAAGCAGGCTCCCTGCGGAGCAGAGAGCCCGATGCGGGGCTCGATCCCAGGACCCTGAGACCATGACCTGAGCCGAAGGCAGCGGCTTAATCCACTGAGCCACCCAGGCGCCCTGGCTAAGATCTTTTAATGAGAGAGATTTTTAGGGATGGTATTTGGAGATGACAACTTAATGAATCTGAGGACATCTGTGCTTGAAGTTCTGGAGATTCTTGGCAGTGTTTCTCTAGCTCAATGATGTCAATTGATTTGAAGTGTGAAGCTGAATCAAGTCAAGGTTTACTTAACGATGTAGAATATCAAAGAAGGATGGAACTGTCTGGTTTTTACTCTCATGGCCCAGTTGTCTGGCAGCTCACGTGTTCTCGTGAGCCACTATATTCTACTATTAACATTCAAGAAAGAGGAAAATACAAAAACTAGGAGAGGAAAACCTGATGAAGCCTTGGAGAATCAATCAGTTGAATGGGGTGAATAAGGAGAAAAGAGGATAAATCTGTCTGGCCCTTAGATCAACCCCTTGCCCTACCCTAGCAAATAGGTCAGGAAGGAGTATTTGAGTCAAGTGCAAGGTCAAGAGGGTATTTGTTCTGCCTCTTTCTCACTATCATTTTCTTTTGCCTTCTATTTCCATGTTCATGCTCCTCTCCTCTGACCTTTTCCTCTTTCATATATGATTTTCATCCTTTATTTCACCTCAGAATCGCCTGATCTGAAACATGATTACTTTAAGTTTGTTCAACTTCTTTAAATCATTCAGCGACAGTTTCAGATTTGCATTTCTATTTCTGGAGTCGAGGGAGTGCTTTCAAATTCCCCCCATTGTTCTTCAGAACCACCTCTATCTTATCACATTTCTATTCAAACTTTAGTCTTAAAATGCCTGTCATTTCTCATAAACTTTGGAAGTTTTCAGGGCTCTGAGAGAAGTTCTTGAGGTCTTTTTTTTTTTTCATTTGTAAAATAAACTAAAACTGTAATCTGAGAGAAAAACTTGACTTATCCTGATTATTCTATGAACTGTAGTCATCAAGGACAAAGTGCATTATATTTTCTTTTTTTTTTTTTTAAGTTTGTTAGTAGGATTGAATTTTATTTGTCACAGGATGGTTTTAAATAACCATTCAGAATCCTTTGGACAGATACACATTTATATAAGTTTTTAGGCTAATGAGTATGTGTCAATTTCACTAGTGTCAAAAATTTTTAGAAAATCATTTTTGATTACCACACTGGCCCTCAGATTTTTCAGATGCATGGTCCAGAGGGGGAAGCTGAATGTGTGCTGGGGACACCCACCAGACCTGAATCTTCTGGTTCCTCCATAGTTGCCAGCTCAACACCACCTGCTACTGTCACTGTCCACACAGTCTCCATTGACTGAGAAACTAAACTCTGGGCCCCTTACCTCCAAAAAGACCTTTCCCATCTGGTCATATATAGACCCTGGATTATTGCCCAAGTATCCAGCCTCAGTTTTCGTCTTATTGCCCTCTCAGGTCTTCTTTGTAGGACAGGAACTCTGCTCACCTGTGGGTCTTCTGGCTAGATCTGGGTCTTCTACCCCACAATCTCTGTCTACTAATAAATGTCTGATCATAGAGGGACAAAGCAAATCAAATCAAAGAGAACTATCATTTCTTTTTGGTCACTTCCTTGGCAGGACTCCTTTGAGCACTCTATAGAAGATCTCTTCCAGAATGACTCACTAGCCCAATACCATGCGTGTATGCGCATGTTTCCTTAATGACACTTGTTACAACTTCAAGTCATGATATTTACTGTCTGGAAATGTGGGTTCTGTCTGTCTCTCCATGGAAGCCATGATAGTGCCATCTTTTTAGCTATTTTATTATCAAAATCTTGGATAGTGTTATAAATATAGTGAACACTGAATAAATTCTCATTAAATGGAAAAAAAATAAAGCTATGACTGGCATTCTGAATATTTTCATGACATGATCTGTACTGCCCTTTTCAAAACTAGCAATTCATTTTTAACCTTACTGAGAGTCTCAGTATGAACCCAGTCCAACATGAACCCAAACATCTCATATGATACTCACCCTCTAATGCCAGCACCAGCCCAAGGTGCCTGCTCTAGAGTCTTACCACCTCTTCTCAAGTGAATGTGTGATTACAGCATTAGAAACCAATTTTAGGCGTTAGAGATTCTGTAATTGCCACAAGTCTATAACTCAATAGAGAATGTGCTAGGAAAGCACTCACATTCCTGTCCTGAATATATATGAGGGGCTATTTCAAGAAATAAGTACTACTTTTGAGTAAGCTGCCCTGTTCTTCCCCTAGTTAAATGTATGTGTTAAAGCTCTTTGAACAGCATGATTGCCCTGCCTCAGCCTCAATCCAGTCCTAACCAAGTCTGGTCCTATTACGACAGCTCTAGCCCTTTGGTATGCCAAGACTAGATTTATCGACAGCCCTTGTTCTGGCACCCAGAAGATCTGGGACAAACCAATGTTAATTTGCATGTCCACTAAGCCACAAACTTTCTCCCTGACATCCAGCCTGTGTATAAAATATGTATGACCAGATCTTCATTTTGATTCCTGATTTATATTCATGTGTTCTCAGTTGGAACTGAAGCATTCACGAAATCTTAGGTCATTTGGCTTGACGAACCATCCAGTTCTTGCCAGCATTCCTCTCTAAGAGCAAGACACACTATTCCCTACAGCTGCTAGCTCCAAACAAAAGCCACCACTCCACTACCACCTGCCAATCCTGGCATCGCCTGCTACTGCCCTCACCCAAGAAGAGCCCATGTCCATGTGTTAGCCCAGATCAGGTCAAAGATGTCAGGGGCTTTCAACTTCACAGTTCATATCGTAAGCTTTGGGTCTTCAGGAATGAGACCTAGAGCCAGAATGGAGCCCCAGTCTTGCTCCACCCACCCTCTGATTATAGGATCTCCCGAAGAGGGCCCCATCAGTTCTGTATAGTCTGAGGCCCTTGAATTCTGAAAGTACTCCTAAAAGGAAAAAGACACCCCAGGCATTATGAACATTCTCTTGCCAATTCCATATAGGCTTTTAGGGTCTCAGTAGAAGGGAACTACTATCAAGAAACACTTCATTGCAACCCTTGGCTAAATTCTTGCCTAATCAAGTTATGAAACCATAGTTCTCACTTGGGGGGGTCTTAGAGGAACCCACTGCTTGCTGAGTGCAGCTCACAGACCCTGAACATATCTCTACTGTCTCGTAAGTGTGACAGGGTTAAATCTTAGCCAGGCTTCATAGCCCCTTGGGGTTAGATCCAGCCCTTCTCTAAGTTTTGTCACTTACCAGCTATCATAACTACGGTGTACCTGTTACTAAGAACATCCTTACTTGCCCAGGATGGAGATTAGCCATGTATGGGAAATTCTGAGAACAAGTTCCTGACCTAAATTCTTACATTTGATGTTTGTCCCACTTATTTATACAAAGAAACTTTTGCAAATTGACCTCTAGATCTCAACTTTGAAAACCATGAGGTAAGACAGAGAGGTCACATGACCACAGCTCAGCACAGATATAAGAAAAGATGTGTGCTCAAATAACTCTGGGGAGAGAGGCCAGAAACCCCACTCATGAATCAGGTAGAAGAAAAATGTCATGAGAAACAAAGGAAGAGAACTTTTCCCATGAAAATGGTTAAATCCACACACAAAATTGTATCTACCATGTGATGGGCTCTAAGACATGTAAAACTCAAGCAAGGATCCCAGGTGAACCACCACTCAAATCAAATCCAGGGAATATAGTTTTTCCATGTGTGCCAAGGCTTATAGAAGCATGACAGTTTCTGTAGGGACAATCTTTTCTCTTTCTTGCCTTGACCTTAAGGATGTATACTCCTTTAAAAAATCGCTTAGCAATTATCTACAAACAATACTGAGACTCCAGAGACTAAAGTAATCTAGTGTCTTCCTACACAAAATGTGGTCTGAGTCACCTGAGAGCCTGAGACAAATGCAAGATCTCAGGTTCTCACCTAGACCTAGTAAATCAGAATCTAAATTTTTAACAAGGTGTTGGGTATACACACAATAAATTGATCAACAGTGATCTAGCAAATATGAGAGAACTACCCAGACCACCTCCAAACATAGATTTATGTTATATGGATTGAACTGAAAATCAATCTTGCTTTTCCCTACATGGCAAGCGTCTGTCTATCCTTTGGAATGCTACTCTTTTTTTTTTCTTATCTTTAATTTAATTTAATTTAATTTCTTTTCAGTGTTTGAAAAATCACTGTTCATACACCACACCCAGTGCTCCATGCAATATGTGCCCTCCATAATACCCACCACCAGGCTCACCCAACCCCCCCCCCACCACCTGCCTTCCAAAACCCTCAGTTTATTTTTCAGAGTCCATAGTCTCTCATGGTTTGTCTCCCCCTCCAATTTCCCCCAACTCACTTCTCTCTCCACCTCCCAATGTCCTCTGTGTTATTCCTTATGCTCCACAAGTAAGTGAAACCATATGATAATTCACTCTCTCTGCTTGACTTACTTCACTCAGCGTAATCTCTTCCAGTTCTGTCCATGTTGATACAAAAGTTGGGTATTCATCCTTTCTGATGGAGGCATAATATTCCATTGTATAAATGGGCCATATCTTCTTTATCCATTCATCTTTTGAAGGGCGTCTTAGTTCTTTCCTACTCTTGTAGCTGATTGTGTTCTATTCTTTATCCAGTGGTATTCATACCAAGAGGTATTCTTAAATCAGTAAATCATGTAAGTTCCTCTGTGGGTAAAATTGTAGGCACATAGGTCATAATAATAACAGGTTTCATTTTTTTGAATACTGTGCCAGAGAATATTCTGAGCACTATAAAATGTTAATTCATTTAACCCCTAAAAGCTGGACAGAGGTGGATGCTATTAAACTACTTCTATTTTCAGATGATGTTAACTATAAACTCATCAACTTTGAATCAACTAATAATATTGGGAAAGCACCACATTCACAAATTAATCTGGCTTGTATTTTCTTAAACCCCCAAATAAAGTACAGATTAGAAACTGGCCACCTGGGATACCTGAGTGGCTCAGTGGGTTAAGCCTCTGTCTTAGGCTCAGGTCATGGTCTCAGGGTCCTGGGATCAAGCCCCATATCAGGCTCTCTGCTCAGCAGGGAACCTGCTTCCCCCACTCTCTCTACCTGCTGCTCTGCCTACTTGTGATCTCTCTCTCTGTCAAATAAATATATAAAATCTTTGAAAAAAAAAAAGGAAACAAGCAAACAAACAAACTGGCCACCTATTAAACGCTTTGGTTTCTAAATTTCATGTTCCTCATGCAACATCAGACCTACAATTTCATTGAAATCTCATTTTCACATTCAACAAGAAGTTATTTCTTTATTTTATTTATTTATTTTTAAAGGTTTTATTTATTTATTTGAGAGAGAGATAGAGATATCAAAAGAGAGCATGAGCAAGGAAGAGAGGGAGAAGCAGGCTCCCCCCTAAGCAGGAGCCACCGTGGGGCTCAATTTCAGGTTTCCTGGAATTCCTGAGCTGAAGGCAGACACTTAACTGACTGAGCCACCCAGGTGCCCCAAAAAGCTATTTTTTTTTTGTTTGTTTGTTTTCTGTGGTAGTTCTTTTTATTATTTTTTAGCTATTGATAACATAGCATGGCAGCAAGATTACATCAGGAATGTAATAGAATACAACTGTTTCCACGGAGGCCTTAACCTCACTATCCCCTAGGCTATGTGGAGTGATCCCCCCTCCCCTGCACTGAAGCACGACTGTGAGGCCTCTACCGCCTGTCCCAGTAGATATAAAAATATTGCACTACATTAAAGGTAGATCTTACAAATGTCATTAGCAGCATTACTGAGCTTTTCATAATTGTGGTTCTACAGAGTTAAATACTTTGAAAACAGGAGATTTTTATGAAACCAAAATTTTGCGTTATTTCTGCAGCTCTTTCAAATGCATCGGTTTCAGCAGCATGCTTGGATGTCACTATAACTTCCGTGGTTTCATCCATCCACACGCCAGCCACTTACAGACACTGACCTTCCAGGTCATCACCGGTAAGTTATTTTTTGTTAAGGTAAAAGTTGGTGATTACATTGGGCAGATTGTTTCAAGCACGTTACAGAACTTTTTTTTAGCTTTCAGAGCTGTTGGTGTATACAGACTTCTGTAGCAGTGTTCTTTCAAAATGCAAGCATGCTTAACAACAAAAAAAGGGGATACACAGATCTATTTTTGTTATCAACTTGGCCATAAAGGTACTTTCTAATATTTCACTTAGTAACAGTAGAATAACTTTTCTACCTTCAAAAATGCTTTTGTCCCCCATTGAGTCATACCTTTTGTTTGAATCGCTTTTTACTCTTCAGAGAGCTTCTACAGTTCTGTTCTCCTCACAATAATCCTGTGAGGTAGTTACTGTTTATTCCTATTTTGGAGCTGGGGAGACTGAGGTGTGGGACCTCCTGTGGTTATAAAGTTCACTACTGGCCAGTGGAAGAGCTTGGCTTTAAACTCTTGTCTGGAGTCTCCCTGAGCCAGAACCCTATCACACCTTACGCTAACTCTGCCTCTTCCCACCAGCTAGCGAAACTGTCCCACCTAGCTTTAAATTCATGTTAATCTTTACTGTATGTCCATTATCACAGGAGATACCTACAAGAGGAAAATAGACATATAAAAGGCCAAAACTTTGATGATACACCAACAGAGGTCATGCTCACAGGGTTTCCTTCAGTCACATATCACTGGGGTCCACACAAAGGACCAAGTATCAAAATAGATCTTTCTTATCAGAGAACTGATCCCAATTCCTATGTATCTATACTGTTAATTTTTCTTTTTTCTTAAACAAAAGACTGAACTATAAATGGGTTCAGATGACCACCCTTCCTTCAACCTGCAGCATGTAGGATACTGTCCAGATCCTTGAAATATTTTCATTTCCATCACGGTTACAACAAGTTTGCTGCATGCCCAAATTGACAACAGCAATCACTGAGGGAACAGGTTTTTGAATCTTTGTGTTAGGAAGTTTGTCATCTCTATTTGCTTGAAATTTTTGTTAATTTAGGGTTTCAGGGATGGTTTTTTTGTTTTTGCCAAATGTAACGTAAAAGCAGATGCTGCGGCTTTAGTCAGTTACACTGATTTAGTAAAAAAAAATAATAATAATAATTTACACATATTGCTTGCTTTCTATCCTGTGAATTTTTTTCTAGTTTTTGTGTGGTTTTAGTGAGAATATAGTTATTAATTTGGAGATGTTGCATTGAAAAACCAAATGTAATAGGGAATAGAGAATGCATTTGGTCAAGAATTTTGTAGAGAAGATTACTAAAAAACCAGTAACCAGTAGGATTTTGAAATATAATCTTTTGAAATGTTGATGCTTTCTCCTTTCAAATGGAAGTTCTGAACATTTGATTTTTTTTTTTTTCCTCTTCAGTTCTCCCATAGGAAATAAAGCATGTCAAGGATAAAGTTTCAAGGGGCCAGTTCTTAAAATGACCCAGTGTTGATAACTGGGTTTGGCTGTTTTGTTTTAGGAACATTTTCATGCAGGAGGTTGCTGCAAAGCAAAAAGCTATTTTTTAAACAGTGGGTTTGATCTTCAAATCTTTAGCAGAAATAATTCTACCATCTCCTAGAATACCTCTACACTGTTGCTTCTCTGACACACAGTACTAATGCTACACACGGAACACAGCCCCACATATGAGCATGACTGAAGTTCTTTGAACATACTGGCACTAGAGGTACATTTGACTGTTTTGTTAACTCTTCTTCACAAGCTACAGTTACCCTTGGAGGGAACAAACAGTAAGCTGGTCCAATGCTGGAACAGCTGTCTCAGGTTCTGCAAAGCGTGGGATGACACCACAACATTTGGTCTCATCAGAGCCATATATGTACTGATGGGCTGTGGCATAGCAATGAGCATGGCGGGCTTCACCCTGAAGAACTGTGTCCATAGAACTTCTTGGTTAGCATTTCCAAAGGGTCTGTCTAGATTCTATATACAGCCATTATCTTGGAGAGGTTTTATGGGACTGGAATCTCTGACTCTTTCAACTGTCTTTGTTAAACGCTTTATTTCAGAAACTTAGAGGAAAAAAGGAAGAAGAATCATGTGAAACAAGGTGAACTGAACAATGGTAGATGGAATCCAGAAAAAAAGATAAAAGTTAAGAAAGTAGAAAGGAACTATATCTACTCAGCGATCTGAAGACCTGACTTCCATTATCTTCTGGTATTATTCCATACTGTTCTCCTTATTGAGACCATTATTTTTGTAGAAGAGTGTGTGTTCCTATTTCCTCACTCCCCTTCAAAACAAAAAATTTAAAATAAATGTTGCCACAATATTAAAGAAGAAGTCAGCCAAATACAGGACATACATCAGTCCAGAGATCTAATATAAATGATTCATAATACCAGGAGAAAAAATTCTCTACTTGAGTCAAGAATTACTTTGCCTTCAGCCTTATTATGTAAAATTATACAGAACCGGACAAATTAAGAATCCACTAGCACTTAGTCAAACTTAAAGAATTTGTACATCCCTCATCAATCTCATCAGACTTATAACACAATTTCATAAACACCAAAAGAAAATACAAACAAGTCCTATGTTGCTAAATTTTAGACACAACCGAAACAGGTATATACAACTAGTACATTGGCAAAATAAAAGGAGGGGTTTGGAATTTCAGTAAAATATCCAGCTGCAGCCTAGTATCAAGTAATTCACTATTTCTAACTCATCATTTACTATGGCATTATCCATTTGAAGTATTTTAACAAAATTTATGATCTCGGGGTCTCTTACACATTTCTAATGCATTTTGAAGTGTGAAAACTGGGGGGATTAGAGACCCTCAAGTTTCTTTAATCAGTTTTGCACATCTGCAATCTGCCATTCATGCCGCTGTTGACACAAACAGTGATACTCCTCTGTCAATAAAAACAGCCCTGATGCTAAGAAGCATTTTGGAATATTGATCCCTAGCAGTCTCATATAATCTAAAGCCACTGTTTATTATCCATTATCACCCATTGCTAGAAAAACATTTCCCACTATCAAATTTCAGACCATTATCTAACTGCTGAGACTGCTGTTGCTGTCATTATAAAGTCAAATGCTTTCAGTATGCTACCCCATAATTGTACTGCAGGGGGAAATTCCATGGAAATTCCACTTCAGTTTTAAAGAAGAGAGGATTGGGGAGAAGGATTTTCTTCTCTGAGGAAGCTGTCTTGCTGGAGTTCTTGGAACAGCCTGGCTTCAATGGACCCACTGCGCTTCCATCTGAACAAACTCTATTGATTCCAGATGCTGCCTAATTGGCCCGTGACTGAGTAACACCCCTCAATGTGCTGCATTTGTATCACCAAATAAGCAAGCAATCTTCGCCCTGCATACACCAGTGCTAACTAAGGCTGCCTGAAAGAAAATGCTCTTATATGAGTGTTCTTTCTATCCCCTGTTTTCTGGATGCCTGTGGCCTTTTGTACAGTCTCTGATTGAATTCCCTGACAACCAGAATCTTAACAGGCCTCTGGTGGGATGCCCTGCTCTACACTAGACAATGTAATAATAAGAGTGGTAGTGGTAATAAACACTTGCAGAAAAGTCCAATGCACGGTGTACAAAAACTTCAAAGAGATAAATAGTTGTTATATACATCTAGAAGGAAACTGGAAAATTACTTTTAATCCTATTTTCTTGATTAAAAAAAAAAAGATAAATTCTAACACCAACGACATACCAATAATCTTTCTCTTCCTCTATTTCTGGGGACAAATTTGCTTGAAATATTTAATTTTAGAAAGTCAAAGTTGTTGGTCCTTTGAGTTGAATTTCTCCTCCCCTGAAGAAAAAGAAAGAAAAAGAAATTCATTTCATAATTGATCTGGGATGTCTTTTTGCCATCCTTTTCTGTTTTCATGATGGATGACTAGGGGAATCGCCGCCATCTGCAATGCCAATGGTGAAGTGGAACCGAATCATTACCAGTTGGCTAATGAGGTTAAACTGCCTTCCTGATGATTCAGGACAAAAACTAAATAAGGCTAAAAAATAAAGTAAGCAAGATTTGATAGTTTGCCTTCCAGTAACCATTTCCAAGGGGTGTGTCAATTTTGCCAGAATTCCCTAAATCTTTCTTGAGTAAGGCATATAACTTATTTAAAAGGAAAAAAAATGTGCCTCTATATACTCTCTAAATGATACTCATGAAACCACGATACACTTTAAAAATTCTTAGTGATATAATTATAGCACTATCTAGAACATATAACAACAGGGACATATCACTTTATGGAAACCACATTTTAGGGACTCAAGAATCTCCTCTTTTTTTCTACCACCCCTAAGTACCCAGATGATGATTTGTTTAAAAAAAAAAAAAGTTGCTCTTTGAGTAAATAATTCTCTACAAGATTTCTAACCCTAAGCAAATCATTTGGATAGAGGCAAATCATTTTTTTACAAGTAAGTCTCCAGAAAAGTCTGGCAATTATTCTTCTTTTGTGTACACAGAGATTCTGGTTGCAAAATTAGACTGATGACTGAGAGCAGTTCAGTTCCAAGAAAACGGTCTTTTGATTTTTATAAAGCAATGCCAGTTAAAGATGTTAGGCTAGTAGACTTGGGAGCCAATGGCGTTGTTCATGTATTGAAGGGAGTACAGCTGCTCTGAGGAACAGAGCTTCACAGAGAGGAAGGTTCTAATTCCTAGGGGAAGTTGTGCCTAGAATTGAGAACGCTGAAAATACAAGGCACTGTTCTAGCTAGTCAAGTAGTTTTGAGGTCCAAGTTCCAAGCATTTTAGAACATCCTCATCAAAAGTGCCAAGAGGGCCTAATGCTATCTGTATTCCAACATTCTAGGCAGGTGAAATCAGACATGCGAGGCAGTCTTGATTTGTCTTTACTGTTTTATGTTGAAAACAGTTATTCTAAAGACTTACCTCAGTAAGTACATCTTATAAAATTAAATGAGGAACTCAGATAAATTTCAAAAAATAAATAAATAAAAAGCATTTTGATGACTCTTAGACGAAAGAGTTCTGGGAACAGAGAGGAAGAGCGAAACTCTCATCTCCAAGAATTTCAGTTACTGTGTAGATTCCAGGAATAATATCAAAGCCTTACCCTAACCCTTTTATCTCTTGGGGCCTCAGTTTCCTCACCTATAGAAATAAATATGGAATTAAATAATAAGGTCCATCCCACATCCCTTATACCATAATTCAGATAATAGTCCTTTTTGTCTGAAATAATTTTCTTCTACTAAGTTATATTTGAATTTACTGATTCAGCCTCCTCTCTTGTCCACAGCCATTCTTGGATATTCTTTAGGTACTTAGAAGAACCTTCATTTCAATTCAAAGGGACAACTTCAAATACAGAGTATCCCAACCCAGAGAGTTCAGGTATTTTATCAGTGGTAACATTTGAATTTGAACTAGAGTTGTTTACCCTTTCAGATAAGAAAATGAGCCCCTGTCTGCATGCTTACTGCAGCAAAAGATAGGGCTCATTAGTGAAAAAAACAGAGATCAAGAACTCAGTTTTGTTAATCAAACACCTGTGTCTGCTGGATGCTCTATGCAGCCCTGAAGCATGGTGGTTCGTGACTGTTAAAACCGAGGGAAAAAAGAAGGGCATTGTCAAAGTCATGAGGGAGGCATCCCACCAAGGTCCACAACCAGTGACTCTGCAGAATTTAGGAAATACAAACAAACTTGTTCCTATATAGAGATTTTCCAACAAATAAGATTTACTTAATCATCTCTCTCTAACCTTCAGAACTATTCAACAAATATGAAAAGTATGCAAATTAAAACTGAGAATGTAATTAACCAGGAGATTTAATGGAAAGTAGGCAAGTCTTCATAATAAACCAAGATAAAACACAAGCATTTCATCAAGAGAAAATTTAATATTTATTTTATGAAAGTCTTAATATCACTCTTGTTAAAAGAAAGATTATAAAGAAAGCAAAGAAAGTCAACAAATTTTGAGAGAATGTATTACATCTCTAAATAATTTTTTAAGTTCACAGCTTGTAAAGAAAGTCTGTAACTATATACATTGTATTCTATTTCACTATATCTATTTATTCTGTTCATTAAATAAAAATGGCCACTTTCATTTTTCACCTGAAAGCACCATTTTAAAAAGTTTTTGTTAACTATGGGAACTTTGAAATGAAGTAGGTAGGCATCTAGAGAAGGTGTAATGATTGGAAAGAAATTAATGAAGGGATCCAGTTACTTCAAAAATTTTCAGTTCAGTCCATAGGAATACATGATGCCATACTGGTTGAGGTATGGTTCGTGATTTTAGCTCAGGTGATGATCTCAGAGTGGTGGGATTAAGCCCTAGGTCAGGTGATGGGCTCAGTGGGGAGTCTACTTGAGATTCTCTCTCTCCCTCTCCCTTTGCTCCTCCCCTACAATGCTCACTCTCTCTCTTCCTCTCTCTCTAAAATAAATAAATAAATCTTTAAAACATAAAGAATTAACTAGGAATTTATGACCTATTCTCTGAGTTCCACTTAAGTTTCAAAACAATAATATGCAAAATTAAACCTACTCTCTAAAATGTATCTTTTTTGTTTTGTTTGCTTCTCATAGTTACATCCAAGGTGGCTTCAATCATTTACACTACAGTGATATGTCAACACATTTCCAGACTATTGTCATAGGGTTATCTTTGAGAAAATGATAGGTGTGATATGTTGCCCTCCCCATATTCTGAAAGCTGGAATTGTTTCTCTGATGTCTCTGTGTGGCATATTACACATAACAGTTCCCATTGTTATTTAAACCTTGACTGCAAGAGACAGGACTGTGGAAAAGATGAACTATAATTTCACATTTGGAGAAGCTAATTTTAATGTCTTTTAGATGTGTGATTTATCACACTTTTTTTGGCAGGTCCAATAAAACTTAAGCCAAAAAGATAAAACATCAAACTTCCATATTATGAAAAAGAACAATAATAGCAAATGATGTTTGAGAATTCAAGTTTCAGTAATAACCAAAGGAAAATGACTGTGTCTTGAAAAACAAAACATGAGAGCATCTTCATGAAGTAGATAGTCTACCAAGTGTGACTGAATTAGACTAAGCTGTGATCTGATTAGACATACACATGTACACACAAAATATCTCCTATAAATATTACAATTTGAGATATATTCTTGTCAGTTGGGGTTGCTTAATCAGAATTAAAATTTCATAAAAGCTATAGCTCCACAGAACAAAATTACTACACTCCTAATATTGCAAACATAATTAACTTTGAATTATGTGAATTAACAGAGCCTAACAAATTATCATTCAGCTCTGAAATTAAATTCTTCCGTACCATTAGATTTGTTTGTTAAGCTCAAGTAGGCAAAAGTTGTATTTAATAAAGTAATAACGGTTCTTTGCTAAGAGTGCCTTTGAGAAACATAGATTTATTTAAAATAAAGCAAGGAATTTCTATTATTAGTTAATTTGTGACCATCATAATGTCCATGTAATAAAATTAAGGAAAAAGTTTGATGCACTTACAGAGTACTAATGTTTATTACAGGAAACCTTTTTCCAATCATCTCTCTAATTAGTATTTTACATGGTTATTCTGTGGTTGCATACACATAATGTAAATAAATTTAATATTGTTTTAGATTCTATTAAAGTTATACTAGCACCTTCATTTTATTTTATTTTATTTTTTTAATATTTTATTTATTTATTTGACAGGAAGGGAGATCACAAGGAGGCAAAGAGGCAGGCAGAGAGAGAGGAAGGGAAACAGGCTCCCTGCTGAGCAGAGAGCCCGATGCGGGGGCTCGATCCCAGGACTCTGAGATCATGACCTGAGCCGAAGGCAGAGGCTTAACCCCCTGAGCCCCCCAGGTGTCCCAGCACCTTCATTTTAAAAAAAATTTAAAGTCAGTGTCATTTAAACTTTATCTTACGTTACCCATCTCAGTCAGATTATCCACCCTTTCTCAAAATACATTTAAAGTGAACAAAAAAAATTAAGAAACACAACGTTTAAATACTTTCATGTGACCACAGGAATTGGAATTCAAAATATATACTTCATATATAACAGAGTGTAGCCACATAAATTCTAGTGTGTCAGAGGACTGAAATTTTAATACATCAGGAGCAGACATGAGGGCATGTTTTCACTTCCTTGTGTAAAGAAAGGAACTTTGTCCATTGTTTGATTAAAGTCCACAAGGTATCATCTGAACACTAAAGATCCAAGCAATGATAAAGGCAAGAAGTTAGAGATGCCTGCGGAAGAGCTGTAAAGGAGGAAAGACAAATGATTTCAAATCAAAGCACAATAAAATTCTAGAAGAATCAGTTGACTTGCATGCCAACATAATGCATGTGTTTCCTCATTCAAAAATGACTCCAAGATAATTTTTCAAGATCGAGGGACCCTGGTAAGCTCAGCCAACTTAAGCTTTTATAGCATTTGAGTGTGGTTTGAGATGAGTTTGCCATGAGGGGAAATAGAAAATTCCTTAAAATGGCAAGTGTTTGGAGCTCGAATTTAATGTTGAGAGTCATGTTGCAATGTTGCTTTATACTAAGGCTTTCTGTATATTCCAATCATAAAATTCAACTGGAGACACAACGAGGAGATGCTCATCGGGAATTCTATTCTGCAGGGAAGAGTGTTGCTACTATAAGGCACCTGCTGGTATTCTGCAAATCATTTCACCTACCCCATCTGTAGTAGGGCTTGGGATATAGAAAGTATTTTTCCAGTCAGTGACAGGTTTGTTCTTGTTCCTAATTCTATCTGTAATTCCTTGCTGGACCCTACTTATGACAAGTGGCTCAAACACTCCAGCTGAATTTTCAGCATTAGATGTTAGTGGCCATGGTGAAGGAAAGCATGTGTATGTGTGTGTCTGTGTGTGTCTGAGAGAGAGAGGGGGAGAGAGAGAGAAGAGGACAAGGAGGAAGAGAAGATGAGGAAAAACATATGGAAGGAAGGAAGGAAATAGGAAAGAAGAATGAATAAAAAGTGGGCAAGCAGGCAGAGAGAGAGAGATCCAGCTACTGGTTCCCTGGAGAGATAGAACATGTTTTAAAATAATCAGTACAGGGGCGCCTGGGTGGCTCAGTGGGTTAAGCCGCTGCCTTCGGCTCAGGTCATGATCTCAGGGTCCTGGGATCGAGTCCCGCATCGGGCTCTCTGCTCAGCAGCGAGCCTGCTTCCCTCTCTCTCTCTCTGCCTGCCTCTCTGTCTACTTGTGATCTCTCTCTGTCAAATAAATAAATTAAATCTTTAAAAAAAAAAAATAATCAGTACAACTGGGTGTTGTGCAAAAACAATGAATACTGTTATGTTGAAAAAAAAATAAATAAATTTATAAAATAATCAGTACAGACCATCTAACTCAAAGTCTGTTTTCAGTAGAAAAATCTTTTCTACAATTTTAATTAAGAAGATGTACCTATTATTTCAAATTTGAATAAAATGAGTCTGTGGTATTAGAATTATTAAAAGTCAATGTTGTTTACTCCAATATTTAGTGAACAAGTTTCCCTATAATAACTAGAGCTGTACCATTTCTGGAGCAGCCTCCTAACTGGCTTCTGCATCTCCATCCTTTGCAATTCATTCTCCATATTGTGGAAGGAGTGGTCTTTCCCTGCTTTCAATACTTAATGACTCCCTTTTTTCCATGATAAATGCTACCTAATGTCAGAGGCAATGCATCCTACAGTAATTACGTAGTTACCTGACCAAAGGCTTCCTAGATAGCCACTATTTTGTCCACATTTGACTCTTACTGTCTAGTAGCATCTGACAAACCATAGTAGCTCAATAGATATATAACTGGTGAATCAATAAATGAATATAAGTTTTGTATGCGAGATTTGTATGAGAAGAATACCTCCAGACACATAAAATCATGTATTTATAACATTAAGAATATGTTAGGAATATGCAAAGACAAAACAATATTTTAAAAATTGCTCTAGGTGTGTAAGACTGTGTTATGCATAGTGGTGATTAGGGAGGTCAGATGATACCATGTCCCTTATTTTATTTGACCCTCAAAGTCAAGCCATGGTTTAAAATAATCAAGGTAAACAAAACAACATAAAAGTAAACATTTTAAAGGACTGACCATAGAGCTCCAATTTTGTAGTACCTGATTTTAGACATAGCATTAGTTTTGAATATCTTTTTATTCCATTAGTTTACTATTCTCACTTGCTATTGTGTTTTGAGTATTTATACACAGAGTATTTATTTATAGATTATTAATATTTAGTATCATTTTCTTAGTGGGTGCAAATATGTATATGTGTATATATGCATGGAGAAAGTAGACTGTGGGTAGGATTATGAGCTCTGACAAAAGGCTTCTCTATGCTTTAGTTACCTCTTCTGCTAAATAAGGGCAATAACAGTACCTACTTCTATATGTCTATATGAAGCTTAAATAAGTTTACTAATAGAGTAATAAGAATAAACCCTGGCACATAGTACAAACGTCAATTATTAGCTTTCATAATTATTACACATACATGATAAGTCATTAATTTGTACCTTATCATTTTATCTGGAAACTAGTATCTATCTATACATAGAGGTCACTCTCAAAATTTTATACTAAGCTTATTGGAAGGCAATTGATAAAAACATTTTTTTAATTTAAATTGTATACATGTCATTTTTTTCTAACTATGTAACAATTCTTGTAAGTTCTTGTCTTCTTTCTTCAAATATTATTTTCATTAATTGATAGGGAAACTTAAGTTGTAATACCCAAGGAAATTTTCTCTAGAATCAACTTACATTTAACAAATTCTACACTCACGTGTAAAATACTTCTTGAATATTTTCCCTTTTCCCTTACATTGATATAACATTTTAATTACTTAGTTCTAAGAGCAAATGACTATTATTAAAACCAAATTTTATAGGCTATTAGTTTCTAGCACAAATCATTGCCTCTAGGTGTTACAGAATCAAAATCAAAACAGGTAAATAATTTAGAGGTAATTTATGTAGCAAGAGGGCTAACAGAATTGTAACAAGCAGATCAGCTGATTCTTCCCTTCCCTTCCTCCCACCACCCCTCTCTCCCTCCTTCTCTCTCTCCCTCCTTTCCTCTCCCTCTTTCTCCCCCAAAGATATACAAATGTATAAATGACATAATACTATACTTATACAATTAAAAAATATTGGAACTTCATTTCTCTTCTCACGAAAAATTGTGCCTAAAAACTCTATAATGTGTAAACATGTCATTGCCACTATATTCTTATCAGTCAGGAGAATTCTGTACATACAAACAGCTGGAGGGAGGGTATGGAGGTAGAAGTTTGTCATTTCATCTAATTTTCTACTCAGCTGTATTCTAACACCCCAACTCATTTAATCATTTTAAAGGAATTTTTTCAATGGAAAGCTTATTTTGGGTATACATATGACTTTGTTAATACCTTGTATTAAAAAAAATAATAAACAATAATAAATACTACCTTTGGTTTTCAAACACCAACATAAAAGTGATTGTAAAATCCAAAATTATGGAGTTGGAAAGCACCTTATAGATTGCCCTCAGATTTTACAGCTGAGAGAAATGAGATGCGGTGGGATTCACCATCATGCCTAAAACAACCCATAGATTTGTACCATTCCTGGAACAAGAACCTCTGTCTTCTAATGCCAAGTTCCATGGGCTTTCTGTCTCTCAATTCAAAACAAATTATTGTGGGTTATTGTTTTTAAGAAAAAACATTTGTGTCTTTTACACAAGATCACCCATACTTTAGAGCACAGTGAATGTGGTTTGACTCTATGCCCAACAAATAGAAGTAAAGGAACATAGGGTTGTAGCAATACACCAAATTTCTCACATTGCTCATGTTTCTGACAAGGTTGTATCCAAACATTACTAGAAAAAGAATAATTGAATGTGCTTAACTTGCCCTTCATAGAAGAAAATCTCCATTATCCTATTCTACCATTTGAAAACTGAAGAATTCAGTTACAGGTCTCAATTCTCTTTTTTCTCATCCTGGTGTCTAAGGGTCTCCTTGGTATTATTTTGCTCTCAGTGGGAAAATGAAGACCAGACGAAACATTTTCAGTCCAAGAGTGTTCTCCACACACAAGTTCATCCAACAGTTTGCTACACCATGGCATTCTTGAGAGCAAGATTAGCTCTTATGTAGTGCCACTTACCATAATATGCCCGGCACCTGGTATGTGCCAGATACATTTTAGAATAAATAAACTATTGACTCAATCAGTCATTGATCCTCAGGGCTATTTTCTTCATGCTGAAAATTTACTTTAACTCTTTTCTACCTATTTTTGTGTGTACAGGGGTGATTTACTCTTAATTTTCCCCCCAACTTTTCTGGTAATAAGTACAAGATGATGCATAAAGCTCTAAGCACAAACACTAGTGTTTAATGGAAAGATAATTTCAAGATTACTTTACAATTTCAAATTGTAATAAATTTTTTTGGAGTCATTAATTCCATGTTTCCTTAAAGAAAATAGCACTTTACTGCTGACTCAGGATCAGCCTGATATCCATTCTCACAACCCCCGCCCCTGGGGGTCTATTTCATCTGTATTAGCACTTAGGCAGTCACCATTATAATAGAATCCCAAGATACAGAGACAATTATCTTTCTAAATTAGCTTGTTCCTAATTAGTGAAAAAGAAATACCTAGCCCAGAAGTGTTTATTTTCCTTGCATCTCAACATACATGAATTCTATTGTTTTAGCTTTCAGACCAACATTATGAGCATGATTTCCTTTCTCCTTTCAGTACCACTATCTGTAGGTATTAAGACATATTAAAGAATCAAAACCAAGAAAAGCTGTGTAGAGGTGAGCAAATAATAGAAATCAGTGTCACACCAGAGGGCAACAGTAAGCTGGACAGTCTGATGAAAGACCCACCTCAATGCTTATGAGGTCAGGGTATGGCAGGAAGAAAGCCAGGTGGACAGATGAGAAGCTGATAGATACAGAAACAAAAGGTCAGATAGGTGACTAGAACTGGAAATTAATCTAAACAACAACAACAAAAACTATTAACGAAGAGATTTTCAACTTTGGGGAAAATAGGACAAGAGCAAAAAGAATTATCTTATGCAAGAACCCTTGTTGGATCAACTGTTGACTTAACTGTTCTGGTTGCCTCAAACTACCTCCATTCCTCTCTCATCCTGAATGAGATGAACCCAGGAGCTGCAGAAATGGCCACTGAAAAAGTCAGCTGGGGAGAGACTGTAGAAGCAGGGCATGCCCATGGACTGCAGATAATTTCTGTAAGATCTGCTGTTCCCAGTTTGGAAAAGCCAAATTGGGTTCATGTTGGAACTTGAATATTACAGTAACAATTCAACCTCAGTAATATTAGTTTACTTATTGATTGAAGCCATGCATTAACATTTAGAAGGACCTTCATACTAACCTTTAAATATCATGGTCTTATCCAAGGGATTTTTCTGTACTGTCTTCTTCTGCCAGAGACCCACTTTGGTTTGGAAGTCAAAGCAGAAAAGGGGCAGAGAGCCAGGCAAACTACAGGAGAAATGCTGGAGAACTTCCGATAGTTCTCAGCAAATTTGGCTTTCCTTTCCACATTGCTTCTTCTAGCATGATCTTCTAGGAAATCTGATATCACTGTCTCATTAATTTGTGAAATATTTGTTGAATACCTACTGTGAGACAGTGGTCCACTATAGAACATAACTGTCATACAGGGATAGAGAGTGGGAGGTGAAGGACTCAGAGAATGTCCCCATTTAGTCTCTCTGATTTCAGCCATATTGACCTGAGATTTCCCATCCTACTTCTGGCTTGAAATTTTATTTCTCTTAAATCAAATTACATGTATTACTCATATATTTGTGGAACACTTCTTTGCGACTCCTTAGGATATGCCAGATGGTAAAAAAGCAAAGTTAAGAAAGATATTCCTGGTTTTAGAAATTCCATGATTTATAAATCCATGATAGGTAGAAACAACTTGAGTATTTTCTCCTCTTACTATAAATTATTTGCAAATACATGCCTTACCTATTTTATCAGAAATCAGGAGAAATTTTGATTCTGGAGTTAGAAAAACATTAACCTCTCATTTGAAGAAAATAATAAAAAGGGAATTGAGAATTAAAAGCCAAAAAGCATAAAATAAGGAGCAGAGAAGAGGTTTTATGTGTGTGTATGTGTGTATATATGTATATGTATGTATGTGTATATATATTATATGTTATATATATTATACATAATATCTTTTATATATTATACATAATATCTTATATTATATATATTATACATAATATCTTTTTTCCTCCTAAAGAAACATTATGGCAGTTGAGGAAAAGTCAAATTACATTTATAAATTACAAATACAGCTACATTTCTTAAACACTTATGTGAAGAAGAGTTGCTGAGTAGGCCGTGCAGATTAACTTGATGATCACAAGATGGAAGTGGATTTAAAGAAATCTTTGTCAGATGTAGAAGAAATGACCAGAAAACAATAATAGCATTTATTCAGCACTTTATATATTCTGGATATTGTGCTAGAGACATCAATATATATTAGCACAGTACTCTTAATAACAAGTGCATTAGACAGACCCTCCCAAAGTGGTTACCAAAGGATTTTCATAGATGTCTTGCATCCCCCCCAAAACCAAATTAATCAGTTTCCAAAGAAATTAATGAAATACCAAACTAAAACAAAAGTCAAAGTAGTTTGTTATACTACAGGCATTCTTGTGGTCTTTAGCACAGTAGAGTAGAAATTCCAAGATGGAGAATATGTTATAGAGCAATCCACATACTATTTTTAGGCAATGGAACCCATTTTTTTATAGAGTATATTGAAGTGTTAGTGTGTTAGTGCCCTGAGAAATGTGCTTTGGGAAATACTGTAATCAGGCACTAAGCACTGGGAAGAAATAACTTGAGGCAGAAAACAACTGTTAATATTAATTTATTAAAATAAAATTATAAGTTCATAAAATAAAATTACAAGTTCAGATTTAGGGGAGCTTAAGAGAAGGAAATTTCTAAAAGTTTCTACTTTGCATGGGAATGGGCATTATTAACATTTCATTGTCATCGCTGGTATGTTGGGTTTTTATGTCTATTGCATTATTATGGTGAACTTCAGGTGACCTCATATCATGGAACTTTGATCATTTTAATATTAGGTCTCGGCTTCCTCAATCACAAATTCTTCTATCATGGGAAATTTCAAGAATTTCATTTCTAAATGGTAAAAGAATCATTGCAATTGCAAGAGTTATAAACAAAGTGACAGGGACATTCTGAGGAGAAAGAGCTGATCCTTCCTACAGGAGGTTAGAGGGAGTGATTTTTATAAAAAAATGACAAATGAGATGTTGTATAACTTCCACAGAAGTTCCTATGGTTTACTCAGAGATTTGGTCCACGAAAATATTTGAAAAAAAAAAAAAAAGAAAGAAAGAAATAATTATAAAAAGGGTCTTGTCAGGCTGTTTGCTAGAAAGTTTCTGGTTCATATTTATACCCATCTTATAAACACTGTGGATGATCATGATACATACATTTAGTTATTCTTGTGACTTCACCTTATCTCTGATGTAGAACGATTGTGTAGGCTAACTTCATTTTATAGCCTATTTAAACTACCCCTGGCCCAGTTCCAAATTTTATCTGAAGTAGCATTCTTTTTTTTTTTTTTTTTTAATATTTATTTGACAGAGAGAAATCACAGCTAGACAGAGAGGCAGGCAGAGAGAGAGGAGGAAGCAGGCTCTCTGCCAAGCAGAGAGCCCGATCCGGGGCTCGATTCCAGGACCCTGGGATCACGACCTGAGCCGAAGGCAGAGGCTTTAACCCACTAAGCCACCCAGGCGCCCCTGAAGTAGTGTTCTTTAATGCTATAATACTTGGGTTCATGGGCAAAAGGGAAAGTCATTCTAACATCTAGCCCCACCCTCCAAGCCTGACATTGGGTTAGAAGACTTGTGAGTATGAACACAACTTTCCCACAAAATGAAAGCAGCTTGCAAAAAATTCCATTTAGATTGTTTCTACTGGCTCATGGCTGAGCAACATGAGTCTCTACCCAATCAGTCCTAGAAAAGGTGAGTGCATTGGGTCTCAGACAACTATAATGATAAGCTGGATATAGCACTGATTCTATCAATTCCAGATAAAATCTCCACTTCTCCTCCCTCAACACCTATCCCTTAGACTTACCAGTCAGAGGAGAAACTAAGTCCATCTCTGGTTACACTTACCCCAAAGTCATTCAGAAGTGAGCAGCAGAGAACAGAGACCATGGTCTCTCACTGGCTTCTTCATTCTTAACACATTAAGAGGCTGAGTCCTCCTTTAGCTTACCCGGGAGACAAGTTAAATACCTCAGAAATTTTTCTGGCTGGGCCTTCTTTTTTTTTTTTAAGATTTTATTTATTTATTTAACAGACAGAGATCACAAGTTGGCAGAGAGGCAGGCGCGGGTGGGGGGACACACGGTGAAGCAGGCTCCCTGCAGAGCAGAGAGACCAAAGTGGGGCTCGATCCCAGGACCGGAGCCAAAGGCAGAGACTTAACCCACTGTGCCACCCAGGTGCCCCTGGTTGGGCCTTCTTGATAAGTATATATTTATCTTTTGACTAAAGATTGAAATAAACATATTGAAAAGCAAAACTCTGTTTCACTTGCGGTTGTTGTTGTTGTTGTTGTTTTATAAGGGAGTATAGATAAACCATACAGTTCCCACTCACAAGCTAAAACATTTCACCATTTACAACCCAATTATCAAACTTACATAAGCTTGGTATTATGCTTTGTTCCTTTTCTTGTTTTTCTTCTTTTTTCCTACTTCGTTACAGTTTGTAGGCAATTGTAAACCTCCAAGGTAATTTCTGGAGCAAGATATGCTATAAACAAACAGAAATAAGAGGAAAAGAGAGAGAAACTATCAGTAAAAAGAAGGCTACACAAATGAAGTGGCCTAAAGCAGAAAATGAAAGTTGAAATGCTAATCAAAAAATTAACAACATAAAAAGATATTAAGTAGAAAATCACTTGCACCATTGGTAAAAGTGGGTATTTCCAGTCTTTCATTATTTCTGAACAGATATGTGTTACTAAAACCAGGAGGTATATATACATAAAGAAGAGAGGTCACCAGGTTACACCAGAAGTTAAGCTTAACTAAAGTCTTAGCTGGGAAAAAAAATAGAATAAAATTGTATAAGATGGATCAGAAGAGCAATATTTTGGAAAAGAGGACTACAGGAAGATCCAACTTTCTCTCCTAAAACTGCTATCCAATGGCTCATGCCAATGCTACACCCGTATTTAACAAAAGGTCTACATAATTACAAAAGTTTTAGAATACAGTGAAATGCCTGTCCCGAGTCCTATTTGCTTTTCCCAATTGATTGAGCTGTGTATTTCTTGTTTCTTTTGAAATTTTCCAGTGCTCTGCCCTCAGCAGGCCAGAGGGAACCCAGTGCCAACTGCCAGGGAAGCTAACACAGTAATGGGGCATCAGACCAATAATATGGTTTCTGCTTCTGTCAGAATGTAGGAAAACAAAGTCTTTGAATTCTACCTTAGGGAAAAAAAGGTAATCAAGTTTATTACTAGAGTGTAAGAACAACTAAACTGTGTATAAAAGTATCTTATTAATCCAATGAATATCATTTTAAAATAATTTATATTTTAGCATATGTGTGTCAACTACTAAGGAATGTGATGATTTCTAGTTTTTAACAATTAGTATTTTGCTAAAATATGTTTTCTTTAGGATGCCTGGGTGGCTCAGTTGGTTGGGTGACTGACTTCGGCTCAGGTCATGATCTTGGGGCCCTGAGATCAAGTCCCACCTTGGGCTCCCTGCTCAGCTGGAAGCCTGCTTCTCCCTCTTCCACTCTCCCTGCTTGTGCTCTCTCTCTGTCAAGTAAATAAATAAAATCTTTAAAAAAAGTTTTCTTTGTTATTTTAGTGGCTTTTTGTGTCTCTGCATGTTTTGAAAATACAAAAATATGTAACTATGAGTATTCATGTAGATAAAACTCACAAGAGAAATAACTTCTGACCTAAATGCTCCCTTATGTTTGACTAAAGAGTAATATACGATTTGATGGATCTCTCATATTATGGTCTATGGATGAACATATGTAAATATAATATTATAATCTATGACAATAGCGTGACCTTACAGAAATCCTAGCTTAAATACTTGGCTTACGGGGTACCTGGGTGGCTCAGTGGGTTGAAGCCTCTGCCTTCAGCTCAGGTCATGATCCCAGAGTCCTGGGATCGAGTACCACATCGGGCTCTCTGCTCGGCAGGGAGCCTGCTTCCCTTCCTCTCTCTCTGCCTGCCTCTCTGCCTATTTGTGATCTCTGTCTGTCAAGTAAATAAATAAAATCTTAAAAATAAATAAAAAATAAATAAATAAATAAATAAATAAATACTTGGCTTAAAATGTAAAATGAAAAAATAGGATCAAAATGATCTTTCAAGAAAGAAGAAAATGTTTAATTATTATAAAAGCATTTATCATGACAGTATACCTGACCTTTATAAGAAAAACATTGTATCATCATTTTTATTTATTTTTTTTTATTTATTATGACTTCAGGTAGTGCAGTATTATGGTGCCTTTCAATGGACATGTTCTTTTCAGAGGTAAAAGTACTATAGATGGCATCAGGTACAGCAAACGTGTAGAGCCTTTGCAATGGATGTGAAGAAATATGGCTGCAGGAGAGAAATACCATATTGGTGAAATCCTCTTCTCTCCCCCACTAGAAGTGTCTTGGCAATTCTTCTCTTCCTCTGGATATTCCCACGTGGCTTCAGGCTGACTAAGCAACTGTCACTTGCTTAAACTCATCAATCACAGGATAAAGTGTTGTATATATAGTTTAAGATGAAGAACCCTGGTTCTACTGTTTCATTTGCTGCAAATTAAGCAACCCTTGAAGAAAAGTTCTCAAAAAGCCTCCTCCTAGGTCTTCAGAAATCACACCCGTGTTTGACATCTCTCATCTCTCACCCTGGGGGTCAGGATACCTAGGTATCATGTATTACGGTGTCCTTGACACTTTCTAAATTACTTCACAGAAAGTCCAATCCTCATTATACTAATGGCTTCAGAGACTAAAACTAAGTTGATAATGCTTATCCAATGAATATTAAATCAAGACAAACCTGAAGCAAAAACTCTGCAACCATATCACAGTACCAATCTGAGCTCAAATTGAGACATTAAGTGGTTGATGAATCTCAGAGTGGGAGAAAACTCATCAACATAAATTTGCCATACAGTAATGAGTTGCAGAAGTGTTTGGGAACAAAAAGAATTTTATCTGTCCACGTATATAGTCTGTAAGTAGCATGTCTCCTCCCATCTATATATCACTATCAAGAGTATTAGGAAAAGTTCAGAAAATCCCAGCCGTCATCAATTCTCATCTGTGTTTAATTACCTGAAAAATCCAGACAAGTTTGAATCATCCGAGGCTATGGTGTTTTCCATAACCAACTGTTTCTAATAAACATACATGAACAGAAGCAGTTCTGCTTTCTTAACCCTCAGCATTTTGAAATTTCTGTAGAGAGAAAAGCAATACC
This sequence comes from Meles meles, assembly GCF_922984935.1. NCBI lineage: Eukaryota > Metazoa > Chordata > Mammalia > Carnivora > Mustelidae > Meles > Meles meles. Next base: position 18,708,565 of record NC_060070.1, read on the forward strand.
AGAGAGAGCACAGAATATATCCCCTGGAATGTTACGAGGCAGTACACTCATTAAGTACTTCTTATGACACTTTAAATATTTCACTCATGAATGCCATATAAAATTACAGTCTTTCTAATGCTGCAATAGGGATGGCTTTAATTATTGTATGTCCATTCTAATTTCTCTCCATGATTTTTACCCTTGATTCTTGCCCAAAATACAACAAGGGCTTATTTTCAATAAATTCAGACTGGTGTCATCATTTCTAGGATAACCATTCTTACGGTCGTTTATGGTTTTGAAATGATCCTTTGTGATAGTTAAATATCATTTGTCACTTCTCCCACATTAAAAAAATCATCTGATGATGACATAATTGAACAACAGTTGGAAAATCATTAACTGTAAACAGCTACTGATGAGCTCTTTAAAAATCTACATGACATAAATTATTCGTAATCTATAACTATGCGAAGAATAAAAACCTGATGTGAAGGTAATTCCTGCCTACGTTAACCCTAAAGGGGAAGTATACGGTAAAACCACACAAACCTCGAATGATATGAGGAAAGCTGGCTTGAATTATGCAACGCCTTACAAGAAATCACCATTAGAACCTCGAGACAAAAAATAAGTAAGTAAATATGTTTAATTTGAGAACTTATCTTTCTCATCTAAAGTGTCATAAGAATAAAAGGGCTGTTTTTAGACTTGTCACTTGGATTTTCTAAAAACACACTGATGCTGACTTTAAACAAATCTTTTGTTCTAGCCACATAATGGCAGACACTATCTTCCCCAGCTTCATGGTGTTGTGAATACTAAGGACAGGATCTGTACAACTTCACTTACATTTTTGGCCCTTCAGATTCTTTTAGACCAGTTAAAGACATTGCTCAATAAACAAATAATTGTAATATAATGAGATAATGTTATATTAGACAAATATACAAAACTGCAAAAGCACAGATAAGAAAGAAATCATGGTGTAGTCTATTACTCTCATTATTTTGTTTTAATCAGCTTAAATATATGGTAAGTAATGAGGAAAACTGGCAATTTAAGTCAATATCAGCACTGAAGTGCCATTTTCAAATACTGACCATGAATAACCTTTAAAGGAACTGCCATCCTACAATCTTTAAAAAGTTCAGGTAGGGGCACCTGGGTGGCTCAGTGGATTGAGCCGCTGCCTTCGGCTCAGGTCGTGATCTCAGGGTCCTGGGATCGAGCCCCGCATCGGGCTCTCTGCTCTGCATGGAGCCTGCTTCCTCCTCTCTCTCTGCCTGCCTCTCTCTGCCTACTTGTGATCTCTCTCTCTGTCAAATAAATAAATAAAATCTTTAAAAAAAAAAAAAAATAAAAATAAAAAAAAAAATAAAAAGTTCAGGTAATACGACTTTTTGAGACTGGGAAACAGAGAACAAAACAATGTGACAGGGAAATAAGTCAAAGAGGCCGTTCCCTAAGGGTCTTAACTAAGTAGTTTTCTCCAATTAAGTTGGTGCTTGAACCTAAATATTTGTAATACTAAGAATTTTTTTTGTTATACACTTATAATATATATATATAACTGACTGGTACATGTTGAAACACTGGCTAGTAAAAAAATGTTCTGAATAATAATTTGGTTTTTAATATGCATATTTTATGTCAATTATGACTTGCCTGAAAAGTGAGAATATATCACTTTTCTTGTTGTTGGATGTCAATCATTCCCAGAAGTCTTAAAATTAAATTTTATTTTGTTTGTAAGCACAAAGTGTAACAATCAGCTTTCAACTTCCTTCACAAGCCACGTGCCATGCTAAGCCATGATTCTCCTCTTGCTCTGGATGTATGTTCTCTCCATGTGTACTTTGTGAATATTTTAATCAAATTACATGTTTCATGGTTAGTAAAGCTGTAAAGTTTCATGAGATTCCATTCAGAAAGCCCTTGCTCTGAGAGGTTTGTTTTTGAATATGTGTAACTAAGGCATCCTGGTACAAATGGATAGGAGCAAATGCAAATCTGGCCTCCTTCCTCTCCATTTTATTTATATAAATCTAAGAGTTGTTGCTAAAAGTTCAGAGTGAGACAAAATAGTTGCTATTCTATAGAATATCACAAGAGAAGTTAATATAAAGATTATGAGAGTCACAAATAAAAACACTTTACCACGTTGACTTCTCACAAATTATTTGCAACATTTGGTTGAAGGATTAAAAACTTATCAAAAAGTCTATCATGAACTTACAATGCTCTCCAATAGAAGAGGACAATCTCTGAGTTTCTGCTGTATCTAATAGATACATAAGGCTACATGTAAATAGGGCACCCTTTCATACATATGTAATTATGTAGATGAAAAAATAAATTAAAGAGAGATAATCATTAAATTTTACCAAGTTGCAAATGGCCTTCTAAATCTGCCTCTTTCTGACTGTGTATTATACTTTAATATTGACTTTACTGATCCTTTCTTTTTTTTCTAAAGATTTATGTATTTATTTGACAGACAGGGATCACAAGTAGGCAGAGAGGCAGGCAGGCAGAGAGAGAGAGAGGAGGAAGCAAGCTCCCCGCTGAGCAGAGAGCCTGATGCAGGGCTCTACCCCGGGACCCCGAGATCATGACCTGAGCCGGAGGCAGAGGCTTTAACACACTGAGCCACCCAGGCGCCCCGTACTGATTCTAACTTTATGTATCTTTGGGTTTTTCAAGATTCAAAAGAAAATAGCCATATCTACCAAATACATTTAGGCAACAGCACCATTTAGGGCCATTGAAAGCATGTTCGAGCAACATGGTGATCATCTTCGACTTCAAAGGTGATATCAAGACTTAACCTGAAAAACCCACCTCTTCTATAAGCCTTCTCCATGGACTCTACTTTCTCCTCAGAACTTCTGCTGTTTGCATTAAATGTAGCATAACCAGAAAGAGATGGAACTGGGTCCTACCACTACTTTGGTCCCCCCCAAATCTTTACTGTAACTTTACATGTAAATCTTTACATGCACTGTCTTCATAATAATGTCTTAAAGGGGCATTTAAATTAATACTTTCAAAGATGACCAAAAAATGTAGCCAGAATGACTGAGTCCACATCCTATACAAAAAACCCATATGCAATGTGCTGAACATATTAAAATGTATAAACGTGGTATAACAGAGGATAACTGTCTCTAATTTCTCTTCAGTGAGAAACAAGAGGTAAGTGTTAACCAGAGTGACTGAGATTATATCCTTGTATGGTCACCATGCTGTCTGCATGCCCTGATCTCTAGTTCCACTTAGCCAATTTTGCTTCAAAACCTTTATGACTGGCCATGCAATGCTGTTGGTTTCTCTTTATGTTCTCTAGGAATGGCTGACGCACTGTTATGCTGTTATGTTATCCTTCTGCTATGGGTCTGTTGGTATGTGTGTGCTGCGTTGGCACTACAAGGGTGGGTGTTAATGGTGGTGAAAGAGGACTACGATGAGATAAGTGCCTTTTGGTGTGATTTCTCAATTAGTTGGGTAAAAGTTTCCAGTGAGTTTTCATTTGAGCAGTACCAAGATGTAGCCTGTGATATAATATTGAGCATTCACTCAGCTGCTGTTTAATCCTTTCATGTCCCATTACATTGCAGTTACATTTGTAGAATATATTTTAAAGCTTTATAAAAACAGAAGAATAATCGGATGAAAGGGGTCATGGCTAAAATCACAGACTGTAGAATCAACTACATGGTGTGATCTCAAAGCCACTTTTTCCCAACTGTGTAAACAAAGAAAATTATTGATTTCTCAATTTTTTCATCTTTTAAATTCCATAATACCTGACTCTTTCAGTGAAGATTAGTCAAATATTACACATAAAGCACTTCAAATAATGTCAGGCATGAAGTAAACACTATGAAAAAGTTAAGTTGTTGTTGTTTTTTAATTATATCTCATTAGAAGAAAAGGACATCAAGGAAACTTTTGCTCAGAAATAAACCCACATTTGGGGGCACTGGGTGGCTCAGTGGGTTAAGCCTCTGCCTTCAGCTCAGGTCATGATCTGAGGGTTCTGGGATCAAGCCCCACATCGGGCTCTTTGCTTGGCAGGGAGCCTGCTTTCCCCCTCCCCCTCTGCCTACTTGTGATCTCTGTCAAATAAATAAATAAAATCTTAAAAAAAAAAAAGAAAGAAAGAAACCCACATTTCCATGATCAATTAATCCACTGCAAAAGGGGTAAAATACACACTTGGGAAAACTCAGTCTTTTCAATAAATGATGTTGGGAAAACTGGACAACTACACGCAAAGAATGAAAATGGATGACTTCTTATGCCATACCCCAAAAAATAAACTCAAAAGGAATCAAAGATCTAAATGTGGGATCTGAACCCATAAAAGTCCTAAAAGAAAACATAGACAGTAATCTCTCAGACATCAACCTTAGCAACATATTTATGGATATTTCTCCTTAGGCAAGGGAAACAAAAGCAAAAATAAATTATTGAGACTACACCAAAATAAAAGTCTTTTGCACAGCAAAGGAAACCATCAACAAAATAAGGAGGCAATATGCTAAATGGGAGAAGATATACAAATGACATGTCCAATTAGGGGTTAGTATGTAAAACATAAAAAGAACTTATACAACCCAACATCAAAAAAGCAAACAATCTGATTAAAAATGGGCAGACAACCTGAATAGACATTTTTCCAAAAAATTTATATAGGTGGCCAACAGACACATGAGAAGATGCTCAAGATCACTAATCATCAAGAAAATGCAAATCAAAACCACAATGAGATATCTCCTCATCAGTCAGAATGGTTGGTATCCAAAATACAGGAAATAAATAACAAGTGTTGGCAAAGGTTTGGAAAAAGGGGAATGAACGCTCATGCACTGGTGGTGGGAATGTAAATTGGTGAAGCCACTGTGGAAACAGCATGGAGTTTCCTCAAAAAACTAAAAACAGAAGTATCATATGATCCAGTAACTCCAGTAATGGGTATTTACTCAAAGAAAATGAAAACACTAATTTAGAAAGATATATGCACCCCTATTCTTATGCAGCAGTATTTCCAACAGCCAAGATATGGAAGCAACACAGTGTCCATTAATAGATGAATGGATAAAGATGGGAGATATGTATGTATCTATCTATCATCTATCAACATCAGCCATAAAAAGAATGAAATCTTGCCATTTGTGACAACATGGATAGACCTAGAAGGTATTATGCTAAGTGAAAAAAGTCAGAGAGAGAAAAACAAATACCATATGATTTCACTTACCTGTGGAATCTAAAAAACAAAACAAATGAACAAACAAACAAAAACAATCACTCTTAAATACAGAGAACAAACTGGTGGTTTGCAGAAAGGAGGTGAGTGGTCAGATGGGCAAAATAGGTGAAGGGGATTAAGAGGTACAAACATTCAGTTATAAAATAAATAAGTCATGGAGATAAAAAGTACGGCATAGGGAATATAGAAAATAACATTGTAATGTCATTGTATGGTGACAGATGGTGACTACACTTATCTTGGTGATCACTGAGTAATGTATAGAATTGTTGAATCACTATGTTGTATACCTGAAAATAATATAACATTGTATGTCCACCATATTTTAATAATAATAATAATAATTTAGTTTAAAGAAGTTTTTACCCAGCTTTTTTCCTTATTGGCTGACAAATGTTAAATGATAGGCTGTAGACTAAAGCACAGACCAAAAATATCAGATTTCTCAGGTCAAATGCTCCTGTCCCTTCATCAGTTCCTTACTTATAAAGGTCCATGTTGTTCCCTAATTGCTATCTTTGTGATGAAATTGATTCTACAGCTCAAAACTCTGTTAGATCAATTCACATCATGTTCCTTGAATTCTCTAAGCAGTCTGGCACAATATGAACATGTAGCAGGCTCTCAATAAATAGTTGTATGAAATTGTGAACTCTTGATAATGGAATGAGTAAGGCACCTTTCTCTATGGCTATCATTCATAGTACCTCTAGTTAATCTTAATAACCATCTTGGCAATGCACGCTTGTCATATTAGTGTTACCTGTATGATGTTATTTCCCTTCTGTACCCTAACCCCAAAATGCTTGATTCAAAAATGTGCCAAAAGTAAAAGTATACTTAAAAATTCCTAAACTATTTCCTCTTCTTCCCATGTACATTTTAAAAAGTCTAAATCCCAGATTATAAGTGGTTAGTGTGAATATGTTCTCTAAAAAAATACTTTATCCAAAGTTCATCATATCTTTATCAGCTACTCTCAAATACAGGTGTCATATCATTAAATGACTTCTAGATATTCTATTTGGCTACAGTCCAGCTCAAGATACAATAGATCTTATTTTTCTTTGTAATCAATTAAAATTTTCTAGTCAGTAGCATTTAGGTTCTATCAGCCAACATAATATTTTTAGAGAGCACATTTAAACTATTACTTAATGATTAATACCTGAACTTAAAAACATTTAGCTAGTTATAATATCATGTTAATAATAAGTCATTCATCAAACACTTATTGCTATATTTTTTGCCTGAAAAATCTTGTCTTACATTTAAAAAACTGTAAGAAAGCACTCAAAAAGAAAGCAATAAAGAAGTCAATTTTTCATTTATTTTTAATTATTGGAATGAATATCACTGATGTGATTTTTCTAGAGATCATAGCTGTCAGGTGTCATTATATTGCTTTTTGGGAACTAATATCACAATATGCCATATTCCAACCTCTTAATTTTTCACTGTCAATTACTATTATCCACTAAACCTGCTTGTACTCCAACTATTAGACCCCTCTATGTCTCTTATTATTTTATATTACCGTCTTTTGTTCTCTTTCTCAACTTATTTTTTAAAAGATTTATTTATTTATTTTAGAGAGAATGTGTGGGGGCAGAGGGAGAAAGAAAAACCCAAGCAAACTAGGTGCTGAGGGGCAGAGCCCTACGCGGGACTCTATCTCATGACCCTTCGGCCACAACCTGAGCCAAAACCAAGAGTGTGATGTTTCACTGACTGGACCCTCCAGGTGCCCCCTGAAACTCATTTTTAATGTCTTTCCTCCATCTCAGATACATTCTCTATCAATTTATTGTATTCTCCATCAATTTCATTGGTCATAGATCTCAGAATTACAAACTATAACTACTCCTAAACACTTTCTAACTAAAAATCTCCCATTGATCATTGCTTAGATTTTGCCAAACATAGCTAGAAATGGGGAAGTTGGGGCCTATGTGAAGAATCTGATGTTCCTGCCTAATATTAGACAATAGTCTGTTGATGTTTACTCATGTTTAGAATAGTTTCTTGGAGGGGAGCCTGGGTGGCTCAGTCGGTTAAGCAACTGTCTTCCACTCAGGTCATGATCCTGGAGTCTCAGGATAAAGTTCTACATTGGGCTCCCTGCTGAGCAGGGAGTCTGTTTCTCCCTCTGACCTATCCCCTCTCATACTCTCTCTTCCTCTCATTCTCTTTCTCTCTCATACACAAATAAAATCTTAAAAAAAAAAAAAAAAACAGAAAAGAATAGTTTCTCAGAAGGAAGATGGGGTTTTAGAATGTTAGCATGACACCAGCCTTTTTTTAAAACACTCTTTCTTTCAATAGTTAGAGAGACAAAAACTATTTCACTGACTTACTCAAGTTCACTCTGTTAGTTAATGTTGGATTTTGAACACATGGGGATGTTAATCTCCTCATCTCATTCCTCTTCTATTTCACCACAGGAACTTAAATATTACATAATCATATTATGAGATTTGGTTTCAGTAGTACTTAACAGTTATGGAAAGTAATATTCATTGTACAAATACTCATTGGGATTTGTGAAAATTATGATTATAAATCTATCCCCACAAAAAAAGCAACAATATTAAACAGACAGAGGCCCAGATAAGTCAACCTAGCCAAGAACTCACATCTAATTAATATTTTTATGAAGCAAGTCATGTCCAATTTATATATTCTATTGCTATTTGCCAGGCTGCTTTTCTAGAAAATTCCAAAACCAGATTAGGATTATTGTACAGAATGGTTTAAAATGAAGGTAAATACACACTGAACGCAAAGAACAGATAATGGGCAATCCCGATAGAACTGTTGAAAGAGGCCACTCTCAAAATCCACCTGAAAATGTTGAACCCTGAGGCAAGATGACAATTATTTTTGTACCCACAGTGAAAACATGCAGTTTCTGCTAAGGAATTATAAACATTCCTTGTGGATGGTCCATAACTAAAATCTGGTCTTTCAGGACTTCCCATACCATAGTGGCTGGCCCCTCAACCACAGTTAATAAAAATACCATGTACATCCAATTGTTGACAATGTTGATGACTTGATGAAATGGAAATTGTCGTGAGCAAACAAAAATTATGAAAAGTAATCCTATACAACACAAAAAACTTGGACTGATCAATAAAAAGAAGGAAAAAAGAGCCAGTCCCATAAAAAGAGGAACAGAAACAGAAAGAGGTGCAGAAACAGAGAGGGAGAAAGAAGGGAACTAGTTTAGAAAGTCATTTGATTAAAAAAGAAGATATGGTCCATATATACAATGGAATATTACTCAGCCAATAGAAAGGTTACCCAACTTTTGTATTAACATGGACAGGACTGGAGGAGATTATGCTGAGTGAAATAGGTCAAGCAGAGAAAGTTAATTATCATACGGTTTCACTCACTGACTTGTGGAGCATAAGGAATAACATGGAGGACATTAGCAGAAGGAAGGGAAAAGTGAATTGGGGGAAATTGGAGGGGGAGAAGAAGCATGAGAGACTGTGGACTCTGAGGAAACAAACTGAGGTTTTTGGAGAGGAAGGGGGTGGGGGGATGGGTGAGCCTGATGGTGGGTATTAAGGAGGGCACATATTGCATGGATCACTGGGTATGATTCATAAACAATGAATCTTGGAACACTGAAAAAATAAAATAAAAAAATTCAGTTCTACTATAATTTATCTTGAACTCTAGGCAAATGCTTTATATACACATTTTCCCTTGTCGAATAGATAAGATAAATTCTTGACTATCCTGCAGAAGTGTGGGAAATAAGAAGTCTGGTTTTTGTTGCTTTTGTTTGTTTGCTTGTTTTGTTTTTTTACAGTCTTGAGGTCTTATTTTTTTGACACTTATCATTCCATGAATTTATAGGGAATGGGTCATGGCAGCTCAGGCTCCTGTCCATTGGTTCTCACAAAGTGTGCTTCCCTAGGTGGAACAGGCTGGCATGTCAGTTGAACCCAAGAACTTTTTCTTTGGCTTCCTTCTTTTTCTGATCATTTTCTTTCACATGCTTCAGGAAACTAGCTCCACTGTGTGAGTGCTTAATATGCTCAGTATATACATTAATTCCCTTGGTAAGAATCTTGCCCTTATTTGTTCATAACAATGTGAACAGCATGCTAGGTGACATCGTAGACTTCCAGTGTTGCCATGGTAACATTGGCAGGGTGTTCCTTTAGAAACAGTGACCATTCCCTTGAAGTCTACAATATCACCTTTCTTGTAGATTCACATGCTTGTGGCCAAAGGAACCACTCACTCCATGCTTTCTGAAAGGCCTGAAAAACATATAATGGGTGCCTCTCCTCTTTTACCTTGTCTTGGTCATTTTGGTGAATTAATGCAAGGTGGTGGTCTGGCCAAAAAGGTAGAAATAAGAAGTCTTTTCATGTGGAAGAAACAAGCCTTTGTGGAAGAATGTGTATCATGGGGTCATTCGGTTCTTGTCCCAGATGGACCAAAGAACTGGAGACCTGAGACCAGAATGGGGAGATAGAGTTTATTGAGTAGGTAAGTGTAGTACACTTCCCAGAGTGAAAGTGGGCCACTACCAGAGCAAGATTGGCAATGGTGGTGAGAAGCTCTAGCTGCACCCTTTTAAGGCTGTTTTGTGTACATGTAAATTTGGCTTTGATTGACATATTTGATTGACAGCTGGTGGTTATATACCATTTTGGTATCAAATAAAACAAGCTAATATAAATATCTTAGTATATAGATATACCTACTAAAGTGTATACCCCATTCTAATTGTTTATATTGGTATTTTGTATTTGTATTACAAATTTTAACTGCAATATAATAATTTGGATTTGTACTACTTTTCTATATATATATAATAGTATAATATATACTTTTATTATAATGCATAATGTATTTATATACAGTGTACAGTATAATTGTGTACTTTCATATACATCTAATGTATATCCGCATGTTTGTATATGTGTATACACAAATACATACACATGCACACGTATATGTTTATGTAACAGTCCCACACCTGTTCGTGAACTCTTTAAGGAAGACTGAATCGTATTCATCTTTTAGGCACTTGCTATGCAATCAGTAATTTGAAAGATGAACAGATAATGGGCATGGGACTGTTTCTTCTCTTTTCATCTCAAATCAAGCACTCTCAGTGAGGAAGGTATCATATTTGAAATTTTGTCTTGGTATATATGTTCAATTATTTCTTTCTGACAAAGAGTTTTCCCTTTGCAGTCAAAAATGTTCTTTCTGTTTTGTTGTTTTTCTTCTTAGTTTTCTTAATTATTCTGGGAAATTAAAAGCCTAAGAGTAGTTCATAGATAACCTAAGTATTACTCCAGAATAAAACAAGTACACAAACACATTAAAAAGTAGACAATATACTTTTGGCTGTATGCGTACGTGGCATCATTTGAATTAATCATGATAAGGAACTACCAGTGGATGAAAATAACAAGTATTCATGGATTTTTAACAAGAGTGACCCCCCCCCCATTTTCTAAAGAAAAAAGTCAATAAAGAATCAAAAGTGGTCACTGTAAGGGATATATTTATCATAAAATAGATTGATTTCAGTCATTTAGCTTCCTCAAGCTTAGACCTTTTCTTTTTGTTTTCTATTGACTAAGAGTTGAGACTGATAGCTGGGCAGGGCAACCCACCAGGTCAACACTTTGTAAAAAAGAATTAATGGTCATGTCAGTATAATAATTTTACTAAGTGCTTTGATTCAGCAATGAGAACCTAAGTTCAGGCAACCCCAGGCCAGTCCTTCCAGGTGCCACAGCTCATCCAGCCCTGAAGGACAATAGAGCCGCCCAACAAAGTCAGGGGAGAGATCAACCACCAGACTTCTGACGGAAAGTATTCTTTGGTTTTCAAATTTATGCCAAACCTTGGTAGAGGGACTCCAAATAGACAGAATCTTCTATATTTATAATTCTATAAATTATATATATATCTATATATATCTATATATATAATTGTGCTTCCTTCTGAGGCACAATTACCTGTTCCATGAGAAGCCACTGTTGGTTTCCAGATATTAAAGATTCTACAGCCAGTGTGCTTTATTTTGTGATTGCAGTAACTTATGTTGATATCAAATATAACAAGCTAATTTAACATTTTCTGGTAGTTGACATCACATGAATACTTGTGATATCATTCCATATCTGCTTCCTTACCTTTGTCATCCACTCAGGAGAATCAGTAGCCAGAATAATTCAGGAAAGGCCATTGTTCCATGTATTCTTAAAGTGGTGCTTTCACTTCAGGTAACTGACGTGCTGTAACTGTGGTAAATATCAATATCTATTAAATTTCGCAAAATAAAAATCTGCCCTTAAGTGCCAGGAAGTATTCGGAAGGCTCTTCTACTCAAAAAGAACAACTTCCTTAATTTGAAAAGAGAATGTCATTATAGTATCACATTTCTGAAAAACAAAGGATGCTGGCCTTCACATTTAAAATATTGTATTCGTTGGCGGTTTATGGGGTGTGTAGGAAAATCAGGAGTTACTGATGTAGGACCTACTCACCTCTTTGATAGATAAATTCCATGCAGCTGTAACAGAATGTTTAAATAAGTTATTTTTGAATGAGGGCTTTTATGTCCAATGCAATTCAATGCCTCAGGCTGTGAGTTTCTATAACTTGGTTTGAAGGATGTCTAGTTTCTGCTGAAGCAAGAGTATGAGATGAATTGTGTCAAGAGAAATTCTAGTTTATGTGCTGGGCTCTGGCTTACTCACAGAGGTTTCTTTCTAAAATATAGTGCCTGAGGGTGCAGGCAAGGAGCACATTCTAGTATTTCTCTGGTCAATTCCAAACAAACAAATGAAAATGAAATAAAATGGCAGTAATATAGTCTTACGAGCATAGGGAAGCTTGATCCTTCTGTCAGCTTCTTTAACTTTTTCCAACTGTGCTTAGTGTCCTTCTTTTATTATTTAGTGATTTAGAAGCAAACCTTTCCTTTGCACTTACCTACTGGCTCTACAAAAATTAAATCTCTGAAATAATATCCAGCTAATACGTCCCGACTTCTAAAGCATTTTAGCACTAACAATTTTCCTTGCTTTACCTTTCTCTAAAGCATTTATAACAATCTAGCTGCTGGAAACTTCGCCAATTTGCTCTATAGATTGTCTCCCTCCCCTTCACCCTAGATTATAAACACCGTGAGAGAAGGACTTTGTATCTTGTTTCAGTGACTGATAAATCTCCAGAGGCTTAAACAGGTGACTGGCACTTTACACTGCTAGCTTTGGTTCCAGTTCAGAGTTGGGATTCATGGGAAAACGAGAGAAGGACAAAAGTGGGCTGGAAATACAACAGAGTGGGGCAGGTGTGTCATTTCAGTAGTATGCTTTTTTCTGATTCTGGGTTGGTGACTGACCCAAGTGGATTTTCCCAAATAGGCTACCTATATTTCTTCATATCGTCCCTTCTACCTCTCTCCTAAGCCCCTATTGGCTCTCTCCCCAGGCACCTAATGCTCTCACCTGCCCATTCCCCCCGCAGAGCCTCCATACTTGTACTTCAGAAAGATGAATAATGAAAGTCTGCCTTCTTTTAAACCTTAAAGTATCCCATGATCCCAGTTACAGTTTTGTTCCTCCCTCTTCCCACATCTTACCCAAAACTTTATTCCCTTTGAGCCTAGAGTAGATAACTTTTAAGGAGAGAGACACAAAACAAATTCATTTTAACCCTTTAGACTCCCCATGTTCTTTTTGCCTGTTTCTATTTTTCTTGTCAATTAAAGGAATCTTGAATTTTTGAAATATCAGGAGTGTGACAAAGCTAAATTACTCTAGACAATTTTAGAGATTCATCTTGGGAGCAGGACAGGGAATGACCAACTTTTCTTCCAATTTAGCTCTGGCAGTCCAACGTCCCTCTCAATCTCAGGCAAAACGAGACAGTTGGCGACCACAGCCAGATCTCCACATATGGGCAAGGGCTCCCTGCCATAGAACACATTCTGAGCCTCAGGTTTCTTCAGTCATCCCAGCTTATCTCCTCCTTTTATTTCTGCTCTTCTAAAGCTATAGAGCTTTGCACAGCAGCCACCAGGACAGCAGCAATGCCAGGTCTGACAGCAGGACGGACAGGGAGTGGGAGGGAGTCATGTGTCAGTCCAGCTACAGCTCTTCTGAACGTTGTGAGCTCGATTTCGACTACCCATCCTGGATGCTCACTCAGGACAATTCATCCAAATCACCAACACAAACCAAACCATAAGACAAGGTGCCTCTGAAAATCAATGCAGAATTAATGTTGTCTTCTATTCAACACAGGGCTTTTATTAAAAATGCATTCTAATCTGAAATATATGCCTTCCATTCAAAGAGCAATTTGACACTATATACTTGAAGAGAAAAACTGCTTGCTTTTCAGTTTGTATCACAGATGGTGAATATTCTTAGTTCACTGAGAAGGTACCATAAGCTTTGTAAGAAGGCAGCATCAGCTCTACTATAAAACCAGCCATGGGAGATTCATTTCAACAAAGAACCTAGCTCCAGGTGCTTCTGACTCTATGAGCCTACATGCATACTTTATATTCTGGAAAGAGCATTAGTTTAGAACTTAGAAGGTCCAGTCCTAGATTTGTATATGTGTATATGACATGAGAACGTGGGCAATCATGGAACATTTCTAAGGGGATCAATAAACAAGGAACAACAACAAGGGAACTAATCTGCACACTTCACATGGCTACTGTTGGATCAATAAGATAATGACCTTGGAAGGTTTTCTCACACATGTAAAATATTATTGACTGTCTAGTAATACCAGTTCTTCGTATCAAATTTACTGATGGAGCATTAATCTATTGATAGGATAATTGAATTATAGCAATCAAGAAGATGTTTGCAAGGGCAGGGACCTGTAATTGGTTATAGTGTATTTGAGTAGCAAAGTGTAAACTGTATCATTTAAATCTTAGAGCAACCAGGTAGAGTAACCATCAGTGGTTGTGGAACTGTAAGGTGGGTGTGTGGAAACCTGTAAAGCAAGAACCAGTTAAAATAGTTTGCTCAAGGTCACACAGCAGTATATTTTTGTTTATTTTTATTCTTACCTCCTTCTGGTAAAATTTAAGGTATCTCACAAAGCTGAATGTGGAAGAAACAGCACCGAAACTGGGTTTTGAAAAAAGTCGATCCTGAGTTCTTTTCCTTGAACCATAATAAAAAATATACCACCCTGGGAGTTACGCAGTCAGAGGTCTGCATGTAGCACTCTGCTCCTCCTTGGAAAAATCACACAATCTATCTGCAACACTTTCCTCATTTGTAAAATGAGGAGACTGGGGGTGGTCTATGTTTTTCAAACTATTAGGTAAAATAGAACAAACCAGAAAAAAATACTTTAAAGTACATAGCATATAATAAGGATAATTACTGTTTCTTGAAATGTATTTTAGCTGTGTGTGTTTACACATATAGGAATCATGATGTAAAATGTGTTTCTTAATGTGGTTTGTGGTCAAAGCCACTTTTAAAAAAAAAGATGTCTTCTAAAGCTTCTTTCCAACACTCGTCTTCCACTGATTCTACATGTTCTCCCTTATTTCAAAATAAAAAGGCATCACCTAGATGTCAGTTATTTTTATACACGGTTTATTAGCCTGATGATTTCCCTAAGATCATGCTGTACACAGTTGATTTCCTTACCCTTCCTAATTTCTATCTCTGCCCCACTCATGCTCATAAATACTTCAAAATCTTATGTTTCAAAGATCATCATGTTATAGTAAAGTTTCTCTGACCACAGATTGCCCTAATATTTTGTATTTGAATGTTGATCCATTTGAATACATTCTAGGTAGAATATTTATAAAGTGAACAATATTTGTACGATCCTTATTGTTTCTAAAAAAATGCCAGAAGCAGCTCTAGGATACCTGCTTTTGATGTTTTCAAATGTCTCTTTCAAAGAAATGCTTCCTAGAAGGCAGAAATAGGCTCTGGAAAATAAAAGTGATCTGAAGACCTAAATAATCATCACAAGCTGTGATCAGCAAAATGGAATCTTCTCTCCTCCACACACACATATGTTCAAACTGAGATAAACATGCACATACTTCAATTACAAGCAAAACTTTCTTGAGAGACAAGTGGCAGGGAGCACTGAAGCTGAAAGCAATGTGACAACACGGTGGCACGCGATGGTGAGAAACAACTCAACCCTGTAATTAATTTCTATCATTAAAGTCCCATCAATATCACTTAGCTGGATGACTCTGACAGGATGGGAATATTAGCTAGAGACAGATTTCCTACTTCAAAGGTTATAGTACTGTTTGCATATGTACGGCAGAATACATTATAAAAAGGTGAAAATATGGAAGGCATTATGTGTAACCTGCGAATAACAGTGAAACATAACTGTATGTGCTTGACATTGGCTGTGGTGAAGGCCAAGTTTTGTACCTTGTTTTCACTGAAAAAGAAATGCAAAGGTTCAGTTTCCAAAATTGGATTAAGAAAACGATGTGCAATTAGGAAACTTTTTATTTGCCATCTGTAATGGTTAATGCTAATGAAGTATACAAAATTGCCTCCAACTTGGTCATTATTAAAGGAAACCAAAGAGAAGAAGAAATGGGGTTGGATGTAGCCAGTTGCTTTCAGGAGACAGTTGATTAAATAGATACAGAATAGACAACATAGCAAAAAATTTCCCTTGACATTCATACTGAGAAAGCAAAATTGTTTGTAGAATAGTGGTCCTCATGAAAGGAGTTATATGAAAAGCTGTAAAAACTTCCCTTAGGCTCAAAATGAAGTTTTCTCATCCTAACCAAAGTCTGGCAAGTAATTTATTTGAAAGACTATTCTGAACTCATGTCCTACAATCCTTTCAGTCTAAGACACATTACTGCATAAGGTTTATTGTATCCTTAAAATGTAGACACATCACTTAAAATGACTTCCAGTCTTCAATCTAGGTACCTGCTTCACTTTCTTTCCCTGAAAATCTAAGTCGATTCAAGTAATGATACCAAGATAATTGAACACTGTTTTGTGAGATATGGCCGGCACTGGAATTAAAATTACCTATATTTTGAACTTAATATATGAAATAAATCAAACTTTTAAAATCCTTTCTTCAGACTAAATCAATGTAAACAACAAAATGATTTCTTGTTGGGTATTTCTGACTTTTAACTTAATCACATAATTTGACAAATTATAATTCAAATATGCTCCCAGCATGTGTGTGCATAGCATAGTGACATTTTCTTCAGCATGAAAAAAAAAATGGAAAAATGTTTAAAAGTTGGTAACATTAGTTACTTATGGAGAAGAGATTCATACTTCCTAACTTTGCCTCAGGGACATCATATTCATTATACTGTCTCTCAGTTTTTAAAGGCGTTTTTGAATTATCTCATTGTGAGACTCGAGATCAGTTGAGCGTAATCTGATGGTATTCAAATACCCTACTCTCTGTAGGCTGGTAAAGTTCAGAGCTCAGATTTTTCAGTATATATACCAGATGTACCAGATGTGGCAATATTGTTTATTTGTTCATTCATTCAACAAATACTTTTAAGTGTCTAAAATACACCTGATATCGTATCACACTACGGTCGGCACTAGAAAGATAACAGTGAATATGACATTTATAATCCCCGGGAGAGGGGGGAGAAAAATAAAAAAGGCAACAAACAGAATTGATTAGAAAAGAGGAGTGCAATGAAAGAAACAAATGGAATTATGTAGAAGAAATTAACAGGGGAGGACAAATCAGCTTTAGATGTTAAAGTTGAGGACATTTTACAAGCAGGTGATAGTCACGGGGACATACAAAGAATGAAGCAGTTAAGGCAAGACGGGGAATACATCTTTCTCAGAATGGAAAAACAACTCATCCAGGTGCTGGGACAGGACAGAGTTTGCAGTGTTCTTAAGAATTGGGAAAAAAGCCAGAGGTGAAGTTCCACAAATGGTGAGCAAAGAAAAGAAGAGTATGACTTGACGTTGGAGAGGTCTCTCAAGGCCAGTTCACATAGTATTTCCTGAGAAGTCATACTAACAAGCCAATATTTTACTCTAAATGGAGTGGAAGCCATTAAAGAACTTCAAGAAGAAACATTGTAGCTGATGGCTCTTCCATACATGATTGTTTATTTACTTAAGAAATGGTTGTTTCTAAAGAGTATCAATAACAAATGAACACATAATTGAGAAAAGCAGATGAGAAACTACAGTAAAAATATGGAGAGCTAAACTAAAAAGAACTTAAATAGCATTATGCTTGGCATAGAAAATGTATATAATACCAACTAAATAGAGTGATTATAAGATATTTTAAGACTAGGTTTGCTTCCCACCATCCCACTTTTCTCTCTTTCTAGGTGACAATATATATTAAAAATGTGTCAACACATTTAACAGCAAATATAGTGACTGCTGCATGAGCATAGTCATGACCACCCCAGAGATTTCCACCGTTGTAGGAGTCTGACTCTCCACTGATACCTACAGAGGATCATGTGCTTATGGTAATGAGTAACGAGGAGCTCCTGCTGTTTTTTCCTTGGGCTGAAGAAACTGAAGTTCAGAATTGTAAAGCCACTTCATTGTGTCCAAATTCACCCTGAAGTCAGAAGCTAGAGAGATGATGATCTAGGTCTCAAAGTAGATGTCTCTTAAATATATATATATAGGGGCACCTGGGTGGCTCAGTGGGTTAAGGCCTCTGCCTTCGGCTCGGGTCATGATCCCAGGGTCCTGGGATCGAGCCGCACATCGGTCTCTCTGCTCCGCAGGGAGCCTGCTTCCTCCTCTCTCTCTGCCTGCCTCTCTGCCTAGTTGTGATTTCTCTCTGTCAAATAAATAAAATATTAAAAAAAAATATATATATATATATATACACTTTCACAAAAAAAAAGATTATGACTTACAAAATGGCTTTAGGATAACAGGAAATTTCTAGGTGGGCTCCTTTGGTTTATGTCTACTTTTTGGTTTTGTTTGTCTTAGGTTTTAGTTTTTCAAATGTTTTGTATACATGTGTATGTGTAGTGTGATATATTGAGGGTGGGGGGAGGTTTACTACATATTTACACTTTTCTTTCAAATCTATTACACAAGCAGCTAAATATCACCAAAATTTATTGAGCTTTCACTAAGTGTCAAAAAATGGTGATGCCATTCCATTAGGTTTCCATGTCAAACACGCGTGGTGAGTTATCTTGACAGCTCTCTCTTACACAGAACACCTAATCAAGTCCCAGGTCCTGTAAACTTTACTTATAGATATATTTCCAGTATAATTCCTTCTCAACATTATCATGGCCACCATTCCAAATCAGCCTCCACCTTTTGGCCTATACCACTGTTCTAGCTTCCCAGATCCTTTTTCGTAAAAGTCCCTTTCAGTCACTCTTAGCAGGGCAGCCAAATTAATCCTATATTTTCTACTCAAATGCTTCTATAGTTACTCTGCCTTAAGAAAAGAACCAGAATCCCTAACATGACCCAAGACAGTGCAAAATCTGTTTCCTTTTCTACAACTCTCTCTCTCTTTTACTTGCCATATTATAGTCTATCTTCTTTCATTTTGGTTTTTGTTTTAATTTTTTTTTTCGTTTTCACCATGTTTAGAGGTCCATGCTTAGAGGTCCAGACTTAAGGTGTTCACCATTGCAATTCTCTTGCTCTGGAATTTTCAACACCTTTCTCTTACCTTAGTGACATTCTTTTCATCCTGAGAGAGTCATCTTACATATC
Organism: Meles meles; assembly: GCF_922984935.1. Lineage (NCBI taxonomy): Eukaryota > Metazoa > Chordata > Mammalia > Carnivora > Mustelidae > Meles > Meles meles. The sequence goes on from NC_060070.1 coordinate 18,727,576, forward strand.
ACATTTTATACATTAGGAAGTATCCTAAGAGTAAGCCACTTTCTGAGTTGTCAAGTCATTAATTTTCTAGCACTTATTACAATAGAAATTTTTAATTAAAATTAAATGTTCACTTGTGCATTTGTTTATGATCACATATTGTCTCCTCTTCCAGTCTGTAAGCCCCATGAATGCAGGGATCCTATCTGACAGGTTTCCAACCCCATTTCTAGTACAGTCACAGAGTTAAGCTTGTATTCAGTAATTAGCTGTTGAATAAATGTAAAGAATGTTATTGTTTTCACTTTAAAATAATTTTCAGACATGGAAAAACTCGCCTTAAAGAGAAAAGAGAGAAGCAAAAATTTATTATAGCCTAAATAAATACATTATTGTAGGTAAAGAAATCACAGGCCAGTCACAGGGTATCCATCCATCCTAAGGGCTGAGGCACTAAGCTAAAGCATCTGGAAGCATCCTCCAAGCTAGTTCTATTTCTGAGGAGAATGGACTGACGGCGATTATGCTTCTTCCCACAACAGGTATTTTCTAATAGTGAACAAGTTTTTTTAAATAAAAATTTCCTGATTGGATTAATGTGGATTCATATCTGAGAGTGAATACAATCTTTGGAGTTCAAAACTTAATACAGTTGACCCTTGAACAATGTGGGGGTTAGGAGCACTGACAACCTGCAATCAAAAATCCACATTTAACTTCTGACTCCCCCAAAACTTAACTACTAATAGCCTACTGTTGATCACTAGCTTTACTGATAACATAAACAGTCTATTAACACATATTTTGTATGTTATAGATATTATATTCTATATTCTTATAATGAAGTAGAGAAAAGGAAATGTTATCAAGAAAGCCACGAAGAAGAGCAAATATGTTTTACAGTATTGTACTGTAAAAACCCCATACTGATTGGACCCACACTGTTCAAACCTATGTTGTTCAAGTATTTATGTTCCAAGTCTGCCAAGGTTGATGACCACAGACTATAGTATATGCTCAAGGTAATGACTATCACTCACTAAGAGGACAAGAAGTCTCTTGCAAACCCCTTTAGATTCTGTCTTTTTTTCTATCTTTTTTTTCCTAATTCTACACTTAGAGATTGGGAAAAAAAAATCCTTTAATAATGATTTGTTCAAGGTGGAAAGTAAATATACAATAACAAATTATTTAATAAAAGCAAATCAAAACATTGAGGATAGCAAGAGCTGTACCTAGAGAAAAAACAGTAAAATAAGAGAAAATAGAATAAAAGAAATTTGGAAACAAAATAGAGAAGAAAAAACAATGAATTATAACATAGAAAATCAGGATAAAAGGATAAAGCTAAGACATACTTTTTTGAAATTTTATTTTTAAATGACATGGTTGTCTTATACGTCAATATATTGAATTGTGTCCCCCTGCCTACCCATAAATTCATAGGCTGAATCTTTAATTGGAATGCGACCAGAATGTGCACTTGTTTGGAAACCGGGGCATTGCAAATGACCCTTAGTTAAGATGAAGTCAAGTTGGAATAGAGTGGGTTTCTTATCCAATATAGCTGGTGTCTTTATAAAAAGGTAACATTTGGAGACAGACATACATACAGAGAGAATGCTAGTTGAACAAAAGATGACCATTTATAAGTCAAGAAAAAGCCTATAACATATCATTCCCTCACAATCCTGCCAAAAGCTTGACTTCAGACTTTTAACCTCCAGAACTTTGAGTCAATAAATTTCTTGTTATTTAGGCCACCTCGTTTGTGGTACTTTACTATGGCAGTCCTAAAAAACTAAGACAAATTGAACGCCCCCAAGAAAGAAGGATATACACAAATAAGTAAAATTAGCCTTAAAAAAAAAAACACACTGCAATTCTTTTACTAAATTTGGTGATTAAATGTAGCCCATGTTCTATAAAAAAATATAGATACCTAAATTTCTTTAGCAATAGAAAATTAAAGACAATTATAATAAATCTAAAAATAAAACAAAAAAACAAAACAATTCCTACATAAGAAAGTCATGGGCCAGATTGTTCTGCATGCAAGTTATATTCCACTCTCAAGAAACAGGCAATTCTATTTTTTTTTTTTTTTTTAGATTTTTTATTTATTTGACAGATCACAAGTAGGCAGAAAAGCAGGCGGGGGGCGGGGGGAAGCAGGCTCCCTGCTTAGCAGAGAGCCTGATGTGGGGCTCAATCCCGGACCCTGAGATCATGACCTGAGCTGAAGGCAGAGGCTTTAACCCACTGAGCCACCCAGGCACCCCCGGCATTTCTTTTCTTTTTTCTTTTTTTTTTTTTTAATTTATTGATTTATTTTCAGCGTAACAGTACTCATTGTTTTTGCACCACACCCAGTGCTCCATGCAATACGTACCCTCCCTATTACCCTCCACCTGGTTTCCCAACCTCCCACCCCCCGCCCCTTCAAAACCCTCAGGTTGTTTTTCAGAGTCCATAGTCCCTCATGGTTCATCTCCCCTTCCAATTTCCCCACAACTTCCTTCTCCTCTCCATCTCCCCATGTCCTCCATGTTCTTTGTTATGCTCCACAAATAAGTGAAACCATATGATATTTGACTCTCTGCTTGACTTACTTGGCTTAGCATAATCTCTTCCAGTCCCGTCCATGTTGCTACAAAAGTTGGATATTCATTCTTTCTAATGGAGGCACCCCAGGCAATTCTATTTTTAAAAAGGTAAAGGGCTCAATGTATTACTAGGTTCATTATGTAACACTGATAAGAGATCTAACCAAGTTATCTATTTATTGATTGAGTTCACTTATGAATGTGCTTATAAAAATCTTCATGAGAATTATATAGGATTTATGCTGGAAAAATTACCTATGATTGTTTTTTGAAAGACAGGAGCATATCTAAATAATTGAGTGTTCCTGGATGGAAACTACAAAATGTCAACATTCCTTATCTATAGGTGTAAAAAAAATCTAATTCCTTTATTTATTTATTTAGAGAGTACACCCCAGAAATAGGGAGGAGGGCAGAGGGAGGAGAGAGAGAGTCTAAAGCCCATGGTGCGGCTCTATCTTATGACCCTGAGACTATTACTTAAGCCAAAATCAAGAGTCGGTTGCATAAGTGACTGAGCCACCCAGGCATCCCAACACTTTCTTTAAAAAATCTTTTTTTTTTAAAGATTTTATTTATTTATTTGACAGAGAGAGATCACAAGTAGACAGAGAGGCAGGCAGAGAGAGAGAGAGAGGGAAGCAGGCTCCCCGCTGAGCAGAGAGCCCGATGCGGGACTCTATCCCAGGACCCTGAGATCATGACCTGAGCCGAAGGCAGCGGCTTAACCCACCGAGCCACCCAGGCGCCCTAAAAAATCATTTTTTTAAAAATTCCTTAGTTGGGGCGCTTGGGTAGCTCAGTGGTTTAAGCGGCTGCCTTCGGCTCAGGTAATGATCTCAGGGTCCTGGGATCAAGTCCCACATTGGGCTCTCTGCTCGGCAGGGAGCCTGCTTCCCCCCTCTCTCTGCCTGCCTCCCTGCCTGCTTGTGATCTCTGTCTGTCAAATAAATAAATAAAATTTTTAAAAAAAAATCCTTTGTTATTCTAAAGCATATTTGAAAAAATAAATGTAAGATATTAATAAAACAATTTTTTTACCAAATAATAATGTTTTGGACTTACTATTGTCAAGCCAGGCTTTTACATAAAATATACACAAATTGTGTTTAATCTTCACAATTCTGTGAAGAGGAAATTTTTTCCCTCATTTCACAGTTGTGAAAATTTCATCTTAAAGGGGTTGCATAAATTGCCCAAGCTCACATATTTATTAAACGGCAGAATAGAAGTTTGGACACAAGTCTGTTTGTCCTCAGATCCCCTCCTAGTAAACATATGCTATATGAACTCCATATATGTTCACTGCAGAAGTAGAAACATTGTTCTACTTGCCCCCAAATAAACAAGGGACCAACCAGAAAGCTAGGAAAGGATTATAGAAGTAGACTATGGGGCAATCTGCAGGGTAGTTAATCTGATTTTGTTTGTTTTTAATGGCACTGCTATCACAGAGTATTCTTTTTCTGTTCTGCAAATATGCCAATCAATCTGGTTCTACCCCAGGGCCTTTGCACTCCTTATTTTCTCTACCTAAACTTGCTTATCTAGCCTTTCCATAGCTGATGCTGCTTCATTTAGGTCTTAATTTAAATGTCATCTCTTCAGAGAGACATTTCTAATCATGTCTAAAGTGAGAAATAAAAGGAGGTGAGACATAAAATCCCTTCCCTCACTACATCCTCCTACTTTCTTTTTATCCCATTAGAGTGCTTTCCCTCTCTTCATAACACCGATTACTCTCCAAAAATTACCTTGATTCTTCATGTGTCGCTGTTCTTCTTCCTGTCCCCTCATCTGCAGCGCAGGTCTGGGGAAGGCCATTCACCATGACACCTTCAGTACTCACGATGGGGCTTGATACACAGTAGGAGCTCAAAAATCTTTGCCAAATGGATGATTAAATGAAATGAATACATAAAGGTGTAAGTGAATAAATGCCTATTAATAATGTTACCTCTGAGCCTGGAAACTGGAGGTAGGAATGAGAAAGGAGATTGGATTTTTTACTTCTTAATAAAGCTTTTGCTACTATTTGGACTTTTAAAAAGATAATAGAAATGCTCTATTCTGAGTCTCATGAAGAATGTTTCAGTTCTTTTAGCTAAAAGTTCTTTGCTCACTCCGCACACTAAAATAAATTCCAGAAGGTTAAAGTAAGTTCAGAAAGAGAGATAGAAAAAAATAAGGAAAAGAAAAAAATAGAAAAAACTTAGAAGAGAATACTTAAGGAGAATATTTATCTGATTGTTGAATTAGGAAACATTTCCTAAGTACTAAAAATAAATAAACTTCCCAAGGAAAATACTGATAGATAAAAACACATGAATATATAAAAGCCTCAATAAACTAAAAAAAAAAAAACATTTAAAAGCTAACTAAAAGGATGAGAAAAATATTTGCAACTAATACAACAGATAAATAGTTAACATTCTTTATGTGTAAAGAGAAACAACACAATATGCAAGAAATGGAAAGGCACATAAATAGAAAATTCACAGAAGAAATATGAAATGGCTAATACATTTGTCTTAAATTCAAGCTAAGTAGTAATCAAATTAATGTAATTTAAAACAAGAAGCTACCATTTTTCATTTACAGAATTTGAATAAGCAAACAAAGGACCAAGCTTAATGGTCTCAAGGTTGTGTTAAATTGAGCATTCTTTTCCACTGTTGCTTGGAATGGAAATTGGTCCATCCTTCCTAGAAAACGGTTTAACAATATGTACCAAATCTAGAAAATATCCTAACCTTTTTACTGAACAATTCCAGTTCTAGGAAGGTATTTGAATAAACTAGTAATGAATGTATTAAAACTTTGAGTTCCATTCGGTTATGTTCATTTCAGTGTTTATCTTAGTAACAAAAAATGAAAATAAGACAGAAGTGCCATATAGTATAGGAAATGGGGGAAATGGTTTTATTCATGTTACACAATAACATACAGTTAATAAAAACATTTAAAAGAATTCTTAATGATATTTAAAGGTGTCAGTGGTATATTATACTAAGTGTAAAACATCAGGATAAGTAACTATATTCAGAGTATTAAGAAAAACAGTAATATATCCTAAAGAAAATACACCAAAATTTTAGCTATTTTTATAGAGAGGGTTAACTATCAGTAATTTGTTTTGTATTATTTATTCTGTATACTTCTCATATTCCCCAATTTGTTTAATTACTTTTTTAATTTAATTTCTTTTCACTGTAGCAGAATTCATTGTTTATGCACCACACCCAGTGCTCCATGCAATTAAGAAATTTGAGAAAGAGAGAGAGGGCGCCTGAGAGCAAATGGGGGGAGGGGCAGCAGGGAGAAGGAGAAGCAGACTCCTGGCTGAGCAGGGAGTCGAAGCAGGGTTTCATCTGTTTCCACCCCTTGATCTGAGGACCCCCAGATCACAACCTGCGCAGAAGGCAGATGCTTAACCAACTGAGCCACCCAGCCACCCCTGTTTAATTATTTTTAATGCTAATGAAATTCCTGTTCTATATGATATGAATTTCTTATTAATAAAATAATTATAAAGAAATTCCCTTTCTATGGGCTTCAAATAAAATACATGCTTGTTTTCTCTTTAAAAATCATTACCAAAATATTTTAAAGTTGCCATTTTTCTTTGACAGTCACAAAAATGAGGTTTACAGTATTTTAGTTGAGGTACAAACATTTTGTTAGATTTCAAACTCCAGATGGCTCATTATTATAAATATTCCCATTTATTAATTGCTTTTTTAGGGAAATTAAAAGAAAAACTCAGTGAATATTTTTAAAAGAGTTTGGAAAAAGATCCTTTAATTTTTTTATCATTACTATGAAAAACTATTGAACATTACTATTCAAAATTTTCTTCCTGCTTTGTTTTATAAAACAATTATACTGCATGAGAACCAGAAAACAAATACATAAAAGAAAAGAAAAACCTGCCTTCCTCCCATATCCAACCTGAGAAGAATGCAAAAAGGAAATAATGACTCCAAAGAATGAAAATAAATTGGATTTCTGAAAGTCTTTAGTTTTAATAATCTACAATGTTATTAGTATCAGGGAAAATTAAAACACACAAAATTTATTTTGTCTGCGAACATTATTTTAATTGGTTTTCTTTATTTTGAGGTAATGGACACTGAAATCACATTTTCAGGATTTTGTGAAGCCTGGAAGTTTCACCTAAAGCAGAACTTTATCTATTGAATTACTTGCATCATTTTAATTTATTTGATTTCTATAAGAACCAGTTTTAATTTATTAATAAGGTAGTGCTAGAAAATAAAACTTACAATCTGACTCCAGAAAGTACGTATTATGTTTTTTCTATTGCTTTTGAACTTTCTGGATGAGATACTTCTAATAAAAATATATATTATTGCCTATAATATTCTGGATAATAATAACCTATTGTCTTTTCTCCAAGGAGAAGTGACTATATATTAAAATAACAGAACTATAGAATTTTAATTTTAACACATTTTAAATATTTGTATATGAAATATACACTGTGTGTATATATTCATATAAATATACATGGTGTATATATACTAATATATACATTGTGTCTGTATATATATATATACAGATATACACACATACACACACATTATACAAGACACACACAGACAATAGAATATTATTGAACTGTGAGAAAGAAGAACATCCCATTTGTGATAACATGAATGGACTTTGAGGGCATCATGCTAAGTGAAATAAATCGGAGAAAGACAAATGCATGATATGATATATATAATATCATATCATATCACTCATACTCAAAATCTGAAAAAGCCAAACTTGTAGAAATAGAGAACAGAATGGCACTTACTGGAACTAGAGAGATTGATCAACTTGAAGTTCTGGGGATCTAATGCATAGCATTGTGATTATAGTTAACAGTACTGAGTTGTATACTTGAAAACTGCTTAGAGAATAGATCTTGAATGTTCTCACCATAAAAAAAGAAAGGCTGAGTGTGTGATGTGATGGATATGTCACCTAACCTTACAGTGGTAATCATACTGCAATCTAGAAATACCAAATCAATACCGTGTATACCTTAAGCCTACACATATTATAGGTCAGTTATATCTCAATAAAACTTGGAGGAAATACAAGAAAATGATTCCCTAGGGGGAGAATGAACAAACAGGATGAAAGATAAAAATAAAACTGTGTCTTTCTTTGGAAATAAATAACATTTGAAAAATCATTAAAAATTTAGAATATAAAAAAAGGTCTGATACATGCTTGCTAAAATCATGCAGTTCAAAAGTAGGAAGACTTCATGTAGCCCACTGTTGTGCTGAAACAGGAATTTAGGCTGAAATATTCTTGAAAATGTTCCCTATCCTCAGTGAGGAGGTAGGAAGTTATGGGTATATAGGTGGTATGTGATGGCTCTGAAATTACAGAGTATATTTCACAAATGACAGCTGATCTAACCTTTATTCAAAATTTCAATATTTTGGGGTGCCTGGGTGGCTCAGTGGGTTAAAGCCTCTGCCTTCGGCTCGGGTCATAATCTCAGGGTCCTGGGATGGAGCCCCACATTGGGCTTTCTGCTCAGTGGGGGTCCTGCTTTCCCCTTTCTATCTGTCTACCTCTCTGCCTACTCATGATCTCTGTCTATCAAATAAATAAAAAATTTTTTAATGTTTCAATATTTTGTTCATCACTGATTTTTGCATTTAAAAATGTTTTTTTTAAATATTCACTTCAGTTACTCATATTTTGGAACCCCCTTAAATTGTGCACCTGAAGTAAATGTTCTGCTCACCTCAACTCATCCCAGATCCCAGTTATAATTTCTGGTACATTTCCAGTTAATGTTATATGGCAAATGAATCCCTAATTTTCTGTTGGCAGAGTTCTGCTAAATTGAAACTGGGGTGACACAGGGCTGATTAAACCTGTTTTTGTGCTCCTTTCCATGTGTGATTTTGTTTAGTTCTCACCACAGCCCATAGCATGGATATTTTACAGAAGAAAATGCAGAACCTGAGAGCCAGGCTCTTGCTCTAACTTAATATACCTTACGTTGTGGCAGAACTCTGACTTCAGAACCAAAAAGTTTAAATCCTCTGGTACTTGCCTCTACACACACAACATTTCACCTCTTTTTGGTTGCTCAGTTCTAATCATTATAAAATGATTTTGAAGTGAGCCCTTGTCTTCCATCCCACAAACCATCCCCAACATGACTCTGAAACAACAAAGCAAAAAAGCTCACCCATTCCTATCTTCCAAACATTTGAAGGCCACACAAATGTACCAGTCCACTTCATCTCCTTTTACCATCCCTTCTGTGGGGTGAGTATCTCCATTTCTTCAACCATTTGCCATGTGGCCGGTTTCCACTTTACCCACTTAGTTTTGTTACCATCACCATGCAGTGTGACTCAAGGCATCAGATGTGATCTGTCCAGGGCAGAGAGCAACAGATAGGGTCACTGCACATACTTATTGGGGTGCTACAATATTTCCCTGATACAAATTAATTTGGTAGGTCCTCAGAGATTAGTTCTTCCTCACAGAGTCAACAATCACCCCCTGATCTTTTCTATCAGTTGCTTGCAAATCAGGTTTCCTCTATTCCACAGTCTGGCATACTTTTGGTGTAAAGGCCAGAGAGCACATATTTTAGGTTTTGAAGGTCATACAGACTCAATTACCACTACTCACTGACATGGTATCGTAGAGCAACCATGTACAAGATGGAAGAGAATAGTGTGCCTGTGTTCTGATAAAGCTTTGTTTACAAGAACAAGCAACTGACAGATTTGGCTCACAAACCGCAGTTTGCCAACCTCTGCTCAATCCTATACTTTGTAAGTAACTTCAAGAATCTCAAGGCAAAATTTTTGTTTCAATCATGGTTTCATTGATTGAAGTTCTTTTTTTTTTTTTAATCTTCAATTCGGAGTGGGGCATGGGGTAACTGGGTAATGGATATTAAGGATAACTTGGCATGTAATGAGCACTGGGTATTATATAAGACTGATGAGGGACGCCTGGGTGGCTCAGGGGGTTAAGCCTCTGCCTTCAGCTTAGGTCATGATCTCAGGGTCCTGGGACCGAATCTCGCATCCGGCTCTCTGCTCAGCAAGGAGCCTGCTTCCTCCTCTCTCTGCCTGCCTCTCTGCCTCCTTGTGATCTCTGTCTGTCAAATAAATAAATAAAGTATTTTTTAAAAATCTCAAGGCAAAATTTTTGTTTTAATCATGGTTTCATTCGACTGAAGTTCTTTTTTTTTTTAAATCTTCAGTTCGGGGTGGGACATGGAGTAACTGGGTAATGGATATTAAGGACAGCGCGGGATGTAATGAGCACTAGGTATTATATAAGACTGATGAGGGGGCGCCTGGGTGGCTCAGGGGATTAAGCCTCTGCCTTCGGCTCAGGTCATGATCTCAGGGTCCTGGGATCGAGCCCCACATCGGGCTCTCAGCTCAGCAGGGAGCCTGCTTCCCCCTCTCTCTGCCTGCATCTCTGCCTCCTTGTGATCTCTCGCTCTTTGTCAGATAAATAAAAAATCTTAAAAAAAAAAAAAAGCCTGATGAGAGTCACTGAACTCTACCTCTGAAACTAAAATACACTATATGTTATTTAATTGAATTAAAAAAGTAAAAATGTAAAATAAATAAATAAAATAAATCCTGAATTTAATATCAAGTCCATTGACCTTTTCAAATTTGTGTATTTAACTCATTGAAATGTGTGCCTGCTAAACTTTCTAAGTCATTGTTGGCGGGGAGCAAGCAGGTAAACTAGAGGACAGACAGTGACTTAAGGTATATTACTATGGTCTTCTCTCTACTAGTTATCCTGTTTTCTATCTTGTACTGTCTTAAGTTAGATGACTCAGAAAACAACTCTCTGAGTCTCTGAGGTTTGTATTCATGGGGTTTGTTGAGATGCTCTCAGGAAAATTTGTGAGGGATAACAGAAGCAGTTTAAATGAGGGAGAAGTTAAACTATGAAGCAGCTGTGACATGCGTTTAGCCATCACTAGCAGGAGCTCCAGATCTGGGATGGACTTTCAGAGTGACCTCAGTTGAAAAAGGAGTCTGGGTCTTTGTACCTCCATATTGACCATCATTAGATGTGGGTTGCCTTCAGAGAAGAGGAGTGAACAAAGCAACTGCCTTTGGCCAAAAGCAATTCTTCTAGAGGACTTCTGAGACCTCATCAAAATTCCTGGGAGTTAGTGGTTGGGGAATATGTGTTTGCTTCTAAAAAGGGTATCTGGATGCCACCCTAAAACACCCATATGAGCTGTTTGCATGCACTTGCTCCATAATTAAATGTATCTCATCTGGAACACAGCTGCCTGAGGGTTCTGACTGATCTATTTTCATGGAAACTTACAAGCATATCATTAATAAGAAGAATCATTGCTGTAGCCAGTCTCAAGGCTGCAATTATTAATCATCATCTCTTTCCTTTACTCTCATTCCAGATTACACTCTCCTTCAGCTAGCACTTCCACTGGCCGAGATACCATGACGCTTTCAAGCAAAATGATGTAGACACTTATCCCTGATTATCTTGCCTTCCTCATATTATGGCGGCTGCACTTGTCCATTGATTCTCAGTATTGGAGAAAGAAGTACAAGAAAAGCTCCCAAGTGCCAAGTATACTCTTCCCTGTTAAAATTAAGTAATAGCATCCCTACCATAGCCTCATGATCAGAGTCAATTATCCCTGCCAGGATAACTCCCTGTCTGTTTATCTCTTGGTTCAAAAATGTAAAGAAGCAAGCAACAGCCATAGCTCAAAATTTAATGGAAGTCTCATTGTCTCCCAAATTAGAAGGATTTCTCCCTCCAAAATCCTACAGATCCAGAGCTGTGGGAAAGGGAAGCACAAATTACCCAAATGGGTCACTAAAAGTGCTGGTAATTGCTGATCACTTCAACCTCTATCCTCTGTTTTGAAGACCCATTTATTCTGGAAAAACTAGGAGGGTTGACCATTCTAAGATGAAGATGCCAGCTTCTGAGGACATCAGGGATAGCCAAAGTCAAAGCTGGAGGCAGTGAAAAGCAACATGGGTTTCAGTTCACATTTATAAGTTCTATCTTGTGTTCATGGGTTCCAACTTGGGTTTTTTGTTTGTTTGGTCTCTCCTGTTTTACATCCATTTTCCCTTCCCAATTAGGGGTCCTGTAGATTTTAAACAACAACATCAGACACGAAGCCACAACTTTACAGACACTGATTAACTAGTTCCCCTAAATGGATAAGTTCAGATACCTGTAACAAAGCTGTTATACTTCTCCGATTGAATTTTGACTGATACACCAGATGCTCTCATAATCTAAAATTCTCCAACTGCAAAGGCATTAATTTTGTGATACTATCTCTTGAAATATTCTACAGTAATAGAGAACACTGCTTTTTGAAACAGGCACACCAATATTTAAATCCTTCCTGTGCCATCTACTGGGTGTGAAATCATGAACAAGTCATATAAATTGTGTGTGACCTCTTCCCCATCAATAAAATGTGGGAAAACTAAGGTTATTGTGAGGATTAAATGAAATGATATTAAAGAGGAATTAACAATGCTTCTGCCATATAACTAACACCCAAATAAATATTTTATGATTATTAAATTATGTCAGCTTTCTCAAAATCCTTCAGAAATTTAGATTTTTTTTCTTTAATCAAAAAGAAACAAAAATAACAACCACCAGAAAAACTTCTCTTCCCTACAATCAGCATGAATGGAACACAAAGTATTCCAAAAACTGGCAAAAAAAAAAATTAATGCACTTTTTGGTAAATAGGTAGGAAGGAAGATAACGCCATCTGGGGAGAAAAAAAATGTTATCATCTTGGAATTTCTTCAGATGCATTAACTGATCAGATTCTGATTGCACATCAACTCTAAGAACTCACAGCTTCTGTACCGTCAGCCTTGGGAAGAGCTCTACTTAGAACTATTTCCAAGCAGTGTGAGTTATCACTTGTTTTCTTTCCTCACACTCTTTGCACTAAGACCTTAGAAGAGCTCCCACCTGTCTGCCTGCTTAAATAGCTTCCCTTCAGCAGAATTGATAATTGTCGATTCCCTAATGGCCTCAATAATTCACTAATCAGGTAAGTTTTCTTTTACATTTTGCACAATAGCAAATGAAAGCTTCTCTCCTAGCTGTCTCTTATGGTCTGTTTACTTACCCCCATAGATTACTCTGGCTTTTCTTATTGACCTACTGCTGAGACAGAGCTGACTCCTCACTTGTTTCTTCCTCCTGAGAAAGAGAAAATTCCCTTTAATATAACTGGATTCTTTAGCCTGATAATGAAGTAAGCATGTCTGTAAGATGGGAAGGGAAGTCTTTATGTCATAAAAAATTCAGAACTAACGGAACATAATGCATTTTTTTTTCCCCGCTAGGTTTCCCAGCATTTACAGGGCTTTTTGAATCCTTCAGACTATCTAGTTTCTTTTAGCAGCATCGAGAACAGTGAAAGTATAAGGGTCCAGAAGATCGTGTAGTTCTTAAACACTTCTTTTATGTTATCGTATCATGAAACAATGCAGGACCATCACCATTTCCTATATCCCTAGCCTTCTAACTTGAGGAGCTTTATTTTGGAGCAGTCTTCACAGGAAACAATAGTGCTATTGTAATGGTAACCCACCTTTGTGGTTTGCCTCGCTCTGTCCCAGTTTTAGCAATAAAAAATCCAACATCCTGGGATATTTCCTTCAGTCCCAGGAAAACTAGAGCAGTTGGTGACTCTAGGTAGAGCCATTGGAAATGCGTGTCCTGGAGACAAGAAGACCAGGTAGCAATTCCTGGGTCTCTATCATATTAGTTGTGCCGCCTTGGACAAGTAATTTAATCCTAATGAAACTTCAGTTTTCTCAACTGTAATTAAGGACAGAAATACTTTTTAAATAGTTGCTCCAAAGAAAAAAATAGAATAATTAATTGAAATTATTTAGCATAGCTCAGGCACGAGTTATTAATAAATAACAGCTGTTGTGTTTAGGATAGGTTGACATAATTGACATTGATTATCTTATTTATTCCTATAATCTTTGGAGGTATTGGTAGAATGGGAACATTTTAAGTTTACTCTTGAGAATAGTGGATCTGTGGTCCCAGAATCAAGAGTTTCTGAATTTCTAAGCAATTTATTCTCTGCGACACTTTGTGCAGGTGAATTCTGGAACATGCTGCACGGGAAATGCCACCGGGAATGGGAGTTGACAAAGTCATGATTAAACTGTACGACTATGAAGCATAACTATGACTGCGAAGGAGTTTGACTCTTGATTTCCCCTTACAGATTGCAGAGCCTAATCTCTCTGAGCCTGAGCTTCCTCATATGCAAAGTGGGCATGATAATCTGGGTGGATTCGTAAAAGTGAGATAATACTTGCGAATTGCTTAGTTCCCTATCTACCATTTGAAAGTACTCAATACATAATATAAAATAATAATAGCTAACAATTATTAACTGTTTATGTGCCATGCACTATTCTAAGAATTTTCATGTGTTGACTATATTAGTATTCAAAATAATTGTGTAAGATATATAATGTTCCTTTTTGTGTGTGATAAATATGAAAACTTAGGCACAGAGAAATTAAGAGGCATGCCCAAGTTACACAGCAGAGGATGTATGAATAAAATTTAAACCCAAGCCATCAGATTTTATAACCCAACTTTTAACCTCTACACTGTATTAAAGTGTCCCAGTGGTAGAGCACAGAGAGGTGAGATGGTGAGAGAGATACTCTCAAATGTGTACTTTTGAGAAGTAGATAGTGGAAGGATGTATAGTGGAGTGATAAGCAGATTGAATGTTCAGTGACCTCGAAGGTTGGGCCATACTCATAATCACATAAGACTTCCTCCTCAAAGGAAAAATTTCTATTCACCCAAAAATGTGCACTCAGGGAATTCACTTTTAGGTGGGGACACTGAATGATGGATCCATGCACGTCTCTGAAGATGCTGCTTAGCTGAGCTACCCAAGACACAACCATGTTAGGAAAAAGCATCTTAGCATTTCTCTTATTCAATCTTGTTTTTTCCCCAACTAAAATAGAGAGTTCATGGTAGGATCCTAAAGAATTACTCTTTTCACATCAAATGATCTTATTATCACCATTAATCATTGACAGATAAATCAAAATCAGAAAAACAGTATAGGATCAAAGAGGTTGTGTTCAGCTGTTTAACTCCATACCACTAAGGAACTCAGTGTTTTTCTGCATTTACTATTGGCAATGCCAGTGACTTATAGGCGTTGTGTTGATTTTGGATACCTGCTTTCAATTAGAAAGACTGTTGCTCCCATACTAACAATGAGCACAAGCCAGATAAGCTTCAATATTATACTTTTATCTTTTTAAACCCACCAGAAAGTTGAGGTCACAAAGAACATCAATGAATTAAATTTGAGAAAGTAATGAACTCTTCTAGGAGTAAAGACACCTGCAATTGCTTTCATCAAAGCCACCTGTGCTGTGGTAAGGAGAAACCAGCTAAATTTTAATGAACTTTTAATGGCCACATGTAGACTGTACTGATTGATTGAAATCCTAAGGATCTGAGCCACCCAAAATCCATACTCACCCATTAACTCTTCTTCCTGAGTCTCCAGTGAGCATATGAGTAATTAGAATGCAGCAAAGTCTGGGAGAGTTGACAGAGTGCCCCGTTCCCTGAGAAATAGGTCTTCCCCACTAGTAAGGCTCAGGCTTATCAAACACTAGCGAAAGGGCAGGATGCTGAGAGAAACTCATCTGAGGCACTCCAGGCTGTTTTGGAATCCACTGTAGAAGCTCTCAGAAAGCTGGAGAAATGTCCATAGGATGGAGAAAGATCCTTATTATTTAGAAATCTGAAGGTGGGATTGGAAAACAGTAACACCTAGTAACTAAAAGCTGACTGTCAGAACTTAAAGCAAAGAGAGAGAGAGATCCTCTATCATTCAGAAAGTTGGCATTAAGTTGTAAAGCATAGAGATTGCTGAAGTCTTAGTATGCTAAGATCTCAATTATTGATAAAGGAAAAGCCCTGACAAAAACTTGAGACCCCTTGAAAACTAAAACTAAAGCTGCACCAAACCCAAACTCAAATTAAATACTTTTTAGATTAATTCATCTCCTCATACTAACAGCCTGATCAAAGAAGGAGCACAGCTTTGCTAGGTGTAAATATTTTTTTAAGTCTCTCCCTTATTTTACACATAATGTCTGGCATTTAATGAAAAAGTACAAGACACAGAAATAAATATAAAAAGGTGGTTCATGGTAAAGAGAGAAAATACTTAACTGAAGCAAAAAATGAGATGGTCCCAGGTACAATTATCAGATGGAGATTTTTTTAATATTTATGTTGTGTATTAATTATTAATTATCTTATATACGTTAGGTAAAAAATAGAACTAAGGAAAAACAATAGGATTAGAAAATACCAAATATCTAGAAGCAAATATAATAAAAGATATGCAAAAACCTCTAAATTAAAAAGTTGAAATATTACAAATAATAATTAATAAAAACATAAATAGGTATTACATGCTAGAAAATTAAGACTCAATAACAATAATATGTCCATTTTCCCAAAATTCATCTTCAGATTCAATGTAAAACCAACAAAATTCCAGAAATTTTTGTTTGAAAGTGATAAATTTATTCTAAAATTAAACCCAAAGTATCTAGAATAGTCAAAAAAATCTTTTAAAAAAAGAATAAATTAGGATGACCTTCTACTTCTGACTACAAGGCCTATTGTAAAGTTACAGTATTTAAGACAGTGTGATAAGAGCATTAGGAAAAATAAAGACCAGTGAAATACAATAAAGTACAAAATAGTTGCACATCTATAGGAACAACTAATTTTTGACCAACTCACCAGGTCTTTCCAATTGGGGAAAGAGAAGTGTTTTAAAGAAATGGTGCTGGAACAATTGAATATACTCCTAGAGAAAAACAAAACAATAAAGATGAGCTCCCACTTCACTCTTTACCCATGAATTCATTAGAGACAAATCATAGACCCAAACACAAAAGTTAGATCCCTAAAGCTTCTACAAGAAAACATAAGAGAATACTTTCATGACTTTAGAGTAAGTATACTAGTCAGGGTTCTTCAAGGAGATAGAACAAATTGTGTACATGTGTATGTGAAAAGATTTTTTTTAAGATTTTATGTATATTTGAGGAAGAGTGCAAGTTGTGGGGGAGGGAGAAGGGAGAGAAACAAACAGACTCGTGCTGAGCAGGGAGCTCAACGGAGGGCTCAATCTCACACCCTGAGATCTTGACCTGAGCCAAAATCGAGAGTCAGATGCTTAACTCACTGAGTCATCTAGGCACCCGTAGAAATATTTTTCATAAGGAATTGACTCACACAACTAGAGAGATGGGCAAGTCCCAAGTCCCAAGTCTGCAATGTGAGTCAGAAATTTGTAGATCCAGGAGAGCCAATGGATTAGTTCCAGTCCAAGTCCAAAGGCCTGAGAACCAGGAGATTCAGCCATGTAGTTCCAATCTCAGAGCCAACAGGCTCAAGATCCAGGAAGAGCCCATGATTCAGTTTGAGTCTGAAGGCAGAAAGCCAGTGTCCCAGTTTGATGCCAATCAGGCAAGAAGAATTCTTTCTTACTGAGGGGAAGGTCAACCTTTAGGTTCTATTCAGATCTTCAACTGACTGGGTAAGGCCTACCCACATTAAGGAGAGCAATCCTCTTTATTTGGTCTACCAATTTAAATCTTAATCTCATCCAAAAACATCCTCACAGAAATATCCAGAATAATCTTTTACTGAATATCTGTGTACCTTGTCATCCTATCAAGTTGACAAAAAAATTAACTTACTGTTTTGTAGGTAATATTTTCTTAGACATGAACTAAAAAGCACTAACTACAAAAGAAACAAAATTATAAATGAAACTTGTCAAAATAAATATCCACACTCATCAAGAACTGCCTTTAATGAGATAAACAAGCCACAAAATGGAAAAAAAACTATTTGCAACACATATATCTAACAAAAAAATCATATCTAGCATACAGAGTAAAATCTCCTACAAATCACAACAAAAAGGAAACAATCCATATAAAGGCTGGCCAAAATACCTGCAAAAAATTACTTCACAAAAGATATAGAAATGTTCAATAAATACATGATTAATGTCATTTGACAATATGTAAAGGTAAATTAAAACCACAATAATATGATATTTAGCAGTAGTAAAATGATCAAATTCAAAAAGACTGACAATGTAAATGGTGCTCAAGAGTAGGAAATGACCCGAATCCCTTATTATTTTCCCCTAGGATCAGCAATGCATGACCAGTGTCTGTCAGTTGCTGATGAAGATAAACACACTTTGACCTGATGGCCCAGTGACTCCACTCTAAGTATCAGGGCATATGTTACCCACAAACGTGTACCAGATGGTTCTTATGGTACAAATAGTAGCCTTATTCATGGTGGCCAAAAACTAAAAGCAACAAAATCTTTACCAATAGGAGAATAGGCATTCAAGTTATCATATAGTCATATAAGTAGTACTATTCTGCAATAAAAAGAATCAATACAGCAACATGTACAAGTCTTAAAACACCATATTAAGTGAAAGAGATGCAAATGACAGAGTATTGAATGATTTTATTTGCATGTCGTCCAAACACAGACAGAAGAACTCTATGGTGATAGAAATCAGAAAGGCTTTGTCTCTGTGAAATGGGGGTTGATGGAAAGGAGACAAGGATATTTTCCAGGGCGATGGAAAGGTTTGAGGCCAACCCCATAGGTTGGTAGACCTATGGGGGGATATAGTTTCCAAAATTCAGAAAATACGTGCATTTTTCATATGTGAATAAACTCTTAAAATATATACATCTATTATATGTGAAATATACTTCATTTGAATAAAAAGAAGAAAATAGCCCTTGTCTGAATCTAAAGATAATGACTTTAAATCAAGAAGCAACTAAGTTTACAGTAGATTACCTTTAAAATTTTATGTGTATATTTTTGACACATTACTTAAAGAAAAAACCATAATTATCTCTCTCTCTATTTTAAATAAAGACCCCTTTTTAAGAGAATTACTTCCAGTTTTTCACAAACCTCTAAATACTCACGTAGTCTCTCTTACCAGCAATTTTTATTTGGCTTAATGCTGTTTCAGTGGACAAGACTAGGACAATTTTAGGAAGTTGTCTATATGGGAATACAATGGCTCCTTTGAAAGTTGCTAGTTTTTATTTCACCATTAAGATTACTGCCAAAAAGTATAGGTTTACATAAATTAAAGGGGGAGAAGAGATAATTATGTCATATCCACTAATGGAATTTTCTCCATTATTTGTTCTCCTGATTGCTATCGCAGGAAAAGGTAAAAGGGGAGAGGTCGGTATAAACTAAAATGGACTGAAGTTACCGAGTTTCAAATGAAATAAATATTTTTTTCTTTTTTTTCAGCTTCAAATGAAATACTTTTTTCTTTTTTTAATTTCAGCTTTATGGAGGTATAATTCACAAATGATCTTATAAGATATATAAACTCTAGTTTGTGATAACTCGATATACATGTACATTATGAAAGGATTTTACCTATCTAGTTCATGAAAATTAGCACATCCCTCACTTCACTTATTTTTTGTGAAAATATTTAAGTACTTACTCCCTTAAATTTCAATTACATAATACAATATTATCAAATACAGTCACCATGTTTTACATTGGATCTTCAGACCTTACTCATGTTATAGCTAAAAGTTTACACTATTTACCAATATCTCTCTACTTGACCCACTCCCTGGCCCCTGACCACCACTTTTCTACTCCGTTTCTGTGAGGCTGACTGTTTTTTTAGACTTCACATATAACTGATACCATATAGCATGTCTTTGTCTGGCTTCCCTTAGCATAATGTCTTCAAGATCCAACCATGTGGTTACAAGTGACAGAATTTCCTTCTTTCTCATGGCTAAATAATTTTCCATTGTATGTATATACATCTTCTTTATTCAATCATTCAGTGATGGACAGACTATTTCTATATCTTGACTGTATGAATAATGTGCTACATGGAAGTATAGGTATCTCTTTGATATCCTGTTTTCATTTCCTTTAGATATATACCCTGTAGTGGGATTACTGAATTATATGGTATTTCTATTTTTAATTTTTTGAGAAACCTCCATATTGTTTTCCATAGTAGCCACACAATTTACATTTCCACCAACAGTGTGCAAGGATTGCCTTTTCTCCAAATCCTTGCCAACACTTACTATCTCTTGTAATTCCTATGATAGCCATTCTAACAGATGTGAGAGGATATCTCATTGTGGTTTTGATCTGTATCTCCTAGATGATTAGTTATGATAAGTACCTTTTTATATACCTTTGCCCATTTGTACATCTTCTTTGGAAAAGTGCATATTCAGTTTCCCTGTTCATGTTTAAACAGATTATGGGGTTTTTTTCCTCCTCACTTGTATGAGTTCTTTATACATCATAGAGATGAGCCCTTTATCAGATGTGTGATTTGCAAATATTCTGTAGGTTACCTTTTCATTTTGCTGATGGTTTCCTTTGTTGTACAGAAGTTTTTTTAGTTTGATGTAAGTCCCACTCACTGATCTTTACTTTTATTGTCTTTACTTTTGGTGTCAAATCCAAAAAATCATTGCCAAGACCAATGTCAAGGAACTTATATCCTATTTTTTCCTAGGAGTTTTACAGTTTCAAGTCTTATACTCAAGTCTTTAATTCATTTAATTAAGTCTTTAATTAATTTAATTCATTTTTTGTGCACAGTGCCTGTCCAGTTTTCCCAACACCATTTATTGAAGAGACTGTTCTTTTCCCTGTGTATATTCTTGCTTCCTTTGTTGTAAATTAATTGATCATATATATGCATATTTATTTCTGGGCTTTCCATTTGCTCCTACTGATTTATGTGTCTGTTTTCTGCCAATTCATATTGTTTTGGTTAGCATAGCTTTGTAATATAGTTTAAAATAACGAAGTATGATACCTCCATCTTTGTTCTTCTTTCTCAAAATTGGTTAGAGTAGGTAAAGATTTGTCTATTTTCTTTACCTTTTCTAAATACTAACTCTTGATTTCATTGATCTTTTCTCCTGTCTCTTTAGTCTCTGTTTTATTTTTTCTGTCTAATTTTTGCTCTTGTCTTTCTTAACTTAACTTTCTTTTTTTTTCCCTTTTTATTAATTTTTTCAGCGTAACAGTATTCATTCTTTTTGCACAACACCCAGTGCTCCATGCAAAACGTGCCCTCCCCATCACCCACCCCCTGTTCCCCCAACCTCCCACCCCTGACCCTTCAAAACCCTCAGGTTGTTTTTCAGAGTCCATAGTCTCTTATGGTTCGCCTCCCCTCCCCAATGTCCATAGCCCGCTCCCCCTCTCCCAATCCCACCTCCCCCCAGCAACCCCCAGTTTGTTTTGTGAGATTAAGAGTCATTTATGGTTTGTCTCCCTCCCAATCCCATCTTGTTTCATTTATTCTTCTCCTATCCCCCTACCGCCCCATGCTGCTTAACTTCGGGCTTCATTTGTTTATTTATTTACTCGTTCCTTGAAGACTGTTTATTTGAGAACTTTCTTGTTTCTTAATGTAGGCACTTAGTACTATGAACTTCTCTCTTTCAACTGCTTTTGTTGCATCCCATAAGTTTGGATGTGTTGTATTTCCATTTTCATTTGTCTCAGTATATTTTTTTATTTCTTCTTCAATCCATTGGTTATTTAATCTTCACATTTGTGTAAGTTTTCTAGTTTTCATGTTATAAGTGATTTCTAGTTTCATACCATTGTTATCAAAGAAGAAGCCTGGCAAGATTTTAATCATCTTAAATTTAATGTAAGTTGTTTTGTGGTCTAATGTATGATCTGTCCTGCAGAAAGCCCCATGAGTACTTGAGAAAAATGTGTATTCTGCTGCTGTTGGGTAGAATGTTCTATTAAGTCCATCAGGTCTAATGCATAGTTTAGGTCCACAGTTTTCCTATTGATTTTCCTCTGGATGATATATCCACTGTTGAAAGAGAGGTATTAAAGTCCCCAACTATTATTGTATTGCTGTCCTTTTTTTCCTTTCGTTCTGTTAATATATACTTTATATATTTAGGTGCTCCTATGTTTAATGCATAAATGTTTACAAAAATTATATATTACTCTTGGATTGACCCATTTGTAATTATATAATGGTCTTCTTTGTCCCTTATTACAATCTTTGGCTTAAAGTCCAGCTTGTTTGATATAATATAATCCTGCTTTCTTTGGGTTTCCATTTGCATGGAAAATCTTTTTTCATATTTTCACGTTTAGTCTGTATGCTCTTAAAGGTAAAGTTAGTCTCTTGTAAGCAGCATATAGTTAGGTCTTATTTTGACTGAGGAATTTAGTACGTTACATTTAAAGTAATTATTGATAAGTATAGACTTACTATTGCCATTTTGTTTATTGTTTTATGGCTGTTTTGTAGTTTCTTTTTTCCTTTCTTCTCTTACTCTTTTCTTTGTGATTTGATATCTCTGGAGGAGTATGCTGAGATCCCTTTCTCTTTATCTTTTGTGCATCCACTATAGGTTTTAGCTTTGTGGTTACCATGAGGCTTACATAAAACAATTTAGCATCCCAGCAGTCTGTTTTAAGCCAATAACAACTTCTCATGCATACTAAAGCTCTGCATTTTTAATCTCTCCCCAATGTTTTGTTTTTGATGTCACAACTTAAATCTTTTTACCTTGTATATGCATCTACAAATTATTATAGTTATTTTTTATACTTTTTTCTTCTTCCTTCATATTAGATTTATAAGTGATTTACTCACCACCATTACAACATTCAAATATTCTGAATTTAAATATATATTTACCTATACCAGTGAGCTTTATACTTTCATGTATTCCTGTAAGTAATTGGCTTTTTTCATTTCAGCTTGAAGGTCTCCCTTTAACATTTCTTTGTAAGACTTGTCTACTGCTTATGAACTGCTTTAGCTTCTGCTTGTCTCTATCTCTATAGATAGAAGTCTCTATCTCTCCTTCAGATATGAAGGATAATTTTGCCAAGTAGAGTATTCTTGGTTGGCAGGCTTTTTCTTTCAGCACTTTAAACATAGTAGGCTATCCATCCCAGCCTTCAAAGTCTCTGCTTAAAAATCTGCTGATAATCTTATGGACATTTCCTTGTATATAACAAGTTTTTCCTCTTTTTTTTTTTAAAGACTTTATTTATTTATTTGACAGACAGAGATCACAAGTAGGCAGAGAGGCGGGCAGAGAGAGAGGGGGAAGCAGGCTCCCTGCTGAGCAGAGAGCCTGATATGGGGCTGGATCCCAGGACCCTGAGATCATGACCTGAGCCAAAAGCAGAGAGGCTTTAACCCACTGAGCCACCAGGCGGCCCTAACAAGTTTTTCTCTTCCTGTTTTTAAGATTCTTTCTGTGTCTTTAACTTTTGATGATTTAATTATAATATACTTCTGTGGGACTCATTGGATTCTTCTTATTGGAACTCTATGGGCTTCCTGGATCAGTATGTCTTTTTTTTTCCCCAGGCTAGGAAAATTTTTAGCCATCATTGGTTTGAAGTTTTCTGCAACTTTCTCTCTTTCCCTTCTGGTATTCTTATAATGTGAATATTAATGTACTTGATGATGTCCTATAAGTGTTCAATTAGTTATCTTCATTTTTTTCCATTATTTTTTCTTTTTGTTCCCATGATCAGATGGATCCCATTTCCCTGACTTTGAGTTTGTTGAGTCTTTCTTTTGTTTGATCTAATCTAACACTGAACCCCTCTATTGAATTTTCCATTCCAATTGTTGTACCCTTCAGTTTTATGAATTTTGTTTATTTCTTTCTTATATATTCTATCTTTTTGTTGAACTCTCACTTTGTTCATGCATAGTTCATCTGATCTAGGAAAATATCTTTATGAACATTATTTTGAATTCTTTATCAGGTGAATCACTTACTTTTATTTCATCAGGGTCTGTTCGTGGACTTTTTTTTTTTTAATTAATTTATTTATTTTTTTCAGCGTAACAGTATTCATTGTTTTTGCACAACACCCAGTGCTCCATGCAATACGTGCCCTCCCTATTACCCACCACCTGGTTCCCCCAACCTCCCACCCCCGCACCTTCAAAACCCTCAGGTTGTTTTTCAGAGTCCATAGTCTCTTATGGTTCGCCTCCCCTTCCAATTTCCCTCAACTTCCTTCTCCTCTCCATCTCCCCATGTCCTCCATGTCATTTGTTATGCTCCACAAATAAGTAAAACCATATGATACTTGACTCTCTCTGCTTGACTTATTTCACTCAGCATAGTCACTTCCAGTCCCATCCATGTTGCTACAAAAGTTGGGTATTCATCCTTTTTTTTTTTTTTATAAACATATAATGTATTTTTATCCCAGGGGTACAGGTCTGTGAATCATCAGGTTTACACACTTCACAGCACTCACGATAGCACATACCCTCCCCAATGTCCATAACCCCCTCCCCCTCTCCCAACCCCACCTCCCCCCAGCAACCCCCAGTTTGTTTTGTGAGATTAAGAGTCATTTATGGTTTGTCTCCCTCCCAATCCCATCTTGTTTCATTTATTCTTCTCCTATCCCCCTAACCCCCCATGTTGCATCTCCACGTCCTCATATCAGGGAGATCATATGATAGTTGTCTTTCTCCAATTGACTTATTTCACTAAGCATGATATCCTCTAGTTCCATCCACGTCATCGCAAATGGCAAGATTTCATTTCTTTTGATGGCTGCATAGTATTCCATTGTGTATATATACCACTTCTTCTTTATCCATTCATCTGTTGATGGACATCTAGGTTCTTTCCATAGTTTGGCTATTGTAGACATTGTTGCTATAAACATTTGGGTACACGTGCCCCTTTGGATCACTATGTTTGTATCTTTCGGGTAAATACCCAGGACTTTTATCTTATTCTTTTATTTGGAGCATGCTCTTCTGTTTCTTCATTATCCTGATACCATGATGATTTCTGTCCATTAGGTAAAATAGCAACTTCTCCCCATCTTGATGAAGTGCTCTAGTGTAGAAATGAATCTTATTGCTTAACCCTGTCCTAGCATTAAGTTGTCTCTCCAAATTTTGTGATTGTCCAAAACTACCCTCTTTGTACTTAGTGGTTCCCAGTAGATTAGAGTGTGTCAAAACACATTTTGTTATGCATATTTCTTTGTTTGCCCAATGTGGTGGAGTGACTTGGCTGGTTTGTAGATTTCTCTAGTGAGAATTGTTCCAGTGTGTCCTTGGGGAAAGGTGAGTTCAAGATCTTCCTATGCTTCCATCTTGGATTAGAACTCATATATGCATTTTTTATTAACATATAATGTATTATTTGTTTTAGGGGTACAGGTCTTATATATTCATTTTGATGATGTGTCAAAGCTAATTAAATGCTTTTATAATTAAAAATCATATATATATTGGAGCTTTTCTTAACTTTTAGAAATATAGAGGCTGTATGGTATTAGTTATGTCTATTTGACACAAGTGATATTCCTATTGAAATCTATAAATTGAGGATGATTAAGAGCTACCAAATATGAAATCAGAGGACATAATAAAAGGTACAGTACTGTAGGATATTAGACTGAATATATTCTGAGGTTAGATGGATAATCTGGAATATTGAATGGTCAGTTGTATCAGTTTTGTTTTACTTCTATAAAAAATTACCATAAATTTGGTGACTTAAAATACCAAAATTGTATCTATCTTATACTTCTGTAGGTCAGAAATTCTGCACAAGTCTCCTTGGAGCAAAATCAAGTCATCAATAAACTGTATTCTTTTCTGGAGGTTCTGGGGGAAATCTGTTTCTTTTCATTCTCTAGCTTCTAAGGGCTGCCACATTCATTGGCTTGTGGCCTACTTTCTCCATCTTTAATGCCAACTATTTTGCATTTCTCTTACAATTTTCCCATAGCTAAATGTCTCTCCGACCATATCCCAGAAGGGAATTTAAGAGTTCTAAGGTTTTTAAGGACACATGTGTTTAGATAGTCCTATCTGGAAAATCAATCATCTTAAGGTCTTTTTCTTTTTTTTAAGATTTTATTTATTAATTTGACAGATGGAGAGATCACAAGCAGGCAGAGACAGAGAGGGAAGCAGGTTCCCTGCTGAGGAAAGAGCCCAATGCAGGGCTGGATCCCAGGACCCTGGGATCATGACCTTAGCTGAAGGCAGAGGCTTAACCCACTGAGCCACCCAGATGCCCCCATCTTAAGGTCTTAATCATATCTGCGAAATCCATTTTGTCAGTAAGGTAATGTATTCACAGGCTCCCAAGATTAGATGTGGACATTTTGGGGAAGCCATTGTTCTGTGTATCACAGCAGTGAAAAAATATTAAATAAAACAACACATTAGAAGATAAATGTGTCTTTCCATTTCAGTATTATACTTTAATATATTATATTTTACAAATATTATTATATTGCTTAACACAAAATATTTACAGCAGTCATTTCCTTCTTTTATACAATGTTAGAAAAAGACTGTGTCTTATAACCTCTAAATTACTTTCATAAATCCAAGAACAAATATCTTACTCTCACTAAATATAACAGAGCAACTCAATAGTATCACATTATACTTTTAGTATCTGTTAGTGAGCACAATCATTAACAATAAACAAGTACCTCCAAAAGATCAGCAGATAAATACCTTCTCTTTGAGCAGAATTAATTAAAGGGTATGCATAAAATATTGACTGTCAGAGTGAGATATTTATTTTTAGTTACCCATTTATTTTTCTATAACTTGAGATTATTATGAGCCAAAAAGAAAAGGGAGACATTTTTAATAGAAATTCTAGTAATATGTGGCTAAGTGCCCATTAGGGTATATAGATACAGTATTGTTTAGGTTGGGATGAGGAAGCAACAAGATAAAGGCTATAAGAGGGGACACTGCCCCTCAAACGGAAGATGTTATAATGGTCTGTTGTATCATGATCTATTCCACTTATGGAAGAGTATATCAACTTTTAACATAATGGACAGTAATATAGCTTTCATCTTTAGAAAAAAATTAAAAGTATTTTCGTTACAAGGGTTTTTTTCAAAACACTATCTTTACATTAGAATCTTTAAGAATTTATACCTTTAAATTTGTTTTGTTGAAGATTACAACATATAGTTGGTAAAAAATAAATAACAAAGTACATATTCCAGTTTCACAAACTATGATATAAGGTGTACAGAATACTCGATAATAACATTCTAAATTTGCAATACTTGGAAATTTTATTTTCTGTTATCAACATACACAAAATTTTGGAGCCTACTGTCATTACAGTAATATACGCTAAAATTCAAATTGCATGATCTTGTTCTGTTTTTAGTTTCATGGTTTATAAAATAATATTAAAAGCCTAAAATCATATTCTCTACCATTACCAATTATAAACTCTTCATTGAGCATATATTGAATTTTCTTAGTGTGCTTTATGACCTTTAAATTCTGACAACATGTTAATGGACTTTTTGGTCCTGCAATGAAAAATTTCAAGGGCTATGAGAAGGCGCATAACAGTAAAATTACTATATCCTTTTGGTTTGATTATTTTTAAAATCTTAAATTATTATTATTATTAGTTCAGGCATAAAAGATTGGCTAGAAAGTCTTTTAAGAGCCTTTCTATCTCAAAAATATAATTTAACTGTTCAAGTGTTTTAAGTTATTTCACTTTATAGAAAAGCAGGAATTGAATCTGATAATACAGTTGATCATGCTGATCCTTTTCCTACACAACAAAATAAGAAAAACAAGCAATTATCTAGAGACAAGTAGTTCCCAACTTAGGAATTGGTTGTGTTCCAAAAGGTCATTCAATGGTCAGTCAAATGCATTGGACCCAGGGAATTCCAGCAGCAAAATGTCAGCACACAACAAATAACTCTGTTAAAAGGGGGAAAACTTGAGTCTTCAGAGGGAAAAGTCACATTCCTAAGTCAAGAGAAATTTGAATATTAAGAGGCAAGACCTTAACACAGTGTGAAGAAGGCATAAGGCCAATGTCAACCACTGCTGCCCCTGCAACCCTGCCATGTTTCTACAGGAATCACCAAGATCTGGCCCTTCTAGGCTCAGTCCCTTCCACCTATGTGGCCATCATTCAGCATGACATGAATGCATGGCAACTCTTCTTTAGTAAAGCTCGGGCCTAGCCAACATATGGGAAATCCTGAAATAAAATATCTGCCAGGGGCGCCTGGGTGGCTCAGTGGGGTAAAGCCTCTGCCTTTGGCTCGGGTCATAATCCCAGGGTCCTGGGATCCAGCCCCGCAGCATTGGGCTCTTGGCTCAGCAGGGAGCCTGCTTCCTCCTCTGTCTCTGCCTGCTTCTCTGCCTACTTGTGGTCTCTGTCTCTCAAGTAAATAGATAAAATCTTTAAATAAATAAATAAAATAAAATATCTGACAAGTAAGTATCTCCTCTCACTCCCTCCCAACTGCCTCAGTTAAATTTGGGGCCTCTGTCTTGAACAGTCTTCACTATTATTTCTCAGCCAAGATTGTGCTTTCTGCTTCTACATGTCCTATCAGATTTTGTATTGTGCTAGACATATGGGAGCAACAATGTAAATTGTTGTGGATCTATGGATCTTCTTACTAACTAAACTGTCTAGCTAATTATGTAGATCAATGGTGATGGTTATTAATAATTCCAGACTAAATACACCAATTAGATGATCATACATGCATCATGTAAGGACTTTGGAAAGACACTAAAATATCTCAGAATATTTACTTTTGGTGGAACTACATAGAAAAAGGATTATGATGTATCAAACACACTGGATAGGAAGTGTGTTTCCCAACTTCAAAATGATATCACTGTATCAGGGTATGGTTTCTACCCCCTCTGCTGTCTCTCAGACAGTTCTTGGAGGTCAGGTGCTTCATTTGCTTTCCGGTGGCCTCCCTATAGCGACCACTGCATTACCTCTCCACTGACCACCTCTTGCCATTCTTCTTGTCTTGGAGAGGAGATAGTACCCTGGGGTGGGATTAGGTGTCCCTTTATCACTTTACCTTAAGCACACAATAATCTTTTACTCTAAATCAATGGATAGAAAACTACTGTCCTTCAGCCTTGCCACTTAGTTTTATAAATAAAGTTTTACTGGAAAACAGACACACTTCTGTTTCTGTATTGTCTATGGTTACCTTCATGCTACAATGGCAGAGTTGAATAGTGGAGCCAGAGACCTTATGGCTCACAAAGTTTAAAATATTATTATCTTGCTTTTTATGAAAAGAGTTGGTCAATTTCTGCCCTAAATTGGCACAGCCCCGGCATAACTTGCAACATATTAGAGTTCTGTCTGAAGGTATAGAGAATATAGCATGGGGTAGAAAGTTACTTATACCTACTATGTGTTGAGACCACTCTCAGGCTACCCAGGTCAGATTTGCTCAGCTTCCCCTTCCAAGAGGCTCTGCTTAGTTCTTAAATAATCCCTTTAGAGCAGTTTACGGACATGAAAGTAATACGCTTTGGAGCCCAGGCCCAACTGCTGTGTTGTCCATATGGAAAAAGAGTTTTTTCCCTCCCTCTTGTGTAAGTCCTACATTCCCAGTCTCTCATTTCTGCTCAAGAACTACTTCTTTACACAATGATAAATTGTTAATGGAAATATCCACAACCGATAGGGGAAATTGTATCTCCTGCCCAAAGAGATGAAATATGCTATAACCCCAATGAATTATTCCATTTATTGTATACTGTATTACTGTTTCCAATTATTTACTGCCTTGACATACAGACTTCTTATACCAGTAAGCTTTCCCATACAATTGACTTTGACCATACAAACTTCCCTTGACATAGCAGATCTCAAGGATCCCATATTCTAGCAGAAATTTAAGAGCCATCACATAATTCAACATCTCTACTTTTCCTTCTGATTTGAGAAGATCATGTCCCAAGTAATGACTGCTAATACAGTCTGTGTCTTGGCATGAAAAAGACACATGGCACATAGACAACTCACAGCTGCCTCAGCGAACACATAGCTTGAGAGAGAAATACACTTACCTTGTTATAAGCAATTGAGCCTTTAAATTTCTGTGCTGTTACTTAGCATAATAGGGAAGGATGACTATCTTAGCTCAGGCTGTCATAATGAGTGGTTTAAACAACAGAGATTTATTTCTTACAATTCTGGAGATTAGGAAGTCCAAGACCAAGTTGTCAGCCAGTACATTCCCAGTGAGAGTTCTCTATCTGACTTGTAGACATATACTTCTCCCTATGTCCTTAAACTGCCTTTCCTCCATGTTCCTCTTTTTATAAGGGCTGCTAATTCCATCACAGGGGTCTCAACCACATGACATAATTTAAACTTAATTACTTCTCAAAGACTCCATCTCCAAGTACCATCACACTGGGATTAAGAGCTTCAACATATGAATTTGAGGGTGGGGGCACAAATATTTAGTTCATAACAATGATTAATATAGAAACTGGTATCAGAAGCAAATTTCTGACAGAATTAAAAACCTTAAACATGAAACATTAAATTCAGTGCCAGAAATACTAAGACTCCCATCACCCATGGTAACTTACAAGGCTTTAAAGAAATAGAATAGTGCCCCTTCGGATCACTATGTTTGTTTCTTTAGGGTAGATACCCAGTAGTGCAATTGCTGGGTCATAGGGTAGTTCTATTTTCAACATTTTGAGGAACCTCCATGCTGTTTTCCAGAGTGGTTGGACCAGCTTGCATTCCCACCAACAGTGGAGGAGGGTTCCCCTTTCTCCACATCCTCTCCAGCATCTGTCATTTCCTGACTTGTTAATTTTAGCCATTCTGACTGGTGTGAGGTGATATCTCATTGTGGTTTTGATTTGTATTTCCCTGATGCCGAGTGACATGGAGCACTTTTTCATGTGTCTGTTGGCCATCTGGATGTCTTCTTTGCAGATTTAGACCAGTGGTCCTAAGCCAGAGACAATTTTGCCTCCCAGGCAACATTTACAATGTCTGGGAATGCATTTGGTTGTCCCACTGGGTAAAAGGGGTGTTACAGGAATCTAGTCAATAGAGGCTATGGATGCTGGTAACCATCCTACAGTGCACAGGACAGCCTCCCACAACAAAGAGATACTGATCCTAAAATGCAAATATTGTCAAGGTTGAAACATTCTGCTTAAAAAGATATTAAGAATAAAATTATTAGCAGGGGCTCCTGAGAGACCCAGTTGGTTAAGCATCCGACCTATCTTGGCTCAGGTCTTGATCTCAGGGTCATGTGTTCAAGCCCTGCTTTGGGTTCCATGAGAGGTGTGGAGCTTACTTAAAAAAGAAGAAGAAGATGAAGAAGAAGAAGGAGGAGTGGGGGGGAGAGGGAGGGTGAGGAGGAAAAGAGGAAAGTTATTAGCATATTTTGTTACATTTGAGAAATTATTATGAAAAAAGAGATGAACTCAAAAGAGTTGGGCAATTTGCAAACCGGTATAATTCTGAATATAACTAATCCCAAATCAAGATTTTCTGTGTTTTTATTAACATCACAACTATGACATCAACAAAACGATCTAAGCCCAGGTACACAAAGAACAGCTCATTTCCTTTTTACTTATTTATTTTTCTTCATGATAAGTATGCTCTTCAATCCTTCTCACTTATTTCACCTAGCTCCCCTCTAATAATCATCAGTTTGTTCTCTATAGTTAAGAGTCTATTTCTTGGTTTCCCTCTCATTCTTTCTTTTTTTCCCTTGCTCATGTTTTTGTCTTAAATTCCACACATGAATGAGATCATGTGGTATTTATCTTTCTCTGACTTTTTTCACAAATAGCAAGAGATATATATATGTATATATATATATTCTGTTCTATATATATTTATTTAAATATAAATATATATAAATATTTTTATGACTGAATAATATTCTGTTATGTATATAAGAGAATATTATCAACCAGTCTTCCATGTTCTGTGTCTTCTCTAGAAGAGACCCTAGAATAGAAGTTGATGGAGCCACAAGACAGAAAGAGCCCGAACCCCAAATCTTGATGTGAAGGAAAGGACACTGACTAAACACTCAAATACAGTAGGATTAACCAAGATAAAAAAGACAATGCTTGTTTGAGTTCTTTTGTTGCTGCTGTTCACCTCCCTTACTGCTTTGATGAACCCAGAGCAGGTTTGTGAACTCTCATAGTGGAGAACTGCACTGTCCTTCCCATACACAGCTGGGAAGCCAGTAAGAACCTTGGAAGGAAGGGTTTCATGTAGGTCTAAGCAAACCAGAGCCTGGTGTAGTCTCAAAGCAGCCCACTGAAGGGTTTGTAGTGCTCCAAAGACTGACATCTGCTCCCCTGTACATCCTTCCTTGTGGCCCAGGCCTGATGCATCAGGCCCCATCATTTTGATGGGGACAGTTGCCAAACCAGAGAGACTGAGTGGAAAGAAATATGTATGATAAACATACATCTGGTTTGTCTTAGGTAGTCATGCCTTATATTTATTATCTTGGCATGGTTATTTCCAGCACACCCTTTTATTCTGGAGAGTGTCTGGTTTAGATAATAAATAATATGGTCTATTCAGGAATAAGGGATATCTATAAAGATATGTTCATAGATATGTAATATTAAGGACCAAGTGTCCCTCTCTGGCTATATTCCAAGACAAGCCCTCTAAAACTTAGCTTCAACCTCAATAAAAATGCACAAATGCACAAAACTGACTAGGATTATATTTCTACCACTGAGTAGAATGTAGGCTCTAAAGAGAAATTGGATTTAATTATAGGGGAAAAAAAAGTTCTGTTTTACATACCTGAATTGTAGTAAGATTTTTATATCTACACATACATCACACACACACACACACACACACACACACACACACACACACACACACATTTTTAACATAAGACATATCAGACTTCAAATCTAAGTTCTTTTATTTACTAGTATTTGGGTTTGTTTTTCGATCTCCCTGAACCTGAGTTTCCCATCTTCATGTGTACAATGAGGATCACAACTCCTGATTTTATAGTTATTAAAAGAACTGAATGAATTAACACCTTGAATATGTTAAAATATTAGTCTCTATTGAAATTTATACTTATCTGCATGTGCTTGTAATATCAAGAGGCATTTACTTAGTTCCATCCATTTGATTATGTTGGTCTTAATGAATACAAAGCGTCAAATAACATGTTTCTTTGCTCCCTTCCTGCGTACATTCCCCCTCTCTCACACTGGGACAAATGTTCAATTTTTGATATATCTAAAACAGAGTCAGCAACCATGGCCCTGCCAGAGCTGATTTCTAAATATTCTAAGAGAAATAAAGGGCAGAGCAACCCTCAGCCTCAGCCAGGCTGGTCACTTGCACCTGACACAAATATTGCTTACACCAGACTCCGGGCTTCCAAACCCAACTCTTCATTCTGCTCAGGGTGCATGTTCCCGTGGCAGCCTTCCACCAGCATTTTTCAAAGAGCTGAAACAAACAATCCTAAAATTTGTATGAAACCAGAAGAGACCCCAAATTGCTAAGGAAATGTTGAAAAAGAAAAACAAAACTGGAGGCATCACGTTGCCTGATTTCAAGCTTTACTACAAAGCTGTGATCACCAAGACAGTATGGTACTGGCACAAAAATAGACACATAGACCGGGGTAACAGAGTAGAGAGCCCAGATATGGACCCTCACCTCTATGGTCAAATAATCTTCGACAAAGCAGGAAAAAATATACAGTGGGAAAAAGACAGTCTCTTCAATAAATGGTGCTGGGAAAATTGGACAGCTATGTGTAGAAGAGTGAAACCTGACCATTCTCTTACACTGTACACAAACATGAACTCGAAATGGATAAAAGACTTCGATGTGAGGTCTATCAAAATCCTAGAGGAGAACATAGGCAGTAACCGCTTCGACATCAGCCACAGAAACTTCTTTCAAGACATGTCTCCAAAGGCAAAGGAAACAAAAGCAAAATGAACTTTTGGGACTTCAACAGGATCAAAAGCTTCTGCACAGCAAAGGAAACAGTCAACAAAACAAAGAGGCAAACCAAGGAATGGAAGAAGATATTCGCAAATGATACTACAAATGGCTGATATCAAAGATCCATAAAGAACTCCTCAAACTCAACACACACAAAACAGATAATCATGTCAAAAAATGGGCAGAAGACATGAATAGACACTTCTCCAAAGAAGACATACAAATGGCTAACAGACATGTGAAAAAATGTTCACCATCATTAGTCACCAGGGAGATTCAAACCAAAACCACATTGAGATACCACCTTACACCAGCCAGAGTGGCCAAAATCAACAAAACAGTAAACAATATGTGTTGGAGAGGGTGTGGAGAAAGGGGAACCTTCTTACACTCTTGGTGGGAATGCAAGTTGGTGCAGCCACTTTGGAAAACAGTGTGGAGATTCTTCAAGAAATTAAAAACAGAGCTACCCTACGACCCTACAATTGCACTACTGGGTATTAATCTCAAAGATACAGATGTAGTGAAAAGAAGGGCCATCTGTACACCAATGTTCAGAGCAGCAATGGCCACAGTGGCCAAACTGTAGAAAGATAACTCTTTCCAATAAAAGAAGTCACCTGAGTGGCTCAGTAGGTTAAGCAGCTGTCTTTGGCTCAGGTCATGGTCCTGGGATCGAGTGCCAAATCCAACTCCCTGCTCAGTGGGGAGAGCGCTTCTCCTTCTTCCTCTGCCTGCTGCTCCCTCTGCTTGTGCTCTCTCTCTCTGTCAAAATGAAGATCTTTTTTTTTTTTTTTTTTAAGATTTTTATTTATTTGTGACAGAGAAATAGTGAGAAAGGGAATACAAGCACGGGAGAGCTGGAGAGGGAGAAGCAGGTTTCCTGCTGATCAGGGAGCCCGATGCGGGGCTTGATCCCAGGACCCTGGGATCGTGACCTGAGTGGAACACAGATGTTTAACTGACTGAATCACCCAGACGCCCCAATAAGAATCTTAAAAAAAAAAAAAGACTATGCTAAAAAAATAAACAAAAGAATAAAATTTTAAAACATATACTAGAATAATCTATATAAAAATTGTTTATTACAACAAATTATTACTAATAATTATATAATAGTGTAAACATTGCAAGTTGTTTTATAATTAACAATGTTATTTTTAATTTAACTTTTTTAATGGAAAGTGCCCTTACAAGTTCAGGATTTCATTTATTTGTTAATATGCCAACTGTTAGGAAATTTTCTGCAATTCAAAATCCAATGCTGGATAGCTCTTCAATAATAGTCCTGTATAACAAGCTGGTGAAATTATGCTTATTATAGAAATAATAGAGTTGTATCTAAAACCTTCCCATATTGCTTCAGCTTTTCAACTCTTGCGGGAATTAAAAATGATTAGACTCTATTTCTAGTGAAATTCCATTTGGGAATAAGGATGACTTAAAAGAAGGGAATAAACCTGGTTATTAAAAAAGATAATCAAATAGAATTTGAATAATATGGTCTCATGTCCTTTTCCAACTATAGTAAAATTTTACTATAAATGTATGAACCATTAGTCAGTTAGAAATCCAGTAAAAATAAAAATATAAAATATAAGTATGCTTCAGGTAAATTCACACAGGAGAAATTTGTGGAGAATAAAATCAAACTTGAATCAAACCCAGAAGGCATACACATTTTTTAGATCTAGTAATAACCATATTTCTATGGCTTGATTTTTTTTTTCTTTCAGGTGTTAGATTACCATCCTTTCTGCATCAGCCTTTGAAAGAAAAAAAGTTCAAATCCACCTCAAAATTCTCAAAGATTTAATACTACTGCTTTCCTACCTTACCCTACCTCATTGTTATTCATTCCTGCATAATAAAGACTTATAATATGAAAAAAATTTTTAAATAAAAATTTTAGTCTAAAAAAAAAAGAATAAAAAACTAGTTTTCCTAATTCTTCATTTTCTAAAAGAACAGAGAGCTAATAAGACATACATTTTCCAAAAAATTTGGTCTCTGTTATGCTGTACCAGGCAAGGCACTAAGGAAAGCCTCTCCCATGCACAGAGGTATACAAGGGAGGCAGGAAAAATATACTAAGGTGATTGAGACTCACTGGAACCACGAATGCAAAAGTGGAGCCATTTGGCCAAGTATCCATGGCCAGTCAGCCACAGCCCACCACTTGAGAGTCTACAAAATCACAAACAGCAAAGCAAATCAATGGTTCTCCCAACCATTTACAGAATTTGCGCTGTCCCACTTTCAGCACACCCAGTCCAAAGCTCAGTACCTCAGAGTATGTGCAGATACACATAAAATATGACCAGTGTTTTTTAACAGTGATATAAAAATGATCTGTATAAGTAAAATCATGTTTACTGTCTCAAAGTGTAGGGTTTAATTCTGATTTTTTTTTTTTTTTTGGCTATAGTAAATTAACATTACAATTAAGTCAATTTATTTGTGTAATGAAGTAGAGGGGAAAAAAGGAATGAAAGTAAAATGGAAGGTGGCAAAGGAAAAGATAGAAGGGAGAGAGACAAAATTGTAAATTGAAGTTTGCCTCTCTAGGTTTTTGGGGTTTTTTTGTTTCTCTGTTTTTTATTTAAATTCTAGTTAGTTAATATATAGTGCAATATTGGTTTCTGGAGTAGAATTCCATGATTCATCACTTACATATGACACTCAGTGCTCATCATAAAAAGCGCTCTCCTTAATACCCATCCTCCATCTAACCCATCCTCCCACCCACCTCCCTCCATCAACCCTCAGTTTGTTCTCTATCATTAAGCGTCTCTCCCTTTTTATTTTTATTTGGCAGAAAGAAAGTGAGAAAATAAGCCAGCTGAGAGACAGAAGGAGAGGGAGAAGGAGACTCCCTGCTGACCAGGAAGCCCCACATGGGGCTAGATCCTGGGACCCTGGGATCATGACCTGAGCAGAAGGCAGCAGCTTAACAGACTGAGCCACTCATTAAGAGTCTTTGACGTTTTTTCCCCCTCGCTCCTTTTTTTCTTTTCCCCCTTCCCCTGTTCGTCTCTTTTCTTTCCTAAATTCTACATATGAGTGAGATCATGTAGTATTTGTCTTTCTTGGATTGAATTATTTCACTTAGTATAATACACTCTAGCTCCATCCACATCATTGCAAATTGCAACATTTCATCTTTTTGAGGCTGAGTAATATTTCATTTCATATATATATATATATATATATATATATATATATACACACACACACACATACATACATAGATATGTGTGTGTGTGTGTGTGTATATATATATATATATATATATATATATATATATATATGCCACATCTTCTTTACCCATTCATTGGTCAGTGGGCATCTGGGTTCTCTCCATAGTTTGGCTATTGTTGATAATGCTGTTATAAACACTGGGTTAACAACAAAACAAACAAAGGGTGTTGGTGAGGATGTGGAGAAAGGGGAACCCTCCTGCACTGCTCGTGGCAATGTAAACTAGTGCAGCCACTCTGGAGAGCAGGATGGAGATTCTTCTCTGTTTGGTTTTATCTTTAAAAATACAGGGCCCCTGGGCGGCTCAGTGGGTTAAAGCCTCTGCCTTCAGCTCAGGTCATGGTCTCAGGGTCCTGGGATCGAGCCCCGGATCAGACTCTGCTCAGCAGGGAGCCTGCTTCCCCCTCTCCCTCTGCCTGCCTCTCTGCCTACCTGTGATTTCTCTCTCTCTCTGTAAAATAAATAAAATCTTAAAAAATAAATAAAAATAAAAATACATCTAAATGACAACAAGGAAACTAATTCAACTAATCAATATGTGGAATTCAGAGACTATTTCTACCTATACGAAGCAATAGGATACTGGGATATTATATATTTCTGTATCTATCAGTATCAGGCATATAGGGCCAAAATGTCTTTGTTTATGTGTCTCTCAAGATCCCCTAGTTGCACTTTCTTTAGCTGGACTTTTATCCTTATTTCTTCTATTTAAGGTTTTAATAGTAACATCAATAATATATCATCTCAAAATTTAAACAAAAACACTAGCCTATTATCTTGTTTGTACAAATCTACCTTATAATTTAATTTTAATACAGATGTGTACGAATACTTAGATGCAGCTTGAATCCATTAATTAATTTGCATTTTATGGATGCTGTTGGAATCTTAATATTATTGTACCTCTTAGCATAAACACGGCATCCCAGGAAGTATGTCTTTCAATTATCTGCACAATTGTCTTGTTAGCTGGCATATGTTCTTATTATTGCTGTTACTATGAAGACTTTGCTAAGTGCTATAAAATTACATTTTAGTTTTCAGTGATTCCTAACAAAACTCTGGTGTCAAAATTTTGCCATCTCTATTGTGGATGAAGAAAGTGATAGCAAATTGTTTTCCTAGAGTTTAATCATTTGTGTCACACCAAACCTCATCCACTACAGTAACAGCCAATTTCTGATTGATAACACTTTGGGGGGGACCACATGTCATTTCTGTTTATTACAATTTTGAGATGGTCATCTCAATGCTTTTCTCAGCAGATATGTATTTAGCAGTCAGTGCAATATCACAGTTGATTCTAATTGATACCCAAGTGAATAGCCTCAACAAAGAGGCCTATAATTAAAGAGCCACATGACTGAAAATGATGAATTCCCTCCTTCCCTTCCATGCTGTTTCTCCTAGAACAGGATTGAAATACAGATTGTGGCAGCAAGCCTGAAGTCCTGTGACAGTAATACAGAAGCCATCCATCTCCGTTCCAACCAACAAAAACCTTTAACCAATATTACATATACTTAGCGCAGCAAAGTAATAATTACTGAAAATGCTTTAAAGTGACAAAGAGAACCCAGTAGGTACTTGATGTATGGATAAAACATTCTGTTTTAATATCATATGTTGACTTTTCTTATATCTCAACTTAGTTCCCAGCAATAAGTCTATAAAAAGGTTATAGTCTCATGTAAAAGAGGACTATAAAAATAAAATCTGGACATGTAAAATTCTCTGAATAACACTATGCCAACATCATAAGAACTCGTCAGAATTTCGCACAAACAACGGACCATCAAAGCCTTAGCTCTCAAGGATAAAAATTTAAATTTTCTGAATGCAATGACGACAGCAGCTAGGAAGTATGGCAACTGAGCATGATTCCTTCAGGGTGCGTGTGTGGACCAGCAAATCTCCTCAATGGAGAAATGCTTGCTATTTCTTATAGAGTCACTGTCATCGAGAACCAGCCTGGATAAAAACTCAATAGATTGGGTCGCCTGGGTGGCTTAGTGGGTTAAAGTCTCGGCCTTCAGCTCAGGTCATGATCCCAGGGTCCTGGGATCCGCCCCTCATAGCTTCGGGGCTCTCCACTCAGCGGGGAGCCTGCTTCCCACCCCCCCCCCTCACCCCCCCCACCCCACCCCACCCCACCCCCCCCCCCCCCCGCTCTCTCTCTGCCTGCCTCTCTGCCTACTTGTGATCTCTGTCTGTCAAATAAATAAATAAAATCTTAA
The DNA here is from genome assembly GCF_922984935.1 of Meles meles. Classification (NCBI taxonomy): domain Eukaryota; kingdom Metazoa; phylum Chordata; class Mammalia; order Carnivora; family Mustelidae; genus Meles; species Meles meles. The sequence goes on from NC_060070.1 coordinate 18,766,699, forward strand.
AAAAAAAAAACTCAATAGACTATTTGTTGTTTTTCTCAAATTCCAAATCAGATAAATCCCCCATAATAGGATCCTGGGAAACAGATGTATGGTCAAAGTTGCAGAATTTAGGGGAAATGAAGACAGAGTATTTGAAAGAAACATCTAGCAGACACAGCCCCTAAGAAGGAAGTGTGAGAAAGACAGAATTCAATCTTTCTGGATTGAGCTGTCAGGCTGAAGTCACTAAAAAAATACAGAATCCTAACTGAAGACACCCAGGTAATAATTATTTTCTTTTTTTTTTAATATTTTATTGATTTATTTAACAGAGAGAGAGATCACAAGGAGGTGGGGGGAAGCAGGCTCCCCGATGACCAGAGAGCCAGATGTGGGGCTCAATCCCAGGACCCTGAGATCATGATCTGAGCCGAAGGCAGAGGTTTAACCCACTGAGCCAGCCAGGCGCCCCAGTAATAATTATTTTCTAATGCATACATTTCTCAGTCTAAGTTGTAATTAGAATACTTGAAAGTCCTCCCAATACTGTATCTTATGGTCTGGCCATGGTTTTCCTCTCCAAGATGGTTCATTACCTTTCTTCATATTTTAATTTTCATTTTTTTTCACCTGCTTCTCTTCAAAGACATTTACAGTTTCTTTTTCCTCCAATGATCTTAACATGAAGGACTTATTAAATATAAAAAGTAATGATATGTTCTGGCCATAATCTTATTAAAGTGGATTGACCATAAATTATACATCGTGTGGTCTTATGAATGCTATTTACATCTATGCAACTCTTACCATCGTTCTAAAAAATAATGTTCCTCAAAAAACATTTTACCAAATGAATAATGGGGCTATATGGACACTATATAGGAAAACACAATTAAGAATAATTAATTTTAAGCAGTTTTCATAGTAGATGTCTGAAAACATGATGCACATGGTCATTGGTATTTGGCATTGTTTTTAGAAAAATGCTTTGCATCTTCCACTAATGCTTTTTGTCTTAAAGCATCTTATAGTAACCCCATTAATCTGAACAAACTCAACAAATGCAGAGCAAGGCTGTTTTGGCAGAAGGACAAAGGATGCTTTCCCCTCAGCTCATAACAAATTGTTTTCATTAAGAACAAATGATCTTGGAGCATTATTTTACTTGAGTCTCTGCCTGGTGATAAGCCCAAAGGGTAGACCCGGTGTTCACTGTAAACAATCAGTATGGGTCTCAGCAAGTGGAGTGTTAAAAATTCCATATTTTGGGAGCATGAGATGGGCCATTTCCAACTGCTAAACATCAGTTTGTGATAACTTTTAGTAGTGTTGTATAGCTTCAGACTATGTCTATAAGTAAGATGATTTTGAATAAAATAGATACCATGAAATGGAAGAAAATTTTTCAGATAATCTTATTTTTATCAACTGAGATATTTCTTCTCTGAGGTTGCACTAAGGAATGAGTGTTTTTTAGCTACCTTAACAAAAGCATTTAGTTCACTTATCCCAAGTTCTTTCTATACTATCTGGAACGAGGTCTTGAGCAAAATAATCATTTCAAATATCTTTTAGGGAATCTTACAAAAATTAAAATAAGTAACATTAAAAATAAAAATAAATTTTAGCTCAAGTGCAAAATAATGTAAAGGGGAATTGTAACATAATATAAAAATTACATTCTGTGCTCATAGTTTTAGTTGCTTTTTTGGAAGCACTGTTGGGGTTTTTTATAAACTTCTGAGTAGTGAGACTTACAAAAAGATGATGTAGACATTTCATAATGTGACCTTTAACACTTTTCCATTTTAAAGCATGTTTGATTTTGAAATAATTTAAGAGTGTGTATTTAATACTTGAAAAATAGGTTCCAAGCATGTATATCAACCACTCTTTGTAATGCTATTTTATTGCTTTGATTACTGCATTACATCTTTACTATGCATTTATAAATCTTAGGTTCCAGCACACTATATAGCTCAGCAGTTTAAACTGAATCAGATTTCCAGATACAACTGATGTTTTTTTAAAGCAAGATTAAAAACCAGCACTTCAAAAGCTTATTGGCCTTGCCCTGAGCAAGAAGTTGAGGAGAAAGGAGGGTGTCATAAGAAGTACATTTTGTGTTTGAATAAGAAATTGATTTGGGGAAGAACTCCAGGCTAGCTGAGACAGATCATAATTTTCTATTCTTCCAACATTCTGTCAATAAAAGAACATTAGAGAATCTATCCTCTAAAGAAACGGTCCATCTTTGGTTTCATCATCAGCATCAAAAAGCATTTTTGCTATTCACACAGCGGTTTCTCTACAGGAAGCAGGATGGATTGCCTTGAGTACAGGAGGGAACCACAGAAGAGTCACCATTACTTAATAAATGCTTACATCATCTACAAGGTGGGGGTAAATAGTATCTTTACCTTGGCTATCCCTGCAGCTTCGTACACACATGCCAAAAGGAAACAAATAGGTATATAAATAAATCATTTTTAAATCAAATAAAATCAAAACAGAGAACACTTAAGTGACTCTATCAAAATACTACAGATAAATTAATATTCTTCATTTATATTGCTCATGGACACGATCCCTCATCTTACATAAGTTACTTCAATCTAATAAGTGTTTTAGAAGCACTTTGTATGTGCAATCACAGAGATGCAAAAAATATTGTTTTAATTGAAGAAAGAGGCACAATTTGTTTCCATAGCCAATAGTTTATAGTTGTATACAATTGAAAGAGAAAACATTTTAAGAATATTGAGTCTATTAAACTATAATATGTTAATGATCTTTATAAAAACCAACAACTTTGAACAATGTCCTCCTGGAATCTATCACAAATTAGATGACATCAATTTTGTTGAAACATTGTCTGTAGCCTAATTCTCTCTGACATTTCAAATAACAAATAAAAAGGAGCTGAAATAATCAAAAGGGAAGAGAGAAAGAACCCCATTATTTGAGAAAAAGCAAGAGTAGTTTCAAGTTTAAAATTTAAACACCATAGACCTCATTGTCCAAAGAGTAAAGCAAATAGCCCTCTTGGGTTCTAATTCCTGCTGCAGATGTTTTCAGCCCAAGCCCTGGGCTGGCTTTGTCCTTGGAAGCAGAGCCCATCATCTGGAAAAGAAGACTTTCTATGTGGTGAGCCCTGTTCTACAACTTTTCTGATTCCAGTTGGCTTTATTTTGAATCTTGAAACAGTGTTCCTTTCTGTCCTTCTGCCTTGGCCCTTTTAACCAGGTCAAAAGGTGTTCTCTTCCTGCTTTCTCCACACGTCAGGGTATTTACAACAGTTAATGGGATGGACTATTACATCACATTCTATCTGAAGGTATCAACCAATGTTAACTAGTGCACCAGCCAATCTCACTATGTACTTCAAAATATTAATTACAATGTTTCTAGATGTTACATAGGCAAATTTTTAAAGATTTTATTTATTTATTTGAAAAAGAGAGAGAGCACATGAGCAAAGGGAGGGGCAGAAAGAGAGGGGAAGAATCTTAAGCACACCCCAGGCTGAGCATGAGCCTAACCACTGGATTGATTCCATGACCCTGAGATCACAACCTGAGCGGAAACCAAGAGGCAGACACCCAGTCTCCTATGCCACCTAAGCACTCCTACATAGACAAATTTTAAAAGACAAAGGAATTAGTGGAAAATGAGTGAAATAAACTCGTTTCTTTATTGATGGATATCTCAGAGCTCTTTAATATGTTAATATGCACATATATTTTGAAGAGGAATTGTGTTGGAGCATGTCTACCACTTAAACCATTTGATGAAGGTTCCCCCACTTTTTACTTATAGAACACATTCAAGACCATATAGAGAACTCATTTTGGGGACATAATATTGCTGAGAAAAATATAATAATCCAGGTTGAAAAATCCCCACATCTAAATTTTGAAGGTATTTGAGTAAATAAATTGTCAAGAATTAACTTTTATACAAATAGCTTTTAAAAATAAAATTCTTGAGGGCATCTGGGTGACTCTGTTAAGTGTCCACCTTTGGCTCAGGTCATGATCCCGGGGTCGTGGGATCAAGCCCCACATCGGGCTCCCTGTTTAGCGGGGAATCTGCTTCCCCCACAACTGCCACTTCCCCTGCTCCTGCTCTCTCTCTCTCAAACATACTGTCTCTCTCTCAAATAAAGAAATAAAATCTTTTAAAAAAATAAAATTCTTGAAGTGTCTAAGATTGATCAAATACAAATATTGCTATTTAAGATTTTTCATAGTAATCAACTCATATCTCCATACTTTTGGTCAAATAGGAAATATTCACAATGCCTTCATATCTAATTACTACACATAATTATAGTACCCTAAAGCAATTATGTGATACAATATCGTATAAATCAATGTAACTTAGCCATAGCTAAGAAAATGATTGGATCTTTCTGTATAGATAAGTAGATGACAGGTGATAGGTAGATGATAGACAGATGATAGATAGATGATAGATAGATATAGATAGATATATAGATAGAGAGATATTATGTATTATATAACACATATTCCTGCCAGGGCCCAAGTTCCAGTGGCCAGTAATAGTTAATGCTAGGCTATATATTCACTGAGTTCAAAAATCATGTCTCTCTTCTTCACTTTTATTTTCTCTATAGCAGTGACATGTGGATTACATAGGGTAAATAGTCAGTGAATAAATAATATATAAAAATACATGGATGAGTCTCATAGTGATAGAAGGATGGACGAAAAAGAAGGAGAAAAAATGAAAGTCATATCTATAGTTAGTCATTACCTAAATAATTACTGGATGTCTTCGTTTTGCAGATTCTATGTTAACCACTAGCATGGATATAAAGATGGCCTGGACTTAGGTAAACCTAGCCTGGTGGAAGAGATGTATATTTTAACAAAGAATACATTAACAATGTGGTAGGTCTATGACAGAAATATGTAGATATATAAAGAGAATAACGAGAGAGCAGTAACCCCTGTACAGGGAAGGAGACTTTCAGAAGTGATTAGTATCTGGGTTGTGTTGTAAAAGATTTCATTAAGTGGAGAAGGGAGGGAGAACATTCCAGACAGAGGAGATATCATCAGCAAGTGCACAGAGAACCATATTCAGGAAGCTGTGTACTCAAAGTCCTGTCAAAAGCGTGATGGGGCTGAGAGATAGGTGGGGCACAAGAAATGCCTAGAAGCTATGCTCAGAACTTGGACATTGGTCCTTTAGATTAATGTTTCCCATATTTATTTGATTGAGAGATTTTTTTAAGTATTAATGGAACATCAATAACGATGCATGACATAAGAGTGAAAATCCTCATCAGGGATTAATTGCAGTAAGAAATTATCAGCAGAAAACAAAATATATGGTGAATTTATGGGATAATAGATAATGTATAAATTATTTATGCCAGCCTAATCCAATAGACATTGTACAACTTAAAGGAAAGTTCATAATGCCTACTTATTAATGACAATGCATAATGTGATCACATTTGTGACTTCCTGGAATTCATTGCTGTGGCATATTATTTTAAAGCAACTATTTAAAGCTATTTACATATGTAATTCAAAATAGGTTATTAAAGAAAAAGTCCTGCCATCACGAATTTCTTTTTTTCTCCATGGAACAGAGTTTGAGAATCACTGCAGTAGACAATGGGGTAAAAATAAAAGAAGAAGCAAAAAGTTTCACCTTGGCAAGGAGGTACACGCTATATGCTAGATTTAACTCAATTAAAAAGCAACCATGCCCAGAAAACCCCTTAAAAAGTTTTTTGATGGGGCGCCTGGGTGGCCCAGTGGGTTAAGCCACTGCCTTCAGCTCAGGTCATGATCTCAGGGTCCCGGGATCGAGTCCCACATCTGGCTCTCTGCTCAGCGGAGAGCCTGCTTCCCTTCCTCTCTCTCTGCCTGCCTCTCTTGTGATTTCTCTCTGTCAAATAAATAAATAAAATCTTTAAAAAAAAAAGTTTTTTGATGATACATAAAATAGTATATAGAGATTAGTATATAAAAAAAAGTTCAAGGTCCATGAGAGGACAAAATGTGGCCATTTTTATTAGAAAAGTGCTACAATGCCAAGAGTATTACTATCTGCCTGTTTATGGGAGGGTAGATCCTCACAAACAAGTGAGTTGGGAAGGAAACCCAATTAAACTTTGAATTAGTGTCAATTAAGAGAATTTCTTTAAGATAAAAACATAGGCAAGACAAATTCTCTTTGAAAGCAGATGGAAAATGGCCAATTCAATTAATGGCTATGGATTTTAACTTATAGTTATTATTCTCTAGGTTTTCTATTGTTACCACTGCTACTTATCATGTTTATAATGATACTAAGAAGATAGTAAGCTCTAGGGCCAAATATACCTAAAATAAAACCCCAGATCTGTCACAATCTATTGGATTGCCCTTGGGTCATCTTCTTGACAACTTTGAGACATAGTTTCTTGTTGGTTCTTTTTAAATCTTCAAAATGAAGAAAGATTCATTTCACTGTGCTGTTTCAAAATTAAATAAAATAATATTGAGTATTAGCATTATGTAGGATACATCCTGTCTTAGTTTGAGTTCCTCCAGGAAGAGTATAAGAATTTAAATACTTTCTTTAGAAAGTGGTCCCAGGAAACACTTGTAGCTAAGTACAGAAGTGAGAAAAGTTAAGGGAATAATGTCAATAATGTGTGCTATCAGATCTGCTACCACTGGAGGTCCTGCTTAGATCTAATGGGTACTCTCTGAGACAGTTTAAAATGCCCCTTAAAGTTGTCCCAGCCAATAGATGTGCAAAATGAGAAGATATAGACACTAAATCCTGTTTATTACTGGCTGATAGCTACAGCCTGAAAATGGAAGGGGCTGTACATGGTCCCAGTCAGAGTATCAGAGGCATTAAAGCTAAAAGCTAAAACCAAAAAGCTAAACATAAAAAAAAAGCAAATAATCCAATTAAATAATACACGAAAGACATGAGCAAACATTTCTCTAAGGAAGATACAGATAGGCAACAGACACATGAAAAGATGCTCAAAATCACTCATCATTAGAGGAAAGCAAATCAAAACCACAATGAAATATCACCTCACATCTGTCAAAATAGCTAAAATCAAAAATACAAGAAACAACAAATGTTGGTGAAGGTGTGGAGAAAAAGAAACCATGGTACACTGTCAGAGAGAAAGCAAACTGGAGCAGTCACTGTGGAAAACAGTATGGACCTTCCTCAAAGATTAAAAATGGAATTACCATTTGATCCAGTAATTCTACCATTGGCTATTTACCCAAAGAATATGAAAACACGAATTCAAAAAGATAAGTGTACCTCTATGTTTATTGTGACATTATTCACAATAGCCAAACTATGGAAGATGCCCAAGTATCTATCCATAGATGAATGGATAAATAAGATGTGGCATATACATACAGTGGAGTATTACTCAGCCATAAAAAAGAAAAGACATACCAAAAAATCAGACTCTTAAATATAGAGAACAAATTGGTGTTGCCAGAGGGAAGGTAAGTGGGAGGATAAGTGAGATAGGAGAGGGGTATTAAGATTACACTTACTGTGGGGGCGCCTGGGTGGCTCAGTGGATTAAGCCGCTGTCTTCGGCTCAGGTCATGATCTCAGGGTCCTGGGATCGAGCCCCGCATCGGGCTCTCTGCTCCACAGGGAGCCTGCTTCCTCCTCTCTCTCTGTCTGCCTACTTGTGATCTCTCTCTCTGTCAAATAAATAAATAAATAAATAATCTTTAAAAAAAAAAAAAGATTACACTTACTGTGATAAACACTGAGTAATGTATAGAATTACTGAATTCTTCCAGGGTACTTTATTGTACATTTTCCAATGTACTATACTGTACACTGGAAACTAATATAACACCATACATCAATTATACCGGAATTTCAAAAATAGATAATTTTAAAAATAGCTAAAAGCTAAAATCCATAGTCACTTATTAGAATTGGCCATTTTCTGTCTACTTGCCTTCACTGAGTGGACAGCATCTTCTACATGTCTCCAACGACCAGTCCTGTTAGTTGTTATTTAGTCCAGTAGATGTTATTTAGATTGGTATCCCCAGTACACGTTTGTCATGATAGTTACTAAGTAAACGGATGAATGAATGGATGAACATTAGTTTTGGAACAAATACTACTTATCTTTCTCCAGAACACTAATTTACCTCTCAGAGATATTAGAAGCAAAAATAAAATAATTAATTGCTTATAAGTGAAAACGTTATGGAATTATCAACAGGTTCTGTGAAGAACTTATAAATCTAAAAGGTTTAAGAGTCTTTATTCTGTTTTAGACTCATGTCCCTATATTACTGATATAAGGAAATCCACAGAAAATTATAAATTCACCAAGTAAAATGAATTTAAAATAAATTATTCAACTCATCGGAGGTCACATTTAGATTCTCTGGTAGCAGATACAATAAAAGATAAGTCCAACCATGTTGATCTCATAGTTCTCACTTCATTGCTATTGTAATAGAATCAGAAACCAGCTAGCAAGAGACTTTGTTGGATAAAGTAAAAAAAGAAGACACAGCACTCATCTGTTGACTCTGCAGGATTTCTGGCTGTTTTTCACAGTGATTCTGTGCTCAAACCATTTTCATAAAAACTGGCTGAACTTTCATATATTCTAATGAGATTTTAATACCAGAAAATTCCTCAGAAGAAATTAAAGTGAGTTAAGTGTCTCTATTATAAACACTGATACCACCAGGAAGGGTAAGGAGCCATAAGTCACTCAAAAATCAACAGGAATGCTTTCCAATGATAGTAATAATAAATATCATTATTGAGCTTTTTGTATTTGTCATCACTAGCTAACCTCATTTATTTGTAGTTAGTATTTTATCCACTCTTTACAAGAACCTAATGAGATAGTACTATTACTAGTCTCCATCTTGCCTAGGAGATGTAAGTTACTTTTCCAAGCTCACACAGCCAAGAAGTAACAGAGCTTCATTGAGAAGCACGCCACCTCTTTCCAAGGGACCCCCACCCCTCGAAAATGTAAAGAAACCAGCCACTTTCAATGTTGGCCTCATCAGTCATACCTTAGTTAAAGAGCTTCTGCTTTTTGTTCAGGATACTACCGCCTACTTGCAGCATTATTTCTATGAGAAAATATGTTCCGTCAGGCAGCTGACTTCCCAAAAAGAAGGGTGGGACACATCGCATACCTAAGCCATGGACCGCCCCCCTGCGAGGGCTTTCACACGAACGTGAGCAGGTGATCAAGGTTCCACACCCATCTCAGTGTCTCTATCTCTGCCCTCCACGTTCTACCTCCAATCTCTAGTCTTGTGGGATTCAGCCCACTATTCACCATCCTGGAGTGTGGGGTTTGCAAATGCCAGCAATATAACTTCTTCAAAGGAAAAACATTCTCACAAGTTGGCAAGAGTATGCTTTCAGCTTGAAAAGTCAAGCCTTATTCAATAAAAATGTTCATCCATTGTGACTTATCATAACAAAGGAGGAGGCTAGCCTCCAAAATTGGTTAAAACATAATTATTAGATTATAGGGGAACTTTAGCGCTAATTAGTTTTCATTTTTATTGTGTTTCACCTCATGCATATGGAAGAACATCTATAAAATATGTAACTTACAAGATCTAATGATAAAATGAGTTTAGTTTATTTTTAGAGAAAGCATCCTAATTCCCTTTCTCTAATAGTTATTCATTCAGTTCACAGGATAGAAAGTATTATCTTCTGGCATTGATCCTTTCCAAAGATTAACCCCAAAATGACTATTCAAGGTGCACTGTAAATTTTTAATCTTTATGTGCGCATTTTCTCTTCAGGCATCCAAGCTCGACTGGGTTGCTTTTTCTTCAAATGAGGCTTCTGTACACTCAGATAGGGCTTGCCTATTACACACACCTACTGAGAGTCTGAAGCATCCTTTCCATCATCCCTGACTGGGGTCTCCGCTCTCTGCGAGTTACCACTTTATTTCATCTGCCTGTGGCAAAGCACACATGAACATTTCTGGTCACCATGCCAAAAACACATTTCCACCCAAACAGGAATGCATGCCTAGAAACAAAGATAGATCTTATTTCCCCTCCATCTCTAGACGTCCTTGATTCACAATCCTGAATGCATCCTTACTAACATTACACAGAATAAGCCTAAGAGGGCCTCAGAAATGCCTGACTCTTTTATTCTAAATATTATATACATTATTTTTCAAGAAAAGAGAAACTTTTAAAAATACAAATATGAAAGTATACTTCAAAACTCATTCATATCAAAGGTTATGTTATTTTTGTGTTGTTTTGTTATTATTGCCTTGACATAAATGTGAAGAAAAAAATATTTGGGGTATGAGTCTAATTAAGCTGGGCAAGTGTTTTTCACTATCTTTCAAACTTTTTTTTTTAAGATTTTATTTATGTATTTGACAGACAGAGAGAGATCACAAGTAGGCAGAGAGGCAGGCAGAGAGAGAGGAGGAAGCAGGCTCCCTGCTGAGCAGAGAGCCCAATGTGGGGCTCGATCCCAGGACCCTGGGACCACGACCTGGGCCGAAGGCAGAGGCTTTAACCCACTGAGCCACCCAGGCGCTCCTCACTATCTTTTAAAGAGTAGACTTCAGAATGCATGTAACCAAGGTAGAAAAACTGATTGCTTACAGATACAAATCTACTAAGATAGATATCCTACTTCCTATTTAAAGGTAACAGCTTAAAGTTATGAAAACTTTGAAAATACAAAAACTCATGATTATCATACTCTAATACAGCATTCTCCCTGAAGTGTGGTCAGAAAGCTAACTGTATCCTCTGCTGTGTTAGTAAAAACTGCCTGGACCTCCTCCAGATGCTCAGGATGAACCAGAATCTCTAGGCGTACTGCCTAGGAATCTGCATTTTAGCAAGCACCACAGGCAAATATAATGCACAATAAATTTAACTACCACTTCTTCCAGCCTGATGTTCAGGTGACATTTTCTTTCTTAGGGCTACCAGAGAATAGCTTGCAAGATTGGATTTTCTATCTCTACCCCCCACTGCACCCAGACTCACCTTGAGGTGTTTGTCAATGCTCTGGTCTTTCTGAACACTCCACCTCTCCCTTGCCTTACCCGTGATTTTGCCTTCTCCTTGAGGCCACTTGTCAAGGGTAAATGCTGGTTGATTTGGCTTCTCCTTCCCATGGCAAGTGACTTCAATGTACTCAAAAGCTGGCATGAAGAGAGGGGTAAGAGTTAATCCTGTAGCATCAGACTTCCTGGCAGTTCAAAATCCTGCCTGCCAATGACTAAGTGTGTGGCTATGGACAAATTTTACTAGATCTTTGTATTTGTTTATATACATTTATATATATATAGTAAGTAATAGTAGGATCTACCTCTCAGCATTGTTTAAAGGATTGAATGAGTTAACATCTGCAGAGAGCACTTAATACAGGGCCTGGCACATAGGAAACCCTGGGGAAATCAGAACTGGTATCTTTATCTTATCCTGGTCCTCCTAAAGACCATGACTTAACCAGAAGGAATGGATCAGTCTAGAGAGGAAGTAAAGGAAATATTCTCCAGGCAATAGGATTCTGGGGTGCTTCTCAAATTATGTCCCTTAGGTAAAAAGCCCTTCTACTTAGAGAAAGGGGGTATCTGTAGTAGGGTTTCTGCCTTTGAGCCAGGAATTTGCAGTGGTGTGACAAAGTAAGCTAATGCGGAACCAGAATTTTATTATCTGGAAAACAGTGTAATTGTGTAAATGAAACAAGATGTCTAAGGGAAAGAAGGAGAGGTAGTAGAGGAAAATAAAAACATGAAAGTGTCACTCCCAGAGAAGCCATGGGTGTGTACATGCACATGTGAATTTAATTTTCTCTTTTCTATCTATCTGGCCTTACTGAGCCCATAGTTATCCAGGACATGGAGTTCCTGCCTTCCTCAAATGGCCTTGCCCTTGTAGTCACGTTTGTATTCCCTAACTTAGCAGCTAGTCAAGTGAATTTATAAATCTTTAGTCAGACTTCAGAAGAATTTCCAACTGTCCGTATCCAATTTAGTTCTTCACGGTAGGTGTGGTTTGGGTTCCCGGAATCACCAATTTCTGTTAGCAGTTTCTACTCAGTCTTGATTAAATACTTACACCTCCAAAGCCACTGCCTCCAATTTTCATAATGCCATAAATTCAGTACAGCTTTACGTCAGACTCAAGATGCTACATGCCTGGTACTCAGATTAACACAGCAGAGGAAACTGGCCAGTTATTTTATCCACCTTTAACCCTGTATCTGCTTTATAGAAGATCTTCGATATTATTCAAGTCGTGATTAAATGAACGAGTACAACAGGTACCAAACCTCTCAAACAGGGAGAACACTTTTTAAAATTAAAAGGAAAGATAACCAAGGTTACACCTAACAGTGATTAGCATATTATTTGAAGATTAGGTGTATGAGAAGTATTTATTTCCTTTATGCTAGATATAAATGCTAAGCCACTTAAGAATGTGTTAGCTACAAGAGGTCCTGACCCCTGAGAGTGTTTTTGGGGAACAGAAACATAAATAATTAAAATTATAATTTACTATGATGAGTACAAAAAAAATTTTGATGCATAGCAAATGGTAAAGAAAATAAAACAAAACAAGAAAGTGATAACCTCACTCAATGCAAAACAATCAGAGAAGCGTACTGGGTGATTTGATGCTAATCTGAAATCACAAGGGAAGAGAAGTATTTCTTCTTCTGGATAAGATTATTAGGTCATGGAACCCAATGATCTGCCCTTTGAAGGGCAGAATCAAATCTTCTGCAGTCTATCAGAATACGAGAGACAGAGATCTGACATATGCTCAATGGCCTTAGGAAGACCTTGCACCATGAAAAAGGTCAAACCAAAAGATAGACTGAGTCCATCTCAAACTGCCACCTTGCTCTGACTTCACTCAAGACCCAATGTGATTAAAGTTATCACCCACTCTATCTGCTTGAAAAAAATGGGACGGAGGGAAAAGCATTTTATTGTTTTTACTACTAGACTATATCATCTTTTCAACTATGCTAGGATATAATAAAAAAAATAGAAAGAGGAAGCAATGAAAAAATATAACTGAAATGTTATACAGTAGATCTGCAAATGATTAAAAAATGGCAACACTTTATATATGTAAAAAATATCAAAAGCTGAACAAAATGAATAAAAATATATAAGTTGCAATAAAGAATGAGTCTGTATAATCAATCAAATGAATATGTCAGAACTAAAAAATAAAAAGTCTGAACTTAAACTCATTAGTAACTGAGAACACGCTGGACATAACTGAAGACAGGATCAGTGAATTCAGAGATAGGTCAACAGAAAAAATATAAACTAAATCAAAGAGAAAAAAATTAAGATAAAATAGAACAGAATAAATGATACGATGTAACATAATTAAAAGAGCAAATATACATATAATTAAAGTTCAACAAGTAAAGAGAATAGGGCAAAAGAAATATTTAATGAGATAATTGGTGAGATTTTTACAAAACTGGAAAAAATTTTAATCCACAGTTTCAAAAAGCTCTGCAAACTCCAAGAAAGAAACATAAAGAAAATATACATCAGTAGAGCATAATTAAAATGCTGAAATAAAGACAAAAAAACTTTTAATCTCAGTGGGTAAACAAGACACATTACTTTCAAAGGAGTGAGAGTCCACAAATATAACTGATTTCTCAACAGAACTGGTCAAACCAGAAGGCAGCAAAATGACATCTTTATGAGATAGGGGAGGGACCTGCTAACAGAATTCTGTGCCCATAGGAAATATTCTTTAAAAATAAAGACAAAATAAGAGGTTTTCAGACAAACAAATGCTACCTTCCAGGAAATTTTAAGGGGTATTTTAGCCAAAGAAAACTGTCCTAGATGGTAGCACAGAATTTCAGAAAAGAATGAAAAGCAATAAAAAGAATAAATAAGTAAGGAAATATTTTTAAATCAGAATGAATAAATAAATATGCTTAAAATGAATTTTAAAATTACTAAGGAAAAATAGCATATTCGATATTGTGATTAATTAAAAAGAAAAAATGCAGAGAATAAAAGGACAACTAACAGATAGAAATAAAATAAGAAAACAAGCAAAAATCGAACAACAAAATGGTAGATATAAGCCAAAATACATTAAATATAAATGGACTAAAGAATCTGATTAAAAACAAAAAAAATCAGTGGATTTTTTAAAATCCCAGATATATGTATACAAGAGATGACACCTAAATATTAGAAACACAGTAGTTTGGGAGTAAAGGGTTGGAAAAAGAAAACTATTTTATGAATATATGACACATTAGATTTTGAAGGCAAAGCAAGAGTTACCACTAAAGATAAAGCGTGGCATTTCATAATAAAACAACAAATTTGAAAAAACTATAACAACCCCCCAAAATTACATTTCATTTCATTTCATTTCATGATTAGGAGGCACTTATTGATCCTATGAAGTGTGGAAGCTGCAGAAACCAGGTTGCTAAGAATTTAGGCAAGTCGAAATGAATAGGGACTGGGAGATAGGTTACACTTTTTTGTGCTTGGATGAGAAGGAAAAAAAAAAGAAGTAAGTCTTGAGCTACCGAAAAGTGAAGGTCTAAGCAGATAAGAGAGACCTGGATATAAGTTGAACTTACAACATAAAAGCCTTTGAGACATTTTGGAAAAAATATTGCTGCTATAGAGTACATAGCTCATCGTGTTACACTGAGTGTAAGCGGAGATTTGTGTGATAGCGGAGCACTGATGGCAGTTCTGCCTTTTTCCATTCACACTCTGACCTTGGACAACTCAGTCATCCTGTGTGTCTCTATTTCTCCTTTTGTAAAATGAGAATATTAATACTGACCTTATAGAGTTAATGTGAGAAGTAAATATAATTTTTAAAAGAAAGCACTTTGTAAATGAAGCATGTTCTAAACACAATACATTATAAGATAAATATAGCTCCCCAAACTAGAAAGAGACATGGTAAAGCACATTGATAAAAGTATTAGATGTTCTATTCCAATTAGATTTTGAGAAAACTAAATTTTGCAAACATACTTGGGACAATGTCTATATTTTCTGGCAGTATGGTGCTTTGTCATTAAAATATAAATATTACTCCATGCTGAAATATTTCCAGAATACTCCATCATTTCATTTTTTGGAGTTCCCAGGACCCCACAGTGTGCTTCACCATGCATATGTATCTCCATCATTGTGATTTCCTTGTCAATTGGAATCATTCTATTCTGAAAGCTCCATGAGTTCTGATAAGAGAGTTTTTATGCTTAGGCAGGAAGATAATTGAGCAAAAGTGCTTATAAAAATAGATTTCTACTTAGTATTGCCTTGTCACAGAACGTAACAGGAAACATCCCAACTTGGCAGATGACAGGAGCCAAGCAAGTACTGTAGTAAGAAAGTTTCTAGGCAAATACAGAACTCAAGGTATAAAAAACTAACATTTCTACTACATAAACTATTAAACCCTACATGGCATCTTCCTAACATTTTCAGCAAATTCAGAGACACTTAAGAACATACCACAGCATTAAATTATAAACTTAAAAACAAGGAACAATTCTCCCTGATGAGGAAGTCATTTCACCTCTATGTTCTTATCTTCCCAAGTTCAGGAAAATCTTGATGTGGTCATCAATGCCCATGGTGGCCACCATCCCTTCCTTGGGAAATAGTTATCCTTAATTCAAGTGGGCTGCTCCAATTCCTCAGCATCCCTTGTGTAATTTCTATGAAGCTCAAACATTTCTTCTAGACAAGCATCCTTCTTTATCTAAATGTGGCCTAAATGCAAGGGGAAAACACAGACTACAGTAAGCAGTAAGCACATCAGTAGGCTAAGTGCTGAGCACACTCATCTAAGAGTCAGGAAGCAAAAGTCCTAAAAAATACTCTTTGCACAAAATTCTTAGGAAAATCACACTTTATTTCACTTTAATATTTCCTTCTCTAATTTTTGAACCTTCCACATAAGGTCACAAACAATATGGTAGATTTTTTACTGTATCATCTTAGTTAATTTGAAACTAAATAGCCCAGAATTTCTTTGTTTAAATAATTTGGGTTAAAGTTGGCCACAAGGAAAATCCATGTGTGATGCAGGAGGCAGAAGTGAAGTAGTCATTGTGCTCCAAGGGATGAGATTGGTTAAAATTGCTTGGCAGATTACAATTTGTTCTTACTTAATGCTCAATGTACATCTCTCCTTCCTGAAAACTGACCCTACTAGAAATCAGCCTCCCAGGCCAAAAAGTCCCCAATGTGAATTTAGCCATAAAGAGCCAACAATCTATATGGACTCTTTTACTAATTCTACTCGAGCAACCAAAAGTGATTCCCTTACTTGAAGTTCCTGATCACATATTAGCACTATGTTAAATAGAGACTTTCATCTGATTTTTTCAAACTTTTACTTCCCGGCTCCTCTGAAAATGGTATGAGACTTATTTCATACAATAAATTTCTTATTTCGTAATATTCCTAGTGATTTTGCTTCTAAGATTCAACCCCAACTGATATAAGAGGATAAAATAAATAACAGTTGGTAAAAGCAAAAGGGCTTTATTTTGCTTTGTTTTAATTGTAAAAAATAATTCTGCAAGTCTGGGCAGACCAAAAAAAGAAGAAATTTCAAAATGTCTTTAACACAAGCATAATAGCTGAGCCTGGAGCAAGAATACAAATGAATATTCACATACCATATTATTAAGTACACATAAATTATAAACTGAACAAAAACTTCCAAAGAAAATATGTTCTACTTTCCTACCTTGAAATAGTGTATCTTCAAATATTAAAAATTCAAAAATATACATGAAGTTATGATTTTATACACCTTAATGCCAGATTAAACAAGAATTTTTAGCCATTTTAAGTAATAGACAAGTTTTTATTAATTTCAACTTGAAGAAACAATTCTGAGATGGTAATAACTGAAATTGTCAATAAAATCCTTAAAGCAATAGTTATATTCAGAAAAATGAATTTTTCATATCACCCTCAAACATAATGGAGACATACAATAAACTGTCCTTATGTCCTTATGAACATTACAAAATGTTTCAACTTTTTCATAAAAGTTACTGTTAAAAAAGTTTCTATCACAAAAGTTACTGAGATCATAATTTTTGTTGCCTTTAAAAGTATTAATTAGATTTCTTCCTTAATGTAAACACTAACATAAATGGTACAGATCTAATTATTGCTTTAAGAGAATTGTGTATCTACAAATATAAATTCAATGTGAATTTTAATAAATTCAATAAATTTATTTATTTAATAAATTTAATAAATTCAAATTTAATAAATAAATTTAATAAATTCAAAATTTAATAAATTTAAATGTTCTTCGGCTTCCAAATTTAACTATTACAAATATCAGGCTCCTTTAGTTATATTTCTAAGCAGGACATTGTAATGGTTAATTTTATGTGTCAACTTGCACAAACCGTGGGTGCCTAGGTTAAACATTATTTCTAGGACTATTTCTATGAGAATGTTTTAGGATGAGATTAGTGTTTGAATTGGCATATGCAGTAAACTAGATTGATCTCCCCAGTGCAGTGGACATCATCCAACTCACTGAGGTCTAAATAGAACAAAAATCAAAAGAAGGAAGGATTCTTTCTCTTCCTGCCTCCCTGTTTGAACTGTTCTTGGACTAGAATTTACCTCATCGGCTCCTCTACTTGTGGATTTAGACAGGATTATACAACTAGCTTTCCTGGGTCTCTAGCTGGCAAATGCAGATTGTGGGATTTCTCAGCCTCCATAATCACATGAGCCAACTCTTCATAATAAATCTCTACACACACACACACACACACACGCACATAATATACATTAAACGTGTGTGTGTGTGTACACATACATATAAAATATGTTCTGTTTCTCTGGAGAACATTGACTAATATGGACAGTATAGTTGTGTCTGACCAAATTCGGTAAAGAAAATAGAAAAAGTCAGATAAAATAAAAAGAACCTCTGTTAAAGTTATCAGAGAGCTGTAGAAGCAAAAAAAAGACTAGAGAGGCTAAAATTCTGAGAAAGTAGGAATCCTGGAGTGGTAGCTGACAGATCCCCAGCCATTTTTCTCTGGAGCACTTGCTGGTTTGATCCAGGCAAAGCTGACAACTTCAAGGTGTCGAATATACATAAAATTAGAATTTCCAAAATCAGTGAGAAAGTAGATGTTTTAGAGGAAGGGCAGAAAAGTTTTGGAACAAAAAATGATAGAAATATTTTCCAATCTAACAAAAGCAATAAACCTATACATTTAAGAAAAAAAAAAAGAACAAACCCCAAGCACACAAAATATAAAGAAAACTACAGGAAGTCATCTTACAATCAAATTGCTACAATGTAGTGATAAAACTTAAAAGGAGCCAGAGAAAAAGACATATTACATAGAGAAGAATAAAAATAAGAATGGCAGCAGATTTATTACTGGAAAAAGTATCCATTTGAAGACACCAAAGCAACATTTTTGAATAACTAAAAGAAAGGAAATGGCCTAAATCCTATGCCTATTGAAAATTGCTTTCAAAAGTAAAAGCAAAAATGAAGTTTTTCCTTTTTTCAGACTTATAAAGAAAGAATTCATCATTTGTACACCCGTACCATAGGAAATAGTAAAGGAAGTCTTTCTAGAGGGACAAAAATGATACCAAATGAAAATATGGATCCACATGAAGAAATGAAGAAGAGCAGAGATGGTAATTACATAAGTAAATATACAAATCTATTCCTATCATTTAAATACTTTTAAAATATAATTTATTGTGTAACCAAATAATAATAATAATCTAGTGTGAGTTTTATGACAGTTCAGAAGTAAAATATATAACAATAGCGCAAAAGTCAGGAAGGAAGAAAGAGAAGTATAATGGTCACAAGAACATCACAATATGTGAATATATTGAATTATGTGAATATATGTGAAATGTTATATCTCTTAAAGGTAGGCTATATGGAAGAAATCTAACAGTAAACTCAAAAGCAACCTCTAACTTGCAAAATAAATGATTATGCTAATAATCCAAGGAGATAAAATAGAATTATAAAAGCTACTCAATCTAAAAGAAAGAAGGAAAAACAGGAACAGAAAACAGATGATACAACAACACAACAAGTGGAAAGCTGACAAATTTAGACTTAGTCATCTCAACAATTGCATTAAATGTAAATGATTTAGATACACTTTTTTCAAGTCACAGATTGTTAGAATCTTAGGAAGATTCTTTCTAAGAATATGTTAGAAAGATCTTAGAAGGTAAGATCCAACTATGTGCTTTCAAAAAGAAACACACATTCAACATAAAAACACAGATAGGTTAAAAGTAAAAGGATGAAACAGTGTATTTTAGTAATGATAATCAAAATAAAATCAAAATAAAAATAATCAAAATAATAAAAACAAAGTAAAATGGCTATATTTGTATCAGACAAAGCAGAGTTTAAAGCAAAGAATATGAAAAGGGATAGAGTCATTTAATAATGATAAAAGAGTAAATTCAGCTGAATTACATAACATTCTTAAATGTTTATATATCTATTAACAGAGTTCAACATACAGAAAATAAAAACTGACAGAACTGTAAGAAAAATAGATAATTCCAAAATTTATCATCAAAGATTAATATTCTCTAATCAATAACTGTTAGAAAATTAACAGAAAATCAGTAAGGATACATAAGACTTTAACAACACATTGTTGAGAGAAATTAAATAAGATAGGAATGTATATTATCTTCTCAGGTTGAAAGAATGTAGTTAAGAACTGATCTATAGATTTAAATAGATCTATAGATTCAAATGTATCCCAGGTAAAATTCAAAAAGACTACTTCTATAGAAATTGACATGCTAATTCTAAAGTATACAGAAATGCAAAGGACCTATAAAATAGCCAAAACAACTATTAAAAAGAACAAAGTTGGGAAACTAATGCACCTGATTTGAAGACTTACTATAAAACCATAATAATCAAGAGTGTGTTATTGGCACCAGGATAGAGATATAGACTTAAAAAACACCATACAGTGTCCAGAAACAGATCTGCTGAACAACTAATTCTGGCAAAGATACAAACTTAGTTCATTGGGAAATGATGAAATAATTGGATATTCATCTCCAAAAAAACAGCAAACTATGATTCACGTCTCATATCATATATCAAAATTAACTCAAGATGGACCATAGTTCTAAATATAAAGCCTAAAACCATAAAACTTACAAAGGAAAACATAACAGAAAATTATCTTGTGTTAGGCAAAGTGTTGTTAGAAATGACTTTGAAAGTATAACCCTATATATAAGAAAAAAATGACAAAGTGGACTTCATCAAAGTTAAAAATTTCTGCTCTTTGGAAGACACTATTAAGAGAATGAAAAGACAAATCAGAGAGTAAGAGAAATATTTACAAATCATATGTCCAATAAAAAAACATAGCAAAATATATATGGAACTCTCAAAACACAATAATAAAAAAGCAAACTGATTTTTAAAATGGGCAAAACATTGGACTGGGTATTTTCCAAGGAGATATTCATTGGCAAATAAGTCAATAACACCATTAGTCATGAAAATAAAAATAAAAATGAGATTTCATGACACACTTATACACCAATTATATTGATGAATAAAAAGACGGATCATATCAAATGTTGACCGCACTGTAGAGGAACTGGGGTTCTGATACTCTGGAGGTGAGAATATTAAATAAAACCAATTTAGAAAACAGATTGTCTGTTTCCTTAAATATTAAATACATGCCTATGGTATAATCTAGCCATAACACTCCTGAGTATTCCCCCAAAGAAAGAAAAAGGCTTGTACGTGAATGTTCATAGCAACTGTATTAGTAATCGCCAAACACTGGAAACAATCCAGATGTCCATCAACAGGTGAAGGGATACGTTGTGCTATAGCCAGGACTGAGGAATCAAAAGGAATAAACTATTGATATGTGCATATATTTACATGGATGAATCTCAAAATAATTATCCTAAGTGAAAGAAGTAAGACAATAATAATATAATCTGTATGATCTCATTTACATAAATTTCTAAAAAATACAGATTAATCTATTTTGACAGAAAGCAGATCAGTTTAGCCTATTAACTGGTGGAGAATAGCAGGGAGCATCCGGATGAAAGGCTTAAAAGAGGTCCAAGGAAACTTTTAGTGGCGATGAGTACGTTCATTATCTTGATTGCAGTGATGGTTGAGTGGGTTTACACATCTGCCAAAATCATTAAATTGTTCACTTCAAATATGTGCTGTTTATTATATATCAATTATTCCTCCAAAAATATGTTCTAAAAATCAAATATTAGTAATAAATCTAAATATCTATAGAAACTCTACAATGAGAGATAGAAAATATAACTGAGAGAAATTAAAGAATATTGAAATAGATGAAGAGTTATGCCATCTTCACAGAAAGAAAAGTCAATATTGTAATGCCATTTCCCCTCATATTGATCTATACATTGAAGTCAATCTAGGTTTAAATTCCATTAGGGTGTGTGGGTCGGTGGGGGTGTGTGTGTGTGTGTGTGTGTGTGTGTGTGTGTGTGTGTGAAAAATTAAGAAGTTGATTTTAAAATATATATATATATCCTTTACATCTTTTGTCAAGTTTATTTCTAAGTATTTTGTATTTGTTGATGCTTTTGTAAGTGGTAGTTTTGAACTTCTTTTTGGATTATTAACTTCTAGTATACATAGAAAAATGGATTTTTGTTTATTAATCTTGTATCCTGCAACCTTACTGAAGTCATTTATTAGTTCCTGTGGCAGAGGGGGGGATTGTGGATTAGTTAGGGTTTTTCTGCACACGAGATTAAATTAAAACCACAATGTGATACTACTACACCCCTACCAAAATGATTAAAGTGAAAGTAGAAGAAATAGCAAGAGTTATCAAGGATGAAGGATAACAGCAGCTGCTATACAGCGCTTGGAGTGTGTGTATATGTGTGTGGCTAGGGGTTGTGGGAGGAAGGGACGGTAAAAAATTAACACAACCACTGTGGAAAACTGAAAGTAAACCTATGCATACCTTATTACCCAGCATTTCCATTCTTTGGTATATGCCCGGATGAAATAAGTTTATAGATTTACTAATAAACATGAACGTGAGTATGCATATCAGCACTATTCAGTACGGTTTCCAAAGTGGAAACAGTACAAATGTCCATCTACAATAAACAGGATAAATATATTTTGGTATTTTTCATGCAGTAAAATACTGTATAGAAGTGAATGAATTGTAACTATATGAATCTGTTGGGGGAGGTCACTGGCTGCCGATAGACCAGGGAGATAGACTCCAGCAGCTGGCAGCTCCTCGCACTCCCCGCTGTCCTTGGAATGTGCACTTGCCTTCCCTGCTCCCAGAAGCTGTCCCATGGACAGCTTTGAAGTAGTGATGTGTTGTTGAGACCACCTGGATGGTATACACAGCTCGACTCAGTTAAGATCATTAATTCCTTAGAGGATTTGGCCAGTGAGAGCAGAATCTATCTGTCTTGCAGCCTCCCAAGACATATGATAAGTTCCCTTGCTTTAATAAACCTGCCACCTTTCAATCTGGGATGGTCTGCCTCCTTCTTCCGTCTCCCCGCTCTCTGTGTGTCAGGAAGCCAGTTTCCGATTCCACGGGGAAAGACCTTGAGGTTGCGAACTAACAGCGTCGGTATAAATGAATTTCAAAATATTGAACAGAAGAGTACCATGTGGGATTCCATTGCATAAAATATTAGACAGCAACAGCTGTCGTGATGGAAGTTGGAGTAGTAGATCCTCTTGGCAGTGCTGGTGATCGATGGTGGCTAATTACACGGGTATGCTCAGTTTGTGAAAACTCAGTGGGCCTCGCACTTGAGATTGTCCACTCAAATGTTCCGCGCATTCCAAGACGTTGTTTGTATCCAATGTCAGCAGTTGTACATGCCCCAGACCTCCCTGGCATTGGCATGCAGTCACCTTTCATTTCAAGGTCAAGGGGCAGGATATGTAGAAGAAATGTCCGTTTCCTTGGGGCCTAAATGATATTATTCACAACAGCAGATGCTTAGGGTTACAGGTCACAAATGCCAGGTCCCAACTGACAGATGGTCTATGAGCTTTACATTCAACGAATTTCTGTGCTTGTAGCATATAGGGCTCTCTGAAACACAGAGACTGCTCTCGCCTGGGACCAAGGTGGTTCTGACCCAGTTAGAATTTACCTGATACATTTATCTGTGGGCTAAGGTGTTTGCTTGCCACTTTTATCCATTTGAGGATATGGATTTTTATCCATTGCTTCTAGGTATTTTTCGCATTTTTGAGGGCATTTTCTTATAAAATCCTATTTTTTAAATTTATTTATTTATTTATTGCTGTAATACCATTAGGTTGTATCTAAGAATGTTTAAACTCCAGTAAAAAGAAAAAAAAAATAATTTGATCGCAAACAAATGTGGACCTAGTTTAAACCCACTGATCCGTTATATTCATTTGATTAACTGTACCCCATTTTTATATCTCCTACAATGTGTAGAAAGCTATAAATTTCTAATCTGAGGTCTTTTTAGCTGTGTGTTTGCATTCCGGAATTTCTTACATCATGGGAATAAGCTCCCAGAGACTTCAGTATTAGGAAGTGACTTACTTAAGAAAGGACCTAGATTTGGAGAGGTGTGTCACTAATTTATTGCTTCTGCGGGCAGGTACTCACCCAGATCATCCGAGGAAGGCATGAGAAGGCTTTCCTTTGTACTCTGTCAGCCAGCTGATACCACTCTGTTCCAGGTCCCCGTCTGTACCTTCCCAGGCCCCCGCTAAGGGAGGAGACAGGCCTTTCAAAAGAAACTGCAGCTCCCTCTGACCCGTCTCCTGGATAGCCCAGAAAGCTGGGCAAAAAAACTACCAGCATGGAAAACAAACGATTGAGGGTGGGGAGAATGGAGAAAGAGACAGGAAGCAAAG
This sequence comes from Meles meles, assembly GCF_922984935.1. NCBI lineage: Eukaryota > Metazoa > Chordata > Mammalia > Carnivora > Mustelidae > Meles > Meles meles. The sequence continues at coordinate 18,790,686 of NC_060070.1, forward strand.
AGGGAAAATGAGAAATTTCACTTACCCTTACGTTACAGCAAGATCATCTATAGGCAACCATGCCTTATTTCAAAGTTAAAGAGAGGCAAACTTTATGAACTGTGCAATTCTGCACAGTATATATTAAACACCTTGCAAAAGTCTATTTATAAACACCCAAAAGAAAATGAGGAATTGACAGTACCGAAAGCAGTGTGTCTGTCTAATCTATTTTTTTTTCTCTCAAAGAGTAACAGAATTGCTGAATCAATAGTTATAATTAGCCTGATTGTCCAAAGGGGACTGGGTGCAGTATAGAGGCAAAATGTATTATCTTTGCTGAATTTCTAGTCCTGGGCTACTAGGCAAATGTCTCCCCAAGGAGAGGGCAGAAGAAAGGGTTTCGCTTCTTTTGGGTGCACAAGAGGCTTCTCATGAGCAATGCTTGTGTCATGCTACAGGAGGTACTGATAGATCAAATTCCTCATGAAAGTCATGCCGTCCCCCCTTTCACATTTTTATTAATTACTTAGATAAAAGTCAACTGTCAGACTCTTGTGTAGAAACAGGAGAATGTTCCCATCAAGTCTATCACTCCCATTGAGAAGTGTATCTTCTCCCCTCCTCATACAATTTTATAACCCCAAACATCACATACCTCGTCAGATTTTTTTTTTTTAATATTTTATTTATTTGCGAGAGACAGTGAGAGAGAGCATGAATGATGAGAAGGTCAGAGAGAGAAACAGACTCCCTGTGGAGCTGGAAGCCCGATGCGGGACTCGATCCTGGCACTCCGGGATCATGACCTGAGCCGAAGGCAGTGGTCCAACCAACTGAGCCACCCAGGCGTCCCATCTCGTCAGATTTTCAGTGAAGTTTATTTTAACAAAACTCGATTGAAATGGGGCCAAAAAAAAAAAAAAAAAGTCTCTGAAGATACGGAAAGAAAATTACTAAGCTAATTATCAAAATGATCAGAAAGTTGAATTTGTTCCTTCTCTATCTTCTCTACTACTGCTTAAAGGTCTGGCCTTTCATTGTTTCTTGCTTGCATCACTGTAAAAGCATTCCTATTTATCCCTAAGACAGGCATTTTATATTCATCCGGACTTGCTTCTGGAGATGTTTCATAAACATAACCTTGATTGCTACTTTGCTGCGCAAAACCATACGTCACTCCTGGACTTTTTTTTTTTTTTTTAAAGATTTTATTTATTTATTTGACAGACAGAGATCACAAGTTAGGCAGAGAGGCAGGCAGAGAGAGAGGAGGAAGCAGTCTCCCCGCAGAGCAGAGAGCCCGATGCGGGGCTCGATCCCAGGACCCTGAGATCATGACCTGAGCCAAAGGCAGCGGCTTAATCCACTGAGCCACCCAGGCGCCCCACTCCTGGACTTTTTATCTAAGCACATAGGCCCTTCACAATAGATCTGATCTTTCTCCCCAAATATCCTTCCCAGGACCACAGAATCCCCTCGATTTCAGAGCTACAACTTTCTTTTGCTTCATGATGAGGCTTTCAGTTTCTGTGGGATCCTCTACAAGGGCAATGACAGACCGCAGATGATTGAAAAGTATTTATTTCAGAAATTACCTTACCACAAAGCTGTTTTTTTAATTGGTAAAATATAATGCAACCTGAATTTTTATTTAAATATTAGAGAAATCATTTTCCATTCATTAGTTTTTAAGTTATCTAATTTTAATAGATATTTGTAGAACGTAGTAAAATATTTAAACTTCAGAATGTCACCTTTCTTCCCAAATTTTTTGTTATTTTATACACGCTATGCCAAAAAAAAAAAATACCACAAAAAATACGGTCATCCTAGGGATAAGATCCTTTCATGTTTATTCTGCATTCTCTTCCCAGCTCAAATAAAATCTATTAATTAAATTCTACATGACTTAAACTTTAATATAAGATAATTCTCTGATTATAGGTATTTACCACAACAAGTATTTTGTGGACCTTCTTTTTTTAGAACTCCATATAGGCTTCTGAACATCAAAGGGAAATAAATTACCCAGAAGGACCTTTTGAAATACTGCAGGGGATTGATTACCTCTTGTATAGGATCTTCCAATGACATTTTGCCCTTCTAAGTATTAAATCAGTCTCCAATATGAAAGTAAATACACGGTCACAAAAGTAAACATCTGGTTTCCATGTAAAGAAAACACAAGTGATTTTAAAGGTCGATTACAGAAGAATAATTTTTCTATTACCCATCTAGAATTTTTATATATTTGAAACTACCTTCAGTTTAAGACAATTTCACCCACATCTGGTTACAATCTGCATTTTCCTTATCCAAAATAACAATATTTGTTAGAAAAAAACCAACACCATATGAAATTTTAGATGAGTCTACATATATATAGCTCAGCTAAAGTCCACAAATCAGCTAAAATATACCAACAATTAGAAGTTCAGTAGATCATAGATTTGCTGATTCTTTTGTTCTTCGTCCAATAGAATATTTATTCAACAGATGACTACTGGCATTGTTAGAAGGCAGTAATGCATCTAAACCATGTTTGCTTAGACTAGCAAAATAATAAATTGTGCTGTGTTTATCCTTTTGTTTCAAAGGCCAACTGTTGGCTTTATTTAATACCCTCTTAACATGCTAATAGCTCCTAATGGTCACATCAGCCATCAGTTAAACAAACCATTAGGTTGAGAAAAGAAATTTCAATAAAGGCAATTCACTAATTTGTTGATTGTTAATGGACATTAGCCCATTCAGGACCTTAGCCTAAGCATATAGTTTAACTGGGAATCTATTACAGCAGTTTCTCTATACATAGCAAAGGGGCTAATTCAGCATTCTAAGTACTTTGTTTCCACAAGACACACTACCTAGATTTTTATATGCAAATTAGATCTTTTTAATCTGCAACATACACATAAAAAAAGAACCTGCCAAAAATAAATTGACTTTCAAATTGTATACTTTTCACACATTTTATGATTAAGGATAAATTTACAAGGGTCTTCTTAATCTTTCTCAATTATTAAAGTGCTGTTCCTGCTATCTTAGTTTTCGAGCTAGTCACTTCTGTTTTAGATTCAAAGTACCCTTTATACAATCAAAACACCACATTATTATGCCAGAAAAATGAAAGTCAAAGACAATTTTATAAATAAATTTTGTTGTTCACTTCATGCTTGCCTTCGCTAACAAGAGTTTTAAATTGCTGAAAACATTTTTTGGTTGCACTTTTCAACTAATTTATTTATTTAATTTTTAAATACAAATGGAATTGATGACTATTTTCAGAAAATTTACTCAAAATCTGATATTTGAGCACGTTTTGCATGGAGCACTGGGTGTTGTGCAAAAACAATGAATACTGTTACGCTGAAAAAATAAATAAATTTAAAAAAAATCTGATATTTGAGGGCATAAAGAAAATTTAACGCACGATTCTTCAATTTTAAAAGGTAAGTTAAGACACTTCTATGTTTCACTTCATAGTGGAATTATTTTTCTGGTGATAATTCTCGGATGTATATAAAGTGACCCAGAGACCCCTTACTTCAGTGTAAACTCAATTATATACGTTGACAGACACCAAAGCTCACCCATGGCTGTGGAAAATCATTTAATTGTAGTCATATTTTACACATGCCATTCACACTGTCCTGTAATAGGGTAACTAGTACACAATTAGATTTGGCATGTGGTATGAAAGCCAAGCAATGAATGCATTCAAGATCACACTTTCTTCTTCCCTCTGTCTTGAATAATTGCTGAGGTCAACCTGAAGACTACTGGCATTTTGAGGGAATTATCATCATATCTTACCATAATTTAGTATTTTAAACAATCCATGGTAAAGAGGTTTCAGGTGATTAAAGCAACTAAAGATTTAGAGATCAGGTTTCTCAGCTTTGAAATTTGAAGAATTTCATGTATCTTACGAACATGCAGTGTCTTCACAAACAAAATGATTCTCCTTCGTGCCATTTAATCATTTTATTATCTCAAAATGTAGAAAGAAATGTCCTGGTCATGTAATCACCTAGTTACCATGATTGGACCATGGAATAGGTCATGTGTGCACTTTTTAAAACCATAATACTCTAATGGAAAATAATGCATTTTATATAAAGCTGCAAATTTAAACTAAATGATGTATCTATATTTTAATTATCTTCTTTTTCATCTTTGAAAAGAAAAATTACTAAAAGTAGATACCACTGGGTAGCAACCTCTGTGTTTAGGTATTAAACTTACAAAACTTTTCCTGATGATTTCTCAGGAAGTTAATTACTAGCCTATTTTAGCCTATATACTCTATCTTAATTGTACAATACTATTATTTTGTGTGTTATGTTGTACTTTTAGCATATACTGAAGTTTTCTACGTTTTTAACCTAAATATGTGAAAGTTCAACATATGATTTATTGAAAAATTATCAATATTTCTCAATCTGGAGATGTCATACCTACCATTTCAGTAATCTAATTAGTATTTAAATAATGAACTAATCATTTTATTTACTCAAGAAATCAGTACATAAACATTGATTTAAATGTAGGCTTTGCAAGGTTGCTGTGAAAATTAAATATGCACAATTTGGTAAAGTCTTAAGACTCCTTAAGTTTTAGATGGCTATCTGGGTATAAAATATAGAACCTAGATAGTAGAAACTCAGAGTGGGAGAGAATGATTATGCTCTATTTATGAAGGGGAATGAACCAGTTCTGATAGTAAACCAGAGCAGCCCCCTTTATTTACTCTTACCTAATGCTGTTTCTCCTTCTACCTTAGAATCCTACTCATGTTTAACTTGTTTTTCTGTTCACAAGGAAACCAGCTGGGAACAGAGGGTTCATTTTTCATTCCACCATTGATATTGAGATGATAAGTTGGCAACTGTAATTGTTTCTCCCCCATAGCTCATTACCAAGTCCCCATGTTGATATATCAAGTCACACAGCAATTCGACTGATTGATTTGAAACTATTATTGGTTTCAATGGCCTTCAATTGCCTCTCTTTCACAAAGCAAATATTTTTAGCCAAGAGATAATTTACTTGAACACTATATGAGCTTAATCCGATTAATTAACTAAAATGCTGAGTTCTGTTGTACTATGAAATCTATACCAGTCATCATTGTAAATGGTAAATACAACCACTGGGGGGAAAATGGCAATGACTTGGAAAATCTTACCATATTCTTACCATCCAACAGCTGCTACACACCCAGCCCTGACATCTTATTGACTGATTTTGTATTTACCACCATTCTGATCATGGCACCTTTGTCCCAGATATGAGAGACATTTATAATCCAATCCTCTTAAATTTCAAAAACATTTATTTTTTCTCTCAACATTGTCCCATTGTTCCCAATTATGGACTACTCAACTTACTTATATGGCAGCCTCCCAACAGGATGAACCTGCTTATGGCCAGCACATCTTTCCACATTTGTCTTAGGAGCACAAGCAGTCCTCTTTGTACAGCTGCCCATGACCATGTTTTCTGTCTTCTTCAATAGGGTTTACTTTATGACCATTATCATTTGCTGATTCTTAATTTCTTCTCTGTTCATTTCATTCATTTATTTATTCAAGAAATATAATTGAGCACCTTATTACGTGTCAGCATTGCACAAGATCACAAGAATTCAGCAATGAATTTAAAGACCAGAGATAGCAGAGGTGCCTGGGTGACTCAGTTGGTTAAGCACCTGACTCCTGATTTTAGCTCAGGTCATGATCTCAGGCTCATGAGATTGAGCCTCGTGCCCAGCTCCATGTTCACTATGGAGTTTGCTTGAGCTTCTCTCTTTTCCTTTGTCTCTGCCCCTCCCCCTCCTCTCTCTCTTTTTCTAAATAAATAAAATATTAAAAAAAAAAAAAGACCAGAGATAGCAGAGAAAGAAGAGATTAATTATAGTTTTGAATAATTTCTGGTACAGAGAACTGGATCCAACTGTTCTGAGTTCTCTTACTTTTCATGCATTAAGTTCCTTCACTAATGATTTGATTACTTATCTTATAAGGAGTTTTCAGGAACATATCACCAAGAACATTTCCTAATTTGGTTAAAGAACTCTGGTAAACTTGTTAAAATCTTGAAAGGTGATTTTCCTAGAAATTGTATAATGATTGATGGGTAGAAAATGGCATTATAATATTAGTTCTTCTTCTTGCATGTGTAAGACATAGCTAGAAATTACTGAAGTATAATCAGTCTTTATTTTTAGGCTTGATTATAAAGCCAGTTTTGCCTGTAACTATAAAATGAAAAAAATATTTCACATTATATAATACAACCATAACTAGGCATTACACCTTAAAATAGCTAAACCCAGTAAGGTAGAATATGAATCATTTTATTGAGTTTTAGGATATAGAAGAGGTCACAAAATGGCAACTTAAGGAATATGAGAATTTCTCTCTGGTCAGGTGATTTTTAAATTTTTAATTGTACTCTTTACTGGTAATTTTATATAACACTCCAGAATCTGTTTTTGCTTAAAAATTAGAAGAGTAGCATCAGTGGGTTAAAGCCTCTGCCTTCGGCTCGGGTCATGATCTCAGGGTCCTGGGATGGAGCCCCACATTGGGCTCTCTGCTCAGCAGGGAGCCTGCTTCCCCCACTCTCTCTGCCTGCCTCTCTGCCTACTTGTGATCTCTGTCAAATAAATAAATAAAATCTTTTTAAAAAATTTAAAAAAATTAGAAGAGTAGGAATAAAAGACCAGATATCCAATATGGGAATATCATGTGGCACATGGGTGGTGGCCATCCTCTTCCATTAGGTAGAGTACGCAGTTTCCCCAGATGACCAAAACCCCACTCCTTATTGCCTGACACATGGCTTGTTTCATTCATGTTTTTATTTATCTAATTCTGTAAGCATTTGCATTATGGACCATGACCCACATTAAAGAGTGTGGTGTAAGAAGAAGCCACTGAATATTGGAATCCCAAGTAATTAATTGAAGTAAAAAGTAGGAGGATCTCCCAAGTAGCATCCAGTCGGAAAATTATTCTAATCCTACCCAGATCCAAAGAATGGTTTCCATATTTCTCAGTATATTTGAGAGGAGGCAGAGTTTTATAGTATAAATTTTTATAAAAGAAGTATTCGTTGCAAGTGTGGGAAAGCTGTAAAGGAGCATGCCATAAAGTCACCGGACTTTACTAGATGGTCTCTGAGCAATAGTAAGATTCATTCATTCTCAAAACTAATTCTCCAGGGATCTGTTGTCACCTCAGATGCAAGTGAGCAGGCTAAAGTGGTTTGGTATGGCTTGACATGCAACTACCAAGGGATAAGATGTAACCAGCAAACGACACAGATGATGCTCAGCTCCAAGATGGCTTGTATCAGCTCTACTGGGGTGTGGAACATAGACTAAGAACACCAATGCCTTTCACGTAGTACATATCCAATAAATACTTTTTAAATAAATGGATAACTGGTGGAAAGTTTACTAATTTAAAAATGACCCCCAGACTGTGAATATGCATTAACCATTCCTCTCAAGGGTTACATTTATCCCCAAGTCCCTACTAATTTTCATTGACCATGAGAATCACATTGAAGTCTTAACTGAACATTATTTTTATTTTGTTAAAAAGAAGTTTATACTCCACCTATTTATTAATTTCTTTATAGTTTTTTTATATTAACAGTTATATCTTTCTTTATTGTGTTTAGGTCTTGAACTACTCTTACTAGAGTTTTGGTGTACATCTTTCATACTATAAGATAAGATTTTGTGGGGAGTTTTTATGTCTCAACTGATTAGTGTGATAGAGTCAGGCTTCCCCAGCTTTGCATTCTAGGTCTATCCCTGTGTGCCTGTGTGACCATGAGAGATGCTACCGGTCGGTTGGGAACTGATATTGAAAAGAAACTCACCTTGAAGGAATAAAACATTCTGCTGGTAAAATCAAGATTTATAGATCCATTCCATCTGTATCAGAAATTAGTCCATAACACATCTGGCTTGAAAATAAAAGTAACACTTTACACCCATTAAAAATGGTATTATATATATATACATATATATATATATATATATCCATAAAATATATGGAAAAGAGAAAGTATTAGGAATATGTGAAGAAACTGGAATCCTTGTGCCCTGCTGGTAGGAATATAAAATGGTGCTGTCGCTATGGAAAACAATATAGTGTTTCCTTAAAGAAAATTAGAAAAAGGACCACCATATGATGCAGCATTCCCATCGTGGGCATATACCCCAAACAACTGAAAGCGACGACTCAGACAGATATTTATACACTCATGTGCTAGCAGCATTGTTCATAATAGCCCAAAGGTAGAAGTAACCAAAGTGTCCATCAACAAATGAATGGATATACATAAAATGGCATACTATTCAACCTTAAAGAAGAAGAAAATTCTGACCTATGCTACAACATGGATGACCCTTGACAATATTATGCGAAGTGAAATAAGCCAGTCACAATCAGACAGATATTATATGATTCCACTTACAGGTGATACCTAGAGGAGTCAAACTGAGAGAGAAAGTGTAATGGTGGCTGCTAGGGGCTCAGAGGAGTGGAGAGTGGGTATTGAGTTTCAGTTTGGGAAGATGAAAGATGCTCTGGAGATGGAAAGGGGAGATGGGAATGCACGCAATGCCAGTTGGGAATGCACGCAATGCAGCAGTCAGTGGACTGCTCATTTAATATGGTTAAGATGGTAAATCTTACGTTTTACATGTTTTATCACAACAAAAAAGATGGTAAACTGTATGAACTCACGAAAAAATGTTCATCATCATTAGTCACCAGGGAGATTCAAACCAAAACCACATTGAGATACCACCTTACACCAGTTAGAATGGCCAAAATTAATAAGACAGTAAACAACAAGTGTTGGAGAGGATGTGAAGAAAGGGGAATCCTCTTACACTGTTCGTGGGAATGCAAGCTGGTGCAGCCACTTTGGAAAACAGTGTGGAGATTCCTTAAGAAATTAAAAATAGGGCACCTGGGTGGCTCAGTGGGTTAAGCCGCTGCCTTCGGCTCAGGTCATGATCTCAGGGTCCTGGGATGGAGTCCCACATCCGGCTCTCTGCTCAGCAGGGAGCCTGCTTCTCTCTCTCTCTCTCTCTCTCTCTCTGCCTGCCTCTCTATCTACTTGTGATCTCTCTCTGTCGAATAAATAAATAAAATCTTTAAAAAAAAAAAAGAAATTAAAAATAGAGCTTCCCTATGACCCTGCAATTGCACTACTGGGTATTTACTCCAGTGATACAGATGTAGTGAAAAGAAGGACCACCTGTACCCCAATGTTCATAGCAGCAATTAACACAGTCACCAAACTGTGAAAAGAACCAAGATGCCCTTCAAGAGTTGAATGGATAAAGAAGATACGGTCTATATATACGACAGAGCATTATGCCTCCTTCAGAAAGGATGAATATCCAACTTTTGTAGCAACATGGATGAGACTGAAGGAGATTATGCTAAGTGAAATAAATCAAGCAGAGAGAGTCAACTATCATATGGTTTCACTTACTTGTGGAGCATAAGGAATAACATGGAGAACATTAGGAGAAGGAAAGGAAAAATGAACTGGGGGAAATCAGAGGGGAAGATGAACTATGAGAGACTGTGGACTCTGAGACACAAACTGAGGGTTTGGGAGGGGAGGGGGTGGGGGGTTGGGTGAGCCTGGTGGTGGGTATTATGGAGGGCACGTATTGCATGGAGCACTGCGTGTGGTGCATAAACAATGAATCTTGGAACACTGAAAAAATAAAATAATAAATAAATATGTAAAAAAAAATGTAGTGAACTAAGAGGTGTTCAACAGAATCACACAATTCCTTCATTGTTTTTCCTCCTGGCAAGTTTACTTATTATTGCTGCTTAACTTTTGTGTCAATGAGCTTATATTTCTTTCTGATTCAAATTGAAAATTGCATGTTAGATAGAACAAAGACTATTAATCAATGTCTTGCCAACTGTATCTTCTAAGAACCCTGACTTCCTGGATTAATTTCTGATTCCAATACCCAGAACTGCCTGGTGATGTGTGAATTTTAGGGGAGAGTGAAAATGTGAGTTCACATTAACATCTGATCTCTGTTGTGAAAATCATCTGTGGGTTATAGAAGCACCACTCTGAGTACTTTCCTACAAATAAGACACACACACACACACACACACACACGGGTTTAGCTACATCTGTAATGTTAGAATAACTGTCTCAAAGGCAGCACCCATATACAGAGTAATAAAATAAAAAGTGCTTTTTAAAAAATTCTCCCTTCAATGAGTTTCTAGGTGCAGTGAGAGGAATTTAGGTGGTGCCCGTGGGGAGAAAATGCTATTTAAGGCTTGTCTGCTGGGGAGATATTTTCTGGTGTTTGTGCTGTATATATTTATCCCATCTGAGAGCTTGTCCCTCACATCTTTTTTTTCCTTTTTTTTTTTTTTTTTGTTTTTGTTTTTGAAGTAAGTCTAATAATCTTATTCCCTGAGGCAGAGAGACAGGAGATTTTTGTTTTCCCCATGGCATGTGTCCTCCAAGGGCCACTCAATAATCAAGCAGTTAAAAGACAGAATTCTTCATTTCTATTTCCTACCCTGCTGTCTCATTTTCCTGGATATCTGAATATCTCTCCTTCCCAGCACTCCATTTTATTATCTCCAATAGTTTGTTTGACCCCTAAATTTTCCTCCAGCATTCCTTCATGACCTCTTCTCAGTTTTGGAGACCCATGTTAGGCAGTGTGGAGGTCAAAGACATTTTGTCTATCAAGCAGAACGAGGAGGTATCTTGCCCCACACTAGTCATCATAACAGATACAGGAGCTGAAAGTATGTTTTGGAGTGGTGAGTGATTTCAATAACAAAGAATTTACAATAAATCATCTTCACTGACCTTCCTCTGGCAGTTAAGAAAGAGCTGGTTTGCTTTATTTATTTTATTGAATTACCAGATACTCTTTCATATCTCAAGTATTATTAAAATTACCTCTTGGCATCATTTCCATTCCCCAAGTTTGTTAGAAATACACAAGAGATATGGGTGAAGGGCAGTGGTAAAAGGCAGGAAGTGAAGGAAAAGCATTCAGTGGTGGGTGGAGGAGAAGCAGAAGAAGGAAGATGAGAAATATATGTGGTGCCCATCCTGGGAAGATGGCAGGAAGGACTAGACATAGGATCGTAGGTCATGGTACTGAGGTGCCTTCTTCCCTCACGATAGATACACGACCTTCACAAAGAAGGGAAAGCAAACCACCTAGACTCCAGGCCAACTAACAGTCCTCCACTTTGGTGTCTTCCTAAATAGAACTATAATGTATTGTTTGCCACTAACAATAGTTAACAATACTGAGGTTTGTGAATTCTGTTCTTTACAAATTAAAGCTGGCTCGCGTAATCTCTGCAGTAACATCCCTTTCGCTCACTTTCTAGTGAGTTCTTGTGGAAGCAAAAGAGAGGATGTTAGTTTGCAGGGAATTGTGCTTATACTGCTAAGTATGATATCTCCATGTGTCTCAAGACTGAGGAGAGTGAACGTTTACATGACTCACTTCATGACCCGCTTGCTTAAAACATGCCTTTAAAAGTATCAAACCCGGGGCTCCTGGGTGGCTCAGTGGTTTAAGCCTCTGCCTTCGGCTCAGGTCATGATCTCAGGGTCCTGGGAACGAGCGCCGCATCGGGCTCTCTGCTCAGTGGGGAGCCTGTTTCTCCCTCTCTCTCTGCCTGCCTCTCTGCCTACTTGTGACCTCTCTCTGTCAAATAAATAAATAAAATATTAAAAAAAAAAAGTATCAAACCTCTCGCCTCATCACACAACCAAAAGTCTACAGCTGTATATTTCTTATTTTCTGAAACACAAATCTTAGAAAATAAGTGGGAGTTTGTGGCACAGCTGTGCAGATCATCCTGTATATCTACACAGGGGAAAAGATGTTGGCCCAAGCTCTTGCTGTCTTCCTCCATGCCTCTCCCCCGTATTTCTTGTGTATCACTTGTGTGATACTTTATGGTTATAAAGCACCACTATAGACTTTGATCCTCATAACTCTGAGGTGGACGGCTCTTACCTCATTTTATTGATAGAGAAAGAAATCCTCTTACACAGTGTTCTAAATGGGAGGAGATTTATGAACTACCATTCGTGTGAAAACTGCCTTCAAAAAGACAGCGTTTCTTATGCACAAAAATATGCACTCTTCTCTTATTTCTTGTCATATCAAATCCAAACACCTTTGCCTGGTTTTTCATTCCCCCCAGATCCATGGTGAGACCCTGTTTATCCAACCTTCTATTCCACTAGAGTGGAATTCCAAAGAGTCAGGCATGTCCCTAGAGGAGAAAAGTCATAATGTAAAATTAAACACTTAGAGCAATTTAATGTGCCAGACTTACCTCCATGAGGCAAGTACTGTGATCTTCCCAGTTTATCGATGAGATCACACATCTCATGAGAGAGAGAAGTGGGCTTCGAACTGAATTCTTCTTTGTGTTGCGCTAGATCTTCCCATGAGTCTCACACATGCCTTGTGAAGATGTCCTCCAAAATTGTCATCTAATGTTCCCTTGAGTTCACCAGTCCGTCATGACCATATTCCCAGAGAACAGCAGGCAAAACTACATGTTTATGATTATGTCTGAGATGATGGGCTCAGATGTGCCCTGCAATAGCTAATGGTCAGCAGACCCTGTCCAAGAAAAATGTTTTTAATTATATTTTTTAAAGAAATGAAGTTAAGCCCGGTGAGGTGGCCTCACCTAAGACTAAATCCAGCTTTCAACTAGGCTTATAAAATTGTATTTTCTATACTGCTTTAAGAAAGAAAAAAGCTTTCACAGAATAAAAGATGGGGATTTATTACATTGCTATTACTTTGCTGCTTTTTATTATTATATTTCTTCTTAATTCTATTGAAAAATCCATACTCTGTTTGAAAACAGATTTTATTATTAGATTATTTATTATTTATTATTTATTATTAGATTTTCAACTTATATTAATGTTCTCCACCGTGTTTAAAATATCACAGCACTGTATTTCACTCTTGGTTGAGGATAAGGGAGGAGAATATATTCTTTTGCAGCCTTATGCCTCTATTTCATGGAAATTGGCAAACACAGGAAGTAGGCAAACATAAAACGTCTCTGTTGTTCCTACTTTTTAAAAAATCTAGTTTTCCTAGTACTAAACAGAGTAACATATAAATACAAGTGTAAATTAATTAAACATGGGTTTAAATAATTCTCTCCCCTATTCTTTCTGAAGTCCGTTGTTTTTTTTTTAAGATTTCATTTATTTATTTGACAGAGAGGGAGAGAGTAAGCACAAGCCAGAGGTGGGGGTGGGGTCCAGCAGAGGAAGAGGGAAAAGCAGGCTCCCTGCTGGGCAGAGAGCCCAAGGTGGGGCTTAATCCCAGGACCCTAGGATTGTGACCTGAGTCAAAGGTAGACAATTAACGGACTAAGCCACGTAGGTGCCCCGTGAGGACCAATATTTTTAAATAGAGCCTTACAGTGAAGTTAGTTAACAGCAGAAAGGCAGTCAACGACATAAAGATGATTGAATCATAGAGAATAAAGCAGGATGTAGATCCTTTGATATAGTTTAAAGAGGTTAAGTGGAAATAAAAGAAACAGAAAAATTTGATTTTGAACTAAAAAGGCAGAACGTTAAATTAGATCAATATGGATATGGGAAAAAGAATGAAAGAAAACATTATATAGAAACAAGACCACTCAACATCCACCTACAAAATGAATCTTGGCATTTGTATTATAATGAGTAGGAAAGGAGACAATTTCAGATTAGTCTAATCAAAACTTACACATCATCTAATGTGGGAAAGATACGGAGGACCCAAAATTAAATCCAAATATGTCCCTCTCCTTAAGGTGATCTCTAACACAAGAAATACTAGAAATACAGAAATATTTAAAATTCAAAGAGGAGTATGCTCAGTGTTCCTAGCAAGAGAAAGAATAAATGTGATGTGGGAACAGTAGTTCCCTATCCATACGCATTATAAGGTTAGAGAGTCATGGAGTTGCAGCAGAAAAAGGAAAACAAGAATCAATCAGGCCCAACTCCTTTATTCTATAAATGTGAAAACTGAGCACCAGAGATACTAGGGGCCAAAATTTCTTGAAAGACACAGTATTTGGTAAAAATTCTGTCTGATATGGGAACCCAAGTCTCAAAGCTCCATGTATCTCATTTTGTCACGAAAAGCAGTGTAACAACGATGCTTAACAGAACATGCTCAGCTACTTTCTGGTGAATGGGCATGCCATAACCTTGTATTATGAGCACTTTGGCGACATTCAGGATTCCCTCCTCAGCACCACAGAAAATACTTATCAGTTGTGTTAACTTTTATAAATATGTTAGAAATTCAGACACATGCGACGCCTGGGTGGCTCAGTCAGTTAAACATCTGACTCTTGATTTCCTCTCACTCACATCATGGTCTCAGGGTCATGAGATTGAACCTTATGTTAGAAAGAAAGAAAGGAAGGAAGAAAGAGAGAGATGGAGGGAGGGAGGGAAGAGGGGAGGAAGGAAGCGAGGGAGGGAGAGAGAGAGAAAGGAAGGAAGTGAAAGGAAGGAAGGAGAAAAGAAAGAAGGAAAGGAAGAAAGAAAAGAAAAAAGAAGGAAAGAACGAGGGAAAGGAAGGAAGAAATTCAGACACAGTGACAAATCAGTCAGGAATTTGCCAAGAGCATTGCCCCCTCACTTGCTCAAAATCGTATTAAGTTGGTAGCTAGAAATACAAATTGTTGTGAAGCAAAGAAGTACTGGACGTGAGGAAATAAGCCTAAAGGAAATGAAGACTGTGATGATGAAGAGCCGAACATGATTTAATAAACAGGGAAAAGAAACCAGGAGAAAACAATTCATCCCTGAAAGTAAATGAGATAAAAATTGACTTTTTCTCTCATTGGATTATGTTTGCCTGGTTATTACCTCATTTTCTTCCTTGGAGATGATTCTCCCAAGGTGGCATTGAGGTAAGGTCTGGAGTATCCAGGGACTGGCCCCTCCCTGAGGGGAAAGCTCCCCTCACAGACAGAAAACACAGCAGGAGCTCTTATTACCACACCCAGGGAGCACCCACGGAGAGCTAAGCCTGAGCCAGGAAAAGCAGGGCCAGGCATGTTTGCCTCTGGTGCTCCACTTTCTACCTCCCTTTCTCTCCTTTTTCAATGGTGCCCTTTCATGCCCGAAGCCATACCGAAGTCCTCTGGGGTCTCTTTGAGGAGTCAGCATACTATAATGTGAATTTGCTCAGTTTGGGGGAGAATGAGTATTTAAGAAAAGAAACCCTAAATTACATAAGGTTTCATAAAAATGATTCAGGGATAAGAGAGAAAATTTTGACCTCTGTGTACCTTGGAGGAGTGACCTTCAAACGTTTAGGCTCACACATTCCCTAAAAAATGTTCGGTCTATATGACTTTTTAAACTGAGAGTAAAACATTTGCTCAAGTCTAAATACTTGCAAAGGATATAATCTCTAGCATATGGCAAATGTTGAAATTTAAAATATATCACACTTTCAGATGTTTATAATAGTAATTTGATATCATTATCAATTGAAAATTTTGCTGAAAACTCCTCTTATTGGTAATAAAATTAACATTTCTTTCCTTAAAATTGTGTTATCATTTCACTTTTGTAGAATTGTTTCTAGTGTAGCATATTATTTTGCTTAAATGTTTATTACTCATTATCATGCTTTCTTACAAGTACATATTTCATTATACATAAATAAAATGTCATTTATTATTATATATTATTATTACATATATAATATATTTATAAATACGATAAATATTTTGTGTGTGTGATTTTATTTTCAGAGACTAGAAAGCTCTAAATGACAAAAAGAAAAATATTTTCAGTATTGCAATTGTTGTTAATACACCATTGGTCAGCGCAATATAAAAATATATACTTGGTAGATAATAATTGAACATAAAAGTCAACTTTAATTAAAAAGGCATTTCTTGGGCGCCTGGGTGGCTCAGTGGGTTAAGTCTCTGCCTTTGGCTCAGGTTATGATCTCAGGATCCTGGGATCGAGTCCCACATCAGGCTCTCTGCTCAGCAGGGAGTCTGCTTCCTTCTCTCTCTGGCTGCCTCTCTGCCTACTTGTGATCTCTCTCTCTGTCAAATAAATAAAATCTTTTTAAAAAATAAAATAAAATAAAAAATAAAAAGGCATTTCTTAATGAGATGTGTGGACTTTCTTTTATTCTTATTTATTTATTTTTAGTTTTTTGGAGGGGAAAGGGCAGAGGAAAAAAGGGAGAGAGAGAATCTTAGGCAGGCTCCATGCCCAGCACAGATCCAGCTGAGGGTTGAGGGAGCTCAATCTCATGACCCTGAGATCATGACCTGAGCTGAAATCAAGAGTCAGTCACTTAACTGACTGAACTACCCACGTGCTCCTAATGCATGGAGCTTTCATTCTTAAATCAGTGCATGTAACCATAGGTGAATATTACTTACTGATAAAAATAAGAGGATCTAGCATCGATTCAATTCTTATTTTTCATTTTTATATACGTAAGCATTTGGTCACATGAACATTTAGATGGGAATGAAAGGAGTTTTGCTGTAATAATACCTCTCGATGTATTACACTACATCTGAGCTACCTGACAAAAATTGTCACAACCAACAATTCAATTCGGACTTTCTTTGACACTGTTGAAGGCAAAAAACTGCAATTAAATTCACTTGCAAATGAGTTTGTTACTAAGCAATTAAAATTATTCACTTTCTTACCATCTACATCAATTTTTCCTACGATACCTTTATACAATGCCCATGGTTTTACATGGCAGAGCAAAGCACCATAGTGTGATTCTGGACAGGTAAGAGATTTTCTTTTCTCTCATAGTGTGGGAGAAAAGTGGTTGTTGTGAGAGATGGGAGAGGGCACTCAGGGTGACCTCAGGCTTGTTCGACAGGTAGTCGGTTTTAGAAAAGAATATACAGAATTTGAGTAACTAGGAGTTAATTCCTTAGAAACTCATGGCGTCCCTAAACCCCAGAGAAATGTTTGTGCTGCCCCAGGGGTACTTATATCCAGTGAGATAACTACTGCCTTATAGTATCACTTAACGAAATGGAGACGGAAGTAAAATTTGGCTTTGGTTTTCTTAACCTCCCTGTTTTTCTCTTGTGGTAGCCCTTTTACTTCCCCTGTATTCTCTGAGACCAAGAAGACCTCCCACCTGCCCTTTCTTTTTGTTAGGAGAACACCTACAAACCCATGTATTTTAAAAGCATGATGATTGATAATAACCCAAGTGGTACACATTTTACACTAAAATTTATGGATCTGTATATTAAAAGGAATCAACATCATAATATTAGATAAATAAACTTTGATCATATATTTCCAGGCGTTCATCAAACGAGACAGAGCTTGAGCAATAGATCTTACTCTGAAGGCACTTCACACAGGAGTTTATCTGCTCAAAAATCCCCATCTGACTTATTGGTTTCCTGATGAAAGCAATAGCGATAAGTACCTGCTACAAAATATTAAAGGCAATATTATACACCACTTGATATTCAATGCCCAAGGGTATTCCTGAAAAGTGAAGGCTTTGTAAAGGAGAGGATATTTAAGCTGAGTACGAAACAATGGTTCCTAACGTTTTAATTAAGAGTCACAGTTACCCTTGGAAAAATCCATCCACATATGATTTAATCTCTTGAAGTCTATAGAGAGATCCTCCTACATATCTGTGGCCATGAAGACTACAATCTCCACATTTTCCAAAGGGAAGTTGTAGAATTGGAAGCTAGACCAGAGGACAGGAGCATCTCAGAGAAAGCAGCACACACAAAGACCCAGACCAGCATGTTTATTTAATTGCCACAGGGTCCCTGTAGAATAGGATGCATGACTGAGAGAGGCTGGTTGAAGATGATACCAAGATAATACCCTAGACGGTGAAGGATCTTAACTGTCAATAAACTGATTTAAAATTTTTAAAAACTGTTTTTATTTCACGGGTTGTGAATTTTTTTGGCTTCATTTAATGGCAGAGTTATGGTAATGTTCAAGAAAGAGCAGGAAAATGTTCAGATAGCTCTTTAAAAAATTATTTTGGGGCGCCTGGGTGGCTCAGTCCTTGAGCATCTGCCTTCAGCTTGGGTTGTGGTCCTGGCGTCCCAGGATGGAGGCCTGCATCCGGCTCCCTGCTCGACGGGAAGCCTGCTTTCCCTCTCCCACTCCTCCTGCTCTTGTTCCTGCACTCGCTGTCTCTCTCTCTCACTGTCAAATAAATAAATAAAACTAAATAACTAACTAGATAAAATAAATAAATAAAGATTTTGGTTATAATCCAGTTATAGAAGCTGGATTAAAGGGAAAAATACTGGAAGCAAATGGGGTGACTAAATACTATTGAAATACACCATGAGAATTTGGATAATGGCACAGATCATACAGTAACCACAGAGACTATAAGGCAGGAGTGCATTCCAAAATATTAAAGAAGGTAGAATTGTCACGACTGTACAATTAAATACATGAGAGATATGAGATAAGAGCAGGAGAAGTAGAAGCTTTTCTTGCATCAATATCTCTAAGACAATAATAGTATTTACTAAATACCTACTGTTTGTGCAACAGCATGCTAGACACTTTGCATTTATTATCTCTGATTGTCACCAGTACCCCACAAGGTCAATTATATTGTCCAATTTTACAAGAGGAAAATTGTGGCTCAAATACATTAAAAGACTTGCTTAAGACCACAGAGTTAGACAGTGCCAAAGCTATAATCCAAACCATATTTTCCCAAATTCTTTAATCCACTACTAACAAAGAGTTAAATATTTGGGGCATAAGAAATTACTATATATTTATATAAGGCTTATAATTTTCGAAGAATTTATATACCCATTTTCTCTTTGGGTCCTCAAAAATTCCCTCTTGATGGGATGATAGAAATGATATACTATTATTAATCTCCTTTTCACAGTGGAAATTGACTTGCTCAGAGTCAATCTGTTCTTAATACCAAGAGTAATAGTGGGTCTTCTTTCCAGTCCCCATCCTGTTTCTCTGCTGCATCATCTCACATTTTTCCTGTCTCATAACTACAAACTACACTCCTTATCCTAAATAGCTGGCTAGCTTGTGGTTATACTAACTTGGGTTAGTATCAAGAGAGACCTGTGAGAATGTAGTTCATTCAGCCCAGCCCCTCATCAACTAGTTTGATCCATGCATGAATGTTGTATGAGTGATGGGCATTAAAAGAAGTCAGTTTCTCTCCCTCTATCTCTCTTTCTTTCCCTCTCCTTCTCTCTCTCTCTCTCTCACACACACACACCATTATGTCTATTTTTGCCCTAGAGAATGTAAAACAGAGGAACAATAGAACCCAATTTTCTTGAGTCCTTTCAAAAGCCCAGTTTTATTTCCAGATCCCCTCAGGGACTGAGTTCACAGGCTTATTTCTGCATGAGAAATTCAAGTTAAATGTAAGGGAGAATTTTCTGAAATCGGGAATTATAAAACATAAAAATGGCTTGCCACTAGAGATCATAGCATTTCTGTCTTTGAAAGGCTATAAAATAGTGGAGGCTGCCCTTTGCCTGCAGTGCTGTAGATATGGTTCTAAATGGAAGTGGCCTCTTTGGGAAATTGGTGGACCAGGTGACCTTTCACAGTCTCTTCTAGTCTCTAAATTTCATTACTCGGTAATCTCATTAAAGAGATCAAATACATGCAATAATGCCCACGCATTCAGAGGTCAAGCTTCTGGAAACGTCAGGAATTGATATATAGCCTTAAACTTAAAAGGAAAAAATGAGAAAAAGGAAGTTCTCAAGCATGGAAAGATATTAAATATTATATTCAGATCATTATGCTTATTCTACTGGAAAGGTAGAACCACTCTCAGATCGTTTCTAGACAACTGTGTAAAATGAGACATTGGATAAGGATCACAGTGCAGAAAAGAAACACATTTCAAAGAACAAATAGAAGAATTAAGCTCATTTTAAAGAATCCCAGTCTTCTATCTACTGGCAGTCCTGCACATATCACTGTAATACATAAGGATGAAATTATTTTTCCGTAAAAATTACCTAATCTGCACGAAAGGCTTGAATTATTTTCACTGGTGGCTTCTTAAGACGGCAGAGATACATATTTTTATGTACAAAATTTTTCTATTTATAAAAATTTACAAAAATATTAAAATTTTAAAATCAATACCTTTAAAGGAGTAAGACCAGATGCATAGAAAATTCGCTTGTAGGAAAGATTTCATTTTTCACTTGTGCTGGATAAGTTTGGATAATTGTAAATGTTTTATTGTCTATTATTTTTAATAACATATTTAAAGTCTCTGTTCATAACAACAAAAACAGTCAATGTAACAAGAAAAAGGAATCTCCAAGATAATGGGTTTTGTTTTGGAAAGTGGTATGGCAATTGCTTGGGTTGCCTTTGCTGTGAACATTATATCTCTAGTTATATTTAATATGTTTTGGGTTGTTTTTGGATACACATTTCTTATAAACTCATTCTTCTTTACTTACCTTTCAAATTAATTATTTATTTATATACCATGTTTCAAAAGAGTTCAGGTGGTTTATAGAAATAAATAATTACAATACAACAAAATAAAAACAAACACATAAATAAGGAAATTAGGATTACAATATAGGGTTGGTAAAGCCTGTTGAAACCAAGTATAAAATTAGAACACAAAGTCTATACTATTAGATCCTGTCCTGTTGCAAGAAGTGAGAAAATGTGTTATGATTTTTTTTTTTTTTTGCTTCATTATTTATTGGTTCAGTCTTACCACCAGCTCCTCTATGTGTTGAAAATGTATTTCCCAAGATCTCTTTTCCATATTGTCCAGGTCAGAGTCTGCCGAGGAGGAGGCTCTCCCCATCCTCAGCCATGGGTTCAGAAGACAAAGGAAAAAATAAGCCAGGGGCGCCTGGGTGGCTCGGTGGGTTGGGGCCTCTGCCTTCGCCTCGGGTCATGGTCCCAGGGTCCTGGTGTCGGGCCCCGCGTCGGGCTCCGCGTCGGGCTCTCTGCTCAGCAGCTCAGCGGCAAGCCTGCTTGCTCCTCTCTCTCTGCCTGCCTCTCTGACTGCTTGTGATCTCTCTCTGTCAAATAGATAAATAAATAAATAAATGAAGCAAGCCATTCTGTAGAAGCAGGGACAATTGTGAGAGTCTAACAGCTTCCTACTGAGTTCTTGAGAATCGCTTACTTCTCTGCTTGAGCTTGAAATATTTAGTAGTGACAATCTTCAGAACCTGCAAGTTTCCCAGCAGTTGTGTGAACCTCTAACTCTCCAAACTATAATCCTTCATACTTGGAACACATAGAGTGGCTTCCGTTTTCCTGTTTCAATCCTGGAGGATACAGTTCCTGAGAGTTCAAAGCAGAGAGAAAACTTACTAAGCACTGTATTACTTGCTCAAAAGAAACCCAGTTTGCCCTGTTACAGAACACTGAAGAAATTTTTCCTGGAGGTCTCATAAGGATGTATTGAATGAGCAATTGACAAGATTTTTACAACATGTATGACAGTGTCTTTCTTATGGCCGTTTCTTACAATGTCCCTCAATGCAAGCTGATGGCATAAATCCAAAATGTGATTCTGTACAAGCAATTCTACAGGGGACTGAAATCATAGAGATCAAGTGTTCAGTTCTCTGATGGCCTGGTTGAATCCAAACACAAAATTTAGATTTATAGTATAACCTTAGGGAAATTTCTAAATTATACTATTTCATTCTATGAGAAAATATTACCAGCACTAGGCATAAAAGAAAAAAAAAAAAAAAAAGAATTCATGAGGCTTTAAATACCAGCCCAAGAAAATACCAAACCTAGAAAAAGTCAGCATTAAGATCTTGGTGTCAACAACCTCATCTATGAAATCCATCCTTTAGGTATCTATGAAACCTCTGAATCTTTCCTATTATTAGTTTGTCTGAACAACTCATTAATGAGATGTTTATAGTTAGATTTGAACTTGAAAATTTCACAAATGATGTCTTTACTAGCCTTGCCAAGATTTTTTTTTTTTCCTACCTGGCAATCCATGTCAAATCAGGTACTAAAATAATGACACTAAGTACTGAGTGAATACAACTGCTACCCATTTATCAGCAATTTTTGACAAGAATGAAACAGGTAATAATCTCAAATAGCTGAAGATTGGCACCAGATTAAAAGTCCTTCAGGTCCTCCCATTTTCTCGTCCCTCTTATCTCCATCACCATTCCTACCCTTAGAGCAAACTGGCCTTGGAATATCTCTGCCAAATATTGCAGATTAAACTAAAGGGGAAAATAATTACTATCTACACAGTCCAAAATGTCCAAATTAGGACACTAGGTTACCGAATGAGACTAACTATAATAAGTTTCATGAATTTGAATTGAGAGAGAAAGAGGAATAAAATATCCTAAATAACTGTGTATATCTTATCAAGTTTTTTTTAAAATAAATAAATTTAGTGAGAATATTTGCATGTTGATAAAGTCCTTATCCCTAAGGAAATGACCTCAAGAACTCAGGCTCCTTCCTCAGTAGCTTTCATTATCCTACTTATTATACCACTACCTATCCTATTATACCACTCCTGGTAGTCAACCAACAAAATTATTAATTTTTTGAGCAACCATTTGTTGAGTATCCACTATATATTCAACATTATTTAGGACAGAAGATACAGTAGTTGACAAAGCTAACAGACGTCACTTATTCTTGAAGCTTAACTAAACTAAGGGAAGAGAGACAAAAAATAAGTAAAATTCATAGATGTAAAATGATGACAGGTCCTATGAATAAAAACTGAGCAACAAAGAGAGATAGAAAGTTTAGAAACTGGAGGAGGGGATGAGATGCAAGCTTGCAATTTTAAAGAGGATGGTAGGGGAGAATCTCATAAACAAATAACAAAAGACCTGAGAAGTGAGAGAGCAAGCCATGTGAACACCCAGGGAGTTCCTGAGCCTCAGGTGAAGAAAGCATTGGCCAAGGCTTTAGGATAGACAACTCAAGCCTAGGCCAAGATGGAAGTGAAGATGGGAGGGAGCTGGGCAGGCAGTGGTCAGGAGTTATGTTCTTGGGTAGAAGTGAGCTGCAGGGTGGAGTAACCCAGGAGAAGCACATCCCAAAAAACTTGAGAAAGCTCATTTATTCTTTTTTTTTTCTTTTTTAAAGATTTTATTTACTTATTTGACAGAGAGAGAGATCACAAGTAGGCAGAAAGGCAGGCAGAGAGAGAGGAGGAAGTAAGCTCCCTGCGGAGCAGAGAGCCCGATGCGGGGCTCAATCCCAGGACCCTGATATCATGACCTGAGCCGAAGGCAGCGGCTTAATCCACTGAGCCACCCAGGCGCCCCAAAAGCTCATTTATTCTTATAAGTAAGTCTAACACAAGGCTTTGCCATTATGCAAATAGAAGCTCCTCAGTGCAGGCAATGGGGTTACAGTGTTGTTGACAAAGTCAAGAAGTTATTCTCTAATTATCCCATCATCATGCTAGCATTTACTGTGGTTCATACAGAACGCAGTGCCCTGGAGGAGATGAGAGGCCTCATGGTCCAGTAGAGTTCAGGATTACAGAACTCAAAATTCTGCTCGCTAGGCATGGAGAGCATGGTGATTGGATAAATTGATGAAATAACTCTTCCTAGGTCTCAATTTCCTCATCTGTAATGATGAGGAAATAATCTCATAAATAAGAATTGAAGAGCCTTGTGAACACTATAAATGATGTAAATAAACAGGTTGGCACATGGGAAACACACTAAATAATTCATATTATAGTAAGGTGTTGCTAAGAAATATATTGAAATTAGTAAAGTTTGTTTGGCACCTTGAAGAGTTCTACTGACCATTCTACAACCTCTCTTCTGACACATTATCATGTTATAAGGAAGTATTTCCATGTAGTATCATTAACACAACTTTTGTTAGAGTCTTCATTCAAAACAATGACTGGAAGTGGAGATTTTTGACAATTATGACAGGAGGCAAGAGGTGATGCTTTTGAAATTAAGATTTAATACATGTCAAGTCATATGACAAAGCTGACCACCTAATTTGTCTACACATAGTCTCACCCTCAGGAAAAATTTCTTATTATTTCTCCTTCATTTTGTTATGGCCAGTGACTCCCTTCTCCATTGCAGTTCTATCTGGCAGTTTTACAGGACCATAAATCACCCTCAAGAGTTAAGTGAGAGAAAGGAGGAAGAGAGTTGCTCAACAGGGATTCAGCCAATCAATGGTTACTTAATAACCTCTGACTATTCTGTTCAATTCAACACACATGAATTATGTCAAGCACTGTGGATGGGTATAATTATAAGAATGTTCTTCATGCTCTAGGGACATACCATCTGGCTGCAGAAATTAGAGTTAACCACATAAATCAGTTAGGGAATAATAATAATAATAGTAATAATGCATATTTTGGGCTCTTGCTATACTAGTTGTTCTAAATGTGCTATGTCCAATCCCTACAAAAACTTATGAAGCAGATATTTTTATACTCATTTTCTAGGGGAAGAAATGAATTTAGACAGGCTAAGTAGCTTTTCCAGTGTATGATGGTATGTAATATTGAAAGAGTGCATTAACTGTGAACATGACTTTAGACATGAGTGCATGTACCATTGATATTCTAAATGGCTACCATGCACAGAATAAATGGCCAAATAAGGAGAAAATATATGAAAGAGATGAATGGTAAGCGACAGAAAAAGAAAAAAAGACCAATTAAATTAGTTGATATATTGGTCAATGTACACCTATTTTGATTACATCAAATACACAAGTTTTTGTGGTGTCTTAGAATTCTCCAGAGAAACAGAACCAATAGGTTATATGTGAGAAGAGATTTATTATGGGAATATCCTCAAGGGGTTATGGAGGCCAAACAGTCTCATGATCTGCTGTCTGCAAGTTAGAGAACCAGGAAAGCAGGGGGGTGTCATTCAATTGAGTCTACAGGGCTGAGAACCAGAGGGGCTGTTTGTCAAAGGTCTGGCATCCAGTGGCCAGGGAACCAGGAGCTGCAATGTCCAAATACAGGAGGAAATGGACATCTTAGCCTACAAGGAGAGTTTACCCTTTCTCAGCCTTTGTTTTATTGAGGCTCAACAGATTAGATGGTGGCCTCCCACACTGATGAAGGCAGATCTTCCTGCTCAGTCTACTGATTCAAGTGCCAAGCTCTTCTAGAGACACCCTCACACACATTCAGAAATAATGTTTTACCAGCTATCTAGGCAACCCTCAGCCCAGTCAAGCTGACACATAAAATTAACTATCATATATGGAGTACCCATTGTGATCAAGAAACTGTGTTCAATACAAGAAATTATGTTCAAAGACAAGATTCTTTTTTTTTTTTTTTTAAAGACAAGATTCCTAAGAGACATTTTCAACTTAGGTAAGACGGGAAGGATGGCAGAGGAAAATTAAATAGTAAAATATTTAAAGTTCAATTTAATACTAGGAAACATGTATGACAATGTTCATGCAGTCTTGTTAATGTAACAAAGAACTGAAGAAAACCAGTGTCTCTCAATAGAAAATCAGATAAACTGTAGACTATTCATCAACTGTAACATTCTACAGCAGCAAAAATGAATTAACTAGTGCTACTTGGTAACAATGCATATGACCTTTACAAAGAAAATATTGAGGAATAAAAACCACTTAGATTTTGAGAAATAAATGATACCATTTATAAATGTTAAAAAATAGTAAACTAAAAAACCTATAATTTTTAGTGATACAAATGCGATTAAATTTCTGGCAGAAAATAAGAGGTATGCACTCAGGAAAAGTACACAGTGACAGTGGAGAAGATCTATTTTTTAAGTGTATACTTACTTATCTGTATCTATAATACATATATCAATTATTTGTATATAATATCTCACAGTAAAATGAAATTCAAGATAGCAACATATGTATACCATAAGGCAGAACAGAATTAAGAAGTCAATAATAATAGTAATTGTTAACAGTGTAATTTGCATACTAAGTACTGGTAACTTAATACATTCAAACCTCACCACAGATCCTAAGGTAGATGCTATTATCATCCTTATATGGTAAGATAATAATGGAGGTAAACAAGGCACAGAGTTTAGACTATCAGGCTCCAGAGCCTGGGCAAAAGCTGCTATAGGAGTATCAAAGGTCAGCACAAACTTCATGGAAAGCTATTCTTTCTGTTTCACAGAGAGAAATTTGAGTTTGGGTAAATGGAGTGAGTTAGTGATTCACTTCAACCTCTAGATCAAATTATTTTTCTTTAACCCATTGTCATCTGTTTAAATGAAATATATTCTATGGGAAAAAAAAAAATCACAAAACCCATGAAAGAAGAGCGGCTCTGAAGATGGTGTGGGAGCCTCTTTCCTTCAGTATCCCCTCTCGGCCCTTAACCCCCCTTATACTCCAAATGTTCTTCAGAATTTAAAAATAAATGCTCAAAGATAAACTCAAATCTTCTTCTGTATGCCTTGTGACTGACACTAAAGTGTTACTAAATTTCATTATTAGCCATTGTTGATCCAAGATGCTTAGGGTGACATTTCTAATAGAGGATAGATGAATGTGCATATTTTCTTAAGAACTGTAAAATCTAGAGCACCAAGTTATTATGAATCAGGGGAATCATGGGAAAAGATCCAAGACCAGAAAATCAAAAAGCATCTGGGTAGGTACGTTGGCCTGATTCAGTTGACCAGGATTATTGTTTCTTCACAGGATCTGGGGACACTGTGGTTTCCCTTGAGGATCCATTCGGCATATGTCTCTGAAATCTGTGGCAGAAAAGAAGCCACTAGTATTTAATGGAGGGCAGGAGACAGAAGTATCTTAGTAAATATCTTTCCATTGGGACCCACAAATACAAAAAAAGGAGGAAGATATTTCTTTTGGATAAAACAACATAAATAGACAAAATAAAACAAACATAAAACAGAGGCAGAACAATCTGTACCTATGAGACACATAGCAAGCCATTCAAGGAAGGTGAATAGTTTAATAGAGCCAGAAAGGCTAGATGATAGGGAGGAAAGCCATTGAGTAAATATTGATCCAGAAAGCGTGGGAAGATACTGAGATATTTTTGGTGGAGGAACCTCTTGTGATACCTTGGTTTTAGGTCCACGACTGATTTCCCATTCTTTCCAAGAGTGAAATCTTTTACCTATAACTTGAGCCATATTTAGGGTGAGAAAATGATAGAAAACATTCAAAGAAAAAAATAATCATGAAACATATATCTCAGATGAAAAATCATCTCCCTTAGATCACAAAGTTCAAAGCCAAGAGGAATTGTAAGAAATGTATCTACTGGCAAACATCCTTCTTTGTCAAGTATTTCAGGTGGTAGGGAATTATTGCAAAGGAGAATAAAGGTCGTCCTAGACACAATCCAAGAAAACGGCTCTATATTGGTAACTATCTATAAATGCTTTCTCAACATTTAATTAAATAGCAAATGTTATTTTCAGTGTCAAGTTCTGCAGATTATAAGAATATTTTTACGGCAGTGCACTTTTCTAACATGTTTATAAACAATTCAGCATTTGATCTATTTGATGCCAAGCAACTCTGACCTTCACAATGCTGACATCTTGTTTTGTTAAGGCATAGGCACAATTTATGCCACAAAAAGATTTAATTGCAGGTCCTATTAATTCACAATTTCTGCTGTGTTTGGAGCTTTTTGCATTTTCTTTGAATTGAAATTAAAAAGGCAGATGTATGCACACACCCTGTTATTCTAAAAGTGGTCCATTCCCCTCTCTGAGCTATAACATTTAAAAAAAAGAATGTTTGAAAAATGTCAGCATACTTAAAGAATAATATTTCTGAAATTTTCATTATACAGGGTCATGATGGAACATTAAAACTACCTTCAAAGTGATTTTATGATTCACTCTAATACAGAGACAATTGTATTTTGGTTTGCCAGAACAATAAGATAGAAAAATTGAAATTTACATCTAGAACCAGAAAACAACTTATGTATTACTTCCTTTTCCTTAAAAAAAAAAAAACAAGTATTAATAGCATTTTGGTATAGGACATTCCTTGTTACAAATTCTGTTAGGATCTTAGACTCCATGAAGAAACAAGATATAATTTTTATCATCATTAAAGTAAGCAATACAATGTTAAGAATAAAGCATGTCACGCATAACTCACTAATATCTGATACTCTAGCAACAAATAATAATTTATTAAGGAACAACTTATTAATACTTTTTTTAACTATATCATAAATGCAATTTCAAAAGCTGTCAGATTTTCCTGATTTGTATCATTTATTCTTCATTTTCTGCAATAAATTAAAAAAGAATTTGAGTTCAGTGTACCAGTGAGTATTCTTACCCATGAGTGTATTTACTAGTATTGTTATAGAATTGTGTAAAACATAATTTAGATGCATATTGTTTCTTCTTGTTGTATCATTCTTTTTTATGTTTTTTAATTGAGATATAATTAGCATAAAGCATTTTAGTTGTTTCAGATGTATAATATAAAGAATGATCCAACAATTCTATACATTTCTCAGTCATATCGTTTCTTAATGGCACTTTAGACTATATAATACTCTCTTTTTTTCCAAACTTGAGTGCTAGGTATCATAACACGACCATTCTTTATTTAGTGGCCACTTCTGCAAATATATGTGTCTTAGGTACAATATATTTATTAATGAGCCAGCTGGCTTGAGAAAGCAGTAACAGAATTGTTGAAATGATACCTCTAAAATACTGCCAGAGGAATTGGTTTGCAAATCCTACTAGTTGTCTTCGGAAATATACACTACTGATGGTAGCATTTAGATTCCTTAAAAACGGGAAGTAGGGCAACTGCAGAGGGTAAAATGTCATCCTGAACTTGTATGCCCGCCATAGCCAATGGATGTCTTTAAGCGCAATAGCCGATAGACTTTATCTTCCCTACAAACCCTTGGATGTTCTCCCTGTCTGTAGCATCACCATTAACTCAATTTCCTAAACCCAAAAAATAGGGATCACTCTCAATGCCTTTATTTCCCTCACCTCTTATACCCTATAGCCAAACAATCACAAAATCATGTCCATTTGACCACCCGGTGATTTCCAAGACATCCCCAATCTTCTCATCAAGATTCCATTACCTTTGCCCAGGCCACGTGGTTCATAGCGCAGCCTCTTTACCGGGCTCATTGTCCCCTAGTTCATCCTTCTCTGAAATGTTCTCCACATTGTAGCCATTGTAGCCATACATTTCATTTTAGAAACCTGACCAAGTTGTTCTGCTGACAAATGAATCCTGGTGATCGTCCAATGCCCTCAGGATAAAGTGTTCTTGCTGATCTGAATGATCTGCTAATCAAAATACCCCAGACTGGGTAGCGTATAAACAACAGAAATGCATTTCTCACAGGTTAATGGGCGAAGATCAGGGAGCCAGCGTAGTGGGATGAGGATCCCCTTCCCAGTTCATAGCTTTCCCCCTCTCACTGGGTCCTCACATAGTGGAAGGGACTTGCAATTTTATAAAATCTATTTTGTAAAATCACTAATCCCATTTATGAAGGTTTCACCTTCATCACCTAATCATCTCCCAAAGTCCCCACATCCTAATACCATCACCTTTGGGGGTTAGGATTTCAATATGTGGACTTTGGGGGGGATGCAAACATTCAGACCAAAGCACAGTCTCATTGGCGTCTCTTATTTTCTAAACTAAGGTCATGTTGAGCCATTGACATTTCTACCAACGGTTTCTCCTCTATACTCTATCTCAACTCTAAACATCTGAATGTGCTGTTCCCTCTGCCTGAACTTTCTCCTCTCCCTCACACCATCTGCCTAGACAGCTGTTGTCCAACCTTCAGAGCACAGCTTAGAATTCCATGAACTTGTGCTTCTCAGAAATCTTCCAAGTCTTAAGTACTCCCTCTTTGACCTTACACTGCATACGCATAGTTACCTTTGCCATAGAACTTACCATATTATGTTGCTGTTACCTGTTTACTCCTTTCTCTCCATCCCACTAGAATGTAAGCCCCTCAGAGCAACTAGAGCGTATGACTTACCACTGAATCCTGAGACCCAGGCCAGGGTTCTGCATGTCAGTCAACAAATATTAGACAAATGCATTAAAGATCAATTTATAGCTCAAGGTGACATAATAAAGAAGACTCTTTATAAAAGAATTCAGAAATAAAAGAATGAGTGAAAGAGAAATCAAACTAATTGTTCAATATTAGGGCATATATCACTAGCTTTTTTATGTGTATGTATTGTTTATGCCTTGCCTTCTCTTAAAAAGAATTGGAGGTAGATTACAAGGCACATATTTATATGCTTTATTTCAGACTGATATTTTTTCAAGCCAGTTGATTTTTTTCATAAGATTACCTATGTTGTTATGTGTAACTAGGTAAAGCTAATATTAGGTTGTAAGAGTTGACTAGTCTTGCTTATTCCTTTTTGCAGGTACCGTAATTCAGTTAATTTGAAAACTAAGACAAGTCGTCCAAGAAGAGAGGAGCATTCACATGCGCCCTAGTACTTAGATTACTCTTAGGAAATATTCTATCAGGGGCACCTGGGTGGCTCAGTGGGTTAAGCCTCTGCCTTCGGTGCGGGTCATGATCTCAGGGTCCTGGGATAGAGCCCCGCATCAGGCTCTCTGCTCAGTGGGGAGCCTGCTCCCCACTACCCCCGCCGCCTGCCTCTTTGCCTATGTGTGATCTCTGTCTGTCAAATAAATAAATAAAATCTTTAAAAAAAAAAGAAAATATTCTATCAAATCTTGCCTAAGCCCTAGATGATGATGTTTCATATCTGTCTTCAAGTTGGTGAATATTAAAGTGTTCTGGTCTTTCCAACCTCTTTATTATTGCCATTCCCTTCCCTCTGCTTATGGTATGATGAAATTCCTTGTAATCCTATCGAAACATGTGCCAGATAATGTGACATTTCTAACTGGAATAGGCAAATCTTCAAATCTTTATTTTGCCTGAGGCTTTTTTTGTTAATTACTAAATAATAATATTTTTATGTGGCCACATAATTACAAAGTTTATGAAACTTCATCTTCACAGCTCTCATTTGAGCTAAAAGATGCATATTAAGCATCAAAATGTGACTTCAAAAGATAGTGCTGTAAGAAGTTCATTTCCCCAGTAACTAATTCACCACTAAACCCCATTTTAATGTTCTCAGCTGACCCAGAATCCCTGGAGAAATCTGTTTCTCACCAAACTTGTTTAGGTAGAGTAAGGGGGCTGGGTAGAACCTGCCTGAGCCACTGCAACACAAACTGCATTGAGGGTGGCTGACTGGCCATGGAATCAAGCCGAAGGTTACAGGTTTTTCAATGGAAGAATTCCCTGCAGTGTGTCACATGGTCAGATAATGTCTAAAAGTACAGAATTCAATCCTCTGGCTTGGGGCTGGTTTTTTCCTTCTTTTTCCTCTGCTTGGCTATTCGTGATTATATAAAAGAAAACCCACAGAGCTTCCAAACTGCTTACACTGTTTGAGGACACAAAATTAACCACACCATTAATAATCCCAGCACATTTGGGAAGAGATCAGGTAGACTGGCTCTTGCCAGCCTTTCTCAACCTTGGCACTATCTACACTTTGGGCTGGATGCTTCTTGGTGGGGAGGCGCTGTCTTATGTACAGCTGGCTGGCTGGTCAGTAGCTTTCCTCATCTCCACCCACTAGATGCCAGGAGAAATTCCTCCTCCAGGTGTGACCAAAAACATCTCCGTGTGTTACCAAATCTCCTTGGGTGATGGGGGAGAGAATCACACCTCACCAACAGCCATGGGCTTCTCTACTGACTTTCGAGTCGGGAGAGTTGCTGGTCATCTTTGTCTTTCATAGCTCCAATCTCTTCCAACCTGAATTTAGTTTCCTAAATATTTAATGCATTGTGTCTACAGAAGTATAACATTCCAATCATGTTATATTCTGCTTGCTTGCATCTCTGATCCTACTATTACATTTACCTGCAATTCTAGTGTCCCTATTATTTCCAGCAAAGCCAACCTCTCATTCCCATCCCCTTTCACTCATTCAAGGACATTGTTACAATGCCTTGTTCCCTCTCTCCTGCATTAATAATTTCCCCTTCTCTACTGGGTTATCCTATCCAAATATAACAGGCATTTTCATTTGATTTAAAAAAATTTTTTTAAATATTAAAAAACAAAACTCTGTCTCCTGACTCTACTACTCTCAGATACTGGTCTGTATCTTCCCTCCTTTTCAAGAATATCTCTCAACAGTTCTCTAGGTTCACTGTTTCTAATTCTTTCCTCTCGCACTCTCTTGAGCCCACTCCAATCAAGAACGCCTGATGCCTAGGGGTGCCTGGGTGACTCAGGTGGTTGAGCATCAGACTCTTGATCTCAGCTCAGGTCTTGATCTCACAGTTGTGAGTTCAAGGCTCACTTTGGGCTCTACCTTGGGCTCTGAGCCAGGCTCTACATCGGGAGCCTGCTAAAAAATAAATAACTAAATAAAAATAAAGACCATCTAGTGCCTAAAACATGGTTGAATAAATGAACAAATCGACTACACCCCTACATTTGTGCAGGACCCTCTTACACATTCCTCGAACGATCAGGGTCTCTATTTTCTTCACCTACAGGAGCTCTGACCCAGGAAGCAAGGGTGGACAGAGCTATACCGGCATTCCAGTATATTGTCTTCCTCTCCCAATTCGCTGTAAATTCCTCTCCTCCGAATGCACTGTATTTTAAAACCTTCCTTCCTAGCAAACAAGCAAACAACAAAAATCCCACTCTGCTTTGTCTGATATCCTGCCACCTCCCACCTTATGGTTCCACATAGCTCTGAATCTACCAAGGTAAGTCAATCCCAAAACTACTTCTCTCCCAAGTTTCTGTTTTTTGCAAATCAAATACATCTTGTTTTCAGACCATAGTGTCTCCTGGGAGATTGAATAAAATCCTTCTGTTGACTTAGTCAAAGTGTTTGTTTTCAGCTGTATCTTTCCTCCCCTTCTCATTTTCCAGGACAATAAATCTCAACTTCACAGCCTAAAGTGAGTGGTGGAAGGTTGCAAGGAAGAATATATGAAATGAATTACCCAAGAAAGAAGACTAGGTGATATTTCAAAGTATCATTATCCTGCTGAGCATTACCACCCTCCAATCCTGTTTATCACTTTATAAGGCATCAAGACATAGAGAAATAGTGAGGGGAAATATTCCTTGGTTCTTGGATATGAGGGGAAGTACAGAAATTTTCAATTCTGTTCTCTCAGTTAATTCTCTGTGTAGCTCTACCTGGTAACTGGAGCTAGAACTTGTAACTATACCGCAGCCAGTACCCAAAGTGGCCTTCTCTAACCTCACTGTTGCCTCGGGAGGCCAAGATCTGTGATGCCTCCTCTTCTTAGAAATCCACAGCCATGACCTTTCATTTGACTGTGACATTCTGATCCATTAAGAAAAAAAAAAAATGGAGTGGTCTTTCTCCTTTTAATCCTATATAAACAGAAGTTCTTGAGGGATTTTCTTGTTCAAGCTATTTATAGGAGAAATGCCAAACTCAAGCTGTGGTAGAATTTAACTATACAATTTGCTTGCCTAACTGTATTCTTGACATGGACTTTACCTGGTATTGTTAATGCAGGGATAGTTATCGTTAGGACTGTCACGCAGTTTCAACATTAGGTCCAGTTCCCGAGAAGCTGAGCATCTAGAAATGATACCTAAACACATTAGCAGGCTGGAAATTGTCATCCCTAAAAATAGGTGTACATTCCACGGAGACAGGCAGTGTGTGTTTTTGTGACAGCGCGTCAGCACATCAAGGGGTGATACAGCGAACTAAATTTGACTTCCCTTCACTTTAAATTCTCATCTAAAAGAGATCTGCCATTTTCATCATGTGAAAATAAATCACAGATTTACTATTTTGTTTGTTGCTGTGACTTGTTAATTAAATCACAATGTGGTTATGTTTATTAAGTTACAAATTATACCTTTTGGGGAAGAACAAGTTCTGGAGTGGAAAGTGTTTACTTGATGTTTTCCCTCCCATCTGCCTTAAGGGAAGATATAATTAAATGTAACAAAGCAAGAGGCAAGTGAATGTGAGGAGAAACATTGTGAGAAAATTTCTTCCAGCTGAATAAAGCTGTAAAGTTCTCAAGGCAGACAAATTGCTACAGATGAAAAGCTAACTTGAATCTAAAATAAGATTTAGAACTAGAAGATTTTACTTTTCAACCTCTTTTCTGGAACTTTCTGAATTGCCTAAAACATAATGAAAAGCCAAGAGCATTGCATTGTTTCTTCCTAATCTAGCCAGCCATCGACCCACTGAACCCCTAAGAAGCCCAGGTTTCATAGAGAAGCAAATGGCAAAATAGTGTCCACCTTCATTTATGGACTCTGATAATTAGAACTGTGTACTATTCCAGACCTGTTCTGTCCCCTATGGTAATCACTGGCCATGTGTATCTATTTAAAATGTTAAACTATCTCTTTTATGATTTTATAATTAAAATCAAATAAAATTAAGAATTAAGTTTTTCACTAGTCACTTGTCAAGTGCTCAGTAGCCACGAATAGCTTACTAGCTACTACTATATTGGATAGCATACATATAAAACATTTCCATCATCAGAGAATGTTCCATTGGACAACGCTATTCTAGCTGCACATAAGACTGAAGTTTATCTTTTTTATGGGTTTCTACAAAGCACTCCCCAACAGGACTTTCTGTGGTGATGGAAATGTTCTATTATTGAAATTAGCTACAATAAAAAGGAGAGACAATAACAAGAAACTGTCCCTGAGGTTGAGACTGAGTAGTCCAAAAAATACCATCTCTGTGATATGACTTAACACATATTAAAATACTCTTTTAAAATGTATCTCCTCTTGCCTGCCTACACGATGTCTAAAAATTTCCAATTTCAGTCAATCTTCTGAGTTAAGACAAAAGTCTTATCAGCTATGTTACAGAGAAGTGATAATCCATACCACCTATTAACACCCTAACACCAAATAGAACTTTCTGGGATATGGAATGTGACCACTGAACATGTAAAATGTGGCTAGCGCAACTGAGAACTGAATTCTCAATTTTATGTGATTTTAATTCATTTCAACAGAAGTAGCCACAGGTGGCTTCTTGCTATCACCTTAGCACAGGTCTATAGACAAGAGCTGAAGAAAGTATAGGCAGGTTAGGGCATGTGGTAGACAGAATGGAAGATGGTGCCTGAAACACACACACCCTATATAATCCTTCACCCCGAGAGAAGGCATGATGTGGGAATGTGGTGGGATTTCACTCTCATGGTTACTCTCCTGTTAAATTTGACTTAAGCAAAGGATAGATTGTCCTAGATGGGCCTGACCTACTCAGGTGAGTCCTTACAAGGGACCTTGCTCTTCCTGTAGAGAGAGATTTTAGTAGGAGAAAGGTTGAGGATGCAAACTGTCATTTTATGGGGAGCGCCGGGTGTCAAGGGATAGTTGGTGATCTCTAAGAACTGAAAATCATCATCTCAGCCAGAAAAAAAAAAAAAAAAAAAAAAAAAAAAGCATCCTACCATTGCAAGGAACTCACTTCTGCCAACAGCCTGAATAAGTTTGGAGAAGGATCCTGAGTGTCAAATGACATCACTGCCCTACCAACACCTTGACTGCAGCCTTGGGAGACTCAGAGAAGAGGATGAAGTTAAACCACACCCAGACATAGAACCCACAGAAACTTTGAGAAATACATTCATGTTGGTTTAAGGCACATGTCTGTGATACTCATTATGCAGCATCAGAAAACTAATACGGAGGATTTATGCTTGGCCTTTTTCAGGGACCCTGCTTTTTAAATCCTTCAGTAGAATGCATCTATTTACAAGATAATGTTTGGGCTGGCAAAATATATTCAGAGTACTAAATGAGAAGAACATGCAACCAAGAATACTCTATCCAGCAAGACTGACATTTAAAATGGAGGAGAGATAAAGAGTTTCCAAGACCGACAAGGCTTAAAAGACTATGCAACCACCAAGCCGACACTGCAGGAAATATTAAGGGGGGTCCTATAAAAGAGAAAAAATCCTAAGAATATCATTGAACAGAAATATAGAAACAATCTACAGACAGAAAGACTTCAAAGGCAACACGATGTCAATAAAAACCTATCTCTCAATAATCACTCTCAATGTGAATGGCCTAAATGCGCCCATAAAACGACACAGGGTTGCAGATTGGATAAAACGACAGGACCCATCCATATGTTGTCTACAAGAGACCCATTTTGAACCTAAGGATACACCCAGACTGAAAGTGAAGGGATGGAGAAGCATCTTTCATGCCAATGGGCCTCAAAAGAAGGCCGGGGTAGTGATTCTCATATCAGATAAATTAGATTTTAAACTAAAGACTGTAGTCAGAGATAGAGAAGGACACTACATAATTCTTAAAGGGACTATCCGCCAAGACGATCTAACAATTATGAATATCTATGCCCCCAATATGGGAGCACCCAATTACATAAGAAAACTATTAATCAAGATAAAGAGTCATATTGATATGAATACAATAATAGTAGGAGATCTTAATACGCCTCTCTCAGAAATAGACAGATCATCGAAGCAGAAAATTAATAAAGAAATAAGAGCATTGAATGAAACATTGGACCAGATGGACCTCATAGACATATACAGAACATTCCACCCTAAAACAACAGAATACTCATTCTTCTCAAGTGCACATGGAACCTTCTCCAGAATAGACCACATACTGGGTCACAAAGCAGGACTCAACCGATACCAAAAGACTGACATTATTCCCTGCATATTCTCCGATCACAATGCTTTGAAACTGGAGCTCAATCACAAGGAAAAGTTCAGAAGGAACTCAAACACCTGGAAGCTAAAGACCACCTTGCTTAAGAATGCTTGGATCAACCAGGAGATCAAAGATGAACTTAAACAATTCATGGAAACCAATGAGAATGAAGACACCTCGGTCCAAAACCTATGGGATACAGCAAAGGCGGTTCTAAGGGGGAAATACATAGCCATCCAAGCCTCCCTCAAAAACATTGAAAAATCCAGACTACACCAGCTGTCTCTACACCTTAAAGAACTGGAGAATCAACAACAAATCAAACCAACTCCACATGCAAGAAGGGAAATAATCAAGATTAGAGCAGAGATCAATGAGGTAGAAACAAGAGATACAGTAGAACGTATCAATGAAACTAGAAGCTGGTTTTTTGAAAGAATCAATAAGATCGATAAACCATTGGCCACACTAATCCAAAAGAAAAGAGAGAAAGCCCAAATTAATAAAATTATGAATGAAAAGGGAGAGATCACAACTAACACCAAGGAAATAGAAACAATCATCAGAAATTATTACCAACAGTTATATGCCAATAAGCTAAGCAACCTAGATGAAATGGATGCATTCCTGGAAAGCTACAAACTCCCAAAATTGAACCAGGAAGAAATTGACAACCTGAATAGACCAATATCTAGTAATGAGATTGAAGCAGTGATCAAAAACCTCCCAAAAAACAAGAGCCCAGGACCTGACGGATTCCCTGGGGAATTCTACCAAACTTTCAAAGAAGAAATAACACCAATTCTCCTGAAGCTGTTCCAAAAAATTGAAGCAGAAGGAAAACTTCCAGACTCTTTTTATGAAGCCAGCATTACCCTGATCCCCAAACCAGGCAAAGACCCTACCAAAAAGGAGAATTTCAGACCAATATCACTGATGAATATGGATGCAAAGATTCTCAACAAGATCCTAGCAAACAGGATCCAGCAGCACATTAAAAAGATTATCCACCATGACCAGGTGGGATTCATCCCTGGGTTGCAAGGTTGGTTCAACATTCGCAAGTCAATCAGTGTGATAGAACAAATCAATAAGAGAAGAGAGAAGAACCACATGGTCCTCTCAATTGATGCAGAAAAAGCATTTGACAAAATCCAGCATCCGTTCCTGATGAAAACGCTTCAAAGTATAGGGATAGAGGGAACATTCCTGAACTTCATAAAATCTATCTATGAAAGACCCACAGCAAATATCATCCTCAATGGGAAAAAGCTTGCAGCCTTCCCGTTGAGATCAGGAACACGACAAGGATGCCCACTCTCACCACTCTTGTTCAACATAGTATTAGAAGTTCTAGCAACGGCAATCAGACAACAAAGAGAAATAAAAGGTATCCAAATTGGCAAGGAAGAAGTCAAACTCTCTCTCTTCGCAGATGACATGATTCTTTATATGGAAAACCCCAAAGACTCCGCCCCCAAACTACTAGAACTCATACAGCAATTCAGTAATGTGGCAGGATACAAAGTCAACGTACAGAAATCAGTGGCTTTCTTATACACTAACAATGAAAATACAGAAAGGGAAATTAGAGAATCGATTCCATTTACTATAGCACCAAGAACCATAAGATACCTGGGAATAAACCTAACCAAAGAAGTAAAGGACCTGTACTCGAGGAACTACAGAGCACTCATGAAAGAAATTGAAGAAGACACAAAAAGATGGAAGACTGTTCCATGCTCTTGGATTGGAAGAATAAACATTGTTAAAATGTCTATACTGCCTAGAGCAATCTATACTTTTAATGCCATTCCGATCAAAATTCCACCGATATTTTTCAAAGAGCTGGAGCAAATAATCCTAAAATTTGTATGGAGTCAGAAGAGACCCCGAATTGCTAAGGAAATGTTGAAAAACAAAAACAAAACTGGCGGCATCACGTTACCTGATTTCAAGCTTTACTACAAAGCTGTGATCACCAAGACAGCATGGTACTGTCATAAAAACAGACACATAGACCAGTGGAACAGAGTGGAGAGCCCAGATATGGACCCTCAACTCTATGGTCAAATAATCTTCGACAAAACAGGAAAAAATATTCAATGGAAAAAAGACAGTCTCTTCAATAAATGGTGCTGGGAAAACTGGACAGCGATATGTAGAAGAATGAAACTCGACCATTCTCTTACACCATACACAAAGATAAACTCGAAATGGATAAAAGACCTCAACGTGAGACAGGAATCTATCAGAATCCTAGAGGAGAACATAGGCAGTAACCTCTTCGATATCAGCCACAGCAACTTCTTTCAAGATATGTCTCCAAAGGCCAAGGAAACAAAAGCAAAAATGAACTTTTGGGACTTCATCAAGATCAAAAGCTTCTGCACAACAAAGGAAACAGTCAACAAAACAAAGAGGCAACCCATGGAATGAGAGAAGATATTTGCAAATGACAGTACAGACCAAAGGTTGATATCCAGGATCTATAAAGAACTTCTCAAACTCAACACACACAAAATAGATAATCATATCAAAAAATGGGCAGAAGATATGAACAGACACTTCTCCAATGAAGACATACAAATGGCTATCAGACACATGAAAAAATGTTCATCATCACTAGCCATCAGGGAGATTCAAATTAAAACAACATTGAGATACCACCTAACACCAGTTAGAATGGCCAAAATTAGCAAGACAGGAAACAACGTGTGTTGGAGAGGATGTGGAGAAAGGGGAATCCTCTTACACTGTTGGTGGGAATGCAAGTTAGTGTAGCCACTTCGGAGAACAGTGTGGAGATTCCTGAAGAAATTAAAAATAGAGCTTCCCTATGACCCTGCAATTGCACTGCTGGGTGTTTACCCCAAAGATACAGATGTAGTGAAAAGAAGGGCCATTTGTACCCCAATGTTTATTGCAGCAATGGCTACGGTCGCCAAACTGTGGAAAGAACCAAGATGCCCTTCAACGGATGAATGGATAAGGAAGATGTGGTCCATATACACGATGGAGTATTATGCCTCCATCAGAAAGGACGAATACCCAACTTTTGTAGCAACATGGACGGGACTGGGAGAGATTATGCTGAGCGAAATAAGTCAAGCAGAGAGAGTCAAGTATCATATGGTCTCACTTATTTGTGGAGCATAACAAATAACATGGAGGACATGGGGAGATGGAGAGGAGAGGGAGTTGAGGGAAACTGGAAGGGGAGATGAACCATGAGAGACTATGGACTCTGAAAAACAACCAGAGGGTTATGAAGGGGCAGCGGGGGGGGGGGGGGGGGAGGTTGAGGAACCAGGTGGTGGGTAATAGGGAGGGCACGTACTGCATGGAGCACTGGGTGTGATGCCAAAACAATGAACACTGTTATGCTGTAAATAAACAAATAAAAATAAATAATAAAAAAAAAAGATAATGTTTTCTATTCTTAACTGTTTCTTAAAGTCGATACTCGGGTATTTCTTGGGCAGATTTTGTTGGCCTGACTTTTTTGAATTGGAGGAGGAATAGGAAGAAAGGAACTGCGTGACAATGACGACATGGGCCTACTGATGACAATAACAATTCCGAGTGTTGATGGCGGTGGTGCTGAGGATAAACCATTAGTATGATCGCCGAGATTATAGCCTGTATTTATTTCCATGGGTAACACAGAGCCAAGAAAATGTTCTGGCCGTCAATAAAGGAAGTACCGTTTTCAAATCAGCCATTGTTGTGTTATTTGCTAGGTGATGATCAATATGTAAAACACACGCTCTGAATGCAAAACATTACATGGTGAAGATTTGAGCCAAAATAAAGCAGCAGCATTTTAACAGGAATTCATATTTTAAAATAACCTCAAATTAGCATTTATCTTTTCCTTTAAAAGAAGGGCCTATTTCTAACTACCTTCTTGGATTTGGGAACTAAAAGCATGATGATAACCTTATCTCTAACCTCAACTAGAAAGAAATATTCTGCTACAAAAGATGTTTTGACCTCTGTGTTTAGCTTATTCATTTTATAAAATTAAGTGCTGTATCTGAACCAAAATATAGAAAAAGATTTCCAGTGTGAATCTATTTCATTATCTGTAGGCTACCTTGACCCAGTAAAAACTGAAGATCATATATTCCTACACACGGAGATGCAATCTCTCCTTATAATAAACCATGAGTAGAATACAATGTTCTTTTACATGATAACAGAAAGGTAAAATGTAGGTCAGACATTCAGAAAAACAAAAAAAAAAAAAAAAAAGAAAGCACATCTTTATCACTTTATTCAAAAGAACTAAGTGTACCACGGCAGTCCCGGTTCTTTGGAACAGAAGGATAGTGTGCAGAGGATAAACAGCAAGGTAGACAGACCACTAGGAATCAGAATATCATGATGCCAGCCAGATCTGGCCCAAAAAGCCCTCCTTGCCTTAAAACTGAGTAGACAATTTCTTGAGGTCCTGGGCTCTTTTTAAATCCTCGTTGATCAAAACTTAAACTTACCTGGGCATTGGCACTTACAAGATTCTTTCAATAGAAGACCAGCTGAAGTACAGTAAACATTTAGGACTGTTTTTCTTCAACCCACAGCAGACTTCAAGCAGAGATGCTCTGTTTTTTCTAATCCTAAAGATGCGGGGAAATCTCGCTCCACCTTTGCGTTCTTGTTATTCCAGAGAGAGGCAGTCCTAGCTAGATGGAATTGGATCACACGCAACGGAGAAGCATCAGTTCTGCGTGGAACAAATGATCTCTGCTTTTGGACAATTGTCTGTCTCTGCTTCAGAGAGAGGATGGAGCCTTGCACCCAACAGAGGAAGTTCGTGTCCTAGAGTGTTGCTATATTGTGGCTAAAACTGAAGGAGGAATGAGGAGGGCAAACACATCATTTTCCTCCATGACTCAAAGCCAATCTCTTTTTTCTCCAAAAAAAAATATTTCTTGAGGACTCACTGTGGAAAGACATTAAAGTAGAGACCCTAGAGACACATGGTGCCAAAGCATGATCAGGAAAAGTTCTAGAGATTGGCTATATAGCAGTGCGCTTATACTTATCGATATTGTACAGCAAAATTCAAATTTGTTAAGAGGGTAAAACTCATGTTATCTGTTCTTACCACATTGAAAAAGAAAAAAAGGATAGACCTTATATTTGTCACCCTGGTCAACATGTATAAAACAAATTAAGCCATCAATACTTTCTGGTAAGTTAAAAAAGAAGAAAAGGACAGTGTCCACTTTGCCCCTTTGCAGACCATAGAGCCATCAGGGAACCCCACATTAACACATAAGCATGCAAAAATAGATTATTAGAAATGTGGTAAGTACACATGTGGTAAGTAATAACACAGAGAACCTACCTTAGATTAAGGAGAGCCTCAGTGAACATTCACAGAGATGCCAACATTGGAGCTAGGGACAAGTCGGTACAGAGAAATGTTCTATGGTTGGAACAGAATGTTCTAAGCAGAGGGAAGAAGGGAAGAGTGTGGGAGGAGCCCTGAAGCGGAAATGAGCCTCACATGTTTGAGAAACTAAAGGGCTAGTTGTGGCAGGGGAGCAACAGACAAGGAAGCCGGGAGGAGGCTGGAGAATGAGACCAGATCCTGCAGGGCCTCACGGGCTGCTTAAGGAGTGGAGGTTTTTCCTGAGAGCAATCTATTTAAGTGCTCTAAGCAGATGAGGTTCATAATTCAATTTATATTTTAAAAGAAAGTTTTGGGGGAGATATTTATGAAGGTAGTAGGGCTCATTAATCCTAAATTATCTTGCTAGTTTAAAAAGCTTTGTAGCAATATATTCTCTAAGCTCGTTCGGTTGTCATTACACAGGTTTCTGACTTCACGAAATGAGATTGCATAGGAACCAAAGTGCGGACTCACATATCATTACCTTTTCCTCAGCCTGGGCCCCTGTCGTGCATGAGTTAGTCGGGGTTTTCTCAACAGCAGGACTGCTGACATTTGGGGCCCAATAATTCCTCACTGGGGAGCCTGTCCTCTGCATTTTAACATGCAACATTTAGCAGTATGTCTGGCCTCCACACACACGAGATGCCAGGGGAACACTGTTCCCTCAGCCCATTCCCAGCTGTGGCAATGAAAAAATGCCTCGAGATTTTGCCAAATGTCCCCTGCAAAACAATATTGGGAAGCATTGAGCTAGTTGTGGTCTAAGAGGCAATATTACCATCTTAACATACATGATTTCTACAAGAACTGGCAGCTAAAAAGGACATCGAAAGCCACCCCAAAAATTCCTTTACTTGTTCCCACAAACACATAGGAGAGTTCATTTCAGATCATTGTCAGTCACTTTGATATTCTTTGCACCAAAAATATGTATCTCAGGGTACCTGGGTGGTTCAGTGGTTAAGCGTCTGCCTTTGGCTCAGGTCAGGATCCCAGGGTCCTGGGATGAAGCCCCCATCGGGTTCCCTGCTCAGTGGGGAGCCTGCTTCTCCCTCTCCCTCTGCCTGCCTGCCCCCCACCGCTTGCTCTCTCTCCCATCTCTCTCTCTCTCTCACATAAATAAATAAAATCTTTTTTAAAAATATAATATATATCTCAGACAAATCCTTTACCTTTGGGAGAAACATGGTTTGAGTGAAATCATTTGACTTTGTGCAGAGCAGCACCATTCCCTGAGCCCCAAGACCCTGAAGAGGAAAGTGGGGAACAAAGAGGAGCCTGCCACTGTCAACCGACTTATTGCTCGCTCTCTCTCTGTCCCAAAATGTTCCACCTGACCCCTTCATTTCAGAGGACTTCATATCCGATAATCGTCGGATAACTTATTTAGGAAGGTCTGGGGACCACTCATGTAACAGCTCACCTTAAAGGAGAATTGGGGGGTAAGACATGAGACCTGTCTAGGATCACACCAAAAGCATGTTCGCTGGCGGTAAACACAAAAGGAAGACCCTTTCCAAATGTTGGATTCAGCGTCCTGCCATCGAACCCATCTTGCCAACAGACTGCTTTGTATGGATTTCAGGGCAGAGTGTGGCATAAAATTATAACTATCTATATTTGGAGGCAGTAATCTAGGGTATTATATCTGTAGTCTCGCTGACAGAACAGTTTTGAAGTCTCTCTTTGCTTTTGAACTATTAGTGGCATTTGCTCATGAGACTTACATGGCCTTACAACGTGCTGAGGGGATCAATCCCTAAAGCAGGCAGAAGGAGCAGGTGCCTGTCCCGTGGGACCCGTCCAAAGCATTTTCCTCCTCCCACCACCGGAAGGTCCTACTCTGAAATCCCGTCTCCTCCAGTTGCTAGAATAGTAACTGTGCGAGCTCATTGGACCAGAAGAGTTCACTAAGCCCAGAAGGGGCATCAGCTTGGTAAGAAACAATGTGTACACAGGTAAGTGCAGAGATCTGGAGCCAGACTACCAGGGCTGGAATTCCCATCCTGCTCCTATTCATTTGGGCTTTTTTTTTTTTTTCTTTTTCTTCACTTTCTCTGTGCTTCAGTTTTCCCATTTGTAAAATGAAGCTACTAACTAAGCCTGTTCCTGGGCTGTTGTAAGGGACAAATGAGTTCATCTATGTGAATATGAATTGATAGATGTGACAGTGTTCCTGAAACAGTCTAAGTCCTGTATCTGTTCTGTATTTTCCTTGTTAGTTCCTAAAAGTCTAGCCATAGTAACCACCTTGCATTTAGGTACATATACTTAAAAGGGGCTAAATCAAAGATTAGATACGTTTGGATAGAATAAAATAAATCAGCAAAAGTCCAGAACATGGGAAATTGCCCAGAGGCCACAAATCAAACTGAAATAAAAATCAATTTGTAAGTACTAATATTTGAGGAGCTCCTATTATATCAATGGTCTTTTTATACATTAAGGGAGAGGCAGTAAAGAACTGGGAGGCCGAGGAGTCAAGATGGCGGAGAAGTAGCAGCCTGAGACTACATCAGGTAGCAGGAGATCAGCT
Source organism: Meles meles (assembly GCF_922984935.1). Classification (NCBI taxonomy): domain Eukaryota; kingdom Metazoa; phylum Chordata; class Mammalia; order Carnivora; family Mustelidae; genus Meles; species Meles meles. The sequence goes on from NC_060070.1 coordinate 18,835,515, forward strand.
CGATAGCTTATCTAAACATTGCAAACACCTACAAATCCAACGGGAGAGCGAAGAGAAGAAGAACAGCAACTCTAGAAACAGAAAATCAACCACTTTCTGAAAGGTAGGACTGGCGGAGAAGTGAATCTAAAACGACGGGAAGATAGACCGCGGGGGGAGGGGCCGGCTCCCGGCAAGCGGCGGAGCAACGGAGCACAAAATCAGGACTTTTAAAAGTCTGTTCCACTGAGGGACATTGCTCCAGAGGCTAAACCGGGGTGAAGCCCACGCGGGGCCAGCGTGGCCCCAGGCCCCGCAGGGTCACAGAAGGATCGGGGGTGTCAGAGTGTTGCAGAGCTCGCAGGTATTAGAACAGAGAAGCTGGCTACAGCTGAGCCAAGGACTGAACTCTCAGCTCGGGGTTACCTTGAACTGGTCGCGGGCTGGGTGAGCTCGGAGCGCGGCTAGAGGCTGGGGATACGGGAGTGATTGGGTGCTGTCCTCTGGGGGCGCACTGAGGAGTGGGGCCCCAGGCTCTCGGCTCCTCCGGGCCGGAGACTGGGAGGCCGCCATTTTCATTCCCGTCCTCCGGAACTCTACGGAAAGCGTTCAGGGAACAGAAGCTCCCAAAAGCGAACCCGAGCCGATTACTTAGTCCGGCCGCCGGTAAGGGCGGTGCAATCCCGCCTCGGGCAAAGATACTTGAGAGTCACTACAACAGGCCCCTCCCCCAGAAGATCAACAAAATATCCAGCCAGGACGAAGTTCATCTATCAAGGAGAAAGCAGATTCAATTCCTAAGACAGCAGAGCAATTCCAGAGGAGGAGAAAGCAAAGCACGGAACTCATGGCTTTCTCCCCATGATTCTTTAGTCTTGCAGCTACTTCAATTTTTTTTTCTTTTTTCAATTTTTTTTCTTTTTTCAATTTTTTTTCTTTTTTCTTTTTTCTTCTTCTGCTAAATTTTTTAAAACTTTTACCCTTTTCTTTTTTAACGTTTTTTGACTAGTTCATCTAAATATATATATTTTTTCTTTCTTTTTTATATTTTTTTATTTGTTTTATTTTTTAAATTTTTTTCTTTTTTTTTTTTCTTTTTTTTTTCAGAACCTGTTTTTTATCCCCTTTCTCCCCCCCACAATTTGGGGTCTCTTCTGATTTGGTTACAGCGCATTTTTCCGGGGTCTTTGCCACCCTTTTAGTAGTTTATTTGCTCCTTCATATCCTCTTATCTGGACAAAATGACAAGGCGGAAAAAATCACCACAAACAAAAGAACAAGAGACAGTACCGAAGGCTAGGAACCTAATCAACACAGACATTGGTAATATGTCAGATCAAGAGTTCAGAATGACGATTCTGAACATTCTAGCCGGGCTCGAAAAAGGCATGGAAGATATTAGAGAAACCCTCTCTGGAGATATTAAAGAACTAAAATCTAACCAAGTTGAAATCAAAAAAGCTATTAATGAGGTGCAATCAAAAATGGAGGCTCTCACTGCTAGGATAAATGAGGCAGAAGAAAGAATTAGTGATATAGAAGACCAAATGACAGAGAATAAGGAAGCCGAGCAAAAGAGGGACAAACAGCTACTGGACCACGAGGGGAGAATTCAAGAGATAAGTGACACCATAAGACGAAACAACATTAGAATAATTGGGATTCCAGAAGAAGAAGAAACAGAGAGGGGAGCAGAAGGTCTATTGGAGAGAATCATTGGAGAGAATTTCCCTAATATGGCAAAGGGAACAAGCATCAAAATCCAGGAGATGCAGAGAACCCCCCTCAAAGTCAACAAGAATAGGTCCACACCCCGTCACCTAATAGTAAAATTTACAAGTCTTAGTGACAAAGAGAAAATCCTGAAAGCAGCCCGAGAAAAGAAGTCTGTAACATACAATGGTAAAAATATTAGATTGGCGGCAGACTTATCCACAGAGACCTGGCAGGCCAGAAAGAGCTGGCATGATATATTCAGAGCACTAAACGAGAAAAACATGCAGCCAAGAATACTCTATCCAGCTAGGCTATCATTGAAAATAGAAGGAGAGATCAAAAGCATCCAGGACAAACAAAAACTGAAAGAATTTGCAAACACCAAACCAGCTCTACAGGAAATATTGAAAGGGGTCCTCTAAGCAAAGAGAGAGCCTAAAAGTAGTAGATCAGAAAGGTACAGAGACAATATACAGTAACAGTCACCTTACAGGCTAATAATGGCACTAAATTCATATCTCTCAATAGTTACCCTGAATGTTAATGGGCTAAATGCCCCAATCAAAAGACACAGGGTATCAGAATGGATAAAAAAACAAAACCCATCAGTATGTTGCCTACAAGAAACTCATTTTAGACACGAAGACACCTCCAGATTTAAAGTGAGGGGGTGGAAAACAATTTACCATGCTAATGGGCATCAGAAGAAAGCTGGGGTGGCAATCCTTATATCAGATCAATTAGATTTTAAGCCAAAGACTATAATAAGAGATGAGGAAGGACACTATATCCTACTCAAAGGGTCTGTCCAACAAGAAGATCTAACAATTTTAAATATCTATGCCCCTAACGTGGGAGCAGCCAACTATATCAACCAATTAATAACAAAATCAAAGAAACACATCAATAATAATACAATAATAGTAGGGGACTTTAACACTCCCCTCACTGAAATGGACAGATCATCCAAGCAAAAGATCAACAAGGAAATAAAGGCCTTAAATGACACACTGGACCAGATGGACATCACAGATATATTCAGAACATTTCATCCCAAAGCAACAGAATACACATTCTTCTCTAGTGCACATGGAACCTTCTCCAGAATAGATCACATCCTGGGTCACAAATCAGGTCTCAACCGGTATCAAAAGATTAGGATTATTCCCTGCATATTTTCAGACCACAATGCTCTGAAGCTAGAACTCAATCACAAGAGGAAAGCTGGAAAGAACCCAAATACATGGAGACTAAACAGCATCCTTCTAAAGAATGAATGGGTTAACCAGGAAATTAAAGAAGAATTGAAAAAATTCATGGAAACAAATGATAATGAAAACACAACAGTTCAAAATCTGTGGGACACAGCAAAGGCAGTCCTGAGAGGAAAATATATAGCGGTACAAGCCTTTCTCAAGAAACAAGAAAGGTCTCAAGTACACAACCTAACCCTACATGTAAAGGAGCTGGAGAAAGAACAAGAAAGAAACTCTAAACCCAGCAGGAGAAGAGAAATCATAAAGATCAGAGCAGAAATCAATGAAATAGAAACCAAAAAAACAATAGAAAAAATCAATGAAACTAGGAGCTGGTTCTTTGAAAGAATCAATAGGATTGATAAACCCCTGGCCAGACTCATCCAAAAGAAAAGAGAAAGGACCCAAATCAATAAAATCATGAATGAAAGAGGAGAGATCACAACTAACACCAAAGAAATACAGACAATTATAAGAACATACTATGAGCAACTCTACGCCAACAAATTGGACAATCTGGAAGAAATGGATGCATTCCTAGAGACATAGAAACTACCACAACTGAACCAGGAAGAAATAGAAAACCTGAACAGGCCCATAACCAGTAAGGAGATTGAAACAGTCATCAAAAATCTCCAAACAAACAAAAGCCCAGGGCCAGACGGCTTCCCAGGGGAATTCTACCAAACATTTAAAGAAGAACTCATTCCTATTCTCCTGAAACTGTTCCAAAAAAATAGAAATGGAAGGAAAACTTCCAAACTCATTTTATGAGGCCAGCATCACCTTGATCCCAAAACCAGACAAGGATCCCACCAAAAAAGAGAACTACAGACCAATATCCTTGATGAACACAGACGCAAAAATTCTCGCCAAAATAATAGCCAATAGGATTCAGCAGTACATTAAAAGGATTATTCACCACGATCAAGTGGGATTTATTCCAGGGCTGCAGGGTTGGTTCAACATCCGCAAATCAATCAATGTGATAGAACACATTAATAAAAGAAAGAACCAGAACCATATGATACTCTCAATAGATGCTGAGAAAGCATTTGACAAAGTACAGCATCCCTTCCTGATCAAAACTCTTCAAAGTGTAGGGATAGAGGGCACATACCTCAATATTATCAAAGCCATCTATGAAAAACCCACCGCAAATATCATTCTCAATGGAGAAAAACTGAAAGCTTTTCCGTTAAGGTCAGGAACACGGCAGGGATGTCCATTATCACCACTGCTATTCAACATAGTACTAGAAGTCCTAGCCTCAGCAATCAGACAACAAAAAGAAATTAAAGGCATCCAAATTGGTAAAGAAGAAGTCAAACTATCACTCTTCGCAGATGATATGATACTATATGTGGAAAACCCAAAAGACTCCACTCCAAAACTGCTAGAAATTGTCCAGGAATTCAGTAAAGTGTCAGGATATAAAATCAATGCACAGAAATCAGTTGCATTTCTGTACACCAACAACAAGACTGAAGAAAGAGAAATTAAGGAGTCAATCCCATTTACAATTGTACTCAAAACTATAAGATACCTAGGAATAAACCTAACCAAAGAGGCTAAGAATCTATACACAGAAAACTATAAAGTACTCATGAAAGAAATTGAGGAACACACAAAGAAATGGAAAAATGTTCCATGCTCCTGGATTGGAAGAATAAATATTGTGAAAATGTCTATGCTACCTAAAGCAATCTACACATTTAATGCAATCCCTATCAAAATACCATCCATTTTTTTCAAAGAAATGGAACAAATAATCCTAAAATTTATATGGAACCAGAAAAGACCTCGAATAGCCAAAGGAATATTGAAGAACAAAGCCAAAGTTGGTGGCATCACAATTCCGGACTTCAAGCTCTATTACAAAGCTGTCATCATCAAGACAGCATGGTACTGGCACAAAAACAGACACATAGATCAGTGGAACAGAATAGAGAGCCCAGAAATCGACCCTCAACTCTATGGTCAACTAATCTTCGACAAAGCAGGAAAGAATGTCCAATGGAAAAAAGACAGCCTCTTCAATAAATGGTGCTGGGAAAATTGGACAGCCACATGCAGAAAAATGAAATTGGACCACTTCCTTACACCACACACGAAAATAGACTCCAAATGGATGAAGGACCTCCATGTGAGAAAGGAATCCATCAAAATCCTTGAGGAAAATGCAGGCAGCAACCTCTTCGACCTCAGCCGCAACAACATCTTCCTAGGAACAACGGCAAAGGCAAGGGAAGCAAGGGCAAAAATGAACTATTGGGATTTCATCAAGATCAAAAGCTTTTGCACAGCAAAGGAAACAGTTAACAAAACCAAAAGAAACTGACAGAATGGGAGAAGATATTTGCAAACGACATATCAGATAAAGGTCTAGTATCCAAAATCTATAAGGAACTTATCAAACTCAACACCCAAAGAACAAACAATCCAATCAAGAAATGGGCAGAGGACATGAACAGACATTTCTGCAAAGAAGACATCCAGATGGCCAACAGACACATGAAAAAGTGCTCCACATCACTCGGCATCAGGGAAATACAAATCAAAACCACAATGAGATATCACCTCACACCAGTCAGAATGGCTAAAATTAACAAGTCAGGAAATGACAGATGCTGGAGAGGATGTGGAGAAAGGGGAACCCTCCTCCACTGTTGGTGGGAATGCAAGCTGGTGCAACCACTCTGGAAAACAGCATGGAGGTTCCTCAAAATGTTGAAAATAGAACTACCCTATGACCCAGCAATTGCACTACTGGGTATTTACCCTAAAGATACAAACATAGTGATCCGAAGGGGCACGTGTACCCGAATGTTTATAGCAGCAATGTCTACAATAGCCAGACTATGGAAAGAACCTAGATGTCCATCAACAGATGAATGGATAAAGAAGAAGTGGTATATATACACAATGGAATACTATGCAGCCATCAAAAGAAATGAAATCTTGCCATTTGCGACGACGTGGATGGAACTAGAGCGTATCATGCTTAGTGAAATAAGTCAATCGGAGAAAGACAACTATCATATGATCTCCCTGATATGAGGACATGGAGAAGCAACATGGGGGGGTAGGGGGATAGGAGAAGAATAAATGAAAGAAGATGGGATTGGGAGGGAGACAAACCATAAATGACTCTTAATCTCACAAAACAAACTGGGGGTTGCTGGGGGGAGGTGGGATTGGGAGAGGGGGAGCAGGCTATGGACATTGGGGAGGGGAGGCGAACCATAAGAGACTATGGACTCTGAAAAACAACCTGAGGGTTTTGAAGGGTCAGGGGTGGGAGGTTGGGGCAACCTGAGGGTTTTGAAGGGTCAAGGGTGGGAGGTTGGGGGAACAGGTGGTGGGTAATGGGGAGGGCACGTTTTGCATGGAGCACTGGGTGTTGTGCAAAAAGAATGAATACTGTTACGCTGAAAAAATAAATAAAATGGAAAAAAAAAAAAGAACTGGGAGGCCTAATTCCATTCTCCTGGGGGCCCATACACTATGCAGAAAAAAATTAAATATATATTGAAATAGATGCTAACAGCACCAGGTACAACAAAGAGCATATGAAGGAACCAGCAGCTGCATGGCACAAACAAGAAGCCCCGGGGGGGGGGGGGGGGGGGAGGGCAAACAAGAGAGTTGGGGGCAGCATATTTCTGGTGCTTATTGGGGGTGCTACAGTGTACTAGGCTATTGGGGTGTATTGGAGGTTTACAGTGGTGTGCCCTGGAGACATGGGTGCCTCATAGTTTATAAAAATAAAAAATTTGAAACAAAATTTATGTGTTCGCCCACAAATGCCCAGTTAAATATATCATGGGGCATACTTCCATTAAAAATGATGACATGGTTTTTCTTTTTTTGAAACAGAAAGATACCCAGAGCATCTTATCCTATGAAAATGCAGGCGATAGAATATAATGTTTGGGGGTGTCTGGGTGGCTCAGTCAGTTAAGCATCTGCCTTCAGCTCAGGTCATGATCCCAGGGTTCTGGGGAGCCTGCTTCTTCTTCTACCCCTCCCCTTGCTTGTTCTCTCTCTCTCTCTGTCACACCCTCTCTCTGCCTCTCGAGATAAATAAATAAATTAATTAATTAATAATAAATAAATAAAATAGAATAGAATGTTTGCCATGGTCCCACTTTAGAAATTTGTGTGTATGTGTGCACATGCATTCTCTATGAATACCTACATGTTAAGAAATATACCAAAGTTTCAACAATTACTTCTTTGGATGGGAAATCATCTGGGTGACTTCTACACTTTTTTTAGTTTTCACATCTACTGTTTACATTTTTTACACTAAGCACTGAAAGTCTTATTTAGGAGAAAGTTGGGAGAGCATGGGGAAAGATTAAAAGAAAATCTGTTTTTCCTAACCCTGACCAGGCCTATTAATGAGCTGACATGGTGTGCATTTTATTTTGTACATCTCTCAGAATTTATTACAGAGCCACTCAGTGAGCTTTTTATATAATGATTAGCTTATATTATTCAGTTCTTGTGTAGAATTTGGGTCAGCTCTGCGTGCTCATTATTTGTGCAAGTAGCCAGGACAGCCAACTTTCCCAGCATGACGAGTATTGATACCACGGATGGATGAAATGTTTTCTAAGCACCGAAATGGCACTTTACAAGGGTAAGGGGACGCGGCAGGCTTCCTGGTCACTACAGAGAGTGAGAGTTCCAAATGCTAGCTCTCTAATCAGAGAGCACAGCTGGAGAAGAAGAAATAGTGGGAAAACACTTGAAGTTCATGGCCTGAGTCTTGTATTTAACGTGTGGCAACTCTGCCGCAGAAAAAGTTTGTCACCTCATACACTCATAAAAAGACAAGGGAATGTCCCAATCGAGTTAGCATCTCCCTTTTAAAATGAATAATATCCCCAGTTAAAGATTGTAAAGACTTCCTATTTGGGAGGAAATGGTTCAAAACCCGCCTACACTTAAAGCCAAACTACATTTTTCCTCTGCATGTTCATAGACCAGTGGCCACCAACCAGAGAAGGAGGTGAAATCCCTCTTTGATTCCTGCCTCCGCCTTCAGCCATTCTGTCCCTTCTCTCCGCACAGGAGACCTGGGACTCTCTGGCTCTTGGCGCTTCCTTCTCAGAGAAAAACAATCCACCATCACTAAGTAAAAGTGATCAACCAGGATACATATACACAGAGCCATTTCTGAATCTGTAGTTGTGGTTTTGGACAAGTTCCCAAACGCTCTGGGTTGAGACAGGTGAACTAGGAACTTTAAGCTTATCTTCAGCTCCATAATTCCATGTTTCCATAATAATTAAATCCACAGCAGTTAATGAATAAAAGCCTTAACCACATCAGGGGGCATTTGAATTTCAGGTCAGCAAAGACTGGAAAAACCTTAGTTCAAACAACAACAACAACAAAAATATGTCCTCGGAACACAATTTCAAGCACTAACAACCTGGACAGTAGAGAGAATTTGGAGTCTTTCTAGAATTCTTCAGACCACACAACAAATTGTCCCCCCCACACCTCCCCCACCCATCTGCTGTGCTTAGATGTTGTACTATCCGAAATGCTTTTGAAAAGCCCAAAGAACTCTTAAGTACTTTGCACAGCAAAGTACGTATGAATTCTTAAGAAAGAGCTCGATATTTTGTAGCACATTTAAGATATTGAAGGAAACATTGTTTTGTTCGTGGGAAAATTATACTGACTGTAACTAGTATGTTTATTCTAACTGGATTGCGTCACACATTGCGGTATATAGGAAGAGGCAAATTAAAAACCAAGATTTCATATGAATCAGCAGCGTGCTTTGGTGCTCCTTCTTTGCCTCCATTAAGGACCTATTCTGAGCGTTAGGATTGTCTAGTTATTTCTTGCCCCACATCCATCTTTCAGTAAACCAACTTTTTCTTCTTGCCTTAGATTTTTATTCTGTTTTCTGTTCTCTTGTTGAAACTTGTCACTTTCCCCAAGGCTCTCTATTATTCCCCACCCTCAAGCTTCTTTTTCCTGCAACCCCGTGTTTTCTCTCTCTAAGCACCCCCAGAAGGATGTGTTCCTTTTTCCCAGATGGCTTCAATCTCATCATTAGTCTTTTCCTCTTAGTTTCATTATGTACTGCTTTCTCAGCTAGGAAGCGAGGACAGAGAAAGTCTGTACGTATCATTTTGACTTCACTTTACGCTCTCACTGATGTGAACTGTCATCTTTTCCATATGCAGTAGGTAAGTGCAGCAAGCACTACAAAATTAAGTTACTTTTGCTCAGGTCAGACCTGTCAGTGTGGGCTTTCTAAATGCAAAAGCAGAGTATAACGCTTCCCTGTCCTAGTTAGATGAAGACAGCCCGTGAATCCCGAGCCTCCCCCGATGGACACAGTCACTCCTTCCATAAAGTATCAGGGGCTATGCTGTCTGGACCCTGCTGATTCCTGAAGTTGCTCCTCGCAGTTTCCCTGTCATGCTTTCTGGTCAACCTGCTCAAATCCTGGCAGCTTCCTCAAACACCACAGTCTCACTCTGCCGGGTCTCTGCCAGCGCCACCCCCCCCCCCCCCCGCCAGCCCCACATCTTGCAATACTGTCCCTTTCTTTTATTCATCTCAAGACTCACCTGTCTGGGAAGCTTTCTTCCCTTCTTCTTCCCTTTTCCTCACCCCAGACCTGGGTTTCATTGGATCCCGAAATTCCCCTGTGTTTCTCACACACAATTACCTCAGGTTTTGTTAGAGGTAGTGGTTTATTTGGCAGCTTTCCCCCAGTGGACTATAAGCTGTTCTGAGAAAATTGTGCCCTTTGTCTCTTTCTTCATTTGTACCACAAGGATTTAGCGGTCTTGGAATAATGTTTGTGGGAGAAAGTTATTTGTGCTTTGACATAACAAATGAGAAAGGCCACAGCAATCTTAAGTGCCATACAGTGAGATCCCCACAATAAGGTAATATCATCATCATTAGAAGTGGTTACAAGGGAGAGTGGGGTGGGGTTATGGACATTGGGGAGGGTATGTGCTATGGTGAGTACTGTGAAGTGTGTAAACCTGGTGATTCACAGACCTGTACCTCTGGGGCTAATAATACATTATATGTTTATAAAAAATAAAAATTAAAAAAAGAAGAAGTGGTTACAAGGGAAGAAGTTCAAGGATGTAGGTCTGCTTGCAACTTTTTTTTTTTAATTTTTTTTCCCTTTTTATTAATTTTTTCAGCGTAACAGTATTCATTCTTTTTGCACAACACCCAGTGCTCCGTGCAAAATGTGCCCTCCCCATCACCCACCACCTGTTCCCTCAACCTCCCACCCCTGACCCTTCAAAACCCTCAGGTTGTTTTTCAGAGTCCATAGTCTCTTATGGTTCGCCTCCCCTCCCCAATGTCCATAGCCCGCTCCCCCTCTCCCAATCCCACCTCCCCCCAGCAACCCCCAGTTTGTTTTGTGAGATTAAGAGTCATTTATGGTTTGTCTCCCTCCCAATCCCATCTTGTTTCATTTATTCTTCTCCTATCCCCCTACCCCCCCATGTTGCTTCTCCATGTCCTCATATCAGGGAGATCATATGATAGTTGTCTTTCTCCGATTGACTTATTTCACTAAGCATGATACGCTCTAGTTCCATCCACGTCGTCGCAAATGGCAAGATTTCATTTCTTTTGATGGCTGCATAGTATTCCATTGTGTATATATACCACATCTTCTTGATCCATTCATCTGTTGATGGACATCTAGGTTCTTTCCATAGTCTGGCTATTGTAGACATTGCTGCTATAAACATTTGGGTACACGTGCCCCTTCGGATCACTATGTTTGTATCTTTAGGGTAAATACCCAGTAGTGCAATTGCTGGGTCATAGGGTAGACCAGTGGAACAGAATAGAGAGCCCAGAAATCGACCCTCAACTCTATGGTCAACTAATCTTCGACAAAGCAGGAAAGAATGTCCAATGGAAAAAAGACAGCCTCTTCAATAAATGGTGCTGGGAAAATTGGACAGCCACATGCAGAAAAATGAAATTGGACCACTTCCTTACACCACACACGAAAATAGACTCCAAATGGATGAAGGACCTCAATGTGAGAAAGGAATCCATCAAAATCCTTGAGGAGAACGCAGGCAGCAACCTCTTCGACCTCGGCCGCAGCAACATCTTCCTAGGAACAACGGCAAAGGCAAGGGAAGCAAGGGCGAAAATGAACTATTGGGATTTCATCAAGATCAAAAGCTTTTGCACAGCAAAGGAAACAGTTAACAAAACCAAAAGACAGCTGACAGAATGGGAGAAGATATTTGCAAACGACATATCAGATAAAGGGCTAGTATCCAAAATCTATAAGGAACTTAGCAAACTCAACACCCAAAGAACAAACAATCCAATCAAGAAATGGGCAGAGGACATGAACAGACATTTCTGCAAAGAAGACATCCAGATGGCCAACAGACACATGAAAAAGTGCTCCACGTCACTCGGCATCAGGGAAATACAAATCAAAACCACAATGAGATATCACCTCACACCAGTCAGAATGGCTAAAATTAACAAGTCAGGAAATGACAGATGCTGGAGAGGATGTGGAGAAAGGCGAACCCTCCTCCACTGTTGGTGAGAATGCAAGCTGGTCCAACCACTCTGGAAAACAGCATGGAGGTTCCTCAAAATGTTGAAAATAGAACTACCCTATGACCCAGCAATTGCACTACTGGGTATTTACCCTAAAGATGCTTGCAACTTTTTAAAGGCTTGAATCGTGGATGGAACACTTCTGCTTTCACTTTGAATTTGTAAGCAAAGGTAGCTGCTGGGGCAAAAACCAAGATTAAGATTACCTGCTATTTCCCCTCCTCGTAAGGCCTTCTGCCCTGTATGCAACATAAGATTTTCTGAACCTGGAACCTGGGCCACAATTCCAATGGGTTGATTCGGGCAAAGTATCTCAAACCCTCCCTCTCCCCCAGCCTCCCTCCCTCTCGGACGTCTCTCCCAATAGGCTCCCTCCTCTACCTGTGTTCTGGAGACACTCTAGTACGCAGGGTAAGGTCCTTATCTTATCTAAGTCTCAGGTCAATCCCCTGACATAAATTCTATTGTTTTCCTTTATCTTATCATTAAAGGCACCAAAGCTTGAATCGGTTAATCAACTTAGCATGAAGGGTGCAGAAACCCGCAGAGCTGAGATTTGAATCAGGTTCTGATTGACGCCAGAGGGGGAGGTCTTAATCACTGCTCAGCACTCCTTCTCCTTTATCTGACCACAGCTTCCTCAGACTCTTCACTGGAGATAGACTCCCTTGCACAACTGGTTTAGAAATAAGCTTTTTTCATTAATACATCTTTATTTTCCCCTTGTGTTAATCCTGTCTTTACTTACCATGCCACCGAGTAAAATATTTTCTATTGGTCCTGGATGCAAAAAGTGTTGGTGGGGATGGATGGAAACTGAAATGATTGTAGTTTTAATTCCCCAGTAAGGATCCTCACAGGAACAATCCTAAGATCAAGATGGGACCAAACCTGAAGACAATAAGGATAATTACAACAAACAACATATATTAGGCATTTACTGCGTTTTGGTCATTTTGCTCTCAACTTCGTACAATTGTCCCATTTGATCTTTATGCCAATTTTATAAAGCGAACGTTGTTGTTATATGTATTCTCTAGTACATTTGGTTATGTTATATATACTGATACAAATGAAAAAAAAAATGAGATGGAGAGCTTACATAACTCACTCAAAATCACATATTTGTAATTCCTGAAATGGGTTTTCAAAAATCAAGCAGTCTGACTCGGCTCCCAGCCACCAAGCTGTATTAATTCTCAGGAGGTTAGCTTCTCTTGACTCAGCAAGTTTCTGTGGGAAGGAGAGGTAAAGCAGAGGAAGACACAGAAGATGTTATAGTATGGGCTGCCTCCTTTCCCATCAGCGAAGGCAAATGTTAGAACAATTATTTAGGAAAGCTGCAGTTAAGAACATTGAGCATTTCAGTGGAAGAAGCCTAAGCTATTCCTCCAAAACAAGAAAAAAAATTGCAACCCTAGAAACCTGGAGAAGCTTTTGATCACTGATGTCCTGACAACCTAGATGAATAATTAGGACAGATCAGTTAAGTTCACAGACAGTTCAGATAGGTTCATCTGTATTATAGCATTTGCCATGTGTATTACAACGATTTCTTTACATGGCATCTCCCCTCCTAGACTTTGAGGTATTTGAAAATACAGCTGTCTTAGTTCTTGCTAAGAACTATTCATCCCTAATATCAGACACAATGTAGGGTCTCAGTATACATCTAGGATATTTCTTCTACCAAGAGGGAATTTTACTGAAGGGACTACAGATCAAGACTGTTCCATATGAATGACATAATCCCTGAGTATAGGATTTGTTTACTTTTTTTGGATGGGGGGTGGGCAATTCAACATTTAAGAGGTACAAAAGAGCTTGTGATGTAAAAATCTCTCTCCAAATCTTGTCCTTAGTCACCCAATCATCCCTACCCCCTCAGAGACAACCAGAAGTATCAATTATTCATATAAGTCTCAAAAGGTATTTTATGCACACTAACATAAATTCATTTTCCTCCTTCATACCCTTTCTACAAAAACATAGAACGTGATTCCCACTGTTCCGAAACTTGAGTTTATCCACAAAAAGAAATCCCAACATTCATTCACGTGAATTTATAATGAGTTTTCACTCTTGTTATGCTTTTGTTCATTTGGTTTTTAAGAATGTGTTTGTTTTTAAGGGTTCTCTCCCATCCCACTGTAAGGATGGTCCATTGTTGGTTTATGTGGTCCCTGTCATGGGTATTGAAAGTTTTTTGAACAAAGCTGTCTGTTCTTTCTAGTAAAACCTACTGTCTGGGGAGCGGGTTTTAGAGGGCATTTCATTAATACTATTATATAATATTTAGGTTCTCTTTTTATTGAAATTATGCATGCATTTAATTAAACAGCAACATTATTCTACAAGGTTTTTTTTAAATAAAAAAATTATAAATTATGACCGCAATTCAACATCAAAATTACAGCTGTTCTTACAAAAGGAATTTGTATCCTCAAAACAAAACACACACACACAAAAAACACCAATACATTTCAAGCTGGCATTAACTTTCCTAAAGTGAAAAAAAGCCCAGAAACTACAGAAGAAAAAGGGCTTATGCATTCTAGGGAAAATTATATCTAGACACATTCTGTCAAAATTTTGAATTACCATAATACACTTAAATCTAGGCAGAAAATATGTTCAGAATAAAAGGGAAAGGTCAACTTAGACTTCTAATTCTCTGCAATATAGAACAGTAGAAGTCATGGCTGCAACATTTGAGAAACTCTTAAAAGGCAAATTTTAGTGGTATTAGAAATTGTGATGAAATGTAAAGATTAAAAAAAAAACCACAAAACCAATGATATAACATATACATCTGTTGTAGAAAGAAACCATGTGAGCTCTTTGAGTAAAAAGAACTTTAATACAAGGAAATAGAGTTTTAAAATCTTTGCAAGACATGGAGGAATAGGCTCCACGATCCAGTATTCTAGAAATGCCACCCAGAAAAAGCCATTCTGACCCTCTCCTATATGGGAAACATCTCCCCAATGACCACATTTCGCAACTCCCCTGAATGCAGGAAAAGTTACCCTGGCCAGTGGGATTGATCAGAGGTGATGTGTGTCATCTGTGGGGATTTTAAGAGGTATGGTTACTCTTCCCATAATCTTTTTCTTTTCCCGCTAGTTGGACACAGAAGACATAAAGCGTAGGGTAAGCCAGAGCCACAACATGGAAGGAAAGTGTCATCCAACAGGAACACTGGCATTGAACTATTATAAAAGGAAGAAATGAAATGTGCTCAAGCAGTGAAATTCTAGGGTTTCTTTGTTACAAACAATTGAAGTACTCTAATTAATAAAACAGTCAAACTTGCCGGTCTATGGACCTGCAGTCAGCATTGCAATGGGGTAGGTAAGGAATTAAGAGACTCTTTGGAACGACTGACATCAAGGATCTGGAAGGGGATGCTATCGTTAAACTGCCTCCAGACAGCTATGAAGGCAGCGATTCGGGCTGGGATGCGCCTGCAGCAGAGAGCCATCTCTCTGGCTGTGCTCGCCTGCAGGAGCAGGAGCAAGGGCAGAGAGCTGCTGCCTAACCTACACCCCACACAACGCACAAGGGGCATTGAGCTGCCGATAATAATTTACATCCAGCATTTTCTCTGCAAGAGCAACTAGAAAATATACTTCTTAAGATTTCTAGCCTCTGCAGTACCATAAAGCATACTGGAAAGAAGTGAGGTAAGGGGCTAGGTGACAATCCACCGTAAGCACCACTTCACTAGGACTTCAGGGTCTTGAATCTAACACACACACATATGCGTATGGGTCTATAAGAAGACGCACTACAACATTAAGCAGAGTTTTTCCTGAAATGGGAGAATATGGGTGCATGTTCCTTTCTTTTCTATGATTCCCAAATTTTCTATGATGAGCATATGTTACTTTTCTCATAAAAACATAGGAACATTCTTTGAAAGTACAATAATGTAGGAATTGATGATAACTTACCTCTTTTTATTTTTGAAATTTACTGTAACTCCATTCTTTACTTCTGCCACCCACAATTAGCCTCACATTGAAGACCCACAAAAGTATAAAAAGAAAAGGATTCTTGTTAAATGTTAATCATTAAACATGTCATCTTTCTGCTTCTCCTATGACAGACTACTTGAGTGTGGTTTGCCCTCGTGGCTAAATTGGAAACTACCTTAAATACAGGAACTGTTTCTTTGCACATACATAATCATGTTAAGAAATGGATTGTTGAATAAGCTAAGTAGATTTTTCCATGATTAGTAAAGATATAAAAATAACTTATCAACAAAGCTTATCAGGGAAAAAAATGACAGACTTAAGAAAATATGATGCTATTTTGGTAACAAGTAGAGGAGCAAAAAGAAACAGATAAACCAAAAAATTATATGTGTGTGTGTGTGTGTATATATATATATCCCATTCACCTTAGAAAAGGAAATGGCTTTAACAGAGCCTTCCAAAGGGGTAGAAGTCTTGTTTTCTACTCACTGGGCCAGATAGAAAAATAAAAAATAAAAAATAAAAAATGAACAGTTGATAATGAAGTGTGGCCAGTTCTAGAGTCTCCACTCAGTGAAGGGAATTGTGGTTTTTCAAACAACATTCAGAATCCATTTTTCTGCCATCATTTATCTCTATTGCATATCGAATGTTCTATCTTTCTAGCTAGCTACTCTGATAAAATGTAAGAACCACCAGTGATGTTATAAATGAAGTATTTAGAAGCTTGCAGTAATAGTAGATATTAATAATAACCTTAATGAAAATTTGTAGCAACCCAATTTATCATTTGAAAAAGTAGCAATAAATGGTATTTGGGGCTGTTGTCAAGAGCTCAGAAAGAAAACCTATTAATTAATAATGTGTAAGTACAAAGTCACAATACTATAATCTCCACCAAGATGTATGAGTATAAGTTACCTCGCAATGTTCCTAACTATTAATATTTCCTTGGATTTTTTTTTTCCTGAAGAAAAATACTTACAAGACTTCAAGACAATATATTTACTAAAATCCTGCCCAGTCTGCCATCAGCTACAACAATAACTCTGGTTTATACCCCCCAAATCTCCCATCTTCTGTGTCCTTCTACAGTGTGACTTTGTCCTCTTTATTGAGATGTGGAGTTAATTTCTCTCCCTTGGAATTGGGTAGGCCTGTGGCTGTTTCACTCATTACACTCTATAAACTACAGAGGAAGTGAGTCTATGTGACTTCCACAGCAAGGTCATAAGGAGCCATGCAGCTTCAGCTTTGGCCTCTTGGAATGCCCATCCTATGGATACTCTCTTGCGACCTTCATGTTGGGAACCAAGCTGCCATGAACAGAGAGATCCGAGCTCAGGTGAGGTTGCTTGTAGTGTTCAGGGTGACAGCAGCAGCTGGGCCCAGTCATAATCAACCAAACTGGGCCTGGATCTTGTACCATTCATAAAAATCAACTCAAAATGAATTAAAAAAACATAGAACTCTTACAAACACAGCGGAAAAGTTCCTTGACATTGGCCTTGGCAATAACTTTTAGAATATGATACCAATAGCTCAGACAACAAAAGTAAAATTAAATAAGTGGGACTCTATCAAATTAAAAAACGTCTGCACAGTAAACAAAATAAAAGGCAGTCTATGAAGTGGGAAAGAATATTTAGAAACAACATATCTGATAAGGGGCCTTGTATACAAAATATATAAAGAACTCATCCAACTCAAAGGCAAAAAAACAAAACAAAGGGGGAAAAGAAAAACCCGGTTGAAAAATGGGTAAAGAACTGAGTAGACATTTTTCAAAAAAAAAAAAAAAAAAAGTATGAATGACCAATAGATACATGAAAAGGTGCTCAATATCTCTAATCATCTGGGAAGTGCAAATTAAAACTACAACAAGATATCTCTTCATACTTGTTAGGATGGCCATTGTAGAAAAAAAAATTAAATAACAAGTGGTAGGGTATGGAAAAAAGAGAACCTTTGTACACTATTAGTGGGAATGTAAATTGGTACAGCCATCATAAAAAACAGTATGGCGATTCTTAACCAAAAAAAAAAAAAAGAAATATCATATGGTTCCTCAAGTATATAGGTATATATATAGGTATATAGGTATATATACCTATAGGTATATAGGTATGTATATAGGTATAGGTATATACCCAGAAGAAGGTATATACCTAATGGAAATAAAATCAGTATCTTGAAGAGATATCTTACATGTGCTCATTACAGCATTTTTCACCATAATCAAGATATAGAAACAACTTAAGTATCTACCTACAAATGAATAGAAAAAGAAATTGGGGTACATGTATACAATGGAATATCATTCCGTACTTAAAAAGGGGTTCCTGGCTTTTGTCACAACATGGAAACACCTAGAAGACATTGTGCCAAGTGAAATAAGCCAGACATAAAAAGGGGGGAAAATGCATGATCTCACTTATACATGGAATCTAAAAAGTTGAATATATAAAAATGGAGAGTAGAATATCGATCATCAAGGTTGGAAGAATAAGTCTAGAAATCTAATGTACAGAAATGTTACTATAGTTAAAAATACTGCATTGAATAATGGAAACTAGCTAAGATCATAGACCTTAGGCACTCTCATCATACATATACACACACACATGAAAGTGGTAACTATGTGAGGAGAAGACATGATAATTAGCTTCACTATAGAAATCATTACACTATGCATATGTGTCACCAATCATCATGGTGGACACCTTAAATATATAGTTTTATTTTTTTAATAAAATAAGAAAACAACTTTATCACCGGGTCTCAAATTCTTTGGTTTGGTGTACATTGTTCTTTATGATTTCTTCAGCCTTATATCCTACCTCTCAAGACCCATACTTCACTTACTGCTCTAGTAACACCAAATCTGTTGTAGGTTTCGTATGAAACTCACTTTCTCTCCCCTCCATTGACAGCTCTGTGCATGCTACCTCTGTCTCAAGTGTTCCCTTTACACTTTTCCCATTGTCAAACTTGCCTGATCCTCCAAGTGCCCTCTCAAGCAGAGCTTCTCTCAACTTCCTTAAGATAAACTATACCTTTTTTCCCTTTCCTTAAGATAAATTATGCCTTTATTTCCCTCTCCATGTGGTATATGCCTTTATAACTCAAGAGCCTACCACAACATCTGCACATATTGTGTATCCTGTGAATGCTTGTTGAGTTCCTGGATAAAAGGATGAATGGACAGATGGATACATGGATAGACACACAAAAGGACATCGGAGGGAGGATGATTAAAAAATAAACTTTCTAAGGCAATGTATTTTAGTTTCAATGTTAAATATTGGCAAGGATTGAAATGTGGTCAAGAATACATTTCAGATGTGTAGAATAATTGTGAGAAGGGTGTGGGGGGAAGGTGAGAGAAAGCTTTGTGTAGACAGTGAGTTCATCTGAGGTAAATCCTTACACAGGAGAAGAGTAAAGACTGCTAGTTATTAACGCTGTTGAAGGAAACACTGATGTCATGGTTTAAGGCATTTGGGGAGAGGTGACAGAGATCAGTGGAGAACAAGCTATTAAACCTGCATGCATGAGTGGATTTTGTTTGCTTTTAAGATTGTATGGCTTGATTTGTGATTAATATTATTGAAGGTATAGGTCCTTTAAGGACCTATGCGAAGTACTAGGTAATGTATTTAATTTTGTTATTAAAAATTATCAGATCCAATATTGTATCTACCAAACATACTAATGTGGTACATATTTAGATAGAATATGGATATGTTTTATAAAAATCTTTTGTCACATAATCCATTAAGATAGGACATTATCTTGAAAATCTTGAAACATAATATAAGACAACAAAGCTTTGAATAAACAAAGTACAAGGAGTTGCTTGCCAACATAACCAGATACACAACCAAATAAATAGAACTGTATGAGAATCCTTCACTCTCACCCTTCTTAGGGAATGAATCCATTCAATTCTGAAGGCTGAACTGTTTTATTTCCTCTGAACACCATGCTATGTTTTTGAAGGTAGGCAACAGGGAAGCTTTTAAAATGACTAGAACAAGAACATCAAATTCTAAGTCTTCCAGAGCAATAAGGAAGAAAATAAAAATAAGATTTTTTTTTTTAAGATTTTATCTATTTATTTGACAGACAGAGATCACAAGTAGGCAGAGAGGCAGACAGAGAAAGGGGGGAGGGTGGAATTAGGCTCCCCGCTGAGCAGAGAGCCCGATGTGGGGCTCGATCCCAGGACCCTGAGATCATGGCCTGAGCTGAAGGCAGAAGCTTTAACCCACTGAGCCACCCAGGCACCCTGAAAATGAGATTGTTATTCCACATTTAAGAAGTAGCAAACAGGGCGCCTGGGTGGCTCAGTAGGTTAAAGCCTCTGCCTTCAGCTCAGGCCATGATCTCAGGGTCCTGGGATCGAGCCCCACATCGGGCTCTCTGCTCAGCAGGGAGCCTAATCCCCACCCCCTTTCTCTGCCTGCCTCTCTGCCTACTTGTGATCTCTCTCTGTCAAATAAATAAAAAAATCTTAAAAAAAAAAAAGTAGTGAATAGTAGTAGATTTTTTAAGTATTTTTTAGTAGATAAACAACAAATTCAAGAAGTTTGGAAGCAAGGTAGTGATGAAAGGAATATAAGACTTTCATAAATATTTTAAAGTTGTGATAGATTATCATATTTCAATATAGTAATGATAGCTTAATTTATAGGAAAGCTGTAGACAAAAAGAGGGTCTTAGTGGAGGTAAAAATGAAAGTATTGGCGAAAGAAAGCCTCCTGAACTTCAGTGTTCTCACTGGTAAAGTAAGTAAAATAAAATGTATCTTACATAAATAATTATGAGAACCAAAGAGAAATTACGTAATGTGTTTGGTGCCAAGTAATCATTGGATAGGTAATCATTATTGTTAATAGCATCATAAAGTTCAATGTGCAAATTAAAGAGGAATTTAAAATACAAAAGGAGAGAAAATAAGAGCAATTATGGAGAGTCCTAGGAAAAGCAATCGACTTCTATGGTAGTAAAATAAGGAGGAAAGAGTCATAAAGGAATCTCTCTTGAATACCTGCGTACACATATTTTCTCTATTTTCTCAGGAAGAAGTTAGTCTAGAGGAAATTAGCAGCAAGCAGGTAGGTTTACTGGCTCCTCAACAGTCAAAGTCAAAGAAGGTGACATCGAAGGAGGGACAGTTCTGTGAACATACAGAACCTGATTCCAAGATAACAGATGTAAATGGGAAGCCAACGACTTCTGCAGGTTTCATTTGAAAGACAAGAGTGTAATACAGTAATTTCCAGGAAGAGATTTATGATTTCAACGTGCTGGTTCTTTAAAATGTTTTTCTTATTATAGCTTCACCTGAAAAGAAGAAAAACAAACCAAAAGCTTTGACCTCCATAGACAAAAACTCACCTTTGACATAAGCCTCACAACTCATACAAAAATTAACTCTAAATGGATTATTTTAAAACTTTAAACTTTTAGAAGAAAAATTAGAGAAAATTCTCAGGATTTAGGACTAGGCAAGGAGTTCTTATAGCTGACATCAAAATATGGTCCATGAAAGAAAAAAATGGATCAATTAAAGTTTATCAAAATTTAAATTTTTCCTCTGAAAAAGACACATTAAAGGGATAAAAAGACAAGCTCTAGACTAGGAGAAAATACTTGCAAAACACATATCCAAAGACTGGTATCTAGTCTTATTGTCCAGAACTCTCAAACCCACAGGGGAAAAAAAATCTAACCATGAAATGGGCAAAGGGGCGCCTGGGTGGCTCAATAGGTTAAAGCCTCCTGCCTTCAGCTCAGGTCATGATCCCAGGGTCCTGGGATTGAGCCTGCATCAGGCTCTCTGCTCTGCAGGGAGCCTGCTTCCCTTCCTCTCTCACTGCCTACTTGTGATCTCTGTCAAATAAATAAATAAAAATCTTTTAAAAAAATGGGCAAGAAATATAAACAAACATTTCATCAAAGAGAGTATAAGATGGCAAATAAGCACATGAAAAGGTGTTCAACATCATTATTAGGCAAATACAAATTAAAGCCCCATTACAATATATCATCTTATAGGCATCAGAATGACTAAAATAGTGACAATACTAAATGCTAGTGAGGATGCTGAAAAACTATGTCATTCCCACAGTATACATGGGATTGTAAAGTGTAGTTTGGCAGTGAAGAATAGTTTGGCAGTTTCTTGTAAAAACTGACATGCAATGACCATACTACCCAGCAACAGATTTTTGGGCATCTATCCCAGACTAATGAAAACTATGTTCATGTAAAAAACATACATGAATGTTCATGCAACTTTACTCATAATAGTTAAAAACTGGAATCAACTCAAATGCCTTAAATAAATGAGCAGTTAACCCATGGCACATCCATACCATGGAATACAACTCAGTAATAAAGAGAAATGAACTACTGATACACGTTAAAACTTGGATGACTCTCTAGATTATGCTGAGTGCAAAAAACCAATCCCAAAGATTACATACTATATGATTTCATTGAATAACATTCTTGAAATGACAGAATCATATAAATGGAGAGCGGGTTCATGGTTTTAAGGGGTCAGGAATGGTAGGGGTGTAGGAGAAAGAGGCTACCAGGTATTAGGAGTGAAGTTGAGGGGTTGGAGGAGGGAAGAGGTTGTATTTTCAAAGGACATCCACAAGGAATTTTTGTGGTGGTGCAATCATTTTGTATCTTGATGGCAGTGGGTACACAAACTCAGATGTGATAAAATTGCATGGAACTAAATATACACATGTATGTAATTGGAGAAATCCAAATACAATTGATGGATTATAGTTTTGCAGGATATTACCATTGGCGGAAACTGGGTAGACAATACACAGAATCTCTCTGATTTATTTCTTATAATCATGTTTGAATATACACTTATTTCAAAATAAAATTTTTTATTGTTTTTGAAAAGCTTTGACCTGGGGCACCTGGCTGACTCAATCAGAAGAGCATGTGATTCTTGAGTTTGGGGACTTGAATTCAAGTCCCACCCTAGGTGTAGAGATTAATGAAAAATAAATAAATAGATAGGTAGAGTTAAAAAATTTTAAAAAGCAAAAATAAAAAGCTTTGACCTGGAAATAATGAATACCCTTGGTGACTAGGTTATAAGAAGAAAAATATTACTTTTAAACAACTTAAAAGTTTTAATAACTGATATATCACTGTATAAGAAAAAAAAAGTTATGTCATGTAGTTTTCCTCAAGATAACTCTGGACTAATTAAACTGATTTAATAACATTCGTCTAAAAATCATTCCCTATGTTCCTCCTGATTTTACCACCATATAAAAACACTGTAAGCACAATATTCTAGTTTGTGCAAATCTTGGATGTATTTTCTTATGAATAGTCTGTTTGAATTTCCTAAACTTCCTTCCATGGTTTGGTGTAGCAGATAAACTAAAATCACTTAGAAAAATGCAAAATTTTGCATTTCACTAAATTAATAACTAATAAGTAATGTCTTAATTAAAAGAGATCAGTACGTATGATACTATAAATCATAATCATTTCATATGGAAGTTAGCCCAAATGCAGAAGGTCTGAGAAGTCAACCTCATTTGCTTGGGTTTATTATAATACTTAGAAATAATGAGCTTGAGGGAAACGACTAAATGTGTTGAAATTTTTTATGAAATTGGATAAATATGATCAGTTTAACTATAAGGGAAAAAAAGACTCATGAATCCTTTATTGAATGTTGTTATATAGATAATATTCAAAAAGCAAAAGTAAAATCTGTGCTTTCTTTGTGAAAAGGCCAATTTAAACTCTGCTCAAACAACAAATGTCCCCTTCTCTCTCACAATAATTGTGTTTTTTTGGCATATTCTTAAATCATTCCAAATGAAGTGTCTTGTTCTTTGAAAATGTTTAGTTCATGCTAGTAATTGCTATCCCCACAGCTTTCAAATATTGCCTGTTAAATACTGTCGTTAGATAACATGATCTATGTTCTTTTCTTATCTCTTCTGACGACTCTTCTTGACTTTTTCTTTTGCAATTTCAGGTTCCAATTTCAAAATAATAAAACTAACTAAGACTTTTTTTTTTACGTGTAAATTATGTTTGAGTTTCCTAAATGACCACTAAGTAACAGAGAGATTTATCCCTTCATTTTCAAAAGGAGGCATATTAAAATTAGCTGTGTTTGACATTTTCCAGATGTTCTAGCTGCTCGATACCGTTAGGAGAGCTGTCTTGTTTATTTCTCTTTTCTAGAGGAAAAAAGTCAGCCTTCTTAGGTCAATTTTATACAGGTAAAGGGCATTAATATAAATATATGTAAGTTTTTGTGGTTTTCCCCAACTTAAAAATAAGCATAAGCATGTTCATGTTCAAAGACTGACAAAGTTACTGTCAATAAGTTAATTTAATATCTATATTTTTTTATTTACCTTACTTATTTTGCTGTCATTCATTTCACTTGTATACAGCATACATAAGCATATATACTATATATAATGTGTATATATTTTATGTATAGTTACATAATACATATATCATATGTATATGTTATGTATATCTTTAGACGCAAGCATACACAATCCAATACATTGTTGGCATTACTTTGAACAAACTATTTTCAGATCAGTAGTTATTCAACTGAGAAAAAGAAAAATAATAGTTTTTATTTTACCTTCACTAATTCCTTCTTTGATGCTTTTCCCTACTTTACATAGATCCCAGTTTCTAACCTATATTATTTTCTTCTCTTTACAGAACTTCTTTTAACAATTATTATTAAGGCAAGTCTATCAAGAAACAAATTCCCTCAATTTTTGTTTATTTGATAAAGTCTTGACATATCACTTTTGAAGGATAAATTGTCAGGACACAGAATTCTAGGTCAGTGGTTTTTTTTCTTTTATCACATTAAATATTTCAGTCTACTTTCTTGCTTGCATGGTTTCTGAGGGGACGTTAGATGTAATTCTTACCCTCGTTCCTCAGTAGGTTAGGTATATTTCCCCTGGCTTCTTTTAGGATTTTTTCCTTTAAGTTTGGTTTTCTGAAATCTACATATGATATGTGGATCTGTAATTTTTTGGCATTTTTCCTGTTTGGTGTTCTCTGAGCTTCCTGGATCTGTGATTGGTGTCTGCTACTCATCTGAGAAAATTCTCAGTCATGATTGTTTCCAGTATTTCTTCTGTCTCTTTCTCCTTTTCTCCCTGTTTTGGTATTCCCATTACGCATGTGTTATACCTTTTGTAGCTGTCCCACAGTTCTTGAGTATTCTGTTTTATTTCAGTCTTTGTTCACTTTTCCGTTTTGGTGATTTCTATTGAGATTTCCATAAGCTCAGACATTCTTTCCTCAGCCATGACCTCTTTACTAAGAAGCCCATCAAAGGCACTCTTCGTTTCCATTACAGTGATTTGATCTCTAACATTTCTTTTTGGTCCTTTCTGAGGATTTCCATCTCTCCACTTACATTGCCTGTTCCTGCATGCTGACTATATTACCCATTATAGACCTTAACATATTAGTTAAAGTTGTTTTAAATTCCTGGTCTGATAATTCCAGCATCTCTGCCATGTCTGGTTCTGAATTGCTCTCTCTTCAACCTGTGAGGTTTTTTGCCTTGTAGTATGTCTTTTAATTTTTCTTGATAGCCAGACATGATACACTGGGTAAAAGGAATCACTCTAGTAATGTGGTAATAAGGTATGAGGAAATTCTATAGGGTTCTATACAGTCCTATGATTAGTCTTTTAGTGAGCCTATACCACTCCAGACTGTGCTATTCATTCATTCATTCCTACTCTTCCCCTTCTTACCAGACAGGATGACTAGAGCCAGCTAGAATTGGGTGTTTCCCTTCCCTTAGGTCAGTTAGGCTCTGATTAAAAACCCCAGTAGGCTAGACTCTGGTTAAAGAGTTTCTCCTGAGGGCAGACCTTGTTAAGAAGAACAGAATGCGGGGTGCCTGGGTGGCTCGGTGGGTTAAAGCCTCTGCCTTCAGCTCAGGTCATGATCCAAGGGTTCTGGGATCGAGCCCTGCGTCGGGCTCTCTGCTCAGCGGGGAGCCTGCTTCCTCCTCTCTCTCTGCCTGCCTCTCTGCCTAGTTGTGATCTGTGTCTGTCAAATGGGTAGGTGGGATCTTTGAAAAAAAAAAAAAAAAGAAGAAGAACAGAATGCTTTCCTGAATTTCAGACTGGATCCTTTTTCCTTCCCCCTGCAGAGGCACAAGGGAATTTACTGTGAGAATCTGGTGTAGCTCCTGGAGGTAAAACTGACAGAAGTGTAAGGGACCCTCCCATGACTGGGTCCCCTTGCTATTGTTAAGTCTCTGACTTATCTCTGAGCCTCCAGCAAGTCATCAATTACCATCCTGTTTTTCCTATCCTGGTTTCTACTCATGGGTTTCTGCTTGGATAAGTTGGGATTTTGTGTATCTGCCTGTCTCTCCAGTTTGGGGGGTAACAGTTTGCCCTGTGTCTTCACTTCTCTTACAGATCTAAGAACAGTTAATGATTTTCCAGTTGATCAGTTTTTTACTTGTTGGGATGGTATAGCAACTTCCAGGCTCCTTACATGAGGAACCAGAAACTAGAAGTCCTGTTTCCTTTAAATTTAAATACCTACTTATAGTATTAGAGATGCATTATAGCCTATTATATTACAACCTATTATAATATCATATTATTATACTATAGCCTATTAATATTGGTGACATTCATAATGTACTTAATGGTACAAATTAAAGACTCTAAAAATTTAATAATAGCTTCACCCTATCAAGATGATAATTTATTAAAACTTTATAAATTGATTATGTATTATACTTCAACAGAATAGACCATTCTCTTCCATTCTAATATTTTTAGCTATTATAATCAAATAACCACAGGCATTTAGCCTTATCCACAAAAAGCTTTCTTCTCTTTGCTTACATTAATCTAAGGTTCAGCTATGGAAATAAAAAAGTAAGTGTCCTGGAAGAAATACCAGATAAACCTCAACGAAAGACTGTAGCAGGTAGACTTGACCTATGTTAATCCAAGGAATAAACTCTTTGTTCAGACTTCCTACATCATCACCGTGGAAGGGCCCTTAAACTGATTCAGAAAACTGAGTCAGGACCTCAAGATTGTTTTGGTCTAGAAGAACAGACTCTGTGGGAATAGACTTCTTCCCTCAAGTCCAACCAAACAAGAATCAATTACCTGTGACTCAACAGACTAAATTAACTGATTTAACTAGAGTCATATTGTATTTTTCATGCAAATTTTAAGATTCTAATTTTTCCTCTTAATCTTGGTCTAACCTTCAATGTAACACTTTATTTATACAAATTTCAAGGACACACTCAGAGTGTCAGTGGTATCTTCTTCCAATGAAACCCTCAGAATTCAAAAGAAAAATTAAAAAATAGCAATAGTGATTATAATAAATCATCAGGAAATTACAAAATAATTCTGAAGAAAATAATGATCTACCTTTTCATCAAAACAATAACAGTGGTTGGACTGTGTGAGCAGTAATCTTACTAGATTACTTTGTTTTGTGACCGTGTAATTATCTACATGTGTTCAATAAAAATGTATTCTTTTTCCTTTCAGAATAAAATTGAATAAATTGAATTTGTCACGTTGACCAAGCCAAAAGCCTTGCTTAACTGGGGCAGATAAGCCTACTATTCAGAAGGAAAAACCTTACTTCACATGTGCAAATGATGCCTTCAAAGTTCTCCCAGGAGCAATTGCCTGATAACCCACTTCAAGGCTTCGGAGATCCCAGATTTAGAAGTGGTAAAGAATGTCTTCTCTGGCAGGCCAGGATCACCAGTTTAAAAAAATACAATCTCAAAGAAAGATGCGATTCTTCCAGTTACAGGTTCTGCACGAGAAACCTGGTAGAGAATAATAGGGTGGTTCTTCCTTTTTAACCTCTGTAGGACTGATAAGAGCAAAGAAATTCGGGACACCTGGGTGGCTCAGGCAGTAAGCATCTGCCTTCAGCTCAGGTCATGTTCCCAGGGTCCTGGGATGGAGTCCTGCCTGCATCAACCTCCTTGTTCAGCAGGAAGTGAAGCCTGCTTCTCCCTCTACTACTCCCCATTCCCATCACCCCCACACACCACCCCCTCGTGTTCCCTCTCCCTCTGTGTCGCTCTTGTCAAATAAATAAAATCTTTAAGACTTTTTTTTTAAAGATTTTATTTATTTATTTGACAGGAGCGACACAGAGAGAGAGGGTACACAAGCAGGGGAGCAGCAGAGGGAGAGGGAGAAGCAGGCCTCCTGCCGAGCAGGGAGACTGATGCTGTGGGGCTCGATCCCAGGACCCTGGGATCATGACCTGAGCCAAAGGTGGACCCTTAATGACTGAGCCACCCAGATGCCCTTCAGTGACCTAAAAGTAAACGACAACCTCAAGTTTTCTAAATATCTCCAAAGAAACACCACATTTTAAAGCTAAATGCTAAAGGATATTTTAGTCATACTAAAAAGAAGTCAGATCTTTGTAATAAACTGGTCACAGGAAACAAAATGTTACATTAGTGATATCAGAAAAAAAAAATATTGAGCAAACTATGTTGTCAAGTTGACACCGTAGTGGCGAGCAAAATTTAACTGCGAGAAGTCACTATAGAAAGAAAACGTAACTCTCTCCACAGCTTCTGATCACAGTAAACACTTCATATATTCCAGTCAAAAAGAACACTTTATATTCCAGGAGGAGGCAAAAAATGAGAATTTTAACTGGTTTGATCCCTCAAATAATAAAAATTTGAACATTTCAGATAAACCTGGGTGCCCCGACAAAAACAATTTTGGCCTCATCTTTTCTATGCACATGTTGAAGCTATATCTTGACCTTTCTGAATAGAATAATCATGTCACAAAGTTGCTCCTTTTTACTTCGGACAGATGGATATGTACTCAGAAAACTTCTTAATCTTGCAAAGTATTTTTTTTGATCCTTGCCATTGTGTTATTTGGAGAACTAGCTTTTCATTGTAGGCCAACCCTTTGTCTCTTAGAAGTTTATAACTCTGAGTGTTCCTTTGACAAACCGTGTGTTGGTAGAACTCTAGGCAAACAAATATACATGCATGTTTCGTGCCACAAAACAAGCCATTATTTCTGGAGAATAATCTCATAATATACAATAAACTGTAATAGCATTAAAAAAAATTAAACACAGTATGAAATTAGGTACCAAAAAGTCATTTCAAAAAAACAAACGCAGAAAGACACCAAGAAGGGATAAATCAGTCAGGCTGGGATGGTGGAACAATTCTTCATCTTGTCCCTAGGGAGACACGAGGTATGAGGAGAAGAGGCCTCAAAATGGAAGGAAGAACAAGAATGAAGGCACAGAATGACAAAGCACTGACTTCTCTCTCTGTGAACCTGTTAGGATTCTCCTTGACTCTTCAAGCCCCAATCTTTCTATGAAACTTAAGAACTTCACATGAGAAAAGACAATTCTTACGATGAGAAAAATTCTAGAGGTCAAAAAAAAAAAAAAAAAGTCATACTACCTCTTGGAATTTGGGAGTTCCTGGATTTTTGAGGAACTTGAAAAGATCTTCATTTATTATTAGACAAGGTAAAATTAAATTAATTTCTGTCTCTCCAGAGGTTGCTAAAAAACTTCTCATTATTTTTCTAAATGAGTCTACACATTCTCCAATGAAAGAACAGTAATCAGCAGCCCTTTTTACTCTTCTAAGACCAAAAAGGCTCCGGGCATCCTCACTGAAGGTTCACCTCTGATCTTCATCCTGCCCTCAACATTTCTTGGTGAGATTTTTGCTTTGGCTGCTTTGCTGTCGGTGGATTGGGAGCGGAAGTGGAGTTCATGTTGTTTCCCTATATGCTTAATTTTTAATGACAGGTCTCTGAATTACCAGATTGTGTCAATTACCCCTCCAAGAAATCTAATTTTGTTAATGAAATTAGTTGCTTGGAAGAGAAACATAAGCATTAATTTCAGTGCAGCAGTTTCTCTCCGAGCTGTAGCAGGTGCTATTTGACTGAATTGCCAGCACTTGGTAAAAGGGTTTATCCGGCCTCACACTCAAATCACATCAATGCTACCCCAACAGCTCTGCCCCCAAGGATCAGGCACGTCATGGTGGATCTGGAAAGCCAACTTTCCAAACCCCAATAAGACACGTAGTCATTTCCCTGAGAAGAATAAGGATGACATCTTTTTTTTTTTTTTAACTTATCTCAAGGCTAAAACTTTTCATAAATACAAAAGACAGGGAAAAGTGAAAGAAATTATATCTATGGCAGTTTAGAACTAAAGCATATTTTTTTTTCCTAGGGATACGTCTCTATAGAAGCCTAAAATGTAATTTTTATTTCAATTATCAAGGTGATTGTCTATTTATTGTTTTACTTTACTTTGCTAAGGGAAAGCTCTTGGTATAATCTGTGTTCTGACTTGTGATATCTCTAAAGCATCATGGCAGGGAGAGCATATAATGATCATTCCTCTTTCAGCAAAATCACATTTTTTTCATCCATTTTTATACCCAATAAATTTGAATGTTATTTCCCTGGCACAAAAATACAAAAGAGTCCAGAATTCCACCGAAATGCAACATACTTATTTTTTACCCCCATGTAGAAGGGCACTTAACTCTTAAAATAGCGAATCTTAATTTCAGTTAAGAGTTTCGGGGTATCTGGGTGGCTCAGTGGGTTAAGCCTCTGCCTTCAGCTCAGGTCATGATCTCAGGGTCCTGGGATCGAGCCCCGCATGGGGCTCTCTGCTCAGCGGGGAGCCTGCTTCCTCCTGTCTCTCTACCTGCCTCTCTGCCTACTTGTGATCTCTCTCTCTCTCTCTCTCAAATAAATAAATAAAATCTTAAAAAAAAAAAGAGTTTCAACTATCTTTTCCCCATAGCCTGCTAAAAAGACCATCTATAGCACAACAAGTATTTACTGAGCACTTATTATGTGCCAGGCATTGCTCTGGTTTCCAAGCATACAGCAATGAGTAAAAACCAAGCCCCCCATCTTGTGGAGCTGCTGTTCTGGTTAAAAGTTTACCCGATAAATTTCTGCCCTGTAGGATCTGTGGCGCACCCCGTAAAGAGTGGGGTAAAGATTCCCTGGGATCTTTTTTTTCTGAGCCCAAAAGAATGGGCACAAGGAAGGAGGAGGGCATTACAAGTAACAGGAAAATATAGAGATGGTCAGAAAAGGCTCTGCTGAGAAGGAGATACCTGAGTAGGTTTGGCAGAATTAATATGAATCCAAAAGAAATGTAAAAGCCGAGGGAGGAGTAGTCGCTAAAGGTGGGGAAGCGTGAAGCGCCCTACTTCAGGCCACAGGTGTTAGGTCACTATTTGACTGCTAAGTGGGGAGGAGGCAGGAGCTAAAGCTGAAAATATGGACAGAACCTGATTCTAGTGGGCCTGTGGGTCAACCCCCAGGGGTTGGGGGATCTTTTTCCCCCAGCTCTCTACTCATAAAAGTATACTAATTAACGGAATAGCTTAAAAAAGAGAAAGGAATTGAATCATTATTCAATCATTTGATTGGATAATTGATTTCTGGAAATTTTCTATAATATCTATACTTTTCCTTTCATTACATTTTTTAAAGATTTTATTTATTTATTTATTTATTTATCTGAGAGTGAGAAAGAGCAGGGAAGGGACAGAAGAAAGGGAAGAGGGAAAGAGAGAGGGAGAAGCAGACATCCCGCTGAACAGGAAGCCCGACACAGGGCTCTATCCCAGGACCCTGGGATCATAACCCGAGTCAAAGACAGACACTTAACCAACTGAGCCACCCAGGTGCCCCTCCTTTCATTACGTCTTTAAAGACATTCAGAGTTTAATAGTTTTCATATTCTAACTTCAAAAATAATAACTAATATGTGTAAACCTTTATGGATTTCTAAAATACTGTCTGATATATCCCCTTATTTGATCATCTAGCTAACACTCCAGGGTAGAAAATGTCTGATTAACTTCATTTTACATTTGAGAAAAATAGGTCAAGAAGTTGTTTTCCCTGGGGTCAGACTTAAACAGTGCCCTCCTCCCTCCCCACCCCTGGGATGGGTCTACCATACGACCAGACTAGATTTACCCTGTGTAACATCTAGTTGTTGCAGTCCAATAAAAATAATTCCTTTCTAAAGTGATGATGTGAACAACACAACCCTGAGCTTCTCTGGGTTTGTGTCCCAGGTGTGGGACCACCACACACGGTGCAGTACCTGCGGATCTCATCGGCTCTCACTGAGGTTGGTACCACTCCAAAGAGATTGCCCAGCTCCTTGGCACCACTAATGGTCCTCAAAGCCTTTGCGCTTACTTCCTGCACCGCTTTTCTGACTCCAAACTTGGCTCCAGTCCTGGAAGACAGTTCATCTTTCTGTCAGAGCTGGCTTGGGCAGCGCTGTGTTCGTTTCCTGCCTTGTCTCCAGGATCTGCTGTGGGGCTGAGCCCCACGTTGAACGCACATCTCCTTTCATTTGCCGGAGCTGCTGGGTGGGACCCAAACTCTGCCCTCAAGAACTTACATTTTCCAGAGAAATAAAATAATTACCCACATGAAACGAGACCGAATTCAAAATACCCGATGTGTAAAGGTTTCCATTAAATATGCTCTCCCTTTATCATAATTACAGCCAATTTTTGAAGAAAACAGTTTGGAGAGTTTTATAAAATTCTCGTTTGGGGATTACAAACGTGCCGGTCCATCCGCGTACCTGAAGATTCTCTACTTCCTCTATGACTTTGTATGGCGAATGATAACAATATAGTGGAAACATTTTTGCAACTAGGTTATTATAATATTGTTGAATTTCAAAGTAGCACTGGAAATTCGAATTAAAATACCACGTACTTATTTCTAACTCTTTGAAATTATAAAATATAAATTCTTATCCAAGTGATTCTTAGGGAAATTATAAATCTGTCACTACTGTGTGGGTATTTCCCACAGTGAGTTTGTCACTGCAGATACTCAGTAAAATCCACAAAGTGAATTTGGATGGGGAGCAGTGTAGGAACCATTTTCTCAGTACCGGGCCCTTCGCAAGTAGGTGGTAGGCACTTCTGCCCTGGGTCGTCACCTGTCCATGGCAGAATCCTAAGTCCTCCCTTGTTCCTGGTACACTTCAGAACTGGCTCTCTCCCTTTTCACCTCACTCGTACAGCTCCTCCCAAGTCAATCTGTCTCTCATGCTTCTTTCTGAGCCTGGGGAAACCTGCTTGAGTTCCCCAGAGCCACCTTCCTTTCCTACACAGAGGAGTAACTCTATTTTCTCATACCAGTGGAGTGCAAAAAACTCTAAATCAGTTGTAGATCTGTCTGTCTAGATGCACGATATAGATGTACTAAGCCAGAACTTCCTCTCTGGGGGAGCCCATGAGAAGTATCTTCTGCTTTTCAATTTTCAGATCTCTGTGGGGAGGTCATTCCTTTCATGTACATCAGGTCCTGGTTTCTTAGGGACCACAGCATCTACTCACACCTGGTTTCCTTCTTGTCTCTCCTCCACATCTCTACCAGTGTCAAAGAAAACAGGCATCTAGTCTAGAGGTAGACACGGGTGGCAGACAAGTTGAGGCAGAACTTTCTTGTTTTTTATATCCCATTCATCATTTTGCATTTTCCAAATTTTATATTCACTTTCTGAGGTCTGCATTTTTGCAACGTCAAAAACGAAGCAATAACCCCTTGTTTTCTTTGCTTTCTCCTGTGCTTTTCAATGTTTCCTGAGCCTATGATGAAATGTGCCCAGCTGACTAAGTAGGGCTATTCTTAGGTAAAAGAAGTATAAGAAAAGAAGCAAATATCCTAACATCCTAGTCACTGGTGAAATCATATACATTTGGTCCCTGACTTATGATTTTTTGACACTATGATGATGCAAAAGTGATATTCATTTGATAGAAACTATACTCCAGATTTTGAATTTGAATCTTTCCCCCAGGCTAGCAATGTGGGACACTAATCTCTCTTCAGATGCTGGGCAGGGGCAGCGAGCTATACCTGCCAGTCAGCCACACAATCATGGGAGTCAACAAGGGAGCCCCTTAAAATCATTCTGTGCTCACATAACCATTCTGTTTTTCACCTTCAGTATAACATTCAGTAAATTCTGTTAGTATTCAATACTTATTATAAAATAGACTGTGTTAGATGACTTTGCCCACCTGTAGGGTAATGTAAGTAAGTGTTCTGAGCACATTTAAGGTAGGCTAGGCTAAGCTATGATGTTCTTTAGATGAGGGGTATAAAATGCATTTCTGACAAGATATTTTCAACTATGATGTGTTTATTGCAACATAATCCCATGGTAAGTTAAGAAAGATCTATACTGTCGTCCGCCCTTATTCTTGGTTTCACTTTCTTTTTTTTTTATTTTTTTAAAGATTTTATTTATTTATTTGACAGAGAGAAATCACAAGCAGGCAGAGAGGCAAGCAGAGAGAGAGGAAGGGAAGCAGGCTCCCCGCTGAGCAGAGAACCCGATGTGGGGCTCGATCCCAGGACCCTGAGATCATGACCTGAGCCGAAGGCAGAGGCTTAACCCACTGAGCCACCCAGGCGCCCCTTGGTTTCACTTTCCATGGTTTAAGTTACCTGAGGTCAGCCGTGGTCTGGGAGCAGATGATTCTCCTGCTAGAGTGTCAGAAGGCCAATAGTAGCCTAATGATCTTTCACAGTGCCCGTATCCCCCACCTTGCCCCATGTCACCACGAAAGTATTTTACCATCTCACATTCTCACAGCTGGAAGGGTGGATCCGATACAAGGTATTTTGACAGAGAGACCACATTCCCATAATTTTATCATAGGATATTATCATTGTTTTATTTATTTATTTGTTGTTATTAATTTTGTATGTACCTAATTTATAAATTAAACTTTATCATAAATATGTATGTAGAGGAAAAAAAACATAGTATGTATAGGGTTTTGTACTCTACACGGTTTCAGGTACCCACTGGGGTTCTTGGAATGTATCCCCCATAGATATGGGGGGAATAATGTATGTAACTATTTACCAACCTTAGATTTTAATGGACCCAACAGTCACTTTAGGACTATGTATAAGGTGTTTAACTTTTACATTTATATGCCATTCTTACGGGTTTCAAATTCTTTTTGAGGATGTAGAGCAAACCATTCTTTACCAAAGGAAAGACTTCATACCCAATAACTGTACAATTTGTCCTAATAAGTGGTGAATGGGCAGGATATGCATTAACTGTCAGAAAACTTTTCTATTTTCTTAGGGCTGAGAAGTCATCCTGGTGCCTGTGCTCGGGGCTCTGATGGCCCCTCTACTTGCACTTCCCAGTTTCCCTCTCCTTCATGTTCTTCCCCACCTTCATGTTCTCGGGCTCCCTTTGTTCTGGATTTGAAAAGTGCCCCTCCTCTTTGCCGCAGTGTATGTCTCTCCACGCTGGTCCCAGCCATGACCTCGGGTCTCCTCCGGAGCTCACATCGCAGCCTCGCTGACAGTCGGGCGTCTGGGGTCACACATGGTCTCCTAGCACAGCTCTGCCCCCTTTTCTTGCCCGATTCTGCATCCGTTGTTTAATGTCCCACAACCTCAGCTTCTGCCTTTGAAAATGGAATTGTAGCAGCAGCTGTCACCTAGTAAGTTCTAGAAAAGCTGGGTGCCTGGGTGGCTCAGTGGGTTAAGCCGCTGCTTTCGGCTCAGGTCATGATCTCAGGGTCCTGGGATCAAGTCCCGTATCGGGCTCTCTGCTTAGCAGGGAGCCTGCTTCCCTCTCTCTCTCTCTCTGCCTGCCTCTCTGTCTACTTGTGATCTCTCTCTGTCAAATAAATAATCTTTAAAAAAAAAAAAAAAGTTCTAGAAAAGCAGGATATTATCGCCTCTCTCACTTTCTTGCCTCCTTACTCTTTTATCTTGATTCTGTTTCTTCTCCAACAAATCGCCTCCATTTTTTTCTGAATTGAAACAAAACGCCCCAACCTCATAGCATCCTCTCCTTAACATGTCTCCCTTTGCCACCAAATTTTTCAAACAGTAGTATTCTTGCAGTCTTTTCCTGATCACTACAAATATTTGTCCAGTTTAGCAACTGATGTTTTTGAATTTGCTTTCTCAAAGGTAACAATGACCTTCTAATCACTGGGTCCTGTATCTTTTCTCTATTTTTAACTCCTTGAAACATCTGTGCAATTCATCTCTGTTGAATACCCCTTTGTTTGAAATAATTTATCTCTCAGCTTCTATTATTGTGCTGTATCTGTATATTTTTGGTCATTCTTTCTCTTCCTGTTACAAATGTAGTTGTTTCTTCATTTCTTTCCTTTGCCCTTTCTAGATGTGCACAGTATTTCTGAAATGTCACCAAATCTGGCACACCTATCTGAGTGACCCAATGTCTCTGTACTAAATTTAAAATCTCATTAATTATCTGTTTGCACATTCTGTGATCCCTGGAACTCAAAATACCGCCATGAACCAAAGTCATCTCATTCCCCCCAAACCAGGTCTTCTTAACATGGGACTAAAGATACTGGCATTCCCAGGGCATCTGGGTGGCTCAGTTGGTTGGGCATCCAACTCTTGATTTCGGCTCAGGTCATGATCTCAGGGTCGTGAGATCGAGCCCTGTGTCAGGCTTTGTGCTAAGCAGGGAGCCTGCTTGAGCCTCTCTCTCTCCCTTTCTCTCTGCCCCTACCTGCTGTGTGCATTCTCCTCTCTCTCTCTCTCCCATAAGTAAATCCTTTTAAAAAAACTATTGGCACTCTCCTTGGCAACCAGATTCACAATCTTCGAGTTACTTCCTCCTCTACCATCTCCTACCACCAATCCATCAGCAAGCCTATAAATTCCAGCTCTATAATATTTTCACATTCATCACTGTCTTCCAGTTTAATTGTCACCTCTATGGTTCGGGGTTTATTACTTCTTATCTGAACTAGTATAATAACCTTCTAATTTGTTCTAACTCATCTTAAGTCGCTCCCTCCAGCTTTCCCCCCAACCTTCATTTCTGAACTAATCCATCATCAGTGCAGATAAAGCCTCAGTTTAATTTGATAAGTGTTTATGAATAAGAAACTTGCAGAAGGAAAAAAAAAGAGGAATTGGCATTGTGGTGCAGCAGCTGGTACCAATATTTGACCAGGTTTTCGTATTTCATATTCCAAACAAATCGTGGCAGACGTACATGACTGCCCATGCAATATCCATTTTATCCATTCCCCCCTCCCTCCTTTGAAAGGGAACCCTGATTTTATTCAGGTTTCTGTCTCCATCTCCCCCACAGGAGGATTCTAATTAGTCTGTCCTTGTTTCCTGACTGTTACTCCTGGTCTAAGTATAATTGCGTGTCCTAAAATGATTCATAAGGAAAGGACTTGTATTTCATGGGTTGGCTAAGAACGTCTCTTTCTCTCATTAGACAGGAACAGGGAGCATCTCACCCAGTCTGCCACACCCACAAATCTGGGACCATAGGAGGGACCAGACAGAGAACAAAATTAACAGAGAAGGGCTGAATCCAGAGAGCTGTAAAGACAGAGTCAGAGAGTGACACCCTGTACCTCCATGCCTCTGGACTACTGATTCCACAAGATAGCGTCGTTCCTTATTTGTTAAGCCATTTGGAATATTCTGCTACTTGCAGCCTGAATCTGCCTGATGAGCAGACTTCTGATGTGGAGTCAGGCCCAGAGAGATCCAAGTTTACGTGGCTGGTGGCAGCCCAGCCTAGATTTGCAACTGCATTTGCCTGACTATGAAGCCCTTGCCTTTTCCACTAATCCATATTATCTGATTAAAATTCTCATCAGCTTAAAACCTGTAGAAATATTTCAGACATCTATTGAGACATTACTGTGTATTATGCAGTTATAAGTACCTTAGAGGTATTAACTCATTGACTTCTTGAAATAACTGTATGAGACTCATACGTTATCTTCATTTTGCAAAGACTGAAAGGTGTTCAATAACTTTCTCAGGGTCACCCAGCAAGTAATGATCAGAGCATGGAATCCTTCCTCCTAACTTCAGAACTCCTGCTCTCATCACTAGTCCCACACAGTTCTTCACGGATACTGTGCACGTGCACAAAGCTTAAAAAATAGATCATGTTGTTGGTGCACCATATTCACGAGAAAAGTTGTGGGAACCTACTGCAAGAGAACACGGGCTCCCTCTACCAGTTTCTGCATATATGAGAGGGAGGCTGGCGGCAGGATGAATGGGGGCTATTTGAAGGGGAACATGCGATCTGAAATGCAATCATCCTTGGGCTGAAGAGGAGAAAGTCCCTACTCTCCCATCAGGGGAGAGGCTGGGTGGTGGTGCTGATAGTGGAAGTTCTCGAAGAAACCTTCACGTATGGCTTAGTTTGAATTTGCAGTGATACACAGAGATCCAGGCCAACTACTTGAGCAGTTCTCCACAGAACCAAAACTAATTCCAAACCCTCTAGCTTAGCATCAATCTCGCTTTCCACTCCTCTGCCCCATGCCGGGCCCAGCCTTCCCTTTCAGACATATAATTTCTTCTCGTAAAACTTAGATAATCAGAACTATTGTACATTAGTACTGATAATCCTTTCACAGGGAAATTTAACTTGCATAGAGATAATTTTAGGAATACAACGATCATCTATTTACTGGAAACAGAAATAACCTCGGCAGTTGGATGTCTTTGTAATAATGCAGAGGGATATATGATGAGGGCAAGGGTAGAATCCTAGAAAATGAGGTTAGCTCAGTGGGAAACTCTGTTTTATATTTCCAAAAAACTCTGCTCAAGTTCTACCCAACTAACAAATGAAGTAAGGTTCCTGTTCGTGCTATATCATGGAAATGTGCATTATCTGTCCTCGCTCTTAAAGAGAAGCCAGGGGCACAAATTAAGCAGGGCTGGTAGAGCTTCACGCATCTGTAATTTAATAAAGTAACCAGAGAATAACAGCTGCAGGGTTTGTACCTAACTCTTGATTTTTATTTTATTTTATTTTTACTGTGGACATAAAAAATCCCATCCCTCCAAAGCTTCTGTTAAATGATACCTTGAAAATAAATAAAATATCACTTATCATCTCCATTCAGTAATGATAGGTTATTAAGGTCCTGTTCATCATTGGAATAGTAGGCTTCATCAAAAAGTCATATTCCAGTTTTTTCTTAGGATTAGGAGTGTTCTGTTTGAACAAGATAAATATTAAGCATTCGTGTTTTTTCAACTGTCACTAAGATCTTGGGGAGACCATAAACAGAAGGAGGAATTAACAGCTATTATAACTAGGGCACCAGGTTGGCTCCGTCGTTTAAGTGTCTGCCTTCAGCTCAGGTCATGAGATCAGGGTCCTGGGATTGAGCCCTACATTGGGCTCCCTGCTCAGCAGGGTATCTGTTTCTCCCTCTTCCTCTGTCTCTCCCCCAACTCGTGCTCTGGCTTGTGCATGCACGCTCTCTCTCTCTCTCTCTCTGAAATGAATAAATTTTAAAAATCTTAAAAAAAAAAAACAGTGATTATAACTTTATGAACAGTTTAATAATCAGTAGTATAAGAAGTAGGGACAACTTTTTTAGGTCATTGTCAATGAGAATTCAAGGAAAAACAAGGGAGAATTCAAGGAAAAACAAAAACAAGATCTGATACAATGGAAGGTTTTGAATGTTTCACAGTTTTTCTGGCTCCCAAATGAAAGGTAATTCACATTACAGACAGCATAGAAGCACACTAAATTTTATTAATGGAAACTTATCATCTATCCAGTTGGAGGAATGTAAAGGGCAAATAGGTTAAAAATTTTCTCTTAACTATTAATTAATGTGACTCAGGTGATCTCCTTCCTATTAATTTCATTGTACTACAAGAAAATATAGAAGAACATCTGTATATGTTAATCATGGTGCTGCTTGCAAAATAATATAAGATAGAGCCCTGAATGTCTCCGTCTAAATCAACAACAATAACACCACCACCGTCCGAGCAACAACTATTCAATACTGCCTGTGCCCGCATATATGCGACGGCTAATTCTACCAATATGTATTGTCTCCAACCTGATTGGTGTTTACGCCAAAATAACCAAATCAGCAGCCATGGTCTCCATTAAAGTTGTAGCAACAAGAACACAGATTAAAGTATGAAAATAAAATTTGTGTTATATTGAATTTATTTGGCTTGGGAACATGTAAATACCAGATGTTTTAAGGGAAGGAACATTTATTAATTTACTTTCCTAACCTGAATATAACACATGGGAATTGGAATCTCAAACAGTCTTTAAAAAAAAATAAATAAAAGAAAGGTATATTAGAACGTTTTCCTAGAAAGTGACGGGATTACATTCTATCTGGCGTAAAAGAGGAAGGGAATTTATTGCTCAAGTAATTGAGAAAGGAAGTGTTGGACCCAGCTTTAGGGAGAGACAGGATTCAATGTCTTGTAACTCTTTTCCTTGTTTTTATGTTAAGCTCTTTTTCCCCCCCTTTCCTTCCTTTTATCCATTTTTTCCTTCTTTCTATGTGGTGGTCTCATTCTGTTTGTAATTTCTTTCCAGTTTTATTGAAGAATAATTAACAAGTATAAATGTGTATATTTAATAAGTACAAAATGATGATTTGAAATAGATAAAGAGGAATCATTACCAAGATAAAGATAATTAACACATCATCACCTCACATTGACCAACATCTCCCCATTTCTCCCTGCCCCCAGCCCCTGGCAACTACCATTCTAGTCTCTGTGTCTATGAAATTGGTCTTCTACATAGCTCTCTCCACATGTAATCACACATGAATGAACCATAGCAGAAAACCAAGAATAGAATGGTTGGTGTAAGAAAAAAGCAATTTCGGAAAGGGAGTTTGCAGGGGACAAGGGTTGAAAGGATGCTGTCACAAGAAGAGAAAAAGTTGGGCAGAAACTCCAAATAATAGGAATCTTCTACGTAGGTGATTCCCACTGTGGCCTCCAGACCAACAACATGGGCATTACCTGGGAAACTGTCCAAAATGCATCATTCTCTAGCATCCCTCCTGACCTACTGAATCAAAAACTCTGGAGGTAGGGCCCAGCTACCTGTTTCCCCAAGCCCCCTAAGTGATTCTTATGCATGCTAAAGTTTGAGAGCCGTTGTTCTACACAAGGATTCCAGAGTATCATCATGAACATATATCCTGCATATCCAACTATCCCACCTTAATTTGTATTTTAAATTCCAGGGATTTATGATAGAGCTCATCATAATCTGTCAATGTTGCTTCCCCTCTGATATTTCTGTTCTTTGTTAATGCTATCACAATCCATCTGGGAACTGGAGATCCATCCTGGAGTTCTTTTACCCGAGACCTATTTAACATAAATTATAAAGTCCTGCTTATTTGACCCCCTATATATTTATAATGGTTTCTTTACTGATCTCTCTTGCACCCACCTTTTCTGTAACCTCAAATTCATTTCTTCTCTATAAACAGAGTAAATACAATTAAAATGCAAATCTGATATGTCTCACCTCTGTGAAACCATTCTGAAGGCTTGCAGAATAAAGCCTACAGATTTGCATGCTCCTTAGCTAAGGCACCAACTCTCTGGGTGGGCCTCTGCTTTGCTCTGCCCTATACCCAGGCTGCAACTCCAGAGGATCCCATCAAAACAATGCCCACGCCGGGTGTCTATGGACATTTTTCTAGGGAGCGTGTCCTCAGCTTTCATCAGATTGTTGAAGGCTCAAAAAGTTTAAGGAATATTGACACGACAGACAGAGGAGAATAGTAATCTGCATTGTCAGGTACATGTCAATGACTGAGAGTCTTGTGAAGAAAGGTGAAGATTAATCTAATACATCAATCAATAGGAAGCCATTCCTATGCTCATTAGGGTGACAACATAGGTAAGCCGCAATATAGATTTGCTGTGACGAATTAACCATGATAAGAAGGATTTTTCATAAGAGTGAGAATACCATAGTTGTGATCATGGTAATGATTAGAAGCGTGCTAATTATTGCCTAAGAAGATTGATGGAGGAGTTGGAATACAAACAAAAGAAACAAACAATGCTTTGAAAGAAGAAAACATTTAATATGAAAATAGATTTGGTAAGGAGAGCAGGTAAAGTCTGCGATAGCCATTTTTAGGGACTACCCAGCACATTTCTCATTAAATCTCATATTTTTCTAACATCCCACAGTTGCTCCCTCTTCCATTCTTCATGGTGAACATGTGGCCCATGCATGACCAATTATTGTGACAAATTTTTCTATCATAGTCATTGACCCTGGTAAGCATTTAACAAAAAAGCAAGGCAAAACAGATGCCTTCTTAAATTGTTAAGTGGATATTGGAAAGTAGTTCTTATTCAGTTGGATATGCTAAGACAGGGCCATATAAACCTAAGTCTGTCCATGGCAGTAGAAAGAACTTGTGAGAAGGGGAAATAGAGCCAATAGACAAGGAAAAGCTGAAACAAGAAAAACAGAGAGATAGGAAGGAGAAGAAGCCCTGATAACATTGCATGAACCCTTGAACTCTTATTTATCTGTACTTGAAGTCAGGTTCACTTTGGACTTCCTAGCTATACAGACTGATACATTATCTTCTATTGCTTGAACTACTTTAAGGAGGATTTCTATCATTTGCAACAGAAACAGACCTGCCTACTATATAGAACTAGGACTCCACGCTTTGCTGCCATTCCATTTGTCAGACTGAACCCAAGTCTGACCCCAAACCAACGCCCCATCTCAGAGAAAACTCTCACACTTCACTAGTGATGAAAAGCACCATGATGATGTGCTTTCCTGTTGACATTCTGAGACCATCATTTGCTACATGTATGTTTTTCTTGCTTCAGTTCTTATCATATACAATGTTGAAGTGCCATCTGATCTGTACTCAAAGCACCATGGGAGTATGGAGTGATAGAGGCCGAATGGAATCAGCAAAACTGCTAGCCACCAGCCCTGTATGTTTGGACAGGTTACTCAACCTGCTAAGCCTAGTTATACCATCTACCCCAAAAGATTTTATGAGTAAATGAGGTAAATAATACAGATCATTACTGTACCTGTCACATATCTGCATGAATAGATATTCTTTGTCACGTGTATGCATGCAAATAGAAGACAGACCAGCTGTCTTTCCTCTCTAAATCTTCCTTCTGACCATCTCTTTGTGACTTGGAAGAATGACCACTATAGACTGCATTAGTCAGGCTTCCTTGTCCTCCCTTCCGGCTTCTGCTGGGGTCAGACAATGGTAGACACCTGCAAGATAATGGAGGATGGGAAGAAAGCAAGTTCAGAGTAATAACCTAGTCAAACCCTCTCAGACTCATGGCTGTAACACTCATTGGTTTCTGGTAACAATTTTCCAATACCGCAAGTCCTTATGGACCTCAACATATTTGGTTGGTTCCCTATTCCTTCCCATCTCTTTATAAATAGCCCCTCCTTCAGTCTCTCCACTTAAATATTTTGTGTGTACCTCTTTGTTCTCAGTATCCAAATACAGCTAACGGGTAAAACATAAGGGGTAAAATTACATGGTCTATTTAGGAAGTGATAAATAGGTCGATTTTTTTTCTCATTTTCAAAATAAGAAAAATAAATAAAATTAAAGGAAAAAAGACCCTTCCTAATATCTTGGAACTATCACCCTTTTTCTCCTTTTCCCAACATAGGCAAGCCTTGTAAAAACTGAGTCCCCTGTTCTGTCTTTCCTTTTCTTTTCTTTTTTTTTTTAAGATTTTATTTATTTATTTGATAGACAGATTACAAGTAGGCAGAGAGGCAGACAGAGAGAGAGGAGGAAGCAGGCTCGCTTCTGAGCAGAGAGCCCAATGCAGGTCTCGATCCCAGGACCTTGAGACCATGACCTGAGCCGAAGGCAGAGGCTTCAACCCACTGAGCCACTCAGGCACCCCAGTCTTTCCTTTTCAAACACATTCACCCACCACATCATTCCATGAAAGTCTGTAGCAAAAGCTTCTGAACTCTAGATATCCTTTGTTGGATTAAGAAAGTTCCCTTAGATTTCTAATTTGCTGAAAGTTTTTCTTGTAAATGGGTTGGAATTTTATCAAATATTTCTTTGCATCTATTAAGACTATCATGTGGTTTTTACTTTTATTCTATTAATGTGATGAATTACACTACTCAATTTTTAAACTTCAAACCATCGTTGCATTCTTGGAATAAATCTCGCCGGGCAATTTTTCTTTCCATAATAAACTAAGTTCTAGTTACGTGTAACTCAATGCAGAATTTTTTAGTCCATGTTGGTAAGGAACATTGACAATTTTCTTTCTTACTGTACTTTTCAAGTTCTGGTATCAGGATTATACAAGGCTCAAAAACTTTGTTGAGAGGGGCTATTTATATCATTCTCTTTTTGCTGACTCCCTTAGTGTTTTTCTCATAGTTTTGTTTCTTCACAGCCATTTTTTTCCAACTTATAATTCTGTGTCTATGCTCTAGGTTTTAGAATTTCCCAAGGTTCTACTTATTGTCTTAGTGCATAGAAAAAAAAATGGCAGAGTAAATAAGGAGACTGGGTCCAGATTAAAAAGGGATTGGTATTAAGCCCTGGTTCCATTTCTTCCTAAAACGCTACTCCAGTTTCTATCAAAAGTTTTTATAGATCCCTCAATTGCTAGCAAAATTATAACTGCATTTGGTTCTCACTTTTCCCTCCTCCTAATATGTCATTCTTTTTTTTATCTCCGTTTATAAACTTCATTTCTTCCACTGTCATTTCAAAGATAGCTCCTTCTATGAAGACTTAATAACACTCTTGGTTTTAAAAGAATGCCATCCCCTCTTATTTGGGCTCTTAACATTATGGTGCTGAACTGATGGTTCTTTTACAAAACCCATTTACTTTTGCCTCCTATAATAGTTACATATGTACAAGTTTTATCGCCATCTCCAAACCCAATCAAACTAAACTACTTACGGGAAAAAGAATATCCCATCTGTGTATCTCTTGCTGAATCCAGTTCAGTGTCTAAAAATTTTAGACCATTAAAAATCTATTTATAGCTAATGTAA
Organism: Meles meles; assembly: GCF_922984935.1. Classification (NCBI taxonomy): domain Eukaryota; kingdom Metazoa; phylum Chordata; class Mammalia; order Carnivora; family Mustelidae; genus Meles; species Meles meles. The sequence goes on from NC_060070.1 coordinate 18,880,078, forward strand.
TATTGTGTGTCAACTGTGCTTTAATTTTAAAAAACACTATTTTTTAAATAAAGTAAATTTCAATTAAAATTGGAATGGACAGACCAGGATGTCTGGCCATCTTAATCTGTATCTTGTTGGATAGCATGCCAACTGAAATCTCCTTGTAGGCAAACTCCTTGTCAGTACCCTTATTCTTTTCCTATGGCATTTTGAGATCTGCTGTTAAAATGTGTTTTTCATAAGTAAATGGAATGTAGATAAAATTCTTACAAAAATAGAGCATTGGAACTGAATATCCAATTAGTAAGTTCTAATAAATCCACGAGCTTAAACAAAAGGTATCATAAAGTTCTACAGCAATGCACAAGAGAATTTTTATAGCATTTTATATTTTAAAAAAATACATCATGGCTATTTTTCCCAATTTATTCTTTGCAAATCTTTGTATCTACACTGGATCTTGATGAAAGGAAGGAAAAGAGGAAAATAAATAACTAGGTCCTACAATACTATTTCCAGCTTGTAGTGGGTAACCTGCAATAAAATACACATATCTATTTATGTTGACTTCCCAGTCAGGAAAAAAATGACAAACAAACAGCAATAACAAAAGAGCAGCAGACCTTCCATCCCCGAGAGTATTACAAAGGCTCTGCGCAGAAGTATAGAACTCAGCAGTCATTCCATCAAAGCATCACATGTAAAATCTGAGAAAGCAGGGTATTTCTAAATCAATAAAACATCAAATTGGTCCTACTTTGGCTGGAAAAAAAATTTCTAGTGGTTTAAATTAAAAATAGACTGAAATACAGAAATAAAAAAGATAGAAGATCAAAGTTTTATCCCATTTTGCTTTTTTTTTCAGGTTTTTTTTTTTTCAAGTAACATTTGAACACCAAAAAAGTTACCATGTAAGAATGCATATTGGAATTAGTAGGGTTTTGTTTTTTGTTTTTTGTTTTTTTTTAATAACAGGGCATAGTTACCTCTCAGCGGAAGCTGATGTTGACATCATAGCTACAGAAGAAAACTATCGGTAGGATTATTTGAAGTCCTCCATGCTTGCTGAACTTTCATCCACATAACTAACTTATTCAGTACTTTCCTAAGTACATGTTCCAGATCCCTTCTCTAACTCTTCTTCTGACTCACACTGTATATTGTCCCAGATGTCCTCTCCCCTCACTTCAGCTAGAAAACTGCCTTGGCACATACTAATCCAGCCAATGCCTTTATTTTTCAAACCGTGAAATAGGCTTTAACATGTAATTCAAACCCTGAGACTGCCTTCAGCTCAGGTCATGATCCCAGAGTCCTGGGATCGAGTCCCACATCAGGCTCCCAGCTCCATGGGGAGTCTGCTTCTCCCTCTGACCTCCCCTCTCATGCTCTCTCACCCTGTCTCTCTCTCAAATAAATAAATAAAATTTTTTTAAAAAAAGATTAAAAAAAGAAGAGAGAGAAACACCAAAAAGCAAGGAAGTTGAGATTTGGAGGATCAGTATAAAGAAATGGGGATAGAAATAATTAATGGATATCGAGGTCAGATATAGATGTAACACTTTTTTTCCAATGTAAGATGTGACAATTCTGCCACTTGCATTGTAGAATGTGTGAACAGTGTCTCCTGAAATTATGCACTGCACAATAGGTGTGACCATATGTGATGGCCCTGGCTATCAAGAAAATGCTTTAATTAAACAAAGGACCCACCATCAAAGCACCTTCCATAAAGCACTTTGTTCTGTATGTCAAGCCCAAATCCTGGCATGCTAGACAGACCCTTGTCTTAGGAGTATGAAGACCAGGATTTTCACCATCATACCACTGCTACTTTGAACTGCGTGAAGTTACCATGATTTTGCGTTAAAAAAAAATGTCAATTTCCAATTGTTCAACCTAATAGTTGCATAATCTTGGTAAAGGCATTTTACCTTTCTTTGGTAAAAGTTTTCTAGCTATACAATGAAAACTTTAAACTGGATCCAGTGAGTGTCAAACGGTATTTTGCCTTGTCCTCTTTCACATCAATACACACCGTTCTCAGCAACATCTCTCCTATACGTAGTAATTCTTAAGGGGTACAGGAGTAGAAGGACCTCATTTTTTCTCTTCTGAAAGAGAGTTATTCTCTTTCAGTTATTCTGAAATGCTCCTTTTCAGGAGCAGTTATTCTGAGATGCTCCTTTATTGAGCCATTCCTTTCTCCTGTCCCGCTGAAAACACTGGAAGGAGATGCTGGAATTGTCTGGGTGAACAGAATAGATTTTTGAGCGTCAGGCACTGCAAGTTATAGACTAGCTGGTGTTCACTGTCTAGAAGTCTAAACCCCACAGTTACAATTTTAATCTACCCACACGTTGGTTGAATGTTCTGAGATTCTTCTTCTGCAGCAAATGTAGGTCACAAGCCGTTAGCAATGGGCTGAAAGTGTAATTATGTTGATGGTCCATTACATAGGAAAAACTGTGACCAGGAATGAAGGGCAAGGCTTAGTCCTAGGGCAACGCGCCAAAGTGGAGAATCCTCCACTGTCCTCTTGCAGTCGCAAAAGGAATAGGACCTCCCACACTTAAGAAAAAGCAGAATAAAGCTACTTAGGTCATAGCACTTTTGATAGCATTTTTAAATTCCTGTTTAATATCCTGTCTTCACAGGCAGTTAAAGATTCTTGAAATTATCCATCTTTGCATCCCATTCATCTTTATATCCCAAGTATGGATCAGAATGCCTTCTTTTTCCTTTTGTTTTTTTAAACTTCATTATTATGAAATAACTTGAAAATCTGGACAGAAAATTTGCAAAAATAGTCTTCATTTATAAACTGGTTTCATGTGTGGTTAACATTTTGTCGTATTTACTCTGCCCATCTCAACCATACTAACGTAGGTCACAGCTATCATGCCCTTTACCCCTGAATACTTCACATACATTTCTAAAAATAAAGAAATTATATAATCACATTATGATGATCAAAATCCTATTATAATCCATTTCTGTAGTCTATAATTACAACTTCCCAATAATCTCAATGTTGTTGATAGCAACATTTCCAGTCAATGATATAGATATTACAGCTAATTATTAATGGATTAATAATTTCCAAATGAAAGCCTAGAATATTCTATCCTCCCAACTCTTTTTTTCTTAGTACTGAATTTATTAACACCTGGAATTTCGTGGACAATAGCGCAAAGAGAATGAGATTTGAAATCAAAAGACTTAAGTTCCCTGGGTGTGTAAACTAGAGAAATTTTCTTAGCTACAAATTTCTTATTGGTAAAATGTTTATCACCCCCATGTTGTGAGGTACATTGTAAAAGGGTTTATAAACAGAAACTATCCAGGTATTAGTGATTTTTTTTTTTTACCTCTAACTAGGTTTCTCCTGATCATAAAGTAGACACTGCAAAATATTCAAAGATAAAATACTAACATGCAACAGCATAACAAAATACAAAATGATATAGAGAGGTTGAGAACATATGCAAAAGGAAAAAAAATAGATTATTCCAGCAAATTTGATCACGTGAGTCTAAGGGTTTCTCAGCCTTAACACTATTGACAGTTTTAGGCATAAGAATTCATTGTCATGGGGTCTGGGGGCTGTCCTGTGCATTGTATGATGCCAAGCAGAATTCCTTTGTAAGTTACCCAACAAATTCCTACTGGCCTCAAAGTTAGTCATTCCCAATGCAGTGTGAATATATGCACATACACATCTACTTTCCAAACATCCGTTTATAGTATAACTATATTTTTACATGTCTATTTTGCACACTGGTCTGTGAGTTCCTCATGGGTAGAAATCATGTTATTTCCAACTCTCCCAGTTCTGCAATATATTTCCTGATAAATGTTCAGGGAAGGAAGGGAGGGTGGAAGGAAAGAAGGACCCCAAGGATATAATTCAGTACATAAGAGCTAGTGGAGTAATTTGCAGAACTAAAAGACAATGACTTGGATCCAAGAGTGCTTCATGAGACTCTATCTTGAAAACTCACTTAAGGGGTGCCTGGGTGGCTCAGTCAATTAAGTGTCTGCATATGGCTCAGGTCATGATCTCAGTGTTCTGGGATATGAGCCCCACGTCGGGCTCTCTGATTGCTGGGAGTCTGCTTCTCCCTCTCACTCACCCTCTGAGCCCTCTCCTCTCCCTCTCTCTTTCCTTCAAATAAAGAAATAAATAATCTTAAAAAAAAAAAAAAGAAAGTCACTTGATAATTAACCACCATTTTGACTGGAGTATAGAATTAATTAAAACTCATTAAGCACCAGATACCATATGCACAAATTTCCTAATTTCAGCTTTACATCAAGAAAGATACATGTGAGGGACCCATGGATTATCTTCATATGACATTCCATATGAAGTTCCAAAACGATAAAGTTAATGTTATGGTATTGTTGATTCTCCCTTTTCTTCTTCCAGGTAGTATGAGACACAAATGCACATATAATTGAATGAAAAATTTTCTCTTACATTTTTTTTCTCTTACTTTTTTTAAGAAAAGATGTGATGTTGTTGTTTTGTTGTTACTGCTTTCAGTAAACATACTAGAGAGAATGTCAAGATAATATTTTTCTTTAAAAATCCATATCTAGCAATCATAAAATTATGTTACTAAGTTCTTATGGATAATATGAAATTGAGTTATGTCTTATTTTTATACATAAAATGCCAAGGAAAACTTAGGAAATTTGATATATTAATTTATTTTATACCTTTCATAATAAGATAACTTTCCACTTATTCCCTTTGGTCTCAATATCTACTTATCTAATACCTGTGTTTCAACAAGAAATAAGAAAAAAAAACTATTTAGGTTAAACTACAATTAGTCATAAAACACAGCTTTACTTTTACTATATTGAATATTGGTGTTTTGACAAGAAGAATAAAATTGTGAAAGGTAAGTGAACTAATTTTGGGGGGGGGTCATATGTGTGGGGTTTTTTAAAATTTTTTATTTATTTCTTATTTTTTTATAAACATAATAATGTATTTTTATCCCCAGGGGTACAGGTCTGTGAATCGCCAGGCTTACACACTTCACAGCACTCACCATAGCACATACCCTCCCCAATGTCCATAACCCCCCTCCCCCCTCCCACCCCCCCTTCCCCCCCAGCAACCCTCAGTTTGTTCTGTGAGATTAAGAGTCACTTATGGTTTGTCTCCCTCCCAATCCCATCTTGTTTCATTTATTCTTCTCCTATCCCCCGGTAAGTGGACTAATTTAACCAGAGATTTTTATATACAGTGTTGTAAGGAATAGAACCAATACCTAAAGAATGAGTAAGTGTGTAAATAAATAAATAAATAAAAGAATTCACAGTCTCCAGGCACCCTGCACACTGCATGCCTATAAAGTAATCTAAAATTCTGAAAACAGAAATCTCTTCCAGGCTGCCTGGGTGGCTCAGTTGTTAAGCATCGGCCTTAGGCTTGGGTCATGATCCCCGGATCCTGGGATTGAGCCCCGCGTAGGGTACTTGCTCAGCAGGGAATCTGTTTCTCCCTCTCCCTCTGCTGGCTGCTTTGCCTGCTTGTGCTCTCTCTCTCTCTTTCTCTCTCTGTGTCAAATAAATAAATAAAATCTCTTTAAAAAGAAAGAAAGAGAGAGCAAGAAAGAAAGCTTTTCTTCTGCTCTCAATTATATGCACATAGTACCACAGTAGGAGCTGAAAAATAAATTGTTACTGAATGCCGGACAGTGGAGGCTTCATACTGTTTTATTTTGCCTCCTATTCATACATTCATCTGACACAAAATTGTTCATGGAGCACTGGTTATGTGTCAAACACTTTGAGATGCTGGGGTACACTAATGAATTAAAAGACAAAGATTTCTGGGGCACCTGGGTGGTATAGTAGGTTAAGCTTCTGACTCGGTTTCAGCTCGGGTCCTGATCTCACAGTCTTGACATGGAGTCCCATGGAGTTTGGAGCTCAGTGTAGAGTCTGGTTAAGACCCTCTCTTGCTCTCCCTTTGCCCCTTCTCCCACGCTGCACACTCTCCCTCTCAAATAAATAAATAAATCTTAAAAAAAAAAAAAAAAAACCCCACAAGATTCCAACCATTGTGGAGTTTACATTATAAGCAGGCAAATAGAGAGTAACAGTAATTGTAATTAAAAAGTAAATGACATATTATATTAGAAGGTGATAAATCCTATCAATTAAAGAAAAAAGTAGAGAAAAATAAAAGGATCAAGCATGGAGAAGAACAAGTTGAAGCCTTAAACAGTATGATTAGGATAGTCCTCCGAAAAGATATGAAGACATATTTAAAATATCTAAAACAAGGGGAATTAGTGAAAAAGATACTGATCGGAGAAACATTCTAGGCAAGAGAAACAGTTAAAGCAAAGTCCATAAAAGCATCCTCTTCGCACATGAAGGAGATCAGGAGGTAATGTTGATTATGATTAAATTAAAATAAAAGCTACACACCTGAATGCATGTTGAAATACACAACTCAGGAAACTGTACATAGATGGAAATACTCAAATCCTTCCCAAATATGATATAGGACATTTGAACATTTCCATCACTCCATCAAGTTCTTCTGTGAACTTTCAATCTCCTCCATAAGTAACTATGGATTCCTTCCATACATAGATTGATTTCAACATAAATTATTTTACCTGTCACTGAAATTCATATAAATAAAATCAAACTGTATGTGGGTGTTTATGTCTAGTTTCTTTCACTTAGGGTAATATTTTGAGATCTATGTTGTTGTTTGCATCAGTAGTTGATTCTTTTTTGCTTCTGGCTGGTATTTCCTTGTACAAACACCATAATTTGCTATTTATAATTCTTTTGATGGACAGTTGAGCTATTTCTGCTTTTTTGGCAGTAAGGAATAGAGTTGTTGTGAACATGCTTGTACGAGTTACTTTGTTCTCACGTCTCTTAGGTAAATACCTCGGAGTAGAGCTGCTGATTGTTACCCGAGTAACTTTATAAGAAACTAAAAATAGGTTTTCCAAAGTAGTTGTATCACAGTATGGTGCCACCAACAGTGTAGGAGTTCCATCCTTGCCGAGAACAGACACTGAAAATTGTCTTTCTGGTTGATATAGAATGATAAGTTATTGTGATTTTCGTTCTCATTTCCCTGATGACTTGTGATGTCAGCACCGTCTGATATGTTTTCCGACCATTATGTATCTTCATTTGTGAGATATCTATTCAATTCCTTTACTCACTCAGTGGATTACCTGACTTTTTAGTATGGATCTGAAGGAGTTCTTTAAATATTCTGGATAGGGGCGCCTGGGTGGCTCAGTGGGTTAAAGCCTCTGCCTTCGGCTCAGGTCATGATCTCAGGGTCCTGGGATCCAGCCCCGCATCGGGCTCTCTGCTCAGCGGGGAGCCTGCTTCCTTCCTCTCTCTCTGGCTGCCTCTCGGCCTGCCTGTGATCTCTGTCTGTCAAATAACTAAATAAAATTTAAAAAAAAAAATTAAATATTCTGGATAAAATTCCTTTGTTGGATATGTATATTGTGCATATATTCTTCCTGTCTATGGTTTGGCTTGTCTCTCTCTTACTGGTGTATTTTAATGAGCAAAAGTTATAAATCCTGATGGTGTAATTTGTGATTATTTTCCTTCATGTTCAGTGCATTGTTATCCTCTCTAAGAAATCTTTGCCTATGCTCTTGGGCTACAAAAGTATTCTCCTGTATTTTCTTCTAAGAGATTATGGTTTTAGCTTATACATTGAAGGCTATAATTTATATTGAATTTATTTTTGTATGTGGTGTGAGGTGGAGTCCAGGTTCCTTTTTCCCATATATTTATTCAGTTGTTCCAGTACCATTTGTTGAAGATGCATAGTCCCTCCATTGTTTCCTGGTTTTCACTGTTGTGATGACAATTCATCCATCATTTGTATAATTGTTCCCCTATATGTCATTTCTTTTTTTCTCTCAATGCTTTCACTATTTTGTCGTTATGTTTGGTTTTCATAGTAGTACTATGATGAGCCTAGGTGTGGTTCACTTTATATTTGTCTTGCCGAGATTAATCTGAGCTTTTGGGATTTCTGTTCATCGAATTTGGGAAATTTTTGGCCAGCATTTTTTTAAAATAATTTTCTTTACCTTGCTTTCTCTTTATATTTATCTACTTTGAAGTTTATTGACCCTTTCATATTAGTTTTGAACTGATGCCATAACAAATTACCATGAACTTAGAGACTCAGACCCACATACATGTATTATTTTATAATTACGTAAATCAGAAATCTGACACCGTTTTCATTATTCTAAAATCAAGGTGTCAGCAAAGCTGTGTTCTTTTCTGGAAGCTCTAGGTAAATCCATGCCTGTTGTTGGCAGAGTTGAGTTCTTTGTGGTTGTGAAACTGAGGTCCCTGTTTCTTTGCTGACTGTTGACCAAGGATCATTCCCAAACTGTAGAGGCTACCTGCTTGACTTAGCATGGGATTCCCTTCCTCTGTCTTCAAACCCATCCACATTGAGTCATGTGTCTCTCAAACCTCAAATCTTTCTGTCTTCTTCCATCGTCTCAAATTTCTGGTCTACTTCTACTTTTAAAGGACTGTGTGATTACACTGGGATCATCTGGATAATCCAGAATAATCTCCCTATTTTGACGTTTGTAGACTTAATTCCATGTGAAAAATTATTTTGCTATGTAAAGTAACCATAAAGGAAAAATTTGTTTTGTTCTATGTGACTACTTTACTACCCACACTCAATATTTCTGACACTCCTGGTCACCAAGTGTGTGTGGCCATACGAGAGTGTTTCCATACACCAAGAAATTCTGTGGTACCAGTGGGTGTCCTACAATTTAACAATTCTGATATTTCCACCTGGAGATAGCATCAGATCCTACCAGGTTAAGGTCTGGGTCCTACAAGACTACCCCTAATTTGGATGTCAACAGCAAGTCCAGGTTGTTACCTGTACTTCTGATTACCAAGGCTACAGATCAGAGGTTTCCATGACCCCCTCCTTGGGTTTAATTGATTTGCTAGAGAGACTCACAGAACTAGCAACCCGTTTTCTTACTGGATTACAGGTTTACTACCAAAAAAACAAACAAACAAACCACAACTCAGGAACAACCAGATAGAAGAGTAGCACAGGACAAGGTGTGGAGGAAGGGGCAGGGAGCTTCCATGCCCTCTCCAGGTCACAACTTTCCCAGAACCTTCATGTGATCACCAGCCAGGAAACCCTCTAAACGCTGTCCTTTAGGGGTTTTATGGAGGCTCCATTACTTAGGCATGATGGATTAAATCAGTGGCCACTGGTGATTGACTCAATCTTTTGCCCCTCTCCCCTTCCCAGAGGTCAAAGGATAGAACTGAAAATTCCAACCCCCTAATCAAAGTTGGTTTTCTTGGAAACAGCCCCCATCCTTGCAGGGCTCAAAAGTCACCTCATTAACATAAACTCTGCAGTGGTTGAAAGGGACTTCTTTCGAATAACAAAAGACACCCACTCACCTTTATCATTCTTACCACATAGGAAATTCCAAGGGTTTTAGGAGTTTCACCAGAAACTGAGATGAAGATTATATATATACCACAATAGCACAGTAACATATTCACAAATCCCAGGGATTAAGATGTAGCCATTTTAGGGAGGCATTCTTCTGCCTACCACAACTTTTAATGCTAACTCCAATCTGCTGCTAAACCTATCCACAGAACTTTTTTTAGATGCTAAAATTTTCATTTCAAGATTTTCTATTTGGTTTTTTATAGTTTCCATTTCTTTACTGGTATTTCCCATCTGTTTCACTCTCTTTAAGACCATCTTTTAAATTAAGTCCTCGTGATAGATACTTTAATGTCCTTGACTATTAATTGTCTACTAATTTTCGTGGTCTATTGATATTGATTGCTTTCATTTTTGAGAGTAGTTCACATTTTGCTGTAGGTAATAAATTTTTTTTTAAGATTTTATTTATTTATTTGACAGAGAGAGATCACAAGTAGATAGAGAGGCAGGCAGAGAGAGAGAGAGAGAGGGAAGCAGGCTCCCTGCTGAGCAGAGAGCCTGATACGGGACTCGATCCCAGGACCACGGGATCATGACCTGAGCCGAAGGCAGCGGCTTAACCCACTGAGCCACCCACGTGCCCCTGTAGGTAATAAATTTTTATTGCACATTTGGTTTTGTGCATAGAGACTCTGGATTCTGTTATCTTCCTATGAGAAGGGATGGCTTTTTTTTTTCCTAAACAGCCACTTAAATTACTGACTGATCACACTGAATTTTTAAAGCTTTGATTTTGTACTTTGTTGAGACAATATATGGAGAGGCAGAGACAAAGACAGAGAGTGCATGCACACATTTGTGCTAGCATTTGGGCAAATCAAGGAGCATAGTATTTGCATCTATTATGAAGACTCTCATAGGTTCCAATGGAAAGCCAAAGGTGGTTTACTTTTTACTTGGTGAGAAACTCCAGACTCTGTCTTCCCAGTATAGGTGAACCGCTGTAAGCTATGCTCCGTGTTTTCAAACATCCAGTTGTTGATTTCTTCTGGGCTTTTTAGTATATGCTCTCTGTATATAAATTTTAGGGAACCAGCCACAGGTTTGAGGGGGTTATGCATGAGTGGCTCCTTCTCCAGGCTTTCTCCTCCTAACTTCTAGTCTTTCTGATACCTCCTAACTCTGTTCTCTGAAATTACAAGTCAGTAGACTGACTTCTGCTTAGTTTTATTCAACTGCACCACATATTATTACCTATTGCCCTTGGGGAGGGGTGGGGAACCTCAAAAACATATTTGTTACCTTGTGGTACCCTTCTTTCAAATGTCAGATCCCTCTCAGTGTCTGCTTACTTTGTATAATTCTCTAGTACCTTCAGATGGCTGTTTAAAAAATATTTTGTCCAATGTTCAAAATTACTGTCTGCTGAAAGGTTAGTCTAATTCAAGCAACTCTACCATTAATAGAACTGGAAATCTGACTCAAATTTCTAAAGAATAAGGACATGGTTTTAAAGGACAACTCTGTCTTCTGTGTTTAGAATATATAGTGGGGCAGAGGGACAAGGATAGAAGCTGAAAGACAATAGGAGTTTCTTGCAATAATCCGGAAAAGAAATGAGACTGACTTGCAGCAGAGTGGTGGGAAGGTGGGGAGGGGTCAAACCAGGATATAGTTTTTACACAGAGCCAAAAGAATCTCTTCATAGATTGGGGGAAAGCATGGAACACAGAAGTCAAGGATTTCTTGAAGATCTAGTAACTTAGCAATTTCTAGCAACCAGCAGGGGAAAGTTATGCTGGGGCCTGCAGGGAGGAGAGCAAGGAATATAAGTTTAGTTTTAAATATGTTGAAGTTAAGACATCCATTAAACATCTGAGTAGAAGTAGAAAGTAGGCAGTTGGATATATAAGTTGGGAATTCATGAAAGAGGTCAGGCCGGAGATAAAAATTCAGGGGTTATATCTGTCACCTACTGCTGTGTAATAAATTATCCCTAAACTTAAGTGTCTTAAAGGGATATATATATATATATATAGAGAGAGAGAGAGAGAGAGAGAGAGATCTCAATCTCACATGGTTTCCGAATGTTAGAGAACCAGGTGCAACTGAGCGGAGTGGTTCTTGCCCAGGGTTTCTCATAAAGTTGTAAGGAAGTTGTAGCCAGGGCTGTAGTCTCTCAAGACGTGATAGAGCCTGGAGGATCTGCTTCCAAGTTCACCCATGTGGCTGTTGGCAAGAGGTTTTAGTTCCTCATTATATGGACCTCTCCATAGGGCTTCTCAGAACATGTCTCCACACAGAGCACTTGATGAAAGACAGAACCCAAAATGGAAGCCCTGATTCCATAAGCAACATTCCATTACTTAGTCATATTCCACCAGTTAGAAGAGAATTACTATGTCCAGTCCACACTCCATACTCAGAGAAGTGGAAGTAAGCTCAGTCATTTGGAAGGAGGAATATCCAAGAATCTGAGAACACAAGGAAATTATCAGCACATAAATGATATTTAAAGTTATAGGACTGCATGAGATTACCAAAGGAAAGTATGAGATACAGAGAAATCCAAGACCTGATCTCTAGATCATACCAACAGAAAGAGGTCAAAGAGAAGAAAAGAAATAAGTAAATAAGGTTAAGGGAGAAATCAGTGAGGTGGTAGGAAAACAAAGATTGTAAAATTCTTAAAGCTAGAAAAATGAAGTGTACAGTGTACCTGGCCTGGTGATAGACTCTACAATGAGAAGTAGACTTTCTACTTTTTTACACTTAGTTTCCCAACATTCATTGTACTTAACATGTGCTGTTTGATTATTACAGGCTGCAGGTATGTTTGAGCATTTTAAATATATTATTTCATCCAACCAATGAAGGTGTTTTTATTATTCAGCATCTTAGGATAAGAAACAAATGGTCCAGAGAATTAAATAACTTGTCCAAATTCACATAAGTAAACTGTAAAGCCTATAATTGAATTACAGTAACCCTAATTGACACCCCGAGTTCTAGCACCAGCTTTCAAGATAGTCACTAAATCATAAATACTTTAAAATGGTTATTTCTTTCATTTACTGTTGTTCAGTTAATTATTTTAGCCATAGAAACAAAGTTAGTGTTTATGAAAAACTGACATAATCCCTAAGAATTCTGATGTAATTTCTTCATAAGCAATTTATTCCAACATGCTGAGTATGCAAATGATAACATCGTATAAAAACAATAAAGCATAATGATTCTTCTTCAGCAATGTCCATTGCATTTGGCTTCTTTCCACCCATTTCCACTAATACCTGTTTTCCTACTTACCAGTTAGTTATTTTATTAGCCTCCCATTTCTCTCCCACAACATCCCTCGCTATACATGACTACCACGTTAGCCTCCTAAAACACAAATATCAACCTGGCATATCATGGGTCAGAAAATTCCAATGACTAAATGGGGCCAAGTCCAGACTTGTGATTCTGGCATTTCTTTCTAATCTCATCTTCTTAGCCTAGCATCTAAGACAGCCAGACTATCAATATTTCATGCAGGCCTATCTCCATTCCTTTTTTCTCTACCTTCTTGAAATGTTTACTACCTCTTCCAATCTTCCTCCATATAATCGATAAACGTGTATCTTGCTTGGGGCCATAAGGACTTTTCCATTCTCTGAACTCCTAATGTCACCCAGCACTGACCATTCTGCTTTATAGTCTTAATTTTCTTTTTAGTGCCTTTCTTTACCATTGAGTAAAATGGTAAAGAAATATACTATGTCTACTGTATTTGTGAATCCTATATTGTGTGTGTGTGTATGTATGGGTGTATGGGTGTATTACACATAATACACGCTTAACATTAATTCAATATTAACTAACATCCTTAAGTTGACAGTAAATATTCTACATACAGTAATAGCAAATACAGAGGGATTACTTACTTTGCACCTTGTCCTTTCCTAAGAGCCTTACGTATACTAACTTATAAATTTTATCTTTTAACTTTCCTAAAGCTTTGCCAAATGTCTAGAATCTATTTTTGCAAAAAAGAACTATCAAAAAAGCTAACTTATTTTAAATAACATGGACAAGGGGTGCCTGGATGACTCAGTCTGTTGAGTATCTGGCTATTGCTTTCATCTCAGATCTCAGGTCATGATCTCAGGGTCCTGAGATCAAGCCGCACCTCAGCCTCCACACTCAGCAGGGAGTCAACTAGAGATTCGCTCTCTCTCTCCCTCCCCCTGCACTCTCTCTCTCTTTAAAATAAATAAATAAATAAATCTTAATTAATTAACTCATTAATTACTAACATGTGCAATGTAGACATACATAACATGTATATAACTTAAGCATAGTACCGTCCTGTGCTCTTGGCTTCACCCTTAGAGTACGGATGATGACTACTGAAGTGACCATATCACATTATCACTCCTTTCTTTGTAGCCCTCCATTTACCTTAACAAATCATCCATCCTTGGCAAGAAGAGGGAGGGAAAGCAATGGAGGAAAAAGAAAAAGAAAATAAATCATCATCTTTATCCCATCTACTTTAAATAAATGTAACCACTGAGTTATGTTTCATTGTACATATAGCATTATTAATACCTGCGTTATAAAGTACTTCATTATCTTGTGCATATAGTCCTAGTTTGGTCAAATTATTTCTTTTATAATGTCAGGTGAACTTAGGTGTCTAAACAATAAAGCGAAAAAGAAGTTATTCCGATTTATTGATTGTAGTATCTGAACTTGGCATGATGGTAATCACAAACACGGAAGGGATCAAATAATGTAAAGTAACTGCATCAGCACTTATGAGATTTGATCCTCGGAGGTTTACTTTTTCCCACAAAGACTGAGGAGAACAGAAAACTAGCACTCACTTTTTCTCGACAAAGTACAAGTCTGTATTGATAGCTGAGAAAAGAAAATCAACCGAATTATTTTCACAATCAACAGATTGTATTCTATAGGTCTTCTTTCTATCCATTGCCCCCCCCAAAAAAAAGGGGGGGCTGCTGATTTTTGTGGGTCTAGCAGTTTCAGAAATGGAACATGTTATGAGTGATATCAAAGTAATGCAAAATTTCCAGAGTAGGATACCTGGAATTAGAAATCCTGATAAACTACTTTGCAATTTCCTCAAGGTGCTTGTTTAATATTGTTTCCTAGTACTTGGCAGATTCTCTCCCTCATCTCTGTCTTACTGCACCTGAACGCAAAGATAAATGTACCCATAACTCTCCTGTCTCTAAAGGAAAGAGAGAGAAAAGGCATTTCTGGGCCCAGCAAAGAACTGTGCCAGGAAGATTTGATGGGCTCCCCAAAACCCAGTCATAATGTTTGCTCTGATTTGAATTTAATCAGAAGCACTGTATGGAGTTCTAATTAAAAAAGAAGAAGAAAAGAAAAAAAAAGAAGAACTATTACTTTCTTGAGCTATTACAAAGGAGTAATTATGTAGTAACATACTGTTTTCACAGAGCCAGATGAAACTTCGGTATATCCCTCCAAATCCCCTCATGATTTAATCTTGAATTGAGCAACACAGAAGAAAAGAATCAATTCCCTTTTTAAGAAACAAATGTTTAATCATCACACTGGACCCAAGCCAACCTGCAAAATCCTTAGGACTGGCAAAAAAGCAAAAAATAAAAACAAAAGAGACTTAAAAACTCTTTCAAAGATACCGCTAGCACGATCCAGCATTATTAAATTGTTCAAGTTTTTCTGTGCAAATGCAAGTACTCTACTTCTCTGTCCTTTTTTCACTTGCTACTCTGCATCTGGAGCATCTCACCTTCGGTGCCTACAGCTATCAAATCTACCCTTGAACCTCAATGTCAGTATGTAGAGAAATAAGCAAAAAAAAAAAAAAAAAAACACCATTTCCTAAGAAATGCCAGGGGTATTACTTTTTTTCCAAGGTTTTTGCATTTTAAATGCAATTTTAAAGAAAATACCTCCTGAGCACCCATTCTGTTCCCAATTCTGGAAAGAGTGAAGAAGAGGCGTAGGCCCTGCATATGGGTTTTCACAATATACTAGGGAAGAGAGAATTACAAATGACCAACCTACACTGAGCTTAGCTTATGACAGCATAGTGTGAAAGGTACAGAGAAAAAAGAGACATTTTACTGTCTATTTTGGGGGTCATGGATGCCTTGGAAGAAGTACTGAATTGAGATATTTGTGAGACTTTAATCTGGAGATATTCAGAAGAAACTCTATATTTGGGTCTAGGGCTCTGGAAAACATCAGGGCTAAAGACACTATTTTGAAAAACATCATTGTTATCCATCCTTAAGGGAGAGAGAAGTGTGTAGATGAGTATTTTGCAAGGCCCATAATTGGACTAATAATCTCATGAGACTCTGGAGAAAATGGAGCTCCAGGATTAGATAAGATTAAAGAACACTACATGCTTTATTCTTCTCATTGGAAATTTGTAAATGACATTAACATTTTGAAAGTGCTGATAATTCCTACTTTGGGCAAAATGTAGGAAAAGAACCAGAGGAAATGATTAGTAAGAAAACCCAAAGAACAACAAATTGCAAGAACATAAACATGGTCATTTGCATCAATCCTAGAAGTCCCAAAAGTTAAGTACTGGCAGAGACAAAGTCTTGCTCCATTTGTTGTTCCGGGACCCAGCAGAGACCATGGCATATATTATGCATATTTGGAAGATTAATCAGTGAATAAAAACATGCCATTCCATTTAACATTCTGCTGAATGCCTACAAAGACAGAGAAAAAAAAATGGCAAGTGTACAGAAAAAAATTCAGACAAAAGAACATCACTCCATTTTGAAGAAAGCTACATGAAATCCATAGCATTTAGTACAGATTTCAAAGTATGTTCTGAGACTCTACAGGAATCATTCTCAATGGGAAGAAGGGAGGGCAGGTTTGCTCCTCAAGGAACATTTAGCAACTTCTGGAAACATTTTTGGTTGTCACCATGTTGGCTGTGCCTAATGGTTAGAGACCAGGGAGACTGCAGAACATGTTACCATGCACAGGACAATCCCCGCCAGCAATGAATTATCAGTTCCACAATGCCTGTGGCACAGCAGTTGAGAAGTCTTGCTCGACGATGTATGACACAGGCTCGCATGCAGAGCAACACAGCTGTGTCCATATCAGGGGCAGCAAAAGCTTTTGATTTACCATTTACCCCACTTTGTCTGACCTAAACTCTGGGGACAAAAATACACAGATCAGAAAAGCATGTAAATTTTTTTCTAGCTGTCAAAGAATTTTTTTTTTTTTTAGCCAGACAGAGAATGGCCATATATCTGTTCTAGGGCTTCTAACCCCAAAACTATCAGAGGGACATGTTGGGGAACACTGGCTCAGTTGCCTTTCCCCTCAAGAAAAAAATTATTGAGTCTATCCTTTCCAGACAAATCACGATTAGACTGAAACATCCTAAGATCTGTGCAAATCAATCTGTCTTTGGTTCTAGAGCCAAAGAATGGCAGTGCCTGGACCCAGGAGAAGAGCAATCCAGGCTAGTGAACACAAGAAAACATCTTTTGGAAAATGCTGGGTCTGGATGAATCATGTAATTGTGGTGAGAAAATTTCACTTGCCTTATCTGTGGCAAATTAAGTGTATAAAAGAACAAGAAAATTTATGATTTTCATATTTTAATAAATAAAATTAAATTAATAGTTACACATTGAAGAGAATAAATCTTTTCCAACATCACATATTACTGATGTTTTAGTGAATTATGTCTTAATCCTACTGTCTGTCCCCTCTGTAATGACTTCACCCTTTCCCTCCTTTTCCCAGCTCAAATGCACTGTTGTTTTGGTAAATTTGCTCTTTGAGAAAAAAAAAAAGTCCTGATTTGCCAATTTCCATGGTGTTGATATTCCCACCATGGCCATTTTCAAGCTGCCAAAGGTTTAACAACCACCTGTCAAGATTTTATATTTTATCCTACAGCTGGAAAGATCCACCTCCGTCACACCACTGAGAAATGCTACCTTCTCTGGTGAAGCTGTTCATCACTTACCACATTTCATTATGGTTAGGTGTTTGTTGTTATGTTTTTACCACCAGACCAGGAATCACTTGAGGGAAGGAACTATACCCACAATGACAGCAATAATAATGATAATGTCATTACTTTGGTAAAGAGGGGGGAAATTTGGCTGAGAATCTTGAGTTTTTCACAGAAAGATTACTGGCTTTTCCATAATACAGATGGAAATGACCACTACCAAAGACCAGTAAATACACATATTTTATTACTGGAGTTTGACCTCAAAACTTGCAATGGAATCCTAAACTCCAGTGAGATAGAATGGAGCCCAAATGCGTCACAGAACTCTCGGTGAATCCCCAGCCTGTATGAACACGTGGCAGATATTTACCTCTGCTCTTTTTCCTTAAACACACAACCTAAGTTTGATGTCTTTCCACATTAATAGGATGTAGTGTAAAAAGATCATTTCAAGGCTGAGAACAGCAAGCGAATGCATCCCCTCAAGTATTCCGAGACTGTGGACATCAGCCTCCTGATTACTAGTGGGCTTTCTGTGAAGGTTAGAAAAGGAAACATTTTTTTTCAAAGGAGAGAAGACTTTGGATCCCTGTATGTCAGGGACATAAAAAGAAAGAAGTCCAAATCCCAACAAACTTGAAAGCATTTGCAAATACCAGAGATTTTAACTCCTTTGCTCATCCCACCCAAAGTTCCGCCCTCTGGAACCTTGGTGCCACACTGTCTCTGAGGAATTCCTGTCGTCCCTGATCTGAAGTGTCCAGACCTTAGATGGAATGGAGGGATGACTGGTGTGGGTAGAACAGAGCTTTGAACTCTCACTAGAAGCTGATAGTAGCTCTGGCAGGGGTCTGCCAACTTTCTCTTAAAGGGCCAGATAGCTAATATTTTGACATATAAACAAGACAGTCTCTGTTTGCAGAGACTAAGGCATCATAGTTCCCATTTCATAACAATTAACTTCTCTTAATTTTAAATCGTGCTAAGTCAGAAAAAAAATATTAGTGGTATTGAATAGAACCCTCATTCCACCAAAATCAACACAGGATAAGGACAACATAATTGCAAGGGTTAACATCCTCTTCAGCATTGAAAGGCAGCAATATTTACTAGTTTGCCTCATTGTTAATCTAGCTGTTAAGGCCAAGCAAACCTTTTTCTTATTCTGTGAGCACCTTAAATTTTGTTCCATATGGAATTTTATTTTTTAATGTGCAATCTGTGAAAACAAGAATTATTTAACTTTAACTTCCTCTTGGACACTGGCTTACCATTTAAATGACCATTTGAGAATGTGAGGTATTTTATATATATCCCGAAAGCACTTTCCCCACACCATGTCTGTACAGCCGAACTAACAATTGCACCAGAGTCAATCCAGTCTTTGCAGCTGTCTTAACAACCAAATCAAATTGTTACATGGTCAATCAGTTGATCGACGCATAATTGATTGTGAAGATAGCCAGAAATATCAGCCAATTTGTTAACTGTATGGAGATATAGACAAGTCAGTAAGCAAAGTGGAGCAAGGAAATTAAAAGAATGTAATCAAAATTGCTCTGATCAAAGGGACTATTTGGATAAATGAGGACTAAATTTTACCCCATTATTTTTCTTTTGGAAAATTCTGAATAATTCATGCTTAGACTACTTGACATTTGTTAACTACCTCCAACAACCTCTTGTAGGGAACTTGCCTGAAATATGGAATCTCTCAATCCTCTACCAACATCAGCACTTTGCATTTATTAAAATAAAAGCACGAAACATGTTTTCTGAAACAGACCCAGATAGCAAGGTCATTTAACCAATTATTTTTCATAAGTAATAGTGACCATATCAATAGAGTACATAAAAACAATGGGACAAGAGAACAAAGGAGAGAGAAAATGACAGAAGAAGCTACAGAAAACCAACTCTTAAGAAAGAACATTGAAAAGTAGGTAAGTGGCTGAGAACACAAACTCAAACATGATTTAGAAGTTAAATTTTACTGGGGCGCCTGGGTGGCTCAGTGGGTTAAAGCCTCTGCCTTTGGCTCAGGTCATGATCCCGGGGTCCTTGGATGGAGCCCCGCATCGGGCTCTCTGCTCAGCAGGGAGCCTGCTTCCCCCTCTCTCTCTGCCTGCCTCTCTGCCTACTTGTCATCTCTGTCTGTCAAATAAATAAATAAAATCTTTTAAAAAAAAGTTTCCTTAAAAAAAATAAGTTCAATTTTACTAATTCATTACATTTTGCATATAGTAAGTATTATATGTGTATCTAACATATGTAAAACTAAATGACATTAAAATTATATATATATATTTACATGTGTTTTAGTTGATAAAAATATCTATATAATTTCAAACCAATAGGTTATTTTGCAAGCAGCATACAGATGTTGTGGTTGATTTTTTTTTTTTTTTGGTTTACATCCAAAATATGTGTGCCATGAGTATGCAAACAGACGTTATCATACTATAAAAACTTGTATGGAGTTAGTGTTAAAGTCCTAAGGCAAAGGAGCTTTCTATAGCCCCCCCTTTTTTTTCCATTCACAATTTCACAATTTCATTGGAGCCTACAGCCCTGCTGATCAAGAATTAGCATCAGTCATATTGTAGAGATGAGCTACCTGGAGGTCAAATGCACGAGGTGACCTTCCGGAGATCACACTAATAGCTACCGTGTGCAGCTGACATCTGATCAAGCTGTTCTGACCTTTTCCACTGAACGACTCTGCTTTCTACCATATCCATACTAAGATGTTAGACAATAAGTCTGTTGGTTTTTTTTAATTTTATGAACAAGCAATCTTTTCCCCGAACTTGCTGAAAATGTGTATGAACGTTGAGTATCATGCACGTTTATCAAGAGGAGTCAGACTAAGTGAAGCTACTCCAGGGAATTAAATGTCTTTGCTTGTAGAACAATACGGAAACACACCCAGTCTCAGCCTCATTTGAATTCATATTTTAAGAACTTAATTGCCTGTTTGTCCCGACTCACTGTGCTAACCACAGGGGAAGGGAACCAGACTTGTTTCTGTTTCAGCCCGGTTGATATGGGAGTGTAATTCCTTGTTGTTCTAAAACTGTAATGTAAAATCATCAATATTGAATGGCTGAGATGGACTGGTACACATATTTTCGTTGACCTAGGTTTTCCTCTTCTCTTCTTCTTTAGCCGTTCTCCACCAGGAAGACAGCAAAATAAATAAAAAATTTTGAAAACACAGTCACAGCTCTAGATTTTTACCAGCAGTGGGGTCTGTAGTTAGTCAGCAGTAAGAATGATAAATAACTGAATTTCTACAAAAAAAAATTTTAAATGTGGATAGAGGGGCACCTGAGTGGCTCAGGTCATGATCTCAGGGTCCCGGGATGGAGCCCTGCTTTCACTCCCTGCTCAACGGGGAGTCTGCTTCTCCCTCACTGCTGTTCCAGCTCTCTCTCTCTCTCTCTCTCACACACACACATACTCTCTCTCAAATAGTCTTTTTAAAAATGTGGCTAGCAAAGTTTTCCCCCTAAAACCTGCATCTGAATAGTGTTGGAATCAGGAATTCTAAGAAACAAGCCAACTGACGCCACTGCCTGAATCTCTACCCTCTCCTTTGTCCTTTCCCCATCCCTTCAAATGCAGCTCGTTTCCCTCTTCACATCTTCATGATAATTCAAATTCTGCAGCATTTGTGGAGTGTCTGTCATCTGCCAGGCACTGGGAAAAGCACACCGCATAGTTCATTATTATTGAGCTGTGCAAGTCTATCTTTCTTCCTTTTACAAATGAACAGGAATATGTAGTCTTTCAATATTACTCATGGTTTTTATCATTACTGTTTCTCCCCTACTATTTCATCATTTTGTTTTGCTTCGTATCAATATTTTGACCCCATTATTTTCTTTTTGAAAGTCACAATATCTTGAGTATTTATTATACCCCAGACCCAATACGAATACCTTTATAGACATCATCCTGTTTCATGTTACTTGACCTTCAACGTCCATAAACTAGGCATCATTATTCTCACCGTGCAGGTGGGAAAAGTAAGACTCCAAGGTTCATTCATGGGAGATCACATACTCATCCAGCAGCAAAGCGGAATCTGAAATCCATGTCTGTCTGAATTCAGATGTCAGGTTTATCACTTCTTACCAAATGGGCTTCTGCTTTGTTATCACATACATAAAGACAGCACATATAACTACAGATTGAAATTATACACCTATGGTGGACAGTCCTCTAATTGTTTATACGGAAGAGGAATTATTGGTCTACCTCTCTTACACACATTACTCTCCCCATCACACCCACTGCCCCAGCCACTGCCCATACGAATGTCTTAATTTCTTTCTATTGACACTGAAAATTCATCAGGCTCACATTCACAGGACATTAAATTTGCACTCCCCTGGAGAGGGACAGGAGAAGAACATTTCTCCCTGCGAAACTAAAGCCCATTTCAGTTGGTGCATGTAACAGATAAAGATAAACTCAAATTCTTCCGTACTTTTCCTATTTTCCTTCTCTTCCTTTTGAATCTGGACTGGCCTGTTGTTTGGATCAACAGAACATGAAGGAAGCAATTGCTATGCTTTTTCTAATAGGCTCAATCTTTAAGAGAACTGGATTTTCTCTGTGTTGATGTCTCAAAGCTCTGAAACACCTTGGAAGAAATCTAACTGCCCTGCTAGAGAAACTTCATGGAAAGGTCTGGAGATTATTAATAAGAGCCATGGACTAGGCTGAACCCAGTCTTCCACCCATTCCTACCTAGTTTCAGGCAGGGAGTCTCTTAAATCATCTTCTCAGGAGACAGATTCTGAGATCTGAGATTTGTATGCAGGAGATTATCAGGAAGATCTCCCAAGAACAACACTTACAAGAGATAAGCAAAGCAGGATGGGCAGAGGGAGAGGTTGAACCATGATACAATTTGCAACAGGCAAGCTTTGGAGGTAGGATGGCCCCTGAGAGTTGTCCTGTCTTGAGCCAAAGAGGCAAAACCTTTATCCTTCACCATAGAGGAGAATTTGGTTACAAGCATGCAGTAGGGGGCTTGCCCTCAGACAAGAGGACTCCGTCCTGGAAGAGTTCTGAGAAGTGTCGCACAGCATCCACTAAATGGAGTCTCAGTGAAACACGTTCTTCAGTTGATTGACTTTAATTCATGGCACTCAATAGAACTGCTCTGGCAGAAAAGGCTTACACCCTTAATTCAGCTAGACATTGGACCAAAAAGAGCTTACCTTTGCAATAAGTGTTAAACATTGCTTCATTTCTTCTAGATTTTTTAGATATAAGGAATACCAAGTGTGAGTCCAAAGAAATTATTTGTGAGTCATGTGATCTCGGGCAAGTCACTTACAGGGCAAAAGTGTGAGTTTGTATCCTGCTGAGAACACTGCCCTGGGGGCATATGAAGGAATGAGTTTTCCCCCACCCTCGGGAAGCACAGGGAGGTGAAGAGACCTTCTCAGTCTTTCGGAGGCATCTTTTGTAGAATGGAAACAATTCCGTCTGCCTAAACTGCATACTAAATTTTTGCCAACAGTAAATAATTGATCATGTAAAATTCTACAAAATGGTAAAAGTATTGCTTAAAAGAAGTTAAAGTATTATTATTATTATTATTATTGCTATTTTTAATAATAATGAATTTTTTGTGTTGTCAAATATCTCATTCCAAAAAATTCAATCAAAATGAGTGTGTATTTTTTTCAAGTAGAAAAAATGCTTGGAAAAAATGCTAAAGTTTAGGTTATAAAAAATGAAAAAACAGGGCTGCCTGGGCGGCTCAGTGGGTTAAGCATCTGCCTTAGGCTCAAGTCATGATCTCAGGCTCCTGGAATTAGGCACCCAGGTAGAGCTTTCTGCTCAGCGGAGAGTCTGCTTCTCCCTCTCACTCTTCCTCTGTGCTCTTTCTCTTGCAAATAAATAAATTAATTACATCTTTTTAAAAAAATAGAAAATACAACTTTTTAGAAATGACTTTTATTTAGGAGTCTATGTAAATGAATTTTTGTTATTCTTTCTCTTCTACAAAGGTATAGCCTCTTTAAATATGTATCCCTAGCATGTAAGTTATACTTTTGCAGAACGTCCTAAATTAAAACTGACAAGGTTCTCCTTGCAAAGCCTATTCTGATAGTCCTTTCCTGACACCCACAGTCTTCAAACTAATTTTAGGGGAGAGGTAGGAAAGTCTAATATCAGTCTAGTGGGGATAAATGGTCCAAAATCCTTTCAATTCCAGAGTCCTTCTCTTAGATTTTGGCTCCATTTTTTCGTAATTGAATGTACAGAGACTCAGTTAAAGAAGTATATAGATGAAAAAAAAAAAATAAAATAAAAGTCCGACTATGTTAAACTAATAAAACCTTCATTCCATCTGCCTCCGATTCTACAACTTATGAAGTAGGGATCACAGACTAGGCTGCATATAATATTATTGTCATAACTATAGGAGAAGGAATTCATTTCTTTTTTTTTCTTTTATGAATTAATTTTCAATTTCAACTGGCCTAAAGCAGTTGTGAGCTCTTGTTACACTTTTAATTTATATTAAATTATTAGACACAGGTCTTGATGAAGTGGGGGCCTTCTCTTCAGTCAAAGCAAGAAGGAAACTATTGCCTTTCCCTGGGTCAGTGTTCCCATTTTTGCTGTCATGAAATGGCCCTAAAAAGCTACTTTGCCTGTTTTCCCATTGCCATCAATCAATAAGGACATGGTTTTGCAACGGTTTAAAATAAAATGACTCCACTCTAGAACGCTCCTCATTTAACTGTCGAAAAGCCTTTTGACCTATTTAGATAAGCAATGAGATTTTACCCGCACTCTGTATCTCACCTTTTTATTGAAGTGTTTGAATTGTTTACTTCTGTTTCCATAACAGAGGTAGATTATTAGACCAAATACACCCCTTGACTTCTGGACCTGGCACAGAACCTAACCACTTCAACTAAATAATGCTCAAGTTCTTATAAGACAATAAAAAAAATTAATGAGTTATTTTCTCGGCATTCCCACAGCCCACCTCCATTTGACTGGAAAAAGTCCCGCAGCTGAGCTCAAATCAGGCTCTCACGTGTTCACAGTGGCATGTCAGATCTGTGCTCTGTGCTGCAGGTATCTGAAGCATATGGTTTCTCTTGCTTCAACAAGAATTCTGGCCTTTAGGGCACTCATCAGAGAATTTCCCTAAGAACTCACTCCCTTCCAGCATTTGCCAAAGACTCACTTAAGACAGCGAATGCTTGATACAATTGGGATAAGGAACATTTTAATTATCCATGAATCCCTGATACTGTAAACACAGTACCTTTATTACCAGCTACCCAAAAGTTTATCAAGAGTTTGCAGAAACAAGCACTTTTATGTTCTCTTGTTGGAAGTAAAAACTTATTCAAACTTTCTCTTGAGCACGGAACAATAGGAACTGAAGAAAATGCCCATTTGCTTTGACCTAAAAACTGTATGTTCAAGTGTTCACTCCAAGCAAATTATTAGATGTTGGACAAAGTTGCATGGAGGCTGACTGAACATTTTCATAATGCAGATAAATGGGAAATTAATACTCATAGACACAAGGTTAATTAATTTAAGTGTGACATAGCAATATAACAAAATACCACGAAGCCACTGGAAAGATTAAGGTAATTCTTTATATAGATCTGTACAGACACATCATTAAGTTCAAAAAAAAGTATGGAAAAGCACATTTAATTTGATCTCTTTTTTTGTCTAAATGTATATAAATATGCATGTGCATATAAAAAGTATAGAACTATAAAAGTAATTATTCAATGGTGATGAAACATCTTCATTTTAGACTTTACACATTAATGTATTATTTTTTTCTTAAAGATTTTATTTATTTATTTGACAGAGAGAGATCACAAGTAAGCAGAGAGGCAGGGGGAAGCAGGCTCTCCGCTGAGCAGAGAGCCAGGTGCGGGGCTTGATCCCAGAACCCTGAGACCACGACCTGAACCTAAGGTAGAGGCTTAACCCACTGAGACACCCAGGCCCCCCTACATTTTTGTATTTTTAACTTTTTAAGAATGAGCCTATAATATTTTCTTATTTTAGGAAAAAAATGACAGTATTCATTACAAGAATACTCTAAATGAAACCAGATTCTATTACAGTATCATAGTTCCCTCTTAATTGGAGAGTTAAAATGTAGCATTAAATTCCCAGATTTATAGAAAAGATAATATAAGAAATTTGAACAATGTTTCTAGGCAAAACTGTAACAAATCACAATAATAATCAGCAACATCTAGTACTATGCTAAGTGCTTTACATGTTTCTTTTTAATAGTCAGAATTACCTAGAAAAGGTACTATTATTAAGTTTCTATTAACAACAGTATGATTTTTATCCATATTTTACAGATGAGCAAATTAAGATTTAGATACATTTAATAACTTTGCCAGTTTGTAGTAGAATTGAAACACTAAACTAAATATGTCTGACTCAACAGCCAGTGATTTTAAGCAGAATACTAAACTACCTCAGTATTTTATTATATTAAGACCATGGTTAGGAAAAAAAAACAGTCATTCTTCGAATTCTTGATATGACATATTTAACATAAGGATTCAAGGCTTTATTTTTATTTATTTATTATTATTTTTTTTTTAGTATATGTGCTGCTGAAGCGAGCACTATTATTTTTTTTTTAGAGAGAGGCCACAGGTAGGCAGAGAGAGAGGGAGAAGCAGGCTCCCCGCCGAACAGAGGGCCTGATGTGGGGCTCGATCCCAGGACCCTGAGATCATGACCTAAGCCGAAGGCAGAGGCTTAACCCACTAAGCCACCCAGGTGCCCCAGGATTCAAGGCTTTAAAAAGGTTAAAGAGCTGCCTGGAAGGGGAGTGGGTAATTAGAGAAGCGTCCACCAATACCTAAGTCAGAATGTCAGAAGTCAGTGGCTTTTAATAGCTCACAAAATCTTCTACATTTCTCAAAATCTCTGGAAAGCTTCCATCAACTATCTCATCTATGGTAGGAAGGCAGGTGCTTCTCAAAAGTTTGTTGAGGAGGCGCCATGACACCTCACATCTGTTCCTGCATCTGGCTGCAACTGCCTCTATAGGATTCCGGCTTCTTCTATCCCACCTTCTAATCTCACCCAGCGCCTCTCGTTGGCAATTCTAAGCTGAAGCAACCTGGAACAAATTCCTGGCTTCTCAGCTGTGCAGAAGTGAACTTGAAAAAGGAGGTAAAATGCTAAGTAGGCAATAATCCAAAATTATTGATTCGCTAAATATTTCCCACATAAGGTGGATATCTGGATCTATATATGTTAGCCAGAAAACCACTGGCCCAACGTGGAGTCACTTGCCCTCAGAACAGCAAGCTGAGACTTAATTGCAGCTTCAGCCTCCCCAGGAGTGGAATTTTAATTAAGCCCATCAAACTGGAATTTTCTAGTCTGCAGTACCCATGAGGTAATCCATTACGTAGTTCTTTCCATCCACCAATGGAAGTCGAGGTAATCCACCTACTAAGACCCTCTTAGAGAAGGTGACCTTACCTGAAACCACTCTTTGCTT
Organism: Meles meles; assembly: GCF_922984935.1. Taxonomy (NCBI): domain Eukaryota; kingdom Metazoa; phylum Chordata; class Mammalia; order Carnivora; family Mustelidae; genus Meles; species Meles meles. The sequence continues at coordinate 18,907,108 of NC_060070.1, forward strand.
TTGCTAATAACTTTCTTGCCCCACCCTCCTTCCTATAAAACCATTCACTTTTGTAAGATTTGTAAGATTCCTCAAAGCACCCCTCTACTTGCTAGATGGGATGCTGCCCAATCCATGCATCATTTAATAAAACCAATTAGATCTTCAAATTCATTCCATTGAATTTTGTTTTTTTTTTTAACAATAACCATGTATAGGTAGATCGGTACCCACATGTACATATATATACATACACATCTCGTTTAGGTGTATATGTAAAGAGTATAGCATTAGTTAAGAACATTGACCCTGAATCCCCATTTTTTTTTAACTGGATGACTTTGGATAAGTTGCTTAATCTCTCTATGCCTCAGCTTTTTTTCATCTTTAAAATGGGAATAATAATATTACCTACTTCATAGGATTATAGTGAGGGTTGCACATACATTTTAAACAGCACACAACATTGCCTGACACTTACTAGTGCTGTAGAATGTTTTAATTACTATTGTTTTATTTATTGTCTGACATCACATCATTTTTTAGTCTGTGGGGCTGGGAAAAGTTGACCCTTTCTAAGACCATGTGAACCCAAACCATTTTCAGTATATTTTGCTTCGTTTTTGTTGAAGCTCAAAGGTAAATGTAGCATGTGTTCAAAATAACTCATGCCATAACATGACTCACAACCTCTACTCATTCACTACTCTTGGTAGATGTTTATTCTGAAATTTTTCCTCCACTGTCCAACTTACATATTCAACACAGAAGGTCATAGACTATACAGAGGAACTTAGGAGAAATAAGGAGAAAAGGAGGAAGAGGGTGTGCCCATCCACTGCACACTGCTTGATTTCCACTTCCCCCTTTCTCCTCCCTAAACTTGAGTTCTTCCTTAGACTTTTTCAAAAACTGCTAATTCATTTATTACATCTGACTATTAGATAATTCATTTATAAGGGTTTTTCATATTTCCGATTTGTTTCCTTAGAAAATTCACCAACCATGATTCAATAACAAAAATAAATACATATTTTTAAGATCCTTGCTGCAATTTTACAACTCACCCTTGAGTAAGAAACAGTTGCCCCTGTGAGAAACATTTGCATTCAGGCAAACCACTTCCTGGAATTCCAGGCATCTGTCCTGTTCTTTGCTAAAACCACTGACTGTTTTCTCCATCCAATGTGTCTTCAAATATAGGATAGTTCGTTCCCAAAGAGAGGCAAATAGACCGGATTTAGATGTGTTTTCAAACACGGGAAGTTAAATTTCTCTTTACCTGAAGCGTTCCTGGATCCCGTCGAATCAGAATTTCAAGCATGTCATAGTCTATTTTTTAAAGTCGGATGATCTCTTACATTTCTTTCATATTTGCTGAAAAGTACCCACCCTCATTATCTGTCTCTTTGAGGCGGTCCTCAGAGCTCCCTAAGTGAATTTTGTAAAATTCATGGCTTACATTTTCACATCAGGTCACCAGAAACTTACCCTGTTAATTTGGTAACAATTCATATATCCATTTTCTCATGATGGATTAATGAACCAGTAGACAGATTTCACTTTTATATAGTTTTGAAAGATTAAGCAAATGGAGGTAATATCTCCCCCCCACACACAGAATATTTAGATATGATTACTTCTAACTCAAGCTGTCAGGTTATTCTTAAAACTCAAAAAGAATTGGGAAATGAATAAAAGTAGTTTGCATGTCCTTTGAAATCATGAGAGGTTCTTCTCTCTTGACAAGACTGATAATGGATTTGGAATGCATGGGGAAAAATTGCTGGCATTAAAAAAATCTATACTGCTAACTCTCATACATGAAGTTTTCAAATATACAATAGTTCTACCTGCCACAACAGCATTTAACATTTATAAAAATTTAAAACATTAAAAATACTTTCCTCTTTTTTGAACAGCCCAACTTAGTAGACAGACACACACATACGTGCATACACATTAATTCTTCATTTATGTTTGCATTGTCAAGAAAGCATCAAGAATAAGGAAATGAATAATGGTAATCACACTGACGGGGGGAATCTTGAGTTTCCACATTAATTCCATTGAGCTCATATTTCAGTCTCATAGTTAGCCTACCCCACCCCGATCCTTGCTTTATGACTTTGAAAAAGATGAAAGGGGATGATGCAACAAGGTACATTTCTGTGAGTAACAAGTAATGGCCGGATGCTTGGGCTCCTCTGAGGTCATTGACTCCAGTGTTAACCCAAGGCCCAAAGTAAAACCAGTAGTTCCAAGTACATTCAACAATGAAAGAGAGGGGGCTCATTCCAGATTCCCAAGGCCAGGCCCCTGTCCAGCTCTTCAAAGTGCACAGAGGCTCAGATACCAGTAGCTAGCCTAGAATATTCACAGTCTCTTGGAGCTCCATAGGTAGTACTGCTGGAGAGGTCCGATTAGGCAAGAATGAGAGCCCCCGAGTATCCATCTTGAGCACAGGACTCCTAAAATTTGCCTGCACTGAGCTCATAGAAAGGAGACAGAAACCACAGGCTTCAGACCGAGTGACCCTGTCAAGAGCTTCATTTAACCAGGGGATTCTGATGGCACTCTCTCCTCCAGCAGTTATCCCATGTCCTTTACTACCAAATGTCCGTGACCTTGCTTTGCCACGGTCCTCATTCTTGAAGTGCTGGGACTCTCCATTCTGAGTAGCCCAGCTGAGTTACTGAGTTACTGCCCAGCCTGTCCCCACCTAGACAGTCACTCTCGTGACGGTGACCCTGAACCAACATTACTGACAGCTGCTGCCCAAACATCTGTTTGTCCTGACTGCTTAGGCAAACAACTGTGAATTAAGAAAAAGCAAAAATGTGTAGCCTGCTTACTACATGGCAGGGGTTTCACTTGGAGCTTCAGGAGCATTCTCTCTCGTGCCCCTCACAGGCTCTTGGGAGTGGATCCTGAGCGCCTCTACTTACAGATGGGCTCTGTACCTGGAAACAGAAGCAGGCCAAGCAGTACACTTAACACTCTAAAAAAAAAAAAAAAAAAAAAAAAAAAAGAATTATCTTCACCAGTCCAGTCAAGCTGGTGCTTTTGGATCTGTGACTCTCCACTGCTCAAGTCAGGGACTCTACATCTACTCCCACTTGTTTGCACAATCTCTACTCTGAAGGTGCCTGGTTTCAGGAATCAAACTAAGCCCACTTCACTTCATCTCACTGTAAGCACATCTGTGTTTTCATCAGCAGCTACATGATAATCGAGAAAGTATTGTCTACCCTGGCTGCCCACAGACGGTTGGGCAGAGGTTTGGGAAAACAGTACAACCCCCCGGGCATGCCTCCTCTCTCTCTGGACTGTGGCAACAGTCTCTCCTCTGAATTCTCGCATCTTCTCTGCCTCCCCTCAGGTATGTCCCCAAAAAGCAGCCACAGTGTTTTTTCCAAGAAGCCAGTCTGATACTGTTCCTTATCCCAGAGGAGTGTGCCCTTCCCTCTTCCCCTATTTAGCTCGTATTATTCTCAGGTCAGATGTTGACAACCCCAACCGTCACTTCTTGGGCAAACCTCCCCCAGATTCCTGACCTGCTTAAATGTAAAACTGATTCTTTACATTATTAAACTTCATTTATTTAAAACATTACATGTCCTTATAGTATCATGAAGCTCTTCTTCATAGGTCGAGTTACCGTTTGCAATCTCACGTTTACAGAAGTTTGCTTTAATTTTTCAGCCTATCTCTAACTGCCTGTCCACTGCATGGCACAAAATACAGGCTCCTGTGTCAAATGAAGGTAAGTGATCTGGGGAAGTGAGTCAGGAGGTCAATTTGCATGCACGCCTGGACCCGCTTAAACTTGACTCCAGTGACCAACACTCCTACAAGTTCCTTGATGTAAAAGGTTTATAAAACCTTTATAAATGGTGTCCTTTTTCCAATATTATAAGGACCAAAGTTCATACACAATCCTGGAAAAAAATGTATATGAGATAAATTATGGTAAAGGAAAATGTTGTATTTCTTATAGTTGTGAGACACTGATTTGATAGTTCCTGTTTTAAGTTTTGTATCAAACCCACTGGCCAATTACCCTGTGTTTAGGAAAACTAATGCTCCTTGATTATGAGCTAGCATATTACATCTCCCTTCCAAGCAAAGATGAATGAATGGCTCATCTTGTCTTGAAGGAATCTAACTGAAATATCCCATGAAGGAATATTCTTGGCTATTTCACTACTTAATCCTGAAGTAGCTATGGATCACCAAACACCATCCCTTTGCGGAGTTCACGTATTACAAAGTGACAACCCAACATCAGATCACGGTTCTAGCATGCTTGCAACAGTCAAGACACACATTCTAGCAACTCTTTTGTTTCTCCCCTTTTTTTTTCCCCTTTAACATGGTGATAATCAGAACAAATTGATTTTGTTTCTCAGATTGCTAAAATCCTCCCAACACTTTCTTCAACACCGGTGCTGAATAAATCATTGTAATGTTCCCCTGAAGTGAATTGAAAATTAATTTACACAACCAAGATGATCCTCCTAATAACAGGGTACATGGAATGGGGAAATTGGAAATCATTACCCAGCAAACATTATCTGCATTATTTTTGTAGCTGCTTTAGATTGCATTGTAATAGAAAATTAGGAGACCGGCTGTGAAGAAGTTTAAGAGGGTCCCCTGAAGAGCGTCTGCTTTAAAATTGATTCTTTAAGAAAGCATTAAAAAGCTATTGGAATTGATTGCCTGCTAATATAAAGGAAAAACTCTTTGCCACCATTTGAGTTAAAAAAGAGCATCTTCATTCATGCATGTTATTAAAACTACTGGCCTGAAAGCCCCTGTAGAAAGATAAAGGATATGGATGGGATATTAAAACAGCAATCTTTACCTTATCTGGGATTTAAACTTAATATGTTGCTTTTATTAATTTAGCAGGAACCATTAGTTAGGATGTCAAAGAGTGGATTTACAATTAAAATGCTATGGAATGGCAATATCTTTAATAAACAATGGACCAAGAATTCTTCACTAATCTTCCAAGCATGAGGCACACCCCTACAAAGAATAAATCCTGAATTTACAGTTTTCTTTATTGCTAAGTTTTCTGTGCAGCAGCAATAAAAGTCGTAACTGATAACACCCCTGATTAGCTCTTGAAGATTCCCCTGAAATAGGGTAATGACCAATCAGATCCCAGCAGGTGACCAGATAGAAAATGGCATTTACCATCTTAAAAATATGTCTTTTGCGTTTAGAGAGGCTTCCACGTATCCAACACAGTGGGCTATTGTTTGAGAAATGATATTGTAGACAGATATACAAACACATAAGCAAACCCAATAGGGTGCCTTGACATTAAATTATTTTCTTTTTATAGCCTTTTGATTTTCACCACATTCCGTGGGAAATTGCCTTGTCTCTTTTAATACATGATAAGTAGGACTACTTAACAGCAAGGAATAATGAGTAAGGAATGACTTTTCATATGCAATAGATTATCTTTTTCTTTAAAAGTTATCTCCAATTTAGTTAAACTTCACCCTCTCCCCAATCATTCCCCTCATCTCTCTCCCTCTATTTTAATGGATTATGAGTGATTTCTACACAGATGAACTATATCAGCAATTTGGGGGGAGAGAGATAGTAGCCTAGGTGTATCATGGGTAAGCTAAAACTACCTACATAGAAGGACATTCCCCCTGCTCCAGGACCGCCTTGGAACCTCCTTCTTAGTGTTGTCATCAGGTGCTTGGTGAGGTCATAGAAGTCACCTGATAATTAGCCCCTTGAGGCATCTCAGTTATGAACCCTTTGGAGATGACTAAAATGGGCCCACTCCTGTTATTCTGGGTTCTGCTGATTATTCCACTAGCCTAATACTACATTTCTTGAGTATTAGCTTCAAGTATTAACGTGAAGCCTAAAATGTGTCTTGGACTTAACACCAGAACAATTCTTTACTAAGAATACTTCTCACATAGATTTCTTAATAAGTTTTTTCCTATCAATTTTATTAATATTTTATTTTTAGTTGATTAGTGGACTGACGGATGCTACCCACCCTGTTTTCACTGGCACAATCCCAGCCAAAGACTGTTGCCTGGAGTCATTATTAATAGAATCTCTTTCACTCTCAGAAGCACTCTGTTTTAGAAGATAAATGATATGGCCACTCTATTTGTAAGTAATTTCTGAAATATGTAACTTTTAGGTCATTTGTCATAGAACCTAGAGTCATTTTTTGTCAAAATAGTTAAGCTTAAAGTTAAAAAAGTAAAGTTTTATGCTTTCAAAATAAATTTCACTTTCATTGCCACCCATAAAACTCCTTAATAGCCAGGACCAGAAGTGACCCATAAGTCGTGATTATAGATATTTAATTTTCTTAATGTTGGTGATAATAATTAGAATAATTGTTCAAATGTAGATGAGTACTAGATGGAATTCATACAGACAATAGAAGTTAATATTATTTTTATTATTGATTTATAAGAATTTCAGGCTACTGAGGCCATGTATAATCTTGGTTAGAAAGAATTTAAGGACTAAAATAGTCAGTGAAAATTCCCCATAAACTTACTTCACAAAGGCAACCATCATTAACAGCTTTTGCTCTACAGATACAAAAAACAGGGGTTTTGTTTTTGGTTTTGTTTCAAATGGGATCATAATATTTTTAAACTGGTCTTTTCAGTCTGTTGCCAGAAATCAGAAAGAAAAGATGTCTTGAATTAAAAAACATAATTATATTTTCTTTATCACGTCTCCTGACTTTGTTGATAAAATAGCATAGGTTGACAGAAAGTAAAGGAGCCCTGTAGAGGAGTGTCAGCCTCTATCATGTCCAGGTTTCTGGGCTTCTGGAAGGTTTTTTTTAAACTTAAATTCTTTACCAATATTACTAGTATTGAACAGCATACCTAAAGCTAAGTTATGAACACCATAACTAAAACTACAAAAGACCAAAAAAGGGAAATTAACATGAATACTTTGAAGAAAATCTCCAAAATCAACAATCCAGAGTCTTCTTTAAATTGAAAGTTCTGTTTATAGCATTGATGTTATGTATCAATAAGTATTATAAATAACTGAGGTTTGCTAATGTTTATGACAAAAATAATAATTATATTGTTGACATGTAAACCAAAGTAGGACATTTTCAACAATAAAAATTAATATAAACTCTATTAATATTATTTTATTATTAATTTGTAACTTGTTGAGAACACAGAAGTCCTCTATAATACAGGAGAGATCTATATGAAATTATGAAACTATTCCTTGTATGAGCTTTAGAATTTTCTTCTTTCATAAAACTTCTCACTATTTAGAGATTAGGACTTTTTATTCCAACCAATATGTAGGCACAGATTACCTCAAACATCATATTTGTTGGATATCAAAATAACTTTAATATTACATTAGACAATAAAACTGTTTTTTTAAAAAAGAAAAAGTTTCAAAATCATTGATGATAAAAAGCAAAACAGAAATGTAGACACATGCAGTTTATCGTCCTAGAATTAAAATGGAATAGTAGCCACCTTAAAAGTTGGGTTTTTCCCTAAGAAAATAGTTATTAGTTCTCTTAAAATACTCAATGTCTCTCACTTTTTTGTAAATTCATATTTACTGTAGTATAATTTACATATATTAAAATTCACCTCTTTTACATGTACAGGTTTTCAATGTCTGTCCCTCTTGAAAGAGGGACAAAGCTAGAGATGTTCTATGATTCCAACGGGAAGGAATGTTGGTCAACAGGAGACATATGCTTTTGGAAATTAGTTGAAAATTATTCTAGAACAAGCTCCATGTATCAAAAGGCCAAAGTGGATGGGAAAAAAGAAATGTAAGTGGAATGACCTGTGCCTCGCATATCCCACAAAGAGATACAGGTCCAATCTTCCAAAAGGGAGTGAAATTCATTGGGAAAGTGTCCATACCTTTTTCTTTCTTTCTTTTTTTTTAAGATATTATTTATTTATTTGACAGACAGAGATCTCAAGTAGGTGGAGAGGCAGGCAGAGAGAGAGAGAGAGGAGGAAGCAGGCTCCCCACTGAGCAGAGAGTCCAATGTGGGTCTTGATCGCAGGACCCTGAGATCATGAATGTCCATACCTTTTAATTCGTAAAGCTTATCTTCCCCTTCCTCATCCACATCTTCACAAATCCAAGCAGCTACTCCACCACACACATAAAAGGAAAGGCCAACAATTGATCATCAGAAAACCAAGAAAATATGCATCTCGTGGACAAGTCTAGAGATGTAGAAAGATGTCAGGAAATGAAAAGGGGAGGAAGTTAACTTTATCTTCCCCGTTCGCAAAGAGTTGTGAACACTAAATAACATTGCTGGTACACGTCCCACTCCTCCTCTTTATCAAATAGATAAAAAAAAAAACACTGAGAAATAGTCTTCACCTTTTTTAACCTGTGAAGTTGGTTTCAAATAAACAGTGGGCACAACAGCTAAATTGCTAATCCTTTGGGAAAAGCAGTACTTTTACACACACACACACACACATGCGTGCGTGCGCACACACACACACACATGCGCACATGCATATACGCACACAAAGAAAGCCAAAGCTCACAGAATAGCAAGTATTTCCATCTTCTGCTGAAAAGTCTAGGTCAGTGTCAGGCTTCCTGAGAGATCCTTAAGAGGAGAAAGGCAGAAGTTCAAACTCTTGCATAGATCATCTTCTTAAAGAAAACACTTCTCTCAGTTTTCTTCCTTCAATTAACGTGTTAAAGAAAATTGAACAAATTGAAGGATGAGCACACAGGAGGACATTCTTTTTAATGAGATCAGACGTCATCCTCCAACTGACTTGACCGGGTCCAGAACTGCCCATTACCACGTCACTACTGGCAAATCAGAAGAAGCGCCCCACCCCACACGGCGGCTCAGCCACACTCACCATTCTCTCCATCCTTGTGGCAGCCATCAAGAAAAATCATTTGAACAGCAGCATCTTGAACAGATGGCTCAGAGACAAGTTAGAGATGGAAAAACCACTGAGAAGAAAATTGCAAAAGTCAAGCCAGACATCAAAGCACAGCCCTCCTCTCTCGCTCTGAGATAGAGAAAGGCAGAGTTTTCCTCTTCATGTGTTAGCCAGACTTCGCCACACCTTTGGTCCAGGCCAGACTCTGGCCATTTGCCTTGCATGGCTATCCCAGCTCTAGGAGTGGCAAGGGGGCAACATTATCTCCATTCTTCTTATCTTGGCAGCCAGTTCTTGAGGCAGAATCCACCCCAGTTAGCATGAGGAGAGAGAAATATTGTCTTCCATTCCTTTCTCTTTCCTCCCTTGTCTATGAGCCAGATCTGCTTTCCTAGCTGGATGCCCCATTTTTCCTGACTACCCAGGGTGACTGTGGCAGTCATGAGACCGGGCTTTGGAGTTCTCCAGCCACAGGAGGATAATTGGCTCATGGACGCAGGCTGATGCTCTCTGAATCCACCACGATGTTGGCTGAGCCCAAACTCCCCTCCAGCTGCTTCTAGGCAATGAGTGCAGCAGAGATATGAAAGCAGGCTCATTTTTGAGAGACACAAACTCCTCTAACAGGGTCCTTTGGCTCAGGAACGAGGGATGGGTTGGTCGAAACTTTCTGAGGGTGATTCCACACTCCGTGGCTTTTCCTATCTAACCTAACCTCCCTCCCTCTTTCCCGGGGGCTAGAACTACAGCAGGATTTGGAAGCTGAACTAGACTCCTCATGCTTCTTGTGGAACTGCTTCTCTGGGGACCCACATTAACTCCTGGTGGTTCTGCCCCGCTTCTTATCCTGACCTGCTCTGTGACATACCCCTGAAGGATCAGCTGAGTGATAAGCTGCCAGTCTGATGTGTATCTTGTTACAATTTAAATTATCAACTTAATTGAATAGGAATGTTACTGAAAGAATTTGCATTCTTTTCAAGTCACTGAAACGTTAAGAATCCTAGTGTATTTGAAGAGCAGCAGCGAGAAGGCAGCTTTCTGATCTTTTAGCCATAAATTAATTCCATCCAAGCTACATCTTGCAACACACAAGACTTTGTAGCCAAAGACGAATGGGGTCTTTGTGGAGCGAGGAGTAACTGGACCTTGGCTGGCCCTTGTCACTTTGCTTTGTTTTCAGAAATAAAGCGTACGCTTCCACTTTGGTGTCCATTAGCTAGAATTTGCTACAAATCTTATGTAGCATTTGTTTATTATCAGCAATAATGATGATATAATTACTTATTAAGCACTTTTTTCTATGTGCTCAACCTTGTTCACACATTACCTTATCTACCTTGACACTATGAAGTTGATGCTTTCATGGATGAGGAAACTGAGACTCAGGGGGTGATACGATTTGATCAAGGTCACAAAACTATTCTACCTGTAGTAGAATTTTTTGGTTTTGCCAGCACAGTACTCTTTGCCTTCCATCTTGCTACGGTCCCATTTCCACACTGGATAGGATTCCAGTCGATGTGTCGCTCATGCAGCCCTGCTTGCTCCCAACCTAATTAGCAAGTATGGGTGAGTCACCAGAATGGATGGTCAGGGTGAATACCGCGATTGGTCTAAGAGGGACTGACTGTGGGATCCCCATAGGATAATAAGTATGGGGCTGAGAGAAAAGTGACCTCTCTGCTTTTAGGGTAGTGTTAGGAGTCACATATACTCAGGGTACCGTTGGCCTTCTTTATCATTATATGAACACGACCTCCTGCTAAGAAAAGCAGACCTAAGAGATGAAAAGAAAGTGAACCAGATGACACCCCCTGAATCCAGGTATAGCTTAAGCTAATGCCAGTCCTCGGACTTGCCAGTGGCGAAAGCCATTAAGTGGCTCCTCTGTTTAACTAGAGTCGGATTTCTGTTAATGCAACAGGAAAAGTCCTGGCTAATACAAGACTAGAGCCAGAATTGGACCCAATCTCTCTGATTATATCACCACACTAATGACTATGTCTTCATTAAAAGCAAGTTAGAGATGGATTCACATCATTGTTAATAATGTAACCAAGATAAAATGTAGAAATTGTATCTACATGCCCCGTGCATAGGCCCAATGTTAGTAATTAGCTTTTTTGTTACAATTACCTTGTTATGTTTTTCCATGAATATCCTGATGGCAGGTACTGACCGTGTCTTACCCTTATAATCCTTCTATTGAGCCCAGTCTCTAGGACATAGAACATGCTCAATAAATATCTTTTGAATAAACAAATAGTTATAGTACTTTACCAATAAAAGAGATTTCTACCTCTTATTTCAAGTTAATTTGGAATAATCTTGCCCAAGATGGTTGCATGCCTTACTCTCTATTTCATTCAGATCTTTGCTTAAAAGATCTGACTTTTCCTGAGAGTTTTCCCAGCAGAGGTTTCTAACACACTTTCTTCCTCATTGCTCTTCCCCCACTTTACTTGCGTTTTCTTGATAGTAACGATTACCTACTGAAATGTTGATAGTCTATTTCCTGTCACTTCAATAGAACGGAAGCTTCTTGAGAGTAGTGCCTGTATAGAGAAGGCTTTCATAAATGATTGAATGGTTAAATATTTACATTGTTAACAGGATAACTGGGGGTCCTTCCAATTCCACATTTCTAGTACCTCCCAACTCATTGTAGATATTAATTTAATATTCCATAATTAAAAACATAACCATTAAATTTAATGTCTGTATAGTCTTATGTAATGAATGTATGTTTTAAGATTATGAAATGTGTGTTCCTAAGTAAAATATTTTGCCATTGGGTGAACTCTAAATCTGAAAATCTTCTGTTAAATCTATACTGGTAATCATATTGATTAACACAGTATTGCCTGAAGACAATCGGCTAAATCAGCCATCTGTTTGCTCATGTTGTTATGCTAATAATATCTTAGCCTAGATTAAATGTAATAATATGTTGAGGCTTAGTGAAATCTAGGTGTATATCCTGACTGATCCATATAAAATGGACATATGTTATCTTAAAAAATATTTTCTTTGACTTTGATTTTTAAATATGACCTAATACGATTGTGTCCAGTCATCAGTTTTTAAGTAAATAAGCTATGAACCCAAAGCAATGGTAACTTGCTAGTAATATTATATTTTGAAAAAACTCAACAATTTAAAAATAATACTTAAATAGGAAAAAACTCAGATAAAAATCTCTATGACAAAATGTGATTAAGGAAAAAAAAACCGACATCATGGCAGGTTAACTAGATAAAGTATGCAGTTTTTACCTCTTGTTTCATTAATCTCCCTGTTAGACTGACTTTAACATAGAGCTTTAAAAACTGTGGCAACCATCAATGTTCTCTCTCCTGGCTTATGTGCCTAAGGATTGCTCTTCTTGGTAACCTTTAGGGCTATTGAAAATGACATATTTGATATTTTTCCATGAATATCATGAACTTTTACAAAATATTAAATTGCAATTACAATACAAATCAGTAGCCCTGTGTAATTAAAATAATGACAGTGCATTGTCTCTTGCTGACTCCAAATGTCTAGCTCCTTCTTGCTCTTTATTTCTCCAGTTATCAGAGAGAACAGCTGTGGTTCTACATGGGATACACCTGGCAGCTTGAAGCACCCAGATGCCAATTCCTGCTTTAAAAAGAAAAAGGGGGGGGGGGGGAAGAGAGGAGAAAAGCACTCCTTCTCAAGATAATGTTTATTTCAGAGGCAAGCAGTGTTTGGAGTGGAGATTAGAGAGAAACGGGGGAAGGAAAGGAGCCAGACTTCCATTTGATTTTCATCTGTAACAACTACAGATGACGTGCCATTCAAATACCAGTGCCCCGACCGAGGGATCACTCTTTTCTATTTGAAAAGTGTAAGTTAAGTGTGTGCAAATGGGTGACTTGGCTATAGTTTCCCTCTTTCTTCTTAAAATGGAGATTAGCCAGGGCTTTCATCCCTAATGCAGAAAAGGAACAGCTATGTGACATTTATACCAAGAGGACGGAGCCATAAGAAATACCAGAAACAAGAACCCTAGGAGAGAGAGGGCAGGGAAGGTTTTCTATGAATTCAATGAAAATTATAACCTCCTTTGTTTTGAAGCTTTAATAAAATATTGAGTATAAGCTAAAAGTGTCAAACTCTAGACTGACCACGTGTTCTTCTTTCAGAGTGTATGTAAAATTACACAGTGTGATCACATGCTGAAACATAACAAATGACCAGAGTGAAATTAGATTTATTTGTTTTATAAGGATCACAATAAAATGCTGAATTTGCACATGGCTAGTGGAAATTACCTGAAGAGGTATACCTATTTCTGATTACTTGTACCCTTTCTCCATAAAGGGAAGTTTCCAAGTGTTACTCATTTTCTAACTGAGAGCAAAAGAAGAAAAAAGAAGCCATCATAATTACGGTTTTGTTCTGGAAAATAGCTTTCTTCCTTGCAGTTTTAGTTTCTTTTGAGAAAGAATCCTCTTTCTTTCCTTATTCTAATCATAAATTATAACTCAACTGGACTCATTAATTTTTATTAAATGAATTTACTCACTTGTATCAAAAACTCAAGTTCACTATTTCTTACATTCTCATCCTCTGTATATCTATATCTATATTGATATATAGACATTAAGACTGAAGTATTTTTCTTCACTTCTCTGTTAATTCTCACAAGGAATTCCTGGAGGCGTTTTGCAGCTCTTCTTCTCCTAGCATAACTTTATTACATATATATGTGTAATAAAGTTACATATTAAGTTATATATGGAGTTATTATATATATAATATTGCTGTTTGACTCTGTATGTATCCCTAGGTCATGCCTTTTCTTTCACTCTAGTTGCATAACTCTGGAAAAAAGAAAACCTATCTTCTTTCACTATTTAATCCATGAATCATATCCCCTACAATTCACAGCTTGTACCAGGACAGCTTATAAAAGCCACCATCATAAAATAATCCTGTAGCCAAAAAACTAATAAATAATTCATCCTAAAACTGAACCCAAGAACAAGTATTTAGTCTTTTGCTCACATTCTTCAAGTTTTTTGTTGTTGTTGTTTACCATTAGGTAGCTAATTCACATTCTAATCAATGATACCAACCATTCTGATTTTAAAATTTATTGATACTCAGGAATCTCAGCTCTTACTCTAGCTAAAAATCACCTGGTTTAGCTGATACCTTCGCCACAGCACCTACAAATTTTGAAAGCCACATCTCTCAAAGACTAAGAGCACTCAGGGACGACTGCGATCTACAGATTGTCTTGTTAGGCACTCTAACAGCTTCCACTTACACGCTAAGCAACAAGAGATTAAAAGCAAAGCAACATTTGGAGAAACTTGAAAAAAAAAAAAAAAGACCTTCTACAATTCAAACATCACAGGGTGCCTGGATGACTAAGTGTTCAACTCTTGATTTCAGCTCAGGTTATGATCTCAGGGTCCTGAGGTCCAGCCCCATGTCAGACTCCATACTTAGCTCAGAGTCTGCCTGTCCCTCTCCCACCCCCTCTGCCCTTCCTCCCTTGCACACTGCTCTCTCTTTCTCAAATAAGTAAGTAAATAAATAAATAAAATCTTCAAATATATATAGATATATATAGAAAACTCCACAAATGCACAAAAATTAATTAAACTCCCTACAATTGGCTATTGCTGGTTGGAATACCAGAGATTTTTTAAATTAAAAAAAAAAAAACCCAACTTTTTAAAAAAGTGGATTGTTCTATGAAGGATATGTAACAAAATAAAATAGTGGCCTGTTTATGCCCACTGGCAGTTGAAAATTCCATTCCTCACCACCAGGGCTTGAACTAGCTCAAGGGTCTGGCCTGTATTGCGTACCCAAGTCCTCAAGGCAACCAATGTTCACCTGCTGCCTTCAGCAGTAACAACCACAACCCTCTTCCACAGTCTCGTGGCAAACAAATAAACCTTCACCGACTCACAGTGTTCTCATCACACCCTCTCAGCTTTCAGGCCCTGTCTAGTAGTCAGTTTCTCCTTTCACTTGATACTGTTCAACCCTTGAAAGACACAACTATTTTTAAGAAAATGCTTCATCCCATACTCATCCCATTATTTCCTCCTTTCCAGCCCAATCTCTATAATGCAAAGAGAATTATTTGACCTACTTCCATGCACAGAAACCATTATTTGGGGAAATACAATTGCTAAAAGTACAACTCTCATGGAACTCTAGTCACAGTGACAGTTAAAAATGTAACCGTGGCTTAAATGTTGTCTTCAAATATCAAGAACTAGAGCTGTTCTTAACCACCTCAGGTCCAGGTCCAATCATTGGTCTTCTTAGAAAACTTTCTACGTTATTCTAATGTGCAGCCAATGATGAGATCCCTTGTGCTGAAAAGTTTCCTCCCTGACTAACAACTAGCTTTCAGTGGTTGCTTAGGGAATCAGGAGGGTGAAGATATGGATACTAACCCATTGTTTTTCAGACCTCAGTCTGCTTGAGAATTATCTGGGCTTGTATTAAACAAGCATGGTTTGGGGGCTTAGCCTCCAGAGAATCAGTTTCTGCCTCCTCTGTGGGGACCCAAACGCACACTTTCAACAAAAGATCTTGATGATGTTGATGCAAATGGTCATTAGACTACACTTTGAGGAAAGCCACTCAAAATCCAGTTACTATCTAGACGTAGAGTGGTGACACTTAACATCATAATACAGCAAACCAGAACCAACAAAACAATGTGAAAGTCTTGAAAAACGAAAATATTTTACAAATATATTTTAATATCCTTGTATTATTTCATTACTATTCTTTTCTATTTTATTTTCATTTATTTATTTGTTTGCTTGTTTGTTTGTTTGTTTAGCCAGACTCTGTGCCCAATGTGGGGCTCAAACTCAGGACCCCAAGATCAAGAGTGTGACCCTGAGATCGAGTCACACACTCTACCAGCTGAATCAACCAGGCGCCCCTACTTCATTAATAGTCTTATTACATAAAATGTTTTCTCAAAACCAGTTTTGTTTTACAATCACTAGATAGATGTTTATAGTACTTTGAAATTATCCCTCTCCTGGCACCGTCATTGACTTATTTAGGAAAGGAAACGGTTGAGATTAACCATTTTGAAAAAAATAGAGAAAATATGAAAAAAAAATGGAAAGAGAGAAAAGAGCTTTCTTTTTTTTTTTTTTTTTTTTTTTTAGAAAAGAGCTTTCTTTAACTATCATGCACACACGTGTCTGTGTGTATGTTTTCCTTGTCTTGTTTTTTTTTTCAGGGAGGAAGAGAGATGGGTAGCAAAAGCTAACAAAGTTTTTATTTTAAAATTACTAAAGCTTTCAACTAATGATGTACACATAAGGTAAAATGCTATGACTACTGCTCATTTTAGCTCAATGTAACCAAATTGTCTTCCTTAAACTACTAAGAAAACTATT
Source organism: Meles meles (assembly GCF_922984935.1). Classification (NCBI taxonomy): domain Eukaryota; kingdom Metazoa; phylum Chordata; class Mammalia; order Carnivora; family Mustelidae; genus Meles; species Meles meles. The sequence continues at coordinate 18,923,444 of NC_060070.1, forward strand.
AAAATCATGTCTAGGCCTGATGATAGAACTTTTACATAAGCAAAAATAGGACAGAAACAGAATCCCCTCGAGGAAAATGCTCAAAACACATACTTTTTCCATCAGCAAGTAATTGGAAATTAAATATCAATGTACAGGTAAAAATGTAACATTTAACAGGAAAAAGGGCCTTATGCTATGTAATGAGTAACAATGTTAGCTAATATGTAATAGATACACAATAATGATCTGTTTTATTTTTAGACAAAAGTGTTTTGAATGATGTCAATAACAAAATGTAAATTGATACTTTTACATTTCTTTAAGTTTAAGATTATGAGCAAACATCTTATTCCTTTAGTAGTTTCATTCTCTTCTTCCCAATCAAGCCTTGAAATTCAACTGCTTTAAACGGTCTCAATCCTCCTTCCCTAAGAACAGGCACACCTGCAGAAGATCAAAGTTCTCATTGACCTTGAAGAACGCAGCAGTTTCAGTGGAATAATCTCATTTAGTAAAAAGAAAACCATATGCGAATCAACATTAACCACTCTTAGCCCACATCAGGGATGATGACTCCCTTGGCACCAGCCTGAATGTTGAGCTGAGGAATTTGGCCTGAGCTTCCTCTTCCTTAGCCAGGACAGATTGATAAAGAGGTGCAACATTAGCATAATCAGTTGCTCTGCATTTCTGAATTCTTCTATGTCGCTCCTTTGCTTTCCACAGAAATACAGAAAGGATGTTTTCATAGATATTTCCCTTCTCAGATCAGTTCCCTGTGCATTAGAGAGGACTGAGCTGAGCCAATATAAGTAACAACGACCACTAACACATGTACTGAGAGCCTACTCTTTGCCAGACACTAGATTAACAAATTTATGTACTCTATTTCTTATATTCGTGATACCTCTAACGTAACCCTTATCACCCCCATTGTACAGATGAGAAAAGTAAGGTTGAGAAAGGCTGAGTGACTCCCCCAGGACAGACTAAATAAAACCAAGGGCAACCCAACACAAATGCACAACGATGGCATAACAGTGATCCGTAAGCGTTGAATCCCATGTTGCTACTTTCTGTGCCGTATTGAAAAAGTTAACAGCTCACTTTTATTTGGTTTTTACTTTGTGTTAGGCACTGTTCTAAGTGCTTTCATTCATGAGTTCTTTCAACATTTCCACTACCTCTGTGAGTAAAGTATTATTTCCACTTTGCAAGTGATGAAACTGAGGCACCAAGAGGTCAAGTCATTTGCCTACAGTCTGAAGGCCGATACACGGAAGAGCCATGATTTAACTCAGTCAATTAGCTTCAGATTATGTGCCTTTAACCAGGATGCCATAAGAATATTAATAGTTTCCAAATAGCCATTTTTTAAATTTAGTTATTAAAATGTACAGCTACGGGGCGCCTGGGTGGCTCAGTGGGTTAAGCCACTGCCTTCGGCTCAGGTCATGATCTCGGGGTCCTGGGATCAAGTCCCACATCGGGCTCTCTGCTCAGCGGGGAGCCTGCTTCCCTCTCTCTCTCTCTCTGCCTGCCTCTCTATCTACTTGTGATCTCTCTCTGTCAAATAAAAAAAAAATAAAAATCTTTAAAATGTACAGCTACATGCTCCAACCATATACATCAGTATTTATCATAACAAGACAGAATGTCAATGTAAGTAACCTAGTTGATAAAAAAAAAAGACTCTAATCCTTTACCTGCCAAAAGATAGGCAGGGAAGACCTACCAGACATCAGAACTGGGTCTTTTCCAAAAGTCAAGAAATTTTGGAGTGAAAAAGCATTTGGACCTCAATAAAGGTGTCTTTTGCAAAGTCCTGAGCATATCTGAGCAGTACAAAGACAGCACACAGTAGGAGGTATGGGTTACAACACTCTTGTCCTGGATAAGGTGAGATTTTACATAGAATTTCCATCAAGCTGCCTTTTCTGAGTTTTAGCACCACAGTTGTGATGCACAAAGAAAAACATAATAAATCTTACAGGAAACAAACGTGTGGCACTTCATAAGAAAGGAGAAATCTCAGAGGGAAAAGAAGGGATAAGGTCTATAATATTTAGTCATTTCTCTTGGGTTTGTCAAATTTGAGGCAGAGGAAAAGAGATTATTATCAATCTGTCCTATGGGACCTGGTCATGATGTAATAGCTTGAGTTCTGAGATTTGCTCTACAAGAGCAGTGAGACTTGTTAGCAAATACTTCCATTAAAAGAAGGAGAAAATAGGTTTCTACAGAGGAAAAGGAAATTGCAACATTCTTTTACTTGATAAAATAGCAAGTATTAACACTGAATTCAGACATATGCAGTGGCTAGATTTTAAATATTAAGATACTCATAAAAATGGAGTCTCTCTGAGCTTTGGTGCTGTTTCTTCTCACTACCCACACCCCTGTTCTTCCCCTGGGGGTTCAGCCCATGACAATTACAGGGTTGCTATCACAGCAGCTGTCCCTGTTGCATGGTGCTGATTTTCTGCATGCAAAAATGTGGACTCCAGAGAGATGTGGCAGTGTGAGTTAGCATTAAGTCTCATTCTAGTCTTTAGGAAGATAGGGGTTATGTTACAAGGAAAAAAAAAATGAGTAGAAATTCTGTTCTTAGAATTTCAATTGTTCTTGTTCTAGTTTTATTTGACCACTAATACTCTGAAATAAATTGTTTCTATAGAATTCATGAAGTGAACATATAAATAACTTAAGGAATTTTTTTAACTCCGGTTTCTGATCCTTATAAAAAATTTAATGAACAAACAGAAAAAGAAAGAAAACAACAGACTTTGCATTTTAAATGAATGCTTTGTTAAATAGGTAACACCATTTTGAAAAGTTCATATTCTATCTCAAGTTATTAAACTTACTAAGATGATTTTTTTAAAAAGTCCCTTTTTGGTCTTTTTTCTTAGAATTGTCCCATCCGTCTAAGAGTCAGTTACCACATCTCTAAACTTCACTATCTTCTCATTACCAAGAGAGGATTTCTGTATAATATCTTAGACACTTCAAAATGCGTAGTGTTGGGGAATTAGGTAGTCCTTGTGACTACACTCAGAGCTTGGTATCACAGCCTGAATTATTATTTTTTGAAATATAAACACTGCAACTTAGATGGCGTGGCACTATCGAGAACGGCTTGCCATATGTCTTTGATTTCACTGAGAGACATGCCATCTGCCACAACATTCAATAGTGATTACAAAAAAAAAAAAAAAAAGAAGAAGAAGAAGAAAAAGAAAGAAAAAATGTAGAAGGAGAAAGAGATGAATGGCAGAAGGCTGTGACCAAATGTGAGAATGTTGTCCATCATGTGCAATTTGGATCTGGCCTGGTACTGGTTCATTACCTCTAGTCAGAAGTCAAAGTCAGGCAATATGAACTAATTACTCTCTTTTTCCGTAGGCGATGAACTGAGTGCATTGCCGTTCACTCAGCATGATTATTGATACTGGTTTAGAAAAAAGTCTTTGATATAAAGCAAAAGCCAAAGATCCTAGGGCAATTTATATTTTAAAGGCATTTTGGCCCAGGGACCAGGATTAAAACAGGGAGAACTTGCTTATATACAGTTTATTTATTTGTAAAGAATACAATACCTTTATGGGTGGGGGCAGGGGAGGTTGGAGAAAGAAGAAAATGGCAAGAAGTCAGAGACTTTGAGGGAATGTGTTTATATTGAGGGAAATATCTAAATCTATTTTAGTACTATATTTTATCAAGGGTAAAATCATCTCAGTGTATATTTTAACTCTGCATAATAGAATTGCTGTGATAAATCCCTTAAGATGATTCCCAAAGAACAGAAGTAATTTTTCTAAGAAGCTTAAAAATAGAACTCTCTTCAAATGCATCCAGACAGTGCCCGTACAGTCAATATTTTGCCAAAGAAACAAAACAAAACAAAACAAAATCCGGCAGAATAAAGTGCAAATTTTACAGGAAAAAAATGTATAAATAACTGTGTGTTTATTTGGTTTTATTTATCTGAAAGAGAAAAATACTCAAACCCTATGGACCAAATTTTGGCTGAGAGGATAGCATCTGAACAACACAGCTGGATTGTGACCAAATTTTTCCTTGCAAAAAGGAAAAAAAAATATGTTACTAAACTGTTGAACTGGTTTTGAGAATGAAATGCAAACCTGTTTCAGAAATCTATAGTCAATATTATGAGGTAGACTTGTACCTAGCTTGTGAGATTTTTTTCAAAATGTTTTATCCCAGATACTCCAGGGTAAATATGGTTTCCAAATCATTGAATTTCCAGCACTCTTATAAGAAGTAAATTTTAATAGAAATATTTGCAGCGCCCCCAAAATGACTAATTACAAGAAATAATTATATTCAGCCTGAAATTATACTTGGCCTAGAAATTTCATGTCACCATTTATTTAAAAAGAGTTAGTGGGCACCTAGAAAAGCAGTATGGGAAGTTCTAAAAAAAAGCTAAAGAATAATATATGGCTTTGTATATTGCTTTATAATTTATTTACAATATGTTTTTTCCTGCTTTATCTCTTGAACATATCTCTATTTTATAGATAAGAAAGCTCAACTTAGCAGGGTTGATCACCCGCTTAAAGAGAGTTAGAATCCGAAGTGAACCTAAGTCTTAGGATGCCATGTCAGAGCTTCATGGGGGCGGGGCGGGTAGGGAGGAATCCCCTGGAGGCTTCACTCTCAGCCACAAACAGCAGTGACTCAACTTTCAGAGTTGGATACACAATCCCATACAGTTGCCCTCATGTTTTCCATCTTCTTTGGGGGAAATGTTTTAGAACTGATAATATTTTAAGTTGTTTTCAGCAACAGACTGTATAAAATAAGGGGGATGCCTAGGTGACTCAGTCGGTTAAGTTTCTGCCTTTGGCTCAGTTCATGATCTCAGTATCCTGGGATCAAGCCCCGCACGGGGTGGGGGGGGGGGGTGCCCATTCAGCAGGGAGTCTGCTTCTCCCTCTCCCTCTGTTCCTCCCCCTGCTCATGCTTGCTCTCTCTTTCATAAATAAATTTTTAAAAAATCTTAAAGCGTATACTAGGGAAAGTGAAGAGGTATCTTTATGTCACAGTTTCACACAAGCTAGTCATGTGACATTATACACACACGAAGTAAATACTGTAAACAAGAGGTGCTTGCTAATAACATTTATTGATATGTTAGAATGATCATTTGATCAGTACAATTAAATCATCAGACATTATGTAACAGGGTTCACAAAGAAGAAAACATCTCAGAGTTTGCTTCTCTAGGTCAAATTTGTGCATATAATTTATTAAAACTTGTTAGCATAGCACAGTGGCATTAGAGAATTTTGAATATTAAATGAATAATCACTCCACAAATTATCCAATAACTTATTTGTGGAGACAGTCTCATCTCAGAAAGTCTTTGGTTGCTGTGGAAATAGAACTTGAGATGCGGGGACGCTCTGAACGTAGGGTATCTCCCAGGGAAATCGTCAAAGGCAATATGAGTGGGATAACATAAGAAAAGTTTCAAGTGTGCTGAATTTCTTAGAGAAAAAAATTTAAGTCCCTGAATAATATTCCTCAGAAGCATATCCCATCTACCATTTCTAGAAATCTATATAGCTATTAATAGAAAAAAGGAAAAAGAAGCAGTAGGAGCTGAGAAAAGACAAGGAGAGTAAAACAGGTAATAAAAGAAGACAAAAGTCTTCTTTGCTGTGCAGCTGGGGGGCGGGGGGGGACACTGAGTTGAGATGCCTGAGCCATGGAACCGTGGTTCTGTCTAGGTAGGAGGAAAGAACTGGAATGTGGATAGAAAGACTAACAGGTCACTGACCGCCCCCACCACCACCCCAACCCCTGCCCAATCCCTTGTCTCTGCTCTGAAATAGGCCCAGCAGAAAAATGCAAGGAGATCCTCATTCATGGGAGCAGGTTCCTTTCACTTAGTCAAGCCACGTTCACAAAACTTCCTTATGTTTTCTGTATGTTAATAAAATATTACCCAGACATCTTCCTCCAAAATGCACAAAATAAGTAAGAAGGTCAGATGAGATGGTCCTCAAGGTCTCTTCCAGCTTTAGCATGAGAATTTGATGATAAGTGAAAAGGCCCTAATTGCATTTTTAAGAATTAAAAAGTTGGAAATTTTTGTAAAAAATCCATCCCTCTGGGACTCTTATCCAGAGGTTAGGAGAAGGGTGGATAACTTTATATAATCAATTTTCTGTGAAGTTTGGGGTGAAGTGTTTGGCCCTAGAGCATGGATGAAATTCTCCAAATTGAGACTTGTTTTTAGTCCCTCCCTCCCCCCATTTGCCATTGCTCTTTTTTTCACTTGCTGATTTAAGAATTTGCTTGGCTCTCTTCCTCCGTTTAATGACTATATTTAAGAAAGGATTTGGCTAGTTGCCTAGAGGCTCTTGGGTATTGGGAGCCATATAAACAAAATTAATTACTTATTTCAGTGCCAATATCAGATCACTGGCAGTGAGAGGTTAGTTGACAAAAAAGGGGAGGGGCAGCAAACAGTAGCGAACACTTCAACTAAGAGTATTATTCTTTTTCGCATGAATCAAGAATATGCAAAAATTAATAGAAGTAATTCTACATTTGTATACAGTGATACAGTGTTTTGTGGGTTTTTCCCCACATGTTTCCATGTACATTATTTCCTTTAGTTGTCCAAGCAAATTCATGTGCTGGGTACTTACTGATATTACTAATTCCATTTTACAATATTGAGGAAGCAAGCTTCAGAGGTGTTGAGCTGCCATATACATTTTTTTTTTCATTCACTCAGCAAATGCTACAACCTACTAAGTGCCAGATGTCACACTCAGGAGTAGTAGGGTGGCCAACCTCCCCATTTCACCCAGAATAGAGTTTTCTAGGAGGCAGAGTTTCAGTGCTAAAACAAGACAGCCCTGGTGAACTGGGATGGTTGGTTCCCTTAGCAACACATCATGATTTGAGTCATAAAAGAAGCTCTTTGCCACAAAATCTGTGTCTCTCTCTTTCATAATCTTTTCCTCATTCAGGACTTTTCCTTCTGGACACCCACTCCTAGTTCTGTACTCAAAATTCTCTTCAGTGGGTTCCCAGAAGTACCAAAAATTACTCTCCTGCTCCCTAAGTTCTCTGAGTTATTAGACATTTTAACTACCTGATATTCCCTTTGACTTCACTTTTCCCTTGCCTTTCTCTCTCCTTTAGTAATGCCCTACATGTGCCCATCTAAACTTCCATCATTAAGCATAAATGGCACAATTTTATATCCATAGCTGCAATGAGGCAGATAAATGGCACAATTTTATATCCATAGCTGCAATGAGGCAGATTTGATACAAGGATTTGTCTGATAGAAAGAGCTCCACTGAGGAGACGTGAGTTGGGGGAAATTGGAGGGGGAGACAAACCAGGAGAGACTGCAGACTCTGAGAAACAAACTGAGGGTTTGGAAGGGGAGGGGGATGGGAGGTTGGGAGGACCTGGTGGTGGGTATTAAGGAGGACACGTATTGCATGGAGCACTGGGTGTGGTGCAAAAGAACTGAATGCTGGAACACTGAAAAGAAATAAAATAAAATGGAGAAAGAAAGAAAGAAAGAAAGAAAGAAAGAGTGAACGAACTAGCTCCACTGCTCCAAGCCATCCTACCAAGTATTCCAGTGAGCAAAATCCCTCAGTGAAAAGGTTTTAATTTTGTTTTGTTTTCTCCACACCAGTTCCTTCACTTGGTTTTCCTATCTTTATAGTTTGTCAGCACCCCTTAGGCCCAGGTTCAATCTCAAGTCATCGTTGGTTCTTTTCACCACACCTAATGCGTCGCCCATCTGCATCAGGCGATTCTCTAGCAAGTTCTTCCCATTCATCCATTCTTTGCTTTTCCAGCCGTTAGCACCAACACGAAGTTTCTCCTTACCTCTCTCTTGGACTGCTGCTCTAGTTTCCCTGATGAACCAGCGACACCCTTTCTGTCCATTCCTCCTCCAACTCATGGCTTTTTCTTCCCTCCAGTTTAGGCTACGCTGCTCCCACGTTCAAATGCATTCTGATCTTTATCCCTCGTGTTCTTTTATATGCACCCATTCTCCGGCCAAATGAAACCCCTTGCCGTGAAGTCCTTTCTCCTCTCTGCCTTTGTTTCTGCTATTTCTTACAGGTGGAATAATTTTGCCCGTCAAAATCTTTTTGTTTTTAAGATTTTATTTATTTATTTGAGAGAGACAGTGAGAGAGAGCATGAGCGAGGAGAAGGTCAGAGGGAGAAGGAGACTCCCCATGGAGCTGGAAGCCCGATGCGGGACTCGATCCAGGAACTCCAGGATCATGACCTGAGCCGAAGGCAGTCGTCTAACCAAGTGAGCCACCCAGGCATCCCTGCCTGTCAAAATCTTACTCATCTTTCAAGACCATCTTAAATTTCAAAGTTTCAGAAAAAATTTTTATAGTGACAAAAATTTTCTAGTGCCTTCCTTCCTTTGAACCCTTTTCCCTTTGTACTCCTGAACGACTCATCTCACCAGTTTTATGTTGTAATTTTGGTGCTTCCTTTTCTCAGTCCTGCACTAGCTTGTGTGCTCTTTGAGACCAAGACTGTGCCTGACACATCATGGGACCGCTGCTTAACACAACCCGCATTAAGTTTTTATTAAAGACTGAAATGCGCTAACTCCTCTCCTAATTCTGGCTTTAGAAATGTATTTTGTGAATAATCCATTTTGGATGTCTGAAATTTAGTATATGTCTTAAACAAATCCTAGTAAATGCATGAATGCGTAATTTAATAAACAAAAACAAAAACAAACTCAAGGCTCCAAGGATTATGTACCATCAGCACGAAGTTGGTGAGTACAGAGGCGATCACACCAGGAGCTTTTCTTCAGTGTGAATGTTTGTACAACACTCATGTCACCAGCCCAGCCAGCTCCTTATCAGCTCCCCTGCAGAAAAGGCCACAGAGAAGAAGAGCTATTCCAGGATGGGCAATCACTTGCATTCAGAAAATAGACTTTAATTGAGTAATTTTTCAGATGATTGAAATTGAATTGATATTGCACCGCAGGAAAAATGCTTGATTTGGGCCTAAATTGTTTCTCCCCATCTAGAGGGGGCCACAACACAAGCATGAAATTCATGCAGTTGGGGAGTTATAAACATTTGGATTTCAGGACAATCCCAAAAGAAACCCATCAATTTGGGCCTTAAAGGGTTTCACTTAATTAACCTGGAATCAAGTAAAACATTGGAACTGAGAGGGTCATGGTACTTGCGGAATCTTTATGGAGACAATTTGAAAAATAGCAAAGTTGAGGAAAGGTAGAGGCATTTTTCACCATGTTTTCCAACTGTCCTAAAGGCTTTGGGTCTGCATCTGGAGGGAGAAATTTGAGACTGGCGAGAAGAAAACCGTATTAAATGTACCTGAGCCACTGCGCTCTCCCCTTTAAATTCTCTCCGGGCCATCAGGTGTCTTCAGCCCCCCAGGAAGCCTTCAGGGGCTTCTGAGCACTGGGACCTGCTCTTTGCATCTTAAGTACAGCTGTCTCTCTCCCCTTGTTTGGAGCCAAATTACATCGAGGAAAGGGGGAGATGAATGAGTGACCCATGCCTCTGACATCTAATATCTGCTACTTCAGATTTAGGATTTGATTTAGTGTCTCTATCAGAGAGTTTGAGGAAACAAAGTCTTTTATCTTCTTTAAATAAATTCATGCACTGACGCATCATTTACCTTCTTTGGCAGTTTTATGACTCAGAACAATGGGCGTTTTTAGTTGTGCCATATTTTGGCTCTACCCCTTCCTCTCACGTTGATAAACAAAAACATTCAGTGTGGCAGCTTAAACACAGCTAAAACAGAAGTGATGCGTTTCTCTCCGGCTGCAAAACCGCCCGGCAATCATGCTCTCTCTTTCAAATGAAGAGCAGAGAATGAGACGCCAACGAGTCCTCTCTTCTGTATTCAGATGGGGTCCGGAATTCAGTGCATGAAAGTGGCCTCTCCTGCAGCTGCATCGTTCTCGCTACCTTTTTACACTGTGGCGAATACAAAATTGTACAATTCAGTTTATGAGCCAGGAGGACCTCCAATCTACACAAAGACCCCAGCCAAGGTGGTGAGTGGGGTCCACGTCCCACCCCCGCCTCTGGGCCCCAGTAGCTGGGCATAGGTGCTCTTCCTTGAAACTACTACTTCCTAAGAGACAGGGCACCTCCTGCCCCACACAAAGGCACCATCTTCTCTATCCGACTATTCCTGGTGCCTCATTGCCCAACAGGGTTTTGTTTTCCCTGACTGACCTGCACAGAAACGGGCATCTTTCTCTCATTTGCACAAAGGCACCACATAAGCGGCAGGTTGGCCTGCAGACCTGACGCAGGTTTCTAGAGAAACAGCAGAAAACGGAATGCAATCAGGATGAAGCAGTTTTAACTAATAAAAAGATAGCCCACGCTTTGGCTAATCTAGCATTTGCTTGCATTGAAATCATCTACTTGCCTAGGAAGTCGACTGAGGGCAAGATGTGAAATTAGAGACACTCGTTGATTCTGGCTGAAGGTGTTCAGGGAGGTATGTCCCACTGGGGAAGGTGTTAGAGGGCAAATGATGCCTGCTGGGAAGAGTATACCAGAACTACGTATATGGCTCCCGGTGCCAGGAAGAAAAGTCAAATGAATGAGCCAGTTATTACCTCAAAGTGTAATACACCTTGGTGAGATGTGCCGCTGGGTAGAATATTGATCCCAAGTCTCAGGTCACATCCTGAGTTTAATAGGGAAATTGCTGAGGCCACAGAGGATAACAAAGACCTATCTCAACTGTAAGGTCATCCTTGGAAGGAAAGGACAAGCCTAATCGCTGTCTCCTTCCTCTCTCTATGGGTACTGATGGAGAAAACCAACCTAGGTCCAACAGATGCTACCATGATTCCATGGCCCCTGCTCTCATCTGACCTTCAACGACTCGCTTCAAGGCTTGTTTCTCTCTTTGTCGCCCTCCTGGGTCTGTTTCAGTGCTTCTCCCCTCGGATCAGTCTCTGATCCCACCACCTCCCCCTTTACTTAGAGTAAATGTTAACTAATATTTCACAGAGAAATTGAAGAGAAGCTGCTGACACCTTCCTCTACTTTAATCATTCATTCATTTAAGAAATATTGATTGAGGATTAGCTGTGTGCCCGGTGCAATAACAGGTGCTATTTATAAAGAGAGGAACAAAGAGACGTGAACCTGTGCTCTCTGCCCTCGCCAGCCTGAACAGAACCACTTGCATCCACACTCATTATTCCCTACCTCGTGCCTATTTCATTAGATCTTATCCAATCTTATTGGATCTATAATAGATCCTGTGTTCTGGTTCTTATCCCATAAGATTCCTCACAATTTAAAAAAAAAAAAACTCTTCTCCTTTACCTTCTGTTTCTTTTCCTCTCAGCATGTAATCCTCAGTGCTCTTTTCAAAAAACTCTCCCTTGAGTTCTGGCTACTGAACCCTCTCTTTCACCATCTTCCTCACAGATTTCATGGACACATTACTGACTTGGAACATTCACTTCCTCCCTCCCAGTCTGAAATTGCTAAACTTGCTCTCACCATAGTCACTAAATTCAATGAATATATTTCAGGTCTTATCTTACTGACTCCTTGGTAGCATTTTCAATATTAAGCAAACTTACCTCCACTAAAGATTCTCTTCTTCAGGCTTCCAGCACAACACAAACTCTGGTTTTCCTCTTAAATTTCTGGCCACGGATGCTGTCTCCTTTATGAACTGTTCTTCCTCTGGACTTCTGATACATTGCTGACATGGTGGGAGATCCTCAACCCTTTTCACTCGGTTCACTTCCCTTGGGGGATCCTGACAGTGAAATGGTTCCAGTTAATTTAACCAATAGAGTTCAAATGTTAGTATGCGAAAGACTCAACTGGAAAATCTCATTCAGGCCATGTAAACTGGGGCCAAATTTAGTATTTGGCATGCCAGGCAATTGTGAGGAAAGCAGTCACCACATTCAGATTTCTTTTAAGCTCTGAGCTAAACTGTTATTTCTGTAAAGTCACAAATTGTGGCCGTCTTCCTGATCATGGTATTCCCAGAGCCTAGCAGGGCATCCAACAAACAGAAGTGTGTGTTTAATATTTGTAGAGCAAATGAATGCGGATGTGGATGACTCCGACATCTGTGTCTCCAGCCCAGATTTCGACTTGCATTCCCTACCAGCCCCCAATCTCAGTGAAGGTACATTGTCCACTGATGACTTCACTGATTTCCTCCATCCACCTCAACCCTCCACCTAACTCATTAGTAAGCATACCTACTTCCGCCTTCTAATATCTTGCAAAGTACTCCTTTCTGTCACCATTGCCGATGTCCTAGTCCAGTCAGCTCTCATTTCCCAACTGGGTTACTTCAGTGCTTTTCTAACTAGTCCCACTGCCTCTGTGGCTGTTCCACACTCCCTTACACAAATCGTGCATCCTAGGGTGTAAGCACGTGAATATGCTTCACATGACTTTTCATGAGACGGTCTCTGCTTGCCATTTAACAAGTCTGTTTGCAACATTGTTCACCTTGGGGTTCACGCCAATTTATGCTCTACTCATAATAATTTGAGGAAGTATTTTTCTTGCTTTTGATTCTAATTGTGTTTCCTTTTGCAAAAACTTTAAAACATACATTTATCTACACGCAAGTTCCAAGTAGGAAACTTTATTTTAGGTCTCTTCTGTATAAGCTATTTACTTTTTCACATTTTTACTCCTTCATCTTCCATAATTTTCAGCCTTTCTTAATTTAATCTAGTGTTTTTGACATAGATTATTGTTATTGTTGTTAAAATAAACTGCTATTGCATTGTTAATTTCACGTGATGTATCTCTTCTTTCAAGAATAATTTTTTGAAATTTAAATTGTTTCTCTAACAAAATATTTTTCAACTTTAACTGCTTTTAGTGAAAATCTTTTCTTAAGCACTTTTTTTTTAAAGCACTTTTGTGCTTCATCTCTCATTCTGTTGAAGTAGATCACTAAATAACTTTTCAAGAATGTGGACAGATAACATATTTTTGTAGCCTTAACAAAACCTGAAATTATCTTTCTGTTACCTGAATGACAGGTTGGTTATATAAAATATTCTTAGGTCACAGAATTTTTTAGCCCTCTGTATTGATTTTTGACATTCATTTTCCATTAGATAACCTAAGACCGAACTGGATTTTCTTTCTTTGATGGTAAATTACTTTTGTCTGCTTAGATACTTATAAGGTATTTTAATCTATGTAGTTCAATATTTTTTATTCTATGACCAGGTGAGGATTATTTTCATTGACTTTTTCCTGGAAGGGAGTGAGGTTTTTAATCCCTTGTTGGATGCTGGCTCCCTAAAATATCACCGAATCAACTTGTTAATAAGGCAAAGTTGAGTCTATTGCTCACCTTGGTAAGGGAGCATGCTACCACCACACTGTTCATAGCACCTCTGGAGGGGAGAGGGCAAAGTTAGGACAGTTTATGAGACTTTGAAGTCTGGCTGAAGGTAGCTCTTTTGATGGGGAGGGAAAGGACAGGGTAATTAGGACAAGGTAAGCATCATGATATAATAACATAGGACTGGCAGGCATAGCAAGGAGAGGATTTTGAGAGGAGAGGTTCAAACTGTCCTGGTGGGGGGAAATAAGACAACAATACCATTATCATGCCTAAAATATTAATAGTATTTCTTCTTATTATTAAATATGAGTGTTCAAGATTCCCCAAGTTGTCTAATAAATTTGGGGGACAAAAAATTGTCTTGGAATGTACACTTTCCTTCAAATCTTTCTATTGAAGTGTTAATGGGTCTTTCTAGACTTTTCTGGAGCAATCCAAAAAGTTATTTGTCACTTTTATGCTTGTGAATAAGAGTTTCTGGGAATAATAAAGCCATGTTAGTGCGGATAATGGCCATGTGGGTGTGGATGGTTTCAGTTTTTCATGTATACCCATGTCTTTCTTCTGTTCAGGAAAATATTACCGATTTGGGTGGGGGGGGGTCTCCCCCATTTGTTTACAGCTCTTCTTCAGGATTAATGATTATTCAGATGTTCTCTTTCCATCTCTATCTTCCACATCTACTCCCTGTCTGATTATTTTAACTGTTTTGACTCCTTGTCATTTTTTGCAGCATTCTGAAAGATCAGATTTTTTTTTCCACATCAACATCAACTTTCTGCAGCATCAGCTCTGTTCTTTAGTGCTTTACATTAAATGTAAATGTAAAATCTTCTAATTTCTTCCATTTTTAAACCTTCTATTTTTAAAATCTCTATTTTCATGTTTATCCATTTCAGGATGATCTTTTCCTACACAATATGCTCCTACTTCACAGTGGACATAGATTTGGCACTTTTTTGAGTGCTCTGAATAGTTTTCTAAAGTATATTTTGAAACCTGTAGTAGATAATCTGCACAGCATTTCATTCATGTGATGCGTATTAATCTTTTCCTTTTTCTGGTAGCATATGTCACAGGTTCTAGATTGCTGTGGCCCTGCCCTTCCTTGTTATTGTTTCTCCCTTTCTTTCTCTCTTTATCACCCTTCTTGTCCTTCAGCAAGGCAGGTTTGTCTATATTTAGTTTTTATCAAAAGAGAAAAATGATGAAATCTCCTGATGTCTTTTTTCAACAGCTGATGTGGTAGTAAATCTTTCTTTCAGATCTCAACTCAACTCAGTTGAACATCCGTTCCTTGAAATTCTTACCTGCCTCACTGGTTACTCTTTCACAATAAGACTTGCTGCCTTTTTTTTTTTTTTTTTTTTTACTTTCAATTTTTTTTAGTTTTGTTTTTTTTTTTTAGTTATTTATTTGACAGACAGAGAGCACAAGTAGGCAGGGAGGCAGGCATAGAGAGGCGGGGCGGGGGGGGGAGCAGGCTCCCTGCTGAGCAGAGAGCCCTATGTGGGCCTCTATCCCAGGACCCTGAGATCATGACCTGAGCGGAAGGCAGAGGCTTAACCCACTGAGCCACCCAGGCGCCCCTTTACTTTTAATTTTTAAATATTGGAATGTTTCAAGGCCCTGTCTTGACCTCATTCTATTTATTTCCATTTCTTTAAATATTCATGTGCTGGTGGTCCTCAGGTCTGTATTTGAATACTGATGGACATATATTCTCTTTGGGATTCTAGACTCATTTGTCTAAATGCCTATCCAATCTCTTTCTGTCTGGCTATCTAATAGGCAAGGTAAATATAAGAAAAACAAAGTAAAACTGTTAATATTTTTTTTCTCACTTATCCTCCTATGGTCTTCTATATTTTAGTATCAAGTTACACTATCTAATCTTTCACTGGGGTCCTTAATTCAGAACAGTCCTAATCTCTCTCCTTCTTTCAGCTTCAATTCTAGCCTATTAGCAACTTCTGTTGATCCTACAGCCGAAGGTAACTGAAACCCTAAATGCTCAAGCCCCTCCACTCACATGTTCTCTTGTCCATGAAGTCCTGGGCATACCCTAAGGTAGTTTTTGTGTTTGCAAGCTCTTTTCTCTGTTATCCATCCCCTCCCACAGAACTTTGCATGGAAAATTTTTTCTTTCTTTACATATTCAATCTTAAATGTTGTCTCAGTAAGGTCTTTCTAAAATAGCTTCCCAATTACAAATGATATTTACATCATCTTATTTTTGTCTTTTGCATAGATCTCACCAATAAATGATTTTTTTTCGTATTTATTTTTCTATTAGTTTATTTTCTACTTTTCCAAACTAGAATATTAATTCTGTGAGAGAAGGGACCTTATCTATCTTTTATATTTCTGTAGCCTTTTTTCCTTGAATATTGTCACACATAAATAATTGCTCAGTAAGTGTTCTGCAAATGAACAAATCTATGGCACGAGGGTAGATATTAATGCGTTCAATTCCCTAACCAAATCACAGGTTTTGTCAGACTTGGACTAAAGACACAGGTGCTCAGAATTACCATAATACGTGATGATATATTCCTGATTGCATTGCTGTCAAGAAGCATCTTATATCACTCTCACCTCCTGTCTTTCACTAACAAGTGCTAGAGACCTTACCTTCTGGAAATCTCTGTGTAACGCCAATCCTCTCTTCCGTTTTCTGCCCACTTGCTTTCTGGGATTTTTCAGTATCTGCCTTGGTTGAGCATCACCTGAGAGGAAGAAGTTCTGGGCTTATGTTTGGCTCATGTTCGGGTTTACAGTTATAAAATAGCTATGGCAGAAGGGAGAAGTATAATATTATAGTTCATTGTTGTTAAGTGATACTTTTTTGTGATATGAAACCAAGGCTTGAAATGACCTAAAACCTGGAAAGATTTTATATCAACCCAGTTTCATTTGCCTAATTATTGTCAACCTCTTCCAAATAATTGGCACTTATGTCTGTGATAAGAGGGTTCCCATTTATCCATCACCTAGTTTCATTAGTTTTTGTCATCTTACTTTATCACAGAATGTGAAATAAACATTACTAAACTACAAACTTTATTTAGATTTTGCCAGTTTTTTCATTAATGTCCTGTTTCTGTTCCAGAATCCAATCCAGAAGACCACATTGTATTCAGAATTTATGTTTCCTTAGTCTCCTCTGGGCTTTGACAGTTTCTGTCCTCCCTTGTTTTGTCTGTTTGGTTTTATGATTTTGAAAGTCCTGAATAGGACTGGGCAGGCATCCTGTAGAATATCCCCTGATCTCGATTCAGATCACATTGGAGAAACAGAATGAGAATGGATGGATCTACGAGTGGGTAGATAAATATATACACCAAGCAATTGGCTGAGTGACTATGGGGGCTGATTAGACAAGTCCAAAATCTGTTATGCAAGCCATTAGGAGGGGAAGGCTGGAAGCCCTCAGACAAGAGCTGGTACTGTGTTCCAGAAAGTCTTCTTCCTTGGGGAAACCTCATTTCTTAAAGCCATTGAATTGATCGAATCAGATCTGGCCTACATCAATTATTGAATATAATCTCCTTTGCTTAAAGTCAACTAATTGTAGACACAAATCACACTTATAAAATACCTTCCCAGCACCACCTAGGTTAGTGTTTGATTGAATAACTGTACTATAGCTTAGCCAAGTTGAAACATAACACGGACCATTACACCGAAATTATGAATTTTTTCAAAGAATGCAGTGAAGGTACATCAGGAAGTACAAAATATCCACATGACGTCACTGGTGAGATGATGTTCATTACTTGGTTAAGGTGACATTTGTCACATTTCTCCACAGTAAATCTAGCATTCTTTCCATTTCCTACTCTAGTCTTTGGAAATTATTCACAAAACCTAGCACATTCTGCAGACCAGAAGGAATGAAGCTTCTCCTCCTTTAGTGAACACTATCTCCATATATTATTGAATTCTTCTGTGAGAAATATTTCTCTCTTTCCCCATTTATTTCTTTATTCAGTCATTCATTTTTCTCAGTATGGGCTCAGGTATATACTTTGGATTATAATCTACACTGCATCATTTTGTCGCTCACGTTGTTCCAGCTCTAGCCATTGGGAGCTCTTTCAAGTTGGTTCCTGGTTCTCTTTGAGATGCTCCCAACCTCTTACTTTTTGAGCACTTCCTTACTTTCTGGTACTTAACAATACTCCGGACGCATCTTGCATTTTCCCTGCCTTGTCCTAGAAAAAAGTTATTTCTCCAAGAAGCCTGTTGTTTTTACTGGAGAACAATATATAGAAACCAAGATCTGGGTGTGCATTGTGCTTGTTGCTACTGGGATATCATTGCTTCTGGGTACTCTCAGAGGACACTGCTATGGAATACATATACTTCTACTATCGTGTGTATCCTTAATTTTTCCTATATTTATCCAGGAATATCTATATTAAGCTAAACAAAATGAACTTATACTGATGTCTCCAACTCTAATCAAACAGTGCAGGGTTTATTGTAGACTTCCTTTCTTGTTTATCTGCAATTTCACTCACTAATAGTGAGAAACGTGTCCCCCACCACCCAACATCCATTTTCTTTGTCCAACCCTTCTTATAAAGCAGTTTCAGAATTGTTAGCCCATGGCTTCATAAGAAAGACATTGTCACTAGAATACAGTGTTTACAGTTTCTTTTTTAGTTTGCATACCTTTTTAGTTTTTTAAAATTTTTTTATATATTAAACTAAATTAAAATTTTTTTATATTAAACTTAACACTTCATTAGGCTCATTTCTTCAGATTTTGGCAAGTTGCGATGTGTAACCATCGCCCAGGACCATATAGTGTTCTATTACCTTCACTCAGAAATTTCCCCTGTGCTTCCTCTTTGTCATCAATCACTCTCACTACCATAATATATGTCTAAATTTTAAATATTATTTTACCTTTTAACCTTTTTCTTTATATGTTTATTGTTATTTTATTGAGTAATTACAGGGGGAGTTCAACTGGGGTACACAAAACATAAGGCCTCTTTCTATTCATTCCATTTGGAACAAATATTTAACAAGCTCCTCATCTTACCATGCATTGTGATGGGTGTAGAGTATATATACAGGAGAATAATACTTCCTTATTTAAGGTGAATCTTATTTCAGATTGTACATTGAAATTTTTAATTATTTTATTTCTTTCTAATTTAAGATTTAGTTGGAAACTAAGCAGAAGCTTTACTTTAAGAAACCAGAAATGTTTGAGGGCCCCTGGATGGCTCAGTCGGTTAAGCAACTGGCTTCTGCTCACATCATGATCTCAAGGTCCTGGGATCAAGCCCTTCCTCAGGCTCCCTGATCAGCAGAGAACCTGCTTCTCCCTTTCCCTCTGCTCCAACCCCCTGCTTGTGCTCTCTGTCTCTCTCTGTCAAATAAATAAATAAAATCTCTTAAAAAAAAGTCCAACGTCACACCAATGAAAATATATTAAGGAAGAAAATAAGATGGCCTTTACGAACTCTACTTGCTCTTAGTCATGGTAATGACATATCTGATTCAGTGTTTTTTGTTTTGTTTTGTTTTGTTTTGTTTTTAAGATTTTATTTATTTGACAGACAGAGATCACAAGTAGGCAGAGGCAGGCAGAGAGAGAGGAGGAAGCAGGCTCCCTGCTGAGCAGAGAACCCGAAGCGGGGCTCGATCCCAGGACCCTGGGATCATGACCCGAGCCGAAGGCAGAGGCTTTAACCCACTGAGCCACCCAGGTGCCCCGATTCTACACTAAATATAGCAATTTAAAATGGGTTAGCTTTTAACTTTAGAACACATGTGATTATATACATGTAAAAGTTCTTTGTCATATTTATTTTATAGTTGACAAATATCAAGCCAGTAAACCTTGCTTGTTCAGTTTTATTGCCCGTGAAGTTAAGAAAGCTCAGGAGACCACTTGATACCTCAGGCCAAGTAGGGCATGTGTATGTGTGAGTTTACTGGAGGAGGAAGTTGAGATTCATCTTTGAGCAATTCATGATCTCATACTCCCTGCTATCTTCTGTACTTGACTCCATCTCTCTCGGTCTGCTTCGATTTCAAATATTGCTAGAGAAAATGTATTCCGAGAATCCTTAAATAAAGTATAATTATCTTAAAAGAGACAAACAGAATTAGATTTTCCTTTCCATTATAACAATTTCCTGCTGTGGAAAATGGCAGTTAGATGAATTTAAAAAAACTAATGAATTAAGAAAATTTATAGTCCCATTTCACTGCATCATTTTTTAAGACAGAATTCCTGAATTAACGAATCAGCTTCTAAAAGAATCTCAGAGGGGCACCTGGGTGGCTCAGTGGGTTAAAGCCTCTGCCTTCGGCTCAGGTCATGATTCCCAGGGTCCTGGGATCGAGCCCTGCATCGGGCTCTCTGCTCTGCGGGGAGCCTGCTTCCCTCTCACTCTCTCTGCCTGCCTCTCTGCCTACTTATGATCTCTCTCTGTCAAATAAATACATTTAAAAAAAAATAAAAATAAAAAATAAAAGAATCTCAGAGACTTTTTCCATTAATTTGCATACCTCAAATCAACTAACAGAAAAATACTGCAATTTTGTCTCATCTGTAATTTTGTGGGGGAAATGATGTATCTGTTTTAACCCATATGATCAGATGCCTGCTTTCAGAAATATTTCAGGAAGGACTGCTGCCTTGACAAATACGTTTCTGAACTGAGTGCATATAATGTATTTTGAACAGGTCAAGCAGTAGGAGAGAATCCAGAAGCATTTATAACTTTGCTAAATAGAATTGAAGGCCCCTCAGGGTGAGGATGATAATTTTTTTTGTACAGACCTGATGAAACCTTCCTTTGACTTTACTCCCAGGACCTGAGTGTTAGATGCAATGATAGAGGTCATCTAGATATCGGGTTTTGTAATTCAATCTTGTGTTTACAGTTGAATGTCCCTTGTATCCCCGTTATCTCTTCACTAAAAATAAATGTGGTGGGTGCTCAGAGAATCTGATCTCTTTGGGAAACTATTCAACAGAATGATTAATGGAGAAAAAGTTTAGGTAAAAACTGAAATGAAAATAATGCTTTTTAATTCACCATTCCAAAACACATTTGACATTTTGTTGTAAACTATATGTTTCTCGCAGCTGTTAGGGTGATTGTTTCGCCCGTTGCTAATTACAGATGTTGGCAGCTGGAAATTAGAAGCAAGTGGTAGCTTCTTTAGGGGATAGAATTAAATGTGTGAAAACAAGAGATGACATCATGCTTTTTCAGTCATCCTCAAAACTGCTCCTACAGAGCGGAGTTTTAGAATCTCCACTAATAATTGTAAAGGTCTGATAACCTGAAGCATTAAAAAGCTTGAAGCCTCTACTAGTTATAAAAAAAGCATGTCATTTTTCATAAGTAAATTAGATGACAAAGAAGTCTCCATGGCCAGTGCAAAGAAAGAAAAATAAGGATTTATTTGAATAATTAAATAAAAGAGGAAGTTTTATTGAATTATTCAGGTAATTGCTTCAATTCTCCCACTTAGCCTTGCCTGGGAAGACCTGACAAAATGCCCTTTTCTCCTACATTTAGTCTCCAGAGCAACCTAAAAGGATGCTGACAAACATTAATTTTGCATTATAAAATAGTCTCAGTAAGTGACAGCGATTTCGAGATTAATGTGTTGCCTTCCTGAGAACAAATTTCAGGAATGGAAAAGGTCCTCTTAAAACTTTTTCTTTAACTCTTATATAATGTTGGTCACTGTCCTGCAACAATATTTTCCAATGAAAGAAACCCTGAAGACGCTGCTCTCCTGGCCATAGATTACTTCCTCCTTCCATCAGGAATAAAGAGAATCTATTCCTAGCGGCATAGCTTATGTTGTGCGGTTCACTCTGCTAACCACTCATACAAAGTCTCTGGAGTGCTTCCTTAAGATTCACATTCAGATATAGGGTAGAGGATTGGGCAATGAAACATGGGGAATTTAAAACATACCCAAACTCTGGCTCTGTGCAAGTCACGGTTAACAGAATGAAAAGACAAGCTACAGACCAGCAGAACTTCTGCACATTATCCATGTCCCAGAGAGCAGTGCCCAGAACATAGACCCCAAATTCAACAAAATAAATAACCCAAGTGAAAAATGGGCAGAGAAATTGGACAGATGCTTCACCAAAGAAGTCTGTGAGTGACAAAAACAAACAAAACAAATAAATGAACAAAGAAGTTCTTGAGTGACAAATAAGGGCGTGGAAAGACTTCAGTATCACTGGCCATCAAGGAGCATCACTATGCACCCTGGACAATGGCTAACTTTTAAAATGCCTGACAATGTACCAGCAAAAATGTGAAGCTATTGTAAACCTCATGCAAGGCTAGTGGGTGTGCAGAAAGGTGCAGCCAACTCTGGGAGCTAGGCAGTATTTTACATTTAAGTGTGCTTGCAGCCATAGGATGCAGCAATCCCACTCCTAGGTATTTACCAGAAAACTAAAAGCTTATGTTCATGCAAAGCCTAGACATGAATGTTTTTATAGCAGTTCTGTTCATAATCACCTAAAATGAGGGCGACCATATGTCTTTCAGCTGATGAGTGGATAAACAAATTGCAGTTCATTCATATAAAGGAATACTACACAACAATATAAAGAAATGAAGATGTGATACACACAACAACACGGGTGAATCTCGAAGGCTTTGTGTTGAGGTTAAAAGCCAGTTTCCAAAAGAAACATACTGAATGAACTCATTCATATGATAGTCCCAGAAAAAGGAAAAGCCGTAAGAGTGGGAACAGATCAGTGGTCACCAGGGGTGGGAGTGGGAGGAGGGTTTGGCAGGTCTGCATCCTGATTGTAGTGGTGTTTATATGAGTCTATGTGTTAGAATTAATGCAATTATACACCAAAAATGTTAATTTTAATGCACATTAAATTAAAAATTTAAATATTGGCTTTGAAAAATACTCAAGTTCTGATATAATAATCTGCCTTTTCCAAGTTTTGCTAGCTCTCTCACTTTTTTACTACAAATTATTCATTGACGTTTTCAAATTTGTAACAACTACCCATTCCATGGAGAGCATGACAGGAAGGGAAGATATTGATAAGATGCTCATAATTAATCAAGGTTCCTTGTTCTTTAAGTATAAGTGTTTGATGTAATGTACCCTTTATCTTATAGTTTGACTCAGGATACTATCAGACCCTCATCTGTAGAAAATCAAGAAGCAGTTTCTGAGACTTGATTAGTTCTGGGTAATGCAAACGGCTGGAAATCCCATGGTCTGCTTTTCTAGAGTTATTACGTGAAATTTGAGAATGTCAGTCTTCTGCTTCCTAAGTTCTGATAATTCCAAAGCAATCTAGACATTAGAAATGGAAACACCCTGCCAATGAGGGCCTCCTGACACTCAGGGCACTAGTAGTCATCTTGGTCACTGTGAAACTCTTAACTTCCTCTGTGGCAAGCATGGTGTTATCAGAGGGCTAAATCCACCCTCTCCCTCAAAGTGAAAGCTCCTGACACATTCACATGGTAACAAGTGAAAACTAGGTTGTCATTTGCCTTGCTTTTCTACATAATATCCAAAGCTACAGTGCATAAATGGTAACAGCTGCTATGCCCTCTACTTCATGTCCTTTTTGTTATCAATTTAAAGTCCCACTTTCCTGATAACTCTCAAGGATAGGTGTGAGTCCAAAACTAGGCATCAGATTAGACCAGAAACCCCATTCATAGAATTCTAGTCCCTCTGGCTCAGTCCCGCGATCTCAGGTGCAGAGTCAGGGTAAAAAGGCAAGGTTAGCGAAAATAAATGGTCACGGCTTATTCCATGGGGACGAGCACACAACTGGGAGGGGAGATTTACCTTGTTAGTTTCCAGGAGCTGTCTTTAGGTTCTACCACTAATGAGAGTGGTGAACAGCTCTCTGTTGGAAATACAGGAGTCTTCTGGACTGGTTTTCACAGGAGAACTGGTGCTCAGTGCATAATGAGCTCTTAATATTTTCTACTTTTAAAGAATTCCATGTGTCTAGCTCTAAGGAGTTGAAAAGATTTAAAAGTTTCTTAACATTCGCAAGAAGAAAGGTAAGATACTGGCCAATAGATAGACCGCTTATAAATTACCCATCATGATTTCTGTACAAGGTATTATGAGGTCAAACAGAAAAGATGAGCACTTTTTTTTTTTTTTTGAGATGAGAAATTTTAAACAAATCTATCCAAAGAACAGGGTGGGATGTTAAGTTAATGACTGAATTTCTCTGAGTGAAGAAGCTATCTGTGTCCTGAAGCAGTATGCCCATATGCTAAGCTTCTTAGTGTCTCTCATTGACTCTAACCCTCAAAGCATGGTATCATGTTACCTAATTCTCTCTAGATCATCCATAAATTGTCCTTTATATACTGCTTATTTTACAATGTGCCAGAGTCTATAGTTTTTGCCATAAATTAACCTATTACATATGATATCTATTTTTTAAATGAGCACGGTTCATATCTAGATTAAAACAGTGTGTATAGGGGTACCTGGGTGGCTCCACTGGTTAAGTGCCTGAATCCTGATTTTAGCTTAGGTCATGATCTCAGGGTGCTGGGATGAGCCTTGCCCTGGGCTCTACACTCTGCGGGGGGTCTGCCTGAGGATTCTCTCACCCTCTTCCTCTGCCCCTCTCCCCACTCACACTCGCTCCCCCACATTCTCTCTCTTTCTCTCTCAGATAAATAAATAAATCTTTAAGAAAAAGAAAGAAAGAAAACAGTGTGTACGTTCACCGCCAACAAGTAGGAGTAAATACAGTTCTTTTCAGTGGTGTTGGTCTATAGAGGAGGAAATAAATGGTTTCAACTAAATGTGTGGCTATCATTGTCTTCCAGAAAGATCAAACTCCTAAGAGCCTAAACTTCCATTTAAAAGGGTCTCGTGTGTGAAATCCAAAAGGCAAAGAAAAGGTTGTTTAATAGAATCTGGGAACAAGAGACCAGATATGAGTTAAGTCTCTGCCTCAGGAAGATTCATACTGGGACTTTTTTAAACTTCTCTGAGCTTTTTTAAGCTACATATCCCACTAGTTAAAAAAAAAAAAAATCACCAACACACCATCACCTCCTAAAGACTTTATAGCCTTTTTTTTTTCTATTTTGTAGTAGGTAGAAGAGTAGTATGCATCCAATGCCCCTCAGCAACTTGAAGAAAGGTTCTGTGTCTTCTCATCCTCATTCCCCCAGTCCCACGCCAGACATGGAACATAGGAAATGCTGTGCGGCTCAACAGACGTTTAATTATTTACTCAGCCCTTTAAAGATGAGAGACAATAGTGGACTAAACTGGACTTTGGCTGGTTCTAGTACGATGGGAACCAGTCCTTTAGCATTTCAGAGAAGGGAACTGGTTGAGGAGCTGTGGTCCGTTTCTAGACCATCCCTGCATCTCTCAAAAGACAGATCCTAGGAGAAGGCTGTTTTCTGCTCCCTAAGCCCTGTAATATATGTATAGGAAAGTACAAAATGCAACATAATCTTTGTTCCTAAGTAGGTATTTATTCTACTCCTGTATACCTTCTAAGCACGAAGTATTGGCATTTGTGTGAATTCTCTCCTAAACAAGGTAAATGTCTGGCAAAGAAAAAAAAAAATTAATGGACATAATAATGTCTTCTTCCAAAAGTAAAAACAATTTCCCAGTTAAATTTATGGGGAACTTATTTAGATTAGTGAATGCCAGTTCAGATAATGTCCCATGGCTTATTTTGCATAAAAAAAAGTACATTTAAAGGAAAAGGTTGCAATCACCTCTATGTCCCCAAAAGCTTTCTCTTCGATTTTTCTAAAAACATCTTTACTGGTTGACATCAGAGAGAGATTTCTTAATATATTTTCTTTTTTCTATGTCCCTGTTTTCAAAGGAGGAGAATAAGGCCTGTTCAAAAAAACAGTTACATCCACGTACCTGCTTTAGAATCTTACTCACAGACACCGTATCACGCCACTGGCCTCTTCGGACAGCAAAGCCATGACTTCCTGGCAGTCCTGTCTGCTATCTCTTTTATTCCCTTGATCTTTGTTCTCACAACCCTACCAAACTGTTCGAATCACTGTACCTCTATAATGTGCTTGGATAACTAGTAATCAAAACCCATCTAATTAACACTTAAAAAAACAGTGTTAGCAATCTTCACTGGTTATTCTTACTGTTATAATAGAATCATTACCTAAATACCTCCTTTCCTCCCACCAACAAAATTATGAATTTACTTAGAACTATATTAATCTATAACTAATGAAGTTAAACTCTGCTTTCCTTGTGGGAGGGGACCATAACTTGCCCTTATCTCACACTTGGCACAACGCTACATACAGAATCAACGGTAGAACTTGGTATGAGGTTAATAACACTTGGTATGTGTTTGCTGAGTGAGTGACCAATTGTTATATTTGCCCTGTGTCTGGAGGAAAAAAAATATTACTTCTGATAAATCTCATGGCTATCTAACATCCATCTTTAGGATCTGAAATGTTCTTCCTTTCCTGCCTGTCACACCTTACCAAGAAATTCCGTCCAATGCTGAGCTATGTTTGTGGCTTTTGATGTAGCCTCTTTCTTTCGGAGTGTTCCAGTCCAAGACTAGGCAACTTCTGAGTTCGTTCCAGAACCCTTTACTGGGGTTCATGCAACTTCACTTTCTCTACCCCCACCATGCCGGAAACAAACATTCTTGTTCCATTTTTTAATGATTCTCATTTCATACCAATTAACAAAAGCCATGCTTTTCTTGACATTAAAAAAAAAAAGATAAACAAATTCAATAGTGTATTGCCTAATAAAATAATTAAGAAATGGAACACATCTTTGTAAAAAAATAACAATAATAACCATCATATATTGAGAACTTACTATGCCTGGCTCTGTGCAACCTATACTCAGAATATTTAATTTAATCATCAAAACACAATGGAGTAAATATCATTTGGATTCCTAAGTTCCGGATAAGGACACGGAAGCTTGAAGTCATTAACTGAATCTGGAAAGAAGAGGTAGAGATGCGTGGTAAACCAAGTGATTTTGACTTAATATCCCCTCAAATTTACATGCGCAAACCAACATCTTACACCAAGACTGGGGATAACTTTAAGCTAGAGCCACAGTCCGTCAGTATGCTCCATCTAGGTGATTTCCTCCTGGTTCCTGCCAGTGGAGAGAATGGCTGATAGGAACAAATTCTCCAAGCTCCAGGAGAAGTTAGTCCTCCACAGTCTAACCATGAGGCGTGAGGGTCTCATCACCAAGGTAGGTGGACAAAAGCTGAGAAAAACGAGAACGTGAAACAGAGAGCAGATATATTTCTAAGGCAACTATCTTCATCAGAGGATCTGGGACTTGGGAGTGTTGAGGGGGAAAAAAAAATGGCTAGGTGTCACAAATCCAAATGGGCTGCCAGCAGGACGACCCCTGAGTGGTGGGAGTGTTGCTTGTGGTTTGCAATGTGTCTTCGTCCATGGCGGGGCCTCCACAGGAGCTCCCCCAACCTGCCTATTTAATACTTAAATTCCTAAAGTGCATTTTTAAGGACTTGTATCAGATGTCTCCTCTTGAAAAACTATTAAGCTAGTTACCCTGCAGGCCAGGAGGGCTCTTCTTCCAGTAAAACTGATCGTACCCACACCAAGGCCATTAAAACAGCCGTCCAGAGCCGGCTGCATAATTTCTGTGAAAGGTCACCAATACTTCAACTATGAAGGCTTTTTTTCTTTTAAAAAAATTTTTTTAAAAAAAGAAAGAAAGAAAGAAAATGGTAAATCAGCTCTTTTCAATTTTTCCAGAACAAAACCAGCATAAAAAGCTCAGACACATTTTTTCCTTCTCTTCAACACACTTAAAATAACTGCATTCAGTTGCAAAAATGTTGGTAGGAAAGTTATCTCGCTGTTATGACCTAAGCCAAAATCCATTTTAATTTCCATTCCTATATCTAGATATTGATTCCATTCTTCAGATATCCCACCTGTAAATGTGGAATTTTCTAGTATTTGAGGGCATAAAGCAGAATGCAGTTTCTGTGTTAGGCCAATGTTTTAAGGATAAGCCAATCCACTCTGCCGTGGAGTAGTGAACAAGCTCCCCACAGGACGCCAGCCGGGGAACCACAGTGAGAAACAGCCGATCTCTCCTGTGTGACATTAGTGAAAGCATGTGTCCCACAGCCAACCTTGAGACTGGGGTAGGACCATTTGTAATGGAGTCACACTCGGGAGAATATAATAGGATTGTAAATTGTATCAAGGCAGTACATTAACAGATGATCAGATTATCAGTTTTGCCTTCATGAATACCCTCCCTTCTCACAACCAACATACCTGTAAGGATTCATCCTTTAAAACCTCCCTCTCCTATTTTCTGTGAGCTGACTCTAAATGAACAATATAGTCAGAGGATGAGAAAGGGCACCTTTACTAGAAAAGTAAGACCCAAAGGCATGTTCCGTGAAACAGCCTTTCATGTAAAAAATAATAATTCTTTAAAGAATTAGTGGGTGAAATTGTGGTTTGGTTAATGTTATTTCTTCTGATTTCCTTTAAACCGACAGCTTTTTCTATGGATTTCCTGTGATGTTTAAGCACTTTTTTTCCCCCTATTGTTTCTGGATTAAAGACAGCTTTTCTCCAAAAGAAGACAAAGGACTGGAAAGTTCCAGAGCCGTTGTGAGAAAAAAGACATCGAAAGACAAGGCTCTTGCAAATGCCTCTGCCAATCCAAAATACATAAGGGCAAAAAAAATACATATTTTAATATTTAAACTTCTTATACTAATAGTTCCTAAGATGACCGTGTTCTATAAATAACTCAGGGAGAAAGCTACTGCAACCACAGGGGATTTTAGTCTCTTAGAAGAGGAATGGGTAGGTGAACTGGGGGTAACCTGGTGGTGAAGGGTAAGGGGAGGGCAGACAAGAGAATGTAAATGAATCACAGTAGTCAAGCAGCCCTAGGAATTCAACTTAGCAGCTAAAATGGTTGCAAATTTCCAGCTGGATTCTTGGAGTTAACATGATAGAGACCGTAATAAAGATGGCAAAATCGAGGTATAAATAGATTAAATGGTTTACGTAAGATCTGATTCAAACCCCCACCGCTCTTTCACGTCCCTTACCGGACTATTTGCTTCGCTGTGGTTCTTGTTCCGAAAAAAAATGAAATGCTATCTGAAGTTTTCACTTGGACACCCTCAACATTCGGGCCCTCCCAGATGCTGTTCGGTGTTTAAGAGGGAATCTTTACCTTCTTTCCATGATCACGTAAAAGGGATTAGGCACCATACTGGGCACGAGGGAGGAAGGGACAAGTTCGTGGTGCCATCCTTAAAAGGGGGCAGAAGACATACCACACAAATAGGAAATAGGTGAATGACCCAGGTATATTCAAAGCTTCTCAAACACTTGAAGTGTTGTTGGAGAGAAAAGATTATTGTCGTCCAAGAAACAGAGGCAAAAGCAGGCAGGGCGTGTGTTCTCTAAAAAAGTGAAATACGGTGTTGGGTTTTCTTTGTCCCTCACCTCCACCGTCTGCAAATACTCATAAACATGAATAAAATAGAGAAGCTTGAAGTACTGCAGGTACAATAAAATAATGAGAGTGAATTGAACACACATTCAGGAAGTATTAGAAGAAAGAATGAATGGATGAATAAAGAGTATTTGTGAGAGGCTGAAATAGAAAAAAATATCTAAATAATAATAATAAATAAATAATACCTAAATTTCAATATTCAACTGTTCTCACCAAAGAGAGGTTGGAAATGGCCTAAACCAGCCTCTCCTTCTCAGTGACTTTTCTAGACCCGCCATCCTGATTTCTCAGCAGGCCACCGGAAGGAATAAGAATGGAAGAAAGCAGTTCCACCATTGACTCTGGGGACAACAAAGGACACACTTTGGGTATTTTTTATTCAGTTAGGGATGTGAGCCACCAGCACCACCACCCCCCCCCCCCCCAACCGTGCAGGCCCACAGGCAGAGGCTGTGTGCCAAGCCCTTTCTTGCTTCTACCCAAACCATAGTCTCAGGGGCAGATCCAAATTTTGTGAAAAATGAATCTTAGCCATTTTGGAAGGGGCTGATTTCCACAAAGTTACCAACACAGCCTTAGCTCTAACACCCTGGAAGCTGCCCATGCCCGCAAAGGAGCCAGACCAGCCTGAACTGCAATGGCTTTGCGGTAAACAGAGACTGTACTCCGCCTTTTGTGATGGGATACCCCTCCCCAACCCTTCTCCGGCAGCTGCCTCTTTCCCTGCCCTCACGTGCAGTCTGAGATGTTTGCATCTTCACACAATCTTCTTGGACACTTGACACCTGAACTAGCAACACTGTCCCTCTAGAGCCAGCGGGCTTGTGTGTCATGGATATCGCTTAGTTAGCTGTTCAGTAGTAGTTCATGGACATCTTCCAGACCTTTGCTAGACTGGGGGCCCTGGGAGAGCAGAGCTCCTGCCTTCATAGTCTTTCTGCCCACATTACAGGGCCCTCGATAAAGGTTAATTGCATGCTTGGATCAATTATGCTTTTTGTTACACAAATCGCTTATGCCTAAAATGACAAAGTACTCTGATAGTTATATCTGCTTCTGTATTTCTTTACCTGATCGTTACTGTCGATTAAAGAGCAGAGCCTGAGCAGTGCAATCATCTTCTCGCATTTCTTTCTTATGCCAAGAAGACAGTTGATTTTAAAGAAGTGTGGACGGTTTTGGGGCGCCTGGGTGGCTCAGTGGTTAAGCCTCTGCCTTCGGCTCAGGTCATGGTCTCAGTCCAGGGATCCAGCCCCACATCCAGCCCCACATCCGGCTCCCTGCTCAGCAGGAGAGCCTGCTTCCCCCTCTCGCTCTCTGCCTGCCTCTCTGCCTACTTGTGATCCCTCTCTCTCTCTGTCAAGTAAATAAATAAAAATCTTAAAAAAAAAAAAGAAGTGTGGACGGTTTCAAAAACAGAGACATGCAGGCAGTGAAAGCTGCTACACTTTCTGCATCTCCAAGCACCGAGCAGATCCACTTTACCCCTCGTTGCGATTCTCGTTTTCGAAAGGAAAATCTGAATCAGAGTTTTGCAAGCTAAGCAATTAAAGTTTCTATTGAGAACGAGAACCAGGGAAATCTTTGATTAACAAAATATCCTGTGCAAATAACAATGAGGCATTACACATGCGATTTAGTGACTGTGCCATAATGAAGTTCAGGGGAAAAAAATCATTTTGGACAATTTGCTGGGTTGTGACTTGGATTTACACAGAGGAAGAGTAAAAAGAAATTAGAACAATCCTGAAGTTTTCTTCTCTAAGATTATTCTCTTTGTAGCAAAGCCTAAAAGGACAACTAAATGGGAAAACTAGAAATCACACTAGCTACTTATTTTTTTATGAAGTCACAACAAAAAATGTAAACATAGAGCTATGATAAACCAAGAAGATCTAACAAAATCATTTTTAAAAGTATAAGATTTTGTGCACCTTTTTACCCCATATTCTCCCCAAGAGATATATATTCTATTTCTGACATTCGTACCTTTATTTCGGCCATCTATAGCTTATGAACGTAGTTTAAGATTTGTTATTTTCAATAACTAAGTATTATAAGAGATGTAGCTATTATAATAATGAGAAAGAGATCAATTATACAGGTGGCTAGATTAGAAACTGCTTAAGGACTAAAGCATTGTATTTAATAGACTTACAGAAATAATGAAGCTGTAGGATTGGTGACCTAGTCGTGTTCCTTTCTCTCCCTCTTTTATGTACAGTTCTCATATGACGAAAGGGAGAGAAAGTCCAAATAGCTATCTATCTAGACCACATAAGTTTATGACTGTTATCTCATACAAAGGACCTTTTCAAGGATGAGAAGTAATTTATTAGGGAACGTTGAAATTCTGGTATGATCTGAAATAACTTGTGCTCATTAATTTGATCTTCAAATAAGAAGGACTTGTGAAAGTTAGGATTTTTTTTTTCAGCTTTAGCTCTATTTCACAATATATAAAGAAAGAGTATAGAGAATTTAAAAAAAGTTGATCTTTTCATTCTCATAAAATATATTCTTAGACTGGACTTTTCAGTTATTTGGCAGGAAGATAATCATTTTCAATTATGAAAAAAATTGTACAACAACGAAAAAGGATTGTTGGCATTATTCTGATTTCATTAAATAAGAGAATTTGGCAGTCATCAATCAAATTACTAATTTCCCACAACATAATTGCCACATATGAAGAAATTGCAAAATTCTAGAAACTATCATGTAATTATATATTTCACAAGTGTTTTCTGTATTTATACTCTGAAAATGTCTTTTAAAAATATATTTATGTACCTTTATCTACTATGTACATACAAAGATCTGCTGTCCTACTTGTTTTGAATGGTATTAGGTATTATCTTAACTATAGGTTTTGGCAGCTCTGCTTATCACTGTAACCATATTATATTAAAAGCAGCTGAAAATTTCATAGATGTGCTTATCTTATTGACCTTCACTGTATTACAAGAAAGTGGGACAATTTCAACTTTATATGCAAGTGAAATTCACTCTAAAATTTTCATGGAGAAAAGATGAAATTAAAAAATACAAAATGCCAAATTTGTATTTGGAATGTTGTTTACTTCATTCACGTAAGTATTTCCTTTTGAGGGGAAAAAAGAAAAGAAGGAAAAGACAAGGAAAAAGGAATGGCAAAGAAAGAAAAAAAGGAGTGAGGAGGAAGAGAAAGTAGAAGGAAATGGAGAAAAAGAAAGAAGGACACCTTTTTTCATGCTGTTTTCAAAGTTAGTCGCTTGGTTTGCTTCCAGCCAGAAAAGGACTCTATAGTCTTCTTTAAATATTTGAAGATCAGGAGTGCCTGGATGGCTCAGTCAGTTAAGTGGCTGACTCTTGAGTTCAGCTCAGGTCATGATTTCCGGGTCCCGGGACCGAGCTCCTTATCAGTCCCCCTGCTCAGCCCGGAGTCTGCCTTTCCCTCTGCTGTGCCTCTCCCCACCCGACTCGTGCTCCCTGCTCTCTTATCTCTCTGTCTCTCTGTCAAATAAATAAATAAAATCTTTAAAAAAAAATTGAAGATCGAGGTGCCTGGATGGCTTAGACAGTTAATCATCCAACTCTGACTTCTGCTCAGGTCTTGATCTCAGGATCATGAGATGGAGCCCACATAGGGCTCAGCAGGGAGTCTGCTTGAGACTCTCTCCCTCTCCTTTTCCCTTACCTTCTGCCCCTGCCACCCACTCTCTCTCTTTCTGTCTCTCTCTAAAAATAAATATTTTTTTAATTTAAGATCAATTTTAATATTCAACATTTATCAAGACTGGGTTGTGGAACTCTAAAAATATGACAAAACCTGCAAAAAAAAAAAAGAAGGAAAGGAAAAGAAAGGAAAGGAAAGGAGGAAGGGGAAGGAAAGGAAAGGGAAGAAATTAAGTTTCAATATTTTTTGTTTTGTTTTGTTTTTTATTAACATATAAATGTATTATTTGCTTCAGGGTTACAAGTCTGTGAATCATGAGGCTTACACAGTTCACAGCACTCACCATAGCACATACCCTCCCC
Source organism: Meles meles (assembly GCF_922984935.1). Classification (NCBI taxonomy): domain Eukaryota; kingdom Metazoa; phylum Chordata; class Mammalia; order Carnivora; family Mustelidae; genus Meles; species Meles meles. The sequence goes on from NC_060070.1 coordinate 18,956,392, forward strand.
AATGTCCATAACCCCACCACCCTTGCCCTCCCCCCTCCCCCCAGCAACCCTCAGTTACCTAAATGAGCAAAGACTAAAGTGCTACTCAGCTTGGTTGATTCTGCACTATTAGTTTATGTCAACAGAAATGTCTTTGGAGTTCTGAGTCTTGTTTTCATCTGTTTGTGCCTCCCAGGTGTGATGTTAATACACCCAGTAAGCTCACACGTGCAGATCATAGGAAAAGACGCAGCTCACAACCTTCTGAGGTCTCTATTACTGGAGTTTCAAGGGGCCAAGCAAGAGAAAACAAATGGACCCCAGAGCCCCAGAGACACACGATCTAAATGATGAGGGAACTACAAATCGATGTCGGCTCTGACGATCAGAGAATGGATATGAGCACAATTTCCAGATGTGTAACAGAGAGAGGTGTGAGAGAGAGCTGAGAATTATGCTGCTCAGTAGGAGATCAGAGCAATTACAGTCAATGAAGAAACACAATGTCCATGCAGAAAATAATGATGAACCAAAGCACGCAGTGAACTCTGCAGGACAAGTTAAGCACACACGTTCGTTGTCATTTCATTTGCTCATTCCTAGATTAGGCATTGGCCATTTAGTAGAATGAAGGTTGGGGGTGGGGGTTCAGATAAAAGAAAAAGAAGTGAAGGAGGGAAGGAGAGAGGGAGGGAGGAAGGAAAGAAGAAACCGGGAGGTCAATTTCTTAACTCACAGTCAAAGAGTCTTAAAAGCTCTTATTAGGATTTTTCAGGTAATAAAAAATAATATTTTAAATAACCTGTGGCAAGACATTCTATGTGAATTGTGATATAATGGAATACATTTACATTTTTCATCAATGAAAAATTGTGGATTCCTGTCACGACCTTATAATTTAAAGATCTACATACTTAGGAGAATGTGTGTTGAATGAGCTTGCCCAAAGAACATATTATGAGCCCTTGAATATCTGCAATCTTGTCATGTAGATGGAAAATTCTTTGTCGCCTAAGTAAGCACTTGGTGCAGACGTCGTGCTAAATAAAGTATTAGTTTCAGGAATATTTTCAATCTCATGATTTAAAAGTTTGGTTAAAGTCTTTAATTAGAGTGCAAGATGAAAACCGTGCCCTAGAAGTATTGTGCTGACTCCAATTTCTGGAATATAATAGATACAAGAATTCTCAAGCACAGAGCTGTTGTAGCACTAGAGATTTTTTTTTTTTTTTACCAAATATTACTTGAATTCATACTAGAATTGAATTTGGTTTATATGTCTAAAATATGCACTTCTAACCATAAACTCAAACTTAATTTTAGCTAAATACACAACAAAATTACAGTGTGTTCATTCAACATATATTGAGCTGCCCTGTGCCAGGACTGATGTGGTCCAAGTCCTTGGAACACAGCAGAGAAGCCCAGCCCTCATGGAGCTACCGTCGTGTTGGGAAGGGACTGACATAAGCAACCACTGATGAAAGAGGAAACTATGTAACTTGCTGGAGGTGAGAGGTATTATGAAAAAATAATAGAGCAGGGTAACGTGCATTGGAATTCTGGGAAACAGAGTGGGAGATATACAGTGTGGATTTTAAATAGAGTAGTGGTAAGAAGTCACCCAAGTACAGATATATTTTGAAGGCCAAGTTAATGGAATTTCCTGATGAAATGATGTCTGTCTTGTCAAAGAGAGACAAGGCTGGCTTGAGTCATAAGTCAAGGCTGTCTCTATGGTTTTTGGCTGACGTGCCCAATCCAATGAGCTTTCCTCAATTATGATCCTTACCACTTTTAAATACACCAATTTTTCTTGAAATCTCTTCCTTCTGCCAGTTTCCTGAGTCTCTTGCTTCTCTCTCTGGCTGCCTGTCTATCTCACTCACGGACACCCCTTTCTCGGCTGGTTCTTACATAACCACATACCCACAGTGTTCTTTCTTCGGCCTCCTTCCCAAATTCTCCTCTCTTTCCAGGAAAACCACATCTACCCCCATTCTTCTGCCATCATCCTTTGATCGTTCTCTCAGTTGCTTATTCTATAAATCCTTCTCTGGCAAGACCATCAAACTAGCAGAGTGTGTAACTTCATTAGTTATAGATTAATACAGTTCTAGCACTTTACAACTTATACACACTTTCTCTTTCTCCCCTTTCTCAGCCCTTGACAACAAAACTGTAGGAATTATATATCATGCCAAAATATTTAAAATACTGTCATGCTCGAAATAAATGAAACAGAAGTCTTCTGTAAATGAAGGGAAGAGTCACTGTGGTACCCTGATAGGGAGCAAGCCAACCACATCACATTCATCAGTTATATTCTCTCTTACCTAATAATCAGTGAAGTTGGTAACTTTCCAATAACTTTCTGAGACCAATGGAGTGGGGCAAAGTGGGGGCACCTGGGAGGCTCAGTTGGCTAAGTGTCTGACTCTCATACCCTTTTGTCTTTCTTAGATCTTCCAAATCCCTATCAACAAATTCCTATTCCTCAAGACAGAAGAATGGCTTTTCATATGCCATTTCTGTATGAACCAATCTCTTTCTTTCTAGGTAGAGTTCACCACCTTCTTAACTGAACTGTAAAATGCACTTTAAATGTTCCTGGACTATAGAATGCCTCCTTTTCGTATATAATCATTAGCTAACCCATTATTTTCTTCTGGGAACAATGAGCTTCTCAGAAAGCAGAGAACGCTTGTGTTCCAGCGCACTCAAAACATCTGACAGATTCTATTGACAAACATTTTAGTACTAAATGCAGGAAACCACTTTGAATCCCTTTACTTCCTCACATATAGAACTTCATAATGCTTAAATACATAGTACAGTAAGCAGTCTAAAAATCAAAACAAAGTTTTTTTACCTTCTATTAGCAGTAAATATACTCGGAGATTCCAAAAGGAATTTGTACACATAGACTGGGCAAGTTCAGTAACTAAACACATCTAAATAAACCTAGTGATTTCGTAAAAAGTAAAAATTAAAAATTCTCTCAAATAATGCACTCATGTGTTCATAAATCAATTAGTTAATCTATAAATTGGCAAAATCCATTGCACTGATCAGTCCATTACAAAGAATATTATTTAATCTCACAAATTCAAATACACACAATGTGTGTATGTGGATAACAAGTGTGATTATAAAATAATTTGGTTTTACTTTAAATTACACATTTTGTTAAAGTAGGATTGTTGACATTTTTAATCTCTGTTCTAGAAAATTCTTGAAAAACAAAATTCACTCAGTATGTCCCCAGTAATACTAAGTGGTCAATGAATGAATGAATAATGAGTCTGGCTATTTAAAATGTGACTTTACAGTGTATTGGTTTATATTTCTATTTATCAGTAACTTGTGAATTTATCTACATAGAGCTCTAAAATTCATTTTCATCATTTTGGTTCATCTAAATATATCCTTATTCAAAGGACATTGATCATCATAAACATTAAAGCACAATTTATTACAATATGATTGTGATGGTGATGGAACAAAGGACAGTCGGGGGACAGTGATCCCAGGAGAAGGGGGGAGGCTAGAGTAAGGAAGGGATACATGGAGAGTTTTTGGAATGCAGTTATGTCTTGCTTAATGCTCTGGATAGTGGCCAGATGAATGTTTGCCTTATAATTACTTGTTAAACTGTGCATAACTTCTATGTTTGGTACACATGCTTTATTTCATAATTTTTTTAAAAAAAGAAAAAAATCAATGTGCTTATAGTCTGTATAATAGTTCCCTAGGTCTGCTGTAACAAAGGGCCACAGACTGGGTGGCTTAAAATCCTATAAATTCTCTAAATTCATTTTCTGACCATTCTGGAGTCTGGAAGTCTAAAATCAAGGTGTCAGCTGGGCCACACACATGTTCTCTGAAGGCTCTGGGGAAGGATGCATTTGATGCCCTTCCTTAGTTTCTGTGGTTGCGCACAATCCAAGACATTCATTGGCTTACCGATGTATCAATCTGATGCCCTTCTCTGCGGTCACGTGGTATTCTCCCTCTGTGTCTCTTTGTGGTTCTTCTGCTCTTCCTATAAGGAAAGTGGTCACATTGCATTCGGGGCCATCCTAATAAAATAGGGCCTCATCTACACATGTCAGATCTGTAAAAACTCTTATTTTCAAATAAGGTCACATTCACAGGAACCTCCAGAGGCTAAGACTTGTAGGGGTGGGAAGACATAATCCAACCCATAACAACATCTATCTCAAAACTTTTACTAATGATAGCGAGAAAGGAAAGTGAGAACCATTCTTATTTTAATCACATGTCAGCTATTTTTATACACCCGTGTATTTATTCCTTCAGTAACTTGGTCAGTATGAATGGCAGAGAGTGTAAAACATAACATGTGTGATAATGTGTATGTGAGAGAGAAAGCAAGAGAAAAAGTGAACTATCAGTAATTAAGCGCTATCATGAGTCAGGCCTGAGTTAAATTTGGCCACATCCATTTATCCCATTAGTTAAATGTGCAGTAAATGAGATTCACATTGTAAAACCCAGACAACGAGGGCTTGGCAGAAGTCTGGCCTCCTTGTTCTTTTAGTACCTACTTCTTTTTTTTTTTACTTCTCTGGATTCTTTATGATGTTTGTCTTGCTTTTTGTTGCTTTTACAATCGTTGGTTCTCAAACTTGCAATTAAAAGTTAAGTAAAAGTTTTTGTTTATTTTGCAGCAGTTGTCTTAAATATTGATGAACGATCTTAAGTCTGACTCGCTTTGAGGAAATATAGATGAATTAATAATTGATGTGGCTGCTTTGCAGAAAATTAAAGATTGGAAGCACGTGTTAAAAAATTAAATCATCTATGGTTTAGACAGCAGATGAGATTTATTTAAAATCTTGCAAAGAAAAATGTACAATTGGGTCCTTTCTTCTGTCCAAGTCAACTGAAAGTCTAATGATTCATTCCAACTTCTCAGATTCTAAGATCTGAGGTTAGTCAAAGACTGGACAATAAAGGAGAAAGAGAAATTTCAATTTTTCAAACATAACTTTTAACCATGCTGCTTATTTACACAGAAATGTGAAGATAGGAAGGAAGATTCTATATGTTCTGTAATATATGGGTCCAGAGGCAGAACCACTAATAGCTTTAGTATTAATTTATGATCACGGAAATCATATTGTTTATTAGCCGTGTGGGCACAAAATGACCTTAAAAAGTGATTGCATTTCTTCCATTTGGATCTTTGTTTATGTACTTAAAATAAATAAAATAATGAAAGACAAAGATGCAGAAAACGTTGGGTTAAAAATGCTTGCCACCACTGGGCATAGGCAATTCCAGCAGCTGGGAAAGGAGCAGCTCACATTTTTGCAAAAGATTTATGGAACTTGCAATCTTGGCTGGAAGTGTTATTTAGAGGGCAACTTTTCTATAAAAGTTTAGCAATTTTATTTCTGCCTAGAGAATGAAAGAAGGTCTTACCCGGATACTATCAGACTATTCTAGAGACAGAAGACTGGAAAGTGTAACCTCTACCAGTCCTTACGAAAGCCTCATTTTCTTATCTCACACTGGAAAAAAAATAAAATAAAATAAATCATGGAGCAAGTTCAGTGAGCAGCAAACTATACTACTGCTGTACCTTTAAGCTATTACTTGCTGTCTAGTCTTTTTGAAGACACTTTTAAAGGGCATTTATTCATCTAACCAGATTTAGGACCTCTTTTATTTCTTTCCAATAAAACTCCCCATAACTTGATGAATTTCTTTTATAATTCCGGCTTACCCATCTCTGCTACTGGAGGGTCCCCTGAAAACACTGGCCTTCTAAGGAATGGTTGGTGTCATGGACTTGCAACACACAGGGCAGCTCCTTCACATTAGTTGAAAATATGAATTAGGAAAAACTTTCCTGTGTTCCTTAAAACTGAAGTTTGATATTTTAATTTAATATTTCTCATGTGAACAGACTTGAAGGTCATATGTATCTCAGGATATCTGAAATCTGAAATATTTTTCCCATGGGGCTCCTGAATGGCTCAGTTGGTTAAGCATCTAACTCTTAGTTTTGGGTCAGGTCATGATCTTAAGGTTGTAGGATCGAGCTCCCCAGGAGGGCATCTCCCTCAGAGCAGAGATTCTTTCCCCCTCCTAGATCCTCCCCTTCTACCCCCTCACCACCGCTGTCTGCCCCTCCGCAAATAAATAAATAAAATCTTTGAAATATTTTCCCAATTTATCAGAATTAACTATTTTTAAGACTTTATTTCATTCAAACTCATATATATCCAGATGGGCCTATCAAATCAGTCATACACACACGCGCACGCACGCACGCAAGGATGGAAACTATGTCTCCATCACAGAATTGACTTGAAATCCTCATGATGTGATTTACACTGTGGTTAGAGGAAACAATCGGGGGTTGAAGCAGTGATTTTTCAAAGTCTCATAAATGGAGGTGTCAACAAATCACCGTTGCTTCATTTGACGCCTATGAAGTGTCCCTTGTCCCTTGGCCACTTGATGGAGGTCACTGAGTTTTCACAGTCCCGTAGAGAACTGATGTACCCGCCCATCTTATCACTTCTTACATCACCAAATGATTTTCTTTATACAAGTAAAATAAATTAATTTTTCTATTCTTCCCCAAATGTCTAGTGCCTGTCTTTTCAAATTTAGTATGTAACCTGCGATCCTACTTTATGCTCCCAAAATGTGCTTACACACTTTTTTGCCCACAGTTCACCATGAAATGAAAAAATACTGTGCTGCTGAATAGCTAGCCTTCTCCAGATAGTTAAAATTTTAACAGTGTCTTCCAAGCATTGTTTCATAGTGTGTCCTCTTGGTATAATATCTGCCACAATGCTACACAAAATCAATGCATTTGTTCCAGATTTAACCAATGTATTCAAGGAAACACAAGAGAAATGCTTTCAAAGCTTAGGAAAGAGTGCACTGGGATTGTTTATCTGGCTTTCAGTTATAGCAGTAAACTCTTTCTGCATCATGATTGAAATATGTCATCTATACAATGAAAAGTAGCTACTCGGTACTCCCACATTTAAAAATATAAATTATTTTAACAGGAGTAAGCTAGGTTAGAACTTAAAATAATCTTCCTCATTTTAAAGCTATAGTGGAGCAACCACATCCCCTTCAGAACCTCAGATAACATGCCCCCAGCTGGTAGAACTGTCCTTAGCTGTCAGTCCTCTCTAGAAGACTTTTGGAAAATGCCCTGTACTGAAGAGCACTGTCTCCCCCAGCTATAAAACTTTCTCCTGGGAAAAGCAGTATCTAGAGACTGGTGGAAATGATAAAGTAAAACATGTAGCATAAGCTGTATATAACTATATGCATAAACTATGAGTATATTATAGGATATATATACTATCTTACAATATAGTGTATGTAATATATATAATAAAATGCTATGTAGTTTATAATAATATAGTATATAGAATAAAACAATTACTATACAGCATACAGAATTAGTATAATATATGTAATAGTATAAAATATATTATTACAATACAAAGCATTAAAATAAATATAGCATAGAGTCTGGAATATATATAGTATGTGGTTTTCAATAAAAACTATTAGTTTAGTGTATAGTAAACAGAATGGTCATAAAGACCCAGAAGCCTTGCCCAAGTACAGGGTAACCGTTACTCAGCAGTATCACAGCCCTGACTTGTCTCTGCCCACTCCTACTTCCCCGTTTCTTCTACCTTCTTCCCTCCCTCCTCTTCATTCCTTCTCCCAATCCACTTCCCTTTCCCTCCCCACCCTTTCCTCCTCCTCCCTTACCACTTTCTTGCCTTCTCTTTCCTTCTATGATTGTTGATTCGCAAACAATCCCGGACAAAGCCCGACAGGTGATGGCAGTCTCAGAGACAGATTCCCAGGACCAATGTTTCAGAAAGATGAGAAAGTAACCCAAAGGAGTCTGTGAGGCTCCTTTTCTGGACTAAAGTTTTAATAAAGTAAGTGATTATCTTTCTGGAATCATGTAGGTTTGAGCCAGCCTGAAATGCTTTAGATTGAATGATGTTGGGGATTCAATTATGGAGTGTGTCGAAATAGTTTTAAAAAATCAAGGAGTGAACACATAATGATTCAACTGCACAGAATAAGTACAAATCCTATTAAAAACATAATGTGATTTCACCAGTAATTCATGTCTGTACATTTCTAACATTCTTTTACTTTTCTGTTAACAACTATACTTTTCTTGTTAATTTTTCTCACCCTGAAGTAAAATGTGTATTCATTGTCACCAAAATGAATAAAATATGCTCTTTACTCTGTAAATATCTGTATTATATTCCCTTTTGAGAAATAAACCACAATGACTTTAATGAAGGTCTAGAAACTTATCCAAATACACCAGTGTCAAAAGAACCACATACAGTATTTAAAAGCATCAGCAACCTAAATTTTGGGTGTGCACATCAACAAGGGACCCTGGACAGTACAGAGGGCAAAAGCAGCAAGGAAAGAGTTGCTCTGTACTACCAACAATCTCTCATCTCTTTTTAAAATAACGAAGTATAGGCGCACCTGGGTGGCTCAGTCTTGGTCTCAAGTCATGATCCCAGGGTCCTGGGGTAGAACCCCCCATCCCAGCAGGGAGCCTGCTTCTGCCACTTCCCCAGCCTCTCTCTCTCTCTCTCTCTCTCTCACACACACACATTAAATAAATAAACAAACAAACAAATAAATAAATATATTTTTTAGATAGAATAAAGTCTTATTAGGGAGATGGGGGGTGGGGTTTGAAAAGTTTTTAAAGTTGTGTAACTTCTGGGGCACCTAGGGGGCTCCAGTTGGTTAAGCGTCCGCCGTCAGCTCAGGTCATGATCCTGGGGTCCTGGGATGGGGCCATGCGCAGAGGACCCCATCAGGCTCCCTACTGAGCAGAGATCTGCTTCTCCCTCTGCCTCTGCCTCTTCCCCACTGCTCCTATTCTATCTCTGTCTCTCTCTTTCAAATAAATAAATAAAATCTTTGAAAAAAAATCACAACAACAACAACTTGTTTAACTTCTCCATTATTCTAACTCACAGGCTGCAGATTTGCATTAAAGAAATCTTGCCATCATTTCAGAATGGCTACCCATGTCTGAAACCATGGCGCATATCTACATAGCTAAGCTGGAAAAGCGTATTCTCTTTACATTTTAGCATCCCTGTCTCATTACACAGTTAACGTTCTGTTTCATCATCTCATGTAACACAAGATGACAAGTACGATTTGAGGAAAGAAATCATGTTTTATATTAGAGAGCTACTTTCTTTTTGAAGAGCAGTTATCAGTCTCTACCTCCCTGAACACACCAAGCGGCACCAAGGCTTTAGCCAACATCTGCTTGCAGACACTGGTTCATGAGCTGACGGCTGACTTTTAAAAATCCAAGTAACTTGGCACATCACTTTCCACCAAAAAATGGTGACATATGATGTTTTATTGCTTCCAATTTGCTTGAAAAGGCTGTGTTTTTCTTGTGTATCATCTTTTCCTGTCTTGTTTATATATTTTACCACCTACATGGATTCACACCAAAATATCGAGTTCCTTTTCATTTCCTTAATTAAGACAAACTACATAATTCCATAAATGCCAATGGAGAAAAATATTGTTAAGTTTTGTTCCTTCAAAGATAAAAACACAGAAAAATATGGGCCAAGACTGTCTTTTCTTCCCATATGTTCCAATCCTGAAGAGAATGTACTTCTTTGCCCCAGCTGATGTGGTGCACAAGAATTTCTGGGTGCAAATATATCATTCTGCCTCCAATATCTCTAATCTCAATCTCTAGATAAGGTTTTCAAGCACTTTTAGAAGACTGACTGTTAAATGATGACTATCTCTTCTGAAACTTTTTAAATTCCATCAGTTTCTTATATAACATTGACGAAATCTCATATCAGAGGATCAAATTTTAAAGTATCAACAGTGAATCCCATTTTTTTTATCATGCTCTACCATTCTTATTAGTGTTGTTTACATCGCTGCTATTATTAGCTCTGTGTTCATCTTTTCCTTTGGATCTCATTGAGTCTGAGTTAAAACAATGGAAATTTCCTGTGGGAAATTTAAAGATAGAACCTTTAACGGAAAGGAGCAATGGTGTTAAGAGAAAAAAGAAATGATGTTTTAATTTTTAAGAAGTCTGTTTTAACCTGCTTAATTTTTATAAAACATCCATTGTATGGCTTATGTAGGAGAGAACTTTGACATTCTCCTTCCTTAATGAACTATTAATCCAGCCTGCCACCTGTTTTTGTATAGCCCACGAGCTAAAAAAGGTTTTTTATGGTTTTTTTTTAATGACTTGTCAGTTTCTACAACGACTATTATCACTGGTGTCAAAAACTACTACCCTCACAAAATATAAGCAGTGTGAGTGAGTATAGGAAGAGTGTTTCAGGGAAATGATTTGGTTTATCTTGCCACCTGTTTTCTATTTTTATTTATTTGTTATCTTTCGGTTGTCAATCCAGCACTCTGTTGTTCTCCATTTCTTCAGTATGTTTTTTCTTCCAGACAGAAATATCATATTTCTTGAGAATATAAATGCAACACAAATGTCACCTATTTGTGCACAAGTGGGGACCAACTTATCTCCCGCCAACCTCATATAAACTCAATGTCATTATGATGTTGACATAAGTGAATAATGAATACACATCAACTATAATTAAAATACATCAGGTCTTAATACAAAGTAAGTTTTTTAATTTTTATTTGTTTTAAAGATTTTATTTATTTATTTGAGAGAGAGAGAGAGTGAATGAGAGAGCACATTCGAGGGACAGGGGCAGAGGGAGAAGCAGGCTCCCCACTGAGCAGGGAGACTGATGTAGGGTTTGATCCCAGAACCCTGGGATCATGACCTGAGCTGAAGGCAGGTGCTTAACCAACTGAAACACTCAGGCTCCCCTAAAATTAGGGCTTTTTCTTTTTTTTAAAGATTTTATTCATTTGAGAGAGCACGCAAATAGAGGGAGGAGCAGAAGGAGAGGGACAAGCAGACTCTGTGCTGAGTGCGGAGCCCCACACGGGGCTTGATCACGACTCTGAGATCATGACCTGAGCCAAAACCAAGAGTCAGATGCACAACTGACTGAGTCACCCAAGTGCCCCTAACATATAAAATAAGCTTTAAGGAAAGGGTGGATTTTTTCCCCGTGGCTAAGCATTAGATGAGGACATGGGTATAAAATTGGTATTAAATGAAAACATGTGACTAACTGACTTGAATTATCAACTTAAACATGTGTTCATTTGGTTCACTTGAAGAATTTTGATATGCATATCTTACATGGTGGTATCAATAGGTTTGTTATTGATGCCGCTGACATGGAATTCTGCAAACTGTCATCTTTTATAAAGGAACAATTCTTCTGCCTACAAAAAAGACCTTTTTCCATGTTTCAGTTCTAGACTCTAAATAAGCAATATTTTAGTACTTAGATAACTAAATGCCTTTCTGGAGTATCAGGCATGCTGTTCATTTGCCTTCCTAAATGATTTTATAGCAATGAGTTTATAATCATGTTTCAAGAAAGTTGAGTAGTGTCCTAATATTTTATTTTAAGATCCAGAACAAAAAACACATCCTGTATCAGGCAGGTCTGACTGTCCAGGCTATTCAAAAATGAAAAGAAAGAAAATCATATACTGTGGTTGGGGGATAGCAAGTAGGAGGGATGACATCTGAAAAGTAACCTCAACCCTTTCATTTTAGAAAAGAAAGGACCTGGGGTCCAGGGGGATAAAGGGGAGCTCTGCAGTTTCTTCCAACACTTAGCTTCTGTGATTTTTATTTCTAAATGAGTAAACATGAGCTTCTAAATTTTCACACTTGGAGCAGAATAAAATAGTATCTAATGCAATTCAAAACAGCTTTAGTAAGTCATCCTGTGAGTATCATAACATTTCTCTTTTTGGTACATCTTTCTTCCAAACTCAGTTTTTTCATTTAGCACCAAAAGAGACTACGTTGCAGCACTCAGAAAAGAAATAAAGGTTTTATTTTTAAAGAATGTTAAGTCTACAAGTGACTAAAGAGTCTTTGATAGCAAAAATACTCTAGGTAAAGGGGGAAATCTCTCAGTTTGAACAGTATGCAGTCATAAATGTGACAGACTATTAGCCCAGACTGTGGGATGAACAGTTGGTGAGGCTGTGGCTCATTACTGAGGAGCACAATCCATACCGCAGGGAGTACGGAGTAAGGATGCTTCCTTCTCCCATTTGGATACATACACCTGCACGCTCTCATGCACACAGGTGCTCAGCCATTCTCATACACATATAAGTCACACGTATACACATACCCAGAAACACACATGCCCAGTCACACGAACACTCAGAGATACATGCACCCAGACATTCTAACATACACAAATATACAGATGCAGAGAAACACATAACCACGTCACATGGGCACACATACACACATACAAGAATTATTAGGTACCCTGGAGTGCCTGGGTGGCTCAGTCCATTAAGCATCTGCCTTCGGCTCAGGTCATGATCCCAGGGTCCTGGATCAAGCCCCACATCGGGCTCCCTGCTCAGCTGGGAGCCTGCTTCTCCATCTCGCTCTGTCTCTCCCCCTGCTTGTGTGCTCTCTCTCTCTCTCTCTCTCTCTCTCTGTCAAATAAATAAATAAATAAATAAATAAATAAAATCTTGGGGGAAAAAAGAATTATTAGGTACCCATAGACTTAAGAACTGTGATTGGAAGTATATTCCTTGTAATATTGTTGGTCCTCTTACAGCTAATGAATTTACCTCTTTATTACAGAAGTGTCTTGTCACCATATTGAAAAATAGGATCTTACGAATATGACGGGAGCTTGGTCAACTCAAGAGTGTGTCAACATAATAATATAGCAAAAGGAATAAATTAAAAAATTGCACGTGGAGGAAAACATGTCTTCTCCTCTGTTTCTGAGAAAAGCTAAGTGACTCACTTCTGTCAAGTCATCCTGATTCCTCATTTGGGAATGTGGGTGATGGACGAGTGTCCCCCAAGCTCTCATACTCTGGGAACATATACTTAGATTTGCATAAGAACAAGAGTGATGAATTCTTATTGTTTAACATCAATGGGCTGCCAAAGTATTTTCTTAAAACATTTGCTGCACACCCGAACATTCAGTACTGCAGAAATTATAGAGCTTTCCATACAAAACACTTAATGTGTGCCTTAACTAAGCAAGGAAATGTTTGGTTACTTGGTTCATACATCTGCCATCGACCTTGACCACATCAATATTGGGAGAGACTTAGAATCCTTAGGAGTTATCAACAGTAAACCATCTATAGCACCGTAAAATAAATCATTCACTGAAGGCCTGAGTGTCTTGGATGCTGAATGGACGTTACGCATGTTAAACAGATTCCAAATAATGATGGTGAAAGCAGTACACTCTATCTTGAAAGCAAAACTTCCCGTTTGAGCCTCTTTAGGACTTAATACCTGACACTGAATTTCACTCATTCGGTATGGCTTTAATGTAGGAATACTTTCAAAATCTTTTAGGTTTGGGAAAATTAATGGTGTGACTTAAGTAACATTTTATACTCATGTCTCATATAGAAAAAAAAATCAGTGAATTACCCACACTTACAAACTATCGAGTTCCTGATGTAATCAGGTGATCTGATATTTTATTTGTCATTGCCAACAATAGACTGCAGTGATTAAAATTGCTATTTCCATCTACGGACATTATTCTAAAGCTCAGAGATAAGTTAACTCAGAGATAGCCAGGAAGTAGCAGATCTGAGCTTGGAACCGGTTCTGATAGATTCTTGACCACAGCACAGCTCTGGCCCAGATGCATCCAAAGGTCTGTGTGAACAGAGGCATTCTTCTGGAGCAGCTAGGAAGACGATCTCATGCGAATCACAGAAAATATAGAGGCTCCTCTCATCTTCTAAAGAGTGGTTCCTGATCCCAACTGCGTATTAGGAACATGAGGGATATTAGGGCCTCATGAAAAACCAATTATCAGAGAATGAGGCCTTGGTCTTGGTACTTTCTGAAAACTACCCAGTAGAATTTGACATGAGACCGGAGCTGAGAACAACTGTTGTGACCAGGGGTGGTCAGAGTGTAGCCCCAGGTCAACAGCATCAACGTCCCCTGGGAGCTTGCAAATTCTCTGGCCCTACAGACCAGCTGAGAAAAAGCTCTGGGACTGAGTCCTAGCAATCTTGCTTTAACAAGTCCTCCAGGTGATTCTGATGCATGTTAAGGTTTGAGAAGCACTGCTCTAGATCAAGGATTGCAGAGATACGTTTTTCAGAAATTAAAGTGCGTAAACATTAAAATGACGATTACCATTCGAGAGGTCTGAGTGCAGCCTGAGGTTCTGCATTTCCAACAAGCTTCTTCCAGATGACGCTGATGCTGTCTGAAGAGAATAGTCGGAGTAGAGCTGGCTTCCAGTCTTTTCTTTTTTTTTTTTACCACCAATGCCGACTTTCCATTCAAAGCACTATTCTGGTGTTTAAAAGAAGGCTCTTGGAATGATCTCTCCAGTAGTAATAGATAAGAGAGCATCAACTTTCCACTCCAGCACAGAAGATGCAGCAAATGGAAAAGAGCAACAAGAGGCTTCCAAAGCTAGTTCTGGAGGAGGCTGAGCAAGCCCCATGATTTCTCTGCATCCACTTTTCTTCCTTTTTAAAACGAAGTATGTGGAGCAGATTATTTTAGTATTTTTGAACTCAAAATTTGTTGTGTATGTAATTAACTTTGTATTCCTCTACTGAGCATCCCCCTTCTTTCCATACTCTGTTTGGAACATGCTATTGAATATCAGGACAGTCACCTATAAATTCTTGCACTCAGCTGGCATTGGGATGGTTCACAACATGTAGTGGGTTCTTCCATCTACCTGACGAAAGCACTGGAAGCAAATTATAAATGATTTTCTCAGAAGACTCTAAATGTTAAAACAATAGCTATATTTTCATTTTTTCTTTATAGAGATATTTCTTTGCCCTGATGAAAAAGATAGATCCACTTGAATATCATGCAAAAAAAAAAAGGCTTGCATGAAGCATCTGACCTATTGCATCACAAATGGAGCAACCTCTTCATGCTTGTGCAATCCACACACAGTGGGCACAAAATGCCAGAGGATTTAAAAATACCGACAAGGACTTTTCTCTTAGAATAATGGCATTTTAATGTTAAGCTACAATTTATAGATATTTAAGGTTACCATTTTGTCCCTCTCCCAGTTGTTGTCAAGCAAAGTAGTCATTTTTTTTGAAAGGGCAACAGCAAATGACCAAAGAAAATAAAATGTATTATTGCACTGGGTTCAGTAATTTTCGTGACACTTGTTCCGAACTCTCTCTTGTCCTTTATTCCTAAAACTGTGGAGGCAAGGTAACTACCTCCCTTGTGGGTTGGAAACCAGAGCCAGAGGGCATCCTTGAGACCCAGAGGATGGTCAGAAGATTTGGGTAAATAGTGAAACCTGAGAGTCAAAGATTATCAGGAAGCTGTAATCATCAGAATTAGGCCACAGGCGTGAGTGAGACTCCTTCGGTTGGGTTGAAAAGGAATAAAATACTCTTAAAGTTTTAACTGGTGGAGTTGAGATTCTTAGAGAACATGGAGACCTGTGTCAAGAAGAAGATGGCTGATGACAAAGTACAGCCTAGAGAACCAGGTGCAAAATGAACACATGAAGGGAACAGAGATGACTGTAACCCATTCATCAACGTTCCTCTAAAAAACTGATCAGGGTGCAAAAGACAAAGTCCAAATCATAAGATAATAATAATAATAATAATAACAACAATAACAATAATAATAATGATGATGCATTTCCTACCCACATAAGGAAAAGTATCCAGCAGGACCATTCACGGATGTATACAACGTATACAAGTGCTGAAGAGACAGAAAGGGATGAAGGACGCTAAAGTAACAGAAGCAGAAAACCAAGCATCACCAATGAAGACATGTGACTTCGGAGTTTAGCAAAAAACAAGCAGAACTCTGAATCAACCCTGAAGCCAGCCTAAGTACTGTCACTGTAGTTAGTGTTGGGGACACCATATTTAGTAAAACGAGACACAGTGCCTGCTCTTGTGGAGCTTATCATCCAATGTGGGAGATGTCTCGTAAATGTAAGCACTTCCTTGGAAAGGGTAGCACAGCGGCGCTCTCAGAGTTTGTAAGAGGCACTTTGACCTAAAAAGGATGCTGCAGGACAACCTTGAGGAAGTAAGGAGTTTGGGCAGACCTGAACAAAGAGTGGGAGTAATGGACGGTGCATATGTTGAGGGGTGGGGAGAGGGTGTTCCTGAAAAAGGGATGAGATTGAAAATCCTTAAGGAAGGATGGGTGGCGATAGATGAGGCTGGGGAAGGAGGTAGAGGGAAGAATGGCAGAGCTGAAAAGGCCATTCTAAAAAAGTCGGTATTTTCTCTAAAATTAATGAGGAGCCATGTGGTTGTTTCAATAGGGGACTGACATGGGAAGTTACATTTTATAAAAAGATCATTCCAACAGTGGCACCGTGCATGGAGTAATGCAGCCAGATTTGAAAGTAATAAAGCAGAAGATTTGTAGAGGCTTTCACAGTGCTCCAGGAGAACATGATGGCAGTTTGAACTAGGATGGCAGCAATGAAAACAGAGAGAAGTTGTTGGTTTGAGAGATATTTAGACAGGAAAATCAGCAGGTCGCGATGATGGATCAATTGGGCATGGCAGATGAAAAAAGCATGTCTTCAAGAATGACTCGGCTTTCTGTCTTGCTTACCTTTGAAACAGCCATGCTAAAAAAATATCTCCTTTCTTGTTTGGGATGAGAAGGTGATAATGATAAAAAGTTCTATTTGGGATGAGTAGAATTTAAAATGACTTTAAGATATCCACATGGAGATACCAAATAGGCAACTGAACCTACCTGGCCTGGAACTTCAAGGAGAGCTTGGGGCTGAAGATAAAAATAGATAAAGCTTATGAGGCATGGAGATGGTAATCAAAGCCATGGGTCAGAGTGAGATTGCCTGGAAAAAAAATGGATAAAGGGAAAAAAGAAGAGATCTTTGGATGAGATTTGAATAAGTCTAATGGGGAGGGATCCGTGTGCCGTGCCCTCTTGGCCCCAACCAGACTTTACCCTAAAACAGAAAACAAATAAATAGAGCAGAATACACCAAATCATCATTTCAAAAGTCAGGGATACACATAAAGAGCAAGACAGCTTATAGTAGTCTCTGATTTAAGTAAACTATGTAAAAAGTCAAATAATCAAAATATATATTAAGGTCTGATTTTCCCCTTACTGAAGGATGTTTTCATTTACCAACTATAGTACATGTTCTATGTCTATGGAAAACTTACCTCTCTCTGAGCATTTAAGATGAGATTTGTGTGGCAGAAAGAGAAATTAAGAAAACAATCCCATTTTCAATTACACCAAAAATAGTAAAATACCTAGGAATAAACTTAATCAAGGAGGTGAAAGACCTTTACTCTGAAAACTATAAAATGTTGATGAAAGAAATTGAAGTTGACACAAATAAATTGAAAGATATTCCATGCTCATGGAGTAGAACAAATATTATCAAAATTTCCATACTACCCAAAGCAATCTACAGATATAATGTAATCCCTATCAAAATACCAATGCATTTTTCACAGAACTAGAAACAAATAATCTTAAAATCTGTATGGAACCACAAAAGACCTTGAATAGCCAAAGCAATCTTTTAAAAAGAAGAATAAAAGAGGGGGTATAATAATCCTCCATATCAAGATATACTCAAAATTGTAATAATCAAAACAATATGGTGCCTGCACAGAAATAGACACATAGATCAATGGGGCCAAATAGGGAACCCAGAAATAAACCCACAATTATATGGCTAATTAATCCTCATCAAAAGAGAGAAGAATATGCAATAGGAAAAAGATGGTCTTTTCAACAAATTGTGTTGAGAAGACTGGGCAGCTACATGCAAAAGAATGAAACTGGACTCTTTCTACACTATACACAAAAATAAACTCAAAATGGATTGAAGACCTAAATGTGAAACCCGAAGCCATAAAAATCCTAGAAGAGAGAATAGGAAGTAATTTTTCCGACATCAGCCATAGCGACATTTTTCTAGATATGTCTCCTGAGGCAAGGTAAACTATTGGGACTACATAAAAAAATAATAATAATAAAGCTTCTGCACAGCCAAGAAAACAATCAACAGAACTAAAAGACAAGCTACTGAATGGGAGAAGATATTTGCAAATGACATATCAGATAAAGGCTTAGTATCCGAAAAATATAAAGAACTTATACAACTCAACAACAAAAAACCTAAATAATCCAATTTAAAAATGGGCAGAAGACATGAACAGACATTTCTTTAAAGAAGACACCCAGATGGCCAACAGATGCATGCAAAGATGCTTGACATCTCTCATCACCAGGGAAACGCAAACCAAAACCACAATGAGATAACACCTCACACTGTCAGAAAAGCTAAAAATAAAAACATAAGAAACAACACGTGTTGGTGAGGATACGGAGAAAAAGGAACACTGTGCACTGTTGGTGGGAATGCAAACTGGTGCAGCTACTGTGGAAAACAGCATGGAGTTTCCTCAAAACATTAGAAATAGAATTACCAGAGGATCCAGTAATTCCACCACTGTATATATTTACCTAAAGAATACAAAAACACGGGGCACCTGGGTGGCTCACTGGGTTAAAGCCTCTGCCTTCAGCTCAGGTCATGATCCCAGGGTCCTGGGATCAAGCCCCACATCAGGCTCTCTGCTCAGCAGGGAGCCTGCTTCCTCCTCTCTCTCCCTGCCTGCCTCTCTGACTAGTTGCAATCTCTGTCTATCAAATAAATAAATAAAATCTTTTTTAAAAAAAGAATACAAAAACACTAATTTGAAAAGATAAATGCACCCCTATGTTTATTGCAGCATTATTTATCATAGCCAAATTATGGAAGCTGCCCAAGTGTCCATCCATAGATAAATGGATAAAGAAGATCTGGGAAATTCATACAATGGAATATTACTCAGCCATTGAAAAGGATGAAATCTTGCCATTTGCAGCAACATAGATGGATGTGGAGTGTATAACGCTGAGTGAAGTCAGTCAGTCATACAAAGGCAAATACCACATGATTTCACTCATATGTGGAATTTGAGAAACAAAACAAACAAATGAAGAAAAAAGATACAAACCAAAAAATAGACTTTAACTATAGAGAACAAACTGATTGTTACCAGAGGGAAAGTGGGTGGGGGATGGGTGAAGTAGATAAAGGGGATTAAGAGTACACTTACCGTGATGAGCACTGAGTAATGTACAGAATTGTTGAATCACTGAACACCTGAAACTAATACAATACTGTATAGTAACTATGCTGGGATTGAAATTTTAAAATAAAAATTAAAAAATAGTGACACCCGGCTGGCTCAGTTAGTAGACCATGTAACTCTTAATCTTGGGGTTGTAGTTTTGAGCCCCACATGGGGAGTAGAAATTACTTAAAAACAAAATATTTAAAAATAAATAAATAAAATTTAAAAATAAAATATTAATAAAAAAATAAATTGAGGTTTGCTTTGGTATATCAAGGACAAGTGAATCATCCATGCAGGTACTTCAGACATGAAGACCAGACTTCCAACACACTATGGGCAGGAGAGATTGGACTGTAGAGTTTAGGAAGCACGTTTGGTTTCCAGAGAGGAGAAAGAGTTACCAACATAAATAGAACAAGAGAATAGATTCTCTTTTCTCAGCACGGATACACACACACACACACACACACACACACATACACACATACATACATACTTACATACATATACATAGAGATGTCTCCTAACAATCTCCCTCCTTAGTGACAATCAGGAAATAATGATTCTGAAGGGGAAAATTAGGATGTTGTTTGTTAGGTTAAGTTAAGAAGTTAAGGTTAACCTGGAAGTACAAAGGTGAATTTAATAAAGTATTTCTAGAAATAAAACAATGCATCTCCATCTTCCTTTCTATATTTCATTTCTTTAATGGCTGAGTCCACAGTTTTTGCATAGCAAAAAAGGCACATGTATGAGAAATGCATGATCACACTAAAAGTATCTGTAAACACATTTATCACATCTGAGTCTATGCAAGCGTTCAAATTTTTTCCATTTTAAAAACAATGGCTGTTAAGGGAACCATGGCAGTACCCAGTGAGACAGAAGAACATACTGAAGAATTTGTGAAACACTCCCAGTTGGTAACTTCATCATGAGAAAGAAATATTCTCTCCAGGCTCATAATGAGATTTTTAAATCTTATGATTGAGTGATTGTTTGTATCCACTATTTTTAAATTGTTCTGAGAAATGTTTTTATGCTCTGGAGAAAACCAACAAAAGCGTAACTGACAATACATGCACCATTTTTTTCAATAACTTTGTAATCTTTATTTTAAATTC
The DNA here is from genome assembly GCF_922984935.1 of Meles meles. Taxonomy (NCBI): domain Eukaryota; kingdom Metazoa; phylum Chordata; class Mammalia; order Carnivora; family Mustelidae; genus Meles; species Meles meles. Next base: position 18,976,845 of record NC_060070.1, read on the forward strand.
TCTTTTTTATATTTCCTTTCAAAAATATATTTTTATTCTGACATTGTCATCCTATTATGAATTTTAATTTTCTTATCCTAGCTTTGTCTAACTTTACAGATTTAAATGCCTCAACAGACTTAAAATATAACAAAGGAAAAAAAAATTCCTGATGTGATGTCGAAGTGCCAACTGAATGGTATTTATACTTTGTAGTCAGAAACGTTACAGTGAAATTGTCTCTGCTTGTGATCTCGCATTATGGAGAGTTCTGAGGGTCTGACAACTCCCGACATTATGATATACTCCAGTTACATGGTTAAATCAGACAGCCAGAGCAGAGTTCTCAGCAGAGCATAAGGAAAGATTTATAGACATGGCAAAAGAACACTTTGCCTGTTCCCTTCTTTAAATAATTATGACTTTCCATGAATCTCTTTCTAAATCAACTCCAGAATGACAAATATCTGGACAAAGAAAAGGCCACAAAAATATCACTTACAGTAAGCACTATTGAGGTTTTAGAAGCTCGGTATTGAATTCTCTGTTGGACATTCTGCATATGATACATTATGTGGGATGCTCCCCACCTCTCCACACACCATATATTTCTCCCATTACCATTCAAAAAGAACTTCAAAAATGCCCTCTTTCTGTCAAGTTCTTACTTTTCTCCATACAATAGGTCAAGAAGAAAATATTTCAGTGCATTTTGAATGAAACCAGTTGAGGAGATGAGATAAAAATATTTGCCTAATTGATTACATGTTCTGAGGGCTTTGGAAGGACTTTCCAAGATTTGGAGGAAAAAAAATTGCAAGTTTATCTGGGATGCCTATTTCATTTAATCCTGAAGATTTACATAAAGTAAAATTTTGAAACTCTGAATTTTTTTAAATGCCCACTTTTTATCAGTGAAGGGAAAGAGAACTCATGTTTATGGAGCATCTATTCCGCAAGGGCCTTTCCCTACATCGTATCTGTCAATCTTCACAGCAGTCCCTGGAGGGAAGGGAGATCAGCTCCATTTTACAGATAAGCACATTGAGTTTCGGGCAGATTAAGCCCTCAAGACCAGACGGGTATGTTAAAACTGCCTCCTTTAGTTACATAATTGCTACAAACCTAAACTGTGTAACAAGCTACTGATAACCTCTCTATTTCCACATTTTTTTAAAAGATTTTATTTATTTATTTGACATAGAGAGATCACAAGTAGACAGAGAGGCAGGCAGAGAGAGAGAGAGGGAAGCAGGCTCGCCGCTGAGCAGAGAGCCCGATGCGGGACTCCATCCCAAGACCCTGAGATCATGACCTGAGCCGAAGGCAGTGGCTTAACCCACTGAGCCACCCAGGCGCCCTATTTCCACATTTTTTAAGCAATATTTGTATTTCATATAAAAACTTCATAATTATTTTTAATTACCTAAACAATACATAAATACTGTTTAAAAATCTATAAAAAAACTAATGCAGAAGGTAATTTTAAGAAGTCACGTGTGGATCTAAACTGTTGTACTCCCTGTTAACCCTACTTTCCTCCCTAAAAATAACTACCATTCATAGATGAATATCCTTCCGGAGTTCTTCAGTGTGTCTTATGAATATATAATATATAATTATAATTATAGAAATATAATTTTAAGTCATATTATACCTTTTTACCGTATTCTAGGAGATTTTCAATTTTGGGACACTGAGCTTTATTACACTCATTCTTTACTCCTGAATAGTTTACCATGATACAGATAGACCACATTTTCGTTTTCTATTCCACAGTTGATGGACAGCATGCTCTTTTATGGGTTCTTTAACTTTTCTCTAAGGCATCTATCTTGTGCTCTACCCAATTACCATGTCCAAAATGAAATTTATCACCATCTTCCACATTGCTAATCTCTGTAGGGATATATGTTCTCTAGGTCAGTGCTACTGAAAGCATGAGCTATGGACCAGTGACGGTCTGGGGATTATTTGAACTGGTCCATGAAGTAAGTACAGAAACTGAAAGTGAGCATTTAGAAACTTTCATAGCAGTTTGACAATGCTGCAACATCGAACTGCATGCTTCAAATCATTCATTTTTATTGCATTTTACAAAAGTATACAATGAATGAGAAATGTTTTTAAAACTAATCCTTCACCACAGAGAGTCTGAGAAATAGTGGGGCTCTCTTACACAACCAGGCACCTACCCAGGTAATGTGTGCCTATCTCTCTGACCAAGAGCACATGGCCAGGCAAGCAGGAGGAAAACCAGGAGAAGGTTTCCAGGACAAAGAAATTGTTTTCAAACTCTTGTCTTTACTGCCCCCTTTCACATTAGGACTAAACCATGCTGATTTTTTTGAATCTCTTAAGTACCCTCTCTCAATGCCCTGTGACCCTCCAGCTGTCTCTCTCTCTCTCTCTCTTTCTTCCCCTGCATGGTAACCCTTTATTAAAAAGTTTGGGGGAACATCATGACCCATTCTGTGATCCCCATCAGTTTTGATAACCTACTGCAATATGTTTTTTTTTTAACTTCTCTGTTGAAAATCTTAATAATATAACCAAGGATGGCTTTATTTCTAAATCCCTAGTTGACATCTTACCTTCTTTGTCCTCTCTGCAACATTTAACACCATTGACTAGCCTCTTCTTCTTGATACTCATCTTGGCCAACTGTTCCTACTCTAAACCTGTGAAGTGAGGTATGCGGTCAACTGTCAACAGGTATAGAAGATCTAAAACCGATCTGATGGAGATTAAGACAGGGCAGTGTCTACAGAAAACAGAAAGACAACCAGGCGGTGTGGAGGACTGGGTCATTCTGGAGACTATCAGTGTGGATTAGCACCAACTGCTTCTTCCTCTTATTTTCCCTAGTGAGTGCAGCCCCTGGGTGGATGAATTGACCCAGAGATTATTTTAAAGTTTTTGGTGATGGCTAAATGCCACCAGTGTATAGAAGCTCCCCCAAGAAACACATGTTGAATGAGAAGCCATAAAGGACCAAGGATAAAATTCCAGATAATGTTAATATTTAAAGAGCTGACAGAAAAAGTATTTACTGCTGAAATTAGTAATTCATTAATTAATTAAATTAGTTAATTACTGAGAAAAAGCAATAGCCAGATAAAATGATAAACAGAAAAAAGTGAGACCTAAAAATTAGAGAGACTTTCAGAAAGTAGAGATCACCAACAGTAGCAACTGAAAGCAGATTATGCAAGATAAGGCAAGAACACACATGATTGAATGTGCAAATTAATGTCATTAGTGATTTTATCGATAGTCGCTTCAGAAGCGCCCTGGGAAGTCCATAGGGTCACAGCTTCTGCTGAATCAGACACAAACACTGCCTCTTGCAGCACGGGGACTTCTACTCCTAGCCTTGATATTCCCAAAGCCGTAAAATACATGACCACAATTAGTGCGCAGAAGCAAATCTTCCTGGAAAAATCCTTCCACGCACATTGCCATCCCAAAGGCCTTGACCTAAGAGTGTTCTCTGTCATCATCTACTCGACAGCATACACCACCCAAGCACCTCTGCGGAAACTGTTTGATCAAGGCAAAACTCTCCTTACGTGCCTAAAAAACAAATGAAAATGCTGGTCTTGCCTTTTGAGTACCACCCCCAAGCTCTGTCTGAATTGACTTCTGTGCTTTCATGTCTGATTTTTCATAATAATGTTCTCTTCTCCAAGACTCATCCCTTCCCCAAAACAGAACAAAACAAATGAACAAAAAGTCATATGATAACCAAAACCTTCTAAATCAACATGAAAGTTCTTATTAAAAAAGACTAATCCCCTTTAGCTCTTCCTCCACTTTTCCACGTCTATTTCTCCTTCCACATGCTAACCCAGGAGCCCTCCACGTTTCAGCACCTGGGCCATGTAAGTCCTAGTCCATCCTAGTCCCACCAGCGAAGCCCTCAACAGAGGAGTGCACATTTCTCACCATTTAACCTGGGGGAAATGAGGTTGGGAATTCAGAACTTTTTGATGTGTTAAAAGACCAAGAGAAGTCTAAGAACCGCCCCTCAATGTCCGATGTCATTCGGTAAAGAAGGAAAATCTGCTCTTTCAGAACGCACTGAGCAACCAACCTATTCTAAATGCCACGCTATTTAAGATGAGACAGAAGAGGGGCGCCTGGGTGGCTCAGTGGGTTAAAGCCTCTGCCTTCAGCTCAGGTCATGATCCCAGGGTCTTGGGATCGAGCCCCACATCGGGCTCTCTGCTCAACGGGGAGCCTTCTTCCTCTTCTCTCTCTCTGCCTGCCTCTCTGACTACTTGTGATCTGTCTGTCAAATAAATAAATAAAATCTTTAAAAAAAAAAAAAAAAAGATGAGACCGAAGAAACTCTTCCCTCAGACACACTCCCTGCTCTCTTCGGATTCAGCACTGCAGTGGAAATAATGCTAAGTTCCTTTTTCTACTTCTCTTTCAAGGATATGATAACTACATACCCAGCTAGCTAGCGTGCCCTTGGATAAGGCCATGGCTTTTGTTCCGGACAAGGAACAGAGAGAGGCAGAGGCAATGGGGCTTGAGATGGGCCCCCCGGCCTGGGAAAAGTGGGGTCCTTTGTGTAAAGATAGCAGAGAGACAAGATTCAAGCAGTTTGGTTTGCTGGGACACCACGTGGAGGACGGTCAACATTAAGTATCTCTCAAATTGCAATCAGGCTTTTCATGTGCGTTCGTTCGTTGGTTTAAGCCGCAAGATTTTCTTCTATCTTCATTAATGTATACATGACTAATTATAGACCTAATTGGGATTATTTCCCCCAATTTCTTCTTTTTGGAGATGAAACACAGGTCCGATGATACTGTGTTGGCCTGTCCAAACTCACAAATTTGTGTGTACAGTGGAATACAGAATGCAGGTCTTCTGACATTTATTACACTCTTATGTTGTTCATAAGGAATAGAATAATTAAGATGTTAGGACAATAACAACAGATATATTGAAAACATGCTGTTATTGATCGTTTAGGAAAATAGACACATTTGTATACATGTACACAATATATACATATTTAAATATGCGTGTATGTACAAAAGCAGACACATCTAAGTGACCTTAAGATATGAGAAAGTTGGCTCCTTCATGACTTTAGTGTCTCTCACGTAACATGGAATTTGGTTCCACTTACCTTAGTACAAGATCAGGACACCTGGATGACTGAGAGAGTCAAACCTCCAACTCTTCATTTCTGCTTAGGTCATAATCTCAGGGTTGTGAAATTGAACCCCACCTCAGGCTCTGTGCTGAGCAGGGCTCTGCTTGGGATTCTCTCTCTGTCCCTCTCCCACTGCTCGCGCATGCTCGTGCTCTCTCTCTCAATAATAATAATAATGACAATAAGATCATAGCCTTGTTTTGGGGTGCCTGGGTGGCTCAGCGGGTTAAAGTCTCTGCCTTTGGCTCGGGTCATGGTTCCAGGGTCCTGGGATCAAGCTCCGCATCGGGCTCTCTGCTCGGCAGGGAGCCTGCTTCCTCCTCTCTCTCTGCCTGTCTCTCTGCCTACTTGTGATCTCTGTCTGTCAAATAAATAAATAAAATCTTAAAAAAAAATTTGCTAAGATCATAGCCTTGTTTTAACCAGAATATGTCTTAAATATTATATGTTATTTAGTGTTTCCTTTGTTATTGGTAAACAAAGAAACTGAAACCCAGAAGTAAAACAAAATTCCAAGTTAGTACTATAAGTTGGTAACAAAAGCAGAGCAAGAATTCGTCCGCTTCCCCTCCCACCGGATTCTTGTTTTGTGTTTGAATTGTTCCTCTCAAGTTGAGAAAGTAATTGAAAGTTGAAATGATGTGGTTCAGTTTGAGGAAGGAAGAACAGTTTCCTCCACAAAAGTGATAGGACAAAAAAGTATTCAGAATTGGACAGATGGAGCATTAAGAGGTGAAATAAGGAGATTAGCCTGATGAGAAATGAGTAGATAACTATGTGGTTAGGAACAAATTAAATAAGCTGGTCCTTAAGTATTCATGAGTTCATTTGATCTGTGAGAGGATCATTTCTGAGAAGAGCATAAGCTGGTCTTCTTTAGGAATTCTTTAGGACTCGTATCTGCCAGGGGTTAGGGACAAAGCAAAATTGCATAAAGAGATTGCTGTCCATTACGTAAGACTGGGTAGTCTCTTGGACTCCTCAGGGGAAAGGTGTGATGAAAATCATGTCATTCTAACTCATGTTTTCCCTTGCGGCTGAATAAATCAGTATAATAAATAATCTCCCACCTTTTGTGCCCACATGATGTCTCTGAACGAGGCTTTCCTTTTTGTAGTGATTTAATCTCCCTTCCTAATGCCCTAGATTCAAATGACCCTCTGTTGTGAACTCCGACTCTAGTCTGTGCGTGAGGCTCTGGGGTCTCTGCTAGAGATCCATTTGATTTGTGATGGTCAAAGAGCAATGAAATTCTTCCTGAAAGGTCTTCTTGAAAGCTACTATGACGAATGACCTCATGTTTTAGGAAGTATTCATTAGAAAAGTGAATATGTATGGGTATATATATATACAAGTTCAACAACCATCTTCCATGGTAGGGGCTGAGCATAAAAGTTGAAAAATCTGTAATCCTACCCTCAGTCCACACAGCTCCCAATTTCTCTCTGTTAATTAGCTTTAACTGTATCTTCACTGATTCACCAGCAGACGCTTTTTAGAAAGTGTTATGCCCAGATGAAAGCAAATGGAGACCTCAGAGACCATATAATTACTCAGGCAGGACCTGTTACTTCCATCTTAAGAATTGCCTATTTGTCCACTACAGACAAACAAACAAAAATATCCCCACCCCAAAAACAACAACAAAAAATCACCTCTGCATTAAAGTATCACAAAAAGGCTGAAAAGGAGGCAACACTGTCCATCCCTTCACTGATAAAATTAAGCATCTAGTATTGCCTCCCACTGGTTAGCAACAATCACATCCTCCTGGATGTCTCCACGGTACTTAGATATGTGTTCATTAAACACTATCTCATTTTGATTTATTCATTTGCATGAATTCCACTTATTAAACTATTCATGCCTTTAGGTAGGGGAGCACTTGGTATGTATTTATATCCCCAACATTGATACCAAAGTTAAAGTTCGAATTTTGTCTGTTTCAACAAATGAGTAAATTGCTCTGGAAACAATGATTTGACAGAAGAAAGGATCTTACAGATAAAAATAACATGCCTAGAAGGTAAGAAAGCCAGAATCAAATCTGATGCTGACTTTGCGGATTATAAGTTTTACATCTGTCCATCTTTTGTGGGGGTCAGGCTCTCAAGCAGCTTGCTTTTTTCCAGATGCATGGAAATACCTATTTTTGACATGAGAAATAAGAAGGAAAAACCAGACCTTGTGTAAAAATCATAAACCAAAGCAAGACCCAGAAAGATTGTAGCTGATAAACTTTGTTCTCTGACAAGGTAGGAGAAATTACCTTCTCTGACCAACCCAGACAGCTTTGACTCATCACATTTTTTAATAGATGGAAACTACCAAGCAGAGAGAGAAAGGAAGAGATAATCCTGGAGTGTCTAGGATTTGTCTAAATCCTGAGCAGAGAAAAAATATGAAGGCACTCGAAGTGAAAAATCAGGAAGCTCACCACCCTAGACCACAGCATTCAAAGGGACTCCTCGTAGCTTGATTTCTGGTTCTGTTGAGAAAATTCAAGTTTCCCCAGGTAATATTTACAAGACTTCCCAGTTGAGAGCGACTTCTCTGCTCTCTAGCTCCTTTTGCTCAAGCTGAATATCACCATACCAGGCACTTATTCACAGGGACAGTTAACAGGGAGTTCGTAATATGGCTTTAAAACCCTCAAATGAGGGGCGCCTGGGTGGCTCAGTGGGTTAAAGCCTCTGCCTTCGGCTCAGGTCATGATCCCAGGGTCCTGGGATCGAGCCCCACATCGGGCTCTCTGCTCCGCAGAGAGCCTGCTTCCTCCTCTCTGTCTGCCTGCCTCTCTGCCTAGTTGTGATTTCTCTCTGTCAAATAAATTAAAAAAAAAAAAATTTTTAAAAAACCCTCAAATGAGGCAACTTCGTAAGACAAAGCTGTGATGGTAGGTCTAACTTCCTCAAGCTTCCTGTAGCTTGTGCTGGTTCTTAAAACTCAATTCTCTTGGTTGACCTTGCTTAGCTTGTATGATATTTTAGATAAGCCCATCTATTAATAATTTACTCATTTCTCATTTACATTATGTTATGTTTGTTTTTTTAAGGAAGTAAGAGTATTGATTTTAATTCTATATCATGAAGCAAATTATTTCTGACCTCTGTATGTACAGAAGATATGCACTTAAGCTGCAACTCTTGCTAGCCATAAAATACCCTGCTGAATCATGAATATTAAAACAAATAACTTTCCATCTTGGGGCCAAGAGTGTACACTTCCATATAAAAAAAGAGTCCATTTAATTTTAAGTAAAAAAAATTAATTGAATCATATAGGAGTTGAGAAAAATCTTAAGGGGACTATGAGAGTTTAATATAAAAATATCTAAATATTATTGCCATAATTATAATGCTATGAGAGAAAACATACTCAGAGTTGGAGCCTTCCATTCCAATTAAAAGAACTGTATTTTCCTCAGCAAGTGAATTACTGCTTTAGTGATCACTAATCATCATCTTCCCTTTCCAGAATTTTTTTTTTTCTTTTTTGTCTAACCACCTTTTGGAATGACTCTTCACATACTCATACACAAAATAACAAAAATCTCTGATATAACCAGAATTTCTTAAACTTTATTTTATTCTCAGCTCTCTATATATTCTCTAAGAACTCTAAGAACATATATATATAGATATATACATATATATATGATATTAATGCTCTTTCCTTAATTCTTTTTTTAAATTGACTCTTCCCAAAATGTTTAAACTAGATGTGGAAGTATGAATATGCCAGTGGGAAAAAGGCAAAGAAGGATGGGGTTGGTAGGATCTGCTAGGATCTGCTAGGATCTCCTGTGAAAGTAACAATTAAAGAAGGGTTAATTACAAGATTGATTTGCAATAGAGTCCAAACTCTTCAGCATTTCGTTGACTCGTTGTTCACATTACAATGCCACAAGCCACAGCACTTTCTGAGTTGTAGCATTTAGGCATATATTGATGTTCGAGTGAAGAAGCTCCTCCTTAGGACCATCCTCATCATTACCCTGCTTCCCTTGATGTTGGAACACACACTGACCGCTACTTTCCATGCTCACCTACCTTATCGTCTGTCCCGAGCAATGTATCAGGTTGCTTCTATGTGATCACATTTCCAATTGTTTTCCTGTCTCCCCGGTAATATTGTAAACTCCCCGAGGTCATGGTGTCTTTTTACAGGCTCCAAAATATCCAGCACCATTTATCCCTGTTGACATTTCCAGCTTCTACACAGTGTCTGGTAGCAAGTGTTAGATGAGTTTATCCTTAACTAAATTTTAAATACAGTTATAATAATTAACTATATATTTATAATAGTTGAATATGGTTATAATAGTTAACCCAAACTACACCTGAAGAATGATCTATATTATTTATCAAGAACCTAAAGATGGTATTTCAATCAGCAGATAGCAAGAATACAGTTAGCTCTTGATCTTCTTTAATATTATTACGATAGAGCTCTAGAAGGGAAAAGAATTTATTCCATGTGGTTTACCACTCAAAAAAAAAAAAAAACCCACAAAAGATCATCAAAACCTCTGGGACAGGGGCACCAGGGTGATTCAGACAGTTAGGTGTCCAACTCTTGATTTCTATTCAGGTCATAATCTCAGGGTTGTGAGACTGAGCCCAGTACCAGGGTCCACACTGGGTGCGGAGCCTGCTTAAGATTTTTCTATTCCTCCCTTTCCTTCTGCCCCTACCCCACCTCTCCCTCTCAAAACAAAATCAACCAACCAACCAACCAACCAACCAACCCATCAACCAACCTCTAGGACAGGTGTGGGTGTACCCGCCTTCCCTTCTGCACCAATTAAAAACAAAACAAAACAAAATTCTCAGCAACTGTAAAGGACAAATGAATAGCAAGATACCAGGATTTGTGACTTCTTGGCATGATTCTCCAATGTGCAGTTTTACGCATTCATCCAGTTGATGGTTAAGCACTATTTGTGAGCTTTGTTTTTTTTGTAAATTTGTAAACTAATTGTTTTTATCATCATTTGTAAGCTAATTGTTTTTATCATCATTTAGATCCACTTTCGTTGGGTCATCTAGTCATTAGATTCTTGTATCCTTAAAAATATTGAGATAAGGCATCAGTGAACATACTTATGAAGGTTATTACAGTTATTCTTATAAAAACTTCATTTTATAGTTATAAAAGAAAAAATCAATATATACTTGAAATAAGACATGCCATTAATATTGAGACAAAACAAATAGCATTTTCCCAATATTGAAACACTTGGCAAGATGGTTCTTTTTATAGTATCAATATTATTTTCTGTATTTCCTGGAGGTGAAGCTACACAGAGAATTATGTCCTAATCAATCAAGTAAGGTAAGAAAAATATATTACATGTGGGCTATGCAGGAAAATGTGCTTGTGATCCACCTCCACTCAGATTTATTGATACATAATAGATATCAAGTAACTGTAAATGGTTGTCTAGTGATAACAGTTACATTTGGGGGCCACACTTTATCAAGCTGATTCTACATATGAGAATTTTACTGCCCAACCGACAATGCTATAACAGGCTCTTCTCCTTCAACTGATGAGTCTAGTCAATGCCACGATCAAAGCCTGAGCGGTTCTTGGAGTTAGGCTGAAGACATTTTGCAAAATTCACATTTCAGAGGTAGTTATAATTTTAGGGATACAGTTAACTCTTGAAACAGAAAGAAATCAGGGAACAACGTTTAGCAGCTGTTTTCACTTCCGGTTCATCAAATTTTCTAGGTAAATAAAACACTGACTTGAAGAAGGAAATTTTCTTATGACTTTTTAATCTTCACTATCTTGTTCCATGTATATATTTATATAGCTTCTGTCTTTCTATGCAGGGTCAAAGTTGATGTCCAGCAGCTTCTCTCCCCTTCCTGGCATTAAATTCACCGCACAGACCTCCACAAGGATTTGTGTAATTAAAACTTGCTGTTCTTGACACTCAAGCAGAAACCATAGAAAATGTAATGGTAACTGTCGTGTGGACGAAAGTTTGTCACCATTCCTGGTGACAATTCAGCTATGATAAAGATTTAATTTATTTATTTGACAGATAGGGATCACAAGTAGGCAGAGAGGCAGGCAGAGAGAGGGAGAAGGGGGTTCAAGAAGGAAGCAGAGAGCCTGATACGGGGCTCGATCTCAGGACCCTGAGATCATGACCTGAGCCTAAGGCAGAGGCTTTAACCCACTGAGCCACCCAGGTGCCCTGCCAATTCAGCTATGATAAATTAATAGAAATGGAGTAATCTCCATATTTCTATTACAACCCCCTGAAGCCTCAAGGTCTGAAGGTGGAGAGAGGGTGCTTGGTAAGGAAATGGCATGCATAATGCTGAGATACATAGCAGCACTTTGCAGGCTGGAGTCTCAGTGGCCTGAATCTGATTTATCTCCATGTCAAACTTGTTTGGCATTTGGCTAATGTGTAATTTTGTTTTGACATGAATCATTGAAACTTAAACATGTTAAACTAAATATTTAAATTCTACATAAAACCTTTATTAAAAATCTAAAGTATATATTTGAAGACTTTTGAGAAAATCTTAGCTACACATAAAATAATTATATATAATAGTCTCAAAGATTCCTGACTTTTCTCTTTTGTAAGCATAGACTATTCTGGGGATATTGCTATTTTGCTTTCAATGAAAGGAACATTATTTCAGTATGAACTTGTCTCCTCAGGATGAGGTGATATGAAAGCTCAGCATTTATTAAGTAAGCTAGAAATTTGACTCATTGGTGACAAAAGGATTTTGAATCCGTGAACACCAGAGGACGAATCTCTGAATTATCGGGATGGATACTACTTTTCTTTTTAGGCCACTTAAAATTGAACAGAGAAATAGGACAGTAAAAACACAAAGTAGTGATTTTTTTTTAAAAGGAGATGTTTTAAAATAATGAAAAATCATTTTTCGGATGTTATCAACATCTGATATGATGACCTGGAGAGTAGAGTTGTGATATTAAACCTTAGATTCAGCATATATAACTGTCCACTGGGCAGTAAAGCATAGAAACAAACTCTGAGTGGCGACTTTCGGAATCTAGCTAAGAGACAGTCTCCTGATCTAGTCAAACAAGTCCTTTATCCAGAACAGACACTTTGAAACTTACAAACATTATAAAAATGACCCCTTACTTCCTTCATTTTAGGAAAGCTATTTGTGGACACTCTAGGAGCCTCATACTAGTACTGAAATAAAAATGGTATCCCTTATAACCTGACCCCAACATGCTTCTCCTTCAAGCAGGTTTCCTTGGAGCTGTCTCTTGACTCAAATTTGGGAATGCCAAGAAGATATTTTTTATGACAAACCATGACCAAATGTTGAAAAAAAAGCTCAACTTAACAAACCAAACTAACTCGAAATATAAAAGGCAATACTAGAATATTTAAAAAACAAGAGAACGCAGTCCTAAAATACTACTTCAGGTTATAATAAAATGAAATGCTCCATCTTCATGTGGTAATATAGGGGTACTTGCATTTCTAATTTTGCACTAGTACCAAAAGAAGATGAGATTAGCCTGCAATAAGGTTACCAAATGCAGAGTCATGGCCCTCCCAGCTATGGTGAGAGCAGTGGGCGCCAAGAATGGAATGGCATGAAAGGGTGAAACCCTTTGCCCCTGATGGCTGCTCAATTCTCTCCAGCAGAACTGATTTTTTTTAAATGCCCTTTTGCACTAAACTGACCTTTTCCGTGTATAGGACAGTCGGGTGCTAGCTGCCAGATGTGACTTCCCATGGTTTCTAAGGCCATTTATCTCTTCTGTGAGATAGGACTCAGTGCTAGCAAGAAGTGTAGTGGAGCAGCATTTTATTAGGGTATGTGGGTTTAACAAAACCGTATGTTTTCCAATAGGAAAAGCACTCCAGATGTGCTGTTTCTTTTCATTATAACATCATTATATCATAAAACAGACTTCTCAATGTTTGGGGAGTAGTATGGAGAATCTTGGAAAGCCATTTCTGATGGCCTAAAAAATCTCACGCTCCTATACAATGACCCTTTCACTTTGTGTAGACTTTTTTTAATGGCTCAAAAACATGTTGTATGACTTATGCAAAGACTTCAAGAAACTTGGAGCCTATTAGAATGGCTCATCTATCTGGTTGGGTTTTCTAGGGACCTCAAACCACAGAAAGAATGCTCCTCTACTGCCTTTGGATTGACCTCCACACCCAAGCTTGGGCATCATCTCATGCTTTGTGACTCTTTTCCTAATAAATAGCACACACCATCCCTCCTCCCCAACTAAGGGCTGGAGGGGTTCTGATCCCTAAGGTTCCATGGTACAGCCCTGAGGCTCACTGGATCACTATCAACAGATAAACTAATCTCAGCTGCTATTTCAAAGACCTTCTTGGTGATAACATGTATTGAACATTCCCTCACCTGGTTTTGTTTTTCTTATCTAACTCAGGGTCATCAAAATCTGGAGAGCTCCTTAAAAATGCAGATTTTTATTTTGCAAATCTAAGGGGATTCAGGAATCTCTAAATGATTCTATAAAGGCAGCCAAGTCTGAGAAACAGTTGGTCAACTCACTAATGACTTGTGGGAAATTTGAGACCACAGTAATTCATGGATTACTATTTCCAGGCAAGGCAAAATCTATGATCTTTGGAATTACACAGACCCAGTTTCAAATCTCTGGTCTGTCATTTACGGAGTGTGTGACATTTTCGAGCTTCAATTTTCTCCCTTAGAAAACAAGGAGGTAACAATACTTGCCCAGATTAAGTGATTTTGTTGAAGGTGTTAATACAAGGCAAGAAAAAAAAAATTGAGAAAAAGGAGACAAAATGGTTGATAGCGCAGAATCATTGTTACATAATACAGTCCTGAAAGAAATAGTCAATTACACCACTTTCCTCTTGAGGAAGTCAAGTCATTACACTTTTCTGGGCCATGGCATGGAATTACCCTGGGTGAAAATTAAGAATTGACATAGGAGCTTCTCCCCTTGAGCAACCTGAAAATTCTTCCATATATTGATTCACCATATTCTGTTGAGTCCTTACTCTCTGCCAGACAAAAAGGAGACCATATGGAGATGTAAGACAGACAGAGAAATGTTGTCCACGCTCTGTAGTAGCTTATGTTCTAGTGGGAGCAAGGCTGATAACAAACAAATAGACAAATGAGTAGTAAATTAATGAATAAGAAAATATCAGGTTGTTGGGGGTGCCTGGGTGGCTCAATGGGTTAAAGCCTCTGCCTTCAGCTCAGGTCATGATCTCAGGGTCCTGGGATCGAGCCCCGCATCGGGTTCTCTGCTTGGGGAGGAGCCTGCTTCTCCCTCTCTCTCTGCCTGCCTCTCTGCCTACTTGTGATCTCTGTCTGTCAAATAAATAAAATCTTAAAAAAAAAAAGAAAAGAAAATATCAGATTGTGATAATAACCATGTAAACAATAATAACATATTGCCATTATTGGTAATTGGTTATTGTAAATAACAATAACCATAAAAAAAACATTAAAAAGGTGATGTGAGATGCAAGATCTGGGTAGACCTTTTCAGTTAAACAGGAGCAGAGAGCATCTCCCCCAAGGTGACTCCTATGCTGAAATATGAAGGGCAAGAAGGAGCCAGCCATGAAAAGTTTGGAGGTAAGGGCATTCCTGGCATGGGTCATAGCCCAGGATCTTATATCATGTTAAAAAACCAGCTCCTCCCATGCAAGACATTTCTGTGACCTCCAGCTTCCATGGGAAGAGTTAATAACTTCACACCGCAGGCGTTCCCTGGATGGAATTCTGTCCATATACAACTAGAGATAAATAATACGAATACCAAAGGGTTTGAAAGCTATCATATGAGAAGATAATTATATCATTAACCAACTAAACTCTCTGTAATTCATATTCAGAAATATTACTTTTTCTTCTAAGAATTATTTTTTTATATTTTATTTTTATTTATTTGACAGACAGAAATCACAAGTAGGCTCAGAGGCAGGTGGGGGGGGGGGGGAAGCAGGCTCCCTGCTGAGCAGAGAGCCCGATGCGGGGCTCGATCCCAGGACCCTGAGATCATGACCTGAGCTGAAGGTAGAGGCTTTAACCCACTGAGTCACCCAGGCGCCCCTCTTCTAAGAATCCTTTAGAGTCTTATTTGTAAGCTAGAAAAATCCAGGCTTTTTTTTTTTTTTTAAAGAGCCATTTTTTTTTTAGAGTCATTTTTTTTTCCTTAAAATTTTAAGTAATCTCTACACCCAACATGGGCTCAAACTTATAACCCCAAGATCAAGAGTCACAGGCTCTGTTGACTAAGTCAGCCAGGCACCCCAAGAGTCATTTATTTCTGAGGCTAGTAATTAAATTTGTTACCAAAGTATTTTATACTTACGATGCTGTATAAAACAATCAGGGCCTTTCGTATAGTTTTTATGAACTTAGCTTTATTACTTGTTAATATCCACTTACATCTTAGCTTAAAATATTAACTTTCCTTGAGATTACTAAAACTCCATTTCTTCTCAAATATTTTCTCAGACAGATTTCTCACTATTATTCCCAACGAATGAGGTTTTAAACTGTTCACATTTATGGGACTATGTAGAAAAATAATAATAAACACCAACTTTCAAAATGATGTCCTTTTTAATTTTGTGGGGACTGTTTAGAGAAATAAAAATGTAAATGATACAAATTTACAGTTCTTGATTCATGGAGCAATTCTTCCCAAATTGATGGAAGAAGCCGGCAAATACCCATAGCTATATAAGATTTTTAATTAGAGTCATTTCGAACACCACTAGATTTTTGTCACTTATTTTTAGGAGGGAAATTTCCATGTTGAACAATAGGAAATGATGAATAGTTGGTTTTGACTGAGGGCTATTTTTCTTTTTTTTTAAATGATAATTATCGGTCAGAGAACTCACAAAAGCTTGACATAGGACAAAGAGTGTTAACTTTTCAGAGAAGGGAAGTCAGTTTGTTAAAAAAAAAAAAAAGCTAATATTTATTGAGAACTTCCTATGAGCAATCCCTACATGGAGTATTTTACATGAATTATTTCTTCTAATTTTGCAGTATCTCCCCCCACCCCCCTGCAGGAGAAACTGGCACCCCCAGAGGTCATACAGTAGGGGATGATACTGATGTTAGAGCCTCGCCCATCCATCCCTCCCCTTGATCACTTTGCTGTATAGGTGTGCTCTTGAGCTCTTTCCAGAGAAGTGCCAAGCGATCAGCGTATTCCATCCTTATTCACAGCCCTACAGCAGCAGCAGCTCCCGGTGGTGCTTTCAGTGACTTGGTGGGGAGGATGTGTGCTTGCCCACTGGCTGCCCTTGAGTAGTGGAGAGAGGCAGAGAGCAAGTAGCTGAAGCCAACAGCCCTGGGACCTCAGGAAAAGCTTCCACTTCTGTCCAAACAGCCTACTCACTCACTGGAAGCAAAGTCATCCTCCCAACTTCTCAACACATTTACCGCTTCCCTGACCTCAGTTTTTCCCAGCAGACACTTTAGAACCAAATCTTTAATCGGTTCCCATTTCCAAAGTTTAAATCTACCAGAGGCATATTATATGTCCATGACTACGATTTCCCTATACATTCCTCTCCTGTTCTCTTCTGCCTTCTCTTTTCTGTTCATTTCCTGCTTTCTGTTGCCTTTCTTCTCCTCTGTTCCTTCCTGTATTTCTCACACGTGGAGGAGGAGGGAGGAGAGGAAGGAAAGAAGGGAGAGAGAAGAGGCAAAGCATGGTAAAGCGATCATGCTTAGTGTTGACTTTACATGTGCCCTTCTCACTTCCTGAATGTTCGCTTCCTGGTTTTAAAGGTTTTCTATCTTTGAATTAAATTATTCTAGAACTATGCATTTTAATGTGGATGACTTTCTTTTCTTTACCTTTTGTGTGCCTCCAGCAGAGAATGTAGGTTCTACCTTTCCGATGTGCGACTCACTAACTTTGGACAAGTGATAGCTTCTCACATCTTCAACTTCACCGTCCATCGGTCAAGAACAGTACCTGTTCCTCCACCTGCACAGGGTGTCTGTGGAAATTCGGTCACGTAGCCGGGAGAACACACTTCCGGGGACCGGGGCTTGTGCTGCCGGCTGGCAGCAGAATGTCTCCAGCCCTTTCTCGGGTTCCGTTCCATTTCCTCCCACTGTTTTGCTTTTCTCATCCCTCACTTCATTTATTTGACACACCAGTAAAGAAGGGGTTCCACTAAAAACGAATGAGTTTTCCACCAAACTATACCACGGAAATTTATTTTTTTAGCTCTAATCATTGTAAATGGAACATTTTTAGAACAAGATTATTCATATCCAACTCTTTAAACTTAGTTTATTAAGTAGAATTTCTGTTTCCTTGATGATTTAGGACTTTCGTCACTCTAAATATACAATGCCTCTCCCCCAAGAGACTGTTGTCCATCACTCCACGTGGCCACCTGTACCGCCTCAATTACTTGTATACAAATCTGTTGGTGTACCTCTTCCTACCACCTAACCTAGGTTTTGTGGTCTTTCTCCCCAAATAATCCTTAGTCCCTGGAAGGCATCATTTTCCTAGAATTCTATGTCATAGTTCCTAGCACTATGAATTATTTAAGCCATAATGTAGTATGAGCTTGATAAGCGTTATTTGAATTGATAAAATTTAGGGATTACCAGAGAAATTATTCATCTCTAGGAGGGAAGGAAGAAAAAGGGTCCTTCCCACAAACCTGTTGCTTAACATACCTTTAATCTTCACAACAACTGGATGGAGAATGTAGTCTTGGTATGTCCATTTTAGAAATGAGGCCAGTGAGGTTCAGATAACTCCAATACCTGCCCGAGATCACACAGTTACTAGCAGAAGACATGTAACTTGAATCTGAACCTGTTTTATGCCAAAGTCCATCCTCTTCCTGCCACACCACATACACTCACTCTGACATGGAATGGGCTGCCTGCTTTTTGGTTTGAGATGATGTTCATAGGCTTTTACAATTTTTCTGCCCCTCCCTCAAAGTCACTTGTCACCTCTTTGCGACCATTTATAACATACCCTCTCCCACCCAGTATTTTGCTGTTCTGGTCTGTAATCAGCCTAGAAAATACTAACCATACTTGTTAGACTTGTTTAGAAATAAAAATTCTCAGTAACAACATAAGGAAATGAAGACAAATGGTATTCAAGCTGCACACTTGACCCCAACAGAACAGCAGTAGCTTCCTGGAGTGCCGGGTTGAGGCAATACCCAGGCTCGGCAGGAACGAGGACCCACAGGGAGTAGCAATGTCTGGCAGAGTTAAGAGAAGGGAAAGTGGTGCCACACTTCTGGGGCCTGGGGAGTTTTCAATGAGTAAATTGCAGGAAGGTTATTGTGTGGTCTTGGCACCGTCCATCTACATTCTCAAATGTGCTTTTGCTAACTCCTTTGTTCTTAGCTAGAGTCTATATAGTCAAGGAGGCTAGACAAATGACTTTTGGATGACTAAAATGTTAAGGATGGCCTTTTCTTCTCTCTCCCCCTTTAGTTTATTTTTCTTGGCCCATGCTCTGTGGTTGAGGTCTTCAGTTGGGCACCACCACCAACATCACCCACTGGCTTTATCTAAGTCACTGAAAACACATAAGGCTAAACAGATACAAATCTCCAGTATAGATTAGACAACCCCAGGTAAGTAAATTGACAAAGAACCAAATGACTACAGTCAGCATAAGGGATGTTTTTCCAGGAATATTAAGTGTGTGAAGATTTAAGCATACATGGTACCCCGACACCCACGGGACTACTGATACCAATTCTGAATACCACCCCTGCATCATTCTTTTCCACTGTCTGCAAGAGCTAGTGATGTTTCTTGGCCTCCTTGGCTACCATTTCTATCTTGGTTACCACTACTGCCCCATGTACATTCTCTTTCTTGCTTTCCCTTTCTCTCTGCCTTTCTTATTTCTTATCTTGTTGGATCTCTGTCATGTCATCTGAGCTTCTTGGCTTCTACATGAAATGACTGACCTTTTAAATACATCATGACCAAGTCAGAAGATTTCTTCCCTCCTGATTGGAGAACGAATCAAGCATAGCTCATCCACTGTAACCTTCATCCTTAACTACACTTGAAATGTGCAAAACTCACGGTTATTTCTTTTTGCAAGATCCATGTTCTTTTTGTCCTTTTGTATCTGACACTATTTCTGGTGCTCAAACACTAGACTCTGGATAACTGAGGTTGTGTTGCCCTCTATGAAGCCCACCTGCTCGAAGTCACTTTGTTGTTCCACACATGCGAGTCAGTGTATGCGTACATAATCCCTCCCAAGGGGTACCCAGTTAAGGCTCAACTCCCAAGTGGCCAACTCTAACAGTTTCCTTTCTCTCCCACTCTTCAACATATGCCTCAAAGGAAGGGAGATTTTTCTCATTAGAGCAGTAACCTCAATTCTACCAGAAGTGATTTATTTAAATCATTTGCCAAATTCCTTATGGCAAAACGTAGTGGGGTTTGGTCCAAATATTAATATTTCCTGATAGTGAAATTTGCTAGAGAATCATCCTAAAAATATGATTGCTCATGTTTTATCATCACTAGGAGATCCAAGTAATCAAGTGGAATCCTAATGAACATTATCATGTCACTATTCTGAGACCAAAATTACTGATGCTGCAAGTTTAATTAAACAGAATTGTGAAGGAAAGAAAAAATAACAGAAAAATAGGATCTGTCTAGTAAGAGTAAGGTTTTATTTTTATTTTATTGTGGTGGTTGTTATGTCACATACAAAGTTTTCTTTACTTATGCTTACCTATTGAAGAGAACCAACAGGAAAGAAGGGGAACTGGAAAATATATTGGTGAGGGGTGCCTGGGTGGCTCAGTCAGTTAAGTTTCTGACTCCCGACTCTTGATTTTGGCTCAGGGTATGATCTCAGTGTCCTGGGATCGAGCCCCACATCAGGCTCCATGCTCAGCAGGGAGTCTGCTTGTGATTCTCTCTCTCCCTCTTCCTCCGCCCTTCCTCGCCCACTCTCTTACTATCCCTCTCTCTAAAAGATAAATAAATAAATAAATCTTTAAAAAATATATATATTCGTGAAAGAAGGTTATTCATGGTATAAAAATGTCCAATATGGTATCTACTAGCCACATGTGGCTATTGAATACTCAAAATGTGGTTAACCGAATTTGAGATGTGCTAAAAGTGTAAAAAACTACATGGTATTTTGAGGACTTGGCAGGAAACAAAAGCATGTAAACTATCATGTTAATATCTTTTTGTATTGGTTACAAATTGAAAAGATAGTGTTTGGGGTACATCAATTTAAAGAAAAGCTATCATTAAAATTATTTTCACCTGTTTCTTTTAAAATGGCTAGTAAAAAATTTTAAATTATGTATATGGCTTACATTTGTGGCTCACATTACATTGTTTTTAGGCAGCACTTTAATAAGGTTTTATCTACTGGGATTAGGTTCAACCACAAGTAACAGAAAACTCCAAAATAACATGGGATTACCAAGATAAATGCGTATTGATTCCTTACACAATAGAACAAAGGTAGACAAGGCTGATAGGGCCTCTCCATATTCATCAGAGACTTGGCTTCCTTTTATCTTTATGTTAGGATATGAGAAGCATGTGGCCTCATGGTCCAAGATGGCGGCTAAAGCTCTAACCAGCATAACCACATTCCAGCCAACAGGAAGAAAAAGGAACCCAATAAAAACACCTTCCATGTGCAGCCTTCTAAAACCATTTTCTATTAGGTACCCTGATAAGTGAGAACCCACATTGGTCAAGATACTGGCACCCCTGCAAAATTTTGGAGGAAATCTAACCACTGTGATCTGGTACCATTTTAGTCATGAGGTCACCCACAAACATAAACAAAGAGCTGTACAGTGTAGTCTTTACTCCTAACATTCAAATATGCAGCTAAAAATCAGGAGTTATTTTTAGGATGACCATGTGTCCTAGTTAGCCAGAAAGCCTATTTTGTGTGTGTTGTCCTGGCACAATTATTAATAGCTCCCCCTTTCTCTCTCTCAAGTGTCCTAGTTTGGATGATAAATTATATGGTCACCCTTGTTATATTACCAAGAAGAAAAGAAAAAAACAGATGATGAGGTAGACAATTCAGTATTTGCTAGAGATTCTTGAGGAATCACTATAGAAATTCTTGGCAGTTGGGTGTTCCCTCAGTCCACCTCACGATTGCCCTGAAACTGTGCTTGTGGAGATTATTTGTGACCTCGTTGATAAATTAAAGGACGTTTGTCACTATTGTCTATTCATTGAGATATTCGTGACTTCATGTACTGAGCATTGTTTATCTGGGGACACAGAGATAAAATAGCATTTAAGACTCTTAGTTCTCATCCTCTTAAACCCATCTCCTATTACAGTGGAGTAATAGAAGTCTGAATTGTCTGGAATCTGGAACTATTGTTTTTCCTGCTGGATATCTGTTAAGTCTCTTTCTTTTTCTGGTTCCAGAATATTCTAGTCCCTTGTTTCCCAACATGTCTCCGATATATCACTAGTGCTTCAAGAAAGTGTCCTAGTCATAAATCGGAGGGGGAGCAAAGCATGAGAGACTGTGAACTCTGAGAAACAAAGTGAGGGTTTGGGAGGGGAGGGGGATGGGGGGAAGGGTGAGCCTGGTGGTGGGTATTAAGGAGCACTAGGTGTGGTGCATAACAATGAATCTTGGAACACTGAAAAAAGATAAAATTAAATTAAAAATGAAAGAAAGTGCCCTAGTCAAATTATATTTGCAAGTGCAGTGTGCTTAGAACCTCACAATGTATATTAGCATATTAAAAGCTCTGAGAAGTACTGCAATAGAAATTCCTTTTTAAATCTTGGAACTTGAACTTATTCTAGGGTTAACACCTGCTAATAGCTGATATAACATCTCTTTGGCACTGCTCTGTTAGTCCCAAAAATATGAAGTTGTTATAAATCTCTATCCATAGCTCCTCCCTCTACATTCAGCCTCCTGATGCTCACATTTGGGTTTTGTTTTTGTTTTTGTTTTTTTAATTTGTTTTTTTTTAAGATTTTATTTATTCATTTGACAGATGGAGGTCACAAGTAGGCAGAGAGGAAGGCAGAGAGAGAGGAGGAAGCAGGCTTCTGGCCGAGCAGAGAGCCTGATGTGGGGCTCGATCCCAGGAAGCTGGGAATGTGACCTGAGGTGAAGGCAGAGGCTTTAACCCACTGAGCCACCCAGGTGCCCCCACATTTGTTTTCTAAGAAGATGACAACCTGTATTTACCTCATTCCCCACACAAATTAAATGGGCATCTCTACTTGAGTAGAACCTCACTATCTCAAACTTCATTGTCTTGAACTTTATGACCTAAAATTTGAATTTGCTTTTGGTCCAAAATCACGTCTCCGTTCACACGCGTCAAGTTTTGGAGTAATACTGCCTGTACTAGATTTTCTGTTTCTTTTGTTGGTTGTTTCTTTGTTTTGGTTAGGTTTGGTTTTGGCAAGGATTGGTGTAGGAGTTTTGGAGCAGGCTGAATGGTCTTGTAACTTCATTCCAACTTCTGGAAAAAGTTCCTTTTTTGTGCAGTGTCGGTGAGATATTGTGCATTGCCAACGGCTCCTGGCAGTCTAGGCTTGAGCAACGTGGCCTGGGCTTTGCCAGTGAGCCTCGCACTGGGGACTTTGAATCTTGAGTTATCAGAACAGAGAAACATGGGGAAAAAAAAAAGAAGAACAGAGAAATACGAATGGTTACAATTCACTGACAGTGTAGCGGCAGTGATATCAGCACTGTTCCTTGACAACTGTGGCCCTGTCTTCGTCACGGCAGATGACTCTGATGCCTCCTAAAGTTTGACAACCACTGCATCAGGTTGTTCTTATTTATCAGCTGTTCCAGGAAGATTTCATTATTATCCTGTCCAAGACTTACTCTTCCTTTTCTAGAGTCTTATAACCCTTAAATCTCTATCAGTTGCTGAACCTATGCTATGTTGTTTTGCCAATACTTAAGTAGGTCCCTTACTTCTAAAACTAGGTTCTAAGCATCTGGAAGGCAAGATATAAATCACCATGACTTATCTAAAGTAATAACTCACTAAGGAATACATGAATATTTACAAATGACAAATTAATGACACCTGATATGTGAACAAATTAATTGCACCTGATATGTGAACGTTTCTATTTTCTAGAAAATAAACTTTAAATTAGTTCATCTCTATTCGAGAACTTCTAACACAATGATTCTCAAATTTGCTGTATTTTTTTTTATTTTTAAAGATTTTATTTATTTATTTATTTATTTGAGAGAGAATGAGGTGGGGGGAGGAGAGGGACAAGCAGACTCCCTGCTGAGTGCCCAGCCCCATGCTCCATTCTTAGCTCAGTCCCAGGACCCTGAGATCATCACCTGAGCCGAAGCCAAAAGTCAGATGCCTAGCCCACTGAGCCACCCATGTGCCCCCCCAAATCTGCAATATTTTAAAATCACTTAGAAAGTTATAACAAATACATATACTCAAGTTACAACTTCCAAGAATCTTATTTAATTGATTTGGGGTGCACCGATCTGGTCATTGTGATTCTCAAAAGTTCCTAAAAGATTCTGTTACAAGCAAGGTTGTGTTTCTGATTCTGATATTCAAGGTGTGGCTCAAACACCAGAAGCAACAGTTCACCTGGAGCTTCAGACAACAGTGCAACAAGATTCCCAGATGATTCCTATGTACGTTAAAGTATAAGAAGCACTTGGTCTAGAGCAGTAATGGCCAATAGAAACATAAGCCTGAGATATTGTGATTTATAAGAAATACATATTTGGTCATTCAAATGACCAAAATACATTTATCTGTATTTGGTCTTTGTCCACAGTTTCTGGCTGATAGATCCCACAACCATTGGCATTTCCTTGGCATTTCTAAGCAATAAGAGCAATGGGAGCATATTTTGTTATAATATGTGGTCTCTTGTCCTCAGTTCCTGAAATCCCTTCAGGCCTGTAAAGGTGAAATGGATGTCTTGTTACTCATAATAAGTTCTTTTCCAGAACAACTGGGTTTATATTAATGAGATGATTTGGGAAAACACCTACGAATGAAGGTTGGTTGCAGGAGAACTTCCAGTCTGACTGGATGATTTTTAGGGAAGGGAGATGGACTGTAGGTTGAATCAGTCACCATTGGCCAAAGATTTCATCAATCACACCCATGGAATAAATGCCTGTGTAATTAAGCCATCATACAAACCCAAGGGGAGGAGATTCAGGGAGGGTTTTCAGTTTGAAGAACCAGAATGTGCCACCTTGCCAGGCCCCAAACTCCACAGGGAGAGAAGCTCCTTCATTCGGGACTTTGACCTATGTATTTCTTCACCTTACTATTGATTTTTATCTTTCGATATCCTTTGCAACCAGTAATCTAGTGAGTTAATGGGTTTCCTGAGCTCTGTAAGATACCCTAACAAATTAATCAAACCTAAGAAAGGGATAGTGGAAACTTCTGATTTTTACAGCCAGTCAAGCACAGGTAACAAGGCAGGTTTGTGATGGGCATCTCAAGGGGATAGGGAGCAAGACAGTCTTGTGGGACTGACCCTAACCTGTGGAGTCTGATGCTTGCTACCTTTGAGTAGATAGTGTCATAACTGCATTGAATTGTAAGACCCCCAACTGGTGTCTTGAGAATTATTTGTTGGTATGGGGGAACCTCCCCCCCCCCACACACAACATACACACTTTAGAACTGGGTGCAGAACCCTTTTAAAGTCGTATCTGTAATTTCAGATCTTCTAGTAGCCATATTAGAAAAGCTTTCAAAAAGGAAAAAATAATTTTAAGAGTACATTTTCTATAATCCAACATATCTAAAATATTATCACTTCAGTAATTAATGTAAAATTTTCACTAAACTATTTTATAGGGCTTTTTTTTTCACTAAATTCCACTTAGTTTCCACTAAATTTAAAATTTCCACTAAGTTTAAATTTTTTTCCACTAAATCCAAGCGTATTTTACAATTTTAGCATGTCTCCAGTCAGTCCAGCCACATTTCAAGTGCTTCCAACCCACTTGTGGCTAATGGCTACCATGCTGAACAGTGCAGGTCTAGAGCTCATTCACTTTTCCATCTCTAACACCAACTACAGTTTGCCTTACAAGAGCTTCACGCTATAGTCAAAGGACCTTTCCAGGGTCCATCAATCCATTCACTTTCCTGTCTTCACAGTGCTGTCCCCAAAAGTCCTTCCTCTTCTCCCTCCTGGTCTAGGTTCTACCTTTTTTCCTTTTCTTTCTTTCTTTCTTTTTTTAATCTTTAAACCCAGTCCAGATCTATCGTTTCTGAGCAAAACCTTCTTAAAATGATTCCGGATTACACTGGTTAGTTTCTGCTCTAGGTTTTATAGGGTAAGAATTTACCTTCTTACCTACTAATGAAGATGGCAAAAGATGATTTTAGAAAACTAAATATGGGCTGCAATTAGAATTGGAAAACAACGATAAAAATAAAACACAGACCTCAGAAAGTTGATATTGGAAAACAATTTCCCAGTTGGGAGGAACAAACTTCCTAGGAGTGCTAAATCAAGCCACAGATTCTTCTCTGGGAAATCTTTCGCAGTTACTCTCGCATATCATTCCCCACCCCATACTACTAGAAATAAATGACTCATGCTCTACCTGAAGCGGAGACTCAGATGAAAGCAACAACTCCTCTTAATTGCTCCAAAACTGAACTGAGACAAAGATGAACTATTCAAAAATGACTTTATTAATAGTCTCAAAGAATAAAGCAAATCTATCAGAGTACAATGAATTTTGATAATATGACTTGTAAAAGTTAGCCTGTTTTCGGTAAGAGCAAGAACACCCCCTTCCCATGGGACAAGGATGGGGACTCAGGAGAGATCCTGCTAAGTTCCTCCCTTCCTTGCTCCTTTTCTTTCTCCACATAGTGAACACGATCTTTAGCCTACAAGCCTAGCACTTCCTAGACATCTTGATTTCTCTTGGCCTAGACCTGTACTATCCAATATGATAGCAATTCACTATACTGGCTATCGAAAACTTGAAATGTGGCCAACCAAACTGGGATGGACTGTAAGGGTAAAGAACATACCAGATTTTAAGACTGAGTACATGTATGAATTCACCAGTGCTATTGTAAAACATCACCATAAACCAAGTGGCATCAAACACCCATTTATTCTCTCACATGTCCGGGATGGAGAAGTTGTGGTGCAGCGTGGGTCAGACGAACTCCCTGCTTAGGGTCTCATAAAAGGCCAAAATCAAAGCATCAATAGGTCTGTATTCTTCTCTGGAGATGAATCTGCTTCCAGGAGCATTCCGATTGTTGGCCAGATTCAGTTCCTTAGGGTTGTAGGGGCGGGTCTCATTTCCTTCCTGGCTGTTAGAGAAGAGCCTCTTCCAGCTCCTGAAGACCCCCTGCATTCCTTGCCCCATTAGTCCTCTTCCATCTCTACACCAACCAGGGCATGCTTCTCATGATTTCAATTTCTCCAACTTCTTTTTCACCTCTTTTCTGGCTTTTAAGAATTCTTGTGATTAGATTGGCTCCACCCCAACAATCCTGGATAATCTCCCTATTTTAAAGTCTGTAAACTTGATTACCTCTGCAAAGTCCCCTTTGCTATGTTAATATAACATATTCACAGGTTCCAGAGATTAGAGCATGGGAGCCATTCTGCCTATCATAATTCAAGAAAAAAAAAAGTGGGGGGATATTTCATTAATACTTTTTATATTTCTCATATGTTGAAATTGCAGTATTTTAGATATTGAAGTTTAAATAAAATGTTATTGAAATTAATTTCACCTGTTTCTTTTTTACTTTTGAAACTATAGTATATTTGAAATTGCATGTATGGCTTGCATGCTGCCTTACATCAAACTTCTATTGGCCAGCACTAGTCTAAACCTAGAGAGAGGTTAAGTCCTCTTTACCATCTTCATAGACTGTGACCTGTTCTGTGGACTACCTCTTCCATAAGAAATGCTTCCCGGGATGCCTGGGTGGCTCAGTCAGTTGACTGGCTGCCTTATGCTCCAATCCTGGAGTCCGGAATCAAGCCCCCCATTGCACTGGGCTCCCTGCTCAGTGGGGAGTTTGCTTCTCCCTCTGCTCCTCACCATGCTTTCATCCCCTCTCTTTCTCTCAAATACATTTAAAAAAAAATCTTTAAAAAGAAGGAAGGAAATGCTTCCCTTACAATCATGTATGACCTTGCACTTTCAGAATTCTAACTACTTAAACATAAAATAGTGCAAAGCAAAAATCACAACTTTCATACAAGAGATACTCAAGTAGGGTGATAGAGTATGGAGATGCGGGTACAAGGGCTTATTTCCATATAAGGGAAGGACCCCAGGCCAAGCTGGACCTATAACCCTGGTGATTTCTGAGCTTGCCCCATGAGGGTAAGCTTTTATTCATCTTTTCATTTCTGGTTGTGGGCACATAGAGGGGTTCTTTGAGTGAATATTTGCTAATCCAGCTGAATCTAGATGTCAGCGATTGGCTAGTTAAAAGGGGGAAAAAAAGATGGGTTTTGGAAAATAGGTCAGCTATCCTCTCTTTCCTAATAATGACTAATACTTCCATGCTTTAACTGAGAGGATCAGCCTCCATTTAAACTATAAGCTGAACAATACTTAACGTTGCATCTTATGAGACAAGAGAGTGTGATGATGTTCAGAAAAAAAAAAAAAACCTCCTTTACCACATGATCACTCTAATTAACTGTTTTCATTATTGTGTGCTTCATTTGGCATTGGCCACGAAACCAAACCAGAATCTATGACTGTTTTCAAAATTGCATTTTAAAAAGCTTTTTTTGGATGTGCCACTTTGTCCGGTGTTTAGTTCTGATTTAACACAGTGCCAAAATGTTACTAGTGAATATGTGAGACCCCAACCACCCACCTCTGCACTTCATCTAGCCAGCAGGAAGCCCAGGATATCTGTGGGAGCTGAAGAGCAGCACAGAAAAAAGTGCAAATACCCCAATCTAATCCTCCAACCACAGGCAAGGTGAAAAACCTTCTCAGAGCTTTGCTTCTCAGTCTCTGGATCTGTAGCTGCTCCCAGTCCCAGGTGTGATCCTGCACAAGCTAGGTAAAATCACTTGACAATCTCGCCATCCAGTCCGCCCATCAGCTACTGAGCCAAGGATCCTCTGAGGACAGGCTTGCTGAGAAGCATAGGCTGCTGAGTGTTCCTCTCCTGCCAGACATAAACCCAAAGCAAGACAGAATTATGAGAAACCAGATTCATCTCACCCCATTGTCCTCCTCAGTCATCTTCCTGGCATGAAAGAAAAAGAAAGGCTGAATACCAATATAAAGATAATATAAACATTTTAAATAAAGTTTACTAATTGAAAGGACGGATAGATGAAGTGAGGCATTCTTCAAAATCTATTGTCATGCCTTTGTGGACTTTATTGCTTATCAGCATTTTTCCCCCTCAAGAAAAACAGAACAGCAACATTTGTTCAGAGAAAAAGCCAATTGTGTTGCTTCCTTTCTTATTACTTTTATTGTTTGAGGTTTCTTTTAGACTAGAATGTGGCATTGTGATTTTGAGATGGGGGAAAAAAAACAATCCCTTGTCTTTCAAACATAAGAATGTGATTGTATGCTATTGTTGCCAACAATGAGCTAAAGAGGTTAATGGATCACATAGCTGGCAAACAGCCATTTTTCCTCCCGCTCAATATATTAAACAATATACATTCTGTTGTTGCTGCTGAGCTTATGATTTTGTCCAAGTAGTTAGTAAATAACTTTACTTACATCTAAGTTATCTCTTTCTAGAACTCAGCAGCTTTGTCCTTCAGGCTGTATCCTGAAATTTAAACAAAGTGCACTTTGAGGTCTGAGCTCAGGAGCTTTAACAGTGATAGTAAGTCTGGGAAAGGGGGTGGGTTGGCTGTTCAGTGAGAATCTAAAAATATTGTGCCTTGTGAATTGCATCAGACCTTTCATTTTCAGATTGCCTGAATTAACAGAGTGAAATTACCATAATAAAAAGAAATGGATACTGGAGAAAGCACCGCTGTTCTTTCTAGTGTTGTTGCCAGTTATCATTCTGGCAGACCTCTAATTAAACGAACAATCCTCTCTACTGACCCCAGGTTGACTCAACTTTGCATTCTGTGACTGTCATTTGAAAACAGACAAGCCATCAGAACCAATAAAGTGATTCTCAACTAGGACTTTTTTGTGTTTCATTTGTACTATGCAATTAGCAAGAGATCTAACGCCTCAGTGGCCAAAGAAAGTGGGGGGGGGGATTTATTTTTGAAAGGAAACTTCAGAGAGAAGAAACTTTATCAATAAAAAAGGTATTAGTCTTCCGGGGACTTTTGGTTGGGTGGCCACAGGCACTGCGGGAGCGTACTAGAGTTGAGAGAAAAGCAGCAACACACTAGTTTGAGATCAGGTAGGATCCTTTCGATCTGGCAAGGAGCACAGTAAATAGCACCTAGAGTTCCCTAGCCGCTGTGTTGCTGGGTGCCAGGGGTAGGAGGGTCGCAGGCTGAGTTGGGAAGGCGAGTATGCCTCTAGGGTTTGGGATTTGGACTCGAAAAAAGGCTGAGCGGCGATCTCTGCTTCCCAGCTAGGCGGTGATCGCCCCCTGTGACTCCCGATGCACACAGCAGTCTGAGATCGGCCGCTCCCGCCGCCAGACCCGTCACAGCTTCCAGCTTTCTTGCCTGGCAACCTGGAGCCACACACGAGCTCCCTGGACACCTGTGTGTCCCAAGCTCCGCGTCTAGACCCCTTACTCCCAGAGAGACCGGTCTCAGCTCCTCAGGCACTGGGTCCTTCCGACTTCTAAGTTGCCAGGTTCTGTCACCTTGGTCACTTTCGTAGGTTCCCCAAGCTTCGACCTCAGTCGGCGGGGGAGCCCCGCGCGTCCTCCTCCCCACCGCCCTACTGGCCCGCGGCTCCGACGCCTGGGTGGGACGGGCGGCGGCTCAGCCGCAGGACCAGGGCCGCGGTGTAAATCCTCTCCTCCCGCTTCTCCGCCTAAGCCCTCCCCTCCGCCTGCAGCAAGCTGCTCGGCTGTGTGCGCCGCTCTCTCGGTTGAAGACACCTGCGCTTCCTTCCCCACCCTTCTCCGCCCCTTTCGCTGCGGTTTCTCACCGCCTTTGGGAGCTCGGGAGCGCCTGCTGGAGGAGGAGCAGGGGGAGGAGGCGGAGGGCGAGGAGTAGGGGCGGGGTGGGTGGGGAGAGAGCCGGGAGGGTGTGGACTGGCAGCCACTCTGCAGCTGGTCGCCGGGGACGGGGTTCCTCCCGCGCGCCCGAGTGATGGAGGGGAAGAGATTTGCTTAGACACACACACGCGCACACAGCTGGGCACGTCTCCGGGAGGCAGCTGCCGGCTCGGGCGCGCCGGGGGCCGGGCGGCGGCCGTGACAGCGCCAGCCGCCGGGAGCGGGGCTCCCGCACCGCTTGGCACCGGCGGCTCCGAGACCCAGGAAGGGAAGATCCCAGCTGCACTGACTGTTGCTCTTTTGGGCAGGTCCGGAGGGAGCAGGCTACCGGAGGAGCTGTCACAGAGGACACCGGAGGCTCTCCCCTCGGCGCTCGGAGTCCGGGGCCGCGCCGGTGCCCGCGTGGGGCGAGGAGGATGCGCACCTCCTCCCGCAGAGCCGCTGCGGGCCCGGGCACTGCGTGGACTCGGGCTCCGGCGGCTGTCCGTGCCGTGCCTGCGCCGCGGGAGCGCGCCCTGCCGCACCTGGTTCCAGCTTCCCGGGGAAGTGCAGGCAACGCGCCCTAAACTCCACTACTTCTCGCCCGCTTCCTCCCCCTTCCGGCTCCCCGCCTGGGACCTCGCCGCCGCCGCCGCCGCCGCCTGCTTGTGGGGCCCGCCCGCCTCTTACTCTCACGCGCGCACGCAGAGCGCGGTCGCTCGCTCCCTTTCACGCCGCCTCGCTCACCGCGGAGCCGGAGCCCGGGCTTCCGAAACTCCTGGACCCACTGACGCCGGGACTGAGGGAGCCGACCCCCGGCCCGGCGCGACCCTGCGCCCGCGCCCGCCGCCGCGCCCCGGACGGAGGTGAGCTGGTCCGCTGCCCGCCTCGCGGCGGGGAGGGGCTCGGGCGCAGCGGGCTGGGAGCTTGTAGATTTGGGGAGGAAACGGCCAGGGAGGGGACTCGCCCAAAGGAGACCTCCCAGTGGTGCCAGACGAAAGCACTTTTGGGGGCGCGGTTCTCCTAGGCGCTGCCTGGGGTAGACTTTTGAGACGTTCCCTAGGGCTCGGGGTTAAACTAGCGCGAGACGGGAAACGGCGGGGTGATTCCCGGGGTAAATTTGGAGAGTCGTCGGTGACAGTCAGTCAGTCTCTCAGCCGGCGCTGGGCGCTGCGCTCTGGGCTCTCTTTGAGGAAGAAAGGAAGGAAACACGCGTTAACTGCGCTCCGCAGAGTTTGGGGGCTCGCGCCCAGCCACTTCCCGGGGTGGCTGTGGGGCTGTCCCTTGGAGACGGCTCTGGGGACTTGGGGGGCTGTGAAGCCCGACGGAGGGCGGGCAGTGGCTCAGTTCACTTGCGGCTCTGGTGCGTTCTTTTCCCTAGCCGACTCCCATCCCTCGCCACCCCAGTCCCCCCGCAACCCTTTCCAAACACCCACCCCCCAAAACACACACGCGCGCGCGCGCGAGCTGTATGCAGTCGAGGGGACGCTCAGATTATTAAGAGGTGCGCGAGGTCTCGGTGGCTTCTGACTGCAGCGCAGGGACTCCTGCTCTTCGGACTTAGGCGTTCGCCTCGGTTTAGGGAAGCGGGGAAGGAGCGCCCAGACTCTCGTGGACGCCTCTACCTGGCGGTTCCAGGTACACATCGAGCAACCCTCAACTCCGGAGTCACTTCACCCTGGTGGACTCCGTTCTCCCGCTTTCCTCCTTGAGTGCTTTCAGGGCGCCCACCCAAGAGAACTGCCCCGATCCGTGGTTACCCCAGTGTTCAGCCGGTGGGTCGCTCTCTCTCTCTGCCCCCCTCCTTTTTTCCCTCCCCACCTCTCCTACTTTCCCTCCCTCCCTCCTAATACCGCCTTCTTCTTGGAAAACATTGGTCCCTTAAGGGGCGGTTTAATATTTGCAAAGTGCTTTATATCATATTACTTCGTGGATACATTTAATTGCACTGTAACCCTTCTCTGATTTATGTAAACTTAGTCTGATAAATAGCATACAGGGTCAGGTTAAGGGGTGAGCAAGGGTGGGTGGTGGTTCTTTCCGTAAAGGTGCTCCTTTCTCAACAGATTTGCCAGGAGTGCTTCAAGGGCGGTGCATCTGAAAGCTTTGCCTAGGAGTTGTGACAGATTTGAGGGCTTTGGACAAATGTATCCATTACAGTTTATTTCAAATTTGTTCAGTTTCTATTTCAAAGAAAAAGTTGAAGATTAGAAAAGAGATTACAAATTTGGGTATCAAACTATTTTAAAAAATGTTTTTATTGATGTCAATTATGTTGTAGCAGATTTTTTTTTTTTTTAATGACCTTAGTGGTTTTTCCAAATGAAGCTCTTAAAAGGAGACAGGAAAACAATACTACTTACCTTCCTCCCTTTGTTTGTTTACAAAGGGTCCCTGCTTGAAGTGGCTGAGTGAGCAGCAGAGTGGGATTTTTCACTTTTGGAGTGTGAAGTCGATCACCAGTGTACTGAGGGAGATGCCGGAAGATACTGCACACAATAAACATAATGATGGAAGGAAACTGCTGTTTAAATTTAACTACCTCTAGGGCAGAGTCTCAACAGTGACATTGAAAACTGCTCTCATCCCTTCCAAATTACTCTGGACAATTTTAGAAATAATTCTTTTTTTCAATTAGTAAAATGCATAGAAACATTGTTAATAATGTGAAATATTTTCAAATAGATGCCTAAATCGGGTTACATGGGAAATTGGGAGCATGTTATTTAATGGAGTTTCACAGAAGTACTAGGATCATGGTTTTTTAGCCTAAGCCAGACCTCATGGTTAGATTTTTAATATTGGGAGTTGCTGCCTTTTTGACATCTTTTGTGAGGAAGTGCTCCTTACAGTGTTTTGATTATGCTTTCATCATTGTCCTTACCATTTTGCAGGCATACACAGATGTTTTTGAATGAATAACCTTGTTACTCGCTGAATTTTCACTCATTCAAAAAGTATTTATTGAGCTCAGGAGCACACACACATGTGCAAAGCTAAGCTGGATGTTATTTTAAATAACAAGGAAGGATTTTCGGTAGAGGCAGGATGCTTACTCCTACACTGTGTAAAAAGAACTGCAAAGCAGTGGCTTACTTAGGGAAGAAGCATCTTGCCCAAAGTAGGTGGTCAACAAAGAGTTGTTGACTCAAAAATGATGCACAATGTTCTCAAGCCAACTTTGCTTTCACCCTAAATTCCACCATTATTCCTAACCCACCACATCATTTAGATATGACTCAACTTCAGAAAATTGATGCTGACTTTAATCTTCTTGCTCTTTGTCTGAATACTTTGGAGAAACATAACTATCCATGCACTGCTCTGGCTTTCTGTGTATGATTTCTGTGGAGCCCTGCCAGATCTGCATATGTCATTAGTATTCATTTATGAGTAAATGCAAATGTTCCTGTTGCATTGAAAAAGTGAACTCAAATTCATAGAACACAGCAAATATTTTGCTCCATTTCTCCTCTCTGTTTTTATAGTCTCAGAAACAGTAACAGCTCTTAAAAATGCAATCATCTGTCAAAGAACAGGTTAATAAAAAAAAAAAGAAGGTTATTTAAGATTGTTTAGAAAAAGGAAAACATCTATGGAAATTTTAGTTGAGGAGAATTTTCTTTGGCTCTCTTGACATGTCTGGCAGGATGGTCTTTTATTTTAGGGACGTTCATTCATGAATGAAATAACTCTCAAGATAACTTCCTAGTAAAGGGAGCTGGCAGAGGAGGGAATGCTTGCTAAAAATGATGCTAACAACTCTGGGAATAGAGTGTGAGCAGTACCACTAGGTTTGTGCCACTGAAATTATGTGAATCCTTGTATATTTTATTGGTCTTTATATGCATGGCTTTTTTTGGATTTCTTTGTAGTACTTTATTCAGATACTTTCACATTTTGCAGTTAGTGCAATCAAGTGAGGAGTTATTGTTTGGTAATGGAATTATAGTTTGTTTTCAGGAAAGATAAGTGGTTTGAAAGAAGAGAAGAAGTTGAGTTAAGAGACTAATTATTCATACCCCAGATTTATCTTCATTCAGGGTTTGTCCTTTTTTAATAGGGAGGGGGACTTCAAAAGTGAAATAACTAAACTTCTGACCTAAACTGCTACTATTTAGAAAAAACCTTACATTTTACTTCTTCTGCAAATTTAATATGAATTCTTTGAAACCAGCACGGGTGTAACTTTTCCCCTGCCAGAATCTACTTTAGTTATTGATAAATTTTGCTCACTCTAAAATCAGTATTTGTTTCTGGGAGTCACAATGTTATCTTAACCTTTACAGCAGAAGGACAATTAAAGCAAGTTATTTATAACTGCAATTAAAAATCACTGATCTAAGTCAGAGCAGCTAACACTTAACAAAAGTAGAAGCAAAAGATTATACCTGGAGATTAACATAAGGTATAGGCAGGATAAATGGACCTCTGTAGATCTCCTATGCAAGTTCCAATATCATGTCTTAATTAACATTTGGTACAATGGATTATTTTCCATTTTCTTGAAAAGTTTTATGAAAGAAAAGTATGTCAGTTTAAGAAATGGCTGAAGAGTTGGTTTGCCCATTTTGCCTAGATTGTGCATGGGAGGCGGGGAAGTTTTATATGTGTACACGTATGCTTTTGGAAACATACATGCATATATACTCATATATACATATGGAGTTTATCTTTATATATTGATTTATGTTTCTGTATATTTATGTGCTTTGTCAAATGACTTCAGATATAGGAAGAGAATCTCTTTTGTGGCATACGTAGTTTGTGAAGTCAGCATCATCTTGAAAATGGTACTTACAAATACTCAGATTCTTCGATGTTAAAAATTGGAGCGTATTCAACTTTTTTGAATGATTTATTTAAGAAGCTCTTATCATAATGTTTAATACGTGCCAGCCACTGTCCAAAGAACTCTCCTGGTACTAACTCACTTAATTCTGTGGCCACCCTGCTCTCCCCAGTTTGACAGAGGAAACTAAGTACGTAAAGTGGGTCTGCTTCTCATCCCCATTGAGAAGGTGAGGAAAGTGAGGTGCAGGGGGCCTCAGGAAATGCCTCCAGTGCACAGCTCCTACATGGCAGAGGCAGCACTCAAGGCCAGGCCGGCCACTACACTGTGCCACTGCTCTTGAACAGATATTTTTTTTTTTTTTTACTTAAATAAGGGGCCAAGTAGGGAGCAAGTCAAGTTGTAAAACAAACACATTCTAGCAACTGAGATTGATGACAATTATCAACCTTGAGTGAATTCTTAAGGAATTCATGTGGAAGGCAGTTGTCATAAAGCACCCACATAACCTGGGCCAGAGCAATAGCAGAGCAGGGCTATAACTTAATGTAGTTTTTAATGGACTCAATAATTTTCTTAGGTTCAGCTACTTTTGAATTAGGTAACTTAAGAACTGGTGCCATATTTAAGTAGTTTTAATAGCTCAGAGGATCTGGTACTGAATGTTTTATGCTTCCCATAATATCCTTATAATGTGAACTTCTTGTGTAGAGGTCAATGGTATGGGTTACTGTATGGTACTTGCCAAAGGAAGCAAAGTTTTTTATGAAGGTGTGAAATGAGACTTAATCTGTTCTGATGCACAGGATATACAAGTAGACATTCAATTAATGTTGACCACGTGAATTGAAACAGGGTATTCTACAAGTTGCTAGTCCAGAGGTTAAAAAAAACAAAAACAAAAACAAAAACAACCTTTTATTGCATAGTTGCAAGACTGTGATTTAATATTGAATAGACTTTTTCCTTCGTCATGATCTCAGGACATTACTGTGTATGAAACCCTGTGGAAGAATAATCTTTATGAGACTGAATGGCCCGAGATAGGAAGATGGCATAAGGACGGTGAAATAATAACTCATTAAAATATTTAAATTTAGAAGTTGACAAAAGGAAAACTGCCATAATTATACCCTTTATTAAAAAAAAACATATAAGACATAACGAGCATTAAGTAGTAGGATCTTTACACTGCGAATGAGGTAGCAGAACTGTCCTATCATAAATATTAACAATCTTACTTAACGTCTAGTTTGGAGAACTATTTATGAACATATTACCATGTCACTGTGATCTCTCTACTGTAGCGAACGCAAGTCAATGAAAAAAATCACAATGTTTCTGAATGTGCCTCAACATACATAAGGCATTTATTATAGTATAAGTACGGGAGTCCCACAGAGCTGGCTGAATTAGAAGTCCCTGCTTCATGGTTTATTAGCTGTGGGATCTTGGGCAAATGACTTAACCTTTCTATTTCTAGTAGTATTCTTTTTTTTTTTTTTTTAAAGATTTTATTTTTATTTATTTATTTGAGAGAGAGATCACAGGTAGATAGAGAGGCAGGCAGAGAGAGAGAGAGGGAAGCAGGCTTCCCGCCGAGCAGAGAGCCCGATGCGGGACTCGATCCCAGGACCTGAGATCATGACCTGAGCCGAAGGCAGCGGCTTAACCCACTGAGCCACCCAGGTGCCCCTCTAGTAGTATTCTTTTATATGGTTATGGAAATACCAATTCTAGATTTCCATATGATAGTATATGTAAAATGACTAGCATAGAGTCTCATACACGGTAAAGATTTAGGAAATAGTAATTGGTATTATGGTTATGATCATCACCTTTAACATCACCATAACATCACAGATGTTTAAGCATAATAGGCACATTATTCTGTATTTATCTGTTTATATGTATGTGTATTTTGTATGTTTGAATTGGTTGTTCTTCATTGTAAAAAAAAAAAAACATAGTTTCTATGAATTCTCTTACTGTTGAGGGAAAGGTAGAAAGAGAAGAAATTTGTGTGTCAGACTGGTTCTAAATAAAAGCCTGTATCAGGCACAGAAATTACAAGGCGGCTTTTGGGACAACTACTTCACTATTTTTTTCTTGCTGGACCCAGCTATACATTTTCACACAATTCTTTGGAAGATAGAACTTCTTCAACAGATACAGTTAATGGGGAAGAACAAAAGCCATTGAAAAGCATTGCAATATTTATATTTATCTTTATATCCAGTCCGAGTTGAAGTATTAGGATAAACAGAAATTTCTTTCACTTTTATACTTTCTTTTTTTTTTTTAAGATTTTA
Organism: Meles meles; assembly: GCF_922984935.1. Lineage (NCBI taxonomy): Eukaryota > Metazoa > Chordata > Mammalia > Carnivora > Mustelidae > Meles > Meles meles. The sequence goes on from NC_060070.1 coordinate 19,014,296, forward strand.
TTTATTTATTTGACAGACAGATATCACAAGTAGGCAGAGAGGCAAGCAGAGAGAGAAAGGGGGAAGCAGGTTCCCTGCTGAGCAGAGAGCCCGAGCAGAGAGCCCAATGTGGGGCTCGATCCCAGGACCCTGAGATCATAACCTGAGCTGAAGGCAGAGGCTTTAACCCACTGAGCCACCCAGGCGCCCCTATACTTTCTTTTTTATAGTTTTATACCATATAGAATTTGTGGTTTAAAGTAAAAAGCTGTTTTCTAACTCTGGTCATTAGACTTGAGTAATTTAATTTAAAAGGTTGAGTTCAGTTTTATTCTTAAATTTTTTTTTTTAAGGTTTGTTTATTTGAGAGAGTGAGCGAGAACATGTGTGTGCATGCAGTGGGGCCCAAGGCAGAAGGATAGGGAGAGAGAGTGACTTTCAGGAAAATTCCCTGGTGAGCAGGAGACCAACAGACATAGGGCTCCATCCCTGGACCCGGAGATTGTGATCTGAGCTGAAACCAGGAGTCGGATGCTTAACCAACTGAGCCACCCAGGCATCCCATTGTTGTTTTTGTACCTTATTTAATTCAGATAGTTATCTGTCTCTAAAGCTTAGAAACTAATTTTCCCTTCATGTTTAGTTTGTCCTAATGAATATACCTATTTACCTCTTTATCTTTGGAAAAATAATAAATGATAATAGATAACAATTAATATTTACTATGTACCAAGCATTGTATAGGTCTGAACACATTTCATTCCTAGAAAGTGTTCAATAGGATATATGTTATCAGTATTTCCATTTCACAGATGAGAATATTGAGGCCCAGAGAAGTTCTAGAGCTGGAGGAGTGGAGCCCTGATCCAAACGCATGCCATCTGGCCTAGAGCGCTCACATGTGCCCACACCAACAGACTTCTCAGTAGCATTGAGCCCCAGAGCACCATCCCTGGATTTCTGGCCGTTGAAACTTATGCCTCCCTATTTCCCTGTGTTTTTCCTGCAATAAAAGAGGGATTTATTTTTAATAAAGTTTAATTTCTTGGCTTTGTCCTATCACACTGCTTTCCAGTGTCTATGCAACAGCCACTAAAGCAAAGAATGAGACCATATTAATTTTTAGTAAACTGTTGGATCTATTTTTAAATAGATTTAAATAGGTCTGCCAAGATCCTGCTAAATAGTTGCATCCGTGCTCTGTGTGCATTGATAGGGAACTGATACTCCATGCTACTGGAATTTCTTCATCTGGTGAGCCAGCTGCCTGTAGGCTGAACTTCCTAATTGCCTTACTTTTTCTGAGCTGAATGAAATAGTATAGTATCTAGGGCATTGGAAATGGGCTTTCTTCCCAGGACACAGTGTGGAGAAGTAGAAAGTCTTGAGACTGGGGAGCCACAGGGTTCCTGCAGATGTGGATGGTTCCTTTCTTTTAAGAATAGCCAGAAAAGATCCAGAGATCGACCATTCCACTATGCACCTGACTAAGTGCTTCTGAAGGGGAGGGATTATGCTGGGTTGGGTTATTGTTATCTTTATTTCCATGGTGTTTGCCACATGGTGAAATGGGGCAGACACAGGGCTTCTTCCTTTGGGCATTTCAGAACCTAGAAAACAGAGATGAGGGGTCCGGGCAGTGGGGCCGTGGGAGAGAGAAAACAAAACCGATGGGGGATGCATGAGGGATGATGGGCCAGTGTATAGATTGGTAGCTAGTGGGAGTCCTTCTTTCCACTTCATATTTATTCAGGTGTGGCTCTGGTTCTCTTCCCTCCATCTGCACTAAATGTGCAGTGCCCACTTCACCCTGATACCTAACTTTTTAAAGTGAAGAACATTATTGCCAGTTGTCCCGATAGCAGGATCCCGCATACTAGAAAATCCTAATAAATATCAGCTGTAATTATTGCCTGATTTTCTTCTGAACTTTAGGATAAAGTTCAAACTAGTTCAACACTCAAAGCTCTGTTTTTTGTTCAGTCGGGTGTTTATCTTATTCTCATACCCTGTCCACTCCGAGATGGGTGAGTGGGCAATGAAGGGTTACTATAGCAGCATTTCATTTTGGAATTGTTGAATTTTTTTTTTTTTAAGATTTTATTTTTTTATTTGACACAGAGAGGGAGAGAGAGAGCAAGTGAACAAGCAGGTGGAGTGGCAGGCAGAAGCAGGCTTCCTGCTTAGCAGAGACCAGGACATAGGACCCAAACAGGACCCTGGGATCATGACCTGAGCTGAAGGCAGATGCTTAACTGAGTGCCCCAGGCACCCTGGAAGTGCTGAATTCTATAAATACTAGCATCCCTTGAATAAGGAATTCCCAACAATAGGATCCAGGACTTGGAAATTTGTATGCACCATTACTTTCTTAATGTGACCTCTTGTCAAGTAGTGTTTATTATTTTGCTCATTGATGGCATTATTTATCCGGACACTCAAGAAAAGTGAGAAACCAAGAAGAATAGTTATAAGAATCATAGTAGGAATACAGGCACCTGGGGATCATCTTGTAATGCTCCTTCTTCTCCTCCAGTCTGTCACCAAGACATGCCAACTTGGCCTCCTGAACGCCTGCCTTTCCCAACGGCCCCAGTGGGCCTGCCTCAGTTCAGTCAGAACTTTTCATCTGAACCAGCCTCCTCACCAATCAGGTTCCTACTCCTTGTCAGGCTTTCTGCAGTTTTTCCCAAAGGCAAACCTGATCATGTCATCCCCCTGCTTAACCTGCAGCGTCTTTGCTTTTAGGGTAAATTTTGGACGAGTTCAACGTTCAAAGATCTTACTCTTCCAGAGTCCCAGCCTGGGTCTTCTCTCCCCTTTACTTCAACATGAAGTCCCTGCAATTTGGAGACTCCGGGGAATGGATAGAGCGTGCTCGTTCCCACACCGTCCTCTTGCACACACCACCCATCTGCCCAGAGTGCTCTCTACTTATCTACCTTCTCTTCCTCCCCGCTTCTTACTGTTTCCTTACTCTCTTCCTTCTTGCAGCCCACCCACCCCCACACAAACCAGGATGGGCTGGCTTTCTAGCATAAGTCTCTATACAGATCATCCTCCTCAAGTGTTGACTTGTCCGTTAGTGGCCTCCCCACATGCACGTGTGTTCACTCCCTCCACCGCAGTCAGTATCTGTATCTCAGTGCCTAGCATAGTGTCTGGAATATAGGCAGCACTAAATACATTTTTTAATTGGAGAAATCATCATCATCTCCTTCCCTCTTTCTTGATTTCTTCCACCTTTTTCTTACTCACTGCCTTACTTGATTTATTTTAGTACGCACTTACTGAGCAATGACTGTGTAACAGGCAGTGGGTTGGATGCTGAAGAGGTCAGTAACTCAGTCCTTACTCTCAAGGAATTTGCAAGTCCACGAGCAAATCCAGCTGGTAAACAAACAGGTGGTGTTTGGTGTGCTAGATGATGGAGAGAAGATACAGTGAGGACCCGGCATGAGGAAGAAGGTCCCTTCTGCCTGAGATCAAGGAAAACTTGCTTCCCACCTCCGTCCCATTTCCCCTCTTCTCCAGTGTTCTCAGTGTCCCTAAGTAGGCATCCATCTAGCAAGACTACTACTTTTGAGAAGTAGATTTAGGTCTCTCCATTTTTCCAATAATGGTCTATAGAGAACCAGGCAGCTTTAATTTTTATTTTCTTTCTATAAGACTAAGAATCTTCATGAAGTTCCATAATAGTCCATGAGCTCATTTTTGAGTTTTTCTTTTCTTTTCAAATTCTTTTAAATATATTTAATAATCGTATTATTTATTAATGATTTTTTCCTATAAAGCAAGATACTTTATGTTTAACCAATTATGAGTACCTACGTAATGTGAGATAAAAATTTCTCTTCTAAGATTTGAAATGAACATGAAATTAAATTCTTTCACTGTGACCAAATGGAAAACTCCATAAAGCCAAAAAATTAGCTGATAGCATATGATAACCACATTAGCATCTTACCTAGTTCTAAAAAACCAGAAATGGCTTTTTGACCAGTATATATATATGTATGTATATATGTGTGTGTGTAGGTATACACACACACACACACACACACACACACACATTTTTTTTGGAGTGGGCACAGAGGAAGGGGAGAAAGAGAGAATCTCAAGCATGCCCAGCACGAACCCAACGTGGGACTCGATCTCACAACCCTGAGATCATGACCTGAGTTGAAATCAAGAGTTGGACACTTAACTGACTGAGCCACCGAGGTGCCCCTCAACATATTTAATAGGAAACATTTTTAGATGTGTGTAGCTATTCCCCTGGTGAGTAACCAAATGTGCAAATAGAATAAGATTCCCTTCAAAAATACAAATATAACATTACCTTCAAAAGCATAACATAAAATATAATACACTATTCTCTAAAAATATCGATGCATATAATATAGTATTTAAGCTTTTTTAACTGACTTCTTTTAATATGGTATTATTTCTAAAATTAAAAACAAAAACAATATTAAATGTTACATTATTTGCTTCCCTGAAGTACATAAAAGGATTAACTGACATTCCCTGGTTGTAGAGACATTACATTCCCACTGTATGCCATAAAGCTGGAGAAAACCAGGTGCAATATAAAAGTAGAACCATGTTTGCTTTCAGTGATAGATTTACTTTGAAATTTTTATACTGTTGTAAGAATTTAACTATATTCTGTTTTAAACGTTACCTTGGCTAAGAGTATGTATTGTGTGCACATGCATGTATGTGGTATTCATTATGTTACCATGATAATATTCACACTAACTCATATGTGTGTACATATATCTGCATATATGTACACATACACAATAGTATATATACATACGTACATGTACACACACACACAACTTGATTACCAAATAATTCTGTTGCCTTGATAAAGGATACAATTTTACTCTTTCGCAAGTGTGAGGTTCTCCAGGTCCTCATTCCAGTACAATAACAATCAGCCATTTTTGGTCTGCAGGTGGTTGCCTAAATACATGTTCCAAAATATGTTTGAAGAGAAAATGTCAGAAAAACCGAATAAAGACGTATAATTGTTCTAAGAAGATGACCACAGAATTTACCATCCAAGCTGGGATACTTTCGAAAGCTAAACAAATATACTAATAATTATGCCGAGAGAGAGGGCTATTATAAGATGCCTACCTGTGGTTGCCCTGATGCTGCTATCCTGCGTCCAGTGAACTTACCATCTAGGGTAGACCGGCCCTGGGAGCCTGGGCCTGTGCCGTCATGGTTTACCCAGCACAGGGCTAGGGCACGCATTCTGACAGCATGTTACAGTGTTTGTGCTGGCGATTCCTCGAAATGAGAAGTGCGCTCGAAGAGGACTTTTTCTTCTTCAAGCAGACAGTCCAGTAGGTCTTAGCTCCTCGAGTTGGCAAAAGGGAGCCTGATATAGGAGGGAGTGTAGGCAGAGAAGGAAATGAGTTCTTTGTATGTGTGTTGCCGGGGGAACCTGTGGATGCTTACGTGAGGACAGAAGGCCCGTGTTCTCCCCGTTCCGTCATCACCAGTCTGCGGGTAGGGAGCATACCTCTGGCCCTGTTGTCTAAAACTTGCCACCACATATCCTCACTGGCTTCAGCCAGCTGGAGTGGGAAGCAAGTAACAATACCGTGATAATGGTGCTAAATCATCACTCGTGCGTTTGGCCGCTGTTTCTTGAGCACCTACTATATTCCAGGAATGTGTCGGCTGACTCAAAGACTTAGTTTGGCATATGACAGGTTGTTTAAGGATGGAGTGCAATTGTCATAGGAACCCATAAAAGCCAAAAGGTTTCAGAGGTCTCACCACAGTCCTTGTTTATCTTACTGGTTTTTCCCTTTGAATGAACCCTATTTCTTAAGGAGTTGAGTATCTATGTAGTGTGTTCTTTCTTCGATTGAGATGCTGATCACTTGACTTTTTAACATTTGGTTTCTTAGAAATATCTGGAGTAGCCTGTGTATTCTGAAGAAAGGAGGTAAGAATGTATGCCATGGAAAAGGGAGAATTTATTCTATTCCCACTGGACCGTGCATCCTCTACCCAAAGGAGGAAGGAGACCCAGGAAAAAAAAACACAATTTAGTGTCTTTTGCCTCCTATATTTCAAAAATACATTCTACTGGTTTTGCTTTTGCTCATTCTTTTCCACTGGGAAAGCTTTTTTTCTTCTTTTTCCCCTGTCTGGGATGAACAACCCAGTTATTAACTGTATTTAAATAATGTGCTGTATGCAGAAGAGTAGCTGCCAAATTCGTTGGGACCTATAACAAGGTAATTAATTATCCGGTAACACAAGGACTATTGGAGTGTTGGATATAAAACAGATGGTGGGAGAAGAAGGATGAGGCCGTCAGGATGCCGTGGGGGGTGTGATAAGTCTTTGAGCCTGTGTGGGGTAAAGCCACTTGTGCGCCAAGCCCCCTCGTTCTCCCTGCTGTGTGTTTCCCCATGGATCTTTCCACCACCCCATGCCTTCTCTCCTTCAGACCCCAGCTTCCCGTTCCCGCTGCCCCCACATCCATTTTCAATGTGAGGGGAAGAAAGGGGAGGTGAGGGTAGATGATCTTCTCCCTTTGGACCCTGGACACGATGCCAGCATCTGTGGCAGCTCCGGTACCTGTCCCACGCAGGGAGTTGGGCTGCCCTTACCTTTGTCCTGACGCTGCTTATAGACAGACAGATACAGAGCATTAAAGAGCTTTAGGCTCATTTCAAAGTCAGCTCAGATAAATTAGTATCACAAGCAAAAGCCATGACTTTTTTCATTTGTAAATTTTGAAGATGTAAACTGAAGTCAAACATTTTCCCAGAGAAAACCTTGTGGAGGGGCGCCTGGGTGGCTCAGTGGATTAAGCCGCTGCCTTCGGCTCAGGTCATGATCTCAGGGTCCTGGGATCGAGCCCCGCATCGGGCTCTCTGCTCCACAGGGAGCCTGCTTCCTCCTCTCTCTCTGCCTGCCTCTCTGCCTACTTGTGATCTCTCTCTGTCAAATAAATAAATAAAATCTTTAAAAAACAAAACAAAACAAAAAAAAACCTTGTGGAATATCATTGAAAAAAAATATAGAAGAAATAGTTACTATCCTCATTCACCTTGCAAAGTGGTATTCCTCTAATACATTTGTGAGAATTAGAAGGTACATTTAAACTGAACTCTACTGGATGGTAGAGATGATAGTGACTTCGCTATTGATGTTTTTCTTACAGATTACCATCATGATGTATTTTTAACTCTGAAAGTCATAGTACTTGTTGGTATTACAGAAGGGTGACATTTAGATTTCAGATATGAAAGGAACTATTTAATTGCAAACTTTATTACTCACGTGCTAAAGAAATACAGAATGACCCATTGAAGGTATTTTGACAATAAAGTTACTCATTCATCACAAAAACAGTGAGTTTCTGATCTGGGGAAGTCAGCAGTCACCTTGCCTATCCCACCCTCTCAATATCAAGCCCATCTTTTATCATTTAAAGTAGAGCTCCCTAAAATAGATTACACTGACAAGTAGTAATTACTGACAGCTGCATTTAATTAGCAAAGCAGATTCCTGCTCCTGACAATAAAGTATTATTACACGTTTAGCATTAGCACTGGCAATAGAAGAGGTGACTTTGCTAACACAGAGCTGGGAGACCTGTTTTCTTTATTTAAAAATACACACACACACACACAGTTTGGCTGGAATTGAGCTTGTGCTACCTGGGAGTGTCTGTGGTTACAAAAAGAAAAACAGCAACTGCAAAAGTGCTTTAAAAACAACAACAACCCGAAACCAGGCAGGTTGTAGAAGGAGTAAGAAGCAGTCTAGTCCCAACCACTGGCTCCCAGTCTGGAATAGCGTGTCATTGTTTGCGTCTGGGTTGGTGTGTATGTCTGGGAGTGGGCGAAGGCGTTCGGATGTCAGAGATAGACATAGAATTAATCCATGTAAATTAGTAATTTCTGATTACATTAAGACCCGGGTGTGTTTCTTTCTTTTCTTCTTAACCCGATACACAGCTCTAGCTTGTAGAGTATTTGAAAAGTATAGGCGATCAAATTCTGGGTTTTATTTACACTCTGGATTTTAAAGTTGACTGCACTTTCCATCCATCCTTCTGATCATATAGGCTTGTGTTTTATCTTTTACTCTCCCTGTTATTTCGCTGCCACTGCCCTGTCTTGCTCTCACCTGGAATTCTTACTAAGAACTTAGAAGGGTGAGACTCCAAACACTGCAGTAGGTTGTCAGTCTCTTGTACAGTACCACCTTCCCGACCTCACTAGTCCACACTGGAGAGCTGACTTCTGCTGGTGTTGAGGAGGACCCTGGAGAGCACCAGAACAAGTGCTCCTTGACTTTAATGACTTGTGCTGGTTTCATTATTTAAACTATCACTCGGGATGTAAACAGATGAGCTCATTGTGTTATTATCAGCAGAAACCAGTCCCAGGACATAACATATTTTCTCCCATTTGTGGAACCCAATTCTGAAAGTTGCTGGAGGTCCCAAGTCTGAAGTAAAAAGTGTGATGTTGCGTGTCTGGAAGGTGTTTTTTTATGAAATGGCCCAGTATGTTTCTACAATGCTGCTTTAAGTTATCTGGATGGCATTTATTTTTTTACGTTGTAAAAATAGACCCAGCATAATTTACTGCCATCTTGTAACTTGCCACTATAAATGCTATATTCCTAAAAACTTATGTATCCATGGCAATAAGAGGAAAAATGAATATGAATCAAGGGATCCTAAATTGATCCTCAAAAAAACTTCCATCCACAAACTGGTAGCAGACTTCCCAAACTTAATCTTTCTGGTTTTTCCTCCTCTCTCCCACTCACCCTCTAGTGGACATGAACTAAAGAATTGGGGGGGGGGGGCGGGGGGCGGCTGCAGCTAGAACAAGACAGTCTGCAGTGAGGTAAACAATGGGGATTGCACAAAGAATGGGGCCAAACCACTAGTTTGATACTTACCAATATGCACAAGAACACTGTGATCGCAGACTGTGTTCACATCCCCAGACTGGGCACTGGACCATCTTTGTTCACTAACACTACTTATTCTAACTAACAAAAGTATTTAAAAGAAAAAAAAAAAAAAAACAACCAAGAAAACTCAGGAGCCTATCTCTGTTTCAAGGGGATTTTGCAAAAAGTAAATTCTAAGAAGAAGCATTTGTGTGGATACTAAATATAGCTATGTAAGTGAGCATTTAGTTCAGACCCATTATGAGTTATTTTGATTATTAAACTGCAAAACTTCACTAACATTCTAAATTTAAAGCCCTACTGAATCTTGTAATATATTGGCATTTAAGTCCTATTAAGAATAGAGGTTTATTTTTATTTTGTGCTTTAGAAACCAACCAAGAATAGAGGATTATTCACTGAAAACAGTTTATCGGATTCAAGGACATTGACTGAAAAGAAGTATTGTGATCGTTGAAATTGCGTATGTTTGACAACTCAATGTTTCAACTATAAAACTTTCTAAAATTAGATCTATAAAATTGGAAACTCTACTGTGCATCTGCTCTAATTACTGTGCTAGTTCATAAATTAGTACTGAGGAATAAACGCTCAAATATTCTCTTTTAAGGATATCTTTGACTTTAAAATTGTCATTACTCAGAAACCCATATTCAGTCATTAGGCAGATACTTATTGAGGGCCTACTGTGTGCCATAGAGATGAACAAAACATAGTCTTCAGCCTTCATGGAGTCAGGTGAGAAAGCAAATTATTACACTACAATTAAGTTAAGACTAATTCATTGTCATTTCTTCCCTCCTATCAACTAGAATGTAAACTCCACTGACAACAAGAATTTTTATTCATCAGTCTGCCCTAAGTATGCCAGAATATTGCCTGGCACATAGTGGGTGCTCAATAAATACTTATTGAATGAAATCATAGTTATAGGAGATACTAAAGAAGAAGAGTAGAGGAACAAAAGGGAAAGGAGTAAGAAAGTACTAGTACTACCCTTGGGAAGTCAACCTTAAACTCAGTCTAGAAGCTCTAAATGGAAAATCATTTGAGTAAGTTTATAGGGACCTTACATACGTACTTAAAGGTGAGTGGGCTTTTTTTTTTTTCTTTTCATTTTGTTTTTATTGTTTTTTTTTCTTTGTGTCTTGAGACACGCCTAACATTCAAAGAAATACTACTTTGATAGCTAAAATCATAAACAAGCAATTTGAATCTTGGGAATCAGCAAAAAAAAAAACTCCTTGAGACCTTTCTTTCCATCCTTTTGTGGTATTTCACATGCACAACAGCCATATCTGAAAATCTATCTTCCTTCTCTTCTAACTCGTACTGAAACCATACTCTAGAACTAACCCACCTTGACAAAGAAATAACACTTTCATCATGTTTCTGTCCCACCATATTGTTGAGCCAGGTCCCCTAATGTCTATCAAAATTGATCTAGGGTACACATTTTTAAACTGAAACAGACTTTGTTATAAAGCCTAGGTTACGTTGTGGTTTAAATAGGTTCTTATTTTAACCATTGATCCATTGTACCGAGATAACCAACCCCATCAAGTTGACTTGTAGAATCCTTTCTGCTCCAAGCAATATGGACTGCAGTGGGATCATAAATCATCTGCAGAGGCTAAATTTAGTAAACCATTCATTCAGAAAGTGGAAGATTGGGCTGATGCATTCAAGGTTCATTCCCTACTGCAAGGCAACCCAAGGTTTGTTTTTTGGTTTTTTTTTTTTAAATCTTTGTTTAAATGTTTCTTTCTCCACATTATTGGCCTGGAACCCAGTGTAGACATTTCCTGAATATATAACAATCATTTCCTAGTTTCACAATACTTCATTGACTAGTCATATGACTAAAGTTGTCCTGTGCTCTAATGCTGCTTACGTTGGATGAGACACATTATCCGCAATTGGAATCACTGGAAAGCATAAGAGTGGTGATCCCATAGATTGGTATAAGTGAACAGAGGCTATAATGGGGGTTTGCTCAGGTGTGCAGATCTATTCCTGATCCATTTGAATGTACTTGAATACGTTGACTAAAAGTCTTCTTTCGAAATGTCACCAGACCAAGAGACTACTGGTAGACTCTGAGCATCCCAGTTGTCTCAACAATTGGAATAGGCTTTGGCTGGAGCAGGCAAAGGACACAAAAATAAGCCAATACCTGACAAACGATGCCTAAAATGCACAAAGAGATAGTTTTCCATGAAATACCCTCATTTTTTTCCTAAGAGAATTTATGTTGATGGGCAGATATCTGTAAGAAACTCGGGAGAATACTGAGCCTACATGATTAAATAATTTGGGGGGAAGGGTGTTCATTTTTTAAAACTGGGAGTCAAAGCCATCAAACTAATGTTGCATCAAAATGTTTTAGGTCCAAGGATTTTGTTCTATTGTGCTGTGATTAAATGTCAAAAGTCATGTGTAAATGATGAATAAAAGTGATGAGATGAAACCAGAAACCTATCCATGTTAGGAACCACTTGCCCCTCCAGGGCCAAGTTAGAAATGAAGGTTTTCAGAAAAGACATTCGAGGGAACACAGGTATAACTCTCTACCCTTGATCCAGAATCTTAGAAGCTTTTTGATTTTTCTCACCCAGGAATTTTATTGGGTGTCTCTGATACCAGGTAGCTGTTGTCTAAAGGGAACCAGAATGGGTAGGCATTTCAAGAAGGCATATTTTATGTGCAGTAATGACTATAGCAATGCACAGTAACTCTTCTATTAGGTGGGCTTTATCTCCTATAAACTCCTTGTTCTTCTGCTCTTCAAAACTCACACTTTCAGGACCTAAGAAAGGACAGGAAGAAGGCAGCGCTCCCCAGTGCTCCTGATTGAGTCCTCTCTATATGTCTTCGTTAAATCTCACCTCCTGGCTCAGCATCCCTTCAAAACAGCCTTCTAGATCTCATTAGCCCTAATATTAATATTGTCTTATTCTTCTGAGAACATTTGAAAATATCTTCTGTCCCAAATTAAGGTCCAAAGCCTGAAACCAGTTCTCCTTAATTTACCCTAAGCCCACCTGTAGCTTTGGACTCTGGATAATTTTGTATACTTTAGCTTTCTATTCATTGTGTAGACTTAATGTACAGAAGCAATAAGATTTGTGTTGCTTGAGCAGCCATCGTGTGCCACATCCTATATTAGACTCTTAACATGCATTCTCTGTTACCTTCACAATAACCCCAAAAGGTCTTTCATATTCCACTTTTTTTTTTGCCATTTTTTTTATTTGTTTATTTTCAGTGTAACAGTGTTCATTGTTTTTGCACCACACCCAGTGCTCCATGCAGTACGTGCCCTCCCTATTACCCACCACCTGGTTCCTCAACCTCCCACTCCTCCCCCCCTCCCCCCGCCCCTTCAAAACCCTCTGGTTGTTTTTCAGAGTCCATAGTCTCTCATGGTTCATCTCCCCTTCCAGTTTCCTTCAACTCCCTCTCCTCTCCATTTCCCCATGTCCACCGTGTTCTTTGTTATGCTCCACAAATAAGTGAGACCATATGATACTTGACTCTCTCTCCTTGACTTATTTCGCTCAGCATAATCTCTTCCAGTCCCGTCCATGTTGCTACAAAAGTTGGGTATTCATCCTTTCTGATGGAGGCATAATACTCCATCATGTATATGTACCACATCTTCCTTATCCATTCATCCGTTGAAGGGCATCTTGGTTCTTTCCACAGTTTGGCGACCGTGGCCATTGCTGCAATAAACATTGGGGTACAGATGGCTCTTCTTTTCACTACATCTGTATCTTTGGGGTAAATACCCAGCAGTGCAATTGCAGGGTCATAGGGAAGCTTTATTCTTAATTTCTTGAGGAATCTCCACACTGTTCTCCAAAGTGGCTGCACCAACTTGCATTCCCACCAACAGTGGAAGAGGGTTCCCCTTTCTCCACATCCTCTCCAACACACGTTGTTTCCTGCCTTGCTAATTTTGGCCATTCTAACTGGTGTCAGGTGGTATCTCAATGTGGTTTTAATTTGAATCTCCCTGATGGCTAGTGATTATGAACATTTTTTCATGTGTCTGATAGCCATTTGTATGTCTTCATTGGAGAAGTGTCTGTTCATATCTTCTGCCCATTTTTTGGACAGCGATATGTAGAAGAATGAAACTCGACCATTCTCTTACACCGTACACAAAGATAAACTCGAAATGGATAAAAGACCTCAACGTGAGACAGGAATCCATCAGAATACTAGAGGAGAACATAGGCAGTAACCTCTTCGATATCAGTCACAGCAACTTCTTTGAAGATATGTCTCCAAAGGCAAAGGAAACAAAAGCGAAAATGAACTTTGGGGACTTCATCAAGATCAAAAGCTTCTGCGCAGCAAAGGAAACAGTCGACAAAACAAAGAGGCAACCCACGGAATGGGAGAAGATATTTGCAAATGACAGTACAGACAAAAGGTTGATATCCAGGATCTACAAAGAACTCCTCAAACTCAACACACACAAAACAGATAATCATATCAAAAAATGGGCAGAACATATTCCACTTTTATAGAACGGGAATATCACCTTAAGTTGAATTGCTCAGAGTTGAGCAGCTAGGAAGAGGTAGAGATAGGAATTGAACTCCTGTCTGTATGAAAACTGCTTGGATTTCTGAAGATAAAATTTAAGTATTCCTGTTCTATTGGTACTTACTAACAATTGAATGATTTTTACCTGTACCCCCTTTACACACTTAATAGTCATCCAAATGGATGTCCTTAACCCTTTTATATGTATCATTATGTATGCATCATTATTTATCATTAAATATGTTCTTTTTCTCTAATCCCAACAACAGTCCTGCTTTATAGTTTTTTCCCCCTTGTACCTTCTAGGTAAAAGAGCTCCCCTTCATGCTGGTATATGACCTCTTATCTACATGTGTTAGTCAGGAGTAGACTAGTTTGTGCTGAGGTAATAAATCATACCAATTTCACACGTTGAACATTCATTTTTCCCTCCCACCACATTTCCGTTGCAGGCTGGAGGGCTCTGCTCCAAGGGGGTTGGATGCACTCTGGGACCTGGGCTGTCAGAGCACCATCTGTGAGGACCATTGCTGATCTTTTAATGCAGGGAAAAGAGATCACTGTGGAGGACGTGCTGGCTCTAGAAGCATTCCCCTAGAAGAGACACAAGTCCCTTGTATTCAAGTTGTTGGCCAGATCAATACCTATGGCCAACTCTGACATGAATGAGGCAAAAAAAAATACCACTCTCCCCAAGGAAGGAGAAGCAAATATTTGGCAAGCTTTATACTATCTATGGCATTAGCTATCAATGCTTGCCGTTTCTCAAAACTATGGGATATCTAGTCTTTTTAGTGGGTAAGTAGAAGCAAAACAAAACAAAACCTTCAGAGAGATTGAGACGTGTAGAAGGCAAGAAGAGAAATGTCTGCAAGGAATTTTCTCACGGGCTATCTCAGCAGCTTCTACAGAAATGACCTTCAGGATTCCTGTCCTTTCACAAATAGGTTTCTTCGCATTATTACTTTTGCTAAAATGGATTTGAGTCATTATCAATAGGGAATTTATATGCTTCACTGTTGCCTTTTGAATTTAGAATATATATTTAGAATTTGGAATCGTTTTCTCTGATGTCAGTTCTGTGGCTGATTTTTTTAATGTGTTATATGAGCAAATGTAGATTGTAACTATAAACACAGTGCAAGGGAAAAGTGGGCCCATCTGTCTTTTTCAAACTTGATTAGGGAAGGTTGTGCAGATAATACTTTTAGTGTGGTCTTAAAATTAAGGTTAAGTTTCTTTGAAATTAGTTGACTACCATAGATTTATTCACTTTGAGGGGTAGGATAAATCGAATTGAAAATCTATGCACATTCCCAAAGACACATTATGTTGCTACTTTAAAATGACGTTTATTTCTTCGTACCACAAGAAATACATTTGCAAGTATAGAGAGCTTTCCTTCTCAGACTTTGGTGGTAGAAATCTTGAAGTGGCTAGCAATTCTATTAGAAATTTTGGAATGGTTGGGGCGCCTGGGTGGCTCAGTGGGTTAAAGCCTCTGCCTTAGGCTCAGGTCATGATCCCAGGGTCCTGGGATCGAGCCCCCCGTCGGGCTCTCTGCTTGGTGGGGAGCCTGCTTCCTCCTCTCTCTCTGCCTGCCTCTCTCCCTACTTGTGATCTCTACCTGTCAAATAAATAAATAAATAAATCTTTAAAATAAATAAATTAAATATTTTTTAAAAATTTTGGAATGGCTAACAATTCTGTTACTAACAAGCATTGCACGTGATATCAGGGAATAGTCTATGTACTATTATTAAGCACTGTATAAATGAAAAAAGTTTTATTACATTAATCTAAATGGCATGGAGAAAAGTAAATTCAGTAGTGACTACAAGAAAAGAGTGCCTTTCTCATTTGTTGTAAGTCTGATTTTAAAAATTAATCTGAAAGACTGTTCTGTTAAGTCACAAATTTATTAAATTATTAAGTGACCAGCAAGTACCAGGCTAGTCTTGTTTTTCTCCAGCTCCCATCACCACGGGAAATATCTAAATGCCAGACAATCAAATAAGTAGTCAGATGCTGGGTTAATTGAGAAAGACTGGGAAAAGCCTTTAGTGGCTCTGTTGAAAAACTTTAAAGGAAAAGAAAACAGGAAATTCCAGGTGTATTTATGAAGCGGCTAATAGATCTTGACCTACAGAGAGCAGGAAACTGCAGAGGTCAGGCTGTTGTAGTTCCTGTGCTGGACCCTTTATGTTTTCAGTCTCCACAGTGCTCCTGGGTGGGAGTGGAAGGTTCCACAAAAAGGGAAAAAAAGAGGCTGCTAGCAGTTGGGTAGCTTGCCTGAAGTTTCTCTTAGTACATCCATGGAGTCAAAGTTCATCAAATTCATACGTCTATTCATTCCTTCAACAAATGCTTATTGACTACTTTCTAGGCTCTATTCTAGGTCCCGAGAATACTGCAGTGCCCAAGAGAAAAATCATCCTGTCCTAACGGAGTTGGTATTTCCACAATATTAATGGTTTTCTCTTTTGCTTGTTGCTATTGGAATGTTGTGGGATTTTTTTTTTTTTTTCAAATATTATGTGACCCTTTTCTCCTACACATAAGGCAGATGAAAGTAAAACTATTCTGTTGAACATGAGGATAAGGGACTGGGAGCCCTACCAGATCAGTGCCTCCCTTTCGTCCTTCCTCATGTCACACATACCTACTTAGAAAGTCCCCATGCCTTGAGATGGCTACCCCAGCAGGGCAGGTATCAGGGAGGGATGAAGGAAAAGGGTCCAGATGCTGAGGAAGCCTAAGTACTGGACTGAAAGAATAATCTTATGACATCATCGAATTGGTATTGGAATGAGTTTATTGGCAAGTGGTGGGCAGGATAAACTTGAGGGAATTAATGCAAGGCGAGAAGACCCAGTGGGAGGCTAGTTCGCTAGTCTGCCTGAACTAGTGAGATAGTGGTGGACGCTGGGTAGATTCGGAAGGATTTAGAGATGTAATGGATCAGCATATAAAGACTGATTTCGTGCATTACAGAGACATAGATTTGAGGGCAGCGTATAGGTTTAGGAATTAAGAGAAACCAGGTACACATAGCCTATGCTTAGCAGTCTGTAACTGTGGTCACATTCCTAATTTGACCAGAGCCTCAGTTTTCTCATCTGGAAAATGGGTATAATAAAACCTGTCTAACTGTGAATTAAAGATAATGCATATAAAGTCCCAAGAAAAATGCATTTGCCTACAAAGTACCTTTCCATCACCCAGCAATTTTTGTAAGATTTTTAGGAATGTCTTTTCTGTAGTCAAGAACAAGTTCTGTTATCTTTATTATTACTATTATTATCACGACCACCACTTCTTCCTCTCTAATAAAAGATTGGATGCAGTAAAGAACGGATTAAATCTGATGTGCCAGCTATTATTATGAAGAGTCAAAGAGATACGATTCTCATCCTGATTGGGATAATGGTGGAGCCATTAACAAAAAATTAGAATCAGGTGCTTACTGACATACATGTGTGCAAAGGAACTGAAGGAAGTGTGTTATTGCAATGCTTATGTAGTGACAAAGGCTGGAAAAACCTGAATTTCTATCATTAAAGGATGATCAAATAAATTATGCTCTATTCATACAATAGAAAACTCTTCAAAAATACTATAAAAATATGTAATGATTTCCAATACAGCTTTAAAGTATAAAAGGGTGTACACTCTCTCAAAGAATAACATTTAGCTTTCCCACATGATATTTATATTCAGGGTACTGAAAAAAGAGAAAAAGTAGAATAAACAATGAGCAAATGACATTGTTTTTTAACTAAGGCTTTTGAAGTGGCCTTCACAAAATATCAACATGGTCCAAACCATGGGTAAACTTTGAAAATAATAGCGAGAGCTGGTAACCAGAAGCTATACTCTATGAGTCAAATTTACAAAAAAACTTGAAGGGAAAGATCATTTTCTTAAGCATTATTTATCTATGGAATCACTCCTAGCAGTTAACATCTTTGAAGTCAAAAGAAAGGAGTTGATCTAACTCATACGTGTTGCATAATGGTGCGTGCAAATTGAATAATCCAAAAGAAATGTGTTAAGTTTAAGGAAATTAAACAGATTGAGTTCTCACTTTCTCTAAGAGCTTAGAATATATAACATCTTTAAAGACATACAAATACACATGTATCACATTTAATAGAATGTGCATAAACAAAGTTAAATGCGTATTTAAAATAAGTACTGTGGATGGTCACTGATTTAGGGGTTTTTTTGTTTGTGTTTTGCAAGCAAGTGTAATAAAGCAAAACAAAAAGACTATAGGATATATATATAGATATATATATAGATAGATAGATATATAGATAATAGGAAATGCCTAGGGGCGCCTGGGTGGCTCAGTGGGTTAAGCCTCTGCTTTCGGCTCAGGTCATGATCCCAGGGTTCTGAGATCAAGCCCCGCATCGGGCTCTCTGCTTGGCATGGAGCCTGCTTCCTCCTCTCTCTCTGCCTGCCTCTCTGTCTATTTGTGATCTCTGTCTGTCAAGTAAATAAATAAAATAAAATCTTAAAAAAAAAAGATAATAGGAAATGCCTAAATCTTGTTTCTCCTTGAGTTGATAGGAGCTGATAAAAGGGATGTTTTAGTCATTCTTAGAAAAAGATTATGGAGTTATAGTAGCTAACAGATACTGAGCACTTGCTGGGTCCAAGCATGATGCTGAGTGATTTACATGTTAGTTAAATCCTCATAACAACTTGATGTGGTAAGTGCTTCTATTTCCCCCAAGTGGTTCATTTACTTGCCCAACATCCCACAGGTAATAAGAGGTCAAGTGGGCATTTGAACCCAAGTCGACTGACACCAGATCTCTTACTTGTAACTAAGGTGCTGGATTCTCTAAACTGATGGTGCGACCTCCACGAGGCAGAGTGGTAGGATTTAGTTAGGTATGCAGAGCTAGAGGAAAAACCATTCAAGAGAACGGATTTGGGTATAGAAACAGGAAATAATGAGGTGCAGTTCGGTGGGCAGGTTCAGTGACCTATATTTTATTATTAAAATTTTGCTCAGGACAGCTATTTATTGTCTGGCAGTTATTATTATTTTTTTAATCTGCTTAGAGAGTCTGAGATTAGATTCCTGAGAGTGAGTGCGTGAGGGGAAAAAAACCTAAAAATTTGAACAGTGCAGTGATGGTAGATAGATAAATTATAAAAGCGATGCACATGGTTTTTGAAATCAATGAAGAAGAGATTGAAGTTGAGTTAAAGCATGGCTAAGAGTTTTTGCTAAGAAAATATGCACAATGCTTTTGGCTAGAGTAGTCCTTGCATTTTTTCCTAATTTCCTAATTGGTCACCTTATATTATGGGCCAGCCATGAAGTGGGCAGAATGTAGTTTACTCTCCAGGATGGGGAGTCATGATAGTGAGGTGTTAAATGGTGGAGATTAATGAGCCTTGGCAGATCAGGGTAGGGGAGCTTGGGTGGCATCTGCTCTCATGGCAGTGGGTTTAGCTCTCTCCAGTTATATGTGTAAGAGCTGATAGTTCAGACTTTCAAGTGGAGAGAAACTTCCTTCTTCTAAAACTGTATTCTGATTCCCCCACCCTCCAGCCCTCCTCTAGCCCCCATTATCCCTCTGTGGTTCCTTCATAGCCTTTGGACAACTTGTGAATTTTTGGTTGACCTGTGTTGGTGTCATTCTCCAAACAAACAAGCTCTGCAAGGACAGGCCCCATGTCACTTTCGGTCCCGAGTAGGTAGATGCATAATCTACCCCTGTTGGTCCTCTGTGAATATCTGCTGAGTGAACAGGTGGATGCATGAAATGTCTTTTCCATTATACTGGAATAATCAAAAACATCGCTTTATCTTACTCAGATATCATATCTATAGGTATTGCCCCAACCCTGAAGAAACAGTATTTTTCTAATTGTGTGTGTGTGTGTGTGTGTGTGTTTAAGATTTTATTTATTTATTTGACAGAGAGATAACAAGTAGGCAGAGAGGCAGGCAGGGGCCGGGGGGTCGGGGGGAGCAGGTCCCTGCTGAGCAGAGAGCCCAATGTGGGGCTCAGTTCCAGGACCCTAAGATCATGACCTGAGCCAAAAGACAGAGGCTTAAGCCACTGAGCCATCCAGGTGCCCCTATAATTGTGGTTTTGAGACTATTTTAGGGGCACCTGGGTGGCTCAGTGGGTTGGGCCTCTCCCTTCGGCTCAGGTCATGATCTCAGGGTCCTGAGATCGAGTCCCACATCTGGCTCTCTGCTCGGCAGGGAGCCTGCTTCCCCTCTCTCTGCCTGTCTTGTGATCTCTTTATGTCTGTTCAAATAAACAAATAAAAATCTTTAAAAAAAAAAAGGTCTATTTTAGAATTCCTTTGCGTTTCTGTTATCACTTTCTTTCTGGAGGGAGATCAGTAACTGGAACTACATGCTTCAGTTTACCCCAAGTGTGTTAAAGATTATTCTTGTGAGTAATGCCGGTTGAAGAGATTACTTGGAGAGGGAGATGTCACTTCTGCATACGAATGTGACACATCCTAAGGGCATTTCTTCAAGATTGACCTATGTGTTTTTACCAAAATGAAAATAAAATTATTTACATTCTTAGAATGCCTTAGCTTTTACAGAGATATTGGACATGAATTCCTCATTTGCCATTTCTACATTTTAAAGAAACCATGAATCAGGGAAATTAAATTACTTGCCCAAAGTCACCTCACTAATAATTGGAAAATCTAAGATGTTAAAGCGGATCATGGAATCAGACTTCAGCAAATTTCCCATTAAAACACACTGGAATAACTTGCTTTTGCAAGAAAAATCTCATTTTATTCCTCAAACTAGCTGTGTAACTGCTATGCAACTATTTCATTGCATTAGAACTAAATAAACAAAAAACCCAGTAACTCATGAAGTCACACCATCAGCTTTTTCTTATAAACCAATCTAAAATAGGAGCATATAAAATAATCTAACACATTTTTTATCTTCTCTAAAATATATATAAAAAAAAAATTCTTGCCTTTAAAAGCTTAGAAGTAACTGGTGCTGATGATTCCGTGACCTTGTTCATCGAGGAGAGCTTTATTTTTTTCCAGCAGCATTAACTACAGAACGCGTAAGTAATATTTATGGTGAATTTCTGTTAGCCAAATAATATAAATATTTGCTATGCATAATGTGGATTACTCTTACTCTGAGATCATCTGCTTTTATTATTATTTTTTCTTTTTGAATCAAGTTTTCACTTGAATACTTTTGGATATTTCTGGAATCATCTCCCTCTTCTCTACATTCCTGGTCCCCTTGGAATTAAAAAATCATCAATTTGATTTCAGTGCTCATCTGATATGTGACAGAATAAACAATACTGGATGTGTTCCAGGCCCACATTACATTTAATGCCATCCCTCCTCCAACAGATGGCCAATGCGGTGTGCGTTTTATGAGCATCCTTAGATCGGGGCTGCTTCCTGCATCATTGGCTTGTTGCAACTGGTAGCGATATGGTTGGAAGAGTTACTTCCAAAAGCAGATGACATTATGGTATAATTTATACAAATAATTATCTGTACACAGGCAAACTACTAAACTACAAAAAGTAATGTCTTTTGCCTTGAAAAAAAGGTGGAGTTATGGAAGGTCCTTGGGCACTGATGGCCCAACTCACTTTATATAACAATAAATTCAGTAATTGTTGATAGAAAAAAGTCCCATGCCTGCTTCCCATTTCTCTTGATGGCACTGCGGGGTTAGATTGCAGCGTGAATGAAAAGATGGTATGTTTTCAAAGCCTTGGCAGCCTGCAGTGACCTTCAGGAGAAATGAAATGCTCTGCTGGCTAGAGAAACAATTGAGCCGAAACCAGTGAGGCGCAGAAAACTCAGAGATAGACTTCCCAAATTAAAAGCTGTTAGCAACAGCCCAGACAAGAAGAGGGAGAAAATAATATTCTGTAAGGTGATTTTATGCAGAGATTTAAAAATGGGGGAGAAAACGAAGTGCAAATAAGAGTAAGTTTGTTTTTCATGTGCTAAAGAGCTTAGCATCCCCACGTTATCTAGATCATGGGCATATATAAGTCTAACCTGTTGAAAAGCGTGCAGAGAAAGAAAAGTCAGACCTTGTCATAAAACAGCATGAAAGAATTAGTAGCGGTCGTAATATTTTACAATCAAATTGTTTTCTCTGCATTTCTAAGCCACAGAGTATCAGTCAATGGACCACATATTTGTAGAAGCTGTTTGGCATATTTCTTATGAAATAGGAATACTAAATAAGTTGACTAAACCTGCTGGATGGTTAAGTTCTATGATTATTTGTGATTTATTTCTATTTTTTGAAAATGATTGTAACAAAGTTTCTGATAGCTTGTTGAAAAACTAAATCAGCTCCATAAATGCGTGTCTAGGATAGGTGGAAGACTAAAACTATCTTTCTTTTATATTCGTAGGGGATAAAGGGAGCTGTTGTGGACAATAAATAGAGAGCTGTGCCATATTATAATATTATGTGCAGCGGTTCCATTAATGCTTATACAGAATGCAAAATAGGTAGGAAATAACCCTAACCATGTTTGCATATTCTACACATGAAAATTTATATGCACAAATAAAAATGCTCTTATACCTACAAATGATCTATTGTTCATATATTGTCCGAGCCACATAGTATAGTTGTTAATTTTGCATGATTATTTGTTGTTTTAATTACAATGAAACCCAAAAGTGGGGAAAGGTGGAGTATAATAACATGAAATTAAGAATATCTTAATTTTAATCTTACTTGCAAAAGCTACACTTGTAAAATGTCTTGCAACTCTGAGAATCTCTTTCTGTGCTCATTATTTTTCAATGGTGAGCACTTATTCATTCCTCTTCACTGTTAGTGACCTACATTATATCTATGCCAAGCCTTCAATCTAAAATTTATGAGTGCTCAGCACAAATAAAAAAAAAAAATGGAGTTGTAAGCTTTCATGTTCACTTACTGTTTATCTTTGAAGAAAACTCATGTATATGAAAATTAAAAAGGGAAAGGATACTCACAGAGTTATTTTAGTATATCTTAATCTTTTTTTATCATATTCACTTAAAAATTTGATGAAGACTTTGTCTTTTCTCTAGGGAAAAAAGAGCATGCACACAAAAAATTTGTGTTGAATTTCAGAGGATTTTCCAACTCTATGAATTTCCAGGGACTCCTGGGACCCATGAAAGCAAATAAAAAGCTCACTTTATTTTTCTAGGAAATTACTCAAAATACTAATTTTTTTTTCCCTTTTCAGTTGAGACACATACGTGTGGACTTAAGCTAGTAAAATTGCTCTGTATCCAACTGCAGCAAGGCCATCTTGCTGAAATTAATCTATCTAATTGACTCAATTTAGGGATCATTTTTGTCTGCCTCTAAGGCAGTAGTTCTCCAACTACACCCTGGAGAAGGAATGTCAGCATCCCCTGAGAGCTCCATAGAAATGCACATTCCTGGGGCATCACCCCTGACTTACTGCATCAGAAACTTGGGGTAGGATCTAGCAATTCCCTTCCAGGCAATTCTGATGCAAGCTGCAGCTTATAAACCACTAGTCTAAAGAATTTCCTTATTTCTAATCTTCATAGCCAAGCATCTATTTTAAATTCCTTGATTGATACATAATTACATACAATAAAACGCACACAATTTAAGTGTGCATTTGGTGAGTTTTGACAAATCAATGGACTCATTATCCACCACTGCAATTAAGATACCATTTTTCCCCATCTCCCTAGCAAGTTCCCCCATGTTCCTTGCCAGGTAATCCCTGTCATCTTCTCCCCAGCAAGTTATTAATCTGATTTTTACCACTATTCATTAGTGTTGCCTATTCTAGAACTTCATATAAATGAAATCATACAATCCATATTTCCTCCACATAACTAAAAAAAATTTTCATCCAAGTTGCCTGGTGTATCAGCTCATTTCTTTTTATGCTGGGTAGTCTATTGTATGGATATACCACAATTACGTTTGTCCATTGGTCTATTGTTGGACGCTTGGGTTGTTTCCAGTTTATAGGGTTATTACAAATAAGGATGCTATAAACATTTTTTAACATGTATGTTTGTGGATGTATTTTTATTTATCATGGGTAAATAATACCTAGAAATGGAATTGACACCATGGTCACTGTATGGTTAATTTTATGAAACTGCCAACCTATTTTCCAGTGTGGTTGCGCTCCCATCGGATTAGAGTTTCAGTTGTTTTATCACATCATCATTAAGAGTTAGTATTGCCAGCTTTTTGTCTTATTTTTTTTTTTTTAATGGTTGGCCTGCTAATGACTATAAAGTGGTCTCTCACTGTGGTTTTAAATTTCATTTCCCTGATGACTTATGTTGAGCATCTTTTCATGTGTTTATTGGCTGTGAGTATATCTTATTTGATGAAGTGAATTCTTTCGGCCATTTTTAAGTGGGTTGATTTTCTTGTATTATTTAGTGTTCATATTTTTTTTCCTTTTTTCTTTTTTGCTTCTGGATATAGGTCATTTATCATGACACATATTAGAAGTATTTTCTTCCAGTCTGTGGCTTGCCTTCTTATTTTCTTTCTCTCTCTCTCTTTTTTTTTTTTTAAAGATTTTACTTATTCATTTGACAGAGAGAGATCACAAGTAGGCAGAGAGGCAGGCAGAGAGAGAGGGGGAAGCAGGCAACCCCTGAGCAGAAAAACCTACACAGTACTAGATCCCAGGACCCTGAGATCATGACCTGAGCCGAAGGCAGAGGCTTAACCCACTGAGCCACCCAGGCACCCTCCTTCTTATTTTCTTAATGATATCTTTTCAATACGAGAAATTCTAATTTTGACAAAGTCCAATTTATCAATTTTATCTTTTAAATTTTGTATATACTGTGTCTGGTCTAAGAAATCTTTGTCTCAAGGATCTTGTCCTGTGTTTTATTGTAGCAATTTCATAATTTTGGCTTTTGTATTTATAAATCATCCTGAATGTAATTTGTGTATGGTGTGAGGAACAGATCAAGGATCTTTTCCTTTCCCTCCAACTTGGCTATCTGGTTGTTTCAATGCATTTGTTAAAACTTGAGACAAATATCTGTTTGTTTGTTTGTTTGTTTTAATATTTTATTTTTTACTTGAGAGAGAAAGAGCAGGAGAGGGAGACCATGAGCAGGGTAGAGGCAGAGGGAGACCATGAAGGGGGGAGAGGCAGAGGGAGAGGAAGAAGTAGACTCCCTGCTGACCAATGTGGCGCTGGATGTGGGGCTCCAGCCCAGGACCTCAGGATCATGACCTGAGCCAAGGACAAATCCTTAACCAACTGCGCCACCCAAGTGCCCCGAAAAATATTTGTTTTTAACTTGAAAATAGTTTGCATTACCTTTCTTTTGAAAGCTTAAGACTCTTCTCCATTATTGTACATTTTTGCCCGAGGGTCCATTGGATAATGTTAGTTTGTAAACATTTTAACAAGAGGGTTCCTGGCTGGCCCAGTGGGAAGAGCATGTGACTTGATCTTGGGATCGTGAGTTCAAGCCCTATGTTGGGTGTACAGATTACTAAAAATAAATAAATAAATAAACCTATTAACAAGAGACCCAACTATTTCTGAGAAATTTAGTATTAGCCTAAATATTAGTTTGGCTCAAATTCACCTAGAGCAGGGAAAAGACAAAAATGTTCTATATAGAACCCTTCCTCATTGGAAAGGTAGATATAAAAGTAGCAGATAATGTGTTAATGGAGGACATTACTCAAGTAGCAAATTGGAAATACTACAGATTTTCAAAGCAGAATGCTGAATTGAAAGTAAAATGACTTACATGATGAAATACCAAGTAAATTATTCATTGGTTCAGTAATGACCAGAGAAAAATGTTTTGCTTAAGCTTTTTTCCCCAGTGGCAGCAATTTTTAAAATAGCTTTGTTTTTTTAATATTATAATAGAGACATAAGTTTATTCATAAAAAAGGGAAATTATAGAAAAGCATAAAGAGTAATTTAAATA
Source organism: Meles meles (assembly GCF_922984935.1). Lineage (NCBI taxonomy): Eukaryota > Metazoa > Chordata > Mammalia > Carnivora > Mustelidae > Meles > Meles meles. The sequence continues at coordinate 19,039,793 of NC_060070.1, forward strand.
AACAATAGTTCTTCTAGTGAGAAGTAACCAATCTTAACATATTGGTGTTCTATAGAACTACAAAGATAAAAATAGCAACCTAGGTATCATTTTTTTCCTTAAGATATTATAGATCCCTTTATGTCTTAGTAAATGAAGGTTAGAATTCTGTAAGATTCTATTATTTGGAAGTTCTATATCTTGGTGAACTATTTCTCTATAAATGTTTTTGCTGTTTTCTTTTTGAGTTTTGTTATTATAAACACTGCTGTGATTAATAGCCTAGTATGTATAATTTTGCATACTTGTCTAATTGTTTTATAAGGTAGTATTTATTTCAGTGAATAAAATTGGTTGTTGTGTTTCTTTGTTTATTTAATGTATTTCTTGAGCCTGAATATTTACTCTTGAGGACTTCAATGATAATCAGCATATTCAACTTACTGGAACATTTACAACTGAAACTAAAACCAGAAACTTGCCAAACTGTATTTGTGTTTTGTGGGGAATTTGAGGCCTTAAGTGAATTTATATATGTAGAAATAGGTGAAAAATTCACCAAACATTCCTATCATTGAAAATTGTGGGGAATATAATGTCATTAAATGAACATATATTAATCAATTCTTTATTGTATACAAGATGCTATTTAGATGGAAGTGGGCTGGGTGGAAAAAAAGATTTCATGGGTACCTAAGAGGAGAAAATGAACTTTGGTGAGCAAATAAAATAATGTCTTCCATAACAGGCATTTTTAAAGTTTCTGAAGCCTTTTATAATACAACTGAATTTGACAGCTTAAAATGCCATTTTAGGAGGAGTTCTTTAATCTAGAGTCCTTAAGTAACTTTAATTATTTGATTTCTTAGCTCCGGGAGACAAAAATCTAGGGTTCTAAATTTCTTTTGATACAAACTATGTCTCACTGATCATTAGCATACAGTGAAGGCAGATATTTCCTTCATCTACTGAACAGTTATTACAGATATTACAGAACAGATGTTATACTAAGCACCCTGGAGGACCTTGGCACCTGCCTGGGAATTTAAAAGTTGAAAGATATTTTAGATATAAGAATATTAGTCTGGATTTTAAGTCTAAGTCTTCTATAGAGACTATAACTTTAATGGTTTCCCCCAGCATTCCATTATGGGTTCACCATGTGAACCCTTTCTGCTGTGACATGTGAGAGGAAACAAGTTCATCGCCATATTCCGTGGACTCATCCATCTTTTTCTCTGCACATGACCCTTACGACCTTGATGAAAGGCATGTTCAAAAGTATAAATAAGTATAAAGAAGATCTTTTTCTTTAGATATGCTTTATGTTTATGAAGTAGAAATTGGAAAAGAGCCCTGGCAGGCAATATTTAGTGCCGACTTAATTCTCTGCTCAAAATGTGAAACAATCTTGGCCCAAAGACAAATGTAGGATGGTATTTTTCAGTGTTTTAGGTCTCGTATAAAAATAAAAATGTTTAACACAAAAGGCTATTTCAATGCTTTTAACCTGGGGTTACTATTTAATTCATTACATTGGGTGGGTATATTGGAAAAAAGTATTATCGATATGCTTTATTGACAAATAAACACCCAAATCGTAAGAAGTTTTCACCTATTACTGCTTCAATCTATGTCTTGGATAACTCTGTTTGTACTTTATTCAAGTTTCAGTTATTTTTAGCATACCACACTTTTAGGGATTTCATGTCCCCTGGTTCTTGCGTGTACTCTCTGAAAAGATTTCTTTAGTGTGGTCAATGAAACCATCTTCAACAGCATCCCCTAGGTTTCTTATAAAGAGCCAGCTTCTTTGGCTTTACCTTTTCTAAATCCGAATCTCTGGATGAGGAACTCGTGTCTTCTGTAATGTTAACCGCATCCTGGGTGAATGGGACATTAATAGCAATATTTGTTTACTTATTTATTTGTTTATTTAGCCTATCCATGTTTATAGCAGCCTTATCACAATGGCCAAGAGGTGGAAAGAACCCAGTGTTCATGGGCTGATGAATAGACAAAGAAAATGTGGTACATACATATAATGTAGGCTTGTTCACATTGGGACGTATAAAGCAAGGAAAGCCCATCACATGCTACCACATGGGTAACCTTGAGAGTACACTAAGGGAAAGAAGAGAATAAAAAGAGAAAATACTGTACGATTCCATTAATATAACGTTCCTAGAGTCGTCAGTTTCATAGAAAGAGCTGAATGCTGGATGCCAGTGCCTGGAGAAGGGAAACAGAACGTCCAACAAATACCGAGTCATGGGAATAACAGTGAGCTGGTTAAATCTGGAGACAAACCATTGTGATCCTCCGCACAGGTCCTTTGGGTTGCAAATGCTCTTTTAGCCAATAATACTGGTGGCGACAAAAAGAGTAGCACTATTTTTTACTTGCTAGCCATGGCCAGAGAATGTGGAAACATACTTTACCATCTTCAGTCATTGCCCAAATCTACAAGCCATTAGCTTTCCTGTTTAATGGTTGAGTCCACTAATTCGCAGGAAGTAAATTTGCTGCGTCTTGCTCAGTTTGGAAGCCAGTAGGTCTAGCTTAGGTATGACGGTGTATGAACACGTGAGACGGCATTTGTTGTTCTGAGCAAATTATCTTTTTAAAAAAGTCAAAGAACAAGAAGAAGAGCACTGGAGAGAGAGATGAAGAAACTAGCTTGAGGATCATCCCACGGAAGAATTCAGTTGAGTCAGAAACTGAGATGCGAGCAGAGAACCGCACTGTCAGCCACTTCTGTTCCATCTCACCTGTCCCCACCTGCAGCCGCCCGGAATGAGAGCCTCCCTTGTTACTTTCCAGTTCCTACACCATCATGCCTTAGCCACACCCACTGGCTTCCACACTGAACAAGACCGAGCAAGTTTCTCACTTTCTGCAAGTTAGTTGACTCAGCTGTTAAATTCGGCACTTTAAAGAGCAGTGCTTTGTGGGGCTGGTTCTCCTTTCTGCCTCCTACTTGCCCGTTAACATGATTCCCAGTCTGGAGGGAAGAACGCCCTTTACTGGTTTCACACTGTCTAACTGTCCGAGAACACCGGGTTATCAAGGTCAGCTGTGCCACAACTCTTGGGGAGCAGGAATATGTGTGTATAGATAAGGGTTTTTCCATCTCTGGGAAGCTGTCAGAGAAGCACCTCACCTACCATTTTATTCTCTTACGTCTCCTTCCCCGGGTCTTACTTCCTGGGACCATGTTCTGGGGCAATTCAGAGGGTCTGAGGCATTGCATAGTCACAACTCTAGTTAACAGTGAAAAAGCTATAGTCTCATACGTAAATGTTTAGTTCGCTGGATTACTTCCTGCTAGGCAAGTGAGTCAAACAAGGGCAAGAATAGCAAGAGACTTGTGCTTTAAATAGAATTTAATAAAATTCAGTGTACTTGGGGCACTTGGGTGGCTCAGTATTTAAGCCTCTGCCTTTGGCTCAGGTCATGATCTCAGGGTCCTGGGATCGAGTCCCATGTCGGACTCTCTGCTCAGCAGGGAGCCTGCTTCCCGCTCTCTTTCTGCCTGCCTCTCTGCCTACTTGTGATCTGTCTCTCTGTCTGTCGAATAAATAAATTAAAAATCTTAAAAATAAATAAATTCAATGTATTCTTAAGATATTCCTATGTTTATTATTACATAATTCTTCAAAATTTAAAAATTTGTAGTAGGCATTTACTATGATCATTTTTTCTATATTATTCTTGGAATAAAGAATATTTCTTATTTCTTCTCTGCAAGAAATGTCAGTGTCTAAAAATTTTCTTTTCAAATTAATGTATCTGCTTTCTAAGGCAATCATTTCTAAGTTCATTATATGACTCAGCTCATTAAATTTTTGACATCAGTCTTAATATTGCACATGGAATAATAACTGTTATAAATTAGAGTAATGTGGTATATAGTGATATAGTCAGAACTCTCAAACCACTTCAGTCAAAACCAACATGAAACTGGGAAATAAGAATATCTTTAAAAATAAATTTAAGTTCATCTCACGTTGGTATTAATTAAAATAGTATTCCAAATTTTCTTAGATATGTTGCTATCAATATTTTATTATCTATTAAAAGAAAGCAAATCACATCCCACTAGAAAATGCCAATTCATCTGCTTTTTAAATTTAAATGCAAATTATTTCCACCCGTTACCTTTATATTGAGAGAAGTCAAAGTAGAAATTACATATGTTATGCATTACTTTACACAGACTTCAATATCAAAATTATTTTTATCACTGTTCTCCAAAAACTTATTTCAGACCAACATCAATGAATCCAATTTTTATCCTAGTTTCTATATTACATTTTAATACAATAAAATTCTCAGACATTTATAAGAAGTTTTATGATAGTTCTTAGAAATCTCTATGTAATTTTCAATAGATTACTATGTGAAAAAAAAATGTAAGTGTACTCCGATAGATATATTCTGAATGTGGCATTCTGTGTTGCTCTCATAAGGGAGAGGAAAGTGTTTTTTATATATACCACTGGTATAATGAGTAATGACCTTGAGGATGTCCTAGCACACCTACACTGGGGAATGTCATGGGCCATAGTATAATAAGATTTTAGCAACCAAATTTTGGGATTTCCTCTCAGTACCCACAAAGCCTGGAAACTGCAGTTTGACAACAAAAAGCTGTGGCCTTCTATATCAACAGTAAAGGAGGTCCAATCCACATTTCGCAACTAATGACGTGGGAGGTCTTGCTTGAGAAGAATGTAATAAGATGCTCACGCTGCTCCTGTTAATGCAATTACACGAATTTCCCCCACGAGCCTCCACCAGATGCTGCTACGTCAGAATTGTGCTAGTAAGAACAGAGTTTCAAGAGGAATAAGGATATATTGAAATGGAAATAGACCCAAAGAAGCCATCTTACGTTCTCATGTGTGTTCCTTAAGTAGGGGATAGGCGTTTAGCACTTACAGCTTCTGTTGGTGATTGAGATTCTTAGCTAAATCAGAAATAGGTAGGATTTCCTACATTTCTCACTTTAGTGTGTTAAACTTGTTGGGTTCCTGGATTATAAAGCACTTAATAGTCTTCCACTGGTTTAACTTGGTTACCCAAATAGCATCTCTCAAATATAGCTATTTATGTAGTAACTACACCTGTGTCCGAGAGAGCACACGACACCTATCTCCTTTGTTTTCCTAACCTGTGAAATGTTGAAAATGTTTTTTAGTCTCTACTCATATTGATGGATAACAGTTCACAGCTAGAATATAGAAACAGAACACTCTGTTGAAAAATTATTACAAACATCATGTCAGGCACTAAAACACCAATATATTTCAATAATGCTGTAATACAGACTTAGCCCTGAGATTTATTCTAGGTCAAAACTATACAGTGTTTGTAATTTCATGATAAAACTCTGCCTCTGGAAAGTCCATATACTACTCATGACAGAAGTTTTACCTTAAACGGTCCCTGAATGAACCAGAAGGAAAAAAAAAAAAGTTAAACATTTCACCCTTAAAGAAAATGGGGGGGGGGGGTGTTGCATATTTTTTAAAAATCATAATTGTTTAAGAAATATATTTAGACTAAAAATCTCAGAAATTAATGTCCCTTCTTAGGGACAAAATGCAGTGGGAATTGCATAGGAACTGTGTGGCCTTGATTGAAACACTTTGACTTCCTAAGCTTAAATGTTTATTTCTGTGAATTTGATAAGCCAACCAGTTGATCTCTCAATTGCAGCATTATAGTCCCATGTATTGTATACTTCCTGGTTCTCAAGCCGTGATTGGTGGACTGCTGGGATCCTCAAGTCACTGTCAGGGAGTCTCTGAGGTCAAAACTTTCCATGATATGAAGGTGTTCCTTGTCCTTTTCACTGTACTGACATTTGTACTGATGGTACAACAGTCAGTGGGGAGTAATATTTCTGAGGCTTTAGCACACATCAGGGCAGTACCACGCAGCTGGCTAGTCTCCACTACCACACACTCACATTAAGAGATTAAGAGGGGGAGGCAGCTTTACTTAAGAATGTCCTTGATGAAGCAGCCGAAATTGTTAGTTATATTAAATCTCAGCCCTTGAGTATGGTTTTAATAGCTTGCGTGGCAAAATGGGAGTATGCATAAAGCTCTTCTGCTGCCTATCAGAGTACAAAAGGTTGTCTTAGGGGAATCTCATGTGGATTGTTTGATTTGCTAAACCAGCCACATTTTCCATGGAACATCGAGTTGACTTCAAAGAATGGCAGACAAACTACAGTTATTCATGTTTGGGTATTTCATAGCCATTTTCTCAAAAACCAACAAGATTCAATTAGGCTGCCACTTCAAAGAAAACAATTGACAGTACTTATAGCCAATGAAAAAAAAATTCAAGCTTTCAAGCAAAAGTACTGGAAAACTTGTATGTGTTGCTATTAGTGTGACAGCTTCCCAATTGGTAAAGGCTTCTCTGATGAAATAAGTGGTTATTTTTTGACAGTGAGATATGTCAACATTTGGTAGATATACAGAATTCAGTGCAATATTTTCCAAAAGACCAGTGTATAATGTTAAAATTTATGCCTGGTTAAAGGACTCAGGACATTCAGAGTGAAACATAGACCTATTTTTTTTGGAGGAGAGTGCAAAAGTTTGTTGATAAGGTTTGTGATTCCACAATCCAACTACATTTTAAGAACTATTACTTGTCAAGTTTTGGTGTAGTATTAAAAGAAAATGCCCACAATTACCTGAGAATGCTATGTGAGGCCTTATAGATAAGGTAGTTGGAATGGGAAGGAGTAATATATATATATAATTTTTATTTATATATATTTATATATATAATATATATTTTATAGAAATAACATAAATATAAATGTATTTATACTAATTTATATATAATTTTATATATTACAAATGTACATATTACAAATGTACATATACAATGTATATGTATATTACAAATATACATATACAATGTATATGTATATTACAAATATACATATACAATGTATATGTATATTACAAATATACATATTTGTATTTATACAAATGTATATTTATATAATTTATACAAATTTATACATATTTGTAATATATATGTTGTATATTACAAAGATGTATTAATAAAACTATATATACAAATATATATATTTGTAAAAATGTATAATAGCAAATCTCTTCATACAATTTTTTGAGCATACTTATCTTTTTTAAGAACGTTATTTACATTAACATTTAATGAGTTTATTATTTTTAAGTGAATATTTTCTTAAATCTCAGTTTTGATTCCTAATCTGGTAAATAGTGATATATATAATATGCATAAACAAAATTATCTGAGACCGCAAAGTTTAATAATTAACATAAACCATTAAGGCTGGCGTGGGGTAAGCTAGTCAAATCTAGAAGAGAGCTAAAATAGTCATTCTTTAGCCACTAGAGGGAGCTTTTATTTTATATAAATGTATAGTGTATAGGCATTAAACATTTACATGAAAAATAAATGCAAAAATTCTAGAATTGCAGCACTTAATATATACAACACAGAGCGTTGTGAGAAACCCCAGTTTTTGTGCTTTATTTCTACAGTAGCTGCTTCAACAAAGTGGAAGGATTTTTTTTTCTATAGCCAGAAGTTTTTCTATGCTGAGTATGCTTGAGAAAATTATGTTTACATTGAAGTAGACATTTAAGAAAACATCATGAAGTCTTAGTATATGATACCATATGGTTAGAAGTCATTAATTTCATTCCTCTTTCTAACTACTTCCTTATAAATAGCAGGAGTTGATGTGGTGCTTTCTTCTCACTGACCTTTGAGTAATTGCTAGTTGAGTGTAGGTCAGTCAGAAATACTCCTGACATATTGTATTTCTCCCAGAGACATCTGTATCAGTTACAGGGAAATGACGATGCATACGGAAGCAATGACTAAGTTCTGAATGATTTATTTCTTCTCTGGGGTTCACATAGAATCACACTGCAATTGCACAGTCATTCCTGTGGTGTTATGAACTCTCCTTCAATGACATCTATTTTTTACAATAATATTTATTATTTTTCTTTGTCTTCCCGAAGTCTCGGTATGGAGAACCACATTCTAATTCTTAAGAGATGGGTACAGGCATAACGAAAACCTGCTGGATAACTTTTGTAGGTATTTTAGAAATAATTGCGTGCAGTATTGCTTGTATTTAATAAGTAATCTTCAGTGCTCAGTGGTATGGTATAACTAAAGCTAGGTACATCCACATTTGCAGCAGCTGTGGTCTTCCAGATTCCCTGGAATTTTTTTCAGGTAAGGTATAATGTGCCCTGATACGGACAAAGGTGACGAAGTCCCTCGCAAGAAAAATTATTTTCATTTGGTACTTTTTTCTTCTTACAGAATGTCTTCATGTGTTCATTCAAGCCAGTGGTTCTTAATATATTGAGGTTTTTATGAAAAGAAAAAGAACAGAAAGAAAGAAAACTTTTAAAATCAGGTGAATGCTATGATCCCTCTGCCCCCAAAAATATGCAGTCACAAAATGCTAATTTTTTGCATATAATCTTGAAGGTTTTTAGATCTCCCAAAGTCCACAAGAAACCCCAGCTAAGAATTCTTGTTTAAATCAATAGGAAATCAGGGGCACCTGGGTAGCTCAGTCATTAAGCATCTGCCTTCTGCTCAGGTTATGATCCTAGGGTCCTGGGACTGAGCCCCACATTGGGCTCCTTGGTCAGCAGGAAGCCTGCTTCTCCCTCTCCCTCTTCCTATACTCGTGTTCCTTTTCTCGCTGTCTCTCTCTCTGTGTCAAATAAATAAATAAAATCTTTTTAAAAAATCAGTAGAAAATCAGCGAATATAGAATGTGATTGGTTTTATTTGTTTTGAGCGGGGAGGACAAGTATCTGGGACTAATAAGCATTAATCATCTTATTTATGTTGGAATCATTAAAAAGATCTTTGGATAGCCTGAAATACTTTTAGTAAAGTCTTCATAACTTATCTCTATTAAAAATGTTACAAAAGCTAGAGCTGAAAGCTGTTAAGACACCTGGTAACTCCACAATGCAGAAGGTCCACTCTGAGTTTTTTTCACAGATTTAAGAAAGTGACATTTTTAGAAAAGCCAAATTGAGTCAATCTTGGTTTTAACAACTTAAACTTTTCTGAGTGATTTAGAGCACACAGTTTCCAGGAACTAAATTGGTCTCGAGAATTAATCAGGAATAAACTATACAAGTTTAAGTTATATAAAGTATACTTATATAAAGTAAGCTTAGAACATTTTAAATACAGGCAAACCTAAATAGTAACATTAAAGTTCTTAATCCATATTCTCTCTGCAGCATTTTCACTTAGTTGAGAAAGGATTGGCATAATATATTGAAACTGTGAATAATGAAGACATAAATGATAACACTAGGAGATAAAGGATCAAAGATGCCCCCTAAGGATCCTATAAGAATGAAAAAGATGAGAGAGAAGAGTAGAAAATAACTTTTGTTCAGTAATTCCTGGCAGGTGTTGATAGTAAAAACTTACTCAGAAAATGGAATACTCATTTTTTTTTTCAAGAAAACAGACCCCAAATTTCTGCTCCCTGAACTTTTTATAAGGAATTTTCATTGTTCTTCATAGCTTTCTGGATGCCTTCACTTCTTTAACCTTGTATCTCTATATCTGAATTATTGCCATCAGTTTCATTAAGTAGCTGATGATTGATAGTTTAATTTTGTTTATATCATGGATATAGCTACAGTAAGGAAATGCAACAAGATAGGTAAATTCTATCATTAATAAATTTAAGCATGACCTTCCCTTAGTATTTCACATGTGCGGCTATGTTCCAGTGATCATGAAATAATTTTCTATGACTTTCAGCAACTTGAGGTGGTTGTTACCTTGATTCTGCTTTTTGAAGGTCATATTGATTGAAATAAGTGATTTTTCTGTCTCTGTCATGACTAATTGGTCCTAACAAATGTATTTAGGGGTATCTAGGGTCAGCACACAAAACTAAAGCATATCTCCTTTATACCTAAGGTTTGTAGGCTGCCATTTGGCAAGAATAATTTAACAACTTCCTGAGTAACTTCAAATATTTGCAAATCTTGGAGAGAAGAACGGCAGACAGTATGATTTGCAGCTTGGAGAGCAAGTGTAGTGAGTCATCAATGATATTCAAAGCCAACAAAGATCTGATGAATGCGTGCTGTGGTTTTAACATTGGAAATCAACGGTCAATTATCCAAAAGGCTATTTTTTCCTTAAAAAGCCTCTTTTAAGCCCTTGGTTGCCCTTCGATTCTTCTAAACTTGGCAGGCATATTTACGTGGTGATGACGAGCAGATAGTGGTGCATAGCAGGGCTGTGCCATGGTCCTGGGAGACCAATCCTTTTCTCTTAGAGAAACTGGTAAAATAGCCAAGGGCTCTGCCCTATGTCCAGGTTCAGGGGAGGGATGATAAGAGCTAAGGAGAGTATCAGTGTCGCCAAAATTGGGTTCAGGTCAAGGATCCAGCCCCAGGTAGAGAAATATCTTTAGTAAAGGCCAAAGTGAAGGTTTCTTAGGAAACCAAAGATTTACCGTATTTGGGAAAGAATGTGGGGTCAGGAGCCATGGTGCTGAGACAACAGGGAGAAAATTATGGCTTATTTGGGATATAGATGCCTTAAATGCACTCTAGTATCTAGGACACTGAGGCTGAATGCAGACCTTATTTACTGCTGGCAATGGGGCTTCTCAAAGTATGTATGCCTTGTTTGGCATTTACTCAGGTGAGCCGGGGCTACAGATTTTTGACAGTGGCTCTGTGACTGAAAAGACAAGGACCTCTTTTACCTAGGACACTTGAGCTTCCCAAGGGATGTTCATGTGTCCTGTGCCTGATCTTTAGAAATCAGTTAACTTCTCATGGAAAAAACAACAAAGATGTCAAGATGGTTTGTACTTATGCACATCATGCTAAAAATGAACTTACTAACAGATACAACTTTTTTTTTTGCAGAATCAACTCTTGAAGAAACCTGCTCATTATTTTTTAAAAACAACTTTTCCCGAGAAAGCATTGCTGTATCATAAAATCCATCCATTTGAAGTGTCAGTTTAAGTGGTTTTTAGTATATTCAGTGCTCTGCTCCCATTAAAGTCAATCCCATCCTCCTTTCCCTAACCCACCAGCCCTAGGCAACTACTAATCTATTTTCTGTCTATATAGATTTGTTTGTTCTGGACATTTCATACAAATGGAAGCATGTAATATGTGGTCTTTTATGACTAGCTTCTTTCACTCAGCATAATGTTTCAAAGTTCATCCGTGTGGTAGCACATATCCACATTTCATTCGTTTTTACTGCTGAATAATATTCTGTTTTATAAATATACCATTTTATTTATACATTCATCAGTTTTTTGGTATTAGGGTGGTTTCCACTTTCTGACTATTATGACTATCGTCTCTATGAATATTCATGTACTGGTTTGTGTATGGGCATGTGTTTTCATTTCTCTGGGGTACATACTTAGGAATGGAATTGTTATAGTAACTCTGTGTTTAATGTTTTAGGGCATTGCTAAATTGTTTTCCAAAGTACCTGTGCCATTTTATAATCCCACTGGTAACATATGAGGTCACCATTTCTATACATCATTGCTAACAGTTGTCCTCTGTCTTGTTTGTTTTTGGCCATCCTACTGGGGATAAAGTAGTATCTCATGGGTTCGAATTGCATTTTTTAAATTAATAATAATTTTGGGCATCTTTTCATGTGCTTTTTGGCCACTTATAGGTCTTTTGGGAGAGACATCTCTTCAAATCTTTAGACCATTTTAAAATTGGGGTATTTTTTATTATAATTTACTGTATATTTCTATTGTACTTTAAGCTGGTCTTCATATACTCTGATGCAAGTTCCTTTTTCAGATATATGATTTGCTTATTTTTTTCTGTGAGTTATAGTTTTACTCTCTCTCTCTCTTTTTTTTAAAGATTTATTTATTTATTTCTTTGACTGACAGAGGTCACAAGTAGGCAGAGAGGCAGGCAGAGAGAGAGAGACAGGGAAGCAGGCTCCCTGCTGAGCAGAGAGCCCGATGCAGGGCTCGATCCCAGGACTCTGGTATCATGACCTGAGCTGAAGGCAGAGGATTTAACCCACTGAGCCACCGAGGCGCCCCTAGTTTTACCCTCTTGATGATGTTCTTTGAAACACAATATAGTTTTTAATTCTGATTAAGTCCAATGTTTCTATTTTTTTTCTTTTATCACGTGCTTTTGGTAGCATACCTCAGAAACTACTGCCTAAAGCTACTGGTAATTTCTGTGTGTTAAGTCATTTTATATATGAAGTCATTTTCTATATTAACCCTTAGATTTTTAGCCTTGCATTATTTTACATTTTGCCACATTGTTGGCTATCGTTACCAGCAGATAATGACCATTTTTCTGGTGTTGGGTCATGGGAGTGGGAACAATATTCAGGAAGTGCATTTTTTTAGTGATCAGTTATTTCCTCGTGGTCACTGGCACTGAACTTGGAAAAGAACAGGGAAAAGCACAAAACATGTATTTCTTTCTTTGCCCCATTTAGAAATGTTAGTAGGCAGAATATGTTTCTCATCACTCTTGATAGATTTTAATTAATACCGAATAACCTTGAATGACCACAAACTACGTTATTACCAGAAAATTCAGCCATATCCCCCCAGATCATGTTGTTGGATACCATTATCTTGTAGGGAACAAAACTGTGTCCTCTGGGGTCACACTTCAAGGATGAATCCTGAGTCTCTTACTTATTAGCTGTGTGAGTTTGGGCAAGTTATAGCATGGTGTTTGAACTCTCATCCATAAAACGGTCATGACAATAGTTTCTACCTTGTAGAGTTGTGAGGACTAAATGAGATACAGGTTAACCAATTTGAACAGTGTCTGACATGTAATCTTTGCCCATTAGCGTTAAGTGGCAGTGATGATGTTACAGAATTGGTGTATCTGTGAAAAATTGACCAGAACAAATTCCGATACATCCTCTGTACTGCTGTTGAAATATTTCAGACAGAATGAAATATAACCTGAAAATATGAACAGCGCTAGGGGTGCACAGCTAAAACAGAAAGTTGTAATGCTCACTCATCTATTTTCTGTGTTTTTTAAAGAGTGTTTTGTCTTACGAGAATAAATTAAATCTTCTAATAGTAAGGAAATTGCCTCCATCAATCTTTGTTGTTTAATTTGTTTGAATTCTGAGCATTAAAATAACTCATTAATTAATCAGTTTTCTTGTACCCTAATGCTTTATGGCAATCCAAGATTTCTCAACTACTTTCAGTTGTTACAAATATACTAATACTTTATATATGACTGTCACAGGGGAGTTGGGTGTTCCATTATTGCATAAGGGGAAAGCCTTTATTTTATTTTATTTGAGAGAGAGAGAGAAAAAAGAGGGGGAGAAGCAGAGGGAGAGAGTGTCAGGTAGACTCTGCAGTCAGCCCAGAGCCCGATGTGGGGCTCAGTATCACAACCTTGAGATCAAGAACGAAGGCAAAACCAACAGCTGGACACTTAACTGAATGAGCCAGTCAGGTGCCCCAAGAGGAGAGCCTTTTTAAAACAATCCTATTAACTCCTTTTGTAGGGAAGATAATGCAGAGAAAAATTAATGTCAGTGTTCATAAAAGTGTGTTCCAGTTACCATTCCCAAAATAATGTGTCAGATCCCTTTGTATTCATTATCCTTATTACTCATTCTGGCAGTTTCAATTACACTGTCACTATTTTGTGAGATTAACTATTTTCTAGTACAAATACTGGGGTAGATGCTTTGTCTCCCAGTTAGACCGCCAGTCCCTGGAGGAAGGCACTAGCCCGACTTACTCTGTATTCCTAGTTTCTAACATGGTGCTTTGTTTATAGAAAGTATTCTATAGATTCCTACAGAACCACACAATTTTAAGATTTTTTTTTTTTAAAGATTTATTTATTTGACAGATAGAGATTACAAGTAGGCAGAGAGGCAGGCAGAGAGAGAAAGAGGAGGAAGCAGGCTCCCGGCTAAGCAGAGAACCTGATGCGGGGCTCGATCCCAGGACCCTGGGATCATGACCTGAGCCGAAGGCAGAGGCTTAACCCACTGAGCCACCCAGGCACCCCGCAATTTTAAAGCTCCAAGAGAAAGGCGTTTATTCAGAATGGGGTAAATTATATTATAGAGTATTACCATAATGTCTGGAAAAGAACGTGCTAACTATACACTGAGAGAACCAGTAAAAGTCTTGAAAGACACTTTTCCCCAGGAGCCCTACTTCCATTCCTTCCTCTGCAGCTTTAGTCTGGTTTCTTCTCCTCTTAGTTGTGTTGCTAACACACAGGTGCCTAAGGAGACTCTTGGCTTGAGAGCCCTTCCAGGGTGTCTCCACAGTACCTTGAACTTCCTCATTGCAGCACTATTCTCAGTTTTATAAGTGCTTATTTATTTATTTAAGATTTTTTTATTTATTTTTTGACAGAGAGAGAGAGAGATCACAAGTAGGCAGAGAGGCAGGCAGAGAGGAGGGGGAAGCAGGCTCCCTGCTGAGAAGAGAGCCCGATGCGGGGCTCGATCCCAGGACCCTGAGATGATGACCTGAGCCGAAGGCAGTGGCTTAACCCACTGAGCCACCCGGGCGCCCCTATAAGTGCTTATTTAATTGCCGGTTTCACCCTCTAAACCAGAGTCTGTGGAGGAAGGAAACCATTTTTGCCCTCTGCTGGTCATTGTGTTCTTCATGAGTGTCTAGCATGTAGAGGTGCCTGGTACAGAGTAATTCTTCAGGTTCTTGCCGAACGATTGAAGTAATTAGTCAGCGTCTAACTCTGCCACTGACTGGTTGTGTGGGCTTGGGGAAGTCAGGAGCCTCTCCAGGTCCAAGTTCATCGACCTCTAAAGTGATGGGGTTGGGCTTGATCAGAGTTGGAAATCAGGTGGTCTACTTGCTAATTCTGACCCAGAACAGCGGTTTTTTTTTTTTGTTTGTTTGTTTGTTTTGTTTTGTTTTGTTTTTAATTTCTCTCTTCTGTTCATTCGTTTCAGAGAACATGCCCTCCCATTTCGCCACACCCCCAAGGCATTTCAGCTTTTACCCTCCTGCCCCTGTAACCTGACCAGCTCCTGAGACATTCAAAATTGCCACCCCTGACCAGGGGACCATCTGTATGATCTAAAATCTGTATGACTCTAAAATTTTGATTCCATGATGTTTAGAAGAAATATGCAATTTCACCCTTCAGCCTGCATGTACTTGTCACAAGGAGCTTTTATTTACATTGCTTTGTTTTCTGGAGTGTCTTTTATTTTGGCTCTTTCCACCTGGGAACGCTTATGGATTCCAAAGCTTCTAAATCTTTGCTGTTCGCTCTGTTCTTTACTTCAACAGAAGTAATTATATGTATTTGTGTCTTCTCTCTGGATATTTTTATAGCACCACGCAAGGGAATTATCTTTGGGATGATAATGTTACTGCGGGAAAAAAAAATTACCTTCAAGAATAGATATGTGAATTTTAGAAGTTCCCTGTTGTTCATTTGACATGTATCAATTCTCTATTTTTCCTATGGATGACACCCTTATCTCTGTGCTTGTTACAGAGGTATATGAACACATTACAATTCTGAACGTGAACAGTCATATGTACAGACATGTGTACGTATGAACAAATTGCCATAGTAATTATTGTATCTAATTTTAAAAGAATTTCAATAATAATAATTTCATGTAATTAGCTATCCCTTAGGGTTATTTTTTCATCAGAGCAAAAGCAAATATAAAAACTGCAGATAATCCTCAGTGAATCTTTGCAGGATGTCTGGTTCACAGAGGTGTCCTTCTCTACATACTGCTGCTGAGTAGAATGAGGTCTGTTTGACCTGTACCCCTAGCTGCTAAAAATCGAGTAGAACGTAACAGGCTTCTGCTGAGTAAAAACATTAATGTAGCAGAGTAGTTTACAGATGGTAAGATGGACTGCTTTTAGTTTTGCTCTCAAAAAATATATAAGAAATCTATTTTTTTTTTTCCCATACTGAACAGAGCAGCAGACATTACATTGAGAAATATGTGGCCATTTGGCCTACTATTACTGCCTCTTTTAGAACATTCTGCATGGTTAGCTGCTTGGAGCATAGATTCACAATAGAAGCAACTTTCAAATCTAATAGAAACCCGTGGGACATACACGTGGGACTGTTCAAATAATTGAACTCCCTTCCACTTATGACTATCTTATTTGCCACTTGGCACAGGCCTGGAGATTGTACAAGCTGTGAAGGAGCCACTTGGATATGGTCTGGCGGTCCCCAAGCAATCATTCTAGCTTCCGTCACAGTAGACCTAGTTTATAGAGCACTAAGGAACACCGTCCTTAAGAATATTAAGGAAATAATTGCTCATACGTGAGTTCTGAGTAGTTTCCTTCCCTCCTGTATATTTTTCATGCTCATACACTGTTATTCTCAACGTGGTTATCTCAGGTGTTAGGATATTTATGGTCACTGGCTAAAAAGGACCTTATTCTATGACAGTTTGATGTTTAAAGCAGCGGTAGCTAGCCTTGGATTAAGTGTTTCTGCTCAGGAGAAGTTTTACTTACCTGATATGTCAGCAAATGTAGCAGAGTTAAATATTACAATAGTCAATACAGTTATTCTCTGTATTTGGCCAAATTCCCCTTGTCCTACTTCAAGCACCTAATCTGTCATGGGAGAAGGGAACTTAAGTTTTGAGGATTTATTCTGTGCCCGACAGTGCCTGTGACGGATGGCTACTCACTTAGGAACTTACTACCTTATGGATAAAAAGTTTTTGATTCATAAAAATGTCAGATTTGATGAAGGGGCGTTGCAAAAGGTTAATTATGATTCATATCCACTTTCCATCCATCTATTAATATATTTTACCTTATTTCCTTATGTTGTGAAGTATGTGTATGTGTGTGTGTCTGTGTGTGTGAGAAAACAAGAAAGAGGAAGTGAGAGGTGAGCGTGAGTACATACTCTTTCAGGATAATTCTTGTGCTTGGATGTAATTTAGTTCTGTTTTCAGGTACCTTGGGTTTAGAAAGAGTTCCTGGTGCCTTATTAATTAGTATGTAAATGATTATTTGTGAGATAATTATCTGTGTCCGCCATTAGTATGTAAATAATTATCTGTGAGATTAAGTTTCTCCATCCCGTAAGAAAACTATAATCCTTTAACACACAGACATGCTCACCGTCAGGTATTAGTTCAAAATTAAGAAAAAAGGAAAGATAAATAGAAGAATTAGACATTTAATCTTTGCAGGAATTTCCAAAAGGCTTTTTCACGTATTTCAGCCAGCATGATTGGACCATAATCAGTGAGTTAATAGTGCATAATCTTAAAACTATTTCAGAGTCATGAAGAAAGCTCTTTCTTTATCAGAAATGTATGTCTTTAAATAGATTAGATGTGGCGGAAAAGTTTCTATACCTTCAAACTTAGCAAGGTTAATTTTAGGAGTTCAAAGAGACATATCTAAAACTATTTCGTCCAGCTTTTTATCAACAGCTAGAGTGCTTACTGTGCATGCCAGCCAAATGTAGCAAGGCTCTGCTTGAATACTTCAAAGACAAGTTTGTAATATGGTCAAGTGTAAGCATGGTGCTGATTCTAATTTGCAGGGGTTTTTTCTGTATTGAGCTAAGGTCCACTTCCACGTGCCAGCGCTTTCCCCCCTAATGCTATCTCCTGGGCACGGGGAGCATTTGTCCCACTTGCAAACTGCCTTTCCCATGACTGCCTCTCCCTCCGTTCCCTCTCCATGACATACGATTGAGATCCAATGACAGCCTGGTCCTCTTTCTGGATGAAGATTCCCATCCAACTCTTTCCATAGTTTAAAATCTCTCCACAAGTTTGCGTCAAGCTTCGTAGAAGAGATGTTTGCCCTCATTGTTCTTGCTTCTTCACTTTAAATTCACTCCAGAAAGTGCCACAGTCTGGTTTCTTCTTTGCCTGAATTCTGCTGAAAAGTTCCTCTGTGGGGTTATTGATGATCTCCTGAGCACCAAATCCTGAATGTATTTAAGTCTCTCTGCCGTCTCTAGCCCTGTTGATTCCTGGAGGCTCTTCCTGCTTGTGAGGTCCTAAAAGTTCCTCTTCCATTTCCTCCTGCTTCTGACTGCATCACTTCAGGCTCCTTCATGAGTTCACCTTTTAAAGGTTAGGAGTTGTTTTCCAACATGGCATCCGTCATCTCTTCATGTTGTACACATACAGAGCAGTTCTATCTGCTGCACAGGTCATGGTCCATAGCCCGAGGTGTCACAAAACCATGTCACCAAGTTAGGTCTTGCTCCTAACTTTTGTAACTCAATTGCCCCATGAACTGCTTTCACTTAGGACCTCCTCATTCCTTGCCTGTTTTTCCACATCAATCTCCTGATTGTTCTTTATGTCCAATCCATGTCCTCATGATGGCAAGAGGTTCCAGAGCTTTCTGAAACAAAAACCAGTCAGCATCTGGAGTAGAAGATTTCAAGGACTCTTTTTTGTCTGGTGAGTACTTTTCAAACTCCTTAGTTTAGTGTATGAGGCGCTTCATGACTTGTTATTTCTCCAGTGTAACCTAAAGTCACTTTCCACCTTAAAGGGGAATTTCAGTCCCAGAGAATTCACTTCTGCTTCCTAAGCCCTTGAAGCTCTTTCTCACCTCTGGACCATATGCAGCTTCTTCTGCCTGAAACCCCCTTCTTTCAGGCACCTCTTACACAGCTCAGAGATCCCATTCCACTTGCCTCATGGTTTATTCTTCCAAGAACTCATTTAAACACCTCTTTGGTATGTTCCTGGAGTCCCAGTATATTCAGCATTTACCACACTGTGATTACCACCAAACTGTGAACTTAAGAGAGGAGTATGTCTTATGTGTATAACTCCCAACACTTTATAAAATAGGTTTTGCTCCTTAATTTAGGCCTATTCTTTCAGTCACTCAGTGAATTTTTTTTTTTTTTGAAATCTACTAAATTCTGTAATCGATGCTTGGCATATACTGATAAGCAAGATAAAAATGGACTAGCCCTAATGAAACTTAACAAACAACTGAACAGCCTCTTTATCCTTTTTAAAGATTGTTTATTCATCCCCTGTTCCCATATGCCAGGATCATTTAAAATCTTGATCTTGCTATAAACCACATTAGCTAGTCTCTCTGTGTTTTGTGCAGGTTTGTTCTATAGAACAAACTTGGGGTAGTTTGGGGTAGTAGGGACCTACTTCATGCTAACATGCATCTACTTTCATTCTCAAAGTAATTCTAAGAAATATTGTCAGTACTGTTAGCTCTTTGTGCGTGTGAGAAAATAGAAGCTTGCAGAATGTAAATCCCAGACTTGTCAAACCCAGAGTTTCAAACCCAGAGTTTCAAACCCAGACTTTCAAACCCAGAGCCCAAGAGCTTTACACTAAGCTGATCAAGAGGCTCTTTGTGTCTTCATTAAAAGCACTGGTAACAAATGGTGAATAAGAAAGAACTGAACTCTGAGCCCCCAGGGCTGATATTACAGATCTCCTTCCTAGTGACACCATACATTTATCAGACATTCCTGTCAATCTCCCTCTTAGGCAGCTCACCTTCCTTCATTCTGTCCACAAGAACGCTACAAAGGGCTCATGAAATGCCTTGCAGAAATCAGTATCCACCTCATCCAACGGCACTGCCTTTATCTATAAATCCAGTGCCCTCATCAAAGGGGGAAATGGGCCCAACACCAGGTTTCAAAAATATCTGTCCAATGAATGACTGACTTGACTTTCTTTCCTGTTCTTTGCATTATATCCACTAATGGCTTGGATCTACATAAATGCTTAGTGCAATTACCCTGTGGCAGAGCAGGTGGGACTGAGCCCCGCTACTAAAATGTATCAGTCAACCTTGCCTTGAACGGTGTGGTCTGAGAAGAGCCCGTTCACCAGAGGACAGAAAGAACTGCACCTGCAAAGAGGCCGAGTAGGGCTGATTCCCCAGAACAGGGCCCTGTTAGGTTCCTATCTGAAAGGGCAATCAGGAAGAATAGTGGGAAGAATTTTTTTTTTTCCCTTTTTATTTATTTTTTTTTCAGCGTAACAGTATTCATTCTTTTTGCACAACACCCAGTGCTCCATGCAAAACGTGCCCTCCCCATCACCCACCACCTGTTCCCCCAACCTCCCACCCCTGACCCTTCAAAACGGGAAGAATTTTTTAAATAATGGATTATTTACAACCTATTTTGGACAGTTTCCGCCATGGAGGTTAATGGTTTCTCTTTAAAAGAAAAAAAAATGAGTCACACAACTTGTAAAAAATACTATCTCCCTTTTTTTTTTTTAACTTTCTTAGGCGGATGTGACAGTACCAATACAAATGGCACCTAGTAATTGTGAAGTTGTAACTTTAGAAATAAAAAATGCATTCCCAATGAGCCTATGTTTCAAAAGAAAAATTTAGCATCGACTTTGATATACCATCTGGTATTCAAATCACTTTGAAAAAAAATTATTCATAGTAGTGTGAATTCTCCTAGGACAAGGCTGATGAGGAATAGGAGGGTGTGGAACTGAACAACCCTGAAGAAAATAAAATCCCTTTTGGCATTACCTCCATCTGTGTGATCTCTGTCGGGAGTCCAGTTTTAGGCTGATCCTGTTCAGAAGGGGCATAACTTACAGAAGAAATTTCAGAATAGGGCTTCTTCAGGTTTATTTATTTTTTATTATTGTTATTGTTGTTATTATTATTTACCTTGCTCCCTTTAAGCACTCTGAATTCTCCCTTCAAATCTAATTGACTACTGGTTATTCTGAGACTCCAAGAAAGAACAATGAATTGAACCACTGGACTTCTTCAGCCGGCAATACTGAAGGCAATAGCCATTTCATTTGGCACAGGGCACACTTTTGAAAACCCATCCTACAGAGTTCTCTGTGTCTTTTGAAAGATTACATTAGGGGCGCTGGGTAGTTCATTTGGTTAAGTGACTGCCTTCACCTCAGGCCATGATCCCAGGGTCTTAGGATCGAGCCCCACATTGGGCTCTTTGCTCAGCAGGGAGCCTGCTGCTCCCTCTCCCTCTACCTGCTTTTCCTTCTGCCTACCGCTCCCCCGGCTTGTGTGCTCTCTCCCGTGCTCACTCTCTCCTCTCTCTCTCTCTCTCTGATAGATAAATAAATAGAATCTTTTAAAAAAATAAATCAAAAGTTGCATTAACATATTAATTAGATTCTAAAAATATAATTACAGTTGAAGTTAAAAAAAAAACCCTGTGTATAATTTAACCTCTCTATAGTTTGACCATTTTCAAATAGTACATAAGTATGAAACTTATAGAAAAATGCCATCTATCATGGTACTATACTTCATTCACTCCTGAGGACAGAGAATACTTGTATAAGTTGATGTAGTCTTTTAGGCTTCCTTGTGTATCACTGTTATACAGAACGTGCGTATCACTGTTATAAAGAACATTCATCCCTTTTGTTTTCTGTTTGACATACAGTACTTGCTACCATACTGCCCACTGGACATTTTGTGCTTAAGTAACAACTGTTGTGGTCAAGAGAGTTACTTGAATGTAAGATGCTTAACTTTGATTTCAAAGTTCATAGGAAGAAAGTTTGGAAAATTGAAAGTAGGCCTTGTTTACTCTTTCTGATTTCAATTCTGTCCTTCTCTTAGGTAATGATACAAAGTATACAATTTGTACTTGTAGAACATGTTTGCAGATTCTTCCTGAGAATGAGATATATGACAAGTATAAATGTCCTCAGCTGACAAACTGAAACAAGGTTATGAATGGCTCAGGGTTTCATTATCTACAGATTTATAAGGAAACCAGCCTCCTGGAGTCGTTCCTCTACCGCTTACCTAAGAGGGAAACAAGATGCCACGAGCAGGGAAGAATTGTGGTGAATTAACTGCATCAGTGCTTACTCACTTGGGGCCATTTAAAAATAGGAAGAGGAAGGGGTGCCTGGCTGGCTCAGTTCATAGAGCATGTGACACTTGATTTCAGGGCTGTAAATTCAAGACCCATGTTGGGTGCACTTGAAAATAAAACCTTAAAAAAAATTGCTCAAAAATAGTAAGAAGATAATTGTTTGGTATCTTTCAATTTTAGGTCTTCAATTTTTAAAATAAATACCCAGAGTTAGTTGTTCTTATAGACATATAATATTTTCATGTTTCTTGGACTTACTGTCTACTTTGCTAATTTGGAAGCAGTTGCAGCATTTTTTTCCTACTCAAGGAAGATTTTATAAATAGTACTGATGGGTATCCAATATGTGTTATTTTTTAAATGGTGACTGAATTGTCTTTATACATGGAGTATATTTTTAGTGTAAAAATGACAATGCTGTATTATGATACTTTCCATGAAGTAGATTTTAAAATGTGCATATTCCAGGCTGAAACATACAAGATAACATGAAACAGAGAAACTCAGTCAATGGTTAAACATACTAGGCATCTGGAATATGAAGTTCACAAAGTACAGCCTGTGTTCTTAGGGAACTATGGATCTGTGCTATCAGAGCAAGTTAGGATGATTAATTAGTAGCTGACTAGGTCAGGGAAAAGCCCCAGGGTTAGGGCAATGACCTCCATCACTGGACAAAATACTTTTATTTAAATCCTTGGGTACAGGCTACATCTAATATCCCAATTGTTTTGGGGGATGGCAACCAAAAACAAGTGAAAATTCTGGAGAAGCATGGGGCTAGAAATAGTGTAGGTGCCCTCTTCTCCATGAAGTCTTTAGCAGTCTGTCCAGGTAAAGATCATTTATTCACTTGAACCCACAAAGCTCTTGGGTCTTTTGTTATATGTCTATGTATCTATATCTGTATATCCTTGTATCTGTTTGTCTGTCTGTCTCTGCAGGCCCCCTCAGGGCTCGAAGAGCAAGTGTGTCAAGAGACAGGAAGTGAATGATACCAGTTAGTCTTTTTCATTAGAGAAAGACAAGGTTTCAAAGAAAAAAAATTTTTTTTGTTAAGCCCTTAAATGTCCCTGTCTGCCTGCCTACCATGCCAATACACTTGGTGATATTTTTAGAACCACATTAAATTCTAAATATAATATAGTAGGGGTGGTTGATGGGACTTTCAATATATATAAAACAAAATAAAATATAGTATTGCATTGATTTTCTGATTTGCACTGTGGAGAAACACACCCAAGGAATTTTGCCACTCAGTAATTGCCTTTTGGTTACCTCCCTTAAGGAGTCTGTTTTTAGGGGTACCTGGGTGGCTCAATATGTTTAGTGCTAACCCTTGATTTCAGCTCAGGTCATGATCTCAGGGTTGTGAAATCATGCCCCATTGGCTCTGCACCACGGTGGAGCCTGCTTAAGATTCCCTCTCTCCCTCTGAACTCCCCCTTCTCTCTTGGCGAGGGGGATACACACACACACACACACACACACACACACACACACACACACACACATATATATGTATATATATTTATTTCTACAGTACATTGTTAATGGAGGAAAGGATTATTTTATTGAATGCTTTTTACCTGTTGCTTTCACTGGCATTATACATCACCTGCAGATATTTTCTTATAATTTAATGGATTAACTATGTATGTGCACTTGGCATATTATGTGTTTATAGAAATAGGTACAATAATTTCAGAATTTTTTAAAGCTACCCAGGAATAACTCATTTCTTCGTATTTATAGTGCATATGTAAGCATATATGTGTATGTTAAAATAACATCATCACACATGACTAGTTTGAGTAGGATAAAATTTCAAGGACTATTCCCTCCAAAGCTTTAAGGTGGGAGAAGATAAGAAACTGGACGAAGGGGAAATTTTCATCTTACTGCAGTGTATCACACAATTAGGTACTTTATGGGGGATTTTATGTCTCCTACTAAAATAGTCAGCATTGGACATTTTCAGAAATAGGATATTGGACTGATCAGATCATTGGTCAGTTTTGCTATGGTAATTTTTGTTTGCCTAAAGAGGGTGATGTTTGCTTGATTTGAAGACATGTCAGAAAAGAGAGAGCATCCTTTGTTTGGGCTAGCAACAGACATACTACAATATTTCTTACTTGTCAGTATGCTTCTTTTCCAAGTGCCCTGGTAGGTGATACTTAATGATGTGAGAAGAGGTTCATAGTATGTTACATGGACAAAAAACAGATTATAAAACAGTGTATAAATTCCATTTCCTATTTATACACACAGAGAAAAGCTCTATGTAGCAGAATTGTGGCTATGATCACAGTCTTTGGCATAGTTCAGAGGGAGGACCCAGTTTCAAATCCAGCTTCTCCACTTTTCAAACATGGAACCGTTGACCCTGAGCAAATTATTAAACATCTCTGTGCCTTAATTTCCTCATTTGCAAAATGGAGATACTGATTTTATATAATCTGTTCTAAATTATATATTTTATTTATTATATATTTATAATTTTATATGAATTATTTATTTTGTATTTAATTAAATTATATATTATATTTCATAATATATAATATATATTTAAACATTTTTTATTTTATGGATATAAGGCTGATGCAGAGTAAGTGCTCAATGTAGTTAAAATTATATTATTATTAATGTATAATATTAATAGTGCTTATCTCTGGATAATTGGGCTTAAACAGTTTTTATTTCTTC
Source organism: Meles meles (assembly GCF_922984935.1). Classification (NCBI taxonomy): domain Eukaryota; kingdom Metazoa; phylum Chordata; class Mammalia; order Carnivora; family Mustelidae; genus Meles; species Meles meles. Next base: position 19,064,422 of record NC_060070.1, read on the forward strand.
ATTATAATTATATTCTCTAAATTCTCTAAAATGCACACGAATAAAGGCTAAATATGTTGTTTAAATGAGAGTTAAAAAAAGGCTAGTACAATAATTTATATTAGAAATCTTTAAGCATGACTCCAGTCATCTTTAATATCTTCTAAACAGAAACTACTGTTTCAGGCTAGTTGTTATTCCCTTTTTATCTTCTTCTTAGTGCATTAAAATTGGAATGTTACTAAGTTACTAAGATTTTAACAGCTCTGTAAAAATAAAGGTAATAGACAAAATGTAAGTAGTTTTTCTTCTCAATGTGTTATTTATAATAATATTAAGACAGACTTTTTATCATTTGTTATAACTTTTTAAGTTTCTTTCCAAAGTTATATTTTTCATTGAAAGTGAATCACAAGAAAATATGAAAAGCAAAGTTGTATGCTTGAGGAAAAAGAGTTTAGTAAGTCACTGTTTGAAATTCCAGGTTAGTCTATAAAAAGGAAGGATGGAAATTAACAATTTATCTTAGACATTTAATTGGGAAGAGGAACAAGCTTCTTCCCAGCAGAACTTAACATGCCCTATTTGCTCTCTTTTTATTTTATTATACAAATTAATCAATATAGTATGATATACTTGGCTAATAACCATTCAGATATTTACTAGCCAATCTCTCTTACAATGTAAAACTGGCATATGTATGAAAATGATGGGCAAATAGAATATTCTAGCATTTTAGAGAATGAGTCATGTAATAGCATGTATAGTTTAACTTGAGCTGCAGACCAATTTGAATTTTTGTCTTACGGGTATTTTTTCTCTCTTTTACCTCTTAATTTAATTTGATAAAATTTAGTAATTTTTCCCTCAAGTCTGCTGCTTGAGTGTGTCTATGAATGTGCGTGTATGTGCACATCACAGAAAAACACCTTGAAGATTTACTTTTTACTTCTACAAAAGAAGTTTATTCAGGCTGTAAACTCTTAGTATGGAATTTTGCTTTCCACCATTGATTATGGAAAATGTTACAGAGTTTTTTAACACTAACATTAAAGGAATTTCAGCTCTTTTTTTTCTTTTGCTCCAGTAGTAATAGCCCCAGATTTTAGGAGCTGAAAAATTCAGTGCCCCTTGGGTAATTGTTGAGGAGGTAACACAGTAGAAAGCTGATCACAGAATTTTCTGCTTCTAAGTTGTGACTGAGACTAGATGTCTTGGCTCAGGCTAGCTTTTCGACGCTTAGCACAGTTCTTTGGTAATGAATGATTTCACAACTGGTTTCTCATCATAAAAGAGGACACACTTAAAGAAGAGAAAACATTAAAAATATATGACTTGCAACAACTCTGCAATTAGCACGCAAAATACTGCCTTTGTAAAGTAATGGTTCAACATAGTGTAAAGGCTCCTGGAGTGTAACATCTTGAATGGATTTGTCAATGAAGAATTCATTGTTAATGTGACAGATGGAGTTGATATAGATTTGGTGTTAAACTTTAAAATTCTTTAATAAGTTGTAAGTTTCTCTTACATGGTGGGCCCAGCATTTTCTAGATAATGTTGTATGAGCACAGAATCCTTTTGTTATCACCTTTAAGGGTGGGTTTACACTTTTTGTTTTGTTTTTCTTGGCATTGAGTGTTTAAGACCAGGTTCCTGGTCAGTACCAAGGCAGACAATAATTAACTTCCAGGATTAGACGTGCAGAGAGAGAGATCATCCCCAAAGGCAGAATTGGTTGGGTCCTCATCAGCTTTTCCAATCCCAGAGACACATGCAGTATTATTTTAAGTAAGTTCTTGCTGTCTGTGTTTTCTGCCTAAATATTCCACCTGCTGCTGAAAACAACTGGGGCATCTTTTTGAAGAAATGATCCTTTTTTTTTTTTTTTTAAATCCTGAAACAGTTTCAGAGTGCATTTCTCAGGACAGGCAACAACCTGCACAAACTCTCTGGCTCATTCACTAGAGGACTTGTGAAGCTCTTTAGGAATTTTCAGGGAGTGTATTTTTCTTTACTACCTTCTTTTCCTTTTCCCCTAAAAACAGACTCAGTGTGTACAAAAGGGAGAGAATCCCATGGTTCTGTATCATAAACCCAGTAACTTTTTTTTTTTTAAAGATTTTATTTATTTATTTGACAGACAGAGATCACAAGCAGGCAGAGAGGCAGGCAGAGAGGGGAGGAAGCAGGCTCCCCGCTGAGCAGAGAGCCCGATGTGGGGCTCTATCCCAGGACTTTAGGATCATGACCTGAGCCGAAGGCAGAGGCTTTCACCTACTGAGCCACCCAGGCGCCCCTCAGTAACTTCTTTTTGTGAGCATACAGATGTAGGAAAAAGGCTTCTACAACATATTCAGCTGAATGAGTTGGAGTATAAACCAAAGCTGGTGTTTCTCACATTACATGAAAAACATAATAGCAAAGACATCTTAATTTATATATTACTTAAGAGTTAAAAAAAAAAAAACTTTCCTGAATATAATCCTATTTAATTTTTGTAGTTTCTCAAATAGTGTTTATATTGTGATTCCTATTTCATAGATGAGAAAATTAAACCTCCAAGAGGACTTGCAGGTGGTGAATGATGAACCAAGCCTGGAAATCACCCTTAAAACAAGGATACCATATAGGGCGCCTGGGTGGCTCAGTGGGTTAAGCCACTGCCTTCGGCTCAGGTCATGATCTCAGGGTCCTGGGATCGAGTCCCGCATCGGGCTCTCTGCTCGTCAGGGAGCCTGCTTCCTCCTCTCTCGCTGCCTGCCTCTCTGCCTGCTTGTGATCTCTCTCTGTCAAATAAATAAATAAAAATCTAAAAAAAAAAAAAAAACCAAGGATACCGTATATCTAATCTTTTTTTTTTCACTTTTTTTAAATTTCTTTTCAGCTTAACAGTATTCATTGTTTTTGCACCACACCCAGTGCTCCATGCAATATGTGCCCTCGCTCCCTATATCTAATCTTGATGCTGACTTTGTTTACAAAGAAGTCACAGTGACAACTCAAATCCGGACTAAACTTTAGAAGAGAGGAAAATTAGGGTTGGTATTTTAATAAGCAAAACCTTTTGCATTAATCAAAGACCGAATCTAGAATTTCATGTCAAAACAGCATTTGTATATATTAACTCGTAGCTTCAGCAGGAAAGATCGAGAATTCTCCTATTGCTTCTATTTTAGGAGTAAAACCACATTAACAGCTTAATTTGAGAAGTATATTTAAAAGCCCTGGAATTCTGACTAACATATTACATAAAACGTATCCCTGTTCCTAAAGGGGGTTAAGGAATGAAGCTTTATCCTCGTGAAACTTTTCGTGGAGAGATTCTTTTTCTTGTGACTTCACACGAGTGGTCTGTAAGAGATTAGCGGTAGCAAGTTCCATGAGTCACTCAGTGCTAAGGGTTCCCTGGTTCTTGCCTTCCATGATGGGAGCAAAGGGAATGAGAAAGGAGAGGAAAAGGAGGGAGGAGAGGAGAGAGAGAGGAAAAGAAAGCAAGCAAATCTGTAAGGAGAGAACGGTTCCAGGTGCGCCTCAGTGGGCCAAACCGAGCGTTCAGTACAGTGTATTAACATGGGCTTGAATAATTCAAATTTTGAGACCACAGGAAGAGGCTTTCCAGTGGGAGGGAAAGGCACCATAATTAAAGCTTCCCTGGCACATGGAAGCAGCTGTATCTTCCGGCCGACCGAGAAAATTGGACATGGCCTAATAGCCTAAGAGAACAGGGAGGCTGTGATGCAGCATTGTTTGCGAAGTGTTAGGTTTATTTTGGTGTTCTCCAGTTATAAAGTCAATTCTCTGGATACCAGCGTCTTTTACATATTAATGGCCTAACCCTTGGCATCTGGCAAGAATGCAGGATTCAACTCTTGAGACTGCTTGAAAAAGGAAGAGTGAGTTCAAAGACGCCAGTGGCCACGTATTAACATTTTTGAAAGCTGAGCTTTCAAAATAAACAAGAAGGCGGGATTTTTAAAGTATCAATATGCAATTCATTTTAGAAAGAGTATTTCTTCTCTTAATGTCTTCACATAAGGTACTCAGAGGTTTCAAAATGTTTATACACGCACGTACATACACAAGCATATAGTTGCTGAATATGCTGTTTTAAAAATAAAGATTATTTCTGTTATATACATTCCTTCCCATAACAAATCTAAACTTCCACCTCAACTCACTCGTTTAAAGCATTCAAGAATTTGAATGTTGATTTTAATTTATCCAAATGCCATGCTTCATCAGCACCTTGTTTGGGTTTTTTGTTGTTTTTTGTTTTGTTTTGTTTTGTTTTGTGTGTAGAAAGGGCCTATTTTTCCCCTCTAGTGCACTTCCTATTTGTAATTTCCTGTCCTCTGCCAGTGTCTTCAGCAAAGGAGGCTAATTGTCATGCTTGTTTTCTGGGGGTTGAATGCTGCACAGGGCCTATCTGAAATAAACAATTCAGTGAATTCCTGGAGGCCTTGCCAGACTGAGAAAAGCTAACATATTGTGGCATTCCCTTGGGGACTTCACACCATGTCTAGGCTAAAGAAGGTGGAAAAAAGAGGGGAGCGGAGATATCTTCTGTTTCCTCTTTCCCTTGCTGACAGCAGAGTTAAAAGCTTACCTCTTCCTTCACATTTGATTTCCCACTCCCCCACTCTCCTGACCGCCAGTGCACCTGAGAGCTCTTCTCCGGGTGGCTACAGGGGATTGGAAAACAGAAATGAAAGCAAGGAAGCTGAAGTCCACTGCTCCAGGGAGAAAAGAAGTTTATTTTTATCAAGCAATGTAAAAGCTGGCCAGAAAGCTTCTGTGTGTAGCCTTTCAGAGAAGGTTTTCATTACTTTCAGGACAACTTAAAACTTTCGTGATAAAACTGCATTATACGGGACTATCATTCCGAGAATTGGATCCAACACCATAGGACTCTATTAGCATACTTTGTAAAGTATAACTTCTATTTTAATTGAGGGGCCGTGTTATCCCTGTTAGTAGCTGTCTCAGTTTGACTGCTGACTGAAGATGGGGTAGTATAAAAGTAAGTGAAACACCCAGCTTCATTGGAAGTAGGGCCATGGCAGTGATGATGTGATTTGTTCCTTGGAGAAATGGTCCGCCCTATCTTAGCATACATTTCTTAGTCTGAATTTCCAAATTAGATGATACCTGACCTCTCATTTTCATGCTGAAAGTCTGTTCCTAAGAAGAACTTTGCCAAACCAATCAGACGACTGCCTTCCTGTGAGCATCACAAAGGGCCTCGGCATGTAACCACAGACCCATTGACCTGAAACTCCCACATTTACAGATTGCATTGTTAGTCTGATGAAGATGAGATGTTTTCTGACTTAATACTTACCAGTTTTTATGATTCCTAAAGGCTCTGTTTACAGCCGAAGGTGTCCTATTTTCCTTTTAGTGCTGAATTGTGAATAAGCAGATCAGATTGGCTTCAAAGACATACAAATGGAAATCAGATCTCTGAAGGCTCATCCTAAAGGCACGAGATGGAGTGTAATATTTACTGCCTTCAAAAATATCATACTTTGTACTTTTTGCAAATAATGGTAATGGAATAAACTTTAAATACGCCGTTTACAATGTGGAAGACAGAAGATGCAGGCAGAAATAATTTAATAATTTAACATTCAGAAAACTCCATGACAATGCAACTAGAAATGAGTCTGATTTGAGTCCAGTTTTACTAAATGGATTTGGATAACGTCCCCTGGCCCTGACTCCCTTCCCAGTAATGCACCCTGGGACCCCCTCCCTCTTCCTGGTGTAGGGGCAGCTAGCTCCCAAAAGTCAACTGTGACCGAAGTCTCCTTGGATCTGTTGAAAGGCTCCATATGCTGAGCCAGAGTCTCCTTTGAGACTCAGCTCACCATACCTCTGTTAAATCTTCCCAACTCCCTTGGTTACCTAATGTTGACCTGTATCATTACCTATATCCTGTGTATAGCATCCTGTTGCCCTCAGGAACAAGGGAAGAATCCTTAGTCTGAAGGTTAAAAGGCCCTTCCTGGGCTGGCCTCTGCTTGAGTTGCCTCAACTTTCTACCCTCCCTGCTCCATTCACCTCAAACAACTTTCCCCTTGCCCTGTCTTCATGTTCTCTTTCCTTCTGTGTGGAATACATTCTCCAACATCTAGCTCTTCCTCTGTCTCTCATGCACACACACATTTTTTTCCCTAGAGAACTCCCACTCTCCTCAGGGCTCTCATAGATATCATTTGCCTGAGAAGCCCTCCTGGACCAGTCGGGCTGCCCTTCTATACACTTTTCTAGTTTCAGGGCCGTGAGATTCTACTTTGGTCCTGCTTATCATTCTGAATTATCATTGCCTAAGTTATCATTACAAATTATCATCCCACTGTGTGGGAACTCTACCCTAGCTACTCCCTAATCTACCTGAGACTAAGGACCAGGATTTATTCACCACGGTGTACCTAACCACTTTCCCCAGTGTCTGGTACATAGTAATTTCTCATTAAATACTTGTTGAATGAATGAGAAAGCTGGAGTCAGCTTGTTGCAACTGTCTCCCAACGGAAAGGTGGCCCCCCTGCTCCCACCAGACCACTGCCCCACTTCAGGAGACATTTCCTATTCCTGAATCCTGCTCTGTCCCATCTCTTCAAGGTAAATTCTGCCACACAAGGCTATGCCTTGCCCATCACGAAGAGGTTCTCAGAAAGCAATGAAATGAGAACAGTAATCAAAATGTGGAAGCTGCCCAAAATGGAGACCACCCCCTTTTGGTGTTTTTATCATTTAAATCTATCTGCAATTGCAACAAAAATCTGGGACAGCTGAGTTACACTCCATCACTGACAGTCTACATTTAGAACCTTGTATAACACACAAGCACAGAGTCCACCTATTTTTTCCCTAAATAGAAAGAACAGGTTACAAAGTTGAAATTATGCGTCTGTTGCACTACCTCATATCACAATTTGCTGCTCCTTCTTTTCCCATGTTCCATGTTAAAAACAAGCACGACTTTCAGGCCATTTCCTGAACCTGTACTTCCCCATTTTAAAATCACTGCATATATACGCCTGCTTTTAGTTCAACACTGATACACGCCCAGCACACGCATCTCAGTATTGACATTGATGCTGATTTTTCTTGCTAAGAAATATGGATTTGGAATAATCCTGAAGTTTTAGCTCCAGATTTTCTTTGTCTAATTATGAAACTAAAGAAATAGATGATTTCTTGTCATTAGAATCTGTCTGGTGTTGATTACCCATCCTGTGGTGCACTGCCTGTTTCTCTAAATGGAATTGATGCAGTAAAGCAGAAACAGAATGAAAAGAAGTTATTCTTGTTGTAGGGCTCGAGTCTTTATTAAGCTTTGGAGGTTTTCCTGAGTGCTGAATTCTTGATAAACTGATCTTGTTAGCTGCATTCTGTCATTTGATGTGGAGAACACATTTCCATCTGGTTTTCAAGAAGGACCCTTTGAGATCTGCATGTGTGTATGAAGTTTTATGCGAAGAGAAAAGTATGTTTTTCTAGCTTTTGTCCTTTAAATGTAGATTCACTCAGAGGTTCTTATCCCTGCCTGTCTATTTCATCTCTACCTCAACTGTGTGTTTTTTCCTGCCCTCTCTGCCAACAGCCTTTACCATTCCAGTGAAAAATGGTACTCAGGAATCTGAATACAGCTGATGAACAATTAAAATGTTGGCCATTTGTTGTAAGAGTTTATGGTCTCATACTTTATGGGATTTTTTTTAAAGAATGCTGAAATATTGGTATTTTTAAAACGAATATAAAAAGGCCTCACATTCCTCCCAAGTAGTTAAATTCACCTCAATTTTTATTTTGAGTTTGTTTTATTTTACTATATATCAGGGAGAGATTTTTTTCCGTTCACTTTGGCTCAAACCTTGTAAGGCTGTTGAGTTCGTAAGCAAAATTATGCAGAAAACGCAACCCTTAGGCAGAGAAATTAGTAATAATGACAAGAAAAAGAATAATGCTTTAAATTGCCCATATTCAAATTCAAGAAGTAGAACTGAACAGCAAGGATTGCTATTGATTTTGATGTATTTTTTTATTACAGCACGGTGTGCATTTACGGAGCTATATAAATCTCCTAAGAATAATTGAGGAGCACATGTAAACCTGCCCCCTTTCCCCTCTGGGTCTCCTCCCTCCTGACTTAACCCCAGAGTCGGGAAGCAGCTGTCAGTCATGGGTGGCTGTGTTTGATCATCATTTGTTTCTCCTGCTAACCTGCCTGCCTGGGAGCCTATCCCCTGTGGCCTTAACCAAAATTAAGAAATGAGAGCCTCGATGCTGTCTCATCACTGATAATTAGGGTGACCTTTTCATGTTTGGGGGATTTAAAAATATATTTTAAAACATGAGAGTGGGAAAAAAAAAAAAAAGGTTTGTTCTTCTGTAATTAAAACTGTTACCTGGGCATGGCAGCCCTTAATGAAAGCTTCTTTGCCCCGGCAGGGATATAGAAATAAACTCCTGGAACTAACCCTTTTAAAACATCCTTGAATAATGTCCGCATTTGGCTTTTCCTGAAGTCAGTGAAATTTCCACATACGTACTCAAGCATGGAGCAGTTTAGAATGAATTCCCTTATCAAGAACTGTTCCCTCGTTCCTTTGCCTATGAGACATTTTGTGCAGCTAACATCCTAACCCAGGAATGTATCCGTTTATTCAGCAGATAGAAATGATAAAATTGCAACACCAGAAAGGAAAGGGAAATAAAAAAAACCTCTGAGATTTGCATTTATACAAATAGGGTTTTATTATTGTTCTAATTACTGTTACTCTTTCTATAACTGCTGGTGTAAGCAGCTGGGTATTTCCTATTGGAAAGAAGCAAAAGAAACATAATTCATTTCTCCCTTTTTCCTAGATCTGTTTATTACTTATCTACTATTGACAGTCAATACTCTTATTGATAATGTAACCCAAGAGAGCCATCTGGGTTACAGAATTTTTTAAAAGAGTTAAATCAAGAATTAAAAATTGATTATATATCATCCTTATTAGGGATGGAAGGACTTCTGCAAATATTTGCAACTTCCAGTTGAAAACTGTGAATCTTGTGGATTTCTTTGTATCTTTCTACTCGGTATTAAAACAAAATAGAACACCAAAAACATTCTGACTATCTACTTTCCCTTGACATAAAGGAAAATCAAATTGGGGGGAAAAAAAGCCCAAATAGATCTCTCTGATGTTCATTCTTTGCCACATGGACCCCTCCCTTTAGAGGGTAGCTCCTTTAACTGGAGATTTGTCCTAATGCAGCCAAAGGATCATAATGTCTTCCAACAATGTCTAAACTAACCCATACTGAACATCAATCCATTCCATTACTTCCTTATCTAAATAGAGGGATAGACAAAGAACAAGTGCTTCCTCCAAAGTGAGCTAAGTGCATCACATCAGAAGGAGGGAACAAATGCGTGTGCTTAGAAAATAGGCCTTTTTGTGCCCGTTAGACCCCAATCTTAGCTGTGGAAATTGCCCTATATTTTATGAAATTTGGGCTAAGTAGAAGAAACTTGAAAAAGTAGCGCTGGGGCACCTGGGTGGCTCAATGGGTTAAGCCTCTGCCTTCGGCTCAGGTCATGATCTCAGGGTCTTGGGATTGAGCCCTGCTGTGGGCTCTCTTGCTTCCTCCTCTCTCTCTGCCTACCTCTCTGCCTACTTGTGATCTCTCTCTCTGTCAAATAAATAAAATCTTAAAAAAAAAAAAAATAGTAGTGCTGAGGTCATTTGAGGTGTTTCACCTTGGGAGATTTTTTTCTTCCCTCTTTACCCTCACAGCTTTTGAAGATTTAGCTGGGGCAGATCATGGGCTCATTTACCCAAATGGAATTTGTACTAATACAGAAAGAGTGCTTTTTGCCCTTTAATGGCCTGCCAGAAGGGCACCCTTGTCTTGCATAAATGCATAAGTTACCCATCGGTTAAGATGGTACCGAACCCTTATTCTGTCACCGTGCCAATATTTAAACATGAATTCATTCAACTAACAGATACATATGGAACATTCTACATGTGGGGCATTAATTGTTAACATGACTTGCATCACAGCATACCATAGGATGGCCAAGGAAATGAGGACCCGGTAGGTCTACAGTTCTGATCCCAGCTCTGTCACTTTTGAGATGTGTAGTCTTCAGAAAATTGCTTAATTTCTCTATCTTTTGGTTTTGTAAGAGTACTGCAGTAACCGTGATAGGATGGAGGGTCTCCAGTCCCCCAGTCTGCCCTCTCTGCTACCTTTTCTTTCTTTTTGGTGATCTACCTTCCTAACCCTGTGAATTTTTGACTAGTCAGTAAATAATTCTCAGAAATAGTTTTCAGATGGTTATGGCATTATAACAATGGCCCAAAGCAAGGGCCATGGAAACAGGAAAGATGCCCAACCTGAGCTTCCACTAACGTTGAAAACTGATATCTAACCCAAAACCACAGATTCTTCTCTAGCCCAGAAGTCAGCAAACTATGGTCTTTGGGTCAGAGACCTGGAACCAGGTTTTATAAAACCATTTATCTTTTAAATAGTTGAAAAAAAATCAAAAGAAAAAGAACATATTGTGACACATGAAAACTATATGAAATTCAAATTTCAGTGTCTATAATAAGTAAAGACTTATTGGAACACAGCCAAACTTGTTTGTTCACGTAGGGGCTGTGGCTGCTTCCGTGCTCCAATGGCAGAGATGACTAGTTGCTGCAGAGTCCAGACAGTGACAAAACCTGAAGTATTTACTGTCTGGCCTTTTACAGAAAAAGTTTGCTGACACCTACCCTACTCTGTCAAAACCCTGACCTTGCTTCAGTTGGGAGCCACCTGGTTGTCATGGGCTCCCCATGTCCATGTGATGACAAAAGCATTCTCCCCCACGTGACTCAGTGAAATCATTCTCCTCAGTTTCTGTAACGTATTGTAAGCATCAGGTATCTGCAAGAGGGTGTTAAAGTTTAGTAGCATTATATAAGGCACTTGAGAGAACACTAGGCACAAAGAGACAATGTAAACTACGACTGTTGTTATTCTGATTTATTTATATAATTATATAAATATTGATTTGAAACACATTATGTGTAGTTCTGTACCCTTGTAGTCAGGGGACCAGTAGGTACAAAGATAACTCTGACACTTTCAAGGAGCTTCTACTTAAAAACATGGCTAATGAATAACAACAGATGGAAAGTAGAAGAGAGTATATAAAAGAGAGTATATAAAAAAATAGAGAATTGCAGATAAACTCATGAGACCTAGAAGGTAAGAGGAGAGGAAAGGTGAGATCAGGGAACTATTAGAAGGATCTATTTGAGCCGATCTTGTCCTTCATGGTGCTGCAACCACTCCCAAGGGCATAGTCTAAACCTTCTCATTACCAGTTGCTGCGTCCCTTTCATAATCCCATTTTCAAGTATTGCACCCCCAACTACTACCTGTCTTTCCATCTTGCCCCCTTTATTGTTCCATCTCCAGCAACTCACAGGAACCTACAATCTATTGATCCGCTATCTTCCCACTACCCCTCACCCTTAGCACAGCTTTAGTTCCCTCCTACCAGCTTAACTGTGTAGTCCTTCATTAAAATGACTCCCTTGCTTATACCCTCAAATCCATCAGTAACTAAATCCAGTGACATCTATGGGGGACTGCTCCCTCGCAGCCGAGCATTTCTGAAGAAAAACACACAGCCGTGCTGACTGGTCTCACTTTTAATTCATGATCCTTAACCTCAAGGGGTCATTAATGGTGCCCAGCAGCTGTGCTGTATTTTCTAGTCCATCCACCACCCTCCCTTCTGAAACCTCCACACATCCTCCATACTGTCTCTCAGCTGCTCTCCTTGCTTCTTATTTCATTAAAAATGGTAACAATCAGAAGAGAATTTCCAAAGAGTTCCACCAACAGAACCACCTGCTGCCAGCCTCTCTGCCCACATTCTCTGTTCCCCCATTACTCTGAGTGAACCCCCATGATCCTATCTGAGCCCACTGTTTGATCCCTTGATCCGATCCCTTGTACTTATTCATAAGCGCTGCTCTACCAATTCTCCCATCCTTATCCTGCACCATCAAAATGGCCTCTACTAGATCATTCCTACATGTGTAAACATATTGTTATTTCTCCCATATTTAATTTGTTTTTTCTTCACCCTACCTTCCATCTGGCTACAATCTAGATTTTCTGCTCTCCTTTAGGGCAGAACTTCTCCAAACAGTTGTCAGTACTCTATCTCCAGTTCTTCTCTCCTCTCTTGGAACCTCTCCAGTCAAGCTTTTGCCACATTGCTCCCCTGAAGCTGCTCTTTCAAGATCACCAGTAACTCCGTGTTGCACACACAGTGGTCAGTTCTCATTCTTCATCCAACTTGACCTTTCAGCATTTGACGCAGTTAATCCATTTTTCTTGGGAATGTTTTTTGTTTGTACTTGGCTTTCAGGAGACCATATTTTCTTAGGTTTCCGTCTCCCTCACTGGCTACTCTTTCTCAGTCTTGCTCATTCTCCATCATGTCCCCAGCCACTTAATCTGAAGTGCTCAGACATCAGACTCCAACTGTTTTCTCCTTTGATGTTTTTTTGCAGTCTTATGGCTTTAAATACCATCAATTTAGGATGATAATTCCCACCCAGACCTAGACTCAGGTAAAACAGATTGTACCACTTAGATTCTAATAACTAGGTCAAATTTAAAGATCCAAAAGGAATCCTGATTTTTCTATTAGTTCTCTATCAGCATTTTTTCCCATTTCAGTAGATGGTGATGTCATTCTTCTACTTACCCGACAGAAATGTCTTTCTCTCATCCTCCATATCTAAGCCATTAGGGTCACCTGTTGACACCATCTTCAAAATATATCTAACCACTTCACTCCTTCTCTGCCGTTATTACCTTTGTTCTTAATGCAGTGTTCTCTCACCTGCATTATTTCAATATCCTTCCTTTGCCCTTATTCCACTGTAGTTAATTCTCAGTGCAGCAGTCCTTTAAACCTTAAGTTTGACCATGTCACTACTCTTCTCAGAATCCTCTGATCGCTGGCCATTTTGCTTAGAGTAAACCTCAGATCCTTGCTGTAACTTGCAAGGCTGCTCTCACCCCTCTCCAACTCCTAGTAAGTCTCTGTACTTTCTCCAACTCTTAGTTCATGCCACCTTACAAGTCCTAAAATTCACATTGTGAGGCTTTTGCACTTGCTGTTTCCTGTACCTGGAATGTTCTTCCCACAGGCATCTAAATGCCCTTCTCCTTCTCTTTATTTGGCTTGTTGATCATATGTCATTCTGGTAATTGCACTATCCTATGGATTCTCCCAAGGGAGTCCCAGAGGTCCCTGTGGAAGTCCTACATGGATCCGTGGCTGAAAGCCGGGCTCTGGGTGAAACCCCCTGAGGCTTAGCAGTGAGTGATTACTATGGGGTAGAGAATGGAACAGCACTGCGGAGACTTTGATTTTCCATTCTAGCCATGTTAATACCTTCTTCACATCCTGTTAACATCCTCAACATCTGAAGCAAGACAAGAAAGGCCATACTTTTATATTTAGGATCATACCCTGCTCTTCAAAGCTTAAAAGCAGACGTGATGAGATTCAAAAGGAAGATGCTTCAAAGTTAAGTCTTGTCCAGATACAGGGCATAGAAAAACACCTTGAGCTTTCTACAGATCAGCTGTACACAGTGCCAAGGTGATCAGCCAATAATTTAACTGCATGCTAGAACAAGATCAACACTCCTCGGAGAGAGAAAACAGCCTCTAGAACTTCTCTCTTTTATCATGTCCCATATTTAGTAAACCAAAATTACTATGTGTGTTAGGGAACAGGCAAATGTGGCCTGTGGTAAAAAAGGAGAAGAAAAAAACTAAACAAAACAAAAACAAGAATGATTGAATAGAAACCTAACTCCTGATGACCCAGATATAGAGTTTATCAGACAAAGACTTTTAAGAACCTATGGTAGGGCACCTGGGTGGTTCAGCTGGTTAAGCACCCTGCTCTTGATTTCAGCTCAGGTCGTGATCTCTGTCTTCTGGGATCAAGTGCCCTGCATCATTCTCAATGCTCAGAGGGGAGTCCTCTTGAGGATTCTATCGTCCCTCTCCTTCTGCCCCTACCCTTGCGTGTGCTCTCTCTCTCTCTCTCTTTCTGTCCCCCAAATAAATATTAAAAAAAAGAAGCTATGATAAATATGTTCAAAAAATTAAAATATATTCAAGAAATATGGCATTAGTATGCATTCAAAATATGATTGGTCCAGTGGCTCACCAGAATTATCTGTGATCTAACACTCTGATATTTTCCTGCTTTTTTTTAATATGTTGGGAACCATTGATAGGCCACCAGGAAAGGTGGGAGATTGGGGAAAGGGAGGGCTTAACAGAACAAGGTCTTCTTATGAACAGGTGGGAATCAGTTGAGAGTGGAAAGTGTAGGATTCATCTTAGAAGGTGAGTAGTGAATTCTTCCTCTGAAGTGAGAGAAAAAGAGGAAAGTGACAAAAGATGTCTCTGAAGATAAATGTTCAGTTTAAGGTAGAAGACTACTTGGGACCTTGTACTGAATATGTACATTGCCTCCTGTTCTAGAGGAGGATATTATCTGCAGACAGTGAAGGGGCAAAATTTAGTGAAACTGAAAAAGAAAATTAGAATACAACTCAAGGAAAAGAGACAATGAGTCAGCAATATGTTAATTAGATTTTTGCTTTAATTTAAAGTTATAATTGGTTTTTTAAATATAAAATGTATGCATGTTAAAGTTAAGCCTCTCAAAGACCTGGATTAATTATATTTATAATTTAGATTATCTGTTCATCCAGGGAAATTATATTAAGAGCTATTTTACTTCTGTAGCTCTTTACCAGTTTAACTACTAATTTATTCTTTGTATACATCATCTCCCATATTTTATTTTAAGAGCTCTAAAAATTCTAGCAGAAGGGCACCAGGAAATGGCAGGCACTGGTGAGGAAATTTCCACTGTGAATTGTATTGAATGATAACCTCTGAGATTCCTTTCTGATTCTAATATTCTTCAATGAATTGTTTTAATAAGGCTACTTGGAACTCTTTTTCCTTAAATGCAGTATCTCAACTAAAATATATTCAATTTTTCTAATCCCAACTTTCTTTGTGATCATTGTTAATTCTTAACAACCCATTCTTGTTCATCTTGTTTAGATGTCATTTATATGGTTAACTCTTTCTCCCATCTAATGAGCATAAGCTTTTTAACTTCATGTTTAAGGATAAAAATGTTATGATAGAATCAAAGTTAAAATCTGAGAGCAGGGGCAAGCCTTAAAAATCAAACAGACTTCAACATTTTTCAGGAAGAAAAACTAAGATACAGACAGGCTAAGTGATTTGCCCAGGCTCCCACTGTATAGAACTTCCTTGGTCCCCATCTCTGTTGTGCATGAGGTCTCTTGCCTGTTTGTTAATTTAAGTGAATTTTTCTGCATCTGTTTAATTTCAAATATCTGATTTATTTCAGTACTGCAGGGATCGTGTTAGATGACCAAGAGCATGCATCAAATCGAACCAAGTGAAATTTTATAATTCAGCCTAGAAATTTAATTTATTTTAGCAGTTTCTTCTGAACACAAAGTCTAAAGATTGTTAAATAGACTTTAAAAACGTTTCTTAGATTTTTACTGAGAAAGTAATCAATAGAATCATAATGCTTTTAAATATTGGTGTAGATAAAATGTTTTCATTTGCAACAGACTAATTAACTCACTGATTTTATCATTATAACTTGACTTCTATTAGCAAAATGGCCACAGTCTGCCTCGTTAAGTGGCATTTGGGAAGTGCATCTTGTTTTTTGTTTTTGTTTTTGGGTTTTTTTTTTTTTTTTTGGTTTATTAATTTAGAATACAAGAGTCTTCAGCCTCATGTCAACTTTTCCTGACACGGTCTGCAGACCACACTGGTGCCAGACAGCTGTGGTGCCACCGTAGCAAATCTGATTAGAACTCAAACACTAAATAGTTTTTGGTTAAGCTGGATCAATATTAGAACTAGAAGAGGCCATTTGAGCATGAGCCCAGCGTTTTCTCCTTTCCTTGATTGACCATGGAAGTACAGATGATGGCCCAAAGTGACGGGACTGCCAGGTAAATATTAAGGTCATTATCAGGCCAATGAAAGGTTATGTGGCCATGTATGAGTCACTGTAGCCCTCTGGGTCTTGGTTTTGTCATCTGTAAACCGAGGGAATCAAATTCTATGATCTCTAAGGATCTCCCAGTCTAAAATTATATTAATGAACCTATAGTAGCCCCCGGGGTGTACTGATAACCAGAAATTATATGGAAAGCCGCCAAACAGCACACATAGCTAAATGGATTCTCATATATTTCATTATTATTTAATCTTCTTCTTTCTAAGGTTTCCAGCCTTGTTCTAATCACTGGAGAAAATTGAGTATGTGGGGAATAAGCTCAGGACGCCATATGGTGGAACTGAAAGGGAATATGACTGTTACTTTCTAAATTCATTGAGTGCAATGGTTTTTCTAATTTTATGGCTTAACCTTTGGGGATTCAATGAAAATTCTAAACTGTCCTTCCAAGAAATCACATAACCACTTGAATTTTGCTTTACCAGAAGCTCATGGATCCCTCTAGAGCCATCCATGTCTGCTTCCTTTGATTTGTCCCTGTTTTGATGCGTAGTATATAAATAATGGAATTTTTAGAGCAGTATCATGATGTGATAGAGCATGAGCTTTGGAATTGGACTTCCAAGCTCTGTTCCACAGAGCTGTGAGATACTAGATAAGATGGTTAATTACAGTGAGTCTATTTTCACCTATAAAATAGGAGGATAACTCCTTCTTCACAGGATTTGAGTTATAGAAGATAATAATAACATTGCCTAACACCATGATTGAAACACATGCCTGTGTTTCTATCCTCAATGCCTTACTCCCTCCTTAAATTATTTGAGCTAAAGTGTTATCAGTGGAGAATAAAATAATCCTTATCACACTAATAACTTTTTAACTACTGCCTTCAGTACTTGTTACCCAAATGAACGACTACAGTTGACCACTGAACAATATAGAGCTTAAGAGCATTAACCCCCATGCAGTCAAAATTCCACTCATAACTCTTGACTCCCCTAAAACTTAACTACTAATAGTCTACTGATGACCAGAAGCCTTACTGGAAACATAAACAGTTGGTTAACTGTATATTCTGTATATTATATGTATTATATACTATGTTCTTGAAGTAGAGAAAAGAAAATATTAAAATCATAAGGAAGAGAAGATACATTTGCAGTACTGTATTTTTTGAAAAGAGTTTGCATACACGTGGACATGCATAGTTCAAATCTGTTATTCTAGGTTCAACCATAATTGCATGCAATGGCCTAATCTCCAATTTCTGAATTGTCACTTGACAAAAAACTACCTGTGGGCATCCCTTAGTTTATACTTTGGGAAAAGGAAAATAATTGGTCAGAACAAAGCTTATGTTGTTTCAAGACAGTTTCTTTTTGTTTTTGTGTTAGAATGAAATTTGGGGCGGGTGGGGAGGGGATTGACAAAGGGTGAGAGAGAATCTTAAACAGGCTCCGCAGCCAGCGTGGAACCTGACTTGGGGCTCGATCTCACAACCCTGAGATCATAATCTGAACCGAAATCAAGAGTCAGACTGTTAACTGACTGAGCCTGCCAGGCACCCCTAGAATGAAATGTTTTTTAAAAAAGCTTTGAAGTGTTGCTTATAAAAATGTTAGGGAATTCAAACTGTTTCCATCCTTCCTATTTATTTTCTATTCCCCTGAGCATTGAGGAAGAGCAGCAAGGGCAGAAAGAAGCTGGGGCTGATCGGAACAGGCTTCCCTCTTTATCCTTTTCTCCATGAGTACTTCTCACTCCGAGAATAAGAACACATTCCATGTCAAATCCTTGCCTAGAGCATTGAGTGAGCCCACACATCTGGTTTGTGGGGGAGTGGAAAGCTGCATACAATGGCATTGAAGGCTACCTGAAAACTTGGAGGTGGTGTAAGTATCTGAACCACCCACAGACAACACTCAAGGTCAAAGAAGCAGGAGACCTCCTTCTCTCCCCCCAAATATAGTGACCGTGATTGAGGAAAGTGGACATTCATGATTGATTGTCTGGTAGAAAACTCAGGACCTGTATGTGTTTGCAAACTTAATGCTGTGTGTCTGTACACAAGGAGAGATGATGAAGTTCTGTGAAGTAGATATTTTTTTTTCCCTATTCATTAAATAAATGTGTCTGTAGAGACATGTATCATGAGAACTGGAGAAGGGGTGGTAAGTAATACACATAGTTCCAGGAGAGATGTCCAAGAAAGCCACATTTTCCGGAACTCTGAAGGAATACACTGAGATGGACCCTGACCAGAAGAGAAATTGCTTGTTCTGCCCAGCTTTATTTCCCACCATGCTACCTCCCAGGTCCTTGGGAATCCTCTGGTCTAATGGCGGCTTGGCCTCATTGGCTGTTTGGTTAGTTCTGTTGGTTCTCTAGATTGAGCAATTTGTTTCTTTGGT
This sequence comes from Meles meles, assembly GCF_922984935.1. NCBI lineage: Eukaryota > Metazoa > Chordata > Mammalia > Carnivora > Mustelidae > Meles > Meles meles. The sequence goes on from NC_060070.1 coordinate 19,082,950, forward strand.
CAAACCCCTCCCTAATAAAAATAAATAAGTAATTAAATCTCCTGGCTCCAGAAGCTAGAATTACATCTGCTGCCCTGTTTCTAGAAAGGGGGTCTTTCCCTTGTCTTCTGTAGGTATCACTCTCTGCTCTGTCCTGTGGGATTGGGTGTCTGCTTCACTCTCCCTCACCTCAAGGCCCAGAGCCCCACCCTGAACGCAGTGCTTTCCGGACACTCTATTCTCAATATCCTGTATAACGGTGGGAAAGGGTGGGTGGTAAATTCATCTTAACTCTAGCTGTACATTACCCTTTGTTCTTCGGTGCTTATTGTTATGGAAAAGTAGAGACGACCCCATCTCAAGTTTTTAATCTTCCTAACAAAGCTGCTAGCTTAAGAGCAAATTTATCCCCTTTAAAAATAGTGCCAGTGCCTTTCTTACTGAGGTAGATAGCTGGATCATTATTGTAAGAATGACTTCATCATACTCATTTTTATTGCTTCCATTCTTATAATTATGAAATTATCCCCCAATGAATCTTCAGTTATTTAATTTTTTTCACTCTGCATCACACTTGCCATTTTTGAAATTTTGTGTCAAGATACACATGACTGTGGCTTTGGACCCAGGCTGCCATTTTTGTATAGAGGCAAGACAATGAAAATGAAAATAAGATTTGGGAGAGAGTGTTTTCTATAGACATGAGAACAACAGATACCAAAAAGTACATCTAGTAGGCAACTAGACATGTTTTTTGCAATTGAAACTGAATTTTCCCCCAGTTTATTTTAACTTTGAACTAATATTTGAGTATTGGGTATGGACAAGAAGCTTTGCTTGACCAAATACTTTAATAATTTCAAATATAGATTTTTTTTGTGTGTATCCTTTTGATAGCTTTTGATTAAAAAGATTGGAGCAAACATTTTCTTTGAGAAAAGCTAGTACTTGTGACCCATCAAATGTTCTTGGTGATGTGTCTGTGATGCAGAAAATACTGGACATGAATATTGACAAATTACTGTTCTCAAATCTGAATGATAAGTATCACTGTTGTTTTCTATTCCTCATAATTTTATGTACTTATGAGAATTTTTGGAAAGAAAACCCACACATTGCATTGTTAAAGGAAAATGACAATCAATAATTGTTTTTCTTACCTCTCTCATGAACAGACTTGACTTGTATATAGTTAGCTAATGCTTCTCCATTTAACTTAATTAAATAAGTTAATACTTAGGAAAATTTTGACTCCATTTATTTTAAAAAAATAACTATTAAACTCTTTTAGGTTCAATTTCTTACTAACCACTTTCTAATTTATGAACCTTATCCCTGAATTCAAGCCTTTTTCCTTTAGGCAAAGTTAGGGCATCAACAAACATGAGAGAAGGGATATTTCAGGTAAGTGAATTCACTGATACCTGAGATATTAAACACTTGTCTTTCCAATGGATAGCAATGGTGCCACCTTGGAGCTTGCTTTCTGCCTTCAAGATTGACAATGACTGTGGAATAAGGCAGAGTCCAAAGACGACAATTGGTTTCATCTCTAATCCATCCTCACAGTTTCCAATGAACTTGAGAGACTACCAGATGAAAATATGCATTTTTTATTTTGTTACTAATGTCAGAATAGTATCAATAAGCTGTCTCTTTATTCATTGGTCCCAACATAATATCAACATGGTCAGTCCTCTTATATTTTTCTACACAGCTCTCTTTTCAGTCTCCTTGACAATATTAAACCTGCACTTACCCCAGCCATCACATCCCAAATATGTTTTTCATCAGTGCCTATGTAGACAACCTTATTTCTTCAAAAAGAAAGTCAATTCTCCTTTATCTCCAACCCTTTCCTCTGTACTGATTCCTTCAAATCAATAGTTTAATATGGTTAAACCTTATTTGTGAATAGGGAGGGAGAGGAAGGATTAGGATATGACCAAGGTATGTGGATATGGCAGCTAGTAGTTGACAATGGCATTAACCTAAAGAATAGAAGATAGAAAGCAAATCTGAAAGTGAAGTGAGTGTGATGAGTTCAGATAGGGATCCTTAAGTACCCACGGGATATGTAGGTGAAGGTACCCATCAAGTGATTGAATATAAAGTCTATTTGCCAAACTTAGAATTAGGTTGAATGCATGTGCCACTGACTTATAAATAATAGTTTGCCCATAAGACTAAAAGAAATCACTTAGGGAGAGGATATAAAATGAGAAGAAATATGAACCAGAGATGGTATCCTGAAATATGCAAAGAATAGGAGGGCAGGGAAGAGATGTCCCCACAAAAGGTTAGAAGATACACTCAGGATAGATAAGAACCAGGAGAGACAGGTGTCACGAAAGTTGAGGAGCAAAGGGAGTAAGTGGTCCATCATGTTAACTGTATCTAGTATGATGAGAATTGGTCTGAAGGACATTGGTGACCTTGGCGAGAGATATGGCCAAGACTTTGGCCAGAAAAGTCAATGCTTTTGCTAGAACCCATTACCTTTTACTTCCTTAAAAAATCACCTCCTTTGTCTTTCTCATCGCTCTCCTTCAGTTCAGCTTTTCCTCTACTAGATCATCTCTATCAACGTGAGCTGACATCTCCAAACTTGACTCAGACTCTCCCTCCAGCAACTTCTCTCTGTTCCACTCTTACAACCTTACTACTTGAAAAAAGTCTTTATGCACGCTAAATCCACCATTTGCAATCCAGTTCACTTATTAACCCACTCCAGGCTGAATTCTGCAACATCACTACCCTAGCCTTCTACTTGAAAGAACTGCTTTGGTTGAGGTCTCCGGTGGTCTTCAGACAGCCAAAACCTATGGACATTTTTTAGGCCTCTCAGCAGAATCACATGTCATCAACCACTTTCTCCATTTGATACATTCTCTTTTACTGTGACACTACATTCTTTCTGCATTCTTCCTGCCTTAATAATAGTTTTTGCCTTGTTTTTCTTTGTTTTTCTTTTTCTCCCTTTGCCCAACTTTCCAGTGTTACATTTCCCCCAGATTCTATCCTGGACCCATTTCTCCTTGTTTTCTAAACTCTCCTCATAGGCACTCCCTTCTGTTCCCGAACTTTAAATATCTCTCATGGGCTGCACCTCTCAGATTGAGATCACCAGCCTACGCTTATCACTGAACATCTGATAACACACCTACTAAATGCAATGAAAAACATGAAAAACTCTTACAGTAGTAAAGTAGTAAAAAGAATGAAGAAAAAAAATACCACATGAGGAAACTGAGAGACAGAAAAATGTTAAAATGGCCAATAAATACATGAAAATATGTTCAACCTCATTAGTAGTAAAAATCAAGTTAAAACTCGATTCCATAGAGCAAATGAAAGTGAGTTATAATAGGTATTATTATAATAAGTAATGATGAAATGGACATTTTCATATAACATGGATGAGGAATAATACGGTACATTTAGAAATGCAGTTTATAAATATGCATCAAAATGCAGATTATTCTTGTCCTTTGATACAACATTACCACTTCTAGAAATGCATCCTGAAATAATTCCACAAATGCATGATATATAGACAGTGTTCTTCATCACAGAGTTTATAAGAGCAAAGGTCTGGAAGCAATCTAAATACCAATCAATAAAGAATGAGTTAAGTAAATTATGTATTATCTGTATGTGAGATTGCCGTATAATAATATGGCTCTTTTTATTTTTAGAAAAAGAGCAATAGTGGGGCGCCTGGGTGGCTCAGTGGGTTAAGGCCTCTGCCTTCGGCCCAGGTCATGATCTCAGGGTCCTGGGATCGAGTCCCGCGTCGTGCTCTCTGCTTGGCAGGGAGCCTGCTTTCCTCCTCTCTCCCTCTCTGTCTGCCTCTCTGCCTACTTGTGATTTCTCTCTGTCAAATAAATAAATTAATCTTTAAAAAAAAAAAAGAAAAAAGCAATAGTATATTAAGTAAAAAGCAGTTTTCAAAATAATATTAGTATTATGATTCTTTTAAAGAATATTTGTTTAGACATCCCTAAAAGAATCTGGAAAGAGACCCAGTGTAATATTGATAGTCTTTTTGGGTTGTGTTATTAAAAAAACCCTTTATATTCTTCTTTATGTGTTTCAGAGATTTTTGCACAATAGAAATTAGTAACTATAACATGTTATTAGCTTTTACCTCCTTAATTATAAAAATCTATCTCCCTGCAAATGAATATGGGTGTTACTCTTTAGTTCTTAATTACTGTTTTTTTACATTTCAGCTTTATTGAAGTATAATTAACATATAAAATTATAAGATATTAGAATGTATATCATTGTGGTTTGTTGTATGTATACATTGTGAAAGAATTCCCCCATCTATTTAATTAATACATCCATCACCAGATAGATGATAGATAGAGATATTTAATTCTACTCTCTTAGCAAGTTTCAGTTATGCAATACAGTGTTATCAACTGTAGTTACCACATTTTAATTAGATCTTCAGATGCTATTTATCTTTTTTTTTTTTTTAAAGATTTTATTTATTTGACAGATAGAGATCACAAGTAGAGAGAGAGGCAGGCAGAGAGAGAGGAGGAGGAAGCAGGCCGATGCAGGACTCGATCCCAGGACCCTGGGATCATGACCTGAGCGAAAGGCAGAGGCTTTAACCCACTGAGCCACCCAGGCGCCCCAGATGCTATTTATCTTATAAAGGAAAGTTTATACCGTTTACCAACCTCTCTGTATTTTTCCCACCCCCTGCCAGCTCTGGCAACCACTTTTCTACTCTCTGTTTGTAGGAGTTTGGTTTTGTTGTTGTTGTTGTTTGTTTGTTTGTTTTTTAAGATTCCATGTGTAGGTGATACTGCCCAGTATTCCCCCCCACCCTTTCTGGCTTATTTCACTTAGTTCATTACTTTTGACACTTGCTGTCTATGGGGTGGGAAGGAGACTATCTCTCCATAATCCATGTTCTGTGACCAGTTTTGCAAGTTGGCTAGGGGTGCTGTGCCCCCACACTCCATTAGTCCATCCCTAACGCAGTCAGGGCACTGTGGGTTTTGTGGCCCAGTAAACACTTTTATGGAAAAAAATCCAAACAAACAACCCTACTACACACAACTTCATTTTGAGACTTTCGTTATCAGCAAGTGTTTTCACTTTTCTTTTTCTGTTAGAAACCAGTGGTAGACACTTTAAAAGAAATGAGATTCCATCTAAAACAAGGTTGGCAAAAAGCTACCTGAAAATAACAAATCCCAAAGCTTTGAAGATTAGGAGATATGTTAGAAGTTCAAATAGCTTTTTTCTTATCTGGAGAATTGGTAATTCACTGTTTAACTAGCTAAGAAGAATGTTTTTAAACTAGATTTAATGAGAAAAAGAGAGTATATAAAATAAGAGTTCAAAGCATACTGAAATCTTTTTCTTTCCAAGTCTTTTTTATCTGTTTTTGACTATTAAGATGGAGGTAATAATTGTCTGAATTATAGTGATTAATAAAGATCTTGACGTATTTTACTAAAAAGTATGTCTAATAGGCCCATGGTCCTGAAAAATGATTCTAATTTAGATAATTGTTAAATACTTACCTACTAGAAAAAATATATATATTGTTTGAATATTTTGTAAAAATCTCAGTCACCTACAGCCCAACAGAAATATCCATTTTTTCACTCTTTATTTCCATACCTCCACTGGTGATAATTAAAAGAAAGCAAACTTACATAAGGCATTTACTGGAAACAATAACAACCTGATACCATTAAATATTCATTTGATCTCCTACACTCTCTACATTTTCAGCAATGCTACAAATAATATTCTGGTTATATTCATAGGCATAGTAAAATCTTTAGTTATCAAAGGATGATTACTTATATTTAGCATATTTTGAAAGGAGAAAGGTATTTTTGATAGCATTTCCCCAACGAAAACTTACCCGACAAAAAGAGATTCCTGAATCACTGTCAACCTGAAAATATAATAGTTTACCATCTCCTGTGCTTTCCAAGTATTGGAGTTTTCATATTCCTTGACTTTCATCCTCATTGTCAAGTAACTGCTGTTTTGCTCTTTCAGTCATTTTTAAGGTGAAGATATGTTTATGTTATGAAAAAATTAAATGTATTTGAGATATTAAAATACTGTTGCTTTTCATCTTAAAAGTGAGAGGAAACGTATTGGCACAACTTAATCAAAAATATGTGTGATGAGATAGTTTTAGAAGACATGATAGTAAACTGCTCCAGACACAAGAAACAGAGTTATTGAGTCTTAGAGCAGAGTTTTGTAGTTTGATTCATAGATCACATCTCATGGAAAGATTCTGTATGTGATCTGTGACCCAATGTTCTTAGAAATAATCTACAAAACAGGATGGTATAAAACAGACATTTTAAGTCTTTGCTTTCTTGTAAGGATCAGAAATACATTATATCCACTTAGTGGAATTTTATTAAAAGCAATATTCATTTTCTAGAGAAAGAAATTTCTGATAGGGAAATAATTGTATGAGGAGAGAACGTATAATAAACAATAAGTTCTATGAGGACGAAAAGTGTCTTCTCATTTTAACATCATGCCTGTACTACAGTTCTCACTAGCTGCAGGCCCAGTGAATGAATGTAGAGGCAGAAACACTTTCCTGCAGCGTTTGGACAAGGTTAGGAACCCTGGGAAAGGGAGAGGGAAGCTTTATCTTCTCCTTTACTTGAAAAGACCACTTGGTTAACAGATTTTATTTGAATTCCTGCCATGTGCAAACAGAAGGGTCTGTGGGGGCACAAAACTCCGAGAGATACACTTTGGCCTCATGGAATTAGTAGTCTGTGAGAGGAGACATGAGGCATATTTATAAAAAGCTGGCATTATAATGATGCCACGTGAGTATTAAAAGAATTATGTAAATAGTCATTAAATTTACTATATAGGGGCGCCTGGGTGGCTCAGTGGATTAAGCCGCTGCCTTCGGCTCAGGTCATGATCTCAGGGTCCTGGGATCGAGCCCCGCATCGGGCTCTCTGCTCCGCAGGGAGCCTGCTTCCTCCTCTCTCTCTCTCTGCCTTCCTCTCTGCCTACTTGTGATCTCTCTCTCTGTCAAATAAATAAATAAAAATCTTAAAAAAAAAAAAAATTTACTATATAGAAGTAGAGACTGACGGAAAAAGCAACCATGTTATCAATTATAGATACAGAGACGCATTCCCAAAAATGCTGCATGAGATGATTAATTGCTCATGTTTTTACTGCGTATAGGAAATGATTCTTATGTGACCTAGAACTGATGGCTAATTAGTCAATAACATATAGTAGTCGATCTGTGAAGGCTACTGAGGAGAATCTGGGAAGATGCAGGCTAATTTAAAGGTTCAAAGCAATGATAACAAGAACAGTAATATTAATAGTTAATGTCATCCTGCCAACGGATCAGACACTGTGATGTGACCCAGGCACGAACTACACAGTGAGAACATACCCTTACTGTCTCCAGATGAGATTCTGAGCCATAAAGGAATGAAGTTTCTTGCCTATAGCCTTGCCGTAAATATTTGTTTCTCACATCATCTCCACTTTAGACCCCGTGCCTTTATTAGTTTTATTGTCTCTACGATTTCATATAACAAGGACCCGGTGATTCGTTTGGAATCAAAGAGCCTTATCAAAGAGAAATCAATGTGGGTAGAACAGATCAGAGGCAAGAAGATCAAAAGTAGGAACCCCAGGCAGTTAAAGGAATATAGCAAGAGGTCACGACAGCCAACAGCTTTTAAATTGGGAAAATTGGGGCCCCTGGGTGACTCAGTGGGTTAAAGCCTCTGCCTTCAGCTCAGGTCATGATCCTAGGGTCCTGGGATCAAACCTTGCATCGGGCTCTCTGCTCGGCAGGGAGACTGCTTTCCCCTCTCTCTCTGTCTGCCTTTCTGCCTACTTGTGATCTCTGTCTGTCAAATAAATAAATAAATAAACCTTAAAAAAAAAATAATAAATTGGGGAAAACTGTCTGCCAGCAAGGACTGGGAGCCAGGGCAAGGAACCTGGGGAAACAGGGCTTCAATTACAGTCATAGGGCACTGGAAGTGTTCCCTGTCCCTAGATGTCCCCCCTACTGCCAAGGCTTGAGAACAAAACCCTGCATCTCACCCCTATACCCATGGCACAGCTACACCACCTTCCTCATTTTCCCTTCTTCCCTTTGACCTCCACCTCCCCTCAAACTCTTCATACAACATTGGGTGTCCTTGCTAGTGTTTGTCCCGTGCTGCTAATCATGCTGCCAGTGATGGTGGGCAGTTAAATGGAATCTTTTTTTTTTTTTCTTTTTAACCAGAATTCAAATTTTTGTGGAACTGGTTGGCACCCAGGATTTCAGCAGGGAATCTTGAGCCTTAAAGGTCTGAGTCAGGAGAGGAATCTTTATACACTGCCCCAGGGTCAAATCAGCTCTGCAAAGGAGGCTCCATGTGGGTGAAGGCAGTCATCCCCACACCATCTTTTACTTGTGAATAAGGAAAGACGGCTGGGAACCTCTCCATTTAATAGCTCATTGTTAAATTTATTGGAAGACAGACTCAAGATCGTTGTGTTTGGATTTGAAGTTCATAGTAACTTATTATTTATTTGTTTATTTATTTATTTGACAGAGCAAGACATAGCAAGAGAGGGAACACAAGCCAAGGGAGCAGTAGAGGGAGAAGCAGGCTTCCCGCTGAGCAGGGAGCCCGATGTAGGGCTCGATCCCAGGACCCTGGGATCACGACCTGAGCCAAAGGCAGACGCTTAACGACTGAGCTGCCCAGGCGCCCCTGAAGTTATAATAACTTATTTAAAAGAAATTCATATGTAAGACCTATACCAATAAAGAGATTAAAGATAAGCACAGAACATGGACCCAAGTTATTTAGTATCCAAAGGCTTGATAACAGAGATACAGGTTGCCTCAACCACATTCCTGTAAGTTTCCTGTCAGTTTTCACTCATTCCTGAGTTTCGTGTAGACTGTTACCTGACAGAAGCGGAGGTGTGTGAGCCACACTGTAAACCCGGAATCCCTGGGTTCAAATCCTCCCTCTGCCCTTTCCAAGCTACTCGACCTCCTTAAGACTCAGGGTCCTCATATGTAAATAGGGATGATAATAATAGTACCTACACCAAAGGGGTATCATATGGAGTAAATGAGTTATTTGTCAAGAGCTTAGAATAGTACCTAGCATTATCTAGCATGTTTTTTTTTTTTTTCAAAAATTTTTCTATTTTCCTAGGTCAAAACCTGTGATATGCCTTGACTTCTCGCTTTCCTCAGCCCACTGCCTCCATTCAACAGTCTCTGTCAATTCTACCCCCTAAACAGAACCTGACCCGGTCTACTTCTCTCTCTAGAAGAGACGCTACACTCCTCAACGTCGCTTGTCTTAGGATGGCTTTCTCCCTGGGCTCCGTCACCTCAGCCTAGCACCCCTGCCCCTCTGAATGCCAATCGACAAACTCAGGTGTGCAGTAGAGAGTACCCAGTTTTCCACAGCCCAGTATCATTACTGTTCTGAAACCACATTGAGCCTGCCAGGACGGTAAGAAATGGAAACACACTCATTTGGGAGGTTCAGGGTCTTCCACAGTCTCATACCATCTGGTGGGGGAGGAACAAACAGGGATTGTGTCCTTGCACCACAGTGACGGCCATGAGGCGCCCACTGCAGTGGTGAGTGTTGTTCTGCAGGCTCTGCTCCGTCCTTGCCACTCCTGGCCGGAGAAGTCTTTCCCAGCCTGCCTGTCCTGCCCCTCCATCTTCTCCAAGCAGACATTCTTTTTGTGGGGTGTTGCCTCTTCCCTAGGTAGTCTTTGTGAAGAGGACCAGTTTTCCATGACACAGAGCTCAAACCCTGTCTTCTCACTCTGGTCACCTTTTCCTCTCTTTCTTCTCTCCCTCTCGTCCACGGGACTGCCTTTCTTCTTCACATTTGTATTCAAAATATTTTGCCTGCGCCTCCACATTCTCTTCCTGTGACCTATGTCACACAGTCTCCCAACTGCCCCAAGGCAATTTTGGATCAGAAGAACCGAAGAGAACATTTCTGTTTCTCACCTTGCCATATGCCTCCCCTAAGGCAACGAGCAGAAGGTCTGCTCTCTGCTTACATGGAGAGAAAAAGAACTCCAGGGAGAGAGAATAGGTGGATACTTCAAATACCGTCTCACTGCACATTGCATATGCTGAACCACGGAGACTGGCTGCGAGACCCAAAGCACGAATTCAGTCATGTCATTACCCTGTAGGAACATGTCCGGTGGCTTCTAATTGTGTGGTGTTTTATGCCTAAACTTACAGACCTGGCTTTCCCGTTTGGACAAGTTCGCACAGGCCCGCTACCTTTTCCTCTTTCCTTTCCTATCACTCCCTCCCTCTTCCCCAGGGTCGGCCCATATTAAACTTTTATCCCTTGTGAGAAGAGATATGCCAGCTCCTTAGATTTAAGCTACAGCATTTGAATGTGTTTATACTTGAAAGTCCACCCACCCCAGACAAAATGGAACAAAACTCAGGAGGAGATGACTATTCTCTGGATGTTTGTTGAGCCATACAAGTATATGTGGCTCTTGAGCACTTGAAATATGCTACAGTCTGGGGGTGCCTGGGTGGCTCAGTGGGTTAGAGCCTCTGCCTTCTGCTCAGGTCATGATCCCAGGGTCCTGGGATTGAGCCCCGTATCGGGCTGTCTGCTCAGCAGGGAGTCTGCTTCCCTTCCTCTCTCTCTGCCTCTCTGCCTACTTGTAATCTCTGCCTGTCAAATAAATAAATAAAATCTTAAAAAAAAAAAAAAAAAGAAAAAGAAATATGCCACAGTCTGAATGGAAATGTGCTCTAACTTCAGGTTCCCAGGACTTAGTACCTAAAAAATCCAAAATATCTCATGAGTAACTTTTTTTTTTTTAAGATTTTATTTATTTATTTGACAGGCAGAGAGGCAGGCAGAGAGAAAGGAAGGGAAGCAGGCTCCCTGCTGAGCAGAGAGCCTGATGCGGGGCTCGATCCCGGGACCCTGAGATTATGACCTGAGCCGCAGGCAAGGTTTAACCCACTGAGCCACCCGGTGCCCCAATGAGTAACATTTTATGCTGAGCACAAGTTGAAATGATAGTATTTTGGATACATTGGGTTAAATAAAATAGATTATTAAAATTAGTTTCACCTGTTTCTTTTTACTTGTTTTTAATCAGGCTGTTGGAAAATTTAAAATTGCATCTGTGGCTCACTTGCCTTATATTTATCTTGACTCTGCTCTAGATTGTGACATGATGGAGAACAGCCTAGAATACGGAAGCTTATAAAGAGAGGATAGAGATTCTGCTCCCATCTTACCTGCTGAAGATCCAAAGATAATGGTGCTTTGACACACCTCAGACAGGGTCAACCTTAAGTTGGAGTGACTTTATAGGTGGATTACATTCTTTCCAAAAGAAAGCCCCCCCTTTCCATTTCTAAATATTTAGCTCACAAACTCACAGCATTCTAAAATTTTGATTAAGAATTCTATGTGTCCCTGCAATTACCGTCAAAAAATACAGTTTTCTCTTGCAGTCATCTAGAACTTACACTCATCCCCTTCCACAGGTGTTCAGGAAACGCATAAGGAAATAGTAATAACCCAGCTTTGACTCCCATGAATTCTATGCTCCTAGTCTCTGATGTGTGGCTTCCCTTCTGTGGGTCACTATAATTTCACACTCAGGCAGTCAGCTGAGGGAGGAACAGGACCACCTTAACCAACAGCTAATGAAAAATCCTCAGGGGTAAACTTGCACAAAATTGAATCAATGTATTAACTCTCAAACCTCTGCAAGTTGGCCAAGAAGCATATATATAAGAAATAATATGCACAAAGGCACAGAGAGACTCATAGTATTGGAACAGAGATGGATTTCCCAGAAACAATCTGAGCAACCCTTTGTCTTACAAATAAAGGATGTAAGATCTGGGGTAGTTAAATGAATTGTCAGTTAGGGGCAAAGCCGGAATTAGGTGCTAAGTATTCTTCTAGGTACTGAGATACAGCAGATACCAGTTACAGTGTCTTCCTGTTAAAACAACCCAATAGAAAGTTGGTTTGAAGAATGAAGGAAGGGCGTCAGGCTCACTCAGTCGGTGGAGTGTGACTCTTGATCTCAGGGCTGTAGGTTCAAGTCTTACGTTGGGTGTAGAATTACTCAAGAATAAAATCTTAAAAAAAAGAAAAAGACTAAAGGAAGTTCAGTGTCATGTAATGAGAATTCAGGCTGGCTTCAGGCAACTCTTGACTCATCTGAATTCACTGGGATCACTGTTTCTAGTTCTCGGTGCCACTTCCTTCGTTGTTGGCTCCATTATGGGAGCCTTTTCCATTACTGTCACAATGTAACAATCGGCAGTTTCTGAGGTTATGGGCTTTTGGGTACAAATCTAACACAAAAGAGAGTCCACTTTGCTTTTAGGATTAAAAACCGAAACAACTGAAAAATAAAGACTAGCCACTTGGAATTGATTCTCACAGCTCTGATTACCCAAGTTGGATCCTGTACTCAACCCTGAATCAATTAGTGTGGCCTGGAGATGGGATACTCTGACTGGCTTAAGCCAAACAGGGACCACTTCCAGAGTCAAGAATGGTGTCCAATCCATCCAAAATACATGCTGAGAATTTCGAGGTACTGTTAGGAAGAGGAAATGGGAAAATGATACTGGGAAGCAAACAAAATTTTAATAATCTGTTCGTTCAAGTGCTCGCAGTGGAGAGTTTTCTGATACCACTAAAATCCCCAGCCCTTTCCCTCTGACTGCAAGCAGAGTTAGTCCTCTTTTTTGCCTATTGTACATCTTGGGCTCACATACGAGATTTCATTTGAAGAAAGTGCTTCACTACTGAAATGCAGTTTTAAAACCACTTTCCCACATTAGTGCTACTGCAGTGGCAAAGTTACTCCCTTTTATACTTTTTGTACCTTACTCTTCTCTGATTCGAGAACTTATCCCTATTGCCATCATCCTCTTCCAGTGCTAACAGAATGGAATCAGAATGTCATGAAGGCATTTCTTGGAACCTTGGTCTTAATGCTGAAAATTCCATTTAACAGGCTCTCATCTCATGCTTCTGATATTTTACTGATAGTAGTCATTTCATAGACATTCTTTGCATTCCCTGCTCCATTTATTTACTCAAAACACTTGAGAAATATTTCTACCTCTCTAACACTTCTAAACACTCAACTTTAAGGTCATGAGTAAGCAGGTGAGATTCTCAACAGATGAGAGAATCTCCCAATGAGTTCCACTAATGTAGATACTAGGCAAATATATTATATGGCTGTCTTTCCAATAATCCACTTACTATCTTATATACCTTATAGTTTGAAATTAACACTTAAAGTAACAACAAGCCAAACTTAAACCCAAGAGAAGGCAAAAATGTCCCTTCCTTCATGCTAACGTTGACATTAAGTTTGTTATGATCATGTACTTGGTGAATTCTTATCTTTTTCTGCTAAATTTTTATCTCCTTCATCATCTAGTCAATGAAATGCAAAATGGAAAATATATTGCGTTCATTGTTTGTTTTGAAAGGATTCACATCTTAACATCATATTTATTTGTATTTAGTTTAGTTCCATCCCATTTCATCAAAATGATGTATTTGAATTATAAAAAAATTTATCCCTGGGGCACCTAGAGGGCTTAGTCACTTACGCATCAGTTCTGGTTGTGGGATTGAGCCCCGCGCTGTGCTCCCTGATCAGTGGGGAGTCTGCTTGAGATTCCCTCTCTCCCTCTCTCTCCCTCTCTCTCTGCTCTTCCCTCCACTTGGACACACTCTCTCTCTCAAATAAGTAAATTGATCTTCAAAAAAATACTTATTATCCCTAAAAAAATATTTTCTGAAAAGCATTTAGAGAATTCAGAATACTTCCCAAATTTCAGTCTTAAACAATGAATAATATTTCTATCCTAAGTTTTTGTGGAACGTACTATTATATAAATAATATGATTTCCTCACAAATTGAATAAGAATCATTAAAATCAGTGAGGATATAAAAATATTTCAGATTCATATGGATTTATTTTTATGTTAGTTATCTTTGTTTTTTATGGGGTACAGTATCCCCCTACAAATTTTCTAGAATACACTCTGTGGGAAATTTGTGTACATGGAATTTGGGGAAGTGTTTGAGAACAACGGCTCTAAGGAATTGAAGGAAGCAGAATTGGACAAAGGGTGACAACAGAGACCCCAGGTTGTCATGAGAGCTCTTAACCTAGATGGGTCCTCAGAGTTGTCCTAAATTGAGGGACGGGTCTTGGCCTTTGTATCCCATGTTGACCAGTCACTGGATATAAACCAGCTCTTGGGGAGGAAACATAACTTGGGTTGGGCAGTTGCCTTTAGTCAAGAGCAATACTAGGAGAAGGGTGCACCTCTGAGCTGCCTACAGTCAATACTCTTAGAAATTGAGGTAATGAAGACTTCAGTTCTGAAGGGGGCATTCACTTACTCTATGGTGCCCTCACCCTCATTGCCAAAAAGGAGCTTTAAGGAGTAGAACAACAAGAATATATTTAAAGAGTGACAAGGACTTCTGTTGCTGTTTTATACCTTGTTCACCCCTCAAACAAATTATTTCTTGTCACTTTGAATGCATGATTGAATAAAGTAAAAGGCGTTTGTTGATACAATGAAAGTACAAGTAATAGATGGTTGATAGAAGAAGAAAAACGTGTAAGAGTTTCCCTTGGGCCTCAAAGGTTAATTATTGATTAGCATGTATGTGCTAAAAGAATATTAATAAAAAAGCATAGGCGCAAGGCAGTAAATTTCTACAAGTTGACTTTTTTTTGGATATGTAATATATTTCTTAGGTAGGGAGGAAAGAGTAAATCACAAGGAAATTATTTCATGCATTTCACTGATTAAATGGGCTAGTCTTGACAAGACTCTGAAAAGCTGGGCAGCACTTTTTTTTTTTTTAATATATTTATTTATTTAACAAGGAGAGGACAAATAGGCGGAGAGGCAGGTAGAGAGAGAGGAAGGGAAAGCAGGCTCCCGCTGAGCAGAGAGCCCGACGTGGGCTTGATCCCAGGACCCTGAGATCATTCCCTGAGCCGAAGGCAGAGGTTTAACCCACTGAGCCACCCAGGTGCCCCAGCACTTTTGCTCTCAGCAGGGACCACCGAAAGTATCACAGACGTGCTCACATAGCATATACACAGAAAAACATTAAAAAACAAATCAGAGTAGATGTAAGATTGAATAAGCAATACTTTCAGCGAAAAACTTCTGTTTTGAGGCGGAAACAGCTGATAGTATGCTGCGGGCAATCCTTGCTTGGCACCGAACCGTTTTAACTGAAATTTGTGCATATCAGAGCTGTGGAAAGTGAGGATTGTCATGAGTTGTGTTATTATTCAGGTATGGCAATTTTTATTTTCCTACAAATTTGGTCCTTTTCAAAACTTTCTAAAAGTTTATTTATTTAAGTTATGATCCTTGCACCCGTGTGGGCCTCAAACTCACAGACCCTAGATCAAGAGTTTCATGCTCTTCCAACTGAGCGAGTCAGGTCCCCCAAAATATTTTTAAACTGTCTGAATCATTAGACATTAGCTTCATGAAAGAAGAGGCTCTTATTTTATCCCTATTTTTTATCCCTATTTACTGTATTATTTTATCCCTATTTACCCACTATTTTATCGTTACAGCCTAACACAGTTCCTGGCCCCATAGCAGGTGTTCAGTAAGTATTTGATGAATGCATGAACCACCAACCAGATGAAATAGTGCATAGCAATCTAGGGACCGTACAGTCTTTCCTCGGGCTGTCTGGTAAATATCTGAGTCATTTGCTGGGTGAATCTTGAAGAGCCAACAGAACTTTCTATAGTAAACTCTTAGTGCTTGCTTTCTTCCCTTTTTTTTTTTTTAAGATTTTATTCTTTATTTGACAGATAGAAATCATAAGTAGGCAGAGAGGCAGGCAGAAAGAGAGAGGAGGAAGCAGGCTCCCTGTCGAGCAGAGAGCCAGATGTGGGGCTTGATCCCAGGACCCTGAGACCATGACCTGAGCTGAAGACAGAGTCTTTAACCCACTGAGCCACCCAGGCACCCCTAGTGCTTTCTTTCTTTCTTTCTTTCTTTTTTTATTTGTTTATTTTCAGCGTAACAGTGTTCATTGTTTTTGCACCACACCCAGTGCTCCATGCAGTACGTGCCCTCCCTATTACCCACCACCTGGTTCCTCAACCTCCCACCCCCCCCCCCTTCCCGCCCCTTTAAAGCCCTCTGGTTGTTTTTCAGAGTCCATAGTCTCTCATGCTTCATCTCCCCTTCCAGTTTCCCTCAGCTCCCTCTCCTCTCCATCTCCCCATGCTTGCTTGCTTTCTTATGTAGAGATGCAGTTTTCATAGCAATCATTCATACTGTGGTATTCTAACCAAAGATTAGTTGCCCTTTCATTTTCAACTATTCACTGTGTATCTGGTTCCTAAAAAGGTCAGCATCTATATAAATATGTAATCGGTAAGACCCGTAGTGACTATTTCATATATGATTGTTTGTGAATACAACAAGCTTGGGGTTTTAGGTTTTTGTTTTTTGCTTTTAATTTAAGTAAACTCTACACCCAACATGGTGCTCAAACTCATGACCCTGAGATCGAGAGTTGCACGCTCTTCCAGGAGAACCATCCAGGTGCCCCAAGGTTAGGCTTTTAAATTCAGTTAGGAAAATAATTTTCTGTTCACTTCAAAAGAAAATAATAAAAATTAAAGTTTCTAACTCAGCTTCATGTTCACAGGCTATGCAATCCAGTATACAAAATAGAAAAAAATACAGATATTACATAAAGGATAGAAGTGCAAAATGGGATGGAGCAATGTTCAAGGACACTGGAAAAACTGAAGAATGATTAGAAAACAAAGTTTCTTCAATTTATTTTTAACTATCAAAATTTTAAACACGAGACAGTTTCTTTATAAAATATGTTCCAATATTTTGGAATCACTAAATTTGTATATTACAAACTGTTTATAGAAACTTTTATGCTTTCTTCAAAACTATACTTCTGTCCATCATTCCTTATTTTTCAGACTCAACTCAGAACTCAAGTTTCCTACTTTTCTTAGATGTACCTCTTGTTCTTGGTTTTTCTCTCTCTCATTTCTTTTTCTTTTTCTTTTTTTTTTTTTAAGATCTTATTTATTTGACAGACAGAGATCACAAGTAGGCAGAGAGAGGAAGGGAAGCAAGCTCCCTGCTGAACAGAGAGCCTGATGCAGGGTTTGATCCCAAGAACCTGGAATTATGACCTGAGCCAAAGGCAGAGGCTTTAATGCACTAAGCCACCCAGATGCCCCTCTCTCTCTCATTTCTGATGAAGGTACACAGTTTTGTTTTCATCAATAAGGAACAAGTAAGAAATAACCTAATAACATTGGTGGCTACTGGGGTAACTCTCTTTGCGTGAATTGCTGGTACTCTCGATTCAAACTGACACCATTACAAAATGACAGAGCACTCTTCCCAAGGTCCTATATGCCAAATTCATGACCATGGAAAAACTACTGTATTGAAGCAAGACTAACAATAGTAGAATGCTACCCTTAGGGTGGTATTTGGAAAGAAGAGAAAATAATAATCCACAGTTGTGTGAATTACCAATTCTGTGTTGGAGGCCAAGAAATAAAAGAACACATGACTCTATTTTAGGTAGGAACTCTGATTAAAAAGAAAAGAAAATTAGAAAAGACAATGTTGTTGAGTCTGTTCTTACTATTCTTATTCCCATGACAACAATAAATGAAAGCAGGCTGTAGTAGAAGATTGGAGTTCACTTTTTTAAAAAATTTATTTATTTATTTATTTTCAGCGTAACAGTATTCATTGTTTTTGCACCACACCCAGTGCTCCATGCAATAGGTGCCCTCCCTATCACCCACCACCTGGTTCCCCAACCTCCTACCCCCTGCCCCTTCAAAACCCTCAGGTTGTTTTTCAGAGTCCATAGTCTCTCATGGTTCATCTCCCCTTCCAATTTCCCTCAACTCCCTTCTCCTCTCCATCTCCCCATGTCCTCCATGTTCTTTGTTATGCTCCACAAATAAGTGAAACCATAGGATACTTGACTCTCTCTCCTTGACTTATTTCGCTCAGCATAATCTCTTCCAGTCCCATCCATGTTGCTACAAAAGTTGGGTATTCATCCTTTCTGATGGAGGCATAATACTCCATCATGTATATGTACCACATCTTCCTTATCCATTCGTCCGTTGTAGGGCATCTTGGTTCTTTCCACAGTTTGGCGACCGTGGCCATTGCTGCTATAAACGTTGGGGTACAGATGGCTCTTCTTCTCACTACATCTGTATCTTTGGGGTAAATACCCAGCAGTGCAATTGTAGGGTCATAGGGAAGCTCTGTTTTTAATTTCTTGAAGAATCTCCACACTGTTCTCCAAAGTGGCTGCACCAACTTGCATTCCCACCAACAGTGTAAGAGGGTTCCCCTTTCTCCACATCCTCTCCAACACGCGTTGTTTCCTGTCTTGCTAATTTTGGCCATTCTAACTGCTGTAAGGTGATATCTCAATGTGGTTTTAATTTGAATCTTCCTGATGGCTAGTGATGATGAGCATTTTTTCATGTGTCTGATAGCCATTTGTATGTCTTCATTGGAGAAGTGTCTGTTCATATCTTCTGCCCATTTTTTGAATGATTATCTGTTTTGTGTGTGTTGAGTTTGAGGAGTTCTTTATAAATCCTGGATATCAACCTTTTGTCTGTACTGTCATTTGCAAATATCTTCTCCCATTCCATGGGTTGCCTTTTTGTTTTGTTGACTGTTTCCTTTGCTGTGCAGAAGCATTTGATCTTGATGAAGTCCCAAAAGTTCATTTTCGCTTTTGTTTCCTTTGCCTTTGGAGATATATCTTGAAAGAAGTTGCTGTGGCTGATATTGAAGAGGTTACTGCCTATGTTCTCCTCTAGGATTCTGATGGATTCCTGTCTCACGTTGAGGTCTTTTATCCATTTCGAGCTTATCTTTGTGTACGGTGTAAGAGAATGGTCGAGTGTCATTCTTCTACATATAGCTGTCCAGTTTTCCCAGCACCATTTATTGAAGAGACTGTCTTTTTTCCATTGTATTTTTTTTCCTGTTTTGTCGAAGATTATTTGACCCTAGAGTTGAGGGTCCATATCTGGGCCCTCTACTCTGTTCCACTGGTCTATGTGTCTGTTTTTATGCCAGTACCACGCTGTCTTGGTGATCACAGCTTTGTAGTAAAGCTTGAAATCAGGTAACATGATGCTGCCAGTTTTGTTTTTGTTTTTCAGCATTTCCTTAGAAATTCGGGGTCTCTTCTGATTCCATACAAATTTTAGGATTATTTGCTCCAGCTCTTTGAAAAATACCCGTGGAATTTTGATCGGAATGGCATTAAAAGTATAGATTGCTCTAGGCAGTATAGACATTTTAACAATGTTTATTCTTCCGATCCAAGAGCTTGAAACGGTCTTCCATCTTTTTGTGTCTTCTTCAATTTCTTTCATGAGTGTTGTGTAGTTCCTCAAGTACAGATCCTTTACCTCTTTGGTTAGGTTTATTCCCAGGTATCTTATGGTTCTTGGTGCTATAGTAAATGGAATCAATTCTCTAATTTCCCTTTCTGTATTTTCATTGTTAGTGTATAAGAAAGCCACTGATTTCTGTACATTGACTTTGTATCCTGCCACATTACTGAATTGCTGTATGAGTTCTAGTAGTTTGGGGGTGGAGTTTTTGGGGTTTTCCATATAAAGAATCATGTCATCTGCGAAGAGAGAGAGTTTGACTTCTTCATTGCCAATTTGGATACATTTTATTTCTCTTTGTTGTCTGATTGCCATTGCTAGGACTTCTAATACTCTGTTGAACAAGAGTGGTGATAGTGGGCATCCTTGTTGTGTTCCTGATCTCAACGGGAAGACTGCAAGCTTTTTCCCATTGAGGATGATATTTGCTGTGGGTCTTTCATAGATAGATTTTATGAAGTTCAGGAATGTTCCCTCTATCCCTATACTTTGAAGCGTTTTCATCAGGAACGGATGCTGGTTTTTGTCAAATGCTTTTTCTGCATCAATTGAGAGGACCATGTGGTTCTTCTCTCTTCTCTTATTGATTTGTTCTATCACATTGATTGATTTGCGAATGTTGAACCAACCTTGCAACCCAGGGATGAATCCCACCTGGTCATGGTGGATAATCTTTTTAATGTGCTGCTGGATCCTGTTTGCTAGGATCTTGTTGAGAATCTTAGCTGAATCTGCTGCTACTGACTTTGGAGCACAGTTCAGGGATACAGGTCAACTTTTACAATGACTATAAGCCAAACTTTGAATTTTCACAAAGAAAATATTGTGCTCAACATTTCAACTAACATTTTTGTCTAAGCAATGCGATAGACATTTTAATATTCACTGTCTTACTTAATTTTGAAGACAACCTATGGACTATATTATGGAATATATTATTATCTCTATGGTATAAATCAAGTAAATGAGTTTTGGATGGTCCAGCTAGGCAGCTAGTAAGCGATATGGGAAGTGACTACTGCTAGGCTATGTGTTCTCCTACTCTCCCTGCCACGTTATGACTCCATTCTATGTTAAACTTTTTGTACAAGACCATCATTGGCAGAAGCTGTGATCCTCAGAAGCCAGTTTCAGAGAAGTGCTATTATTTTTTTAAAAACGAATTAATTGACTCGGGTTTTCTACTTACACTGTCAAATCATGGAAGCAACAGAACCTGTAGGAGCATTTGTTAAAACTTCCTTTCCTTGGGGCGCCTGGGTGGCTCAGCGGGTTAGAGCCTCTTCCTTCGGCTCAGGTCATGATCCCAGGGTCCTGGGATCGAGCCCTGCATCGGGCTCTCTGCTTGGCTGGGAGCCTGCTTCCTCCTCTCTCTCTCTCTCTGCCTGCCTCTCTGCCTACTTGCCTACTTGTAATCTCTATCTGTCAAATAAATAAATCTTTAAAAAACAAAAACAAAAAAAAAAAAACTTCCTTTCCTTTTCTAACCATGTCCCTTAAACCTCACTTTCTCTGAGTCCTCTCAGTTAAAACTTCTTCATAAAACCTTCTGCCATCCCTGGTCTTCTGCAGCTTTTTGTGTTTACGAAAAAGACACAGTTCTCCTAATCTTCCCCTTCTATATTTCTACCCATAATTTCAATTCTCTATCACTGTCAGCTTTCGTACTGATCATCGCAGAAGCCCAAAGAACCCAAGAACCCATCACACACTAGCTAGTAGGACCTTCCCAGGAGCATGCTGAGGGGAGGGTATGAGTGACTCGAGTGGACAGCCTGTACCAACTTCAACAAAAGCAGTGAGATAAAACAAAGCTGGGAGTACTCATATATTAACAGCTTTTCCCTAACAACAACAACAACAACAACAAAAAAACACAAAAAAAACCAAAACAAACAAACAAAAAAAACCACCTGGGAACAACCATAGGAGAGACCTCTTTAACAAATCCACTCTTTGCTTAGAAAAATAAGAATTATGTTGTGCTATTCAGTTCCACCTGAGTTTTAGCATTCCTGTTGAAGCTTCCCTTAAAGCTTTCCTTGATAACCAGTGAGTTATACCTCTGGGATGAATTTGTCCCTCTGGGATGAATTTGTCCAGCTTCTTCTAGAATGTCTTCTCTAGTTCTCATACTTGCTGTCACATCCAAAAATATTTTATCTGAGAAGTTAGAGAGAGGGGGATTTTCAAGTATGAGCTTCAGGTTTCCAGTATGAATTATCATATTAAAAAATGAAAGAACTGAGCTTTTATGAAGATTACAATTCTGTAGCAGTTAGGTATTTCAGAAGAGGCTGGATAAAACCACAAGATCTTGGCAGCATATAAAAAAAAAGTAAGCACGTACCTATCTCATGGGTCTGTGAGTCATTTGGAGTTGGCTAATCTAGGCCATGCTGGGCTGGGTGGCTATGATGATCTCAGCTGTTTGCTCCTGTGGCTTGGAATCAGCTGGGATTAGCCCAGGCTCTACTGGGGCAGCTTAGTTCTGTTCTCCATGCCTCCCATCCTCTTCCTGCCTGGGCAAGTTCTCACCGCGGTAGCAGAAGCACCAAAGAGCAAAGTCAATAGAGCGAGCATTGTTCAAGCCTTTGGTCACATCACATGCTCTCTAATGTTTCATTGATCAAAACAAGTCAAACGACCAAACCCAAAGACAGGGAGTAGGAAGAGACATTCTATGTCCTTATCAGGAGAGATTACAAAGGCACGTAGCAATGTACATGGATGCTGGAAGAGGTGAAGGCTTGGTGATGTTGATAAAGTCTATTTATCATTTATAAAAACCTGTTTTTCTTGAGTATCATTCTATGAAAAGCTGGGTAGTGTTCATTCTGGTAGTGTTAGCTCTAGATGAAGGCACCTTCCATTCATTCAAACATGCGTTCACTCATTGTTCAGTTATCGTGTAACACAGAGTTCTTTACACAAGTGCTATCTAATAGAAATATATTGTGGTCAATTTTCTAGTACCCACCTTTAAATAGGTAAGAATAAACAGGCAAAAATATATTTAATAATATATTTTAGTAAAATATATCTAAAATAGAAACATTTGACATGTAATCAACGTTGAAGTTAAGATATTTTATGTTCTTTTCCTTTTCCACAAAATCCTCAAAATCCAGTGTGTATTTCTTACAGCACATCTCAGTTTGGACTAGTTTTATTTCAAGTACTAAAGCTGCAAGTGACTAGTAAAGCTACAGACTATGTATTGAACTTGATGCTGAGGATACAAGATACAAGGACACAAGAAAGATACATGGATCTTTCAATCTAGAAAGGAGAATTAATATAAATGATGTCACCATTTTCTATCTTTCTGAGAAGCTCACATTTTAACTGACTGTTTTGGGGATATGACTATGTTTATACCCCTTGGATCTGGTCATGCCTCTATGTGGCAGTTTTTTCCCTATTCTAATAGTTCTCTATTCCACATCCTCAAACAATCTCCTTAGCCTAGTTTAGTTGGAGATATTTCAACATGCCTTTTTAAAATCTCTTATGAAAAGTCATCATTGTGCTTCAAAGTCTGGTCAAAAAAAAAAAAAAAGAAATATGTGGCTTTTTGCAAAATCAATATAGTGAAGGGATATTACCTGAGATCTTATTACTAGGTGGATAAATTTCCACATTATGACTCTACCTGATAAGAGCTGAGAATCCTTCATGATAGAAAAGTTGAATGGAAAAGTTATCTTTCTCAGTGGATATCTGCTTTAAAAAAAAATTAATAAGAAAAACTGGGTGGTTGTAGAGAGAATGTATAATAAAAGTAGATAAAAAAGGAAAACATTGCTTCAGAAGTAGTACAAGAAATAACAGAGGCAGAGCCTGGAGAAAATGAGAAGGACAGAAAAAGGAAACATTAATAGTGTTTATCTGTTCTTGACCCGATTAAGTATATAACTGCCTATAAGAACATTTTGACTTTTCCACACTAAAGTGTCCAAGCAAAGTTTATCAAAGAGGGTAATTTTTAGAAAGTAGTTATTGTCTTTTGAAGTTGTAGATAAAGGACCTGGCAAGAATAGGGAGATAAGATATTTTCTTCGTAGTTTACAACAGTCTGATATTTCTTTAAATATTTAGGCGTAACTCAAAGAACTAAAAGAGGTCTCTTCCAACTGCTACAGATCACCTCGTGATTTCTTTTCTCTTTTTTAATCCCATTCTGCTTATTACATGTCTTTTCAGTGATGATTCATGATTTTGATTATGTAGCCCATTGATATCCAAACCATTCTGGGTAGATGCCCTCATGCCTCTTTGTTCCTCTGGCAACATTGCAGGTCCTAGTGACGTTACTTGGCATAATGTTCTTGGGCAACCCAGGGCACCTTTGACTTTCATCAGTGATGTGATCAATACTTGTGTCCAAAAAGCAAGTGTCTTGGGTAGTTTGGGGTGATGATGCAGGGATTTTAAGCTCTGAGATGCTCTTTTCATAAGATATGACTGAAAACTACAGTATGGTCTGTGTTTTCATACTAGACACTTTAGAAAATGACTATAATTACATAGAGAAGGGAGTCCAGATTACATGGTGGGCTTTTTTTACACTTTAAATTACAAAAATATATTTGTGAGTCTGCTCCCGTTTTTCGTGAAGCATTTAAATTAGAACAACAACATTGTCTTATGTTTAGTGACAAAGGATGATTTCAATAATTGCAAGAAATATTTTTCATCACCAGTAGATGTCTACCGATGTATCTCCTCCCCGTTCCCCCCACATCTGACATTCTTGCTTTTAACATTGAAATATTGTGTGTCGTTTCTTTTCATTGTGATATTTTCAGATGGGAATTAAAAATAAATTGAAAAAAGCCATGCCTAGTAAACTTGGATGCCAAATTAGTGATTTATGAATTGGTGGTTTATGAATGGGGGGGGAAAAAAGGGCAACTCTAATGGGATGTACATCATGAGGTGGTACATCATGACCTCCCCCAGGTCAGAAAGTATGCAGGGACTTTGATTAGAATGAAAGAATAGGAAGCTGGTATCAGAGACATCATCATTAATTCAAACACAGAGAACGGAAGAGCTCCTAAGGTCACTTCAGTAAAGAATTAAAAAAAAAAAAAGTTGCTGGTGGAATGGGGAGTAAAGTAAGGACAGGGTGTGTGTGTGCATGTGTAAAAGTTTGAGAATTGACTTGAAACAATTTAATGAATTCAGAAAATAAAGTTGTCTGCTTGCAAATTAAGAATATTTATATTCTCATGGCTTAAAACAAAGAAGGCACACCATAACTATTTATTGGATGAACAAATGAATGTCATCCACTTAAATACATTTTAGTGACCGTGGTTTTACTTTTTTCTAGATATTAAATGCCTACGCCCAGAAAAGAGATCTAATAATTGGACAGCCTTTCAGATATGACCATTAGCATTCTGTCGCTACTGTCATTTCTCAGACAGGAAGGAGTCCCACCAACAGCAGAAATAGAGGCCTGAGCTGAATATAGGTGGCAAAATAGGGCCATGGTTCTCCTATCCTGGTTTCAAACCATAATTCCAGCCCCTTAACTGTGGCCTGAGAAGTACAAATGAGAGGAGATGAAGGTCTAATTCATATATCCTTATTATTTATACTGTATATCCCTCCCTCCCTAATGAAATCCCATGCCAGTTTTAGGTTCAGAGACATTCTGGATCTTCCTTTAGCAAACCCAAGCCACTGACATTTTCCTAGGAAAGATCTTTTCCAATCATCATATAAACGTAAGGTCTACATTTAAGATGTGGGAGAGTTTTACTCATCCAGTAAACAATCATCAAGCATCTTCTTTCTTGAAATAGATTTGTCTCCTTTAATTAGACCAATCCTCAGTATTTCTGTAGCAGTGAACTTTGTTTCCTCCATCATGATTATCTTTCCAAAGTTGCTAAGATATGATAAAAAGCTGAGAATTCAAAAGTCTGTATATAATTCTATATGTATATGTATTCTATGAGAAGCTGGCACAATATTAGAAAGTTTATATTCTGACAGCACTTAACGTTTTATTTCTCTGCTTCTCTTTCCTCTAACTACCTTCCCTGTTAATTAATACTTTATCTGATTGGCATGCAGGGTATTAATTGAAAATCTAGAGCTCAATAATGTAGAAAATGACCATCAGACTAGAAATGAGAGTTCAGATTAAGAAACAAATTTCCAAGTATGTGCATGTGTTCGTATGTGCACACACTCTTTTTTTTAAAAAAGATTTTATTTATTTATTTGACAGACAAAGATCACAAGTAGGCAGAGAAGCAGGCAGAGAGAGAGGGGGAAGCAGGCTCCCCGCCAAGCAGAGAGCCCAATGCAGGGCTCGATCTCAGGACCCCGAGATCATGACCTGAGCTGAAGGCAGAGGCTTTAACCACTGAGCCACCCAGGTGCCCCTGTGCACACACTCTTGCACCAGCATATATAGAAGGGACTTTCCCAGAAATTCCAGAATAATAAACTTTGGGCACTGGAGTTGCTTAGAAGGTTTACATTCAGTGATTCTCAACTGAGGTTGCATATTACAGTCCCCTGAGGAATTTACAAGACTCCTTTTTCCCACCTCAGAACAATTGACCCAGCTTCTTGAGGATGGGCCCTGCACATGGGTATTTTTTTTAAAAATCCATGTATGTTCGAATATGCAGCCAAGGTTTAAAAACCCCTGGTTTGGTCAGACCTCTTTTCATGTGGATAGACAAAATAAAAACCCTTTAGGTAGGAACTGTGTATGTCAGGTCATTAGAGACCGGATTAAAAGCCACATAACCAACGCCCATTTCAGAGAGATTTCCATAATAATCCAGCATTCATATCTTGTTAGTTTGGACTTGTTGGAACTTTCCCTTGAGAGCATTAACAGAAGGAATCATGCTTCTTAATTTTTTCCCCCTAAATACACTTGAGAAAAAAACCCACCATGCTGTGCAGTAGTATAAATTAACATATGAATTTCCTTTATTTCTCAGTGTCATTGACCTTGCCTTCCAACAAAAATATGTTAGTCTTTGATTGCTGTGAAGATTTTTGGAACACATTTATAACTTCCATTTTTTACAAGGCTGGAAGATATCTCAAATCATTTTAGCATAGGTAGACCCATTTTTAAACTTATCATATAAAGTATGTGTAGTTCACTTCCCAAGAAACATTCTAAGAGAACAGCACTGATAACATGGCTCATAGTTAGCAGGGTTAAGATAGAGATAGTTAAACATTTTCCTGTTCTTTGACATCTCTCTTTTCTGTATGGATATATCTGTTGAGCCCATCAAAGTCTAAAATATTTCAATTCCGCATAAAATTGCAGTACCAATTGTTATATGGCATATATTTTATATTGTGGAAAGATGGAAAAGCATATCTAAATGCATCATGCCTCTACTCAGAAGTAATGCAAATATCTTCTGTCTTGCCAGTTCTAGAAATAAATGAAAATGATAGTAGATAAAGACTAGATACATTTTTCTCTTCTGCACTCATGGAAAATCTTATGTGCAGTGATCATCATCATGCATTAAGCATCTGCTGTAAGCCAGACATTCTACTATGGGCAGAGGAATGTGGACGGCATCATCTATGCCCTCAACTCCTATCAATCAAAAGCAAGTAAATAAATACAGTTTAAAGTAGGAGGGAGGAAAGAATAAACATTTGACTAAGAAAAAACTTGTAAGTACAATATATTCAACAAATTATGAGTAGAGCTATGTACATGCACACAATTTTCAACTTATTATGTCTCCAATATTTACCTAATTAGATAGACTGAACATGTATGTCTGTGTCTGTTGTAAATTGTATATGATTTATACTAATTACCACCATAGTACAAGGAATTCATGAATAACAGGTTTTTTAATGATCACTTTTTTAAAAGACCTGAAAAAATGCCCATGGCAGAGGCACAGACTGAAGAAGATGCGTGTGTTAGAAGGAGCAGGACAGATGGCAGCTTATCATGAACCCCGGGATGCGCTTGGGGCATTTACCACCACTCACAATCTGAATTTCCTCATTATCAGCCTGAGAGTTACACTCAAGGAAATGACATCATTCTGGTCAGACGTCCAGGGGAATGAACTACCTGAACCACTCCACTATTGTGTCCAAAATATTGGTGTCCTTTGTGCTTTTCTTCTGCAGTGCCTCTTTCTGACCTGGCAGTCATAGGGGGAGCTCACCAGTAAACATGGATGGTTGTGAGAGAGATGCAATTCAGATCAAATGGAAGTCTGATGTTAGTCACCGTACAGTATGTCATTAGTTTTTGACGTAGTGTCCATGATTCATTGTTTGCCTATGTCACCCAGTGCTCCAGGCAATACGTACCAACTTGCATTCCCACCAACAGTGTAAGAGGGTTCCCCTGTTTCCACAGCCTCTCCAACATTTGTTGTTTCTTGTCTTGTTAGTTTTTGCCATTCTAACTGGTGTAAGGTGGTATCTCAAATGTGGTTTTGATTTGAATTTCCCTTATGGCTAATGATGTTGAACAATTTTTCATGTGTCTGTTAGCCATTTGTCTTCTTCTTCTTCTTCTTCTTCTTCTTCTTCTTCTTTTTTGAAGATTTTATTTATTTATTTGACACATAGGCAGAGCGGCAGGCAGAAGAAGAGGGAGAAGCAGGCTGTCCACTGAGCAGGCAGCCTGATGTGGGGCTTAATCCCAGGACCCTGGGATCATGACCTGAGCCAAAGGCAGCTGCTTAACCAACTGAGCCAACCAGGTGCTCCAGCCACTTGTCTGCTTTGCAGAAGTGCCTGTTAATGTGTTCTGCCCATTTTTTTACTTGATTGTTTTTCAGGTGTTGAGTTTGAGAAGTTCTTTACAGATCTTGGATACCAGCCCTTTATCTGTATCCTTTGTGTCGTTTGCAAGTATCTTCTCCCCTTCCATGAGTTGTCTCTTTGTTTTGTTGACTGCTTCCTTTGCTGTGCAGAAGATTTTATCTTGATGAAGTCCCAAAAGTTCATTTTTGCTCTTGTTTCCCTTGCCTTTGGAGATGTGTTTTGAAAGAAGTTGCTGTGGCTGATGTCGAAAAGGTTGCTGCATATGTTATCCTCTCAGTTTTTGATGGATTCTTGTCTCACTCATCCATTTAGAGTTTATTTTTGTGTATGGTGTAAGAGAATGGTTAGTTTCATTCTTCTATATGTAGCTGTCCAGTTTTCCCAGCACCAGTTATTGAGGAGACTGTCTTTTTTTCCATTGGATACTTTTTTCCTGATTTGTCAAAGATTATTTGACCATAGAGTTGAGGGTCCCTATCTGGGCTCTCTTTTCTGTTCCATTGATCTATGTGTCTGTTTTTATGCTAGTACAATGTTTCTTAGTGACCACAGATTTATAATGTAGCTTGAAATCAGGCAACATGATGCCTCCAACTTTGTTTCTCTTTTCAACATTTCCTTGGGGATTAGTGGTCTTTTCTCGTTCCAAAGAAATTTTAGGCTTTTTTGTTCCAGCACTTTGAAAAATGTCATTTGTATTTTGATTGTGATTATGTTGAAAGTATAGATTGCTCTGGGCAGCATAGACATTTTAACAATGTTTATTTTTCTAATCCATGAACATGGAATGTTTTTCCATCTTTTTGTGTCTTCTTCAATTTCCTTCATAAATATTCTGTAGTTTCTAGAGTATAGATCCTTTACCTCTTTGGTTAGGTTTATTCCAAGGTATCTTAGATCATCTAAGCAGAAAATCAACAAAGAAACAAGAGCTTTGAATGACACACTGAGCCAGCTGGACCGCGTAGATATATATAGAACGTTCCACCCTAAAACAACAAACACACATGGAACTTTCTCCAGAATAGACCACATACTGGATCACAAATCAGGTCCAAGTGATATCAAAAGATTGAGATTATTCCCTGTATATTCTCAGACCATAATGCTTTGAAACTGGAAGTCAATCACAAGAAAAAATTTGGAAGAAATTCAAACACTTGGAAGCTGAAGACCATCCTGCTTAAGAATGTTTGGTTCAACCAGGAAATCAAAGAACTTTAACAATTCATGGAAACCAAGGAGAATGAAAACACATCAGTCCAAAATCTATTGGATACTGCAAAGATGGTCCTAAGGGGGAAATACTTAGCCATCCAACCCTCACTCAAAAAAAATAGAAAAGTCCTGAATATACAAATTAACTTTACACCTTAAAGAACTGGAGAAAGAACAACAAATAAAGCCTAAGCCAGGCATAAGAAGAGAAATAATTAAGATTAGAACAAAGATCAATGAATTAGAAACTAGAAATACAGTAGAACAGATCAAAACTAGAAGCTGGTTCTTTGAAAGAATCAGTAAGATTGATAAACCACTGGCCAGACCTATCCAAAAGAAAAGAGAAAGGACCCAAATTAATAAAATTATGAATGAAAAGGGAGAGATCATGAGTAACACTATGAAAATAGAAACAATTATTAAAGAAATTATTATCAACAACTATATGCCAATAAGTTAAGCAACCTGGAAGAAATGGATGCCTTCCTGGAAACCTATAAACTACCAAGACTGAAACAGGAAGAAATTAACAACCTGAATAGACCAATAACCAGTAATGAGATTGAAGCAGTGATCAAAAAGCTCCCAAAAAAATCAGAGTCCAGGAAGTGATGGATTCCCTGGGGGAATTCTACCAAACATTCAAAGAAGGGTAATACCTATTCTTCTGAAGCTGTTTCAAAAAATAAAAATAGAAGGAAAACTTCCAAACTCATTCTATGAGACCAGCATTGCCTTGATCCCAAAACCAAGCAAAGAACCCATCAAGGAAGAGAATTACAGACAAATATCCCTGATGAATATGGATGCCAAAATTCTCAACAAGACCCTAATTAATAGGATCAAATATTATATTGAAAGGATTATCCATCAAGACCAGGTGAGATGTATCCCTGACATCCAAGGGTAGTTCAACATTCACAAATCAATCAATGTGACAGTACACATATAATAAGAGAAGAGACAAGAAACACATGGTCCTCCCAATTGATCCGGAAAAAGCATTTGACAAAATACAACATCCTTTCCTGATTAAAACTCTTCAGAGTATAGGGATAGAGGGACTATTCCTCAATTTCATAAAAACATCTATGAAAGGCCCACAGCAAATATAATTCTCATTGAGGAAAAGCTGAGAGCCTTTCCCTTAAGATCAGGAAATGACAAGGATGCCCACTCTTGCCCTGTTGTTCAACATAGTACTAGAAGTCCTAGCAACAGCAATCAGACAAGAAATAAAATGTATTCAAATTGGCAAAGAAGAAGTCAAACTCTCTCTCTTCATGGATGACATGATACTTTATGTGGAAACCCCAAAAGACTCCACTCCCAAACTACTAGAACTCATATTGCAATTCAGTAATGTGGCAGGATACAAAACCAATGCACAAAAATCAGTTGCTTTCCTGTGACTAACAGTGTGACTGTAGAAAGAGAAATTAAGGGATCAATTCCATTTATAATAGTACTAAAAACCTTGATCAACACTGCAACTCCTGATTCCTGGATTTTCTCTCCTTTACTCTCAAAGCTAGTGATGCCCAAACCATATTCCACAAAACTCTAGCATGCTGTGTAAGAATTGTTTTATGGGAGATGAATCTTCTCAAAAAGAAAACATTTTTACTGTCATCTAGCCATCCTCCTCCCTATTATAATACAATTATAGCTTCTCTGATCATATTACAGTTCTTTCTCCTTATAATGTCATTATTTCCAGATCTCCTTAGTGGAGGATTAGGAGTTTCCAAACTCTTCAGTCACTCTTCTTTTTTTTTGTTTGTTTAGTTGGTTTTTGTTTATTTATTTATTTTTTATTTTTTTATAAACATATAATGTATTTTTATCCCCAGAGGTACAGGTCTGTGAATCGCCAGGTTTACACACTTCACAGAACTCACCATAGCACATACGCTCCCAATGTCCATAACCCCACCCCCTTCTCCCTCCTCCCCTCCCCCCAGCAACTCTCAGTTTGTTTTGTGAGATGAAGAGTCACTTATGGTTTGTCTCCCTCCTGATCCCATCTTGTTTCATTTATTCTTCTCCTACCCCCCAAACCCCCCATTTGCTTCTTGACTTCCTCTTATCAGGGAGATCATATGATAGTTGTCTTTCTCTGATTGACTTATTTCACTAAGCATGATACCCTCTAGTTCCATCCACGTCGTCGCAAATAGCAAGATTTCATTTCTTTTGATGGCTGTGTAATATTCCATTGTGTATATATACCACATCTTCTTTATCCATTCATCTGTTGATGGACATCTAGGTTCTTTCCATAGTTTGGCTATTGTAGACATTGCTGCTATAAACATTCAGGTGCATGTGCCCCTTCAGATCACTACATTTGTATCTTTAGGGTAATCGTCAATCACTTATTGAGAACATCACAGCTGGTTGATCATCTTGGGATGATCACGGATGTCTTATATGTGGCTTTTACTTGTTTAATTTTCCTTGCTGTTATGGGGGTTCTAATCTTTGAGCTAGAGGTAGGTAAATAAACCTTTTTGCATTTTCATGCAAGAGTGAAAGGAAAACCTACATAAAGTATGCATAAATGGGCAATCTCATATTTTTTTAAGCACTCTAACAAACATCTTTATTCCATGTGTTTTTAAAAATTATACTACAGCAGTATAGAAAGACAATGACATCCTTTGGCCATCTCATACTCTTAACAGAAGAATCTATTTAAAAAAAATACAAAAGGCTTGTACTATAATTTTAGAACATGTATCAGTTTTCATGCAAAAGGACAAATCTAGTCAATCAATAAAGAAATGAACAAATAAGATGGAAATGTTTCTCAAGTGAAATACTTCACAGTTGAAAATCATTATTCCTTTATACAGGAAAGCAGTGAGCATAAGGTTCTCTCTTTCCATCATATAGTTAAGCTCACTTTTTATTTATTAAAGAGGAGCAAAATAAACAGTGCCACTTCAGCCTGTCCCTTGGGACTTCGGTTACAGGAAAAAAAAAAAAAAATCATGTCTGTACCCTGGTAGCATTTCTTATTTTGCTTGAAAAGCAGTTAAATATTAAATCATGAATCACTGCTTTCCTAAAATATCTTTTAATACCCTATAGGAAAAACTGTAAACTATCCTGCTCTCTGATTTTTTAGGACAACTATTTGTAGTCATTCTCAAAATGCATTCCATGAAGAATATTTCCTTTTCTTCTATTTCTTTCTTTTTTTAATATTTTTTACAAACTTCCTAAGAGATTCAATATCCTGAGAAAACTGGAAGATACTTATAACTGAACAACAGACCTATAGAAACCCAAAGGCAATTATCTCTTGTATAAATATCCCTTAGGCAAACTTCAACTAATTTTTAAGAAACAGGTCAATTCTGCTCAAGAATTTTTTTTCAGGTAGAAAATTCATATTGTCTACTCTTTTATGTCCTGGACTTTCCTCCTTCTAGATCCCCTCAATCCTAATTTTGTTTATCATTCCCTAACTTGGAAAACATTATCTAGCCACAGCTAATAGATCAGAAGCTTTGAGAAGCATGCATCCCTGTCTTCCTGTTTCATTGCTTTTGGGTTGCTCATGTGTATTCTCATTTTAGGCTACCCTATGAAATATTTCTCTTATTTTGGGTATTATCAGTTTATAACATAGTCTAAAATTTCATACCTATCTTTGAATCTCTGAAATTGTTTTTGCATTTTCACGTAAATATCCAATAACTAAGAATTAATTTGTACTTGTCGTAACTATTTTTCAAAATTAGTCTTGATTTCAGCTGTTAATTATTTAAAGTATCAAATTTTTGCGTGTATTTTTCAAAGGTAAAGACTTCTAAAGAAAAATATAAAATATTTGAAGAAATGACAGTGAAAATTGCAAACATGATATTTGAATACTTGTCCACATAACTCAGGGCTTATGTGAAGATTTTCCATGTGATTCAGAAGATCAGGTCCTTTCTAATTAATCTGCGCAAATTCCATAGAATTGTGATCAGAAGCAAGTTTTCTATTTTTCACTTCCATTATTCGCACATAATAAATTTTCCCTTATTCATTTTTAATATTATAGAAAAGTGATAAGTATCCATTGTGTGAGAGGATAAACTTCAACCTTTTTAAAAGGAATCAAGGTAGAAATATCTATAGCAATGTAATTGAATACTTTCTGAATCCCTCCTACTCACATAGCATTCTGCTGTAGGTTACAGAGAAACATGACACTTCTTATCGTCAGTGTACTTATAAGTAATACAGAAAATAAAATATACAAGAAAAAATAACAGTGTGGTTCATGGTTTAAGAGTTACGCAAAGTAATTATCCATTTAACAAATATTTATTGTTGTGCTAAGTGTTGGGTTTTTAAAAACATGAGTGTATTTAAAAACAGAAATGGTCACTGTCTTCCAGGGATATGAGGCCGGAGAGTTAGGTAGGGATTGGGTGATATGGCCTTGTTCTTTACCCTAAGAACAGTGGGAAGGCATTGAAGGTTTTTAAACAAGGGATTGATACTCCACTGTGTAATTTTAAAACATCACTTTAAATACCCCAAAGAGAAAATATTGGAGGGAAACAAAATGTGAGATGGGAGAAAGAAAAAAACCTAAGCAGCATTCCGGGCAACAATATCTTAGCGGTGGTGGTGATGGTGGTGGAGCAAGAGAGAGAATTTGGAGGTGATATAAAAAGAAAATGGACAAAGTAGGTAGATTTGAGAACTAGGAAATAAATCAAAAGGGCTTGATGATCAAATCCTGGGGCTGAAGGAGAAAAGAAGAATCAAATCTACTCTGAGTCTGTTTTAAAATGTTGAAGATCTTGGTTTTTGGCTTCTCCAATTGATGTTGATGATGCTATTTAAAAAAAAAAATAGGGAAACTAGAGGAAGCTGTTCTTGAGAGAAAGGTTTTTATGGATTTGGTTATGGATGGATTCGGTTTGCAGAGCCTTCAAGACATCTAAGTTGAGATGTCATCTAGTCAGTTAGAAATAAAAGTCTGGAGATAAAGAGGGGAAAAAATGTTAAGCTAAAGATTTGAGAGTCATAATGAAATGATAGCATCATATATCTTGGTGAGTGCTCTTATTAGTACATACAATGAAAAATAAAGTGGTTTACAGTAGGGTTCTCTCACTATGAATTAGAAAAACCTGGAAATGTATCATGGAGGAAGAGGGCTTGATCTCCTTAAAGAAAGAATAGAAATAAGAGAGAAGTAAATATGATTGAAATGGCAGAGCTGCAAAAACATAAATATATTGCAAAGTTCTTTTTGGTTGCACGTAACAGAGGATACCAACCCAGATTGGCTTAATAATAATAATTTTTTTTAAAGATTTTATTTATTTATTTGACAGAGAGAGATCACAAGTAGGCAGAGAGGCAGGCAGAGAGAGTGAGAGGGAAGCAGGCTTCCTGCCGAGCAGAGAGCCCGATGTGGGACTCGATCCCAGGACCCCGAGATCATGACCTGAGCCGAAGGCAGCGGCTTAAACCACTGAGCCACCCAGGCGCCCAATAATAATAATTTTTTAAGAAGAGTCTATAAATTCACACATAGCTGAGAAGTTCAGAGTATTCTACCCACAAGCAAAACTCTGTCCAAGGGTGAAACAACATGCTCTGATCCAGCTCCTCTTTTTCTATTTCTCAGCTGTTTGTTTGGTGTTGACATAAATTCCGGCAAGTTCTCTCATGGTCCCAAGATGGTTGCCAGTAGTTCCAAATGTTCAATGATCACACGCTTATGTCCAGCAAGAAAAGCGAAAGTTGTTTTTTACATAATAGGTCAGAGAAGACCCCAGAATGGAGATTATTAACCTCTTAAGGTCATGTGCTTATTCCTAATATTGTTGGTAACGATTGAGACACATAGATTATCTTAAGCTGCTTAGGGTGCACCTCTGCAGTGAAGACATATTCTCCTACTGAACCATGTGGAGTGTTAGGGAAGGAAGATAGGAAATCTAGATGAATCTGTATTTTACTATTAATTTAATCTATATTATGGGGAGACTTAAATGCCAATTTAAGGAGCTTGGACTTAATCCAATAGACCAAAAGGAGCTCTTATATTTTGAATGGAAGAGGGATCTGAAGAAATGTTTTAAGGAGCTAAATCTTAAAGTAATTATAGGACATCCTGGAATGTTTAAGAATAAAAAAGAAGAGAATCTGTTAAAGAGTCTACAGCAATAATCTAATAAAGAGATAGTAAAAGCTCAGACTGCGACTGAGTAAGAAATATTGTTGAAAAGAAGTAATGAAGTGTTAGATGAAACAGTATTTCAAACAAAGAATCCATAGGACGTCACAAGATAATAAGAATGAATTTTTTGATGGAATTTCAAACTCTTCCACTGAGATTTCAACTAGTGTGATAGCTTTGGCACTGAAACAAAGATGAGATCTTTTTATTATCCATGATACCGGACCCTCTTCCTCCAAACCCAGCTCTAGACTAGGCTTTCCGTTTCATTTTGGACTAATTAGTTACCATGATCCTGTGACCCATTATTCCCCACAAGTACAGCTTTCCTAGATAAAAAAGGAGGCAAATTCCAACC
This sequence comes from Meles meles, assembly GCF_922984935.1. Classification (NCBI taxonomy): domain Eukaryota; kingdom Metazoa; phylum Chordata; class Mammalia; order Carnivora; family Mustelidae; genus Meles; species Meles meles. Next base: position 19,119,067 of record NC_060070.1, read on the forward strand.
TTAACCAGCCTAATGAAGACTGTCCTTGCTCCACAGAATGAGAACTTGCAGATAATCGTGTGAAAAGATAGAAACCACTTCAATTATAGCAGTGGCATTTACTTTTTAACAAATGTATTTTCCACACTTTGTCAACCTGCAATGATTCTGTTAGCAAGCAACAGAAAACCCAGTAGTGTAAAACAAATAGAATTCTAGAAGAAACAGTAGTGTTGGTTCAGCTGCTCATCAACAGAAGACCTATATCTTTGCATTTTTCTGGGTGTTCATTGTGTTTTACATCATGATGATAAGATGACTGCTCTACCTGCAAATATCACATCCTTATCATTCAAGGCAAGCAGTTATGTGAAATAAGAGGGACAGGAATCGCTCATCAGTAAAGCAAATGTTTTTATTTAAATTCAGTTGGCTAACATAAAGTACATCATTAGTTTCAGATGTAGAGTTCAGTAATTCTTCAGTTGCATATGCTACCAATGCATGTGCCCTCCTTATGCCCATCATCCAGTTAGCCCATCCCTCCACCCACTTCCCCTCCAGCAGCCCTCAGTTTGTTTCCTATAGTTAAGAATCTCTCAGGGTTTGTTTCCCTCTCTGATAAAGCAAATTTTTCCCTGGATTTTTTACCCAGCATACTCCTTCTAGTTAATGGGCCAGAATGGAATCAGGTAACCATTCTTAGCAGTAGGGGGACTGGAAAAGTGAACCTTTTATTTGATTTTCTGTTCTCTATTTGTGAGACATAGCAACAAGGAAGAAAGTTGGGAATGGTGTCTGGGTGGCCGAACAGTAATGTCGTCTATGAAAAACTTGTTTTGTAGTGTACTCTGTGCTTACATGTGTATTACGCTCTTGTCACTGCGCATTTGACTTTGTATTTATCTGTATATGTTGCTTTCTCTACTCTTTAGGAGAATATTTGCACTGTCAATTCCAGTTTTAAAATGAGATGTTTTAGTCTCTTTTTCCATTAGCCCCTACCAATGTCTGCTTAACTTATTTAACAAACTGCTAGAATTTTGGTTTCCCTGAGGAGGCAACATATATTGACGAGAAAGATATTATTTTTGTTTATGTCTAATTATCCTGGCAAGCATTACACATGTGAGAGAAAATATAGCAAAAGTACCAGATGATTCCATTGGGATTTTGGAAAAGTATCATCACATTTTATCTTTTATGGGGTGGGAGAGAGGCTCATGTAAGGATGTATTTCCAAGAGAACTCATCAACCTTGACTTAGAAATTCAGCACCAAAACCTCGCATCTGCATATCAAAAATAAAATTACTAATACCACTTGATGCCATGTTTAGAAGAAATAGTCAATTAAAGCCACGTGAATTCAACCGGAGTCCTCTGCAGGCAGTAGCATCGTGCAATTCTGCCTTCACAATGACATGAAATTTTAAATGACAACTGTGCTAAATCAGGGAGCAGCAAACCCAGGCCAAGTTTAAATTTAGTAACACTGCCAGTTTACTGAAAATAACCTTCTCCATAGCAGATTCTCTATGAATTTCAGGTGACTGACTACTTATGTTTCTGTTCTGTGCAGAGAGAATCAGGTGCCCAGAGGCTCCGGCATTGGTGTCTCACCTTCTGCATGGCGTTTCTGGTGTCTGCTTCTGGGGTCTTGTTGGCCAGCCTTGAAATACATGGAAATTAGAGAATCCACTGCACATAGTCTTCTTGGAAATTTCCATCGTATCTGCTCAGAGCTTTCTGAATAAGCATACAGATTTGAAGGTAAGTGAATTTTGGAAGGAAATCACATTACTATGTACTCTTAGTCATATCAAAAGTGAATATTTAATATATTTAATAAAATATACAAAAGTTAAAAGCAGTTACTGAATATGGGGAAAATAGCCATCTCTGTACAGTTCCACAGCAAGAAGGGAAAGTAAAATGTAAACTTTAAAAGTTGTTACATGTCATATCAGTGGAAATAGAAGCAGGGTTCAATGGTAAACTTTGATAACTGATAATCAGTTTCACACAAAAAAATCATGGTAATCGTAGTGGGCTCTCAAATTGTAATGTGAATGACAGTCACATGGAGGGGGAAGAGGGTCTGTAATACAAATTCTGATTCCTGGGCATATTGCACAGAGAGTTAGATGCACTACATCTCAGATGTGACCCAGCAACCTGCATTTTATTTTTTCACACCAAATGATCCTGATGAAGGTGGGTCTTGGTCCTTTGGGAAATGCCGAAGTTGAAATTCAAAATGATATAATTCTAATTTTCCAAACTTTATATTAAATGGGGTTTTATGTTGTTTGTTTCTTTCAGTTACAAGAATAAATAAGGAAGGCACATTTAGCACAGAGGTGCTAAATTAGTGCTCCTTTTTTGATCCCCCAAATCAAATGGTTAGTGCTCTCTGTTACACCTTTTTCAAGCTCAGTATGATGGGCTAAGTCCCAGGAGTCCCTATCTTGCTTTCAGAGTGAGCATGTGCTCGTTGCGGTCTTTAGCTGGGTCTCTGTTTTCTGTAATGTTTTAATTTACTCAGATGTTTATACTTATTGGATCAATTCTAAGAACTATCTAAGAAGACATAATGAGTGAAGAGTTGGCTTCACTAAGGATTGGCTCAGCATTTCTTCATTTTTGAAGGTTTTTTCTTTTTTTCTTCATTTGGAAATCTCCACATTAGATTTTCAAGAGAACAGATCTGCTTAACACACCATTTAGCTACTCATTGTCCTTTGTAGATAAAAACTTCTAAATCATGTGATATTTTTATAGCAGGTTATATGCACATTTCTGGAATATCACTTTATTATATTTCTTTATCTCATTTAGCAATTCCATCTCTATTATGTACAGTTTAAAGTTTATGTAAAGTTTGCTTTTTTTGCTCCAGTGATAAAAGTGATTAGTAGAGGCAGATTCAGAACTGAAATTGTGATGGTTCCTTAAAGGTACAACATGATACTATTTCTTAGTGAAGCGTGAGATTTTTCATTAAAATCCTCCGATTGAATTTCAGGCTTATAGACATTTTTTTCTCTCTCAATTTTTGTGTGCATATGTTCATATTGTAAAGGGTTTCTTGTCAACAAAATATCAAATGGCAAAAATAAATCCTTAATTAAAAAAAGTATATCCTTGGGGCACCTGGGTGGCTCAGAGGGTTAAAGCCTCTGCCTTCAGTTCAGGTCATGATCCCAGGGTACTGGGATCGAGCCCCGCATCGGGCTCTCTCCTTGGTGGGAAGCCTGCTTCCTCCTCCTCTCTCTCTCTCTCTCTCTCTCTCTCTGCCTGCCTCTCTGCCTACTTGGGATCTCTCTCTGTCGAATAAATAGATAAAATCTTAAAAAAAAAAAGTATATCCCCATCGCGGCAATTAGCTACACATATTAGTTATTAGTATTACACAAAGAAAATGAATACAGACATGCATAGAACAAGGTAGCACTTTCTTCAAGTAATCTAGACAATTACAGAATTAGATTAACTGTAATAATGAATTTTCACATCCATTTGTTGTCAGTATTGTTCTCAATAGGCAATACTCTCACTGCCACATCTGATGATAAAATCCTAAAATTTATAGCACCCAAACTGTAAAATCCTCAAATAGGTACCATACAAGTTTAGGACTCAAAGAAGTTCTCAAGTAAGATTTAATAAAGCTTTTAGTGCAAATCTTCTGTAATACTTTTATTTCAGAGAAACATAGAAAATATTCTTCTGCCCTTTTTTTTTTCTTTTCCTTTTTCCTTTGCAGAGGAGCAGGTGGAAAGAGAATGAAATAGTGTCCCCAAGTGAGTCACGTTCGTTATCACAGGCATATTTTTCTGTTGTGACTCCCTAAAGAAAACTTACTATGTCGTTTCAGGGAACCTGAGTGAGACAGGCTCCATACTCAAGAGACAAATATACAACAAAAGAATAAATTACAGAAACTTTGTTAAAGAATAGAAGCATAAAGTTTTAGAGCAGAAATGGACCATTAAGTTCTTCCTAGTCTGGTTCCCTCATATATAATCGCACTTTTTTCTCTTCCAAGCTTGTTGTATGAAAGGTTAATACAGAGAAGTCAACATCAGTCTGGCAAGGTGTGACTTTTTAACAAGACAAATCTAGCAAATGTTTTTCAATAATGATTTCTTGGGTAAGGAAGGCTAGAAGGAAATTGTCATCCAAGATGAAGGCTGAAGAAGTGAAGAGAATACCTGAGTTCTTGTTAATATAATTCAACTTAAAATCGTTAATTACTTTCATTGTCAGTAGACAATCTTTCATGTCATTAATCTAAAAATGAAAACAGCCAAGTTAGGTCAACTTTCGTTTTTTGGTCAGCTTTTTTTTTTTTTTTAATTTTGTTTATTTATTTGACAGACAGAGATCACAAGTAGGCAGAGAGACAGGCAGAGAGAGAGGCAGAGACAGAGGCAGGGAAGCAGGCTCCCAGCCAAGCAGAGAGCCCAATGCGGGGCTCGATCCCAGGACCCTGGAATCATGACCTGACCGAAGGCAGAGGCTTTAACCCACTAAGCCACCCAGGCGCCCCTAGTTTTGGTCAGCTTTATATGGAACTCTGATAGTGAAGGAGGAAAAGAGCTAAAGTCAGATACAGCTTTAGAACAGTAGAGCCATCTGGGGCCATTTCGTATAGGAGAAAGGAGATTTACTGTGTAACAATCTCGGAAGAGAGTTAGTGTTATTATGAAACAGTATAATAATGATATTTGTGAGATACCTGAAAAGATTAAAATGTGTTTATTCTCAATTTAAGAAGTTGCTAAGTCATTAAAATTTATGTAGTAAAAGTATAATTATTGATGTGGGAAAATGTTCATAATACACTGTAAATGAAAGCAACAAGTTACAGACCGTGTTTTGATGTATTTTTATTTGAAAAATATTTATTATTTTTTATTATTTTTATTTTTATTATATTTATTTTTGTTATTCTCATTTTTATTTAAAAAGCGACAGATGCATAGGAAGAAAATTGGAATGATATATAGCAAAATACTATTAATGGTTATGTTCAACTGATAAATTGTGTTTGATTCTTATTGCTTCTCAGGGTATGTAAAACTTTTTCTAAATTATGTATTATTATGTAATTTAAAAATATTTTTCAAGGGTTGGGAAAATATTCAGTTATCTGGGAAATTTACTTTTATAGAACTATAAGGTAGTCCTGATAACCTTTGTTTAAAATAGCCATAAAGCAAAGCTCTTGCATCTTGTAGTTTAAACTGATGTAAATGTGAGGATAGTACTTCCAATAAGAGAAGATGATTCTTAGATATAACTCTTCATTTGTAGGTATTGCAAGACACTAAAATTTTCAAGTTTCTCTCTTCATTAAATACTGATAACTTCTAATTATGACAATTAATCCCTTAGAAATATCCTTTATTTCATGTATCAGATAATTCCAATGTGCTTTCAAGAATTTTTCCACCATAATAGCTTTCTCCATTTAGAGGATAATTTTATATGTTTGGTTACATTAGTGTTCATACGTCTTTGTTCTTTAAATCTCCAGTGTAACATACGGTTAGTCTCACCATTATTACCACCAGCTGCGGTTGGCCTATGATTTTGTACATTCTGTCTGAATCCAAAGTAATTAGCTCTTTAGTTTAATGACAATATTTGTTAATGGGTTTTTAGGGCCAAATTCTGCTGTTAGAGAGTGGGTGGTGTATTTGAAGATAGAATCTGGCCCTTATGTTTTAAGCATAAACTGTGTAATTTGATTTCAAAATGATGGTTTAGAGAGTTTGGGGTAAGAAAACTAAATCTACATTTATGTGAAGTTCTTCAATTTCAAGAAAGAGAAAATTAAAGTGACAATTTATGTAATTATGTGATGTAAATTAACAATAAACCCACTGAAAATTCTCTAGTACAGCTATCCTGCATGAGTCGCTCCATAGGTAGTTAGAATGAGACATGAAATAATAATTTTCAACTAGACATTTGGTAGATTTTTGTATGTCATAGGACGCACATTAAATTCTTTAGGTGCAATGAAACACTTTTGATCATTGTATCCTTTTTAGCTTTATTGAGAAATAATTGATACATAACATTATGTACATTTAAGGTGTACAACATGATGATTTGGTACACATATATACTGCAAAATGATTACCACAGTAAGATTAATTAACATATCCATCAGCTCACATAAGAGAGAAGAACTTAAATGTTCTCACCACACACAAAAATTGATCATTGTATTTTTGGAAGAGTTGGTGAAAGGAAAAGAACCCATGCCTGGTATTCTCTGGGGTTCAAGGTCAGGCTCAGCTTCCTGTCAATGGCATGACGTTAGAGAACTCTCTCTACCTTTCCTTGGGCTTCAGTTTCTTCATCGTAAAATAAGACCTTTGCAGTGGTCCCCCTTTTTTAAAAAAAAAAAATTATTTATTTATTTGACAAACAGAGATCACAAGTAGGCAGAGAGAGAGAGAGAGAGGAAGGGAAGCAGGCTCCCCACAGAGCAGAGAGCCCGATGCGGGGCTTGATCCCAGGACTCTGGGATCATGACCTGAGCTGAAGGCAGAGGCTTAACCCACTGAACCACCCAGGCGCCCCTGCAGTGGTCCCTTTTATCTCTAACTCACTTTATTAACTCTAACGTGCTTTATTTTTTTTTTAAGAAGTTTCTTTTTTTTTTAATTTTATTTATTTATTTGAAAGAGAGAGAGAGAGCACAAGCAGGGGGGAGCAACAGAGGGAGAGGGAGAAGCAGGCTCCCCGCTGTGCTGGGAGCCCGATGTGGGGCTCAATCCCAGGACCCTGAGATCATGACCTAAGGTGAAGGCAGATGCTTAAACCACTGAGTCACCCAGGCCCCCTATAACTTGCTTTAAAAGAGCACTTGGGTATGGCACAAGGAGGAGGGCAAGGAAGATGCAATTCGTTACTAACAAATCATTGAGTCTACTAAAAAGGCTTTTTGGAGACATTTTGACCTTTAGAACTCTCTTTCAATGACTTGGTACTTTTAGCCTAGATTGGGGATTTATGTGGCAGGGACGACAGGCTGCTCCTTTGGAAGTTCTCAAGGAGACCAGTTTTCACAAAAATTACAAAAAGAAACAAAACTCACCTGGTTACAGTTGAGATATGAAATAAGATGAAACAATTTTCATTGTTTGAAACAATGAAACAATGAATGAAATAAGATGAAACAATGAAATAAGATGCCTTAGGAGATCATGAATGTACTGTCATCATAGGAAAGAAAGTGGGTCCCAAGGCATATATGACCAGCCAAATTACCTTTCAAGTGTAAGAGCAAGAGGCAAATATTCTGAGCACAGAGGAGCTCAGGAACTGCTCTTATCAGTGAGCCTCCTGGGGCCACTGTTGGAGGACAGAGTCCATCAAACCAAGAGGTGACTGCAGGATAACCAATCCGATCGTGAGCATTAAACCCATGTCACCGTAAAACTAAATCTGAAATACGCATGTAGATGAGGGGGACAGAGCATACAAGTATAACGTCCTACAGAACTAAAGCAACCAACAAAAATTAGGAGGGCGCAACAGCAATAAGTTGGTGCATGTAATAAGTTGGCTTATTGCTTTATTCTCAATATCTAGGCATCGGTGGATATCCTTTAAACCTGACAAATCAAGTTATAGAAGTATTTAAGAGTCCAAAAAAAAAAAAAAAAAAAGACACTAAGAAAGTCATGCTGTTGTCCAACACAGGGCCACAAAGAATGGGGAAGAGGAAGAAGAAAAGAACTTCTCTGTACTCATCATAAGGAATGAAAAATATTCTAAAGATATAGAAGATCAAGGTTATTACATGAAGTTACAAACTTCATATGTAGGGCATTACATGAACTTACAAAGTTATAAATTAGAAGAAAATATGCACCCTATTAAATATGCTCAAGAAGCTACATATAAATATTAAACAAGGCAAACAGACCATATAATGATTTTCAAAACCTTTAACAGAACACTTAAATCTTATGAAAAAATATCCTGCCATATCCTTCATATTAATACATGGAAATACATTTATTTCTTTCAAAGAAATTATTTTTGATTAGATCACAGAGCAGAGCTAAATTCTCAGCTTGCATACAAGGATGGGTCCAAAACAAAGTTATTCAAAAATTTGAAAATGAAGGTAGGCAAATGCAATCTAAAGACATTAGGAGTTAGAATCCTAATATCAGAAAAGGTGAAATTTAGAAGAGCCTGGCTGGCTCAGTGAGTAAGAATGTGACCCTTGATCTTGGGCTTGTGGGTTCAAACTCCATGTTGGGTTTAGAGATTACTTAAAAACAAAATCTTTTAAAAAATATTTAGAAAATCCAAGGTGAAATTTAGGGCCAAAAAGCATTAATTAAGACAAAAGAGGAACTTTGTAGTTCCTCATATAATGAATGCTCATATAATGAATGTATACAATCGCAAATAATTAGTTTTCAGGGCTATCATAGGAGTTTGTTGAGCAAATAACCCTAACTTCTAAAAACATCCCAAGAAATAGCTATAGTCCACATTTGAGGTGCTGGACTAAGTCCACAAAGTCATCTTCCCTGTTATAAAGCAAAACACTTGCGTTGAAATTTATTTTCAAGAGAAAATATTTTTTTAAACATTTTATTTATTTGACAGACAGAAATCACAAGTAGACAGAGAGGCAGGCAGAGAGAAAGGAAGGGAAGCAGGCTCCCTGCTGAGCAGAGAGCCGAATGCAGGGCTTGATTCCAGGACCCTGGGATCAGGACCTGAGCCAAGGCAGAGGCTTTAACCCACTGAGCCACCCAGGTGCCCCAAGAGAAAATATTTTTCTCTTGACAAAACCACCTATTAACCAAAAATTAAGTACTTGCTAATGACCATAATTTTTTCATTATCAGCATAAGGGAGTTTCAAGTTGCTTGTCTTTGGGAGACAAACAAACCTGCTATAGCTTCCACTAAGACTGTAAATGTGTACATTAAACTTATTTGATTTGAAGAAAAGTGGACTGTTCATCTTCTTCCCACCCCAACAGGTATTCTTAACAGCCAGATATAATTTCAGAGTTTTTGCCATCGAGAGGTTTCTGCTGAGCAAAAATTTTCATTCCATTTAGGAATGCAGATTGTAATAGCTTCCCATCCTCCTCACAGCAGGTTTCCTGCCCTCATTCTGCAGACTCCTGAGTCCAGTAGGGCACATCTAGGTAACTTCAGTTCCAGGTTAACGCAGCCTCCAAGCATCGTCCCAGCAACACAACTGAGTTACCATGCAAAGCCGCTTAGCCTCACAAGTGAAATGGAATACAGTTAAACAGCTTTTCTAATGTAATACCTATTTATAATAAATGCAGAGTGGTTTATGATGGCAAACTTTGTAGAGCATGAAAAATTCTGTGGGGAAAAAAAAGCTAATTTTTTCTGACCTAAAATTGTGAAGAAAGGTCATGTATGCTAGCAGGCGACACCCCTATTAAAATAAAAAGAGAAAAATACTCAAAAATAAAAATGTAATACAGTGGCCTTTATGATCTATTAGTTCAGCAAAAAGATTTAAATGAAACGATTATATTTCAGAATACCATTTTATTCCTAAAGAGCAGAGTTTTTTTTTTCTAATTTACATAAATTTTCTCCTGTTTAATTTCTTTCTCTCCTACTAAGCCTCAACTATGTGGGCCAAAATTTCCTTACTTTTGTTGAGAAAGTAAAGATTGCTCCGTTCTCCTCTTTTGTCTGCTGATACCAGAATAACCACCTCTGTAATAAATGCAAGTTGAACTACGGAAACCACACATTACTAAGGTATTGGTCTTCTTCTTTGAATAAGAAAATTCTAGATGGCAGTTCCATCAAGTTGGCTAAAACCAAACAGATGAGAGGAGTGTCTGAGCCGATATTTTACAACCACAAACTGTTCTACCTCCATGCTCGTGCCCAGGTAATTCACTGTGCTCTTCTACTCCTTGCTCTTCTTTCGTGAGTAAGGTATATAAACACCAGGCCGTGACCACTATATTTTCCTCGTGTCTTGTCAACACTGCCAGCTTTAAAGACTGATTTTTTTATAACAAGGGAAGTAAATGTCCAGCCAAGCCCAGTATGAAATTTATAAACTACACTGGCTTGGAAAGTATTTGTTTTTTATGCATAGTACAGTGATTCCAGTGAGAATGACGCCCTGTAGCTGGACAGGTTATAATCCAATGCAAACTTCATTTCTTCTTGCATTCAACGAGCCTTTGGTTAATGACCACTAAGTACCAGGCTGTTTTAGGACTTAAGATGCATTAGTGAACAAAACGTGACATTTGCGGGGGGTGGGACATGCAGACAACACTAATGAATTGTAACAAGTGAGTGAATTATGTCACAGTATGTAGACTCCACAAAGGCCTGAAAAGAAGAAAAGAGAAGGTAAGACAGGCAGGGAGGTAATGACAGGACAGGGTGCAGGGCAGTGGGACCACATCTGATACTTGTGCATCAGGACCGGTGTTTCTCTATGTTCAGTCTGGCTGACTTAAAATCGGAGTACGTGGATTAGACTTGGAAGGTAGAATCATTCTTCGATGACTCTTCCAAATGTTCTTACGTTAATGACAAGCCTCCCTGCGTTGGTACTCACACTTGAGAGCTTTACCTTAGAGTTTAGCCAAACTAAAGCAGTCAACCTTGTGTGTTTCCTAAGTGTTAGCCTTGGAGTTCTTTGCGTGGTTTGTTACGGGCGAGCTAATTAACAAATGCCCTCCAGGTAATGCCGTGGAATTTCCAGGGGTCAAATGATGAAGAATATAAAATGGCATTAAATTTAATTTTTTTGTCTTTGGTCCTGAAAGTTTATGATTTATGGAGTAATTTTATTTTATTTTTTATTTTTTTATTTTTTTTTTACCAAATCACACGTTTATTTATGTAATTTGGGCTACACTGACATCATACAGGAAACACTGCTTATCTTTTTTTACGTTTTTTAAAATTGGGGCAAAATATCCATTATCTGAAAGTTACCATTTTAACCATTTTTAGACATAGAATTCAGTGGCACTAAGTACATTCACAGTGATGTGTAACAATCCCTACTGTTTATTTCTACAACATTTTCATCATCCAAAACAGAAACTGTACCCATTAAACAGAAACTCCTCATTCCTCCCTCCTCTAGCCCCTGACAACCACCATCCTCCCCTTTTGTCTATGGAGTAATTTTAAATTATGGTATCACTGTAACCATAATCCTTATCAGGGATGTTAAGCAATGCCACATTAGTTCGAAAAGATCCAACCATCAGGTAAAAATATATTAACTTTTAGAATTAATCCGGATTTTTGGAAGTATCTAGTTATGGACACTTGAGATAAGATTCTTACTTGAGTCTCAGAAAAATGAGGATTGAACTCTAAATTTGAGTGCATATTTAAATGAAATAACCTATAGGGGTGCCTGAGTGGCTCAGCCAGTTAAGAATTTGCCTGTGGCTCAGGTCATGATCCTGGGGTCCTGGGATCGAGTCCTGCATTGGGCTCCCTACTCAGAGGGGAATCCGCTTCTCCCTCTGCCTCTCCTCCAACCCCCCAGCTTATGCTCTTGCTCTCTCTCTGTCTTAAATAAATAAAAATCTTAAAAATAAATAAATAAATAGAAATGTAAAAAATTAAAGAAATAACGTATAGTCATTTTTAATTTATTCATATTGTGATCCCACTTTAAGAATTATTTTCATGTTGATTCTCATATACTATCAGTGCTAACTACCAGTGCTCTCACATCACAGCCTGTTGGAGCTGGAAGGGATCCCAGAAATTGTATTCCAACTGCTTACACTTTGCAGGTGTGAAAACAGAGTCCCAAAGAGGATACTTAATTCGTGCAGGCGAGATGGTATGTCCAGGAAGCCAGTTAGTGGAAGAACTGGGATCGGAATCCTCTTTTTAAAATCCAAATCAGGTATGTTTCCAGGTCCATCGCTCTACCTGAGATTTTCCAGTGCTTATTACTAAAATAATGTTTCCTTTAAAATAAGGAACACTGACCAACCATGCCTTTGAATTCCACAAAGTCATATTACCTGTAAGTGTGCCTGAGCTCCCAGAATGGCCTCCTATATTTGATAAGTGCTATACCACTACCAGAAGTGACTTAAAAAAAAAAAATTTAGAATAATCTTTTGAGAGTTTTTCTTTAAAAAAAAAAGTGAAATTATTTATAAAGTCTTGAAATTACTTACCTATTCATCAGTATATAGAGCACAAATGAAATGCAATTGTATTATTTTTCAATGAATTGTGGAAGGAAAAAGTTATAAATAGTAAAATGCTGAGTTTAGAAAACAGTATAAGTAGCATCTGGGCCCTAGGTCCCTTGGTGTCCCTAGGAAATGATACAGAATCATGTGAAAACTATGAACCCTCAGAAGGGAAAAATTATGTAACTGGTTGGAAAATAATTCCAGTAGATTTAATAGAGCAGCGCGGCAATATATTCAAAACACAATAAAAGCATTAAAAAATTCTTTCTGTTAAGCCCAGGGAGTTTCATGTGCAAAAAAAAAAAAAAAAAAAAAAAATTAAACAATTAAAGCAGTATCAGTTAATTTTCTAAGACAGCTTCTACTTTAAGCATTATAATACATCTTAAAATGTTGTACATTTGGTTCTTGTAAGTGGATTCTAAATTTGCTTGAAATGAAAGATATAACCATGGCTTTATATAATGACAAAATTGGGGGTTCTCAAGGCACAGAATAAAGTTTTCATAGGCATTTCCAGGCATATCATTTATTAAACCAATATAATTTAAATCTTAAGTGAATTAAAAAGTATGTAAAGCAGTAGGTACAAGGATCTAAATGATTGATGATGATGATTATGAAAAACAGCTGTAAATACCTAGGGTCCAGCAGACTTAATGAGTACTTGTGAACTTATCAAGGTTTTGATGGTTTTGTCTGATAGAGAATGAAGTTAATTGTACATTTTACCCAGTTTTTACTTGTTACAGTACACTTGTAAATCCCACAAGACTAAAAAACTAAAATCTGGATCTTCTATCTGTTCTGATATTCAAAACACAGTTCAGTTGAAGTCTTCTCTAATAGGTAAAGTTAATTGGAAATTATAATTTTGAAACTACATCTGGTTCGTATTAATGTGATGGCTGATTATTAGTATTCGAACATTAAGCATTTTAGACTAATTGTTTAATATTTTCAACAATAACAGAAAAGGATGTTTAAGAAAACACAAAGCTAATATATTTCAGATTACCAAAGAGGGAGGAAACTGTGAAAATAACTGATTTATGCTTATTTTTGATTGATTGGATTCATTTTGTCTGAAGCCTTTACTGATGTCCTTGGAAACGTCTATCCCTTTTTTCCTCTCCCCCTGCCATGAATATTTATCTGATTTAGAAGGCAGCACGTTTTTCGCATATTCTTTTCCCAAAGGAATGTGTGGTTTTTTTTCCATTTTTAATCACTTCTTAGATGAATTGTTCTCTGATAACCAAAGAAGTTAGTCGACCAGCTTTCCCTTCTATGTAAACCTAGGTGATCAGAGTGTCTTAGTTTGCCTCTTAAGGTGAATAAAATTGAATGCACCTTTGCCTTTCATTGTCTTTTCACACATTATGTAAATTGGTAAAAATAAAGTAATATGATTGAAAGTATGGTTTGACAGACAATATCATGTAATATAATATCCAAATACTTATAAGCTAGAAATAGTGCCTCGAGGCACCACATTTATTGTGAATGAGTATTTGCATTTACACATTTTTGCCCAGAGTTCAGACTTGCATAATAAATCACTTACTGTGGAAAGTAGAATTGTTTTCCAAAGGGTAACAAAGAAATACTGAATGCAGTTTCCTCCCACAAAGAGCTTTCAATCTAACTGGGGAAGTAAAAACATGGAGGCGAAAGAAGGAAGTCAGATTACACCAAATTAATAATAATTAGGAATTCTATATGGATTGAGATGGCCATTATAAATTCTCTTTCTGTATTTTATATGTAAATAGTTCAGTGCATACAAAAGCTTATGCCCAAAGTTGCATTCATCTGTATTTCCTAGGGATTTGAACTCAACACAGGCAAGTTAGGTGGTTGATTCCGAACAGGATCAAATAATGTCATCTCAGGCTAGGCCTAATCAAGGTATCCCATTTCTTCACGGTGTTCCGTGTGAATCCCAGCTCACTCCCAGCACATCAGGAGATGACATCATTCTTTTTAATACCTACTGAAAGACTCCATACCTTTCAACCAAACTTTCCTCTTTCCGAAAGTATCAGAATTTTCAACACTGGGGTTTTGAGTATTATTTGTTTTCTGAAGGAAATTATTCAAACCAATATATATCTGAGTCAGTGTCAAGGACATTTGTCACTGAAGCTAGAGCTGCTTACTTCTTCAGGTAACAAAATGAAAATATTCTTTCTGATTTTGTTTTGCACTTTGGCATTGAAAACCATCTCATTTTCACTGGGGGTGGGGTGGGAGTGGTCCCATTTTTGTCCCTGGTGAGTGGTGGGAGCCATCCATGAGTGGACTAAGAATATGTGAACTCTGGAATCAGATTGCCTAAATTTAAATCCCTAGTTCTGCTACTCACTATCTGTGTGACCTTGGACACCTTCAACTTGCTAAGTCCCAATTTCCTCTATGTAAAATGCAGATGATAACGTTGCCAACATCAGAGGATGCCTGGGGCTAAAGGAGATGAGTCATGGGAAGTACTGCCTAAGGCTCAATCGCTATAAACTAGTCACATTTCTACTATCCCACACGGCTTCTCTTGTTTTCTCAAAAATGAAATCTTGTCATGCAGCACTTTGAACCCTGACCGCTCCTTCATTTTCATTGTTTCCATAAACTTGGCAATGAAGAAACTATAAATATGTAACTTTATATCATCCTATAGCTGTCTACATATTATGTACATATATGTAAACATCTAGGAATTGTGAAAAGATTCAAGTAAGATCGTTTAATGGGATCTTTTTGCTCTCAGGATAGTGGTTGCTTTAAATCTGCAGCTTTGGAGCAGAATTTAAATGGCAACTCAATGACTTTGTCATCATAACCACATAAAAGGTCTGGCACGATGCGTAAATCCGTGCATATGGGCATGGTTGGCAAGCCCTTTGAGTTGAAACTGAACCCACCCAACAAGTTGTTTCATCAAACGGTGCCTGGAAATGTTTGCATTGTGTTGCATGGTGGTTGGCTTTCCAGCTAAACCCGTGAGTGGTGAATGTGCGCCGTCAGACAAGTGTGGGGTAGGAGACTGTGTCCCTCCAGATTGTTGAGCAGCTGGAGTGAGTCATGCTTAACTGACACTTGACAGCTGTCCATCAGCTTTTAATCATGAGAAAAGGTTGGTGAAGCGGCAGCTGCCTTCAGCTCCAGAGAACCAAAAGAGAAATCCAACTGCCCGAAGTACCATAGCTTCCCTCCCACCCACCACTGCTGGGGTGGGGGCAGGTGTGGGAGAGGGCTTTCACTGACTCAGGATCTCTCTCCAGCTAAAAAACAGCAACCTTCGGAATTCAGGAAATGAGCTCTTAGGAGCACTGCACTTTCTTTCCTTTTTTCATTTTCCTTTAGTTTCCTTTCCTTTTCCGCTTCCCTTTCCCTTCCCTTTCCTTCTTTCTTTTTCTTCTTTTTTTAAAATGGAAGATGTTTCTTTTCTCTGTTTCTGGATGCCCCTGAAGCTTTTCTGGGTCTGTTAAAGAGTTCATCGGTAACCATTTTGGCTGAATAGACTGGCCTGTGTGCACACATTAGCCAGTTCTCTAGCTCCATGTTTGTAGATAATGAGACAAAGGATGTGAGATGGGAGGATATACCTGTGCCTACTGTCGGGTGGATATGCTGAGGAATGGTACCTTCCTTTTAGCAAAGATTAAATGTATCAGTGGAATGCCTCCTGATCGACATCAGTGAAGGTTTGCTTACAATTGGGGGTCCACAGAGTGTGGGAAAAAAAAAATTGACAGTTTGCATCATAACCGAAGGTGCATGCCCCATAGGATGCTGGTTTTATTTGTGCCTCGTTGCACTGGGCTGTGCCAGACATTGTGAAGAGAACCACGGCAAGTTAACAAGTCGCATGGCTGCATGCATGATTTGATTTACTCCAGGGTCTAGCCAGTGCATTCAGCTTTATTTGTTAACCTAGCAGAACATTATTTATTAATGAGTTCTTCATGCTTTATTAAGCCTAATGTCAAAACACCTCTGTGGGACCCTACTAGGCATGTTTTCCCTTTGTGGTAAGACCTTCCAAAGAAAAATGAAAAAATATGCAGCAGTGCTCTGGTTAAAACCCAACAGATACCAGTTCAATTTCTCTTGAACCTCTCAGAGGCTATTTCGGGATCTTTGTGAAAGATCTGAAGCTAATGCAGGGTAGAAGTGAAATTAAGGAATTTCAGCTGTCAGTAATTAGAGTCCCTTCAAAACAAAGCAAAGCTTCTGTGGCCCCAGGAGATGAGTGGACTCTTTGGCAGGCAGAAGCTAACAAGTACAGTGGGGGGAGGGGGGTTGCACAGATCCAGTCTCTACAGTACTAATGAGAAATGTCAATTTGGGCAGATACCACAATAATTTGAAATGAGTAACAAAGTGAAATAACAGCATATCTGAGTCATAAGGGGAATGGGCACGATTCTGAAATATGCTAGGACTTTTGCAGTAGGAACTGGTAGGAAAGGAGAAGCTCCATGACCTCCATGACCAAGGAGGGCAACCATAGGGTATGACAGCATGGAAAAAAGCACGGACTCGTCAGCTTAGCATTGTCATGGTTTCTTAGAGGAGTGGTCACAGTAGAGCCAGATAGGTTATCACACTCAGGAAATCCAGGGAACTGGAGATACCAAAGAGTAGGTGAGTTGTGGTATCATGGTATGGGGCCTCAAGGACATACCATCAGTCACTTGTAGGAAGGACCAGAAAAGAAGCCAGCTGGGATTCAGGGTTCTAGGCAAGAAGATTGGTGTTCTCTGTCCTGAGTCTCTTAACAGAAAGCTACAGGACGGAAACCCAGGTGTTAAGAGAGGCAGGGAGGAATTACTTTAGCTCAGCGATCTGTGCGCAGTGCAAAGGACAGATGAGGTCTGTTTTTCCTGAGATCCGACAACAGTCATGCTAGATGCTGAGACTGAGGCTGGATCTACCCTCCCGCTGGACCCCAGGGATCCCTGCGCCGTGATGAGCTCCAGTGATTTCTGCTCTTGGCACCTGGGGAAGATGGGCTCAGATACAGTATCTGCAAAGAGAGTTTTGTGTCTTACAATTTTGCGGTCTGGCCCTCTAACGTTTATAATAACTTGAAGTGACCATAGCACACAGCTCATATTTCGTTACATAGATTTTGTTACTATTCTTTCTAATCCTTTCTGGCCCATAGTTAAGTAGTAATTATTGAGTTCTTTTCATGTGCTACTGGGAATAAAAACATGTCTCAGTGTCACATCCTTTCGGAAACTTAGGGCAGAGCGAGGGAATACACATGTACAAATGTGATGATATTATATGGTAAAAAGTTGTTAAGGTCATAAAGGGTAAGGACAGGCTGAGGAATTGTCACAGTTTGGAGGAAGCTAAGCAGTATGACAGCTCCATGCAATGTGGGATCCTGAATTGGATCCTGGACCAGAAAAGGTACATTACTAGAAAAACTGATGATACCCAAACAAACTCTAGGATTTAACCGTTAAGTATCGTAGTAGTATTAATTCCTTCATTTGCCAATATGGTTACGTGAGAGATTCGCATTCGAAGAATCTGATTAAAGGATATATTGGGAACTCCAGACTTTCTATAAGCCTACATTCATTTCAAATTGGAAGTTTAAAAATGGATACATCCTATAGGGAAGGAGTAGATTAATACATTCAGATGTTCCGAGAAGGAAAAAAGTTACTTCCAGTTGATAAGATAAATGTTCCTAAAGGGGCACCTGGACATCCGAGGATAAGACACGGACATTTCTGGGGAGAGAAAACAGGGTGGTGGGGCAAGACATGAGAATAGGAAGAGTCCTGGGAAAAAAGAAATAAATAAACCAATAAAAGCACCGCCATCAGTAAAATGAAGAACAGTACAGCCCATGAGGAAGGCTTGGGATTTAGTTACAGGCAAAGAAAGAGGCGGTCAAGTAGATAGAACAGGGAAGAAGCTTAGCGGGCAGCTTGATGGGGTTGAGTTCACCACATGGAAACTGAGGTTGTGAGGGAGGGACGGAGGTGGATCGGGAGGTCAGCGAGGTAAAATTGTGAAAGATTTTGCATTCCAGCCAAGGGGGTTCGCCTGATTCTCCCAGGCCACAAAGTAGCCCCGTGTTTCAGCTCGTGCCCCAGGAGACTATAAGTCCTTTACAACTGGAAGTGCATCTTCTCCTGAGATATCTGGGGACAAGCATATAGAGGAAATAGCCCAGACTGGCACATTATGAGGGAAAGGGAGGACGCTGCCAAGAAGGCTGGCATCTGCAGGCCGGAAGACAGACGCCTGGGAGAGGGACTGGAAGGACAGAACCGCTAACGGAAGAGCTCAGTAGACTGACTGTGGTGGGCCAGCCAAGGGAGTTAAAAACTCAAGGCAATGTATTTGGAGTTAACGACTGTTGCTTAAATGTTCAGAGATAGAGATAATCGAGAGTTCTTCAATCGAATTGCAAAAGTAAAGATGTCTCATTAGAAGACCCCCAAAATGTTGAACGATATGGAAAATGATGTGTAAAAGAGTTTGATCCAGTTAATGTACTTGTTAATAAGAAATCATAGACTGCCACTGCCACTTTTGTTTTTCCCACCAGGACCTGGAGCATGTGAAGTTGGTGTTGTGATTTTAGGGTTCAAGAGGAGGAGTGATAGATTAGAGGGGTACCCGTTGCTCTGGTAGTGTCGGTGAGAAAAGAGCCCCAAAACGTCAACAACGCCATGTACCTCCCTCCCCCTGCATATCCTAACCCAATGCCAGAAGCTCCCCATAGGGAAGACCCAGCAGAAGTTTGGAATATCCACTGGGACCATGATAATGATTTTGCAGAAGACCAGGCCTGCTGTCCTTGGAAGCAGCTCTGTGGCTCCTGGAGGGGAGACTCCTACTAATTCGATGTCTAACTCCTGTTAAGCCCCAGGGAAGCAAACAGCTTACCCGTTCACGAGGAGAACCTCCCTTGACACAGATAGGTTTGATCTGGGATCAGTGAGAGGCAGTTACAGACCATACCCACAGCCAGGCCTGAAATACTGAATTCCGGTTGCCAGTTCTCACGTAAAATCGCTCCAGAGTGTGACAATATGTCTTTCTAACATATTTCCCTTCAGACTGCAAAATAATGGGGGGGGGGGGGGGCATAACCTGTGCACATGTTACGTGAGGGTATCTTTTTCTCCCATTCATTATGTCTTAGATATTAGCAGTCGCCTTACATTATCTTTCAACTGTTTCCAAGCCTCTGAGCACTTTGCTCATTTGGATTCTGTTAGATTCTTCTAGCTTCGTCTGTTACACCACGTGTTTTCTGTACCACTACCGTGTCATAAATGGAAATACCTTTTTGGTCCTTCTGTGTAATCCAGAAACGAAAGCTGGTTTTTAGCACATTTCCTACTGACGTATATAAAGTTAAACCCTTGTCTTGGTAAATGAAGTCTTTATTTGCACAGCATGTAGCATAATATTAAGAAATATATTCATAAAACTCATTGAAAAAAGCTTCTAAAGTTAAAAGAAAAGACACTTAGATAGGGATCATATACAATGTTTGTGTGATTTATCTTTTTTTTTTAAGATTGTATTTATTTATTTGAGAGAGTGAGCGAGAGAGAGAGAGCATGAAATGGGGAAGGGCCAGAGGGAGAAGCAGACTCCCCGCTGAGCAGGGAGCCTGATGTGGGACTCGATCCCAGGACCCTGGGATCATGACCTGAGCCAAAGGCAGAAGCTTAATCAATTGAGCCAACCAGGTGTCCCTGTATAATTTATCTTTAATTTTACTATGGTGAAAGTGATTCTAGAATGGGTCTTAGGAGCCAGTGGCATCCTGGAAATCAAATTTGCAGATGGCATAAAAAACTGAGGAGTAACTCCTACCATGGAAGTTAGCGTTAAGACCAAGAAAGATCTCTATTGGCTATAACATTGGGCCAAATCTGGGAAAATAAAATGAAACGAGGATAACTGAAAAGTTCCATCTTCCCGTCAAAAGAAAAAAAATAAATAAATAAAGTGCCTTGGGAGGAACTTGAAAACACACATGAAAGATTCTAGCGTTCATTTAATTATTAAAAGTATGAGTTAGAGAGATGATATAATTGCCTCCCAAAAGCTCATATGACCTTGGATTCAATTTGTAATAAGAGTATTTGCAGAGCAAAGCAGATGACAGCCTCTCATCCTCTAGGTTTAACACACCCAAAGCCATGCCTGAGAGATGGCATGGTGCTTGGAGAGGGGTACTCTAACTGGACCAGAGACAATGTGCATTCAGAGCAGGGCACCCGGGACTGGGAAGAGCCAAGAAGTGCCCTGAAGGGGGTTGAGAACATTTATCTGGGAGGAAATAAAATACAGTAGAGAACCAAAAACAGTCTTGACTATTTGCATGCTGCATGGGGAATGTGGAGTAGAGGCATAGGACGGAACAAGGGGAAAAAGGTAGAGACACATGTTAGTCTTTTCTCAGTTTAAGTGCAAATTTTATAATTATTGCAGCTGAGATGCCTTCAGGTAACACGTCCCTGGAGTGGCGGAAACCCATCCTGGCTCACCATGAGTGCTGAGGGAGCTCAACCTAAATGGCGCCGGCCTGTGTGGTCATGGCGCCTGGTCTCTCTGAAGGGCCACAGCTCTTGGTACCTTCGAAATTGCATAGAGTTGGCTCAAGCCTTAAGGGAGTATGGTTCATCTTCTTAGGAATACATCAGAGCGTCCATTTGCCTTCTGGAAATGTAATGAAACATCAGTTTAACTTCTACAATAAGCCGTTCAACGCAGCCCCTCGTGAACCACTCCTGTCATATAGTTGGTATTCGCCTTGCTTTAGCTGGAGAGGTGTTGGTGGTTTTCTTGTCCATCATATTCTCAGCAACAAAAGTAGCTGCTGTGATGGCTAAAATAAGCTAAAATCCCTTAAGACATGAATTGTGATCACAAAATTTTTTTTTTGCATTTTGTTGTTCATTTTATTGAAGGCCCAAGACCTACAACAGGCTTTTACTTTCATATTAGGCTATGAAAATGTGGGACATACCAAGAGTGACACACAGAGGACTGGAGCTATGGAATCGCTTCTGCTTCCATAGAACTTTTGTTTCCTAATTTCAGTTTATAATTACTATTTGTAATGAATATTTTATCCAAGCATTTTAGCAACCTTTCTATTTTATTCCATCTGGTCTCCTCAGACACCATCTTGACATTTTTGCCACGGCTAATGTATCCCTTTTGCCACCTAGGCCTTTGACAGAAAAATCAGAGACCATCAACCACTTGGGCGTGATGACAAAATTCTATGAGAATGATAGGTTCTGTGGATTTTCAAGATAGGTCGAAAATTCTCTTTATACTATTCCTTGAGAATTACCTTGAAAGGAGGAAAAACCTTGAACTTCATGCTGCTGCTCTCCAACACAGTCACTCACCTTTGTTCCTACTTTCTCTTCTTCCTCTTCCCTTTCTTTTGCTTTTCCCCTCCTGATGCCCCATCAGTCAGTATTTGAAGTTATATTCTTCAGTGGATATTTCTAACCAACTTAAGTTCAAACTTGCATTCCAGTTTCCAGCATAGAGGATTTCAGAATAAAAACTGGAACAGGAACAATTTCTTTTCCTCGTCTGCGTGAGCAGCTTTCTTTTCATTATAATGAGTACCCAGAATTTGAATCCCAAATTATTGATTCCCGGACCACTTAGTGAGTTGGTGAAAAGAAAGACAATACTCAGTGGAAAGGCTGAGAATGCACAGGGAGAGAAAATGTGGGAAGAGGAAACAAAAAGGAAAAAATTGGCTCAGAAGAAGAAAACGTTTGAGAATTATACGTGGGGAACATATTTTAAAAAGAAAGTTATGAAAAAGAAGATAGACAAGTTTTTTTTTCTTCCATAATTAAAAAGGGAACTAGGAATGCATATTTTTAAAAATATTTAAAATATATAATTAATAATTCTCAAAGCAAAACAGTGCCCAGATTTAGTGTATGTTTAAAAAAAGTTGGTTTAATTGAATTGACTCAACTGCAGAGAATGTGTGGTTTCACTGAAAATGCAGAATGAAAGAAGGAACATGATACAGATTTCAGTTTGGCAATAATGACATGATTCTGAAAATCTGTGCAGCCCGCCTGATCTCCCTGCCCACGGTTCCAACTTACTGTAAATGGGCTAATTGATGTGCTCTCTTGTGGGTTTAAACCCCATCGTCCCTGTTTGCCCTTAGCTAAATCCATTGTATTCATTGCCCAGGAATATTTATTGAGCTTAGTGTAGGCCTGTAACCACCAAGTATGAACTTGGGACTCCTAACCTAAAGTTGGTGATTAGCAGAATTTATCAACTGACCGAGAACCTGACCCCAGGGCAGTGCTCACTTGGAAGCTTCCTGCCGTGCGTATACAACATAGGGGTTCCCCCAGTTTTCAGAAAGAACATGTTATCAGTGCCTTGACAGTGCACTTTTGAGGTAGGGAGGTTTTCAGTTGCTGTAATTCCTTTTTTTATACAAAGTCGCCATTATCTGTATTGTTCATTATGCCCTGTTTGGTTAGCTCTGAAGTGCTCAGTGATTCCCTACTTTTATGAATAGTATGTTTGGCCTATAACTTACAGTAGCTATACAACAAGACACGTTATATGTTGCAGTTCAAAGGAGGGTGGTTCCTGCAACCTCTTGCTAAAGTAGGTATTTGCACAAACTCCCCTTCAGAAATTACATAGTATAGTACAGTACAGCATAGCATATATAGTATAGAATGGTAAGCTATAAATATAATAATACTATACCGCTAGTATAATTTATTATACTATAATTATAATATAGTAATTATGATTACTATATTATAATTTTAATTATTATAATTATAGCATTATAGAATAGTACAATATAGTATAGTAATAATGTCATATAATGTGGTATGGTATAGGATTGTTATCACCAAGAGTGTTTTTTCCATTAGGAAGTGGAAACAGGTGACCTAGGTGAATGATGGGGTCTTTTCTTCCTCCCAAAAGGGCTGCCTAAACCACAGCTGGTTTTAAAAAACAAACAAAAAAAAAAGTAAGAGCCACTGAGTTATAACACAGCATAACCTGAGCAGATCTCAGGAGCCTGGACTTACTCAGAATGGTTGGCATAAAGCAGAGGGAGTGAGTTATCTTCACTATTACTGTCCTTAGGGGAGCCCACTAGGCTGTTCTAATGCAGCTCTTTGTGCCTCTGTATTTCTAATGAAGTGTTTTGAGACCCTATAGCAGAGATAATATTATTTTTGTTTTAATATCAACTGGTACCTTTTGTCTACAAGGCAAAGTGTTTCGTCTGTAATATTTATCACCTTGTCTCTGGTTTTGTTGTTGAAAACTACCTGAGTAGGTCCCCCCCCCACTTTTGATTAAGAAAATATTAGGGAGGAAGCAATAATACTAAATTGCAGAATAATGAAAGGGAAACTCTTGCAGCTAAACTTTAAGATACTCTGAGGGACTAAAAAAAAAAAAAAGCCACCAGTGCTGGGTAAGAAAAATGTGTGACAATGGAAATATGCAATATCATTTACTTGTCTGGCCACTGTGGAGGAGAATAAATTCTATAATCTTGCCCAAACCAGAGGGAAATGGGAATTGAATAGCAATAAATAACCTTCTTGGGAAGAGTTGACTGTGATATACTGTATCCTCCAGACTTTATGCAGGAAAATTTCCCATTGATTAGAGCATCAGACCCAAAGTGCACGGAAGACGAGATAATTTTTAATATACTTCGCAATGTCCTTTCCATTCTAGTGCCTCAGCCTCCTCAAACTTTATGAGTTGGGGAAGGGGGTTGGATGGAACTACGTATGCAACTCCAAAATTTTCAGCCTCTTTCAGGATTAAATAAATTCTATAGCTAATTTTTTTCTATGTCTTTTCATTAATATTCTTGTTCTGTTCAGAAGTCAGTCTTATACGTTTATTAATGTTATGTATTTAATAACATCTTAATTACTTTTATTTCACCAGTGTTTTAGAGTAACAAGCACTTTTCTGCATTAGCTTATTTGATCCTTACACTACTGCCGTGTTTTTAGAGAGGGTATTACTTTTCATTCAGAATTAGAGTGGTTATGTGACTTGCCCAGTCATATGTAGTGAGTAGGTGGCCAATCTGGGGCTCCGTATCAGGGTTTCTGCATCCCAATATTTAGCTGATAAGAATTTTGTCATATGAATTATTTAATTATTATTTAATTATTATATAATTATAATTTATATGATAGTTTCATTTCTGCTGAAATGTCTAGCTCCATCTTATTTTTATTACTGAGCCATATTGTAGACTACTAAAGTGCAACTTGCTTGTTTCATTCAAGCAGTTGCTCTTTTATTAAAAATTTGTGAGTATTTGAGCTTTGTGTATTGTGGGGGGAGAAAAACAGACATTAGAAATTGCCCCCAGGGAGTACACAGTCCAAAGGAAAAGCAGATAAACCCGTACACTCACTACAATACCAAAACCATTTGTAATACAATAAAAAATATATTGTCTTTGTTCCCACTTCTGACCATTCTGGAACAAAGCTCTTAAAACTGTTGGAGTTTTCTGGGTGACAGGACTGTCTCAGTGTCTGCTAATAATGACTAAGGGGGGAACAGGAAGCTAGAAAAACTAACCAAGTGACTCGATGGTTGGAATTTTCAGCCCCACCCTCCCAATGCCAAGGGAGGGGAAAGGGCCTGGAAACTCAGTTCCGTTCCAATGACCAGTCATTTAACTAATGATGCCTATGTATGAAATTTCAATTAAAACCTGAAACAAAGCTAAGAGAGCTTCTGGGTTGGTGAACACAGTGATATACTGTGAGGGGTAGCACGATGGGAGAGAGCAGCCTCCTCCCTCATCACCCTCCCATCTAGTGCCTTATTCATGTCTTCCATCTCGTTGTTCCTACATTGTGGAATAAGTCTTCCTGAGTTCTGTGAGTTACTGTAGTGAATACTGAACCTAGGGTGAGGGAACCCTTGAATTTGAAACCAAGTCAGACAGAAATGTGGGTAGCTTGGAGACCCAGAACTAGAGACATACCTTTGAAGTGAGGGCAGTCTTGTGGGACTGAGTCCTTAACCTGGGGCAGGGTTGCAGTGGCGGGGGGGGGGGGGGGGGGGGGGGGGGGGGGGGAGTGGGGTGTCTCTGCTAACTCTGGGTACTAATGCCAAAATTGAATTGAATTGTAGGATACCTAGTTGGTGTCAGATAATTGAAGAATTGATGATTGTTTGCAAACACCAGTGCTCACCATGTCCCCTACAAAATGCCCAGTGTGCCTCAGGCATGTCAGCGTGTCTGTGGCCAATGCAGTAATCTCTCCATCACTTTGCATGTTTGTTCCCACCATTTGTGCTGTGTACTTACCAGTAATGGCTAGTGTTTGTCCCCAAATTGTTTGTGCTAATCATATTCTATATACTTAAATATTTTAATTGAATATTTAGTAATCTTAGGAATATAAATGTGAAGTTCAAAAGTAGTTTCTGTGAGGAGCATTGGGGTGGTTCAGTGGCTTAAGCATCTGACTCTTGATTTCGGCTCAGGTCATGATCTCTGGGTCATAAGATTGAGCCCTGCTTCAGTGCAGAGTCTGCTTGTCTTTCTCCCTCTGTTCTTCTCCTCACTTGCACACACATTCTCTGTCTCTCTCTCTAAAATAAATAAATAAATAAATAAATAAATAAATAAATAAATTTTAAGAATGTAGTTTCTATGAAAACTTAGATGAACTCTTTAGGAAGACTCACTAAAGGTAAGTTGCAGAAAATCCTATCGAAGTGGACATGAGTAAGACAACTCTAAAAGACTGAAGAAAAAAATTAAAATCTTAAAAAAATTAAAATATAACAATTTCTAGAATATAAAATTACCCAAGAAATTATTCCAGAATATACATATAGAATCACTTTTAAAAAGCTAATAATGTAAATATGAGTTGTAGTAGAAAAACTAAATTTAAAAAATTAATCGGAAGACATCTCCACTCAAAATTCCTCACAAGTGTCTTCAAGGGTTTACTTTAAAGCAATGAAGTGAATTCGTAGATGAAATCTGGGTTGTGACCTACCGAGGAAGAAAATAAGGAACCAGTCACCAGACCCACATTCAGAAGGCCGTTATCCTCCTTTAAAAGATGATTTATGCATCTGCAGTTAAAATGAAATGTATAACGTGTGCTTTAATTGTCAAATCCATACCTTAGCCAAGTAATCAACCAACCATCAGTTTGGATTATAGAATGAGAGAATGAGCATACCTCAGCTTCATAACTCAAGTCTTCCTTCTGTTTTGGTTAAGAAATTGAAGTTATCACCTGTGAGCCTTGCATGTAATGTCAACATTTAAATTAATTGCAACACTACTTTGTCAATAGGGATTTATGACCCCAGTTTTCGTTTAGGAAGAGTTAATAAGTTCCTAGTCAGTAGATTACTCTCAGGTTGACTTTCAAAGAAGAGCATAACCCTCAAGTTTTTTCCTTCCCTTTCCCTCCCTAAAATAATTTATAAAATAGTAGAGCTGTCTGAATCCACCAAAGTCAGCTTCATTACCCTGCCTCCAGGCTAGCTTCTCCTCATTGTGCTAGACTGTTTAGAAATGTACTCTAGACGTATGATTTCCTAGGAGATGATTTTGTGATTTTGCTCATTAACGTATAAATGAACCTGACAACCAGCCTATTGAGATTTCTTTTTTTCTGTGCATCCAGTCTTCATCTCACCTACTGCTGGCTTTAAACTCTAATTTTTTTAATTTGCTCAAATATTCACTGACTACCTCCTATGTGCCAGGAGCCCTGTTCGCACTTGGAATACAATGGTCTCTACCTTCATGGTACTTAAATATTAGAGCTGGGAAGAGAGTCAGAAAATATCAATAAACATAAAGGATAAGTACATTACCTAGTGTATTAGAAGTACTATGCGTAGGGGGGATGGGATAAGAAACAGCAGGAGAATGGGGATCAGGAACACCACAAATTGGGAAATGAGTTGCAATTTTAAGTAACGTGGGCGAGGTACATTCACTGAGAAGGTGATGTTTGGGTGAAAAGATTTGAAGGTGAGGAATGTGGCCATGCCAAAGAAAAGAAAAGAGGGAGAGGTTGTTGCAGAGACTCAGGTGGGAGGTATCTAGCATGTTTGAATAGCAAGAAAGAAAGTGCCTGGATGTGTTCAGAGATAACTTATTAAAAGGACTGCCAGTCTAGCTACATGCTGAGAATAACTGGGCAGCAGAGAGGCCAGTGGTAAAAACAGAGAGACTACTAAGAGTCTATTGGAATAACCAGGCAAGAGATCATGGTTTCTCACTCCAAAGAGATGTAGGACAGACCGTGAAGAGTGGCCAGTTCTAGACATATTTAGAAGGTAGAACCACTAAGATTCTCTTAGCCTAAGTGGAAGAAAGGAGTCAAGGATGACTCCAAGGTTTTTTTGACCAAACAACTAGGAAATGAAAAAATTCCCATCAACTGAAACAGAACAGTTATTTTGAGGAACAGGGTGTGGTTGAAAGATAAAGTCTTATACTAGACATATTGAGTTGAGATGCTTATTCGACATCTAAATAGAAATGTCAAGTCAGGAATTGCCTTATGGATCTAAAGTTTAGAGAAAGAGTCATCAGCATATAAATTGCTCTGCTCTTAGAGGAGGTGGAGATGAGCCAGCCTTTCTCAACTAGAGTTTCACAAGAGAAGTAAGCTTTCATGCCTTAAAGATCCCTTGTATGTAAATAAATTAACTTCTATCCTGTGTATCAAAAATGGTACTGGCTACGTAGCATCCTTGAAAGAATGGAGTAATCTTTGTTTTGTATTTTGTGTTTGTTGTTCAGATGAGAAAGCCCAGTTGAGAAAGGCTTCTTGGGATATGTGAGCAAATTTAAGTTCTTTGTCTCTTTTTCAAGCAAATTTTCTTAATTCTCATTCTTTTTTTTAAAGATTTATTTAGTGAGAGAGAGTGAGAAAGAAAGAGCCTGAGTTAGGGGAGGGATGGAGGAAGAGGAAGAGAAGCAGACTCCTCACTGAGCTCAGAGCCAGATACAGTACGGGAGCTCATGGCCCTGAGATCATGACCTGAGCCAAAGCCAGGGATCAGATGCTCAACCAACTGAGCCACTCAGGTGCCCTTCTTAATTCTCATTCTTAAAATAATTGGGATCTTAAGATATTTGAGTCATTTTACAAAACTGTAGATAGAATACTGTCAACCAGTCCTTCCCAAAATGTGTCCAGTTTTAAACTGATGTTCATAAAAAGTGTGTGTGTTGTGGGAGTGTAGGGTAGGATGGGGGGGTAGGGATGATAGCTCAGATATGTATGGTGTTGAGGAAAATTAATTAAAACAAAGTCTTTCTATTGACCCAGAAATCCTCTCCAGAAGGGTAGTAGAAAAAGAAAACATGTTTGTTACTAAGCAAGCATTAAACCAAAATGTGATATGCATCACCAGCAATCCACTGAGAGGTTGCAAAGACAAAACATAGGCAAGCAGATACAACCCATTCCACACATGTTTTTAAGATCAGTTGGTCCTCAAATCAGAGGACTTGACAGCACTGTTTTTCACACAGAGTTTATCCTACCTTTAACTCGCAGCTATGTGAGCTTATTGGCTTTTTCCATGGGAAAAACATACCTCATATCTTATAACAGCAGGTAGCTTTGGAAATTCGCAAAATTGGAGCAAGTCACCCACCAAAGTTAAGTTCTACCCTCCCACAAAAATTGGAAGGTAGGGGCGCTGTCTCTTTTCAGATTTGCTTTTCAAAAAGATGGCTCCAATCTTCCTAGGTCATAACGCTGATAAAAGGCCCATCTAATTTTCAAGGCAATTTATACATATTTTAAAGAGAGAAGAAAGTGGGGCACTTGGGGGGCTCAGACACTGAAGCGTCTGTTCTTGATTTTCGCCTCAGGTCGTGATCTCAGGGTTGTGAGAACAAGCTCTGCATCCGATTCCTTGAGATTCTCTCTCTCCTTCTCCCTCTGACCCTCCCCCTGCCACATTCATGCTCTCCCTCTCTTTTCCTTCTCTCTCAAATAAATAAGTGCATCTTCTTAAAAAATAAAGAGAGAAGAAAGTACAATTATAAATTTTCTAAAGTAAACACTCTTTGGGGGAAAAAAGGATGGAAAGAAGTCTGTTTGCTAATTGTCAACAGGGAGAATTAAACCTTGTTTTTTATTTTTATTTGTCCTTATAATGGTGAGCTCTTGGTGTAAACTGAAAATAAACAGTCCTTTACTATAGGACTTCTCAGTACTTTTAATTTGCTTGCATGCATTATAAAACTCCAAGGGAAAAGTGTTTTGCAATATTTCAAAATGTCAGTTTCTCTATGGTCAAATCTACTTGACCATAGAACTTTTTTTTTTTAAATGAAGTATCTCATGGGAGCAGTATTCTTCAGATTAACACACAAGAAAATGCCATGCTGACCTAATGCAAACCTGACCAATTCCAGAAAGAGTAGGTGTATTTATTTTGTCATAATACCTGGCCCTCATTGCCAAACTTATGTTAGTTTTGCACTTGAATTTTTAATTTGTTGCTTGTCCTCCCTGTTTATTTTGGTGTATGCTATGTTGCTCTTTTCCCTGTCTTTGTGCATGCTATGATATTTTATGTTCCTATGCATGTGTTAGGCTAAAATATAAACGTTCTATATTCCTCTTTTACCACTGTGGTAATAATGGCATTAATATTTTATTATTTTAATATTTTTTACCCCACCAGTATTTCCTCAGTTCCACTTCTGGACAGTTACTTTGTATCTTAGAAGCACCCAGGCATCTATCTGAAATCACACCTGATGTTTTAAGTCCATAAAATATTTGTTAGTCTAAAAGCAACCCTTTATAGGCCAATTCACTGCTTGAGGGCACTAAGCCTTGCTGCTCCTGAAGAAAGGAGGCACAGCTGTATTTGTCATAGACAGGGTTTTTGGTGTCCTCAGGCATAGGGCACCATGAGAATTAGGGATATACCCCATAATTACCTCATTAATGCATTTCTTTTCTTTAAAATAAGAATTGTACCAAGTAGCTATTTTCATTAATCTCTAATTTCTACTAAATCTTTCTAAATCCCCATGATTTGCAAAGCAAAGTCCACAATAAATAGAGAATGCTTCCAAGTAAACTCAGTCATTTCTGTAATCTACTTAATTGTGCACTGAATTTTGTGCATTTTCAGAGCTATCCCTGGATGTCTTCATACAGCCTGACCTGTCACTTGTCATGTTAGCCTTGCTGGTGTGTGGAGGGAAAGGTGTGCTAATTGCCCCTTAAGTTACCTCCTGCCTTTCTCCATTAGCTCTGAGTGTTCCATAGAATGGAGAAGTCCCAACTCATTTCATCCCAAACTGGCTGGTTCCTGGCCAGCTGGTTGGAGCCCTGGGGCTTCCCTGCTGTCTCCTGTAGCTAAAATTATCTTGTCTTTTCAAGGCCACAACCACCAAAAAAAGAACCTTACACCTTTGCTACTTTGCCCTTCAAAAAAACTTTTCCTCCGTTTGTCCTTCCTTTCCTCTTGTTAAATATTTCTTTTTCATTTACAAATTTGCGGGGACTTTACTCTCTCCTTTCTATTGATACCAAATCCCCTCCTTTAAAACAAACTAACAAACAAACAAAAAACCTATCAGAACACCATTATACAGGCAACTTCAAAAAAAATACTCATATTGTAGTGTCCTGTCACCACACATACTAAAATCTGTCCCTAGTGACTGCCACTTTATAGATAGATACTCAATTCCATGGAATCTGGGGTCTTTTTGTGGTGTCTCAGCCTAGCTAAAAGGTGCTGGGAAAGATGCTAGTATTTGAGCTGTAGGCCGGGAAGGGAGATTTTCTAAAGGGCCACTCCCTACTTCTTTGGCTTTGTCATTGCAATTGCAAAATCTGCCATTTTAGAGTAAAAAGTAAGCACAAAGAAACAATACAGTAAAAGAAGTTACTTAAAGGAGGTACTGTCTTGTTCTGTCGCAAAAGCCCGGCTCAGTGGAAGGACAGATGGAGGAAAGATACTTATACTCCTTTGTTCACCCCACCTTAACCCCAACTGACAAGCTAAACATAGGAGATCCTAAAAACAAATTGGCCTGATCTAGGGACTAGAAAAGATCTCCTAACTATGCAACTTGGTTCTGCTAAATTTTGGCTCTGGAGGAATTAGGTCCAATTAAACCTGTTAATGTCATCGGAACAGTCATTCCTGAGTGGCTTTCTAAACTTATAATGACTTAAAACTTCCACATGGAAAGCAATGAAAAATGGAATCTAAATGTAAATGTTGTGTGTCCTGCTAACTTTTCCTGTGTCTCTCAGTGATGTCTCTTGAAATGATCATGATCATTTAATATGATTAAGGTGGAAGGAGCCGGTTTTTAGAAAATAAATTTTGTCAAGTCTTTCTCCCATTCAAATGCCCAGATTTAGTGTTCTAAGATGTCTAAATCAATTAAAATTAGAGGATTGATTTCTGAATTATTTGGCTTAAATGAGAACTTGTTCTTCTCAACATGATTCATCTCCCCGAAGAAGGTAAACCTTACATGTTTCAACAAATACATAAATACGCTTCTCTTTCTAAAATAGATACATGAAGTATTTAGGGACAGTATGAGTTTCTGGCATTTTTTTTTTTTTTGTGCCCATTCATCATTTGACTTCATAAATTAGATCTGAATGCCTGCGTGAGCTATGACCTAGCCATTCAGGCACCACTCACAATTCCTGAGTTGGGAAGCTGCCTTCCAGGAGTAGCTTTCTAATTTAGAGAACGGAGGACCTGTCCAAGGGAATCTATAAGCATAATCCAATATTGCTTATTGTTTGCATGAAGACATATATGGAGGAAATTTCACCTTAATAGAGATATCAGTTACTTAAGGATTTGTTGTCTCTTTGGGGTAATAATAATAATAATATGAGTGTTTGCTGTGTGCCAGGAACTTACCAAGGGCTTTATAATACTATCTCATTAACCCCCAAAACACTATTTAGGTGTTGCTATTTACCCTGTTATCTAGATAAAGAAATCATGGCACAGAGAAGTTAATAAAGAACTTGCATACGGTCAGCGCTGGGTTCACGTCCAGCAGAACGGTGACAGAGTCTGCCTTCTTAGCTCCATGTGACACTACCTCACACACATGCTTATTTCCCAGCCACTGCAGTCCCCCAGCCCTGAAGTCTGTCATGTAGGCTTTGTTTAAGAAATAACGTAATGAATATTAACTAATTCTTGGGTTTCATGAGGTTTTCCCTTTATCAACAACACCTTTGCTCAGCAGGACCATCTTGTGACTTGCTGTTTATGCTTCAAAATAGGATTCATATATCACCTCGTCTTTGAGGACTTCCCTGACTTTTCCACAGAGAGTCGTTTTCCTTCCTTACCAAAGCTCCTGTGACTCATACATGCACACATACATGTTCTCTCCCCCCCGCCCATATATCTGTATTTCTCTTTTAGCCTGTACCATACTACACAGGCATTGTTTGTTTATATGTCTGCTCCTCTAACAAAGCTGATTAAATTGGGAAGTGGGTACCTTTGATCTCCACTGTCCCACACATTAGTGATTCATAGGAGCTTGCTGGTTCAGTGTGTTTCATGGGTGGGCAAGCTGGAGATTAGTCACTTAGTCCTGGTTCCATTAATACTGCTGTGATGCTAGCAGATAGAATCTGGAAGAAAAAAAAAAAAAAGAAAAGAAAAGAAAGAAAAAAAGGAGATATATCCATTCTATCAGGTTAATTTTTTTTTTTAAAGGGAAGAAAAAACAACAACATATAATAATCTTCTGTGGAAACTATGGATATGGACAAAAAGTAATCAGATCATCTTCTGTGGCATAGAAGCTCATGATATAACCTTTTTAAAAAGATCTTTATTTATTTATTAGAGAGAGAGAGAGCAGGATTAGAGCAGAGGGAGAGTGACAAGCAGACTCCGTGCTCAGCATGGAGCCCCACGCGGGGCTGCGTCCCGATACCGTGAGATCATGGCCTGAGCCCAAATCCAGTTGGCCGCTTAACTGGCTGAACCACCTAAGCGCCCTTCGTGATATAACTTGTTAAAGAAGAACTGTGATAGCATTTATGTTTTATTGACATCGGAGTGATTTATCCTCTTTACTCTGTAATCCTAGGGTAAAAGCTATAACCCTGGGCCCAATTTTTCCCAAATTATAGAACTCTGAGGTTTCTAGCTGCATCACCTGCGGCCCTCCCTCCGAGCCTAGAGGCAGTCTCCTAAATCTTCAGAAATGGAATGTCATGCTTGCTGCTGCATAGCGTTCTTTTCATTAACACGTTATAATTCCAAGGTTGTAGGCTCTGACCTTGGAGTTCAATTTTGAATTTATCACTATTCAACTTCTTCCCCCCGCACCTAGCTGAAAGAAGTGGAGAAGTGATATGCTTTTTGTTTTCTTGTTTTTAAAGCGTAGGCCCAAATGAGTGGGATGTATCTTAGATAGACAGGCATTAGTTAGCCTTGTGTTCTTGCCACTTTGCAGTGGGATGTTGGGCGAGATGTTCGCCTGTCCGAGATAGTTCCCTCTTCTGTAGAATGGGATGATAAGAGGTGTCTAACTCTTACAGGTACTGGGAGGATTAAATTAGCTCATGCATGTAAATGCTCAGAACAGTGTCTGGCACGTGATCAGTACTTAAGGAGTATTTACAGTCATCACCACCAGGCCATGGAGAAATCTACGTGAATACATTAGATCTCAACAAAAGTTCCTTCCACAATTGTTCTAATACTGTGCCCTGCCCTTACTGAAGGTGAAAACATTTCTCTGAGTTTTAAAATCAATATCCAAAATAATATCCATTGTGTTGTTTAATACTCATTATGTTATTTCTTATGCTAAGGACTACATGGCAAACTTCAGTTTTGAATTTAGCACCCGAAACCTATTTTCTCTCTAGAAGAACATATTATCATTCCTAGAAGATAATGAAAATTACACGCCACCTTTTGCTTTGGGGAAGAATTTGCCCGCAGAATGCAAGGTTTCGAGACCTTTGGAAGGAACTTAAATTTAAGTGCCTCTTGCAAAGATACATGTGCTCTTATGATAACCAAATGGAAACAGAATTACATTTTGCTCACAGAAATTAAGGGGTCTATTCAGAGAGCATGCCTCAAAGATGGTCACAGGGGCCTAGAAGGGAGACGGGCTGGGGAACCACAGTGAGCAGGACCAAGCTTTTCCTCCAAAAATAGTCCCTGCCACACACATCCCAGAATAACTGTGAAACCCCAGGTTTTGATTGCCACAGGTCCTGGAGTGAGCGGGGGTTCGACAGAGGATTGCCATGGGTCCTGGAGTGAGTGGGGGTTTGATGGAGCAGGGTTGAGCGCTGAGGATTCCCCACTCTACCTAGGGCTGGCATGAAAGTGGAGATAAAAGCTCAGCCGTGAGCCAGCATCCGCTGTTTTATTTTCACAGCCACGCAGTTACTCACGACTGATTCTCATTGAATGTGGTTCTCATGTTGTCTTGCTCTGTCCCTAACGTGACATTGATTTCAGCGGGAATAAGTGCAGTTCGAGACTGCCTGTTTGGGGATCACTCTGACAAAAAACAAGACACCTATTGTCATAGGGGTGTTATGTGAGTTAATAACCAACAAGGCAGGATTGAAGGACAGTAATGATCAATTTTCAGGATATTTTCACCTTATCATAATTACTGCTTTGTAACTGAAAATAACATACAGAGGGGAAGCCAAAGAAAGATCACGTCAGAGTGTTTGTGGAATATATGTTTTGAAGAACTTCTTTTCAGGGGAAGAAAACACATCAGGTTGTATGCACTGGGATCCTTTTGTAAGTCCATGTTTTCCTTTGTCCCATATTTTCTATATTTAATGAAATTAGACCACTAGTAGGTCTGGACCAAGAGGATTTGTCAACAGTTGAAGTCATTTTCTCTTTGGCCACAGCTGCAGTTGGGGGTTATTCATGATGACCCCGTACTCAAAGGGCAGCAATAAAGTGACCTTTACCATCCAAGAATCTATTCAAACAACTAATATACATGTTAAGTGGAAACGGGACAGATGGCAATTTCAGCCCCAGAGTTCTTTGTCCTTGTTGGAGACTGGTATTCGGTTCTAGTCTAGATGATGCATTAGCTCCCAAAAAGTCGTATCTTCACCTCAGCAATGAACGTTCTAGGAGACCAAAGAGCTCCATACATGGTTTCATGTTAGAATAGCAACGAATATTTAATATCTCACAATATTTGGAGACATCTGCATGGAACAAATACAGAGAATTTGTTCAATCAGTAGGGCCTCATTTGTATGAGGAGGATGAAAAGAATCACATGTGGTGATGATTCCTTCACTTAGTTGACAAATATTTGTAAGGGGCTTTCTAAGTGCCAAGCACTATACTTGCTGATGAGGATGCCGGTGACCATAGTAGTTATGGTGTATTAACTACCTTCCAAACCCTGATGAAACAACTGAAAAACAATTAGTTTAAAGGCACACATGTATAAGGACAAAAGCAGGGAATATGAGACACTAGCAATAAATCATTTGAGTTGGAAAGTCATGTAGACATAGAAACTGATTTCGCAAGATCAAAAATGCTGAATCCTAAAACCAGCAGTGGGCAGAGGCTAGAAGCGATGCAGTTTCCACCAAACCCCTCCCAAAGGCTCAGGAAATGGCCTCTGTGTGTATCTCTGGAATTGGGATGTGAACATGAACTTCATAGAGGAAGATGGACTAAGAGCAACACCCTTAGTGTCCACCCTAAGTGGACACCCTCCAGATCCCCTCATTCATCCATGCAGTTGGAACCCTGAAGTTTTTTCCATGATTAGGGCAAAACAGAGAGTCAGTGGACTTGGGAACATTAGGAGGGAGAGAGAACAGCAGTACCACACTAAAAATAATGGATTTAAGTAAAAATCCACATATGGAATGTTGAGATCCGCAGCCTTGGTCCCTGGACTCAGCGGAACCCTGGCAATCAGAATTCTCCAAGGAAGCTATTTGATGAGTCTTTGGGGGAAGGGATTCCTTAAGGAAATAGCCCAGCCAGGTCATCCTGGAGTAATGAGTATGACTGACCAATTTCTGTATTCTCACAAGCTCTTCACTCATATTTGTGAGTAGACAACCATACATCCACACACATTTTATGGAAGGCATCTAATTTGACATACAGACCAAAAAACAAACAGTAATACCTTCCAGGAAACAGAGATGATATGAAGAGATAAGACAAGATTTTGCCTCATTTTAACGAGAAGAGTGTGCTTATAGAACAGGCCCTTTCAGAGAACAACTGAAAAAACATGCCTGGAAGTCAAAATTATAATCACAGATGTGAAAAACTAAAATAAAGGATTAGAAGGTGGTACTGGGGCATCTTCCCAGCAAATACAGCAAAAAGATTAAAGAGATGGACAATGGGAGAGAAGAGTTTTTTAAATTAGTCTAAGGATTCTACTTCTGAGTACTAAGAATTTCTCAGTATGAGAAAAAAATTTAAATGAAGGGGGAAAATCATCAAAGGAAAATTCTCAGAATTAACATGAGTTTCCCCACTGAGAGGGCCATGCAGTGCCCAGCACAGTGAATAAAAATAAACCACATTCACTGAGATGCTTTATAACACTGAAGACCAAAAAATCCTAAGAAATTCCAAAGCAAAAATATAGATTTCCTAGATTGGATAAAGTATCCATATATTATCAGACTGCTCAACAGCAATATTCGGTAGCTAGAAGACACTAATTGCCTTCAAAAATTAGAAGGAGAATCATTTCTAATCTAGGATCTATACCAAGCAGCCCTATTGATTATTTGTGAGGATAGATGTACGTCACAATATTATACTTTTAAATATACAAGATTCAGGAAACTCTACCTTACATGTACCTTTTGTAAAAAGCCTTTGGAGGATGTACTTCACCAAAGAAGAAAAAAAGTATGATACAAGGGATTTACAGAATCAGGAAACACAAGTAATGATCCAAAAGGGAACTTTGGAAATTCCAGGATATTTCTGTGCAGCAACTTGTTTAGAATGAAACCAGACAGAAGGCTCTAGAAGATTTCTCCAAAAAAGGAAAATTGACAGAATTCCTAATACACTTAAACACATGGAGAGATTTGCACAATTAGAAAAAGTTAGGATTGAAAGAATCAAACTATTGAAAACAAACTAAACAAGTTTACTCAGTCAGAGTCAGGATTTGTGTAAAGGGGGCCACAAAAATAGTATACTCCATGACTCAGCTGAGAATCCATAATGATCCATAGTAGTAATTCATGATAAAACTCAACAATCACTGTTGGTCTGCTTTGGGAGAATGGGCTCACAGACTGTTTGTGTGGTAAGAGTTTGTGTGGTCCATGTGGCAGGAGAGTGTGAAGGAGAACCAAAGACTTCTCTTCCAAGAGGGAACTCATTATTCAATGTTTTAAAACTAAAAATTCAAGAGAAAGTAATATAAGCATGATATTTACAAAACTACTCAAAAAACGCCAAAATAATCAGCTGGAAGAATTGAAGGTAGCTGTTTTAGAGGTGAAAATGGCGTTGGAGTACGTAGAGAGCGGCTGTCTTCCCTAACAAGCCCCATACACCCGTCTCTTTAAGATATGTTCATTTGTCACCTTGAAAAAATAAAGACCGAATTTTTAAAAAGAAAAAAAGAAAAACCAGCCTAGTCTTAGTTGTCTTGGAATTTACACCCTAAAGCGGGATAGGATACAATTATATAGATGTGTAACTACAACTACTAATTGTGCTAAATGCTATAACCTAAATTTCTTGTTTAACTTATGTGAACCCTGAAAGAATGGGAAGGTGCCCGTTCTAATGAGGTCTGTGCCAACCCCAGTAGTTGGTGAAAGGTCATTATGAGTAATGAATTTCAGGGAGGAGTAAGGAAGCATCCAATGTGGCATCTGTTGGGCTAGAGTCACTAACTGTGAGATGCCACCTGGAGCATTCTGTTTAATAATGGCAAGGCTAGCCACTGTGACCATGTAAAAGACAGTTCTCACCTGGAATAACCTTCACTATTTTCTCTGGAGGTTAACTTTATTGGCTCTAATAACAGAACAACAGGTTCTCTAGTAAGTGAACCTGTTAGGAGCTCTCTGACGAAAGTTCACCTGTTCTTACCGTAGCCCTTCCCTTTGCAGCCAGGAAAACGCAGGCTCTAGAGGTTTAGCAGTCTGCCCCGGGTCTCAAAACTATTGAATGCCAGAGCTAACGCAGGAACTCAGATCTCCAAGTTTTCTCATATAGAACTCTTCTCTATAATTATAGAAAAATGTATAGCTTGGCCTGATACAGAAGCTGAAATTAAATTAAACAAATTAAAGTAATTATCATGATGTTGCCCAACAATAGAAAACTTCATTTTCTTTGTTCAGTGGTAGAAGAAAACATTGCAAAAAACAATTACTTTTTCTATTTGAATTTTGCATTGTCATCTAAATTTAGTACCTGATACCCACTTAGGGATGATCAGTCTCTTATTTATAAAATAAATAATTTAAATTTTATATTCATCAGTGATTATATGAAAATCTAATGGTGATAACTTACTACAATATTTCCAAGGAATACTTATAAATGCTGCAATATGTATTTGACTTACACACATTCTCATCCTGTTTTAAATCGTGACTTTGCTTTTACTGTGGATACATATGTTGATAGTTTCAATCATACATAGAAAACATACTATTGTGTCTGATGCTAATGAAACATTATATAAAGAAGTATATGCTAATGAAACATATAAAGAAGTATCTTCCCTCCAGAAGAACCTTGTAATTTAAGACAGCATGTGCATATCACACACACACACACACACACACACACACACACACACACACACAGTCAGACCCCTGAGTTCCCTGAAAAAAGAATGCTTGTTTTACCAAACCAAGAAAGCTCTTTTTTTTTTTTTAATGTTTGCACTGCTGCACCAGGACTCAGCTTACTACAAGTTCCAAGGACAAGACTATTGTTACCAAGAGAGACTGTGGAAGTCTTCTTCTTCTTCTTCTTTTTTTTTTTTCTTCCTGTAGTAAGGAAACTTTGTAATAATTAGGTTAGCCATATGCTTTCTGACTCTGAGGTCTCATTAGAAAATTCCAAGAAATAGTCAGGATATCCCAAGGAACGTTTAAGGTTGTATTGACCCTGTGGTCATTGTCCACTCAGAACAGATTCTCAGTGATACAAAGGAAAATAGCACATTGATATGATGAGCATTAGACACAATGTTAGGCCACGTGGTATCTGTGAAATGTCCCTTCGGGAAGCAGGAAGGATCTATGATTTGGTGGATTTGGACAAACAATATTTTCGAATATATATTTTTGTGAATTTTACCATGTTCTCTCTGTCAGTCAGCTAGAAGGAGGGTTGGCACTCAAGTGTACGACCCCCCTGTCTGTGTTTACCTCCGTAATGTTCTGGAAAGATCAGGGAGCCCCCTGATGGATTACTGTTGGAAGATTGCATGACTTGAATTTGAACAGTTCTTCAAATCCAGTCCATATTTGACTGAAATATGCATATTTAATCTCTAGATTACTGAGGCAAACATAGCAAGAAGAGAAAAGATAACAAAATAGGATGACAGTGTAAGTATGACAGTGAATCATGTGGTTCAAAGCAAGGAAATGGGGGCGCCTGGGGCTCAGTGGGTTAAGCCGCTGCCTTCGGCTCAGGTCATGATCTCAGGGTCCTGGGATCGAGTCCCGCATCGGGCTCTCTGCTCAGGGGCGAGCCAGCTTCCCTCTCTCTCTCTCTGCCTGCCTCTCTGTCTACTTGTGATCTCTCTCTGTCAAATAAATAAATAAATAAAACTTAAAAAAAAAAAAAAAAAGCAAAGAAATGGAGTGTATTTTGTGTTACTATCCCAGATAGTTTAGCTCAGGACACTTGCTATGGGCTGGATTATATCCTTCAAAAATTCATAATTTGAAACCGTAGTCCCCGGTGTGACGGTATTTGGAGGTAGAACTTCTAGGAGGTAATTAAAGTTAAGTGAGGTCATAAGGTCATAAGGATTGCGGTCCTAATCCAGTAGGATCGGTGTCCTTCCAAGAAGAGAGAGAAAGATCTCTCTCTTTACATGTGTGTGCACCAGGAAAGACCATGTGGGCACACAGTAAGGAGATAGCTATCTGCGAGCGAGGAAGAGGTCTCGCCAGAACCTGACTGCTGGCACCATGATCTCAGACTTTCAGCAGCCAGAACTGTGCTACAACAAATTGCTTAAGCCACTCAGTCTATGGGATTTTGTTGCGGCATCCCGAGCTAAGACAACACCGCAGTAGTGGACTGGGCAGATTGGAATGTTGAAGCAAAGCCTGCATCAGGCCC
The DNA here is from genome assembly GCF_922984935.1 of Meles meles. NCBI lineage: Eukaryota > Metazoa > Chordata > Mammalia > Carnivora > Mustelidae > Meles > Meles meles. Next base: position 19,159,714 of record NC_060070.1, read on the forward strand.
AATGCAGGATCCCAAACCAGAGGTAGAGCAGAGTTTAGATCAGAGCAGGGATCAGAAGAAAGACAAGACTGAGACTGTGTGGGGACAGAGTCATCAACCAAGGAACACTGAACCAGGATTTGACATAGTGAGTAAGAGCTTTGGCTTTGGACTTAATTATATTAACTTTTTTCCTCTACCTTCTACAAGTTGCAAGACTTTAAGCAAGTTACTTAACTGCCTCATTCTAATTCCGGTACCTCACTACCCATCCTATAATGGAGATAATAATGCTTTTATCACATAGCCTCTGTGAGAATTAAATGATTAGTATTTGGCACAGTGTCTAGTACAGGCTAACATCTTGAATTGGTAACTATGTGTAGTAGCCAATGCCAGAGAATTTGAGGTCTAAACTGGTCTACATTCATTTGTTCATACTCCAAATATTTATTTCATACATACTATCTGCCAGGCAAGATTATAGGTACAAGAGGTGTAGCAGTGAGCAAATGGACAAAACAAAACAAGCAAACAAAGAACGCTCCACCCTCGTGGAGCTTACATCTTAGGGCGTTAATGAGTGTAATGGCAAGGACCTGAGCTTAAGCCCCCAACCATGTCCCACATACAAAAATGTCTTGTTCTGGGCAACTCACGCAGTTCCTGGTAATGGCTAAATGTATGTAAAAAGAGACAAAGGAAACATAGGCTGCCAAATAGCTTGTCACAGGTATGATAAATATTGCTCATTTCTTTTTCAAAAATGCATGAAGGACGCTTATTAACATGGCATCTTGCAAAAAGCTATTGTCACTCTTATTCTCTAAAAGCTTTTCTTCTCCTTCATCTCTCCCCTCTGGAAAGACAGGCTTTATATGAAGACAGCATTCTTGTCCTAGAAAGAAGTATACCTTGATCTTTCCATTATCCCATAATGTTTCATTTGCTTTCCTGAATCTTGTTTCTGAAGAAAAAAAAAAAAATCAGCCTTGCAAGAAGGAAAACAGATTTTTAAACAATTTAGGAAATTAAAGCTTCACAACGATACTTTCTGAAAGGGGCCCCTTTGTGTTGCCAGCGCCCCTTTCAACATTTATGGAAGTCTGTAGAAGACAGTTTGGGGAACCTCCTTAGTCTTGGGGTGTGTGATCTCCTTTTTATATTCATCTTTCCCTCTTGATTCAAAAGGCAAGCTAAAATGTGGAGATCTTGGCTGCATAAATAATTGTAGAGGGGATTTTATTTTGTTTAGTGGCCATTTACCATCCTATTTGTTGTGTTTTTCATTCTTTTGTTATTGGGCTGATTGGAAAATGGATTTGGTTACGATTCATAAGCCATTTCTCAGATCTAAAAAACCCATTATCCAAGACACTTCTCCACAGTAACAGCGTAGTAAAACAGGTTGTTCCTTTGTTGCTTTGGAAATATGCCTTATTTTCCTTTATTATTTTGAGGCACCCTGAGTTCATGTATACACAATCCAAAATCAAAATAGCTAAGGGAAGCGTCAAGATAAGCTGCCCATCGTTTTATGCCAAAATAAAAGGGAAAAGTAAGAGTAAGTGTTTTTGCAAAACTTCAACGAATACACAGTTGTGGTCGATAAAAAACCACTAGAAACAATGCTGAAAACAAATTGGACTTGGTCCAAAATTCTTTTCATGTTTAAAAAAGTTTAGGATTTCTTTTCTTCTTCCCATGTAAATGCGTACGTGTACCAGTTTTGCCCACAACAGAAAAGTAATGTTATTTCAGTTAAGTCTCCTTTGTTTGGTTTATCACATGGATTCATGGGAAGGTATGATTTTGGAGTTTGTTGCTTTTAATGCACACTTACAAATTAACAGGGCCAAATAAAGATAACCCTTCAAATAGCAAATAAACTCTTACTAAGAGAAATTCCTTTTTTATAACTAGAACACCTCTCACAGGACTAGGTCCTTTGTTAGTAAAATAAATTCTGGAAATGGATTTCAGAGTAAAGACCTCAGTATTTGCTTTTATTCTTGTGAGACCAATACAGTGCTGACAAAGAGTACTGTAAGGTATCACCATAGTTAGAAATAAAGCACATTTAAGAATGTTCTTTATTGCTTTTTGAGGGTTGGGTATTGCTGTCCTTAGCCATGCTACCATTTTACAAAACAGCACTAGGATGGTTAGATTCATCTTTAACCACTCTTTAAAAAGGTCAAACTGTTAGGAATATTAGAATGATTATAATATACCATCATTATGTCCCCATAGGTTTAAGTCTGAAATACGCTGACTCTAAGAGTAAAAGGATATATTTTTCCATTGCCCTTCATACCTTTATTATTTCCTGTAAAATAGTAACCCCATGTCAGAAGACTTAGCTATTTCAAGTGTTTGTTTTTTTTTTTAGATAAGAAATGTAAACACTATTTTGATTCACAGACTTGTTTCTTTAAATCTGGATGTTAAATTGTGTAATACCTCCTGTTCAAAACACAGTAAATTTGCATTACAAGGTCTGAGCACAGGAGGTGGGATGGAATAGGAAAATACAACGCTCGAGCCCTGGTGAAGGGATTACTTGTTAGAGAGGGAGAAGCAGATGCACACAGGTGACTGCAACAAAAATAACAAAAATGGGAAATTGCCAAACAGAAGGCTTAAAAGCAGGATTCTCAGCTCTGGCCGCACAACAGAATCATGCTGGAGCCACCAATTCTTGACGGTAACTAGCATGCAGGTTCAGACCACAGAAAAGAGTTGGTATGTAGAAATAAAAAGTAGATTTAAAACCCAGAGCTTCTCTCTGTGATTTAAAAAAAAAAAAAAAAACTGTACATATTCAACAATTATGCCTTTCTTTGTTTTGGTGGGAGGCGGGGGTAATGGGTAGATGTTTTATCATTTACCCTGGGTAAGCATTCAGGAAATGCTTTGTTACCAGTCTGACTCCATTTCCAGCTGAAACCCTGCAGAGTTTAGTTGAGTAATGTCTATACCTGAGAGTAGGCGTGCATGTATATATAATGCTCTGGGTGAATGAAAAGCAAAATTAGTTCTTTCAGAAATGTTCTCTTGGTTCTGATTAATGATAAAAATAAAAGCTGTAAGTTTCCACAAATGCTACAAGTGGCTTTTTCTTGCAATGTACCCATTTATATTTTCAGCAACATTGGTTCATCTCTCTTGAAAAAGTCCTTCATTCAAGGACCACCTTGCAACCATAGATCATTTATGCATAATTTGGTAGACGATAGACATTCGAAATTGCTGTGACAGGTGTTTTCACATTGTTTTTACTGATCTGATAAAAAGCATATTGCCAGAAAAGAGTGTGAAGAACTTAAATTCCTCAGAATGAATTTGAAGCACCCTTTTGAAATGAGAATTGCTATAAAGAAGCATTTTGGAAAGAGATGAAGGTGCGGTGGGGGGGGGGAGTCCTTGAAAGGAAAAAACAGTTCAGTAAAACAAATGTAACTCTTTGATGGGAACTATATGCACCAAGCTTTAATTTATTCATCATTGTTATTGTCCTTGAAATTGTTTGCTGCTATCATCCACATGATGGCCCCGGGAAGCCCCAAAGGGAGCTGATGAAAACAACTCCATGTTTATTCCTGGTTAACTATTACAATGTATTGCAGAATAAGAAATAAGAATTTACTAAAAAGACACATACTGAAGGCTGAAGGCTAAAAAATACAGAGAAAGACTCTTTGTTGTATATGATGGCCAGTCAGTGCCAACATTAATCCATAAAACCAGTGGTACCTATGTTAAGTAATTTATATGGGAATGAAAATTGTTTTATATAACTTTTGCTATGGAAAATAATATTCCGTAAGCTCATTGCATTTTTAATCTTGACTTAAGTGTTCCTGTGACACTTTTAGAAAAAATAAGAGTTCCACTTATCTCTTTGTAAGAGCTCCTTCTCTTCATTCTGTGTCCTTCCCCTCATACCCGCCGGCCCACACCCAACTCCATCCACCCACCCTCTTAGCCAAAGGCGTTTGTGAAAGATGGAAACACTTAGGTCATGCTGTTATTTGGTTGGGGTGTTCTTTATAAATGCCTCCTGTATTTCAGAGGTGGTTTGAGGAGGTCAGCTAATGCAATTTCACTTTGATTACTTATTTGAATTTTGGATGCAAAGAACCCTGAACCAATTCCCTGAATTTGTCATAATCATAATTTAGTTATCCACAGCTGCTTCATTAGATTTAAGGTCCTTTCAAGAGAATATTGATTATTACAGCTCTTGATTATCTAATAACAATATTCATAAGATGCCCTCTTCCTCCAGCTCCATTCCCCCGACTGACTAATAGGTCCTGATTTTAACTACTCTCCTTTTCCAGTCACAGCACCGCACCCCACCCCCCACAGAAGTTACCACATCATAATGACACAGCGATATAAAGCAAGACTTTCTGTTCTTTCAGATGTTATACATTATTCTCCATACATCCTTTCTGTCCCCTCTCAGTTTACCATTATGGTTGCCATCAGAAGTCTGTATCTTTTTTTTTTTTAAGATTTTATTTATTTATTTATTTGACAGAGAGAGATCACAAGTAGACAGAGAGGCAGGCAGAGAGAGAGAGAGAGGGAAGCAGGCTCCCTGCCGAGCAGAGAGCCCGATGCAGGACTCGATCCCAGGACCTGAGATCATGACCTGAGCCGAAGGCACTGGCTTAACCCACTGAGCCACCCAGGCGCCCCCAGAAGTCTGTATCTTAACGCAAACCCAAGCATGGCATTCCAGAGTCTAACACTCTTCTGTGGCTCCTATTACCCACTTTGTACTTTCTGTGTAGAGAGAAGTGGTATAAGAAAGCCCTTGGACCCAAGTGTGAAACTTGTTTTTCCAGCTCGATGACATAATCAAATGGGAACATTAACGTTAACACACACCAACTCAAATAAATTAATATATTTTTAAAAGTAGTTCTATTTAACAATGTGTGTTATCACCCAAAGGGAAAATGTGTATATTGTCATATATGAACTTTTCACTCAAAGGATTCATTAAACTGTTTAACAAAGTGTTTGAGAACATCTAGAATATTCCAAGCACTTGTCTAAGCAGCTAGAGATTCAACAGTAAACAAGATAGACATGGTCTTAGCCTTCATGGAGCTTCTACTCTGTTGGCCATCCAGGGAGATAAGAAGGCAGTGACATCACTGTATGACAGGGACTTAGTCTGGAGAGAATAGGATTCTACCGGATCTAAAGAAAAGACACCTAGAGAGAGAGAGAGTTGTCAGGGAAATCTTCATGAGGAAAGTGACCTCTAAGCTGAGTTCAAAAAAAAGAGGAGAAGTTAGCTGAGCTGATTGTTTTAAAGCAAGAACCTGACATACTCAGGGAATTGAAAGAAGCTCTAGATGAATGAATGAGCAAGAGTGGAGGAGAGACAGAAGAGGCCAGAGAGCAGTCATGCAGGGTCATAGAGGGACACAGGATGAAGGGCAGGTTGTTGCCTTGACGTACGTTGCTATCAAAGAGAAGTTTTCAGGAGGCAGAGCCTGCATTGCCAAAAAAGCAAGGATGATTTGATTTTGAAATCTATGATCTGGTAGGGAACCTGTAAGTTTAATGAAGAGGTAGCTAAATTTCTTGAGATTCCTTGACTAGTTTTCTAGAAAATTCTTTGACCTAGCTCCTGTTATATATTTATAATTAACTGACTACTGTTTCTGTAGCTCTTTTTCTCAACACATTTTGGATTGTATGCTTAAAACATATTTTATTGATGACTTAAAAGTTTCCTATTCTAATTACACACCTTTAATTTCTGGGTTTTTTTCAACCAGAAATTGATATAATTAAAAGTGTTGTGGTCTGCCAGGAAGAAGTACAAAATAGAAAATGTAACAGGCGAGGGCATTACACTTAGAGTCAATTCTGTGCAAGTTTAATTCCCTACGCTTGTCAAAAGTTGTTAAAACATTGCTTGCCTTTTTTGAATATAAAATGTGGGCAGACGTGTACTAATATATCAAAAAATGACACTTTGTCAAAGAGGGCTTTCATGGGAGAATGTTCTGAATAAAATGTTTTCTTTTACAAAGAACCCGACCTGTTTAACATTCCAAAGCAAACACAAAAGAACACAAAATGCCTGAACTTACTGCCAGTCACAACCATCAGTTTCATTTACCCTTTCATACTTTTTTTTTATATTCCAAAAATTGTTCCCCCAAAGAATTATCAGTTTTATTCCATGATAACCCTTATTTGAAGTAAAATGAAAGTAGCTTAGACCCTCCTCAAAATGGTTGCCTTTCAGACTTACTGGCACTTCCGATAGTATGAAGATGATACGGTTGGCTATGTCTACCGTTAGACTCAGTGTAATTTTATGTGAAGCAACAACTCCCTTATCTATTAGGAACACTTGCTGAGGCTAACTGTAGTTCACTCTTTGGCAGATGAAATACAGAATTAAAATCTCAAACTAGTTTTCAAGGTTTTTTTCCACAGTCATTGGAAAATCTTTTAACCTAGGGAAAGATGGTAGCCAGAAAAGAATGGAAAACAGATGGCATTTAAAGGCCTTAGCAAGATTGACAAAGCAGATGTGCCTGTATGTCTCCCTCTCCTCATTCCTCACATAGTAGTTCCCCGTTATGACTAATCTGTGATGGATCCAATGCTTTGGATCGTCTGAGGATTTCCAGAATTAAGATAATGGTGGATAGTTGGAATGTCAAACTGAAACTCAACAGATAATTGGTTTTGATCACAAACTCACATCGTCTTACTGAAATAGGAGGGGTGTCTCTATGGGTCACCCACATCCTTGGCAGAGAACGCACTAAGTCTAACTCTCGAGTGGGAATATCATTCATTGTTTAGGGTACCAGGGAGAAGGGCTGAAAGAAATAGAAACAGATGGCAGTTGAGGTAATTGAGATACGGTATAGCTTAAGGCATCCTGGAATGCCACATAATTGTACTAGTGTGAAAAGAAGAGAAACATTCTATGTGACTTCATTTCGCGTGGAAGCTGAGCCTGCCCAGAATTAAAATTCCTCAAGGGTGGGAGGGGATGCAAAAGGTTTGAGCTGATGTCAGAGAACGGCAGGAACAGATTCTGCCACTAGGAGGGTTCATTGGAGTGTAGGAGACCCAGACCAGGTTTTAATTAAATACTAGAAAATTCTGTGTAGATTGATATGAGAGAAGACTAATATTGGGAGCACCAGATTTTAAATCCTAATAGCTGAGCCAAATGTGTTGCCTTCGTCTTTTAATTAACTCGCACTATTATTGCAGGGGAGGGGTATTTTGCTGTGGTAGCAGGGGTGGTGGTAAGCATCTCACAACTGAAAATGCTTCCTTTGGCGCTCTGAGCTGGTGAGCTTGGACAGTGAGACACAGAGCTATGGAGTGCGGTTTTGCATCCTCCCCCATCACCACTAATTACACGGTCCTTGGCAGGTGCCTTAGACTCCCGAGGCCTCACTTTGTTCACCTGTAAAATGGGCCTAATGAAACCAGCTCATGAGGCATTTAGGTCAGTACCAACACCTATTTAGTAACTAATAGATGATAGCAATATCCTTAATAGACAGATTCGCACAGGTTAGCGCAGCACACCGAGGAGTAGGCTGCTCATGGATGCTCTTCCTCATTGCACCAGGAAACCCAGTTCAGTAGTTCTTGTGGGAGGTTAGAATTGCCTCCTATTCTGTACGCCAGGGAAAACTCGTCCTGCGTTACCACCTGCTCTCTCTGGGTTCCTTAGGTATATAAACTATGTTGTGTGTTTAAAAAGAAGTTAAGGTCAGAACATTTCCTTGAAAACACACTCTGGTTCCATGATCAGACAGACTCAAAGGGTTTTTTTTTTTGTTTTTTGTTTTGGTTTTTTTAACAAATTCTGATTTTCTTTTTTATTTTATTTATTTATTTGTCAGACAGAGAGATCACAAGTAGGCAGAGAAGCAGGCAGAGAGAGAGAGAGGAGGAAGCAGGCTCCCTGCTGGGCAGAGAGTCCGATGCGGAACTCGATCCCAGGACCCTGAGATCATGACCTTAGCCAAAGGCAGAGGCTTAACCCACTGAGACAGCCAGGCGCCCACGAAGGTTTTTTTTTTTTTTTAACACCGATTGTTGCACACTTAGGAATCATTGGCTAAAATCAGTGGTTCCTCCTAAATGTATTAAAGCCAGAATTGGTTTCTAAAATTTAGATCCCTTTAAAGTTAAAACAGTCATATCCTGGATGATATAGACTTTTATTACCTAAGAGGTTAAAGTACATATCATGTGTAACAAAGGAAATGGCAGTGACATGTCAATATTGGGTTCTACAACATATTAGCCATTCTAGATACCCTGCAGTCATACCTACCACCAATGGCTCATTATGAGTTACAACTCAAACCAACACAAAATGCAGAGGAACCCTGATTTATCTTAATATTAAAATTTTACAGCACTTTTTGAGCTATTTTATAAATTAATTAATTTCAAAATGGATGAAGCAGTAACATTGAGGTTCAGCTAATTATCTGTAAATTAAATATAAGCATTTAAAATAACCATTTTAATTAAATACAAGACTCAGGCAACTAATCATTAAAAGTGGAATTGGTGACTTGAGATTTATCATTCTGAAACTACTCGCACCACACTTCTAATGAATTCTTTCCTCTACTTAAATGAAAGACAAAATGTATCTCCCCAATGTGGCAGATAACCCTTTCTTGGGTCATTGTTGTCAATTTGGAATTGACTCAGAGCAAAAAAATTTGCTTTGCTACAGTCTCTTAGATACAAAACTGTAGTTACTATTTGCTAAACCATTTCCAACATGACATTTATTTTAGTTCTTGAAAAATCTAAGAAAAATCCTAGTAATTGTAATAGTGTTTATTGCAAAAAAAAATAGGAATATTTTGTAAGAAAAAAATTATGCTTTTCATAGAGGAGGCTCAGAGGAAGAAAAATCTGAATAACTTGTGATTTAATTTTTTAACTAAAATAATTTTTTACAACTTCAAGGATAATGAGGAATAATGCTTTGAATAGCTTCATTTTATATATAGTAACTATATACTTCAAGCTTTATATTTGTCAGAATGTAAAAATATATTGCTATGTTCAAATTTCTCTATGCAATTTGTATATGTTTAAAAAAAATAACCGTTGGCTAGTTTTTATAGTGCAATGTAACTAACACTTAGCATGAACCATGATGCATGGTTAAGTGCTTAATAAACATTTGTACGTTGAGTAAATGTATTGATAAGTTTTATAAAGTATCTTTTAAAAGATTCTCTTTTGAAACTATTTATTGTTATATGATACCTTCTACTTTATTCCAAATAATGAATAAAGCCAAAGTGCATCTCCTTAGCACTTTGAAGGCGGGATGTTGTTCTGCTCCCCTGCCTAATACTGCTTTTCTGTGTCCTGGAATTAGTATAGAAGTTAAAAATCCAAAAGAGAGCAGTGCCCCTGCTGGCTGAAAGAGAGTGATGTAAAGGCAAGTTAGCTTGTTTTGTTCTTTGTGCTAAATACCTGCAATTACTGATTGTCACATTTTTCTTCTGTTGTAAAAACTGAACTAATTGAAGGTACTACCCTTAGGGGATGAGTTCTGCAATGTAACGAATGTTGAGTGCCCTCTTGAGTTTAGCATTTTAATTATTCATAATTATAATGATTTCTGTTTATTTGGGAACTTTAGAAATAATTCTAGCTTCTCAAACAAATTGAGAAGCAGCGTGGTTGAGGCTTTGTTTTCCTCTGTCTCACGTTGATGTCAGCAGCCTATGAGCACGTGAGAGGTTCTCACAAGCAATACATCCAGTTTTCTGGCTAGTAAGTAGCCACTACCAATGTGTGCCATGTCCTGAAAACACCGAATGTACTTTTTTTACTAGTTCTCTGGTTTCTCTGGAACTGTTGGGGCAGTTTTGGGATAGTGAGGTGGAGAATGGGATTCAAGTGGAAGAACTAGACATAATGTATGAAAGTGTGTTAATCAGAGAAGAGATGACAAGAGATTTGGTAACCGGCAATTAGCCAAGTGTATACAATTTTAAAGTCTTTTTCTTGAAAAAGATGTGGTGGGTGCGGGGTGCCTGGATGGTATAGATGGTTAAGCATCTGACATTTGATCTCAACTCAGGTCATGATCTCAGGGTCCTGGGATCGAGCCCCACGTCGGGCTCCACACTCAGTGTGGGGTCTTCCTGGGATTCCCTCTCCTTATCCCTCTGCCCCTCCCCCCACACGCTCTTGCCCTCGCTCTCACTTTTTTTTTTTTTAAGATTTTATTTCTTTATTGACAGAGAGAGAGCACACAAGCACAAGGAGCAACAGAGGGGAGAGGGAGAAGTGGGCTCCCCACTGAGCAGGGAGCCTGATGCGAGGCTCAATCCCAAGACCCTAGGATCCCGACCTGAGCTGAAGGCAGATGCTTAACCAACTGAGTTACCAGGTGCCTCTCTTGTTCTCTCTCTAAAATAAATACATGTCTTTTTTTTTTTTAAGAAAAAAAGCAAAACTTTAAAAAAAAGTGTGTGTGTGTAAAAGATGAATATTCTGGCCATTTGGGACCAGAATAATCTTTATATCTACGATTAAATATATATTAGTGATAATGATGTATTGGGAGTGGACCCTGCAATCTATTTAGATGTCATATATATTCTTAATAATAGCCTGAGGGAAAAAATAATGAAATATTACTTAAAAAAAAAAGTTTGGCATTGCAAACCTGTTTCATTGCAGTCTGTTTCATTTTTTCATCTCCTTCTTTCTTTCTTTTTTAATCTAATACAACACTCCAGTTTTAAAGCCAAACATGTACTCTGCAGCTAGAGAATTCCTCAGGTCTCCTAGTATTCTATATTCAACTTAGGAAGAAGCAGCACGTGCTTAATATATTCAAGTAGTAGGAAAGAAAGGTAAAAGTGATTTGTATAGAGAATCATCATACGGCTCTAAAAGACAGTCTGGAGATACACAATGTGGGCGTCTTTAAGGAGAGTACGTTTAAGCTCTCTCACCTAAAAACTTCAAGAGTAGAAACAAGGTTCTGCTGCAGGAACATTATCTGAAAGTGCATGTGGGCAGTCCCCAACTTAGAAGTCCAACTCTGCTCCGAGGGAGTTAACAGTTCCATATTCCAGGATTAGGCTCAAAACGTAAGCTCTGCTGTTCATCAGCAAATTGTTTCATGAAGGCCCTGGAAGTACCCTTTAAAAAAGAAAGAAAGAAGGAAATCTGATCATCCAAAATATACTTCTTCCCATAACCTATTTTTACCCACTGCTACTGAGGAACAGCGATAAATAAATAAATTAATTAAATTAAATAAAACAAAATGAAAGACTAAATGGAAAATCACTTTTTCTCCGTCTCTACCCCCAGGTGCTAGCAAGCAGGGAACAAGCCGAAAGGACCGGAGGCAGGTGAGAGGAGACCATGGCACATCGACCAAGCAGATAATCATCGCGGGATCCTTGCGAAGTGTCTGAATGTAGGTATGTGTCCCGAGGACTAACATGCTCACAGTGATGGAACTTTCGGTCCTCCACCCCGTGGGTTACACATCTGCCATCTCATCAGCCTTTGGAAAAGCACTACTTGGCATGACATGGCCCTGTCCATGCAGACACACCACCTTTCAGAAACCCCCCAGTGGCTCTTCCATTAGAGGTCCTTCCTCCTCTCTGGGCTTCTCAAATGTTCTAAACAATGACTTTAAAGTGCCTCCTGTTCTCCAGTCTCAGTGATCCCATGTAGAAACCTTCCCACTGACACCAAACCTTATTTCCCGAACACAGAGCGTCTTTGTCCTTGCTGTTCGGCTATCTGAAATAACTTTCCCAAATCCTCCTTCCTGGTTTTAGTTCTGCTTTTCCTCTAAGACCTAAGTCAAGTCCCACCCACATCACAAAAAGCGTGCCTGCCGATTTTCCATCCCAGTTATGTCCTTCCTTCGAACCCGCCATAGAACGCGTAGTTATACTGCGCTCTGACATTTGACATCTTGTGTTATGTATGACTTTGTCTCTCCTTATGCATGTGCCCTGCGTCCTCAGTGTAACTATTTATTTCTGAAAAGGTGGGATCTGTTGAATTTTTTATACCAGAATCCAAGGTGAAGAGTAGTGGGCATGTAATGAGCTGCTCTGCCAGCAAGGGGACAAAGCAAGATGGTGAAGAACGCAGATCCGCAGTGAGACTGCCTGGGCCTGAGTCTGAGCTCCCACTCAGCCAGCTAGTAACTGGCCGTGGCAAGGTTCTTCAAAAAACTTTCTGTGCTTCAATTTCCTTATCTCTAAAATGGGAATAATCAATACATCCATCCCCTGGAGTTATGGTAAAGTTTAAACCAGTTAAATAAAAAGTGCTTTGAATAGTCTAATATGTATTCAAGGCTCAAAAATTGTTACCTAGTAATTACTGTGCATACATGTAATAGTCCATCGCAATTAAGGTTTTCAGGGATGTCATAAGGTAGAATGCGTTATTCCCATTCTAAAAGGAGGAAATCTATGGCTCTGAGAGGTCAGGTCATTGCCTAAAATCACAAGAAGAGGCAGAATGAGAGTCAGCTTGTCTGACCTTAAACCCTGCGTTGTTTCGCACTGCACATTGCCTCATATATGACTTACTGTTGCTAATGATGCAATGTATAGCTTAAACCAAATTATGCTGAGATTTCATTAGCCTTGGCCTTGAAAAATCTTTTCAATGTGCCATGTTTTAGTTGCCTATAAATACTTTTCTTATGGGCTAATCCAAATGTGGTGGAATTATAATTACCTTTTTTTGGGTTGTCTGTCTGGTTTGACTCAGAGGCTAAAATTCAACTCAACAAATATTTCTGTTCCCAGGCACTCAAGGAGAAGGTTAGAGAAACTACCAAATGGATCGTTTTTCCCTGGGGTATTTTATAATCTAGGTGACTCTAGTCATGGAAACAAAGCAAAACACCTCACACATTTTTAAACCTTTCTTTCCTAGGTCTCTTTGAGATTGGCTCTTCCATTCTCCTTTCCTCACCCCATGTCATAATAATGGTCTGGACACAGTACCACTGCCTATAAAAATAACACTTTGGGGTTTGGCTGAATGTGCCATTCGAAAGTAAACTCCAATACGTATAAGCTTTTAAATCATGTTATTCTATTTGAAATTATTTGGGAGAATTTTCAAAAAGTCCTGTTAAACTTGGCAGACTAGCCCCTCTTGGAGTATCTTTATTTTCTAGGAAATCAAGTCTAGTTCTTGTCACTGCCAAAAGTCCTTGGCTGCTGCTACTTCTTTGTGCATCTGTAGTACTTAGCACTGTGCTGGGATATAGTAGATGACTGATAAATCCTTGGTTCAATGAAGTGTTGCCATCCTGGTGATACAGTAATATACTCAGCTCTCCTGGCCCACCACTGGTTTACAGAGGAACTTCAGAGATCCTCTGGAGACCCAAAGGAGCTAGCTTTAGGTGAAGACTGAACAAGAAGGGATTGGAAGGACTAACATTTATGAGCACTTGCCTTATTCTAGGTTTTTTACTTTACATATACCATTTCATTTAACCATCAAAGTAACTCTATGAATTAGGTATTGTTATCCCCCATTTACCGACAAGGAAGCTAAAATTCAGGGTCTAACCAATATATGTAAAAAATCACACAACTAGTGAAAAGAACTTCCCACATAAGTCTAATCCAAAGACCAACAAATGGTGAAGTGTGATGGGGGCGAAGTGAGCCCAAATTCAGAGTCAGGATGGCGGTACTCTATTTGGACACGAGCTGCAAGTGACTCAGGCACATCAGGTAACTTCTTCATGCCTGTTTCCTCGTCTCATGTCACTTTATCATGAAGATCAAAACATTTGGTTTGTAAAATAGCCTTGAAATTATCATTGATGCTATAAACATAAGCTCTAGTTAATGCGTCTGGTAAAAATAGACACTGAAACAGTTTAGAAGCCCCCCGAGTGGTTTGATTGATACGCCAGGCAGTGAAAGGAAGCAAAGGCCAAAAACAGGCAAATGCCATGCCTTTTGTAGGGGTTTTGGAGGCAGACCTAGGAAAGACTGCTCTAGTACTAATGCCAGTCCAATGCTGTCAGTCTTCAGTCCCCGAGCGGCGGTTACCCTATAATATGTCATATCATGTTTTAAAATCTAAGTATAATGGCCACAATTACTAAACTGAATAGAGGGTTAAAGGACTGAATAGAGGATAAAACAGTGGAAATGAGGACTGTTGCATCAGGAGCTGTATACCTTGCGTAAAGCATGGTTGTTGTTAGGCTGCTTATCTGAAGGATTAAGAGTAATGCTGTCCTAGGGGCGCCTGGGTGGCTCTGTACCTTAAGCGTCTGCCTTCAGCTCAGGTCCTGATCCCAGGGTCCTGGGATCGAGCCCCACATCAGGCTCCCTGCAAGGCAGGAGCCTGCTTCTCGCTCTCCTCCCCACTTGCGCTCTCTCTCTCTTGCTATCTCTGTCACTATCTGTCTCTCTCTCTCAAATAAATAAATAAATAAAATCTTAAAAAAACAATAACAAAAACATAGTAATGCTGTCCTTAAACACTTGGTTCTCAAAGTACATGTGTGTATGGAACATCCCAGGGGCCTTAGTGGGAACCAGCCTGCTGCTTCTTGAAGTGATTCATCCAAAAGTTGTTCAGAGCAACTTACGACACTTCAGGTTGTGGCTGATGTCTGGTTTTGACCTTGTAAACATTGAGGGAAGTAAGGTATTTGGTGAGTTTTAAGCATGTGCTTCAGTTAAGTTACTGTGCTGGTAGAAACAGCTTAGTCTTATGAACTGTAAAGTGCTTTCTATTCTTGAGCATTTAATTGCATGTCTTCTGAGTTTAGATAAGTAGTCATTAATCTCAGCATCTGATCTAATCCATGATGGAAGAAAACTACCCAAATTTTTACTTTTCATTGTTTACGTATTAAGTTCCAGAAACCACCTACCAGATTTTTTTTTAATATTTTATTTATTTGACAGGAGAAATCACAACTAGGCAGAGAGGCAGGCAGAGAGAGAGAGGAGGAAGCAGGCTCCCCACGGAGCAGAGAGCCCGATGTGGGGCTCCATCCCAGGACCCTGGGATCATGACCTGAGCTGAAGGCAGAGGCTTTATCCCACTGAGCCACCCAGGCGCCCCCCAGATTTTTTTAAATTGTATTTTAACCTCAGTGACAACAGTGGCATACCTAACTGATACTTTAAACAATATTCAAGAAGCCAAAGAGAAATTAAGAAAGCACTTCTGGGAGTGTCTCTTGTTAAAGCCTGCCTAGAGAAGGCTTCCACTGCTGAGATGGAGAATCTGTGACCAGTCACTCAGTTTCATCTAACCAATTTCAACTGCCAAGGATTTCTAAAAACATAAGCCTATGACATAACACATTTGACCTTTAAGTAGCTGCCTTAATATTTGAATTTTATGTTATTGTTCGTAACTAAACATCTTGATGGTAGAATGGGTTGCTAGAATAATGATTGGAATAATCACAGCTAAGAGTCGTTGATTTGGGGAACACTTTTAGAGCATTGTCTCAAGTTATAAAGGTTTTGGGTTTTTTTTTTTTTTAAGATTTTATTTATTTATTTGACAGACAGAGATCACAAGTAGGCAGAGAGGCAGGCAGAGAGAGAGGAGGAAGCAGGCTCCCTGCTGAGCAGAGAGCCTGATGCGGGGCTGGATCCCAGGACCCTGGGATCATGATCTGAGCTGAAGGCAGAGGCTTTAACCCACTGAGCCACCCAGGTGCCCCTGTAAAGGTATTTGGTACACTGTAAGTCATTATACAAATATTATTTATAAGAATAACATTTATAATATCAAGTTATGTTTTTCTGCAAAGATGTGAAATATAATGGAGGGACATTTTCCTACTTTTACTTAAAAAGTACTCATGAACATAGGTTCTTTAACACAGGGCAGGATAGCACCTGAGAAAAGGCTCATAAGAATTATAATATCTACTGTGACAGTGTTTGTTCTATGCTAGACACTTTAAAATACATCACTTTGAATTTTTAGAATGTCCCTGCAAGATTTTGTTTTCTTCATATACCCACCTATACAATTGGGGCTCCGATCCATCAGTAAATAGATTAATAAACTGGTAAATGGTAGTTCCCCAAGTTAAAGATGCTTTAGACTGCTGTACTCTTACTCTTTAACTATTGGGGAAGCCGTCTTCCTCCATAGACAATAGGAAGTAAGGAGTCAAAAGAAAAGCTCTCAAAACAAAAATGATAATCATAGCTACCATTTATTAATGTGCCAGATGCGGGGGTAGGTGCCACAGGTGCCCTTGAATTCGTTAGCCTCATTAACAGCTCAAAAGGGGTTCATTCATATCAGGTTTTTCAAGTGAATTGGATATTAATATTTTCTTTTGCCTTGTGAGAATTTTGAGTTCAAAGGTATTGAGTCACATATCCAAGATGGCTCACCCAGTAAGCAGCAGAACAGAGTTGCCAACCCAGGTCTTGATGAGTTCCAAATCCATATTCTTTCTACAGAATATTATAAGCTAAAACACATTTCTGATTTATAAAATAAAGATTCTGCACTGCTACATACTGTTTTTTCTCTACCGTTTTTTTCCTCTAAATTTATTCTAAGAATGATTTTAGTTTGGTTTAGAAGTTACTGAGCTTTCTGTGGCTAAGGAATTTTCAGAAAATGAGTATTAATTCAATGAGTATGCACTACTTTGTGTTTATTGTAATGGTGCCCAAGTTTACATTAAAGTCATATTATAACATAAAATCTCATGTGATCAGCTTATATTTCATAATCTAGAATTTCGCTAAGAACTTAAATATGAAAATAGATTTATTAGGCTCACATACAGAAATTGCTGCTCTGGAATACCACAAGTTACCAGCACAACTGAGTAGCTTTCATGCTAATCTTGCAGGAAGCCTAGAGAGACATTTTGCATTCATTCATTAAACAAGTGTCTACTGATTGCTAACTATTTTCATAACTTCATGCCAGGGAGATTGGCAGATAATAAGAACACAAACACCCCTACCCTTAAAGAGTTTTACAAATTAATTAAGGAGAAAAGACTAGGAAACCATTAAGCAATGACAACTGAAGTTAAGCCATATTGCAACAGTGAAATAAATCATTTTAATAACAAAAATAAACAAACAAACAAAAAACAAAATAAACAGTGAGTGCTCCAATTTCATGACTGGAGGTGCTGACTATGGGTTGAAGTAGTGAAAAAGCCCTCATAGAAGGAAGGCAACTGGCTCGGCAGAGAGGATGGATGGTACCTGCCAAACAGGCGCTATGGTAGAAGTGGCCAAGCAGCAGGGGCATTTATTATCCTGTAGCTTTGTGCAGGGGTACTGGAAAAGATGAGATTAGAAAAGGAAGTAAGGCCACTTTACTTAGCCTTTGACTAAAGGCTTTGATTCTAGCTAAAGACTCTGGCCTTTGGCCTCCAGGTGATGGGAACTCATTGAAAATTTTTGAGCAGAAGAATGACATAATTAAAAGAGTGCTCTAAAAAAGATGAATTTGGCAGGAGTCAGCAGGATGGATTGGTAGGGAACAGGAGCAGAGAAACTACCACAGTAATTCAGTTCTAAGGTGATGAGGTTGTAGACAGAAGTGACAATGGGATAGAGGGAAAGAGTAAATGCAAGAGATGGTGCAAAGAAGGACAGGAGAGAAGGTGACGACGGTATGTGGGAGAGAAAGACACAAAATATACTAACTTTACATTCTGCTTGGGAACTTTTATAGTTCACAAAGTATATAGAGTTCACTGACATTATACATACTATTCATGGTCTGAGGTGCCACTGGGTGCCAGGAACATCTTGCTTTTATTCCCTGTAGCATTTCTTTTAGTAAAATCTGCAGTGAAATTCTGATTTCCAAGAGATAATAAATACAATTATAAAAATGCCTGGGAGAGTAATTGTAGCTTTATGTTGTACTACTCCTGCTACTGTGACTACTAACAGTAATGACTGCAGTTCTAGGATGGAAGCATAATTAGATGAGTAATGAAAACCAAACTAAACAATCATGTTTAACTTACCCCCAAAATTTCAGTTTCATAGTTCACCTGTTGTTGTTTTTTTTTTTGTTTTTGTTTTTGTTTTTGTTTTTTTACCAAATTGACTTTCAAAAAGTCATTGATTGATTGTCTGGAGTACATTATTCTCACAAATATGATTTATATTTATAATTATATTTATAATTATATATATTATATATAATATATAATTTATATATAATTATATTATATTTATAATTATATTGATATTATATTTATATATATGATTATAATGATATTTATATTATGATTAATATGATTCTCTAGCAGTTTAGAGCTTATTTGGTGCTTTCCTGTTAGGATTAATTCCATTGTCTTCAAAATGTCCTTATATAGTAATTGTTGTACTTTACAAATGGAAAAACTGAGCCATAAAGAAAGTGAATTAATGATTGATCCCAAATACTGTGAGAACTCAAGAACCTATCTTACCTGTGGGCCCACTGGACTAGAGAGATCAAATAAAACTAGAAAGACATCGATAATCTTTTTAGTTATCTAGGTTTAGTGAAATACCCAGTGCCAGGCAAATGTAGCCTTCTTACCTAGAACACACACACACACACACACACGTGCATGCACATGTACACACAACACACACACTCTCCATTGCATTACAATGATATATCTTAGTTGCTTCAAAAAGCAAGTATCATTTTAATATTACTTAGATGCTGTTTTTAATGCCTCGAGTAAAACATATTGTAGCTTCTAATATTAATTCATTCCCCACTTAGAATTGTTAAAAATATTTATGATCTGGTATAGAGCAAAGCATTTTGTTATCCATTTTCTCCAGCTTTGATATAAAAGCATTCTTCAGCTGTTTTCTAGGGATGGATGTTGTCAAAGTGTGATGGTAATTTATGTTGTCAGTCCATTAAGTTGATTTTATGGCAGCCAACACAACTATTGTCCATTTATGAGAAACCCGAGGACCACTCCGGGTCTCCACGAAGGCCGTTTGATACCTGCCCTCTCATATGGCTGACCTTGAGGGGAGTTGACTTTGGTAATTTATGGCAAACACCATCTAGAAAGACCTATTTGCAAGATTCACTGTCATTTAGTGCTAAATGATCATTGCTGAGTCCAGAGACAATCTGAGCTCCTGACAGAGCAATCCCATAAAAAATATTGCCTACCCACCCAGGTGTCCTTTCCAATTATCTGGAGTAGAAATTAATACTTTTAAAAGCTGCTAGTTTTTGAAAGGTTATTACAATTTATTCCAGCGGTTTCTTTTCCACATTATGATGAATTAGTTTATTACACCATTATTTTCCGTGTCAGCTTTTTAGAAGATTGAACCATAATGTTGAAACATTAGTGTGAATGGCAAACATACTACTTTACTGCTGAGTAATATATTTCTTTGAGAAAAATGTGCTCAGTTTTTAATAACAGGTAATTTTATGTTTATGTTCCCTAATGCTATTGTCAGGTGTTATTTATTTCTGTTTGGTAAGAACTGGAGAACTTTCTTTTAAAATGTTAATGGGGAGTTTGGACAGATTTTAGAGTCACAGTAAGAATATACTACTTCAAAGTAGAAAATATAAATTGCAAGTGTTTTTTTTTCCTGAAAGCTAATATTTTCTAAGGTTTTCTTGACACCAGTTTAATGTATGAAGACTTCCAGGGAGAGTGATACTACTCTCAATTTTTTCCTTAAATTCAGTTGGCGGGAGATTTTTTTGGTTCATTTTTCTAAAGTCTTAATGACTTCCGAGTTTTTCTTTAATAAAACTTCTTTATCTTAAATGATGTCTTTCTTCATAAATAATTTAGTGATAGTCTGTCATTTATAGGTATTTTGTAAATAATACTAATTAGCACTATGATGGAGATTTATTTTTTTCAGTCATTATTCTCTATTATATATTTACTAAAATAGTAGAGAAGTATGGGTAATTTTCTCTTTACCAGGTACTTAAAAAATACTCATTGTACCTGTCTGTGACAAAGATTGATGAGAAACATTCTACCGAGTGCCCAGTGGAGTATACCTTTATTCATAAAGCAAATATATTTTTAATGCTTATTATATGCCAAACATTACACAGCTGTTCATAGTTGGGACATGGCCAGAGCAACAGCTTAGAAATTCGGTCTTTTTTATTTCTGTTACAATTATTTTTATCCCTATAGTTTAAAAAAAAATACAACTCTGCAAAAATTCTGACTCTTGAGTAAACTGAGCAAATAGACAAATTCAGTAACAACTTGGAAGTTTTACATTTCTACCTCCAATCCAACAAATGCTTGCCAAAGGAAATACTGTTTTTTGTTTTCTCATCAAACACATTTGTTTCTTTAGCAAATGTTTTCAATATTGAAGTATTTATTTTTGTTGACATGACTGAAGCAAATGTTAGTTTTAGCGGAATTAAGATTCACAACATTCTTAAGTTTTTCCTACGTGCCTGAGAATTTCTTGATAATGGAGGAGATGGATAACAGGAAGTGCCAAAGTTTCTCCTTTTGGGGGGGAAGGGGTATGATTTTGGTGACGTATAACAGACATGCAGTCAAAAAGATGCACATGTAATAAGCATACAGCTCAGTGGGTTGTCGTGAAGTGAACATACCTACGTAATCAGTACTCAAAGCAAGAGACGGGGTGCCTGGTTGGCTTAGTGGGTTAAGCGTCTGCCTTCGGCTCAGGTCATGATCTCAGGTCCTGGGATCGAGCCCTGCATCGGGCTCTCTGCTCAGCAGGGAGCCTGCTTCCCCCCCCCCCTCTCTCTCTCTGCCTGCCTCTCTGCTTATTTGTGATCTCTGTCTGTCAAATAAATAAATAAAATCCTTAAAAAAAAAAAAAAAGCAAGAGACAGACATCACCCTCGTTTCAACATTTCCTCTCCCAGTTGATCACTCTCCAGCCCTCTCGTACCGTTCTTCCTACTGTTGACGTTAGGCTAGACAGTTTTTTGAAATTTGTATAAACAAAGTCATGATAAAATTATGACTTCTTTTGTTCAACATCGTGTTTTTGAGATTAATCCGTATGGTTTGCACGTGATTGTAGTTTGTTTTCGTCGCTACGTGGTGTAGTCCATATGTTTATTTGCCCAGTCTGCTACCGATGTTCACTGGATTGATTCCAGTACGGGGTCATTGCAAAAAACGAAAGCAAAACTGCTGTGTTAGCTTTTCCATCTGTGTCATTTGGTGAAAAATAAAAGCATCTCTGTTGGGTTTATTTCTTGGAGTATTGGGCCGGGCCTCAGGGTAGGTCCGGGTTCAGGTTTCGTAGATACGGCCAACCAGTTTTCCTGAGTCCTGGCCATCTCTTACACGTACTGGTTATTTTCCTTTGGACCTTAAGCTTAAAAATACTTGGGAGGACCAGGGTAAGTAATTTCTAGGTTTCCGTCAGGCCTGAAATACTGTAATTCAGTGCTTGTTTACAAAAGAGAACATTGGCATGGATTCGCACAAAAGGCAGAGAATGAGAATCTGCTATTTGGTTTTCCATTATATTTCTCGATTTGCATTTGCATCTGGATTTGACTGTTAATGAACCTGAGCATTCCCATGCGGTGCTAAATAATGAAATTACAGTATCTGGTACAGAAAAGCTGGAGAGTTTTCTGGTTCACCCAGTCATATTCCTCCACGTATGGAACATATTTCTTGCCAGGCTGATGGTAGTAACTGGCCAAATGCAAAACAGCACCACTCTTCACCGTTCCTGGTTATTTTCACCGGAGTAAAGTAGCACAGGGGTTGTGTGGATACCTCTCGAGAGGCATTTTCCACAAAACAAGTATTCAGTACATTTTGTTGAATGCACCCATTTTATTGGATGGGGTTGAGGAGGGGCACTTCAGGCTTTCATGTAATCTTGGCTCTGCCAGCTAACTTTGGCCAAATTGTTTATCTCTCTTAGGATCATTTTCTTCATCCGTAATTTGGAGAAAATAATGGCCCTGCCTCATAGGTCACTGTGAGGACAAAAGGACAGCGCAGGTGAAGCTCTGTGCACAGTGCCTGCACACGAGACTCAGTAGCTGTTAGGTGGTCTTGTAGTCTGTTTGTTTCTCTTCCTTCTTTTCTTTCTTTTTTTTTAAATAATGTTCTGTTTGTTTGTTTTTTTAATTTTATGATGGGTATTCTTCCAACTTCTGTCTAAAGATAGTAAAGATTCTGTTGCTCATGCTTCTAGAAAGTAGGCAGACATGCTATAAAGTCAATTGGAACTCGACCACTAGATTTTATCCTTTCTTGTATTAACGTTCCCACGAAAACTTTTGAGTCAAAAATATTTGACTCAGTTGCTCCACCACAAACAGGTCAGACACCACCCCTGGGCACACAAAGCTGACATGACTTGCAAGTCCTCGGGCAGTTCAAGTGCAGTCAGACACAGCATAAAATGGGAGGTTCAGACAGTACCAGTTGCACAGCAGGGCACTTCACTCCAGGAAGGCTTTCCGGAGGAAGTGACATTCCATTCACAGTTGACAGATGCACAGGAACTGACCAGGTAAGAGAGGAATAAGAATGTTGGGACAAAAACATACCAGGCAGTGGAAACAACATTAGAGAGACGAAGGTTTTCAGAAAGACTGAAGCTGAGAAGGCTAAGGTAGAGAGGGGAGGTGGGGGGGTAGGGAAGTATCAGGAAGAAAGAGGTAAGGCTAAAAAGGCAAGGAGGAACCAGTCCATTAAGGCCATATGAACTGGTCTTTGGACCTCGGACAATATCCTGAGGGTAACGAAAAGCTATTGAATGGTTTTAAATTTGAGTGTCAGACCAGACTTTGAATTTGTGTATCAAGATCACATTTGTATATTGGAAACACCATTGTTGGTGCACAGTGAAGAATGGATTGGATGGATAGGAGCCAGGTAGGAGGTAAAGAGAGTGAACAAGGTCGAGGGTAACCGTAGTCTGAGGTCTCCACAGTAGGAAGGGGAAAATAAAAATGATAAAAAGCATCACACTTGGAAATCTAGGATCATCCACATACACTTAGCTCGGACGATGGGATTGGATAGTCGTGGTAGTCACTGAAGGAAGCAATGCAGAAGGAAGAGAAAGGGGAGGAAAGATGGACATATTCCTCTGGGGCCTGTGAAGAGTGAAGCGCCTGTGTTATCTCAGTGCCAAAGGGCAGTAAGTACTGAGTAACCAGCTTTGAGTTCAGGAGAGAAATCTTAAATGAAGGCGGAACCAGCATGGGTAGTCGCAGCAGCCGGGCACGTAAGGCAGCTTCAACAGAGTGCAGAGAGAGAAGAGAGTGGCCTAGACCAAAGACCTGAGGAAAAGACATTCTGTAAGACAGAGACGGAAGGAGAGGAACCTCAAGGGACAAGGAGAGAGAAGAGCCACAGAAGTGGTGGGAAAATCTGAAGAGTGTGGGTATCATGATCACCAACAGGATAAAATGTTTCCAGAAGGGCGTGAATGGACATTAGTGTCAGATACTGCCAAGGATGTGAACTAAGCTGCGTACTGAGAAGTGTAACCACCTGATTTACTAGTAAGGGTATCTGTGGGGACTTCGCTAAGAAGAGGCTGGCTTTGAGCCAGTTAGGGTCCAAATAGTAAATGGAAACATAACTAAACGTTGAGGGAATTCCAGATGAATATGTTACTAAAGAGCACGTTACATGGCTTTATTAGTAAGACAGTTGCACTAAGCCCTATTAAATACATATTTTAAGACTTAAATGCCAGTACAAAATACAACAACTACAAAGTACATACCACTTTTGATCCTGCTTTTTTCTCTTCATGGGTGTGCATCACTGGTTGGACATTCACCTTTGCATTATAGAAGTGTTCTGTAGAAGAATTTTATGAATTTTATGCCCTAATAGAATCATTAGAAATTTGCCTTTTAATGAAACTCAGCAGCAATTTCCAAAGAAACAGGAATGAACAGGGTGAGGAAGAAATTCTCTTTGGATAAGTTCGTTTTGAACACTTTCTGTTCATGCTGGAAAGAATGGGGCATGGAAGGGTAGCATAGAGGAATTCCAAATGGAAAAACAATTCCTCGCATGTACATATATGCAGAGTCAAACTCAGAGAGAGGATAAACTCCAGGAGGAAAAGTCGGTGATTCATTATTGTGAGTTAAGAGGGGACATGTTATAAATCACAAGCAGGAAAAGCACAGTTCTGTTTTCCCTGGTCTGTTCCACTGTTGAAAATTAATTTTTCTCAGGACTTTTTTTTTTCCTGGTGGCTGTTATTTACAGTGTTGTCCACCCAGACCAGCTCATTCATTTACACAGGCCGTTCCTGTTGGGGCAGCAGGGTAAAGCATAGCGAATTCGTTTAGGGGATTGTAGGAGCTCTAGGTGGAAGCGCTGCTTGCCGTTCGATCTGTAAATGTAGGGTGTGTTTATCCTCACATTTCACACCAAACCCGAGCCCAGTTTAATACGTGAGATGCGTGTTTAAAGAGCTTTGGGAAGGATAGTGTTTGGGGAATTTTCCTTTAAAAATACCTAAGGTCACTTAGGCATGTGATATAATCGGCCCTTTCATAGTCATGGCACCTTCTCACAGTGGCTCAGTTGCTTAGAGGGTAGAGCTCAGGAGCCAGCTGTCTTGCGGGGCCCTGAAGGGCGCCCTTCACCCCTGTTTCCCACCTCCCCGGTGAATGTCCCCCTCTCTGGTCTGAGCCCATGGAGCTGGCAGGCACTGGACTGAGGGCTTCAGTACACTGGGGTCTCATTTATTCGCCAGACACACTGTGAGGGATCACTAGAATAATGTCCATTTTACCAAGAGGAAAGTCAGAACCTGAGAAATGAAGTAATTTGCCCAAGTATACAATGAATGGAACTAATACGAACTAATGGAACTAAAGAGTAGTATTTTTGTTTGGTGTGGCTTGGTTTTGTCTGTTTTTTGCTTTTGTTGTTTTGTTTTTTGTTTTTTCCGAAGTTGTTGCATAGAGTCCACTGCCTTGATTAGCAGAAGACGAATTATTTTGTCTTCTAATCCCACCACAAGCTTCACTTGGCTACCCTATCCTTTTTTTCTCTATTTTTTATATATATTTGTATCTTAATTCTGTCATTGTGGGCCATGTATCATTGAACAGAGGATGACAAAGAGATACTTTATTAAGTCACACAATAAAGCAGTATTAAAATTTAGTATCCTAACAAAAGAAAGCATAATAAATCAAGTCAAATATATTAGGGCTGAGCACAAGAGATATTATTCCACGAGCAAATTAGTATAAACTCATTCAACAAATACTTCCTGAGCACCTACTGCTCTCTAGGGGGTTCCCCCATGTGCTGGGTCAACAGCAGTGAACCAAAGAGATGGCCTGCCCTCCTGGAGCTCTCATTCTAGGTGGGGCTGGGGGGTTAGGGAGCAGACAGTTACATGGGTAACAAGGGCAACGGGGCAAGAGAAAGTAAAGGTAAGTAGGTAGGGGGTGCCAAGGGGATGGGCGGAAAAGGGTGTGTTCTTATGCACACAGTCACGGGAGACTTTTCAGGTGAGATCATGTTTGACAGAGGTCACAGGGAGCAAACCCTGGCCACCTATGGGTGAAGGGTATCTTAGGAAGAGGAAGCCTAACCAACAACTGCCTAAGAACTCACTAAGTATTTATGTGTCCCTACCCCTGCTTTCCTCCAGGGAAGGAGACCAGTGTAGCTGGAAGAGAGTAGGACAGGGGAAGGGAAACTTAGGAGTGGCAAACTCCTAAGTCAGATAGGCAGGGTAATGGGACAGGGTGGTCCGTTTTGTAGGGCATTGTAAGTCACTTCAGTAAGATTCAAATACAGGAAGCAACTCACCTTTACAAGTCATATTGCTTTAATACAGCCAATCCAAACTTTACCAGTTTGCCCCTCTTTTGTATTTCTTTTTAGTTATAAATAGTTCCAATTAGATTATTTGTCCTGAATCCAAAAAGAGCAGATCAGAAATCAAGCTGTCTCTACCTTCTCCTCCCCCAGGGCAGGAAGCAATAATTGATCATAGAGTTCTCTAGTCCACCCAGAAGGTCAGAGCCCGCCGAGAGATGAACCATTCCAGATATAGCCCTTAATATGTGGATCCTTCCACCCCTGCCCTTCTCCTCCCCCTACTTCATTAATAGACTAATGTCTAAGACCCGTGCCTCCAGCAGCTGGATTTGCCTTTGCTTCAGCTCGGTTCCCTGAGCCAGAAATTAAAGTGCCCTGAGAACCGTCCTGACCCTGTGTGCACTCCCTCCCCTTGGGTCCCCTGGGTAATTCCTCATTGCTCACCATCGCCCACTTGAAGGGACCTGAACAACAAAGAGCTAGAGGCAGAATAATCTTGACCTTTCCAGGTCTTGGCTTCCTCATTTGCAAAATGAGTCTGATCTTGCCCTGCCTGCAGGATTGTTGTGAGTATGGTGTAGTAGCTATTAATTAAGTGATGATGGCTGACTCCAGTTGAGTCCTTGCTCTGATAGAAGAGAAAGAGAGGAGGAAAGTGGATACCAGAAACTTGAAATAGAAGAAAGAGAGGTGAAAATTGCTTGGGTTTTGTATGTGGCTGAGCACAGAAGAGTTGACTAGAGTGAACTGAGACGGAATACACAGTCCAGGACAAAAGCTTGATGTCTCCATCAATATCATACCATGGGAGTCTGCCCAGTGGAGAGCATGAACAAGAAAGTGAACACCAGAGAATTCCTGCCATCAAGAGGGGGCAGAGTTTTCAACTGGTGGGTGGGAAGAATGAGTATATCAGTGAAAATAGAGAGACAGACAACATTTGGAAAATGAGGAAGTGTGACGGAATTCCAATAGAATATGTAAGTATTCCAACCTGTAGTCACTTAATGGGGGATTGTTGAACATGATCCAGTGGCTGTACTAAAGCAGGGCAAAGGCCAGAACCTGGCACCCCCCACCACCAGAGAACATACTCAAGAAGGTGCATATCAGCTGTAAGTACACTGACAAAGTGTAGACTAGGAGCCACAGGCTGGTATCTTAATGATAGTAGTCACCATGCTACCACTACCATAGACCTTGGGCAATAAGGTATGTTTTGATGGACTGGTTGGATAGAGCAACTGGAAATATTCAAGCAAATGTGTAGGACCTCAACCATGGTCTGGGAGGTCAGAGGCAAGACTTCTACTCCTTGTAAAGTGGAACAAGAGGGGTGTAGAGGAGGCTAGAATAACATGCAGCAAACTGAGGGGCATGGCAATGATAAGGCAGTTTCGGGCCAATTCAGTTAGTAAAAGCTGTGATCCAGTACATCAAGACAAGGCAGAAGCTGTGGAATCGCAATCAGAAACTGAGGCCAAAGTGCTTAGCAGTAAAGGGGCACCTGATCCCTCCAGGCTGAGAGGGGGACACACTGATCAAGGGGCAAGCTCCTTGCAAGTCCATCTGCATTTGGGAGTTGGGCCGCCTGAAGAAAGTGGATAGAAGCAGAGAAGGGAGCTAGCGCTAGTCCCCCTCACCTGACAGACTCCAAAAAATCCATTGTGCTGCAAGATGAAATTCAGAGAAGAAACATGAGGAAAGTAAATCTGTAAGTCGCTTGCTTGTGAGTTTCAAGCGCTTCCTTCTTTCTAAAAATCACGTATAGCCCATGTAGTTACCGAATTATTTTTCATTATCTAAAACTTAAACTCTAACTGGGCTTCAGTGGGGAATGATGCTCTTAGAAACTCAGAATTCTGGAGTTGAAAGTAAACATGAAGACTCTAGGTGTTTTAATCACAGTTCCTGAAGTCTTAGAGTGCTGTGTGCCGGGTAGATGTGTACACTGGGAGACACACAATTGGGCACTTGCAAAGACTGATTCTTTTTCTTTAAAAATAGAAACTCGTGTGCTAATATTGACAACTGAGACCAAAGTTTCCTTTTGGATAAATTAAAGAACATGAATTTGAACTTGCCAGATTACAGTTAACCCAGCCACAGAGAATAGGATCTAAAAGTGGAACAGAATGTGTTGAATTGGAAAAGAATGACCTTATAAACACTGGCACGAGAACTTATGTTTTTCTATTTTAATTTACAGTTTGCAAAGTGTTGATATAATTTTATACATTTTACATAATTTGATTGTAAGTGTCTTCTTGCAAAGGGGCTTTGAGTATATTGGAATTTATTGGGCAAATGCTTTTGCAGGAGTAAATGGTTACTCATCTACTTATTGGCTTCCAGAGAGAGGTTGTGCTGGTTCATTTAGGTGACTAGAATCCTGTCCACCAGAAAGCTAATCAACAAGATGGCCAGTTACATTCATGAGTATTTCTTTTAGAGGCATTTTATTTCAATCCCACAGATGGTGGCCGCAGCCCATTAGTTTCCGAGCCAAGCTTTTCCGTGTCCTATTGTACTTAGCAAAATTGCTATTGCAGCAACACGATTATTCCAAATTCAGTGAGACTCCGCAGGGCTAAAACAAAGCGATGTCATAACAATTTAATCCCAGCTCACCTTCCCCTTTACTGGATAAACAACCAAACACCTGCTGAATTCCGTTCCCCATAATGAGAACATCTGAGCAACAGAGATCAAAGAACACTGACATCTGATCTTAAAACCAATCCAGTGGAACCCCTTTTTGGAAAAGATTTTTATTACATGGTTTCAGATAGCTATTCTGTGGGTCAAATTATAGTACCCAGAATAAACAAGACCAAAAACTCCTGACTGGACATGGTTCATTTGTAAGGTCTGTACCTCATCATCGTTTTTAGGTGCTTCATGCTCTCTAAATCAGCCTTCATTTGAATGACTTGAAAAATGGTCATTTAAAATTTATAAGGGGCAAGAGAATATGTGTTTTCTGATTTTAAAAAAAGCAGTAAAAAATACAAGATGAAAAGCTATTAAATATGTTTATCTTCCCAGTTACACTAGAATCTCCACTTTCAAAATCAAGTAAAATACTCTGAGCTTTGAAAATATCCCACACACAAGTTTTCCAATGTAATTCACCTAAGACACCTCGAGTGTCCCTCCTGGGTTTTTTTTCTCCGTACTTATAATGAATAAATAAATCTGGCCACAAATAACAGTGCTTTCTTCCAGGTTTTTTTTTTTCTTTTAAAGATTTATTTATTGCTTTGAGAGAGGGAGAGAGAGTGTGTGTCCATGTGCAGGGAGAGAGACAGAAGGAGAGTGAGGAGGGAAGCAGACTCCCCACTGAGCAGGGAGCCCTAAGCTGGGCTCCATCTTGCGACCTTGAGATGAATACCTTATCCAAAACCAGGAGGCATGTGCTTAACCAACTGGCTGATCCACCTGGGCACCCCTCTTCCAGGGGTTTTGTTTTTTTTTTTTAAGATTTTATTTATTTATTTATTTGACAGTGAGAGAGAGAGATCACAGGTAGGCAGAGAGGCAGGCAGAGAGAGAGAGAGAGAGAGAGAGAGAGGGAAGCAGGCTCCCTGCCGAGCAGAGAGCCCGATGCGGGACTCGATCCCAGGACCCTGAGATCATGAACCGAGCCGAAGGCAGCGGCCCAACCCACTGAGCCACCCAGGCGCCCTCTTCCAGGGTTTTAATGTAATTACTGAATATGTTTCTCACACTCAGATGTTCTCTTCTTCTGCGGGTCTTTTTTTTTTTTTTTTTTTTTATTGCACTGTACACTGTAGAATGCAGGTCCCCTTATCTTCTCCTAATGAACCCAAATGTGTGTAAACTCCCATATTCCTTATAAAAACTTTTACGAATGAACCTGAAATGGGCTTTCTACTCCCCTCCTCCATCTAGGTCCACTTACAGCTTTCCCTGTACAGGTTCTCTATCTGTAACATGTCCTTGTTTAATTTCTTACATATGTAGTGAGTACTTATTTTGAGGTACTCAGTTGGAAGGGCTCCTAGATCTCCACACATTTGCTTATGAAACTGCCTGTGTTAGAAAACTGTAGGAAGGCAAACACAGAACAACAGTCACACTGTCCCTGGAGCCTAATGGAGCTGAATGTTGTTTTTATGTCAATGGTTGTGTGGACTGGGCTAAGTGACATCTAGATCTGTGTGAATCCTCTGGTGTGCGTAGACATCTGAAGCAGCTCATTGTACTGAAATTATCATTAAATTAATTCTGTTTACCTAATAATGATGAGCAAAGGCTAGTTTTCAACAAGAGTAATTGATGGCAGCCAAGAAAAACATAGTTAGCCATTCCCTACTCCCTGAAGAATATAAATTCTAGTCTCCAAAATAACCCTGGGCACATAGTACCCTGGGCGCATAGAACATTCTCCTGGCACTAGACGTCTCCTTTCTCTTCTAGCCAACGTATTCCTCTAGCCAGCAAAGGAGAACTGTATTTTAACCCTGTCTCTGTTTGATACTGGAAGGTGCAGAAGTACCAGGATTTTGAAGAATGCTTTATCTCCTTTGGGACTACCTTTGAATTATTTGATAAAATGGAACTATTTTTACATGTAATTTCAGGATGGTGATAGACCCCAGATACTAAACTCCTCTCAACCTAAGAATTGATGTCTGGGAAAAATGACTTTGTCATTTACCTAGAACTAAAATTCCAAATTCAAATCACTCTAGAAGCGATGTCTATATTTGTTTTTACATAAAATCATTCTGAAATTATGATGCCATGCACTGGGACAAAGGAGGATATATTTGCTGCAACAAAGAAAACCCAAGCAACAGAAGCTTAGATACACAACAACGAGGTTTATTTCCCACCATCCTAACCATCTGGAGTGACCAGTCCAGGTTAGTAGGGTGACTCTGTTCCCACAGGTCATTCCAAGACCTGGGTTCGACCTTCATGTTTTTTTCAACCATCTTCATCTTCATAATTGAAGGTGCTGGTACTCCAGCCCATGGAGGAGCGAAATGAAATGTAAGCAACTTTCTTTTAAGTAAGTTATTTGGAAGTGGCATCCATCACTTCCA
This sequence comes from Meles meles, assembly GCF_922984935.1. Classification (NCBI taxonomy): domain Eukaryota; kingdom Metazoa; phylum Chordata; class Mammalia; order Carnivora; family Mustelidae; genus Meles; species Meles meles. The sequence continues at coordinate 19,190,650 of NC_060070.1, forward strand.
TCCTCATTCTCTTCATAAGATACCAGTCACATGGCCACATCTAGTGGCAAGGAAGGTTGGAAAACATAGTCTGTGGAGTCACCCAACTTCGCGTCTCTGGATAGCCAAATCTCCATGTGCTTGCAAAGTCCCTCCTGGTCTTTGATCCAGCAAAGTTGTGTACAACTTTTTCCATTAGGACCAGAGATATTTGTCATTTGCTGGTGACCTATAAACAGGTTGTCTGGCTTTACCCACAGACCCTCTGTATATGGTGTTGATGTAGGAATGGGACAGCTACAGTGAAACCCCCCCACTCAGAAAAGAAATAAGGCATCCCTGGTCCACACCAGGGCCCAAATGCCAAGGGGGGGACTTCAGAGACTTCCTGCCCTACTAAACTGGTCCCCTTGGGTAGACCCTAGAGGGCTCACTTGATCATCAACCTCCATGGCCTCTGACATTTGCCTCTGGGTGGTCTTCCCTTGTCCATTTTTCTCCTTAGCCACATCTGAGCTGAGATGGAATATCTTCTTTGGGGTCCAGTTTAGGGATCAAATGACCCCAGTCCTTCTTCTTTCTCTAATAATATGATTCTCTGAAAATTTAGTCAGGTTAGGCCAGTCTCTGCCATAAGAGAAGAACAACCGTTGGTTACTTTTTTGTTCTGTTTTGTTTTAAACGGTAGTCACTCTTTCACAGTGCTCACAGTTTGCTCTCTCAAATATCCTACTTCGAGGTCCTTGTATTGGTCATGAGGATAAGGCTCTACTATCAAGGAATGCTTCTTGTAGAACTATGGTTTAAACAGAAGAATTCTAAGCAGGAGCACCTGGGTTAGGTAATTTTTGTCATTTCTAATGGAAATGCTGTGGGTAATCTTATTTCCAGATCAGACATTCCTTCTATTGAAAATAATAGAGGCTTTGTACCCATTTTGTTAGCCAGGGTCTAGTAACGGTTCACTTCAGTGCAACCTTAAGAAGGTATACCTTCCCTTTGGTTGTCCTTTGTTTAAAGGTGATGAGGCATAATAATAACTCAGTTAAGACCACTTTCTACAAATTCTCTAAATTCAGCTATGGTCGAGTACGACGCTGTTGTCAGAAATGGTCAAGCCCAGAGCAGAGGGTTTGACTGGAGGCACTAATCCTGCGTCTGCTGAAGAAAGCCAGGGCCTTCCCATGGCACCCCCAGATGAGCATTTCCTCACACGTGCAATTTCCCAGGCAGCACAGGACTGACCTCTCACTTCTGCACCTGCTGTCGTCATTTGCTTTGGTGTCTTCGACCCTGCCTGCTGCCCATACCTGGCCCCTCCCGTTCGACCTCAGCTCTTTGGGCAGCCGTCGTTTCCTATCCATATAAACCACCCTGGCTGCGCTCTCTCCAGTCTCTCTCCTGATCGAGCAGGCTCTAGGTCTCCCTGTGAGCATTCTCATCTTTCTTATTCTCTGACTTGGGAATCTGCCTTTCCAAACCTACTATTGTTATTTGCTCTCAGCCTTGCCTAAACCAGGGTCCACATAGGCCAAGCCTGCAGCAGCAGCCACTGCACGTAGCTGATGAGACGAGAAGCACGCTAAGCCAGTTTTGAGAAAGTATTTTCCATTATAAAGAAACTCTGTTCCTGGAAGGATGGTGAAAGGTCAATATGAAGTGTCGTTTTGTGTCGTATTGTATTATTTTGCTTTGTTTTGTACTGTTCGGTTTTAGTGAGATAGTCTTTGGGCTGCGTGTGAGCCAGGACTGGATGGTGCCATCAGGAACAACCTAGAAGTACAAAGCCAAACTCTGGATCAGAACTTAAAGGAATATGGGCAGAATACCAGAACCAGAACATAGTTAGTATGGAAGGTGTGAGATCAGATTCAAAGGCAAGATTCTCAGGGTGAACTATGAGGGATGCCAAAAAGCGAAGTGTAAGTCAGAAACAAAGACCAAGAGAAAGAGGAGCTGGGATGAGGAAGAGGTGAGCAGAGAGAGTAATGTCCCTGAGCATCAGCCAAGCACGTGTGAAGGGTGCAGACTGTATGGGCACAGGTGAGACGCCTCCTGCTAAAGGCTCACACTCTTCAGTTCAGGTCCTGACTCGCAACAGAGTGGTGAGCCGGGAGACTCGGATCTACTGGACGACTGTTATATGTCAGGCACGGTCATAGGAGCTATTGCAAGGTTGCTCATTTGATTCTTTTTAACCCTTTGGATTCTTTTGATACCACTTTGAAGTAAATGTCAACTTAGCATTTTCTAGGTGAGGAGACTAAAGCATGGGTCAGATCCCACAGCCAGGAAGAACGCAGGCTAAGATCGTTGCCCAGATCTACCCGAGGACAGCAGTGTTGAATTTGCCAGTGAGCAGGGCTTGGAACGTATTTAAAACAGTCCATGGATTTTCTGAGCCTGCCAGATTCAGTTTCCGTTTCTCCACTTGTGTACTGTAGATGCGCTGAAGTGAGGACGATCTGGTCAGGGAGTTCTCTCGTCATGAAATGGTCATGTTTGGTCAGACCGTAGGAACTCTCAGAGAGTTTAATGTTCAGTCCGTGTCCCTTTCTCATTTTATCAAAGACACTCCAAGGTCAAAACAGATTTCTTTCTTTGTGATGTAAGAAAGAAGGCTTTTGTCTGACTTCAATTTTGTTTGTGAAATTGCAGCCCCTAACCAATGAGTAGTGGAAAATTACATTAGTAATGTCATCATCTCATTAAATATATTGGTCTAAGGCCACCCAAAAATGGCGAGAGGTCTTCAGTTCTACTCTGCTGGTGTTTGGGAACACTGCAGGCTTGTCTTTGCATTGTCCAAAACAGAATGAACATCTTGCAGGCTCAAAATACAGGACAGCAGCCTTCCTGACACTCCAATCACCCATCTTGTCGGGAGCCATTATGTGCCCGTCAGCTCAGGCCACAGAGTGGAGGGGGGCAGACACATTGCCCCTGGGAACACTTCCAGTGCATCTCCATTGCCTGCCAAACTCTGGCCTTGGAACAGCAGCGACGCTATAGCCCGAATCACCTCCTCTTCTGTCTTAGACATGGAAACAGTTCTGCAGAGAAACACAGATCTCAAAGAGGATCGAGGCGATGACTATCCCCAGTGATCTCCCCCTGAATGTAGCATATGTGTTGTAACAACGATAACCACTCTTTGGCCGTCAGACATTTATGGACTGTTTATTACATGCTGGGTATCCTTCTGCATGGATAGTAACTCATTTCATCTTTCCAACAGTCTGAGGAAGTAGGTCCTGTTGTTATGCCGCCATCAAGGGTGAGAAGACGAAGGCATAGACCCAGTGAGTAACTTGCCCAAGACCACACACCTGGTTTTCCCGTTTTAGCCCCCTTCCAGCGGCTACGAAAATGACAGCTACTTTAGAATGAGCACATGGAGAAGTGTGATCTCGGGAAACTCACGCGCCTAGCCCGTGCGGGTTAAGTCCCTACGCTCCTCCCTGTGGCCACCATCCCCGCCTGTGTCACTCCTGCTCCAAAAGCCTGACAGTTTTTCTCTGTGAATATATTTAGGAGACGAATCTGTGATAACAAGGCAGGGAATGACGAGTGAGATGGGAGGATTACTTTTACCTAAAAGCAGTTCAAAGGAAATGATACTGTTCTCTGCAGCCCTCATCTGTCCTGCTTCCTTGTCCCCAGCAAACAGACAGACAGCTAGGAAAGCTGGACTTGGGATGACTCTTTGCATGGAGTTCCTAAGACGAGATCACTTGAATGCCATTATTTTAGCACCTTTTCTGAGACTTTGAAATAGTTTTATTATACGGAAGACTTTCCCATATTGGCATTTACCATGATGTGATTTCACCTGCAAGGGCAAAAAAGTTTATCAGACTTATTGGTGATATAATTATTCATCTTGACAAATGTTTTTCAAAAACGGCCACATCGAAATTCCCTTTGCCTCCCAAGGTGTGCGTTACCTTCACCACCGGCAGCTCCTGCCCCTCCCTCCTGCCAGCGCCGCTCTTGCCCATGACACGTGACCACGTTCAGTGCTTGCGTGTGGAGTGGATTCTACAGAAAGAACGTCAATGGCATTCCTTCCTGATGTTATTCCGTTTGACCAGTTCCTTCCATTCGTGGCCAGTCCTAAACTCTTTTGGTTTTTTAATTCCTAGTGGCAACTACGCAATGTCTGTAAATGGCACATTCCTCACATCCTCTTCCGAACGTTCCAGACAGAGGTGGGAGGTTCGTCACCCTTGAAATAACCAGGCAGCGATGCTCAAAGAGAAAAGCTTAAGAAATAGGAATGATGAAGAGAGGAAGGCAGCGCACGGCTTGAAACATTGAAGGGGAGGACATTACGTCGTGAGAGAGAAAAGAGAGGCAACATGGAAACCAAGAAATCTCATGAACGTCACAGACAACCGGCTCTAGATAATGAAGATTAAAAATGTGGGATTAAAAAAATGAAGCTGGGAAATATTCATCTTTTTCAGATAATGTAAGGATCTGAGAACCAATTAGCATAGTCTGGCAGTCATTAGCATGACAAGCCTACAACACAGGAAGGACCATCCCAGGTAGAGTGGAGGTGGCAGAGGGGTGGGGCCCGGCTCTAGGAGCACAGGCGGTCCCTAACCAGTGGTGATGGGGCAGGAGCTCACGGGCAGGAAGGTCAAGCTCACCTTCCGGGCTTCACCTTCCAAATATCCTCTGCTTCCTTGGTACGTTCCAGCTGAGTTTCGTGCATTCGGTATTGTACACAGTGTTAAAATGAAAATTAAAACTGTCATCCCGGGGTGGCTGGTGCACATTTATAATTTATCGCTTTCCTTTATAGTTAAAAAAAACAACCAGGGAAATGCAGCTTACCCCTCACTCACAAACTCTCGGCACTACATAAAGCATGCTTGGGCCTCGTAGGACAGATATACTGCACACATTTAGCATATTTATTTCTCCCCTTATGGAACTTCTTCTTATCCCGGGTATGCTTAGCTTTAAATATATTCAGAGGCTATAAATATTACATGGAATTTTGAGATCTGAAAAATAACTTCTTCATCACTGATTTACTGATATGCTGCAGAACAAGTTTAGTATCTATATTTACATGATAAAAATTTTCAGTTAATACACGGGCTGTTTTTAGCCATCCATGGCAGTGCTATGATTACATTTCAATCCTTGAATAAAAAGGGAGGAAAAGGAATCAGTTGGGAATGATCCCAGGTTTCTGTCCTTGGTTCGTGAGTAAATGGAGAGTCTCTTAAGTTTGGGAAGGCAGGAAGAGACATGGTCTTCCAGTGGTAGAATCGGTGAGTACACTTTAATGAGGAAGTAAATTCCCTGTCCTTCTGATATTAGAATCATGTACCTCATGTATTTTCAAAATGCCATTTTGGTTCCCATGTGACTAAAAATAATAGCTACCATTTATAACCCAATCTGTTGCAGGCATTGCAACACTCCATGTCACTTAATCCTTATAACAACGTGGTGGGCACTTTTCTCCATTTTACAAATGAGGAAATTGAAACAGGGACGCTAGGTAACTTGCTAAAAAGCATGCAGTTAGTAAATGCAAAGAGCTACCAGGCTCTAAGCCTTGCACCTTCAGCTCTGCTCTACACAGCTTCCCATCTGGGAAATAGCAAGCATGCCATTTTTCACAGAAGAGTCACCCATCTTTCTAGTGGCTAAGTCCAAGAGCAGCCCTCTCCATCCTCCTCATTGTGCTACCCTGTCCACAGTGCTCTTCCAGACGCCCTGGGAGCAGATGTGAATGTGATCCCAGTGCCCTGTGTGAGGTCCGCAGCCAAGCATGGGTTGGGGGGGGGGGGGGCTTGCTTTCTAAATCTGCATTTGCCTTACAAAAGAATCTTAGAACATTGTAACCAACAAGAGTAGGCAGACCTTAGAGGTTTTCTAATTCAACTGAAACATCTAATGTGTCTCAGATTTCAGCCAGTCGTATTGACCCACCACTTTCATAATTATTTCATATACCATTTAAATAAACATTTTTACCTTAAATGTATTTTTTATGGAAAGAATTTTGACATCACTGTTATAAATGGAAAACTAGTATCACTTTCCACAAATTGAAGTTAATCATAAAAATACAGACAAAGCAAAAAAAAAAAAACAAAAAACAAACAAAAAAAAAACAGACAAAGCAAAGTAATGTTATTAAATTCTAGCCTGATGTTGCCCAAACTCTGAAATTGATAGCAGGGTCTTTTTTTTCTTGGTGCATCTTAGAAATTATTTGAGAGATACTGAAGACATTGTAGCATCACACGGAGACTTTTCTCCTTGAAGAAACGGGAGGATGAGAAAGAGGATTTAGAAGGAAATAACTCTTTTCTCCAGGTAGCTCAGTGTTCCTTAACTCTGTGTCTGTGCATTACTTACAGTCATCTTTAGCATAACCAGTGGTTTTGTGTTCATCATTTGGAACACTCTGGTCTTGTCTGTTCCCCACATTTTCCCAAAGAAGAAACTAAGATCCAGAAAGGCGAGATGATTTCTGTGTTCACGTATCTGGCACCCAGCCTTTAGTAGATGTCAGCACATGAAGGAATGAGCTATTTGGATGTATGTGGACTTTGGAATCAAATGTGGATTCTAATCCTGTCACTTATTGCCAGCACGATCAAAACCCAGCTGGTCTCTTGACTCCCAGCACTGTTCTTGTGGTGCTGCGTGCTGCCTCACAGGCTGAAGATGACACGTATCAAAGTTATAGAAAGTTGTAAAGACACATAAAGTTAAAAGAGCTGGATGTAGATTGTGCCACAGATTCCAAGTTCTGCCAGGGAAAACCTAGCATGGTGTTGAGAATCCTAGGTATATTAAATAAGTAACAGTATATGAATCTATAGACAGATGGGAGCCTTATATCCTTCATTCTGAATTCATCTTCAGTTTATGGGGCATCTTCTCTATTTACCCATATAGATCAGAATTAAAGATAATTGGGGGTGCCTGGGTGGCTCAGTTGGTTGAGCATCCTGACTCCTGGTGATCTCAGGGTCCTGAAACCAAGCCCCATGTTGGGCTCTGTGCTCAGCGGGGAGCCTGCTTGAGATTCTTTCTCTCCCTCTGTCCCTTCCCTGACTCACATGATCTCTCTCCCCCTCTCTTTCTCTCTCTCTCAAAATAAATGAAATCTTAAAAAAAAAAAAATAGTTTAATAGGATTACTCATGCTGGATTACCACCCAGAAGATGAAGCGGCCTACAGAAGTCTGCTCTGCCTGCCTCACCCATTTTTTTCCCCTTTGTGCCCCACGCCATTGGCCATTGGGAAGAGTTTTGAATCCAAATTCTTCACACCTTTCCAAATGCTTTTCCTACTTCCTTCAATATCCTGATCCACATTTGTCCAAGAGCAACCACCATAAACTATTACATTAATTCATTCCCAGTGGCCTCATTGTTCAACACAAAGCTCAGGGGTAATTGGAAACTAAAAATTTCAGTCACTGCAGCAAAGCACAAAAGGGGTGCTTCTCAGAAAAGAGCGGGGAGAAGATCCAGGCAGTGGGGCAAAACTTGTGCTGTTGGGCTGGATTGTGTTGCTCCTGGGAGAGTCCTCTCCCCACTGCCGTCTTTGGTGGCCTGCACAACCTGGCTCTGCATTTTAAGAGTGGAGCCTGCAAGAAATTTTCCTTTAAATTCCTACTCTGGATATTTATCAGAAGAGCCACATAGATGCGTCACCGACGGACTGTGAATTGTGGTATTTCCAGCCATTCAACCTCATAAGCGTGGGGCTTATGGGCGGGGGAATGCTAGGAAAGAAATTAAAGTATATATAGAATATCCCCAAATGGCTACTTGCTTATTCCAACCCAGTTTCTCCTAACCCTGGCTTCTACTTTTATTTATCTTTTGGTAAGATTTTATTTATTTATTTGACAGCAAAAGAGAGCAACAGCGAGAGCAGGAACATGAGCACGGGGAGTGGGAGAGGGAAAGCAGGCTTCCCTCCAAGAAGGTCTTCCCGCCAAGCAGGGAGCCCGATAAGGGGCTCGATCCCAGGACGCTGGGATCATGACCTGAGCGGAAGGCAAATACTTAACAACTGAGACACCCAGGTGTCCCCAGGCTTCTGCTTTTAAATTTATCTGACCTCTCCCACTGTCAAGACCCTCAGCCCTCTCTAGCATTCCATCATTTTAACCAGGAGTTGGCCTAACAGCAATTACAGACAAGATCTTATTAACCCAAATACATTCTGCTTCTAACTGTGCTGATACTATACAAGACCACCCCCCCCCTTTTTTTTGAAGAACAAAGGAAATTGGAAAAGTGAATTTGTGGAAAGAATAATTTTTTTTTAATTTCATTTATTTATTTGACAGACAGAGAGATCAGAAGCAGGCAGAGGCAGGCAGAGAGAGAGGGGAAAGCAGGCTCCCTGCCGAGCAAAGAGCCCGATGCGGGGCTCGATCCCAGGACCCTGAGACCATGACCTGAGCCGAAGGCAGAGGCTTAACCCACTGAGCCACCCAGGCGCCCCGGAAAGAATAATTTTTAAGTTTACTTCAGTAACTGAGGGCAATATGCCCTTTATCAGGTCAATGACTGTCCTGTCCCCAGTACATTGAATCTGCTCTGGATCAAAATAGTTGCTTAATAGGTACTTGTCAATTGAATTAATGCACATTTGGGCATATAATGAGCTTAGGAATCAGATGGGGATGTTTGCTGTCTTTCTTACTGCCACTTACTATGGTGTGACTTTAGCCAAGGTACCCAGCTCTCTGAGCCTCCATTTTCTTGTCTATAAAATATGAGTGGTACTTTTCAGATTAGGGATAACATGTGTAGAGCATCTATCCCAGTATTTGGCCCAAAGGAGGAACATAATAAATGGTAGCTAAGTGCATCTATGCTGTGTGCTTATTTGGGAGTTTTAAGGAAGTCTAAAAATGCCTTTTCCTTAAAGATTCAACTATTTTTAGTCAGTGCTACCAATAGGACATAGTATTGGATGCCAAAGGGAGTCATAAGCAGTGGGAAATGAGAAAAGTGGGAGAGATATCAGAGGAATAAAAGAATTAGATATAAAAGGCAGACAAATATAAAAGGCAGGAACAAAGTGACCGGCCAACAATGCCTGCCTCGTTAGCACTCAGGACAGAAGGACTTACCTCTCTGACTTCTCCTTAGAGCATCCACTCCCCCTCGACTACAGGAGAAATAAAACTTGGGGATTTTGAATGGTCAGCAAGAAAAAGTCTTATTTCTTGCCACTGTTTTGTGTTTCACTCTTTGGTATGACCAACTTACTCTTTGTTTGGTATATCAATTTAGCAGACATTTGCGGAGCAATACAAAGTCCAAAATGTAGTAGATGGCGCTCTAGTAATGAGACACTCAACATTTTTAACGAGGACTACAGACAGTCTTGTCTCTGAGACATCCATTGGTGTGCACTTCTATCGCTTTAACAAAAATAAGTGGCTTTCTCATATGCAATGATAATTTTCTCATATCCAAGAGTTAAAGCCAGCATGCTGTGACTTTCATACTTTGAAATTTTTAATGGGATATGTGAGAAGAAGGGAGAAATAGGAATTGTTTTCATTAAAAGAGAAAGTATCTTTTCCAGATAACCTACTGAAGAAGAGCTCATTCTCCAGTTTCTACTTTGGAAACAGCCATTATCCAGAAAGTCACTGAAATCAGATTGCTATGATGCATTATATTGTCATACCCACATAGCCAGTTAGGAGAAAAAAAATGCTTTGGTAACAGGTCCTCAGCAGAATATATTATGTTCTCTGAATGAATATGGTTGAGAAGGCAAAATATTGAAGATTGACATTTTCTCCAAAAGTAATTCTTCATGGAAAAAAACAGGGCTTTTGCCACTTCATAAATACCATTTGTGTAACTATTATCATTAAAAGAAGGAAAATGAGGCCAGAAAAATGTGGAGCTCGATATGAAAAATACCTCCATGTCTTACTCTGTGAAAATATCCAGAATGATTTTAAGTACTTGGATTATGCAGATGAAATGAGGCATTTTCTACAGTGACCTCCTTTTGAACTAAACAAGGCTTTTAAATTGCCATAAATTTCTTGAATTGTATTTTCAAGTGAGTGAGTCAGTCAGTGCCAAAACCATATAACAAGGACAATACATCACAGTAGCCAACGGCCAAACAAAGTGACCCCTTAAGGTGGAGCTGAGGATTTGAAATTAAGGCTCAGATCAGTTTGATACAACAGATAACGGTGAACTCTTGTGTATGAGGTGTGGTGAGAGAGATGAGGGGGATACGGAACAGTTCCTGGTCTTTGAGGTCTGTAGACAATCATAGTGCAAGTCAGGATTCAGTCATTCATTCAAACAGTAGTCCCTAGACCCTGACTACACATCAGTCTCTATTCTAGGTGCTGTAGATAAAGCAAAGACAAGTGTCCCTGACCTTGTATGAGACTAACATATAGAACGCTAGAATAACCGTGACTAACGTGGAGAAAAACAAAGCAGAGAAGGGGGAGATAGTCTTGGCTTCCGTGATAAATAAGGTATCCAGGGAAGTCTTCGTGGAGAAGATGGCATTTGAATGATGAGGGAGAGGAGTGAATTTCTAGGGTATCTGGGGACGATTATTCCAGGCAGGGGAAGGAAGGGCAAAGGAAAGAGTGTGGGAGCCAGGTGGACATGCAGAGGGCTCAGCGTGAGCAGGGAGCAGTGGGAGAATGTGCGAGCAGGTAGGTTTTCTGGTATTTGACCCACCTGTTCAGCTCAGGTACCATGGATTACTGGTGTAATCCATGGATTACAGCAGCCCCGTGCTGCTGCTCTCCGCCCTTAGCCTCCTATCCATGCCTTGGTTTTCCTCCGCCTCGGAAGTGCTGTGGTCATGCTGCCTGTGGCTCTGGGACACTGTCCCTCCCCCTCAAATCATCCATCCGTTTTCCCACCTGTCTTAATTTTTCGACATCCCCTCGCCAAAAAGAAAAAAAAAATCGAATGAAAAGGCTTGGGGGAGAGGGACAAGATCGGAGGGTTGGCTGGAGATTAAGCTGACCAAAGCGTAATGTAGATAAGAACAAGGAGGACAGGACAGGAAAAATGTCATTTAATACACAATCTTCTTAGCCCAGAACAAACTCAAAACTCAAGTCCTCCGAAGGCTCGCTGGTTCGAAAGGGAGCCTGAGTCTCAGGTGGTAAATGGAACGGGAGCCAAAAGTCCAGCATTTAGCTCGTCTTTCAGAACTAGCAAACCTAGCCTTGGTTCACAGTTGGTACACAGGCATACTTTGGTGCAGACCTTATTTAATATTTACAGAGCCTGTAGCCATTTACAAATCCGCCTTTTCTCCCTGGACCTGGCCAAAAGTCTTGTTTAAATTGGGCCAGGCTGTCTCCATTGCTTCGGGCCATAACACTGCTCTGTTTCCTGTTGCTCTTATATTATAGGTGGACAGCTTGGAAAATGCTCTGTTTGTGACCACTAGCACATTCTTAGAAAATGCCTGGTATTTGGCTGAATTTTGAATAGCTCTCTTTCTAACTACCTTGGCTAGCCAGCTACTGTGAGAATGAGAGGGTGATCTTTGTTCATTTCCAGCATTTACATGGCATAATAAAATATGTCAAACTTAACAGTAAGCCCTGTGTATAGATTGGCATCAAAAATTGATGTGTTGGGTGTCTGAAAACAGAAATCACATTTGCCAATAAATTTTAGTTCAAGAGCAAGCGATTAAATGAAGGGCATTTGTGAAAAGTTTGGCTGGGAATTCATAAAATCGTGCGACAAGAGTAGTTACAGAACAACTGTCTATACTATCTGTCTATACTAACTGTCATACACCTATATGGCCACTCCCCAGTCCTTACGCTCATTTTCTCTTGGCATTAGTTAGTGGACTAGTGTTTGAGAACCTCTGCCTTGGGATAGGAAGCTATGAGAATACTGAGAAGTGACTCATTAGTATGCAGAAGAAAATTTAAAAGCTAGGGCACAAATAAGATAAAGGCTCAAAACACTTATAAAGTAAAAATATAGAAAAAGTAAGCTGAAGGGACAAACAAAAAAAACCCACGAAATAGTAGTGGAAGAAATTTCCACATGGAAGCCACGCCACTCACTCCCTTGGCCTTGGTGAAAGGGCACATATTGGAATATCAAATATTCACAGGATTGAGGCCAAAGCTCATGGTGAGCAGTGGTAATAAATTTTACTAGTCAGAAAGAACAACATAGAGGAAAAAATGGCAGAGTAATTTTGCAGAAGTGAAATTTATGGATTTTGATGCATGAAAAGAAACTGAATTGGACAAAGATATTTGGTAGCTTTCTGACTTCTTAGGCTTCCAAGCAAACTTTAAAGTAGAATGTTAAAGTCTTTCAAAAGTCAGCTTCCTGAAAGATTAAAAAATTTTTTAATCTCATATTATTCCCCCCAGTTTCCAATCATCATGTAAAAATTATGTTCCCTAAGAACTTTAAGGACATTTTCTCTCCATTCGACATACTCTTTTAAACTACATCTCTCAAGAACTAGTATCTTACGTATTTTTATACTTGGAAAATTATTGCCAAAAGTGGGAAAATGCTTTACAGTTTTTTGCTTCCTAAATGTATAGGGAAAGTCACTAATTTTTTCAAAGTTTATCTCTGCAATATTTTAAGAACAAAGTGTGTATTTTCTACTTTGTTTCCTATTTAAGAAATTCTCTCTTCAAATATGGTCTACGTAAATTTCATTTACCCCCTCCTTCTTTTCCTCTTGATCACCTGTGTGGTAGATATTTGCATTCAATCGCTCCTGAAATGTATGGCAATTGGAACATTAAATGGTTTCCACCCCATTTCCAAAATTGCATGTGCAACTTTGATGCATCTGGAAAACTATGCATTCTCTGATGATGCCTGCCCAGTTTTTCCTGTGAAACATCTGTGTGCTGCGGTAGATTTTCCTATGGGCTGGCAATTACATAGGTAATTTCAGAAGTGCATTTGGAAAATTTGGTGATGACATTAAACTCTTCATTCATTGTGAAATGCTTTTAATAGTGAATAAAAGTTGTTTATCTCTCTCTCTGCAGAAAACTATCACAGAGCTGTCTAAGAGGATGTTTGGGGATGGTGAAAATATCTTTATATAAGCTGTCTGCTATGAAAGCTTACTCGTCACATTGAGCACTTGAAATGTCCTTAGGTCAACTGAGGAACTGAAGGTTTGATTTTATTTGATCATCATTATTTTAAATTTCAGTGGTATAGCCATTGAACAGCACAGAACAAACAGGTGTGGACTGTTGCCCATAGACCTCGTTCCGCTGAGACCAAACCTGTGTTTGCATTTTCACTTTGTGTGCACCTCAATTTTTTTCATTAGTAGAATGAGTGTATAGACTACGTGATCTCTAATGTTCTCTGTACCTCAAACTTGTCTCTCATGTGCATCTCAAAATATCGTACTCTTTGCACCCAGCTTTACTTTTATCAGAACCTTAACATCAAATGTAATAATATGAGCCTTTAATAGCATCAGGGAGAATGACCGTATACATGAGTTTCATACACAGCTTCAATGATCAACGTTATCACAACCACTTTTTACACAGATGGCAGAAAGTGTTCTTTTCTGAACAGCCTTGGAACAATTGCAGTTACATCAAAAGCCAGCCCTGGTGAAATCTTGTCCTGCAAGACTCACCTGATTCTCCCTCCCCCCTTCCCTCCCCTGCGGAGAGCTCCCCTTCAGCCACACCACTGATCCCTATGACAGCAATTAGAAGGCTTTACTTGTTTGGCATCCCTTCCTGGGCTAGACATAAGAGTCTTGTTGCAGGGGCGTGTCTCTATTGTCTTTGTATCCCCAGCTCCTGAAGGGGTGCCTGGCCAATCATGAGACCAATGTACCTGTGAAGATACTCAGCATTTCCTGAGAGTTTCCCATGACCAGACATTGTGCTACAAGATTTATATCCTCATTTGTCCTTGCAAAATCTATGTGGTACACACTGCAGCCTGTCCTTAATAAATTACATATTTATTAAGGGACAAAGAAGTCAGAAACTTAGCTTCTCCTTTTCTTGGAGTTTACCTTGCCCATTGCAAGAGGAAAAAAAATGATAATAATAATTGGTCAGCAGCCTTTTCTACAATGACAAGAAGTTAGCAGCCGTTTTTCTTCCCTGCAAAGCACAGATGACTACCTAACATTTGTAGCAACTAAGCGTTGAAAAAGCAATGCTCCTGTGAAGTGTGTAAACGTGACCTTTTCAACCACTATCTGCTTTCCATCACCATGGATGAAGTTGGTCCGTTCTAGAATTTTCCATAAGTCGAGCCCTATAGTATGTACTATTTGTGCCTGGCTTCTTTTTCTTTTGTATTGTCGTCGAATATATATAACATAAACCTTATCATGTTCACTGTTTTTAAGGGTACAGTTCTGTAGCACGAAGTACGTTCACACTGTGAAGCACCTATCCCCACTGTCACCTGTAGAACTTCTCCATCTTCCCCCGCTGAAGCTCTGTACCCATGAAACACCAGCTCCCCATTTTCTCCTCTCTCTAGTCCCCGGCAAACACCATTTACCTTCTGTCTCTACGGATTTTAGGTACTTCATGTGGGTGGAATTATACAATATTAGTCCTTTGGTGACTGACTGACTTCACGTGACGGAATGTCTTCCAGGTTCAGCCACGTTGTAGTGTGTGTCAGAATTTCCTTCCTTTTTAAGGCGAACGATATTCCCCTGCATGTCTAAGTCACAGTTTGCTATCTGTTCACCCATCAAGGAACACTGGTGTGCCTGGCTTCTTTCACTTAGCATAATGCTTTGAGATTCACGCATTTCGTTGCTTATATCTTGGTTGTCTCCCCCACGTAATTTTGATGGTTCTCCAATTCTGCTAACCAAATGAAGGCTAGAACATGTGGGGATATTTTTTTTCTCTTTAGCCAGTCAGATTGTTATGTGCCTCAACATTAAGAAATTTCTATGACTCTTGGGGCATGTTCCATGGCAGGGACACAGACTGGACCGGGGTAATGACTTACGCTGTGTAGCCCTGACCCCTGACAGCACTGATTTTCATGCCTTGTGTCACGAATTCCTCTTAATGAACCCTGTGCTAGATCACGATCCCCACCTTACCAAAGAGCAAGCCTCCGTCATAAAGGATTAAGCCACGATGTGTCGAAGGTCACACATCCAGCAGGTGGCAGAATTGTCACCTGAACCTAATTCTCTTGATCCAAGTCCAGAGCTCACAGCTGCCTGAGCACGTATCCGAGGGGCACAAGGCAGGCTCCTGGACAAAAATGAGCCCATCCACCAGCCTATCAAGATGCCTCAAATTCCTTGAGTAAATGGGCATCTTTGAGCCCTGAGAGTTCTGAAATCCTCTAGAAATGCCTTTCGAATGAACGGCCTTGGAGAGCCGCAGTTACCTCAACTCTGCCTGGTAGGAATCCTTTCAAAGTCATAAAAACAGCTGCCATTTTTTATTAAGATTATTTATTTATTTATTTGACAGACAGAGATCACAAGCAGGCAGAGAGGCAGGCAGAGAGAGAGGGGGGAAGCAGGCCCCCGCTGAGCAGAGAGCCCGATGTGGAGCTCAATCCCAGGACCCTGGGATCATGACCTGAGCTGAAGGCAGAGGCTTTAACCCACTGAGCCACTCAGGCGCCCCAACAGCTGCCATTTTTTGAACCTGTCCCACGCCCCCCACTCTGTGCCAGGATCCTATGCTCATGAGATACCTCACTTCATGCTCAGGATGATTCGGGGAAGGGTCGGCATTCTCCTCCCCACCTTACAGATGGATAAACTATTACACAGCAGGGAACTAGAGGAGCCTGTTCACCCCAAGACCGCAGGGCTGCGTAGCCGGCCCTTCTCACCGCCAGAGCTCCCTGCCTCCTCCCAACACCTCAGCTAAGGAGACCCTGAGCAGCAGGCAGGAGAGAGACAGGCAGGAGCGCTGGGGGCAAGAAGCCGGAAACAGGAGTCCGGTTGGACTTTTTGCCTAAGTCTGTCCAGGGATGCCTTGAATTACTAGTTATGAATGATTTGCTCTAAAAAAACTAATAAATGCCCCTCTGTTTTTTTTTTCCTCTCCCTCCACGCTCGATTCTTTCCTTGCGCAGAATGTGTACTCGGCACTTTTTTCTGGAAGTATCCAGGGAGTGTTTTTGCAATGTTCTCTCTTACTGAGTGCCCTAAGGATCTGCTGATATTAATCACAGTGAAGAAAGAACAAGAATATAAAATTCATGCTGCTCTTTGATTAAAGCTTCTTCGATGGGCTCGTACCTCAGAGCTGTGTTGTTTTAATGGCCTCCAACCGGTATGTTTGCTGAGAGGTCTCTGAGGGCTGTTTCCTCTTCCTCCTGCAGAGCCCAGCAGCTTGCATTGTACTTCAAAGGAGCACAGGGTAATTTGCCTATTTCTGCATTGGAGAGCCAGTCAAACAATACCAACGAGGCTATCCTGTGTTGACAAGACGTCAGCAGGAAAGGCCAGTCAGCTAGTCATCAAGTTGATGTATTTGAGACATTGGGCAGCCATTCCAGCTTGGCTTCCCTAACTGCTCCTTGTGTAGCCTGCGAATCAATGAATCCAGAGGAGTTCAATTTAGGTCCCACACATGCCATTTATTGTGTTAGACCCTTCAACAGGAATATGGGATAGAAGACTCCATTACTGAAATAAAATTCTACCTAATGACCAGTTTCCTCAGCATCCCCTGTGATCTAGACGATGCCCGAAATGGAGTGTCTTCTGATCTTACTAAATATTTAACAACTTTCACGAAGTGAGAGAATACTGGCTTTCTAGAATTTAATGATTCCTTTTTTGCCAAACTAAAATCAAGTTTTGTATGCTCAAAACTATTTTTGATAGATTGCCCTAAGTTTTAGAGCTGATTTTTTCAGAACACTCATTTTTAAATGAACTTTAGAATGCGCCTTTTAAATTGTAGGCATGGGTAAGGGAATTTCTACCAAGAAACATGAAGTTTCCAAATGGTATGTACTATTCTTAGTTGAAAGGGACATGTTAGATTGCTCTTGACTTATGATGCTGGAAAAGCTAAAACACTAATTCTTTCTAAAGATATTTCACCTTTTTATTTAAAAAGAAAAAGAAAAAGAAAATCATATAATTTATTGACCATATTCCATTCTGCATATTTAGTAGAATATCATATCTTCCAGAGAAAAATCAATTACCTTTTATTTACTTACCCCAGACTGACTTTAATGCCAATCTGAGATAAATAAACCTATATCTTGGCTGCCCCTCTTAAGAAATTTCCAGCAAAAGCAGCCACCCCAGCAAATTGCTTACACCACACAGCTAGAATCACCCCATGAACCAAGCTTTGAAATATTGCATCTTACTTGCTCGTTTTATAGAACATTTTCCTTACCACCATCAAGCAAGTCGCTGGAGAGAAATACACTAAATGACCCCAAAACAATGTAAATCTGAAAATCGATAGTTGATTTTTAATAATATGGTTCCTTTCTTTGTCTTTGTCTTCTGAAAGAGGAGAGACATCTCAATTACACTGTTTCAAATGTATCGAGAAAGAAGGATAATAAACTTAACTCTTTTGTGTTGTCCTTTTTGCCATTATCGGGGTTTATTTTTCATCAGCTGCTACATTTAGATTTTTTTTTAAAGATTTTATTTATTTATTTATTTGACAGAGAGAGAGAGAGAGATCAAAGGCAGGCAGAGAGGCAGGCAGAGAGAGAGGAGGAAGAAGGCTCCCTACTGAGCAGAGAGCCCGATGCGGAGCTCGATCCCAGGACCCTGGGATCATGACCTGAGCCGAAGGCAGAGGCTTTAACCCACTGAGCCACCCAGGCACCCCTAGATTTTTTTTTTTTAAAGATTTTTTATTTATGTATTTGACAGACAGAGATCACAAGTAGGCAGAGAGGCAGGCAGAGAGAGAGGGAGAAGCAGGCTCCCCGCTGAGCAGAGAGCCCGATGCGGGGCTCGATCCCAGGACCCTGGGACCATGACCCGAGCCGAAGGCAGAGGCGTTAACCCACTGAGCCACCCAGGCGCCCCTAGATTTTTTTTTTTTAAAGGTTAATCTTGGGCAAATCTGTTTACCAAACAACTGAGCCATAAGAATAAAAAAGTATAAGCTGGGACGCCTGGGTGGCTCAGTGGGTTAAGCCGCTGCCTTCGGCTCAGGTCATGATCTCAGGGTCCTGGGATCGAGTTCCGCATCAGGCTCCTTGCTCGGCAGGGAGCCTGCTTCTCTAGCTGCCTCTGCCTGCCACTCTGCCTGTTTGTGTGTACTCTCTCTCTCTCTCTGACAAATAAATAGATAAAATCGTTAAAAAAAAAAAGAAAAGAAAGAAAGTATAACCCAAAACCTTCTCAAAACTCATTTACATAAATCAAAATATCCGTCTGATATAGGAACACAGAAACAAACAAAAAACAACAATCTAACCCACTCTTTTAACCTTATATGTGGGTGGGCACCAGTGGTTTTGGTTAGTTCAAGCTTTTATAGAGTAAGGACAGTATGAACTTTTGGACTCAATCCCAGGTGATATAGCCTGGCCCGACCAGTGTAACCTGCATTCCCAGTTTCCTCGTTTCCTCTGGGCAGAAGGCAGTCTATCCTGTTCTGCACAATTTGGAGCTGGCATTGAAAGGGATAGCAGCTCTAAAACTCCTGGGTAGCACCAAGAGGATAAGAGTCTGAAGTATTAGGCCCACAGTGGCAAACCCAGTCATGGAATCAGACAAGAAAGCAGGGACAACAGTTGGAAAAAATCAAAGCTGGGGAGTTCAGAAAGCCTTGTGGGGATGACTTGAAGCCATGGGAGGAAGTTATTGGCGGCAAGCTTCATCTGATTGCAAGGGAGCTGTTTAGATCAGCTCTGACCACCTTAGAGAGTAGACGTGATGGTGACCATGTAAAGAGCAGAAGGGAGGCAGCTGGTATCCTTGTGTCATGCTCGAAAAAGAAACCCAGACTGCAGCAACAAATTCTCCCTGGTGCATTCTAGGAAGTTGTAAAAAAAAAAAATGGGGGGGGGGGATAAAGTGTTTGGAGACATCAAATGTCAACATATGCAAAGAGATATTTCATTTCTAAAGTAACATTTTGTACTTGCAAGTGAACGTGTCCCTTACAGAGTACGTGTGAGCCAAGGATCCGTGGCCAAAGAAAGACCCATTTGTCTAGGGAAAATGAGGGCTGGATTTCTGAGCGAGGTGTGAAGAAGGGTAAGGCCATGGATTAGCCCACTGAATGGTATGATGGATCTACGTGCTTCTGGTAAAATGTTAATTGCGTTCAGGGTGCCTGAGTGGCTCAGTTGTTGGGTGTCTGCTTTCAGCTCAGGTCGTGATCCCAGGGTCCTGGGATCAAATCCCTCTCCCCCCACGTGGGGCTCCCTGCTCTGCCGGAAGGCTGCTTCTCCCTCTCCCTCTCCCCTAGCTTGTGTTCCCTCTCTCACTGTGTCTCTGTCAAATAAATAAAATCTTTTTAAAAAATGTTAATTGTGTTCAAAAATTGACAGTTTGGCTGGAGAGAAGAACATGTGTTGGTAGAAAGAAGGAAATGGACCTTGAATATCAAGCTAAAAAATTTGGATTTGATTTAATTAGACAGCTATTAATTAATCTTTATTTTCATTTCTTTGATACTTTTTGAAGAATTTTTCTCTTGGATATAAACCTTGCTCTTTCACTTTTTTAAGGTAAACTTTAAATTACTTTTGGATATCCTAACTCTGAAATGAAGGAAGCTCAAGCCATTTAACCTTGGCTGACTTTCCTCATTTCCACAATGAAATTCTTGGGCTAGAGTAGTTCTTAGATCTCTTTCAATTTACAATTGTGAGTCTAAACAGTGTTTTAAAAAAACATACTGGGGGCGCCTGGGTGGCTCAGTGGTTTAAGTCTCTGCCTTTGGCTCAGGTCGTGATCTCAGGGTCCTGGGATCGAGCCCCGCATCGGGCTCTCTGCTCAGTGGGGAGGAGCCTGTTTCTCCCTCTCTCTCTGCCTGCCTCTCTGCCTACTTGTGACCTCTCTCTCTGTCAAATAAATAAATAAAAATATATTTTAAAAAAACATACTGTATATACTTGACACTGAAATAGGAAAAAAGTTGTTTTCACCCACTTAATGATTTAATTTCTAAAAATAGCTATCTGCAGATTGGAGTTTGGTGGACTAAATGTTATAATCTTGTGTAAAGGAGGATAATATGATCCACGAGTCATCCCTTTTTCTTTGGTTCTGTGCCCCACACTTTACTGTTCAACACACACTCTTCCAAAGGTGGGGGGTGTGCTGCTGGTGGAGGCCCAGTTGGCTGTATGTAGGTAATGTGTTTGTAACATATGTTAGCTAAAGTGTAGTTTCAATATCCTAGGTGATTTATTTTCTTCCAAGCTTATGTTAACAAGGATTGTCATGAATTTAAAGGGAAAACCAGAGAAATAAAGCACACAGGGCTAAAGATATTAGAAATAGCTTATGCCACAATCATTCCAAACTAAACATCACCTACCACCTTACTGAAGATGAAGACGAATTCCAGAGAGGATTTTCTAACAGGATGCAATAAATGTGCTTGCTCTCTGCCTCCCTCTGTCTCTGTCTCTGTCCCTCTCTTCTCATAATTCCCCAGAACTTCCGAAACACAGACCCACTCCATGGAGGTGGAGATTGTGTTATTCACAACTATATCCCCAGCCCCAGACAATCTTCCAAAAAGTAGGGGCTCACTCAATTGTGTGATGGGTGAAAGAAAGAAATGCTGTGAAATGTGAAATGCTGAAATGCTTAAGCACAACCCCAAAAGTCAGCCTCAAAGGAAGGCATGGATCCTGCCAAGGTGACTCCTGAGGGATCCAGGCAGTCAAGGCATGATTCCAAGAGCTCATCATACATTCTGGAAACGGTCAGTGGCAAGCTTGGCTAAGCAGAGGGGCAGAAGATCCCAGCTGGACCTTTCTTTCAGCATTACACAAACCAGGCTTATCCCCAGGGACAGGGCTGGGCTAGGGAAGAACCGAAATTCCCGGAGGGGAGGAAAGACATAAAAGCAAGCCCCGACATCTAGCACTCAGGCTGGCCTAGGACAGGACTTAACAGCCGGTAGAGGGTAGGATAAGTTCTCAGACAAAGATCTAACACTAAGTCATTGCCCATAACTGTATTCCCACTCCAAAAGGTTATTTTTAACATAAACTTAACATAAACAAATGTACAGATAAGCAAATAAATAAATAAATAAATAACAATTTCTTAAAAAATAAACCAATTTTTTTCCAAAGACTGTGGCAAATATCTTTAAGGAATGATATTATGATAATCCAGTAGTGGAGACCACCTTAGTATTCAAATTCAGCGATTGGTTTAAAAAAAAAAAAAATGGGATAGGGGCACCTGGGTGGCTCAGTGGGTTAAGGCCTCTGCCTTCGGCTTGGGTCATGATCCCAGGGTCCTGGGATCAAGCCCCACATCGGGCTCTCTGCTCCACGGGGAGCCTGCTTCCTTCTCTCTCTCTGCCTGCCTAGTTGTGATTTCTCTGTCAGATAAATAAAATATTTACCAAAAAAAAAAAAGAGAGATAATTTTGTACTACATAAAATGACTTGTAAATATTCTTTTATCATGTTATTAAGTGAGAAAATAAAGTAATAAATAATTAGTGTCCTATTTTTTCTATAAGAAGGAATTTTAGTTTGCCTACAAAGCAAAGAATTTCGGAAGATTTAAGCCAAGACATTATTAGTGGTTTTTGTTCAGTAACAGGATTACTTTTTTTGTTTATCTGGAATTCTGAATTTTTATACAATGCACATGTATGACTTCTAAAATTTTCAAAAGAGCAACAAAAATTTGTAAAAACTTAACGTGCAGTAAATTTGTCCTTCATGCACCAGCTTACAGAAAGTCATTGGAATGGACTGTCGTATGTCTTCCCAAGTCCTAAGAGATGGGCTGACACTCAGCTGTGTGTGTCTGTGTTTTCCGGAGTGAGCATTACCACAGAAGCCTCCAGCATAAATGTTTCCATCTCTGTTACATCTGAAGAACTTAGAACATTGTTATGTGGCATATAAACTGTTGGTCAAAGCAGTAATACAAAAATAATAAGAGTAGTTTTGCTTCAAGAAATCCAACTTAATTTAAAGTGACTGAATTCCAATTTATAAGCCTGAGGTCCATTAGAGTTTGAATGCTTTTTGTTTCCTTTCAAATATACATTAATATCTGGCTCAATGCTCATAGGGAAGCTATTCAGCACCAAAGGTGCAATTTTTCTTCCCGAATGCTAAAATCAATTTAGCTGTTTGGCTTGTACTAAACGGTGAGCTGTGGTCTCTGATGCCAAATTTCCCTCCAATTATAGGTGTACATTACTGGGACTACTGGGAAAAAAATATTAAAACCTCTCATTTTTAATTCTTAGAATTCAGCCCCCCCCAAAAAAGAACTAATCACTCAGAGAAGAAAATTATGACCTCCAGCTATAAATTTGTAAAACCAGTTGGATCACTGCTTGTCTTTTTAGAGATTTTATTACTTTATCTAAGAATATCCTTTTTTCTGTATAAAGTGTGATTTCTAGATTCTTTGCTGAAAAGAAACTTAGCATTTTGCATGTGACTGACTAAAAAGATTCTCAAAATATGACTTATAAATCATTAATGTCCCAGGAGTTTCTAAAACCATCTTCCAATTCAACTAAAAAAAAAAAAATAACCAAAATGTAATCACATAGAAAGGTAGTTTTGTTTTGTTTTGTTTTATTCAATAAATCCATTGTCCATTTAAAGCACCCATGGGTACACACACATACAGGCACGCTAACATTTCAAAAGCATTTTTTTAAAAATCACATAATCTTGGGGCGCCTGGGTAGCTCAGTGGGATAAACATGGTTTTTGGTTTTTGGCTCAGGTCATGATTTCAGGGTCCTGAGAATCAGCACTGCATCATGCACTGTTCTTGGCATGAGTCTGCTTGAGATTCTCTCTCTCCTTCTCCATCTGCCCCTCCCCCTGCTTGCTTGCTCTCTCTCTCTGGAATAAATACATAAAATCTTTTGAAAAAAAAATCACAAAATCTTAGAGACGAAGGGCATCAGGGTTAAAAGAACACTGACGTTGAAATCACAGAAAATTGATTTCAAGTCCCAGTTCAGTCAATTTCTATATGAATATAATAAGGCCAAATTACTTCATCTCTCTGAGCTTCAGTAAATAACCCCTACAGAGCAAGCTTGTAAAACATAGGGGAAAAAATTATGTAAAGACCATGTCATAATCACTAACAAATACTAAGTATTTAATAAATGCTAGTTGGAGGCTTATTGGTTTTTTACCTGTTTATTTGACTATACTGCAAGCTCTTTGAGGGCAGGAACTATATCCTCTTTGGACCCTCAACATTTTAGCACAATTTCTAACTTCTAGCAATTACTCAATAAATATTTATTGACTAAATTAATCAAACAATATAGTATCCTTCAAGGACTGAGTTTCCTCACTAAGATTATTTGTGACTTTATCATAACATAACATACTAGATCTTGCCATGTTTCCAGTCTCTCTTAAATGTTATAATTTCAGTATCATAAGTATCTTTTTTCTAAGCCTTTTGGACTCACTTTTCTCCAAGCTAGAGTACATTTTTGATGTCTAGTGTTCCCTCTTTGGGTTGCTGTGTAATCTCCCATGTTTTTCATTACTTCCTTAACGTTAAGTGGCTCCTTATTGAGCCAACTTAATTCCCATTTACAATTCTCCTGACTGCCTCCCCAGCTTTGGAAAATCCCATGGTGCTGCTTTTGAAGGACAGCTGTATTTTCTGGATAAGTCAGGAATCTATCAGTTTCTGCCATTTTATCAGAACAATATTTTTAATATACATCAAATGGTTACAGTCTCCCAGTGGTGGTGGTCTGACCACCATGCCAGTTTCACCATCTGTGTTAGGAAAACATTTGGCTGATGAATCCCTACGAAGTCACTTCTCTACTGGTCCATTTATCTTCACTCAGACACTTTGCATTCTACCTTTCTTTTTCGGTTTCTGGGTATCCATCCATTGTATACCTTTTCATGGGCTTTGTTAATCTCTTACTGCCTTTAGTGTATCTGTTCCTTTTGAATAAGATGAACTTATCAGTTACAACAGTATATATCATCTTTTCATTATAAACAACCCACAAATCTAAATGGTTTAATTTTTTTTTTCCCCTTGCAACCCAGCACAGACTGGAATTCTCTTCTGTTCCATTTGGCCTCAGTTTAGTACCAAGCAAAGAGACCAGCTACTATCTGGAACACAAACACTAGGCATTGTGGCAGAGGGCGAAAGACGTGTGGCACACAAACTCTTAAAGCTTTTACCCACAGAGGCAACGTATCAATTTCTGCTCATATTTCAATAGCCTGAGTGAGCCCTATACCATGCCTGTCTTAAAAGCGAGAGGGCAGTACCCTCCTACCACCAGTCTAAAAGAAAAACCAGAAATAACTGGTGAAGAGATTAATACCTGAGACATAGAACTTTCTACCAATGCATTCTGTCTTAGAATCTTTTCTGACCCACCAGAGCTCACATTTACTTACACATTTTAAAATCTCAAGTTCACTTAATTTATTAACCAGAATAGGAAGTTTTCTTGAATAGAAAAATGGAAACCAGCAGTCAAGATAATGGTAGTCACCCCATGTGATTGTCTTATTATATGCAGATTGTTTTTAATACAGTGAATTCTCATCCTTAAGAAATTAGTAGTTTGAGAATCACGAGTCTACTGGAGAGACATCAAACTCTTAAGACAAAACATGGGTCGCAGTCCTGTTTCTTCTTTGTATTTCCTGCCTAACTATACATCAGTTTCTTTCTATATATCATTTTTCCACTGAAAATTAGGCTTGCCTCCTATGACATGTGGGAATGACTAAGCCAGCAAGAATTGTATACTTGGCCCATCAAACCCTCAACAGTATCACAAAATCACCTGCTTAAAAGACTGGTAAATCTGGTCATATACAGAAAACCCATAACTAGAGGAATAAAGGAGTCCCCTTGCCACCAAGAGAAAGCCCTGTGAATGTTAACTTCAGCTTTAATTCCCTCTATGACCCGAGGCAAATCACTTAGTTGCTAGCTGTCCTCCTTTTCTGGTCCAAGGGTAATATTAACATACTTCTCTAGGATCTTGTGAGGCATAATACATAGAATTGGGAGCAAAGACATTTTTCATAATTTGAGACACTGTAGACATTTAATGTACTCTGGATTCCCAACAGTGTTGCTGTTTGAGGAGAATGTCTGGCCAGAGAGAGAAATGTCTGAAGCAAGGGGTATTTCAATAGGGCAGAGGTATCTGTTCCTGAATTCCCAATTAAGCAGAGTCATTTATCTATGTTGTGGATTATATCTGGGCTGCTTGATGTACTGATCTGGTCTTCCTCCTTTCTTTAGGCATTTTTCTGGCTTCTCTCCTAACCAGTTAGCAGAGGAGATAAAATTCAAATTAGTCCTTTTTGCCCAGTACAGTAACTCTAAGAAAAAGTTGGTTTGGAGAGCTGGTTATAAATAATACTGATGCTTTGGGTTTAGAGTTAGAATAATGACATATCTGTTTAGCATTTAACTCTTGGCCAAGTGCATTCACAGCATGCATAATCGTATTTTAGCTTTACTGTTACTCTGTAAGTTGGGCATCATCCTAATTTACAGAGGAGGAGACCGAGGTCCAAAGGATTCAGTGTGTTGCCAAAGCTGCCACATTAAGAAATGACAAACTCAATCCCAGACCTTCTGATTGTGCACAGAGTAATCCTTTGTTCCATTGTTCTAGGATATGCCTCTATTTTCTGGTAGAGACAGGTGCCACCCAGCTTTAAACCATAATCAGCTAGAAGCAACATAGAATAGGAAAGGAGGAAGTTGATTGAAGAAACAGAAAGGAACTAATCATTTGAAGCCAAATTTAAGATTCTTCTGCTTAGGAAGTTAAAGGAACTAACCATTGCTTCAAGACTAATTTTACTTTTATCAGTTATGTCATTCTACTGAGATAAAATTAATTTAGTTAATTAATCAGTTATTCTTCCCCAGAACATTCATCTAGAATGGGGAGGGAGAGATATTTTTAATTCCCAGTAAAAATGATGAGTTGATTTTTTTTATTATATTCAGTTAGCCTCTGTATAGTACATCATTAGTTTTTGATGTAGTGTTCAATGATATATTAGTTGCATATAGCACCCAGCGCTCATCACAGCACATGCCTTCCTTAACACCCATCACCCTGTTACCCCACCCCCTAACCCTCCTCCTCCTGAAACCCTCATTTTGTTTCCCAGGGTCCATAGTCTCTCATGGTTCATCTCCCTCTCTGATTTCTCCCCCTTCAGATTTCCCTCCCTTCCCCTATGGTCCTCCGTGCTATTGTTTATGATCCATATATGAGTGAAACCATATGATAATTGTCTTTCCCTGCTTGACTTACTTCACCTAGCATAATCCCCTCCACTTCCATCCATGTCAATGCAAATGGTGGGTATTTATCCTTTATGATGGCTGAGTAATACTCCATTGTATATATGGACCACATCTTCCATATCCATTCATCTGTTGAAGGGCATCTCGGCTCCTTCCACGGTTTAGCTACTGTGGACATTGCTACTATGAACATTGGGGTGCATGTGCTTCTTCATTTCACTACATCTGTATCTTTGGGTTAAATACCTTGTAGTGCACTTGTTGGGTGGTAGGGTAGCTCTATTTTTAACATCTTGAGGAACTTCCGTACTATTTTCCAGACTGACTGTACTAACTTAAATTCCCACCAACAGTATAAGAGGGTTCCCCTTTCTCCATATCCTCGCCAACATCTGTAGTTTCCTGTTTTGCTGATTTTTGCCATTCTGACGGGTGTAAGGTGTTATTCCATTGTGGTTTTGATTTGTATTTCCCTGATGGCTAGGGATGTTGAGCACGTTTTCATGTGTCTGTTATCCACTTGTATGTTTTCTTTGGAGAAGTGTCTGTTCATGTGTTCTGCCCATTTTTTGACTGGATGTTTTTTTGAGTGTTGAATTTGAGAAGTTCTTTATAGATCCTGGATATCAGCCCTTTATCTGTAATGTCATTTATAAATATCATCTCCCATTTTATGGGTTGCCTCTTTGTTTTGTTGACTGTTTCCTTTGCTGTGCAGAAGCTTTTGATCTTGATGAAGTCCCAAAAGTTGATTTTTGCTTTTGTTTCCCTTGCCTTTCGAGATGTGTCTTGAAAGAAGTTGCTGTGGCCGATGTCGAAGAGGTTACTGCCTTTGTTCTTCTCCATGATTTTGAGGGATTCCTGTCTCACATTGAGGTCGTTCATTCATTTAGAGTTTATCTTTGTGTGTGGTATAAGAGAATGGTCAATTTCATTCTTCTATATGTAGCTGTCTAATTTTCCCAGCAATCAGTTATTGAAAAGACTCTTTTTTCCATTGGATAGTTTTTCCTGATTTGTCAAAGACTAGTTGACCATAGAGTTGAGGGTCCATATCTGGGCCCTCTCTTCTGTTCCACTGGTCTATATGTCTGTTTTTATGACAATACAAGGCTGTCTTGGTGATCAAAGCTTTGTAGTATAGCTTAAAGTCAGGCACTGTGATG
The DNA here is from genome assembly GCF_922984935.1 of Meles meles. Taxonomy (NCBI): domain Eukaryota; kingdom Metazoa; phylum Chordata; class Mammalia; order Carnivora; family Mustelidae; genus Meles; species Meles meles. The sequence continues at coordinate 19,218,294 of NC_060070.1, forward strand.
CTCCCAGCTATGTTTTTCTTTTTCAACATTCCCTTGGCAATTCAGGGTCTTTTCTGGTTCCGTACAAATTTTAGGATTGTTTGTTCCAGCTCTTTGGAAAATGCCAGTGGTATTTTAATAGGGATGGCATTGAAAGTGTAGATTGCTCTGGGCAAGATAAACATTTTAACAATGTTTATTCTTCCATTCCATGAAAATGGAATGTTTTTCCATCTTTTTGTGTCTTCCTGAATTTCTTTCATAAGTGTCCTGTAGTTTCTGGAGTATAGATCCTTTAGCTCTTTGGCTAGGTTTATTCCTAGATATCCGATGACTTGATTTCTTAATGATGCTATCAGCCAGTAACTAATTCCATTCCCCAACCCTCCCCCACCCCAAAATAATAGCGATAAGGAGAGTTGATTTTCATTCATTAATTATGCATTGATTTAATACTATTTGCCAAGAAGTTTTCATCTAACAAGTGGAGGGAGGGGGAAACAGATAAGTAAATGGATTCTTATAGTAAGTGCTGTCATATAACAAAGGATGGTACCAAACCCAGAAGGAAAGGTGAAGAAAACTTCTTGGAAAATGCAGCCGGTACGGTGAATTAAGCCATTGCTTAATCTCATGAAGTTAAAGTTACTTGGACCAATGGTGGGAGAAATGAAGCTCTAGTAAAGAAGGAGCTCAAATGACTCTGCATGGTAGGAGGATGGGAAAGAAGTTGGAAAGTGAAGGGGGATGGGCCAAAGAGGTAAGCATGGGTTGAGCCTTGAAAAACCTGGTATAGCCTGATAAAAATTATTCATTTTATTCTTAATGCTGTTGGAGACACTGATGATCTGACCAAATTAGAATGATGTGTGTGGGGGGCAAATGGATTTGAGCGCCTGGTGGTAGGTCTTTGGGCTGGCTCAGAAACATTCAAGGAGGTGGTTCTTGAAATTCAAACAAGAAACGGCCAGTGAAAAGAGGTTATGGTCTTCGCTGAATGGCATTTACCTCATACTGGAGCAAATCAGAAGCTAGAACTCAGCTTTTCTAATTCCTTGGCTGGTGGTTTTTTCTCTCATCCCACAGTGCCTTCCCATCTCTTTGGCATTTTCTTTCTTTAGAGAACTCTTTTCCTTTTGCAATGTGTGCTAAGATGCTAGAACATTTTCAAGGTAATCTCATTCTCTACTAGTACTAAATATTTATCATGGTGATATTAACATTCAGACACTTCCCACCAGCAATCCCATCCATGTGATCTTATTTGGTTTTCTTCTGAGAATGCCAGAACTATCTTTACTTCTATGGGTAAAAATAAAAATGCTGTAAATTTCTGTAACTAAATACTTTAAGCTTCAAGCTTTGACTTTTCTTTATATTAGAGTTTGTGGATAAAACAAAGCAGTTGTTTTATTTTATTCTTTAGTATCAAAAGATAACTGCTCAATGTTAATGAGAATTATAGGGCCAGTTCAACTGCAATGATATATGTTCAGAGCATAAAAGATCATACATCAGCATGACCTCCCTAACCTTCTCTGTACTAGCTGACAAACTGCTAGAAATAGCCCTTGGATCAGGTCACGGGCACACTAAAATACTTACCCTTCACCACAGAGTTCTGTTGAACCCTATCTATCATTTACCACCTTCAATCACAGAAGCCTTCTTCAATGCTAAACAGAATTTCAAACTGAAAATAAAAGGAGAGACAACTTCCTTTAAATAGTTCAACTTCTGATTTTATTTCACATCTCTTTGAACTTTTGAGATAATGGGGGGAAGATCACAGCTAGTTACACTATACGTTTTGCATTTGTAGAAGGATTCTGGTATAAGGGAAAGAAAGGGTTTTAGAGTCAGTGGGTTACCCCTTCCATAGAGGTTAGCATCTTATCACTGCTATAATGATAGGATGGATGTATAACATTACTCTTTTCCTAACAGCAGAACTAGACCCAGCTAATAAAGATTTGGTTAAGCTTTTTAAGAGAACAGTGTGATTAACTCAAGCTGTTCTAAGACTGCAGGGTTCATGTCATACATACTGCACACACTTCATCCCCATCTTCAAATAGACGTCGTCGCTCCTTGTTCTGAATGTGCCAATAAGAGACTTTTCCAGTCTATTTAGAAAATCAGGATTTTAAATAAATTATCTTCAAGGAAATAAAAACACTCTTTAACCACTCTAATAGTCATGTGTTATTTTCATATATTTTTCATGTGAGAGAGAAACATTTGGGAAAGCACAAAAATTAAAATGTAGCCTCATACAGGTGGTTGAACGTCATCGTTCAACCCATAGGAAGATTATTCCAAGCAGAAGGAACAGCAAATGCAAGAGCCCTGAGGTGAGAATAAGCTTGTCTTAGTTGAGGAACAGAAGAAAGAAGAAAGAGGTCAGCGTGGCTGGAGCAAATGAAGAGAAGAATTGGAAACAATGAGATGGGAAAGTCGACAGGTGCCCAGTTACGTAGAGTTTTATAGCCCAGGATGGAATCTGGATTTTTTTTTTTTAATTGGGTGTAGTAGAAAGAGTTTTGAGGATTATATGTGGGGAAATAGTTCAATTTAGTCCTTAGAAAAATCATTAAGATGGGGCACCTGGGTGGCTCAGTCGGTTAAGCATCTGCCTTCAGCTCAGGTCATGATCTCAGGCTCCTGGGATCCAGTCCCACATTGCGCTCCCTGCTCAGTGGGGAATCTGCTTCTCCCTTTCCCTCTGCCCTTCCCCCAGCTCATGCTCGCTCTCTCTCTCTCTCTCTCTCTCTCTTTCTTTCTCTCAAATACTATAGTTCCATGGGGAATGAAGACAGGGAGGTTATTGCGTCTGTCCAGGTGAGAGGTAGAGGGGAACTGGAGTAAACTCCGGTGGTAGGGATGTGAGAAGTCATTGGGCTCAGGGCACACAGATGTTACTTATACATCTGGATGTGGCCTGGGAGGGGAAAAGTGGAATTAAAATCGATGCATGTTTTTCCTAGGCTACTGAGCATTACTGCCATTAAGGAGGCCCTGAGAAGTTAAGAGGGTTGGGATCTAGAACTCAGTGGAAGAGATTGGTTTTCGATTGGCTCATGGACCGTCCATCCACTACAACATGTAGAAGACAAAATGCATGTGTAGCAATAGAAGCAGATTAGGGAAATAGTAGGAAGAAGCTCTATTTCCCAACTATTTACGATTATTTTTTTCTGTGAGGAAATAAGCACAAGTGGAGAGTAAATGAGGAGAGACAGAGTTGGAGATGTAAAGAAAGAAAAGATATGAAATAATCATCTTGGAGAAAAAGCTAATTTATAGAAAAGTGTGATCAGATTGTCTGGGAAGTGTCAAGTAGTCACTTTTGACACGTAGTCAGATTTTTTTAAGGTTTATTTATTTCAGAGACCATGTGAGCGGGGGAAGGGGGTGAGGGAGAGGGAATCCCAAGTAGACTCTGCACTGAGCACAGAGCCTGATGTGGGGCTGCATCTCATGCCCCTGAGGTCATGAGCTAAGCTGAAATCAAGAGTCAGATGCTTAACTGACCAAGCCCCTCCTGTGCCTACACAGTCAACTGTATTGGAAGTGAGACCAGTTAGCTTGTTGTGTAATTTTTCCAGTGATCAGCTCTATGGGTTCTGGCATAGACTAAGTAGATAGTTGTTGGATTTAGCCATGGGTATTAGGTTGCTACTGCTGCTATAACATAACACAAACTTATGTAACAAACCACAAACCAGTGGCTTTTAAACAACCCTAATGCCAGAGGTCACAAATCAAAAATGAGTCTCACCAGGCTAAATTCAGAATGTCAGTAGGGCTGCCTTTCTTCTGGAGACCCTCAGGGAAAACCCATTGCTTTGCCTTTTCTGGCTTCCTGAGCACATTTCTTGTCTTACTGCTCCTTTCACTCTTCAAAGCCAGCAACATGCTGCCGGCCCTCCTCTTCTCCCTCTTCGGCCTCCAGTGTGATCACCTGGGACAAGATAATCTTTCCATCTTGAGGTCCACTAATTAGCAACATCACTTACATCTGCAACTTTAATTCTCCTTTGCCATATGACCTAACAGATTCACACTTTCAGAGATTAGGCTGTGGACATCTTTGTGGAACCAATATTCTGCCTAACACTGTATCTGTCTTCTCCGGCCGTCATAACAAAATACCATAAACTAGGTATCTTCAACAACAGAAATTTGTTTTCTCACAGTTCTGGAAGCTGGAAGTCTGAGATCAGAGTGCCAGTGTGGTCAGTTTCTGGTGAGAACTCTTTAACTTGTAGACAACTGCCTTCTTGCTGTGTCTTCACATGGTGAGGATAGGGAGTAGTGCTCTCTGATGTCTCTTCTTATGAGGACACTAATTGTATGGGATCAGGGCCCCACCTTGTGACCTCGTTTTACCTTAGTTACCCCTTATAGGCCCCATCTCCAAATACAGGTGGGTTGGAGGTTAGGATTGCATCGTATGAATTAGAAGGGACATGATTCAATCTGGTGCATATACCTTGGAGTTTTGCAGGTGAAGAATGATAAAGAAAAGGTAAGAGAGTGAGAAGCTGTGTTTTCAAGGAATGCTTATAGCGCTGAACTATTGAACCCAAGCCGTAAGTAGACAGTGGGGGTTTCAAAAGGATGATTTAGAAGGGGACAAACTGGTAATATCCAGGGATGATGGCTCTCAAGGAGATCAGGAAATTTCTGGAGAAGGGAATTGGAATCAGTAAAATGGAAGGAAAGAAGTGATGGTCATAGAGCAGTAGATTTAAAAATGGGTTTCAGAGACTTAGAATTATTGGAAATGGCAAAGTTGATGAGTTTTGAAACTGAAGGACCCAAACAAATTCATCACAAGTCTTTTCCCCCTGAATAAGTCAGATACCTAGTATTGACCCAAGGAGACAGTTTTCCATTGTACAATAATAATGTACAATGTGATTAGTTTTGACATATGTATGTACCTGTGAAGCCGTCACCACAATCAAGATAATAAACATATCTATCACCCCTACAAGCACCCCTGGTGCTTTTTTTTTTTTTTTTTTTAATAAGTACCATTTACCCATTTTGAAAAGTAAGACCAATTTCACATTCTGTCCCTGGCTTTGACCTTTGAGAAGGAAGCTCCTCTTCCAGCCTCAGGTGGGCGGGGGGGGGGGGGGGGGCATTGGCAGATTTGTCACCAAGGGAAGCAGAGACCAGAACAGCGATGCAGAAGGCCGGTGCTCTGTGTGAGGAGGGTAGCCATTCTATTCGGGGGCTAGTCAATGGCTTCGAAAATTATGGGTACCTGCTTCCACTAAAGTGTGGCAGAGTCAGTTGGGATGCCTTCTGTGGTACCAAGGGAACATTCTGTATCTAAATTGGTAAGGATGTTTCTATTTTGAACCTAAAACTGTTTCATGGTTTATTTTGCAATACAAATGTGGGTCATCTCATTGCCGTCTTCATTGAAAGAGTCCTCTCTAGTGTACTCTGCCCAGAAAGCACTGAATTAGTTCTGCTCTATTGAAACCAGTACAAAATTGCCTGTGAAGTGCATGGTTTCCATGTCACGTTATTAAAATTTCATTAATTTCTTCCAGGTCTCTGCATATACTTTTTTCCAAGGTAGTACAAAATGACAGCTTACTGAATGCAAGAGGCCAGATCTGTATGTTCTCTGTAATTTGGAGGTGAATCTGAGTTGGATGAAAAAGCGACTGAACAAAATTGGAGAATAAATGGAATGGCACGGTTATGCGTTGCGAGGTCAATAATTAATTAAATGTAATGATTACAATAATATTATCAGATAATAAGGATTTGCCTTGTGCCTTTTGAAGGGAATTTAGAAACCAATTGCTGTTTTAACTAGAAACTACATCTTTTAAATATGTTGCTAAAATAATAAATGCCACTACGTTATGAATATGCAAATACAAGTTGCCGTGTTAAAAAATTCATCTGATTATTTCCGTGACACTTCTAATAGCCTCGCATGTCTCAGCCCACATCACACATTTGTCCACATTCTCACATCCATCCTTCCTGCTTCTTAATTTTCTGACCATCTTGCAAAGCCCAGCTTCTCCACAGAGACTTCCTTGACCATAAGACCCACACACCGTGCCTCTCAGATTTGCTTTTGGCCTAGGGTTAGTACCACTCTTCTCAAGTCAAATGGTCTCTACTGACTAGTTTTAACTTTTAACAATTTAACGTTTATAAGGACAAATTAGACCCTGCAGAACCAGGCCAGCCACAGGCACAGGGTCATGGTCAAAAGCAGGTTTGATTTTTTGATTTAGGGAAGAACTGAAACATGTTGCAACTTCCCATGGCCCCCTCCCCCCACCCCCCACCCCCCACCCCCCACTAGCATGAGACTCATTTAGTGATGGTGGTGGGTAAAGTGTCAGGGGAAGTAAAACAATATATAGACTCTAGGCCTTAGTCATATATTTCATAAACAATTTTAATTACTTTAGACAGATTAATTTAGAGTAGACTAAGGAGAAACAATACAACTCCTCAGTAAGCACTCATCCACCAAAAGGTCATCCAAAAAGGTGAATGTTCTGTAGGTAGATGGGATGTATGGAAATGCCATCACTAGAGAGCACCATTTCTGGGTCCCTGCCCTTAGGAAGCTGATGATAATTCCCGTTTGAGGAATGACGTGACACGTTGAGAGTTCCACTTATACTCTCTACAGTTTCTACTAAATGTAAGCTCCATCAGGGCAAAGACTATATCTGTATTGTGCGTTCCTTAATAATGAACCCAATACTTGCATATAGTAGTCACTAAATAAAATTCAATTAATGCAGAATTGCTCTTCAACATACAGGTGACAGACCATGAGGGGAAGGGGAGTCCGTATTTCTCAGACTGCAAATGTAGCAAACACTGCGGTAATTCAGCCTGTGCTCCAAATCTTTGAACAAGAAGCAGCTGTGGACACCACCCTCCCAGAGAGCGGGGTCTTCAGGGGTCCAGGGATATCCAGTCACACCAGGACACTGGCTGGGGAGGGATGGGGGCAGGGGCCGTGCTGCAGCCAGTAGGTGCTCAGGAGAACCAAGTCCAAGTTGAGGCTGGCCCGGAAGGTTTGCAGAGGAGAGCTGCTTAATCCCTGGCCCCACTGGACAGGCAAGTGGGGGTGAGTTTTCTCAGTCAAAACTGGCTCCCAAACTCAAGTCACAGTGGATCTAGAGGATTTTACTCTGAGTGAAGCAAGGGGCCCTTGATAGTCAGCAACTTTGTCTCTTGGTGTGAAAAAGTAATAAATACATACAAGCAAACACCTTCCACTTAAGCTTAAACCTCTAAAAGATGCAAAGGTTACTTCTATTGGGAGAGGAATAGAGACATGCTGTATACATTTTTTGATAGTTTTTTTGATGTATAATTGACATACAATAAACAGCTCATGTTGTAATGTACAATGCGATTAGTTTTGACATATGTATACCTGTGAAGCCATCACCACAATCGAGATAATGAACATATCTATCACCCCCTCTGTGCTGTTATTGATCTATTGCCTCGCAGCTCCAAATGCATCTTTGCCTGCTCCATGAAAATGGACTTGGGCCATTTTTGCAGCTGGCACCTTGTTTAGCTTCGTCGGTAGAGGGTGCTGGAGAGCTATCACAGGAGGAAAGGGTTTTGCTTCTGGATCCTGTTCCCAGCGCTGGGCCAGGCTTGGGCAGTGCCCAGCAGCCAGCAGCATCAGGCAGTCAGAAGCTTCCCCCGGCGCTCCCTTGGGCACATTCTTAGCTGAGTGCCTCCAGGAAGACACCTCCTATAGAAAGCTCGCCAGGCACCCCAGAGGATGGATCTCGGTCAGGTTGCACCAGAGCTGATACAGCAGTTTTCTTTGCTATCCAGTGAGCCAAAGCTGCCCCCTTTCCAGCAAGGTCTATATTTCAACCTTGGGAGGAGGGGGGTGGTGGTGCTGGGGCTTCCCCCCGATACTCAGTCTCAGCATATAGGTTAATAGTTGCTCCTTATATCTGCTGTTCCTATGGAGTTCTCTTTACCTCTTACTAGCCAGCCCTGGTTTCTCCAATCTCCTGGTTCTGTGTATTAAACTTTCTCTGTTTTACTTACTGCCTTACTCCCCTCTCCAGGTTAGACCTGGACTATCCACCCAACTATCTATCTGTCTGTCTGCCTGTCTGTCTATTATCTGTCTACCCTCCTCTGCATCTGTATACCTGTTATAGCTATACAACCTCCTAACCATCCCTTTTTGCTACTCCTGTTTCTCTCAGGCAAACGCCGATGTGCTTTCTGTCACTGTAGATTCGAGTTCATTTTCTAGAATTTTATATAGATGGAACCCAAAGATTTTTTCCTGTGTTTTTGTTTCTCCTATGCACTTGAGGAGTTTCCTATAAACCATAGGAGTTTCTCCTATAAACTTTACAACTGGAGGTCCGACACTTGGTCTAGGATGCTGTGAGTTGATACTTGTGTCTGGATCCAAGTTCTTTTTTGCGTATAGATATCCAGTTCTAGCATGGCTTACTGGAAAGATGATCATTTCTCCACAAAATTACCTTGTACCTTTGCCCAAAAGTAGCTATCCAGATGTATGTGAGTTTATTCTGGACTCTCTGTTCCATGGCTCTCTATGCCAGTACCACATGGTACGGTTGTAGAGTTCTATACGGTTAGTTAACAGAGTTTTATAATAAGTTTGCAAATCAGACAGTATTCGTCCTCTAACTTGTTCTAATTTTTCAGATTTGCTTTTGACTGTTGTAAGCCAGTGAATTCCCATATGAATTTTAGAATCCTCTCAGCAATTTCTACCCCCACAAAAAAGCATTCTGAGATTTTGACTGGGATGATGTTGAATTTATAAATCAATTTAAAGAGAATTGGCAGCTTGACAATACTGGGTTTTCCAACCCACGAGTATATTTCCCTGTTCATTACTGGGTCTTCTTTAATTTCCCTCAACAATGTTTTATAATTTTTGCTTTATAGGGTTGCATATCTTTTGTCAGATTTATTTCCTAAATATTTCAAATGTGTGTGCTATTGCAATGACATTGAATTACACTTTGATCACTGCTAGTATATAGAAATATAATGGATTTTTATGTATTGAACTTATATTCTGCAACCTCAGTAAATTCATTTTTTTTTTAGATTTTTTATTTATTTATTTGACAGAGAGAGATCACAAGTAGATAGAGAGGCAGGCAGAGAGAGAGAGAGGGAAGCAGGCTCCCTGCTGAGCAGAGAGCCCGATGCGGGACTCGATCCCAGGATCCCGAGATCATGACCTGAGCCGAAGGCAGCGGCTTAACCCACTGAGCCACCCAGGCGCCCCAGTAAATTCATTTTTTCTGGTAGCATTTTTATAGGTTCCATCAGTCTCCATAATTATGTCGTCTACAAGTAGAGACAATTCTACTTTTTCCTTTTTCTTTTTCTTGCTTTATTATCATCGCTAGAACTTCCCAAACAGTGATGAATAGGAAGGGTGAGAACAGACTTCCTTGTCTTCTTGATTTTAGGGGACAAGCACTAAATCTTTCATCATTAAGTATGACATTAGCTATTAGGTTTTTCATAGGGGAGCTTTATCAACTTGAGAAAATTCCCTTCACTTCCTCATTTTCTGGGAGTTTTCATCAGGAATGGATGTTGGATTTTGTCACATGCTTTTATAGTGTCTATTGAGGTGAACACACGGTTTTTCTTTCTTAGTCTACTACCATGGTAAATCACATTACTTCATTTTCAAATGTTAAAAGTTTTTCATTCTTAGGATAAACCCCACTTGGACATGAGGTCATTTTTTAAAAATATTTTGTTGTGTGTGTGTGTGTGTGTTTTTTTTTTTTTTCTCAAAAAAGGCAGAAATTGAAACTCAAGAGAAGGAAAAAAATGGGAAGAAAAATGTGGTGTTTTCTCTTTCATTCTTTACTCAATTTTAGTCAGTAATTTGGATATTGGGGAAGACTATAATTTATGTTTGCTGCCAATTACTTCTCACTATGATTTCCAACACAAGTCTCTTTGTGCAATTTCAAAGATGTGGTTAATGGAATTATTTTTAATATGCCATCTGCTAGTCTTCTAATTTTAGCACCAGTAACAGAAACTAAGATTTGGTAAAATATGTAACAACCTTATGGAATTTGTATCTTATTTGTAATTTTTCCACAATAGAAATAAGGTTCAAGTAGTTTTTCTGTGTTATTGTCTAAGAATAGCGGGTTGTATACTTTCTCAGAGCCTTATCTTCCTTTCCAACTTTTGCCATGGACCTGATATTTCGTAATTATCATGAACAAGTGAATTCTTGCATAAGCCTCAACTGTATTCAGGTATGAGCTTCAACTCTAAAGTAGCAAAGAATTTTTGTCAAAAGTTTCAATTTCATTCTAAGTGTTCTCCCGTACTGTTTGGACATCTCTTCTAGGCAGCCATTTTACCTAGAGTTGTCACACGTCGGGACAGCATTTTTTTTGTACTGAATAAAAGAGGTAGTTACAGGTAATCTGTTTAAAATGTGGGTATATGTCCATTATATATATAGCTTTGGCCATGCTGTTGTTCCTGGCAAAACACAAATAGAACATATTACAAATGGAGAAGGAGGAGTGCCTTTTATGCAAGTCTTTTTCGTTTATTCAGTTCAAGGAGCATTTGGGGAATGCCAGTTCCACACAGGGTTCTTTTGTTAATAGTATTTCTTAATTTGTTATCCCTCTCCTAAATGACGGTATTTTATCATTTCATTCGATAGGTCTATTCTAACAGAGAGATGGCGACTCTTAGATTAGTCATATGATGGATGATCACGTAATTTATTTCATTCAAGTAGGGCAAGTTTTTGCCTTTCTGGAAATCCCATTATCCTTAAAACTTTGCCCTATTTTCTTCTTTTCACAAAATTACCTCCTTAGCTTAATTACAAGTGTAGTGTTTTCCCACAGGCAATATAATATCTACTTACCCTAAACACCCCAAAGTCAAGAAAACTTAGAGTGTTAAGTAAAATTGATCTGTTCAGTTCAGATCGAAAACAACATTACAGCGCACTGGTTAATCAATGTAAATTTTGCTAATGCCATAAGGAGTCAAGTCCGTTTATAAAAGAATATGTGTGCAACCTATTTCATCAATCTGTCTCTTTCCTGCAGTGTTAACTTGATCTCACTAAGGTAGTTTTATAAGACAAATAAGAATATTTTCTCAAACTATTCTAGTTGGATAACATGAGATGTGTCCAGATGAGGAAGGAGACGTGTGCAGGATTGTACGGAAACATCTGTTGACATGGAAACCTGCCTCTGTTCAGGAATTTCAAACCTGAGCAGCTAGTTCTAACAGCAGATTTAAATGCTCTTCCTAAGGAAAATGGGGACAGTAGAGATCAGAAGAACAAGGGGTCCACCCTCTTCACCAAATTTAATTCTTGAAACGTACGTCTAAGCTGACAAAAATATTTCTTCACAGGGGAAAAATGTTACTGTGGTTACATTTCCCGATCAAATGAATGTAAATAAAAAGTATAATCCATATCATACACAGTGGCAAAGACACCACTAATAGAAACTTCGATCAGATAAAATAGCAAAATATTGCTACCCTTTGTGATCCGAAGGGGCATGTGCACCCGAATGTTTATAGCAGCAATGTCTACAATAGCCAAACTATGGAAAGAACCTAGATGTCCATCAACAGATGAATGGATAAAGAAGATGTGGTATATATACACAATGGAATACTATGCAGCCATCAAAAGAAATGAAATCTTGCCATTTGCAATGACATGGATGGAACTAGAGAGTATCATGCTTAGTGAAATAAGTCAATCGGAGAAAGACAACTATCATATGATCTCCCTGATATGAGGACGTGGAGATGCAACATGGGGGGCTAGGGGGGTAGGAGAAGAATAAATGAAAGAAGATGGGATCGGGAGGGAGACAAACCATAAGTGACTCTTAATCTCATAAAACAAACTGAGGGTTGCTGGGGGCAGGGGGGGTTGGGAGAGGGGAAGTAGGGTTATGGATATTTGGGAGGGTATGTGCTATGGTGAGTGCTGTGAAGTGTGTAAACCTGGTGATTCACAGACCCGTACTCCTGGGGATAAAAATACATTATATGTTTAAAAAATAAATAAAAATTTAAAAAAAAAATATATATATATATATATATTGCTATCCCTTGTATAAGCCAGAAGAGATGGACTACTTACGGGTCCCTCACGGATAAGGACAGCCCTACCTCGCGATACCAAACAACATCGCCTCAAGCAGCAATACCAGCTAACACATGCCTTAGTTAAAGTTTTACTCAAATTCCTTTGGCTTAGAATTCAGGAAGACTTTTGAGGGATCGTGTGGCTTTTTCAACTCCCCTAGAGCCATCCATAGACGTCTGGCTTGCTGCCTCCTTTTTCCTAGTGTATTTTTCCCCCTGCTAAGCAAAACTTTTCATTCCCAATTATCCTCTTAACCTTAAAATCACCTCAACATAATGTAGCCGCAGTTAACAGCTATGAGAGTGGTTCACACTTCACTGGGAGGCCGTAAAAAAAACTTCACGGGGTCTGAAGCACGGACTTTTTAGGCTTTTCCTATGGAGGTTTGTGGAGCTTTGAAAGTGCTCTTAGGAACTGAGGAGGTGAGAGGTATCACAGAGGACACATTCTGGCTGCAAAATCTGTCAGTTTTCAGTGACTGGATGGATGAAGGGTGCCAAAAACTGAGGTCTTCATTTGGCCTGCAGTGAGGAGAAGGATGTTCCAAGCCACAGAAATGTCCTGTGATGGACGCTTCATCCTCGGGGGATTTGAACCAAAAGTCTTCTCCTGTTCCTTTGCATTTGGCCCCGCATCCTAGTTCTTCAGAACTTTCTAAGGAAGGGTAAAGAAGTCAGGTCGGCCTTTGGGAGAGCTTCCATAGCTTTTCAAGACCACCGCCTGCATCGTGCGTGCCTAACAGCTGAACAAAGTCAAGTCAAGTGTCGGGATAAAATCGGCCCCGTTCAAGTGGTGTCAAGAGTGGCTCTTGAGAGGAGATGAAGTGTAGGATTCTGCAGGTTCCGAGAGAGTCTAGGGAACAAGGACCAATCCTGGGAAAACCCCAGACTGAACAAATTGGAGAAAATGCAGAGTAAAATGGCTACAGGGGACCCAACAAAACTGATGTAAACATTTACGAATGCTCAGAAAAGGAGATGATGCGCGTGAATTTGTAGCTTCTCAAGGAGTAGATTCAACCTGTAATTAGTCAACAGAGGTAAAAGGCAAGGAGTGTCCGTTTGCCTGGAAATCTGAATGCACCTCGTTCCTTAGCAGGTAGTACTTTTTCCAAATACACCACACGGACTAGGTATCAGAGGAAGGGAGTACAATTCTGTTTTGTCACTTGCTTGTCATAGGAATTTTAGAACTTATACAAATCTCTGTGGTTTAAGCATTTTTGAAACGCAAGTCAAATGCTTCTCTCCTTTGGATCTCAGGATTGTTTTAAATATCAAAGGGGATACAATGTGTAGGAGTATACTGGAAATTAGAGCCCTGGATAAGATGCTAAGAATATAGTCAATCAAGCAGTAGGGAATTGCTGACTGTTCTCTGAAGTCAGCTAGGTACTGTGGAATTACAGCTCGCAGATGCGAACACCCTCTGCGTTTTCATGAGTTGGGTTTTTTTTAATATATGTATCCTCCTACCATTTATATTATTTACTTATATTTTTTCTGTAAATCAGGTCACTTTTTGATTTCTTTTGTGATTATTTGTGCCTCACCCTAAAAGTAATATTCATTCTTTTTCAGAGGTTGGTGTGCTTCTTATATCATTGTAATACATATTAAAATAAATGCATGCTTATTTAAAAAATTTAAGTTCTCCCTATATCTTGGTTTCATACACATTGCTAGAGAAGAAAGCCTTAAAATTCAGGCAAGAAGTTAAAACTGGACGAAGTAAAAAATGGAAGCTATCAAAGCTTTTGGCAATTGTTATTTGATCCTTTTTCAAATATAAATCAGTCTCCTCCTAAAAAGTGCGGTATTGATTTTTAACTTACAGTGAGTTGGAATTTTATTTTGAAATGTCTTTACAATAACTAAGTCATCGGAAGTGTAGAGTTCCAAGAAAAATTTTTATTGAGGTTTTTAAAATTCTGTCTTGATCCAGCAACTTCTGTTCCCCAGAAGAAGGGCACGCTGTTGCAATCTATAGTTCAGAAGGGTGGGCTTTTCTGAAATGCATGCTTCCGAAGGCAGATTTTAAATTTCTTCACACCGTCCTAGCTGTCGTCCCCGAGGCTGGCATTATGATGTAATTTTAATGATAGAATTTAAAATAAGGTTATATTCTGTGACTATTTGGCACAGACATTCAATCCAAGAAACTGACGGTTCTAAATGGGGAAACCAAGACCATGAAAATCCATTCAAGCCCAAGTGCCTCACTCTTCCTTCCCAGGGTCTAATTACTACCATCAAGGTTTATTACCACTTTTCAAATTACCCAGGTCGGCACCACCCTCCATGACGACAGGATTCTTCCTAGGCACCTAAGGTGTACAGGGCCCATCCCTACCCTGCCCAAAATGTGTGGAACACCAGTCATCATGCTCCAGAGGGTGGGGTGGGGGAGATAAACAGTAACAAGCCCTGCAGATCTATGATCTGCTCCCATTTCAGCACGAATATAGTGGTTCCAAAACCAGCTTATGTGCCGAGAGAGTGCCTGATGTCCTGACGTAGGATGGGTTATGTGCAACCATCTCTAAGCTGGAAGTTCAATAATTTTACCAGGACAGTTAGGCAGTAAAGGAAATGCTGCAGTAAATACACAGTCTTTTTGACTGAAGGTATTTTTGGAGGCTTTGCTATTCCATTAGGCACTCTTAATCACTAAGATGGGGTGTTTCATCCCTCAAACTGATTTTGCCGCATACTTCTTTTTTAGGGAGTATCTGATGAGACCAGTGTCCCAAGGGATCACTGCTCTAAAAAGATACCATTGCTATTTGGGGATAATATAAAAATAATCCAATATGATACCGGAGGTTACCTCTTAATATATTTTTAAAACATGTTACTTTTGTGCTGTGGAATTGCCCTAGATAAATATATCGTAAACGTTTGTGAGTCTCTGCTTATTCAGCTTAATAACCTCTTTCTTTGTGGCTTCTGAATAATGTAAGAATTTGATTCATTATTTAGAAATCTGAGTAGCTACAGTAATGAGGTAGATATTACATTTAATCGAGACTGCCAAACTGCAGAGCCTGCCAATCTCGCACAGCATCAACCCTAACTGGATTTTCATACTCGCTTAAAAATAAAAGAAACAAAGAGAGAAAGAATTCACTTTCCAAAGTCAGAAAAAACACTTTGTCAATGGCTAGTGACCCTGGATGTGGCTTTTCGCTTACAGAAAGGCGCAGATTAATTGTTTTCAATCCAAATGCCAAGACTCTTAGCTAACATTTTAATTTTAAACAAATCTTACCCTCCATCTTGTCCACGAAACCCTACCTACAGAGCGATAAGGCTTGTAATGGCTGTCTGGCATGGTGTCAGCTTTAGAAGCCGTATACTATATATGTTTTGGGACTAAATATTTCTTCTTCCCATTGACTCTTGACCCCCTCAGAACAACTGTCGTCTCCTTCAAACACTTTGACTAAGTAAAAAGTCAATTGGCTGTAAGTGGTGATGAAGAAGATGTCATGTGATTAATGCTACAGTTTCGGCTATTGTGATTAGTCACAGGAAAAACAGTTAAACTTCCTCCCTGAGAAACATGGTATGTTAACAGCAAATGGCCTGCCTGAAGCCCAATAGGAAGAAAGAGTTGGGCAGTGTTAAAAGCTGCCTATTGATTTGTGCCCCGACTGAAAGCCATGCGCTGATGTAAATGAAAATGTGTCAAGAGTTGATATCGATTTTTTTTTAAATCAGACCATCTCTGGGGAAATACTGCTAGCCATACTACTGCTCTTGTCTATGAGTGAAATAAGGTTCCTTTCCACAAGACTACACATGTCCAGACATCAAATTTTCCTCTTTAACTGAGGTAGGGTGGGATGCTAGTCCATGGTCTGCAGTCTCTGCTTGGGGGGGAAAAAAAAAAGGCCCAGAGTCCCTATATCCAGGAATAAAATAAGAAAGAGAATATAAAGCTTAAGAGGGATGTGTACGTGGGAAGGTGTGGGGATCCATGCACACCTACGTACCGACTAGCCTGTTGGTATAGGGCTCAGAACATACACATAGGCTAAAGCTAGCAATTTTTACCCCGTGTGTCCCAAAAGAAATCATTTCTGAAGGATATGTTTATTTTTAGAAAATTCTATTCAAAGATAACCATAATATACGGTGGGAAGTGAAATCTATTAGCTTATAGACCATGAAGTTAGGGCTTTTCTTCACCTTCAGTTGGTAGAAAAACTAGCCACACACACACACATCCACACACACACACACACACACACACACACCCCAGCCCCATAGAAATAACTTCCTGAGCTGTGCTTTATTCATAGACCACAGTGCCTGTAAATATTGATGAACAATATAAGGAAAGGCCAAGACTCATAATAATCATGCAGCTTTGGGTCAGATCTGTGGGGGTTTCAGCTGCCCTTCATGATCCAGCTGGGGTAGGGCATGGACTCTACTATTGGGCAATTAAAATGGAAAATTAGTATGGAAGAAGAAAGAGGTCATCGTCTGCCAATATATGTGAACTATTTGAAATCAACTATTGGGATTAGAGAAAACCCTAATAAACTGATAAGGGAAAGGCCATTCCCTCCATGGTAGCTTAAAGAGCTAAATCCACTTAGTTTGATTCACTGGCTTTAGGCACACACTTGTGATTAAAAAAAAAAAAAAAAGAAAACCATCTTGCCAATTGATTAACTTTTGTTGATTACTCAATGACCTTTGAGATATTCTAAATTTTACGATCTATATACTTTGCCTTTGAGATTAAAGGGAAAACAATAATCTGAAATGGACCTTAGGGGAATGAGAATTACTGTCATGAGATCATTCTGTACTCAATGTCCTGCGTTAAAATTTAGGAATGTGTAGCAAAAATTTTCAGAAGACAGTTAATTACTCTGCTAGTAACATGATCTAAGTAGATGGGACTGTTCTGTTTGGGCCCCCTGTCTTAAAACAGTTAAAATAATCTCTAGCTCTTAAACCAGGTGGCTTGCTGGACCTGTAGTTTAAGAAACTGAGGCTTTTGGCGGAACGTCTGGGGTTTCCCTAAAGAGGCGACAAGGGCAGCCCTCTGTGCAGCTGGGAAAACCAGGGCAGACCCAGAGATCTTTGCCTGTGGTGGTTCGAGACCAGCTCTTGGCTCTTCTGCCTCCTGCCATTCCTGTTGTTGTCTTGTTATTTAACCTAGGACACACGTTTATTAAGTTCTCTCTGACAACACAGTGAGCTCAATAAAGACAGACCCCATGCATGGTAGTTCACTGGACTGCCAGCAACGGCTCACTTTATTACGACTCAAGGAATAAACTTACAAATACACACGCATGTGACAAAATACAGACACAGGTGTATCTATGCATGTATTTATTTAAATATTTGTGTAAAATGCAAGATGATCTAGCCATCCCTGTGACATTAAACTACCTAGCCGCTTTTCACATTTGAAATTAAAAAGCTATGTACATACCAGTGGCCTTACACAGTTACGCATTCTAGGATAAGCTCAAATCAACTCAGAAAATGTTACTCAGAATGAAAAATGTGCTTCCTTTCTTGTGATTTTATACAGCTGTTTAACATACACATTCACCAAGTAATTCTAGGATGCCTTTCTCTCATGCTCAGCAATGTAAATATCACTTTCCAATATATATACTTGAGACGATGAGGTAAAATGATTTGAGAATAGCTATAAAGTCTGGAAAAATAGATCATACTAATTTATTATCTATATCTGATATAATATCAATAAATCATTTATTATATGTTTGCCTCTTTTCAGATTTAGTGGCCTCCCAGTATTTTCAAATGTATTGTCTACAATGTATACATTTAACAAACTAATAGATCTTCTGATTTTGACTTCAGTTGCCAAATTAAAGGGTTTTGCTTCATTGATTTTTAAGTGTTAAGTTTCAGAGGAAAGAATTAGCATAAGGTTGTCACAGCCAAAACTTCCAGATTAAGCAAAAGATCGTAACTTTATCATACCACCTTGAATGTTTTAGTATGTTCTTCACTTACATAAAAATCTGAGTTAGACAGCATATGTTAATATTTGATTCCCATCCTTCCCTTTCAGAGACCATTTTTGCTTTGTCAAGCACTCCTGAAAAGGGCTGACAAGTAAATGTCTATATATAAGTCATGTATTTGTTTTTTGTTTGTAGAAAAGAAATAGAAAAAAATACACATGGATAAACCTAAAAATAAGAATGTATTATTTGCCAGTCCACAAAATTTTGGGTTCGCTGGGGATAGAATTAGCTTTAAAAATCTGTATTTAAATTTTGAGTGGGGAATTAAACGTCTGAGGTGGGAAACAGAAAAGAATGAGAACGTGTACTGTACTCTGATAAAAAGAAAACACATAAGGAAGGAAAGCTTAGGACATTTGCTTCCACTTTGGCATCCCCACAACTACTACCCCCAAAATATTTCTGATTACTTCTGTTCAAAGGGTACATGTTTTCCAGACAAGATCAGGAGCTTTCAGGGTGGCATATGGCTGTAGACCAGAGGGTACATATTTCCCAAGCACAAAATGCACTCCAAATATAGTTCTATGTGGAATTTTCAGATATTCACACCACAATATTTGACAAGACTAAATACAAACAAGAAATATGTAATCCAGTGCTTATAATTTGGACACATCTGAAAGTCTGTGGAAACGACCACGAATCACTATATACTATATAAAGGATGCTAAATATCCAGTAGTTCCTTTCCTAGTAATGCTTTGGGTCCTACATATGATTTAATGTTACTGGAAAAAAGTTTTTAAATGAGTTTTTCTTTTTACATGCCTTAGAACAGTAAATCAAATATACCCTAAAAATAAAGGTAACCTTTTCTTCTAAGGACATCTATGTAGGATCAAGCCTTTCAAAGATTCCTTTAACGAGTAATATACTGGTATTCACAATTTAACATGTTTATTCTGCATATTCTGCTAAATAGAGTTAAACAATCTAATATCCAGTTATGTATATATCTATATAGAGATATATATTTTTGTATCAATAAATAGTGACCTATTAATATGGTAGGCTAATTCAGGTGGTTAAAAACCTTAATCTTTTTACTCTGTATTACTCGGGAAGAAAAGTAATCAGGAAGCTAGATGGAGTTCTATTTTTCCCCCTTTTACTACACTAAAGAGATTGAGTTCAGTGAAGCATATTATGCCTTTCTCTATCAGGTGCATATTTACATTTGCATTGCTAAATTATTTACCATAAATACATTTTTAACTCTAGCAAACCTTAAAATAATAAAGTTCCATTTTCAGGCTTTATACAAACATGCAAATGTTAATGTTACTAAGGAATATACTTTAAATTGCAGAGCATTTTTATTCATTATTCTATTGCTCCTGCTGTGAGTCAGGTCTCCCAACAATTTTGGAATATTAGGGGGCCCCCTAGTGGCACCTGTATTCCTAGTAAATTTACAGACTCAAGAATAAAGTTAGTGCTTTACTAACTCCTTGGACCAATTCTCCTGCCTAAACATAATTTTGCTGACTTTTTGCCCCCAGTTTTTAACCCTAAGTGGACTTCTTTTCATGTCCCACACATGTTGTGTACATTTCTGGCATCAAAAATGTAATCATAATAATTCTCGTCTCCAGTTATTCCAATACACAACTGCTAAAATCTCTTCTCATTTTTTCTCATCTTATATAACCTTCCCAGTCATCTCAGAAGCCACTTAGAGATTCAACATGAAAAACATTTTTGTGGGAAATAAAATTCCTATATTAAATGATTAAAACACACATCCAACCCGAATAGTGTTTTATGTTATAGTGGTACAGAAGCATATCTTTATTCTACTTTCATCTAGCCAAAGGAAAAAAAAAATACAGAAAATGATGCCTAGACTACATTATCATTGTACTACTACATGTAACAGGTTTAGAGCTTTCTAATATTAAGTATGGTGAAGATTTGATGTTCGGCTGAAGAGTGATGTTCCCTTGGATCAAATGAGTCATTTGCAATAGTTCTAATGCCTTTCTAACCATATGCCCACAAAGCCTCTGTTCCAGTCTAGACAGATCCTCCTTGATAGGCAAGGGAAGGCTTCCTGGGGGTTATAATATTTGCACAGAATCTTAAAGGACGAGGTGAAATCAGTCTCAGAATTATGGAGAGCATTCCTCACAACGAACACAACTTCAACAGGAATATAGAGATGAAAATAGCATGGATTTTCCCTGAAACTATTATTAAAGTGATCAGTTTCACTGAAACACAGAGTGAGAGGTGGGATCACTGGAGGTGAGTCCAGAGATGGAGCAGGGCCAGCCAGTTATGGAAGGGTTTGGGGGCTATGCTAAGGAGTTGGAAATTTATCCTGAACACAGTGGAAAATATTGTGATATCATCAGGTTTGTTTTAGGAAGGGAGTCTAGGACGATAGTAGGGGATAGATTTGAGGAGGAATGAGATCTAAGTCAGAGTGAATATTTGGTCCGGGCAGGCAATGATGAAAGCTGGTGCAGTAAGTTGTAAAAGTGCTTCTGCAATAAAGTGAGGTCATTTCTGGGCCACTGATGCCCCAGGCAACGGTGGAATTAACTGGGATCTGAGCAAAGGCCCTAGCACCTCCCTGCCTCAGCTCAGCCGTCCATCAGTTTTGTCTTTGGTTATTCACCCCTTCCTCTTGGCAATACCGCTGCCTCCTGTTGTGTCTCTGAGAGTGAGCGCAAGTGAGCATCTGGTAGCCTTCAGCCCTAAGACAGACACAGGTTGTGTAGTCTAAATTGTACTACTGTGGAAGGTGTGAGGCATGGAAAAGGACGCAGTAAGAGTTGGATCACAGATTGTGCATAATGGTTAGATGTTAGATGTTGGGCATAAAAGATGAGAAACAGGCCAGAGGTGGGGGGCTGGGAAGACGGAAGCACTCATCACTGGTTTGTAGAGCCAATAAGAGAGAAGGAGCAAACGTGAACTCTATCAGTCTTGCAGGATGTGTAACAAATGGCCACATAGTTAGCAGCTTAAAACAGCACACATTTATTATCTCATCATTCCTTTGGATCAGGAGCCTGAGCATGGCTGAGCTGGGCTCGCCAGTGCTGCCTGGCTGCAATCAAGGTGCCAGCCAGAGCTCGGTTCTCCTCTGGAAGCTCACCTAGGAAAGTGTGAGCTTTCCTGACAATCTTATATAATGCAACAAAACCACAAGAATGCTGTCCCGTCATCTTCGCCATGTTCTTGTGGTTAGAAGCAAGTGATAGGTCCCACCCATACTCCGGTGGACGGGATTATACAATGGCACAAACATCAGGAACCAGGGATCATGGGAGCCACCCCAAGATGTCCATCATGTGAGCCTTTTATAAAGCTTAAAAATGTGAGATTTCTGGGTGTCTTTACTTCCAACTGTCAATTCAAGAAAATTCCATTGTAGTATAACTTTGACCAATATTACACTGGGTTAGGATGATGAGAAAAAGAATATATATCCTGGAAGTAGGTACTGTCAAACTGTGGGAAGGAATAACTCTATTCTTTCTGATCTTCAACCTCCACTCAGGAGGGGTTATGTCATACATCTAATAAAAATTTGGTCTTCGGGCTTTTGTATGCCTCTGAAAAACCTGTTTATTGTTTGGATGCTATAAATGACAAAATCTAGAAACTTCTCCTACGAAATGATGTTACACAGAATTGTTGCTAGTTGCTTCCTGTCCGCTCTGAAGTTTGGCTGATGTGAATATTTAGTGAAGCATTAGAACTGACTTTAATGCCTTTCTTTGGACACCTCTTTCTTGATCTTCCCCTCAAAAAAACCCATGACTTTTTGAAAAGAGACAATCCTAAAATGCCTTATATTGGGGCAACTGGGTGGCTCAGTGGGTTAAAGCCTCTGCCTTCGGCTCAGGTCATGATCCCAGGGTCCTGGGATCGAGCCCCGCATCGGGCTCTCTGCTCCATGGGGAGCCTGCTTCCTCCTCTCTCTCTGCCTGCCTCTCTGCCTTCTTGTGATTTCTCTTGGTCAAATAAATAAAATATTTTTTTAAAAGACACTTTTAAAAAGGCCTTATATTATATTTCTTCCAACTTCTAATTCTCTTTTCTTCCAAATACCTTCTGTACTCACCCTTCTCCATTCACATTTCTACCAAGGGTGATCTATGAAGCGTCATGTCTGGATAAATCAGCATCGGTCTCCTGCCTGCTCTCCTTACTCTAATATCTCCTCCCCTCTCTGTCACTGCTATTCCAGACTGAATTGTGCTTCTATATAAAAACTTCTAACAAGCAGTTTTTTCCAATCATTTGTGCTACTGCTCTGTTTCCTACACTACCATCTACATACACTTAAACGTCTGGCTTTTTCAAAGATCTGTCATCTAATACACCTTCCATTCAGTCTTACTTCCATACTTATACCAGGCAAGCTTGTTTCTGTTTCCTTAGCACTCATATTGTACTCCCAGCTTGGGTCATTCATAATCTATCATGCACGCTCTAAGTACAATGAATAGAGTTCAAACCACAGAGACTCCAGGTAAAGAATGAGGGAAAAGTCAGATGTATATAATAGAAAAAAGAAAGAAAGACAGAACAAATGTATAACATAACTTAGAAGGTAGTGGACAAGGCAGAGCCAGAAGGTTAGAAAAAATTGGGTATAATGAGCAAGGATGTTATGACATCCTAGAAGTCAAAACCAATCCCTAGAGTCAAGCCAGCTTGGTTAGCCTGGATGAATGTATGTATCAAGAGTCAAGATGAGCAGAATGGGGTAGACAAAAAGTATCCAAGAAAACAAAATCCCAGAGGATGTTCATGTGCGAGGATTTTCTCAGGCTCTGTAGGGACAGGGTAAGCAAAGAGGGTAGGCAGACACACATTCACCGGCTTGATAAGACAATAACTTGATAAGAGATGCAGTATTCTTCGGGAGACCCAGAATCTCCCATGACCCAGTGTACTTCCCATGCAGGCAGCTAGGTGCATCTGAAGATCATGATCTTTAAAGCCAGTCAGTCATGGGTTCAAATTCCTTTTCCATCATTTGTTAGCTGTGTGACCTTGGACTACACAAGGCAAGATTATTGAACTTCTTCAAGCCTTCATTCACTTATCAGCAAAATATGAATGATTATACCAATCTATGGTTTTATAAGGATCAAATATATCTATTAAGTATATGTACATATGAAATAGCTGACATCTAGCAAGTATATAACATTTATTTTTCTTTGCCTTCTGCCAGAACCAAAATGGCTACCGAATCACATCTGAGATCTGCAGGACCTTCTCTAAGCTCTTGCGATCCATTCAGCCAACCTCACACATTGTGCCATTTGTCACAGAATGCTCTGTGGGTTCTCTGAGTTTCAATTATTTAAGCTAATTTCCCCAGTGATATTATGAATTCCTTAAGGAGAGGCTTCCCACTGCTAAGCTCATTATAAAGACTCAGACAGCAGTTGCTATTACAGTGCATTTCAAGGTCCCTCTTCATTTGTTCATTCAGTCAACAACTATTTGATGAGCACCCACTATGTGTGATGCACTATGTGGGATTCGTTAACAAGAATAAAGGCTTGGCTTCCTGGAGCAAGGCATGGATTACATCACCACGGTATGGGTTAGATCTTAAAAACGGGAGAACCTGCGAGAGCGTCTTGTCCAACTCCCTAATTTTACAAAGGTACGATTGAGAATCAAAGAGAGGACACTTGACTTTTAATTTATTCTTCACTAACCACTTCTTTGCCTGTGAAGTCACTGTAGTTTTGAAAAATAAAGAGAAAACTCTAGGATTTTTTTTAACTGAGTCAGAGTTTGCAAGTCCCTTGTTTGCTGTCTGCCATCTCACTGTGTCAGTGAGCCCACTCCTCTCAGAACACTGCCAGCAAATGTGCGTGCCATAACCTGCACAGATCTACCAGAAAACTCTGGCTTCTTTGCTTTTACCCCAGTGTGCAGGAAAAAAAAAAAAAATCCATCACAGAAACAGAGGCAATTCCAGAAATATGCAAAGACATTTGCTACTTTCTTTGCTAAGGAGGGCCAAGATGGCGGCTCCCTCCAGTGGCCAATCTAGACCATCATTGATTAGTATGTTTGAAAAGACATATCTAAGCATTTATATAGACAGACACCTTTGAATCAGTAATATGGGACTGGCATCTGAAGACTTGGTGGCTTTAATCAAAGTGTTTGCTCAACTTTCTTCAATACTTCAATACTTGATCCACAAACTTATTTCAAGATTAGAATGCCAAGGTGAAGATTAACACCTCTCGTACAGTGGGGCTAATGAGGCACGACTTATTAATCCTCCAAGAAAATCTTAATTAGACATTGGAGCACCGCTTATTTCATTGTTAAATACTACCCAATCCCTGAAGAACTGGAAAACAAATAAGGACGAAAATAGAAAGTGCTGTTATAATTAGGCCCCCTGAAATGCAAGCAATGCTTATTTTCTTCCACATAGAAAGTATTCTTGACGTTTTTCCCCTAAATAACTCAGTATTAGCATTTGTAACAAAAATTTGACACATTCTTGAAATCGCTAGGCATGTGGACATTAGAGAAATAGCAGATTATGACTCAACAAACTCCGGTTTTATTGCTGATTTTCAGCTGCAAGCAATATTTATCATGTCCGGGTTAATTAGCAAAATGACTCATTATTTACTTCTTGTTCATTTAGTAGTTTCTTCCTAGTAAGAGACATTAGGGTTTCATAGTGCAAGTCCATGTCTTTTCAAACTGCTTCTTTTTATTTCATTCTCACTTTTTTCAGTCTGTCCATCATACCCAAAAGGGAAGTGGGGGGATGGGAGGAGCAGGGCTTCAACATAAGGCGATAGCAGACATTTACTCCCGCTTCCCAAACAAAATGGTGGAACATAGCATACCCATGGTAATATGCCTGAGTACCAAGTTTTCATGAGTAAGCTCATGATGAGAATAGAAAGCAAGAAAAGAGAAGAGAGAAGGAGAGCAGAAGGGAGGGAGAAGTCTTGGGACATTCATTTACCACTTTAGAATTAGTCTTCTTGCTGAGATCTAGGCGGGGAAAATGTTGGCATTTTACATACAATTACTTACAAAATAGTCTAATAAACCAGATTGTCAGATTGTGTCAATCACATCTAATCCACAACAAGCGAATAGTCTTACACAGATGGAAAATGCGTAAGATGCGCAGATCTCCTGTGTAAACAACCTCAGCTAAGATCTATTGATTAATTTTGTCTTACTTATCATTTTGTTTAAAAGCAGAGCCTACATTCTTTTCACCTTCTTTTTTGAAAGAGAAAAATCATTAATGTCTAAGCCTCACATTTCAAAAGCTTCAAGCTTTCACAGGTCTCCTAATCTTTAGCAGAAGGAGAATTGTACAAGTACAGGGTTCCCAAAAAATGTCAATAAATCTCTCCCCATTACTGGAGCTTCAGAAATATAGCAAGTGGACCCTCAGTATAAAGTTTTGGGGAGTCGATTTAGCAGTTATTCTGGTTATTGTTATATTAGATAAAATTATTGAGAGATTATTTTCTCTCCACTCATACTAAACCCTAAAAGTTGTTTCTCCTTGTTTTGAAGAGAATATTCTGGGAGCACCTGGGTGGCTCAGTTGCTTAATTCCTGTTTTTGGCTCAAGTCATGAATCTAAGAGTCATGAGATCCAGCCCCAAGTCAGGTTTTGTGCTGGGTGGGAAACTTGTTCAAGATTCTCTCCCTCCTCCAATAAAAAAAAGTGAATGGAATGGAAGGGAAGGGAAGGGAAGGGAAGGGAATAGAATAGAAGAGAATATTCTGAAGAATAAGAAATTAACTGGTAAGGATAAGGTCATAAGGTTGACCAATTGCTTCTTTCCACTCATGCCTCAAATAATACCTCTTGCCTTAACTATAATGAACAGGTGTTGTAATTCATAAGTGTCTTATACTAGTCATAAGAGTATCATAGGGGAAGCAATCAGAATATTTAGAAACAATGTAGGAGGCACATAGAGCCTCATCACTTCTTAGCTGTATGATGTTTGATTAGGTTAAGTTAACTTCTCTTACCAATCAACAAATAAATGCACAAAAGGGACCAGGACAAGAAAGAACAAAGGAAATCCATGAAAATCCATCACTGCTATTTTCCAACTATCCGAAGTCTCATATGCTCTTCTGCACAGATCAGGAGCAGCAAGATAAGCACTACCACCTTGGAAGGGTCATCTGAACAGGAAAGCAAGTTGTCATTTACTCTTGTAAATCCACATATGCTTAGATGCTACTGTCAGAAAAAAAAAATTAAAAAATTAATTTAATGCTTGACTAAGAAGAATGTTTTTTTTTTCGTTTCTTTTTTTTTCCATTTTATTTATTTTTTCAGCGTAACAGTATTCATTCTTTTTGCACAACACCCAGTGCTCCATGCAAAACGTGCCCTCCCCATTACCCACCACCTGTTCCCCCAACCTCCCACCCCTGACCCTTCAAAACCCTCAGGTTGTTTTTCAGAGTCCATAGTCTCTTATGGTTCGCCTCCCCTCCCCAATGTCCATAGCCCGCTCCCCCTCTCCCAATCCCACCTCCCCCCAGCAACCCCCAAAACATACTTCCCTATTGCTTCCCAACTTGCCTCCCCTTTCTGTGTGGTAAAGTCGAAATCTCGCTACTCTGAATCAGATGTATAGTCTAGTTTCAGATCATTAGATGTGCTTACCTTGTATTATTCATTCATTCACTGGACCAGTGTTCATCGACTCCTATGTGTCACAGGTCCTGCATGAAGCAGGCACAGTCTGCCTCGCACATGGCTTACATCTAGCAGGATCACTCACTTTCTCCTGCTGGAGCTCCTTCATCTGTGAGACGAGGGAAGTGGACATAATTCTCGCCACAGTCTCTTCCAGTTCTGATATTCTGAGTCTTTTTTCTCTCTATGGATTTTCTCCTTTTTTTAAAAGATCTTATTTATTTATTTGAGAGTGAGAGGAGAGTGCAAGAGAAAGAGCATGAGCAGGGGAGAGGGGCAGAGGGAGAGGGCCCTGCTGAGCAGAGAGCCCAGTACAGGGCTTGATCCCAGGACACCAGGATCACAACCTGAGCCAAAGGCAGCTGTCTAACTGACTGAGCCACCCGGCACCCTTCTCTCTATGGATTTTCATTCTTTATTCTTCTCCAAAGACTCAGAGTCTTCATGGTGATCTTTCCCTCTTCATTAAATTATAAAATATTTATGTGTGTATATATGTGTGTGTATACACATAAAGATGTCAGTACATATATACACATATATATATAGAATGTAATCTGTTTCCTAAATAGAATTCCTCCATTCCCTTCATGCATCACACATTTTTTGAGATTCACTGAGAAAAGACACTGTGCTGTTATTTGTGGAGGTATATATACACAGATAGACATGTTGAGCTGTCCCTGTCCTTATTTTGCAAAGAAGAGACAAATATATTCACAAATAATAAAATATCAGGA
Organism: Meles meles; assembly: GCF_922984935.1. Taxonomy (NCBI): domain Eukaryota; kingdom Metazoa; phylum Chordata; class Mammalia; order Carnivora; family Mustelidae; genus Meles; species Meles meles. The sequence goes on from NC_060070.1 coordinate 19,245,959, forward strand.
TCCTCCCTTAGAAGAAAAAAATTATTTTGGTGGATAGGACCAGAGAAGGTTCTTAGAGACAATGGAGCTAGCTAACTAGAGCTTGTAAGAAGGTTAAGCAAAATGAAAGCTAAGAAGAAAATAGTCTGAGCAGAGGAAGAGAGAAAGGACAGAGTTTCTGAAAAAATTACTGGCCATGATGGACATTTCATGTGCAAAACATGAGAGATGAGATTCTTAGAAGACATTGAGGCCACTTGTGACTCACAATGCCAAGTTCAGGCGCTGGAACTGTATGGCCTTGGCTAGCACTGCCTAATGCAAGCCATAGATACATTTTTTAAAATTTAATTTTTCTTCAGTGTTCCAAGATTTATTGTTGATGCACCACACCCAGTATTCCATGCAATACATGCCCTCCTTAATACCTATCACCAGGCTCACCTAACCCCCCACCACTCTCCTCCCCTCCAAAACCCTCAGTTTGTTTCTCAGAGTCCACAGTCTCTCATAGTTCGTCTCCCCCTCTAATTTCCCCCAACTCACTTCTCTCCGTCTCCCAATGTCATCCATGTTATTCCTTACGCTCCACAAGTAAGTGAAACCATATGATACTTGACTCTCTCTGCTTGACTTACTTCACTCAGCATAATCTCCTCCAATCCCGCCCATGTTGATGCAGAAGTTGGGTATTCATCCTTTCTGATAGAGGCATAATACTCCGTAGTATATATGGACCACATCTTCCTTATCCATTCGTCCGTTGAAGGGCATTTTGGCTCCTCCCACAGTTTGGTGACTGTGGCCATTGCTGCTATGAACATTGGGGTACAGATGGCCCTTCTTTTCACTACATCTGTATCTTTGGGGTAAATACCCAGTAGTGCAATTGCAGGGTCATAGGGAAGCTCTGTTTTTAATTTCTTGAGGAATCTCCACACTGTTCTCCAAAGTGGCTGCACCAACTTGCATTCCCACCAGCAGTGCAAAAGATTCCCTTCCTCCACATCCTCTCCAACACTTGTTGTTTACTGTCCTGTTAATTTTGGCCATTCTAACTGGTGTAAGGTGGTATTTCAATGTGGTTTAGATTTGAATCTCATATATATAATTTTTAAACTTTAGTGGTCCCATTAAAAAAGAAAAAATGAACAGGAACAGGTAAAATTAATTTTAGTGACACATTTCCTTTTACCCAACACAAGCGAAATATCTTCTTTTTTTAAAAGATTTTATTTATTTATTCATGAGAGACAGAGACAGAGGCAGAGGCATAGGGAGAAGCAGGCTCCCATGGATTAGGGAGCCAGATGTGGGACTAGATCCCAGGACCCTAGGATCATGACCTGAGCCAAAGGCAGACACTTAACCCACTGAGCCATCTAGGTGCCCAAGGAAAATATCTTCTTAACACATAAACAAGAGAAAACATTATTAATGAGATATTTCATATTCTTTCTATACTATGCCTTTGAAACCCCTGGGTATTTAACATTTTCATCGCATCTCATGTTGTCTTTATGTCTCTTGACTGGTGACTATCATTCTGTGCAGTGTAGTTGCAGGCTTCTGGGAGGCACTGCTAGGTTTTGAGGTGGACAGTGGCTCAGTTAAAGCAATTTCTCAGTAGCTGAATAAAGTTTTAGTATGTAGAGTGGATACAAGATGGGGAGATGACCCTGTTGAAATTATCTAGGTTTGAAGTGATCAGGGAGGGACTATGGTGGTCCACTCGCAGATTACATAAGCTGAGAGAAAGGTAAAGTCTATGCAATCCAGTTGAAGGACACAGTAGTGATCAATGAGCTCATTCATACATTTAGAGAAAAAGCAGACATATTCGTCATCATCACCTGATTATCTTGCTTATCTAACTAGACCCAAGCTTCTGTTTTACAGATGTGGATCATACTTCTATTATTAATGAACTATGCCATCTTTGGGGGTATATATATAGAGAAAGATAGTTGTTTTTAAAGACAGTAACTTAGCAATAACATAGGGAAAGTGAACATTTATTTACGCAACAAAGAGCAAAAGCTTTGGGAACACGAGAGGGATATACAGTTCTGCCTGGAAGAATCCAGAAAAGATTCATGGGGAAGCAACATCTGAGCTGAATATTGAAAGATAAGTACAATTTCTGCAAGTGGAAATGGAGGAGTGGAAAGAAGAGCATAAGGAAAATTAGGAAGGTATCTGGCATGTCTTGGAAACAATAACTATTTGCCTAAGTTACGCTGCATGTCATAAGAAATGAAGCAGGAAAGGTGAAAGAGAAATCGGGTGTGGGGGAGGTCAACGTCTAGGTCAATGCACAGTGTTCCACTGTGCTGCACAGACCTGGAGCATCACCTGGGAGAGAAGCCACTTTAGACCCACAGATGTGTTGGGGAACATGGATTTAGCTTGAAAAAAAGACACAGGCGTCAGTTTTTAAGGGAGAAATATGAAGACAGTCGTTTGCACATTATAACTCAGAGTACTGACTTGGTGTCAGATGTAATGATCTGCCTTTTCACTGAAAGGTATTCGACATTTCACTAAATTGACCTTTTCTTGCCAATAGCAAACATAATTGCATTATAGTCTCTCTTCAAAGTTTGAGAGTAAGAGCTAGCCTTGTAAGGGGTACAGTGTATCTCTTAGCTTCTGCTGTTTGGCACTCAGTACTCCCTGCGAAGAAAGCTTCAGGGGAACATCACCACTGCTTTTTTTTTTTTTTTAAGCTACAGATGATGGAGAGATAGGCCTGTATTAGTTTTTCAGTGCTGTGTAACAAATGACTACACACAGTGACATAGAACAGCACCCATTTATAAGCTCACAGTTCCATAGATCAGGAGGGCAGGTGTAGGAGCGCCTGTGTGGCTCCATTGGCTGGGCATCCAACTTTTGATATCCGCTTTGGTCATCATCTCAGCATGGTGGCATCAAGCCCCATGTCAGGCTCTACTCTCAGTGTGATGTCTGCTTGGGATTCTTTCTCTCCTTCTCCCTCTCCCTCTCTCTCTGCCCCTACGCTCCACACTCAAGCACTCTCTCTCTCTCTCTCTCAAATAGAAATAAATAAATCCTTAAAGAAAATAAAGTTGCAGGTGGGTTCAACCGAAGTTTCTGTGGAAAGTCTCATAGGCTGGTATCACTCACTGATACCAGTTCATTGTGGTGGGCTGAATCTAGATCCTTGTGGTTGAAGGAGTGAGGTCACTTGCTCTTTCGGGTTGCTGGTCAGAAGTTGCTCTCAGTTCGGAGAGGCTGCTCTCCAAGTCCTTGCACCTTCCAGCTCCTAGCAGCATGTTGAACACTAAGCTACCAGCTAAAGAGAACTTCCTGCTTTCCAAGAGTTCCTCTGATTAGATTAGGCCCACCTAGATGATTTCCTTTTCTTAAGGTCAACTGATTAGCAACCTTAATTACAATCCACAAAATCTTTTTGCTCTGTATGATATGATCACAGAAATAACATCAGGAGCAGAGGTCAGGGGGGACATGAGAAATCCTTCCCTGCCTATAATGCCCTTTGCCATCTGTCAGAGCACATCCACATGAATCCATTTCCTTTTCTTTTTAAGTTGAAAGAAATTTTTGGCCACTTCACAAGATGAAACAAAGAGATAACACTTCTTTGAATGTCTATGAAGGGAGAGACTTTTCTGCTGGCTGAGTGATTAAGGAGGTGAGCAAGATACTTGTGTGAGTGTAAGGGGAAAGGGATAAAATAAAAGACACTTTCATTTCTGGCAGTATGGTCAAGTAGATGGTCTGTGTCACACTTGCTACTAAATAACTAAAGTCTATGGTGAAATAACTAAACTATATGTCCATCTCTATAAAACTAGAACTATATTTTTAAGGCTGCTTGAAAGTAAGGAATCAATAGAGTCCCAAAATGAGATAAAAATCAGGAAACATAATTGGCAAGTAAGTTCCAAAATGAGGATTACTCTGAGAATTTCTGCCAAACTGTAGGATCCTTAAGCATCCACTTTGATGGTTTTATGGGCTCAGCTGTGAGAAAAAAAGCAAAGGGCCTGGTCAGTGCAAGGAATCTAAACTGAAAACTCATAAAAATAGTATTCTAGAGGATTATACTGTCATTGAAAGAAAGAATTAAAAATAAAACCTAATTCCATAAGGAAATCAATTTGGACCCAGGATAAAAGGACAAAATTCCCTGGAGAGTCATAATCACAAATTTGTTCTCTCTTGAGTATGGGGTTCTCAATTCATCCTACATGTATGGTCCAAAAAACCTCTCAGAGGACCATGCCCTCGGGCAGCTGGCAGAAAGAAGAAAATTTGTAACTCCTTTGGAAAATTCAATCTCAACCCGGGCCTCAAAGAATACCAAAAAATAAACCTCCTTGGAAAACGAACAACCCAGAGTAAGAATCAGAACAAACAAAGAAATAAGATATTATGAGTAAAACAACCAACCCAAAGGTCTCAGATAATGAGATTTTTGACATTGAGTTTAAAATAGCTATGTTTAATGAAATTTACCAAAAGCTTGGAAATATGAGCAGGGAACAGGAAACCATAAAAAAATGACCAACCATCTTTCAACAATATTAGATTCTAGGAGTAATATATAATCATTGAAATTTAAAATGCAATTAATATACTATCCAAAGGATTAGATATAGTGAAGATAGTGGACTGGAAGAAAAAACAATGAGTACTGTTATGCTGAAAATAAATAAATAAATTTAAATAAATTTAAAAAAAAAGAAATAAACTAGAGGGACACTTGGATGGCTAAGTCAGTTATGCGTCTGACTCTTGATTTCGGCTCAGGTCATGATCCTCAGGGTCGTGAGATGGAGGCCTGCATCAGGCTCTGCACTCAATAGGGAGTCTACTTGAGATTCTCTCTCTCTCTCTAAATTAATAAATAAAAATCTTGAAAAAAAAAAAAGAAATGAACTAAAATTCTGTCCAAACAGGTAGAAAATTTAAGCAAAGGTCAAGGGTTATAGAGAGTAGAATGAGATGGTTTGACATAAATTGCATCAGCTTCAGAAGGCAGTAGAAATAACAGAAAAAAGGAATACTCAGTGAGATGATAATTCCTATTGTTTCCAAATTTATTGAAACATACAAATCCCAAGAACCAGGAAACCTAGTAAATCCCAAATCAGATAAATGAAAGTTTTCTTCTACACCAGGACCAACAGTAAAGCTACAGATCTCCAAAGTGAAAGAGAAGATCTTAAAAGCAGAGTGAAAAGAGACATTGCTTTGAAAGAACTGACAGCCTGATTGTCAACTTTGAATCAGCACCAAAAGAAACTGGAACACAGTGGTATAATACATTTACTAGAACGTGCTTCAAGAAAATAGCTACTTCCCTTGAATTCTATACCCAGACTTCCTTACAAAAATGAGCATGAATGATATGTAGAATTTAAGAAAGAAGGCAGAGGATCATAGGGGAAGAGAGGAAAAAAATGAAACAAGATGAAACCAGAGAGGGAGACAAAACATAAGAAACTTTTTTTTTTTATTTTTTACTTATTTATTTGAGACAGAGAGAGAGCATGAGACGGGGGAGGTTCAGAGAAAGAAGCAGACTCCCCACTGAGCAGGGAGCCCAATGCAGGACTCGATCCTGGGACCCCAAGATCATGACCTAAGCCGAAGGCTGTTGCTTAACCAACTGAGCCACCCAGGCGTCCCAAGAAACTTTTTTTTTTAATATTTTATTCATTTAGTTGACAGACAGAGATCACAAGTAGGCATAGAGGCAGGCAGTAAGAGAGAGGAGGAAGCAGGCTCCCCACTGAGCAAAGAGCCCAATGTGGGGCTCGATCTCAGGACCCTGGGATCATGACCTGAGCCAAAGGCAGAGGCTTTAACCCACTGAGCCACCCAGGCGCCTCCTAAGAAACTCTTAATCATAGGAAACAAACTGAAGGTTGCTGGAGAGGAGGGCGGTGGTATAACTGGGTGATGGATCTTGGGGAAAGTATGTTATAATGAGCACTGGTTATTACATAAGACTGATGAATCACAGACCTGTACCCCTGAAACAAATCATACATTATATGTTAATGAATTGAATTTAAATTTAAAAAATAAAATTGAAAATAAATCATTTTTAAATGAGCATGAAAAAAAGACATTCATAATCAAATGCAAAGCCAGTGAATGTTCACCTAAAGACTTTTCCTAAAAGCAATTCTGTTTCAAATAAAAGGCAATGATCCAACTGTTTACTGTATTAAACAGTAACAAAGGTAAAAGTGTCCAGTTGGTAGAAGGAAAATTCAGGCTAAGATGATAATCAGGCTAAAACTGAAATAAAATCACTGTTAAGAGCCCAGGCTTAGAAATAATAGGGTTCTTGACTCTGCCACTCGGGCAAGTTTCTTTAAATGGTTATGACAGTAACCAACTTCACAAAGCCATTGAAAGGAATCATATATGTTAAGTACTTAATACTTAACATACTAACTTAGTGTAACTGGCTACACTAAGTGCCCCATAAGTAATATCCACCACTATTACTCTTAATGATTATCCAAGAAAATTTTGGAACCTCTGGTTTGATTTACTAGTCCAAAAACAAACAGGATTCACCCACATGCTCGTGCAGACCCGTGACCTACCACATGGTGGGTGCTGACAGAGACTCTCTCCTTGACCAAACTCCAGTCAGGTTCCTTTGGGCCCTCTTCTCAGTGAGGCCTCAACCTTACTCTATAAGAACTGCAGACACAGCACAAGCAATTTCATCCACCCTCCCCACTACCATCACAGCACACCACACACACACACACACACACACACACACACACACGCACGCATGCATGCACAGAGTCTTGCACAAACTCTAGGCTGGCTTCAGACATCCTCAGGACCTGTCCCTAGGATAACCCCAGCCCTCCTTAACATGTCTGCCGACAACAGCTCACCACTGTTGAAGGAATTTACTGTTTATTCCAGCCAAAACCTGACGTAGGCCCATGAACTCCCTCTTAAAGCAGTGACTAGACAACTTATAATTATAAATTCTTTCTGTTGAACCTTTGAGATATAAATCCACCACCCAGAACTGTCTCCTTAAGGATCTGGAAAGGAACCTCCAGAGAGGCGGCTCTCGCTCTCTTGCCTCCCAAACCATGGGGGAGAGTAAGAGCCTAAATTGTTGGGCGCCTTGCTCCAGTTTGCAAAACTACTTCCTGTCCTGAAGATATAAGGAGTTTGTTCTTCCTCCAGATAAGCACCAGTTAACAAACCCGATGGCTTAATCACAATGACCCACCCCTTCCCGCTCAGTAATTGTTCACTTTCCCGACTCTACTGGAGGCCCCCTCCCTTCCCTGCCCGCTCCCTCATTCTCCCTTTTATTTGAAGCTCCCAGTCACCTCTCCCCCTCAGAGGTAAGTTCAGTTCTGTACTGAAGTCTCTCTCCTGCTGCAGTAGTAGTACTGAAAAAAATCTGTCTTGACCACTTTTAGCTAGTGTCCAGTTTTGTTTTTCTTTAAACCACTCAGTGACATCTCAGCACATTCCCCTAATCCCAGGGAAGTTGCTTGCCTCTTGGTGCTGACTGCTTCCCCAGCTATTTTCTTTATGTTCTGCAGTTGATTACTAGCCTAAGAGCCCCTTACTGAACACTAACCATCTTAAAACCCACTTAAAAAAAAAAAAAAAAAAGACTAATTTTGGATTAGAGAACATTTTAATAATTTGTTATTTTAAACTAAGTTTCAGTTCACTACTAATTCAACAGCTAACAAATCCTTCAGGAATTAGATCACCCTAAAGGAGTAAATATATAAAAGAAAGAAGTACTTTCTGTTTTTCCCTTTGGGAAGGAAAAATGGAGGAAGATATTTCTGCAATGAATATGAAATGTCACAATGTTTGTTTGCTTAATGGGAGGAACTTGTACTTCTGGCAAAAAGAAAATGAGATGCAAGAAGGCAGACTAAGGCAAAAAGTGGTTGAGTGGTTGCCTAGGGCTAGGGGGAGAGATGGGGAAGGGGGCTACTCAAGGGCAGTGTTTCTTTTCGGGGTGGGGAAAATATTGTAAAATTGCTTGTGGTGTGGTTGCACAAGTCTGAATATACTAAAATCCATTGTATTTATACTTTTAAATGGGTGGATTGCATGGTATGTGAATTATATCTCAATAAATTTGATAATAATTAAAAAGAATAGTGTCTGAAGATAAAAGAAATGTAGATAAATCTAAACAAACAATAATTGTGCAAAACAGTAATAGTGAAAATATTGTGCCATTTATAAGGGGTTGAGGAATCAGGCTAGAATGAAAATCCTGACCAAAAATACTAATTGGGAGAAGGTGATTGGACTTAGTGTTCTAAATTCACAATTGACATAATGATTATTATCCTCAGGAATTAGCGGGTTTATTTCCTCTTTTTCTATTCTTGATGAGTCTGCTATAATCTTTCTCCTACTGGGATATTTTTCTGAGAGGAATTGATGATCCAACCAGACAGACACAGGAAGGATATTAACACTTGTTCATCACAAACCACCTTATGTCTCTTTCCTTTTATCCCAGTCGTATTCTTTAACAAAAATTACTTTAGCACTCTTTCAAAACCTGTAACATCCAGTGATTAGATTTGCACTAGTGAGTGAACATCAGGTCTTGATACTAAAATTAATGCCACATCTTCATAAAAAGAGGATGAATTTTCCCAGCACAAATACTGAAGTTCAATGCAGCTGTATTTTATTTTGAACTCTGCCAGTCATTAGCTGGATGGACATGGGTACCATACCTGAACCAGGCATTGGCTTTCTCATCTATAGAATGGAGAATAAAGTAGGTATTGTCCCTCATGTCTTTGTTGTAAAAATCCAATAAAATAATGTTTAAACTATAACTTTAAAATCTGTAAAATGCCACACAAATGGATAGTAGTATTATGGATTGCACTTTTATGATGATTCAGTGGAGAATAGGAACTCTTTCTGTAAAGGTTTCAGAAGTTGTTCCCATTCAAATTTCTCTAAATTTTACATTAAACATGTTGAATTTTCTGAGTCTAACTTGGTAACTTAAACGTGTACATTCATATTTATGTATAATCAGTCTACTAATGGTTTAATTCTTCACTTAAAAGGTTTAATATTAAATCAGCACCATTTTCATATGGCAGTGTTACAGAGATTAAAAGAGGAAGAAGTCACTGCAGAGAAGAGATAATGAGAACGCCAATCAAATAAAAAATTTATGATACATTATATGTTAATAAAAAATTTTAAAAATTAATGATAAAAATACCACCATACTTCTAATTTATTGATGGCTTTAAAAGACATCATTTCTGGGGCACTTGGGTGGCCCAGTGGCTTAAGCTTCTGCCTTCAGCTCAGGTCATGATCTCAGGGTCCTGGGATCGAGCCCCGCATCAGGCTCTCTGCTCAGGAGAGATAAATAAAATAAAATAAAATAAAATCTTAAATAAATAAATGAAATCTTTTTCAAAAAGACATCATTTATTTGATCCTCACCAAAAACAAAACATTTATGAGAATGGAAATAAGATTTGAAAACTAACCTTCTGTCTGGTAGTGACTATTACATTTGATTTTCCTGGGCGGAAAGGCGGGGAGGTGATAAGTAGAACTAATATTACTATAAAACTGACCTTAGCTATGAAAAGCAGAGGGAAGAGCTTATCCAGTGAACTTCACCTTTTTAACAGAATGAGCCTAAATTACTGGAATGAGCTGCTTGGACCATGCTATATTAACTTAAATACCGGTATACTTGTTACCTCTCCAACTCACACTTCTCTGTATAAACACTAGATTAGAGAAGGAAAGATTCTACTTCTAAACTCACCAGCAGGACAATTTACTAAATTCCAACAACTATTTAATGAACCAGAAAGAAACTTTCAGGGGAAAACACTCTTCTTCCATAAACATTAGTTACATATAGCAATGAGATACTGAGATTAAGAGTAATCGGGATTCTATGCCAAAATACAATTCAGTTCCATCTCTTTCCTTAAGACATTATTCCACTAAATGAGACCCCTGAACAGAAGCAGAATTAACTGGCTCCTTTTAAGTTTGATCATTACAAATGCAAAATGAGTATCTTCCTTGCAGACAGAGAGCCAGAGGACTACTCAAGCTAACACAATAATGGTAGCTGCGTGTGATAAATTATGTATGCATGATATCAAAAGCTGAATGGAGGGAAGAAATGGAGAACCCATTTGAAAATCTGGAATTTGCTCAAAGCTGCTCCTGCAGTATTTCCCGGGAGGATAAGCACCAAACGCAGTGCAGTAATAAACTCCGCCGTTCTGTATAATTTATCAACTTTTTTCCTTTTCATTTCTAACATTGACCCTTCATGGTTAACTGACGAAACAAAGAGCTGAATAGCTTCCTCAGTCATTTGATAGAGCAATTATGAGCATCTTGACTGATACATTTTCTGCTTAATCTGCTAACAAATGGTGTCCATTTTCCTCTTAATCTACACCCTATCTCCACATTCGACTTGACACACGCAGAACACCGCTTCCATGCCCTTGTTCTTGTGACTCTTCATTTGTTTCTTTCTCATTACAGCTCTCTTATGTGATCATTATAATAGAAGAAAAGCGAATTCTTTATGACAATTTTCCTCAGCTGCCCTTGGCTAATTTTTTTCAAAATGTGATTCCTATGGGTTCTCTGACAGCTGGGCAAATTGAAAGCTAATCAGTAGAATCTTTCCTAAGTGTCCGTATCTTTTCAAAGAAATTTCGTGTCTTAGAATGAGAGGATTGTTTTTCACAAGAATAGGCAGTCTGATGTGCTGTAGCCATCTTGAAAGGGGTCAAGCTGTTTAAAACTAGGGAATAATAAGAAAAATTGAGATTTACCTCGGCACTAATTTCCCTCCCACTGCAATTGTTTTTATTTCCTTACCCATTAATCTGTCATTATAAGAATTCTCATCTAGCTAGTGCTCATTTGGTGGCATCCCTTAGAATAAGAGAACTTTAGACCCAGAAGGGATTGCTGACCTCATCATTTCAAAGCCCTTTCCTTCTTGGGTGAAAAAAACAAGATATGGGAGGTTAAAAGGTTGGCCAACAGTCACATAGCAGGTGCATAACTTAGTTTGAACTCCCTAGGTTGTTTTTGTTTGTTTGGTTGGTTTTTGTTTTTTGGGGTTTTTTTGTCTTGAAGGGAGGAGGGGATGGGGAGATAGTTTTCTGCCCATGAGAGGAGCAGGTGCCTATAGTCCTTAAGTCTCTCTTTTCCCATCTGTATGTTAGCGATGATGATATTGCCCTTTTCATCTCACAGGATTTACCCCCCGTACTGTTGTGTGTGCAAGTGTGTGTGTGTGTGTGAGAGAGAGAGAGAGAGAGAGAGAACATCATCCTTGTATGGCACTTGCCCCATTGTGGATGTTTTACTTAGGACTGTAAAGCTTTGTGTGTCCTGAAGGCAGACGCCATTTTCAGTATTGGGGACCCAGCAAAGATATGGGCCTCAGGGAAGGTCACAGACCTTAAAGAAGTAAAGGGAAGTGGAATTCCCAGCTGTGTAAGATGACCTAAAGATTGGTGTTCTTAGGTGATGGGGTTAAGGCAATGTCTGCCCCCTGAAGCCAAGCATCTGGAAAAAGAAGGAGGTGCCCCTGCAACGAGTTATGTCAACACACAAGTAATCTATTCTTTGAAGGCTGGCAGATCGGGCTGCAGCACTGTATAACTGTGTACATGATCTGTACAGCCCAGCGCAAAACGAAAATGTGGGGCCTCTTGTTCAGAAATTGAGGATCTCAGGACTGTGACCAGAGAGCATTGAAAGAAGCATGGGATCCTTCTGAGTACAGAGCCCCATACAGACGCACAAGTCACATACCCATGATGCTAGTGCTGTTTGGTCACAAGGACTGAATTTGGCCAAGTCTGGTCTAACTATGCTCAGTGAAGTCTTCACTCAGCAAAGGGTTTTGAGAAAAGGAGTCCTGTTAAAGGAAGAATAGTACCTTTTAGAGAGTGGTTTGCCCGTAGCAACTTGGATAGGAGGCAGGAACATTCCATTGGTAAAGTGGGTCTTAGGGCAAAGGGAGGAGTCCCTGAGGTCCAGCGGACCCTGTGCTCATGGGAACTTTCCTTCACTGCCATTTAAGAGGATCTGGGCTCTTGTTTAAGGGAAGATGCAGTTTCCTTGCACTTTCATCAAGAATTGGCCCTGACTACTAGAGGACCACAACAGGCATGGTCTGTGTGTCTCTTGTTCTCTATATTATTCCTGGTGTCTGCAGTGCCTGACACATGGTAGGTGCTCAGTAAACATTGTTGTTGACTAGTGACGTACGTGGTTATCTTAGTGTCAGAATTTAGTGGAGCCCTTCTGGCCTTAAAAGGAAGATCTGAGAGTCAAAGGAAAGAAGTATCTCTGATAATAAAAAGAGGAGAGGGGTTTTGTTTTGTTTTGTTTTGTTTTGTTTTGTTTTGTTTTGAAGATTATATTTATTTATTTGACAGAGAGAGACAGTGAGAGAGGGAACACAAGCAAGGGGAGCAGGAGAGGGAGAAGCAGGCTTCCCACCAAGCAGGGAGCCCGAAGTGGGGCTCGATCCCAGGACCCTGGGATCATGACCTGAGCCAAAGGCAGACGCTGAATGACTGAGCCACCCAGGTGCCCCGAGGAGAGTTTTGAAGCATGTTAATAATACTGCAATTTAAGAAAATGGTAGCCTGCCAAGCCTGGACAGCTTTTGGTATAATCTTGCATACAAACCAAATATAGATTATTTTATAGATTTGTTCAATATTTTTAAGATTTTTAAGACCTTCTGCTGTACTGTTCTTTCGTTATCAATGTTGCTATAAATAATAGCACTGTATTCTTTTTTAAGTTCTGTTTTTTAGCGAACACAGGCTGTGGCAGAAGCAGGGAGAAACTGGGAGGAGGCACTGAAAGCTGAGGAGAAAGACCTAGAAAAGTGAAAACAGAAAGGAGCCTCAGAAACGAAAATGGACCCCTACAGAGCGGCAGGAATATGAGGAAGCTAACAGAGAAGGGGAATGTGAGAGGGAGGCCCCCTCTCTTTCCCTGATTGCATCTGGTCCCACACTGCCCATGCAGCGGGCACTCAGGAAAGACCTGATTAATGACTGTGCTCAGGAAAATGAATGGAGTACGATCAGTGGTGTGCCGGTAAATACTTAACAGCCAGCTCTTGGGGAAGGGGAAGATTTCTAGTAATGGTCAGTTTCAGTTGTATAACTCCTTTCTCCCTCCATGTCCAGTGTTGAGCTACCAACATGAATTCACTGAATGTGAAATTAGGAAGAGATGCACAGTAGTATCTTCACTGTACAGATACAGTGGACTTAATCTCAAAGCATAGATAAGAGTAAAATGTAGTATGATAATTGGGAAATAATGGGGTTTTAAATATTTATTGCCTTTGTTTTAATTTATTTAGTAATGAATTCCTATAATGTAACTCTAAATCATGGCATTAACAACTGACTTGCCAAGTAAAAACCAGCCCCAGCACTCCAATGGATGGGCCATCCCTGGATGCTACTGATGTTATATAGAAAGAGATTTTCCAGTTCTTTTTTCTTTAAAGAAACTGAGAAAAGTAAAATATGAGACAGGATAAGAAAAGAAATATAAGTTATTTTCTGTGCTAAAGGTTGTAGATGGAGGCGTTGGGGGTTGTGTGGAGCTGCGGTGGAAAGAAGCATGGAGTCTTTCAAAACCAGGCAGGTGATAAGGACACATTAAAGTGTATTAAACTTGGGGCGCCTGGTGGCTCAGTGGGTTAAAGCCTCTGCCTTCGGCTCAGGTCATGATCTCAGGGTCCTGGATCGAGCCCCGCATCACGCTCTCTGCTCAGCGGGAAGCATGCTTCTCCAACCCCCCCTCCTCTCTCTCTCTCTCTCCGCCCACTTGTGATCTCTGTCTGTCAAATAAATAAGTAATATTTTTTTAAGTGCATTAAGCCTGAGGGCAACATGATCAAATTTCTGTTTGGAAAAACCACTCTGGCATCAGGATGGAGAACAAACTGAGGCAGGAACAAAAGTAATGGTGGGGAGACCATTACTCCCGTTTAGGAGCCCGTAATACTCTAAGGAAAAGAGAACATGGTTTGAAGCAAGGCCATCACAGATGACAATGCAGAGAAGTGGGTCAATTCTAGTAGTATTTTGGAGGTAGAATTTTACTGGCTGATTGAATGTTAAGGGCCAGATGGGGCCAAGAAGGAACTCCAAGGTCTTCAGTTTGGGAAACCCAGTGGGCAGAGAGTGTGCCATTCACTGAGATAGAAAGGGGAAGAACTGAGAAAGGTAGGATGGTATGAGGTGATAACGAGAGGTCACCAACAGATTTGACCAAGATCTTATGGAGACCAGACATAAGAATCTGAATCAAGCAGCAGTAAAAAGCAATGTTATTTTGATAGTCTGCTCTAAAATTTATCAAAAGGAAAGTCAGTTCTTAAATCACAGAGAGGACAAGTGAGTCTCCCATGATCTGGTTGGTTTAATGGTATGGGGAGGAACCTCCATACCTTTTTCCACAGTGACTGCTTCAGGTTGCGTTCCCACCAGGAAAGCATGAAGGTTCCTTTTTCTTCACATCCTTGCCCACACTTCTTGTTTCTTGCGGTTTTGATTTTAGCCATTCTGACAAGTGTGAGATGATATTTCGTGGTCCTTTTGATTTGCATTTCCCTGATGATGAGTGATATTGAGCATCTTTTCATGTGTCTGTTGGCCATCTGGATGTCTTCTTTGGGAAAAATGTTCATGTATTCTTTGCACTTTTTAACTGGATTATTTGGGGGTTTTGGTGTTGACATGTATAAGTTCTTTATCTATATGGGATATTAACCCCTTATTGGATATATTATTTGCAAATATCTTCTCCCACAGTGGGAGAAGTTGGATTCTTGTTTCATTGATGGTTTCCCTCACTGTGTAAAATCTTCATGGAGGTTCCTCAAAAAATTAAAAATAGAAGTACTGTATGATCCAATAATTCCACTACAGGGTATTTACCCAAAAAAAAAAAATGAAAACACTAATTTAGAAAGATATATGCACTCCTAGTTTATTGCAACATTATTTACAATAGCTAAGATATGGAAGCAACCGCAAGGTCCATTGGTAGACCGATGAGTAAAGAGGAGGTGGTATATATACACACACACAGTGGAAAATCACTCAGCCACAAAACGAGTGAAATAGTGCCATTTGCAAGGATGTGGATGGAGCTAGAAAGTGTAACGCTAAGTGAGAAACATCAGTCAGAGAAAGACAAATACCATGTGATTTCACTCATACGTGGAATTTAAGAAACAAAAGAAACAAAGAGGCAACCAAAACATAGATTCTTAAACATACAGAATAAAGTTGTGGTTACCAGAGGAAAGGTGGGCAGTGGGGGGAAATGGATGAAAAAGGTGATTAAGATTACACTTATCGGGGCGCCTGGGTGGCTCAGTGGGTTAAAGCCGCTGCCTTCGGCTCAGGTCGTGATCCCAGTGTCCTGGGATGGAGCCCCGCATTGGGCTCTCTGCTCAGCAAGGAGTCTGCTTCCTCCTCTCTCTCTGCCTGCCTCTCTGCCTACTTGTAATCTCTCTCTGTCAAATAAATAAAAAATATTTTTAAAAAAAGATTACACTTATCATCATGAGCACTGAGAAAGGAACTGTTGAATCACTATATTGTACACCTGAAACAAATATAACACTGTATATTAACTATACTGGGAGTAACTATACAAACAAATATTCTAAAATAGAGAAATAATCAATCAGGGACATTGTATGTTACAAATGACCTCACTTCTCCATCAGTCCAAGAAAAAAAAAATCTGAAAAGTCTATAAAGGAATAAAAAAAAAAAAGTCGTAAGGAACAGAGCAACCAAAAACAATAGAAGAAGCCGAAGTAAAAGAAATGGTATGGTGAGTATGAAAACCACTTTGTAAGGTTTTAAAAACATCATTTTCCCATAGGAACAGCACCTTTCATTTTCATCTTCATTATCATCACTTCTGAATATTTTCCCTTCGTTTTTCCCTGTTCAAAATATCCAAAAATGTCCCTGTCGCCTGCCCCCCTGCCGTGGGAATTCTTTTCCTCTTTTACTTTCTCTCAACTCCCCATCTTCTACATCAAGGCTCGGTGGCAGGTAATCTGGGTGGCGTTAAGGGGTTTTGTCGGCTCTCATCAATCAGTAAACAAGTTACCAGCCACATGCCCTTGGGTAAATGACCTGCTCACCTCTCTGCTCTTTGGTGTCCATCAGAAAAAAATAAAACAGATCATACTAAATGGTCCCGTCGTGTACCATGAGATGATAAATGTGAAAAAAAAGTAACAGCATATTGCTCAGTAAGTGTAGTTCCTGTCCACTTCATAAGGCTCCTGCTACGTGAGCTAATACTCAACAGACAGTTGTGATTTCCTCGGAATAATTCTGCTACGGGAGTTCAGTCGTTTTTAATGAACTTCACTGCTATTGTTTCTGTTGCTGTTTTTACGGCTACCAGGGGCTTGTGGTAACCATGTCTACAAGCTTTTGAGCAGCACTTGAACATATCTTTATTATTATTATTTTTGAGTTCCCTTATTTCTTTGTTTCAGCTTGGGAATCATTTCTCTCTTTGCTTAGTGCTGCTTTTAAGAAACAGCCAGATGTCTGTGCAATGTGTCGTTTCTGGCCACGTACTCTGTTATTTAGATACTCTGCTTTGTTCAGCTAAGATACGGTGACTATTAAAGCTTTAGTAATCTAGGGAAACTGTAATTGTACTGTTCTTGGCACACCAGATGAAAAACACTGAGAGATGAAAAACTGGAGATGAAGGAGGGCTTAAATGTCGCTGTAGGTCTTTAACCTTTATTTGATTCACAAAAGGAAATAATAAACTTTTTAAAAACTTTAATTTTATATAAATTGCCTATTACCAGTATGCTTTCTGTGATGAAAGATTATTAAGATATCCATTAAAGCTGGCATAGCTAAAGGGGAGGAACTTGGGGGTTGGAAGAGCGGTTAACTTTCTCCCGTTTAGCACTATTTTGGGTAAACCTTGGATGGTGTGACTTCTATTTGGCTTGTATGCTCTGACCAAGACGAGCAACTCCCAGCTTTTCACACCCCACCCTGGCGGATGCCGAGGCACGTCATGATGGTCTGGGAAACCAACGAGGCATCTTGCATGTTGGATCAACCAAGCACCTTTGGTCTTCCCCGAGCAGGGTTTATTCAGGGGCTGCTAGGATACTGTCTCTTAGTATATAGTCTGAGACTGACTACAAAACAGAATGAGATTTCACTTCCTGTGCCCTAGAGACCCTTATTAGAAACTCTTGGCTTGGACTCTTCATTTCTGAAAAATTCCAAGTGATTTCTGCCTAGTGCAGTAAGTGTTGAGTTTTTGTCTTTGTTTTTGTAACTCTTTGCTTTGCCATGCTTTGCCATCTCGCTTTGAAGAGAGAATATAGTGTTAGGATTCTAATAGTTAACAGTAGCTTCCATTAAAAGTTCTTTATATTGGGGTGCCTGGGTGGCTCAGTGGGTTAAGCCTCTGCCTTCGGCTCAGGTCATGATCCCAGGGTCCTGGGATCGAGCCCCACATCAGGCTCTCTGCTCAGTGGGGAGCCTGCTTCCCCCTCTCTCTGCCTACTTGTGATCTCTGTCTATCAAATAAGTAAATAAATAAAATCTTTTAAAAAAAAAGTTCTTCATATTAAAAAAGGTTTCTATTTCTCACAATCTAATTATATTGTTAGTGGGAATGCATTTATTTTATTCTCTTCCTCTTGAAAATGCTCTGCAAGTACAAATATATCAGCCTCCTGGTGATATTTGTCATGCTTCCTTTTTGTAAAGTCCCCAAATATTCATGAAGTTCTATCCCACATTGTCTTACTTAAGGCTTATGTCATAATAATCCTGTGAGATAGACATTACTATCTTCATTGCACAGATGAGGATACCAAAATTTGGAGAGTTTCCATTATAAAACTAAACCAAGATGTTACTCTGGGTCTTTGACTCCCAATTCAGTGGTCTTTGCACCTCACCGCGGACGACTCGTTCGCATTAGCTGAAAACTGTCGTTCTCCTCAACATCCTCAGCTGACAAGAGGATGCTTTGGAGGGTGCCATGGGCGGGTCATAAGGAGAAGAGGGGATGTAAACAAATGTTTGGAGATACCCCGGCAAGCCTATTTAAGGCGTCCAACGGAAGCTAGACTCGCAGTAGCAGCTTACCCCACGGAGCAAATCCTCCACGGTGACAGCTGGACTTCCCATAATGGGAGGGTCTGTAGGTGGAGAATTGGTGCTTTTGACAGTGAAAGATCCTCCCGGGTGGCGGAAAAAATAGTGGAGTCATATTCAGTAAGATTTCATAATCTACTGTTTACCCAATGGCATGTGCATCGCGGTAGAAGGTTCGATAGCTTGTTGTGATATTCTTGTCAATCTTGGGCTCCTTCCCCCATAGCCTTATAGCCCCAGTCATCCCCCACCACATGCAAATGTCTCCCCAGTGTTATCTCTAAGCCCAGCGATCACTCTTCATTCCTGTAATTATCTACACAGTGAACCTGACCCACTCCCACCCACTCATGGACAGTATATTGGGATTTCCCCCCAAATTGCCCATCCACCAGGATCACCCTCTCCGGGAAGTTATTAACAGGATCTGGAAGTCTTGAAGGAGGAAATGGGGGGAAGCCATTCTGGGCCCATGGGGAAGCTGACGGAAGCACAGAGATCAGAGCAAAGAGGTGTGAGAAGTAGTAAAGCAGCTGACGGGAAGGCCACCGAGGCGGGTGTTTGGGAGTGACAAGAAGGAAGGAGGCTGACCATCCAAGGTGGGCCCTCAGAGGAAAGGGCCTGTGCTTTCAAGAAGAGATCGGACTTGATCCAGCAAATAACCAAAAAACAGATGAGGGACAGAACAACCTGTATGAGAGGAATAATCAGACTCTACCAGCCATGGGAAATGCACCAAGAGAACATCCCCAAATGTTAAGAAATGAGGGAGACATTAAGTTCCTCCCTAAGACAAGGCAAGAAGAAATTAAGGAGAAAGAGTTTGCTAAACTCCGGTGACTCAAGGGGAAAAAAAAAAAGACAGTAGAAGATGACTATGACTAAGGTTTGTGTGTCATTCACTCTACTGTAAAAAAAAAAAAAAAAAGCAAACCATGATGCAAGACTAAAGCAGACCCATCCGGTTGGACTCTCTGAAGGTGGTGGCAGATGTGCGTTTTCTGAAGTTTCTGCTCTACCACAGAGACCCCGGAGCCTATGCAGCAAAGCAGAGCGATTCCAGGCTCACCACCCAGTTAGCCTTCTGGTACTTCTTGAGCCAGCGAGCACGGCTAGCCCATTGCTGGGCAATGGAGGGCTCGCTGCGGCGGGGGCTGCCCGGACCCCCACCACAGGAATGCAGAGGCGGTCAGAGATGACCGCACTGGGCCATTAGCCTGAGAGGCCCTGCCTCGGGGAACTGGGAAGTAGCCCCGGCCTTAGACACTGGGTGACCTGTAGCTGAAGACTGACTAGGGCGCCAGTGAGCTGGGGAACATGCCACAGAGCGTGAAGCAGGAGAGTGTGAGCACTCCCTTTCCGTAGTGGAGGAGGCCAGGTGACTTCCCCAGCCTTCCTCTGAGTGGCTGCTCTGTACGGAGCTGCTGACCCTCCCTAAGGCCACGGGACAGGCACATTTACCTTTACTCTTCTCATCTGTCCCATTTGTAGCTGGCCGTCTTCACCTACAGAATAGCTCTTTGTTCTCTGACCGTGAATACATGTGAAATTCATTCACACTAACAGAAGATGACATATAATCCCTTATGTTACTATCATAGCAATAAATCTGTGTCCGGTGATGTTCCTGGTAGAAGCCTTGCTTCATTTTCACCGTGGGCCTATGGAGTGGGGAGGTCAGAGCCTGTCCCCACTTTATAGATAGGGAAAGAGAGGCCCTGGGCATCAAAGCAGCCCCACGGACGATCCCAGAGCTACTGGAGGAAACTGTGACTAGGGGACTTGATGTTCGTTTTCTTTTCTCCGCCCTTGTGCTGCAACATTTGCATTTCAACAAGGATCAGACCCCCGTGCTAAAGGCCTGTGGCTCCAACTGCCAACTTCAACATTAGACATAAACCTGAGACACAAAATTGACTCTTTCGGGGCAGCCCTGAATCACACAGCGCAAGTGACTGCCTTTGCCTTCGCGTTACCTCCGTCAGTTGTGTGATCACGGGCAAGTCAGAGAAAACTGCCTGAGCTTCGCTTTACCTGTTCATAAAGTGGAAATAACCTCATCGGGTTTTCTTTTTATCATCATCATCATCGTTACACTAGTCACTGTACAGTATATCATTGGTTTTTAATGTAGTGTTCCATGATTCGTTGTTTGTATATAACACCCAGTGCTCCATGCAATACGTGCCCTCCTTAATATATTCATAGGGTTTTCTGAGAATTTCCTGAAATACCTCTTTTCCTTCTCTTCCCCATTTTACCTACACACAACACAGGATGTGCTCAGTCGGAACCAACGGGCTCACCCGGTGTCTGCAAAGACCCTTTCTATCAACTCCTCTCTGCTTTGGCTCTGGCCCTTCCTCTGTCCCCCTCAATTCCTGTGTCCAGCCACCCAGTCTTCCTTAGATTCTCAGACTTAGCCGAGCCTTCTTCCCCCTTGGTGTTTCTGTGCACGCTGGTTCCTTTGCCTGAAACCCACTGTGCCCTCGTCCTGTCCTCCTTGCTTCTCAGCCTCCGCTGTGAGACAAGGTGTCACTTCTTCAGGAAAGACCGAATCGCTTCCTCCTATTATTCTTCCTCATCACTTCCTATAATCTTCCTCTGGTAGTACAGCTTGTAAGCATATGTGAATCTGGTGCTTACTGGTTTAATATCCGTCTTCTCCGCTAGACCACAGACTCCCGTGTTGGCCACCTTCTTTTAAGCGCCTGGTAGAGAATCTAGCACATAGGCATGTTCCATTAATATTTGTTGACTGTTGGATAAATGCTTCTCTGACCTCTCTCCTTTGGGATTCCTTCCTAAACTCTCCTCACCAGATTATGCACTATATTCCACAGAAAAAGCATGCCCATGGAGCTCACCTCCCCCAACCATTTCTTTATTTTCTTTCCTCAACAATAATGTATATATTATCATGCATTAGGTTGCGTTCTCTGGTTGTTTTGCGATTTCTGCTCCTATTATTAGTTTTTCAAGGGCTAAAACTCTTCTAGGATCTTTTTTTGGAATCCTCTGTAAATCTAATAGAATCGCTGGAAATGTTCTTGGTGGTCGGTAATCTGGTGAGTGGATGAATAGACCAGAAAATCAATCCTAGTATATCTCTTTCCACATAGCAAACATGGAAATACCATTGCAAGAAAACCATTTCTACCCATGGCCCACTGCTGGAGTCCCTCTTCTCAGGTTACTATTTTGAGTTTCAGTAAGAAACAAACAATCTTATCTTGGAAGGGAGATTGGATTTACTTTGTAATAAGAAAGACTGAATTGGAAGCTTGCATTTTTTTCCCCCAAATTTAATAATAGAACTAGGAAAGCTTTACACTCCTCAGCCAGCCTTACTTCAGGAGTAAGAGTACAAAGCTTCCCGGTAAGCTTCTGTCCTGATGGAAGAGTGAAACCCATATCACCAAATCTGTGTGAATTCACTCAGAGCCAGCAGGGGGTCACACAGCAGGGGAATCTAGTCTGTGCATGTTTCCAGAATCAGTCAGTCCAATCCCGGACTGAGCAGAGGGGGCCAAGGGCAACATCAGGTTACTTGGAGCCACTGTCCTCCGACATATGAGGTCCTGATAGCTATCACTGATGACCTCGGAGAGTGAAGAGCTAGCTTTTGATCTCACCCCCTTCACGGTTGGAACAAAACAAAACAAAAAAATCCTGCAAGTAAATATATAGTATAATACATGCATTAGTTCCCTTTGACAATTGCCCAGCAGGTTCTTTCTAGTTAGTAACTTCCCCCTAGTTTAGCATTTGATTAGTATACCATTAGTATACCATGGACCAGAAAAAAGGAAGGCAAGTTTGGGTAAATACCTATTATTGAACATTGTCAAGGTCAGAATGGGATCTTTTCTCATTCTCATGATGCATCACTTAATCGCCTGTGTTGCCCCTCCATGGCTTTGTGACAAACCACAGAGCCTATTAGAGACAATTGTTGATGAGTCCCCTTCTCTCCCTGTCTCTCAGGCTGCAGAAGTCCTGAAGGTTGATGGAGGGCCATGCTATTCAAACAGCAGGCGTGGCTCAGACAGAAGCTGCTCGTGCTGGGAAGCCTTGCGGTTGGGAGTCTGCTGTATCTAGTCGCCAGAGTTGGGAGCTTGGATAGGTAGGTAATCAACACATATGTATGCCCGTTTCACTTCAAGTGTCTGTTGATTTAAACGTCCTTAGGACATAATCTTAAATCTATCCATTTTTTTCCTTCTCTCAAAATTCCCAAGAAACGGGCTTTCCTGCAGTATTGATTTTGATTTATTGAGCCTTTAAGGGCTCCAAGTTGCTCAAACCAAGGTGTTCGTCAAGATCCATTTGTATTCTGTGTGCCTTGACATTTGTCTTCAGAGAAGGGATAAAGCCGTATACAGTAAAAATGTCATTTATTAGAGCTCAGTGTGGTCTGTGTGCTTCTGGTTGTGGACCTCTAGCCATCGCAAAACAGTGATGTTGTATCTATTTATCTTCATTTTGCAGTTTATGAGTGAGCAATTCATGTGCCACCGTGAGAGTTAAGATTATGTTTGAGCCTGGAAAGGAGCTCATCAAGTTTGGAATCCATTGCCTTGGAAAGATGGCTGCAGGCTTGGGGAGTTTTAACTATGTAAATTAGATCTGGTTTCCAGGAGCTGAAAGTACCAGATGAGGAGGCCATCACTCAGGGTAATTGCCCAGAGAACAATGGAAAATCCAGGGAGAGGAAATTTACAGAACTAGCACTTGGCTGTAAATGAGCAAACCATTGAGAGGTACTAGACTTGCAGAAGTCCAGGCAAATATCAGCTGGCTTCCCACGGAGTACCTCTGGACTGTCTCATATTCGGTATGATTGGAAGAGACAGAAAAGTTAATTTCTGAAATGCAAAGCTCCCTTGTTTGTCCTTTAAAATGAATTATTGCACTGGAAAGACAGAAGTACATTCTCTATGAATTCAACTCCCATTTTCCATAAAAATCCAGCCACACTTACAATGAAAATATCTGCCTTACAGTTTTCCTTTTCTAATCTATAGGTCTTCTCACTAGGTTATTTAACAGATAATATTGCAGTGGATTTATTTTCCTTCAGCCAGTGTTAGTTTTGATTGATAAAGTGAATCCGTCTGATGCTTTTCAACTCAAAATTCCTAAGTGAACTTCCCACTCACTGGTTGCTAAGTATGGGAAATGGTATAATCCAGAGCTTGTCACTGACTTTAAGTAGTTCTCTAAAGTGGTACTTGGTTATTAGTGAAAAGCCTTGAGGTGGGCACCACTGTCCTATGTCCCTAATGAAACTTTTATGTCAAGTTCGTCCCCTACGCTTAGTTAGCTTCCAGTCATTTCCTTTTTTATTGAGTAATTGATCCAATGATTATTAGCACAGTAGTTATTTAGTTGAAGATTCTTTTCATTTTTTTTAAACTTTATTTATTTATTTGACAGAGAGAGATCACAAGTAGGCACAGAAGCAGGCAGAAAGAGAGAGGGAAGCAGGCTACCCCTGCTCCCTGCAGAGCAGAGACCCCAATGTGGAGCTCAATCCCAGGACCCTGAGATCATGACCTGAGCCGAAGGCAGAGGCTTAACCCACTGAGCCACCCAGGTGCCCTGATTCTTTTCATTTTTAACTTGGTGTCTGTTCTCTAATGGGATGACTTTGGGGCTTTCCCAAAACCTCTCATTTGAGAGTATGGACAAAATTACGTCTGAAATTGACACATACTTACTTACTTAGCCCTATCCTTTAGTAACTAAAGACCTGCTCTCTGGGTAAGGGGCTGAGCTCTCCCTTCCAGTCCAAAGATTCCATGTGTGTTTTTTTTTTTCCCCATATCTGAGGCCCATGCTCAGAATCTACTCTTCGGGAAATGGTAATAATATATTTTCTCCTATGGTGAGTTAGGAAATCAAAAAAGCAATTGCTCTGCAGGGTATGAGCTCCCAACATGGAAGGTAGAAAGAGGAAGGAAGGAAAGAAGGAACGGCCCTTTCTGGAAGTAGAGAAAGTCTTCCTGCCCTCACAGGACAGAAATGGTCTATTTCAAGCCTCTCTTGGCCAGAGTTCTGCAGAGAATTAAGTCCTTAGAGAAAAGGATTTGAATCCTTCCTCAATTCTCCCAGGGATGGTGCTAACATCATTCTAGACGCATCGGAGAGAAGTCCATCCTTTACATCCAGTGGATGCTGTAGGGAACTGGGGCTTAATTCTCAACCAGAACCCAAGAAGAGCTAAAAGATGAATTTGTCATATCCCCATGTCACAACTTAAAAAATATTTTTGACTATGTATGTGTTGCTACTTTTAAATCTTCCATGTAGAGCTCTAGCATATTTATCTTGTTAACAAATTTGTAAAAACAAAATTCATGTTAACCTAAAATATTAAATGTGGTGATTGCCGTTTTTATACGAGTCCATATTTTCATGTTGTCCACAATGAGCATGAATTGTTTCTAAAATCATAAAAAACAAACACCACAAACAAATAGTATATAAGTATATTCTTCCATAAGCCTTATGATGATAGATCGACGTCTAGACAGATGGGCAAACTTCTTTCCCTCAGTTCTGTAGAATGCTGTGGCATGACGAAGTTTTCCTCTTCTCCCTTTAATTATAAACATTCCAGAAGATGAGAATGGTACAAGAGGTCTCTCGGGAAAAGCAAGAAATAGCCTCATTAGCTAGAAGCTTCAGCTGGAGGATTGGCTTAGCAGCATTTTGACTAATCTTATACCCTTTAGCAAGAGGGCTGACATGCCTTTTCAGATAAACTTGGGGAAGTTATAATGAATTTCAGCTAGGTTCCAGACTGTTACCCAAAAGGAAACACCATATGCCACCCCTAGACATTGGCCATGCCAAATCAAGCCATAACTCTAATCTAATATCATTACGATTGTTATCATGCCTTTCTCTCTGAAAAAAGCAGTGGGGGTTGTTCATTATTTCGGGCAACACTGACGTGGAAATCCTCCTTTCTGGCTCCATCCACTGCATTCCTTCCTTCCTGTGCTTGAGTCCCTGATATCCTTGGGATTGGCAGTGAGGACTCACAGCTTCTGGCTCTGCCAAGGTCTGGTTGATCTCTGGTCAGGCGTGGGAGGTGAGAGACGGCACTTGGGGATGACAGTGGGTTTGTTCTCACATTCAGCAAAGTAAAACCATAATCCCGACCCCTTTAGACAGAAAGAGAGAGAGACAGAAGAAATACAGCATCTACCTAGCTGTCCCCAAGGCCCACGGCAGGCATTCTCATAGAATGAAAAGTTCAGCAAGTCCCAAGATTGGATTTTTGCAGGTTGATGATACAACTAGCTACAGGCCGAGACCAGGACCTCTAATCAGATTAGATCTCAGATTTCTAAGAGCCACATGAGTGCTGCTGAGCTGCAAAGAAGTCATACCCCACGGAACCCAAAAGACGTGGCCTCCTAGCCAGCCTTCGCCCTCCCAGCTGAAGATGCTCCTCTTCTGCCTTTCACGTTTCCTAAATGATGTTAACTGGTGAGCTGTTAAAAGGCTATTGGTATGGCTCATGTCACTTGCCTGTCCTCTACTGCGAACATAAGTACACGCTGTAGTCAATTAAGTACTTGACGAATAAAAATTTTAAGGAGCACTAATAAAAATAATCCCATCAATTATGTGTGCTCCATTTAATACAGGGTTGCTTAAAATAAAATTTCCCAAACATATGTTCATTATGGATTGCAGCAGGCTGGGAACCAGTGGTTTTATTTATGCATTTAAAGTTTTACTCCAACTAGGGAAGCAGAAAAATGACACGTTAGTCACCATGAGCTTCTAAAAGCCTCTGTGTGTTGCTTTCAGGCTACAGCCCATTTGCCCCATCGAAGGCCGATTCGGAGCCCGCAGCCAGGCCGAATTCCCTCTCCGAGCCCTGCAGTTTAAGCGTGGCCTGCTGCACGAGTTCCGGAAGGGCAACGCTTCCAAGGATCAGGTTCGCCTTCATGACCTGGTCCAGCAGCTCCCCAAGGCCATTATCATTGGGGTGAGGAAAGGAGGCACCAGGGCCCTGCTGGAGATGCTGAACCTCCATCCAGCTGTGGTCAAAGCCTCTCAAGAAATCCACTTTTTTGACAACGATGAGAATTATGCCAAGGGCATTGAGTGGTACAGGAAAAAGATGCCTTTTTCCTACCCACAGCAAATCACCATTGAAAAGAGCCCGGCATATTTTATCACGGAGGAGGTTCCGGAAAGGATTTACAAAATGAACTCATCCATCAAGTTGTTGATCATTGTCAGGGAGCCGACCACAAGAGCTATTTCTGATTACACTCAGGTGCTAGAGGGGAAGGAGAGGAAGAATAAAACTTACTACAAGTTCGAGAAGCTGGCAATCGACCCCAATACCTGCGAAGTGAACACAAAGTACAAGGCCGTGAGAACCAGCATCTACACCAAACATCTGGAACGGTGGTTGAAGTACTTTCCGATTGAGCAGTTTCACATCGTCGATGGAGATCGCCTCATCACGGAACCTCTGCCAGAACTTCAGCTCGTGGAGAAGTTCCTAAACCTTCCCCCAAGGATAAGTCAATACAATTTATATTTTAACGCCACCAGAGGGTTTTACTGTTTGCGATTTAACATTATCTTTAATAAGTGCCTGGCGGGCAGCAAGGGGCGCATTCATCCAGAGGTGGACCCCTCTGTCATTACCAAATTGCGCAAATTTTTTCACCCTTTCAATCAAAAATTTTACCAGATCACTGGGAGGACATTGAACTGGCCCTAAATAGTAAGTCCTATAACACTATGTGTTGTGGCTGGAGACACACAATGTCTCCTCTAGATTAAAATATGCACTTTTCTTAGACACAACTATCCAAGTCGTTTTTTTCACGTATCCTTGTACATACACAGTGTGTGACCAAATATAAGATCAATTCTTTTTCTATTGAAAGGTTACAAAAAATAACTTGCTGTCCAAGTAGTTGCATCTTTGAAGCTATTTACAAAAAGAAAAGATGGTGGTATTGGGGGAAAGTGACTTCAGCTCTTCTCAAAAAGCTTAGTCTTCCTTGGAGTCAGAATTTGTCACCCGCCATTTTCATAGAGTTAAGCCAAAAGATGACGTGTGAAAACGTACCAATGGCTGCGAAGCTTCGGGAAGTAGAGGACCCAGCTACGCATTCTTTTCTAAGGGAAATTCTTTTCTAAGGGAAAGCTGGCTCTGTAATCCAGCTACTGAGTCGGTGCCCTGAAAACAGAAAATACTGTTTTCTTACTATCTGAAAGAATGTCATATCTCCTAAAATTGACATCGTCCCAAAGTTCCTGTGGTGATTTTGCACTATTGTTTTCTCGTATAGACCATGGTGTCCCTTGTAGCATGTCAATCACACTTTGGAAAGTTAAAGTCCTTTTACTTCCATGTTCTGTGTCAACAAAGAGAAGTGTCGTGTACATAATGTATATTGTTGTAAATACTGGTTTCACACTAAGTAATTCTATTTTGTAAACTGAATATGGCTATTTAATTTATTGTGAAAATTAAATTTATCGTGGTATTTAAAAATGGAATGGATTAAAATTACTCTATGTGCAACCTTTTTTTTTTTTTTAATTCGTTTTGTTTGACACGCCCCCTGCTGGCTCCCCAAATCGAAGCTGTTCATGTGCGTATGAGCGCACTTGGAAAGATAACGCTTCTCCGCTGGATTTCCGTACCCTTGTGAAAACGTTTTTATGAAGTGAGGTTGAATATATTAAAAAAAAAAAAAAAAAAACTCAGCCATCTGGAAATCTAGTCATAGAGCCACCTCAAAGAATACTAGCTCTTCTGCTACAACTTTGTAACAATTACTTTACGTGCAATTGCTGCTGTGTCAGGAGAGAAATATTTTAACATAATCAAGGCATAGAAGAATCACAATTTTATTTGAACCTCTAATCAGAGTCAGACCAGTGGAGAAATTAAATAAAATAAGATTAGGAAACTTGTGTGTGGCCTCTGTACTGAAAGCTGCTGATGCTTCACAAATGAATACAAACTCTCAGAACTCCCTCTTTGAGATGAAAAAAAAAAAATCAGCCTGCTCAGAAATGATCAAATGCATAGTGCTGCTGTTACTAACATAAACATATGGCTTCTATTTCCATCCAGAGAAATTAATGCTGAATTGGGTGTGTGCTAACATCAGATAAACTGTATCATGCTTCAATATAATTCCAAAAACCCAGGAAAGAGGTGTGTCCACAGCAACACAAAGACGGATTTTTCCCAATCATGGCTTCTATCCGGTAGAAGATGTTTGAGGGAGTTTTTGTTCGACATCACATTGAGCGTGCCTAGAGAAATCAGCAAATTACAATGGGTTCCCTTTTGATTGTAATAAGTGTTGATTTTCTCCATGAGTTGTTTCTCCTGTCCAGTGACTTGATGGTGAACTTTCCTAAATAAATAGCCCTTTCCCCTCTGGTGTCGGTATATATTGCTTCTCAGGCTACAGCCTTAGTGATCATCTCTCCCGTTTCAATTAACAATGATGTCATTCTCTCAGCATGGAACAGGCGTACACCAGCACACGCTGACAGGCCAGCTTCTCCCTCACCATGCTGCGACTCTGGAGAGAGGGTCTCAGGTCTAGACACCAATCCCTTCTCCCTCAAGCCATGAATGAAATCAAACATAATGAATGTAGCATTAGATTTCCTTGTGCCTCAACCGTCAGCTAGCTCTGAATACTACATTCGAGGTCATAATCACATGCCATCATCAATTCTATTGGAACTCTTTCTAGATCACTGTGCAGCTCGTACCGTATTATAACAGTAACTGTGAAATTACGCCCCATTGAAACACAGGTGTTTCCAAAAGTCAGCCTGAGTATTCCACCCATAAAACTGATAAATGGCAGCCTTTTCCTAGGCAACGAGAGAAATTTTTCTAAAACAATGAATAGAAATTAATCAGTGATCATCTTTTATGTTCTACATTTTTCTTAAATTTTGCTGCTGTTACCAGCTCTGTTACTCAGTTTATTCAAAGATTCTATTTGACTTATACTGGCTTTTCTAATTGGTTATTTTTGGCCCAGTAAGCCAGCATTTCTTCACTATACTCAGAAAAAAAAGGGTCTGTGATTTCTAATAGTTCTGCTTCCTGAATAAGTTTGAGAATTGCTTTAAACCTCGGAGCCTCCCCTACAGGGACCTAAATCAGAAGGCCCGGACTGGGAGGATGTTTTGGAAATAGCTTTCACTGCACTGAAAAAAAAACAAAAAACAAAAAACCAGCCACAGCCACTGTTGACTGAGCAACATAGAAGTAAAAATCCTTTCACTTAGTAGCTTCCTTCCACTGGAGGTTTTAAACCTCCTTGTTTAGAAAAATGTTTCCTGTTGTCATCAAACAGGCAGCAGACCTCTAGAGAAATGCTCAGCTCATTACCTCAGCCCTACAGGGCTCTCTTGAGTAAGTCATTCCTTTTACATCATGAAATCTCTGTGTTCCTCCTGGAGGCTTGGTGGCACCATACGGCTTTGTGAAATAGTTCTAATTGCAAAGAGGAAAAAAAAAATGTTTAAGCAATGGTGAAGTTTCTGCTGGACCAAAAATGCTGAAATGACACCATTTTGAAACATAAGGAATTCTGATTACAAATACACAAACAGGAACTAGAGTCCCCAAGGATCAGAGAGGAAAAAAAGACCTACAGACCCAGAGGCACACATCCCCAGTTCCAAGCCTGTCCCTTACTCAACCTGAAATCACCTCACAGAAGCCCTCAGTTGATGAAAGCACTTGCTTCCCCTACTAACCTCACTGCCATACAGGGAACATCTAAGACATTAGGGTCCTTACTTGTGTATGAGAAAGCAATGGCATGTGAACCATCATAATCACATCTGATCTTAGACTTGGCACCTTTCATGTGGCGAGACCAGCAAGAACCCTCACTGATTGCTGCTAAGGCTGACAGGGCCTCGCGAGAGCACTGTTTGGGCGCCTCACCTGGTAGAAGGGCCCTGTGAGAAGCGTTACCCGGGGCCTGGGGGTGGGGGGGGGTGCGTGTTGCTGCTAAGGGAAGGTGGGAACCCAGGACAAGGGAAGTCCACATGCCAGCCCCGCCAGTAAGCTTTTGCTTTCTCCAATTAGCAGTTAGCCAAATTGGATTGCCTCCATAAGCCTGATTTGAGAATTTCCCAGGGATGGAGAATTTCCAATGATCGTAAATAGTATCTTCCTGCTGAAGTCTCTTGTACTCTTTTGGCACACTCAGCAGCCATTCTCTGCTCAGGAGAACAGTCCACAGTGTAAGCAAAAAAGAAAACTTCACCAAAAACATTCCCCCTAAAAATGACTAAGTACGGCAAAATCCTAGCAACTGGGACTAACAAGGTGAAAATACAGAATATCTTCAAGCAAACTCATTGCAATTATTCCCAAGTGGATGAGCTGCAAAACTGTCCTAACAATATATTGAAAAATATCTAATTGCTTCTGCTTTATGAAATAAAATCCCCTCAATTGGCATGATTTTTTTCCCTAAATTGGTGTTCCTCAAGTATTTCAAAACAGTCTGTTATCTTAAGCAGGTTCCTCAGGCCCTCTAACATCTGTTTATCAATTTTCATAGGAAGTCTTTAGAGCGAGGCCAAGGATGAAATTTAGGCCCAAATAGGGTCTAATCAAGGGTGCCTTACTACACATGTTACAAATACCAGTGCGAATGCACTGTCAAAGCTTTCTTTCCAATGACATTTTAGGGTACCTTTCAGGAATAAGAGTGCTGGTTCATAATAATTCAAAATGGGGTGGGGAGCAGGAGAGGCAGAACTGAGCTGACCACAGTATGCCCTCCCATAGAAAGCTCCTGACTGGTATCCCAAAGAACAAGTGTCTGTTATTTACAGGCAGCTCAGCTGAGAAGAAACACTCTTTCAGGTTCAACACGTTGGCAGGAGCAGGACTGGTACCTGACAGGCCTCCTTCTATCCCTTCTGAGTCCATGAACCATGTCAGTCTACCAGGTCTTGGGGAGCCGTTGGTGAAAGGGCTATTGTTTCTAAACACACATGCCACCCCCACTTTAAAAGCAGTCCGCCGTGAAGGGGAGGGCTTCCCCGTAGCCTGGTAACTTTACAAAGAGCTGGCTCGCCTCCAACATTTCCGAATGCACAGAATTCTGCTTCCCCTGTCCTTTTCAGACAGATGCAGCATTGCTGGCTTGGACGATGCAGGGAGGGAGCCGTGAGTCCAGGAATGTGGGCTGCCTTTAGAAGCTCGAGAAGGCAAGGAAATGGATTGCCCCCAGACCCTCCAGAAGGGAACACCTGCCAACACCTTAATTTTAGCCCAACGGAGCTTGTGCTGGATTGCTAGACCGACAGAAATGTCAGAACAAGTTTGTGTCTTTATAAACGACTGACTAGCAGTGATTTGGGACAGCGGCTGTAGAAAACAATCACAAAATAAGGAGAAGCAGAGTCCTATCCAAAGTGCTGGCATGTTTATATAGCTGATGCTCCTTCATCCTCACAGGGTGATGGAGCGGCAGGCATCAGTGCCAAAGGGCATTTCCAAACAAAGCAAGCAGAAGTCCTGAAGGACAGGGGTACCCTTGCAAGTTCCCAAGGGCAAATGCAGGCAGAGTGACCCTTGAGGGGACAATTCCCTGGTAATAAAAACTAGAGCAAATCTCATTCCTTCTGGGACACTTCCCGGGAAGCTCAAAGGGTACAAAAACAGCTTAATGGTAACTCGCAGAGAAGCTTATGACAAGGTATACATTATGTAACAGTATCTTTAACATTAAGGTTTGTGCACTAGAAGGAGAAAATATTTCCAGTCTTTTCACAAGTCCATAGAATTTAGCCTTGATCCAGAATATCTGAAGTCTTCAAAGCTCAGAGCCTGGAGACTTGGGTCTTTTTCAAATTGGTCCCAGGACCTCCTCCAAATGGCCTCAAAAATTATCCTGTAAAGAACACAAAGAGCTGAGATCCTTTCTCCTGGGATTAATGAAATTCAGAGGCACTTACTGATCACCTAATATGTTCCCAGCTTCTGAAAGATCTAGCAAAGAATTACTAAAGGTCACTAGGAAAAGCTAGCGTTTGAAGAGTGACCAGAAAGCCGCCCTCCAGAATTCCAGCCCGGGACCACTTGTCAAGAAGTCTCTAAATGGTTCTCTTTATTATTTATGTCTGCCTACTTCCTAAAAGGATTTGAGGTGGTGATTTTCTAATTAAAATTTGTTTCTAATCTCTTTCTAATCTTGTTTTATTGGCTGCATTTCATCCCTCTTGTACTTAATCAACCTTGAATAGTGACGTGTATTGAGTCTGTACAAAAATATGAATTAGCATTAAAATTTAAATGTACACACATTTATTACACATGTAATATGTATGGGCATATTTGTATTTGTAAGCTTGTTGAAAGAAGCTAATGATAATGGTTCATTATGGGAATAATCAAAACCATTCTTTTGTTAGCGATTACCTATCAAATTTGCACAGCTGCCTTTTAAAAATTCCATTCCAAAGGTGTCAGAGTCCAGCCAAACGAAGTGCATATGCATAAAGAAAAGAAAAACTCAATAAATTAATATTTCACATCAACTGATCTGGAAACAAATACTTTGATAAAAGAATACAACTTGCCTAATTAAAGCGTCGCTACATCGAATATAAGAAGTATTAATGGTAGAAAGACGCATGTTTTGCTAATTCGAGGATACGGCAGGTGCTCACTCAGGAAGAATTATTCACGCTACGACCGTGTGCATGTGCATGGACACACGTGTGCGTGGCTGTGATTCTCAGCGGCCCTGGAACAGTTTCCCCCCGTGTGATTATCGCGTTACTTTGGCCTGATTATCGCGTTACTTTGGCCTGATTATCGCGTTACTTTGGCCTGACCATCGCCATGAGTCTTCCACCTGAACTGTATCAAGTTTCCCTGAAAGCACAATTAAATTGAAAGATAAATTTAAGAACATGTTTACTTGGCATTATTATCTGTAGCTATTGTGTTTGAGGCACTAATGTAAAAAATGGCGTGAAATTCGTAGGGACACAGAACGTGGAATTGACCACTCCCTCGGGGGAGGGATGTCTTTGGGAACTCTGTGCTAAAGGTTCACACGGCAAAGGAGGCAAACGGTATTTGAGGGGAGTGGTCAGAATCACAAGCACAGAACAGCCCCAGCGCTTGGCTTTTCATCCGCGGCCCCCACAGGGGAAAGACTACAAAAGGAGTAGACACCCACTGAGTGTCATCTGTGTTTATACACACACACTAACCAGCTGAATGCAGCCACACAAACCCTTATTTTGAACAGTGTGTTAAATTGGCCAAATTATTGGTAACTAGGGGATCATCTTCAAAAAAGTCACTTTAACCTTTTCAAGTTCTCCTTCAAACAATGTCTTTGAAATATTTGGAGAAATAACCTAAAATTCTTTATGTGGGGACGCCTGGGTCGCTCAATGGGTTAAGCGTTTGCCTTCGGCTTCGGCTCAGGTCACGATCTCAAGGTCCTGGGATCGAGCCCCACATTGGGCTCCTTGCTCAGTGGGGAGCCTGCTTCTCCCTCTGCCTGCCACTCCCCCTGCTTGTGCTCTCTCTCTGCGACAAATATATAAATAAAAGCTTTAAATTTTTTTTAATTTTTTATGTAAAACTAATTATTTTTTAATCTCTTTGGCTGGCTCATGCCGAACATGGGTCCCAGCCTCTGCAAAGTGCTCTCAAAGCATTCCCAGAGGTCCTCAAGAATGTCTTAGCTCTGCTGACAAACAAGCCAGCCCACAACACAGTGCACCTGTCAGGTATGGCTGTCTCTCATTCAGCACCTCAGCCAACTTCGCTGGGCATTGTGGCTTGCCCGGGCATTGTGGCTTCCCCAGTCGGCTGGCCACACCCTCCACATCCTGGTGTATGAATGTATGTGAGGGGGTATCCTTCTAGTCTTCTGTTATACTGCCTTTTAGAAGTACCCAAACCTTCCTATGGAGATACCAACAAAGCATCTCTTCCCCTTCCAATGTTCAGAATCACCTGCTCCATAAGGCTAGGCTAGAGCAGAAGACAGATTTGGGGAATAGATACCATATTAAACTTAGAATCTATGATTGGTATTCAGTAAAGATTTATGGATTGAATGAATAAATTCTCTTTCATTATGATGATGGAGGCTTTACTGCTGGACTAAGTTTGGTTCTCTGCCAGGAGAGCAAATAGACCTCTGGTGGCAACCCACCAAACAGCAGTGGATGTGGCGGGCTTTTGCTGGGCTCCCAAATGCCCATTATATATTTAATGCACTGTACGATACAAATGCTAAGAACCAAGGGCTGCCTTCAAACTCTGTTCTCTACCTTCTCTTGCCAGGCACCAGTGAGACAGCTCTCTAAATGTTCTCTATTAAACTGTTAGGTTTTACATTTAATGAAGCACAAATTAAAATTGTGAATTTCAGACACAATAAACTAATTGCCACGTTCGTCATAGTAAACCATGCTCTGAGCATCATTGTTTAGGGCATTATATTATGAAAGGCGAGCAGCTCAGTTCGCTGGTGGTATAGAAATAGAGCTCTTTGGTTTTGTTTCCAAGGACACTTGATGTCTACCTTTTTGCATGTGAATGCATCTTAGTCTGGGAATGTGCAGACACAGTATAATGAGCAATATAATGGGTGAGACGTAGACAGTTCACGAGCCCCCAGAATAGTGGGGAATAACAGGGATCTACATATACACAATAACGCTCCTGCCTTCGAGGAGGAGAAATACTTCCTTTTATTTGCTTTGACATGTTTAGAAAGTCATTAGTAGATATTAATGAAATAATTATACTAATTGAACTAATTATTGAAAGCCCTGTATGCACAAGTAAAACAACCAAATGATAGATGATCCACTTAATTCTTTTTTTTTTAAGATATTATTTATTTATTTGAGAGAGAGAGAATGAGAAAGAGCATGAGAGGAGAGAGGTCGGTGGGGAGAAGCAGACTCCCTGCTGAGCAGGGAGCCCGATGTGGAACTTGTGGGAGCCTAGGACTTCAGGATCATGACCTGAGCCGAAGGCAGTCGCTTAACCAACTGAGCCACCCAGGTCCCTAGTCCATTTATTTCTGCTAATGGTAAAAACACTTGCAAATTGAGATTGTCATTCTACGAGTCTAGCTGATTCTCGCATTGCGGTTTGTTGGTTATATCATACAGACATGGGCATACCTTTGAGGAATATACTTTGGTGAATGAATAATTTTGGAAAATTCACCAACTAAAGAGGCTGCGACTGTGCAGAGAAGAAATGTCTTGACTTGACTTTCTACCCAAGTCAATAGAACCACACCTGTCAAGGCACAATGGGTAATATGGCTAACGCCGACCCTCTGGGCTGCTTATTTCAGTATCCCACAAGCAGTTTGGGAAGAGACTATAAAGAAATGGGTATGTCGGTTCCTATCCCTTGTGGTACAGACAGGCAGCCCAGGTGGAGAACCACTATTTTCTATCCTAACATGTACATGTTGACTTCATTGTCTTAATCAGTGCGGCGTAATTAAGAGAATGGTGTCTTTGACATTTCTTCTGTGTCAATAAGCAATTTTAGGACAAGGATTGTGTCATAGACACCTCCCCCTCCCGAGCAGGCCCGAGACTCAAACCAGAGTAAATGATTTTTTTTTAATTGTGAATGAAAAAAATTCAACTATTTAAATTACATAAAAAAATACCAAAAGATCACTGTTTGCTGAAAAGTAGCTTCTGACGCCCAAAGCCGTTCAGGAACCCCCAAATACAGACTCTCCGAGATACACGGATTTGGTGTAGGGCTCCTCACTTGCAGCAGGAGGTCAAAGAAGGGCCACGGGCTCCAAGCCTCGCATTGGCAAAGAGGTCAAAGTCAGACCAGCAGCATTACCTCCAAGGAGGAATAGACTGCAGTTCCTGAAAAATTCAGACGCATATCACATATTTTGACATATTTCATCTTTTAATACACCCGCACCTGCAAAACATGGTGGCAGGCCTCGTGACCTCTGAGAAGGGACGCCCCCATACATCTGGACCTAAACTCAGTCACAGCAGGATGGGCAGGATGGAGGGCGGGATCCCTGTAACATACTCCCAGGGCTTGACCTTGTCAATTTGTTCGGCAAACCAGAGCGTGGGACTCCCAGGTCTGCACCAGAACGCACGTTGGAACAGAACAAAGGCCTATGGGAGAAGCAGCACCGGAATACTAATCCCTATTCCTATGGAAATAGGCTTGGGCTTCGGTATTTTCTCTAGTTGGTCACACTTGGAGAGGAATTAAGCTTGAAAGATAACAGAACTTCAAAAGCCAAATTGAAAAGACCAGACCCGAGGCTGTGAAGGGCATTCCGGAGAGAGAGGGGTTTTACCTCAGCTTTCAGAGCAGGTTCTCCCTCCTCTTTGAACGTTTCTGACACTCGGAGTGTTGCTGAAGATTTTCCCAGCCGTGACATCGTTCATCAGGAAACCATGAAATAACAAAAAGCCGTTTCTAGGTAGAGCAGTGAGGATGTGAAAGTCAGAGTAAGTTGCTTCTTGTGCTGTTAATTCCAAGGGGAGCGTGTGTGCGCGTGCGCGCGTGTGTGTGTGTCTGTGTGTGTGGACATATGACTCTCTGTGTATGTTCTGCTTCTTGAGCCTAACAGTCATCTCTGAGAAAGCTCCCTGAGCCTTGCTTTTCTCACTGCAAAGACACCTTCTATGGCCAGCGGAACCAAGCCCCCCAACATGTAGCCCCCAGCGGTAAGCAGAGGTCTCAGCGGGTCCCCAGAAATGTGTCCCCATGCCCCACTGGCCACGGAGGGCAAACAATCTGAAGGGGAAATAAGAAGAGAAAGGAATAAAAGTAGGAGGGGGAGGGGGTCAATACACAAGTCAACACTTACATTCCTGCCTCCTTCCGGTTACTTCTTTTACCCAGAATCCTGTTGCCTGCATTTCCCTAGGGAACCTCTGCTGGCCTTTCGAGATTCAACTGAGAATCATTCCAATAACTCCTCTGTGCCAGACCTGGAACTAGGCACAAGGAACCTGAAAGTGCACAAGGCGAAATGAGGACCCTCGGGGGAGCTGTGTGCCAGGCTCTCAAGCAGGCCCCATGAACCATGTACCAGGAAAGCCATTATTCTAAGCTTAGCGTTTGGCACAAAGAATGCAACAGCGCACGATACAAGATGCCTGCCCACAAGGAGCTGAGCACCAGACTCAGCGCTGGGCACATGGGAAACAGCAGTGCACAACCGATCTACCCCTGAGGGGCTGCGAGCTGGCTGAGTCCTGAGCACGAGGAACTGGACGGTGCTCGACATTGGCGCCTGAGCCCAAGGAGCTGAAGACCAGGCTCACGAAGACTGGGCCCACGAAGCCCAACGGAGCAGAATGAGATGTGCTCACCTGGAGGGAACGGAGTCAGGCTCGGTGCTGAACCCCAGGATTGGAGATGTGTGCCAGCTTCTATACGGCGCCTGGCTGGCTCAGTCGGCTGAGCGTCCGCCTTCAGCTCAGGGCATGATCCCGGGGTCCTGGGATCGAGCCCCATGTCTGGTTCTCTGTTCAGCAGGGAGCCTGCTTCTCCCTCGTCCTCTGCTTGCCACTCTGCCTACTTGTGCTCTCTCTTACGCGCTCTCTCTCTGTCAAATAAATAAATAAAATCTTTTTTTAAAAAAATGAACAAGGCAATGTACAAGGCCATATGCCTATCCTCAAGGCATTGCCTTCCTTGAACTCCCTGACCTGATAAGGGCTTATATACCTCCCATTTATACCCTGATAAATGGCATCATTTCTGAGCAAAATATTTTCATGGTCTACTTCCCCTCCATGGACAGTAAGTGGATTTATAATTTCATTTATAATTTATTTGTCTTCATATCCCCAACACTAAGCACAGTGACCCCCAAAAAACAAAACCACTACCACCAGGGATGACACAGATGTGTGCGGCTGAGCATAATTACTACATTTCTGCTCAAAACAATTGTCAGTGGGGTTTTGGAAAAACAACTCTTTGGTATGTTTTTGTTAGTCTGTATGCTTTAGTGTGCATGAGTGATACTTGTCTGCGGTTCTCGCCTCGTGCTGTCTTTCTCTGGCTTACAGATCAGCCTCAAACTTGTTTCCAAAAACGAATCAGAAAATTTTCCTTCCTCTTCAGTAAATTAGAACAGGTATCAGCACATTTTTGCCATAACGGGTCGATAGTGACAGTAAATATTTTCGGCTTTGTTGTCCACATGGTCTCCTTTGCAACAATTCACCTTGTCCCCAAAGCAGCCGTAGACAGTGAGGAAACAAGCCGTGACTGAGTGTGACTGTCCAATGAAGCTTGATCTATAAAAACAGGTGGCAGTGAGCCCGATTTGATCTTGATCTGTGGGACTGGGCTTGGTGACACCTGGTTAGGAATAATTTACAGAGCATGTGAACCATATGGTCTTTGAAGGTTTGGTAGAAATGCGTCTGTATCTGATCTTGGCAGAAAAACTCTGGTGTTTCCCCAAGAAATAAGATCATAGGGCATCACGGGTTCATCTGTAGTCTCCCTGCCCCGGTTCTGGAATGACCCACTTCTCCAAGGAGCCAGCCCCAAACTCTCTTATTTATAGAGGCCTTACAGGGTATTTTAATGTGTGGTCGAGCTAGCTGCCCTTTGTAGTTCTACTTTTTTCATAATTTGTTACAGGATCTGCCCTGCCTCAACCAACCACAGAAGGAGGAGGCTAGCAGGATACCTGACTCCGCGGCAAACTGGGAGGGAAACAGGCAAACAGGGGCCGGGAGCAATCGGCTCAGCCCCGGCAAGCCAAACGTGGGGCTGGAAGCTTGAGTATGGCGATATTATAACCATGGGTGCTGGCATGTCTGGTCTAGGACGCTGAGTCTAACAGTGAGGGCAGGCTCTGGGGGCAGTGAATCCACGTGCAAGTGAAATCCTGAGGCTCACTCGTGCTGGGTGGACAGCAGGTAGCAAAGATCAGCCACCAGCAGGAGGCTGTCCCTGCAGCGGAAGACTGGCCTGGCAAGGACAAGGCAAAGGCCGAACAGTAGAGGTTCAGGGTCCCGAGACAGGGCCCCTGGCAGGGCCAGCGAAGGAGATGCCCTTGGCAGTGCTGTCAGGTCTCTGAGGAGTAGAGTGAGGCCCAAGATGAGTTACCAAGCCTGGGGCTTGGGACAGAGCTGCCAGGGACTCAGGTCGTTATCTCATGGGTGGTGGGATTAAGCCCCAAGCTGGGCTTCAGGCTGGGCAGAGAGTCAGCTTGAAGAGTCTCTCCCTCTGCCCCTCCCCTCACTTGTGCTCTCTCTCTGAGGTGAGTGAATGAATGAAAAAATAAATAAACAAATAAATAAATAAATAAATATTTTGGGGAAAAAAACCAAGGAGGACTTGTTTCACCACCATATTCTGTATACTACACTTGCACACTGCCAGACACTTTGCGTACATTAAGGGAAGAAAACGAACATTTTTTTTTTTTTGTTACCAGTGGTGTGTTGAGAAATGTTTAGCCACCAGCTCTTTTCAGGAGGATAGATGAAAGGGACGGGGTAGGGCAGAAGCCCTGATTTGCAGCATTTTCCAATATTTGTGGTACAAATACTTCCACCGAGATTTCAAGTCACCACCAAGTAGTCATTGAGTGCAGAGCTGGGAAGACAAGTGCAATGGAACATTGTTACATACCATTTCCCTCCTACAGATCCAAGGGATAGATGTGCATTGCCTCAGAGCATAGACAGATAATAACAAAATACAGTGAAATGATTAGAAAGTGATTTGTTTTGTGTATATTTCAATATAACTTTTTTTTCCCCACATCCATTATTTTTAATGCCCAGCGTTTATAATACAAGGGCCAGAGCTCTCTCCCCACCTCAAGTTTATAAGTTTTCGATTGGCTTGTGAGGCCAATAGGGATACTTCTTCTTGTCTAATTTGGTTTCTGGGAAGGCTTCATTCAGGTCCTCAATGGTTATCTGATCAAACGGAATTATGTTCCTTAGCTTCTCCAGCTGTTTTTCGTATTCCACAATCCTGGCCTTTGAGACAGACAAAAACTCAGCACAACTTTTCACATCTTCTTTTTCTTCAGCGTCCACCTGAACAGTGTATTTATCCTCTGGCACAGGAATCTTCAGGGCATTGAACTTCTTCTCAAAGTCATCTACCAAGCCAGCCTTCGCCACATTGGCCTTGTAGTAAGCCCAGTCGATAGTAGGGGGTTTCTCAGGGAGAGTAGCCAACTTGGAGGTAAGTGTCTCATTCCAAGATTTCAGGGAGGTAGCAATGGCCTTCTGGTTTCGGGGTATGATCTCCCCAAAAGCTACACAGTCAATGGTTTTTAGAGCAAGTTTTCGCCCAGCCGTCTTGAGATCCTTCACCGACCCCGGCCGCCCAGAGTCCACAGCAGCCAGGAACGGACTCAATATAACTTATTTTGTTGTAGGTTAACGCCTGTGTTTAATAACCAGCTCTCAACATTTCTGATCATTTATCCATCAGTTCCCGACAGCTGGTACAGGCCACGCGCAACACACCACTGAGTATTGCTTACTGTCCGCCCCGTGCCAGGATTGTCATTTGAGATACACTGTTTCATGAATCCTCACTGTGATCTTCTGAAATAGCGGCTGTTTTACTGATGAAGAAAAGGATCTCGGAACGCTTGAGCGACTTGCTTGGAAACTCGGAGCTCAACAATGGTTGTGTGAACCCCACCCTCCAAATCCTTATAATTCGATTATACCACACTGTCACTCAGATGGCAAACATTTGATTTTAAAGTGTTTTATTCTTTAAGAGAGCAGATTGCGTCCCACGGATGCCGAGGTCCACTGAATTCAGCGAGTCTGTGAACACGGATATGTGTGGAAGGTCATTGACACTGAGTCAGTTTGGTTTCAGAAAGTGTCATTACGCTGCATATGATGACCAGGTTAGGCAGAGAATGACCTGTGTCATCATCTAGAGGAGAATGATAGATCCCCGGCAAGCAGGCTTTCCAGAAACAGTGGGAATCACCTCAGGCTCCTCTTCTCATTTTCCTTTCCTTTCCCTAAATTCATTCCAGCCCACAAAATTCATTTAATTCTTTTTAATCAAGTCAATGTCTTACACAATGATCCTGAAGGTGAGTATCCAATAACATTTCAACCACTGTTTGCAACGAATTCACATTTGCTAGGGTTGTGATTTTTGTGATCAGTTATTTTTTCTCGTTAAAATATGATGGTGTTTAGGGGCGCCTGGGTGGCTCAGTGGATTAGGCCGCTGCCTTCGGCTCAGGTCATGATCTCGGGGTCCTGGGATCGGGTCCCGCATCGGGCTCTCTGCTCAGCAGGGAGCCTGCTTCCTCCTCTCTCTCTCTGCCTGCCTCTCTGCCTACTTGTGATCTCTGTCTGTCAAATAAATAAATAAAATCTAAAAAAAAAAAAAAATATGATGGTGTTTATTTTTTAATAAGCAACGTCACTGTAAAGTTACAATAGGAGACCCTAGGAACAAAATAACTTTAAAACGTGAATTCAATTATTTCTCGTGACAATCCTATGCAATAGGAACTATTATTATTCTAACTTCATAGTAAACTGGAATACAAAGAGATTAATAATTTATCCAGTAGCCTCTTATTTGTCTTAAGACAAACTCCAGAGTCCTTTTTGTTTTCAATCTCCATAATCTGGCCCCACATGCCATTTCAAAATTAGATCTCACTCCTAACTGATAATAGCATACATTTGGACCTGCCTCATCTGCTTCTTGCCTGTAAGCTTCAGTCCCACCACTGTCCCCAACCAAGATGCCCTCTTCCTTGCCCTTTGCCTATCTGGATCCTCCCATCACACAAAACTTTGCTCTGGTATTGGCTTTTCCATGGAGACATCTCTGACCATTCTCACCCAGTGACGCTCACAGCCCACTCTTGACCATAGTACCTTGTAACTTCTCTCAACATATTGCCTTAAATTGTCATTTAAATCTCCCTATCAAAATCTGTCCTCCAACAAGAATGCTAACGTGCTATAAATCATACCTCCACAGTGCCTAGCACAGTTCTAAGTAGGTAGTTATCCTCAATGCTTTTTGTTAAATAAGCTCTAGGCCCAGCATGGGGCTCAAACTCACGACCCCAAGACTGAGTGCACGCTCCTCTGACTGAGCCAGCCAGACAACCCCCTCAATGCCGTTTTCATTAATGTATTCTATGGCTTATGCAAGAGCTATTCTTTTCATCAAAAATGCACTCTGTTCTCAGACTCGCACGTCTCCGGCATGAAAATATTTATATGTCTGAAGATTGTATCCATCCTGGTAAAAAGAATTGGTGAGAGCAATCTATGAATCAGGATTATTTGCTACCTCAAACTCATATTGTTTTTACTTTATGTTTATATGCTATAAAAAATAAAATATTAGAAAAAAATTACCACTTGAAGCAAACAGATTAACGTAACATTGGCAAAACTCACAGCTTAGGCAAGAAAGGAGAAACTGGATATTTTTTCTTTTAAAATAATGCACAAGACCAAAGGGAAAGCGGGAGTAGAGGAAGTAGAAAGCCAAACTCTGCTGGAGTTATTTATAATAACTTCAAGGGTCCCTGAAGAAAGGTAAGTTGCAAAAGTTAAAATGAAGAACAAGAGGGTTTTTAAATGGCAGATTAATTTGAAAGTCTGGAAGACTGTTCAGGACAGTAACTCACAGCTTTTTGAATGTATTTAAATGAGGTGGAAACTGACAAAATGGAATTGTTTTAGAAAACTTGCCCCAAGCAGACAAAGAGCAGATGGGATGGAGGATGGCAGTGAACAGAGACCTACTTAACTCCAGTCTGGAAATGGACCATTAGGCTAAGGATGAGAAAGAAAAGGAAAAAAAAAAAAAAGTCTAACTCAAAATGAAAGAAATAAAC
Source organism: Meles meles (assembly GCF_922984935.1). Classification (NCBI taxonomy): domain Eukaryota; kingdom Metazoa; phylum Chordata; class Mammalia; order Carnivora; family Mustelidae; genus Meles; species Meles meles. Next base: position 19,289,145 of record NC_060070.1, read on the forward strand.
AAGCTAGCTACTTTCAATGTATTTTACTTGAAACTGCTCTTTAGGGGATCAGAAGTACATCAAGTTCTGCAAGCAGGCAGGGGAAACCATCTTTGTGTTCCTCACAAGGCTCATTTGCTCATAAAACAAGAGAATGAACAAGACCGCAGCATCAACCGTTACTGGTCACGTGGTCAAAATTAGTGTTCACTCATTTTTAAAAGTCCTGATTGGCCAAAGTTATAGCACAACACTGAAACACCAAGGTGATTTAATTGGTGTGCTACCGGTCAGGAATTCAAGAGAAATTCTCAAGGAATTGAATCTAGGTCACAATAATAAAGATCCAGAGATGCTCTAGGTTCAGAAAATTGTAGACTGGCTGGTTTAACTCCTGTCCTAAAGAAAGTAGTGGGCTTTATTTTTAGGAACCCATTGGGAATACTAATGGACAAAGCTTCCCTTCGTTAAGGGGAACTAACCTGGTTGCTGGAAAATACGGCCTCTCACTAACAGAGGTAATACGAGATGTCGTTTCAAGGTAGTAGAGCTGAGGAAGACAAAAAGGAAAAGCCAACATCATAATTAGATTGCCACAAAGAGTACGAGAGCATCTCACACTCAGAGGAAAGGTACAAAGGTCAAAGTCAGCAAACCGCTGGTAATGACCCTGCCGGCACTCCTGTTAACCCTCAGAAGCAAGACGAAAAGATTCTGTAACCTCCGGTTCTTGGAAGGTTTGGGGTAGCAGGACCTTACATGTGAACTTATTATGTATGGAGGATCGGTTTTTATTAAATATAAATAATAGATTACAACTAGCTTTAAAGCCCATTATGGTGTGATAGACAATATAGTACTAAGACCCATGTAACAATGTAATAGACACTATGATACCAAGAACCGTGACTGAGAACTGAAAATTCAATCCAATACAGAGCATGGTAAGTTGGGGCCGTATTTTTTTTTTTAATATTTTATTTGTTTATTTGACAGAGATCACAAGTATGCAGAGAGGCAGGTAGAGAGAGGGGGAAACAGGTTCTCCGCTGAACAGAGCGCCCGATGCGGGGCTCGATCCCAGGACCCTGAGATCATGACCTGAGCAGAAGGCAGAGGCTTTAACCCACTGAGCCACCCAGGCGTGGGGCTGTATTTTATCTGCACTGCTTTCTGGAGAAGGCATACGCAGACAAAAGCACATACAGAGAAGCTTTGGAGCAAAAATAAGTGCCTTATATTTCTTGTCACAGACTTTCACTCTTGAAAAAAATACATTTTACTTGGAGCAGAACATCTGGCCAATTCAGTCCAACATTCCATCCGTCTTAGGAATGTTCCCAGGCAGCTGGAGTCATGACCTTCTTTACGTATTGACTCTCCATTTTGGTGTCACGGTATTATTATTCAAGGACATTTTTTAATTTTCTAGACTTTGACCCAGGATATACTACCCTAGATTTGTCAACATCACCAAACATTTATTAAGGAGACAAAACCAAAATGCACATGAACATGAACTAAAACAACAAAGTGGAATAAAATATCTACCAAATGAATGCTAAGGGAAACAAATATCAGGGAAAGAGGTAACACTGGTTTGGAAAAGTCAAGAAAGAATTTATAGAAAGTGAAGACATGAAATGAGTTTGAAAGTCCTGGAAGAAGTAAATAAATGGAGAAGAGAATATAGGCATCCAGGGAAAGGAAAATGTGTCAGCCAATCTCTAGAGGTTGTAATTCTCCTGGCTTGTCCAATCTAAATACAGTGTAGAATTCCTATAGCAGGTGTAATGAAAAATAAAGTTGGAAAGGCAATTAAAAGCAAAATGACATCATATTTTGAAAGTCAGGCTTAGCAATTTGTACTTAACCTGTGGATAAATGGATTGAAGATTTAGAAAGTTTGAAGGGAGATCTGTGAACAAGATGGGTCAAAAGGACGGAGGTGGAGAAATCAGTTAAGACTACTGCAATAATCCAAGCCAATCAAACCAAATTCATACACTGGTAACCCAAGGGCCCAGTCTGGCCCACAGCAGATTTTATTTAGACTATGTACTATTTTTTTAAATTGATATAATTGGCATATAACATTATGTAGGTTTAAGATGTACAAAGTTTGATTTGGTTCATTTATCTATTGAAGTATGATTACCACAATAGTGTTAGTTAACACCTCTATCGTGTCTCATAATTACCATTTCTTTTTTGTGGTGAGAACGTTTATGACCTAGTCTCTTAGCAACTTTGAAGTATATAATAGAGTATTGTTGACTATAATTATATTGTGCATTAATTCTCCAGAACTACTTCATCTTGTGGTTGCAAGTTTATACCCTTTGAACAAAATCTCCCAATTCCCCCACCCCTAGCCCCTGGCAATCACCATTCTAATTCTCTTTTTTATGAGTTCAGCTTTTTTTACATTCCATGTATAACTAGTATCATGTAGTATTTGTCTTTCCCTCTCTTGTTTCCCTTAGCATAATGCCTTCAAGGTCTATCCATATTGTCCCAAATACTTACATACATTTTTTAAAAATTCAAACAAAGAAGTGGCCAACATTAAAATGAAAACCTTTCCCACTAAAAACTGAATTTCCAACTTCTCCAGAAGAACTGTTCAAGACTGTCATGGTCCCTAGGGCCTAGGCACTGAATTTGGCAAACCAACCCCATCTTCTGTCAAACATACCCAAGAAAACCCAAATCCCACATTAAGTATAATCTGTACCTCATTGCCTAAAAGTTGATTTGCATTTGATTAGTTGATAATATGTTCAGTTTTGCAGACACTTAATTAAAATGCTTATTCATTTTAATTTCAAGTTTTGTTTTTAAAGTCAAAACCTTGGGGTACCTGGGTGGCTCAAGTCAGTTAAATGTCTGACTTCTGGGGCACCTGGGTGGCTTAGTGGGTTAAAGCCTCTGCCTTCGGCTCAGGTCATGATCTCAGGGTCCTGGGATCAAGCCCCAAATTGGGCTCTCTGCTCAGCAGGGAGCCTACTTCCTCCTCTCTCTCTGCCTGCTTCTCTGCCTACTTGTGATCTCTCTCTGTCAAATAAATCAATAAAATCTTTAAAAAGAAAAGTCTTCTTTAAAAAAAAAAAGAAGTGTCTGACTTCTACTCAGGTCATGATCTCAGGGTTCTGGGATGGAGCCCCAAGTCAGGTTCTGCACTCAGCGGGCAGTTTGTCCCTCTCCCTCTGCCCCTCCCTCTGCTTGTACAGGTGCTCAGCCTCTCTCAAATAAATAAATAATCTTAAAAAAAAAAAAAAGGAGGAATGACGCATTTCATTTAAGTAGGAAAACCAGAAAGAAAAAAGGAATAGAATGAATCATTTTATATGTGTTGAATTTGAGGTATTGGCAAGAAAAATCAAAAATGGTCCAAATATCCAACAGGCCATCTCTGACGCACAATGGGAGGTTGAAAGAGATGGGACCTAGGGATTTAGATTTTATAGTCGTTTACACAATGGAAACCACGGAGTCATTAAAAGTGAGCCTTGGAGAACATGAGGATTAGAAGGCTGAAGGCAATGGACGAGTCAGTGAAAGGGAGAAAAAGGCAAATGAAGCAATGTAATTGTCTGGGGTTCGGAAGCCAGGAGAAAACTGAGTTTCCGGGGGAACCCAGCTGAGCCCAGCGAGGCCCTTCACACACATTAGCTTATGTAAGCTACACGGCAGCCTTTTAAGATGGGGTGTTAATACCCATTGGACGGATAATACCAAAACATAGAGAGACTTTCTAATTAGCCCCAAATCACACAGCTAAGAAGCGGTGAATCTAGCACAGTGTTTCTCAACTGCGGGGGATTTTTTTCCCCCCTACAGAACACTGGGCAATGTCTGAACAATTTTGAGTTATTACAGCCTGGGGTGGGGGCTTGTGGGGAGAGGTCAGAGAGGGGACGGGGGTGGAATTGTTACTTTCGACCAGTGGACAGAGGTCAGGGATGGCGGCAACCATCCTAGAAAGCGCATGTCAGAGAAGAGCCGGCCCTCACCAAAGAACTACCCAACCCCAAATATCAATAGTGCTGCTGCCGAGAAGCATTATTTAGCATCTAGTCTCTGAAATATGGTGTATAATCTTTCCACAGCATCATTGTATCCACACCTCAACCAGGTTGCTCCCCTATTGCATAACATCAGCGTAAGGGAGCTTTGATGGAAGTTTCTGGAATATCTTTTCTGTGGAGTGCCCAAGACTGAATAAGAAACTCTGGGAGTAAGCCCCAACTATCGGTGCTTTGAAAATCCTTCCAGATGATTGTGTTACACTCTAAAGTTTGAGAACCACTCATCTTTTTTTTTTTTTAAATGTCTAATGAATGTGGTCATTTATAAACCACCACTGTCTGCTGAAAGCGTACCTTTTGAGAAAGTGCTGGCACCAAAAACTAGGGCAAGAGAGGAAGACAGAGCCCTGTTGCATGGGATGGCTGCAAAAATCCCACTGCAGAAAAAGAGGAACTCCACGGAAAAGATGCTTCTTAAGATGAGAAGATGAATTGCAAAACTCAAAAAGCATTTTTCCCACGTGCAAGTTGCAAGAGTGCCTTCTGGGCAAGGAAGGCAGAGCAGCACAAGTTAAAGAGGCCTGTGTCAGCCTGGCTTATGACTAGAGAGCACCCTGGCAAGTTCTGCAGAGGGGACAGCTCGGTCTGAAGGGCAGGAGTGAAGAGCTTGGCCTTGTAGACTGGAGGCCATTTGTAGAGCTAATGAAGGGGGTTGGGGAGTGAAGCTTCAGGCATGGAAATGCCTCCATTAGATATGCATTAAAAAATGGGACTTGGCAGTTTTGGAGGGTGCACTTCAGTGGGGTAAGAGGCTAGCAGAGTCGGGAGGATGCTCTTACAGCCATTTCTTTCAGCCGAGGTTTCCAAAACGGGAAGGCTGTACCCTGGGAGGGCTGTAGACTGATCCACTGCCGTAAGGGAAGGGACTCTCGGCACTTGTTGATAGGTATTTATTATATTGTCTTCTAAAACAATTAAGGCTCACTAGCATTTAATATATGAATTAATGTGAAGGCCTTCACTTTTTCTGCATGCCAACGGGCCGCAGTTACTGTAATAGAGGAGTAGAGAGAGTTCCATGACGAGCCCACGGGGCCCTCCTCATCTCACACACTTTAGACTGTAGACTGCACCCCACGAGGGCCCGGTCAAGTGCATTTATGACTTATGTTAGCTAATTTCAGCAAAACTAGCCCTGGAAGAGAACACATGGTTGAACACACGGTTTTTAAAAGATTCCTGCAAAGAGACCTCAGACTGCAGAGGATACGAGTAATTCAAGCCCGAGGAAATGGCACGGCCAGACTTCTTCTCCTAGCTGGAGCTCTCCCTCAGCCACACTGGAGGCCTAGATCTGGTGAGACGCTGGTCACAATAGTTTAAATTGCCCATAATACTTGAACTATTACTTTATAGCGATAAAGAAAGCCTTACCTAAATTGTAGGTTGTGCTTTGAGATGTTAGCTGTTGGTAGGGTGAAGTCCTGAAAACTAGGAAGATGTCTCAGGGATGAGAATGAGAAAATACATTGTTACTCACAACATGAATCGTCTCAGAAGCTTTACATTGAGCAGAAGAGGCCAGATGCAGGGAGGACGCCCTATTGGACTACTAAACTGCTATTTGACTACTACATAAAGTTCAAAACAAGTAAACATTGTCTGCGGTGGCAGAGGTCAGGGAGGTCAGGCTAGTGGTTATCCTTGGCAGTGGGGGAAGGGGGGCTGTGTGAAATAGAGGAGGCCACAGGAGAGCTTCTGGCTTCTAGTAATGTTCTATTTCCTGGACCTAATTTAAATCACACAGTCACACACCTATATTCACTTTGCAAAACTTCCTCAAGCTAGAAACTTAATGATTTGTCCTCTTTTCTCCATGCGTGTTAAATAAAACTAAATAAAAAATTTACATGCAAATTTTTTAATGTAAGAAGTTTAATGAAAGTAAATACATTTCTATAATTTGTGAGAAAATTGCTTCTGTGCTGTTACTAAATTCAACTTTTAAAAATTACTGCATCATTCATCTGTATCTAAAATTTATCTTTACAAATGTACAAAATGTTGGGCAAATGGTGCATGGAGTTCATTTCATCAAGTCTAAAAAATAATACACTGGGGAGATGGGATGGCTCCGTTTACCAGTGCACTCGGGCAGAGGTTGGTAAGAGTGAGCTCTCAGTGCACTGGGGATGAGGAGAGGGAATAGCGAGAAGAAATGACAAGGAGACAGGGTCTACAGGACTGATAACTGGCAGGATTGTGGGATGTGTAAAAGGGAAAAGAATCCCTGAGGGCTTCCAGGTTGAGGTGTGCGTGGGCTCTCAGGGGCTGATAAGTCCGGCTCCAGGAGAGGAAATCCAGGATGACAATAGGTGTGGAGAAGGTACTATAAGAATATGAAAGGTGCACAATTTTTTATTTCAATCCACAATCAAAGCCCCCATGCTATGTAGTCAGCACCAAAAAATAATTAATCTATTATTTTCAGAGGGCACACAAAGAAGTGTCACTCCTAAGAAGAAATCCTGACTAATTAACGTTATACACTATGGTTATCCGCTAAGTATCATTTACTTTTGAGAGAAAGTCTAGGAAAAATTACTCTAAAATTAAGTGCTGAACTTCTTTCTGTAGGTGTGGAAAACAGTGCACAGTATTGTATTATGAGGTCTATGGAAAAGGGCAGTGTAATTAATCCTCAATTATAGTCTTAAAATTAGGCTTCTTTTAAAACACCAAAGTCAAAGAAATGCATTTGTTTTTAATTGACATTTTAAGAATCGTTTTAAATTAGCATCATGAAAATGTTATGAGGACAAAAGTCATTTGCATTTCCCACAGAAGACCCCATTCTCAGTAACATGCAACAAGTGTGTCCTCTGTAACAAGACTTCACCTTGACTTGGCTCTTTTTTTTAATCCAAAAATCTTTAATTTCATTACAGATATTTATGCAGCTCCCAGGTACCTCGTTCTCTGAAAGATTAAATGACAAAAGAATGCCCTCTCCTTCCCGTCACACCGTGATAGACAGACTCGGTGGGGCAGGCGGGAAAGGACATGTCAGGCGACTCCTCTTGGTAGCCCGTGTTGCTCCTTTCACTACAGAAAAATTTATTCCATGAAGCTATGAAAAGCAGATGGAACCCCCTCAAATGTGTTGAAGAACAAGAAAAATAACCCCAAAGAAGAAAACACACACACACACACACACACACACACACACACACACACACACACAGAGGAGGAAAAAAGGGCAAAGTAGCTCTCACCTTTGACCCATCACTTTCTGCTGTGGTCTCTCACTCTTGTTTGAAGGGCTTGGTTTCTGCTGCATTCATCTTCTGTACCTGCCTGAAGTCCCCTTCCCTTTCCTCTTCCTGCCTCCACTTCCTCCTTTTTCTTTCTTTTCTCTTCCTTTCCTTCCTGTCCTCTGCTCATCACTGACTATAGGTCGTACCAAGCCGGCACGAGGGATACCAACAAGTTCATGGTGCCCACCCTCGAGGAGCTCGGAGTTTAGTAAGGCACTCATATTTTAATCAAGGAAAAGACATGCCTCTTACAATTTTTTGCCCACAAAGCATGTGGACTCTTTTGTTTGACCAAGAAACTATCAATATTTTGTGAAGTCTCCAAACCCTGATGGATTGGCATTCTAAAAAACAAAGGTCTTTTTGGACTGGCCTTCTAGAACAAATCCCCTTTCACAAAGGATTGAAAGGCAAAGAAAATCTGCTTTACTTTAGGATGATGTTTTCCCAAGGCTGGAAGTGATTTTTCAATACAATTATTTTTAGTGATACTGAAGCCTGCAGGAAACATTTCAGCATGCTATCCTAAAACCCCAGGCTCATAGGTATATAGTTTTTAAAATCCTAGTTATTTACCTCCTCTCTCCTCAATTTTTTTTTTTGTCATTCTAAGACTATCTCAGATAACAAATGACAGACACTAACAAGCATGTTTTCCTTTTTTTTTTTTTTTAAGATTTTATTCAATTATTTGAGAGAGAGAGAACACAGGAGCAAGAGAGAAGGAGCAGGGGGAGGGGCAAAGGGAGAAGAAGACCCCCCGCTGAGCAGGGAGCTCACCTTGGGGCTCAATCCCAGGACTCTGGGATCATGACCTGAGCCAAAAGCAGACACTTAACCGACTGAGCCATCCAGGAGCCCTGCATGCTTTCCTTCCAATGGGCCCTGCAACGTTCCTGGACTATGGTTTCCCTTCTTATTCCTCAATTAGCTATTAAGTTGAAAGACTTGGTTTTCCAGGCAAAAGCCAAGGATTTGGGGGGAGGTCACCTCGCTTTGGGATCTGGGGTCTATACGTGTTTCTTTCTTCATGCAGAGACCACGCTGGTGTTTGCAAGCTCCAAAGCTGAGGTTGAAGGCATCGAAATGGCTAACTGAACATCAGACGGTGCACCTGAGTGTCTTCCCTCGGGTTCTGGGGTGTAGCAAGTGCTCTGAGGCAGGGGGAGGATGGGACACCCCAGAGGACGCATCCACTCCCCAGCACACAGTAAGTGTCTTTCAATGGCACTCTCAAAAGAAATGGAACCACAGTCATTGTGCAGATAAAGCAGATTTTTGCCTAGTGGCCTGCTGTTAAAATGTAATCAGAGCTTTTCTTTAATGGACTGAAAATCCAAACCAATTAGAAAACTGTCCGACCCAAACTGTAGTTTAATTCAGACTATGAGAGAGGCTATTGTCTTTAATGTACTTCACCTCTCCCCCGAAACCAGCTCTGCTGCTTTTGAAAAGGTTATAGTTATGCCCATGCAGCAAAACCATAAATGGCTTGCCTGAAAGGGGCAGACATCAAAATGATACCCTGAATCCTTCCCCGCAGCAAGATGAAACCATAGACACGGAAGAAGCATGGCACTCCCTTTTCAGGCAAAAGATCTGAAGACGTGAGGAAAAAGAAACTTTAATAAATTGATATTTATTAAAATAATAATGAGGAGGTTCAGTTTCAGTATGTTTTATAGCCCCCTTTAGGAGGAAAGCACAAACCCCTGTATGTCCACACACAGAGAGAGAATCAGTCTCCACTTCCCGACAGGAGATGCGTGGATACCCTAGGACCGCCATGCATCCCCACGGCCTAGAAAATCAAACTGAGGGTACAGTGTATGTGAGCGGCAGGGATAGGAGCTCTGCAATCCTCCCTTTAAGGACATGATAAGATTGGGAAGAAATTAACTGTGGAAAAAAAAAATAGGGGTAGACTATATTAACCCAAATATTGCTTTCCTCAGCTGAATCAGCCGCCCCATCTGGTTACATGGAAATCCTGAGCAGACCGACAAAAAGACTAAAGCAACTGTTCTCTAATTGTATGTGGGAAGAAAATGTACAAGAACAGCTAAGGCAGGTTTTAAGACAGTGAACTTCCCAACGTTGTGGAGAGGAAACACGGGCGCAGTCACTATCACCGGCCTAGGTACGGCCTCATGGGCCATTCTTAACGCTGGTGGGCCAGCTGTTAATGGGTTGTCTCACAGTTCCAAATCCATCCCTTTTTCTTTTTTTAAGATTTTATTTATCTGACAGAGAGAGACACAGTGAGAGAGTGAACACAAGCAGGAATGGGAGAGGGAGAAGCAGGCTTCCCACTGAGCGGGAGCCTGATGCGGGGCTTGATCCCAGGACCTTGAGATTATGACCTGAGCCAAAGCCAGTGGCTTAATCCACTGAGCCACCCAGGTGCCCCTGCTTTGTGTCTCCGAAGCGGGTCCCTATAAACACATCTCCTTTGCTGGCTAGATATAGAGGCTTGGCCAACAGAGGGTACTAGAGAGACTCTGCAAGGGCCAGAATAGGAGGCTGGGATTTTCTTTTTTTTTTTTTTTTTTTTTTTTCTTTTTTTTTAACCTAGTGTCAGGTTTCCACTAGGCTATCAGGGGATTTGGCATGTGTGCCGAATACTTCTTAGTGTCCCTCCTGTGCACTCTCTCTCAGCCCAGGGATAGGTGCTGCTTTCTGTACTTAGTACTTCTTTACCTCTTGGAGTCTCTTTTTACCCCTTTTAGTTGTTAACTACTTTAGCAAGCTAGCAATTCTTCAAATTAAATCCCCCTTCCCATTGCTGGTGTAGGGGCGCCTGCGTGGTTTAGTCGATTAAGCATCTGCCTTCAGCTCAGGTCATGATCTGGGGTCCAGGGATCGAGTCCCTCATCGGGCTCCCTGCTTCTCCTTCTGCCTGCTGCTCCCCAAGCTTGTGGCTTGTGCCTTTCTCTCTCTCTCTCTCTGACAAATAAATAATAAAATCCTCAAAAAAAAAAAAAATTCTACCTCCATGAAGTTTCCATGGAAATAAGGTCCCCAACGGTTACCATGATCCAGGGTCTGGTACTTGTCTTTGCAGACTTAAAAACTCCAAAGATTATGGGGAACTTCAGGTATGCTTTCTCATTGGAAAGACATGGATTTAAATCTTAGTTCCTCCACTTCCTAGCTTTGTAATCAAGAGCAACTTGTATAATATCAATTCTACTTAGAGGAGATATTGCATTTATTCAAGAAAATGTGTTTATTGAGATCCTACCATGTATCAGGGGCTATTGTAGATATGAGGGATACAGATGAAAAGCCCTGCGCTCGAGGAGCTTATATTCTGGTAGGGGAAGACTGGCAGTAAATAAAAGCAACATGTGAAACACGGAGCATGCTCTGTGGCCCGAAATGCCATGGCGAAAGTCTACGCAGAGAAGGGCAATGGGAAGTGTTGGGAAGTTAGAAGCTTCAACAGAATCATAGAAAAAAGCCTCTTTGTGAATATGGGAGCCGATCTTGGACAGTGATGAGAGAATTCGCCACAAGGATCCCTGCAGGAAAGGCATTCCAGGTTAGGAATTATTTCCGAACATGTGGCTTCGGGAGTTCATGGACCAGTGACAGGAGCAGAACGAGTGAGGGAAAGAATCCTAGGAAGCAGGAACAGAAGGTAACAGCGGGAACCACTAGGCCTCCTCTGGACGGTGAGCTCCAGCAGAGAGAGCTCATCCCAGTCTCTTCTGAATGGCTTGCGCCTCCCGTGGTGTCCAGCTCACCGAAAGTGCCGACGGAATGATGGACAAATTATTTACTGTAGGGACACTCCTGGCACTGTGACGTGAGGTCAGAACATGAAGTTATTAATGGATAACATGGGATCCACCTCTCTAATGCACTGATGATGTCAGTCGGCTATCCGGGACTCTTCCTACCAGGTATCAAGGTAGTTAGGTAGCCAAATGAATCAAGAGAAAGCTGCTTAATCAGCGTGAAATAAGGTCTGAGAAAGCTAGGGAATCTTAGGGGATGTTACTGTCTTCCCTGCCCTGGTGATTTTACATACCAGAAGAGGCGTCAGAGTTCTTTGATCAAAGCAGGAAGTGAAATAAGCATACAACAGGGACCTTGTTAGTTGCCTCTTCAAGACTCATCCCCTCTCCCCATCCCATAGTTCCCAGCTAGCAGTTACAGAGGAGTTACCTGCTTCCGGGGAGGCTGAGTCCCCTTCGAGGCCCCTGCCCCAGGAGTGAATCACAATTGATCTAAAGCAATCCAGTAATCCCCACTCTCCTTGAAGGGACTACTTAACGCAAAAGCATGTGACACAATTCTGACTAACAGGACTCGACCTAGGACTATGGGAGGGAGAGGGGTGGGGGAATGGGCTTCCTGAGGAGCTTTTTCATTCAAACACTTTGCAGGAGGAGATGCTGGCTTTTCTGCTTCTGAATAGCGGTGAGTAACAGTTGGACTGATAACAGCTCTCCTGCCTCCAGGCGGGGACAAGCCTAGGGGTTAGAAGTCAATATGCTGAGCACGACAGACTGGAACATGGAAGGAGCTTGGCTCTTTGTTCACATTATTGAGCTGTTAATTAGTCAGCCTTGGAAATGTCCTAACTCTAGAACTCTCTCTGTTATATGGGATGATAAATTTGCTCATATTTCAAGCAATCTTGTATGGATCTCGTATTAGTTTGCTAGGGCTCTCATAATAATATTCTGCAGACTGTGTGGCTTAATCAACTGAAACGTTTTTTTCACAGTTCTGAAGTCTAGAATTCCGACATTGAGGTGTTGGCACATTTACGGAAGCCCGTCTCCTTAGCTTGTAGATGGCCACCTTCTGTGTCCTCATATGGGCATTCCTCTGCATGTGCGTGCCTGATGTCTCTTCCATTCCTTATAAGGACATCAGTCATATTGGATGAAATCACCATCTTTATGACTATATTTAACTGCAATTGCCTTTTTAGAAGTCCGGTCTCCAAAGGTAACCACATTTGGGTTAGAGCTTCAATTTGCTTAACAAATGATCAGGCAGGGCTAAGATTCCTTCCCTCCTTCCAGCCGGCCAGTTGTCTATGTGTTAGCAGTCCCCCCACGGTCACAAAATGACTGCAGCAGCTCCAGGTATCACATCACTATATAGCGTCTCCACAAGCAAGGCAAAGGAAAGGAAAAGATCTTTCCTTCCTCCCATATTTTTTTTAATATTTTATTTACTTATTTGTCAGAGAGAGAGCACAAGCAGGGGAGTGGCAGGCAGACAGAGAAGCAGGCTCCCCACTGAGTGGGGAGCCTGATGTGGTGCTCCATCCCAGGCTTCTGGAATCATGGCCTGAGCCAGACAGATGCTTTTTTTTTTTTTTTGTATTTTTTAAATTTAATTTTATTTTTTCACTGTTCCAAGATTCATTGTTTATGCACCACACCCAGTGCTCCATGCAATACGTGCCCTCCTTAATATCCACCACTGGGCTCCCCCAACCCCCCACCCCCTTTCCTCCAAAACCCTCAGTTTGTTTCTCAGAGTCCATAGTCTCTCATAGTTCGTCTCCCCCTCCGATTTCCCCCAGTTCACTTCTCCTCTCCTTCTCCCAATGTCCTCTGTGTTATTCCTTATGCTCCACAAGTAAGTGAAACCATACGATAATTGACTCTCTCTGCTTGACTTATTTCACTCAGCATAATCTCCTCCAATCCCATCCATGTTGATACAAAAGTTGGGTATTCATCCTTTCTGACGGAGGCATGATACTCCATTGTACATATGGACCATATCTTCTTTTTCCATTCCTCTGTTGAAGGGCATCTTGGCTCTTTCCACAGTTTGGCAACTATGGTCATTGCTGCTATGAACGTTGGGGTACAGATGGCCCTTCATTTCACTACATCTGTATCTTTGAGGTAAAAATACCCAGCAGTGCAATTTCAGGGTCATAATCATAAGGTAGCTCTAAATTAAAATTAGATTAAATTAAATTAAAATTTTTTCTTTTTTTAAGATTTTTATTTATTTATTTGACAGACAGAGATCACAAATAGGCAGACAGGCAGGAAGAGAGAGGGGAAGAGAAGCAGGCTCCCTGCTGAGCAGAGAGCCTGATGTGGGGCTCCATCCCAGGATCCTGGGATCATGACCTGAGCCGAAGGCAGAGGCTTTAACCCACTGAGCCACCCAAGGTGCCCCTCTATTTTTAATTTCTTAAGGAATCTCCACACTGTTTTCCAAAGTGGCTGCACCAACTTGCATTCTCACCACAGTGTAAGAGGGTTCCCCTTTCTCCACATCCTCTCCAACACACGTTGTTTACTCTCTTGTTGATTTTGGCCATTCTAACTGGTGCAAGGTGGTATCTCAATGTGGTTTTGATTTGAGTCTCCCTGATGGCTAATGATGATGAACATTTTTTCATGTGTCTGTTAGCCATTTGTATGTCTTCTTTGGAGAGTGTCTGTTCATGCAAAGACAGATACTTAACTGAGCCACCAAGAAATACCCCTTCCGTTTTATTTTAAGAATGAAGAAATAATTCCATAAAGTTTCCCCATTAGGTTTCTTCCTAGGCAGACTCCTGTCATACCCACCATCATGAGTTTAAATCGGCAGACTTCCCCTCAATAGTTTTCAGTAAATTAATGACTAAAACATATACGAAAAATAGACACTTTTAAAACAAGGAATCCATGAAGGAAAAGTAACTTTAAAAGGTTATTGTGGAGAAAAACATGAGAGGTCATTGATGTCCAAACGTTTCCTTTCCTCAGGAAATGTAAAGGATTTCAGCTAGTCATGACTCCAGAGTGCTATCCTCTCTAGAGAGACAAGAAGTAATGGTTCACAGAGATTAAGCCATTTGATCCTAGCCTGTTCTGTGCCTGGACAGTTATCTTGCACACTGACCATATGCTCAAAAACCACTATCTTTCCACATCATTAACTCATGACGCCACCAGAATTTCCTGAATAAATGCATTAATTAATCTAAGTGGAACGGAATAGGCACCCTTATTATCTTTTTTCTAAGAGAAAAGGACCAATCAACAATAAGCATTTAAATTAAACTCTATCAGCAAAATATACTTCCTTGATATCATACACATTCACATTATATACCCTGCAATTACCATTTGCTAATAGTAATTTAATTGTTTAATAAATAACACCAAGGAGAATAAACATTAGTGAAATGGTGAACACTTTATATGAGTCCTTCTAGTTTTGTTTCTCAAAGGCAACAATTACACTCAGCAATTTACAAAAGAACATTAAGCAAAGACCGAGAATGATAATGAAGAGTTAGTCGCATGGCTCTTGAAGATTGTATGGCCAAAGAAAATAGCTAAATCTAGAAGTGGTGTTTGGGGAGAAGACCAAAGTATAACAACACTTGTCAGGTGTTTTGAGTATGAGTTCCAATGTTAACGTCATTGGGTAGGACAAAAAATTGGTGAGGAAGAGAATACACAGAGATTGTACGCACACACCTGTCCTCATACCTTTAACCTGGCACCTCAGCATGGTGGCAGCTTGCAAGTGGTCTCTTTACGAGTTATCTACAGAGCAGGCATCGATCTCAAAGATTCTTGAGTGATATCCTGGAAATAAGGGTTTGGGTTTTCCTTTCTCTTTTTATTTATGTATTTATTTTCTATTTTTTTTAAGTGAATGGCTATGGCTTGTACCCACACACTGGTGAAGTGGACACAGCAATGAACATAGCTGATTCTCCATCTCAGACTGGAAAGGCCACTGTCCTAAGGAATTTTCCGGCCCATGTATTGGGGACATACAAACGGGACAAAGGAAAAAGAATGCCACAGGTATACAGAAACAGGAGTCAGAGTAGGGTTCAAGTTCAAGTCTTGGAGAATAAAGGGAAGGGTAGGTCTTAATCCAAGATTTCTCTGGAGTCCTCAGCAGTGATAGGTCTTTGCCGCAGTGCTCCACGGTCTTTGCCGCAGTGCTCCACAGTCCACAGAGCACCAAGTCTTCCCCACTTGCCTTCTGTTTTCTCTTCGTAGGAATTCACTTCTTCACTCTCTAATCTCTGATTCTTTTCTCCGTCTTGAGGCGTCTGCTCATGCATAACCGTAACTCATGTATAGTTTTATGATACTCGTGACCAAGCTCTATCTCAACCCCTTTCCATTTTATTTCTTTTCAGTGTTCCAAAGTTCATTGTTTATGCACCACACCTAGTGCTCCATGCAATACGTGCCCTCCTTAATACCCACCACCAGGCTCTCCCAAACCCCCAAAACCCTTAGTTTGTTTTTCAGAGTCCACAGTCTCTCATGGTCCGTCTCCCCCTCCGATTTCCCACCTCAACTCCTTTCACTTTCTTGCCCCATTGCTAACCCACTTATTCTCTTGGCACATCCCACATGAAATGCCCAAGAAAGATCATCTAATTGTCTCAGATTACCTTTTTGTGCCCAGGTGACTAATGCATACACCGACTTCCTTTGGGTCAAGTGCCCATCCTACTATGTAACCATTTACATGCAGGAGAGAGAAGGATCTATAGTATCAAGTACGACTGCCCAGGGCTCTTTCCTCCCCAGGTACTGAGGATGAGGTGCTTCCCTCAGGAATATCTGAAAGGTAGCCAAGAAGTGCGAATGGCATCTCTAATATAAAAAAAAAAAAAAAAAAAATATTTAAAAAAAAACCAAAACAAAACACTAAATCAGGAGAATTCAGTTGGAAGACATGCCCATAGGTAGCTCTTATCTTGTTGGCAGATCCTCGGTGAGTCAGTAAATTGCATAACCATCCCATATTTACTTTATGTAATATAATCACAGTCCATACTTCTTTCAATCTGAAAGTAAATGCCAGTAATTACGAGAGATACTTTTAGAGTGCACTGTAGTCATTCTGATGCAACCAGCTCTTTGAACCAAAACAACTCGAACAGTTAGAGACCCATGGAAATCTACAATCTTCTCTAACTCCCAGGAAATAAACTCCCTTTAGAACCCATGAATCATGACTAGCCATTCCATTGTTAATAAATTCTGTAGGAGACATTTCAAAATAGAGGGCAGTTATTATTTATTGTTTGTAATGAAGCCTACTGAGCCCAGAGGGACATTGTGAGGATCACTGTCAGATTTTGTAAAATGCCTTTTGGCTTTTCAATGGAAAGGTACTATATATGATAATAAAAGAAATAACAATAATATTCTTGCACAACCCTGACACTGAGTTCATCTTTGTCTTAAAAAATAAGAGAGTTCATCTTTAGGCCTTTTGGGGATTACCGAATTCAATTTGTTCTGAGGATGCTAAGGCAGATGAAAAAGACTGCTCATTATAAAATCACTTTCTCCAGTTCCTGTTCTGCTCAATACAGGTTGCTCCTAACGTCCGTTGATAGTGAAGAGTTGACCATCCTTTGTAAATACACAGTCGTACTCATTGGAATCTGAACCCTATAACACTTCCGTGGTGACAGAGAAAGAACTGCTTACAAAATAAGGCATCAGAAACTTTGCAAATATGCTTGGCCAGATGCACTCCTGGGCTGATGAGAGTCTCATAGACACACATGAGATAGAGACATGCAGAAGCAAGGAAAGGAGCTCTGTAGTGAGACTTTTTCAAGACTAGTACTTTAATCACACCTACATATGGGTTGTGCT
This sequence comes from Meles meles, assembly GCF_922984935.1. Taxonomy (NCBI): domain Eukaryota; kingdom Metazoa; phylum Chordata; class Mammalia; order Carnivora; family Mustelidae; genus Meles; species Meles meles. The sequence continues at coordinate 19,306,098 of NC_060070.1, forward strand.
TGCCTTGCTTTACCAAGCATTTTAGATACAGTAGTTCATTTGGTTCTCACTGGAAACCTTGGAGCTACGTAGAGAAATGAGGTGTGTCCAGCTGCCTTGCTCTGAGCCCTGTAAGACCCAAAGGTGCTCAGACGATATCCAGAAGACAACAGGGCCAGGGGGCAGGAAGAAGGTGCATGGATAGTTTCCTGCTGGAGACAAAAGGAAAGACACCACGGAAGCCCAGCCAGCCAGTGAACCTGGACACTAGTGTTCTCCTGTAGGTCCTGATGGAGATTTCCAACTGATTTTCCTTTAACCCCACACGGGCTGGGGTGAGGAAAAGGATGTATTTGTGAGGCAGTGAGATTTGAAGGGGGTGGATCATTTGGATCTTTCCTTTCCAAGCAGTTTTCAGGAACCAGCGGAGATTGAGATAATATAAGCCGCGGAGCTGGACAGAAGGCACCCTGAGGAAGCCAAGAATGAGGGGTCTTTAGAAATCCCAAATTCATGCCAGGGTTCCTGCGGTCAGCTCTCTATGACCAAGTATTACTCACATAATCAATGTGAAATTAATCCTCTCCAAACACACAAGCTATTTTGATCAAATCACAACAAGGAATCCAGGAAACGTCTCCAAAGGAGCTGGGCCAGCCTTGTCTCTTGAGATCCTCTGATCAATGCCTGCCTCTTATGAAATAATCACCCTTCTCTGGCTTTTTTGAATTCTCACTTTCAAAATTTCCAGGCTGTCTCAAATGTGGCAGCCTAGCAACTTTCTCCCTATAGAAAACTTCACTTTGTCATTCTGCCATTTCTAAATCCAATTTAGAACCGCTTTTCTAGTTTTTACAACTCTGGCTCGGTTTGCTCCTCCCTCCCTTTCCAAACGCATTTCTCCTTATCTTCATCAATCTGTCACCTCCAGCCCCGCCCCCTCACTCCACTTCTTGGCTTTTCAGGCAGTTACCGTTTGAATGAGAAGATTGAAAATCCCATTTATCACTTTTGAGAAGTCTCACAGAAACATATTGCTAAGCTTCCCTCACACCCGACAGAGACAGAGAGAGAGAGAGAGAAAGCGTGACACCTAAAAATGAATCTCTAGAGAGGGAGGATCCCTAAAATAGAGCAAAATAATAAATCGATGCTGTTCTGCTTTCTTATAAAATGAGATAACTTACAATGGAACTTTCCCTTTGCAGATGAGCTATTATCAGGGTGCTCGATACTGGAGAAATTCCACAGATTGCTAAATTCCCTTTAAAAAAAATAAAACCCCAAAAAAAGAGAGAAAGAAGGAAAAGAAGAAGAAAAAAGATAAAGAACGAAACTAAAATCTTTTCCAAAAAATAAAAATAAAATAAAATCGATGCTCCTCAGACCACTGCGATGAGCCACAACAAAATGGCTGCAAAGAGGAAGCCCCACTCTCTCAGTCACTTTCTCACTCCATACCAACACTGCCCAGGTCTATGTCACACCACTGAGAAGGCCGGGCAGTTCGAACATCTGTTCTAAGGCGCACCCCGTCAGAGCTGCTACCTCGGCTGACTCCTCTTCCTTCCTCCCACAGGCTTGACAGATGGATGTATCCCTGATAGCCCCAGGTTACATCCAAATGGCTGCCACAGCCACTTCCGGTGTAGCAAACACTGCTTTCCCCCCAGGGCAGCAAAACTGAGAGAACAGGAGAGGGATATACAGTGCTATAAACTGGGGAGCTGGGCTAGAGACCCAACATCTTCCCTGCGGGCAGCAACACCAGACGTTGGTGTCTTCATCCCGCCACACTCCTCCCACGAGTGACAACAGGCAATGAAATGCAGAGGAAAAGAGAAAGATATGCCCCTCAGGGTCTCTCCCAAATGCTGGCCAAGTGTTTATTTGAACTACCCTGTGGGTTGTGGGTGATGGAAGTGTGAGTTCCAAAGAAGACTGCCTGCTGTCATGTTAGGATCGTGACTGATTATCCCCGAGGCTCCTTTGTCTCCGGAGTGCGATGAAAAATTCCTCTCCTCAGGGATGGTTGTGTAAACTGGGAAATGCCGACTCCTGTGTCAGAGTCCTGTGGAAAGATGTGTTCTGCGAGCGGGCTTCCATTTCCCTCTGTAACTAGAAAGGAAAGAAAGGAAATTTCTAGCAAAGAAAAGAAAAGAAAGCTGCTACCAGGGAAAGAACTATCACCACACCAACGGTGTGGAGATGGGGTCTCCCCTTGCAGATGGTGGTTCACATAGTCTATGGATTAAACTGTGCTGCCATACATGCTCCAGGAGTCTTTCCTCCTGTGGACTCTCCTTGGTCTTCTTTCCTCATGGTCTTTTCTTACTCTACAATTCTCCAATTTTGCTTTTTTGCTCTAGGTTGGCCTAAGAGTCATTTCAAAGGGTGTCAGGTTGTGAGGATAGAAACAAATTTCATTCTAATTTATTTTTGTGTTTGAAAATTTTTTTAAATATATATATTTTTTAATTAGACAGAGATCACAAGTAGGCAGAGAGGCAGAGAGGCAGGCAGAGAGAGAGAGAGAGAGAGGGAAGCTGGCTCCCTACTGAGCAGAGAGCCCAAAGCGGGGCTCGATCCCAGGACCCTGAGATCATGACCTGAGCCAAAGGCAGAAGCTTTAACCCACTGAGCCACCCAGGAGCCCCGTGTTTGAAATTTAATATAAATGAAGTATGTGTGCGCCATCTTGAAAGAGACTGTGAAGAATCTCCTTCCAGTAAAGGTTCTGCTTCCTGGAGCTCTGTCGCCCCTGATGTGATCAGAGAAGGTGGTCCATTGTTATTGTCATTAAAATTTATTCAGAGGCTTGGCATGTCCCCTTCTGTGATGTGTCAATATTCTTGTCTTAGCCACTATCGAAACCGACTTAAAAACATTTAGGAGGCTGCGTGCTGCTCAACTTCCACGTCCCCCAGCGAAACACTTGTCCTCTACACCACCTTTCCCCTCTTGCCAACTGCTATTCCTGTTCCCATTTGGCTTTTCATTTCATTTTTCCCAATTCGAACATTTCCATTTGCTTTCTTCTGTCTCTCATTTCCCTGCTAATTCTCTGGAGGGGATGAGATTCTATCACCGTTATTGTTGTTTTCTTTTTTCTTCTAAAGACTGGAAGAGCGGAGCTGAAATATTTGGGAAATGACTAGTTCCATAAACATCAAGACAAAGGTAATCAGGGGAAACTGGTCCAGAAATTCTAACTCCTAGATAGTGGTCTATTTTTAGTGACTCGCATTAGATATGGGTGAAGATCCAAAATCCAAGTGCTCTTATTAATTATTCTTCTGGAGTTGAAATCATATCAGGTTTCTCAATTATACATTTATTAGAAAATAAATTATTCCACAATGATAACCAATTGATAAACATTATAATTCAGTAAGAAGTTCTCAATAGATTTCTGTAAGTGCCATAAGAATGAAACCCCAAGAACGAAAGTGGTTTAGTTTTGTTAGTAAGATAGAGCTCTCTCTTTTTTTTTTTAAATAAAAAAAGTAACATCGGCATGTTAGCTCAATGGTGTTTCTCTTTAAGCATGAAAGCACAAGAAAGCCCCACTGTTTCTGTTGTCTGAATCAGTGGCTAAAAAAGCTGGTTATAAGCTGCTTTGGTAGAGTTCAGTGGAGGTGATTTTTTGTTTTAGTGTGAGATTTGAAATGGTTACCCTCTCCAAGAAAAAGAGGGTATGCTTGCAAAAATGTAAATGCAGAGCCAAAGCCCGGCCTCGGAGAGGAGGAGCTGGAGCCCACAGGTGCCCCCCCCCCCGGCTGGTCTCCACTGTGTGAGCAGAGAGCAGAGCTGTAAGCAGACCGCAGGCCGGGAGCCAGCAGTTAAACGCAGCAGGCGGACGGTGACCTCGGCTGGGAGAAATGAGAAGTCTCTCTGGTGGAGAGCTGTGCTGTAGTGCTCTTCAAAGACCGTTGCCTTTCCAGAAGGAGCAGAGGGCGGGTGTTCTCAGACAGGAGTGAGCAGAAGAATCAGACCAACTGCTTAAAAATTCAGATCCCCCTCTGCACACCTGCAGACCCTTGGGGCCTGAGTATCTTTATTTTATATCATCGACACAAGCGATTCTGATGCGTCTACGCCAGGAGCCACAGTGTAAAGATCCCTGGCTGGGGCACAGCATCTATGACTATAGGACACAAAGATGGTGACAACTTAAGCGACAGGACTGCATATTTCTACTTAGGGATCTGGCTTCCTTTGAACCTTTTAAAACACACTGCTTACCCATGAAATTTTTTAGGGGCTATTTAATTAAGACAGTTCCATTTTCTGGTATTCTGACCTTTTGTCAGACTGTCTGTCGTGATTTGAGATGCTCTAAATATGATCTTCATTATTTTAAAAGATTTTATTTATTTGAGAGAGAGAGAATATGAAAGGGGGAGGGGCAAAGAGAAGCAGACTCGATGCTGAGCAAGGTGCCTGATGTGGGGCTCGATCCTAGGACCCTGAGAGCATGATCTGAGCCAAATGCAGATGCTTAACTGACTGAGCCACCCAGGCACCCCTATGACCCTCATTTTAGAAGAAACGATGCTCTCTGCTGTTACACCAGTTACTTATTTTTGTTGCTGTTCCATTCTGAAAAAGTAAAATTCACGTGAAGAGAGATACCAGGACACCTGACAAAAGGTTAAAGGTCTGCCTTCTGCTCAGATCATGACCTGGGATCCAGCCCGACATCAGGCTCCCTGCTCAGTGGGAAGCCTGCTTCTCCCTCTGCCACCCCCCATCCCACTCGTGCTCTCTTTCTCTCTGAAATAAATAACATCTTTAAAAAAGAGAGATACCCAATTCCTGTTTCTCTCAGTTACTTAGAAATAAAAAAATAATCTGAGCTATAATTCAGCCTAAACTATGATGAGCCTGCCTGATGGCCACTGATTGAAATGCCTGCACAGGACCTCGAAGGAGTAATTGTTCTCCCAAGGATTCGCTACATATAATGACTGCCATTTCCCGCCTGGTTTCTGCCACTCAGGAATGCTTGTCTTTATGGGTGTCCATTCTACCCATTGTTTTACTGTGGACCCCAGAGTCTAAAGATGGGTTTTACCATAGCACGAGAACACCGTCTTGCAATATACATTTTTTTGTGATAAGAAGGAGGAGGATATGAGAGGCACAAGATTTAGTAACTGCTAGAGACAAGAGAAACCAAAAGAAAGGAGAAAAAAAGGTTATATGGGAGTTATTTTAACCATATGCACCAGATTGGCAACATTTCTTAGGTTGTTCCTGGTGGGAGAGGCAGAAAGGATAGTGCTACTGCCTTCCAAAAATTTCATATTCTGCTATTGTCTGCAGGCCAAGGTGAAAGTCAGCTCTGAAAGAATCAGCTCTAAATCTAATAAGTGGCAAAGAAACTTAGATGGTTTCATAGAAAAGTAAGTTTTTTTTAAGACAGCCTGCAAAAAAAGTGCTGACCTAAAATCAGCAATTACAGGGTAATATTCGAGATATGCAAGAAAAGTATTGAATTTTAGGACTTTTCAGAAACACAGATACAAAAATATGAAAGCATCTATTTTAAATAATTTTTTAAATTTTTTAATAAATATATAATGTAGTATTAGCCCCAGGGGTACAGGTCTGTGAGTCGCCAGGTTTACACATTTCACAGCACTCACCATAGCACATACCCTTCCCAATGTCCATAATCCCACCACCCTCTCCCTACCCCCCTCCCCCCCAGCAACCCCCAGTTTGTTTTGTGAGATTAAGAGTCTCTTATGGTGAGTCTCCCTCCCGATCCCATCTTGTTTCATTTATTCTTTTCCTACCCCCCAAACCCTCCACATTGCATCTCCACTTCCTCATATCAGGGAGATCATATGATAGTTGTCTTTTTCCGATTGACTTATGAAAATATCTGTTTTTCAAGTGGATCATCAGTATATTATCACATCACTGGGAGATTTAAACACCGACATTAAACCTTGGAGATATGTAAACATTAATTAGAGATTTCTGCTACATTGGGTCTTTGGTCTTTTGGGGGAAGGCTTTTCTTATGCTCCATCTCCCTTGGCCACCCTCCGTAGCAACGGTATAGCTGAGGCGATTGGTGAGTGGAGAGAGCAGTGGTGAGAGTAACAAGAGAGATTAATCTGGGAGGGAATTAGTGTTTTTCCTCTTGGTAATCAGAGAATTGAAAGTGCACCCCACTTCCTACGTTTCTTACGGTTGCCATAGACACTGGCCCAGGGCTGATATTCCCTTTCATCCTCACGTTCTCTCTCCCTGAGCACACACAGACTATATCCCAAGGTTGATGCTGAGCCTATGCGCTAATCACTGACTAGGAAAAGTTGGATGGCATTAATTTCAAAGGTGCAGTGGTCTGAAAGATACAATGAGGAGTTAAGAAAATGCCAACGCCATCTCTCAGCCCCCTGGTCTCTGGATGGCGGGCCCATGAGCAGCCTCTTCTGGAGGCTACAGAACGGAACCCTTAAGGGAGGAGTAGGAGAGTAAATTTAAGGCAAGGAGGTTGAAGATGTAAGGAAGTTAATTAGGGATCCATTAGAGGGATGCTAGACAAATGCTGTAACAAATCACCTCGAAAACGTCAGGGGCTAGTTTTCTCACATCCAGTCCATTGCAGATTATCGTCATTGGCTGCAACTTGACCTTGTGCAGTAGTCCCCAGATCCAGGCTCTCTTGTGGCTCTGTGAATCCCTAAAACTACAGAACCCTCCCTTTCAGGTGGGAGTAAGAGAGCAGGGAAGGTGCACATTGATTTTCAAAAACCACCTGGAAGGTGACCTAAGTCTCTTATTCCACTGGTGAGAACTAGTCACATGGCCACATCTGGATGTGTGGAGGGCTGGGGGATACAGCTCCTGGCTGGACAGCCACCTCCCAGCGACAGCGCTACCCAGTCAAAGAGAGCTGAGTGCTGGGGAGCAGCTGGCCGTCTCTACCACACAGAGGTTTGAGAGGGGACGATAGATGGGACTGAACCAGAAACTAGTAACCAAAGAAGCAGAGAACATTGTGGGAACTAGGCAAGACAGTTAACTGAAGGGAATGCCATTTCCCTGGTGGCTTTTTATAACAAAGAGGTGATGCATGATTAAATTAATTACCATTGACCTTTTGGGGCAAGACTGACTACGAAATCAGGTATGATGAGGTTTAGGAGACACCGCTGGGTGTTCAGGCAGAATGTAATCAAGAACTAGTTCCAGGGTCTCCAAAGAACTTCTTTCCTGATTATAAAAGAGAAATAACTCTTGACTTGTCCATTTCCTGAAAAAAAAACTGGCGGTTTGCAGCAGCTGGAGTGCTTAAGGCTTTGGGGGCTAGAACCGGAAATGGCCACAGTCGAACCGGAAATGGCCACAGTCTAGATGAGAGGTGTCCAACAGAAATGTCTGCAATGAGAGAAATGTTCCACGTGTGCTGCCAAACACAGCAGCCACCAGCCCCGGGAGGCTACCGGGCACTTGAATGAGACCAATATGACTGCGGACCTGAATTTTAAATTTTAATTCTGAGAAATGTACATTTATAACGAACCACTTGTGGCCAGTATCCATGTCCTGCACAGCCTGGCTCTGTGGCTGGTGGTGGGGGGGCAGCTCGTGTGTTGTCTTCACTGGCCTCGCCTTTCTCCCACCACAAGTTTACTCAGGTGGCTCTGCACAGCCAGTTCAAGCAATTTTTCCTCTTTGTCGGCCATGGTTGATTAAACCTGGGGTGAGCACTATATCAACATAAGCCAGTCAGTGTCCTCACCTAGATGCTGGGCAAATGACAGAGAATCAGTCTCTCCGTGGGTGGGTTCAGGAGCTGCGGCTGGCCATGGTTCCTGCGGGGGGATAGGGAAGGCAGAAGAGGCCAGTCTTCAGAGAGAGAGATGACTGAGGCAGACTTGAAGAAAACAATGAGATGAGGAAGCCCTAATCCTCGCTCCTGTCCCCGCCACCCTTGATCCGGAAGTATTCCTATAACAGGACTGCCGCTGGCCCTTTTGTTTGTGACACACCCCTGAATTCTTTTAATAAACTTTTCTTTAGTAGAAGCCCCTGTTACTTATAGTAAAGTAGCCTTAACTGCTAAGAAGCATTTGGGGAAAGCACTCCTTGCTTGGGGAAAGCACTAGGTAGAAAGGAGGGGTTTGGCTGCCTAGCTACACAGCTACTGGACTCCCAGCAGACCCTCCCCAGGGAGGACACCCGAGGCAGGCTCACAGCACACCCCTGAGGTCGCCACAAATCCTGATCTGCCTCTCTCTGCCTCACACACGGGACTGTCGATCCTTTCAGCTCATGCAGACCTGAACAGGCTCTGAGGGCTGAGACAATCTTCCAAACTCGCAAATGACTGATTGCTAAGCAAGAAAAGCCAGAATGCCAACTTCTTAACGACCTACCTAGTAAATAATGGTGGTATTAAAAGTCTTTAATGACCTAACCTCATTTTTTTTAAGCCTTGATTTCCTCCCATGTATCCCACTTTCTGTTGCACACAGAGGCCATGAATTTTCCCTCTATTTCTTTGCTCCCACCATTAACTTAGCCTGGAATGTCTGACCTCCATCTCCACCTATCAGTTCTACCACTATTTTAGAGACCATTTCAAAGATCATCTCCTCCCACCCTTTTGGAGTCAGCAGTCTCCCATTTCTACTTTGTGACTCCTTGAGCACACAGTCTACACTGTTTTAGAATTATTTACGAATGGCTCAGAAGTTTAATACTCCAAAACTTTCATCAGACACAATTTTTTATTAAAGCAGTCTATAATTGCATTCACTTTTCTGGTAGCTACTTCAGATCTTCATCTCACACTGAGTTTTGTAATCAATTTAGACCTTAGATGTCATACTCCTTGAGGATTTTAGCCTAGAGTATGCTGGATGTCATCGGCAGGCTGGTGAGAAAGTAGAAAGGGGGAACCACACAGTAGGGAGCACAGGAAAGTTGGAGTCACTGCAAGGGTCTGAACATTGAACAGATCTATCGAATGGAAAACTGCAGCAGATAATTCTGGATGGCTCCAACAGCTGGAGTCACTTAGCTAACCACTCTGTAGTCCAGGGGCCCATTAAACTCGAGAAAAACCTAGCCAGCAGCCAACAGGATTTGGGGAAGGAGATCCAGGCCTGACCAGCTGAGAGTGGCGTTAAAGGCATGATGGGCTTTGGGGGCTCAGCAAGCAGATGAGGAGAGTAGAAGCACTAGCTTTGGAGCCAGAAAGACTGGAGTTCCTGTGTTGGTCCCACCTGTGATGAGACTTGACACAGTAATTTTGCCTCTGAGAGCCTCAGTTTTCTTATCTATAAAAGAACAGGAAAATATTCTTTTTTTTTTTTTTTTTTCCCCCACAGAACTGGGGTTGAGATTCCCTGAAGGAGTGAATGTTTGCCTGACTCACAGCTGATAGTGAGGGTGTCTTCACCTCCCGCACAGGCCAGGGCTTGGTGGCATGCAGGTGTCGATCCAGGCTGGATTCCTGGCAGAACCTACTCAGTATAAAGATCAGAAATCAAGAAAAGAATCAAGGCTGCTAGCCAGGTATGTGGTCTAAAACAGCGGGGGTTAGAAACGCAAATAGAAAACTTGGGTCAGAAGAACCATGGCAGTTCCCATCAGCTCCTGACTCATGACTACAGATCCACTGGACACTCAACTGGGTCCTTCACATGTGATTGCTTCGTCCCACAACACCAACCTCTCGAGCCTCTCTTGGCTTCCTTATTTCCTCCAAGACCACACTGTCCCGTGGCTTCCTGCTTGTCCAACTGCTCCTGCAGGCACCTCTTTGATCCTTTTATAAATATTGGTGCTCCTTGTCATTCTGTCTGTCTTCTCACTTTGCATGTTCTCTCCCTGTGCCTTCATTCTTGTAGATTTGACTGGTTTTCAACTCTTTGCTGCTGACTCCCAGACCTGCATCTCCAGCTACTGTCACAGCACAAAACCTTCAAGTTTCCAATAGAACCTTGAGATTAATTTATATTGAACTACAGTTATCCCTTTACCCTTGTGCCTGTGTCCCCCTGCTTTTCCTGAAGAACTGGAGCCCTCAGAAATGATTACTGAGCATCTGACGTCATCGCTGTAATCAATCCCATTATATTACCAGAGTATTAAAAATTGTGGATCATGACCTATTATTAGGACTAGAATTAACTTTGAGAGTCACAACTTGCTTCTTCAAGCATAGAAGAACATAGGCGGCTCAGTCGGTTAAGCATCCAACTCTTGATTTCAGTTCAGGTCGTGATCTCACAGTTGTGAGACAGAGCCCTGTGTTGGGCTCCACGCTGGGAGCGGAGCCTGCTTGATATTCTCTCTCCTTCTCTCTGCCTTTCCCTCTCCCCCTCTTAAAAAAACAAACAAAAAGAATGGAGGAGCATAGCATGGAGTAGAAATAGCAGAATGCCTGCCTCCCTAGTAAAAGCAAGTATTAAGATTTTTTTGTTTAGTGTATGGGCATTGGTCACAATTAACATTTTAATTTTCTTATAAGCTAATAGATATATCATAGACAAAAGTTGAGTACTGACTGGATTAGGCCACTATCTTTTTCCAAGAAACCCAAATCAAACTTTAGGAGGAAAGATTTAGGCATTATCTGGGTTCAACCACAAGCTCCCGTGCTGACTAGTGTGTTTTCTTGGACAAATTACTTCACCGTTCTATTTCTCAATTTTTTAAATCTGTAAAATGGTTATAAAAATACTAACACCTGGGCGTCTCGGTTGGTTAAGCATCTGCTTTTAGCTCAGGTCATGATCCCAGGGTCCTGGGATCGAGCCCCATGGCATGGGGCTCCCTGCTCAGTTGGGGATTCTGCTTCTCCCTCTACCCCTCCTCCCTGCTTGTGCTCTCTTTCTAATAAACTAAAATCTAAAATAATAATAGTAATAATAACTTCTCATGGGCCCATTGTGAAGATTAAATGAATATAGCTATTGCCTGACATGGATGAGTGCTTTTATAGTATTAACTACTCTTAAACAATGAAAATCTAAATAATTTATCAAAGATATTAAAAGCATGGAAATACGTGAGAGATAACCACATATAGGCTTATTTTATATCGCGTGGAAATGGACAAACTCATCAGATTATTTCATGTTTTTCATGACATGACAAAGACGGAAAAGGATAGTGTCTGCCACTGTGGGATAAAGGGAACAGTCCACTCTGGCTGGAGATGAGTGGCCAGATGTGACAGTGGCTTCTGGGCAGGAGTAAATGGCAGCCTCAGGGCCTGAAGGGATCAAGAGCTCTACACTCGGCCCTTCTTGGCACAAAGTGAGCAGCTCTGGACTCTAAGCCAAGAGGTGTATGACTTCTCCATGGCCACATTACCAGTTCAGGGTGGGCCTGTGATCTAGTTTGGCCTAGAAAGCTGATGAGAAAGATTTACAGCCCATTGTGTCTTTTTCTCTCCCACCAGATAAGAGAAAGGAAGGCCACTACCCACGCTGATGCTGGCCTTAGGATGGGGGGTAGCTTCATGGAAGGCAGAGAAAGTGAACAAAGGAACCTGGTCTCTCACCGAATGGCTGAGTTGCTGAATCAACCAGCCCTGAAGGGTGCCATTTTCTGGATTCCCTGTTTAGGGAGGGATAGTGAGTGCATTTCTTATTTAAACCATTTTTGAGTTAGGATTTCAGGTACACCCAACACAAAGCATCTTAACAGATTCAGTGTCTTGCTGTATTTTACAGATTTTCAAACACTGTAATTCATGAGATCTGGACTGGGAAATGCAAAGTGTCACACGTGACTTGAGTGATCAGTGTTATGGGCCACAGAACTCAGATCATTGCTAGGGTTTATATTTGGGTTCTCGGAGGAGGATCTTCTCAGATTCTCATTAACCCTTCCACGGCAAAGATTTCCAACTAGAGACTGCTCCGTCTTTATCTCATTTAGATTCTGGTTTTCTTTTTGGTGGACTCAGTGTCCTCCCACAGGTCTGGATCACTTCAGGGCATGAACCACTGGGACCTACAGAGTCACTGTCTGTGTAAACTGGCTCCTTGGCTAGCCCAGGGGGAGCTGCCTCCTGGAAATGCCATACCCGCTGTAGAAAGACTGAAGTTCGTGAAACTCAGTAACTGGGAGGACATGGAGTCCGTGCTGTCTAGATGGCCCATGACCAACTGTGCTTCCTCTGATGACGTGACCTTCTTGAAGGTATTACAGGTGCAGGACGGTGGCAGGCGGGAAGAAGTCAGCAGGGCAGGCACAGGGGGGCATCTTCGTAAGCTGCCTTAACCTCAGCCTGCTGCCTGGCATCAAATGTTTGGGCAAGAATGGAAGCTGAATCCATGGAAGGAGCAGCTGGAGAATTCCTGAGAACCCCCTTTATCACCACCATTTGGAAGCCTCTCCTAAATGACAGAGGACAGGAGACGGGTTCTGGCCCCAGCAAAGGCCCAGCAGGTGAATGTGTGCCAGAAAAGAGCAGTGCACCGAGTTTATATCCAACACCAAAGGGCAGCTGGAACCGTTAACAATGCAATTTTGAAGCAGAATTCACACTCTCCCTTTATTTGGAGGCAACTCTGGGTGACAAATGGCGGCACACACGTTTCCAGTCCTGCAATCACTTAAGAGTTCCTCCTTCTTCTTCTCCACCAACTGAATTTATCTGGAAGCGGCCCACTAAGGCATGAGGACTCCCGGTAGCAGCTAGTTCATTCTTACACTCTCCCTACTGCCTTTGTTTTTATTTTTAGTATTAGAAACATTAAAGAGCTTCAGAGCTCTGCAGACCACTGGGCTCCCCTTAGCCCATTAACGGACACTGCTCCACTCCTGACTCAACCCCTGGAATTTAGCATCCACACAGCACCTGCCCCTGGGGAAGGGTGACCGGGATAGGACAGGTTCTGGAAAACTTCACGAGGACCTCTGAATTGCATCACTTGAAGGTACAGACAGCATGATCCTCCGCCAATCCCAAGGCCAGTTCCAAATTTTTGACCCCGTAGTGTGTGATGCTTCTTCAAGGAAAACTTGTTAAAATATTAACTTTTCAGCCAGGGAATGGCCTTTTGTGCAGTTAATGGTAATGTCAGTCCCTAGAGATGAAGACACCATTACCTTTGGGTTTGCTGCCATTCATTTTGGAAAACTTCAGGGAATTATTTACACAAGGATAAGGCTAGCTAGTAACCATCCATTGTCCTCAGAGGTTAGTTTGAGGTCACCTTAAATCTGTGACAGATGTTACCGCCTAGGATTTTAAGGATTATAGAAAACAACGAACATCGATTGAGTGCAGAGTTAGTCACAATCTACTCGCAAAAAAAAAAAAAAAACAAAGAAGAAGAAGAAAAGGTTTTCAGTAAAAGGAAATTTGGGTGGTGGCCCTCTTTTACAGTTATTTAATATGAAATTATACTATCAATTAACATTGAATTATATTATCAATTAACAGCAATGCTTTTCTAGGCCATTTTTATCCCCTAACCAGTGAATTAAAACCCATTCATATTATAAGCATGTGCAATGGGTAGATACATTACTCTTTATTTTCCACTTAGAGATATTAATCGGTGTACAAAAAACTGTATATCTTCAAAGTATACAATTTGTTTTTTTGGTTTTTTTTTTTAAAGTTTTTATTTATTTACTTGACAAAGATCACAAGTAGGCAGAGAGGCAGGCAGAGAGAGAGGAAGGGAAGCAGGCTCCCTGCTGAGCAGAGAGCCCGATGCTGGGCTCGATCCTAGGACCCTGAGATCATGACCTGAGCAGAAGGCAGAGGCTTTAACCACTGAGCCACCCAGGCATTCCCAAAGTATACAATTTGATAAGTTTTAATCTATGTTCTATGCCTTGAATGGGAGGAGACTTTTCCAATTTCCTCCAAAAGCTTCCACTGCTTTAGGAATCTCACAGCACGGGAACTTAGAAGGGCTTGTGGAGGAAGGTGCAAGAATTCAATTGTTAGATATACACAGATCCCAGCACCAGACCATAAAAGTGCATATAACGGGAACTGAAGGGCAAGGAGACGAATACCAACCCTTCTTTGTCTGTGTTCTCTTCTTGGCCAACACGGCTCAGAGGAGCGTGCCACCTCCTCCATCTGGATGGCCGCACTGGGTGGCAGCAAAGGGCCCACAAGATGACGGGGTCCCCAACAAATCCACTGGACGTTAAGGCCAGGGTTCTCAGAGGCCTAACTGGACTGTCCACACAGCGGGAGGGCTGGTATTGCTTGGAGACAGGGCTTGGTTACGAGTCAGTAAGCATGGTGCTGCCTAGTGTGCCAGACAAAATCTTCCAAAAATTGCTGCCAAGACTTGCACTCCATTTTTGTCTTAAAGGTGACCTTGACATTCTACCCATTGTGTAGTGGGCTCTACATCCCCTGGCCTTGAATAGGGGTGCACTTTTGTGGTTGTCTCATGCAAGTTGCTGTAGAAGTGAAGAGAAAGGACTTCTGAAGCAAGATCATAAAAATGTTTTTTTGTTTTTTTTTTACTTTGTTCTCTTGATATGTTCATTCATAGAACGCAGCCACTATGCTATAAGAAACACCGAGCAGCCACAAGGAGAATCTCAAACTATCTCTTCACAAATAACTTACTTACAAGGGGAAAAATAAAAACCATATAGTGAAGAAACCCAGTGGACATTACCTTAACCAAGTTAACAAACCAGTTAACATGACCTCTAATGAGGATAATAGATATTATGTGTCTCCAGACATAATGCACTTGACAAAGACACAACATCACTTCAGTGGTATTTCTGCAAAAAAAAAAAAAAAAGAAAAGGAAAAAAAAAGAAATTTAATAACAAGAGACATCAGATAAACAAAGAAAAAGATGTTCTATAAAATAACTGTTCTGTACTCAAAAATGGCAAGATAAAGAAAGATAAAACAAGGCCAAAAGACTGTTTTGAATTAAAGGAAATGAAACAGGCATTTTAACTAACAGGATATGATCCTGGATTGCATCTTAAACTGGGGCAGGGAGGGATGAGGGAATAACTATAAAAATATTATTGGGATAGTTATAGAAATTTTAACATAGATGTTGGATTAGATAATAGCATTATACAACTATTGTTACCTCCTAATTTTGATAATTCTACTTTAGTTGTGTAAGGGAATTCTTAGTCCTTAGGAAATATAGATGGGAATGTTTCCAACCTACTCTTAAATGGTTCAGAAAAAGGAAAATGTATGTGGGAATAATCGGCAAATTTGGAAGAATGGTATATAGAAGTTTCTCATTATACCCTTGCAACTATTCTGGAAGTTTAAAATGATGTCAAAATACAAAGCTCTTCCTGGACACCCCCCCCCCCCCGGCCCCAAGACAAAAAGGACATAAATGTTTAGGGGATGGGGCTCATTTGGTCACAGGCAATACTTGCTTCTAGAAGCTTCTCTGAATCCCAACAACACTTACAAGCTGGTTGTGCTTTAGGAAACAATGGGTGATCGTCAGGGAATGGGGATAAACGACGGAGGATGTCCTGGATGCTGGACAGGAATCTGGACCAGCACGGGACTCCCAGAGCAAAGCGATCAGTGTGTGCAAGCTCTTCCTTTTGTGACACCGTGTGGCAATGAGGAGCTACTGCAGACTTGAGCGCCATCTCTGTTTGCCAGGATTAACCTCTGAACTCAGTCACCTCCCACAGCTGATGAACAATTTGGGAGAAAAGACCTTAATAAGGAGACATTATGTTTCCTATTAAATATAGTGGGTGAGTTTTCAAACGACAAAGTGGGGAGAAAAGAGAAGTCACAGCGTCTGTATCCTGAGTTCATAAGGTGAGGCCAGTCCTTAGCTTTGTCAGTTCCTGTCCAACAACTGTGTCGCAGCCTAAGCAAGTGCCAAGAAAAGATGATGAAAATACAGCTGGGTAAGTTCTCACGAATGGGAAAAATGCAACCGCAAAACAAATTATGTAACAGTCCCTTGGCATAATGTTGTGTTCTTGAAAAGTTATGAGTAAACTGAATTTGTAGAATTGAAATCATATTTTCATTGCACTGAGAAGCATTTAAAAAATATTATAGAATAACATTTTAAAATGTAAAAACATAGAAACTTTCTAGGTTTGTAAGCCAAATTTTCAGTCTCTGAAAAAATCACGTTTCTATAAAGGGCAGTCTTCCTGCAAAGTTGGATGTTTAGATAGAGACTAGTGATAAGTCATGTAAGCTTGACAGCAGAAATTCTGTGTTTTAAAATAGTGGAGCACATGATAGAAAATAAATGTGTGTATAGCTATTAAGATAATTTATTGATAAGACTGGTAAGTCTCTATAACTTTTAGTTTTTTATAATGCTTTATGTATTGTCAAGACTGTTTTGGTTATGAAGTGGAAAAGATCCAAATCATCTAGTTTAAGCAAGAAACAAAACAAAAAAGGAATTTATTGGCTTAAACAGCTGGGGAGTCCAAGAGGTGGTTCAAACTCTATGGCTAGATAGAGAAGCTCAAATATTTCCTTCCTTGTCCCCCCTTCGCTCCCTCCCTCCCTTGTTTTCTTCTGTCCTTCCTCCCTTCCTATCTATCATCTATCACTGTTCTATTTTCCTCTTTATTTCTCTCACTCTTTGTACAAACAGCCTTCTCCTTAATGCCAGGGAAGACAGCCAAGCGCAGATAGACTAAGTCTCTCGATCTGCTCTATCAGCAATGTCTGGGGTAATAGTCTGGTCCAATTCGGATCACAAGCACACCCCTGGGAGGGGAGGAGGGAAGCCATGTGACTTACAACCCGTCCAGGATCCTGGCTCAAGATGGGGGACGGAGTAGTAGGTTACAAGGTGTAGTTCACTTAAAGAACCAGAAGAAAAAGGGGAAAATGTGGTACATACAAAAACCATAGCTAAAACCCCCCATGTTTGATAAAGGCAGAGTTTTATAATGTAATTCTAATGGACCTAAACATAGGTAACCATATATCAAAAGCTCTTTAAGGTAAATACTGAACAAATGTATAAAGATCCATTATAATAGATTTAAAGAAGGCACAGTTTTATAAGAGCCAGAGATTTTTTAAAATATAATGGAGATTCGGTTAAACAAATCTTACTTTATTCATGAAATAGCTTTGCCATTTATTTATATGCAAATGTATTACTGAGAGGAAAAGGTAAAACAGTATACATGGGGGCACCTGGGTGGCTCAGCGGGTTAAAGCCTCTGCATTCGGCTCAGGTCATGATCCCAGGGTCCTGGGATCGAGCCCTGCATCCGGCTCTCTGCTTGGCTGGGAGCCTGCTTCCTCCTCTCTCTCTCTCTGCCTCTCTGCCTACTTGTAATCTCTGTCAAAAAAATAAATCTTTAAAAAAAAAAACCAAAAAAAAAACAGTATACATGTATAAAACAGTATATCAACAGTTTTATTTGATATAACTATTTTTTTATAATGTATTTTCTTCCTGCTTACATAGCTTTATGTGCATTTATAAAGTAGGACAGTATATACAACAAAATGTTACAAAGGACTATTTCAGGCCAGAAAGAGATGAATGATAGATGATTTTTTTTTTGGCCTGTTTATATTTTCTTATTTTTCTACAGAACTACATGTAAAACAAAGCTTAAATTCTATATAATTCAAAGTTTTATGCATCAACTTTAGTTGCAAGTGCTAATCCCTTTCAAACTAGCATGGGGCCTGGAGGCAGTCAGTTTCACAACAGGTAGGTGTCAGGCCTCACTCCTTTACCTGGTTAATTTGAGCAAAGTGATTTGGTCAATAAGAAATTGTAACTGTGCTGGGGCACCTGGGTGGCGCAGTCGGTTAAGCCCCTGCCTTTGGCTTAGGTCATGATCTGTAGGTCCTGGGATGGAGTCCACTTCGGGCTCCCAGCTCAGCGGGGACCCTGCTTCTCCCTCTCCCTCTTCCCCTGCTGTGCTGTCTCTCTCTCTCTCTCTCTCAAATAAATAAATAAAATCTTAGAAAGAAAGAAAAAGAAAAAAAAAGAGAGAGAGGGAGAGAAAGAAAGAAAGAAAGAGAATGAAGGAAGAAAGGAATAAATTGTAACTGTGCTGACAAGAAAGGATTGTCATACATCCCAGGGACTTTATATTATGATTATTATCAATAGCACAGTTCTTTTTTCTAACATGAACACTAATCAGAAAATTATGAAGTTGTCATTAAACATCTTTGACTTGAAAAATAGAATAATCATATTACATAAATGGCTTCAACATTTTTTTTCCAGCAGAATACATTCCAAACTCTTAGGGATCAAAATTCATAAAATGCACAAAAATTCACATTATAGAAATCATTCTAGGATCATAACCACGATATTAATAAAACAGCCTTGAAAGAATAGATAATTCAGAAAGAAAGGAGGAAGGAACAAAGAGGGAAGGAAAAATTTACTAGAATTTTGCTAGGTGCCAACTAAGTTCCTAGGGCAGGCACTTTTATAATCAGAAAATTCCATCATGGTTATTTTTTAATTATTTAATATACAATTTTAATATACTGAAGTCCAATTCGCAAATTAACTTTTGGCGAATCTACAATTTTAAGTTATTTCCTATTATCTCAAAATTTTAGTAGAATAATAATTAAATGAGGAAATAAAAGCAAGGTAAATAATTAACCCAGCTTCCATTCTACCTAGCCAATGAGTGTTTGCAAGTAATGTAACAGAAAGCAGTAAGTAATTAAGGAAATAATTTAGTGGGGAAAATGTGTTTAATAGAACAAAATGAGCTAAGCTAAATTCTGATAAATCTTTATTATAAAGATGCTGAATAATTTTTCCATTGGGAGTAGCAAAAATCTTTATTGCCTGTTATAAGTACTTGGAAAGTACTTGGAAATACAGTGTAGAGGGAAACTCAGCAAAATACAAAAACTGAATTATCTATTTGGTTATTTTCTTCTTTAGTTTCTATTAGTGTCCTAATAGCTTAAAGAAAGCATCAACATAAGAGAGTTGCGGTCGGCCAGATTTCAGTCATGCAACACACAGTTTATTCTTCAGTGACATAGGACTCATTCTGTCTTTATGATTTTATTAGTCAGGGTTCTCCAGAGAAACAGAATGAAGAAGATGTGTGTATCTATAACAGAGACTTATTTTGAGAAATTAGCTCTTGTAATCATGGAGGCTGGCATGCCCCAATTTTTTTTTTCAGCTTTCCACTTCTTTAATTCTCCATAAGGCACTGCTATTATATTATCATGTATGGACATGTGTGTGTGTGTGTATGTGTGTGTGCGTGCACTCATGCAAGCACACACATGCACATGTGTTTTACAAAAGTAAAAATGCTCTCATTATCCTGTGTTTGATATACGCACCCAAATATGTAGATAGAAATTAAATAAAGGCCACAAAAACTTCCCAAGGAAGATCATGAAGAAGAAAAATCCTCTCTTCCCCTGCGTCGCACAGCTGGCCTTTGAGGCACGCCAGCTAAGAAAAAGGTATTACCCGTGCTGATGTGAAGACTGGACCTTTCCCTCTTTGGGTTGCAGCTGAATTTCTATTGGCAATCCTAGCAAAATACGTAATTTCCCATCTGTTCTAAGCATGTCTTTTCTTCAGCCTTCTTTCAAACAATACCTTCACTCTCCCATTAGATATGAGGATGTGGAGATTTGGACAATGAGGGCCTGCTTGGGTAGCAGTCTCTTTCAATGACACGTTGACTACGCAGAGAGAGGGAAGGATATGGGAGAATGGCAGGGGATAAGGGTGAGACGGAAAGAAAATGGGTCTTCTAATGGGAGCCTAGAAGAGAACAAACTTTTCATAGTTGCTTCCGGTATCTCATGAAGGCCCAGGCTGCTACCATGGTGAGGGCAAACACTGGCCCCAGCACCAGAGCTATAGGGATCCCACTCGGGTCCCCTTCACTTCGATGTCCTATAGGCCCATTCTGCACCTGTAACTTGTGTTGTACTCTTAGGGACACGGCATAACCTGCCTTACCGAGGTTACAGGGTGGGTCGCAGGCTGGAGACCTAGGGAAGAGTTGCTGCTGTATTTCAAGTCCAAAGGCCATCCGGCTAGAGACCCAGGAGGAGTCTCTATATTGCAGCTCAAGTCTGAAGGCTATCTGCTGGCAGAGTTTCCCTTGCTCAGGAGGAAGTCAGTCTTTAATGCCATTAGAAACTTCAACTGATTGGATTAGGCCCACCCACATTATGGATGGAAATCTGCTTTCCTTAGCTGACTGATTCAAATGTTAATCCCATCTAGAAACACCCTCACAGAAAGGCCCAGAATAATGTTTAACCAAATATCTGGGCACCCTGTGGCCCAATTAAGTTGACACCGAAAACTAACCAGCATTCAGAAACATCCAGAATATTGTTTGGCCATATCTCGAAGCACTATGTCCAGCCAAAGGGACACCCAAATTAACCATCACAATGACAAAAGTTAGATCTGATGCCTGAAATAAACAGTAATTTTTCTTTAGTTCCTAAACAAATGGCTTAGTTTTTCATTGAATGTAAGAAAAATTAAGTTTTATAAGTTATTTTATGAAAAGAAAGGAAGACATTCAGGATAAGAGAAAACCATCAGAGTTACTTATATCAAGAGGCTAACGTCTGAAGTGGACACTTCTGGGGTCACCAGCATTTTGACCTTCTTCTTATGTTTGGGCAGTCTGCCACTCATGCGTTATGGAAGCCAAATTCTCATCTTCTACTGAAACGACACACTTGGCTCCCATTGGTTCCTGACAGCTAGAGCATATAACCTAAGAAACATTTATTGGATGTGCCTCCTCACGGCTTTTGTATTGAAGTAAACACACAGAGAAGGCAGAGAAAATGCATGACCATGAGACAGTGGCAGCTGACTCCAAGGTCTTGAGCTGCTATCGGCGATGCTAGCAACGGACAGTTTCCAATGCCCACTGAGGAAGCAACATCGTGACCAGACCCCTCTCATGAAGATATTGAGCTATGTTTCATCATCTGTCTTACTGGTTGATTCCTGTCAATTTTTCAAGCCTGTCCTCTGGCTTTCCCACCAACTTTGTGAACCACCTATACCCTTCTAATGCATTTCTTTTTGTTTATTGTAATCAGAATTGGCAACCAAGAACCCTGACCAATGTAATCCCCTTGTCTAGGCAATTTCAAAGGAAATTGTTTTGATATATTTTATAGAGTAGCTACAGCATAAGTGGGGGTATTCTGATGCACTACAAAGCCTGGATTAATTTTAGAACATAATGGTGTGTACATTTACATCAGTCATCCAAAATCTGCAGACATATAAGACAAGATTCCCACCTGTTGTGCACTAACTTGTGTTCCCTCAAAATTCTGAAGCCCTAACTCCTAGAAATTCTAAATGCAACTGTATTTGGAGCGAGGGCCTTTAGAGAGGTGACTGAGTTAAAATGGGGCTGTTAGGGTTGGTCCTAATCCAATATGACTGGTGTCCTTACAAAAGAAGAGGATGTTAGGACTTGGACAAAACTAAAGGATGATCATGTGAGGACACAGCAAGAAGGAAGCCATCTGCAAGCCAAAGAGAGAGGCTGCAAAGAAACCAAACCTGCCAACATCTTAATCTTGGACTTCCACCCTCCAAAACTGTGAAAAAATAAATTTCTATTGTTTAAGCCATCCAGTCCATGGTATCTCGTTATGGCAGTTCTAGTAAACTAATATTACATGCCCTGAAGTATCTTACAATTTTGTAAAGAGAGAGAAGCATGAATAAGAAAAAAATACAGATGCTAAGATATAAATTGCACATGGCATGGTGGAGGATTAAAGAGAGAGGGAAGAAGGGCTAGGAAAACGCTATGTGAATTTAGATATTATTTGTCTTATTTTTAAGCAGAATCTTTTCTTGAGCAAACCCTATATAAATACTGGTTGCTTAAGCTTAAGAAAAATGAAAATATGTTTGGCTAATTAATATGCCATCACAAATGGGGGTGCCTGGGTGGCTCAGTGGATTAAGCCACTGCCTTCGGCACAGGTCATGATCTCAGGGTCCTGGGATCGAGTCCCGCATCGGGCTCTCTGCTAGGCAGGGAGCCTGCATCCCTCTCTCTCTCTCTGCCTGCTTCTCTGCCTACTTGTGATCTCTCTCTGTCAAATAAATAAATAAAATCTTTAAAAAAAATATGCCATCATAAATGAAATGCAATAAGAGCAAATTATAAAGCAACCAATGGAGGGAAAAGAAGGAAAAAAATATCCAAAACACCAAAAACCAAGCCTTAACATCCTATTTTTAAAGTTCTGTCTGATGAATTTTTTTAACATATCAATATACCAACAAATGTAAATATGTATTATATCAACAGATAAACTATAAATCTAGTATCAACTTACTCCTGTAAAGCAAGGGGGCAAAATCTGATACTAGGCCATCAGCTGTGAACATCCTATGAAGCAAATCTGCCACTAGGTCAACTAAGACCAGAATTTATAGGGATAGTTTAATGCTTCAGAAAATGAGACTTCACTGTAGAGAAAAGGAAAGCACTAAACAATGCAGTCTCTGCCATTATGCCCACTCAGGTGGAGGTCCCTGCAATGTTAAGGGAAGTGTGGTAATCTCTTGGGGCACGGCAATGTAAAATTTGGATGAAAAAGGTCATAGGTCCACTATAGCTCAATGGAACTAGAAAAAAGGGAAAAAAAAGGTCAGTTAAGAAAAGAGCAAGAGAAGGTGAAGAGAAAGTCAGTTGGCATAATCTAACCTTCACTGCTCCTACATAATATCTGTTCTAGATTGTTAGCATTCCCTGTCCAGGTTCATAGGAAAAAAGATACTGAATTTTCAATAATTTGTGGTTCTATTTAAGTGCTTTTGTTTAATACCTCAACTTCTTTGTATTCACATCAGCACAAATGGGATAAAAGTGTATCAGTTTTCCTCTGCTAACTACCAATCGGATGCAGTTTCTCAATTAAATCCATCTGGAGCTAATATGCAGTTTTCTAGGAATTTTCACATTTCTCCCTCAAGATGGCAAAGAAGAATCTAGAATTCACCCTAAGCTGGATATATCTGTGGGTTCACGGTGAAAGGAAACATTTCTCAGTGCTAACAACACTTCATATTGGTCACAAACTCTGGAGCCATGGAGGTTTTATCCCCTCTTGCAAGCTAATTAAGTTAATTCATTAGTTTCACGGACTCTGGCTACCTCAGGAGATTCTTGGATTGGACCCAAAGTACTTCACTTCCCACAGCACGGTAAGCTGTATGAGCATCAAGTTGCATGAGCTGCAACATCAACTGGTGTCTGTTGCTTTTGCCCGCTAAGTCCCAGAAAGAACACATAATGGACCCAGAGGACAATGTGCACACACAGTGGGTTGTACAGCAAAAGAGAAACCCAGGACTAACGGCCCAGATTTCTTAGCAGGCAACCAGAAGCCAGTCTCTCCTACCCTGAGAGTGACTAGTTAGTACTGACACATTAGATAGGATATGGTCACCATCCTGGTTAGGCATCCATTGCAACGAGCTTTAGAAACTGCGCAGTCTCAGGAGACAGAGAAGCCTTGCCATCTAGCATATTCAGCAAGAATGTCCACGTGGGACACTCGCCAAGAACATGCAGGGGCAGCCCCTTCTAACAATCCGCCCCACGAATTCTTCACAGAACTGACATTTTCACATGAATATACAACCCTGTTGACCACTCTGATTAATCTGACTGGCAGAGGCTTCCTTCAATTTGTCTCATACAGCATTTAATTAAGGCCCTGTCACCAATAGCCAAGTGGCAGGATGAGACTAATCTGTCATATTGACCTCAATCATGTCCCTAGGTTCCTGGAATCTCGTATACCATCAGCATTTACCTTAGAAGGCCACTGGCTTTCTCCTTATGGCTCTGATTTGACCTTCCTGTCTGCTCTGGGGCATTAATCCAAGTTCAGCTGATGTATTGAGGATGGTCCAAAATCTGCCTTCTAGAGCAATTCTAGTATCTAGAACAACTCAGGCCAGTGAGTTGAGGCAGATCTGCCTTCTAAGGCTCAGGTGGCATCACTGATCACTCTAGCTAAACTCAGGGACAGATTTCTTACCATCTTTTCTGACTAACTGACTCATATCATCAGGATAACAGAGTGCATGTAAATAAGTCCATTCTTCCTCTGGGGAGTTCCTCCAAGTAACGAAGGGTGGCTCTGTTTTAGAGAGATCTCCGCTGTCACCTGGAGCCTACGCAATCTATTAGAGTGTCCCTAAGTACCTGAAAATCTCTTATGACTACTGCTAGGGTACAAGTTACTGTGATCTTGGAAGCAGTAAAATTAATGTCTGGCTTCCATACCGTTAAGAACAGTCCTGGGAGTGAACAGGGTATCCCCAGAAAGAAAGTGTTGATTACAGTTTTGGGGGATCTCTAGCGAGATCACTCTACGTCTCAAAGGACAGGTCAGGTTGACAGTGTCTCTGACATGGTGAAGAAGTACCCCTCGCCAGCAGGAAAGTTATACAAGAAAGATACTGTCTAGCTATCTGTCTGTAAACCTACTTCCTGGTTGGTGCTCCTGGATGGTGCAGTCAGTTTAGCGTCTGACTCCTGGTTTTATCTCAGGTCATGATTTCAGGGTTGTAAGATTGAGCCCCACATCTCTGGAGTCTGCTTGAGATTCTCTCTCCCTCTCCCACTGCCCCTTTCCCCCCATAAAATAAATAAATCTTTAAAAACAACAACAGCAGCAACAACTCTATTTCCTGGTATTCAGCCTGAAATCCCTTGTTTCCTCCTCATTAACAGGCAATACACTGAAGGGCCATTTAATTCCCAGTTGATTATACAACCTGGTCAGATGTTTGCCACCAGTTCCCATAGACTTCCCTCAACTTCCATTGGTTGACAAGGCTCTTATCTTTCCATGTTTAGAATGTTATGTCTTTCTCAGCATCCTAACCTCATCACCAAAAACTAAAGAAATGAGAAGGGTCTGAGATTTTATCCCATTTGCAAGCTAACGAGCTAGCCAACCAGTTTCACAGATGCTAGTATAAGACACAAGACTCCTGTGCTAAAGACAAAGATAATTTATTATTCACAACCATAGCAGTGACCAGAGTATAAGTATTATTTTTTTGTGCTGCCAAGCCTCAGTTTTCCTACACTTGTCGTACATTGCATTATGAGAGATGAATCCTGAATTCAGAAAAATTGAATCTTGTCTAATCTTTTATAAAGCAAGCCCTACCTTTGCTCCAGAAGAAGCCATTTTCTCTATCTTCCAAAGCTGTCCTCTACACAAACATCTTTGAATAGACTGTTTGGAAGAAGGACATTTAGTACCTCCACTCTCAAGATATTCAAAAACCCACAGAAAGCTAGCTCTCAACAGAGATCTGTAATTTCTTAGTGGAAATTACCAGAAGCCAATAACCTCTAATTCCTATTTCACAAGAGGTAGGATTGTACTCAACTGCATTTAACAAAATCTTAACTACAATGGTTTAACCAAATGTTTGTTTTGAATTGGGTTCTTTTTCCCCCTGCAGGTAACCAGAAGTCTAGAGGTGGACAGTACAGGCGTAGTACAGATATAAATGAAGTCTTCAAGGACCCAGGTCCCTATCCTCCTGCTTCACCATCTTCATCATTTGGCTTTCCACTTAATGGTTCCAACAAGCATACTCCCCCTCCATTTATAGAATGCTGGTGCTCAGTTGAAAGAAGTAATTATCACATTTGAAGGAAAGTTAAAAATTTTGACATAGGAAAAATGAAGAATTAAGATATACATGCAGGGTGACTGGGAGACACCAGCACGTAGATTTTTCCCAGACACAGAATGGTCTAGAATTTTACTAGAAAATTTGTTTAAGTGGATCAAAGTTAATACTTTGTTTTAAGGGACAGGAACAAAACATTGATCGGGTAACAGGCTAACAGGGGTTACTTGAAAAGTTCAATGTAACTGAATAATTCAGTAAATAAGTTACGATTCAAAAATATGTTTTTAGGGCTCCTGAGTGGCTCAGTCAATTAAGGGTCTCAAGAGTGAGTCTTGATTTCGGCTCAGGTCAGAAGAGTCTGCTTAAGAGTCCCTCTTCCTCTGCCCCTACCCCCTACCTCCTCCCCCACCCACCATGGGCACACACATTCTCTCTCAAATAAATAAATCTTAAAAAACAAAAAACAAAAAGTGTGGTTTTTTAAAAAAAATA
Organism: Meles meles; assembly: GCF_922984935.1. Classification (NCBI taxonomy): domain Eukaryota; kingdom Metazoa; phylum Chordata; class Mammalia; order Carnivora; family Mustelidae; genus Meles; species Meles meles. The sequence continues at coordinate 19,332,224 of NC_060070.1, forward strand.
TTTTATTTATTTATTTGACACAGAGAAAGAGATCACAAGCAGTCAGACAGTCAGGCAGAGAGAGGGAGGAAGCAGTCTCCCTGCTGAGTAGAGAGCCCAATGCGGGGCTCGATCCCAGAACCCCGGGATCACGACCCGAGCCGAAGGCAGAGGCCTTAACTCACTGAGCCACCCAGGTGTCCCCAAAAATGTGTTTTTAATAAAATTTGGAAGTTTTAAATTTTATTACACAAATTCACAGTTCAAATAGCACTGTAATCTTTGTTCAGTGCTACTGTTCAGATGACTGATTTATGGCTTATAGTACTGGGTAAAAATAGGAATCACACTTCTGAGGAAATCAGAATTCAGCCTGAGGCTGGTTTAGCTTGTGACAATACCCTAGTGTTAGTTATTATATTTCTCCACTTTCTGTATTACCTTATGGAATTGCTACATAGAATTTAACACCAAGAAACCTAAATTTCCTTAGAGTAGAAACAAGCTACTATGAACAATTCCTTTATAGTAACTAAAAATTAGACTATTTGCTGTAGTTAGTATCAGGGTTTCATTTTTAGCATAAGCTGAGGCAATTGGTTTCTAAATAGTTTCTGACTACTCAGTCGGTTCTATACAGTCTAAATAACCCATTTATGTTTAACAGATCCTCTCACTGAATAATCCCAAAGCACTAAACATCTTCGAGATTATAAACTCATATAGACGGAGAAGAAAAATCATTTAAGAATAGACAGTCCTCCTCAATTATGCATTCTATGAATTAACATGTTCTCAACTTGTTCCCTTCCCCTGTATACTGTCTAAAACTCTTTTATCTAATGGTAAAAAGGGTTGATAGAGACGAGTCTGAATATGGTAAATGAAATTAGAACTTGTCATTTGGTTTCAATAACTGTATGTTAGCTCTGATAATCTAAAGTTCATTATAGATGTTTAGGCACATAATTCTCTTGGCCTGCTCCTATCACCAGTAAGATATCCTTCCCTAATGTCAGTTTCTAAGGGTAAAATAATTGCTTCTAATAGTTTAAAATTATTAAATAAGGGCGCCTGGAAGACTCAGTCATTAAGCAACTGCTGCCTTCAGCTCAGGTCAGGATCCCAGGGATCTGGGACGGAGTCCTGCTTTAGGGCTCCCTGCTCAGCAGGGAGTCTGCTTTTCCCTCTCCCTCTGCCCCTCCCCTGGCTTGTACCTTCTGTCTCTGGCAAATAAATAAAATATTTTAAAAAAATAAGTAAAATTATTAAATAATAAATGACAAGTTCCTCAGCAATCAAAATATGCCCAGGCCCTTCTCACATGTTCAAGGTTAGCTACTGTGGATGCAAACAATAATTATTATTACTAATATTGTAACAATAATCATAACAATTCCTTATATTTACATGGTTTTCCTTGTTTAAAAACAATTCCATATTTTGAGTCACTCAATATTCATATGAGAAAATATTCTTCAAATAAGACTGCCTCATTTTACACATAAGACAATTCAGACCAAAAAAAGTTTAAGTGACTTGTCCCATGTCATAGGCATAAAGATACAATTATATCCCAGACAGACATAGTCCCTCCTCTTGTTAAACTATTCTAATGAGAAGTTCAGAGGAGTTGTGAGCAACCTTAACATGGTATTGAGCTAGAGTGGTACGAGTCCCCAGGACAGACAACATGAAGGACAAAGAAACAGACCTGTGGGCAGAGTGGCACCCAGAGGCAGGGAAATTCTCCTGAAGTAAATAAAATCTCATTTCGGACTTCACTGTGTTTGCTCTGAGAATATTAGTTTCTTCTCAGAATCTATCAAGTTGATTTGGGACTTCATAGAGTAAAACTGTGAAAGTCAATACCTCCTAATTAACTTTAAGCCAGTGTTTCTCACAGGACTGCTGTGGTACCAAACACATCAGTTACATGGGGTGCTTGTTAAAAGACCTGGCAGGAGCGGCGGAGGGGAAGAGGCTACTTCAGACCTAAACTTCTTGGGGTGAGATCCAAGAAAATTGCTGCTTTAACTATAAATACCTTGGGGATTTTGAAGTCAAACAGCAAAATAAAGATATTTTTGGTAGTGGCTCCAATGGCTCCTGCTTCCTGCTTCAAGAAGACTCCTCTCCTCCCTTTTTTTGGATGGGTATGGAAGAGAGTGTGTATTTGGCTATTTAGGAAAAATTATAAAAGTTATGGTTGGGATAGGAGTACTATATTGCAAGCTGTCAGTACCCCCCCCCCCCCACCCTTCGCATGCAATGTGGTTGGCTTGGAATAGGTGCTTGATAAATGTTTGTTGACTTGATCAGACACAGGTATTTTTAACTTCCATGAGTTTTGAAAGTGCTTTCTTTTAGTTTTCTGCTCCAGTCTTGCAGTGTCCAGCCAGCATTAGTAGTGTAATGGAGAAAGGGTGTGTGGATTTGGGGGAAAGACTGAATGAATTCAAACCCCTGATCCTCAACAGTTGAGAGGACCAGGTTCCTTAATCTGCCCCCATTTATAAAGAAGTAATAGAAATAACACATCCCAGAGTTTGGGAGAGTCTTAAATGAATTAACAGGTATCTATCATATATAGATATCAATGAAAATACTTTAAGTGCAAATGCTCAGAACGGCGCTTTACGCCCCAATGCAAATGCGTTCTATAATTATTCAAACCCAGGCAATACACTTTACAACTCCTTATCTGTAACAGGTCCCCTTAACAGGTCAGAATCTCGGAGCAATTACCAGCAAAAAAATGAAAGAACAAACGAACAAACGAGAAACCTGAAGCGACCCGGCCCAGGCACCGTGAGCTGCACCCTAGCGCGTTCGAAGAGGCCGGAAGGGGTGCAGTAGTGGTCTCTCCCCGCCTGGTTTGCGGCACGTGGTCCGCTCGGGCGGGAGCTTCGCGACATTGGGGGAGGGGAGCGGCGTGGGACGACACGGAGGGGGTCTCGGCGGCCAAGGCTACGGTTGGGAAGACGCCACTGCGCAGGCTCCGGATAGGCGCAACCACCGCGCGAAGATCCAGAGGGGGGGAGCGTTCACTCTGCTCTGCGCTCCTTCTATCTACTTGCGGAGCAACAGACTAACCATTTCTTTCGTTTCACGACTGCAGCTGGCGTCGCCCTCTGCAAGTGCTCATCGACATAAGGCCTCTTATCTCAAGACTGAAGAGACTCATTTTCTAGTCGGATCCCTCTGTCCCCTGTAAAGGCCACAGTGGACACGTCCCACCTCCCCTCGGCCTCCAGAGGTGGTTTGGCTGCCCCCTCCCCCTCCCCAGTGTCGCGAGTTGGCGCCGCTGCCACCCCCCGCTCCGAGCTCTCGGCCCCTCGGCCGGGCGGTACCGAGTCCTCCCGGCGTCCCCTACTCTCCTCCCTCCGGCCAGCCCTTCCCTGCGGGACTGCCACCCCCACCTTCGCTCCAGCCCTTTTCTCTCCCCGCCGAGCCGCGGCGGCAGCAGCAGCAGGAGGAGGAGCCGGAGCCGGGAGGCGGCGGTGGCCGGGGAGCCCATGGCGTACAGTCAGGGAGGCGGCAAGAAGAAAGTCTGCTACTACTATGATGGTGAGAGGCCCAGCCAGCAGGAGGCTGGGTGGGCAGGGCTGGGGATCCAGGCCCGGAGCCGCGCCGGCTTCCGCGGCCGCCGACGCGAGTGGGCGCCGGTGCTGAGGGGTGGGAAGGAGGAGGGACCGGTGTCTGGCCGCATCTTAACCCATTCCCGACCCGACGCCATCAGGGGGAGCCCCTCCGCGGCGAGCGGCCCCCGCGGGTCCTGCGGCGGGAGCCAGGTGGACGCCCCCTTTTCTCTCCTGCCGCTCTCCCTTCTGCAGTACGGTCCGCCGCCCCGAGGGCGGCCGCCTGTGGGACGGTGCCGGCCTACCCCGCCTTCGTGGAGGTGGCCAAGGGGATGGCCTGCCCTCTCCCTTTTGCTCGCCACTTACTGGGGCGGAGGTGTGGGGTGCCCTGCTTCGGCTCCGACCCCTCCCCCCCCCCATCAAAATATCTACCCCGGCCCGGACTTCACACAAAGCCCCGCGGCCGCGAGAGCCCCGCCCCCAACTCCCTCTTCCCCCTCCCCCCCGTCACAGTTCGCTCCCGCCCCGCCCCTCCCTTCCTCTCGGTCTCCGGCTGGCCGGCTGCCTCTGCTCCTTTCTCCGCCTCCAGCTTCAGCCGGGACCCCTCGACCGGATCGGTCCTGGCGAGCAGTTACCGAGGGTGGGGGCCTACGTCCGCCTTGGGACACACTGACTCTGCGGGTTCGCCCGGGCTCCATCACTCTCCTTTGTTCGCCGGGTTCTTTGAGCGCCACTTTCTCAGGATTCAAATGAAAAGGCTTCACTTCCTCGATAAAAAATGGGGTTTTCGAGTTTGAGGTAGTTAGTCTTCGCGGGAAATGTGACGGTGTTAGGGAAACGTGGAGCTGTTACTGCTTGTGTCGCAAATCAGTCTCGATGGGTCCTGGCTTGCCTCTGTGAGAGGCGGTTACCACCCACTTCTTTGTTGCTCTTTGTTCGATCAGGAAATAGACCCTACTTTGGAGGTTTAGGAGAGCATGGGCATCTTGTTTGTGAAAGCTGTTGCTAGGTGTTGGGAGTTTTGGTGTAGGAAAACTTTAAGGAGTAATGCAGAAGTACTGAATAATCAGGTAAGCTTGAGCTTGCGGTGCAGAAATTATGAAAGATAATGTAATTCTAGGGGTTCTCTGATTTGAAAGTTGAGCAGTAACATTAAATCTCTTGAATCCTGTTTCCTGTGGAAATGCAGTAGTAACCTGTTTTTGCAGATTTCACAAAGACATTAATTTGGTAAATAGTTTTTACTGGGTTACTCTCGAGAGAAGGTTTTCGAAAATTTTTCTAAGAACCTAGGCTCAATGACCTGCAAGTCCTATTTGGTCTGTTTGAAGCAATACACATCTTGGAAGATGTTTCCTACATATGGTGTATTATCTCTATATTACAAAACCTTAGGTGGAAAGACCTTAGAGGTCTAGGTCAGAGTAAATCTGATTTTAATTTGAAAATGGCCATACCATATTACTTCAGTTAACAAAGATGAATCTTTTAATGCCTGACTGTAAAATGAGCACCTGTGTCATTTGTGGAAGAACCTAAAATCAGACAGAAGAAATCTGAATTGTTTGGTATTTAATGGCGGTACTAAATAGTTTACAGCTATATTTTAAAAATATTTTTTGAGAGCACTACATACATGTGTAATATAAATCACAATTATGCCGTCCTGGAGGACTAAAGAGTACATTTTAATATGAATTATATTTGGTAAAGTCATTCTTTTAAGTTCTCATGCATATTTTGAGACTGGTAAAATCCAAGCCCTGCATTCCCTGACCAAATTGAAAAGTAAATAACTGGATGTTTGAGTTAATTTTTTAAAAAGATGCTGTTCTTAATGTTTAGAGACTTGTTCTTGTCAGGTTGGGGTAAAAGAAAGGTTAAGAAGTTGGGGAGTCTGGTGCTAGGGCTCTTCCTACAGCTGTTGGTTGCTGTTGATAGTGATAGGCTCTGATGAAGTAAGCTGCTTGTAACTTGTTGTTACCAGACTTGAATTGTAGAACCCAGGGGGTACACTTAAGTAGTAGTTTTATGAATAGCTGTTTGTTTCTGGGCCTCTTTATGATGAGCCTTTGCTGAGGGAATGGAATGCCTAGGGCAGGAAATGGACTTGATAGGTAGAGTGGAAATATCCAAGTCCAGTGATTGTCACTTAATACTTAACTCTAGACCATTCAGATGCTTTATGGATGGCCAGCAGTAAATCTTTCATTGGATTTCTTTGGAAATCTTTCATTAGGTTATATGCCTTTTGTCTAAGGCTCATGCCTCATTTTCAGAATGGAATTCTTAGTTGTTTTCATTTGGACTATTCTTTGGGTTTCGGGGGGCTAATAAAATTGTTTTGTAGAAATTATTAAATGGGTTGGGTATCATTATGCCAATTATTAGTATGTTATAGTATATATACCTAACTGAACAATTCTAAAAGCTTACATTTTCATTACCTAAAAAAACCCTGTTTTGTCATCTTAAAAAGGGAGTGGTATTTTTTCTTTTTGGCGGGGGTGGGGAGGAGTAGATGTAAGTAAAGCAGTTTCTGCACCAAACAATTTGGAGATTTGAAGGTAAACAATGTGGATTGGGTTAGAACTAAAAATCTGCTAGCCTAGGGCACCTGGGTGACTCAGTTGGTTAAGTGGCTGCCTTCCCCTAAGTACATGATCCCAGGGTCCTGGGATGGAGTCCCACCCACATCTGGCTCCCTGCTCAGCAGGGAGCCTGCTTTTCCCTCTGCCTGTCTTTTCCTCTGCTGTACTCTCTGTCAAATAAATAAATAAATAAAATCTTTTAAAAAGGTAAAATAAAAACCTGCTAGCTTACTAAATTATTTTGTTTTAACTTGATAAAGTAGGAAAAGGTTAAATACAGGAATGAAATAGTGGGTTCTGTAACCATCCTACCTTTAGGCTTAGTGGGACCATTAGGCATACTCTTGGCACCACAGAATATTTAGCAAATGAAAGGAACGTCTAAAGACATGTATTCTTCTCTGCATGCTTTAACAGTGTGCAGTATTAAACTCTTTAGATGACTGGAATGCTGGTTCCAGCTGAACCTTCCGGCCTTGATGGATGGGGAGGTATCCTTAAATCTTTGAGGAAAGTAAGAGAAGTTCACTTTTCTTACTTGTAGATATTTAACCTATATCCCCACAAAGTTTTCAAAAATTTATTTGAAAATCTTGGTCATCTTTTATATATTGCACGATTATTGGTACTCTGTAAAATGATATGCCTAGTGGCTGAGATACCTTCTGACTATAAAATGATGTGAATTCTGTACTTAAATGTAAGTGGCAAACCAACTGTCTTAGTCCCATATTACAGTACTCAAAATTGTAATATTTTATCTAGGGGGTGCCTGGGTGGAGTAGTCCCTTAAGTGTCAGACTCCTGAATTCAGCTCAGGTCGTGATCCTCAGGGCCTTGATGGAGCCCTGCATCTGGCTCTGTGCTTATTAGCACACAGTCTGCTGGAGATTGTCCCTCTCCCTCTGGCCCTTCTTTGCTCCTTTCGTGCTCTCTCTCACACATAAATAAAATCTTTATTAAAAAATAATTTAATATTTTATCTAGAAATGTTAAGTGTACTTTATTTTGAATTAAGCTTTAGGCCAATCACATTTAGTGCCTGTTTTATAATGTATACAATATAGGGTTGTATATAAACATAATTTACATAATTGTACAGATATTGCTCTGTGCTCTTGTTTTTTCCTCTTTGGATAGAGTGCATCAAAATGTTTGGAAACCAGGGGCGCCTGGGTGGCTCAGTGGGTTAAGCCGCTGCCTTCGGCTCAGGTCATGATCTCAGGGTCCTGGGATCGAGTCCTGCATCGGTCTCTCTGCTCAGCAGCAAGCCTGCTTCCCTCTCTCTCTCTCTGCCTGCCTCTCTGTCTACTTGTGATCTCTCTCTGTCAAATAAATAAATAAAATTTAGAAAAAAAAATGTTTGGAAACCAGTGGTGCAGTGAAAAACACTCAACACTATTCAAAGAATATAAAAGTTACCAAGATCATACCTCCCAGTATACCCGTAGTTTAGGAGATTATAAGAATTTATTTGGCAGCCAACTAATTGACAGATTTTCTTAGACCTTTATTTGTAACAGCGGTGCCAAAGTCTTTTGATAGATAGCCTATAATAAAATTGCTTGTGTTCTTAGCTGTAGTGTAAATATCATCCATAAAATAGGTATCATTTCGTCCAAAATAGGTAATTAGCAAATCAGAGTGCTGAATGAATTACAGCAGCAGGTCATAAATACCGGAATTTTAAGATTTTATTTATTTGAGAGAGCGCGAGCAAGCAAGTGGGGCAGAAGGAGCAGAGGGAGAGGGACAAGTAGATTCCACACTGAGCACAGAGTCCTTTGTGCCAATAGTCTTAATCACCATCATTGTTTAAACATAGGGTGTAATTCTCAAATAAAAGAGCTTTTCTTATATTTGGGTCCTCTTCCTCAGCTATACTTCACTGTTCATTTCCTTCAGATTTCACCTAATCAGACTTTTCCCCTGTTACCTTAGTGCTGATTATTGCTTTTCTCCTTACCATTTGTACTGTTATCCTATTTCTAACACGAAATTTTGTCCTCTTCACTAGCATATAAGTTTGAGGACAGAGTCTGTTTTGCTTACAACTGTATCTCTACCATCTAACTAAAAATAAAAGATTTTTTGAATTATTGGTAAATAAATGATTTGTACCTTATCTTTATGGATCGAGCACTTTTATATACACTCTCTGCTCCTTACAACCACTCTGAGTTACAGACAGGTAGGATCAGTGGCATTTTGTCTGTTTTACAGATGAAAATAGATTAGTATCTCTGTTTGACCTCAGTCCACTCCTTATCCTTTACCATACTGACTGGTTTTAATGTTCAAGAAGAGGTCAGTATCTTGCACCTAAAGATTTTTCTTCTTTCTTTTGGTGACACAAGAGTGGAACTCCTTCCACTGATATAAAAAAGAAGTATTAAGTAATTATTTTTTTCCTAACAAAAACTTGTAAATGCTTCAGTTGACAAATGCTTAAGGAAGTAGATGGAGCTGGTAACCTCTTAGGGAATGATAATAGCATTGAAACACAGATGAGATCAGATTTAGAAGTTAAAGTATAAAGGGGCACCTGGGTGCCTCAGTTGATTGTGTCTGCCTTGTGGCTCAGGGTCCTGGGATCAAGTCCCACATCGGACTCCCTGCTCAGCGGAGAGCCTGCTTTTCCCTCTCCCCCACCCCTGCTCGTGCTTTCTCTTGCTATCTTTCAAATAAATAAAATATTTTTTAAAAAGTTAGAAGTATAAGGATGTTTGTGCTGGCTAATAAGATTTACTCTAATAAGTTAGTTTATACTTGGTCATGAAATCAACTTCGGGTTTATCTTTGAGGAAAGTAAGTGGGGATTAAAGTCCCTACTGTGTGCCAGGTAGACAAAAGATTATTTAAGTCCTAAGAAGGAAATAAACTGTATGCTAGATAGTAAGAGTGGGGACCTTTGTAGTGTGTTCAAGACAAGGAAGGCCTGAAGGAAAAGAATGGGCCAGCCTTCAAAGAGTTGTCCTGTAAGATACTGCAAACTACAAAGGCCACGTAGTTAGGATTTGGCACATTAAACAAAAAGGAAGACATGGGGAACAATGGGATGCCAGGCTAAGTAAAGGGCCAGACCACAAAAACTTTGTAGTAAGAGATTTCAACTTGGTTCAGGGAGTAGAAAACCACTGAAGGATTTTTAAATAGAACTCCGGTGGAGAAAGGATGGTGAAGAGTGATGCATGTTGGTCCACATAGAATACAATGGTTGTGGCCAACAGACATTGACACACTGAGGTGAGGTTTTGGGAGTACAACAGATAGAACTTGCTGATGGATTAGAAATGGAACTGCAGGTGGTTGATGGTGGTACAGAATAAAGGGTGACAGCTCCTCTCAAGTTTAAGGATTGAACAGTTAGGTGACTTATTGCAGAGAGAAGAGGATTTTTAGGGCATCACGCTTGTTCACTGACTAATCCAGCACCTGATAGTGTGGCGCACAACAGTCTCTTAATTTGTTAAATGAATGAATGAACGTGAAAAACTCTGATAGTTAAAGATTGGTGCAGAGTGGCTCTGCAGTAGGAATACAGTCCAGGACAGTGGTGTTACGGAAGCCAGTGGCCAGAGTGTTTAAGCTGGTAGTGGACCAAGTAAGTAATGTGTGGAAGGTAAAAAGAATACTATAGCGTTTTCTTGCTTCCTTGGGTCCCCCCCCCCTTTCTGGATAATTTTTGTAGTCTGCTTATCTTTTAAGGGGAAAGGCACATTTTACAATCTTAAAATTCAGAATTATCTGAAAGTGGGAAGAAAAATCTGTAACTCATTTGGAATTGAAAGCTTAATCTGAATTCATATTTATAGTCTTCTGCTTACTGTGAATATTCACACATTTTTGCTGCAAAAATATTAATGTTTGATTATAGAACCCTGTGCAGACCCCAGGGTACCACTTAATATACAGCAGATGTAACATACTACATTTATAAAACCTGAAAAAAAACTTAAAATACATCTAGTTCCAAGTACTTTGGATAAGATAGTATAGACCTTAGTAGCCATTTCATTCTGATAGCTTCTTTTGAAGAGTGAGCAATTTCTAAAATTTTGCAGGTACCTAATTCTCTATGATAACTAATTCACATTGACAGTTAAAGTTTGTTGTATTCGAGGAACCACCTTGCGCTAATTTTTCTGGATGTATTTGCTTCATTGGTAATGCATTTTTGTGTATTTTGATAAAAATCAAGATAACATTTAAAATGCCCAACTTACCTTACTAACCATTTAAATCGTGAATGGAATGTATAGGTTCTTAAACTAAGAAAAGAAATTTAAGAAGTGGATAGCTACAGAGCAGCTTGTAGAGAATTTTGAGATACGGGATTAAGCCAGAAAATGTTGGGAGAGGTTTCTTTTATAACCCCCTTATATTTTGAGGGAATTCTTGATAAATGAAATAGCACTTATCTTTGGCTTGGCTCCTCTTATGGACACGTGTCATTTAGGAAATGCATATATTTTTGATGGGCCTGGGACCATTAATTATAGCAGAGAAACTTGTTGAAAGCTGTATATATTCATACAAAATTTGAAGACTCAATTGGTTTTTAAAAAAATGAGTTACTTTCATGAATTGAATAGGTAGTTATATTCATTTTCTCTAAAAGAACAAAGATCCTAAACCTTGATTAAAATATTTGTATTACATATTGCGTCCTTTTCTTACTAGGCTTTCGCTTTCCTAGTATCTATCAAGATTATCTGCATTGCTCTGCATGTGTTTGCATCTAGCTCTTCTGGCTTGCTCCTTAGGTTACTTTGGCAGTGTTACCTGACTCAGCTGCATCTCACCTTTCTTCACTATAGGAACAATAGTAATAATACCTACATCATAGGGTTAATTGAGAAGATAAACAGATAATACATGTAAAGTGCTTAGAGTAGAATCTTCTAGTGAACACTCAGTAAATATTAATTACTGCTGCTGCTGTTCTTTTTTTTTTTTTTTTTAAACAGGCTTGCTGAGAAATTCCAACTGTAGTCTCCCTTCTGTAGGTTGTCATCTTTCATATTCTATTATTTGTGGCTTCCCACTGGATTCTCAGTATGTCTATAACTAGAATATTTGGTCTTAAAGTGTAGTAGATATTAGAGACATTCCCTGTTACTAGTAAATCTTACACAGGGGTATTTGGAAGTTCTGTGAAGATAGTTTCTTTATTCCAACTCTTGTGATTTCTTCTGGTAGTAATGATAACTTAGAAATACCTCCCTGGCATTAACTTGGGTACATGATGCCTTGTAATTCTAGTGGGCTTTCTATACCTTAAGAATTTGAAACCCGCTGCTTTCAAGGAACTATGTGTAGTGCCATCCATGTAGAGAGGAGCTTTGCAGCCGATCCTCTTACAGGTCGCTTGTTTCACCCATAGCCTCTGGACTGCGGTAAATGCAGGGGAATGTATTGTCTTAGTCTTGCCATTGGCTCTTGTTTTGAGAAAGGTGGCTTTCCCTTAAAATGTATATATTGTTTTCAGAAGAGAGTTTGTGTTGGAAATGAAGAATTAAGTAAATTAGTGGTATACCAACAAACTCAAGCAGTGATGATAATTAGAAATAGGTAAGTTATGAAATAGGAATATTCATCCTGGACTATTATCAAATATATGGAAGAGAGGGAAACAGTTTTGAGTTCTCAGTTTCTATTAAACAAAAAAAAAAAAAGGGGTGTATTTAGGCAGGATTTTGAAAGATTTTTTTTGATCCTGATGGTGGGGAGATGACATTCTTTATACCTCACTTTTATATCAACTTGTAGTGAAAGGATTAATATCAAGTCATTAAAATCAGCTTGACCTAATAAAATCTTGGAATTACTTGTTTAAAGACTAGAATTAATACTAATGGTAATTTCTAATTTAATACAGGTTGTTGCAGAAAGTGCTTGTTACATTTAAAAAACAGTATATTTTTAAGGGTTTCCTTAATATTACTTTATAAAAGCACAGGGTCTTTACCTAAAAGTATTGATTTCATTGAAATTCGATAGATGAAAATTTGGTTTAAAACAGTAGTATATAAGATGTCATAGAAAGATAGGCTGGCAGTTATAACTTTTAATCTTGAAGAATGAGACAAAATATCCTTACTATCTTAAATGTCATGAGTGTGTCTTACCAGAGCAAAACTTTATTTAGGATCTAAGTTTCATTTACCAAAAATTTCCTCTAAAGACTGTGATGGATGTGTGGAATGTTTTAACCCCCATAATTCCAACTGTAAAGAATTTCTGGGATGCCAGTAAATGTTCAAGAAACAATATTTGCTCAAAAATTTTTAAATAGCAACAAGTGAAACTCAGAATTTACTTTAGGCATCTGAATTTGCCCATAAATATGAAAAAATTTATCAATTTAAGTAACTAAAACTACTTTTGTAAGTGTCTATAGAGTATTTTATTAGGGTTAATACGAAATTTTGGTAAACTGAAAATCAGAAAAGCTTGCTTGCTTTAATTTATAAATAAACATATATATTAATGGAGTTATCACATGTAAATGTGTACACAGTATCTTGGTTTTCTAATACAGTTTGAAAGTTGAAAAATCTAAAATCATTTAAGGTTTTAAATCTTATTTAGGTGGTAAGTGCCTTCTAATGATGGCTATACATAAATTTAAATTGTTGTGAAGATGCTCTTATCTGTATTGTTCAGTTTGTGTTTTTTCTATTTTAGGTGATATTGGAAATTATTATTATGGACAGGGTCATCCCATGAAACCTCATAGAATCCGCATGACCCATAACTTGCTGCTAAATTATGGCTTATATAGAAAAATGGAAATATATGTGAGTATACCTTTTGATAAATACACAGCAGTGTTTTTTTTTCTTAATCTGCTTTGAAACTTGTTTCTTGCTGCTTTTGAAGTGCATGTAGCACATGATATTTTCTGGAAGAAAACAAAATCCTCTTTTTGTTTTACTCTTCAGAGGAAACTGAGAGTGTGGAAGCTATGACCTCTCTTGTCCCTCTTCCTCAACCATTTTTAAAGTTTCTCATACCCCATCTTTTCACATTCTAGAGAACCAGCTCAGTTTAGCATACTAAATATCTTTGTTAAAGTAGTGGTTGACCTGGCTGTGCTGCTGAAGAGTTGACCTGGGTAGTTATTACGAGAAAGAACTATGTAGAAAGTTCTACAGATACTTACTGGCATATAGGACAGTGTGTTAGTGATCATGCACAGTACAGCTAACATTTAGGATACAACCGCCTTAAATGTTTTTGCACTGATGGAATTATATATTAACTTTGGGATGGATAATGGATATTGGTGGGGAGACCTTAGCTTCCCTGTTTTGTTTTTTTGTTTTGTTTTGTTTTGCTTTGTTTTTAAACACAAGAGAAAAGACTCGAAGCAGTTAACAATACTGAGTGTCTATGAGTTACTTTCTTTCAAATATAAACATTTACAGAAGAGGAGTTGGATAAATCTTCCTGGAAACCTGGGAGAAGTATGTCATAAATGAAATTGAGCTCTTGGGAACAAGAATAATTAGGATAGGCAAAGGAAAGGAAGAGTGATTGTGGTCAAAGACTTATAATTGAGAATGAATTTCATTCTCACTGGATATAGAACAGGTTTATGATGGGAAAAGTGAAAGTAGTTTCTGAACACAGATTCAACTTTGTAAGTGTTGATTTCTACTAAAATAGTAGGAGTAATATATAGTTGGAGTCAGACCTGTGTAATGCTTTTAAAGGAGTAGGAATTGGCTTTGAAATTGATTAGTTTTCTAAAACAAACGTATAAATTTGGATTAGCTTTGGAATTTATTTTGTTCTGGCAGACCTAGTTCTTTTGAGAGGACTGTTAGGGGAAATCGTATACTTTGTGTTGGTAACTCTGATATAACCAGTTGTAGTTCCACAATTCTGACTTATGTTTTTCTTCACAGAGGCCCCATAAAGCCACTGCTGAAGAAATGACAAAGTACCACAGTGATGAGTACATCAAATTTCTACGTTCAATAAGACCAGATAACATGTCTGAGTATAGTAAGCAGATGCAGAGATGTACGTTTCTGTGTTAAAAGTATATATTAGTATTTATAAGTATAAATGACTATTTTTAGAAGCATATAATTAGAGTTATCCAAATCTAGGTATTCTGCCTGATCTAAAATACTTTTTTAAATTAGTTGTTGGTTTGAAAAGTCAGTGTAAAAATATTAAAGCTACTTTATCTTTAAAAAAATTTTTTTTAAGATTTTATTTATTTATTTGACAGATAAGAGAGAGTACAAGCAAAGGGAGCAGCAGGCAGTTCCTGCTGAGCAGGAAGCCTTGATGCAGGGCTCCATCCTAGGACCCTGAGATCATGACCTGAGCTGAAGGCAGATGCTTAACCAACTGAGCCACCTAGGTGCGCCCCATAGAGCTATTTTAAATAACAACAACAACAAAAGGGGTGCTTCCTCTGCTCAGTTGGTTAAGCTTCTGACTCTTGATTTCACTTTAGGTCATGATCCTCAGGGTCTTGAGATGTAGAGCCCTGCATCAGGCTCTGCACTCAGCACAGAGTCCACTTGAGATTTTCTCTTTCCCTCAAATAAATAAAGAAATAAAATCTTTAAAAAAACCGAAATCTACCTGAAGCCTATTGGTCTGCCAAACTGCCAAAAAGCTATTTGGATGTTCCTCTGTTCTTTGTTTTTGTCCCTTTTTAACTTTGGGATAATGGATATTGGTGAGGAGACCTTACTTGCCTGCTTTAAAAAATAAATAAATAAATAAATAAATAAATAATAATTCAGTTGACCTTAGCCTGGTATACATATTTCTCATTTTCTATTTGTGTGCTTTAGTTAATGTGGACTGTAATATATAATCTGTTCCTTCCCTTTGTGAGTGAAGCTTTTGATTTTCTTCTATATGTATTATTTTATATAGATAAAAAGTATTTTATTATTAGCAGTGGTTGGCTAGAAAGTGGAATGCGAAGTGTCATACTAAAATGTTTGGAACAAGAGTTTTTTGAAAGCTTGATATTAAAGTTCATTCTCATCAGTGTTTCTGTTCTGTGGAGTAAACTATAGTCTTCAGTGATGATTTTTTTAAAAAGAACAATTTTAATAATACTGAAGTGTAGTTGCTAGACATTGTTAACATTTATAGAACTTTGTATGCATTTCTACTATAGATTATTTCATTTACTCAGTAAAATGCTATAATGTAAATAGAACATATTATTTGTCCCTGGTTTTTTGATGGAGAATCAGGCTTAGAGTAAAAGTTACGGGTAGACTGGGCAAATGAATTAACAGGATTGATTTACTACATAATTATATTAAGATTATGATTATATCTGAGCAGTAAGAAACTCAAATGCATTGTTATAGTGCTAATAAATTATGAGTATACAAGGTTGTGTAAACTAATTATCCTTATTTTTTTAAATGTTGTAATTGGGGGTGGGAAGAGGCTGAGAATGGGTCATGTACATAAGTCCTTTTATCCTGTCAGTACTAAGGAACTAAATATATTGTGATGTGTCATGGATCTGTATGTGTTGTTTCCTTGTGCTTTATATACCCCTTCTTTCTCTGTCTTGGCTGTTATGAACCTAGTTAATTCTTACCATCCTTTAAGATTGGGTAGGCAACCAGCTGCTTTATTTTTTTTTTTAGTACTCATTAAAATACATTTCAAAGTTAATGGATGTTCTGTGCATTGAGGAATTTTTTAGAGAAAGTGAATCCTAAAAGGATTAAAGGTGCTTAAATTTTTTAGAATCCTGATTAATTTATTGTACATTTAAGGAGAAATGCCTTAAATTTAAGTGCATGTTTTAATTAAATAAATGCCTTTTATATTTTGATGGCTATTAATTTTTTTAGTAATAGAGCAAAGATGTTTTACAAATAATCCTGGTAAGGTTTGGTGGTGGTCTTTCGTACGTAACACTTCAATTACCTTGGGTAAAATGACAAATTATTTTTAAATATCAAAGTTTAGATTTCTTCTATGATGTGTGTTCAGTGGTTGAAAGAAGTAGTTTTTGGAAGGAAACCTTTAATTCATAGAGTGGATTCTAACTGAAATCCGTCTTTCACAGTTAATGTTGGAGAGGATTGTCCAGTATTTGATGGACTCTTTGAGTTTTGTCAGCTCTCAACTGGTGGTTCAGTTGGTAAGTGTCCTGATTCAGTTCTAAAAGTTGATTTGAATTTGGTATGTAACTTTTGGGTTATTTGTTTAAAGCCGAAGTTTCTAGCGGTAGTGAATTTTGAAAACAAAATTTTGAATTTTGAAAGCAAAAAGTAGTCTGTATGTTTATAGTAGTACAGTTGTCTTTAAAAATCCACGTTTGGGGCACCTGACTGGCTCAGTTGGTAGAGAACGTGCCTTGATCTGGGAGTTGTGAGATCAAACCTCACACTGGGCATAGAGCTCACTTTAAAAAAAATAAATAAATAAAAGTAATTACCTTCTTTCTTTAAAAATAAATAAACCCCATGCTTTATGATCGTAGTAACTTGAACTTTTTGTTTCTTATTTTTGTTGTATTTTCATATAGAGATTTCTCTCCTCTATCTCTCTTGTAGCTACCAGTTTCTGTATATACTCTTATTTAAATCAGAACACAGCTGTAGGATAACATTTAAGAAAAAACTGTTGTCGGTGTCCCAGATGATGAGCCTTATCTTTTTGTAATTTTAAACTCTTTTACTTGTACATGGCATTCTCTTTCCTGTAGGGCTTTTGTCTAGTTATATTAATTTTTTTTTATCTTAAACTTTCGAGTCTACCCTGTCTTGTCTTTTAGCTGGGGCTGTGAAGTTAAATCGACAACAGACTGATATGGCTGTTAACTGGGCTGGAGGGTTACATCATGCTAAGAAATCAGAAGCATCAGGATTCTGTTACGTTAATGATATCGTACTTGCCATCCTTGAATTACTAAAGTAAGTTAATTTATGTTGATATGGTATGAAAAAATTTTAATTAAAACCATAGAAATCTGTAACTTCTAAAAAATATCAAGGAAACAATGTAGGTTAAAAATAGTTCAGAGATGAGCCGCCTTCATTACAAACCATTGTAGAAGTACAGGACATTTCCCCATTCCTTGGATTAATAAGAATGAGAAATGCATATACGTGTTTAAAATTCCCATTAAATATCTTTTTAAAAAAGACCAAAAATAGTTTGGGGATTTAAATTTTGAGTTACATTTTCAACTAATGAAAGATGACAGGACCCTGAAAGTTTATGTTCTAACATTTTATAAGTTTTAACTTTTGAAGGCAAAAATTTGAAACCTTGTGTTAAAGGAAATTTGTTCATGGAATGAGTCTAGCTAATTGCCTAGTTTCCACATGGAATGAGGCTTTGTTCTCTACTAATGGATGTAATTGTCTCTAAGTAACTAAAGGAATTAGATGTAAAGTTATCCTTGACTGCAGTTTGAGAGAGAGATCCATAGAGGGACTTAAAAATTGGGAAATTTACAGGTTTTTTTTTTCTTTGTTTTTTTAAACCATGATCAGTTGTAACATGTCTTAGCAGATGCCACTTCAGATTGTAGTGAATTAGTTTTTCTCAGTATCAAAAATGTTCTTGCCTGTAGTAATTCCACGCACACTTTAGAGGCTGCTTTTTCAGTCATTTAAAATTTGGTATTGACTCCTCAGATAAAGAACTAAAATGTTTCAGTTAACTCATTCAGAGCCAAGGAAAACCACTTGAAATTATTTGCCTTCGTTTTTAATCCCCTGTTGATTTTGGTTCTTGTGTCTTCATCTCTGGGCAGTGGTTTTGCTCACGTGCTTATAGCCTTAAATAAGTTTTAATTTAATTTGTATAGACAAATTTCTTTAACTGGTATGCACAGTCTTAATTTAATTGACTGTTGATAAGCCAACAATCAATTAAATTATAAACCACTTAGTTGACTGACAGCTTTTTTAAAATTATTTTTGAGAAGAAAGTCTATTATAATGAGACATTCTTCTTTTTTCCCCATAACTTTGCTGAATGCTTCTTTCCTGTGTTGAGAATATTCTAATGAGTGCTTAGTTTGATTATGTCAGATTATATTATTTTCTTTTAATGTAGTGGTATCATTGTATAATAAACACACAAAGCTCTGCCATTTAATTTAGTAGCAAAATAATCCTCAGTTCACCATGCCGTGAAAGTATGACATTCAAAGTTCATTTCATTTTCTCTGTTTTTGACATGGGTATGTACTGGTAAAAAAAGGTCACAGTATAGGGATATACATGACTCCTAAAATACATTTGAGCTATAACTGTATCACAACAATTTGTAGTGCTCCAGGCAGCACTAGGAAATGATGAGAGTACCAGATGTGCTTTCTGTCACAACTACTCTACTTTGCAGTTGAAAGCATAAAAGAAGCCATAGATAATTTGTAAACAAATAAACATGGCCATGTTTCAGTAACACTTTATTTATGGACACTGAAATTTGCATTCCCTTGTCACATATGAAATATTCTTGTTTTAATTTTGCTTTTCAGTGGTTTAAAAGTGTAAAAACTGTTCTTAGCTCAAGGCTTTACAAAAAGACTTTGTTGGTCAGATTTGGGCTATAAAATAGATCACCAACCATTGTTTTATAACACTGAAAATTTACTAGAGCGATGTTTTAAAGTAATAATCCTGTAAGTACAGGATAGTCTTCAGTTGTTAATATATAGAAACATGTAGTATGTTTTTAAAACCTGGAGAATTGGATAGATTTCACAGGGAGAGTAAATACATTTTCTTACCTAGAGTGGGGCTAAAGGAAGGACTTAAAGATGTAAGGGCCAAACTTGTAACTTTAGATGTTTGAATGATCTCTTAGGCTGGAAATAAAGGAAGAAAGGGGATGAACATTCTGAAATACAGGAGCTCAAAAATGGATTTTCTGCACCCATGGTGGTTCTTTCATCTTTTAAAAGCTTTTAGAAACTTAACTGATGGCATTGTTTTCAGGTATCATCAGAGAGTGTTATATATTGATATTGATATCCATCATGGTGATGGTGTTGAAGAAGCTTTTTATACGACAGATCGTGTAATGACTGTATCATTCCATAAATATGGGGAATACTTTCCCGGAACAGGAGACTTAAGGGTAAGACTGAATTTCTGTCTGAATAAGTATTGTGATATGAAAATTAGGAGAACAGAGGAAGCTAATAATCATATCTAAACTAATACTGTTCTTCAGTCATTCATTTGAAACTTGTATGCAGAATTGAGTCATTTTATATGCTATATAACATTTGCTAGAATTCACTTTTGTTAACCAAAAGCAAAAATTTAGTGAGAACTGAGAGAACTTTCTTTTGCTCAGCCATAAATAATTTCTTTGGTTGAGCAATTATTTTGGACATCCCTGAAGCACGAAGTTTTCTAGATGTTTATTTGCATCTTTAAAACCTACTTGATAGTAGCCAACATTGCTGTTGCTTGTAAAAATTGGGGGAAGAAAATAACTTTTTTTAGGTTCTTGCCCTCCTTCTATGATGAGTCTTGATTTAACAGGCCTAATTTTAATCTCTTTTTTCTTAGGCTTCTGAAATTTGTAGTCTATATCATTTGGAAAGAGAAAGAATACTATAGCTTATCCTGCCTGCCTGTTACATTGAGTTCATTTATTTCTTTTATACTTCTGTTACCTTCTTTAATTTAGTGCTTTTTTTAATCTTATGAATGTGAAAACCACTGGTCAAATCTTGTTTGTACAAAGTTCCTTAGGTTTTTACAAACACAAAACAAAAACAAAAAAAACAAAGCTCCTGAAGTTTTTTGCTTTGCTGGTTTTTCTTAAACCAAACTACGTGCATGTTGAAATTTAGTCATAAATTTAAATAGTCGTTTTAAATTCAGCCTGGATTATATGGGGGAATTTCTCTTGTCATGGCATTCAGTATTCTAAGTTCTTTTATTAAGGTTATATTTCATATCTCTGGTATGTAGTTAGAGCTGTATAACAACCAAATGAAGAGTGGCCTTATTATATGTGAGTTTTTTTATTTGACCACAAGATGGTGCTCTTTCAGTAAGAGTTGTGATGGGGAAATCTTTTTTTACTTATAAATGGATAGAAGGTCAGTTGTTTATTGGAGTTTAAATTATGTGGCTTTTAAAATTGCAAATACATATTTTCAGTTCCATGCCTTTTAGCTCCTTCAGTGCCTTTCCCTCTTGGTCTTAACTTTACATACAGTGATTCTCAGTGTATGACTTTAAAACCAGCAGTATCGCTGGGAACATCCTGTCAGGCCTCTGAAAGTGATTCTGCACACTAACGTTTGAGAACCACTACTCTAAACGGGTAGAATTCCTTGGTCTACAGCCATTGTACTCAGTGGAAATTCAGCAAAGACTCTTCCTAGTTTTAAGCTTAAAGGTGGTCTCTTTTCAGTATAATCCTAATATAATGTCAGAATTAGTAAAACGTGGCCTCTGTTCATTTCTGACAATATTCTTAGGATTGATTGAAGTTGTTAGAAAGTATTGGAGAATGGGTGTTTTTTAAAGATTTCAGAATGATTTTGAATTTCTCTTTTACTCACTAAAGATTTTATACTTACTGTGTGAAATTTCATCATAATAATTTCCCTTTGGTTATTACAAAGGTGTCCCCAAAATTTTGTAAGGAGATCAATGTCAGTCATTATGCATGGAGTTACATTTGGAATTTCATAAAACTTGTGTGTATCTTTGATGTTAATTTAATAAACATTCCTTTTTTTTTTTTTTTAAAGATTTTACTTATTTATTTAACAGAGATCACAAGTAGGCAGAGAGAGGAGGAAGCAGGCTTCCCGCAAAGCAAAGAGCCCAATGCCGAGCTTGATCCAGGACCCTGGGATCACGACCTGAGCCGAAGGCAGAGGCTTAACATACTGAGCCACCCAGGCGCTCCTAAACATTCCCTTTTCTACCCGCCAGTTCGTTTTAAATTAGAAAAGAAAGCTACTTTGAGTTTAGGTCATTGATAAAACTGCTTGGCTTTATTAGAGCAGGAGTCTAAGGGAAAAAAGGGTATGATAAAGGAGCAGTTAAGAGTAAGAACTAGAGGGATGCCTGGGTGGCTCAGTTGGTCAAGCGGCTGCCTTCAGCTCAGGTCATGATCCTAGCGTCCTGGGATGGAGTCCCATATCGGGCTCCTTGCTCGGCAGGGAGCCTGCTTCTCCCTCTGCCTCTGCCTGCCTCTCTGCCTACTTGTGATCTTTCTCTCTCTGACAAATAAATAAATAAAATCTTTTAAAAAAAAAAAAGTAAGAACTAGAAGGGGTAAATCTGGGTGCAACAAGGGCAACAGCTGAGGGGCCAGCTGAGGTGCTGACCAGCTTTCTGTATTCTGAAATCTTAATGTCTAAGTATATTCCACAGTTTCGTTTTTAGAGCAGGATTTTAGGGATTCACCATGCTTTAGTTTATCCACATCTGAATGGTTTATATTTAGTTATATATAAACATTTAGATTTCTTCAGGAAAAATTGTTGGGGGAGATAAGTTAATTCACTTTTTCTTCATTGGAAGTTGGATCATGGAAACTCTAATATTGAAGGATAAACTCTGCTTTTTTAAAATGAATCAAACTCAGATCGTTATATGAGAGTTAAAGGGAGACTTGTATGAAAGCAGTAGTAGTCCTAAAGATTTCATGTACACTGAGACATAATTTAAAACACATTAAGAATCAGTTACCACCAATTCTTTGGTGTTAAAGAACAATTTTGTCGCAATTTTTGTGCTGTACCATTTCTTCTAGGAATTATGTGTGTGTGCACTCAGGTACATTTACACACATCCATCTACACATGCATGATGAATGATGCAAATAGTATATGTAGTGTGTGGGTGTATGTATATTTTCTAAGTGTATATCTTGCTGAACCCAACTCTCAGTTTCTTTTGCTGCTTTGGGAAGTATTAATGCCTAGAGTGGTTTTAATTCAACAAGTAGAAACAAAATTTATTTCAAGCCCAATTAAAGAGCAGATTTTGGTGCTTTAGTCTGCAGTTGTCAAAACTTGAGGGAAGTTGGAGCTTTTCTTTCATCATGAATAAACTTATACCAGAACGTGAGCCACAAGAAGGATTCTGCGTTACAGAGACAATGATCCTGTGTGATTCTTTTGCTCAGAGTATTTATTTTCTGCGGTTTTACTCATAATGTTGTCTTACATATTCTGTTCATGATTTATTTCTTGGTCTAATGTAATATTGCCTTTAATTGTTAAATTTCTTTTCTCCCCGAAATAGCTATTACAGATTAATTGGAATTGGTTCTGTTCAGCTTAATAAAACAATCCATTAATAATGGAATCTGCACTTCTGTATTTAAACTAAAAGATGAATTCAGAATTGGATATTGTTACCTAGTTTTTTAATCTTGTAAAAAATTCCTTAATAAGCATGTCAAGCATTTTTACTCTAAGAGCTGTTTAATTGTGTATTTTAGGATATTGGTGCAGGAAAAGGCAAATACTATGCTGTCAATTTTCCAATGAGAGATGGTATAGATGATGAATCCTATGGGCAGATATTTAAGCCTGTAAGTATTTTTATTTTCAAAATCAAAATGGAGTTTTGTGAAATAATTTTACAATATTGACATCTGTTGTCTTGTACATAGATTATCTCAAAGGTGATGGAGATGTATCAGCCTAGTGCTGTGGTGCTACAGTGTGGTGCAGACTCACTCTCTGGTGATAGGCTTGGTTGCTTCAATCTGACAGTCAAAGGTAAGTGGTTTAATGGGTGATAGTCCCAGGAACGTGTTTTCTTTTTTTCCTCTCCAAGAACTTCCCATTAAAGTTAATCATTATAATTTTTTGCCTCTACTGTATTAACACAGAATCACACGTTTTGTATTTTTCATTGGTTTTTGTTGGATATATATATGCATTTGGAATGCTGTTTCAGTAAATTAGGTTTTTTAAATTTTGTTGTTAAATTCATATGTGAATTGTTTTATAAAGCTTCTTGCAGTCCCAGCCAAGGCAGCCATTTTCATTGTTTTTCATTGCTCCTTTTGGTGTTTATCTTTCTCCAGATAACAAGCAAACTTTCTTTTATTTTTGTTTTTGTTTTTATTTTATTTTATTTTTAATCTCTGCTCCTAACATAGAGGGTTCAAACTCAAAACCCCGAGATCAAGAGTTGCATGTTTCTCAGGGCATCTGTCTGGCTCAGGAGGTTGAGCATGCGACTCTCGATTTCAGGTCAGGTCGTGGGATGGAGCCCTGCGCTGGGCTCTGTGCTTAGTATGGAGTCTGCTTGAGATTCTCCCTCTCCCCCAGTTCATGTTCTCTCTCAAATAAATAAAATCTTCAAAAAAAAAAAAAAAAGTTGCACGCTCCTTCAACTGAGCCAGCGAGGTGTCCCAAAACTTTATTACTTTCAATTTTAGCTTTGTATATTCAGTTCCTATCATGGAAGAAGAGGGATTTAGCTCTTTTTCACCACTTTGTCCCCAATACATGCATACACCCTTCCAGTATCTTCATTTTTATACCTTAAATCTGGTAATTATACTAGAATTTTTGTGTGGCTTTCAGTGTTTACAGCGCCATCAACATTAAAGCACTTTTCAGCTTATCAGATTTTTTTATTGTATACCTTGTTTTTCTTGCCTCATTTTTGTTTTCTCTTTACTCATTATTAAATCACCGGTATCTAAATAGCTTCAAATGTTCAGTTGCATCAAGTATTCCATCATTTTTACCTTTTTGAAGAATAGCCTTCTGAGCTATTACTGTTTGGACGAGTATCTCCTATAGACTTGGTGGAAAAAGTGCTCTTCGTTTCTCTTTTATATGCCTTCCCTCCCCCATTGCTCTTTCCTCTGTCTTCCTCTAAATTTTTGTCTTATTTTGTTAGAGCACAGTCTCAGGTAGCTTTCTGAGAAAAGATGTGTGGGGGATTAGGAGTATAGCACCAAAATTTAAATTTGATCCATTGTTGAAATTAACATGCGACTTAAGTCCAGACCAAAGTGAAAGTTCACCGTCATGGAATGAACTTCTAGGGTATAAGAATAAATCCTAAATTTTATTTAATAAGTTCTTAAAATTTATATTATGGGGATCAGTAATGATGAATATTGTACATAATTTTGTAGTTGTTTTCCTTCTGAATTTTCAGTTGACAAATGGATGTTCCTGCATTGAATTACCTCTTAAGATGTGAAGAATTCTCAAATAGAACTTTTTAAAAATGACTTGGCTTAAGTGGAATTAAATACCTAAATCTAGATATTAAAGTCTTTTATTTCATGTTGCTATTGCTTCTATACCAGTTAGCATTAGAATTAATGGTACAATCTGTTCTACTTTTATTAGGTTGAACCATACAAACTTGATTGTCCCTTTTCTTGGTAGGTCAGTAGCGGTCAAATAGCAGTTTCGTATTGTTGAACTTAATGTGTTGATAACCATCTGTTCGCTTCAAAATGGATATGATCTTCCTAATGTACAAAATGGGTATTAACGGTCCGTTTTCATGTCCTAGCACTTTGAAAATGCTTTGTTTTCATACTTAAAAGTTTTAACATTCATAATCATAAACTGAGTGTTTTACTTTTATAGTAATTTATGTTTCTACTGTTAGAATTTCAGTTATATAAAGCGCTAAGGATATTTTCAATCCCAGATCTTTAACTTGATTCTAAGTTTTTTCCATTGCCAGCTTCAATTTAGATTTCTCAGGGCTTTTTAAAGTCCGTTACCTCTTGTCCATCTCTTTTCTACCTTACTTTAGGTTATTACTGTGTGTTCTCTGCCATTCTTCATTTTTTATAGGTTTCGGTTTTATTCCTTAAAAAATACCATTATAGTCATTTTTATCAGGTTTTAAGGAGAAGGAAAAGTGTTTTTGTTTAGCCAGCTAGCTGTCTTTACTCAGAAGTCTATGAGTTAACTTTTTATTTTGTCTTTAAAAATTAACTAAAGTGTGGGGCGCCTGGGTGGCTCAGTCATTAAGTGTCTGCCTTCGGCTCAGGTCATGATCCCAGGGCCCTGGATCGAGCCCCACATGGGGCTCTCTGCTCAGCAGGAAGCCTGCTTCTCCCTCTCCAACTCCCCCTGCTTGAATCTCTCTCCCTGTCAAATAATTAAAAAAAAAAAAAAATCTTAAAAAAAAAAATACTAAAGTGGTTTTTTTATCTATTATAAGAAGCTCATGTTTTTCTAGTAGCGGTAATAGAAATTGGGTTATGAATTTTATATTGCAACCATCGAATACTCAATGGAAATGCTCACAAATATACAATTACATGAAAAAATCATTAAATCTTACTAGTCAGAAGGAATTACAATGAAATACTTTAAAAACGCTCTTTGGATAATGGAGTTTTAAACAGTTTCGTCTTTGTACTTTTTGATTTTTTCCAAATATTCTTCAGTAAGCATGGATTTCTTCTATAATTAAAGGGTGTTTTTCTTTAAAGATTGATTTGTATGCCTGAATGATAGATAACATCATTAATACTGGTAACTAACTTAAAACTAATTATTAAACAATTACATTTATCCAAAGAAAATATTTTGCTTTAGTATTAGGTGTACTTTCCATTTAAATTTCTACACATAGATATTTGTTGAAGTATTTCTTAATAGCAGTAGAGAGTAATTTTATAATCTTAAGTAAGTTAAGAAAATTATTCATAGGATGCTACCTGAAGATAACTTACAGTTAAACTTTGTTGTATAGCTTTTCATGATTTGTCTGCATTATGTTTATATGGAAAAGTGGTAAAATTTAGATTATTCATAGGGTTTTTTTTAAAGATTTTATTTATTTATTTGACAGAGAGAGATCACAAGCAGGCCAAGAGGCAGGCAGAGAGAGAGGAAGGGAAGCAGGCTCCCTGCTGAGCAGAGAGCCCAATGCGGGACTCGATCCCAGGACCCTGAGATCATGACCTGAGCCGAAGGCAGAGGTTTAACCCACTGAGCCACCCAGGTGCCCCGTTCATGGTTCTTTAAAGATTTTATTTATTTATTTGACAGAGAGACAGCAAGAGAGGGAACACAAGCAGGGGGAGTGGGAGAGGGAGAACCAGGCTTCCCGCTGAAGAGGGAGCCAATGCAGGGCTTGATCCCAGGACCCTGGGATCATGACCTGAGCCGAAGGCAGACGCTTAACAATTCAGCCACCCAGGCACCCTATGATTGTTCATGTTTCATTGTAACCTTTTTTCCCCATGTAATGTCACATCAACATAGAATCTTCATCCACATAATGTCTTCCTATGTTAATAAAAATAGCTGTTCTGTTCATATTTTTTATGTTAATTTAGTTGTATAATTCGCTTTCCTATTAGGGACGCTTGTTAAAATAGCCACTTATATCTTACTGTGTTCTATATATCATTGTGTGAAGGATATTTAAATAAAAATTTTAGACTAGAAATTTCTTGAAATTTTTACATACTCTTTAAATACTTAGAAAAGCCATTTGGGTTGAGTAAAATCTGTTGTTTGCATTCATTATCTTTTTAAAACTTACTTGTCAAACTGTCAACAATATTTAAATTTGTTGTTACCCAAATCTTTTTTTTTGTCTCAGGTCATGCTAAATGTGTAGAAGTTGTGAAAACTTTTAATTTACCATTACTGATGCTTGGGGGAGGTGGATACACAATTCGTAATGTTGCTCGGTGTTGGACATACGAGACTGCAGTTGCCCTTGATTGTGAGATTCCCAATGGTAAGTCGTCATACTGTGATGTCTGTATGGTATGAAACTGTCATTGTATACAAATGGACAGATTATTGCAAACCATGTAAGTAGGAGAGCAGTCACTTTTAAAAGTTTTCTTAGGGACTATTTCACAGCTTGAATCTAGATTTTGTGCATGGGTTTGTGTGAAATTGAGTTTTTAATATGTTACTTTATTTCATTGTTTTTAATAGAATTGCCATATAATGATTACTTTGAGTATTTTGGCCCGGACTTCAAACTGCATATTAGTCCTTCAAACATGACAAACCAGAACACTCCAGAATATATGGAAAAGATAAAGTAAGAGATCATTGAATTGATTTGATAAACATTTTATTTTTATATATCAGATATTTCCTTTGTCTTTTTCAAAACCCTTTGAAACCTTAAGATCACTGGTTATTTTTTTCTGAGATAATGAAAATGTATGTGCTTCATTGCTCAAAAATACTTTCATTTTCTTTTAAAATGGATTTTTAAATTTCAAAGGGCACTGTAAATTATATACTTCTTTGCCTTACTTGAAAATGAAATTTTCCTTTTCGAAACATTTTGGTAAACTTTATCTCCAAGAGCAAAGTGTTTAGAGGGCTGTTGTACACAGACCCAAGTTTGTGTCCTCTCTCTGACACAACTAGGTCTGTGACATTTGGCAGGCTAATTTGCCTTTAGGCTTACATTTTCTCCTCATTGAAATGGGGGATGAAATAGTACTTATGTTGAAAATTTTGAGTGTTAGGTGAGTTAATGATAGTCTGTGAAGTGATCTTGCTTTTATTTTATTATTTTAACTCAACGGTTAAGTCAGAGAAATGATGAAATTTTTGCTTAATGTTTCCTCTTACATTTAAGAGGAACTTGAAAAGAATATTGTCTAATGAATTTGCATATGTAATTTAGACAGCGTTTATTTGAAAATTTACGCATGTTACCTCATGCACCTGGCGTCCAGATGCAAGCTATTCCAGAAGATGCTGTTCATGAAGACAGTGGAGATGAAGATGGAGAGGATCCAGACAAGAGAATTTCTAGTAAGATAATGCCTTGATGTGTGCTGTTACATTCTTCTGATTTGTTAAAAATAGCACTACAAATTAAAGATTTTGGTGGTCCAGGAACTTCACTCTGGGTCATGTTCCATGAGGACACTATTATTATTGTCCTTTTTTCCCATTTTTAATCTTACATAGATTTGACTTTTGTTTTTTTGTGTGGTTTTTTTGTTGTTGTTGTTAAGAGAGAGAGCACAAGCAGGGGTAGCTGTAGGCAGAGGGAGAGGGAGAAGCAGGCTCCTCACAGAGCAGGGAGCCTAATGTGGGGTTCAGTCCCAGGACCCTGGGATCATGACATAATCCAGAGGCAGACACTTAACCGACTAAGCCACGCAGCACCCTTCTTGTGTCTTAAAGCCTCATTTGAGTGTCAGTGTTTTTAGTTCATGTGACTCTATGTATATGATCAAGGAGCACCTAGGTTCCTCAGTCGGTTAAGCATCTGACTCTTGATAAGGGCTCAGGTCATGATTTCAGGGTAATGAGATCGAGCCCCGCATTGGACCCTGCACTGGTATTTCGGAGTGAATTGGAAAGTTATGCCATTTATCCAAATGAGAATGAGTTCAGTAACATTAAGCACCTTCTGTTTGATTCTCTTGCTTAATATCAGTTGCTAGAGTTGTAGCATAATATGGTATATGTTGTGGTATAGACCTTTTAACATACTTGGTATTAATGATATCTTTAATGTTACTGTCTACATCTCCTTTTAGCTCTGAAATAAATGGTCACTCCTTAGATAAAGATAGTATCCCCCCCTCCTATTAGTTAAACATAGTTTTTCCCTCCAAATTTTTTTTGGTGAGTTCCCCAAATGTTTTT
The DNA here is from genome assembly GCF_922984935.1 of Meles meles. Taxonomy (NCBI): domain Eukaryota; kingdom Metazoa; phylum Chordata; class Mammalia; order Carnivora; family Mustelidae; genus Meles; species Meles meles. Next base: position 19,360,969 of record NC_060070.1, read on the forward strand.
CATGCTTCTTTGAATTACTTCTTCCTAGATAAAATCTAAAATTTCATTATTGAACAAACCATGCATTCAGTTCTAATCTTAGGATTATTAAGCATCTGTACCCTGTACTTTTAGATGTGGAAATTGGTTGGTACATTTGTATATGAGTGTGTTACAACAATTATAAAACCTGTGACTGCCTTGTCAACTTTTATTAAAATTTTTATATAATCAGTTAGAGCATCAGACAAACGAATAGCTTGTGATGAAGAATTCTCAGATTCTGAGGATGAAGGAGAAGGAGGACGTAGAAATGTGGCTGATCATAAGAAAGGAGCAAAGAAAGCTAGAATTGAAGAAGACAAGAAAGAAACAGAGGACAAAAAAGCAGGTCAGATTTATTTTCCGGTAAAAGTATTTTAATTGTAAGTTTTTAAAATGAGCTTCACTGCAATTTTTTAATGAAATCCTGAAGTCAGTTGTGCAAGTATTAAAGGGTGATTATGACTTTTTTCCATGTGGTAAATGGGCTTACGTTACCTGCTCTCTTAATGTTAATAGTCACATTTGCTCTCATAGAAAACCTTACTGTCTCTTGCTGACACAGGCACAGGACAGCAGATGTCGCACTGTGATACAGATGGGGTAAAGACGACGTGCTTACAGATCCATTTGTAGTCTTTGAGCAGAGTTCAAATTCTGAGATAGCTTTTAACTACCTAACCTTTATTTGATAGGAATAAGACACAAAAATCGAGTTATCCTTAGACCGAGTTTCAACATTGTGAAAAAGCTGAGAGAGAGTACACTTGGCTCAGAAATTGTGATGAAAACATAAAAACTCTGAGGAAAGATAGGAAGGTGGAAGCTGGGTTGGAGGGGGGAGGTATAATACTTTGATGTCATAACTTAAAAATGCTGGTAGCTTATCTTTTGACAAAATGACTTTTGTCATTTTGTCAGTAAATTTTGTCAATTTACTACCAGAATCTCTTACCTCTTACCTAAGTTCCCAGAGTATTCATACATGCCTTGGTCATTTTATTTAACATACATTGTAATGCCTCATAATAGGATTTTATGTACTTCCATGCTAGGTTGAGCTGCTCGTGGCCAGGGAACACAGTATCTTAAATATCTATATTCTTAACATTGGTGCGTTCCTTGATGGAATGGATACCAGATACCTGATACCTGCATACAAGTAATGGTGATGAACTTGAGTTTTAGTTGACTGTTAATTTTGACCCTATTGCACGTGGAAAACTCATAGACATACTTGGCCAGCATCCTTTTCCTTATATCTGTCAACATTGAGGTTTCATGAATAAGCTGGCTGTCATGTTCCTTTTTTTTTTTCTTTTTTGCTAGAGCGGTTAGATTCCCCAGCATATCTGACACTTGCAGTTCTATTCTTTTACTCGTGATTCACTCCTCTGTAGGCTACCCACCATTCTCTAACTTTTAAATTCTAACTTTGAATGTATCACAATGATGGCTCCAGTCCGCTCTTACGTACCGACTGACATCCAGAAATTCCACTCACGTTTGAGGTAAGGAGGGCTTAGCTTTAGCTACATTGTTTTCTAGTATTTTTAGTTCTTTCACCATCAGTACGTACTAGCTCACTTTTGAAGTTTTCTTCTCGTTTTAAAAATCTTTAGCTTTTTTGTGCTTTTTTTCCCCTCAAATGGGAAAGCACCTTCACTAGGGTGCTCCTTGTATCATTGCGCTTCTAGCTAAAAATGAGAGTACCTTTTGATTTGGCTAATGACCTCGTAGTAGATTAATCTCTTAGTGTTTGGCTCCTCAAAACTTTTGCTGCTGATAATGATAATTTTTAAGAATTTGTTTTATGGTGGGCGCTTCTTATAAGGTCTTCCATTTGTCTTAAACTGCCGTGTCTTACACGTAAAGAAATATTACTACCGAAAACTTAAAATCTGTAAATCAAAACCTGAAGTTGGGGCTATTTCTTTTTTCTTCCTCCATTTCTCAGTTCCATTTTGGCACTTTGAATTACTAAGTTTACATATCCCAAGTTAAGCCAGTAGTCCAAAAAAAGTCATAGTATCCTTATTGTCACACACGTTTGTATTGTCAGAGCAGTCCCCTGAAGTGTCTGTGTAGCATGCTGAGTAACAATGTTTTATAATCAGGTATCTTTATTGTCGGGTCATTGCTTCAGAACTTTGGTTCATATGCTGCTTTGAAGAAATTCAGCACATTCGGGCTAATTTGTTTTAGTAGTCTTGAGTTTGTAGTGTTAGTATTACTATTTTATTGATTTTTATTAGAATTGTAAAGTTTCAGGACATACAGTGAGGGTTAAAAGTGAGTGGTGGAAGCAATAGGATTTAGCCTCTACTGTGCCTCTGAGCTTATCTTACCTAATTCTCCTGTCTTCTAACAGTACGTCATTCCCAGTGGTCTTTCACTTCTTCCTCCTAATCTCTTTGTTCTGTGTTGGGGCGCCTGGGTGGTTCAGTCTCTGTGGAGTGTCTGCCTTTGGCTTAGGTCATGATTCCAGGCTCTCCCTCTGCCTCCCTCCCTCCCTCTTTCTCCCTCTCTCATGAATAAATAAATAAAATCTTTTTAAAAAAAATTCTGGCTTGCCTCAAAGTCCTTTTAAGTTTTCCTTCTGTTCAGGATGCTTAATCCCTTTTCCCACCCAAAGCTATTCATTTTTAGGACACCTCTCAGATGTCTCTCTCTGTAATAGCCTTTCCCAGCCTCCCTCAGTGCTGTGCCTCTATCTGTAGGCTGAGCTTCTCCACAACCCGTGCCCAGCTGTAATACTGCAGTATGAGTGAAACAGGACTTCCAAAGGGCAGGACCTGGGTTGTTACATTGACCCTTGAACTTAGCAAAGCTTCTGTAGTTAACTGAATTCATGAATACTGTTTGTATATGACAGCTTTTTATATTGTAAGGAAAGTATATTTTTGAATGTATATATTTTGTTTTTTAAAATAGGCTTTAAACGCTTCCCAATTTTTTTTTTTTTTTTAGATGTTAAGGAAGAAGATAAATCTAAGGACAGTAGTGGTGAAAAAACAGATACCAAAGGGTAAATTATAGTCCTTGTCTAGTAATTTTTATATACTATAAAACTAATAAATATATTTACTTTGGGTGTATGTTTTGGGAAGTGCCGGACTGAACTTGCCGGAGAGCATCAGTAAGTTGTATGAGGCGTTCTAAATTTTCGTCCATATTTGCGGATAAGGTAATACATGCCATCTTAACCATCCAGTTTATTTGTTCATCTGTTACTTATGTAGCTTGCCTTAAAAAATGATAAAGACTATAATAATACTGTATAACTGAACATAAATTAGTTTGTACTCTTGTACATAATGTATTTGAGACATTTTGCTAATACCTTCATGTGATCTTTTCATGGTTCTTTTAATTTCCATATATGAATTTTTTTAGTGTTGGGAGGTAGATAAATTTAAACATAGGGCTAACATAACACAATTCATAATGCAGTTATGTTTAGCAGAATCATAATTGAGGTTTTTATAATCATAAAGCATATAAATACTGGACCACGTAGAGATTCTAAAAATCCCTGGAAAGATTAAGGGAGTCAGTACTCCAAAAACAAGGCATTATCATGTGTTTCTGGGCATGACCCTGTAGGACCCTAATATTCTATGTTGCCTCTTTTAACAGAGCCAAATCAGAACAGCTCAGCAACCCTTGAATTTGAGTGTCTCACCAATTTCAGAAACCATAAAAGAGAAAATATTGGGAAGAAAAATTTTTTCTTTTTGAAGACTTCTGGCTTCATTTTATACTACTTTGGCATGGACTGTATTTATTTTCAAAATGGCTTTTTTTTTTTGTTTTTGTTTTTCTTGGCAAGTTTTATTGTGAGTTTTCTAATTATGAAGCAAAATTTCTTTTCTCCACCATGCTTTATGTGATAGTATTTAAAATTGATGTGAGTTATTATGTCAAAAACTGATCTATTAAAGAAGTAATTGGCCTTTCTGAGCTGATTTTTTCCATCTTTTGTAATTATCTTTATTAAAAAATTGTACTTGGATTGTCTTTTGTCTGTTTATTACAACATGAAATCCTTTTTGGGGGGCTTAATACCATGACTTTCTGTACAATTAGGATATATTAGGAGTGAAAGATAACTGACTACAACTTCAAGGACATCCATTCACTGTTCAGGAAAGAGTATTTTACAGTACTTATTTCTTAATGCAATAGCAGTTCCGCTGTCTTGGTTTTTATAGTTTGGCCAGTCACCAGTGAAGATTGGCACCTCTTTGTAATAATTTATCTCTAAATTAATAATATAAGCTATGCGATTGAAATCAGGAATTATATTTGAGCTGAACCAAAGATTCCTAAAAACTGGAAATGAAAATTCTGAATTGAAAGAAGAAATCCTAATCGGAGAAGGAAACTGTCTTCCATACTGAGCGATATGTGACTTCGCTGCCAACCGCACTATGTATGAAGTAGACAAGGAATTGTATGGCTGTGTTTGACCAGAATTTTCCTGTATTCATATTAACTCTGTCTAAAATAAAACCTATTTAGACAAAACCTGGTCCTTTTACTGCATTTTGCACAGCATCCAGGTTCCACTATTGCACACAAGTTTCCAAACCAAGGAAATAACAATTAGTTTATTTTTCCGTTTATTGAGTATTTGTTCATTTTAATGCCTTGAAATGCCTGCAACTGAAGGCAATGGAGGAACGCCTGCAGCCTGCATCGTGGTGGCAGAAAGCAGACAAGCGGGTAATTTATACTTACTCTAGGATATGCAACAGAAAAAATACCGTTTTAGGAACTTGTCAAAATGAGTAAAATTGCCTTCTTGCCAGACCTAAAGTGATTGTTTTGAAATAAAAATCATAAAATTCTAGAAGATGATGTGGAAGATGTTTCTCTGTAAGCCCCTGTGTTGAGAAATACTTCAGACATTCACAGAAGCACCCGATTTAGGTAATGAACAGCCATGGACCGATTCAGATTTAACTTTGTTTCACTTTTGCCATATTTGCTTTAAGTGTTGTTTTTTTTTTTTCCTTTAAATATATTATACCAGGTTGAAGACATCTTTATACACTTTGCCATTTAGCTCCCCTTTCCCACTTTGCAGAAGTAACTGTTTCTCTGAAGTTTGTGGATCATCTCTCCATGCTTTTACTCTTGCTGCAAATCCAGCATCTGAGCCTTGATGACATTAGGTATTAACTCAGTCCTTCATTAAGGGACTAAGCTAATGTGTTTAGTGTTCATAGATCACAGAAAGTATCACATACATATACTTCTGTAACTTGGTTCTTACATTGTGATTAACGGCGTTGAGAAAGTGTAGTTCATTTTAATTGCTGTGTATTACTGTTCTATTGTAAGGACACACCAAACATGTTTCAGTGCTATAATGAACCTCTTTGGGCACATTTACGTTTTGTTTTCCTATTACAAATAGCCTATATAACTGAAGCTTCAGGGGAATTGTGAAACATGCACATTCAGCCCAAGTAACTTGGTACAACCTCCAGACAACTGTGGAAAGAACAAAGGGCCTGTTTACAATAGCAGTAACAATTTCTAGAAATGAAAGTGTAGAGAAGTTCTGGTATTTAATGAGAAAGATCAGAGTAACTAGGTAAATACCAGTGTACATTTGGAAATTAATAATGGATAAATATTTCAGATTGGTGAGGGAAGAAAAGAGGGTTATTCCTAAAGGAGTGTTGGGATAATGGGTAGTCAAATGGGAAAAGTTTCATACCTTCCACTAGAAATTTAAATTGGAAAGAATATGAGACCCTAAGTACTAGGAACTGTTTAAGAGACTTAAAAGAGTAATTAGAGTAGAGAAAATCTGTCTCCAAACTACGGGAGAAACGATACATTTGACCAAAAAAATTGAGGCTGACAAAACAGCTCGAAGTTGAGGGAAATGACATGGCAGGGGGCAGGTGCAGAATTAGAGCTTGGCCGCAGTTTCAAAGGCTAATATCTGAAGCTAGTAGAGGAAGACTGGAAAAGTGCATGAAGGATGCGAATACTGGGAAAGAAAAGAAAAATAGTTTCTAAATAGAAAAAGATCTTGGGGCTGCCTGGGTGGCTCAGTGGGTTAAAGCCTCTGCTTTCGGCTCAGGTCATGATCCCAGGGTCCTGGGATCCAGCCCCAGGTCTGGCTCTGCTCAGCGGGGAGCCTGCTTCCTCCTCTCTGCCTGCCTCTGCCTACTTGGTGATCTCTGTCATAAATAAAATCGTTAAACACAGAAAGGTCTTAAACAACACTTAGGAAATGCAAATTAAAAATCTATGAAGATAATTTTTTAATTTTTTGACCTTATTTTTTAAACCTATTGTAAATTTGAAAAACATTGGCAAGAGGATGAGGAAATTCTCATACACTGTAGTAGAGAGTGAGAGTCACTATAACCTATAATGACTTAATTTAACATCTTATATCAAAATTACAAATAAATCTGGAGTGCCCTGGGTGGCACAGTCAGTTAAGTGACTGACTAGGTTTTGGCTGAGCTCATGATCTCAGGGTTGTGAGACAGAGCCCTGTGCTCTCCCTTTCCCCCGCTCTCGCTCATGCATACATCTTTTTTAAAAATTAAAAATATGATTCAAAATTCCATTTTGAGAAATATACTTGTGCAAATGACTTTCAGAAGTTATTATGCAACATTGTTTGAAATAAAAAGATTTAAAGGACTTAGATGTAGAGGAGTTGAGGGATAAGTTCCGAAAGAATACAGCCATAGCAAGTATGAGCAGTACGTAGTACCTGTGGAAAGATCTCAAGATCTACCATTAAAAGAAAGGAGGAGGCGGAATACATGCCATACTACCTTTTTTGAGTGCAAAAAGAAAAAGATAAAATTGATGGTAATATCTAGCAAAGATGATAATGAAATGGAGCCCTGGCTGCTTTCATGGCGATTTGAACGTTGCACCAAGTGAACATTATACAAAAATACTGATTAAAAAACAAGCAGATAATTTCTAGGCAAAGGGATAGAAATTTTACACAACCTTACAGCTTCCTTTTCCATGTCTCAAATTATCTTTTGGAATGACTTGCAGATTCATACAGTTCAGTTGCTGGGACAATAGGGACTATCTTAGTTTCATTTCTTTGAAGAAGAAGGAAGGTTTGCCATGTGGCTAAAAGCCATCGAGCCTAAGGCATTGAGCCCAAGATGAGATTATATAAACCATCTGGGAGAATCGTGTTCCTGATCAGGATAGAGTAGCTATCAACTATCACTAGCATTTCATTTTTTAAATACGCACTTTGAAAACCAAGACCTCAACTCAGGGAAAAACAAAACAAAAACGGTCCTTTAGGGGTGCCTGGGTGGCTCAGTGGTTTAAGCCGCTGCCTTCGGCTTGGGTCATGATCTCAGGGTCCTGGGATCGAGTCCCACATCGGGCTTTCTGCTCAGCGGGGAGCCTGCTTCCCCTCTCTCTGCCTGCCTCTCTGCCTACTTGTGATCTCTCTCTGTCAAATAAATACATAAAATCTTTAAAAAAAAAAAAAAAGTCCTTTAATTTAATGAAGATGTTGCTTTGTTCATAATTTTTCACATTTCCTCATGACATAGGTGAGTGCTTGTTCCAAGTCAGCATTGGTACTGTTTAAGTGCCAATAAGTACTATAATATAATTAATCTTTGTCCTTCTACCGAAGCCACTAGCATTCTGTCAATAGAGGAGAGTTTTTGAAGTTCTTGCATTGAAGTAATTTACCTGCAACTTCTGGTTCCAGTGCCTTAGTAAAAATCTTCCTGAAGCTTCTCTCTTCTCTGGGATTCATAACATTTCTTAACTTACATGGTGATCTAAATGACATAGGTTTTCAAGTTTTAAATAAAAACTTTGATCTGTGTGCTATCACAAGTAATGCATTTCAAAGTGTACGATCTTTTTCTTCACCATAATCGTGTGTTTACTAACCTCTCTGTGCCTCCATTCCTTTTTACTTTAAATGAGGAAGATGATAGTCATTCTTATGTCATAGGATTATTGCATACTTACATACTTGTAAGTATGTAATACTTGATACATACTTAATGTTCAATAAGTGTTGTCTGCTGCTGTTAAGAAAGCCTGGCTAGCTCAGTCCATAGAGCATGTGATTGGGTTTCGGGTCATGAGTTCGGGCCCCACGGTGGGTGTAGAGATTAAAGAAATACAGGAATCAATAAATGTCAGCTGCTATTGTTACCATGTCAGGTAAAGAGTGATAGATGGCGTCGAAATGATTCAGAAGGAGAGTCTTAGATCTTCAGGTATTTATTTATTCATTTATTTATTTTTAAAGGATTTTATTTATTTCAGAGAGATTGGGTGGAGGTGCAGAAAGAGAGAGGCAGAAGCAGTCTCCCAGCTGAGCAGGGAGCCAAATGCAGGACTCCATCCCAGGACTGAGCCGAAAGGCAGACACCCAACCAACTGAGCCACCCAGGTGCCCTTCAGGTATCCTTTAAACATCACATGGGTTGCCTTTGAGCCTTTTGGTGCAGTCTGATGCTTTTTAAAACTCCTAGGTCATGGTGGATAGAGAAACAATCTTTTGAGAACTGATTTTAGCAAGAAAGCTAGTAAGATTTGGCAAATTTAGGAGGATCTTAATGCCCCTGCAATTTACTTAAGGATAATCTGTCAAGCAAAATTGTTGTGAATGGGTTATAGAAAAAATAGGACTTACGTTGTTATTGGCTGTTCACGTGAGTAGCAATGTTAATGTGAAGAGATGATGCTCTGGAGAGTCACAGTATTCACAACTGCAGAACAATTGCTGCATTTCCTCACCACACCACAAGATGGCATATTTCCATTGTTTAAATGCACTTCTATTTGTGCATTTTCTCCTGTAATCACTTGGTCCATTTAACAAGCAGAGTAACACATACTAACAGACTTTTTTGGATGCAGCATTGGATTCAATACTATTTGAATTAAGCTATAATTTGGGCTCATTTGGGCTTTTCTTTAAGTAAAACAATTATAACACTAATTCCTGAACTTTCTGTCCATAACACACAAGAGAATGTATTTGGTAGTAAATCATGACTTCTCTCATAAAAACTAGAACAGAAATGAATGTTAGAAGGAGAAGAATTTTCTGTTTTTCATGGAGGTTTATTCATTTAATATACAAAATAGAAAAGGATAATTGAAATCTATTTGTAGGAAATGTAGCCTAGTACAGTGAAGGTAATATGCAGGGGACGGGGCATTGGATTCTTGTTCTACAACTTCTGCTCTGAACTGTGTACCTAACCTCTTTGATCTTTGGTACTTTACAGAGTGATGATTAGGATCATTAATAAATTCTGGTGGAAATCAACATTTCAAGGTGACCTCCAATCAGGCGGTCTATACGTATTGGCTGATGTATAGGCAAGTATAGATAGGCATTCTCAAGTTAAAAGAGGAAACGTGAGAATTCCTTGGGCTTAACAGATACCAGCGAAATGTCACGATGGCCTGGTAAACAATAAACTGAATGATTTAAAGAGACAAGAATTTATCCCTTTGCCTTTTAAAACGGTACTTATGCTATGTTTTAAGTGGGAAAGACTTCAAAAATCTCATTATTCTGCAGGATAGCAGGAAAGTTCAAACTTTCTTGCCTTTGACTAGTTTGCAAGTGAGATTGAGATGCTCAAAGATACCGTTGTGTGCTCCAGTGGTGACCAACAGCCCTCTAGATGCAAGAATGGGAGCTCTCATCTCAGTATTTCAGGAGTTAGCCTCTTCTAACTGCTAACTGCTACCTCCTCACATTGCAGTAGGATCTGCCTCAAGTGGAAATACAGTATTTTCCTGGAAAAGACTTTCTCTACAATCCATAGTCCAAACCATTATTAGCTCTTATCTTCCCTATCCATCAAATGCAAATAAAACTTCTTTTTGGTGAAGTAAAAGAAGAAGGCGTTATCTTCAGGCACATTTATTTGTATAGTTTAATATTTACATGCAATAGACTTAGGTGTGATTTTTGTGTTATTCACTTCAGTGGTGAATACCCTTTTAAGATCTGTTTGAAAATAAAATTAACATAAATCTTTAGGTAAATGGTAAGGCATTGGGCTTTCTGAATGACCATTCTACCATGCTTCTACCATTAATTATAACATGATTAAAGTAAGGAGGGATTGCCTAGTAAAAATGAAGAGAACATTAAAAAAAAAAATACAGGAATAGCAGATGTAAGAAGCAGCCACTACCCCGACCACTGAGACTACCCATAGAAGAGCCTCTCGAGCTGCCTGGCTAGGTACAGGTGAAACGACTAGCTGCTGGGTGCTGCTGATCGTACACTACAGGGGCCAAGTGCTAGAGAGCTGACTGGTGATTCAGGAGCCAAGAGCTAGAAGAGTTGCCCAGGCTCTGGCCATTAGGTGCTGGAGAAGCCCTGCACCTGCAAAGACCGCTAAGAGCGCATCAGAACCAGAAAAGCTAGGGCACCCTCTGGCGTCCTCTACTGACAGAGCTTAGTATTGCGCCAACTGGCAGAAGAGAAATATTTAAAAAGCTTGAATTCTCACACTGCAGTGCAGCGGTATGTTTGGAGCTGAGAGGCAAATACACAGATAACTGTCTGTTCCCCTTTCCAGAGCACTCTTTGGTGTTAGCTGGTGGAGTAGGAAATAATCAACCGTTATCTGTGGACTCAGGTTGCCCAACGAGTCACTTTGGCCTTGCCCTCCATTCCTTAGATGTAAATCCCTTTCTTTTTTTGTTTTTTTTTTTGGGTTTTTTCCCTGCACGACTACCAAGCATCTCTTTCAGCCTCTCTCACCCCCAATTGATTTCCTCTTTATTGCCTTTTGAACCGTTGCTGGCAATTGCCTAATAGGATTCCTGTGTCTAGGAGTATTGAGTTATGAGGGCAGGTTAAAATAATGAGGGGCGCCTGGGTGGCTCAGTGGGTTAGCCTCTGCCTTTCGCTCAGGTCATGATCCCAGAGTCCTGGGATCGAGCCCCGCATTGGGCTCTCTGCTTGTCAGGGAGCCTGTTTCCTCCTCTCTCTCTCTCTCTGCCTGCCTCTCTCCCTACTTGTGATCTCTATCTGTCAAATAAATAAATAAAATCTTAAAAAAAAATAAAATAATGAACCTGTCTAGTCTTGGGGTATGAGCACTAGGACGATAAGCTTGTTGAACTTTACTTAGAGAACATCGGGAACTCTAGAACAACACTTGTTTTAGACACTTGCTGGAATCAGGCATTGGAGCAGATTGTGTCTACTTAAGCTTGATGAAACTAGACAAAGTAGTAGAAAGGCCACTGAAACTGGGATCCATCGTTTACTATCTTTGTGACTTTGGGCAAGTTTTCTAAACTCTCTGAGCCTCAGTTTCCTCCTCTATAAAATGGGTATAATATCAATTTCAGATGGATATAAAGATTAAATGAGATATGACTCTATCTTTGGTCCTTCCCAAAGCTCTCCTAGTATATCAAAAAGGAACAAAAATAAATCCAGAAGGGGAATGTAAGAGGATACTATAGCAGAGAAGAGAAATGATCATTTTTGGAAAGTTATAGACAAGTAATAACTGAAACCTTCTCTTGCAATGGTGAAAGCCAGGAGGCAGTCAGTTCCCTGCCAGAACTTCCGAGAGGCTTAGAATGGGAGGCATCATGAACGCTGCAGTGCCGATTAGAGGTGAAAATGGGAAGATTGGTTGATGTCTTTAAGAGAAGTGATTAGATCCCTAGATTACCTTTCTCTGCCCTGAGAAGCCTGGCAGGCACCCCTCCCCCACCCCAATTAGTAGAGGCTTGCCCTCTGTAGAAATTGAACCAGATTGTTTCTGGGCTCAGAAACACCGGAGGTGAGGTGACACACTGAGAAAAGGAAAGCCTTCATACCAAACGGAGACCCTACTGAGGGTAAATCTCTTTGTGGACTCATAATTATTTTTTTTAGATTTTATTTTTTTTATTTTTTTTTTTTAAAGATTTTATTTATTTGACAGATAGAGATCACAAGTAGGGAGAGAGGCAGGCAGAGAGAGAGAGAGAGAGAGAGGAGGAAGCAGGCTCCCCGCCAAGCAGAGAGCCCGATGCGGGACTCGATCCCAGGACCCCGAGATCATGACCTGAGCTGAAGGCAGCAGCTTAAACCACTGAGCCACCCAGGCGCCCCTTAGATTTTATTTTTAAGTAATCTCTACAACACTCAGTGTGGGTCTTGAATCCACAACACTGAGTTCAGATGTCCCATACTTCACTGATTGAGCCAGCCAGGTGCCCCATGAAGTCGTAATTCTTGAGTTCACCGAGCTTCATGGGTTCGTAGATTCATATATTCATCAAATTTGGGAATTATTTGGAGAGATTAATAAAACTGACAAACTTTTACCTAGGCTAAGAAAAAGAAAGGACAAGTAAATAACTACCATCAGCAGTGGAAGTGGAGATATTACTTCCAACCTTACAGAAACAAAGTGATAGAAGAGACTACATGAAGAATTGTGGGCCAGCAATTAGATCAGCTAGATGAAATGGAGAAATTCTTAGAGACACTCAAATTACCAAATGACTCAAAAAGAAACAGAAAAGTCTCAATAGACCTAGAACAATTGAAGTTCTTTAATAAAACCTCCCAACAAAGAAAAGTCCAGGACCAGATGGCGTCCCTGGTGAATTCTATCCATTATTTAAAGGGTTAACACCAATCCTCAAACTCTTCCAAAATCCTAGGTGAGGAAGGAACACTTGCTAACTCATTTGATGAGGCCAGTCTTTCCCTGATACCAAAGCCAGATGAAGATGCCCCAAGGAAAAAACTATAGACCAACTTCTCTTATGTATATATGACACATTACTCAGACATAAAAAGGAACGAAATACTGATACCTACTACAGCACAGACAAACCTTGAAAACATTACACTATGTTAAAGAAGCCAGAGACAGAAAGTCACCTGTTTTATGACTGCATCTATATAAAATATTCAGAACAGTTCAATTTTTTTTTTTTTTTAGATTTTATTTATTTATTTGAGAGAGAGACCTAGAGCAGGAGCAGAGTGGGCATGGGGGGCAGGAAGAGCAGAGGGAAAGGGAGAGGAGGCAGCCCAACTCCCCAGCTCAAGGCTTGATCCCAGGACCCTGAGATCATGACCTGAGCTGAAGGTAGATGCTTAACTGACTGAGCGGCCCAGGTGCCCATTTTTATGTTACTTATTATTTAATACTTAAATTCTATCCTACAGATCAGAACAAAATTTGGCAATTAAGGTTAATCTGTGATTTCTGGATTCACTTAGTTTTTCAATACTGTACCAATGTAGAGATTCATTGTTGCTCGAATATACTTTTAAAAATTAAATACATCATGATTTGGAAACTTGCGCATCTTGTCACAGGCTAAAATAACCTTGTCTCCAAACACTTGCAGGTACAAAAATAAATAACAAAACTATACATGGGGTTTGAAAACAAGAGTTAGTGAATGAAGACATGAAAGTCCTTTTTTTAAAAAATCATTTTATTTATTTATTTGACAGAGAAAGAAAGATCACAAGTAGGCAGAGAGGTAGGCAGAGAGAGAGGGGGAAGCAGGCTCCCTGCTGAGTGGAAAGCCCAATGTGGGGCTCGATCCCAGGACCCTGAGATCATGACCCGAGCCACCCAGGTGCCCCAGATATGAAGGTACTTTGAAAGCAAGCTGCAAGGTTTTGATGACAACATTTTGACTGTTATGCATCATCATCCCCAGAGATATTGGCTCCAGGGTGCCTTAACTATACAGGGAAAACACGGCTGAGGAGAAGGAAAAGGCTCATCCCTTTTCCTTCTTTGATCAGAAGTGTGAAGACTAACTAACCTTCTTGTGTCTTGCTCTCCAAGAGAGGGTGCTGCTTGTAAATATGAAGAATGTGCGAAACTGTAAATTTTTATAAGTGGTTTTAAGCCTGATTTAAAAAAACTGTAGGCAAACACGATAAAATTAGTTCCAAGATGTTCATTGTAGTGTTGTTTATAATACAACCTAAATAGTCATTCTTGTAAATTTCTGTAAGGAATTATAGTTTATTAATTCCCTGGAATATTTATTATTTCATCAAAAGAATGATCTAAACCTATATTCTTGACATGGAAATATGTTTAGAGATATTAATTAGTGAGGGGGAGCAGGTTACATAACAGATACATAATGTCACTACATTTTTGTTCAAGTGATAAATACACAGGTACAGAGGACAAACGTCAAAATATTAACAGTGATTGTTTCTGTATGATGGGATTGATGTGGTTTTTAATTTCTTCTGTTTATTTCTATTTTTGAACTTATCTACAATGAAAATATATATTAGTTTGATAAAATAGTTTCTTAAAACAACTCACTGACCACAAAATGTGATTAATTTCACTTTCTATCACTGAAATATTGTTAACATTTTCTAGCTTTCAGATAATGGGGGGAAAACTAGAGGTAAAAAAAGAATCTCCACAGAGAAGCAAACTTTGAGATTCCCTTTGTTTTGTTTTCAACTAGAATCTTTTTTTTTTTTTAAGATTTTATTTATTTATTTGACAGAGATCACAAGTAGGCAGGGGTTGGGGGAAGCAGGCTTCCCGCTGAGCAGGGAGCCTGATGTGGGGCTCGATCCCAGGATCCTGAGATCATGACCTGAGCCGAAGGCAGAGGCTTAACTGTCAGAGCCACCCAGGCGCCCCTTCAACTAGAATCTTAAAGGAATATGAAAGAACACGTATGGAAAGCCCGAACTTGTTGAGCCGGCGTGATGAAGACTTGCCACAGAATAAAGTGACCTGCTCTTTGGGGAGGCTGCAGACAGGGACTGCCCTCCAGTTAGTTGATCTGAATTTCATTTAGGACAAGTCAAAAATCCCTAACAAAGCCCAGGATCCACATTTAAACCCATGTCTCCCCTAGTCTGTTCTGCGGACTCTAGTTCCATGGTATATTAGCACTTGATAAAACAAGAAAAATGTCCCACGCTCAAACAGTTTGGGGAAGCCTTTAAACGTCGACAAATTTATTTTCAGGAGCTCCTGCACAGAGCCTGGAATGTGAAGCTGTGCTTGGTGATCTCCGGACAGGTATCATGTCCACAGGTCTTTAACCAGTCAGTGTCTTCTGAGATTCCTTGTGGGGGAAAAAAAAAATTGTCCTGTGGTCAATAAAGTAGAGAAATATGTGTCAGTGGGCTAGATAGCTTCTCATGTAAATCTTTCTTCTTCATTTCCTGTATTCAATCCACTAACATTCGTTTGTTTCTCCCTTCACTGTCTTTTTCAAATGTGTCCATTTAAAATCATATACTAACATTGAGCTTCTCTTAAATATAAGCATTTTGGGCCCCCTGGGTGGTTCAGTGGGTTAAAGCCTCTGCCTTCAGCTCAGGTCATGATCTCAGGGTCCTGGGATGAGCCCTGCATTGGACTCTCTGCTCAGTGGGGAGCCTGCTTCCCCCCACCCCCCTGCCTGTTTCTCTGCCTACTTGTGATCTCTGTCTGTCAAATAAATAAATAAAATCTTAAAAAAAAAATACTAGGCATTTAATATGGTGAGCACTGTGTATTACACAAGACTGATGAATCAAAGACCTGTACCTCTGAAACAAATAATACATGTTAATTTTAAAAATGCTAGGCATTTAAAGAGCTTTATAATTAAATTTTTAAAACAATTACAAATGCTAACTTCACATCTGTTTTCTAAGTGGAGAAACGGAAGTGTAGAGAGATTGGGTCCATGGGCCCCTAAGGGACTGAGCTTTGCTTCAAGTCCTTGAAGTACCTGCTTTACCCAGAAGCACATTTCGGTTCTCCTTCAATGACCTTCCTCGGTTTCCCCATGGACAATAGCAACAGTGTGTGTTCCTTCCCTCCAGTCTCCCAGCCCTGTCCTGTCCCCGCCGCCAGGCTAATTTCTCTCCCACACACGTACCCCGAAGGTCAAGGGCCCCAAGAACTTGTGCTTCAATCCGGCAGGGGAGGGACCTGTGAGTTTTCAGCAACATCACAGAATTTACCTGTGCGAAAAATTTTTCTGCTGCCGTTAAAAGTGTCAAGGAAAAAGAAAAGTTTATAAATTATCGAAAGAAGGTGAGGCTGCTCTAACTTCAAGAGTATTTGAATGTGAGGCGGGTGGAATCTGGAGAGGGGCAGGGGATGGAGAAGGAGGAGCTAATGGTCCAGCTCTCGCCTGATTTCCCTCTGCTGCCCCCCTACACACCATGGAGAGGTGGGTCCTTTTCCAACGCACAGGAGACCGAGTCTGGGAAACCTACCAACAATCCATGATGGAAACTGGAAAAGGAAACTGATGTTTTGATTAAGCAAATATTTGAAATTATTTCATTCCAAAGAAAATATCCCAATTAAAGTGCCAAGCATTCAGTGTTCACAAACAGAAAACAGATGCAACATGTGTTCAGTTTGAAAGTGACTTGGGAATAACTCTCCTGAAACTGAGTGTGGACATATTTAAACAATATAATTCACAACAGAGCTCTAGAGGGGTTCCTAAGAGGAGACAAAGGAGTCCTACAGACACACATTTAGCTATCCCTAGAGTACGGGCATGTACCAATTGTAATAAATATATGTCTGCTATTGAGCTCGGCAATTTCCACATGCTTTTTAAGTGACTGCATTACTGATTAAATAAGACACTAAAATCTTTTTTAGGAATGTACATAGTGGTAATGTTTTAAAACCAAATTCTAAAAATATTTAAACAGTGGAAAAATGTTTTTTTCTACTTCTCAGGTTCAATATTTTCCTAAAAAAAATTTTCTGTTTCCTGATTTGGAAAATGAACTTGGAACCAAGACTTATTTCTCTTAGAAAGGAAACTTCAATACAATGTTGTCATTCTTTGATCCTTTTAGAAAAATGAGGCTTATTAGTCTTCAGAAAACAAAATTCTCTGTTAATTTCTTGCATTCTTTTGCATATATGTAGGACTGTTTTTGGAGGGCAAAATAACATCACAGTTAAAAATAATTGCTATCAGGATTGCTAAATTTTAGTCAGTCTTCCATCGAAGTGAATAAAAAGTTTTAGCAGTTCCATAAAATGCTCCCATGTATTTCTAAGCAGAAGGTTGATGGTGGATACCAAATTGTAATATTATGCAGTTAATACTGTCATCAGTATTTTGTATGTATTTTTTTGTTTTCCTTTTTTAACAAATGAGATTTCTCACATTTTTTAATGTGCTGTTTTAGCAACAGTTCTCACATTCAAAATAAATTTACAAAGAATCGACTCAACAAATATATATTGAATGCTCACTATGTACAAAACATTATACTGTGTTATTATGAACTTCCCATTTGAATTAAACTTGTATGTTGGTTAACTTATGTGTTAATTTCATAGACTGATGGTTAGAAGCAAGTTGAAAATTTCCTTTTATTCTAGTTCCTCACTAACCTACTCTGTATGATTGACTGATTGATTCTGTACCTGTATAGTCCTGATTAATGAAAAGAGTGGGTTTAATGTGGTGTTATACATCCAATGAAATTGAAAATTATTAATCCTGTTAAAAATGTGGAATAAGATTAAACATTAAATAACATTGGAAATATATAGATATAGTAGGCAATTTAAGATCATATAAACATATGTGAACATCTAAGACATGATAGATTACACTATTTGCCCCAATTCCCTCCATCCCCCTTTCCCGTTGGCATATCCATGCTCTGTGTGGCGCCATTTTGCAATGCTCTCCCACAGTAGACATACTTCTTATGGACTCTAATTTACATTGTGTTTGATCTCTACCTTCAGCTTAGTCACGTGAATTGCCTTGGACAATAGAATAAGGCAGAAGTGATAGTGTGTTAGCTCCAGAATGAAGCCTTAAGAGATTTTGCATAGTCCACTTTCCCCCTTGTGTTCCTGCCATCCATGAAAAAGATAAGCCCAGGGCTAGCCAGACGCTGGAAAAAGGAATTTAGACATGTGGAGATGAGCTGCCCCTGTTAAAGCAACCTAGCCAAACTCCGCCTAGAGCAAGAGCTCCCAGCCAACCTACAGCTGGAGACCAGCTCCTGTTGGTTCTAGTAGTTTGCCAGAGCTGCCATAACTCAATGCCAGGGACCATGGGGCTTAAACAAGAGACGTATATTTTTTCACAGTTCTGGAGTCTAGAAGTCTGAGATCAAGATGGGTTGATAGATTTGGTTCCTTCTGAGGCTTCTCCTCTTGTCTTGTAGGTTGGTCATCTTCATGTTCACATAACATTCTCTCCCTAGGCATGTCTGTGTCCAAATTTCCTCTTCTTGTAAGGACACCGGTTACACTGGATTAGGCCCACCATAATGACCCAATTTTAACTTAATTACTTCTTTAAAGAGCGTTTCTCCAAATGCAGTCATATTCTGAGGTACTAGGGGTTAGAACTTCAACATACGAATTTTGAGAGGATGCAATTCAGCTCATAATGTCAACCAAACTCAGCCTAGATCAGGGAATCCTTAAGTGTCAAAGAGATTCATTAGGTATAATAGCATTTTAAGGCAGTCAATTTTGTTGTGCTTTGTTACAAAACATTACAGCTAGCATGAAAAAAATTTTAAAAAATTGTGTGGTGATGAGATTTTGAATAACTAAAAAATTCTTTAACTTTATTGCTACATATTCTTTTAAATTGGCTATACCTTTTTTTCTGTGTGTAAAATAATACTTCTCCCTTGTTATAAAAACATGTGGTAATATATAAGAAATATATAAGAAAATGTGGTAATATATAAAATACAAAATCAAGAATCAGTTGTAATGTGCCCCCTTTCCCCATGCATGGTAGAAAACCAACATTAAATACCTTTTAATTACTTTCCTATCTACAAACACACACACACACCAATACATATTTTTACATATATAACTATACATATTTTTATAATAAAGATATCATATTTTATATATTTTAAATATCTTTTATTTTTTAAATAAAAAATTTTCCAAGGAAAGTGTTCTGTTAATATAGAGCTATACCATAATTTTAATGACTACCTAGTATACCATTTTATCAATTACTGTAATTTACTAATTTTTTATTGGCCATTATTTAGATTGCATTCATTTTTATGATTATTTTTTCCATTAAAAAAAAGATGCAGTAGTGTTTCTTTCTATAATGCTGTGAGATTTGGGGTTAAAAAAATAAAATACATGTGGGGATGATTACTAACTCTAGTTTACTGTAGGTTTTTCTGCCAATTTTACATAGATGGCTCTAACAAAGTGTAAAGATGATAATGTATTTGGACTCAGTATAAAGGTTGGTGAATTGAACTCAGGATAATGATAACAGCGGAGATGATGGTTTCATTTTGAAACGTTAATTCCTTCAGTGTCTACTGAGTTGCCTACGAAGTGTGTTGACGCTAGCTGACACACATGTGGTTTCAGATGTCTTTCTGTTGAACAGAGGGCGCACACAAGGATGTGTCTAGGTGATCCTAAGAACTTAAAAAAATCAATCCAACCTTTAATCCACAAGGTTGCCTATGGGATGATGAAGGAAGTTCAGTGTAAGTCTTGGCAAGAAAGAGGTTTCTACTTTTATAATGAATAAATTGTTCTTAAGAGCAATGCTTTTAAGCTATCCCTAGAGTACGGGCATGTACCAATTGTAATAAATATATGTTTCTTTCTGTATAAGAAAAAAGTAAAATTCTCATTTTCCCAACATCAGGATACATTTAACAACCCTCAACATCATTCTAAGGAAGAGCCTCCAGGGCAAATGTTTTCTGTGAAGTTTCTGAGGTGGTTATTTTCTCCCCGGAGCTTTGGCCGCTCCATCAACTGTGGGTCTGGTTTCTTTCCTGCCTTCTGTCACCCCCATCTCGGTGGGCCAGACCATAAACAGGAAGTCCACATTGACCATGCAAGGACACCCTCTACTGTCCACTCTCCCGAGGCTGGCTTCACCGGCGCCATTTGTTCTGTCTTTCCGGGGAGCCCATGTTGGTTTTGACTCGATGCCAGAGAATCTTTATTTCTGGAAAATGTGGTGGTGACGTTCTTGTGTAATTTCTCCTCCAGAATGCAAGACCACTCACCGTCTCGAGTAATGTACTTCACAGAGGCATTTTTGTCTACAAAACTGGGAACCTCATGGGAGGAAACAAATTTTTATCTGAATGCACTGTTTCGATTGAGGTTAGTGTGATCCAGAAATTGTATAAAATCCATGCCGACTTATTTTCTTCACCTCCATCAGTAAATTTAGAAACCACAGATTAGTGTAACTATATCAACTCTTATTTACTGCTTTTAGCAATGCTATGTGCTTTCGATATCAGGCTCCTAGGAAGCAAATACTCACACTGTCAGATCGTGTAAATGACAAGTGTATTGGCCACATCCTTCTTTACCTCCGGATATACACCTGGTCAAAGTGCTGAGATGCAGAAGTACGTGGCTGGGGACCAACAGGCATATATATTTTCATTCAAGATCACAAAAATCTGAGCCAAGCTGGACATCAGATTTTGTAGGATTTGTATGTGTGGTTTGTTAAGAGACTAAATATGGGAAGTGGAAGATAAACTAGAGTCATAATAATATTAATAATAACAATGGGAACAACGACGGTAATCACGACGACAGCTAGAGTTTATTGGAAACTTTCTATTTCCCAGGATCATGCTAAACACACTATATGCTTACTTTGTTTCTCTCCCCAACAACATTATCAAGGCAAATACTATTCTTACCATTATTAGTCTATTTTTGAGATGAGATGACTGGGGTGCAAAGAGATTACTTGGCTTTCATCATTTTAAGAGTAGAAAGTGAGAGAACTGAGATTGTTTCCCCAGATCCTGGACTCTTAATTATTGCCCCCACACTACTGGTGAGCCCTTATCTTTCACTGTTCTTTTCAGCACTGTGCAAGCTATTATTACTTTATAATAAGATAATTCTATAAACACTTAAGGAGGGACAAGGCTATCAGGGTTTCTTATTTGAAGAGGACCATCACCGCAGGGAGTTCAAACCCAGGCCTGCCAATGGGCTTTACTACACCCATTACAGCCACTGCCGCATTTCCATGTCCAGATCTTTCTAAACTCATGATGAGAGAGGGCTTTGAAGGAATCACTTCGGGACTTTTGCACAGAGTTTCCTATGGGCAAAGTGTACTATATGTGCGGAGGGTGCTCTCTCTCTCTCTGTGGCATAGGTTAGGGTTAGGGTTCGGGTTCGGGTTCGGCTTAGATTTAGGATTAGGACTAGGGTTGGGGCCTGGCGGTGTGGGGGTGCTTGCAGTGCCCCCTCTCTCTCTCTCTGTCTGCTTCTCAGATCATTAATAGTGACTTCATTATCCATCCCTTATGCATAAATATGCCCACCGCTGCTCTTCCTATACCGACTCCTAAATCTCCCTTTCCTCCTTCGCTCGTCCCGACCTGGCTCATTCTACAAATGTCCCTGGTGCCAGCTGCGGCCTCATCCACCTTCGCATCCAGCCTTCTGGATTAAGAGTCTTACCTTCGCTCCCCAGATGATGCGTGCTGTGATCCAGGCCACCAGGAAGCTGGAGGGAGAAGACAAGAGACACCTTGTCACTGTTCCACCTGCTCTTTCAGGAAGCTGCTGTCTTAGGAGCTCGGCGAGAGAGCTCACCAGTCACGAGGGAGTGCACGGCGTCTGTCACAGCTGCAATGAAACTTCAGAGTGATGAATAGCTTCAACATGCCTTACCGAGGCCGTGTCCACACTCAACCAAATGCTCGCTGGTTCTTACAAGTTGTGAAACTGACAGAGCATCTCGGGTAGGCATTGCCTGGCCCAGTAATTAAATGGATCTCAGACCTTCTCATTAGGGCCAGTAAGGTCTGTTATACCTTGTGTTTTCTTTAACTGCAGAGGAGTCTTTCAAAATTCATTATCATTTGTCCCTCTGTGAATCTGGGCAGCAATCCACTACAGGTCCAAATTCTATGTTCATAACCCAAAGCTTTCAGTAGGAATTGACTCTTCCCCTGTTGAGGGCCAAGAGTGCACAGGCAGATGGGCTTGGCTACCGGACATTAGAACTAATACAGTGAATGAAGAAGGAATTCCAAAGTCATGGCCTCTCGCCCCTGGCCTAGATTTGCTCACGTATCTATAGTCAGGCACAGAGGTTTTGAATTTTAAAATGTTGTAAGAGGAATCCTCTGGAAACCCAAAAATGCAACGATTCCTTTTTCTCTCTCTTTTGAAGAATCATTAATAACCATTTCCTTAATAAATGGGTAAACGGTTTTTCTATTGATTTCTTATATATACCATTGTCCTAAATATGGGGTTTCATTTTTCTTTTTACTTAATACTTTGATGTAGTACATAACACGTTCACCTGGTTCAAAAATAAAAGGTACAAAACGCATGCACTCTCTCTCCTACTTTGGTTCCCTAGCTTTCCCTTAGGATCATGGCTAACCATTCTTTTCAGTCCTTTGTATTGTTGCAGAGTTTTTTGCGCATAGAAAGGCAATTACTAATACACATGAACACACATACATAATCTTTAAGAACAAATAAGGCAGCATTCCGCCACTCATCGGCCTAGTCATCCAACAAAGGGAGGCATCATACTGTGTCTAAGGACATGGACTGTGAAGTCAGACAGACCCGAGTTTGAATTCTAGCCCCCCCACTTTCGAGTCATTTAACGGATGAAGTTACTAAACCTCTCTGTGCCTTCATTTCCTCAGCATCAAAATGAGGAAAAGAATGTCCACCTACAGCTGTGTGACAATTAAATGCAAAGAAACATATGAAACCGCCAATCATCGTGCCCACCACGTAATTAGTTTCCAGTCTTATTATCCTATATTGACAGGTACCTGTGATGTGCTATGCACTCAAGATGCGTAACTCAGCATCCCTGCCCTTATGGAGTTTGCAAATAACAGGGAGGATGGGACTTCGTTACATTTAATTTTTTTCATAGAGGAAAAACAGCTAAGGAATCAAACAGGCAAGCCACAGAGTAGGAGAAAATATCTGTAAAGCGTATCTGACAAAGGACTTTGACCCAGAATTTATAAAGAACCCTTACAGGGTTCCTGGGTGGCCCAGTTGTTAAGTGTCTGCCTTGGGCTCAGGTCATGTTCCGAGGTCCTGGGATCGAGCCCCGCATCGGGCTCCCTGCTTGGGCGGAAGCCTGCTTCTCCCTCTCCCCCTCCCCCTGCTTGTGCTTCCTCTCTCACTTTGTCTCTCTCTGTCAAATAAATAAAAAATAAAATTAAATAAAAAGAATTAAGAAGTCCAATGCTGCTTCATTGGTTTTCTTTTAAAAAACTAACTAAATAAATAAAAGTAAAGAACTCTTACAACTGAATAAGACGAACAACCCAAATTTAAAGATGGGCCAGGCACATAGGCATTTCAGGGAGGCAGCTATACAGATGGCTAGCAGACACGATGAAAAGTAGCCCACTTTTTTACACGTCACGAGGGATGTGCAAGTGAAGACTGCAGTGACATACCACCACACCCACTGGTGTGGCTAACGTTAAAGATGACCAAGGGCTAGTAGCACGTCAGCAACGGGAACCCTCATGCGGCGACGGTGGGAAACAGTTTGGCATTTTCCCAAGACCCAGCAATCCCCCTCCTAGATATTTACCAAAGAAAAGCGAACACACAGGTCCACACACAGAATTGTATGCAAATGTTCGCAGCAGCACTGTTCATAGGAATAAAAAGAGCAAAAGCCATTCAGATGTCTGTCTTCTAGCACATTTTGTGATAGAGCTTTTTAAAAGGGAACAAAACGCTGATACAAACAGCATGGATGAACCTCAGAAACTTGATCCTAATTGAAAGCCATATACAAAGACATCATACCCTATGATTCCACTTATATGAAATTCTAAAACAGGCAAAATTATAAACACAAGAAGACGAGAGGCTGCCTTTGGCCAGAGTTTGGAGGATGGGGTCAACTTCCAAGGGGCACAAAAAAAAAAATTGGGTGGAATAATAGAAATGTTTTCGATCTTGACTGTGATGGTGATTATACAGTTGTATGCATCTGTCAAAATTTATCAACTACGGGGGTGCCTGGGTGGCTCAGTGGGTTAAGCCTCTGCCTTCGACTCGGGTCATGATCTCAGGGTCCTGGGATCAACCCCACACCGAGCTCTCTGCTCAGCGGGGAGCCTGCTTCTCTCTCTCTACCTGCCTCTCTGCCTACTTGTGATCTCTGCCAAATAAATAAATAAAATATATTTTTTTAAATTCAACTATGCACTTACAATGGGTGAATTTTATTATGTGTAAATTATAGCTCAACAAAAAGGAGAGGGACAAAAGAGCCTTACAGCAGGCATGAGAGAAATAAGCCTTATGGAAATCGAGAAGAAAAAATTGGCTCAATGACTTAAAAAGTTGTTACTGAGGAAGTGGCGTATGTGAGCTGACTCTGGAAGGAAGAGCGAAGTGTAGACACCGTATTGTTTTTACGGGAATAGTCCAGATGATGGGAACAGTGTCCGCGTGGAACAGGAGCATGGGGGACTGTTGAGGGAGTACCTAAGACCCCAACTTGATTCAAATTGAAATTGTGTGACTGAGGAGCAGAGGAGAGAGATGAGATTGGAGACAGAGGTTGGGGCCCCAAATCCTGCCGTGTTGTGAATGGAAGGGAAGGAGATTGGACTTAATTTGGCAAAAAGAATACATACATAAAATAAAGGTTTTGAGCAGTAGCAAAAAGAGTGTCACGAGTTGTTGGCAATATAACTTGATTTGTGCCTTTCAATCAGGAGGCAATTAATTATGGTTTGTGGACCAAATGCAGCCCACTGCCTCTTGTCAGTAACGTTATATTGGAATAAGCCATGCTCATTCTCTTAGGTAGTTTCTAGAGAAAGTTTGCTGACCTCTACTCTACTTTGGATGAACCAACCTGTCAGACTCTTTGGAAAGTGAAAAACCTCTCTTCTCCTCAAAACAGCTTGGATTAACAGAGACTTTAAAAGATTTTATTTATTTATTTGACAGATATAGATCACAAGTAGGCAGAGAGAAGAGAGAGAGAGGAGGAAGCAGGCTCCTAGCCGAGCAGAGAGCCCCATGCGGGACTCCATCCCAGGACCCTGGGATCATGACCGAAGGCAGAGGCTTTAACCCACTGAGCCACCCAGGCGCCCCTAACAGAGAATTTATACTTTTACCTTCTTGTCAAAATTCTTGTATGAATTTCTTTAACTTAGATATAGAAGCTTGTGACCTGAAATATAGGCACGGATTGCTCATTTTAGTAGGATTACATTATATGTATTCTTTCGTGACTAGTATTTTTTACCTAACAGTATGCTTGTAAGATCCATTCAAGTTGGTGAACAGATGTGTGGTTTGTTCATTTTCATTGTATTATAGTACTCCACTACACAAATATGCCACAATGTGCTTATCCTTATCACATTTACGTAACATATAAGTGACATTACTAAATATATTCGTATAGTCTGGTGCACATAGTGATTGTGTCTTTAGGATATGTATTTAGGAATGGAACTGCTGCAGTCATAGCTTATGTATGTGTTCAACTATATTAATAAATGTCACTTTTTTTTTTAAAGATTTTATTTGTTCATTTGACAGAGACACAGCGAGAGCGGGAACACAAGCAGGTGGAGTGGAAGAGGGAGAAGCAGGCTTCCTGCGGAGGAGGAAGCCTGAAGCAGGGCTCAATGCCAGGATGCTGGGATCATTACTGACAAAAGGCAGATGCTCAACAACTGAGTCACCCAGGCGCCCCAATAAATGTCACATTTTTAAAGTAATTTTTGTGGGTGAATTGTGTCCCCCAAAGAGATATGTTGAAGTGCTAATTCCTGGTACCTGTGAATGTAACCTTATTTGAAAATTGGGTCTTTACAGATGTGATCAAGTTAAGACAAGGTCGTAATGGATTAGGGTGGATGCTAAAGCGTTGTCTAGTGTCCTTATAAAGAGAGAGTGATGTGGAGACGAGCAGACACACCCAGAGGGAAGTCAGCAAAGTGAAGACAGGTAGAAGATGAGAGACGCAGCTACATTGCTGGCAACCACAAGAAACTAGCAAAGACATAGAAAGATTCCTCTCTAGAGCCTTCAGGAGGAGCCTGGCCCTGCTGACACCTTGATCTTGGACTTCTAGTCTCGAGAACGATGAGAAAATAATGTTATTTTAAACCACTCCAATGTGATAATTTGATACAGCATCACTAGGAAATGAAAACAGTGATTGTACTGATCCTATTCTCAACAGCATTTATGAGTATTTCTTTTCTCGTGTATCTTCATCAACAATTGATAGTATCAGACTTTTCCATGTTGTAATTAAGAGCATATAGGATTGGTACAGGAATAAAAATTATACCAATGGACCAGAAAAGAGGGCTCAGAAACAGGTTCTCACATATATTAGCACAAGATTTATTATGAAAATGTACTTCATAGCAAGGGGGAATATAGGTGGGCTTTTTTAGGAAATAAGGCTGACACAATTAGATATCCTCATGGGGGAAAAATGCAATTGGACTCCAAGTTCACACCATAAACAAAAATCAATTCTAGGTAGATTAAAGATTTAAAGACTTAAAGAGGGGAGGCCACAACACAAACCTTTTAGAAAATGACATAAAGAGTATCTTCACAAGTTGGGGTAAGCAAGAAATAAATTCACAAATTTTACTACTTTAAAATTAATAGTTTCTTGTGGCACCAGGGTGGCTCAGTCAGTTAAGAGTCTGCCTTCGGCTCAGGTCATGATCCCAGTGTCCTGAGATTGAGTTCTGCATTGGGCTCCCTGCTCAGAAAGGAGTCTGCTTCTCCATCTCAAATAAATAAATAAAATATTAAAAAAAATAATAGTTTCTTAAAGAAATAAAAAAAATAAAATTAATAGTTTCAGAATTTTATTTCTGGCCAAGACAATGTAACAGGTACCAGATTTAACCTCTCTCTGGAAACAACTTAAATATTGGGTGAAACATATGAAATAATGGTTTCCAGATATCAGACAGCAGAGTGATCCATGAGAGACAGAAAGCAAACGTTGCTCTGGCTAAATTGTGTCCTCCACACCCACAAATTCATATGTTGAAGTCTAAACCTCTATGACTCTCTGAACATGACTGTATTTGAAGTTAGGGCCTTTGTTTAAAGGGGGTGTTAGATTAAAATGAAGCAAGTAGTGTAGGCCCTAATTTAATATGACTTGTCCTTAGAAGAAGAGAAAATTGGAACCTATCAAGAGAAACCAGGGTTGTGCATACACACAATAAAGGAAAAAGACTATGTGAGGACACAGCAAGAAGGCAACTATCCATAAGCCAAGAAGAGATGCCTGAAGAGAACCCTATCAGCATCTCGATTTGGACTTCTAACCTTCTGAATTATGAGAAAATAAATTTAAGCTGTTCAAGCCACCCAATCTGTGGTATTTTGTTAAGGCAGCCTAGCAAATTAATATAACCATAATTGCCCCTACTTACTTCCTAGAGGGAGTTTTTAAGCCACGGCCCAGGGAAGGGCAAACACAAGTGGAGTTCAGCCGTCTCCCTGAGTTGAAAAGATGGAGCAGGCAGTGACAAGAGGTCAGGTGACTAGAGTTCATAGGACAGAGCATATATGTACACGTATATGTGTATAAAGAGAAAGCCTCAGAGATCTACACCAACTTTTCAGCTCCGTACAGATCAGCATATGCTTGTGAGGAAATCCCTGAGATCAGAGAAAGAACTGTCCAACAGAAGCAGAGAGAATAACACTTGGAGCTCAGACAGGGGCAGAAATAGTTTGTGTTTCTTTCAGCCAGACTAGAAAACCATGTAATTTACGCAGCATCAGGTAAAGTTCTCAGAAAGGCATCACCACAGTAATGGCCAAAATCAACCCCAGACTACTGGCTGCTTGGTGTCATCTAACAAAATTTGAAAAACAAACCTTGAAAGATCAAGTTTTTTCCATAAACTACATCTCAGAGCAAAGCTTAAGATTGTTTATCGGAACAAAAAGATCTAGTCTCTAAAGAGGTACAGTTCATAATGTCTGGCAAGCAAGAAAATAAAATAAAATAAAAAAGAAGATACAAAATGAAAAGAAAAATTAATCATGGAGACACACCCATAAACTATACAGATAAGAAAATTAGATATATAGACAAGCGATTAAAACCATTATTATTACCATGTTCCACATGTCTACCGTGGCAGAAACAGGATTGAACATGTTTTGTGAGGACATCAAAGATATGAAAAAGATGCAAGTAGAACTTCTAGAGATGAAAAAAAAATAATGTCTTAGTTGAAAAAAATACTGGGTGGGAGTAAGAGCAGATTAAACACTGCGGATGAAAACATTAGTAAATGAGACAAGCAATAGAAGTTATTCAAAATGAAATATAGAGGAAGAGTGGGAAAAAATGAGAATTTTACTGTATTGTAGGACTGCGTTAAGTGGTCTAATAGACCCATAATGATAGTCTCTGAAGGAGCAGAGTGAGAGTAGAAACAATAATTAATAAAATGACTACAGTAAATTTACATTTGAGAAAAACTGTAAGCCCACATCCAAGAAGTTCAATAAATCTCTAGAGAAAAAAAATGAGGGAAATGAATTCACCAAGGAATATAATAAACAGATTGATTACAACCAGTGATAAAGATAAAAATCTTGGGGTGCCTGGGTGGCTCAGAGGGTTAAGCCTCTGCCTTCGGCTCGGGTCGTGATCTCAGGGTTTTGGAATCGAGCCCCACCCACATCGGGCTCTCTGTTCAGTGGGGAGCCTGCTTCCCTTCCTCTCTCTCTGCCTGCTTGTGATTGCTCTCTCTGTGTCAAATAAATAAATAAAATCTTTAAAAAAAAGATAAAAATATTAAAAACAGCTACAGAAAGAAGGCACATTAAATTTACAGAGAAACAAAGATGAGAATGACAGTAGACATCTCGCTGGAAGCAATGCAAGCCAGGAGAGAATGAAGCAGCATCTTTAAAACATGGAAAGAAAAACTGTCTACCTAGAATTCTATACCCAGCAAAGATACCTTTTAAAACAAAGGCTGAATACTTTTTTCAGACACTAAATTAAAAAAAAAAAAAAGTCTATTTCTTTAAAAACTAACAGAAACAGAATGGAGAAAATATTTAGAATACAAAGAATAACAACAAAATTCCTGGTATCCAGAATGTTAAATACTAATACAAATCAATAAGGAAAATGGCCAGAAGACCTGAATAGGCTCTTTAAAATAAGAAGAAATCAAATGGTTGATAAATACATGATAGATATCAAAATCTATAAGTAGCCTGAGAATTACAAATCACAACCATATGATTAAACACCTATCTGATTGGAGAAAAATGTAAAAGTCCATACTTTATCATCCTTTTTCTGATTTGTATAAAGAGAAAAAATTTTTAAATATTTTTATATTCAATAAAAATAGATTTTTATTTCCACCCCAATATAATGATAACAATGTATTGAGATGATAGAAGTGTTTACATAATATGCCTATAAACTGATTTTCTTATTAGTGAGTTGCCAGATGTTCTTAATTAGAACAGATAAACTAGAATATTGGATAAATTAAATTACATTACCTTTTATTAATAATGTTAACAATCATGAAGCTAAAATATTGAAAAAATATCCTTAATCTAGTCATTAAATTCAAAAGAATTGTTATAGAAATGTTATTTAATTAATTTAATAAGTAATACTTGATTTTATGATTAATTATTAATTTAATTTAAT
The DNA here is from genome assembly GCF_922984935.1 of Meles meles. Taxonomy (NCBI): domain Eukaryota; kingdom Metazoa; phylum Chordata; class Mammalia; order Carnivora; family Mustelidae; genus Meles; species Meles meles. Next base: position 19,390,720 of record NC_060070.1, read on the forward strand.
GAGCAGAGAGAAGCAGACTGTGGTGAGTGCATCTTACCAAAAATAAGTGCTTTTTTTAAGAAAAGATTTTATTTCTTTATTCATGAGAGACACACACAGAGAGAGGCAGAGGCAGAGGAAGGGAGAAGCAGGCTCTCCAAGGAGAAGGGAGCCCGATTCGGGGCTCCATCCCAGGACCCTGGGATCATGAACTGAGCCGAAGGCAAACGCCTAACCACCTGAGCCACTCAGGCGCCCCCAAAATAACTGCTTTTATGTTTGAAAAGGAGAAAAGGAAAGAAATATTCTCTTCAGGATCAGAAAACCATCTGCTCTTCATTTCTTTTTCCCCTTTTGTGCTTCTGGAAGCGCTTAGGACATAGAAAGTTTGTTGGATATTTGATGTGCCATGGCCTTAGCTGGCTACCAGACTCAGCTGTGTGGGCCATCATGTCCGAGCGAGGTGGTTGTGTTAGAATTTAGGGTCCCCATCTGAGGCTGGACAGCCTTTGAGGGGAGGAGCCACCCCCTCTTTGCACTCCCAAAGCTAGCTCTCTATTTTCATCATAAGTGGCTACCAAACCACTTCTGGGGTCTCTGTTTGCTGAAAACAAACAACTCTGGCCATTCTTAGCTTCAAAGATGGAGGCATGTTCAGAGGTGGGCCGTGATCACTTACCTCTGCATCAACGCCTCCTGCCATTCGCCTTGATCCGGGCTGTCATTTCCCCTCAGTAAGAAAGGTCAAGGTGAACAGCAGGCAGCGATGCAATCACGGGGGGCCCACTTTTGTCTTGGCAGGATTCTTAATTACCATCTCAGAGTGTCAAATAGGTCATGTGGAAAATGGGAGAGTAATCATTCACCCACGTCCTACGCGTCAGCCAACCTGAACTAACGCTGGTCCTGACTCCAGGCCTTTGGACCTAGCGTTCTCCTGAGGGGCCAGCTCCCCAGCAGGCTTCAGGATTGCACTTGGGATCCCCTCCCCCGAGAAGGCAAGTCTGCCCTGTTGCTCCCCACCCTCCGCTGTAGTTGGGGGTGGAGAGCCACAAGTGGGGTTCTTCCAGAGCTCTGAGCACCCCGAGGGCAGAGATGGCATCTACTTTACTTTGGTGCCTTATTATGACTTGTAATGTCTGAAAATGGTATATTGAATACCATATCTCTCCAGGGCTTCAAAGGAAATAGCAAACATAAACTGTAAAACCTACCACCTGTCACAGAGTCTGTGCTCACGCTTTCTTCTCTCTCCCCCCAACCCTTGCCAGTGCTCTCTTCTCAGGTGCTTTGCTCGACCTTCCTCCCTCGTGTGAGAGGTGATTTCAGGGGAATCTGCTGAGCAGGGCGGCTTTCCGGAGGAATTCAGATAGGATTCAGCTGGGAAATATATATTTTAGGAATCGTTTCAACTTGCACTAGTTGTGAGAGGATATGGGCTCATCCCCGAGGACATCATATAGAGTGATAAGTGATGACCTCACTTTCTGGGGAAATTTAGAGTAAATGAGCTTTACATTAATTAGGTGATAACTGTGTTTTGGTGTGGTCTGAAACTCAATAAACACATTATTGAAAACTGATCATTACAAATTACAACAATAATAGATGTTGAGATTCACCGTGAATAGTATAGATTCTGTTCAATACAAGGCAAAGAAAAATTTTAAAGTGCAAATTCAGTTCCAGTGGAAGTTAAACTTTACTCGCAGAAATTATTTAAATGTAAATACCTGGGGTAGATTGGATCACATGTAAAGACTATTTTGACCACGAGAGGGAGCTCATACTTTAAAAAATGTTCGGAACAACCTCATTGTCCCAACAGGGGCCACTGTGGGTTTTGAAATCAGATGCCTTTGCCCTGATTTTTCCGGGGTGGGAGGGGCGGAGGGGGAGGGGGAGGTGTCTAAGGCTACTATCCTTTCAGAGGGATGAATAAGGAACAAAAATTGTTATACCAATGTAAATATATTAGAAGTGAGCAAAAAATGTTCAGAAGAATAATCCGTGATCATACATTCATTAATTTATGGATTCAATGTTGTTTTTTTCTCCCAGAACATAAAGTATTTTTTAAGGATACTTTCTTTAAGAAAAAAAAACCACACACACACACACACACACACAATTTCCTTCAAAAGTGAAAGCTGTGGAATTATTTGTTTTGTTTTCACTTATTCAGGGAATGGGGGAATTTGTGTTAATGATTTTATTATTACATGTATGTGAAACAAGTAATGTTTCCGGGTCATATCAATATTTGGAATGTTCTTAAATCTATTCTCTTTACCTTGTTCTCACTACTAAAGCCTTGGCTTAAGGATTTGTTCTTCCCTGGATTTCCCTGCTTCCCCCCCCCCCCTTCCTTTTATTTATTTTTGAGATTTTATTTATTTGAGAGATAGAAAGAGATCACAAAGGGGAGGTGGCAGAGAAAGCAGCCGACTCCCCACTGAGCAGGGAGCCTGAATCAGGGCTGGATCCCAGAGCCCTGAGATCATGACCTGAGCTGAAGGCAGACGCTTAACAGACTGAGCCACCCAGGTGCCCTTTCATGATGACTCCTTTATTGGTCTCCCTATCTCCACTGAACAACCCTGTCTCGTGTCTCCCAAATGCAATTGACTTTTTAAATCAATTTTAGATTCATTTTCATGAAATGTGTTTTTGATCACATCACCTTTCTGCTGTAGTCGTTCCCTATTTCTACAAAACAAAGCCACACATGGCATTCAAGATCCAATGCAATATTACCTCCTCTTCAGGCCCACCAGCTCCAGACTGCAATAATTCTTTCCGTCTCTTTTTTTTGAGTTCTCATGGCGCTTTTTTTCTGTACTGACCTTTATTTGATAGTTGCTTGCGAGCCTATCTTACCTGTAAGTCAACTCCCTTAAAGGCATTAATCCTTGCTCAGAAACTAGAAAGCAAGCTTTACCTTAAAATGGTGTTGAAGGTCTGCCAAGAGAACCAGATTGGGGAGACATTCTGAGGTGGAACTGGTGGAACCTGGTATTCTGGTTGTCTATTGCTACCTCAAAATGCGAAATGTAGTGGCTTTAATAATTTATTATTACCTCTCAAGATTCTGAGGGTGATTAGACCCGTCTTCTGGGTGGTTTTGACTTAGAGTCTCAAATGCAATTGCAGTCAGAAGGGAGCCGATGGCTTCCTCATTTACGTGACGAGGATGGCCGAAATCACCAGGGGCTGGCCACACATTTGCTGTCTTCCCGTGGTTCCTGCATGTGTGTCCCTTCCTCAAAGAATGGTGGGCTCAGGTTAGACTCCTTATCCTGTGACTTACTTTCCCCCAGAACGAGCATTTCTTTTTTTTTTTTTCCATTTTATTTATTTTTTCAGCGTAACAGTATTCATTCTTTTTGCACAACACCCAGTGCTCCATGCAAAACGTGCCCTCCCCATTACCCACCACCTGTTCCCCCAACCTCCCACCCCTGACCCTTCAAAACCCTCAGGTTGTTTTTCAGAGTCCATAGTCTCTTATGGTTCGCCTCCCCTCCCCAATGTCCATAGCCCGCTCCCCCTCTCCCAATCCCACCTCCCCCCAGCAACCCCCAGTTTGTTTTGTGAGATTAAGAGTCATTTATGGTTTATCTCCCTCCCAATCCCATCTTGTTTCATTTATTCTTCTCCTATCCCCCTACCCCCCCATGTTGCTTCTCCATGTCCTCATATCAGGGAGATCACTTCAAAAGACCTAAGTGGAAGCAGCAAGGCTTCTCGTGACTGAACCCCGAAAGTCACACAGGATCATTTCCTCCACAGTGGCAGCCCATAGTCGGCATGGAAAGGGACTGCACGAGAGCACAGTACTGGCTGGTTCTTCAGGCGGCCATCTTTGAAGCCTAGCTACCTCACCTGCTAACATTTCCAGTGTGGGGAAAGCCTTTATTTGGGGTGTGGAAGGTGGAAGCTTGAAGACAGACCACTCAGAAGAATTGGAAAAGCTCAGGGTGAAAACAAAAATTGCAAGACAGAGAGGTGGTCCGTCAATATTGCTTAATACATCCACAAATCCTTTCATACTCTTCTCATCAGGAGGAGCTTCTATGTTCCCTCCCCCTGAACCTGGGCAGGGGTTCCTGACTGTTTGGTCTGAGTATAGCAGCAGTGATGCTGTGTAACACCTAAGGCAAGGTCGAAAAAGGATGACCATGAGCTTCCATCATCCTTGCTGAAATTCTTGCGCCTAAAACCTTCAGCTTGGGTACAAGCAGTTGACTTTGTCAGGCCTGTGCTTCGAGGAAGCCTGGCTTAGTTTCTGAGGGACACTGAGTATACCGTCATCTGTGGATGTCATACAGCGTGGGGGATGGGGATTCCCATTTACTCACTCTGGAGAGACGTCTAAATTCTCAAATGCTCAACAAGGCCACAGGAGTTGCTTGGGGGGCATTGGGGTCCCTAATGACCCTTGCAAAATGAGACTGAAGGCTGGCTTACGATGTCGAGTGGGCAAGTATAAAGTCGTGGGCATCCATCCAGTAACTGTGGACACTCTGCTTTTCACTTCCATCGGAGGCTACGTGTTCAGTGCCTCGTTCTTTTTTTAGTTCAGCCTTCGATGCTCCACCCGCCCCCACCACTCTGTCCCCCGACCTCCACCCAAACCTCACTGAAAAGTTAAAGAGCTGACATAGGCCATATATGGGTGAAAAGCCTGGCAGGAAAGGGTATGGTCAGGTTTGAGTAAAGCTAAGGTTGGAGGGAGGCCAGTAGCCAGGGCACCCGCATGGATCCTCCTGTCTTTCTGCCCCGCTCTGCAGCACAGTAGAACATTCTTAGTGGGAAACAACATCCACTGACCTCATTCCCAGAGAATCAGCAACAACATCCAGTTGTCTTTGAGAAGTAAAGAAGACATTGAGAGACAGGACAGTCAGCGAGAGGGCCACGGCCGGGCACTCCGTCAGCCGTCCCAGTGGGGCCTGGCGCCTGGGATGACCAAAGGTGCTGGCGGGAAGGACAAGCCCACAGCCGCGGACAGGCTGGGGGACCGCAGCCAAAGCAGGGGCAGCGGGACGCGAGAGCCCGGCTGTATCCCTGCTTCTCTTCTCCACCAACTTTTGGGCCCCCTTTTCTGAAACAAGGCTCAAGGAGGACGCAGGGGGGTGGCGGTGGGGGGTGTGGGTAAGGCAGAAGCCCCCCCGAGAGCAGAGGATGCAGGTTTGTACTTGCAGCGGGGAGGACGTGGGTGACCCTGGGGGCAACCGAGATTGGGGGTACAGAGACCTTCTTGCCAAACCCATTCCCAGGCTTTCTGACTCTCTAGGAACAGATAGAGAGAGGGAGAGAGAGAGGGGGAGAGAGAGAGAGAAGAGAGAGAGAGAGAGAATGTCCTGGCCAATTTCCTGTAATTCACCAGGGAGCCCGGCCCCGGCAGGCCGGCCGCCCTCGGAAACGACCCAGGCAGGAGGGAAAAGGACAAGCTGGAGGAAACGCCGGCTGGGAAACTCCAAAGGGTCCCGCGGCTCTGCTCACGCGCAAAGCGCTTCCGCGCAGGAAGCAAGCAAAGCGCAAACAGGATCCCAGCGAGGTCGCTCGCTTCGGAGGCGAGAGACAGAGGCGGAGGGAGGGGCGGCGGTGGGACTGTGCAGAGCCGGTCCCGGCCGCCTCCCAGCCCCGGGGACGCCCCGCCCGCCGCCCCCTGCAGACCAGCCTCTCCGCCTGCGGGCCGGGCGACTGTGGATTCTCAACACACCCAGATCTCAGAATATTCTCACAAATTCTTTTTTTTTTTCTTTTGATTCTTGCAAATTCTTAAATGTATTCAGTAAGTTTCCTTTTTATGAAAATGTCATTCCCTGACCAGATGGCACTGAGTCTCAGAGTACCCTTTTCAGTGCCCTTCGGCTTTATGAACTTTAATAGCCAACTTTCTGCTTGTGGTATTTTTGGCTGAACAATGGATAACCAGAACTTTGTCATGGACTGTTTTGCTCAATACTTGACTTTTCTAGAGACAATTTGAGGACCGAGAGGTGTGAAAGAGTATTAGCGTGGTGTTACTATATGGGATTATTTTTTTCCTCTTGGGTGGTATTTCCCATGTTTCATGAAAAGCAATACCTTTCTTTTGACTTCATTTTGTTCATTCTTTACAGAACTCCAGTGAGGCAGAATTCATTAACCAAAAATTGTGTGTGTGTGTGTGTGTGTGTGTGTGTGTGTGTGTGGGAGTGGAGGTGTCAAATGCATTGATTAAAAAAAATACCACTAGGGCTCCTGGCTGACTCAGTCAGAAGACCATGTGATTCTTGATCTTGGGGTTGTGAGTTTGAGCCCAAAGTTGGCTGTAGAAACTACTTAAAAATAAAAACTTAAAAAAAAAATTCTCTCCTAAGGACTTTTTTAGGTGGATTCAGCTATTCTGTCTCCGCTGATAACTACTGCCTTCTCTGGCAGTTTCTACTCCGTGGGCTATGACAGCCAAGTCACACTACCCCATTTCAGCTCAGGGGTCACCGGTGTGGCGTTAGGAGGGACGGTGGGAACACTTTATGCAACAAAGAGCCTGGGATGGGGGAGGAAAGGGAAGGGGCAGTTGGGCCTGTTCGACAGGTGATCTTGTAGCTAGGGAATTTACAGGCTGCTTCCCGGCAGGGTGCAACACAATGATCTCTCTACAGAGGCCCCTAGCATTCCACAGAGAAGGCCAGCTCTCTTGCCATTTTTCTTTATACATTTCTTTCCCCCACTTGAGACTCTAACTTTAATTTCTTTTCTGGAAACAATCACCTGGCAAGGATTAGTCCTAGCTATCACTGGGGAGTCACTTGACACAGCTGGGTTGTACAGTGGCAGAAATGTGTCTTTTAAATGGAGTATCCTGAAATGATTCATGGGGGATTCAGTGAGCTATTTGTGCTAGAAGCCTTTGTTGCCTAGCTGTTGGTCAAGGCATGCTTTTTCAAAGCGGTAAAAGTTACAATGGAAATGTAAACCAATTTAAAATCTATCACTTATAAAATGGGTATATATGCATATGTGTTTAAGGCAGCTGCCTAAGAGAGACTCACTTTTAATGTGTCAAATGTGACCGCATTCCCTTTTTTAAATGCCGATATCTGTCTTCATTGGAGTTTCCTAATACAGATCTCCCTCAACTTCATATGGGATTCATTCTAATAAACCCAAAGTAAGTCAAAAACATCGTTAATTTGAAATGCTTTTAATACACCCAACATACTGAACATCATAGCTTAGCCTAGCTGACCTTAAATGTGCTCCGAACACTTATATTTGCCTACTGTTAGGCAAAGTCATCTACACGATGCTTTTATAATAAATATCGAATATCACATGTAATTTATTGAATACTGAACTGAAAGTGAAAACAGAATGGGAAGGGGTAGCATCATTTCACCCTTAAAGCACAGCCGTACTCTGGGATTATTCAGGCCAAAGGATATTGCGTTGACTATTTTTGACTTGGTATTCGTTTCTAATCTACTGCAAAGATGCACTGACAAATGGGGAAACATGTATCCACGAGACTATTCCTTGGAGCACTGTTTGTTTATGAGAAACAACTAAGCTGTCAATCAAAAGGGGAGTATCAGCTATGGTAACAGGATGGAATAGTGTACAGATGTAAAAAGAGATGGAAAATGAATCTCTATACACTCCCATGAGAAGATCTGTGGGACAGGTCATCAATGAACTAAATATTAAGACATAATCACTAAAAGGACAAAATGAAAAATTGAACCTAATTAGGGATTGAGTTGATGGCACATCCCCTCAGAAACAAAATATTTCTTTTTTTTTTTTAAGATTTTATTTATTTATTTGAGAGAGAGAGCGTGCGCACAAGCAAGGGGAGAGGTAAGCAGAAGGAGACAGAGAAGGACTCCCCACTGAGCAAGGAGCCCAACAGAGGGCCTGATGCCAAGAGCCTCAGATCATGACGTGAGCAGAAGGTAGATGCTTAACTGACAGAGCCACCCAGGTGCCCGAGGGGAGGAAATCTTTCAAGTGATTTTAAAACATGGGAATCGACTATAGTTCCCAACCAGGATATATCCTTAGAACAAAAGGAACTGGGGGAAAAAAAAAAAAAAACCCTAAAAAACTTCAAATATTTCCAGTACTTATATAGTTGCTATTGTTATTCTGTGACTTTTGTCTGTGTTTTGTGAGGTTAAAAACAAATGAGTAATGACGTAGGTGTCATTGAGAACCAGGACTGAGAGTATGAAAGGAGATGTAGATACAAGACTGACAAGATCAAAGAAAACCCATGCAGTCATGAGCTAGAATTTGCAGTGGGAACATTAGTGTAAATGTGTGATGCTTTCTCTACATCCATCCATCTACCTGCCCATCTGCCTACCTACCTATCATCTGTCGTCCATCCAGCTCGAATCTTCTAGCTTTGTTCTCTGAAGAGGCCTGGGAACCATGAGCAAGCCCTGAGGAATGGACATCCCCACCACACTGATTATGAGCTCCTCAGAGCTGGGGCCCCTCTGACAAATACACAGCTCCTCGTCTAGGTCAAGAAATTCTCAAGGTGAACCTCTAATGGCTGATCATGCCTGAAAATGCTACTGACCACTCCTATGATTGTATCAGAAGGAGTCAGGGGCCCACTGGCAGGGCCTTCCGCTCGGTTATCCATAAAAATAATACTTGCAGTAAGCTGAAGCCCGTCTGCTACATTGAAATCTGTGAGTTTATAATGAGTTTATCAAGACAGAAGTTCCTGGGAACTGAGGTCAGGGTGGCAGGGACCAATCCCAAGGGCAGGTAAAGGATGGTCCAGGTGGTTAAGGACAATGGGGTGACTGCCTCACTGATAGCCACAGGTAGCAGAGCAGGAGTCCAGGATGGGCCCTGGCACAGCCGCCTGTGCCCTCCCTCTGTGCCCTGTGCCCTCCCCCTTCCCGCCCCTGGCATCGGGAGACTGTTAGGAGCCTGGGTGTGCCAAGCTACTGGCTGGCCAGTGGACAGGAGGCCGACGGGGGCACTGTGGCATTGTCGTGCAGAGAAGACTGATGAAGGCAGGAAGCCGCAGGTAGCTCTGGCCATCACATGTTCCTGATGCTCTGACCCCGGAGATTGTACCCAGGAGTTTTAACATGTAGGAAATGAAGTCAGTTACCCTGAGAGTCTCATATTATGGTGGAAGAAATCTAAACTCGGGCTTTTATTATGAAAATCAATCAATTTTATTAGAAATCAAGATAGTTTTTCGCTCTCTTATTTCCAGTAGAAAATTTGGCTGAAAACGAAGATCCTCTGCGGCCATCTTGCTGGGATTCATATCCGAGAAGGGGTTTTTATTATCAGTTGAAACTCTCCACAGTCACCAATAATTCCTCTTCACTTCTGCTCTCCAAGAGCTAAGTAAGTGACTCAGCTCAGTTTGGGTTTAAATTGTAGATGCTGTCGGTCCATCTGTGGGGGGTATGTTTGAGCAGAGACTGGGGCTGAGCTTATTTGGCTCCCGAGGCCTGAGGCTTTTCCTGACTGAAGTGCAATGATTGAATTTATGTGTTTTTTGACTGCAGGCTTATTTCCTGGTTTCTCAGATTTAAAGAAACTATTTGACATAATAAACTTCCTTGTTCTCGTGATTGAATCTATGGTGGTAATTAAAAAAAATAACACCATCTCTCCCTCTTCTTCCTCTCTCCATGTGTACCCCCTGGCCCCCTAATGAAGTAAATCTTCCAACACCTGGCCTCACCTCAGACGGAACGCATGAGTATGTTGAACACCGTCTTAAGGAAGGTATATAAAGTCCTTATCTTATGTAGGGGAATGTAAAGCACATTAAAACATTTTTATTATTTGATTAAGATATTCAATTTGACTTGTATCTAGCCATGTGCTTTATTATTATACTGGTGACTGCATCTTAAAAAACAAAACAAAACAGGGTTCTGGAATGCCATTTTGGCATACATGTTTGATTGCATGAATGGTGTATGGAACTGAAATTCTGGCTCATTTCCCCTAAACTTGCACTGACTATGCATGGTTTCCTGAAACTGAGCAAGGCCGATTTTTGATGTCTGCTAGTGGTTCGTATTTACACAAAGCTGAGGAGATTGCTGAAATGGTCGTACACTGGGAAGGCTTTATAAGAAAGATGATTTTTTAAAATTAATTTTATTTTTTATTAACATTTAATGTATTATTAGCCCCAGGGGTACAGGTCTGTGAATCACCAGGTTTACACACTTCACAGCACTCACCATAGCACGTCCTCCCCAGTGTCCATAACCCCACCCCCCGGCAACCCTGTTTGTTTTGTGAGATTAAGAGTCTCTTATGGTTTGTCTCCCTCCTGATCCCATCTTGTTTCATTTATTCTTTTCCTACCCCCAGACGCCCCAAGTTGTATCTCATCTTCCTCATATCAGAGAGATCATATGATAGTTGTCTTTCTCCGACTGACTTATTTCACTAAGCATAATACCCTCTAGTTCCATCCATATCATTGCAAATGGCAAGATTTCATTTCTTTTGATGGCTGCATAGTATTCCATTGTATATATACCATCTCTTCTGTTGATGGACATCCCGGTTCTTTCCATAGTTTGGCTATTGTGGACATTGCTGTTATAAACATTAGGGTGCATGTGCCCCTTCGGATCCCTACATTTGTATCTTTAGGGTAAATCCCCAGTAGTGCAATTGCTGGGTCGTAGCGTAGCTCTATTTTCAACTTTTTGAGGAACCTCCATGCTGTTTTCCAGAGTGGTTGAACCAGCTTGCATTCCCACCAACAGTGGAGGAGGGTTCCCCTTTCTCCTCATCCTCACCAGAATCTGTTATTTCCTGACTTGTTAATTTCAGCCATTCTGACTTGTGTGAGGTGGTATCTCATTGTGGTTTTGATTTGTATTTCCCTGATGCCGAGTGATGTGGAGCACTTTTTCATGTGTCTGTTGGCCATCTGGATGTCTTCTTTGCAGAAATGTCTGTTCATGTCTTCTGCCCATTTCTTGATTGGATTATTTGTTCTTCCGGTGTTGAGTTTGATAAGTTCTTTATAGATTTTGGATACTAGCCCTTTATCTGATATGTTGTTTGCAAATATCTTCTCCCATTCTGTCAGTTGTTTTTTGGTTTTGTTAACTATTTCCTTTGCCATAAAAGAATTTTTATTATTCAATTAAAATATTCAATTTGACTTGTATCTAGCCATGTGCTTTATTATTATACTGGTAACTGCATCTTAAAAAACAAAACAAAGCAGGATTCTGGAATGCCATTTTGGCATACATGTTTGATTGCATGAATGGTGTATGGAACTGAAATTCTGGCTCATTTCCCCTAAACTTGCACTGGCTATGCATGGTTTCCTGAAACTGAGCAGGGCCGATTTTTGATGTCTGCTAGTGGTTCATATTTACACAAAGCTGAGGAGATTGCTGAAATGGTCATACACTGGGAAGCTTTATAAGAAAGAAGACTTATGAGAAGTGTTCAATGAAGGAAAAGAACAGACAGGTGGAGAGGAGAAGCCAGAGTGAAGTTTGGAGAAGAGCAGAGGCGAGGCATTGCAAGAATAGGTGTCAAGTGACCAGGAGGGTAAGTGCGATTTACTGGCTAGAACAGAGACATCTTGTCTGTGCAGCAAGGCAAAGGGATGTTGTTCGAGGAAGTGGCATTTGGTAATGAGCCTTAAACTCATGATGAGAGGCTCTAATTTAAACCAGCAGAAAGGGCGCCTGGGTGGCTCAGTGGGTTAAGCTGCTGCCTTCGGCTCAGGTCATGATCTCAGGGTCCTGGGATGGAGTCCCGCATCGGGCTCTCTGCTCAGCAGGGAGTCTGCTTCCCTCTCTCTCTCTCTCTCTCTGCCTGCCTCTCTATCTACTTGTGATCTCTCTCTGTCAAATAAATAAATAACATCTTTAAAAAAAATAAAAATAAACCAGTGGAAAACTTGCAACTTGAATCTGTGGAATGATTCAATTGTGGCTGTTGGTAAGTTCCTGAGTGAGGAATGATGTCATTAAAGAGGACATGAAAAAGATCACTCTTAGTCTCTAAAATCTGGAGGAAAGGAGCCCAAAGGACTTAAGGAGTCCACCATGAGGGACAATGGACCATGACTTGGGTCAGGGGGTAGCAAGGGAAGGGTTCAAATCAGTGTATGCAGGGAAAGAACAACTGTGAGAGGGCAAATTCAGGATTAGAGGTGAGGCAGAGAAATATTTTGGTTGAAGGGAAGGCCGAGGTAACAAGTCGGGAGAATGTGAGGGAAGGAAAACCACTGGCAGCAGCGGAGGAGGTGGGAGGGCAGAGGGGCCGCTGCGGTAAGGAATGATCTCTGCTGTAGAACATGCCATGCGATAGCTTTCTGAGGGGTCAAAGTTGGCAGAAAGTTGTGGTGCATGAATCCAGTTGTTGATGTTCAGAGACCATGTGTAAATTCTATGTGGATTACAGAAGAGAATTCTCAGGAGGTTGTTTGTTGGGGTATTGACTGTTGCTGGTTTGGCCCACAAGCGTGTCATTCAGCAGTTGGTGGTTGCTTCCAGAGAGTCAGTTCCTGGACCTGGGAAGGCGCACTTGGAGAATTGTAAGGATCACAGTATGAGAACACGGGGCAGTGGGCGGGGGGGGGGGGGGGGGGGGATGTAGGTGAAACTGGGAAAGCAGGGAGATTAACACAGAGTTTAACACAGAGTGAGTGTAGATGCCAGTGTCCGGACGTTTAGTGTTACTCAATGAGCACTGAAGAATCAGTGACGGTTTTTCAAGTCAGGGAATGACATGGTCAAATGTACATGTCAGAAAAACCTGGAGTGCCTGGGAGGCTCAGTGGGTTAAGCCTTTGCCTTCGGCTCAGGTCATGATCTCGGGGTCCTGGGATGGAGCCCCATGTCAGGCTCCCTGCTCAGTGGGGAGTCTGCTTGATTCTCTCTCTCTTCTGCCTCTGCCTCACCCCCTGCTCATGGGCTCGAGCTCTCTGTCTCTCGGTTTCTCTCAAATAAATAAATAAAATATTGAATTAAGAAAAGGAAAGAAAAGAGAAGAGAACAGAAAATCCTGCTGGCATTGGTAAGGATGGCAGATTGCAAGGAGGAGATAGTAAAAGCGAGACCACTGCCTAGAAGGGGATTATTTAAAGAATGGCCAGAAATCCCATTTGCCAGGAAATACTAGTTAAGAGAATGCCAAGTTTGGGACAAGTCAACAATATGGGCTAAATTCCCATGATTTTTAGACTTAGTGCTATGCTATATATTGTACAGTTTAGAACACTTAGGGTCATAAGACAGTTGGGGTTTATTTACTCTAGAAATTGCAAAGAAGGAAGCAAAAAAACATTTGAGTGAAAAGAACCTTAAATGGAGAAGGGATCAAGAGTATTGTGAATAAGGGGTGCCTGGGTGGCTCAGTGGGTTAAGCCTCTGCCTTCGGCTCGGGTCATGGTCCCAGGGTTCTGGGATCAAGCCCCACATCGGGCTCTCTGCTCAGCGGGAAGCCTGCTTCCTCCTCTCTCTCTCTGCCTGCCTCTCCAACTACTTGAGATCTCTGTCTGTCAAATAAAAAAAAAAAAAAAAAAAAAAGATTATTGTGAATAAGACATACATTCTGGGAACTGCCTGCCTGGCTCAGGGTTCAGCCAGAGAGGCAGGGACACTTAAATATGTATGTATGTACAAAGAGAACTGGTTTCCACAATTGCAGGGGCTGGCCAAGCAAGCCTGATGCCTGTCAGACAGGCAGGGGGAAAGAGAAGGTCAGGAGCCATCTGGGAATCCATGAACTTGAGCCTGAGCTGAAGCTGGGAGTCTCCAAGCTTCAAGAAGGGCCAAGTCACTCTTGAAAGGGCTTCTCCTTGTCTCAGTCAGACCCAGCCACGATGATAGCCCTTTTTGATTAACGCAAAATCAGCTGACTTGGGACTTTAATTATATCTGCATAATCCCTCAGTGGCAGAACCTAGATTAGTGCTTGATTGAATAATGATGTGTGCACACTACAAAACGGCCCCTGTCTGCTTGCTCCTTCCAGCTTTCATGGTGAATACCCTTGTAGCCCGCCCGATCCAGAACTGCGTTAGACAGGGAATTTGCACGCAGAGTTCAGCCTAGCTACCCCGACAGATCACAAAGCCATGAGCTGTCATTCTAAGGCAACTTTTCGGTGGAGAACGCTATTCTCGAGACAGTTAGAGCTGGGAATGCAAATTATATTCCTTCTGCTTTTAATAGCCACGAGGCTTCCGTGTCTCCATGCAATACGGCTGGACTTCACTGCTCTTCAAGGAGAACGTTTTCTTTCAGAAAATGTTAGCATTTTTGTTACATTTTCTTCTGTGTTAAATAATGTACACATTCATTTTAATAAAGTAGAGTAAATATCTATAATTCAAATAAGGAATATTCATATTTTAAAGCCAAACCTAAAATCGGGACACCTGGACTTTCCAAGAAAAGTCAAAAGACTTTTATTTTCTTCCACGGCTTAGCAGCTAATTAGTTTAGTCTTCTTGGCCAACTCCTTTAGCCCAAAACCCACCCCTGAGTTTTCTCATGGGTATCATGAGGTAGCTGACTCCAAGGTCTTTTAAGATCTAGAAGTCTATCGGCCACATTCATAAAACAAATAATAAATTGTTTCTTAAAAATTGTCTGTTTGATATTATTGACTAAATTGCTAATAAAGAAGTCAACTCAGGGGCGCCTGGGTGGCTCAGCAGGTTAAAGCCTCTGCCTTCGGCTCAGGTCATGATCCCAGGGTTCTGGGATCGAGCCCCACATCGGGCTCTCTGCTTAGCGGGGAGTCTGCTTCCCCCTCTCTCTCTGCCTGCCTCTCTGCCTACTTGTGATCTCTGTCTGTCAAATAAATAAATAAAATCTAAAAAAAAAAAAAAAAGAAGTCAACTCAAATAATCCAAAATCTCCTACTAAGTTAGCAGCACTATTTATTGTTTTTTTATGTCTGTAACATTCTAGAAATCTGTATTTCACCATGGACTTATCAATCTCCTACAGGTTAATCTCCTTAGGGCAGTTTCCGGATGCTTCCGACCTCACAGGATGGGAAATGTGAACTATAGTGGGTTCTCTCTGTCAAGACGGAGCTGAGAGTCATTATACACCATGTAGTAGCTACGGAGTAAGAGAAGCCCATCATGGCAGTTCCTAAGTTCTAGACTACTAGACGTCACAGACCTGATCATTGCCTGGCAGACAGACGTGAAGACCATTTACTGTTTATTGTAGTGACATTCTGGGATGAACTTTTCCTGATTCGTTTCAGGATCACAATACTACAAATTCATCAGCGCTATTTCCCCAGAGAGAATGAAGACGTCCAAAAGAAGCTTCGCAGTCCTTATTTCCTTTCACGTGAATAATTTTTGTCCCCCCACGAGGCTATCTGTCCATCAGGGGTTGTGATCATCACTGTGTTCCCAGGATGAGGCTCCAGGACAGGCTTTCCTGAGAACAATCAGAGATCTGAGTGTTTTGAGGCAAAGTCTATCAAACTGTTACTCCCACTTTCAATGGGAAGAAACATGAATGAGCCCCAAATAGTGTTAATTTCTCATTCTTTTCAAAAGCAGTCTTTTTGTTTTGTTTTGTTTTCTGACAAAGAAAATGAATGTAAAATACCACATCAGGCAACCTACTAAAGACCTCTAATGACTAAGACAATGTAACCCAGGAGACAGCAGGAGACTGCTGGAGGAAGAGAAAGGAGGAGGGAGGGGTGGGGTCTAGGACTGCCTCCTACTCAGTAGACACCCCCCACCTGCTCTCCGAAATCTACATATTGCTACCTTCAGGCCGACAGGACTTCTTATTGGAGAACTGGAAATAGATACTCATGCAGTCCTCACCTTACATTTCTAGAGCAATTCATTCACTCAACAAACACTCACTGTGCCTGTACTCTACACCAGGCATATCAGGGAAATAGCCGTGAATCCAGGAACACATTTTGTAGTTGATTCTCTTATACTGTGTCTTTTCTCAGGCCCTGCATGATCTGAGTAGGAATAGATATTGGAAATATGAGATATTTTTGCCTCCTAGCATAAAGTCAGAATCTGAACAAAAGCACAAAATCTGATTACCCTGATGCTTTTATTTTTTTATTTTCATAGGAGAAACTAATGCTTATTACTTCTTTCTAGATCTCCCGTCAGGCATTTTACAGTTTGTCCAAAATTATACTTGGCCAGAAAAACAAACAAACAAACAACAAAGGACGCCTGGGTGACTCACTCGGTTAAGCATCTGCCTTCGCTCAGGTCATGATCCTAGGGTCCTGGGATCGAGTTCTACATTCGGCTTCTTGCTCAGCAGGGAGTCTGCTTCTCTCTCTGCCTGCCACTCCCCCCCCCCCCCCCCCCCCCCCGCTTATGGTCTCTCTCTCTGACAAATAAATAAATAAAACCTAAAGTAAACAAACCAAAAAACCCCCCACAAAACAAAAAGAATCTTCGTATAGGTAGCCAGCAAACCTTGTTTACTTGTTCATATAGGTAACAAGCAAAGCCTTCAAGAAGAATCCAGTAATGGTGTGATTTCTTGATGTCAAAATTTCCCTTTGGCCTTCAAGAATTGATTCTGTTTAAAAGTGTATAACTACCTTAGAAGAGGCCTTGTCTTTTAAATAGATAGACTTAAATATTTACAGATGAAATAATGTGATGACCGGCATTTTCATCAAAATAGCTTTGGGGCAGAGAAGGTATGTGAGGGTACAGATGAAACAGGATTAACCAGGAGTTGATCATTGTGAAAACTCGCTGATGCACACATGCATTCCTTTTACTATTTCATTTACTTTAGATCTGTTTGAAAATGCCCATGGTAAAACACTTTTTAAACTATCGTATGCTGTAATACATAGATTATATATAATAATGCATGATGTATGATATACAATATGTCTAATATGTAACATATAGACTATTGCATGACTTTCTTGATTGCTTGCAATCAGCATGTGAAGGACAGATGAATTCAATCTACCGAGTAAAAACACTCCCTGCCACGATAATCCTTCAACAGTGTTTCCAACCCTCTGAATGAACACACCCGTGCGATTTTAAGAGTCAGATCAATGGTCTTTATAACAGTATGTCATGTGCGAGAGCCTTGAGGATGATCGTCTGGAAAAAAATCGGAGAACTAAAAAAAGACAAAGAGAAAAGGAGAAAGGAAAGAAAAACCTGTAAGATCTCAGCTGTTTAACTAATTTGAGAAGAAAATAAACAAAAGTGTTTCAAGAGCCAAGTTGAACATTTGGTGTCCATGAAGAAATGAAAACACTCTGTGAATTGAGATCGTAGATACAAGACAAACAATGTTACTTACCAAATGGAAAATTGGGACTGTGAGTTTTCACACTGCAGGTTTTGTGAGTGCTCTCCCTTGATGAACTCACAGGCCATATGTTTAATAAAAGTATTTATGTCAAGTGATTCCATAAACCCAGAGTATATGAAGAACCGTGGCTGAGGAGACAGTGTCTGTGCAATAACACATACCTGATCGGAAAGTTTCAGTAATAATCAGGGCTGATGTTTTAGAACATCTGGACTTCTGGTACCTTGCATTCATTCAACAAATATTTACTGGATCCTGACTATGCTCCACACACTGTTTTGGGAGCTAGAAAAACAGAAACAACTAAGCAAAGTTTTTGCCCTGTCCTGAAGCTTTTATTCTAATGGAAAAGATCAGACAATAAACATAATAAAAGTTAGAGTTGGAAGTGTTACAGAAGCAGAAACAGGCAGTAGGGAGTACAGGAGTTGGAGGGATGGATGTGGTCGTTTTTAAGAAATATACTCCAGTAAGAGCTCAGCGAAGAAGAGAGGTATGAGGAAGCCACACAGAAACGTGCTGGGGGGAAGGATTCCCAGTGGAGTGCAGCAAGTACAAAGGTCCTGAGGTCTGGGGTGTCAGAGAAGCACCAAGGAGGCTAGTGTGCCGGGGTCAGGGTGAGCACGGGGAAGGAGTGGGAGACGAGGGGGAGATGAGATGAGACCATGACACAGCTCTGACAAGTTCCCTCCATCCCTTACGGGGATCTCTGCAGTAAGGACTGCCCATCTGAGTGGTCATGGGCTGGTAGAAAATGATGAAGCTTCTGTGCTCCTGCCTTGGTCGCTGGTGGGGGCCACTGAGAAAAGAGCATGAGCTCACTGGAAGGCTGGGGTGGGCCCTACTGAACCAGGAGCAGGTGGCTCTCAGTGCAGCCCCCTCCCCACAGCGGAGCAGTGACAGCTTTCTTGAAGAGAGATCTGAGCAGCTCACATCCTTTCAGACATAAGCAGAGGTTAATTTCAGCAAATAAAATAAAATGTCCAAGTTAACAGAGTAGCTCCAAATTCAAGTCACATTGAAAACTCTACCTCTCCCTTGGCTAAGGCCTGCTTTAGGCTTGGAGGCCTTCAGGGGAGGAGATGAGGGAGCACAGCTGGCTTCTCTCTCCCTTGCCCGCCTCAGCCTGAGGGGAGAAGGGGTTAGAAGAAAGAAGTGTCCATTCCAGTGGAGTTGGGGACCCCTAGGTCTAGCGAGCATTCAGCACTGATGGTCTCAGAAGCAGGGAGAGGGAGGCACCTGCTTCAGGCACAGAATTTAAGGGGGCATCCAGAAACTCAATAACCAAGATAGATATTTTAACGGAATTAAAAAAAAATATAAATTTTTATTTATTTATTTTTATTTATTTGAGAGAAAGAGAGAGAGTGCACAAACAGGGGGACCTGCAGAGAGGGAGCAGCAGAGGGCGAGGGAGCAGCAGACACCCCCCTGAGCAGGGAGCTGGATGCGGACTTGATCCCAGGAACCTGGAATCATGACCTGAGCAGAAGGCAGGCACTTAACCGACTGAGCCACCCAGGCGCCTCCAGAAAGTTTTAAATAAAAAATAATGCAAGCACCCTGGGATGAGCTGCTATCACATTTTCCCCAGGTGGCCTAGGAGCTGCTGAAGCTTATCATGACGGTCTCTAATCATGGGGAATGATGTGTAGTTCTGCAACTCGGCCTTGCCTGCCAATCCAGACTTCTGTGAGTGAGGCCTGCCTTAACCTCGGCAACCTGGCGTGCCTCTCCTTCCTCAGGATCCAACTCAAGGGTCTCCTACTCCTCCAAGCCTTCCTTGACTACAGTTACAGACTAAAAGGGTATGTTTCCTGAAGTTCCCAGGTTGAAGCTCTAAATTCCAAAGTGAGGGCCTTAGGACGGGTGGCCTTTGGAAGGTGATTAGGTCACAAGACTGGCACCCTCCTTCATGGGTGGGATTAGTGCCTTTGTAAGAAAAGATACGAGAGAGCTTACGTCTTCCTCACCACCAGAGCAGGAAACTGAGAAGAAAGCCATCACCAGACACCAGATCTGCTGGCCCTCTGACTTCCCGGCTGTGGTGTTGTATTATAGGAGCAGAGTTAAGATGGTGCCCCAACTGGGAAGGATTTCCGCACCCTCCAGTGTGGCGCCCTTGTTTGCGACATTTGTACAGTCCCAGCCAACGGTGATCTCCTCTCAATCGCGAACACCTTACCTGTGTTTCCTAGTGCTTGGCAGAGGACCCGGCTCTTCACAGATCCCTTAGATTTTTCTCGCAGCAATACTTTGCACATCGCTGTTTCTTCTTTGGAACTATGTAAACTCTTTCACTGTACCAATGTACCATAGTTTGTTAAAAGTCACCCTAAGGTGGTTACTTGTTTTTCCATCTTTTGCTATAAAAATAATGCTGCCTTATTATATATTATATATATATAATATATTATATAGAGAGAGTGTATAAAAATAATACACTCTTGATGTATCCATATCCCTTTGCACTTGAATTGGGTTTTTGATCGAGAATTCAGTGACAAGGGAGAATCACATTCGAGATTCTGTTCAAGCTTTATGTTTTGCTAAGAGATCGTAAGCTTTTAAATTCTCACTATATAGCACTCTTCTTAACTTTTCTTTCTTTCTTTCTTTTTTTTTGCTTATTCCTAACTCAGAACTCATTGTTTAAATCCCAAAATAGCTTTGACATATACAAATATGAATCGTCTCTTTATCCGATTTTTTGATGAGGACACACTACAAACCCCAGCATAAGATCAACGAAAGAAAGAAGAGAAAGCACAAAGTTCCACAACTTTTTGACACCAAGGTGTCCCCCGTTGAGTGGCTCTTCTGGGACAGAGCAACTAATGGAGCTTCCATTAGTTTTACGATTTAAGATTTAAGAAGATGGAAGCACATGAAAACAGTTACATAGAAAAAAAATCAAGAAAAGTTAAAAGAATTTTTAGGATAACAAAATGCAGCAAAAACACAAGTTTAGAAACATCTTTGAAATTCAAACTAGATTTCTTGTTATTTTGGAGTGGTTGAAGGCAGATGGGAAGAACCACCCATGTCAGACACCAACAAATCACAACCCCCCAACTCTGTTGCTGTTTTGTAAGGGACAGTGTGTGTGTGTGTGTGTGTGTGTTTAAGAATACAATGTTCAAGGGGTGCCTGGGTGGCTCAGTGGGTTAAAGCCTCTGCCTTCAGCTCAGGTCATGATCCCAGGGTCCTGGGATCGAGTCCCACATCGGGCTCTCTGCTCAGCAGGGAGCCTGCTTCCCTTCCTCTCTCTGCCAGCCTCTCTGTCTACTTGTAATCTCTGTCAAATAAATAAAAAAAATCTTAAAAAAAAAAAAGAATAGTGTTCAAAAAGAAAAAAACCAGACTAACCATTTATAAACACATCTTCCCAAGTTTTAAGAATTTTCTGACAAATCCTTGATGGCATCTCAGAATCTCAAAGTCCCCAAGAACACACTGATTAGCTGAAGGCTGACCTCAGAGGTGACTCATTCACTAGGCTGAGTGTTTGCAATGCCCTTGGCAAACGGATGAAAAGGAACGTTGGAACTCTCATTCTGCCCTCCTCTGGGAATTCGCCCCTCCATTGACTTGAAAAATGCAACCCCGACGAAGACTCATCTTCGGAGATCACTCACTGATTTTTCTCTAGTTTCGGACCGTGCCAAGCAAAGGGGTCGGGTGGACTGCTGGGTTTCACCTGGAAGAAAAATTTCTCCCTGAAGCAGCACCTTCCCCTCCCTGCCCCGCCTCCCCACCCCGCCTTCAGATGCACAAACATGGTCTGATGGGCTTATTCCACTCTGCTTAACCTAACCCTTCATCAGGAGCTAGGGTGACATCAAGAGAGCTGCTACACTCCTTTATGGGCAAGGCACCCCAAAGCCCAGAGGTCCTCAGCTGGAGGCGTGGCTGGGAGCCTGTTTGCACGCGAGCACACACCACTTGGGCTCATCCACGGGTGCTCTTGGACTCGGCCTCTTTCGCTGGGAAGATGCAGAATAGATTCCTGCCTTCTTCCTGCTTCTCTTATCATCTCTCCCACCCTCATTTTGTCTTTTGGTGACCTTTGACTCCAGCCCCTCCAGTCTGATACACTGGACCAAATATTAGCTTTGCAGTCAAACAGATTAAGAATTAATCTGGCTCTTCACTGAGATGGTATGTGATCCCGGACACATAATTACATTGCCTAGGAGAGTTCCTTCCTATTTCCTCTTGTCCTACCTGAAACCCAAAGAAGCCCTCACAAAAAAAAAAAGACCTGAAGCTTGCATATTCATAAGGATAGTCCAAAATGCTATATAAGACACTCATACAGAGACTACCTTCCAAGCAATGCGGGAACAAAAATAGGAAGGATATTTTTGTTGCATATATTTTTAAACTTCTAGTGTTTGAACCATATATTACCCATTCAACAAAGGTGTAATAAAAAATAAATAAGAAATACATCTGCAAGAAAAAATTACCTTGTGTAAATCAAATCTTTCCCACAGATAAACACTCATAGGTTTATTTTGTTTAATGTTGACTAGTCTTGACAAATGAGTTTTTTTCTTAAAATGGCCATAAATATTAAATACGATGAATTATATCTGCATTATGGTATAAGGCAATACATAAAGACTGTATTACTTCTGTTCTCCTTTCTTAGTCCATCCACTGAGTCACAAAAATCTCCCGAGTGAAACGTTAACATTTGTAAAGCACTTTGAAGTTTAGAAAGGCCTTCATATGCTCGGTCTGATGAAGCTCTTCCAGCCACAGAAGCAGCCAGAGCAGGCCTAATTCTTCCCGTCCCAGCTGAGGAAATGAGTTCCGATTTATTCAAGGTCACAGAACAAGCGAGCAGCGAGCGGCGGAAGTGGGATTTGAATCCAGTTCTCCTGGCTCGGCATGGATGCCATGATGTTTCCTCCCATTTCGGGGCAGAATTCATACGTGAAATGCTTAAATTTAGCTTGAGAGACTGGAAAGAGAAAAGTTAAGACTTAAATTACTATTCTGTGGACGACACCATCATAATTCAAACATGCCGCATTTTACATTTTGCAGCTTCCATTTCTCTATTCTTAGATTTCCAGGAGGTTGCCCAAGGGTGCTGGACACCGTCTCTGACTCCAAAATGTGTAGCGTGTCCCTCCTTTGAAAGGAGTTCAGAGCAGAGAGCTGGAAATAGTTGGTCGGGATGCAAAAAGAAAAGCCACCTTTCTCTTACTCTGCAGAGCGTGATGAGCTCGGATTAATACCCGAAGATGGGAAGACATGCAGCGTAGCACCCTCAGGAAGGACTGTGCCTACATATTTGGTTTAATTTAAGGGAAAATGGTAAATTGGACTTTTATGTGTGTAACAGATTATGAAAAAAATGTACAGAAAAGGAAAATTTCACCGAGTTTTTTTTTTTTTCCACTCCCACAAGCAATTCTCTTTTTAGCAGCCACTAGAGAAAGCTAAACCCTTATTTTTATCTCTTCACTGTTCCATTTTGTCTTGTCATCATCTTTTGGTTGAATACAATGGAGTTTTCCAGTGAGGGAGTCCTTTGTTATGTATAAATCTAACTGCAGAGATTAAACACACGTACGCACACGTACACACATGTACACACGTACACACATGTACACACGTGCACACGAACTATTTATTATGCCATGTGGCAGTTATTAAAGGATTTTGAAATCAGAAAGCCTGGCTCAAGCCCTGTGTGGCACTTCCTACCTGTGAAATTTTGGGCAACTAACTCAAACTTTCTGAAGACTCACTTCCTGTCTTAGAATCATGGGGACAATCAAGAAAGATAATAAGTTTAAAGCAAGAGCATACTTCTTGAAATAAAGCATTCCTTGGTTCCTCATCTGTTCAAGGGATACTTAGCTCCTCTGCTGTGCCAGCTCTGAAGCCAGCCCTGAACACAGCCCTGGAGACATAGCAGGAACCAGTCACCAATCCCAGCCCCAGGAAGCTTACATTCTCTGAGGAGAGACAGACGATAACAAATAAGATAAAAGTTTGGAGTAGCCATAAAAATACTGGGGTGAGAGGAGAGAATGTTAAAGGTGCAATTTCAAGCAAATTGTTTAGGGAAGACTGTGGTAAGAAAGAATAAGATTAATAAATGTTAGTTAAAATTATTATATTTATATTATATATAATTATATATGCATATATCTTTAATATAAATATATATGAATATATATTTATATACATTTACATATTTTATATAATTATATTATATATGTTATAATTATTATATTATATATTATATAACATATCATACTTGTAATTGTCTGTGAGTAGACCAACTAATCTCACACTACAAAGGCAAATGTAGAAGGTAATCATACATACGCGTTCAGGGAGGTCACACTCACCCTGCTTCTCTGAAAATAGTGTAATAACCTAGAACTTTTCTACGGTCCCCTATTATTAAACACTTGGTTTACATACACTTTTATAATATATCTGGTATAAAGGTTATAGTAATGTTATGATCAAAACCAGTCTGAAGCTATCAAAATAAATATAAGGTAGATCTACTCCTTTTTTAAAAAATGCTTTCTGAAGGGGGGTGAAGTTCCCATCGAAGCATTTGTCACACCCAGAGAAAACAGGCCTCTGTGCCCTTGGTGACTGTCAGAAAATAGAGTGTTTATCCAGATCCCTTCTGTGATGATGACCCCACTTAGCTCTTCCCTTAATTTCTTACCTTCTGGTGTTTCTCTTTCTCCTTTTCCCCTTCTTCTTTACCTTCTCTCAGATTCCTCCTTCTGGCCCTCTCCTCCTTTTTTCAGCCCTCCTCTCTCTGTAAGTTCCTTGGAGAAGAGGAGGCATTTTATCACCAAGAGAGAACATCTCAGACCATGGAGAACAGGAATCCCTCCAATTCTTTACCCTGGGCAGCTTGAATCATCAGAAAGCTTGGCTCAAATCTCCAATGGCAAAGAAGGAAAAATGGCACCATGCGACCGCTGTGTGGCCCCAGGTACCTCGACCTCTCTGAATCTGTTTCCTCAATAAAACACAGCTTTATCTTCTGCTCAAAGCTTGTTTTATGGCATTGCAAGGCCGCAGCTGCTGAGTGGTGTAAATTAATGAAGTCTTGAAGGATTATGGTCATCTCAATCCATGTTCCAAAAATACATTAGTAACTTTCTTTTTTAAGTGTGTGGTGTACCACAGGCCCTACAACTGAGTTGTTATTACCTCCCTTGGCAGTGTTCTCAGCAGTTTTCTCTTTGAGCCGGATCCTTCCCTTTTGTCCTTCCCAGTGTCTCAGTCTAAAATGAGCTCTGCTGGGGCACCTGGGTGGCTCAGTCCATTAAGCCTCTGCCTTCAGCTCAGGTCATGATCCCAGGGTCCTGGGATCCAGCCCCATGTCCGGCTCCCTGCAGCGGGCAGCCTGCCTCTCCCACTTCCTCTGCCTGCCACTCCCCCTGCTGGTGCTTGCTCTCTCTCGCAAATAAAAAAAATACAATAAAATCTAAAAAAAAAAAAAATTAAAAAAATTAAAAAATGAACTTTACCTTTTCTGGTGTCTTGGGGTTACTGAAGCAGCAGGTCCTTTCTTCCCGCCCTAAACACCGGTGCTTGGGTCTGGGCTTGTGTCCTCTGAGCGTTGTCTTTCGTGGCCAGGTGTTGAGAGAGCCAGAGGAGGGATGTGGGCTGGACTTGGGCGAGGATGGGGGGGGGGGGGGCTCCTTTCCCACACCATATGGCCTCCAAGGACCGGCATTCGATTTTCATTTAATTGAAATTCTTGTAGAAGATCATTGACAATAGCATTAGCAGTCAGCAGCTCTTTTCATCGTCTGGATAAACCCGGTCTGTTTTTTGTGCAGATGTTGTCTTGCTCCCGGGGCAGCTGTGAGTGCGTGAACTCCTCATCAGTGACGTGGACACTACCCAAATAGCAATCAACACAGAAACTTTAGAAAATTACCAACAGATTACAGCTTCTGTCTGCCAGCACCTCCAATGCCAGCTAGCTGGGGGCTTTTTTTGGTTTGGGTTTGTTTTTTGTGTGTGTGTTTCTGTGGGGTTTTTGGGTACTGGAACAGGTTGTGATTTATAGGAAGCCTTTGTGGAGGCGAATGAACATACGGGACTCGCCCCCAATTAACAAGCTTGGACAAGCGAGGGCACAGACATGATGTATTTGCAAGGATAAACAACAACCGAGAAAACTAGGGATCCTTTTCTCCCTTGCTCTTACCTTAATCATCTGGGACAAATTTAATACAACCCCATCGTAGTGCTCTGTGTTGTGCGGAACGCCGAAGAAGTAGGGGACACATCCTGCCTATCAAGGGATAGATGATAGAAACAGACCAGGATTATTCAGGAACCTATCAAGGGCAGGTGTAAGGAGGTTGGATCACAACATGACCATAGAATGAGTCACCTTCCAGGATAGAAAATAGTAATAATAATAAAGCTGCCAGTTTCTCTTCACATAAGCTTCTACCTACTTTGAAATCCAAAGGACAGGAGGGATGTACCATCTCAGATGCAAAAGGAAATACCCTCGTCTTACCCCTGCTTCTGCTACGCAGGCTCTCAGTTACCCACCCAAGAGCTCCTCCAGCTGGCCCTCAGTGACCGCTGTCCCCTATATTTTATAGGTTCCCCAAAGAATTTCTCCTTTTGTGAGGCCACCTCAACCATGATCCCATACAATTAAAATGATGATGTGGAAAACCAGGAAGAGCGCTGCAGGGTAAAACAGCTCCTGGCAAATCCCTAGAGCTTTCTGCTGCCCAAGGGCTCCAGACCTGGGCTTCTCCCCTGCGGTCTCTGCCACCTTCTACCTCAGGCAGACGGCTACTTTTTTTTCTTTTTTTAAAGTAACACTATTGCTATTTAAACAGCTAAAAGATATCTAGTCTGTCTTATGTCCTTCCTTCGGATGCATGTTTCAGCTCTTTCCAAAAAACTCAGTCTCCTGTGAAGCATGAATTTTTAATAACTTAGATGATTTTAATGATTTAATTATTTAGATCTGTTTTAGCTGATTTTAGCTGAATGATGTGTCCTGGTAATAATGTGAATTTAGATCTAACAGGTCAACTTTTATTTCAACCCTATGGAGTTTGGAAAGAGCCCTAGAAACCAACAAGGAACCAAATGTCTCAAGAAGTCTGGCAAGTTCCTCCACTTCCATTTTCCCATCTGTCAGCAGGATGCCATTTAGGGCCACATAGCTTCCCTGTCGCACAAGTTTCAGAAACATGGTTCATCTCACGGTTCGGCAAAGGCAGCCTGTCTGTAATAGGACGAGGGGTGGGAAAATGAAATGATCTTTAAAATCCCTTTGAGCTAAAATTTAATTATGATGTCAGTGTGGTACTCCAATTTTTCTCTAAAATTTCCTCACATTTGCTTTTCAAATATCATTTTACCAATTTTTTTCAAACATATGTTCTGGACTAAATTTGGTTTAAAAATATTTTGAATTTAAGTTCGTGTGCTACTTTAAAGAAAATGAAATAGTAAATATAAAAAAAATTAATGAGTTTTAAAACTTTATGAACCCCCCACAAATCAAAATCCTGTAACTCATAATAGCATGTCGTAGAGATAATCTACACAGTGATTTTTTTTCCTTTTTTAATTTTATATTTTTATTTAAATTCAAATGATTAACATGCAATGTATTATTGGTTTCAGAGGTAGA
Source organism: Meles meles (assembly GCF_922984935.1). Lineage (NCBI taxonomy): Eukaryota > Metazoa > Chordata > Mammalia > Carnivora > Mustelidae > Meles > Meles meles. The sequence goes on from NC_060070.1 coordinate 19,417,720, forward strand.
GGTCAGTGATTCATCAGTCTTATATAACACCAGTGCTCATTACATCACTGCCTTCCTTAATGTCCATCACCCAGTTATCCCATCCCCCCACCTCCTCTCCAACAACCCTCAGTTTGCTTCCTATGATTAAGAGTCTCTTATGGTTTGTCTCCCTCTCTGATTTCGTCTTGTTTTATTTTTACCTACCTTCCCTTATGATCCTCTCTTTTGTTTCTTGAATTCCACATATCAGCAAGATCATATGATAATTGTCTTTCTCTGATTGGCTGATTTTACTTAACATAATACCCTGGTTCTAAACACGTCATTGCAAAAGGCAAGATTTCATTTTTTGACTGCTGAGTAGTATTCCATTGTATATAGATACCCCACCTTCTTTATCCATTCATCTGTCAATGGACATCTGGGCTATTTCCGTAGTTTGGCTGTTGTGAACATTGTCGCTATAAACATTGGGATACCTGTGCCCCTTTGGATCACTATATTTGTATCTTTGGGGTAAATATCCTGTAGTGCAATTGCTGGGTCATAGGGTAGCTCTATTTTCAACTTTTTGAGGAACCTCCATACTGTTTTCCAGAGTGGTTGCACCAGCTTGCATCCCCACCAACAGTGTAAGAGGGTTCTCCTTTCTCTGTATCCTCGCCAACATCTGTCATTTCCTGACTTGTTAATTTTAGCCATTCTGACCAGTGTGAGTTGGTATCTCATTGCGGTTTTGATTTGTATTTCCTGAATGCCAAATGATATGGAGCATTTTTTATTGTGTGTATCGGCCATTTGTATGTCTTCTTTGGAGAAACATCTGTTCCACTCTTGATTGGATTATTTGTTCTTCGAGTGTTGAGTTTGATAAGTCCTTTATAGATTTTGGGATACTAATCCTTTATCTGATAAGACATTTGCACAGCAAAGGAATGAGTGGACAAAACCAAAGGACAACCCAGGGAATGGGGGAAGATACCTATACAGTGATTTAAATCGAGATTGCTAACAAATTTAAATAGCTTATGGAGGTCAAACACTGTTGCCTTCCACTGGAAGTCATATGGAATATTCTCAGGGCAGAAACATCACCTTAAACACCACGTACTCTGGAGTGGCCTTCCCTAGGAGGATCATTGGCCTTGGAACCCAAATAAGGGAGTTTAATGACTGAATCATTAACAAGAAACCCTTGATGAAATGATTCTCCCTGTTAGGTGGTCCTAATAGTGTTAGAATCCAGTTCTTTTCCTTTAGTTAGTAGCATATTTATGTCAAATCACTATACCTCATATCAAACCAAAAGCACACAGGGACGCTTCAAAGTTTATTAAAACCATGTTGACTGAAATCAAGTAGCTTTTCTTTACTTTGCAATTCCCAGATCAATAGTATCTTACCGTGCAATGTGCCAGGAAATCTACAAACTCAAAGCATAGCGTTTCCTGCTATAAATTAAGCCCATTTCCTTATTGTTCCCAACCAAATGCTTAATTATCACTCTCCTCTTTCACAATCCCTCCATAGAATTCAAGACTCTTTGGTCTTCCTCTACTTTTCCATCTCTAGAAAAGGACACTGTTTTAAAACATCCACCATTTTAATGACTCATCTGAAATCTACATCTAATTTGAAAGCTAGGTAGAACACTCTCTGTCATGCCTGACTGCTCACAGTGCACCAGGCACTGTTCACGATACTGTGTGTAATTACCTCATTGAATCCTCACACCAACTCGAAGAGGTAGTTCTGTTATTCTCATTCTACAGGTGAGGAACCAGAGGCACTGAGAGGTTAAGTATATGGCCCAAGGTCACACTATTGGAAATAAGCAGAGAAGAATCTGGGCTCTTAACCACTGTTTTACCTGACTCATCCTTACATTGAGCTTACTTGTTTGGTAGCCAACTTTCTAAACGCTGATGATCCCATATACCTAATTGCCTTCAGAACATTCTTCTGGTAAGTAGAATTTTTGCAAGACTAAAAACTTGCTTGCTCATGGAACTCATTCAAGTCATCAGGGAAAGAAATGATGCTCTAAACATGTCTAGTCCTGTGCCCTCCCCTCCCAGACTACTCCCACTCTACTTTTTCATTTGTTTGTTTTGCAATGGTACCTTTGATATTCAACTCCTTCTTCATAGTGAATACATTGAATTTCACTTTAATGACCAAATACTGTCTGTGCAGCATTTAAAAAGGAACTAAAAATGTAGAGATTACTACATAGAGAACTAGGGAAAATTTTAGATTAGTACTGGTAGTTAAAAGTAAAAAATAAAAAAAAAGATAAAATGAAAAATATTGAAATGATACTTTTGTTCTGAATTTTGCAGAAGACAGGCTAAAAATCTTCCTTAGGAACATTTTCTACAGGCCATATTCGTGTCAACCATTACATGGTTAAATAAATGTGTATTTTCAGATGATTGGGGCAAAGCTATAACTTCAAAGCAACAGAAATAAAAACAAAGTGAAACCGTAGAACACTAAAACCCCGATTTCCAATAAGTCTAAATTTTAGTCCTTGATCTACCAAGGAGTGCCCTTGGCCTTGCAACTGAGATTCAGTACATACAGATGACCTCTCCGTGTCACTGGTGTGCTTTCCTTGGCTCCCTTCTACCCTATCAGTTGACCGGGTTTCCACTCATCCAGTCATAGATGTTCTTGCAAAGGCCACTAAAGATAAAGGCTTTTATCACAGCTAATCTTTTCCCAAGGCAAATAGTATTCAGGGTGAAAAGAAAGTTCCTGGCTAATTTATGTTGCTTAGAAAACCAAAACAGATAAAGGAATCGCCTTTAAAAATCACCACCACACTGTAATATAATCAGGAACTGGGTAAATTCAACAATAGCAGGAAGTCAAATAGGCTGACCTTTCCCAAGTTGTTTTAAAACTGACATGTGAGTGGAAGTTACTGGTGTGGTTTTGTTGCAGCTTCTGTTTTCCTAAGGAATTTGGAATCTAAGCAGGGAAGTAGCCTGTTCTTCAGGAGCAGAATAAGAAAGAACACACCCATCCTTGGGGGGATGGGGGCGATTATTCTAGCCGGAATCCAACTGCCCCAAAGATACAAATGAAATCACCAACCAGCAACTTAAACAAGCAATATTATTTATCTCTTACTATGATCTGCACAGTTCCAAACAGGGCAGAGTTCGAGCGGAGCCAGGATGCAACGGGAATATTGGAATGCCCAGAGTGAAAAAAAATGGTCTCTTCTCTCAAGAAGTTTATAGCCTAATTCAGGATTGTTGTATTTTAAATATGTTGGAAAGTATTTAATTTTCTGCATCATCATTTGTCATTTTTTAAATTATTTCTGTAGTGTCAACATAAATTGTGATTCCTGAATTTTCTAACACGCTACCAAAATACTATAGAACTACAAATTACAAAATATGTTGTACATTGTGTTGTCTTTTCATATAAATACTTAACAAGTCACCAAGAAGTAGGGGCCATCGGTAAGCCATGTTTTTAGCTGGGTTTATAAAATATGGTGACTAGAACCCTGTCCCAGTGTGTTCAGTGGACTTAATCAATTTATACTTACATGTCAAAAAGTCATGCCCCCAAGTGAAACATGGCCAATACATTTCTAGCAACCAATACTAGAAGCAGAACCCCATGGTCATTTATTCCTTGGATTGTGTCTTTACCCAGAATTGTGCTGTGTTTGAAATTTTCGACTTTCAACCTGTCATCGAATTATCTTCTACTGGTCTAGCTTTACTGCCCTTGCTTCCATTACTACCCCCCGGAGTCCTCAGGGGTCCTGCTGATTTCCCATCAATTCTTCTGGATTCCCGTCCAGGATCGCGTGGTCCATAACCTTCAATCTCTCACACCACATTCCACATTCTTTTGTCCTTCTCCCACACCTGGCCTCTCCTGTCCTTCTCCCACACCCGTGCTCTCCAGCCTTGGTCTTAGATCACTTCATTATCTGTTTTATCTGTATCTGAGTCTGCAGAGAAAAGTCTCATCACTATGTTGAGGGCAGGGTTGCAAACTCGTATTTTTTTTAACTAAGCTATTCTACTTGTTCTTTTTTTTTTTAAGATTTTATTTATTTATTTGACAGAGAGAGAGATCACAAGTAGGCAGAGAGAGAGGAGGAAGCAGGCTCCCCACGGAGCAGAGAGCCCGATGTGGGGCTCGATCCCAGGACCCTGAGATCATGACCTGAGCTGAAGGCGGCGGCTTAATCCACTGAGCCACCCAGGTGCCCCTATTCTACTTGTTCTTAACTTCTCTTACTCATTTCTGACAGAAATGCTGCCAGACTTCTGATTCTCTTCAAGCCTTCTTTCTTTTCCCCAAAACTCACATCAGTGTATGACCTTGCCTCATCTTTCACATAAAAAATCGAAGCCATCAGGGTTGACCCTTCTCGATTTCTCCTTACTGCAGCTCACCAATATTTGCAGGCTATCTTTTTTTTTTTTTTTTTTTAAGTTCTATTTATTTATTTGAGAGAGAGAGAGAGAGCAGGAGTGGAGTGAGAGGCAGAGAGAGAGAGGGAGAGAGAGATTCCCAAGCAGACTTCTTGCTGAACCTGGAGCTCAATGTGGGCCTCGATCATGGGATCCCAGATCATGACCCAAGCTAAAACCAACAGTCAGAAGTTCAACGGACTGAGCCACCCAGGTTCCTCTTGCAGGATGTCTTCACTCTTCCAGCCCAGTATAAAAGCCACTCCTTTGCATGGCCATCCTGGGTCATTCTCTCCCAATACAGGTAGTCAGTCCTCTGTTTCCTGCTCTCCAGTCACAGGATGAATATAATCACTATCAAAATTGATACTTTTTAGGGATAGATTTCAAATTTCCTGCTGTCTACTGAATAAACATATTTTATTACTAAATTACTAAATAAATATACTAAAATAAATATATTTTAACTTCTAGCTCAGAAAATGTAGCCTATAATACTTATAATACTTATGGGTTAACTTTTTAAAACAGGTAATACATTCACACTGTACAAAATTTGAAAGGTACAATGAGAAACCCAGTGAACATTATTCTACTCCTGGAACTAGATATCCAGTTTCTTGTGTATTTCACTAAAGATAATCTCTGGCACATGTAAGCAATTAAGTATGTTCTCCCCACCCACATTTTTTTATACATAGATACTATCATATTATACACACTGTTATACACCCATCACTTAACAGTGGATACCAGAAATTATTCCAAGTCAGTATATAAAGTATTACCTCTTTCTATTTTACAGATGCATGGTTTGGTAGACTACAGATGGTCACAAGTTCTTTGCCCCTCTTCTACTTAAAGAGATGGAATCTATTTCCCTCCCCTTGTATCTGGCCTGCCCTTGTAACTTATTTCGTAAATAGAATGAGGTAGAAGTGTATGACTTCTGAGGCTGGGCCTTAAGCAATCTTCAGCTTTACGCCCTGGGAACACTCCCTTCTGGAAGCTAGCCATCACCCTGGAAGAACACCAAGCTGTGAGGAGAGGCCACATAGATGAGAGTTTATGCCTACGCACTATGGTCCACAATCCCAGCTGATTTTACCAACTGCCGGCCCTGTGACTGAGCCATCTTGGACACTCCAGTGTAACTGAATCTTCAGATAACTGCAACCCCAAACGGCATCACCTCGAACCTTCTTAGCTAAGTCTAGTCTCCCACAGAATTTTGAGAAAAAGTCAATAATTGTTGACTTAAAACAATAAACTGTTTTAAGCCCCTATGTTTAGGGGAGTTTGTGAATAGCAATAAATAGGGAAAGCACATAGTACTCCATCATATGGATGTGCTCGAGTTTACATAATCCAAACTCTATTGATGGACATTCAGGTTGCTTTTTCCTTTGCTCCTTTTTTTGTTATTACAGATAATGCTGCAGTTAATCACAAGGCATGCATGTCATTTTGCTGGTGTGCGTGTATCTGTGGGATGAGTCCCTAAAGGCTGAACTGCTGGCTATAAGAGAACATGCATTTACAGCATTGATAGAGATTTCAAAATTGCTATCTGCGGAGCTTTTACTCACTTTTTTTTTAAAAGATTTTATTTATTTATTTGATAGACAGAGATCACAAGTAGGCAGAGAGGCAGGCAGAGAGATAGAGGAAGGGAAGCAGGCTCTCCACTGAGCCGAGAGCCCGATGCGGGGCTCCATCCCAGGACGCTGGGATCATGACCTGAGCCGAAGGCAGAGGCTTTAACCCACTGAGCCACCCAGGTACCCCAAGCTTTTACTAACTTAAACAGCTAGCAATAATATATGAAAGTCACTATTCTCCCACATCCTTACTAACACTGTGTTATCAGACTTTTTTATTTTTGTTAAATCTAATAAGCAAGAAATGATCTCATTTCAAAATGTAGTTCCATTTTTATAAATGAAGTTGAACATGTTGTAATATATTTTAGAGTCATTTATATTTTCTCTTAAGTGACCAGTCCCTGTCCCTTGCTCAGATTCATTGGGATGTTGTTTTCTCAAGAAACTTTTAAAAATTCTTCCAGGAATATAACCCTTTATTTATAATAGAGGCATTAAAAAGGCGCCCAGCTGGCTCAGTTGGTAGAGCATGTGACTTTTGATCTTAGGATCATGAGTTCAAGTCCCATGTTGGGTGTAAGGCTTACTTTAAAAAAGTAAATAACCGGTTCCTGGGGGGCCCAGGTCATGGTCCCAGGCTCCTGGGATCCAGCCTGGCTCACTGCTCAGTGGGAAGTCTGCTTCTCCCTCACCCCCCCCCCCCCCGCTTATGTCCCCTCTCTCACTGTGTCTCTCTCTGTGTCAAATAAATAAATAAATAAATAATCTTAAATAGTCTTAAATAAATAAATAAATACATTAAATATGAACAGTAAATATGTCTTAAATAAATAAATGAATACATTAAATATAACAGTAAATATTTTTTCCCGTTTGTCATTTATCTTTGATGTCAGTTAGAATTTTGTGGTCAAATTTGTTACAGAGGAGTAGGGTCTTTCCCCATTCTGATAGTTAGAAATGCTGCCTTATACTCTCCAATACTTCTTTTTCACATTTTAATTTTAATTGTTTTTAGCATTGAAATCTCCTCTCAGATATGCATCTACTACTTTTTTTTTTTTCTTTCCAGGTGGCTTTCTGTTGTATTTCACAATCTATTTACAAGACTTGCTTGTAGCCCTTGTATTCCTGAGGGACAGGAAACTTGGTCTCTTAATGATCGTAATCCTGAAAACCTAGCGTCACAGCTCGTACATAGGAGACTCAAACTGATAACAATTTGAGAGAAACTGGTTCTGCATGGAATTCCACAGATAAAACCACTCTTTTCTCTTTTCTGACATCATCTGGGAGGATTTTGTTGAGAAAGAACAAACAAGCTTCATTTTGAACACCCACCCACGCTGAAAACACGAGGATGTAAGTCTGGGTGACATGGGAATACTTCTGAGTCTCTCTCTTCTCTAACATCATTTACCCATTCACCAGGAGTGACTGCTATTTCTTCTAACACTAATCAATTAATATTACAAATACCAAACACTTATTTATCATCCTGCACACACAGACATCTGTCTACCAGAGGTCTGGAATGTTGGTGGGTGGGTAGATACTTTAACCTTATCCAACCTCTATACAATAATTAATTTTAATTGCTTTTCACACTGGTTACATGATCTCCTAACTTCTTGGTAGTAGTATATCTCTGTAGAGAAACTGATTAAGAAAAGAAAAAAAAAAAACTGCTAGGAAACTCTTAAAAAACTAGATGTGAAATATGTTTTAAACATTCTGTAAACAAATATAAAAAAATACTTAAACCAAAGGAAACATGTTGCTTTCATTGCTTTGCTTTGGGTGCAGCCTCTGTATCTCCCAAGGAATGTCCCTGCCTTAAACTCTACTCCTCAACAGACACTACCAGCTTCTGTAAATCACCTTCAGATTTATCTGATGATCAAACCTCTTCACCACCTGGTCACCGCTCTAACTCTGGCATTCCAAATGACTACCATGTTTAATGGTTCTTTGTAATCTCTGTGATCGGAGAATGCACGGAGGCGAGCACGTGTGCACGCAAACAGATTCTATCTTGCTTCTTCTCCTGCCTGGGTGCTTCAGGCAAAAGAGGAAATGTCTTAGCAATAAAGATATGGTGAGAAACTTTAAAAAACCACTGAACAATTATTACTTGAGATGAGCTGCGGTTGAGAGGAACCAGAAAGGATGACACGAAGACGTTCTCTCTTCCCAAGTGTGGCCACTTCCCTGTTCACAGAAATATTACAAATAATGATTAAAACATTTATTTAATCCCCCTTAAATGAATCAGGTACCCCTTTTTTCCTGGGCAAACTGTATTTACTCACTAGCTTTCCCTTGTGTTTCGCAAAAGACTGCGGTAAAAACGTTCTCCTGCAGCAGTTAAGTTTAGTTGGTGTACTACTCTAACTAAAATTTTGGCTGCTAGCTTTTATGCTAGATGTACACATTTCACATAGTGGCTGAACATATAAGAAACATATATATCTTTACATTTAAATATATATGGCTTAATAACACTTTTTCAACGTGCTATCCTCATAGCAGATTATTATATTTATTCAGAATATATGAAGCCATCTATTTGAAATAATCTCCAGTAAAGCTGGTTAAAATACAGCACATCCATTTGTAGAGCTGTATTCCTCTCCACCCCTTATACCACTGCCCCTTTAAAAAGAAAGAATGGGGGGCGCCTGGGTGGCTCAGTGGGTTAAGCTGCTGCCTTCGGCTCAGGTCATGATCTCAGGGTCCTGGAATCGAGTCCCGCATCGGGCTCTCTGCTCAGCAGGGAGCCTGCTTCTCCCTCTCTCTCTCTCTCTCTCTCTGCCTGCCTCTCTGCCTACTTGTGATCTCTCTCTGCCAAATAAATGAATAAAATCTTTAAAAAAAAAAAAAAAAGAAAGAATGGAATTCTTACAAAGGGAAAAGGGAAATAAAGTACAGTAGATTCCCAAGAGCATAATGCCCTAAGAAGATAACATAAACAGAATCTGATGAGTCCATCTCAAATGATTTTACTGAATTGATTATGTCTCAATGATTTTGGAATATTGATAATAATTTATATAGCGAAAATATACTAAATATTAAATGATACATGGGCATCTGGGTGGCTCAGTGGGTTAAAGCCTCTGCCTTCAGCTCAGGTCATGATCCCAGAATCCTAGGATTGAGCCCCACGTCTGGTTTTCTGCTCAGCGGGGATGCCTGCTCCCCCCTCTCTTTCTGTTTGCCTCTCTGCCTACTTGTGATCTCTCTCTCTGTCAAAATAAATAAATAAAATCTTTAAAAAATACTCTTTAAATATTAAATGATACAATATTCTACAATAAAAATAGTATTTACCATACTACTTGATCATATGATTACTTAATCAGAAAAAAATCACAAAAAATAATTTAATCACAAAAAAATTACTTAACATATGATCATATGGGTGCCTATATAAATACACCCATTTATGGGGCGCCTGGGTGGCTCAGTGGATTAAGCCGCTGCCTTCGGCCTTGGGCTCAGGTCATGATCTCAGGGTCCTGGGATCAAGCCCCGCATCGGGCTCTCTGCTCCGCAGGGAGCCTGCTTCCTCCTCTCTCTCTGCCTGCCTCTCTGCCGACTTGTGATCTCTCTCTCTGTCAAATGAATGAATAAAATCTTAAAAAAATAAAAATAAAAAAAAATAAATACACCCATTTATAACATGTCGGGGCATAACAGCTCCAGGTTCTTTGAAGAACATTGCTTGATAAAGAGCAATGAAGACAGAGGAGCTGATGGAATTTCTTCCACCTCCTTCCCCTATCGCTGCCTTTGTAATCCCCACAAAATAGTTTATTCTTGTTTTCAATTTGAAGTCTTCTTTTAATCAAGAATATAGCATACTCAACATATATTGTAGTGATTTAGAGATGGTCCAAATTTGACACTTCTCCCAGAGGTGGTGTCCATCCACGTCTTCCATTCCCAGAGTCCAAATGGGCTCTGTGACTATTTTGACCAATAAAAGTACAGCGGAAGTGCGCTGTGCCAGTTTCTGAGACTAGGCTATAAGAGACTGGCAGTGTCTACTTCCTGTCCCTTGGAACACTCTCTTGAAACTCCACCGCTGGGAGAAGCAGGCAGCCATGCGGTAAGTCTGACTATCCTGAGACAGCCATGAGTACAGAGAGTACCTGCTAGGTGTCCGCTGGCGCGCACATCCCAGCCAGGCACCAAGACCAGTGTCAAGGAACCATTTTAGGCCTTCTAATCCTAGCAAACACCTCATGAAGAAGAATGAAGATCCCAGAAGAATGAAGAATGAAGATGGCCCCAATCTAGCTATCCCAGCAGTCTCCAACGATTCAAGCAACCCCAGCTGGTGGCCCCAAACACGTATGGGAGACAAGCTGTCCCTGCTGTGTCTGCTCTAATCCCTGACCCACAGAATCGTCATGGATGCGATCATTATTTTGATTCTGGTGATGGTTTCAGAGGTGTGTACATATGTGTGCGTATATATATGCAGTGAACTGTGCATCAATTATATATCAATAAAGCTTTAAAAATAAGTTGTTGTTCTTTTATACCACTGAGTTTCAGGTGGCTTATAATCTGACAGTAGATAACCTAAATATGTATCTTCTGTATTTTATTTTTCCTACTATGCTAAAAAATGCTATTAAAATATAAACTTGACATACAAATTTAAAGATATTGCTAAATTAAAGAAATTGCTAATAAAGCATTGTTTTTATAATATTTGATTTGTTTTCATCTAATGTCTGTAGTCAAGGCTATATGATAATTAAATTTGTTCAACATTAAAAAAAAATCACATAATAGATTAGTAGTAGTAGTATTGGTATTATTTTGTGACTTGTGATTTTCCCACCAGAACAGATTGTATGCATGCTTATATCCACATATGAAATGTTTCTAGACTGTAGTCCTTTCCCTAGAACATATGAGGTGTTCAACAAATGTTTGCTAAAATAAAAAATGAAGTATGGCAGATTCTTAAGTAGAAATGTGTCCTTTAAAAAGAAATCTTTGGGACACCTGGGTGGCTCAGTTGGTTAAGCCGCTGCCTTCGGCTCAGGTCATGATCCCAGCGTCCTGGGATCGAGTCCCACATCAAGCTCCGTGCTTGGCGGGGAGCCTGCTTCTCTCTCTGTCTCTGCCTGCCACTCTGTCTGCCTGTGCTCGCTCTCGCTCTCTCTCTCTCTCTGACAAATAAATAAATAAAATCTTTATTAAAAAAAAAAAGAAATCTTTATCTAAAGTACCTTAATTAAAACATATTGCAAATGATTTCAGCAGAGTATCTAAGGTAGATTATTCAATATTGAACCAAAAAGTGCAGATACTAGGAAATAAATAATAGCAAACATACCTAGTAATTGGAACTCTTTCTACTCTCAGCTTTACACAGGAGAACACCGAGGCCAGACAGATAAAGGAGTGCACCTACCATTATAAAACGTTTGCACGAGGCAGAGCCAGATTGTGACTCCCAACACCTAAGTGCCTAATCATTACTTCATTCTTGTACTTTCATTAGGAAATAACAATAGAATCACAAATCTCATCAATAAGGTTGATAAAAGAACAAAAAAGAAAGAAATGCCAGTAATCTTTATTCTGCTTCTTTCTTCTTTATCAGGTCAGGTGTGCCCAATGATTATTGTTATAACTACATGTTATGAAAAATTAATGAGTGGTAAAACAAATTAAAGATTTTCACACAAACAGTCTTTAGAAAAGTCAACTTTCAGTCAAACTACCCTCATTTAACCAAATCTAAAACCTCATTCAACCATTGTTCTCTATAATCTTAGGAAGCATTTGGAAGATACCATATTTCCCAAAGACTTCAAGGAGAAATAAAGGATGTGACAAAATTGAAAATAGAGAACTTTATTTTTTTTAATATTTTATTTATTTGACAGAGAGAAATCACAAGCAGGCAGAGAGAGAGGAGGAAGCAGGCTCTCTGCGGAGCAGAGAGCCCTATGCGGGGATCGATCCCAGGACCCTGAGATCATGACCTGAGCCGAAGGCAGAGGCTTTAACCCACTGAGCCACCCAGGCGCCCCGAAAATAGAGAACTTTTGTTTGAAAGTTTTAATATTAAAAATAGCACATATTCATATTTAAACCCGATTTTAAATATATATTATATATTTGTAACAAATACATATCACCATATAATATTTGTGTATTTATAAAACATATCAAATCATGCATAAATATGAACTTGTGCTCTATTATTAATTTTATATATAAATTTTTATGTATGAAATATGTACTTATTACTTGCAAATATACTTTTGATAACAAAATTGGAATTCAGAACAGAAACATGCTTTACAAACAACTAGTTTAAACAAAACCTTTTTTAAATATATATTTTTTAAGATTTTATTTATTTATTTGTCAGAGAGCACAAGCAGGGGCGGTAGGGTCCGGTGGGAGTCCAGTCCCAGGCGTCTCGCTGAGCAGGGAGCCCAATGTGGGGCTCGATCCCAGGACTCTGGGATCATGACCTGAGCCGCAGGGAGATACTTAGCCCACTGAGCCACCCAGGCGTTCCTTAACAAGTCTTCTTGATCTAAACAAACAAAAGAATCCTGCATTTTCTCAATAAAAACGCTTATTTTGTGTTCTAAGTCTCAAGAATTACGGCAGAAATGTTTCAGAAGAAATAGTCCTCATTTGATATTACCATGACTATATTTTTTCCGGATTGTATATTAAGTTTATCTTTGTTCACTAAGCGTTAAGCATGAAAAGATCTTTGTGCTCTGTGTAAGAATGCTAAAAAAATGTAGATTTTCTCAAGAGATTTGAATAATAACTTTCATTATTGTTCAGAGGAAACTCGGGTATTTGCATATTTTTGGTTTGTTTTAAATAAATTCATCATTGGAATTCTGATGTTTCACTTATAGATTGCATAGAATTTTATGTTTAGAAGCTCTATACCAATAAGGTATTAAAAAAAGGCTAAGATTCTCATTTAAAAGTTTTCAAAATTCTTAGCAATAACTTATGCTTTTAAAGATTTTATTTTTTAAAATTTATTTATTTGTCAGAGAGAGAGCACAACCAGGGAGAGCAGCAGGCAAAGAGAGAAGCAGGCTCCCTGCCGAGCAAGGACCGCCCCCCCCCCCAACTTAGGACTGGATCCCAGGATCCTGAGATCATGACCTGAGTCCAAGGCAGACACTTAACAGACTGAGCCATCCAGGTATCCCAATAATTTATGCTTTTTAAAAATCAGGAAGCATATGAGAAAAGGAAAATAAGACATTCTTTGTACTATTGTAATCCAATTCATGAACTAGTTAGCACACTAAAGACAGAGGAAAATGACCCTTGTGAGATAATGCATTTTTCTAGTTAATAATTAATATTTTGTAATATGAGCTGACCAGGTCTACAGGCTCCTTTTTCTTTACCATTTCAGCAAGTGTCTTCAAATCTATTAAAATGTTATCTATCCTGGATGATCTATTGCCTCATCCAATGCTTGCCAATTTTTCAAAAACATTAAAATAAGTAGCTCTAGTTGGTAGTTTGCTTAGAAAAGCGTAATTCCTTATGTTCACTTAAATTCAATGTCTTCAAAACTTCTTCACAAAAGTTGTTAATTAATCCTGCCATGGGAGCCTCTGTGCTATCCAATGAGTATAATTTTTCTTTAAAAATTACCAATTTCACTGGCACATACCCCAGGATAGAAGTTTTAGTATTTCGCTGGAATTAGTGAAATTAGTAATGCCTGTTCACCAACATGTTCTCTTTAATGCAGGGCTTGATCGAGTGCCAGCACGGAAGTCTGCATAACTGGTGATTTCTGAGTCTTCTCAAACTCGTACATTTCCAGACATTTTTTTCTTACTACATGGGTAAGGTGCTGTGTTGAGAGATTTTGATGACATTTAAATATGATTATACAGCAGTAATTAGAGGGTAAGAAAAAAATGCCTCCTATTTCTTTGAAATTGTATAAACAGACGGCTTCTCAGCATGAAACCCCAACTAAAATTAGGGTTGTGCCAACACTTAAATGCATAAGCCCATTTCATTTGAGTAAACTAAATATTGAGTTTCATCTATCTTTTAGCACATTCTCAAGTAGCATCTTAATAAAATTAAACTGATTTCATTTATTGAATTCTATAACTTTAGAGCATAATCTAACACAAGCCAATCTGAGGCTCATTTATATTATTTATGTTAAATAAGTTTAAATCTATGAACATATAACGCTACTAATCAAATACCATCATTGGTTACCTCTGAAGGTATTAGGGAATCAACTCATTATTCTGAAAATTAATAAATAAAGGGAAAGAATTAAGCCAATTTTCTGCCTTTCCATTAAGAAAGGAAAACCAAACGGTTGATGAAGGAAACTTTCTCTTCATAGAAATAACTGAACAAATAAATAAAAAGGATCGACAATTAGAATAACACCATTTGGTAATTCTATATTAGTTAATGGATTTAAGCAAAAATCAATGGCTTTAAACATCACAAAAAGAGAAATGACTGAACATTGTGTGCCTCCTGATAGAAATACAACATCACCTGTGATACAGTCCTTTGAATCTGAATCTGATCAACTTCTAGATCTATTAATCAATTTACAGAAAATACTAGAAATATAGGAAAGACAAAGTGATGTGTTACATGACGGCATGAGGTGCAACCAGCAAAATTCATACTCTGGACACTTAATGAACAAATAACTCGATTTCTTGTACAAATAAATTGCAAGGGAAAACAGAGATGGATAAATTCAGACATAACATCATATAGTGTTTTTAGAATCTTTGTGGCCCAGAATCTTTCCTATCAACTCACTAATAATTAAGATGGCAATATAATCTACCTTTCTAATTTTTAAGCTATAATTTCTAAGGTAACAATAACAACAATAATAAAATTCTCAAGCTAGAAAGCAGTTTCTTTTCCATTGAGGGAAGAGCAAAGCAAGCCTGTAAAATCCTTTACATCCTCAGGTAGAGACAATCTTTCCATTCTTACCAAGGGTCCTGTATTAGTTTCCTGCAGCTGCCATAACAAAGTACCACAAACTGGGTGGTTAAAACAACAGATATTTCTTTTCTCTGAATTCTGGAGGCTGAAAATCCAAAATCAAGGTGCCGATAGATTTGGGGTCTTCTGGGGCCTCTCTCTTTGGCTTGCAGTTTGCAGATAGCTACTTTCTCATTAGGGCTTCACATGATCTCTTCTCTCCCTGCGTGTGAACCCCTGGTATCTCTCAGTGTGGACAATCTAAGGACACCAGTCATGTTGGATTACCCTAACCCTTTATTTGAATTGAATTTGAATTTAATACAGTCACATTCTAAAGTCCTGGGAGTTAATGCTTCGACATGAATGGGGGAGGGAGAGGACACAGTTCAACCTGCAACAAGGCCATTCAGAATCTCACCGTATTTACTGATAACTCCAATGCCATTATTAACTGCTTGAAATGGTTTGAAATTGAGAAAAACACTTTAATGTGGGCTCAAAAGCTAAAGCTCATGAAATTAATCCCATAAGCTACACTTTGCAAAGTCTGTACGCAACATTCCTCTTCACTCCTTGACTCTCAGATTTTGTTTCTTCAGAGCTGTGCACTCCATGCGGTGGCCACACGGGACAGGAGAGCACTTGAAATGCTCCAAACTGAGGTGTGTTCTAAGTATAAAATACACTGGGTTCCACAGACTTGGTAAGAAAAAAAAAAAGTAAAATATCTCAGTAAGTTTCATGATGATTACATATTGAAGATTTTGGATAATTAATTTCATGTTTGTTCTTACTTTTCAAAATGATTACTAAAAAAGTTTAAAATTACATGTGTCTTTCATTATATTTCTATTGGATGGTGATTTCCAAAACATGGGTTTACCATTTGACCTAAGTCTTGCTTTGAGAGCTTTCTTACATTTCCAATTTAGAACTCTCCCCAACAATCCCTTTCCTTTTCTCACCCCTACACAGGTATAGAATTGTAGCATGGTATCTAGTCCTTAACTTAATTTCAAACCTAAGGAACAGCATCCCATTTGGTAGGAAGACAACCTGTAAGGCTAACAATGAATTCAATCAAAATGCGTTGTATTGAAATCCTATGGGACAAGTAGTCCTGTTGTCTTTCAGCTTTCTCAGAAATGAGAGAAGTTGTAATTAATAGCAATTGACAAAGGTATTTATTTTTCACTTACCAGTAGTATTTAAAGTCTTATGTTCTAATTTTATCAGAACACTATTACTGGGAGTATCAGGATTCCTAGAAATTTCGCAGTAATTATTTTATGTATTTACAACTGTTAGATCTTATGATGGAGTAGTTTGTTTTGCTTTAAAGTTGCTATTGAGGAGCAGGCACTTGGCTGGGTCAGTCCATAAAGCATGTGACTCTTGATCTTGGGGTTGTTAAGTTCCAGCCCCAGGTTGGCTGAAGATTACTTAAAAACAAATGAAGTTGCTGTTAAGCAGTTGAGAGGAAATGTAGATAGAAGTATTTCAGGGATCAGTAATTTATCACTCTTTTCAGGTACATAAAATCTAGTTAACATTCACATCTTTTTAAGGTATTTATTTTCCATTTTAAAAACAGCACTGTTGGATGTAATTTAAAGGAGTGCTGAAAGTTGACTCCCCAGCAAGGACTGGAATCTTTACAGATTGAAAGCATGTTAAAATTCATGTTTGCTACACTCTGTTCTAAGCACTTTCATATGGCTGGGAAGTAGAAAGAGAAAAAAATGCTCAATACAGCAGTGAATGATTAAAGGAAAAATAAAAGCAAACAGCCCCGATACTAAACCATTTTTAAAATTTTCAAAGCAAGCTTAGTTATGTTAAACTACATCCCCTTTCCAAAGTATATGAATGCAAAAAGGACCCTTTCCCCAAATTTTTAATTGCAAAATTTTATTGTTTATATACATGAGAGGAAAATGTAGATACACTGCATTGTTTCTTAAACATATTATCAAGCCCTATCATTAAAATGTTTAGCTGACTTGTTAACATAGACCTCACCTTCAATGGATATAATTATATATCCTAAGTATAATATCAAGCATACCTTCCAAATCTCTTAAGCTGAGTAATTGTTATACTTACCATCAACACTTAAGATTTTAAGTTTTTCTCTAAAATTTGCATTTTAAAATTAAATTTGTAAAAAATCCTGTTTTAGCAAGCTTGATTATATCAATTGGAAAACCTTTATTTTACAAGCAATAGTAATTGAATCAAATGATAATTATAATCCAGAGGAAGTATTTTATAACCATAGCAAATGCCATTATACATACTGCCAATACAGATTTAATAGACAATACTGAACTGTACAAGAGTTATTTATTTTTCCTTAATCTCAAAGCTATTGTTAGTAATACAAAAAGCCATATTAACATTTTTCCATTAGAAAACAATGTGATGTACAAAACTTTGGATGAAAAGATATATGTCAAATTTCATTTAAGCACTTGGTGGAAAATCCACCACTCCATCAATACCACCCAAAGTGTTTTAGGCAATTAAAATCAAAATAATGCATCTTAATTCCAGCTGTTAAAAAAACAAGCCTAGCAATATAGTTGGCTACACAGTATTTTGACTACTCACGAGTTAATTTCTAAAATCCAGTTTTTTTTTTTTTTTTTGGAGTCCTCCCACACAGTAGGTCCTATACTCAGCCAAGCAGATTATTTGAGAAAAAAGTTGGTGAGGTTGGAAAGACCCCATAAAGCAGTCCTTTGGTTACCAGATCTGACTTTTAACTTTCAAACATCCTTCAAGATCAATACTCCCTAACTAAAAGTACATTCTTTTCCAAATGCTATTTTTATTAGTGGAGAGGGTATTTGGTAAGGAGAGGACATGAACTATTATTTATGATCCATTATTCCAATTAATAGCACATGTCAAAAGCTAATTTATTTTTCTAAGGAGTTTTAAGGTTTGGTGCTTATTACAAATGTGGTTCACTGACTCACCGTGAACCCTACAAGGCATACTGCTTAAAAACAGCAAGCAGGTGTGTGTATTTACCTTTGCATTTAATGAAGTAATGGTATTTGATACACACCTTTATCTTCAAATTCATTTCAGGATCCAGTGAAGAAAAAAAAAAAATAAATCCAGTTATGGGGTGGTAAGAGCAAAGTTGAGAACTAGTAAGGATTATTACTATATAAGAAAGTATTATTCTCTATCTTTTCCTTTGAGTAACAAGATACTAACACACTACTTTCATTTAAAAAAACTGCAACTATTGAATTGAGGCAAGTACTGGAGGCCCATAAACTGACAGTGTTGCCTATTCGTCACCATTACTTCTTTACATAAGCCTGTTTCCTAAGGTATAACACATATAATCTAAGCAGTATTTGGAAATTAGCCAAGCACTAAGCAATTACAATGGCAGGTAAGACACCATCAGTTTTTGAAACACATTTGACCACTTTTGTGGCCCATCTGCAGTTTGGATTAAATAGACTCTCACTCAAGTTTCTGGACTTGCGTGACCAAAAAATGTATTTTGTGAAATTTTCACATGACATTTAAAAAGTCATCGGGTCACACCACTTTTGTATTAAATGATTCATTCTGACATGCTCCATAACTATGATAAAAGTAACTGTTGACTTTTTAAATGAGAACTCAAGGTCAATGCAAGTAAATGGTAACAGACATGGAACGTCCTAAAATCCTTCTGTATGCAATCTGACCTGCTGATTATGAATTTTCAGTTTGGAAACTTCAGATTAAAAACCACAAGAAAATTTACTCTTGATGGCATGCAAGATGTTCCTCAAAATTACCCTCACGACCTAGAAGTCTCAGTATTTTATCAGAACATAAATAAACACAACAGATTTGTACATTTTATTCACATTTATTTTTCGCTTTTAGTGTGCTCACAGAAAATTAGAACACCTTAAGCAGGAGTTTAATAGCAATTTTTGTAAGCAAAGTTACATTCCATCTCTAAGTCAAATTGGTCAAAGCTTCTCCAGTATTTACAAAACATGATAGACAAGATGCTACACAAAACCATTGCATCTGAAGATTTTTTCCTTTATTCTCAAAGACGACTGGAAAAGAAAGCATTGTCTGCTGTAATCAAAAACATACCACAGTATAAACAGTAACCATTCCACTTATCACAGCTTGGTTGAGTTTAAAATTTGTGTTTAAAAGGTCCAAGATGACTGCAGTTTTACAAAAATGGGCAGGGTGGAAAGTTGCAAACTTCATGTGCTTCTGGATATCAAGATTTGTTTTTATACAATAGTCACAGTTAAAAACACCCTGCTGGTAATACATAATTACACTTTATTAAGGTCATAAACCAGCAATAAACAATAAAGCCTATACAACTTGTAGTTCTACTTAATCACTGACTGGTACAGCTAACATGAGATAAGTGAAAAGTTCCTATGGTTTAAATGAACTCCTAAGACTATGATCTTTTTAAAAATCTGGGTATTGGTGTTTTTTTTTTTCCTCTCTTTCCTTCTTAATCAAGACTTGTAGTGTTGTAAACCTGCCTCACAAAATACATCGTAATAACTTTTCTTTAAAAAAAAAAACCAAAAACAAAAACTAAGCCTTTACACCATCATTTCTAGTGGTACATTATTCTTGGCAATGTTACGCACCACTTCGATTTCCCCATCGTGGCCCCTATCACTTCATTTGATATCCCTTTTGACCCACCCATCTCCTTCATATATGGGCATGTCCATAGATTGACAAAGAAAGTTTACATTTTTGAATAAAGATGCAAAGTATGCAAAAAACATTAATACTGATGCAAAAAATAAAAACAAAAGAGAAACAAGGCAGAGGAAGGTGGTTAAGCTCTCCTCGGCCTGTTGGAATGGTGGTAACAGAATGATTTGAGATGGGATCTGTGGGGAAGGAGGGGGGAACAAAATTTGCTGCTTTAAAAAAAAGTAAAATAAAAAAAGACATCTTTAAAATCAATCCCTGGTTGTAGACAAGTTCTCCAAAACCAGTACCTGGCACCACTCCAACAAACAAACGGGGGGAGAAAAGTTCTTCGATTATCTCAAAAATCGGGCCCTCTTACTCTGCCGCCTCCGCCGGGGGGGCTTCCGGACTGCACTCGGGCTGGGCCTCCTGTGAGGGGGCTGCGCAGGCTGACGAGGCTGCCGCTGCCGCCGCCTCTTCCGCGGGCGCCGCCTCCTGCTCGGGGGGCGCACTGGGCCCGGTGGCTGAGGGCGCCTCGCAGGCAGCGGCGCTGGCCCCGGCCTCCTCGACCTTCTCCTCGGCCTTGCTGGGCTCCTCGGGGGCCTTGGCCTCCTCGCTGGCGGGCGGCTTCTCGGGCGCGACGGCGGCCTCCTCGGGCTTGGCCTCCTGCGGGTCGCCGCCCGCCGCCACCTCCTCACCGGCCGCGGCTTCCTCGCCCGCCGCCGCCGCCTGCTCCCCGGACGCCGCGCCCGCCTCTGCTGCGGCTGGAGCGGCGCCCCCGGCGGCCTCGTCCTTGCCGCCTTCGGCGGAGGCGCCGGCTGCGCCCTCGGCCTCCCCGCCCTCTCCCGCTTCCTTCTTGTTCTTCTTGAAGGAGAAGCCGCTCAGCTTGAAAGACTTCTTGAAGGAAAAGCGCTTCTTTTTTTTTTTCGGGGTCTCGTTGCTGGGCGAGGGCGTGGCCCCGTCCTCGGCCTTGGGCGAAGACGTCGAGGAGGCGGCCGACGCGGCCTCCCCCTCCGCGGCCGAGGGCGAGCCCGGCTCGGCGGCCTCGCCCTCCGCGGGCGCCTCCTTCTCAGTGGGGCTGGCCCCGGCCTCGGGGGCGGCGGCGGCCGGCTCTTCCTTCTCGGCCGCGGCGGGCGACGCCGCCCCGCTCCCGGCGGCCGCGGGCTCCTCCTTGTCAGCGGCCGGGGCGCTGCCGTTGGCCTGCAGCTCCTCCTTGGCGCCCGGCTCGGCGGCCGCGGGAGAGGCGTCGCCGTTTACCTTCACGTGGCCATTTTCCTGCGGGGCAGAGAAGGCGGGAGTATCACTGAAGCGGCCCGGGCGCCGCCATTGCCGCCCCCACCCCTGGGCCGGGAGGGACCAGTTACCCCCCTGAGCGCCTCTGGCTTTGGGAGTCCCTCCATCGCCTTACGGGGGGAACCGGGGTTGCCTGCCTAGACAAGAGCTCTCCGAAGAAACGGAGCAGTGCAGTTGGGGCCGCCCTCAAGAACCAGCAATAGCCTCGACCACTCAACAAATGCCCTTCGGATTTAGACGTGCCGAGCCCCGGACTGGAAAGCAAGGGATAACCCATTCCTGCCTCCGCCTCACGGGGTCTGCAAGAAGAGAGCCACGTAACACACAATACACACCAGACGCCCCTTGGGAGAAGGCACAGAGCCAGAGCCCTACACAGCCCTCTTTTCCCTAAACCGTGAGCGGCTCTGCAAGACACCAAGAACTCCCAGGGGCATCACAGCGCTCCAGCCAGAAGCGCCACGGCTGCGCGCGCAAAGACCCTGCGCCCCCCCGCCAAGGGCTTGCGGTCGCCAGGGGGCGCTGCGCCTCCACGGCGCGGAGCTGGGCGCGGGCGGGCCGGCGGGCGGGCGCGGAGGGGCGGGGCCGCAGGGCCACCCCGCCCTGCCCAGCCCGGGCCTGCCCGCCGGCCGAGGCGCCCCCGAGCCGGGATCGCTCAGCCCAGAGTCCACAAACAAAGCTCAGGTGGTTTCCAGGCGTTCTGGTCCGAGCAAAACCAACAAGGCTGGGGGAAACCCTTTATTTCTGAGGTCTTGCCTCGGCTTCCACGCCCACCTTCGCCTGCGATTCTGTGAAGCCGGGGCGCGCCACGGCGGCTCATTTTGCATTTTTAACGGGTTCAGAGTCTCCTGGCAGAGCTCGCCTTCCCCATTAGGTTAGAGTAGGCGAAGCTACACGGCCTCTACTCTAGGAAAAGAGGCGTGGTGGGTGCCCAGTGTTTGCGAAGCAGCCACCCATGGCCGACCTCTCGCGCCCACCCGACCGTGGCCATCTGCCTGGGTCCGGGCAGCTCTGGGGTGGCCTCCCGCAGTGGTCCAGGCGCCGCCACGCACACGAACAATCCCGACCGAAATACACGAATTGCCTCTTACTGACCATCTGGTCAGGTTCTCTTCAAGGACCCACCGAGTCTTCCCACCTCAGGGATACCATTTACAAGTCGGAGGGTTGTGTAATTCCACAGACAGCGGACGAATAAAGATGTAGAACTGTGGGAAAGCCCCACGGAAAGATACTGAAACCTTTCAGCCCAGCTCCAGCCAGCCAGCTACCTTTCCAAGAACCCGGGGCACGCCGCCTCAGCATACAATAAGACAGCCTTTCCCTCCTTGCCTTTCTCCACCACCATTCCCATTCTCCCCCATCATGCCCCCCCATCACACCAGCTCAGAAATGCTGAAAGCGACCCAATCTCGACAACAAACACGAGAGCCACCCAAACACCTTTGTGCCCACCAAACACAAATGCAACCTGACTGGGAGGGAGGGGGGTTAGCACCTAGCTAGTCACGTTTTGCCAAGCTCCAAACACGCCATTTTAGACAATTTATCACTTCTTTCCTCTTGTCTACACAAGAATTTGCCAGGATTCTCCGAGAACCACTCCTCTGGGGTGGAGGAGAAGACACCCCCCCCCACCTCCTATGAGAAATTGACAATTTAGGCTATCGCTTTCCATTCAACTTTCAGACTGGAATCTGGCCACGCTCCTCTCTACGCCGAATGCGCCTAGGGCGCGACCGGGAGGGGAGGAGAAGCGTCGGGACTGGAGAAAAGACACCAACGAAATGACCACAAACACAGGTAGAATTTACCTGCCCATTCGCTTTGGAAGGCGACGAGGCCACAGCCGCCTCCCCGGGCCTCTCCGCGGTGGCTTCTCCCTTCGCAGCGGTCTTGGAGAACTGGGCACCCATGCTGGCTTCTTCAACAAAGAAACTCAACAGATCCAAGGGGGGAACAAAGAGCCTCCGGTTGGTGTAACGACGGGGAGAGCGGCAGCAGCAGCGGCGGCGGCAGCAGCAGCGGCGGCGGCAGCAGCACACACACCGGAGGGAGGGGGGAGTGGGGGTGGTGAAGAGGACAGAACAGAACCGATTAAATACACTCCGGATAAAAAAATTTAAGTCGAAGAGATAAAAAAGCAGCAGCGCAGGAGGGAGGGAAAAAGGGAGGAAAAGTCGAGCACAAAAAAAGGAGCCCAAGTGTAGTTTAAAAAAAAAAGAAGTAATAAAAAAATCCCAGATTTGTAGCCGCACTGTAGACAAGAGGAAAATGGAGAAATCTCCCTGGTTGCTAATAAGATGCGGGGTCCAACGCCCAAGTGCACAGATGAATGGGCTCGCGGGCGCTGACGCGGCCCCCGCGCGCGCCGGCCAATCCGCGCACCGCACACAAAGCAGGGGGCGGAGCCTGCGCGCCCGGCGAACAATGGAGCCGCGCTTTGCAAATGGTTTGAAAATCAGCCTCAGACCGAGAATTAATGTCCTCCAAATAAATAAATCAATTAAAAAATACATGCCTCTCGCCTCCCTCTGCTTGAAAATAATAATGCATCACTTGATTGGCTTGCTTTGTTTGGAATTAATTAACGCGGGAGGGGGGTACTTGTGGATGGGGGCGGAGAAAGCGTTAACTTGACTCGCTTTGACTCTTGTCGGTCTATATCCGTGTCTGTCTCTCTCCACTCGCTCCCCTCCCCCATCTTCCCTGTGTGTTTATGTGTATGTGTGTGTATGCGAGTGTTAAAGACAATGGTTGGGATTTGTATGCAGCATGTTTTCTTTCTCCGTGTTCCATACTGGTTTCACAGATACTCCACAGGGTTTGTTTTTTTAACGGTTGCAAATGTTAAATCGCTCCAGATTGAAAGGTATTTAAACCACGAAGATCGAATTTCATCAAACCACATCTCGAGTTAGAATTAGGTCTGTAGGCCAGATGTGGAAAATGCAAAAGCGGCAAGGAGCCTAAGCCACAGTCCCTACCCTATCCCACATTGGCATGAAATAAAATATTTCAATATTGGCCTGCGAAGTTCATCGAATTCCTCCCACCCCAGACTATTCCCAATGAGTGATTCCCCCCTCCAATATAAAGTGAGGGCCATGTACAAAAAATCATAACAGTTTGCATTTTATCACTATAAGAAATGACAATTTTCCTCTATGGTGAAACGAGACACAGCCTCTGCGTATACGAATCCATATATACGGTTAGGATGCAATTCGCGTAGATACGAATCGTTTTTCAGCCTACTGCCAGGATCGGAGGGACTCTTTCCGAACATGTGTAAGTATGCATGCAAGCGAGTATGCTCCTGGAAGGGAGGGAGGCAGCAGCGATGAAATTTGAAACAACCGGATTGACGACCACAGTTCTAAGGAGAAACTGCATGTTGAGAAATAGCAAGAAGATCTTCTGAACGCTCCAAGTCTAGCTGGGGTTGGAGAAAAAGCTTCCACAGGGGGACACAGAGTACCCCCCATCGCACCCCTTGCCACGGAAGTACCAGACTTATTTGTGTGTGAAAGGCAAGGCACTGATTTAAAGAAGGGGAGGAGGCCGTTAAAAATCAAGGGTACAGCCTAATAAACATTCTCCTACCGCCTACATTTTTGCTCCCAAAGTTTTCTCTCGTTTCCACATTAGACCCTTTTCTCGTTTACATTTAGTAATCCTGAAATGAATAATCTTTCGCTTTTGGAAGTGAGAAGCAGTCGAGAGAATGGCTCATTTCTCCTGGTGTTGGATCTGAATTCTCAAGCAGTTTTATTTTCTGCTTATTGCAGGGAAATGGGTCACACTTTGAGTGAAAAAGATGGTTGGTTCAAGCCAGTAACTCTTTGTTCAAGTATTGCTTTGCAAATCACCAAGCTGTACATCGTTACACGAAGCTTCGTCTCCTCACTGTCCACTGCCTTCAGATGCATCATGCGATCTCGAAGTCATATTCCCCAGAGCTGATGGAGAGACTTTTCCGTAGAAGTGTGTCCTGCCAAACATATTATCACCCTTAAGGGAGCCCGCGGGCCTGGCCCAAGACCCCAGCCGCGGAGGTGGACGCGAATCCCTTATATTAGCGGAGTTCCAACTTGAAAAGCCAGCTGGGCTGATCCAAAAACCACCATCCCGGCGACTCTCAAAAGCTCATTTAAGGCTGTTGATTCCCCCCACCCCCAACGCGAATCCTGCCCCTTCCTCTGCATCCCCCTCCTGGTTTTAACTTGGGGTGATTGCTAGCTCGCTTTCGGATTTTCTCGCAGACGCGTCCCCAGCCCTCCATTTGGGGGCTGCTTTTATTGCTCCTTTGTTACGAGACTGCCGTGTAGCGCCCCCCGCCCCTTGCTTTCTCGAATGCCTATTTGCCTGGTATCGGCCGGTCTCCCTGGCAACGGCCACGAAAGATTCGGAGTCCTGGACTGGGGCGGGCGGTGGGGGGGAGGGGAAAGGGGCGGAGCCGGCGGGGGTGCAGGGAGAGGTGGAGGGGAAAGAGATGCTGCTGAGCGAGAGACAGCGAGACAGCGAAGCAGATGGCTGCGCGAGGGGGCGGGGTCCAGGCGGAGCGCGGGGGGACCCCAAGCGTCGGGGGCGCGAGGGAACCAATCAATTCCCGCAGCAGCTGCGGGGCTAGAAAACAAGTGTAGACGCAAAGATTCGCTCCCCACGAGCTGTCCCTAGTTGGCCGTAGAAAACGTGATTTCCTTTCGATAACGAAAGCTCATTTACAGAGTAGGTTGGAAAGCCCGCGGTCCCCAGTAACTGATGGGGGAAGAGGTTTGCGGCTGTCGGGGGCGCTGAGCGCTGGGGCAGTTTCTCCCAACCTCTCTCTGCGTGGGACCAACCGGGGGAAAGCCACGAATGGGGGAGATGGGTGAAGGCCGAGAATGGGGTGAGGAAGGAAGGGGCTGAGATATGGGAAGAGGCCGTTCTGCCCCGGCAACTACATAATGGCAGGGAAGGACCGCCAAGACTGGAACCAGTACAAGTTGTACAGCGTGAGTATATAGTTCCTCGGGAGTTTGGTGCTCTCGCACCCAGAGCTAAAGGTTTTGAATAAAAGGCTAAACATATAAATATGATTAGTTATGCAAATGTTGTTTAAGGAGTCAAGAATTCACAGCGAACAAGTAAAACAGGCAATGCCTGTGCCCAACTCACCAAGAGGAAACGCATTTATTTTTTATTTGTATTCTTTTCACCATGCACTGAGGTTTCTAAGATGATGGTAATCCGTATATGAGTCTCTCTAGTAAAAGAACTATTTATGTAGAATACCTCAAAGTCATTTTTTCCTTAAAATTTTAGCCCTGGAAGGAATTTTTAGAGAGATTGACATAAATTCCTGAGGGCCTACTGTGTGCCTCACATACTGATCCAAATAAGACTTGTTTTCACACCAGTGAACAAGACAGATGCAGTTCCTAGCCTCAGGGAGCTCATATTTTAGGAGTCATCTGGTTTCATTCTCTCACCAGATGAAAAACCAGGCCCAGGAAAGTCACCAGACTTTGTCAGATGGTAGAGGTTTGAAGGGAGCTCACCCCCTTGATGATTCCAAGGTCCCAGCTTCTTCCGCTAGCTCCCGGTGCTGTCTAACCCTCACCTGAAGGCACATACCACTGGGTAGGTCCCTTCATCCGTTCCTGATTTTTTTTTTTTTAATGTATTTCTCCTGTTAAGTACCAGAAGAGGGCTAGACATCAGCTGATACCAAAAGCACATGGGCACAGTCTTTCCTCTCCTGTATTTTCCACTTCATATTCTATCCTAAAACTTTTTAGAATGTGGAAAAAAAGAACAACAGACAAGATGGACTGTGTGCTAAAACAAACAAGAGGCCAGAAAAAAGATGAGGACCACTGTTCAAGATTCCTAAATAAATAAGCCTTGATCATCTGAAAGCATTCAATTTAGATTCATTCATCATTCACGGAATATGAGATCCTACCATGTTTATGGCATTGTGTTCCATTTTTCATCCTAGATTTTATATTACTGGAACTTTAATTCCACAGAAATTGATGAGTTTGGGATTTAGGGTATAATAAAACAGACATAGCCCCTCATACATTCAACAGATATTTATTGAGTTCCTATCATGCGCTGGGCATTCGGAACATATCAGCGAGCAAAAGAGACAAGAAATCTTTATGGAATTTACATTCTAGAGTGGAGAGAAAAACAAAAATTAGTAAGTATAAATAGGCAAATTACATGGAATGTTAGAAGCATGTACGTGTGAGGAGGGGGGAACTGGAGCAAAGTAAGGGAGATGGCAGAACTCAACACAAAGCACAAATGGATCCATAGTTGTAAGTGGTCACGTGTGCTTTGAAGGAAAATGCCAGGTGCTCTAAGATAGTCTAATTAAGTTAGGAGGGTTTAAGAAGGCCCCCCCTTTAAAAATTTTATTTATTTATTTGAGAGAGGGAGAGTGTGTGAGTGGAGAGGTCGGAAGAAGAGCAGACTCCCTGCCGAAAAGGGAGCCCTATGTGGGACTCGATCCTAGGCCTCCAGGATCATGACCTGAGCCCAAGGCATTTGCTCAACCAACTGAGCCACCCAGGCGCCCCAAAGAAGCAGTGACATTTAAGTAAAAACCTAAGAGAAAACAGGCATTAGTCAAGTACAGAGGTTGAGGGTTATGTTCAGGTGGAGGAAATAGCAGTGTGCCTGAGGAGGGAAGGGTTCCAATGGGCTTGGGAGGAAGCAGGAGAGATGTGTTGGGACACATTTTGACATGCCTATAAAACACCCTAGTGGAAAAGTTAAATGTGCAGTTATAAGAGTCTGGAGCTCAAAGACTGGTTTGAAAAATAAATATATATAGATTTGTGACCATTCCATATATACATATTTTCTGAAGCCAAGAATATGCAAAAGACAAAAGAATGCAGAGTCACACCCTGCGTGTCTTCTGCTTTACAAGGCTAGCTAGAGATTTGTCAATTCTACCTCAAAAGAGCTGAAGAAATAGAATAAAATAATGTAACATAAAATAATACAAATTTTAAAATGAATAAGAAAAGGAGATTGGGTAGAAAAGCAGTCTGGGTGGCAAAGAAGACTGAGAAGGAACCCCCAAGGAGTAGATGGAAAACTAGGAAAATGTGGTGTCAAGAAAATCAGTGGAGATCGGTTTCAAAGAGAAGTGGTTAGTTTTATAAAATGCTGTTGGGAAGTCAAGTAAAATGAAGACTGAAAAGTTGCCATTGTATTTTGCTGGTTTTCGAACAGCATTCTGTATACAGAATATGAAAGTTACTAGGTACAGACTCGAGAGCCGTTTTACAGTACGTGGAGAGTGGAATCCAGAATTAGTATTGAGGAGTAAAGAAGAAGACGGCCGCATAAATGGCCCTTTCTCTATGAAGCTTGACTGGGTAGAAGTGTGTGAAAACCTAGGTGTAACTAGAAAAGGATGGAATAATACTTTTTTTGTTTTGGGTTGTGTTGCCTTGAATGGAAGATATTAGAGCAAAGTTGCTCTGCTCTGGAAATTAATCCAGTAGAGAGGAAATGCTATAGATATAAGCAAGAAAAGGAGTGATGAACAGGATGAGGTCCCTAAGAATCTAGGGGGGAATGGAGATATAGGGTGCATACTGAGAAATTGGCTTTGGAGAGACCCTGTTGCTTTCCTATAAAGGATGGCTACAGATCTACTAGAGAGAATGAGAGCATTCCCTTCTGATGGTTTCTGTTTGTTCTTTTTTTTTTTTTAAGACTTTATTTAATTATTTGGCAGAGAGAGAGAGATAGGCAAGTAGACAGAGAGGCAGGCAGAGAGAGAGGGGGAAACAGGCTCCCCACAGAACAGAGAGCCGGATGTGGGGCTCCATCCCAGGACCCTAGATCAGTACCCAAGCTGAAGGCAGAGGCTTAACCCACCGAGCCACCCGGGACCCCCGGTTTCTGTTTTTTCTTGAAATCATAGGCTAAGAGCCAGGGAGCGTGGAAGTTTCATTGTATAACAGAAGTTACGGAATGAGGATTGGGAAACATAGGATTGAGATTTGGGAGTACAGTAAGACTTCAGAACAATCATGAACACCCATCTGAGATTAATCAATCCCACGGATATTTACTCAGCATATCAATGTTAATCTCTCATAGGAAGTTTTAACTGAATAATAGTATCCATTACAATTCTTCAAATCACCAGCCATTCACTTTCTCAACCTTTATCTAAGTTGTGCTGCACCTATACAGTCAATATCTGCACGAAAGTATAGATTAAAATGGCTCTGCACTCATAATGCTCCCTCTTGGTTAGCCTGTATGCTTTCATTACAGATGTGTATAAGCATAATGAGAAAGGCAAGAGACTTACCACGTGCCTGGCCCTGCACTGTGTGAGCCTGTGCTAGGCCCGTGTTTTCCTCTTACTGCAAACCCCATGGACTCATGCCATTATCCCCATTTTGCACTGGATACTTGGAAATCGATGCTCAACGAAGTTTGAAGAGTGAAATACAACTAGGGTGTGAGCTTGTCCGTTGAGGGCTGTCTGATTTTAGGAATCTAATAAGGTCTCCAGTGATTGTGACAAAGCGGTGGGATCTCATATTGTATATAGTAGGAGCTTTATTGATTTTTTAATTGGTACCATATACTGAAATTTTCTTTAACTTTAGACTTCGCTTTAGTATTCCTTATTAACTGTGCAATGGCATTGAAATGGAAAGATTCTTTCATAGTTAGGAAACATCAGAGTCACTGTTTATCTGTTCTGGAATCTCAAGGACTAACACCTGTACAATAGGAAAGAAGTTTCTGGAATGTTGGATGCCCTCCAGATATATAGGTGATTGCTACAAAGCCACTATAAGCATGAGTCTATTTTTAGTCACTGCTCTTCAGGTATATCAATTGAATTAGCAAAAGTTTTTATATTTGAAAAGGTTACCAAGGGGTGGTATACATTTTAGATTAAGAAGGGTAAACAAAAAGCAGGAAAAAAATAAATTTTAAAGAAAAAGTTTTCTCCAGGAATTCTCAATCTAAGCTTTTCTACAGTAGCATTTCCTAGACTTTGTCATATTTACCCTCCAGGGACAGGCTGAAAACTTTCCATATCAGCTCTTAAAGGAACTGAGTTGGGGGAGGGAGGTAATTCCCCTCCCATCTTTTTTTTCCAGAGATAACAGGCGAGTAAATAAAGATGAGCAATTACAGTTTAACATTAAAAGGATCAGTTCCTAGTCTTACAGAATTACCTAATTCACTGGCTGAGCAGAAGTGAGGATACAAAATTCATACAGAAAAAAGTTGACTTTTGGGGGTGATAGCATAGCAACCATGCAAAAGATAAGTTTCATTAATATTTGGAAGTCATATGTACTTTCTGATATTAAATACTAGATTAACTTCCTGGCTAGAATGAGATACTTGATGTGTGTTTCTTGAAATTAAAGTATAAAATTATATCAAACATGTATTTTTATTCCAAAAGATAATGTAGTTAAAAAAAAAAAAGAATATGTTAAGCTTTAGAAATCGCTTGTTGCAGTCGATAAATCGACACGTTTTTATGAAGCTGCTGCTAAACCAGACCTCACTGAGGCCTGCCCCGGTGTGAGGGAATTTCTAGTGCATTCAGTGTTCTGTTAGGCTTTCTGATGGGCTGACTGGGAAGGACATGATATTGCTTTACTTAATAGAGAGTTATTAAGTGTTTACTTTACACCAGGCACTGGGTGATAGTGCTCTGCCTTCTATGCCTCATTAAAGCCCTGCAGGTAGAAACCATTGCTTCCCTTGTATTCCCAAACCAAGCCTTTCAGGCGTTGTGTAACAGGCTCAAGTTCTGCAGCTCAGTAGTGGTCTGGGCTGGGTTCTGGATCTCGCTCATGGTAGTTCCAAAGCCTGTGGCCCTGTTTCCCTAGCTACCATGCTGCCTGAGAGAGAAGAAGAATTTTATGGGATGTTTCCAGTTCTCTTGGAGGCTACCAAAATGCCCAAGAGACACTAAAAATTAACCAAAGGATATGAAAGTGTGTTTATGTATTGTGAGAGAAGTATCTAAGGCCACCCCTGTAAAATGAGAATTAAACATTTAAAGACACACACACACACACACACACACACACACACACACACAAACACGAGCTCGCCCATAGAATCTGACCAACGAGATTCTTGAGCCTGGATACATGTTCAGTAACTTTATCCCGAATACAGTCACTGCAAATTAGATTTTGTGTAATTGAATGAAAAAGTGGTTAGGGGGCACCTGGGTGGCTCAGTGGGTTAAAGCCTCTGCCTTCAGCTCAGATGATGATCCCAGGGTCCTGGGATCGAGGCCCTCATCGCGCTTTCTGCTCAGCGGGGAGCCTGCTTCTCCCTCTCTCTCTGTCTGCCTCTCTGCTACTTGTGATCTCTGTCTGTCAAATAAATAAATAAAAATCTTAAAAATAAAAGTGGTTAGGTTGCACCCAGAACTTACCTCTACCTTCCCTGGGGACAAAAGTGTGAGTGCTGTCTCGGGTGAAGTGAAGTCACTTGGAATGCAGGTCAAAGAGTGTGTGGAACTATAGGGAGGAAGTTACACTTGGGAAGGAAGTCCAGATGTGAGACGTGGCCAAGAGGTGCAATTAGGGATGAGGAGGTGCAGACCTTCACAGTGCCACTGTGAGACGGTAAGGATGCCTGGGAAGAAAGAGGATCTCAGCAGTACCTGTAGGGGCAATGACAGTGGGGCATTCTTCCACTAAGGCTACAGCTGGAATTAGGTTTACATTTTGGTGGTCGGTATAAATACTCGTTGGTTTTTAAATTTAAAGCAATATTGCATGTATTTTTTTTTCATTTAATACCTACAGTAAATTCAAATATCAATTAAATTAATCTCCAATTATAAGAGAGTTAAGTAATTTGCTTGAAGTCCTAAATGTAGCTGCCCAGAGCAGCCAGTATCTGGCAGTTGGCTGGGATAGGCAGACATTCTCATTGCCCTGTCCTGTCTCGGCCCTGGTGTAGCCTGTTTTCCACTCTCATGCCATTCTGATATTCAATAATAAGATAGTCACGGCACGTTTCTAATCGATTTTGGGTTTCATTCTCATTACTTCGAATACTGCTTCTATGCCAGCGACACTACGATCAGCATTTCTTGTCCTGACTGCCAGCCCAAATCCCAGATCTGTATCTTCTGCTGCTCACTGATTGGGGCGTTGCTGTGTTCGTATTTCTAAGCACTGCCTCAAACTGAGGTTATCATTATCCCATCCAAGTTAGCATCACCTTCTGAAAGAATTTTATTAGGTTTCCCGGAGATGTTTTGGACTTTCCTCTCCCTCTTTTTCCAGACTAAGAACAGAACCAAATAGAAGACCTTGTCAGAGTTCAGTATGGCTAAATGCTCTGCTATCAATTAGAAATAAAAACTAGAACAATAAAACTACCCAACAAACCAAAAGCTTCGAGCTTTTGCATGTTTGGTCTGCCTACAAACCTCTTTCCAGTTTCACCATCTTTCTTTCTTGGATGGGTGATCCTTATGTTGCCTCTTCTCCCTCTCAAATTCCCATTGATTTGACTTTGCTAAATACACAAATAATCCAGTAGCAAGGAGAGGACTGGAGTTCTCACTGCATGATTTACTACAGCCCAGAACAGCCCATGGATCATCCTTGTCAAATCATGCTGATTTTTTTTTCTCTCAAACATCTCTGGTATTTTCCCCCTTCTCAGTGCCAAACTGAAATCAAGGTTCTTGTTGCTTTCTGTCTGAATCACCTCCAAGGTACTCTGTCTCTGCTCCAGAGCATTCTCTGCCACAGACATCTCCCCTGGAACTCCCCTGATCGAAGACCGACTTTCAGTTGCCTGGGATCTAATCCCCCCATGCCCGACTTCCAAGATTCTTTATAATCTGTCTCTGTAATCTCTAAGCAGAAGGTTAGTTAGGTTAGGTTACTGAGTGGCAATATATTAAACGCTTCCTTAAAATTGTATTATCTGCCTCCTGGTAAAGAACCAGTAATTACAAGTTTTTAGCATAGCCCCATTAAGTATAGTTTATAGAGAGAAGAATGAAGAACTTTGAGATATTTCATAATTTAAGACAATTGAGGAAGCCAGTTTTCCACCAGCTTCTTTTCTTAGGGGCTGAAAAGGAGAAGGTTTCAAGGGAGATGTTGGCTGATTTCCCTTTCTGCTGAGGAGAGAGCACTGACTTTGAACTTTTTATGTCCTTTTCCAGTCTTATGTGTTTGACCCAACCACAGCAATAATTGCCCCAGAAGGGGCAAAATGTTCCCATAAGAGGCAGAGAAGAAAAAAACAGCATTTAGTAAGTAATAGACACTTCCTCCTGATTGTATAGATAAGACAAGTTTTTCCTTCTTGATCAAAATACTTTTACATGTTCTTAACGTTTCATTTTCTCACACTAACGCTTTTCCTGCCTGGGTCTTTTGTTTTTTTCCACTGTACAGTCCTAAGTGATTCGAATGAGTTTAAACCATACAGTGCCCGTTAATTGACTAAAACAGGTAGTAATATTCCCTACATTTGTTTTGTACTCTTTTCACCAGATGCAAACAAATCTGCAACTTTTTGAATTTATAAGATCTGTATTATTATAATTGTGATGTTTTGAGAGTATCCCATAATAAGCAAAGAATTGTTATATTTTAGACATTGTCAATACTTTTTGAAAAGAATTTGATTTTCACTTTATCTTCTTTTTACCGTTATGATCAAAAGATTCGTTCAGTTTTGTGGGGGGAAACAGTAAAAAATTGACATGATATAGGCAAACATCTACTTGTAGTGTTTTTTCCATATTTTTTTCACTTAATTCCTATTTAAGAACTTAGTATTAAGCCCCTAATGAATCTCAGAACTATTTCATGAAGCGTATTAAAAGATAGTTTTTGTCATCGTATGGTCATATATATATCTGTGGGTGTGTGTATATAATATATTGAATAGTATATCTACTATATCTGTATATATACTATATATATTATTTATCTATTATGTATGTTATATATTCCAATATAACTATTAGAGTCTGTGGCTATGCGTAAACAATACAGTGTGAAGTTGAGAACATTGATTTCCATTGTCATTTTATCAGCACTCCTCGGAACAAGCAATTATCCTTGGAAATGATCACTTAATCAGAATAGCCAGCAGACCAATACCAATCTTCAAATCAGTTGGGGAAACATTTCTCTTTGGGATGGACCTCACAAGGCACATGAGAAACTCTGTCTCCATACTTTATAACTGGACTTTACGATGACGATTTTTATTACTATAAACCGTATCACCCACTTTGATCACTCACTTTAATAACACTAATGCCTTCTAGGTACATTAAGCATTTCACTATTCAATTAACTTTCAAAATACAGGTTTATTCACAGTGCTTTTGGGTGTTTCTAAAATTAATACTTGTCTTCAGAGAATTTACCACTCCCAGGGGGAGACAGCTGTGGGTAGTGGGACAGCGGTATTTCAGGACAAGAGTTCAATTTCAGGTTCAGACAGGTGGCAGCTATGTTGTGACCTTACATGCTGATTCAGGTTTCCTGAGCCTGAGTTTCCTCCTTTGTGAGATGTGGATAAAAATTCATTTCTAAAGAGTTGTTAAGATAATGTATTATTGGGGGACCTGGGTGGCTCTGTTGGTTAAGCTTCTGACTTGGGCCCAGGTCTGTTCTCAGGATCATGGGATGGAGCTCCTCATGGGGCTCTGCATTCAGTGGGGAGTCTGCCCATCTCCCTGCCTCCCGCACCCCTGGCTTGTTCTCTTTCTCTCTTTATCAAATAAATATATAAATCTTGCTTTAAAAAAAAAGAGAATGTGTTATTGTTGTTTAAGGTGTGTTGCGTAAGAAGTTTTCTGTTGGGATTTGAATGAAAATAGGCAGGAGATAAGTTGAGTGTTCTGATATAACTCAGGGGAATAGCCTGGGGCCGCACTTAGTAAACACTCAATAAACGTGGGGCTTTTCCTTTTATCTTGGAATAAGAGGGATTTGATGAAAACCTCTGAGTAGATTTGGAAGCCAAAGAAACAAGCAAAAATCTATCAACAGAACTGATTCTTAAATACTTATTTGTAAAGTAAGGCTTTTCAGTGAATCCATTCCTTGGGCAGAATTCCTGAAGCAATTCTGAGAGAAGCTGACCAGAGCCTTCTAGAAGGCCCTAGAAGGCCTGTAACAGAATGGGTGATTCTATGTGAGGAGTTGTGTTTTTCTTCCAGCAAGCCAACAGCTCTCATGAAGCAAGTGGAATTATATTTCTTAATTACTGTCAATTTTAATTAACATTTAGACTTCTACATGATTAAGCAAATGCTGTATCCCCACATTTTGCTTTTCTTCTATCTTTTCTTAATCTATGCTTTTCCTTAAATATCCTAAAAACCAGAGTTATAAGTATGTGTTTGTCTTCCCTCCATGGACATTTCCTCTGGGCCTTAGTTGGGAAAGCCAGCAAAGAGAGTCAGGGTAAAGACAATTAGAAAAATCTGGACTTTTAAAAAATCCCACCGTTCTCATAGAGAGTCCAGAAAGAGTAATGAGCTTTCTTCAGGTTCTCTCTCTCTCTCTCTCTTTTTTTCCTTAGTGCTAATTAAAAATCTTGTTAACAGCAGTCTGTTAATTTATTTGTACCCTGGGTTTCTTTGGGCAACATTTTGTTATCTGTATGCAAATTTTATTTTTACAGGTTTTGCTTTCTTCTTTAATTTTGAAAAGATATTAAAAAGATAATTTATAACAGTTGTAATCCTCATAGTTATTGTCATCATGATTATAAAATATGAAATATGCGATTACCTCAGGAGGCAGGACTGTGTCTAGTGTAGCAATGAGGAGTTCTGGAATCAAATACACTAATTTTGGGTCCAAGCTCTGTGAGGTTTACATTGGTATCATTTCATTTTTTTATTTGTTTAAAAGATTTTATTTATTTGTCAGAGAGAGTGCACATAAACAGGGAGAGTGGCAGGCAGAGGGAAAAGCAGTCTCCCTGCTGAGCAAGGAGCCAAGGAGCCTGAAGCCAGATTCAATCCCAGGACCTTGGGATCATGACCTGAGCCAAAGGCAAATGCTGAACCAACGGAGCCACCCAAGCATCCCGGCAGTATGATCATTCCAGTGATGGGACAGATAGCAAGGCCTGGAAAAGTGAAGCAGTTTTTCCCTAGATCACGCTGCAAAAAGTGGCAAAAAGTGGTCTCAAAGGCTTGGTAACTGTGTATAAACATGCCCGTTCCCTTACAGAGCAAGAACCTTGGAATGTCATAGAAGGGCGGACATCACTTTCAAATCGTGTGCTCACTGTTGCAGAGGTAGCATTATCACGTGATTCAAGGTTGGTGTCCAGCCCAGGGCACGGCTACTCGGACAGTGTCCTTTGGCAGTGGCAGCTGGGAGTGCTCGTTTCCTCTAGGAAGAAATAGGGACTTTGAGATTAGGCCTTTATCAAAAGACAGTTTTAAAAAGTTGGCTTTGTGTGTATTTAGAATGGATCCAGAAAGATTCTCTTGTAACACTTTTCAGTGCTTCTGCATTAGCTTAAACCTATAAAAACTAGAGGTATCTACATAAAAGTGAAAAATAAGGAAAAGCAATAAACATGTAACAAAAGAAAACTCTAGACTTTGAGGCGTTGTAACTGCTGGTTTGTTATATGACCCAGGAGTTCTGGGTAAGGTGGGAGCTATGTTAGTGAAAATACTACACAGTGGTAATGCCTATTTTATCCATAGTAGTTTTTAATGAGAGGGACGCCGTGGTGGCCCAGTCGATTAAGGGGCTGCCTTTGGCTCATGTCGTGATCCCAGGGTTCTGGGATCGAGTCTTACCTTAAACTCCTGGCTCAGCAGGAAGCCCGCTTCTCCCTCTGCCAGCTGCTTGTCCTCGCTTGCTCTTTCTCCCTCTCTGACAAACAAATAAATTTTAAAAATCTTAAAAAAAAAGGTTTTTAGTGAGAAACAATATACATGCTTGTTATAATTTAAAAAAATGACACAAAAGAATATAGTATAACTAAAAAATATTCCCTTTCATTATTCCTCTACCCTTTATTAACATGTCACGATATATCTTTCTGGACTTTTCTTCTATTTGTTTTCATGCTCACACACAGATATGTACATGGGTTTTACAAGTGCAGTGAATGAAATTATTCCGTAAGGTCCACGTATTCTATTTTGTAGCTTCTTTTAAAAGCTTCGTATCTTGAAGATTCCCCCTAAGAGTACATAACAGAAAAACCTCGTTCTTGTTAACTTCCACGTCGTGTTTCAGAGTTCATCTAGAACTATTAAAATTTATTTACTCATTCCCCCTATGGATGCCTATTTAGGTTGTTTTAAATTTTTTTTGCTCTTACTTCATTAATATTCATATAATTTGTCCAGATGTGTAGATATTTTTGCCAGATTGTCAGAGTAATATTGCTTGATCAAAGGTTATGATTATTCATCAGAAGCCGTAACGTATTGATGGGTGTTCCTGAATTGACCTACAAAATGTGGTTGTTTATAGTCCAATGAACAGTGATGAAATGCCTGTTTTCCCATTTTCTTGTCAAAACTGCATAATCAGTTGTTCAGTTTTCTGTAATCTGATGGGAAATCGCTAGCAAGGTCAGTATTTTTTCACATTTTGATCGTTTTTTTCTTTTGCTCATTTTTACTCATTTACCTCATTTAACTACTTATATTGCATTATTTGTCTTTTTGTTATTGATTTGAAGGAGCTTTTTAGTCTTTAATATTAAAGTAATTCCCCCTTTCTTCCTTTCTTTTTTCAAGATTTATTTACTTATTTATTTGACAGAGAGAGACAGACAGGGAAAGAGGGAACACAAGCAAGGGCAGTGGGAGAGGGAGAAGCAGGTTTCCTGGGGAGCAGGGAGCTTGATGGGGGAACTCAATGCCAGGCTCTGTCCCTGGACCCTGGGATCATGACCTGAGCTGAAGGCAGATGCCTAACGACTGAAGCACCCAGGTGTCCCAATTCCCCCTTTCTGTTCCATGTTGCAAAGACTTTCTTCCAGTCTGTCACTTCCTTTAACTTTATGTGCTCTTTTGTTGAGCAGAAAAGTTTAGTTTCTGTCCGTTGTTTCCCTATGGCTT
This sequence comes from Meles meles, assembly GCF_922984935.1. NCBI lineage: Eukaryota > Metazoa > Chordata > Mammalia > Carnivora > Mustelidae > Meles > Meles meles. The sequence goes on from NC_060070.1 coordinate 19,455,885, forward strand.
CGGGGTTTTCTGTCTTATTTAAGAATGACTTTGCTGCCTTAAAAGTTCATTATATTTTCCTCATTTTTGTTACAATTTTTTAAATGTTATGATGATTCATTCAATTGGAACTTATTTTGAAATGTAACGTGAGGTAGGGCTCCCACTTGATTTTTTTCTCCCCTTCTACCACAATTAATTTGGAATGCTCTCTTTGATGTTCTCCTGAAACCATGGGTCTGTCGCTGGATTGGTTCTTCTGTTCGACTAAACTATCTTCCTATTTATACACCAAGAGATCTTTGTTTACTTGGGGTAACTTTGTAATGTATTTTGATTATCTGGTAGGGAAAGTTATCCTTTCTTCTTCTTTGTTTTAAAAAGGAAATTTTCTTAGTCATTTATTCTTCCACGTGAAATTTAGGGTCAAACTTTTTTATTTATATATTTTTTAAAATTTTATTTTGACAGAGAGAGCAGGAACACAAGTATGCAGAGCAGCAGGCAGAGGAAGAGGGAGAGGCAGGTTCCCTGCTAAGCAGGGAGTCCGAGGCGGGGCTCAATCCCAGCACCCTGGGATCATGACCTGAGCCACCCAGGCACCCCAGGGTCAACCTTTTAATTCCAGAAACATTTTCTCTCTGAGTATTTGATGGGATCATGCTGAATTAAAAATCAATTTGTATAAAATTAACATCTTCATAGTGTTGAGTTTACCCTTTAGGAACATCAGATGTCTCTGTTTTCAGGTCTCTTACATTCTGAGGTATAGATATAAAGCCGTGTTCATTATATGTTGTGTAAGTTATTCCTTGATAATCTATTGTTTTATCTCCTATTGTCTTATTTGTTTTTACTGAGTTATCATTGACATACAAACATGATGATTCAATATTTGTATACACTACAAAATGATCACCATAATAAGTCTAGTATACACTACAAATTGATCACCGTCATAAATCCTGTTCCCATGTCTCACCGTACATAGTTATGACATTTTTTGTGTGTGATGAAGTCATTTAAGATTTAGTCTCTTAATGTATTATTAACGATAGCCAGCATGCTGTACATTATATCCCCTGTTGTTTTTAAATGGGTTACTACATCTGTGCCGCAAGTAAGAGCAGGTCCCAGAAATAGTGGGTGATCTGCCTAAGTTTAACTGGTTAATAACAGAATAAAGATGAGAAACCACATCTTCTTCTGACTCTCTACTTCCGCAACAAATCAGCTTCTTCCTACAGTCCCATTCTTGTCACTCTTTCTGAGGTTAACTTCATGTTGAATAATGAATCTGAGTGAAAGAAGTATCCCATAATAATTCCATAAATTCTTGAATCACAGGCCATTGGAAGAATAGACTCTTATATGGTTAAAATTTCTCACATTTGATTCGTGTTCAAAATGAGTGATATGTATGCTGATAGAGTTTTTGGAGACTTATTTTTAACCTGCTATTTCTTTAAAGGATTCACATAAGTGAAATCTCAGCAAAACTTAAATATTAATTGCAAGCTTCACCTACAAAATAAAGTTTTAAATGTCATCCCATCCATAAAATTGAAAGCCATTATAATTACAATTAAGCTTAGCCTTTGTCTTTTATTTACTGTGGTTGCAAAGCAGAGTTGTTTGATCCGCTGTCGACACATGATAAACTGATGGGAGTTCTAGCAGTTCTCAGGACACTGACTCATCAAGTTCTTTGATGTTAGGACAAATCTGCAAATTTCAGTAAGTAAATACATTATCAGCATTATTTACCAAAACCTAAAGTAAAGGCAATAAATGGATAGACCCTGGCTTAGGGATGCATCCTAAGAATTTCTACAGGTGGGTAGTCAGGAGGAGTGCCTGATGCATTGTGCCCCTTGATTATGCAAAGGTCTCTAGACATTTTTTTTTTTTAAAGTAAGTAGGTGTGTATGCTAATTCCACATTGCAGAAAAGCTCTGAAAGATTTAGCTACCTCTGTCATGTTTCTCACTTAAGCACAGTGCCTCAGGTACGATGCTCGTGATGCCAGTCAGATGAGAACAAATGTAAAAATTAAAAAAAAATGAGATACATAGTGCAGTCGGCTCATTTAAATGTTAATCCAAAAAATGCTAATGCAGTCAAAAAAAGATTTAGTAGATGATGAAAACACAGGCTTGCTCTAAACACAAATAAGATAGGAAAGGCACTGACTGAATGGATCAAAGATGAGGGGAGGTGGGTTGCATGGAACAGAGGCCAGCTGAAGAGGCAAAGATCACAAAGTAAAGAAGACATGGTTTGTCTTAACTCAGGAGGCATCTGAATTTCCAGTACTTGCGGAGATTGTCATCAAACGCTTGAGAAAGTCTACATGCCTTACTGAAGCGGGACGTGAGGATGAGGATTTTGACACCCTTATTTTCCGGCTGGTTCCTACCTCAATAATGAGTCAGGTGTGAACCCTCCGTGACACCTCTTGGTGTTCAGAAGCCAAGTGGAGTCTCCCACGAGTAAATGATGGGACTTGGCGAAGTCTTGTGTTTTAATGAAATCTTTACGTCACCATTCGCAGGAGTCTCACAGCATGTTTTTTGGCTCTTACTGTTGGTGTGTGCCGGCCCTTCTCTGCTGAAATGGGAAGACGTGGTGCAGAAGGTGATCCAGCACATGAAATATGACTCCTGTTCTTTCTTTTGCTGTCGTCCATCCAGTTCCTCTCGACAGAAAATGTATTATTTTTAAAAATGGAATGTTTTCATTTTAAAAGTGAAAATGTCTAAAAGCATTATATGTAGACTTCAATATCCCTACTCTCAATATCTCTCCTTTGGTATCTCTACTCTTTGTCCCTTGTTCCCACGGCTGCACACACAGAGCCCTTGGCTCAGTCAGGTAAGCCTCCACTCTTGCACGTGGCAGCTTCCCCTGAAGTGAGAGTAGTTGGGATCTGCTGCCCAGACAGGAGCTGGAAGCAGTCATCCCAGGTTATCAGTGTGCCAGCTTTTCGCTGGGGAATTGGTGCTTCTTTAGCTGACTCGTATCTTCTTTCCTGAAGAACATTTGGAAGGGAGCTTTGCGTCATGTAACTTGCCTGGTTGGCAATTTTGTTTTTTTCTTAGCCAAGAAGCAAGGGGCTCATCAAACCAAATTTGAACCTTCAGCTCCACTTGGAAAATCATGGTGGTTGGTGTAAGAATCAGCAAAGTCTTTGAAGTTCTTTGTCATGCCAGGCAAATTACACTTTGGTTTGTAACTGCCATGTGAGTTTCTTTTTGAATTGCTTGGTGTCCTGGGCACAGAGTTCCCAATGCTCCTTAGCCAGCATCATGGGTATTTTTGTGTTATAATTACATGTGAAGTTTCATCTTCCTCTCACTAGGTATATTTCATCTTTCATCTGACTAAGCCAAGAGAGCACCAACCAAGTCTTGAGCAAGATAAATTCAGGTTACACAAGAATTAAGTGATTATTGAGAAAGAAGCATTTTGTTCCCCTCATACTGTGTTTTTATATCCAGTAAAACAGCAGCAGTGGAGATTCTTATAATCAAATAAGATAGAAATTACTAAAAACTTGAGTCGGGGCATCTGGGTGGCTCAGTGGGTGAAGGCCTCTGCCTTCGGCTCAGGTCATGATCCCAGGGTCCTGGGATCCAGCCCCACATCGGGCTCTCTGCTCAGCGGGGAGCCTGCTTCCTCCTCTCTCTGCCTGCCTCTCTGCCTACTTGTGATCTCTGTCTGTCAAATAAATAAAATCTTTAAAAAAACAAACAAACCAACTTGAGTCTTTTTTAAACAGTACCAATAAATAGAAATGGATATTCATTAATCAATCAACATAGACTTCTTGAATGCCTCCGAGTTTAAGGATTTTGAAGTACTGCTTTTAGACTCTGTAGTGATGGCAACAGTACTTCCTAGAAACCGGAAGGGGGTAGCGTTCTTACTGAGCCAGATTCAGGTATAGTTAGTTTTGGGGATCATTCCTTAGACAGAGTTAGCTAACCTCGCCCACCCCTGCTCTTGGTCACTGGCCTCACATACTAAAACACTGAATTCTGTTACATTCACGGAAAATAGAATGGGAGGTACTCACGAACTTTTAAGTGGAAGTGCTATCATTGAAACTCATGCAGTGTGCCCTGACAGTGTGTGATCATCAACTAAAATAAAGAATTAGAATTCTTCTGTGAAATTAAGAAAAACTGTAAGTTAAGTATGGGTATGTGTGGTAAGAACTGCCCTGTCCGTTAATTGCGATATGATTGTTTTTAATATTTTATTTATCTATTTGACAGAGAGAGAGAGAGAGAGAGAGAGATCACAAGTAGGCAGAGAGGCAGGCAGAGAGAGAGAGGGGGAAGCAGGCTCCCTGCTGAGCAGAGAGCCCGATGTGGGGCTCGATCCCAGGACCCTGAGATCATGACCTGAGCCGAAGGCAGAGGCTTACACTGAGCCACCCAGGCACCCCGATTTTTTTTTTTAAATCCATTCATTTGACAGAGAGAGAGAGAGATCACAAGTAGGTAGAGAGGCAGGCGGGGGTGGGGGTGGGGGTGGGGGGAAGGAGACTCCCCGCTGAGCAGAGAGCCTGACAGGGGGCCAGATTCCAGGACCCTGAGACCATGAGCTGAGCTGAAGGCAGAGGCTTAGCCCACTGAGCCACCCAGGCACCCCGATTTGTTTTTTTTTTAAATGCTTTTATTCCCTTTCTTGACCCACTATAGCCCTGGTTAAGTCGGCCTGGGGTAACTTCATCCTGTGTTGAGGTTTTTTTTTGTTTTTTTTTTTCCAGATTCTCCACAATTCTGGCACAATTCTCCATATCAAGAGTCAGCAACATTTTTATGAAAAGGATCAGATATTTTAGATTTTGCAGATATATTAGTTTCCTAAGCTGCCTTAATAAAATACCACAAAACAAGTAAAATTTATTTCTTTTGCTGGTCCAAAACAATAGATATTTACTCTCTTACAGAGTAAGGAGGCTCCGACAGGGAAACCATTCCATGCCTTTTTCAAGCTTCTGGTGGTTGCTGGTAATCCTTGGTATTCCGGGGCTAGTAGATGTCTCATTCCAGTCTCAGCCTCTGTCTCCACATGAATTCTTTCCTTCTGTGTATCTGTGTCCTCTCTTTATAAGGACACCAGCCATTGGATTTAGGGCCTGCCCTATCCCAGTATGACCTCATCTAAACTTAATTTCATCTACAAAGACCCTGATTCCAAATAAGGTCATATTCTGAGGTTCTGGGTAGACATGGATTTGGGGGAGATATTGTTCCACCACTACAGAGGGCCGTGTGGTGGTCCCTGTTAGAATTCCTCAACCCCACGGTAGCACCAAAGCAGCCATAGACAATATATCGATGAATGAGTGGACTGTGTTCCAATAAAATTTTATTTATGGATACCAAAATTTGAATTATATGTGACTTTCACATGTTATGAAATGTTGTTCTTTAAAAATTTTTATCCAATAATTTAAAAGACCATTCTTAGTTTGTGGATCCTACAAAAACAGTGAAGGGATGAGGTGGGGAACAGCTAGATTTCACCCCCGGGTCATAGTTTGCCAATATCTGATGTCCGGTGTCGGTGGGCAGACAGAGGTAACTCTAGGGTAATTTTTCCTCCTTCTACTCATAAGCTAAAGAGCCAAATTTCAGAAAACCTGTTCGTGATTTGCATCCAGCAATCTTTGTTAGATAGCTTTGTGTTTCAGCAGAGAGGAAACCAGGCTGATCAGTAATGATGCCTGTTTGGCAGCATCATTCCTGCTGTGCCTGCCAAAATTTTGGTGAGGATTTTGTTGTCAAGATTAAGCGGTGATGCAGGCTTAAATGAAGAACATGACCTGGAGTCCTTATGTCGAAGGATTAGAACATTCCCCTCGTGGACTCATAGTCTTCCCTCTGCCAAATGTCTGAGTATACTTTTGAGGTGATTTTAAATTAAAGGCATTTGCGACTCAATACTACATAGCATTCTGATGAGATGTTGTCAATCCCCAGATACCCATTCAAGGCCAGATATTAGATAATACTCCGCACATCTGCATTATCTTCTAATGCTAAGAGTTACTAAGTTATCCACGAGCAAAATAAATCTAAACTTTCTGATTTATCGTGCATATTGTTTTTAACCAGGTTTTTATGCTACATTTTTTGACATCGTGGAAGATTGTGATTGTGTATATGCTCTTTCTGATTACAAAGCCAATGCATAATCTTTAAGGAAAATGTAAATGGTGCCAAAATGAGTAATATAAAGAGTGAAAGTTTCCTATAATCCCAATTCCCAGAGATAATTTCTGAGATATTGGTATTTATTTTTCCAAAAATTTCCACCCCATGTTATTGTGAAAGCAAGTGAAAAAGTACACTGAACAGATATTTTCCATGGTTTAAAGAGATTTAGGGACAAAACATGTGAACATAAAGAACAAAATATGATTAGGTATATAGATAGTCCCCAACTAACAACGGTTTGATTTCCGATTTTTTGTCTTTGTGATGGTGCAAAAGGAGTATGCATTCGGTGGAAACCGTACTTTGAGTTTTGAATGTTGATCTTTTCCCAAGCTACGAGAAGCAGTACCATACTTTTTCATTATACTGGGCAGTGACAACTAGCCACCGCTCCCAGTCAGCTATGTGATCATGAGGGCAAACAACTGAAACACTTAGAATTGCTCTGTACCAATCCAGTCTTCCTGTTTTTTCACTTTCAGTATGGTAGTCAATCGATTACATGAGATATTCAACAATTATTATAAAGCAGGCTTTGTGTTGATTCTGTCCGACTGTAGGCTAATAGAAATGTTCTGAGCATGCTTAAGATAAGCTAGACTAAACTGTGATGTTCGGTAGGTTAGGTGTGTTAAATGCAGCTTAGGATACTGTCTTAATATGGATTTATCAGGAGGTAACCCTGGGGGAATAGAGGAAGAGATGTAAATACCTAATTATGCATTGAACTCATAGTATGCTGATAACAGGATACAAAAAGTCATATTTCCTGATCTTTAGGGATATATCTTTTGTTTGGTTTCCAATAGGCAGAGAATGACCCAATATAAATAATAACTTACATATGTATATAGTTAAGTCATGCTATTCAGAAACTTACTATGCCTTGGGGCTGGCAATGAGTCTTTACTCTGTTACAGAGACTCTCAACAGATATCAACTTTCTTCAATAGCATTAACATTTTAATGAGTTTTTACCATCAATAACACAAAACCAGTAGAGGTTTTATCCAACTGGGAATTGAGAAGATCCTGTGACCTTCAGTTGGATTTAGGGAGAAGTTGATTACCAGGATCACAAGTGGATTTCAATGATAACTGTGCGGTATATGCGCTTAGTGGCCCAGAACAGAATGGCTGAATTATCACCATTTTTTAATGACATGGAAATCTTGTATACAAAAGTGGATAGATAATCCTCCACTTCTACACAAAAGTGGATAATCTTAACACTTATGATATACCTACAAGTTGCCAACATACTCTAGTACTAGTGTCCTAGGGAATGATATGGGCTTAGGAATCAGGCAGAACTGGGTATGAATTCCGATTTTATTCTCATTATCTGTGGGGCCATAAGTTACTTAAGCTAAATTTGAATTTCCTTATCTGCAAAATGGGAATAAGCAGTACCCACTTTGTAGGATTGTCGCAAAGATTAGTGTTAATGTGAGTGTAAAACACCCAGCCGGTGTCTCACACTTAGAAGGAGCTCAAAAAATGTCATTTCTTTTTTATTTCTTCTATGGGAGAGGTTTTTAGATGATCCAATCCAGCTTTCTTACTTAATAGGAAGAAATTGGATTCAGAAGGCTTATTGCTCTTAGGTTCCTCAGGTGGTTGGTGGCAGGCCCAGAAGAGTAATTTTGACACTTGGATCCTTACCCCAGTCTTCAACATTCATTCACTCATTCATTTATTCATACTTTATTCATCATTTATTATGCAGCCATTAAATTCCAGGTCTTGTGCTGACTCTTGAGAATATAAAGAAGAATAAAATACAGACTGTCTTGAGAAGCTTACAATCTAATGGAAAACAAATGCATAAACAGATAAATTATTGTCCAGTTTGTTAGAGGCTGTAATGGAATTATTTGATACATATTTATTAAAAATGGATGAAATAGGGGTCTGACTTAGCTTTGGGGAAACATGAAGGCTTCATAAAGGTGGTGTGATATTTGAATCTAGCCTGGAAACATGTACTGAAGATTTGAAAAGCAGTTCAGTGTGTGTGTGTGTATCTGTGTGTGTGTGTGTGTGTGTGTGTTGTGTGTGTGTGAGAGAGAGAGAATGTGTTTGGGAGGGTGATGATAGTTGGAGCTGGTGGAAAAAACAGCCACTGCAGAAGTTACAATGGTGTTAAAGAGTGTGGCATATTCGTGGCAGCTTGGAGAGTTTAATGTGGTTGAGGTAGCCGGAAGAGTTGAGACCGGAGGATGCCACAGGAAAGTTCCCATACTGTCGCACCTCTTTTTCTACTGAAATGCAGCTGTGCATTTTCTGGTAGCTGAAGTACTAATAAAAGTCAAATGTACCTAAGGGGATACATGAGTTTTTGTGATAAATCCCAGTGGGATGTTTGAAATAAAACATGGTCCAACTTCAAATTAACAGGACTAAAATAAACATTTGGAATCCAAGCTGAACAAAGAAATTCTGTGTAATGGTTGACTTACAGACAGTAGGCATTGAGTAAATACTGGTTAAATATTTTTATATAGTGGTCCAGTTACTTCAGAGTTACTTTTGATATGAAACTTCAGAACAAGACAATAATTACCCAGAGCACCTGGGTGGCTCAGTGGGTTAAAGTCTCTGCCTTCAACTCAGGTCATGATCTCAGGATCCTGGGATGGAGCCCCGCATCAGGCTCTCTGCTCAGCAGGGAGCCTGCTTCCCTTCCCCTCTCTCTGCCTGCCTCTCTGCCTGCTTGTGATCTCTGTCGAATAAATAAATAAAATCTTTTTAAAAAAAGACAATAATTACCCAATTCTCTAAAGAACAATAAAACTTTATTGGCTTGTATGATGGTATTATTTATTGTATGTATTGTATAGTGGTTATTAATTGATCACTACAGTTTGAATAATGTAATTTGGCTCTTTTTTTGTGGGGCTTAATCCAGATAAGTTTGCTTTTGATGGTTACTAATTGGGCAAAGGTCATAACTTTGTGTCCTTATTTAATTACATTGTATTTCCATGTTCAGTTGAAGTTATGTGTCTCTTGTGTTCAGCATTTTACTACATTTATGCATACCTTAGGTGAATAAATAGTCCCTATTTTTTATTTTGTTGAGATGATTTATGGAATTTTTTTGTATGTGTGTGATTAAAAAAATTCTACCATGTGTCTCTTTTCAGTGCAATTTAAATTAGATCATCTTTGGAAGAATGCTGTTTGCAGTATGTTATTCTAGGCCTGATATCCTAACATATTCCACATTTTTCCACATTTCTTCATATTTTGTTGATTCAGTGATTTGTTACTTCTCAGTTTCTCATGGAGTTATCGCTGTGGCATATTTATAGTATAGTATAGAATTTACTCAACAAATCTTGTAACTCTGTTGATATAATTCCGAATATGATCTGATTATAGAAACTTTAGGCTTTGTTTTGTTGGAGAGATTTCTTATTTACATTCTCTAATGTGTAACAGTCAGGATCATCCACAATTCAGAAATAAGAAAATCTTGGTAGGCTTGATAGGGAGCTGTTCAGAACTTCGCTATTTGAGGGGCAGGGGTAGGTGAGGAGTGAATGAGGAGGTTGCAGTGAAGAGTGAATTTGAGGGTTTAGTTGAGAGAAATGGTAGGTAAGGGGGCCTCTGCTAAATTGCTGCAGTTGATTTTTTTCTTAGAAATTTATCCAGGACCCCTGGGTGGCTCAGTTGGTTAAGCGGCTGCCTTCGGCTCAGGTCATGTTCCCATTGTCCTGGGATCGAGTCCCACATCGGCTCTGTGCTCAGCGGGGAGCCTGCTTCTCTCTCTGTCTCTGCCTGCCACTCTGCCTGCCTGTGCTCGCTCGCTCTCTCTCTCTGACAAATAAATAAATAAAAATCTTAAAAAAAAAATTAACCAAACTACTGTTTACCTCTTGGGTCATCTTTAATAACTCTAAGTCTTATAGGATTTCCTTGGTCCCTTGACTTATTAGTCAAGTAACTTTTTCAGATAAAATGATAACTGCATACAAATATAGCATTTTAAAGTCTTAGAGGTCTTTTGAAAATAGGAGTAGTTATTTCCTAAACAAGTCACTGAAGAGATGTTTCTAGAAATTTCTGTAGCTATGGCAACCACTTTAGGACAAAGTATCCGTTAGCTTTTGCGACATTAAAAAACACTCCAAGATTTAGTGGCTTAAGAAAATAACATTATTTCTCGTGTTTGCGGTGGGATGATCGAGGATGGACTCGCCCACTCCCATGTCTGGGGTGCTATCTGGGTGGGTTGGATGATCGAAGTGGCTGGGGCCTTTCTCCATGTGGCATCACCCAGGAGGCTGGTATGGACTTGTTCATAAGGTCCTAGCAGCAAAAGAGGGCAAGTCCCAATGTGCCTTTTCCCTATCTGCTTGAGTCACATCTTCTAATACCTTGTTGGTCAAAGCAGATCATACAGCAAAGTGCAGATTCAAGGGTTGAAAACGCAGACTCCACCTCTTGGTGGGAAAAACAACAAAAGGGCTCACATACAGTGCTTAAGAGAAGTTGTCATTTTGAAATCGATCCCAACCAGTCACTGTAGAAATTAGTCTAGATGTTCAATAAGAGATTATAGCAGTGAGCACAACGTGTGTGTGGCTTCAAAAGTTATCGCACTTGTGTACAATGTTTGCTACAAACTAAGTCTGTAAAATTTAGGGAAAAAAGCTACCTATTTAGAAGGCTGAATTTAAGAAGGAAAATGAGAAAATCCACTAACATTTCTATGTTATTTCACAGTTTGCAAAGCACGTTCACATATATTGCTTTTTAAAAGATCTTTCAAGCGTTTTTAGAGGTAGGTATTAGATCATTAACCTCATTTAATAGATGTGTAAACTCATGCACATATACATGTTAGGAAACTCACCCACAATCACTTACCTAATCAGAGAAATGGGTTTTGAACTTAGCTTTTTGGGTGTTAAAGCTGGTACCCATGTTTCCACATTGTACCTAGGAGTCCTGGGATGCCCCGTTGTTCAGATAATGCAGCGAGGGACAATCAAAGGAAATTATTAAAGATCTCAGCAGTTTTGGGGCACCTGGATGGCTCAGTGGGTTAAAGCCTCTGCCTTCAGCTCAGGTCATGATCTCAGGGTCCTGGGATGGAGCCCCGCATCGGGCTCTCTGCTCCGCAGGGAGTCCGCTTCCTCCTCTCTCTCTGCCTCTCTCTCTGCCTGCCTCTCTGCCTACGTGTGAGCTCTGTCAAATGAATAAATAAAATCTTAAAAAAAAAAAGATCTCTGCAGTTTTTAAGCCATGCTACTTATCCATCATGATGTCATTCAGTGAAAAGTCTGAAGATCTGTAATTCTTTTTTTTAGGGAGAAGTTCTATATAAATAATACACTCATTAAGAACTTGGTGTTCTCTCTATTGTTCATTTCTGGAGTTCGTTAATACCTGTATTCAGTTATTTCCACATTACACTTATATGTTAACTGAATTTTACAAGAATTGCTGAATTTTACACTTTTTTCTGGATCTTAAATATTAGTAATGCCTGGATCCATTTTACTGTAAGAAAGTGTTTTATCCTATATATACACATATATACACATATACAGGCACACATATATACTAAAATTACATTTATACATATGTGTGTGAACATATGTACATACATATATAGCTTCTTATCTTTTAGTTTATATTGCACAGTCATGGGTCTGCAACAGAACTTGTAGACTTTTCATGCTTCTGATACATAGCATCAGAGAGAAGGAGGTCCCCAATGGCTTCTTCAGTGACAGATCAGCCTTCCGTAAGCCTGCCTGGACACACAATAACGAAAGAATATTTATCCTTTCTCATGTGCTTTTCACTGAGATTACCTCATGCATAGACTAGTGACCCTGACCATGGTGTAATGTCCAGCCAGCATCCAACACCTTCCTCCACACAGTAGGTCACCTTGATGGAATGACCCAAAGAAGTTCTAACGATTGAATCCCCCTGAGCCTTCAGGGACACTAGTTAACCTTGAGCTAGCTGTGTAAATTTTCTCAGCCTCTTAATTTACTTTACATGCTTTGTGGGACTTCAAATGAAGTCATGCAGGTAAAAATCATTTATAAACCTCTATAAGATACAAAAGCATGAACTATTAATATAAACACTCCTCCTCAACCAAGTACCAATAAGTGGGGCCAGCATAATTATTTTAAACTCTTAATTATTAAGTTTATAAAAATTCAAGCATTTTTGAACCACACTCTGTATCTCTCTTATATCTTTAAGATTAATAGGACTTGAGAAATATTCCAAGTTTGGGAATAATCACAACTGCTCTTGATTGCATGAAGCCAGGAACACAGGCTAGCGGTGAAATTTTTGTCATTAACTTCCCATCCCCATCCCTGGGCCTTACCCCAAAAAAGGATGAAGAGGACCTGTAGAATCTCCTCAGGGCTCTGTTCAAGAGGCGGTTAACATTCCTACCCAAGCTTTTTCTGGGTGCTCCCCTCCCACTGCTGAGTACTTGGACCCTGCCTCACCCTTGGCCTGCATTCTGTTGGTGAGCCCTAATTATATTCATGGCCTTGGCTTTCAGGCCGAGGTAACCTTTATGACCAATTTATGGGCTATTTTCCAAGAAATTTCCTAGTGTTTTACAGGGACTTTATTTACTTTCATAAGACCTCATCAATGTATTCATTATAAAGAACCACATCGGTTTACTTTTCTACTCTTTCCTTTACACCGCCACCTCTATAGGCAATTACATGGCAGGCAGAGGCTTCCCGCAGAGAAAAGATGTCTCCTTATTCAGGGGAAGCAATTTCTGCCTCATGTGTTACTTCGACTGTCATAACATTCTCAGGCATGAACTTCACTCTCTTGATTAATATTTATAGCCTGCTCTTTAGGTACCTGTAATGTCAGTGCCTGTGGGGGTGGGAAGCTCAGTACATGGCAGGCGGGAGAGTGGATACAGTCTGTTAACCCATGGAGAGACCAGGGTCATTGAAAGGTTCCACTGTCAGAGGAAGTCCTGGGACTAATTCTGCCTACTCCGAGCAGTTAATTGCAGGTGGCCTGACCCACTGGACGTGGGGCAGTATCTTGATGTAATATCTACTTGCCCCTCTTTCGCTCTGTGACTTTGAGGAGTTCCCTGACGTTTGATACCTCTATTTCCCCAACTTTAATGAAGGACTGTCTCCGTGGAAGCTGTTAGAAAGAGGACAAGGGGCATGCCTGTGGAGCAGCCTGTAAGACAGTCTTCTGTTCTCAGGAAGGTCAAAATGAGAGTATTTTCCTCCCCCTGGAAAGAAGAGACTTCTAGGATGAACTTGGCAGTTAGAGACACTGGAAAGGCAGGTCTGCGCCCTTCCCTCTGTTGGCTCTCGGAGACTACCCGTTGCTGGAACAACACAACAATACTGCAGATCTCTAGTAGATCATGATACAAGATCTGGGCAGACTTGAAGATCAAAGGATAAAAAAATGCTTGAATGTCTGCTTGGATTGAGAACTGCTCATGAACCATTTACATACGCTTTTCTAGTCTTTTCCTTAAGTGAGCAGGTGATTTTTGAAGAATTCCCTTGTGCTTTGTATCAGTTTTCATGGGTTATTAATTCACTATTATTTATTCAGTCAACACATATTCTTGGAGAATCTAGTATGTTTAAGATATCATAGAATGCTATCCAAAATTTAGAATTCTGGTCGAATGCTGCCTTCTGCGTGATTTTTTTTTTTTTTTTTGATACCCTCAGTCGCAGATGATTTTTCTTTGTGCTGGTTTCCTACTTTCTAACTTTCTTATTGTACTACTGTGTGAGGATAAATATTAATGTTATTTGTGTACATGTTTATTTCCTATACTATGATTCCTATTTTTCAAAGACCTAATCTGTACATGCCCTTGAACTTTACAGATAACTCAGTAAAAATGTCATAGAAGATGTAGAAAAATACCAGTAGTATAAGACAACATATGCTGTTGTTTGAGCAGAGGAGTGGCACAGATAATTAATGTTCAGGGACTTAGGAGAAGGTGAACTGGTGAGGAGGGACAGCCGCTTGGAAGTAGGCAGGGTGGTAATGAGTGGGGGGCAGAGTGAAGGCACTTCGGGTAGAGAAAACATTAGCATATGGCACAAGTGGAAAAGAATCCATCTTTGGGGAGCCCGGGGACGGTGAGAGACAGCGAATATGGGAGTCTCCTCCCACTAGAGGATGGCACGTTGCCAGTGTGAAGCTAAGGCCATGAGATTCTTCTGAGGCTGGCTACTAAAAAATGCGTAAGTGAGTGACAAGACCAAAGAGATACTTTAGGAAGATTTCTCCCGTAACGGTAGGCAAGGTAGCGTGCGAACGTCGCAGTGGAGAGAATGAGAAGTAGTTACCAGTGCAAGAGCGTGGGAGCCCCTTGGCTCAGGGATGAAGGCACGAGGCAGTGGGACTAGAGCAGAAGTGTGGGGGGGGGCACGCAAGATTACAAAGAGCAAGGATCAGTCGGAGGGTGTGACTGAGTAGAGGAGAAGGAAAACGGTGGAATGAAAACTGGTTCCAATGTTTTGTGTTTGGATGATTTGGAAAACAGTGATATCATTTATAATAATCCGCAAAGCCGTTTTGGAGGGAAGCTAATGCTTTGGGCTTTAGACTGTTTAGCTTGAGGAAGGCACTGGAATGTATGGGCGCAGAGAGGGCAGGTGTTCCAAGTTCAGGACTGGAGCTTAGGAGAGGGGTCAGAGGTAAGGAAGTAAATGCAGATAATGTCTTCCAGCCACTTGCTTTTGTTATAAGCTCTTTGATGGCAGGACCAAATCCTACTTGTTTTTGCTGTCTACCTTTGCCTGTAAAGTGCCTGGTGCATAGCAGGCATTTTGTGAATCGTGTCTCTGGAAAGCTACCTAGAATTGTAAGCAGTTCACGCTACTTGGGTTTGTGTCCGAGGCACAAAGAAAGCACTTAAATGTGGAATTCACAGACCCATAAAATAATTTAGGTAACAGTCTCAGTCTTCTCCCTCTCCTGGAAAAAGCTTTATTAGTACAAGTTCTCAAGGTAAGTTTTATAACTTATTTTATTTTATTTTATTTTATTTTAAAGACATTTTAGTTCAGCTGGTGTAGCTCCGCAGTGAGCTTCTCCCCTCCCAGCCTGGGAGCACGGGAGCCATGCATCTTTCCCCCTCTCCGAGGAGGGAAGAAGTCAGTTCTCAGAGGTGCTGGACCGGTGCCTGGTTGCTCCTGGAGAACCGTGCAGCGGCCAGCGCAGCCGCACGCCTGGTTACATGCTGACCAAGTCCCTTTCTGTGCCCTGATTTCTCAGCCGGTAGACACTGAGGCACCAGGATGTTGTAGGCATTGGAAAGGCTCTCTATCCTATAAATATGACCTCCCTGAGTTGCTCCCCTCCTCCTTGCTGTAGCCGAACCTACGGCCTACACTGTCACGCTGCACAGAGAGACTACACTTCAGAGAGAGACTCGCACGGCCCGCCAAGCTGCCCAGCAAGAAAAGAAGGTGGGATGGTAGGAAAGGGCCTTTTTCAGTTGGGCTGCAATGGCTGGAGGACGCGTGGCCCAGCAGCAGAGCCCTGAATTAGGACACAGCAGGAAGCCTGCTACTTCCTAGCTGTTTGACGCTTTTCAAGCTGTTCTCTCACTCTGGGCCTCCATTTCCTCTTTGCAAAATGAGGGGCTCCAACCAGATGATCCGGGAAGCCTCTCTGCTCTCCTGATAATATGTTTTTTTTTTAAAAAGTGTATGGGATGAAGGGCGCCTGTGTGGGCATCTACCTTCAGCTCAGGTTATGATCCCAGGGTCCTGGGATCGAGTCCTGTGTCCGGCTCTTTGCCCAGAGGGGAGCCTGGTCTCCGTCTCCCAGTGACTGACGCTCCTCCTGTACTTGGGTGCTCTCTCTCTTTCTGTGAAATAAGTAAATAAAATCTTTCTAAAAAATTTTATGGAATGAAAGAAAGTCAACACTTTAAATTGGTCTTAATACCACTGGAGTACTGGGCAATGTCTAGGTCATAGATAACCACTTCTCTATGCTTTTTAAAATACTTTGGGAAGAATAAAGAAATAGTAAAGTTCAGAGGGTAAAAACTGACCTTAAACTGATCCGTTAAATTCAGGAAACTACAACCTTGAACTAGGGTTCATAAACGGTCCAGACCCAGAATTTTGAGGAGGTGACCACTTCCAGGCTGTACTTGTGATTGACTCTGGCCTTGAACGTGCGAGGGCTACCAGCCTGAAGGGGGCTGCCTTGCAGCCTGGAGGCAGACTGGCTTTTGAGGACCCTCTTCCCTCCAGCTCTGCATCTGGTTCTTAGGGGCTGAGCTTTCAGTTACCACCGTGAGTGAGAAATGGAGTCCACGTAGACACTTGGCAAGGGTTGGCATCTGTACGGTCATGTGCGTTGCTCGTGCTGAAATCCCACAATGTCGCCAGGCAGTTTAATTCTGTGGTAGAACCAACTTGAATAATTAAACAAAGCAAAGATTTGACAACACTGTACTTGTGGTACAACACAGCTGTGATTCCGTGAGCTCCGCGGGGAGAAGGAGTTGGGGGCATCTGTCACAGCAAAAGCATGCTTTGTAACAAATAACAATTTAACAGACATCCAATGTGCCGCAGAACAGAGGCTATAAAGAACATGGTCTGTCAGGAGTGAATGGGTCATGGCGTCTGTTTGGGGGGTGTTAGTGGGGGAGTTCACGTCTGCTCGGTCACGGGCATCTTAGGAAATGAATTTCCCTCCCAGGGTGGGTCACCACATGTTACCCTCCTTCTATAAACACGAACTAACTGGTTTATGGATGATCAGTGAGTAGACAGCTGGGGGAAAAAGATCACTCTTTGGAACTAAACATTTGATACCTTTTCTGTGTGTTTGCGATAACCCTAAAAATTGAGAAAAGATTCTTTGCCTAATGAGATGTAACAGAAGTTTGTATGTTTGAAAGAATTTCTTCCCTGCTGCCTTTTCCTATTGGGTAAGGATTTAACAAAATAAAAGTGATTCATAGGAAGTAACTAATTTTCTGATGCTCGAATCTGAGATCTCGTTGCAAAAGGATTCTCTTTTATTTTATCTGAATGTGATGGCTCTTTGTGTTCCCAAGCAGTACAGGGGATGCTTTTCAATGGTTGTTTCCTCCCCAGTCACATTCAGTTCTGCAGAAGCCATTTGTATAGCGAGCATGATCTGTGCAGCAAGCGAATGCCGGAGCCCGCTAAGCACTGGAACGATTCTATGGCGCTGTATCTCCATGGAGCAGAAATGAGCTCGGATCTTAATGTTAAATACCTTGGAACTGTGGGGCTCAGCTACATAAATATCAGCATGGGATTCTAAAAAGCAGTCATATTAATATGTGATGTGCATGCTCTGCCTGCAGAAATCTCTATGAAAAGTTAAGTTACTGTCATGGTTTTGTTTTGTAATTAATATGACTGCAATCATGGTTGTTTTCTAAAACAAAAAAAGTCAATGTTAAGAATTCAATTTTTTCTCATTGCAACATAGGCAATTCATGTAGTTTAAGATCACAATAAACTTCTGAAAGGACAGGTTTTCAGTATTATGGAAGATGAGTGAAAAATATGAAATATTGATTTTTTCTTAAAACTCTTTAAAATCTTCCTTTTGACCTGAGCTGTCTTGTGTTGATTTTTTTTTTTTTTCCCCTCCTGTGTCCATTTAGTTTCCCTGTCTTGACTTCTGTTTCCTCTTTTGGAGACCTCCCCCCACTCCTTGTCTGCTGTGAATCCACACCTCTTTTTCTTTGTTCTCCATCATGCAATGTCTTCATCCTCGTCTGATGACCACAGTACCAGCCAAGTATCTGCCCATCGCTCTGGTTCCTCCTCCATCAGACTTGGGTGTCTCTGAGGCACAACTGCTACCTGATGGTTGGTGTACGAACCCAAGTCATTTTCTGCAGAAAGCTCTCTTTCCTCAGTTCCTCCCCTCGGCTCCCTACTCATAACACTGCCCTATGTTCTCACCTGGGCAATCCCAGAACCGGGCATTCCTGTGCCTCCGAAGGGCCCTACTGTTCTGAGTTATCCCATACGTATAATTTCACTTGCTCCCTCAATGTGAAGTTTCTCAAGTTTGATCACTACAAAACATTTCAGAACAAAAATCTCCTTACCTTCTGGTGCGTTTGCAACCCACTTTTCTTCAAATTCTTTCATCAGATTTTTCTCATGTTGAGCTTTACCTTTAATTTATCTATACCTAATTTGGGGAACAAAGCTCCCAGGCTCCCATTACTTCAGTTTCTTCATTGTGTGTTACATGTACTTGTTCTGTGAAGCCTTGCCCATTGTCAGTCACATCCCTCCCACAGGCCAACTGCCAAATTCAAGCTCCATCATTTACTAGCTGATTCCTGTTGTGCGGGAAACAAACTCTCTGAGCCTCAATATCTTCATCTTCAGATGATAACAGTAGACCTTACTTGATTAAGACGGTTGTGAGGACTCAATGAGTGAACGCACAGAAAGTTCTTAGAATGGGTCCGAATAGGGTAAGTACTACTTATTCCCACACATTCCATGTTTCACTGGTCTTCACGGTCTGAGTCTATGTCTCTCCCCAGTCTTCTTTCCTTTTCATCATCTTTTCTTTTCCCTTCTTTTCATGAGGATTGAACGCAAGATTCTGCAGATAAAAGTTGCTCAACAGATATTTGTGAATATAGTCTATACAGTTGGTGAGACAGTGTGGATTTGGAACTTGTCTCTTAGTTGTCTGAGAACAGAACAGGGTCCAGCATATGTCTTATATTGTGTGCTTGGCCCCTATAAGAGGGCCTGACATACGGTAAATGCTGAAAATTACCTATAAATGTTTGAATAAATGAATGGATGAAATGAATTGTCAGACTCTTCCAAATTTAATTTAGGAACTATAAAAATGATATATAAAGTATATAATATATATCCACATATAAAATAGGCATACATACAATATATAGTGTATTTGTTAAGTGTATATTATAGACCTATATACATCTTATATATATATATATATTTTGAAAATTAAAAAAAGATAAAACATACACAATCCCATAACTGAAAATATCTCTTTGGTATATGTTCATATTTTGGGGGGTATTTCCCTCACATGTATGTATAGATTTTTTTTTAAATGTATACATTAAAAAATAATGAAATTGGATCATGTTGTACCTAATATTTTGTTTATTTTCCACCGTGGAGTAAACTAGGTGTCTCCTTTATACAAAACACCAAAAGTGGGTTACAAAGGCCATCAGATTTTTGTTTTATTCCTCCTTTCAACACATCTGCTCTTTCGGTCCAACTTTCTTACCCATACCGTGTCTACTTGGAAATGTTATAATTTAGAATACAATTTCTAAGGTGGGAGGTCTAACTTATACCAGAGCATTTTAGCATTACAGAAAATATGCTTAATAGTTTTCCCTCACTCCACTACTTTGATTTTCCTTTTAGCTCAATTTTAATCTATTTTATTTTACATGGATTTATAGCTGAAATTCCCCATTGACTTTAGAGCAAACACGAAATTAAGGATTTAGGAACAGAGCATACAGGTGGCGCACAGTTTAGTAGTTGTTTTCAAGGAGATCAAAGCATTTTGTTTTCTATTTAACAACTGTACCGTTCAGCTGTATGGGGGTGCGGAGCATCTCACAACCAGCTCTTTCTCCCTCTTAGAGGTGTAAGAGAAATTGAGGACAGCTGCTTCTTCCAAATTCCATTTTTGTTTACAAAGGACTCTCAATTTTAAAGGTCAGTATAATGTCAAAATGGGTGAACAAAAGGGCATAACAATTGACAGAAAAATGACAGTGATTTAACCTAGAAGCCATCTATTTGCGTTGTAAATAGGATAGAAGTGATAGAGAGTGTGTTGAATCAAAGGAACAGTTTGGGCCCCATTGAGGAGATCCTCAGGTGGTAAGTCCCGCAGGGAGCACCCAGCCTTGTGTGCCCCCAGGTTGTCTGTAAGCCATCGTTGCTTTCACAAATATTTTTGAACCACCACCCTCTTCTCATTGTCATAGAAATGAAAACACAAGGGGAAAAACAAAAAAGCAACATGAATCCCAGTTTCAGGTTTATGAGTTATAGATAAGAAGTTATACGTAAAGGACCGTTTTGTGTTTTGTTTTAAAACAGCAAGATTTTTGTTCCTCTTGATTTGTTGAAACAGCATAACAAGTAAATGTTTAACAAGAGCTCAAGGCATAAGGGATGAATTTCAAGGTATAAGTGAAATTCACATACATGTCCAATTTATAGGTTTAACTGAGCTTTGAGTCTGGAGAGTAAGGGGGTAGAATGAGGAGTAAAGGTAATAAAATTGATGTGCCTAATAAAGAGTGATTGGGGTAATTTAATGATGCTCAGGGTAAACAACAATATTCAATGAAATGACAAAGATAATTAAACCTGCAGAAATGGACAATTTCTAAAAGGTCCCTCCACTAACCCACAGCTTTAACCAAAAAAAAATTGCAATCAATATACCAAAGTGTCCTCCTAATAGTTTTGAATAACTGTGGCCTGTTTTCTTAGTCTAATGGTTAATATCATGCCCAGGTCAGAAATATTTCACTCTTCCAGAAGTTCTGTGAAAGGAGTCTCTACAGCTACTAGTAGAAAAGTACGTTTTTGTGACACTAAATTTTAATATGCTTGGAATTTGTCTTCTAAATGTGTACTGTGTTTGAGAAGGACCATCTGAAAACACATTGCCGCTTCAGTTGTCAGTTTCATTTCTCCCTGCCTTTTAAATCTCCTTTAGGCTTATGTAACACCAATAGAATGGAATGATTACTAACGTATTTACTTTGTAAAGATACTAATTTCCAACAGACTTTTCACATATCAGAAGGTCCTTGGAAATCAAACCTTATCTGACTCTCTTTTTCTTTCTCCCCACCCTCTGGCCCCTGTTTGATAGAACTTATAAAGCAAATTGTTTCAATGACCTTGAACATTTTGTTCACATACTTTGAAAAAAAGCAAGGGTGGAAAATGAGGTTTTTCCAGGTACTGTATTACAAAAGAAAAAGGGTCCCTGTTAGTCCAGGTTCTATATAATACTTCTCAGGCTTCCAATTTGTGAATGCACAGATAACTAGAATATTAAAGCTAGGTAGAAAGACTTTTAATGATAACATCAACATCCTTTGATTTATTAGAATTAAAAGATATTTAAGGGGTGCCTGGCTGACTCAGTCAACAGAACACATGACTCTTGACCTCAAGGCTGTGGGTTTGAGCCCCATGCTGGGTGTAGAGATTACTTAAAAAAAATAAAATCTTAAAAAAAAAGGTATCATGACGTGAGCGGAAGGCAGTTGCTCAACCAACTGAGCCACCCATACCACCCCCGCAGAAAGATATTTAAGAGATCATCACTTAGTCTGCTCTGAATCTAAACAAATATCATTTTTTCTTGGTATAAATATCATATAGAAGTTCAATGCAAACATTTATGAAAAATGACAAATATGTCCGTGCACTCTATCCACCTTACGTATAAAACATTATCCTAAGACAGTTTAGTTTTGTCTGTTTTTTCAACTTGATATAAATGGGGATCATAAGTGCCACCAACAGAATTTAAGTTCTGATCGTTCCACAGTTCTTACCAACATTTGATATCCCGGAACTTTTTATATATATATTTTTTTATAGTTGACACACAATGTTAGTTTAGTTTTAGTTTTAGTTTCAAAATTAGTTTCAGGTGTGCAACTTAGTGATTTGACAAGTTTATGCCTTCTGCTATGTTCACCGCAAGTATAGTTATGCTCTGTCCTGTTGCATCACTATTACAATATCATTGACTGTCTTCCTCATGCTGTGCCTCTTATTCCCTGGGACTTATTCATTCCACAGCTGGAAGCATGTATCTGTTTCCCTCCCTTTGACCCATTTTGCGGAGCCCCCCACCCCCCGATAACAGAGAACTTAAAAATTTTGCTTCTCTGGTGTTTGGAAAAGGTATCTTGTGGATTTAATTTTCATTTCCATGATAACTGACAAGATTGAACATCTTGGAACATCTTTAATATTTTTTCATTTTCCTTTCAATTATACCATTTTTTTTGGTTGGGTTGTTTATATTCTCTTCCTCCTCCCTCGGGGAGAGAGAGAGAAAGAGAGAGAGAGCAGGTGCATGCTTGTGCTTGAGCCAGGGGAAGGGCAGAGGGAGAGAAAGGATCTTAAGCAGGGTCCGTGCTCAGCGTGAAGCTGACACAGGGCTTGATCCCACAACGCTGAGATCATGACCTGAGCCAAGACCAAGAGTCAGATGCTTAACCAACTGAGCCACCCAGGTACCCCTGTTCATACTCTTAAAATATATAGAAAATTTTCAAACGTTTAGATGCTAACCCTTTGTCAATTATATTTTGTAAATATATATTTTCTCAGTTAAACTTATGGTGAGAAAATATATTTCAAGAAGAATGCAACTATCGTCTCAGTTTATGACTTGCCTTTTAGTTCTCTTCACAGTGTCTTTTGATAAACAGATATTCTTGATTTTAATGATGTCAATTTATAATTTTTTATAATACTGTTTAACATGACATTAAAGATTCATGTTTAGGAAATCTTGGCCTACGCCAAGATCACATGTTCTCATCTAGAAGTTTGACTGTTTCAGCTTTCATGTTTTGGTCTATAACACATTTTGGAATTTTTTTGGCACTAGAGTGTGAGGAAGTTGGGTTTCCTATTTTTTTTTCCTATATTGATACCCAAATGACCCAGCACAGTTGTTGAAAACATTTTCCACTGAATTGCAGTGACAACTTTGTCATAAATCAGGTTATTGTATGTGTGTGTCTTGTGTGCCATTCTGTTCTATTAACATATTTGTATCCTTTCTATGTACTTTTTGATAGGTAGTATTTCTAAAACATAGCTATATCAATCCTCTTCTTTATAGTTTGCACATTTTTATGTCTTCCCTAACTGAAAGTAATAAGATGTATTCACGTATCGTCTCCTGAAAGCTTTATGGTTTTAGCTTTCAAAATTTTTAAAACTTTTAGAATTTAAGTATTTAATCAACTTGCTACTGATTTTTGAGGCTAGTTTGAAGTACAAATCTAATTCTGTTTTATTCCACATATATTCCAGTTGTCACTACATTACTTGTGAAGAGCCCCTTTTTTCTTCTTTGAGCTGCTATTGTAGCTCTGTCCCAGATTACATTTCCATATATTGGTGGGTTTGTTTCTCAACTATGTTTTGTTTATTGGTCTATCTGTCTGTTCTTGTATTAGGACCAGACCACCTTAAGTACTATAGTTTTAAGACTTACAATATTTTACTTCTTTCACGAGTATCTTGACAAATTTTGGTCATTTACAGTTCCATGTGAATTTAGAAAAAATTTGTCAATTCCACAAAAATCCTTATTTGGGTTTATTTTGCATCTATAAACTAATTGAGTAAGAATTTTCATTTCTATAATACTAAATTTTCTTATCGATGTATATGGTGTATCTCTGAATATTTTTTAAGGATTTTCTTAAATGTCTTATATAATTTTATGCATGGGGTATTATAATTTATTTGATAGATTACATATAGATAACAGGTTTTTGTTATTATTACAAATAATATATTCTTTACTATTTTAATCATGAAGTCTAACATATATATGTCATCTAACACACAGAAATATATGTTGTCTAGCACATAAATATGTATATAAAAGACACATGTATGTACAGTTCTACACATTACTTTGCAGTGAACACCCATGTTAATAGCACTCAGGTCAGACAATAGGATATTTCCAGCCCTATGGCAAATATTCCAAGTTGCAACCTCCAGGACCAGCCCCAGAGGTAACCACTACTTTTCAAATAATTAGAAAATAGAAAAAGAAAAATAATTTTCTTTTAGTTTTAACACCTAGATATGCCATCTTAAATAATGTAGTTTAGTCTTGCTCTTTCTGAACTTCATATGAATAGACTCTTTACTATATGCATTCTCTGTTGTGTTTCTTTTATTCAATATTATGTTTGTGTGATTCGTCCAGACTGTGATGATATCTTTTTAAAAAACAAGATTCTTAACACTTTGTTTCTGGAGTTTAGAAATTCAAGTGATTTTGTATAGATTTTAGATAGAAAACGATGATTTTCGGACTTTAGACAACAGGCAGTGCTGAACTGTGACCCCGGAGAGAAGGAAAAAAAAATGCGGAGGGCCCCCTAGATGCTGGTTTGCTGTGGAGAGAGAACCTGAACGGCCTGGCAGACTCCTTGAATTCAGGATACCGAGCTCTGAATTCCAAGGTGCTGGGGCTGCTAGAAGTCTCAAGGCAGAGCGTGAAGATTAAAGAGCTGAAGACACCTCTGGAGTTCTGCAGAAGTTCTCAAGTCTGCAGCTGGGTAAGGACCATCACCGCTGTGCAAGGAAACTCGGAGGTCAGAGAAAGACCTTCAGAGAAAGATCAAGCAGACAATCCCCAAACTTCACACAGGGTGAGAATGGCCTGTGTTCCTACCACTCAAAGTGGAAAGAGCTCTTAACACACAAGGTATCAGTAGAATCCTCACTGGGGATGTTACTTGGTGGGATATTAGTGTAGACCAACAGGACGTTCAATCAGTCCCCCCTCTGAAAGCAAGGTTCTAAGGGATCCGACTGTTTCCAAGTAACTTAACCATGTCCCAGAGCGAGAAAGAATATTAGTTGCCCTTCAGTTTGCCTCTACAGTCAACCTAGGAAGTTTTTTGACCTCTTCCTTTTCTTGCATCCCTGTTTTTTTGGAATCTCAAATCTTCCTCTTAATTTACTCCCTTGTTTTGGTAGCACTCACTCTTTACTTTAGTAGCCTTTTTTTTTTTTTTTCTTTTTGTACTCTCTACACCTGTTGGGGGGCTTGAACTCACAACCCCGAGATCAAGAGTCACATGCTCCACTGACTGAGCCAGCCAGGAAGCCCTTTTCAGTAGCTTCTTTTATTATTTATTTAATAATGTGCTCTCTGCCATTTTATATAAGCTTTCCTTTTTTCCTTTTTTTAGTATATGTGCTGCCGAAGCGAGCACCCTTTTTTCCTTTTTTTAAAAGATTTTATTTATTTATTTGGTAGAGAGATAGAGAGCGCAAGTAGGCAGAGTGGCAGGCAGAAGGAGAGGGGGAAGCAGGCTCCCTGCTCAGCAGGACTCAATCCCAGGACCCTGGGATCATGACCTGAGCTGAAGGCAGCTGCTTAACTGACTAAGCCACCAAGGCGCCCCATTATCTGAGCTTTCTTTTCAGAATTTCTTTTATTCAGATATTAATCTCCTGGATTGATCCTCAAAGTATCTTATCTTTTCTCCACTATTTTCCACCCACTTCTCTTTTTGTTGTACTTTCTTGGAGATTTTCTCAGCTCTATCTTCCAATCCTCCTCTTTTTTTGCTTTATTTTATTTTTCCACATACATTTTTAAATTTCCAGAGCTCTTTTTTTGAAAGTACTTTCCTTCCTTCCTTTCTTTCTCTCTTTCTCCATCCTTCCATCCCTATCTTCCTCCCTTCCTTCCTGTCTAGTTTTTTTTTTTTTTTTAATCTTTTTATTTGTTCTGCTTCCTGCATTTTCCACCTTTGTGCTGTTTTTTCCCGCCTATATCTTGTTAGGGGCTTTAACCAAATGTCTGACTAGCAAACAAATCCTTGACTATTTATTCATATTATGAGTGAAGCACTACAAAGCTAATTAGAATATGGGGACATGGGTCTCACCATTATGACTTCTGCACTAGAATCCTAGTAGGTGCTCCACAACAAACTTATTTCAGAGAATTTCTTTTTTCATTACTAGCTTGCTAAGGTGAAATTAAAAAAAAAAACTGGGACAGATTTTGTATTTCAACAAAGTTTTCTTGTCATGATTGAAATCATCCTATGCTCTTTAGCCTTCAATGTATCAGTGTAGTTTCCTAAGGGTAGGGTTTCTAGGAGTCGCATTTCAGAAGGGCTTTGCTGCCCTTCTCCAAGGAAAAGCTAGAATTTCTACTCTTTAAGAAAAGGGTGGGAATGTCCACGAGGCTGCTCATGCTGCCAGTGTTTAGGGCTGGCACTGCCCTCTCTTTGCTCTATGCCGTGCAGAAGTTATGATTTTCCTTTTCAAAAACAAAGATTTGGCCAAGAAAAGCTGTGGCATACTTCAAGGAGTCAACTAAGTTTGTTGTTATTCTTACATATTTTGTGTTGAATACAAGCTTTGCTCCGTACACAGCCCATATGGAATCAAATCTCCTTAGGGTAGGTAAGGCATTGCATGTGAAACATGTTAGGGGTAAGAAAGGGTATTTATAAAATGTTTTTTCCATGAGCCCCTCCTCTGTGGTTTCGCTACTTTCCTTACCACAGCATAGTTTTCCTCCCACTCTTTATCGTCACATGGCAATCAAAAGACCAAGACGTTTTTTTCTTTCTGCAGTTCTGTGCCCTTCTACATACTTCCCCAAAGAAGAAGGAAGAGTCAGAGGTCTGTTCCAGTCGTTCATATTAGCTGTGAAAGTGTGTCTGAGTTGTGTGATATGCCAAAAGACACTAGGTAAGATTCTTCCTTAAGCATCAAGCTAAGGAATTTTACATGGAAGTCTACGAAGTTATTGGTAGGGTAAAAAAAAAAAAAAAGAGAGAGAGAGAGACAGCCTTAAGATGTAACAGGAGAGGCCTGCACCCGAGAACCAAGCCAGGAGGTTCCAGGCTCACACTGGTCACTGGCCAGTCATCGGCCCCCCCTGAGCCTTAGTCTCTGCATATATAAAAATATAAAATAAGGAGGGTTGACTTCACTAGATCATCCCCATGGTCTTTTCCGGCTCTGACATTCTTTTGTGCTCAGAGCAATATCAACCCTAGACAATATTCAGTAAGACATTTGCAATTCATTATCTAATTGTGAGCTTCATAAATATTACAATATTCCAGAACCGAATATTTTTCCTCTTCACTACAAACACTGTTCTGTTTTTAACTATATGAAACAGAAGCCTTCCTGGAGAACCCTAAAATGTCCCCCATAGTAGGCACAAAATGACT
The DNA here is from genome assembly GCF_922984935.1 of Meles meles. Classification (NCBI taxonomy): domain Eukaryota; kingdom Metazoa; phylum Chordata; class Mammalia; order Carnivora; family Mustelidae; genus Meles; species Meles meles. Next base: position 19,483,143 of record NC_060070.1, read on the forward strand.
CCCCTTGAGAAGCCCGTGACCTAATCCCCAAAACTTGTTACTGTGTCATCTTACGTAACAAAAGGACTTTGTAGATGGGAGGACGTTAAGGATCTCTAGCTGGAGAGGTTGTCCGGGCTTATCTGCGTGGACTCAATCGAATCACAAAGGTATGTGGAAGAGAGGAGCAGAAGACGTCAGAGTGATGTGATGTAAGAAATGAACCTGCTCTCCCCGGCTTTGAAGACGAATGAAGGGAGCCATCAGCCAAGGAATGTGGGCAGCCTCTACAAGCTGGAAAAGACAAGGAAATGGATTTTTCCCTGGGACCTCCAGAGGAAATGCAGCTCTACTAAGTCTTTGGTTTTAGCTCTGTGAAACACTTTCAGTTTTCTAACCTCCAGAGCTATGAGATAATACTATCAGTTCTGTCTCAAGCCACTGCGTGATTGATTATTTGTTGCAGCAACAATAGGAAACCAATACAATTCATCACCTCTGGCCTTTATTATATTTTATATAATATTATATATTTATTTTTTATTTATATTTATATTATTTTATTATATTTATATTATTATATTGATCAAATTTTTAAAAAATTTATTTATTTGAGAGAGAAAGAGCACACATGCATGTGAGCAGAGGGGAGGGGCAGAAGGAGAGGGAGAAGCAGGGTCTCAGCTCAGTAGGGAGCCTCATGTGGGGCTTGATCCCAGGACCCTGAGATCATGACCCGAGGTGAAGGCAGAGGCTTAACCCACTGATCCACCCAGGCGCCCCTATATTGAGCAAATGTACTTTAGGCTTTAATGTATACCTCTGTGTGTGGTTCCTGTGTGCTAGCAAACACAATTTCATTCTGCCTTAAGAATCCAGAATTATGCCATCTTACTTGTTTATATTATAGCTAAAGGAATAATTAGAAAATTGATTAATTATGCTTCTATGTACCATTAGATTCCTAAATTTAATTATACCCCGGGACTATGTTTTATTCTTTGAATTCATAGAATATTGGATCTGGAGAGAACCATAAATATGGATAAATAAAAATAAACATAGTTATTGATTTAATGGTAGTAAATATAAATATAATTAAATTTATTAAAAAATTTATAAATACATTTAATCATAGTTAATATAAGTATAAATAAATCTAGTTGCCTATAACACTAAGATTAAAATTGAGGACTGCTGGCTTCCAGTCTAGGGTTTGTCCCACGACACCATATTCTTTCCAACTGGAAGTGTTAGGACATGACAGTATTTAATAAATCTGTCCTCTTAGTGTGAAATATGAAGGAGTGTGAAATTCAAATGTGCCTTGGGTAGTTCAACTCATTTTCACTGGAGAAACAGTATAGCACTGTGGTTCGGATCCGGGACCCCAAAGGGTATATATATATATATATATATATATATATAGGACTGTATAAGCAAATTCCATCTCCAGTATTTCCCAGCAAGGGGACCCTAGACGAGTTATTTAACCTCTCCACGCCTCCATTTCTTTATCTGTAAAACAGAGATGCGAACTGTACCAAACTCATAGGGCTATGGAAGACTTAAAAGTACAATACTAACTGTAAATCTCCTAGAAAAAGGCCTGGACCACATTTACTACCAAATCATTATGAGCGATTAGATTATTAACATCAGGCTGTATAATAAAGACACACTATTTTAGTTAAACGAAAGAACGACTTTTTATTAATATTACTATTATTACTATTTGTTCCTGCAGTGTTTCTTAGCTACCTCTTGTGGTGAAGGCATGAACCCTGAATCCTAAAACAAGGCCCATGGTTCAGGTAAATTGCCCTATAGACTGAAAATCTTGTCCTCTTCCGGGCCATCAGACATTTTGCGGACAATTAGCTCACGACTATCATGAGGGCTCTTGCTAATTACAGTCACATTAATACCAAAGAGCTGTACAATGGCTGCTTTTATACTGTCATTTCTGCAAGCTGCTTTGTTCCAAGGACGAAGCAGCTGAGGGACTGTTTCGTTTCTGCCATAATGCTGAGCATGGGTCTCTGATAGACTTGCTTAGGCTGGCAAACTTTCTGAGCAGAAGTGCTAGATTTGTATACATCTTCGAGAAGGGGGCAGCTCAAGGCTAAAGGGAGCTAGGAAAGAAACAGGAAGTGAAAAAGTAGAACGGAAAGACATAGGTAGATAGAGGAAGAAAAAAGAGGAAGGAGGAAAGAGGGAGCCATGAAAGGACATGAAGATCAATGAAACCACTTAAATGGAGAAGAAGAGTTGAAGAGGCAAACCAGAGACGCTCCAGGCAGAAGGATTTTCTATGAAGTGTTTCTGAAGCCAGATCCGTGCTTCTCAGATTGGAATGGGCATCCGAATCCACTGGGGGACTGGTTAAAACAACTTTCCAAGTCCTATCTGCAGAGATCCTGATCTAGTTGGTCAGAGAGGAACCTAATGCAAATTCTAACAAGCCCAGAGGGGACGGGGAGCAGCTGGTCTGAGGAAACTTTGAATACCTCTGGGTTAAACTGTATTCACACAAAATAAATGGAATAGTTCTTGGCCTTTTAAAATATTGAGCTATATTTTATATATAGTAAATTGTACAGATTTTAATGGTCTTAGTTTCCTGGCATAAACAGTTCCCTATTCAGTCATATAAAGATTTACCTGTTCCCATATATACTGTTTCCGTCAAGGATGATAGGAGACTTTACTGAATACAGTTCTAGTGTCCTAGAATGATAAAATGAACTTCAGTAAGTTTTTTACCTTTTTGAAGAAAAAATATATATTCTATAACCTGGAGTTATATGCCACAGAACTAGAAACACCTACATTACTTTGATTACTCCAGGAATATTTCCGGGCTCGTGTGAGCTATGGCCCATTGACTATCTCTTATTTCTTATTCCATTTGAAAGGAGGAAATTTGGGCATGTGATATTGAATTATCTCCCATTCTTTGAATTAGCAATTCACTGGGTTTATATAATACGTGATCTGAGATAGGGGTCAAGGAAGCAATTGAGACTGAAATCCTTTAGTGCCGCTTCCCAAACTTCCATGTGCATCTGAACGGCTAGAATCTTGTTACAAATGCAGGTTCTGGTTCAGGGAGTCAGGGGTGGGGTTCAAAATTCTGCATGTGTAACAAGCTCCCAAACGGAATTGATGTGGCCGGTCCATGGATCCCATTCTCAGTAGTAAGGCCCTGTCCGATGTGAGTAGGTGGTTCTCCAAGCTACTTTAGTAAGGAGCAGAATACATAGATCGGGGGCTTGTTAGACCATGGAGGTTTTGGCCTCCACACCTGAGTATCTGATCAATAAGAGTGGGGCCTGAGGATTTGCATTTTTTAGAAGATTTTATGTATTTATTTGACAGAGAAAGAGAGATCACAAGTAGGCAGGCAGAAGAGAGGAGGAAGCAGGCTCCCTGCTGAGCAGAGAGCCCAGTGCGGAGCTTGATCCCAAGACTCTGAGATCATGACCTGAGCCAAAGGCAGAGGCTTAACCCACTGAGCCACCCAGGCGCCCTAGGGATTTGCATTTCTAAATTCTCAGATGATGCTGAGGAAAGTGCAGGGAACGCACTCGCACTGGGACCCCTAGCGACCTATTGACCTTCCCTGTCCTTTTGCGGACGCTGATGGACCTGCCAGCAATGGGCACTGCCAGCTGATAACATCTACCCCCAAATGGCTCTGACATAGTCATCAGTGGTCTCTCCGTTGGTCTCAAATCCACTGGGCTCCTCTCAGGCTTCACATTACTTGGCCTCTCAGTGGCTTCTGTCTCTGGGTTCTCCCCTCTTGATCCTCTCATCTCTCTTGGTTGCAGTAATAGAATTTTCTTTGTTTGCTTCCTACCTTTCTCAGACTCTGTTCTAGTTCAGACTCTTGCGTAAATTTCTCTTTTTATCCCTCCCTGTGCTTTAGCCTCACTATTGGGCCTTAGTTCAGCTCTTATCATCTGCCACCTAGACCATGTCAGTACTTGTCTAATAAATCCCTGTGCCTTGGCCAAGTCTCCAAGCCAACCTTCCTACCTCTACCAGAAGGTTCTTTATAAAATGCAGGAGTGATGATAGTCTCACCCTGTTTAAAACCATTGGTGGCTTCCTGTTCGCACTGCGATGCATTCCAAACTCTTCAGCCTGGCTAACACGGCTTTCTGTAATCTGGCCCTTATCTACCCTTTCTCTCACCACACCTGCTTTGGAATTTTACTTAAAAACAACCAATTCCCATAGAAGGCACATGATTTCATGCCTCCATACCTCTGTTCATGCTCCTTTCTCTTCCAGAATTCTTTCCTCTCCATTCTTCCCAACCTGCTTACCCAGCAGACACCTCAAATATCATGTGCTCCTCTTCTTGAACCCTATTGTGACCAACCCGGGAAGCAGGGACCTCTTTCTTCTTGTACCCACACGTTATGATGACATCAGTAATACCAGATTATAAAGCTCTCGAGAACAAAAAGTGTTATTTTTTCAGCTCTGTGTCCCTTGTGCTTTCCTCAGTGCCTGATACATCACGTGCTTGTGTTCTGAACAAACGAATGAATAGAGATTGAGGGAGAAACAACAGATAAAGAAAGACCTTCGGTGACTGCGTTAGTTCCCTGAATCTGCTTAACAAACAGACCACAGAACAACAGAAATGTGTCCTCTCCAAGTCCTGGAGGCCAGAAGCCTCAAATCAAGGTGTTGGCAGGGCTGTACTCTCTAGAGACTTTGAAGAGAGATTTGCTCCCTTCCTTTCCCAGACACTGTGGTTTCCAGCTGTTCCTTGGCTTGTGGCTGTATCACTCCAATCTCTGCCCCCATTTTCTCCTCTTCTCTTCGGTCTTTCTCTCTCTCTTTTTTTAATTTTAAGTAGGTGTCACCCCAATGTAGGGCTTGAACTCATGACCCTGAGATCAAGGGTCGCATGCTCTACCAAGGAGCCAGCCAGGAGCTCCCATTTCCTGTCTTTTCTAAGGACACTTACCATTGTATTTAGGCCCCATCTGGATAGTCCAGGATGATCTCGTCTTGAGATCCTTAACTTAATTCCATCTGCAAAGGCCCCTTTTCCAAGTAAGGTCTCATCACAGGTTCTGGTGACTAGGACGTAGATGTATCTTGTTGGGAGACACATGCAGCCCACTGCAGTGACGCGGAGAAAAGCAAGGATGGTGTCCATAAATAGAAATTGGAAAGAGACAGCTAATCCTCATCTTCCCTCTGGATCCCATGTAATAACAACAGATAGTAGGAGAAGAAGTAGAAGAAGAAGATGGTAGACATGTACCGTGTACTCTGCTTCTCTAGTTGTCTTCAAGTCAGTTATCATCCAGAGTCATTTTTCTTAAAAAAAGAAAAAAAAAATCACCGTGTGTGTGTGTGTGTGTGTGTGTGTGTGTGTGTGTGTGTGTGTTGGGTGGCGGGCTTCCAAGCACCAAGGATATTCTCCTTTTTGCCTAAACCATACCAAATCCTTCTCCTTGTGCTTGAAAAAATGAAGCAGAAGAATGTCAGCTACTGGTCTTTGAAAAGTGATACTTTCTGAACTGATTTTGGTGTTTTTGTCATTTCACATTTGTCCTGGAGGAGAGGAAGCTATTTCACTCCCTGGTGCCGTACCTGGTCTTTGCCACCATTAGCACTTAACCACTTCTTTTTTTTTTTTTTTTAAAGATTTTATTTATTTATTTGACAGACAGAGACCCCAAATAGGCAGAGAGAGAGGCAGAGAGAGAGAGGCAGAGAGAGAGAGGAAGGGAAGCAGGCTCTCTGCCGAGCAGAGAGCCCAATGTGGGGCTCGATCCCAGGACCCTGGGATCATGACCCGAGCCGAAGTCAGAGGCTTTAACCCACTGAGCCACCCAGGCGCCCCAGCACTTAACCACTTCTCATGAAAGTGTTAATTGGTATTGGACGAGAAGTAGGGCTGGGAGAGGCAGCTGTGGAAATTGTGAGGGCCGGAGACTGGGCAAAGGCAGGGGGAGGCTGTTCCAGTTTCCAGCCCAGCCACCTACCCTCAAGTTTGCACATGACACCCCAGCACCGAAGCCAGGGTTTCCAGAGTGGACAGATTTCATTTCCATCAGGGACTGACTGACAATCGCCAAGATCAAACCTTTCCTTCTGACTTTAGAGCTGACGTCTGAAGGCTCTCTCATCTAGTGTACAACGAGGGGCAAGCTCAGGAGAGTTGGGTAAAATGAGAGACCGTAGGACAAGGCATCCATAGGGTTACACGTCCCCTTATTTTTCTACAAGACAGGGGAACACAGGAGACTGTGATTTGTCAAACCCTCCAACAAAACAAAACAGGTCTGTTGTTAATACAGACAAATGGTTACAGCTGCAGAAAAGTTTCCACAAGAAATCTCTCAGGCCTCCCTGGTCATTTTGCTGTTTTGTGATCACTTTTCCAGGATTCTTTTTTTTTCCGTCAGTGTTTCTTCCCATTAACTATCTGTTTTGTGCTGCAAGCTCCCCTCTGGGCGATGGGCTAGTGACGGTGTTCCTTTCCTGCGGGATTTTAATGTTCCACTGGGTTCCACCAGTATGTATGTGCAAGCTGACACCATGGCTTCAGCAGGGAGAGTAAATGGTTTGGTTATGGAGTCTGTTAGAGGAACTGCTGTGAGCCCTCCTCCCTGTACCCCGATTCTCAACATTCGGATCGAGATACCAGCTACCCTTCAAAGCGTGCCCTTGAACGGCTGTGTGACAAAGGAAACTGGCAAAGCTCAAAAGCCGGGCAGTCATCCTGCTCAAACTCTGGCCAGGTATGTTGAGAGTTTTCCAAATGTTTGCCTATATTTTGGTGAACTGGAGTGTTCTAAGCTGGCTGCAAAAGTGAGAAATCTGCTCTGAGAGAACCAGTGTTCGATCCTTTAAGGCTGAAATTTCAACCTCAAGCGAAACTCGGGCATCCAAAGGCAATTCAAAACAGAAAGAAGAAAGTTCTATGTGACATTTCTGGGATCGAAACTGATGAGTTATAAATTTTCACTGTTGATACTTGTCCTGTCTTCCTCTTTTGCCAGTATATATTTATCTCTTCGGGCATAATACCGTGTTACAGTAAAACTGCTTTCATTTTGACTGCATTTGTGGTGCTCGGACATGGAAAGGTTGGTGTTTACTTTTGAACTTACAACAAAGAGTTTTCAAAGAATGGCGTACCAGATTGTGACATAAATGCTTAACCCACGCAAGGAAAAAGGGATCTCTGAGCCTTTGAAAAACACTTTGCCAGCACAGAGATAATTAGAATATAAATAATTCTGAAACTGAAATGACAAAGCATTCATATCTAAAAGCAGTGTCCAGAGTTTTTCTACTTGGCAAATTTTACGGCCTTGCAGAATTATTCACTATAAATCAAGGTCATAAAAATGGAGCTTAAATATAAAGTAATTTTCACAATACTTTATAATGTGTCTGTCCACTTATTCAGATGGACATCTATTTAAATTAGTAAGTCATAACACATAAAATTTTAAAGTTACATTTATTTATATGCATTTTAAGCTATAATCCTACAGATTTTATGTTATATTTCAAGAAAAAGAGAAAAAATAAACATGAGAAATTAAATGTTTTATGCATTTTTCATTATAAAGTATTACAGGTTTATTGTTAAAAATCAAGGAAATACAGAAAACTCTAAAAAACCCCAAGAAAACCACTTAAAATTGTACCACTTAATAATAACCTCGCTGACCTTTTTAGTATCACTTTCAGCCCTTTTGTCTGTATGTTATCTTTTTAAAAAATAAATGAAGATCAACTAATGTGCCAAGTCAATCCAAAGGATTTAGCAATGCTGCTGGAACAACTGAGTATCCATATAAAAGAAACAAATGAACTTTGATCCATATCTCACTCCATACATAAAAAATTAACTTGAGATAGATCATAGATCTAAACTTAAGATCAGGGTGCCTAGGTGGCTCACTGCCTTCGGCTCAGGTCATGATCCCGGAGTCCTGGGATGGAGTCTCATATTAGGCTTCCCCTGCTCTGCAGGGAGCCTGCTTCTGCCTCTCCTTCTGCTTGTGCTCGCTCTCTCTCTCTGTGTCAAATGAATAAAATCTTAAATAAAATAAACTTAAGATCAGAAACATAAAGCTACAAGGAGAATATCTTTATGTTTTTGGGAGTAGGCAGAGATATCATGCAAAGAACACATGAAGCATTAACCACAAGAGAAAAAAAAGAGATTACATTGGATTGTGCAATTTTTTCTGCTCATTCGAAGACACCATTCATAAATGCCTAGACAAGTCCTAAACCGGGGGAAAAAATATTCTCAGCCCATACATATCTACTAAAATTCTTAAAAATCATTAATAAAAGGACAAATCCATTTAAAAATGAGTATATTATTTATTACTGTATAATGAATTTCTCTAAAAATTACTCTAAAACTTAATTTAAAACAACAAATATTGGGGCGCTTGGGTAGCTCAGTCAGTTGGGCGTCTGCTGAAGCTCGGGTTGGAGGGGGGTGGTCCTGGGATCCCTCAGCGGAGAGCCTGCTTCTCCCTCCCCCTCTTTGTGTTCCCTCATGCTCACTCTTTCTCTCTTTCTCTCAAATAAAGAAATAAATCTTTAAAAAATAAACAACAAATATTTATTATCTCCTACTTTCTGAGGATCAGGAATTTGGGGACAAATCAACTGGGTGGCTCTGGTTTGGTGTCACTCATGAGGCTGTGGCTGAGGTACCAGCTGGGGCTGCGTTCAGCTGAAGGTCTGACCGGAGCCGGAGGATCCCTTTCCGAAGAGATGACTTACTCATGTGGCTTTTGGAGGGAGGCCTCAGTCTCTCACTACGTGGGCTTCTTTCTAGAATGCTTGAATGTCCTCATGATATGGCAGCCTCTAGAGTGAGCCATCCAAGAAAGAGAGCAAGGAAGAACTCATGATACCCTTACGTTCTAATTTAGACATCCACACCACCACTTCTGCCATAGTTTATTTATTAAAAGCAACTCACTAAGTACAGCCCATATTTAAGGTGAGGGAAATTAGGCTCCACTTTTGAATGGAGGGATATCAGTTAGTTTTTGTGTATATTTAAAGCCACCACATAAATTAATTAATGGGCAATATGTATAAGAAGAAAAGTGGCTGCTTCATTAGTCAGCAAATTAATGCAAATCAAATCCACTATGAGGTATTACTTCAACCCATTAGGGTGGCTAAAATGAAAAAGATTGACAGCACCAAATGTTGGAGAGGATGTGGAGCAACTGGACCTCTCATCGCGGCTGGTGAGAATGTAACATAATACAAGCATCTTGGTGAATTGTTTAGCAGTGTCTTCTAAAGTTAACTTTACACTTACTCCATTTCTGGTATTTTCCCAAGAGAGAGAAAAACATATGTCCACAAAACCTTAGATGTGGCAGTATTTATATTTGCTTTATTTATAAACACTTAAAACTAGAAACAGTCCAGTGTTTATTGACAGGGAAGAGGAAAAACAAACTTATACAATGGAATACTAACCAAACGGTCAGATTATACAATGAAATATTAATGAGCCATACAAAAGAATGAACTAAAACAGTCAATAACAAGAATGAATCTCGAAGCTTCGTGATCTGATGATTAAGCAAAAGAAGCCAGATCCAAAAAAGTAAATTTTGTATAATTCCATTTACATGAAGTCCAAGAACAAGCAAAACTAATCTATAGAGAAATGAGAAAAAGTTTGCCTTGTCAGGATGGAGGAAGAGAATCAATTGGAAAGAGGCAAGAAGGGACTTTGTGGGCATGATGAAAATGTTCTAATTCTTGTTTTGGATGGTAGTTACACAAGTGTACATGATTTCCCAACCTCCAGAAACTGAACACCAGGATCCATTCATTTTATTGTATGTTAATAATACTGTAATAAAGAATAAAAATGAAAATTACATAGAGTTTTATTTACTGCTTCTTTGACTCAATATTACATTGTGAGTGTTTTCTGGTGCCCTTCAGTACTTTTTGAAAAAGCATTTTGATGGTTACATGTTGTTTCATGATATAAAATATATTAAAATTGAATTTATAAGTATTAAGATTAATGCCAAATTTTATAAAAAGCACTGATGAATTTTCTTTTATCTCTAAATATCTTTATTTTTTTATTTTTAAAAAATTTAAAAAATTTTATTTTTTTTCAGTGTTCCAAAATTCATTGTTTATGCACCACACCCAGTGCTCCATGCAATACATGCCCTCCATAATACCCACCTCCAGGCTCACCCAACCCTCCCCCCAGCCCCCTCCCCTCCAAAACCCTTAGTTTGTATTTTATTTTGTGCGCATTTGTGATTATAGGGACATTATATTTGAGCTTTTATATCAAGGAATTCTGGTGTTTTTGATTAAGCAATGAGGATTAAAGGTCTTTCATTGTTAGATGTTTCCTTCTGGACCTTCTCCCCTCCCTCTTTCCCTTCCTCCCTTCCTCCCTTTCTTCTTTAGCTTCATTCCTTCTTTCCAGCTTTCCTTCCTCCCCCTTTTCCTCCCTCCCTCCCTCTTCCTTTCTCTTTTGTGTTTCTCCCTCCTCCCCATCTCCTACTTATTGTATTTCACCCAACTTTTTATTTTGCAAAAATTCAATTCTACAGAAAAATAAGATGAAAGTAGAGTTTAATGACTACCTTATATATCCGTCACCTAGGTTCTCTAGTTCTTAATATTTTGCCACATTTGTGTTCTGTGTGTGTGTGTGTGTGTGTGCATGCATACACATTTTAAGTTGTACATGTATCATGTGTGTGGAAACAAGGGTAATAACCTACAAATCACAATAAAAAAGGTTACTTTCAATAAATTTAACACTCATGCAAAAATGTAAAATATAGAGTGCATATTCAAACTTGCTAAATTATCACCAACTGTCCTTTATACTTTTTTTGACCCAGGATGCCAACAAAGATAGTGCATTGCATTTGGTTATTTCCTTTATCTACTTTAACTCAGTCTAGAATGATCCCTCTATCTTTTTTGTGTCTGACATGCATTGATATTTTGAAGGGTCCAAAACAACTGTCTTGTAGAGTGTTTCACAATCTGGATTTGTCCTCATGATTAAGTTCAGGTTGCATATTTTGGGCAAGAATGCTGCATGAGTGATGTGTATTATGTGTTACATTATATAATGTCACTGTTATTTTACCGGTGAAGTTAAGTTTGATCCCCTGGTTAGGATATTTTTACCAGATCACCATCTTTCTCTTTGGAACTGAAAAATCATTTGCGGGGTGATCATATGACTACCCTGTCTTCCAGTACTCTTCATCCAATAATTTTAACATTTACAAATGATCCTTACCTGACCCAGTTATTATAGTGATGGTTGCAAAATGATTTCAAATTCAGTCCTGTTTTTCACATTTACTAGCTGGCATTCTTCTGTACAACAGTGTTTTTCCTTTTTCCTCTTTCTCTATTTTAGTATCACGGATTCTATTTTTTTTTTTTCAATTTCTTTCCTAAAACAAAACCAGGTGCATCCTCTTACAAATGACTCGAATTATTTACATTATAAGGAATGAAATTTTATATTTAGGCCAAAAGAAATTCAGTCTTAAATATAAGAAGAATTTAGAGAACTTTATTTACTAGGTCTGTCAGCATAAATGATGATATATATATCCATATATACCAAGATATGTGACTGTACATAAATATGGATACATATATGTATATATATGTATACATATATATGTATACATACAGAGAGAGACACATATTTTTCTCTGATTTAAAAATAATATATGTCCATTGCAAAGATTTTAGGAAAGATAGAAAAGTACAAAGAGGGAAAGCATATACTTTATCCCAATATCCAGATATAACTAATATTAAAATTTTGCTATGTATTTGTGGTTGGCTTCCAAGATGGTATCCTCCATCTTGGATCCTCATCTCCTGATGTTCATGGCCTTGTGTAACCTCCTTAAATACGGAATAAAGTTGATCTGTGTGAGCATTAAAATAATTTGAAAGTGATTATGTGTGATTTCCAAGTGTAAGGCATTAAAGGAATTACAGCTTCTGTAATTTGTTCCCTCTAAAGGAATCCAGCCATCCTGTTTGAAGATAGTCAGGTATCTCTGGAGAGGCCCATGGGGAGAGGAACTGAAGACTTCTACTCACAGCCAGTATCAACTGGCCATCCATGTGAGTGAGCCACCTTGGAACTGGGTCCTCTAGTCCTGGTCAGACCTTCAGATGACCATAGCCCCAGCTAACATCTGCTTGCAACCTCATGAGAAAACTTAGGCAAGAACTGCCAAACTAAGTTACTCCTAAATTTCCAACCTATAAAAACCATGAGAGATAATAAATGATTATTGTTTTTAGCCATAAAATTTTGGGGCGATTCGTTACACAACAGTAGATGAATAATAGAATATTCCCCCAGTTTTATTTTTTCATTCAACAAATGTTCATTGAACATTTGCTACATCAGTCAGGGTTGAACCAGAGAAACAGAATCCGAAGGGAAAATACATACGTGGTGTGTGTTGGGATGTGTGTATTTATTATAAGAAATGGACCTACATAGGCCATCGTGGGTCACTAAGCAAACCCGAAGTCCATGGGGCAGGCAGAAAGGAAAGATCATGACCAGGCTGGAGACCCATGAGCTTAGGCTTGTCCATAGGCAGCAGTCACTCAGGAAGAAAGATCCAGAAGGAAGGAAGAACAGTTGCATATTCAGCTGCTGTTTTTGAAGTCTTGTGGCTCAGAGAAGGTCTAAGCTTTCTCTTTAAGGCCTTCCAACTGACTAAGCCAGGCCCATAAGGGTAGTTCTTCCTTGCATTAATAGAGGGGGAATTCTGGGGTCTATAGTTAAGCCTAGCCATTTTACAAAGCCAACACCCTTGGTATGTACTAGGCTTGGTTCTAGGTCCTTGCAATACATTAATAAGTAAAACAGACAAAATGACTGTCCTAATGGAACATATCTTAGTGGGACAAAAGATATAAAACACAAAAAAATCAACACATTAAAAAAAAAAACCCTTAAACGAACTTATCAACAAATAATAAATACAATATCTGAAAGTGAGAAGTGTTAAAAAAGAAAATGAGATAGTGGGATATGAGGTGATTAGAGAGTGAGATATGGGGAGACTAGTGAGTGGAATATGGGGAGACTAGATGGTGGGATGTGGGGAGACCAGATATTAGGATATGGGGTGAGAGTTCACTAAGGTAGTCAGGAAAGACTTCTTGGAAGAGATGACATTTCAGCAGAGACCAAACAAGGCAAAATTACTATCCAGCCATTTGAAGAACAGAGGAAGAGTCCCCCTGTGGAGAAAAGCAAGTACAAAAGCTCTGAAGTGGAAATGAGGTAGACTTTTTCAGAGGACAGCCAGGAGGCTGGATGGAACCAGTGGGAGAGGAGTGGAGGGTGAGCTCAAAGAGCTAACAGCGAGCGGGGTCAGGACATTTATTCTGAGCGCTGTGGGAAACCACTGAAGGTTTAGAACAGAGAAATAACACGATCTGACCTACAATTTCAAAGGAACCAAGAACTGAACAAGGAGAGCTGTTAGCAGGCCATTGCTGGAACCCGGGTAAGAGATGATGGTGACTTGGACCAAGACTTCTGAAGCACAGAAATTTTGAATGTGTTCTGTAGTCAGACAGTTTTGAAAGAGTAGGAACTTATATAGCCAGACTCTTTCAATCCTAATATTTGCTTTCTTCTAATGCTAGTGAAGGTTCTTCAGAGAAGGTTCTTCAGAGGACCTTCCATACTGTCTTTCGTAGTGGTTGATCCCATTTATATCCTCACCAACAGTGCATGAGAGTTCCCTTTTCTCTGCATTCTTGTCAACACTTACTGTTCTCCATGAGAGCCAATTAACAGGTGTGAGGATATCTATATAACTCTATATAGAGAGGTATGTATCTCTAGACTTGTATATAGATCTCCATATGTGTCTGTATATGGCGGCAGCAGGATTTATAATGAGGAACTGGCTCCCATGATTATAAAGGCTGGGAAATCCCGGGATCAGCTGTCTGCAAGCTGGAGACCCAGGAAAGCCAGTGGTATGATTCAGCCTCAGTCTGAAGGCCTGAGAACCAGGGTTGCTGAGGGTATAAATTCAGTCCCGAGGTCAGAAAAGATGAGGTGAGGTGTTCCAAATCAATTAGTGAGGCAGGATAAAAGGAAAAAATTCCTCCTTCCTTTGCCTTTTGTTCTACTTGGGTCCTCAAAGGATTGGAAAAGACCCACCCACATAGGGAGGGTGTTTTATTGCGTCCACTGGTGAAATGCTGTTCTCCAGAAACTACCCACATAGATACACCCAGAAATAGTGTTTAATCTGAGCACTCTCTGGACAGTCAAGCTGACCCATAAAATGAACCATCACAGCTGGTTTCTCCATATTATCACCCAGTGTTGGTTAACCTGCTACTTTTGACTAATTTTACTTACACAGATTCATTTAGCATAAGCCATGCACACAATATTCTATATCAATTCTGTGTCTTTCTTCCATGCCTTATACAATTTTTAGAAGGACTTTAAAAAATCTTCATGCTGTTTTCTGCATCGATTAATACATTTAAGACATCAATACAGAGCTAGGATAATTGGCTCAAGAAATCATCCATAAAATTTTAACAGTCTTCAAAGAAAGCAATTTTATTGTTTGTTATCTATTGATTAATAGCTGTGCCTTGCACTTGGACTAGGGTTTTCTTCTCATTTTTGAATACTTTCAGGTCATGTATCTCACATGATCTCCACAACGTCCCTGAAGGTGAGCGAGACAAGATGCTACATAACAAAATGGACCAAGGTTGAAGGAGACCTGGTTCATTGTGAGTCTACTAGCTATAAGACTTGGAGTAGAAGGTTCGAGGATGGGAAAGACTGTTTCGATGTTAAGAAGTTGTCAAGCTTGTAGGGAAGAACAATATGTGAACAGATAGTTATGAGAGAGGATTAGATGTGATAAGTCATGTTATGAACAGCAGACAGCGATGGGTTTGGGGAACACAAAGGCGGAAATATCAGATAGAGCAAAGGCACAGAATATGCCTACAATACCTCACCAGAGAGCCCATGACAGTGTTCTTGGCATGTATTTGCAATGAAAAGTTAGGCCAGTGGAAAGTTATGAATGTAAGTAACAAAAGTAATGTCTGAGTCTGCCTCCAATAATATTTCTCTGAAACTAAGCATGGAAGATATTATTTTACTCATGGAAAAAAAAAAGCTTTTTTGGAAAATGTTAACCTTTCCAAGGCATCAATGAAACTATGAATTCTCTGTGGCTGAAAATTTTCCTCAGGATTATAAATGACATTGAAAAATATTGGATTTTGGAGAGGATCAAAATCTTTTAATACTTGAAATATGTTTATTACTGACCCTGAGAGTCTGTGAGGTTGCGCACAGTAGAGCAGGACAGGAGATAAAACAATGACGGAATAGTAGAGACCCTTCCACTAAGTGACCGAGTACAGGATAAGGCCTGAGCACACATTTCTGGCCCTGAAGTGGCAGGGCATTGTGGACGCAGACCGGTGGAGCCACAGGGCCTGCCCTTCTGGGAGTCACCTTGGCTCTTACAGACACCACTAGACTCAGACTCCTGGGGCAGGGTCTGTGTGTTGGGGGTCGGCAGTCGGGTCACCTTCCAGAAAGGCAGAGATAAGGGCTAGCTCTGTCCTTGCTGTGTCGGGGGCGATGAAACCAGTGGTCATTTACTTGACATATTTATCTTTTAGGAGACATTTTCTTCCAACTGTAGCTAAATATTATTGTCAGTAAGTCAGGATACTTCTGTCACAAAAGGCTAGAAACCTCTCTCTTAGCATGATGGTTCTTCTGTTGTTTTATAAAGTGTTTTATGGGGCAGGGGGAGTAATATCATTGTTTTCTTGGAATGACCCCCCCAGGAGTAATCCTATTAAAGCAATGTATGTGTGTGTGTGTGTGTGTGTGTGTGTGTGTATATATGTGTATATATATATATATATATATATATATATATATATATATATATATATACAGGCATGTATATATGTATACATGTATAGAAATTCCACTGCAATAAAACCCATTAGATTGCAGATTTCTAAACGATGAAACTTTTTGACAGCCTTTTTTTATTTCAAGCACTCTTTCCTTTAACGGTCTTTGACCTCCTCCTACATGCTTAGATTTTCTTAGACCTCAAAGTATATAATAGATTATTTTGAACATCTGAAAAGAAATACCATTATTCTTTTTATTTTATCTTATTTTATTCAAGTTTGTTCATTTTTACTAATCTCCACACCCATCGTGAGGCTCAAATTCACAACCCTGAGATCAAGAGTCGCATGCCCTTCCAACTGAGCCAACCAGGCACCCCAAAATTATAATTATTCTCCAAACTATCAGCAGACAAAAAATAGGGAACTATTTAGGACTTCAAGGGAATGTTTTATCCTATTTTTTTTTTTTATGTAAAGGACCTAGATAATACATGTAGATAATTGCAAAATAGGATTAAACTGGATGAGTAAAGAAAGAAATCTTTCTGTTTCATGTGTATATTATCTTGATTCAGATTTGTAAGCCTTCACATTGTCAATAAAAAGAATTACTCTCTTAAGGTTTCTTTATGCGAAGAAGATGACTCCCAGGAATTGGCAGGATGCATGGTGGTCTGCTGGAGGAATGAATGGAACTACACCATCCCTCTGCTGAGTGTCTGTGAGGGACTGTAACATACACACAGAAAAACAACTGGCTTCAAAGCCTACAAAGCAACAAAATAATTTGCGGGCTCCCCATTTCTTGGGGTCAACATAGATTCACATCAGCGTTTTACACTGCCCAATCAGATTTGCATCACCATGTATTTGCAATTGTCATCAGACAATAACTCTATGGCACCGTAGTGTTTCAATCATAAAAAAAAAATTAAAGCAATTTTTATATGTCTTGTTTACTAAAGTAGAAAACCTATTATAAATCTTTAAAGAAATTTTCAACACTAAGTTTGAAACAAGAAAGGATTCCATTTGAATTCATCTGAAGTTTTCATTATTTAGGGCTAGGTATTGATACATCTGAAATGAAATCCAATAGCTAAAAGCATAAAGTATTTAGGAATTACCAGAACCATTTCCTGAAATTCTGAATACATTTAAAATTTCAAAGTTAGCATATCATGGAATTTAAACTAACCACCTTTCTGCTCCTAAATTGATTATACAAGCAGGCGTGATCAAATGATCATATGGATTTATGCTTTTAATAATGTATATATATATATATATATATATATATATATATATACATGCTGATGTTGTTTTAAACTGTTATTAATGTTAATTCACTCAACAAGCAAGGTCCCAAATACCTGGAAGAATATTATTTGTCTGGTTTTGTAATATCCATCACCAAGGAAATTTAGCCAAGCATCCCACTTCTAGATTTAGTGTGGATGGCAGTTTGGGCAGGAAGAAGGATATAATTTATAGATTGGGGAACAATCAAAGTAAGAAAATTTTATCTTATTTTTTTAATGACTTTATTTATTTGACCGAGAGAGAGAGAGAGATGGAGAGGGAACACAAGCAGGGGCAGAAGGAGAGGGAGAAACAGGCTCCCTGCAGAGCAAGGAGCCCAATATGGGGCTTGGTCCCAGGACCCTGGGACCATGACCTGAGCCGAAGGCAGTTGCACAACAACTGAGCCACCCAGGTGCCCCAAAGTAAGAAAATTAAAAAAAAAAAGAATTTTAAGTAGGGTGCCCTGGGTGGCTCAATTGGTAATTGGTTAAGCATCTGCCTTTGGCTCAGGTCATGATCTCAGGGTCCTGGGATTGAGCTCCAAGGTGGGCTCTCTGCTCAGCAGGAAGTCTGCTTCTCCCTCTCCCTCTGCCTGCCATTCTGCCTGCTTGTGCTGTCTCTGTCAAAAAAGTGTTCCTTCCTTCTTCTTCTTCTTCTTTTTTTAAGATTTATTTATTCACTTTAGAGAGAGAGAGCACATGAAGAGGGAAAGAGGGAGAGGGAGAGAAAGACTCTCAAGCAGGCTCCTTGCTGAGCTGCAAGCCCGACGCTGGGCTTGATCTCACAACACTGAGATCATGACTTGAGTGGAAACCAAGAGTTGGCTGCTCAACCAACTGAGTCACTCAGGTGCCCCAGGGTTCCTTTTTATAAGCTAGATCATAATTGCAAATATTAAGAAGACATGCATGGAGCCGAGGGGTCTTCCACGTAGGAAAACCATTTTCTTCCAGTGATTAACTCAATATCACCAGGCAGTACCCCTTTGGGTCTAGTTTCCTTCTGTGTGAAATGAAGGTTTGCAATGGCTAATTGTAAAGGTCCTCTTTTTACTTTATGATTCTATAAAAACAATTACCTCTGAATTTCCTTTTAAAATAAGATATATGGGATGTTTGGGATCTTTTAGTGTAAGAAACTAAGAAAATAAGAATCAGAAAGATATAAGTAGAAGTTAACGAGATATATACTTTCATGGTAAAATTCTCATTCAAGATTAGGTAAAATGAAAATCCCAGCATTGGTATGTGCATGTGTGGAATATATATATGTATATGTATATATATATATATTTTTTTTTAAATACATTAACATGCTATTGTGCCAGCCCTAACAAAATGAGTTTTCAAGCAATAGTCTTCACTAAAGAAAAAATTAATCATCAGTTTGGGTCTGTGTGGGCACTGTGTAGGCAAGACTCTCAACTTCCAGGAAAATTTCTGTCTTTATAGAAAGAGATTTTCCAGTTACCTTTTGAATTATTTCCCTAAAAACACGACTTGCCTGATGACAGAAGTGGCATGTGGCTGCACCCACTTTTGCCAAAATTGCAAGCAGAAGTTGATAGGAAAGAGAAAGAAGGTGTGTATGGTGGGACAGGGGACACAGTGAGTCCAAAGTTGTTGCAGAAAATTGTCAGGTTGACCAGATCTCCATGAGGTCTATGAATTATTGACACCTGGAATGGGTTGAACTGAGTCCCTCCCAAATTCATATGTTGAAGTTCTATCTCCTAGTACCTCAGGATATGTCTTCATATGGAGACAGGGTCTTATAGAAGTAATCCACTTAAAATTAGTCCATTATATAACTGGTGTTTTTATAAAAAGGAGAGATATGGAAACAGATACAAGTATAGGAAGAATGCCATGTGAACATGAAGACAGCCATCTGTATGCCAAGGAGTGAGGCTCAGAGCAGACCCTTCCCTCATAGTCCTCAGAAGGAACCAATCCTGCTGATATCTTGATTTGGGATTTCCAGGCTCCTGAACTGTGAGATAATATGTTTCTTTTTTTAAGCAACCCATTTTGTGGTACTTTGTTCAGCGGCAAACTGATATATAACACCTAACTTCAATACATTTAAGGAATAAGCAAGCAGAAAAATTCTGATTGTATTGGAGTCATCCCACAATAAGTAAAGTGAAGTTTATTTTGTTTGTTTGAAATGAAATTTGTTATCTTTTTTTTTGTGGTTTTATGTGTAATCAAAAGATTTCTTTAGCTGAAAAACAATTATACATACACACACACCTACACGCATATATATGCATTCATATATACTCATACGTATGTTGTTAAAAATGTTAAACTAAACAGAAATATAGAATGCAAAATGAAAGCCATTTTTTCACTCCTCTTTCCTGAGTTTTAATTACCTCCCTGTGGTTAGCTGTTTAATCTAGCATTGTGTTTGTATAGTGCTGGATTCCTAATATTACACCGTACAAACATGAATATGGTTCCAGCCTGATACAGGAGTTCTGCTCAAACAGGACCTTTAGAGTCCATACTGTGGGATCGTGTTATAAGTGAGTTCTTATACTTCTATCATCTCAACACCATCAAGAAGCTATAAAATAGGCCTAGTATTTTAAAAACACCCTATAATAGTTCTACATGTTTAGAATTTAGAAGAGTATCAACCAAGGAAGAATTCTTTTAAAAGTCAACTACCAGCTGTGTTTTTTCTGGCTTTGTTTTGTTTACTATATAAACTATTTTATAGTTAAGAAAAAAAACAAATGACTCCATCTTGTTAAAGCTTTTTTCTAGGAACCAATAATAATTATCTGCCTTCTCTGAAGTTTGAGTCAGTTATAGCATCTTAATACACCCTTTTTATGGAGAACTCAAGAAACCAGTAGCTTGCTTACCTGAAATGATAGACTAGGACTTCAGCCATAAAGGTCTCTGAATAGACTACCTGAATGATACCAAATCCACACAAGAAAGCTTGTACCTTTCCCAATAGACATGCCCCCCGAGTCCTTAATTTGTGTCTGTGGACTCATGTTCCTATATAGCTCCAACAACTTCTCTTGAGTCCAAAGTAGAGTAAAAGTCCTAAGAAGGAGGCAACATTTTACTCTTTATATTCACAATGACAAGAACTAAAAAGGAAAGTTTAAACTCTCTGTGGCTAGAAAGGCACCAAAAATTGTAAAATACTACAGTAAGTTGAAAACAATTGCCTGGAGTCATTTAATAAGACAGTGCTTAGGTCTTGAGGTCATTCTTACATCAGAGTTTGATGTAATCAATCAATCAATGATTGATGCTCTCAAGTGCTCCTGAGTCATTTTGAAAAAAACTTTTATTGCGGTCAATGTGCCCTATTTAAGGTGGTAGAAAATTGTGTAATAACTGAAGAATGATTTCTGCCTAAAATTGTTCAAACATTAAAAGGATTTGGCGCATATGGAATAAAGATTTGGTTCTGAAAAATTTTGCTCTGTGGATATTGAGGTTCATTACTATCCCAATTAAAGTGTTGCATTTGCTAAGATGTCTGCATTGATGATTGTACCTTTATTTATTGGACCTCGTAAGATAGAACATTTATTCCATTGGCTGAAAGTAAATTATGAAATAATAGCTAAAGATTTGTAGTACTCTTCCTTATTTAGGCAAGTTGAAAGCTACATTGTGTCAGAATGAAGGAAGCCCTACAGTCTCAGCATAGGGGTGGTTCATAAAGATGGATGGACCTCAAAGGAAGAGACCTCATTAAAATGCATGCTTCCCAAAGCACGATAAAAGGCGAAGCAAGAGACCATAAACAAGATGGTATATTTTCGGCAATTTTACAGGTCTCTTCTTTTCCTCAGCATCATATCAACTGGTACATTGTTATTCAAATTATATTCAAATAGTCCAATAACGTCAATTTAGGGTTAAAAAACAATTAAAACCCGAGAGCATATCAGATGGAATTTTCGGTATTATAAGCAAAGGAAGGCAAAGTCTATAACACTGGACTAAGAAATGGTGTCATTAAATTCACACCAAGTTCTGAACAATGGGCTTATGCTTGCATGCTCTTCGGTGATGCCTCTATAATCCGTCTTACTGTGAGGTTCCGTGCACTGGGCTGACAAAAGAGAACAGCTCATTTATAACAGTATGGTAGGCAGAGGTCTTTCAAAGTGCAAAGATACCATCTTTCCTTACCAAGGAGCAATTGCTTTGCACATATGTGCTACAAATACCAAGCACAGGGAACTTGGTTTTTAATTACAAAGTAAAATATCATTCCAAAATTGCATAATTGGCGGTTGCCTTTTGCAATGCAATGAACATAAGGGAACCTGACATTCAATGTTTGATGCGGTGCCATGACATTTTCCGAGATTTTATTTTATGCTGCTTTTAAGCTGCAAACTATGTTAAATTTAAATTCCTTGGGGGGTAATAGAGTGATACAGAATTCAAGAACCTAACTCTGATGTTGGAATGCCTGTACTCACAGATTGTACAGTTCAGATTTTAGGGAAAAAAAAAAGTAATTATAGAAATAGAGACATACTGGCTTCTTTATTCTCTCCTTACAGTAGTTACTTTTTTTTTTTTTTTTTTTTGAATATAGAGACCATTTAGTCAGGGAGGGATATCTCTAGCTTTCCCTTTGAGGAAAGGGAAAGCTAGCAGAGTGGAGGAAAAGACAGTGGCAGTCAGTATCCAACACATTTGAATGTGCAGGCCACGGAAATTGAGACACCCGTGTCCGTGTATTCCTGAGTGTCGCCGTGTTGCTGGCAGGGACAGTAGCAGGACTGATGCTGCCCTAATTCTCTCTGTTCCAGAAGGTGCCTATTGGAGTTTATGTTATTTGCTCAGCAGGGTTCAAGAGCACTGCAGATGATGGCATCACCCTGATAAATTGGAGGATAATGAACATTAATTTGCCCCTTTCCTACACCTGCATTTTCTACCCAGCACTCCTTTTGTGCCTTATTTCACAAAGATCTCCGACATTTTGAAGGATAGAGAACCCAAATCTTGAAGCTGAAAGGGACTTCAAGAGGTCATCTGTTCTGTCACTGAAAGATCAAAGGGCTGATAGGTGTTGAATTTTCTTCCTCATAATAATGTAACAGAAGAAAATACATTCTTAATGATAAAAATTAAAAAAAAAAATCTTGGGTTAACTCATTTATTCCTTCCCACTGAGAAATGTGGAAAAAAGCCTTCCTGGGTAGATAAAATGCAGCTTGAATACTTCATTAATTCTGAATGCTTAATGGTCATATTAAAATGAGTATCGTCAGGAATGCTGAGAATGAACTGGAACCGAAGATGGTGGTTCACAGCCCTCCCAAGCCAGTTTCTTCATTTTCCTAAACATTCGTGCTTTACACTCAGTCACATTTTAGAGTGATTTCCTCTGCTCCAAACAGACTTTTGTTGTTGTTGTCTCAGTGTTACTATTTTAATGATCCACATAACAGAAGTAGGACCATTTAAACACACAAACAACCTAACTATTCCAGCATTTTCCTTGGTCTTAGAAACACTGTAAGCAGAGCGTGGCTGAGACTGTCTCAGTCTCCCTGAGAAATACTCAAGGCCAACACTCTAATTTTCCCCCTTTCTTGAATACTATAATGAGGATTTAGTATTTATTTAAAATATAAAGTTATTTTTGTCCCTGATATTACCAATAATGTTTATGGTATTTTTAAAGCAATATATCTATAAGGCATTTATGAAGAAGTATTTCTATTTGCTTTTCATAAGGAGTTAAAAGGTTTTCTCAGAATCAATCAGCTTTAGGACTAGAATACCAGAGCTACTTTCTATTCCAAGTTTCTTTTTGCCCTGTAGCTCTGGATACCATGAAAAAGAATTAATCTGCCTCTCAACAAAAAAATTCCCTTTTATATATTTTCTTAAATGTCATGCTTTGGAAACAAAGGGGCATCCAAGTTAAGTCAATGATACCATGAATATAGGTTGGGTTAATTTGAAGGCTTCTAATTCAACAAGTGGTTCTACTTTTAAAAATTATGAGTGCTACTTTAATTGGGTTGAAGACCAAAGTAATTGATTTGATTATGTGTAGAAGTGACTTGAAGTAATTTTGTAGATGGACAATTTGAAATTATGTAAAATTCTTTGGCCTAGGGGAACCTGGGTGGCTCAGTGCGTTAAGCCTCTGCCTTTGGCTTGGGTTATGATCTCAGGGTCCTGAATCCTGCTCAGCATCGGGCTGCATCGGGGCTCTCTGCTCGGTGGGGAGCCTGCTTTCCCCCTCTCTCTCTGCCTGCCTCTGCTATTTGTGGTATCTTCTCTGTGTCAAATAACTAAACAAAATCTTTAAAAAAATTCTTTGGCCTATATTTATTTTCCAAGAGTGGTTGCTAATTCAGCGAAACATCTATGAAGGATAAAACAGAGAGAGAGAACATCAGATTAGTGAGGAGTGAAGAATCTGAGGTTGAAAATGAAAGTTTTAGGAGATGTTATAATCCCAGTTATGGTTCTTTCTGATGTCAAAATGCAGAAATGAGATGTTTTAGCAAAGGAGAAAATATAATTATCAATAGAGAACAAATATATGTATTTGTAGTCAGGATCGAAAACATTTCTTTCACTAAATGATTGACTGCTTTAATTTGCATTAAAAAGCTAAATTTAGCCATTAGATAAAAGTAGCAACTTCATTTTACTCAATGCATACTCATGAAGCTTTTTCAATAGTGATAATTTATAGTGCCTTAGCCCAACTGAAAATGTAAGGAGAGACTCTCATCTTCTGAAATTCAACCACAACCACCACAACAAAATCTATCTGAAGAGATAAACCCATTTAGAAAAGACCACATCAATTGAAATGGAGTGCAAACAGCAGACATAATAGATTTTGGTATTCACAGTAGATGGCTATAGGAATTCTGAACCAATTTTATTCCCTTATGTTTACAGTAGGAAAGGCCCATAGTCCTTAGTTTTAATTCCTTATTCACGGTTCTTGGTACATATTCCAAAATATTTGTCGAATTTCTAATAAAGGAATGAATGCCACTTAATTGGATAACAATTCAAACTAGTTTTATTGGCCCGATTTAGGGTCTGATTCTCTTTATGCCACTTATAGTATTAGGAAATGTACAAGCAATACACTCTCACGATTCTAATGTAGGCTTATATACATAAAACATATAATATAAAAAGCTGAGTCATCCTACCTGAAATGGTTTTCAAAGATTCAGTATGGCTCAAATGTCTTTGACCTCTGAGACACCCAGTACAGCTAAAAATGATACAGTTTAGTGAGTGAATAGTAACTGTTTGTAGACTATCCAGAGCAAGGTTGATACAGAGATTTCAAAAATCTATTGCCTTGTTTTTAAGTTTCACATCAATAGTCCATGAGTACACTTTGATTCCAACAGACAGCTGAATATTTGGGAGTAAATCAATCTTTCTTCAGTTCCCAGAACATTCTTGCCTTCCCTTTTGCCTGTCCATACTTTCGGAGCCAATCCAAAATGTCACCATCCATGGACCTGTCCATGAGACCTTTAAAATTGAACCTCAATATTATAATCTTTGTTGAGCTTTAATATTATTTATTGTACCTTTCTTATGCCACTTTCTATATTCTGCTTTTTTTCCGGTATAATTTGTTAGACTGCTGTTATTATAAGCTTCTTGTCAACTTTTACTTATTTTTGTATCCCACTGTGCTTATTAGCATAGTGTTCTGCATATAGAAATTACCTAATAAATATTGGTCAACCAGAGTCAACTGCTGTCTTCCTGTCAACCTTAAGGTGCAATTTAGAATTTTCTTAGGGTCAGAAGCTAAGTTATCTGCCTATTAACTTCCTACTCCACAGTAATAACATATATTCGAAAACAGAAAGATGGAGCTCACCTTGGTGCTTTGTTAAGAACTTTAAAATTAGATGGAATAGCTAACATTTATTTAGATTTTACTACGTATCAAGCATGAGAAGGTACCTGTGCCAGGACTTTCATAATCATGATCTCATTTATGTCTCATTATAATTTGTGAAATAGGTAATAGTATTCCCCTCATTGAGACCTAGATTCATTAAATAATTTGCTTAATGCTATTCAGCTCATTCGTGGCAAAACAATGGCTTTAACCCATGCACTTAACTACTGATTTTATTGTACATATTGATGTGCCCAAGCAAGTCAAGAAATAGGAACTGCTAAGTTCTAAGAGTTCTTAGTGCATGGCCAAGCAACAGATCATTTTGATTACTGATGCTTTTTTTCTAACCAAATATTATAAGTTCAGTGATACATATGTAATACAAGGTACTTAGAGGTCTTGTGGCCATACGGAACCAGCTTCTGAATATGGCATTTATGGAAACATGATACTTCAATCTAAATTTTAGCCCAAGAATTATGTTTCATTTATATCAAGTGCTATAATTTACAAATTATTTTCTTTTATATTTTCTCCTTGGATATCTACAATCACTGAGTTCATAAGCTATATACTATGTGGTTTTACTGTAGAGGATTTGGATTTGAGAAAGGTTAGGTAAATTCCATCAAATCACACAACAAGTTTTTAAGAATTAATTCTTTTTGTTACACTATTCTGATTCTAGAATATTTCAACATGTATTAATATCTAAGTATGTTTGTGTATTCTTTCAGGATTCCACTGAACGACCAGAAATACATGTGTATAATTTGCTGATAATGATAATAATAATAGCAGCTTTACTATTTTGCACAGATGGGGCACATGAATTATCATGAAACCAGGACACCTTGAAAATGACAAATGCCAGGGCACCTGGGGGGCTCAGTTGATTAAACTTAACTGCCTTCAACTCAGGTCATAATCCTGGAATCCTAGGATGGAGTCACGCATTGGGAAATCCCTGCACAGTGGGGAGTCTTCTCCCTCTGACCCTACCCCCTCTCATGTCATGCTCTCTTTCTCAAATAAATAAATAAAATCTTAAAAAAAAAAAAGAATGACAAATGCAAAACTAATGGAAAGCAGAGACAAGAAGCATAAATTGGGACCCTCCGAGGCAAACTGAGACACGTGATCTCCCAATTTAAATAGCACCTATCTTGTGCTAGGTCCAACTCTAAACATTTTGCGTGAATTAACTCAATTCTCAAACCTCAAACCTTCTGAGTTAGGAATTCCCTTCATTTTCCAGATGAGCATTTTACGAAAGTGCCCAAGGTCCTACAGCATTTGCGGATTCTTTCCACGGCACTGTGCTCTATTGAATCTCTTTCCTTGCCAAATACAAGCAAAGGGAGAGCAAAGGCCAAGAAGATATAGAACCTGAGAACAGGCAGGCGATGGTTATTAGAACTTAGTGGCTGAAAGAGATGACTAGCTATTTTCTAATGCTAATAGCAGAGCTGGGAGGATAGAAGTTTGTGGGAAGCAATGGCAATTAATTAAAGAAGCATATCTACTATACCCAACAATCTTGCTGATTACTCTTTTCTTATTGCCCACTTACACACATGAGGTCCATCCAGTGCTTTTGATGTACTTGGTAGTCTTGGAAAATTATTGGGAGATCTGTGAACAATCAGCCAGCTGGAGCCTTTAGGAGATGATTTTTGTATGTGTCTAGGTGAAATGAGCAAACGAGTCAGGATTAATTTGTTAGCATTAAGTGGATCCAACCTGGGATGCATCCCAACTTCACGTTGTGGAAAAATCTCAAGCTTGTTCTGCCTCTACTAAAACTAATTTTTTTTTTCCCCCTAAGCATGTGTCATCTGTGTGAAGTCCTGGGCCATTTCTTTAAGTACATTTCTTTTCTTCTCTGCTCCATCCCCTCTTAAATTTGTTGAGAGAAGGTCTTCAGCATTCCACTTGACTTGTCAGGCAGTACATAAAAGCAAAGACTGGAGATCTACAAGTGAAAAGAAGTATTTCAACAAACAATGCCTGGTACTTTCAATCTGATCACTTTACAAACAAGTGAATGCTTTCTCTATTGTACAAATGACCTCATCAAGGAAAGTAGATTAAGCTGGGGATCACTGGCTCAGAACTATCTTCCACCACTCCTCCCAGTCACATGCCTATTCTCCTTCGCCCTACTCTTCCCTTAAAAAAACAAGGGCAACTGTAAATACCGTTCATTATTTTTTTAAAAAGAGGGTAAATATTTATATCTTAAATAGTTAAAAGTAAATAATGCTTTGTTAAGTGTGATAAATTGCAGTCACACCAACTTTAAAGCAACCTCTGATTTTGGACAGGCATTATACTAGAACCCCTTCTATAACTTACTTCTCACAATATTCTAGGCAGTACTTTCCCATTTTATGCATAAGATAATCAAGGGTCCGAGAGATTACATAACTTGCTTCAGGTCAACAGTAATCTCTTCAAGAGATAAATGTTACCTTGGTTTCTACCAAAATATTTTTTAAAAATTAAAAAAATGCACAAGAATATTTGCACTTTTCTCTAATAATATATCATATGATACCACTTTTGTGGACTTACTAAATACTAGTTATTATGCTAAGTACTTTCCATACATGTTTGTATATTAGCTTTATCATAACCTTAGGGAATAGTCACTATTATCTTCATTTTACAGATGATAAAATGGTAGCTAAATAATTTAAGCCAAGTGGTAATTATGTAGCAGAGCCGGAATTCAAACCCAGATTTGCATAATAGCATCAAGAGATCTTAGTTATACTGAATTGTTTTTAATAGTGCAAGTGGAGTCCTTTCATAAAGCATTGATTTTGCAATGCATTGATAGTCTTTTGCAACTTTTGGTTACATACATTTTTTTTTTCTCTTCCCACAAAATTAGATATAGGCTGATGACCTGAAATTTTCTGTCCAAGATTCTTTTTTTTTCTTTTTTAAATATTTTATTTATTTGACAGAGAGAAATCCCAACTAGGCAGAGAGGCAGGCAGAGAGAGAGGAGGAAGCAGGCTCCCTGCAGAGCAGAGAGCCCGATGTGGGGCTCGATCCCAGGACCCTGGGATCATGACCTGAGCCGAAGGCAGAGGCTTTAACCCACTGAGCCACCCAGGCGCCCCCTCTCCAGGATTCTTAAATAGTTCTGCCATATGACAATTTTTTCCTTACTGTGTAGACTCAAAAAGTTTTTAAAGTATCTGAAATAGTGATTTTTAAAAAAGCTTTTACTTATTTAAGAGAGTGAGTGAGACTGTGCTCCAGTGAGGGAGTGTGGGGTAGGGGTAGGGGCAGAGAATCTCTAGCAGACTCCACACTGAGCAGAGCCTGGCACGCACGGGACTTGATCTCATAACCCTGAGATCATGACCTGAGCTGAAACCAAGAGTTGGAGACTCAACCAACTGAGCCACCCAGGTGCCCCTGAAACAGTGATTTTAGAAATCAACTCTTTTGTTGTACCCTGAGTTTTCGCGTCCAAGAGACCACCAAGGAGCCAACACCAATGTAAACATGAGGGTTTATATGACAAGCTTAAGCTTGGGCCCAAGTATACCCGACACAGCAGAGCAGGGACTTGGACCCCGAGCGTGGTTAAGGCAGGGGTATTTATGGGTTCCTGTTACTAAAGCAGGGTGGGGATTCCTGGAACCAAAGCAGGTGGGGGGTCTCTGGAACCAAAGCAGGGCGGGGCTTACTAAAGCAGGGTGGGGAAAGTTCAGCCCCTGGGCACAGGGGTCTGAGATGGCTGCCGGAGCTAAGATGGCTGTACTTATGTTAAGGCTAAACCTGAGGTGGGATGGCCTTGATTTTTCTCAGCCTCCACACTTTCAATTGAATGAAGAAAATGACACACAGAAGAGTGTGTGTCTGTCACCATTTTGTAGGTTCTGAATGGTTTCTATAACTTGTTTTATGGTGTAATAAGAATAATAGTAGTAGTAATAATAATAGTAATAACAATAATGTCATTAGAACCACTGGCGCTTGTGGAGAGCTTAACTGCATTACGTGGTTCTTTACAGGTTCCTTCTTTAGTAGCTCACTTAAACCTCTCAGTAACACTGTGATTTTGGTAAACTGAGGCCAGTCTAGGTCAGACTGGGGCCTCATAACCTCCACGCTACGAAGTTTCTACAGACCACCCTCAGCTCTCGGTTATAGCTTTTCCCTCCCCGTTAGCAAGGGGCCCTTCTACCAGCATATTGATGCCTGGCTCATCCACGAGGGCCCGTTCTGATCTGTAGCTGAAGAGATCAGAAGGCCCCCGTGCTGCTAGACTGGCTTTTATGGTATCTGCTTGTTTCGGAGACGCTTCTCCCCATCTGCACCTCTTGCTTGTTCCCTTGTTGCTTTGGCCCTCCTCCTAGCAGGTGCAGGCCTCTGGGGATGGACTGCGAGCTCTTGCACACTTCTAGTAGCCTCTGAGCACTGACTGGTTAAAGTTATAGCCACTTTCACCATTCACTGCTGGATGAAGAGCCTATTGTACAATAAACAAACAAACATCATGCATTTACATATATGCATATTTGAGATATGTATATATATTTACACATATACATATATATATATAATCTAGGATGATAATTAGCAATGACCATTCTTTTTTTTTTTTTTAAGATTTTATTTATTTATTTGACAGAGAGAGACCCAGTGACAGAGGGCAGTGGGAGAGGGAGAAGCAGGCTTCCCACCAAGTAGGGAGCTCAATGTGGGGCTCGATCCCAGGACCCTGGGATCGTGTCCTGAGCCAAAGGCAGACACTTAAGGACTGAGCCACCCAGGTACCCCAGCAATGACCAGTTCTAAGTGAAGCGCTGATCCTTAGAGTAAATTTATATATATTCAATATGTTTTTGTTTATACATTTTATTTATAAATATTTAATACGTTTAATGTACAAAATAGAAATCATTTTGATTTTCTCCTTTTTTGGAAAAATGGCCTCTTGCATCCAGTGAGTCAGAATATACTGTAGGATGTTACCAAACTAAAAGATAATTTCTTCTTCAGAGTCAATTTCTTGAAAAAAAAAAAAAAAGAATTGCTCTTTTGCAGGTGTGTAACTTCTGCAGAATGGATCTTCTGCTGACTACAGCCACATCCTTGATCTCCGCTGCCAAACTTGATTAATGAGAGCTCTACTGGTGAAGAATCTTGGCCTTAAGATCTATTTAGCCATTTTTAAAAATTAGTAAGGATGACTATGGTTCCTTCAATTATGTTTCCAGGTGAAACCTTACCATTTGTGGAAACCCAAGAAAACAAATGTTCAGCCATCTCAGGAAATTCAAACCAAGCTCATCTATGAGAAAGCATTTTAAAGGTAATTGCTATCTTAAAATTGTTTAATAAAGAAAGATCATTATTTGTCATTTCTAAATCCCTCCAAAAATCAGCTAAGTGGAAAGAAACTGAAGGCATTTGCTGCTGAATCAGAATCTAATTTAGGAAATTCAAACTGATCTCAAGTTGCCTGGGGCAAAGGTGAAGAGGGGAAGAGATAGATAATAAAAATCTAGCAGGCAATTTCTGCAAGGTTTTTGGTCAATAAATCTCAACTCTTAAATCTCAGCCCCGACCTGGAAGAAACATCCAATGAAATGTGCCAACGTTGTGTATTGTTGAGAACTATCATCAGGTCACGCACGGTTCAGAAGGAAATTGATGGAAGACCACTAGGTTCCTTTTAGTGAGGATTTCAGAGACATTTAACGAAAATGAATTCTCTTCTGTCTGGTTAACACTGATAACTTGTGAAAAGGAAAAGCCATCCATCCTGCTATTATTAAAAGTTGAGAATCTGGAAATTGCACATACTGATGAGGACACAGATGTTTTCTGGGGGCACAAGGCAGTTGTACTGATAGGTGGAATTACACAGAAAATGGCATTTTTAGTGGAGTATTTCATGTTATCGGTGTACTTGAGAGGACTGCAGTAAGACAGTTCCCAAATGTGAAGTTCAAGAGAAATTTATATGCTCCCTAGCTAATAAACCCAGAATGACTGAGAATATTCATGTGAAGAGAAACCCACCTTGCTGATAAATAGAGTTTCCCAAATCTTCATTTAGAGAGTGGGTGTGTTCTCCAAGAATTCTGACGGGAATGTGATGATGTCATGAGACTGAAGTCAACTCATGGGTGACATCTGTCTGGGCTAGGGATGCATTAAGGGCAGGAGCTCTTCGGAATCCAGACCTACCTCCCAGTTTCTCTGGCCAGTAACCAGGAGTAACTGCTCCTAAATGAAATGTCGATTGCCTTGGACTAAATTTATCCTGGAGATAATTGTATATTACCACCAGTTTAGTGGAGATTTCCTTGGGAAACTTTCCAACTCTATTTTCTCTAATTTGTTCCTCACCAGTATTTTATCTAAACCCCAACCAGCAAGAAAGCGCGGGATATATTACAAGCTCTATTCTTTTTCATTAGTTCTAGTCTTCTTAAATCTCAGCCCCGACCTGGAAGAAACATCCAATGAAATGTGCCAATGTTGTGTATTGATGTTATGATGACATAAATCATTATATTAATTAATTTCTTAGGAGTCTGGTCAAGGTGAATCCACGAAGGCAGAAATGAGAAATTTCAAACTATTGTCAATGTTTCAAAACAACGGATAGAAATCGTAGGCTTATCATCAATAGGGTTATGTGAGCCAGTCATTCTAGCTAAAGGTTCTTTACGAGAATTCTGTCACATCATAGGGCAGCTACATTGGTTATTGCTCAGTGGTTCTAGCAATTATGTTTTAGATTAACAGATGATTAAATGCAATTTGGACAAAGTGTTTTAAAATTTAAAGTGTATGGCTGGGTGTAAAAAGAAAACAATGACAGGAATCCTTCTTGTAAACAGGATGGAAATCACTGCTGTCTGAACAGATACCCTGTGGTTGAATTAGTAAAGCCAAGTCCCTTGACCTCTAAAGCTGAAGATTGTACTGTGTATTACTTTTTTCGTTAAAGGGGTTCCTATTTACTGTCCTGTTTCTTTAAAGACAAGGAAGAGCAAATAATTTAGAATTTGGGGGGAGGTGGGGGGAAAGTCTCAGCAGCATAGAATCCCATTTTTGAGTTAAACAGGAAGTGAAGTTGAAAGACCAATCTATCACTGGTGATCTAAGAAGAAAGAGGCGGTGAAGAAAAAAAACATCTAGAAGCTCAGGTATGAATCTAGAACAGTCTAAAAATTTACTCTGGACTCTTCTATCAGAGTATAATATGCACTCTAGGGCAGGATTTCTCAACCTTGGCACTATTACTTCGAGCTGGACAGTTTGCTGTGAGGGCTATTGGGTGCTTTGCCGGGTGCGTGAGCAGCTGCGCTGGGTTCTGTCTACTAGCTGTCGGGAGCATTCCCCAAGAGGTGGCAAGCACGTGTCTTCAACTTGCCAAGTGTCAGGAGGGGACAAGGTATGAAATTTCTCTGGTTAAAAACCAAGGGGCTAAGGTTTTGGGAGGATTAGGGCACCATTCTCCAACAAAATATTTTTTTCTGGTGTGTATTGATGTATTACTATGCCTGCAAGTGTTGGAGAAACCCATTAATTAAGTATGTGATTCGAAGATGTTAAGAGTCTATTTACAGCTATCAGCTGGCTTTGACTGATGCAAATAACACAGGTTCTTATTTCACAAAAGTCAAAGATGTCAAATGATACAGAATTCATTATCAGTCATTACTTCTACCCTCTTCCAGATTAGCTGGCAAATATGCCATTTAAAGGATTAAGGGCACATTTCTCTAGGGTTAGCTGCCTTTATATTTTATTCTTCTTCTTCTTTTTTTTTTTTAAAGATTTTTATTTATTTGACAGACAGAGATCACAAGTAGACAGAGAGGCAGGCAGAGAGAGAGAGGAGGAAGCAGGCTCCCTGCTGAGCAGAGAGCCTGATACGGGGCTCAGTCATGACCTGAGCCCAAGGCAGAGGCTTTAACCCACTGAGCCACCCAGGTGCCCCTATATTTTATTCTTCTTAATCACCTAACAAAATTAAAGAGGAAATGTATCTTATCCTTTGACTTATTTTAAAGCAACGTCTTATACAAATGGTTTTTAATTCAGTACATTGTTTTGATTGTTATCATTTTTAGCAATTTTTATAATTCTTTCCTTAGACGTCTGCTAGAAAAAAATTCAGTATATAAAAGATAAAAACAGGATCTTACTATTATGCTTGTCTATACGGTGAAATTTATAGTATTTGCTTATTATAAAGTCAATCATGTTAACAGAATGTTCCTATGAACACCGGTATTTGAAATCAAGAGTTGGAAAAGATATTGTTGAATCACTACATTGTATACCTGAGAACAATACAACACTGTATGTTAACTATACTGGAATTAAAATAAAAAACTTAGGGGAAAAAAGAAAAGATTTTAAAAAATGAGGAGTTAGGAAAGAGTTGTAGGATTATAGTAGTTTAACCATCCAATTAATTTCTGTATTTTTATTTGAAAAATAAAATTGATTAAAGAAAAGCTACAATTCATACCAATAGGGGTTAGGATCTGGATTTATAAATTTAGCTACATGGATAGAAGCTGTCTTGAATAAAAAGGAAAAAAAAATTAGAGCTCTACCTAATCAGTAAATAATGAGTTTGCAGTAAATTTGAATGTCTATATAGAGATGGTAAGTTCGTGTGTTGGTGACTTCTTATTCAGTATAGAACATACTTCAGCATAGTGTAGATTTTCTTTTTAAATTATAATTTTTATATATAGTTGAATGTATTTTTACTGTTTTTACATATTTTATTTGCTTATTTGAAAGCATATTTTTATAATGAAATTTGAACTAAACGTTTATGAACCCTTGAGTCATTTCCTAGAAATTGTGGGAAGGGCAGTTTGAAAACCCAGCCCTCCTTTCCCTTTCCTTTCTTTTTTTCTTTTTTTACTTTTTATTTCCCTCCCTTCCTCCCTCTTTCCCTTCCTCCTCTTTCTTTGCTTAAATGCCAATGATCTGTGAGTCAAAACTGCAAAACCTTTTATCATCTGTGCCTGATGGTTTTCTTAGCATCTAATACGTATAAAATAGACTGTCTCTCTCTTTTTTTAAGATTTTATTTTTAAGTAATTTCCACACCCAACGTGGGGCCCAAATTTTCAATCCCAAGATCAAGAGTTGCACACTCCACTGACTGAGCCAGCCCGGTGCCCCTAACTTTTATTTTTTGTTTTTTGTTTTTTTTTCTAACTTTTTTTTTAAAATAATGAATTAAAAGCCTTGTATTTTAGCTGTTGTGAAGGAAATTCATACCATCTATACTTTGTTTTTTTCCATATGTGTAACAATTTTTTTTTTAACTTCTCTTTAACTTTTTAAAAAATTTACTAAAGGGGTTCTTGGGTGGCTCAGCCGGTTAAGTGTTTGATTTTGGGTCAGGTCATGATCTC
Organism: Meles meles; assembly: GCF_922984935.1. Lineage (NCBI taxonomy): Eukaryota > Metazoa > Chordata > Mammalia > Carnivora > Mustelidae > Meles > Meles meles. The sequence continues at coordinate 19,517,786 of NC_060070.1, forward strand.
AGGGTCCTGGGATGGAGCCCCATGTCTGCTCCACCCCCAGCAGGGAGTCTGCTTGTCCCTTTGCCCCTTCCTCTGCTGTGCTCTCTCTTTCTCATTCTCTCTCAAATAAATACATAATATCTTTTTAAAAAAATTACTTCAAACTTATAGAAAAGTTGAAAGAAGAGTTTAAAGTACTTTCATATCTCATGGACTTATGTAGACACAATGCCTAAAACTTCAGTGAACATTTCCTAAAAACAAAGATACTCTCCTTTTGATCCTAAATCATCTTCCAAATCAGGAAATGGATACAATGCTACCTTGCAACCTACAGCCACCCTTCAAATTTTGACAGTTACTCTAAGAGTGTCTTTTTCCTTTCTGGCCCAGAAAGATGTATTGAACTTATTATTATTATTTTTTTCAACCACTTTTTAGTCCCCTTTAATCTGGAGCATTTCCTTAGTCTTTCCCTATGATTCATGATCTTGACAGATTAAAGAGTATAGATGTTTCATTTGATAGATGTCCCCACCTCAACCTGGGCCTTTATGAAGTTTTCTTATAATCAGATTCAGATCACCCATGCTTGGTAGAAAGACCTTAAAAATGATGCTGTGTTCTTCCCAAGTTGATTACACGATGGAAGCACAAGGCAACCACACATCCCCACACCTGGGGATGCCAACTTTGACAACCTGGTCAAGTGGCCAGCTTTCTCCACCTTAAAATTACCATCTTCTTCTTTTGTAGGTGACAAAGATTTTATGTTGACTTCGGAATTATGCCAACAGCCTCAAACTCATTAAGCCTGCATTGACCAGGCTTAGCATTCTTCCCTGAATCCTGCCTACACTAATAATCACTTATATGCTATCAAATGGTGATTTTCTATTTCTATCACTTATTAGTTGGTTTTCTACTATTGGATAGATCATCTTCTCCTCCTTAATTTATTCATTCAATCATTTATATCAGTATAGATTGATGGGTTCCTATTTTATTCAATGGATTGTGATCTATTACTATCATTATTTATTCTGGTTCTCAAAGTTTTCCAAATTAGGCCAGTAGGAACCCTTATAAACTGACTCTCATGTCTCTTTGACATTGTTTACATCATTCTTTGAGCATTTCCTTTCCTTCTGGTACAACAAGATAATCCAAACTCATTTTGTGTCTTCCTTACCAAGTACTGAAATCAATTATTTATTTAAGGAGTTCCTTCTGGTAGACACTGTTATTTGGAAACCAAAATGTGTTCTCGAAGTGTTCATTGCTACTGGAATGTCACTGCTTCTAGACTCTCTTGGAAAACAGAGCTGAAATTCTATATGTATGTACATACAGATACATATATGTATATTTATACACATAAATCTATGTCTGTCTATCTATCTATCTATCTATATGGCTATTTACTTATCATCCATCTATCTAAAACTATGAGTTCACACCAATATTTCTACTTCCAGTTCATAATCTTAAGGCTATTTCTAGATTTCCTCTTTCTTTCACTTTCTTTAATAATGAGGAACCTTGCTGTCATGACTGACAAAATAGTTCTATTTTCTCAAAATGATTGTGTATAGTAATCTTCCTATCATGCTTTGTTCCTCTTTCACCGTCTCAAAGGAAAGGGAAGAGAAGGGAAAAGAAGGAAAGAGACGGAAGGGAAGAACTAGAGACGAGGGAAGGGAAGAGAAAGGGAAGGGAAGAGAAGGAAATGAAAAGTACAACTGTGCTTTTCAATTAACTCGGCAAATATGGCCCGGAACATTCACTATAGGTCATTTGCTAATCATTTCCCCTGTTTTTGAATTTCTCTCTGGCTGCAGGTTTGGTGGAATGGTCAGTAATCTGTGTAGCTGCTGTTTCCAGATTTTAGCCCCCTTCTTCCTTCCTCTTCTGTTCTGCCACGGCCATTGACTTATTTCTTGCTTGAATTGCTTTCATTGGCTCCTAAATGTTCTCAGTCTTGTTCCCCTCAAGATCTTCTTCCACATAAATGCCAGAGTGATCCCTTTATTTTTTTTTTTTTTTAAGATTTTATTTATTTATTTGACAGAGAGAGATCACAAGTAGGCAGAGAGGCAGGCAGAGAGAGTGAGAGGGAAGCAGGCTCCCCGCCGAGCAGAGAGCCTGATGTGGGACTCGATCCCAGGACCCTGAGATCATGACCTGAGCCGAAGGCAGTGGCTTAAACCACTGAGCCACCCAGGCGCCCCAGAGTGATCCCTTTAAAACACAAAGCTGAGTAGAACATTCTACTGCTTTCAGATGTGACAATGGCTTCCTATTGCTTTGGAAGCCTTAATGTGATTTATGAGGACTTTTGTCACTTGATGGATTTTTGTTTTCTTTCCAGATCCATCTCTAATCACTTCACTGAACTTTCTGTGTCAGTTACCAGAGGGGCTTGTATGTATACAAAAGAAGTCATGTTTCTTGGGAAGCTGCAGTTAAAGAGTATTGTTGAATCACTGTGTTGTAAAAACAAAAACAAAAACAAAGCACTATGTGTGGCTTTTGTTTTTGTTTTGTTTTATTTGATTCCAGACTTTCTGGATTTGAATTCTCTTTTATTGCCTGCTTAGGCATGTGTTCCTATGACCCCGTTACTAGTGTTGTACCCAAACTTAGTGATACAAAAAAAAAAAAAAAAAAAATAACCATTTTAAGGCCACAAATTTTATTAGTCTGGATACAGAAAAGGGCGAGTATGGACTGTTCTTCCATGCTGGGTCTGGAAGATTCACTTCCTTTGTTTTAAGATTTATTTATTTATTTATTGGCAAGAGGTGGCAGAGAGGGGGAAAGAGAGAGAGAGAGACTCAAGCAGACCCCACGCTGAGCCTGATGCAGGGCTCCATCTCTCAACACTTAGAAATCATGACCTGAGCTTTTGAAACCAAGAGTTGGACACTTAACCAACTGAAATACCCAGGCACCCCCCGAAAATCCACTTCTAAGATGACTTCTTACATATCTATCTGATGTCTGGGCTGGGATGGCTGAAGAATGAGCTCAGTTGGGACTATCTGCCGGAGGATTCTATGTGGCTGCTCCAGCCTGACAGTCACCAGACTGTGGGATATCTTCTTAGCGGTTCAGGGATCCAACACGTGTGTTTCAGCAAACCAGGCGGCAGTTGCTTGGCTTCTTAGCACCTGGCCTTGGAAGTCACATTTCACGGTGCTCTCTTGGTCAAAACAAGATTCATGGGAAGGGGACATATGTCCTTTCACTGTTTTAAACCTGCCACACCTTGAAGATTGCTTACTATTTCTGTGTTCATTTTTCTTGTCTGTAAAGTGGAAATACCAGAAGGATGAGTTAAATGAGATATTATATACAAAGTAGCTGATATCCAGTAAATGACTGATAAATATAAAATACCTCTGGTTTGCAGTGACATTTCAGTCTGATCTTGGTTACTCTTACTCATTATCTGTTGAAGGCGTGAGCAGGTCAGCACTTCAGGAAATCTTCTCTCATTCTTCAAGCTGACTTAGGGACACTCCAGATTCCTTGACCTCTCCAGAGCTTTATAAAGCATATTTATGTGTTTGTCTCCCCTACTAGCCTGAGACCTCTAGGGCAAAGACAGTTAATATATTATTTCTAGCATACATCCTAGTGTCCGGGACATAGTATTTGCTTAACAAATGCTTGACAAATGCACATCTTCAGGGTCCTGAAACCTTGAGACATGGTGACTGTGTATCCTGATTTGCCTGGAACATTCTTTGTTTATGTCTGCTTTTGTGGCATAATTATTAATATTATGTACTCTCAAAAGGCTTCCATCTTGGATAATTAATTATGAGGTATCTACTCAAAGAGCATTCTAGAGTCTCAATAATGTTGGTAAGCCCTCCTATCACAGGAGGGGTGCTTATGGGTAACACTACAGCCTGGGAAACTCATCTCTTACCAAGGAGGTGGGGAAGCTGTTGAGGGAAATATCCTTTATGATGTCCCAGTGAGCCAGCTTATAGTGCTGAATCACTGGCAGCATTTCCCAAAAGGGAATTAAGAAACTATTTCCCATTGACTCAAAGGGTGTGGGGCTGTCACTGGTCCGTCCTGACTAGAAAGGCATCACCTGGTTAGCTTTGACTTTTTTTTTTTTAAGATTTTATTTATTTGACAGAGAGAGATCACAAGTAGGCAGAGAGGCAGGCAGAGAGAGAGAGAGAGAGAGAGGAGGAAGCAGGCTCCCTGCTGAGCAGAGAGCCCCATGCGGGACATGATCCCAGGACCCTGAGATCATGACCTGAGCTGAAGGCAGAGGCTTAACCCACTGAGCCACCCAGGCGCTCCTAGCTTTGACTTTTATTGAAAATGTAGCTTAGGTCCACTCTGAAATCCAATTCCCTGTTGTTCCCCAAGGGTCTTTGGGGGTTACTCTATAGATATTATCCGGCTGGTGAGTGCTCTTGGGTTGTACTACGGAGGAGTCTGAAATGGGACCAAATTGAATTAGGACTGGACTGTAAATGAACTAATGCTCTGATGTCTGACATTTGCGCTTACCTGGCCAAACAGGTTTCAAAGATACGGGAAATCAGGCCATGGGATCACTCAAGAAAGAAGTTTGAACGAATGTGTCATCAGCTTGGACAGTCCTGCCAATTGCCATTTCGGGAAGTGAACGGGGACTTTTTTTTTTTTTTTTTTCCCTTTTGGCTGGTCTTCCTCATTTTTCAAAGCCCAGTGTAAATCCTGCTTTGTCCAAGAAACTTTCCTGGGTTGCCACAGATGGCCTCACCTTCCTTTGACCTCTGCTTCTCCCCAACTTCCAAGCAAGCCTTTTTTGAAAAAAAATTGCTTATCTGGCCATTTTTCTTTGATGGTACAGAAGGTACAGAATGTAATGTCATTCCGTAAAGAACAGAACACTTCTGTGTGTCAAGCCCTGTGCCAAGTGCTTTGCAATAATCATTTTTCTATCTGTTACGACTAGGTAAGTATGGTAACCTGTGTCTTATGGGTAAGGAAACACAGATAACATTGTATTGTTATTTATGTTATTAGCATGACATCACCCCTAACTTGTAAGTTAGGTGTGTTAGACATCACCGCCTAACTTGTAAGTTTCTCCAGAAATATCAACAGGTTTCTAACTTAGGATTTTAATCCCCCCACCCCATATTGTAGGAACTCAAAAGAGCAAATTGTTGATGTCAAGGACTGATACTACTTTCTATCTACTCCATGAAGACAGGACTTGAAACATAAATGCACAGAAGTGCTCCACAGGCCATCTTTAAAGTCCTGGAAACCTCCTACAAAGCCAGGGAAATTAAGCGTGAAGAGAAGGAATAGTAACTATATGGGACTTGCCATTTTGAGCGTCCATTGAGTTCACTTTTGAAACACAGGAAGCTTTGTTCAGCATTTGTTTAAAAAGAGGAAGAAAATGTTTAAAATGTTAAGCATATTGTGACTATTTGAATATTCTCTGGTTGATTTCCTGTATTACATCTTTGAAAGCATTCTGATTTTCATGTGTATTCCAGCACCGAGCGGCATTTCCTGTCTCAGTTTTAAAAAAAATGGGATTTGACTCCTAACGGGAAGCATCAGTATCAGGATCTGCTGCAGTGACAGAGACGTTGAGGCAGTGACTCGACCGGGGAAACACATCTGAATTTTGATCTTAGAATAAGCCGTACACACTGAAGACGTCTATAAATGTGTATAAAGAAGTATGAGTACCTTATCATAATTTGACATATGATTTTTATTGTCAAGACTATTTCCCTTTAAAGTTCTTTAACTCTTGCCTTGAAGAGTTGGCCAAAGATAATTTTTGAGTTTTTTCGTTTTGCATACCCAAATTGTCAGATATTATTGTGTGAAGAGGCCATTCAAGGCAGAATCATGAAAATTACAGATGGAAAAATTAGGTCATTTTCTCTCTTCTTTTCCAATACATGCTCTTTCCTCATAAATTACTCTCAATATTTTTCTGTGCTCATTTAGAATTACTTGCGTGATGGGGGCCATTACCGATTCCCCTGGGAGATTATTCTGCAGAATAATGGGACTCGCTGCAGGTATATTTTTTCCCTGATTTTCAACCTAAAATCTCTTTTGTTCAATTTCATTCATTACTCCTTGGACCACCAATATAGTTTCTCACAGAAGGTTGCAAGGTGCTCTGTTTCAGAAGAAATGGAATCCTCTGCCAAGTCCATTAAGGAAAAAAGAAAAAAGCGTATGGAGTCTCATGTCAATCAATCATAGCTACAGAGGAGCATTTTGAAGAGAAAATTCTTGGGCCTTAGTTGCTCAGCAGTAATCAGCCCTCTTGTATTTCAGATTCAGTCGGGTGATTTTTTAAAAATTTTTTTTCTTAGATTTTATTTATTTATTTGAGAGAGAGACAGAGAGAGCACAAGAGCATGAGCATGGGGAGGAACAGAGGGAGAGGAAAAAGCAGACTCCCCGTTGAGCCCCCAATGGGGGGCTCCATCCAGGGACTCCAGAAGCTGAAGGCAGATGCTTAACCAGTGGAGCCACCCAAGTACCCCAATGATTTTTTGATTTTTTTTTTTCCCCCAAAGAACTGAAGGAATTCTGGTTTCCAAAAGGTTTGAGGGGCTTATGGGTGTGCGTACCTGTATGTCTTGTGTGTGAGTTGCATGGAAAAAATAAAAATATATTGAAAACTTCCTCTGGCCCTGTGTTCCTTTTAACTTTTAAATTTCATGCTTGTTCCCTCTCTCATCCTTTCTGATCATTGAGGTAGCAAGAAGAAGAGGAAGTTCTCCATCTATACTTTCCTACCTTTCAACACAGAATACCGAAAATAATTAGGGAGAACTGTCTCCACTCGCATTTGATTTGCATAAGCCTGTGTTATTTATTGCACGGTTATTGACATGGCATAAGGGGATATTATGATAGTAAACATTCTTGAACATAATTACAGAACTGGATTAGAAAAGGTTCCTAAGTATCTTTTAAGGTAGATGTAAAAAATATCAGGCCCCTTCTTTTAGGTATATACCAGGCCTCTCATCTATGGGTAAATGAATGAAATAAGGGACCTGATCTGTTTGGTCCCAGGGTTTCTAGAATTTGTTCCCTATTGAGTTAGACTTGTATCAGTATGTTCGGTTAGGCCTCATGTTCCAGGTATAACCAGGGCCTTTCCAATTTGCTGTATCCCAGAAACACTGACCTCAGGGCTTGATCTGTGTTTTATTGGTTCCTTTATGTCACTGGCTGAGTCTGGTGCCTGGCAAACATCAGATACTTTGTTGGATAATTGAATAGTGAATCATGTACCAATTAGAAAAAAACAGTGAGAGGAGTCACGTATCCAGTATTTTTGACACCCAGCACTCATCACTTTTAATTCCCCCAGATAAAAAATGTACTTCAGAACAATTGTGATACAAAATGACTAATAGTAGTCAGAATAGAAACAAAGATAACAAAATGTAATATATATAATCATGCAAATAAATAATTAAAATAAAAAATGCTACACAACAAAAATATTTTAGCTATATGTATGTAATTTCGTATACAATACACTAATGATTTCTTGAGAAAAGGAAAAATATTTTATTTTGTTCCATTATTTCCAGAGGCAGAGTTAAAGTGACTCAGGTTTTCCTGCTCTTCATAATCATTGTTTGTTTGTTTTTTGGAAAAATCTATTGTTTTAAACATATGAAGCTGAAATACCCCAGGGGTTGGTAACACTGACTGCCCCTCAGGCAAGCTCAAAGGATTCCAAACCATTTTTGAACTTGTTCTAAAAACAAATGTGGGGAGTTAAGTCCCTGGGTGTACAGATAAGAGATCTTTCATTTAATTTCTACATAGAATATAGTGTTTATTAAAGACTGGTATTTGAAGACTACGTATGTATCATTAAAAGTCAACAATCACCACAGCAATCATTTAGAACTTGGGCCCGCTCAATATTTTGGGTGGGAGGGGTATTTTATCCCTGACATTGTTTAGGGTCGACAGAGCATGGGGAAAATAAAAAGCCACATGCCTTTGAGTTCGTTATTTGTTTTAGTCTATTATTTAAAATTTTTCTTCTTATTTTTAATTTTTTTTTTTTTTTTTTTTTTTTTTTTTTTTTTTTTTAAAGATTTTATTTATTTATTTGACAGACAGAGATCACAAATAGGCAGAGAGGCAGGCAGAGAGAGAGGAGGAAGCAGGCTCTCTGCTGAGCAGAGAGCCCGATGTGGGATTCGATCCCAGGACCCTGAGATCATGACCTGAGCCGAAGGCAGAGGCTTTAACCCACTGAGCCACCCAGGCACCCCTTATTTTTAATTTTTAAAGTTTTCTCTGGACAATGATGAATTGCTTATGCTGGGGACAAACCACAGCCATTGCCCTTTGCTGGGTACACCACTGGGGAAGAGCTTAATTTTGCTTTGAATACAATTTTAGGGAAAAAAAAAAAAACCCTGTTAAATCAAGTTATCCACTATGGATTGGCTTCAACCGTTTGTAGGTTCCCAATAAATATTTTTTGGATGCCTAAGTAAGAGAGAGGGTGGAAGATGGGTGAAATCCCTCAGAAGGGGTCTGCGGTCAGTCAGCGTGTAGCCAAGCATTAGGCCCCCAGGGACAGAAGAGTGAGGACATCAGCAATTTAGAAAGGGAAGTGAGCAGTAGAACAAAGAACTGATGTTACGTTCTGTTGGTGATCATCTTGAACGGGCGGTGGGAAGAGCAGAAGGAAGTCAGTTTTTCTAGGCTTAACTTCCCATCGTATTCTTTTAATTTCTACCTTTGACCAGGGTTAGCCATACATGTTTTCCCCTTTCTGTTGCCCAGTTCCTGAGAAGACCCCTCCCATTCTTCCTCCTGGGGCTTATCTGCTTCTGTCAGGCAATGCCCTAGTGAAAAATGTGCAAAACAGTGAAATGCTAAAGTGCCTCTCTGGGTCACCAGGAGATTTGTATGCCCCGTGCATGGTGCCAGTAGGGAGGACTCTGCATTCAATTCTCGCTGACTTTCTTCTCTTCTCAGGTTCTGTTTGCTCTCGCTGACTTAAGAGTTGGCCGGGAAACCCCCACCATCCTTTGTGGGCATTTGATACACTTCCCCTTCAGCTGGAGTGAGGGTAACCAAGAAGTACAATTCTTTGAGATGGTCCTTAGCCATTCTGCTTTATTAAGATAAGTCTCATACAAATATACGAGAATTCCCTGTATCATGGTTTTTTTTTTTTTTTTTTAAGATTTTATTTATTTGACAGAGAGATCACATACAGGCAGAGAGGCAGACAGAGAGAGAGGGGGAAGCAGGCTCCCTGCTGAGCAGAGAGCCCGACATTGGGCTCCATCCCAGGACCCTGAAACCATGACCTGAGCCGAAGGCAGAGGCTCAACCCACTGAGCCACCCAGGCGTCCCTATCATGTTTGATTTTAACCCCTCTATCAATTACTCTTTTATCAAAAACAGAATTTCAACATACCCAGTAGGATGGCTACTATAAAAAACAAAGCAAAAGCAAAACCAGAAAATAACAAGTGTTGGCAAGAATGTGGAGAAGTTGGAATCCTTGGGGACCGTTGGTGAGAATGTAAAATGGTGCAGCCACTACAGAAAATAGTGTGGCGCGTCCTCGAAAATATTATAAGCCAGCAATCCCACTTCTGGGCATATACCCAAACAAACTGAAAGCAGGTTCTCGAGGAGATATGAACACCCGTGTATATAGCTGTTTTATTCTTAATAACCAAGAGGTTGAAGCTGTAAGTATCCACTGATGGACAAATGGACAAACAGAATGTAATATAAACATACAATGAAATATTAGACAACCTTAAAAAGGAACGGCATTCTGTCACATGCTACCCCATGGATGAACCTTGAGGACACAACACTAAGTGAAATAAGACAATCACAAAAGGACAAATATTATTACATAATTTCATTTACATAGGATACCTAAAATAGCCAAATTCATAGAGACAGAAAGTAGAATGATGATTGCCAGGAGCTGGGGGAAGAAGGAAATGGAGAGACGTTATTTAATAGGTATAAAATTTCAGTTTGGGGGGCACCTGGATGGCTCAGTGGGTTCAAGCCTCTGCCTTCGGCTCAGGTCATGATCCCAGGGTCCTGGGATGGAGCCCAATGTCGGGCTCTCTGCTCAGCAGGGAGCCTGCTTCCTCCTCTCTCTCTGCCTGCCTCTCTGCCTACTTGTGATCTCTGTCTGTCAAATAAATAAATAAAATCTTAAAAAAATAGATAAAAGTATTAAAAAAATTTCAGTTTGGGAAGATGAAAAAGTTTTAGAGATGGATGGTGGTGATGACTGCATAATCATATTAATGTACTTAATGCCACTGAACCACACACTTGAAAATGGTTAACATGCAATTTAGCTCTTGTATAGTAATGCGATTATACTTAACACTACTGAACTATGTCCTTAAAAATGGTTAAGATGAGGGTGCCTGGGTGGCTCAGTGGGTTAAAGCCTCTGCCTTTCGCTCAGGTCATGATCCCAGGGTCCTCTGCTTGGCAGGGAGCCTGCTTCCTCCTCTCTCTCTCTCTGCCTGCCTCTCTCCCTACTTGTGATCTCTGTCTGTCAAATAAATAAATAAAATCTTTAAAAAAAATGGTTAAGATGATAAAGCTAACGTTCTGTGTGTTTTAGCACAATCAAGAGAGAGAGAGAGAGAGAGAGAATCTGATAAAAGTTATGTAATTTAATCCCAGAAAACCACATGGGAAAAATAATTATGTGTATTTTACCCCAATAAAAGATAATTTTATCTAAATTATCTAAAAGATAATTTTAGAAGTAGAATTCCAAGTTTGATTGTTATATGTCACTCTGAATATGAAATTAAAAAGGGCTATTTTGGGGGAGTTTGAATCTGATGACATGAATGGCAAGTTTGGATGCTTCACAGTGGGTGGGGTTCTGCTAGGATAAGGAGTTGATTGGTGCCACCTTAGTCTTTCCAGGTCAAAAGACCAACAGAAGAGCAAATCAGAAAAGGCAATGGGCACCACTGTCTCATGGGACGGTTATGCTCTGAGATTGAGAGTTAACATCTTAAACTCATCTCTATTGTATTTAATGATCAGATTGTTCACTTTTGCTCCTGTTGTATCTTAGGTGAGGTTGCTCACACAAAATTATTTTTGCAAAATGAAATAAATGAGACTAAACACAATCAATGTTATGTGAAGTAAGAGCAAAGTTTTAAAGAACAGAGGCCTTCGAAAACTGTAATGTGATATTCATCTTTTGACATTTAGGTTACCAGCCCAGAGGTGGCAGGGGTTCTTTGTAAAAGAAAGCCATGATTACCATGGAGACTGTTTGCTGCGAAGCGAGAGCAAAAATGATGCTTTGATTTAAGCCTTTCCTCTCCAAGGCTCACATGTACAATATTTTCTACTCACAATATACTAACAAACTAGGAAGGAATGGCTGTTATTATCCCCACTTTATAGAAGGTAAAACTGAGGCACAGAGAAATCATTTGAGTTTGAGGCAGTGACTCATTGGTAGGGATAGAAGTAGTAAACAGCATTCTTCTTCCTGACCTAGGGGACTGCTGGATATAAATGGTTTGTCTTCTATTCTGTTGATCCTGCTCAACTAAGCTATACCCCAAAGTCCCCAAACATGGCAACAGTTGGCTTTCAAAGTAGAGGAGCCACACAAAGAGATCTGGTCTCTGCGGGTCCCCGCAGAGATAAGTAAATACATGGATGACAGTAACATAACTTCAGTGTTGGTTGGAGAACCTCAATTTCTCTGTCATTTTTTTCCTACTGTTTCTAACTTAACTTGAACAGGGAAAAGAGAAAATCGGAATTTCAGTGAACTCCATTTTCTTGGTTCGGAAGCCATGAGCTCCAGCTAAGTGCCACCCTGAATAAGTGGGTCCGCTGTGCTCAGGGAGAGACCACCTCCTGACCAAGAGATGCAGTTTCGCCACATGCAGATGGAGGGTTTCAGAAGTCCTCAGCTGGAGCAGCTAAATATGACTGTGACAACACAATCCCACAGACAAAGGTCAGACCTATTTTAATATCTGAGTGAGGCTGTGACTCTGGGACAAGGCCCTTCTTGTCTGATTTCCTGCTATTTTGAGAGATTCACAAGCCTACATCTCTTTCATCTGGGAGTACATAGCCACATCCCCCCTTCAGATTTGTTTGTGAGTTAAAATATTTCCCATCCTCAATACTCTTGGAGTGTCTTCTTACAGCCAGAGAATTCCTCAGGCTGTGAGCCTGGGGGAGTGCCTGGGAGGGAAAATCCGGCCAAGCTTGGAATGCAAACCCCTGGGGAGGAATCCCAGTGCAGCAGGAAATGGGGTTGCTGTTGGTCAGGGTGGTCCCACTGAGGCTCCCAGTCAATAGGTCAGCCGGGGGCTGACTTCTCCAAGAGATGATGGTGCCCCGGAAGGCATCCGCATGCCTTCGTTGGCTTGCCCTGTACTGCCTGCTGAAGTTAAGATTTCGTGTCATCATTCTAGAATCCAGAAAGAGTCAGCACGAAAGATGCTCTCTTGGTTTCTTCTTAACACAAAGGCTCAAGTTTGGGAATTACCGATCCATTGGATTGCTTGCCCTCGTACGTAGGGGTCCTTTCTCCAAAGTGAATGCTACGTTATAGAAGCCTGCTTAGGCAGTCCTCGCATACCCTGCAGTTTTTGAGTTTGCTAGTTCTCTCCTTGTTCTTGTCACTTTATCTACTGTGGAAACAGTTCACATAACTTTCTCTGGATTGTTTAATACCCCAGGTTGGTAAGAAGAACTTGAGAAGTGGAGCCAAGCCAGCCCTCAGGGAATCTACCTAGAGTAATGATAAGGATAAGTTCAGACTTTCTGACTCTATACTCCTTGCCCGGCACTGGGCAAAAGCTTTATATATATGATCTAATTTAATCTACATAAGAGTCCTGTGAGATCATTTTACAGAAGACAAAACGAAGTTTAGGGAAGATAGGGAATTAGTTTGTGGATGGAACTAAGATTCCATCTCAGATCTTTAAGCAGCTATAGATAGAGCAGTTCTGCTGAGATTTTGAAAATAAATATTGGATCTTCCTGATGTCATGGACTTTGCGGATATGATAGAATTAAATATTTTTCTAAATTTTCTCCTCTCTCTCTCTCTCTCTCTCTGGTTCATTTTAAAGAAAATGTCCCTGAAGTCAGTGAGGAACTCTGGTGAGTTGCCCTTTTCATTTGCTTTTAAGAGGAAATGTGAACTTTGTGATTGTTTCACACATTCTTGCCGCTTCCCTAAATTAAAGGAAAAAAAAACCCCACAAAAGCATGGCTGTGATGTATGTTTTTATATCAAAAGGTCAAAAATCAAAGATCCTTTACCTTGCCATGAGGAAATAGTAGGAAGAGGGCATCATCACAAAATTACCAGGAGCTGTGTAAATAAATAAATAAATAAATAGGGGCATTTTGAGGGGGATGGAGAGAAGGAATTAATTTTTTTTTCTGAATTCTGATCCAAATTTGATGTTTTCAGAAGTAACAATCCAGCCAAAGATAGGCATTTGGATTTGGTTGTATCAACACTCCACCCCTGAGGTAAAATTAAGGACTGATTACCATCTCCACCTCCTCCTCTTCCAAGGTCAAGCGAACAACAGAATGCAATATTTTTACTATGGGCTATGTCTACATCCAAGAGCCACGTGGAGAGTTAAGCCAATTAACCAAAATTTCAGGCCAAAGAAAAAGTAATTTGCTCTAATTATCTGGTAAAAGTGTTTGGAAACCTGAATTATTTACACAAATTCTTATCTTGGCTTGGTTAAAAACAGAGTGACTGTGTTTAGGTCATTTCAGTTGTTCAAGGTTTTTTAGTTACTAGACCTAGCTATTCAAATGTCAGGAGAGGTAGCCTCAAAATCCACAGGGAGAGAAGGGCTGAGGTCCGAAATTTGGTTTTTATGTCACTTCCAGTGCTGGGGAGGATGTAAGCAGGGCTTCTCCGAGTCAACTGCATATGAAAATCACCTGAGGGGCTTTTAAAAGCACACTTGGTCCCATCTAAGGCCATCAACACGAGATGTCTCGGAATGAAGCTTAGGTTGGGATATTTTCTCAGAGCTCCTAGTGACTTGAAAGCATCCATGGTTAAGAATCGTTTGATTCATCCCGAATATCCTCATGCCCATGGTGGGAAGTATTAAAAAGATGGAGGATACTTTAGCTCAGTTGCCCAAATGGTCCTTAGACATTGGCATTTTAAGAATACTAACAATAGATGAAGCAAAATGACAGTGTAGACTTACTTTTTGGCCTTTTTCACTAGTGTTGTGGCCTCCTCTATCAGTGGAAAATAAAATATGCTTTAGAGTTTTCACAGCTAGTGATAGAAGCAGGTTCTAAAATATAAAAGTTCCTTCAGAAAAATGAAAAAGAAGAGTTTCTATGTTCTGAAAAGAGAAGAACAACATTGACCAAAAAATTGTACTTTAAAATTATTCAGGAATCATTTTCACAAAGTCCTTTCACTTTACACTTGACTCTGCACAAGCTCAGTTATCTACCTATTTGATATCTTCAAATAGGTGGTGATTCTCAAACTTTAACGTGCTTCCAACGTGCTTATTTATCTTTCCCAAAAGGGAAAGATCCCTTTCCAAAGGGATCTTGGTAAAATCCAAATTGCTGGACCCCTTCTTGGGATTTCTGGTGTGAGATCCAATAGTGGCATTTCTAGTGAGTTTCCAGGTGAAGCTGGTCCTGGTGTCTCCAGCTGGACTCCAAGATCTAATTTACTGTTCACCTGTTTGTACTCACTGACCTTTGTCCTGCATTTTTCTTTAAGCGCTTCTTTCCAGTTTATCTCTTGACTCAGGCAAAAGACTGTCCAGCATAGCGTCTGTGATGGAAACTGAAACGAGCCCTCCAGCAATCACCACAGCCTGCATGAAGAACTCTGGGGCCAACACCACCCAGACCAGTTTGAACTTAACCCCTAACTTCTGTCTCCACAGATGGATCACTGAGTGACCCATAGAATGACCCACAGTTATGGTCACTTAGTCATAACAGTAAAATCTGCGCCCAAGGAGGAGCTCAAGCCTCATTTACATAACAGAGTGTTGGGGGGGCACGTCTCCTTAAGGGGCACATGCCACCTCATGCCCACCTCTACATGTGATGACAGGGCTCCCGATCTAAATATTCATCCCAACCCTAAATAAAAGGACCCCACTCACGCTTGCTCCTGGAGTCACAGCTTTGGAAGTTATTCCCCATGATCTCTTCATTTGCTACAAATAAAGTGTCCTTTGTGTGACTGCTCACGTGGTGTGGTTTCTACCTATGAGTCACCAAGCAGCGGACTCAGATTGGGTCAGTTACTTGGAAACATAGCAAACTAATGCAGAACTTGAACTGGTCTCCCAAAAAAGCTCATTATAAGTGTGTGAGGACTAATGTGAATATTTAATTTAGTATTATTTTGTTTCATTCCAAAATGGATTTGAACAATCTTTAAGAGTACGCACAATAGATCACATTTTTAAAATAAATAAAGGTAAGAAAATTTGGGTAAGAAGTAAGATTTAAGTAGCAAAATTCAAATAGCACATACACATAGAAATGAATTATTTTAAAAAGGTAAAGAGAGGGATGCCTGGGTGGCTCAGTTGGTTAAGCATCTGCCTTAAGCTTAGGTTATGATCCTGGGGTCCTCAGATCGAGTCCTGAATCGGGCTCCCTGTTAGGCAGGGAGCCTGCTTCTCCCTCTGCCTCTGCCTGCCCCTCTGTCTGCTTGTGCTCTCTCTCTGACAAAGAAATAAATAAAATCTTAAAAAAAAAAAAAAAGGGAATGTATTTTGTTATTTATCAAAATTATCATTCATTTCAAATTCAATTTCAATATTATTCATTTCAAAATTATTATTTATCTAAATGTCCTTATTCATATATTTCTAAATACAATTTTGATAAATCATATATATCTAAGTCTTCTTATTTCTGAATTGCTTGGACTCTTAAGTATTATAATATTTAGCTATTCTGAAAGGAAGTAAAAATGGAAAGTTGCTTGGCCAGTTCTAGCGATACCAGTCAATGATGTGAGATTCTATCCTGTTCTTCCTTACGTGTATGGATTCCAAACAGAATACAGTGAAATGGAACGAATGGTGACAAGTCTGGTTTATTTAATAAAGCCATGTATAGTTGATAACTAAGCTGAAAACATTATTTGGAAGCCTGACATTTTTAGACTTCTGATCTGCACGGGAACACAAAGTCAAGAGCAGTAGTAAGTGTAAGCAAATGAAGCAGGTCAGATGGAGACTGAGATACCCAGACATGGCACCCTGTCTAACAGGGACATCGATGACCCCACCCCAAGCTAGACAGTTGATTTATTGAGGAAAAACCAGGACTTAGATTTTTATACAGGATATCATGAATTTTAAATGTTGACACCAAATTCGATTAAAAAATTAGTATGTGAGTCAAGCAAAACACCTGTGGGCCAGATTAGGCCTTGCTAATCCATGAACTCCAGCCTTCAGAGATTAATTTTACCTGGTTAATTACCAACTCCTCATTGTACTCAGGGCAGACTTCTACCCAGGCAGCTAATCGAAGTGGAGCCAAAACTTTGCTGACTCCTATTTGCACGTTTTTTCTTTAATCTACTGTTTCTCAAAGTGTGGTCCCAAATCACACCATCATCGTCTGGAAACTTGTTGGAAATGCACAGTAGGTTTGCCAACCCCCCCACCCCCCAAACAGGCATATTTCAGATGACCCACTCCGGCTCTACTGAATCACGAACTCCGGGAATGGAGCCAGAAATCTGTTTTAACAAGCCCCTCCATGTGATTCCGATGCCCACTAAACCTTTGAGGGCCCCAATTTACTTGGAGAGAATTTAAGGCAGCCTCATTAAACCAAAACAGATCTACTGGGTTGGTAATAAGATGAATTCCTTACCAGCTATCCAGGACCAGAGCTCACTGGTTATGTGACATTCCAAATGGTGCCGGGTATTTTTACCCTGTTCATAGATACTTTGACATGTCTCTTTTAAAAAGATAAAATTCCAAAGTAGCACAGAGAGTCTCATTTAAGAAGTTTGCTAAAGAACAGCTGTCAGTTTAGAGACTGATGTCAATGGTCACGGACGCATTCGTGCCAATTTCCGCAGTTGTTGTGGCTGGGATCCGTTGAAGATCTTCTCGCCGCCTCTCCCACCCACAGTGCAACCCTTGAGTATTTTTTGAGGATCAATAGAACACGATGTAGATACAGGTATAGATCCTCGCAACTACTCTTGTAACGGGAAAATAGCTCCAAATATACAAATACGAGTCAAGATACGTTTACAGGAGGATTCTTACTCTGGTGAAAAAGAATTCAATCTTAAATCAGTGTGTTTACCAATATCTAGATGTGTGGCAACAACTATCAACATTTCAAGGCAATAGTGAAATCTGAGTATTTGAACATGCTATTTTCTTCCATATACATGACGTCTTGTAGGTAGTATGGAGCGGTATAAGACGCATTGCTGGGGCACTTAAAAAGGTTGGTTTTCTTGCCTGTTCTGATCCATGCCTGTGCCTTGGATTGGTCATTTGTGACTTTCTCTTTTCTCCATCTGTAAAATAAAGGACTTGTACTAAATGGTCTCTGAGAGCTTTTCAGCTCTGAAAACATTCTATGATATTAAAGGCTTAGTGTCATGTGGGTTATGAGTCTTAGCTGAAGCTTCCTTAGTTGTTTGGTTATCGGTGGATTGTGTGTATTCACATGCATTCCTTTTAAATCACATGCTATGAGCTCATTTACTTGAACTTTTATAGCAATACTTAAGCATTTATATATTGCTTTTCATCTTCAAAGCACTTAGCATCCTTATGAATCCTTCCAGCAACACTTTGGGGGTAACTAAGTATTATTAAAACAGGAAGAAAAGTTAAAGAGGAGGGGAGTGAGAGGGACACGTGGCACACACACACACATACACACACACACACACACACACACACACACACACACACACACACACTCTGGGTGGGACTGGGAGAGCCAGTGGGAGGATAGAGTTTAAGTCACTTAGTGATTTGCCTCTGGCGAAAGGAAGGGACTATACCAGGATGGTACAGTTAAAAATTAAAAAAAAAAAAAAAATTATACTAGGGCCAGAATGAAAATGGATTCCCTGTTTCATATTAGACCTGGGTATCAAAACTTCCTTCCTCTAAACATTCTTAAGGGTTTAGAATCCTCCCAGCTCGACTCTCGGATTTTCTCTAATCTTTTCGGATGAAGGCATTTTGATGTTGTCTGCCTTTTTGGAGGGTAGAGACCACATCTTGCACAAGTACAGTGTTCGGTTTATAACTGAAATTTTCTTTTGGT
This sequence comes from Meles meles, assembly GCF_922984935.1. Taxonomy (NCBI): domain Eukaryota; kingdom Metazoa; phylum Chordata; class Mammalia; order Carnivora; family Mustelidae; genus Meles; species Meles meles. The sequence continues at coordinate 19,536,159 of NC_060070.1, forward strand.
GGTAATGTCATGGGTCCTTTCCTATTTTAAGCTGATCTAACCAAAATCAGGAGGAAATACACCTGCTGTCAGAAAGTGAAGATTTCTAGTGCAAGGAAACAGCAAATCCATGGAGTGTATGCTTTTGGTCGCTAGCTTCTAGGTTTGTAGCATTGCATTTTCTCTGTAGATTTCCAGAGAGTAATGCCTTTTAAAATAATGCTGAACACATGTTGAACTTGGGTAACCTTTACTCTTTGAATGAAAATGCAACTCTGAGCAGGGTGTATAATCAGAGACCAAATAATAAAACCATTGCTAAAAATTTTAAGTGTCGTTAAAGGATGCATAACTCTGTCACTGGAAGAGTGGTGTGATTGGAGTGAGAGCAGAGGGATGGCAGGGAGACAAGGGCACGGGGAGGAAAGGAGGACAAGCTCTCTGGAGAAGACTCGGGTCCCTGCAGAAGAATTTCGCTACCGCCCCGGTGTCCTCCAGACATGTTCCACGATAAGAAGGCTAGTCCTGGGAGATAAATGTCAAAAGTACCCGTACGAATGCTGCTCTGCTTAGAAATGAGATTACACTGGACACAAGGCGATGCATTTTACTTTAAAAATGAATTCAGACTCTTGGTTGTTCTGCTTTAATCCAAGAATTAATTTCTTTGTGAATTCCTAATTCACTGTATCACAATTTTTTTTAAAGATTTTATTTATTTATTTGACAGAGAGAGATCACAAGTAGATAGAGAGGCAGGCAGAGAGAGAGAGAGGAGGAAGCAGGCTCCCTGCTGAGCAGAGAGCCCGATGCGGGACTCAATCCCAGGACCCTGAGATCATGACCTGAGCCGAAGGCAGCGGTTTAACCCACTGAGCCATCCAGGCGCCCCTCACTGTATCACAATTTTAAAAGTGCTTCATGGTCATAGAAACTTGTGAAATTTCTGTTTAAGCTATACTTACATATGAGGTTATATGTGCTGATAAAAACACAACAAAACAAACCAACCCCCTTCTCCCACCCAAACCCTCAAACAACCTGAAGCTAGTTATCCATATTTAATGATTGGCTGTAAAAATAAAGCTTGGCTGAATCGTGTTTTTAAGTCGGACAGTCTCCTGGCAACTATTTTAGAGTGTCTGCCTTGGGACTTCTTGTAATGGCCCTGCTCACATGGTTGTAAAAGTATGCAGTGGCTTCAGAAAATATTTTCCTTTTTTCATATTTGTTGGCTCACCAAGTTTTGGTTTCCAAAAGTACTACAGTTTGCTATCAGATGAGGAGACAAGGTTGAGGACGTGGCTGAGAGAGCGTTTCTCACCGCGCTGCTCCTGTGCCCCCATTTCCCTGAGGTCCCAGCAGGCCTTGTGCCTGGTGCTCATCTCAGCAGGCTCTGAGATGTGATGGTTTCTATTCACACGGGACTGATTGGCCTTGGAGGGGGCTCTCTCGGGCTAATCTACCTATGAGAGACTTGTTTACGGAGAGTGATTTGTAGTCTGGAATAGAGATAGACCGTTGTTGAAATTGGACCACTACAACTAAGTCCTGGGCTGTTTTGTCTGGGCGGTGGAAAACGGTCTTACCTTCCTTAGTCCTCAGAAGATCTTCTGCTTTACACCGTGGTGAGGTGCTCGAAACTTCTTAGTTTTCATTTCTTGTTGTTTCTTTTTTTTTTTTAAAGATTTTTTTATTTATTTATTTGACAGAGAGAGATCACAAGTAGGCAGAGAGGTAGGCAGAGAGGCAGGCCGAGAGAAAGGAGGAAGCAGGCTCCCCGCGGAGCAGAGAGCCCGATGCGGGGCTCGATCCCAGGACCCTGAGATCATGACCCGAGCCGAAGGCAGCGGCTTAATCCACTGAGTCACCCAGGCGCCCCTTTCTTGTTGTTTCTTGACATGGCAACTGTCCAGGTGGAGGTGATTTCTCTGTGTTCCGCACCTCTGCTTCTTAATGACTTACTACATAACGATCGGTATTTTGATGAACGGTATATAATATCTTATTTACTGTATTAAAGATTTTTAAGAAGGAATCACTATTACCCTAGTTCTCTTTGTGCCTATAAGGTTGCCTTGCACACTGTAGAGAATCAAGACATACAGCTTATCTATTCCATTTATTCATTTATTCAATGAACATTTATTGCCAGGCCTTCTTCCTTCCCACCCCCTGCTCACTTAATAGCTCCTAGAAGGTGCGTGGGTAGTGATCTGATTAGAAAAAAGACACACTCCTAGTGTTTAAAATATTTTGTGTCATGGATCTGCAATAACTTTCAAAGAAACACAACACGACCTTCCTTCGATATGGCCATCAAGTGTGAAACCATATGGTTGGAAATAGATTAACCAGTATGGCTTTTGCCAAAACAAAGGAATGCAATATGCTATTATTTCTTCAGATGCCATAGGAAATATATCAGAATACCAAACTATAAATTGCTATATCCCCAAATTCTTCTCACGTACTTACTCTAAAGAAGGTACCAGGAAATAGTGCTCAGGGCCTATATATTTCAAATGCATTAGAACATGCTTCACTGGGATTTTGCTTAGCAACATTGTGAGGTGCAATATTGATTTAGCCCACACCATTTCTCCAGAGTGAGTTTTAAAAAAGGAAAAAAAAAAAAGAATAAAAATGTCTAAGGCTCTGCTTATACTAATCTCAAGTAGACTCTGAAAACTAACTTAAGTAACTTGATTTCCTATTCTGTTTAACTCCGCTGACCCTTTAAATGATCTATTCTTTTTGTGCTAAAATTTTTTGATGAGATAATATTATTTCATGGTCCTAAAACTGAGAGGTATAAAAACATCTGAGATCAGATGAGACTGGCCAGGTTCAGGGTGATATGGCCATAGACAGAAAGGTATAAAAACTACTCAGAGATAATTCTCCTACCCTTTTTCCTTATGTCCCTGCTCCCTCCCACAATTGCTATCTTTTTTTTCACTAAATAATATTCCTTTATGTTGTGCATTAAGGTTTTTTCATTCTCTTTTATAGCTACAGAATATTTAGTTGTATGGCTGTATCATATTTAATGTAACCAGCCTTAAATTGGTATAAATTTGGGTTGTTTCCAATAGTATTTTGCCGCTGTAAATAATGATTCAATGAACATGTTTATAGAAATGCAATTTTGCAGATAAGCAAGTATATTGGTCAAATAAATCATCAAAAGTAGAATTATTGGGAGAATTTCTGTGTACACTTATTAATTTGTTAATATTGACAAATTGTTTTCATAGAGACTTCCAAATTTACATTCCTAATAGCAGAGACTGGCTGTTTCCTCATAGGAATATTTTTAAACCTTTGAACTTTTGCCAGTCTTTTAGATGAAAAATAATATCCAAGTATAATTTTAATTTTTGTCACTCTTATAATGAGTGAGGTCACATACTCTTTGTATGTATGACTCACTTATTTTTCCACTTTTTGAATACTATCTTCATATAATTTTCCCATTTTTGGTGTCATTCTTTTTATTATTGATTTTTGTTAGCTCTTTGCATATTAGGAAAATTAGTAATTTGCAGTTTAAGTTGAAAAAATTATTTTTTCCAGTTTGTTAGATCCTGCTTGTGTGTGTGTGTGTAAGTAGATGTTTCAAAATTTCTTTTAACTGTTTTTGGACTTACCAACTCTTTCTTTCATGGCCTCTAAATTTTCACTCATCTTTAGAAAAGCCTTCAGTACTCCAAAGTTAAAAAAGATTCTCTTTCTCTTCTAAATATTCAACATTTTAATTTTTTATATTTAAATCTCTGATCCATTTGAAGTTTATCTTGGTGTACAGAATCAGCTATAGATCAATGAGTTATCCTTCAACATAATCAGGAAAACTAAACATCTTCTATAGTTTGATATAACAGAATCCAAGAAATGAATGGCTCAGATTTGTAGTCTACAATGATTACTCAAACAAAAATACTTTCACTTTATATTATCTGTATATCTTCCAACTTTCTCAAACTCAGGATTCCAACCTTGAATTAACAAAGAGGAGTACTTTCTTGTGAAGCAAGCCCAATAAATCATCATTAGTGCAATTGAGCATATACTGAATGCCTTTAAAGGTCCATAGCACTAGGTAATAAATTATTTGGTTTGAGTTCTACATTCAAATTTTAAGAGTCTAATATGATGGCAAGATCAAGAATCACCTAAAAGTGAATAGAGACCAGATATTGAGTTGGATACAGAAAATCTATGTCATTCTAGTTTAAATGGGATATAAGGGTCCAAAGGATAGCATAATCCATAGATGGAAGGTTCTAGTTTTAACTTCAAATTTATTAGTTTAACTTCAAATTTATCATAGTTTAACTTCAGATTTACTGAGGACATAAATTTTGACAATACTTCTGGCTGGAAGTGCCTACAGGACTAAGAGAAACAGTGATATGAAGTAGACCCATAGTAGAATGAGCTTCTTGAAACCCCTGGTCAGAGGACACAAAACAGGTGTAAAGTGTTGACAGAATTTGCCATCACTTTTAAAGGCAAATAAAATCAAGTGTGGAAACCAAGTGTGAAAGAGCCCATATGTTCTAAGATAAGACTATACAGTGGAGTTGTTGCTGGAATCCTCTATCTCAGACCAGATAACAGGCACTTGAAGACGACCAGGCCAACAAGAACAGATGAAAAAAGACAAACCCCACTCAATCCCCAACTCCACACCACCTAGTTCACATCAGGAGGGATGGCTCCTGGTCATTATGGTCAGTAACGACCACAATGAGTGAAAGTTTCACGGGCTATTAGTAACCTGTCAGTTGCCCTTAGCATTAAGGAAAAATTAATTGGACAAACCTGTAGCCATCCAGTAAATTGCTTTGGGGGATGTTCTAAATATCCCAGTAAAATATGCCGTGTAGATAGTTACATTTGTCATTTAAGAAATACTGAGAAGCTACTGGACTGAGAGAATACCGCCATGGTTTTGGACTGGAGGTCAAAGAGCTACTTCATTGTACAAACCTGAGAAAATCACTTATCCTTTTTGGTTTTGCATTCTAAATTATCCAGCTTTGGTCTAATAATGGATAACTATAAAATCTCTGTGGATTACAATAACAAAGACTAAACAGAGTCTGATTCTTATGTTCTCAGCATGTGAGGAGATGGATCAGATGCATGTCTACTTCAAGTATCCTTTTTGTTCCACGCTGGAAGAGCTGTCCTCTCCAGAAACTGTCCCATCTATGACACTGTGGCAAAGAGAAAAGAATAGGGAGTTGGCAAAACCACATGAAGACTGTTAAAGCTTCTGCTTGCCCATGGAGTGTGCAATGTCCCCTCACATGCCAATGGCCAAACAAAGCACATGGCCAAGACCAATGTCAATAAGGTAGAGATATGCACCTCTTTTGTACAAGGCATGTTATATGGCAGTGGGTGGAATTCATTAATCCTTTCATAGGAAAAGAATATTGGGAACAATGAGATAATCTATCCTAAATTCATAACTTTATCACTGCTTCTTGAGTATGTAACACAATACACTATCTGATATTCAGGTACTAAATGGGGGAACTTTAAGTTGCTTCCCTTTAAGAGCTCCATCATCCTTTCTGAGCTGGAGTTCTATGATTCTGGAAAACAGTTGTTTCAGTTTGTTGTCAGAAGAAAGGAATGCTGTCTCTGGACTCCAATTACCTAATGGTAGGGCTTTGCATTCTATCTCTGCTCCTGTGAGTGCCTAGGATATGATGAATGACCAGTATAGCTGGTTATAGTTAATTAGATATCTCGTTTTACCAGGTGGCGAGTGATGGGAGTTTGGATTTGTACCTAAGGTTGTTGAATTCTCTAAGCACAAATCTTCCTGCATGTTTGGGTCTAAATTTCCCAAATTCATTTGGCAATACAATACTTTTAAACATAGACTATCATGATAGAACAGCAACTGGAGCTCATGAGAAATAGAACTGGATTAACAGAAATCATAAAAGGGTCTGAAGAAAAAGTTAATTGCAGTTAGAAACTACCAACGTTGCATTTATATACAAATACCCAATTGATGTTGAAAAACATTACAAATACATGCTCAAATTATAAAATGAGGTATGACCATAGTCTAGTGATAGTAACAGAAGGCAGAGTGTGGCACCAGCTGCTGTCACCTGTGGACAGATGGTGGACCTCACATCACATGGTCTGTGTTCTATCATCCCACCAGTGACTCCTTGACATTCTTGCCACACTGCTTTTAAAGAAAATTAATACAAACAAATAAAGATAGCTACCCCTGTGTTTGATATTCTTCTCATATATGTTCTAGAGTAATTTGAGAGGAAATATTGCTAATGCTTAGATTTGTTTTGCTTTTCTCTGTAGAAAACCCATTAATATCTCACAGAACACTAGCAGGGTTTCACTTTGTTAAAAGATAAAGTGAGGCATATTTTAAAATTTCAGAATTTATTTGAGCCCACGTTGATTTAAATTGGGCAGCTTTAAACCAGAAGTGGTTAGGAGTAGTCTACTAATAGGTGCTAGGAGTATGAGTTTTATAGAGAAGACAGGGAAGCAAAGTGAGGAAATGATTTGGTTAAGTTGTTGTTTTAGCTGGGAAAGTCTACTTCGCAGTTTGGGACTGGTTTTCCTTAGGTTTTGATTTCTTTCTTTTTTTTTTTTAATATTTTATTTATTTATTTGACAGAGAGAGAGGTCACAAGTAGGCAGAGAAGCAGGCAGAGAGAGAGGGAGAAACAGGCTCCCCACTGAGCAGAGAGCCCGATGTGGGGCTTGATCCCAGGACTCTGAGATCATGACCTGAGCCGAAGGCAGAGGCTTAAACCACTGAGCCACCCAGGCGCCCCAGGTTTTGATTTTGTAACCCTGAAGTAGTTACAGGCTACAGTTCTGGTTTGCTTACCCAGGCTGCTAAGGCATAATAACCACCTCAGTCCAAATGCCTCCTTGTTTGATTAATTTAACAACTTTAAGCCTTTGTTTGAGAAAAAAACAAACCAACCAACCCTGAAAATCATTAAGTTTTAGTCAATCAACAACTGATTAATTAAAACCTTCAACTAGTGATTTTTGAAACCTATGGGCCCAGTCCTGGGTGCAGGCTTGAAAGAATGACAAAGACCACTTGGGATCCAACGTGGTTTTGGATTCTTGTACTTGGCACATTCTACTGAATATTATTTACATTGTATGACTCCCACTTTGGATTCTTTCCTTGTTGAGGGACTGTGATTCCTTACATATCGTTGGTGCATAAGAGATGTTGATAAGAACTGAATTGAATTCTATCTATCTTGAAAGGAAATGCAATCTGGTTGGTTAAAAAAGATTTGTACACCTAAGACATTCAGAGAGATGTTTTTAATAAAATACATGGGTAGGCTAAATGTTTTAGTTACTAAATGATCCTTCAGGGAATTTCATCCTGAATGGGACCTACAGGGACTGAGAGTCATAGAAGAGAGTCACAAAGGAGAAGAAAAGTCAATTTTAGGTAAGCAGAACAGTAGTGCTAAAATTTTACAAAGTTTATTCTAGTTCAGTCGATCTTGTACCTTTAATTCTACAGATAGATACTTCCATGTTCAGAAAAAAGACACTCATCTTTAACCAACTACTGGACTTTTCTGGCCTGTCTTGTTTTTGAATATGGCCCCCAGTAGTTCTCATTTCCCGATATTCTTACCCTTGTATTCCCTTCTCAGATGGAATAGAACCATATAAACAATAACATACAGTGTAAACAATAGAATATTGAAAAAGTGATGGTTTTTGAGGCCAAGTCACAAAAGATATTATGGCTTCACTCCCTCTGAAGGCAGCTGGCTGCCATATTGTCTGGACTCTCAAGCAGTCTTATGGAAGAGGTCTGCATGGTGAATAAATGAGGCTACTTGCCAATAATGAGGCATGTGAATGGGCTGTTTTGGAAGTGAACTTTGAGCCCACAAACTCTTCAGACTACTGCCGGCTCATCAACATTTTAACTGCAACCTTTGAGAGATTCTGAGCCCAAATCAGCCAGATTTTTGACTCTCACAAACTGAATAAGATAACGAATATTTACTATAGTTTTAAGATTCTAAGTTTGGGGTAATTTTATTATTTATCAACAGGTAATTAATATACCTACTGATACAAATGCCAAAAATACCAAGATCCCTGAGGATCTGGTGTTAAAATACATATTCTATAAAATAAGGCAGATCTTTCTTGGTCTTAACAAATTTCATGCCATTTCTTGCCAATCAAGTGCTTTGTCCCTTTGGATCTCCTTCCTTGTTCCAATTTTGACCATATATATACCTGGAATCTTTTGTCTGCATTCTTTATCTAGCACACTCTTTATCAGACTTCAAGACCAGGTTACAGAAACCTATCACTGGAGGTTGAGTTTATGTGACTAAAGAACCCCAATTAGCAATGACTTAAACAGAAGCCGTTGTTGCAGTTGTTGTCCTTTGTGTAAAAGAATACTGGAGGGAGGGGCCCTGGGTGTCTCAGTGGGTTAAAGCCTCTGCCTTCAGCTCAGGTCATGATCTCAGGGTCCTGGGATCCAGCCGCGCATCGGACTCTCTGCTCAGTGGGGAGCTTGCTTCTCTCTCTGCCTGCCTCTCTGCCTACGTGTGATATCTCTCTCTCTCTCTCTGTCAAATAAATAAATAAAAATCTTAAAAAAAAAAAAAAGAATACCGGAGGTAGTCCATTCATATAGTGGATATGTTACAAAAAACTCTGTAGACACTGTTTCTTCGGGCTTACTGCTCTGATTGTGGGTCCCTTGCTCAAAGTCTAAGATGTCGGCCAGAGCACCAGTCTTCATAACTGATTCCAGGTAGCAAAATGGAAGTTGGGGGCATCTGGGTGGCTCAGTGGGTTAAGCTTCTGCTTTCGGCTCAGGTCATGATCTCAGGGTCCTGGGACTGAGCCCCACATCGGGCTTTCTGCTCGGCAGGGAATCCACTTCCCTCCTTCTCTCTGCCTGCCTCTCTGCCTACTTGTGATCTCCCTCTCTGTCAAATAAATAAACAAAATCTTAAAAAAAAGGGGGGGCAAGTTGGAAGAAAAGAGGGATGAACTATGTGCATTAGCTGTTCTAAAATAGTGTTGAAGTTGCCTCTCAACATTTCTCTTATATATCACTGGCCATGAACTAGTCACAGGGTCCCACCTCATCTACAGGGGAGGCTGGGAAATGACTGGTCTATTCTGACTGACCCCTATGCCCAGCTAAAATTTGGGAATTCTATTGTAACTGGAGAGGCGGGCAGGTTCACACTGGTACGGATGTTACAGTGGAGAAGATAACAGTAGCCTCAGTCATATCTTCTCTGTGTCCCTTGTAGTTCTTTGCATCCTCCCCAGGGTTCCTATCAGCTTTTAAATGCCTCATTGGGAGGACTTATTTGCTTTTAACAATCACAGGAAATTAATACGTTCTCACTAAATGTGATTTGAATGATTGCATAACTAAATAAATGCTGTGTGGCCCAGGGTTTTGAGTCTGCCTTCCTATTTCTTGGAACTTAGCAGAAGTCTTTATTTCTTTTTTTTTTAACTAATTAATTTATTTTTAAGTAATCTCTAACCCATATGGGGCTTGAACTCACAACCTGGAGATCAAGAATTGCATGCTCTTCCAATTGAGTCAGCCGGACATCCCCATTAGTCTTTATTTCTGTAAAAATTCCCAAGAAGAGGGGCGCCTGGTCGGCTCAGTGGGTTAAAGCCTCTGCCTTTGGCTCGGGTCATGATCCCAGGATCCTGGGATAGAGCCCCACATTGCTTAGCAGGGAGCCTGCTTCCTCCTCTCTCTCTCTCTCTGCCTGCCTCTCTGCCTACTTGTGATCTCTCTCTGTCAAATAAATAAACAAAATCTTAAAAAAAAAAAATTCCCAAGAACAGCCCTACACAATGCCTCACTCTTGACTAGTCAATCATTAATCCAAGACCTTGTTTATAGTGAACTTCCCAGGACATTTGCTTTTGACTGGACAGAATTCTTTAATCTTGATGTAAGACAAAATATCATAGCAAGGGTCCATTGTGCTAAATCATATTACTTTGGTCATATTTGATCACAAAAATAGAATTCAGAATGTGAACTTCATCTGAGAAAAGATGGTGCAAAACTACAAGATTCTCATAAGCTGTTAGAAGCATGTTAAGTAGGTATAACTGTTTAGGATAACAGTGGTAATATATGGGAATCACTATAAAAATGTTCTTTCCCTTTGACCCAGTCATTCCAATCCTGGAAATTCATTGTAAAACAAATAATTCAATAGAATAAAAATCCAATAAAAATAAAAATAAAAAATAGAATAAAAATAGAATAAAAATAAAAAAAAAGAATAAAAATAGAATAAAAATTCAATAGAATAAAAAATTCAATAGAATAAAAATAGAATAAAAAAAAATAGAATAGAACTAGGATGTTCCTCGCTGTATTATTCATAGCGCAGCTGTAATCAACTGTTAGCAAATAACCTAAGTATTCAATATTAGGGAATTGGTTTAGTAATGCATGGTGCTTTGATACAATAAAAAATTTAAGGTAATTATGGAATCATGGCAAAACGGTCATGATATTTTGCTAAGCAAAAGAGAAAGAAGGAATATGAAAGGACATGTTCACTGTGATTACAACCATGCAAATATGTGTATTGAGAAAAACCACAATAGAACAAAAAAAAATGAGATTAGTCTGGTGGTGAAATTTTCTTTGGAAAAAAATTTCCTTTGATATTCTTCTTCTTCTTCTTCTTTTTTTAAAGTTTATTTATTCCAGAGTGTGTGTGTGTGTATGAGAGAGAGAGAGAAAGGAGAGAGGGGATGGGGGAGGGGCAGGGAGAGAGAGAGAGAGAGAGAGAGAATCCTAAGCAGACTCCCCATTGAGTGTGAAGCCCAGCTTGGGGCTCGATCCTGCAACCCTGAGATCATGACCTGAGCTAAAACCAAGAATTGGATGCTTAACTGACTGAGTCACCTGACTGATGCCCCTCCTTTGATATTCTTTTGTAGTTTTAACATAAACATGTGATAGAAAATTCTGTGCAAGTAATAGCTGAATCCTGTAATGAGCTTGTGGGTGGCATACCACCCACTAAAGGGTGACATGACTGAAAGCCTGTGATGTGTTTCTGGTGTCTGGAACAAGGTTACACTGAGAAATCATTTGACCATTTCTCTGGACATTATGCTTTTAAATTTCTCCTACAATTCCAGCTCCGTCCTTCCATCTGATGAAGAACAGATGAGGGTTATGAAATGAACCATTAGTTAATACTTGCCCTCTCTTCTTTAGAAATAAATTGTTTAAGTCAACTTTAATTTTTTTTTTAATTTTTTTTTAAGATTTTATTTATTTATTTGACAGACAGAGATTACAAGTAGGCAGAGAGGCAGGCAGAGAGAGATAGGAGGAAGCAGGCTCCCTGTTGAGCAGAGAGCCCGATGCGGGGCTCGATCCCAGGACCCTGGGATCATGACCCAAGCCGAAGGCAGCGGCTTAATCCACTGAGCCACCCAGGCGCCCCTTAAGTCAACTTTAGAGCTCATAGCTTGTAGCCCTCCATGGAGGGGCTATTAATCTAGAGACAATTTTTTTAGGGGGGTTAACTTGAGCAGAATTATTTTCTTTCTTTTATACCAATTATGAGGTAACCCTTTCTCTTGTGACCATTTCACTAAAGAGTGACTAGGATAAAAGATCTATCTAGTTTGATATTATTCTAAAAGTTGGTGGGATTGTAGAATTCTGCCAGAAATTGAGAAGTTGATTGCCTGAAGGCAGGTAGATGACCTCTCAAGATGTTCTCCTTTCTCCAATATGACTTACAATTCACAGAGATAGGGAATGTTGTTTTTAGGACATACAGTTGCATCGCATGACTTTTTAAAATAACAATTTATTCAGGGACGCCTGGGTGACTCAGTGGGTTACACCTCTGCTTTCCGCTCAGGTCATGATCTCAGGGTTCTGGGATCGAGTCCCGCATAGGGCTCTCTGCTCAGCGGGGAGTCTGCTTCCCCTCTCTCTCTGCCTGTCTCTCTCTGTCTACTTGTGATCTCTCTCTCTGTCAAATAAATAAATAAAATCTTAAAAAAAATTTATTCAGATATAATTTAGATACATGAAGCTCACATCTTTTTTTTTTTTTTTTAAAGATTTATTTATTTATTTATTTGGCAGAGAGAGATCACAAGTTGGCAGAGAGGCAGGCAGAGAGAGAGAGAGAGAGGGAAGCAGGCTCCCTGCTGAGCAGAGAGCCCGATGTGGGACTCGATCCCAGGACCCTGAGATCATGACCTGAGCCGAAGGCAGCGGCTTAACCCACTGAGCCACCCAGGCGCCCGAAGCTCACATCTTTTAAAGTGTACAATTCAGGGGGCGCCTGGGTGGCTCAGTGGTTTAGGCCTCTGCCTTCGGCTCAGGTCATGGTCTCAGGGTCCTGGGATCGAGCCCCACATCGGGCTCTCTGCTCAGTGGGGAGCCTGTTTCTCCCTCTCTCTCTGCCTGCCTCTCTGCCTACTTGTCCTACCTACCTGCCTACTTGACCTCTCTCTCTGTCAAATAAATGAATAAAATATTAAAAAAAAATAAAGTGTATAATTCAGTGGATTTTAGTCTATTTACAGAATTGCACAATCATTATCGCTGTGAATTTAAAACACTTTTTTCACCCACAAAGAAATCCCATACTTATTAGTAGTCACTCCTCATTCTTCCCCATCCTCATCCCTGGCAACCACTTAACTAATTTTCTATCTCTCTGGAATGGCTACGGGCTATGTGAACACTGGTATAGGCCCTGGATGGATTATACATGTATTTATATTTATAGTCAATATACGCATATATACACATACATGCACACACATCCATTTCTGTACATATATATGTATGTATACATGTAGAGTCACTTCATTAACATAAACCCAGGTGTGGTTGAAAGAGGTTTGTTATGAATATCAAGGCACCTTTATCATCCTTATCACTTAGGAAATTCCAAAGGGTTTGGAGCCCTGCACCAGAACCAGCGTGAAGACCAAATATATATTTCTTATTAAAAAAAAAAAACAAAACCACCTGGGTTCAAATCTCTGGCAAGTCACTTAACAGCTTTGCTCCTCTGTTTTCCCATTTTTAAGATGGGGATGATAATAGGACCCACACCTCAGGGTTGATAAGGTTAGAGGCAGAGAGCAGAGAACAGTGCCTGATACCCAGTAAGGTGATTTACATGGGAACCATTCTTACAGAGGATACAACGTTTCTCTACCGGCTCAATTATTTGATCAGTTGTTGAAAGTAACTATTGGCTCTGAGAGTGGTTTCCTATTTGAGGAACTCAGCTCAAGCTCAGTCAGTGAGCCACACTTTCTCTCTGCTTCACTCTCTGTCGTGATCTTGATGGCCTCATGATTCCTGCTTTATTGCCTTTTCTGCGGTGTTCTCTGGGTTTCGCCATCACTCCATCAACCCCCAGCTCTTACTCTCTGTAACCTGTGACAAAATCTGTCAGTTTCAACAAGTCTGAATAGAACAGAGTGTCTTTGTAGAGTACAACGTCAGCCCTGGTCCTGAGCCAGCCTAGGGTGGCAGGGACACACGTCACAGAGCCTGGCCACACACACACACACACACACACACACACGCATGCACCCCCCCCCCCCCACAACCCCACCCATGCACGTGCATGCACACACATATTGCACACCCTCCCCTGCAAAACGCAGAGAGGTATGAGCTTGGCGAAAACTCTGTGGCTTCCAAAAAGAGGGAGGTATAATTTTTAGGCATCGTGCATGGAATGTCCAAAACACTGTCTTGAGAAAGGTAGGATACAATTTTTTACAACACAAAGCAGTGGGAGAAAAATTAGAAGAAATATACAACTTAAAAAAAATTTTGATTTAGGCAGTGAATCAATGATATTTTTCCTTTCTAACGTATAGTATAATCAAATTAACTTTCATGTGCAGGTACTACTTCATACAATGTACTTTACAGTTTATGAAGTCTAAATAAAGTATTCTTTAAAATGTAGCCATTTCTCAGGCACCTGGGTGACTCAGTCCCTTAAGCGTCTGCCTTCAGCTCAGGTCATGATCTCAGGGTCCTGGGACGGAGTCCCCCATTGGGCTCCCTGCTCAGGGGGGAGTCTGCTTCTCCCTCTGCCTCTCCCCTGACCTGCTTGTGCTCTCTCTCTTTCACGCCCTTTCCCTATCTCTCAAAATAAATAAATAAAATCTTTAAAAAATAACAAAATGTAGCCCCTTCTCTATGGAGATGCAAATTATGCACAAGAAAAGCAGTATGATAAGAATCACTTAGAAAATTTAGGTTGGGGATTTTACAATTGAGGAAAAAATATTTTAGATCAGATTGATTGTGTTGTCCAGTCCCTTCCTCTTTGCTTACTAATACAATTATAGCGTCTTCACCACACTTATTTCCATGAGCATGGAGACCATGTAAAAGTCTCTGGTTCACCCTGTTCTGGATGTGCTGACTCTTAAAACAGAGTTCAAAACAAAACAAAACAAAACAAAACAAAACAAAATTAACTACTTAGAGAAATCAATGTCGTAGGGCCCTCTGGTTTATTTTCCAGCTGTTTTCTGTTAACCTTGACTCTGAGAATTTTTTCCCTAAATACTTTATGTATCAAGGCAGGATGCAGGTCAGTGGGGAGTTGTACTTTGGATGTGAAGATGTTGAAGCACAGAGCATGAAAAGAGAACAGGATTATTCCAGCAAATTGCAAATGGGTGACTGTTCACAATTTTCAATTCTCTCTCATTCTCCTATACTTTTCTTTTCCTCCCTCCCCTTTTGCTTTTATCAAACTTTCACGTACTCTCTGTTCTGCCCCCATCCAAAAGATTTGTGTTTCTGGAGTAATTCTAAACCTCTATGAGTGGCATCCCTTTTAAAGTCCTGGGATCACGGAAGCAATTAATTAAAAACAGCGGGCTCTTACCTGATGTCTTCAGGATGACTTTTAATTATGCGAAATGCCCTACTTTTCCTAATGAGGATGTTCTGGAAACCTGAACATGGCTTTCCCACACTGCACTTGCAGACAAACCCTGTGTCCAGCAGGACTGCTGCTGCCTGCCAGACCAAATCCTTTCTCTGTGACAAAGCCTGCCATTGTGTCCCCCATGCAGCCCCACTGATCTTTTCCAAAGGGCTTTTTAGAACATGTGCACATTTATTTCCATTCCCTGATGTGCTGGACGTAATAATAGCCAAAGAACCATGGTAACTTGCCTGGCCTCGACGCTGTCTACTGTTCTCTGAAAGCCATATCTGGCAGCTGGACTTCTGTGTGTGTGTGTGTGTATGCGTGTCTAGCTGGGGGATGGTAATCTCTGGTCCTTTTGTTGGAGGGTGAGGGAGGAATAAAGAGCTTGAAGAAGTGACAAGGTGTCAGTGTCCTCCTAACTCAGCTGTTCAGGGGCTTAATCCCAGCCCACAACTGGATGTCCAAGGGATTGAAGGAGAACGTCCCTCCTGGCTCATTTCCAACCGTTTCTAAAGGCACTTGAGAAAGTTCCATGTGAATTTTTTTTTTAATGTAGCACCTGCTCTAACAATCCCAAGGCAACTTTTTTCTTCTCTATTATACTGTACATCTGTTATTTTGCTGACATGGAAGCCAGCATAACAATTAGATTCATTACTTGCCCTCTAAACTGATTCCAGCCAAGCTGAAAGACCTCAGTGTACTCTTCCAGTACTCATCCAATAAGAGAACAAATTTTAAAATCCTGTCTATAAAGTTTTTTTCCTGTTAGACCAGTGACATGTCATTCATATAAGCTTGTTTCATTTCAAGGTGGTGATGAGATGAAATTAGAAAGCCTGAATGATGGGTTAGACAATAAGAGGTGGCTGGGAATCATTTTCACTCTCTTAGGCAAAAGCAATTCTGGGAAGGTACTTTATAAAAATCCTTAAATTTTCTACCTGCAGTACGATTTTAACAAATGAAGACCTTGATGGGATGACAGTTACTTTCCCCCCCACTTCTTCCAAATAACAAAAACAAAGAGGTAAGTTCTTCTCTAGAGCTATTTGTTTTCCCCTTAGAATTAAAACAATTCTACTTTATTGTACTGGTTAGGGTGGGGATGGGTAAGGAAGGAAAGCAATTTGCAAACACTCTTCCACGTTGAGGCACACATCCCAGTTCGGCCCTAGCCACTCTGTGAGGTTGTGTGTGTAGCAGAGTCTCACTAAACACGTCTTCGGAGAGAAAGAAAACAAATAAACTGGTTAAGGGGGCTCTCTGGTTGGAGGTGCTAAGCCTTCAAAAGAGATGCTCAGAGTAGAGATGAAGAAAGTACTTATCTCCAGTGGGAACTTTAAATTGACAGGATCAACTTAAACACCAACCACAGCCAGGTTATGGGGTGCAGATTCTAACTTAGAAATGATTTTGGCTTTAAAAGTTTGCTTCTAAGGGCTTTAAAAAAACTGATGAAGCTTTTTTTCCTGTGGAAATATTGTTACACCTAAACTCCACACAAGTATAACCGAGAACCTATACGTTCAAAGAATTATGCTGGTAAATGCAGGGAATATAGATGAATAAGGGAGAAGTTTCTTGAGATGTTTAAACTAACTGCAAAAGATAGAGGTAGAAAAGAGTAGGCCCATGCCCTATACCTCTATTTCAGGGCAAAACAAGGTTAAGTCCCACAGTCAACATGTCTTTGAAAAAATATCTTGGGCTTCAGAACACAGAAAATGTACTGTTTTTTGGAGAGTCAGGGAGGATTTCATGGAGAATGTGGTACCATATATGTTTCCTTGAAGAATGTTTCCTTGAAGAAGTACCCCATGGAAGGGGTACTCCAAGTTCAGTTAACAAGATGAGTTAAGGCTGGAAATTTCAAGCTGTGTTATATTTTCTAACTAACCCAGAGAGATCCAACATATGAGTCTAACTTTAACAGTACTCTGCTCTCTCTCTCTCTCTCTCTCTATGCATACATATATATATATATATATACATATGCATATACATACATATATATGTACCTATGAATAGTAACCTGAAACACCATCATAAATATCATTTCTCTGTGAAATAATCTATCAGATCATCAATAGAAGAGAGAATGTTAAAAAGAATGAGTTGTTCTTTAGACTTCTGGGGCAACTTCTAGGGTACTTAGCTAATGTAGGTATGAATGTTTGAAATTTGAAATTGGGGACTTATTTACAAAGCTTTGAAGTATTTATTTTTCATTATTTCTTTAAAAAAATAGCTATTGAGCACCTAAGACATAAGGCACTGGAGATACAACAATGAACAAAGCAAAATCCTCACTGTCCTGGAGCTAAAGTTCTAACTGTAAGAGATGATAAACAAATGAACAGGTAGATATATAATGTCAGACGTTGATAAGATCGATGGAGAAAAATTAATTAATAGGAAGAAAAGAATAGTATTTTATATAGATGGTTGAGGAGGAGGTGGGAGAAGGAGAAGGAGAGGGAGAAGGAGAAGAAGAAGAAGAAGAGGCATTCAAACAGACACTAGAAGGAAGTGAAGAAACAAACCATGCAAAGATTTGGAGGGAGAGGATACCAAGTAACAGGAACAAGAAGGGCAAAGGCCCTGAGGCAAGAATGTGGCGAGTGTGAGGAACAACTTGGAGACCTGTAAGGCTTGATAAGAGTGAGCCAGCGGGAGAGGATTTGGGATTGAGGTTTGAGCATTTGGGAGATGGGAGTAGGATAAGCCTTTAAGTCACTGGAAGAATTTGGCGTTTACTTTTACGGCAATAGAGACATTGTTTAAAGAGAGGAGCACCGTGTTCTGATTTCTGTTTACGTAGAAGCAGATGACTTGGGCCAAGGCAGTGGTGGCAGAGTGAACAAAGGACAGAGTCTGGAATATTTTGAAGAAAGATCCAACAGCATTTAGGGATGAATTAGAAGTACATAGTGAGAGAAAAAAGAGTCAAGAATAACTCGGTGGTTTTCGATTTAAGCACCAGGAAGGAAGGAGGATAGGAAGGGGACAGTAGGGAAGCCATAAATCAAAGCTGCATTCCAACTCCAAAGTAGGCTCCCAAATTTCCTAGACACTCTGTGCGAGGTGGTAGTTTTTCCAAAAAGGAACAGTAGTCAGACCCCCACACAGCACACATCCATGTGCTCAAAACCCACAGTTCTCAAGGAGCCAAAGCAGAAAAGGCCTTCCTACAAAGCTTAACTCATGTTGGAGGAGGGCAGATGGATTTTGAATTTTCAGTTATCTCACACACTGGGGGTTTACAACCCATAAACTTTTATTTATAGGAACTTTATTTTCTTGTGGCAGAAGAGAGAGATAATAAACAAATGAGTAAGTAAATGTATGATATGTCAGGTGTTACAAAGCTGCTGGAGATCTCTGCTCAGCTAGTCCCATATACTCTGGAATTAGAAAACATTCCTTTTTCACAACTGAATTAACATCTAGACTGAGCTGTCCCATAGCTACAGAATGCGACCTACACGTATGAGCCACATATGCATTAAGAAGGAAACAGAAACAGCTGGAAGCCAATTTAATAGTAGAATTTTACCTGACATATCCTAAACATTACCATTTTGACATGTAATTAAAATAAAATTATAACTTTACATATTCTTTCTCATGCCATATCTTCCAAACCCACTGTGCATTTAATACTTGGAGTGTGGATCTTATACTGCATTTTTAACTCAGACAAAGGGCCAGTAGCAACATCTGGCTAGTGCCTGCCATCTTGGATGCATTTAGATTTAGATAGTCCACTGTCTTGGGGCCAATTTGAGGCCACTTCTTCCACGTTTAGAAACTGCATCAACCCTTCTTGGACCTTGATAAGATTGTGTGTAAAAAATTTTACATTTATAAAGTTTAGATATTGTGTTGTGAGTCCAAGTTACGGGCCAATTGAAGGTCACTAAAAAAACAACCCAATGGGAGCAATGCATTCCCTTCCCCAACTTTTCTGCTTGGGGAATATATCTTTCATACTAGAGAAAGGAGGAAGTCTTACTTTGGGGTTCGTGTGTGTGTGTGTATACATTTGTATGCATGTGTGTTTGTGTGTGCACGCTCACTTGTGTGTTTATGTACCTCTGTGTTCTGTGAAAGATGGTTGGCCTTGTTATTGAATGGAAGTCAGAATGCCATCGAAGAATCAGTAAGATTCCTGGCCCTGGGACATGGCAGAGCACAGCTTCCTGATTGCCATCTCAGTGGGAAGAGACCAGCTTAATTATCTATGATAAATAAAAGTTATCTGTACATTGCTGAAGTATATGGGGATATATCCTCCTGAAGGAGAATGAATCTTGAAGCTCCATAACTATAATCATTAGCTATAAAAAAGTATTTGTGGACAAGAATAATTTTTTGTTATGGCACAGAGGATATTTATTACAATGGAATTGTTAGCCTTAAAAACAAACAAGCTCATAATGATGAGTTTGAGGGGGAATGCTAAACACAGGATCTAGAAAAGGATGGAAGGAAGTGGTGAGGAAAAACCCAGATGTGAGAAGGTATTCAGAAAGGGAAGTGAAAAGACAAGGCAAACATCCCCTCTGTGCTGTTTCGCTGGAGGTCAGCTCTACCGTAGTGCCTTACCACACACAGGGGAGCCCGCGGTTCCCTTGACACCCACCCCTTATGCCAGACGGGGCACGATAGGAGGGAATGCCCAGGAGCTTATTTCTCATGCGTTGCACCAACCATAAGGTCATGAAGCTGTGGACATCTTTTTACTGCAAATGTCGTGAAATGTATCAGTCTTGCTAATTAGGTAATCAAACTGCTCAAGTAAGGGGAGCAAACGTTAGGGGCCTATTCTCTGCCAGCTGCTTTATACATGTCATGTCACCGAGCTGTACTTTACTTTTGTTTGTTTTAGAAGTTCTTAATTGCACAGATGATAAACGAATACATGCTCATTGCAAGAAGGTATATGAACCCAATTTACACATGAGTCCACTGAGATTCAGGGACACTGAGCCATTTGGTTGGTGGATAGAAACTGGATTGGAAACTAAGCTTTACCTTCTTATCATAAGTCTCCTGAACGACTTAGGTAAGCTTTGGGCATTTTGGTGGGGAGCAAAAGAAGGGGATGGGGGGGTGCCTGGGCAGCTCAGTGGGTTAAGTCTCTGCCTTCGCCTCAGGTCATGGTCTCAGGATCCTGGGATGGAGCCCCACATTGGGCTCTCTACTCAATGGGGAGCCTGCTTCCCCTTTCTCTCTGCCTGCCTCTCTGCCTATTTGTGATCTCTGTCAAATAAATAAATAAAATTAAAACAAAAAAAGAAGAAAGGGATGGAATGAGAGCTCCTTTTGTAGAACAGAGAAAATGGGACAATGTGAGGCAAGGCGAAGGGTCTTGGGAGGGAATGGAAATGCCACAGAAATACCTGTGCGAATGGTCAGTCTTCTCTCTCTTGCCTTCTTTGTGTGTGTGTCTTGGTCACAATCTTTGTCTTGTGGATCTAAATGGGTTAACAGAAGGGACCTTCTAAAACTGTGAAGTAGTAAATGGTAATAATGCTCATAATACTGCAGAGTGGTTGACCTTTGTCAGAGTGAGAGCAAATGTGGAGGCTTCTGGGTAAGGGGCAGTGTGTAATGGATATTTCGGGGAGGCGGCGGAGGAAAAAACACCCCAAAATATTGAGAAGGAGGCTGGGAATTGCTAAAGATACACCTCCCATATTCACCCGTGTCACCCCGGTGCTGACCATTTATGTTTCCATTTGTTCGCCAGAGTTGCCCTGAGGGCTCCTCCAATCGGACACGAGGCCTTGACGCTGGCAGGAACACGTTGGACACAATGATTCCCATCCTGGAATGATGGGTCCAGCCGCCAGGACAGGAAGGGCTCCAGCGCCGCTGAGAAGCTTCTCTGGGAAGCAGGCTCTCGGCCTGGAAGGCGGGTCCTGTAGAACCTAGATCACTGGCTGCACCGCCAGAGTGAGTACGTGCAAATCATTCACACCAGGAAAACCCAGGATGCTTTTAAAAAGAAACAGGTGATCCCTTTTAAAACAAAACAATACAGTCCAAGATAAGTCAACAGAGCTGCCGAAAGAGTACAATGAGGGGAGTAGTTATTTATCTTTGCTTTACTAAGAAATTCCAACAAAGAGTTTCTTTGAATCTGGAACTGTCTCAGGGCTCTTCAGCATATGCTCAGAGATGAGGAGCCACTTGATTACGAGCCAGATGGAAACAGCCCGCGATGCGATGTTGGGATTCACTGCGAAAAGATCATCCGTCCACTGAGAAGATAAAGGATTTCTGGAAAGACAAGGCAGCCAGTGGGGGCAGTAACAGGGCGATATGCAACAATAAAACGTCCATCAAGTTTCAGTCCCTTGTTCTTTATTGAAAAGAGGTTATTTTCAACCTGGGTACCTGTACACATGAGGATATGTTTATGTCAAGCTGGAAGAATTCTGAAAAACTAACTGTAATGTAAAGTTTCCTCTGCGTTCAAATCTACAGCCCCTCTTTAGGATTCTTGATGTACTTCATATGTATTTAATGTACTTAATATGTACTTAAAATGTATTTAATAACAGCCTCACAGACTGTAGCAGAGATTTTTGACCACTGGAATTCGAACCAGTTCCTCTGATTTTAAGCTACTCTCTTCTGTTTTCTGCCCTGTGTTACTCCTTTGTTTTTGAAGAAATATGGTGGATCAGATCTCAAAATGCTGCCCCTGAATTGGGACAGTCCATGTGGTCAAGTAGGAAAAGACTCTAAATGAAAGTAGGAAACGCTCCCGTTTTGTCCCAACTTTACCACTATCCAGGTTTAAAAAAAAAAAAAAAAAGCTTATATTTCTTTTTAATTAAAATAGAGCATGGGCTTTTATAATTTCTAATGACCTGAAATAGTTTCAAGATTTTGCTAGTTGACTGTTTCAGATGCTATTTTTAGGTGACTGTGAATTACTCAATATTTATATCTGAGCATAGAGTTCTCTCCCTTCCCAAAAGGTTCCCGAGGAAATCCAGTTGTAATGGACAAATAGTAGCAGAGGTGGATTTCTAGTTTCCTTTCTTTTTTTTTTCTTTCTTGGCATTCTGCCTGATTTCTTAAGCTCATTCGGATTCCTTTGAAGCTATGTTTATTGTCCTTGCTGCCATGGAACACTAATCATGAACCTTATGATTATTTCACTGGGAAAAAAATAAGTCTATTGCACACCTGTATGCCTTCTACAACTTCTCTGATGAGACTCTTAGCAAACATGACCACATTTTTCAAGGCTCTTCAAGGCTCCAAGCCTTGATCTGTGATGTTCCCTCTCCTGGTTATTCTCTACAACCCTTTCCAGCCTTTCAAACCAGGCTCAAATATCACTTCCTCTGCAAAACCTGCCAGAGAACTTCCATTTTTGCATTCATCACATTGCGCTGTAATTGTTTATTTACACATCTGTTTCCTCAACTGGACTCAGAGCTCCCTGAGGTCGGAAATCTTCTCTTGTCCAACTTTGCAGCTTCCTGTTGGCGGCAGGGAAGTCCAGAGGCAGAAAGGTGGCCCACCCCAAACAAGTATGTGACCCCTCAGCAAAGGAGTTTTCCTGCCTTCACGTCTGCCCCTCTTCTCCCTTGCTGGGTCTTAATTATCTTATCTACTTCTAATTCCTGTTATCTGACAGCTTGATTTACTTTGTAATACAGCTGAAAAAATTTTAAACAAGGTAGAGGGTTTAATAAGAAAAGAATTTATGTATTCCTAGGCTTAAGTAGAGCTGTCTTTGGAAGATCCTAAATAAATGTATATTTAAGAAGTGATACAACGCTAACAATATTTGGCTTTTGCTATGGACTAGGTATTGTCCTGTGCAGTTTATAGGTATTTACTCATTTAATTCCCCCATTCGGGAGCAGAAACTGCTATTATTCCCAGTGAATATAGGAAAACCGAGGCTCAGAAAGTTTTAAGTAACTAGCACAGATTACACAATTTGCAAGCAGCGCTGTCCGTATTCAAAGGTGATATGACAGGAAAAAACCAATTTATTTCTCACTTTGAATTATCCTCAGGATTTCATCAATAGAAGTTACGCATGCTAATTTAATACTGAAGGAGCACGGATCACGTACGGTTTGGGTTTCGTATACAGGTTGATGGGTGGTGTTTTTTTCCCTTTACAAATCTACATTCTATGGGCCTTTGGGCAAACATCACTCAGGGGTTGCTGTGCCCTTCACATCTCTGGGAACACTGACAGCAGGAGGCAAAGAGCTGAGCAGCATGTGGGTCTGTCTTCTATGACACATGGGCCCAAAGCAGCACCTCAAAGCCCTGAATGATGCAAAAAAGTGTGGAATTAGCAAATTTCAAGTCCTCATTTTAACGTGGGTTGTGCAACCCACAATATAGCCTGTCCATGATTTCTGAACTGACTGACTGAAGCTTTTCTAGGATCCTGAGTTCTAGATCCTTGGGCAGAGTGGGTCTTGTTGTGGAGAAAAGGCAAGAAGAAAGTTTCCTTCCTCTTTCTTGCAACCCTGGGTCAGCTTCCTTAAGGAGTTCTTGCTGTTCACAGTCTCTTTCGTCTTTCTTCCACTTCTAAATCTCCACTCCTGGGGCGCCTGGGTGGCTCAGTTGGTTAAGCCTTTGCCTTAGGCTCAAGCCCTGATCCCAGGGTCCTCAGACTGAGTCCTGAATCCGGCTTCCTGCTCAGCAGGGAGCCTGCTTCTCCCTCTGCCTGCCTCTCTCTCTCCCTCTCACCTTCTCTAACAAATAAGTAAAATCTTAAAAAAAAAAAAAAAAATTCTCCACTCCTATTTCATGTTACTATCACCAGATTGTCCCAGTGTCTCCTTTTCCCCCTCCATAACATGAGGGTAATAGTAGTAAGCGTCTGGCAAGGGAGAAACAGGGAGGCACAGGGTGCAGGGGCTGGAGGGGAGCCTAAGGAAGACAGGACGAGTTGGAGACACCGGCGGAAAAGCTCGAAAGATGAATATGAGTAAATGAGTGATGGGTGGGGGAAAGCTGGGCTATTTTAAGTAGGGTTCCTGACCTAAAAGAGAATAAGGCTGGGCTGCTTCCAAAGCTCTACACCCTCTGAAGCTGAAAGCAGAACATGCAGATCCTGTTCTGATGCAAGTGGAGGACGCCCAAAGGGCTGCCGGGGTAGGCTGGGGGGAAGAAGAGCTGGCCGTAGCTCTCATTCTCAGCTAACCGCCGGACTGTCATGGCTGCTACACAGACATTCTGAATGGGCCCTGGTATAATGCCACTACTACTCTCTGCACATTTGAATCATTCGTTGGATATTTTTCTACGATGATCATAGATTCTAACCTGTGCATGTGTTTGTCTCATATTGAACTCAGGAGAGGAATGGTTGGGCACACTAGCCCAGATAAAAAAGAATGACCCTGAGTCACCCTTAGGAGGGGCAATGTTGGCTAATTTGTCACTATCCCGAGGAGACTTTCCCTGCAGTAAAATTGTAACCTAGACGTAAGAGGGACCTGAGAGAGTCATATAATCCTTTTCCCGGCAGATAAGGAGATTAAAGCCCAGGTAGTGATTTGAGGGCTCGAGTAATGGAGATGTTTCCATCCCCAGCTTAAAATTTGCCCTTAATTGACCAGTTCAACTGGTCAACTTGTCAAAGAGATAAATCTGTTTTAAAATACAAGAATTTTTTTTCTGAGTGGAATGAATTTTAAAGACTTATAATCTCCTATCCTTGCTTTGTAAACAGTGAAGGACATGGACACATGCTTCGCAGATGGCTTTGTGTTCCTTCAGTGAAAGGGATTTTCTAAATGACCATCTTCAGGCCAAACAGGCTGGGGAAGACAAAACCGACTACACCAGCTACACTGTTCATCTCATTGGCATCCACTCAGAATGGAGGATCATCACTGTGCAGGAAAGATAGATGGGGATGGCCTCAGGCACAGACACAGTGTACTGTGGTTGCATTTGAGATGGATGGAAAAGCCCATTGGACCAACATGACCTTGGATATATAAAGCCCCCAGAGATGCATCCTTCTAAATGAGCTAAACTTTGCAAATGGAACCATCTCTAGAACATTAATGCACTGTAGCTCTATCAACCCCTCACACCTTAGTGTGACTTTGTTGAAAGTAGACAACGAGAAGCAACCCTATTGAGAAAAGGGCAGCTGGAGTAGGGAGATGATGCAAATGCTCTGTCCTCTCAAGGGCATCTCAAAGAAGGACCTTATTATTTTGGAAGAGAAAGCAAGATTGAGGGGAAAAGGATATTGGAGAATGATAATGGCAAAATTTTACTTCACTATTTCGTTAAGAGAAAGGTAGGATCACTGAGCTAGACAGAAACAGACACCTTATACATATATATTTGTTTTTAGTATCCCTTTTTCCTTTTTCTTATTATTCTTCTTGGGGGGCCCAAGTCAGCATTTTCTAAGGAAAATCCCCGAATCCCAGGTGACCAAAAGCTTGGCTCTCGCTGAAAACATGCATAAAGAAAGTTAGTTATCAGCTCTATCTAAAGAACAAAGACAGTTGTTGGGGCTCCTTTCTATAGAAAAGGTGGGAAAATTTCCCCTATTTTGAATAGAGATGCTTAAAAACACCTTTATGGAGATATAATTAAATACAAGGTAACCATTTAAAGTACATTTGGGTTTTAGTATGCTCTTATTCATTTTTAAAAATTGTGGTAAGTTATACATGACCTAATATTCACCATTTTAACCGTTTTTAAATATACGCTGAACAGAGAGATTTAAAATTACTTTTTTACAGAAGAATCTTGTGACTTAACTCTTGCTCATAATATGAATCTGAAAATAAATCTATGGGATATAAAAAAAATCCGTTAAAAACACTCACTGAAATGGATTCTTCTGTAAATGAGCAGCAAATCATTAATGGGTCTTAAGAGACTCCCATCAGCAGCAGCCAGGTGTCTTGTGGTTCCTGGGGGCCTTCTAGATCCCAGACTCCCTCAGGATTGTCTTCCCAGAAACACTGCTCCAGGGTCATTACCACAAAGAAATAAGTGTTCAGAAGGTGAGGGTTTCTCATCGCTTCGCGAGAACCCTGGCTTATTAGAATGTTGAGGAAGCTCTCTGGACGATTCGGAGTGGTTCTGGCTAAGAGCTGCTCTGTCAAGGGGTTCTATGACTCAGATTGTTGATGGCCATTGACAACCATCACCTGAGGTTTGTTTCAAGAATGCACAGTTGCATAATTTTTATGTGTTGTCCAAGTTTTTGGCTCAGAATTATAATAGCTAACAACTCCGGAGCACTGCCCAGTTACTGTCCCAAGTGCTTAACACATACCATCTCCTTGAATTCTTGCAACAAATCTGAGAGGAAGATGCTCTTACTGTCTCCTCTATACAGCCCAGGAAACGGAAGTCACTTGCCAGCTGAGTGTTACGTCATATGGCTGGTAAGTGGTAGAACCAGGACCTCAGCCTGGGCCCGCTCTTCCTGGCCCCACCAAGATGCTGAGCCAGAAGGACAGAGTCCAAGTGAGATCCTTGGTCACTCCTCCCAAGCACATGCTGTGGAAAATTCTGTAACATCAAGAGGTGTATCAGGAAAGGTCTGAGCCAAGATGGCCCTGAAATGTTGTTGTTCCAGCCTTCCAGTGGCTTTCAATCCAGGGAGAAAGAATAATATGTATTAACTATATACATAGCTAATATAATAATAATTATATATATAGTCATATATAGTTATATATATAGTTATATATATAGTTAATATAATAACTATATACATAGTTAATATAATAATAGTTATTATATAGAACTCCAACGAGTTCTATAATACAGCTACCAATAAGGTAAATGGGGAGAAATTTTTACAATTAAAATTCTTAACAACTGTCTGAATTTTTGTCCCAGATATAAGGACATACAATTAAAAACAGACCAAGGTAAAAGGATATACAATATGAAAATCTTTTTTTTAAAGCTTCTTTTGTAACTTCTGAGACCTTCCACTGTAGTAGCTGCTGAGAGAGGAGACCTTCAGGGTTCTTTAGTAGGTCTGAGAAAACAATGCTTGTTCCACACCCCAGAGCAAACACACTGGCCCTCCAGTCACCATTGTAATGAGTCTGTTTACTCGGAACTTTTGAAGCGGAGTTTACAGGGAAGCTAACCGCAGCCAGCTTCACTTTAGGGCTGTGTGCGCCTCTCTAGGAGAGATGTCAATTGTTGCTTTGTAAACTGTATCAACTTCTTGACAAAATGGCGGTCTGCTGTCGGTGTGGACACAGGATGAATCATGTAACTCAAGAAAGGTAGATGTATTTGCCAAAGCAAACCTTCCGGGAGCTGAACAAGCCTGCAAATACAGCTTTTGTTCCCTTCATCCCTCACATCAGCGAAGTACATGACGCTCAAGGAACATACAAATCCTTTTTAGTTCCCCAAACCTCTATACAATTTTCTAAATTGCCCTTTTTTTATACATCGTTTGCCTCTACCTTTAAAAAGTGCTGAAGCATAAATGCTATTCTAAACTATGTCACTTGTAAAAATACTTTTAAAATGATTTTTGTTGTCAAAAGTAAAGTAAAAAAGTGATGTGTGTGGGGCAGGGAGGACAGTGGGGGTAGGGAGGTGGGGGTTATGTTATTTAATTATGGATTTAGAAGCCAGGGATGGAAAAGAAAAAATCAGTGCAGGATAGATAGTAAGTTTTAACCTCACATGGTTACACTAGCAGAACATAAACATTAGTGTTTTTCAAAATATGGGCTTCAGACAGCCTGCTTCAAAATTTCTTTAAAAAAACAAATGAACAAACAAACAAACCATCTAGGACCACCTGAAATTAACTCCGAGAATAAACTAATCATCCGCGTTTTTAAAAGCAGCTTTCTATCATTTAG
This sequence comes from Meles meles, assembly GCF_922984935.1. Taxonomy (NCBI): domain Eukaryota; kingdom Metazoa; phylum Chordata; class Mammalia; order Carnivora; family Mustelidae; genus Meles; species Meles meles. The sequence goes on from NC_060070.1 coordinate 19,564,051, forward strand.
TAGGGGATTGTAGTCTTTCTCTTCTTTTCTGATGGTAAATGTCGTGCTGGAACAAGCCACAGTTCCCAGCAGCCAGGATTTTCCCCACTGACTGTCCTGGCCGGCACAGTGGGACTCCTAACCTTTTGTGTTCTACGCACCCCACTGGGAGTCTGGTGAGCCTATGGAGCCTTTATTAGAATAACGCTTACAAATGAATAAACACCTACCATTTACATTGACATGAATGGAACTGGAGGGTATTATGTTAAGTGAAATAAGTCAGTCAGAGAAAGACAATTATCATATGGTTTCACTCATATGTGGAATATAAGAAATAACCCAGAGGATCATAGGGGAAGGGAGGGAAAACTGAATGGGAAGAAATCAGGGAGGGAGACAAACCAGGACAGACTCTTGATTCTGGGAAACAAGCTGATAATTGCTGGAAGGGAGGTGGATGGGGGTATGGGGTAGCTGGCTGATGGACGTTAAGGAAAGCAGGTGATGTGATGAGCACTGGGTGTTTTATGCAACTAATGAATCACTGAACACTAATCAGAAGCCAATGATATATGTTAACTAACTGAATTTAAATTAAAAAAAAACACATAGGATTACCAAGAAAATAAATTATATTGAAATGCAGTCGTCAAAGAAAAAATGTCATACCTGCTTTTTAAAATGGATACAGAAAAGAATAATACTTAGTGGTAGCTGTAATAATTATCAAACTTTCAAAGCAATGATAAGCATAAATGTAATTTCGATGTCTTTAACAACTGATGTATCTAGGATTCTATTAATGATTTCTGTGTCTATTATTGGTATTGCTAATATGACTGGTTTATTTCCATGCAAAGTAGAAGGAAATGCTAAATGTTAGTTAGACATTAGGGAAAATAAAGATGTGACTTTTTTCCTTATCTGATTTCATGAGCTCCCTGAATTCAAACCCTGAATTTGGGTACAGCTTAAATTCGAATCCCAGCTGAAGATTTCTTTTCTAGAAAGAGGTAGATGGTAGTCACGTGAAAACTTTTCTTGCTTCCCAGTGAAAATATGTCACTCCTAAGACATTTCTTCCTAATGAATTAGAGGAGAAAAAACTACTACATACAGTGCATGGCACACAAAAGTGTTACTCTTATTTGCCTTGGGATTGTGTTGGGTGCTTGACTTCTTATAGACCTCTTAGCTGCCCACCTTACAGACACATGTTTGTTGGGAGATTTGAACACCATGGGGCGCTTTTCCTCTTGGACCATTATTTTTCAAGATCCTTGGAACAAGCTGATGCCTCTACAGCTTCCCACACGGAGTTGGGAAGGATGAAACAAGATTGCTTACATTATGCTAATTGAAGCTTGGTCCTTAGCTCTAGAGCTGAGGTGTCTGAAATAGGAGTGTGAAAATCAACCATACATGCATTGATTTTTAAAGCCTTCTCCATAGTCCTGTCATATTGGGATTCATACCAAAGGGCCTTGACTACTGGTGCCTCACCACGTGATGGTGAATGAAGTGGTGAGAGCCCAGAGGATCCATCTGGCAGATGAGCCTTGGGTCTGCCACACTCAACCCCCATCATGGTGCAGAGTTGCTGAGTGAATGTGGGTCCCTCAGTATGACCTCTGCTGTTCCACTGGAAGTGACCGTCAATGGCCTCTTGATAGTGGAGTAGTTGCTCACCCTGGCAGGTGAAGGCACACTGAATTAGGATGCGACAGACTGCCCCCACTTCTTCATCTAGAACCAAGAGAGTTCTATTAGGCGATCTTTCCTATAGTGGTTGAATTAGTTTGCTAGGGCTGCTGTAACAATGTACCATAGACCAGGGTCCTTAAACAATGGAAATTTATTTCCTCACAGGTTTGGAAGCTGAAAGTCTGACATCAAGGTGTTAGCAGGGTTGGTTCACTCTGAGAGCTGCAAGGGAAGAAGGGTGCATTCCAGGCCTCTCTCTCTCTGGCCCGTAGATGGCTGTCTTCTCCCCATGTGTCTTCGTGTCCTCTGCCCTCTATGCATGTCTCTGTGTTCAAACTTTCCATCTTTATAAGGACACCAGTCATACTGGTTTAGGGCTCACTTCAGTGGCCTCAGTCTGACTCAGTTACCCCTGTAAAGACCTTATCTCCATATGAGGTCATAGCCCAAGGTACATGGGGTTAGGACTTTAACATATGAATATTGGGAAGGGGGGTGAGGGTAAGTTATTCAGCCCCACAATAGCCATCTTTCAGATCTCCTTTATGTCCGATGAGCTTCGATACTAGACAAGTGTTCAGCTCCCCTGTAGGTGTACCAGTCTGAGCCTCTGGTTACTGAAGCACCAAGAGGACAGTCACTCTCTGTCCTCGGCAGCTCTTTGTGGCATCCAGAGGAGACTCATTCCTCACTCCACAGAGAAGAGGCTAGAAGAAGGTGACTTTCTCCTTTGGGAAATCACAGACAGAGCAGCCAGGAGTGCAGCAGCCCTCGTTGCCAAAGGCAAACTGAGAGAAAACTTTCCCTGTGACAAATCCAATAAAAGCTCAATTCAGACTCTGTGCTGGGGGAGAGGCAGATGACTAATGAGTCATTTTCCCAGCCCAGGGGAGGATCAGAATCCCACCTGACCCACACCCCTTCAGCCCCACCTTGAACACACAGACCTAAGCAACTCTCAGGAAAGCGTCATCATGGAGCCCCACACCAGCTTTCACTTGCTAACCCCGGATTTTAGCAGGAGATTGCTGGGTGTTCTGTGAGATAATTGAAACTAAAAAGAATGAAACCAAGTGCCAAAGCCTGCAAGTGTCATCTATAAAACGAAAAGAGAAAGAAACAGCTGAATATCTAAAGTAAAATACGTTCTATCTAATGTAAAACAATTCTAAAATAGTTTTTAAGAAGAATTCTAATGAGGAAATGTCTTTTAATTGCCAAGGAATTCTGTACCATTGATAGGATATAATCATAAAATTTTATGGTGATTCCTATTTCATTAATGTTTCCTTGTTTATTTACCATGGTAGATACATGCCACAATTTTATGAAATCCGGATAGTTAAAAATTATCTAGAATTATATTATGCTACAATGAGATAAAAGCAGTTTTAAATTGATTTGAGCTGTCAATTTTCAACTTCTAAACTTTTTTTTAAGATTTTATTTATTTATTTGACAGAGAGAGAGAGAGATCACAAGTAGGCTGAGAGGCAGGCAGAGAGAGAGGAAGGGAAGCAGGCTCCCTGCTGAGATGAGAGCCAGATGTGGGACTCCATCCCAGGACCCTGAGATCATGACCCGAGCTGAAGGCAGAGGCTTAATCCACTGAGCCACCCAAGCGCCCCTCACCTTCTAAACTTTTACATTGAAATAGACCTAACAGTCCACGTTAAGCATGCCAAATTTTTCTCCCACCAAAAAAACCCCTGTTCCTGTTCTCTATGACATGCTTCTTTAACTGACTTTTTGTCTAAACTGAGTTCAGTGATTTGTTCACAGACTCTGTGGAATCTGAAGTTCATCTTGATCTATTTCTTTTCTAAGCTCTTGTCCTTGTGTTGGCTTTGAGGAGTATTTTTCATATAACCTTCATGCTTTGGTTTTATGTCACTCATAGAAAAGGTACCTGCAATTTACATGTCCAGTAGTCTCTTTTTCATAGCATTCTAATATTAACCTGTTAAGTCTTCTGCGACTCTGCTTTGCTTGTTAACCACTCCCGTTCTTGTCTGACCTAGGTACCTAGATCTTAAGCTCCTCAGGGAAGGGAGCTTGTCTCTTGGTATTTTGTAACGTGTTCTAGACACTTCTTACCAGACTCTGAGTAATCATAATATGCAAACTGGGGTAATTAGATTATGAATCTGTGAATGGCAGTATATCTGCAGATAACATTCTACAGCTAGGTTAGGGTGTGGTCTAGCAGCACAGATAGCCAGAGATGGGTAAAATGATGAAGTAAAGATGAAGTTGGAAATACACTTACTAAAAGGGTAAGGGAAACCGAACCTCTTGCAATGTGGCTATAAATACCAATGAGAAGTCAAAGGTAGATGGTCAGGCCCTGGAGAAGACTTGTACTTTAAAAAGTGTGCCAAATGGGCTAAATAGGAAAATACAAAAGCCCATGACTACTCATTTTGGGCTTTTTGGAAACCAGAAAAGAAAAACCATTCCTCAGGTACAGAAAACCAATGAATATTTGAAAAACGTGGTGGTAATACACTGTCTCACTTGGAAACTGAGCTGATTAGTCTGTGACCCAAATGAACTTTTTTCCTCTTTCTATATTGTTATGGCTATAATTGCCACGTCTCCTAGATGCTTGGAAAGTGACAAGTTAGAAACAGAAATTTGAAGACACTCCTTCTCTGACATCAGGTTCACTTCTGGTCCCTTCCTCATGGGCATCATTAAATCAACTGAATAGCTATCTTTAAAATCCCCATTAGGTTTCTGGGGACCAATATTTATAAATATTAAAATCACCTCCATTCTTTTTCAAAAACAAAGTAAGACAAATTAATAGAAAATTCTCTAAAATTGGGAAGGATACAGAGTTAAGGCTTTTTAAAAACAATAGTGTTTATGAGACTAAGAAAGCCCTCCCCATGGAACCCTGGTTACTACCTTGGGGCTATTGCTGCAATCATCCCCTGGGAATGTAGTATGGAGTGGCAGGGCTGGGGGAGGGGGTTTTTGTCCCATCCCCATTGCCCTGGAGTAGTGAGTATAAAGGAGCTGTCCAGACATGGAGCTGGGATGCTAGGGCAAAGAGAGCTAGGCAGCACGCCATTTAACTTGTAAGTGTCCTGAGTCTCAGTCTCTCCTGGGGCTCTCACGCTCATGAGGAACTAAGGGGGGTGTCAGGACAGGGTCCAACGAGGCTATGACCTGTGTTGACTCAGGCAACAGCAGAGTTAGGGACTCCACACAGTACAACAGAACCTCCTGCAGAGGAATGCTTGCAGCCTCTCTCTGCCAAGGTCTCAGAATCATCTCTCCCTGGAGGAACCAACAGGCACAAGAGGACACAAAGGTGACAAAGTGAAGAATGATATCTTTTCAGCTTTCCTGGCAAGCTTTCTGAGGTGACAGGGTTGGATGAGATTCACTAAGCAAGTCTGGCAAATCTATATGATGCTGGGCCCTTAGGGGCTTTAGGCCAGTTTTTAAAGTTGTTTAAAATAAAGTAGAATTAGTGTAGGGTGTTATAAATGAAATGTTTGTATTCCTCTAAATTCATATGTTGAAATCCTAATTTCCAATAGAATGGTGTTGGGGGGTGGGGGCCTTTGGGAGGTGATTAGGTCATGAGAGCAGAGTCCTCTTGAATGGAATTAGAGCTCTGTGGAGGAGAGAGCTTGCTTCCTCTCTCTGCTCTCTGTCACAGAAGGATGTATATATGAAGACAGCCATCTGCAAATCGGGACAGGCTCTCACCAGACATCAGATCTTCTGGTGCCTTGACCTTGGACGTCCTAGCCTGAAGAAATAGCCTGAAAAACATGTAAGAAATAAATGTCTGTTGTTTAAGTCACCCAGTCTCTGGTATTTTGGTTATAGCAGCCCAAATGGACCAGGACATAGGGTATGCCAAGAACCCTGTGGAAAAGTGTTCAGTTATATTTTTGAGCCGTTCAAGAAAAGTTAAGAAACTAGCTCTGGTTGAAGTAATGAATTACAAAAACAAACAAAACAAAAACCCCCACAAAACAACTAGCTCAGTATCTTTAAGGACAAAAGGAACATGATATAGTATTAAAATTGGAATAAAGACTTAAACTAGGAAAACCTTAATTTAATATCTTTCTGATTTATTATCTTTGTATGAATCCTACCTATCATCTAAAAATGTCCTTCATAAATTAATCAGAAAATTTATATTCTGGAAACATTATATAGAATTGGTTATTCTGTCATTGTTTCTGACTCTGTGTGTATGTGTGAGTTTGATGTAAATATATGTAATATGTACATATACATTACATATATGTGTGTGTATATATGCTTGTGTGTATGTGTATATATATATATACACACTCACACTAGACACACACTCACACATATTTATAAACACACACTATATATATGGTAGAGTTCACAGTATGCATCTATTTAACAATTTAACATCAGGAATGTCACACAAATGGAATTGTTTTTCCTAACTATAATCAGGGTTTGTCCTCTTACATCAAATATTACCAATTTAAAATTTTTTCTTGCTAGCTTTATGGTTGTTCGTTACACAATTCATTTCTTATAAAACAAGCTGTAGAACTTAGTGTTATTCTATGTTCTTAAAGTAAAATCTAAGCAAATGTAGTTTAAAGTACTCAGTTATAATTGATAAAATTGAGATTAAACCACTAATCTCAGGCAACCAAATAGAAATAATTAAAATTAGAGATATTTCAAGATATATTACCAACCACAGTTTTTTAAGACAAAACTTTCACAATTTCTAGAGCTCAATTTCTGAACAAGATGTTTTGAAATATTTGAGTATTTTATATCCTTCATAATTTAAGGAGGCCTTAGTAGATAAGATGGTTATCCTTATTTGTAAGCATATTTGAAATTTTCATGGTTAAAAGGTAAGGCTTGGGGTGCCTGGGTGGCTCAGTGGGTTAAACCTCTCCCTTTGGCTTGGGTCATGATCCCAGGGTCCTGGGATCAAGCACTGCGTGCATCGGGCTCTCTGCTCAGCAGGGAGCCTGCTTCCCCCTCTCTCTCTGCCTCTCTGCCTACTTGTGATCTCTCTCTCTGTGCCAAATAAATAAATAAAATCTTTTTTTTTTTTTTTTTTAAAGGTAAGGCTTTGAGTGTTTGGTTATAAAGCAGCCCCTTCATAGACGGTTATAAAAGAACCAAAGCTATACTATTTGTCACACAACTTTCTCATTTTCTTTGTGTGTGCCCAGTGTTAGACTGGGCAGAGTTTAGGAAACTCAAAGCTTTAGAAATCCAAATAGCACAGGAGGTTTGAAGTTTTAAAGTAATAGTTCTTTGCAGGATTGTCACCTATGAACTAAGGGAAGAAGTAGGTGTTTATGAACATGGTATAGATATACAGACACATGCAATTACATACACTTTCTTTTTTTCTATAATCAGCATGTCTTTTTGATTCTCTACGCACGTGTGAACTTGATCACACATTTCTTCCCTGGGATTCCATGGACTATAAAGAGTGTAAGATTTGAGGAGGAAGAATTTTGGGCTGATATTTGGTGATAGATTCTTGGGATAAATTTATTAGGTCTGACATGCTTGGAGTTCCTTAGTTGTATAGAACCAGCAACCTTTCCACATTACCTTTAAGATTAGTATCAACACCTTATTGAGGGGTTAAGACACCATAAATCTATGCTTCCTGGGATAGTCCAACAGACTGCCTTCCCTGACGAGGTTCACCACCTGGAAATAATTCATTGTTTTGCACCCCCTCAGCAGTTAAAATTTCAAGTTGGATTTAGTTTTTTCTACATAATCATTTTCCAACCGTCACATACGGTTTTGTCCCTGTTACTTCTCCCAAATTCTTTTTTTTTTTTAAGACTTTATTTATTTACTTGACAGAGATCACAAGTAGGCAGAGAGGCAGGCAGAGAGAGAGAGGGAAGCAGGCCCCCCGCTGAGCAGAAAGCCCGATGCCGGACTCGATCCCAGGACCCTGAGATCATGATCTGAGCGGAAAGCAGCAGCTTAACCCACAGAGCCACCCAGGCGCCCCCTCCCAAATTCTTATTTTCAAGGTTGCAAGCCTCCAAAATTCTTGTCACCAGATCCAACAAACACTGTCAATCAGTATCTTGCCTGTCCACAAGTTGTCAACGCTGTTGATCACTCATTCAATCCCCTGGCTCCTATGTTAACGTTCAGAGTTTGTTTACTTCTTCACTTCATGGATATTTGTCTTTCTTTAATCCTTCCATGTTGAGTGGGTTGCCTCTCAAACCTGGTCTTCATTCAAAATTTGCTCTCTTGGCATCAGGACCCATCCACCCATGGTGGTATGGATAGCACAATATTGTGTGATGGGTAAGGCAAATGGACATACTTGGCTCCAAAATTTCTTTCCCACTTTGGGTGCTCTTGTGGAAATTAAATCTCTGACTCTATTTTTCATCTGAAGTTGAGGTAAAAATACCTATATCACAGTGTTATTATGAGGATTAAATAAGGTCATGGAGACCTACAACTAGCACAATGCCTGCTATATAGAAAACATTTCATAAATGTAAGGCTTTTCTAAATGTTTTCCTAATTGTCTTAGCCAGAAGCTTAGAGTCGTCTTAGACCCGCCTCTCTCTATAATTAAATTCCATGAAACAACTATTGCAAAGTGCTATTGATTCAACCTTTTAAATTTTTCTAAAAGGCATTACCTCCGCCTATGCTCCGGCTTCCTCCTATATTGACTGGATCACAATTTCCCTGATCCACTCACAGCTGAATAAAGTTCTCAAAATGCAAATCTAATCTTGACTGAGCCCAGTTTAAATCCTTCAGTGGCTCCTTGCCAAGTTCACCGCCAGGTCCCCCTCCCTGGTGTGGTGGGTGGAGTGCTTCCTGGTCAGGCTCTCCACTATCTCTTCATAGTTAACTCCTACCACTCCCCGCTACAAATCACACTTGGATTTTCTTGAAAGTTTCTTGCTTTCTCTACCTTCTCATGTCTCTCACTCCTTAGCCTCTTCTCATTCTCCTCTGATTCATCTGATTCACCCCTAGACTTCCTTCAAAGTCAGCTCTGGGGAAGTATCCCCAATGAGCCAGCCAGGATTAAGTGTCCTTTTTCCCTCTGTGCTTCCATTCACCATATGCATGTCATGGCCATAGCATGGATTACATCATTTTTTCCCATTTATTTAATTGCCCAGCTTCCCTACTAGCCTGGAGGCCCCTTGGGAACATGTTCTATCTCCTGGATATTATATGCCTTATACATACTGTGTCTTAATATGTATATGTTGAGTAAACTGAATGTTGAGTAATTCTTTATCATGTAATGAATGTTGAGTTAATGAATGAGTGGATGGATGGATGGATGAAGGAATGCCCTTAAGTTTTCCAAATTGGCCAGACTGGAAGACATTCAGTTCTTTTCACAGGTTGTTTTCGTATCTATATCTACCCTTCTTTATCTGTCTAACTTTTGCCTTCCTCTCCGAGGTAAGTGCCCAGATTTTGAATTCCTTTAGCACTCCCATAGATGTATTTATATTAACTATTGCCAGCATGTTCCTGACAAAAGAATTTAAAGAATTTAATGTCAGTTCAGAGACAAGAATCATCAGTGAGCCATGGCCTTGTCTGATTTAACTGTGTTGAATATTATTATTAAGCCTATTTACAGATGAGAAATCTGCTTAGAGAGGTGAAGTGACTTGCTCAAGCTTATAGACTTACACAGTGGCAGAACTAAGATTTAATTTCCAAATGTCATTCTATTCTACACCATATCTGAGAGGAGAAAATAAAGTAGACAAAGAATCACTCAATGTATTCATTTCAATTTTTCTGCATGTAACTGCTGGGTCTAAATTAATGACAGTCTGATTTTCTGGTACTTTGATATATGCAGTTTTCATTAGACATTTTAGGCTAATATTATTTCCTTTAACAATGGCAAACCAATATGAACTGCTTCCTTCTTGTGTATGATCAGTGAGGAGAAAGAAGAGAAGTGGATCACAAAGGTTTTCTTATTTTGTTGGTTTACAGCATATTTCATATTATTATTCTCAGTAATAAATGAAATATATATTATTATTTCTGAGACAGTTACGTTTGAGTGTTGTGATTGACAACAGAAGAAAGACCCAAATATATTGAGATAAAATTAATTGTTTCACTGGAGTTGATGGTGGGTCTCTGCTGACAATTTCTTTTTTTCTTTCTTTTCCTCCTTTCTTTTCTTTCCCTTATTAAAGCTTTGTTTCAAACCCCTTTTTCTACCATACTGAAGGGAGGTTTCTGGACAAAGGCCTTATTTGGGTAGTTAATGCGCTCACCCGGACAAGTTCCCACCTTATCTTTCATGTCCTTTGTGTACTCTAGACAAATAAAACAGATGGGGACTGGTATTTTGAGCCAAAGAACACAGTGCAGTTGGAAATACTTGCCTCATGTAGCCACAGCCATGTTTATTGTTGTTTTAGATAATAGATGCTAAAACATGGGAGAGTGGAAGATGGGGGCCCCTAAACATACCATCCTCTTTTTCACATCCACACCTTTGGTCCTGCTGTGATCTCTACATGGTTGTCCTTGTCTTTTCCTCATGAACTCCTCTCCATCTTTAAAATCTTAGGTCCTCTAAGAAACACTTTCTGATCTGTCTGTGCACCTCTTCTGAGTAGCATACTTTGGGTATGGCTCAGGGGTACCCGCCACCTTGAATCAGAGCTGTGTCTTTGTGCATGTCTTCTTCACTAAGTTATGACCTCCTTGGGAAGGATAGACAGTGACTCAACTGAAACGTCGGAGCCAAGTTCAAGGTAAGCCTGGCACATAGTAGTCACTCAAATGTTTGTTGAGCAAATATTGAATAAATGTGAAGATCCGTCCTTAGTCTGAGATGATGTAATATTTGTAACCATTGAATCAGATGATAATATCCTAAGCTGATCTGTTAGGTAATGTTAACAAAAATGATCAAGTTTCTTTGCATTTATGTAAAGTATATTGAATGAAATTATTTTAAAGTGCAGATGAATATTTTTATTGAAATGTGTTAGCTCTGCAGAGCAGGTTGGAGGTACAGAATGATGTAATGGTTAACGTGAGCAAGACTTTCATTTCCAGAGTCTCCAGTTACCTCTTCTGATTCAGGTTTGTTGTAAAGGTAGAGAAAAGAAAATCAGATGAAGCTTCACTGATATTTAAGAGAAGTGTGACAGTGAGTTTAGAATTTGTATTTATGGACTGCTACCCAGAAGATTGGTTCTGAATGGGTGCTGCTGATGTCTCAGACTCAGACTCAATTCTTGGCTCTAATTTGGGGTAGTAGAATGGCAAATATGAAGACCTAGAGCAGACAGTAACCTAGTATATAGCTTTTCTCTCCTTAGAGAGCCACTTCCTGATGGGACGAGTGACCTCCATTTGTCTAAACTATTTTGGAGAAAATAAGCAGTTTGGTGTACTCTGATTTCCTCTCTGCTCAGGAATGACCATGATATTTAAATCATGAATATTTAATCAAAGCATATTGAGCATACCTTGTTTGAAATATAGTTGAGTACTTTGGACAAATGAAAATAATTATGAAGACTAGCGTTATATAGATAATGTGAAATTCACTGCTACTGATTTTATTTAATAGTATTTAACTCCTTTCTTGGGAATAAATTTAGTTTGCTCCAATCTAGTTGAGGGGCTTGTCTTAACTTACTTACTGCTCAGCAGGGTGCGTATTGAAAAAGGCAAAAAATCCCTGATATTAAACCGCAAGTGGACTGGACATGTATGTGCCTAAAGTAGAATTAGAAAATGTCTTACTGCTTTTTCATTAGTCATTCATTTTTTTTAAACTGTTATAAATACAAGTGGCTGAATATAGAAAGAGGAAACGGATATTGATAAGTAAGAAATGCTCTTGATTCTTGAGAAACAAATGTTTGCTTGTTTCTCCCTGGTATTTCTAGAGCCACCGGCCAGGCTACTTATTGAGGTCTTTATAGGAAGGGTCTCCTGTGAGAGAAACATTAAAAGTAGAGCATTTAATTATAAAAATTCAGCCTGGTTCTTTTAATTTACTGTTTCCCATTGAGTCCTACAGAAGACAGGATAGCAAATTAAGGGAAAAGTATTTTAACAATGTGTTCCCCTCACCTTTTCTCTAAAGAAACAGGTTTTGGCTACCTTTGCGCCTTGACTCACATCCCATCCTCCCTCCATTTTGCATACCTGAGTACTGAATTGTTTTCTGCTTTTCATTTTCTTTCTAGCACAAGATAAGTCTTCTAAATAATCAACCATGTGTTTTCTTCTGAAAGGATTTGCTTATGTAAAATATCATGAAAGCATAATTATTAGAATAAACCTCTTTAACACAATTATGGAGAGACTCTGTCTGGGCCCTAAAGATGTGTGTTTGAGTCTTGCCTCCACCTCTTCTGTGATCACTTTTGTGATCTCAGGAAAGTAACTTATCTTCTCTGAACCTCAAGTTTCTCAGCCATGAAATGGGATGATAATACCTCACAGTGATTATAAGGACTAAAGGAGATGATGTCACAAAAGCAGAGATACTTGTAAATTCTAATTGTACAGCTTCTAGATTTTTTCCTACTGGAGTGCAGGGACAGTGTCTCAATCATTTTTTTTTTATCCTCAGCACTTAGCGACGAGGAAGTATATAGAGGGCCAGAGAAATGTATGCACCATGTCACAGGTGCTTCATGTCAAGCTTCCTTACCCATCTGGGACCAATACTGAATTTATTTGGATTTTTCTCCCAAGTCCTGACACTGTCTGGCATACAGCAGTTGTCTCCTCAGGAAGGAAGGAAGTTGTCCCCAGAAGGAAGGAGTGGTGGCCATGCTGGCTGCATGTTCTTGCTTCTGAAGGAAGCAAAATAATCCACTGTATCGTATATATTTGGCTATTTTCTGTAACTGCATCAGTGAACAGAAAGGTCTTTAAACTTCTCTGGGGACCCAGAAATCTAGACAAGCAGTTGTAGTGAAAGATTCATACATAAAGCTGGGAATCATAAATCATCCCAGGGAGATCAGAGAGGTTCTATCATTTAAGTGCTTCAGTAAAAACTTATAAAGTGGTTTCCAGAATAAAAGGATATCCTCTAATGGCAGTAATTAGAATCGATAATAAAACCAAACAAAGGATTGGGAGAGATCACTTATTGTGGCTAAAAGACACTAGGTACGTTTGCCCAGCTGTGTTTTCTGCAGCTTTGTAAAAGACATGAGCCAGGATCATGGCATCTGAGAGCACTGGGCTGTATTCTTAAACCAGACTCTGTGCAGCTCACCTAATCATTTTTTTTATTAATTATTTTTATTAACACATAATGTATTATTTGCCCCAAGGGTCCAGGTCTGTGAATTGTCAGGCTTACATACTTCACAGCACTCACCATAGCACATACCCTCCCCAATGTCCATAACCCAACCACCTTCTCCCTATCCCTCAACCCCCCTGGCAACACTCAGTTTGTTTTGTGAGATTAAGAGTCCCTTTGGTTTGTCTCCCTCCAAATCCCATCTTGTTTCATTTCATTTTTTCCCTTCCCTACCCCTCAAGCCCCTGCTCTGCCTCTCAAATTCCTCATGTCAGGGAGATCATATGATAATTGACTTTCTCTGATTGACTTCTTTTGCTCAGCATAATACCCTCTAGTTCCATCCACGTCATTGCAAATGGCCAGATTTCATTTCTTTTGATGGCTGCATAGTATTCCAGTGTGTGTGTGTGTGTCTGTCTGTGTGTATGTGTGTGTGTGTGTGTGTGTGTATATATATATATATATATATATATATATATATATACACACACACCACATCTTCTTTATCCATTCTTCTGTCAATGGACATCTAGGTTCTTTCCATAGTTTGGCTATTGTGGACATTGCTACTGTAAACATTTGGTGCATGTGCCCCTTCAGATCACTGCATTTGTATCTTTAGAGTAAATACCTAGTAGTGCAATTGCTGGGTCATAGGGTAGCTCGATTTTCAACTTTGTGAGGAGCCTCCATGCTATTTTCCAGAGTGGATGCACCAGCTTGCATTCCCACCAATAGTGTAGGAGAGTTCCCCTCTCTCTGCATCACCTAATCATTTTTGTTGCTATGTTGGCATAAAGTCCAGAGTAAGGGACTAGAGATGTGGATTCCAATTCTGATGCTATCACTAATTTATGAAATGAAGAAAAGCAAGTCAGTTGATTTCTGTGTACCTAATTTCCTAAACTCTTCAATGGGTATGATGAGTATGTTTGTTCTATGTGCCTTATGGTGGCTGTGAGGATTAACTGAGGGAATATTAAAAAATGCTGGAAAATAAACATTAAAATTCCTTTATCCAGATATTTCACAATCACTCTGGATATAGCAGTTGTCAATTACAAGTCTATATGATTTCTTTCATCATCTTCAGTGAAGACATTCCAACTGCCATGCCTTCAATTTCAGTTGCTATGTTTTCTCTCCTGATACCTATGTTGTTTCAGTGTTGTGATATTTATAAATCCATCCTGAAAATCACCTCCTAAGCCGATGGTTCACCCATGTGAAAATTGGAGCTTTGGCTGTTGAAAACTATGGTAATAAAGTTTGTTTAGTTTAGTTGTTTAGTTTTTTTTTTTTTTTTTTTAGTAACCCTTATTTAAAATTTTTATCTCCTGGCAAAAAGAGTGTCTGTCTTTTCATTACTTTATCTTTATTTTCCAGCATAGAGTGGGACATATGGTCTATGTTTAGTCAATATTTATTAAACAAATGAAAGAAGAAACTTTATTTTTGAGTGATTTTTCCAAAGAAAAATTTTAAGCACCCTACCAGTTTCTTTGAAAAACTGATGATGAACTGAGGAGGAAGAAATGTTTGAATGCATGTGATCAGTCATCAGATAAATACTCAAATCGTTGGGTTAAGAAACATATGCATGAGCTGCTAATCTGATGGACGCTGTCTGAGTTCAGGCTGCATGGTAGACAAGCAAAGAACATCTGCAGGTGAAACCCAGGGAGGTCAAATGGTTCAATGGTTCATGGGTGGAATTGTTGGGGGACGTATGAGCTCAGAAAAGTTACTATTTCTCTCTCTTTTTTTCTTACTAGTGAGTGACATTTTCACAAAGATTTAAGAAATGCAGCTACACATTATATGAAGATTTTTGATGTATGGATCTTCATTTAGTGGACAAATATTCAAGGTCCTCTTATTTATCAGAAGTTGGACTATATAGTCAAAGTCCATGATGATGAAGAAAGACCTTGTGGGTCTTACTGTAAACTGGTGATGCAGATAAACAAACAGGCAAGGGAAAACTTTGTGATAAGGACGACTGGAACACATAATTGGGTTACCTGATAAAGACTGGGCTGGAAGGAGGCACCTGGTTGGCTCAGATGGTGAAGCTTCTGCCTTTGGCTCAGGTCATGATCCCAGAGTCCTAGAATGGAGTCCCACATCAGGCTCCCTGCTCCGGGGGGAGACTGCTTCTCCCTCTGTCTCTGCCTCTCTCTCTCTCTCTCTCTCTCTGTCGCTCATGAATAAATAAATAAAATATATATATAAAAAAAGACTGGGCTGGAAGAGTGGGTCAAAATAGGTTTAAAAAAAAAAAAAGTTGGGGTTTCCAGAGGAAATACTGCCTAAACAGAAAATAGAAGAAAGAAGCTGCCAGGTGACATGAAAGGTGAATGAACAGTAAGGCTGGTAGATGGAGGAGGGAGAGGTGAGTGGGGCAAGAAATACTCCTGTAAGTCATCTGGGGTAGGTCTGGGGTAGGTCACACCTTGAAAGTGATGTTAGAGTTTGGACTTCATCGTAAGAGTAGGGGTGAGCTCTTGCAGAATGAATTTTAGCAGGGGAAATGATGCGATCAAATGAGCTCTTTAAAGATTCTTCTGGCCAGCAGTAGAGATCATGGATCAGAGTGGGAGACTAAAGAGAAGCTGTTGGAGTCCTCCAGGAAGAGAGGATGGTGGTTGGAATTGGGTGGTGGCAATGTTGAGAGAGAGAAGCAGAGAAATCTGAGAAATTTCAAGGAGCCGAATCTAAGGGTTACCACAAATCCAGGCCAGGGATCATGGCTGTGGATCTGCGTGTAGTGTATGAGGGACCCTGGGACTAAGGATTTATGAGAACATGCAAACTTGTGACCAGCAAGCCGTGCGATCTTTGAGGAGAGAATTTATGGAGGGCCTGCTTCATGGGCATACTCCCTGTGCAGTCACGCAGAGCCTGGCGCTTGGAAGGTCACGCTGCTCGGTTTATTGCTCTATTGTTGTTATTTTGACATTCTTAATGATTATTGAACACAAGGCCCTCCCTCCCTCCCGCATTTTCACTTTGCATTGGGCCCCACCATTTATTTGGTAGGTCTGGATACTATCACTAGTTAAAACATGGTAGATGCTCATAAAAGTCAGCTGGATGAAGGAATTCTTCTATCTGTAGTACAACATCCTCAGTCAGCTTTGGAGTCATGAGGCAAGCTGGAAGTTGCAGGCTCTGCAAGACAGGCAGCTCCAAGGAGCAGCAAGGTCTCCTGTGTTCTGCTGTGTAAGGGTCAAGAAGGACTGGAAAGTGTATGCTTGCCCCTAAAGCTGAGTCAGTGTGCCCCAAGGGTTTGTAGGTGGGGTCTGCCTATCCAGCCAGTTGAGTCAGCTTTCTAGTTGTTTTTTCAATTAGTTCTAGACACCAGTCTTTTTTTTTTTAAATTAAGTTTTTTTGGTTTTGTTTCTGTTTTCTTAAGTAATCTCTACACCCAACACGGGGCTCAACCCCACAACTCTGAGATCAAGAGTCGCACGCTCCACTGACTGGACCAGCCAGGTGCCCCTACACCAGTCTTTATTTAATACTTATGTAGATTATCTAGCAGTGATATATTTTTTTCCTATTGTATTGACTTCTAGTTACTCAGACTGTCTCTGCATTGTTGATTTTCTTTTGTTTTCTTTTCCATGCCAAGTATTATTTCGCTGCATTCAATTGTCATGCTGTATAATTATTTTTAGACCAAGTGTACTTACTGCTTCAGTTGTCGAAAGCAAATTATATACCATACATCCTGTAAGTCTGCTGTTAGCTTTAGGTATGGTAGAATTATTTTAAAGCAAACTTAATAGCTCTCTCTTCATGGTAACTCTTAAAGTTTTCTCTTCCATATGTCTTCTTGCAACCACCTCATAACCCTCACTGACATAGGTCCTTCAGAAGAATCTTACTTCTTCCAGGCACTTTCTACTTCAAACTTTGCTGAAAGAATAGTCGTTGGTTAAACAGGGTGTCAGTCCGTTTGATGTGCTATAACAGAAATACCACAGACTGGAGTGCTTTTAAGCCACAGAAATGTATTTCTCACAGTTCCAAAGGCTGGGAAATCGAAGATCAAGGCGCTGGCAGATACCGTGTGTGCTGAGGACTCACTTCCTGGTTCCAATTCTCAAGGTTGTTCTCACATGATGGAAGGGAACAAGGAAGCTCTCTGAAGCCTCTTGGATAAGGATAATCAAGGGGCGCCTGGGAGGCTCAGTCAGTTGAGTGTCCGACTCTTGATTTCTGCACAGATCATGATCTCAGAGTCAAGATCTCAGGATAGTGAGTTCAAGCCCCACATAGGGATCAGAGCTCAGTGGGGGCATCTGCTTGAGATTATCTCTCTCCCTCTGTCCTTCTCCCCTCCCCCACCACAGCGTGCTCTTTCTCTTTTTCTCAAAGAAATAAATAAATCTTTTTAAAAAAATGACATCAGTCTCATTTCTGAGGCTCTGTCCTCATCATCACTTCAGCTCCTAAAGGCTCCCTCTTCTAATATCTTCACATTTAGAGTTAGGATTTCAACATATGAATTTGGAGGGGACATTCATCTTTTGCATACGCAACCTCAAAAGCCAAATAATGCCTTTGCCATGCTTTTAGAACTTGCAAGACAGGGACACAAAGTGGAATGAACAAGGACTTAGGAGTCACTGAAAACTTGGTTTGAATTCTGGTTTTGCCAGAGTGAGCTGTGTGATTTTGGGCTATTTAACTTCTTTGACCCTCTGTGTCTTCATCTGCAAAAGAGGGGGTAATAATAGCTATTTTGCAGGGCAACTGAGAAGAGTAATTATGTTAAAGTGCACAGTATACAGTATATAAGAACTCAGTGATGACAGCTATTATGTACACTATATTCTGCATTTCTTCTTAAAATTTCTGTAACTCAAGGAAGATGTAAAATATTCTCATTGTGTGAAGTGTAAGAGAAATATATTTACTTTTATTTATCTATCATTTCCATAGAACTTCCTACACTTGCAGTGTTTCCTCTCCTTTCATAAGGTAGAAGGACGAGACTTCAACTTTTTAATTTGAGAATTTTCAAATCTACATTAAAGTTGAGATAATCGTACAATATACTTTTTTTTCCCCTTAGGTTGTACTCTTTTCCTAGGTTCTCCAATTACTAATACTCATCAATTGTTAATAATTATTGATAATATTGATTATATGCATCCATTTTTTGGTTGAGCCATCTGAAAATAAATTGAAGCCATCATAACCTCCAACTTGCATCTTTCATGCATAAGAACATTTTCCTACACAGCCACACCACATCACATATAAGAAATTTAAGTATAAAAAGCCTTTCTAGGGTCACCTGGGTGGCTGAGTTGGTTGAGCAAATGACTCTTGGTTTCAGTTCAGGTAATGGGCTTGGAGTTGTGGGATCCAGCCCTGTGTGGGAGTCTGTTTGGGGTTTTCTCTCTGCCCCTCTCTCTTCCCCTCCCCTGATGGTATGTGTGTGTGTTCTCTCTCTCAAATAAAAAAATAAATCTTAAAAGACAAAAAAACACTTTTCTGTTTGGAAACATCTTCCATTATGTTTGTTCATTCCCATTCCTCCAGCAAAGGCCAGTCATAAGAATTTTTGTTGGTCCTGGGGTAGTTTCAATTCAAAGACAGAGGTTTTCTGAGAGACAGGGCAAGTTGGTTCTTGGAAGTGTGACTTCGTGGTCATTTAACAGAATGAGCCAGAAGAGGAGAAACACAATTTTTAACGCATTCAAGCTTACCTCTCTACCTCTTCTACACAAAGGCAGCACTTTATTACAGGCTGATTTTCTCCTTTTTCAGCATCTCCTTACTTACCCAGCACACTCCCTTGTACCTGCGTTTTTCCCTTCCTGACTCTAAAACCTTTCTTATTCCTCTGGTGGGAATTCTGCTCTGGCCTCAGGTTTCACCCTGTTTGTGGCGTCCTTGAAGACATCAGGTCACCGATTGTCAGCCTTCTCTGAATTGTCGCTGTACCCCTTAAATGCAGCAATTTATTGAGCATTCTTTTATGCTGTTGTTCAAACTGTTTTAGGTGATTTGTATGAAACAAGACTAAGACTCTGAACAAGCAAGGTCTTTGAGAGCTTAATAGATGCCTGACAAATATTTACTAGTTGATGATTTTATTTGTAGTTGTGTGTTTTTGAATAGCGATGGCATTGTGCTGAATCAGAGCCTTTTACTCAATTACAACCAGCATTTGTCATCAACAACAACAAAATGTTTTTTCAACTAAAGCACTTACCGCTAATCCTATTCAGGTGCTTCATATTATTGGCTTGTCTTTGTCAACGTGTACAGATCCAGGGGCACCTGGGTGGCTCAGTGGGTTAAGGATATGCCTTTAGCTCAGGGGTCATGATCCCAGGGTCCTGGGATGGAGCCCTGCATCAGGCTCCCTGCTCAGTAGGGAGTCTGCTTCTCCCTCTCTCTCTCTCTGCCCTGGCTGGTCCTCTCTCTCTCTCAAATAAATAAATAAAATCTTAAAAAAAAAGGGGGTGTGTGGTTTAACAGATCCAGCATTTGAGTCAACCAGTAGAGGGATCTTCATCTGGGCACAGGTTTCAAACGCAGCTGGACGCCAGGTGCCATGACATCACTCAGACTGCTGTGTAGCCAGAATGAGTCAGATGTTTAAGTAACTGAAATAACTGGATTGTCTCATGGTTTGCTTTGTTATTTCAACTGTATTATTGCTTGATTTAGGAAACAGTATACTCCTCATCTGCTTTACTTCTGGAATCTGTATTATTTAAAATATGAATGAATATTTTAATTGGTTCAATTGGGCTCTTTTGGGTCTGTTAACCGACACAAAAATTTCCTAAAATGGTGAATCTTCCACTCAGAGATGGTTGTTTAACTATTGTGCATTTCTTAAAATTTTTAATAAGGCTTGTTTCCCTTTTTATGATCATTTTCAATGATTTTTTTCTCAAATGCCAAGTAAACTTTCAGTCTCCCCAAACAGCACTATTTGTTTGGTCATAAAGGAACTCTATTTTGGCGACATGATTTTCATTAAAATTAAAGCAGGAGGGGGTCTCTTTAACTCATTTTCAAGTGTGCTCTTCAAGGGACTTTGCCATTCTTCTCCATGTCCAGATGCTCTTTTGACTGTTGTATTTCCGGAATTCAGAAATTATTCCCTGGGGTCGAATGTGCTTTTCTTAGCAGTTTTCCGAGAATCCTGTCCTGCAGTCCAAATCCCAGTTCTGTGGCAGGTGGATATCTGAGTCACCCGGTGACCACCTTGAGGCAAGCACTGCCTCACTGTAGACCTTAGCCTGCTCTTGCTTTCTGTCTTGAGGAAGTCTGCTACATTTCCAACACATGAACTTGATGTTTAAACATACAAATGACATTTCAGCTTTTTCCACACACCTACCTAAATTTACAACCCACTGAATTCAGTAGAAAGGAAGCAAAACAAGCATGATGGTTTCAAAGCGGGCAGGCTGGTGAATTTGACCTATGTGACCCTCACAGTAAGTCCTTTGGCGGCGACTTTCCTGGTCCCTCGGGTTTCCCGGACACCTTTCCACCGCGGCACTTCGTTGTAAGTTCTGAAAGGTCAATGAATGTGATTCAGTCTATTCTAATGCAATACTCTCTCATCATTTGCCTTTGTTTACGTTATCTATTTTAAACTTTGCTTAGATGCTATCTCCAGTTTGTTTTAATATTAGATAATGTATAGAACAGTGTTTAAGAATTGACACGATTCTTAGGTAACTGTCGAGCTTGTTTCCTCCTGAATCCCTGTCCCCAGCGACTTCAGTTTTCATGGTGATGTTGATGCCAGGGAGTGATAAGGATCTACTTACAGAGCTCTTTGGGGACTTCAGCTTTCAGGAAACAAGAAAACGCTTCCTGTAACACTTACCTTAAATACACAAATTGTGGCGAGCCGTTTAAATTATGCGAGTGGTTTAGCTTTTAAGAATTCCTTGAAATGCTTTAGTATTGAACTTAGATTCAAAAGGGCATATTGGGTGGAGAAGAAATGGGAGTAAAAGAGGTTGAAAATCACCAAGATCTATTGAACTAATATACTTTCATACAAGTTATAATAACAGAAGAAAGGTGATATTTTATATTCTTTGCTGATTATTTGAAAATTGTTTCTTCTTTCCTGCCCTCCTTTACTTTTTCTGTTCTTTTCCAAATCACCTCCATGAAAAGTCATGCATTAGAATAATCTGCTGTGTAAGTTTTCAGCTAAGGATTGAAACATGGGCATTTTTATCATACCCAAATTATTTCTTTTCTTCTCTCCTTTTGCCTGCCTATGTCAAATGCTTGGGAAGATAGTCTCTTCCTCCACGAGATCCCAAAGAAAGTTTGCTTGTTTGTTATTAAACAATAAACATTTCCTGTGGCATAATATTTTTTGTATTTGTCTTCTTAAATTTTTTTCTGTAATTTCAGAGAAAAAAAATCAAGGGAACTAGAGTCTCTCATCGTCTCTTATAAAGTGAAAGCATCTTAAATTCAAATGTCAGTATTCACAATACATTCCTGTTTTCTGAGTAGCCTGTGGATTGCTCTTCTTTTATACATTTTCACTTTTACGTCAATAATTTTAGTTTTTTGGGTTTTTTTGTTTTTTGTTTTTGTTTTTGTTTTTGCCCATTTGACAATGGTCTATCCTTATTGTTTTCTTTATCTCCTTCTTGTTATCTTAACCACTTCTTATCAAGACCTCATTCTGTACAGGGTTTTAGGCCCTATCTATATGGCTTATACCAGATTTACAACCACCTACAAGTTTTACAGATAGGAAACTGAAGCTCAGATAGAGTGGCAGGCCGAGTCAAGACCCCCAAAGATGTCCACTCTAATCCCCAGAACACGGAACATGTTTTACCTTATATGGCAAAAGGGGCTTTGCATCTGTAATTAAGGCTTGGACCTTGAGAGGGTGAGATTTTGGGGGGGGGGTATCTAAGGGCTATCTGGGTTATCTGGGTGGGTCCAACCTAATCACATGAATCCTTAGATACAGAAAACCTTTCCTTGCTGGGTTAGAGAGAAATGGGATGAGGAGGAATGTTCCTGGCTTGTGAATCAAGGAAGAGACTGCAAAGAAAAAAAATGCAGGCAACCCTAGAAGCTGGAAAAGAGCAGGAAACAGATTCTTCTCTAGAGCTTCCAGAAGGAACACAGTCCTGTCAACAATTTAATTTTAGCCTGAGTCTCACCAGAGACCTGAGGTGTGAGATAATAGATTTGTATTGTTTAAGTTACAAACTTAAACTACCACAAAGCTTATGGTAACTTGTTCTGGTAGCAACGGAAAGCTTGCACAGAGAGGTTAAGTGACTTGTTTATGGTCACACAACTTTTTAAGAGTTGGAGCCAAGATGTCATTGCTGATCGATCTTTCTTGCCTTCCTCCATGCCCTGCTGCTTTCTTAGTAGCCAGCACAGAGAACTGCTATTTATTTCAGCACGTGGAGCTAAGTACATTTTCTTCCTTTATTTTTTTTTCCAGCCTCTGGGCTGTTAATTCATCTTTGGTCTTAAATATCTAGTGCAGGGTACACTTCTTAAAAGAACCTAGTTTACGAATGACAGTAAAAAAAAAAAAAAAAAAAAAAAATATATATATATATATATATATATATATATATATAAGCGATGTTACTATGCTATCATACCCCATCAACAATGAGTTTGAAAAGCAAAAGATTAAAAATTGAAAAAAAAAAAGTTAAGTAGAACCTTTATCTGTCCTGTGGTATTTGCTAACAGTAAAAAGGGCCTTGGGTTCAACATTGTTACAAGAAAAGGTACATTACATTCCAGAACCGTTGGAGGTTAAATTACAAGTTAAGTTAGTATCTAGTCTGTGTGACAAAGGCTGTTGCTAAATCTCCGACTCACACACCCAGTTCACCACTCCATTATTTCACTGTCTACTGTTCTATTTACACAGGAAAAACAAAGAAGGTGATTTGTAAATATTGACGAAAAAAAAGAACACTTGAGAAAGGATTCCAAGAACTCCCTGTACTTTCATTTCCATGACAGTGGAGTTATCTTCTTCTTCTTCTCTCTTTTTTTTTTCATTTTATTTTCTTTCTTTTCAGTGTTCCAAAATTCATTGTTTATGCACCACACCCAGCCCTCCATGCAATACTTGCTCTCCATAATACCCACCACCAGGCTCACCCAACCTCCCACCCCGCTCCCCTCCAAAACCCTCAGTTTGTTTCTCAGAGTCTGCAGTCTCTCATGGTTCATTTCCCCCTCCGATTTCTCCCCACTCACTTCTCCTTTCCATCTCCCACTGTCCTCCTTGTTATTCCTTATGCTCCACAAGTAAGTGAAACCATATGATAATTGACTCTCTGCTCGACTTACTTCACTGAGCATAATCTCCTCCAGTCCCGCCCATGTCCATACAAAAGTTGGGTATTCATCCTTTCTGACTGAAGCATAATACTCCATTGTATATATGGACCACATCTTTATCTATTCACCTGTTGAAGGGCATCTTGGCTCTCTCCACAGTTTGGCGACCGTGGCCATTGCTGCTATGAACATTGGGGTACAGATTGTCCTTCTTTACACTCCATCTGTATCTTTGGGGGTAAATACCCAGTAGTGCAATTGCAGGGTCATAGGGTAGCTCTATTTTTAATTTCTTGAGGAATCTCCACACTGTCTTCCAAAGGGGCTGCACCAGCTTGCATTCCCACCAACAGTGTAAGATGGTTCCCCTTTCTCCACATCCTCTCCAACACATGTTGTTTACTGTCTTGTTCATTTTGGTCATTCTAACTGGTGTAAGGTGGTATCTCAATGTGGTTTTGATTTGAATCTCCCTGGTGGCTGATGATGATGAACATTTTTTCATGTGTCTGTTAGTCATTTGTGTGTCTTCTTTGAAGTGTCTATTCATGTCTTCTGCCCATTTTTTGACATGATTATCTGTTTTGTGTGTGTTGAGTTTGAGGAGTTCTTTATGGATCTTGGATATCAGCCCTTTGTCTATAGTGTCATTTGGGAATATCTTCTCCCATTCCGTGGGTTGTTGCTTTGTTTTGTTGACTGTTTCCTTTGTTGAGCAGAAGCTTTTGATCTTGATGAAGTCCCACAAGTTCATTTTTGCTTTTGTTTCCTTTGCCTTTGGGGACATGTCTTGAAAGAAGTTGCTGTGGCTGATGTTGAAGAGGTTACTGCCTATGTTCTCCTCTAGGATTTTGATAGATTCCTGGCTTACATTGAGGTCTTTTATCCATTTTGAGTTTATCTTTGTGTACGGTGTAAGAGAATGGTCGAGTCTCACTCTTCTACACATAGCTGTCCAGTTTTCCCAGCACCATTTATTGAAGAGACTGTCTTTTTTCCACTGTATATTTTTTCCTGCTTTGTCAAAGATTAGATGACCATAGAGCTGCAGGTCCATATCTGGGCTCTCTACTCTGTTCCACTGGTCTATGTGTCTGCTTTTGTGCCAGTACCATGCTGTCTTGGTGATCACAGCTTTGTAGTAAAGCTTGAAATCAGCCAATGTGATGCCCCCAGTTTTGTTTTTGTTTTTCAACATTTCCTTAGTGATTCAGGGTCTCTTCTAGTTCCATACAAATTTTAGGATTGTTTGTTCCAGCTCTTTGAAAAACACTGGTGGAATTTTGATTGGAATGGCATTGAAAGTATAGATTGGTCTAGGCAGTATAGACATTTTAGCAATGTTTATTCTCCTAATCCATGAGCATGGAATTCTTTTCCATCTTTTTGTGTCTTCTTCAGTTTCTTTCAAGAGTGTTCCATAGTTCCTCGAGTATAGATCCCTCACCTCTTTGGTTAGGTTTATTCCCAGGTATCTTATGATCCTTGGTGCTATTGTAAAGGGGATTGATTCTCTATTTTCCCTTTCTATATTTTCATTGTTAGTGTATAAGAAAGCAACAGATTTCTGTACATTGATTTTGTATCCTGCCACATTACTGAATTGCTGTATTAGTTCTAGTAGTTTGGGGGTGGAGTCTTTTGGGTTTTCCATATAAAGTATCATGTCGTCTATGAAGATAGAAAGTTTGACTTCTTTCATTGCCAATTTGAATCAGAAGGAGTTACCTTCTGAGGAGCTGACTTGTAGCGCCAGCGTTCCCTCTGCTCCCGTACCCGAGAGATTGCTGGGCTGCAAGGGAATGTTCAGGACAGAAAACAGATTATAGTGTGGCAGGAGTAGAATGGGGAGCGTAGTTAGAGGGTTGGAATTATTGCAAAATTTCTTGTTTTGCATGAATAGTTATGTAATAAAATCTCTTCCTTTCTACAGATGGAATTCCTGAACATTATGTCTGAAGTCTGAATAAGTAAGGGATTAATAAATATGTAAACATCAAACAACTTTTCTTCTCTAAGAAAAAAGGTCGTTGGGCACCTGGTTGGCTCAGTGGTTAAATGTCTACCTTTGGCTCGGGTCATGATCCCAGGGTCCTGGGATTAAGCCCCACATCGGGTTCCCTGCTCATCAGGGAATCTGCTTCTCCCTCAGCCTTTGCCTCTGCCTCTGCTCCATCCCTCATTCATGCTCACACTCTCACTCCCTCGCAAAATCTTTAAAAAAGGAAAAAGAAGAAAGAAAAAAGAAAAAAGGTTGTTAAATACTATAACGGAACACTAAAGGTGATCATGAATTACCTCTTCATTTAAGAGTACTTTTTAAAAGCAGGCTCTATGCACAGTGCGGGGCTCAAACTCACAACCCTGAGGTCATGACCTGAGGGGAGATCAAGAGTCAGAAACTCAACTGACTGGGCCACCTAGTCACCCCAAGAATACTTTAAAAACAGTATTTTTTCTCTATCTGTGATTCTTAAACAAAGGCCGATTCTGAATTTGGAGGAGTGGTCTATTCACTCCTCAAAATTCAATTTCTGTGGAATTATTTTATGATCAGTTTTGGTGGGTACTGCCATCTTCCTCAGCCCTGGCCATAAAAGCAAGGTGGTTTTCAAAAAAAACAAAACCAAAAAGCAACAACAACAACAACAACAACAAAGGTGGTTTTCTTCAGGTACAAAGGCATCCTTCTATCAAGATAAAGCTAAAAAATAGGAAAGTGTTAGAAAAAGTCAACTATCTTACTTTAAAACATTTCTAGTCCCAATATTCCTTAGCTAAGGTCTGTGACCCAGGCCCTCTGTTGCTAGCTGCTCACTTTTCTAATTTATAGCACTGAGGCATGAAAGGTGATGCCACCTAAGACATTTGCTATGGTGTTCTACATGGTGTTCCAAGGGAGCAGGGAGGTTACAGTCTTCTCTTTACAGAGCGTTTGACAACCTCTGTAAACTCTGTGGTAGATGTTTCTACCTGAGACTGACGCAAGGACTCTTCAAGATGGGAGGTCTTGGGCCATTTGGAATTTGACATTTTACAAGCGGAGTAATGAGAAAGTAAAGCAACACGGAAGTAAATATCTGATGGTCTCATCCAAAGTCATCTTTACCAGAGAGATCCGAATACATTTATTTCCCTTGAATAAAACCCTTTTTCCCTTATGTATTTTAACTTGACGTTTATTTATTTATTTAAAAATCAATTCAACATATCTCCTTTTCTATATAAGAGTCTATAGAAGAATTTTCTATAAAAGATTGACTGTTGTGCATCTTTGCTTTTCTCTTTCAGTCTATAATAAGATTTAATAAATACAGTGCGGTGTATACCCAGAGATAGATGTGTTCTATTTCTGGGCATTTGAATGGCAGCAACTTCCTCTTTTAAAACAAAGAAGTTGACTTCTTTCCAAATACCCCATCGTGCCAGTGTTACTGACCTCACAGTGCCCTGAGTTTCTGCTCCCTAGGTTTGGTCAGCCTATCCAATGAAGCATGTGCCCCTGCTACTGTTCCCTTCTTAGCTGCTTAGTCACAAGGGCCCAGAGCTGTGTATATATTGTTTTGCTGTCCAATATCCACTCTTCTTTCTTCTGTTAGTCACATCCAGATTGTTCTTTGGGGAGTCACCCTTGTCCTAGACCATGTTGTTCAGAAAATGCAGATCTCACTTCCTGGTCAGGGCTGGGTCTATGTCTCACAGCGGGTCATCCTGTGTGCTTCATCTGTCTGGCAAAATAATGATGTTCAAGAGATGCGTATGTGATCCCAAGATACCCAATATGTCCACTCTAACTCTATTTACTGGCATAACTGGGGAAGAGATATCCTTTCTTCTGTCTCCTAAGTTAGTAGGACATAAGCATAAAACAGTTGAGGACAATCTTACCACCACTGGGGTGAGCTCGCTGTGAAATAAAGCCCTGAGTTAATCAGAACTAAGGATGGAGACATACGCCTAATGAAACTGTCTGAGAATGTAGATCCAGCCATCACTTTGCCCTGGATTTCCAAGTTATGTGAACTAAAGTGGTGGTGTTTTTTTTCTCGTATGTCCCTTGGCAATGCGTTTCTCTCACTTGCAACTGAGTCAAGTCTTTGATGAAGAGAAGGATAATAAATCACAGAGGCATTCTAATTGTATCCCAAGGATCCTAGAGTGAATCAAATGACTTCATTATTCATTTCAGAAAACAGACTCTGGAGAGGTATTGGCAATATCATTTTTCTTATGCCCACAACAGATAATACTAATCAATGGATATGGTGAGCTCCGAGGGTTGCAAGAGACCGTATCATGCACTCCAAAAATCTAGGGTGGTATATAAAATGAACCCATCCTGATTCTAGTACCTTTTTGGTCAGGGGGAAAAAAAAGAAGGAGAAGAAGTATGCTTAGGGGATCAACTTGTCACTTGCTTGTGCCGAGTAGTCAACACTGTCTGATCTCAGGGGCCATGGAAGACCCTACAGTATTCTTCTCCAAAATCCTCAATTCCTCCTTTCCCAAATTCTACTCTGTGTTCTCTGATTCCTGAAATTTTCTATCAGAGCTCTGATCTTTGTCTTCACATCTCCATGGTTGTTTGTAATATGTGCATAAAGCATTTACAAAAAGCTTACTATCATGGTATCCTTTGGGGCAAAGGTCTAGAAAAAATGGAATGAATGGTTGACTCTTATTTTTTGTTTTGTCAGTTCTGCAGGTTGGACTTGCAGAAGCATAATAGCTTGCACTTTTTAACTTTATGCATGAGTTGTTTTTGTTTTTAAAAAGGCAAGTAGATAATCTGTTTTCTTATTTGTATAGCTTTGTATTAAAAAAAAAACCCAACAAATCTAATAAACATCATAGTCTTTATAGGCATAGCCCTGTGCCATTCATTCATTCACCAAATATCTGAGGCTCTGCTTTGTATTGGGCTTTGTGCCAGGTCAGAGGTAGAGGTGCTAATTTCTCAGAGTGTTAGTAGAAGAGGTAGAATTCAAGTTGAGGCAGTCTGACCCCTGAGGATGCAGATAACCCCGGGATACGTCCATGGCTCCTGATGTCTGGGAAAGAATGTCCATTTAATGGCCAATTACTGCATCTGTGTCTTTGGGGAAAATGTACTGAACATCGTCTTTCCATCACTTGAGTTTGGCCAAAGAATGTGAGAACACATTTTTTCTGGAGTATAGGAAATAAGGAGCAAGAAGCTAGAATTCAGGTGGCAGCGAGTGGAGGAAGAAGAAGAGGAGAGGAGGGAGTGGCAGAAAAGAAGGAGGTGGGGGAGGAGGAGGAGGTAGGTCACCTCTCTGAAGGGAATGGTGACATCACCGGCGTCGGCATCGCACATTTTTGGTGACTACAAGGTGTTTGGTCCTTGGTGGTTGGCACTGAACACATCATATCAATTAATTCTCACCACAGCTCTGGGGGGATTCAGAGCTCGTGTTCTGGCAGCTCGCTTCCAGCCCTGGCACAATTTTGTCTGGATTCATTTCTGGGGTGGACCAACCTAGCAGGCCCCCGAGTGAGGCTGTGAAGACTCAGAAGGACGGTGCCGCAGCAGAACTGCTCCCCCCCCCACCCCCGGGAAGAGCATCAATAACAAGAGTTATTTGCTTTTGACACATTAGTGTTATTTGGTAGGGATATTTCTGGGTGTAAAATTGTGGTGAGCCTCAGGACTGGATTCAGTCTTTTCTCAATGACTACGACCAAGACTTCAGTCTTCTGCTATGGAGAGTAGCTTCTAACCTGGGAGACTGATGGGGAACAGACAAGGTCTCCCATGGACAGAGGCTTCTGGGACAGGCTCAGTCCCTAGAAGCTGAGAGTACAGCTTTTTTTGTTTGTGGATTCCTGGTTTAATTGTGGGTGTGGATGTATTTGTTTGGGCCTGAAATTATATGAGACAGAATGTGTGTGTGTGTGTGTGTGTGTGTGTGTGTGTGTGTGCGCGATACCAGAGTAGAGTTTTAGAAAAATTATTCCCCAGCGAGGTGTTAGTTTTCCCCTCCCCTCTCCCCAGAGTTGAGGGCTCCATTGCAGAGCTATCTTTTACACAGTAGCATAAGGAGCGGGACAACCTTTATTTAAACAGTTGCTGTTTTTCTTGACCCCAGGTTAGCCTTAGAAAAGTTCTTCTTCCACAATTATTTTAGAGTTACCAAGAGAAAATTCCAGGCATATCTAGGCTGTCCTTAAAAAACCCAACCCTCCTTTGTGGTTATTACCTTCAGATATGAGAAGAAATGTGACCTCCTTTAACTATTCAGTCTATCAAAAAGGAGTCTAGTGACCACCACTATGATTTTAGGTGGGTTCCTGCAAAAATTAAGTTTTTATGTGTTCCAGCAGGTAATATACAATCTTTTAGTCTGAAACACAAATTATAGCTCTGCATTAGTTATCTAGTACTATATAACTAATTACTCTCAAAAACTAAAGAGGCTTAAAACAGTAAACATTTACTATCTCAAAAAAATTTTTTTAAAATATTTTATTCGCTCACTTGATGAGGGAGGGGGACACAAGCAGGGGGAGTGGGAAAGGGAGAAGCTGGTTCCCCACTGAGCAAGAAGCCTGATGCAGGTCTCGATCCCAGGACCTTGGGATCACAACCCAAGCTGAAGGCAGATGCCTAATGACTGAGCCACCCAGGCACCCCTATCTCAAAATTTCTGTCCAGAAGTGGCTTAGTGAGGGATTCCTGCTCAGCATCTCTGGAAGGCTACAGTTAAAAGCTTGGTCAGAGCCTCAGTCCTCCCAAAGCTCAGCTAGGGGAGGATCTCCAACCAAACTTACTTCTGGGACTATTGAGAGGCCTGAGAAGATCTGCTTCCCAGCTCACTTATGTGGGCCTTTCAATTGGGCTACCTTACAGAAGTAGCTGGCGTTCTGGAGCAAGTGATCCAAGAGAGAAGGGAGAGCCTCCAAGCCAGAGTGCAAACATTTTATAACCTGATTTCAGGAATGACACATAGCACTCCTGCTATATTCTGTTCATGAGAAGTGAGTTACTAAGTCCTGTCAAAATGGCTAAAATCAATGACACAAGAAATGTGTTGTGTCATTTCTTGTTGATGTTGGCAAAATGTGGCGAAGTTGTGGAGAAATAGGAACCCTAGTGCACCGTTGGTAGGAATGCAAACTGGTGCAAGCAACGTGAAAAACAGTTAAGAGCTTCCTCAAGAAGTTAAAAATAGAACTACCCTCCCATCCAGTAATCTCACTACTGGGCATCTACCCCCAAATTACAGAAGCACTACTTCAAAGGGATCCACGCACCCGTTTTATTGTAGCATTATTTACAATAGCCAAATTATGGAAGCAGCCCATATCCACTGACTGACGAATGGGGAGAGAAAATGTGAGATTTTAATGGAATACTACTGGAATGGTATATTCCAGAAATGGAATACTACTCAGGCATAAAAAGGAATGAAATCTTGCCATTTGCAACAGCACAGATGGAGTTAGAGAGTATTATGCTAAATGAAATCAATCAGAGAAAGACAAATACCATATGATTTCACTCAGGAAGCAAAACAAATGAGCAAAGGAAAAAGAGAGAGAGGGAGAGAAAGGGAGACAGACATAAGCCAAGAAACAGGTTCTTAACTATAGAGAACAAACTGATGGCTACAAGAGGGGAGGTGGGTAGGGGGATGGGTTAAATAGGTGATGCAGATTAAAAAGCGTGTTTGTGATGAACACTGGGCAACGTACAGAGGTGTGGATTCACTATATTGGAGGTCTGAAGCTAATGTAACACTGTATATTAACTATAATGGAAATGAAAAAAAAAAAAGTGTGTTACTAGTTTCAGTCCACATTCAAGGAGAGGATTGCACAAGGATTGACTACAAGAGGGATTTTTGGGGACTGTCTTAGAGCCTACTTACACTGGCCCAACACAGAAGCCTTCCTGTCTGTGGGCATTCTTGATCACTAAACACAAACAGACATTGAGGTTCCCTTAATTAACTAGTTGGTGAGATCAAAAGAATGCTCTTGGTGATTCTAAAGCAGAGCTAATTTGTCTTTTCCTAAGCAGAAAAAAGTAGACAATGGAGGTAAGTGTGAGAAGACCAATTTCTGAGAAATTTACTCCTGGAAACACCAAAGACAACTGAGCTGGTTCCATTAAATCAGCATTTATCAAGACCCGAGTGTAGGATAGGCCCTGCTCTGTGTGAAGTTGTCGTCTGGACTCCACTCACACAAAAACTGCTTTGTCTATTTAGGATAGAAAATGGAATAATAGTATTAGAGTTCACATTTATATGAAGCACTTAAGTTGGTATAGAGAGATCACATGGGAACAGGGTCAGCAAACTTTCTGTAAAAGTAAAAGCCACATAGGACCTACCTTAGGCTTGTGAGCCACATACGGTCTCGGATTCTCCTTCTCCCCTTCCTCCTCCTCCTCCTCCTCTTCTTTCTTCTCCTCCTCTTTCTTCCTCCTCTTCTTTTTGTACAACCTTTTAAAAATGTAAAAAGCATTTTTAGCTTGCTGGTCGAGCAAATGCAGGGCACAGCCCAGCTTTGGCTTATAGACTGTACGGTGCAAACATGGCACTATACTTCTTTAATCATTTGTGAACGATGATTACCTCCCAATCGATCGCCAATAAATATTTTTATAGAAGCCAATAAAAATTAATTACTAGGGGAAAAAACCCCAAAGGCATTGTGATGTTTAATTTTATATAGTTGGAGGGTGTTTTTGTACGATATTAACATTCGGTCTGGTGAACTTTCAGTGAAACAGATTGCTCTCCAAGATGTAGGTGGGCCTCATGCAATCAGTTGAAGGCCTGGCAGAAACAAAGATTGGCCTCTCTGAACAAGAGGGAATTCTCCAGCAGGCTATTATGAACTAGAACTGCACCATTAGCTCTGCTGGGTCTGGAGCCTGCTGGCTTACATTACAGGTTTGGACTTGCCAAACTCCATAACTGCCTGCATCAGTTCCTTATAATAAATCTCTTTCTATATGTGTGTACATGTCCTATGAGCCCTGTTTCTCTGGAGAACCCTGACTCACCCAGGCATATAAAATTCAAGTCCTCACTTTTTATTATTCGATTCAAAGGCATGCATTTTCTTGGGCACATTGTGATGAAAGTTTCTAAAGGCTTCCCCTTAATTTCTAAACTTATCTTACTGCAAACCCGTTAGAGGTTATGACATGCGACTCTCTTCGGCAGACCACTCTCTAGGTGGAACTACTCCAGGAGGTCAGATAGGCAGGAAAATCCCCGTGTGTTGTTTGGCCAGAGAAGCTCAGATTGAGCTATGCCCTGCAGGTCAGGTGCTCCTACAGGAGTACCCAGCACTCTAGGTTCTAGGAAGAGCAGACCTGCATCGGTATGTGTGTGTGTGTGGTGGTAGGGGGGTGGTGGGAAGTTAGGGAACAACTGAGATACGATGAATCAGGTCAAACAGTGAGCTTTCTCTTTATTAGAAAGAGAGGAATTTAAGGGGCCCCTGGGTGGCTCAGTGGGTTAAAGCCTCTGCCTTCAGTTCAGGTCATGATCCCAGGCTCCTGGGATCCAGCCCCGCATCGTATCTCTGTCTGTCAAATAAAATAAAATCTTTAAAAAAAAAAAGAAAGAAAGAGAGGAATTTAAGCTTAGCCCCTAGAGGCAGTGAGGGATCATTGTAGATTTTTCAGTAAGGTCATTATTGACATGACCAAAAAAAAAGTGTTGCTTTAGGAATATTAATCTGGGGCAATAGAAGGGAGAGTTGCTGTGCTGTTGGGATGAGCATTTGTGGGCAGGGGCTGGGTGGGTAGGGAGACATGATGCTGGAAATATATGGGGAGGCCATATTATGAAGTTAAGGAGTCATGGAAAGATTTTAAAATAGGGGCAATCTTGACCAATTAAGAGCAATGAAGGGAATTTTGCATGAATCCTGGCATAATGAAATGATGAGGGCCTGGATTGGAATGGCCTCCAGGACTCTCTCTATTCACAGTGCTTGGCTCAGCATTGGCTTAATAAAGGATTCGCTGGCTCTGGATGGTGAGAAATGAATATGTCTTCAGACCTAGAAAATAGTTGAGTATCTGGTATCAGATCAGATTGCATATGAGTAATAAGGAACATTACAATGTGAACTACATACATTACAGTGTTTGGGCCTCATGTTCTTTTCTTCTAGTATCAGAAGAGGCCCCATGGATAATCCTCTTCTGGGGTTTAGATC
Source organism: Meles meles (assembly GCF_922984935.1). Classification (NCBI taxonomy): domain Eukaryota; kingdom Metazoa; phylum Chordata; class Mammalia; order Carnivora; family Mustelidae; genus Meles; species Meles meles. The sequence goes on from NC_060070.1 coordinate 19,597,613, forward strand.
TATTATGCAAATGCCATTTGATAACGAGAATTGTCTCTTTGATTAGCAGTATCCTAGATTAGAACTTAGAGGCTTTAAGGTACAAGCAAGATGCTGTAATTTAGTTATAATCTAGAAATTTGAATTTATGTGCAAATGTTTGAAACACAAGATGATGACTGACTTAATAATAACATAATTTAGAAAATTTGCTCGATTACTTGTGCTTAGGAAACCAGCCCTTTACTTTTCATAAAAACCATTAAAAGAAGTTTTCCAAGGCTCTCTTTTCCAGATGGCTGGGAGTAAGTAACCAGATACATACTCCAGCCTGTGTGGTACACCTCACTCTAGAGCAGAATTGCTCAGATAAGGCCAACCCAGTTCCTCCGTTTCACTTGGCCTGGTGGCAGGTGTCATTCTCTACTTTCTCTCAGAAAGGGAATAGCCTGTCCTTATGCTCCTCCTCTGAGTCTAAGGATGGCTGGACTGATGGATAAAAGTCAGCTTAATCTGTGCACACTAGGTGAGTTTATGTTCTCAGCAGAACAGCCAAACATGGTCTCCAGATCAGCATCATCAAGCATCACTTGGGAATTGTTACAAAGGCAGATTCCTGCAGCCTAAACCTGACTAACTAGATCAGAAACTCCAGGGGTACAATCTAGCAATTTGTGTTTTAGCTAGCTTTCTGGGTGAATTTAATGCATGCTAAAGTTTGTGAATCAGCTGGTGAGAAAAAACAAACAAACAAACCTCATTCTGAGTTTAATTTTTTTAACCCAGGGATTTAGTCTTAAACCAGATCAATGGATCTCTGAATTTATTTTGGCAAGAGATAGAACAATACAATCATCATCAAGGAGTCAATTACAATGTCAAGAGAGACTCCAGTGGATAATTGGATACAATAATGAGGGAATTGGCTTCCTGGGAATTCCTGCTCAAAGCTGTTTGGCGCTATTTCCAAAACAGAATTTTGCATGCCATACGGGAATATTCTGCACATTGAAAAAGCATGCACGTTTGATAAGCAATAAATGCATTTACTTATCAACAAACACAATCTGTGGGTCCCAAAGCTCCCAGCTATGAGCTGTAGAGGGGCAGCTCTGCCTGGCTAAGGAAACCATGAAGAGTGTTGCCTGGAAGGGGAGGCCCACAGGGGACCTCGCACACCTTGTTTGTTTCAGTTTGCGAAGACACTCCTTCCCCCTTGCTGTGTCATAGTTCTTTTGGGAACAAGCTGTTAAAGATGAGATATTAGCCAAATTCAAGGGCAGGGATAAAAAATATCTTTTTTTTTTTTTTCTCCAGAAAATGTTACTGAGACAAATTTTCCCAGGATCTAAGCTATTCTTTGGCCCCAAATGTACCTTTGGAAGGGTTTCCCTGAACAGGAAGAGGACCAGCTGGGTACACTTCACACAACAGACAGATTTTGACCAAGTTCGAAAATCATACTTTTGTAAATCAAATAGCATTTTAAATTTAGCAGAGAAATTGCCATTTAAAAGGAATTTCCTGGCAGATCTTTTGCCAAGAATATAATTATCTCATTATTTATTTCTTGAGAAAAAATTTCCATATTGCAATAAAAGCCCAGAATTTTCAGAGAATTGGAGGATTCTTATTATTAGTTCTTCTTCTTCTTCTTCTTTTGATGGACAGAGACTTAATTAAAAGAAAAACTCCTGCTTCCAATTTTTGTTGGAAATCTTTCTAAAATGCTTAACATTGACTTTTTAAAAATCAGTGGGCAGGGGCTACAAATCAAAACTTTCTTGGTGATTAAAGACTTTGCAGTACATTTCTATCAGCTGGACAGTGACAGAAGTTGCCTTTGTGCTGACCATGGAAGGATGCACTGAAAATTACTTCTCTAATATTGGATTAGGACCTCTAGCTTGCTTTCTTTTCAGTCGGTGTTTCACTCAAACGGTCCGCAGAGAATATTGGTTTACTTAGAGACCTTTGCTGGTTGGGTCATGGTCGAAGTTTAACTTTACCAGGTAAACCTCATGAGGGTTTCTCTATGTCTGGAAAAAATAATACTTAAGAAATGAACTGAGTTAAAATATCTTTGGGTTTGACAAGCAGTCTTTTTCTCACTGGACAGAAAATCGCTGTTTAAGCCAGTGGTCTTTGTTTTAATAGTTTGTTGTTGTTTTAGAGATTTTATTTATTTATTTGACAGACAGATCACAAGTAGGTAGAGAGGCAGGCAGGGGGTGGGGTGGGAAGCAGGCTCCCCGCTGAGCAGAGAGCCCCTTTTGATTCGGAGCCTGGGATCATGACCTGAGCCGAAGGCAGAGGCTTTAACCCACTGAGTCACCCAGGCGCCCCTTCGTTGTTGTTTTTAAGATTGAATAAGAAATGGCCCACAGGGGCGCCTGGGTGGCTCAGTGGATTAAGCCGCTGCCTTCGGCTCAGGTCATGATCTCAGGGTCCTGGGATCGAGCCCCGCATCGGGCTCTCTGCTCCGCAGGGAGCCTGCTTCCTCCTCTCTCTCTGCCTGCCTCTCTGCCTACTTGTGATCTCTCTCTGTGTCAAATAAATAAATAAAATCTTTAAAAAAAAAAAAAAAGAAATGGCCCACAAACAGGCCCTCTTCAAACCAGTGGCTTGGGGCAGCCCTCTATAGGTAAACGGCACAGGAGGGAAAGCCAAGATTAGAGCCTGGTTCACTCACCTACACTGGGATTGATTTAAATTCAGTGAAGTTCATACAGTTACTAGGATTATTATTAATCCCTAACTCTTGGTGCCACTGGATATACAACAATAAACAAGAGATGGTCCCCAGCCCTCAGAGAGCTCACAGTCTAGGGTGGAAAAGCTGTTGTATTCAGGGAGTTGTAGTTGGGGGCAGTGGGCTCAATCAAGGAAGAATAATCTGGAATCTCTAAACCTGTTTAGGTGGTAGAGAGTGTGGATGCCGTGGCGGAACCCTGAGGAATGCTGATCCATTTTATTTCACCACGAAAACTGGAATCGATCTCATACGCAGAAAGCATGACTACTTAAATCTCTCTATGAACTGTAAAATCACAATGGTGAACTCCCACGCCAGGAAAAAGAACACCAAGTTGTTGAACTAAGCAGGATGGACCGTTCCCCCATTTTTCTGCAAATATTAATACACCTCTCGTGAATTCATTTTGTCATCTGCTAGCACTTGTCATCAGACAAGCAGTAACAGGTGCCACAAGTCGGGGGAAAATAAAGACCTGAGAAAATTCTTTGCATGCGCTTAGCTTAAAACTGCTTTTTGGGAAATGGTGACCTTTCAATTTCTGCAGAAGCTGTTGAAAGGATGGAGGAGCATCTGAGGTACAGAAGGAATGGGCCTTACATCCAGCAGGATTTTATCGTTAGCCCAGTCCCAGCCAGGAAGGCCCTCCAGAAAGTCCCCTGTTGCTCCCTGTGGTGGGATAAGGACAGAAGTTCCTAAATGGTGAGGATGTGCCTCGCTCAGCTTTGCGCCTTCCCTTAGTGCTAATACTATTTCAGAAGGCCACTGCTTACTGAGTAAACTGTTGACTGGCACCCCAAGCTGGAATTTGGAACATATCTCCCTATAAAAACAATGTTTTAATGGTTATTAGGTTTAAAGGAAATTGCATGAAATTAATAATAAAAAGATCCACATGGGTTAAATAGATTTTATGGGCTGATCCTGGAGGTCATCCTCTTATTTATTACATTATTTGCACAGAGGGGCGCTTTCCTAAATTGTTAGATTCAATTAGCAAATATTTATCTCCAGATGATCATGTACCAACCACCTGCTGGGCAGGTTGGGTTTCAGTTTCCTCTTGACTTAAATGGAGATAAAAACAATCCCTGGGGCTCCTGGGTGGCTCAGTGGGTTCAGCATGGGACTCTGGATCTCGGCTCAGGTCTTGATTTTGGGATCTTGAACTCAGAATTGTGAGTTTGAGCCCTCCATTGGGCTCAATGCTGGGTGCTGGGCATAGAGCCTACTTCAAACAAACCAAACGATTCTTAATCTCATATGAAGATTAAATGAATTGTAATTTTGTAAAAGTGCTTTGAAGAGTGACTGACTTATAGAAAGTGCTGAAGAAATATTAGCTAGCCATTCTCGGTATTACAGGTTTCCCCCACTGTCCAGAAGTCTTCCATAAGCTGAAATGTAGTAAAGCAAAGAAGCAATTACTACTGAATTACTATGAATTTATATGAAAAATTTTTGAGTGTCCCCAGCTTCCAAAAATACCTTCTTCTAGGCTTTTCTGATACCTGAGGACACATCTTACTAATGCACACAAGAATAAATCGGGATAAAGCCCAGATGTTCACAGATGGCAGCTGATGTAGAGATGTTTCTGGCGAAGGAGCTTGGTGGGGCCACGCTCACTGCTTGGGGTGCACCTGCCTCGGTAACAGCCTGCTGCCAAACAAACCCTTAACGCCCTTTCTGCTTTCCGTCTTTTTTCTTAAAAGTGAAAATCCTCTTTGGATTTCTTTTGGTTAACAAAAACAAGTCAGTAGTGCAGGTTTTTCATAAAAGCAACGTGGTGAAGCACAAACTTTTGAAAAGCAGGAGATACCTTTATGGTACAGCAAGAGGACATAGACAGGGTCCCGTCCCTGTGTGGAAATTCAAAGAAATTTCTAGAACAGAACATCTTGGTAGCTGAGACCTGTCTGTATTATGAGAGTTTCTCGGTTCTGGTGTTTCAGGGACCAGCTGTTCTCTGTGCAGTTGGGGCTGGACTGCCCTGTGAGCAGTTGGTATTTGTCTGTGTGGTCTGACTGGTAGGCAGAACCCTTTATGTTCTCCCCTGGGGCTGAAGGATGGCAGCGCAGAGAAGTGGCGGAGAACTGCTGGCTGTTTCTGGAAACTCTAACTAGTGGCCTTGCCTCATGGGAATTTGCAACTCTACCCTCTGCAAGTTTACTTGATGGCCAGGAAGGACAGAGGCCCACTGATGGGAGGGCTACGGGCCTGCACGCCTATTTTCAGAAGCTCTTAGCGTTGGGAACATGTGGGTCTCACACCGCCTGCGTAAATCTCTCCAGGGCGAAGTCTGATAGTTTGGTAGGTTTTCTGCACTGATCTGGAAGAAGCAGGCAAGAGGAAAAGTTTGACTTCTTCGCTTTTCAAAATATGTCAAGGTTTTGCCGTTAGCTTCTTCAGTTACGAAGTCCCAGAATTGTTTTGGACATCCTAAAGCGAACACACCAGTTTCTGAAGCTGCCAGAAATTTGGGGTAGAATTTTTACATGCTTCCTGCCACTAAGCCTTGCATTGCTCAAATTAGTCCCAAGTGGATTGAAGGGTGAAAGAGCCACACTTTCATGCAGTGGAAAATCTTGGTGAAATTCAGCTTATTAATGCCTGTGTCACACCCAGGTGTACCCATCTGACAAGTTTAGGGCAAGGATGACCCAGGTGAAGAGGAGCTGTCTGTTGCAGAACAGAATGGAAGGCTGCCCTCCACAGCTGACGTTTATTTCGCCGTGTAGATGCTACTTCTGTCTTTCCTGGCTTGTTCTTCATAACTAGCCCCTCCGGTCTTGGGGAACTTCCGTTCATTTTGATCAGGGTCTCCCTAAGTGCTCATTCTTCACCTTCGCTCATGGTAAAAGAATTTCCATCCATTCATCAACGTCTATGTTTTCATTCTGAACTAATTTAACAGGTTACCCATGAAGATTCGGCCTTTATGGGGGAAATAAAACAGGTATAAAACCATTTAACAGAGAGTATATAGATTCCTTTTTCAATCTCGGTAGGATTTACAGGATTTTATTTTGTTAGCTTACCAGCTTAAAAGTTGGACAAAGACTTACTAAGAGGGAACATATTTGTCTTGTCCTCTGCTCTCAAAGTTTCTTCAAAGGTAACGGTCAAGGGGAAAACTTACGAAAGTGTTTCCACATTCACTAGTGCATATACTCCCCATGTACTCACTGTGGGGAGTGCGGGGTGTCTCGAAGAACTGCTGTTTGGCTTTGTTACCATCTTTAGATACCAAGCTTTGGTTTAACTAGTACTGCAATTAAATGTGTTCATCTGCACAGAGAAGCTATAGCAGCAGCCACACAAGCATAGGACACCGCCCGTGTCTTTTGAGTGATGGGGAGGGCAGCCACCGCCCAGCAGGTGGGGGCAGGTGGACTTCAGATAAGTTCTTTCTATTATTAGATCATTACAAACTGACACCCGATACAGCGATCCTTCAGATTTAATATAGGACTAGTGCTTGGATTTGCCAACAGCATATATGGAAAAAGCAAGCGCATCTACCCGCTGAGATAATGTTGTCTGTGTTAGTTCTGGTTCTGTGCCAAACATCTCAAGGGGATCTTGCTCTTAGTAGAACCTTGACATGACTATGGCTGTGGAGTATTCTTAGGCTCCAGAGCAAGGGTCTTAGTAGATAGAGAAGTAGAAGCATGGGGTACATTCCAGGAGATTTTCACTTGTGGGGCAAGACCCCAGTGTTGGACAGGGACAGACTAACTGTGATGATAAAAGTGACATTTGGGTCTATTTGGGAAGTGCTAGAACTCTGACGCCCTCACCGGAGCTGAGGAAGGAAGAAGTACAACTACTTGTAATCAAGATTGATGACCTTCACTGAATAAAGAAAACTTTACCTGCTGGGGGATGAAAAGATTGAGAAAGAGACCGAGGGGCTGCATTATGCCCTGAGTTCACTGTATCTTTGGGATCCGCACCATTCTGGTTCTGCCTTTGTGATACTGCTCTGGTTGCTTAACCTCTCTGGCCTCATTTTTCTCATTGTACAGTAAGGAAACATTCATGAGGTTACTGTAAAATGAAAGGATAAGAGGGCTCAGTCCAGGGCCTGACACATGATAAACACTGAAGAACAGTTGATGGTATCCTTTTTCATTTCACTGGTATTTCAAGAATAACAACAAACATGAAAAAGCAATTTTCAGAACAAAGAAGAACAAATAGGTACATATACCCCATTGGAGGTAAACCTGAGATGACTAACGTCATGCGGGGAATTCACTCATGATTTGGATCAGTACCTTGAAGGGAATGCCTATGGGACTTCTGCTTTCTTAAAAATAGTTTCATACACTGAAGTCATTTTATTTTCAAGGACCTAAAGAAATGTGGAAATTAGAAAAGAAATAGCATATGAATGTGACTGTATTTTAAAACAAGTAGCAATCATGAATATGGGAATACATTTACCTTTTTAGCTTCTCTGAGTAGATGAAGATTTTTGAGTACTAAGTGGAGAACTCAGTATCCTTACTCTTTAATTCTTTGGGGGTAGAGAAAGATTTCGTTATAATTAAACTGCTTTTTTTTCACTGTTAATCACTCATTCTGTTTTTTAAATTTTAATGCTAGATAGATAATTATCTTATATTTTATCTTAACTAGCATTTTCAAATTTTTAAATGCTTTAAAGTTTTTTTTGAAGCACTTTTATGTTCTTTTAATAATTTAATCTCAGAACAACATTGTAAGGTGGTCAGAACAAGTATGGTGCCATTTTCTACATTCTTCAAATAAAAAAAGGGAAAAAAAGATTGAAGGACTCAGCTAGTGGGGGCTGGGGTTGGCGTTCAATAATCCTTACTTTCAGAGCTTTAATTTATTTAGATATTTATAGTTTGAAACAGATAGTTTAAAGACTTTATTCATTTATTTAGGAGAGAGTGCATATGCACACTTAAGGAAGGAAGGGGGCGGGGCAGAGGGAGAGGAGAGAGAGAATCGTAAGCAGGCTCTATGCCCAGAGCAGAGCCCCATGTGGGGCTCGATCTCAGGACCCTGAGATCATGACCAGAACAGAAATCAAGAGTTGGAGATTCAGTTGACTGAGCCACCCATGCATCCCTGCAACAAATAGTTTAAATTGACCTATCCAGCGTTCCTGGAAGGAAGGCAGAATATTTTAAAAATCCATTTTACTCCTTAATCTCAACTAATGGTTCTTCTGACTTAATCATACAAACTTGTTATTATAACTCTGTATAAATTATGCTCTGTTTTTTTTTTTTTAATGGTGTCTTAATGTTTAATTAGATTATTTGGCACCTGGATACTATTTCCTTTTTTTTTTTTTTTCAGATTTTATTTATTTTATTTAACAGACAGAGATTACAAATAGGCAGAGAGGCAGGCAGAGAGCGAAAGAGAGGAGGAAGCAGGCTCCCTGTTGAGCAGAGAGCCTGATGTGGGGCTTGATCCCAGGATCCTGGGATCACGACCTAAGCCAAAGGCAGAGGCTTTAACCCACTGAGCCACCCAGGCACCCCCCTGGATACTATTTCTAATGAATAATTTTTACCACTGAATTGAAGACAGACCTCAAAATTGTCAAATTTACTGACCAGTGGATAGATAATATCCAACCTCACATTTGGGTGAAAACTGAAAACTTTAGCCTTCCAGGAATCTATGAACACAAACTGATTGAAATATATATTTAAAAGTTTTCATATCAATGGTTTCATGTAGATAGGCCTTGCGCGAGGAAAGTTTGGAAAATATTTCTGAATACCACGTCAAGGGTCTGTTGGTTTTGGATGTTTTCCTATGTTTCTTTTTGAGGAAACTTTCACTCTTCAGAGTCTGGCCATTCTTGGGGACTTGCTGGAGGACAGATAATCATCTGCTGGCCCCTAATGGGGCCCCAGAGGTGCAGGGTTGCGGGGTGCTTGTCTCATGGAGTTGAAGAATGAACCTCACAAATGCAAAAGGGTGAAGTGAAGTGAAAGTTCATTCAGTGAAGGTGAGAACAGAAAGGAAAGAAAAACAAGGTCTCTAGAGCAAGAGGCAAACCAATGGGATGCCACAGAGGGCTTTTGTGGTTGGTTTTTTAATAGAAAACTGTGGAGGGAACTTGGTAAATATCTCGTCTATAGCATTTAAGACTAACAAGGTAGATTTGTAACTATCAGGTGAATATTCCTTCTATATTTAGAAAAAACAAGGGGGATTTGTTATATTCCCTTCTCTCTGGTTGATATCTCATCTATAACATTTCTTCAGGTATGGGATTTCTGTGAGCCTCATTATATACCCCCCTGTGTGAGTCTAGTCGGGTAGCCCCCCCTGTCCCTTACTCACCAGCTCATGTGTTACTCATTCCTAGAGAGGACCCCCTATAGGATTTGCTGAAAGCTACAGTGGGGGAAAGAACATCAAGGTGGCTGCCTTCTCACCCAAGGCAGACTGAAGAGAAACGCTTTAAAAAAATTATTGTATACATTTGAAATGACATTCAGAAATCAAGAGTAACTTCTTTTTATCTTTATGCTACTTTGGAATGCACTCTCACCCACAGACCCCCGCCTGGCCTGGATCAGTGGAGTCACTTAAGTGATGAGAATCAAATGTTGCAGAAGCTGGAATAAATGTTTAATAAATTTTTGGGAAACCTTACTTAGGGCTTCCTTGATCAAGGCAAATGGGGGAAAAAAAGGTCACCTCTGCAGCCCTTGGTAGCTTCTGATTTATTGCTTTGTGAACACCTGTAGCTTTTATGGTCTATAGCACATTCTTTGAGGTCTGTTATCTTGCTTTGTGTTATTACTGTTCTTCTTCTTCTTTCTTTATTTCTTTTTTTTTTTTTTATAGACATGCCTTGCTTTCCAATTAAACTGAGGGAGAGGTCACATTTTATAATTGTGTATCTCTTTAGGTTCGTATATAATTACCCTGCTAATGTGCACTGAGGAGATATTCAACACGACGGTGACGACTCATAATAAGTACAATAAGTACAGATTCCCTCTTGGAGATTCTGATACTTTCTATCCCCCATGAAGTGAATGGAGAGTGCATCACTTTCCTAGAGAGGCACTTATGACTTCAAAAAGTTGACACATTGATATCTACAAATAGGCTGAGTTGGAAAAATAGGCTCAGAAATAATTTAGGGTTTAAATATCAAAGAGTTATGCCATTCCCCTGCTTAACAGTTCTAGTTAGATTAATCAATAATGCAACAGCCCAAACTAAGTTCAAGCATGTGGGGATAGTTGAGTTTTTCCTTCCTTGTAGTAAGTTCACCATATTTTAGGAAGATATTACAGGAATTAGATTCAAAACTTTTGTTGGGAGACAAGATTGTTTAAATGCAATACAGCTTTATTTGGAAGAAAACGCAGAGACATCTTTTTACTCAGCGGACCAAAGAGACACACAAGCTTCATGTAGTAGCCTACATAAATAGTATCTTGATTACCTCTCAAAACAAACCACATTGAGCAGATAACAACACACAGGAAACTGCTTCAGGTTAATTATAGTACCTTCGACAGCATCACACCTCTACCTCTCCACCTCCTGCTCCTTGTTCCCTCTTTGAACTTTGGATTTACTTTCATGTTAATGGCAGGGGCAGCTTGACTCGAATCAGGGAATGGTACACTGGAAGCCAGGCATTCTGGGAAGCAGTTAGCAAGAAGATCCGAACGGAAATGGAGACGCTCCCTTCATGGGTTAACCACAGAATCAAGCATTTCTTCTCTTTTTTGTTGCTCAGGCAAAGAGAGAGATCTATCTGGCTTCAGCGTGTGTGTGTGTGTGTGTGTGTGTGTGTGTGTGTGTTCACATGCACGTGATATCATTGGAATAGCAGCATAGACTGTTCCAGGAATTTCAAAAGAATATATGGCAATAATGTGGAAAATAAAGACAATTACTGTATCAGGATAGTTTGGGTCAAACTTTTCTTGAATTGTACGGATAATTTATATATTTTTAGATAACTGCCTTATTTTCGCCAAGGCAATCTGTCTGCTTAGCACAAATAACCTTAGCAAACCTAAGGAATGCCGTGAATGGGAACGTCATCCCTCCCCGTGTTATGGGCATGACAGCACTTAAGGTTGGCTTGAGAATTTTAAGATACATTTGCATGCTGTGTGTATCTCTAAAAACAACTACACTGTGTGTATAAACACAGCTTGTTATGAAGAATATCGGAATTTCTGTCTGCCCAAAATACCTCTGCCAGACCTCACGTCACCGTCATTGGAAATTCCTTTCATTTGCGACCAATCTGATCGCAGATACTAATTTGGTGAGTGAACTTCTGTATTGTTTAAACTGTCTTAGACTCGGTTTCCTCATTTATAAATTGAGGGGTTGGATAAATTCTACTTTCTTTTTTTTTTTTAAGATTTTATTTACTTATTTGACAGGCAGAGATCACAAGTAGGCAGAGAGGCAAGCAGAGAGAGAGTAGGAAGCAGGTCCCCCACTGAGCAGAGAGCCCTGATGCAGGGCTCCATCCCTGGAGTCTGGGATCATGAACTGAGCTGAAAGCAGAGGCTTTAACCCACTGAGACTCCCAGGTGTCCCTAAACTCCACTTTCTGTAGTCTGTTTTTCCAGGTTCCTTCCCTTTTCTCTCCCAAGGACTTAGTGTTATGTTTAGTGTTTAGTGTTTTCCTATATTCAACTTGCAGGGTGTTACAGATAATTTTAATTATACTAGAATCAAAATGTCAAATTCTAATCTTAGAAAAACAGATTCTAATTGACTAAGATTGCCCTGAAACACTTTCTTATCAAGGAATTGTTCCCTATGCAAATCTCTGATAACCTTTCTTTAAAAGGACTCAAAGAAGTTCTCAATCTCCACTTGACCTCCGGTTTCTGTTTTCCGACTTGACTTCATCAACCTCTCTGCTTCCACTAGTGGGCTAAAGGCTACCAATAGTTGATACAGAGCTAACCTCAGTTTGGTCAGGTCTGACTTTTTTTTTTTTTAAAGCCAGGCAGTGTGAGTACAGTAACTTTTCCTACCTTTTCACAACATCTTGAACCCGAGAGCACATCCCCAGATTGTAAGGGAGAGATACTTAATTTTAGGTGGGAGCGACGCCACGCCTGACTTCTGTGTCCACCGCTATAGGCCTTTTGGTCTTAATCTCCGAAAATCTCCACTGGCTCTGTCTCCCTCCGTTTGTGTCCCTCAACGGCAGTTGTGCAGTGAAGGAAGCACATACCTATATACACCCATACACCTGTACACAGAGTTCATGAAGTTTCTCCCAGCAGAGGAAAGTACCACCTAATGGCTGCATTTGGGAGAGGACGGCATGAAGAGGAGTCTGTCAAAAAATTTTTTTTAACTGCGGTATGATTGACATATTATATACATATATACATATTATAATAGTTTCAGGTGTAAAACATAATGATTCAACATTTATATGTGTTATGAATGATCATCCACGAAGTCTAGGTAACACCCATCACCATGGTCACGATTCTTTTTTCTTGTGGTGGGAACTTTTAAGATTTACTCTCTCAGTGACTTTCAAATATGCAATACAATATTATTAACTATAGTTGTCATGCTCTACACCCTCATAAATATTTTACTTTATTTCTTATAATAGGGTCTTTTTATTTTTAAATTGTTTTATCAATTTATTTAAACAAACAAACCAAAAAACCACGAGTTTATCCATTTCTCCCATCCCCATTCCTAGCTTCCTCCAACCCTCATTTTGTTCTCTGTATCTATGAGTTTGTGTTTTATTTTTATTTTTAATTTCTGATTCTACACACGGGAGATCATATGGTACTTGTTTTTCTCTGTCTGATTTACTTTGGTTTTCTCTTAGCATAATGCCCTTGGGGTCTATCCATGTTTTTGTAAATGGCAAGATTTTATTCTTTACTATGATGAAAAATATTCCCTTTTAATGGATGACTAATATTCACATCTTCTTTATTTGTTCATCTGTCAATGGATACTTAGGTTGTTTCCCTATATTGCTATTGTAAACAATGCTTCATCTAACATGGGGGTGCGTATATCTTTTCAAATTGTGTTTTCATTTTCTAAAAGATTTTATTTATTTATTTCAGAGAAAGAGAGAGTGAGCTAGAGAAGAGAGAGCACAAGCCAGGGAGGAGGTGGAGTGGTAGAGGGAGAAGCAGATTCCCTGGTGAGCAGGGAGCCTGATGCGGGGTTCAATCCCAGGACCCTGGGATCATGATTGGAGTGAAGGCAGCTGGCTAACTGACTGAGCCCCCCAGGCTCCCTGTGTTTTCATTTTCTTTGGATAAATACCCAGAAGTGAAATTGCTGTATCCTTGCCAACACTTGTCATTTCTTGTCTTTTTGATAATAGATGTTCTACTAAGTGTGAGGTGATATCCCATTGTGGTTTTGATTTGCATTTGCCTGGTGATTAATGATACTGAGCATCTTTTCATGAGTCTGTTGGCCATTTGTATATTTTCTTTGGAAAAATGTCTATTCAGATTGTCTGTCCATTTTTTAGATTATTTATTTATTTATTTATTTAGTGATTGAGTTGTAAGTTCTTCCGATATTTTGGGTATTAGCCCCTTGTTGGATATTTGATTTCCAATCATTTTCTCCCATTCAGTAGGTGGCCTTTTTCATTTTGTTGTTGACTTTCTTGGCTGTGTTGAAGCTTTTTAGTTTGATATAGTCCTACTTACTTATTTTTGCTTTTGTTTGCTTTTGCTTTTGGTGTCTGATTTAAAAAGTCATTGCTAAGACTGATGTCGAGGAGCTTACCGTCTATGTCTTCTTGTAGAGTTTTATGATTTCAGGTCTTACATTCAAGTCTTTAATCCATTTTGAGTTAATTTTTGTGTATGATGTAAGACAGGGGTCCAGTTTAACTCTGTTGCACGTGGCTGTCCAGTTTTCCCAGCACCATTTATCGAAGAGACTACCATTTCCTCATTGTGTATTCTTGGCTCTTTTGTTATAAATTAATTGGGTATATATGCATGAGTTTCTTTCTGGGCTCTCTCTTCTGTTCCACTGATCTGTGTGTCTGTTTTTATGCCAGTACTGTACTGTTTTGATTACTATAGCTTTGTAATATTAGGGAGTGTGATGCCTCCAGCTTCATTTTTCTTGCTCAAGACTGCCTTGCCTCTTTAGGTGAGGCTGTCCATTTTTAACTCTAGAAGGCTGAAGGTATGTCTCAAGTTATAGTCAGTTATATTTCCACCTGGCACACCGACGTGTTTTGAGTATCCACAGTGTGTTAAGCCAGAGGACTGGGTTCTAGGTGGGAGATGTACAAAGCTAAATGGGGTACTTGTCAAATTCAATTTCTGGCAGTGGGGCTCCCCTCACTCCTAAATGCCTCATAATTCAGGAACCATTAAATGCATAAGCCAGGCAAAACTTGCCAAGTTTAATCTCGAATAACACCTGATTCCCACCTGAAACTGTAAATAGTCTCAGGTTTACTCAGAACTTGGCTTTCATACAGATACCTCAAGTTCCAAGCTCAATGAAAGGTGAGTAAGCCTTGGGAATGCTCTCAGCATTTCAAATCTGAGCTTAGAAAAGGAATGAAATGGACACCCAGACAAAGACTGTCAACTAAGAACGCTTCGTATCATGCTCCAAACTGAAAGTGACTGAAAGGAAACATTTCCTCCCTTCTTTCCTCCAACCCTCCCTCCCTCCCTCCCTCCCTCCGTTCTTCCTTCCTTTCTTATAAAGGCTATAAATATTAGTATAATCTGTCGGAGTTTCCAGAAGAATAACCGCCTGTTCCCAACATTGTGCACTTTCTTTATTAATCAGAGTGAGACTATGAAGTGTGAAGTAAACTTTGTGTACTTGGGAGATAGCCCAAGAAATCACTCAAAATTTCTCTACTTTGTGAATTACTTTTACAAGTGACAGTTTAGAAGCAGACAAACCCGGCCTATTCTAAGGTAAGGTACTATCCCCAATTCAGCAGTTATTTCTAACAAGACCTCAATTCTCTCTTTACAGCGATCCGTTGAGCACTCTTGCGAACTCTTGCTGTCATTCCAAAAATTTCCATCAAGTTTCTGCTGCCAGGAGCTGTTGAAGACTTTGCTGAAGCTTTCTTTAAGACATTATGTGTTTTCCCGCTGATGAGTGATTTATTCTGATTTGTTAGAGGAAATCATTCTTTGAGAATCATTCTTTGAGAATGATTTAGTATCTTACAGTAATCCTTTGTCATTTTAACTTGTTTTTAAATGAAAAGCTTTTACCTTTATCGTAATTTCCCTTTTATTGTTTTAACTTAATATTTGTTCTAATCTTAACTTAGGGACAAAGGTCCAATCTCTTCCATTTATTTCAGCATTTGGGGGCGGGTGGGTATCGTTAAAAGGGAAGAGTTTCATGAAACATGGTCATAGATGGGGAAAATAGGCCTAATAAGGGTAAATAAGATTTGCTCCATTTCAAAGTCCTTATATAAAACTCTTCAAATATTACTTCCTTTAGGAAACCTCCCCAATTATATGACATAAGGAGTTGGAGGAAAAGGTAAAAATAATCTTTCTAAAATTACCTTTAAGAGTCTGCTTATTTCACCCATAACTTATAGGTATATAATTTAAGAGCAATAAATTATTTAAGATCAAAACTTACATATTTGACTTTCAAAAGCTTAAACACTATGATAAAAAAATAAATAATTTATTGCTCTTAAAATACTGTACTCAAAACTATTGAAATATATGAACTTTTGTCTCAAAATTGGACCTTCTGTCCCATGAGTAAACACTTATTTTCTACTAGAGGTGTAGATGTGCATATCCCTTAGTGTTTAATAATTTTTTTCCTTTCCCATCTTTCTTGAATGTAGAAAATTATTGACATCATCCGCAAAGCATAGTAACTAAAAGAACAGATGGAGAGCTTTAAATTGAAGTTCCTGTGTGGACATCTTTCTATAGCGACTGGGGAAAGTGGCCATGGAAGACCAGCCTAGCACCACCGGTGACCTTGCCTTACACAGGCGATCTGTTGTTCATTTGTAGGTAATAGGGCAATGAAAATCCAGTTTCCTTGTGACATTCTCATTATTGCTCTTAATTCCAACAGTTACCTGTAACACTGATTCCATTATTTCATCTCAGCCTGTTACACATATAGTTGATGTCTCCAGCCAAATAGCTGTAACCTGTATTTTCAGAGGCTATAGAAATGTTATGTTTGCAGAAAGAAAACACATTCCTTCCAGTTTTGTCAGCATGACTAAACATTGATGATGTGTACCTGCAAAAACTTGTTGTGCAAACATTGGGAATGTGATCTTAATCAGCGCTATTACTAAAAAGATGAGATGAAGGAACCAAAAGACCTTGCCTGGTATTTTTTTTTTTTCAATCTCCTATGAAAAGGAAACCAGAACTTTAAACTTGTGCACAGATGATCCTTCTAGGTACACTAATGACTTAGGAAGACGACATGACTTTAAATAGTTTCAGTCACTGAGATGGTTGAAAAGATGAAATGAACTGGGTGATAGGAAGGTTGCAATAATCAGCATGCGATTCAGTAGGACTTGGTGGTGGACTGAGTGTGTGTGAGGAACACACACACACACACACACACGCACACGACTCTTGAGTCCTGACTTGAGCAGTTGGCTGGATATGACAGTCTTTCCTTAGGCAGCAAACCCCCAAAGGGTTTCATCACTTTGTTGATGAAGGGAATGACCTTAGTTTGGGGCCTGTGTTGAGTCTGGGTTGCTCCTGTGTCTCCACTTAAAGACACTCAAGAAAGAATTGAATATGTGGACAGGGAGCTCACAGAAGAGATAGAGATGAAAGAATTGGGAGAATTTGGGAATCTTGGGAATAAATAAGATAGCCTAGAGAAAATGAAAAGTGTGAAAAAGGCTAAGATTTACTTTCCAAGAGCGGTAAGGAGAGAGGATAAGGAGAGAAACTCTTAAAGAAGACTGCAAGGGAGGAAGTAGAAGGTAAGTGGTGAATCCACAAGTGTGAGGAGCCATGGAAGCCACAAGGAGTATTTTCAAGAGGGAGCAGCAGTTTCAAATGTTGAAGGAAAGAAAGTTGTTAAAATAACTGAAAATACCCACTGAATTTATTTACACATAGAGTTTGGTGATCCTGATGAAAGCGATTCTGGCATAATGAGGGCAGAGAAAGCTAGGTGACAGTGGATAAAGGAGTAAGAGTGACAAGTGAGAGAGCAAAGTGCGTCTGGTCAAGTTTTTCAAGAAGCTTGACAAAGAAAAGTAGAAGAGTAGGATATTTGACTCAAAGGATGTTGGAAAGAGGAAGATCTTTCCTTCCTGGTCATGAGATTTGAGTTTGTTTACATACTGATGAGAAGGAGTAAGAAAGAGGGAAGATTGATAGGTAAGAGAGAGAGGAATTAATCAGTGTCCCAGAGAACACTGGGAATGTAATTTACAGTACATGTTGAGAGATTGGCTTTATATAAAATGATAGATTCTGCTGTTTCTCCAGTATGAGAAAAACTAAAGGAGGGTTGAAAACAAAAGTAGATTTGATAGATTTGAAAGTCAGAGGTTAAGAAGTTGTCTTATGATGACTTCTGTTTTCTCAGGGGAGTAGGAGGAAAGGTTCTTAGATGGAAATGCAAGGTGAAATGTAGCTGTCAGATCTTGAGGGGGATGAGAGAGCTTGAAGCGCTGTGAAAGATGGAAGCAGGGGTATGGAATTTTGGTCAGCTCCTTGACAGCCAGGTTACAGAGCCCACCTGAGAGGGGTGATCACAGATTTATGATTGTGAATTGCCCAATTGTTACTTCTCATCTATACCATGCAACACAGAAACAAACCTGTGCATGGTTGCACAGGTTGCATGGAAAAAGTAAACAGTTGAGTTTACCTGGTGTTGGGGTTTTGCCAGTGGGGCAGGGATGAATCCAGAGCATTGGTAAGAAAGAATGTTCAACCACAAAACCTAAGCAGGGTAATTATGGGAGTAAAGGTAGGAGAGGGCTGTTAAGCAAGGAGAGTAGAGGGAGACTGGAGGTTTTAATGAGCTCCAAGCACTCATTTTAGATCCAGTATAATTTTGATGGATACTCCATTGATAGTATGGGTATATGGATGCCCATTTCCAATTGTAAACATCAAAGACCACTAGACTCACATCTATATCTCCATTTCTCCATTACCAACACCACTACTCCAACTGAGGGGGTCAGTTTATTGAATCAGAATATGTCATCCTGTCTTTAAGCCTTTTGTCATAACAATATCCTGTGTTAATGCCTATTCCATTCCCTTTTGCCTATTCAAGCCTCACCCATCTTTTAATGTTTAGTTCTGACTTTCACGGAACTTCCAGCTAAGAAAAAGCACAAGGGAAAACAAAATCCTCTGACATTTACTGAGCACCTATAGTGTTCCAGGAAATGTACTGATCACATGCAGTTCTAATTCAGTTTGGGCATCGGAGCACTCATCTTCTTTTTGAATGTGAATTGTCTTTCATTGTCTTTAGCATTACATGGCAGTCCTTTAAGTTTACTTATATCGAGAAACTTTTTTTTAATCTATGTTTTAATTTCATATTTTTTTGATGGCTTCATTATGTTGTACTTTCCACAACATCTTTCAGAATGGATTGGGCACAGACAGAGGCATAAGCTTATAAATTAAGAATATGAAAATACAGATAACAGATTCAAGAGTATAGGAAGAGGAAAGGAAATGTGAGTGCCAGCTGTCATTCTTTGTATGGGCTAAGGACTGGAAAAAATTGAGAAATATTGTCCTTGTGTTCCAAAATCATTAACATACCTTTGAAAATGGAGTCATTTACTGCTGTTTCAGTAGACTCAGACCTGATACATTTGTTATGGAATGTCTTATAGTGAATTCTACATGACTCCTTCACTTGAAAAATAGTCAGTAGTGGGTAGAGACACAGATTTCTCTTTATTAGTTGTGTTTCCATATATTTATGAGTTGACAGTTCAATAAAATACAGTTCAGTAATTTATTTTGAAAAACAAATACTGTATAATTTAGGTAGTTTTACATTAAAAGTTTAGTATTGTTGAATAAAAATAGTATTTAAATTAAAGTTAGCTAAAACTTTAAAAGACTTGACCCATGTAAATATACTGGTGTTTATAAGTCAGATATGAATGCCAATAGTTCACATTTTAGCAGCAACAGAGTAAGTTTTTGGAGTTAAATCACTGGAATTGTCTCATTAAAGATATTTTGTAGCATCTCATTGAGAAATGGCTATGAATTTTTCTTTAATGAATCATCAAAACTTTCTTCTCTTCCTTTTCCCAAATTCTCCTCCTACTTCATTTTAAGGAGGTTTATAATATTTTTACATTCAAAAGCTAAACTTCACTTAAAGGCTTTGCCAACATGATGTTCATTTCGTAGACAAATTAATTCAAGCACAGACAAGTTATACTTGTCTGAGTTTCTGCAGAAAGTTTTTGCCGGAACCAGCAATAGAACTGGAGTTTCCTATTTGCAAATGAGGTAACTATTTTAGGACGTACTCTGCTGTGTGTTTAGTGGGTAAAGACTGTCAAACTTGTGATACAGGACGGAAGGATCAGGGTTTTTTCCCCTCCCCTTTTTACAACCTCACCTTTTACATGGAGATCTTCAGTTTCTTCATTAACCTCAGTTTAAGTTTACTAACAGAATGTTGATTTGAGAGAAAATGTATAAAATATTTCAGTATTTTGAATGCTTAGCCATCTCTTATTATGGAAAAGGGGGGCCTTTTCTTTTCCTTTTTTTTTTTAAGATTTTAATTATTTATTTGATGGACAGAGATCACAAGTAGGCAGAGAGGCAGGCAGAGAGAAGAAAGGGAAAGCGGGCTCCCCGCTGAGCAGAGAGCCTGATGCGGGGCTCCATCCCAGGACCCTGTGACCATGACCTGAGCCGAAGGCAGAGGCTTAACCCACTGAGCCACCCAGGCGCCCAAGGGGGGCTTTTTCCATTATAAATTTATAGTGACAGACGAAACCTAAGCCATTTTACAGTTCATAGTATAGATAGTACGCTGATCCCTGGATATACCGTAGCAGTGGAGTCTAGGTTGTCATACACTTTACTGTGCTTTCTAAATGTAACGTTATCTTCACTTGTTATAATAGAAATATATGAACATTATAGAAAAATTAGAAAACACAGACATGTAAATAGAAGAAAAATAAAATATATCACTCTGAGTTAAACTCTTTGGACACTTAGGTGAGCATAGTTCCATACCCCCCTCCCCCCACATCTCTATGTAGATGTTTATGGATGCATATATCTCTCTCACATCATATATGCAATTTTTTTACATGCTTGTATACTTAATAATTACCTTTATATGCCATTACGTACTGGTAGCTATATTTTACATTTTCACGTTATTTTTAGCAGCTGCGTTATATACTATTATGTAGGTACATTCTAATTTATTTAACCAATTTCTATTATTGGACATTCGGCTGTCTTTAACATTTTGTTATTACAATCAGCAGAGTGGTATACATCCTTTTACATATTTCTTTCTGCACTTTCTTAATTATTTCCCGAGGCTAAGTTTCCAGAGGAGTAACTAGGCCAAAGTTCAGGGCCTTTGAAATTCTGGTAATTACTAGATAAATTGTTCTCCAGAAGGTCTGATAATTTACACCCTGACCAAATAAATATGTGAATGCTTTTCTCTCACTAACAGAAATTAAACTATTAATTTTCATGGTCTCATTCCGATTTTTACCGTAACTGTGAGATAGCAGATTAGAAAAATTGCTAATGATCACACATCTAGAAAGTAACAAGAGTGGGAGTCAAGTTTCTGACCAGCCATACCACGTATTTCTTCTATATCACACACTTCTTACCATCTTGCTGTTGATGGTGGCAATTCCAAGAAAGCCATCAGGAAAGAACCGGAGTGGGAATTCTAGTACACCGCATCCTGACTCATGTCTGTGTGACGAGCAGTGCCCTGGCCTCCAGCCACTGGGCTGTGGGTGGCACAATTCTAGTGTTCTGAGAAAAAGGCTACGTTATCACACTGCTTGTCCAGGCCAGCCCTGAAGCCAACAGAAAAGGGAGGAGGAAAGAAGCAGTTGAGGGTCACCAGATTATAGATCTTGTAACATGACCCTAAACCTTTTTGAGTCTTATATTATGATTAAGATAATCCAGGGCATCAATCTGATCTGAAGATTTTTAATTGGTTTAAGTTTAAGTTTATTTTTATTTATTTTTCTAATTGTAAGATGCACACAAACAGAATCCTATTTTTGTTTTCATGTATACAAACACTCAAGTATCCAAGTTCTCATAAGTAAAAGAAAAGAAGAGATCGTGAAGGCAAAATTGCCTTTTGGGTAGAAAGAGGTAAAAGTGGGATTTTTCTTGATATTCTACAGTTAGGTAAACATTTAACTCAAGCTTAAAGAAAGAAAAAGAACAATGCGTTCAATCATGGGTTCGCAAAGTTGTAGAAACTATTTGGCTATAGAATCATGTAGAAAACTGTCATGCAAAGGGGTGAGTGATATTCATGAAGGGTTAGTAAGCCAGGGGGACTAGTAGGCACTGAGGAGGTAGTAAGAAGTCCAGTTACAATCTCTGTCTTTAGGAGTATCTTGTGCAGTGACAAGAAGAATGCTCCAGGAAGCTTTCCTGACCACGAGACTTGTCTTGGTTCAGGTGTTCTCTCCTGTGTTTCAGTCTTGCTTTGTTCTCCAGTCATCAAAGCTACATCATAAATCGTCTGTCTGTTGTGCCCATTGGCTGATGAGCTCCCAGAGGGCGGGAACTGTGCTCTGCTGTGTACTGTCTTCACCATGAGAGGCTGCATAGAAGAGAGCATGTGGGAACTTAATAGGTAGAACCAAATTATAATATAGGAAACATAGCATCATATTTAATCATTTCAGGGTAATAATTATGTTTTGGTTATTATATTCATTGCCTTTCAACAATATTGGGCTATCCTCTTCAAATCGATTAAAGGAATTTATATTACATTAATAAATTTCAGGGTTTTTTTGTTTTTTGTTTTTAAGATTTTATTTATTTATTTGACAGAGAGAGAGAGAGAGAGAGAGATCACAAGTAGGCAGAGAGGCAGGCAGAGACAGAGGAGGAAGCAGGCTCCCTGCTGAGCAGAGAGCTTGATGTGAGGCATGATCCCAGGACCCTGAGATCATGACCTGAGCCAAAGGCAGAGGCTTTAACCCACTGAACCACCCAGGAGCCCCAATAAATTTCAGTTTTTATTAATTTTTCAAACTTGGGCAAATTATTTAATCTATGACCTCCATTTTTCTCATTTGCAAAGGAAAAGTGTTACGCTAGACCAATAATTCTCAACTGATGCTGGTGAGACCAATCCCAGTATTCAGAGATGAGGTAGGATACATCAGAATATTCATTAGGATATTTGTGGTTTGCAAAAACATTCTCAGTATCATTATATAATTTTATATTTGGAAAAGAAAATGAAAGGCCCTTTATTTCTGTAATACTAAACAATAGAAAAAATGTTCTGGAAAATGTTGACTCCCAGATTTCACAGAGGTTGGGGGCCAACTCTTTTTTGGGGGGTGTATTAGAATCTCTAGGGCAGGTGTGGGAGGGACCGTAATGTACATTATTTTATGTTTTTCAATGAATTCGATAAAGGCAAGAGACACTGCGTTAATATGAAGAAGCTCTAATCCCCTAGGATTTCATCATGGCTGACATATACCCTGTTTTTCTTTGGATTTACTGAAAAGTTCAATCACTTCTTTTTTTTTTTTTTTAACATCTTATTTTGAAGGCATAACTATAGGTCACCCTGAGAAGAGGCTCAGAAAAATAAAGAAGATAAGAAAAACAGTTAGACTGAGTTACTGAAGTATCCATGTGTAGAAGTTGTTACTTCATCACTTCACGGTCTTGCCCTCATGCTTACGGGCCAGGCTGATAGTTTAATTTAATTGTAGTTTAGAAGATTCTGTGAGAGAGTTGAAACACAGCACAGCATGTCTGTCTGGGTGAACAGTTGCTCTCTTTGAGGGACTAGACAATGTGCTCTCATGGTGCTTGGGGTCTCTACTTGACGGCTGCTTTTTTTAAGGGTTAACTCTCTCCTGTTTGGTGTCTGAATGACACCTCCATACAATAAAATGCTTCCAGGTTACAACCTGCATGATTTTCTTTTTTCTTTTCTTTTTTTTTTTTTAAGATTTTATTTATTTATTTGACAGATACAGATCACAAGTAGGCAGAGAGGCAGGCAGAGAGAGAGAGGAGGAAGCAGGCTCCCTGCTGAGCAGAGAGCCCGATGTGGGGCTCAATCCCAGGACCCTGGAATCATGACCTGAGCCAAGGGCAGAGGCTTTAACCCATTGAGCCACCCAGGCGCCCCGTGCATGATTTTCAAATACCTTTCCCATTATGAGTAATCCATAACCACAACAAAAATATAAAATGATTTGAGATGCCCAATACAAATTTTTTTTTAAAAATAGATTGGAATGTCACCCCATCACAGGAGTTGATACACAATTCACTTCTTGTCATCTCCTCTTCTCTGGGGCTCGCCTTGCCTGGCTGGTGGTGGGGACAGCTGTGCTGTTTACACTCTGTAACTGTTGGACACCTGGTCCATCTTCAGCCCCTCTGGTACTTCAATGACGTGGTCACACTCCCATTGTCCCACGAGTCAACTGAGCCATAACATTTTTCACATGACTTTTGGCCAACCTAGGCTACTTTTACCCTTTATTTTGCCTGTGTGTATATCAGATATACAGAAGCAGAAAACATTTGTCCTGTTTTGTGGTATTTTTAGATCTGATTCTAAACCACTACATAGCTTTAGACTAAGTTAGTTAGGGCGTTGCTAAATTTTAAGCATAGTTTACAGATTTAGAGTAGCAAGTCTTAAGTTCGATTTTTAGACTTAATCTTAAGTACTTTAAGTACCAACTCTGTGAGTTCAGAAGTCCAGCTCTTCTGAAGAACAGATGTCAAGGAAAGATTAGACGGGCCAGGGGGAAATACTTGTGAAGGAAAAAAGGGTTGGGGGACATGAATAGGAAAGAAGCAGCTTCAGGAGAGAAGGAGAATTGGACTGGAAGCAGCCTCAGAGCTCAACGCAGTTCTGAGAAAGTCTCAGCTACGCCAGTAGGAATCCCCGAGCTCCTCAAGCTCACTTCCCATTTGAGGAGTCCTCTGTCAGGCAGAAGTGGCCCAGACTTACCACTCCTTATTGTGTTCTCATTGTCTGGGAGCAGCAAGTGGGAAGCAGACCTAACTTGAATGCTGCAGTGCGCCCGCAGTTAATGGCAGTTTGAGGCTGTCGGATAGCTATGTTCCCTGCAGCAGATCTTCTGGAAGGGAGGGCTGAAAGAGGTAGCTCCATGGCCACCGAAGTGCCCAACCATGTGACCTTAAATCCTCAGGATCCTCAGCAGAACTTTCCCAAAGGTTATGGGCAATTTCCCCTCTGTTCTCCACTCCCATCTCCAGCCCAACTTACGGTAATTCATTCCATTCTTAGACTCTCAGTCCCCTCAGAACCAGTGTAGGTGGGGAAGTTTCTCTTCTGGAGGCTCACTGTTTTTTGGTTTTTATGTCATTGCCAATAAATCCACTCCTTTAAAAAAAAAAACCCTGAATTCTACATGCATTTCGGGGATGAAATTCCTAGCTGTGTTAAATCCAGAGGACACAATATAAATAAGACATGGGCCCATACCCTGAGAGGTATGTACATCTCAGCAGAAATTTTAACAATTTGTGATAAATAGAGGAACAGACTGAAAAAAGAAGGGGTCCATTCTGACCAGCCTGGGCAAAGTCTGAGCAGAGTCTTCAAGGACAAATACAACTTACTTGGACAAAAAAAAATGCAGCCAGAGGCAAGTCCAGGCAGAAGCAAGAAAGTATGAGGAATGGACTATACGAAATGGAGTGTTCCTGGAAGATAAAGGGTCAGGCTTAGAGGGAGGCAGGATCCAGATCTATGCGTGGGAACTTGTACTTGATGGTGTTAACCATGGTGACAGGTGCTTTTCACAAAGGCAGAGGATTTGGGTGAGTAAGAGGAGAGAACAGTAGGAAGCCAGTGCCTAGTGGATATTTATTTCCATCCACTCACTGGTATTTTTGTAAGAGGATAAGAATCCTGGGGAAAGGGGCGCCTGGGTGGCTCAGTGGGTTAAAGCCTCTGCCTTCGGCTCAGGTCATGATCTCAGGGTCCTGGGATCGAGCCCCGCATCGGGCTCTCCGCTCAGTGGGGAGCCTGCTTCCCTTCCTCTCTCTCTCTCTGCCTGCCTCTCTGCCTACTTATGATCTCTGTCAAATAAATAAAATCTTAAAAAAAAAAAAAAAAGAATCCTGGGGAAAGATGGACTTACATTCAAAAGACGTGGGTTCCAATCAGCATCACAGCTTCCTGCGGTCTAGACCAGTCATGTAATTCCAGAGACAAGTTTCTGTTATTTCTAAATGGAAAATAATGACACTGAGCCTGACCATTATGGAACTATTGTGAGGATCAAATGAGCTGAGACAAGACTTTCTGAACGCATTTTGAAAACTTCAGCCTGTAAAAATGAAGGGACTGATATCACCCATATCATGCTCAGGAAATAACAGCACCTGGGAAAACCCACAGAATGTGGTTTTGTAAGAAGTTGCTCAGCCTTCAGGGGAGAAAATGCCTGGCTCAACACTGGCCAAGAGGAACAGGTCTGGGAAATTACGACACAAGGTAAAGCAAATGAGGCTCCTGTTTTGTTTCTGGAGATCACGGGGTTCCTAATTGTCATTCTCATTGTTTACCCTTCCTCACCACAGGTAGTTCTGAAATGAGAGGAAGTTCAGACAGGGAGTACTAATAAGGCAGAAGAGATTTCTCAGACTTACTGGATATAACAAACAGAAACTGAAACACTTTAATGTGGGGAAGGTAGTAGGCTAGACATGGGGTATGTGAGTGGGCATTCTTATAAGGATAAGAAACAAGTTCAGCTGTACCAGAAAACTTTCCAGCTCTCTAGGAGTACTGTGGGATCCCTATCTCCTCATATTCCCAGGGAGAAATAGTGTATATTATCAAATAAAGAATATTTGCCCTTTTACTTCTCTTCTGGAAAAAGAATAAAAAATCCTTCCCTCATAAGCTTGGTTTTGTTGATGATTTTTTTAATTTTCAGGGAAAAAAACTTCTAAAAATATAATCAATACACTCATTGTTGGTGAGACCCAGAGGCAAGGCCCTATATACAGATTATCAATACATGTATAAAGGTATGGAATATCTCCATGTAAAGAATCCCATTATAGAGACTATTCCTAGAATAGCATCATTTTCCTAAAAAAGTTATCTCTTCCATGAAGAAAAAAAATTTTATAGAGGAATCAGCCTAGAAATATTGGTGTGTCAGCTTAGACAACTGATTGATTCATAAAAGGGACTTGCTGGCAAAAATGTTCATTATTTTTTTCTTGAGTACTTGTATGTTAGGTTGATCTTTGTCATCTTAAAAAACCCAAACCCAAAACAAAAACTAAGGGACTTTTTAAAGCTCATCATATGTCCTATGAGAGACATGGACTTTTGGAAAAGAATTCCCCGAAGAAGGTGGTTGCTGATACTAGAGATTGATTCACCTAATGCCAACACCAACCACTTTGGGCTTTTTTTATCCTCCTAAAAAACCACTTAGTTTTTTAAACTAAGTTTTTGAGGGCAGAAAGGAAAAAGTCATTGGAGTTTAATTTTGAGGACCACCCCAGCTCTGTCATGGAAAGGCAAATATTCGTTTTCTTTTGCTATGTAACAAATTACCCAGATTTGGTGGCTTAAAATAACATCATTTGTTGGCTCGCAGTTTCTGCAGATCATAAGTATGGGCTTGGGGTAGCTGGATCCTCTCTGCTCAGGGCTTCCCGAGGCTGAAATGAAGATGTTGGCCAGCGCTATACTTTCATCAGGGTTCTCTTCCAAGCTCACACCCTGGTTGTTGGCAGAATTCAGTTGCCTGCAGTTGTAGGAGTGAGCTCCTTGTTCTCTTGCTGGGGTCATTCACTGCTGGTAGAGGCTCCTTGCCATTCTCTGCCCCGTGGCACTGTCTGTAACATGGCAATTTGCTCCTTCAAGGCCAACAGAAGACTATCTCTTGGCTTTGAATTTCTGACTTCCTTGAAGGGCTCATTGAATTAGGTCAGACCCACCCAGGATAACTCCCTTTGGATTAATTCCCAGTCAGTTGACTGGAGATTTTAATTACATTTTCAAGGTCCCTTTTTGTCGTATAATAGTATGTCATTGTGGAAGTGATGTCCCATCATATTCACAAGCTTTGCTTACACTCAAGGAAAGGGTATTGTACTGGGCATTTACATCAGGGAGCAGGAATTTGGGGGCCATCTCAGAATCCTGTACCATCATGTACCATTTAGAGGCAGAGGTAATCGAGGTGGGGTAGTATTCACATGCTGGGAGATGGTACCTTTCAGCAAGTGCAGTGGCGAAGATGGTCCTTCCAGAGTAGCATGAAAGGGTTTCCTCCTGTTTCCTATGCCTCATGTGCCAAGCCATGGGCAGCAACACAGTGTTTTTGCTAGAACAACTGATGTGGTTGAGTATTTTTTTGGGCCCACTTCTTCCTGCATTTTCCTTGGAAGTATTCAAGACTGGGTTCTTTTGTCCTCCTTTAGATGGTATAAGCTAATCATTATAGCAAGTCCCTTTCTGCTTGAACTAGCTGTAGTAAGTACTTTTACTTGCAACATAAAGCCTTGATTGATACAAGAAACTCATACAAGAAACTCATCTGCATTGCCTTTATAGATTCATAGTATGTGGAAGGAGAAAGAACACGTCCAGTTCTATAGCTTTTTTCAACCATATTCTATAGAACACTTGCAATAGAGTCCAGGATAGGAACCCTTACTGGGGGGGAAAGTGTTCAGTGGTCTTGCCAGCTTGGGATTCACTAGATACTCTTGGAGCAAACAACACTCATTAGCACTGCAAAGCCTCAGGGAGATCCTATAGAACAGAAACCCAAAAACAAACCAAACCCCCAAACCTTTCTGAATCCAAACAAGGGTTCCCAAACCGAGGCCCAGAAAAACTAAATAATTTACGAAAGCCTACCAGTGCATTAGTGGTAGAGTGAAGGCTTAAAACTAAGCTCCCTAGGCTTTCTAAGTTCCAGAAACATTAAACTTAATCCTTACTCCCTACATCCTTGAGAGGTAAGCTTCAATGAATACAACGTCAAGAGAAAGAAAATAATATGTAAGTAGTTCCGGCAAATACATTAATGACGTCTCCATGGGACCTGTGGTGTCTCATTGACAAGCTTGGAATCCCAGCCATGTCTGCTCACACACCACTCCGTAGAGGAGACAGCCCAGAGAGAGGACCCGGGGCAGACATATCCTTACCTCTCTGTTATCCAAACCATAGGGTTTCGTGGGTGTAAGGCCGAAGGCTCTTAGACAACAGGAAAAAGGTGCTTGTGAAATTAGTCTCTAGGACATTTTGATAACACATTTTGATAGCACAGTTATCTTCCAGGCAGACATTTTGGGCTGAAGGCTTGATAGAAAATGAAATCATTTAAAAATAAGTCCAAAATTAAAAAGAAAGAAAAAAAAAAGTATTCAGGTCACTACGAAAGGCAATACAGATTGTGTGTATAATAGAAACCTGATTCTTGGATCACAACACTTGCAAGCGCGTGCCTGTCCTGCATTCCATAAGGTAAATCGCATCCCCGCACATCTGACCAAGACGTCAGAGGTTCCAAGAGGTGCATATTTTCAGCATGAAAACAAGGAGCCATTCGTGTTCCAAGCACAGCGTATGGTCAGCTGGCTGGCCTGACACACCTTGGCATTTATTGTTCCCCAAGGCCACATGGTTAGGCCTCGCAGAGGCCAGGGGCGGATGTGGACGTGCTGAAGCCGCTGTACATGCTGAATCCCCGCTTGGCTCTTCTTGGAAGGAGCTAAGACGAAATAAAGGATCTGGATCCCACCACCCTTTTACTATTGAGAAATGATTCCCCCCGCCCACCCTCCTAGGGCCGAAGGGTGGAATCACAGGTGATTAGACATTGTGCGTTCTCTCCTGGTGCTTCCCCTCCAACACCCCACCTCGCCTTGTCGTTCTTTCTTCCTTTTTGTGGCAGTTGCGTTCAAAAAGGACCAGTGCCCTGTTGGAAACACAAACCAAAACGCAGCAAACTATCCTCCCAGCAATGTTTGTTTCATAGTCACTCAGACCCTTGGAGAGGGGGGTAGGAAATGGTAAATAAACCATTTCGTCAGAAAGGGACTCAAACCACAGCATAGACCCACCACAAACCTCTGGGAGCATTTCCACCTATGTGCATGTTCTCTGGGGTTTAGGATTTCTCCCAGAGCTCCCACTAAGTCATGACTGGGCAGCACCCTGTGGAAGGCTTCTGACTTTGTGGGGTTGCATTTATTGTGCCGGAGGCATCAGGAAATCATAATTTAGGATTTTTTTTTTTTTTAATAGTCTCAGGCAGTTTCATTCTTCTTTCATACTTGGTGCTCAGTAGCCATCCTTTGCCCTTTTGGGTTCCACAGTTGAGCCCCTACCCAAATGCTTTCACACCAAGACTGTTAGTCCAGTGGAAGTTGGCTGTGTGGATACTCTTGAGGAACACAAGAGTTCTTGTTTCTTTAAAAAACAAACCAAACAAAACAAATCATTAAGGTAAGCATTCAAGGAATGGGATATATTTCAGCTTCTTTTTTTTTTTTAAGATTTTTTTCAGGGGTGCCTGGGTGGCTCAGTGGGTTAAAGCCTCTGCCTTTGGCTCAGGTCATGATCCCAGGGTCCGGGGATCGAGCCCCGCATCAGGCTCTCTGCTTATCGGGGAGCCTGCTTCCGCCTCTCTCTCTCTCGGCCTGCCTCTCTGCCTACTCATGATCTCTGTCTGTCAGATAAATAGATAAAATCTTTAGGATTTTTTTTCATATATTTATTTGAGAGAGAGAGGGAAAGCACAAGCAGAGGGAGGGGCAGAGGGAGAATCAGTCTCCCCACTGAGCAAGGAGCCAAGGCTGCTGGATCTCAGGCTCTGGGATCATGACCCAAGCTGAAGGCAGAGGCTTAACTGACTGAGCCGTCCAGGCGCCCCCGTATTTCAGCTTCTAACTATGATTCTGGGGGCATGCTTATGGAAGAGAAAAATAATTGGCAAAAATCATTTTTGAGCTCAAAACATTGGTATATTTGTTGATCGAGAAGTAAAATCAGGTTGTAAATAACTTCTGTCACTAGCCCTGGAAACTGGGCTCAAGCTATATTTAGTCTGTAATTAACAATGAATATTTTAAGCAGAAAGATTTAAAATATGATCACTCCTCATGCTTTTTTAGATCATCTGCAATGAGGACAGTCCTCCTGTAGCAGAGAACATACACTCTGGACACAGATGGATGTATCTGTTTCTCTATTCTAGCAAAGGGACAAAATATTTACATGAAGAATATCCAGAAAATTCTCACTGTACAAGTTGGTTGCTGTCTGTATAATGCTTCTGTCTATCAGTGGCCACAAAAGGTCTCTAGGAAGTGTCTGGTAGGATATCTACTCTCCATGCCAGCGTGACACGTGACTTCACTGTCCTTGGAGCTCATTGGTTAGAATATTCTTTATTGTAAGAAATATGGATTCACTTCCTCCTGGCAATTATTTATGCTGAATTTATATTTTAAAACGTTGCTTTGAGACAACAAGTTTTCCAGGCTTGAGGTGGGGCAGGGCGACCATATTTCCATTCCTCCTCTTCCTTTCTTTCTAAGGACCTGAATTTGTTTCAATCTACCAAAACAAAATAAAATTGCTTCCTTTAAAATTCTTGATTTCCTATGATCTGAGGTCCAAAAGAAAGATGTGTTAGGGGTTCCCAGTAGAATGAATAGGGATTTTCCCCTTCACGGCTGCAGACAAGGGATTTCAGTTCAAACTCGAGTAAGGAGACAAGAGATGGTGAGAGCGTGGATAAATTTCTTGAATTATTTTTTCTTCTTTTATCTGCTGTCACTTTAAACGACTGTCTTCCTGGTCCAAAGCAGGCATGCCTGCTGAGGATTTCAAATGAGTATACAAACAATTTTATCTGATCCTATAATGGACTGTATTTTCGATAAGGGAATGGGGAGAGCTGATATCCCCATTTCAAAGGAGCCGGCAGTGGGCGGGAGAGAGTTGGCTAGCAGGAACTTTCAGGGAAATTCTCATAAAGTGCACTGTTAGGCCTCAGGGGGTGCCTCGGGGCTGTACTTTGGACTCTTCACTGCTGGTCTAACAGGTGAGGCCCTAGATGCAAATATTTGGTTTGACCCTTTCTTACTGTCAACACTGCAGCCCTTAGCATGATGGAAAGTATAGAATTTATGGGTGTTTGTACAGACATTATCAAAATAATTGTAAATTCTTCTTTCTTGTTATTTCTGAACGATTACTAGCCTAGCTGGTATTTTAGGGAAGGGGTTTGGTGAAGGTGGGTGACCAGGGGGTTCAAGAATGACAAATGTCAACAGTACAAATGGATTCCAGGGCTCGGGTTTCAATTCAGACGCAAAGTTAGAGCCTGGGACAGTGGCCCAGTGAATCCAAAGTTCGCATCCACACAGGCAAGGCACCTCCCCGGAGAGTATCTAAGAGTTGCCTAAGCTCCCCACTTTGTATAGATACACTCGAATATTCACATTTGAGTATTATAATGAGGCTATGTTACCATCATGAGCATGTTTACATCTGGAAATCGGCTTGTTGAGAGGCAGTATGGAGGTGGGGAGTGGAGAAGGAAGACAATGTAGAGAAAATCTGGCAAGATATCCACGTGCGGGAAAATAAAGAGCAAAGCCCCAGAACAAACTAATAAACCAAACGAAACAAACACGGAATTAAATACATTGGAAAGAACAGAATTCCATTTGAGCAGTGTGATTGTTGTAGCACAGAAACAGTGAGGTCGAAGACTTGGGTAGACAGCACCAAGTCTACTTCATACTCAGGTGTCGAATCTGCACATGTAGATTCCCCAGGGAATCAGAAAGCTGGAGGATAAGACAGAAAGTTTAATAAATAAAATTAATCAGTTCTGCAGTCTGCTTGGGAGCTACCTTGGACTATGCTATAGAAAAAAAATGACAAATATATTGTATATCATTTGAATTTCGGGTGTGCAACATTTTGACTTGGCCTGTTCTGGAAATCATAGAATGAGGTGTGCCCCTTTAGAAAAGAACGTATCAGAATAGCTGATGAATGGTTTGGGGAGGTGCAAGAGCTTCTTATATTCTCACTCTATTCCTGTGCAGCTGAAATTGATTAAAAAAAGTATTCAGGGGCGCCTGGGTGGCTCAGTGGGTTAAAGCCTCTGCCTTTCGCTCAGGTCATGATCCCAGAGTCCTGGGATCGAGCCCCGCATCGGGCTCTCTGCTTGGCAGGGAGCCTGCTTCCTCCTCTCTCTCTCTCTGCCTGCCTCTCTCCCTACTTGTGATCTCTATCTGTCAAATAAGTAAATAAAATCTTTAAAAAAAAAAAAAAGGTATTCAAAATTTACAAGTTCAAAAAAACTATTCAAACTGCAGGAAGGAGGCAAACGTTAAGAGGTAGATTTGGAGAACCACGTTGAAGGATAGCTATGGGCTTCGCTCCTGACCTTGCTCTCTATTCAGTAATTGGGAGCATTTAAATGTTGCTCTTGTACCTGGCTTCGCCTGTAGTGTACCCCTGCCTGGTCTACATGGAGGTGAGTCATTGTGCCTAGAAGTGTCAAACCCCCAAAATATCTCCCCCTGCTAGGAAATAGATTCTGTTATCTTATGAAAATGTGTGCCAGCATTTGTCTTTCGTGTTTCTCAGTGGTTGTGCACTGAGTTCGAATAACAAGTTAAAATTTCATTATGGACTTAACAAACTGCTTTGAATGTTTAAAGGCAAGACATTAAAAATCAGGTAGAATCATTAGGAAACCATAGCTGCCTATCCAGGGTATACAATACGCTAAAAGGGAAAAGAAAAAAAAAATAGCGCTCAGTTGTTTTCATAGTAATTTGGGAAATAAAATTAAAGTAAAAAGGCATTGCCCAAGGTTTCTGTTTGTTTTTTCTTCCTGTCTCTCTAACTTTTATCTTAAATCTAACAAATGACCGAATGGATTTGTCCAGAGGCAGTGACAACGTGGGGGAGTGAGAAGGAAGTGTAGAAAAGCTGGCAAGGAGTCAGCAAAAGGAAAAACAAAAAGGAAAAGTCATAACGAACAAGCTGAACTACACACATTTAAAATAATAAAACTGCACCCAAGTTGACGTGAATATTGAAGAACCCAATGAAATCAAAGTTGCAGGCCTAACTTGTTTTGCTAAAGTACAGAAATTAGTTAAGGTGCAAATGATCTGACATGCTCTCTGAACTCTAGCTGAATTCTTAATTTTATGTCAGCTTTAGCTCTTGTTTAGTTTAATAAATATTAATTGAGCACCTGCCGTGCTCCAAACACAGCCAGAAACTGAAGACCACGTGTGAGCATTGGAGAAATTACTGTGTAGTTGGGAAGACGGCAAGGAAGCAGACACTCCGACGTTAATAAAGCAGGCGGCTATAAGATAAAAACATGCAATAGAAATGATTGCTAATGAAAGAAAGACTTCTTCTTTAATTCCAATTAAAAGAGGTAAATGACCACATACAGAATGAACTAGGATTCTGGAAGCAGCAAAAGTGAGTCGTGAGATCTGAAGCTCTCTGCCCGTTTTGCAACTGAGCGAATTATTTGTAAAAGATTCATTATGTATCAAATACCGGCTTTAAAATACATACATCATATCAGAATGTTGAAGCTCAGCCTCTGCTACATATTAATCATCATTATTATATTCAGTTATTAGTTATTGAACCAATACTATTTTGCCATACTTGTGGAAAACCATGGAAAATAATTAGATCCAAGCAGATCATAGAATGTTTTAACTTTAAATGCTGTGGTTTTATGAAATATATGTTTGGTCTTCCAAAATTTCCAGATGTTTGGCTTTTGCAAGAAAAAGTATTGCCTGTGTTTTTCTCTTTTCATTCAGATGCCTTGACATTATATAGACTCTAATGTTTTTGTTGTCAAGATGTGATTAGAACCTTCTAGAATACCGTCTGTGGCGTCCAGTGTTGTTTATGCCTACATTAGATCTGACATCACGCAGTTAATAAGCACTTCAGAGTCTTTACAATTTTGGTATTGTATCAAATTTGATGCCGGAGCCTTTATCAGAGATGCATTCAATAAGAAAAAGCTTATGAGAAATTCTCATCCATATATTAGTCAGCTCCCATCAATGTGGTTCTTCCTGATACACTTAATCTCTGTCTACTTCAGGCCCTACAGTTAAAGCGCCTTTGGCAAGGTCATTGCCATGCTGATTTCATTAAGAATTAGGGTAGGAGAGAGTCTGGCCGGGTACTCAGCCTCACTCATTACCTCCTCTCACAGACAATGGACTTGTTTTGCCTCCCCTGAGCACCTCCGGCATAGTTGGGTCTTTCCCGGTCCAAACCAGCCACATCTCAAGGGCCTCCGCCAACATTGTCTCCAGCCCCAGGGACCAGCACCTTTGCTTTCTGCTTTCCTCTCTTTAATCTGAGCACCCTTCTCACATCAGTCTTTTTTTTTTTTTTTAAAGATTTATTTTTTTGACAGATAGAGATTACAAGTAGGCAGAGAGGCAGGCAGAGAGAGAGAGGAGGAAGCAGGCTCCCAGCCAAGCAGAGAGCCCGATGCGGGGCTTGATCCCAGGACCCTGGGATCATGACCTGAGCCGAATGCAGAGGCTTTAACCCGCTGAGCCACCCAGGTGCCCCTCACATCAGTCTTTATGTCCAAAGCTTTATCATTTCGTGTTCTTTCTCAGGTTCTGTAGGAAATACACCCATATCTCCCAAACTGGTTAACTTGATTTCATTCTCCCAAACTCTTAACGACTCATTTTGTCTGAGAAAACCTTTTGGAGTCTTCCTTGTCCCTTTGGTCTGACTCATAGGTGGAATCTCCCTGTCTTTCCTTGCCTTCATAACTTCTTGTGGACTCTGAGGCTTACAAAAGTGTTGGGCTTACTTCCTCATTTCGGTGATCACTGAACTAACCCAACAAAGAATCAGAATTTTGAGCAACTGCCATTAGAATGGTTTCTAAACCAAAGTCTGAATGATGCTGTTTGCCCTTCCGAGATCGTATTCATCACTTTGCCCCAGCATCTCCCCCTTCCACATCAACAGCCTTTCCAGTTTCCCTTCTCATCTTCCTTCTCTACTGTGCCACCGACCACCAAATTTTCAATTCTCTTAGCACTTTCGTTGGTGACAGGACCTTTCCCCAAGTCCACACGAAGAGGTTAATAGTGGTTTGCTGGGTTTTCCTGCCAAGGAGTCTTTTAAAAACAAATATAGACTTTTTTTTTACATGGAAAGAGAAGTGAACATACCTTTAACGCAAAGAGAGGTGAACGACCAATACTCTCCTTCTACATAGGAGAATTTTGCGCATGGGGACCTCAAGATGGAGAGTGCATGCGAGGGCACTAGTGATTCCCTGTCCTCAGATAATACCCCATACCCAGGCCTGTATTTTTTTTTTTTAATTGGTTGTGCCAAATATTTTGTTGTGCTTCCGATAGTCACTCTTCATCTGAAAACTCAAGTAATCACCATGCCCAAGCATCTCTATTCAGCCCGGTCTCTTCTCCTAGCACTCCCTAAAGATCTGGTGTTGAGTTCTGTGGACAGCCCTTGACCCTGCATTGCATAAGTGCCCCGAAGGGAAAGATGTTCTCTCTCCTTCACATAACCTTGTTCTCTTCTAGAGAAACAGCTCTGCAATATTACCCACACTTGAGGGAAAACAACATTACCAAGGAGACGATATTTAGTTGTTCCTTTAAAATCCAATGGGCAGTGATCCAAAAACATTTGGCGAAATAGAAGGAACTTATTATAAGCCAGCCAACTAGTGGCCTAAATTCTTTTGCTTGATGATTTCTTCTGAGTGCATAGTTCAATTGCCTTAAGACCAATCATGTTATTAATGGGCTGTTTAGGATTTTAACATGATTATTTAGAGACTCAAAACCTTTCTGAGCTCATTTAATAGACGAGCTTTATTGTGACAAGGCAAAGCGTAAGGTCAGTGATCCCCAAGTGAGGTGCATATAGCCCTGGGTTTATTGAGGTATGAGGGAAATAGTTCAAATGAATAAGCGTATCTTTAAATACGTTTTAAAAACTTCATTTTTAATATATTAGTTGGCAGCACAGTTATGTAATTTGTAGGTAAAAGCAGATATATTGGCGTTTTTTTTTTTTTTTTTTTTTTTTTTAGTGATAAGCAGGGGAGATTAAATAGGGTGAAAGCTTCCTGATCAGGTAGCACCTCGCCTATCATAAGCAGTCTCTCCAATCCATGCATCGTGTGAAGATGGGTTCCATAAAACACTATTTCTATGCAAACAGTATACCCGTGGAAATCTGAAGTTTTCCTCTGAATTCCAGCCACCTTGAGAGTCTCACATTAGTTTAGATAAAGTTGATGGCGACCCTTGAAAGACAAGACTGATTTTTAGGCCAGAGCACCTGCCTCTTTGCATAATCCTTCGTGTCACGGCTGTCCAATATTCCTCCTGGATACTGCTACAGGTGCTCACAAAGCAGGGATTTGAGAAAGCCAGAGGAATGGAAATCAGAATGACGAGTACGGGTGCTCATATAGATTACCTGTGGTCTGTCCCCTCTGAGGAAGAAAAGCTGGAGTCTGTTTTCCTCTGGACATCAAAAGAGAGGACCCTCCTGTGAGAGAAAATGTTGCCTGCTTTGAATTGGTAAGAGAAGGGGTTAAAGGCACAATTCCTACCCGTTTCTCCAGAAGTGTAGTAACTAAGGGACTCAGGTTGCAGGGAAGGAAAGAGAAGGGTTTTGTTTTATTGTGTTTTGTTTTTTCTTCTCTTTTTCCTCCTACTGCATCAGCCTCCTTCTACCTGCAGAGCAAAGCACACGCCAATTTTGAAAACCTGCGTATCTCTTTTCAGATCCCAGGAGGACAATGTCCCTGCTCTGTCACAGACTCACATGTGCCATTCCCATCCCTGTCTAGGTGGCCAGCGGCTTCTGCATCTTGTCCTTTGTGGCTGTCTGGCTGTAAGTGCTTGCTTGAGCCTCAGTGCTTGAAGTACTTGGTATGTGGTCTTGGATGAGTTGCTTATTCTTCCTAATGGTAGATGGAGTAATAATTCCTCCCCACAAGAGGGTACGTTGTGTGCCATATAATTTAAGTATTATAAGTACTAACTCTCTTTTCTCCTTTTTATTCTCTCCCCTGGTTGGTTTAACCCATCAACTGCATGGTGTCCCTTGACTACCTCTCTTCCCATTAGTATCTTAACTTTTGGGGCATCACTGATCGGGAATCTTCTGGAGATCCCTTTCCATGTAAATTCTTCCCCTTATATTTTTCTTCCTCACCAGTGTTTTACCAAGAATTGCTCATGAACCACTAGTTGTACAGGGTTAATAAGGGTCACGTGAAATATAAGAGGGGAGGTGTGTGGTTCTGAGGTCTTCAGTAACTTCGGGAAATGCTAGGTCTGACAAAGGTGCCAGGTTTCTCCAACCACGTGGGTGTGGTGTCGAGGACATCACCGCAGAGTTCTCCAAACTGCTTGCTTTGGAGTATAAAACCTTCTCTATGCAGTGGCTCATGGGCCTGGAGTTCTGTGGAACATACTTGAAGAAATATTCTATACTTATCCCACTACCATAAGGAAGAGGCTTCCATTCTCTCAATTTTTCACATCAAAGACCTACTGTTTCTTAACATCAGCTGAAGACTAGTTAACACTGGTTTCATTTCATTATTCCAAGTATCTTCTCTATAGTTCCACTACCCTGAGACCATATCCAACAGCCTCTCCTCAGACTAGGAGAATTAAAATAAATTTTTTCTCCTACATCATCGCCACAAGGAGCTTCTACTTTCGCTATCTTTAAGACATTGAGGAAAGTAGAGAACAATACTCAGCCTAGATAACAGATCCATCTTCCTATCACCTTAGTAAGTACCAAGGATTTTATAGACGCAGTTTGTAATTTTAACTTTCTATGCTTTGGATCAAAATAGCTCTTTGTTCAAACGAAACATTTTTAAGGACATCAAAGACCATGTAGAAAAATATAATAGCAAGTAGATATGTAGAAATGCCCTAGCTTATAGCAACAAAGGAGAAAGGCCAGCCCAGTGGTGGCTGAAACCACAAGGGAAGGTGTCTGTGGTGTCTATCGCTCATGTATTTCTGTTCTAGAATATGAACCCTGATGTGGAGCATTTAACCCCTTCTTTGTGAAGTCTGCTGGTGTTTCTGGATGAGGAGGGTATCTCTTACACAAGCACTCCTCAGCCAGCCGATTGCCTGTCGGGACAAGCTCAGGGGTGGCATCATTTGCATGTTGCTGATCATTGCCTCTTTGGGGCTGTAAAGACTCAGACCCAAGGAATGACTCAGAAAGCCAGGGGCCCATGTCGTTCTGCGCTGGGCTCGGCCACGCAGCATAGCAGCGTCGTGACTCCACTTGGCCCCGCTGCTCATCTGACTTTCTGTTTGCCTCCCCAGCGTTGTCGTAGGTGAGACTGTTGGCAAATCAGAGTCCTCGCCCCGGCTTCTCAGCCTCTCCACCTTTAGTTCCTGCTTGATCAGGGGCTGAGGACAACTGTATGATGAGTCATAGGCCCTACATCCTGGCAAGTAATCACTTTCCCATAGTAAGTGATGATTTATTCTGGGAAGGGGCGAAGACTGTGGAGTGGCTGTTTTTCCATCTAGCCTTTCTGCTAACAGAGGGTTGGCTAGGAAGGCTCTGGCTCCATTCACAAGGCCATCTGAAACACCATCTGAAGAGTAGTTTCACCTTCTAAGCACGGGATCCTTACAGGTCTGGTATCCACAGAGGACTGGAACATGACAATTGCGTATATTCGATTAAAAAGGAAACACAACTTTGAAATTTCCTTCCTTTGACATGTGAGGACTAGGAATGCCTCCTGGAAGTGGAGAACTGGAGTGCCCCCAGCACAGACCCATTTTATAGATGAGAACACGAGGACTCAGAGAAGTTGCGTGAATTACTCATTGCCACAAAACTGGTCAGTGACCAACATCTCAGGGCTGAAACTGGCTGATGTTAAGCTGGTGTCTTATCTGACATTAAGCTTACCTGTACTGTGTCATAAAGGGAAGTCTGGGAATAAAGAAGATTGTGATTTGTCCATGAGTCACTTCAGTTAGTGGCAGAAGGGTCAGGGGAGAAGCATGATCCCTGGTATCAGATGGGTCTCGGTTTGAATCTTGGCCCTGGAACTGGGTGATGTTGGCTAATTTCCTACTTAATTTCTCAGAGTGTGTCTCCTCATCCATACAGATGAGAAGAGGGATAATAATGTCTCTTTCACATCAACTGCTGGACTGGTAAGAGATAAGGCATGCAGAGCTCAAGGCACATAGTAGGCTGTCCAGAAACAGAGGCTCTGATCATTATTTACTCCTGAGTGATGTGTGCCCTTACCTTTCAAAGCAGCACTTGCTACAGTTCTCACTACCTTCGAGTTCTGCCTTGTCAGACTCAGCATGGCTCAGTTTGTTTTCTCAAGCCACTGCAGAATTTCTTTTCCTTTGTGATTTGCATTTGGGTTGTCTCATTTCCCTGAAACGCTGTCACAAGCCAGGAGGTTGTTGCAGAACATGATCTGAAACCTCACTGGCCAGGGAAAGTCCCCTCCGAAAGAGGCATTTCCCCTCTTCTTGAGTTTTACACTTCTCTTTCCCACTGGGCAGGCAACCCCTCAGCCCGGCCAGTGTCTGCTCCAGTGTCCTGCAGGCAGTTTGAACACAGTGGGAAGGTGCGGGTCCCGCCATCTTTACTCCCGGTGTCTCCATTGCCCTGGATTCTGTCACTGTGCCTCCAGATTCCTTTGGCTTCCCCCCAAAGGCCTTTGTTGTTGCTTCTCTTCCCTCTCCTCTCTCTCTGTGTCACCTTTCCCCGGTCACCAGGGCCAACTCTCAAAACCTCTGATGGAAATTTAGAGGCTTCTGTGGCTCTTAGGGGGTTATTGGGCTCTGCATTTTCTGTGTCCTCACTTCCTTTATAGCTCACAGGGATTTCCTAAGAAGCTTCTTCCTTCTCTGCCCAGTAGTTTGGGCCGGTTCCCCCCGACCTCACCCCAACAAGGGATTGCCACTTCGCAGCAAAGGCCCTCTTCTTTTTTAAACATAGCTTCAGAAATACAATTCTCATGTTCAATCAGGCCTTGCAGTGAAAAAAAAAAAAATTCTCCAGTCTTTCTTGTGATATTTTTCTATGTTTTGAGTACTATATACACATGATGATAAAATAGAGTCTACTTAATCAAATGGATTTGTCCTTTTACCCCAAGTGTGTGTGTGTGTGTGTGTGTGTGTGTGTTCTCCTCAGTGCCCTACTTTCTAGATATTTTGTCGCCAGAGAATTTTCCCACTGGAGGATATGTTGCAACACAAGTGAATTACCTGCAATAGTTTTAAAAAAATGCAATTTATGCCAATGTTTTTGAAAATACCTTAAATAACATTAAACATTTTACCAGAATGTTTTAAAAAGAGAAAGTGTAGCTCCAATCCCTCCCTTTTCATCTAATGACTGATTTCACTTTCAAATATTAACTTTCAGTTTTTATTCAGTTACTATTCATGTATTATGATTGCTTAAGGTAGGCTTTAAAAATTTGTGCCATAAAAGTGAAACTAGACGTTGCCACAAATTTATTGCATTGGGCCCACACACTTCTCTTACTTTGTGTGCTCTCTCCTCTTAGACCTATAACATACCAAGTTAGATGAAGACAACATTCTCTCGTCCTGGGGATTGGCCCCTCTATGAGGCCCTGGCATCAAACTTTCATCAAAACTTTCATCAAAATTTCAAAAATTTCTGGTGCCTCTCTTCCTTCAAGAATGAAAGAGAAAGATTCCACAATCTTTCACAAATATGTATTGAATACCCAGTGAGGATTGAGTAAAACTACGTTGATTGGGACAGAGTTTATACCATTACTCTGGCATGCTGAAGATGGGAGTGAAAATGACGAAGGAAACTTAAATGTCAGTTTTGTGATTCTGCAGGAGACTCAGGGCCAATCAGAATGGAAAAATAATTCTGTTGCCATGTTCTGTAACAAGAGAAGAAGTGAACGTAGAGGTGATAAAGTAAAATAAGTAGGCATTGTAAGCCATGGGCTTATGGTAGGATTGAATTTGGATTTGGAGATGAGTGAAGTAACAGATCCCCA
This sequence comes from Meles meles, assembly GCF_922984935.1. Classification (NCBI taxonomy): domain Eukaryota; kingdom Metazoa; phylum Chordata; class Mammalia; order Carnivora; family Mustelidae; genus Meles; species Meles meles. Next base: position 19,638,754 of record NC_060070.1, read on the forward strand.
AAAATAAGAGAGCTAAGTTGACTCAATAACCATAGAAGAGAGAGCTTAGTATCTGGGAGCAGTAAACTAGTGGCTTTGTTTGTTTGTCAGGAGTGTTTACACTAAATTAACCAGATTGACTCTCACTAAAAGGAGGGAAAGACAATTGTAACAGCTTTGCACAAAAGCTAAAATTTATTCCTTATGTAACTAAAAAGTCGCAGGCTAGATATGGCTTTAGCTTCCGATAAAAGAATGTCTTCCAACAAAAGTTTTTGTAGTTTTGTGTTTTTCCGGATTTCTATTTAGTTTTCTTCCTTGTTTCATCTTAGGTAGGCTTCCTCACATGGTGCCAAAGATGACCCCGATGCTGATTCCTTCAAGTATTTGATGAAACCTTCTGCTTCTAGAAAAATTTTCATAAGCACTTATGAACACAATATAATCCTGCTTATAATTTCAGGAGGTCACAGAACTTCGGAAGTTGCATATCTTTACCTCAGAGTTCCATAGACCCCAGATTAAGAAAACTCTCCTCTGCACTGTGAAATAATTGACCAAGCCAGCACCATGACTTTTTGGACAGGTTTATCTCGCACACCTAGTACAGAGCCTTGTACATATTGAATACATTGAATGAATGATTCAATCAATGAATTAATCAACCACGCAACCAATCAATTAGTCCTTTTTTGGGATCGGTTGTGCTGTGGTATGTTAAGTGTTTTGTATGAGTTATCTTCGTTCATTCTTCTGACATTATTTTATGGATAGGAAACTGAAACCAAGCTAGGAATAAAGTGAGTGGAACACCTAGAATGGACAAACATGGAAAAGAGATACGAAATTCAAGGGAAGAAAGCCTACATGGGCAGGGTATTGGTCTGGAATGCTGAGGAATGTTGTTGGAGCCACTGTTGTGGCCCAGCTGGTTCTAGTTCCCAGCCACAGCCATGGGGGTCACCACCTCTGAGGCATTCTCAGGCCACTCTGTGTCTTCAGAGCTCTGGGTACCACTTGTCAGTGGCCAAAAGTACTTGCTATGTTTTCTGTTTAATAGCCTCTTAAAGTAACGGTTGGATCTTTCACATTTCTAGTTTTCACTTCAGAACCTGCAGTCAAATGAAAACTTTTGTTGTTGTTGTTGTTGTTGTTGTGCTTGAGATTTATTTGCAATCCAATTATTGGAATTCACTCAGTGGATATTTAGGAAGCCCATTGATAATTGTTCCAATGAGTTTATACTCACCATTGGGAGATCCCAGAACTGTCAATGTTGTTCTTCAGAAAGAATGATACAAGCTATAAGGTCAGCTGTTAGGGTGCCAGCAAACTGGACAGCCCATAACAGTGAATTTTCCTCAACCTGGAAGTGCCAGGTCAGCAGAGGAAACTGCTGGAAAAAGTTACCATGGAGTCACAGGGTTTGGTGGAATTGGGAGATCACTTTTTCTTTCTTTCTTTCTTTCTTTCTTTCTTTCTTTCTTTCTTTCTTTCTTTCTTTCTTCTTCTTCTTCTTTTTTTGTGAGAAAGAGAATGTACAAGGTCGAGGGCAGAGGGAGAGAGACAATCCTAAGCAGACTTCATGCCCAGCACAGAACCCAGTGCAGACCTCCATCTTACAACCCTGAGATCATGACCTGAGCAGAAATCAAGAGTCCAACACCTAACTGGCCAAGCCACCTAGGCACCCAGTGAGATCACACATTTTGAGGGGAATCTTTACTTTTTTTTTTTTTTTTTAACCTCAGGGCCCATGTGAATTGGGGAATATGAAGACACCAATAAAACAGAAATAGAGGGAGTTGTCCTGGGCAGACCCCAAACTGAGAAGAGTGAAATAATGGATTTTTCCTTTCAGCACGTTGTCTCATATGAGAAGAATGAAAGACAACTGATAAGCAACTTTCAGCGAGAAGACATATAACTTATATTCTGATTGGTTACTAGTGATTTGAGTCTATGCAGATGTATCAAATGCTGACATATGTATGTATAGTAAATGCATTTATATGACCAGTCATAGACTTGAAACGTTTTTTGCATATTACTAAAGTCTTGGTACTAAGTGCCAATTTGAGAAAATATTTTACTTCCTTTTCCATTAATTTTGATTAGCCTGAATGGAGCTCTTTTAAGTTCCCTTATTCTTGTTTTTGTGAGAGGCATTACTTTTTTCTCTCTGTGAGTGTACCTTTATTATCTATATTGTTTGGGGCTCTTGATAAAGGAGATTTGACACAGTGTACATTTGAGTTAAACATTCATTTCTTCAGCAAGGATCTCTGTTCAAGACATTGTGCTTTTAAGACATAGGCAAGGGGGAGAAGAGGTGGAGGGGTGACAAAGCAAGATGGACCAGACGATTTTAAAAACACCCACTGTACATGTACCTGATGTGGCCAAAGGGTCTTTGCAGATGTGTTTAAGGATCTTGAGATGGGGGACTTATTCTGGATTATCCTTATAAACCCAGTGTAAATATGGGGTCCTTATCAGAGGGAGGCAGGAGATCAGAGTGAATGGCAGGAAATGGGATGATGAAAAACGAGGTTGAAGTGATGAAATGAGGACACAGTGAAGTCATTTCCAATTTCCAATGACCTTGGAAATGAGGTCACAAGCCAAAGAATACAGGTAAGCACTAGAAGTGGAAAAAAAAAAATAAAAAAAATGGAAACAGACCTCCTGGAACCCCCAGAAGGAACACAGCCCTGCTAACACTTTGATTTAGATTCGTGCTCTCCAGAACTATAAAAGAAGACAATTACATTGTTTTTAGTCACTTCATTTGTTACAGCAGCAATAAGTACTGATATACCCTTTAGATTCAGCAAAAGAAAATTCCAGGAGACATTTAATCCAGTATCAATCCAATCATGTGATTTTCCAGGAGCTAGTACCCAAAATATTCTTATATATTATATAAGAATTATATAAATATAGTTTTCCTAAAATATATATATATATATATATATGATTCTAAGGTTAGTAGCAAATTAGAGGAGAGAATGGACAGTTTGTGGGGACATGCTTAAGGAATCCAGGGAGCTAGGTGTGGTAGGATTTGGCGGTCCCTGTATTGGTTAGAAAGTCTAGGCCATGTTGTGGTAACAAACAGCTCTAAATCTTAAAGCAACAGAAGTTCTTTTCTTACTCATTCTAAGTCTACTGCATGGCTGGGTGACTCCCTAGAGTAACCTTCTTCCACATGACAACTCAGTGTCATGTCTTCCTATCAATATGTGCTTCTACTGCAACCAAGGCAGGGCAGGAGACCACCGTAGGGTCTCACACCAGCCATTCCATGCTTCTGCTGGGAGGCGACACTCCTATCTCATTGGCCAAAGCAAGTCACATGACTACATGTAATCTCAAGGACATGAAAAGTAGAACACTCCCTTGTCTGAAGAGAAGAAAGTTTTGGCAGTACTGCTAAGCAGCATTTACATCTATTCCATGACCCCAAGTTTGTAGGGTAGGGAGGAATTTTAAATAATTTTTGAATTTACTTATATCCTCCCAATTATAACAATAACTCCATGCTCAAGTCCAAGGTACCCATCTTCTTTCATAAAAGTGCTTGTAAACCTTGGAGTGTCGGTATTATTGCAGACCCAGATTTCAGTTTAATGGTTAATGCTGAGAAAGTACTGTGATCAATGAAGCAAATTGATTTTGAATATTATTTTTTTTTTATTTTAAGGAGCTTAAAAGAAACACCTACAGAGAACTAGACAAAATGAATACAAGTCAGCTAATAATAAAGACAGCGAGAACCCAAGAGCTGCTGAATTAAGTATTTAACAACATTTGTAAAGAAATGGAAAGTCATATCTAATTATTTCACTGTGCTTACCTTCCCTACGTCAGAAAGTCTTTGGCATGCAGTGCGTTTCTATAGGCATTCCATCGTGATTTAACATCAATTAATATCTACTTGCCACAAAGTGTTGACAGTAAGTTTTTAAATTCACCAGGCTTGACATTTTGCAGTGTAATTGGGCAGAAGTAAAAGAGCTTTCCAGGTTTCTGCTAAAAGCTTCGCGGAGAGACGTGAAGTGAATTTTAACCCTTTGCCAAGGAGGCCAGCTGAGACTTGCTACTTCCATAGCAGATTGCTTCTAGAAGAGAAGAAACCAACCAACCTGGTTTTTTTAACCTACAAGTTGTACCTTGAGGTTTCCAAAACTCTGGAAAGGCATTTACTTATCTGAGTTTATACTGCTGGTGTGTGGAAAAAGCCTGGATTTAAAGTCAGGTCTCCTGACTTGAGTTCTCTGTTTGTTTGACTCTGCCATATATGCATCTAAACTTTGGGGGATCCAGAAAGCTCCAGCCCTAAAGAGCTCTAATAGGGGTCTTTCTGAGTTTAGAAGCCAATGTTTCAGGGTTGGGTTTGTAAGCACAGTGCTCAAAAGGCTTTCTTTCCCTGTGTTCTTCTAAGATCCATTAGCTGTAATTTAAGATACATTGGATCCAGGAATATGACAGAAAGAACTGTTTGTTTATTTCTTTTGTTTCTCCTTGTTACAAGCTAACTGGTGTCCCCAGCAGCCAGGAAGAACATTAGGTCTCCTGCTCCTGACATGAGCGTTCCACTAAAAGTGGCTTTCAAATGCCTCTTGGAGTTACTATTTAATTTAGGCAGTTTATTTTCTCAAAAAGGGTCAACAGATTCTATAGGCTTTGCCTGCTAAGACCTTTGGTTTTAATCACCTCCTTAAAAACATTCTCCTTAATCCATTCAGGGCAAGATAGTGGATTTCTTTGCCCTGAATCACTGAATATACTACTTCTTTTCTTGTCTTGCTCAGGGTCTAATTGGAAAGGAATCAAACCTAGAGTCCCTTGGAATTTACTTCGGAGTACCAGGTGGTCTGACTGGTCGAAGAAGAAATAGGCCCCTTTTAATGTAAATACTCTGCCAAGTATGAGGTCTGAATGACATTATTAGTATGTATTTAATGTGCACAGAAAAACGGATACATGGCCTTCCAGAATGCACCAAGGGTTTGGAATGTACTTATTATTGGTTCTATTTCAGGTCAGTTAATAAACCAGCAAGTTAAAAAACAAAAACAAAAACAAAAAACGAAAAATGAAAAACCACAATCCCTGGGGAATTAACTGAGTGGTGTCTAGACCTGCAGTCTGTGTGGAGCTTATGATGCACAGGAATGTGCTGTCACTGGCCACTGGAACCATTCCTATCAAACTTCTGTCTACAGTTTCTGCCTTACCCCACTTCACACAGAAGTTGCATTTCCTGATAATTAAAACAGCAGGTAAGGTGAGTGAGTGAGGTAAGTTGAAAGGGGAAAACCCATTTCAACTTTAAATACAAGGTGAGAAATATCTTTCTCTCCAGTAGATCTCACTGGTGTAGGGAAAGTGATTTCGTGTTATTTATTATTCAAGACAGTCATTAACAAATATTTTCTGAGCGCTAACCATGGGCCAAGCATTGGGCCAGATGTTGGAGATTAAGCTTCAGACAAAATAGATGGAATCTTTGTCCTTGTGGGGGGAGGCTAGTGAGAGATTCAGAAAAAAAGCCAAGGATACCACAGTGTGGTAGATGCAATCACAGAGTGAGTACAGATGCTCTGGGAATGCCAGAGAGTGACCCTTCATCTGTACTTGAGGGTTGGGAAAGGCTTCTTGGAAGAGGTAGAGCTAAAATGAAGGATAAGCAGGGATTATGGCAAAAATGAGGAGTGGGTTAGGGAGCAGTGTGATACGTTGAGGAAAAACTCAAAAATGAGAGACAGTATGACACATTTGAAGTAGTAAAGACATTTAGGTAGAAAAGACATTTGGGTGGGCTAGGAAGAGGTTAGCATTGGGACTGGGGTGGTAGGTGACGTCACGCAGAAGCCTGTGGGCCAAGTTAAGGAATTTTGCTTTATCATGAAGGACAATGGGATGCATTGAAAGACTTTTAGGCACAGAGTGACGTGATCAAATTTATATTTTAGAAGAGGGACACCTGGATGGCTCAGTGTGTTAAGGGTCTGACTTTCGATCTCAGCTCAGGTCTTGACCTCAGGGTTGAGAGTTCAGGCCTCTATTAAGCTTCATGCATGAAGCCTACATAAAAAAGGGGAAAAAAAAAAGGGAAGAAGTAAAGATTACTCTGGTTTCAGCATTAAATGGCCCAGAGTGCTCAAGACCGTACTTAGTGAGACAGATAGAATAGGACTTCCATAATATCGTGAGGGATGCTGGCACCAGAACTAGCCTAGCGACCAGCAAGATAAACAGTTATGTGATAAGAGCAGAGTTAACAGCCATCGATGAGCTGGTGTTTAGCCAGGCCAGGAGGAAAGTGTCTAGTTTAGGTAACTGGGTTGATGGTGGTGCCATTTTCAGAGAGCAGAAACAGGAGTAAGATGAGGTTTGAAGATGGAGGGTGGTAATTCTGGTTTGGGTCATTTAAGGGGACATGCATGTGGAGATGTCCAGTGGGCAATTAATTACATGGTTCTGACATTCAGAGGAGAGAGCTTGTCGGCCAGTAGAAATTGGCAGTCACAGCCTGTAGATGATAATAAAAGCTATTACCTGGAGTGACTACTGAGAGAGGAGTGTGGAGGACACTGTTGAGAAGCACCAGTAACTAAGGGGTGGGCCGTAGGCAGGAACCCACAAAGGAGACTCAGAATGAAGAAAAGTAGGGAGAAAGCCAGGGAGAGCCCATTCTGCAGAATCACAGAATCCAAGAAAATCAAGATGAAATGAAGCACAGGCCCAATTATTAATATATTTTACCATAAGAAATCAAGATAGGCCAAGGGACATTAGGAGTCAGAGTAATAAGAGTGAAGGACAGACTTTGCTTTTAGTGTCTGTAAGAGTGTGTATGTCTGTGTGTGGGGGTGTGTATGTGTGTGTGGGGGTGTGTTTGGTATTAATGGAAGGAAACAGAGAATGTGGGGAATATTGTCAGCAGATACTACTTATGCTCCCTTAGCTCAGTCAGCTATGAATGTTTAGTCATTTAACATATACTTATTTAGAACTTAGGTCTAGAGCACTTCCCCTAGGGCCGTGGGAGAGATCCAAGAAGTGTAAACTATAGTTGTTCCCTGGAAGCCTGGGATCTAGGTAAGGATGTATCACAGGCACAGTAGCACCAATAACAGGGGCAACATATGATCAGTACCAAGAACTTATGTATAAAATAAGATCTACAAGAATTTAGAGGCGGGAGGTACTAATTTTCACCATGGATGTGGACCAGAAAGACAAGACCCAGGGCTAGACATCTAGCTCTGTGTACCCACGAGAATCCTTCAGGGTTCAGATTGTTAGAATGCTATCCACAAGGAAGACAGAATCTTAGTCTTGATCCCAACATGCCCTTTTCTGAACTCGCCAAGGTTATTGCTCCATCTTTTCAGAAGTGCCTTTGGCTTCTCAAAGCAACATTCATCCTGAGGAGAACAATTAGTCTTTGTCTCTCAGTAGTAATAGAACCAGCAGCTCAGAAAGGAAAAGCCAGCAGTGACTTTTCGATCACCCCTTCGACCCCCAAGGTTGTTCTGAGAAATCCCCAAATTTCTTGGAGGCAGAACATGCAATATATTTAGCAACAAGCTCCTTCTTGCCCTGAAGTATGCCAAAAACATAAACTTTGAAAGCTTATGGAAAATAGGAGAACTTGTGGTTTTGTTACTTGGCAACTGAGATCTGAAATGTTAAAATAGGAAATTTGCATTATTTTATAATTCTAAAAATGCAACACATGTTATTTTCTATTCTAGGAGGGGAAAACACTGTAGTTTTGGTATCCCATTGTTTCAAAAACCCACCCTTGTTAGACTAGTTGTGCAGCTGTTATATTGTTGTCATCCAAAGCTGTTACTTCATGGACTGGTAGTGTCCAGGTAAAGCAGGAAGTCTTGCTAGAATTCCCAGGATGGCCAATATTCAGAGGATGAGAAGACTTTTGCTAGGGAACTAACTAGAAAAGCTCCCTCTCATGTGGTGGTGGTGGTGGAAGAAAAGAACATTGGAGAGACAGAGAACAGAAGAGTGACATCACCCTGATTGAGATTATTGGGGGAGGAGGGGTGTTGCATCTGCTTTACTTTGGGGAAGTGTGCACTCCCTCTTGTTGGCCAGCCCACCTCCCTTGCTGCTGTCCCTCTGACCTTGTCCCTGACTCCATGCCCAGTGCAGAAGAAACCATCATTGTGGCAACCCATTTCCTTATGCCATATCTTGGGATTAGTGCCCTGGCAAGAGTGAATGAATGATGATGGAAATGGACAGAATATTTGACATAACTTCTTGGAGAAAATAGGCTGGAAGACCCTCTTCTGTATGAGTCAGACTTGGTTGAATGGCTAACTTGAATGGTTACCTGAAACCCTAAGCCGTATTTGGTATGTTGGATACTTCTGGGTTCAAGAGTGTCTCTTACTTCATCTCTACTCCCATTCCAGGGTTATTATATCTTCCACTGACTTATCCCCAACCACCTAGAGGAGATTTTATTACATGATGGATGTAAAATAAATATTCATTGAATAAATAGCTTAACTGAGTGTACTAGGTATAGATAAAATAAAATGGAGTGATTTTTCTAATGTTTCATGAAAGCAAATTCTCACTTAAGTTAGTGGATTATCTAGACAAGGATTTCAGATCACAAATTCTACAACTGCAGGTGTGGGTTATGACATTTTGTTATCTGTTAACAGAAAAAGTTTGAACCGTCTTCAACAAAATGTTATCTAAGGATTCTTTTCATTCTATAAGCCAACAAAGCTATGAATTTAGATTATTTCTCAAGCTGCTTCCATTTATAACGTTCCATGTTTCTTACAAAAATATACAAAAGAAGACATATCCGATGGCTCTGTTTGACACCTCCTTATACCTTGGGCTTTGAAAATTATGAAAGAACGATGGCAGCTCACCTTTGCTGGTTACCCAGAGCATCACCATATATAGATAAAATGTTAATTATGGACCTCTGAAAAGTTGTAGCAGATTACCTGGTCAGGAAAATTCATTAACAATGATGACTTACCATTTAGTAATCATCTTTCAGGCACTGTACTTGTGCTGGTCCAGTGGCACTTTGAGTATAGTTGAGAAGACAGACAAAAGCCAGTAACTAATAATTTACAAATCGCCAAAAACTGCCAGGACAAAAAGTAGTGCAGCCAAGGTAGAGGTGAGCTATTTCAATAAGGACATCAGGGAAGGTCTTTCTGAAAAGGTCTCATCTGACAGATGAGAAAGATTCAGCTATATTCCGGGCAAAGGGTTAAGAATTTCAGGCAGAGAATACAGCATGAGCAAACAAATCACACTTTTAGAGCTTCTTGTATTTACAGATGAAATGACATGACACCTAGGATTTGCTATAAAATATTCATTAAGAAGCTGCGGAAGGGGAGCAATAGGGTTATAGTCAAACAAGACTGGCCATAGAATGATGATTTTTGAAGCCAGGTGATGGGAACACAAAGATTTCTTATGCTGTACTGTCTTTTATGTACGTTTATTATTTTCCATAACAAACTGTTTTTAAAAAGCCCATAGAACTTGTCTCATTTGTAGGTCTAGTTATTGTCTAATTTTGTTGATAGTTTTAGAGTATGACCCTCTTTTACCACTCGCCATATAAAGAATAATGGAACTGTTGATTTTAGGAGAATGGTATTTAGCATACCTGAGAGGGAAGCTCAGTAAAATCCCCTCAGTATAGACTAATCTCTAACTTCAGTAAAGACTTAGTATAGAGTGGATAGCCCTCAGTATAGACTAATGTCTAACCTAGAAGAGAAGGATCTTCACAGAGTTTTAAGAATTTAAGAAGAAGAATATTTAAAGAAATTTGACCACGTTCATTTTTTAAAATACCAACTTTTTTGAAGGATAATTTATATGCAGTGAAGTTCACATATTTCAGATATACAGGTTGGTGACATGGTGGAATGATATCCCAATCAAAATATAGAATACTTGCACCTTTCCAGAAAGTTCCCTTGTGCCACTCATGGTCAGTTCCTCCTCCTCTACTTTAGGAAACCACTAATCTGATTTCTATTATTATAGATTAATTTTGTCTGTTCTGAACTCTCATGTAATGGAATCATATTCGTTCTTGGTATCATCTCCCTTCATTCAACATGTCTGTGTGATTTATCCTTATTGTGGTGGATATTAGTAATTCATTCTTTTTTATTAGTGAGTAGGATATTCAGTTGTATGACTATACCACAATTTGTTTATCTAATCACTTGTTTATGGATTCTGGGTTGATTCCTGGTTCGGACTATTATGAGTAAAACTGCTATGAACAGTGAACATTTGTGTCCAAGACTTTCGTGTACCATGCATGTTCATTTCTCTTTAGTAAATAGTGCAAGGTCATACAGTAAGTTTATTTTTAACTTAATAAAAACACTTCCAAACTGCTTTTCAAAGTAGTTGTACCATTTTATATTCTCACCAGCAACGTATGAGAATTCCAGTTGCTCCGCATTGTAGACAATATTTGATATTGCCAGTCATTTTAATTTTAGCTATTCTAGTGGACATCAAGTAACATCACATTGTGGTTTTAATTCAGTTTACATTTCTCAAGTGACTAATGTTGAATATCTTTTCATATACATATTGGATATTCATATATCTTTGTATAGAGTCTATTGAAATTTTCTACCCTTTTAAATAAATTTTATTATTTGTCTTCTTATTGGGTTGGGGAAATGCTTTACATATACTGCATGTACTTCTTTATCAATTACATGCATTGCAAATATTTTCTCCCAGTCTCCCTTTTCATTTCCTTGATTCTTCTCTTAAAGAAAATCAAGGATTTAATTTTGATAATGTCCAATATAATAAATTTTTATTTTATTTTTAGTGTTATTTCTGACCTAGTAAAGAAATCTTTCCCTGACACAAAGTTATCACACATGTTTGGGTCTATTTTTGATCTCTCTATTTTATTCCACTTCCTTGGTTGCTTCACAGTAAGTCTGAAAATCAAATAGTGTAAGTTCTTCAGTTTTGTTTTTTTCAAAATGAATTTTTCCCTTAGATCTTTTGCATATTCGTACACATTGTGAAACAGCTTATCAATTTCTTTAAAAAATAGATTTGCTGGGATTCTGATTGGGATTACATAAAATCTATAGATTAATTTGCTAAGAGTAGAGAATATTACTGAGCACTCCAATTCATGAACATAGTATATATTTCCATTATTCAAATCTGTAAATATTTCTCTAGCAATATCTAATCTTTTTCTTTATGATGCTTTTGCACAGATTTTTGTCAAATTTATCTCTAAGCATTTTATGTCTTTTGATCTCGTACATAGTATAATTTTGAAATTTTATTTTCCAATTTTTTTGGTTTGTCAATTGAATTTTAGAAAGTCATTTCTAACTTTATTATTTTGAGATTAATACATTTGCAAACTTGACAAATCATATCACTAACATTTATATGAATCATTTCTCATAAAACCACAATTAAATTGATTCTATTTTACCACTAAAAACCGAAGCATTACATGAAAAATAATTTGAATCAAGCTATGCAATGCACATAATCCTACTCAGCCTTTTCACTATGCCTCTCTTGGAAGAAAGTTGGATAGATGTCACCATGTTCTTATACTAATGGAAATGGGAAAGGGATAATTTTTTCCTTTATACTGAGAATACTCCTAGAAGGGAGTATAACTTAAGGAAGACTGGTGAAAAAAGCAGCAGAACCCTTTGTCACGATTGCTCACAGAATGTGTGCTAAACGTTTGCATTGTAATTTTTCAGAACAGTCCACCTTACCCAGAGTCCAGTTCAGGGAGTTATTGTGCTTTCCCAGAAATATCCTGATTCTCTGGGTTTAAACCTGAGCTTTGTTACTTTCCAGTTCAGTAAGTTTGATTGAGTAACTTGTTCTATAGAGGACTTAGAATGTTTTTACTTTTTTTCTTTGAAATTGAAATAGTAATAATTCTTGCTTTGATTCCTTCATGGAACTTTTTCTAAGGATCAAATGTTAAGGCTCATAAGAGCCCTTTGTAAATAGCAAATCTTTAATCAAATGTTAAGTTATCAGTATGATTGGAAACCTTTTCCAATGGCTATGCAGAGCAATTTAATTACTAGTGACAGTTTGTTGATTTTTTTTTTTTTAACATTTGGCACAGAAAGAAGTGAAAAAAGGCAGCCTTAACGTATACTGAATATCTGCTGTATGTTGGGTAGCTTATATAAATTTCTTCTTTTAAATTTTACTACAGACCCATAAGACTATGGTGGGGATGCTGAAGTAAGAATTATTATCATTCTTTTGCAAATAAAAAACTGAAATTCAGAGACATTAACTTGTTCAATGTTTCTTAGGTATTAAGTATGACTTTAATACTTTGCATCTCTTACACAACAAACTGTCTAATTAAAAACTGATAAATGTTGGAAATGCACATGCAAGGGGAGCTTTTGGATGCTTGAGTAGCAAAACAGCTAATTGACTCATCTGAGGGCCACTGGATTTGCTCCCCACTTGTCCTCGTATAATCACCTTTGGGCGCCACACTCATGTAGAGTCTCAAAAGGACAAGGCAGGCCAGACTTTTAGTACGACTGAAATCACACATCTCAGATTATTATTGAGGTGTTTTCCTAGATTTTAAGTTTAATTACAGTGTCTTGTACCGAAATTTATTTTTGGAAGCTTTAGTCAAATATGTTTCTTAAGTATATTTATATGCTAGTCTGGTAATAGATACTGGGAGGAAGTCCACGGTCGAGCCTCTACCCTCAAGAAGCTGTTTCTCTAGACATGGACACAGGACATACCCCCAGGCAGATGATTCATGATACAATGCACAGGCAGTGCTATAGGAATGTTATGTTCCAGGAGACAGAGGAAGCCGGGAGCCTAAGTGGGCTTCTATGGTTGCTACAATCTCACCTGGGCTTTGAATCGGCAGATAAGATTGAAAGAGGAAGCAAGGAGGGTTTATCTCCTAACAGGGCATGATGGGAATGGGAACACATGTTTTCTACTGGAGGGACCCCAAGAAGGCCATGTGGTTGGAAATGGAATTGTTATGTGGTTGTCAAGCATGGGATCTAGACGGAGACTACCTACCATCGGACTGCTCACCCATGCCATCTTTCAAGTTCTGGTCCACTGATTCACTCCCTGAGCTCGTGCACGTGTGTGTGTGTGTGTGTGTGTATGGTGAGTGTGGTGTGTGTGTATACACACACACACAATTCCCTTTTGTGAGATGGGGCAACGATAGTGCTCATCTCCCAGCGTTACAGTGAAGATTCAGGGAAATAGCGCATGGAGGATGGGCAGGCTTCTTGGCACACAACTCACACTGATTAAAATGGTAGCTATTGGGGTGCCTGGGTGGTTCAGTGGGTTAAGCCTCTGCCTTCAGCTTGGGTCATGATCCCAGGGTCCTGAGATCGAGCCCCACATCGGGCTCTCTGCTCAGTGGGGAGCCTGCTCCTCTCTCTGCCTGCATCTCTGCCTACTTGTGATCTCTGTCTATCAAATAAATAAAATCTTTAAAAAAATGGTAGCTGTCTTCATTACTAATGGTCTTCGATGCCTAGCAAAGGCAAAGGTTTACTCAAATTCCTGAACATCCAAATGTATTTGTGTTTGCAACTGTATTAATTTACCAGGGCTGCCATAACCAAATACCACAGACTAAGTGGCGTAAACAACAGAAATTTGTTTCCTCCCAGTTCTAGAGACTAGAAGCTCAAGATCCAGATGTCGGCAGGTTTAGCTTCTCCAGAGGCCTCTCTCCCTGGCTTGCAGATGGTATCTTCTCCCTGCGTCCTCACATGGCCTTTCCTCTGTGCACCTGCTATTTCTCCCTCTTCTCATAAGGACACCAGTCATGTTGGACTGGGGCCCCACCCATATGGCCTCATTTAACCTCAATTGCCTCTTGAGAGGTCCTGTTTCCAAACGCAGTCACTTTCTGAGGTCCTGGAGTTCAGGGCTTTGACCTTCAAATTTGGGGAAGGATGTGATTCAGTGTATCATGGTAACCGTTCTTGCTTTCTACCCTCTGATTTCAGAGTGCTATTTTTCCTTTTCAAGGTTAATCCTTCCACATCCCATCATCTGGCCCCCATATGGCCCACATCCCATCAAGCATTGCTTTCTGCCTCTCTTCTTCAGTGGCTTGATATCTGGGGCTCGATGTCGTATTGCTTTCAGGTATTTATTTATTTCAACATTTTTCTTTGAAGAAAGAGGTCGATAAACAGAAATCTTCCCACCTCATTCATCGACTCTTGTAGAGATTGAAAGGTTTTTTATTTTTTTTCTCTTTGGCTAAATTGAGAAAAGATACTTTATATATAGTGCAGATCTGGGAGTAACAAGTGACATACTAGCAGTGTGTGTGTGTGTGTGTGTGTGTGCGCGTGCGCGCGTGTGTGCGTGTGTGTGTGTGTGTGTGTGTAGGTAGGTATGTGCATTTGGCATTTAGCTAGAAAATTGGGAAATCCTAACTGGTATTTGGATGAACAATTAAAAAAAAAAAAAGGTTGCTCTTCAAATGGAAAATGGGTTCTCAGGGGAAAACCAACTACAGAAAAAAGTAATCATAAAAATAGAAATGCAGAAGAAGATTGTTTCTCTATATGAAAAATGCAGATTGCTCCTTTTAAATAGAATGGAAAAGGCAATGTAAACTTAAAAAGTAATGTCAAATAAATGGGCACAAATGTGTAGCGTCCAGCTCCAACAAAGAAGGACAAAGGACAATGGAGAACTTTCCCAGCAACAGGAGCCCCGCCCAACTGTCAAGGGTGTCCACATGCTCAAACCCCTCAAACCCTCGGTCTCATCCCCTGCATGCCTGCCGGTTTAGGCACACTGGAGATACGGTGTTAACTTAAATGGTACTCAGGCAAAAAAAAAAAAAAAAAAAAAAAAAAAGCACATGTTGCATATGGAGAAAAGCCTAAGTTCTTCCTCATTTTATGAGCTGCCAAATCTTGCTGCTGGTGTTTACATTAACAGAGGAATGTGATATTAATATTTAGCTCACTCTGTAGAAATATGCATTTAAATAGCAATTTCAGCATACAGCCTCCCGAGCAAGATCTCTGTCTCTCGGTGTCTTTCTTACACACACGCACACACACACACGCACACACACCCGCGCACACACACACACAGAATGTTTTCCAGCTCACAGGGCTGGGAATCCTCAATTAATCCAAAGAACCACACATGGCCAGCAGAAGGAGGGGATGGAGTGAAATGGCAATGTTTACAGCTCCCGGGGATGCCCAGTGTGCGCGAGAGCTTTGTGAACCCTGCTGGAGATGGGAGTCCCACATGGACAGCTGCAGCATCAAAGAATCCCGGTGACCCAGATTCAGCTATAGATCGGGGACTGCTCTGGCCCGCGTTGCTACCACTACGCCAGCGGCGCGCTCGCAGTCTCACCGGCTGCCTGGCGAACGGCGCTGACCCATTTCACCATGACAACCTGGGCTGCTCTCCTAGAGGCTGTGTGCAAGGCAACCTTCACGGCTGGCATTTTAAAGATTTCAAAATGAAGTTTACTCAGAGTTTTTGGAAAAACACATCTAGGAGTCTTGCCTAAAGCTGACATTCTTTGACTGCAGTGGAAGGGTTGGAAATGGAAAATGTGAAAAAAGTCGCCCTGAGGTTTTTCCCGTGTTCGAAACTATCAGCAAAGCTATCCATTTTATGTTGTCCTCAGCCAATAGCTTTGTAATAAATGTGTTTCTCATCGAAGTGAAGTGATAAACAGAGAATAAGTAGGTGAAAAGGCTGAGAGATTAAGTTCCCTGGCTGTATATATTTTGGTCTATTAAAATAGAATATATAGAATCAAATAATTTAAAGCCTCCTGATAAGTAAGTGGAAGTGTTTAAAGGTGGATTTATTACAGCTTTGGCTCAACCTTGAACCGTACAGAATCAAGTTTCATTGGAGAATTTAAATAGTCTGCCCCTCAGGGGGGAAATGGAGCTGTGTGGTGGTAAAGGAATTCCATTTAGTAGGGGCAATTTAGGAAAATCAGGGCCTGGTATGTGCACGTGATCACATTAAAATGTCCCGTCTGCTTTTTTTTGACAAAAAGCGTAGTGTAGAATTGAAAGCGTTTCCAGGTCTTTATATGAAAATCCGTGCACCATTCTCAGCTCTGCTTTTGGTGTTGTTCTTAAATTAGCGCGGGAGGGTAAATCTTAGAACTTCCTGAGTGATGCTCTCTATTTCCTCCACAGAGAACACAAAATCAAAACAGGTCCCACAAGTGCTCCATGTGCTTCAGAATCTATTCCTGGCGGCGGCTCCTATCCTTGAGCCACGAAGCCCTCTCCTTAGGGATGATAAAATCACACAGTCTTTACTTTTTAAGTAGAGGAAGGAGAAGAGTCACCACAGCTTGGCATCATGGGAATCGGTCCAACGCAGCTTATGGAAACATGGAAATAAATCTGTAGCATATCTTTGTGAAAGAAAGAAGCTAGTTATTCTTTTTTGTCACAGAGATTTTAGGAGCTCCCCTTTTCATTCTTTCTTAATCAGCATTTTCTTTCATCACTTATAAACGTCTTTTTTTCCTCCTGCAAGGACTCAGCCTCTTTCCTAGAACCTTCTTGTCTCAAAGTCTTCTGGGAGCCATGTCTCTCTCCTATAGAGAGGACTGACTTCCTGTTGGGGAAGCATCTAACTTTCTGCCACTCATCACCCCAAGCAAGGTCCCCTCTCAGTGAAAAGTTTATTGAGTTAACTAAGCAACTGATACGTTATGGAAAACTAGATCAGGAACTTGAAAACGAATCGCATTTGTAAACAGTTGTAGCTATGGAATCAATCCTTCAACTCTGGAGGACAGTGAAAGATGAAAATTAATTATCCAATATGCCAGAAAGATAGCAATAGTTTTTCATGGCTAATAATGGATGTGTAAGTAGGATAACTATACATTCTAGTCTACCTGTTTGTCCTCCTGATAAAAACAATAGCCCTTTTTGGGTCCCCATTTGAATGACAAATTACATGCCCTTCCTAACAGTAATATTTTCGGTGCCTAAAACATCTTTCTTTAATGTCTTTTTATAATTTAATTTGTTGCATATGACTTTGTTTTCTTTCATATGACTTCGGTTTTATTGCAAGAGGGTTTTCTTTAAGAACATGGGGTCAGCAACTCTACAGAAGTTCTACCAATTTTGTGTTCTCGCTATTGCTCTTCCCAGTCCCCTTCCAAGGCTTGGCACTCCCAGGTCTTACACTAACACCAATACACAAATGATTGATATGTGCATGAAAAGTCTGTTTTTTGAAGGGTTGTTTGTAATTTTAAAAGGAGCGAAGACTTGAAAGACAAGGGGAAAGCTTTATTGGTAGAATTTCTGAGATCCCCTCTTAAAACCACATGACTCAGCCTCTTCATTTACTCTTATCCCCCCCATCCACGTCAGTGATGCCAGCAGACACCAGGTGATCAACAGGACTCCTGGGTGTAAATGATCTGAAACACAAGGTGGAAAACAGACTTTTGGCTTCGTATACTTTCTTTTTTCTTTTTAAAGATTTTATTTATTCATTTCACAGATCGTAAGTAGGCAGAGAGGCAGACAGAGAGAGAAAGGAGGAAGCAGGCTCCCTGCTGAGCCAAGAGCCTGCCAGGACCCTGGGATCATGACCTGAGCCGAAGGCAGAGGCTTAACCCACTGAGCCACCCAGGCGCCCCAGGCTTCATATGCTTTTCATTCCTTGATCTACGAAGCTATGGTATAGGTTTCTGAAAATGACATTTATGGGAAAACACACGTAGACAGCCAGAGGGTGTCTACCATGTCTTACTCAGAAGACAGGGCATATTTGAGATCAGTGCAATACCAAGACTTTTGATATAAAAGAATAATGTATGCATGGTGTATTTAAGTTGATTTCTTAATTAGATTGGCATACAACTGGCAATCTAATTACATGGTGGGTACTTTTTATTGTGTGAAAAATGAAGCCTTTTAACAATTAATGCTGGTGGGTTGTTTCTCATAGAAAAATTTAAAAATATAGGGTAAGGTATTTCGTTAGATCATTTAAAAGCCTTCTAACGGTTGTGATATTGTCTCTATTCCACCCTTCAATCATTGATTTATTATCTTCTAGGGTTTGCCTTGCCAGAGTATTTAAGGGCTAGTGTAAACATTATCTTTGCAAATGCTTTCAGACTTTCAGCTCTGAATTTCTGCACAGCTTTAATGGAATTCATTATCCAGACATGCACTATCTCATGAATTGAATCATCTTTTTGAATTGATCATGGGTTCACTGTTGCTTTAACTACAAGACATTTTTTGGGGAGGGGTATAGTTTTCTTGTTTTATTGTACGCATCTGAAATTCATTATTAAATGCTGAGCCAAAGTATACACTTGCCTTGGCTTATGTCCAGGTATTTGAATTGTAAAGATAAAATGGATGGCTTTATATTAAATAATTAGAGACTCTAGCAGGTGGTAAATTCTATCTATACATTTACACAGTTAGTGGCACAAATAAACTCTAAGGGCCGTAAGATCTGTAAAACTGTTACAATTGGAAAAACCCATTCAGGACCGAAGGGAGAGGTCCTTGGTTGCTGACAAGGATTTCCCCTTGACTTCAGACTTCAGACAAGCTGAAAAAGTCTGGCAGGATCCAAATGTCACTGAATTGCACCAAATCTCCAGTCAGGAGAAACAGTAGCAAGAGGAGAAATGAAGGAACTGGCCCAGGCCTTTCTGGGCTGTGGGGGCTGGCCAGTCTGCAGCAAGCGGAGTTGACTGAGCTGGAAGTGGGAAACCCAGCTGGAGGCTGTCGCTCCCATGCGGAATCTGTAGATTAGAAGAGCAGGCTGGAAAGTCTAGAGGCAGAGTGATTAATGCATTCCTCAAAAGTCTTTGCTTTCTAATTAAGTTCTTAGGATGCTTGCTTCAAACAGAGTTAACTACAAGTTATTTAGCGATGCAAATGAGCAGTCCCTTTCTGACATACCGGAGCATGGAACATCTGCCAATGGCAAAGTCTCGTTTGCCTTGACCTGCAAAAACATGGTGTTAGGTTGAATGTATTTAGTCCCGATGCAGGCTAGACACGTGTGCTTTTAGTTCTGGTACGAAGTTGTCACCTTCCACTTGGAGTTTCCATAAGAAATGGCTTATGGCATGCTTTGTTCACGTTCTATGTGGTCATCTTACTGACAGATAAAATGATTTTCTGTTCTTTAAAAAAAATCATGGTCCTTTCTTTGTTTCTTTCTTTTCTTTTCTTTTCTTTTCTCCCTTATAGCTGTTTTTATTTTTATTGATTTTATTAATTCATTTACTAAGCGAATATGTAGCAGCACCATCTTCCTTCTACAGCGAGGCATTGTGCCAGATAATATGCAGTGCAAGATATTTGGGTTGTATTCTGGTGCGAGGGCTAAGACTCGTACCCATACATGTAATATTCCAGGCAGTGATGACGTGCCATACCTGTGATGCAGACCATGAGCTCCAGAAATATGAAATGGAAGGGCTTCTGGCTGTAGTGGGAATACTATTTAGAGAGCTGAAGGGTAGATTTCCTTTTGATAAAGAGTGGAGGGGCGCCTGGGTGGCTCCGTGGGTTGAGGCCTCTGCCTTCAGCTCAGGTCATGATCCCAGGGTCCTGGGATGGAGCCCCGCAGTGGCTCTCTGCTCAGCGGGGAGCCTGCTTCCCCACCCCCTCTCTGCCTGCCTCTCTGCCTACTTGTGATCTCTGTCTGTCAAAAAAATAAATTAAATCTTAGGGAAAAAAAAGGTGGAGGGCAGTGCTGGGCAGAGAAGCTGCAGCTGAGACAACAACGTGGAGGTGAGAAGGGCATTTTGTGATCAGAAAATAATCCAAAATAAGTTGCATTTAGAGCTCAGCCTTGAGGGGGCGTAGAGCTTGAGACTGGAAGAACAGTTGGGAGCCAGAATTTTACACTAAATGGTTTGGTCTTAATTCCATCAGCAGTGAAGAGGCAGTCAAAATTTTAAGTAGGATCTTGGTGATTTTGTTGTGCTTTAAGAAAATGATTAAGTGCAATCTTCGGGATGAACCACAGGAGGGAGAAAGGGCAGTTGGGAAACTATGGCAACATTCAAGGTGTGGTGGTAGCAGGATGAATAAAAGGAAGAGAAGATACATAACATGGACGTCTTATTTTATTTCTCCAGAGAACTGAGTTTGTGTCGATCAGTGAAGCAATAAAATCAGTTGTGTTGCTGGTAAAACTTCTAAAAGATGTAGCAAGTTATTTTGCAGAAATTGTGCCCATCATTTACTTATGAAATGGACTCAGTGATCTAAAAGACATACATCAAATGATAGGCAATGATTATCATCATCTCCAGCCCAGACTTCTTCCAACCCTCCACTCCCCCCCCCCACTCTGCGAATGCAAGGGACCTTAGGGACATTACCTCTTCAGTTCTCATCCGTCCCTCTGAGCACCATGACGCGTTTGTGTTTTGAAGATGGGGAAACTGTAGCACAGAAAGTTTAAGTACACACGGGGACACAAAAACAGTGTTCTCGTTACACCAATTTCCTTTCGCAGAAGACAGGTCAGGAGAACTTTAGGTGGCAATTACTTAACAGTCAAATCATTTGACCAGACCGAACTTTTGACGAAACAGCCTAATGGGGAATAATTAAGGTTGAGCATATGTGGAGGACTGAAGCTTCTCATCTAACAAGGAACGGTCCTTAATTGCTGACACTGGCATGGATAATTTAGAAAATTTAGGACGATGACATTAGACCGTTGTCATGGATTATTTGGACTAATTTTTGTCTCTTATTCAAATTAAAAAAAAGAAAAAGACGTGCTAATTCTTCCCTTTGTGTTGAGTATGTCCCAATCTACAGGCTGCCTGCATGAGATTGTCTTTTTAAGGATCGCCCCCGACTCATCAATGGGAAGAGAAAATGAAAATATCCGAAAGAACATAAAGATCAGTTGAATACAAGTTTTGACGATCTCACTGACTATATCTCCCAGCAGAGGACACCAGGAAGCCATGGTTTAATTGAAACAATTACTGTGAATGTACATTGGTTGCACATTTGTGTATCTACCTGAGAATATATAATTTATGGTTTGGCACGTGTATGTGATGAGGCGGGAATAGGAAGGGGAAAGAAAGAGAAGAAATTTTACCTAAAAGCAGAATTTTCCGAGTATTTATGCTTAAGACATTTTTCCTTAAATCCCTTAAAGACTTACCTTTCAGGTGTTTGGCATGGAAATCACTCCTTTGGGATCCTATTTTTATGACTCATTTTTGTTTGTGCAGAGTTGCCTGAGAAGACCTCACTCTAATGGGTTCTGACTTGGTCTTCTTGCACAAACAACAGAATACTGGGCTTTGAAAGCTGACGGGGGGTGGGGGGAGGAGGGGGGAAAAAAAAGGAAATGTTTATACCTCCTCATTTGGACATGGCTCCTTCAGAAATCTGATACTCAGTATCTTCCTGCATCTGGAGGAAGGAAGAAAGAGACCATACAGGCATTCTGTACATAATGTTGAAATAAAACCCTCTATTGTCCACCAAGACAATAGAACCAGTCTATAATAATGTAGTACAAGTAGAGCATAAACTACACAAGCCGGCAATGCAATCTTTGTTCCAGTGTAATCTTCCATATCAACCATTGACAATCCCAGAGGTAAGAGAAAGGCCTTTCTCCTATTTCCCATAACCTGCCACCATCTCTCTCTCTCTCTCCTTGCTGTGTAGGAGGCAGTAGAATAAAGTTCCCCATTGGGATGGCTAAACATGTTTGACAACATAGGAACTGTCTTAAATCTTGGCCAAAGTCTCAAGCTGAACCCAAACCCTTTGAGTGGCTCATCAAAAGAAATTAGTTTCCTTATCTGTTTCAAAGTCTGTAGGAGGTATTTATTTGGGTGGGATGAGAAGTAGAAATACTGAGAAGTCAGGGGTGGGGTGCTCACAATCAAAAACTCTGCTTGAGGGGCACCTGGGTGGCTCAGCGGGTTAAAGCCTCTGCATTCGGCTCAGGTCATGATCCCAGGGTCCTGGGATCAAGCCCCGCATCGGGCTCTCTGCTTGGCTGGGAGCCTGCTTCCTCCTCTCTCTCTCTCTGCCTGCCTCTCTGCCTACTTGTAATCTCTATCTGTCAAAAAAATAAATCTTTAAAAAAAAAAAAAAAAAAAAAAAAAAAAAAAAAAAACTCTGCTTGAGAAGATAGCATTTTCACGTCTATCTAGAGAGATAAAATCATAATTTTCATGGCAGTAGGTGGCGAAGACACAATACATGACTGTAACAGAGGAAAACATCCAAGAACATCAGAGTGAAGGGGGAAGCACCGGCTGAACACACTGAAGCCTTCCCAGAACCGGTTGCTTACTAACAGATTCACCAGGACCTGGCACCCTGTGAGGTAGCAGGTGGCTACCGCCGAGATGAGTAAGACCAGCCTGCTGCCATCTGGGTGGGGCTTACATTCATCATGGGCATTCTCTTTAAACGCACAGATGAACATCAGATAAATATCTTAGCTCCTGGTATTTTTCCTGAACTTGGACCCATTTGAACCTTTAAAATTGCTTGAGTTTGCATGTAATTAATCTTGCTAGAAACTATGATTTCAGGTTATATGCAAGAGTCAAAAACAATGAATTAATTCGCAAAACATGTCATGCCCTTTTGCAAACACAAAATGTTTACCTTTTGTGTAAGGGAAAATTCAGCCCCTTAAAAATATCTTATGAATGAGAGACATTAGTCTGAAGAGAAAGAGAAGACCATTAAGAATTGGACACTAAGGAAGAACAGTCAAAATAGGACACTAACATTTTCTTTCTTTTTTTTTTTTTGTAAAGATTTTTTACTTATTTGACAGATAGAGAGCATAAGTAGGCAGAGAGGCAGGCAGAGAGAGAGGGAAGCAGACTCCCTGCTGAGCAGAGAGCCCGATGCGGGGCTCGATCCCAGGACCCTGAGATCATGACCTGAGCCGAAGACAGAGGTTTAACCCACTGAGCCACCCAGGTGCCCCAGGACACTAACATTTTCTTAAAAAGTATACATGCTTTATCTTTGCTTTGCTGGAGAATAGAAAACAGAGGAAGGCTCACAAAGCTTATGGCCCCTTGGCCTCCCACCCTTCTCACTGGAAATGTCTGGTTCCACATCTTTCTGACACACTTTTGATTTGTATGTCTCAGCGTCTGTCACATAGAGATGTTTGATTATACTTATGAAGAGTTATAACTGGTGTAGGGGATATACCAGTAAACAAAGATAAAGTCCCTGATCTCCAATAGATACATAAATATTTGAAGGAAAGAATGTTTATGTGGCGCCAGGGTGGCTTAGTCGATTAAACATCTGACTCTTGATTACAGCTCAGGTCATGGTTTCGGGGTTGTGAGATTAGGCCTCACATCATGCTGCATGTTGGGCATGGAGCCTGCTTAAGATTCTCTCTCTCTTTCTCTCTCCTTCGCCCTCTGCCCTGTCCCAGGCTTGCTCGCGCTTGCACCCATATGCTCTCACACTCTCTCTCTTAAAAGAAAAATACTTAGAATGCGAAAGAAAGGTAAATGGAGAAACTTACGGAATGACAATTTTAGAGTAGTTTTTTTAAATATAAAGATATCAGGGAAAGACTCTTTGGTCAGGCAACATACAGCAGAAAGCTGAATGATATGAGAAAACATTCTAGGTAGATATCAATGAACAATGGCTCAAGGGGGAATAAACAGCAAGTGCAAAGATCCTGGGGCAGGTATGTGGCTAGTGGTTTTTAAAGTTATCAGGTGTCATGTGCCTAAAACAGAGTAAGCAGGGGCACAGTTGGAGGAGATGAGATCAGAGAGGTAAACAGGTCAGTAGAGAGATTATGGATGGGTATTTTAGGGAATATTAAGAAGTTGGAATTTTATTCTGAATGGGATGGGTATTTTTTCAGGGTAGAAAATGAAGATGTGAGGACACTTTACGTTTTGAAAGTGATATGGGCAAAGAGAAAATAGGTTTACACCAAGAAAGTTTAGATTGGATGAGGAAAATAATGTTTGAGTTTTAAAGCATTTAATCACTGGAAAAATTTATCAAAAAACAATAAGAAATCTCATTTCCCAGAGATACTTTGGAAAGGCCATGTTTATTTGACATAAACTAGCACTCAGAAAAAAGAATCAACGTGCTTCCCCCCTAGCCATTTAACCTAATCCAGTCAATTTGATTAACCATGTAATCAAACTACTTTAGTAATTAAGACCACCAGGAAAACTGGAATATATTCAGCTCTTCAGTCTATTATTTTTTATCAGTAGGTACTTTCCAGGGGAAATAACTATTTTACTGTCTTTAGAACAGTGGTTCTGCTATATTTGGCCCATGAACAATTTCAGTAGATCTTCAGTTATTTATTCTAGAAAAAAAATTTTTGTTGTTCGGAAAGAACACCAGCAGGACTGACTAGGACCTGAAGCAACTTGAATCGGTGCCTGATTTAATATTCTCTCAAAATAATATTTACAAAATAGCCCAATACTCATTTCACTGGGGATGCAGAAAAATGAATCTCTTATTAAATATTGTATATAAACCAGGTTCTTACCAATTAAGTTCCCTTTCAGTGGCCAATTAGAACATTTGCTGAAGAGTATTGGCAACATATTTTTCCAATCTTCAGTGATCTTTTTTTTAAACTCCTTGTTTTCTCTGCTTTTTCTAAGCCTCAATTTGTTGATGACATAATAAGGTGTTTAAAATTTACATGACAAAATAAAACACGCCTCTAAAGAGCATTGTGCTGAATACTTTTCATTGTCAGAATTCAGCCATGATCATGACTTTCAGTTGATGACCATCCTGCCACCGCCCAAAGGTACTCAGCTATAATAGGTTTGTCCTAGTAGGAGATGTTTTCCTTCTTCCTCAAAGACACTGAGAATGGGATCAATGCACATTGATTCTTGTGACATTTTGGTGGCCTTTATAGATTAGTGATAATTAGTTGTCAAGTTGACTATCCCCCCGTGGACATGTTGCAGATGATAATGCTACACAGAACTTGCCCAAGGGCATGGAATGACTTCTCAGGCCAACTGAGACTGAGGGCAGAGTGAAGCCGTGGGAGAGCTGTCTCAGACTCCGACTTCAGCTGGTGTCCCAGTCATTGTTGAGACGACGGGTGGCTGTCCTCCCATTCTTGTCAATTGTTGCTCGAGAGGCTTAATTTATCTCTTGCTGAGCACAACGCCCACAAGAAGTAAGGGTTTAATTCTTGTTTGTTAGTTTGGGTTTCTGTATGTTTTATATGATGATGGATGCTCTCTAGTTGTTTCCAGAAACTGGATGTGGGGGTTAGACTGTATTTGCACTTGTTAACTGAGGCTTTCGAAAAGCAGCATGTCTCCAGCGTCCAGAATGCTCACCCTTTCCCCTGGGTCCAGGCAGAAGAGCCACATAGCCCCTCCTACCCTGCTCTTCCTCCCCCACACCAGACTCATTGGACAGATGCTTTAGCAACTTAATCTGTTGAGAACTGGTACATTTACATACATTTCCACCAATAACAAACCCAAGTTCCATGTTAGTAAGGGATGAAGTCAGTTCTGGAAAGAGAAAGTGAAGATGCCTCTCATTCACCTCTAGGAATTTCTGGTAGATCCCTAAACTAGATGAGACAAAGAACTGACAAAAATTCCCTATTGCCAGTGAACAAGATCTGGGCTGCTTGTGCCATTCTAACCATCCATTTCCAGCTCTAAGCAGCTTATTCTGTCTGAGCTGACGGTCCATCCCACCCCTGTCACTTGAAGGGTCCTGGGAGGAAGTTGGTGTTGGTGACCTTTCGGTAGGGTTACATACGTAGAGCCTGAGGTGAGAGTAGCTGACTGGTAACTCCTTTGCTACTTATCCCTTTACTTATTTGCAGAATATAGAAATACAGACGGGTGCCCAGCCTCCACATATCATGACACCAGGAGAGATGACCCAACCTGAATCTGGAATCCCACCTTGCTGAGAGTGGCATCTGGTCAGCACCGCACATTCTCAATGCCACAGCATGGACTACACAGTGGGGAAAATAACCATTCTTCCCTAAGCAGATGAAACCTGAGCCTTTTATTTTATAATACTCATCAGTAAGTAAACAGGCTCTTTTATGCTAACATCCGAGAGAGGGCTACTTCCCATACTCAGCCTCCATCCTGCCTGCCTGTTCTCACCGAAATTCCAACAACTGCCACATTTCAGGGCCACTGTAGTGCTGGACTCCCTCCCCTCCCCCTGTCCCTTGGCTGTCCTAGGACCTATATCTTGTTCCCCAGAGGCTCAGGCTTAGGCACTTTCATTTCCTCTCAAGGCCATGCCACCCTCCGTGGCGTGAAGTATCCATGAGCTTCTCTGGCAGCTGTGGAAATAGGGTCTCCATAGAATTTGCCTAGATTCTGGAATTTCCTACCTACCCTGGGGGTTGCTGGTTAATGCATTGGCAATAGTGAGTGCCCAAGGATGACTCCTGGTTTGTTTTAAGTTTCTTCCTTGACTGATATAAGCTCAGGAAGCAGTTCACATGCACTGGTGCTGGATCTGTGAAGTGTGAACTGAACTCTGCCTCTGGCCCACTCCTGTCCAACTCCCACCACTTCCCCATTGTAGCTTCTCTTAAGACATAGCCACGCTTCCCTTCTATAACCCTAGTAAATCCTGCCAGATTGACAAAACGGGGAAAGGATGATGATGAGCTCTTACACATTTTCATATGCAGGGTATAAACCAGTTATGATCCTCTGAGAGACTCCTTACAGTGTTCCTATGGGACCAGAGCAGTTATCCTGATCCAGGTTTCATAGGAGGAAAATATCACTCTTTTTCTTTCCTGCTTCCAAAAAAGGAAACCCAAAACAAAAACAAACCCTCAATGAAGTGAATTGAAAATGGAGTCAAGGGAGCAGAAGCTTTCTGTCTTTCGGCTCAAAACTTGGTGATCTGCTTGATTGCATTTTCCACAGCCCCTCCCACAAATCTCACAGGCACAGACTCATTCCTCCATTAGGATTTAGCTGGAGAGGCTGAAGAGACAATGAGAACACAGCCCAATCTGGTGAGATTGCCAGAGTTAACAACCTCTAGTGTGCAATAAAACCAGACAGCATTTTTGATGGACCACATTCTCATTGCATTTAAGCAGCCTTGGAAAGCTTCCATGGCTGCTGATTTCAAATAAGAAAACATCCTGGAGGGAAGCAGGGCAAAGATGTGTCCTTTGGGTTCACGTCTAACATTCATGGGGCCCAGTGTAAGCATACAAGTGGAGGCTCACATGCCGCATGCTTAAATACTTAAAAGTTATGATTCAAGCTCGAAAACTCTTAAATAAAACATAAAATATGTTCTATCATTGCTCCACAATATTTTTATTGATAATTTAGATGTGTTCAAATTTAGGAGTCTCTGACTCCTTGGAGTTCCATTTGGAACACAATGACCAATGAGAGCTGGCCTCTCACAGCTCAGCCCACTGTCCACAGTCCCAGGTCCACTCTTCTCTCCTCATACTCTGGCTCAATCCTGCAGTGTGTGTTGCCTCTCAAACTCATGTAGGTTGCTCTACCCCATGTGTCAAAGTTTCATTGACACTCTCACCAACTGCCCTCCTTGGGTCAATCCTTTGCTCAGAGGTGTGCCCAGTTTGTAGGTGGACAGACACCAGGAAAGAAGCCTTACACAGATCCTAGAAATGGACTCTGGCTGGTTGAAAAGGGCAGTTCAGGGTTCTGAGAATCCAAAGAATCGTTGAGGGTGTATGTGTGGGGGACTATCCCTTTGGCCCGGTGGACTCTTCTTCCCATGAACAGAAGCACTGTTGAAAGACCAGGTTGAGCCTTATAAAACATAGGGCACAAAGCAGTCAGCCCTCGTGCTTGGATTTATGGTTAGTATATATGAAGTAGGTCCTTTAGAAGAGAATGTTTCATTTAGAAGGTTGACACTTGCCGCAGTACCTACAGATGGTGGGACAACAGGAGAAGGTACTCTTTGCCTCATATGTTAATGAGCATAGAAGTCTAATTACAATGGTTCTGAATTCTGAATGCACAGTGACATCACTTGGAAAAGATTCACTATGACTCCACACGTAGAAATTCTGATTTAATTCATCTAGGGTGGGGTCCAGGCACAAATATTTTTTTAAAGGCTCCCCAGGTGATTCTGTGTGGAGCTAGGATGGAGAGCCTTTGGGGCCAGCCTAACAACTTTCCTTCTCATTAAGGCATTAGCCCTTGTGCCTAGCCGGAGAATTCAAAACCATCATGACCCCGGAGATGTTTATATCCAGAGAAATGAAGCCCCTAAACTGTAGGCAAAAATCAGCTCGGTCTTAAGAGTTGTGATTGCTCTAAGCAGGTTCTGCCAATGGTAAGCAGAACCCTTATCTGGCATCTCTACTGTGCTCCAGACAGGATGAAATTAAAAAATATTTAACATTTTAACAACCACTATAGCAATCAATCCCAACAGACTCTAACAGTAGAATACTGTCAGCCCTGAATGTCTTACAGATTAATCTAGTTACTCTTCCCAGAAATCCTTGAGGAGGACATTGCAGTGAACATTTGTCAGGTGACTTTCAAGAAGGCGGTGGATCTGAGACTCACACTCAGGTCTTTCAGCTGTAGCTTCTGAAACCTGTCCGTTATACCAGGCAGATTTCCATAGCCCTTCTGGTTGGCACGAGCTGAGTTCTTCAGCTTATAACATAGGCCTAAGCCAGAACACTTGAAGGAAGGCATATTACCGGGGTCATATAAAACACTATCTAAAAAATGGATCACCTGGCTTAAATCTGCACAAACACGAGGAGGGAAATGGCAGTTCAGAACCTCTATTTGAATGACATTTATTTCTGAGACTAGAAATTGGCTTTTTTTTTTTTTTTAAAGATTTTATTTATTTATTTGACAGAGAGTAGACAGAGAGGCAGGCAGAGAGAGAGAGGAAAGCAGGCTCCCTGCCGAGCAGAGAGCCCGATGCGGGACTCGATCCCAGGACCCTGAGATCATGACCTGAGCCGTAGGCAGCGGCTTAACCCACTGAGCCACCCAGGCACCTGAAATTGGCTTTTTAATTCTGAAGTTTATGCATGAATTCTGACATATGCTCAGGACTGTGCTGAACAATTGGTCACGCTCATCCCTCTAAATGTGGGATCTGTGATTTTGAGATTGTAGCTACAATGAGACCTGTGTTAAGTCTATGTATCTGATACTTACACAATATGAGTGTCTGATACTTCAAAATTATGAAATCATGGGACAGAAAGGGATCTTTCATGGCTATCTAGTCTACCTCTGTTTCTGGGAAAGTCTGCATTTAAGTCATCCCAGACACAAAACTTTCCCACTTGGAATACAATTTCTTTCTTTGCTCAGCAGGGGGGACTTCTATTCAAAGCCCAGGTCAAGGCCTATTTCTGTGGCAAAATAATTCACTGCAACTCTCTCCCCACAGCAGGGGAGCGTCAAGTTTCAAGTTTCGGGAATTGGAATTTTATGCAATTCAGGGGGGATTTTTTTGTGATCAGGAGCACAAAGCTAGGTAGAGTTTAGTGGAATTACTGGATCTTGGAGATTCAGGCACCTTTCCTCTAAGATCCTGTCAGGCAGTTTTCCATACCTGCTTTCCTAGAATGCTTCCTGGTTGCAGCATGATGCTCCCACCTGACCTAGAAACTCCACAAAGCCCAGCCGATTCTGGTAAATCTGCCTCGGCTCCTCTGCAAATATGTATGGGTATTGTTTATTTGCTGGTTTATCTATTTATGTGCCTCATCATTACAAAAGGATTTTAAAGAGAATTTTGTTCTTTGCACACATTGTTCCTTTTCTTCACCTCCACTTTTTCTCGCCTCCTCTGCCCTAATTGCAACCTGCCCCGGTTGCAATCTGTCCCAACTGTGATTTGGCAAAATCTTGTACTTATACCTGAATCATACAGTTCATTAAGTTTAGCATACGTTATCTTGTTTTAAAATATTTATGGGGAAATCTCTTCTCTTTAAGACTGTAAGTTTCTTGGGGGAAGACACCATGTTTTATACTTTTTTTCTATTTCCCCACATACTTTTATAGCACTAAGCATCTAATAAATGCCCAGTAATGTAATTATTTGTGGATTGATTGATTACCAATTCTTATAGATTTTTATATAGCTTAAAGTAATACATTGATTAAGGTAGGGTAGGTTTAATAAGGGAAGGTTTCTTAAGGAGGTGTGCTCAAAATGTTTGATTTTTGAAGAAGAAAAGAAGGACTATTTGATCAGAAATGAGGGAATCCATATAGGATTAGAATATATCAGAATATATCCATATATATATCCATATATATCTATATAGGAATAGAAAATTAGAGATATTTGTTTAATGACACTTTTTAAAAAAGATTTTATTTATTTATCTATTTGTCAGAGAGAGAGAGCAGAAGCAGGCAGAGTGGCAGGCAGAGGCAGAGAGAGATGCAGACTCCCTGCCCAGCAGACAGCCCAATGCAGGGCTTGATCCCAGGACCCCGAAATCATGACCTGAGCCAAAGGCAAAGGCTTAGCCAAGTGAGTCACCCAGGTGTCCCTAATGACACTTTTGAAGAATTTATTAAAAGAAATATGAGTTTATAATCAATATTTTTAATGAAATATAACCCACTGAGGATAATTTGTATGTTGGTTGAATGAACTATTTTGGGTAAGACTTTTAAAACCTTGACTGTGATTGAAAGTAACTAGAGTATAGTGATATCTGATGATCAGTGGTAACTCCCCCAAATGGTTCAATGGAGAGAGTGACACACATGCACACACACACACACACACACACACCCCAATAACAGATGGATCAATGATGTATCAAAATTGCAGAACCTCCTTCAGGCCTTGACAAGTCTCCAAATGATGATGCCCCAAGAATGGCAGCTCCCCTTGCCTACACAGGCCTTTTTGTGTGTGACAGAATGGCTTAGGGGCTCACACAGGAGGAGATGTTTTAGATTTCACATTTATAATTTCCATTCATTTCTGTTTGTGTGGTGACGGGGAGGATGAGGAGAGCCCGTAGCGTGGGCCTGGGTTCTCCATGCACAGCATCTTTCTCCCAGATGTGTAACAGGAGAAAACCACAGGAACAAGGAAGTTGCAAAAAAGTCCTGATAGCTTTAAGAACCACAGCGTGCATAAGCATCTGTCTCAAGTCTGGTGGGAGGGCAACGAGCATAGAGGAGACAAGCACAGCACTTTACAGATTCCTTATGCCAATCCCAGTTAAGCCAAATCCTGCATCCTGCCTCTGCTACCATGGTGGGGGTGGGGGGGGTGGGGGTGGGGGGTTGCAGGATATTAGAGAACCCAGGAGTGTCAGAGGGCAATAAGGGAGCCTAAGCTCCAGGCTTCTTTTATTCAGACACAGGCTAACTCACTGTCTCATCACTTTCTTATACACTGTTCTGGTGGGCAAGAACTAATTTTATTTCTCGGTTCACCCTCCAGCTGTGTGTTGAGAACTTAGTGTATATTATTTCCATCATCTGATAGCCTGGGTGTTTGTCATTTTCTTCTCTTCCAGTGCACAGAGCACAGTGTGGGTCACGTGGTAGGAACTAGGGAAAAACATCCTGATGGGCTGATTTTTATTTTTTAAAGTACGTCTTCTCAATAAAACTGGGCCTCCCCTTGTCTCCCCATCCCTGACCCCTTCCAGCCCAAGACTTGACATTGCGCGGGCACTAGATAAATTTTTACTGAAGCTCAATTTCATATTATTCATTTTTATGATAATAAACACACGACTAGTACGTTCATTAGTTTAGATAAATAAGGAAGCTTTTTATTAGGGAAAGCTTGAATTAACCTGAGTTATATCTCATTTCAAACATGGAGGAGTAAAGGCCTGTGTGGGATGATCAGTAGCTATAGGTTTTATCCATTCTCAGGAAGCTTTCTCATCTCTGCTACTGTATAAAGAATATGTCATCTCCAGCCATGGGAATAGGCTGTAACAAGACAAGCCAGGTATTACCCTAGCTTTAAAGATACAGTTTAAAATTGGGCATATGAGCCAAGCAGGACCAGTCAGAATCTTTCCCTGATTTTGTTACATGGGAACCAGGCTAACAGAGTGACCTCTTTCAGAGCGGATATGAGTCTGAAACTTCCTTCAGTCATTTTCTTGGGGTACTCAGAAGGAGGCTTCATTGTGAGGTCTTCTAGGGCACCAAACAAGTAGGGCCAAGAGATGAAGGCAGTGAAGTTGGGATGCGGAAAAGGGTCAGACAAATATTGGACGTTTATTGATATCTGTGCTTAGTCGTGCTTAAAGTCAGTGCCTCTCTTGGATTTTCTACATACAAGAGTTAATAATTATCTTCCCCTTTTGCTTTCTTACCTACTCATTCAAACTTTTTGTTTGCCGCTGACAGCCAAAGGAATCCCATTCAACATTATCTGTGGAATACTCAGGTAGATGATACAAATCAACTTGGTCAAATTTGGTATATTTTTACCAGAATTTCTTTCCCTAAAAGAAGGTTCCTAATGAGGGTACTAAGTCCCTGAATTGAAGAAGTGGTCCATTTTTATTTCTTTGGTTGTTAGGAGTGTTAAGTCAATCATATATAGCTCTTTGCACTTAGCACGTGGCTCAAATTGTTTCTTAACTATCATCATTATCTCTTCATCCTGTGTGCTTAAGAGAAGTTATTGCAATAGAGACTAGGTTGAGAAATTGCCTGGAGGTTGGAGAGTGGTAAGTCTATATGCTGGGCAAAAGTATTTAGCCGGTGGATTTGGGGTTTCGTCTACATAACTGTAGTATATGGAGTATAATGTGCTTCATAAGATTGTTGTTTTTTGTTTTAAGAAGTCGCCTCTCTGTCTATTAGTGTTCTCAGAGCCTTTCCAAGTCAGTTACATAAGTGTATTTGGGGGGAGTTGGCAAGATTTACTTTTACATGGAAACACAATATATCATTTTGACTACATACACAAGGAGAGACAAGAGGTGGCTTATTGATAGGCGCTAGACAACGCCAAAAAACAAACACAATCCTAGGCTTTTTCATGCGCTGTGGTCCAGATAACCAATAAGCTCACTTTAACAAAATAAAATAAAAATTTCTGTAACTTCTGGAAAATTTTAAAGAAATTTAAAAAATTATTCTAAAGAAAATAGTGAAGTGAGAATTTTAGGGAAATTTAAAAATTATTTTTAAGAAAACAGAAGAGTTAGCCGTGGAAATTAACCCTAAATTAAGCAAAAGCTGTTGACACAGTACACTGAGAAGCTTGCAAGTCTTTCCTGTGACTCATGAAGCAATTAAAATCAATTCTGGTGAATACATCGGTTGTAACAGGGTAGGCAACTACAGTTACCATAATCTAGGGAAGATTCAGGGAAAAGGCAGAAGTCGAGAAAATTCCAACTTAAAAAAAAAT
Source organism: Meles meles (assembly GCF_922984935.1). NCBI lineage: Eukaryota > Metazoa > Chordata > Mammalia > Carnivora > Mustelidae > Meles > Meles meles. Next base: position 19,672,269 of record NC_060070.1, read on the forward strand.
CAACTATTTTTGCCCCAGAGGATGCAAGTTGAGAACGTCTTTGTGTTTTTCCACCCACAATTTTATTTCTGTTCTCACACCCCACCCTCCTTTACATGAATATTAAGGACTAAGGCTTTAGCAACAGGCTTTGGTGCTGGGGGAGGCAGGGGTGAAGGGAAAAGTGTTGTGTATGGCTTTTCATATGTTAATAAGTTGATTCCATGACAACCATTGAAAAAGAGGGGCTGGAAACAAAAGCTACAGCCAGAGAGGATCAGTGCTCTTTCACTGGCGCTGTGAGAATAACAGCCGAGACTCCCCCCTCTGAAAGGTATCTGATGGCCGCTTGTCAAAGGGCTTTGTTTTAATAGTGCAGAGTCAGTATATAATTAATACAGTTTTATGAGTCCAAATTTCACCCTCAATGATGCTTCCCTTATAAGAGCTTCTAAATAAGAATCTGAAACCAAGAGAATGTGTCACTGCTTCCAGTAGGGACCTGGAATGTGCCTGGACTATCAGTTCCTATGATCTTGCATTTCAGTTTTAAGTAAAAAGGTCAAGGGCTTTTATCTCTGAGTATAAGAAGGCGTTCAGAGCTGGGCACTGGGGGAAGGGCGACGGGAAAGACTTGCTCTTCTCTCCAGGCAGCCTTTGAACATGGTGCAGCACGTTATCCCCAGCGACATGTTGAAACTGTGCAGGACGCACCCACCGACCAACCCGAGGACACTGTGGCATTCCTGGGCTCTCTTAACCAATGAAAAGAAATCCTGGCTGGCTGTTTATCCTTCCAGAAACATGAAGTGACATCCTCATGCCAGATTTCCTAATGTCTAGTACAGCTAAGTTTTTACTCTAACTTAAGTAGTTACACGTATCAATTAGCTGTTGTATCATGCCACACAATGCATTCCTTCTAGGCAGTTCTAAAACACTGTGAAGTGTTGCATTCAGGAATTATGCTGACTTTACTAATTTTCTGTCCAGCCTTGTTTTTTTCTAATGTGTATTGCCGGTCTTTGATTGAATTCTGTTAAATTCCTCTTATTTGTCCCCTTTAAGTGGTTGCCAAAAACTTGCCATGAGTAACTTGTGATACAGTGTTTTCTCTGTTTGGATGGACACAAGAGCTTTCATCACAACGGAATGCTTATGGAATTACATATTTCAAAGGACACTAACATGAAAATACAACTTCATTCAGAGTCAGGTCACAATGATGAATAGTAATGCCAAAATGATCCCTAAAAGAACTTTCAATTTGTGTTTAAAAGTATTGGCTTTGGTCTTCACTGTAATTCATGTTTTTTTTAACTCATAAACTTCACGAACTTAAAAGAATCTCACTTTCATGCTCTTAATGACTGTAGTTGTGTTGTTCGATGAAAATAAAAGAGATATTGTAGCTGTGATAAGTCAGAATTTGAAGATCTGACAATATTGTTACCACGATTGTATCAAACTATGCCAGTTTCATAAAATGATCTCATTGCCAAATGCATATTTTACATAATGTTTGCAGCATGAAATTTATCATTGTCCAATATTTTGGCAAAAATCATTGAACCATTCATTCATTCAACAAACTTTTAATAATGCTTATTGTGGACCAGAACTGCATGGAATTCTCTAGGTACAAAAGTGACAAGATGATCGCTTTTCTTGAAAAATTTATAGTTTCGTGAAATGGATGATTATATTAATAGATAATTATGGCTTTTGTCATTTTCTACATCTCATCCCTTCTGAAATAAAGATTTGATGTGGCTTAAGTAGACATACGTGACAAAATATTTTGGAAAAATGAGGATGAATAGGTGAAGTAAAATCAAGACAGAAAATAAAATGAAATGAAAGTCTGAGTAGGGTGAGCTCTAGACACAGACCATAAAATCCTATATGTTTGCCAGAAGTGACTCACAGATTTAACCTTGAAGATTTCAGTAGCCAGTCTAAAAAGTATGGTTTACAAAATTCATGGTGTACATAAGAACAGAGCCAACAGAAACTAATGATGAGCCAAGCTTTTACTTGTAGTGAGATATAAGAGAAATTTCCCTTACAGATCTGTATAGAGAGTACATAGTTGGCTTGACCACAAATAGCCGTGCTCTGCACAGTGTAACCTTTCTTCCAATGCACACACACACACACACACACACACACACACACACACACACAGAGCAACCCAGCCTCCCAATTACAAACATTATGGCCACGGCTAATTGGCCTGCAGATGGGAGGGCACTTGACTCAAGAGTAACTGATGTTTACAGACTGACTGGTGGCCTACAAGGACATCTGACAAAAAAGCTGTGCTCCAAAGGGATGATCGAAGTAGAGAGGAAACAATCGGATGTTTTCTTTCAGAGCATTTGAAGATGAGAGATACACAGAGGGAGGCAATTGTTTGGAAGTGTGAGCAGGAACCAAAGGGCACGGAGAGAAAAGTTGGGTTGCAAAGGCCAAGAGGCAGCTGAAACAATAAATAGGCACAAAGTGAAAAGAACACACAGAGCGAGGGATGAGGGGATGATTTTGTAGGGACGGAAACAGTGTAATCAATAAGCTCCTGCTGCTGAGCTGGGGTTTGAGATGGTCGCCGGAACCCTGGTGCTTTCTGGATGACAGAGCAGCTTTCCCAGGGGCCTAATTCTATTGTGGTTCTGCTTTTCCTTCAAGACATGGGTTTGTATTTGCTACTGGAGCTAACCTGAGAGAACTGCTGATTTTTGTCATTGTCAGAGAAGCCAAGGAAGAGACGGTGGCATGGCCTGAGGTCCAAGCTCAATGAAACACAGTGTGAAAAATCTACAGGTGGCAAACAGCATAGTCTGATAGGTAGCCTCTGAAGGTCTGGCTTGACCCTGGAGACATTTTATTTTATTTATATATAACGATGGGATTACGTGTCCTTCAGAAAATCTCCTGTAAGTATTATTTCTGTGATCTGTAAATAAGTTCTTCATAAGAATTAATTGGCAGGATGTCTGGGGTTGTTCTGTGGAAAGTATATGGAGCACAGATATCTCCTACATCATTGATTGAGGGTTAATCTGTATGTGTTGCCTATCAACAAACTGGAGAGTAGGCTGAGATCCTTTTGTAGAAATTTTTAAAATATGGATGCTTTTTGTCTGTCTATAGGTAGGTTGATCCGTAGCTGGAGGGCTAGGGCAGCATTTCCAAACAAAATGAAACAATCTCCCAGTTCTAATCTTAAACACACAAATAAATACAAATCCAGAAACCCAAAGTTAGGTTCCATAAAACAGAGATACAATGATGTTTATCTATAAACATTTTAAAGTATGATAGGCAATGATTGCCCCTCATGGCCGTATAACAAAATTTCATTACATCCTCATAGAAACTCTTGTCTGGTATGGCATTAGTTAGAAAGAACCTCAATTGAATTTTAGAGTACAGCTGCCTACAGTGATGGTTTTAGTTTTATTAATAATACAAATATCAAAGTCTATTATGTATTGGAGTCCCTGCTGATCATCAAGATTAGAGATATGGGAGAGATATAAAGGGAGGACTGGGAAGACCCAGGAAGGGAAACAATAACTCACCAGAATTGGAAGGGAAAGGGGTGTAAATCTGGCCTGGAGCTATGACAAATGAGGGCCACATAAATGGCCTACAAAGCTCTGGACCCCTGATGGTGGAGACCGTTCTCCAATTCACATCTCCCAGCTTAAAGTCTGGTCTACAGCAGCCTTTCTATTCTTCCATTCCACTATGCATGCAGGAATAATTGTAATGTGAATGTAATCACATGTAGAAGTAGGCGAGGCAGATGAGGGGCTGATGTAGGACCACTGTAAAAAAGGTAACACATAGGTGATGAAAATGGAGGAGTATCTGGACTAGAATCCTGGAAGACACTGACTGCTCTAGCAAATTCAGATTGACACGTCATCCAGTAGAATTTAACCAAGACAGACATCAACTCACATATGGAAAATTTTTAAAATACATGTGTCCAAGCCCTATCCTTTAAAAATCGGATCCTATAATACTAGAATGGGATCTGACCTGTGTAATGAGATAATGTTTTCCAAGTTTCTGGTCTGCTTCTTTGATTAATAGGATTACATGCCCAAATCCTGGTTAGAGACCAATTCTTAGATATAAATTCAGAACCACTTTGGGATCGTATCTCCATGTTACATGGAATTTACTTGGTTTGTACTCATGCTTAACTTTTTAGACTGTATATAAGTATAAAATTTAAGATAAAGATTAGGCTTTTATTAAATTCCTAATTCAAAGAATCCATTCAAACACTAGGCTTATTCTATTACATGATGATGTTATTTATTTGTGCCTAACACAATATGGGAACAATAAAAACAACCTATTGGATTTAATTGATTTTGTGAAGAATAAGTATTCTCGAATATGATTTTATTACACTTTCTTATTTTCTCCTTAATTTTCCTTTGGCTGAATCAAGCTACCTGCCTTTCAAAATTAAGACTTCTAATTTACTAGCAAGATATTGAGGGGTAGAACCTAAGAAAGTTTCCAAATGTTTTTGATTCTACTAATTTAGGGAAGATTTCCTAATTTTAAAAGCTTTTACACTAAAAAGAGAAAACCACAAAAATGCATGACTTTGCAACTTCCTGATTAGAAATTTTTGTCATCTATGTCTCTACAGTGGATAGATCTTTGGGCTTGATATCAAGAGAATGATCGGTTCTTCATGTATTAAAGTTTGCTGTTGGACAAGTGTCTTATTTTTGTTTTAATCTTCACTATACTTGTCTGCAAAATAGATGGAATGGCATCTCTGAATAAAGGATTTTTTTAAAAAAGGAATTAAATTAAATAAAATTTAGTATCCTGCCACTCATAGTCCTTGACCTGGTAGGTATTCGATAATTATTTTCCTTTCCCTGACTTTAAAAAGTTGGGTAAGAGAGAGAGCACCGTGAACGCCAGCTAAGATTTTACTCAGTCATTCTTTTAGTAGGGAATTGTGAATTGATGCAGTTTTGGTCATTGTAGGACCATCTCCTTTTTGAGATGACTTCTCTAGCCTAACAAGTTTCAGAATTTGAATGACATGTGAAACTGTTTAAAATTCCGATGATGGTTTTCCTTTCATTTTTTATGATCTCTACAGATGGAACGTGAAGGGGAAAATTGAGGCAGCTGCCGGAATAATTCCAACCAAACCAAAAAGAGGCTGCAATTGTGTGAATTATTATCAGCAAAAGTGGTCCTTGGCCTAAATTATCCAAATAATTGCCACAATTCTTATCCTACTTGGTGTACAAATACATAATCTCAGTATTGGAGAAACGTGAGGGATAGTATTCTAGCCAAATTTTAATTTTCGAATGGTTCTATCATGAGCTTCCTTGCTTTGTTGGTTTAATAAGCTCATGGAGTCACCTTATTAGTTTTCTGCCAATTATTGTGCCCTACTGGAGAAGGACGTGATGTGTATCGAGTTTCAAAACAAAAGATAACTGGCACTTTAAAAATATTTCCTGAGGGACCAAGTTGTTTACATTTCCCTAGGGAGCAAAGACTTCCAGGCAACAGGAAGATTTTGAGGTCTCAATATCTGTGTTTCATGAATCTCAACAGAGTACTCAAAATAAATAAAACAGTCAGCCATTATACATATACATATACATATGTGTGTGTGTGTATATATATATATATATATATATATATATATATATAAAACATTCAGATACATAGGCATCAATATAGTTTTTTCCCCACAAATGGAAACATTCAGGATTATCTACATAACAACTAAAACTTCTGGATATAAATTAAAAAGAACTATCAAATACTTAGATACTCTGTCTATAAAAGAGGTATTTTTAATATTCAAGAATTTGAAGCTATTAGAACTACAACACCCAAATGTTAGACTAGAATGTTAATGCATTCATTTTGTAGATGTCTGCCCAAAATGAAGGTATTTGCAAGAGAGGAGTTTCTATAGAAGATGCTAATTAGATACAGTATGTTGTCAAGTTTTATAGGATGTGGGTAACTAATATAGAAAGGCAGTTGGAAATACAGGAAAAAAATGCTTGATTTGTTGGAATAAGTCTTATATTATGACTTATAAAACCTGGGGTTCTCTCACCTGGTTTGAGGTGGGACTTTGGAAAAGAGCCTTCTGTTGTGCCTCAAGATTGTCACTTGTGTTGTGGTCCTAAGAGGGCTCTGGAACCAGGATGGAGCCCAAATGCCTGGGCTCCAATTCCAATTCTTCATCTTACTTGTTGTCTGAACTTCAGAAACTTACCTGAAAATTTTGCAACTAGTTCATTCATCTATAAAACGAGGTATTTCTACTTCTCCTCCTCCTGATCTCATCGATTTATTTTGAGTCTTCTCGAATCATAGTAAGGCATTTAGAATGGTGTCTGATCTGTAACAACTGGGTCCCCTTCCAGCAGACTAGTACCTTTTATAAAGAACCTCATTGAAAAATCTACTTAAAAAACTACCATTTAATTTTGAACATTTGTCGGAAAAGAAGCTCCTAGAAGAGAGATTAATATATGAGGAAAGCCAGCAAAAGCAGAGTGAGGAAATAGGAAGAAAGGTAAGGTCTTGGGTAACTGTTGGCACACGAGTATTTTTACTTGTGTCCCTTTCCAACATCGCTATGCTTCAATCCCCATCTTCCAGATCCACTTATTTAAAAATATTTATTAGTACAGAGGATTTTTGAGGCCAGGATGTGGGTGTAAGTCATGAAAACCTTTTGGAAAAAATGCAAATGGACAAGAAAATCAGAACTGTGGGAATGTGGGTGTTATGAGTTTGGACACATATATATTTTTTATCCTTGGATAAGAGAGCTTCAAAAGGAGGGAATCTAAAGGAAAAGCTAAAACAAAAAGCTAATAACAAAGGCAGAATAAAGAAAGAGAAAAGGGTAGAATGGAGAAGGATAAAATGAAAACAAGAAAAGAAAGAAGTAACTATCATTTGATCATCTTCTTCAAAAAGGACTATAGAAGGAGAAAGACTCAGAAGGAAGAAAAATAGTAAGATAACCCCACATTTTTTGGAAAGGCAGAAGGAAGAAAGAAGATGCTTAAATGCAGATTCTAAAATTGAGGGCTCAGAGGACTGATTCTTACCCCACATAATATTTTACATCGAAGTTGGTAACAGCTTTATCAGTTAGTGTTGATTAAATGGTGTAACCAGTAAAGTCAAAATGCAATTGCTCTACTGCAGCTGAAATTGATTTTTCACTCAGTCTAGACTAGATGTTCCTATGTTCCAGGTTAGAAGGTGGAGAAAGGACTCTATTCATGTAGTCTTTCAGGGATCTAGGATGAAAACAACTTCCATCATCTTTAATACTGCTTTACATGGATGCTCTGGTTACCAGCATTTCAGGCAGTGGAAGGAGAAAGGATCTCATGATGTGTTATACACCAGACCTGGAAAGAAAACACATCAGTCATTTCTGTATACTTGCTATTGGCTGGAACCTGGTCATGTGACCCCAGTTAAATTCAGGGAAGCTTGCGAAACGTGGTCTCGCTAAAAGGAAAATGTACTTTGGTACATGGCTAGCTGTCTCTGCCATGGTTGCTGACACTTAAAACCCAAAGATCACGCACACATATCGATTTCTAGCTTCTCCCAATTGGAAATATCTGGAAAGTGTGGTGGAACACCACATGTCAACAATTTGCTGGAGTCAAGTAGTAGCTTCCCTTTGCAAAGCCCACGCTGTCTTGGGTTACTAGCATATCCCCATCACTTCTACTTTTGCCCCAATTACAGTCCTACTTTACTTCACCCACGTAGGATCAACTCGTGATTGAAGAGATTCTAGTTAGAAGCTCTCTTAGTCATGTAATTGAGACCAATATATGTTTGGTTTATCAAAAAATAAAAATAAGCAAATCAGGGAATAGTAATAATAAAAAAGTTCTTTTGGACATTTTGTACTATCCTAAAGCATATTAATTTACTCTTATTTGATATATTTATAATTTTGGGTCAAAGTCTTTTCTTTAAATATGTCTACCAGTTGGAGCTCAAAGTCGTCTGTTTTTTTTTTTCCTACAAATCTCACACATAACATCATTCTTACAAAATAGATATTTTTTAAAGTAAAAGGAGAATTTAAAGACATTTGTGGGGGCACCTGGGTGGCTCAGTGGGTTAAAGCCTCTGCCTTCAGCTCTGGTCATGATCCCAGGGTCCTGGGATCGAGCCCCACATCCGGCTCTCTGCTCAGCAGGAAGCCTGCTTCCTCCTCTCTCTGTGCCTGCCTCTCTGCCTACTTGTGATCCATCTGTCAAAAAATAAGTAAATAAACAAATCTTTAAAGACATTTGTGAAGCAGTCTGAGAGAATCCTTCAGATTTTGATGATTTTCTCCCCATCATTTCCAATTGTCTCATCCACACCTAATTTTTAGTGAATAGCTCTACTGAATTATTCCAAAGTATTCAAGTTCATTTCCATGGAAACAATAACTTCTTTTTATTTCACCCTCATATTTCATCAAGTGAAACAATATATTTTTTAAAAATCATGTAATTATAATAATAAATACATTTGTCATAAATAAGTGTAAAGACAAACACAACTGACTGTTGATAAGTATATTAGTTAAGATACAGGTTAAGTTGCTATAACAAAAAAGTTCAACAGAGTAGGTTTTATGGTACAAATATATTTTCAGAGGACAGTTCAAAACCAGGTGAGTGTAAACGATAATCAGGTGAGTGTAAACGAAGTGTTTTCTTTTCCTGCTTAGTTAAAGGTGAACTATGTTCTGCCTACATTGCAGTCCAAAAAAAGGGGAGTGGGGGGAGGGGAAAGGAGAGAGTCCAACACAAGCATATTTAGTTGCACTTGTCATTACTACACATGTTCTATTGGCCCAGACCTAGTTATGTGGTCTTAAATAGCTGCTAGATGGCTGGAAAATGTAGTCCGTAGCTACGTATCCACATAAAGGGGGAACATCTGCTACTTAAAGAAGGAGAGGATGAATTCTCGGCCTTAGCCATCTCTGTCCCCATAAACAAAGAAAGTACTTAACAGAAATAGAAATCAGTCTTCTATGATATTGTATTGATTAAATTTTGTTGCATAACAGATCTTCCCAAACTTTGTTGCTTGAAACAACATTTATTCTTTGCATGATTCTGAATTAGTTGAACACGTCCAGTCTGGCTCCTTAACTGGGGCTGCATGAACGAGGGTGATCTCACTAGGATAATCTCTTTCTGATTGACGTGGTCTCTCTCCTCTGACAGATTACCCCAGGTTTCTTCTCATAGATATCAAAGAGTTCCATAAAAAGCAAGAGTGTAAGCTCTGGAGGGATAAGCAATTTCCAAACCTCTGCTTGCATACTTTCGCCAAAGTCCCATGGACCAAGACAGTCACCTGGATATCGTCCAGGTGTATGGAGTGGAAAGATAAAGACCATCACACTGTGACAGAGGCAGCTATGTTACATTGCAAAGAAGAGTGTGTATCGTGAAGGGAGGCATTTGCGATGTTTTTGCAATCTATGACAACAGAGAAGCAATCTATTAACATTGAAAGTTTTATTTATTTATTTATTTATTTATTTATTTTTAGAATGATAGAGTGTGTGAACAAACATGAGCCTGGGGTGGGGTGGGGGGTGGTCCAGGGAGGGGCAGAGGGACAGTGAGAGAGAGAGAGAGAGAGAGAGAAAATCCTAAGCAGGCTCCACACCCAGTGCAGAGCCCAGAGCCCTATGGGAGCTCAATCTCAGGACCTTGAAATCATGTCCTGAGCAAAATGAAGAGTCAGATGCTTAACTGATTGAACCACCCAGGTGCCCTTGAAAATTCAATTTATAGAGAAAATAGGGAGTGTTTGTTATTGAGGCGAGGCTATTAAATGAAAAGCATATACAATAGAGTTCCTATTTGCTATGAGATTTGCTCCTCAAATGAGAAATAATTTCTTACCTTTGCTCCTACTTAGAAATAGGAAAAAGTTTTTGTAGATAAGACCTCAAAAGGGTAAACCCCATTAAAAAGGTTGATTACCTGAATACATTGAGACTAAGAACTACATTCGTTAGAAGACATAAATAACATGAAGACTGAGCACACATTGTCTATCATGTTGAACTAAAGTGGATTATATAACCCCAAACTCCTAAAGATCCATTAAAAAAATCAATCAGATAAACAACTCAATAGAAATATGGGGACAGGAGGAGAGAAAGCCTATCTGAATGTCGCTTCACAGAAGAAGAAACTCAGGGGCAAATAGACATAAATAAAAACTCAACCTTATAAGACACTGAGGAAGGGTAAGTTGAATTCTCAGATACAATTTGAACTCTAAAGATTGGCAAATATCAAAAAGCCAGACAATAATTAATGTTGTAAAGGATATGAAGCAATAACAACTCATGTATTTTGGACAGGAAATAGCATAAATAGTTTGGAAAATGATTTGGCACTATTTTGTAGAGTTAAAAATGTTCATACCCTATGACCCAGAAAATTACTTGTGGATAAACAGAGTCATTTCTGCTAATGTGTATCAGGAAGCTCGTACAACAATGTTCACAGCAGCAATGTATATAAAAGTGAATGCCTGGAAATAACCTAAACATTTATTGACATGAGAACATACAAAACACTTTTATCCTTTTCATACCATGTCAGTTATACTGTGTGAAAAATCAATAAACAATAGCTACAAGTATTTGTGTGAGTGAAAAAATCTATTTTTGGCAGGATAATACAGTGGGAGTAACTTCTTAAAAACTTTTCGATATGCAACCCATGCAAAAATAATGTATTGTTTAGGGTATGTGGTATCATAAAAATATGTAAAAATTCCAGGAGAGTGGTGTGGTGGGGCAGGATAGGGTACATGAACACATGAACATGTCAATGGTAATGCAGTATTTGATCATATTATCCTTCATACTTTACATATATGTGATATACATTGGTATATATGCATACTTTTGTTTTTAAGAAAAAGAATGGTGGCATGTGGGCTGATATCACTTACATTTCTTTTTCTTTTAAAAATTTTTTTTATGTATTTGAGAGAGAGAGATAGAGATAGAGATAGAAAGCATGAGCAGGGGGAGAAGCAGAGAGAGAAGCAGTCTCCTCACTGAGCAGGAAGCCTAGTGCGAGGCTTGATCCCAGGACCCCAGGATCACGACCTAAGTGAAAGGCAGATGCTCAACCAACTGAGACACCCGGGAGTCCCTTACTTACAGTTTTAAATTAAGACTTCTCAAGCTATTTCACTAAGCATCCGTTACTCCTAAGATCTGGGGATAAAATCAAAGCCCCTTGCTTTAAGCACAGAATGTCTTTGAATTCTCCAGTAACATTAAAAAAATTGATCATTAATTTTGTATTCTACTCCATAATATTTCAGTGATTATTTTAATATTGTAATAAAGCCATTTCTCTAAAAATCTTGTAGAACTGAAGATCTTAGAAAATGAATCATTTAATTCTATGGCTTTAAGGACTCTCAGAAAACTATAGAGTATTTTACATGGTAAACAGGGTTTGTGATATTATCATAGGAGGAAGTGTTTCAAGCTTTAAAATTCTGTGGTTGTTGTAAGGCAATAAAGAAAGCCTTACAAAGGGAGACCAAAAAAAAAAAAAAGCCATAATATTGAAACCACTTTGTATCTTTGATACAAATTATTAAAGAAAGATAGACTCTCAAGCACATATTATTATTATGTCACATGCTATATACTATTGCTTGTTTCATTGGCTACTTGCTTTCCTAGAATGTAAGCTCCTTCTGGCCAGAGTTGTTCATTTTTTTATCCTCCTACTCAAAATAAGTAACACAGAGAATGCTCTGTGGGTATCCCTCCCCTACCTCCCACCTCCCAGCTCTCTTAATAATAACAAGTTGTTATTCGATTACAAGTTTGGCAGTAGAGGACAAATCCCAGTGTAGGGAGGGTTGCTGGTGTTCAGAACACTGACCTACCCCAGGAGCTGGGCCTTTCTTTTGGGATCTCACTAACCACAATTGCCATTTCCACGTTGGGCTGGGGGAGCACTGTGCTCTCCTTAACTCTTTCTGAAATGAGTGGCCATGGGGTGTCTCTTAATACCACACAGCATGACTGGTAGCCTATAACAAAACTTTCATGAATCTAGTAGATAGCAACAGACTATAATTATTACTCAGAAAATAAGTTGCTGACTGGTTATTGTTGCTCTTCAGTCACTAGTCCAAATTTTGTTGACCACCTTGCCTCTCATTTTGAATTCAATATGGCAGTATTCGTCTTCTACCATACCAGAGTATTCTCAACAATATCTAGATTCTACATTCAAGAGAATGTGGTTGCAGAAGAGAGAATTCAGCTTATGTACTCTCTAAACTCTGCTTTCAAGTCACAATTTTTAGTTTTATGATTTCCATCATTTCAGTGTAATTACCAAAAAGACCACCTTCCACCTTCAGTCGATACCGGCACCAAAAAGACAATCACATAGCTTCAAAACTGTCTGGCATTAGTATAAGAAATAGACCAATTGTTGGAAGATTAGAGTCTGGGAAGGAGTATGGGGATCCGGGTTGGTGGGTGGGGATGTGCGTTTTCCACAGGGGTGGTTTAATAAAGGTTTGTTGAATACAGGAATTAAAGGGCCAATGAACATTTTTGGAGTGTGCTGTGATGAGAAGAAGATGCAAAAGAAAACGGGTGATGACACGGGCAATGCAGAAGTCAGCAAACCAATATTCTAAAACCCAGCAATATTGATCAAACTTGCTTTTGGTCGTCACATTGTTTTTAAACCTCGATGGAGTATAATTCCACAAATGGGGTGTGCCGGCCTTCTGATGGGGCCTTTTTCATGACCTAATGAAACAACACTGCAAACAGGAAGGCAGCCCACAATGTTTGCCAAAAGAGAATGAGATTCCAGGCACACCAGTTTGGATGTTTTTCAGGTTTGGAGTGTGTATGTTTACTTTAGAAGGCTGAACACATGAACAATCATGAGGGCTACTCCTTGGATTTGGCCTGCTCATGTCAAATGACTGCTGAAATAGGCATATTGCTTAAAAAGATTTTTTTTCTTTTTTTTTTTTTAGTAAGGGGGTACTATACAAAATCTGGGAGAAGTATCATTCATTGATCCAACAATTTATTGTGCCTTTCTATACTCTGCTTGTTGTAAGAATACACAGATTATTTAGGCATAATTCCTGTATTCCTAGTAATGTAGCATATAATGCAGATAAAAAGGAATATAGATTATGTAGGGTTGTATAAAAGGTTTTATAAAGGACCTCAAAAGGGTTATAAAACAGCAAAAATAAAAATAAAAACAGAAACCAAAAACCCCACAGGAATGTGTTACAGTAAAAACATTAACAAATTGGAATGGTGATTGTGAAATCGAGGTCAATGAACTTGAAGTTTCGAGTATTATGATTGACAGCTGTCTGTAAGAGATCTAAGAATTAGTACAAAGCAGATGTCAGTGGAATACGGTATGCAATGCCTCTGGATTAAAACCATGTAGAATTCTACAGTTGCAGAGACAGTATCTCCCTAGAGAAGGGTACAGGTAAGAAGGAACACAGCGAAGTCTGTTTTCTGCAGTGTCTTACGGAAGCAGGATCCAGAAAACAGAGCCAGTTGGAGATGGAGAGAGAAGGAAGGGCAGCCTAGTGACAAAGGGAGAGTCTACAGTATTTTATCCCTACTGGAAGAATAACAAGGAATTATGGTATTAGGGTAAATGATTCCTTAGAAAAATAGCAAAGTGTATGTGTAGGGGTGGGAGAGTTCAAATAACCGCTGAGAAGAGCCAACGGAAGAGAAAAGGTGAGGAAGAGACAGATGACAGTGGGAAAACCAAAGTAAACATTTCAGAGTAAAACCTTTTTACAAGCGTGACTGTAACCTCTCAGGACACACTGCTTGCTTTGCTAGTGGAATGATTAGGCCAATTTGTGATTAATACATAAATATCTTTTGTAATTTTAACTTTTTGGAAGTTAAACTTTGAATGTGGCAGAAAGTACTGAGGGTTAAATGTTAGTCACATGTAAGGGATCATTATTGTATCTTTCACAGGGAACTCCCCCCCCCAATCTGATGTAGAAAAAAATAAACCAAGAATGAATCTTTAGAAAAGGGATAAAAATACTTACTAATTCATACTATATACATTCATTAAATGCTTATTATGTGTAAAGCAACATTCTGGATTAGAAAACTACTACAATATTATGTCACTTGAATTCTTCTTAAGCATTTTGATGTCTCTCATTTTCTTTCACTTTACAGCTAATGCTTATTATGGAGATGAGGATGTACAATGTATTAGTCACATTATCGAACAGATCTATTTAATTCCCAGTGAAATCCTACCCAACTGCATTAGATAAAATAAAGCAAAACCACAGCCTTCCACGTGCATGTGACAAGCATACAACTTGAAACTTTGGAACTTTTAGGACTTTAGAGTGGTAGTGGGTGGAGCTACTTACTTACAGATAATCATCTTCCACTTATTTTATTATTTTTTTATTAACATAATGTTTTATTAGCCCCAGAGGTACAGGTCTGTGAATTGCAAGGTTTACACACTTCACAGCACTCACCATAGCACATACCCTCCCCAATGTCCATAACCCAACCACCCTCTCCCCCCGCCAACCCTTAGTTTGTTTTGTGAGATTAAGAGTCATTTATGGTTTGTCTCCCTCCCGATCTCATCTTGTTTCATTTATTCTTGTCCCACCCCCCCAAGCCCCCCATGTTGCTTCTCGATTTCCTCATATCAGGGAGATCATATGATAGCTGTCTTTCTTCTATTGACTTATTTCGCTAAGCATGATACCCTCTCGTTCCATCCACGACGTCGCAAATGGCAAGATTTCATTTCTCTTGATGGCTGCATAGTATTGCATTGTATATATATACCACATCTTCTTTATCCATTCATCTGTTGATGGACATCTAGGTTCTTTCCATAGTTTAGCTATTGTGGACATTGCTGCTATAAACATTCGGGTGCATGTGCCCCTTCGGATCACTACATTTATTATCTTTAGGGTAAATACCCAGTAGTGCAATTGCTGGGTCTTAGAGTAGCTCTATTTTCAACTCTTTGAGGAAACTCCATGCTCTTTTCCAGAGTTCCACTTATTTTTTTTTTTATCAAGAGAACCCCAATATTATCAGGAAAGCAACATTCCCAGTTAGAAAATATTTCTTTCCTGAGACCCTTTAGAAGTCAGGTTTGTCGTATAACCCAGAGTTTACCAGTGAGAGGTAAGAAGAGATCTGATGAAGAAGGAAACATCGTGGTGTTTCCATGATGACTTTCACCCTTTGTTCTCTCCCAATTCCTCTTGGGAATGTGGCCATAATGCAACAGCCATCTTGCAACCATGAGGATGTGATAGCATTTGAACCACAGCAGACGAAGACAGCAGCATGGATCTTTGATGGCACTGTGGTGCCTCCCACTTGCCCTAGTGCTCCCACCTGGAGTTCTTCCTTGTTACGTGAGAAAAATAAATCCCTGCTTGACTTGGTTGCTGTGGTCAGTTTTCTGTTTCATGGAATTCAAGACGGTCAGAGACTAGTAGTAACTCCAGAGGAAGAACAAGATACAAAAACAGAAAAAGATGGGACAAAGTACTAATCAATAGAAAACTATCTTTTCATGTTTAAAACCGATATCAACTTCTAGGAACTAGGAAAATAGTTCTGCTTAATGAGTTATAGCTCTTTCAGTAAGTACCATATTTTCCTGATTCTAAGATGTACATTTTTTCATATCTTTATCTCTGAAATTAGGTGTTCTACAATGGCTGTTGGCTAGGTGGCATTCCTATTGTGGATGTTATTGTTTGTACATGTGCATGAGAACTGGCAGAATTAGTGCGAGTGGCTTGGAAGAAAATCCTGGACACAATGATAGAGCTCTTTTGTAAGAAATGCTGCATCACCAATGCTCTTAATGGCCCAGATGACGCTATTGTGGCGAAAATCACAGGCGTTAACAATTCTTGTACAAAACATGATTTAGTAGAGCTCAACTTGAAATATGAAAAAGCTTTTCAAATGTCTTATCTGTTTTGCTTATGTTTTCTTTCTTATATATGCATGAGAGTAATATATAATCCCAAATAAGTCTAGATGGGCTCTTTTCATATGTATAAAATTAAAATTATAAGAGAAAAGAAGTATGGGTTATAATTTAATTGTTAGCTTTTTGGGTCTTTCTTAGCAATATGTGAAGTAATGGTATGTTATAAGATCTGATACACTGGATTGGGTGGAATATCATTAGACTCTACTCCACCAGAAGGAAAGGTCAGCCTTCTTGTTCACAGCATGATGTTGTAATAGAACAGTGGGCTTGGGGAAAAAGAGACCAAGGCCTGGTCCTACGTAGTACTTTGTGGATTATGTTCAAAGTGCCCAGTAGACTGCCTAGAAGTTACATTGCTTTAGGGACTCACCCTGTAAGTTGCTCCCATAGGGAGCTCTAAACTCTGGTCTAAATCTCATAGGCGAGTCAAATCCCAAACTTGACAGATACACAGGATATATATTTGTGGGATGGATTAATTTCTAAATTTCAAATCAGCTTCATATATCACACAGATTAGGCTAATCTTTTTAAACGTTTCTTCAAGTATAATGTTTTCATGTAACATATTTATACTGTTGCCCTCCGAAACATTGTATTTTAACAAAATTTTGGGAACAGTTTTGAGGCAGATTTTTATATGCTTATTTTAAAAGGGAAAACGCTAAGCTTTCAAGAAAGTAAGTTACTTGCCTAAGGTCACAGAGATAATTAGTGGCATAATTAGGATTAAAATTCACATTTACCTGTTTTACAAGTCCATGTTTCTTATACTGTATGTAAGTTAAAATAAACCTCCCACTTCCCAAAACATACCACAGTAAGATGTGGGAATCACAGAGTAAGTTGGTGAGAGTAGAAGCCAAAAATCACAACTAAATTTTGCAAAGTTCAACTTCAAAAATTCAAACAAAAACTAAACAGCTTGCACCGAGTTGGTATTATTTAGGAAAAAGAAAAAAAAAAAAGGAAAAATACAATAGAATGAGATAAAATTTCCTACATAATGAAGTGAGAATAAAGAAGTTGTGTTATGAATGACAAAATATCCTGTAATTTTTTTTTAATGCTGTGACAAGGGTAAAAATGGGTCATTTAATTATCAAATTGCTTTTTATAAAAAAATAACCTTTGTGAAGAAACTTAACAGGGTAGAACATGTTTTGGACAACCATAAAATTTCTTCATTGAGAGTTCAATTTCCCAGCTACTATCAGTTTAAATGTGAAGATGTAGAATCATTGGCTATACCCTGGCCCATAGAATTCGGTATGACAAAGACTTGTTTAGTCTGATTAGCTAGCAGTTGTTAAAAAGATAGGTGCAATTTATTATGTATGATATCCATAGCTAAATGCTCAAGCCTGTCTTTAGATATTGGTTGCATTTGAGACTCACAAATTGATTTTCTACATATGAAATCAAACCAAACCCTCCCATGAACAAGAACTTCATTCCCAAGGTCTTGAACGTAAGAACTGTTCTCTTAATAGATTAGAACAACATTGAATATCCTGTTGTGCTCCTGAGCACAGTACAAACCATATATTTGCTTTAAAAAAGAATGTGAAAACTGGGAGAAATTTCAGGAAAATATTCCAATTTGTATTATTGTATTTTTTAAAGGTTTATTTATTTATTTGTGAGAGAGAGAGTGGGGGGTAGGAGCAGAGGGAGAGGGAGAGAAACTCAAGCAGACTCTGTGCTCAGCATGAGCCAAATGCAGGGCTTGATCCCACAGTCCTGAGATCAGGACCTGAGGTGAGACAAGCAGTTGGAAGCATAATGGACTATGCCACTCAGGCAACACTGCATAATTGTATTTTTTTTTTTTTTTTAATTCACTTGTTCGTCAGAGAGAGAGGAAAAGAGAAAGCAAGTGAGCACAAGCAAGGGGAGTGGCAGGCAGAGGGAGAAGCAGGCTCTCTGTCAAGCAAGGAACCGATGGGGGACTCAGTCCCAGGACCCTGGGATCATGACCTGAGCCAAAGGCAGATGCTTAACTGACTGAGCCACCCAGGCATCCTTATAATTGTATTTTTTGGGAAAGATTTTATTTATTTATTTGACAGAGATCACAAGAAGGCAAAGAGGCACGCAGAGAGAGAGAGGAGGAAGCAGTTTCCCCACTGAGCAGAGAGCACGATGCGGGGCTAGATCCCAGGACCCCGAGATCATGACCTGACCTGAAGGCAGAGGCTTTAACCCACTGAGCCACCCAGGCACTCCTATAATTGTATTTTTTAAATTAAATTTATTTTTAGCATGTTGAGTTAATCCAACAATATCGGATATGTCTTGTTAGCCATGCTTTTCATTTATTTTTATTATTTTTAAAATATTTTATTTATTTATTTATTTAGAGAACACAAGAGAGTGGGGGAGAGAGGGGCAAAGGGATAGGGAGAGAGAGAATCTCCAGCTCACTTTCCACTGAGTGCAGTGCCTGATGTTGGTCTTGATCTTATGACCCTGAGATCATGTCCTGAGCTGAAATCAAGAGCTGGATATTTGACCAACTGAGCCACCCAGGCAACCTGAGATATGCATTGTTAGCTATGATTTTTAAACCTCTTGGGGCACCTGGGTGGCTCGGTTGGTACAGCATCTGCCTTCAGCTCAGGTCATGATTCTGGGGTCCTGGGAACCAGCCCGCATTGGGCTCCCTGCTCAGCTCCCAACTTCTCCCTCTCCCTTGGCCTGCTCCTCTCCCTGCTTGTGATTTCTCTCTCTGTCAAATAAATAGATAAATAAAAGCTTAAAAGCAAAAACAAAACCAAAACCCTCTAATGTATCTCAAAGAAAAATTAGTCTATTTATTTACTTCTTTTTTCTTGATAATGAACCCATAAAATTAAAGATACTTTTTTTTTTTTTTTTTTTTTAGTAATTTTACTCAAAAAACAGACTAACAAAGAAAGTTGACTCTAAAGACTATGGTCTACTCCTGTAAAGATTCATTATTTGGTTCTTAAGAATTTTCCAATTTTTGGGGTGCCTGAGTGGCTCAGTGGGTTTAAGCCTCTGCCTGCAGCTCAGGTCATTATCTCAGGGTCCTGAGATGGAGTTCCCCATCGGGCTCTCTACTCGGCAGGGAGCCTGATTCCTCCTTTCTCTCTGCCTACTTGTGATCTCTCTCTGTCAAATAAATAATACGATCTTAAAAAAAAAAAAGAATTTTCTAATTTTCTAAACTTTATCTTAAGCAAAGAACATTTTCTGTTGTCCTTCTCTGTGGAACTAAGCAAGATTTAACTTGAGCCTGGGGAAGTAACTAGACTCTTCAGGCTGAGGAATTGACCAGGGGTAATTATGAGAAAGTTATAATCAGGAGACCTTTTTGTCTGAATAGAAATAACTATTTTAAAAAGCCCCTGTTGGCAAAGTTTAATATTAGGTTAAATCATATGCAATTTCAATTTTAATGCTTAAAAATGGATGAATAGCAATTTCATATACTTGAGCAAAATACATTGAGAAACTGAAATAAGTTAAAGATGTAATGGTTATTGCCTCAAGACACAAAATGCAACTGGAATCTGGAATAAAAAAATAATTTGTCTATGGAGAGATCAATATTAAATGAAAGTAATTATGTCAAGCGATACTAAAGTGGTTCCCTAGACCACCACCAGCAGCAGCACCTGGAAACTTATTAGAAATGCATATGTAGTCTCACCCTAGATGCTCTGAATCTGACATTCTGGAGTGAAGCTTAGAAATCTATGCTTTAATAAGCCCTCAGATGATTTTGATATATGCTAACATTAAGAACCACTGGACTATGTCTTTTCCAACATACATGTCTTCACTATAACTGAGAATTGAATTGAACTGAACTTGTATTTATTAAATACAAGTATTTGTATTATATCCATGCCAACTGATACAGAAAACACAACAGCAACACAATCTTTCTACTCTACACATTTGAATATAAGAATTATTATATGCTTATAGTACTGTCTTTAAGATTATCCTTTCAGTCTCCTGTTTAGAGAAGATTTGATGGTAGTAGGAAATCATACTTCCTTATTATCAAGGAAGGGGGTGAGGTTTTGAAGAAAGGAATAAAACCACTTGACAGATATATAAGCCCAAATATAAGCAAACGAATGGAAGACCTAAATTTATGAGATGTATAGCTATGTGGAAAAATAAAGAAAAGTAATAAAGAGAAGGGAACCAAGGGACAGAGATTTGAATATGGTATAGTGTTGTGAGAAGTTTCAGATAGTGGAACAAATGTGGGAACACTGGTCTCATAAGTAGGTTAGGGCTGGTGATCAAAGATTAAACTGGGACTAGAAGCTCCACTGTTAGAACACCGAGGTTAGGTATATTACTATACTAACTATTATAACTATTATAACTAACTAACTATTACTAGAGGAAAACAAATGCTTTTTGTGTTTGAAACTTAACACTTTTCAAGTGAGAGGCAAATGCAAGTAATGGATAGAAAATACCATAAAAAAGATGTTGGATTTATATCGGAAAAAGTGGATGTCAATAAGATGGTGGAAATGTTTTAATATATTTTATGGCTAGTATTCTGAGATAAACTCACTTTTTTTTGTAATGGTCTACTTGAAAGTGTAGGATTTCATGGTTTTGAAGTGTCACCAAATAACCTGAGCTATTTCAATTCATAAGAAATACTAGGTATGGCAAAGCTAGGTGACAAAAACCTAGAGCAAATATCAGCTATAGTAGAGGAGGTCAGGTCCAGCCCATTTCTAGTTGGGGAGAAGACAAAGATGTTCACTTTCATTTCCAATGAGAAAACATTCTAGGAGCTTCTAGCCAATGAAATAAGGTAAAAAAAGAAATAGCAAACATGTACTCGAAAGGTAGAGACAAAAATGTCCTTAATTATACATAACAGAAAATTCAAAAGAATCAATATGCTATTAACATAATAAACAAAAAGATGAGTAAAATGAAAGATATATTTAATATTATATATGCACTTCAAATTTTCACAATTTAATCATTAATTATATCTAATCTAGTCACAATCCAAGGAGCATTTTTGAGTAAACTTTAAAAATTGATTCTAAAATAAATGTATGTAGAAAGATAAAGGTCCACCAATAGTTACAGAAATTTTTACAAA
Source organism: Meles meles (assembly GCF_922984935.1). Classification (NCBI taxonomy): domain Eukaryota; kingdom Metazoa; phylum Chordata; class Mammalia; order Carnivora; family Mustelidae; genus Meles; species Meles meles. The sequence goes on from NC_060070.1 coordinate 19,693,515, forward strand.
GGAGCCAAGAAAGGACTTGTCCAGATAGAACTTGAGGCACATCACAAAACTGTTGTTAAAAAATGTGGTACTAATGGGGGAACATACAGGTAGATGACGGAATGGAATAGAATCCAGAAAGAGGAGAAAGAATATGATCGAGGTGACATCATAAATTAGAAAAAAAAATGTAGATTCTTTAATATAAGCAATAGAAGAATTAGGTCACCACACAAAGGAAAATGAATTTGAAATTCATACTTTACACCATATAAAAAGAAAAGAAGAAAAATTCTAAATTTGAAAGACAAAAATCTAAATCATTTATGAAAAACAAAAACAAAAACAAAAAACTATAGGAGTTTAATTTTGTGACTTCATTCGGGGAATCCCCAAAATGTCCCAAAACACAAATGAGAAGAGGAAAAGATACGTTTAGCAAAATCCAAATATAAACATTCTGTTTAACAAAGGACTCCACAAGCAAAGTTAACAGGCAGATTAAAACAGATTAAAAGAAGATATTTATAATGGGAGAACCAACAAGTGATAATTATATTACATAGATAGACAAATAGAGTGTGTAAGTTGGTTTTTTGCAAATGAGTAAAAAGTCTATAGATTCAGGAACTATTGAATCAAATAAATGGAATTCACAGAAGCGTGGGCCTAGGGATCAAATTGTAAATAGCAGATATTGACTAATTTAAACAATCATGAACCATCATTATCAGATTGAAAACAATTTAGAAAGCCTCATAATATCAACTGCTGGTGGAGGGCAGATGGTGCTGTCACTTTGACCAATAATGGGTAGTATTTGGTGAAATTAACCATTCACATAACTATGATCCAACAATCCCACTCTCGATGTACACACCAGAGAAACTCTCTCCCAAAAGGGGTACAGTAATTGAAAATTGAAGTACGTAGACTCTTCAAGTCTGAGCAGAAGATAAAGTGAACAACTCCCTGTAGGTAGCCAGGACCCATGGGGAAGCAGGCTGAACAGAGCCAAGCACAGCAACCATTCTCAAATTACTGATGAAGAAGATACTCCACCTCTCAAAAGCAGAGTGAGAAGCAGGATAGAATGAGACTCTTTATGGGAAAGTGATCACGTGTGTGGGGAAGATAGCAACAGGGATAGAGCTAAGAGCATTATATCGGTGGAAAAGTTGGGAATGATACAATGTATAGTTATGTATAACTGTATATACATATACATGTATAACTTTTTTTTTAAAAGAACATAAATACAAAGTAAATATAACATTTTTCAGGGATGCTTATCTAAGGAAATACATGGAAGTTCAATTAGGAAGGTGGAGATTACTCATACTTTGTGGATGTTGATGTCTAGGTCGATGGGGGATTAATACTAAAAGTTAAAAAAATAATAATAGAAGAGGAAGGTCGTGTGACTTGAATTTAGGCGTATGAACTACTTACTCCCTTACCTCTGGAGAAAACAGTAAGAATGAGGAAATGATATGGCATATTATGATTATGTTTCTGCATGCATTTGTACACATGACCAAACATTACAACAACAAAAGTAAAAAATACAGTTATGGAAGGACCGCAGTGGTCCCTGGACTCAGCGATGGAGCAGGTACTGAGGCTTCCCTAGAGTTTGGAACCTTTTGAGTGACAGCTTTCATGTGTCCCTAAAGATCTTAACATCTGAGGAGAGTTCATTGTTACTCAGGAGTTATGATGTTTGTGAGAGAGAAACGAAAGCAAAAGGAACCCATCTCCAGGATCCAGGCATCTTTTTCTCTTCCGGGCTGTGCTTTTCACTTCTGCGGTGCGCTCTCCAGCCAATTCTCTACTCCATCGGTCACTAGGGATGGAGATAGGCTGCTAATTCAGTTCATCTTGTTCCCTTCTCAGTATCTGTAGGGATAAACAGAGTCAGTTTTGCTATTTTTGTTACATAAATATCTTGTGAGAAATCTGTGAGTTAACTGCCCCTGCATGGAGCCAGGTGGGGGCCAGGCCAGGGAGGAGAGGGGCTTGCCAGCTGGGGTGAACCTCCCTGGCTGGGTGCTTCCCCAGACTGGATGCCATCTTGAGGCAACTCATGTTTGGGCTGTGGGTACAGCACAAGGCTGCTAAGCGGCACCGACTACAGGACTTGGAAAGTACCACTCAGCCCTACAGTAGACAGATGGTATTTCTTCTGCGTCTGTGTGGAGGGGGTGGGGGAGTGGTGGTAACAATAAGCAGCAGTAGCCACTTGACAGGCTCCCTGCTGCCAAGAATTTGCATGACGAGCGCTTGCTGCCATCTGGAGAACTTGAGCTCATTAAGGAAGAATCAGCATCTCAGCTTCATTCTCTTTGCCCCAGTCAGTGCCGAGGATCTCCCTTCCCAGGGGAAGAAGAGAGCAAAAGGCAAATCAATCAGAGGAACCTGGCCTGGGGGAGACAGGCTGCGCCATCCCTTAGGGGAAGTCAGGGTGAGCGGGACATGCTGGTGTAATCCAGAGGATGTGTGGACAGGTCTGGCACTTCAGGGCAGGTTAGGTCAGCCGAGTCCCTCATGCTTGGGGCATGAGTGTGTCTGTAGCTAGTAGCTGGTGGAGGAAATGTGGAACTGGAAAAGAGAAAACTCAAACAAGCACCCCCTTTCCCATGACCTCCAGAGTGGAGTTCAATGAGGCAAATGTCCGACTATCCACCCCAGGGATCCGTTCACAGGCCACGGTTCTGTGTATTATAAACACATGTGTGGGCCATTTAATTAAAATTATAACAGGTTTCCAGCTGCTGAAATTTTGCCTGTTTAAAGCAAAATGTATTTGCAAAGTGTGAAAAATGTTCACTAAATATTAGTTTTGCATTTTAAATACTTTCCTTCCTTTCTTCCTTGTTAACTATCTGGGAACCTTATGGTTATGGTATTTTTTTTTTTCTCTTAAAGATACTTCTTTTTTCTTCTCCAAAATGTCTCTAAATGATATTTAAATTTTACTAAGATCCATGTTATCTTACATGAAACATTTTATTAAAAGATGATATCCTATAGCTAAACAAATGAAGTTATTAGCATTAGTTAATTAATTACAGGTTAAAACCTGTAATTCATACGCATACCACACAGCTTTCTAAATGTCCTATCGTCCCAGAATTTCTAGCATCAGACAACACCAAGGGAATTCTTCATAGGAAGAAAAGATATGGGCCCATTTTTAGTAGTTATGGGATAATCAAAAAGGTGAGACTAATGCCACAGTTAGCATTGACTGATGTTTGTGAAATGTGCAAAAGTGGGAACTGTATTATGTCTGTCCTCATGACCCTCGCTCCTAGCACAATTCTTGCCACTGACGGAGGTCTGTTTCTGTCTCAGCTTTGGGAGTCACAAGGAAGGAGTTAATGGCAAACTTTAGCCCCAAGGGGGATTTCTTGAAAAGGCGATGAGCCATCATATGGACTCCAAGCAGTGAACAGCTGAGACCAGGAAAGAAACGCCAGCACCTGGACTGTTGGAACGGGTCGACCCTGTCATGCTCACGTTCTGGGGACCTCCAATCTCTGTATCTACATCTCAAAGTCTCTGACGGTAGAGTTTGATGGGCCCGGCTTGCCTCAGGTGACTGCTCTGGACCAATCAGAAAAGGGGAAAGCTCATCTCCATATGATGTAATATAACGTACAATCATCGCCCGAGTCATGCGGCGGAATCAGGGATGAGGCATTCTGGTTGACAGCATATTTCAGAAAATTTGGGGTTAGTGCTTGTTTGCCAAAACGTACAACGTAGACTACGTAAAACTTTTAAGTGTGTTTCTCTGTCTTATAAGAGAGTATGACTGTAGTGATTTAGTATCTCGATGATTCAGAATAATCATTATGCACATTGATTAGTATACAGTATTGCAACAACGCTTCTCTCGAGAAACACTGGTGGATGTATGAGAGCCAGTTGGGACCAGGGTGAGATGAGAAGCACCCAGAAGGGAACATTTAAGGACATACTTTGTCCATCATAGAGTTAAAAGTGACTATTTCCTTAAAGGTTGCATCCCAGGTGCCTCATCCCAGGTGCCCTACTCCCAGCCCGGAGCAGGGATATATTTATCCCTATACCAAAATGACTCTATATTATTCACCTTGGTATTTTTGTCACCTGTCACTTATTGGGGAAAAAACACAAACATGTTTTTTGTGGAGCCCTCATTATAATCATTCTCAATTCCCCACACATTCAACCTTTCTAATATTTAAAAAAAAAATTTTATTTATTTGTGAGAGAGAGACAGCACAAGCAGGGGGAACGTCAGGCAGAGGGAGAAGCATACTCCCTGCTGAGCAAGGAGCTCAAGGTGGGACTCTATCCCAGGACCCAGGAATCCTGACCTCAGCCGAAGGCAGCCGCTTAACCAACTGAGCCACCCAGGTGTCCCATGCGTGCCCAGTCTTTTGTTTGCCATAACCATAGTGTCCTAATAGCTCTTTACCCCTACCCCACCAGCAACCTAGGGCAATCCTGACTTTAAATATTCCTTCCAGTTCTTCCATTGCCATATACCACCGTGAATGTCAATGTCAATGTAACACTCATATGTACTTAAGAATCCAAACCGATTTGAGACTTTCAGAAAAGGGTCATTTTGAAATAAATACTGAGCTATGTGCCAGCATATTGGGATAAACACATTTCCTATCAGAGCATGTATCCTGATTTTCAGATTTGGAACTCTGGCAGTCATAGCCATCATCTAGGGAGAACTCAAGATTTAAAGGAGGAAGCAGACAACTACAATAATAAATGTCTGTAGTACATTTTAAATAAAGCACTAAAGACAACACAGCATTTGTGGGAATCCATGAGGGAGATTGTGGTTCCAGCCTGTGCAAACATAGATCGTGTCCTTCGTGACAGATTCTAAACTTAGTTCTATGCTCCATGTAGCCATCGAGGCCTAACTCTTGAGTGTGAGAGGTGATTCTCAGACAAGGTGATGTGATGATGATCTAGCAATGGAACATCATTAACCTGGAGGGAAAGCCAAATCTCAGGTTATTTTCCTGGCTCTTTTCCAATTTGCTAGATTACCTTGAACAAGTCACTTACTTGCTCAGATACATAGTTTTCAGATCTATAATTGGACAGGCCAATTTTGAAATCCCCTTTCAGTTGTAATATTTTCTATTTTCTATTCTATCGTGTCAAAACAAATTAACTACTTTAATATAAAACTTGGAAAAATTCTGTTTCAGGGAGTGCCTGAAATAATCTGCATACATCAGACAGCGAAACCATTAATTTTAAGAGTTTTCTTTGTGAGGTCCACTTGATATTCATCATTAGAACAAAATGTTGTTCCTGTGTGACCTGTGATTATAGCTCTGAGTCATTCCAGTGGTATGGCAGTTTTAGTTTTTGCTGTGTCTACACATTGTTTAATTTTAGGAAACTTGAATTTTAAAAAATAACCAATGGGTTATTTACTCTAAAACACTAATCAATGAGCTAGCTCAATCCGAGGACAGAATTAAGATGCCCATGTGTTTTGGTATTATTGAGGACTAATCTTTGTATGATAAATAAATATAGACATCTGGTTTGGTTAAATACATTTGCTTGCTTTTGTATCTTCCAGTCTGTTGATGTAATCATTCTTTTAGGGCACATGTTATTGGTTCAATTCTATCCCTAACCCTCATGCCCCCCAAAAATATATGTTGGTATCCTAACCCCCAGTATCTCAGAATGTGACATTATTTGGTGATAGTCTTTACAAAGGTGATCAAATTGAAATGAAGTTTTTTGGGTGGCCCCTAATCTAATATGATAAATATCCTTACTTAAAAAAAGGAAATTTGGGGGTGCCTGGGTGGCTCAATGGTTTAAGCCTCTGCCTTCGGCTCAGGTCATGATCTCAGGGTCCTGGGATCGAGCCCCGCATCAGGCTCTCTGCTCAGTGAGGAGCCTGTTTCTCCCTCTCTCTCTGCCTGCCTCTTTGCCTACTTGTGGCCTCTCTCTCTGTCAAATAAATAAATAAATTTTTTTTTTTTTTAAAAAAAGGACATTTGAACATAGACATGCACACAGTGAGAATACCATATGAAGATGAAGGTAGACATTTAGATTGGTCTAGATCTAGGACTTCTAGCCTCCAGAACTATAAGACAATAAATTTCAGTTGTCTAAACCACCCAGTTTGTGGTACTTTATTATAGAATCCCTAAGAAACTAATACAAGCATTGTATTAGTATTGTGTATTGGAACAGTGTTTAGATGAAAATCCCTTATTAATTGCAATGCTAGTTTTGAACACACACGATCACATTCACACACACTGAAAAATTATACATATTTCTTTAGATATCATAGTGAATCAAAAAATGTGCCTTAAAGGAGGCCCCATAGAATTTGTACTTTACACACATGCTCACCAGTGGCTTAGAAACCTAATTGGTTTTTGAACCTCACTTTATTAGTTGGATTGTTACTGTTGGATAATTTTCAGAATCCTCTTGCTAGTCAAAAGAAAACAAATTCATAATTTAGAGCATTTATGAATGATTCCTAGGCAAATATTTTCTGTAATAGTGTCCCCACCCCTTATTAAAAAAACAAACTATAGTGTCATGCCATCAATGAGTTTATGGGATATAAGAGAATTCATATTATTTCTTTCTCTATGATATATTGTTGATAAACTGTCCTTAAAATTGTTACTTTCTTCTGTATAATCTCATAAAAAAGAAAATTCCATAACCTTCCTAGTTTCCTCTTCCAGCACTTGAGAATCCCCTAAAGGAAGATAATTCTTCCTAGTATCTAAGTAAAATCCCGTTTTTAGGATTTATGCTTGAGCTTTTTTTTTTTTTCTTTAAGATTTATTTATTTATTTGACAGAGAAAGATCACAAGTAGGCAGAGAGGCAGGCAGAGAGAGAGGAGGAAGCAGGATCCCTGATGAGCAAAGAGCAGGATGCGGGGCTCGATCCCAGGACCCTGAGATCATGACCTGAGCCGAAGGCAGCGGCTTAACCCACTGAGCCACCCAGGTGCCCCGCTTGAGCTTTTTTACATTTAGTGAGAAACAAAGACCCGATTACTGCAACTATCACATATTATATGGTTTCACATGGAGGTAATGAATATGGAAATCAACGATGTAATATTTTTAGTCACTTCTATTTGCTTTGCCAGTTTCAAAGTAAGATTATATACTTATAGAAATATTGTTTTCCTTTCTGGCTCACTAGTCTATTTTTTTTCCCCTTTTTGATATAGAGGGAACAGAAGTAGGGCAATTTAAATATATCTTTTGAGCCAAGAAAGCTAGCAAGAAATAATCACAATTTTAAGGAAAAATAAGAAATGGTGACAGTGTTTAAGTAGAGTACATTGTGTTTGGATTCTGTTAATTACTGCTACCAGTCCACAAGCTGTTGCAAAGGTCCCCTGGAGATTATTTCCAATCTATTTATGGAATCTTCAGAGGAGAAGCTATGAGAATGTCTTTTTATGACATTCTCTGTAGACTTTCATTTTCAATAGCTCACAATTAGTTGCCTGGAATGAGGATGTAGATTAGGCTAAATATATAGAGGTCATAATTTTCTGACCCACTTCCTTCTTCATGTCCAAATACATTTGGAAGGAATTCTTCCCAGATTCTATTTGTCTGCTGTATTAACTCACAATGACATCTTTTCAACTGCCTTGGCTTTAAGTGTCCTGTATCTTTAAACTAGCAATTTCCTATTTGAAGGGTTCCATTACCATGCCTACAACAATGTGGGTGGATTGGAAAAGCTACTCCTCCATAGTAACTTGTGGGGAAAGCTTAGACCTGAAATGAGCAGCTGGAATAAAGATGGGAGAAAATTAATGCCGAGAAAGAAGGTGGATTGTACACGGAGGCTGGGTGTAGCCATCTTGGAGAATGAGCTCATTTAGGCAGATTTCTTTCTTCAGGTTCCAGTAGAAATTTTTGTCTCCTTTATTAGGAAATTATAATTGATAATTCCATTTATTTACAGTTCTTCTGTAAGTAAAAAAGAAATATTTTGATTTTATTCATCAGTTTCTGCAAAATAAAATTTTAGACCTTCCTCTTTGGCACCATATGTTCATTTGAGAAGTACAGGGCTTCCTTAATTCTCTAAAATGGGCTTTGTGTATGCCAGAGGGCAGCATGTGACACTCTCCCATCTGGCATGCATGTTGCCACTTGGCTGCCACCTGTGCTGCTACCCAGGACCCTTGCCATTCCTCCCCCATCCAGTGCTGTTGATTCTAAGTCTCCACAACCCCTTACTGGCTACTGTCTCTTCTCCTGTGGCAGATGTTGGGGTGGGAAATGTTTTGAAGGCCAAGCATTTGCTATTACCGGCATGGCATAGACTCAAATCTTCTTCTACTGGAAAAATATAAGAACATGAACTATGTTTGCTTCTAAGTATATGGTGACTCCTCTCCTTTCTCCCTAACCCCAACATGTTCCACGCTAGTAAACCCTAATTTAATTTGACTCCTTGCTCTAACTTGGAGTGTATCTGATTGGATTTATATTGCATTCTGTGCTTGTCATCCCTAGTCTTCACCAGAAAGGTCTTTTGTGAGTCCTTCCTTGGGTGAAGAGGATTGATTCATGCTATCTGTAATCAGTTGAGCTTCAGTACCTTTTTGAAGTACTCCTGGTTTTTGGACATGCAGATTCCAGATTATTAAATTTTTGCAGTCTGAAATCGATCACCTAGCAGGTGAACGTGCCACAGAAGCCATCAAAAGAACAGTTGGAGGTGTGAATGAATTTGATCATTTTGATGATAAAAGAACAACTTTAGGATCATAAACTCATGTTATTTTTGGAATTGGACATAATCTTAGAAGCATTCATTTATTTTACAAATGACAGAACTAAACTGTCTCATGGCTTGGTTAAACATTGTTGACACATTGCTACTATTCTTATTGATAGTCTATAAAAATATATGTCATGAGATTTATTGTTATAAGTACCTGGGATTTATACTCATTGTTTATGCACATAACCTTTGATTGAACCTGGAAAGTCTTAGGAAAAAAAGTATTTCATTGGAATGAGATCTTATGAGTGCTAAGATTCCCACCTTGGCATAGGGTTGGGACATTTTACACACTGAGGAAATGTTATCCTTCCATTACTTGAAAGTCTATAGAAATATCTTTAGAAAAAAAAATAAAAATCCATAACTATTCACTAATTCAACATATAGTTATTGAATATTTATTGGAAAATATCAGGTACCAGACTAGGTCCTACAGGTACAAGTAGAAACAAAAAAAGTAAGATTCCAAGTGCTAAAAATAAGTAGCTTCCATTTTTACTTAATGGACCAATGGATATGGTCTTATAACATAAGCCTAGTTTGTGTTTTGTTTTTATCTTTTGTTTCAATTTCTTCAACGTCACCACCATTACAAAGTGTTTGTTATGTATTCAAGTGTATTAGAATGTATTTAGCTGTGAGTGAGAGAAAAGTCAATTACATTCAAACTGCCTTAAATAATAAAGGGACTTTATTGGCTCAGTAACTTAAAAGTCCAGCTGGAAGGTGGGCTTCCAGCATGGTTTAATCAGGGCTCTGGGTGAATTGCTCTGTGACTATTCTAGCTCTGTCCAATTCCATGCATGTATCATGTTAGTCCCTGGCAGGCTTCTCTCATGGTTGCAAAATAAATAACAGAGAAAACAGTGTTTGATGTTCTCTTATTCATATACAGGGGAGAAAAGTATTTCTATCTTAGGATTTCAAATAAGATCTTAAGATCACTCTTACTGAAATTGATGAGATCATATGTATATACCAGAACCAATTTTTGTGGCTCGAAAATGAAATGTGACATTTTATTTGAACTATTCCAGGGCCAAAGATTGGAATTGGAGGTGAAATCAGTTTCCCTCAAAGTAATTTAGCTGGAGGGAGAATAGCAGATACTTGAACCAAATCTGAGTGTTGTTAAAAAGTGGGAGGTAAATGATCACAGATACAAGGTAGAAAATTATCAATTATTTACTAGGTTAATTTTGGGGCATCACATCAAGTTCTATGACTCTGCTGGCCACTATTCATGGGCAAGTTCAAAATGAATTTACATTAAAGGCAATGATACAAGCACTAACAAAAGATAAACAGATTATATATTCAACTCAGTAAGAAAAACTACAATAAAACAAACCAAAGAAAATATGCTAAGGAAATGGATAAAGACAAAAGGAAAAAGGTAAAATAGTGAAAAAACAGAATGAAAAATTTCCCTTTGTGGCCATGCCAGACTATTTATTTTAAGCCAACTCTACACATTGGAAAAACTTAAATAAGCGAAATATCAACAACAAAATCTTTTTGAAGACACTGAATATCTACCAAGGTAGCAAGGAATTAAGGGGCAAGATCCTGGAGAAAAGAAAGAGTGTGGAGAGATGAACCCTATCTTTGACGCCACTTTTCATCTTGAGGCATTTGCTAATTAGAAGCATGGGTGAATTCTGAGAGGCTAGAAGTTCTACAGAAAGTAGTATATGAGAGGCTGAGAAGCTGAGCAGAGTTCAGTCAACTTTAATCAACTGAATTAAAGTGAAATACCTTTGCCTTATTTCATTGCCAAAACCAGAAGTAAATCCTCTCTGGAAAAAGACAGCATTGTCTAGAGCTTCAAATTATTTTTCATAAACAATGTCCAGCATTGTGTTTAAAAAAAAAAAAAAAAAAAGCTGGTCATGTTCGCCAAAACCCAAGAGAAAAAATCTAAACAGACAATAAAATCAGACCCACAGTTGATCCAAATTTTGAAATGATCAGGCATGGATATTAAAATATCTGTAATTCATTTGTTAAGAGAAAAAATGGAGAATTTAAGCAGGAAACTGGAAAAATATAGGTAAGTTTAAAGGAAATTCAAGAACTGGAAAAAATGTAATAATTGCAAGTAAGAACAGAGTAGATACGCTTCATTAAGACAGAATTAGAGAACTGGAAGATAGGAAAGAACTCATCCAAGTGTCTAGACCAAAATATCAAGAGACAAAAAGATGGAAAATACATAAACAAAACATATAGAAGTAGTAAGAGATCCAAAAGCTCTTTTTTTTTAACCAGACAAAATAAATAACAATAAAGTGACAAAGCTTTAGCTAATCTAATCAACAGATGATCAAAGCCAAAATAAGAACCTGAAAATGAATGTACATATATATATGAAATTAAAATTATAAAAGTAAATCTTATAAACTGAGTTTTTGTTGAAATGGATAATTTCTAGAAAAATTTAAAGTAATGACATTGATGTAAAAGAGATAGAAAACGAAATAGTCCAATAATTATGAGAGAAAAGAACCCACCAGAAGTTGTTGATAAATTCTCTCCATAAAAGCATGGTTTCTTTAGGTGCTTTCATGGATGAAATCCTGTAAACTTTCAAGGAACAGATTTTCACAATATATATAAAATTGTTTAAGATCAGAGGATAAAAGATGTATAATTAATTTTCCAACTTACTTTCCATATTTATGATGATAGAGTGATATGAACATCTATCTCCAAATGGCATAGGAATCTACAAAAGGATCTCATTTATAAATAGAGATACCAAAAGTTTTGTAACTCAGGGTGGTTTATTAAAACAAAAGGGGAGTCTATTTCAGCAATACAAGAACAGATTATTATTAGGAATAGTATATTTTTATCACATCTATGGATAAAAGAAGAAAAATTATGTCTATTTGGCATTATAAGAAACATTTTTTTTATTACATTGGCTCATACAATTATTGATTCTAAAATAGGAGTAATCCATACAATCCCTCTTACCTTAGGGAAGAAGAAAGTGATGGAATTGATCAGAATCCCACCTATATGAGAGTATAGTCTAGTTTGAAAAAAGACCCATAATTGATTTTGTTATAACCTCATATAGAGTACTTTCCTTCTTTCTCCCTAAATTTTCCCCATTGAAATCACTGAAATAGAAAGTTCCAAATTTGTTTTATAAAGTTAAACATTCATGTTTATTTTAAAACAAACAGAAACAACAACTAGCACAGTCTTACAAAAACAGAATAGTTCTCTAACTTGGTAAATAAAATCCATCAAGCTAATGGCCAAGAAATATACAATGTCACTATTATTATTTACTACTCAACATTATTCTGGACATACTGATCTGTACCATAAGGCAAGAAAAAAAGTCACTATAAGTTTTGGAAGTTATCACTATTTGTAGATAAAATAACAATTTGATTAAAAATAACAGTAAAATCAACTACCATTCTGTTGAAAATTAAAATAGAGTCAAGTGGCTGGGAGCAAAATAAATATATGTTTAAATAATTAGTTTTCCTACATACCAGCTATAATCAGTTGAACAATATAAAATAGGGTGACAAACTGTCCCAGTTTGCCTACAACTTTCCCAAAGTTCTACATCCTTGGATACCTCACAACCTAGGTAAAATGGTCTCCATAAAAAGGGAAAAAAATCACAATCATAACAAACATAGCAAGAACATTGATTAAAGCGCTGCAGGAACTTTATGGGGAAAGCCATGAGAGTCTACTGAGCACTGTAAATAAAATTTTAAAGTAATGGAATTTCTATGAATTCTATTAATAGCATGACATTGGATGGGAAAAATTCAGCATAGCAAATGTATAAATTTTCCTATATTGATTCATAATTTGAATGTAATTCTAATTAAAAACCCAAGTGGATGTTTCTTTTAATTCAGCAAAATTATTCAATTATTCAAAAGTTTATAAGAATGAAACAAATAACTTACAAAACAGAATAATGAAAGGAAGAGGGTTTAGGATATGAAAATATATTAAAAAGTGGAAATAATTCTGATTATAATACATGTGTAAAAAAACTAGACAGAAACTTTTAAGGAACAGAAATTTTGCAGTACAGGAAACTGAGAAACTGGCCCAGATACATGTAAATGCTTGTTATAAAAATAAGAAGCATTTCAATTCAGGAGGAAAGTAGATTAGTCAAAAATGGTGATGGACTAATTGGTTACAATTTGAAATACAATACAGTTAAATTCCTACCTTAGAAGAAGCCATAAAATCAATAGCAGTTTAATTAATTAAATGTAAACAAACAACCATCCCTCTTCCTCCCAAAAAGAGAACTTGAAGAAAATAGATCTAAATAGAATAGAATTATCATTTAAAGTAACGAAGCATAGAAACATCTCAATGATAGCACTGAGATTATTTGACTGCATACATAAAAGTTAAGAATATCTACAGATCCGTAATAAACACCATAAGCCAAATCTAAATGCATATGGCCAATCAGGTTTCATTAGTCAAATTAACTATGACAGTGTTTATATTCTGAATTTGAAAATCACGTTTATAATATTCTATTAGCCAACTACATACATCCCAATAAAATATAGACAAAGAATATAAACTGGAAATTTCCAAAAGAACAACAAATGACCAACACACTTATAGAAACATGTTCAGTGTCCTTAGCAATCAAAGGAGTGGGAAATAAAGCGCTGATAGATTATATGGGTTCCATGTTTGGATTAAGTTTGACTCTTGTGCCTAATACATTGACATAACTAAATTGCCTTTATTTAATGTGAACATTTAACTGATAAAAGAGTATTTTAAAATGTGGCAAGTTGGTGCTATTGGCCAACATTTCAGTTTCAGCAGTGTATCTTGATTCCATATAATAATGCTTATAAAATCATTTGAATATTTTATCATATTTTGCTTTACTTTACAAAAATTAGTAGAAATGGAGAAATAAGCATTATTTATGTTATTGATAGAAGATACATAGCTCACACTGAGGCAATAGAGACAGAGATGGAAATCATTTGGCATTTTGAAAGCATTCAGCATCTAGTCTTAATTAGTTCAGAGACTTAAGTCAGGTTGTCCAATTCAGTGCACACTTGTGAAGGGCATTACAAAAAGAATATATACCATTGAGAGAAGTGTTGGAAAAAGCAAAGGACAATAAGGCATTTTAAGGTTTTCGTCTTCTTTGGAACCATAATGATATGTTGCTTAATTATTCAATTTTTGTATATTAGAATTTCGTGTTGGTTGGTGGAAATGCGTCATGTTGGAATGTAATGCAGAGGGTACAATTCAACTCATCACAGGTAGATATGAAATATTTTAATAAAGTTTTAGGCAAAAAATTATTTAGTAAATTGTGAGAGGCAGTCTTCTTGGAGGGCAACATGGCTAGATGTATCAGTTTTAAGAAATATTAAGTCCCTATGCCTTACTAATTCCATTTCTAGGTATTAATGTCAAGGAAATAACTGTAGTGTATTACATGTTTTATGTACCAGGATATCCTTTTCACAGAAGCATTATTATGATAGTAAAAAACTGGAAACCACCTAAGCATCAACAGGAGATTGGTTAAGTAGATTATGGTGTAGCCACAATTGGATACTATGCCTTGAAATAATATTTTAATGGCATGAAAAATAGTGGTATTATATTGACTAAAAGATCAAGTCATAACTATGTAAACACCCCCAAATTTATATTATACATGACATAAAGACAGAAAAGATATAAAACAAAATCATAACAGGGATCATTTCTTTAACTAGTATAGTTAGTTGCAGGTGATTTTCATTTCTTCCTTTGGATGTTTGTATAAATCCACACTTTCAAAGTTTCCACTATAAACATGTCCTGTGTCTATGTCTTTTAACATCAGAAGTTTTGTGGTTGCTGCTTTGAACTTGAACCATGCTCTTCAAATTCTTTAAAATTGTCATTCTACCATGTTATCTCAAAATCATTTGGTAGATTAGTTGATGTAAAAGCAACTTATTCCATTGAAACAATTTTTTTCTTGTGCTACTCTTGGCAATGAAGATTTAACTACTGGGCTCTCCCAGAACAGACATGGTGCTAAACTGTCTACCCAATTAATAAAATAAGAATTCAATGTCTTTCTCACTCTCATGTTCCAAGGCCTAATCTTTGCTCTGTCTGGTACTGCACCAGTGATCTGTTAACCCTTACGTGTATGGTTTTGATTCAGACAAAATGCATAGACCTGTGGGAAGTATGTTTCAACATGATTATTAGCCATCGACACACAAAATATTCATAAAGATTCAAAGGACAGATCTGGAGTATGTTTATGTGTGGGTTGATTTGGAGGATGGAGTGGGAGGGGAAGAATTTGAGGGCAGACACTGAAGAGAGAGTTGGGGTCACAAATCTATTAAACTTTGCAGGCTTGTGTTTTGTCTGATAGCTCTAAATAGCAGAGCTCTTTGGAATTTCTTTATACCATGATAATAGGAAAGTAAAAAGAAAAGTATATCATTGTTTTTTGACTTAGATTCTTATCCACAATGGAGAATGTGATAGCTCCTTTGCAAGTCATTTGTTCTCAACTAAAGGAGCCCCCATTGTTAATGGCTTCCGGAGCTGCAACTAAATACTCTGGGATTTTACTTAAAGCCATTTGCCCAGCTGAGAGAGAAACATAAGTTTAGCTTGGACCTCAAGGCAAATATTCTAAGAAATACTGCTTTGGTGCATTTTAAAAAGCTCTTACCACTTCTCTTTATCCTGGATCCTGCATGATGGAATTCAGAACAGGCTGGCGCTTCGCTCCATTTCATGCCAGATACATCACTGAAAGTCAAAAGGCTGCTATAGGCAAAATGACAAGGGTACTCACCACAGCCAAATTCTCCCAACTTGGTCAGCAAAGAAAAATAAAATTGCAAGATCTTTTAACAGCTGAATAGTGTAGATTTGCCCTGGTCAGCTTTAGGTGGGAATGTGTAATCTCAGTCAGGACTTCTTATGACTATTTAAGAACATAGGAAACCAAATAATCATGGGACATTATTTAATTCGTGACCATCTTGAATTTTTTCTTTGTAATCTGGGCTGTATCCAACCATGTGACAATTTAATCTTAAGTTAACATTCTACAAACTCAGTTTTCTTGGAACACTTATTTTTATATTCAGAACAGCAATGAAGTAGGTCCAGTTAGTTGGGGAAAATTAAAGTATTTGTGTGATTATGTGTTTTGTTTTTCTCTTGGGTTGGTGATATAACATTTCTAGAGTCTTCTAAGAAGACTTTACATCATCTAAGAAGAACCAATAATATGTTCCAGTCTCTATTTTCTTAATATCCACAGGCTACTCTATATCACAGTCAGATTTCTTCTCCTACACCTGTGGGCATTTGCTACCTGGTGATCTGTGTCACTAGAGCTAAGTTAATAACCTCGAGGTGATGGACATTTGTCATATTTACTATAAAAGTACATGTCCTTTGTTTTCAATTCATTTTTCCTTAACCATTACGGTTTCCGTCTCTGTTTCAATTTCAAAACGACATTGTGTATTCTTATGCCAGCATATAAACCTTAAGGTTACAAATAACCTTTTTTCCCAATCATTTCAAATATTTTATTAATAACAGAGCCAAACTTCCTAACACACTCCTATGCTTTCTATAACATAAATACCCGTATATTTACATAAATGGTAGGGGTAGGGGATTGGGAATTGGGTGGATTTCAGCCCCAAAAGAACTAGTAGAGAGAGATTTTAAATTGGTGGTGTGCAAAAATTATTTATTATTTCCCCTTCTTGTTCTCCACTTTCTTCTATCTTCTCTCTATATATATACATACATGTACACACATACATGCACATGTCCGTTCCCTCCGTTGTGCCTTACATTATGTATGTCTGATGAAACGCAGAAAAGAAACAATGCTGGGAAACTTCAGGATCAAAGACTAGAACGGCAAACTGTCCTTTCTTTCTTCATCAGAAATTGTCAACCCCTTTTCTTCTAAGGCAAATTCATTTTGGTTTTCCTTAAACAAAGTAAAAATGAGCGGTTATCTATAATTCTTTTCATATTAGACTCCTAGTTTCTCCCTCCTTGGCCTTATCTGGTTTTAACTGCTCTTTAGAACGAACACTGCATATTTTCTTCGTCCACAAATACAGACAAAGCTCCTACTCTTCTGACTTGCCCAAGAGCAATTTGGTCTGCATCTCAGAGCAGTGCTGTAATATATTTGTATGAAGAAGAGCATCCTTGGGTGAGTCACTCCACCTCCCACAGACCCCTGTGCAAACACACATAGTTTCAGAGCCGTGGTCAAAGGAGAGAGGCCAAATCTTGCCTTGTCTGAGCTCACTGTGAACCCTGCAAACAATATCAGTGCCTGGGGTTATTTTAAACTGCAGCATTTTAGTGTCTGACTCTTCTTTTTCACTACTACGAGTAATTTAAGGAGGGTTAGTTTTACCAGACTAAGATATTAAAGAGCCTTTTGTATTTATGAATGAATTATTTAAAATACACTCTATCTTTAAAGCAAGCAATTATCTTTTTTCTAAAGATAATTTCTAAAGACAGAGTTTTTAATGTACATTTTAACTTTTTGCACTCTATAGTAAGTGCCATTTTGGAAACACATACTTATTTCTAAAAGGAAAAAAAATAAGCAAAGCAAAAAGTGTTATTTCTAAAGTCATTTTTTATTCCACTGTTTATTAAGAATTCCTTCCACAGAGTATTTATACCCTCTATGAATACACTATTAAACCCAACTTTAAGTTGTAGTGTGGCCCTGAAATATATATTTGGTCTTAGGGGACTATTAACACTTATTTCTAACACTAACTAAATTATTTGCATTAGAAAATACATATCATTGTACTTCCGCCCCACGACAAATTGGACCTGTAATGTTTTCCTCTATTAACTTAAAGATAACCGTGTTTGAGTTTCTGTTATATTGAAGACATTGTGTCATTCATTTAGGTTTCAAAAAAGCAAGCACCATTATCCATGTAGTGGCATCATTAAATAAATAATCTAGCTCTTAAAGGGCTGATGTTTCAGTTTGGTACCGTAAGAGTCCAGAGAAGTAAGAGCCAACTATGTTTGGGTTTGAAAAATGAAAAGAATTGGAGTAAAAAGAAGAAAGGGATTTCAGGAAGGGGTAATAGAATGAGCAAAAGGTATGGAGACAAGAAATAGGAAGAGAGGTGCTATGGAGAGAATGTTTATATTCCCCCCAAATTCATATGTTGAAGCCCTAACTCCCAGTGTGATGGTAGTAGGAAGTGGGACTTTGGGGGGCAATTAGGTTTAGATTAGGTCATGAAATTGTGCTCCATGATGGGATTAGTGCCCTTAGAAAAAGAGAAAGAGGCACCAGAGCTTCCTCTCTCCACCACGGAGGACAAACGAGAATGTAGAGGTCTGTAAGCCATGAAGAGCACCTTCACTAAGAATCAACTGTGTCTACACATTTTGGACTTCCCAGCCTCCAAAACTGTGAGAAATAAGTGTCTATTGTTTAAGCCACCCAGTTAATGATATTTTGTGATAGTAGTCCAAGATGACTAAAACAAGAAGGAAGAAATAAATTTGACTTGAGTGGATAGTTTAAGGATTGTGCTGCTTGTCTATTGCTGTATAACTATATCAGCACAAACATAGTAGGTTAAGAAATCACACATTTATTGTCTCACAGTTTTGACGTCCAAATTTGCAGCATAGTTTAGCTAATATTTCTTCTTGAGTGTCTCAGAGCACTCCAATTGCTATTGGCTGAGTCTGGGGACTCACCTGATGCTTGGCAAGGGGAAGATCCAATTCTAAGCTCAAGTGGTTGTTGGCAGTGGTTATTTCATTCCTTGTGGGCTGTCAGATTCCATTTCTTTGCTGGATGTTGGTCATCCTTCAACTCCTGGTCATGTGGATCTTCTATAGATGGCTGATTGCTTCCTTAAGCCAGGACTGAGGGGATGGTCTCCTGTTACATTTTATGGAATGCAACCACAAACCCGTAATCACAAGCATCCCACCACCTTTGTTGTGTTCTATTGGTAAGACACAAGTCATAGATCCCATCTATACTCAAGTGTAGGGGGCTATACAAGGGTGCACCAACACCATGGGGGCAAGGATCAAGAGGGACACTTGAGGGCCCGTCCACCATAATGATGAAACAGAAAAAGGACAAGAAATAAATAAGGGTCAGTTTTCAAAGGAGGAATGGGTAAATGTAAATGATAATCTTCATTTTAAGTGGAAAAGCATCTGATTTCTTATCTCTTGAAGATTTCCAATTTGAACTTATCACTGAGATAGACAGGTAAATGATCATACCCTGAATTTATGAATAGAGACTGTAAAACTCTATACAGGCAATTTGACAAGCAATGCTTCAGTATTTCAGGCCCTTCCTGTTAGGTCATGTGCCCTGCAGCCATGGGATGTTGGGCTATATGGAGAGGAAGTGTTGTGAAGTGTTCAGAGAGAATCTGGTGAAAGAGGAGAAAGACCATTTGGGAAAGGATTCACTACACATGCGTCTGAGCAGAGTGTGATGGACATGAGAGCCGTATTAGAGGAGAGAATAAAGAACGTATCACGGAAATTACAGCAGGGAAGTGGTGGAGCCAGCAGGCAAAACCAAGCAGTTTAACCCCAGAGCCTGCATTCTTCATCACATAAGGCCTCCAAAGTACCCGGATTCTCAGTAAGAGGAGGACCTTGGAGGTCATTCAGTCTCGCCTCACTGACGTTCAGATGAGGATGCCGAGAGGCCACAGGGGTTGAGGGTCAGCCCCGAATCATGAAGAGTGAGTTGTCTGCCATAACCAGTACCAAAGGTTAAAATAAAACAAAACTCAAAGCACTACTTTAAAACTTCCTTCGATTCTTATTTTAGAGAAGGAGGGTCTTCAGAGTAGCATTGATTATATCTTACGGTTTCTAAAGAAGAGGCATGCCACCTAGTTGAAAGGAACTCGGTATCTGAAGAATTTCCCCAGACCTCATCAGCTTGGAAGATTAGGATATAAAGTAATGTAAGTTATAAAGTAATTAGGATATAAAGTAATTCTGTAAGAGCAATGTTTTAATAGTAACAGCAGCATGTCTCTGGAAAGAAGGGAGATTATATATAAATTTCTCCACCTTTTTTCTTCTTCACTCCTCCAAAAAATCCAATGTCAGGCTTTTGAAAGCAACATGGGATGAGGGTCAGGGGAGACGCTTAAAAAATCTAATCAAGCATTCTTGTCTGCTAACTTCAGAGGGAAGCCAAGCATGAGGGACATTTGTGAAGATTCAGCAGGCAGGAGGCTTTGAGATATCTTATGACAGTTTGCTTGAGTATGTAGCATTTTTAAGTGTCGGGAGCATCTAATGAAGCAAGGAGAAGCCTTGGGGGAATATAGGTACTACCAGAATCTAATCACTAAAGAGCTTCACGTATCTTAGTAATCATCAAATCAGGTTGATAGATTTTTCTGAAAGCTCTGTGTGAAGTGTTTGTTATTCAAAACAAGGTTCTGATGATATCTTCATTGGTTTGAACCAATGAATCACTGTCTCATTACTGTTCATTTTCACTAGATCAATAGGTTGGGAGGTTCGATGGTAAAGACCAGATATAGAACAGGAGATGAAAGGCTTAGAGAGAACATGCAGTTGAATGGCAGTGCAGGTGTTTGCAATTTAATCTTTCCGTCAGTCTGAGTCAATTCGTATTTACCCCCCTACTGAGGCTCTAACCAGAAACTCCAGTGGCCTCAGGCCCTTTACACGTGCACAGTCTGAGGCCGGGAAAGGTAAAGTGGCTTGGAGATAGGTCCAGATGGCCACAAAGCCAGAACTGGTGCCCAGGTCTTTAATAGTTTGTCGAGGCTCTTTGTTCCCAGTTCAGTTCATGTACATTGACTTCACAAATGAAGAAAAGAAAGAAAAATGAGATGATCTCCTCTCCCTGAGAAGAGGAATGAACTTCAGTGACTGATGCATCACTCCCATCCAGGCACTGACCTTTAGCCTGAATGTTCTGCAACTCTTCTTAGGAGGCCAACTTGGTCCTACATGACTTAATTACTGACTCAAATATATTTGGAAATCCTGAGATGAAATGTACTGCATAACATGAAAGCGTTCTTATTCCAGAGTAGCTGCATGGAGCTGGGTATGTGTTTGGACTAGATGTGCGTCACCTGGTTAACTGGCAGCCAGGTTATTTTGGGAGATTGTGTCTACCTGTTGGAAAAGCAAGAACAGAGAGAGGGCAGCACTGACTCTCAGTCTTGTTAGAACAAGCCCTTGGGGTAAGCCTGACCCAAACTTCTCCTCTCTAATTATAAGCAAGTCCTTCCTTTCCTTTCCCTCCCTCCCCCCTCCCTCTCTCCCTTCCTTTCTTCCTTCCCTCCTTTTTCTTTCTTTCTTTTTTCTTTTTTGCCTTGTATCAAATATCTTTGTTTCACGGTTACACCTGTTCTCAGCATCTTATAGTTAACAAAATGTTCATATAGACGATTTCTTTTGAGAATCTCGAAGTCTATAAGGTGCGCAGGTGAAGCTCATCATCCTCTGTGTGTATAAATGCAGGCAATTATTAGAGATGTATGTCAGAAGATGGAATTCCTTTCCCGAACAAGGCTGCTTCCCCAACTAAGGTTCAGCCCTGAGCAGAGGTAACACTGATGTCATCCTTCCTAGGGCATGTTAGGGCATCACTACTGAGTGGGAGGTTGGCAGCTCCGGGAGGATTACTGAGAATTCAGGTTAGCCTGGTCATAAGTGCCAGGAAGTCACATTTCTCCCTTTTTGTTTTATCGTTGTGTGTTATGAGGTTTTATGGAAGAGTTGCCTCATTCCTCTGGGCCTCAGGTCCATGTCTTACCTCATCTAGGTGACTCTGTACTCTGGAGCAGAGAGAAAGGCACCAGGAACAATGTCCCAGGGTTGCTGGGTACGGTTGTGCAGGCTGTATACTGTACAACTCTAGGGGCATCATTCGGATCAGAGATGTTATAGATGTCACATTTCTCATATTGTTCCAAAGGATCGAAGCAAAGTGTTGGAGAAGAGTGCTTTTTCTAACGTATACAAAGGCTTGAAGTAAGTAGGGCCAGAGTTAGAAAAAAGTTATGAAAAAAAAGTAAGAATTAAGCTAAAGAGAAGGGTCATTAGGATTCTTATTTCATGATCACTTCATTTAGAAGGCAATTAATAAGAATATAATCCAATTTATATTTGAGGACAAGAAGACAGTCAGTAAATTCTGCCATATTGTAAATGTCCCATCAGACAACACAGCGGTCTGTTGAGTACCAAAATTTCAGGGGTCACACTTAGAATTTAGAATTCTAAGAATTAATTAGAAAGATTTAGAATTAATTAGAAAATAAGTCTATACATCTTCAGGTATCAGGCAATTTAGGAAAAGAGGGATTCTTTCTGACGTAAATTTCACAGGTGTCTGAGGGCCCTAGTTCCACATTTCCTAGGTCATTGGAGGAACTCATCTGAAGGATATTTCCACTTTTTTCCCCCATTTCTGTAATCTCATTAAGGGCAAATTCTCTCATATCCAATATTTCATCAAATTATATCATAGTGAAAAATGAAACTATTCATAAAGGAATAATAATTAAAATATTTTAGTTATTTTGGATGGGATTTGATTGAACTGAACTTGACTAACAGGAGTTTAAATTGAGTATAAAATTAAAAGCAGTAAACCAAGGAAAGCCCAATGAAACCAAGAATGAGAATATCAAAGACAGGTGAAATGATGAGATTTGCATGTTGAATTCAACAATAAATAAATGCAGCAAAAAAACAGCCAACCAGTGTTTTTTTCTAAAATCCGATAAAATTCCTATTTTCTTTCTTTTTTAAGTTGATATATAGATGGCATCCAACGTTGCATTAGTTTCAGGTGTACAATGCAGTTATTCAACAATTCTATATATTATACTGTACTCACCACAGTAACTGTAGTTACCATCTGTCACCATACAACACTATTACAGTGTTATTGACTGTATTCCCTATGCTGTACTTCTCATCCCCATGACTTATTTATTTTATATCTGGAATTTTATACCTCTCAACCCCCTTCACCTATAAGTGGAAGTTTGTACTTCTTGAACCTTTCTACTATTTTTCCCATTTTCACCAACCTCTACCCCTCTGTTAACTACCAGTTTGTTCTCTGTATGTTTCTGTTTGTTTTTTAGATTACACATACAAGCAAAATCTATGGTATTTCTTTCTCTGACTTATTTCACTTAGCATAATACCTTCTAGTTCTATCCCTGACATTCCATACGGCAAGATCTCATTATTTTCATGGTTAAGTAATATTCCACTGCATATACATACCACATCTTCTTCATCCATTCATCTGTCAATGGACACGGGTTGCTTCCATATCTTGCTTACTGTAAAAAATGTTGCAATAAACTTAGGGTTTCATATATCTTTTTGAATTAGTGGTTTTGTTTTCTTACCCAGTAGTGGAATTATTGGATTATTATAGTATTTCTATTTTAAAATATTTGAGGAATCTCCATACCGTTTTCCCCAGTGGTTGCACCAAATTATAGTCCCACCAACAGGGCATGAAGGCATTTTTTTCCTCCACATTCTCACCAACTTTTTCTTTGTTGTCTTTTTGATACTAGCCATTCTGGCAGGTGTGAAGTGATATCTCATTGTGGTTTTGATTTGTTTCCCTGATGTTTAGTGATGTTGAGCATCTTTCCTGCATCTGTATGTCTTCTTTGGAAAAATGTCTATTCAGGTGCTCTATCTGTTTTTAAATGGGGTTGCTTTTGTGGTTTTGAATTGTAGAAGTTCTTCATATATTTTTAAATTAATCCCTTACCAAATATATTATTTGCAAATATTTTTTTCCCATTTGGTGGGTTGTTTTTTTGTTTTGTTGATGGTTTCTTTTGCTGTGCAAATAAAATTCCCATTTTCTGATTGTATTTCCAATTGATTCCTTACAACATTTGCAAGGGATCACAGTATTTCTCTAAAGACTGCAGTATCTCTCACTTTTCATAACCATATTTACCAAAAAAATGGCTTCAGTTGCTCAGTTACTCAAGACGAAACCTCGTCTTGATGTCCCTCAAGGCAAATGTACTCTTTTCCTTCTCAGGCTCAATGCTGTTCTAACACTACTGACTTCCTTCTTATATTAGATGCTCCTCATTTTAAAGTTACTCTGCTCTTTTCATCATCTTCACCCCTCTTATTTTTCCTTCATTTACATTTTCCTGGACTCTTCTAATGCCCCATCTTGTGTCCTATCTACAGGCCTACATTTTTCGCATGAACTTCCTGAATATCTTCACTCGGGTTGACTTTTCTCCAGGTTACTTTTTGATCCCTTTTCCCATCCCTGTGTTGTTGGACTCATCACTGTATAGTTTTGCTAGACTGCTTAGCAATCAGTGCACTGTCCATCCTGTGTGACTTCCCCTCAGCTGTTTCCTAAGTCCACTCTTGGCATATTTTCATCCTACAGCCACAGAGCCTTGAACTTGCTGCCTTCAGAAACCTCCTTGCCAATTTCCCTGCCTTTAGTCTGTCTTCATCTGGTCAGCTGCATTCACACCAAAAATACTATTTTCTTTATCTTATAAAGACTCTTTTGTAGTAGTTTCTAGTGACCTATCACATCAAATTAAGCAGCTTGTCAAGTCCTTCTGGTCTTCCTGTTGCCCTCTTTCTTCAAATCTCATTATCCTCTGTGCTCTGTAGGGAGTTATATATCCTGGCTTGCCCAAGATAGTCCAGGTTTATGCTGCTGCCCCAGAGCAATTGTTAATTGTGCCCTCTTATTCTCAAGAGTGTCCTGTTTGGGTATTAAATTACATTCTCATTCTATCTATGTGGGCCTTAGGTCTTGACTATGCATGCTGTACAAATTTACTTTGCAATTCTCTGTATTTGAGTTGCCCCTGTGCTTGTCAGTAATAATATATGCTATCTATTTTGATTTTTTTTCTCTCTCATGCTTTTATCATAACTCTCCTGTCTTTTAAACTGTGCTCATGAGGGGCCATGTGGTCTTTCTCTCCTCTAGTCACCAGGTTCTCTCCAGAAATCCTAGTATATTTCATCCTCTGTAGCCCATTTCATTAAGGCTGCACTCTACACAACAGTGAGGACCAGGAAGTCATACTTTCTCTTCTTATTAATGAACCAGGGTCCATTTTTTAAATTTAGGCTAGAATCACTTTCTGTATATGACTCACAATTAAATCACTGCTTGTAAAGTTCTTACAAAATTAAAAATTGTGAATAGAAATCAGTAGAAAACAAAGCAAAAAAATAAGATTTTTATCTTACTTACCACTTATGATTTAATGATACAAATATTCCAAAACCATTTTGACCCATGTCTTAATCAACTTGTTATCAGATATATTTCTGTGTGAAATGATGTAGATCTGAGCTCTTCCATGTTTTCTGGAAAAGAGTCTTCTATCTTTTCCAGTTAAATAGTATCTCAGCTATAAAGAATTATAAAATAAAGCTATATTTTTGCCATTTCTAATAAATACAGGAAATTGGACTTTTTCCTCTTACAAAATGTAGGATTTTAGCACTTTCGGCTTTGCACACTGGTTGAAGGTCAAACATGATCTGGAAGTGCTCTCGCTTCCCCCTTGGGTTCTTGCCTTTATAAAATAGTGAGGTTGCCAAGTATTCAGCTAGGATCATACAGATCTGTCATTATCTACAAAGTGTTTCAGTGGAATTCAGGACAAATGTTAGTCAGCATTAGTGAGGGACAGATGACTGAAATCTACAATTTCTGTCTCTTTTCTTGTTCCTAAAGGAATTCTGCTAGGCCTTATCAGTGTTGCTGGAAGAAAACAGCTGAGGATTGAGCACAGTGAACTCATTTCCTCACATCCTTTACTAAGCAGTAGTTGGTGAAAAGGAATGTAAACATTCTTATGGTAAAAGAAGTTCAAAAAGAAGCCCTAAATCCTTAAAATTAATAAACTAATAAACCAAAACAAAATTGCACCACTATTTGCATGGCTGATAAGAAGAAGGAAAAGAATTTCAGATATTTTTTTGAAGAAAGGAGAAGTAAAACAAGTATATTAAAAGAGAAAACAACCTTGAATACTGTACAATTAAAAAAAAACATAGAAGGCACCAAATGAAAGTAAACATAAGCTTCTATTGACAGATAATGCCTTTAAGAGCAATGAGTCAAGTTGTTGACTTCTGACTTCCTGATCTATTGTCAAGAACTTCTGATTTTTTCCTTTTTTCATCCTTCCTTCTCTCCTTCCTTCCTTCCTTTTTCTTTCTTCCTTCCTCCTTTCCTACTTCCTTCCTTTTCTTTCTTTCAATTTCTCTCGTATCTTTCATATGTTCCTGTTCATTAGGGCATTTCAGAAAGCTTTATTTTCTGAGTTATTTATTCCCTACCCACTGCAGGTGAGGTTACGTGTTTTTGTCATTAGCACTCTTACCAAATCCTCAGCACCTCACTTCTTCCTCCTCTTTTTTGAAAATATAACCCATATTTTACTACGATGACACAACTGATGAGCCATCAATATTAAGTGTTTCAGGTTGTTTTCTGGAAGTGCTGATGGGTCTACATGACCCACTCATGTTGCCCTGGCAAGTAAAGGGGTTAATTGAAGTGAGGCTTTTCCCCAGGGCTAAGAGTGTAGTCTAGGGTCAAGGAACAGAACAGTGGTTCTTAAATTTGCTGCATACCAGAATCATGTATGGAACCTTAATAAAAATCTTGACATCTAGGTCATACTACTGATCAATTAAATCCAAATTTCTGGGTAGGGGACCCAGAATCAGGTTTATTATTGTTGTTGTTTAATCTGTGTTCATGAGGAATATGGGCATGTACTTTTGTCTTCTTATAATGTCTTCCCTTTTAAAAATAGCTGTATTGAGGTATTTTTAATAGGTAATAAGTTTTGATGTGTGCATATACCCATGAAACCCTTACCACAACCAAGAATGAACATATCTGTGTTTCCTCATGCCCCATTGTAAACTCTTCCTTCTGTTTCTCCCCACCATCCCCAGGTAAACGTCAACCTGCTTTCTGTCACTATAGTTTTGTCTGTGTTTCTGTAATTATATATAAATAGAATTGTACAGTATGTACTATTTGTTCTGGTGTCTTTTCCCAGAAAGAAGTTGCATCTATCAATGGGTCATTTAATTAAACAAAAACATTATTATTTTATTTTATTTTTGCTAAGTACTATTCCATTGTATGGAAAAACCATAATTTGCCTATCAGTACATTTATTGGCAGATATATGATTTGAGACACTGTGTCTTTGTAGGTGTATCTTCCATTTTATCTAAGAGTACACATGGTAAATGTATGTTTAAGTTTTGAACATCTGACAAACTGTTTTCCAAAGCAACTGTACCATTTCATATTTTTATCAACAGTGTATTAGAGTTCTAGTTCCTTCACATTTTTGCCAACACTTGATATGACCAGTTTAAAAATTTTGCGTCATTTCTAATAGATTCATAGTCATGTCACATTGTGGCTTTAACTTGTACTTGCCTAATGATTAATGATGTTGAGCATATTTTCGTCTGCTTATTTCCAAATCATATATATTCTTTTGCGGAGTGTCTGTTCAACTTTTTAAAACTGGGCCATTTGTCCTTTCATTATTTGGTAGTAAGGGTTTTAAGATATAATATATAAAAGTCCACTCTGTGTGGGGCGCCTGGGTGGCTCAGTGGGTTAAGCCTCTGCCTTTGGCTTAGGTCATGATCTTAGGGTCCTGGGATGGAGCCCCACATCAGCTCTCTGCTCAGTGGGGAGCCTGCTTCCCCCTCTCTCTGCCTGCCTCTCTGCCTACTTGTGATCTCTCTGTCAAAAAAAAAAAAAAAAAAGAAAATCTTTAAAAGTCCACTCTGTGAACTTGCCTTTTCATTTTCTTAACAGTGACTTTTGAAGAGCAAAATTTGTGGTTTTGATTAAGCCAACTCATGACTTTTGTGGTGTTTGCTTTTGCCAAACTTAAGATCTCTAAGATTTTCCTTGAAATTTCTTCTGGTTGTATGGTTTTTGCTCTTACACTTAGGTCTATGATCCTTTTGAATTAGTTATGAGGAAAGGGTCAAGATTTATGTGTATTTTTCCATATGAATATCTAATTGTTCCAGAACCTCTTGCCAAAAAGATTATCTTTTCCCCCATTGAATTATCTTGGCAATTTGTTGAAAATAAATTGCTTATAGTCATACTTTATTTTACTGCCTTTTGCTTTATTGTGCTTTGCAGATATTGTGTTTTTTACAAATTGAAGTTCTGTGGCATCCTGTGGCAAACAAGTCAGTTGGCACCATTTTTCTAGCAGCATTTTTGCTCAGTGCATGTCTCTGTATCACATATCGGTAATTCTCATAACATTTCAAACATTTTCATTGCCAGTATATTTGTTATGGTGATCTGTGATTAGTGATTATGACTTGCTGAAAGCTCAGATGATGGTTAGTATCTTTTAGCAATAAAGTACTTTTAAATTACAGCATGTACATTGTCTTTTTAGACATAATGTTATTACATACTTAAGAAACTATAGCATAGTGTAAACACAACTTTTATATGCATTGGGAAACAACAAAAAAAAATCATTTAACTCCCTTTGTTGTTATATTTGCTTTATTGTAGTGGTCTGGAACCAAACCTGCAATATCTCAGAGGTATGCCTATATGCATGTGCGGATCTATTTCTGGACTCTATTCTGTCATATTGATCTTTTGCCTATTTTTTTTTTAACCAATGCCACACTATCTTGACTAGAGTAGCTTTACAAGTTTTCCAAGTCTTTAAAGATTTTATTTATTTATTTGAGAGAGAGAAAGAGAGAGTGAATGAGTGGGTTGGAGGGGCAGAGGGAGAAGGAGAAGCAGGTTCCCTGCAGGGTGCCTGATGCCCTGGACCCTGGGATCATGACCTGAGCTGGAAGACAGATGTTTAACCCACTGAGCCACCCAGGAGCCCCCAAGATTTACAAGTCTTAATTGGGTAGTGTTAGTTCTCTATCTTCTTTTATTTTCAAGATTTTAGTTATTTATTTGACAGAGAGATCATAAGTAGGCAGAGAGGCAGGCAGAGAGAGGGGGAAGCAGGCTCCCTGATGAGCAGAGAGCCCGATATGGGGCTCGATCCCAGGAATCTGGGGTCATGACCTGAGCCGAAGGCAGAGTCCTTAACCCACTAAGCCACCCAGGCGCCCCAGTTCTCTGTCTTCTTTTCCAAAAAGTTTTGGCTATTTTGGGTCCTTTGAATTTCCATATAAATTTCAGAGAATCAATAAGCTTGTTGAACAGATTGTATCAACAACATATATATTGAAAATATAGACTGTATATTAGCGGACAGACTAGGGGAAGCACATTATGAACCAGGTTCAAAGATCACCTAGTGGTGGTTTTCAGTCCCAAGTACAAATTAGAATCACCTTGGAGCTTACAAAAATTTGATCCATATGTTCATGCTAATATAATTAGATAAATTAATAGTTAAACAAATGGGAGAATAAGGGATAGTGTTTCCCCCCAGATGAACTTAATAACTGTGGAAGAAACAAGGGAAATAGAAAATTGCCATTAGAACACCATAGTAAGAACTGTTGCAGGCAAGATCCATGGATATGTGTTAAAGTTAGTTTCAATGTTTGAGGGAAAAAATTCAATAGAAAGAATATATTTGCATTGTCTCGAATTATCTTCCCCAGGAATTTCATTGATTATGCTGGTGAAACTAGTAGTATTGTGGTGGAGAAACCCAGCAGATACAACTTCAACCCAGTGATCAAGATTCATATCACCAGAAATAAGATGTATTGACATAATGTACCGACTGACATTATGTTCTGGGAAAGACACACCATTTCTGTGGTGTTCTGGCAAAAATGAAAAGCCTCAATCCAATAATCAGAAAATGAAATGCTCCCAAATTGGGAAGCATTCTACAAATCAACTGAACAACACTCTTCTAAGTGGTAAGGTCATGAAAGACCAGGAAAGGATGGGAAACGTCACAGATTGAAGGAGACTAAGGAGACATGACAACTAAATGCAACATAGGATCTTGGATTGGATCCTGGAACAGAAAAAGCACATTCCTACAAAACTGGTAAAGTCCAAATAACCTCTGTAGTTTAGTTAAGAATTTTGTACCAATGATAATCTGTTAGTTTTGATAGTTGTAATATGGTTTTATAAGATGTTAACATTAAGGGAAGCCTCGTGAAAAGTGTATAGAAATTCTCTGTTCTATTTTTGTAACTTTTCTGTAAGTCTAACTGTACATCAAGATAAAAAAATTAATGTAAAAATATAGATGCCTTAGCCTTATCACAGACCAACTAGATTAGGATTTCTGGGGTTGGGAGTTGGAGTTTTTAAAGATCTTCAGTGTAAATCAGGTTTGAGAACCACTGATTTATGTTACCAAAACAGTAATCCCCGGAAGTTTTGAAAACCTGTGGCATTCGACATCCTTTCACAGAAGCAATATGTACTGACACTTTTTTTTTTAAACTTCAGCAACAGTGCTCTTATAAGAAAAAGAAAAAAAATAGAATAATTCAATGTTCATTAAGCATCTTCTTCTTCTTCTTTTTTTTTTAAGATTTTATTTATTTATTTGACGGAGAGAGAGATCACACGCAGGGGGAGCTGCAGATAGAAGGAGAGGGAGAAGCAGGCTTCTTGCTGAGCAGGAAGCCCAATGTGGTGCTCAATCCCAGGACCCTTGGGATCATGCCTTGAACGGGACGCAGATGTTTAACAGACAGAGCCACTGAGGCGCCCTTGTGAAGCATCTTCTATCTTGTAGCCATTGAGGATGAAAAGATGGTTGAAACCTCCACTCTTGCCAGTGAGTATTTAGTTTGCAGAGGAGATAGACAAGTAAACAATAAACTGTGCACCCTGTTCTATTTGAACTTTACACAGGACAAGTGGGACAGGAAAGATGGGGTAGGTGATTCCTTCTGTGTAGAAGTGAGTTTTAGAAATGCTCCAACTCTCAGAAGCTCCACTGGAAAGTTCATGAATTCATTCATTTTACTCAGAGTTACTCAAGTGCTTTTTGGTCTTCCTGGGAAGAAGAAAATGCAAAGCAAGAGGACTCCAGAGCCATGAAAAAACAATAATGTTTAAAGACCTTATGCATTGCAAAAGGAATAGAGATGCTTTGAAATGACCTTGACATTGTCAGGGGCCTTGAGAATCACTATTTTGTGGTTAAGAGGGTGGGGCACTTTTGGAAAATGTGTTTAAGTGTGTGGTGTCAAAGTGCTATCAAACATGGCTTAGAATCAAATTCATTAGTTGAATTGTTCATAGAGACGTCTCTGTCTCAGTGAATCAATGTCAAATCCATGCAAAAATGTTTAAATTCCATCCATACCATCCAGGCGAAAACAGACAAGATATCTTTCAAACTGTGTTCCCCCTGACAACCAAAAAACAATTTTTTAAAAAACTAAATAATTAAATCCTGCACTTTCAAATGCTTTACATTTCAGCCAGAATTTTTAAAGGGTAATACAATTACAGAAGACTTCTTTTGTGTGTTTTGGGGGGGCAGTTAGTGTACAAGGTGGAGGAAAGATTGTTGTTACAATAGATGAACTGGAAAGTGGCCGTTTTAAAACATGTCCTCAAATTCTATGACATTCCTCTCATGGAGAGGTGGGGTCTTTGGGCTTTCCTGTGGAATCTGGGAGGAGCATAGTAACTAGTTTATAAGCAACAGAATGCAGTGGAAGGGACCCTGGGCAACTTCAGAAGCTTGATCCCTAAAAACCATGCAACTTCCTCTAGTTTTTCTTGGGATGCTCTCTCTGGGGGAAGTAGCTGCCATTATAGTCTCATCCTGAGATTGCCAGGCTGGAGAGGTCATGTGCTAGGGCTCTGGTCAGCCCCAGCTGAATGTCCAGAAATAGCCCAAATCAACTGCCAACCATCTGGAGACAGACACCTGGGATGACCAGCCGAGTAGATCCTTAAGTTGGCTCCAAATCCTAGCCCACATCTTGCTGTGACTTCCTGAGAGTCTCCAGTACAGAACTGCCCAGCCAAGTCTGTCCTATGTTCCGCATCCACAGAATACTGCCCTAAATAAAGTAGCTGTTTTAAAGCCTTAAGTTTTGTGATGATTTGTGATGAAGCAAGTGTAACTAGAGGCACATCAGAAAATTTATATGAGACTTAAAAAAAAAAGATTTATTTGAAACTATTTATTCATTCATTTATATATTTTTGGAACAATTTGTGGGTTTGAAGGATTATATACAGTCTACAAAAATTGGTTTACTACATGGACCAATTTTTGTCTAATTTAATTGTATTCTAGGTTTTACATGCATTTATCTAAAAGCAGTCACTGATTAATTGTACCGTTAGTGGGAGGATTCACAGTTTAAAAAACACTCAGAAGGGCAGCTGCTGCTAGGGAAGAAATGTATTTCAATGGGCTGGAGACTCAGGCTCCAGTTTTTCTGGCTCCGGCCACCTGTTTCAACTAAGCTAAAATAGCCTGTGTGCAGAGTCATTAGGAAAGAAGAAAAACCACACTCATTTAGAAAACTCAATTTTATAGAGAGAAAAAAAATTTGAAGGCTCAATTTAGGGTATAGTTATGAAGGCAATTTGCAAATGATTTAGGATTTCTTAGTGGAGAATTTTATATCTAAATGGCAAAACATTTGGCACTGTTGATTGCAGTAAGAATGTGAGGTCGTGTTAAGAAAGATGCCTGGTGACGGCTGATTTCATGAAGCTGCATTGTTGAGAGTGATGTAATCTGAGTAAGTCACTATATGGCGTATAAGGCTTTTCTGCCCTCACAGAGTATGTCCTCTGAGCAAGGCACTGAATAGAATACTGCACACACAACTGAATGAATTCACTGTTGTATGAAAATGTCTCCATAACCATGTTATTATAACTCCTATTCCCAATGAATTTAGAAGTTGTCTGATTTTCTGAAAGTTAGAAACTCTTGCCTTTACTGTCTTTTCCCCTCCCTTTTCCTCCAGTTTAACTAAATAGAAAAAAAGTAAATTAAAAATGGGATAATCTGGGAAAGGAAAAGGAAGAGGTAAGGTCAATCATTTATCTGAGAGAGAAAAATGAAGGTGTGAGATAACACTATCAGTATAATTTTTAAATAACATGTCCTGTAAGTGCTCTGAGGAGAATATAGGTAATTATATTATTAGGTATCCCAGTCTCTCTTGTGTGTGTGTGTGTGTGTGTGTGTGTGTGTGTGATATTTCAATTGCTTTGTCTCTTATTTTGACTTGGATTACTTATATAGTTATGTAAATGATTTACTGAATGGGCTAGATCCGACAGCATATAAATCATGAAAAAAATTTTTTCTCCACCATCTTTTAGATTTTCCACCCCAGAACCAGAGGTCCCATTGCTTTTGAAGTTACTTTTAGGTATTACAACAATATTTTTTTTTCCCTAGCTAAAAAAAAGTTTAATTAAAATTTAAACCATGGTCACGTTGGCACTCGATTCAAGGCTAACTGCGGCTGAACGCAGGCATGGCTTCTGCTTCAGGCATCAGAGGCAAAGGAGAAAAGGCGCCCCTCACCCACTGGTGTGCACAGATCAGGGTCAGCCTTCTTTGGGGGCAGATGCCCAATGCTTATCCCTTTGCCAGGTGTTTTGGAGGACTGTTTGGGAAGACCCTTCCGGGGATGTCCCCACTGCGATTTCCTGACACAGGTGAGGTTTCCACTGGTTCACCTCTCAGAACCTTCCTTTCTTACCACAGATGCCCACCCCTTGGGTTTTCCTCCACCTGGCCGTTAATCCCCTCCCCTGGGATCCTTTCAGGCAGCCTAGAGTCTGACTACCTTCTGCAACTTCCACGTGTCCTGAAGGAAAACTCTGGAAGTGCAGGTCACCCTTACTGCTGTCCTGTCTCCTCATCCTTATAGTTTCCTTCAGCCAACCTCCCGTCCTCAGACTTCTCCATGGAGAGGGAGCCTCAGTGTCTATATTCGTGCGTAACACCAAACTCCTGGAGACACTGAATGTGTCAGGTTCTCCCCAGTCTTCTCTAAAGGCACAGGCACCCAAGAGCCTGCAACTCAGCCAGTATCCATCTGGAGGCTGAGGTGCCAGTTGCGTCGTCGAGAAGATGATTTCAAACACTATGAGAGCTTCCCTCCGGGTCGTCTCTCTTGGCTCGAGGGGTGTGTGTGTGTGTGTGTGTGTGTGTGTGTGTGTGTATGAGAGAGAGAGAGAGAGAGAGGAAGCATTCATGGAGGAAATAAGAGAAAAACATCAGTTGCTTTTCATTCCTACTAATGCCTTTCAAAAAAATCTCTATAGCATCTTTCAGCTTCTTTAGGTTGGTGTTGGCTGATAGACTTGGTAGTTGAAGAAATCAGTTTAGCTACTTCCTAGTAAATTCTATGGGGATATGTCTAGACCATCTTTTTAGAATGGGCAAGGGAATAATAGTGAACTTGGTGCTTAAATTTGAAGCTTTCAGATTGAAAGCCAAACCTCTGAGACAACAAGAGAAGCTTCATTCCATACCTTGAGTTCCCAATGTTTATTTTTGAAATGATTTTTATATAATTCATGCCTATGATAATCTATACGTCCTTTTCTATATCCCTTTTACAATTTGAATCCAGTGAAACTCTCATTTCAGTTTATTACCACAAAAATATAGTCCCTTCCCTTCCTTGCCTTGTATTCCCCTCCTTTTTTCCCCTCCTGCTTCTCCCCTGCTGTGTTTCCCATCTCTTCTTTCTCCATTCTCTTTTTACCTGATGTCTTTTTTCAGTAACAACTGAAGTATTTTATGATGGGATATAAGATAAATTATAAGTAGTTGGGAAAAGAAAAAGCAAACTAGAGAGGGGGATAGCGTGGAGCTAAGAACAAACCCAGTATAAAAACACATCCCATAAAAGCCTACACAGTTGGTACAAAAGGACTATGAATCTGGTACTAATTGGCATCCTAGC
Source organism: Meles meles (assembly GCF_922984935.1). Taxonomy (NCBI): domain Eukaryota; kingdom Metazoa; phylum Chordata; class Mammalia; order Carnivora; family Mustelidae; genus Meles; species Meles meles. Next base: position 19,728,383 of record NC_060070.1, read on the forward strand.
AGCCAGGAAGAAAGAGAAAGCTGCTTGATCATTTATATAACTTACAGCGTCCATGGCATAGAGAGAGACTAATTGGACAGGAAAAACTAAACTACTGCTTATATTAAGGACAGGCAGGAATTTCTCCCCAGGGTATAATATTATGAACAACAAACCCAACAAACTACCTCCTCGTAGACATAAGAATGTGGGGCTTTTTCATGGGGCAGGCCTCAGTGTGAGCAGATGGCATCTGGCCAAAGCTCAGTTTAGTCACGACAAGGGTCACTACTCTGCCTCTTATCTGCAGGGTAGAGGAGAGTGTGACTCAAAAGGCTCCGGACAGGAAATGAAAGCAGATGGTCTAGGTACCCTAGTTTGACCATAGGCAAACACCTAGCTCCTCACCTACATGAAATGTAAGCCAACTAAAAGTCATCATCTACCCAGAGAGGAAGAATTAATTGAGTACCAGAGAAGATAAATTGTGGCACTACATTCTTACGTGCAATCTTTACTCAGTATCAGCCCTCCAGGTGACAAATAATGCTTGGAGTATAGCTGGCCCCTCCTAAGAGGTGGAAAGGCCAGGTCCAGCCTAGAGCACAGGACTTACTAGCATTTAAATCTGAACCTGGAAATGGTAGGAACTATAAAACTACTGTTGCCCTACATTTGAGTTCAAAGAATATCCTTTTAATTCAATCATGTCAAGAAGACATTCCAAGAAATAAGGTTATGTTTTCTATGGCAAATGTTAGTGAGAAAGAGTTTTGAAAATGTCTTCGGTGTTTTGTTTATTTTTAAATCCCTTTAGGATGTCTCATTCCCAGAGCCTCAAATGTCTAAGTGCAGCATTTTAATCTGACATTTCTTTTGTGGTCTCTGTTTCTTCTTAGTCTTGGTTGGACAAGAGGTTCTGACTTGGGCAGTGTTTTTCAAAATATCTGTGGCAAGCACCAGAGTGTTTCCCCCTTCCCCTCTCTGTCATGGACTCATAATTTTATAAAATCTAATGAAAATGAATGATGAGAGAAATGATCATGTAGTTGGATATTGTGGTAATGTCAAATTGTTCGAAGAAAAGTTCTGGGGTATCTGGGTGACTCAGTTGGCTAAGCAAGTGACTCATAGTTTCAGTTCAGGTCATGATCTCAGGGTCATGAGATGGAGCCTAGCACTGGGCTCCACACTCAGTGTGAGTCTGCTTGAGATGCCCTCTCCCTCTCTCTCTCTCTCTCTCTGCACAGGCACACTTGGGTGCTCTCTCTCCCTCAAAATAAATAAATAAAATCTTAAAAAAAATCTGAATGTTTACTCTCAGTTTCGGTATTTGTCTCTCTGAGGACTCACAGTTTGTAGATGGGCTTCAGGTATCTATGCTTTATATTTTGGGAGCATGGCTTGAAGCTACCTGACACTGTTCAAAGCCAAATTCTAGCTGGTGTGTGATCAAGCTGAGATGCTGTTTGGCTTAGTATCTTCTGACAGTTTTAACTTACCTTCCTGTCCATGCTGACTAGCCCATGAGAAGATGGATGTTGGGCAGCTGCTAGGGCCAGCGCTGGTGACATAATGTGCGGGGCTCAGTGCAAAATGAAAATATGGGGCTCCTTACTCGAAATCATTAAGAATTTCAGGACAGTGACAAGAGAGCATTAGACCAAGTGTGACGCTCTTCTGAAGGCAGGGGGTCTGCAATTGCACAGGTCACGTGTGTATGATGCTGTCCCTGAATGTGGTCCTCAAATCGCTCTTACTGAATGAACACCTTAGCGAGATGCCAGGTGCCTGCACTGCAGGGGGTCTGAGGGGCATCTTAGTCAACCGATCCTGGTGTCTACCTGGACCTATGTGGCATCTAAATTCAAAGGACAGAGTTGTTTCTTAACACATGTGCATGACCTAAAGAAAACATAAAAACATGACCAACAGTCCCTTTTGCATTGCGTTCCAGTGAAGCCAGGTTGGATTAGGGCCTATTGTTTATATAATTCTAGCTTCTTAGCCCTTCTAGAGGGGACTCACTTAAAACTGGCTCTTGGCTTTCACTGGTATCTGAATGCGAGGGCAACAAGGGTAAATAAAAATGATTATCTTGGTGGCAAGTGCTAAAATTATTTTTAGGGACAAACTGTTTTTTTTCTTTCCTTATGAACAAAGTTAAGCAGACCATCAGGATGTGGAAAAAGGGGGCCCAGTTTCAGTCCGGAAGGTTAGGACATTAAAAAAAAGAACAAACGCTTTTTACATACATTGGCATTTACAATTCAATTTTGAGTTCTTTTAATTGTTGTAAGGCAGACTTGCTCTGCCCATCTTTTCAAACCTTTAATAAAGTCAACTACATGCATACATGTCTTGTGTGATAATCTTCTCTCTCTTCTTTACCTTTTTTGGTCAGTCAAATAACAGAGCCATGGTAGAGTCCAGGAGGTATACAACAAGAACAGCACATGCAGAACAGGACAACATCAAGCCAGCAAAACTTGTCCATTAAGTGGACAAGAACTCAGGTTCTGAAGCCAAGCTGCTTGGGCTTGAACCTCAAACCAACACTTACCAGCACTGTTATCTTGGGAGCTTATTACCTTCTCTGTGCTTTAGTTTCCTCCAATAATAGTAATAACCACTCCCTAAGGTTGTGGTCACTAGCTAATGGGTTACAGTGTGTAAAACTCAGAAGTGCCTAGTTCAGAGTAAGTTATATATGTTTTAGCTACTATTATTTTTTTTTTTTTTTTTTTTTTAAAGATTTTTTATTTACTTATTTGACAGAGAGAGATCACAAGTAGGCAGAGAGGCAGGCAGAGAGAGAGGGAAGCAGGCTTGCTGGGACTCGATCCCAGGACCCTGAGATCATGACCTGAGCCGAAGGCAGCGGCTTTAACCACTGAGCCACCCAGGCGCCCCTTTAGCTACTATTATTAATCAATCTTAATTTGATGAGGACCATAACAACATAAATCTACTGGAAAGACATGGAAATCTTGGCAGAGCATTGAGCCATGAGAATTTATAACAAGCTCATCTTCATCTTCAGAGACTAGATGATAGCAGTGGCCATTGTCATTTTTCTAGCTCAGATTCTTCCTTACTCTGTCCATGTTGGGTCTAGAATGTCTTAGAATGGCCATTTTTTTTTTCTAAGATTTTATTTGTCAGAGAGAGATAGAGAGAGAGAGCACAAGCAGGGGAGAGGCAGGCAGAGAGAAAAGCAGGCGCCCTGCTGAGCAGGGAGCCCAATGTGGGACTCAATTCCAGGACTCATGACCTGAGCTGAAGGCAGACACTTAACTGACTGAGCCACCCAGGCATCCTGAGGACAGCCATTTTGATGAGGCTATTTTGATAAGGCAGTTTTGTCATATACTAAAAAAATTATTGAGCTTCCCCACTTTTTAAATGTACTGAAGTGATGGGGCCATCTTTGATTCCTGACATTCATCCTGTCTTCCCTGGTGTTCCCTCCTTTGTTTCTTTATGAACTCCCTCTGTAGAAAATACCCAGTTTGGGTCTTCACAGCTAGACTTCATGGCTTACTTTTATTTCCCCACACAGCTTATTTCTTTAGTGTTTCTTTACAGCTTTTCCCTTAGCTGTTTGCCAAACATCTCCCATGTCCCAATAATTGAGTGCCTGTCTAAGAGCACTCTGTCCTTCTTCACCTGACCTCAGTATCTTGTTCCATGAGGCTAGCTCATAACATCCTTTTCACACTGTGCACCTGTGAGGAGAGATTGTTACCCGTGGCCCTACTGGGCTAGACAATGAAGAGTCTGTGTGTAGAAACTACCTGGGGGTTGAGAGTTTACTATCATTGCAACAAATACAAACACTTCCCCATAAACAGAATTTATGAGCAGTTAACAGAGTCCAAGGTCAATTGTCCCAACATAGTTTTTAAATTATGCTCATGAACAATTTCAAAGAGCTGGATAACTTATAATGGTAGATATGGTAGGGACAATAGCTAACATTATGAGACTGACGCGCTACCTACTGCACTAAGGAGGCACCCTATAGCTAATATTAATAGACACAAATATGCCAACCTTTGTTTTCAGTATTTTATATGTACCAAGTCATTAATTGCCATAGCATTCTTTTTTTTTTTAAATATTTTATTTATTTGACAGAGAGAAATCACAACCAGGCAGAGAGGCAGGCAGAGAGAGAGGAGAAAGCAGGCTCCCCGCGGAGCAGAGAGCCCGATGCGGGGCTCGATCCCAGAACCCTGGGATCATCACCTGAGCCGAAGGCAGAGGCTTTAACCCACTGAGCCACCCAGGTGCCCCAATTGCCATAGCATTCTTATAAAATAGGTATTGCTCTCCCATTTTAGATCATTGAACCCTTGATCCCTGCAGCTAGCCTCTGTGTTTGTGAATGATCTGGCCAGAGAATGCAGCAGCACTATCCTCTAAATCAATGGCCCTCAGACTTTGGTTTGCATCAGAATCACTTGGAGGGCTTATTATTAAAAGACAGATTTTCTGATTGAGTGGGTCTGGGTGGTACCTAAGAATCTGCATTACTTTTAAGTTCCTAGGAGATGCTTTTGCTGCATTGGGCTAAGCCCAGCAATGGGAGGTTGTGATGCCATTCAAAACCAGGGAAAACTAAGGCAGAGATCCATGGCTATGGGATCACTTCTCACATAAATGAAGTAAAGTTATAAGACCAGAAATTTATATATATAATTCTGTTTATTCCATTGGAATGAGAAAAACATTGTTTACTTCTTTGTAAGACCTAGAAATACATTTGTGTCATGCCAGTCTGGTTTTAAAAAAAACACAACGACTTTTTTGGGAGCAATTTTAACTTCATAGCAAAACTGAGTAGAATATAGAGTTCCCATATGCCTCTTGCCCCCAAACACACACAGCCTCCCCTATTATCCACATCCCCCATCAGAATAGTACATATGTTACAAGTGATGAAATGGACATATCACTGACGTAGCATTGTTACCCACAGTCCATAGTTTATATTAGGGTTAACCTTTGGTCTTGTGTATTCCGTAGGTTTTGACAAGTATATAACAACATGTATCCCAAATCCTCCTTTTAAAAAAAATAAATTATCTTTCGCTACAGCTAAGTCATCCAATTTTCTTTGTTTTTATTGGATATGCCATAGTTCTTCTCAGAGGTAAAATAATATTCATTTTGCTGAAAGAATCCATCTGCTTCCCCCTTCCATCCTCACCCTTCCAAACACACACACACTCATACACACATGCTTTTTTCTTTTTTTTTTTGAATGTTAAGGAAGGAGCAATAAAAAAAACCTTATTGGCTAATTTAAATTTTTTCAAAGTTAGAAAATTCCTGGTAAAGGACGTTGTGCCTCAAATTTCAATGGCAAATCAGCCATGGGATTAAGTGGATTATTGTAAAAAGCTTTCTCAAAAAGAAAAAGAAAATCCACTCATTTTCTTCTGAGTGAATGTGTCTGTGATTTCAATGGCCCCGACGGTACCAGTATGAAACAGCCACCCCACGGATGGATGGTAACAGCTGTACTCTACCACCAGGGAACACAGGGATTGTCCGCGTAGTGAGTGGCTCTGAAAGGCTTTTTGTCATTATGTAATTCCCTGTATTGTAGGTGGTGGGGATGTCCTTTCGACAAAGCCTCACTTCAGTATATGAGCCATATTTGAAAGGCAGTGTGTTATGGTGGAGAGAACTACATGCTTTTCAATTCAGTCAGGTCTGAGTTTGACACTTAACTTCAAAACTTGGGCAGGTTTTTCAGTGTCTCAGGGATCACTGAAATGGTGGTGGTAAATGACAAAACCTATCTCCTCAGGTTACTGTGAAGGTTCGCAGTGTGCTAAAAAAAAATACCAATAAGTGAGTACTATTATCTATCATCATTTTTGCCAAAAACACTTCATGAAAGCAATCATTCAGCTTCCACAAAGATAGGTCTTCGTGCGTTCATTACAAATTCGCGGTCCGTCCCTTCACTCATTGATTCATTTCTAGGGAGCACTTCTGTAAGTGCTCCCCACCAGGCACTGGGGCATGTCCGCTGCTTCCTTCTTCATAATGGTGAGAAGGTATTCTTGAAGGTACCAACATAAAGCATTTTAGATGGTTACAAAAATATAGGTAGACAGATGATATTTTATTTTTAAGTTTTAAGAGTTAGAGGGAGAGAGAGATAAGGACAATCGCTAAATGTAACAGTGATTTTCTAGGGAAGTGAGGTTATGAGTATTTCACATTGTCTTCCTTGTGTTTGTTTACATTTCCTAACAGTTTTTACAATGAGTAGATGAATTAGGGTTGAGGAAAAGGACAACAATTTTTATTGAAAATTTTGAAAAGTGGCTAATTCTGATCATCATCATTAACAATAATCATTACTTAGTTCCCTCTGTGTATAGGCCTTGTTGGGGGACAGAGGGAGAGAATAAGAAAGTGTTTAAGAGTCTTTCAAAATATTATAAAGGGAGGTACTTCTTAAGAGGCTTTTTTAAAAGTTATAAAGAGAGATGCTTTTCATATATTTGTAACATGGTTACAGAACCTGAATATTATATCATGAGTCATTTGTATCATTATTATTTTCGTTGTTTGCCACATCTAATTTGAACAGTGATATCCCACTATCTTAATCAATTTTTAAAAGGACAAAAGACAAAGTTTAAAATTTAGAAATAAAGAACAATCAAATTATGAGAAATGGTAACAAACATCTTGCCTAGAGAAAGAAAAATCCTCTTCGGGTGCCTGGATGGCTCAGTGGGTTAAGTCTCTGCCTTCGGCTCAGGTCATGATCCCAGAGTCCTGGGATGGAGCCCCGCATCAGGCTCTCTGCTCAGCGGGGAGCCTGCTTCCCTCTCCTTCTCTGCCTGCTTCTCTGCCTACTTGTGATCTCTGTCTGTCAAATAAATAAATAAAATCTTAAAAAAAAAAAAAAGAAAAAGAAAAATTCTCTTAAAAAAATCTTAGAAACCTTCCTGATGTTCCAAAGTTAAATCTTACATATGTTTGCTCTCTTAGGGTAAGGAGTTTTGCAAATTTGGTTTCATTTTCTCCAGGTTAATGTGAGCATTAATAGGCTTGTCCATTCTAAAAGTATTTACCCTGTTCTTGATGATGTCATTTACCATGTCTGAGTGCTTATGGGAAGAAAGCCAAACTAGATAGCAGATGAAATCACATTAGAGCTCTCCACTATTACTAAGCCTCTGATGAATGGTGGGGGTTGTCCTTTGTATAAAATATCTTGCTGTTTCCCACCACAGGTCAAATGTCAACTGCTCTGAGATCACAGATAGAAAAACAGCCTGAATTTAACGAGAACATTTCCTTAGATATAAACCAATTCAGCAGCTGGAATCACAGAATATTTCAGAATGTTGAGGGGTATCCAAGGACCGGAAAACCTTGGCAAAGTTGTGGATTCTGGAGACACAATATTATGGTTGTAGCCTTTGCCAATAGCTGGGCTATTTCTACCTATTCCAGCTACTGGACACCTGGATCACTCACTGGTGTTGCAAAGGCCTCAGTATTTACATTTGTAGTTTGAGAACCGAGAAAGCCTCATAACAGCTGATAGATTTTTTCCCAGCAGGAAACCCAATTATACTTCAAAGGCTTATGCCAGCAAAAATAATTATTTCTTTTCCAAACCTGATTCAAATCATTATCACAACTGTCTGGCCTAAAGTGGAAAAAAAGTCACATCAGGGATTATGATTATTTTTTAAAGGAAAACAAAATGTGATAAATACTATTTACTCCCCAATTCCCTATCTTTGAAGAAAAACTGTGTTTAAACAGTGTGATTCTTACCAACTTAAAGCAGTTTTATTGTGGGATTTGATTAGTCAATTAAAAAAAAAGGGAAGAGGAAAATGTATTCCGTTAAATGCAAATATGCTTGTGGTTGATAAGAGGCAGTTTCAGGTCACATGGCCAGCAGGTGATCCGTTTAATGGTTCATGGTGGTCAAAGGTGGGTGCTGTCGTGGACGTCTGTGCCCTTGGGCTTTGGGATGCAGTTGACATGAGAGCAGTGATGGTTCTAACACTGGGTAGTGTAAAAGCTGGAAGCACGCCGACCGCAATGCAATTCATTCCACAAACATCTTTTGGGCTCTCCGAGGTAGGCACTGCCCTTTACTGGGTGCACAAAACTAAAATGATCCTTGTTTCCTGGTATGCATGGCCTTCTATGTCTCCTGCTCTCTAGTGTGATCCGAGTGTAGTGTCTCGCTTCTAATAAATAGACTAAAGCAGAAGTTAGGTTGTATGCCTTGGAGGTTAGGCCATAAGATGTGGTGTGGACTCACTGTCTCTGAGGGGAACCATGTTATAAGCTTGCTCTGTGGAGAGGTTTACACAGCAAAGAACTGAAACCTCCTGCCAAAACCATGTGAGTAAACTTGGAAGTGGATCCTCCAACCCCAGTCATCTTTAGAGATTAAAGCCCCAAATGACACTCGATTTATGGGAACCAACTGTCTAGGTTTTCCAGGGACTTTTTCAGTTTTAGTACTGACATCGTGTTTCCTGGGAAACTCCTCTGTCGCGGGCAAACTGCGAGTGTTGGTCACCCAAGCTTGAGTGCAACCTCATGAGACCCCTTGAGCTAGAACCATTGGCTAAATGGATGTCAGGTCCCTGACTTTCCAGAAACAGCATGAGATATTATTTCTTTTTTATGGTAATTGAGGGGTAATTGGTAACCAGCAATGGGTAAGTAATATACATACCATATCATCCTGTACCAAGAAGCCAGATTCTGTCCCTATCAAAAAGGATGTTGAACAAGCAAAATACAGAGAATAGGCTGTTTTTTCTACACTTCTGCTCAGATTTTCCAGACCCTATTTTCCTGTTCGGCAAAGAATGTTTTGTTTTTTCCTGGTACCTTAGTTTTTCTTTCAACTGCTATGAAGAAACATTATCAGAAGAATTTCTAACTGGTTAGTAGGAATACCCTACATGAACATTAGTGAAATTACTGCCTGGGGACATCCTAAAACAAAAAGAAAACCTTAAGCCAAATGAAATATAAAGTACTGATGCTTTTTCTTCTATCTTTTCCTCTTTTTCTCTATAGCTCATGAAAAACAGCCTTGAGTAAAGGTTTCATGATAGAGTAAGCTGATTTAGTCATCAATAGGATGTTATATTTGTAACATTTACAGGTGTGTTTACAGTTTAGAAATGAAAAAGATCATTCTTTTGCATAATAAGCGGATGGATTTAGGATTCTGCCATGTAGCAATAAATTTGACTTTTTCAGTACCGTGCTTTTTTCCCCGATGGTAGGCCTAAAACATTTGTGGATTATACATTGTTTATGGAGGGCTTTGGCTTCCAAGTATATAAAATGACTTGATGATACTAAATTTTAAGATATTGTCTAAATATCTAAAGATATAGCTTTTATTAGTGGTACATATATACTGTGTTATGGCAAAGTATTAAGTCAACCCCATATAATGAACTTTTCAAGTTTATGCTGAACACACTTGCATTTAATATAAAATAATATGTGTGGGGCACCTGGGTGGCTCAGTGGGTTAAAGCCTCTGCCTTCAGCTCAGGTCATGATCTCAGGGTCCTGGGATGGAGCCCCGTGTCGCGTTCTCTGCTCGGCGGGGAGCCTGCTTCCCCCCAACCCTGCCTGCCTCTCTGCCTACTTGTGATCTCTGTCTGTCAAAATAAACAAATAAAATCTTTTAAAAAAAATGTGTGCATTTATTTTTTTCTATTTTTTCATTTATCAGAGGGACAAAACTAATCTCTCTACCTGTAATTGCCTAATTGTATAAGCTTTATTCTATTACAAAAAAACTTGAGTCTTTAGAAACTGTTATTTAAGAAACTTATGGCATCTGAATGACTGAGTCAAATGCCTTTGGAGGAAGGGCATGGAAAATGAAGGGCATGCTGAGTCCTTCTGGTAGCTGAAGGGATCCACGAGTCTGGAGAGTTTTGAGGTTGGGTTTCACGAGGGTGCCTTGACTGGAGGATACCCAGTGGATGAAAGTGGAATATAAATTTCCAAATGCTAATACTGCAAAATTAGAAAAGAAACCAGTATAGGTAGAAGAATGTAATGAGCTGTATTTTATCTAGAATCAAATATTTAAAACAATTTTTAAATTCCTTATTTTAAAATTTTTTTTAAAGATTTATTTATTTATGTATTTGACAGAGATCATAAGTAGGCAGAGAGGCAGGCAAAGAGAGAGGGGGGAGCAAGTTCCCCACTGAGCAGAGAGCCCGATGTAGGGCTAGATCCCAGGACCCTGGGGCCATGACCTGAGCTGGAGGCAGAGGCTTTAACCCATTGAGCCACCCAGGCCCCCTAAAATTTTTTATTTTTAAAGTTTAAATGAGCATTAGTGATATGTAACATAAGATTTAACAAAGGAGGTATTATGCAGGTACCGAACTAGAGACTTTCTTGTCTATAAAATCGGAAAACTTTTTGACAAAAACTGCTATTATTCTCCCTTCCAGTACTGCCTTGTTCCCGGGCATCTCCCAAAGGATGTTAGATGCGTCCTCCACGGTCACTGCTGCATTCCTTCTGTCATTTTTTTTTTTTTTAAGTTAAAAACTCCTTCTCTCAATTTTTCCCTTTTTGAACATAGTGGGTAGTAATTATCTGACTTATTTTGTTTTTATTTCTTGAAGCCTCTGAGTTTCTTTTTCAGATATTTTCTGATAGTTCTTCCGTTGTCTATCCTTCTTTGCTCTTGTCTTAAAAAGTATTCACATCCTATTCCCGGAAACTTCCAGTTTCCACACACTTAATCACTGCCTGTGAAACCTGCCGGTTGTAACCTTCCTCGCCTCTGACCTGGAGCTCCCAGATGCTTCCTGTGAGACAAAGCCCAGGCGCTGACTTGTGAGTTACAGGAAGCACTGTTCTTTTTTTTCTGGAGTTGAAAAATGCTAAAATAGTGTAAAAACGCACGGTGTTATCTCTTGATTATTGGAAGGATGGTTCCCATGCTTTTAGATTTTCCTTTTCTCCTCTTTGGTAACCAACTTTAACCAAGTTTCACATCAATTACCACCCCTATACTGGGGACCAGAGAGAAAGCAGGCACATGGGAAACTTGTCCTAGTCATTGGTGTTGCCTATGGAAAATGTGTAAGGACATGAAAACTATAGGCAATCTCTGACTGTGTCCTCTCTTAGAGGAAGCTTATCACACAGTTTCCACAATGGGAGCTATTTTAAAATTATTGCTTTTGAAACATAACTTGATGGCCACATTTAGATCTGATGCATTTGGTATTCTGCAAGTCTATAACATTTCAAACAAAATCATGAAACTGAACTGTTAAAAGGAAATGTGATAAAATCATTTGTCATATTCCTCTCTGCCTCCTCTACAATGGAAAGAAATGACATCATATCTTAGACTGATAGAATGCTAAAAGCCCAGTCAGCAGGAAGCCAACCTGTTACTCCACACTCATTCATTCAACAAATATCCATGGGAGCCAGTTATTGTCAGGTATTATGCTGAAGACTGAGCATGAGTACACAGAGGGAGATATATAACACATCTGAGGTCTTGGAGGAGAGAAGTTCAACTACCCTGGGGTGGAAAGGAGGGTGTTGTCCTCAGAAAAGCTTTCGGAGATTATGATGAGCTCATTCTCTAAGGATGAGCAGAAGCTAGGCAGTAGGGGGTGTTGGCCGGGGTGAGGGGAAGATAAGAGATAGGAATGGAGATGGCTTAAGTAAATATGAAAGCAAGAAATTGAATGCTGTGTGGGAAACTACAGGCATTTCGAATTTCTGAAATATGAAGTATGAGATGGAGTGGTAAAAAATTAAAGGTATGAGATTGAGTGGCAAGTGATGAAGGCATAGAAATTGGCAAGGGTCTCTGTTCCATGCAAAGGAGCTTGGTCTTCATTGTGAGGAGATAGGGAACCATTAAAGAGATAGATATTGCAGCTCTAACTCTAGGGGGTAGTGGAAGGTGGGAAGAACATCAATGAGATGGTTGAGGAGGTTAGCACACCCCGTAGGATTCCTCCTAAACAGGGAGCCTTAGTATTAATACTAGAGCCTTAGTATTAATACTAGCAATTGGGGTAATAAAGGATATATTTTAGAAGTAAAATCACCAAGATTTAGATTCATTGATTACATGTGTGGGTTGAGGAAGGCGGCAGTCAAGAATGACACCCAGGTTTTAGACTAAACATTTGTTTGAATGGCAATCCCATAAAAATGAAATAGAAAATACAAGAATAGGAACAAATTTAAGAGATAAATGATAATTTCAGCTTTGGACATGTGGAATTTCAAGTTTTGTTGTATATTCTCATGGAGTTATCCAGCCTATAGTTCAGCATAAGAGTCTCAGTCTTCAGGGTAAAATCTGGAAGCTATTAGCAAACATATAACCCTTGCACTACATGGGTAGATAAAACCACAAAGGGACAGAACATAGATGGAAAATGGTGAGATAAAGCTCTATACTCCTGGGCAGTATTGAATGGTTGTGCAGAGAAAGCAGGGAAAAAGAAGACTCACAGAAATATAAGGGAAACCAGGAAGGTGCGGTAGCACGGGGGCCAAGGGAATAGAGTTTTAAGAAGCAGGAAGCCAACAACAGTATTTAAACCAAGTTGCCTTCCACAGGTAGACTGAAAAATATCCAACTTCTAAGCTTGTGACCTCAGGAGGAACAATAGGCAATTTCGATCAAGTAATGAAGCAGATGTCAGATTTCTCTTGCATTCTCAAGCAAATGAGAATGCATGTTGCACTTCTGATCAATTTGGAAAAAGGAATAACAATTTTGAATGGTGAGTCCAAGAGGTAGAATGGAGTCAAAGGGGAAGGTGGTTTTTTTGGTTTTTTTTTTTTAATGATTATGGGAATTATGGGAGAGTCTTTTTTTTTTTTTTTTTTTTTTTTAGATTTTATTTATTTGACAGAGAGAGAAAGAGAGAGAATCAGGGTCAGAGGCAGAGGGAGAAGCAGGCTCCCCACCGAGCAGGGAGCCAGAGGCTGGGCTCAACCCCAGGACACTGAGATCATGACCTGAGCCAAAGGCAGATGCTTAACCAACTGAGCCAACCAGGTATAAACATGTATATGTATAAACATAAACATGTTTATATACATATAACATATATACATGTTTAAAGACTGTTGAAAGAGAGAAGGTATAGCAGAAGAAGTCAGAAATGAGCTTAAGCTTCCAGTGTGTCTGATATATTACCCTAATCTATAGAGTTGCATTGAGGACAGAAATTCAGAAACCTGGGCCTTGGCAGAGGAGAATCTGGTTGATCCAGTTCTGCAAACCACTGTTAACTCACTAATGAAATACGTTGTCTTTCTGGTTAGCACATTGCTTGGGGGTGAGTTGGGTAATTAGATGGATTAATTGAAGAGGTGTGATCTAACTCCTTCATGTCTATAGAATACTGCTGGGGTCTTAGGAAACAAAGATTGAATGGAAATTTAGGAAGGAGAATTGGTGAAGGTATTAACAAGAAGGAAAAGCATTATTTATCACGAATGAATTAATTAAAAAGTTGCATGTGGTGTCTAAAATAAAAGTTTCTGGATTAAGTAAACTAATCTTGCCCCTTTTTAACATGGATTATTGAGGGCTGCTTCTACTCTCCTTTCATGCTAGTTTCAAAATAAATGTTTAACCTTATGACTCCATCTAGGCACTACTTTCTTACTTTCACCCCTAAGAAAGAGGGTTTATCTTAAAAACAAAAACAAAAAATGATTCTGGATATATCAGATGTCAAGTCCAAGCAACTAGAATGCCAAGGACAGTGGAGTAGTGTCCCATGTTTGCACAGAGCTTTAATAAGACCTGGGATAAAGCAGGGCCATTTCCTTCTTTATGAGCAAGACTAACATTTGGTATGTTTTTCTTGCACTTTTCAAGCAGACCTTTAATTTTTTTTTTAACAATTTATTTATTTCATAGAGAGAGAGAGACAGAGTGCATGAGCAGGAGGGGCAGAGGGAGAGGGAGAGGGAATCTCAACCAGACTCCCCGTTGAGCATGGAGTCTGATGTAGGGCTTGATCTCATGACCCTGAGATCGCAACCCAGGAGGAAGCCAAGCTGGTTGCTTAACTGACTGCACCACCCAGGTGCCCCAGCAGGCCTTTGAACTTTTAAAGATATTCTTCCTGCACTCCTTATGCAGGAATACCCCCACCCCTTTACCTGTGATAGATGTGTTCTTGAAAATTGAGAAATAAAATCTTATTCAAATGCAGTAAAAGACCTAAAGAAATAGTACAGCAAATCATTTAAAAAACCCAAGGAGCATTTCTAATTGGGACCATTTACAAGGTAGGCATTTTTGTGCATCGGACTTTGTCAATGGGAGTGTAACAATGTCTATAGTAGACAAAATCCTACTGTAAACAAAGCCAGAGAATGTTAACCAGAGTCATTTCCAAATTCATGCCAATGACTGAAGTTCTAATCAGCAATAATAGATCCTAAAGATTGGAACTCAGATCTTTTTCACTCAAGTGTAATTCTACTGAGCTGATGGAGGACAAAGAAAGCACAATGCCCCTGGAATGTCAGTGAGGTGAACTGAACTAGGACAAAGAGAGTCAAGAGTGTGGATGAACCTCACCTAGATGTGGATGATAAACAAGTGTAGCTTGTGGACCGCTCTAAAGCTCAATCACCAGAACGGATCTTGGGTCAGAGGTTCAAACTGATTTCACAAGGGCCTGAGTGGTAAGTAGGGAGAGGTTCTACAGACATCAGGTATACCTGAAAAGAAAATTGACATAGTCTTTTGACTTATATACTTCCTAAATGTCACTTCACATGCATCTTGGAGAGTTTAGATATCTATACTCACAATGGTTTTATTGCCACATTTGATTAGCACAATTATATTTCATTTGTTATTATCTCTACCGATGTCTTTGTTTTCCCAGTTTTTCTAGTTCTAGGTCTAGTTCTTTTCTCTGCCTTTATCCTTAGCTTTAGTAGCCCCCCGCCCCTCAAATATCATCTTGACATACGTTTTGGACATGGTTTTTTCTTATTTTTTTCCCCCTTGCATGAAAGACAGAGCACTTTGAGAGAAATGCCACACATCTTATGCACACATTCAGAGGCAGACACTTAGTGATATCCTGCCCCATGCACTCATTTCGGCTTTTCTGTTTTCAAGGGTAACAAAAAATATTTTGCCGCGCCTTAAAATTAATAAAGGACTTTCACATTGACTAGTCTATTCACTTTTCACAACTATCCCTAGAGGAAATACTATGAATATCATTTTTCAGAGAAAACGGATGCTCTCCAAGGTCAAGCAACTCTGAGTGGGTGGGCAGAGAACGTGTATGTCTCCTGAATGTTCTCCTAGGGAATCACTTAGGCTATTCCCTCAAGTAGATTTAAGAAATTCTCATTGTTACTTTGAGATAACTCCAAGGAGTGTTGGAAAGCAAGTGACTCAAGGAAGAATGAAAATCATTGTCAGCAGTGGTCACAGCTGCATGTTGGGCCACCAACAAGATCCTGAGCAAATGCCTGTGACTGCAAGGTATTTGGCACCCAGAGAAGATAAAAAAAAAAATCATCCAAGGACTATAATGGTCAAAATCAGGCATCAATTAGCTTTGAATGAAACTACTATAAAAACAGCAGAGTAAAAGGAACCTGAGGATGTATTTCCCTGGTATACACAGATTTCCAGTGGGAGGGTGGTGTCTGTGTATTGATTATGAAACAAACTCTCAAGAAATTATTCCTTCTTTAAGTGCTGACACATTCTAGCTACGGATTTGGGCTAATGAAGGACCTAGCTGAGGCAAAGAGCACATGGCAGCTGTGTCATCAACACTGTTGCACATGTGAGGTGTGTTGAGGGGCAGTGGAGGCTCTAGGGACTACGTCTCCGGGTGTGAAATCTCTTTGACTTTAATTCTGGTGCTGACCTGGAATATAGTCTCAGTTCAGGCCCAACAGTGAGTCTCATGTACAGGTGCTCCTCTGGGAAACCTCATTATCGTGGCTGCTATTTTTGCTCAACACCCAGTGCCAGCCATGAAGTTCCAGACAGGATGATAACACTTTTTTTTTTTTTAATATTTTATTTATTTATTTGATAGACAGAGACCACAAGTAGGCAGTAGAGGCAGGCAGAGAGAGAGGAGGAAGCAGGCTCCCTGTAGAGAAGAGAGCCTGATGCAGGGCTCGATCCCAGGACCCTGAGATCATGACCTGAGCCGAAGGCAGAGGCTTTAACCCACTGAGCCACCCAGGCGCCCCAGGATGATAACACTTTTATCTCCCTAACTTATACAGGCTGCGATGAGAGAGCCAATGGATGTGTGAAAACACAAAATACCCTTCAAGCGTGAGGGATTCTGAAAATGAGCAATCAAGTAATAAAAATGTCAAGACAAATGAAAAACTTCTTCAGGCATGCACAACAATAGCAGCCCACATAGAAAAATTTCATTTGGATAAAGGATTCCAAACTTTTACTGTAATTTCTTTTTCTGATATCTGAAAAGGAAAATCCATCTTGAGCTTCCAGTGTTTAGAAGCCTATAAGCATATAAAAATCATCATCATACAAATATAATGTTATTTGTCAATTTTATTTCAATTTAAAAAAATCATTGTTTAACCTGAACAGAGAAACTATGTTATGCTTGCCATAGGACCAGATCTGATTGGCTCATGGACTTTCAGGAATTCACTGGAAGGACAATGAAATATCATCACATACTTTTCTGTATGTGGAGCAACAGGAACACGTATCCACTGGGAATATAAAATGGTACCTCATTTTGTAAAACTTTGGCAAGTAGTAATAAAAAGATGTTTACTCTATGGCTTATCTATTTCATTTTTAGATATCCATCCTTAAAAAGAATTCTACAAAAATATTTATGGTGGCATTGTTTATAATAGGCCTCAGATGAAAACAACCAATGTCCGATAAGCCAACTGTAGCATATAACTATTACTCAGCTAACACATTCAAAAATTTTTGAGAAAAAGAATCCTGGCACAAAAACTAGATGTATGGTTCTATTTACATAAAATTCAAGAAAATGCAAACTCCTCTGTGGCTATAGAATTTCAAATTGTGATTACCTGGAGAGGTGGGAGGAATATGGGGATTATTGATTGTGAAAGGACTGAAGAAACTTTCTGGAGTTGTGGAAATATTTTCTATCTTGACCAAGCTACACTGAAGTATATGAAATTTCATCAAGCTGTATACCTAAGGTTTTTATGATGATGCATGTAAATTGTGCTTCCAAGGAGCACTATGAGCATAAATGAAAGAAAACTCATAAGATATTGTAAAGAAATAAGAGTTACAAGGGAAATGAGTGTTGGTCCTCAGTGAGGATAACCTGAGGTAGTGGTTTAGGTGGTGATGAGACCTGAGTGTAGCTTACTTTATGGTTTATGGGAGATAAGTTGTTCATCATTTCTAGGAGGGGCGGATGGATAGAAATAAAGATAGCTGATGGGGGCATATTGATTTACATCCCTAGCTTAGAGAGGATGGGAACACAGCCATATATCAGTGTCTTGAGGGCCATATAATTTCAATACAGGAGGAGACAGCACCTTTATCGAGACAGTGCCATCTAGAAGTAGTCGAAAAATGGCGGAGCCAGGGGATGTTCCTGAGCTTCCTGATTTTCCATGAGAAGACTGGGAAAGGCTATGTTGTGTCCAGTGGATTGAACTTGTTCCAGAATGCACAGGAAACTTTTGCTGGGGATACTTTCCAGCTGGGGATACATCTTGGGGACAGGGATGTCATGTTAAAGAAGGCTGAAATTTTACATGAAAAAATAAGAGATGTGTCAGAGACACTGGGTATAAAAATCACTGAGATCTCAGCTGTGCTCCAGACTAGTGAACAACCAAAGGCTAATCTGGGGGGCTCTAGGCTGCTTTAAAAAGGAGATAGCAGGGGCGCCTGGGTGGCTCAGTGGGTTAAAGCCTCTGCCTTTCGCTCAGGTCATGATCCCAGGGTCCTGGGATCGAGCCCCGCATCAGGCTCTCTGCTTGGCAGGGAGCCTGCTTCCTCCTCCTCTCTCTCTCTGCCTGCCTCTCTCCCTACTTGTGATGTCTATCTGTCAAATAAATAAATAAAATCTTTAAAAAAAATAAAAATAAAAAAAAATAAAAAGGAGATAGCATATACATGTATTTATATTCACATGGGTGCTCTTGGGACCCAAGGTCAAAACTTAATGAGCTTGACTAGGTTTGATCATCAGTTTCATTGTTGTAACTGTGAGCAGTTAGAAACTAACTTTTAGTTCCAGACTTTTGAAATAGTAAAGGTGAGCTTGCGGGGAATTTTCTAAAATTCTATAGAAAGTCCGGTAGGAGCTGCCAAAGGTTTGAGTCTCCATGGCAGCAAATAACAATGCCCAGTAGGAGAGGAACCCTCATTTCTTTAGGAATGGCTTCCTGATAGGTCTGAGCCTTCTCAAGTGGTAGGACTGAGAGCTTCCCACCCAAGGTGTGCCAAGGCAAAAGCAGAAGCCTTAAAAAAGCCTATTTCCTCAACCACAGAAACTGTTCGCAAATAGCAGGTGCCACATACCCATGAGCTCAATTAATCCTCCCAAAGCAGAAAGGCAGGGGATTCCCTTGGATGTGGGTTTTCTATCTGAACACTCAGGTGATAAAGCTAACCAGCACATGAAATCTTAGCAAGGTGTCAGTCAGGAGGCATAAGTGACAATTTCCAGGGTATTAGATTCAATCTTTAAAATTACTTGTCGTATAATAGAAGATACAGGGATCATGGGGAAACGAAATGCTAGCCATTTCAGTTTTGCATTTAGAAAACATCTCTGGTCCACAGAAGCTATTGTTTTATTACAGATTCTTTCTCAGCATAAAAATAATTTTTGTCAAAAAAATTGAAAACATAAAGTAGAGTGATGTCATGAAAAAAGCATGGACATTGGAGCCAAACAGACTTGGGTTTGCATTTCGTCCTCACCACTTGCTAGTGAGTCTTCGTCAGCAGAGGTTAGATTAGGATATACAGCTGCCCCGTCTCAGTAGTTTACAACAAAGATTTATTGCTCACTCATGTTCCATGTTTGATTGGGTTAGCTATGTCTTTGTTCCATGGTTTCTTTATTCCAGAAACCAGAATAAGGATGCAGCCTGTATCTTGTTATTGAGGACATTGTTGGCCCCATGGGAGAGGGGGAAAGAGGACTCATGGTCAACAATGTGGTATTTCTGCTCATTGGCTTAAACGAGGCCCAAGGCTAAGCCTGGGTCAATGATAGATTGTGGAACTTCGTGTAGGGAAGGGGCCACTGGAAGCAGAGAATTTGGAGAGTATTTGAAATATAATTTACTTCAGTGATTTTAGTGAAGTTACTTTTCCAAATCTCAACACCCTCAAACTGTAAAGCAAGGTTAAAAATCCCTGCCTCATACAATAGTTCCTAGTAAACAAATGTAAATTATCTGACCTTTAACATGCTCTCAACAAATCTAGCTCTGTTCTGTCTTCTTTTGTAATGTCTGTCCATGAGCACTGGTTTGTATTACTGTGAATTTCAGAGTTTGAAAATTGATCTTTGTAAATCATAATTTTTTAACATTTGTTTATTGGCTATGTGCACTGGAATTACTAATCTGAAAGAAATATAAGACATCATCATTTTTTCTTTAAAATGTCACTAACCTATGGAGGAAACTAATAACTAATAATCAGAATGCAAAGTGTTAATAATGTTTCCATTAAGCTTCACACAGGAGAACGTGGGAAGGGAAATAGCATTATTAGTCCCATTTTATAGTTAAACTAGTTTGATACCAATTTTTTAAATTCATCAGCTCACTAATCAGCAAAATTTTAAGACCTTTTTCTTCTGATTATTAAGCAGTAATGAAGGTATGTTATAGAAGCTGAAAATATAGAAAAGGATTTAAAAGAAAAATAATCATGCATAATCTCACTCCAAGAATATTCATGGTTAACATTTCACTATATTTTCAGTCATGTGTGTGCTTATAATACTGTACAATTGGAATAATAATGTATATTGTGTTTTAAAACTTGATTTCTTCACTTAGTAGTATGTTTTATTTCCCTGTTTATAAAAACATGACTTTATAGAATGTAAAGAATTCGAATATCATATATTTGAATATGTAAATCTATCATTGGGTATTTCTCTGAATTACTCAGCCCTCTGCTCTTGGTGATTTTGCTGTTTCATTGCTTTGTCTTATTATTTTTTTTAAAAGATTTTATTTATTTATTTGAGAGAGACAGAGAGAGAGAATGCATACAAGCAGGAGGGAGGGCAGAGGGAGAGGCAGGCTCCCCACCGAGCAAGAGCTCAATGCAGGATTCGATCCCAGGATCCTGAGATCATGACCCGAGCTGAAGGCAGACTGCTTAACAACTGAGCCACCCAGGCATCCCTTGTTTTGTTTTGTTTTGCAATTAATGATGCACTGGATTGAACATCTTTGCACACACATACTTGTTTGCATTTGGAATTACTTATTTAGATTAGGGTTCTAAAAGAATAATTGAAACAAAGAATACACTTATTTTTAAAGAACTTGATACATATTACTACTCTGTTTTCCAGAAAGTTTTGGGGAACATTGTAACAAACATTTTTTATTTTGCATAATAGTGAAGGGGTAGGTTTGGGAGTAGGTAGTGATAAGGAGTTGGTGGTGGAAGAGAAGATGTAGACCTGAACAAGACCTTAAGGAAGATCTGGCCTAAGGAGAAAAAAAATGTTATAAACAAATAATAAGGGGTATTGTGGAAAGAAATCAAGTGTGGGCTAAATCTAAGAGCAGCCAACTCAAGAAGGGCAGCATTTTCAAATCCTACCCCAGAAGAATAGTTTGGTGTCCTAGCTGGTTTGGAGGGCAGGAGACAGATGAGTCAGCAGAGTAGGATGTATAGTTCTTCCCCAAGGTCACAAAGCTGGTTAATGACCTAAGATCTGGGTCTTTGCACCACACCACACTGCCTCACAAGAGGAGGCGTACACATGTGCGTTAAAGAGTCAAATTACTACACCAGGTGTGGCGCAATTAAATGACGAAAGGCACACCATGAACACGTGCTTCCTGACCCAGTGGTTCCTATCCAGGGACTCAGAGTTGGGTCAGGTGGATTTCAAAACAATTGCTGAAAATTTGTTCTGTCTTTGTCCCCATGACTTCCTACAAATTGACTGTTTTCTGCCAACCTTGACTCCAACCCAAATCATCCCTCTGGGGAGTCTAACAGAAACCCCTCTGGGGATTCTGCTACATTCTCCAAATTCGTATTTCTCTTGATGTTCCCTTCCCCCCATCCTCCAATAAATGTTTGGGATGTACCTTTTCATGTGTAGTGGACAGCTTAGTATTTATCATTATTATTTAGCATTTACAAACGACGGAACATTACTCTGCACCGGCACTGTTTTAGCTCCTGGAAGTGGAGTCCTGGAGTGGAGCTGTGAGCAAGAGAGGCAGAACTGCTCTTCAGAGGGTGTTCAAATTTTCTCGAGGGGAGACAGACAAAAACCAAGAAAGTTAACCAGTGTAATCATTTCAGAAGGTAATATATGTTATAGAGACAGCAAAAAAAGCTATGGTGATTGTGATGGGGCATTAGCTTTAATTAGGTTTATGGACAGGGAGGTACTCTTTGAGGCAAAGTCTTTGGGTTAAGACCAGAAGGGCAAGAAGGTACCAACCCTATGAAGGCTGAGGTAGAGTATTCTGTACAGAAGGAGTATTGATGGTGGAAAATCTCCCAAGTCCGGAATAAGCTTGGAATGTTCAAGAAATGGTAAGAAGACCTATGTGGCTGTTAGTGAGTGAGGGCGAGACAGGGAGAAGAGGATCTTAGAAACAGAAAGGGATCCGCTCCTGTGGGGTCAGGTAGGCTGCAGTAGGTTTTCATTTTGTATTCATTTCAGTAGGAAGTTACTAGAAGGCTAAAGAGACCACAGTGAATGTGCTTGTTTAAAACGAATAGTAATTATAGTAACAACAGCAACAGTGAAAAAAATAATGAAAAATAATGAAAAAATAATATTCCTCACGCTCTCTTCCATATGAGATGAGGAGATAGTAGAGTGCCAGGGAGGGAGGATACTAGCAAAGGAGAAGAGACCCAGGTAGGGCCCTGGGCATGGGCAAGGTCTGGCCAGAGGGCCAGCAAGGGGCTAGTTGTGGAAAATCTCTAAAAGAGAGAGTCTGGAGGAGAGAGTTTCCAGAGTCAGGCTCTGGAGAAAGGATGATGGAGATTGATGGATTCAGTTTTGGACATCTGAAGTGTGAGACAGCCATGGAGTGAGTAACCAGGCGGATTTTTCAGCAAACCTTTGGCAGGACAGTCTGAAACTGTTACAAAGAATTTGAGACAGAGCTGTAGATTTGGAAACCCTAAACATACGTGGTGATCAGGATATACTTTTCGTAGGTTGTGGATTAAATGTGGTTTTAAAAGACATTAAACAGTGTACTTATTGAAAAAACACAATTTCCGTGGAGCAGTATTTTAGACGATATTTATCATTTGGAGGCTACAACAGCTTACGAAGTGGTTATTACAGTTTGGGAACCCTTCTTTCTTACCAAACAGACATGAGGCTACAAGGCTGGCAAGGGACAACTGTCATCCTGTGGGTGTGAACGCAAATTGCAAATTGTGTTTTTTGAGGCCAGAAAGTTTTTTTTTTTTGTGTGTTTGCTTTTGTTTTGTTTTTTTCAATGAGTATTTTGACTCTACCATCTGTAAGCTTTGAGAGAAAAAGAATTACGATGTGGGAGGAAGGAAAATGGCAATGCGGGAAAAGGCAACGGCCGTGAAGGGCAGGGGTCAACCAGCGAAATGAGACAAGCCGTGGGCATGAGCTTTTCGATGGCAGCAGTCACTGGACTTTTTAAAAAGTAGAGAAGAGAATGTGCTCAGAGTGCCATGGATTGTGTGTAGTCCTTGTCTTCATATCTGATCCAGGGAAGATCTCTGCTCTGATAGACAGCAATAGGAGGAAGACTGCTTTGAGATTTTGGATCAATTTTCTTTAAATAATGTAATCTTAAACCACTGCCCTTGTATGAACACTTCTGGATGATGTCTAGAATGATAAATGTGTCCCTGAATATTTAAAGTGAGTCTTTCTAAATAAATGGGCTTGAAAACTATTTTTCAGTATATTCTGTCTATTCATATTCTCTCTGTGACATGATCATCCACGGTTTTCTTCCCTTTGTTCTGGCTAACCTAAAGTTGACAATGTATAGGAAGCAGTTATGGAAATGGATAGAATTACACAAGACAACTCTATAGAGCAGTGGTTCTTTGGTATAGTTGTGTACCAGAATCACTGGCGACATTTATTTTTATTTTATTTTACCTTATTTTTTTCAAAATTTATTTATTTTGGGACAGAAGGAAGAGAGAGGGAGAGAGAGAGAACACTGGTGGGATGGACAGAAGGAGACGGAGAGAGACTCCCAAGCAGACTTCCCACTAAGCGCAGAGCTCACATGGGGCTCCATCTCACCACCCTGAGATCTCAGTGCTGAAACCAGAGTCAGACACTTAACCGACTGGGCCACCCGGGCATCCCTATTTTATTTTAATATTGATGTATGAATTACTCCAGATCAAATGAATAAGATCCTCTGGGAATGAGGACTAGGCATTAATAATTACAAATAAGTCTCTGAGTGATTCCAACCTGCCATCAGGGTTGTAAACTATATAATACAAAGGGAAGAGAATTGAGGACATGATCCTTAGAAATATTTAAGAAGAGGGAACCAGAAAGGGCCTAAAATAGGATGGTCAGAGAAATAGACAAAAAAACAGAGAGTGTGGGTTTCTGAAAACCGGGAGACAGATGGAGAATAGTCAACAGTGTTAGATACTGAAATCAGGAAAAGCAAAGGCTAAATATTCCTTTAGATGTCGTTGGTGCCATTTGCATGAGTCACTCCAATGGAACACAGGGTTCTGAAGTGGTTTTGCTGTGATACACAGTGAATATGGAAGTAAGAGATTAGGGAGAGTGCGTATAGACCACTCTTTCATGCAGCATGGCCGTAAGTGGATACAAATATGCGGCCATAGATAAATGAGACATAGAATCAAGGGAGAGTTTCATTCTCGCTCTTTCTAAAAAAAATACAGGCACCTTAGGCCATGTTCATAAGCTTAGGGAGAAGAGTGGTAGAGTGAGGTGTTGAAGATATAGGAAGGAGAGGGAGAAAAAACGAGGTTCTTGAGGAAGCAGAGGATGATAATATATAAAATGATATGATATATACATATATATATCATGACTAACTCTGGTTGAAAAGGAAATCATTCATTCATTGGGATTGAAGAAAAGCAATAACATCGGAATAAATAGATTTATTCAGAGAAGAGAGGACGGATGCTATGGGAGATGAGACTGAATAGCTTTTATTTTCTCTTTGAATTAGAAGGTGAACGAACCTCTTTTGTAAGTGAGAGGAGTACTGGTGGAGCTAGTGGCCAAAGGAGAGTGGAGACATTTAGGAAGGGTTGTAGTGTGGGGTGGGAGAAGTAGGTGACTGGAGAGAAATGGGAAGATGGCAGTGCGTCATTGTGACAGGAGACCCTAGTGCTGATGCTCAGGGGACTTCAGCAGTCTGGACATAGCAGTGGAAGTGGATGATGGTCGGGTGAATTAAACCTGGGTATTTTACTGGGTGGATGACTTTGAACAAGAAGGAAGCTGATAATGTTGACAACAGTATGGTCTAAGAGGTGAACCACATGATCCAGAATGTCTAGAAAAGGAAACAAAAAGAAGGGAATGATAGATTGAGAGAAAATGCAGGGAAGGATGAGGCAAAAAGGATGAAGCAGGAGAACATTTGTGGTAGGAAGAAGAGGAAGAGAACTGGGGATACAGAGAGAATTATTGTCAAGGATGGAGACTTTGGAGATAGTATTACAGAGTAGTGATGGGGAGGGAGGGAATACAAAGAAGTATAGGAAAGGATTTTAGTTATACTGAGTTTACAAATCAAAATGGAGGCTAGACACAGATAAAAATAAAAATGATGATAAAGGTGATGTTTGTAGGTACCGGAAGACTAATGTAAGCAATGCCTGCTGTGGAGGTTCAGATAAGACATCATTATAAAAAAGAGCTCCCAATGACTTCATGGTGAAGAAGAAGAAATACCATCTGTGTCTTGAGGGTGGATATGATCCAGAAAAATAGGAGGAGCAGGGAAAGGATTTTAGGCAAGGTAGAGTAGGTTTTACTATGGAAAGAAATACAACTGTATTTGAATAGACCAATTTGACTAGAGAAGGGCTTATGCAGATAAGTTTGAATAAAAGGAAAAGGACACTGACAGGCTTAAGAAGGCCTTAAATGTATAGCTAACAAGTTTTAATAATTTTATAACATTCATTATCAATACCTTAGGTAAACAGAACTTCTACCAAAATGAATGTAGGAAGTCTTACCTAAAGGTTAGCTCTTCAATTGCTATTGGCACACAAAACCAGAAAATTGCCTTCGATTTTAAATGGCTCTAAATTTAAGTTTGTTGACAGATATTTAACTTCAGTAAAATAAATTCTAAAATTCTTTCAGTGCGTAATACTCAGTTCTGGATGATGGGGATGAACGTGTTTCTACACGAGCCTTCTTCTTCACCTGATTAGTTATATCAGGATTCATCTTTTCTGGAAATCATTTGGAACTCTGACACTCTTTGGGGATTGGTGTTTCTGGAAGGCAACTACCCCCTGTCTCCTTCCCTCTGCCCTCCCACTGCCCCATTTGCCGCCTTCCAGCTAAATCATTTGGTATCTCCCAGTGGAGTCTCATCCCCACACAGTGAAGTTCACCACTGAAGTTATTCAGAACAGAGGGGATCCTTTAGCAACTCTGGCCCCAGAAGGTTGTGCATTTAAAATATCAGACTCTGGTCACAAGGTTGTCACATTCCTTGTGTGACCCAAGGTAGAGATTGCAACAGGGGGGCCTTCAAGATGCTCCCATCCTAAGATGACTCAGACCATATCACAGAGAAAATTGGTGATGCAGGAGAAGGCCCTCAACGTCCTGTCTCTTCCCCCACATACATTAACCTTGGCGCCCTCTCAATGCTTTTCCTTCACCACTCAGAAGAAGTGATGTTCTTCTCTCTGTTTAACTCCAAATCCGCTCCCTACACCCTCTTCTCCCTTTCTGTACAGCCTTTTCTGAATCCTCACCCATTTATTATTTCCTCTGGCTTATGCTTTCTAGTCTTTATTTTAGTGTCTCTTTCCTCTAGGGAGATAAACATCTTCTATCACAAAATAGTAAAATAAAAACACCTTGGTGTAGCCTCATTCCTCTTCTGGTGGCATCCATTCTGTCTCTTCTCTCTCGTGATCTAGTTTCATAGTCCACATTCTCTGTCACTGCCCTTAATTCACTATTCTAAACTAATCTGGCTGCTGCCCATAAGTAGCAATGAAATTCTCTTCTGAAGTCCCTAATGAACTCCTTGTTGCTATTTTTAAGAAACACTGTTTAATCCTTGCTTCTCCCCCAAACTATCCCAATTTATTCTCGTTTGTGGGTGGTTTTCCTTTATTCCTCCCTTGAATGTTGGTTTTCATCAGAGTTCTGTTCTCAGGCTACCTCCATGCTCACTGGACAACTTTCCAGGTTGACCTTATCCTTTTTCATGTCTTCAATTGCCACCTATATGCAGAAGTTTCCTGAAACCACATCTTCAGCCCTCAGCTGTCTTCTCAGTCCAGATTGACCTCCCCCTACCCAATGGGAACCTCTACTGGAGGTTCCACAGGCGCCTCAAACTTAATATGAAAAAAACTGAACTCAGCATCTTCCCCTTCTTCCTACTTTCTCCCACATCTTCACTTCTTTCTGTTATATTTAACAGAGGGGCCGCCATCCATGTTGTTTCTCCAACTGGAAAATTGCTAGTCATCCCTGATTCTTCCCTTCTTTGCATCTCCCACCTTAAATTTGTCATTTCAAATCTCAAACTCATCCCCTCCTTATTCCTACTGGCAGCTCTCCCCACTTTGTGGACCCTTATCATGGCTTGCTATGATACAGACAGTCTTCTAACCCTTTCCTTAGCTTCAGATTTCCTCACCTGAATTCATTCTCACATTAACACTGGAGGGGAGCTGCTTCTCTTTCTCCTTCTCCTTCTCCTCCTCCTCCTCCTCCTCCTCCTCCTCCTCCTCCTCTTCCTTCTCCTCTTCCTCCTCCTCCTCCTCCTCCTTCTTCTTCTTCTTTTTCTTTTCCCTAGAGAGACAGTGGGGAATGGCGAGGGAGAGAGAGAGAGAGAATCACAAGCAGGCTCCACACTCAGTGTGGAGCTTGAAGCAGGGCTTGATCTCACAACTCCAAGATCATGAAATGAGCAAAAATAAAGAATTGGCTGCTCAACAGACTGAGCCACCCAGGTGCCCCTGGAGAGATGGTTCTGAAATGCAGTCTTACTGTGTCAGTTTAGTGTTCAAGCAACACGCAGAAAAGTCTATCTAAAACAGGTATTTCTTACCACACTCTTCTCCTCTCTTCACATTCTTCTCTCTTTTTATCCTTCTGATACTTGCATTCTATGAAGCCATCCTGAGGACTGCTCCCAGATTTTTCATGCCTGTTTTTGCACTTGCACCAACATTTCCCTTTGCCATGCACACCTGGTCCTTCTTTCGTACTCTTTATGTCTCTTTCAATGCCCCTGCTGTCCTGAGAGAGGGAACTGGCTGCCCTCCCTGTGCTCTAGCACTCTGCACCTGCAATGATTATAGCTTCTGGCACACACATAGCATTTCTTACAAGTCTAGCTCCCTCAGTGGTATGATAACTCTAGGAGGTAGGACCTGAGTCTGATTTACCTCTCTAATCCCAGAATTAGGATGAAGGCAGTGCTGGGCACAGAGGACATGCTCTATGAACATGGGAAAGATGTACATTTCTATTGTGGGTCCTGATAGGTGATTCATTTGAGCTGGAGAGGCCCTGAGGTATTTCTGAACCCTCCTCTGATTTGGAGGGCTATGACAACTCCATGGTTTCAAGAGACCTACTCAAAAAACTACTGTAGTAACAGTCATGGTTTACATGGGAAGATACTAAAAATCTCCTTAGTACCAAGTGTTCTGTCTAGATATAGAAGAGGTTAAATAAATATTTGGTAAATTAATGATTGAACAATTTAGTGACTCAAATATTAATTCTTTCTATTCCAAAATAGCCTTGGCAAGGAGAGTACCTTATTAAAGAATGAAACATCACCTTTATTCTCGAGGGCAAAGGAGGAATCTATTTTTTTCAGGTTTTTTTCTTATAGCTGTCAGAATTATTTGATGTTTGGACATTATTCCCATTGTACCTGAAATTCCTCTCAGGACACTTTACATACTGATCCTAAGTGTATTGTGTGTGTGTGTGTGCACGCACGCCTGATGCTTATTTATTTTCTTATGTTTGTGGAAAGGAAATACTGTATTTACATCTCACTTGAGCTTTCTCAGCACTCCTTTCCTTTAGTCCCAGGAATATGCATCATGCTGAGGTTAACTCTTTCTTGACAAACCCAGAGCACATATTCACACAGAAAGGAAGTCAGGATGACAACACTATTTAAGACAAACATGTCTTCACTGAGATATTATTTCCTCAGAATTCAGACTTCTTTTGTGGCTAATTTTATCACATCTAAATGGACAGACTTGCAAAAATTAAACTATTGGCTAAACAAATCTCAGAAAAATGCTCTAAGAAAAATTAAAACTAAAGCAGTTTATTGATTCATAAAATTAAGAACTTAATCAAGTATAATGTAGTGATCTATTAAAAAATTCATCACAAAGGGGAGCAGATGTGTTAGATTTAATTGATATTGATTACCATCACCACATTTAAAACAATTCTGGAGATTTATTGAAAAAAAAATCAATGACTGAAGATATGTGGAGGATGCCTTCATTCTTATTGTGACTTAGATGTTTTATGAAAATTGAAAAGTTATGACTAGTTCTCTGAAACTGGCAGAATAAAGAGGGTGCATCTTGTATATATTATGAAAACCATAATTCTTGTCAAATGAAATGCATCTCTTCTGCATAAAGCACTCAAGTATGTTAGTGAATGTGGTGTTTCTTTTTCCTCCCATATATTAGTGTCAAGCAATATAGGCAATATTTTGTGGATGTGTATTCCCAAATCAAAATCTTTCTTGGCACGTAGATCTATAAGATTTTTGATTAATATTTAAGAAAACTGCCTTATCCAAGACTGAAAAGAAGGAGGAAACAAAAACAAGGAGAATTCTAAAAATACAAATTCATGAACCTAAGTCAAGACCATAGGAATGGGCCCAGGTCTATATTTTTTTGAGTTTTTCAGGTAATGCTGAAGCATAGCCAGGTTTGGAAAGCACTAGCCAGAACATAGTTTTCTCTGCCTGGAATTAATTTTCCCATCTGTCAGAATGCCCTACTGTACTACGTATGGGTGTGAAACTGTGTTCCTAGTTGTGGCAAGGGAAAGAGAGCAGGTGTTTCTCTCTTCTTTCACTTAGGTGATAATAAGTACATCTATGTATATTACCTGGCTGCAACACCTACCTTGTCCCTTGGGAATCATCAGTTGATGGAACTAGTGGGAAATATGGAGATTATATTAGTATAATTTATCATTTTACAGTTGAGGACACATTTATATAGATATTAAGTTACTTGGCAAGATCCCATAGATAGTTCCAGAAAGATCTGGGAATAGAACTCAAGTCTCCTGAGACCACACGCAGTGGTTTTCTCATGAAGAAGAAGAAGAAGAAGAAGAAGAAGAAGAAGAAGAAGAAGAAGAAGAAGAAGAAGAAGAAGAAGAAGAAGAAGAAGAAGAAGAACGGGAAGAAGTGGAAGAAGAACGGGAAGAAGTGGAAGAAGAGGAAGAACGGGAAGAAGAGGAAGAAGAGGAAGAGGAGGAGGAGGAGGGAGGAAAAGCTCTTTACAAGCAGACCCAATCTAATTTTCCATTCTCATTTCCTATCTCTTTACTCTAGACACACTGCTCATTTTTTCTCAGAATTCTGGGCATTTCATAATACTGTAGACATCAGTTGTAATACCAATCCTGTGCCCCTTCTTCCTTATTTTGGTAAAAGTTCTTGACTTGTCATTGTGAAACCACTTACCCGTCACTCTCATCTGGTTTGAGTGGGTTCACCCTAGCTCCTGGCCTTAGGAACCGGATATGACTTAAAATAGGGCCATTGAAGGCTGAATGATTGGTTTGAGAAGGGCAGCGATTCATCCAGCCCAGTGAGAGTCAGTCAGGAAACTCTGTTGGAACCACTGAAAAAGAGCTGCTTTCTTCACTGTGGTCCTCATGAGCAGGAAGGAAACTATTGCTGCTGGTGGCCAGGTTTGGCAGCAGTTAGGGAGTCCCTGCCTGAGAATAAAGCCAACACAGAAGAAAAAGTCATGCAGAGGAAAGAGACTGATTCTTCAGGTTACAGCTAGAGTGTCTGGATCCTGTTACGCCATTTCCAATTCCTGGATTTTTCACTTGTGCGGTCAACAATCATCCTTTTCCAAAAATTTATTTATTTATTTGAGAGAGAGAGCATGTACGAGTGGGGGAGAGGGGGGTGTAGAGGGAGAGGGACAGAGAGAGAGAGAAGCATACTCCCCACTGAGCATGATGCCAGTGGTGGTACTTGATCCCACAATCCTGAGATCATGACCTGAACTGAAATCAAGAGTCACACTGTTTAAGTGGCTGAGGCACTCAGGCATCCCAATAAATCAACTTTGGACTTAACTGGGTTTTTGTTACTGCAGATGAGAAGGAACCTCCTGAGATACTCGATTCTGTCACTTGGCAGTTATCCTATCATTTCATTGCAATACCTATTTTCTATTTTTCTTCCTTAAAGGTATTTATGAGAGAAGGCATGAAGTTTCACTGTTTAACTGTTAAAAAAATAAGTAACAAAAGGCATGAAAGAGTTATCTGCAGCTGTTTGATTCTTTGCACAAACCAGTTGCCTGGTCAGCAGTCTTGATTTGATATCCATTAAGGTCAGCATGTGGGAAATTGTTTTCATTACTTTCAAAACACTGGCCTAGGCCTAAAATGTAACTGAATAAAATTCATGCTTTTGTGTGTTTTTTTTTTTAAAGATTTATTTATTTATTTATTTGACAGAGAGAGAGAGAGGGAGATCACAAGTAGGCAAGAGGCGGAGAGAGAGGGGGAAACAGGCTCCCTGCTGAGCAGAGAGCCCTATGCAGGGCTCCATCCCAGGACCTTGAGATCAGGACCTGAGCCAAAGGCAGAGGCTTTAACCCACTGAGCCACCCAGGTGCCTCTTTTGTGGGGTTTATCACATGAAAAACTAAACATGTAAATTATTCTGTGGCTTAGTAGATAAAAAGTGCTAGGTTAAAAATGCTACCACCAACAAAGAAATCAGAGTAGGGTTTTTCGTTTTTTTAAGGGTTTCTGGACTTCATTGAAAATGCGGGAAATTCCCCCCAATAAAACACCAAGCAATTCTTGGACACCCTGCTGTGTCAACTCAATTCTGATACTATCTACCTGGAGACAGCATCACCTTCCACAGGTTAAAGGTTCAGACCCGCCTCTCCTCCCACCTCCCCATTTCAGAAGCCAGTCACAAGCCCCAGGCTGTTCGCTGCACTTCTAATCAACCTGCTATAGATTGGAGGTTCCAACGACCTTCTCCTTAGATTCCTTTAATTTGCTAAAGCAGCTCACAGAACTAGGGGAAAACACCCATGTTTACCAGTTTATATTAAAGATATGAATCAACAGCCAGATGAAGAGATACTGAGGGCAAGTATGTGGAAAGGGAGCAGAGCTGTCGTGATCTCTCCAGGTACAACACTCTCTCTGTATCAGTAAGTGTTCACCAACCTGGAAGCTCACCAAACCCTGTCCTTTTGGACTTTTATGGAAGCTTCATTATATTGGTACAATTGATTAACTCGCTGACCATTGGCTAATTCAACACCCAGCCCCTCTCTGATCCTTAGATTGGGGGTGAGGGGAGCAGAACTGAACTTCCAACCTTTTAATCACATGGTAGGTTCTGGCAGCCAGCCCCTACCCTTGGGTGGAGTCCAAAAGTCGCCTCATTAACATAACAAAAGACACATTAATCAGTCTTATCACAGGAAATCACAGGAAATTCCAAGGGTTTTAGGAGCCCTGAGTGAAGAACTAGGGACAAAGACCAATACATAAAAGATGTACATTACAGTCAGCTGCATGACCAAAACGTATAGTTCTTCTCAATCACAATATGGTACCATATATTTCTTCTCAATCACAATATGGTACCGGTACTAGAAATGTTAGGGGTAGGATGTAAAGTTAAAATTTAAGTTTAAAATAAGATTTCATTAGAAAAGTAACAACTAAGCAAAGACTTAGTGGTGAAGGGGACCACTTGGGGAAAGACTGTTTTAGGCTTTTAGAATCACCAGTGCCAAGGGCAAAAGGGAGCTAGAGGTATTCCAGGAACAGGAGGCCAGGGTTGCTGCCACAGAGCTCAGTCAGAAAGGCCACAGATGTTAGATCACATTCCATTTGCAGCCATCTGTGAGCACTTTGTCTTTTCCTCAGTGAAACAGAGAGCAAATAAAGTTTGTTCTATTTTATTCTGCTCTAGCAAATGAGTGACATTATCTCATTCGCATTTTTTGAAGAGCACCCCCGGGTGCAGTGTTGAGAGTCATCCAGGGGATAAGGGTAGAAGCAGGGAGAGGAGTTCATAGGCTGAGGCAGAGAGTGTCCACAGATGCTCAGCTCCACGCTCAGGTTTCTAAACTCTCCTCTGTGTACCATGAGTCTGGAAGCTTCAAACCACTATTCCTAGACTCTCTTGCCAGCTGGTTTCCATATAGAATCTGCCAGTGGAAAGGACGGTAGGAAGATGAATGTAGGAGAAAGAGAGAAGTCATTGTTTTCTGCTTCTGATGGCATCTCCAGTCTCGTGATGGTAAGAGAGGTGGGTGACTGAGCACCAAGAAGACAGAAAAGCCATGAACTGATACTAATAGGGAGATCAATGCAAATGGGACATGTTTGGGGTGGAAGTTGGGGGGCGGTGAATAGGAAGGGGAGCAGGAGCTCTATGTTGGATATGGGAAGTTTGGGAAGTCTAATAGCTATGTGAATGGGGATATCAAGAAGTGACTGGATCATCTGGAATTGGCTGTAGGTATCAATCTGGAAGTTAGTGATGGCGTTTAAAGCCATGAGATTGAATGTGCTCCTTGAAGAATAGAAAACAAAAAACAACAAAAAAGAGCAGCCCTCAGATCCAGGTTCTTTGACATTAAAACTCAGGGAGGAGAAGAGAAATTAACAAACAAGGCTAAAAAAGGACTGAAAAAGATTGAGAGAGAGTGGAGATCTCAGAGGAGACAATGACCAACATTGTGAAGTGGCCTGATGAGTCAAAAAGACAAGGACACTGAATGGACAGCCAGCTACAGCAACGTGGAGGTCACTGGGGACCCTGACAAAAGTAGGTTTTACAGGGTGTGGGAGTGGAAACCTTAGCACTAGTTTATTCATTCACTGATTTGCTCAAAACTATTCATTGAATTCCTGCTTTGTGCCAATCCCTGAGGACTTGAGGTCAGTAAGAAAGACGCTGCCCTTTTCCTATTGAAGTTTATTCTGTAATGATGGGCTATGACTTGATCCAGAGACAAACTTCAAACAGACTCTTATTATTTGTGTGTGTGTGTGTGCATACATGCTTGAAGGACTGAAGGAAGCCAGAAAGATGCAGGCTAAGGAAGTTTACTGACAAAGCCAAAGGACTCACACTGGAACAGGCACTGCCTCTGAGCTGGGACTTGCTAAATGCTGTTTATTTTGTGAGTTGAAGCACCTGGCGTCTTTAAAAAGGGATTATCTACTCTTTCTGTTTTTATTTGGGCAAGTATTTGACCAGGTGCCATAATTTGATTTTAATCTGATTTTATCTCTGTAGTACTTAGATAAATTGCTGGTTTGATCCAGCACCTAGAATATAAATTGGTGGAAAAATAACACATTGCATTCTTAGAGTGAGGATTCTAACTCTTGAATATAAGGGGTTATTCATAACTCTTCAGATACGAGGACTTGCAAAACAGTATTTTGATCATCTAAATGTTGTTTGATAGAACATGTAATGCAACATCTGAAATTCCAATATTTTCTTGAATAAGTTTTGGCAGGAAGTCCTATGCAAATTAAAATAATGGAAACTGAAACAAGATTTACATGCTAGATGCTCTAATGTGTGTTTCATTATGAATCCTAAATATTAGTCTCCTGTAATTCTCAGTAGCAAAGTAATCATTAGTAAGACAATAAATATGTTAGTATAGCTTGGAAGTTATTTCTTTATGAACAAGAGACCTCTTGAAAGCTACAAACTTTACTCTTGCAAATATAAAGTGGACCAATATCTTGAGTTTTCTATTTGAATTCTATAAAGACACTGTTAATAACCTATACACAAGTGTTCTCAGGCCATGACAAAGTCCCGCCATGATAAAGCATGTGCATTTTGTTAATTCAGGCAATGAGATTGTCCTGCAAAGAATTTTCTTTCACAAGTATTGATATGATCCATTTTGAACTAATCCTAGGGATATTAACAAGTAGCTGGATATAATTTACTCTCACATTCAGAAATCTGAAATGTAAATAAACTATTTGTACCCCCAACATGGGGTTATAAATGAGAAATTATAGTACTATGCTACTGGAAAAAAAAAAAGGAAAAGAAAAAAGAGAAAAAGAAAAGGAAAAATGGAAAAGAAAAAGCTGTTAAATATTTTATTTTTGATTAAATATTTTAATCAAAAATCAAATCAAATAAAAAATCAAATATTTTTTGATTTTTGATAGGAGGCCTGATGAACTTCATAGCCTGATTTTGACTCACAGGATTTGAAATAATTAACCACGGCCCCCTATGGCCAAGGTGTTTACCCTGTTTTCTTAGATTTCAATAATGAAGCCCATGGAATTAGTGGCTAGAATAAAAATTTCTTAGTGTTTTGTTTTTAGTTCTGTTGACTTTTCCTTAGGGATTTGTTTTTTTTTTTTGTTTTTTGTTTTTTTTTTTGTTTTTTTTTTATGTCCTTAATGATGTGGGAAGCAAAGGCAAAAGAAAAATCAGATTTTCTTACTCCTTATAGCCCATTGACGAGTCCTTGAAACAGGCAGAGTGACATTCCTTTAGGAACTCAGCTGCCTCAATGTTAATACTTTACTAAGAGCAAAAGGCAATCTTGTCCCTACCACCCCCCCTCCCCCAGAATCCTGTAAGTCTTCTTTAACATATAAAAATTCCTTTGGAAACTTCCTTTATCTCTAACCCCCAAGATACATGTTGGCAATCATCCCCCAAGCACATGACCCACCGATACACATCTGAAGGGTCTCATGACTAAGGTTTTATTAGACAGTAATAAATGACCTTTTCCTTATAATAGCTAGGCCCCTCGAGGTCCTGGAAATCTTGCTTCTAAGTTCTTCAGAGACCTACACTATCCCTAACCTCCACCCCCAACTTGAAAGTGTCTAATCAGCCACTCCTCTCCACCCCAGTGCAGCTCTTTCTGCACATGGGTCCTGTCTCTGTGCTTTAATCAAACCACTTTTTTGTACCAAAGACATCTCAAGAATTTTTCCTTGGCCATTGGCTACAAACCCTACCACTTCAAACCACATCACTCTATTCTTGAAATGAAGATAAAAAGATGTTTCCAGGAGGATTAGGTATAATTTGAGCTCATTTCTATCCCTAAATGCAATTTCAATCTAGATAGTTTATTAGCTAATGAGACATAATGTTATTCCATTTGTCAAGATTAGATTTGTGGGGAAGAATCACAGAAATACCCTACCCTTTTACCCTTTGCATCAAAGTTATTAATTCACACTTGGCAGGGTGCTCTGCAAGGTTAGAAGCTCTCTGAGAACAGACTGGGAAATGGCTCCATGCTCACTTGGTCACTTAACTGACAAGATGGATGTAAATCAGGACTTGAAGAGGACTTTTCATTATTTAAGTGGTAGAGAGTAATTTTTCACTGGTTATCTTTGACTGCTTAGGAAGCATAACATCGTTTTTGTTTTGGGTTTTTTTTTAGATATTATTTATTTATTTGAGATGGGGAGAGAGAGAGAGAGAGCGAGTACATGTGTGTTGGGGGTGTGTAGAGGAGCAGAGGGAGAAGCAGACTCTCTCCTGAGCAGGGAGCCTGACTCGGGGTTCAATGCCGGGACCCTGAGATCATGACCTGAGCCCAAGGCAGACCTTAAGCCACTAAGCCACCCAGGAGCTCTAGAATATGGTAAGAGCACAGTGTTACGAAGCACTGTCACAGCAATTTCCAAATTTTAGTTCTCAGAATTTTTTTAAAGGTCTTATTTATTTATTTGAGCCAGGTGAGAGGGAGAAGCAGGCTCTTCACTGAGCAGGAAGCCTGATGCTGGGCTCAGTCACAGGACCCTGGGATCAAGATTTGAGTTAAGGCAGACGCTTAACCCACTGAGCCACCCAAGAGCTCCTTATTTCTCAGATTTAAGGGACTCCCATGAAGTGAGTCTTACGAGGAGACTTAGATGCTTACGCTGGCCCCTCACTTCCAACTTTAACCAAAGCAGCTCTGGCCTTTAGCTCTTTTAAATCATAGTATGTTCCGGGGCGCCTGGGTGGCTCAGTGGGTTAAGCCGCTGCCTTCGGCTCAGGTCATGATCTCGGGGTCCTGGGATCGAGTCCCGCATCAGGCTCTCTGCTCAGGTGGGAGCCTGCTTCCCTCTCTCTCTCTGCCTGCCTCTCTATCTACTTGTGATCTCTCTCTGTCAAATAAATAAATAAAATCTTTAAAAAAAAAAATCATAGTATGTTCCATTTGAAAACAGCACTAAAAAATGGATTAGTTGCTACAAAAATTGGTTTGATACCCGTAGAGAGAGGTTTTGTTAAATGAAGAGAACAGCATAATGGGGAGCAGGAATGTGAACCCAGATGTAGCAGAACTTGCTAACCGTTCCCACAAATTCATTCTCCCCTTCTTCTTTTTAGTAATAAAGACCTGAACTCCCTGCCCTCCTCTGATTGTAGCTGGTACAAGGCCACCCAACTAGAAGCCCTATTTCCCAGCTTTTCCAGAGTCGCATGACTAAGTCCACAGCAATAAGGTATGAGCAGATGTGATGTGTGTACAAACTGTGTCAGTTCTTCAGAAAAAAAAGAAGCTGATTGCCCTCTGCTTTCTCTTTTACCCTTTGCAATGACTGAGGATAGCCATTTTAGTCCTAAGACAGAAGCCACGCCTGTTGACGATGTCAGAGAAACCCCACCAGACCTTGACTGCTATTTTTGAACTTGGATATGAATGAAAATAAAATTCCACGTGGTAGAGTCCCCACATTTTGAATTTGTTTGTTTTTTTGTTTTTTGTTTTGTTTTGTTTTCTTGGTTTCTAATAGTAGCTCAGCCTTTACCCACAGTAACGCAATAAAGGCCATACAAAGAGTTGTGAGGTCAGTCCCATTAGAAAGGCTGACTTTAAAGAATTTAATCTTCAGTGTAATTGAGTTTAATGCATGTTTACTATGAAATAACATGGTATAAAAGTTTATCACTCCAATCAGTGCTGTATAGGCCAAAATAGACAGATTCCAGTCATTATTGTCCTTATTACTTGAGACAGCATGAAAGAAAAAGAAGGATTAAAGGCATAGACACATCTAAACAAACATGGGCAGAAATTAAGAAGTGGAGGTAATATTTTAACAGGAATGCCCAGGGGTTAGTGTGAAAGTGTGACATGAAGAGAAATTTGGGCAAAGTGGCAGCTGGGAGAAACGTTTTTATTATTTATTTTGTACTTATGTTCTATTTTTCCCTATAAGAAGCTTCTGAGACTTTACAAAATAATAACAGTTATCTGATGAACAACCTGGGGCTTCACAGTTTCCACATCCTCACGGGGATCTTAGTCTGGTCTCTTATCCAAGGGTTCTCCATGCTAATGATATGCCTGCCCTCATATGTCCTGCCATTACCCCCAGATGAACACATTAAAACTTGAACTCCCTTTCTGGCCATAGAGATTGCTTCCCTGTCTGTTGTCTGCTTGTCAATTTTTGTTTATTTGTTTATTTTTGCCATTTCCAAGTTTTTGTTTTTGTTTTTTAATTTTTCTTCCCCCTTCATTTGGTTAGCCAATGTCAACATGTCTTCCTTTTCTTTCTTTGGACTGGTTTTTAGACTCACCCATTGCCCTCTGTTCTCACACCCACGACTTGGTCTCAGATAGAACATGTCAAAACCTGGATATGGCCCCACAATCTTCTACTTGGTCCAATTGATTCGGTCATAACCGAATTCTGTTTGCTCCCCTAAGTCAAGATCTGAGAAGTTGCTCTAAAAGCTGCTGTTAGCATTTCACTTCCTTCCTCAAAAACCCATTAAGCGTTGGCTGCATTTGCCTATTCCCGATAACCCCTATTTACCTTCTCGCCAGGCCTTACATAACATGACCCCACTGAACTCATTCTGGGGTGGTAGTTAAGAGCACAGGTTTTGGACTCTTCATGAACTACCTTCAAATTTCAGCTTCACTACTTAGAGGCTCTGTGGTATGGCCTCAGTTGATGATATGTAACTAATGCTAATGGCCTCCTGGCAAGGCCTTTTGAGGTGTCTAAAGTTGCAGAGTGTAAAACAGGATACAACACCCAGTGGGCATTTGATTCATTTACTTACTGTTATGGTACAACTATGGTCCCTCCGCCCCTGTCCTCTGGAACATTCCTCGATTTCCTGCACCGCGTCTTCTCACCTCTTACCCTGGCACTTTAGTGTGTCACCTTCAGGTCCCCGTTGAAGTCCTGCTTTCCTTATTCAGTCTTCTCTGAATTTGCATCTTCCTCTAACTGAGCAATATGTTTTTGTTTATTTTCTTCAGCTACAGATGAAGTGCTCCCCCAGGGACACTTAGTGTTCTTCTTTTTTACTATCTTTAGCATCTGGCTAATACTGGTCACATATCACCCACTCAACATCTAGTAATGAAGGTATTAAAACAGATGGATTCAGAAATATTCCGAAATAACAAACTCTTCAAAATTACTATTCTAGGAAAGATCTTGGACCAGAGGTCCTAAAGTTGCCTTGAGGTTGTTATGATCCCACTTTGCCCCTTCTTTATATAATTGCCTGTATGACATGACATGGCATGAGAGTAACTCATAATATGATGGAGCAGCTAGTGGGAAAGCTCTTAGGTGAATGGGACTGAGAGAGGAGGTTGAACCTGAGGGCTGAAGGGGAACGGGGCAAAGGGAGGAAAAACAGATATGGAATTGAGGGAAAGAATGGAAGGTAATATAAGTAAGGTTTAACACATAAGACTAATGCAGCATTATGCTTGGTATTGATGGTGTCATCAAACTTTAATCAGAAGCTTGAAAGATAGGTGTTAATAAATCTTGTATAAGTGAGATATAAGACACTTATGAAAGGGTACATTAAATATAAAAGCTTGCATTATGAATGAACGATTACTGAGCCATCATTGTCCCAGAGGCATAGGGTTCCGAGGAGCCTTAGAAAATCTCTTGATCTAAGTCCAAGGCTGAGGTTCTCTGGGATACCAAAAGCAGGTCTGTGGGAGGGCTGGATGACTTTCAGGTCCCTTCATCCTGAGGGTAGAGGGTTCTAGGTTAGACTGGCTGTGGTTTAGCAGAGTCCCCAGGTTTGGTAAACTCTGGGCTTTAACTTCTCCCGCTGAGTCTCTAAGACTGCCAAAAACTGAGCCCAGTTTTGCTACTATTTTATTTTTTCTAGATCCACGGATGACTTCAGAGCTAAAGTGGCTTTATTTCTCTGGAATCTTGTCTTTTAGACTTTGGTCCAGTAATTCCTCAGTATCTTCTTATCTCTTTGATGTTTCTAAGGAGCAGTTATTATTATTATCATAAATATTTTGTTCAGCAAGTTTCACTTGTTCTCAATCAAAGCACAGGTCTGAATTACTTCAATTGTAATTATTAGAAAGAAGCTTGTCATTGTATTTTATGAATGTAGAAATTGAAGTTTATAGAGAGTTATCCCTCCAGCAGAACCAGAATTTGATTCCAATTTGTTCTCGTCCTAAGCCTGTTTATTTTGTGCTGTCATACAGACTGACAAGTGAATTTGGTAAAATTTGTTATCGGGTTAATATATTAGATAAAAGTTACAGGAAGCAGCTCTCTGCCTTTATCTTACTTTTAGCCTTGGTTCACAGCACTCTCTCCTCCAAGAACATTAGTTACTAAAAAGATAAAAGAAAGAAGATTAATAAAGGTTGTTGGCTGTTGCAACTCTATACATTGTGCCTCAGAGAAAACTGTTTTTACTTCTTTTTTATCATGCACCCAGGTGGCGAAATGAAGGACTCTATCTTGGAAGGGCTTAGAGCGCTTAACCAATGCAATCTCATTAATCCTCACAACACGATCTTAATGTCTCTGTTTTATAAAGGGTGCAATTTACCAGTAGGAAGTAATTAACTCGACTCAAATCTTGATTTTAAAAACTCTTCTTTTTGGATCCCCTGATTGTTATGTACATGTCTTGGGCTGTCTCTCCATATTGAGTACTTCGCAGTTTATCTAGTGTGACATTAAAAAGTAAGACTTGGGACGCCTGGGTGGCTCAGTTGGTTAAGCCGCTGCCTTCGGCTGGGGTCATGATCCCAGCATCCTGGGATCGAGTCCCACATGGGGCTCCTTGCTCAGCAGGGAGCCTGCTTCTCTCTCTGCCTGCCATTCTGTCTGCCTGTGCTCACTCGCTCGCTCGCTCTCTCTCTCTCTGACAAATAAATAAATAAATAAAAATCTTTAAAAAAAAATAAAAGTAAGACATCATGTGAACACTTCCTAAGACCCAAGGTAAATGATATTAAAAGGGTGCCGTTAAAAAGATGTGTTAAAAAGATGTGTTAGGGGGCGCCTGGGTGGCTCAGTGGGTTAAAGCCTCTGCCTTCGGCTCAGGTCATGATCCCAGAGTCCTGGGATGGAGCCCCACATCGGGCCCTCTGCTCCACGGAGATCCTGCGTTCCTCCTCTTTTTCTACCTGCCTCTCTGCCTACTTGTGATCTCTGTCAAATAAATAAATAAAATCTTAAAAAAAAAAGTCAATAAAAATACTTTCTTCAAAGTTTAAAAGTTACCCACCCTCTTGTTCAAAGCTTGGTTACGTGCCTGATACCTACACACCAGAAATGATGCGTGCCGGAATCAGAGCTTTATTCCTGACTGCCCCCCCCCCCCCCCCCCCCCCCGTGAACTTTGGATGGGAAAGGTCACATATGCAAAGCACGGAGAAGCAGGAAGCTCAGATTGCCTTTTGGCCACATCCTGGCAGTTTGCGGCGTGAAGTTTTGTTAGGAGAGCGGCACGGTCACAATGGGGTGGCACGTTAACTCGGTCATGCTTATGTGGCAAGAAAAAATGACCGCCGGTCTGGTGGAGGGCACCTCTAACAAAATCGGCCTGAGTTAAATATAAGGAAAACAATGAGGATAGCGTGGACCGGATTAACCAGACATTTTCTACGGCCAGAGTCCAGGAAAATCATATACTCTTATGACAGGCTCTGTCAGAGCAAGGCCTCATGGTGAGATGGGGGTTTAACTAGCCGATTATGCGGATTCAAGGTCACACTGCCCTGTCTCGGGCAATTACTTCTTTTGTTTCTGTTGTCAGGGTTGTGAGATAGTTCTATTTCTCAGAAATATCTGTGTTGCTACAGGACATTTCAGAATTCAGATAATGGCCACTCAGAGCAGCGCACGGACAGGAAAGAGGACTTGGTGTCAGGACAAGGCTTCGGGAATAAGCTGAAGTCACTGGATGTTGGCATATTAATGAGGGGGAGCAGGTGAACACTTCCAAATGGGAGCACAGAGGGTGGCTGGGAAATCGCTAGGGGCTGTGCAGGCCCCAAACGACTTGCTATTAAGTACAAGCTAATGGAGTGATGGTTTAGATTTTACCAGGCGCAAATGATCCATGGGAAGCTAAGAGCTAGGAGGACTCATTTCCTTTCCTCTTTATAGTGTAATATTTCAGCTGTCATGATAATAGTAATCAGAGATGGGATTATTACATAGAAGTAGTGTTAATTTCAGCAGAAAGCAGAGCAGTAAGAAGTCACTGAAATACTAAGAAGTATTTTGATTTTAACGTAGTTCTGTGTCAGAATGGTGTCGTCAAGAACATAGGATTATAGCAGACTATGGAGTCAAAGTTCCTGGGCTCAAGCTGATCTCTACTATACACCAGCCCTGGGACTTGCTTGCCCTTCTGAGGCTCAGTTTTTTGTAAGGTGAGGGCAATACAGTGTTCCTATCATTGTTATAGTATAATCTGACGTAGGTAATTTAGTATTGTAAGCAAAATAGATACATAAAAATCTGTATTGAAAAAGTAATTTTTTACTGAAAGACTTTTAGTTTCTTTCAAGTAGCAATGCTCTGGTACATTGAAAATATTTCCTGATTTATGCAGATGTTGACTTAGACACATTCCAGAAAGCCTCCGGTAATCCTACAAAGTATCTTCCCTGTCCCCATGGTCTGGATTTTGTCCTTCCGAGAAGCCTTAGCTCAGAACGGGAAGTCCCTAAAGGGAGACTCAGTCACTGTGGCAGAAAGGTGAACTTGGGCAGGGGAAATTCTTTCGTTCCTTACTGTTGGCTCCCTGCAAGTCAACATAGGAACGGTGTTACTCTAAGGGTGTGTGTCAGGAATGCAGATGAAACTATAAGGTAGACACTGGGAACTGGAGTAGTGCTTGTAGAAATTTTTAACCAACCTCCCATTCTCTGATATGAAAATAGTGGCTAAAAGTTAGTTAAACGTCTGTCTTCAGCTCAGGTCATGATCTCACTGTCCTGGAATCCAGCGGCATGTTGGGCTCCCTGCTCAGCAAGGAGTCTGCCTCTCCCTCTGCCTCTCCCTCTGCCTCTCCCTCTCCCTCTGCTCCTGCTCTCTCTTTCCCTCAAATGAACAAATAAAATCTTTTTTTTTTTTTTTAAAGATTTTATTTATTTATTTGACAGAGAGAGATCACAAGTAGGCAGAGAGGCAGGCAGAGAGAGTGAGAGGGAAGCAGGCTCCCTTCAGAGCAGAGAGCCGGATGCGGGACTCGATCCCAGGACCCTGAGATCATGACCTGAGCCGAAGGCAGCGGCTTAAACCACTGAGCCACCCAGGCGCCCCGACAAATAAAATCTTTTAAAAAAGAATCTGTTTTAAAAAATGATATGCATGTATTATAAGCTAGAACTCAAAATTCACGTAAAGACTTTAAAGTAATTTGACCTTGG
The DNA here is from genome assembly GCF_922984935.1 of Meles meles. NCBI lineage: Eukaryota > Metazoa > Chordata > Mammalia > Carnivora > Mustelidae > Meles > Meles meles. Next base: position 19,771,830 of record NC_060070.1, read on the forward strand.
AGATGGGCATAATGTGAAATGTAAAACGTAGCAGTATTCCTCCCCGACAATAAGGTACTATGAGGCAATTTATAGAGAAAGATGGTTAGCTCTGCATTCCTAAGATCGGCTTCCACCCCACTCCACAATAGAAGACTACTCTTAGTTTCATTGGATTCTTATTAGACTCATCTTAAGGAAGGAAATAATTTTTGTTTGACTACTTTTTCCAGTAAAAAAAAAGTAAGTTTTGCCTTCAGTTGTGCTTTTGAAACTAACCCAGTCAGCTGAATCGTTATCAGTCACTGATATTTATACTTGTTAATTTAGTGGTTTTAAGTATTTTATACACTTCTCCTTTTTCATAACCAAGCCAAGAATTAACATTATTCTGGTGTTCGTGGAAAATATATAATTAGCCATCTAAAGCTACCTGAGGCAACTGCTGTCTTTCAATGTACAGTTCTTGAATTTTAGATAAATAAAGAACATTTTTTAAAAAGATTTTATTATTTATTTGACAGAGAGAGAAAAATCACAAGTAGGCAGAGAGGCAGGAAGAGAGAGAGGGGGGAGCAGGCTCCCTGCCAAGCAGAGAGCCTATGGGGGGGGGGTGGGGGAGTGGGGTGAGGGGGGTGGATCCCAGGAGCCTGGGATCATGACCTGAGCCGAAGGCAGAAGCTTAACCCACTGAGCCACCCAGGTGCCCCCAAAGAACATTTTTCTATTTCCAAAGCTACATAATTTTAATTACATGCTATAATAATTTTCTCAAGTTTACTTTCTCTTTTTTGAGATAGAAAAAGAAAAGAAAAACTGACAAGTCATCCCTTTGACTTGACCTCTTGGCTTATATTTTTACAACATAAAATTTTTGTCACATTTGAACCATCACCTTATGGAGTTATTTTGAAACAAACAGGAGTCTTGATTTCTAAATCCATATTTAAAAAAAAAAAAAAGAATTGATTTTAATGGGTATAAATTGACTAAAGCAGGGATTGGCAAATTTACAGCCTTTGGGCCAAATCTTATATACAGCTTGTTTGTGTATCGAGTAAGAGTTAAAACTGGTTTTTATATTTTAAAGTGTTGTAAGAGAAACAAAGCACAGTACTCTACAGAGACTGTATGTGGTTTACAAAGCCCAGAGTATTCGTTATCTGGCTTTTTACCAAAGTTTGCTGACCCCGGGTCTAGAGGATTACATGATATATTGTCTTTTAATTCCTACTAATGCTGTACTCATCCTTTCCAGGATTCACTGCTGTTTGATGGTTCAACCTCTTCATGGAGATGGTTCAGTTAACAAACATGATAGTTCAGTTCCTGTAGAAAAAACTGGGGTTTTTACTGATTGTTTCATGGCTCAGTACAGTAACATCTTAAATTCATTCTCTGGCCTCTGTGCTATCTAGAATTAACCTTCCCTGATCTTGAGTAGAATCTTGTTTTCTGGCCATAACTATTCAAGAATAATACTCATTAGTGGGTGGTAAAGGAAAGCAAGAAGACTGAATTGAAATACTAACTAGCCTTCAAACTAAATAAATGCACCTTGCAAAGAAATCCTCTTTCATAATGAGTAAGAGGACAGAAGTTCAGGCATTAACTAGTTAAAGAAAGAGTGCTTTTGCACTTAAAATGGAGATAAAGAAGGACGATCCAGTGTTTTGGGAAATCGCAAACTAACTGCTACTTGTATTGCTTTTTTTCTTAAGTGGAAATGTACATGTGAAAAACACCATTCTCTTCCTGCAGGAAAACAGAAAACCAATTCTCAATTACTCTCTCTTTTTTGTGACCAGCGGTGATTTACCCCTTGCAGTCCAGAACATGGGCTCCTGCTGACATGCTGGCCCCAGATATCTGACCTTCATTTGTGCCATTTCAGGCACAGAATTCCTTCCATTAACTGAAGAACGACAAACAACCTAAAGCAAGTCAGTCACTAAAGAAAATATGACCCAGGGCAAGGAGATTTTGAGACAAATAAAAGAAATTTTAAAAAGATCAGATTAACATTATAAACAGTTATCAGACACTCTTCCTTTCTGTGAAAGATTTATTTCTTGGAGTTTTCTGAGAATTTCCTTGTTTTCAGAAAAACTAAAAATAATTTTGCATATGTGCAGTATTAAATATTAAGTTTTATTCAATAATTGGTTAAATATCAGTGTATTCCATTTGCAATTCTCCTAACTGCTCAATTCTGTTCTCATTTTGACATTGGTCTCAGTGCAGAAATGAAGAAACAAAGGATTAGATTCATCGTTTTTGTGTAGACAGGCAGAAGTTGGGCAGGTTCCTTGAAATTCCCTTCAGACCTTGTGGGAACAGTACAATCAACCACAAAGCCATTCCTGGAATATTTACTCTTGTTTGGCTCTGGAAGATTTTTGGTTGTCACACGGCCTTGGAGAAATGCATGGTCTTGCTTCGTTGCTAAGGGGCCCCTTCCCATGACGCTGGCTGTCGTTCTATGCTGACCTTTGATGGAGGGTGACGGCCACTTCCTGGCTGCCTGTGAGCAACATCCTTGATCCTTCCTTCAAGAAAGCAGATCTCAAGGAATGGAGAACCCAGGGAAGGAAGTCAGGAAGAAAGGCAGAGACTATAGCACAATGAAAAAATAAAGTGGTTTTGGTAACTTTGGGAAAATACCATCAAGCCGCAGGTTCTGGTCTATCCCATTTAGTACTAGATAAATTTTCAGATACTAATATTGCTAGAAAATGTGAGACTGGCACACACCAGCCTTTCCCTTTTTTGAGCCTACAATGCCACATCACAATCAAACACTGGACTTGGAATCAAGAGATTTGGATCTGAATTTAGTAGTTGTTTAAATGACAGAACATCTGTCGGCAGATGTGTGGGTAGTCTGTCCTCTTGACTTTAAGCTCATTCTTTTTATCCTTTTTTAAACTTGCACTGTGTCTTCTAGACTCCTTCTTGCAGACATTGATGGGAAATGAGAAGTTTGGAAGTACGGGGAGAGGGAGAAGATGCATCACCCAAGTTTTGCCTTTGAACTACACATTTGAGTGTGAGTATGTGGCACACACACACAGACACAGACAGACAGACAGACACACACACACACACACACACACAGAGCTCTGGCAACCCCTCCAGCACGACCGTCTCACTACTGTGTTTACAGTACCTGCAACATGGAATGTACTCAGTGATTGTTAGCTATTATTACTGTGGTTGTTTTAGGCACAAACATTTTCCAGCTCTAATTTAGGAAGGCCGCAACCTTCCTGTCTTTCCTGAGATTTACAATAAAAGTCCTAGAATTCTTTGTTTAAAACCCTGCTTAACTTCAGTGATTCCAGCATTCTCTAAACCTATTTGAATACCAACCTCTCCTTCTGGAAATACCTCAAACATCATCTTATAGAATTGGGGTTCTATAGAAGACATTTTAGAAAATATCGGCCTAGTGGGACATCTGTGGAACTTCAGGCAGAGAAGACCTTCATCCTAGAACCATCTGCTTACTTGTTGTAGGACCCAAGTGTGCTTTTAAGCTTCACTGAAACTGTTCTTGTTTTCTCTAGAACATGGCTGGGTACTATAGCAGAGACGTCTGAGGGTGACCCTCAGTGATCTATGCCCTATATGATCTCTTCTCTTGAACATGACTGGTGTCTAACCAGCAGAAAACAGCAAAGGTGGATACGGACTTGAAGGAGTCCGCTGCTACCATGTGAACAGTTTTGAGAGGACCACATGGCTGGGCACGGTGGGCAGCTTATAGGATCTGAGGCCTCACTGGTACAGCCCAAGGGTGGGAATCCCACCAATACTTCAGAGTCCCGGACAGCTCTGGCCAACAGCAGGCCCTCACTTACGGGGGCCCACAAGCTAATACTGCCATCCTAGGGAAGCAGGGAAGCCTGGTAGATTTTGAAGGAAGAGCCTGCACATTTCCTTCTCTCAGATTCACAGACAGAGCACTCACTCTTCCTCCCAAGCAGAGAACGGAACAGGGCTGGAACTGGGGTGAGGGCAGGGTTATAGTCTGTCTCGGTGTAAAAATTTTGGTATTTTGTTTATTATAGGTGCCCTTTTTTGGCATTCATTTTTATTTTTATTTTTTAAAATATTATTTATTTATTTATTTGACAGACAGAGATCACAAGTAGGCAGAGAGGCTGGCAGAGAGAAGGAGGGGAAGCAGGCTCCCTGCTGAGCAGAGAGCCCGATGCGGGACCCTGGGACCATGACCTGAGCCGAAGGCAGAGGCTTTAACTCACTGAGCCACCCAGGGGCCCCTCATTTTGATTTTTAACAATTTTTTATTAAAATGTATTTTTTGATTGTTGAAATTTTTGGCACCTGCCGACATGAGTGACTCTCTAGCCTTGCTGTAGTCCCAGCCCTACAAGAAGCTCAAAGGATAACATGACTGAAACCTTTTCCGGATAGAAATATCAGGAACAGGGGATATATTTCTACCTGGCTGGATATTTAGTAGCTTAATCAACCATACGCTCCAGTAAATGTGCTAAGTTACTCAAATAGTCTGGGAAATGTTTATTTCTTTAGTCAGTGTGTTGAATTTCTGGTGTTGTGAAAGGAAAAACAAAATGGGTATCAGGGGCCCTAGAAAGTGATTGTAATACTCAGTGAAGCTGCCAAAGAAGGTTGGTTCTAATGGTCTTCAGAACTGAGTTGTTCTTTGCAACAAATAATTGCTATGCCTGCTATTTTCCTTAAAGTCCAGAAAATATCTGGATATATTAAAAAAATATGAAAAATGTAAACACAGATTTGGATTTGTGGAGCTTAATGTATGAACGTATCCAACTAAGTCTTGAGGTTATTATGTCCATCAGAAGAATTGCCTGTTCTTTGACAAGTGTGAGCCTGCCTTTGGAATTCACAACACATTCCAGGAAAATCGTATTCTAACTGATTTGTTGTTTATCCCAAAGAGGATATTTTTGTACCTCATTTTTCAACCCTTAGTTTGTTTACATTGAAGCAAAACATTCTCACACAGGAAGAGACTAGATACTCTTTCTCGATGGAGGGAGAGTTCTCTTTTCAGGGTCAGTAACTTCATGTCTTCGAATTTAATTATCATGAGATTGTAGACCAGTCCTTTAGGCTCCATGTCTGTGTCTCTGACCTTCCAACGGCACAGTGCCACTAGACATATCACGAGGTAGGCAAAGGATGGAGTCTAACTTGAATAGCCTTGTTTCTGATGCTGATACAGAGATTCTCATCTTAACTCATTTTGGTGCCTTTGCGAGAGCTCAGTTCAAAAGGTGGAATTGTCTAGCATCAACATCCTTACCCGATTAACTGTGACACCTTCAATTCTCCCAGCTCGACTTGTAATGGGAAGCCTTTTACATTTAGACAAGATCTAAGAAAGTCATTGGACCACATTTATCAATTTTGTAATTTTGTAAGCTTTGGCCAGTCAAAAACATAATTTCTGATTTATAGCTTGCCTTTAAGCAAAATCTAATATCATGGTCATTGGGCAAGTTTCAGTCAATTACAAAAGCTGAAAATTCGAAAGAATTTTTCTAAGTCTGTAGTTCTGTTCTGGATGGCTTTCACTAACCGATCATCTGGACCTGTGCTGTTTAATGTGGCAGCCATTAGCCACATGTGACCACTGAGCACTGGCAACGTGGCTCCTCAGAACAGAGACGTGCTGTAAGTGTAGAACGCACATGAACTTGTAAAGACGGTGGAAATAATATTTTGGATAAAAAGGACTAGATAAAAATATGTTATCAAAATTTACTTCCCATGTGTTTCTTTTTACTTTCTTAAATGGTGCCACTAGAAAATTAAAAATTACATATATAGCTCATATTCTATTCCTATTAGACAATGCTGTCTTGATGCCTTGGAAATAAACATCATGGAGAGAGACTCTTGGTATACTTTGTGCATTTATACTTCTTTTGAAGTACTCCAGAAGCAGCATTAATTTACACAAAACCCCTGTGAGGAGGATAGAAAAATGTCTCTTACTAACATTTCAAGAAACATAACTTCAAAGGATTTTGTCATCATGACTATGATTCATAAGTCAGAGAAAAACTTTGGGTTCATGCTTCAGAGAATAAAGCATTCAGGGTCAGCTGTTTCCCTCACAGCTAACTCTTCCTTAGGTCCAGTTTAAAACCAGAAAAATCTTAGAATGTGAGTGGGGAGTGGTGTGACTTTGGGGAATTATCGTAGGTAGTAATTTCCACAGAATACCTTGCAGAGAGTAGGTTTTTAAAAAAAAATATTTGTTACGTTGAGAAAGGGGGACTTAGGAATTTAGGTTTAAAGACTCATGTTACCACATTACAACTGGCTGCACAGAAGGCCATGGTGCAATGCGACAATTCAATACAGTGCCGGGGGTTCCTGTTTCTCGGTGGCGTGGCTAGGATACGTCTGGCGACAGCCACAGGATATGGGGTCACTGGGCACATGCCAGGAATGAGGAAATAGTACAGAGATGTAGAGCTCTGAGAGACTAGAAAAGGTGAGAGGTCAGAGGTCTAAATACATCAGGAAAGCATTAAAAACCCATGTTGTGACAAGAATTCAAAGTGTTTCAAGCCAATGAGCTTCAGATTATTGAAAGGACTCCACACAGAGGTCCAGGTAGGTCCAGTACCGAGCCTGACAGAAGAGTAGGTAATGGTGCCATGGGTTAAGTCCTTAAAAGCAAAGCTTAATTCAGCCAAGTGCCTTTGATGTACTTCCTGCCTGAACAGTGACTGGTTCCGGGTCATGTGTAGGTCTGAATGTTTCAGTGCCAATAGGAGCAATGGCACTGATTACAGATGGGATGAGATAGTAGCTGAACGCAGGTTCTGGTTCTGACAAATTTTCTAAGAGTTCGGAGCTTTGCCATTTAAAATGTGAACCAATCTCCTTTGGTTGCTCAGGGTTGTTCTGGATTGGAGGAAAAGGGACAGAAATGAGGGACTTTGATATTCTCATGGCTCTTTTCATCACTGTTTAAGAAAACAAAATTCTCCTCCTCCAACATTACCACAGATACTAGGCGTAAGCTACTAGGTGATCTAGACCTGTGGTTAAACACTTCTCTTTTCTTTATGTTCTTTACCTACTTGGAAGAACAGAAATAAGATTAAATATTTGGCATATAGGAAGTTATCATATGTAAGAACTTTTTGCTTTCACTGTAATAACCTATCAAATAAGCTGACTTGAAATGATTTTGTCTCAAAATGATTGCAGGATATCAGACTTGAAAGCTGGTCTTTTTAGCCTTGAAATCATAAGGTATAGATGAAGCCCAACAGAGTAAATGTCTTTATGATCCTGTGATCCTTATCTGGGTTGAAATAATGGCTTTAGTGTCTTATTGATTTTGACCAAATGGCAAAATTATCAGTTTAAGTAGCAATTGCTTAAGAGTTGTGATCACTCTGTTGCTCTGAGGGAACTCATGGGATCTTTGTGCTCCTATTATTGTTTGAAATCAAATTAATACCCATATGTAAGCTAACAGCTGCTCTGAGACCATCATTAATGATTTAGTGACGCAGTCCAAATTATAAGTGCAATTTTTTTCCCTCTAAGAATCCGAATCATACCTTTCTCTTAAATAAATTCTGGACAGAATTGGTCTCTCTTAAAAGATGAGCTTGTCTTTACCCTGTTAGAGTAATATGGTGAATTGTAAAAATAGATACAGCTCTAAGATCTGACAATTTAATACTTTCCCTCCTCAGTCCTGGACTTACTTAGAAATTGGACATCTTCAAATTCTTGGTTATGGAACATCTGAACAAGCACAAATACTTCTGCAACCCATAATTGCCAGTTTGGGCCAAAAAAAAAAAAATGCATGACTTTTTGTGGATTAGAGACTTGGATTTCAAGCACTGACTCCCCCCATCTCCCACTACCAAATCCAGCAGTCTTATAAATGCAACATAAATTTGCATGCACTGTAATTACTGTGGTCAATTATGCTACAGCAAGCACATAGTTTTTCCTCAAACATTTTCATAAGCAAGGAAGAAACTGCCTTTGTGACTCATTTTTAGAGATGGGACAACAAATTTGGGTCATGTGAGAGCTGACTCGCTTTTTTTTTTTTGCCTCCATGTTTAAGATGTGTTCATGTTTAGGGGAATCTAACTAAATCAACTTTCTATTACTTTGATTGGTCCAGATGAAAAGTAACTAAAAAATAGGTCAGAGTCTTTAAATGCTGAGGATATCTTTATAATAAGCAGACCTCTTGCTTATGAAGTAGTTTATGACCATATACCTTCTAATGTAATGAGTTGTTTAAAAAAAACAACGCTTTATGGGAGTACAGTTTACATATGGTAACATTCACCTATTGCAAGTATAGAATTCAAAGATTTTTGTTAATTTACATAGCAATGTAACCATTACTATATTTCAGTTTTAAAACATTTCCATTACCCTTAAAATTTCCCTTGTGCACTTATGTAGGTCATCTGGCTTCTACCTTTAACTCCAAGCAAACATGGATTTGCATTTTTTTCTCTACAGATTTTCTTTTTCTGGACATTTCATATAAGTGAGTTATACAGTAATTATTCCTCATGTATCTTCTTTTTTGGGATTCATCTATGTTGTAGGATGTATCAGTTGTATTAGCCCTTGATTGCTGAATAATATTCCATTTTGTGGATATGTCACAGTTAAAACATCCACTTACCAGGGGATGAACATTTATTTTCTTCTAAGATTTTATTTATTTATTTGAGAGAGAATGGGAATGAGCATGGGGAAGAGCAGAGGGAGAAGCGGAATGCCCACTGAGCAGGGAGCCCGAGGTGGGGCTCGATCTCAGGACCCAGAGATCGTGACCTGAGCCAAAGGCAGATGCTTAAGCAACTGAGCCACCCAGGTACTCCAAACATTTAAAGTGTTTTCAGTTTTTGGCCATTATGAATAAGGCTACTATGAACACACATTTATACATCTTATTGTGGACATACACTTTCATATTTCTTGCATAGGTTCCTGAGAATTGAATTACTTTATTATATAGTAAGTTTATGTTTAAATTTTTAAGAAACTATCAAATGTTTTCCAAAGTATCTGTGTCATTTTACATTCCCACCAGCAAAATATGAAGGTTCTTATTCCTCCACATTATCACCGGTATTTGATATTGTTTGTTTTTTTTATTATAGTGATGCTTGTAGATGTAAAAGAGCATGTCATTATGGTTTTAACTTGCATTTTCATATTGACAAATGATGTTTAACATATTTTCATGTGTTTAATCAACTCTTTGCATGTCTTCTTTGGTGACATGGCTCAAAATCTTTTGACCATTTTTAAATTGGGATGTTTGTCTTCTTATTACTGAGTTGTAAGTGTTCTTTACATATTCTGGGTGTAAGTCCTTATTCAAACACATAATTTGCAAGTATTGTCTTTTGGTCTGTGGCTTGCTTTTTTATTTTCAAAAATGAAGTGCCCGTGTTTGTAACTTCGAGGAGGTGAAAATATTCTAAATTTTGGTGAAGTCCAATTTATCGGTTTATCAGCTTGAAACTATCCATGGGCTCCCCATAAACCATAAGAACATAATCCAAAACCCACAGTATGACATACAAAATCATACAAAGACACAGAAGGTCAGACCTGACTTCTGTGATCACCTTACAGCTTTAGCCCTTGACCTGATTTTGTCTCTCATTCTATGTCCTAATCAAAACATTATGTCCTGCACTCTCTCTCTCTCTCTTTTTTAAAGATTTATTTATTTATTTGAGACAGAGAGAGTGAGAGAGCACGCACAAGTGAGGGGAGGGTCAGAGGGTGAGGGAAAGAGAGAATCTCCAGCAGACTCAACACTGAGCACAGAACCCTATGCGGACTCACTCTCCCGGTGCTGAGAGTTGGCTTAACCAACTGAACCACCCAGGCACCCCTCTCCTGTACTCTCTCAATTGATCATGACATTTCTGCTCCCTGTGCCTTTGCTCAGTTTGCTCTGTCCACTCAGAACAACATCCTGCCTTCCTTTCCCTCTCTGGGTAAGTACTTCTCCCTCTGTCTAACTCCTTTGCAACTAAGATCCTCTGGAAAGCATTTCCTACCCTCCCTTTAGCTCAGGCTGTATTGGGTGCTCTTCCTAAATTCATATTTGAGTCTTAGCTCATCTCGTGCTATTATGTCATTTTTAATTATATCATCTATTCTCCTTATCCAAGAGTAAAATTCTTTAGATAAAGGGCTGTATTTTAGTTTTCTTTGTATTTCTAGTGCCTAGCATAACTACAGTGTTATTATAAGCAATTAATAAATATTGATTTAATATATGCTGTGTTTCAAAAGTAATCAAGAGCCTGACTTATAAGAAGGCCAATCTACTTAGTGGATTAGAGATAATCAGAGATAAGCATTTCTCAAACCTTTATGTTCAGAGGAATAAGAAAGATTCCAGATTTAGCATCAAACCATTCACTCAGTTTAGATTCTAGAAAAACACTGAATTATGTGCTTTACAAGTATTTTCTCTAATACTGGAAACATCTGTGTGTAAGAGAGGTAGCTTGATGTCCCCGTTTTATAGGAAAGGAACCTCAGACTAAATGCTTTGACTTGAGGCCACCTAGCCATTTGTACTGGGAAAGAGTACAGGACATTTATAAACATAGCAACATAGCAAGATAAGAAATCATGGCTTCGAGGAACACATTTAACAAATGTTCAGTGAATACACACTATGTGCCAGACAACATTCAAGGAACTATGAATTTAGAAGGAAAAGAAGAGACAACTTTTTCTGCAGTCATGGAGTTTATATTCTATATGGTCATGGATACCATGGATACTGATACTACTCCAACCAACATTTTAAAAGAGAAAAATTTTTAGCCTTCAACTAACTTGAGATAGTAAAGATAGGAAAAAATAAAAAAAATATTGAGCTATACAGACATGAGAATGCTTGCTTTATCCTTCTTTTTTTTTTTTTTTTTTTTTTCCCCCTTCGGTATTAGTTGAGTAAGAGGAACAGATTTTCATATATACAGGGTTTTGCCAGCAATATAGACATCATAACCTGACCCTGGCCATGTGCCCTAGAGTAGCCAATTCTTTGGGCATGATATTTGTCAGAAAGACCAAGCAATGCCCGTGTGAGCAGTGGCATGCTTAAGAAAGAGTCCTAAGGGAAGGAAAAACTGGAAAAGGCAGGATGAGGTAGGAAAATTGAAAAGGTAGTGGGGAAGAAAGGGAAAAAGGACACACTCACCGCCAATAATACCATCAGTGGGTCCTCTCTCTGAGGGCAGGACCTTGCCCATACTGATCATTGTTGTGTGACTTAGGACCTAGAACAATTCCTATCACTTAGCTGATGTTCATTAAATGTATTAGAAATACGATTTATTGAAATGAGGCTATTCATCAAGTCAAAAAACATTTTTTGATTGCTCTGCCATGCTAACCATAGTATAAGGTCTCGGTCCCTGCCCTTAAGGAATACACTCAATATTTGGGGAGAGAAACATAATAAGATTATTGAAAGGAAAGTGTGATAAATACTGTTAACAGAGAGGTGAATAAAGTGCTATGAAAATGCTAGAGAGAGATACTTGCTCTGTCTCAGAATGAGGGGAAGGCTTCATGGAGAGCATGGCATTTGAGCTAGGAAGGCTACTTAAGGCATGGTCTGGAGAGACTTTCTCGTTCAGGATATGATGAGAATGTCACAGTGGCTAGAAACAAAACACATGGACAGAAGAGGTTGGGGACACGTGAAATTTGCAAGGCCAGAGTAAACATTTTTATTATAGCCCGGAGCATCTGGCAGGCAGTAGGGGCACACATTAGTTCACCCTCTGCTTTGCCATCAGAGCTATCTTCTTAAAAATATGTTTTATGATGTTAATACCCTTCTCAAAGCCACAAAGCCACTCAACCATCACACAGTATTATGTAATATGGGTTTCCACATACTGATGAGGCCTCTAGATAGACATGAACATGAATGTCCCATTGTGGAAACAAGAGTCCACATAGGTCATTAAACTTTCATGGCCTTAGCCCCACTTCCTGGTATCCCTGACCTGGTATAATCCTCACTTTCAATGAATTAATGTCGATCTGTGTAACCAACAGAACATAGAGGGAATAATGGTATGCCACTTCTAAAACAAGGTCATAAAATATATTGGGGCATCTCGCTTCTTCTCTCTTGGTTTATTTGCTCTGGGGGAAACCAATCACTGTGTCTTAAGGACACTCAAGAAGCCTGTGGATTGCTGTATGTGACAAGGAACTGAGGCCTCCTGGGAATGAGTGAGCCATTTTGGAGGTAGACTCTCCAGCCCTGGACAAGCCTTCTGATGGTTGCAGTCCCAGCAGGAATCCTGACTCCAGCCCCTTGAGTCACCAGCTAAGCCACCCCAAATACCAGACCCATCAAAACTTTTAGATAATAAATGTTTGCTGTTTAAAACCACTACATTTTAGGACAATTTTGTTAGGCAGCAATTGATAATTCATACATCGTTGATCATATAAAGTTTAGGGTTAAGAGGAACTCCAAGGATTAAGTAGGGCAGGCACTAATAACTGGGTTCAACATTTCCTATTGAAGCTTGAAGAGATGTGATCAGAGTTGGCACACATTGAGACCTCTTTATGGTCCCCGATTCCAAGAGATGTAGGGCTTGGTCCAAGCTTGCATGAGTAATTAAATGTTAAGAACTCCATTTCCTGATTGCAAGTCTTGCCATTATATTGTGGTATGATCCATAAAAATGACTTAATTTAGCCTTTTTTGTTTATAGGAGATATCTACCCACTTGCTGGAGATCCGTCACTCAATTTGTTAAGAATTACTCATCTGGGAAGAAGATACGATATAGTGGTTAAGAGAGTGAAAGATAGTTTGAATTCTCATTGTGGTGGGCTGGATAGCCGCCCCCAGAGATAGCCAGGTCCTAATCCCTGGAATCTATCCATGTTACCTCTGTAACATGTTATCTCTGTATGGTAAAAGTGATTTTGTAGATGTAATTCACTTGAAGATCTGATATGGAAAGATTATCCTGGATTATCTGGGTAGAATATAATCTAAATGTAATCACCAATGTCTCGGTAAGAGAGAAGGAAGGAGAAAGCAATTTGATAAAAAAGAAGAGAAGTCAGTGAGATGCAGGGCAAGGAGAGAAAAGATGATGTGATGCAGGGCCATAAGCCAAGGAATGAAAACAGCATCCATCCTGGAAAAGACAAAGAAACAGATTCTCCCCTAAAGCCTCCAGAAGGAGCCAGCTCAGCTGACTCTTTGATTTTAGCTCACTGAGACTGATTTCAGATTTCTGATCTCCAGAATCAATGTGTGTACTAATACACAGTCGTTCCAACATATCCTAGTCCTGTTAGTTTGTGTAGGACAATCTTTCCAAAACTCTCTCCTGTCCTCTGTAAAACGGGAGCAATACAATGTCTATTTCAGAGTTGCTGTTAGGTTGAATAGGATCATTCATGTAAAATGTTCCGGATAGGACTTGGCACATGGAAAGTTCTTTATAAAGTTGGCTGCTGATTTGGTCTAGACAGGTAGATTGCAGCTTTTTTTTTTTTTTTTTTTTTTTTTTGCCTTCTTTTGAAAATTCAAGTACAGTACTAAGTATCTCTTAGAATATATAAAGGATTGACTATTTATTAACTGTTCTTTTGTTACTATCCTATCAGGCACCCTGACCCTATTTGCTTCATCCTCTCTGATTGTCCTTTCTCAAAAGTTGACTGTAGGATGCAGAGAAGGTCAGTGGATGGGATGACTGGAAAATAACCCATGAATGAGAAAACTAAAGAGGGTTTTGAAAGGATTTCTTTGCCTATTATCTGCTTTCAGAGAAAGCCACACAAAACAGTTGAAAAGTTATCCCATTGGTAAAGATCTCTAGAGAGGGAGTGCCCACAAACTTTCCTAGTAATTTCCCTTGGTACATACGAAGAGTGCTGTTGATTTTCAAAGAAGACTTCACTGATGGCTCTAATTCTTCTGTATATATAAAAAATAGAATGGTTTTATTTTTTGAAAGCTGCTCGATACCCAGTGCAGCCTGAAAGAGTCTATCACAAAAGCGGCCATGTTTTGTTAGCTGGCCATGTCTCTAGTTCAGCTTCGGGACTACTGATGGTAAGATACAACATAATTGTGCAAACCTTTTCTTTTCCATATCCTGGATTCAATTTCAAAATTTCACTGATTAAAAAATAAATATATTTACTTATATTAATCCTCCCTACAACTCTATTTTAGGTAGATTCTGGTATTTTCTCCTTTCTACGGATTTGGCATTTGTATTCTGTTTATATGTACTGATTACATTTGCATAGATGAAGTGCTCTGTGGTTTCTGTCATAATCCCTCGTGGGCAGGACCAGCTTTGCCACCATTCTCTGCTATAGTGCTTGGTGGAACTTCATCTGCCCCATGATAGTTTTATGATGATAGAGATGACACTATAAGACGAGGCCAAAGGAACATTTTTAAAGTAGGTTCTGATGCTCTTGGTCTCCAGTGGGTGTATCTCCATTTACAGGGTCAAGAACTGAGGAAGAACTGCTGTATCAACATGACAAATGACTGTGGCCAAACAGCCGAGACCAGTGATTTTCTAAAGCCCTGCAAAATCCTGGCCCCATTAGTTGGAGAGAGCTACGGAAACAAATGACTCTGGTTCACTGACTTGGCCTCTAATGCCAGACTGAGGTTTACCCGAAGGACAAAAGACCAAGTTCGTTTCTATCTCTGAACATGTCTCAACCCCGGACATCGTCCATCTCCATCGCTGAATCCCACGCTTGCCCGCCGCCGTGGTCAGCAGTTCATTGGAGGGGAATGCGTTTTTCCTAATGCGGCCTGGATGGGCCGGTCCTTGTTGAGTTCACGAGATGTGGTTCCTGGTACAGGAACAAAGTCAGTCTGAAATCAACTGACTGGGGTGTCTTTCCCTCCAAGGCAGACCCAACTACTTAAATCGGAAATGGAGGCAGACGTCTCTTAATTGAAATCTTTGTTTAGCCAACAGAGATTGACCGCTGAGGTAGAGCTCACCTTCACCTTTGGGAATTTTACTGCCTCACAGGTGCCATCTGATGGTAGCAGTTGAACAGAACCTCAGTAGGTCTTCTGTAGCAGCTTTGAGAGCGCTGAATATTAAGCCAAGCACAAAATGCTTTTCCTTAGTTTGATGCTCCGGTTGTCCAAGGTAGGTGAAGAATGAACGAAGGCACATCTAGAAGGTGATGCTTGAACTCTCTCGAGATAAGAGGCTCACACCAGCCTTTTGCTGTTGTGGGGCCTCAAAATTTAACATATCATCCATAATCCTCCCAGCTTTATGGAACTCAGCTCACAGGTTCTAGGAGAGAAGATGAACCTTTCCTTTATTTACCCCACACATGGAGAGATACTGTGCATAATTATTCAACCAAAAGCTCGTAGTAGATTTGGTTGCATTTTATCTGTTTACACAAGATCAACTCCCACCGTAAACACTGAATTCTGTTTATAACAGAAGGGCAGGATCTGTGGGTAGCCTCAGCAGAGAGCTCCAGGCTCTTTTTTTTCCCCCTTTTCACAGAGACTCCAAAGGAATGTGCCTTTGCACCCGCTCACTAGCATCCCTAAATCATGATTAATTTAAAACCGTTTCTCTCCTCGGTTAGGCCTGACACAAACAACTGCTTTGCTGTCACATTGATTTTTCTGTCCTTGCAGATTCAAAGCTGGGGTTGAGTCCTCCTAACAGGGTGAGTTCTCTGACAAGGAAGTTTTGCAACCGAATTTACAGCTGGAGTCAAGCTTGTCAGTGAGGGCCAGAGGGGAACTGTCGCAATCCACTGGTTAAGTATGCATTTAATAGTGTTTGTCCAAGCAAGTTTGTGATTTCTTCACTCTCTCCAACAAATATGTTATTTGTACTACCTATCTTCTCTAATCTAGGTGTTTGAAAAATGTCTCTAACGTGTGTGGGCTAGAAGACATTTTGTTTTTCTGTGGGTATATTTTTTTAACAAGGACAGTCTTTGAGGAACTATCAAAAACTGCTTGTCATCTTTCCAAATCATCTCTCTCTGCAGTGACCATGACTTAATCCTGAAGGAAAACAAGGTAATCTTTTCAAATAAACATTCTCAAGGATGTTTAGAGGGAACCCGATTGCTAGTATGCAGAGCCCTCCCTGCGACTGAAAATAGTTATATTGAGGGAGTCCGATTACAGTAAGTTGGAGTGTTTGTAAGCATTTGGTATTTTCAGATGATTAACAATAATAAGCTAAATTGCAAGCAAAGGGGTGTGTGTTTGTGTGTGTGTTTTCAAAGAGTGGGGCTTGAAGAGTCACTTAGGATCTGGTTCCTCAATGCCGTTGGTGGAAACTGAGGCACAGAGTAGTTAACCACTTTCAGTCGTAAAAGGAGTTGGTGAGGAACATTGGCAATATTTGAAACCTAGGCCCGTTAGCTTTCACGGAGCTAACCTGCTTCTGGTAAGAATAACTAAGAGAGGAAGAAGAATTTGATCGTGATGTAAAAAGGGAGCTCTGAACCAAAGTAATTGTTGCATGCAGCTTATTAGTGCATTATTCCTAGTCTCAAGGAACCCGGCATGTAAGAAAAGGAGAAAATGCAGTCTACGGATTGAATACACAAAACTTACTTGGATGATAGAATTAATTACATCAATAGCTAAGTCACGGACACTGGCATTTTTCGTATTACTGACAACATTATTTTGAATTATAATTTCCCCCCCAGTCCCTTCCATTCTGGTTTCTGGGCTCTTGAAGGACAGGCCTCTTTTTTTATTTGTGTCTGAAGTCTCTCTACTTAAGGCTGATCCTGGTACAGATGAGGATAGGAAGGGATGAATGAATAAGTTGGTCTTGAATTTGGTGTTTTTCTTCTCCCACTGTTTGTGGGCCTGGTGTTCTCTAATTTATCATTTGTTGTTGAAGATGACATACGTTCAGGGCACCCAGATGGCTCAGTCGGTTAGGTGGCTGACTCTTGATTTCACCTTCTCTTTCTCCCTCTCCCTCTGTACCTCCCCCCACTTGCGTGCCCTCTCTCCCTCAGATAAATAAATCAATCTGTAAAAAAAGGATGCCATACACTCAAAGCATCTTTTTAAATATGTCACCATTTATCCGTGACATAAATATATTATTACGTTGTTATAAAACTTATAGCACTGCCAAGCAACAGAAATACAGTGTGAGCCACATGCATAATTTAAAATTTTCTAATAGCCACGTTGAAAAATTTTCAGAAAAGTGTATTTTATTTAACTCATCATCTCTAGAGCATTGCCATTTCAACAAGTATATTAATAGTATTAATTAACAAAATTACTAATAAGATACCTTGCATTCTTTCTCTTATACTAAGTTTTTAAAATCCAGTGTATATTTTACTCTTAATGGTCATCTCAGTTCAGACCTACTTTCGACTAGAATGTAGACTGCCACATTTCAAGTGATCAGTGGGTGCTTTCCGGCACTGTATTGTTCAGCACGGCTCTAGTGTTCATATGTAGGCGTGGGGAACATTTCCCAGCCTAACACTCACCCTCTGCTCTTATGCACACTTTCAACACCCATAGTTTGGAAATCATCCCATCCTCAGCGTTCCATGAAAACTGGGAGACCAATCTTCTCGATTTACACAAGGGTTTTCCAGGACACTGGACTTAGTCTAAAGCAAAACAGAATGGCTGTTCATCCCACATGTAAACCATACCTGTCCCATCAACACCTCTTACCTTCTTGGCCACAGGGAGTGGGTCAGACGTAGAACACACCAACCTGTTGCCAGTCATGGGATTTTGTGGGAACCACTGGGAAAAAGAAAGTCATTTTCTGATGTAGTTATTATTTCGAGCTTTAGCTCACCTTCTTTACATTGTGAGGAGTGAGCCTTGTTGACAGTAATTCCCACTTTGGAGAAAACCAGAGGTAGGCAAAAACTGAGTCTTGGTGACTTTTTCTTTTTTTTTTAGTTCTTGGATCCAGGCTTGCATGAAGCTACTCTGCCCTTGAACTTTTCAGTAAGCCAAAAAATTCTTTACATCTCCCTTTGTTTACTTTCTTGTTTAAACCATTCAGGTTAGATTTCCATCACTTGAAACTAGAACAGTCTTGACTAATAAAATAGGTTAAAAAAAATAAAGGAGTGCAAGAAATCTACTTGGAATTCTACAGGCTTATATGAAACATAATCAGAGATTGTCTATTTTTCTTTTATGTAGCTTCTGGAGCTCTGGGGTGTGTGTGTGTGCACACGTGCATATGAATATGTATGAGTGTGTGTGTGTGTGTGTGTGTGCATAAGTGAGTGTGTATGTGTTCTCTCTCATGCAGCCTAGGAACATGGAGTCTTTTTGTGACAAAGGGGTTGAAGGCAGTGAAATAGATACATACTGGCAATAACTTAAGAACTGGTGGGGATATTTTAAAGTAGGAAGCAATGGAGACCTGCTTTTCTTTTTTTTTTTTCCCCTCTCCTGTCTCTTTCCCTCTTGCTCTCAGACCTTTGCACTTTGCTCATGTGGTGGGTGCTTTGCTCCTTTGTAATGACTTTCATGATGGATCAAAGTCTCATTCTAGGTATTAAAACCATCTAAACTTCATGAGATTTCCAATGCGTGGGCTAGGGTCCCTTGGGAGATTGTAGAGTTGTGAAGTCGAGCCTCTGAAAATCCATCCATCCATTTATCTCTTCTTAATCAATGAATGCTAAAAGTGAAGCCATTAACACGTGGAAGGATTCTAACACTTTTTGACAGCTCCAGGAGAAGAGTGAGTAGGTATTCAATAGATGTCATTGAGCTACTAACATGTAACTTGACAAGGTTAAATGCCCTATGAGAAGCATTTCACATACGTTATAGCATAATATTTAGGCTTCATTATTATCCTTGTTGTTTTGAAACAGAAATATATATATATATATGTGTGTGTGTGTGTATATGTGCTTTATTCACTATTCATTTAACAAATTTTTTAGACTATTATATCCTTGATGAATTTAACATCTAGTGGAGAAAATAGGCTTACAAGCATGTGACTACAAAACCATGTGTGAGTATATGAAGATGGAGAAACACCGCTGCAGAGGGGAGGAAGAGCAGCACCCGAGCGCAGAGGTGGGGATGCGTGGGGAACGGCTTTAAGACAATCAGAAAACCTCCCCACTAGCATGGTGCCTGATTTTTGACACAGTGACGTTTATCTGCCCTATAGAAAATTTCTTTACCTTTTTCAGGTGAGCGTTTCATTATTTTATGATCACAAATTTTACTTTGTTTTTCTGCCTCATAGTGACATAAGGGACAGAACCTTGAATTGTGAAGCAGAAAAGTTGGCTTGTTTTTTTTCATGTGATACTGAAGAATTTTATTATTATTATTATTATTATTATTATGTTCAATCAGGCAGCATATAGTAATACATCATTAGTTTTTGATGTAGTGTTCGATGATTCATTAGTTGAGTATAACACGCAGTGCTCATTCACACCTGCCCACTTGACTAGATTTGCTACTGATCATGTCTATAGGCAAAACCTCTTAAGTGTCTAGGGCTGGAGTTTCTTCACCTTTGAAGAAAGGCAGACCCACCAATTCATCTAGAATACTTTCCTTTTTGAAGTTGAAACACTACAAAGCCTTCAACAGTGTTCTCTGTTTCTACCTTTACCGTCCTTCTGTTAAGAGTGATTACCCAGAAACCACAGTCCAGAAGCAAGGTATTGCAACTAGGTATCAGGCGAACTCAACTTACAAGGGAAACATTTCATCTCATTTTATTTTTACCAAAGTCAAAAGATCATCCCATCCTAGCTGCGGGATTTCTTCACTTAGACACAGCCTAGGACAGACCAGTGAAGATTTGGCAAATCAGGTTCGTGATGGCAGAAAGAGTCTCATTAAGTGTCTCAGTCTAGCATTCCTGGATTTACAAACGAAGAATAGTGAATTTCTTCCAATATTTAATAACTATCCTGCAATTTTCCTATCTAGAAACAAAACAAACAAACAAACAAAAAAAAAACACAAACATTTTTATATGGACATAATTTGGAAGCATATCAAATTCTTCATTTTAGAATTTAGATTTTTCCAAAACCACGGTGAGATAACA
The DNA here is from genome assembly GCF_922984935.1 of Meles meles. Lineage (NCBI taxonomy): Eukaryota > Metazoa > Chordata > Mammalia > Carnivora > Mustelidae > Meles > Meles meles. The sequence continues at coordinate 19,791,983 of NC_060070.1, forward strand.
CCTCACACCAGTCAGAATGGTTAAAATTAACAAGTCAGGAAACGACAGATGCTGGCGAGGATGCAGAGAAAGGGAAACCCTCCTACACTGTTGGTGGGTATGCAAGCTGGTGCAGCCACTCTGGAAAACAGTATGGTGGTTCCTCAAAAAGCTTAAAATAGAGCTACCCTATGACCCAGCAATCGTACTACTGGGTATTTACCTTAAAGATACAAATGTAGTGATCTGAAGGGACACATGCACCCAAATGTTTACAGCAGCAATGTCCACAATAGCCAAACTTTGGAAAGAACCAAGATGTCCATCAACAGATGAATGGATAAAGAAGAGGTGGTATGTATTTACAATGGAATATTATGCAGCCATCAAAAAATGAAATCTTGCTATTTGCAATGATGTGGATGGAACTAGAGGGTATTATGCTGAGTGAAATAAGTCAATCAGAGAAAGACAATTTCATATGATCTCTCTGATAAGAGGATTTTGAGAGGTAGAGCAGGGATCATGGAGGGTAGGAGGGAAAAAATGGAACAAGATGGGATTGGGAGGGAGACAAACCATAAGAGGCTCTTAATCTCATGCAATAAAAGGAGGGTTGATGGGGGTGACGGGGGAGGGATAGGGTGGCTGGGTTATGGACATTGGGGAGGGTATGTGCCATGGTGAGTGCTGTGAAATGTGTAAGCCTGATGATTCACAGATCTGTATCCCTGGGGCAAATAATACATTATATGTTAATTAAAAAAAATTTAGATTTTTCAAGAATCGGCTTTCTTGTTATATTTAATTTTATTGTGCCTGGGAATGCATTTATGTATGTAATTATGAAAGTGGAGAGAGTGACAGACAGAGGTGGGGAAAGGCTGTCTGTTATGCTGTGTTCCCCAGAGCTTAGTGCTGGTCTGCAGCTTAAAGATCAAAATCATTTTTAAGATTATATGAGAAAAGGAGAGGCTAGAAAGGGAATGACTGTTTATTGACCACATTGGTGCACTTAGACTCTGACTCTGGATTTTTTGGTTTCAAAACCCTTTTTAATATTTGTTTCATTTTTTTATAAATTAAAAAAAATTTAAAAAAATATTTGTCTCATTTTTTTGATGTTAATGAAAATATCTCATTATGTTTTACGAACATATGAGATGGTTAATATACATTGTATCTTAACACATTAATATACATTCACCTTAAAATCCACGAAGACTCTGTTTGGCTTTTACAAAATGAATGCTTTTCCTCACTGCAGGTTGAAACTGATATTTCCCTTCTCTGCAGCTAAACGTGAGACAGTGGTGACCACATGGTAACTCAGCAGAAGGGTCGCATACTGGCTCTTACGTTGCTCTTCCAGATTTAACGGTTCCTTAAAAGGACACCGCTGCAGGGTTAAACCCCAGATACTCAATATGGTGCATCTGAAAACTTGTCCTCTTCATGATACCAGAGTCACAGACCTTGTGACACGTCCAAAGACACCGTATCCAACGTCTGTGTTTACTAATTATTGGATAACACTCGGATTTCCCAGCAGACCTCTGCTACTTTAAATGTGGCCAGCACATCTTCCTACTGCCCCGTGATTAGCCTATAAAAGCTGGTGGGAGGTATCGTCCAGCATTAAAAATAACTGGCACCAACGGCAACCTGTAACTGTAACTCCCGACCATTTATTAAGAACTCAAAGCCTTCACTGTATCAGAAGCGGGTGTGTCTCTACGTATGACTTTCTCTCCATCTCATCTCCCCTTTGGTGTCCCTTCTCACCTCCCCACTGACACAGCTTTTTGCTCAGGCCGTGGCTGTGGCTTCAAAGGGGCCCATTTTTATCTGGCTGTAAGGCCAAGCAAACTAATCTTGCAAAACAGTTCTGCTACATGCTTCATTCTCTTCCTTCTTGGAGTTTATATATTAACAAACTGCAAAGCCTTTGAAGCTGAGCTTTTGCACAAAGCTACACTGAGAATGTACAGCTAAGTTGCCGTCCCATGTCACCTCCCTGTCACCTAACTCACATGGCAGTAAGTAACCTGCAGTTAGAGGTTTTGGTTGCTTTATTCCTTCAGCTAAAGTAAAATACCAGAATCGTGTCTAAAAGAATGTGGCTTGGAGGTCTGGTAGTACGAGCCATGGGGTTATTGCCTATGGAGATACCACGGCAAATCCTTTAGGACATTTGCCTCTTCTACCTTTTGTCTGTTCTGTCTTGGATGCTTTCTGCCCTCTGGCACAATATTTCTGCATAACTGGAGAAGAGATGATATTTGAGCCAACGAACAGCCATGCTGTTTAGTTCGCTCATCTGGAGGCTGGTACAGAGGGAAAAGTCAAGCTTGTCCTGAGCTCTGTTCTGCTCTGTCAGTCACTGTCCAACAACTCACCTTGATCCATTTCTAAAGCAACATGGCAAGAGAGAGCAGGAAACCCTCCTTCATTTGTCTGTCATTCATTCATTCAGGGTAAACTGCAGACCTCCTTGCTGCAAAGCACTGAGCTTCACTGGGAGGGTCGTGAAGGACCAGAACATCTGGTTCCTGCTCTGAAAGGGTGGCCTCTGTTCATGCCCTTCCAGGATGAGCCCAGCCCCCCGTCCCGACTTACAATCCAGTAGGCAAACTGTAGAAGGGACTTCCTCCTTTAGAAATCTCTGCTGAGTTATAAAAACTGGGGGAATTGGAATTTAGCCCCTTTTCTAGATTTGCCTTCTTTGGTTCCTCTCAGCACCCCTCATGTGGCAACAAAACTGTACTGTTTAGCATCCCCTGAACCGGGCCTACCCTTGCCAGCTTGCACAACTCATCAAATGTAGGACTGCCTTCTACACCCAGCACCCTGCTCATCCCCCCTACCACTGGGGAGCACATCCTTCTTTTTCAAAGGCATATTTCAAATATGTCTTCTGCTCATCTGGGTAAAATTTTCCTTTGCCTGTAGACTCACAGAAAAAGACAGAGAAAACAATAAACTTTGGAGCCTAAAGGATTTCCTTCAGCTCTCGGGCTCTACTGTTTACTAAGTATGTCCCATTGTAAAAGTTACTGGGGCTCTCTGGCCTCAGTTTCCTCATCTGCAAAAGAGAGATGATGCTACTGTGAGAGAGTGATGGCTTTTTGATGGGCGTCATTCCCATAAATGGTCTAGCACTCAGTATCTGGAACTTAGTGGGCTCTCGCCAAGTATTAGTCATTGTCCTTTCTTGGAAACCTCCGCTATTACATTTCTGTTTAAATAGCTGTTTGCAGGACTATATCCAGCATTAGATTCCAAGTCACTTAAGAATAGGCACTATGGCTTATTCATGTGGGGTTCCCTGCAACCTCGCACCATCCGTCCTACCTATCAGATGCTCAGGCACTGAAAAAATTAAAAAATTAAAAAAAAAAAAAAGGTCACAGGCCTGTGAAGAGACAGGCTCAGTGGGTGAAAGGCAGGACTGGGTACAAAGCCCAGTTTCTTGAAAGCCCTTGCGGAGCTCGGCAAGGTTCTTCAGGGTATGGTCCTTGCAGGAAGAAAGTGGCAGTCTCTGTGTGCAAGCTCATATTATTTAGGGCCCCAGGGTGACCTCTCCCTGGGATCACGAACAAGATGAATCAGGAGCAGGAAGGACAGAGATGCGGCCAGCTGTTCGCAGATCCCGAGACATTCCAAACACGAGGGAGAGACTTAGTTTTTCTTGATTAATCTTTGGTGATTTATTCTTTGGACATCATTTAAAAGGAGCATTTTAAAGTAAATTAATTGAACTCCCATGACCTTTTACCCCACTTATATCATCAAAAGAAACAAGATCTTGAAATTAAAAAAAAAATACTTGATTTATCTTCTGTGACTTACAAACTGCTGAGGAATTTCAGTTTTTTTTTAAATTGTAAATAAAAACTCCAGCCTTTCTGGCAACACATCGAAATATCCCAAGTTTGAAACATCCCAATTTTAGCAAATGAATGTTGAGGGATGGGTGTCATATACATGGGTGGATGATGAATATATAATCTAAGACACACAAAAATGAGAAATTATTAGCTGTCTTTAAAGTAGTCATTTCCCCTTTGACCATATTGACCTGACAATATTCTTGAGTTCACCTCCCTCCAATAATACTTGAGTAAATTCTCATTAGTACAAGCTAGTGTTCTTCAAAGTGCAGGTAGTAGTCTATTGGGGAGTTACAAAATCAACTTAGTGTTTTTTTTTTTTTTTTTAAGTTAATGGAATAGAGAAGTATAGAGAATAAAATAGAAGAGAAAGTATCTGAATGTGTCACACAGTAAGGATGAATTTTATTTTATTAAACTTCCATTTGCATTTTATATATGCATTATGAAATATGTTTATGCAAGTAGTGAGTTGGGGTGTACAATGTAGTTTTTGCTGTGGTCATATCTTGAAAATGTTGGAAGCTGCTGAATCTGTCTGGCTTCATGGTGCTTTGTTTACAAATTGCGCAGTGATAGTGTTAAAGCTCTGGCCAATGAGATGTCAAAGGAGGTCTGGTGGGAAAGGTGGGGTTTGGGAAAAGATTCTTCACTCAAATTATGGTGTCCAGTGGACTTACTCTCCTTTCTTTCATTGAATATTGTTCTATCTGTACATACTTGCTAGAACTGTGGTACCATCTTGCAAACCACAAAGGGAGCTCATATGAGATCATATGGAATGTAGCAAAGTGGAAGGAAGATGGAGGGAATCTGGTCTTAGATTTAATGCTAAGGTGTGATATTAAATACTTCAGGAAATATTCTACCTCTAGGCTTGTTACATGAGATAATAAATCCCATAACTGTTTAAAGATATGAGTTAGTATTTTGTGGCTCATAGTTGAAAGAACCCTAAAGGATAAAGGATAAAGAAAGGATAGGGAAAGGATAAAGAAAACTTAGGTTAGGAAGTGCTAGTAAATCAAACACTTATGTTTAGGTGTGGTGGAAGGGACGCATGGAAAGGTAGTGAGGGTCAGATCATGAAGGATGTTGAATTTTAGGACCAAACACTGACATGGAGATGGTACAGGCTTCTAGCTATGAGTATAGACTCAGGAATAGATACTTTGCACTTAAATCTGTGTCTTACTTATTAGCTGGGTTGCCTTGGGAAAGTAATTGTTTTGAACAGGGGGTTGGAATATTAATCGGGTGCCATTGTCCAGGGTGGATTGAAAGCTAGGAGAATTGGAGGCAGTGGAATTGGGGAGAAGGCTGTGGTGATAAGTGAGCAGTGAGCAATGGGGGGTGTGCTCTGGAGGTGGAAAGAAAACCCACAGAAAGGAGGCACTAAAACAGGTGGACTTGATAGGCTAGGTATGGGAGACCCGACTGGGGAAGGACTCCAGTGTGGTGCTGATTTCAGTGCTGGAGTGCCCAAGTGGGGAAGAGATGTGTGTGTGGTAGACTGGGAGCCAGGAGTGGGCAGGAGGTCACTTCTCAGGATCCCCTTTACAGGATGGCACTGTATGTACTTTTAATTTCCTCATCCAAAGCCTCATTTTATGGATGGTGTGCCAAAGTTCTGAGAAGTTAAGATCTTCTCCTGAATGAAATAGTAAATGGAAGAGTTCAGATTTAATCCCAGGTCATTTTTACTTCCAGTCTCTTGAGAGTTACCCAGGGTCAGGATAAGAAATAAGGAAATCATTGGGAGGTAAACAGGTTTTAGTGAGAAGACAGAGTTTAAACTACAGATCCATAATACAGGTAAGTAAATAAAGGAGACAGAGTGAATAGGGCTTGAAGACAGATCTAACAGGTTTTTTTAATTGAAAAAAAAAAAGTCAGGTGAGAAAATAATGACAACTATTAGTGGGGACAGAGAAGTGTGAGGAATGGTTGTGAGGAGAATGAGGATGGTATAGATGCAGTGAGCGCCAAGGGAGAGTGTGCAGCTAGATATGGGGCCTCTGGTGTCACTGCTTGAGAGATGAAGGGATTTAGGGCTGAAAAAATGGTATCAAATACAATAATAAGCTGTTTCCTGCTGACTTTGAAGCAAGAAATCCCAATAAGCTTGGCAAACATATGTGCTAGATTATAGGATATGGGAGTGAGTAGAGAGAGATTGGGGACCACTAATGAAAAGTCACAATGGAAAGTAAAGATTTGATATGAAAGGGAAGGCCTTTTCTTGTTTAAAGTTAAAAAAAAAAAAAGGAAACAATCTGAAAGTACTTTAGAAAAGAGGAATACTTGATGGAACAGAAATGTAGAGAAAGTTGGAGGGAAGAAGGAAAAAGAGGAAGATGAGGAGGAAGGGAAAGAAGAAGAAGGAGGAAGAAGAGAAGGAAAAGGAGGAGGAGGAGGAGGAGGAAGAGAGTAGGAGGACGAAGAAGTTGTCCCCAGAAAATAGGGAGAAATTTATCTGTGTATCAAGTGCATTGTAATTTAAAAGAGGCGAGTATGAATAAAAGAACTATGGAGTAGTATCTAGGGGTCAGGAGAAATTACAGGCTATCCTAATGCCTAACACCCAATGCCTTCAAGAGAATGTGGGGAGAAAATAGACACTTAGCAGGGGATGTGGAATTTGTAACCAATGACTTAAGAAAATGCTACCAGGGTATAGTGAACCCAACACTGAAGTGATATTGGTATCACTCTGTGCAGCAAGTTCTGATGTTGTCAGTGGAAAGAGCTTTTCCAGTCATGACTCTGCTGTAATGAGTTGGAAAATCTTATTTTTAAAGGATATGTAAATTCAAAAAATGGGCAGAAGACATGAACAGGCACTTCTCCAAAGAAGACATACAAATGGCTAACAGACACATGAAAAAATGTTCATCATCATTAGCCACCAGGGAGATTCAAATGAAAACCACATTGAGATAACACTTTACACCAGTTAAAATGACCTAAATCAACAAGACAGTAAACAAGTGTTGGAGAGGATGTGGAGAAAGGGGAACCCTCTTACACTGTTGGTGGGAATGCAAGTTGGTGCAGCCGCTTTGGAAGACAGTGTGGAGTTTCCTCAAGAAATTAAAAATAGAGCTACCCTATGACCCTGCAATTGCACTGCTGGCTATTTGCATCAAAGATACAGATGTAGTGAAAAGAAGGGCCATCTGTACCCCAACGTTCATAGCAGCAATGGCCACAATCGCCAAACTGTGGAAAGAGCCAAGATGCCCTTCAACAGATGAATGGATAAAGAAGATATGGTCCATATATCCATATATCATAATGGGGTATTATGCCTCCATCAGAAAGGATGAATACCCAACCTTTGTATCAACATGGACGGGACTGGAGGAGATTATGCTGAGTGAAATAAGTCAAGCAGAGAGAGTCAATTATCGTATGGTTTCACTTACTTGTGGAACATAAGGAATAACACGGAGGACATGGGGAGATGGAGAGAAGTGAGTTGGGGGAAATTGGAGGGAGAGACAAACCATGAGAGACTGTGGACTCGAGAAACAAATGGAGGGCTTTGGAGGGAGGGGCGGGGGGGTTGGGTGAGCCTGGTGGTGGGTATTACGGAGGGCACATATGGCATGGAGCATTGAGTGTGGTGCATAAATAATGAATCTTGGAACACTGAAAAAAATTTTTTAAAAATGTAAATACTTAAACATTCATTCATTCATTCTTTTAAGGGGCTTAGTTTCTTTTATTTATATACTTGAACACATTGCCCACAGCTCCTTACTGTTCTATTGTGGGAATTCACTAAGAAGATGCAGATGATGAAGACAAAGATGGTGATGAGGGTGACAAATAACAATGAGAGTAATAAGAATAGCATCTGAAAATTATTTGGCTCTTCCTATTGTGAGCCATGTAGTAGCTTTCTACGTATATTCACTTATTTAACCTTCCCATCAGTTCTATGAGATTCTTAAAATTGCCTCCCCGCCCCCCCCCCCCCGCTCCAGGTTATAGAAGAAACTCAGATATAATGAATTTTGTTGCCTTAATTAACAACTAAAAAATGACTACTAAAAAGGATTCAGCCTCAATAGCCTGGCTCCAGATAAAGAATTTTGGAAATATAAAGCTTATATTTTGCCAGGTATTGTTACAAAAGAAAGAAGTTATTAGAATCTTTTTTTTTTAAGATTTTCTTTTTTAAAATTTTATTTGACAGAGAAAGAGTGAGAGAGGGAACACAAGCAGGGGCAGAGGGAGAGGAAGAAGCAATCTTCCCGCTGAGAAGGGAGGCCGATAGGGGGCTTGATCCCAGGACTCTGGGATCATGACCTGCGCCAAAGGCAGACGCTTAATGACTGAACCACCCAGGCTCCCCTAAATTATTATATTCTTAAAACACGGGCTGAACAATTTTCAACAAAGGATATTTTAAAATTAATTTATTTTGATTACTTAAGGTATCTGTTTTTCTAATCCCGTTAGCTCTTGATAATATTACATTTCCATGATTTTGTTTGTTTATTCCATCTTTCTGTGGTTTCCTAAGGACGAAAGTCCCTGCGGGCGTTCTGTGGTTTTTATACCTCCAAGCAGCGGCAGCGTTGCTCGGGAAGGACGCTTCTCCTCCTACCGCCTGCTCTGAAGCAGTGGGTGTGGCAGGAGCCACCTCAAGCTCCATGGCCAACGCCGAGCCACTCGGTGTCTCAGGCAAAGAGGACAGAATTGAAAGGAATACAGCTATTTAAAAGCTAGAGAAAATCCTTTACCATATCATAAAAGTGTGGAATCAGATTTCAAATGGATTTCCTCAGAGTGTCACTTGAACGACTTCTGCCTCCAGTAGCCACTGAGCATGATTCCCAGTCAACGGTGTTGGGCAGGGGGGCAAGGGGCGGTGATCTTTTACACCAAATACCATACACCAGGGTGATATTTTGCATCGCAGCGATGCAGACTCCAGACTGTTGATCAAGCTTTGTGAGGCGGCTCCAAACAGCCCACTGTACCTGACAGGGCATCATTTCTTTCAATACTGCAATGGCTGCACAAGCTAATTTGTAATATCATCTAACTCAGCTGGCTGCAGTGTGGAATTGCTATCGCTACCTGAGAATTTGATGAAAGAGAGGTTAAAGAAGTTAAGTCGGGGTGACAGCCTCTGTTAGCATCATGAAGAAAGCCCCAGACACACAGCTTCGTCCCTGTATTGCACGTGAGTCTCTCAGAGACAGGTCTGGGGACTCTGCTGCAGGGACACCGGGCAGAGCGGGAACTGGCCGGGGGGAAAGTCAACAAAGGATAAGCTGGGGGCTCTCAGTTCGTGGGTTTTGGAATTCCTGGCAGGTGCTGTCAGCAGATTGGCTTTTCAGTTTCCACACATCCTATCATTCACAGCCACCTCCTGGGTGGGTGTTCTAAGGGGGGGCGAGAGCCTGTCGAGATGCAGAAAAGCACACTTTCTCTTTTGAATCTTGCTCCTCTGTTTTTAAGGAAAGCTTCAGTAACAAAAAAGAAGTTATTGATTTAGAGCCACAGGAACTAGAGGGTAATCAGTAAAAAGCGTGTAGAATCCAGGCAGCAAGGCCAGGGAGGCTGACATGGGCCCATGCAGCAGTCTCATAGATGGGTTAGGCACCTCGTGCTGTGTCTTCAGTGATAGGACCATTCAGGCCCGATTGGAAGCTAGTTGATTGCAACCTCAAAAGGTCTTTGTGGTCTGATAACAGGGCCTGACTCTTCAGGTGGCCATGCTGCCTCCTGCCTAGGGGTTAGCTTGCTTCTGTAACACATTTGTTTAAAATCGATTTCCACAATCTTTGCCTAGGGTTTACTCCACATTTTTGTAAAAAAAAAAAAACCAAAAAAAAAAAAAAAACTACATCAGATTGAAAAAGAAAAAAAAGTCTCTCATGTGAGACAGGCTGTAAACATACAAAGGACTGGATCCTAGCTCTGGCAGATCTTTCTCAAAATTGGTGGGACTGCTGTGGGCTTGCTTTTTTTGGTATTTCAGGAGTTCTGACTTTTCTTAGTTGTTAGATTTCCTTAGATGTTAGCTGATTTTAGATATGGACTATACTTAGGAATACCATGTGTTTTTATGCTCTGAAATAAAGGCTAAGCTTAGTGTGTAATATATTCTGTATAATGTATTTACACTCTTTTTTGCCCCTACCCCCAGAGTCCTGCAATGGCTGTGGGCCCAAAGAGTTGAAGTGACTCAAAGCTCTGACTTTCACCTTGTTTTCATACAGAATATGCCAGATCCTACTTCCAGGATGGATAGACTTTAAGTTATTCCAACCCTAAAATGGATCTTCTGAAATTTTCTAGTCTTATTTTTTGTTAGCAAAAAATCTGAAGTAAACACATATTTGTACAATGGCCTTTTTTCCCCCCTATAATTTAGTACTTTTGCTTTTCAGCATTATTACTATTATCTCTTAAGTTCCCTTTGAAGGAGGAGGCTTATCTTCGTTATCGATGTCTTCTTGATTTAAAAAAATATATATATTTATCAGGTTGTGGCACTTCTCTGCTCAAAACAATTTGTTGGTTTTTCATTACACTGGGTAAAACAACTAATTCTCTTCATGGGTCAAAGGACCTCCATGATGTAGACTTTGCCTCTTTGGAGGTTATGGTCCTGGTCCCTGTGTCTCCATTCAGGAAAGCCTCTTTCCAGATGGACAAGCTCTTCCCACCTCAGGCTCTTCACACATGCTGGTCCCTCAGTCTGGAATGTTCTTTTGCAGCGATGACTTCCTTTAATTTGAATCTTGTGTCTTCAGCTATGTCTTCCCCAACGACCTTGTTTAAGTAGATCATTTCCTGCCTTCCACAAGCCCCATTTTCATTTCTATATTCAGCAGCAATTTTATTTCCTTAGACTGCTTATCACAGTTCCTTTAGTTTCTTGCTTCTTGCCTGTCTTCTCCACTTAGTCATGAGCTCTATGAGGTCAGGAACCACATGCTTATGATATTCCTTGGAGCTGAACAGAGTCCACGTGCATGGTAGGGATTCAACAACTAGTTGTTGAATAAATACATGTGCTTGGAGGGGCACATGATGATGAATGTGCCATATATTTGTCATCTTCAATGTAGCAGGATAGAAAGACAACATTGAAGAGGTGACCTGAGTCCCGATGATAGAAGCTCTCGGTAGAATTGTGTAGTAGGGTCACCATCAGCAATGCCTTTTTGAGTGGAGAACTAAAGTCACCTGGCCTGTATTTTAGAACGATTGATTTGTCAAAAATATTACATGCTTGGTTGTAGTAGAAAAACAGCCTTGGGGAGACCAACAGTACTGAGAAGATTGACCCCAAGGGATGGGCTTTAGGATCTGGGACAGGGTTGCCTGAAAACTGATAAACTAAAGCAGGTAAACAAGAGAAAACTCCTCCTTTTGATGAATGTTTTATTAAAAATACATGTTTTGGGGGCGCCTGGGTGGCTCAGTGGGTTAAGCCGCTGCCTTCAGCTCAGGTCATGATTTCAGGGTCCTGGGATCGAGTCCCGCATCTGGCTCTCTGCTCAGCGGAGAGCCTGCTTCCCTTCCTCTCTCTCTGCCTGCCTCTCTTGTGATTTCTCTCTGTCAAATAAATAAATAAAATCTTAAAAAAACAAACAAACATGTTTTGGGAAGGTTGTTAGGGAAAATGGAATAAAGAGTTGCTTCCTGCCCCAATTCTCCATCCCGAGGGTTACTTTCAAAGACACAGCTTGATGTAGTTTGGCATCATTGGGTATTTTTGCTCTATCCCAGGTCTTCTGTCATGTCTGGGGTAAAAAAGTTAAATGGTTGTGTTTTTTGTTGGTTTTGTTTGTCTGTTTGTTTTTGCCATTGTTGTCTTTCAGATTTCCTGTATCTTCTAAAACAGAGCCATATTAATTGAGATGCATTTGATTTTGGAATGCTTTTTTTTAACGGAGTATTGTGGGAAAAGAGAGCCAGACTGTGTGCCTTTAGGAATAGCAATCCCAGTAGATGGAATATAGGGTTTTGAGTCAGGTCTTCGTAGGCTTGGGCCCTGGCTCAATCCTGCAGCCGCTGACTAAAACTGGAGAAGTCATTTAACCACTCGGAGCCCCATTTTCTGATCTACAAAATGAGAATGAATTATACCCTAACTCAGAGTAAGTACTTTAAAACTCTGAGCTGCTCCCCAAACCCTAGTGACTGGGATTGACAAACACTGTGCCTCTCCATCTAGTTACACATCAACATGTTAACTTCTATGTATCTAGAAATTAGTGAGGGGATTTATGGATATGAAGCCTAAGGAGGAAGAAAAGAAGAAAGAGAACAGTGTGTCCAGATAATAGAAAAATAGTGGTACAGGGTTCATGGGCTGCACACCTTCCTTTACCAATAAAATCATCAGGAAATGATCAGCATCAGACACTAAATTATCGAATATTGTAATGTGCAAACCTTTTTTTTTTTTTCCTTTAGTGAATTTGTGAGGGCATGGTGGGTAGGGAAGGAGGCAAAGGATTTTTCTATCATGCTGTCACTGCTATTGAAACACTATTATCACTGTAAGGCAGTGATTTCTAAACTCTGTTGGGTCAGGGACTCTTCGGAGTCTCTGACGAGAGGGACATATGCTAGAAAAATTTCCATGTACATCTTTGCCTCCAACTGTACTTATAAATCACCTGAAACCTGTCTAGAGAGATGGCCAATTCAGGACCCCAGGTTAAAAGACTTAGCTGTAAGACAGCAATTGAATTTTCTATTTATATTTCTATTTCAGTATGTTTTCTATTTTGTTTGGTTTGGTTTTAATTTAATTTTCAGTGGGATTGTTCCCTTGGTTCCTAAGCAGTCATGAATGCCTGGCATCATGTTAGGAACTTCCTCAATCTTTAACTCTTTTAGTCCTTTCAATAATTCTACTGGGGAATGGGGTTTATTGTTGTTTATGTAACATTGCCTAGATGACCAAGCCAAATGTTTTGGGTTGCTCATGGGTGAACCTGGGGAGCCCGAGTATATATTTCATCAGAAGACTATTAGTAAACTTAATGTCTTCATCACAGAGTCAAATGTATCTCCTGGGCAAGGCTGCCCTTTTCTATCAGGGGAACACCACAACACCAATCCTGGAAAGGTCACGCAGCATAAAGGAAGAAATATCACTCCTAGAGTACTTTCACATATGGGATATCTTACTTTATGTCAGACCACCATTAAACACAAGGAGTTTGTGTGCGTGTGTGTGCATTTATTTGCTTTTCTAGGTCATTAGAATTTCTATTCCTGACCTAGAAAAGAGATGTAAATATCTATATTTAGTCTGGTACCTCTTACACTAACAGATGTTTAACTCTGATAATACCTGTAATCAATTCCCAGGAAACAAGATGTTTCTAGAACATCAAAAAGTGCACAGGTATTCTTTAAGCTAAGTGTATAAATGGTTGAAATGTTAAAAATGAGGGATTCTGTGTTTTTTGATTAATGCTGATGTTTGAAGCAAATTTACAGAAGTGCATATAAATGAAAAAGCAGATTTATTTGGAAAAATCAAAGTATTTATCAATAAAGTCCTCTGAGATGTTCAGAGGAAAGACACCGTAGAGGTATAACATGTCATTATTATGATTATTATCACCTTTAACAGCTAGCCTAGTACTTAACGATTTTCTTCAAGTTGTTTTATTGGTATTATTGGCATTGACTTTTTGGTCTTGGTTGCAATTAAGGCATTACAAACTGCTGATTTGTGTTAGCTCTGGGAATAAAAAGAAAACAAACCAACTAAGCACTACTAAACCAGAAACGCTTCAAGAGGAGCAAATTTTTCATGCCTCAAGGATACTTTCATATTTATTTCTAAATGTACCATTTCATATACATTAACATGCCAGAAAAGAAAGTTGGTCATATCAGAGAAAAACAGAAATTATGCTAGATCTCATAATGTGAGATAACTTTAGGTAGTTATGGGTAATGACCATAGTTCAGGCTGCGTTAAATTTGAATTTCAGTAAATCATGTCAATAGAAATGACATTATCTTGTTCAAAGTCAGAAAACCCAGTGCTTCTGAAATTGGTTTTCTGGACTAGGTCCATATGGTTAGTTAATGTGATTTGATACTATCTGGGTGGTGTTCTGGAAAGTAAACTTGCTTTTTCTGCAAAGAGAAACCAGATTCCAAATACCCGCCTCGTTCTTTTACTGCACATTTATATTTTGTTCTACTTTCAATCCTTTATGGACGTAGACATTTTGAATGATGGGATGTTTAGATAAAGTGATATATCCTGAAAGAATGATTATACCCCCAAGTGAAAAACCCAACGTGGAAAAAAAGCGCAAATGGTCAGCAATATAAAGGAACATGACTTAGAGGAAAAGTTCTAGTCACATATGCACACACACAGAGAGAGAAAGAAAGAGAGAAAGAGAGAAAGAAAGAAAAGAAAGAAAGAAAGAAAGAAAGAAAGAAAGAAAGAAAGAAAGAAAGAGGAATCCTATTAGTTACAAACTTATTTAAAAAAAAGCAACTGTTGGGAGAAGTACAAAATAATTATAGAAATGTTCCAAGTGTTACAATGAACTCCCTTGTTATCAGGTCTTGGATGGATGATTTTACTACTTAGAAACTGAATTACAAGCCTTGGCAAGTGAATCCCAATAGGGGAAAAAGCAAAACAAAATTCTTGGCAATTGGAGAGTATTGGTAAACTAAAATTTCAAATTAAACATTATTTTAAGGGGAAAACCGCCTTTAATTCAAAAATAACTTTATAAAAACTTTTAGAAATAAGCCAAAAAAAGGTTTCCACCTTTTCTACCTTAGAAAATAAAACCAGTTTAATCAAGAGTTTCTTTGATAATTGAAATGTCCAATAATATCTAAGGATTGTTATTTAAAAGTAAATTCAATTTTTGAGATAATAGATCTATAACAGCATTTTTTTCATATTGAAACATTCTGATGTTTTCTTCAGTGTGTGCAAGTTCTATTTCTTATTTTGCATTTTCAGTTCACTGAATTAAACAACGCATATGTATTGTGGGCCAAATCACCTGAAGGCTGCTGTATAGATAGACTTGGGGTCTCGAAGGCTGCTGTATAGATAGACTTGGGGTCTCTATTTGTGTTCTTATTGTATCGATGCTGAGGTAGTATTTAATTCTAATGTCCCTTGTCCAGTTTAATGTCAAAACAGCATTTGTCTCAAGAGAGCCATTGAGATGAATTTCTTTTGCCAATTTTAATGACAGAAACATTCTTAAGTTATTTAAGACATTGAAATTTTGATTGGATACCATAAAAATGCTGAGTGCTCACTGTTACACAGCAGTGAGGAAGGTAATCAGAGTGGTCTTATTACATAAGTAAACAGTATGCTTTTGCTATGTGGAAGCAAAATGATATCATGCAGTACCATGCAAAGGATGGTTTTATCATAATTGGTTAGAGAGAAATAATGGGAGTTTTGGACCTTCCCTTGGTACATAGAACAGAAGTTCAACTAAAAAGAGCCTGGGCAGAAGCAGTTAGCCCCATACTCACAGTATTCAGGCTGTGAGCAAGTGTCCGGTGTGGCTCTTTCTTGCTTGTGTATGACAAGCTTGCAAAAAGTTCAATAGAACTAAATGCAGAGGGAATATAAGAGAAAGATTTAAAAAATTCTCTGTTATTCTTCTTTTACTTAATTTATTCACTATTGAATTCTATTGATAATGGATTGATGGCAAAAGGTAAGTTCCTCATCAAAATTTTCCCTTTTGAAGGTGACAGTATAATACTGAAGCTTGAGGAAGACTGAGAGGAATTCAACTTAATTTAGACTTCCTCTTGAACAAACTGTCCAAGTTGTTTGAAATAGACAACCATCCTTAGTAACAGCATCCTTTTTTTCTTCCTTTTTCCTTTGTTCCTTGATTTGGTCATTTCCTCCCTCCTTCCTTTATTTCTCCCTCCTTCCCTCTCTCCCCATTTCTTTTCTCTTTCTCCTCCCCTTCCTTCCCCTTTATCCTGAAGCTGAGAAGAGCAAGATAACACCCAGTTGAAATTCTGGACGATCAAAATATAATTCATCAAATTGAGAGAATTTCTAACGTGAATGTAAAATACATTTTGTTTTCCCTTGGGTATTTAAGTATCAGGAATGGTTTGAATTTCAGAACATTGGACCACTTTTTGTTTGTCTGTTTTTTGTTTTTCCTACTGATTTACTTAGAGTCTGCTCATGTAAAGACTCAGAAATTTGATACGAAATTAGAATTCATTACTCTTCAAAAACCCAGGTGTTGTTGGAAACAACTTCCGCTGGAAACCCTTTGAAGACATAAATTCAGTTCAGTTAAATATATTGGGGAGTTTACTATGTGCAACACACAACACTAAGCCCTGGGGGTAAAAAGATAAGTTGGGTGTTCTTTCAGTGTTGAGGAACTTAGAATCTGGTGTGGGACATTAGCAGGGAAAGGGGAAGGTGAAAATATTTTCCAATTTTCAAAAATGTATTTGTGTATTTTGTGCTAATCTACTTTTGTCTTTTAGTACTGTTTATAAAAGCTTTCTAACACCCTTTTCAACTAGAGTTTTGAGCTTATGAAAGAGGTATTTCTATGTTCTCTAATTTCACAACGCAAGATGAGAGGCATCATTAGTACATGTATTTTTTTGCGAGATGAAATATCCTCAGGCTGGGACTAATGAATAATAGCGAAAGCAAAATAAGTAAAAAGTGCAACACTGATGAAAGAGGGACTGAACGTCACCCAGAAACATTAGCTGGTGTTGAATGACAAATGATAACACTGTTGGGTCAGTTTCAGGGATAGTGGCAGGGGGTAGAAATGAGGAGCCCAGATAGCCATGGGTGGTGTGAGTCACTAAGGAGATTTTCCTGGAACTTTTATTTATCTTTGCATTAAAAATAAATACATAAACCCAAATAGTGCAGATTTAAAAAAAAAGAGAGAGAGAAAACTATAAGCCTTAAAATAACATGGGCCTTAATTACTTTGCTTTGGTTAAAAAAAAATGCTCAATATTAATGGAAGGAAGTCTACTTAAGACATGCTTAAGAAAACAGGACACATGACTTAGTTTAACAGCTATTCAGAGCCAAAAAACAAAACAAAATAAACAAATGAACAATCAAAAACATAACCTTCCTACAATGTCTACTTATGCAGTGAAATGTGTATAAGGGCAAGGATATTTGTGAGGTGGGCGGTGGAATGACTGTGGTGAGCCAAGAATGTCTTCTTTAGATCTGAGTTTGTAAAGTATGTTGATAGATGCTAGTATCATGGGGAAGATGTCTGTGGTCAAATAATTTTGAAGGATGTTGAGATAAATAACTAAACAGACTTGTTTACTGTAGGACTTAGTTTAGACTTTAATATATTGATATGCCCTGTAACTGGCCAGGAGAGGATGATGGTACCAACATTCCCAAAATGCTTTCAACTCAGAATCCTTCTAGAAGAGCTCACAGGGGAAATAGGTTCTTGGGATACAGTTTTAGAAATTTCTATGTTAGTACTGAGCATGTGGAAATCACAATTATTTCTCTTTCTTTTTAGAGAAAAGAAATGAAGCCAAATTAATTATCTCCTGGGTCCAACATGGAGTTAAGTTATATGTTGTCTTGATATGTGTCTAGTTTATCCTGATCTCTATGATATATATTGCTCTTCCCTGACCACCGACCCCATCCCCATTCCCAACTGGTAGATTAGGAAAACAAGATCTGAGAGGATAAATATAGAGTCCTGGTAAACTGGTAAGACTTAGGCAGGGGTTAAAATTCAGAGTTTTTTTAAAGCTTGATTTTAGAAAACTTGAATTACAACTGAAATAAATTAAATAAGACACAGATTGGATTATGTGACCCATTCATTGCTAAATTCAAGGGGCATCTCCCTGTGGTTATCTGGTAGCACAGGTGATGAAGAAGATGTGGTCCCTTCTCAGGAGCTTCAAATTGGATGAGAAAGGCAGACCCAGGAACATGTAATTTCAGTGCAATAACGGAAGTGATTAAAAGAGGTACATAGGGACACCTGGGTGGCTCAGTTGGTTAAGCCGCTGCCTTCTGCTCAGGTCATGATCATGGGGTCCTGGGATCGAGTCTTGCATCGGGCTCCTTGCTCGGCAGGGAGCCTGTTTCCTCCTCTCTCTGCCTGCCTCTCTGCCTGCTTGTGCGTACTCTCTCTCTCTCTGGCAAATAAATAAAATCTTAAAAAAAAAAAGAGGTACATATAACTCTTTACTTTTGTTCATGATATTATCTCTCTTCAAAGTACAGTAAACCTGAGCCCTCATCTGCACCCTTTCACACATATTAGATGTTTTAAGAATGAATTCCAGTGCCTGTTCTCTGGGAGACATTTTCTAGACACTTTGCCTCCTTCCTAGTTGGAATTAATTGTTCTCTACATTATGTTCCCATAGCACTTTCCCTTTTCCCCATCAAAACCCTAATTTTTCAAAGTGTGAGTTGAGTGTGTCTGCCTGTTCATCTTCCTCCTAGATTGGAAGATTGTTGAGGGATGATGTTATCTTAGACATTCTTTTTTTTTTTTTTAAGATTTTATTTATTTATTTGACAAAGATCACAAGCAGGCAGAGAGGCAGACAGAGAGAGAGGAGGAAGCAGTCTCCCCGCTGAGCAGAGAGCCCGATGCGGGGCTCGATCCCAGGACCCTGGGATCATGACCTGAGCTGAAGGCAGAGATTTTAACCCACTGAGCCACCCAGGCGCCCCTATCTTGGACATTCTTATAATCACCACTGCTCAAACAGGAATTTGCTTGAATAATGCAAGCCCTCAACAAATGTTTTTTCATTGATTGGTTGTTTTTGCAATAAAATGAATTTTATTTATCTTAAATTTTACCATTGCATAAAAATCATTAATAACCTAAACTAGAGTTTAGAAAATATTTAAGATTTTATTTTATAAGTAATCTCTACACCCAATGTGGGGCTTGAACTTACAACCCTGTGATCAAGAATAGCATGCCCTACTGACTGAACCAGCAAGGCACCTCCAAGAAAATTTTTAGAGACAAAAAGGGTAGAATGTTCCTCCTATGTCATTTAATTTATTTTATTTTATAATTTTATTTTGTATGTTTTACCTCCCTCTGTTTTCTCATTAAGTAATAGACTCTGAGGACAAGTCAGAGGAAACAGGGCATGGCCTATGTAGCTCATTAGGAAACCCACAAGAGCTTTCTTATGAACTAATATTCCAGCTCGATTACCAGGCAATTTTAGCAATTACAGAGAGAAAACGAAGGCTGAAAGGAAGTCCCTTACAGAGACTTTAGCACCAGTCTTTTTTAATATCTTGAGTTGTAGACAAGTCCCAGGGTGTCTGAGTCAAGCCTGGGAAAAGTAAGATTATTTTAATCAGTAATAATTAAATCAGCAAGAATAAGGGCATTTGTTTCCATCAAATCTTGTTCAGACTTTGTGGACTTTGAAAGAGATTTAAATATATGAAAGGATCTTTCTTATCTGTTTATCATTCAAAATCAGTTGGTTTATTAAAGAGGAAAAAACAGTTAAAGTAGGGAATCATAACAACGATACACATGACTCTTAAACATTTAGGATGATGGCAAACCCAGTTATCTGGGGTTCATAAATTATCAACCTACATAATGCAAGACAAGTTTTAAAATATAAATATATTGCCTCATGTTTTTAGCCTTTAAAAAGGGGGTATAAATGTCTCAGGATAAGTATAGGAATAAATACATAACCAATTTTCTTTCAAAGAAAATATATCACGACAAGAAAGTCTTGTCAAACCTGTAACCATATTGATTTACTTAGGCCAGATTTTAAGTCTAGTTAATCTCTGAAAGAATTATGTAAAGCAGGAGTGAGCACATTTTTTTCTGCCAAGAGTTGGGCAGTAGATGTTGGCACCACAGTCTTTGTAGCAGTTCCTTAATTCTGCCATTGCAGGGCAGAAATAGCCATAGAGCATACAGAAATGAATGCTCCTGGCTGTATGCAATAAAACTTTATTTATTATGAAAGCAGGCAGCGGGCCTGATGCAAAGCATTGATACTGCTGTACATCAGGATGACTTGTGGGAAGTGACTGAATGTATTGGTAGACCTCTTCAGTTTTGTATGGCCAGAGCACCAGTCTCCTTCTGAGAACTGCCAGCCTACACTCATACTGCTCTGTAGGAATTTGGGCATGCACTCCCTCATTTGATTGAGAGTCTTTTTAAATTTTTTTTAAAGAAACCCTTTCTTTCATTGAGTCAATACATTTGTCTTTGGCCTAAGGTGGTGTGGGTTGTACTTTCGTTTCTTGTTCCTATGGAAGTCTGGTCCATAGACATGAGTAGGCACCAATTTATGGAGCTGGAGATGAGGTCGGAGAGGGGGAGACAATAGCAGTTGCTTCCAGGTTTACCCGGTCACACCAAGGTCAAGACCCCAGACATCTTCCTGGAGGAGGCTTCCTGAGGTTGCGTAGCTGGTTAAAGCAGAGATTCTCCGAAATAGAGGTGATTGTAGAGGAATCGTCTTTCCCTTGTAGAATCCTCCAAAGAGCTCTCCAGATAATGCCACTCTTGGGGAGCTATTTGGCATGCTTGCCCTACGTACAGACCACAGGTTGTAAACTTGATCGCTTCTCCATGCTGTGCTGGAATTTACACGGGCTTACCGTTTCTCCAAGTGTCATAAACATCCTAATCCCTTCGGAAAGCATTTGTAAAGAAGAATATTTTGTTTCTCATAATAATCAGTGGTCCCCTTGCACTATCCTGAGCAGCATGGTCCTTGGAAGAATTTCAGCAAAAATGAGCAAAAGCCACCTCAGCTGTGCCTGTTTCTTTTTGTCACTTAAATCGTTGTCTGCTCCCACCTGCCGTGAGTCCTTCTCAACCTCTCTCCTGTGGGTGGTATATTTCTGTTTCAAGGGAAAATTTGAGCCATCAGAGTCCCTCCATGATTGCAGGGGAATACTGTGACTGCTTTATGACTGGGTGGACCCCCAAATGGGATATTCTTGGTCAACACTCACCCATTCCTAAATGCACACAGCTCAGCACACGGTGTGTTTATGGAAACAACTCTGCGGTTTGTCAAACTGCAGTGAGGTCGATGTTGATTTTTTTACTGGCTACTCCCACTGAAAACAAAAACTGTGGGCTGATGGCGCAGCAACAAGCGACAAAGAGGTATCCAACAAGACGGTGACTAAAGACAAGTCAAAATACAAGCTGGAAAGAACTCTAATTACTTGTAGGCCTTCCTGTATGATTATTTAAACTTGTTCCAGTTAATGAGATCTGTCAATGGTGATTGCGTTAGTGGTTAAAAAAAAAAAATGACAGACCATCTTCGCTGAATCTGAATATGAATTGTGCCATGTAATAACAGACTCTGATTTACTAAGTGACTTCGGACTGGGAGTATTAAGATAGGCTTCTTCTTTGATCCTTACAACAATCCTTTGAGGTAGGTAGTGACCCCATCTTGCAATGAGGAAAACCGAGGCTTAGAAAGGTCAGACAGTGAGTTCTTGGCTGCACTAGTGGCAAACAATGCAACCAGGAACAAAATCTGTGGAAGCACCAGAAGCAATCCTTATTACTTGACAACAGTAAAGGGATCCTCAACTTACTGACCTTTTTCCGGTGGGGACGAGGGTTATTTGGTTCTCATGAATTTTGCATCTTTGCTGAATGGATTTGCAAATGCACAAGGCAGAGTGTATCTGAGAATCCTAATCGATGTTTTATCCTCTAGAATGGCAGATTTTAATCAGTAGCAATTTCCTAAACTCTCTCCATCTCCAGGGAGAGACCTTTCTGGTCATCACCCCTTGATGGGGGCTGCTACTGGCATATCGTACACAGAGGTCAAGGTTGCAGTTTGCTGCTGAACATCATATACATCCTATAATCTACAGGACAGTCTTCTCTAAGTAAAGAATTTGTCTCCCCAAATGTCAATAGTGCCAAATTTGAAAAGCCCTATTCTAGATGCTCTGGAAATTAATAGCAAACCCTTGGAAAGATGAAGAACTTGGACAAGCAGTGCTTGTCCAAGTTCTCTTTAACTGGAACAAGTTTAAATAATCACACATCTCTCCTCAGAGAATTTTTTCCTATCTCCTGCAGCTTTCACGTATCAGCCCCTTTAGTACATATCCCCAGCAGGACTAGCCTGGGATCTCACTGAATATTATAAAAAAGCTAAACTAATATCAGAGCAGTGCTCCAATGCTTCAGAGAAGTGAACTTCAGCACCTGTGTTCCTTGTTTCTTTTTCCATGTTTCTTGGCAGCCATGTTCTTTTTTTAACTCTTAAACGCTTTTTCCAAAAACTGGCAACTTCTAAAACTATGCCTCTTCTTCTGAAACACAGTATTTACTTCTCTTAGTGCTCCATGTAGCCAGAGTTCCAAGCACAGGGCTTTCCACATTTGTTTCTCATCATTTTTGACAATTAGCCTCCCTTATTTCGATAAACATCTCATTCTTAAAGAGTAGTTCTTAAGTACCATTTATCTTTTCCTGGGTGGAGTAAAGATTTCCCATGAACAAGCATTTCACATTTTTCTTTGCAAAATGTTTTTCCAAGTATTTAACTCTGTGGGGAAACCTACAGGATAGACAAAAAAAAAAAAAAAAAAAAAGGATGTTTTGAGAGTTGGAAGTCTTCTCTAAGGTCTTAAATGCTAACTCTTTAGTTTCCACATTAAGGAAATCCCCCGACCTCTGAAAACAGTGTTGTCTTATACAGCTTCCCTGCAACAGAGGCTAATAGCATTCTTATAGGTAATTATCCAGGAAATAAAATATTTTAACCTACTTCTATAAATAAGTTTGATAGCCTTTTATTATAGGAACAATTTCAGAAATAAAAAACAAAATAAGAAAAAGTTAAAATGATTAACTTACAAATTTTATTAGAAACAAGTAAACAATGGCAGTGTACTGTTCCTTTTAGCGACCAATAAATTTAATCAAATAACGTCATTTCTAAGTCCTGGGAAAGAATGGAAACAGCTGATTATTTTAAATGAGTTTTAAAAGTCATGTCTGGGAGTGTCCCTAGATTATGAAATTACCATTTTAGGGACATTCCTACATTGATGTTGGAGAGACTGCTTCTAAGGCAAAAGGGAATTGGCTTACCAACAAAGAACTTGTGATCCACATGTAGACAATGAAACCACAGTCTACTCACTTCATCCTAACATAATCAAAATAAGGCAAAGCCATGGCACTGAGTCTTTCTTCTTCTCAGGTATTCACTGTCCCCATTCTAAGGGTGACTTTTGTATCTCTATTTCTTTTCAAGAGAAAGGAATTCCAACATTCAAAATATTATGTTAACTTGATTTCATTATGAATGGACACACAGAACAATACTTGCTGAGGGCCTTGCCCCCAGAGTTGGCCCTGACAATAACAAATGAAGGAAATGCCTTTAAGCTTTTAAGTTTAGGAGATTGGTTTAGACTGAGTGGTTATCTTTGGCCCCATTGCCCTGACAGCTGAGAAACAGGGTTCTTATGTTTACGTTGTGTTCCTCACTAAATCAAGGTCGTAGATGCCTCTGTGTGTGTGTCTATAAAATGTATAATAATTATATAGCTTACAGGCAAAGTCAAGCAAGAAGTATAATGCATAACATGGCTGGATATATCATTTATTTGCTCTCAAGGAACTTCTCATTAAAAACTGATCATTAATTTAGTCTACCTTGTAAAACACTGGTGATCCTCCTTTTCTTCCTCCTGTCCTTTCTCTTCCTCTTATTCTTTCTTCTTCTTCTCCTTCTCCTCCTTCTCCTTCCCCTCCCCCTTCTTCTTTCCTCCTTCTGCTCCTTTCTACTCCTCCTCCTCCACTTCTTCCTCTTCTTCTTCTTCTTTTCATTGGCAATCAAAATGGGGAGATTTAAGGATAGACCTAGTCCTTACCTCCAACACAGTGTGAATTTTATGAAGAGGTTTTTTATAGTCTGGATTTCTTGGTTTGTGATTTTATTGGCTTGCACAGCAGGCTGTTCCTCCCTGGAGAAATTAAGTCTTCAGACTTCTCATTGGCAAAATCTTTGAGTCCCTCTGCTGTGCTCCCCTTGGGGGATGGAAATGTCTCAGGTTGGTCTACAATGACTTCTCTCCCTGAGCAATGTGCTACTGTTCCAGGGGAAACTGCCAATTGGCAACCAGACATGAGTGGTCTGGACAATTAGCAGGCTTCTGTTCAGTCCTTGGTCCTATTAACTGCAAAGCAACCATGTCAGTTGGATGAGATAGGAATTCAGGCATGTGAAGTAACTGGCCTGGATCCAGTGGCAACACCAAAGGTAGCTGGGGGCAGTGCTTTAGTTCCCCACCCCAATCTCCATAGCATACCCTCCAAACATACCAAATGCATAAAAATCTAAATCAAAACAAACAGTGAACTTGCTATGCGTGCAAATTCAAGACAAATCTGTAGTCCTTCTCTTCCAAAATGGTTTTTTGCCTGTAAGCTCTTTTTATATAGTAATGTTGAAACTACTCATGATAATAGCTGAGAAGAGAATATTTTCCACATTAAAAAAGAAAAAAGAATTATGGTTGTTAAGCTTGTTCACTGATCTTTCCTTAGTTGTATTCAACCTCCTTGGATTATGTAACTCCTGAATAGAAATGTTTCCAAGCATGAAAAATCTACAGAAGTCTTATAGTTTTGGGGGTTATAAGAAGCTGAGCAAACACTCCAACGAGAGGTGTCTTGGGTAACCAGCAGAGACATTTCAGATTAAACTAGATTATTAACAGATGGTAAGCATGTAGAAAAAGAAACCATGATTGTTCAGAAATTCCACTGAAAACAAATCATACCAAAGAAACACCATTTCCTATTTAAATGAGCTTTGTTGAGTGGTAGATTTAAAAAAAAAAAAATGCTACAGGTACAGTGTTTTGTTTCAGTAGGACATTTGATAAAGTTTCTATTGAGGTAGTTGTATAATAAAACAATCATTGGATTTAGAATCAGAAAAATGACCCTATTCTCCCATTCATCAGTTCCATAAGCTTTCACAAGTCACATAGTTTTTCTGAAGCTGGGTTTCTTCATCTCTAAAATAAGCATATTTATTCATGAATTTTTAATCTCATTCCAAAATTACTGGTTTCTTGAAAACAGGATTAAGAACTGTGACTTAGATGAAACTCTAGTTAGATGGATTCACAGTAAGATAAAAAATGAAGCTCATGTCAATTATGCCTCAATAATTAAAAAATAATAATAATTAGGTACAACGACCATTGGTCATAGAGCAATGTCAAGTTTATGGAA
The DNA here is from genome assembly GCF_922984935.1 of Meles meles. NCBI lineage: Eukaryota > Metazoa > Chordata > Mammalia > Carnivora > Mustelidae > Meles > Meles meles. The sequence goes on from NC_060070.1 coordinate 19,817,169, forward strand.
GGGTCCTAGTGGGTGTCCAACACAACTCTAAATTCTATTCTGCTCCACATATTATCAATACATGTAGAAATATAGAAGTGATAATTCTTAAAGCTGTACATAAGTATGGGAGGATAGCTTCCAATTATAGAATCCAATCATCAGAATGGAGCTAAGACAAACTGAGCTAGGACAATACCAGGTTTATTGTACATAAACATATCATTATGTATAGACATAGTCTTCAAATTATAAAGTATCAGTAACTTTATTCCAAGATGGGAGGTGACTATAATAATAGTTCAGGAATGGTTCAAAGCACTGAGGAATGTAATTGAATATAAGCCAAATGGGTGAAAAATTCAGAAGATTTTCAGAGTTCCTTTCTTCCTCCACTTGTGCGAATATTTCGCTTATTTCACTTAAACACTCATTGAATTTTCTCAGTCCCTGCCCTTGCAGGACTCACACTTAGCTGAGAGGAATTATACTACAATGGAATCCACATTGTAATAAAGATATGTAAAAGGAACTGTTGGAGATGAGGAAAGGAGGAGTGAGACTTTTGCAGGTGTGTATATGCATGTTTAGGTGTGAGTGTACCTGTACAGGTCAGTAGAAGCTATAAAGACGGGTTATGCAGAGTTGTCTGAGGAATTAATTGGAGTTATCTAGTTGGATAATGTGGGGAAAGACATCTCAGATAAAGGAGACAATGTCATGGCAATGAAGGCATGTTTTAGGAGTATTAAAAGTTTGACATGCCCAAAGCTTAGATTGATGAATTGTATTTAAGGCAGGTTACAAAAACCTTTACAAGTAAAATGTTTGAACTTCATCTCTTAGGCGATGGGAAAACATTACAGATTTTAAGTAGGAGGCATCACTGGGTTTATGGTTGAGAAAAACAATTCGAAGAGCTCAATGCTACACTGATTGAAGCAGGGAAACATGTTAAGAAGTAGGTGAGTTGGTAGAAGTCCTAGCCTCAGTAACTGACAACAAAAAGAAATAAAATGCATCTGAATTGGCAAAGAAGAAGTCAAACTCTCATTCTTTGCAGATGATATGATAATTTATGTGGAAAACCCAAAAGATTCCACTCCAAAACAGCTAGAACTTATATCAGAATTCAGTAAAGTGTCAGGATATAAAATCAATGTGCAGAAATCAGTTGCATTTCTATACATAGAAATATGTATTTCTATAGGGTGCAGTCACTCTAGAAAACAATATGGAGGGTCCTCAAAAAGTTGAAAATAGAGCTACCCTATGACCCAGCAATCGCACTACTGGGTATTTACCCCAAAGATACAAATGTAGTGATCCAAATGGGCACATGCATGCAAATGTTTATAGAAGCAATGTCCACAATAGCCAAACTATGGAAAGAACCAAGATGTCCATCAACAGATGAATGGATAAAGAAGATGTGAGATACACACACACACACACACACACACACACACACACACACACATACTGGAATACCATGCAGCCATCAAACCCACAAAATCTTGACAATTGCAGTGATGTAGCTAGAACTAGAGGGTATTATGTTAAATGAAATAAGTCAATCGTTGTGTTTACTTGGGCAGCACAAATATGAAATAAGTCAATCAGAGAAAGACAATTATCTTATGATCTCTCTGATATGACGAATTTGAGAGGTGGGGTGGGGGATCGTTGTGGGGAAGGGAAGGAAAAAAATGAAACAAGATGAGACTGGGGAGGGAGACAGACAAACCATAAGAGAGTCTTAATCTCAGGAAATAAACTGAGAGTTGCTGAGGGGTTGGTGGGGGGATAGGGATAGAGTGATTAGACTGTGGACATTGGAGAGGGTATGTGCTATGGTGAATGCTGTGAATTGTGTAAGACTGATGATTCACAGACCTGTACCCCTGAAGCAAATAGTACATTACGTTAATTAAAAAAAAAAAGAAGGTGAGTTGGAAGTCTTTGTTTGGAAGGGATAGAAATCTAACTTCATCTAGTTTGAACATAATAGAGAATTGACTGGGTCCTATACCCAAGGTATATGTAAACTGCCCTTGACAATGACTCCATAATGATCAGTGCCCTGAGTGTCATTTGGATTTTCTCTGTCTCTTGTCTTTACTTCTCTTTATGTCAGGTTCCTACTCTCATGCAAGTTTCTTTATTAGGCTTAATCTGTGACTACTGGCAGCTGTCTTGCCAGAGAGTTTAAAAAATCTGGTGTGAGGGCTCTGTTGGCTGGGTTTGGGTCTTGTGCTCATCTGTGGAAAAAATCACTGTGGATACGGGATGAAACGTTGACAAACTTGGGGCTCACCTCCCTATCAATACCTAGTTTCTTCTTAATTGATAACAGAGCCCTGAGTTTGTTAGGGATGTAGTGGGCCTAGCATCATGTGACTGATCATGATTAGTTTAAGTTAAACATTACAAATCTTACTCTGTTTTTCAAACTTTTTTTTTTTTCTTTCACCACTGGAGTTATCCTCAAAACCTAGTTTATTCTGATAAGATTCCCATGTTGTAGGAATTTCTAAAAACTCATTGATCCTCTCCCCTGCCCTCACCCCTGCCCTGGCCACTGGGTCTCTTAATGAAAGGGATTGGACTTGATAGGGACCCACTTGATAGAACAGATATAATGCCTTGAACTATAGTAGCCAACTAGTGACCATGAATTACCATTTATGTGGAAATTCCAAGGGAATGGGTCTTAATTTTTTGAACCACTGTAACTAATGTGAACTACCTACCTCTTGTACTACCTTCTTGTTATGTGAAAAAAGCAAACTTGGTTTGCTTAGGCTACTATTAAACAGTTTTAGTTACTTGCAGCTAGATGCCTTTCTGACTGTTATGCAGTACTTCTAGTCTAATACTATGGCCAGGGAGGTAAGGTCAAGCAAGAAATTGGCATTTACTGTTCAGAACACAAGTATAATAAGATAGAACCCATTTCCCGTAAAGGAGAGACAAGGTATATCATAGAAACAGTCACTGTGGGAATTGCTGTAAATGGGACAGATACCCCAATCTGAATTTGCTGTAGAGATATTTGGAAGAATGACTGACTTCATCCAGCCATAGAATCTGGACAAGGACAGAGGAAATGGAGCAGGAGAGAAAAGGGAGTCTATGAGGGGCATGCACAAGGGGAAATCAAAGGAACTTAATGCAGTTTAGGTGTGTGGTGGTTTAATGTTAAAGAACACAGGTCTGTAGAGGACAGTGACGACAGAAGACTATAAACAGGTAACATTTTAGTCAACAGTGATGGAAGCATAATATAGAATTTAAGGAATGTTAAGGAATCTGCTCTCTCATTGTCATCTGTTGTCTATCTTGCTAAATAACAAGTTAATTATCTCTCCTCCTTCAAATCTCATTTTCAATAAGATATAAGTAATTCACAAAGAAGTATATGTTATTATGAGATAAAATAAGTGCAAGATCAATAAAAATTGAAGCAAAGGGAAAGTCAGCACAGAAAAATAAGAGGAAATGTGCACAGAATGTGTCTGACATGAAGTCCTGTATTCATGTTTGGGCAGACCAGCAGGGACAGTAGAATAAGGTGTGGTGAGGAGGGACCGCTAAATAATGATTTGTATTTTCTATCAGTGAACTAGGATGAGAACCACTTATGACAGTTGTAACATTCATGTTATTAAAGCAAACTGGGTATCTATAAGAAGCACCACTATTCCTTATATGCAAATATATGTACATAAATCTGGGGACAGATTTTATAGAAGTGTTTATCATAGTATCCCCCAGGCACAATATCAGGTACAATCAATATAAATTGACCTTGGGGTTTGGAACCGGGTAGACTAACAGCTCTGTGCTACTCTACAATAGTCCTGTGTCTGGGAAGTTATGCTCAGTTCTGGGACATGTTTTACAGAAGCAAATTGCCATTTGCACAGCACCCGTTACATATTATATTTTTTGTAGATGCTTGCTGAATGAATATACATTTGAATGAATGCATGAACATTTGTAGGAACAGGATATATTTCACTTGTTTAAGAGAGGCTGCTTTCCCCCCGCCCCCATGCAACTGTATGTCAATTATCTATCTTTTGATTAAAATGTGAGTTCAGTGAGGACAGGAATTTTGTCTTAATTGTCTTTATGGCCCCAATCATGTAGAGTGTCTGGCATAGAACGGTAGTCAGTAGTTTTTTTTAATAAATAAATGACTGTGTAAGCATGTCTCTGATACACACAGAACTGTGTATGGGAGGAAAACCAGACTGATCTATAATCTTATCTCAGTATAATTTTATCACAGGTTAAGGCAGAAACATAAAGCAACACCGGAGTTCTGAGGCGAGATGCTTATCACTGGAAAACCACCAGGAAAAAATGTTTAGAGGGAATTTATGCTTCTTTTTGTGGCATATAGAACTACATTCTCTCAGGAGAAGTAAATAGGGCTCAGCAGCCCATGTCCTTTCCCTACCTTTCAGACTGTAATTAGGGCAGGTGGTGGTCCTCCATTTGATGCCGTCTCCTTGTGTACTAGAGTAGAGGATGCCTGTTTGGTGCTTATGTTAGAGGGGAAGGTACACATCCAATTTCCTTGTCACCTTGTTGACTGATCCTCCCAATGGAAGGTTTTATGAAAAGAAAGAAAAGCTTGTATTTTCCAAGTCTTTCAACTTATTCTCCATCTTTGGAGACAGCATGGTCCAGGCTCTGGAGCCACAGGACCTGAGTTCAAATGTTCACTTCACCACTTACGCATTGTGTGACACTGTGCCAATGAACGTAACTATTTGTGCCTCATTTATCTCGTTGGTAAAGGAGAAATAATAATAATACCCATGTCAAAGGGTTGTTATGAGGATTAAATAAGTTAATTCATGCAGTTAAAAGTGACTGTCACATAGTCCTCAAGGGACGTTACCTACTATGACTGTTCACAGATGCTTTCCATTTGCTGACTTTTGCCATGTTCAATACAAAAATATTTATATTTAAAAATAAAATAAAAATATTATCACATATCTAGTATGTTCAAGACATTATCGGACTATATATTAAAATTGCCCTTTAAAACCTTATAACTTACTTGTTGAACAAAGTACAAAACTCACAGGGCATAAGAACACATACAAATAGAAGTAGGAAAGTACACCACGAAGCAAGCAATATCACATGGTTGGTAACTTACTATTTAGCAAACCACATCCATATATAAACAATGTCCATACTGGAAATATGGAAAAAATAAATATGTATATGTAGATATTTTATTTTGATATTCCTTTATAGTGTATGCTGAGAGAACAGGCAGCTTAAAAAAGAAACAAATACAAAAAGCAGAATAAGCAAAGATTAAGGTAGACCTGAAGTCTCCAAAGGTATGAAAAATGACAGATTACATGGGCCATTAATAAATGAGTAAAACATAAAACAGGCTTCCAGCATTTGTGAAGAATTACTCTTGGAAGCAGATAGGATGAAAATGTGGTATGAGTTTATGAGGAGTTTATGTATGTATCTGATCCTGGGCCAGGAACAGATTCCAAGCATATCCACAGAGTTGGTCGCACATGTGAATGTCCTGGAAAACTCAGCCGTAATTCTATTTCCCCAAGTTGCTCAGGCCCTGACTGAAATGTTCTTGGAAACATAAATATGCAGAACACTGAAGAAATCAGAACGAGTTATAGGATTGTTTTTCTACAGAGAAATGTTTTAATCTTTGTAGCGAACAGGGTTAGGATTTCCCAAGATCTGTTCACTATATTCTGATTAAGATCCTAATAGTATTAAGAATCATTTACCTATCTACTAAAACAATTTAATAGTTTTCATCTTATGCAAAACTATAGTTTGTTTTACATACAAAGGAAATAAAGAAAACGGAAAATGCCAGGCATTAAGAGAGTTAAACTGGAAAGCCTAGCCACAGAATTCCAAGTATTTTAATGGATGTTCTTGGTTTTCCTTGGGTTTTAAGGAAAATTTTGCTAATTTTGTAACAGAAATCACATTAGTTTTTACAGGCTATTCTGTTTAGAGTCAAAGGTTCACAAAACCTTTAGGTGAGAGGAAGCTTTTAAAATCCCACCTGCACGGAAATCTTTCCCACAGCTTGGCTGACAGTTGTTTATCCCACTTTTAGCTGAGTCCTTCCAGTGATTTAATAAGTACCTGATTAGTGCACAAGTCAGCCCATTCTATTGTTGAATACATCGGATGGCAAAACAATGTCCTTCTTTATATAATTCAAATGCCAATCACCTTTTCAGCCTCAGAAAATTTGTAAGATTATGTTTCTATTAAAACTCAAATAATGCTGAGTTTGAGTCCATATGAGCCCTTGTAAGAAATTGAGGTTTTAGGTGGTGGTGGTTGTTGTTGTTGTGCAGTACGCTTTTCTGATTTTTTTCGTTCACCCAGGATGTTGTTTCATGTGTGACCTCTGTTCTGGCCCAGTTCTTCACTCTTGTCCTCTTATCGATCTGCCATCCTACTGGCTTTAACCTAGATGGTTCTTCGAAGGGGGCCACTCTGCTGGATATAGCTGGCTGTTATTGATGGTTACTACTTTGGAGCCACAGTTCTACCAGATCATCATCCCAGGTGTAGAACAACATATTTGTATCATTCTCTGTAGCACTGGCTATAACTTTTATCAAGATTTATCGAAGATTTGGGATTCTTTGCTATGTGTTTTTGGAGCTCTTACAAAGCACACCCCATATAGCCCCTGGTTTTCTTCCTGTGGCAGCCAGGAAGTTCAACTGAACAGTGAACAGTTCAGTTTACTGCCCAAGTGACCTGGGGCCCAAAACTCACTGGACCAAAGAAGAGAAAGATATTAACTCCACACCAGTCTCAGGTCTACATAATTCTATCCCCAAACCTGTTTTTTTTTGCTTTTTCTAGGTAATTACCTTCTGAGATTCAAGAGCAATTCTGTTACTATGTTATGACCCAGTATCAATAATTTCCAGAAGTGTGGGTTTTTCAGTTTTAGGAAATGCTAAGTAAAGGATCTTCTATTGGGAAAGGTTCTTGCAGGAACAAATAGAACACAACCGTGATTAACTAAAATGGAAAAGAAATTTGTCGGAGGGAATATAGGTGGATTCCAGAATTAGGCTTAGAAAATAGACCGTGACCTGTAGTGACTGGGGTAAAGGGACAGCTGAAGTCCAGCTGCAGCTCAGATCTGGCTAAGAAGTTGTCCTTGGAATAGCCACCTGGACACCTGTGTCAGCCATCACTGCCAGACTTTCTGTTCCTTTTACCTTTAGATCTGAAACTACCTGAAACTACCTTTAGATTTGAAATTTTCTACCGTACTGTTATATGGTAGAAATTTCCACAACAAATAAAGTGGATCTTTATTACTCAACAAGTAGCCCCTAGCTACATGTTGCTATTGAGCATTTGAAGTGTGTCTGAAGAACTAAATTTTAAATCTTATTTATATTTAATTAAAATGAATTTAAATAGCCACATGTGACTTTTAGTTACCATATTGGATGACACAGCTCTAATATATCAGAGCCTATTATCTTGGGATTGTTATCTGAAATTTTCCCAGGAGTGAGTCACTTTTCCAGTTGTTAAAAAGTTCCACCCATACTTCTTTTCCTGGCTCCTAAGTCTTCATATTCAGCCTATGTGAGAAATGACATGATATAGGTCAGTCAGTCAGTATAGAGAGTGGCCTCCCCAAAAGCATGGTCCATCAACCACCCTAGGATGGCTTCAGTGTGTCTTTCTACCATTTGTCAAGGCCAGTAACATGTAGTGCTGGAGGTAATGATAAGAGCAGTGGATTAACCCATGTCAGCAGGGTCTTATTTTAATGTTAGAGCTCTAAAGCCAGACGTTCTAGATTAGAATTCTGGCTCCACCATTTACCAGCTCAGTGATCTTAAGTAAGTTATTTAACTAAGGTATTTACGCCTCAGTGTCCTTGATCTGATGAGATCACCTAACTCCCACAGTAGATAGATAAGTTTGTATAAAGTACAGGAGAGCACCTTGTATATAGTAAGCTCTCAATGAATCTTAGCTATTGTTGTCATTGATGCCACAGACACACAAATGATTTGCAATAAAAGATCCAGTGGATACTAATCAGTTTTCCCATGAAAGCATGAATGAGTATGTCTACCAAAGGACTATGAGTCATAATATAAACTCAAGAAGGTAAAGATGCCAAAAAACTCTGGTGGCTGGGCAACAGTTACCTTCTTAAATAGTTGAGAATGGAGACTGCATTGTAAAATATTGCCTTCTAAAGACAAGCAACAAAATACTTAATGATGAAACTTTTACTCTGTATGTTGAAAGATTAAAAAAAAACCCTTTAAAGTCTGCAGATTTAAGGTTGAGAGGGAAACACACACAATGAAGGAAACAGTGCCAATGGGACTAATCTGTGCTGACTCCGAAAAACACATTAGTGGCTTCAGGAATTATTCCTCTCATTATATTGAGGGTTTTTATTTTTATAAAAACAGAAACCAAAAATGCAGAAAAGAACTCTAGATTAATACATGGAGTATTGCAACGGTGAAAGAAACTATGCTTGTCTTGTATTTAGACATTTATTTCAGCCTTGAACTCTGCTTAGACCTCACTGTGGGCCTTTAGTGGCTAGCATTTGGCAGCACAGAGTCTTGTCTCAGGCAAGCTTTTTCTTCTTCCTTTGCAAAAAGGAAGAAAGAAAAAAAATACTCAACAATCCTAATCTCTCAAAAAATAATTTCCTTTCTTTCTGAAAATATTAAAAAAATTAAAATCCTTGCTTTCTTTCTAAAGTGATTTCCAAAAAATAGAAATCTTTGCCATACTTTTTGTGTGTCTCTAGAAGACTTTGTATTATGTAGCCAGCACAATTTTCCATCTGGCTTTAAAAACAAATATTTTATTTTAGTTTTCTACCATGTATGCTGTAGGCAGCAAATGAAAGAGTTATATAATACGACTTTATTCCACAGAAAAAATGAAAGAAAAAGAACCTGGAGATTCTACTTCTTCATATGAGATCAATAAAAGTGCTCCCACATGCATGTGTATATAAATCGTGCAAGTCTTTTACACATGTGTTTCTCAAATGCCACTAGCTCATAGAAAATAATAAATCCCCTACTTTTCTAGAAACCAAATCAATAAGACATGGAATCTTCATCAGTCAAGAGCCAAGTACTTTGAAGTATTCATACATACCAGCTGGAAGGAACATACCACTGCTACACTTAAACCTAAACACGTGGACTGCATGATATTACTGGCAAATTGGATATATGAAGGTTCACAATTTCTTGGAGCTAACTGTGTGTATTTAGGCAATTTCTAGGATGATAGAAAGTAGAAAAAAAGTTATCTAAACTGATGCTTTCTTTTTTTTTTTTTGTAACTGATTCTCTAAAAGAACAAGACTTTCTAGGTAAATTTTTAAACTAGGATGTATGTTTTGAGTTGATTTTCTGATAATGAAGATGAGTTTTCCTTAATACTTGTGTATAATGGTTCTAGGAGGTAATAGCACACATTGGCAAGACAGCTGGCCAAGGCGAGAACAATGTTTATTCATATAAAGATAACATGATCAGATCACAAGGAACCTACAGAAAATTCACAGCAGCACCATGTTATACCCAAACCATGTGAATAAATCTGAACTTGGAATGATTACAATTATGTGTGTTTTTCATGATCCTCTTTCGAGTTGAAAAAATCCAGAAAAAAGTCAACCTTTATATACAGAATTTTCTGCTTTGAAATAGTAACTAGTTGGGCCAACAAAGAGTGCTCTAATGGGGTCCATTCATCCTTCTCTAAGAGGGCAAATAGTCCTGAGGAGACTTCATTTCTCTATTTTCCTCCGCTGAGCAGCATTGAGATACCTTCCTATCCTGCTTTGTGTTGGAGAAATAGTGTTGCTTATCTCATTAGGGTTCCTTAAAAAGACACTGGGCAATGTAGAGAGACCACAGCATCTGATGGTTTTTCTTCTCTGGATTTCTCTCAACATAAACTCCGAACATAACACTTCCAAAAAAGAAGTAATCCCCTGTGAAAAATCTTCTTCAATTTACCTACAAATCTCTTCTTCCCTCCCCTGTTCCATTTCTGACAAACACTACATTGCTAGGACTGCCCCTTGTTACTAAAGGAAGAGATTGGGATATAATGCAAATGAATTAATATTCTTTGATAAATGAGAAAGAAGATCTCAGAAATTAATAAAGACCTTGGGGGCCATTTTCTCTTGTTTTAGAAATAAATTAATAACGACACATTATCAAGGAGAATTATAAGCTTACATTATATTAAAACACAAGGGACCTGGTGGAAATGCAACCAAAAAATCTTCTAAGTGAACATCAAGCTTGGGGGCTGGAGGGCCAAGTCTAAATAGCTTTCCAAAGCACACAATGAGAGTCTCTTCCTAAGATATACTTACACAATGCTTTAACAATTATTTGGAGAGTAAAAGTTTTAGCTGGTTAGGTGGCTATTTCCTTTATGAAACCACAAGTAGATTGTTTTGCTTAAATGCCTAATTGACTAATTTCTCTCCTTTCATAACACATGTTCTCATACTCACATGCAAATAAACAAAAATAGAGGCCACACAACTTGCTATGGTATTGAAGTCACACTTGAATGGGAATAATTTTGGCAATCATTCTGTAATCTGATCACAGTGATGTCTTAATCCAGAGGTTTTGGGTTTTTTGTTTTTTTAAACACGGACATTTAATACCTGGTTTAAGCGTTACCTATTCTTGAGTAGGAACAAAATGCAAGTAGTTCTTCAAAACACAGTTCTAAGTGTCTGACCTACCCTAGAAATATCCTCGTACTCTAAAGAAAGGTACGGTCAAAATATTAAATCCATTCTTTAGAAGGTCACTGGGGATTTATGTTCTATCTTTTCCTCCGGTGAAAATCTCTGCAGCCTGATGCCTCATGCTGAGGACCAGTAGACAAAAGCATGGTGGTAGATCAAAGTTGCAGTTCAAGCCCTGAAAGAGAATTTTTATTAAAATGGACAACAGATGTGAACAAAGAAAAGAAATAGATCAAAGATGTGAACTCCACTCATGAGCTTATTTGCAAACACAAAGCGTGTAGGTTTTTGTTATTTTTATACTTTCACCAATGCAATTTTTTGAGTGGAGGGGGAAATCACACCAAGAAAATTAAATAAATAAAATAAAGAAGAGAGTGGGCAGTTATGGAATAGAAAGAGTTGTATCTGTGGAATGGAACAGTATTTAAAACAAAGCAATTCCACACACATTTTTGAGCACCTTATTTATGTAGGCACTGGTGGGGATGCTGAGGCTACAGACAATACAACATACCATGATTTCCACTTTGGGAAGCCTGGAGTAAAGAGAGAATTTAGAAAAATCCAAATTACAAAATTAATTTAAGAGAAATAGGAGAATTCCAGAGGATCCAAAGTCAAATTACTCATTATATATGCTGATAAAAACCACTGATAGCTTTTTCAAAATATTTAATTGCTTTTATAATTAAAGAATCATTGCCTAGGTATTGAAACAATTTGGAAACAACACAAGCAATCGTTGCCCTTTATGATTTATTCTACCCTTGCGCTGGCAAGTCTGAAGCAGTTCTGCAGAAGTAGTGGAGGCCACAGACAGTGAATTTGGAGCATGTGATTTTCAGTACTTTGCTGGATTGCTGCCTATGGTTAGTCATTTCCTACAACTTTGAACTTCACCACATCTCTCATTTCTTACTAACCAATTAACATTCACACCACAGCTCACAGTGCCTTTTATTTGCTATTTGACATTCCCAACCCCAAGTAAATACTCACAAATTAGCACTACTTAGTGCTGCTTTTACAATTCTTCGGGTGTGATTTTAAGGTTTCTTTTGAAAAGACAACATGGTTATTGAATACTTATTTATAAAGTTTTCATTTTTCCAATGAAGTATTAAGGTCAGTGACCAGAGTTAAACAAGTCTCAAAATAGCGCTAGAGTGCAAAGAATGAATAGGGAAACAGCACTTAAAATTTTCTGATGGCTATTAATCAGAATAAGTTATTAATAAGCTATTAAACACATAGCACATCCCTGCAGATATCAAGAGACTTCAGGTGAGAAACTTAACCTGAGATAGTGGAAGAAAATGGGGGAAATACTGACTTTGTCCTTACTTTAAAAGCTGGGGTGGGAGGTTGAGGAACCAGGTGGTGGGTAATAGGGAGGGCACATACTGCATGGAGCACTGGGTGTGATGCCAAAACAATGAACACTGTTATGCTGTAAATAAACAAATAAAAATAAATAAATAAATAAAATAAAAAAAAAAAAAAACCTGGCTTTTTATTTTAAGCAATGTCCACTAAATCAACAGTAAAAATACTAACTACTTATTTTAGGACCTTAAGAATGTTGCAAGGTCTATGGGACAACTGTGAATGTGTCTTCTTTTGATAAGGATATTTATATAAGCAAAAGGAAGACTATCATTCAAACTTTTCCTGGACAATGATCTCAAATGGTGAGGATACCCAAATCCAGTCCAGAAGCTATTCCAGATTCTGAGTCAGAAAACAAATAAATTCTTTTAAATATTTAAGTAATGTATAAGTTATAGTTAGTCTATTTTATGGGTCAATAAAGTTGTATTATTATGTGTCAATATCTTTTTTATAGTGGGCATTTACATCGGTTTTATTCAGTGAAGAGAATTGCCTTAGAGGGTTAAATGTAGGGTGGCTTAGTCAGTTAAGCGTTGGACTCTTGATTTCAGCTTAGGTCATGATCTCACAGTGATGAGATGGAGTCCCATGTTGAGCCCTGTGTTGGGCTCCATCTTTAGCGTGGGGTCTATTTGTTCCTCTCCCTGCCTCCGCTCTCAAATAATAAATAAATAAAATCTTAAAAAAATGATTGTAGAGGTTGCTCTGAAAGTATTACTTGCCCAAAGTATATTCACAAAATTAAAGATAAATTTATTTTTGATTTCTCTTGTTCTGAGTAGCTAGACCCAATAAAAAAAGAGATACCTAAGCAAATGAAAGAAATTAAAACAAAAAACACATCTCCTGATTTTAATTTATTTCTATAAAAAAAAGTAGGTTCCATTTTCAAACAACCTATTTTTTGATACAACTTCTGGGAACATACTGTGTTAAAAGGTATGCTTGCACCTTTAAGTAATGGAACATCGTGGATAAATACATTAATTAACTGAAAGGGTAACATCCAGTTTTCTACACTGATGAAATAGAAAAAGGACATAAAGTAAAAGCAAATCAATAGCACTTCAGAGTGATCAAATTATTTTCACAGTAAGTGGATGGATTCATGGACAAAGTGAATTTTAAAAGGAGAGTCAAGGAAAAAAAATAAAGGGAGAGTCAGAATATAAGAGGCAGGCTACTATTTAAGGTTCTCAGGCTTATGAAAGGAAGTTAGGATGGGAATTCAGCCTAACAATAGAGCGATTCTGATTATTGACGAGCATATTTGAATGAAAAATATAGAAAGAAAGACAGTATTTTGATTTCTAGTAACTTTCAACTTACATCTCCCATATTTTAAAGATGCAAAAAGGAATCCTTTTTTTAATGTTATGTTAGTCACCACCATACAGGACATCATTAGTTTTTGGTGTAGGGTTCTGTGATTTTTTAAGTTTTGTTCGTTCTTTTAATTATTTCAGTACAGTTGACACACAATGTTGCATTAGTTTTAGATGTACGACATGGTGATTTGACAATTCCATACCTTCTGCTGTGCTCACAAGTGTAGCCACCATCTGTCACCATACAACGCTATTACAATATCATGGACTACATTCCCTCTACTTCCATCTCCATGACTTATTCATTCCATAACTGGAAACCCAGAGCCCCCACCCCTCTTTGCCCATTTTGTCCATCCCCATCCCATTCCCAACCCCTCCTCCAGCATCCTTCAATTTGTTCTCTGTATTTGTTTTTAAATGCTACCTGCCTACTCGTAATAAAATTATCCAAAGTCAGTGTAACCTGTTCTTTTCATTCTTTTGGCTCATAAATACAACAATAGATCAGAGAAGGGCTTAGTTTGAAGGAAAGAAGCAACATTCTGGAATAACACCCGAGGAGATGATTAGTGCTTGAGAAATTAAGGACTTAACGGTCAGAGTTACAAAGGAGACTTTAGGGTGACAGGACTAATAGAAACATTTGAAGACCATTAAGAAAAAGCTGATGCACAATAGCTGAGAGTTGCATGGTAGATGGGATATTAACGAAATGGGGTGGTTTTGTGGCTGTCTCCCATATGTTCATAAATGAAACAAAGCACAGAGAAGGAAACAAATTGCTTTATCTCTTATGGGACATTATGCATCCAGTTCCTGGGTTAATAAAGTGAACTTCCTGCCCTTGCAGTTCCCTCTTTTGTCATGACCTGTCCTGTACTTCACCCTTCAGAAACACCAGAGTGTCCATTGTGTCCCCACGCTTCTGACCCTCTCCTCCAGCACACACTTAGGCCATAATATTCCGTAAGATGGTCTCTCTCCATGGAAAGATTTCCCATATTTCACTGTTACTCCTTTATCTTTTAATAGATGTAGTTCAGGCATTATCTTCTCTAGGAAAACTTCCTTGATCTTCAATTTGAATTTCGTTGCATCTCCGGATACTCTAAGGAAAATCCCGTGCAATTACATATACAAAAATACCATCTATTTCTTTGTCCCCTTGCGTAGACTTCTAATGTCTCCAGTATAGTTACGTGCCCTAACCACCTTCACTTCATAGCAGGTCACTATGCTCCATAGATCCCTAGTGAAATAAATCCAACAAAACTGAAAGCCAGACTGGATCAGTGCCAGTCAAATGTGGTCCACCAAATGGCACCAGCTTGCAAATGGTCCGTCTGATGCTCTGCAATGAGATAGTTACAGAAATTGAGAGTAAGCCTTTCACAACTTTTACTGAAACTGAATATCATTGTGCTATTTAAGCTCCTGACTTGTCTCAATGAACAGAGTATAAGCCAGTGAGACCACTGTCAAACCTGTGGTGTCATATGTGGCATGAGCTGCATGATAATTGTGCCCAATAAGAATATGTTACAACACGTGATATTTTCAGATTGGTGAACTGTAACTCAAAAATGTTAATAAGAAAAAAAGATAAGCATTTGTTTATTCTTATAACTTCTAACTTTCCAATCATTATTTTATTTATTTATTTATTTTTGGAGAGGGAGGGAGAGAGAGGGGAGGGACAGAAGGAGAGGGAAAGAGAGACTCTCAAGCAGGCTCCACAACCAGCACAGATCCCAGCATGGGGCTCCACCTCATGACCCTGAGATCATGACCTGAACCAAAGTAGAGTTTGATGCTTAGCCAACTGAGCCACCCAGGTGCCCCCCCATTCATTTTCTTTTAATCAAATTAAATGTATAACTTAATATTATTAGCTAAACAGCAGACATACATGTATTATTTATTTGCATTTCTAATTAATATAGGCAAAATAAATTTCACAGGATTATTTTTGGTTAATAACTATAGATACAGAAGTAAAAAAAATGCTGATGATGGTGACAATGATTCAAAAAAATAAAGAAAAAAGGAATTTGTCTCATTTGCACTTGGAATTATTATCCTTCATCCATCAAGTTCTATTTTGTAACCACAATTGTTAATGGGGTATTAAAATCATAGTTGGTTATTAACGAAGAGGTTCTGGCTAATGAAGTAAAGATACCATTAAAAGTTGAGTCATTTCAAGGCGGAAAAAATCACCACAAACAAAAGAACAAGAGACAGTACCGAAGGCTAGGGACCTAATCAACACAGACATTGGTAATATGTCAGATCAAGAGTTCAGAATGACGATTCTGAACATTCTAGCCGGGCTCGAAAAAGGCATGGAAGATATTAGAGAAACCCTCTCTGGAGATATTAAAGCCCTTTCTGGAGAAATTAAAGAACTAAAATCTAACCAAGTTGAAATCAAAAAAGCTATTAATGAGGTGCAATCAAAAATGGAGTCTCTCACTGCTAGGATAAATGAGGCAGAAGAAAGAATTAGTGATATAGAAGACCAAATGACAGAGAATAAAGAAGCCGAACAAAAGAGGGACAAACAGCTACTGGACCATGAGGGGAGAATTCGAGAGATAAGTGACACCATAAGACAAAACAACATTAGAATAATTGGGATTCCAGAAGAAGAAGAAACAGAGAGGGGAGCAGAAGGTCTATTGGAGAGAATTATTGGAGAGAATTTCCCTAATATGGCAAAGGGAACAAGCATCAAAATCCAGGAGATGCAGAGAACCCCCCTCAAAGTCAACAAGAATAGGTCCACACCCCGTCACCTAATAGTAAAATTTACAAGTCTTAGTGACAAAGAGAAAATCCTGAAAGCCGCCCGAGAAAAGAAGTCTGTAACATACAATGGTAAAAATATTAGATTGGCAGCAGACTTATCCACAGAGACCTGGCAGGCCAGGAAGAGCTGGCATGATATATTCAGAGCACTAAACGAGAAAAACATGCAGCCAAGAATACTCTATCCAGCTAGGCTATCATTGAAAATAGAAGGAGAGATCAAAAGCTTCCAGGACAAACAAAAACTGAAAGAATTTGCAAACACCAAACCAGCTCTACAGGAAATCTTGAAAGGGGTCCTCTAAGCAAAGAGAGAGCCTAAAAGTAGTAGATCAGAAAGGTACAGAGACAATATACAGTAACAGTCACCTTACAGACTAATAATGGCACTAAATTCATATCTCTCAATAGTTACCCTGAATGTTAATGGGCTAAATGCCCCAATCAAAAGACACAGGGTATCAGAATGGATAAAAAAACAAAACCCATCAATATGTTGCCTACAAGAAACTCATTTTAGACGTGAAGACACCTCCAGATTTAAAGTGAGGGGGTGGAAAACAATTTACCATGCTAATGGGCATCAGAAGAAAGCTGGGGTGGCAATCCTTTTATCAGATCAATTAGATTTTAAGCCAAAGACTATAATAAGAGATGAGGAAGGACACTATATCCTACTCAAAGGGTCTGTCCAACAAGAAGATCTAACAATTTTAAATATCTATGCCCCTAACGTGGGAGCAG
Source organism: Meles meles (assembly GCF_922984935.1). Lineage (NCBI taxonomy): Eukaryota > Metazoa > Chordata > Mammalia > Carnivora > Mustelidae > Meles > Meles meles. The sequence goes on from NC_060070.1 coordinate 19,834,266, forward strand.
CCAACTATATCAACCAATTAATAACAAAATCAAAGAAACACATCAATAATAATACAATAATAGTAGGGGACTTGAACACTCCCCTCACTGAAATGGACAGATCATCCAAGCAAAAGATCAACAAGGAAATAAAGGCCTTAAATGACACACTGGACCAGATGGACATCACAGATATATTCAGAACATTTCGTCCCAAAGCAACAGAATACACATTCTTCTCTAGTGCACATGGAACCTTCTCCAGAATAGATCACATCCTGGGTCACAAATCAGGTCTCCACCGCTATCAAAAGATTAGGATCATTCCCTGCATATTTTCAGACCACAATGCTCTGAAGCTAGAACTCAATCACAAGAGGAAAGCTGGAAAGAACCCAAATACATGGAGACTAAACAGCATCCTTCTAAAGAATGAATGGGTCAACCAGGAAATTAAAGAAGAATTGAAAAAATTCATGGAAACAAATGATAATGAAAACACAACAGTTCAAAATCTGTGGGACACAGCAAAGGCAGTCCTGAGAGGAAAATATATAGCGGTACAAGCCTTTCTCAAGAAACAAGAAAGGTCTCAAGTACACAACCTAACCCTACACATAAAGGAGCTGGAGAAAGAACAAGAAAGAAACCCTAAACCCAGCAGGAGAAGAGAAATCATAAAGATCAGAGCAGAAATCAATGAAATAGAAACCAAAAAAACAATAGAAAAAAATCAATGAAACTAGGAGCTGGTTCTTTGAAAGAATCAATAAGATTGATAAACCCCTGGCCAGACTCATCAAAAAGAAAAGAGAAAGGACCCAAATAAATAAAATCATGAATGAAAGAGGAGAGATCACAACTAACACCAAAGAAATACAGACAATTATAAGAACATACTATGAGCAACTCTACGCCAACAAATTTGACAATCTGGAAGAAATGGATGCATTCCTAGAGACATATAAACTACCACAACTGAACCAGGAAGAAATAGAAAACCTGAACAGGCCCATAACCAGTAAGGAGATTGAAACAGTCATCAAAAATCTCCAAACAAACAAAAGCCCAGGGCCAGACGGCTTCCCAGGGGAATTCTACCAAACATTTAAAGAAGAACTCATTCCTATTCTCCTGAAACTGTTCCAAAAAATAGAAATGGAAGGAAAACTTCCAAACTCATTCTATGAGGCCAGCATCACCTTGATCCCAAAACCAGACAAGGATCCCACCAAAAAAGAGAACTACAGACCAATATCCTTGATGAACACAGACGCAAAAATTCTCGCCAAAATACTAGCCAATAGGATTCAACAGTACATTAAAAGGATTATTCACCACGATCAAGTGGGATTTATTCCAGGGCTGCAGGGTTGGTTCAACATCCACAAATCAATCAATGTGATACAACACATTAATAAAAGAAAGAACAAGAACCATATGATACTCTCAATAGATGCTGAAAAAGCATTTGACAAAGTACAGCATCCCTTCCTGATCAAAACTCTTCAAAGTGTAGGGATAGAGGGCACATACCTCAATATTATCAAAGCCATCTATGAAAAACCCACCGCAAATATCATTCTCAATGGAGAAAAACTGAAAGCTTTTCCGCTAAGGTCAGGAACACGGCAGGGATGTCCATTATCACCACTGCTATTCAACATAGTACTAGAAGTCCTAGCCTCAGCAATCAGACAACAAAAAGAAATTAAAGGCATCCAAATTGGTAAAGAAGAAGTCAAACTATCACTCTTCGCAGATGATATGATACTATATGTGGAAAACCCAAAAGACTCCACTCCAAAACTGCTAGAACTTGTCCAGGAATTCAGTAAAGTGTCAGGATATAAAATCAATGCACAGAAATCAGTTGCATTTCTGTACACCAACAACAAGACAGAAGAAAGAGAAATTAAGGAGTCAATCCCATTTACAATTGCACCCAAAACTATAAGATACCTAGGAATAAACCTAACCAAAGAGGCTAAGAATCTATACACAGAAAATTATAAAGTACTCATGAAAGAAATTGAGGAAGACACAAAGAAATGGAAAAATGTTCCATGCTCCTGGATTGGAAGAATAAATATTGTGAAAATGTCCATGCTACCTAAAGCAATCCACACATTTAATGCAATCCCTATCAAAATGCCATCCATTTTTTTCAAAAAAATGGAACAAATAATCCTCAAATTTATATGGAACCAGAAAAGACCTCGAATAGCCAAAGGAATATTGAAAAAGAAAGCCAAAGTTGGTGGCATCACAATTCCGGACTTCAAGCTCTATTACAAAGCTGTCATCATCAAGACAGCATGGTACTGGCACAAAAACAGACACATAGATCAGTGGAACAGAATAGAGAGCCTAGAAATCGACCCTCAACTCTATGGTCAACTAATCTTCGACAAAGCAGGAAAGAATGTCCAATGGAAAAAAGACAGCCTCTTCAATAAATGGTGCTGGGAAAATTGGACAGCCACATGCAGAAAAATGAAATTGGACCACTTCCTTACACCACACACGAAAATAGACTCCAAATGGATGAAGGACCTCAATGTGAGAAAAGAATCCATCAAAATCCTTGAGGAGAATGCAGGCAGCAACCTCTTCGACCTCAGCCGTAGCAACATCTTCCTAGGAACAACGGCAAAGGCAAGGGAAGCAAGGGCAAAAATGAACTATTGGGATTTCATCAAGATCAAAAGCTTTTGCACAGCAAAGGAAACAGTTAACAAAACCAAAAGACAACTGACAGAATGGGAGAAGATATTTGCAAACGACATATCAGATAAAGGGCTAGTATCCAAAATCTATAAGGAACTTAGCAAACTCAACACCCAAAGAACAAACAATCCAATCAAGAAATGGGCAGAGGACATGAGCAGACATTTCTGCAAAGAAGACATCCAGATGACCAACAGACACATGAAAAAGTGCTCCACGTCACTCGGCATCAGGGAAATACAAATCAAAACCACAATGAGATATCACCTCACACCAGTCAGAATGGCTAAAATTAACAAGTCAGGAAATGACAGATGCTGGCGAGGATGCGGAGAAAGGGGAACCCTCCTCCACTGTTGGTGGGAATGCAAGCTGGTGCAACTACTCTGGAAAACAGCATGGAGGTTCCTCAAAATGTTGAAAATAGAACTACCCTATGACCCAGCAATTGGCTACTGGGTATTTACCCTAAAGATACAAACATAGTGATCCGAAGGGGCACGTGTACCCGAATGTTTATAGCAGCAATGTCTATAATAGCCAAACTATGGAAAGAACCTAGATGTCCATCAACAGATGAATGGATAAAGAAGAAGTGGTATATATACACAATGGAATACTATGCAGCCATCAAAAGAAATGAAATCTTGCCATTTGCGACGACGTGGATGGAACTAGAGCGTATCATGCTTAGTGAAATAAGTCAATCGGAGAAAGACAACTATCATATGATCTCCCTGATATGAGGACATGGAGAAGCAACGTGGGGGGTTAGGGGGATAGGAGAAGAATAAATGAAACAAGATGGGATTGGGAGGGAGACAAACCATAAATGACTCTTAATCTCACAAAACAAACTGGGGGTTGCTGGCTGGAGGTGGGATTGGGGGAGGGGGAGGGGGCTATGGACATTGGGGAGGGTATGTGCTATCGTGAGTGCTGTGAAGTGTGTAAACCTGGCGATTCACAGACCTGTACCCCTGGGGATAAAAATACATTATATGTTTATTAAAAAAAAAAATTTGGAAGGGGAGGCGAACCATAAGAGACTATGGACTCTGAAAAACAACCTGAGGGTTTTGAAGGGTCAGGGGTGGGAGGTTGGGGGAATAGGTGGTGGGTAATAGGGAGGGAACGTTTTGCATGGAGCACTGGGTGTTGTGCAAAAACAATGAATACTGTTACGCTGAAAAAATAAATAAAATGGAAAAAAAAAGTTGAGTCATTTACATACAAATCATAGACCACAGCCTAAAAAAATGGAGTCTAACAAGAAGATTATTAAATTCAAAAGCTAAAGGAAGATGTTTCATATTTCATATATAAATATTAGTAATTATCAGCCTTTTTGTAAAGTAGTATTTTGGGCTGTTAAGAATAAGAAATCATCCAAATGCTGAAGCACCAGTGGAAGGATGGATCAAAGATGCTTTGCTAGAGATACTGGAAAGTCTGCAGAGAAGTAAGATTGTGTATCAGTTTCTAACAACATTATAGTTTGATGTTTTCAAGAACTGTTTAGGTCTATGGAAGACTTATGCAAAGAATAAACAAAACTAGCAAGCATGATATCATTTATGGCACTTGACAAATACACATATATCATTAACATGGCAGTTCTTTTCATACATGTGCAATTTGAATATGATGATATATAAGAAGAATTACGTTTTTGACTTAGCTGACAATGAATGCTAGCTCTGAACTATATAAAAGGAAGTAAACTATGGAGGATTATCATCAACAAATTTGGTTTGGGGTTTAACTTTGGTGCAGGAGCGTGGTCGGATGGTGTGTGATGTGCTCTGATGTTGGCTGTGACAGAAGTAGTTATCTAGGTTGAGGAGCTTGGGTTAAGAATCAAGCAATATCCTGCTTTCTCCAGCAAGGGAAATAGCCCTTGCTATTAAAATAAAAAGACAGCAGTGCTAAGCAGTGCCTCTAGCAATGTTGTAAAAATTATGAATTATGTAAGTCTGATGCATTAAATTAGAGATGATTCTCTTTATTATGAGATAATATGGAAACTGATTATTGACTACTCTTATTACATGCTGTAGCAAGAGGATGAAAATTTCTGTCAAGAAGGTTTAAAAAATGAAATACATTCTCTGGGCATCTGCAAAATCAGAAGCACTTTGCTCTCAACTGTTTAAAGATGGGAGTTGGTTAGGTGGACTTTCTCATCTTTCTATTTGTTTTGCTTTTTTTTAATGATCTTAATACCTGCATGTATGTGAGGAAAATAGGCAACCTGTTTTCCAATGGCAGATAAAATTGAGAGGCAAAGATAAAAGTTAGAAGCTTGCAAAACTAGAACTCCTATAGATTATGATAGATTGCATAATGAAATAAATTCCAGCAAAGTGGGTGACGATCTTGATGGCACCCACTTTGGAAAAGTTATCACCAAACACCTTATAAGTTTGATGGAATGCTGTCTTATCTGTGCACAGTAAAGAATCATATTTGTAGCAGTTTGTGTGCCTTTGGATCTTTTGTTTCCTTATTCTAGTAATTTTGTTACAGTTTACAAAAATATGGGCTGTAAAGAAATCACTAATAAGAGCCACAGGGAAACTGCTCTAGCTCTGTGTTTCTTACTTTAGCATGCATAAGGAATCATCTCAGGACCTTGTTAAAACCCAGATTCTGATTCATCAGATCTAGCACAGGGTCAGAGATGCTGTACTTCTAACAGCTCCGGAATGATGCTCATGTTGCTGGCCTGGGGACCACCGTTTGAACAGCAAGTTTCCAGTTAACGGCTCCTGTCATTCTTTAGGTAACATTTTTAGTTATGAAGTCACTTCACTCTTATTTTATAGAAAAACACTCTTCGATTACTGATAAATCATTCCAAAAGCACATAGAAGTGCCTAGGAACATCACAGGGACAAAGTAATTTCCGTGCAGTGACCACTAGGTCTGGTGGGCAGTGTCTGCTCCAACTACTGGTAGTGGTGCCTTCTGATGAGTTGAGTTCTGCGCCGGGAGGGAGTAGATGCTGGTATGCGTGGTGAGTGCTCTCAAAGATTGCTTTGCGGAAAAGGAGGCCAGTGTAACTTTGCAATTGGTCATTAATAGTTTCCTGGGGACTTAAGCCATATTGTTTTTAAGTGAAGATATCCACCTCTTCAATAGAACACTTTTCCTGGGGGGGCCTGAGTGGCTCAGTGGGTTAAAGCCTCTGCCTTCAGCTCAGGTCATGATCTCAGGGTCCTGGGATGGAGCCCAATGTCGGGCTCTCTGCTCAGCGGGGAGCCCGTTTCCCCCTCTCTCTCTGCCTGCCTCTCTGCCTACTTCTGATCTCTGTCAAATAAAAAAATAACACACACACACACATATATATATATATGTGTATATATATATATATATATATAAACACTTTCCCTGATTTTTTTATGTGGTTCAAGTTAAAGGGATGAGTTCCTCCATACTGCATTTCCACTGAAGGTAAACTGGGTCAATGTTCTCCTGTAGAACCATTGGTTTTAAAATTATAATTATCAGTAAAAACCTGAAAATTTAAGGCCCTGTTTTCTGATGTGTTACTCACTTTTTTGAGGTTAATGTATGATAAAACCCAGAAACATAATTAGTTCTTTACGAACAGTAATTTCATCTAATAAGTGTAGGTGGGACTCGGATATTGAAGTAACATAAATATATATTTTCAGGGCCAGATAGTTTGCAGACCATTTAATGTTCATATTATGTATATTTAGCTAAATATAAAAATACAACCAAGAAACTTGGAGATGAAATGAAATGAGATGAAAGCAGAAGTCCACAAAATCTGCAAATTGATAGTTTAAAGAATAGTGTGTATTGATTGCAAACACAGTATAAGCAGAGCTATGTGGGTAGATCGTGACTTTGAATATAACCAAATAAATAAATGCAAATATAAAAGGTATCCTGACAAAGCATCATTCTGATTCGATCAAAAAATATAATTTCTCAGTGTTACACCAATTTCTGTACATTATCTGGTTCTATAAAACATGTCATTATCATTCCACCCTCATACTGATTTCCAGTGCTTATTTTAGAAAGAAAATATTATACATATATAGAAAAATAGTAATCATTTAAAAAATTATAATCTCCTTAAAATTTTTGAAGAAAAAATATTGATACTCTGAAGTAAAGGTTTTCTTTTTACTTATCTTTCCCAAAGAGCTTTCTTCACATCTGTATACATCATAAAACTAAACTTAACTGTCTATATGAATGAATTATGGTATCTTATAGTAATTAGCAACTTTCAAAGCAAATTTAAGAATAAATGATGGAGAGGATGTGGAGAAAGGGTAACCCTCTAACACTGTTGGTGGGAATGCAAGTTGGTGCAGCCACTTTGGAAAACAGTGTGGAGATTCCTTAAGAAATTAAAAATAGAGCTTCCCTATGACCCTGCAATTGCACTACTAGGTATTTACCCCAAAGATACAGATGTAGTGAAAAGAAGGGCAAATTGTACCCCAATGTTCATAGCAGCAATGGCCACAGTCACCAAACTGTGGAAAGAACACAGATACCCTTCAATGGATGAATTGATAAGGAAGATGTGGTCCATATATACTATGGGGTATTATGCCTCCATTAGAAAGGATGAATACCCAACTTTTGTATCAACATGGATGGTGCTGGAGGAGATGATGCTGAGTGAAATAAGTCAAGCAGAGAGGGTCAATTATCATATGGTTTCGCTTATTTGTGGAGCATAAGAAATAACACAGAGGACATGGGGAGATGGAGAGGAGAAGGGAGTTGGGGGAAATTGGAGGGGAAGGCAAACCATGAGAGAGTATGGACTCTGAAAAGCGATCTGAGGGTTTTGGAGGGGCGGGGGATGGGAGGTTGGGTGAGCCTGGTGGTGGGTATTAAGGAGGGCAAGTATTGCATGGAGCACTGGGTGTGGTGCATAAACAATGAATTCTGGAACACTGAAAAGAAATTTAAAAAGTAAATAAAAATTTTAAAAAAGAATAAATGATGGCATGAAAATTCATGTAAGTATGCATAAGTATTAGAAAAATTTACTTGATTAATAGAAATTATATGCTGTCATTTTAAGAGGACTTTTAAAATAATAATGATAACGAGGTTAGTACATTTATTTATGTGTTGACTATAAAGTGTATTAAGAATGCTCATTCAACAATGTAACATTTATCAAAACTTTCAAGGTCTCTGAAGATGTCATTTGAAATTTTCTTTTATTTTCCAAAATGTTTAAGATAGAATCTCTTTTTAGTTCATATCATTTCCTATTCTTTCCAATGATAGTAAAATCTGATTATTGCAAAATGAGAGTACTTTCTGGTGACTGTCACAGATTCATGTTAGGATTTAGAGAAAAGAAAGAGTTTGCAAATAAAGAAAGTAAACTGACCAATCTCTTGCCTACATCAGATATATTCATGGGGTGTTTTGAAATAGAGAGGTTGGAGCAAAATTGCATTTGTGAACAGATGAAGAGAATATCTCCTAAAATTTTTACTTTCTTATGAGCTGAAGTGATATACAAAGCAAAGTAAAATCCAGGAATATTACACTAACTTGATCTAAGATTTTTAAATCTCTTTAAAAAAGAGAATAATTTGTTGGATTGAGTGAATAATCATTGTAGGTTATTTTCAAATAACCAACTGTACACTATCTTGTGTTTGTGTGTGTGTTCTTTCATATAGTTGAATAATCACATCCTTTGTTTCTCAGTAGTCTATAGATGTTTTCACAATATCATTTAAAAATATGGCTTTCAGGACCTCTATGTTTTTATTATTTTTTAATGAACATATAATGTATTATTAGCCCCAGGAGTACAGGTTTGTGAATCGCCAGGTTTACACACTTCACAGCACTCACTGTAGCACATACCCTCTTCAGTGTCCATAACCTGACCACCCTCTCTCTACCCCACTCCCCCCAGCAACCCTCAGTTTGTTTTGTGAGATAAATAGTCTCCTATGGTTTGAGAGACCTCTATTTTTATTAGGATTTTTTCCCACATGTTTTATTCTTTTAAAATTTTAATTCTAGTGTAGTTAATATATAGTGTTATATTAATTTCAGGTGTAGAATATAATAATTCAACAATTCTATGCATTACTCAGTGCTCATCATGATAAGTGAACTCTTTAGTCCCTATCACCTATTTGACCTGTCACCCCACACACCTTCCCTCTGATAACTATCAGTTTGTTCTCTGCGTTTAAGAGTCTGTTTTGTGGTTGGTTTCTTTTTCTTTGATTTGATTCCACATATGAGTGAAATCATATGGTATTTGTCTTCCTCTGACGGACTTATTTCACTCAGCATTATGCCTCTAGATCCAGCCATGTTGCAAATGGCAAGAGTTCACTATTTATGGCTGAGTACTATTCCATTGTATGTATACATCCCATTTCTTCTTTACCCGTTCATTTATCAATGGACACTTGGCTGTTTACATAATTTGGTTATTGTAAATAATGCTATAATAAACATAGGGGGTTCATATATCTTTTTGAGTTAGAGTTTCTGTATTCTCAACTAAATACCCAGTAGTGGAAATACAAGATAACATGGTAATTCTGTTTCCAGTTTTTGAGGAATCTCAAAATTTCCACAGTGGCTGCACCAATTTGCATTCTCATCAACAGTGCACAGGGTTCCTTTTTCTCCACATTCTCACTAACACTTGTTTCTTTGTTTTTGATTTTAGACTCATGACAGGTATGAGGTGATATCTCATTGTGGTTTTGATTTGCATTTCCCTGATAACAAATGATGTTGACCATCTTTTCACATGTCTGTGGGCTATCTGTATGTCTTCTTTGCAGAAAGGCCTGTTTATGTCTTCTGCCCCTTTTTAAAATAGCATTTTTTGTTTATTGGGTGCTGAGTTGTACGAGTTCTTTATATTCTTTGGATACTAACCCTTTATCAGATACGTCATTTTCAAATATCTTCTCCCATTCAGTAGGTGACCTTTAGTTTTGTTGATTTTTTCCTGCATTGTGCAGAAGATTTTTATTTTGATCAAGTCCCAGTAGTTTATTTCTACTTTTATTTCCTTTGCCTCAGGAGACATTTAGAAAAATGTTGTTACAGCTGATGTCAGAGAAATTACTGCCTGTGTTCTCCTTTGGATTTTTTATGGTTTCAGGTCTCACATTTAAGTCCTTAATCCGTTTAGAGTTTATTTTTGTGTTGGTGAAAGAAAGCGGTCCAGTTTCATTCTTTCGCATGTCACTGTTCAGTTTTCCCAGCACCATTTCTTGAAGACAGTGTTTTTTTCCCATTGCATATTCTTGCCACCTTTGTTGGAGATTAATTGACCATATAAGTATGGGTTTATTTCTGGGCGCTCTATTCTGTTTCACTGATCTATGTATCCATTTTTGTGCAGGTACCATACTGTTTCGGTTACTACGCCTGTGTAGTATATATTGAAATCTGCGATTGTGATACTTCCAGTTTTATTCTTCTCTTTTAAGACTGGTTTAGCTACTTGGATTCTTTTGTGGTTTATCAGGATTTATTCTTAATTTATGAAAATAATTGCTTTGTTTTACAGTTCTCCAATTCAGGTGGTTGTACCTATATTAATTTATATCTGTTTGGATCCACTATTGAATTCTTAAGTCATTGCAACCACAATCATTTTTTAAGGAAAGGATGGGATATTTTTGTAAGAATGCTGTTCTAGGTGACAAAATTTGATAATGTATTATTTTGATTCTTTTTTCAATCTGACCTTAAAGTATCCATTTTTATTAACCTAATGCCTTGGGGGTTATAATTGCCATGAAAAAATTAGGTAGAGGAAAAGATGACCATGCATAATTAAGACAGATAATAACATAGAGGAATAAGAGTTTCTTATGAAGTTGGAATATGCCAACAAACGTTTCATTTGCTAATTAACTGACTTTTCCTATACCAAGATTTCTTAAATGGAACTGAGGTTAACTGAGAAGAGGCTTTTAGATAAAAATATTGTGAAAACAATTTTTAAGCCTCAGCTTTCAGGTAATTTCATGATTTTGAACAGTATTTGTACCTATTAGGAATAATGCAAGTCTGCTATTTATGAGTGTTTGCCATAAAACATGTCCTAAAGAAATAAATTGCACTAGTACTATATATTGTGATTTTTCTCCATGTGGTTTATGCACTTATTTTGAATGAAAGAATAAACATGGATAAGGATTCCACTTATACAAGATGGTCTTAATTTGAGACTCCATATCCATTGACGGTAAACATTTACATTGTTAAACAGAACTTCCCTGATATTGGAGAGGTGAGAACAAGAATAAAATTGTATATTAGATATACACTGCGTGTCTAAATATTTAAAAGATATTAACTGAGGTATCACACTTTTGATTAAATTTGTTCAATGCTTTTACTTTTTCAAATATACTTTAATGCCAAAGGAGAATTTGTTCAAGGCTCTGGTTTTTACATATTGAAAGTTAAGAAAATATGAAAGACAGATGAATTTAATTAGCTTTGCACTTATTTAAGTATTTTACTTATGAATCAGATTTTTTCATGGGTAATAATATAAATGTATTATTTATTTCAGAACATTTCAGTTCTAATTATATTACTATAATAAAAAATTTTAAGTTATTTTTGTGTATTGATAATAATGATCTAAAGAATTAGAAGTATACACATTGAATACATTATAGTCAGGTTATAAAATAAAATAATTGTAAAGTATTAAAAGTAGTATTTATATATGATTTTAAGAAAGTTTATTTTGCTTCTAAAATATTGTTTATCTAAAATTAAAGACAAATATACATTTTTAAAATTTACATATATGAAATGTATTAATAAAATTATTTAAATATTTTAAATTTTATTTTAAAAATTTTATTTAAAAAAGTGAATTGAAACTTGTTAAATATATACATATATTTTTTGTTAAAATACTCAAGCATTCAGTACCCATCTGGTTTCTAATGTAGAGTCAATATGATGCCTTAGGCATGTTATCTGACTACATCTATACACATATAAGGATAATAGGAATTATTTAATGCTAAATTATCGCAAAAGTTACCACATGCAACTTTGGTGTATAGTAACCTAATCTGCAAGTACCTTAAAACCATAAACTGGAACACAAAAGAAGCATAAAAGGATGCTGTCAGCACTCCTGGGAAATGATATTTTGTTATGAAAAATTTCATTGCATTTATGCTGAGAGGAAGGATTTGGTAAATTAATCATTTGTCTTTTTTCTTAGTGTGCTTGCCTCTGAACCGTACTTTGAAGCAGTGCGTACCTCTCATGGCACACTTCAGACTTTGGAGGATATGGAGCAAAAGATGTGATGAAGTGTTTCCCTGGGGCTTGAATGGTGTTAGGTAGGAAAGCAGGTGTTTAGGCTTCAGGTGTAGCTCAGGTTCTGGAACTGAGCTCTGTACCCTGATTGACAGAGACACTCATGTTTCCTTCACACATTTTTGTTTTCCATTTGTAATATGCAGAGTCCTTTAAAATACAGGGCTCAAGGCAGGGACCCTTCTTGCTCAGGTTTCAGGCCAGAGTTTTGTTATTCTTTTGTTTTGTTTGTTATTAAATATGATGCAGAAGGCTTAAGAAATCAGTTTGGGAAGCCAACATACAGCCATATTCAGTCAAAACATATATTAATGATGGAAAAGGTCAAATTCACTGAAACTCAGATTTCCTTTAGGGGAAAAAAAAGGAATTTTGGTTTGCTTCATAGATATTGTTATATGATTTTCATTTATGTAAAGTAAAATGGACATGTTTTAGAGGTAAATGGGGTGTGTGCATAGAACATGGACATCTACAGTTAATATTTGTAGATCAATACTACATGCATTCCTGTTGAAGGTTACCCCATGGGATCTTGAGAAAAATTCTCCTGAAAGAATTGTGTGCTTTGCAAAAATTTTGCAAAGTCATGTTTTGATTTAATTATTGGCAATTAACATGATGCTAATTATATCTATGAACTATAATTCTGCTGAGGAAAAAGAAACATATTTTTATGTGAAGGACAGAAAAAAAGGAAAGAGGAAAAAAATAAAAAGCATGATAGCAAGCCAAATGGCAAAAGTCTGGCGACTTATAAATCTGCCAAGTATGTCCTGCTGCTTTACAGTGTGGCCACCTGCCAAATAGCTCTGCATTGCATCCTCGATAGGTTTGACAAGAGGAAGTGCAAAGGGACTTTGTTGTAATGCTATGGCTCAATTAATAACACTCATTTAGAAAACCTTTAATTGTTTAAATTGAGTATCCTGTCTGGTGGAATGCACAGTCTCTTAGCTTAACAAGAACAGAGCTAATTCTGATGAGACAGCTTAAAATACCTGTTTTAAAAACATCTCTTATTTATTAATTATGTGCTTAGATCCATATTTTAGACAAAGGGCAAATAAAGTCCAAGTCCTGGAGGATTGGATTAGTAATAAATAGAGCATAAGCATAAATTCCTCTTCTGTTCCGCATCTGAAAATTTATGATTTGGGGTTTAAGCCAAATGAATTTTTCAGGAGTAATGTTTCCATCAGAGTCTAGTGTGCTTCCATTATTCCTTAAATCGGTTACATATAAGGTTATCCAAATGTCCAAAGCAAACCATATTGTCCTGTTGTTTTCATAATCATATGTTAAGAGACATCCTAAGTGAGGGGCAATAAAAGCTTCACAGAAATAAACACTGGAGGAAAATAAACCAAGAAAAATTATACAAAACATCCAAAAGAAATACACAGGACAATAGAAATGTTTAACCTAGAATCATGAAATATTTGGGGTGGATGTTAGATTTAATCCAACTCTTAATTTTAGATATGAATGAAATGGGGGATTAGTGATTCTAGTCTAATGCTATTCTTAGTGCAGTTTGTAAACTTTGATGTTCATTAGAAACATCTAGAGAACATGTTAAAATGCTGATTTGGAGTCCCAGTGATTCATGTGTTTGGAGTGGAGTAGAAGCAAGCCATATTTTCAATGGATGTCCTACGTGACTCCCAGGAATGTGGTCCATAAGCCTTACTTTTAGAAACCATTCAGGATTCCATGTAACTCCACCGCATAGTAGATGGCACTGAAGGTCATGAAAGCTAGGAGGAAGATGGCTGACTAGGAAAATGTAGACATGCAAAAAATAACATATTAATGTTATCCACTGCCACACTCTGGGAAAAAAGAGTGAAGAGCAGTAACTCCAAATATGACCTTGAGGTGGGACACTTCTGTTTCTAATTCACACTCAGCACCATTCCCCATTGTCTCCTTTATTTATCACTTTCTATGAGTATTAGTGAATGTATGTTAATATCTGCCTCTCCCTCAACATTGTCAACTCAACATCATGGCTCCTTTCAAGGAAACAACTGTCTTACTTTTTCACCTGTTCTTCACCTCTCTCCCCTCACTCCCAGAACTATTTACAAAAAGGTGTTTCATCAATAACATTGTATGGAGAAGACCTGTTTCCAGAATTTTCCTCTCAGCATGTCTTGTTACCAAAAAAATCATACCTTTCATGTTGAAATTGAACAGAAATTAAATACACCCACATTCTGGTGCTTGGAAAGATGGTTCTAAAAGAAGGGGTTTGAAAGCCTCCACCAAAAAATTGCTAGAGCTGATACGAGATTCAGCAACATTGCAGGATATTAAATCAATGCACAGAGGTCTGTTGCTTTTCTATTCACCGATAATGAAGCAGCAGAAAGAGAAATCAAGTAATCGATCCCATTTACAATTGCACCAAAAACAACAAGATATCCAGGAATAAACCTAACCAAAGAGACAAATGATCTGTACTCTGATAACTATAGAACACTTGTGAAAAAAATTGAAGAAGACACAAAGAAATGGAAAAACGTTCCATGCTCAAGAACAAATATTGTTAAAATGTCTATACTATCCAAAGCAATGTTCACATTCAATGCATCCCTATCAAAATGAGACCAGCATTTTTCACAGAGCTAGAACAATTTTAAAATTTGTATAGAACAAGAAAAGACCCTGATTAGCCAAAGGAATGTTGAAAAAGAAAACCAAGCTCGTGGCATCACAATTCCAGATTTCAAACTCTATTACAAAGCTGTAATCATTAAGACAGCATGGTACTGGCACAAACACAGACACATAGATCAATGGAACAGAATAAGGAGCCCAGCAATTGACCCACAACTATATGGTCAACTAGTCTTCAACAAAGCAGAAAAGAGTATCCAGTAGGAAAAAGACAGTTCCTCAATAAATGGTGTTGAGAAAATTGGACAGCCACCTGCAGAAGAATGAAACTGGACTGTTATCTTACACCATACAAAAATAAATTCAAAATGGATGAAAGACCTAAATGTAAGACAGGAATCCAACAAAATCCTAGAGAACACAAGCAGCAACCGCTTTGACCTCAGTTGTACCAACTTGCTAGATAAGGGAAACAGAACCAAAAATGAACTTTTGGGACATCATCAAGCTAAAAACTTTCTGCACAGCAAAGAAACAATCAAGAAAACTAAAAGGCAACCAGTGGAATGGGAAAAGATAATTGCAAATGGCATATTGGATAAAGGGCTAGTATCCAAAATCTGTAAAGAACTTATCAAACTCAACATTCAAAAGATAAAACATTCAGTTAAGAAATGGGCAGAAGACATGAACAGACATTTCTCCAAAGAAAGACATACAGATGGCCAACAGACACATGAAAACATGTTCGACATCATTTGGCATCAGGGAAATGCAAATCAAAACTACACTGAGGTGTCACCTCACACCAGTCAGAATGGCTGAAACAAACAACTCAGGAAACAACAGATGTTGGCAAGGATGCAGAGAAGGGGGAACACTCGGTGGTAATGCAAACTGGTGCAGCCACTCTGGAAAACAGTATGGAAGTTCCCCCAAAAAGTTGAAAATAGAATTGAACTACCCTGCACTACTAGCTATTTAGCCAAAGGATTCAAAAATAGTGATTTGAAGGAGCACATGCACCCCAATGTTTATAGTAGCAATGACCATGATAGCTAAACTGGAATGAGCCCAAATGTCCACCAACGATGAATGGATAAAGAAGATGTGGTTTGTACACACACACACACACACACACACACACACACACACGTATACAATGGAATATTATTCAGCCATAAAAAAGAATGAAATCTTGCCATTTGCAACAATGAGGATGGAACTAGAGCGTATTATGTTAAGCAAGATAAGTCAGTCAGAGAAAGACAAATACCATATGATTTCACTCATATGTGGAATTTAAGAAAGAGGACAGATCAACAGAGGGAAAGGGAAGGAAAAATAAAATAAGGTATAAATGGAGAGGGAGGCAAACAATAAGAGACTCTTAACAATAGGGTTGCTGAGGGTTGCTGGACGGGGGGTGAGTGAGGGGAGGGGGTAAATGGGTGATAGGCCTTAAAGGTCTTAAAGGGTGCCTGGGTGGCTCAGTGGGTTAAGCCGCTGCCTTCAGCTCGGGTCATGATCTCAGGGTCCTGGGATCGAGTCCCACGTCGGGCTCTCTGCTCAGCGGAGAGCCTGCTTCCCTTTCTCTCTCTCTGCCTGCCTCTCTTGTGATTTCTCTCTGTCAAATAAATAAATAAAATCTTAAAAAAAAAAAAAAGAGGGCACCTGTAATGAGCACTGGATGTTATATGCAAGTGATGAATCATTAAAGTCTTGCCCCTGAAACTAATGTTATATCATATGTTAACTGATGAAAATTTAAATGAAATCTTGAAAGGAAGAAAAAGTAAGAGTAGGAGTCCATACTTGAGAAGGTATCAGTGAATGTTGAGGTGGGTGATCCAGGCTGGAATAACTTATAGATCAATGCTTCCAGGTAGGATTTGAGGGCAACTAGTGAGGTCTTCCATCCAAATGTGTAGCTCCTAACTCATTCATTAATGCCTAATATTCATTCTTTGAGTTAAGGCATTTCCCTTGTTAAAATCCAAATAATCTTATATCACCAGTAATGATATATGGTATGTGATCACCAGTAACAGACACCTGTTAGTGCGTCAACAGTAGGTAACAGATGGGTAAGAGTAATAATAGGTAAAAAATATATACCAGCAAATGATGAATAAAGTAAACAAATGTTTGCTGAGGGCAGCTGATGTTTCCCAGTTTTCAGAAGACTGAAGATTAAATCCAACGGGCTATGATTTTTTGTTTGTTTGTTTAATTTCATGCTGAAGCCTATGGGAGAAGATGTCTCAGGATGGGCGAGTGGAAGAAGAGCTCAATAAAGTGGCATCAAGGAGGGGTGTCGTATTTGCAGCACTTTTTCTACTGGCATATAATTAATGGTATTTACACAGTTAAAGATAAAGATAAGTGAATAATGTCAATTTTGGCTTTACATTATTTCTAGAAAAAAGTCACCCACATAGCAGGCACCTGCATGGTGCTTCTTCACTTTCTGGAAGAAGTCCCAGGTGAGTGGAATTAATGGGGATGGGGATGGGTGGGTGTCCATGAAAACAGCTCCGCAATCATTTGAATATGTACTGTCTGATTTATTCACAACCCTACCTCTCTCTGTTAGCAGAACGAAAAGAGCTAGCTTAATACATTTTTGTTTGGGGTAACAGAGAAGGGGAAACAACATAACGAGAGTTATGTTTACATTTTCTGTTTTGTAGAAGTATCCCAATAATGGAATGGCAAGAGTAAATGATCTTTCTGTACTCGGTTACTGCCAAAACCCAATTTTTTATGTATAAAATGGGAATAATGATATTCGCCTAATAAAGTGTTGAGGTAATTAATGAGGTAATACCTGTAACAGTAGCATAGTTCCTGGCTCAAGGTGAGGGTGTCATCAACAGCTACTATGATTATAATACATGCACACTGTAAATAACGAACAGCAACAAAAACAACAGTGGTTTCTCACATTCTGTAATACTTTCTTGAATTCTTTAGACCATAAATGAAGGAAACATGCTTCGGATTCTGTGAACAAGATTCTTAGGATTTTTGAATACGTGGGCAATTAAAATGTTTGCATTTTAGGTAAAGAATAAAGCAAATGGGTATTTGTGTTATTTTAAGAAAGTGCTATCTAATTAATACTAATTAGCCATACTGGGAAAGTTGAAGGCTAGGTAAAGAATTCAAACAGCCTTCAGGTGGAATCATATCTTAAAATCCACCGGTCATAAGCTGAACCTGAACTCTGGTTTTGGTAGGTAATAAAAAAATTTCTGTTCATCTTTAGGACTTGTAATATATGAATGGTGATAAATAAATTAGACATTTGAAATAAAAAATAGTTAAAACTATTCTTAGATAAATATATAAGTAGTTTAAAAATTATTATGCAAACTAAAAAAATTATATCTTACTTTCGGTTGAGTTGGTTTCTTCCCCCTGAAATCAGTCATTAGAAGTTTTATAGATAGAGATCATAAACACACTTATTCTTTTCTGTAAACCTTGTGTGGAATATATCCATGGAAAATCATTACTATATAATTCTTGAAACTGGGGATTTTTTTAATTGCACTTGCTGTAGTGGGAGATGCTCTGAGCTCTGGGTCACAAGGCCAGTGATTTCATTACCATTCTGTATCTAATGCCAGAAAGCACCAGGGAAGTTCCTTACACTGAGACTCATTTTTTTTTTTTTTAATTTTTAAAATGAGAGATATGGTTCCCATCTACTTTACAGAGTCAAATAAGATCACAAATGAGAAATGCTTTGAAAAATCTATAAAAGTGTAGTAAAATAGAAAGTTTACATGAATGTTACTACACTCTTGCTCAGCTTCTGCTGTTCCAACAAAACCTAATTAGGCAGAATCATTGCTGCCTAATGTTCAGGAACAGATTCCCCCAAGTCTAACAAATGCTTAGGGGGACCCTCTTGCTTTGCATGCCACTCAGCAGAGGAAAGAGTTTGGTCCACAAGCTGATTACCATCTTCCTCTTTATGTATCGAAATCTGGCCCAGCCTTTAAAGCCTTCCCTATGTATCTCAGCCTCAATTACCTCAATTTTCTCTGAATTCTCTTTACTTGCAACTTGAGGTCCAAATTGTTTTTCCATTGCTTTATGTCCAAGCAGACTTTGGATCCTGAGGGTAAAGACTGTATCGGGTGTGTGCATTTTACACCCAACTGAATCTAACAGAGTGCCTGGCACCCAGTAGGCAGTAAGCAGACCCTGATTGGCTGATGGTGATATGTTGCTGGGTTTGAAACCTCACAGCCTACAACATCTACTCGCAGCTAGAGAAGCAAAGGAATGTTGAGGCAGTTGGAGGACAGGAGATGAGCAAAAGGTAAATTGAGAAAATTAGGTTTAGATGATGACTGAGAACTCCAGTGGAAGATTAATTCAAATCCAAGGTCAAATTCAAGGAAATGTATTGAATGGGAGATATTTAACCAAGATATGATGTATAATTTTATTAAATTTCAATTTAAATCAGTTTTCTAGCAATAATGTGTCAAAGATGCAACCAGATATGTGAAAAAGAATGAGAAGATACCTACTATTTCAGGTGCTTATTAGGTAACAGGATCCGGAAAAATGCTTTCTATGAGTTCCAGTTTAAGAGAAAAGATGTGATTTCCTGTTAAGTTATAGAGAGGGCAAGGGTAAAATAACTCTACTGATGATAGTTGGATTAAGAAAGATGGAGCAATTCTGGGATTTAAATTTTGTGTTTTTTTTTCTTCCCTCAATATTAGAAGTTACAAATGGAGAACAAGCATATTTACCAATACTCACTAAAAGAACCCAAGAGTGCTGAAAAAATGGGTAGTGACAGATCCCAGGAAATATTTTTATGATTGCTATATAATTTGCAAGGGTTGTGCATGATCTCTGCAATTCATTAAGTAAACAGGGAAATCATGCTGGGTTCTTTTACTTTCTATCAAGCTCATCAAAGTAAGTATAATAAAATGAATTGCAGAGACTTTTTTAAAAAAGATTTTATTTATTTATTTGACAGAAAGAGATCACAAGTAAGCAGAGAGGCAGGCAGAGAGAGAGAGAGGGGGAAGCAGGCTCCCTACTGAGCAGAGAGCCCGATGCGGGACTCTATCCCAGGACCCTGAGACCATAACCTGCGCTGAGGGCAGACGCTTTAACCCACAGAGCCACACAGGTGCCCACAGTGACATATTTTTGACGAGAGATTTTTGAACAATATAAAGAGAAAGCAGAATGAAAGTAAGTAGTCATGACTTTTTTTTTTTTTAAGGAGGGGGGAGTCAAATAAATCTGTTTTTCGTCTAAGAAAAAGTTGAATTTTAATGGATCTTAGACTACATATCTTCTTTTGGGGGCTATCATTTTTTATGTGGAGTAGTTGATAGAATGACATTTTCCCATTGAATTTAGATAAGAATAGGCCAAAACTGTAATTGTTTTCAGAAGTTGGAAGTCACCAAAAACATACTGCAGTAGAAAATGTAAGAGAAAAGGTATGTTTAAGCCAAGGGGGAAGAAAAAAAGACATAGCAGTGATATTTTGAAAGGGAATGGGGTGTCATTAAAAATTATTTCATGATAGAGAAACATTCCACTGTTTTTGATTCTTATAGCAGATTTTCCTTTCTTCCAAAGTCAGTGTTCTCATCGGGCTAAATAATGTGCAGGTAAATTCTTGCTCTTTTCATACTTGAGTTCCAACCTATCTCAGGATTTGTTTTCACAGGTACTATAAATCAGTAGTGTAAAAAGATACACATTAATAAATAACTTGAACCTTCTACACTTGGAGATTTGAGATTTGAGCCAGCTGGAAAAAAATGCAGAAGCCAGTCCAAACTTGGTGGATATCTCTTTTATTTCCTTAAGTAAATTTTGCCAACCGCCAAATAGAGAAATTCTAATGTATTAATGCTTGAATGAATAATTCACTCTCAGACACTGAATGATCCAAAACAAACAAGTCAGTTTGTATATTTAGTTATATGAACTCCTAAATGTCTTCCTTCATAAATCTAATACTGCACTGAAGTTAAAAAAAGAAGTATTGACCCCTAAGGGCCCCACCATTTATTATCTCCCACTGCAGACATCGCGTCTTCCCATTATTCTCCAGAATTTGTTTCCTCCTTATGACACTGTACGTATTTGATTTGTTTTTGTTTTTGTTTTTGTTTTCCCCTGTTATGTCCCTGGGACTCCTCAGTAGGCATTGACTGACCTTTGGTAAGGTCTCAGTAAGTTTTCCTAGAATATTCTGCTCTTTCTGTAAAGACGTCCTGTAAATACTTATTTTCTAATATAAATCTGTGGTAGATAGTAATGTATTCAGTTTTACTAATGAGAAGATTGAATTTCAGGCAGGTTGATTCCCGGACAAGATCATTTCGATCCTAAGTGCTCCCTCCACTCGTCTTTTGGGGGGTGGGGGTGTTTGCTGTTCTTTGGGTCTCATCATTCTTCTCCATGAGCCTCTAGGAAGTCGATATTCTCCCTGGCTTTGATTGAGTGATGCTTAAAGATGTTTTGTCTGACTGCCTGCCTGGCCTAAACTGGTACGTCTTGATACTCTCTTGTTCGCCCGATACTTTCCCCTCGGCGTTTGCAACAATTTGGCACTTTGCATGTGTGTGATTACTGATACATGCATTGCAGACTGTCCTCTAAGCTCCGTGAGGGTAGGGATGGCGTCTCTCTCTCACTGCTGCACTGCCAGTGGCCACCGCAAACACAGGGGCCGAGTGAGCAACAACAAATACCGGTAAAAGAATGAGATTCCACCCTGAGTCTGTAAGACCCTAGAGTCACAGATTCACCCACCGCAGGAGTGTTGCTGGGTTCCCACAATCAATCCTCGTACATGAAGTTTTTGTTTGTTTGTTTGATTGTTTAAAGATTTTATGTATTTGTTTGAGAAAGAACATGAACAGGGGGAAGGGCAGAGGCAGAGGGAGAAGCAGACTCCCCACTGAGCAAGGAGCCCAACACGGAACTCGATCCCAGGGTTCTGGGATCATGACCTGAGCCACTTAACTGACTCGGCCACCCCGGCACCCTGTGGCTACATGAAGTTTTAAGTCCTGGTGGCTACATGCATACTATACTATTTCCTATATGCCATACTGTCCTAGTGAAACTAGAATAGAAGATAACTGACAGCCGATTCCACAATTTACATTTCTAGGAAGGGAAGCATGTAGTTGGTTGGTCCTCCATAAATACTCTCTGATTGAGACCTGATCCTAAAGTTTAACCTATTACAGGACATTCTCTTACCATAGCACATACCTTCCCCACTGTCCATAACCCAGCCACCCTATCCCTCCCCTCCCCAGCAACCCTCGGTTTGTTTCTTTAAAGCCCTATTTCTATCATGGTTCCTTGGCATACTTTGTTCTTCTGTTATAACAACTGACAATCATAATCATGATTATGCCAGTAGGCTACACTTGGTGTTCATTTTCTTTTTTCCTTCTTTATTCCCAGACATTTGCAGGGATCAAGCTTTCAGATCCTTGGGAAGGTGAACTGCACTGTCTGTGGCAGACTCACTGTTTTTCTTATGGATCGCACAACTCTGAAACTAATACAGAAATTCAGGGCACTCAGATTGAAAAATGAATACTTTCCATATTTTTTTTAAAGATTTTACTTATTTATTTGACAGACAGAGATCACAAGTAGGCAGAGAGACAGACAGAGAGAGAGGGGGAAGCAGGCTCCCTGCGGAGCAGAGAGCCTGATGTGGGGCTCGATCCCAGGACCCTGGGATCATGACCTGAGCTGAAGGCAGAGGCTTCACCCCACTGAGCCACCCAGGCGCCCCAAGAGACACAATCCATACCCAGCACAGAGCTGATGCGGGGCTTGATATTAGGACCCTGAGATCAGGACCTGAGCTGAAGGCAGAGGCTTAACCCCCTGAGCCACCCAGGCACCCAATACTTTCCACATTTAAAAGAGAAAGAGTTACACGTTTTTGGAGTTACAGACATTCTATATCCCCTTTTATAATAGCCAGAACCGACAGCGGCTGGGCGCAAAGCAAGAGATTTTGTACTGTTCTTCTTGTGGGTCTTTGTTTGTTTTTTCTTTTTTTTCTCCCTCCCACCCCGACCCCGTCCTCTCTGCTCTTTTTGTTCTTTGTAGTTTTGTGCTAACTTCAGAGCTGCAGGCATGCCATAGATCATGGAAATATATATATATGTATATATATATATATATAAAAGCTAAGAGCAGGAATGCTAAAATGATTTCTTTCTCAGGCCTTAAAGATAGATGGTAGGTCAAGACACTTGAGTTCATAGCCAAACATACTAAGGCACAGAGCAACATGGCAGCAATTTGAGTTGTGAGTGCCAAAAGTGCTTGTTCAGCACTAATAAGAAATTGGAGAACAGGATCAGTGTAATCTCTTATTCTTATTACATTAAAAAAAAAAACAACAGAGTAATGCCAAGTTTATGACATGAACTGACAAGACCAAAAAAACCAAACCAAACCAAAACCAAACCAAAAACAAGACATGCACAACTCAGTTTTTCTAATCCCTCATCCTCTGTTTGTAGGCCTATGAAAGAATAAAAATAAGCCCCATGGCATGAGTTATAGATGAAGTATCTGCTGTTAGCTTGGAATTTCCTGGCATTTTTCAGTTTGTGACATAGACTTGATGTGATTAAACAAAAGTTTTTGCTCCAAATTTAAAGTTCTTTTTTTTTCCCAAAGCTGAATCTAATATGCTCGAACATTTTTTTTTTTTTTTTTTAAATGGAAGCAGATGCCTCTGTTTTCTGAGCTGGCTACCAGACTCTGAGGAATAAATGAAGAGTGAAGCCCTGTTCTGCTGGAGGCAAAGAAACCAGTCCGCCATGTTTGCCTTTCAGAATTGCACATTATCCGCGAGCTCCTCAGAGGCAGAGCCCATGTTCCTCCATAGGCTGAGACAGGGGCGGGGGGTAGCTTCCCTTGAGCCGGGATTTTCTTGGACTCACTTGGAGGAGTCCCCTGAGCAAGTAAGCACTGAGTATGTCCCCTGACCCCCTTGGAGTCAAGTTCACCCAGTGAGCAGCCACAACAACAGTCTTTCCAAGCAAGCAAGCAAGGGAGCTGGAAGGGCACTTCTTATAGGGAAGTATATCAAAAATGCTATTGTTACTTTCTTTTTCCTAAAGAGAGAGGTGAGCTAGAGAAATGGGGTGGGGGGGCTGTAAACTGAGTAACCTGTCCTGGGAACCTCCTGGTTATACCTGGGTTTGTGCCTAAGGCACAGGCATCCAGGATTCTCGGCGTCTTTGGCATTTTTGTGGGCTGGGTCAGGTAGGGATGGGTTACAGGGCCAGCCCGATATGCAAAGCCCTTTACCTCTTAGGTAGGGATTGTCACCATCACTGAGGGGCAAGAATTGGACTAGGGTATCAGGGCCCAAGAAAGCAATTCCAACAACAAATAGTTGGGGAGGGAGAAGAGGATCCGAGACAAACCTTACCCCAGTCCTCCCTTCTATAGGGCAGAGTGAAGAGAGCCTTCCTTTCCTTTTAGCTGCAGTGGTCTTGAACACGCAGTGAAGGTAAGTTATGGGATCTCAGTTGTTCTGGGAAATACCCCCTGCCCTTAAACTTTCTCGTTGCAGAAATAACACCCCTTATAAAGGTACTTGCAGTAGTAGAATTCTTTACCAACAATTTAAATAATAATTAGTGATAATCTAATAATAACTGAATAACAATTCAGTAAATGAGTCTGGTGAGGGTTAGAAGAAGGGGATTCAAACCTCAGGGTAGATTCATCTAGGAAAATTTCTTCTCTTCCTGTAGATGAGCTCTATGAAGAAAAGTAACATATGGATGGCTAGAAGGATGGAGGATTGGCTTCAGTGGCCTATGGCTGAGAACTTGAAGAATTCTTGTCCCAGTAATGTGACCATGCATATATTACGAAGCTTCTGGGGGCTCAGAATGTGTATGCATAACATAAGCACGTTCATACACGTGCATTCACACATACAACTCAGATGGTCTCTAAGGTTCTTCCTAGGCCTGATATTGTATACCCTAGTGGGGACACCATGTGAGCAGGGAGCTTAGGAGTAGTGCTGAGTGTTTAAAATACACAGTTTTCTACTGATAAAGACCATATCTCCCTAAAAAATGTATTTTTGATTGGAATCTATACTCATTTATGTATGAGACATGTTTCTTTAAGTTTATTATTTACAAAGAAATACCATTCACAGCACAGTTCGGGGTGTGTGTGTGTGTGCGCGTGCGCACGCACGCATGTGTGTGTTTTATCTGGTCATTGTCTTGTTGTGGCTCTTCTAAAGCCCATCCCACTTATAACATAAATTTTTACTAGTTAATTCACAGATTCTTGACTTTATCGGCTTAATGACTGTAGTTAAATACATATTAAGGCACATTAAAACTTACATTAAGAAAAGCAAAATGAATTGAAAATTGTTTTGCACTAAAATAAACTTTTTTTTTTTTGGTAATTGGTTTCAACACCCACTCACTTTTCTGAACACTTATGAACCATCTATTCAATAAGGAAATTATGTATGAACACGTTATATCAGGAACTGCATGGTGTTTTGAGAGTTTAAGCACCACTGATCATAAGGTTCTTGACACCGTTCAAACTCAACAGTACAAATATTGTGCTAAAAAGTGCTAGAATTGATTTAAGCCTGTCTTCTCATATTAAAGCTGTGAAAGCCATTTGAAGCCCCTAGATTATGAATCTTGGGAATCTGCAGAAGCAGCCCAGTTGAATAACACCGTCACAGACCATCTTTAACTCTGTAAAATGCTGATGGCATTAAGGAATTAGCCATGGAAAAGTAATTGCAGTTTCCCCTAGAACCTTTAGAAAATTATGGGGCCTGGAAGAGTGATAGACTCTATCCTGATGGAAATGAAGAGGGAAGGTAGAGAAGTTTCTTGGAAGAGCAGAATAGCTTAAAAGTGGGACATCAAAGGTGACACGAGTTAGAATTAGTCACTCCCTTTTAATGTTTCTAAGGTGCTTTTCTTGGGGGTCTGTTAGAGCAATTGCCAAAGATCTCACCTGTAATACATTCAGCTATGGACGTGACCATCTCTCCAATGACCTGATGGCTCCTCACGCAAGCAAACAGGGCCTTTTATTTCTGTACCCTCCATGACTACTGTTCCAAAGATCCCAATGCTGATCACTGAGACCATTTGTGTCTTTATGCCTCTGAACTTTCTTGCCTGTCGGCTTGAAATTTTCACTTTGTCTCAAACTTGACATAGCCACACACAACGCTCGCTTTCCACCTCTACCTCTCCCAGGTGTGCGGGTTCCGCGTTGCCGTCACTGTCGTAACTGTCCACCTCGTTTCTCAGTCCAGCCCCGAAAAGGGATCCTTGATTCTTTGGGCTATTCACTCCTCGTCTTCCAGTTTTTCAGCACCACCTGCAAAACTTGTTCTGAAAGCCCCTACTCTTCTTCGTTCCTAATGGTCACTTTAATTCAGGCCAGCTTGACCACTGTGGGAACATGCTCCAGCTTCCACACTCGTCTCTGATTGAGCCCAAATCACTCTCCAGATAGCAGCCGGAGTAATCTTTTGAAAATTTAGATCTGAACATGTCACACCTGTTCAAAATCCTCCGCTGGATTTCTATTGCACTTAGAATAAAATCCCAAATTATTTCTGAGGTTACAAACCCTTGCCTGCCCTAGCACGTCTTACTTCCTCAACCTCTTCTTGTACCGCTCTGCCCGTCACTCACCATGGTTCAGCTACCCGGGCCTGCTGTCTCTTCCTGAACACAAGATTCAGTCATGCACTTTTTCTTTCTTGAGCAGCCAATGCTGTGCTCTGAGGGGCCTGGTTCCTTCATGTCCATCTAGTGTCAGTCTAAGGGTCTACTTCTCAGTGACGTCATACACGACCTACTGCCTACATTAGCACCCACCCTAACACAACTGATCTGTACTGTATCACTCTGTTTTTTTCTTTTTTATTTGGAGCATCTTTTCCCTTGTAAATATCACTGTTTGTTCATTCCTTTTTTTTTTCTTTAAAGGTTTTATTTAATTATTTGACAGAGATCACAAGTAGGCAGAGAGGCAGGCAGAGAGATAGGAAGGGAAGCAGGCTCCATGCCGAGCAGAGAGCCCGATGGGGGGCTCGATCCCGGGACCCTGAGATCATGACTTGAGCCGAAGACAGAGGCTTTAATCCACTGAGCCACCCAGGAGCCCCATGTTTGTTCATTTCTTATGTGCTTGTTTGTTTCCTTCCTTCTGCGTCACTCGCTCCTTATTAGAATGGAAGGTCTGTGAAGGAGAAACCTGGCCTGTTCTGTTCTTCACTGCAGTCCCTGTCCAGAACAAGGCCTAGAACACAGCAGAGCAGCAAAATAATTGATGACAGAATGAATGAACCTACTTTCACATTTCCAATTCCATTCCTGATCTCCATGTTTAGTGAGAAGCATATAATGATCCTGTTGGTATGAAAACCGAGGAAGGTGGTGGGGGAAGATAAGGAAAGCATAAAATATGGTCTCGATTCCCTTACCTATCTTGCCCATCCACCACGAGACACAGAGTATGTAGGAAATGACCTATCGGAAGGGCTGGGAGATCTGAGCGCCCTTCCTCATGCCACTGTTCTTGGTATCATGGCTTGATAAATGGAGTTAGAAGTAGAATATGAAAAAGGTCCCTGTCCATTGCTGGTCAAGAGTTGTTTTACTGGGCCTACCATTCTCATTGGTTTTAATCAAACTGAGGGTGCTCGGGTAGGCTGACCTTGTTCTGGGGCTCTGGGTAATGGGAAATGGCCAGGGTGCACTTAAATGTTTCTCTGATATGTGCTTACACACATGTGTATGTATGCACGCACACACATACCACACCTGTCACACACACACATACTACGCATGTACCCATGAGCACACACACTGCTCTGGCCTTCAGAACGCATATGCCTTGGGACCTACCGAGACTCTGGGGGTACCTGGGCGGTTCAGTTAAGCGTCTGCCTTTGCTCAGGTCATGATCCCAGGGTCCTGAGATACAGCCCCGCATTGGGCTCCGTGCTCAGTGGAGAGCCTGCTTCTCCCTCTCCCTCCACCTGCTGCTCCACCTGCTTGCGTTCTCTGTCCCTCTCTCTCTCACGTTGTCTCTCTCTGTCTCAAATAAATAAATACAATCTTAAAAAAAGACTCTCCGATGTCAAGGAGCTTGAGATATATTTGGGATGACACAACATATATTCGAGGACATTATTTATTTATTTAAAGAATATTTATTTGAGGGAAAGACTTAAGAAATATTAAACAGTGGTAACGATATATGCAAAAATGACCAGTAAGGACTAAAGACACCAACGATTTCAGAAGCAAGGAGAGAGGTCTATGAGTAAAAGTGATTACAGAGGACTTTATCCACATTTTACTAAGCACAGGGGGTGCAGTGAGGCTAGGAGAAAATAGTTTTTCCAAAAGATTGGGACTAAATTTTCACTATTTTTTTTTTTACAAGACACTGTGAGATCCGAAGTTGAATCACATTCAATTAGCAACAATTACTATAACCAACATACCGTCTAAATTTTAAAATAAGGGACTAAAGGATAAAATGTTTTTATATGATTAACTCCTAGGATTTTAATAAGAAAAAAGAATGACTCCCAGTTCTATTTGCAGATTTTTATTTATTTCTTGGTTTCTCAGAGCCTGATTTTCAGACAGATTATATAGTTCCTTTATTCTTCTTTCCCATATATTTTTCCATTTAGCGATTCAGTAGGAAAGAGAAGCTTACCCTAGTCACATTTCTTTTTTCTTTTCTTCTCTTTTAAGTTTAGCAGCTCCAATGAAAATCTTGGAGAGAGAAATTTGGAATGAATTGTTAAACGAGACTGCAGGGTTATCTGGTGATTTTCATTCTCTATGCTGTCGTTATCACGCGGGATCATAAAGTGCATAGATGCACGCAATTATGGGTGCATAACTGTGAATGAGGTCCCGACTTGCCGCAGTTTAGGGAATGTGCTTTGGGCTGCTCTCCGCAGCTCTTCTGTGAGATGCTGGCCCTCTTCTTAGCGTTCCCTTTCACAGCTGCATGGGCTTTTCAAATCAGTAGAGAATACTGCTAGATTGTCTAGCATCTTCACACAGCACTCTTCAGGACTCTGTTGCTCTAAATTAATGTAATTTCCAAAAGGGAAATCCTTGTGACTTGCGAAAATGCAAAGGACAGGCAGAACAAAGTGACGTGGTTAATATAAGCTCTTCCCCAAAAAAGACAAGGCAAATCTGCTCTTTGATTATTTAGACAAATTTGATATGTTTTAGTTTTCATTCATTTGCAGTTCTTCAGGAGGGACATTTTTATCAAAGATTAGTGGGATGAGAGTTTCTAGGGTCATCCCTGAATAAGACATTCGCTGGTTGAATAGCTGTTACAGCTGAATTCTTTATCAGAAAGACAGCACTAGGCAGCTGAATATTTTATTGCCTTTTCTCAGTCTAGTTAACAAGGGAGAATAATCTATTGAGAAGTGCATAAATACATATTCAACTTATACGGGAGAAATTTTAAAAGCCTCTGTGGAAATGCCATGGGCATTTTATGTATTGGAAACTCTTTGAATTTTCAAATTTAAAATTTATATCATAACCATAACTTTTTTTTTTTGATCATAGGGAAAAAAAACACACTTGTTTCTCAAAACTTATGTCTGGAAACAGATTAGCTTCATGAAACTCCCCTTTATGGGGAGAAAATTTTATATAAAATCTGGGGCTTACAGTTGAATCAAGACCATTTATATCTTAAATCCTGTTTATTCATGCCTGGCGAACACATCCTGGCTTAGACATCTCTTTCACGACCTTCCGTTTGTAAGTAGTCAGTGTACAGAGTGGGCATAGGATTGCATCTAGTGTTTATGTTACTTATGGTGCATTGCTTCAGCGGACTCTTCCCAAATAAAGGGAGAAGTACCTGAGACCCCTGCTGGATTTATAACTAATCCATTCTGACAGCAGGCACCTCTTAACACAGCCCCTAACATACATCCTATTAACTTTTATCATATCGCTTAACACAACTGACCACTTT
Organism: Meles meles; assembly: GCF_922984935.1. Taxonomy (NCBI): domain Eukaryota; kingdom Metazoa; phylum Chordata; class Mammalia; order Carnivora; family Mustelidae; genus Meles; species Meles meles. The sequence goes on from NC_060070.1 coordinate 19,864,062, forward strand.
CCAATATAGTCATTCAATAGCATTTATTTCTTTACATATAACATAATGATATTTCTATTTCTTACCACTTCTTGGAGAAATTTCCAAACAAAAACTTTCTTTATATAACAAGAACACTGTTTCATCTTTTTTCTTTTTAAGATTTTTTTTATTTATGTATTTGACAGAGAGGAAATCACAAGTAGGCAGAAGTAGGCAGAGAGGCAGGCAGATAGAAAGGCAGAAGTAGGCAGAGAGGCAGGCAGATAGAAAGGCAGAAGCAGGCTCCCTGCTGAGCAGAGAGCCTGATGTGGGGCTTGATCCCAGGACCCTGGGATCATGACCTGAGCCGAAGGCAGAGGCTTAACCCACTGAGCCACCCAGGCGCCCCTAACACTATTTCATCTTTATGAGAATTTCTTTTCTTTTTTGTGGTCCTCCAAATACATGGTATACCTTGCAAATCAGAAATACTCTTGGTCCAACAAAGCCATTTACTTTAAACAGAAGCTCAAGAAAAATATTAATTAACTGCAATGGGATTTCTTCCTATTTTAATATAAACTGTGATATATACACACACACACACACATACACACACACATATATACATACACATATATATACGGTATATACATATATATTTTTCTTTCTTCTGTCCTATAGTGGTGAAAATAAGGTAAAATTCAATTCAGATATGAAAAGGAACACTCGTTAATGTAAAACCTTATTTGCTAATCTTAAATTGAATTTGCTTCTTTGTCTTAAATCGGCACGTATTAACCTTAAAACAGGATCATTACATACTCCCAATCCATGACACTCATGGACTTGCACCATGAGAAACCCAGAGGGGGGAGGGGAGAAATTGTCTGATAGAGAACAGCTGGTGTGCCCATCTTAATAGTTCTGTACTTCAAGGCCTTATGAGATTTCTTGGTTCAAGAGTTCCTACCTAGTGGCAGACTGGTGTTTGAAGGGGGTGGCATTGTTTCCATTGTTTCTGTAGTGCGAGAGTTTTAATTCCCAAGTGTTCCAAACTTTGGGGGCCAACATTCCCTTAATTGTGAGCAAGAAGAAATTGAAATGCTGTTTCACAAAGTTTTTCGCTCCCATTATGTCTCCCTGATTTTTTTAAAAAGATTTTTTCATTTACTTATTCAAGAGAGAGAATGGAAGAGAGACAGAAAGCATGAGAAGGGGGAGGGTCAGAGAGAGAAGCAGACTCCCTGCTGAGCAGGGAGCCTAATGTGGGGCTCCATTCTAGGACTCCAGGATCATGACCTGAGTTGAAGGCAGTCACTTAACCAATTGAGTCACAGATGTGCCTCATATTTTTATTAGATATTAGACAAGAGACCATCTGTAAGCTACATATAATTTCTATTTTAGAGGTGAGGAAACTGGGACTCAGAAAAGCTAAGCAAACGCTCATGATCATGGTTATGACAGAAAGCTGGGATTTAAATGTAGGTCTCTCTGATTATAAAACCCATGCTGTTTCCCTTGTGGGATGCTGCCAGTGATTCCAGACGCTTTTGCTTTCTTCCATTTTTCTCAGTGCTTTAAATATTTAATCATTCTTTGACATCTCTTTGAACATGCTCCAAATTTTCTAAGTCCTGGTTGAGAGTGAGGCCTTGATCTGTTTGGAGCCCTCCATTAAAGGGGCAAGCCCATCTCTGGAGAAAGTTCCTACCTTTTCAGGGAAATGTGGTTAAAGCAAATATCAAGATCAGGTTTAAAGTCGGTGGCACAAAGAGTTGGGAGTCGGTGGGCACAAGGTGACTTGCATGTGGGTTTATTTGGGTGGAGTTATTACTAGAGTCTTTATGTGGTAGAAACTCCCCTTAAGCTCCCTGTGGTTCAGGATGCAGGGGCTGAGGTGTTGGGGTAAAACTGAAGAAGTAGAAAGGTCTCTGTGAGATGGTGAGAGGGATGGATAAAGGGGCTTGCGGTGACGAAGGGTGACATGGGTTAGGGCTGGGATGATCTCATCACTGTGGGAGCTACAACATGCCCAGTATACTGCAGCCGGTGGCAGCATTGGGTGCATCAGGGCCTGTTTCCAGGAGTACCAAAGGCACTCTCAGCCCTGGTGGTAGAGGAATATTTTGGGGAGGGGTATGAGACCATAAAGAAAGAATGCCCTAGAATCTACCAACTATTAGAGGGACACACTTAAAGCAGCTCCTCAGACTTCCAGAAATATCCAAAGCAAACTTGAAAAGGACTCCATTGGAGTGTGTGTATGAGTCGGGGGTCAGATTTGGGTTCTTACTTTTAACTCTTAATCTGACCACATCTGCGGTTATGATACACTGAATCAGTAGAAAATTAGGGTCATAAGTAATGGAGACTGTTAACCCTCTCAAAGCAAAACTTCAGTGTTGCAAAAATTACCAACTGGAGAATTGGGAAGTTTATTAAGAATTCAAGTAAACCAGAGGATTATGGGTCTTTGCATGGCAGATGAAGGACCCACCATCCTCTGGCCACAGGTTGGCATGGGTGATATAATGAAATCACAGGTCATGGGATTTCTAGCACTCTGCTCTAAAAGCATTACTTAGCTTCTACTTCCCTGTGTCTTCTACACTGCCTTCAGAGGATAAAGAGTTTGTACTGTTAACTTAATATTTTTAAGACACTCAGACCAATGAGTGTCTGATTTTGCCCTTTAGCTTACATAACTAGAAGTTATTACAGTGTCAGAACACATTAATGAAGAAAGCACCTCAAAGTCTGTGGTTCTTGCTTTCAATGTTCTTTTTTTTTTTTTTTTCCCTTATTGATTCAAAATTCCTCCCCTGCAGTTTCTGTGTAGGAAAGTTATTTTTTCATCCACTGTTCTGGACCTTAAATATTTAATAGAGTGTAGCTTCAATCAGCTCATTGGAAATTCCGTTGATTGTTTGAGAAGTTTATCCAGCCTATGTCCTGTTGACTCACCATCAAGACACCTACTACTTCTGTAAAGAATCCACTATAATTATAAGTTCAGTAGAAAACCTGAAGTAAGGAGGAAGTGAAAAAGTTGAAATGGAACAGAGTATATGTGTTTGGGGAAACCCATGTGATACATCTCCCTTTTCAGTTTCAGACAGTGCATGGAGTCCCCAGTCACATTTGAACACACATCCCTGTGAACAAGACTAAAAAGAGAGATGTGTACTTACAGTACCCAGAACCAGGCCTTTATGAATATGGGGGAGAAACTTGTGGCTAGCTAGGCAATGGTGAGTTATTGTAGGATAAAAGTAAAATGCTGTTTATTTCCATTATACTTCATGTTGAAAAAAAAATTCATCTCTCTCTCTCTCTCTCTCTCTCACTTAAGGCAAGATACTTAACCCACTGTTTCCCAAAGTGTGTTCTGGGAAATATCAATTCTGCCAGATGCTAACTAGAAACCAATTTTTCAGTCTCATGGCCAAATACATTTGAGAAGTATTGTCACATAAGGCTAATCACATTTCTGCACCTCTGGTCTTCTCAAGACTTTAATAAACAAGTAAATTCTGTGACTTCCCAGTGGGAGAGGTAGCTCATATACACTCTCCTTTTTCTTTTTCATTTTTAGGGCCAGTAAACCTACTTTGAGTTAGCCTACTGGAGAGCCACTAATTAGATGCTACTTATCCAGGCAGATGATAGGATAAAGGGAACTAACAGAAGAACAGTTTTTCCACTGAAATCATTGGCATATTAAACACTGATAGGATTCTTCATGGCTGAGTCTAATAGTAATTTATACCTAAATAAAATAGTTTACAAAAAGTTATCTAGAACAAATATTTCTTAAATATGAGGTACTGGTTTTGTGTTCATAACCACTCCCAAGAAAAATCAAGGGTTTTGTTTGTTTGTTTGTTTGTTTTTAAGATTCAGACCTTTGTTTGTTTGTTTGTTTGTTTGTTTTTGAGAGAGAGAGAGCGAGAGAAAGCGAGCATGTGGGATGGGGAGTCAGAGGCAGAGAGAGAATCTCAAGCAGGCTCCATGCTTAGCATGGAACACAACATGGGGCTCCATGTCCCAACCCTGAGCTCATGATGCAAGGGAAATCAAGAGACAGATACTCAACAGACTAAGCCACTCATGCCCCATAGAAAGTCAACGTTTGAAACTAAAACTCTACAACTGACTTGAAAAACCTACTGTACCACACAGATGATGGCTGAGTATGTTTCCACACCATGAAGGCAGAAGACAGGAATTAGCATGTGTGGTGTTAAGTTCCTGACATTGAGATTTTTTTTTAAAAGATTTTATTTATTTATTTGACAGACAGAGATCACAAGTAGGCAGAGAGGCAGGCAAAAGAGAGAGGAGGAAGCAGGTTCCCTGCTGAGCAGAGAGCCCGACCCACTGAGCCACCCAGGTGCCCCCTGACATTGAGATTTTGATTGCTGTGGCTACCATTTCAAAGACTTCCATCTTGAATAATCTATTGTCCTTGTGTGGCAAGGCCACTGGCAAAACAACCAGATAAGGAACAGACCACCTCAACCATTCAGTTCCCCTTTTACAAAGCCCTCATTTACCTAGAGAACTGACCACCTGAGTGACTGCATATTCCTTTTCATGCCTTAATTCCAGTCCTTGTGTTTCAAATTTGCCAAAACAGAGTCAACCTGCAAAATCCTCCAACCCCAGTAGATGTAAAGACCCCAGTCAGCCCTCCCTCCATCTCTCTCTCTGACTGCACTGTGTGGCTCACAGTTGTGCTGTGTACACTCTAGGAACGATGAGTAATAAATATTGTTCTTCAAAGTTCCATGATGGTTTTTTGCTTAGGTGCATTTTGTGGTCAAGATAACTTCGGGGACTTCAGTTGGGGAAATGTCTGTGGGAGCTCACCTGAAATGGTATGGTTCAGGTGGGTACCCCAGGCTCTTCTAGCTCATAATATTATCAATAGTCTGAGACTGACAAAACAGCATGATGATAAATAATATGATTTAGGAACTCTCTCTGTCTATAGGAGTTAGTCCCTCTGTTTAAAAGATAATATTTTCAGTCCCCCTTTCTAGGGCACATTGCTTGGAGCTGACATATGGATTTCCAAGTTCTTCTTGCTCTTTGGCTAAAAAGACTTTTTTCCTGGGTACTGTATGCCGTGCTGGGCTCAAGACTTCCCTGCAGGGGAATTTGCAAACATAGCTTTATATGCCAAAGGAATTGAACTTGATGGTGTCCAAAGACAAGTGAGGTAGAAATTTATTTTAACAATTCACTACTTAAAATATTCTAGGAGTGCCTGGGTGGCTCAGTCAGTTAGGTGTCTGCCTTTGGCTCTAGAAATGAGCCAGGGTTCTGGGATTGAGTCCCAAACTGGGTTCCCTGCTCCACAGGGAGTCTGTTTCTCTTTCTCCCTCTGCCTTTCCCCTGCTTGCCTGTGCTCTCTCTCCCTTCTTATCTTTCAAATAAATAAAATCTTAAGAAAAAAATTCTAACACAAAAGCAAAGATACTTAAGATATTTTATTCAGAAAATCAGGCAAATGTGCTCTCTAAACACAGGAGGGAGAATTCCGCAGTCATCTTCTTCCCTGACTTTCAGGATGGGGCCTTGAGAGGCATAATCACTGCTTAGCTTGGAGAAATTTTTAGAGTCCCAGGTAGGAGCACCAAGAGAGGCTATGGAGACTTCTTCTGAGGCCTTTCAGCAGGAAGCTGCAGAGAAAGACTATGTTCTCCATCATTTTAAAGGCCCTGAGTTCACTACCAGAAATTCCCTGGACAAAAAGCCAGGAAAACCGGCTACATCTTCAACCTTTCAAATTTCTCCCTACAGTTTTATATTTTTTCCCTTCCCATGTCAAAAAGTATAATCTAAAAACAAGATGGATGGTAGCAAAGAACAATCACAATTAACTAAAGTTGTGACCATTTCCAAAACTTGTAATGTCATTCTTGAAGCCACTGAAGTTTTGTCTTACATTTTGCCAGAGGCTTGTGCTATTAGAAAATTGTAGGTCACATAAAAATTTAATTTTAATTTTGAATCACAAGGATGAATATTTGACAATGGTAGAATCATCACTTTAAAAAAAATAATGCTGGCTAAAAGGGGGGGACTAGGGAAGAAAAAGATAGTCACATTTTTGGTATGAAAACAATTGTCATAAATGTTATGGCTGAAGATTATAATTCTGTCTCATATCTTTAATGGAAATTAAGAAAAACTTTGAATACTTTTGCTTAGGAGTTTTCATTGGTCTTTTTAAATGTAAGGACTTACTGTTGATATCTAAGAATGAACAATGCAAGTGTATGTGAATTTCCACACATTTCACACTTCAATTTGCTTTTAAATGCAAGCATAACCTAAGGGAGTATAGACACATTTCATAATTGTTTTTCTGTCACAAACTCAGGCTTTGGTAAATAAGTGAGCAAGAGACAGAGAAAGGCAAAGTTTAGGGTCCATTCTTATGGCCTAGCAGAAGGAAGAAACATCAGTCCTTGGAAATTACTTTTACTTTATTTCGTTTTGTTTTGGTTCGGTTTGGTTGCCTTTCAGGACCTATTAACAAGAAGAGTAAATGCAAAAGTCAAGATGAATACTAAGGATCAGTTTACTGATGGGAGTTCAGAGGCAAGGGGAAGATGACCTCATAGCAGTGGTAGGATTAGAATCTGACATTAAAAGATGGATAAAACTGCAATGGTTGGAGAGGACCTAGCTCACCCACTGTACATGAAGGAGAATGAGAAAGACATGAAAAAGATTGCAGCAACTGTGCCTCTGATTTGGGGCTGGTGAATAATATCTTTTTTTGGAGCCAAGAATTTCTGTAGGTGAGGGAATAGAGAGCCATATTTCTGAAATGGACAAATGAAACTGGATTATGGAGAGTCTTAAGTACCTAACCATATTTGAATTTTATAACATAAGGCTTGACAGGATAGGAGAATGATGATATCAGTTGTTTTTAGGAAGAGTAAGTGCAACGTGGAGAGGGAGGGGTGCCTGGAAGCAAGAAGGATTGCTATTAGTTAGCTGACAAGCTTCTGGACTGCCGAGCCAGGGAGTGGGAGTTGGAGAATGGGAAAGATACAGAGACCAGAGCATAGTGGGAAGTGGTAGAGAGAAAAACGGGTGAGGACTCCTTCTGAGAGTTCCAAGGGCTGCCTTGTTTTTGTTTGCTGCTGGCTTGGTTTTGTTGCCTTTTAGGACCTTAGAAGTTAGTTTCAGTGTATTATAGCCATGAGTTGACATCTCGTGAATCGAGATCTTAGGGTTAGAAGGGTGAGATCAAATAATTTTGGAATAGGTCTTCTGTTTTTAGTGATGTTCGTTTACCCCTATTTTAGGGACACGGTCTTTAGGAACCAAGGAGACTATGAAAAAGTCACATTTGTAGCAACACACCAGAAGCCACTTCTCTGGGCTCTGAAAGTCCACCCTGCCACATTGCCTTTCCCCAGCATAGGAGTTATCTGAGCAAACGTCTCAGGCTGATTTTTTTAAATGTTGTGAACATCAGTATCTAAAATTAGATATAAAATTAAGATCACAGCTTGATCGACTACATAGTTCTGTTTCAATGCAATGCTTTTGCATATCAAAAGAATTGGAGGACAGTTTTCTATCTCAATATATATATATATATGTATACACATACATATATATATATATTTAGCAATTTCATGAAAACTTAGTTATATCACTCTACTTGTCTCCATTTAAAAAAAAAAAAAGATCTCCTAATCATTTCTGAGTGAATTCTTTCTTAAAAGGGTAAAATAAATAGCTCAATCTTATTTAAGAAAGGAATGTGTGAAATAAGTTCTGAATTTCTCCACGAGTTCTTCACAGGGCTGCTATATTATTACAACTTCAATATCCTGTGTTAGCAACACTTATTTAACTTGTTACATTTTAGTTTTATGGGAGAGCCATGAATGTAAAAAGCACATAAAAACCACAGCCAAATGGCTGACATTTGACCTTTAATCCTCTCTCAGACCCTCCTTTAGAAACACACCATGTCCTCTTCAACACACACAGGGAGTACACCAACTGCTCCTTAATTTACTAAACATCGTGGTATTGCTTAAGAAAAGAAATTGCATACTTTCTTGACCCTGGTTTCCTTCCTCACCCCCCTCTTTTTTGTTTTTAACACTTATATTATTTTCTGATGTTTGGACTTGTAAATTGCCACTTCCTTTGTAATGAAAATTAAGGTTGGGGCCTCCGGAAAAGGTGTCAGGAGGTGACTTATTGAACTGTAAGAAGACGAAGAAGGAGCTAAGAAGTTTGTTTTGAAATTTTAAACTTCATTGTCACAAATAATATGGTTCTTAATTCTTACTAATATATAAATAATTATCTGACCTGAACTTTATATGTGTGTGTGTATCTATGTATGTATATATACATATATATATAAAATACATATATTTATTTAAACAATATGTATAACAGCAAAGAAAATATAGGTGAGATTAGCAGAAAGGGACCTCAGAAGAACCCTGCCTACCCATCATTTGGCAGAAATAATGGCTGAGGATTCTGGAAGATGTCATTTGGCCTCTTAGGGTCCAGCTGGCACAGAACAGTTCTGTACTCCAACACTGCTCCCTTATAACTGTGACTCCAATCGTGACATCACTGTCAGAAAGAGAATACTGTGTGCCTTAAGCACACAGAGTGAAAAGGAATGTCACACTGTTCATGGCAAATCAGGAACTAGATCCCCTCTTTGAGGCCACATCTCTTGATTGCTGGCCCTGTTTCACAACATGCAATAATGTACAGCCCCCAACAGTCTTCCTCGGACTTGTTTTGTCTTCAGGGGATGAGAACGGGCATAAAATCTGGAAATCTGACCCAACTGAGTCAATAAAAAGGCTTTTGTCTGTGAACCTGACCACAAGCAATTCATTAATAGCTGACTGAAAGATTTTTGTCGGTAATACCGCCACCTCTTTTACAGAAATAAACAGTTTGAAACAAAATTGAAGTAGCAAGATGGAATCAATTACCACTTCAAGATAGTGCTGTCCGCTACATGTAAAGGTGTTTATTTCCTCATGATGAAACATGTGTTATCTCTTCCCATATCTCTTTAAATCCACTGTTTGTTTTATCAGAACAGTAGGAAAAAATTTTTACAAAATGTCTCAGCGCATTGTAAATTAATAGTTTGATGAGTTAAAAAATTAAAAAAAACCTTAATTTTGTGTCTCTAGCAGATGAATAATCACACTCTTAATTTCAGGTAATGTTGCATTTTTATTTACTATATTTAAGTTCAAAAGAAATGAGTAATTCCACTGGGAGTTTCATTATTTATTCTTTTTTTTTTTTAAGATTTTATTTATTTATTTGTCAGAGAGAGACAGAGCACAAGTGGGGGAGCAGCAGGCAGAGAAAGAAACAGGATCCCTGCTGAGGAAGAAGCCTGACTGACATGGGACTCGATCCCAGGACCCTAGGATCCCGAGCTGAAGATAGATGCTTCACCAACTGAGCCCCCCAGGTGTGTCCCATTATCATTTATTCTTTAATGCTAACTAAAGATAGGTACTAACATTTTTAAAGAAGTGCTTACCATGTATGTATTGCATTTCATTTCCATACTATTCTTCCCTAAGAATCATTCATAATGGTTGACCTTTTAATAACTGACGTCAATTCAAATAAGAAAAAGTAGTGGCATTAAACTATATTCAACACTTATTAATATAGCATTTAAACTCAAGGAAAATGCCAGACTCTAAAATTCTGACAGTAGAAATTTATCCAAATCAGCCTTTGTCTCTGTCCTTTGTAAAAATCGCAAGAAGCTGGCACATCTTCTATGTTAAATAATCTGAAATATACCAAGTATCGCCCCCCTGTGATGTTAAGTCTTTTCACCATATTTACTTTTAGTTAGGAAAAAAAAAAAAGGAAGTATGCATCCTCTGCCGAGAGAATCAATAATGGAAAACATGTACCATTACTATGGGCTTGGAACTCTAGGGACAATAGCATAAAGAGGGAAATAAAATAAAATAAAATATAAAACTGTTTGGTGGTGATGTGGTATTTATTTTTGTTTTTAAAATCACTCCTGTAGGATCTCCACAAATGTCCCAGTATTAATCTTCAACTCCCTTTGTAATTGCATCTATCTCTCTCTCTCTATATATATAAATATATATATATGTGTGTATATATATATATATATATATAAAATTTTTTAAGATTCTACTTCATTTGGTAAAAACAAGACCTAAGCCCTCAACCTTCTACAAGCAGCATGGGAAAGGGATCCTGATGAAGGATTAACACACTCTCTGGCGTTCTCGAACAAGTCAAGCATTTCCTGGAAACCGGCCCACAGACTGTGGGACTATTTTTAGCTGCTCACCTCCCTGTAAACGCAGCTATTAGATATCCAGATATCCCTGCTCCTTTCAGGTGCAGTAAAATAGAACATAAAGGGGTGTAATTGAATGATTACAGCTGAAGACTGTAAGCAGGAGCCATAGGGTCTCTCTCTTTCCCTGAGAGCCCTGGGATACTCCCCAGAAAGGCTTCTCTCCCCACTGCTGGTGAAACCTACGCACGGAGCAGGGGCCCTTGGCCCCGATGCAGTGTCATCGCGGAAAACGCACTGCTGGGATTGTTTCTGTACACACCCTGGCGAGAAGGAAAGGGGAAAGGAAGTCGCATCTTCGGGCAGCTCCTGTGTGTCAAGACCCGTGGATCCATCCATGCAGTTGTCGCAACAGCCGGGTGGGATAAGTGGTATCGTTATTCCTGCTTCCTAGTAAGCAAAACGCAGCCATCGGCCAAGTTTGCTGACTGCTCAAGGACACGCGGCTAAGGAGCTGCAAAGCCAACTTTAAACCCATTCCCTGTTTTCCCCTTACACTCTGCTCTTTTGAGGGGAAACTGGGAAGCAGCTTCTATCGCTGGGGTGGCCGAATAATTGTTTGTCCAAACCAGAACGTGCCTGAGAGAGAAAGAGAAGTGCTAATAAGAAAAACACCAGGACCACACAGGTGGCCTGTCAGGTCTTCGGCAAACCAGGGTTTACGTAGTCAGCTTGTGTGAAGTCTTCCTTGCTACCCCCAGCAGAAACAAGAGTGGAGTTGAGTTCCCTGAAGAAAGCTCCCTGCCCACAGCTCAGCACCGGGAAGGCTTACTCCAGATTCCTGCCCTAGTTCCCTCAGGCAGGGAGAAAAAGAGTTAAAAAAAAAAATTCTTTTGAAGATAAGGTTTAAGTGTAAAAGTTTTTTTGTTTGTTTGGCTGGTTGGTTGGTTTTGTTTGTTTGTTTTGTTTTGTTTTGTTGTTGTTTTGTTTTTTTTTTTTGTTTTGTTTTTGGTTTTTTGGTTTTTTTGCCCAGTGCACCAGTTGTGTTGAAGTTGTCTTCAGCCATTGTGTCCCTAATTCCGTAGGGGCAGTGGAACATCATGGGACTGCCACACACTTGCATTACAGGTATATCAAGATGACATAAAAATATCTAACATGGATTGACTTTTTACTGTGTGCCAGGTACTGTGCAGAGGGCTTTATGGACCTTATCTTCTTTAATTTTCTCAAAACTTTTGTGAGGTATGTGCATTCATTATGTCCATCTTACAGATGAGGAAATGAGGACACCCAGTAATGGCTTGGCTGTGGTTCAGGCCAAGGCTTTTGCCTCTAGCATCTGCACTCTCCATTATGACACTGTGCCATGCATGCCGAATTGGTCTTGGAAAGGGTGGGACTATAAAGCAGTGTATTAGGTTTCCTGGCCTCACAAAGCTTTCAGATTACTGAGGAGAGCCTCCTTGATATGACAGTATCTTAACTCACAACTCAGTGTTGGTCAGAAGTCGCCATGTGCGTACTTTTGCAAATACCATCAAATGGTGACACAGATCCCTTTAGCATATCATGTGATGTGGAGCAAGGTGGCATATACTGGTGGGATATACTGGTATTTATCTTCTTTGGTACAGATCTCATTCTCTCTAATAGCAAGGAAAGCCCAATAAGGACTGTCCCGCAGGTCTTCCAAGCCCCTGTACCATTCCCGCACAATACCTGGCCCACTGTAGACACAAACAACTCTATTCTGCATGACGATTGAAGTTGTCACTCAAAACGTAGAGTTTTCAGAGCAGGGGAAGTCTCTGGGGTTTGTAATACAAATCTGGAAGTCTTTACAGAGAATATGGGATTTGAACCAGGCCTTGAAGGAGGAGAAGTAAGTCTTTGAAAAAGTAAACGAGGGAGATAAAAGGTATTGGAGGTGCAAGAAACAAATTAAGTAAGTGAACTCAGATGGGAATTTGAGGGGAAAGCAAAGAGACCAGGATGTCTGGATGGAAACATCATAGACGAAGTCTGACCCAGAAAGGTAAGATTATGGAGCCCTTAACTGTGGGAGGTGAGGTTCAAGACCCCCTGTGGATGTCTGAAACTGTGGCTAGTAGTGGACTGCAGACATGCTATGGTTTTCTCCCATGCATTCACACCTATGATGAAGTTTGATTGGTAAGATTAAAAAAATACTACTAATAAAATAATTATAACATTGCTGGAATACAAGTCATGTGACTGTGGTTTCTCTCTCCGGATCTCTTATTCTACTGTCCCCTTCTTGTGAGCTGATAAAATGCTTACGTGATGAGATGAAGTGAAGTGGGTGATGTCAGCATTCTGATTTGTGTTAGGCTGCTATTGGCCTTCTGATGATAGAAGGAAAATCATCCGTTTCTGGACCATGGTTGCCCACAGCAACTGAAACCACAGAAAGTGATCTGAAGATAAGGGGAGAATAATATATAAGAAAGAGTGTTCAAAAGTCCTCATGCAGAGCTGATTATTACTGTTTCCATCTCCCTTGATACTGTGAACTAGTTTATACAGTAGATGCTGGAACAGAAAGCAATGATGAAAAATGGATTTTCAGTGGCTGTTAGTCTCATTAAGCAGTTTCTTCTACCTTTCCTCAAACTCAAAACATTTTATTTATTTTTTATTAAAGATTTTATTTATTTATTTGTCAGAAAGAGAGAAAGCACAAGCAGAGGGAGCAGCAGGCAGAGGGAGAAGAAGGCTCCCTGCTGAGCAAGGAACCCAGTGTGGGATTCGATCCCAGGATCCTGGGATCATGAGCTGAGCCGAAGGCAGACACTTTACCAACTGAGCCACCCGGGCTTCCCAAATTCAATTTGAAAAGTTTAAGGTTAGAAAACTTCATAAGTTTATGAAGGGCAAAGACTATATCTAATCTTTGAATCCTTAGAGCATGTTGCATTAGGATAGTTAACCAAGTGTGACATGATGCCCGCATCAACACTGCAGGGAAAGCACTGTGAACACCAGTTACTATCTAACATTAGCGGTTCAGTAAGGTGGCAGGAAGATGTGGTGTGAAGGTAAGAGTCTAATTGCTTGAAATCAGTCTGACTGTGATACTCACAGGCCTTTCAAGCTTCTTGAGAAGGGACGGCTACTTTGTGATGACTTCCTGGGGTTTCACGACTTCTAAACCAAAACTTTAACATTTTGCCATAGGTGTTTTTAATACCAGTTTGTGTGTTGTTATAATTAACGTTTCACCCGTAGGAAGGCACCCTTCCTTATATTTAAGCCATGAAATATAACCATGGCTCCGAAAGCAAATAAAAATATTCTGTAAGTGGAAAAGAAGTCTCACAAAACCCATGCATGCTTTTGTTTTGTTTCAGGGATCCTAAGCCTGGTGTGTGTATGAAACAGGACAGCAGTGAAAAGAAGCCTATACTTTAAAAGGATACAGTAGACAGGATAGCACAGGAAGAAATGGATACACTGTCCCAGTCCAACTGGTGGAAGACGCCAGGGGAGAAACATGCTGGGAACCGCCATGGTGACCCCTGGGCTGCCTTTAGGAACTGAAAGTGGCTCCTGGCCAGTAACTAGCAGGAAAACGAGGACCTCCGTCCTACAACCATAAGGAAAAGGCTTTTGCCAACAACCAGTAAGGACTCCAAGTTCCCGATGAGAACCACATTCAGGACTGGCAGCTTGTTTCAGCCTGGTAAGACTCTGAGCAGAGAATGCAATCACTCCATGCTAAGACGCTGACCTACAGACACTGAGATAATAAATTTGAGTTTCTATAAGCTACTAAACTTCTGGTAATCTGTAATGCAGCCATAAAAAACAAAAACAAGCCATGTTGTACCTTTGGTTTGTCTTGGAGAAATGAGCTAACTCATACAAGTGTTTTTCTCAGATACATGAAATGTATTCCTTGAAGAGCAAATACTTCATGAATATATATTATCCATTTATCTGGCTTATTAAGTAGTACTTATATGAATAATAAGGATCGTTTACTGATGGGAGTTCAGAGGCAAGGGGAAGAAGACCTAATATTTAAGGAATCTAATAAATATTTGTTGAATGAAGTATATGTGGAAACATTTAACTTTTTCTTCTTACTTGGATTACTTAACTTTATAAGCATCAATTATTTGCTGGGCCCTGTAACAGATTGTGTGACCAGTTCCCCACGTCTGATGTCCTGCACTGGGAGAGGGTTTTACCTCACTGTTCCTTTGAAATGATGCTTGTGACTTAGACAAGGAAATAAATGTTAAGCAGAAGCAATGTGGTCACTTCCATGCAGAAGCTTTAAGAGTCATTTTGTGCTTTCCTGCCCCTCTCTACCCTCTGCTTTGGTCACTAGCATGTTTCCAGGCAGGGACTGCTCTGCCTGGAACAAGGACCATATGAGCCCCAGCTCCTGCATACGATATGACCAAACAGCAAATCTTTCCTGTTCCAGGACACTGAGGTAATAGGGTATTTTGTTACTGTGACATGAGCTAGTCCATGTTAACCCATATAATACTGATTCCTTCAGTGATAATCAAGAAGTGAATATCCATCGGCCAGGCCCACTGAAGCATGTTTCTCTGACTTCGTCTTGTTCTACCAGGTGGAGAAAAGGCTCTGCTTTTAAAGTGCTCATGTGATTAGGTCAGGCCCACCCAGATAATCTGTATTTTAAGGAGAGCTGATTTGGGATTTTAATTACATTGGGAAAAATCCTTTGCAACAGTAATGAGATTAGTATTTTATTGACTTTGGTGGGGGGGGGGATATGTAAACACCACAGTTCTGGAACCCAGGAGACCCCACTGAGAATGGTGGGTATTGGTATGGCTTGCCTATGCAGAACTGGTGAGATAGAGTCTGTTCTGGTGTCATATGGTTCTCCTGAGTATAAGAACTGGGATTATTTGGAGAGGTAGCTAAATTAGGGCATTTGATGACTAGTAAAATCCTTGTTCTATGCTTCTTTTTAAAAAGACTTCATTTATCTGTCAGAGAGAAAGAAAGAGCACAAGCAGGGGGAGCAGCAGGCAGTGGGAGAAGCAGGCTCCCCACTGAGTAAGGAGTCTGATGCAGGACTTGATCCAGGACACTGGGATCATGACCTGAGCCAAAGGCTGATGCTTAACTGACTGAGCCACCCAGGCACCCCTGGTTCTATGCTTCTGAACCGGTTTTTCTAAGAATATAATCCCCGAAATGCTAAGAGGGTTAGTGCAGTAGTCCTGGTAAGAAACAAACAATGTTCTCAAACTAGGTAATTGGAGAGAGTTTAATAAAAGGGCTTCTGTGTGGACAGAGTTTAGGAACTTATATAGGATAATGTGATGCCTCTCCCTCAGCAGAAGGAGGAAGGAGAGGGTGGGTCTGGAGAGTTGGAGTGGGAAGCGGTGTGGAGAGGGATGTCTGTCGGGAACTGCAGCCTTGGATAGGAAGATGCAACCAAACCATGGAAACTGAGTTGGGAAGTGATGGGGAATGAATAGCTTGACCTCCTTCTCCTCCTTTTGTCTCTAGTCAAGAAGGCAAAAAAGCCTGCTCGTCCAGTCCTCACAGGTCAGTCTCTTGAGGCAAGAACAGTGTGGAAAAAGGTAGAGAGAATATCTAGAAGGAGAAGTGAGAGATAGGTAGCACAGTTACCAAAGACCTATTCCTTGGCTGTGGTCAGGGTCGCAGGCTTTGTTGTGACTGGCAGATGAAGTCGTTCTTTCTCATCTGTGCTTCATAGAATGTTCTGGGTAGCTTGCTTAGAACTTACATCCCACCAAGCACTATCATTAACATCCTTGTCTTTTCTGCTATTTTGAGCTCCCTGAGACCAAGGGACTGTGTTTTATTCAACTTTATACATACAGTACCCAAGTGCTTGGCCCATAGTAGGTGATTAACAGATGCTTGCAGAATTATAAATATATGAAGTCAATGGTAAATGGCTATTGAAATCCCAGAAATCAATTTGGTGGTAGGAGCATAAACAAATGCATACTGTTATGGTTGCCTTGAAAATGTTCTATTGCATATGGGTCAATAGAATATTCATTTACCATTGTTATAAATCTTATACTATGAGAATTTGATGTTCCTCTTTCATTTTCTACTTAAAAGTCATCAATTTCAAGTTATCCTACACATTCCGTTCTGCACACACTGAAATCTGTCAACTCAGAAGGAACAGTAAATGCAGGGTAAATGAAACAGCTCAGAACTACCAGTAATCAAATTGCAATTGACCGTCAGCTGAAGTCTCTGCCTTGGGATGAGAGGATTGGATGCTCTTCCCGCCATTGTCACGTGGGATTCTGGCTGCCAACAGGGAGTGGAGCATGCTTAGCCCATGGAAAAACTGTTTTCTTCTATCTTACTTTTTGACATTTTCAAAGCATTAAGTAAGGGTAAGTGTGGTCAGCTTGATTTATGATAATTGTTTTTTTGATTCATATAGAATCACATGCTGAAGAATTGCAGAGACTGACAGTCTAGGGAAAAAATATAAATGTCATAATTTTGTTAATTGTTTTAGCATGTGTTTCGTCCACATGTCTGAAAGCAACTGTAATTGAGGGTTGTGGTTTCTGGGGCCCAGCCAAGAATACAATGTGACTAACAACTGAGGGAAAGATCATGGGATATCATGTGTTAGAGGATCTTTTATCTTTTTTTTTTTTTTCCTCTGCCAAAGTGAGTATTTTCCAGTGTTTAAGTATGTTACTGGAGTATGAAAAGAAGAATGATAAAAACCAAAAGCTTGGATTGATATTTTTTATCCAATAAAAAATAACATATAAGACACACTTTTCAATTCTGTGGCTATTTTATTCCATCCTGGAGTTCTCTATTTCAATAATTGGATTTGAGGGGGAAAAAAAGCGGACCTTTCAATTGTTTAAACATTTCAATGATGATAAGGGTCTTTCTCAAGCAAACACATATCAGGAAATTCAAATACTGGTATGAAACCATAATCTCCCCTTACCTTGTTGCTCCAACACATAATAACTCTATTGAGAACTCCTAAAACCAGTGGGTGATCTGACCCGAAGGCTTCATATACGATTTCTTATTTTTATGACAGGAATTTCACGATTTCAAGGCAAGGTTGAAAAACACCCTATTTCCTCCCTTAAGCAAGTGATCAGGTTGCTGCACGAACAAAGCAAAAGGCTGAGCTCACATGGCACGGCCAGGAGCTCTCTTGCAAGCTTCCTGGTTTGGGATGGACTGCAAATGTTATTAGTAGATTTCCCAGGATTTTAGGTTTCTGAGAATGGCACAGAACAGCAAGCATCTGGTAGCCAGAACCACACAAGTTTTCCCATATTATGCAGCAACTTCTGCTGGTTTGGGGTGGGGGTGTTCTCTCATTGTTCTATACTATTCCTTCTCTTACTTTGCTCAGATGCTTGGGATCCACAAATATCTTTGCCGCATTCAGAAGTGACTGTCCTTGGGTGACTAAATTGATCACCCATGGGTCTAGCAGGTATAGGAAGGTGCTGCTGATGTATATCCTCTCCATTTCCCCCAGCAAATCCACCTCTCTTCCCCCATCTCTGCGGACGAGCCACGCAGCTGGTGACGGCAAGCTGCAGGAACAAACGGAAAGTCTGTCCTGCCAGTGGCTGGAGGAATGTTTCCAAAGTGCTGTTGGGAGTAATGTCACACAAGAAAGTCAAATTACAGGAAGCAGAGGAAGAAAGGAAAGTTAGGACAGGGGTTCTAGCTTCTTTAGTGGACTGGGTAAAGGCTCTGAACAGCCTGGAAAGTTATGTAGATATATATGTAAAAGTTATGTAGATATATATCATATATGATTCCATGTACAAGTATGATTACTACTATTTCGGAAGAGAGCCTAAAACTTACATTTATATGCTCAAAGGGTTTGAACAACAACAACAAAAATGTAAGTGATTATTGTGAAGAAAGTGATTTTAGCTAACTAACTTAAATTTTAAAAATCAAGAGAGAGGGAGGAGGGAAGGGCAGTAAGAAAAATTAAAAGTAAAGCAAGGAAGAAAATAGGGACAATGGAGAGAATAGCACTTAACCCCTTTTATCAGCTACTTAAGACTTGGCCTCCTGAGGTGGTCTGCAAGGACGCCATTTATAGCTAAATGTATAGCTGATTTAGAGATGAGAGGACGAAGGCATACAGGGTTGAAACAATGTGCGCAAGGTAATATGGCCAGTACATATCCACACATTTAGCTGTGGGAGACTGCTCTTAATCACTGTTCTAAACCAACACACTCTTTCTCTTTCCTCATGTGTTTTCAAAATATATTTTTTTTATAATGGAGGGTAAAATTACACACCAAAATGTTATTTCTGGATGTTGTAATTATGTGTGATTTAAAATTTTCTTCTCATTGACAATTTTATGCATATTTGTAATAAACATTAATTATGTAATAAAAAGAATAATAACTTTAAATTATTTTCCCTTTTCTAGGAAATCAGTGATCAGATTGTTAAGTCCCTCAGGAATAATCACATTTCTACTGAACCATGGATATCAAACAAAGGCCAGGAACAAGAAACTTAGAAGAACTTGATATTAATTTATCATTGTCATTATATAGTAAAATGGTGACTTGTTCATAGTAATGAGTGAGATAGTTTGATAAAATCAGTGAAGCACAATCCTAACAAATGGTAATTTTAATGTAAAATAATAATATTTATTCAACTAATTACCTTTTATTCTTCTAATGGATGCATTGTTTCCTACCATTACCACATTTCCTGGCTGTCTCCCTGTAGGTACAATGAAAGGGAGACCCAGGCCATTTACAGGGTAACTTCTGCTCTGAAAATTTTCCAAGTAAAGTTCATCTTAGTGGAAATCTTCAGGAGCTCAGTCTGCCATTTGCTTATTTATTACAACAGATTGAAGAGAGTTGGTTGAAAAAATAATACTTATTTTTCCATGAGTTATCTTTTAAGCCACACTGTGTGTAGAAGCTGAACTGTTCTTCTTTGAAGCAGGGGTCTTAGTCAGGCTTTTTTGTTTCCACAAAGGTTAGGAACAGAATAATTGCCCCTTCTCCCAAATCCAAGAGCAGAGGATGCTCCCTCAACAGATAAACTCAGATATAGACTCTCCACTCTCCCTGAAGACTCTAAATTCCCCCTCCAGAGTCCAGACTCCAGACTCTTCATGGAGAATACAATCTTGAATTGCCTACAGTGCCTTCTCCCATGAAGAAATGACTCTCGGGGGCCATTGAAAGGCAATTTCTTGTCCACTCAAGAAATTCTTGTCACCCTTGTATCAGGCTGGATAACTGAAAAAAGGTTCCACTTGGTCCACATTATCTTTAGCCCACTCAGAATTACATTTCCCCAAACTCTAATGGCACATCTTCCCCTTTTAGTTGACAGATACTATGAAACTACCTGCAGAGCTTCTGTGTGCCATCTTCCTTCTTGGTGACATCTACTACCTAGACTAGACTACACAGTGCAAACACTTACCTGAGAAATTTTTCAGAATTAGCACTAAGAACTTATTTTTCTTGGTTGAAGTGACTTGTTTCTTTCTCTCTAACAGTAATGATAATTGTGGGACAACAGATAAAGATGAGATTGCATGTCTTTAGAGGAAGGCAAGATGGTTTATTCTGAAATTACCACAGGGTTGGCCGTATTCTGGAGTTGATCAGACTGAGTGAGGTCAGCTCACCCTGATCAGCCTTCTAAAAGTGATTCCTAATCTGTCCTCCATCTGGAGTCTGCTCTTTCTGTCATCTTCAAGTTTGCTTAGGAAACGTAAGAGGCAGAGCAAAGAGAGATGGACAATATTAAGAAAATTTTTTTACAGGACATGGTGTAGTATCCTGGCCAGAAAACATATTTCAAGGCCGAGTTTTCTCTCTCTCTTTCCAGGATGGTGCTGGATAAAACTGCCAGCTTTTATGACATTAGCCTTCTCTTAACTTGGTGTGGGAGGAACATTCCCTTTTTAGTTATAGAGTGGTTCTGCAAGGTGAACACAACGTAATTTTTTAGGATTTCTTTGAATATATCCAATAACTTTATAGATTTGTTCCATTATTTGAAATTTCAGTTTACCTTAATTGAAGTTTTGGATATTCCAGAGTCTTCTGTGTGTGTATAAAAACTCCCATAGATATATATGGACATATATACATATTTCACAGCTGATAGATCACACTGGCTGTTATGGATTTCACTAACAACAATCAGAGGGCAAACTTCTTTCAAAATTGGGCACTAGGAAATGCACATCAATATTTTCCTCAATACTACCAAAAAGATTGTGTAAGTCATTTGATCTCTTTTTCCTTCCATTGCCAAAAACAAAAAGAAAAACAAAAACTACAAGGAACTAAGGTTAGACTGTGGAAATACATGGGCCCATAGAGCCTCCATATTCATGATATTTATCCCAGTTGGGCCTTAAATATCTGTCCATAGTTACATTTCTAGAAATACAATCTTACTTTTTGCTTTTGTCTTTTTTATTGTTTTTATTTTTGTGAGTCCTTACAGGTCATTTGTGATGAGAGATTAAGCTAAGAACATAATATACAGGCAAACACACAAATAAACCAGACATTTTCCTAGCCCTTCTATTTGGTATCTGGATTTTTTTTTAGGTTTATTGAGTAAAACCAGAAATCCCCACTTATGCAAATTTTTAATCTGTAAACTGAGACTATCACAAATTTTATAGTAAAATATAATTTAAATTTGAATAAAATTATTAGAAGTTTAATTCTGCTCTTTAGAATGGTCAGTATATGGAGTAGTCTGGTAACCATTTTGTTTAAGTGAGCGTTTTCTAATTGTAGGCATAAATCATACAAATATGCATATCATATATAGAGGATATGTGTAATGCCTGTTTGTGTATACATATAATAGAATTAGATCTTACACTAAGTTCTATACAGATTTTTATAGTTGCTCCAGGTAATCAAGATATTGGCTGGAACTGGGAAGGAATTAATCCTCTGAAATTTTGCATTTTGGTTTTAATTCCAAATAATTAGAGATTCAGGCAGATGTATGTGATATATTATGTTCTACGCAAAGGAAGCAAATGAAACAGCTGCTGTGTGCATCTACATAGATATACATTCTTACAGTCATTGTTTTGGTATCACTTAGATAGGAAATAGGATGGCTTTCTTATGACATGCATATAAATCTCAAGTTCCTCTTGCTTTTCCATTGGCCTCAGTCTCAAGGTTCTGACTATTTCTAAGAACTTCTTGAAGAAGGTGTTAGAAGTAGATAATTCATCACATTCTTTCTCAACTTTGAATCTGCAAACAGGGGAAGGGCTGATGACCTAATACTGTTAACAAAAATACCATTACACATTTGATTTCATTTTCTTCCTCTATGACAGGAAACTGGAAAGGGGATCTTTTTTTGTTTCATTTTCTTCCTCTATGACAGGAAACTGGAAAGGGGATCTTGTTCCAATAGTAAAGAACCAAAGCATTTTTTAGGGGGGATTTGTAGATATCACCCACACAAATTTGTGTGTTTTTTTTTTTTTTTCTAGAAGACTGCAGTCAAGACACCGAAATGCACAATGAGTGGAGTGGATGAGCAAGTTTGTGTCATTAATTATATATTTCAATAGAGTTTGATTTTGAAAATAGATTTATGGGTGCTAGAAGTAAATTACAACTGAAATAAATTACATGGAAGGCACAAAGAATTTTAAAAATATGTATGTGATCAACTACTTGAGAAAGGAACAAATCCAATTAAAAATGAATGACAAAATACAACAGCAGAAGATCTCATCCTGATGCTCTCTCTATTCTGAAGCCTTTCAGGCCACTTAAGACTAGTGAACACTGGTCCAGCATTCAGGGATGATACTTGATCCACTTTTCTAAAAAAATTATTCCATAATTCGACAACTTGGACTAATGAAACAGTAATACCAATGAAGAACATAAAAATTATGTCTTTTCTTATAGCTAAGACTAAAGGTTATAGCCATTTAGAGGATTTTCAGGGCTGATGACTGTCCTCGGAAGTTTGGAACCCATCCTTACTCTTCGTGCTTTCCGCACCAACAGAGGACACACTTTAACATTTGACCAACAGAGGAAGCTTTTGGAAAAAAAGGGTACGACAGAATGGTGAAGATGTTGGCAGGGGAAGGTTATGTGTAGACAGCATGGCCGGAGTTTTCCAGCTCCAAAATCAGATAAATGTATGTTCATATTCCAACTCTGTCATTTTCAAGATATGTGATTTTGACATGACTTTTTTTTTTTTTTAATTTTCCCTAAGCTTTAGACTTTTTAAAGAACAGAAAGAACTATTTTTCTCTTGAGTCACTGGACAACTACCCCACTCTGATTCAGAATGTGAGATATGCTTGGTGTTTACTGTATTTGTTGCAGAAAAGCTTCCCTGGTATTCTAGCCCCTTGACTAAAAGTATTCAGGACAATATTACTAATCAAGAAAGAATTCAAGAAATCATCCATATTGTCATGATCCAAGCATTAAGGAGCTTATTAGTATTTGCTAAAGCACGTGTCTTCCTAGATTTAACACACTCCATGCTGGCACTGGAAAGAGTAGAAAACACCTAGAGGGCGTGGACACATAGTTACACACAATCCTTCTTAACGCTCTGAGATGGAGCTGAGTATGTATATTACTTCACATACTCATAATAACATACCTGATAATTAATATGAATTAAAAAGGAATTAAAGAGAAACTGTTCTAGGACAATGGGGGATCTACGGCTCTCCCAAACTGAGAGTTTGTAGTCATCACCATTTATGAAGAAGCAAGAAGTAAGAGTTCACTAAGGACTCACACTAACCCCTACACTCATCCAGAAAGCAAGTTGTGACAACAAGTGTAATATTTTCTCCTAAAAAAGAGAGGAAGGATGAATTTTTTTTCCAGTTGATAAAATTGAGCATTTAATATGTCCAAAGTACTCTGCTAGACAATCTGGGTGGTACAGAGTTGTGTAAAACTCGGTCTTTTTTCTCAAAAACTTACACTTAATTGGTGGATGTGACTGAGTCCCCAGTAACTATAATGGGGGTAAGCATCAGTTACTGGTTAGAAGTTCAAAGGGGAGGAGGAGTCTTAGATTCCTCTTTTGAATATGGGAACACTTGAGGAAGTAAGTGGCATTTGAATCGGACCTTTGAAGATGATAAAATTAGGAGAAAGAAGCGGGGGAGAAAACAAATAAATAAGCGCCTTTTCAGTAGGAGGGAACAGTGAAGACAAAGGCATAGGGCAAAGACATTTGGGTGTAACTAAAAAATGACAAGTTTAGTTATCTTCAATAGGGAAGTTATAAGATGGGACTAAAAGATAAAGCTAAAAAGATAGATTATTTTGAGAGCACAAGGGCATTGGATGTTAGGTTAATGAGTTTGTTCTTCAGATTAATAGGGAATCATGTTTAATAGGGAAACATTGAGGTTTGTAGACCAGGAATAGACACGATAGCAACCAGTGTTGTAGTCAACGCAATTTGGGTGAGATATGTGGCAGTGCTCCTCAACTTTTTCTGCATTGTTGCCCCTTTAATAAGGAGGTTTCTTTGATATATCTGCTTGGTTATTCCACAGGTTTCCCATTTGGTGAAGTTCATCGAGAGGGGATCTATTACGTCTTATTTCCATCATGGGCCAGGATATTATTTTCTTATCTTCTTTAATTTCCTTTGGTGTGTTTGAGCCTTGAGTAGCTGTTGAGATAAAGCAATCCGACATCATTGAGTACTTGGTGAATATTTATCACTGGAGTGAAATTGCAGAAAGCTAAATTTCCTAGTTTTGAACTCAAGAGCTGCATAATGTTTGGATCAGATTTTTTTTAAAAAGAAGTTACTATTATCACAAAAAATCATAATAAACAGCAGGTTTCAAGCATATTTAGATCATTTTTACTGAAGAGAATAAACATTTATTGTCAACTGTGAAAGGGCAGATTCGATGACTGATGGAAAAAATCACACTGCTTTGTCAGTTCACATAAATAATAATTCATCAAAGAAACATGTGTTGATGAGTGCAGCCTGGTTTGAATTTAAACCACAATGCATTCTTGAGAAATAGCTGAAGTACCTGAGCCTCATTTAAAAATCTCTATCCCATTATCCAAGTGTATAAATAATCTTTCCTAGGTCATGTAATGAATCTTCTCAAAAACAGCAAGAATATTCATGCTTGGGGATGAATAGAGGCTGTCTATATTTACCTCGAGAAAATACATCTGGAGGCCCATGAAACTCTGATGAGTACTTAAGAAATATGATCTTAGTTCATTTTTCCAAAAGGTGCTCAACAAAATGGTTTGGATGAACTGATTATTTACCAGACACTAAGAAAAAGAGTTGGCTGATCAAATTTCTCTGATAATCATTGTTCAGCAAAAAGGATAAAAGGTGATATTTTTTCTGGTAAGCATTCCACTTTTGGGCCACCCCAATTGAAAGACCCTGTGTACTGTTGGTGGACTGATGGGATTTGACAAGTGAGTGGGTGAATCTGGTGGCCAGGTGTCTTGGTGTGGGTGAGACAGGAGCTAACAGATCTGACATATGGGAATATTGCTCCCAGATGTTCCCCAAAGGGAAAGAACAACTTGCTTTCAGTGACCTGTCCTTTCAAGATGAGTCCTATGGCAAATGCACTGTGATTAGTGAGCTCTGTGAGAGGAAGCAATGCATCATGGGTGCCATTCTGCCAGAAAAAATAAGCATTTCTAATGGGTTGTACCCAATTCCTTAGTAAAAACCAGTGGTCTGCGTCTGGAGGTCATCCAAGGCAAATCAAAGAAGGAAATCTTCAGATGTTGAGGAGATAAGGAAGAAAGAACACACCAAGGATGTATGGTGTTGATTTTAAACTGAAGAGAAACAGCCAGGCGAAGTCATGTCATGGATGGTTATGACCCTTGCTGCAAAAATCTGTATGGAAAAATGGAACCAAAAGTTGATGTCCATTATGCCAATGCTTTAATATCCATAGACTCATTGCCTGTCAGGTCTCAAATACTATCATCATGTCAATTGGAAACAAATATCCATCTGACAATTATTTTTACATTTGTATTTAAGAAACTTCGCTACTCAGTAGGAGTTGCATTAAGAAAGCTTTCTCAATTTGTCAGTTCAATAGATTTTTAGCATTCTTATTTCTGGACTCTAGAATACAATGTCTGGCTTCATAATTGATTTCACATTTCTAGATTACACATCCTGAGTATGAAACCCAATATACAGAACTACGCTGACATTATCTGAATCCATGCTGGTAATGGAACAATGTAAGGGAAAACAGATATGGCTTATGCTCCCCAGGTTTCAGGGTTACCAGCCCAAGTTGTTACTTGATGGTCCTCTAGTATTCTCTGTCTTGTACCCAATGTCTAATAAGTAAGTTGGATTTGTCTTTTTTTATGATATAAATTTATCTGGTTCCTTCATTCATTCAAGGGAAGTCATTATTGCTTAGCTGCCAAAAATTAAATCTATTAATGTGTTTCTATTTCCCTTTTTATTTTTCAGCCTTCCATCTTCTCTTACTACTCTAACACAGAAGAAAGAGGTAACTCTGTTCCATAAAAAATATTTTCTATAGCAGTTTCTGGTAAAATAGGCTAGGATAATTTTGATAATATTTCAAATACTCCAAACTCATCAAAATAATAATTTCACATTGCATAAAACCTGCCTTTTCATTTTTGACACTCGAACTTAAAAAAAAAAAAGGAATATGTCTCACTACTGAGATTTAAAAAGCTGTAATCAAGTAAACCTAAGCAGTATTACTTTTGCAAGTTCTATATTAAAATGTTTATTGTTTTATAAAAATTAAAAATTAAAAAAAGCATTTACAGTTTTCTTTTTAGGACCAAAGTACAATCAATTAACTGCCCATAGCACTTACACATTATATTTATATTTAATTATTTTAATTATATTATATTTATATAATTATTATATATTGATATAATATATAAATATATTTTATATTTATATTATTACTATATCATTTCCCCTGATTTAGTTGTGCTTTGAAACTTGTGTCCGTTATCGATTTATTGGCTTTCAGCTCCAAATCCACCCTTCCTTGCCGTGCTTTGTGAGAATGGAACTGGACCTTACTGTAAGCGTATTTCCTTTCCAGCATGATCCTAGGCTTTGCCAACAGAGGGCACTAGAGGGACACTGCAAGGTGATTGGGGCAGGCCGACTGTCTCTTGGTTCTGAGGGTCCATTTGCTAATCCAGTGTGGCAGACTAGCAGTTCCAGCCATATTCTCAGGACATGCTTTCTTCAACCAAGGGCTGCTTCGGAGCAACTCTTATGGACCACGTCTGTGATAGCTTCATTTGAGCCATCAGAACTCATCCTCTTTTTTATTTTTTATTTTTTTAGATTTTATTTATTTGTTTGACAGAGAGAGAGATTACAAGTAGGTAGAGAGGTAAGCAGAGAGAAGGGGCAGCAGGCTCCCTGCTGAGCAGAGAGCGCGATGTGGGTCTTTTTTTTTTTTTTTAACAATGTGGGTCTTGATCACAGGACCCTGAGATCATGACTCCAGCAGAAGGGAGAGGCTTAACCCACTGAGCCACCTAGTTGCCCCAGAACTCATCCTCTTGAAGAGATCTTGGGGAGGCCCTCTCCTAGTTGTAGGTCCCTTTATGATATGCTTTTCCTCAGCCAAGAGGTAGACCCTGCTTTTCTGCACCTGCAGATTCTGGATTGCTTGGAGTTCTCTTTAAGTAGCTTCCTCTTAGTAACAGCTTCTTTTGCAAATTTCTTTATATTATTTTTTCCTATTCATACTACTGATGTGGTTTCTATCTCCTGATAGGACCCTAAGGGATATAAAGTTGTTTAAAATTATCCTTACTGTATGGATGCCTAACCCACCTAAATAATTCTTAAATACCCTTGCTTCTGCGTCTTAAATGTGAAAAATTCCCTTCCCATCTTCATGTGATGCTCTACATTAATTAAACCCTTCTGACAAGTAAGACAAGGGCATCAAGAATCTCTTTATCTAGCAAGAGAAAGAGAGAGAGAGGGCGCCTGGGTGGCTCAGTGGGTTAAGCTGCTGCCTTCAGCTCAGGTCATGATCTCGGGGTCCTGGGATCGAGTCCCACATTGGGCTCTCTGCTCAGTGGAGAGTCTGCTTCCCTTCCTCTCTCTCTGCCTGCCTCTCTTGTGATTTCTCTCTGTCAAATAAATAAATCTTAAAAAAAAAGAGAGAGAGAGAGAGAGAGAGAGACATACAAATGAGTAGCTTTTATTATTAAATTGTGATAGATA
The DNA here is from genome assembly GCF_922984935.1 of Meles meles. Classification (NCBI taxonomy): domain Eukaryota; kingdom Metazoa; phylum Chordata; class Mammalia; order Carnivora; family Mustelidae; genus Meles; species Meles meles. The sequence goes on from NC_060070.1 coordinate 19,891,681, forward strand.
CAGTAATAGAAGGATGCACAAGACACAGGGGTGGCACACCTCGGTTTGGTTGGTGGGGCGGGGGATAGGGATCCAGTAAACCTCACCGAGCAGTTATCACCGACCGTGAGTGTTCTAGGATGATAAGAGGGATGATTCCACATGGATTAGAGAGGAAAGGACAGTGCGAACAAAGGAATAAAGTTACGAAGTATCAAGAATATATGATATAAAACAAGGCCCACTGGAGGAATGGCACGGGGCGAGCACTGTTCATACCGAGGCCGTGTCTGCAGTGCGTGTCTGTTAAGCGCTTGTCTGTGGGCCGGCGGTAGGACAGCGGAGGGAGCAGCATTGAGAACAGTGCGCCAGAAGGCTAGAGGAGGGCTAGCTCCAGACCGGGAAGGACGTTGTGTCATGCCAAGAAGTTTGGATTTTATTTCATGGGCGGCTACAAACTCAAAGAACTCAGAGGATATGAAGGCTTTAAAAAAAAAGTTAATCATTAGTTTTACATAGCAAATGTATTTAATCGTTCCCGAGATAGTGAATAAATTCAAACCCTTAGCCTTTTCATGGAGTTAAAAGAGAGGAGATTGTCAGATGGGAAATACCTATTAACAAGTAAGAATCAGCACTCAATTAAAAGGTAAAGACCAAGACGTGCAGTGGGGTCCGAAGACAGGAGATGGAGGAGTAATTAAGAAGAGGGCAGAACTTTCAGCTCAGGTCATGATCCCAGAGTCCTGGGATCGAGCCCCGCATCGGGCTCTCTGCTTAGCGGGGAGCCTGCTTCCTCCTCTCTCTCTCTCTGCCTGCCTCTCTGCCTACTTGTAATCTCTGTCAAATAAATAAATCTTAAAAAAAAAAAAAAAAAAAAAAAAGAAGAGGGCAGAACTCCAGTTCCGTTCTCAGGCACTGGAAGGATTGCCTTTTAGGAAAAGAGCAGACTGGACAACCTTTAAGGATGGCGGAAGCATGGCCCTGGAATGTTTTCAGGAGCAGGAGGGAGCTTGAGCTGAAGATAGGGAGTAATAATGAGAGAATAGGCTGAAAATGTAGGCTTGAGGTCTGGGATGACAAATCAGGGGTATTGTGTCTTTACTTTCACCCTTCCACAACCATGCCATTTATTTTATTCCTGCTGAGCTCAAAGAGCTCCAGATCTTTTCTTTGTCCAGTACTCAGGGAGCAATCTCCAACTGGGAGTTTATCCTTTAGGATACCTTAAACGTTTTTGACTGGTAGATTGTTAATTATAGAGATTTTTCTGATTACCTTGTTATAGGTAATGAATGGCAGGGAGGATCCCAAAGATGGAAACCTGTTGAAAGAGCTGTCGAAATTTTCCATTGTCTGCAAATTACATTCCAGGCATTTAGAGACTGGGTGTTTCAGCTGTGAGTCTGGAAGATAATAGGGAGTGTTTGTATTGAATTTGCGTTGATACTATCGCGGAAAGAAACGAAGCTGTAGCACCAAATGTCATAAATCAGAATGTCATGCTGAAAAAGCAGTGTTTCACATTGCCATTTCTCCCTTAGGATATGGTTGACCTCAGAATAGGAATTCAGAAATCTCCCTGGCTGCTTCTTTGCCACTAAGAAAACAGACACTGGTTCCCCAACCCCCTGATTAAGAAAGAAGCTGGAAGAACATGGAGAAGAGTTTTCAAGACTGCGGGTCCCCTTGCCAAAACCCAGTGGAAGAGTCTCTAGAGGAGCAAAGGTCATAGAAGTTTAAAAGTTTGATTATTTTAAAAAAGTTTTTACTACCTTCCCATAAATATTGCCTTAATTCGTCATTCTTACTAGCAAATTGTCATTTAACACCCAATAATTCTCTTGTTAAAGCCTAGAGAGTTATTATTTTCAAGGATGGGTGAATTTAACTGCTTTGCTTTCTCCCACAACTTTGCAAAGTATTTCAGGGGACAAAGTTCTCATTTTTTTTTTTCTTCCCGAATATTCCCGAATATTCTTCCCGAATATTCTTCTCCTTTTATTATGAAACATAAAACCTGAACTACTGACAATCAGATGCACAAGAAGAGAAAAATGCTGATGGCAAAGTGAGTATTTAGTGGAGACAACCTTACACCTCATTTCTCACTAGGCTCTTTCAAGGACACACTAATTCTTCCACCCTTGGAAAATTATTTAACCTCTTCGTCTTGTCTTTTTGATTAGTAAATGTAGATAATAAATTTTTTATCTGACTCTTTAGAGGACTGTCATCAAGATAAAATAATGTAATAGATGTTGAGAGTGGTTTTGAAAAATACAATGTTACAGAAACATAAGAAATCCTTCTGTTATTCTACTTTTAGTTACACCCGTGATCAAGAAATTAAGATGGTGGTATTGGGAAATATTTGCCAGTGTTAGGAGGTCAGGCATCCCAGTATGTGCAGTGAAATGTATATTTTAGTTCTTGCTGTGAACATACAGAGACATATCAACAATCAGATAATAGGTCTGTATGGCTGAATCTTGTCTTCACTTACTTATTCTGTTCAACAAATATTTATTGAATACCTGAATATTTATTGAATACCAACAAATATTTATTGGATCATTAATGCACCAGGAATTATTCTAGATACTGACAATATTGCACTAAGAAAAGAGTGTGTGCCTACCCTCATGCAACTGATACTCTAATCAGAGGCAACAAAGTTAACAAGTAAATAAGCAGCATGCTGGGTGGTGGTAAGTCCTATGGAGTAAAACAATGGGGGACATGAGGCTACTAGGCAGGGATTGGCAAACTATGACCAACTAGTGGAATCTTTTTTGATTTGGCCTCCTTTTGTACACCAAGTTTTATTGGAACACAGCCAATATTTGTCCACCATTGCTTTGAGTTAAGTAGTTGAGATAGAAACCTTCTGGCCCACAAAACTTAAAATACTCACTTTCTGACTTTGTGCAGAAAAAGCTTGAGGCTCTTGGTATAGGCCATTATATCTAGGCCATTTTAAGGATTTCTAACCTGAGGGAAATGGAATGCCAACGGAGGATTTGTGGGGTAACATGATCTGGCTTATGTTTTAAAAAATTATCCTGGTGACTTTGTTGAGTATAGACCTTAGGGTAAGAGTGGAAACATGGAGACCAGTTAGGTAGTGATTGTATTGGATGAGAGAAACCACTCCAGGGTAGAAAGGATAAGAATGAGGCAAAAAAAAAAAAAAAAAAAAAAAAAAAAAAAAAAAAAAAAAAAAAATTGATTTCTGGATATATTTTTAAATTAACACTGTGAGAGATTTTGGCCTGAACAACCAGCAGGATGAAATTGCCATCAATTGAACTACAGAGGCCCCCAGAGGAGCAGCTTTGGGGATGAAAATGAGGAATTTGGTTTGTACCTAATAAGTTTGCAATATCCTATAGCCGTTGAAATAGACATGCGGAAGAGGCAGGTGACCGCATGAGCTTGGAATTTGGGGAAGAGGTCTGGGCTGGGGTTAGAAATCTCACTGTTATCAGTATATGGCTGAAGTTGAAATGCCATGAGATGAAACAAAATCACAAGACACCACGTCTTTAGCTTTCTCGATCCATTTCATTTTGTCCCTTAGTGTTCAGATGCCTTTATATTTGCTGGACAGATACAGCTTTCTGTTGTGCACGTAGTGGGATCCATGAATATTTATTGATAGTCATCTGAGTCATGACCCTGATCCTACTTTCAGCTTGGAGGAAGTGGGAAAGGGAAAACTTGGGAATCTAAAATGATATGTTGGACTCTGTTTTGAAAAGCAAAAAGCCTACAAGATGTTTATCTCCTTCAGGAGGGTGGGATAATTTGTCCCAGGCATACTTTTTCTCAGAATAGGTAAACATGAGAAGAGAAGAAGTTACATTTAGTTAAAGCCTACTATGTCCCAGGGGTTTTACAAACAATAGCTCATTCCACGGCTCCACTCAAATTTGCAAAACTGGGCTGGAAGTACTCCAATATTTCTATCATTTTATTCTTCCAGATGGATATTCAGTGAAGACAGTTTCTGGCTCTTACTGTTTCAACATCTCTTCTATCAGAGAGAAACTGAAAATAAAATCCCAAATTAGTACAAACACATTCCTGGCTTCGAAAAAAGTTCACTTTCAGGTCACATTCTAAATTAACATTCTATTTAATCAGAACAGGTTTGTCCATCCCACTAATTGCTGTTCTCTTTCCAAGGCTAAAAACAATTCTATAAAGCAACAACTTGAAGGATGTCTGTTATGCAAATTCCCTGGCACTATAATGATTATTTTTATTTAGATAGGCATAACCATGGGCGATGCGAGATCAGGGGACAGAATATCAATTGTTCAGCTCTCTGGAAAAGTGCCTACATATTATGCTGAGAACAGATAGAGAGGCAGTCCATTGACTGAGTCATCAATCTGGAATTGCTCCCCATTGCCTAGAGTCGGGTTTCCTTACTGGGGCGCTATTGACATTTTGGGCCACATAATTCTCCACTTTGGGGAGCTGTATATTCTAGGATGTTGAGCAGCATCCCTAACCTCTACCCATTAACTGCCAATTACAACCTCCCCTCTCCTAGTTGTGAAAACTTGTCACACACTGTCTTCAGAGATTCCAAATGCTTTTAGGAATCAGGAGTATTTGAGAACAACTGACCTGGAGGGTTAAGTTCTCTCTCCTTATGCTGGAATTGGAAATTCTCTATGATTTACCTCCAGACCTTTTCAAAATTTTCCCTCCATAAATCTGCTTTAAGATAGCTGGTGTGTTTATTATTCCCCCTAAATTTTTCTCCCTCTAGACTTGGTGCCTTTGGAAATACCCATCCATTTCCCATTTATGAAGGTCCATCCTTTTCTTTTAACTAAATGCTACCAGTGCTTATAAGCCTGATGAAGTCTTTCTTGTTTCGTGAAGTTATAGCCTCAGGTCACAGAAATCAAATGAGGTTAGTCTAGTTCTTACTCTGCAGTTGAGGGCAATAAGATAGGTAGGGTCATTGTTTACCAAGGTCCTAGGAGCTACACAGAAAGCTGGTAATAGGACCCCAGAGCCCCGTCTTTCTGAAATACACTGTGCTTACCATTCTACCTGCTTCTCAGATGTCTTTGGTTCATTTCATTCTCTCCCTTCTCGGAAACTCTCAGAGATTTTGTTCTTATGATTCATTTTAGTAGTTAGTGACCTTCCACACAATAATGTCAACATGCTGTTGTTTAATACTTAGATGAGGTATGAGGTTAACGTAGTCTGTTCCCTGAAGACACTGTGCACTTTCCTCATTTTTGCCCATGGCTTTGTCCCTCAGTGTGGGATGTCTTTGACCATCTTTACCCCTTTCTTGCTTGTTGAGATCTTACTTAACTTGTATAATTCAAGTCAACTACAGGTTCTTCTGGAAGGTTCTTCTGAATTGTTCTTCCATTCTCTCCTCTGTCTCCACTGTGACACTGTGTGTGTGTAAAAGATCATTGGTACTAAATTTCTGATTCCCTGGGAAGTACCTCTCCTGATTTTTCTTTTTTTTTAAGATTTTACTTCTTTGACAGGGAGAGAGAGATCACAAGTAGGCAGAGAGGCAGGCAGAGAGAGAGGGGGAAGCAGGCTCCCCACTGAACAGAGAACCCTATGTGGGGCTTTGTCCCGGGCCCCCAAGATCATGATTAGAGCAAAGGCAGAGGCTTAACCCACGAAGCCACCCAGGTGCCCCCCCATCTCCTGATCTTTTTCTGTTTTTTTCTGTTCTATTAACACTAACAAAACAAATTATTCCCCCTCCTAAATGAATTAATTAAGATGGAATTATTAATTTATTCAGCAGACAAATGTAAATTACAAAACTTGCCTTGGTACATGTCAGCATGAAAAAAAGAGCATGCCCATTTCTTTTTCTTAATATAGGTAGAATAGCAGATTGAATTATAATTATGTGTATTTGTGTGTCTGTTTTGCCAATAGGTTATAAACCCTGTTAATGCTGATTTTATGTTTTAGTCATCTTCATAACCCAGGGCCCGGAACCCAAAAGTGGGACAGGCCCATAAAAGGAACTTCATAAATATTTCTTTTCAGTTGAAATCACTATTTCTGCACTCTGAGATTCAAAATGAATCATGGTCTAGGGGCTTCCTCCTTTTCTTGAGTCACAGCACATTCCTTGCCCTCACACACAAACGTATTCTTGCACCTATGTGAGGACATTCACAAGGAAAAGGCACAGGAACATATTCATGCATGCACAGATACAGATGATAGCTGCTGGTTAAAAATGGAACCAACCTCAATCAACCCGAAGTCGCTCTGGCTAGACAGGAACTATAGTCGCCCCTTGAACAGTACAGGTTTGAACTGCACGGATCTACTTACATGTCGAAAGTTTTCAATAAATACAGTACAGTACTGCAAATGTATATTCTCTTCCTTTTTCCTTAATAATATTTTCTTTTCTCTAGCTCGTAATATTGTGAGAATATAGCCTATAATACATATAACACACAAAATATATGCTAATCAACTATTTATGTTATCGGTAAGGCTTCTGGTCAACAGTAAGCTATTAGCAGTTAAGTTGTTGGGGAGTCAAAAGTCATACAGGAAGGTTTTTACTCTGTAGGGGTTCAGCACCTCTAATCCCCATGTTGTTCAAGTGTCAGCTGTCCAAGACCCAGTTTAAGCTAATATTGTGAACCACATTATTTTATCACATCTTTTGAACGAAGTTACTGATAAATCCAAATATTGATTCTTTGGGGTCTTCCCTCTTCTCATTTCCCAGGTCCAACTTTTGGTACCAACCACGAGACAATGAAATATCAGAAGGTTGACTAGAAAAAGAGGGATGGGGTATGATTAAACTGTATCATAAATCTCTATTTAGTTATTGAGTTTTGGTGACTATTTGGCTATATTTACATAACTATTGGTAAATATAGGTATAATCAGTAGTAATGATATTTTTCTTATTTACTTAATGTTATTTGTAAATATTAGGTTTACAGGCTGACAGGATCAGATAGTGTATTTTTAAGGAGAAATAGGACCAAGTAGCTTACAACTTGCTTTCAGTTACTTTGGGATGGGAACCGTGATGACATCTAGTTGGTTACATCAACCAGAGTGAAAAGTGAACACAAAGGTAAAATTGTCCACTGTAAAGGATATTTTCATTCTTTAAACACATTCCTGTGGCCAAGGCTAAAATGGACCCATTCGAGGTTTTCTTAAAATAGAAATTCTTAGTCATGACTAAGCAGTTGATGCCGTAGATGTCAAGACAAGCCCTGACTTCATATTATCTTTTATGGATAACTTTAAAGTAAGCCTCCCTGTTTTTAAATTCAAGAGAAAAGATATCTAATACTCAATAATGATTTTTATATACTCAGTGAATATATTTATATTATTCGTTCCTTATTTAGGAAAATTTTAAGTTAAATATCAACCTGTTGTCTTATGCCTGAAGTTAATAGAAGTCAGGAATGGATTTATAAGAGATGTTTTCAGTTTGAGTCCTGGATTCTCTTTCGACATGTTAGCATTTTCAAGATTCTTTTTTCTTGTACACAGTTACAACCCAGACACAACATTTCACTTGACCCAAATTCAAGACCCAGTCCTTTCAAAAGATTCAGGAAGGTTGTTTCTTATCTACACAGGGAGGTAAGGAGTGCTTCACTTAAATAGTAATTGCTACTGTTATGGCACCAAGTGTAAGTAATTCTAGTTACCTGGTCTTTGCTGGAGAACAAAGACGCACAAAGATACCATCTGTGTGAGGTTACCTGGTTCAAGGACTTTTCTTTATCAGGCCCAAAGGGGTATTGGTGTTTGGTTCCTTGGTTAATTTGTTTTTTCTCTAGTCCTTGTAAAGACCAGAAAGGATTAGGGAGAAAAAGAGAAAGATGGTATTAACAGTGTTGAATTCATATGTTGTTTTAGACATCATGTCAAGTTCTTTCCATGAACTATTTTGATTTATAAAAAATTATGAGTTAGATGTTATTTTCAGTCCCTAAGCCACAGTTGCAGAGATGAAGAAAATGAGGCTCAGAAAGGTTAAGTCATTTGTCTAAGGTCCCAGAGCTAACACATTTAAGAGCTGGGATTCAGCTCATTTTCCTACTGTAGCATATAATACCTCACCACAGGAAACCTTAGTCTCACACAGTGGAATACATATACTATGTGTAGTTTACTAATAGTTAACTCAAGCAAACCTAAGTAAACACATGTAGTGTGTACTGTTTATGGCTTGTACCAATTCAGAAGAGCTAAGTGTTTTTAAATTGTAGTTGTTGCATACAGACTATAATAAAAATTAAATTCTATAAACTTAAAATCTAATAAATTATATTAAAAACAAAGACAATGACAACATAAAATTTAACACTTTTTAGTTATTTTCTTAGAGTTTACCATTATCACTGCTCTTGCAATTATTTGTGTCTATTGTGTGTATAAGGTGGAGATATTCTGTGATGCGTACTACCGCACATGTCTTCTCAACTCCACCGTCAGTGACCTCACATTGGTAGCTTGAAATTTCCCATGGTAGGAGTGTTTACCCCATGGAAACAAGCAAACACTCTAAATTGGGACCTCCACCCACACCCCAGGAAAGCTGTTTGTCAGTATTTCCCAGCATACCACTGTGCACAGCATTTATATTGAATACAAATGCTTCAATTATTTTATACTTTCTATTTATATAAATTCATGAACATTCACTATTTTTTTAAAAGATTTTATTTATTTATTTGACAGATAGAGATCATAAGCAGGCAGCGAGGCAGGCAGAGAGAAAGAGGAAGAAGCAGGCTCTCTGTGGAGCCCGATGCGGGGCTCGATCCCAGGACCCTGAGATCATGACCTGAGTGGAAGGCAGAGGCTTTAACCCACTGAGCCACGCAGGCACCCCATTCACTAAGTATTTACTTAGCACTCACTCTGTGCTAGATATTACAATACACTCGTCCACCCTCTCACTTATATATCTAAAAAAAGCTGTAGGGTAGATATCATTATTCCCATTTGTAGACCAAAAAAACTGAGGTTTCAAGTACATGACTCCCTTAAGGTCACATAACTGGTAAGTGGTGGAGTAAGAGCTTGATTCCATGTTTTGTGGGTCTACATTTCACAACACTACAGCTGTGGTGGTGTATTGTGGGGATAGCCCAGGACAGGGTTATAGTCAAAAGACAAACAAAACAAAACAAAAAATGTTTTAGTTAAGCCATGCTTCTTTCTATTTTACTACCACGGTATTCATTGGCATGAATAATCAGCTTGTCTGTTTGAATGCAACAGGATAGTTTGTAATGTTGAATAGGAGCATGTAAGCTAGAAGAGGGGATTAGAGAAGCTGAGGAGACAAAGGACAAGAGTAGTGGCAATCTGGACTAGCTGTCATATGGGGAAAATACTTGTAATGTCCTTGAACTGCAAACCAGGCAACACAGTGACAATTCTGAGCACACAGTGTTTCAAATGATAACTTTACTAAGGACAAAAAGAACCGATGGCACCTGTTCTTGAGTTGACAAGGTTATGAAATGCCCATCTTATACTTTGTAATGCTGTTAAGACTTTCCCCCCTTTTTTAAAGACTTCTTTTAAAAAAAGACATTAAAAAAATCTTATTTATCCATCTGACAGAGAGAGAGAGATCACAAGTAGGCAGAGTGGCAGGCAGAGAGAGAGGGGGAAGCAGGCTCCCCACTGAACAGAGAGCCTGTTGTGGGGCTCCATCCCATGACCCTGAGATCATGACCCGAGCTGAAGGCAGAGGCTTAACCCACTGAACCACCCAGGTGCCCCTAAAAAAGACATTTTATATAAAGTATCATGTCATCTGCGAAGATAGAGAATTTGACTTCTTCTTTGCCAATCTGAGTACCTTTTATTTCTTTTTGTTGTCTGATTGCTGTTGCTAGGACTTCTAGTACTATGTTAACAACAGTGGTGAAAGTAGACATCCTTGTTGTGTTCCTGATCTCAAAAGCTGTCCCCTGAAACTACTAGAACTCATACAGCAATCCAGTAATGTGGCAGGACACAAAATCAATGTACAGATATCAGTTGCTTTCTTATAACTAACAATCAAAATATGGAAAGGGAAATTAGAGAATCGATTCCATTTACTATAGCACCAAGAACCATAAGATACCTGGGAATAAACCTAACCAAAGAGGTAAAGGATCTGTACTTGAAGAACTATAGAACACTCATGAAAGAAATTGAAGAAGACACAAAAAGATGGAAAAGCATTCCATTTTCATGGATTGGAAGAATAAACCTTGCTAAAATGTCTATACTGCCTAGAGCAATCTGTATTTTCAATGCCATCCCAACCAAAATTCCACCAGCATTTTTCAAAAAGCTGGAACAAATAATCCTAAAATTTGTATGGAACCAGAAGCGACCCAGAATTGAAAAAGAAAAACAAAACTGGGGGCATCACGTTGTTTGATTTCAAGCTTTACTAAAAAGCTGTGATCACCAAGACCGCATGGTATTGTCACAAAAGCAGACACATAGACAAATGGAACAGCGTAGAGAGCGCAGACATGGACCCGCATCTCTATGGTCAAATAGTCTTCGAAAAAGAAGGAAAAAATATACAGTGGAAAAAAGACAGTCTCTTCAATAAATGGTGCTGGGAAAAATTGGACAGCTATGTATAGAAGAGTGAAACTTGACCATTCTCTTATACCATACACAAAGATAAACTCAAAATGGATAAAAGACCTCAACATGAGGCAGGAGTCTATCAAAATTCTAGAGGAGAACATAGGCAGTAACCCCTTCGACACTGAACACAATGCAACTTCTTTCAAGACATGTCTCCAAAGACAAAGGAAAGAAAAGAAAAAATGAACTTTTGGGACTTCAAGATCAAAAGCTTCTGCACAGCAAAAGAAATAGTCAATAAAACAAAAACGCAACACACGGAATGGGAGAAGATATTTGCGAATGACACTACAGACAAAGGGCTGATATCCAAGACCCATAAAGAACTCCTCAAACTCAACACACACAAAACAGATAATCATGTCAAAAAATGGGCAGAAGATATGAAAAGACAATTTTCCAAAGAAGACATACAAATGGTTAACAGACACATGAAAAAATGTTCATCATCATTAGCCATCAGGGAGACTCAAATCCATCAGAATATTAGAGGAGAACATAGGCAGTAACCTCTTCGATATCAGCCACAGCAACTTCTTTCAAGATATGTCTCCAAAGGCAAAGGAAACAAAAGTGAAAATGAACTTTTGGGACTTCATCAAGATCAAAAGCTTCTGCATAGCAAAGGAAACAGTCAACAAAACAAAGAGACAACCCACGGAATGGGAGAAGATATTTTCAAATGACAGTACAGACAAAAGGTTGATATCCAGGATCTATAAAGAACTCCTCAAACTCAACACACACAAAACAGATAATCATATCAAAAAATGGGCAGAAGATATGAACAGACACTTCTCCAATGAAGACATACAAATGGCTATCAGACACATGAAAAAATATTCATCATCACTAGCCATCAGGGAGATTCAAATTAAAACTACATTGAGATACCACCTGACACCAGTTAGAATGGCCAAAATTAGCAAGACAGGAAACAACGTGTGTTGGAGAGGATGTGGAGAAAGGGGAACCCTCTTCCACTGTTGGTGGGAATGCAAGTTGGTTTAGCTGCTTTGGAAAACAGTGTAGCGATTCCTTAAGAAATTAAAAGTAGAGCTACCCTATGACCCTGCAATTGCAATACTGGGTATTTACCGCAAAAATACAGATGGAGTGAAAAGAAGGGCCATCTGTACCCCAATGTTCAAGTCGCCACAGTCGCCAAAGTGTGGAAAGAGCCAAGATGCCCTTCAACAGATGAATGGATAAAGAAGATATGGTCCATACATACAGTAGAATATTATGCTTCCATCAGAAAGGATGAATACCCAACTTTTGTATCAACATGGATGGTACTGGAGGATATTATGCTGAGTGAAATAAGTCAAGCATAGAGAGTCAGTTATCATATGGTTTCACTTACTAGCAGAGCATAAGGAATAACATGGAGGACCTGGAGAGCTGGAGAGGAGAAGTGAGTTGGGAGAAACTGGAGGGGTAGATGAACCATGAGAGACTGTGGACTCTGAGAAACAAACTGAGGGTTTTGGAGGGGAGGTGGATGTGGGGATGGGTGAGCCTGGTAGTGGGTATTAAGGAGGGCACATATTGCATGGGGCACTGGGTGTGGTGCATAAACAATGAATCTTGGAACACTGAAAAAAAATAATAAAGTAAAAAATAAAAGATAAAAATTAAAAAAGATATTTTAGAGGGAACAAGAGTTGTATGGTTCAGTAGCAGAAACTACAGAATCTCAGAGGTCTTTCACAACACCCCAGAGTGAGCACAGTTTCTTTCTGCTCACAGGCAATTCTGATGCAAGTCAGGTGTGAGCAAGTGGGCAGCTTTCCAGTGCTGTCTCAGGGATCCAGCTGCTTCCATTTTCAATGACTCCATTTCACAGTTCTTGACTTCCAGCCAAAGAGTCAATGAAGAATTCACATCTGTCTTACATGCCTACAACTGGACTTTCATTCATGGTCTTATCCATGAGCTCCCAGTGACATGGCTATGACCTGACTACAAGGGAGGCTGCTGAAAGCACATGGGTCACTGGTGCCAGAGACCGGCTCCTCCATGCTCCCTCTACCCCGCAAAGCTTTCTCTTAGTCCACCCATTCTTACTTTGCTCTCTAGTCAACGCGGATTTGTCTGCCAAACACACCAGAAGAAATGAGGTATGACTTATTAAGAATGTATCTGTTCTTCTTCCTAATGGCAACATTTAGACCATACCATTTGAAGTCAGGTTGGTGGAGAGGAGTTAGTGTGGCTGTGGAGCTGTTTCACGTGCAGAGCCTTCTCTAATAAAAAAGCTATCAGCTTTCTCATTATATTTGCTCCTTGGTATTTCAATTCAGGAAGTTGAGAAGAACACTGGAGAAATCTATCACGGCACTTTCATATTGTAGCCACTAAATCACTCAGTTGCTAAAACTTAATTTCCTTCTTTGGGTACTTTGTGTACATTTTTTGGTTCTTTAATTGGCCATGTTAATATTTTATTGACATATTTAATTTTCACTTATTTTGGTGGGCTCTTGTATATCATCTCTTTGGAACTCCCAAGGCTGAAAGTAAAATTTGCCCTTATAGATGAATGTGCAATCTTCAACAGCTCCTCCTCCAGAGAAGCTAAATAATCATTAAGTATTAATGTGGAGGTTATGTGATCCATTTCCAATCTCTGCCTCAAATCTCACACCAAGCACAGCTAAAAAAAAATAGAGGGTGATTTGTTGTGAACTAAGGGGGTCCCCAGGACATGGACCCTCAAAACTAGAACTGGGGAAGTTCCAGGCAAACCACGATAGTCACCCTATGAATATTCCTTTTTGGTTCCTTCTAACTGACTTTGTGTTTCTCTATCAGGCTCTGCTCTCAGTCCTACAGAGAAGAGATATTGGTGCAGTATCCTAGGCATCTACAGGGAAAGAAAACAAAAACATTTTATCCAAATGGATTCATGATAAATATGTTTGGGACAATGGATTTTTCATGTTGGGAGAGAAGATTCATGTTAAATAGTCTCAGTGGAGGGAGTATCCAGTTTTCACAATCAGGTCTTTATACCTAGTTTCTTCCTTGATTTTAAATTAAGATAATGTAAGGAATTATCTCTACCACTCATTCCAATTTGGCCTTGAAACTAGTAATTTTTTTTTTTTTTTCACAGCAGAGAAGATAAACAAATAACACAGAGAAAGAAGAACTTTTGACCTGGTAACCAAAGTTTATGCCACTCAAATTTCTCCCCTTTCCTTCTGATGGTAGCTGGTATATTTCAGTTATCTTCTTCAGTGGCCTCAGTGACAGAGGTGAAAGGTGGAAAGGCTGGTATGACACTTGGAAGTTATGAGTTCAGGTTTTCCTCAGACAAACAGGCTTTGCTTTTCAACTGGCCCCTTCTCCCCACCTCCTTGTTATGGTAAAAGTCTACATAACCCTAGAATATTCTGTCCCTGATTCGGAACGTAAGGTTTTTTGCTTTTTCAGTGCTCCCTGACACTGCTCGGTAGAAATTCACGGACATATAATTGTTCCTCTGCTTACATGTGGCCCAGGTTATAAAGATAAAATAAAATGTCAAATGAAGTCATGAGAAAGTCTAATTCACCTCTAAACAGTGCACAGAGGAAAGAAAAGTGAGATTTTATGAATTGATTTGTGGTCCCTTAGGTATAATGAAGTCAGACTGAGAATTAAGTCAACCTAGGAGAAGGCCAACTTGAGACAGATGGAAACAGAGAGGACGTGAGATAGTGGATAGCACATTGGGGACCAAAGAAACTGGCTAGGACTATGGCTTTTGCCACCCTGCATCCGGCTGAATCTGACCTACCCCTTGAACCTTTTCAGATACTGTGAACCCACATTCCCCTTTTGTGTCTCATGTCAGTTTGCTTTCACACAAAGGATTTCTGATTGACAAGCTTTCTGAGGAAAGATTGCATTTTAATTGTTTATATTAGCAGGGCTTACCAGGACTGGGGGATCTTGAGTGACACCATCTCGGTTTTGCAATGCAAACTCTTAATTATTTGTTTACTCAAACAACAAATACACATGCTTATTGAGTGCTTAGAAGAGGCCAAGATAAGGAGTGGTGGAGATGAAAGGCCCAGGCTCTCCTGGACCAGCTGCCTAAAAACATACAGTGCCTCCACTTCTTTGACTTTGTGGCTGACCCACCCCTCAGGCAGCTGATTCATATGAAGATTGTTTTAAGGATTACATTGACTTCCATTTGTAAAATATAGCATATTGAGAATAACAGGCATTTTGCAACTTGTAGCTATCCTTAAAACTGGTATCAGTGCTGATTTCACTCATTTGTGGAGCATAACAAATAACATGGAGGACATGGGGAGATGGAGAGGAGAAGGGAGTTGAGGGAAATTGGAAGGGGAGATGAACCATGAGAGATTATAAACTCTGAAAAACAACCTGAGGGTTTTGAAGGGGCGGGGGGTGGGAGTTTGGGGAACCAGGTGGTGGGTAATAGGGAGGGCACTTATTGCATGGAGCACTGGGTGTGGTGCAAAAACAATGAATACTGTTATGCTGAAAAGAAATTTTAAAAAAAGTGAAAAAAAAACCTGGTATCAGTGATATTGATATTGTTATTTTTTGATATGTCAAAAATATTCTGCTAGGTGTTGCATGATAAAATAGGATATAGTAGGATAAAAATAGGATATTGAGTAGGATCTAGGTAACTTTACAAGAAGCTGCCAGTGTGGGTTGTAAAATAAACACACATATACTAAATGGGTCGCAGATCATTCTAAAATAGGGTATTTAAAAAATATATTTAGGTTGCTTTGTGTTAAAAAACAAAAGTTTCCAAAATGTGTTCATTTATGAGCTATGTAAGCAAAAAAGAAAACACACAACACATAATGCTGACCATTTAAAAATAATCATATGCCCTTATTTTTGTTTCTTAAATATATATAAATTTAGTACATGATATCCATTGTTTTACAGCTTTCATTTTTTATTTAATACCATACGGGGACAGAAAGGTGCCACCCTTTTTATTTTCCAGCTGTATTTTGTTGATTGGAATTCACCTGATTAGTATAACCTGCCTGCTCCAGATGGCCATTTGGGTTGTAGCTG
Source organism: Meles meles (assembly GCF_922984935.1). Classification (NCBI taxonomy): domain Eukaryota; kingdom Metazoa; phylum Chordata; class Mammalia; order Carnivora; family Mustelidae; genus Meles; species Meles meles. The sequence goes on from NC_060070.1 coordinate 19,907,407, forward strand.
AGTTTAGGCTATTACAGGCAATGTTGCAATGTCATTTTCTATGCATATCATTTGCATATACACAAATACAGCTCTTGAAAACGATGTTGTTATATCTATGAGTACATGCATTTGCAATATAGAAAATTACGGCCCACTTGTCCTCCACAGAACATCCCACCAATAATGTAGGAGGATGTTTGCTTGCTGATCGCATCTCCAATAGTGCTAATCAAAATTTCAAATACTTTCCATTCTGATAGGTAAAAAATTGCAATATATTAAATTTAATTTTTATTTCTTTTTTTGCTGGTGAAGTTGAACAACTTTTAATGTTTAAGAGCCATTGTATTTCCTTTGCTATGAACCGTACTCTGATCATTTTTCTACTGAATTATTGATTTTGTCCATTTTTAGAAGGACTTTATAAATTTGGGAGATACGCACTTCGTCTATGATAAAGTGGCAGATTTTCTTCTACTTTTTCCTCTTTTTTTTTTCTTTTTCTTCTTCTTCTTCTTTTCTTCTTGGCCATGTAGTAGTTTTTATTTTGTAATATATTTATAAATTTTTCTTTTTATGATTTATGGATTATTCCAGTCAATTAGAAGATCCTTTGCCTCTTTAGGGTTATGAAGGCATTTCCCATGTTTTTTTCTAGTTTTCTTGTGATTTGATGTTTTTCACATTCAAATTCTGATGCACTGGGATTTAACCTAATGTGCAGGGGGAAGGACCAATATTATTTGGTGAATTGCTACATTTATTACACAATGAATTACCACTTGCATTTGGGTCAATTTGAGGACTTTCTATTTTGTCTCATTAGTCTTTCTTTGTCTATGTGCCACTGCAAAACTGTTTTAAATGCTAAATATTTAAGTCTATTTAAGCATTTAGTTGGTCTAGTTCCAGCTAATTTTCCTTTTCTTTCAGTTTTTCTGACCACTTTTGTTTAATTTTCTATGGAAACTTTGAAATCATCTTGTCTATTCCCATCCTTCCCCCCAAGTTGTTATTTTCATTGGAATCACATTAAATTTAGATACTAACTTTGGGAAAGTCAAAATCTTTATGATGCAAAAATATTCTGTCTTTGCTGAAGTCTACTCTGTGATCTTTCAGTGTTTTAAAACTTCACTTCATGTAGGTATTAAGCTTTTCTTATTAAGTTTACTCCTAGATAATTTTCTTTTTATGTTGCTTTTGTAAGTTGGAGTGGTATCCCTTGGGTTTTCTAAACATGTAATCGTATATCTACAAATAGAGTTTGATTCTTTATATGTTGAAAAAATTATTTTAAAAGTTATATACTTTTAAGCTTTTTCTCTGTTTTGGTCAGTGCCTCTAGCACAATTCTAAGTGATGGAGGGGTTAAGGGAATCATTGTCTTATTCCCAACCACATAGAAAGGAGTTGGTTGAACAATCTCTGCAAGAATGCCATTGTGTCTAATTCTGGAGTTTGAAGTCTACAAAACCAGCAGCCAGGAAGGAAATATGGATGTAAAGAAGGCAGAGTAAGGACAAGCTGGAACCCTGAAGCATGATCTGGAACCTACGAGGATGAGTTGAAGCAAGTGTTGATTCTTAGAGATATTGGTGTCCTTCACCTCGGAGCTAAATACCTCAGAGCTCAGGAGTCAGAGAAGCTGAAGGACAATCCAGGAGAATGTAGAGCAGCTGCACTTCTGGCTACAACTCCATGCCACTGAGGTAAGCCAGTACGTCAAGATAATGTATGAGAGCTACAAAATGGATGCTGCTTTATCCCTGCCCTTCAAGTCTTACAGAGAAATCTCTCTGTGGCCCATCTTAACCAGAAACCTATACAGAACAGAATTGTGGGAAATCAGTTCAGTATAGACAGGGTTATGTACTATAGATGCTTCCACATCTTGGCTATTGTAAACAATTCCACAGTGAATGTAGGGGTGCTTATATCTTTCTAATTACTGTTTTTGTTTTCTTTGGGCAAATACTAGTGGAATTACTGAGTGGTATGGTATTTCTATTTTTAATTTTCTGAGGAACGGCCATACCGTTTTCCATCGTGGTTTACATTTCCACTAACAGTGTTCGAGCGTTTGCTTTTCTCCACATCTTTTCCAAACCTTGTTATTCCCTTTCTTTTTGATGTTAGCCATTCTGATATGAGGTGATACTTCATTGTGGTTTTAATTTGCACTTTCTTGATGATGAGTAATGTTGAACATCTTTTCATGTGTCTGTTGGCCATCTGTGTATCTTCTTTGGAAAAACATCTATTCAGGTGTTCTGCCCATTTTTAATTGGCTTATTATTCTTCTCTTCTCTTCTCTTCCCTTCCCTTTGTTTCTTTTCTTTTTTGTGTTGAGTGGCTCCCTTTTCCATGTTCATACTTATGTCATATATACCAACCTCCAGCTTATTATTCTGTGAGCAACTTTAAATCAAAAAGTGTATTCTTTAATTTTATATCTCCAGGAATTATCATCAATATATATTGTAAATATCAAGCACACCAATAACGTTTCTTGAATGAAAAAAAAAAAGTTAAATGTTCTATTTGCCCAGTGAATTTTCTGATCCTGGTGAATAAATAAGGCATGTGCCATTTTCATGTTTTATCTCTGTTCTTATCCTTTCTTCTTTGGGTATATTTGCTTTTTGGAGTTAGGTGTTTTTTTTTTTAATCATTCCCACTGGTAGAAAGTTCCTGATTTATTTGCCATTTAGAAGCTAGCCCTTTTCTCTTTGATTTGTGTCATACAGCCACCTGTGTTATTACTTATTCCATTTTTTAGTCTTTGATTACATTATGTATTTTGTTTTCTTTTTGATAGCAATTCAGAGTCATTCAGGCTGTTTTCTATAAGCATTTCCACCCACTTACAGGAACTCATATTGAAGTTACTTCCTGACACCTGGGAATATATATTTACCATCTATCTTTTAACGTGCATCTAAGAGTGTTTCTCTACCAGACTCAGGTGACAATTAAGTAAAACTATTCCCTGTGAATCCTTCTAAATATTTGAAAGGGAAACAAATAGACCGCCTTTCATTCTGCAGTTATTTCATCATTGAAAACATGTAAAGTGGGCATTATGGGTCTGATTCTAAGCTAGGAGGAAAACAAAGAGGAAAACACAGAGCCCTGTCCTTTGGGAACTATGGCTGTGGAGGGGAACAAAGTTAATATGATACAAGGCAAAGTGAAAAAAAAAAATGTTACACAGCCTAGGAGAACTCAGTGAAGAAAAAAAAAAAGATTGTGTAATTAAAAAAAAAAAAGAACTCAGTGAAGAAGTGAGAGAGGAGAGATTACATTTGACTTGGGATTTGGGAATAATTCAACCTGGGCCATGAATAATAGGTGATAATTTTAAGGATAGAAACATGAAATCCAGCAGAGGAAATAGTAAGAATAAAAGTCTGGGAGTCTCTGTTCTAGAGTCAATGCTCCATTTTTGATACAGTGAATGGACAGTGTAGCTATTAGGATAGAATGTGTAGAGGGACATGGTGGGAAGTGAGAGCAGATAGCGTATTAGTTTGCTATGGCTGCTGTGACAGCCACGAACTTAATGTCTTAACACAAATTTATGGTTCTGTAGGTTAGACATCTCACATGGCCCCTATAGGACTGAACTAAAATTGAGGTGCCGGTTGGGCTATTCTTTCTAGGGGAGAAGTTGTTTCTTTGCTTCTTCTCACTTCTAGAGGCCCCACTCCTCCACCTTCAGATCTCCATGATTGCCTTTCCATAGTTGCGTTTTCCCCTGATCAAAGATGAGAAAGTCTCTGCTTTTAAACATCCATGTGATTAGATTGACCCACCTAGATCATACAGTATTATATTTCTATCCCAAGGTCCTTAATGTAATCACATCTGTAAAGTCATTTTTGCCAAGTAAGGTAAGATTCACGGGTTTCAGGGATTACGATATGGACATTTTAGGGGACCATTATTCTGTCTACAACAGGTGGCTTAAATCAGAACATGAAGGGAATTAGCCGAGGATGATCTAGCAACATATTTCAAGCTTGATAATATGTCATTATCCTAATGATAGCAGATGCAGTGAAAATAGGGGAAAGGAGAATGTTTGAAATAATCAGAGTTAAATATCATTGGAAACTGTGACCTTACAATCAAATCATATTCAAATGAATACGGTTCAAATGAATACTTTGCATTCACTTGTGTATCTACTACCATTATTTGCAGACAAATCAAGGAGTAAGATTTGTAATGTGTATATTAACTTGAGTCTGTTTTTCTCCCCTCCCTCTAATGCCATTATTGAGACAAATGCCACTCTGGATATCTTAGAGCTAGGAAAAAGATAAGTTTGGATTTTCTGGGTTTTTTTTTTACACATATAGGTACTAAAACTTTAATAGACATATTGTAACACTACTCAATTCTGACTTTTCAAATAACTTTTTACAAATGCATAGAAATTTTTGTTAAATTTAATTTGACTCCACAAAGTCACTTTTAAGGAGATAATTTATAAGTACTCACACTATTGAAGGAACTTAATGTCTTTGTTCTTTAATTAATTAACTAAAAAATATTTATTAAGGATCTACTCTGTGCCAAGCACCGCTTACCTGCTGGGAAGAAAGTCGTAAAGAAACCAGAAAAAAATCCCTGCCATCAAAGCCCCTCTAATAAAGGTGATTGATAATATTCAAGATCCACCGAGTGGACTAAGTAGTATTTTAATTTTAATCTTTATTATTTATTTATTTTTTGTTTAAAAATATTTATTTCAGAGAAAGAGAGAGCGAGAGCGCATGTGCACGTGCAGTAGGGAGGGGCAGAGGGAAAGAGAGAGAATCTCAAGCAGTCTCCCTGTTTAGCAAGGAGCCCAAAGTGGAGCTCTTTGTCACAACCCTGAGATCATGAGCCCAAATCAAGTGGCATGCTTAACTGACTGAGCCACCTAGGTACCCCCCTCCAAGTAGTATTTTAGACGGTGATACAGAACAAAATAGAGTAAAAAGGACAATATGAAATGTGAAGGTTTTGAAATTTCTGGTGATGAAAGTCACTGAAAAAGTGACGATAGGAAGAGAAGGAAGAGAAGCCCCGTTCACCAAAGGTAGAATCTGAAGCTTCATTTGATCAGTCCAGGTTCTTCTGGCTGCTGGGTGTCTCCTCCTCCTCTGTAGCTCCTGACCCCATTCAGGAAACACGGGAAGGGCAATGGGAGAGGCAGAGGTGGATCAGACCCATCTCTACCCTCAGGAAGCTTGCATGGAGGGACATCAGAGCTTACAACATTGTGATCCAAGACACCAAATTATTTCTAAGCACCACAAAGGATCAGGGGAACTGAGAAGTGCTTAGGTAGAAGTTCTGGTTATCACCAAGAACAGCAATGAGCCAGAAAAGAATTTGATGGTGCAGAATTCTAAAATCACATCATCAGAGGAATAGTGGGGCACAGTTCCGTTTTGAATTTTGTTTCTTTGTTATCAGTATGAAGCAAGAACCTAGAGCAAGTAAGAGAAGAGCAAGTTCCCACACCATGTCTCATACAATAGCCCCCCATGATCCTTGGTTTTGCTCTGCGCAGTTTTGGTTACCCTTGGTAAACCGCGGTCTGGAACTGGATGATCCTCCTTCTGCCCAGTCTGCGGAAGGTCTGTACAGCCTAGCGGTAGGTCACAACCTGCCTCGTTCACTTCGTTTCATCACGGAGACGTTTTATCATCTCACAGTGTTGCAGGAAGGGTGAGTCTGGTACAGTAAGATATTTTGAGAGAGAGAGACCACACTCACATAATTTTTATTACACTGTATTGTTGTAATTGTTTTGTCTTGTTATTCGTTATTGTTGTTAATCTCTTACTGTGCCTTAATTATAAATTAAACTTTACCATAGGTGTATATGTGCAGGAAAAAGATGGTTTACGAAGGGTTCAGTACTCTGCTGTTTCAGGGCCCCCTGTTTTGGGGTCTTGGAATGTATTTCTCATGGATCATGGGGGGCTGCTGTACTTGCATAATCCGGGGCATGTGAGTGAAGAGGGGTCGGGTTTTTCACGACTTCTGGGTAGTTCCCTCCACGTGCAGGCAGGCTCCCTGTGTGCACTGGCAGTTAGGGTCTGCCGTTTGGAAACACAGGACCCTTGTCTGGCATCTTGTTCCTGACTTCCTTCCCTGTCAGTCAGCCTTCGGCCACCTGGGTTCTTTCCATTATGTTTTTGTTCCTTGTAATAAAGTGGATTTTCTTTTTTTGCGAATGAGCAGAAAGATACCCAGAAAATAAACCAGGTGCCCATTTGCCAGGCTCCAGCAAGCAAGCATGCAGATGAGGCTCCTTGGCCTCTCCTATAGGTTTCCCAAGAGGAAAATGCTGCTGCTGACATGAATAGCAGAGGCCAGACAATGATTCTTCGGGAAGATAAACAGGCTTGTGATTCCCTCCTGAGGGCTCCGTTCCTCTCCTCAATGACAGATCCTGGAGCAAAAGGTCATGGGGATAATTCTGCACCTGCAGCCTGGGAAGGCCAGGCTCAGTCCTTGCAAAGAGCTCTCTCATAATTGATGCTAATTATTATTGAGCCAAATGCACCCTTTTATTGAGGGGCAGGTGGGAGGCTCTGTCACTGTCAGGGCGATTCTACCAAGGGCAAGTATAGAATTCCTTGCACAGATGTACATATACCCAAGAAGCCCCAAGTGTTATGTGCAGGCTGTTCATAAAGAGCATATCATTAGAAATCTCTTTCGTTTTGTAACTGGATGGTCTGGACTCAGGTGAATGACAAATGCTGCCCAGGACCCAATGCCAGAATATTGAGGGGAGAAGCATGATTTATTCATCAGGGCTTGAACTCCACTGCTGGGCCTCTGGGCCGCTTGTGAGATTTTGCACCCTGCCATCTGCACTCTGAGACAGCTTAACAACAACTTTGGAGACCTTGGAACCCTTTGGGGATTTGCTTCCATGGACATCCATCTGCTTTCTGGTGACTTTAATGGGAAGACAGGCCCAGTGAGGAGAATGAAGAACAGAGGAAATGAAAGGAAATTCACGCAGCTGTAGGTAAAACAGGGCTGGATTTAGCTGAATGCCAGAGTGGACGTTGGGATGTTCCCCTGACATTAACTGCCCCCTGTTTTGGAGAAGAGTTTCAAAGAATGTTATATTGCTTCATTCATCATTTCTACTTTTTTTCCTCCTTGGATTATAACTTAATAGTTTTTAAAGTTTGCTCTTACATGTCAAAATGGCATTGCAAAACTGTATGAAGGGATACACTGTCGTCAAATTTATAATTTGATTTCTAATTCTGATTGCTTTATTTGTAAAAACACAACTGTACCCCTCAAGCTAACCACTGATTGGAGGAAAAAGATTCTAAATATTCACTCATTCATCAGAGAATTATTACACCCAGACTGTGTTCTGGGCATTTATTCTGACTTCTGAAACAATGATAAAGAAAGCCTCAACCTTCTCATTATTTATTTATTATTTTCTGTAGTTTAAAGACATTGCTCAACCATCTTTTAACTTTCATTGTTTCCAGTGACACACCTACTTCTGTTCTTATTTTTGTTCTTTTGAATGTGAAGGGTCTTTTCCTCTGGCTGCTCTGAAGATTTTCTCTTTATTAGAGTTATAAGCAGTTTAATTATGTTAGGCCTTGGTGTAATTTTCTTCAGGCTTATTGTGCTTGGGTTCCTCGAGCTTTTTGGATCTCTGGGTTTATTGTTTTATCAAATTTGGAACATTTTTGCTCATTACTTCTTCAAATGCATTTCTGCCTCCCAATTCACACTCATGGACCCCAATTACACATATATACTTAGAATTGGTTTACTCATGCTCTATTTCCCCCCTCCCACCGACCCCCTCTTTTTTTGAGGTTTTCTTTCCTTTTCTTCTTTGATATGTTATTTTACTGGGTCTTTCTATAAGTTCACTAAAAAGTTCTTTTTTCTACATTTTTTAAAAAAAGACTTTATTTATTTGAGAAAGAAAAAGAGAGCACAAGCAGGGGGAGCTGCAGAGGGAGAGGGAGGAGCAGACTCCCACTGAGAAGGGAGCCCAATATGGGCCTCAATCCCAGGACCCTGGGATTATGACCTGAATTGAAAGTAGACGCTTAACCCACTGAGCCATCCAGGTGCTCCTACAGCGTTGAATCCATTGTTAATCCTATCCTTCAGACATTGTGCTTTTCATCTCTGGAAGTTCTCTTTTTATATATCTTCCATGTCTTTTTTGACATGTACATGCTTTCTTCTAGTTTTTTGAATATATGGATATAGTTATAATAACTGCTTTATGTGCTTATCTACTAATTTTATCATCTGTATAATTTCTAAATCTGTTTCCATTAATAAATATTTCTCTTCCATATAGGCTTGCTTCTCTACATGTCTGATAGTTTTATATTAGATGCAGATATTATGAGTCTATCCTTTTGGAGTAAGGATATTTTTTGGCGGTTTTGTGATGCAACTAAGTTACTTGGAAGCATTTTCATCCATTCAAGGCTAAACTTTTGTTTTGTTAGGTGGGACAATAATGCCTTTATAAGGCTACTTTTTCTCTACTGCAGAGGCAATACCCTTCTGAGTACTTAATGCCCTATGTATTATGGAAATCCCTCACTCTATTGATGGGAACATGAACTAATCCTGGTCTTGTGTGATCTTCAGAAATCATTCCAGCTGCTTGGGGGTTCTTTCCCCAGCCTCGAGTAATTTCCCCACAGGTATGCTGATCAGGTCTTAGTTGAAGATTTGAAGAAAACCTTCTGTAGGTCTCCAGAGATCTCTCTCTATTCTGGTATTATCCTCTGGGAATTCTAGCTACCCTGGCCTATCTGTATCCTCAATTCTGTCCTTTCAATTTTGATCCTGCTTCTGAATTACCTGCGTGTTCAAATGTAGGTTCTAAAGTCACCCATGCCAACTGGATTGTAATATTTGGAGTTGAAGCCCAGAATTCTTCAGGCTTATAAGCTCCCAAGGTGCTTATTTAATAATATTGACTTCTGAGAACCACAGTCCTGATGAAGCCTTTCTTAAGATTTATCCCAAAGGTCAAATTCAACAGCCTTCTCTGAGTCTTGAGTCTCCTTGACTTTGCCCAAGATACAGCCATGTTCATGCTCTTCTCTTGGATATCCTTAACATTATCATGTATTAAAACAGGCATTTCCCAGTTATACCAGCTCAGCAGTCACTCAATATTGAGCCATGGAGAAGAAGCAGTTGGTCTGTGGTTGAGACGCCCAAGACCTAGACTGAGCAGTGCCACTGACTTGATCTATCACAGGATGTCTAGATTTTTTCTTTCCCGTCTGCAAAATGAAAAATTGATAATTAAATCTACCTTATCAAGTGGCTGTAAGGATCAAATGGAGCTGAACATAATGCACATACATAGTCTAAAGATCTTTCAACTTTTCTTCTGTGTGTTTCATCTGTTGGTCCTTTCCTTCTACATTCCAAGAGTACCCCTCAGGGGCGTATTCCAACTTAAGTATTTTATCTTCTGCAGTATTATCTATTGCACAGCACATTAATTGAATTGTTTTTATTTTTCTAAGATCTCAAATTGTTTCTTTTTCATAGAATTCTTGTCTCATGCAATCTTGATTGCTCCTATTTGCACGTGATAATCAGTGTTTAATCGTTTGTGAATATATGTTCTGATTAAAGTAGCCTTCTCTAGAAATGTATGGGAAGGTGGTTGTATGGTTTGCTGGATTGTGAAGACTCTTTCAGTGTGTAGAACCTTCCTATTCATCCCATGATTTTTAATTAGTTGGAGAACTGCTCTTTATCTAGGACCAATATTTATTCTGGGAATCTTTTATACCAAAAATACACACTTCATAAAGTCCTGTATTTCAGAAAGTCCTGTATTTCAGAAAGTCCTTCAGCATGGGAAAGTGAAGTCTATTGCTCTCCTTGTTTATTTCTTCTCTGGTTTCCTTTTTGAGGATGACATTTCTTTAGACTTTATTCTGCTTTTCTTTGCACTCCCATCACAGTGCTAAGAATCCCATCCTGGAAGATCACTCCCTTTTTAAGGACCCAGGTTTTCTTTGGAGGTAATTAAAGAGAGGATATATGGAAGAATCATAGCTACTGCCTGTTGCTTAGTATAAGTGGGCATAAGAGGGGTCAGATTAGGCTAGTTATTCTGAATATGGCTCTTTGATCATTCTGATTATTTCCTAAGTTTCTCCTGTTTGTTGACTCTGAGCTTTGTTTATATGTGCAGTTGCTTTTAACAGTAATTTCTCATCTGTGTGTTTTGGACTATTGTTTTCTCTGATTTTGTTTCCCTGACATTCTAACTCCATCTGCTTCCTATCTTTCAGGAATTCCTCAAAATTTCCCAGGAGCTGGTGGCATTCTTTCTGTTTATCACTCTTCCTTTAAAAGCATTTAAAGATGTATGTGCTCAGCACCCATCTTGAAAGAATCTTTGCTGTACTGCCTCTACTTTTAATAATTTAAGAAAAACAATTGATGGGGCACCTGGGTGGCTCAGTGGGTTAAGCCGCTGCCTTCGGCTCAGGTCATGATCTCAGGGTCCTGGGATCGAGCCCCACATTGGGTTCTCTACTCAGCAGGGAGCCTGCATTCCCCTCTCTTTCTGCCTGCCTCTCTACTTGTGATCTCTCTCTCTCTCTCTCTCTCTCTCTGTGTCAAATAAATAAATAAAACCTTTAAAAAAAAAAAAGAAAAACAATTGATTAAGTATATTTAAATATTTAGTATTGATTTTAAATATATTCTTGGAGTGATTTAAATATATTCTCAGAGAATGTTTTTTTCCATGTGTCCCCAAATTTTGAATGTGCAGCATGTTTACAATTTGTAACCATGTTGCATAGATGCTATATAGAAAACCTTTTATCTCATCTCATAATTGGTTGATAAATTGAAAAGTTCATTGAAACAGGGAATTGTAAAAATGATACACAAATGTATTCCATTTCAGTGTGAATATATACATGTCCATTCTTGTGGGAATTTGATTAAGGACCATTTTTGTTTTGACTATAGATACAATGTTTATAATCTCAGTTCTCCTGTCGTGCATAGATCATGTCATAAGGCAGCATCTATGTTTTTTCGTTTTAGTTTCTCTAAGATGGACAAGAACTTAAAACCATCTGAGTGGAAGATTCCTCTGTGTCTTTAAAATTCCCATTCCTTTGTCCCAGTCATTCACAGTTGCCTAACCCACACCTATTTTGCAGTAATTATTTTAACAGTTCTCCTTATCACAATCCTTCATAATTGTTTTTATGAAAGTAATTCTCCTTGTACTCCCATTCATTTGTTTATGTACATTTACATCCCATAGTCGCAGTAATAAGTAGAGTAGGCAGTAAACAACTTTGGATGTGTTATGAGTAGCTTATCATCATTAATTCCACAAAAAAAATTCTAGGCATTCTGCTAGATTCCAAGGATATAGAGGTCAATGTGATTAATAAGAACAGGTTAAAAAAAAAAAAAAGAAATACACTAAAACAGTCTCAGAAACAGGCTAGTATGATAAAGAAGGTACCATAAATAGTGAAGAAAGGACAGTGTCTAAGAGATGATGTTGGGATAATTACTTACTTTATGGAGAAAAATAAAACTGGATCCTTATCAATTGCAATATACAGTGGTAGACTCCAAATGGATTAAATACATAACTGTGAAAGACAAAATTAGAATTAAATAAAATGAATTACAATCTATAGGGTAAAATATTGATTATTTTTACATCAAAATTAAGCATTTCTGTTCATTGAGCAATTTAATGGACTGTAATTAATGGACAGATAGCAAAATGGGAAGATGTATTTCAAATGTCTGAACCTAAGAATAGGTAATATGTAGAATACACAAAAACACCTGAAAATAACAACAAAAATACAGCAATCCCAATAGAAATATTGACAGTGATGTAGAAAAGAGGAGCCTCCAAAAGGCTATATAGAGAGAGTGATTCTCAAACACATTAGTAACCTGAAAAATGCAAATTAAAAATAAATATAATTTTACATGCTAGTGAGGCAAAATTTGGGAGGTAAATAATGCCAGTGTTGGAGAGGCTGTGAGTGTATTGATAGTCTCATGTGCTGCTAGCAATAAGTTGACATATTAAGCCATTTGGAAAGAGTACTTTTAAGCTACTTAGCAAAATAAATATGTGAGTTTTCTGTGACCTAGCAATTCAGCTCTTGGGAGATTTTTATATTTATGCACACACATATATGTATATATTTAACGTACATATATGCATGCATTAAACACAAAAGTGTATATGCCTATAATAGAAAAACATATATATATACATTATATGCACGCATTATTTACACACACATGCTAAAGAAGATCTCACAAGATCTAAAGGAGACCCATAGATGTATGCTTGCTCCTGCATTATTGTGGTAATGAAGATTTGGAAACAATCAGTTAATGTCTTGGGAGAACAAATAGATAAACTGTGGCAGCTGTATACCAGAGAATATTATGCACCAGTTAGAAGCAATTGATTAAATGTACATATGACACCATGAATGGATTTTAAAATAATATTGTAAAGTAAACAAATCAAAATACAGACTAAGTTTAATCACCAAATTAAAACATACAGTATAATCCAGTATACTTTTAAAAGTGTTAAAATATATGCATATAAAATAAATAATTTACAAGAATTTACAAGGGTGTGCATTATCATATTACACAGGTTACCTATGTGATGGCAGAGAGGAACTGGGGTGTTATATAGAGATTAAATAATTAAATAATTAAATAAATTAGTAAATAAATAGGGGAAGCTAGGTGGTGGGTGGTCTTGTAAGGACCAAGTGTGACAATGTGCAATGAACTCAGAAGCAAGATTAACCCAGCCCTCCTCACTGAGGTCCAAATCGTTCAGAAGCAAAGAAACCTCTATAAAACATTCTCTGAGGGCTTGTGGAATGACTAGGTACTTATATAGTCAAATACAGCAAGGACCATTACTGAGAGAATAAAGTTTGATAAAGGATAACTTGGGAGACTTAGAAGTGTCAACACGTAACTGAATTCTGAAAGACAAATCTGAATTAGCCAGGTGAAGTGGACAACAAATAAAGAAAAGTGAACAATATTTTCAATAAGAGAATATTGATACATTTCCGTATAGTAACATTCATGGTTTATCATCACATAAATTGATTTAGGAAAGATTTTATGTCCTAATCCTAGATACCAACTAAGACATATTTGCTGAGAGCTTATCATGTGATAATAATGTTTGAAATTCTAAAGTATTTGTGGGAAATCCATATTCAAATATGGCTATAGTCACTATATTGGTTAGAAATTACATTTGGCTATTAAGAGACCTGAAACATAATTTAAATAAGTAGAGATTTATTCTTTTACGTAAACGAAGTCTGAGGCTTCCTGTCCAGGGCAGATACATGATGACCAAATATAACTGTGATGATTAATTTTATATTGCAACTTGGGCCATGGAGTGCCCAGATATTCCAGCAGACATTTTTCTGAGTGTGTCTGTGAGGGTGTCTAGATGGGATTAACATATGAATCGGTAGACTGGGTAAAGCAGATTGTCCTTCCTAATGTGGGTTGGCCACATCCAATCAATTGAATTTTGAATAGAACCAAAAGGCTGAGTAAGGGGGAACTCCTCCTGTCTGACTGCCTTCAAAGGAGTACATTGTTTTGTTTTGTTTTGTTTTCCCCTAGTCTTCAGACTCAAACTGAAACATTAGTTTCCTTGGTTTTCAGTTTGCTGACTGCAGATCTTTGGACTTTATTGCAATGTGAAACAATTCCTTAGAATAAATTTCATATATACATATAGGTATATACATCCAGATACATATATCTTATTGGTTCTATTTCTCAGGACAACCCTAACTCATATAGTCACCACTCTTCCAGGGGCCTTCTTTTCTTCATCCTTGGTCTTTTGAATGCTGGCATTTATTCTGGAGCTCCAGCCCTCACATTTGTGTTCTAGGCAACAAGCCTTTGAAACATGGAAGGGCTAACATCCAGCCAGGTTAGCCCCGCCTATACCTTCTGCTACACTCCACGGGCCAGTCACGTGGCCATCTTTAGCTGCAAAGGAAACTGGGAGATGTAGTTTCTCAGCTTGGCACGCTGCCCCGCCCACACCCAACAGAAAACAGGATTCTGCTATTTAGGAAGAAGTGGAGAAGGAATAGTAGATTGGTATTTACCAGCCTCTGTCATAGCAACCAATGCCCTTTGTGAATAGTAGACAACCATAGATATTAGTTGAATAAAAAGTTATTATTTTCATAAAATTATTCTTTTATCATTGAATTGTAGAGAAACAAAATATTGATCTTTGAGTCTTACTACTCTCCTTCATTTGGGACTAATTCTTGAATGAATTAGTGCAAATTCATGAATTAATTTAATATAAATTTTAAAAAAATTAATTTTTTAAATTAAGATGCACCATCCAGGAGGAAGAGCTGTTGAATGAGAATTAATTTAATATAAATTAAAAAAAATACTGTTGAATAACTTTTCTGTACCACAAATTTTTCAGTTAATGAATTATTATAGAAGAATCTTTAGCAAACAACAGATAAAATGTTATCATGCAGATAAAAATGATATACACATATAAATTATTTCAGTATAAATGCTTCTAAGTTGTTCTAGCATGTTTAAAAAAATGTGTATCTTTAAGTTTAAACATCACTTCATTGGTCTTAGATATTATTAATTTGCTAAGAAAAATTTCCTTATTGAAAGTAAGAGTCAAATTTCTATCTAGACTGTGAGTAGTCATACAATATAAACAAATGAATGCTATCTCATGGAAATTTTACCTAACAGATGTATTTACTCCCAACCCTGAAACATAAAATACACATATTTCATGGATTTTAAGTATGTTTTCAGTATTTATTGGTGACTCATCATGTTGAAATATTTTATACATTTTTTCTTTTTCATTTTTTAGGTATTTCAGAGTAGGACAGAGTGGCAGAACTCTTGCCTGAATCACATAAATCTTAACATTCTATGCTCAGTGAGGAGTTAGGTCAATGTAGTAATTCATTTGTCATATTGATGCATTAGAAGTCAGTTATACTTAAACACACACACACACACACACACGCACGCGCACACATACTTCATGCATTAGGTTAAAAGCAAAAATGAACAAACTAGATAATTTACTCATGGAAAAGAGGAAACTCACTTAACCACTGCAGAAATGACACTTTCTGATTTCAAAACGAGGTCACGGGTAGGCCATCTTGGCTCTTGCCCTGGGAGAGTTCCCAGTGTGAGTGAAGCTGTTGCTGGTGCTGTGGGCTCTGGTAGAAGGGTCTCCAGGGCAATAGCATCCCATGGCAACAGGCAGAGAAAAATGACTCAGCCTTCTTTTGCCAAAGCCTTTTGCCTGGCTGTGAAGAGTTAGGATGTATGAACTATGATTAGTCCTTGGTATTAATAGCTGGGAAATGTGCTGATCGTCTGCAAATGCAATCTGTTTAACCTGAATATTCACTGGTCTGCATTATTCACCCCTGTTAGTCAACCACTGCCACCCTTTACCAACCATCCTGCAGAGAGTATGTGAATTTGTGATGTGATTAGTTACTGCAATTAGATTATTGCTAAAATCAAATAAGATGGCGTGTCATATTCAGAAAGAAGTGGTCATTATCTAAAAATTTCCTAATTTTTCAGATTTGGGAGGGACAACTTTATGATTTAAATATTGAACAACAGAAAATAGTTACTAGGTTTTGATTACACCAGGAAATTTGTTTTTCTACTTTATAATGTATTTCACAGTGGGAGTAATATTTGACTCTAGTGTTTTGAACCTGAATTATTTAGATCCAATTCTTAGAATCTATTTATAAAACAACATTGATACATTGATAGTATTCCTTTTGGCTCTATTATGCTTTTTGAAAATAATTGACATTGTAAAAGCTACATTTAAGAGACAATAATTGAGACAATAATTGAAGAAAACTCACAGTTCCTATTCTATAATTCATTATGATTACACTATTTCTGAGATTAGTTCTATGCTAAATTTATGATAGATTTTTGATTTGAGATGATAAAAAATATGTGAAGTAACTATTATCTGGTATTTCTTTCAACATTGGGTCTGTAATTCTGGAAGTAAAATAACTAAAATCCAACTTCATGAGTGAATTTGGATAGTTTGGAGCAAAGTTTCAAGGAAGTATTTTCTATTATTTTTCATGAGAAAGTGATATATTCTAAAACACAACTCTCATGATACTGCCCTAGCAAAAGGGGGTTATATGTATTGGTATCTGTCACAGAGTCAAGTTCCACAGGAATGCATCCAAATGGATATTGAAGAGACCACATAGAGAAGTTAAAACATGTCTTTGCAGAAGACATGCTGAACTCTATCTGGTCTGGGCTTCTCAGCTCTAAGGTTTTTCATGCCTCTTTTGGGGTCTTCAGTAACCGGTGTTTGACTTGGCCGTCTGAGCGTTCCAAAACTAAGCACTGACCTTCAAGTATTTATCTTGCAGCCAGGTCCTCAAAACAGCTGCATTAAAAAACCACTACGTAACTTTACTTGAAAAGTGAATTATTCGGTATATGTGTCATCCAATTAAGTCAGGCTTAATTAGTGTAGCAGCTCTGTCCAAACTGGGGTGCCCAAGATCTTTAGCACTGCCCTCTGGTGGCAAGCTTTGCTCATGCAGCCTCTCTGGAGCGGTTGGTTGCTCCTTTATCAAGGTCAGTGGAGCTAAACTGTTAAAATGTCTTCCCCAAACTGGTTTCCTTATTGAACAGCTCTTCCTCCTGGACAGGGCATCTCAAAGTGTGGTCTCCAGACCAGCACATCAGCATCACCTGGAACTTGTTAAAAAGGCACATCTTGGGGGTGCATCTCCTTTGAATCAAAAATTCTAGAGATGAGGAGCAGCGATCTGGATTCTGTTTTAATAAGCATTTTAGGGGACTGGGATGCCTCAACTTCCTTCTCTTAGTCACATCCCCACTTCTTATCCACCACAAAAACCAGAATCCTATGTTTGTTGATAGCAGCTTTGAGTTGCAAGGAGTGCTACATTGCACATTTGTGGTTTAAACATCTCTGTTCATGTGTATATTTCTGTGGTATAAATTCCTAAATGGTAAATTACTGAGACAAAGAGTATACATACAAGCATTAATATATTTTCTTATTTCCTGTGTTTTCGATGCTCTGGTATCTGGGGCCTCGCTGATCTTGGAGAGATTGCCCCTTCTTGGGTCACCTAATTTTAAGAGACAGCAAACATCTTGCTTGAAAATACACCTTTGATAAAATAATCAACCAATCCAGAGCCCATACCGGACTCTCTCTGGTTCTTACAATCCAGGGTGCAATATTCCTCTGCCTCAAATCATAGCCCAGAACCTACTGAAAGTATTCAAACTCTCCAGTCCTAAATCTGCTCATCTAGCTTGCCCTGCCTCTCCCATCCGTTGTTGAAAAAACTACAGTAAAGTCTCTTGCTTGTGCCTTACCCTCACTTTGGCTTCTTGACTGATCCTGGGGCTTCCCTGTGAATCTGCTGGCGTAGTGTTCCCTCTCCTTCTGGGACTGTGATTAACAAGCTACCTTTTTTTTTAAATTAGTTTTTTCATTTGGAAGTAGTTGACACACAATGCTTTAGTGTTGAGTATACAAGAGATTGATTCAACGTGTCTATGCACTATGCTGTGCTCACCACAAGTGCAGCTCCATCAGTCACCACATAACGCTGCTACAGTAACATTGACTATATTCTCGTGCTGTGCCTTTTACTCTCGTGACTTATTCATTCCAATTCATTCCATAACTGGAAGCCTGTATCTCCGCTCCTCTTCACCCCTTTTGCCTATCTCCTCACACCCCTCTACTCTGGCAGCCATCAGTTTGTTTTCTTTGTTTATAGGCCTGATTCTGCTTTTTGAACAAACTATGTTTCAGCGGTGGTTGTTTCTTGATCTGTTAGCCTTACTATCTCTGAATAAAAACAGAATCCCAGGTACATTTTCAAACAATCTATAAAACACCAAGAGGTGGTATTACAGAGAGGTAAGGCCATGAACGCTGGTGCCCAGAGTATCTGGATTTAAATTCCAGAATCTCTATTTTATAGGCATGTGGACTTTTTAATAAGTACATTATTGGATGACTTCCTTGCTTGTTTTCTCATCTGTAAAATGTAAGGTTATAGCAGTATCTACCCTACGGAGTCACTGTGAAAGTTAAATGCAAATAAATGTAGAGTACTTACAACAATACCCAGCATGTGATAACTCTTGCTATCATTATTATTGATCAATTTGCCTACTTAACCTTTACAAGTTGAAAAAACTTAGTTTTCATTAAGAATATTTGTGGAAGTCCATTTACCTACATTCCTAACATTGGATAGTTGAATAATATTATTGAAATTAAATTTTAATGAAATTGAATAATTTTTTTCACTTATCTCATCTAGTAGATTAAAAAAAAAGATCCTTATTGGCATTGCTCCATTACTGGAAGGATTGAGCATTTTAGGACGTATTGAACCTTGGATTTGCCTCTACTGTGAATTATCTATTTGTTTTCTTCACATTATTTGTTTGACTAATGAATATTAGTCCAATATTTAAAATTGAAAATCTTTTTGTGATTGTGTATTAACATTTTGATGCCATGATTCATCACAGAGGCATTTTAAATTTTATAAGGGCAACTGGTCATACTTTCCCTCTGTGGCTCCTGGGCTTTATTTATTTAAAAAAAAATGTCTTGTGTTTTCTTCTAGTACTTTTTTAGTAACATTCTTTCATTTACAATTCAATTCTTCTATGCTGGGTTTTTTTTTTTTTTTTAAAGATTTTATTTATTTATTTAACACAGAGAGATCACTAGTAGATAGAGAGGCAGGCACAGAGAGAGAGAGGGAAGCAGGCTCTCTGCTGAGCAAAGAGCCTGATGTGGGACTCGATCCCAGGACCCCGAGATCATGACCTGAGCCAAAGGCAGCGGCTTAACCCACTGAGCCACCCAGGCACCCCCTATGCTGGGTTTTGAGAATCTTAAGAAAGACAGTTTCAGGCAAGCCAATGTCAACACAGTCATAAAAATTCCCTGAAATTTTCCTGGTTTACTTTTTCTCTGTCTCATGCCCCCTGCTTTTAGTACTCCCATATATGTGAAATATGGGACAGAAATGTTACCACAGCAATATCTCAATAGAACGTTCCTTTGTGAGCTATATACCTATCTTAACTATCAACACAGTAAGTTTGTTTGGAATTTAAATTCTCTGTGGTGCCAAAGTCCAAACTTGTGTATGTCTTGGCCCTCACCCAACTGACTAAATAGATAAAGTGATTCTGGGGTTCTTTTCAAGGGTCGCAATCATGCTAATTTCCACAGACCATACACAACCCTCTCACCAATGGACCCTGGTTCTGTCTCATCTCTCCTTTTTTTTGTCACTGATGCTAACATGGTGTCTTACTGAAATCATTTCTATACTCACTGGGGATTCTTTCTGATCATTATCCAAATTCCCTCTCTATTGGATATTTGTACTAATTTATTCATTAATTTAGAAAAGTATATTACTAATTAATTATAAAGGGCCTATCTGTGGCAGGCACTTGGGATAAATTGATGACCCAAATCCCAATAGCAGAGACTCCTGTCCTCATGAAGTTTTTAATCTTAGAACTTTTTATACTGTCTGGAACACAGTGTGTATAAAATAGTTGGATATGCATGTAGATACATGGTTGGAAGTATTAATTGATTTGGACACAGCTATTTTCTTCTCTCCAATATGTGTGTGCGTGTATTATATATAAAACATATAATATGTACATTATATATAAGACATATATATAATATAAAGATATATATTTTTTTCGATGAAATTAATAGGCTTAATGTTTTTAGAACAGTTTTAGGTTTACAGATAAATTGAGTGGATAGTACAGAGTTTCCACATACATTTTCATACCTTTTCCCCTTGCCCCTTCCCCCTAATTTCACTTATTAACAATTTACATTAATGTGGTACATTGGTTGACATCCAGTTAACCAAAACTGATATATTATCATTAAAGTTATAGAGTTCACACTGTATGTTGTACATTATCTGAGGTTTATTTTATTTTATTATTTTTTCAGTGTTCCAAGAGTCATTGTTTATGCACCACACCCAGTGCTCTATGCAATATGTGCCCTCCTTAGTAGCCTTAGTAGCCTCCACCACCAGGCTCACCTAACCCCTACCCGCCTCCCCTCCAAAACCCTCAGTTTGTTTCTTAGAGTCCAGTCTCTCATGGTTCATCTCCCACTCCAATTTCCCCCAACTCAATTTTCCTTTCCTTCTCCTAATGTCCTCCATGTTATTGCTTATGCTCCACAAGTAAGTGAAACCATATGATAACTGACTCTCTATGCTTGACTTGTTACACTCAGCATACTCTCCTCCAGTACCATCCATGTTGATACAAAAATTAAGTATTCATTCTTTCTGATGGAGGCATAATATTCCATTGTATATATGGACCATATCTTCTTTATTCATTCATCTGTTGAAGGGCATCTTGGCTCTTTCCACAGTTGGGGACTGTGGCCATTGCTGCAATAAACATTGGGGTACAAATGGCCCTTCTTTTCACTACATCTGTATCTTTGGGGTAAATACCCAGCAGTGCAATTGCAAGGTCATAGGGAAGCTCTATTTTTAATTTCTTGAGGAATCTCCACACTGTTCTCCAAAGTGGCTGCACTAACTTGCATTCCCACCAACAGTACAAGAGGGTTCCCCTTTCTCCACATCCTCTCCAACACTTGTTGTTTACTCTCTTGGTAATTTTGGCCATTCTAACTGGTGTGAGGTGGTATCTCAATGTGGTTCTGATTTGAATCTCCCTGATGGCTAATGATGATGAACATTTTTTCATGTGTCTGTTAGACATTTGTATGTCTTCTTTGAGAAGTGTCTGCTCATGACTTCTGCCCATTTTTTTAATTTTATTTTATTTATTTGACAGAGAGAAATCACTACTAGGCAGAGAAGCAGGCAGAGAGAGAGGAGGAAGCAGGCTCCCCGCAGAGCAGAGAGCCCGATGCGGGGCTCCATCCCAGGACCCTGGGATCATGACCCGAGCCGAAGGCAGAGGCTTTAACCCACTGAGCCACCCAGGCGCCCCGACTTCTGCCCATTTTTTGACATGATTATCTGTTTTGTGTGTGTTGAGTTTGAAGAGTTCTTTATAGATCTTGGATATTAGCTCTTTGTAGTGTCATTTGTGAATATCTTCTCCCATTCCGTGGGTTGCCTCTTTGTTTTGTTGACTATTTCTTTTGCTGTGCAGAAGCTTTTGATCTTGAAGTCCCAAAAGTTCATTTTCACTTTTGTTTCCTTTGCCTTTGGATACATGTCTTGAAAGAAGTTGCATTGTGGTCAATGTCGAAGGGGTTACTGCCTATGTTCTCCTCCAGGATTTTGATAGATTCCTGCCTCATGTTGAGGTCTTTTATCCATTTTGAGTTTATCTTTGTATATGGTGTAAGAGAATGGTCAGGTTTCACTCTTCTACACATAGTTGTCCAATTTTCCTAGCACCATTTATTGAAGAGACTGTCTTTTTTCCACTGTGTATTTTTTTCTGCTTTATCAAAGATTATTTGACCAGAGAGTTGCGGGTCCATATCTGGGCTCTCTACTCTGTTCCACTGGTCTATGTGTCTGTTTTTGTGCCAGTACCATGCTGTCTTGGTGATCACAGCTTTGTAGTAAAGCTTGAAATCAGGCAACATGATGCCTCCAGTTTTCTTTTTCTTTTTCAACATTTCTTTAGCAATTTGGGGTCTCTTCTGGTTCCATACAAATTTTAGGGTTATTTGTTCCAACACTTTGAAAAATGCTGGTGGAATTTTGATTGGGATGGCATTGAAAGTATAGAGGGCATTGAAAGTATAGATACTGCTCTAGGCAATATAGACATTTTAACAATGTTTATTCTTCTGATCCATGAGCATAGAATGCTTTTCCATCTTTTTGTGTCTTCTTCAGTTTCTTTCATGAGTGCTCTGTAGTTCCTTGAGTACAGTCCTTTACTTGTTTGGTTAGGTTTATTCCAAGGTATCTTATGGTTCTTGATGCTACTAGAGTAAATGGAATCGATTCTTTAATTTCCCTTTCTATATTTTCATTGTTAGTGTATAAGAAAGCAACTGATTTCCATGCATTGATTTTGTATCCAGTCACGTTACTGAATTGAGTTCTAGTAGTTTGCGGGTGGAGTCTTTTGGGTTTTCCATACAAAGTATCATGTCATCTGCGAAGATAGAGAGTTTGACTTATTCTTTGCTAATTTGAATACCTTTTATTTCTTTTGTTTTCTGATCGCTATTGCTAGTACATCTAGTACTGTGTTGAACACAGAGGCAGAGGTGGACATCCTTGTTATGTTCCTGATCTCAAAGGGAAAGCTGTCAGCTTCTTCCCATTGAGGATGATATTCGCTGTGGGTTTTTCATAGATAAATTTTATGAAGTTGAGGAATGTTCCCTCTATCCCTGTACTTTGAGAGTTTTAATCAGGAATGGATGCTGTATCTTGTCAAATGCTTTTTCTGCATCAATTGAGAGGACCATGTGGTTCTTCTCTCGTCTCATTGATTTGTTCTATTACACTGATTGATTTGTGAATGTTGAACTCCCCTTGCATCCCAGGTATAAATCCCATCTGGTCCTGGTAGATAATCTTTTTAATGTACTTTTGGATCCTATTAGCTAGGATCTCATTTTGTGAGTTTTGACAAATGCATGCTGTGATGTATCTATGATTGCAGTATCATACAGAATACTTTCACTGCTCAAAAAATCCCATTTGCTCCATTTAATTCATCTCCCTTCTTGCTCCACATTCCTGCACCCTGGACCCCTGAAGACCACTGATTTTGTTACCATTTCTTTCTGTAGTTTTGCCTTTTCCAGAATGTTATATAGTTGGAATTGGGCAGTTTGTAGGTTTTTCGGATGGAATTCTTTCATTTAACAATATGCATTTAAGGTTCCTCCATGTCTTTTTGTGGCTTTATAGTTCATTTCTTTTATCATTGAATTATATTCCATTTTACTGATGTGCCACAATCTTTTTATCCATTAGCTTATTGAGGAGAACCTTGGTTCCTTCCAGTTTTGACAATTACAGTTGACATTTGAACAATGCAGGTGTTAGCAGTGTCAGCCTTCTTCCTCCACATGGTTGAAAATCTACATATACCTTTTAACTTCCCCAAAAGTTAACTACTAATAGCCTATTGTTGACTGGAAAGCTTACTAAACACATAAACAGTTGACTAACATATGTTTTTGGGTGTTATATATATTAAATGCTGTATTCTTACCATAGATTAAGCTAGAGAAAAGAAAATATTATTAGGAAAATCATCAGGAAGAAAAAAAAAATACACCGATGTACTGCACTGTAAAAAATTCATGTATAAATGGACCCATGCAATTCAAATTCATGTTGGTCAAGGGTCAATTATGTAAGTAAAGCTGCTATAAACATTCATATGCAGTTCTTCTTGTGTGCATATGTTAGTTTTTATCTCACTTGAAAAAATGAGTGAAATCACTGTGCCATAAGCTATATTTAACTTTGTGAGAAGCTTCCAGACTGCCTTCCAAAGTGGCTATACCATTCTCCACTTCTACCAACAATGAATGAGAGTTCCTGTTGCTTCACAGCCTCATTAGCATTTTGTATTGTCAGTTTTTTAGGTTTTAGCCATTCTAATAGTTGTATGGTGGTATCTTTTTAAGTTTGCAATCCCCTAATGATAGAACATATTCTCTTAAAATGAAAAAAAAAATTGAGAAGTACATTGGCATCAGTCATTAATATGACATTATCAATTAAGGAGATAAACATGCCATTTTCTCACGTCTGCATTCAGATATCTTCAGTGGATCCCTTCACTTACAAGATGATATATTTTATTTAGTATGAATTAAAACACCCTTAGTTGTCTAATCCTAATTCTTTAGCCCAAGTTCCTACCTTTTCCTTTCTGTTTTTGCTAATAAACATACATTAAATCTTTTGAATTTTTTAAAATATGGACTCTGTCCCTTTGCACAGATGAATCTTTCTGCCAGAATGCCCCTTACCCTCAGTTTCCTTAGCTTGGCAAGGTGTCTACCCATTCTTCTATAGCTGTCTTCCCTTTCTTTGATCCTTCCTTGACTCATACAAATGAGCTAGCATTCTACAGAATTCCGGATGACCTTCTAGTTTAAGTACCTGCTGAATGTGTGGAAATGTCCTTCTGACTAGGAAAAAAATATGAGAGGGAAAATTATTTCTTATTGAAAATTATTTCTTATTGAAAAGTGTTCTTTGCGGACCCAGTGAGGTGATGGGAGTAAGAAAGCAAAACAGAGAAGGTAGTATTAAATTCTTTGTTTAGAAAATGCTTTAGGAAAACAAAGATTGAATTTGTGGGTGGATGGGGCTGGAACCAAAGGGGCCTAATTACTAGGGTATGTGTATATTTTGAGGTTGAAAGGTGGCAGGAAGGTTGGGTGCCAACAGGTAAATACCCATCCCCTGGCAACTAAATAGAAACTTGGCAGAAAGAACAACCTATTTAAAGGTGGTTTTAGCACATGGGTAATTTATTAAGATTTTAATTTGTGCATTTAGTTCTACTTAGGTAAACAGAACCTCTGATTTTTTTAAAGGGCCCATTGGTAGTGGAGGAATTGTTGGCAAACTCTCACCCTGCTTGTCCATGTAGAAGTGTGGTGGCAGCGTGAGAGAGAGCAGGATCTCAGAGGAGGTGGTTACACATGAGGCTTGTGGAGCCTGGACCCAGGGTTCCCAGGTTTAACAAAGATTTCTGTACTTCAAGCATGGCACAGAAGTGACAAAGCCCCCAGACCTAAGTGGACTCTGTGGCTTGAGGCATGGACTGTATTGTATCAATGGTAGTTAGTGCAGACCTTTAGCTATTGACTGATGGAGACTCTTCTGACTCTTTAGTGATATATGAGATTCTGGACCATGGCATAATCTAGGGTGTGTGAGTGTGAGGGGGCCATGACCTGTAACAACTGAGGTAGAATTTCCCACCATTTCAACAGAATGGAATGTCAAAGAAACATTTAAGTCAGCTTGGGGAAAATAAGGGAATATAAAATAAAATTTTCATTATCTGTTTATTATATATTTGTCTACAAAGAAAATACTAGATAATAGGGAAGAAAATTATGAGAATTGATAAGTATTCAGCCAGGTTTTTTTTTTAAGATTTTATTTATTTATTTGAGAGAAAGTGAGCAAGAGAGAGAGAGTATGAGTTGGGGGAAAGGTCAAAGGGAGAGGGAGAGGCTCCCAGCTGAGCAAGGAGCTGGATGTGGGACTCGATCCTAAGACGTGGGATCATGACCTGAGCCGAAGGCAGATGCTTAACCAGCTGAGCCACCCAGATGCCCCTTCAGCCAGGTTTCTAGTAAATATTTAGAAGTCAGTTGTATTTCTCTATAGTGGCAAGTATTTTTGAATATTACAATAGCAAACAAACACATAACTACCTAGGAATAATGTAACATAAGATATGCAAAACTTCATGGAGAAAGAGATAAATTTTATGGAAATATGTTGAAGATGACATAAATGTAGGGAATCACCATGGCATGGGTAGGAAGATTAAATATTCCCAATGTGTCCACTTCCAATAATTCATGTATATACACAATACTGTTTCAGTTGAAATCCCAAGTGTTTTTGTGAAAACCTAGTAGTTTACTTTAAATTAAAATTATTTTGTGGAAGAATAAGATGGTGAGGGTACACTCTGCTAGATATCAAGATTTTAGTGAATAGATCAAACTCTAAAATATAGCTGTAGGAATTAATAGACATGGTGTTGGTATAGGACTAAACATAAAGATTATTGAATAATAGACAAGAAAGAAATGGAAGTGATCATACAGTTATGGAAACTTGGTCTATAGAGGAAACATTTTAAAAACTTGGGGGGGGATGGTTTATGCTGCTTATACAAAAATGATTTGGGAATATTTGATTATGGGGAAAAAAATCTTTTTTATGTCATGCACAAAAATAAATTCAAGAGAGATAAAATACATGAATATAAAATAACAAAAGTTTAAGGCATTTATGAGAAAATATTGGAGACTATCTTCATGAAAATGAGCTAGGAAAATAATCTCAAGCAATATACAAAAAACATAAATCATAAAGAAAAAGAATGATAGAATTTACTATGTTGAATCTTTAAAATTTTATAGTGCAAACTTTATAAACAAAGTAAAAAGATCAGCCACTCTGGTGTATATTTGCCATACTTATAACCACTAAATAATTAATTCCAAATACATCAAGACCCTCTATAAATAATAAAGAGAGACACAATGGAAAAAGTACAAAAGATATAAATAGGCAATTTATGGAAAAGAAAACCTCAAATTACACAGAAGGATGGTCAGCCTCATGAATCATCAAGGAAATGTAAATTAAAAATAAGGAAATATAATCTCACAACATTAGAGTTCCCCAAACTAGAAAGTCTAGCAGTACCAAATGTCAGTGAAAATCGGAGTGATCGGAACTCTTAGATAAGGGTGATGGAACTGTAAAATGATATACTTTATTCAAAGACCAGTTCATAGTTTTAGAACACAGATCCTCTGCTTAGGAATTTCATTCACATAATTCTTCATAAGCACTGCATGCAATAGCAAAAATATGGAAGCAATGTCAATCAATTGGTAAGTGTATATATTTGGAGGTCCCAGGACCACTCTCAGGTGTGATGATTTGTAAGAGGGACTCATAGAACTCAGCAAAAGTATTATACTCATGGATATGGCTTAATCCAGTGAAAGGATGCAGATCAAAATCAGCAACAGAAAAAGGCACATAGAGCAGAATCAAGGAGACACCAGGCATGAACTTTCAGTTGTCCTTTCCCATTAGACTAGTACATACAGTACATTGTCCCACAATGTGTGACAACACAACACACTATATGAAGAATTGTAAACTGGAGAAGCTCACCTGAGTCTTGCGTCCAAGATACTTATTGGGGCTGGTCACCTCAATTATGCTGACTGTCTGTGTGGGATCACAAGCTGACCTCATTCTCTAAGCCCCTTCAGAGGTCCAGCTTCTCCACCATAAATCACACTGTTGACATAGACTGTCAGGTACCACCTAACACCCTGGGTAAACAAGGACACCATTATCAAGCAGGATGCTCCAAGGGCTTAAAGGTTATATTCCACGACCTAGGCAAAAACCAAATCTTTCTTTGGAACATACAGAGTGTGGACAATCCAGATTTGCTGAGTTAGTCCTTTACTGCACAGTATATGAGTTGTGTTACATTCATAAAGGATGAACTACATCTACAAGAATAAGTATGGATAAATCTTAAAAGCCTATTGTTGAGGGGCGCCTGGGAGGCTCAGTGGATTAAGCTGCTGCCTTTGGCTCAGGTCATGATCTCAGGGTCCTGGGATCGAGCCCGGCGTCGGGCTCTCTGCTCCGCAGGGAGCCTGCTTCCTCCTCTCTCTCTGCCTGCCTCTCTGCCTACTTGTGATCTCTCTCTCTGTGTCAAATAAATAAAATGAAATCTTTAAAAAAAAAAAAGCCTATTGTTGAAAGAAAAAAAGCAAGCTGGAGGATAATAAGTATGGTGCAAACCACTTAAATAAAATTTAAATCCATGTAAAATATTTCTTGATGTCGTGTATGGGTACATGAAATATAGAAAGAATATTAAAATGCTAATGGGAATAATAAACAACAAGTTTAGGCTAGTTTTTAACCCTGGGGTAGAAGCTAGCAAAATCTTATGGTAAATGTATGTTAGGAACATCAGTTAAACCTAAATTTCTTTCCCCTTCAGGCTGGGTGATGGACACATGGGTATTTTTTTAATTGTTATCTAAGGATTGGATATGATTAGACTATTTCAAATTTTAAGAAAATCAGATAGTATATTTTTCTATAAATGACTTGGTTTGCTAGTGTATACTTAACATAGTTATCTGCTACAAAATTAATTTGTTATGATGTTCTGAGGAGTTGGATCTATTTTGAGGATTCATCATAGCACAGAATCCAGCTTCCAGAGAGACAGAAATAAGGCAAGACAGAAGGTGCCAAGTTAACCTAATCACCTCTGTTCATGCATCTTCTTTGTCTGAACTTCTGAAGCACAGAAACTAGCTTCATGTTTTTTTCTCCTGGCACACTGTAAGTACCTGATAGATGGGTATTGAATGGATAAACACATTAATGAAAATTAATAAGTGAGTTTCTCTGCGGAAAACCCCTCAACATAGGATCCTAAGGGAAGGGCCATTATGAAAGGAATTGGTAATAGGTTGATTTGGGGTGGTACTCTCTGAGTCTCCATGTTGCGTATGGAGGAGACCCGAGGGTCCTGAAACAGGGCCTATTCCAGACTACAACAATATGTGCTGCAGTGGAGGTGAGGAGAGAGGGTCTTAGACAAATATCATCAACTTCACAAGTATGATGGAGCTTGTCCTGGCTTATTCTGGAAATGAAAGGGCTAGTAAGTAAGATACATTTTCATTGGTGCTGCCAAATCCAGAAATTAAAGGAGCACTCTATGGGGATAATTGTTCTTGGGTTAAATTTAAAATCCACTTAGAACCCTCTAGCTTGAAACCCTCAGTGGATTGTAATGGGCTGAGAGTCTAACTTGTCGATGCACATAGGAGGGAAGCTTCCTGTCTGCAGTGGAGCCTTAGAGAATGCCTTTCTAGTTTGAAGTTCTGGAAAAGAGATAATTTCTACTAATACCTGAGCAGGGGACAATGAGGTGCAATTTTGGGGTTACTGAACAAGCAGTTATATAGCACCCATCAATCATGGAGAAAATCAGACATTGCCCTGAAAGCCAAAGTCAGAGAGAACCCATTCCTGCCAGTCACACAGGGTACAGTGTAAGTAAATCATGGGCTGTTCCCCCAGTCAAGAGTGGTACCCTTTCACTTCTTGAGGGTTGACATGCTATAGTTTTAACTAATTTGGCACTAATAAAAAAAAAAAGATGCCTTAAAACCATATACTTGGTGGCATCTAGGATACCTAAATACCATTTCTTAAGCTGCAATAGTGTGTGTGTGTGTGTGTGTGTGTGTGTGTGTGTTGTGTGCATGATATCAATTTTAACTTTACTGTGAATAAGGCTATAATTCTATGGCTGCAGAAAAGGGTTGGTAAATTTTCTAAGTCCGGGATGTCTTAGCATCATGACTTGGGAGAATTTAAGATGCTTCCTGGTAACAATGTTACAGACTAAGACATATTGAAGACTATCTACATGCCAGGTGCCTTGTTAATCACTTTATCTGTATCTTGTGATTTGCTACTCAAAATAACCTTGTAAGGAAACACAGAAAAGTTAGATAACATAGGTTGTGGAGTTTGAGGCCATGTCTGCCTGACTATACAGCTCCAACTGCTCTTAATCATGATGCCATTTTTCTCTTCTTTGTCAGCTTTGCCATTAGCACACAGGGCAATTTAGTTTGCTAAATGTGCCCATTTCAAATTAAGAACCTTCACATTGGCCTGCCTACCTCACAAAAATTCCATGGGAATGAATCAGATTGGGGCATATTTTTGGTTTTTCAGGTAGTGCAAAAAAATAATAATTATGGGAGAAATGTGACCATTATCAGTCTCCCTACTGAGCCTCCATCCCCATGTCCAGTTAGATGCTGAGCTGAGCTTATGAACAGTGGAATAGTAACCATCTTTTGCAGCATTCTTTTCAAACTACATAATATAAGTAGCTAATGGTATAAAATTTATAGAATTTCGCATTAGAATGAAGAGAAAGAAGATCGAGAGCCTATAAGAGTTATCATTAATTTGTCATTTACAAGGGCTTACCTCTTTGCTAAGTTATTTTCCATGGATTCTCACATTGAATCTTTGATATAGCACTACAGGGTGGTATTGCTGTTTTAATTTCACTCCTGATTATACTGAGGCTCAGAGTGGAAAAGTGACTTACCCAAGGTCATATCCCAGCAGTATGACTCTAGAAGACAGGTTCTTATTTATGTGCATCCCAGCCTCTGCCTAACCAGAATGATCAGACCAAGAAACACTGTCCTGATAGGAATGAAACTTGGCTTTTAGGGGTGAAAATGAGGGCTGAAGACTCCTAATGGAAAGATATAAATGTCACCCTTCAAAAAGTTTTGTATTAAGAAAGGAAAAAAAAACTCCAATGTATTCATTGGTGATATGTTGAATTAATCTCTTCATAATCTAAATTAATAAGCACCACCATTATTTTAGAAGCTGGGGAGGCAGGCAGAGGACTGTTCCCATCACAAGAAAGTTCAGTGAAGTAGCTCCATGCTACTTCATGCAACAGAAGCTGAGCTCTTGGGTTACTGGGTAAGTGACCCTGGGGTACGCTGGACTTAATTAACTAAGAAAGAAAGCAAGCAAATATCTTCTAAAGGATCCTGCCTTCCCTTACTAACTGACTGGTTCAATAGACAATGTTTTTATTTTCTTTCATTCGTAAGTATGCTTTGCCATTTTGACCTATTCATAAGGATATGGGTTTCACAGAGAAGTGATAGTGCTTAAAAAAAGAAAACAAAAAACCTCCTTTTTGGCCATTATTATAGCTTTTTTTAAAAAAGAGTTTATTTATTTATTTGACAGACAGAAACCACAAGTAGGCAGAGAGAGAGGAAGTGAAGCAGGCTCCCCGCTGGGTGGAGAGCCCGATGTGGGGGTCGATCCCAGGATGCTGGGATCATGACCTGGGCCGAAGGCAGAGGCTTTAAACCCACTGAGCCACCCAGATGGCCTCCATTATTATAGTTTTTACATTTATGATTCACCCATTAACTATTTATTAATCCCCTACAGTATACCAGGCTGTCCTCTGAGATTTAGGAACATTGACATGAACAAGATGGAATTCCTGCCCATGCGGAGTGCATGTCTACTGGGAAAGATAGAATAGACAAATCGAAGAGAGAGTTCCAGGGGGTGGCAAGTGCTGTGTAGGAAGTAAAACACATCTCCGTGGAGAAAGAATCTGAGCAGAATGAATGTTGTGTGGAGTCACATCATGTGATAAGTTTGGTAAATTTTCCGGGCAGAAGGCACAGTCCGGGTATAATGCAAAGCAGGAATGAGCTTGAGTTTGCTATATGACACAGGATCATGGTATTTATCACGTTATGTCATGATTATTTACTTGCCTGGCTGACTGCCTTGTATGCTTGGCACCCAACATATATTAACAAATGAATGAGAGCACTGGGAGTCTGTTTCTAAAAGCTGTTGATGTGAAGTTTTGTTAGCTATATAAAGGGGAAATGAATAATCCTACCCAGCAATCAGTGTGTTTGCCAAGATACACCACATTCTCCACATTGTTTAGTCGTTTTTGTTCAACATGTGAAAGTTATGATGGATGTGTCAATACTCACTAAAACAACATTCAGATAATAATTTTATTATAGATTTTAATTTATCAGATAAACAAGGTATTAAATACACTTCGCTTAGAGATATTATTAAATACCATCTCAGGATCATTTAGTCTTTCTAATAAAACATTTGCTGGAATTTAGACCCTAGGATTAGCTTGAATAAAATGATCCTGTGAAAACAAATCTTTGTATCTCATCAAATTTTTGTTGTGGTATTTTAAAATTAAATTTTAAATTATTTTTGGTATTAAGTATCACTAAAATGAACTATAACATTAAATATGGATATCCTGAAAGTGTGAGTTTTAAAGTTTTGGTACTCAATTTTGAGAGCAGTATTGTATTTGGAATCAGTAGTGCACTCTAGAATAACAACAAAAAAGATTTAGAGGGACTGAAAGCTTATAGCGTTTTTCAGTGTACCATTTGGGATTTTGAAAATGCTTGGGTTTGGCCTGACTACCTTATGTGCTGATAACTTCCACATGGAAATGCAAATATTAATAGTTTCAGGGAACTATCTACAACATTGCTGTTACATCAGTAAAAACCAAACATGAGAATTCTAACAGAATTAGATAGATACCCATGAGATATAAATTTATTGATTAGTGACAGACTGAAATGTTTGTCTCCTTCTAGCCTTTGCCTTTGTGATACTGATGACCTGCCAAATGCCCAGCAATATATATAAGTCTGACCCTTTGATTTTAATTTAATTTAATTATTTCCTTCTGTTTTCTAAATTGACTTTGGCGATTGCATACTGAGGTCTTTCCTCTCATATTTCACCATTCCCGGCAGTGTGGACATCTGCAACCATCCCTCCCATGGGGAAGCCTTTCTTCTAGAGCAAGGACCCAAAAGATGAACCTGCTTCAGGTTCCCTTCCTTACCTCTTTCTACTCTCTTAGCACAGACTGACAGTAAGGAGAGGGCCAATCACAGGGATAACATTTCTACTCTAAATGGATTCAAATCTAAATGAGAGAGCTTCATTCACACCATTAATTCTTTTTTTTCCTGTTTTTCTTTCTTAAGCTTTCCATTTCCTTTCTAAAAAATATATATGAATAGATATCAGTATGACTGAATTTCAGTGAAAAGCTGTTACTGTAGAATGTTAGCCAGATGCCCAAGACTCAAATTGTTTTTAGAAACTCTTTCAATAGATCTCATGGTAACAGGCTCCTTAGGGAGCGTCCTCAGTTAGATAGAGGTGAGTTCTGTCTCTGTGCTTAAGTCCTGCAGTGTTTCCACAGGCATCTACATGCAGAACTCTATGCTCTTAAGTTCCTCTGGGCCTTGGACTCTATTTTTATCTATTCTACAGTTTACTACATGAAAAACTCATTATTTTTTTGCAGACCTCCACTGCTAGTAATTATTTATTGGTTTTATGGATAAAGATGCAGAAACACAATTCTCTTTATAGGTAAAAATTATCTTTTCATATGCCCAAGTATCTGGGGGGATTGGGTTGTTATATTTGTTTTTTGGTATGTGATTGTATTCCAACTGCTCAGAATTCATGAAAACAAAGCAAAACATTTTCTTCATTGACAGTAATTTGAAAGGAAATTTTCATGTGTGTGTGACATTTTTGCAGAACCAAATAAGCTAGTCAGCAGAAAGTCATAAAATAAGCCTAATAAACCCTCA
The DNA here is from genome assembly GCF_922984935.1 of Meles meles. Taxonomy (NCBI): domain Eukaryota; kingdom Metazoa; phylum Chordata; class Mammalia; order Carnivora; family Mustelidae; genus Meles; species Meles meles. The sequence continues at coordinate 19,940,621 of NC_060070.1, forward strand.
TACTGATGCGAAGTTAACATTGGTCACTTGGCAATTGGATAAAAATTCAACTCACAAAACAGCATTTTGGCTGCAATCAATGCTTATGAAAACCACGCACAGTTCGAGCAAACCCTGCTGGATTTGGCAACGCTGGGAGTCAGCTGTGATTCCTGAACATAATAAATGCATTGGTTTGAATTCTCCTGTCTGTTGTATGTGAGGTTTGTCTGGAGCTCATTCAGATTCAAGATGCACTTTAAGATAGAATTAGGAGGGGAACTGAAGAAAGAAGAAACTCTTCCATTTCAAATCCTTTTATTGAAATATGGACCTACTAGGTGATCACTGCATTGGACAAAGATAATTTTCAAAAATGAAAATAAAATTGCTCGTCTCTGCTCAGATTTCATCCACAGAAACTACTACATTCTTATCAGACTAAGCGTCAGCACTGGTTGAAATCTTAGTCCTTTATGGAAAAGGAATCATCTGGTCTCCTGTTTCTAAAATAGACTGGAGATTACTCATTTTCTTCTCTGCAATTATAGCCATCTGAGCCTTTCAAATTGTGGAAGGGGAGGTGATGACATGTTTGTAACACAAATCCATATTGAAGAGCCCACTGTTTTAAAATTCCTCATGTCCACACACCAAAGGGTTACTTATGAGCTCATGCACATCGCTGATAACCGTCAAATACGATTATCAGCTGGGTGTGTGGACAAAGAGTAAAAATAGGAAATGCATCCTATTGTTAACTTCTAGGCTTTGAATATAGGGGACACTATTTAAAAAATAATGGGAGTTCTAATGTTTTCAATAGAACATTTGAAACTGCAGTGGAACATCTCCGAAGGAAGGCGGGCTTTCCAGCCAAATGAAAAGGTCGTTATTTTTTATAGATGAGATTTTGGACAATTCAAGGCAAATTGGCTGGATAGATTTTAGCCTGGAGCTCTGAAGACAAGGAATGGCTTTGCTCCTCCTTCAGTATCCCTCTACTCCCCGACCGCTTTCTGACCTCTTTTGTCTTTCAGCTTGCAAAGCCCCACCATGGTGAAGTGGAGGTTGATGAAAATATGTCCAAGGACCAGAATTGCCACTGTTAAATTCGGATACTTCTCTTCTAAAAGAGATCTAAAATATAGTTCCAGAGACTTTCCCTTCATTTTTTTGGTAATTTGATGTATTGATGAATAAAAAGCACTGGATTAGGACTTAGGGAACTAAAGTTCTAATATTGTCTCAGCAGGATACTCACCACTAAACTTTTTAACTAGTCTGAGCTTTAGTTTCTTCCGAAAATTAGAAATACCTGCTGGTCTCATGTCAAGAAGTTGTTAGGTGAATCAATACGAAATCGTATCTTGTGAAATGTAAAGTACTATATAAAATGCATTTTTATTATTGTCTGTGTCTAATCAATAGACCAGAAATCATGTATAATATGATTCAGCGATATTAGACTCTCTTTGTGCTTTTATTCTGTACTTCCTGGAATACCCTTACCAGTTTTTCCCCTTTCCATTTCAATTTTATCCATTTATGTGATTTTTTTCCCCAATGCTTTAACCCATGTGGATTGTGCAACTTTTTTTTTTAAGATTTTATTTATTTATTTGACAGAGAGAGATCACAAGTAGGCAGAAAGGCAGGCAGAGAGAGAGAGAGAGAGGAGGAAGCAGACTCCTTGCCGAGCAGAGAGCCTGATGCAGGACTCGATCCCAGGACCCTGAGATCATGACCTGAGCCGAAGGCAGAGGCTTAAACCGCTGAGCCACCCAGGTGCTCGGATTGTGCAACTTTTTAAAAAATGTATTTATTCTTTTAAGATTTTATTTATTTATTTGACAAACAAAGATCACAAGTAGGCAGAGAAGCAGGCAGAGAGAGAGCAGGAAGCAGGCTCCCTGCTGAGCAGAGAGCCCGATGGGGGGCTCGATCCCAGGACTCTGGGATCATAATCTGAGTCAAAGGCAGAGGTTTTAACCCACTGAGCCACCCAGACGCCCTGGATTGTGCAACTTTTAAAAAAAAAAATCATTTATCCTACTCTTGCTCTTTTTGTAGTTCATTATTTGGCATTTAATTAAATATTGCCTTGCCTTATTCAAAAAGTTCTTTGTCCATAAATGTACTTTCTCCAATAGTTTTGTAAATTCTCAGCTACTTCATTTGTATTCTGCTGATATGCACGTGGAGTTGAAATCGTGCTGGGAAGTTTGACTCCCCTATGTAGTAGTCAAATGTGCCTACGCTATCAGGATGGTCCACTACAGGTTTTGCTACTATGATCTAGAACCCCATGTATTGGCTGCTGTGATCCAGAACCCTATGTATCTAACCCTTCCCATTTTGTGCTTCTTAGGCTACATTTGGTTCACAGTGACCAAAATACCCTTCCTCCTTGGCTAACCATATCCTTAGTCACCTTACTTCTGCCTTTAGGACCTTGATTCCTTCACCTTACTTAACTAACATGGATCTGAATAAGAATAACTTTTTCATGGTGTGTAAGCGAAAGCAAAATTGGAATAAAAGGAAAGATAAAAGCAGGTAGTCGGTTGTACAAAGAGAAAGACAATAATGCCTGATCCTATTACTTTTAGTTTTTATTCAAACTTCGGCTGTAAAAATTGGTTTGGAAAGGGGGATTTTCTTAAGTTACAAAAGAATGATACATTGTCAAAGCAAAAAGAAATAGAGTTCTGTGTCCCATTAAGCAGTACTGTGCTGCATGCTGAGCATCCTTTCATAGGAAAGAATGCACTGAGAGGATGGGGTTGCATTTGTCAGTGTTGCAATCATGTCTCTTTCCAATGAGTGTGGTTGTGGTTGCTCAGAGGTCTATATTCAAATGGGTGCCGGGAAATTAAAAAAATATTGAACAGAAATTACCATTTTTCAGCCGGATCCCCAGGCACAAATCCTGCTATTGCCATCTAGCAGCCGATATTGCTGTTCAAGCTTCTGTGTAAATTTGCAAACATCATACAGTTGCCTCCTTTGATAATTATAGATCCTCAAAGTGCTGGAAAGAGGTGGTAGTTAATAACATACATTACAAAAGCATGGTAACTTGGGCAATAAAAACACAGCCTAATGAACATCATTGTGATGGGAGCTGCATGGTGGGATGCCCATAATAATCAGAATAGATTTAATGTACCTACTTATGTCAACTGTAAAAAGGTTGCAAACAACAGCAGGAAAGACAATATGTTACACAGGGTGAAAAATTGAAATAGCGAACAAAACATGTTTTTAACATATTCAGCCACAATTTTGCCCCTTAAAGGATGATCTAATGCCATGAATCTGTCAACAGAATGAACTATTTGTTTTCAATTCTAGTATGTTTTGGTTATGAACCATGAAGTAATTATCCTTATTCAAACTAAATTTTAATTGAATTTCAAAACGCCAATATGGTTGAACATGTAAAACGCCAGTCTGTTTAACTTTCTTGACCAAATAGATTTAATTTATATGTTTTCTTTAACAAGTCATTTTTATTCTCCTTATCCTAATAACTATTCAACACAAAATTTCTACCACTTAAGTAAAACCCATTAATCTTTGAACATTATTGCATAGGATGTACAAGGATGCAAATTTAATGACAGGGAATTTTCTGGTATACTATAGTACCACTAATAGTGCGTTTTCACAATGCTGAACAAAGGCATATTCAACTGCCTTTCAAAAAGCCACAACTGACAATTAATGAGTGCCGAGAAGAGGTTTACTAATTTCCTCAAGTTATATGAAACAAGAGTTTGTAGCAATCTCAGAAATGAATACCAAGAAAAGACTTTTGTTAGTAGAGACTTGATATTGATTTAATAAAATTAGAATCTTTAAAGAAGTCTCCAAAATTAGCTAAATTATTAATAGTTTCTAGGTGTCTTTTTAAAAAATGAGGCAACCCTCTCTCATTATAGCTATAAGAACTGTAGCTTTTGCTATAATTATCTCCTGATTCTTTATGTATATATAATATATTTATGTATATATATATATATATATTTAATCTTTGTAAGGTTCATATCCCTGTGTACTCCAGTCATGAGCAGTAGGAATTCCATTTCATTCTCAAATCACACTAATCCATGATCTCTCCCTTCAAACACAAGAAAGTCCAGTCAACTATGATATAATGTATGATAATCCCCAGCAATGCTAACATGTTTTATAAATCAACACTGGTGCCATTATCATCCCACCAGCTATGTTGACCATACTCTTTATGCTCCAAAATTCTGTTTTCTAAGAGGCTTTTTTTCAGGCAACTACTTGTCCATCTCATGCTGCATGCTGCTTTGCCTCAAATGCAGGCACAAGTTCTTTCTCAATTTGCTCAAGCATGGTTAACTATAGGATGCAATATTTTTTAAAGAGCTTTATTGAGATATAATTTGTATACCACAAAATTTATCTATTAGAATTGTATATTTCAATGAGTTTTAGTATATTTCTTGCATTGTACAACCATCACCATAATTTAATCTTAGAATATTTTCATCATCTTAGAAGGAAACCTGCTGCCCATTTACAAATGCTCCCCATTTACACCCTCAACCTTAGACAACTGCTAATCTATTTTCTGTCTCTTATTTTTCTTTTCTGGAGATTTTATATAAATGGAATTATTCAGTATATGTCCTTTTGTGTTTGACTTCTTTTACTTAGTATAATGTTTTCAAGGCTTTTTCATGCTCTAGCATTTATCAGTATGCCATTCTTTTTTATTGCTGAATAGTATTCCATTATAGTATATATTGTGTTTTGTTTATTTGTTCATAGGTTGTAACATTTTAAATCTTCATTGATAGGGGACTTCTACTTGTGTTGTGTCAGAATAAGGGTACCAAATTTGTTTCCTTAGTAGGAACACAGGAAGACATACAGGAAACTATTACCACTATTTTCAGCTATTGGACAATAGACTCACAGAATTGTGATACCTGGAAAAAATAAAACTAATGAAGTGAGCTCTATGTCAGCCTCAGCTTTTTATCTGGAAGCACTTTTCAGACTGTGGCCAAGTGAGACAAACTTACACTTAGGACAATAGTCTTTCTGAGTTGAACAGATGAAGATTACAGAAAAGGGAGCTGAAGCTGTTGGAATATAGTGTTGGGAAATAGTACAGGTAAAGAAGAAGGTTATGCAGAAAAACAGCTACACTGATCTCCTTCAATGTTCCCTTGAATATGTTGTTAAAAGGTAAACATAGAAACTTTATGAGGCAAGGCAAAACAGTACCTGGAGTTGTAAATAGAATATTCTCAGCCATACAGAGCTGGAAGATATTTAAATTTTTGTCAGCAAAATTTGAAAGAACTTATTAAATAACTCTTATACTCATTAAAGACCCCAAAAGGCCATGCCTGAGGATTAGGGCTAAACTAGCCCTCACATAAAAGCTATTCTGGATCCTCCCTAGCATAGTTTATAACCTAGCTTTGAAAAGATTAGTCTGATATGAAAGTAAATCAACTGCTAGCCCAAACAAAATTTGACAGTCTTTAAGGGAATATAACTGAATCTAGACACATAACAATGTAATTAGCAATGGCAACCATCCACTTAGTAATTACTGGACACATAAAGAAGGGAAAAAATGTGATTCCTAACACTGCCCAATCAGTTGATTAAAAACAGATATAGTAATGTAAAAAATGAGGACATTAGTAAACAAGAACTTTAAAATAGTTGTTGGATGTAATTGAGTTATGCTTAGTGATTAAGACAAAACTTCAATAGAATGAGAAGTAGAAAGTATAAATGAAGAAATAAATGGAATCTCCAAGGCTGAAAATACAACATCAGACAATAAGATTTGACAGTGAACTAAATAACAGATTAGGTACTGAAGAAAAAAAAATATTGTTGACTTGAAGGCATAGTAAGAAAAAGTATACAACTGAAGCACAGAGAGTAAAAACAGTAACTTAAGAAAAAGTCACAGTGATCTATGGGACAACATTAGAATGTCTAATAGTTGTATAACTGCAGTCTTTCCAGAAGGAGAGGGCAGGAATGTATTTAAAGAAATTTACCAAAAATTTCCTGAATTGAATGAAAATTGTAAGCCATAGATCAAAGAAGCTCAATGAAGCCCAAGGAAGATAAACATAAAGAAAACAAACCAAGGTATACAACATTCAAATCATTAGAAACCAGTAATCAAGGAAAAGTCTCAAAGGTAGCCATATACAGAAGGCCCATACCATACACGGGAGAAAAAAACATGTCTATATAAAAAAAAACATTGAAAAATAGTCTGACATCTAGGAATAAACATTGTAAGACAGACTACAATAGAACAATATCTTTTAAACTGTAGAAAGGAAAAATGTTAGCTTAGAATTCTATAGCCGGCAAAACCATCTTTCAAAGTGGAATAAATAGAATAAAAGACAGAGATACTTTTAGGGAAACAAAAGTTGTGAGAATTTGTCACTATAATATCTGTATTACAAGAAAGGAAATTGAAGTGATATCAAATGGAAACTTGGACCCACACAGAAAATAGAAAGTGTTCCCCAAATGGTAAATATATGAATAAATATACAATATTTTTCTTCATCTTAAAATCTCTTTAGCAGATACTCGTTTAGGGGTGCCTGAGTGGCCCAATTGGTTGAGTGTCTGCTTTTGGCTTGGGGAGTTCCATGATTGAGCCCTACATCTGGCTCCCTGCCCAGCAGATAGCCTGCTCCTCCCCCTGCCCTTCACCCAGCTCATGCTTTCTCTCTCTCACTCTCTCTCAAATAAATAAATAAAATCGTAAAAAAAATTATTTAAAGCAAAAGAGTAACAGTGGATCTGGGGCTTCAAAGCATAAATAGAAGTATAATGTATGACAACATTATCATAAAAGATGGGGAGGATATAAGGTTTTGATATGAACAGTAATAAAAATAGAACATGAAAATAGGTTGTAAAGAGTTAAAGATACATATTATAAACCCTATGGCAATCCCAAGGTAATCAATCAATCAATAAGCCAATAAAGGAGATAAAATATAATACTAAAAATTGCTCCATTAACCAAAAGAAGGCAGGAAAAGAAGAAAGAGAGGACATAAAACGGTAAATAACAAACATTTAGCAAGGTGATGGACTTAAATCCAACCACATTGATATAATTACATCAAATATAAATGGTGTTACAATTTAAAAGGCTTAGCTTACCAAATTGGTTAAAAAACAAGACCCAATTATACGCTGTCTACAAGAAAGTCACTTTAACTATAAAGACATAGATAAATTAAAAGGATGAAAAATGTATATCATACAAACACTAATCAAAGGAAACTGGAATGTCTATATTAATATCAGATGGAATAGGCTTCAGAACAAGGAATATTTCCAATAATAAAGAAAATAACTTAGTGATAAAAGTGAATTCATCAAAAAGCTTAGCTATCCTATAAATACACACATAAAATAATATTTAAATTCATGTAGTAAAACTGACATAATTGAAAGGAGCAATAAATAAATCTATTATTAAAGTTGAAGATTTCCACTGTTCTCTAAGTGGTTTATAAATTAGTAGACTGAAAATCAGTAAGAATATAGTGAGCAATAGTATCAACCATCTGGACCAGGTTGAACTTTCTAGAATACTAAGCAGCAGAGTACATATTCTTTTTCAGTACTCAGGGAAGTTTTGCTGAGATAGACCTTATCCTGAAACATAAAATAAATTTCACTAAATTTGGAATGTCTGGAGACATAGAAAGTATGTTCTTTAATAAATTATAGTGGAGTTAAACTGTAAATATAACAGAAAGACATCCAGAAAATTGTCAAATAAGTAGACATTAATGAGTACACTTCTAAATAAATAATTTGTAGGTGAAAGAGAAATAATAAGGGAAATTTAAAGGATTTGGAATTAATAATAATTAAAATATAAGATTGAAATATGTGGAACAAAGCTACAGCAATGCTTAAAATGATATTTTAGATTTATGGGCTTGTCATGTTTATGTTAGAAGATAGATCTAAAAATCAGTGACCTATGTTTCCATGTCCAGAAACTAGAAAAAGAATAAATTAAATTCAAACTTTATTTAAATTAAAAATTTAAAAATGAAATAAAAGGCAAGCAGAAATCAATGAAATAGAACATGGGAAATAGTAAATAATAGCAATAAACCCAAGAGTTTGTTGTTTGAAAGATCAATAACTAATAAAAATCTAGACTCAAGGGAGATTGGTGGGGGAGAGAGAGAGAAATTACTATTATCAGGCATAAAAGAGGGTATGTACATATTGATTCTGGATATATTATATAATAACAAATAAATATTATGAATAACTATGCCAATGCATTTGACAGTTTACACGAAATTAACAAATACTTTCAAAGATACAAGTTACAAAAATGAACTTGAAGAAATAGAAAATCCAAATGGTGTCAATTAAAAATTTTTAAATTAATTGGTTTTTAAATTTCAAAGTTTAATTTGTTTTTAAAAATATTTTCAAAAAAAATGTACCCCAGCAGCAGATGATCTTATTTCTGAATTCTTTCAAATATCAAAGGAAAAAAAATGCCAATTGCATATAAACTGTCTTTTAGAAAATAGAAAAGAGATAATACTTCCTAACCCTTTATTGAAGTTAACATTTCTTTGATACCAAGATCAGACCTACACATTATAAGAAAGCTAACTATAAATTAATATTTCTCAGGAACACAGAGAAAAGTCTTCAATAGTAATAAATTCAGCAACATATAATAGTAATATTAATAATAATAATAATGTTACAAGTTGTGATTTGTTTCCAGATTACAAGGTTGATTTAACATTGAAAATCACTCTGTTGAATGAACCTATTAACAGGAATAAAGATGAAAAACCATGTGATCATCTCAACAGATGCAAAAAAGGAACAAAATCCAATTCCTATTCATGACAAAAATTTCTGATCAAGCTGGGAATAGCATGAAACCTCCTTAATCTGATACAAGCCACTTAAGAAAATAGCAATTAACCCACTGAGCCACCCAGGTGCCCCAATTAAAAGATATTTAATGATGAAAGCTTGAATGCTTACTTCTAGAATTGGGACCAAGGCAAAGATGTCTGTTCTCACTTCTATTTCAATATTATACTTTTATTCCTAGCCAGTACAATAAGATAAGAAAAATAAATGACACAGAAAAATAAATAGCTATACTGTCTTTATTCCCAGACTACATAGTCATGTAATACAGAACCTCATAAGAAATCTACAAAAAACCTGCTAAAATTAATAGGGGAATCTAGCAAGGTCTCAGAATACAAGGTCAATACACTAAACACAAAAGCAACTGTAATTCCACATATTAGCAATAAACAATTGGAAAATAAAATTTTAAAAAATTTATAAGCATCAAAACCCATGGAATAGTTAAAAACAAGTTTAATAAAGCAGATGATAAAGCCTGGATGGCTAAGTCATTTAAGTATTAGAATTTTGATTTTGGCTCAGGTCATGATCTCAGGGTTGTGAGATTGAGCCCTGTGTTGGGCTCTCTGCTCAGCAGGAGTCTGCCTGAAATTCGCTTTCTCTCTCCCCTTGCCCCTCCCTCTGCTTATGCTCTCTGTCTCTCCTCTCTCTAAATAAATCAATAAAATCTTAAAAAAATAAAACCCCAAAAACAAAAACAGGTGTTAAACTTGTGTACTGAAAATTATACAGCATTGCTGAGAGACATTAATGAGAACCTAAACAAATGGAGAGATACATATCATATTCCTGGTTTGGCAGACACAATATTGTTAAGATGTTAATTCTCCTTAAATTCATTTATAGAGTTGACAGGACTGCAATCAAGAGTCCAGCAAGACTGAATTAAAAGAAAAATCCACAAACTGATTCTAAAATTTATTTGGAATTGCATTGTAAATCACTTAGCTTTATGGTCTCTCTGTTTCTAGAGCCTGCACCATGCCAAAGAGTTTCTCCAGTCAAAGGAGATGGCTCTGTCCTGAGCACAGCCACCATCTATCAGGTATTAGCAGGGTAGCAATCCTCATGAATAGTTAAAGGCAAAGATTCACAAGGTTGCCAGATAGATTTACATTTCATAATGAGATAAATTGGTGGAATTTTAAGAATGTAACAGATTAACTTAAAAATTCTGGTTATGTGGATATAGTTTGTTTATCCAGGGAGGTGTCCCCGTCTACTGAAGACATTGCAAGTTGAGAATATGCCGCAGGGCAACCTCTTTTTCTACATTTCACAGCAACGTTGCTTTCTCCAGAGACCACAGATGTTCCAACAGTTTAAAAACAAAAAACTTTTTTTTTTTTTTTTGGTTTTTCACAGTGCCTTCTTGGTACTATGACTGTTTCTGAAGATTATAAGAGGGATGTTTATAAGAAGAACTGCTTATGTTATAAATATTTCTTAAATTTCCTCATTAATAACTGGTATCCTTAGCCAGCAACAACCGCTTACAAAAAGGCAGACTTCATTCACATTCCTCAGTCCTGCTGAGTCTCCCCTACAGCTCTCAGCTATCATGACATTTCCACAAAGCTTGAAGGTCAAAATTCTGCCTCTCCATGTGTAAGAATCACTTCATGACTTCAACCTACATTCAGACCACATGGGTCTCCATTCTTGCTTCTGAACAGAAATCCAGCTAGGACTTACTCTGGTTAGACTAGCCATGTTGGTAGAACAATGATAAATCCTTGAGCCATTCAGTCATATTAAAAGGGTTTGTGTCATGAAGAAATAACCGGACAGTGTACCAGGGTGTGACTATGGGTCTGACTTAATTATTTAATTTGTAACTTAGGATTTATAGTCAACCTAATTCCAAAAGTGATTCTAGAGAGAATGTGTTAGGAAACTTCTTAAAGACCTGAAAATAAATGTAAAAATTAGAGGCCAAAGCCCAAGGTGACCCTATTATTTTACATAAATTTTTAATTTTAAAATTGTTTTAGATTTACACAAACATTATGAGGTTCTCATGTACCCTATATCAGTTTTACTTATCATTAGCACTAATATTAGTGTGGTATATTTGTTATGATTAATCAATCTTATTATTAACAATAGTCCATCCTTCACTCAGATTTTCCTTAGTTTTTACCTACTGATATTTTCCTGTTCCAAGATCCATCTAAACTACATTATGTTTAGTTCTCATGTCTCCTTGGGCTCTTCTAGACTGTGACAGTTTGTCAGACTCTTTGGTTTTGATGACCTTGACAGTTTTGAATAGTACTAGGTAGATATTTTGTAGAATCTCTTCCATTTAAGATTTTTCCGTTCTTTTTTTTTTTTTTTTTTAAACTCAATTAGACTTCAGTTACGGATTTACAGAGGTCAGTGCCATTTTCATCACATGATACCAAGAGCACATGCTATCAGTGTAAATTATCACTGTTGATATAAACCTCAATCACCTGGTTTGGGCTATGTTTGTCAGATTTCTCCCTCGTAAGTTTTAGAAGGAGTGCACTTTCCCGAACTGTATTTTTTTGTAAAGAAGTGACTATGCACCGCTGATATTTAACAGGTAGGCAGTTGTGCTACACTTCTTTGGGGGCAGAGTCTATAGATTTTATTTGTAATTCTTCTGTATAGGAGACTTGTCTCTTCTCTTTCTTATTTGTTCAATCATTTATTTATCTCAGCATGGATTTATGCATATATATTTTATACTTTGGATTACAATCTAATAATCCCTTATGTATATTAGTGCTCAAATTGTTCTCGTGTTGGCCTTCGGGAACACTCTGAGTTGTCTTCGGTTTCCTTTTGACACATTCTCATTGTTTTGGATGTGATCACTTCCTTACTTTCTGGCACTACAAGAGGCTCCAGGCTCATCTCAGCTCATGCATTGCCTGCCCCAACCCTAGAATCACTCATTTCTCCAAGCACCTCTGGCTCCTTTTATTGGAAAATGTTATTAGAAACCAAGATCTGGGTGCTTGGAAGACAATCCCAACATTTTCTCCATGTGACTGAAAGGACCTTGTACACTTCCATTTAACCAGTGGATTTTCAAGTCATTTAAATACTATTTTGAATCTGGCATTTAAAGGAGAGCATCAGATTAAGTAATAACTCATTGTTTCCACTTAATAATTAATGTAAACAATGTAACATGGAGTTTACATGTATATGGATTTATAGAGATTTCGAATTAATCAACACCTGGGCACCTGGGTGGCTCCGTCAGTTAAGTGTCTGCCTTTGGCTCAGGTCATGATCTCAGGGTCCTAGGATTGAGCCCTACATTAGGCTTCTTGCTCAGTAGGGAGCTTCTTCTTCTCACTCTCCCTCTGTGCTCTCTCTCTCTCAAATAAACAAACAAATAAAATCTTTAAAAAAAATAGAATTGATCAACACCTCAGAGCATGTTTCTAAAAGTTTAATTTGAATCCTAATCACCTGTGCAAGTCAGGAAATGACAGATGCTGATGAGGATGCAGAGAAAGGGGAACCCTCCTCCACTGTTGGTGGAGGAATGCAAGCTGGTGCAACCACTCTGGAAAACAGCATGGAGGTTCCTCAAAATGTTGAAAAGAGAACTACCCTATGACCCAGAAATTGCACTACTGGGTATTTACCCTAAAGATATAAACGTAGTGATCTGAAGGGGCACGTGTACCTGAATGTTTATAGCAGCAATGTCTACAATAACCAAACTATGGAAAGAACCTAGATGTCCATCAACAGATGAATGGATAAAGAAGAGGTGGTATATATACACAATGGAATACTATGCAGCCATCAAAAGAAATGAAATCTTGCCATTTGCAACGACGTGGATGGAACTAGAGGGTATCATGCTTAGTGAAATAAGTCAATCGGAGAAAGACAACTATCATATGATCTCTCTGATATAAGGACATGGAGATGCAACATGGGGGGTTGGGGGATAGGAGAAGAATAAATGAAACAAGATGGGATTGGGAGGGAGACAAACCATAAATGGCTCTTAATCTCATAAAACAAACTGGGGGTTGCTGGGGAGAGGTGGGGTTGGGAGGGGGGAGGGGGTTATGGACATTGGGGAGGGTATGTGCTATGGTGAGTGCTGTGAAGTGTGTAAGCCAGGTGATTCACAGACCTGTACCCCTGGGGATAAAAATACATTATATGTTTATTAAAAAAAAAAGAAAAAAGAAAGAAAGGATGAATACCCAACTTTTGTAGCAACATGGACTGGACTGGAAGAGATTATGCTGAGTGAAATAAGTCAAGCAGAGAGAGTCAAGTATCATACGGTTTCACTTATTTGTGGAGCATAACAAATGACATGGAGGACATTGGAAGATGGAGAGGAGAAGGAAGTTGAGGGAAATTGGAAGGGGAGATGAACCATGAGAGACTATGGACTCTGAAAAACAACCTGAGGGTTTTGAAGGGGCGGGGGTGGGAGGTTGGGGGAACCAGGTGGTGGGTAATAGGGAGGGCACGTATTGCGTGGAGCACTGGGTGTGGTGCAAAAACAATGAATACTGTTACGCTGAAAAAATAAATAAATTAAAAAAAAGAAAGAAAGAAACAAAACAAAAAAAAAATGCAGTTTCTCAGTGGGTCTGGAGTGGGATCTGAGATTAGGCACTTCTAACAAGTTTCCTGGTGATAACACACTTTTGATAGCAAAATCTTAGAATCGCTATTGGCCAAGTTTTTCCATAAAGTGCCAGATAATAACTGTTTTCAGGTTTGCGTGCCACGTATGGTGTTTGTGACTACTCAACATCACTGTTGCCGTACTGTACACAAAATATAAAAAATGAACTTGGCAGTGTTCCAGTAAAGCTTTATTTATGGACCTTGACATTTGAATTTTATGTGATTTTCAGATGACAGGAATATTAAGGTAAAAGCCGTTCTTAGCTCTACAGCCATACAAAACTGGTGTCAGCCCATAGCTTGCTAACTCTACCTTAGAGCAACGGCTCCCAATCTGGTCACATAGCAGATCTCTGGTAAGGAAGTTTAAAGTAGAGTTGTCCAGACTGCATACCAGAGGTACAGTGTGGAATTTACAAAGCTCCCTAGGTGATTCTGAGCCACAGCTAGGTTGGGAAGCCACTGCTGCAGAAGGCCCTGCCTAGCCGCTTCCTGACCATAACCTTTTCCACTCTGCTTGCACACTTTTAGTAAAAGAAGGTGAACTACCTGACAAGTAGACCATTCCATTTTTAGACACCTCTAATAATTGTGAAGTTTTTTCTACCACTGTGTCTACATTTGTCTCCTTATAGTTTCTACGTACGAACTGCCTCTTCCTTCCATAGCCATGGGGAGTACATCTAATTCTATTTCTGTGTAATATTTCCCCTAAAGAATTTGAAGAACGCTATCGTCACACTGCCTGTGAGGCTTAAATCTTCTTTTTTGTAGACTGAACATTCTCAAAATCTTTCAAAACATTTGTACACTATGCATTTGTATTCTATGTTCCCTTGTCATTTATTGTACCAGGAACAGGTGAACTATGACCAGTGCAAAATCCTGGGAGACTATTGGCTCCATTGGTTTGACATCTCTACTTCCAGGAATGTTACTTACGATTACATTCTCTGTTCTTTTTCTTTTGAGTCAGTCCACGTTGCTGATGTATATCAAACTTGTAACCAGCCAAGATTCCTAAGACTTTGTCACTGGGAAATTAAATCAGGTTTCCTTCATTCTCTACCCACATAGGGGTGTCTTGAATGTGAGTGCTAGATTATAATATATATCCCTATGAGATTTGTCCTTGTCCTTGTATTTTTGGTCCACTATTCTTGCCATTTAAAATAATTATTATTTATCATTTGGTTAGATTCTTGCAATAATGGTTCCCAAAGTATTTGTACTTCTCTTTATTCCTGGACTTTGCTAATTCCTTCTATACTGACTCTGAGATTTGCCATGTGATTCCTTTTAGTCAGTGGAACAATAGGACATGTGAAACTGCAGCCACCTGAAATTATTATAATAGCTTGTCTTTTCTTTTTGTGCTCTTGGAATCATGAGAACACAAAGTGACAAGTCCAGGCTAGCTTTCTAGAGGATGAAGGTCATGTGGAGAACTGAGACAACTTCAGTCCAAGCCAAGCTGCAGTTGATCGTGGAACCTCTGCCAAGATATGTAAAGCTCAGACTAAGTCATCAGACTGCCTACCTGAACCCAGCCCAGACCATTAAATCATACAAGTATAAGGTAATGAGTGCTTGCTGTTTTAAGTCACAAAATGTTGGCTGATTTTTATACAGCAAAAGCTAATTTATACAACATCTAATATAGCACTTATCCTTTCTACTTGCATATCACTCACAAATTTGGTATGTTCCTTATCCAAATTATTGAGTAGATGGTGATTAAATAAAGGGCTCTAAGATGTGATCTAAAGTTAATATTGGCAAATTCTTTTTTTTCATCTAGTTCTTAAATACTCTTAACTACACTACATGCAGCTCACAATTTACAAAAAGAATTTGCATTGGAATAAAAGATGGAATTAAATTGTAATTTGAATATATTTCTGCCTTCCAATTAGTCTAGAAGATTATGTTCTATTTTCTAATGTCACAATATTAGTTGTGCTCAGAATTTTTAAAATATTTGATAATACATTACTTTCACAATAAAAGTTAAACAAAGCTTTTCTCAGAATGGCAGTCAAATTGTTTCATATTACAGAACAACAAGGAGGAAACTATTGGATATTTCAAAAATTCCTTTAAAACCTTCTCACACTGATGAATTTTACAAGCTTTCTAAATGCAATGAGAAATGTTTCCCTCCCTCTCTCTCTTTCTTTCTTTCTTTCTTGTATTTTTATTTTCCTCCGTAGGCCTCTAACTGTTACCTCCAGTCTGAAATTGACTTGCTGGAATCTTGAGTGTAAGTAAGGGTTTGGGAAAAAAATGAAAAAGGTATTTCCTGTGTGATTAAGGGCAGGAAATACCAGAAATATCATCCAAAATATTCTTTTCCCTATAGATCCCATTTTGTTTTATTTATTATTTTTATTTTTATCTTTATAATGCAACATACTATCTGCTTCAGTGCATTTATGCCCTTTATGCTCTGTAGAACTATTATATTTTGAAAAGAAATAAAACCTTAGAACAACTTTGGAATGATCTGAGAGAGCAAACCAATGATCTTATGAAATGACAGAATAATGTAGAGGAAGGAACACTCAGTTGGGATTCAGATAGCCCCGATAAGATTGTCTCATATGCCAATTACTAGCTCTGTGACTTTGGGCAACTTATCTTTCAGAATTTTTATTTCCTCATGTATAGCATGAGAATGATAATAATATCGACAAGATCAGCGCTCTAACCCCTGAGCTATGGAGTCATAATAATACCTAACTTACTGGATTCTCATAAGGACTATATGAGTTAAGTATCTAGTACTTTGTGATTAATCAATAAATAATAGCTATTATGAAACTAATAAAGATAAAAAATATTTAACAAGCACTATCTAAAAATTTAAGTTCAATTAATTAACATAAGCTCTATTATTAGTTTCAGAGGTAGTATTCAGTGACTCATCAGTTGCATAAAATACCCAGTGCTCATTACTTAAAGTGTCCTCCTTAATGCCCATCACCCAGTTACCCCATTCGCCCACTTTCAGCAATCCACAGTTTATTCCCTGTAGTTAAGAGTCTCTTATGTTTTGTCTCCCGGTTTTCTTCTTGTTTTTTTTTTTTTTCTTCTTTCCCTTCCCCTCTACTCATCTGTTTTGTTTGTTTGTTTGTTTGTTTCTTTCTTTCTTTCTTTACAGCATAACAGTATTCATTGGTTTTGCACCACACCCAGTGCTCCGTGCAATACGTGCCCTCCCTATTACCCACCACCTGGTTCCCCAACCTCCCACCCCCTGCCCCTTCAAAACCCTCAGGTTGTTTTTCAGAGTCCATAGTCTCTCACGGTTCATCTCCCCTTCCAATTTCCCTCAATTCCCTTCTCCTCTCCATCTCCCCATGATAAAAAGCTTCTGCACAGCAAAGGAAACAGTCAACAAAACAAAAAGGCAACCCACGGAATGGGAGAAGATATTTGCAAATGACAGTACAGACAAAAGGTTGATATCCAGGATCTATAAAGAACTCCTCAAACTTAACACACACAAAACAGATAATCATATCAAAAACTGGGCAGAAGATATGAACAGACACTTCTCCAATGAAGACATACAAATGGCTATCAGACACATGAAAAAATGCTCATCATCACTAGCCATCAGGGAGATTCAAATTAAAACCACATTGAGATATCACCTTACACCAGTTAGAATGGCCAAAATTAGCAAGACAGGAAACAATGTGTGTTGGAGAGGATGTGGAGAAAGAGGAACCCTCTTACACTGTTGGTGGGAATACAAGTTGGTGCAGCCACTCTGGAGAACAGTGTGGAGATTTCTCAAGAAATTAAGAATAGAGTTTCCCTATGACCCTGCAATTGCTCTGCTGGGTATTTACCCCAAAGATACAGATGTAGTGAAAAGAAGAGCCATCTGTACCCCAACGTTTATAGCAGCAATGGCCACGGTCGCCAAACTGTGGAAAGAACTAAGATGCCCTTCAACGGACGAGTGGATAAGGAAGATTTGGTACATATACACGATGGAGTATTATTCCTCCATCAGAAAGGATGAATACCCAACTTTTGCAGCAACATGGACAGGACTGGAAGAGATTATGCTAAGCGAAATAAGTCAAGCAGAGAGAGTCAAGTATCATATGGTTTCACTTATCTGTTTTGTTTCTTAAATTCCACATATGAGTAAAATTATGTAATTTGTCTCTCTGTGATTGACTTATTTTGTTTAGCCTAATACCTTCTAGTTCCATCCACCTCAGCAAATGGCAAGAGCTCGTTCTTTTTGATGACTGAGTAGTATTCTGTGTGTGTGTGCACGCACGAACACCACATCTTTATCATCTGTTGATGGACATCTGGTCTCTTTCCATATTTTGTAACAAGCACTTACTTTTGCATCAGGCACCTTGCTAAAAGTTAACATGAAAGGCATGATAAGTCATGGCATCTAAAATCAAGGTTTATTAGTTCTATTCTTACTAGTGCTATTTTTACTCTCTAGATTTTGTTGTCCACCATATGCATCTTCTATCACTGCTCTAAGATACCTGTTGGAAATTAAATTATAACATCTCTCTTCATATTGGCACCTAACAAAGTTCCCTTTCTTCTTCCTTGTGTGGCCACATATAGCTATAAAGGAGGTTGGAAAATGTAGTCTTTATTCTAAACAGCCATACGTCCAGTTAAAAGTTGGGAATACCATTACTAAGAGGAGAAAGGGATTTGGGGGTATAAACTAGAATTCTTGATTATCAGATATTTAATAATTCTTCAATGCATTGATGTGAATATGTTTTTATTACGCATTCCTGCATTTCAGTAGGTGAGGTAGAAGCAAAAGTAAGGAGGGGGTACTGGTGAAATATTTCACCCAATTCTAAGTTTTGCCAGGAATAGCCCAGAGGAAATATTTGATTAGAAAATGATTTTCTTGGCAGCCTGAATGTTAACACAATATTGTTTCTCCTTTCCTCCCTGTGCTCTCCCTTCTTTTCTCTTTTCTCCTATTTTCTCTTTTTTCTCCTATTTTCTTTTTTCTCCCCTTTCCTCTTCTTTTTCTGTTCTTTTCTTTTCTTCTCCCTCCCTCCCTCCCTCCCTCCCTTCCTTCCTTCCTTCCTTCTCTCTATCTCTTCCTTTCTTGGTTTCTTCTAAATTAAAATAGGAACTAACAGGGGGCACCTGGGTGGCTCAGTGGGTTAAGCCACTGCCTTCGGTTCAGGTCATGATCTCAGGGTCCTGGGATCAAGTCCCACATTGGGCTCTCTGCTCAGCAGGGAGCCTGCTTCCCCCTCTCTCTCTCTCTGCCTGCCTCTCTGCCTACTTGTGATCTCTGTCTGTCAAATAAATAAATAAAATCTTTAGAAAAAAATATAGGAACTAACATCTAAAGATACTAACATTTACAGGAAATCTACATAAAATTTATCTTTCCACTTTAGGGAACACACAAAATTTGACTTTTTGAATAAAAGCATGTTATCTATCCATAAGAAACAAAGCAAAATTAAACTTCCTTTTATGATGGATCAGGTAAATGGATTTGAAAGGCAGCCTCAGGGAAGACTGGAGGAAATGACATAACAACTAATTTCTACTTTCATTAAGAAGCATTCTTAAAATATCATAATTTATTTTTACTTTTTTTATTCCCATGTCTTCATATTTTGTTCTCTGAAACTTCCTGATTTCCTGATCTCATGTTTAATTCCCTCACCCTGGTTTTATTTCTTTTGTAATATGGGGCAGTACATGCTACAGGCATAGTATTTTGGTGACAAAATTTATACATTTCATTTATAAGAAGAATGGCTGTCTTAAAAATTCATGAACTATGCTGTAAATATCTATATTAGTTTTCTGGGGCTGGCATAACAAATTACCACAGACTTGGCTTAAAACAACAGAAGTTTCTTCTGTTGGAGGCCAGAAGTTCAAAATCAAGGTGTTGACAGGGTTGTTTCCTTCTGGAGATTCTAAGGGAGAATTCCAGGCCTGTCTCTTGGGTTGTCGTGGCTGCTGGAAGTTCTTGGTTTGTGAATGCATCACGGCAATCTCTCTCTCCATTCCACACAGACTTCTCTTTGTGCATCTAATCTTGCCATGCCTCTCTCTTATGAGGATATTTGTGACGGCACTTAGGGCCATGGATAATTCAGAGCAATCTTATCTCAAATCCTTAACTTAATTACATTCGCAGAGACCCCTTTTCAAAACAAAAAAAATTGTAAAACATTTACAATTTCCAAGGTTGAGGACTTGATGTCATTGGGTGGCCATTATGCAACATAATACAATTTATTAAAAAATGCTGTTTAACCCATAATGGTTTGTGATGTTAAAAGAGTTCAACTCTTCACACGGAATGTACCAAGGTTTACATCTGGTATGTTTTGAATAAAATGTGTTTTTTTATAGAATAAATAAAATTCGTTCTGGGGTGGCATCTTATGTGTTATCATCTGACAACTATTTCTGGTAGTAGAAAAAACTCCCAAGTAACCGATAAGCAAAACCATGAGCTTTCTTCACTGACTGCCTTTCACCTTCTCTTGCAAGTGCTGTAGCAAAGCTTAGAGTGTTGTAAATAATAGAAAGGGCCAAAGATTGTATTGTCAAGGATTTCATAGTCTTCACTAGGCATTCACAAGCCCTGGGTAGAATTCTCAACTTCTCTGTCTTGCTAAAAGGGTGAACTTCTCCCCATTGAATTCAAGGACACCTTGCTTTGCTGGGAGAGGCTAGTATTTATTATTAACATATGTGTCATCAGTGTGCGCTAAAGAAGTTCTTATATAGCCTGTCTGCAAACAGGAAGAGTGCTGGAATGGAGAATGGTATGCCTGGTGGATACCCTGAAGATTCTACGTATTTTGACACAAAGAAATATAAATTAAATCTAATTATAATTTTTTAAAAAATAAGGTAGTTGGTTAAATTTGCTTTAGTTTTTTTTTTTTTTCCTATTAGTTTATATGTACAGACTCAGCTGACACATGATTCTCCACTGGGAACTATTTTGACTACAAACAGGGAGGTGGCAGAGATTTTTCACATGCATAATATATTCAATTGCATTTTTAACGCAAGTATTTGTTAATTTTCCTATAACTCTTCTCTCAAATATTTTTATTCCTATTCAAGAACGTTGCTTTTGTGGCAATTATTTTGATTGACTAGACAAAAAAGGGAAGAAGCAAAGAGTTCAATAGGAAAGATGTGCTAATTCAGACAAGAGATAGGATGAACCAGTCATTTCACTATAGATTGAGGGTAAAGGGCACACTTTAGAGATAAAGTGGGAGGAGAAAAAAATGAAACATGTTGAACACTTGTGATAAGGGGAAAGCGAGATTACATGGTGGGAAGGACAAATTAATTTGTATATATTTTTAGATCGTTTGTCTTTGTCGTAGGCTAGACTTAGAATTTGGCTCTCTTCTTTAAACTCTTCAGTCAGGTCAAGCTGCCAAAGCTTAGAGTGCTCAAACCTAATGGCTGCTCATGGCAGTTTTTTTCCTTTCAAACAGTGTAGTAGAAATAACTCACCTTGATAAGAGTAGAAATTAACAGTAATATCACTTAAGAATCAACCCAACAATATTTATTATTTCAGTGATGTTCTATGAATAGATTTCTTCAAAGACCACAAAATGAGAACAACGATGGATAAATTTAAGTACATAAGATGTTGCTTATTGTTACCATTGAAGCATGATTTTCTGGGACTCAGATTTAAAGTGAGGCCAGTGCTATTAGCCATAAAGACTTTGGGATACCTGCTTGGCAATGCCTCAGTTCTTAAGGGGACACAGCAAGATTTAAGGACTGGGCTGGCACATAAATAATTTTTTGTTGCAGCTCCCCTCTTATTACCATTTATTTTCACTCATTCCACATTTCTCATGATACAATAAGAGAACCTATATTCTGGTTTGCCTTCATGTCGAAGAAAGTTCTGGTGAATTGATTTAGTTACTCTGCTAACAACCTCCTTCCAGAAACTGTTTTTGAAAATGAAATTCCCATACAGAGCTATTCACCAGAGTGGCCTGGCCATTCATCATATGTCTTTCCTTCCAAAGGGTGGGTGGAAGTGAACTATGAGGAAAACATCTTGTTTCGTATGCTATATATTTTGACAATCAGCATGCCATTAGAGTTAGAGAAATACTCTGGCCTCTTTGAGTAGCAAACTTAAAAGTATAGAGTTCAGAGCATTCAAATAAGAATCTAGAATTCTAGATTTTAATTCTTCTCTGTTGCTAGATAACTGTGGTCTTAGGCAAATTATTTTCTTTTTTCACACTTATAAAATAGAGATAATAATGAATATCTTAATTACTTTATAGAATTACTGGGAAGAACATACATGTGTGTGTACAAGCACTTTGAAAATTACAAGAATTATACCAGTTATATACTAAATACTACAATAATATACTACCTATATTATGTAGCATATTATATATAATATACAATACTACAATAATATACTAAATAATACTATATAATATTGAATACTTGTTCAGAGGAAAAAATATACACACACGTGTGTGTGTGTGTGTCCATATATATACATATATAAAAAACAAGACGCATATATGGGAACACTGTTGTTTATTTTTCTTTCTCCTGGCCTCTGTTCCATGCACATTAGGCTATGACTTCATTTAAGTAGTTCCATCTGGAACAAAAAGTAAAGTTGAGGAAGTAATATCATGCCTTTTCAATCTTCCAGACCACATCTCCCTAGAGTTCAGGGTCTGGTATGCCTGGGAATAGTTTACAGCATTCTATACTTAAAAAAAAATTCCTTCTTCCAAGAATATGAATTCCTCTGGAAAAGGCATCCAGAGCCAATATTCAGCATGTTTAGAAAAACACCTAATGCGTGTCTCTATTACTGGAGTGGCCAGCAGAAACTGGGCTGTGCTGTAGCGTTTATGGGAAACATGAGCAAAGAAGATGCTGATTACAGAGCACTCACAGAGTAGTGAAAGACTGGATTCATTTCCCCCAGATTAGACATTGAGAAGCAGCAGAACAAATTTAAATCATGGGCCCCCTAGGTAGAAATTTTACCTGCATAGGGTACAAAGTAAATATCCAGTAGAAATGACCTTTGTCCTCTAGAGTCTCCTCTCACGTGAGCTTTGTCTGCTGCTCTCTGAGTCCATTCTGAAAGTTCTCTGAGCATTACTGTGTCTTCAGTACTATAAACATTTTTAATGGAGAGTGAGATTTTGGTAAATCATTCAGATATGTGATGCACATAATGGGAGGTGCTGTTTCGATAGTATGGGGTAAAAAATGTTGTGAAAGTCATCAGTAGGGAAGACAGCACATACATGTATGTGGGGTACGTGGGTACATGCATTGCATGACAGAGAGGAGAGGGAGGAAACAAAACAGAAAAAAGAAAAGGGTCATGAGAGAAAGAGAAGGGGAAAGTTCTGAGTCATCACCAAGGGTCCCAGATGTCTCCTTTTGGAATCCATGCCATCAGCAGTCTCTGCCTGGTGTTGACAGGGCCCCACACAGATCTGTGGAAATGACCCTTGCTCTAGTACGCTGTTCTGGTAGGTTCTACCCACTCAGAAAGGATGAACGATGTTGACGATTTAACAAGTGCACACAGAATGAAGTTAATATTCTTATTGTACGCAGTATGTCTTCAGCTGTTAACTAATGCCAGGACCAACACTGTTTCATAACTGAAAATGTGTACCTCAAGTAAAATTAGGGGATCTGGGCATCAAGAAATGGTACAAGACAGTCAGGAAACTCTAATGTGAATATTGCTAAGCATAATTAACGTTTTAAAAGTAAAAAGGAGATGGCAAATATTTTTTAAAAGGTCAGTAACACGTGCCCCTTCGGATCACTATGTTTGTATCTTTAGGGTAAATACCCAGTAGTGCAATTGCTGGGTCATAGGGTAGTTCTATTTTCAACATTTTGAGGAACCTCCATGCTGTTTTGCAGAGTGGTTGCACCAGCTTGCATTCCCACCAACAGTGGAGGAGGGTTCCCCTTTCTCCACATCCTCTCCAGCATCTGTCATTTCCTGACTTGTTAATTTTAGCCATTCTGACTGGTGTGAGGTGATATCTCATTGTGGTTTTGATTTGTATTTCCCTGATGCCGAGTGATGTGGAGCACTTTTTCATGTGAATGTTTATAGCAGCAATGTCTACAATAGCCAGACTATGGAAAGAACCTAGATGTCCATCAACAAATGAATGGATAAAGAAGATGTGGTATATATACACAATGGAATACTATGCAGCCATCAAAAGAAATGAAATCTTGCCATTTGCGACGACGTGGATGGAACTAGAGCGTATCATGCTTAGTGAAATAAGTCAATCGGAGAAAGACAACTATCATATGATCTCCCTGATATGAGGACATGGAGAAGCAACATGGGGGGGTAGGGGGATAGGAGAAGAATAAATGAAACAAGATGGGATTGGGAGGGAATCAAACCATAAATGACTCTTAATCTCACAAAACAAACTGGGGGTTGCTGGGGGGAGGTGGGATTGGGAGAGGGGGAGCGGGCTATGGACATTGGGGAGGGGAGGCGAACCATAAGAGACTATGGACTCTGAAAAACAACCTGAGGGTTTTGAAGGGTCAAGGGTGGGAGGTTGGGGGAACAGGTGGTGGGTAATGGGGAGGGCACGTTTTGCATGGAGCACTGGGTGTTGTGCAAAAAGAATGAATACTGTTACACTGAAAAAATAAATAAAATGAAAAAAAAAAAAAAGGTCAGTAACATGTTCCCCCTTATGTACTCATTATATCATTTAAGGTGAAGTTTGCCTCAAATCCCCTAGTCTAGCAATAATCTTGAGATTATATATATATATACATATATATATATAGTTTTAAAATTCCATTCTGATTTAAATTTCATAACTTAGTAATTATTAGCAATTTGCATTCTATACATTTTCTGATAAAACATAAATTTTAGAGCATGCGTGAACTCTTTTGACCATTCCAATTCTTTTTTTTTTTTTAAGATTTTATTTATTTATTTGACAGACAGAGATCACAAGTAGGCAGAGAGGCAGGCAGAGAGAGAGAGGAGGAAGCAGGCTCCCTGCTGAGCAGAGAGCCTGATGTGGGGCTCGATCCCAGGACCCTGGGATCATGACCTGAGCCGAAGGCAGAGGCTTTAACCCGCTGAGCCACCTAGGTGCCCTGACCATTCCAATTCTTATAAGAAATTGTAGAATCTCATCCTGAAGTTTCTAAAGTGTGATCATTTATAACCTTCTGTGGAATAGCTTTTGATTAATTATATTAGTACAAATGCCTGGAGGGTTAAAATAATATAGGTAACAAGTCCAAATAACATTTTAATTTTTATCTTGAAAGCTGTACATTTCTTTATTTCATCAGCCACTAATAACTCCTATAGTAAGTAACTTATCTTAAGCTACAAACTCTTAGTTTTTCTATAACTGAACTTAATTTTTTTTAGCCCTCTTTCTTCTTGGCAATGGACATACTTCCTAAAGTTGTACCTCTATTATAGGAGGCTTACAAGGTGCCAAGGTATTATAAATTGACCTGAACCAGTTTCCTCTCTGTAGATGAGAGTCTCCCAAGAAATTTAATTCCAGGGTTTGAAAAGAAAGTAACTCTCAGGCCAGATTCCACTACAAACACACACACACACACACACACACAGAGCATGAGTGAGCACATGTGAGGGAGGGCTATCTATTAAACCTGTATTAGTCAGCTGGTACCTGCAGTTTGTAAAACTGAATTGCAAGCTTCACAGGATGCTGGTTCTGTTTTCCATTTTTCAGTGTGTTCTTACCACTTATAGGAAAGGTGCCCTAAAGCAGATGTGACAATAGTCCAGTGGCATGATCCCATGACCTTTTCTATTGTCAGCAAGTGTCAAGAATTGTGAAGGATCTGAGATTTATCCTACTTGCCATCTCACATGTTAATCTGCCATAGTTTTGTGAATGGTGACAGAAGACATGATGTTCTTGTAGTAGAGACAAAGGACAGTTATTACGGACAAAGTAGCAGTAGCCAGAACTTTTACACGGATTCTCCCACCGGGCTATATGAAGAGGGCCAGACTATACAATCAGGTACATTATAGGAGAGTAAACCCGAGCTTAGAGAAGTCTGAAATTCTTACATTGAATAGTAAGCCTGACTACTTTACACTCTAGAGAAAGATACTATCTTTTTCTTTCAAAGTTGTAGATAAAGTTTTGGCAAGTGTTTTTTATAAACGGCCAAATAGTAAGTATTTTAGGCTTTGTTGTCTAAGTAGCTTCTTTGCTTTTTGCTTGTTTGCTTGTTTTCTGACCCTAACAATTTAAAAAAACTACTTTTAACTCACAGGACCTGCAAAAATAAGGTGCAGGCTGAATTAGACCCTCTGGCCATTAAACTGCTTTAAAAACAAAACAATTTTTAAAACAAAACATTTAACTGCTTTAAAAACAAAACAAAACAAGACTGCCAACTGTCCAAAGGAGAAACCCGTCTTCATCATCCTAGGCTATTCCCAATACAATAAGCTTTGAAAAGGTAGTTCAGAAGGACAGCTAGTACCTCTGTTCCAAAACACGCAGACCTGAAAGATCCAAAGAAAATCATTTCCAAATAATATTCACTCCTCATTTCTACCCTGTTTTGATTTCTGGTGAATTTTCCCATGAGTTTACCACTTTATCAGTAACTCTGATTAATTTAACCTACAGAGGTTGGGACAAAGTTTGTTCAGGTGTCTTGCAAGGCATTTAAATCAGGCTGTACCAAAATGACTCTAAGCAAGAAACAATGAGAGTATATTTAAAATATTTTATTCAATTTATATCCTGTAACAGATTTACTGTCACCAAAAAAGTATATTTTTAATATTCTCCATGCTATAAATAAACCACTAATTTCAGTAACAAAAACCCATTTTGACAGTCTCCTATTAACTCAATATCTAGAGTGATAAGAGATAACAATAATTATAGTGTTAATAATAACCACCTCTGTAGACAGTGATTTTTTTGATACAATGCTAGCTGACCACTCCTGGAGAGAAGATTCTTAGTTAGAATGGTGGCTGCATATAAAATATCAAAATGTCCATGCTCAACTATTGTAACAAAAATTACAGATATCCTGACACTAGCTTCAGAGGTGGCACCTGGCTTTTGTCATTATCTTTTGTCTGTGCAGAAATTCACTGAATTTCTGAGGCTGAGCAATCATCAGTAATTAGTCTCTACAGGTACGTCCACTTACCCAACTGCAAAGCCTCTCAGGGTCCACCCTCTCAATTATTTTGATATACTCTTGGAATGTCAGGAAACTCTTAACTATACCTTCAAGTCTAGAAGAAATAACTTTTTACCAATGTCTGGGCTGTATCAATACACATGGGAATTCTGTGACATCATTTCAGGCCCATCTGCCAAGAGGATACCCTTGGTCATTGTTATTCTCTGCTTCTGTGGTATGAAGAGGCATGGAAAGTTCCAGAATTTTGCTGTTTCTTAGACACTACCTGTGAGAAATATAGGACACTTCAGTTTTCATCTTAATTTTCTTCTCCCATGGTGGGTGGGTTAACAGGGCTCAAGCATTTTTCAGGGGCACATACTAAAGCCTACTTTGTTGCTAAATCCCTAATCCTCTTTCCTCTTTTTCAACCTCATCTCAGTCTCCAGAGAAGTGCTTTCCAGTAGAATTTACCGTTATGAAGGAAATTTACATTTGTGCTATCCAAAATGGTAGCCAATGCAATATTTGGCTATTGAGCATTTGAAAGGTACCTAGTGTGACTAAGTAACTTGATATGAGTTTTATTAATTTTAATTAATTTAAATTTAAATAACCACAAGTGACTAGTGGCAACTATATTGGGTAGTGCAGCTTTAGAATTTTTATATAACTTAGTACTAATTAATACATAGGAATCAATCAGTTAATAGGAAGGGCAGCAAATTTTCTAATACACATTCTCTTTCAAAAATTTTTATGCCCTAAGTTATTATGACATTTTAAAATAAAGAATTTGTTTTGTTCCAAAACAGAAATACTAAACCTAAATGGTTACACTAACAAATACTACCAAACAGTTAAGAAAGAAATTATACCAATTCTTTACAATCTCCTGAAAAGGATAGGAGCAGGAGCACTTTCTAATCATTCAGTGAGGCCAGCATTACCTAATTCTAAAATCAGAAAAAGGTTTACAAAAACACTACTCACCAATATCTTTCATAAACATAGATGCAAATAAAATATTAACAAATAGAATTGAAAAAAAGGTGTGAAAAAAATTATACACCATAACCAAGTGGGATTATCCCTTAATATGTAAGTCTGGTTTGACCTTCATATATCAGTTAATGTAATCCATTATATCTACAGAATGTAAAAGAAAAATCACATGACCATATCAATAGATACAGAAAACGATTTGACAAAAATCCAATACCCATTCATAATAAAAACTTCCAGTAAAGTAGGAATAAAGTGAAACTTCTTAAACTTGACAAAGATTGTCCTCAAAAATCCTCAAACTATCATTATACTTAATGGTGATAAAGTCATATCTTTCCCACTAGATCAGGCACAAGGCAAGATGTCTCTTACCCCTAATTTCAACATCATGCTGGAAGTCTTGTTAATGCAATTAGACCAAAAAAAAAAAAAAAAAAAGCATATAGATGGGAAGGAAGACTTAAAACTGTCTTTGTTTGCAAATGACATGATTGGGTAGAAAAATATAAAAGAATTGACAATAAAACTGGACTTAGTAAGCAATTATAACAAAGTTTCAGATTACAAGGTCAATTTCTTTTCCACATACTAACACTGAACAAGTGGAATTTGACATTAAATAGCAATATCATCTAATATCATCACTTCATACCTATTAGAGTGTCCAAAATCTGGAACACTGAGAATACTATGTGCTGTTAAGGTTGTGGAACAATAAGAACTCTCATATATTGGTGGTGGGACTGCAAAATGGTACAGCCACTTTGGAAGACAATTTGATGGTTTCTTATAAAACTAAACATACTTTTACCCTATGATTCAGCAACTACATTCCTTGTTATTTACCCAAAGGAGCTGAAAACTTAAGTCCACACAAAAACCTGCACAAGGATATTTATACCAGCTTTATTCATAATTGCCAAAACTTGGAAGCAACCAAGATGTCCTTCAGTAAGTGAATGAATAAATAAACTCTGGTACATCCAGACAATGGAGTTTTATTTAGTGCTAACAAGAAATGAGCTATGAAGTCATGAAAAGACATGGAGCAAACTTGAATGCATATTAGTTATATTAGTTAGTGAAAGAAGCTAATCTGAAAATGTTACTTGCTTTATGATTCCAACTATATGACAGTCTGGAAAAGGCAAAACTATCGAGACAATAAAAAGCTCAGTGGTTGCTAGGATTGGCAGGGAGAGATGAATAGGCAGAGCACAGATAATTTTTAGAGCAATGAAAATATGATATTGTAATGAAAGTATGATATTGTAATGACAGATTTATATCTTACTTTTATTTTCCATTCCATGAAATATATAACACCAAGATAAGGTAAACTCTAGACTTTGGATAAATACAATTCATTAGTGTAGTTTCATCCTTGGTAAAAAATGTACCATTCTTATAAGTGATGTTTATAGTGGGGGAGGCTATGCATGTATGGGGAAAGGGAGTGTATGGGAAATCTCTACACCTCTCTCTCGAGTTTCTTGTAAGTCTAAAACTGCTCTACAAAACAAAAAAAGTAAATAAAAGTTTGAAAAAAATTACACAATAACAACCACCACTAAATTGGCTTTTGTATTCTGCTACGTCAATCCTTTCTTTAGACAACGAATGCAAATGTGGGAAGGATATATATGAATGAGTCAGGGACAATCTTGATTACCAAATTGGAATGTCTTTCTTTCAGATTTTATAACAACTGCACTTTTCTCAGGTCTCAGTTTAGGAAAAATCAGTGTGAGGGACCACAGGATTCGTTTCTGAAATAAATGAGAGAAGAAATGGCATAGGTTCTTCCATTTTAATCTACCTTTTAGTTCTCACTCTCGGTGTTATCTTAGGAAATCGCTTAATTTTTCAGAACCATTATTTATCAACTTATAAAAGAGGGGTTAATAACATTTTCCTAAGGTGGTTGTGGTATTTCAAACTGAATAAGATCATTCATAAAGGTGCACAGGGGTGGCTCAGTTGGTTAGGCGTCTGCCTTCAGCTAGGGTCATGATCCTAGGGTCCTGGGATCAAACCCCATATGGGGCTCCTTGCTTGTGGGGGGTCTGCTTCTCCCTTTCCCTCTGTCCCTTACCTTGGCTTGTGCTTTCTCTCTCTCTCAAATAAATAAATAAATAAAATCTTAAAAAAAAAAAAAGATCATAGATAGAAACTATTGTGACATATCAAAAAATACATATAAAGTTTAGATGTCATTAGCCATTCTTCCTCTGTTTTTGAAACACGATGCGTTCAATAACTACCTGGTATGCATTGGACTATTTGTTCAAATTTAGCTCCTAAGAAAAATATAATTATGTATATTTACATATAATGGCTTATTAACTCATTGATAATTTTATTCTCCAAATATTGTATATCAGAATTACAACATTATCAATATACTACTTCGTGACTGCTATTTATTCTTAACAGTTTTATATTTCTATGGGTGATACCAGCCCAAATCTAGAGATTATATAAATAAATATTTGTAAGAACCTAGGAATATATAGATTCACATACATAGACATACTGCTCAAGCACTTTCCTTTTTCAAAAATTTTAATTTATTTGGCAGTTCTAAAAAATAAAAAAAAGTCAAATCCATATCTGAATTTTCAAGTGTAGCAGTGAAACTTGTTTTTAAAGGGTGATCCAGTCTATAAGAAACTTTATTATAACCATAAGCTGATATGGTTGAAAGTGCTTTTGCTCTTGAGAACAAGGATACTAAATGGAAAATATTCATAAAAAAAAGTAGTATGAACTAACCCAACCTAGAGTGACAGATAAAAGGCTGTTTTACATGTGCTTAATACTATTGAACAAATACACACCAAACTCATGGGTGTGAACAGGAGCAGGAGATGGCTGTAGTGAATAAACTACCGGCCTCATGAAGCACTGCCAGGAGACTCTAAATGGGAAAATTGCAGGAAGCAAGGGCTAGGGTTATTCATTCATTTATGTGCTTAGTTAACTCATATTTATTATCTGTATCAACATTTCCCTTCTAATTGTATTCCTCTCCTATGAAATGTTAGTACCATGGATATGTGAGCCATTATATTGTCTAAGATTTTTTTCACCCCCTTGGAAATGGTATCACCCCCATTTAAAACACATGTACTATTTGCCATAAATGATGGTGAACAAGGCAGGTAAAGTGTCTGTTCTCATAGTGTTGACAGTTTAGTAGGGTAGACAGATACACAAACAGACAGTTACATATCATGGTGAGTTCTCTGATAGGAGTAGAAAAGAACCAGCTAATTTACCCCAAATGGCAAAGCCATCTCCCTGCCCCCACATTCAGGACAGGAGCCTTTCTTCAACTGAGTGTCCAGTGGGATATTATGAAGCTTTAGTCTGAGTCAGTTTGGTTTTAAATAGTTTCAAAATGAAAATACCAGTATTATTATTAACAATGAAACAACGACATTCAGTTAAAGATTTCCCCAGGAAGCATAGGAGATACAGTAGACTTATGTTTAAAGACAGAGAAATGCTAAGAGGCTGCGTAGAAGGGCCAGCAAGCAGCGAGATTGCTTGGAGGAACCGACTGTACTCCCACTGAGATGATCAAAGGCTCTTGATTCTTTAAAACCAGATGTGGAACTTTCAGTAAAAAGGTTGGCCTGAGGCTATTTTAAAAGTGGTAATGCCCAGGAGGGCCTCAGTCAGAGCACAGAGTGTCTACAACAGAAAGGACTAAAGGTGAACTGATGGGGTGCCTTAGCCAGGGGGAAGCGGCTGATGGCAGGAAGGACCCTGCCACAGTTGAGGGACTGCATTTAGAGGCTGGCAGAGTCAGGAAGACAGAAGTGCTCATGAGAGGCATTCAACAGCTGCTTTGGCCAGGGGTAATTTGTACTGGAGGAGATCAGTACCAGCTAGAGAAAACCAGTTCCGCCCTTCCTTCCCCTTTTCCCTTCTTCCTTGCACCACCCAGGGAGTGGAAAGAAGAAAGAGAAGGCAAAGTTAGGACCCAGAGAAGGTCAACAACCATCCGCCTCTTTCCCTCTGCAGGTATCCAGTCTGCTGTAGCTCCAGACTAGAGGAAGAAAGGACATGCAACCTTAAATAAATTCTAGAAATTGTACCTTTTGTTGGCCCCTGTTTTGGACATAGTCATTAGTGAAATGACACTTTTTGCACTGGAATTAATGGCAGGAATTTTTAGTATCTGAGAGTAAGTAGTAAACTATGAAACTTCCAAGATTTTGGAGACACAAGAAGACTAGTTGCTCAGAGTGAGGATAGTTCTGGATGGTTGTGGAAGGAGAGCAAAAGGTTGACTTCTGGTTCTCTTCAGGAATCCCGTGTGTTCAACTTACCCATTACACTCAGGCAATATGCTGAGAGCTGGTAAACCCGCCATGGGCCCTGCTTGGGCAAGAACAAGGTGACTCCCTACTTCAAAAGTTGGGGTAGGACCAACTAGAACTGCTAAAGCATGTGGTAGAGACTCACCAGGGAAGGAAGAGACTAAAGGGAAACGGAATCCACTGAGTAAGACCACTGAGCTGAGGAAGAGTAGATTCTGGGGGAAAGGAGGTAGCCATCATCAGCAGAGGTGGAACGGCAACTCAGACGTGGGTAGGCCAGCC
Organism: Meles meles; assembly: GCF_922984935.1. Lineage (NCBI taxonomy): Eukaryota > Metazoa > Chordata > Mammalia > Carnivora > Mustelidae > Meles > Meles meles. The sequence continues at coordinate 19,973,092 of NC_060070.1, forward strand.
ACGCTTCAGTAACGCAGACTCAACTCTTCGGCGGGAACCCTCAAGAACCTGGGTGATGCTGCATGTATCAGCAGACTCTTCCCTCCTCAACAAGGTCATGCTAACCCCCTCCCCACATGCTCTACATCCGTCAGACTCCATCATCAAGAGAAAGGTACAGAACTAGGAGAGCCTGAACAATGGTCCCCCAAATGGATCATGACCTAAAGGACTGCTTCTTTTATCAACGAGTTTATCAACCAGATTGGACATGTATCATGGCTTCTTTCTCTGCCACCTAGACGGCAGAATGTCTGAGGGAGTGACTGAGGAAAATCAGAGCAGTTTTAAACAAAATTAACATTTCCTTTGCCCTTAAGAATGCAGTTAAGTCCACTCTGCCATGTCTCCCATACACATTTAGCCTGGGCACTTAAACACCATAATCAAAATGTGAGACATACAGTGTAATTCTACGTAGTTGCTTTCCCCTTTTACCAGGGACCAGTACATTTTCCACCTTCAGTGACTAGAAATAGGGACAGTCTTGGCCCCAGTTTTCATTTTTAATGTGGTCCTTTGCACGAGGATCATGCTTTTCTTCACAAAGCTTTGCATGCAGCAGTATTCAATGCAGGTGGAATAAAAAAAACGAGGCAACTTTCCTTACAATAATGTGTTTAAAGCATGGTGGTTGCAGGCTTCTGCAGATGTCCTTGCACTTTCTGAAGTCTAGTTTCCAGTATATTAAGCTGAACATCTTAAGTACAGCATCTGCTTTTACTCTTTCTAAAACTCTTTCTTATTTCATCTATCTTTGTCTCTGCATATTTGCACTCTTGTGTTTTGCATTTGGCTTCTGAATGGGAGATATTTCTCTCTGTCTAGTCACAAAAGTCTTTTATGCATTTAACTAGAGCTCTGCATTAATCTTAGCTAAGATTGGTTTCCTTAAGGATCGCTAACTTCTGGGCTTTCATCTTGTGCTGCTCTTCGCATTCTCCTTCTTTTGGAAGTCTTCTATCGGAAGTCCCTTTGACCACAGGTCTGTAATCTTAGAGGTCTCACCTTCTTTTTGATTTTGCTGTTAACAACATGAACATTTGTTGTTCCTACCTGTGGAGGCCCTGTGATGGTCACAACTTTGTTCTGTTAGTACACTTGGACGTCAGTCAGCAGTTCTTACCATTTTCCTTTGGTCTCAGCCCTCTGAAAAGGAGGGCTTCTTGCCATAAATTTGGGCATGAATAATTTGGGGCAGTGAATGATTATGAAAACTGTCTCTCTGGAAATTATATTTCTCTTCCTTCTTAGTATTTATGCCTTTGTTTACTTCTCTCCTGTACTGAAAAGGGCTGACCTATGTAACCAATGAGATATTGGAGAAATGACGATGTATGATTCCAAGCTTGATTATAGAGGATATCTAACTTCTACCCTGCTCAGTCTTTTATCACTTGCTGTAGGCGAAGCCAGCCACTGGATCATGAAATCCCTCACATGACACAATAGAGAGGTTCATGCGGTGAGGAATTGAGTTGCCCACCATTAGCCAACCCACACACCAACCATGTGATTTCCAACCCTCTTGTAAGAGGACTCTTGAGTCCCCACCAAGTATTCAGATGGTGCAGCCACAGTTGACATGCTGACTACAATGTTATGAGAGACTGAGCTAGAACCATGTAGGGAAGTCCTGCTCAGCTTCCTGACCCACAGAAATTATGTGAGATAATAAATGTATATTGCTTTGTTGCTATGTTTTATAATAATTTGCTAGGCAGCAATAGATAGCTCTCACCTTAGATTCATACTGAATGTGATGCGAAAAGAGTGTTAGAACATAGTGTTGGCTTGAGGAAAAACAATTTAGGAAGAAATAGCAAGGCTACTCTTTTAATAAAATCTAACAAGAGGTAGTGATTTATGATCTTGGAATGTGCAGGACAATGGTGAGGGCATCAAGGCCATACTATGAGTCAAAGGAAGCAGCCACAGATTAAGGTTGCCAAGCAGAGAAGAAAAGATGATTGAATGAAATAAAGGAGTTCCCCTGGTCTTCAAAGAGAAAGGGTAAACTTCCATTACTTTGCTGATGTTTGAAAGCAAAAGGTTTTGAAGGAGATGCAGGGGGACTCCTCATCAGAAAATAGTCTTTATCATTGCAGGATTTATGAATGACTTTTGATTTTAATTCCCTTACAATGACTCAGGCAGCATTCACGAACCACAGTAAACATGATATAAACGGGCATGTTACTTCTTGTCCAGAAAAATAAGCAACACATACGTCCCATGGAAGATATTTATCAGGTGATAAAACATTTGATTATAAATGATGCATACATTTTGGCAGAGATTACAACGTGATAATTTAGCCCGGTCAGAGATGTAAAGCCCTGTTTTAGTCACAGGCAGATTGTAAAACAAGTTCGGTTTTATCAAGTTGACGGAGCAGTGCTGGAGTATATCCTACTTGAAAGCAGCTGTTACAACATATTTTTAATCCCCTGGAAATCTCTTCCCACTCAAAAGGCCACATGCCATCTAGGAACTGTTCTTTCCACTAAAGGTATTCTCGTTCATGCACCAAAGAACCCTAGCAAATGTGTTTCCTCAACAGGGCTAACAATTCACTGAATCAAAGCTAGAACTCCATACCAGCCAGTATAGGACAATTTTATATTTAAAATCAAAAGACATGGTAAGTATCTTGATATAACTTTCATATAGTTAAAAGCAATAATTCTTTTAGAGCCTTTTAGTATTCATAGTTCTGGTCACATCGAGACCTCTCAGAGTAACAAAAATGGAAAGAATCGACTTTTTCCCCCTTACCGGTACAAATGCTAAAGTAGGCTTACCTGATATTTCTGTAGGCGATGGCACAATCCCAAGACAGTCTCGATAAATGATATTTCTGCTGGTTTTGCGTAAGAGCTTGAGGGGGTGTGGCCAATGTAATTCAATATTGGTGTTGGGTTTTCTGAGTTCTGTTTAGTATTTTGCTCCCCTCTGTGTTCTTGCAGCTGTTAGCTGCTGCATGACTGAAGGCAGAGTTTACCTGGTGTGCAGTTTGTATCGAATCAACAGCTTCGTTTGCAGGCTGTTCATTTCCAATCAGTGTCTCACTCTTATTCCAAGAAAACATCCACTTACAGAGAAAAGCAATTTGATGAAGGGATACTATATAGTGTCTCCACTTAAGGGGTTCTGAGGAGGTGAGGCCTAGAGCAGTGGTTTAACTTGGGTGTGCATTATCTGTGTGATGTTACCATCATTATCTGTGAGCTTGTTAAAGTACAGATTCTCAAGGCATCCTCAGGATTATTCAAGAGGATTGTTCTTGGGATATGTCCTGATATTTATGTTTGTTTTTTTTCATGAACTTCCATATAATTCTGAAATGTATTAGCGTTGAAGAGCCAGGAGCGAGTGTAGAGAGAAGGGCAAACAGGAATCCAAGACGTTGCTCAGTGTCCCGTATTTCTCATATTCATTTCCTGAGAAATGAGAAAAGTGAAAAGAGAGAGCAGGGCTCTCTGCTTTCTGGGCACCTGTATTTGAGGTCATAGGAGGCCTGGATAGTTTCCCTATTCAGTCTTAGAACCAAGTTTGTCCTCTCCCAGAAGCGACCTTAATTAAAAAAATCTGTCGATTTGCTTTTAGCATCGACTTTCAGTTGAAAGAGCTTTCTACTTTGCATCTTTCCAAAGAAGGAATAGGCTGTTAATATTGGTCATCAAATTTCATAAAATTTAAAATAGAGCTATGTGACAGTAAGACTTCTGACCTTCTAAAAATATAGTTAACTTTGGTGGCAATTTTATTTTAATAGATTCTATAGCAGAACAGGTGGTCAGACTTTCTACAACATGGAAAGGACAGATTAGCTCATCCAGACCTTCAGATTTCTTATCCTTATAAATAATCATTTTTGTGATTTCAATCAGATGAGCTACCATCTTTTGGATTATGGTTTGAAGGCAGTTGAAGATATACTAGTAATTCTTTCTTTCTCTCTGACTGTAACTTCGCTTTCTAGTGGTTGTTTAATAATGAAAAGAGAATAACTCCAACCTCTCACATCTGGAAACGCACAGGATTCGGTTGAAGGAAATGACCCAAAACCACCCACGAGTGCTTGCACCGTCTTCTGACAGAGTTGGCAGTGTAGCATCAGGATGCTTCTGATGACTTACAAGCCACAGTCTGGAGAGCCATTGCAGACTGGAGATCTGGCATTAATTTAACCCTCTGCGAAAGTAGTGCTGGAGACAGGTTCTGCTCTAGTGTTCCCTTCACCTCATTCCATGAAAAGTATGTCTCCAACCCAGCTACTTCATTAATATCCTGGATCACAGGGGCGCCTGGGTGGCTCAGTGGGTTAAGCCTCTGCCTTCGGCTCAGGTCATGATCTCAGGGTCCTGGGATCGAGCCCCACATCGGGCTCTCTGCTTGGCGGGGAGCCTGCTTCCTCCTCTCTCTCTGCTTGCCTCTCTGCCCACTTGTGATCTCTCTCTGTCAAATAAATAAATAATATCTTTAAAAAAATATCCTGGATCACAGATAAAACAACAAATCTCTGCTGGAAATGAGTATAGGAGCTTCTATAGGATTGAAACTTGGAGTGTGTGTGTTTTTGTTTCCGAGCAAATATTGCCACGAGAGATTTACAAGGTTCTCTTGTATCAAGAAAGGCATCTCTAGATATTTTTGCAAGTGCTTAGGCATGCAAATTAGGTTCAGTTCTTTGTCTCAGGAGTTTTGCAGAGGTTTCCTGTTGTCTCAAATAAATGAATGAGAAGCATATTTGCATTTTTCCAAATTAAAACTCAGTCAGTGGCTTTTGCCAGATACTGGCACAACAGGGTTAGTCAGACATCAAATCCAGGGGGACATCAAATGCCAAATTAGTGATAGGAACATGAATGAGGTCAAGAGTTAAGTTATTTCTAAGACCTTGGAGGCAACAGGGGACGAAAGCTTAAAGAATAACCAAGTTTGGTAAAAACATTCCACAGAGAAGAGCAAAAGTCATTTCCAAAGGCTCTAGGAATACAAAGTCCAGACTGTACTGCTGGGTCAGACGCCAGAAGAGCTAGCTGGGTATCAAAGATAAGAGAGTGGGTGAGGTGGAAAAGATAAGACAGATTTCTCCAAGTGATGTTTTTGCTGCCTCTCCTAGATGCCTTTGGCTGCCTCTGAATGATGAGGCTCTTGTTCTGGATGGTATCTAAAAGGCACCATATAATTCTCTGACACTGCTTTAGCCTGTCACCAAGAGACATGGTGATTGAAACATAGAGTGTGGACCCAGTTAGCCTTTTTAAAATTTTATTTTCTAAACTGGCTACTTATTTGGTCTATGGCAGGTAGATAATTTAAGTGATGCCAAGCTCTGGGGAAGCTCTACACAAAATTTTACTTGGCCTTACCCATTATTGGAACTAGTTTTATATAAAAATGCCATCATTTGGATAAAAGGTTTTATTATTACTATTTTATTCAAATATGCAAGGTCAGAGTGATAAGGTGGGAAGATCCTTAGAGTAAGAGTTAGAAGACTAGGCTTCTAATCCTGGCGAAGCACTGGTATAAATTTAGGTAAACATTTAACATTTTAGCCATAGTTTCCTCATTTACTACTAGGAGCTAACAAGTTATTCATTGCCTAGTGGACTTTTAGTGAGAAGCAAATGTGCTAAAGTACATAAACTACTTTACATTTTTTTTTGAAATCATTATAGTAGATCCTAATTTTAAGTTGTTATGACCTTAAGGAAATTATTGGCTGATCCTTATCAATATAAGGATGTTTTATTTTTTTTTGTACTTTATTTTTTTATTTTTATTTCTTTTAAGATTTTATTTGTTTATTTGACAGACAGAGATCCAAAGTAGGCAGAGATCACCGGATCTCATCTGATCTCAGAAGCTAAGCAGAGTCAGGCCTGGTTAGTACTTAGATGGGAGACACGTTGGCAGAGAGGCAGGCAGAAAGAGGCGGGGAGAAGCAGGCTCCCCGCTGAGCAGGGAGCCTGATGCGGGGCTCAATCCCAGGATCTGGAGATCATGACCTGAGCCCAAGGCAGAGGCTTAACCCACTGAGCCACCCAGGCGCCCCTATATTGTACTTTATAAATAAAGAGCCTGGCGTCACTGTTTAGGTGGATGATTGGGCAGCTATCTTTGCTTTCCAGTAACTTACCTTCTAGTAGGTAAAGTAAGCTGGTGTGGTGATACCTCCTGATTGCCTCCCCAGCATCGATTTCCCCTTTCAAAGATGGTTCTAAATTTCTCAGCCGAATGGATTTGAGTGAGATTCATGCTTCCACTAGTTATGGTAATTGGCTTAGTTCTATCTCTGATCTCAGGACTGGCTTGGGAAAAGGATTTGGTGACCAAATCAAGACTGGTCTACTCAGAGTGAAGGTCAGATATTTTGCTTAGAATGTTGGCAAGTAGACTTTTCTTAGCTAGGCTTGCTGCTATGAAGGTTGAGAAGTGTGATGCCACCTCCACAAACAGGGAGCCGGGACTCAGCTACCTGTAGCCACCTGAATAGAAGCAGATCCGAGACATGGATCCTAGGGACATAATTTCCGTCCATGATAAGATACTTTCCCTCATTCTTTCCTATCTCCTGGACATTCTGATAGAACAAGTCCGTGATCTGGGATCCCAAGATTTTTTGTTTGTTTCATTTGTGTCTTTAAAAAAATGTTAATTTTTTTTATTAACATATAATGTATTATTAGCCCCAAGGGTACAGGTCTGTGAATCGCCAGGTTTACACACTTTACAGCACTGACCATAGCACATACCTTCCCCAATGTCCATAACCCCACCACGCTCTCCCTAACCCCCTACCCACGGCAACCCTCAGTTTGTTTTGTGAGATTAAGAGTCTCTTATGGTTTGTCTCCCTCTCAATCCCATCTTGTTTCATTTTTTCCTTCCTTACCCCACCAAACCCTCCACTTTGCCTCAACTTCCTCATATCAGGGAGATCATATGATAATTGTTTTTCTCTAATTCACTTATTTCACTCAGCATAATGCCCTCTAGTTCCATCCATGTCATCGCAAATGGCAAAATTTCATTTCTTTTGATGGCTGCATAGTATTCCATTGTATCTATATACGACATCTTCTAATCCATTCATCTGTTGATGGACATCTAGATTCTTTTCATAGTTTGGCCATTGTGAACATTGCTGCTATAAACATTCGGGTGCACATGCCCCTTCGGATCACTACATTTGTATCTTTAGGGTAAATGCCCAGTAGTGCAATTGCTAGGTCATAGAGTAGCTCGATTTTCAACTTTTTAAGGAACCGCCATGCTGTTTTCCAGAGTAGCTGCACCAGCTTGCATTCCCACCCAAGATATTTTTAAAAGCTCCTCAGATGATCCAAACTTGCACCTAGCTGTGAACATCACTGCCCTGTAGATTATCAAGGGGTAGAACCAAGTGCACTAGAGTAGTGTTAACTGCAGAGTGGAAGGTTTCTTCTGAGCATGCAGTTCTGCAAACCACATTTATTACTAAGTCTTTGTTTAGTTAGAATTAATTTGTCCTTTTCATAAAGTATACTTGTACATTATTTACAATCTGTCCATTCGCTTATTCCATTATTTAACTAGTATTGACCGAGGGCCTCTTTAGTACTAAGTGTGGCCATGGGAAGTGGCATGATGTGGGGGGAGGTTTTGGGAAGGACTCTGTTCCCCACTGAATTCTGATAGAGCTGGGGGAACTTCCCTTATGGTGCTGTAGGCCTTCTGTCAGGAACATGTGGGACTGGTTATAAACTGCATTTTCATGCAGAAGGTGATTGGTGTAAATATAATCAGTAAACTTCTTTTTATATCTTTATGAGATAGAAGAGACTTTCTAAGTGGATAGAGGAAAACGGTCCCTTCCAGTTGGGGGTGGGGTCAGGGAAGACTTCATGGAAGAAGAATTTGCATTGACCTTGAAAGACAGTATTTGGATAGGGAAAGAAAGTCATAAAAAAAGCAAAGGGATGGAGAAAAACATGTTTCAGGGACAGATGAAACATGGCTGGATTGCTTCAGCTGAAGGTATAAATTTAGGAACAGAAATGTTTACCTTCGCAGCACAGAATGCTGATATACAATTCTACACTTGTTCTTTTATGAAAATGAAGGCTGTAAAAAGATTTTTATATGCTGTTGACACTTCATCTGATCACATGGGCATCAAGCTTATATCTGAAAGCCGTGTGGTTATAATGTAGCAATGCTGGTTTCCTATTAAGTTTGTTGAGAAGGGGTTCTACCTGTCATGTATAGTCAGCCGGCTTTGGCCGGCTCTTAAATCAACATTTAAATAAGGAAACCAGGAAACCCAAGGGACAGAAAGTCCTTGCCGCGATGTGTATCTAAGGGTTTTCTCAAAAGAAGTGAAAAAATAAATAAATAAATAAGTGTTGAAATCGTAGGAGGGTTTAAGGAGTGCAAAGTGCTTGCTTTTTTGCATGCTGTTCTTGGACCCAGGCCATTTTCACAGTACCCAGTGGTGTTTTATGTTTTCCCTAATTTATTGGTGATTTTATTTCATGACCCTTAATCCAGGAAATGCCACATAAGAAACACACCAAAGAAACTTTCCTATCATAAATTTTAAATACACAAAAATGGTCATCTCTGAGCCCTTCAAGTACCTTGAAAAACTTGTTTCAGAGCTGAACATGGAAAATCATTAAACCTTAAGAAGGCATAGGAGAGAACTTTTTTTCTTCATCTGATCTGATTACAACTATTAAAATAAGCTTTAATTAAAACACATTATAATGCACTGATCATTAATGTACTGTGGCTTAGCAAATCCTTAGCTACACTAGGAGCAAGTGATCGTTCTACAGACCAGCTGGGAAGCCCCAGGTTTCTTTCTCAAATGGAATTTGTTGTTTAGCACATTAAATGAACCATGCCTCTGGTATCTTTGATACCTGGTACTGCTTTGACCTGCTCTGTTCCTGTCCCTTAGGCAGACCCTGGTCAGTACCCCAAATGACATGTGTTCTCATCTGGAGGTTCCTGTTGATTCTGAGTCCTGGTGTAGTGCCTTTTGGTTTCTACCTAATCTGGGCCAAGTGACCAAGTTACCTGGTTTGGGCTGAATGTGGCTCCTGCGGAGGTGGGGATCTTGGCTGTCCCTTCACATGGAATTCCCTGCTTCTGCCACATTTTCCAAGTGACATAAATGGCCACCTTCTAACTGAACTTCAACTCGGATTTAACCCTTTTATTTTTAATTTTTAAAGATGTATTTATTTATTTATTTGACAAAGAGAGATCACAAGTAGGCAGAGAGGCAGGCAGAGAGAGAAGGAAGGAAGAAGGCCTCTGGCTGAACAGAGAGCCCGATGCGGGACTCGATCCCAGGACCCTGGAATCATGACCTGAGTCGAAGACAGAGGCTTTAACCCACTGAGCCACCCAGGCACCCCATGGATTTAACCCTTTTAGATAAAGGAAGATTTAATGCCTCCCATCTGGCAAATATTCTTTTTCTTTCCCCTTTCATCTAGAATTTATTACCCTTAAAATTCATGAATGACATTATTTTTAAAACAAAGCAAAATTTCTTGATATAATCTTCCCAGAGTATATCATCAGAGAGGGTCAAAAGCAAGCAACCCTCTTACAATATTAGTATCTTTGTTTCTTTATCATGATTTGAAGTTATAGTTGCCCCATTATTAAAATGTATTCTGCAACAAAGTTAAATGACACTTCTATAAATATTCATCTATATATTCTAAAAGAATTTTTGAGTTATTAGAGAGTTGTTTCATTGGTTAAGATGTTCAGTATCATTGGTTTTCCACTCAGATTGCAGGCATTTCTATTTTTGTAAACATAGGCGATTCTTAGGTGCAACCCAGTGCTTCTCTCGAATGTGTTCATGAACTACCTAGGGACCTTGTTAAAATGTAGGCTCTGATTCAGGAGCCTTGAGTTAGAGTCTGGTTAGGGGCTGAGAGCTTACATTTTTAATAAGCTTCTAGGTGTTGCTAATGCTGCTGATACTTTGGGTAGCAAGGCTGTAGACAATGACTTCACATATATTTTTAGAATCCTAAGGAAACAATATCTAACAGTCTATGTTCAATATATACTACTTAAAAGAATAGAGTGAAACAGTAAAAGCAAATGTTGATGGTTTAGGTAGGTTAATGGTTTATTGTGTTACAAGAAAATTAATATAGATATAGGTCATTGTCCAAAATACATTCAGTATTATGACTTTTTAAATATTCTGTGCCATGATTGTAACGTATTTAGCTACAGTTAGCACTTCTGTGTTGAAACCTCTACATTACCAGAGACTATGCTAGGTAATACAGGAATGACAAATAAGTTGGACAGCCATGTCTGCAAAAAAATTCATTTTGCAACATAGTTTATAGAAACTAACTTTTTGTTTGTTTGTTTGTTTGTTTGCTTTTGGAAATAATATCTAGAGATAACCTCGTTATCACATCCGTTGGTAGGGTTAATCCAACTGTTGTAACTACTCAGTCATATGCACTTTCTTAGCATCGCATACATTCTGTCCTAAAGCTGGCTGCATATTTAAGAAGAAAAGGTGAATTTGCAACAATGTGGATGGAACTAGAGGGTATTATGCTTAACAAACTAAGTCAATTGGAGAAAGACAACTATCATATGATCTCCCTGATATGAGGAAGTGGAGATGCAACATAGGGGGTTTGGGGGGTAGGAAAAGAATAAATGAAACAAGATGGGATTGGGAGGGAGACAAACCATAAGAGACTCTTAGTCTCACAAAACAAACGGAGGGGTAGGGGGGTAGGGAGAGGGTGGTGGGGTTATGGACATTGGGGAAGGTATGTGCTATGGTGAGTGCTGTGAAGTGTGTAAATCTGGTGATTCACAGACCTGTATCCCTGGGACTAATAATGTACTATATGCTAATTTTTTTTTTTTTTAAAAAGGAAGAAAAGGCAAGGTTCCTAGGTAGAGAAAGACCATTGAATGACATAAAATAAGTCATGGTTTATTTTAAAAAATTACAACAATGATGATAATGATGATGATGATGATGAGTCTAACACAGATAGTGAAAGCTAACACCTATTGAGTATGTGGAATATATTAAGTACTTTACAATAATTATTTTCTTTAGTCATCCCAGTGTTCCTATGAAGTAGATACTATAGTTTTCATATTTATGCATGAGAATCCAAGACTCAGAAGGATTAAATAACTTGCTTAGTGGTAGAGTCAGGACATGAATCCAAACAGCCTGCACACTCTGGAGGTCATTGGCTTAACTCCTAAGTTATGCTGCTGTAAGGGAGACACAAATATGGAGATTCCAAGGGAGAAGAGGCCACATTCTGACTGAAAGGAGTAAGCCTGGAAAGATGGTGAGATTTCAGCAGGTGTAATAAGGTGGAATGACAGTCTAGGGAGACGTAATAGCCTGAATAAATGCTCTGAGACTAAAAAAAAAAACCACAACTTTGAAGTTTTATTCCTGGTAAACAAGAAAATGATGGTTCAACAGTAACAGTAATGGGAAATCAGGGAAAATGAGGTTTCTTGAGTTTATTTATCAATAGATTATGCAATCATTAGAATGTTAAAAACCATGTTTTGGATTCCAGAGAAAAAAATCCAGGCTGAAAATACTGACTTGAGAATTACCTATGCATTTAGTAAGAACTTTCTTGAATGTAATGTTATCTTAAAAGTGAAAGTAGACAAGAGATGACAAAATTACAATAGCTTGTATGTGTCTCATAAGACAAAATGCTTACTTTTGAAATAATTTTAACTATTTAATATTCTTAGTTTTGCCCCCAATAAAATAGAGTTCTATATTGAGGAGATTATATATAATTATTAAAGTTGAGCAAAAATTATTTTTGGTACATTAATTTAATTAAACCTAATTGGAATAATTTCTTAATAGATAAAATTAACAACTATTTTTGGTTTTTTTGGTCTCAAACAGTGATTATTTTTTTTTCATTTTATTTAATTTATTTTTTTCAGTGTAACAGTATTCATTCTTTTTGCACAACACCCAGTGCTCCATGCAAAATGTGCCCTCCCTATTACCCACCACCTGTTCCCCCAACCTCCCACCCCTGACCCTTCAAAACCCTCAGGTTGTTTTTCAGAGTCCATAGTCTCTTATGGTTCGCCTCCCCTCCCCAATGTCCATAGCCCCCTCCCCCTCCCAATCCCACCTCCCCCCAGCAACCCCCAGTATCTTTTGTGAGATTAAGAGTCATTTATGGTTTGTCTCCCTCCCAATTCCATCTTGTTTCATTTATTCTTCTCCTATCCCCCTAACCCCCCACATTGCATCTCCATGTCCTCACATCAGGGAGATCATATGATAGTTGTCTTTTTCCGATTGACTTATTTCACTAAGCATGATACCCTCTAGTTCCATCCATGTCGTCACAAGTGGCAAGATTTCATTTCTTTTGATGGCTGCATAGTATTCCATTGTGTATATATACCACCTCTTCTTTATCCATTCATCTGTTGATGGACATCTAGGTTCTTTCCATAGTTTGGCTATTATAGACATTGCTGCTATAAACATTCGGGTACACGTGCCCCTTTGGATCACTATGTTTGTACCTTTAGGGTAAATACCCAGTACTGCAATTTCTGGGTCATAGGGTAGTTCTCTTTTCAACATTTTGAGGAACCTCCATGCTGTTTTGCAGAGTGGTTGCACCAGCTTGCATTCCCATCAACAGTGGAGGAGGGTTCCCCTTTCTCCGCATCCTCGCCAGCATCTGTCATTTCCTGACTTGTTAATTTTAGCCATTCTGACTGGTGTGAGGTGATATCTCATTGTGGTTTTGATTTGTATTTCCCTGATGCCGAGTGACGTGGAGCACTTTTTCATGTGTCTGTTGGCCATCTGGATGTCTTCTTTGCAGAAATGTCTGTTCATGTCCTCTGCCCATTTCTTGATTGGACTGTTTGTTCTTTGGGTGTTGAGTTTGCTAAGTTCCTTATAGATTTTGGATACTAGCCCTTTATCTGATATGTCGTTTGCAAATATCTTCTCCCATTCTGTCAGTTGTCTTTTGGTTTTGTTAACTGTTTCCTTTGCTGTGCAAAAGCTTTTGATCTTGATGAAATCCCAATAGTTCATTTTTGCCTTTGCTTCCCTTGCCTTTGCCGTTGTTCCTAGGAAGATGTTGCTACGGCTGAGGTCGAAGAGGTTGCTGCCTGCATTCTCTTCAAGGATTTTGATGGATTCCTTTCTCACATTGAGGTCCTTCATCCATTTGGAGTCTATTTTCGTGTGTGGTGTAAGGAAGTGGTCCAATTTCATTTTTCTGCATGTGGCTGTCCAATTTTCCCAGCACCATTTATTGAAGAGGCTGTCTTTTTTCCATTGGACATTCTTTCCTGCTTTGTCGAAGATTAGTTGACCATAGAGTTGAGGGTCGATTTCTGGGCTCTCTATTCTGTTCCACTGATCTATGTGTCTGTTTTTGTGCCAGTACCATATTGTCTTGATGATGACAGCTTTGTAATAGAGCTTGAAGTCCGGAATTGTGATGCCACCAACTTTGGCTTTCTTTTTCAATATTCCTTTGGCTATTCGAGGTCTTTTCTGGTTCCATATAAATTTGAGGATTATTTGTTCCATTTCTTTGAAAAAAATGGATGGTATTTTGATAGGGATTGCATTAAATGTGTAGATTGCTTTAGGTAGCATGGACATTTTCACAATATTTATTCTTCCAATCCAGGAGCATGGAACATTTTTCCATTTCTTTGTGTCTTCCTCAATTTCTTTCATGAGTACTTTATAATTTTCTGTGTATAGATTCTTAGCCTCTTTGGTTAGGTTTATTCCTAGGTATCTTATAGTTTTGGGTATAATTGTAAATGGGATTGACTCCTTAATTTCTCTTTCTTCTGTCTTGTTGTTGGTGTACAGAAATGCAACTGATTTCTGTGCATTGATTTTATATCCTGACACTTTACTGAATTCCTGGACAAATTCTAGCAGTTTTGGAGTGGAGTCTTTTGGGTTTTCCACATATACTATCATATCATCTGCGAAGAGTGATAGTTTGACTTCTTCTTTACCAATTTGGATGCCTTTAATTTCTTTTTGTTGTCTGATTGCTGAGGCTAGGACTTCTAGTACTATGTTGAATAGCAGTGGTGATAATGGACATCCCTGCCGTGTTCCTGACCTTAGCGGAAAAGCTTTCAGTTTTTCTCCATTGAGAATGATATTTGCGGTGGGTTTTTCATAGATGGCTTTGATAATATTGAAGTACGTGCCCTCTATCCCTACACTTTGAAGAGTTTTGATCAGGAAGGGATGCTGTACTTTGTCAAATGCTTTTCCAGCATCTATTGAGAGTATCATATGGTTCTTGTTCTTTCTTTTATTAATGTGTTGTATCACATTGATTGATTTGCGGATGTTGAACCAACCCTGCAGCCCTGGAATAAATCCCACTTGATCGTGGTTAATAATCCTTTTAATGTACAGTTGAATCCTATTGGCTAGTATTTTGGCGAGAATTTTTGCGTCTGTGTTCATCAAGGATATTGGTCTGTAGTTCTCTTTTTTGGTGGGATCCTTGTCTGGTTTTGGGATCAAGGTGATGCTGGCCTCATAAAATGAGTTTGGAAGTTTTCCTTCCATTTCTATTTTTTGGAACAGTTTCAGGAGAATAGGAATGAGTTCTTCTTTAAATGTTTGGTAGAATTCCCCTGGGAAGCCGTCTGGCCCTGGGCTTTTGTTTGTTTGGAGATTTTTGATGACTGTTTCAATCTCCTTACTGGTTATGGGCCTGTTCAGGTTTTCTATTTCTTCCTGGTTCAGTTGTGGTAGTTTATATGTCTCTAGGAATGTGTCCATTTCTTCCAGATTGTCAAATTTGTTGGCGTAGAGTTGCTCATAGTATGTTCTTATAATTGTCTGTATTTCTTTGATGTTAGTTGTGATCTCTCCTCTTTCATTCATGATTTTATTTATTTGGGTCCTTTCTCTTTTCTTTTTGATGAGTCTGGCCAGGGGTTTATCAATCTTATTGATTCTTTCAAAGAACCAGCTCCTAGTTTCATTGATTTTTTCTACTGTTTTTTTGGTTTCTATTTCATTGATTTCTGCTCTGATCTTTATGATTTCTCTTCTCCTGCTGGGTTTAGGGTTTCTTTCTTGTTCTTTCTCCAGCTCCTTTACGTGTAGGGTTAGGTTGTGTACTTGAGACCTTTCTTGTTTCTTGAGAAAGGCTTGTACCGCTATATATTTTCCTCTCAGGACTGCCTTTGCTGTGTCCCACAGAATTTGAACTGTTGTTTTTTCATTATCATTTGTTTCCATGAATTTTTTCAATTCTTCTTTAATTTCCTGGTTGACCCATTCATTCTTTAGAAGGATGCTGTTTAGTCTCCATGTATTTGGGTTCTTTCCAGGTTTCCTCTTGTGATTGAGTTCTAGCTTCAGAGCATTGTGGTCTGAAAATATGCAGGGAATGATCCTAATCTATTGATACTGGTTGAGACCTGATTTGTGACCCAGGATGTGATCTATTCTGGAGAAGGTTCCATGTGCACTAGAGAAGAATGTGTATTCTGTTGCTTTGGGATGAAATGTTCTGAATATATCTGTGACGTCCATCTGGTCCAGTGTGTCATTTAAGGCCTTTATTTCCTTGTTGATCTTTTGCTTGGATGATCTGTCCATTTCAGTGAGGGGAGTGTTCAAGTCCCCTACTATTATTGTATTATTATTGATGTGTTTCTTTGATTTTGTTATTAATTGGTTGATATAGTTGGCTGCTCCCACGTTAGGGCATAGATATTTAAAATTGTTAGATCTTCTTGTTGGACAGACCCTTTGAGTAGGATATAGTGTCCTTCCTCATCTCTTATGATAGTCTTTGGCTTAAAATCTAATTGATCTGATATAAGGATTGCCACCCCAGCTTTCTTCTGATGGCCGTTAGCATGGTAAATTGTTTTCCACCCCCTCACTTTAAATCTGGAGGTGTCTTCGCATCTAAAATGAGTTTCTTGTAGGCAACATATTGATGGGTTTTGTTTTTTTATCCATTCTGATACCCTGTGTCTTTTGATTGGGGCATTTAGCCCATTAACATTCAGGGTAACTATTGAGAGATATGAATTTAGTGCCATTATTAGTCTGTAAGGTGACTGTTACTGTATATTGTCTCTGTACCTTTCTGATCTACTACTTTTAGGCTCTCTCTTTGCTTAGAGGACCCCTTTCAAGATTTCCTGTAGAGCTGGTTTGGTGTTTGCAAATTCTTTCAGTTTTTGTTTGTCCTGGAAGCTTTTGATCTCTCCTTCTATTTTCAATGATAGCCTAGCTGGATAGAGTATTCTTGGCTGCATGTTTTTCTCGTTTAGTGCTCTGAATATATCATGCCAGCTCTTCCTGGCCTGCCAGGTCTCTGTGGATAAGTCTGCTGCCAATCTAATATTTTTACCATTGTATGTTACAGACTTCTTTTCTCGGGCTGCTTTCAGGATTTTCTCTTTGTCACTAAGACTTGTAAATTTTACTATTAGGTGACGGGGTGTGGACCTATTCTTGTTGACTTTGAGGGGGGTTCTCTGCATCTCCTGGATTTTGATGCTTGTTCCCTTTGCCATATTAGGGAAATTCTCTCCAATAATTCTCTCCAATAGACCTTCTGCTCCCCTCTCTGTTTCTTCTTCTTCTGGAATCCCAATTATTCTAATGTTGTTTCGTCTTATGGTGTCACTTATCTCTCAAATTCTCCCCTCATGGTCCAGTAGCTGTTTGTCCCTCTTTTGTTTGGCTTCTTTATTCTCTGTCATTTGGTCTTCTATATCACTAATTCTTTCTTCTGCCTCATTTATCCTAGCAGTGAGAGCCTCCATTTTTGATTGCACCTCATTAATAGCTTTTTTGATTTCAACTTGGTTAGATTTTAGTTCTTTAATTTCTCCAGAAAGGGCTTTAATATCTCCAGAGAGGGTTTCTCTAATATCTTCCATGCCTTTTTTGAGCCTGGCTAGAATGTTCAGAATTGTCATTCTGAACTCTTGATCTGACATATTACCAATGTCTGTGTTGATTAGGTCCCTAGCCTTCGGTACTGTCTCTTGTTCTTTTGTTTGTGGTGATTTTTTCCGCCTTGTCATTTTGTCCAGATAAGAGGATATGAAGGGTCAAATAAAATACTAAAAGGGTGACAAAGACCCCAGAAAAATACGCTGTAACTAAATGAGAAGAGACCCCAAATTGTGGGGGGGAGAAAGGGGATAAAAAGAGGTTCAGAAAAAAAAAAGAAAAAAAATTTAAGAAATAAAACAAATAAAGAAAAAATATAAAAAAGAACGAAAAATATATATATTTAGATAAACTAGTCAAAAAACGTTAAAAAAGAAAAGGGTAAACGTTTTAAAATATTTAGCAGAAGAAGAAAGAAGAAAATAAATTGAAAAAAAAAATTGAAGTAGCCGCAAGACTAAAGAATCATGGGGAGAAAGCCATGAGTTCCGTGCTTTGCTTTCTCCTCCTCTGGAATTGTGCTGCTGTCTTAGGAATTGAACCTACTTTTCCTTGATAGATGAACTTTGTCCTGGCTGGATATTTTGTCATTCTTCTGGGGAAGGGGCCTGTTGTAGTGACTCTCAAGTGTCTTTGCCTGAGGCGGGATTGCACCGCCCTTACCGGCGGCCAGACTAAGTAATCGGCTCGGGTTCACTTTTGGGAGCTTCTGTTCCCTGAACGCTTTCCGTAGAGTTCTGGAGGACGGGAATGAAAATGGCGGCCTCCCAGTCTCCGGCCCGGAGGAGCCGAGAGCCTGGGGCCCCACTCCTCAGTGCGCCCCCAGAGGACAGCACCCAATCACTCCCGTATCCCCAGCCTCTAGCTGCGCTCCGAGCTCACCCAGCCCGCGACCAGTTCAAGGTAATCCTGAGCTGAGAGTTCAGTCCTCGGCTCTGTCTCTGCAGCCGGCTTCTCCGTTCTAATACCTGCGAGCTCTCCGACACTCCGACACCCCCGATCCTTCTGTGACCCTGCGGGACCTGGGGCCACGCTGACCCCGCGTGGGCTTCACCCTGGTTTAGCCTCTGGAGCAATGTCCCTCAGTGGAACAGACTTTTAAAAGTCCTGATTTTGTGCTCTGTTCCTCCGCCGCTTGCCGGGAGCCGACCCTCCCCCCGCGGTCTATCTTCCCGTCATTTTAGATTCACTTCTCCGCCAGTCCTACCTTTCAGAAAGTGGTTGATTTTCTGTTTCTAGAGTTGCTGTTCTTCTTCTCTTCGCTCTCCCGTTGGATTTGTAGGTGTTTGCAATGTTTAGATAAGCTATCGAGCTGATCTCCTGCTACCTGATGTAGTCTCAGGCTGCTACTTCTCTGCCATCTTGACTCCTCCCCTCAAACAGTGATTATTAAATACATGATATATTGACAAACTTAACCAGAATGGTAACTAAAAAGGATGGTGTGTCTTGTTGTGTATCATGAATTTAAACCTGGAGCCAGAATGGCAGAGTGATTATAAGTCATGTCGTAGGTTCAAATCCTGACTTGTAGGATGGGTGTTAGTACTCTCATTTATTAATAATAGTAATAAATAATAATATTAATAATGACACCTACCCTTTAGAACTTTGGGGGGGACTAGCTGAATTAATACATACACATTTCTTGGAATAATATCTGATATATAATAATGGTAGCTAACTTTTATTGAACACTTGTTATCTACCAATAATGATTTTTAATAAGAAATTAGGAAATGTTAGATATTATTATTATATCAATAACTTTTACAGGACTGTTATTTTATAATAAGAACATGCCTTATTAAAATAATCATTAACTACCTAAAAAAAGAAGGCTTTGTCTGTTGCGTGTGCTGTTTTTGTATTCTCATTTCTCTTCAGACTTAGTCTGTTTAATCTTTGAAATACTGCAACAGGTTCAGAGTTGGTATTTAAAGATGAATTTATTCACCCCTAAAGTTATAGCAGAGAAGACACTTTCCCCAAAATGTCTCCATACATGTTCAGAGTTTGAAGTGATAAGACTTTCTTGATATTTTAGTGACACAAGATAAAATGAGAACTTGTGAATCATAAATTTAGTTCTGTTGCCAAAATTGTGAATTTTAATTGAAAAAATTGTTTTAAAGATTTTATTTATTTATTTGAGAGAGAGAGAGAGAGAGAGCATGAGTGGGGTAGGGGTGGGGAGAGGAGAGAGAGAAGCAGATTCCCTGCCAAGCAGGGAGCCGGATGTGGAGCTTGATCTTAGGACCCCATGACCATGACCTGAGCTGAAAACAGATGCTTAACCAACTGAGCCACCAGGCACTCCCATAATTATGAATTTTTTAAAAAAGAATTCTGAATAAATTGGGTGATGCTCAAAATCTATCATATTCCAACTGTTGGAGAAAAATCTAGAGAAGTTTTTATACTTTTGTACACTCCCTATTATTATTGTCAGTGCTTAGCTGTGACGCAGACTTCTGAGGCATGACATGGAGAATCCTCCAATCATCTGAATACTGTTCTACTGGGGACATTTTTGTTATTTATTTCCTTGTATTTTGCGTGGAAATAATGTTGTTTCCTAGAATTTGAAGACTTCTTTCTATCATTACCTGTTTGTATTTCTATTCCTTCAGCTATTTCAGAACACCTTGAATTCCATAATCAAAAGATTATTATGTCATGTAGGGAGAACAAATCAGAGGTCGTTTTCCCCCTGTTGAATCCATGGGCTCAAAGAATTAGAGAGACACTTAAGATGAAAAATAAATGTGTCCATGATGTTCAATATAATCAAATCTTGAAGTTTTTTCTATAAATGTAACCTAAACAGTCATCCTTTAATATATGTGCAGAAGCAAATGCACTGTACTTGTTATTAATACAGCTTCTCACGCACTATTCCATCAGCGTGGGATTGCTTTGCTGTAGGAATGCAACGTATATTTATGAAAGTTTAGATTAACTGAAACTGAAAGAAAGAAATTTGATAAAATACTTGAAGGAAAAGTATATTGATCTTGTTAATAGTTCCAAGACAAGTTATGGTAGAAAGGTCACAAAATAAATTTCCCAGGAGGCGAAGAAGTTAACACAAATGTGTTAGAAAACCCAGAGTAAATGAGAGGGGAAGAGTGTGGCTTGAAGATGTCAGTTTGCACGCCACACCCAAAAGCATTATAGAGACATTATGAGCCAAGCAAATCATCTGTGCTCTGGCTTTATTGTTATTCACTGACTGACAGTTTGCTGCCACTTATTATTTTAAGAGATTTTATTTATGTTAGTTTTATTTTTTAAAGATTTAATTTAATTATTTAGTATTATCATTTATTTATTTATATTTATTTATTTTATTTATTAATAGTAATAATAACAATTATTTATTTATTACTTTTATTTATTTATTTATTTATTTATTTGAGAGAGAATTATACTCCTCACTGAACAGGGAGCCCAATGTGGGGCTTGATCCCAGGATGCTGGGATCATGACCTGAGCTGAAGGCAGATGCTTAACAAACTGAGCCACTCAGGCCCCTGATTTATGCTTGTTTTAAATACCACTTCTTAGCTTCACTGATAAGCATCTCTTTGCCTATTCCTATTCCAGAATGAGAATAATAATTTGTATCATTAAATTATATTAGATGTTTAGAAAAAAATGATAATTTGACTTAATACAAGGAACATATGTTGGATATAAACTATATACTTTATACAGTCTGCTGAACATGACATATAGTTAAACAATTTATGATAATTCAATGCCATTTGTTATATCAGCTACAAGAATAAGCTTCAGGGGGCACCTGGGTGGCTCAGTGGATTAAGCTGCTGCCTTCAGCTCAGGTCATGATCTCAGGGTCCTGGGATCCAGCCCTGCATCGGGCTCTCTGCTCCGCAGGGAGCCTGCTTCCTCCTCTCTCTCTGCCTGCTTCTCTGCCTACTTGTGATCTCTGCCTGTCAAATAAATAAATAAAATCTTTAAAAAAAATAAGCTTCAGGGAGGCCAGAGGTGGAGGGCTTCATCCATCCTTCTCTCCTCTCACTCACCTGGATACTTTAACCTGGTAACACAAATATCTATTTCATCTGCATGCTTTTCGTTTTAACAATTCATGAGCATGAATTTCGTTCTTAGTTTTGAGGGTGGTAGGGAGCGGGTAATGAGGAGAAGGAGTAGCAAAAAGGAAATAAAACTTCACTTGTTTACTTATGAGGGGTTCTGGGTGTATGAAAGATACCACGTGATAAGGGCTGTGATAGAGCCACTGAGGCCAATGGGAGAAAGTGAACCTTTGTGGAGGAGATGGCTCTGCTTGTGGATTGAATTAGCTTTCTTGGAGTGAAGTCCGGAAATTGTAGGTAGAGGCTGGCTACAGGGGGCATAAGGGTCTGATGATGGCCAAAAGCAGAATTTATTTATAAGTGATGTATCTACAACCTCCTTCCAACAATCATGGTCGACAATAAAATGTTTCTGCAAAAAAATGTGGCAAACAGTACAAAAAAACATGTTTGTAGTATATTAACGTATTAAAGGGGATTTAGTAAATCAGTCCCTGAACAGTGTATAATAAAAGAGTAGGCTGATGAACACTTTTTCCCCCAGTCATTTACACTAAATGCTTACATTGCCTTCAGCCTTGTGCCCCAAGGTCCTGTTTATCTTTTATTGCTGAGGACCGCACCCAGGGCCTCTGATGCCTGTAACCAAGAGATATTTTATGAATATTTTTATGATGGTGATGATAATCTACTGTAAAGCAGCTTAAGCAAAAAAGAAATCACTAAATAAAAATGATATTTGAGATTCAGTGTTTATTGACACCCAGTAAATACCAAGTTGCTGTGAATTATATATTGGACTGTATGTAATGTGGCATAGGGAACATATTAAGTCATCCAATAACCTTCACCTCAGCCCTTTGCTTACTACCTATAACATATTAATCACCTTACTCTCAAGTTGTCCTTCCAAATGCCTCTTCTACCTTTCCCATTTCCGTTGTCCTACACCTTATTTGTAAAATAAGGAGAAAAATGGTGTGCACTCCATGGATCTTGAAAAGTTTAAGAGACACAACTTACGTAAACTACTTAGCACCACGAGCTCATAGACATTGGTCGAATTAATAATGGGTGTTATAATGGGTAGCGGTGTGGACTCCATCACAGAACTTTGGATTCTATCAATGGTCTTTTGGTTGATCTTCCTATATGCCACCACCTGCCGCCTCTTGTTTTTTTTTTTTTAAGATTTTATTTATTTATTTGACAGACAGAGATCACAGGTAAGCAGAGAGGCAGCCAGAGAGAAAGGAAGGGAAGCAGGCTCCCTGCTGAGTCCATCCCAGGACCCCGGGATCATGACCTGAGCCGAAGGCAGAGGCTTTAACCCACTGAGCCACCCAGGTGCCCCTGCCTCTTGTTTTTTAATTATCAAGAATCAGAATATCTTTCAGAACATCTGTTTGATGCATGATTTTTTTTCCACATCAGAACAATAGATACAAGACCCTTTGGACTAATAATGAGGAATTTGCAGCTTTAAAGTCACTCCATACTGTGTTCAGTTAAATCAAATTATTATGTATCTCTAGTTTTGAGCAAAATTCCTTCTTCTCTGATTTTACTCATTGGTCCTTGATCTATCTTCTGACCACAAGGAAAAAAACTAATTTCTTCTCCACGTTTGTATTAAATGTATTTAAGGCTATTATCTCTTTTTTTAAAAAATCATATCTGATCAAAATCTTTAAATGATTTCCATTTGCCCAACAGTAAATTCCAAACATCCTTTCCAACTGTTGAGAGACTGTTACGAGTTAACCTCACTGACCTACTTTGACTTGTCTCCTATTCTAACGTTTGTGATATAGACCTGTGTTGTTAGTGTTAACTAACCTGTGTTAGTTAACCCATGCTTCTTGCAATTCGGCTGTTGAACTTCATAATTCACAGATTCCATATTGCTACTGGTTTTTCTTCTGTTGCCCACAACTCATCTCTTCTTCTCTATGTCCTAAGGGCTTTAGGGTTTCATTCGATGTTATTTCTCCATGAAAAACTTCATCAGTTTCAATTGACCTTTCCTTCTCTAATGCTATGTAGCAAACTTTCCACACTGGCAAACTTGATCTAATTCCAGTCTTCTGATGCTCTCTGCTAGCTTGAAGACTCATGTTTTTCTTGTCTATTATATTTATATGTTTAACTACATACTATCTGATATTTTCCTGACTTAATTTTATAACTATTAGATGATAACTTCTATAGACTTTGATTTGTTGTCATTTAACAATATCATATTTGTGAGCCTAGTTTCTCAAATAAGATAATCAGTTCTATAAAGGTAACACTTCTGTCTTATATTCCCTTTGAGGTTCAACAACATTTACAATACATTCTTATAAATTACAAACTCAACAATGATTTGATTAGAATCATCAGATTGTCAGTAATTGCTTACTGCATACCTGATTCTATACTGGTTATTGTGAAGAATACACAGAGAAGGCATGAACATTTACCTCAAGGAATTTGATGTTGGGAATAGATTGTTCTTCCAAAGATCTTATCCTCTTATCAGAAAACCTGATCAAATTTTCTCCAATGTGTTTAAATAGAGTAGAATTTGTTTAGTTCATTTTTATCACTTTTATGTCTCCATCTAGTTATGAAGTTAAATCAAGGGTAGTCTTGCAAGAGAATTTTATTTGCAATTTATAGAAGGTCAGATGTCAGTGTCCTAGTAGATCTTGGCAACACCTCTTAGAATTCTTTTCGTTAGAAATATATTTTTTCTTGATTCTAAACTTCTGTACAATTTTAAGAACTGACTTATCTTGAAAAAAGCCTGTGTAAGTCAGCAATCTTATCTTGAATATTTAGGCCAATATAATATTTACTTCAAACTAGCAGCTAACAGTAATTTCTGCAAACCATCTGGAGGGATAACTTATCAGATTACATCCTCTCTCCTCCCAACATGTCCCAGATAACAGTCTGCTGAATGGTAGATTATCCTTGTTCTTCCCTGAGGGGTCATTTTGGAGGTACAGTCCTAAATTAATTGATAACGCTTTGGCAATTTTACCAAAGATAAATAATATTTACATGTGTAACTACTAAAACAGGAGAAAATTTCGACTTTTTTTTCCTATTTATTTGTTAGTCTTTTGATGATTTTGCGGGAAGAAGTACTAAGAGGTTTTGCAGTCTGTTTTCGCTAGGTCAGTGTTTCGGGGCTTTGTTACAGAGAGCGACAGCGTTTGCAATGTGAATGTCTCTGACAGTGTAGTATTCAGACGCCCCATTGAGTCATAATTTCTGTCTATAGAGTTTATTTTTCTCCATTTTGTCATAAAGGAATATGAGGCAAAAGTTTTTCTCAACTGTAATGACATCCACATTTTGGAAAAACTAGGAATTGCACTTACAGAACAAGGTTTTATTTTTTTCTTTTTTTTTCTTAGTTTTTTTTAAATTTATTTATTTTTTCAGCATAGCAGTATTCATTGTTTTTACACAACACCCAGTGCTCCATGCAAAACGTGCCCTCCCTATTACCCACCACCTGTTCCCCCAACCTCCCACCCCTGACTCTTCAAAACCCTCAGGTTACAAGGTTTTCTTTTAAGGAAGATTTCCTTCTGTGATACAGGATCAGCTATTTCTGATACAGAAATCTTAAAAGAATTATACCAGAAATTAGAAAGGGTTCATAGGAAAAAGTGCTCACTTTTCAGTGGGTTGGACTAAATTATTTTGGCATTTAAGAAAATTAAGTCTCAAGGACTGCATTTTAGAAACACATTTTTAAAAATTGACTAGAGATATGGTTTCAATGACTCTTCGAGCTGAACCTGTCTCCTGCTGGATAATCGTCTGATCCCTGCTTAACAATTTCCACTAAAGCCTCTGATGGTTTGGATCTGCTTTGCATCTTATGTACTATAACAACTGTGATAGATTACCAACTTGGCCCATGGTTAGATTCATGTCTGTCGCAAAATACTTTCTGTGCCACTGTTGATTACTCACGAATAGAGATGCTGGAAAGAATAAGTACAGTAAGAACACATTTTATTAATTTCCTTAGAAGGTAAAGTAAAACTGATGTGTAGTTTGTGTATGTGTGTATGTGTATTTCTTATGA
Source organism: Meles meles (assembly GCF_922984935.1). Classification (NCBI taxonomy): domain Eukaryota; kingdom Metazoa; phylum Chordata; class Mammalia; order Carnivora; family Mustelidae; genus Meles; species Meles meles. Next base: position 19,998,299 of record NC_060070.1, read on the forward strand.
AGCCTTTTATTTGTGATTTTGTTTATAATAGTGGAGCTGTGGTCAGATTTTGTATTTCGATAATAGAAATTCAACTTTTGTTTTGTGTGGCAGGGATAAGTTTAATTTAACATAGGATTTAAATCCTGCTTTGATTCTCATTATTTTTCTGACTTTTGGATGACTCTAGTTGCAAATTCGTAATAGGTTAGGTATAGAACACTACTCAGCTATCTATGGAAATTTTAATTCATTATTTATCATTTATTCACATATTCAACAAAATGTGTTGGATACTTACCATGTAACAGATACTTTAATGGGTACCAATGAATAGAAATAAAAAATGTGATCTTTGTACTCAAGGAGTTCTCAACTATACTACAAGACCTACACCTTTCACAACAGCCTGACCTGCAAAATGAGAAATAAACAATATGTTATTGGAGCACAGAGAAGAAAGTGAGTACTTTCTCCAGGCTGGGTATATGTGGGAAAAAGTACATTTCAATATAGCAAACATTTTTCTTGGGAGATGTCAGTGGTTCAGAAGACATGATGGATCGAAATGCATTTAATCTCATCATATGGCAGCTGTGGACTCTAATGAAAATAACAAAAGTCCTTTATATTTCATAACCCTTTACAGCTCCAAAGTATTTCATAAATGCATCCTGTCATATAATTATTTATAAGAAATACATATTTGGTCTTTCAGATGACCAAATATATAATTCTCAGATACATTTGATTTTCATCCACAGTCACTAGAAATGCTTCAGAGTCATAAAGGTGAAATGGATGTCTTGGATGTCTTGTTATGAATGAAGGTGACTTTTAGATCCCACCCAAAGGCAAAGGCTAGTTGCCAGGAGGACCAGCTCTGTGATTAGAGGGTTGGAACTTTCAGTCCAACCCTCTTATAGTACATAAGATGCAAAACAGTTGGACTTTTAGTCCAACCTTCTTACAATACATAAGATGTAAAGTAGGTCTAGAAGTAGTAGAAGGGCTTGAGGTTGAATCAACCAATGGCCAATGGTTAATGATTTAGTCAATCATGACTATGTAATCATGCCACTAAGCCAGTTTTCAAGCTTCACAAGGACAAAGGTTTCTTTATTCAGGACTTCACTCTATCTATCTCTTTATCTGGCTATTGATTCATATCCTTTATCTCACTCTTTAATAACCTGGTAAATGTAGATACCTGTTTCCCTGAGTTCTGCAAGCCATTCTAGCAAATTAATTGAAGCTAAGTAGGAGGTCACTGAAAACTCCATCTCTGGCTGGCCAAAGAGAGGAGCAATCTTGTAGGAATGAATCCTTACCCTGTGAAATCTGATGCTATCTCTGTCAGAATTGAGTTGAAATCTTGTCACCTTTCTTGTGTCTGAGAATTGCTTAGTTTTGTGTGAAGGGGAACTCTCTTCAACCTGGGAATTGGGTCCAGGAATCTAAAATACCCCCTTATTTGATTCTCAACAAATGATGAGACGGATATTATTGTTAAATGAATGTAAACTGGTAAGCTTTTGTGCAAAAGGAAACGGAGCATCTTTCCTGGGTCTCTATTGGGAACACCAGGATGGAAGAATAATGAAGTTATGACCTTCATTAATGCCATTTTGTGCTGATGTCCTTCCACGTAGGAAGTGGTCAAGAGTTGAGTGACTCCTTCATATAGCAACTAAGGTAAATTACTAATAGCAAATGTTTCTCTCTCTTCATCACACTGAATATACATGATTTGTTTAGTTTTTATTTTTCTTAAGATTTTTATTTATTTGAGAGAGAGACAGACAGCATGTGCCAGAGCAAGGGGAGGGTCAGAAAAAGAAGTAGACTCCCAGCAGGGGATCATGACCTCAGTCCAAGACAGATGCTTAACTGACTGAGTCACCCAGATGCCCCTTGTTTAGTGGTTAATTTTAGGAGTCTCAGTTATGTGTTGAACCCTGGACTCAAAAGAGTAAAGTGGGTACAAGTCTACTGAAACTATAGTGCTACTTTCTGACAAATAGTGCTCTTTCCGATTTCTACTCTGGCACATTCTTGTGAAAAAGAAAACAGAATGAGATTGATCTCTTTCACCTTTTTGAGGAGTATGGGCTCTTCCTAATCTTGCAAGGAAAGATCAGTGTGGAGCATATGTTATTTGCTTTCCTTCAAAAATGCATATTGGGAAGAAGAAAATACTATATAATTTTGCTAATCACATGTTCTAAGTAAACAGAATACTTTAGTATAGATTTTATTTTAAAGTCTTCACCTTTCATGATTATGTCATTTGAATCATAACTTCCTAATTAGGCAGTGTAATTATAAGTTGAAAATCCTATAATCATATGTATTTAGGTTAATTATGTTAGCCATTAATTACTGTTGAACTACTGAAATAGTAAACTGTGCAAATGAAATACTTATAGAGCAGCAAGTCAAGATTTTTAAAAATTACACTTTATAATAAAAACAAAGAAAAGCCTAACGTTGCACAGATTAAGATCCTGTAAGAAACTCATTAAATTAAAGAAAGTGACAGTTAACTTTTTAATATTTAAACAAATTCAATTAACATTTCTTTAATGTTGGTTTCCGTATGCTGGTAGAATTATGTATAGATGAATTTATGATTTATAATTTGTCTATCTACAAAATAGCAATAAATGCCTTGGGAAGGAATTAACCAGCCCACATCTTATAGCTAAATAGTGAATGTTTCCTAATGGAAAACACAGTGAAGAAAAACTAACATTCATAAATAATATTTTCTTTGCATAAATAAACCAGGAATCATTTGCTGCTCAAAATGTCCTTGCTATTGGTAAGTTAAAAGATATTTGCATTTACATAGGAACATATGAATTTCATGTATATCCCTCCTTTTTTCAGAGCCAACAAAGAGAATGGTGTCCTTCTGTATTCTGAGAGCATGACCATATTTATATTCTAGGACTGTCATTGAAAGAAATTTGTTATTCAGTTGGTATGGGTGAGATGAGAAGGACTAAATATTAATTAGGAGAAAAATAAATGAACTTGGGTCAGATTTCTTCCAGCATTCAGATAAGTAGCACTGAATCCATCTTACAATTTACCTTATTTCATTTTAGGGGGCATATACATTTTATTTCTAACACACTATAGTGGAAATAACACTGAAAATAATACAGAAATATTTTTACAACACTGATGAATATCTGCTTGATAAGTATATCTCCCCAAAATTATACAGGTTTGGGTATCATTTCTAGATCCATGCTATAGAATTTCAGGGATTCAGTTGTATATTTGTTCAAGTACTTAAATAACTACACATGTGATTTTAAGAAATTTATCATGTCATTTGAGACCTTTACTACCCAAAATGTGCTCCATGGATCATCAGTACTGGTACTACTCAGAACTTGTTAGAAATGCTGAATCTCAAACTACCCCAAAATACTGGATCAGAATTTGAATTTTAACAAGATTCCCAGTTGATGCAAGTGTATGTTAAAGTTTATTTTATATAGGCTGTTTTGGATCCCATTTGTCTTTCAGTTAATGAAAAAGAACACTAAAGTCATCACCTAGTGAGCCCCAGAACCACAAATTCAAGCCCAGCTAAAGCAAATTATGTTTGTTGAGTAAGGTAGTTTATGGGATAAGTGAAACATTTCATTATATATACTCTAGAATATCTTTATTCAAGCATAGTAGTGACCAGTTGTTCATGAGATAATTGAAATATACATATGGAATGGGGATTTATTTTAAAAATAATACATATAAAATTTAAAAATGTAACTTAAAACATATTTTAACCTAAAACATAACTACTTATTTGCTAAACTTTAGATGTGGCTTCTTTTGCATATAACCCCTTGAATGGAGTTTGAAGTAATCTTTCCTGTTAAAAATGTACCTATAGTACATTATTTGATATCCAATTTCAGTTTTGTAAAAATGAAAACAAAACAAACAAAACTAAGGGCAATTACAAAATAATATGAGTATAATATATTAGACTTAGCAGACTTAAAAAGTTTTTTTTCAATTTTTAATTTTTTATTAACATATAATGTATTATTGGTCCAAGGGGTACAGGTCTGTGAATTGACAGGTTTACACATTTCACAGCACTCACCATAGCACATACCCTCCCCAATATCCATAACCCAACCACCCTAAAAAAAAAAAAAAATTTAGTGTAGTGAGTTGAGTAAATCATACTATTTATTTTGTGGTCCCCCATTATTATTGTTTTACTTAATGTCACTTTATCGTTTGCATGATTGGCATGAATACCCATCTGTTAATCTTGTGCTTCTCTCCATTCTGATGTGATTAGTGTAATGGTAGCCATTCTAATGAACACATTCTAATGTGTTTAATTGTTGTATGTGTTCATGTAAAATGTATGTCATTTTGTATGCTGTCTTATAAATTGCAGTATATCTCATTTTGTGTCTTCTTTCATTCAGCACTGCATTTACATTGCATGCTAATTTGTCTGCCACTTCTAATGGTACTTGGACTCCTTGGTGGTGACTCCATTATGTTTTGTATATTCAGTACTCCAGTAATGGGCCCTCACCACTACAAACAACACTGTTATATTAAGATGTACATAAATACCACGTCTCCTTTTGTTGGTATGAGAATTTTTTTCTCATAAGAGAGAAATTATTGGCCTATAGGAGATGCCATATTTCTCTCTAGAGTACCTTTGCCAGTCTATAATTCTAAGAGTGGTAGACAAGAGTTCATCATCTCCAACACTTTGCCTGTTCCAGGGCTTTAAATTTTGTCAGATAGATACAAAGGGGTATTTCATTTTTCTTTTTTAAAATCTTTTAAATTTTGGAATAATGTTATAATATGTAGATAATTCCTATGTACCCTTTGTTCCAGTTCCCCTAATGTTAGTATAACAACAATATATTTGTCAAAACTAAGGGGCCAACACTGGCACAAACCTATTAACTAAGCAAGAGACTTTACTTAGATCTCACAATTTTCCACCGAGGTCATTTTTCTGTTCCAGGATTCTAGAACTCTGCATTGCATTTATTAATGAGGTCCCAAGTCTCCTTCTACGCATTTTGGTTTCCCAGTCTTTCTTTGTTTTTCATGACCTTGAGATTTTTGAAGAGCATTGGTCATGTATTTTGTAGAATGCCCTAGCATGTGGGTTTATCTGATGTGTTCACCTTATTAGATTTGCTTTTGGGGTTTGGGAAGAATACCACAGGGATGAAGTTCCTTTCTCATTACGTAATATCAGGAGGAATATATGAAATCAACATGGCTTATCATCAGTCATTAAGTCAAGTGGATCCTATTGTTTTAAATCACATTTCTTCTTTTACTAATAAAGTTTGTGTATGTCTTCATAAACATAGTAATTGTTCATGTTTCCACTTCTGTAAATTGCCTTTTCACATCTTTTGCTCATTTGCCTTTGAAGATGCTATAATTTTCTGATTGATTCACAGATATTTTTGTTTTATTACAAAGATTAGTCCTTTGTCAGTTTTAGAGATTGCCAATACCTTTCATCTGTCTATTTATTCATGGAGTTTTACATTGGCCAGACACCTTATTTTTTATGTAATCACATTCTCTTATTTTACTTTTGGTAGAGGATTTTGAAGTTTTAAGAAGTCCTTCTTTGTCCTAAAAATTATTGTCTAATTTTTTAATATTAAATATATAGTTTTATCTTTCACTTTAAGCCTTTAATTCCTCTCTGTCCATATTACTTGTTGTGTTAGGTAGAAATACATGGTGGGTTTTGTTGTTGTTGTTCTTTGGATTTTTTTCGAATAGTGAATCAGTTTTCCAAACTTTATTTTCTAAACAACATGTTCTCTCCAGTTAATTTGTTGTGCCAACTTTAATGTAAATTTAGAGTTTTCCCTGAGCTTTCTAGTCTGTACCATTGATCCATTGGTCTTCTGTTGGTAATATCACAATAATAGTTTTGCTTTGTTTTGTTTTTGCTCTGATATATGCCTTTCTAGTAAGACTTAATATGTAGGAGGGCTAGTCCTGATTTGTATTGGGGTTGCATTGACTTTATAGATTGATTTAGAAGGAGAATTGATTTAAATATCTCAATTTGGATGATCTTTTTTTTCCTTTTTTTCACTTTAAAATTTCATTCATGGAAGTCTTTTGAACTCTTAGCTAAACAAATTCCTCATAATTTTATGGTTATTGTAAAGCATTTTTTTTAAAGTTATTTCTCTAATTTGTTACTGCTGGTAGAAAAACTATTGGTTTTCATAAGTTGATTTAGTATTCATCAGTTCATTTACTTTACATTTCACAGCTGCCTTTTCTACACTTCATTCATTAAGTCAGCTAATATTTATTGAGAGTCTATTTTGTGTCAAGTACTCTTTAATTCCTTGGGATATATCAGATAACAGAATGCTCCCAGGGAAGCCATAGCCTGGTTTCTACCTTATGGCAACAGAAAGACAAGACCAGCAAAAATTTTAACAAGTAAATTATGTCTTATAATAGAGGTGGAACATGCTATAGTAAAAAGACAATCAGGGTAAAGGGGGCCAAGAATGTGGGGAAGTGTTTGCAGTCTTCCCAGACAGGTCATGGTAGACTTGGTAAGATGGCCTTGAACGAACATTTAAATGAAGTGTTAAATCAGTTATGTGACTAGGTGGAGAAGACCCCTCCAGCAGAAGGATCAGTCAGTGCAAAGGCCCTAATAGCTATGCTGAGAATAGGTTCAAAGGCAAAATAGAAGGAACAGGATTACCAGTGAGGAGGCTATTTCAGTAATCCAGACAAAAATACTGGCTTTGGCTAGGCTGGTACCAGTGGAGCTGGAGAGAAAAAACTGGATTTTAGGTATATTCTGAAAATTTGATAGTTTCTTTTTTAAGATCCATGTTTCAAGACTTTCTGAAGACTGAAATCTATTAATTTTTAGACATAATCTCTTTTCACATTCTCATTTCTTAAGCGTAAATACAGTTTAGTTACCTATATTGTTAAAATAACAAGGCTATACGACGAAGCCTGCTTTAGAAAAAATACAACTGACTTAAGTTCATATATGACTCAAAACAAATGTATTCCAGCATAATGCAAAGTTAGCTTTCAGTAGGAGTGTTAGTGCACATTGGCTAAAAGCTAGATGTTTTACAGAAAAAGTGGAGAATATTGTTAATCTAACGAATAAACTATATGGGGATTAGTTCAGAGTACTTCCTGTTCTCTGCTGGTCTACTTATGCATATATGTACTTATGTATACATGCACATTCCATGTAGTTCTGGGAAGAATTTCAGATAACTTTATAAACATAGAAAGTATAACAAGGTCAAATAAAATTTGAAGTAACTAGAGGAAGAAAACTGACATAGAAGGAGAAATGAAATCAAAGATAACATAAACATAGGCAAGAAGACTATTTACTAAGGGCAAATTATAAATCTTGTTCTAGTTTTTAAGCAGTTTCAACTGTCATTCTTCAAAATTATTTAGGCTGGTCCCATATATAAATAATGTACTACTTTTGGGCTTTGACTCTGGCATTGTTTTCTTCTTTTTTTTCTTTTAGAAATGCATCTTAACTATATGCTACAGAATTTAGTCAAAAGACAATATAAAATAAGGAGACATCTGTAAGTGGAGATATCCATCTATATGTACTATGAATAATGTTAAACATTGTATTATATAGTGCTATATGTAACAATACCCATACAGTTTCCTTCAAAGTATACAATTTTGTTTTACTGTGCTGAATTGCAGTGTTTATTTTCAATGAACAATGGGTATTCTGCAGTTTTTTCTCCTCTTTGACTTCTAGGAAGCTTAGAGGTGATTTTCTAAATTTGGCATGATAATTTCCTTCATTCTCAGGCCTTCATATTATTTGGTCTTCTTTTTTAATGTGTGTATGTGTGTTTTAAGATTTATTTATTTATTTGAGAGACAGAGGTGAGGGAGGGAGAAGGAAGAGAGAATGCCAAACAGATTCTGAGCTGAGTGCAGGCCCAATGCAGGACTTGATCTCACAACCCTGAGATCACAACCTGAGCCGAAACCTAGAGTCAGAGACTCAACTGACTATGTCACCCAGGCACCCCAATTCTGTTTTTAATTTTTTAAATATTTTTATATTTTATTTTATTTGTGATATAGCCACTTCAAATCATTTTGGGAAACACCGTATGTCTCTGTGTGGGTGAGTGTTTGTACATATATGTGTATGTGAATTGACTAATTTATAATTCCTTTCTTAGCAGTAATAGAAATTTATCTTCAGCAAAATACATTAGATACTCTTTTAAGGTTGCAGGAGACAGGGCTATAACATAGCCCTTGGGAAGAGAGCTTAGAAAGGGATCAGACTCTACTTTCCACGTTTCTCTCAACAGACCTGTTTCCTTTTTCCTTCTCACTATGACTGGTTCCCTTTACTTCCTCATTTCTCAGGTGGGTGGAAGGATTGGGTGGAAGGATTTTACTTCCGTTCCTTAGACCTATGGCTTATAGGTCAAATCACCTGAAAAAGCCTGACCTCGGCCTGCCTCCATCTCTGCTTTTACCTCTCTCTGAAAGATGCCAGATAGATCCAGCTTTGATCAGGAGACCATTTGTGGATCCATCCGCTGTGCTTAGGGGGATGGAATTGTCTGACTATTGGTCCTTTCACTGTCCCACAAGACAAGGCTTCATACTTTCAGATTTTCTCTAAAGATGAAAGAAAATGCCATGGTTTAAGGCTGAATACAAAAACCAAATGAAATCAAATGACACAAACAAAACAAAACACTGATGCTTTTCCTTGTAATACAGGTGCTTGGCCCTGCAAATAGAAAGTCTTGCTTATTTAATATGCTCAAATATTCATGATTAGAAGAGCTTAATACAGACATATATGTTATATATATTTACTGAACATGAGTTTGAACTGAGTCCATTTATACATGAATTTATTTTGATAAATGCAGTATAGTACTGTAAATATATTTTCTCTTCCTTATGATTTTAAGAACATTTTCTTTTCTCTACATTACTTTGATGTAAGAATACAGTGTATAATACACGCAACATATAAAATATGCATCAATCAACTGTTTATGTTATTGCTAAGGCTTCCTGTCAACACTAGGCTATTAGTCGTTGAGGTTTGGGGGGAGTCAACTGTTATACACTAATTTTCAACTGCACAGGGGTCAGTGACCATAATTTTCATTATTCAAGGGTGAACTGTATACATATATACATATATACATATATATACACATATACACACATAAATACATATATAAATACACACATGGAATTTGTTTTGTTTTTAGAAAATTACATAAGATAAGGATTTAATTAAGAAATATTTATTAAGCACTTACTGTGCTTCACACCATTCTAAACTTCTAAATTCTGGTGATACGGCAATGAATAAAATAGACAATGTTGTTTATGATTGCAGAGGAGTAGATAAGTTCCATGTATCTGTTTATTGAGAAATGTAGAAAGATAGCTTAATATCTCCTTATAGGATGAGTTTAAGTTGGCATATATATTTGTATACATTATACTTTTATACATTATACACATATAAACACATTCCTGGTTGCTTTGATGTCCTCTGTGAAAGCGGGTCAAGGAAAAGCATTGATGAATTAACAGGACCTCTAACTTTCCAAATTCCTGAGGCTGATAGAATGCACACAATTGCAAGATTATTCTTCAGTTTGCATGGTTACAAAGATATATGCATTGATACATGTTAATTAACATGATGGAAAAGATGTTAGAGCTGGATTTATGTTCGTTTTAGTGGAAAAGTGACGTTGTCACAATCGTTAGGCCTGCTGGGGCCCTGAGACAGCCCAGATGCTCTGTCATCCTTCAAAGGCTGCAGTTTCTTTGAGGTCAAGGCTTTGGCTTCCTCAGGCGCCAGAGCCATAGCAGAGACAATCCAGATGCAGTCTGGTTTGGGAAGCAAGAGCCTAGAATTCCTCCGTAGGAGGAAGCAGCAGGGATTTCCTAAAAAGGAGGGGCAAGTGAATACATAAACTTACAAAGATCTGCTCAGGGACAAATGAACGAGTGACAGTAACATCTTTAATTTAGGTGCTGGCTTTAACTGAGTAAGAAAGATGGTCAGGTTGTTCAGTGATACTTTGATATGTTGTTCTAGGAGATACTTTGATACTGCACTAATAAAATAAATAATTATATGTTTATATACACATATTTAATTTCTCATTTTATGTCCAAAAATTATTACAATGTTGACTATACATTTGATTTTTAGAAATAATATTAAAATTTTAGTAAATTAAATTTAAATATTTGCTATCTACTATAAATGACAGAAGATTTTCATAGGGAACTGTAGACCCAAGTTGGTGTTCTCCCCAAAGACTGGGCACAATAGTCTAATTTTAATATGATTTATTTATTGAGATACAATCTCAAGCTCCTATTTGAAAGTGATTCTTAGCCTTCTCTACAAAAATTGTGGTGTTTTACAAATGTTATTTTTATTTTTCTTTTGAAATTTGTTCCCAAGCATTCCAAGAATTCTACATATGAAATAAAAACTAAGGGACTCTCTCTCTCACAAAGGTAGGAAGATAGATATACATGAATTTGATCCAACTGGTGATAAATTTGGTGACCCAATGAGATTCACTAGACTTATTACTTACTTTTAGTTTGATGTATTGTATGGGTTAATTGAATAAAATTCCCACTCAGGTGGGTTAATAGTGCTGGTTTAGGCAGTCACTTTATTTAGGCCCCTTTAGTCACGCTCCCTTGCTTGTGAGCATGTGAGATCTTGACACATGGGTAGGCCTTTAATCCCATCCTTCACAATACCTTTCTGTCACCAGAAAACTCTCTCTCTCCCATCTGTTGTTGAATTATCCCTGACCACTGGTCAACATGAATTTTTGGAAGTTAATGGAACACTTTTGAAAAGAAGAAAAACATAACAGAATCTCCCTGGATTTGCTTGGAAAGTAATCTGTCTTCTGAGAGTGAAAATTCTGTATCAGATAGGGTCTGTTATTTGGTAGTAATAGAATATAATTCGGATCATTTGTTCCCATGTAGTAGTGAACATGAAACATGAAACTGAACAATGGAGATTTTTCCCAATAGGATGTGGTATGGTACCTTGGATAACTGGCACATTGACAAACTTAATGAACTAAGAACTTCCAAGCAAGGAATGCTTAGAAGGCCAGGGGCCTTCTGAAAGCAAAGCTGAAGCTGTAACTCAACACTACCAGCCCTACTGGGTGAACCAAATATCTATTAAGTCAATCAGATCAAGTCCCAAGAGAAGCAGCAAAAGGAACAGGTAGGAAAACAGTGGTTTCTCTAAGCCAAAAATGGCATTTGCTGTCAAAATCAATTTAATTCAAACAAGGAAATAGTCCATCTGGAATTACGATTTATTTTGAAATTACAGGAAGATTATCTTTTCTCTTGTTACTCCCCATATAATAAGTCAGTCCTTAATGATCCTATTTTAAAATCCTAGTAAATACACACTAAGGGATTGAAGAGATTCAGTTTGTTTCAATACCTCTTTATTTTTTTCCTTGTGAATGAAGCAATATTATTTTTTGGAAGCTGGGGGAAAAATTGTAATGAACTTTATCAGTGATGGTTTTTGAAAGAATTTCCAGCAATGGAGCTTTTATAATCTCTAACACAGTGATAGACTACGGTTTGACTCTCTCAGCTACATATTCCATTGTCCACTTATGAGTAGCCTTGAACTCCGCCCTTCAAAAGAAAGCCATTCTGGGTAGACACTTTATTGAGTTCTTAGTGCAGGCACAATCTCCAGGCCAGGTCATAATATGCAATGTCACATAACTCTTGTGTCTGTAGTTTACTGTTGCATTTCATTGCAATTAATGTTGAATGAGGGAAAGGGATATTTTAATGCAATCTAATTCCCTCAAGAATTAGATGTGATCCAATTCCATCAAGAAGATGGACTCCAACAAAGTCACTATGATTGCTATGATATAGTGAATAATCGAAGATACAGGTGATTAGAAACTGCTTGTGTATCATTTCAAATGAAGAAATTAGAAATGAAGATGGATGGTAGGTTTGTCAGTACTACTACAGTCTCTGTAAGTCATAGTGAAATAAATTCAGTCTATTCCGAAAAGTCTTCGATAGATCAGGAATACCAATTCTCAGGCTTTTTCATTGGTTTCTCTTTGTGTCATCCCCTGTTCTCCCCACCCAAGGTATTCATGGGGATGAATTCCACCTTTTCTACATTTAATACTTGGGAAAGGGAAAAAAATACACCTAAAAGGAAGGATTGTTTCCAGCCTTCTATAGGAATACAATAAATTTGCTCTTTTGAGTTTCTCCTGTCAGTCTCCAGCCCTGTTCTCACCTGAAACTGAAGAAGGGACTCTTCAGAACTTCCCATTTTCAGTCTTAAGCACCTATATGGTCCCAGACAGTGTTTCTGATTCAAAACCATCTTATATCTACCATTGCTTTGGAATCAGAAATGAATAGTTTAGGGACCAGAAGATTTAAAAACAAGAGACTCTTTGTTGCAACATTATGCACAATAGTCAAGATACGAAAGCAACCCAAGGGTTCATTGATAAATGAATGGATAAAGAGGATATGATATATATATACAATGGAATATTACTCAGCCAAAGAAAAGGATGAGATCTTGCCATTTGTGACAACATGGATGGACCTAGAGGTTGTTATGGTGAATGAAATAAGTCAGACAGAGAAAGACAAATACTATATTATTTCACTTATAGTTGGAGTATAAATAACAAAAAAAAAAAAAACCAGAAAAAACAAATAACAAGTAGAATCAGACCTACAAATACAGAGAACAAACTGATGGTTGCCAGAGAAGAAGAGACTGGGTGAATGGGCAAAATGGGTGAAGGTGAGTGGGAAATATAGGCTTCCAGTAATGGAATGAATAGGTCACAAGAATAAAAGGCATAGCATAGGTAACATGGTATTGTAATAGCAATATATGGGGACAAATGGTAGTCATAATTGTGGTGAGCATAGTATAATGTATAGGGTTTTTGAATTTCTGTGTTGTACACCTGAAACTGATATAACATTGTGTGTCAACTATACTCAAATGAAAAATTATAATGGTTACCATTATAATCATAAAATTGATAATAAAATAATAAAATGATAATAAAAAAGAAACTCTTTTCCCCCTGCTTCTAAGTTTGGGAGCTGGCCAAGGATCTGAGCTACATAAGATCAAGTCATAGATAAGATTGCCCACAAAGAGTAAATTTAAGTGGTAAGGGGTAACTAGTCAGAGAAGGCAAGTGGGTGTTCTGAATCCAACAGATGAAGTAGGGAAAAAATTAAAGCAAATTATGGATCTATTTGTCTATGTATTTTCATATTGATGAAAAAATTTGTTTCCCAATAATATGACATACAACAATAAGACATGCAAAGAGATGATAACTTACTAATGTTTTCTGAGAATAACACCATGACATTATGAAGCCCTTCTGACATCTGTTAATGAACTCTGTCTTCATCAGGGCCATGGTCTCTTCTTCCTTTCCTGAGCATCTTGGTACTTACTTCCTGCTAACCATAAGGCAATGTGTATTGAAGACTTTAGTCAAACACCATTACATAAAAAAAGAGAGAGATCCTGTATTTTTTTATGTCTTAAAGAACTCAGGTATTGTGGATCCCAGCTTCTGGAGAGAAGTGGAAGTCCAAATGGGAATCTGTTCTAATTTTGATTCTTATGTCTCTTACTTTCCTCAATATTACTTATATTCATGCCCACCACACTAAAAAAATTCTTTTGAGGAAAATCAGCAGTCAAAATATCCTAGACCTAGCATATTTTCACAGAAGGAAGAAAAAAAGTAAAAGAATGGGAGGGAGGATAAAAGAAAGGATGAGGGAATAAGGGAAGGAAGGAGGTAGAACAATCATGGAAGAACAGATCTATCATCCTGGCTACTGAGTTAATTACCGTTAAGTACATTATCCTCTTTGGATCATTGTAAGATTTCTAAGCTAGATGTGACTTTCTTTCTTTTATATACAGGGAAGCAAAGACTTAGAGAAATTAAATTTTCTTGAGATTACAGACATTGGGACCAGAGGGAAGAGGAGGCCAAAGAGGATTGAGAAGTAGTTGTACCTCTGAGAACATTGTCGAAAATGGATCTTTCTCAACAATGGTAAAAGTTTATATGATCTTTGAAAGACTTATAGAGAGGGGAAGCTGAATGAACTCAAGGGTCCCCCCAGTAGTCACAAGGCGTAGAGCAATGGTGTGTAGAAGAGGTGCTAGCATGGTCAAGATGCAAGTGTAAGACGAGTAACTTCTGCTTTGGCAATCCACACAACCTATCCCGGTCTCCCCTTCCCCTTAGTCTACCAGACTGTCAGTGTGCATGTCAGCTTTGAGGTGTGTGAAAACACAGCCTTCATATATCTAATGAAAAGGAGAGAACAATGGCTGCAGCTAGGCCCAGCTATATAATCTGTGGGGTTCCATGGACAAAGATGAATTTCAGCACAGTGACAATAGAGCATTGGCCGAAGTGTAGGTTTTCTGAACACAAGCTCTTGTACATCTTCACATGCATGCTCATGAAGCTGGCCTGTATGCACATGGTTTTGATGGTTAGCAACTGCTCAGGACCTGAGAAAGACTATCCAGGTTTCTCCACATTCAAATAACAAAGCACTTGACAATTTGTGGTTCCATCATTTGTCAACAATTATCTGATTCTTCTTGTCTAGTCTGTGAGAAAGAGGTTGACATGAACATCTGGCTTTTGGGCTTTGGCCCACTTTCTTCCATCTGCCCTCTTTTGCTCAATTTATTCTTGGTGCCTTATATCAAATTCTATTTTTCTTATGAGGTTTCCTGGTAAAGCCAGGCAATTTGATAATTTTGACTCCCATCTCACGCTCTTTTCTTACCTGTGTTTGTTCCAGATGGTGTCCCCTTTAACAGTTTATTTGTTTAACCTAATTATGTCCATTTATTGTATGAGACCTGTATATCCCCCAGATGTCTGTATATTTCCTTGAGTCTGTGTTTCCACCAAACACTCACTACCGAGGGAATGAGGCTAAGGGAGGAAAGTGTAATGGGGGGCTGGGCTTCCTCATATCTTCAAGAGGCTTTCTAGGAGCTGGGAAATGCCACCATGTGGAGGTCCCAACGGCAGTGGTTTGATCAGTATAGCACTAACATAATTTCTGACTGGTCTCATAGAGGAGTGGGCTGATTGCCCTAGAACTGCCCTTCTCAGTATGGTCCACTATGAAAACACAGAAGAGGCTAATTGTTTTCTGACAGAATTATCGTTGCACTTAATCAAATGTCACCGTTAAGACCAAATAGAAGGCTATGGCAAATATGAGCAAAGAGAAATACACGGGCCTCAGCTCTCCTTTTCCCATCTTGGAGGACAGGCAAGCTAGGGAGGGAGCTGCAGGGAGGTGAACTTCAGTGAACTGCTGCTGCCATTTCCTTATATGTAGGATGATGAGGGAGGGGTGATATCATGTGGAGTGCGTGAATATATGTTTAATATATTAAACAACAATGCTGTGTTGCATATTGCTCTATATTCTCTTCCAGACACCACACACTGTGGGCATAACAATAACTGCTCAGCTGCAGAGCTACTTGTAATTATACACAGTGGAAATCTCTCTGAGCCACTCTTCTCCCTGCTGCAATCTGTGGGAGGCATACATATAATGCCTTTGGTTCTTCCCATGAATTTTGACAACTCTATAAAAGGCATCAGGATAATGTTTGCATGTATTATGTAGCTAAAAGAAACATAACCCCATTACAGTATCTCAAATTACGAGGCCTCTTGAATCGACATAAATCGGGCCCTTTTGACATTACCACTTCAAGCGTTCATGTGGCAGGCACTGGGTAGAGTATGCAAATGCACGTTGTTGCTGCCTAGTGACTGAGAGGGGGAGTCCACAAACAGAAAGATTTAGAACGCAGCCACATCTGAAGCCCAAAGATATGAAAATATGCTTCTTCTCTCTGTGGACACAAGTGAGTGTTTTGGACTATTTTAACGGCCAATGATCATAATGGCTTCATGGTGCCTTATTGATCTGAGGGTTTAATTTCCTTATCTAATGGAGTACAGACCATGTGAAATGTTCATTACACCTGCACCTCCTCCCAACAAATAGTAATGTACACTTGGCTGTATGTAATAGGGCTCTAATTCCCTCATGGGCTCCCAGCACATCCTAACTTACAAGAAGCTCCCATGATTTAGTAACACCATCAGCAATCTGGAGTGGAATTATCTTTAAATATGCAGTTGTATGCACGATTGTTTATATTCTGCTTTGTTAAAATTTTAATGATAATGCAGTATCATTTTCCTGCTTTAGTGGTACTTTTTTATTTGCTTTAAAAGGTGAAAGTATCTGTTTAATTCCTTAAAACATCTTCTACTGGTAGCTTTACTGCCTTAAAAGTTCAAATCATAAAATAAACTATTCTAGAAGCTTATGATTTCTTAATAGAACATAAAATCTTGAAGCCAAATATTTTGGATAAAAGTGTTGATATAAAGCCTCTAGTGTGATCTTTTCAAGATGATATTGGTCTGAATTATCTTACTATTTCTGTTCTTTACCAAAGATATACAAGTAAACATTTTCTAAAGGAGTGTGTGTCTATGTGTGTTTATGAGAGAGAGAGAGAGAGAAAGACAGAGAAAGAGAGAGAGGGATGTCTCAGTACCAATACGAATACGAAGATATCTTTATTTTGAAATACATTTTCAAAATAAAAATTAGAAAAATAAAGTAACAAAAATACTCCCCTAGCTATTCAGTTTCTTATTAAAATTAAACATATACATTACTTTCATTGTTTTAAAAGACAAAATCAGAAAGGCTAAGTTAATTTCTACAAACACCTTTTAAAGTCATTCTTCCCTTGATATTTTATTTGCCTAGGCATAAACAAAACATAAAACTGAATTAAGCTCTGTGTATGCCCATTTTCATATGTGCGCAAACACATTTGTGAGTATTCTTGTGTGCATATGTGTGAATATCTGTGTTTTTGATGTGCAAAAACTATTGTGTGTGTGTTTCTGTGTGCACAATTTTATAGTTGTGTGCATGTGTAGGCTTGTGCGTTTGTGCTCACGTGAGCCTCTGTATGTGTGAATCAATATGTATAAATAGAAGCAGCTTGTGCAGATCACATATTGTTAATTTCCATGTCAACATAAATTCACTGAACACATACTTACGTCCCTAGCATTTTGTAAAACACATAAGATACAAAAATGAGTATGACCTTGTTCTGAACTTGAAAATGTTAGAACAAGAGAGATAACTTTGCATATAAATAGCAATAAAGCAATGAAAAGCAAGTTTTACTAATTTAATGAATGGAGTGCTAGTTAGCTAATAGGATAAAATTATACATTCAGAAAAAGGATAGACGGCAGAGAAAGATGATGAGTGAGATAACCTTGGAACTTGAATAGAATTTGAATAGAATTTCTCCCATTGGAGAAAGGAGAGGGAAGGTAATTTAAATAAAGGGAGTTAGCAGAATGAACAGGAAAATGGAGTTGTGAAAGTTCATGTGTGTTGCAGGGAGGAATGGCTATTTAAATGAGGGGAGCATGGGGTACATGGAAACAAAAAGGAAATTAAGATTGCCTGAGTTCCTACTGCCAGGTAGGGTGATACCATGGTGAAAAGGTGAGCATAGGCATCAAGTTGTCTAACGGTGAGTCTCATCCCTTCCATTTACTTTCTGTGTGGTTTTGTTCAAGTGACTTAACCTCTCTGAGCCTCAGTTCCTTTTTCTGATGGTAATTATAACTTAATACACTTAAGACAATCACTGGAATATAACGAAGATATAATAGAGGTGGTTATTATTATCTTGTGCTTGGCCTGGAGATAATATAAAATTGGCTAAAAGTTATTGAGCATACTCTGTAACAGACACCAAATTCTACATCATTCTATTTAATCTTCACAATAGCCCTTTGACATGGTAACTATTACTATCTCCTCTAACAGATGAGAAAACTTCTTATGGAGGTTCATAGAGAAGAGCAGGACCAAACATGGGTTTGTCTGATTCCAGAAGCTTGCCATCATGTCTCCTCAGGAGGAGGACACTGATAAGAAGTAAACTATTATGGGTCTGTGGGGCTCAAATTGTGAAACACTGTGGCAAGGCAGAGAGTTTGGTTTTTACTCCCTCCATGGTAGAAAATAGTGAAAAAAAATTTTTTTTGAGAAGCAACATTATCATTTGTTCATTTGTTCATTCATTTAACAGCTACATATTGAACTCAGTAAAATATACATAGCATTGTTTTATTGCTTTTCAAATACAAAGTTCTCCTGTTTGCAATAGTCTGACATTTTTGGGTCCTGACTTGTGTTTATTAATCTTTGCAACCAAAGTTACTATATGCCAGACACTGTGCTAAACATTAGGGAGAAAATGGTGAGCAAAAGCAGATGTGGTCTCTACTGTCATGGAACTGACAGTTTGGTTGTTAGGTGGATATTTAATAAGTACACAATGGTAGCATTGCCCCTGTGACAAATGCTACAAAGGTGAGGTTCATAGTGGTGTGAAAGTAGATACTAGGAGAATTGAACCAAGACAAGGAGGTCAGAAATGTTTTCATTGAGAAAATGAGGCTTGAACATTGAGCTTAAAAATGAGTAGGAGTTAAGTGGGAAAAGATTAGAAAGGGACAGGAACAGCAAATGCAAAGGCCCTGTGGGAGAGGAAGTGCCATGAATACAAAAGCAAAGAGGGAGCTAGAGTATCTAGAGGAAACAAATCTAAAGTAACTCTGTCCAATAAAAATATGAGAGCCAGATATGTAAGTAAATTTTCTAGTAGCCACATTAAAAAAAAGAGAAAAGAAGCAAATGAAATTAATGGAATTAAAAATATTTTATTTTAATGTAATATATCCAAAATATTATCCTTACAATATATACACAACATAAAAATTATTAATTTGATATTTTTACCTTCTTTTTCTAGTACTAAGTGTTTGAAATCCAGTGTGCATTTTAAATTTAATAGCACATCTTAATTCAGATGCTAAATTTTTATTAGGAATACTTGATCTGTATTTAGTTTATAGTTAAAAAAAAAAAACAACTGCACATACCAAGTTGTTCCAAACATACTTAAATTTTTCCAATAACTGGACCAAGTATCTATTTTAAAATTTAAATTAATTGAAACTGAATAATATTAAAAATTCAGTGTGCTATCGTGAGTGCTGTAAAGTGTGTAAACCTGGCGATTCACAGACCTGTACCCCTGGGGATAAAAATACATTATATGTTTATTTTAAAAAAAAAATTTGGAAGGGGAGGCGAACCATAAGAGACTATGGACTCTGAAAAACAACCTGAGGGTTTTGAAGGGTCAGGGGTGGGAGGTTGGGGGAACAGGTGGTGGGTAATAGGGAGGGCACGTATTGCATGGAGCACTGGGTGTTGTGCAAAAAACAATGAATACTGTTACGCTGAAAAAATAAATAAAATGGAAAAAAAAGCTGGAAGCAATAAAAAATAAATAAAAATTAAATTAAAAAAATTCAGTTCCTCAGTCACACTAGTTATATTTAAAATTCTTAGTAATTTCAAAATGAAACTTAGTAATTACAAATGTGGCTACTCTGTTGGACAGAGAAGAATGGGGGAGTGAGAGCATGCCAGATCCTATGAGCTTTCTAAATCTCATTAAGAATTTCATCTTTCAAAATCAGTAGAATACTGCTGAAGAGTGCTAAACATGGGATGACATTAGGAGATTTGAGTTTTGAAATTAGATCCCTTAGGTAACAATGTGGAAAATGGTTTGGCGTTGAGCTGGAGACAAGGAAAAGAAGGTTAACCAATAAGAATGTCATTGCCATAATTTATACTAGATATTTACCTACCAAATACAAAAATACTAATTCAAAGGGATAGATGCACCCTTACATTTATAGCAGCTTTATCTATAATCACCAAATTATGGAAACAGCCCAACTGTCCACTGAGTGATGAATGGATAAAGACGAAGTGGTATTTATATAATAGATTATTATACTGCCATAAAAAAGAATGAAATCTTGCCATTTACATGACATGCATAGAGCTAAAGAGAGAATATTATGCTAAGTGAAATAAACCAGCCAGAGAAAGATAAATACCATATGATTTCACTCATGTGTGGAATTTAAGAAACAAAACAAATGAGAAAAGGAGAAACACAAGAGAGAGGCAAACTGAGAAATGGACTGTTAACTATAACATTTAATGTATTAGCCCCAGGGGTATAGGTCTGTGAATCGCCAGGTTTACACACTTCACAGCACTCACCATAGCACACACCTTAGCACATACCCTCACCAACTGGACTGTTAACTATAAAGAACAAACTGAAGGTTATCAGAAGGGAGGCGGGTAGGAAGATGGGTGAAATAGGTGACAGATTAAGGAGTTTGTTGTGGTGAGCATCAGGTATTGTATGAAAATGTATTGAATTCTATGTTATACACTTGAAACTAATATTACCCTGTATGTTAACTGGAATTAAGATAAAAACTTAAAAAAAAAAGAATGTCATTGCCATAATCTAGACCAAAGATAAAGGTAATGTGGATGCTAGGATGCTATTGATAGAAGATATAGACGTTATTGATAGAAGATAGAAGTTCACAGATTCAAAAGATATTTAAAGGACAAAATTAACCAAAGCTGAAGATGGAATTGAAACACCTCCACTGTGGAAGTGGGTCTGAGTGACTCAATGGTTTAGGCTCAGCCCTGGCAGTCTAGAAGAATGACTATACATGTCCTCTACATACTTTGGGATTCCTCATATCATGGCAGCCTTGTGATTGCTGGAATCCTTACACAGTAGCTATGGATAAGCATTTCATCAAATAAGGTGAAAACTTCAAGACTTTTTTATATTCTAGTCTCAGAAATCACATCCTTTCACTTCCACTGTAGTGTATTAGTAGAAACAGTCACAAGACTGTTCAAAGAGAGGGGATTCAAAGAGAGGGGACAAAAACCATACCTCTCAACAGGAAGAATTTCAAAGAATTTGCAATCTATTATAAAATCACCTAAGTACAATTTGAGACATTGTCATTTTAAGGTGCCTTGGAATCATTTAAGAGAGGTAGTTGGATGTTCTTGTCTAGAGTTCAGGGGACAAGTCTAGAATGGAAATATAAGTTTATAAACCATCTGAGGTGGTAATTAAAGTATGGATGAAAACTTCTAAGAAGAGAATTTAGGTTGACTAGAGTGCCTTGAGGAATTTCAACCTTAACAACAGCTCCCCTGTTTTGTATCTTCTGAAATGTCAGGAAAGGTAAAGGCAGATAAATGTCTGTTGTTTTTATTGACAGGGGAACTATTGTTTATCTCTAAAGAATGATTTTAGTGTTAAAGAAAAAAAATCTGGATGCAATACAAAAGATATTGTATTGCAATATATATCAGAAAGATAATCAGAAAGATTATCAGAGAATCAGAAAGCTGGAAGACACTGGGGAGGTGCTAATTCTTGCTGAAGAGTGGTAGCTGCATTTCATCAAAATGACAGAATTAATTGGATCATAGAGCGGTACAAATAGAGGGATAAAATGCACATTTTCCCCTAGTCTTGTATCTTAAATTAAATAAATTTTTATCCATAATAGTTATATAAAATTCTATACGGAGTTTCTTTCGTACAACATTATAGACTTGAGACCTATAAATACTGTTACAAATCTGACTAAATTTTACCATCAGATTTGGAAGAAAATATCTAGATACTATGGGTTTGATTCTGGATGTGACCAACATAAGACTGCTAAAATAGACCAGAATTTTTAGATATGACTGAAATAATGTTTTCCATATCTAGATTCTGTTCATCTGAAAATTTTGTACATAGTGAAAGTTTCCTACAGTTTTAAAAGGAGACTCCAAGCTTAGTTACTTAAAATATACATGTTCAACACATACACACACAAGTCTAATACTGTGAGATAAGAATATTTTATCTCAACATAAATGTAGATATACTTTTAATGTACATTTTGATTTGACTTTTATGTGCACATAATGATTCAATGAATTTTAAATATCTGCCATTAATTCTTAATAACCTTAATTGATATCATCTCCAATTGGAATAATGAGAATTTAAAGGTGATTCTAGAAATGTAATACTTCTAGAATCTTCTGAGAACTTGTTATATCAATATGAAATGATGTTTAATGTACTGAACCTGAAGTAAAACACTTTCTTCAAACCCCTTATGCCTCTGTGACTACTTAGCTAGATGGCGCTGTATCTAATTTCATAATTTGTCTTCATGATCTATGCTTAGAACTGATGCTGAATCAATACCAGTTCCAAAGAATGATCATAATGATCACGATGACTGTGTCATGTATCTTATGATATGTTTGGTTTAAGTTCACATTCCTGACAAAATCTGGAAGGGAAGTCGTAGAAGTAGAAAATGACCGTTTAATTTTCTGGATAACTCTGGTTTCTCTTCAGATCGTATAAATCTTTCGCCTTTTAATTTTCTGGATAGACTGGCTTCTGTCACAACAAAAAACATGGCTCAGTGGAAAAAAAAATTATATACTGAACAAAGAGTTGTCAAATATGTTTGTGTTATAAAGATTAATCAACCATTTGATTGATCTTCAGCTTGTTTTCCTTGATAACACAGACTCAGTTTTTTTTTTCCATTACTGTGAAAAGAGAACATTCTTGTCTGAAGAGGTATACCAAAATGGAGAAAAGCACAGATTAATGAAGCTATATTGGGGTACTACTTCTATCTCCATTCTCTCTTTTCCCTTACTAAATCATCTTTCTTCTGCTGTTTTCTTTTATAATTTGGCTTTATTACTTTCACCTATTTTCTTTCTATTATCTGTTTCTTTTTCTCTTCAGTTTGCTTGTATATCCATTAAATTTGGCAGTTCATTGAATCTCCCTATTGATAACAGATTTGTCTGTAGCTGATGACTTTTCTCTTAGAGATGCTGAGTCCTGAATATTGCATGATATAGAAGATTACTGCCTTTTAGCACTACTGGTCAAAGCAAGGATAGAACATTCTTGACATTCTTCAGTGTTGACTTGATATTTGGGGATTTAATGAGCCCTGTATACTTTCTGAAATTTGGGTAATATATTGATTTGTCTCAGGGAAAAACAAACAAACAAACAAAAAACTATCTTCCAGACCTGTAATGTTGTCTTTAGTTATTTTATTACATTATATTTGGTTATTTTTATTATAACGTGATCTACACATATACCATATGAAATTTGACATAAATTTATCATGCTTATAGTTCCCATACAAAAAAGTTAATCTATAAATTAAATACAAAATAATAAACAAACACAACAAACTTCAGATTTTTATGTGGAAATACGTTTTTTTTTTTGGTCCATTTTTTACTTTATTATTATCCATTAACTTTAATCAAACAAGTTCAGAATACGTCTGGTAGCAATACAATAGTGTACAAAAGAATAGTAATAAATTCAAGTTTAGGATAACTGGGCATTCCTCAGCAAACAATATTTTAATGTTGTTTTAATGAAGGGGCTGCCTATACAGTCTATAGCATGGTCTCTTCTTTTGAAGGAATAACTAGCCTATGTGTTCTTCAAAATTATATTGAATGGGTATTATAATCCAATTATTGGGGCACCTGGGTGGCTCAGTGGGTTAAAGCCTCTGCCTTTGGCTCAGGTCATGATCCCAGGGTCCTGGGATAGAGCCCCGCATCAGGCTTTCTGCAGAGCTCGGCAGGGAGCCTGCTTCCTCTTTTTCTCTCTCTCTACCTGCCTTTCTGCCTACTTGTGATCTCTGTGTGTCAAATAAATAAATAAAATCTTATAATCCACTTATTTTTGGAGTCAGGAACTAGAAAATAGGTCTGAAGTTGTTTTCAGTACTTTAGATGATAAGAAAAAAAATATACTTTTACAAAGTACATTATTGGACTGTTGAGGGAAATCATCAACTATTAAAATAGATCCTCTCTCGTTCTGAATTAGGAATATTCAAACCCTTATGAAGCTATTATTTGTCATTTGGCCTTCACTTGACCTGAGTATTTTATTTTAGGATTAAGCCACTTTTCTCTTTAGTCTAAAAAGATGAAGATAGCATACTGCACTACCACACAGTGTCATTTTGCCATGTAACCGTTGTTTTTATTTGCCATGTAATGAATTTATTAAAAAAAATTCAGAAATTAAATTCTTTTACTGTGGAAAGATCTGCCAAAAGTGAATTACTCATGTAGAAGAGACAATTTTTATTTATTTATAGTAAAATGATTCAGTATGAGAACAGTAGCTTGGATCAAATCTGCTATTGACTCCCAGAGACATTCACCAAAAGTTAAATAGCCTTATGATTACTTGTCACAAACATATTATAAACAAATACATGAACATGTACACCAAAATCTTGTGGTAAAACTTGGTAATAAGATAGTGAGCCAGATAAATTAGAATAAATAATTTTTTAAATAAATTTTTACTTTTAAAGTAGTTTAGGTTTATAGAAAAATTAAAAAGACAGGACAGAGAGTACTCTTTACACCCTACACTCAGTCTCTCTTATTGATACTATTTTATATTGGTATGGTACATTTGTCCAATTAATGAGCCAATACTGACATTATTATTAAACAAAGTCCTCAGTTTATTCAGATTTTCCTGTTTTTTGCCTGACTGTTTTTGTTGTTGTTCCAGCATCCCATCCAGGATACTACATTATATTTTATGGTCATGCTTCCTTAGGTTTCTTGTGGCTGTGCTAGTTTTAAACACTTTCCTTGTTTTTGATGACCTTGAGAGTTTTTTTTTTTTTAATATTTTATTTATTTGACAGAGAGAAATCACAACTAGGTAGAGAGGCAGGCAGAGAGAGAGGAGGAAGCGGGCTCTCTGCTCAGCAGGCTTTAACCCACTGAGCCACCCAGGCGCCCCGACCTTGAGAGTTTTGAAGGTAATGGTCATGTATAGAGTGTCATTATAAGGGAATTGTCTGATATTTTTCTCATAAGTAGTCTGGGGTTAAGAGAGAAGTGAGGAAATGAGGAAGTGAGAAGTGAGGAAGACCATGAAAGTAAAGGGCCATTCCTATCACATCATATCAAGGGTACATGCTATCAAGAGGACTAATCAGTAGTGATATTAACCTTGATCATCTCGCAGAAGTAATGTTTGTGAGGTTAAACTACCTTAAAATTACTTTTATCTTCATTTTTATACGTTACTCTTTGGAAGGAAAGTCGCTATGTGCAACTCACACTGTGGAGAGTTATGTTACACCTCCTTGCACATCAATTATTTGTAATTCTGTACAAGGGATTTTATTTATTTATTTATTGTAGTGTGGACTCATAAATATTTATTTTATAATCCAATAGTATGTTATAATCTAATGGTATGTTTTTTAGTTTGTGGCTCAAATTATTTCAGCTTTCGCCACTATGAGCTTTCAGTTGTTTCTTGTGTCTCTTTGATATGTTACCACCATTGTGTTTTTAAATTTGTTTTAGCATTTCCTTACTTCCTGGAACTATACGATGCTCCAGGGTAGTCTTGTATATTTTCTTCCCCAGTCCTAGAAAAAGCCATTTGTCCAAGGAATCTGCAGTTCCTTTTATTAGATGATAGCATTAAAAACTGCTATCTGGGTCCAGTAGTACCAAGTGGGTATCATTTCTACATGGATGTTATTGCTTCTGGGCCCTCTCAGCTGACAGCACAAGATTATAGATGTATCAATTTATATGAGTATATAATTTTTCTTCATTAGTTGGTTGATATGTAAATCATATTGATCGAATTTGGAGTATTGAACCACCCTTGCATACCTGGACTAAATCCCACTTGATCATGGTGTATAGTACTGATACATTATTGGGTTAAATTTACAATATTTTCTGTAGGATATTTATGTTTATGTTCATGGAATAATCAGATATCAATCTGTAACTTCTCTTATAATGACTTTATCAGGCTTTGGTTTTAGAATAATGCTGATCTCATAAAAGGAGTTGTGAGTTAAAAAGTGGTTTCTCTACTTCTATTTCTTTAGAAAAGATTGTGGAAAATCTGAATTCTCCACAGTACATGGTGGAGGACTGCTCTGATGCAGTCCTTACCTGTGAGAAAAAGTACTTTCCTCATGTTTCATGATATTTATAGATGAATATAATCCCTTACTATGTTTTCAGTTGTGTCTTACTATATGTAATTTATCCATGTGTAAAGTTATTCATTATTAATACATTTTCTTTTTATTTTTTCTTTTTATTTTTTATTGTGTTATGTTAGTCACCATACAGTACATCATTAGCTTTTGATATAGTGTTCTATGATTCATTGTGTATAAAATCCAATTCTCCATGCAATCTGTGCTGTCCTTAATACCCCTTACTAGGCTCACCCAGCCCCTCACCCCCTACTTTCTACAACTCTGTTTGTTTCTTGGAGTCCATAGTCTCTCATGGTTCATCTCCCACTCTGATTCTGCCCCCTTCCTTTTTCCCTTCTCCTAATATCCTCCACGCTATTCCTTATGTTCCACAAATAAGTGAAATCATATGATAAATGACTTTCTTGACTTATTTCACTTAACATGATCTCCTCCAGTCCCATCCAAGTTGAGGCAAAATTTGGGTATTCATCCTTTCTGATATCTGAGTAATATTCCATTGTGTATATGGACCACATCTTCTTTATACATTCATCTGTTGAAGGTCGTCTTGGCTCTTTCCACATTTTGGCTATTGTGGACATTGCTGCTATGAACATGGGGGTACATATGGCCCTTCTTTTCACAACATCTGTATCTTTGGAGCAAATACCCAGTAATGCAGTTTCTGGGTCATAGGATAGCTCTATTTTTAGTTTTTTGAGGAATCGCCACACTCTTTTCCAGAATGGCTAAACCAACTTGCGTTCCCACCAACAGTGTAAGAGGGTTCCCCTTTTGCCATACTTCTCTGATATTTGTTGTTTCTTGCCTTGTCAATTTTTGCCATTCTAACTGGTGTAAGGTGGTATCTCAATGTGGTTTTGATTTGAATTTCCCTGATGGCTAATGATGATAAACATTTTTCCATGTGTATGCTAGCTGTTTGTTTGTCTTCTTTGGAGAACTGTCTGTTCATGTCTTCTGCCCTTTTGACTTGATTATCTGTATTTTGGGTGTTGAGTTTTAGGAGTTCTTTATAGATCTTGAATACCAGCCCTTTGTCTGTAGTGTCATTTGTGAATATCTTCTCCCATTCTGTGGGTTGCCTCTTTGTTTTCTTAACAGTTTCCTTTACTATGCAGAAGCTTTTTATCTTGATGAAGTCCCAAAAGTTCATTTCTGCTTTTGTTTCCTTTGTCTTTGGATACATATCTTGAGAGAAGTTGCTGTGGCTGATGTTGAAGGTGTTACTACCTATGTTCTCCTCTAGGATTTTGATAGGTTCCTGCCTCATGTTGAGGTCTTTTATCCATTTTGAGTTTATCTTTGTGTATGGTGTAAGAGAATTGTCGAGTTTCACTCTTCTACACATAGCTGTCCCATTTTCCCAGCACCGTTTATTGAAGAGAGTGTCTTTTTTCTACTGTATATTTTTTCCTGCTTTTTTGAAGATTAGTTGACCACAGAGTTGCGGGTCCATATCTGGGCTCTCTACTCTGTTCCACTGGTCTATGTGTCTGTTTTGTGCCAGTACCATGCTGTCTTGGTGATCACAGCTTTGTAGTAAAGCTTGAAATCAGGCAACATGATGCTTGCTCCCAGTTCTCTTTTTCTTTTTCACCATTTCCTTAGCAATTCGGGATCTCTTCTGGTTCCATACAAATTTTAGAATTGTTTGTTCCAGCTCTTTGAAAAATGATGGTGGAATATTGATCAGGATGACATTGGAAGTATAGATTGTTTGGGGCAGTATAGACATTTATCAATGTTTACTCTTCTAATCCATGAACATGGAATGCTTTTCCATCTTTTTGTGTCTTTTTCAGTTTCTTTCATGAGTGGTCTGTAGTTCCTTGAGTACAGATTCTTTACCTCTTTGGTTAGGTTTATTCCAAGGTATCTCATGTTTCTTGGTTTTATAGTAAATGGAATCAGTTCTCTAATTTCCCTTTCTATATTTTCATTGTTAGTGTATAAGAAATCAACTAATTTCTTGATCATAGCTCTTGACTGATTTGTGAATGTTGAACCACCTTGCATCCCAGGGATAAATCCCATCTGGTCATGATGGATAATCCTTTTAACACACTGTTGGATCCTATTAGCTAGGATCTTGTTGAGAATCTTGGCATCCATATTTATCAGGGATATCAGTCTGAAATTCTCCTTTTTTGATGGGATTTTTCCTGGTTTTGGGATCAAGGTAATGCTGGCCTCATAGAAAAAGTCTGGAAGTTTTCCTTCTGTTTCTATTTTTTGAAACAACTTCAGAAAAATGGTATTATTTCTTCTTTGAATGTTTGGTAGACTCCCCAGGGAATCCATGAGGCCCTGGACTCTTGTTTTTTGGGAGGTATAAATGTTTGATTACTGCTTCATTCTCGTTACTGGTTATTAGTCTATTCAGGTTGTCAATTTCTTCCTATTTCAGTCTTGGAAGTTTATAGGTTTCCAGGAATGCATCCATTTCTTCTAGGTTGCTTAACTTATTGGCATATAGTTGTTGATAATAATTTCTGATGATTATTTCTATTTCCTTGGTGTTAGTCGTGATCTCTCCCCTTTCATTCATAATTTTATTAATTTGGGTCCCTTCTCTTTTCTGTTGGGTAAGTCTGGCCAGATCTTATTGTTTCTTCTTTTTTTTTTTTAATATTTTATTTATTTATTTGACAGAGAGAGAGGTCACAAGTAGGCAGAGAGGCAGGCAGAGAGAGAGGGAGAAACAGGCTCCCTGCTGAGCAGAGAGCCCGATGTGGGGCTCGATCCCAGGACCCTGAGATCATGACCTGAGCCGAAGGCAGAGGCTTAAACCACTGAGCCGCCCAGGTGCCCCTTATTGTTTCTTCTTATTGATCCTATTATTTCTTTCAAAGAACCAGTTTCTAGTTTCATTAATGTGTTATAGTGTTTTTCTGGTTTCTAAGTCACTGATCTCTGCTCTAATCTCAATTATTTTTCTTCTCATGTGTGGATTAGATTTAATTTGTTGTTGATTCTCCAGATCTTTAAGGTATAAGACAGTTTGTTTAGTCAGGATTTTTTTTTTTTTTTTTTTTTTTTTTTTTTTTTTTTTTTTTTTTTTGAGTGAGGCTTGCATGGCTATGTATTTCTATGGCAAAGGATAGCCTTTGCCATATCCCATAGGTTTTGGATTGATGTGTCTTTGTTCTCATTGGTTTCCATGAATTGATTAGTTCTTCTTTGATTTCCTGGTTGACCCAAACATTTTTGAACAGGATGGTCTTTGGCTTCCAAGTTTTGAATTTCTTCCAAACCTTTTCTTGTGATTGAGTTCCAGTTTCACTGCATTGGGTCTGAGAATATGCAGAATAATCTCAGTCTTTTGGTACCAGTTCAGATCTCATTTGTCACCCAGTATGTGGTCTGTTCCATACACGCTTGAGAAGAGTGAGTGTTCTTTTGTTTTAGGGTGGAATGTTCTTTATATATCTATGAGGTCCATCCCGTCCAGTGTGTCATTCAAAGCTCTTGTTTCTTTGTTAATTTTCTGCTTAGTTGACTTGTCTACTGCTGAGAGTAGAGTGTTAAGGTCTCCTCCAAGTAGCATATTATTATCAAAATTCTCTTTATTTTGGTTAACAGTTGGCTTATGTAGTTAGATAGTTGGCTGCTCCCATGTTGGGGGCATAGATATTTACAATTGTTAGATCTTCTTGTTGTATAGACCCTTTAAGAATGATATAGTCTCCGGGGCACCTGGGTGGCTCAGTGGGTTAAGCCTCTGCTTTCGGCTCAGGTCATGATCTCAGGGTCCTGGGATCGAGCCCCGCATCGGGCTCTCTGCTCAGCGGGGAGCCTGCTTCCTCCTTTCTCTCTGCCTGCCTCTCTGCCTGCTTATGATCTCTCTGTCAAATAAAAAAAAAAAAAAAAAGAATGCTATAGTCTCCTTCTGTATCTCTAACTACAGTCTTTTGCTTAATATCTAATTTGTCTGATATGAGAATCATTATCCCAACTTTATTTTGAGGTCATTGGCATGAAAGATAGTTCTCCATCCCTTCACTTTCAGTCTGCATGTATCTTTAGGTTCAAAATGAGTCTCTTGTAGACAGTATATGGATAGGTTTTGTCTTTTTATCCAATCTACAACCCTGTGCCATTTTATGGGAGCTTTTAGGCTATTCAAGTTGAGAGTGGTTATTGACAGATAAAATTTTATTGTCATCATGTTGTCTGTGAAGTCCTTATTTCTATGGATTGTCTCTACATATCTCTGTTCTATACCACTCTTGGGGTCTTTCTCCTTTTATAGAACCCCCCTTAATATTTCTTGCAAAGCTGGCTTAGTGGTCACATATTCTTTCAGTCTCTACTGGTCCTGGAAACTTCTTTTCTCTCCATCTATTCTAAATGACAGCCTTGCCAAATAAAGAATTCTTGACTGCATTTTCTTCCCATTTAGTACACTGAATATATCTTGCCAGCCCCTTCTGCCTTTCTAGGTCTCTATGGACTGGTCTGATGTTATTGTGTTGTTCCTCCCTCTGTATGTAAGGAATCTCTTCCCCCTAACTGCCCTTCCTTGGTTCTAAGATTTGCGAGTTTTACTATTACATCCCAGGGGGTTGATCTGGCCTCCTTGATCTTGGGGGGTATCTGCTCTGCCTCAAGGACATGATTACTTGTTTTATTCCCCAGTTTGGGAAGTTCTCAGCTATGATTTTGTCAACTATATCTTCTAGTCCTCTCTCTCTCTCCCCACCCCCTCAGGGATCCCAAAAATTCTGACATTGGAATATTATATGGCATCATTTATTTCTTTAATTCTGTTTTCATGGATTTTAAGCTGTTTGTTCCAGGTCTCCTCCTGCTCCTTCTTTTCTATCAGTTTATCTTCAAGATCACTAATTCATTCTTCCGCCTCATACCTTAAGTATTAGAGTATCTAGATTATATTGTATCTCATTGACAGCATTTTTAAGTTCTGACAGATCTGCTTTCACATCTGCCCTTAAAGAATCTATGTTGCCATTAATAGTTCTCTCTACCCTGACTATTGTCTTCATAACTGAAGTCTATTTCTGACGTCTTGCTTAGACCCAGAGCCATTAGATCTACTGGAGAGGCCATTGTCTCTGGGTCTTTTTTTTTGTTGGGAATTCCTCCTCCTTGTCATTCTGTTGAGTTGTGGTTGAGGGGATGTGTAGCTGAAAGTATCAACCACTATCTAAGCAAGGTACACCCTAGGAAGTTTTGGAGCAATCAGAAATCACTGCAAAAAAAAGAAAGGAAGAAGAAGAAGAAGAAGAAGAAGAAGAAGAGGAGGAGGAGGAGGAGGAGGAGGAGAAGAAGAAGAAGAGAAGAAGAAGAAAAGAAGAAAAGAAGAAGAAGAAAAGAAGAAGAACAGCCCAAATGAGCCCCAAGAAGTAAGATTTATAAAGTACAAAAAACAAAAACAAATAAACAAAAATATAGACAAAGGAAAAGAAACAAACAAACAAAAATAAAGGGTGGGGGTGACGGGAAGGTGGTTATGACCCTTTGATGTGGGCAAGGAAGGATATTTCAGTTCTTCCTGAGTGTATATTGTTAGCTTTGTTAGAGAACTCAACTTTCCAGAGATACAGGGAAATTAAAACTGGTATATATATATAAAGGTAGAATTGAATAGGGAAAAAAGGGCTACATTGAAGCTTATATCTACATAAGTAAAAAAAAGGAAAAAGAAAAAAAGTATATGGGGATGCCTGGGTGGCTCAGTTGGTTAAGCGGCTGCCTTCGGCTCAGGTCATGATCCCAGCGTCCTGGGATGGGGTCCTCCATCGGGCTCCGTGCTCGGCGGGGAGCCTGCTTCTCTCTCTGTCTCTGCCTGCCACTCTGTCTGCCTGTGCTCACTCTCGCTCTCTCTCTCTCTGACAAATAAATAAATAAAATCTTAAAAAAAAGAAAAAAAAAGAAAAAAGTATATGTATGAAAGAGTTCAAGTTAAAAAGTTACTATGGAATATGTTGTATTAAACATCTAGTTGAAACGGTAAGTAGGTAAAAAAAATAAAAGAACAAGGATCATGAGAAAGATTTAAAAAGAAAGAGAGAGAAAGATTATATCTAAGAAATATACAGTCTGTGAGGCAATACCAGGAGCTTAATATACTGTTTTCCCCTGGTGTTGGAGTTTTACCATTTTATGGGGAACCTGTGGTTGTTGTTCTCCTCTTGTTTTTCCAGCTTGTCTCCTGGAAGGGGTGGTGGGGTGGTCTGCTGCATTGTTTTTCAGTCAGTCCTGCTTGGATGGAGTTGCCCTGTCTCCTATCAAGAGACTGGGCTCCGTGGAAACTGGTTTTGGGGCTTTTGTACTGTGGAGCTTTTGTTCTCTGGTGGCTTTTTGTGCCTTTTTGGAGAGTCAGAGCAAAGTAAACTGTCCTCACCCAGACCTCTGTCTCAGAGAGAAGCCACAATCTGCTCTTCCCTGAATGGTCCAGAACACACAGACTCCCCCTCTGCAAACCCTGTTGAATATCACAGCTTCTTCCAGGTGGTGCACACCCCCAGCGACTGTCTCAGTGGTTGAGTGAGGGCCCTGCTTGTCTCTGTATGCCCATGCCACCAAAACTGTGAGCAACACTGGTCCAGGTGAGCCCAGTCCCAGAGGCTGCCATTCCCGGGACTGCTGATTCAAGTCCGTGCCAGGTCCTCTCAGGCGCATGTAGGCAGGCCTGATGAACTAATACCTAGTATTTTCATGAGGTAGGAAGTAGATTGAAGAAAGTGGCCTGTCCTTAGAAACTCAGAATGGGACTGATAGCACACTGATGGTAAGCATGCAATGATTTGCATGGAAACTCCTGCTGATGGTTTTCCTTCTAGTGGATCACCACAACAACCTCTTCTAAATTGCTTTAATTTTTCTCCAACTGAAACTATTTACACCACTTTTATGATTTTTGCCATGTCTGTGTATTACTTATAGCATTATTTATTTAATATCTTTCTATTTATGTCATAAATACTTAATACATCTTTTAGCAGCAGCAATATTATTACAGTATATTTTGTGTTACTTTTGCCAATGTAAAAGCAATATCCCATGGCCTTCAAAGAAGAATCTCATTTATTTTACTTTACTTTATTTTATTATTTTTTTTTAGTTTTCATTTTTTTATTATTAACATATAATGTATTATTTGCTTTAGGGGTATAAGTCTGTGAATCATAGGTCTAGATTTCCCCCCAAATAAG
Organism: Meles meles; assembly: GCF_922984935.1. Classification (NCBI taxonomy): domain Eukaryota; kingdom Metazoa; phylum Chordata; class Mammalia; order Carnivora; family Mustelidae; genus Meles; species Meles meles. The sequence continues at coordinate 20,031,783 of NC_060070.1, forward strand.
CAAAATATAAAAAAACACCTAAAATTAGCTCATGTTCCACTAATAGCACACAGTTCATACCTTGGGAAGTATGGACACATAGAATACGGTCCACAATAGCAAAGCATGCAAAGCTTCAGTGATCTGACCCTGATTTCTCTCCAGCTTCATTTCTTTTGGAGCCATGCTTCACTTCCATTATTTAGCTTGTCTGAATAATTCATATTTTCTCAATTCATCTTATTTTAGGTATTTGGCTCACAACAATTCCTAGGTGCCAGAAAGCTTTTCACTCTTTTATTTACTTAGAAAATTTCTGTACACCTTTTAGACTTAGAGCATCATCTCTTCCCTGAAGATTTTATTGTTACCCTAAGTTAAATTTACTTATTTTTCCATGTCTCCCCTGTAACACTTAATATGACTTCCTTGTTTGGAGTCTCTCTTCCTCTACTAGATTACAGATGTCTTCTGATATCTTGTAGGCATGCAGTGTGTATAGAATGAGAACATGAAGGCCAGATTGGTGACTGACAGCATGGGGTGATCTCTGTGGTATCCCCCAAATTAGTGATTCTACATATTTTTCCAATCCTGCAATTCTGCAAATGGAAATACAATTCCTTACTTTAAGAATGTGTGTTTTCTGTTAAAGTTCAAATTATCCCTAGAATCAGAATCAATCATGTCAAAATATTTAGATTCATGTGAAGGTTCTGCACACCTTTTCCTAAAAGTAAGTTTTGACAGGAGGGGATTGAGAGAGAAAAGGAGAAGATGACATCAAAAAGACATGAAAAAATGTGGAAAGAGACTATCCATTCTGAATGTTTACCTGTAGACCATCGTATTGGTAATTTCAATCAGAGCAAACTAGGACATTATGGAGAAGCTTAGGTCATGGGGAAAGTGTCAACCCCCCACTTCCACGTTGACCACAAGCTCAATCCTGGCTCCAGGATACAAGTGGTTGCAGGTTGGAGGAAATTCCATGGAAAGAACATGCTGTCTGGGCTAATAGGAGGTAGATTAATACATACTTTGAGGAACCTTAGTTCCTGATATTTTGACAAAAACAGAAACTGAATTCATTGAAAGTGACCAGAAAGGCAAAGGTATGGCACTATGAGATGGCAAAGATGTTCACTGTTCTTTAGATATGCTTAGTTACAAGCTCCCATGTAGGAAGGGAACAGAAAGAAAATATTACATTGGAAAATCTAAAAGTAATTTCATGGTATCACAGCTGAAGACAGTACAATTCCATGAAATTGAAATAATGTTATATTTCTTAGACCTCAGGCAGAAGGAAGTAATTCTAGCCTTTAACTGAACATTGGAAGGTATAATGCTTCCAATTTAGAACAAACTCATATGTCTGTTTGCCACATGTTTTTGTTTTTGTTTTTAAGAGTCATTTAATTTTGGTGAAATAGCTGTGTGGAGCTATATCTCTTGTTTCTTTGCTTGCCTCTTTGAGACCATTAATTTTCACAAATAAAATAATATCCTTGTCTGTCACAGAACATGCTTATAACATATAGCATCTGAATTGTTTCTATAGTGAAAAAGACATAAAGCCATGAAAGAGCTAAGGCAAAACTTTGCCCAAATTTAAGGAGATTATGGCTATTTTATCTCTTTAGGTAAATTCATTCTTCTTCTACAAAACATACAGTGTTTCCTTCTATAGTCATAAGGAAGTTGTGAGGTTTCTGATGGTGAAGTCTATAAGGGAGGATGTCCTCTCAATTAGAAGACCATGTGAGCCTGTGATAGATATTCTTAGCTATTAAATGGATTATATTTCTCCCCCTTTTCTCTTTCAGGAATTTTGTACAGTGTGAAAAGAATTATAGAATTGACAGCTTTCTATATACATATGAATTTCAATGACCTGAAACTAGAAATGCACTAGATTATAGAAACAAATGTCTAAATTAAAGAAAGCACTGGAAATAGCAGTTTGGTTACCATCACTGCAAGGGGGCCAGCTGTCATAATTCTGGCTCAGTTGGGTCTTTAACTTGGGGGTCCTATTCATTATCTTTGGAATGCCACATAATAAGTGATTCTCTGAGGATACCATCTAATAAAAATACCAACCAGACATGTTCTGTTATTTTTGCCTCTTCCTTCCTTACTAGTTCAAGGCTCTAATTACTAACAGCAACTAAATTCAAGAGCATTTTTACCCTTTCAGCAGCTGGTAGCATCTAATCTTTCCTGTTTGCAATCACAACCTAAACAATGGAAGAATAGCTTATGTTTTTAAGTAAGGTTATATTATGCAGTTGTTCGGAAAATTTAATGTTTGCCTCAACTGAACGTTTCAGAGAAGCATACTGTGCTCTGCCATGTCTAGGCATTATCTTAGAGTGATACTTTTCTTGGACAATATTTTACAGTATACAGCTTCTTTTCATTGGCAAATCCCTTGTCACTATTATTATTTCACACCAAGAGCCCATATCCTGCTACAAAACACAGTAAGTAGTAGCATATGTAAAAACAATTTGTGTTGTGGAATTTATAACCTAAAATTCCTTTCCTTTGAGACATGTGAAATCTGAGCTCCAGAGCTTGATACTATGACAGATATTTGTGTGCATGTGTGTGTGTGTGTGTGTGTTTGTGTGTGTGTGTTGGTGGCGGGGTGGCAGAAAGGCAATGGGACAGTTTGGAATGAAAAGATTCTCCTGACACATGGGCTGATGGAATTGAAACATTAAATTCCTGGGCATTCTGAGGCAGCTTCCCTCTGCATTCAAACTCCTAGAAATTATCATAACTTTTCAGAGGAGAGATAATTTTTATTTTCAATTTCCAAGACAGTCAGAATAATGCAAAAGCCCAGTGGAACTTTAGCAGGTAGAATGGGGAGAGAGTGTCTAAGCAGAAGCCCTTCATCATATCTTGTGTTTTATTATATGCTATGTAGCATGAACATAATACTTGTTTCATTAAATTCTAAGCATGTTTCTCATACAGAGAAATGTTCAGTCAAGCAGATTTTTTAAATAGCTGCAACATAAAAATATAAAAAGTTTCAGCGTATCTATCTAATCCAGAAATGTGGAGTTATGGCTTATAGTGTGTGCTTCAAGATGAACAGGGAGACAATTCCCAGAGTTGAACCACAAAATAAAAAGCTTCCAGGAGGTTTTCATTTCAACAGCACTGTAAGCAAACACCTACTACCCCATCCCCTTCTGCTAAATTATAACTTCATATTCCAAGCACCTGGAAAATTCCCAGGTGTTTAGTTGGAAGAGTTGTGGCCCAGAACTCCTCAAACAATCCCAGGGAGCAAATTCTCTGACTGAGAACCCCCAGTGCTGGAAGAATCCAACTCTACACCTCCACATCTGTGCCCACACAGTCAAGTACAGATAGAAAAAAACAACAATAAAACTGGGGGAGATTTGTGCCATTTGAAACCCATGGTCACCCATCTTAATGGGAGCTTTTAACACTTCATAGAAATTCTAATGAGATTTTTTGTTAGCTTGCTTCCCCACTCTCTGGAATGGCAATTTAAAACATTTTCCACTCAACTCACATCTGCAATTTGCTTTCTTCTTGTTCTTAGCAGATGTCTTACTTCACAGAAAATTTAAATAGAAACCATGCAAGCAAACCACCTCAACTTCCTGCCAGCATATCTAGGAATCCACCTCAATTGCCCCCTTTCCTCTTCTCCTCCCCTCCTGTCACAAAAAAGGAAGTGTCCCTTCTCCAAATTACCTTTCCTGGGTATTCTCACCATAGTCACGGTCCTCAGAAAGGAAAGCTGTGCTCTGCCCAGCAAATCTCTCTGTTGGATTTCAGGGGAGGGGTCCTCCATGGCCCCTGGTCTTTTCTTGCCCCTCTACTCCATCAAGATTGCAGCTCCAGTGAACATGTAAAGCATCACTGGGGCCATGTCACTGTTGTGTACTAAACCTTCTGTTGTGGGTAGAATTGAGTCTCCCTCACAAAATTCATGTGTTGAAACCCTCAATCCTAGTACCTCAGAATGTGACTATATTTGGAGATAGAGTTTTGAAGTGGCACTTAAGTTAAAATAAGGACATTATGGTGGCCTGTGAATCAATATGACCGGTGTCCCTTAAAAAGTGGCGAATAATAAAAAGAAAAGCAGGAGAACATGTACTAATATAAAGGAAAGACCACTTGAGGAAAGCCAAGGATGGAGGTCTCAGCAAACACCTCTGGACTTATTTCCAGCCTCTGACATGTAAGAAAATCAATGTCTTGGTTAAGCCACCCAGTCTGTGGCCCTGTGTTATGGCAGCCCTAGCAAACCAATACACCCTCCAATGACCCTGTCATCTCTAGGGTAAAGTCCATAAACTCTAATGTCATTTCTAAGGCTCAGAGTGATCTGGCTCATGCTTGCCTCTCCTACTTCATCCTTGGCAACTCTCTGCCCTTCATTCTAGCCACATTGAGTTTTGTGTAGTTCTTTGAAAAAAACGCTATTATCTTCTTATTCTTGAAACTTTTGGATGTACTGTTCCTTCCATGTGGAAAGTTCCAACCTGCTCATGCTACTTACCCGCCTAGTCAGCGTGTTCATCTTTCAGGTCTCAACTTAAATATCACTCCTGAGCGAAACAACGTTAATTCCCTAAGACTAGGTTAGGTTCCTCTGTGTAATCTTCCATAGAATTCTATGATACTACTTTATAGCACAGAACACTCCCCAGTCATTTTGTCAAAGTATGTCTACTCACAAAATTGTAACCTCTATGGACTGAGGAACCATTTCCATCTTGTGCACTACTTATACTTAACATGTCTGCCTACTATGTCTATCATATATTGGATATTCTGTATGTGCTTGAATGAAGTATCAGAATGAATAGGCAAACAATTGACAGGATCATGACTTCTAGAAGAACAAATAGGCCACTATAGAACGGCTCTGAACATGGCATTAGTAAGATTTCCAGTGATTAACAAAATCCAGTTAGGTGAATATTTGTTGCTAAAATTGAAGTAGTGAAGTAATTACCTATTAAAAAAGGAGTGTTACCAATTCAGTTCAGCTTATCAGAGACAAAGGTTATTTTTTAGTTTCTCAGTAGAATTTATCAAATGTCTAGAATTTGTTGTACTAGTTGTATACTATGTCTAATTTATTTTGGGATATAGATGAAACATTTCTGCGAAGGAATGATTTTGTTTTTTTCACCTGGAATTTCATATTTACAGAAACATCCAAAATGTGTAGGAAATTTGGGCACCATCATTAGAACATATAGTGATGTGTATCTTCCTATCACTAGAGCCTGGGTTTGCTGCTGCTCTTCATCTCTGGTTTATACCTGAGGGAGGAAACCCTTCAAAGGAAGCACTTCAAGGTTCAGAATCTTTTCTTGAGGTGTACTATTGGAAGTACTAATCATATAGGCACAAAATACAAATACTAGATAGAAATGAAATAGAAATGATAGAAATACATAGACAAATGAAGTAGAAATGAACTAGAAATAAGAATGAAATAGAATACAATAGTATGCAAATATGGAAGGAATACTTTTAGGGATCATTTATTTCAGGTTAGCCCATAGTTGCTAGAAGAGGGAATTTGTGGTATATGTGTCTTGCTCTTATGATTAAGAGGAAGACACATATATGACAGCAATATCATGCTAAGAGAAGGCTTTTATGGCACTTGTGTGGTAATAATGGTGCCATCTATTTGTGACTGATATTTTTGATGGAGTTGACTGTTCCTGAGTGGCCTGGGGACAAAAAGAGTAATGTAGCCTGCCATCCTTCGCACATTTATTTACACGTCAGGGCTTTTGTTCAGATTGTGACTGAAGCCCATTTGTAGAGTCAGGCATAATGAAGTAAACCTCATTGAGATTCACTTCAGGACATATCCAAACAAACAAGATCTTCATTCTGAGCTCATCCAAATGTCCGTAATTTGGTAAATTACTCATTCTATTTGAATGCATTAGTCATCATTTATGAATGTCAATGAAACTGAATGGACTTCCCTCAAAGCACTATAGAACATTTCCATCATATTACACATGCCTGTTTTTTCTTCTTTTTCCAAGACATATTTTTCTCCTGCATTTAAAATTTCTGACTCATAAGCCAAATAGGCATTCTGAAAAATAAAAAATCATGTCCAAGTAGCTAATGGATCTTTATAAAATATATATATTTTTAGATTTTAGCAGATTGAGGTTGCATCTTATACAGATAAACCTTTATAATCTTCAGATTTCATCAATATTTATTAAGCACTTTGGAAATCTTAGTAACTTCAAGATAAATAGCTGTCAGTGAGAGATAAAACAAGAGGCATCTTAAGAAAGACAATGCCTCAATGGTTCATCTCCTTGAAAAAAAATAAAAAAAATAATTTTAGAGTGATGAAAGCTTTGATTGAGTATATTGACTAATAGAAAAAATTAAATTTAAAATATAAAAGACCTTGAAAAAGAAAACTTTTCTGATACCTTGACATTTTATGTTCTCTTTAAAGTCAAAGAATTTTAGTAAAACAGCTAAGAGAGAAATCTGACATTTTGCCATAAATCAGGTGTTTACAGTATTTTAAAGTTATATCAATTAAATGTGCTATGCCAACACATTTTACTTGCTGTATGCCAGCTGTAAGTCTTTATAATGTATTGCAAATGTATGATGAAGACAGAAGATTGTCAAGCTTACCATTGCATTTCTGAGTATATTTATGCGATTCCATAAATTCTGAATTATATAGGCCAAAAGGATGTCCTGAGTTCTCTTTTACATTTATTTAAGACGTGATAGAGTAGTGGTATCTATAAAGTATTATTGCTCAAAAGACAAGAATTCTTATTAATTCAGCAAGGAAACCTTTCAGGAAATGATCTCTTTAACTGTCCCCTTGGAAAATTTCATAAATCAAGAGCTGCATTTTTAAATGAAGAGTGAATAAACTGTCACAGGTATACTAATCCAAAGATGGACTTTTGTCCTTATTCTGTAATACAGAACTTTCCCTATGCTCTGCACGGGCACTAATTTTTCTAAGGGAAATGAATACTGGTTATTCTTTTAGAATCTCTTTGCAAAGTGTTTTATTTGATTCACTCTTTATATTCCAGCCACCATATGCTGTTCACTCTTCCTAGGCATTCCATGTATTTTAAATCTTAGAGGGCTTTCAGTATAGGAAACATGTTTCGTTTTTAATAATTCAGACTCGAGGATGATTTGATTCATGATTATATGTGTAGTTTCCATTTATATTTAAGCACATTTGTGTGTGTGTGTGTGTGTGTAGCAAGTATTTATTAATCTACCAGATTTCATCTTGAAATTGAAAGGCTAGATAATTCTTGGAAGGGATATTAAACTTCCACACGCAAACATTCCTAGACTCAAATGCTTCAAGTTTCCAGATAGGAAAGGAAATGAATAAAATGACTGTGGGCACAGCGGCTGAAGAGCACTTGCCTTGTCTTAATGCACCAACATCTACTCAGCTGCAGTCAATTGCTGCCATGCGAAAGTGGTCTCAATGTTGTAAAATCATCCAGGTTTACATGAGTAGTCAGAAATTTGGATTCTCATTTGAAATCTCCAATACATAAATTTTGGCAACTAATTCTAATTAAAAACATTGTGTCAGCCAAACAATGAAGTTTGTGGATGCCCAGAATGCAATTACTTCTGTAAAAACAAAGAGAATATCATATTTAGAAAGAAAATACTATACCGTAAGACTTACCAAGTTCATTTAACAGCTATATGAAATGTCTATAAAGAAACATCAATGTAAATTGCATACCTGGGTAACATGTTGTAGAGACATATCTTGAGTAAGAGAAGAACTCCTTCTCTTTACCCCAGCCTTTGAAAAGTTCTGTTTCTGGGAACTGGTTCCACTGAACACCACCTACTTCTTCATCCCAACTCCTACCAGTACAGGTGCAGGGTCTTTACATTTCTTTTACATTTACATTTCTCCATATTTACATTTACAGTTCCCACCTCCTTGCTTGCAATGCAGGGAAACATGTTTTAAGGCTTATGGATGTCCTAGAATGAGAGTAAAAGAGGTTTCTCAAGGAAATTTTCAGGTTATGGACAACATCATTCATGCTGGGCACACACTAAGGGAAATGATAGCAGAGAAGAGAACTCTACCAAACAGCAACAGGGAATTGGAAAGTATAGTCCTTAGCCTTGTTGGCCTTGATGCATAGGGGACAAGCAAGGGCTGGACATATGACCATTCAGCCCTCTGGTAGTCCCACAGCACTGCTTATCTACTGATGCATATTCAGTTCCCATGTTGCTGAAGAGCTGAGAATACGGCCTTCTGCAGCAATATCTCTCATCTCTGGGTCCCTATCTCCCACCAGACTTCTTTCTCTGCACTACCTATTAAAATAGCTCTGCTTTTACCATACTCCTTTATGGTGGGAAGAGAATTCCTTCTCTCACACCAGATGTTCCTAACTCACATTTGTCTGTGTCCTAAGTTTTCTCCATATCCCTAAGGCCTTAGGATTTTGGAAATAAACTCCATAAGTTTCTCTTTTTTTCACCTTTTCACCCTGTCACATTCATCTAAGATAATGGACACACTGAATAGTCTGCTTGAATGGAGAGCAGGAAAAACTCTAAATACCAATATTTCAAAATAAAAAAACTATTAATATCTCAGAAAGTGTATCTTGCCACACAAAAATGTTTCAAGGCATTTTAATTTTTTTGTATTAATTTTCAAATCTGGTGTAGTGATCTTTTTGGCCTGTGAAAGAAAAATCACATATTCAAAATAAAATGCTACTTGAATAGATGAACTTTCTCCATACTTCTTCCTCTTGGCCCCTTTGCAAAGGATGTGGAGGCTGCAGACACTCTTCAGGTTTCTGCTTTTCCTTCTGGCCTAAAGCAGAAGCACAGGAGAAATACATTTGAAAATAACTAACTTTAAGCATCCTCTTCTAGTAATAGTATTACAAAGCATCAAGTGCTCTTAAAACAATGATTAATGAAATCTGGGTGATTTCAGTGCACAACTGATCATCTAATTGAGAAGAAGATGCATTTTTTTTCCCTCAAAAGAGGGCACATTTGGGGGCGCCTGGGTGGCTCAGTGGGTTAAAGCCTCTGCCTTTCACTCAAGTCATGATCCCAGGGTCCTGGGATCGAGCCCCGCATCGGGCTCTCTGCTTGGCAGGGAGCCTGCTTCCTCCTCTCTCTCTCTGCCTACCTCTCTCCCTACTTGTGATCTCTATCTGTCAAATAAATAAATAAAATCTTTAAAAAAAAAAGAGGACACATTTGGACCTATTTCTTTTCTGGAAAGTAACTAGAAAGCTCCCTTCTTGATGAAAAAGAAAAAGAAACATAGGCAGATTTGACTCCACTGTTCTTAAATGTGTGTCAGTTTTACAAGAAGAATTCAATAAAATTCTCACTGTGGTTACTGTATCATCAAAGTCATCATTCACATTTTTTTCACCTGCCAGAAAAAGTCTCCTAGGAGTTGTTGCCTTAATGCACAAGGAGCTTTAAAAAAAATAAGTGTCTATACGCAGAAAATTATAAAGTACTCATGAAAGAAATTGAGGAAGACACAAAGAAATGGAAAAATGTTCCATGCTCCTGGATTGGAAGAATATATATTGTGAAAATGTCTATGCTACCTAAAGCAATCTACACATTTAATGCAATCCCTATCAAAATACCATCCATTTTTTTCAAAGAAATGGAACAAATAATCCCCAAATTTATATGGAACCATAAAGGACCTCGAATAGCCAAAGGAATATTGAAAAAGAAAGCCAAAGTTGGTGGCATCACATTTCCGACTTCAAGCTCTATTACAAAGCTGTCATCATCAAGACAGCATGGTACTGGCACAAAAACAGACACATAGATCAGTGGAACAGAATAGAGAGCCCAGAAATCGACCCTCAACTCTATGGTCAACTAATCTTCGACAAAGCAGGAAAGAACGTCCAATGGAAAAAAGACAGCCTCTTCAATAAATGGTGCTGGGAAAATTGGACAGCCACATGCAGAAAAATGAAATTGGACCACTTCCTTACACCACACACGAAAATAGACTCCAAATGGATGAAGGACCTCCATGTGAGAAAGGAATCCATCAAAATCCTTGAGGAGAATGCAGGCAGCAACCTCTTCGACCTCAGCCGCAGCAACATCTTCCTAGGAACAACGGCAAAGGCAAGGGAAGCAAGGGCAAAAATGAACTATTGGGATTTCATCAAGATCAAAAGCTTTTGCACAGCAAAGGAAACAGTTAACAAAACCAAAAGACAACTGACAGAATGGGAGAAGTTATTTGCAAATGACACATCAGATAAAGGGCTAGTATCCAAAATCTATAAGGAACTTAGCAAACTCAACACCCAAAGAACAAACAATCCAATCAAGAAAGGGCAGAGGACATGAGCAGACATTTCTGCAAAGAAGACATCCAGATGGCCAACAGACATATGAAAAAGTGCTCCACGTCACTCGGCATCAGGGAAATACAAATCAAAACCACAATGAGATATCACCTCACACCAGTCAGAATGGCTAAAATTAACAAGTCAGGAAATGACAGATGCTGGTGAGGATGCGGAGACAGGGGAACCCTCCTCCACTGTTGGTGGGAATGCAAGCTGGTACAACCACTCTGGAAAACAGCATGGAGGTTCCTCAAAATGTTGAAAATAGAACTACCCTATGACCCAGCAATTGCACTACTGGGTATTTACCCTAAAGATACAAACATAGTGATCCGAAGGGGCACGTGTACCCGAATGTTTATAGCAGCAATGTCTACAATAGCCAAACTATGGAAAGAACCTAGATGTCCATCAACAGATGAATGGATCAAGAAGATGTGGTATATATACACAATGGAATACTATGCAGCCATCAAAAGAAATGAAATCTTGCCATTTGCGATGACGTGGATGGAACTAGAGGGTATCATGCTTAGTGAAATAAGTCAATCAGAAAAAGACAACTATCATATGATCTCCCTGATATGAGGACATGGAGAAGCAACATGGGGGGTTAGGGGGATAGGAGAAGAATAAATGAAACAAGATGGGATTGGGAGGGAGACAAACCATAAATGACTCTTAATCTCACAAAACAAACTGGGGGTTGCTGGGGGGAGGTGGGGTTGGGAGGGGGGAGGGGGTTATGGACATTGGGGAAGGTATTTGCTATTGTGAGTGCTGTGAAGTGTGTAAACCTGGCGATTCACAGACCTGTACCCCTGGGGATAAAAATACATTATATGTTTATAAAAAAAAAAAAAATTGGAAGGGGAGGCGAACCATAAGAGACTATGGACTCTGAAAAACAACTTGAGGGTTTTGAAGGGTCAGGGATGGGAGTTTGGGGGAACAGGTGGTGGGTAATAGGGAGGGCATGTTTTGCATGGAGCACTGGGTGTTGTGCAAAAACAATGAATACTGTTACGTTGAAAACATAAATAAATTTAAAAAAAAGAAAAAAAGAAAAAAAATAAGTGAGACTTGAGGAAAGTGTTTCTGATGCTTTTAGGAACACTCTGGTGTGACAGTGGGGAAAATACAAGAATTTTGTTTTAAATGTTCATATCTCTGATAATTCTCACCTCTTTCAGACTCTGTGTTTATATTCAGCGCCATGATGACCCCTGTAGCTTCCACATCTTTCATCTTAAAAGATTACTTATTTCACATGATAATAAATTCCTTGTATAGCTCATAGATATCAAGAATTTTCACATTATGTTGTATTACATTATTATAATTACCTATTAATTTATTCATGTTTGTAAGCGATTATTATGACAGATATTATATACCAAGCTTTTGACATAAGAAAAAGTGACTAAGAGTTCACAATAATAGATTTGATGGAGCAGGATATGTAAATATGGTTATAATATGCTGTTATATGTATTGTAGTAAATGTAAGCTGGTTGCTTACAGGTACTGGTTACTCCGATAGATCGTAAGAAGGCGTTAAATAGGCTTTCCCTTCAAGATAGGTGGTCATCAGTCAGAGCAAGTGGAGTTTTGGGACCAGCATATGGTAAATTAGAAGGGCTATGTCCCTACAAGTACACCAGTATACTAGAACAGTGAGTGCAAACGTGGAGAATACGGCAAGGGAAGGTTTGCAGAGAGATCAACTATGAAAGACTTCATATGGCAAGGTTTTTAGATTTTACTGCTTTGAAGAATTGGAGGAGGAGTTTAATCAGTAGAACACTTGTTCACATTATCACAGTGGAAAACACTCTCTGGCAGCAGTATAGAGATTGTGTTGGAAACAGGTGAGAGTGCTAATGGGAAGGCTGGCTCTGAGAGTGTGTTGTAATCTAGAATGAGGCCTGAGTCAGGCAGTGGCAACAGGGATGGAGAAGAGGGGGCAGAGTCAAGGACCATTTAAGAGGTAGAATGGTATACATGACTCAGTGATTTGAGAATGTGAAGACTGAGGGGCTGGAGTCTAGGTTTCTGGCTTTGACAACTGGGTGTAGAGTGGTGCATGTGGAATTCAGAAGAGGATGAGATTTTACATGGAAAACAGTGAGGTTATTTTGACACATCTAGTGTAAATTCCTGTGGTTAATCCAAAGTAAGACATACCTTGAGTAGTTGAGGGCTTAGTTCATATGTGGGTGAAAGATGAAGATCTGAGATTTATCAAGTCTTAGTTGAAGCTGTGAAAGTGGATGAGATAAACTGGAAAATGCATAGAAGATGAGATAGAACTGGGAAAAATTAGCATTTAAGGAGTAGACAGAGGAAATGGAGACTGCAGGTAAAGTTAGATTTAAATCCAGAAGAGCAGAGTCCTAAAAACCAAACGGTAGGAGGATTTCAGATGTAACTGAGAGAAAGTAGTCACTGGCATCAAATTCTGCAGAGAGAGTGGCGACAGAAGAATGAAAAGAGTTACTGAGAGTTAGCATCCCTGTGGTCATTGGTGACCCTTGGGTGGTGCTTTCAGTATATAGTAGAGACAGATTTTAAGAATTTGAGGATTGACTGGGTTGTGAAGGATCATTGAGTATTGTTACCTGGGGAGTGTCTTGCATGAGAACCACAGGCCAGGTAGTTGTGCACTAAGCACACTACTTGGAGTCCACTTGGAGTCATATGCCCTGGCACAAGGTAATATACATCCTAAGGAACAGGCAACTTTTGCTAATTTTTACAAAGCATGACTGGGTTAGCTAAAGGCTAAGAGAAGATGCTGTTTTCCAGTAATATTAAACATGAAGAGGAAAAGGAGGATAAAAGCTAGAGGAATGTAAAATTTGTTTGATTTTTAAAGATCAGCTAGACTTCAACATAGTTAAAGGCTAGAGGCTAAGACACAGTAAAAGCACAGTTTAGAAACAAGTAAAAAGAAAAAAAAAATACACAGAAGGCCCCGAGGAAGCAGAAGAGAATGAGGTCTAGAGACAGTTAAAAAATAAATTAGACTCAGCTGAAAGAAGAGATTTCTCTTTTACTGACAAGGAGGAAAGATAAGAATGGGAGAAGATGCAGATAAGCTTCAGAATGAAGGGAAATAGTAAATCAAACAAACGATGGTGAAAACCCCACTAAAAACAGGCAGAAATAAAGCAACAATGACCAAAAGAAACCAATTGGAAGTACTAAAAATGATATCTTTGGTAATTGAAAAAAGTCAATAGACAACTCCAAACTGAGCACAAAGTGAGACTACATAGATAACCCAGCCCTTTGTCCAGAACATAGTTAAGTGAACAGAGAAATAACTTCAAAACAGAAAAGAGAAGCTAAGACACATGGCAGGTAGAGTGAAAAGGTTCACAGATGTTTACAAGAAATTCCATAAATTAATAAATAAAGGATGGCCTATAAACAAGATTGAAAGAGATAATGCATAGAATTTTCTAGAATTTTGAAGACAGATGTGAGTTCTAAATTAAAAGGTTCACACCAGCTGATGAATAGTTTGAATAAAGGACAACTAGTGATTGTGTTAGATCAGGGATAAAGAAGGAATATTCAAGGCTCCAAGAGGGAAGATAGCTTACCTGTTGTGGCAGGTTGTATTACTTGCTTACAAATCTTTCCTTCCTGCCTTGACAGGGTGGATGGTGTATACTCCCCTGGCCCCTTGACTTTGTGCTTGGCCAATGGAATATGGGTAGAACTAGCAATGTATAAACTCTCTTGTATAAGCTCTCTTTAGTCTGAACTTATGAAGGGCATGTCCCAGTTAAGCTATTTCTTCAGTATGGGTCCTGAGATTAAGACAGGGGAAGCAGACCTAAACATGACTGAAATCCTGGAGCCCAGTTAGGTCCATACAAACCTGTCCATACAAACTTGTCCATCAGGACAATTGCAGTCAATGTATTTACCTGTGAGTATGAAATAAATGAAGGCTGTTTGAAGTCACTGAGATTTTATAGTTCTTTCATTATGTAGTATTACTGAAGCAAAAAGCTGACCAAGAAACCTACAAAGAAAGAACAATTAAACTCAAAATTTATTTCTCATTGAGATTAAAAAATAACTGAAGTTGAAGAGGTAATATCCATGAAGGCATACAAGAATAAAACAGTCAACCCAGTATTTCTACCCAGCTAACAGTCTTCAGAATTGTGTGTGAAAAAGACATTTTCAGTCATATATAGGCAATAAGATTACGTAGCTTATAGATTTTTTTCACCGAAGAGTTACTGAGTGCACCTAGAGAGAAGGAAAGGATACATTCTGAAGTTATTCACAAAACAGTAAATTTAGAAACTATTGATAAATGTAATTGACTATAAAATAGGCACTTTTGATTTTAAAATGTATAATTCCAAACAATAATAAAAGATATGTATGTATTTGTGTGTGCACATATACTATAAAATATATTATATATATTAATTATTTGTTTGTAATTTATTTATTTGTAATTTATAGCTTCTAAACTGTCAAAAGAGTTAAAAAAAAAAAAGATTAAGGGGCACCTGGCTGCTTCATTTAGTTAACTGTCTGATTCTTGGTTTCAGCTCAGGTCATGATCTCAGGTTGTGAGATGGAGTCCCATTTCAGGTTCTACACTAGGTGTGGAGTCTGCTTCAGATTCTTTCTCTCTCTCTCTCTCTCTCTCTCCTTCTCCTGCTGCCCCTCCCCACTTTCTAAAAAAAAGTTAAAAAAGATTTTTTAAAAGCAATATAAAACATCTTGTAGAGTCTCTTGTTCAGCCTTATTTTTTTAAAGGTCTGGTAGGAAAGATGTTGTTCTTTTTCTTTGAGTTAGGTGTGGTCTGTCACTAACTTTCAGAGTTATTTGATAAGCTTTATGGTAAAAACTAATGTTTGCAAACATCTTCCTTCAAATAAGGGTTATCTTTTTAGGAGAAAACATAGCCAAAACACTCCCTGTAATTTGTTCTTTATCAAGAAAATCTGGCATTATTCAGTGCTATGATGTCAACTCTGTAATGAGAAGAACATATGAAAGCAATATTCTGTTTTATATCCAGTGATCATTGTCCCATTTTTGGTCTATTGCTATATGACCCACTGTTGTAGTTTTACTCAAAATATTTTAGTGAGTTATTTTTCTTCTTGGTTTTGTTATTCCTAGGATGTTATAGGATTCTCTCCACATTTGGGGCTGTGTCAGGAACTCAATACCAAGATCACAATAAAAAACAACTTAAATATGCTCTGTAATAATGTAGCGGGCCCATAGAACTGGCATCCTGCTTGCCAAAAAAGTCAAGCTTTTATACAACAGGAAATCAGGTTACTTTTAAGGCAGTCCTCTTGTTGGGAACTTTCTTAATCAGATGATGTTGATACACAGAAAAGAAAGGAAGACTGAAGCCCTTAGTTTAATCTTTTAAGCTTTAAACTGGTTTTGGCTGATACATTAAGATAATTGACACCACCAGAGTGATAGTCAAAGTTCTCAATTATCTACTTTGTTTTCTCATTTCTGCATTTTACTTTGTCCATTGTGTTACACTCTGTGTCAGGAAATAGCATGGAAAGTACGGTTCTTATTCTAGGTGTATTGTGGGGAATCTAGGGGATTCTGGTACTTGCGCTCCCCCCCCCCCCATAAAAAGGAAAGACTTTTTAAAAAATTAGTTTATCTGGCCAGTGCTTCTCCTCAGTTTTGATACCGTCTACACTGTGAAGTCTGCCATTATTCTGCCTGCAGAATAAGACCTATATGAACTATGAACACTAATGTCTAGAAATCAACTTGAGCAAGTATATTTTCTATTTTATTTAGCATTCACAACCAAAAAAGAGCTATTTTTGATGACTACAATCAACTGCCTTCATGCCCAAATCTAAGCTTCCTAAATCAGAAAGTGCCAGAAATTACACTTTGAACCTCCAAATAGTGTGAGTTGAACAGAAGTGTATTTTTGGATACCAAATGTGCTCTCATATCCTTCCAACTCTGCAAAATCAAACAAGCAGGAATTTCATTATCTGGGTGTTCAGCCTTTATCCCTCACAACTGGCCCTGTCTTCCTGTGACCCTGTTCCACTGCACCAGACAGAGCCATAACTGTTTCTCAGTGTTCATTTCCATCACAGCACCACCCCCTTCATCCTCCTCTCTCTCCCTCCCCCCCTCCAGCAGCGAAATGCTTCAACAGAAGGGAGAGAAAACTCAAAGAATCCCCCTTTACTAGCTAGAACTAAGATGAATTGTGTCAAGAGTTCAGAGCCCCGTTGTTGCTTTGGCATGAAATCACTGCCCTTGGTTTCTGCCAAGGCGGGTGTCAGCTGGTGAATTATAACACTGGCAGACAGGACTGAGATAAGCAAAAAATACAATGACAGCTGCTACACAGAACCATTCTTTCTGGCCTAGTGAATACAAAAATACATTGTGTAAATAAAGACAGACAGCTTCATTATGCAATTGTCTGCTACTGTGTTACTGCTAAAGAACAAGTATTGATTCTGAAAAATATATCCAGACTCTTCAAGCTAATATGGTCTTGCTCTTGGCATGCATGGGGCATTAAGGAAAGTAATTCACCTAACCTAACGTCCTAACATTAGAGCTGAACCAATATATAAATTTATATATAAATTATATATAAATTTAGTATAATATCTCATTGCTTTAGATAGTTGAAATTTAGCGTTTTTCAAAAACTTATTTTGTATTCAAATTCATTAGTAAAGTCCTAGGGGTTTGAGTAGGTTTTCATGAATTACAAAATTAAGTGGGTGTGTTAGTCTGTTCAGGTTGCCATGACAAAATACCATAAAGCAAATATCAACTCCATGGAACAAAATACGATAAAATACCGGATGGCTTAAACAACAGAAATTTATTTTCTCATAGTTACGGATATTGGAGTCCCCGCTCTAGGTCCAGTAGAGTCACTAATTTTCTGGCGAGGGCTCTTCCTGGCTTGCAGATGGTCCTCCCATTGTGTCCTCACATGGCAAAGAAAACAAAACCAAAACCTCTCTGGGTTCTCTTCTTATAAAACACTAATCCTGCCAGGCTAGGGCCCCACCTTTATAACCCCATTTAACCTTCATTACTTTTTTTAGAAGCCTCATTTGCAAGTATAACCACAATGGGGATTATGACTTGAACATATGCATTTTGGGGGACACAGCTATTCAATCCATAATAAGTGTGTTTGGATCAACTTGATTTTTGTTGTAAGTAAACTGCTTAATGAACCTAACCGCTTGTCTTCTGGTTGGTGATTCCTAATAGACTAAATAAGATATAGTGTGGTGACTATCTTTTCTCATTTATAGCACAAGAAATTAAGCAGGGGAGGCAAGACGTGTGGACAGTGCAGTAGTCCTCAAAGCACGGTTCATGGACGTCCGTGGATCCCCAAGACTCTGACCTTTGGCAAGGTCAGACATATTTTCAGAACAATACTCAGTTGCTGTTTGCTTTTTTCCTGAATTGACGTTCATGCCGAAGGTGCAGGAGCATAGGGGGCAAAACTGCTGGCACATTGCCAATGAATCAAGGTAGGGACAGCAAAGCTGTACTAATCGTCATTACTTACTAGCCATGCGGTTTGGTGTCTCTGTCTCAATTCAGGTCAAGGTGACAGCAGTTTTACTCCATCACTTTCTCACTATCAGTGTAAATCCTTGGGTATGTATATACACACATATATATGTATACACACATGTATACCCATACCTGTGTGTACATATATATTTGCTTCTATACAAATATGTATGTACCAATTTCAGTGAACAATATCCTTGATTAAAAGGTGAAATCTATAACTTTTATTAGAATTTTATCTTTAAGTACTCATTTCTTTAATGTTTTGTGCGTCAAAATGAAATGTATAAAGCCCTTGCTGCTTACTGAAGTACGATGGTTGTTGGTAATCCTGAGGAAAAGCATTTGTGTGATTGAGTTGTAAGCCAAACTGATCGCTTTTCTCATGAAACACTGTTTTTACTTGAAAGCACAATTGACAAATTACAGTTATTCAGACTTGGGTATTTGTCAAAGATTTTCTTGAAAACTAATGAAGTCACTAATGAAGCATGGCATTTCAAGGAAAACAATGAACAGAATTTGTTTCCAGTGACAAAATTCAAGCTTTCAAGGGAAAATTTGAAAATTGGGCAAGTTATTATTTACCAGTATAGCTTGAAAGTACTTAAAACACTTCAGTGATGCATTTCTTTTTTTTTTTTTCAATTTTTCTTTTTTTTTTTTTTTTAATCTTATGTAAAGAAATGTTTCCACATTTAGGAGCTGCATAACTCAGTGAACCCAATGTTTTCTATATGGTCAATGATTCATGTTACACAAACATTTGTGAGTAAAGGAGTCACTTAGCATACAATGTACACTAATGGATTTCAAACTGAGTATAAAAAATTCCCTGATATGATTTCAAATTCCACTGAAGCTAACCTTCAAGGAACCACCTTTGATTGAGCTTTTGGTATAATATCAAAGAGGAAGATATACAATATCTACAAAGGCTATTGACTTATTCCTCATTTATTTATCCACATGCTGGTGTGAAGCTGAACTTTCCTTGCGCATTCTAACCAAAAGAATCTTTTTGACAAATTGAGCAGAAGCTGGTATGAGAATCCAGGTGTTTTCTATTAAGTGAGTTATTCAGGAGATTTGGCAAGCATGGAAACTTCCTAGTAACTTTTTTTTTTACTTGAAAAGAAAGTTATTTTTTGGCTAAAAATCTGTTATCTATGTTAGCACATAATGTGATTCTTATTCTTGATTTAGATGAATTAATAATATTTTATAACATTTTCAGTTTTATAATAAATTTTGAGAGAGACAGTCCACATAAACAAAACGTCTTTGGGGTCTTTGATACTTTTTAATAGTGTGCAGGGTCCCGGGAACAAAACAGTGTGAAAACCGCTGGTGGAGCAGAAAGGTAAGAACACCTGACAATTGGAAACTTTTTTGTTTGTTTGTTTGTTTTGTTTTTCCCATGTAACTTCCACTGTTTTTTTTTTTTTTTTGGTGAATTTGGGCACGTTACATAATTCCGAGTTGTAGCTAAATCTTTTATAAAATAGAGATACTAAGGTGTACTTCACATCGTCTTTGTAAGGATTTATTTAATGAGATCATGAATATAAAAACACTTCATAAACTGTAAAGTGTTAAACAATTTCAGTTGCTATGTTGTTGTTGCCTCTAACATTGATTTGCAGAACTGGCAAGATATTCAAAACACACAGATTTTTCCATTATCTTTCTATTCTTAATTTGCCCACTCTTAATCCTGCTCATCAGCAGCAACAAAACATTTACTCTTTTATTCAAGGATCTCTCCAACACAGACCCAATCTACTTGTCCCCAGTTACCTTTTGCAGGGGCTGTGTAAGACCAGGACTCACAGAGGCTCTGGACAAAGGGGTTCTTCTTGTAGGTCCCACATTGTGCTTTCTGCTCATGCTGTTCTCTCTGCCTGTGATGGTATATAGAGCTGCTCCATCTTCAACACCTGCTATTCCTGCCACTCCTCTCCTTTCCTGAATCTGAAAACGATTTCTCTCTTCCGATTCTGCATGTTAATTTAGCCTCTGTACAGGTGCTTGTCCTGGTTTACTTGTCTTTGCACTTATTTAAGCTCAGGCCACTTCTCTTGGATCATGATTCTCATCAAAAGGAGTTTGTTAAGCTCACACCATTTATTCTCTGCAGAGTACTGCTCCTGGGAGGTAATTAATACATTTGCATTGAGTAGAATTGAACATGCCAAAAGCTTTTTTATGTGGTGGAGAATAATTTGTTTATAAGGAACAAGGTGGCATTATGAGGCTGAAATTCTTTTGAAGTCTGAAAACAATTCTCTTAGCATGTATTGGAGAGGGAACATCAAAAGATTATTTGTGATTTTCGTACTGAAGAGTTAACATTGCTTCCCTCATATCCCTTTCGTAACTTTTTGTCACTGGTGACACATAATGTCATGCAGAGCTTTGTAGCAGCTACAAGTTTCCATGGGGCAATATCATGAGTTGATCCAGTAAATTGAACTGAAAAAAAAACAAAACTCATTCAAACTGTTTGCATTTCATTTTGGAAACTTTATTTTGCTTTCATTTTTTACTTTTCAGGAATCTATTTGCTTCTGTAGAGATTATTAAATTTTATTTTTTCAGGTCTTAGGGGATGCCTAGCCTTTAATTCATGTTTAAAGATGGCCATATGGATTCCTTATCCTTCTTGGTAAACTACAAGATTAGTGTGGGGTAGTGCTGAGCAACAGGACTTTGTACAGTAATGAAAATGAAAATGTTCTCCACCTGTTCTAACCAATGTAATAGCTAGTAGCCACAAGTGGCTTTTCAGCACACAAAATGTGGCTAGTGCAACTAAGGAACTCAGTTTTAATTTCTTTTTGGTTAAATAAATACAAGTGGCTAGTGTCACTATATTTGACAGTGCAGATGTAGACTGTGAGTCAAGAAACTTTCGTCTGCATGGTACAACTGGCCCATGAAATGGTAAATTGAAGGAAATAATCTAAAAGTAACTAAATTTACTAATTTAAAGTAATTAAATTTACTCTTTGTTATTCAAGAAGCACAAAACAGGAAGTGTCTTTTATTTTTAAACTGAAGGAACAGGGAAGGTGAATTTATGGTGAGGGACAAACAATAGAGAAAATAGAAACATATAAAGAGATATGCAAAATAACCAATATACAGGTAAACTGGAAACTGAGGGGGAGGAAAAGGTAAACAAGATACTCCAGGGATTCTGAGAAGTTAATTAGATAAACTTCCATTTTACCCTGCATTTCATTTGGGTGGTATCTTCAGATTGTTATCACTTCTCATCTTGTCCTTTTATATTCTTATCATTCCATGCTTATTGTTCTCTATCATAATTGTTTTCTTTCATCACACTTAAAAAGACTGATGCTCTCTATGATAATTCCAGAATTTTGCTAAGATGAAATGAATTCACCGTGATTACGCAGAAATATCCAGAAAAATATTTATCTTGAGGGATTCATTAAAGTAAGTCAAGAATAGGTGTGGGCCTGCATTTATTTAGAAGAATTGATAAAGGAAGTATCAGAAAAAAATAGTATTCTTATTAATTGAGAAAGAGAAAAATATTATTTTAAGTTTATGGGAAATTTGGACATAATTTTAGAGAATCTATTACTTCTTTGATTCCATCATTTCTTTATTAAATGATCTATGAAACTATAAAATTTAAGGTGTTGACAATTGGCAAACATTTAGTAAAGGTCATTAGGTTTCACGAAGAAAAGTTAATAATATTTGCTTCTTAGTAATCTCTAGACTGTGAAGAATATTGATTCAGCCTCATCTGCTAAGGCAGGTGGTAGGCCTAAGGACCCCTTTAACAGCACATCAAATCTATAACATTACTGTAACAACTGATAATGTCTTAAAGACCACCACTAAAGTCAAGAAAACAGTGAATTGTTAAGTACTGAGCATTATCTAAGCTAGGCAAACTGTATGTTTGAAAATAGAATAAACTTAATTTATGCTCCTTCTTTCTTTCTTTCTTTTCCTTTTTTTTTTTTTTAAGATTATATTTATTTATTTGACAGATAGATCATGAGTAGGCAGAGAAGCCGGTAGAGAGAGAGTGGAAGGGAAGCAGGCTCCCTGCTGAGCAGAGAGCCCGATGTAGGCTTGATCCCAGGACCTGGGGATCATGACCTGAGCCAAAGGCAGAGGCTTAACCCACTGGGCCACCCAGGCTCCCCAATGCTCCTTATTTTTGAGAATACTCCTTCTCAAACATTTTCAACATTCTCAATACTCTTTAAGCAGTAGAAATCTATAATATTGCCATAATTTCACTAGTATTAAAAAAAAACAGTAAAAAGGAACTTTGAAGTAAGTTTCATTATGTATTAAAGTCTAAAAAAGGCAGAGTTTCTTAAACTTATGGCCCCAGAACATTGTGAAATCAACTTAGAGGATCTCAGTAGCAGTATTTATCTGTTTAAATGAAACAGGATGTGATAGACTGAAGTGCATTTCATGTAACAAAAGTATACATATTACTTGTGAAACTTGTTTCATTTAGATAAATACATATTTATTTATATATTGGTTATATTGTATCATGTTTTCTGTTTGTAGTTTACCTTGCCAAAGGCTGTTCTAAATAAATACTCCATTGATTTAGCACTAATTCAATAGGGCTAAATTTCTATATACAGGAGCACACTTTTTTTTTTTTTTCCCCTTGGCAATGGACAAAGTTTTTATTCATGGAAATTTCTTTATTGATTTTTTTTTGATTAAAAAGATAGTTAAGTTATGAGATTGTACTGAATTAAAAAATAAATACATAGGGGTGCCTGGGTGGCTCAGTGGGTTAAAGCCTCTGCCTTCAGCTCAGGTCATGATCCCAGGACCCTGGGATCGAGCCCCGCATCAGGCTCTCTGCTCAGCAGGGAGACTGCTTCCTCCTCTCTTTCTGCCTACTTGTGATCTCCGTCTGTCAAATAAATAAATAAAATCTTTAAAAGATAAATAAATAAATAAATAATAAATATGAGTATTATTGGAATTTTGTAGTTAACTGGTGCTGGGCACTCTGTGTGTTCTTTCAGCCTTGAAATACATGCCATTCATTTCTGTGAAATTTTCTTGAATTACTTCTTTGGTAACTTCTTTCCCTTCATTTCTTTTGTTCTCCCTTTCTGGAACTTTTATTTTGATGTACTCCTAATGCACAAATTAGCTAATTTCTCATCTTTTATATTCTACTGATGTTTCAGGGTGTTTTGCTCTATCTTCTGGAAGATTTTCTCATCTTTATCATCTAAAACTTCAATTGGTTATTTTATTTCTTCTACTACCCTTTTAATATCCAAGATTACTTCCCTCTCATTTTTTTAATGTTTCTTTTTAGTGAGCCTATGCCTCTGAATGGTAAGCTTCATAAGAATTTCTCAGTGTCCTCCCCCCACCCCACCCAGTCCCACCTCCTTAGGTGGGACAAGATGATACAGCTGACTGGAGTTGAATATTTTCCCTTCCCCAACCCATTGGGTTCTGATTATACTCAACTGGGTTACGATCTGGTTACTTAATTTTTCCCGAGGTCAGGCTTTAAGAAGAACAGGACGCTCTGGAATGTTTTCTCTTCTGCCCTGGAAACTGGAGGGGATTTTTTTTCACCACTTTTTGCCATGAGTGCTTCTCTGAGTTCTAGTAGGTAAAGCTTACAAAACTATAGAGGGAAGGTCCCCATGACTGGATTCCCTGGAACTTTCAACACTCATTTAAAATATCACTTTTTAGAGCATCCTTAGGGATTATGATATGGGAAAATCTTTCTCATGAACATTTGTGATGAATGAACATTTTCTCCAAAGCAGTAGTAATATTGGGTGATCATAGTTTGTAATGATTAGGGTATAGCTTTTGCACTGTATTCATAAGAATCCTTAAAGAAAATAAGCGGTCATCTGGGCATGTAATCTAGAACAGTGTTTATGATAGTGATTAGGTACGTAGTATGTGCTGCATGTTGGCTAACTTACTTACATGCAAAGTCTCTTTTAATGTTCACCAGTAGCCATGTAAAGGAGAGGTTATTTTGACTCCTTTCACAGACGAGATAGAGAAGGATTCCTGCAGTTAAGCATTTGACTGAAGCCAGTTCAGTAGTACTGACATTGAAATCCAAGAAATCTGATTAGAGTGCTCATTCATGCATTTGAAAAAAAAACACAGAGCGAAAATATTACAGTTCTCCATTAGTTAAACAAATGGCATCATGAAACAATATTATCTTTTAGCTGAAATATATTTATGGCTCTTTGACTTACCATTTAGAGCTTTCTGATATTTGAGGTGATCTTGTATTTGGAATAGATTTTTCCGAAGACATTTGATAGTCAAAGCGACTGCTGGAACACATAGCAAGAAGCTTTTGTTAGAGTCTGAATATTTAGAAAGTGTGCTGACATTGAACAGTGTTATAGTTATTTTTCTTGACCCCTCCAACCCACAAAAAAAGCAATGATCTTATAACATCACCAATAATGATTTCTACTCTTTAAAATATATGGTTTATTTCAACATCTGGATTTTACTGTTGGGACACATTTTAAATATATTTATAGGACAAATATGCAAGTGATACAAATAATTAAAATGACTTCTTAAATCCAAGGGCACTCTTAATACAAATAAAGCTCTCTATCTAAATACAACCAACCCCCCCACCCCAAAATTTAGCCTTCTTCTCTCCATGGTCATCATGTCTTATTCAAATGTTTACTATTTCCTGGAATATCCAGACAAATAGTTTGACTCCTTGTAAGTTGTTTTCGTTGTGTTTAGGAAAACAAACGTCCCTCATTAGGTAAAGCTGATGGAATAAAACTGTATCCCACCCAGAAGGCTATTCTTTTAATACTTTCAGAAACGCATTTGATAATTAAAAGTAAATTACCTGAATGATGATGAAAAGTTTAACAATCTTGAGAAGATGGACAAAAAGAAATGTAAAATTTGGTAGGGAATATTTTTTTTAATGCCAGGGTTTTATAATTTCAAACTAGTTTTTCTATAAAGATAAGGAATTCCCTTCTGAAGCATAAGACAAAATGTCTATTAACAGCATCCCATAGAATTGCTTTTTGTAATCTCGGTGTTTTTATGGCAGTGAGAAATAAAAATTAATGTTCTTGGATTCTTTCTCTTGTTGTTCATAGCAAAATTGGGTGCTGTGTATGTATGGTGTTTTTACTATGCCAGTATCTCAGACTTTCCATAAAGTGAGTTTATTATAAAGTGTATATATCTTCTTCTAACTAAATTGGAAAGACGAGATGTAATCATCTCG
This sequence comes from Meles meles, assembly GCF_922984935.1. Lineage (NCBI taxonomy): Eukaryota > Metazoa > Chordata > Mammalia > Carnivora > Mustelidae > Meles > Meles meles. The sequence goes on from NC_060070.1 coordinate 20,057,109, forward strand.
TGCATTTTATTGCTATTGTAGTCTCACGTGATCACTCAGTGTGGGATGTAGTTCACAGGAAGACTTCATATAATTTCTTCCAAATTTATTCAATTCGTTTTGCTCTGGAATTCACAATGCCATGGCTATTATTCTTAAATATCTTCACCTCGTTTTACTTCCAATCCATCTCCAATTTTATATCCTTCTCAATCTCCTCATAAAATAAAACCGAAACAAAGCAAATAGCTAAAGAAGAACATTACTCGCAGTGTCTTTTGTAATTCTAATAAATGAATTGTTTCACTGTCAACTTTAAGGATATCAAAACAGGAATAACAATAAGCGAAGTGATCACCATGCTGCAATTGTATCTGTTCTTTGCTGTATGTTATTGAGAAGCAAGCAGGGTCAGAGTCTACAAACCTTTGCTTCTAATATATATCAGTAACTTAAAACCAGCTTATGTTCAGTTATATTCTGTCCAAATATATGCAGGTTTACTAAGTATGTATTTTAGAATGGAAGAGCTGGAAGGGCTTTATACATCAGGGTTAGGCTAGTTGAGCTTAAAGACACGTATTGTGACTCACTCAAGGGCTCTCGACCACATGGCAGACAAAAAAGCCAACCTAGGGTTCCAAACTCCCAGCACTCTTGTTAACATCATGCTGCCTTTACTAGAATCTAGTATATGTATTAATATGTACACATTCATGGCCTACAATGTATATAAATACACTCTGTGCTTCTCTATGTCTGTAATGGTAGATATATTGGCACAAGATCAAGCAAGTGGTTAAATCAGAGAATGAGAAGGCATGTTATTTAACCAGTATTTTTAAGGTAAAAAAACAAGGACATACATGATAAGTGAAATGTATTTTAAGCCATGAAGGTCATTATGAGCCCATAGTCTGTCAACAACAATTTTGAACAAACTTCAAGGAAAGGAAAATACATCCCCAGGAAATGCTGGTAAGTTGAAAAGCTTAAGTTAGAAATGAACAAAATACAGTGTTTACATAAAAAAGTTGGTCCAATGTCATCTTTGATAAAAAAAAATGAATTGTGTGTTTTTCTTCTAATAATTGAAATAATTCATTATGCAGTGTTGAACAGTGAATATAAAAAATAATCAATTTATTTATATAAACTATAAGAATCACACATTGCTTTTTTCTAATTTACATGTATACATTAAATATACATTTAAGCTATATTGTATTTTTCTCCCAATATCTATTATAGGAACAACTTCTTTCCAACTTTTCATTTGAAAATGTTAAAGAGCAAAAGCACTAGGAGTGGTACTGTGTAGACAATATTAACAAAGATGTCTCAAGAACTTCAAATTGATCATTTTTCTCTAAGTGATATAAAACATATTTTAAATTTTATATAAATTAGTAGACACAATATGATAATCAATAAACTCTACAAATTTTAGATTATTTGCAATCACCAAGTATCCCAAGTATTATCAATTTTTTACCTTTCAAGGTTTTGATTTTTAAGATACTAGAGCTATTAAACCATCCCCACCCACAGAGAAGGATGATTTTAGAGATTAGGCATTATTTGTGTTGCTATTATTTAGAGAGGTGGTGGGAAGTTCCTTGCCCAATTCCTGCTTCCTCAGGGTGCCAAGTAGTTATTGTTTCCTCTGGACACAAATATTCTGAAGGTCTGCTCTGTCGCCTTGTGTATGCCTCAGAGGAAGGGAGGGGACACTCTTTTCACTCCCTGATTGCACAAATCATTAGATGGTGGAGCATGAGGAGGAAAACCATGTGTCAGAGAGCCTGCTTACCTACAGGAGGAGGCTCTTTCCCTCTGCTGTGCTTTGCATTCCGCACACATGCATTTCAAATTCTTACAAAACATTACCCCAATTGTTTAAAAACCTGCAACCAATTATTTTTTTTTCAAAATCTAAGTTTGTCCTTTAAAGGGTACTTTTTTTTTTTTTAAGAAAATAAACTGATCATGTAAAGCTCTTGGTAGGAAGCAACAGATGGCTCAGAACATCTGTTTTTTTTTTTTTTCTTATAAATTATATTATATTTGACATCATCTTTAAAACATCTAAAAACAAATAAAAAAACATTGTTTTCTGATGCCATCCCACAACACTTATTCTTTTCCAAGCATTTGTAACTTGGTATAGGTAAAATGTTTCTTTTTATAACATTTGTCTGTATGACTGGAAGCAGTACTTGATTTTTGTCTTTCTTTCAATTTAATGAGGTTTTTTGTTTGTTTGTTTTAATAGAGAGAAAGGACAAGTGGGGCAGTTGGAGAGGGAGAGAGAAATTGAAGTAGACTCTGTGCTGAGCACGGAGTCCGACATGGGGCTTGATCTCATGACTCTAAGATCACAGCCTGAGCCCAAACCAAGACCTGGAGGTTAGACGACTGTGACACCGAGGCACACTGTCAATTTAATAAGGTTTTATCGAACTTGTACTATATGCTAACCCTGGCTCACAGAGCTTTCCAATACAAAAGACAAGCATTTACACACTAATAATATAGCTATAAAATAAGAAATTATCAATCAGTGGGATAAATGTAAGGGCACATAAGACACAGAGGAAGCCTAGAGGAGAGAGGGGAATAGTGACAGTCAATGAGGGGCTCCTAAGGATGACATGTCCGAATAGGTTTTCAATAGTTGAGTAATAATTTATCCAACAGAGAAAAGTTGATGAGGTGGAGTAAGCCAGCAGAAAGAACGTGTTATGGGTTGAATAGTGTCCCCAGTATCTCAGAATGTGGCCCTACTTGGATCTTACCAAGTTAAAATGAGGTCATTAAGGTATGGCCCAATATAAGGTAACTGGTGTTCTTATAAGAAGGGGAAATTTAGAGACAGAGTGGCACACAAGGGAAAACACCAAGCAAATATCAAGTAGAGATCAGAATGAGAAATTTAAATTTTCCCTCATAGTCCTCAGAAGGAACCAACAACACTGGTCACACCTTGATCCTGGACTTTCTAATCTCCATAACTGTGAGAATATAGGTTTCTGTTGTTTAAGCTACCAGTTTATGGTCCTCCTAGCCATAGTACAGATTGGTGAAGTATTGGTAGTAGGGAGGAAAAAAAAAACCAAGTTGAAGAACTACTGAATGCTAGGCTCATAAAATAATGTGATGGCTGAGTACCTAAAGTAAGGTTTTATTAGTTAACAACAATGGTTTCCAGAATGCTATGTCTCTGAGTTGGACTTCATGAAATGGATAATGGGGAATCATCTAAAAATCTTATAGAGTTATGTCATCATATTTCTTTTTTAAAAAAGACCAATCTGGCAGCAGTATGAATGCTGTTTGCAGGGGGGAAAAAAGTATTTGGAGACATTGCAAACAGGGGTCTCCTCGGCCACACTGACCCGATTCTAGTGATGCTTGGGTAATTTAAAGGTGTCTGCAGGGAAATTGCTGATGGCACCAAAGAGTCTGCTTGCAGAGACCAAAACATCAAACCCAACTAGTGGGAAGTTCTTTCACATTTATGTCCTCCACATTAACTAAAATCTATGAGCAGGGAAAATGTTGCTTGAGTCTTAGAAAAGATCAGATTTATTTGTCCTCCAAATTACAGTGATTATACTCCATGGAAAATACTTACTGGATAAGGATGTTTCTTGACTCGTGAGGAATAGGTCCATATCATAAGCCTCATTTTGCAAATTGTAGGCTCTCTCATGGTAATGGACAAGCTCCCAAAGTGCTGTTGTCTTTCATTGGCTTCTTTATTAAGTAGCCTGCAGTGTAGATAATCATTTTCACTGGATCTGACATGCAGCCTGGTTGAGCCAGCCTAGAGAAAATCGTAGGTTGAAAAGCCAAAATCTTAGAAGTGAAAATTACAAAGCTGAGAGTACTTTGAGTCAGTTGGTCTATTCAACACCATCTTAGTGTTTGACAATATTATAAAGGAGCATGACTGGAAATAAAAACAACTCTAAAAATACATTTCTGTGTGCTTAGCAAATTATTACTTTTAATGTAGCTGTTTAAATACCTCTTTGTGCTTTTATTTTTTTGGCATGGGCTTAGTACATACAACAGTATACTGACATTTTCATCCGTGGGGTCACTGAACATCTGTGCAGAGCCTTACACACTGATGATCATAAATTTTCTTGTCCTAGAATCATTTTTTATCTATATAAGTATATTTATATTTACTATATATTTTTTCAATCTTGTCCTCTGTATTTCCCAGAAGACAACTCCCCTTTTATCCTGCAATGGCTTCTCTATCAACAGAAATAACACCAGATTATCATGTAAACTATAGAGAAAGGGAAGATTTCTTGAGTTTACTGTAATAAAGTGTATAATACAAAAGTAAAATCCATGTAATAATAACCAGGCTAACTTGTCCTTTGTGTTTAGAATATTATTTCTCCAAACCTTTTCAGAAGTGAAAGACAACCACGGTTTCAGGCTTATCATATCAATTTCCAGCATTTACTGAGTCCTTATCACGTACCAGCTCTTTTACCACACGTTTGTCTGTCTTACTTTAATTCTCATAATACTATAAGAGATTGTTATTATCCTTATTTCATGTGGGGAAATAGTCTAGAAAGATTTAGCAAATTACCTAACAATTTCAGTAAATGGTGAAGTTGATTTTTCATGAGAAGAAACAATCATGAGACAAAAAAATGTATCAAACACTCATGAAAGATGGCATGTGTGTGTTTGTACATGTATATGGGGTTGGATTGTGTGCATGTATGTGTGTGGTATATATTCATGTATTTATATTTGTGGTATGTGACGGTGAACATGTCTTGTGTGTGTGTGTGTGTGTGTGTGTGTCTGTGGTATGTGAGTATGGGTGTATTTATTGTGCAATGGGCTCAGGAGCTGAGGGAGAACAGAGGAGGATACCCTAGTCTTTACAGTGCTTGTGTTGGTATGACCCATTGTGTAATGGGGTAATGTGGTTTACTCTATATATGAAGAAATAAATCAGTATTTGCTAAACTATCTGAAATGAATCGTGGTTTAAAAACAAGTTTATTGTAATCATAATCATAATCATAAATGTATGTTGCATAGGTCTTTCCTTTTGTTCATACATGCCATTCCCACAGGGACAAACACACGTCATCTGCGACTTTTTATAAAGCCACACACCAAATGACTCCATGCTTAGAAGGCCTAGTGAAGAACTTAGAAACTGAACAAGAATGCCTACATTAAAATGAAGCATACTTGGGGTGCGTGGCTGGCTCAGTTGGTAGAGCATTCAACTCTTGATCTTGGGGTTGTGAGTTCAAGCCCCAGGTTGGGGGGATGAAATTCTTTAATAGTTTAAAGTTAAAGAAAATAAAATAAAGCCTACTTGGGAACCTTGTATGGAACTATAGACTGCGCCTAATTATACACCTAGAGGTGTATCTTGTACCTGTGGGTTGTGTAATGTCTAAGTTTAGTTGTCAGATTGACTTGTTGGGGTTGATTTATTAGAGAGGGGAGACAAGACCACAGCTTTAAAGAAGACATGGTTTCCAGCAGGTCTCCAGGTTTTGAAAATGGATAGCCTCCTCATTCCAAAATAACCTCTACCTAAGCAAGCCTATTTTGGTAGTTTAACACCTCTACTTTTCTAATGGAGGATTACTTTCCCTCAACTTCGGTCATACTAAAACTTGCACTACTATTTTTTGGTCTCCCTTCGTCCAGATGGCAACTTTGACAAGATTCAACTTACTAAATGCAAATATTACACAAATATTACAAATATTAAGTGTCAAATATTAAACACAAATACTAAATTTGAAAATAAAGGGCTAGAAATCTATTCCACTCTTTAGAATCTCCAGGACCTTGAAAGATGTCTGCCAGTTGGCAGCAGCCGCTTCGTATAATCAAGCTGTTGACCTCGGCTGTGACTTTCCAAGAACTCAAATGGTAACAGAGCTCTTAAATGGGAGTGGGACTGCTCAGTTTAAATATTTTGCTTTTAATTCCCTCACACCTGCTACTGGACCCAGGGAGGAGGTTTGCAAACACAGAGAGATACAGTGAGAGAGCTCTTAGGTCAGGGCTACAAAAACAAGCACTGTTTGTTTGTTTTGCAATAACAAAAAATGGGCACTTCCTCTCTGAAGAGCCGTGATAAGCACTCCTGGAGGCCCGTGTCTGGCTCTTAATGAAATTAATCTTTCTATCTTAAGTCACAAAAAGAGACTACAGCCTTCATAGTTAACGTAAGAGTTCACACCCCATTTCCTCAACACCACTCCTTTTTCACAAACACTCTTCTTCCAGCCCCAACAAACCCAAGGAGGATAGAGCAAAGCAACACGGGCACACCTTACTCGCCCCTTACAGTGATACCAGTATTTTCTGCGATTCACAGTTCAGTTTGTAAATAGGTTACCTAAAACGAGGCAGAAAAATATAAAATACCTGCATCTCTCCCTCATGTTGTTAGTGTAATAATACACTGGAGTCTACTGGTGTGAGGAAAAGTAATTTCAATCCTATAGAAATACTTGCTGCAAGTACTTGTTTATTGCAACAAAAACTAAGTGTAGGAAATTTGCTCCCTTTGTATTAGAAGAGTGGTAATTTGGCTTATAACATGTATAAATAAATAAATTAGCACAAATTTGCTAATTCTCAAAAGAAAGATAGCCCTTTTAAGATGTAGATATGAATGTGAGATTTAATTATTTCTGAGACAAATTGTTTGCTTATTACATCCGCCTTCCTAAAAGACGATTTATGAGGTAAGTTAGGCCTTCGGGGCAATGTTTAACCTTCCTGGGAAGGGACAGTCTCACAGCCACCATGCTGTAAATGGGAAAACAGACTGGCTTCCTAACAGAACTTTTGTGATTTGAACTGCTTTGTGGGCTTATTTTTGAGCTGTAATTTACTAATGTTATGGAGTGGGAGAGCCTGCATTGTGTGAATGGAGGTCTCCATTCTGGGATTCCCTATGAAAGATTTGTGTGAGGAAACACAGGCTCCAATAAAGATAACCCAAAGGCAAATAGCAAGCCCAAGGCAGCTTATTAAGGGCAGTGCACTCGAGGTGGGAGAGTGGGCAGGCCCAGAAGTGGCAACGGTCCTAGGGTTCCAGGGGGCTTTTCTTTCTATGTGATAGGGGTCTTGGGTCATGGAGCTGGTGGTCTGTAATAGAAGCTGCTTCCAAACATTTGGGGGACTTCTCCCACAGGTTGGGAGGGGGAGATTTTGACTCCTTCTACAAGGGGATACCTACAAAGTTTGTACAGGAACTATCATGGCATTCTTCCCCATAGGGGTGGGTAAAACCGCAATGCAAATGAATTATTATGAGTCTAGGCTTACCCTGTGGCAGAAGTGGAATAGGACAGAGGCTGCTCTGCCCCTGTGGCTCTTGGTCTGTTAGACCCAGGGTTTTGGAAGACCCAAGGCCAGGATGTTTGAGGGGTCTTGGAAGTCACAAAGTCAGGATGTTGTACCCCCAGGCTTTTAACATATAACCTATTTATCACTGATCCTTGGTTCATGTCTAACTAATTGCCTCCTCCATCACTAAGGATCACAAATATTGAAAAAGGCAGCTGGTTATTGACTCTAATATTTCAAAGGAGAAAAAGTCCAATTTAAAACTATTTTAAACCATTCTTGTCACCATTTCCAAAAAAACTTGAGCTATTTTTTTTTTCCTTCAGGCAATTTTCATTCATAGAGTTAACATTGACAGTATCAGATTTTATCTAACATGTATAGAGAAAGCACAGTTTCCCACTTTATAAGTGCACAATACTTTGTACACACTTTTTAATATAAATTACATGCTGGGAATGATATTTTGGATATACTAGGTTAATTAAAATTTATTAAAATTAATTTTATATGTTTAATGGGACTTTTTTTAAAGTTATTTATTTATTTATTTATTTATTTATTTGACAGAGAGAGACACAGCAAGAGAGGGAACAGAAGCAGGAAGAGTGGCGGAGGGAGAAGCAGGCTTCCTGCCGAGCAAGGAGCCTGATGCGGGGCTCGATCCCAGGACCCTGGAATCATGACCTGGGCTGAAGGCAGAGGCTAAATGACTGAGCCACCCAGGAGCCCCCAGTGATACTTTTTAAAGGTAAGACTGCTAAAAATTTGATTACATATGTAACTGACATTCTATTTCCATTAGGACAGTGTTGCTTTAAGCAATTCATCTTATTTTCCATATCACGTGACCAGTTATTAGAATAAATTTTATAAAACTGGGTTTTAAAATTTTCTTTTCCCCCAAAATACAACTTTAAATTCATGGTTAGATATTTGATACCACTTTTCTTTCTCTATAGAGTACTCAGCAGTTATTCGAGGTAAAAATATCAAATGTAACATTTTATGTGTTTAATATTTCATTATTATATGTGTATGTGTGTTTTCAGTAGAACTAATTGTTTCTTCTGTATTGTGAAATAAAGATTTTACTCAAAAATACAGTCTCATCTTAAGGCTGCTGACCTAGCTCCTTACTACCTGGTACCACTTTTTTAAGATTTTTTTAGAAATTCTTTTAATCCTAAGAATTTGTATTTTTTAAATAGATTTTTTTTGTTTTGTTTTCCTTTTCTTTTTTTTTTTTTATATTACCTCTCTAAAGGATAGACTACTTTGTCCTGGAAAGGACATAAAGAGTTAGCAATGTCTGTTCATCAACAATATTCACTACAGGCTTTCTTTAAGCATGGCTCTCAGCTAATGCTTTTGAATACATAGAATGAAAGTCTTGGCTTCTACTCTCAAGAAACTAATAGTTCTGCAGTTGAAGACACAAATAACATGTACTAAACTTGAGTGAAGTATTATATGACAGGAAGATTTCATATTATAAATCAGCATTTTTAGGCTTCTCTTGAAAAAGAGTGATACTTCTAGCATTATTGCAATGGCAACCACTGTTTGCAGTTATGTAATTGCTGTCCACATTAGATGGACATAGAAAGTGCAGTGCGTTACTTTAATTACCTGTCTGGTTCACATAGGTACTTGACTTTTCAATTTCTCATCTAGGTAATTATTTATGTCCTTTTCAACTCCCAGTTTTAATTATAAGATCCATGATCTACTTACTTTAAAATCTTCCTCAAAGGACTGTATGGTCAAAGTAGTGTCAGGTTCATTACCCTACATAATCTCTACGGAAAAGGCATATAAGCCTGAAGCTCCGGGGTGGCTCACTCGGTTGGGTGGCTGACTCTTGATTTCAGTTTAGGTCATAATCTCGGAGTTGTGAGATCCAGCCCCACCTTGGGCTCCATGCTGGGCTGCTTTGGATTCTCTCTCTCCCTCTCCCTCTGTCCCTCCTCCCACCACCTGCACTCCTGTGTGCCCGGGCTCCTGTGTGCTTGTGCTCTCTCTCTTTCTCACTCAAAAAAGAAAAAAGAAGAAGAAGAAGAAAAGTAAGGGCATAAGCCTATAAACATTTCTTCCACCAGAGGTAAGAAATATATCAGGTGGCGGTTCTTAAAGTAAGAGTTATGGAAAATAGTGTGTTATCTTGATAAACTTTTTATGATAGTAAAATTAACTCAGTATTTGAGAAATCAACTACTGTTGAGTGTGAAATACTTTTTTGGGTAAATAAGTACTGGTATGGAAATATTAAAAGTGTTACTCGTGTTATTTATGGTTATTTATGATATCTAACATAGGATAATATGCATCTATATTTACTATGAATCTATAGTAAAACATTGTGATGTTTTGGTTTACTAGTCCATTCAGAGCTGAGAGTTCTAAGATGCCATGATGGAAAACTGAGTTGCCAATTTTTTATGTTCCTAATATCAAAAAATAAGTTCAACACACAGAATTTCCTACTAAGAACTAAAATAAGTCAGTATTGCTTTTATTGGGCATCCCAAGGAAAGCAATATGTTTATGGTTTGTGGTATTCTTTTAAATACTGTGGATGGAGAGGAGAAGGGAGTTGAGAGAAATTGGAAGGGGAGATGAACCATGAGAGACTATGGACTCTGAAAAACAATCTGAGGGTTTTGAAGGGGCGGGGGGTGGGAGGTTGGGGGAGCAGGTGGTAGGTATTATGGAGGGCACGTATTGCATGGAGCACTGGGTGTGGTACATAAACAACGAATTCTGTTACACTGAAAAGAAACAACAACAACAAGAAAATACTGGTGGATGATGGAATTCTATGCTGGAAAAAAATGATAGTAGGGAAAAGGACTATGGTAATATGTAGAAATAAGTGTATTATTCTAAGAAAATTTTAAAATCTCAATTATATGAACTAAGAATAAAATTATTGAATCAATATTATGTCTCTTTAAAAAATGCTAAATTATATTTTCCACAATGTAGATCAGATTTTTTAAAATAATTCAATGTACAATGGAAAAAGGAATTTTTAGAATTTTCTATCAGTAAGCAACAAATAGGCACTATATTGATAATTCAAACCAGGTCAAAGAAAGCATTGTTAATAGAGAAAATGACATAGTAGGCAGATGAAAATTGTCTGATGGAGAGAGCACGACCAGGCAGGCCAGATATGAAGCAACTGAATTCTAGTTTGTATTTCTTTAAAAGATTATTTATTTATGTATTTAAGAGAAAGAAAGAGAGGGAGAATCAGGCTCCAGGCTCAGAGCTTGATATGGGACTTGATTCCAGGATCCTGGGATCATGACCTGAGCTGAAGACACTTAACCAACTGAGCCACCCATGTGCCCTTCTAGTTTGTATTTTCTATGTATTAATTTACTAGTTTCTCATTAGTGAAGGACTGACAAATTAACAGCTGATTTTTATGAATTCTCCCTATACATTGAATAGCTTTCTAGATTATATGACAGATACGGTGAAATACAATTCATAATCCCAACTTTCAAGAAGTATACACTATATCTTGGGATTCAAGTTGTAAACACGTAACCGACACTACTTGATAATGTATTATTTAGTCCTGTAGAATGTTAGAAAATTTCACTGAAAATTCTGACACTGGAAAAGCCTGGGAAAATGTCATGGATGAGCTAGGGCTTAACGAGGATGAAGTTGAGTCATAGTGCTCGCATATATTAGAAGTGATACAAATACTAGGAAACTTTAGGCAAAAATTTCTTTTTATTCACCATCTTAACACTTTGTGTTTCTTTTTAAGAGGATGGCAAATTATGCTTTCAAATTCTGAATCTACTTTTATAATCTCTGCAAATGAGATAAAAAATGAGATTTATTTTCCTTGTAATTCCTAATAATATAGAATATTAGGAAATCAACCTAGTTCCACCTCAGTTCTCTCATTGGTGAAAAACTGAGACCCAAGGAGATGAAATAATTTGACCATGATTTACTTAGTTACTTCTAGATGTCCATAAAGAAAATAAATTGATAGCTACTATTCTGGTTGGATTGTACAATTGACAGATTAAGTATATTTACAGGACACAATCAGGTATGTCCTCAAATATTTTTAGGGGGATGATAAGGACTTTTATGTTGATGTTGAAAATACTATCAAAAGAAAAATCCAAATTTTGTTGGGTGTTTTTATCTTATGGTTCGGTATTGTTGTTTTAAATTTATATAGATGAATGGTAATAACTGGGCATCATGATTTTTCAGTGCATAGGGCTTCTTAAAATCTTCAAATAATTTTTGTATTTTATACTACTTCAGTCTTTAAAAACCATCTATATGTTTTTACCACAGTCTCACGTGAACTTTACATAATTTATAATTCATGTAAAATCTGTGTGCTGCTATCTGGCCTAGCTTCTCTGAGCCTTTCCCAAGTGTAGGTGCTCTCTGTGATGAACACCTGCACTGTTAGAGCAGCATTTCATTTCTTTGCACACAGTCTGGGTGGAGAAAGAACCAGGCCTGCAGATGGAAGGGCTCAGGCCACAGCCATAGGTGAGTGTTCTGTAGCCCTACTTCTGGATTTTATCCTTCCTGTAACATCCTAAGAGGAGCAGAGCTTTTTGAGGACCCATGGAAAAAGTTCACACACAGATAAGGAAGAGAACAGCTCTACTCATGCACTCACATTTGTCATGTTAGAATGTACTTTTATGGACCATGTGTCCCAAGATCAAAGGGAACATGGATCTAATCTTTTCAAAAGACCAGCTTACCAAAAGATGCTTTAATGGGAACACTGTTATGTAAGAATTGCCACACTAGCGAAAGGAGATGGAATTTTATTACCCATTCCTTTGAATGATACATCGTTGTCAGTTAAAGGGCTGACTTTTTTCCCTTCATATTTAATTGACTAGAGTAATTGAGCCATATATTGAAAATCTTTCATTTTCTGCCTTTGATTTGATAGCACTTTTATTTTCTGCCTTTTATTTGATAAACAAATAAATATTTATTTATTTATTTTTGTAGTTTCAAGTTGTTATTTAAATTCCGGTTAGTTAACATATAGTGTAAAACTAGTTTGAGAAGTAGAATTTAGTGATTCATCACTTCTGTAAGACACCCAGTGCTTAACATATAGTGTAATACTAGTTTCAGAAGTAGAATTTAGTGATTCATCACTTATGTAAGACACCCAGTGCTCATAACAACAGATGTTCTCCTCAATACTCATCACCCATTTAACCTTCAGTAACCATCGGTTGCTTCTCTACAGTTAAGAGTCTGTTCTATGGTTTGCCTCTCTCTTTCTTTTTTTCCCCGTATGATCATGTTTTGTTTCCTAAATTCCACATATGAGTGAAATCATGTTCTTTGTCTTTCTCTGACTTATTTTGCTTAGCATAATTAGCTCCATCCTCATCAGTGCCAATAGCAAGATTTCATTCCTTTTTGAAGGCTGAGTAATATTCCAAGGTATATATATACCACATCTTCTTTAAACGTTCATCAGTTGATGGACATTTGGGCTTTTTCTATAACTTGGCTATTATTGATAATGCTGCTGTAAACATCGGGGTACACGCATCCCTTCAAACCTATATTTTTGTATCCTTTGTGTAAATACCTAGTAGTGCCGTTGTTGATCATAAGGAGGTAGTTATATTTTTAACTTTTTAAGGAACCTCCATACTATTTTCCAGAGTGGCTACACTGGTTTTCATTCCCACCAACAGTGTAAAGAGGTTTCCTAAAGGGATGACTTTTGTCTGTATCTCTGATTAATCCAAAAGGTTAGTAGCACATTTGGCTAGTAGAATGAGAAATAGCATTGGACATTTGAAATCTGTCCCCTTGGCATTATTTGGAACTGTTTTTGTAATAGCAAAAACAAAATAAAATAAAGCTTGAATTTTAACCCATCAGTATTTTTTTTTGGCAATTTTACTTATGTGTTTATTTAACTAAATCAAATCCATTATGCAATGAAAGTTTGCATTTTAAAAATTTGTGATAGGGTGCCTGGGTGGCTCAGTCAGTTGAACCTCTGACTCTTGGTTTCAGCTCAGGTCATGATGTTCAGGTCATGAGATCGAGCCTTGCATCCATGCTCAAGGGAGAGCCTGCTTGAACTTCTCCCTTTTACTCCCTTTGCCCTTCCCTCTGTGTTCTCTCTCTCAAATAAATCAATCTTTAAAAAAAAAAAAAAAAAAGACTTATAGTGAGGGGCACCTGGGTCGCTCATTTGGTTCAGTGACTGACTCTTGATTTGGCTCAGGTTGTGATCTCAGGGTTATGGGATCCAGCTCTGTGTTGGGCTTCCCTGATGGGTGGGAAGTTTGCTTAAGATTCTCTCTCTCCATCTCCCTCTGCTCCTCCTCACTGTGTGCTCTTTCTCTTTCTCTCTCAAATAAATAAATAAATCTCTAAAAAATAAAGTGGTGAGGTACGTTTTCTCTCTAGCTGGTTGAGTTGGTTCTATCTGATACTGAGTTAGGTAACCCATTTGGTAATGATTTCTGCTAGTCACAGTGCTAAGCTTCTAGAATGTGCTAAGTGGAGGTGAACTAATGAGGATGGTATGATTCTGTCACTGTTACAAGGAGACTGAGGAGCCAGAACTTTGTAAGACATAAAAGCATATCTTTACCAGACTCAGCTAAGTTTTAGCTTAGATTTAACATTTTCTTTGGATGATTCTTGCAAAAGATAATGAATATAACTTACTTGCATCTTGCCTTTTATCACACACAAATATCTTCTACAAAATCAGGGTGAAGAGTGTGCCCATAGTAGAGGCGAGTGTCTAACAACATTGCTGGAGACTGTAATTGCATTCTCTATTCTACCTGTGGTATTGCTTAATTGAATTATGGAATTATGGGGACAGCAGCGGAATTCCCTAGGGGACTGCTACAATTAGGCTTTTCATAATTTGTTTATGTTGTATGTTTTATCAGAAGCACACTGAGAAAATAGTTTTTCTGCCTGCATTATGAACTTGATTTCTCTGTAGATAGTTCATGAATATTAGTCGTTGAGTGACAGATTTTGTGTATATGTTTGTATTCATTCCTCTCCAGAGTGGTTGTTATATCTTGAATATGCCAGCTGTCTCTTGGGACCACTTCACAAAATGAGAGGCTTTTCTCAAAGGATAGTATTTTTCTCCATAAAGCAGAAGTCAAGTTCTATTTTTTCCCTTCATTATTTGATAAAATTAAATATTGTGTAGGAAAAACATTTCCTTTTCAAATTATTTCTTTCATATAAATGACACTTAGTTCAAAGATTTTTGCATTTTTCCCCAAACAGAGATGAGTAGATGAGTAGCACAAAGAAAGCTGACTTCAAGTTAGAGGATTTACGTGGTAAACACTGTGTAACACACAGAATTGTCTTCCACATATAAGACCTTTATATCAATAAAAGACTATAGAAGAGAATATGCAATTCTTAGAAATTCTTTATTCTTAAAATTTATATCTGCAAATAGGAAATGGATATCTTGCTGAGGAACTGTGAAACAGTGAATCTGGACAAAAATTATGCTAAATAAGCATATCCTCATGGTTTTCCCTCTGCAATGAGAAGCAGCCATGAACCCTAAATCAGGTGTCACTTATAATGAAATCTACTTACATTTCAAGATAAGTGAAAATCATAGTTTAAAGAAAGAATCATATCTTCTGGTCATTTACAGTAGATAAAGGACTGAGACAACAAGTCTCATGACACCACTGAGACTAAAACACTTGGGGGACATTAGGAAGAAGACCACAGCCTGCTCAAGAAAGAAAGATTAATGAGAATGGATAACTTCTCAGACTGTCAGGTTTAATGTGGAGGAGTCACACTCTGGCATAAATCCATGGCTGACTGATAAAAGGCTCCATAACCAGAGCATGAAAATACCATCTCTAGAGCTCCACTCCTGTATACCTAGGAATGAATTCAGTGTATACTACAAGTCTAAACCATAGAATTCAGCTAATGGAAGGCAAAGGAAAGTGAGATTTTTAAGAATATGATTCAGTGCAAATTAATCCTGCCTTCATGGGAAAAATCTTGACTGGATTTGCATATTAAAGATTATTCTGACTTGCAAATCCTTTCTCTCAAAGACCAATTAAACTGTGAAGCAAGAATGCTTGTGATTCAGACAGCCATCTTGCTTGGTCCTTTAGAGTGAGGGGAAAAAGTCTTGTGCATGGCTCTATTTACATCCAGAAATGTGGTATCTGTCAATTGATAAGAGCTCATACATACACATTCACTGTTCCAATGTCCAAGCAATTATTAGGACCTCTTCCAGTTAGAAGATTAGAATGGGTCTTGGAAATCTTATTCTCTGAATCAGGACCACTGATGGTTGGACCATATGATCCCTACACATACTTCCTCAGGGTCACACTTATGAATGCGTCCCCTCTTTCACCAATATTGCATTCTGTTTCTCACCAGGAGCTGGGATTGATTCTGTCCACATAGAGTTAACTATGTCTTTTTGTTAAGATTCCAAGACCACTTTTGTTAAGATATACTTTTTTTATTTTTGAGATTACGAAAAGGAAAGTAAAAAGACCATATGCTTCACTTAGGCCAAATGTGCAAGTGTTTGCTAGGATACCAAATATTGAGTACAGCATCGTTAAAATATGTTAATAGATCTCAAAACTTCCTACCCAATAAGTGGTATTCCCCAGAAAAAACTTCCTTAGCTGTGAGGGGTTCCACTGGAGCCTCTAGCACTCTAGGAATGTGGCCAAGAAATTGTCTTTGATAACCAGCTGGATTATACCATATCATAAAACCCAGAGAATTCTCATGCCATTTGAATGATTAAGAAAACCTTAAATAATGAAAGTGCACTTAAAGGCAGAAAACAATTATCATCTTCATAGTTATAAAAATTCATGTTTATTGGGAATTTTTTTGTGAGTCAAGTACTATGATAGACTCTTCATAAGCAGTATGTTATCTTATTGTCTCAATAGGCACTAAAATTCATCCATTTTTCATATGAGAAAACCTAGGCTCAAAAAGGTTAAGTGACTTGTCTAAAATCAAACAACTACTAAAAACCAGAGTCACGTTTGCAACTCAAGACTGTTTCCTGAGCCTGAGTTCTTAATACATTTATAAGGTAACTCTTTTAGAAACCATAAGTATAGAGATTTGGTTCTATAAAACCTGAATATCTAAAACTTTTCAAATTCTGAAAGTAATAATTATTACTAATTTTGTGCTTGCCATATTGCTTAATATTTATGCCCATAATAGTTGAACTATCCCCATTTTATATATGATAAAGCTGTTTTTTAGTAAGCCATGGTGGCTTATTTGAAATCAGATAGCTAGTAACTGTTAGAATTCAGATTTGAAATCCAAGTTTTCCCAATTCCAAAATGTATCTTCCTAAGGAAGGACTATTTTGCAAACAAACATCTGGAAAAATATTTGCTTCATTTGTAACAAACGGTTAATAACTTTCATATAGAAAATAAGATAGCAAAAATAAAGTGCTGAAAATGAAAAAAAATGTATAGGATGTATAGAATACAATAATAGGAAGTAAGCAAAGAGAACTAACTATTGGTCAATAAATCTTAAAAATTAACATAAAGAGATCGAAAGAAATGCAAACAAAAACATCTGAACAAAATAATTGAGTCAGACTTTTTATTTTTTTTTTTTGAATATCCAGTTACAGGTTATATGTGAGAAAATAGGTACTCATATACAGTTAACTCTTGAACGAAATGGGGGTTAGTGTGCCAAACCCCTAGACAGTAAAAAAAACTGCATATAACATTTAATGCCCCAAAAGTTAACTATTAAGGCTTCTGATCAACAGTAGGCTATTATCAATAATATAAATGGTCAATTAATACATGTTTTGTATGTTATATGTGTTGTATACCATGTTCTTAGAAAAAGTAGACTAGAGAAAAGAAAATATCATTAAGAAAATCATAAGGAAGAGATAATACATTTATAATAACGTATTGCATTTATCAAAAATATCTGTTTATAAGTGGACCTGTACAGTTCAGGGTCAAATGTATAGTGTTTATGGGAGAGTAAGGTGATATAATCTTTTAAAGAGAAACATTTGGCAATATTGATCTGAAGCTCTAAAAATAGATATCGACTTTGATTCATTAATCCCATTATTAGGAATTTATCTTAGATTTGACAAAGACTTGATATAATAGCAATGACAGCATCCTTTCGACTGGTGCAAAATCAGAAGCAAAGTAAATGTCTAGGAACAAGAACTGATTAAATTAAATAAGAATTGATTAAATAAAGAACTGATTAAATTAATTAAATAAGAAGTGATAAATAAGGCACATTTATAAAATACAATGTGGTGCAAATTTTACAAATGATAATGCACATGTATATGGATTGATTAAAATTAAAGACAGTAAAACAGAAAATAAAGATACTTAAACAGTATCTTTACTGTCACTTTTATTAAAGTAAGTTTGTTCATAGAAAATTCTGAATACATTGACTCTAAAATACTAACAGTTTTTTTTTTCTCTAGTTGATTTTGGAACGATTTTTTTTTTTTCTGCTCTGAATTTCTCATTTTTTTCTTGGTAAAGAGCATTTAATTAAAAATTAAAATAAAAAGGGTCTAGTATGTACATATATAAGAAAATTGTAAATTTAGTAAGAAATATAAAAATTACTACCAGATTTTCCCAGGTAGAAAAAACATTTCTCTGGATTTCCATACCATTCAATGTCTGGTAAATTAGCTCCTGGATAGGCTCTAAGTAACAGTAAGTTACCTCAATATTTAGGGCCACTAAAATATTATGTTTCTTTATTAATTTATAAGAAGACTATTGAGATTAAAAGTATAGATGCTTCTAATTAAATATTCATTTGTTTAACAAAAGGAGAAACCATTGCTAAGATGAAATATATCCCATAGATAGTAGTAGAGTGGGTCAATTCTTTCTTATTTAGATGATTAATCCTTCTCATGTTTCCCAATATACAGACCATCTGATCATGGTTTACCAACATTGTTCATTGTTCACCAACAGTGGATTAATTTATTTAAGCAACTAATAATTATTGCATTGTAAATTAAAAATAATTTGACATATAGTCCCCAGTTTCTTTTTTTTTAACTTTAGGAAAGCAACAATATTACTGGTTTTTTAAGTTAATGAAAAAGTTTCTTTGCACCATTATTAATCCTACCTTTATATGGGAGATCTTGATTATATATTGTGAATTGTTTGGTTTGATAGTCTCAGAGTAGTTCTTGACAATAATTCAGATTTTAATCAATATGCTTGTAGCAATAATAGAATAATGAAATTTTAATGTTCAGGTTTTTAAATTTATATATACACAAATGACAGCTAAACCAAAGATAATTGGTCTCTTATCCCTCCCTCAGTTGTCAAGACTTAGCATCTATTTCTCCATTGTATTATCTCTCTATCATCTATATATTGGATATATAACATTTACTGAGTGTCAAAAATAGAAATAAATGTGCATATAACTATCCTATGAATTTGAAATATAATTACATAAGAAACATTCATTTTCAAAATTTTATTTTATGACTGTTTCAATCTCCTTACTGGTTATGGGCCTGTTCAGGTTTTCTATTTCTTCCTGGTTCAGTTGTGGTAGTTTATATGTCTCTAGGAATGCATCCATTTCTTCCAGATTGTCCAATTTGTTGGCGTAGAGTTGCTCATAGTATGTTCTTATAATTGTCTGTATTTCTTTGGTGTTAGTTGTGATCTCTCCTCTTTCATTCATGATTTTATTTATTTGGGTCCTTTCTCTTTTCTTTTTGATGAGTCTGGCCAGGGGTTTATCAATCTTATTGATTCTTTCAAAGAACCAGCTCCTAGTTTCATTGATTTTTTCTATTGTTTTTTTGGTTTCTATTTCATTGATTTCTGCTCTGATCTTTATGATTTCTCTTCTCCTGCTGGGTTTAGGGTTTCTTTCTTGTTCTTTCTCCAGCTCCTTTACGCGTAGGGTTAGGTTGTGTACTTGGGACCTTTCTTGTTTCTTGAGAAAGGCTTGTACCGCTATATATTTTCCTCTCAGGACTGCCTTTGCTGTGTCCCACAGATTTTGAACTGTTGTGTTTTCATTATCATTTGTTTCCATGAATTTTTTCAATTCTATGAACTAGAACAAAAGTTTTGGATTTGAAGAACGTAATCAATTTTCTCTCCCCAAAGTCTGTACTTTTGTCCTCTCTAAAAATACATAGTAGAGATTTTTAAAAACATATTTTGTCGACTTATAATAAGTGTCAGTTCACTTTGTCGATTTTGGAAATATATATTTTTGTATCACTTTTCCCACCTTCCTTTCTACTTAAGAATTATTTTTACAGGAAAAGAAACTCTTTTTTTGGTATCTATATGAGATAATGACTATTAACTAAACTTACTATGTTAATTCCTTCATAATATTTGAATGTCAAGGCACTAATACTGTATACCTGAAATTTACACAGTGCTATATGCCAATTATATCTTCATAAAACAGGGGAAAAATCATTTCCGAAGTATGAACAGACTTCAGAGGAGGAATGTTCTGAGGGTTTCTTCACTTGAATAAAAATCATTCATTCTTTAGAAAAAAAAAAAGGAAAAACACAAAAATAGCATGGTATCAGGAAGAAGACTCAGTCCTTCATAATAGTTCTTATCATAGAATTCTTAACACAAGGTCAGAGAAACCAAACTTAACCTCAGCCTTCTAACCCATAGTTTCAAACAATTGGTCTTAGATGGCCTCATGTCTATGATATTATGTCTCGTTCCGTACAATAATAAAACTGAAGCTGTTTTTCCATAGTCAACTATGTGCTTGGGTTGAGGCCTCCTGGATCTCATAAATGATTTGTCCCTCTTCTGACACTTATTGTTAGAGACAATATCTTTTCACCATTGTTGAAATGTGCTGTGTCGACAGGCAGCGTTTGGGGATTGCAGACTGTGCTTTCCTCTGTAGCTGAAAACAGACAGAGGAAAGAAACGTGTCTTCCTGAGGCCCTGCACTGCCCTCCTGGTAGGACGCTCTGCAGCTGCACAGCGGGCCACCTGGGCCGGCGGCCCTGTTCAATAGCTGGATATCCTGTTCTGCTTTTCTGCAGCTTTGCTGCCCAGGAGAATCGCCTGGGAAGTGAATTGTGACTTTCCAGGGTTTTAAGCTTGCCAAGATTACTTACGAAAACACAGTTTGTGGTTATACAAATTCCAAATCTTCTGGCACTCTTGTTGCCTGAAACTTGAGAGAAGGAGAGTATTTGCGAGAGTTGTGAGCTTAAATGCAACTGAAAGTCAGGCTTTTTGTGATAAATATATAAATTATCAGAGAATATATTTTATGTGCAAACTTAGGCAGCCTTTTGGGGGTTTGTTGTTGTCGTTGTTGTTGTTTGTAATGATACATTTAAGAAGTATGAGTTTTCTCTGGAAGTTGTTCTCAAAGGCAATAAGGGAAAGTAAATGCTAATTTCAAAGGCCAAAGACATCTTTGAGACTTGGTTGAATATTAAATGCCCTCACATTTTACAGGAATGTTCTTACTTTGGAATTGTTAATGTTTCAGAAAAAAAAGAAAAAGAAAAAGAAATATGTTCTGAGGGGAAAGGTTGTGTGTATATCTCCTCACTGGCAATCCTGATACTTCCCACAGAGGATTCTGCTGCTGAATAAATTCATGTGACGACTGGTTTGAGAAGACTCTTAGATCCCACAACATCAAAAAGTCAGCTCCAGCCTCATTTGAAATGGATAAACTCATGAATCTGTTATGTCAGGAGACATTTTGACCAAGTTCTCTCCACTTTATATTGACTACAGATCACCCTATTTGTAAATTCCTATTAGGGAACCTTCAAAATTAATGTTTTGGTTTCAGATCAGTTTTGAAGTCATGAGCTTTCTCACTAAAATGTCTAATTTTTTAAAAATCTGGTTTAAAAGGAAGAATATTTCTTTTTCTATTTTTATTGTCATTTGGGAGGATATTATTAGTGAAGAAACTATCTCTAACTTGAAGATGTTGGCTTATGCAGTTGATTGGATCTGTTTGGAAATACGAGCATACCATTTTGTCACAAAATTAAATAATAATGTCAGATTTCAGATCTTATAGTCATCAGAATACTTAGCGTTGCATAGAGCCTTATACTTTAAAAATTATGTATCTTTAGGGTAAATACACAGTAGTGCAATTGCTGGGTCATAGGGAGGGAGACAAACCATAAATGACTCTTAATCTCACAAAACAAACTGGGGGTTGCTGGGGGGAGGTGGGATTGGGAGAGGGGGAGCGGGCTATGGACATTGGGGAGGGGAGGCGAACCATAAGAGACTATGGACTCTGAAAAACAACCTGAGGGTTTTGAAGGGTCAGGGGTGGGAGGTTGGGGGAACAGGTGGTGGGTGATGGGGAGGGCACGTTTTGCATGGAGCACTGGGTGTTGTGCAAAAAGAATGAATATTGTTACGCTGAAAAAAAAAATAAATAAATATATACCACCAAAAAAAAAAAAAATTATGTGAACATTTTAAGAGTAAGAAAAAATAAATGTATCACTGAGTAAAGAAAACACATACTCCTCTTTTATCAGTTGTCTCCACCCCCATCATCCTCCAGCCACACATTATGGTTCATTGTCAAGTAATTCAAGGAGATGCTCTATGAGGATATTTATGGGAAACTTTTCTTTCCTTTCTGGGTCACTAGTTCGCTGCTGTGCCAAATCAGACTCATAATTACTGAAAATTTGAGAGGTATATAAAAATTATATGTATCAAGAAACCAAGAATTGGGGCACCTGGGTGGCTCAGTGGGTTAGGCCTCTGTCTTTGGCTCAGGTCATGATCCCAGGGTCCTGGGATCGAGCCCCACATCAGGCTCTCTGATCAGTGGAGAGGCTGCTTCTCTCTCTGCCTGCTGCTCCCTGCTTGAGCTTTCTCTGCCTCTCTCTTTCAAATGAATAAATAAAATCTTAAAAAAAAAAAAAGAAACCAAGAATTCACTGAAACCTGGTATTAATTTGGAAATGTGCATTTTGCCATGTGAGTCGTAACCAGATCTTCATCTAAATATGACAGTTTGCTTTACCAGTTCTAAACCATAGAATATGAAAACTAAAATTGGAGAACAAAGCATTTAAATTTTCATAGGCTTAAAGAGGAATAATGATTATGAACTACCACCAAAGTCCATACACTTAATTCTGGGACTAGATAATTGGTCCCAGTGTTCTTTCCACTAAATTTATCATTATAATTTGAAAGGTTAAAATACCAAGTATTTTTTAATTCTACATTATTTCAAAATCTATATTTTAGCTGAAAATTTACTGAGATTGTGATGCATTGTTATCAAAGTTTCAGATTTACCTCTAAGTTTTATCTTTTGACAAGTTGAATGTATAAATGTAAACTTCTTAGAGACTCTTGCCAAGAATGAACTTTTGTATCCTATCATACAAACTATGCATGAGGTTAACTCAAAGCTCCAATTTGAATTCTGAGGAACTGTTTCCTAAATGTGTATGTACACACAAACACACACACACACGCACACACACACACACACACACAAATGTATAAAATCTCAGAGTGTGGACCCTCAAAGAGGTCTAAACAAAAAAGTATTATCGTATTTTGATTGTATACACAGCTGTGATTTTTTTCCTTTTATGTGTCTAGTAGGGCTCTATCTTCTGTTCTTAGTGAAAACAAAACAAAAAGCAAATTGGAGATTAATTTTGGCTGAGACTGAATCTTAACATTCAATGTTTAGTTCGGGCACGTGTGTGTATTTAATTTCATCTACCATTATGGTCAACCATGATATCAAATGGTTTTCAAGAGGAATTCCAGTTTTGTTTTGTTTTTATTCTAACAGTCTTAATTTAAGTTTTGTAATAAATAGAATTAGTTTTAGAATAACAACATAAGCAGAGGTAATATTTTCACAGCATTAATGTAGTGTGAATAATATAAGCCAGAGTGTTTTAGAAGTGTTTTAGAAGCATAACATGCCATGAGATAATCCACACTGAATGTTCTTTGGTACCTAGGCTTCATTCATTTCATTCAGCAAATCTTGATTGTCTGACAAAAGATTAATTCAACATACTCAACAAATTGACCATAAAAACAGAAGAAAAGTTTGAATATTTCTATATTGGGATTTAATTGATTGTTTATCCTCAAGTGTTGATATCATGAAGTTAAGAAAAAGACTATTTCAAGGTTGATTTTAGGGTTGATTGAGGTTTGAAAATATCTATATTTTTCAGGCACACACATTATATCATTTTGATAACTTTAAGACTGTGAAATATTTCACACAAGCCACAATCTCTTAGCACATTATGAATGTGCAGATAGATGATAATATAGGTAATAATCTGCATATAATTCTCAAACAATGTAAAAATATAAAATAGAACATTTCAGAAAGGTATTTTTTTGATATTTAAAAAATATATATAAATATATGGCATATTTCATTTGTATGCTTTGTATTTCATATCAAGAATAAAATTATAAAATGTGCACATAGTGTGGTATAATATAATTTTAGAAGGATTAATGTCATTGTTTTAATATGTTATAATGGATTTGAAGAATTTAAAGATGATTAATTGATTTAGTGGATTTAAAGAGGAATTAATACCATCTTTCTCAAATTTTTCCAAAAATGAGAGTGAACAATTCCAAACTTACTCTATGTGGCCAGCATCACCCTAATACTAGATAAGGACACTACAAGAAAATTAAAAGCCAATATTCTTGATGAACATAGGTGCAAAAATTCTCAATAAAATACTAGCAAACCAAAGGCAACAACATGTTAAAAGGATCATGTACCATAACCAAAGGGAATTTATACAGGGATTTAAAATAGGCAAATCAATAAGTGTTATACCAGATTAACAGAATGAAGGATAAAAATTACATGATGATCTGTTGGGCTGCATTTACATAGACATTTGTATTTTGTTTCAAAAGAAAGCTTGCTTCTTTGGCAGTATTCTTAAATGAAGCAGAATTTTTTTTTCTTTTATCTGAACATTATGGTAGTTTCATTCTTGTAAGATGTATCACGGGTATTGGTGCTGTGTAACAAACAATTGTAATTAGCATGTGGTTCAGAATTCACAATGTTAAGGTATTTTAAAATATCAAAATGGTTCTTTTCTATTTATAATTTCAGACTTTCACAAAGTGTACAAAGAATTTCATAAATTAGTTTTCAGTGAACTGCTCTTTTTGCTATGGTAGGTCATTAAACAATATTTACTCTTATAAAATTTCTGATCATCTAGAACATTGACACTTGTTTCAATTTGCGGTGTCTTTTTTTTATTTTTTTTTTGACTGACTATTAACGTTCCTCTGAATGGTATTGATAAATGGTTCAGAAGAGAAACTCAATGAAATAAAAGAGTAATATTTATTCATGGTGATCAATTAAATTATTTGTCTAATTTAAGCAAGCTACTGTTCATAACTTTCAATTTGATATAAGGTGACAGAAAAGAATCTGAATATGCCTGTGGAGTATGTTGGTTTATTTTCAGTGCTTGAAGATACACTCAAAGATAATTGGTTTGGGAAGATGCCATATAATCTTTAAGTTTTAAGTTAACCTGCATGCTGTAAATGTGTTTTATGTTTAAATAAAGAGGAAAAATTTTTTGAAATGTAAAAAAAAAAATTTTTTTTCACAAAATGCAAAAAATTTTTTTTTCACAAAATTCAACACACTTTCATGATAGAGACTATCAATTGATTAGGTATAGAAGAAATGCACCTCAACATTAAAAAGGTCATATCTGAAAAGCCCACACTAACATTTTGCTTAAAACGAAGAGCTGAAAGCTCTTTTCCTAAGATCAGGAATAAGACAAAGATGCCCACAGTCACCATTTCTATTCAACATAGTATTGGAAGTCCTAGGCAGCAACTAAGCAAGAAAAAGAAATAAAGGGCATCAAAATTAAAAAGGAAGAAGTAAAATTGTCTCTGTCCCCGGATTACATGATTTCTTCTATTTGGGAAACCCTGAGACTTTACCAAAAAATTGTTAGAACTAATAAATGAACTCAGCAGAATTACAGGATATAAAATATCAATATAGAAATGTAATGTATATGTATACATAAACAATAAACTATTCAAAAAATAAATTCAGGAAACAATACTATTTGAAATACCATCAAAATAATAAACTACTTAATAATAAACTTAACCAAGGAGGTAAAGGATCTATATATACACTGAAAACTATAAATATTAATGAAAGAAATTTAAGAAGACACAAGATGTCTTCTTAAATGGAAAGATGTCCTGTGTTCATGGACCGGAAGAATTAATATTGTTAAAATGTCCATACTACCCAAAGCAATACACAGATTCAATTCAATCCCTACTATAATTCCAACAGTATTTTTCATAGGAATAGAACAATCCTGAAATTTGTATGGGATTAGAAAAGACCTCAAATAAACAAAACAGTATTGAGAAAGAAGAGCAAAGCTGGAGGCATCACCCATTCTAATTTCATACCATATTTCAAAGCTCTAGTAATCAAAGCAATATGATACTGACATAAAAATGGCCACAGATGAATGGCAGAATAAAGAGTCTAGAAATAAACCCACACATATATGATCAATCCATAATTGACAAAGGCACTGAGTATACACAGAGGAAATAGCAGTCTCTTCAATAAGTGTTGGCTAAATGCATGCAAAAGAATGATTTAAACCCTTATACCATACTCGAAAAACTCAACTCAAATGAATTAAACAATTTCAGTGTAAGATTTTAAACCATAACATTTTTGGAAGAAAGCACAGAGGATAAAGCTCCTTGACATTGATCTTTATAATGATTTTTTTTTTGGGTCTGACACAAAAGCAGAGACAAGAGCAAAAAAGGACAAGTGTGACAACATCAAAATAAAATCTGCACGACAGAGGAAATAACAAAATGAAAAGTCAACCTATAGAATAGGAGAAAATATTTGCAAACTATTTATATAATAAGGGGTTAATACCCAAATATATATAAGGAACTCATATGATCCAAAAGCAAAAACAACTTGATCAAATAATAGGCAAATGACTAGAATAGACATTTCTCTAAAACAAAACAAAATAAAACAAAAACAAAACAAAAAACCCACAAAAATAAAAAGTACAAATGGTCAACAGGTATGTTATGGAAAGGTGCTCAATATTACTAATAACTAGGGAAACGCAAATCAAAACCACAGTGAGATACCACATCACACTTGTTAGGATAGCTATTATCAGAAAGTAAAAAGATAAATGTTGGTGAGGAAATATAAAAAAGGAAACCCTTAGCCACCACTGGTGAGAATAAAATTGGTATAGCCATTTTGGAAAACAGTAAGGAGGCTCCATAAAAAATTAAAAATAGAACTACCAAAGGATCTAGCCATCCCACTTCTGTGTATATAACCAAAGGAATTAAAATTTGATCTCAAAGAAAGATCTGCAGTCCCATGTTCATTGCAGCATTATTTATGATAGCCAAGAGGTAGAAGCAGCTTTAATGTCCTTTGAAAATGAATGGATAAAGAAAATTGGAAATTATGTATTTATAATGGAATATTATTCAGCCATAAAAAATGAAATCTTGCTTGGAGGATATTATGTTAAGTGGAATAAGCAGACAGAGGGAAATAAATACTGTAAGATTTCACATATTTGTTGAATATGAAAGAGGCAAACATACATAACAGAGATAGAATGGTAGCTAACAGGACCTAATGGCTGGAGAAGCAAGGACAGTTGGTCGAAGAGTACAAGCTTTAAGTTATAAGATGAATAAGTCCTGGCTGCCTAACATATAGCATGATGACTATAGTTAATAATATGTATTTGAAATTTGGTAAGAGAATATATCTCGAGTAGTCTCATGAGCCAAAAATTTTTTAATTATGTGAGGTGATGGATGTATTAATTAATCTGTGGTAACCATTTCATAATACATACATATATCAAAATATGTTATACACCTTAATTATATATTATTTTTCTTGTCAATCATTCCTCAGTAAAGCTTTAAAGAATTTTTAAAAATGAAATAAATAAGTTTGAGTCATTCCTACGATTTTTTGTTAGTTTTATATTTTTAGTATCCAGTTTTAAATCAAGATTTATACTTCAGTTAACTGTATACATAACTGATATATATATATATATATATATATATATATAATATGTAATATGTAAATAGGTTGGAAAAATCCCTGGCACATAATCAGTTTTCAATAAATGTTAGTTCATGTTTTAAAATAATGAGAGAAAATATTAAGAAATACATTTTATGAAAGAGGTTCTTTCAATGGGAAATAAAAATTAAAATGCAAATTAAAAAATCAAAATCAGGAAAATAACTGAAAATTTTGACCTCTTGTATAAGAATATTTCAATGTATAAAGTACAGGAAATAGGTTTAAAAGCTCAGCATGGAATATTGGACATGGTTCAAGGACCCCAGATGTGAAAAAATATCTGTCAAATTAAGGCAAAATCTAATTGTCTGGATATCTATGATATGACTTTATTTATTTATTTTTTGAAAAGATTTCATTTATTTATTTGACAGACAGAGATTACAGGTAGACAGAGAGGCAGGCAGAGAGAGGACGGGAAGCAGGCTCCCTGCTGAGCAGAAAGCCCGATGCGGGGCTCTATCCCAGGACCCTGGGATCATGACCTGAGCCAAAGGCCGAGGCTTTAACCCACTAAGCCATCATGACCTGAGCCAAAGGCAGAGACTTTAACCCACTGAGTCACCCAGGCACCCCTGACTATGACTTTAAATCAGTTGAGAAATAGCTGAGATGGTGTTTATGTATTTCTTACAGGGTATATGCAAATAATTTCCTTTATTATTTACTATTAGTAAATACTGGTAGTTTCAGTGTATTTAGAAATACCAGTTATTTTAATGTATAATTTGTTTTTATTATATATAGGGTTTTTTAGTTATATATCCAGTACTTTTAATTAGTTTGAATATCCTGGCAACAAAAATTGTCAAACTAAGCTGTGCACATAGATGTTGTTTGTGTCTCTGAATAAGATTCAGTTAAATCCACCAAGCAGACAGTTTATCTCAACGAATCTGGAAAAATCTTTTTTTTTAACCTAGAAAAAATTCCACATTGTAAGAAATGTACAGTGACTTGATTAATCCCTACTAAAAATTTTGTTTTAAGTAAAACATCATAGCTCCAGTCAGAGTTGAGATTATTTACTTCACGTTTGCTCATTGGTACAAAGGAAGAAGGAGAGGGGAGTCAGAGGAAGAGTGTCACATACTTATTCAACATCTGATAATTAAATGCTCAGCAAATGTTAGCTATGGTATTATATATATGTAAATATATATACACACATATACATATATGCATACATATATATACATACACATTATATATCTATATTTTACATATATATCTATATACACAAGCATATATATGTTTTTACTTTCTGTCTTATTTCATTGGTAATTCCATATGACTTCAAAGGGTGCCAGTGGAAGACATCATTAACATAAGAATTATGGTGACAGTATATGCTCATTAAGGAAACTATTGAAGACTCACAGACATTTTATGAATACATTTCAAACAGTGTTTGGCAGCAAAAGTCTAATTCATTCAAGCCACTTTAAAATTTGCTAATGAGGGGCACCTGGGTGGCTCAGTGGGTTAACCCTCTGCCTTCGGCTCAGGTCGTGATCTCAGGTCCTGGGATGGAGCCCCGCATCGGGCTCTCTGCTCAACAGGGAGCATGCTTCCTCCTCTCTCTCTGCCTGCCTCTCTGCCTACTTGTGATCTCTCTGTCAAATAAATAAACAAAATCTTTAAAAAATAAAATAAAATAAAATTTGCTAATGAATATTTTATTTTTTAAAGGATTTTATTTATTTATTTGAGAGAGAGAAGGGAGAGGAGGAGCAAAGGTGAAGAAGAGGAAGAGGGAAAGAATCTCAAGCAGACTCTGCACTGAATGGGAAACCCAATGCTGGGCTTGATCTCACAACCCTGAGATCATGACCCGAGCTGAAACCAAGAATCAGACACTTAACTGACTGAGTGAACCAGGTGTCCCATGAATAACAATTAAAACAAACTAACAAAATACATTAAATACATTACACAAAATACATTACACAGAATAGTTTTCTAACGTTATATATGGTTAAGTTTCTCCAAAAGAGATTAAAATTTTGAAATCTGTGTAAACAAAGAAAGAAAGAATTAATAAAACAGTTGGACACGGCATAAATTTATCGAAAAAAAATATATATATACACAGTCTAGGTCCAATAATTTGTGTTAATTTGCTAGGGTTGCCATAAGTAAATGGCACATACAAGGTGGCTTAAACAGAAATTTATTTTCTCAAGTTCTCCAGGCCAGAAGTCCATAGTGACAGTATTGAGAGGTCCTGATGACCTCTCTCCTTGTATTGCTGATGGCTCCCTCACTTTTTGTCACCTCCTGTCCTATCTTTTCTCTGGGTCTCTGTGTTTCCAAGTTTTCTCTTCTTTCAAGAACACCCTAAAAGCCTCATCTTAACTTAATCATCTCTTTAAAATGACTCATCTCCAAAGACAGACACATTTCGAGATACTGGGGTGAGGGCTTCAAATATGTATTACAGAGTGACACAATTGAGCTCCAAACAGCACTCTAGTCAGAAGTGAGAAAACATAGGTACCTTTAAAATAATTTGAAAATTTTGGTCACCATACATTTCATGATTGAGATTCTTTTATTTGAATTTAGCAACGTCACAAATCAAGTGCTTAAAGATCCTCAAACATATTGAGGAGGCAGGGTTCTGATAACAATCTGATAAAAATAGTAATTTTAGTATCAGCAACAAGAGTAGCTGTAATAGTACTAGTAATAATAGTAGTAAAGGCATTTATTTGTCCTGTACCAGGGGCTCTCTTTACAGTATTTTTCTGTTTACAACCACACAAAATCATTATCTCCGTTTTATACAGAAGAAAGTATGAGAGAAGTAAAATAACTTCTTTGATGTCCTTTGCTGTTGAGTTTTAGAACAGGGATTGCTTCAATTACTAAAAGCAGCAAAAGGAATAGTCAGATGTTGATTAAATGCAGATGACACATGAAGTTCTTTATCTAGAATCTTGTTGATGATCCTGAGATGGGAGCACATTCACTGAACAATGTTATTTTGCGTACCTCCTTTGCGCCAGGTTCTAAGCTAGACACAACTGCTATCAAGGAAGACTTAGTATTTGCCCTTATGAATTAGGTACTAGAGGGAAAGTGCCTCACTGAAGAGACCATCTCTAATTTCTCAAAGACATCTTTTGTTATTTCTTTTTAGCAGGGGTTAGCAGATGTGCAATAGCATTATTTTTATAGTTTGTTATTACTGATATATTTCAGTCTTAGCTATTTGGTCTTCAGTGCTTTTTAACTTTCATTGTTTTGGGTTTTGTTTATTAATGGAATTTGATAATTCAGTAAGTCAGTCTGGTCAAAGTGATTTTATTTTGATACATGAATATACTTTTAAAATATTTATTAAGATAAATGTATATTTTCAGGGCTGAAGAGTTGGAGTAAAGAAATAACTGGCACAAAACAGTCTATAATTCCAATTTCCAGGGTTTTTTTAATTAAGATTTTTAAATTGTGAATAAAATAGGAAAAAAGATTACACTGAAAGGAAATGTAAAAAGAAAAAGCCATCACAAGCATTTTCATTTGGAATGGAAATTATCACCAAGGATTTGTCCTTGTCTCATTTCTTATTTTATTAAATTCATGACATTATTGAACATTGTGTCCTATTCCTCTGACATTCTACTGAATGAAAAATGGTAGAGCTCTGCTAATGATTTGATTATGGTATAGAATTGTACCTGATATGTCAAGATAAATGTTAACATTGATATGGAGTTTATGGATTTGTAGACAGTATTTAATTTTTGGAAAGAAATATTTTATCAAAATTATTAATCATTTATTATTGTCAACAGAACTATGTGGCAGGTTTCATTACACTGCAGTAAAGATGTTGAATGTAAAATCTCTTTCTAGCCTGTCATGAAACACCCAAAGCATTTTGAAGAGGAAAAATTTTTAATCTGTCTTTCACAAAGATTTATACCATCATCCGTTTTATATAAAGAGAAACATTATGCCTAGTGAGAAAAGATACCTGCCAATAAAATGTACATCTGTGTCCCTCCATGAAACACTGGGGCCAGGGAGCAGATTACTGACCTGTTTAGTCTTTATGGGGGAAAAAAAATACTTATCTCCTAAACATTAAAAAAAAAAGTTTTCTGTAAAGTTGCTTTAATACAAAATTAGTTTATAAAATATTTTCCAGATTGGCTTTAAAAAAAAAAAAAGTTTTGCTTTTATTTCAGGTCAGACATAGTAAGGATGTGTCTTTTCAACATCAAATATGCCAATTCAAATGTAATATTAACTTATGAAGAGTTTCCAAAAAACTGGAATATTTTAAATACAGTCCCATCCTTCCACAGAAGAATAGGCTAGGTTGAAATGTGGCTTTTCACTCAATCATTTTAGTAATTGGTAGAGTTGCTCTATAAGTGGTAGTGACATTTTTCCTAGTAAATTAACTCTTATTTATGCATAATAAGACAAATAAGCAAGAAATAGAAACAAAAGGATTATTCCTTAGCTATCTAAATTGAAAAACCTCTGCTATTATCTTAAAGAAGTAACTAGTTGTAACAAGTGGAAACAAATGATTTCACTTCTCAAGATAATTCATCTTGAAACAAAGTCATTACTCGAATATAAGATTTAAGTGGAATATGCTAAAATCATGTGAATTGAGTGCTCTGGTGAATCATTTGAAAAACAATGGCTTCAACATATTGAAAACTAAACCTTTGTGGTCCTAAGGAGTTAATGTGTTTTTAAGAAGGGAAAACAATAACATCTCCATTTACTCCTAGAGAATAATTTATGTACTGGGAAAATTGAGTTGAAAAATGAAAACTTGTAAATGAAAGCTAATCTTTAATGAGTACTACCACAAAAATGTATAGAATTCACACAAGATAGTAATTCAGGTTTTAGTTGAAT
Organism: Meles meles; assembly: GCF_922984935.1. Lineage (NCBI taxonomy): Eukaryota > Metazoa > Chordata > Mammalia > Carnivora > Mustelidae > Meles > Meles meles. The sequence goes on from NC_060070.1 coordinate 20,089,650, forward strand.
TCTTTTGAAAAGAGACCATCTTGACTAGATCTAAGAAAATGACTCAACAGGGAAATTATATTTTGAAAGTTATTTATTTTAAATCACCCTCTGTATGACATAAGAAAAAATAAAACTGAAGGATTTGAGATTACATTGAATATGGACTTGGATTATTTTTTTCTTCCAGTTTATGACCTCCTAATATGGTGAGCCGTAAGCCTCTTTCCTTATGAGCAAATGTTCCCTGAACTCTCCTTTTGCTCTCAGTACCAAATGAGATGGATAGCAATGGAAGGAGTAGTAGACCATTTTCCTGCTATAAAGTTATTTATGTAGGAAGTATTCATATCAGTGATAATATCTTGCTTTCAATAAAAAAATGAAGAATCAGTATCTACTCTAAGTATAGGATAGACAGTGGATTTAGAAGAACACAGGGAAAGCACCATTTGCTAAAATGACAATTCCAGAGAATTGTTCGTGTCCAACATGTATGTTTAATCTAGACCAACATGTCCATTGTTATACCTCATCACAAAGATAAATCACACATCTAACCAGTATGTTAGGTTCTACCCTGAGTGTTCTGATCTATTTTGAGTTTTTCCCTAGCCACACTCACTTCTAATCTGTTCTTCATCTCTTCTGTAAGGTTCAACGCCTTCCTGCTTATTAATTTCATCATCTGTATTTATTCTTCCTTCATTAACTCTTAGACCTCACTTAGGGACTTAGATTAATCTTCATTTTTTAAAAATTTTATTTTTTTCAGTGTTCCAAGATTCATTGTTTATGCACCACACCCAATGCTCCATGTAATACGTGCCCTCCTTAATACCCACAACCAGGCTCACCCAACTCCCCACACCCCTACTTTCCAAAACCCTCAGTTTGTTTCTCAGAGTCTAGTCTCTCATGCTTTGTCTCCTCCCTCCTATTTCTACCAATTCACTTTTCCTTTCCTTCTCCTAAAATCCTCCGTTATTCCTTATGCTTCACAAGTAAGTGAAACCAAATGATAACTGACTCTCTCTGCTTGGCTTATTCTACTCAGAATAATCTCTTCAAGTCCCATTCATGTTGAAGCAAAAGCTGGGTATTCATCCTTTCTGATGGAGGCATAATATTCCATTGTGTATATGGACCACGTATTCCTTATCCATTCATCTCTTGAAGGGCATTTGGCCCTTTCCACAGTTTGGCGACTGTGGCCACTGCGGCTATGAACACTGGGTTACAGATGGCCCTTCTTTTCACAACATCTGTATCTTTGGGGTAAATACCCAGTAGTGCAATTGCAGGGTCATAGGGTAGCTCTGTGTTTAATTTCTTAAGGAATCTCCACCCTGTTTTCCAAAGTAGCTACACCAACTCTCATTCCCACCAACAGTGTAAGAGGGTTCCCCCTTCTCCACATCCTCTCCAACATTTGTTGTTTTCTGTCTTGTTAATTTTTGCCATTCTAACTGGTATAAGATGATATCTCAAAGTGGTTTTGATTTGAATCTCCCTGATGGCTAACGATGATGAATATTTTTTCATCTGTCTGTTAGCCATTTGTACGTCTTTTTAGAGAAGTGCATGGTCATGTCTTCTGCCCATTTTTTGATGTGATTATCTGTTTTGTGTGTGTGTTGAGTTTGTGGAGTTCTTTATAGATCATGGGTATGAGCCTTTCGTTTGTAGTGTCAGGTATCTTATGGTTCTTGGTGCTACAGTAAATAGAATTGATTCTCTAATTTCCCTTTCTATATTTTCGTTGTTAGTGTATAAGAAAGCAACTGATTTCCATGCATTGATTTTGTCTCCTGCCACATTACTGAACTGCTGTATGAGTTCTAGTAGTTTGGGGGTGGAGTCTTTTGGGTTTTCCTTATATAAAGTATAATGTCATCTGCAAAGAGAGAGAGTTTGACTTCTTTGTCAATTTGAATACCTTGTATTTCCTTTTGTTTTCTGATTGCTGTTGCTAGGACTTCTAGTACTATGTTGAACAGCTGTAGCAAGAGTGGGCATCCTTGTCGTGTTCCTGACCTCAAAGAGAAGGCTGTCAGCTTTTCCCCATTGAGAATTATATTTGCTGTGGGTTTTTCATAGATAGATTTTATGAAGTTGAGGAATGTTCCCTCTATCCCTATACTTTGAAGAGTTTTAATCAGGAACAGATGCTGTATCTTGTCAAATGCTTTTTCTGCATCATTTGAGAGGATCATGTGGTTCTTCTGTCTTATCTTATTGATTTGTTCTATAACATTGATTGATTTGCAAATGTTAAACCTCCCTTGCATCCCAGGGATAAACCCCACCTGGTCATGGTAGATAATCTTTTTAATGTACTTGGATCCTATTAGCTAGGATCTTGTTGAGAATCTTGACATCCATATTCATCAGGGATAATGGTCTGAAATTCTCCTTTTTGATGGGCTTTTGCCTGGTTTGGGGATCAGGGTAATGCTGGTTTCATAGAAGGAGTCTGGAAGTTTCCCTTCTGTTTCTACTTTCTGAAACAGCTTCAGAACAATAGGTATTATTTCTTCTTTGAATGTTTGGTAGAATTCCCCAGGGAATCCGTCAGGTCCTGGGGTCTTGTTTTTTTGGGAGGTTTTGGATTACTGCTTCAATCTTATTTCTAGATATTGGTCTATTCAGGTTTCAATTTCTTCCAGTTTCAGTCTTGGAAGTTTATAGGTTTTCAGGAATGCATCCCTTTCTTCTAGGTTGCTTAACTTATTGGGATATAACTGTTAATAATTTCTGATGATTATTTCTATTTCCTTGGTGTTAGTCATAATCTCCCCCTTTCATTCATAATTTTATTAATTTGGGTCCTCTCTCTTTTCTTTTGGTCAGTGGTTTATCGATCTTATTGATTCTTTCAAAGAATCAGCTTTTAGTTTAATTGATGTGTTCTACTGTATCTCCATTTTCTAACTTATTGATCTCTGCTCTAATTTTGATTATTTCCCTTCTTATATGTGGGGTTGGCTTAATTTGTTGTTTTTCCAGTTCTTTAAGGTATAAAGAGAATTGGTGTATTGGGGATTTTCCAGTTTTTTGAGTGAGGCTTGGATGGCTATGCATTTCCCCCTTAGGACTGCCTTTACCATATCCCATAGGTTTTGGACTGATTTGTCTTCATTCTCATTGGTTTCCATGAATTGTTTTAAGTTCTTCTTTGATTTCCTGGTTGATCCAAACATGCTTGAAGAGCAGAGGCCCCAAAAGTGGCAGATCCAGGAAGACTCCTCTTCCTCCCCTGGGAGAAGCAGCACAGAAGCCAGTCACAGGAGTTCACTGCAGGAATCTGCTGGGTTTGGAGACTCTAAACTGGGTCACATAGTAGAAATAGGAACACTCAGTCACAGGCCAGGTGAGCATGGAGTGTGGACGGAGACTGGGAGACAAGAGTAACTGACTGGTTTTCTCTGACAGGCACTGAGGAGTGGAACCCTGAGCTCTTGGCTCCTCCAGGGCTGGAGATTGGGAGGGTGTCATTTTCATTCTGGTCCTCTAAAACTATGTGGAAACCCTTCAGGGAACAAAAGCTACCAAGGGCAAACCCAAACAGATTACTTAGCCTGGCCCCTGGCAAAGGTGGTGCAATTCTGCCTCCAGCAAAATCATTTGAGAATCAATGCAACAAGCCCCTCCCTCAGAAGATCAGCAAGAATACCCAGTCAAGACCAAGTTTAATGACCAATGAGAACTGCAAAGCTCCAGAGCTGCAAATCTCCAGTGCTTGGGGAATACAGCGCAGAGTTCATGGATTTTTCTCCATGATTCTTTAGTCTTTTGAAGTTAATTTTTTAACTGTGACTGGCTTCTGTGCTGCTTCTACCAGGGGAGGAAGAGGAGTCTTCCTGGATCTGCCACTTTTGGGGCTTCTGCTCTTCAAGCAGTGGGCCGACTGTGCCATGGATCATGGTTTGTTTAGTGTATATTTCTCTGGGGTAGTCATTATACTCATAGCATTTTTTTCACTCATTCATTTATTCTTTTCTGGACAAAATGACAAAATAGAACAACTCACCTCAGTAAAAAAGAATAAGAGACAATATCGACTGCCAGGGAGCTAATCAATGTAGACATATAAGATGTTGGAACTAGGTTTCAGAATGATAATTATAAAGATACTAGTTGAGCTTGAAAAAACATACATAGGAGATACTAGAGAATCTCTTTCTGGAGAAATAAAATCTAACCAAGTTGAAATCAAAAAGGCTATTAATATTGAAGACAAAGAGAAATTCCTGAAAGCAACTCAAGACAAGAGATCTATAACCTAAAATGGTAGAAACATTAGATTGGCAGCAGACCTATCCACAGAGACCTGGCAGGACAGAAAGGACTGGAATGATATATTCAGGGTGCTAAATGAGAAAAATATGCAGCCGAGGATACTATAATCCAGCTACGCTGTCACTGAAAATAGAAGGAGAGATAAAAAGCTTCCAGACAAACAGAAACTAAAAGAATATGCAATTACCAAACCAGATCTAGAAGAAATATTGAAAGGGGTCTTCTAAGCAAAGGGAGAACCTAAAAGTAGCATAGACCACGAAGGAACAGAGACAAGATACAGTAACAGTCACCTTACAGGCAATACAATGATACTAAATTCATATCTTTCAATAGTTACCCTGAATGTAAATGGGCTAAATGCTCCAATCAAAGGACACTGGGTATCAGATTGGATTTAAAAAACAAAAAAACAAAAACAACAACAATAAAAACAAGACCCATTGATATGCTGTCTGCAAAAGGCTCATTTTAGACCCAAAGACACCTCTAGTCTTAAAGTGAGGGAGTGGAAAACCATTTATCATGCTAATGGACATCAGATGAAAGCTGGGATGGCAATCCTTATATCAGACAAATCAGATTTTAAACCAAAGACTATAATAAGGGATGAGGAAGGACATTATAGCATACTTAAAGGGTGTATCCAATAAGAGGATCTAACAATTATAAATATTTATGCCCCTAACATGGGAACAGCCAATTATATAAGTCCAATATATATATATATAAGTCAATGCATTCTTTGAAACTAGAACTCAACCAAAAGAGGAAAGTTGGAAAAAACTCAAATGCATGGCTGCTGAAGAGCATCCTACTAAAGAATGAATGAGTCAACCAGGAAATTAAAGAAGAATTAAAAAATTTCATGGAAACAAATGAAAATGAAAATACAACTGTTGAAATCTTTGGGATGTAGCAAAGCCGGTCCTATGAAGAACGTATATAATACAACAAGATTTTCTCAAGAAACAAGAAAGGTCTCAAAATATGCAACCTAACCTTACACCTAAAGGAGCAGGAGCTGGAGAAAGAATAGCAAATAAAGTCTAAACCAGCAGAAGAGAAATAGTAAAGATCAGAGGAAAAAGCAATGAAATAGAAACCAAGAAAACAGTAGAACAGAGTAACAAAACTAGGATCTCATTTTTTGAAGGGATTAATAAGATTGATAAAACCCTGGCAAGACTTATCAAAAAGAAAAGAGAAAAAACCTAAATTAATAAAATCATCAGTGAAAGAGGAGAGATCACAACCAATACCAAAGAAATGCAAACAATTATAGGAACATATTATGAGCAACAATATGCCAATAAATTAGAATATCTAGAAGAAATGAATGCCTTCCTAGAGACTTACAAACTACCAAAACTGAACCAAGAAGAAATAGAAAACCTGAACAGACCCATAACCATCAAGGAAATTGAAGCAGTAATCAAAAGTCTCCCAACAAACAAGAGCCTGGGGCCAGATGGCTTCCTAGGGAAATTCTACCAAACCTTTAAAGAAGAATTAATACCTATTCTATTGAAACTGCTCCAGAAAAAAATATAAATGGAAGGAGAAATTCCAATCTCATTTTATGAGGCCAGCATTAGATTTGATCCCCCAAAACAGACAAATTCCCCATCAAAGAGGAGAATTACAGACCAATATCCCTGATGAACATAAATGCAAAACTCTCACCAAAATACTAGCTAATAGGATCCAACAGTACATTAAAAGGATTATTCACCAGGATCAAGTGGGCTTTATTCCTTGGCTACAAGTTTGGTTCAACATCTGCAAGTCAATCGGTGTGATACACTACATTAATAAAGGAAAGGACAAGAACCATATGATACTCTCAATAGATGCTAAAAAAGGATTTGACAAACTACAGCATCCTTTCTTGATCAAAACTCTTCACAGTGTAGGAATAGAAGATACATACCTCAATACCATTAAAACCATCTATGAAAAGCCCACAACAAAAATCACTTTCAATGCAGAAAAACTGAGAGCTTTTCCCCTAAGGTCAGGAACATGACAGGGATGTCCACTCTCACCACTGCTGTTCAACGTAAGATTAGAAGTCCTACTCTCAGCAATCAGACAACAAAAAGAAACAAAATGTATCTGAATCAGCAAAGAAGTCAAACTCTCACTCTGCAGATGCTCTATGTGGAAACATGATACTCTATGCGGAAAACCCAAAAGACTCCACCCCCAAATTGCTAGAATTCATGCAGGAATTCGACAAAGTGGCAGGATATAAAAATCAATGTGCAGAAGTCAGTAGCATTTCTATACACTAACAAGACAGAAGACAGAGAAATCAAGGAGTCGAGCCCATTTACAACTGTACCCAAAACCATAAGACACCTAGGAATAAACCTAGCCAAAGAAGCAAAGGATTCGTACTCAGAAAACTATAGAACATTCATGAAAGAAGTTGAGGAAGGCACAGAGAAATGAAAAAATGTTCCAGGCTCATGGATTGGAAGAACCAATATTGTTAAAATGCCTGTGCTACTACCTGGAGCAATCTATACATTCAATGTAATCCCTATCAAAATACCATCAACTTTTTTTCATAGAGCTAGAACAAATGATCCTAAAATTTGTATAGAACCAGAAAAGACCCCAAATAGCCAAAGGATTGTTGGCTGGAGGGTAGAGGAGGGGGAAAGATCCCAAAGCTGATAGGATCACAGTTCTGGACTTCAAGCTCTATTACAAAGCTGCAGTCATCAAGACAGCATGGTACTGGCACAGAAACAGACACATAGATCAATGGAGCAGAACAGAGAACCCAGAAACAGTCACTCAACTCTATGGTCGACTAATCTTGGACAGAGCAGGAAAAAAAATCCAATGGGAAAATGATAGTCTCTTCAACAAATGGTGTTGGGAAAATTGGACTGCCACATGCAGAAGAATGAAACTAGACCTTTTCCTTACACCACACACAAAAATAGACTCAAAGTGGACAAAAGACTTAAATGTGAGACAGGAATCCATCAAAGTCCTAGAGGGGAACACAAGCAGCAATCTCTGTGACCATGGCCACAGCAACTTCTTGCTAGACATGTCTCCAAAGGCAAGGGACACAAAGGCAAACATGAACTATTGGAACTTCATCAAGATCAAAAGCTTTTGCACAGCAAAGGAAACGGTCGACAAAACCAAAAGACACCTGACAGGATGAGAGAGGATATTTGCAAATGCCTTATCAGATAAAGGGCTAATATCCAAAATCTATAAAAGAACTTAATCAAACTCAACACCCAAAGAACAAATAATCCAATCAAGAAATGGGCAGAAGACAGGAGCAGACATTTCTCCAAAGAAGACACACAAATGACGAACAGACACATGAAAAAAAGTGCTCAACATCACTTGGCATCAGGGAAATACAAATCAAAACCACAAGGAGATACCATCCAACACCAGTTGGAATGGCTAAAATTTACAAGTCAGGAAACCACAGATGTTGGCGAAGATGTGGAGAAAGGGGAATCCTCATACACTGTTGGTGGGAATGCAAGCTGGTGCAGCCACTCTGGAAAAGAGTATGGAGGTTCCTCAAAAAGTTGAAAATAGAGCTACCCTATGCCCCAGCAACTGCACTACTAGATATTTACCTCAAAGGTACAAATGTAGTGATTCGAAGGGGCATGTGCACCCCAATGTTTATAGCAGCAATGTCTACAATAGCCAAACTATAGAAAGAGCCCAAATGTGCACCAACAGATGAATGGATAAAGAAGATGTGGTGGAATACTACTCAGCCATCAAAAAAAGAAATCTTGCCACTTGCAATGATGTGGATGGAGCTAGAGGGTTTTATGCTAAGCTAAGTAAGTCAATCTGAGAAAGACAATTATCATATGATCTCACTCGTATGTAGAATTTAAGAAATAAAATGGAGGATCCTAGGGGGAGACAGGAAAAAAATAAAACAAGATGAAATCAGAGAGGGAGACTAACCATAAGAGACTATTAATCATAGGAAAAAAAACTAGGGTTGCTGGAGGGGAGACAGATAGTGGGATGAGATAAATAACTGTGTGATGGACATTAAGGAGGGCATGGGATGTAATGAACACTGGGTATTATATAAGACTGATGAATCACTGATCTCTACCTCTGAAACCAATAATACAATATATGTTAATTAACTGAATTTAAATTAACAAAATAAGAAAAAAATCTATAAACTAGATATTTTGAATTAGCCTGAAATTAGTATTAAATAGCAGACATATACTTTCATAAAAATGTACCAGGTCCGCAATGTTTTAGTCTTGACCTTTATGTGAACATACATTGTTTTATATTTGTGTCTTTTATCTCCTATTTCTCTCTCTTGTAAGAGCTATATTCAGAACTTGCTGGGTTATAGCATAATATAAAAGAGAATCTCTCTCTCTCTCTCTCTCTTTATATTATATATATATATATATATATATATATATATATATAATGCACACACAGAGAGACATATATCCCTACTTGAGTAGTACCACACAATTCCATTTTTGAAATATTATTTGTATCATTTTATTTTTCACTTGAGTTCTAGCTTGCATAAGATGGAATTGATACTGCAGAATAGATTAGGTAGCCAGTGAAGTGAGCTCTTTGTTTCAATACTTTTTTCAATAGAAGACTTGTTGTCTAGAGTATAGTAAATGAGCCAACGTACAATGACTAACAACTTACACTTTGATTTAATTTTTTATGATGTGGAATTCTTAGCATGAAAAATATTTTATCTACAATTGTTCTCAATCATCCTTTTCAAAAAACTATTTCTTAAGGCAAGAAGATAAACCATCTGCAACCAAGGTTTGCCAAGTTCTAGTGAGCAACTCAAGATGAAAGAATTTAATTGCATAGTTTTAGGATACATTTTTAAATTTTTAAGAAGTTAAGTTCTTCTTTCCAAATCCAATATATTTCAGTACCAATTGAAAATGTTACAACAGGACAAAAGAGCTGCATATCTGTATTTTCCAATTTTTGTACTGCAAAGAAAAGGCAATTTGTCTTTAACTTCCCTTGGTAAAACTTGCATGCTTTCTCAACTCATATGACCCGGTGGAAAGTTATTCCCTTGCATATTCACTGCAAATACAACTAACGAGCACATTATGAATGCCTGTAAGTGAGCATTAGGTTATATGGAATTTACATTTGCTATTTAAGCATCTATTATGCATAAGATTAATAAATGATATATAATTCATTTGCAATGATACAATGTGGTAATTATCTAAAATTTTAAGAATGATTAGAAGCTATCATAGACAAAACAATTTTGAGATATTTCTTAATGCCTAGCACAGTGGCATCTCTTCTAATGTACATCAGTAGTTAGCCATCAACAGATATTAGTTGAATAAATGAAAGATCGTATATTTATTTAATATGTGTATACATATAGGCAAGAAATACATTTAAACTTTTAATCAATTTATATAAAATAAGGAAAATAAAGTTATATTTAAGATTAAACCACCTCTTTAGAAAGATGCATTAACCAGCACTTTCAGTATAAGGATGTAAGATCGATCTATATGTAATTCAATAATATTGAGAGCAAAAGAATAACGAAATTTCTTCTATTAAATGTAGCACAGATACTCTGGATGTAAAAATATAGCAAAATGGGGGTTCCTGGATGGCTCAGTCAGCTGAATATGGGACTCTTGATTTCAGCCCAGGCCATGATCTCAGAATCCTAAGATGAGCGCACATTGGGTTCTGTGATGGCTGAGTGTGGAATCTACTTAGGATTTTCTCTCTCTATCTTTCTCTCTGCCCCTCCCCTCCCACTTGTGTACACACTCTCTCTATGTCTCTCTCTAAAAAAAAAAAAAGTAGCAAAACGTATCTAACAATTCAAAGAAGAAAAACACTCAAGACAAATAATGCTTTCAAGAAATTTATATGGAAGAAAAAACAAAATAATTTTTGTTGTTCCTCCCCACAAATGTTAAGACTATCAGTACAGAAAACCAATTTAGGTAAAATGGTTTTAGTAAGATTGGGAGATTAATTCGAGATATTGGGGGGGGAACTTAGGAGTGCTAATTTGAAATTTTTTCAAGTCAGTGACAAAAACTTTGGAATCATTTGGAGTTTGAGTAAGCAAAGTTGTCAGGATATCTTGAAAAAAATATACTTCTGGGAAAATGGTAGTATGAATAAGTGTTTCCTTTTCCAACATCTATGATAATAAATAACAACCAAAAATATGTTGAGGGATAAAAGGTACATTTTGTTTTTTAAGAAAAATGGAGTGGATTTTTAATGCATATAAGTTACATCCTAGGAGGTACCTTTGGAGTTTGCTTAAACTCTTTCAACTTGCTGGAAGGCATTTCACATTATCTCCCTTCTACTGACTACAACTCCCCAAGCTGTCTGTGTAGCATAACTAGGACAAAGTTGCTTGCTCAAGACATGGGCCTTGAGTAGGCTAAGAAAACAAAGCACACCAGTAAGTAAATAAATATATACATATTATTTCCTCCATCAATATTGTTTTATATATGTGTGTGTGTGTGTGTGTGTGTGTGTGTATAACAGCATTATCCTACTTTGAAATAATTGAATTTTAGCTACATATAGTATGAACACAACTAAAGTGTTAATATTAGAAAAATGAAATGGATAATACAGAAATTTTTAGAACTGCAAAAAAAAAATTTTCCTTGGAGACCTTTCACCAAAGAAAGTCAGAAACAGACTATGTTTCCATAAATAATCCAAGTAAAATCAATAGTTTCCTTGGATCTATAGTTGATGTGAAGCAAAGCAGGGAGTGGGAGAGACATACATAAGAAAAAAAATTAAAGCACCCATTTTGCATCATATTTGTGATTATTTCAATTTATGAAATTGTAAGTTCCTAACAAATGACACATGAAAATGAATATATTGTATATTTGGATTTCAGTCATTCAAAAGATTTATAAAAGTGATTCACTCAACAAATCAAAGCTTTTTTTTTTTCCCCTTTTCACCACACCAGACTTTTAAAAAACAGAATGGATTAATTCTCGTTCCCCTTATGTGTTTTTTTTTTTTTTTCCTTTTTTTTTAATTGAAATGCTGGCAACTCTTGCTATCCTTGAGAAGAATAGCAAAGTGGAAATTTTTGTAATTGGAGCTGCTTAACAATCTGAGTTTATTCACATTGCAGAATACGTTCATGTTTTAGTTGAAATTGCTGTGTTGTCTGAGACACATTTGGGGCTACTGAAAAACAAAGGCAAAAACAAAGGAAAGTCACGTGCCTTCCCAGTTTTGAAGTCTGTAAAATAGGAAAGATTAATAAAGACTTAAAAGGACTGTTTTATGAGGGAACCATTAATAAGCTCTAAGTGTTTTCATGAGTATTTAACTTGCAGATTTCTGTTCTGAAACAGTATCTAGATTTTATATCACTGTCTCTTACTAACAGTCATTAAATTTGCCCTGTAGAATATTAGAAACGAGAATTCATTATTGTAATAAAATATAATTGTCTGTTAACAACATATTAAGTCATTGGAATTGTTACTTTGACTCTGAATTTAAAAAAATGTAAAAATAGAATAAAATATCAAAATATTTTATTAAATTAAATTAAATATATTTTATTTATATATTAAAATATATTTATAAATTAAATATATTTTATTTATATAATTTATACATTATATAATTATTTATATAAATTAAATAAAATATTTAAAATATTTTATTAAATTAAATTAAAATATCAAAATATCAAAATGAAATAGAATAAAATATCAAAACATTGGTTCCAAGGCTCCCAAAAGTAAAATATTTCTAACATATGTGTAAGTTTAAATGACAAAAGTATTTTTTTTAAATGACACAATCCTCTGAAACCATTCCTGTTGTTGTTTTTATGTAACTGTGACTGTGCAGTTCAAACTGTTGTTCTGTTGTTGCTTTTTTTTTTTTAAATGTATGTCACATATATTGATGATTTAATTTACTACTGTTATCAGTGCAGGTATTCTTTTCATCCTGGAATGGCAAGAAATCACTCCTACATCTTTGCTAATGTTGACATCGTTCTGGATTTACAAATTTTTGAAACACATTAGGCCTTTGCCATTCTACATAATTCTGAATAAGCAGTGATAACAGTATTAAAGCTTTTGGTTATGTGCCTGTTTGCTTTAATTCAATAATTCAGTTATAAATTTCCAAGTAATATGTACACTTATTTAACCTCGTAATATTAATTCTGAGCCTGAACTAATGGTATGTCTTCTATTGGAGTAGACATAGGCAAAAATGCTTATCTGTGACTTTATTTCTGTCTATACAGTTTTGTGAAGTAAGAATTACCATTATAAATATTTAGCATCATATTTTTTTAAGTGAAATGAAAAGGTTTATTCAGTAGTGTTTTTTCTACTGTTCAGACAATTGTAGAATTGAATTGCTAAGTCTCAGGACTGCTAACAACTGATTGTGTTTAATAAACTGGCCAGTTCTTTCCATAGTCTGGCTATTGTAGACATTGCTGCTATAAACATTCGGGTACACGTGCCCCTTCGGATCACTATGTTTGTATCTTTAGGGTAAATACCCAGTAGTGCAATTGCTGGGTCATAGGGTAGTTCTATTTTCAACATTTTGAGGAACCTCCATGCTGTTTTCCAGAGTGGTTGCACCAGCTTGCATTCCCACCAACAGTGGAGGAGGGTTCCCCTTTCTCCACATCCTCGCCAGCATCTGTCATTTCCTGACTTGTTAATTTTAGCCATTCTGACTGGTGTGAGGTGATATCTCATTGTGGTTTTGATTTGTATTTCCCTGATGCCGAGTGACGTGGAGCACTTTTTCATGTGATTGGGAGAGGGGGAGCGGGCTATGGACATTGGGGAGGGGAGGCGAACCATAAGAGACTATGTACTCTGAAAAACAACCTGAGGGTTTTGAAGGGTCAGGGGTGGGAGGTTGGGGCAACCTGAGGGTTTTGAAGGGTCAGGGGTGGGAGGTTGGGGGAACAGGTGGTGGGTAATGGGGAGGGCACGTTTTGCATGGAGCACTGGGTGTTGTGCAAAAAGAATGAATACTGTTACACTGAAAAAATAAATAAAATGAAAAAAATAATAAAATAAAATAAACTGGCCAGTTCTTTTTGTAAAGTGGATTAACTGTTTTCCTTGAACTGACCATTTATTCCACTGACTTCATTAGATCAAATGTTTGTGTAGCCAAACTTTCAAACTCATTAATATTTATTCAAAATCCAAAAACATTTAGTGACTACTATGTGCCAGGCACTGGGCTAAGCACTAATGATACATTAGTGGATAAGTTACAAATGTTCTCTACCCTCAGGCAGATTAGAATCTAATTCCACTCATGACCTGTCCTGCCTATCATTACATAAAAAGAAATTGTTTATTTTTGTCCAGCATTTAAATTCATCATCACTGCATCCTTGTAACTGATCTGTCTCTGACCTTTGGTAATGAGATAGAAATGCAATCACCAAAGAGACTGGCCAGAACTTCTCCTTAGGGTAGGAGCTATCTTTTTTATAGAAATATACCTTGGTAAGCCACATGACATAGTAAGGGATCAAGGGAACTTAAATGTTCAAAGGAACTAAGGCTGTACGGCTTGGAAAGAGAAAAGATGAGACATTTCTTTATTTCTGGGAAGGTGAGAGAGAAGAAAAACAAGAAAAGATAAGAAGGAGAGATAGGAACTACTGAGTTACTGTGGGATGAGAGGCTTTCAGGGGGAAGGCTAGCAGAAATTCTCCTGTCATAGAGAATTAGCTTTACAAGAAATGTTAAATGGTCTTACTTAATGAGCAAACAAAAGACCATAACTAGAAATTTTTTTCTTTTCTTTTTTTTTTAAAGATTTTATTTATTTATTTGACAGAGAGAAATCACAAGAGAGGCAGGCAGAGAGAGAGGAAGGGAATCAGGCTCTCCGCTAAGCAGAGAGCCCGATGTGGGACTCGATCCCAGGACCCTGAGATCATGACCTGAGCCGAAGGCAGCGGCTTAACCCACTGAGCCACCCAGGCACCCCCAAAGACCATAACTAGAAATTTTTTAAAAAATACATGAAAGTAAAAGTCCCATGGTAAAGGCAAATATATAATAAACACAGTGAATCAGACAATTTAAAAGCTAATATGAAGGTCAAAAGATAAAAAATAGTAAAATCAACTGTAACTACAATAAGTAGTTAAAGCATACACAAAATAAAAGTATGTAAAATATAAGATCAAAAACATAAAACATTAGGAGGAAAGATAAAAATGTAGTGCTCTTAGAGTATACATGAACAAATGACTATCAACTTAAAATAAATTGCCATATATATAGGTCAATATATATGAGCTTATGGTAAATACAGACCAAAAGCCTACAATAGACACACACAAAAGAAAGAGAAATGAATTCAATACTAAATACTAAACACAATACTAAACGACTGAACAACAAGGGAAGAGATCAAGAAAAGAAGAAAGGAACAGAGATGAACATGAAAAACTACCAGAAAACAATTAAAATAGCAATAAGTACATACATATCAATAATTACTTCAAATGTAAATGGACTAAATGGCTAAAAAAATAGGGTGTCTGTATGGATTTAAAAAAAAACCAAGATGCATGGTTTGCTACCTAAAAGAGACTCACTACAGTTATGAAGACACATTGACTGAAATTGAGAGGATGGAAAAAAATATTCCATGGAAATGGAAAAAAACAAAACTGGAGAAGCAATACTCATATCAGACAAAATAGATTTGTTTTCATTTTTTCAATTAACATATGAGGTATTATTTGTTTCAGGGGTACTGGTCTATGATTCACAAGTCTTACACAACTCACAGTGCTCACCATAGCACATACCCTCCCCAGTATCCATCACCCAGCCACACCCTCCTCTCACTCCAAAAATCCTTCAGGTTGTTTCCCCAGATTAAGACTTCTATAGTTTGTCTCCCTCTCTGATTTCATCTTGTTTTATTTTTTCCTGTCTTCCCCTAGGATCCTCCATTTTATTTCTTAAATTCTACATATGAGTGAGATCATATGATAATTGTCTTTCTCAGATTGACTTACTTAGCTTAGCATAAAAACCTCTAGCTCCATCCACATCACTGCAAATGGCAAGATTTCTTTTTTGATGGCTGAGTAGTATTCCACCACATCTTCTTTATCCATTCATCTGTTGGTGCACATTTGGGCTCTTTCTATAGTTTGGCTATTGTAGACATTGCTGCTATAAATATTGGGGTGCACATGCCCCTTCAAATCACTACATTTGTACCTTTGAGGTAAATATCTAGAGGTGCAGTTGCTGGGGCATAGGGTAGCTCTATTTTCAACTTTTTGAGGAACCTCCATACTCTTTTCCAGAGTGGCTGCACCAGCTTGCATTCCCACCAACAGTGTATGAGGATTCCCCTTTCTCCACATCTTCGCCAACATCTGTGGTTTCCTGACTTGTAAATTTTAGCCATTCCAACTGGTGTTGGATGGTATCTCATTGTGGTTTTGATTTGTATTTCCTGATGCCAAGTGATGTTGAGCAATTTTTTTCATGTGTCTGTTCGTCATTTGTGTGTCTTCTTTGGAGAAATGTCTGCTCCTGTCTTCTGCCCATTTCTTGATTGGATTATTTGTTCTTTGGGTGTTGAGTTTGATTAAGTTCTTTTATAGATTTTGGATATTAACCCTTTATCTGATAAGGCATTTGCAAATATCCTCTCTCATCCTGTCAGGTGCTTTTTGGTTTTGTCGACTGTTTCCTTTGCTGTGCAAAAGCTTTTGATCTTGATGAAGTTCCAATAGTTCATGTTTGCCTTTGTGTCCCTTGCCTTTGGAGACATGTCTAGCAAGAAGTTGCTGTGGCCACGGTCACAGAGATTGCTGCTTGTGTTCCCCTCTAGGACTTTGATGGATTCCTGTCTCACATTTAAGTCTTTCGTCCACTTTGAGTCTATTTTTGTGTGTGGTGTAAGGAAAAGGTCTAGTTTCATTCTTCTGCATGTGGCAGTCCAATTTTCCCAACACCATTTGTTGAAGAGACTATCATTTTCCCATTGGATTTTTTTTCCTGCTCTGTCCAAGATTAGTCGACCATAAAGTTGAGTGACTGTTTCTGGGTTCTCTGTTCTGCTCCATTGATCTATGTGTCTGTTTCTGTGCCAGTACCATGCTGTCTTGACGATTGCAGCTTTGTAATAGAGCTTGACGTCCAGAACTGTGATCCTATCAGCTTTGGGATCTTTCCCCTCCTCCACCCCCCAGCTAACAATCCTTTGGCTATTTGGGGTCTTTTCTGGTTCTATACAAATTTTAGGATTATTTGTTCTAGCTCTGTGAAAAAAAGTTGATGGTATTTTTTTAAAAGATTTTATTTATTTATTTCACAGTCAGAGATCACAGGTAGGAAGAAATTCAGCCAGAGAGAGAGGAAGGGAAGCAGGCACCCCGCTGAGCAGAGAGCCTGATGCGGGGCTCGATCCCAGGACCCTGAGATCATGACCTGAGCCAAAGGCAGAGCCTTTAACCCATTGAGCCACCCAGGCGCCCCAGTTGATGGTATATTGATAGGGATTGCATTGAATGTATAGATTGCCCTAGGTAGTAGCATAGGCATTTTAA
This sequence comes from Meles meles, assembly GCF_922984935.1. Classification (NCBI taxonomy): domain Eukaryota; kingdom Metazoa; phylum Chordata; class Mammalia; order Carnivora; family Mustelidae; genus Meles; species Meles meles. The sequence continues at coordinate 20,106,592 of NC_060070.1, forward strand.
CAATATTGGTTCTTCCAATCCATGAGCATGGAACGTTTTTCCATTTCTTTGTGTGTTCCTCAATTTCTTTCATGAGTGTTCTATAGTTTTCTGAATGCGAATCCTTTGCCTCTTTGGCTAGGTTTATTCCTAGGTGTCTTATGGTTTTGGGTACAGTTGTAAATGGGCTCGACTCCTTGATTTCTCTTTCTTCTGTCTTGTTAGTGTATAGAAATGCTACTGACTTCTGCACATTGATTTTTATATCCTGCCACTTTGTCGAATTCCTGCATGAATTCTAGCAATTTGGGGGTGGAGTCTTTTGGGTTTTCCGCATAGAGTATCATGTTTCCACATAGAGCATCTGCAGAGTGAGAGTTTGACTTCTTTGCTGATTCAGATACATTTTGTTTCTTTTTGTTGTCTGATTGCTGAGAGTAGGACTTCTAATCTTACGTTGAACAGCAGTGGTGAGAGTGGACATCCCTGTCATGTTCCTGACCTTAGGGGAAAAGCTCTCAGTTTTTCTGCATTGAAAGTGATTTTTGTTGTGGGCTTTTCATAGATGGTTTTAATGGTATTGAGGTATGTATCTTCTATTCTTACACTGTGAAGAGTTTTGGTCAAGAAAGCATGCTGTACCTTTTTTTTTTTTTTCTTAATAAACATATAATGTATTTTAATCCCCAGGGAAATGAGAGATGCTGGCGAGGATGCGGAGAAAGGGGAACCCTCCTCCACTGTTGGTGGGAATGCAAGCTGGTGCAACCACTCTGTACCTTTTGTTTTGTTGAAGTTTTTTTTTTTTTTTTTTTTTAATTTTCACCTTTACAGTTGTATTCTATCCTCTCAATATATCTAATATTAAGTTTGTATATATATTTTTTCTTTCTTTATAATTTAGAGTTGTAGTTTGTTCTAAGAAACTAAAATGCACTAGGATAAATTGTATTGATCTGTTCAGTTCATCTGTCTGCTTATATTCCTTCTTTCTTTATTTTTATTTTTTTCATTTTTAATTTTCATTTTTGCAGTTACATTCTGTACTTTCATTGCATGTTATTTATCTTTGTACATATATAGCTTTTTCTTTCTTGACAATTTGGGATTGAGTTTTCCAGCAAACAGATGAAAATACACACAGGATCCAGTGTATATACTCTATTCTGTCCATCTGATTCTATTCTATTCTATTTATTTATTTATTCCATTTATTTATTTATTTATTCATGTAGATTTTGGATCTCATATGATTTGTTTAGTGTATTTTCTATGGGATCATTGTTGCCATTTTAGTATTTTGTTCTCATTCATCTATTCTTCTCTGTATACAATAACAAGACAGAAAAACTCACCTCAAAAGAGAGAACAAGAGGCAGGACTGACTCCTAGGGACCCATTCAGTATGGACAGAAGTAAGATTTTGAAACTAGAATTCAGAATAATGATTTCAAAGACACTAGCTGGGCTTGAAAAGAGCATAGAAGACACTAGAGAATCCCTTTCTTCCTTTTTTATTTTATTTATTTATTTGACAGAGAGAGAGAGAGCACGAGTAGGGGGAGTAGAAGGCAGAGCGAGAGGGAGAATCAGGCTCCTCACAGAACTGGGGGAGCCTGACGTGGGACTCAGTCCCAGGAAACCGGGATCATGACCTGAGCTGAAGCCATCACTTTACCAACTGAGCCACCCAGATGCCCTAGAGAATCCTGTTCTGGAGAAATAAAAGAACTAAGATCTTTATAGACTTCTAAATTTTTGTGGTGTATGTGTGTATGTGTAATATATATCACTGGACAACTTTTTAAATTTTCCTAGGGTTTAATTTACACTTTTTGTCTGTTTTCAATCAACGTAAAAGTCAGAGTGGGTCTAAAGTAGTCTTAAACTAATTCATGAGTTAAAGTTTTATTATTAACATAGCAGGTAATTCTAAATAAATATATCCAGTAAATATATATAAAAAGGAAAGAATAAGTTCTTGAAAATTAATATTGTATATGTGCTTGCTAAATTTCAGTGTTCACTAGACTTATTTACGGTTTTTGTGACAGAATAACACACACACACACAAGCTCTTGAATACTTAGAATATCTTCCCAAAAGTCAAAATGATTTTTCAATAAGAATGTCTCAACCCCAAAAATGAACTATTGGGATTTCATCAAGATCAAAAGCTTTTGCACAGCAAAGGAAACAGTTAACAAAACCAAAAGACAACTGACAGAATGGGAGAAGATATTTGCAAACGACATATCAGATAAAGGGCTAGTATCCAAAATCTATAAGGAACTTAGCAAACTCAACACCCAAAGAACAAACAGTCCAATCAAGAAATGGGCAGAGGACATGAACAGACATTTCTGCAAAGAAGACATCCAGATGGCCAACAGACACATGAAAAAGTGCTCCACGTCACTCGGCATCAGGGAAATACAAATCAAAACCACAATGAGATATCACCTCACACCAGTCAGAATGGCTAAAATTAACAAGTCAGGAAATGACAGATGCTGGTGAGGATGTGGAGAAAGGGGAACCCTCCTCCACTGTTGGTGGGAATGCAAGCTGGTGCAACTACTCTGGAAAACAGCATGGAGGTTCCTCAAAATGTTGAAAATAGAACTACCCTATGACCCAGCAATTGGCTACTGGGTATTTACCCTAAAGATACAAACATAGTGATCCGAAGGGGCACGTGTACCCGAATGTTTATAGCAGCAATGTCTATAATAGCCAAACTATGGAAAGAACCTAGATGTCCATCAACAGATGAATGGATCAAGAAGATGTGGTACATATACACAATGGAATACTATGCAGCCATCAAAAGAAATGAAATCTTGCCATTTGCGACGACGTGGATGGAACTAGAGGGTATCATGCTTAGTGAAATAAGTCAATTGGAGAAAGACAACTATCATATGATCTCCCTGATATGAGGACATGGAGAAGCAACATGGGGGGTTAGGGGGATAGGAGAAGAATAAATGAAACAAGATGGGATTGGGAGGGAGACAAACCATAAATGACTCTTAATCTCACAAAACAAACTGGGGGTTGCTGGGGGGAGGTGAGATTGGGAGAGGGGGAGGGGGTTATGGACATTGGGGAGGGTATGTGCTATCGTGAGTGCTGTGAAGTGTGTAAACCTGGCGATTCACAGACCTGTACCCCTGGGGATAAAAATACATTATATGTTTATAAAAAAAAAAATTGGAAGGGGAGGCAAACCATAAGAGACTATGGGCTCTGAAAAACAACCTGAGGGTTTTGAAGGGTCAGGGGTGGGAGGTTGGGGGAACAGGTGGTGGGTAATAGGGAGGGCACGTTTTGCATGGAGCACTGGGTGTTGTGCAAAAACAATGAATACTGTTAAGCTGAAAAAATAAATAAATTTAAAAAATAAAAAATAAATTAAAAAAAGTAAGAGAACTATTCTCCCTCAAAAAAAAAAAGAATGTCTCAACCCAAATATACTAAAATATTAAACATCTTTCATTCTTATATTACTAAATATCTATGAATAGTATAAAAAAATTTTTGTATTTATTGTTTTATGAGATTTAGCACCCTAGGAAAAATGCTGGAGACCTGCATTCTTACCTACTCTTAAATTTGTGAGACCAATTTTATGCCATATAAGATTCAATTTCATAGTTTGGAATGCCCCATATTGAGATTCATTCCCTGGACATGACATACTGTCTGTCCTCACCCAGGCAACAGATTCATGCTTAAATATTATTCTTAGGCAAAATAGTAAGCATAATATTTTTTAGGAAGCTATAAAATACTGATTTTCCACAAGGAATCCATTGTGACAGTTAAGAATCCTTGTAGTCGAGCTGAGTCATTGCAGGTTTAGTTGTAATCCTTAATGTTACAACTAAATCTCACCTTTTTTCTTGTGCTCCAATAGAAACAATTTTCTGATACTTGCTAAACTTTTAATATATTTATTGAAAAAATGAATGCATGGATAAATAGTTACAGTATTTTGCTTATGAACCTCTTTTGGCCAATATACATATTTTAAGAGAATTAACATAGTTTTATTTATTTATTTTCCAGTTTTACTGAGAAATAATCTACTTTCATAATTTCAATAATTAAGGTATAGAGCATGATGGTTTGATTTACATATATTTGAAATGATTATCATAATAGATTCAGCTAACATCCATCATTTCATATAGATTCAATATAAAGAAAAGAAAAAAAAATGAAAAATTCCCCTTGAGATAAGATTTCTTAGACATACTCTTAACAACTTTCCCATGTACCATGCAGGATTAACTAGTCATCATGTACATCATATCCCTAGTACTTGTTTATCTTATAACTGGAAATTTGTACTTTTTGACCACCTTCCTTCAATTCCCCTTCCCATCCTCCCACCTCTGTTAATTTTTTTTAAGATTTTATTTATTTATTTGAAAGAGACAGAAAATGAAAGAGAGAGCACAAGAGCAGGGCGAGGGGCACAGGGAGATGCAGACTCCCCACTGAGTAGGAAGTATGATGTGGGACTCCATCTGGGACTCCAGGATCACAACCTGAGCTGAAGGCAGATGCTTAACTGACTGAGCCACCTAGGCATCCCATATTTGTCTTTTTTCAATCTGACTTATTTCACTTAGCATAATGCCTTTAAGGTCCATTTATATTGTCACAAATGATAGGATTTCCTCTTTTCTATGGTTGAATAATATTCCATTGTATATTGATATTTCAGAATGCATTAGGTAGTCAGAGAAGTGAGCTATTCATTTTAATACTTTGTTCAATATTCCATCATATACATGTATATATATTCCATTATATATTATATTATAAGTAATGGAATTATATATATATATATATTATATATATATAGAATGGAATATATATATATACATATATATATATATATAATCTCACAACTTTTTATCCATTCATCAATTTTAAAGATTTAATTTATTCATTTGAGAGAGAGAGCACAAGCAGGGAAAGCCACAGAGGGAGAGGTAGAAGCAGGGTCCCCACTGAGCAGGGAGCCCAGCGTGGACCTCGACCCCAGGACCCTGAGATCATAACCTGAGCTGAAGGCAGTTGTTTAACCAACTGAGCCACCCAGGCACCTCTATCCATTCATCCACTGATGGACACTAAGAGTTGGTTCCATGTTTGGGCTATTGTAAATAATGTTGCTACGAACATGGAGGTGCAGATATTTTTTTGAATTAGTGTTTTCATTTCCTTTGGATGTATTCCCAGAAGTAGAATTGCTGGATCATATGGTAGTTCTATTTTTAATTTTTTGTGGATCTTCCATAGTGGTTGTACCAATTTATAATCCCATCTACAGTACACAAGTGTTTCTTTTCTCTGCACTGATACCAGCATCTTTTTCTTCTATCTTTTCTATAATGTATTGGCCAATATTTAACTATAAAAATGAGCACATGAATTTTTTCATTCTACTTTTATTGCATTGAGTGCTGTGGTAATGTACTAAATATAATACATAAAGCTGGGCATTTCATGTATGAGATAAAGATGGTCAATTTATTTCTTATTCACAAACCTATAAATTTCCTATCTATGCTATCCTGGTCTTCCTCTATCCTTTCTCTAGCCCAAGTCAAATGTCACCCATGTACTGCATTTGACCCTTTCAGCTCCTGAAGGAATGTGCTCCAGCAGTGATCCTGCTTCTTCTTTTGTGACTGTATTTTATGCCTTGTGTATCTAGGGACATTTTCAACATCAGTGCCCTAGCTTAAAAGAGCAAATATGAAGTGGTTGACACTTGTTGCCTCTTCTTCCTTCATTGCTCTTTGTACTTTTGTACTTCAGCTAATATCTATACTCCTTTTTCATCATGCCATTCAAACTGTTCATACATTTTCATTACTGGCCACTTCACTATACATTTTCCCATTTTTCATCTAACTAGACTTCTCAGTACCATTGACAGGATGACCCACAATTCTATCTTCCTTGTTGGAAACTTGCTTTCAGAAAAAAAGTTCATTCTAGGTTGTTTTACTAATTTGCTAGGTATTCCTTCTTAGGTTTGCATAGTCTTAATTTTTCTACGCACTTCCTTCCCTTTTCCCAGAGTACAGTGGTGGGTTTTCTCAGGAATATCACTGTGGGTGTTTATTTCTTCCCATCCTGCAAATGCTGTCTGTGAATTCATCCTTCTTGACAGCATGTACTGTCACTGAAAAAAATGACTTTAAAAAATATAGTCCTTCCTAGGACGTTTGGGATAAGCTGGAGTCCTGTGGTCCCAGAAGTACCTCTTGGATGTATATTTCGGCTTCTAGAAGGCAGTTATATAGCTCTCCTAATTCCAACTGGCCTGGTTTAATTCTTCATGTTTGTTTGTTTTTTACTGCTCAATTCTGTCATTTAAAATAAAAATAAAACTCTTGATTTAAATTATTAAGCCTGGGAAAACTTGGTGGCTCAGTTGCTTAAGCATCTGCTTTTGGCTCAGGTCATGATCCCAGGTCTTGGGATTGAGCAAGGAGCTGAGCAAGGAGCCTGATTTTCCAACTCTGCCTGCTGCTTCCCCTGCTCGTGCTCTCTCTATTTCTGTTTCTATCTCTGACAAAAAATAAAATCTTAAAAAAAAATAAATTGCTAAGCCTATCACTATTATGATTTTTAATTCTATTTTATAAATAAAAGTAAATTTTAAAGATTAAATTGAATAAACATGAGCATAGATTATAGTATATAATGTTACATTTATATCATTTTATTATTTTCAAAGTATATTCTAATATTTAGTCAATAAATTCTCATAACCATCACATAATTATTATTATCTGTGTTATTATAAGAGGCATAAGCTTCTAGAGTTTTGGAGAATTGCCAAAGATCACACTAATAAGTGACAGAACACAGATTTGAAATATTTAGGAAAAATTACATATCTTTGTGTAAATATCACATAGTCTTTAATTTTTACCAACTACAAATTAATCAAATTCCACTTCACACCTGAAAGTGGTTTCTAAAAGATGCTACAAAGATGGAAATAATGTTTAAGTTTTGTATTCTTTACTAGTTCATTTTTTGGATAGAAGTAATAATTTAATTCTAAGGCTTAAGATAAAGTAGAAGATGAAATGATACATCAAATTCCATTTATTAGCTACAACTTGCTTTATATCTTAAATAATTAACAGTTAGTTACTGTAAATAGTCTTTCTTTTGCATGAAATTCATGATAAATACAAGTGAGACAATTTATATCTAAAATTATAAAGTAGATCTTACTTTTTTCCTTAAAGAACTTAAAATTTACTTCCTAGATGGAGAGAAAGCACCTATTCTAGTGTATTTTGCTCAGTTCTCTCATTTGGTGATGGCCTTTTGACATTTGCCTTAAGGGCCTTTTCTGATCTTACCACTCATGTTTAAACAAAACATGTGGTTTTGCCAGTGTCCTGCCACCAACTGGGAAACATAATCTCTGAAAGAGGCAAGAGCCAAGACCCCAGAAATTCTTAAGAATTATGTTAGTATGAGACTCTTGACTAGCAATGAGGGGCACTAACATTCCTCCCTGGCGTCTGCTGAAACAAATTTCAAGAATGGTAACAGGCTCATTTGAGGGGTTTAAAACTATCAGTCTGGGATCAGCAGCCTGTCCTGAGAGGCTGTGGATGCCAAATTCCAGCTGTCACAATGTGCTTCTGTGAGAACCTTGTGCTTAGTCTGTCAGAGACTTGGAAGATGAACTTCGTTAAGACTGTGCACCACAGCCCTTTTTATAGACAGACCAAACCCAAACCACAAATCTCCCTCTTGAAAACCCCAGCCCTTCCTTCCTGGTTTGGAAAACAGGGTCAACACAAGGTTATCTGTAGGTTGGGTGTGAGCACCCAAACAAAATATTTAGGCAACTGTATGACTAGTTTGTGGTTTCAGGTTTTTATTTCAAAATCTTTGCAGCCCATTAATCACTACCATGAAAGAGTCTTCATCAAGAGTTCATGCTCAGTTCACTCATTGGGCTACAGAATCAGTGTTTATATTTTCGTAGCAGAAAAAGAAAAGCAATAATTGACTAAATTGAATCACAGAAAGGCTTAGAATTTGGGAACTCCAACCAAAGGTTTTTCTCTGTATAAGATTTTCAGTTATCTGTATGTGACTATACAGTAGCTCCTTGGGTGATATTCGTTTTCTTAGGGAGGGAAGGGTGTGTGTTTTCTCAGGACCAGAACCATTACTAATAAATTCTTCAATAGAAAGAATAATGGATATTCAAAAAGTTGAGTGTTTAGCTTCATAGCTGTAGTGAACTTTATACATAAAGTGTTTATTGGACCTGAGTGGTCTCTGATTACAGAATTAATCAGAATTTCCTAAATTATTTTCAGAAACAATTAAGTAATAGTTAACAAAAGTCGAATTCTTAATAGTTTTGGGACACTATTCTGGGTCTTTTTTATCCTTTAATGCATTAAATCCTCACAATACAATGAGGTGTCTATTTTCATTCTAACAGTTTTATTGATGAAAAATAATATCTCCAGAGAAGATATATAATTTGCCCAAGATATCATTGCTAGAAGGTGGAAGAAACAGTATTCAAACTTGGTTCTATGCCCCAAAATGATAGAAAGCAATGGATGGGAGGCTGCTTTTATTATTATGGAACTTATTCAATCCTTTGGCTTCCCTCTCAAAACTTTTAAGAGTTACTTATGCACTAAGTATGTCTATGAAATAATAATAAGGCTAGATTTTTAGTTACATTGTTCTGTCCATTATTTTAGTTTGTTATATGGAGGGTTATTTTTAGTAAGTCAACTGTATATTGATAACTTTGGATGGTGCACTAGGTTAGGAGTCAAAGGTTTGAGTTGTATTTTTATTGCTGCCACTGACAAGTTCTGTGTAACAAGTCATTTAACCATTTTGAGTGTTTTCTCTCTCCATCTGATGGTAATAAGATTTATCCTGCTCTTCCCAACTAACAGAACTGCTTTACTCATCAGAGAAAAAAAATATGTTAAAGTATTGTGTCCATAAAAATATCATATGTATATTAGCTATTATTAATTACTGATAAAATAAACATTCATTAGTCTTACAGCCATCTGAGTGACTTGAGCAAATACTCATAGCTGTTTACTTATAAATCTGGTAATTTTGTAGGGTTTTATAGTACTTAATCTTGATAAAGTACAACTTACCTATTTTTAGTGCTTTCAGTATTGAATCTGAAAACTTATAAACACAAAGTTACCTAGATTTTTTCCTATGCTTTCTTTTAAAAAATTTACTTTTGGATTTCACATTTAGGTCTGCCATGCAGTTTGAATTAACTTTCGTGAAATGTGTAAAATCTGTGTCTAGATTTATTGTTGCTTTTTTGCCTGTGGATATCTGCTAGTGGAATTTGTTGAAAAGACTGTCCTTTTGCTCCTCTGTCAAAGATCAGTTGACTATATTTGTGTAGGTCTATGTCTGGGCACTCAGTCCTGTTTTATTAATCTATGTGTTTATTCTTTAATCAGTCAACCCATCAATCAGTACTACACTGTCTTAATTATTGTAACCTCATGGTAAGTCTTAAAATTGGTGGCATGAGCCCTCCAAGTTTGTTCTTCTTCAGTATTGTATTGAATATTCTAGATCTTTTACCTTTCCATATAAATTTTGGAACAGGTTATTAGCATCTACAAAATAGCATGCTGAGATCTTTACTGGGATTATATTGAATTTGCATAAGTTGCAAAGAATTAATATTTTAACTATATCAAGTATTTCAACCTATGAACATAGTATACCTCTTCATGTATTCAGATCTTTCTTTCATCAATTTTATAATTTTCTATATATAGACCCAGTATATTTTGGTAGATTCCTATAGTCATTTTATTTGTTGATACTGTTGTAAATGTCATTGTTTTTTAATTCCAAATTTCAATATTTATTTGCATTTAATAGGAAAGCAGTAGACTTTTATATATTTATCTTGTATCTTGCAACCTTGCTATACTTTATTATTTCTAAGAGATTTGCATTTGCTTTTTATCAATTCTTTCTCATTTTCTACATATAAATTTATGTCATGTGTAATTATTTATATACACTGGATTTGATTTGCTAATATTTTATTAAAGAATTGTACATCTATGTTCATGAGAGATACTGGTTTGTAGTTTTCCTTTTTTTATAATATTTTTATTATAGTATTTTAATGTAACAAAGAATTTTTTCCAATATAAATCAAGATGCTAACTCCAATAGACAAAACTAATTTATGGGTTCAGTCAATAGCATATTACAAGCATTTTTTTTTCACCTGCTGACTCATATTAATGTTAACATTTACTTGGCATTCTCAACTCACTGCAACATAGCTTAAAACCTGAAGTTAAGTAAAGAAGGTCTTTGATGGCCTACAATATATATCTTTTAATTAATATACATGGGAAATCACCATTACAAATTATTTACTATTCTTGTTTGATATTAAATATTAACAGTCTTTGTAACATGGCCTTTAAATCCACAGACTGGATAAAACTAGATTTCAGTTTTTCTTAAAATCCAATATAGAACACCACATTCTCTAAAAATGAACTAAAAAAAAAAAAATAAAAAAAAAAAATGAAAGAACAAGTAAATTATAGAACATTATAGTACAGCATTTGATTTGCAAAAATATTTTTGGACACACCATTTCTTAGCTTTTCTTTCTTGAGAAGCAAATTTGAGTCAGAGATATGGGAATGGGCAGTGAAAGGCCAAATTAAACAGTACCTCTCAGTCTTCACTCACATGGGATTTAGTCATGTGAGTCAAGTTTCTTGAGTCTGTGTTTGGCAGTTGGTGCATTTGCTTTCTAACTTCTATTTCTGATTAATCAATGGTGATCTGGATTTTACTTCCTACTACTTCAGTGAAAGTACTCTCACTGTTGATTCCAAAGTGCATTTTTCCATAATTCTATTACTTGAACTCTGTTTTATTTTACACTATTGATCACCTTCTTTCTTTAATCTCTATTTCCTGTCTTTTCTTGGACATTAGGCTGTCTTGATTTTCATCATCTACCCCGGTCAAATCTTTTTTTTTTTTTAAGATTTTATTTCTTTACTTGACACAGAGAGAGAGAGAGAGAGCACAAGATGGGGAGTAGCTGGCATAAAGTGAGGGAGAAGCAGGCTCTCCATAGAGCAGGGGGAGCCTGATGTGGAACTCGATCCCAGGACCCAGGATCATGACCTGAGCCAAAGGCAGTAACTTAACCAACTGAGCCACCCAGGTGCCCTACCCTGGTTAAATCTTTTTGGTCATCTTCACAATCTCTATTTCATCCACCAACTCATATATATAGTTGTGTAAAATAATATGTGTGTATACACACACACACACATATACATATTTACATTTGTATGTGTATATACCTATACATATATACATACATACAAATCCACTGTGTATAATCCTGGTTTACCTGTCTGTCTCTTTTATAGCCTCCTTGAAAAAAAATACACACACACACACACACACACACACACACCTACCTATGTATGTATGTAGTCCCTCTTAGCTAGAATTTTATCCTTGTTCCTCTGATCTTTTCAGTACGCTCTACCAATGAGTCACTTGATCCAAATGCATGGTTTCAGTGATCTCCTCATGAGTACAGCACAGGCCTCACTTTGGCCTCCTGATTTTCATACCCCACAATCTTTTGTAAAGCCTCACCTGGAAGCTTCATAGATCTAATATCTGAGACTGCCACTCATGGTCTTCATCCCTGGATCCTGCAAACCTATTCACCCTCACCCACAACTCGTATTCTGCCATGTGCCCCATGTTCTAGACACAGCATATTCTACTTGTTCCTGATTTAGTGATGCCGTTTCTTGCTGTATTTGCTTTTGCTCTTGCTACATCTTCACTGTCAAATGAATGTGTTCTTCTATCATCTTTTCTGTTGCTGTTCTAACTATCTACCTTCATATTTCAAGACTGCACAAATAAGTCCTTCAGAAAACCTCTTGCCCTCTTTGAGTGGAAAGTTAGCCCTTTTCTATTCTCAAAGTGAGCTGCATTTCAATCAGAATACCCAATCTACTGTGTATAATCCTGGTTTACTTGTCTTTCTCCTTTGTAGCTTCCTTGAAAACAGAACTGTGACTTCCATTTGGTACATCAGAGCTATAGCATGATTGGTAAAAAGCAGATAAACAGAAACTGTTTCATGAATGAGTCCTGGGGATAATTATTTTAGGAGCTTAAGGAATTACATCTTCATCTTGCTGGAATTAATCTAGTCTTCTAGGCTTTCCCCAGGTAGAAGCAGAAACTCTAATTCTTAACAGCCTAAGAACTGGACCAGAATTTAGATGCTTCTAAAAGAGGGGTCAGGAAAACATTTCCTTTGGCTCTAGTTTAGAGTCATAGACCATGAAGCAGGTTTATGAAAGGCAGCAAGAATGCTTACACCAGATAAATTTTATAGGAGATGAAATGACATTTCCCTCTTGTCTCAATTCTTAATTGGTTGCTCATGGTCACTGGAGTGTTTGTACAGCCTCAAGGCTGGCTCCATTTTGCTGCCATCTGTCTTAGTTATAAGTACACTACAAGTTCCATAAGGTTCCTTAATTCCAATGAGCCTAAAGCATTCTAATGTTTCATAGGGCCAGTTGAGACAAATGACTTACCTTATTTGTTTTGGGTTTGGAATAGTTAGGAAACAGAATTAACAGTACTCCAAGTCTCTCAAAGTGCTTTTCCTTTAATAGAAGAGGCTACTGTGGACAACCGACATCTACATCACAACTTCTCATGTTTATCTACTCTCTAAATAGAGAAGACATTTTGCTTTTAAAATAATGTAAGGTTATACTTTTATTTGTGGTTAATAAAAGTAGCATAATATCTACCATATTGATGCTTAACTTATTATTTCTGCATAGTGAAGATCATTATCCTTTTTATTTGATGATGATGGTATGGTTTTTTGCTATACCTAGGCACCTCATGATTTTATATTTTACATACACATGTATTCATTCAAAGGTTCTTATTCAATGCAAAATTTTCTCAGTTAATCACCTGAGTTCTTTCATGAAGACGCTTTGAATCCTCATTTTCTTTTCCTTTTTTCTTTTTTAAAGATTTTATTTATTTATTTGAGAGAGAGACAGTGAGAGAGAGTATGAGAGAGGAGAAGGTCAGAGGGAGAAGCAGACTCCCCATGGAGCTGGGAGCCCGATGAGGGACTCGATCCTGCTACTCCAGGATCATGACCTGAGGCAAAGGCAGTCGCCTAACCAACTGAGCAACCCAGGCACCTCATTTTCATTGCTTTTTTTTTTTTGTTTTCATTTTATAACTGCCCTTGCAGAGTCCTAATCCTTAATCTATGCAACCATCTACCTTACTAATTATAACTGAAGTGCTGGAGAATTTATGAAACCGTGCAACTTGGCCTCAGTACTCAGTCACAGTTTTCCAGGTCTGATAGGACTTCAATAGATTATCAGTTTCTTTCTTGTCCTTTAAAAGCTTCTACCCTATTGCCTCAACAAAAATTCTGAAGCCTTACAATTCTTTTCATAATCCAAACTCTTCCCTTCCTCTCCCACACCCACATCCCCCCACTCAACTTCCTACCTCTTTTAGTCACAGACTCCTCCAAGAGTAGTCTTATCTTTATTCTCTTTATTCTAATCCAAAAGGGGTAATTATTCCATTCAAGATTAATATATTAAAGTGCTCTCCAATACAGTTCTTGTCTTCTCAGAAGGCCTTGCATTATCAGTTGCCTGCACTGTCCTGAATCATAATCTACTCCTTTTTTTTTTTTTTTTAACTGGATCCTATCCTTTCTCAATATAACATTCAGGTCAGCATATCCTCCTTATGTAAAATATAAAACAAAGATTTTGCTGCTAATGTTATCTTTAAATTATACTAATCTCTTACATTCCTTTGTCATAAAAAATTCTAGAATCTATTCTTACTACTTGCTGTTTTCACTTCTTCCCTTTCCTTCCCCTTACCTCCAACTCTATTACCTATCTTAAAAGACATACTTTTATCTTTCAGGGAACTTCTTGCTTTCCTTATACCATCTGTGTCTATTATCTGTGTGGGTTTCTTTTTCTCTGTCCCTCAAACTATAAGTATTTCTAAGGTATTGCAAACTGACCTAAGTTAATGAGGTAATTCATGATCCTGAGTTTCATTTTTTGTTAAATAACAGTAGTCATTCCAAGAGTTTGAGGTGAGTAGAGTTAGTTACTTCTGCAGACTTGGTCCTAGAATGTAATGAAAGCAACATACAGACCAGATTCTGTACATGCAAGACGGGCATTTAATTAACAAATGTTCACTAAAAAAAAGAGACATTAAGTATTTTTCTATAAGACTGATTTGGTCTGTAATTTTTTATGTGAACCCATCTTCTTTCTTTAGTTGCATTAAATACCATGTTTAATGGTATTTAATGTTTTAATTTAATGTATTTAATTTAGTTGCATTAAATACCATATTTAATGGTATTTGACATACCATTTTATATGTGTATTTGTTGGGTAAGTAAATAGGTTTGTGTGTGAGTCCTGCATGTTCATGTTTTCATGACATGAAATAGGTGGAAAAATTCAGTGATAAAATCTCAAACACATTCCCACATTCTTCTGTGCTAAATGGAGAGGAAGGAAATGGTGGGGGTGGGAGGAAGAGAAAAATATTTTATTTTTTTCAGTTCCATTCATTTGAAAGTGGCGTTCAGAACTATTTTGGAACAAGCTGCAAGAACATCTGATGATATTCATTTAAAAAAAAATCTTGGTGATCTAGGAGTTAATTATGATACCTTTTTGTTGCCTCATTTTAGAGGCAACAAAAGAGCAAATCCTCTTTTAGAGCAGACAATTATTTTATTTGAGTAAAATTAAGCCTCATTTAATCAAATTCCACTTTTATAGAAATTTGAAATGATTTAATGGGGGGTTATAGATTTTTAAATCAAAAATATACAATACAGATAACATTCTGGCATATTTAACTGAAATAATTGTAAAATGACATACTATAATTTATCAAATAAAATGGCTTTCATTTTTATTTCTTTTTTTTTTAATATTTTATTTATTCACTTGACAGACAGAGATCACAAGTAGGCAGAGAGGCAGGCAGAGAGAGAGGGGGAAGCAGGTTCCCTGCTGAGCAGAGAGCCCGATGTGGGGCTCGATCCCAGGACCCTGAGATCATGACCTGAGCCGAAGGCAGCGGCTTAACCCACTGAGCCACCCAGGCGCCCCTTATTTCTTTTAGTACTTACACACAACATATCATTTTTATAGTAGTAACCATAGCATAGATAAAATTTCTTTTCTAACATTATCCTAATGTGTATTTTTTCATGTTGTTTCATACTTTTTATAAGAACTATTTCTAGTTGTAACAAAATAATGTGATATAGTAGATAAACAACCTCTTTCTTACTTCATCATATCCCTATTTCTTGGCATTTGCTTCTTCCACTATTTGCTATTATAAATATGTTATATTAACATCTCCATAGATTATATTTTCTTTCCTATTGGATTATTACTTAACATAAATTCCCAGAAGTAGGTGCCTGGGTGGCTCTGTAGTTAAGCCTCTGCCTTTGGCTCAGGTCATGATCCCAGGGTCCTGGGATCAAGCCCTGCATCAGACTCCATGCTCAGCAGGGAGCCTGCTTCTCCCTCTCCCACTCCCTTTGCTTGTGTTGCCTCTCTCACTGGGTCTCTCTCTGTCAAATAAATAAATAAAATATTTAAAAATAAATAAACAAATAAATAAATAAATGCCCAGAGATGATATTACTAAATTTTAAAAAATATGAACGTTTGTGATTCTTGCTGCGTACTATGCGTTATTTCCCATAAAATTCAAAAATAATAGTAGCAATCATTTATTCATTACACAATAAATTCTAGGAAAGATATTGCTACTGAACATAAAGGTTTTGCTACCAGACAGGAGTTAAAAAGGGAACAAATTCTATATTCACACCTTAGGTAATCCATCTATTGCCATACGCAAGAAACCATTTATCAAACTTTAGTGGGGTTAAGAATTATATGGGATATTCAATTAAACCTAGAGAATTTAGGGACAATCTCCCGGAAATTCTGAATAAGTAGGCCTGAAAGGGCATCTAGATTATCAGCATTTTAAACAATCACTCTCATATGGTTTTAATACAGGTGATTTACAGACTACAATTTCAGAAATACTGATCTATGTGTCAACAGTATCCACACTTGAGTCTCTGGACCTGACCTTCCCCAAGTGCTTCATCTCAACTGACTTTAAAGATAAACTCAGGGTATCCTAATCTGAACCTTCCTTCCCATCCCCTTTAAACAATGTTCCCTCTTCTGCTTCTAAGATAGTAAATATCTTCTCCTTTGTTGCCACATTTAGATTTTGTCAATGCTTCCCTTTTTTAAAATTGAAATATAATTGACATAAGAGTATGTTAGGTGTATAACATAATGATTTAATATTTGTTTATATTACAAAATGACCCCCATAGTAAGTCTAGTTAATATCATTCACCATACATAGTTACACAATTTTTAAAAAAAAAATATTTTTTTAAAATTTCTTTTCAGTGTTCCAGAATTCATTGTTTATGTACCACACCCAGTGCTCCATGTAATACACAATTATTTTCTTGTGATGAGGACTTTTAAGATCTACTCTCTTAGAACTTTTAAATATGCAATACAGTGTTAACTGTAGTCACTATGCTGTATATCACATCCCCATGACTAATTTATTTTATAACTAGAAATTAGTACCCTTTAACAACCTTCACCCATGTTGTCTTCTTCCTACTCCCACACTCTGGCAACCAAAATCTGTCCTTTGTGAGCTTGTTTTGTTTTTGTTTTTAGATTCTTCATATAAGTGGGATTATATAGTATCTTTGATTCATTTCATCTAGCCTAATGTCCTCAAGGTCCATCCATGTTGTCACAAATGACAAGATTTCAATTATTGTGTTGGCTGTATAATATTTTGTATGTGTGTCTGTGTGTGTGTATGCATATGTGTGTATGTATTCATTCTTTATCTATTTTCTTTATGCATTCATCTTTGACAGATGCTTAGGTTGTTACCATACCTTGGCCACTGTAAATAATGCTGCAATAAACATGAAGGTGCATATATCTTCTTAAGTGAGCATTTTCATTTTCTTTGGATTAATACCTATAAGTGGGATTGCTGGATCATAAGATAGTTTTATTTTTAATTTTTTGAGGAAACCATATTGTTTTCCATAGTGGGTGTACCAATTTATATTCCCACCATCAGTGCACCAGGGATCTTTTTCTCCACATTTTGACTGATTGCTTGTGTTTTTGATAATAGCCATTCTACTGGCCATGATGGTATCTCATTGTGGTTTTTATTTGCAGTTCCCTGGTGATTAATGACACTAAATATCTTCTCAGGTACCTATTGGATATCTGGATGTCTTCTTTGGGAAAATGCTTATTCAGAGCTTCTTCCCATTTTTAAATCAAATTATTTGTTTGCTGTTGAATTATGTGAGTTATTATTATATTTTTATATTAACCTCTTATTAGATATATTATTTGCAAATATTTTCTTATTAGATATATTATTTGCAAATATTTTCTCCTATTCTGTAGGTTGCATTTTCCTTTAATTGATGGCTTCCTTTGTTGTGAAGCTTTTTAGTTTGATGTAATTCCACTTATTTCTTTTTGCTTTTGGAGTCAAATCAACAAATCAACATTGAGACTGATATTGTGGAGCTCATTACCTTCATTTCCTTCTAGGTGTTTCAGGACTTACATTTGAGTCCTTAATCCATTTTGACAATTTTATGTATGGTGTAAGAAAGTGATACTTTCATTCTTTTACATATAGCTGTCCAGTTTCCCCAACACTAATTATTCAAGAGACTGTCCTTTCTCTATTACATATTCTTGACTCCATCATAAATTAATTGAGCTTATAAATATGGATTTATTTCTGGGCTCTCTATTCTGTGTCATTGATCTGCATGTCTGTTTTCATGTCAATACTACATTGTTTTGTAATAGTGTAGCTTTGTAACATAGTTTGAAATCAGGATGTGTGATACTTCTAGCTTTGTTCTTTCTCTAGATTACTTTGGCTATTTGGGGTGTGCGTCTGTGTGTGTGTGTGTTCACATAAAAATTTTTGGGAATGTTCTATTTATATGAAAAACACCATTGGAGTTTTGAATAGGGATTATACGGAATAGATTGCTTTGGATGGTTTGGACATTTTAAGAATATTAATCCTTCTAATCTATGAGCACAGAATATCTCTGCATTTATTTGTGCTGTGCTCAGTTTCTTTCATAAATGTCTTATAGTTTCAGAGTACAGGTCTTTCACCTCATTGATTAACTTATTCCTAGGTATTTTTTTTCACATAATTATAAATGGGATTGTTTTCTTAATTACTCTTTCTGAAAATTTGTTAATGCCTAATTATTTGTGGGCATGACTTACAAATAATAGTTTCTATGTGGATAAGTTAAGTTCTTAAAGTTTTCTCTAAATAATATAGGCAACCCCTGAAATATTTAGTTTTATATTCATGACACTTACATAACTTTTAAAGGTTTTATTTATTTATGTGAGAGAGAAAAAGAGAGAAAAGGGGGAAAGGGATGGAGAGAAGGGAGAGGGAAAGGGAGAGAATCTCAAGCAGGTTCCACTCTAAGTGCTGAGCCCCTCTCCCTTCTCTGGGCTGACACCCAGGACCCTGAGACCATGACCTGAGCAGAATCCAAGAGTCACTTAACTGACTGAGCCACCCAGGAGCTCCATGACCCTTCAGATACCTTTTAAGTTTTTATTTTCTTTAACTTTTTTTTTAAGATTTTATGTATTTATTTGACAGACAGATCACAAGTAGACAGAGAGGCAGACAGAGAGAGAAGGGGAAACAGGTTCTCTGCTGAGCAGGGAGCCTGATGCGGGGCTTGATCCCTGAGCCGAAGGCTGAGGCTTTAACCTACTGAGGCACTCAGGTGTCCCACCTTTTAAGTCTTTAGTCTGGAAATTCTCCATGAATAGTGACCCTGTAGTAAATTGTTTTGGAAAAAATGTATGCATGTGTTTAGCAAATACATGTGTGCATCTTTATACGTATATGTATTCATACACACAGAGAAAGTTATTAGAATAAAAATGACTAATCTGAAGACATTGAAACAAGAAGCTGTGCTTTACATAATTTTAAAATTTGGAGTTGGAGGACCCAATTGAAATTTATTAGAAAGATCTTATATGTTAATCCTCTGTATATTTCTGCATACTACCCTGTCTTGACATGTTTATTTTGATCAGTACAATGAAATTACCCTTGTCATTATCACTAAAGTTCTTATTTCTTACTTTACTTGACTTGTGTGTAATGGAAAATTTAATCCACAAGACTACATGATGTAGATTTCCTGGAGTTTATTCTTTTTTTTTTTTGTTAAAACAACTGAAACCGGTTTTTTTTGTTGTTGTTGTTGTTGTTGTTAAAACAACTGAAACTGCATACCAGGAGACAGTCAGATGAAAGTGTGCTCCAAGTTGCAAGCAGGGAGTGTAAGCTTATAAACGCGAACCCCCCCCACAAGTTTACATGTTTGTATTGTAAGAATTATGATTGGTGGTGGCCGATTTTAAATTGACTATGTGTGATTGGCTATTTGGCTAATAGTTGTTATTCACATATTTCAGTCCAAAGTAGGAAGATGTGTTCTAGCAGGTGGTGGAGCTGCAACTGGCAAAGGTCAGAAGTTCTTGGTGTTTTGATAAGTGAACAGGAGAACCTGCTTCCTTAATAACCTTCTAATGGAGTCTCTTCATCTTATAAAAAATTACGAGTCATCATCTCTTTAATGAAATCTTTCATTAAACTTTCCTTTCTCTTGGTTGCTAGAACATTACTCTCTTCTGGTTTTTTATCTTCTTCTGCTTCTACCTTTTCTCAGGGATAAGGGCATCTGTTTCTCCTCCCATGTCATAACCACCACAGTTTCTCAGAGTGCCGTCTTCAACTTCCATTTCACTCTGATCTTCCTGGGTTGATTTTATATACTCCCATGGTACCAAATATTATTTATATATGTTATCATCTTACATCTTCTGTTAACCTGTCCTGATTTATAGGTTTGTCTGTATTTATTAAAAATGCACAATTGTGTGGTGCCTGGGTGGTTCAGTTTTTAAGCATCTCTTAGACTCAGGTCATGATCCCAGGGTCCTGGGATTGAGTCCCACATCAGGCTCCCCGCTCAGGGAAGTTTTCTTCTTCCTCTCCCACTCCCCCTGCTTGTGTTCCCTCTCTTGTTGTGTCTCTCTCTGTCAAATAAATAAATAAAATCTTTTTTTTTTTAAAGTGCACAATCGTATATTTCCATAGGTACCTAGAAAAATGATCTAGTCATCTAGTCACTGTCAGCCCCAAACAAAGCAAAACAAAACAGCAACATATGCTAGCAGTATCCTTTTCCCAACTCTCCACTCATGAAGCCGGCACATGAGCACTACAAAGGAAATATTTATGAAAAGAGTATGGTGAATCGATGTACCATGGAGTTTTTTGGTTAGTATAATCCACAAAAGGGAAAAGCTACCAAGTAGAAAGGAAGAAGGATTACTTCTTTTTAATTACAGACCTCTTGCTTTTTGTATCCTTTAGATCAGTGTAGGAGTTCTTTTAGCACTCATGGGTGTTTCTCTATACAGTTTCTGATGGCTTCATCAGGACTGCAGCAGCCTGGCTGCAACCTATCAGATATATCTTGCTGTAGATGAGCTGATCCCAACTTACTTTTATAGTAATCAGGGATATTTCATTCATCTCCCTTTGCCATCTTGCCATCTTACAGTTTCTTAAACAAACCATGCTCCAGGTCTCATCCTTGACTTTGCAACATTTTTTTCTTGTAAAAAAAAAAAAAAGAAGAAGAAGAAGAAGTCTAGACTGCTTTTTCTAGACAGCATCTCTCATTTTTTCTTCTATAGACTATTGTCTATGTGTTTCTCAATTCTCACTTCTATATAGTCTTTCCTTTCCTTCTGACTCCTCCCTAGTTCTAATTGGGTATTTTTTGTATGTGCTCACTTCACCATACCTTTTATTATATTACAATATAATTTCCCTTCTGGATGAAAATGCTGTGAACTCTTTGAAGGCAAGAATAATGACTTTTTTTATCCAAATCTTCAATGCTAAACATAGTAATCTCTGAGGAAGTTATCCATACACAGAGTATTTTATGCCATATTAATATTGCTGTGAAATGTAAGCTAAAAGGCATTTATGAGGGCGCCTGGGTGGCTCAGTGGATTAAGCCGCTGCCTTCAGCTCGGGTCATGATCTCAGGGTCCTGGGATCGAGTCCCGCATCGGGCTCTCTGCTCAGCGGAGAGCCTGCTTCCCTTCCTCTCTCTCTGCCTGCCTCTCTTGTGATTTCTCTCTATCAAATAAATAAATAAAATCTTTAAAAAAAAAAGCATTTATGATTCTTGAAATTTATTACCCCATTCAGGATACATTCTTTGTAAGCCCTAATTTCTGACTAGGGACTGATATGATTCTGTTTCAATATTTTTCACCAAAATTTACTTTGGTGACACCCAACTCTAAGACTTCTGTGACAGTTAACACTGGCTGATCATGTTAGGGCATAGCTAGAGTTTCCATGTTGAAAATTATCATAATACAATTGTTCAAGACCCCCACAAAACACTCTGTCTATTTTAAAGTTTGGAAAGCAAGACGTTTTCTTTCATTTTGGTTACACAAATAGGTAACAGAAATTACATTTAGAATTGTGTCCGTTAGGAATATTTTGGTCAAAGAGATGGTATCTGGGCTTCCAAGAGTTGATTGCAGCTCCCTGTGGATATCACATGGCAGGTAGACTGTAATTTCTGCCTTTGACACACACAGTGCTTTCATATCCCATTAAATAATTACAAGCAGAAATGTGAAAAAGAAGCTAAAGAGGAACTCATGACACTGAGGTTTTGGGAAAATGTTATGCTGCTGAAACATTAGCAGCCTGACCTAGTTTGGGATTTAAACTACTTGCGGCTGCCATTCCTCTGGTTATGCTGGTTTCACTCATGATTGTTATGTTCAGAAGTGTCTATAACTATCATTGTTAGGTTTCCTTTGGTCTCATAACATTCAAAATCAGCAATGAAGATATAATCTTTATTCTGAGAAACATAACCAATTTGTATTTATTAATAGCCATGATACTTTTTAGATTGATATTTTTTAACTTTATGGTTTACTATAATAAATTGTCACATTCTTGCCTTCTTTCCAGGTAAAACAATGAACATACTAAAGGTATTTGATAAATTATTTATAATACCCTCCATAGGCATGAAAGCAACAGGAATAATGGGCTCTGTTTTTTAGAAAAGCAAATAAGTCATGGTGATGTTTTATGACTTACTCATGGCACATGCCCTACAGATCAGTAACAACCAAGGAAGCAAATTGGCAGCCACATAACTACTTGCAGATTCCTGAACATACCAGACCCAATGGCAGGCATGGTCATAAATCACTGAAAGTTAAAACATTTTTTTTCTTCAAATATTCCCAAATGGAACTTTCCTAAAATACAGATTTTTTTTTTTTTTTAGGAAAAAGAAATAGGTATGAAGAATAAGATTTTATCACATTTGTTTTATCTATTTCTGTGCATTTTCAATGTATTTATTTAAGTATGCATTCTTTTAAATAGATAACACATGCACACTGTTAAATAAATCATAAATTGCAATGTATATACCATGAAAATATGTTTTTATCCCATCCCTTTCCTGCCTCCCATTTCTCTCCAGAGTCAAGTAGTTACTGGTCTCTTGACTGGTATTTAAGACCTGTGTTTGTTCTTTACACAGGTATTTTTCCTTAAGAGATTTACATACTTTCTAGTTCAATTCAAAATCTTTGGAGCTGAAAGAGAGCTGGTATTAGAATAATAGCTATTTTTTTTTTCTAGAAAACCACAAATTCAGAACCATTATCAATCCAAACCAGTTATCTTGCTTTAAAAAGAAACACATTTGTTTCTGTTAAAGCTAGCTGTACTTGTAAGGAACACATAAATATTTTAAAAAACAGCAAAAGCTGCAAAGTAAAAATAATGACATTGGCTGAACTCTTACAGTGCATCTTATGTACAACATTAAATGCCTCTTTTAAAGTCATTCAGGAAAGGTTCTTATAGAGGCCTATTTGTGAAGTAAATTTTAAGGCTTTCTTTTGGAAATACTGAATGTTTTTAAACTATATATCAAAGAGGAAGTTGTAAGAGTTGTACAACATTACTGTCAAGATATAATAAAGTGAAATTGAAAGATCACTTCATTTTTCATTTTAGGAAGTCCACTGCTTACTTGCGAGTTTCTTTCATTTTCATATCTAATGTCAACCCACAAGTCAAATAAAGTATCTGGAGAAATCAAGAAGAGGGTGTCATGCTTGCTTTTATCATCGTCTCATTCCAGATGTTTAGGATAAAAAATTACTCAGTGGATGCCTTGCCTGGAAGTATAATCATATCTTGGAAAATACAGAGTTTAGAAAACTATTGGAAAAGAACATCAATTTCTTTGGAAATCTCTGAATTTAATCACAAGGGTAAATGGATCATAGTAAAATTTTAGTTCTGTAGTCAAGGTATTGGTTATGATGACTACCAACATATTCACTTGGATTATTTGGGGTAGGTTTGCTTTTTATTAGTTTATATAATTATGCAACATTACTAACATTAATTTAGTTATAATTTGTGGATTTATTTTGCTAAGAATGTAAATATTTATTTAAATAGAAATTTAGTAAGTATTTTCTTTATAATGCCTTCTTTCCCATATATTCAACACTTGACCTAAGATATATCCTCTTAATGAATATTCTTTGTGATCCACTGATATGTATATGTGATAAAATTATGAAATTTTAGTTATTTTTTGTTAATAATAGTTGCTATGTGTAGCAAAGGGATATCATAAGTTTTTTTTCTTGATAATGCCTTTATAATCCATTAATATGATAGGTATGTGTGATAGCACTATAGCTTTTAATTGTTTTGTGATGGAGTTATAGTTCATGGTTTCTTTGTTTTTAAATATTTTGAATTTTTTGAAAGATTTTATATTCATAATTCCAGATGAATTCTAAATTAATTCTATTTTTTAAGGAAAAATAATATTATATTAACTGTGTACAATCAATTCAGAAGGCTATATGACATGTATAATTTATTTATCAAGGAAAATGTTAGAAATTACTAAGACAGTTTTATTTTTGAAAGTTAGGGTTCCTTTCTAAGAATTTTAATAATTTGGAAAATGTATGATACAGTACCAAGTAATAAGAAAGAGGTTATCGTTCTTTGTAATCATGTTACCCTCTATGATGATTCAATTTTAATCAAATTTTCTATTTGGAAATCATTGTAGATTCCTATACAGCTGTAGGAAATAACAGAGATTCTATGTATCCTTTAGCCAGTTTCCTCCAAGGATAGTATCTTGCAAAACTATAGTGCCATATCACAACCAGGATACTGACATTGATGTAGTCAAGATACAGAATACTCCTATTGCCATGAAGATTCCTCATGTTGCCATTTTATAGCCACATCACTTGCCTCCCAAAACCACAACATCCTTTATCTTTAGCAAACACATCACTGTTTTGTTCTCTACTTCTGCAATTCTTAGATACTACATAAATAGAGTCATACAGTTAAGAAGTTTTTGGATTGACTTTTGTACCCCTCAGTGTAATTCTGTGGAAATTCAAGAGTTGCATTTATCCATAGTGTGTCCCTTTTTACTGATGAGTAGTATTCCATTGTATGGAAATACCACTGTTTGACCATTTATCCATTGGTGGAAATCTGAATTGTTGCCAGTGTCAGGCTATTATGAATAAAGTTACTATAAACTTTCATGTAGAAGTCTCTGTGTGAACTTGTTTTCATTTCTTTGGGATAAGTGCTCAAGAGTGCAATTTACGGTTTGTGTGGTAGTCACATATTTTGTTGTTGTTGTTGTTGTTTTTTCTTTTAAGTAGGCTATATGTTCAATGTGGGGCTTGAACTCATGACCCCAAGATCAAGAGTTGCATGCTTTACTGACTGAGTCACATAGGCCCCCCATATATTTAGTTTTTAAAGAAATCACAAACCTGTTTTCCAGAGTGGCTGTCCATTTTATATTCCCATCTACTATGTATGAGCACTCCAGTTTCACCACATACTTGCCAACATTTAGTGTTCTCCCTATCTTTGCTTTAGTCTTTATTTTTTTTTTAATATAATGATATCCCTCCTTGTGGCTTTAATTTGTATTTTCTGAGTGGCTAAAAAAGTTGAAAATATTTTCGTGTACCTACTTCCTATCTGTATATCCTCATCAGTGAAATGATCTTTGTGGTTTTTTTCCTCATTTTCTAATTGATTTTTTTAAAATTTTATTTATTCTTTGAGAGAGAGAGTGAGTGAGAAAGAGAGAGAGAGTGGGAAAGCATGAGCAGGGGCAGGGGCAGAGGGAGAGGGAGAAGCAGACTTCCCTGTGGAGCAGGGAATCAATGTAGGGTTCAATCCCAGACCCTGGAATTATGGCCTGAGCTGAGGGCAGATGCTTAACCAACTGAGGCACCCAGATGACCCAATTTTTTTTTTCCTTTTTTACCGTTGAGTTCTAAGAATGCTTTCTATAATCTAAATTCTAGTTTTTTGTCAGATATGTGCCTTGAAAATGTTTTCTCTCAATCTAGCTTATCTTTTCATCTACTTAACAGTTATTACAGGGCAAAGTTTCTTAATTTGGTGTTAAATTTATCAAATTTTTCTTTTATGAATTTTGATTTTGATGTCAAGGCTAACTCTTCCTAGTCCAAGATCTTGAAGAGTTCCTCATTTTCTAAATAAGTATGGTTTTACATTTTATACATAAATCTGTGATCTATTTTGTATTAATTTGTATAATAGATGTGAGACTTAAGTTCATTTTTTGAAAATGGATATCCAATTCCTCCAGCATCAAATGCTGAAAAGACTCCTCCTCTGAATTACCTTTTCACCTGTTTTTCAAAAATCAGTTAGGAATATTTGCGTCGGTCAGTTTGTGAATACCTATTCTCCATTGATTTATGTTTCTATTACCTACCTAACACCACACAGTTTTGATTACTATAGCTATACAATAAGTATCATAATCAGGTAAACTGATTTCTCTTACTATATGCTTTTTCAAAATTGTGGCAGCTATTTTAGTTTCTTTGTGTTTCCACATAAATTTTCACATAATTTTTGTCCATATCCTTAAAAAAAAATATCCTGAGATTCTGATAGGGATTGTGTTAAATCTGTGTATTAATTTATGAAAAGTTTTTATCTTTTCTGCATCATGTCTTCCATTTATTATTATTATTTTTATTTCTTTCATTAACATTTTGTAGTTTTCACCATGTAAATTCTGTACTCATTTTGTTTGATTTAGGCCTAAGTATTATATTTCTAAGACATTTTAATAGTATTGTATCTTTAATTTTTGTTTCCATGTGATTGTAGCTAGAATATTGAAATCTGATTAATTTTTGCATGGTGGTCTTATAGTCTATGACTTTATTGAACTCACTTATTAGTTTCAGGAGTTTTTATGTCCATTAATTAGACAGTTGTTTTGGACTGAATGTTCATGTACCCTCAAAATACATATGTTGAAATCTAATCCCCAATGTGTTCGCAGGTGGAACATTTGGGAGGTAATTACATCATGAGAGTGGAGCCCTCATGAATGAGATCCGCAGCCTTAATAGAAGAAACCAAAAGCCAACTTACTTTGTTTCTGCTATGAGAAATGCAAGGAGATGTAGGCAGTTTGCAACCCAGAAGAGGGCACTCACTAACCCAACCATACTGGCACCCTGATCTAAGACTTCCAGCCTCCAGAATTGTGAAAAATGAACTGTTGTTTGTAAGCCACCAAGTCTATGGTGCTTTGTTATAGCAGACTGACTGACTCAGACAAGAATCATGTTACCTACAAATATGTACAGTTTATTTCTTTCTGATCTGTACATCTTTTAATTTTTTCCTTTCTTGCCCTACTGCACTAGTGAGAACTTCTAGCACTGTGTTGAATGAAAATGGTAAAAATGGACATCTTTGCCTCATTTTCAATCTTAGGGGAAAATACTCTTTCACAAGAAGCATAATATCAACTGTAGGAATTTAAACATGTTCTTTATCAAACTGAGGAAGTTTCAGCAGGTTTCTAACCTGCTGAAAATTTTTATCATGAATGTGTTTTGAATTCTGTTAAATTTTTCTTACATAAGTGAATATGATTACTTGATCTTCTTTCCTTCCTTCCTTCCTTCCTTTTTTTCTTTCTTTTTCATGTAGCTGTTTAGTTTTCCAAACACTATTTGTTGAAGACACTTTGCTCCCTTGCATTTTCTTGTCTCCTTTGTTGAAGATTGAATTGACCATATAATCATGGGCTTATTTCTGGGCTTTCTATTCTGTGTCATTGACTTATGTATCTATTTTTGTGTCAGTGTCATAATGTTTTGATTACTACAGATTTGTAGTATATCTTGATATCTGCGATTGTGATATATTCAGTTTTGTTTTGTTTTGTTTTCGAGATTGTTTCGGCTATTTCTAGTCTGTTGTGGTTCCATACAAATGTTAGTATCATTTCTTCTAGTTCTGTGAAAAATTCTGTTGGAATTTTGATAAAGATTTCGTTAAATCTGTAGATTGCTTGGAGTATGGACATTTTAAGAATATTTGTTCTTCCAGTCCATGAGCATGGATTGTCTTTCCATTTGTTTCTATTTTCGTCGATTTCTTTCATTCTTTCATTTTACAGTTTTTAAAGTACAGGCCTTTCATCTCCTTGATGAAATACTCCTAGGTATTTTATTGTTCTTGATGCAATTGTAAATGGAATTATTTCTTAATTTCCCTTTCTGCTACTTCATTATTAGTCTGTAGAAATGCAATGGATTTATGATATTAATTTTCTAGTCTGCTACCTCACTGAATTTATTTTCCAGTTCTAGTAGTTTTTTTGGTGGAGGCTTTAGGCATTTCTATATAAAGTATTATGTCATCTGCATATAGTGAAAATTTTACTTCTTTCTTACCAATTTTGATGTCTCCTTTTTTTTTCTTTTTCTTATCTGATTGCTATGGCTACGATTTCCAGTAATATGTCAAATAAAATTGGTAAGAGTGAACATCCTTGTCTTGTTCCTGATTGTAGGGGAAAAGCTCTCATTTTTTTATTACCATTGACTATGATATTAGCTGTGGGTTTCTCATATGTGGCCTTTATTATGGTGAGTTATATTCTTTCTAAATCTTCTTTGTTAAGGTTTTTTATCATGGATGCATATTGTACTTTGGCAAATGCTTTTCCTGTATGTATTAAAATGATCATATGGGTTTTACCCTTTCTCTTGGTGATATGATATATCATGTTGATTGATTTGTGAATATCAAACCACACTTGCATTGCAGGAATAAATCCCACTTGGTGGGATTTGTTTTTAACGTATTGTTTGATTTGGTTTGGTAACATTTTTTGAGGATTTTTGCATCTATGTTCATCAGAGATATTGGTCTGTAATTATCTTGTTTCATGGTGTCTTTATCTGGTTTCGATATCAGAGTTATGTTGGTATCATAAAATGAATTTAAAAGCTTTCCTTCCTCATCTATTTTTTTTTCTTTTTTGGAATATCTTGAGAAGAATAGATATTACCTCTTCTTTAAATGTTTGGTAAAATTCACCTGCGAAGCCATCTGGTCCTGGCCTTTTGTTTGTTGTGCATTTTTGATTATTCATTCAATTTCATTCCTGGTTCATTCATTAGTCTATTCAAATTTTCTATTCCTGATTCAGTTTTGGGAGATTACATGTTATGAGGAATATATCCACTTCTAGGTTATCCAATTTGTTGGCATATAATTTTTCATAATACTCCTTACAATCCTTTGTATATCTGTGGTATCAGTTGCTATTTCTCCTCTTTCATGTTTTATTTTATTTGAGTTCCCCCCCTTTTTTCCTTTTTGTTTAGCCTGGCTAAAGTTTTATCAATTTTGTCGATTTTTTCCAAGAATGAGCTCTTGGTTTCATTGATTTGTTCTATTTCTTTTTTCTTTTTTTTTTTTTTTTAGTTTCTATTTCCTTTATTTCTGCTCTAGTTTTTATTTGTTTTCTTTTGCTTGGTTTTTGTTTTGTTATTCTTTTTCTAACTCCCTTAGGTTTAAGGTTAGGTTGTTTATTTGAGAATTTTCTTTCTTTTTGAGGAAGGTTTGTATTGCTATAATCTTCCCTTATAGAACAGCTTTTGCTGCATCCTAAAGATTTTGGACCATTGTGTTTTCATTTTCATTTGTCTCCATTTTTTTTTAAACTTATTCTTTGATTTCTTGGTTGACCCATTCATTGTTTGTTATCATATTATTTAACATCCATATATTTGTATCCTTTCCAGATTTTTTCTTGTGGTTAATTTCTACTTTCTAGGGTTAAGGTCAGAAAAAATCTGAAATCTCTTGAATGACTTCAAATTTTTTGAATTTGTTAAGACTTTTTTATTGCCTGTTGCCCACCCCCCAGCATGTTTTAGGTATATTGTATATATTGTGTCATACTTAGTCCTTTTATTTTGTGACTCTCTTGATTAATTTTTACAAATGTACTTAATTTTACTGCTTTTGTTCTTCTTACTTTCCTATTCTTGTTGTGGTCTTTCTTTTCCATTCAGAAAGTCCCTTTTAACATTTCTTGTAGGACTGGTCTAGTTGTTCAGTGGTCATGAATTCTTTTAACTAGAGTATTCATGGCTGTAGGTTTCTTTCAGCAGTTTGATCTATTGTGCCACTCCTTTCTGGCCTGCTAAGTTTCTGCTGAAAAAAATCTCTTGATAACCTTGTGGGATTTCCCTTGTATGTAACTATTTTCTTTTCCCTTGCTGCTTTTAAAATTCTCTTGCTGTCACATTACTATGTGTATTGGTGTGAAGCTCCTTGGGTTGATTTTTTTTTTAACTCTTAGAATGTTTATTAAATCGAAGATTTACAAGGATGAATGAATAAAAGTGAAAATTTTCAATCAGGAAACATGAAGTTTCAATGTGTAAGGGTTTATATTCAATTTCTTCTTTTTAAAATCTTCCCCTTTAAGATTATATCATAACGTGTGAAGCACTGGTGAGATCTATGTCACCAGAAATTCCCAGTTTGCTGATTTCCTGGAGATTTTTCATCCGATGATTGTACTGCAACAAGTGAGCATCATTGACCGCAACCTTGAAGCGGTCAGATTCAACCAGCACTTGTATTTTGAATGATTTACCATTTTCGAATGGGAAAATCACCTGTCTTTCTTCCTTTCCCCAGATGTTATCCAGCTTTGTATTGCAAACAATGACTCTCTTGTTGTCCTCATTGAAGCGTGGGTTAAAGTGGAAAGCAACGTCATTCCCTCTCTTGAAATCTAAAGCAAATCTGTTTGCATTGGGCTTCGTTGTGCCCAGAATTGTTATCAGCATGCGAGGCATGACTCCTCCGGGCAAGGGCAGGTCATAAGGTACAGTCAGTGGTCCAGCAGGGATGCCAAAGGCGCCAGCAGCAGGCTGGGCTCCAGGAGCACTTGGCTGTCCAGGAGGCAGGTAGGCCCCGGGCCCACTCGGGTGCCCAGGGTGGGCTCCTGATGGGGGTGGTCCAGGATAAGCAGGAGCTGTTGGGCCAGGGTACGCTCCTGGAGGTGCCTGTCCAGGATAGCTGCCAGGAGGGGCCTGTCCAGGATAGCCGCCAGGAGGGGCCTGTCCAGGGTAGCCGCCAGGAGGGGCCTGTCCAGGGTAGCCGCCAGGAGGGGCCTGTTCAGGATAGGCTCCTGGAGGTGCCTGTCCAGGATAGTTGCCAGGAGGGGCCCGTCCAGGGTAGCTGCCAAGAGGGGCCTGTCCAGGGTAACTGCCAGGAGGAGCTTGTCCAGGGTAGGCACCAGGATAGGAGGCCCCTGGATAGCCCCCTGCTCCAGCAGGCTGGTTTCCCCATTGACCAGGCCATCCTTGAGGGTTTGGGTTTCCAGACCCAGATAAAGCATCATTAAGTGAAAAACTGTCTGCCATTTTCCCGATGCCTCGGTGCTCGCTCGCTTGCTGCGGGGGTGGTATCTGGTGAGGTGCTGCGATCCCCTCCTTGGGTTGATTTTGTTGGAGGCTTTCTTTGCCTCCTGGATATGTATTTCTGTTTCCTTCACCAGATTTGGGAAGTTTTCATCTAATATTTATTCAAATAAATTCTTTGCCCCCTTTTCTTTCTCTTCTTCTTTGGGATCATTATAAAATGTGCATGTTATTATGCTTGATGCTGTTGCTGAGTTCTGTTGGTTTATTTTCCTTTTTTATTTTTGTGTTTTTCTCTGTCTTTTTCACCTTGATTGCTTTCCATTAAACTGTCCTCCAGGTTGTTTATCTGTTCTTTTGCTTCCTCTAGTCTATTATTTATTCCATCTAGTGTATTTTTTCATTTCAGTTATTGAGTTCTTCATCTCTGAGTTTTTTTTCTATATCTACTCTACCAGGCATATTACTTACTTGTGTTTCATTTAACTATCTCGCTGTGATTTTGTTCTATTCTTTCATTTGGGACATATTCCTATGTCTCCTCATTTTTTTTAACCCTCTTTTTCTATTTCTGTGTGTTACAAAAGTCAACTATATCTCCTGCTTTAAAAGTAGTGGCCTTATGAAGAAGAGGTCATGTAGTACCTTGCAATGCAATGTTCCCTCTTCACCAGGACCTGATGCTTCATGTGTGTCTCCAATGTGGGTTGTGTGTCCTACTTGTGGCTGAGTTGCATTTACTTCTCAGTATAGCCATCTTCTTTTATAGCTATCTTTCTTTGCCTATTGTGTGCAGAGTTTGATCCTTATGTTGTTAGTGGACCAGTCTGGGATTGCCTTGAGTTTGAGTTGTGTCAGTCCATGTATTTGCCAGAGATACAGTAGTATCTCTGCAGAGCACTTTCCCTGTGTTGTCCCTCAGAAGCTTTTATTAGTGGATGGGGCTTGTAGATAGATCGAATGATGACAGAATAAGTGATAATAAAGCAGCCCCTTGTTTGAGAAATAAAATTAAACATGGTGGCTGTGGAGGTCTTTCTCTTTTTTGGCACAAGGACACAGGTTTGTGGCTGTGTGAGAGTGTGTACATCAGGGCAGTGGAAAACACTGCCTTTAAATGTTTGTGTCTGGAAGAAGACCTTTGTCTCTGAAGGCCAGTACTTAACTATGATAGCCTATGGGAATGGCCACTTTCAGGACCACACTTAATCTTATTCAGTCATGGAATATTATTATCTCCTTCCCTGTCCATTTTTTGCCTATTTTCATTCACTTAAGAAAACACTTTGAGGGACACCTGGGTGGTTCAGTGGGTTAGGCCTCTGCCTTCAGACTTAGGTCGTGGTCCCAGGGTCCTGGGATTGAGCCCTGCATCCGGCTCTCTGCTCGGCAGGGAGCCTGCTTCCCCCTCTCTCTCTGCCTGCCTCTCTGCCTACTTGTGATCTCTCTCTCTGTCAAATAAATAAATAAAATCCTAAAAAAAAGAAAACGCTGATTTTAGGTACAAACTTATAAACTACTTTATTCTTAACTAGAGGAAACAAGGCATTTCAGTAACTCCTTTAGAAAAACAAGTAGAAGCTCAAGATAACTTCAGTCTTGATAACTTAGATGAATTGGAAAATGGAATAGTTTGAGACTGAGTCATGAATACACACACCTGAGTCTGTCACATCACCTATACTTAATAATATCTCATAAGCAAGCTTCCAAATAATTTTTAGAGATATCTTCCTAGAAATTGCTAACCATTGTCCATGCTAATTTTCCTTCTTGCTCAAAAGTTCAAACATTTATTTAAATTAAACCACTTTAGTATGGATAGCCAATTTTCAAACCAATAAGCTTTTACATTTCTTTTCCATATGCTCAGTATGCTTTTGGGAATCATCAGTATTTACATTTTCCTGATTGAGAAGTCAGTTCTTATGGAGATGAACATGGGGAAGTCATTTCTGGCCCTTTATCTTATATCTGTATTGTTATGCTAGGAACTACAATAGAAAACAGAATAAAATATAGAATTTATATATTTCGCACAATTTATTACTTTAAGCTATGTTGGCATCTAACTAGTATGTCGTACTTTCCAGCCACAGATGATCACCTGATATTACTCTTTAGTGATGTTTATTTTCAGAAATATCACAAGAAAGGGAGAATGTATAATATGAATTCTATTTTGGATATTTTAAGTTACTTCCACACATATTTCAGAAAAACCATATGTGAAAGATATAGCTATCAAGATAGTAATTATAAATGAGGATTAATATTTTTTAAAAGACTATGCATATGAATAAAGAGAGAAGGGGGGAAAGACTAATTATAAATAGCATTTTTTATTTTTCCCAGAAAATATTTCTGAGAAAAGAACACTATACCAGATTTATGGGTAATTGAATCTGAGAATTCAATGACACTCTTTTAAAAGTGATGCTTTGATTTCATTTTTCTGCATGTGGCTGTCCAATTTTCCCAGCACCATTTATTGAAGAGGCTGTCTTTTTTCCATTGGACATTCTTTCCTGCTGACCACTTCCTTACACCACACACGAAAATAGACTCCAAATGGATGAAGGACCTCAATGTGAGAAAGGAATCCATCAAAATCCTTGAGGAGAATGCAGGCAGCAACCTCTTCGACCTCAGCCGCAGCAACATCTTCCTAGGAACAACGGCAAAGGCAAGGGAAGCAAGGGCGAAAATGAACTATTGGGATTTCATCAAGATCAAAAGCTTTTGCACAGCAAAGGAAACAGTTAACAAAACCAAAAGACAGCTGACAGAATGGGAGAAGATATTTGCAAACGACATATCAGATAAAGGGCTAGTATCCAAAATCTATAAGGAACTTAGCAAACTCAACACCCAAAGAACAAACAATCCAATCAAGAAATGGGCAGAGGACATGAACAGACATTTCTGCAAAGAAGACATCCAGATGGCCAACAGACACATGAAAAAGTGCTCCACGTCACTCGGCATCAGGGAAATACAAATCAAAACCACAATGAGATATCACCTCACACCAGTCAGAATGGCTAAAATTAGCAAGTCAGGAAATGAGAGATGCTGGCGAGGATGTGGAGAAAGGGGAACCCTCCTCCACTGTTGGTGGGAATGCAAGCTGGTGCAACCACTCTGGAAAACAGCATGGAGGTTCCTCAAAATGTTGAAAATAGAACTACCCTATGACCCAGCAATTGCACTACTGGGTATTTACCCTAAAGATACAAACATAGTGATCCGAAGGGGCACGTGTACCCGAATGTTTATAGCAGCAATGTCTACAATAGCCAAACTATGGAAAGAACCTAGATGTCCATCAACAGATGAATGGATCAAGAAGATGTGGTATATATACACAATGGAATACTATGCAGCCATCAAAAGAAATGAAATCTTGCCATTTGCGACGACGTGGATGGAACTAGAGCGTATCATGCTTAGTGAAATAAGTCAATCGGAGAAAGACAACTATCATATGATCTCTCTGATATGAGGACATGGAGAAGCAACATGGGGGGGTAGGGGGATAGGAGAAGAATACATGAAACAAGATGGGATTGGGAGGGAGACAAACCATAAATGACTCTTAATCTCACAAAACAAACTGGGGGTTGCTGGGAGGAGGTGGGATTGGGAGAGGGGGAGGGGGCTATGGACATTGGGGAGGGGAGGCGAACCATAAGAGACTATGGACTCTGAAAAACAACCTGAGGGTTTTGAAGGGTCAGGGGTGGGAGGTTGGGGGAACAGGTGGTGGGTGATGGGGAGGGCACGTTTTGCATGGAGCACTGGGTGTTGTGCAAAAAGAATGAATACTGTTATGCTGAAAAAAAATAAATAAAAAAAATAAAAATAAAAAAAAAAAAAAAGTAAATAAGTAAAAACAAAACTAAAAATAAAATAATATCCAATAAAAAAAAAAAAAAAAAAAAAAAAAAAGTGATGCTTTGAGTATAGAGGTTCTTCAAAAGTTGAAAATAGAACTATCCTGTGACACAGAAATTATACTACTAGGTATTTACCCAAAGGATATTTTTGTATCCTTTGGGTAAAGGGGGCCCATGCACCTGGATGTTTATAGCAGCTTTATCAACAATAGCCAAATTACAGAAAGAATCCAAATGTCCATCAGCTGATAAATGGATAAAGGAGATGTGGGGGATATATATATAAATAATGTAATATGACACAGCCATCAAAAAGAATGAAATCTTGCCCTTTGCAATGAAATGGATGAAGCTAGAGCATATTATGGTGAGTAAAATAAGTCAGTTAGAGAAAAACAAATGTCATATGAGTTCACTCATGTGGAATTTAAGAAATGAAGCAGATGAACATAGAGGAAGGGGAAAAAAAGAGAGGGAGGCAAGCCATAAGAACCTATTAACCATAGAGAACAAACTGAGGGTTGCTGGAGGGGAGGTGGGCAAGGGGATATGATGAATAGGTGATGGGTATTAAGGAGGGCACTTGTGATGGGCACTGGGTGTTATTGGTAAGTGATGAATAATTAAATTCTAATCATGCAACCAATATTACACTACATGTTAACTAACTAGAATTTAAATAACAATTTGAAATAGGAAAAAAATGGTTCTATGAGCAATAGGAATTCAGCATAAGCATAAATATCTCTACTTACTATATTTTCCTCTACTTATTTTCGCTCAGATTATATTTCACTGTTTTAGTCTCTTGCATCAACTACTGTAGTCAGGAATTACATTCTCCATTATGTGAGATTACATTACAGGATTATCACTTCATTATAGAAATTGGCATCTGTCCTTTTCAGTGGGCCTTCTGGAAAATAGAGTGCATGATCTATGATGGCTGTTATTATTATAGTATATAACTAACTGAATTGTTGCTGTTTTGTTTTGTTTTTCCTTCATAAGCGTTGTAAGATAGCAACAATCAATTTGCAAATAATTTCTTCATTCCTGGAAAGGAAAATGGGAATGTGCTCCCTTTATAGATAAAATGGGATTCCAGTGCCCACCAGATATTCAACTTTATGTCTAGCATCAGTGTCTAATCAGGAAAATTCAGAAATGAAAGGCCTAAATTAACCAAGAAAACTCATTCTAGTTATGAGGCCTATTAAAACATGTTTCTTTCTGTTCGCCTTAAAATTATTTCCCAGTTTATAGAATTCAGTAATGTATGAATAATTAGGTGTCAATTTGTAACTTTTTGAAGATTATAAAAGTAGCATAGTAATATAATCATATTGTATAGAATTTTCCATTTTCAAAAGTACTTTCATGTGTGTAATCTCCTTTCTTCCTCACAATATCACATTGTATAGACTGGAAAATATTTTCCTCATTCTTCAAAGGAAACTAATGTTCACAGAGTTGACTGACACAGATAGGAAAACACAGAACCAATCTCATAGCCAGGACTACTGATTCCTACTTGGTCTAATGTTCTAATCGACAGATTAATTCTCATCAATTTTAAAATAAAATTGTTTAAGGCTGAGTTCCCCAGAAAAGTCCAAGATAAAATTATTTTGCAAATATTTTAGTGAAGGAGAGTTCCAGGAGAAACTTTTTGGGTTGTGAGGAAAACTGCATGGAACATTTGAGGAAGTAAAACAGAGATGGGGTCTCAGAAGAAGTCTAGCCCCAGCCTAATCCCACAGGCAGTCCTTGAGTGTGAGTTGCACCCAAGAATTTCTCACCCAAAGGTGAGAGAGCTATTATTACTACTTTTTCGTAATCATTCTGTCATTAGCTATGGACATCCCTGAGGTGGGGTAGGGAGAGACTCCCAGCGATAGCCAGGTGAGATGGCTCCCAAAATAAACTAAGGACAATACTCTGAAGAAGGGTGCACAGGAGAGCAGCAACCAGGAATAGGGCACCAGATCATAAAATTGCCCTGACAAAATCTGCTACAGATAACTAATTATCATTGTTTATGAGAATTATTGAATTTTTCATTTTGTTGTGAATAATTAAAAACATATATCAAGATAGAATAGTATAATGAATGCCCATATACACATACCTACATCATTAGTAATAATCAACATGTGGTCAATCTTGTTTCATTTGTGAGAGTAAAATTTTGAAATAAAGTGCTTGTTATTCTCTGTATTCAGGAACACCGGCATACACAACATAGTTTAAACAATTATTTTGAGTGAAATAATTTTGTTAAAGAACAATTTAATATAATGAAAAGAGATTAAGATTTATGATATAAGTATTTCAGTCTTGGTTCTGCAAAGTCAGTGGACTAGATAGATGTTCCCCATGATTCTTTATAGTTTAAACACTTGGTACTCTTCTAACAAAAGGTAATATCAAATAAATATTTTATATCCTCAAATGCATCCAGATGTTTTGCACTAGGTTCTCTAGTGACCATTGAACCCAAGGCAGACTACAGAATGCATCTTGTAAAAAACTTTCTTCAGAACATGTAGGACAGAGGGGCATGCCAATTAGACCCCTAAGGTAGGAGGATTCTTGTTGGTCATAGGATGAAGTCCAGACTCAAGTAGTATGCAAGGGTTACATGATCTTGCCCTACCAAACCTTTCCTATTTCACCCTCCTGAAGTCTTCTACATTCATGCTGTGTTCTCAGAATGTTCAACTGTTGCCCCTAAATCACCATGCCATTTGGTGTGACTCTGGGCCTTTCAACTTCCTGTCCTTCTGCCTAGAACTGGAGTCACCATATTCTACATGAAAAATTTAGTCACAGACCAAAGTAAAATTAACATGTTGTCTACCCTCAGTAACATTTTTAGCCTCCATTATTCCTTTTTCCATACTTACTTTCTCCTTATCCTCTCTTCTTTCTTCCCATCCCACCCCATCTCTTCCTAGGCAAAATGATTTCTCTGTCTCCAGTTAGTAACTTACATTTTTATAAATATCTAGGAAAGTGCTTTGGTGTTTGTTTATACTTATACCAATTGGGGGCCTAAAAAATGATGCCCAGTAAATTATTCTTATTTGAACCAATGAATGTAATACTCATTTTTGGTCCCCATGATGGTGTTAGATATATTTACTATGGCTCATACCACCACATTTTTTAGTGATTATTTGCTTCTATACCTGCCTTTTTATGGTGATCATTAATTTTATGTTTTAACTTGACTGGGCTAAAGGATGTCCAGATAGCTGGTAAAATATTATTTTCAGGTGTATCTGTGTGATTTTATAATTTTAGCTCTGTGCCAGAAGAGGGCAAAGACAAAATATACATATGTATGTATGTAGGTAGGTAGGTATATCACACACACAAACAATCATGTATATGTATAGATATATGTATATTGGTGTTTATCACTGTTTCCTGTACAGAGGTCCTAAAACTATTGGAATTTCCTAACTGATGGGAGTGACAAAGGTGTCTTTTGTTATATTAATGAAATCACCACCTAAAACCCTACCTAAGCATGCCCAGGAGAATCAATCAAGTGATTAGAGGGTTGGAACCTCTACTTCTCAGGAGGGGAGAAGGACCGGAGATTGAATTCAATTGTGAAGACCAGTGATTTAATCACCTGTGTCTATGTAATAAAATCGTCATAAAAACCCAAAAGGATGGGGTTCATTGAGCTTTTAGGTTGGTGAACATATGGAGATTTGGGCAGAGTCATACACTCCCAGGACATGGAAATCCCCATACCTTCTTGCCCTATGCATCTCTTCCATCTGGCTGTTCCTGAGTTATTTTCTTTAATAATAAAGTGGAAATGTTAAGTGTAAAATGTTTTTCTGAGTTATGAGAGCTGCTCTAACAAATTAATCAAACCCAAAGAGCCTGTTGGTCAGAAATCAAATCAAACCCAACAGGCCTATAGGTTAGAAATACAGGGGATAACGTGGACTTGCAACTTACTTCTGAAGGGTGAGTGTGTGTGTGTGTGTGTGTGTGTGTGTGTGTGTGTTTTGGGGGAGCAGTCCTATAGGACTGAGCCCTTAACCTGCGAGATT
Organism: Meles meles; assembly: GCF_922984935.1. Lineage (NCBI taxonomy): Eukaryota > Metazoa > Chordata > Mammalia > Carnivora > Mustelidae > Meles > Meles meles. The sequence goes on from NC_060070.1 coordinate 20,145,787, forward strand.
TGACAATTACTCCAGGTAGGCAGTGTCATAATTGAGCTGAATTATAGAACATCCATCTGGTATCTGAGAATTACGTGGTGGTGTGGGAAGACTCCCTGGCCCAATGTTGGAATTGGGTATAACGTCTTTAGTTCTTGAGAAGGTTTACAAAAGAGATTAGCATTTGAAGCAGTAGACTGACTAAAGAAAATCATTTCACCAGTGTGGGTGAGTATCCAATCCACTGAGGGTCCAGCTAAAACAAAACAACAAAGAAAATGTAAATTATCTCTCTTTCTTGAGTTGGGATAGCCATATTTTGTTCTCAAACAGTGGAGCTCCGGATTCTCAGGTGTTCAGATTCAGACTGAAATGATTATATCACCAGCTTTTCTGGTTCTTCAGCTTACAAATGACATATTATGGAACATGGATAGTATATGGAGGCATATCTCAGCCTCCATAATCCCATGAGACAATTTCCATAATAAATCCCCTTTATATCTGTATATGCATTCTATTTATTTCATTCCTCTGGAGAACCTTGACTAATATACCTATTGTCTTAATTTGGGCTTTCCAAGAAGCAGACCCTAAGATAAGAATTTTAGGACAGGTCACTTATTTGTAGGATAAGGTCAGGGAACATGAGTAAGAAGATGGAGGAAACAAGATAGGAAAGAAAAAAGTGACACTGTAAGTAACTGAAGGCTTATACCTGATCGGGAACTCTAGAATCTGAACATGGACTTCAGTGTTATTTCATCTACAGGAGATTGGCTTAGGGCTGTTTTTAAGTAGAATTCATTTCCAGCTCCTCAGCCTACTGCATATGGGCAGAACAGAATTTGGTGGCCTCAGAAAAAGACCTCAGAAAGAAATTCAGTTGCTGAATGTTGGAAATTAGTCTTGCATGCATGAAAATAGTAGTACCAAGATGATATGGGTGTGGCACTAAGGACATATATTATACTTATGAATTGTGGGAATCATTGGATTTTAATCAAGATCTATTCTTTTGCCTTATGTTTTTAAGCTAATAATAATGTAGAGAACTAATTAATTAAAGCACTAATTAATAATTGATAAATGAAAGGTATAATGAATGGCTCTACTGAATTACATACATGCTAAGTCCAGCTAGGCTTCTGGGTTCAACAAGGTTAACTCAGGCCAGTATAACCCTATCCTGAAATGTTATATACTCTTCCAGACTGACATATTTTAAGACTCTCAAGCTGAGTCCTTTTCCAATACATGCATACCACTGAAATGCCACCCTTTGTATATGTGGTAATTCTACTCTCCAACTGTGGCTTGTTAACTAAAACCATAAAACATAGTCGTAAAAGACCTTGATTATTGGTACATAACACATTCCAAAGTGTTTCCAAGCCCATTTTCCATTAAGTTGCCAATATGTGGTTATTTCAAGTGGAATGCAATCCATATGGCTTATTTACATTTACCTCTCTAAATATTGCTTTATAAAAATAGGCTAATGTCCTGAGGAACATTTTCAAAGTATATTAATTTGAGTATATTTCTCTTTGCCTGAACAATAACTTGACTCAGAAAAATGAAGTTGATTTTTGTGGGTTTGAGTATCAAAAAGGACTGAGTTGAATATGTACTTAACATAACCCAGATTCTACCATTAATGCTGTATAAAGCAATGGGAAGTTTTGGTCATAGTTACCTTATTTGGAAAATAAATGTGATTACAGTGATCTGGTGTTAAGAATTTTTGACTAGGAAAAATGAAATGTATTGTGGCAAATCTTCTATACTGAAAGAATAATGTCTGGGTTTGGATTCTCTGAGATGTTTGATATAAACTTATTTATTAACATATACTAAGGATATTAAAAAACACAATAAAACTGTCCATGGGCCTTAAAACATTAGTATTAAATTAACTTAATTTACTATTAAATTAACATTAATACTGTTTTAGATTAATAAAGGTAGTAAAGATAGTTAAACATTAGTACAAGTTTGTGATAGAATCTGTAATTTCATTTTGTTTGTACTATGATGTTTTATGGCCATATATATGTGTGTTCATAAACATATTAGGTTTGTATATGCATGTGTGTGAACATGCACACTCATACATACACACAGGGAAGAAACTTGTGTTTAATTTCTCTTGTGAATAGAATATTGTTGTTGTAGCCCAAAATATATTATTATGTGTTATGTAGTCAATATGCTTAGTAACATTTTATTTGCTTGAAATCTATGAGAAATTAAGATTTTAAGTGAGTTTTTCTCCCAAAATTCTTATGCTTATAAAAATACAGAAAAGTTAAAATAAATTTACAGTGAACACCCATATTTCAGTCATTAAGTGTCTGCGTTCGGCTTAGATCATGATCCCAGAGTGCTGGGATCAAGCCCCGCATCATGCTTCCTGATCATCCAGGAGCCTGCTTCTCCCTCTCCCACTCCCTCTGCTTGTGCTCCCTCTCTCACTGTGTCTCTCTGTGTCAAATAAATAAGCAAAATTTTTTAAAAAATGAAAAATTAAGATAATGTAGCATTTGTCTTAGTTTAGAAAACTAATCAGTAATATAGTCTATGAATCACAGAGGTGGGTCTTGTGTCATTCAATCCAATTCACTGACAAATATGCTATCAGATTGAGGTATTTATAGTAAAGATATATGGGCAGGTTTTTTTTTAATAAATATATTTATACAATATTATGATTTATTCTTCAACCATGTGTCATGATTTAGAAAACTCAAAAGGAAGAGGAAAGCTATAGTATTTATGGATATTTTTCACTGTTTCTTCCAGATGTCTCAAGATTCTTTTCTTTATTGTTTTCTTTCTTTTTCAAGAGCTTATGTTAGACATTCTTTTAGGGCTGGTCTGCTGTTGACAAATTCTCTTCATTTTCCTTCATCTGAGAATTTCTTGATTTTCTGACGGGTACTCATTCCCGAAGGATACCCTTGCTGGATATAAAATTCTAGGTTGATGGTTTTCAGGACTTGAAAATGTAATGCTACTTCCTGGCTTATGTGATTTCTACTGAGAAATCTTCTGTTATTCTAATTATTTTTTTTACTTCTAAACTGCTTTTGAAAATTTTTTCTTCATCTTAGTTTTCAGAGTTTGATTATGATGTTACTTGGCATGGATTTCCTTTAGTTTATACTTTTTAGGTTTTGCTCAGTTTCTTGAGTTTTCAAATTTGTGTCTTTTGCCAAATTTGGGAGATTTTCAGTCATTATTTTTTCAAATATTTGTCAGGCCCATATTCTTTCTGTTCTCCCCCTGGGGCTCTAGTTACAAGGATATTAGGTCTTTTTCTATTAGTCTTCCTATGAGTCCCTGAGGTTCTGTTTACTTTTTCTGACTTATTTTCCCATTTGTTTATTCAGATTAGAGAATTTCTATTGTTTTATCACTGATTGTTTTCTGTGTCCACTCCATTCTATTCTTGAAACATTCATTTCATTTATTTTTTAAATGTCATGGTTTTCCTTTTTTTTATTTCTAGAATTTCCATTTGATTCGTTTTTATATCTACAACTTTTTGCTGAGACTTTCATGTTTTCGTTTGTTTCAAGTGTTTTCATAGTTGCTCATGGAAGCATTGTTAAGATGGCTCCTTTGAAATCTTAGTTAATTCCAATGTCTATATCACCTTGGTTTTGGTATGTGGATTATCTTTTCTTATTTAAGTTGTATATTCCTGGTCTCTAGATGATGAATGATTTTTTTTTTTATTGCATCACAGGCATTTGGCTATTTTATTATGAGACTGTATTTTATTTACATCTCTGATATCACACTGGAGGGGAAGAGCACACCACCCTGATACTTCCGAGTCGGGGTGGTAAATGAGTTCTACTTCCCTTTATCTCTTTTGATACCCCTGTAGGAGAAGGATGTCTCACTACTGCTAAACTTTGAAGGCATTCAGGCTTTTCCCCAGATTTCCTTTTTTTTTAAAATGATTTTATTTATTTATTTGACGGAGAGATAGAACAAGTAGGAAGGGCAGCAGACAGAAGAAAGGGAGAAGCAGGCTTTCCGCTGAGCAGGGAGCCTGATGCAGGGCTCGATCCCAGGATCCTGGGATCATGACATGAGCTGAAGGCAGAGGCTTAACCAACTGAGACACCCAGGCACCCCTTTGCACTAGGTTTCCAATGACACTGCCTTGGTTGCAGAGGGAAGTGACCAGTTATCACACTTTGCATGACCTCCATTAACACTGTGACCAAGGGAAAAACTCATTATTATTGAATGATGATGTAATCCCTGTTTCTGGGGCACCTGGGTGGCTCAGTTGTTAAGGGTCTGCCTTCCTCTCAGGTTATGATCCCAGGGTCCTGGGATTGAGCCCTGCATCAGGCTCCCTGCTCAGTGAGAGGCCTGCTTCTCCCTCTTCCTCTCCCCCTGCTTCTTCTCTCTTGCTATGTCTCTCTCTGTTAAATAAATAAATAAAATCTTAAAAAAAAAATCCCTGTTTCCTTCTTGGCCTTCTCTGATACTATCCTAGTAGGGAGATAGAAGGTCAGGCCCCCCTTGTTGTCTCCAATGACACTGCTACTGGGGACTCCTAATTATTCCTTAGCAGAGGTCAAAACCCTCCTCCTTATTTGGCTTTCTCTGATATCATACTTTTGATGTCACCTTGGTGGGAAGTTATGTCTTGTTAAAGTCAGGGCAAAGGTAGAAGTCTAGTCTTCCCATTTGACCTTTGCTACCATGGAAATATAGCTACCTGTGTGTATGATGGGGGTGGAATGGTATTTTATTGGAGTAGAGCAGTAATTAATAAAAGTTTTCTGTCTCACTAGGCTGGCCCTTTACTGCTCCTATGGCATTTTGTCTGAGCCATCAACTAATATTTCCATGTCACTTGCTTCTTTAGTACCCAGCCTGATTTTAGAACAAAAGGAAAGCACCAGGTTTTATTACTCATATTTTCTTGGGTCTTGAGATTTCTAGCCAGTCAGCTGTCAAAGTATTGTTATGTTTATCTTATTTATGATATCCAGGGTGCTAGCTGTATTTAGCAGAAAAAGGTAAGAAGAAGTGTATCTACCACACTTCAAAGGAACTCAAGTTTTTTTTTTTAAAAAGATCTATCTATCTATCTATCTATGGGACAGAGAGAAGGGAAGGACAGAGGGAGAGAGAAACTTAGCACTCTGAGTGTGAAGCCTGACACAGGGCTCAATCTCACAACCCTGAGATTGGACCTGAGCTAAAATCAACAGTTGGATGCTTTACTGACTACACTACTCAGGCACCCCAAGTGTTTTTATTTTTAAACAGAGTCACAGAAAGAAAAAAGTAAAAATGCTTTTTAATGAGATTATACAGATTATCTCTATTAACTTTATCAAATCTGTAAAACTTCTGGGTAAAATGGTTAGAAGAAACAAAAGAAAAAGATATAAATAATAATTACAAATTAGTATACCTAATTTCTAGTACTTTTAAAGAAGTAACCATTATAAACAGATTGTTTTAATCTGTATATTTCAAGGAAAAAATCCATAAACCAGAGTATATAGATATAGAATCAAATGTAAATAGCACTTTCAGGTATTTTAAAAAAGAAAGAGATACATGCTTATATCCTTTTTATTCAAGGTTTTAGGAACCAAGACATAAATACATTAATTTCTTTAGTAATTATATGGATTCTATTATAGGATGACACCTTTAATTTGTCCAATCCTCTATATCACTTGAGCTTTTTTTGATCATAAATAATCTTAGCTTTTCAAAAACCTTAATTTTATTGTCATATCTATAACATAACTTAGTAGCAGTGGATTTTATTTGTCAAACGGCATGTGCAATTTTAATTTTGATAGATATTTCTTAAAAGGTTGTTCCATTTACACTTCCAATGATAAATGAAAGTGCCTGTCCCACAACCTCACCAACAATATTATTAAGCCTAAACTATGTATTTTAAATGCTAATGTATATGTCTAATGGCTGAAAGTCATATATTAGTGCTAATTTAATTTATACTTATGAGTAAGATTGTATCTTTTTTTTAAAACTATATGCTCCCTTGCAGCTCTTCAGCTATAAACTACTTACTTGACCACTTTAAAATTGAGCTCTTCATCTTTTTAAACTTATTTTTAGGAACTCTTTTTTACCAGAAAAGATTATATTTTATTTTGATTTTTTATTTATTTTTTTTTCTTTTTTTTATTTTATTTTGATTTTTTAATACTATTTTTGCTGAACAGAATTTTTTTTTCTAATCAATTTAAGAACCTTAGGCTTCATGGCTTCTGTGATTTTCTTCAAATATCTATTGAGATTTTGATTGAAATTATATTGAATTTTTAGATCAATTTGGAGAATCTTGACATATGACAAATATTTCTCTCAAATAATTTTCTCAATAATATGTTGTAGTTTCTAGTGTAGAGACCTTGCACATATTCCCTTATATTTATTCCTAGGAACAAGATTTTTATATTGTAAATGTTATCATTTTTAAAATGTAAGTTTTGATAGTTTTTGCTAGCACATATATATATATACATATATATATATATTAAAATTTGCTGGTTGACCTTGTTTTCAGTATTTTACTGAATTTACTTTTTAATTTGAATGCTTTGTTTTTAGATTCTTTTGCATTTCTATGTGCTAAACATACACATTGTAAATAGCAACTGTTTTATTTATTCTTCAATCTTCATGTCTTTTTGTATTCTTATAGTACTGGCAAAACCCTCTAGTACAGTGTTGAATGGAAGTGTTGGTATAAATTATAGTTATCTCTTTACTGATTTCAGAGAAAATGCATTCAGTAACTACCATTAAGTCTAATGTATGCTGTATTGTTTTATCCTTGTAGATATGCCTTATCAGATAAAGGACAATCCCTTTTAATCTTAGTTGGCTATCGGTTTTTAATCATAAATAGGGGCGCCTGGGTGGCTCAGTGGGTTAAAGCCTCTGCCTTCAGCTCAGGTCATGATCCCAGAGTCCTGGGATCGAGCCCCACATCAGGCTCTCTGCTCTGCAGGGAGCCTGCTTCCTCCTCTCTCTCTGCCTGCCTCTCTGCCTAGTTGTGATTTCTCTCTGTCAAATAAAAAAAAAAAAAAATCATAAATAAAGTGACTTTTGTCAATTACTACTGCATTTCTGAAAAATATATATTCTTTTCTGTTAATGTGACAAGTTTCATTGATTTCTTTTCATTATTAAGCCATCTTTACTTTCATGTAATAATTACAATATCTTACTGATAACTTTTTTTTTCATATTTAGATGTCAAAGTCATACTAACTTTATAAAAAGTGTTAGAAAGTGTTTCTTCATCTTCCATATGGAATGTATAGACTCAGATTCCTCAAGCCAACAAGATCTGAAATGTTCATTTTAGAATAGATTTTTATAATGAACTTTGTATTTAATATATATGAGTTCATTCATATTTTTTATTTTTTATTTTTTATTTTTCTTGTCTCATTTATGGTAAATTTTATTTTCAAGTTATTTATCCATTTGACTTAAACTTTCATGTGGATTGCTGAAAAGTTTACAGTAATATTCCTCTGTGTGTATGTGTGTGTGTGTGTGTGTGTGTGTGTGTGTGACAGTCAGTAGGATCTGTAATGATGTCTTTTTACTTTTGAAAAAACAGTTTATTTATTAATGCAATCTAATGATACCTAACACAGATATGACTATCATTGTATATTACCTTTTTTTCTTATCTTTAGCTGGGTGAACTTCAACAAGCTTTCTAAAAATATCCAAATGTTAAAATAGACGTTTCATAATAGGAGTCTCCTTTACAGGTTATAATTGGACTTTGATAAAACCTATTATTTGTTGCATAACATGATATTATAAAATAAATGTGAGCATTTGAATTAAACACCTATTTGATCAATTTTTCTTTCTGATTTAACAATTGTTTTGCTTCTATAAAAACATCATAAAAGTGTTCACATATTGGGTAACTTCATAGAAAAATAAAACTTTTCTGTGATATTTAATTAAGTTTTTAATTAAAACTTTGACAAAGCTTCAAAATAGATTTGGTTGTAGAAAATATCAACCTTGTATCATTCTTACTCTCCATTCACTTTTAAAAGAAGTTTATTTATTATTTATTTATTGTCATTTTTTTTTGTCTTGTTTTTGTTTTTTTAGTTTCCCTTTTTTAAAATCTTTATTTAAATTCAATTTAGTTAACATATACTGTACTATTAGTTTCAGGAGTAAAAAAAATAAAAAAATAAAAGTGGTTTCCTTTATTTTTCTAGCCATTGATCCATGACAAATAAATCTTCCTATGAGTTACTTATATTATTTATTATAAAGCTATATTATTGTATTTCATGTTATATATTATTTATTAGAAAGATGTATTATTTATTATAAAGATAACTAGAAGCCATCAAAAGAAATGAAATCTTGCCATCTGCAACTACGTGGATGGAACTAGAGGGTATCATGCTTAGTGAAATAAGTCAATCGGAGAAAGACAACTATCATATGATCTCCCTGATATGAGGATGTGGAGAAGCAACATGGGGGGTTAGGGGGATAGGAGAAGAATAAATGAAACAAGATGGGATTGGGAGGGAGACAAACCATAAATGACTCTTAATCTCACAAAACAAACTGGGGGTTGCTGGGGGGAGGTGGGGTTGGGAGAGGGGGAGGGGGTTATGGACATTGGGGAGGGTATATGCTATCGTGAGTGCTGTGAAGTGTGTAAACCTGGCGATTCACAGACCTGTACCCCTGGGGATAAAAATACATTATATGTTTATAAAAAAAAAAAATTGGAAGGGGAGGCAAACCATAAGAGACAATGGACTCTGAAAAACAACCTGAGGGTATTGAAGGGTCAGGGGTGGGAGGTTGGGGGAACAGGTGGTGGGTAATAGGGAGGGCACGTTTTGCATGGAGCACTGGGTGTTGTGCAAAAACAATGAATACTGTTACGCTGAATAAATAAATTAAATATTTAAAATGCTTATCGGAACAGCAAAAAAAAAAAAAAAGATAACTAGAAACCACTAGAAAGGCCAAATGAGGAACACCTAACTGTCTCAGTTGGTAAAGTATACAACTCTTGATCTTAGAACTGTAAGTTCAAGCCCCATGTTGAATGTAGAGATTACTTAAAAATAAAATCTTAAGAAAAGAAAAAAAGAAGAAAGAAAAGAAAAAAAAAAAGCCAAAAGAGACTTCTGCAATTAGATTCTTACTCAGTCAAGTAGTATTTTAAAAGTTGCTATATGATTTGTATTTTCCTATTTTAAGTGAGAAAAAAAAACTGTTTCACTTGTCTCTGATGACCTATTTTACTGATAAAAATCTGATATCCAAAATAGATGATAAAAGAGAAAGAAATAAAGTATATTTTCTCTTGGAAGTTATGCTAAAACATGGGGCTGGCTAGAGTTTTGGAAAAGACTTGAGACTGCTTCAATAAATCATTTAAGAAATGCCATGCCTACATGATACCAGGATAATCTGTTGAAATAGAAAGAAATCATTCATACTTTCTAGCTACAAATTGGTGGCCTCCTGCAAAAATGGTGTTTTAATTTAATATTTTCTTGAAAATGTCAGTCAAAAAAGATGTGTTGCTAACAGTTGTTAAGGATTGGGAGGGAGACAAACCATAAATGACTCTTAATCTCACAAAACAAACTGGGGGTTGCTGGGGGGAGGTGGGATTGGGAGAGGGGGAGCGGGCTATGGACATTGGGGAGGCGAGGCGAACCATAAGAGACTATGGACTCTGAAAAACAACCTAAGGGTTTTGAAGGGTCAGGGGTGGGAGGTTGGGGGAACAGGTGGTGGGTAATGGGGAGGGCACGTTTTGCATGGAGCACTGGGTGTTGTGCAAAAAGAATGAATACTGTTATGCTGAAAAAATAAATAAAATGGAAAAAAAAAAGAATTAAAAAAACTGTTTAGGTAAATAGTAAGTATTTTTGTGTACATTCATCTAGATAAGAAGTTTGGAAAATTTTTGTTTTGTTTTACTAAATTAAGTAATTTTATGGACCTGAATAAGCATAATATTAGTAGCTCATAATATTAGTAGGTCTTGAACTATTACAATTCATTTCTCACCCTGGAGAAGACTACAGAATGACCAGGAGAGTATTCAATGATCAAGTTTAGTCCCAGGATATCAAAACTAAGAGCCTATGTACAGAGACCCATGTTAGCGTGAAACCTGAAAAGCAGATAAAGATACTTCGCTCAGATTTAGAAACATGTAACAATTTACATACAAATGCAGAGTTTATAAGAACTGTATCTTGAAATTGTAAAGTCATTGCTCATTTAACATTTTCTTGGCATTTAGATAGAAGATAAATATGGGATACTTGAGAGCATTTAGTAGAATTGGAATAAGCATTATTTCTTTGTCATGTCACATGATAAAAATGATTACCACATGCAATGTGGAAGCATAATCTTCAGAGCAATATTATGTAGCAATTTTATAAAAATATTCTCTTCTTAAATTCAGATTCTATAAAACTTAGATGGTAACATAAAATTCATGAAAAATAGCAGTCTTATCTACCATAGTTTCAAATTAAATTTTGGATATTAAAAATTTGAAGAATATAAACTGTTCTACATTTTAAAGTTAGATTTTAAAAATACCACAGAACACAACATCTTCTGTTAGCAAGGATGCAGACATTTCAGTCTCATAGATTGTTGGTACAAATATAACACAATTACTTTGGAAGTCTGTCTGGCACTTTCTTATGAAGTTTGACACACTTATCCTTACCAACAAACAGTTTCACTCCCAAGTATATACTTAAGTGGACTGAATATGTAATGAATACATATACACATGCACAATGTGTACAAAAGATGCTTATAGAAGTTTTATTGATAGTAGCCCCAAACAGAAAGCAACTCAAATGTCCATCAACAAGGGAATGGATATATAAATTTTGACATATTCATAGAATGAAATATTACACACCCATAAAGAACACTCTACTGATACACACAATGACGCATGTTAAGATGAAAAATACTATGTTAAGAGTCTGAAACAAAAGTCTGAAAACAAACACACACGATATGTTGTGTGATTTAATTCATGTGAAGTTTAGAATCAGGCAGAATTAATCAGTGTTGATAGAAATCCAGAGTGCTTAGCAAGGGATTGACTTAAAATAGGCATGAAGTTATATACATGCAATGTGTATTTTGAGCTGGTTGATGTTGATAAACAGTGGTGTCCTGGCTTTCTGGGAAGCGAGAGTTTGGGGAAGTCCTGCTTTGCAACACAGTCAAATGTTCACATTGTAAATACTGTCACCATGGTCTATTTCAAATTACCAGTGTTTTATTACTGAAGCAAAACCAGTAAGAAATGTGCACAACAGCTCTTGTGAACCATTGTGAGTGGGCTTTAGTATACTACTATTTGCAAGGATGTATATATTTGTCAAAATTCATCAAGTTGTACACTGAAAGAAGTTGGGGGAAATTGGAGGGGGAGATGAACCATGAGATACTATGGATTCTGAAAAACAATTTGAGGGTTTTGAAGGGGCAGGGGGGTGGGAGGTTGGGTGAGCCTGATGGTGGGTATTATGGAGGGCACGTATTACATGGAACATTGGGTGTGGTACATAAGCAATGAATTCTGGTACACTGAAAAGAAATTTTTTAAAAAAGTGGTACACTGAGGATATATATATATGTATGTATATATATATATATATTTAAAGATTTTATTTATTTATTTGACGGAAGAGATCATAAGTAGGCAGAGAACCAGGTGGGGGGGCGGGGGGAAGCAGGATCCCTGCTGAGCAGAGAGCCCAATGTGGGGCTCGATCCCAGGACCCTGGGATCATGACCTGAGCTGAAGGCAGAGGCTTTAATCCACTGAGCCACCCAGGCACCCCTACACTGAAGAAATTTTAAAACACCAGAAGTAACATAAAAAGCAGAAGAACATGATAAGTTTCTCCAACCACTTTTAGTAACTTGAAATGTAACATTGAAAGGGTTATTCATTAACAGTGACATATTTCTTCATCAAAACGTATTTATGAATAAAATAAGTTTGCTGTGTTGTTAAATGGATTATACAGATGAATAAAACTTGGTCATTACCCCCCACTGCAATTAGAGAAATAAAAGGTGCAATTAGATAAATTTAAAACAATACATCAGCAGTTGCAGCATATATAAGAAATGTAAATTCAAAGTAATGCACGCATATATACATACAACCAAGTATCTGGTGTTGTAACACGTCTACTAAAAGAAGAGTATTTTCCCCTTAATATTATTATATTATTATATATTATATATATATATATATATATATATAATTATATATATATATAATAATAATATTAATATTATTATATTATATTATATTATATATATAATATATATATTATATAATATTATTATATTATATAATATTATATTATATTATATAATATTAATATAATATTAATATTATATAAATATAAAATTTATATTTATATTTATAGGAAAATCTTTTATAATAAATATATATATATATATTTTATATTATATATATATATATATAATATATATATTATATATATATTTATATATATATATATATATATAAATAATAAATATAAATATAAAATTTATATTTATATTTATAGGAAAATCTTTTCCTAAGTTTATCTGGATGAAAGTGGCATGACATTTTTGTAGCTCTCTGGTGATACATGACCAATATTCTTGTGCCTTCACACACCCATGATCTTTACTTATCATTCTATACATCTTCTTAATGTCATATGCTATCTTCACCGAGGACTTTCTCCCTGCTTACAATGGCCTTCTCCACCCCAAATCCTATCAACGCAGGAAGCGGTTTCAGCAACTCTAAGAACGGAAGTTCAACTGAAGATTAACCTAATTTCTGTGACTTGCACCTCTAAGGTAGCTTACCCACCCTCCTTTAATTGTCTTCTGCAGCATTATTAGCTAAAATTTCTATAACTTTGAACTCGAGTGGCCAACTTCTTGATCTTAAACTTCTATTTTTTCCAATTTTTTCCCTCACCTCATTCTTTATACTTACTAAAATACCTTGGATTTCAAAAACTTTTCCAGCCCTTGGTGTTGTGCCTTATACTTTCTTGTGGGTTCGTTGTTCTATTTTAGTCTTTCCTTCCCCTCCTCCTCCTTTTTGTCTGGCTTCAGAGGTTGATCAATTCTATCATTATCTGGCCCTGGAATATACTGCAGTTTTAATACATATTAGCTGAATAAATAAATGAAGAACCTCAATGCTCATTGCCAGCGATAAGTACACAGTGACTCTGCTAACAAATGGTTTTAGAAAGAAACCATGACAATTTTCATAAATTGTAAGTTAAAGTTAGTCTATTTAACACATTGTGCTAAGGTAAGTAAATAAATCATTAGGGAAATTATAACTTGTCTCTATATATTATTCATCTAAATCATGACGGTTCATTCAACTTTAGATAATAATCTTTAAAACTGATTGTCCTTTTTCTATTCTAAGTATTTGCAAGTTACAGTAGAAATTTCTTTAAAATCCTCAAACTGAACTTCATTGTATTGTTTGATACCATATGCTATCTAGCTTTAAGTTGAAGGTGCCTGATCAGGCTCCACAAATCTTCTGTTAACCATTCAGGAAAGGTGGTTAAATTTCAATATTAATGGACAACAACAAAGCAAGTTACTGAAGAGGCATCTTGTCAACAATTTTATATTTCTTTTCTTGCTTTTTCTTAAACGCCTAGTGCTGTAACATAATATATGAGTAATTTTAATTCTAACATATGAATTCTTTATCCTAAAGTGATACAAAGATTTAAAATGCATTTGTGAGGTTCTGTGTTTCAGTGTCATTTATTTTGAAACTAAGTTCCTGTAGTATTTAAAAGATATGGATAACTCCTGAAACCCACATTTATGTGATTATACACCTAGAGATATATGAAATATATTTATTGATTAAGGAAAATTAACATTTCTTAATCTAAGAAATATTAAAAAGGAATATTATAAATCTATCATTTATAATATTTTCCACTTTCTCAGCTCAAGTACAATAATTTCACTGTATAAAAAACTTTTTTTTTTTTTTTGGTAACAAAAGTTTATAGGGGTATAACAACAGGAAATAAAACTCCACCTCAACAGCTAGTGAAACGTAGTGTATAGAAATTGATACTTTTTTACCATGAAGTGATGCATCTGGCATAAGCTGAAGGTTTTGGTAAGAAATAATCAAGAAAAATCCATGTTGTACTTCCATAGGGGGTATCCAGGAGAATTCATCATAGATATTTTTTTAACAATTTGTTCATTTATGTTTTGTGTAAAATAGGACCTTTGTAATGACTGATAAAATGCATATAGGCCACTTTTTGTGTATGTTATCTAGTCATCCTGAAGAGCACGTGATCAGTCATTTCAACTTTTTTGTATTTTTTGAATGAGAAAAAGATATAAATAAATACGATACTAAATCAACCACTTAAGAACATTCATGATTATTGGATTTTCTAAGTATAAATTTAAGCAGATTTATTTTTATATTAGAATAAAGAGAACTCAGTGATATTTTAGGATTGGTCAAGAAATTTAACTTTGTTCAAACTGTGGTTTAAGAGAGAATTGCAGGGGCACCTGGGTGGCTCCATCAGTTAAGTGTCCTACTCTTGGTTTTGGCTCAGGTCATGATCTCAGGGTTTTGGAATCAAATCCCACTTTGGGCTCCACATTCAGTGGGGAGTTTGCTTGAGGATTCTCCCTCTCTCTTCCTCTGTCCCTCCCCCTGGCTTGCATTCTCTCTCAAATAAATAAATAAATCTTAAAAAGAGAGAGAAAGAGAATCACATATACTTTTTATATTGAGTCAGCATTTACTTTGCCAAATTTTGGAGCAATTCAGAGTCTGTTTTACATGTCATGTGCTTTATATTTGAAAACTAATTCCAAAATGTATTTATATGCATTTAATAGAATTGGATGAGATCAAAAGATTAGATTATCTGGTCTATCTTGACAACTGATTTGTTTTGGCACCAGAAACTGATTCTGCTTCTAACAGGCCTATCTAGTGAGCTTTTGGCACAAGTAATGACGTCACACCCAAAAATGCCAGGGCATAATGACATGGATATGTTCAGCAAAATGTTAAAATGTTAATGGCCAAGGAACTTATTTATGAACATTAACTAGGTGTGTCACTATAAAAATTCAATTATTTTGTTTGTGGTATGTGGTTTACATAATTATAGAAACTATTTCTATCACCAAATGAACTTTCAAGTATAACAATTTTCAGTTAAAACCATGACTACAAAGTTTACCATATATATTCAAAGAAAGTTTGTTTTGCCATCCTCAAATTATCATAGTACAATTTTATTCTACTTTTAAAAATTTTAACCTGTAACTCATGGGTTAAATGCCAGAAAAGGTTTTGTTTTTCTTTTGCTTTGTTTTAAATTTTAGTCTCTGTGAATTGCTTAGGTCTGCAATATTCAGAAGGAAATCTCTGGGATACAGATTTTGTTAAAAGAGTTCCAGTATTTCCTGCATCTGTTGGGTGGAAATGGTACCCCATGCAGTTTTAACAACTATTTCAATTAAAAAAAATAATTAATTAATTAAAAAAATAGAGGTGGACAGAATCTAAGTTTAAAACAATGGGGGAAAATTCTTGGTTATTTTTAATGTTAAAAAATATGTTTTAAGGAGGGTACGTATTGCATGGAGATGGGGTGTGGTGCATAAACAATGAATTTGGGAACACAAAAAAATTACATCAAATTGAATTTAAAAAATATATATGTTTTAAGACTAGTTCCTGAAAAATGTTAAACTATTTTTTCTTATCCTATCTGAATTCCTTTAGTCCTTCAGTCCTTGAATTGAAAGTAACTTCAAAGAAGTAAGGTTTAATTTATATTACATGTGCATTCACATGTAAATCTCTTAGTTTCCAGCAGTTTCAATTTCTGGGTATTAATAGTTTTTCTATTAGTCTATAAATCATAGTTAATTAAGGAAAATTTTACTTTACTATACTATATACTTCATTGTCATTCCAAATCACAATATTTAAAATGCCACTTAGAGTTAGGAATTAATTGTGGCCCATGGCTCAGAGGCTTAAGTGTCTGCCTTTGGCTTAGGTCAGGATCCAAGAGTCCTGGGATCCACCCCAGGTCATCTGATGTCCTCAGGCTCCCTGCTAGATGGGAGTCTGCTTCTCCTTTTGCCCCTCCCCCCACACTTTCTCTGTCTGCTTTTTGTCTTTCTCTGTCTGTTTTTCTGTTTGTCTATCTGTGTGCCTTTCTCTGTCTGCTCTGTCTGCTTTTCCTGTCTCTCAAATAAATGAATAAATAAAATATTAAAAAAAGAGAGATCTTTTTAAAAAAGGAATTAATCTATGTAGGTTCATACTTTTTTTTTTTTAAGATTTTATTTATTTATTTGACAGAGAGAGAGCACAAGTAACCAGACCAGCAGGAAGAGGGAGAGAGAGAAACAGGCTCTCTGCTAAGCAGGGAGGCTAATGGCAGGGCTTGATTCCAGGACTCTGGAATCATGCCCTGAGCTGAAGGCAGCTGCTTAACCAATTGAGCCACTCAGGTGCCCCTCATACATATTTTTTAAACCCTTGAAAAACCATAACAGTGGGGCGCCTCGGTGGCTCAGTTTGGTAAACTACTGCTTTCAGCTCAGGTCATGATCCCAGGGTCCTGGGAATCAGAACTCCACATTGGGCTCTCTGCTCAGCAGGGAGCCTGCTTCTCCCCATCCTTCTGCAGCTCCCTCTGCTGTTTCCCTGCCTGTACTCTCCTGTTCTCTCTGTCAAATAAATAAATAAAATCTTGAAACAAAAAACAAAAAACTATAACAGTAATAGAAAGAACACTCTTAATAGAGAGTCTGACTTTATTTTATATATTTGATCACTGACAGCTTTCAAACCCATCTGTCTTCCCCTTCTTTTGAACAGTCTAGGCACACTGATCAGAGAGTTCACACACACACCCTCTTTTGGTTGCAGCAAGAAATTTAAATCTTGCAACCCTCCAGCTCAGGCTCTGGAATTTTTCCCCACTTCCAATGGCTAACTTCTATAAATGGTCAGCTTACACTCTATCTCTGTCTCACTCACCCCGCCCAAACCTGCTTATGCCTGCCTTGTTCTGTTCAGGAGTTCTTCCTTATACTGACCCATTGAAGGGACACCATACACTTTTATCTAGCTATCTAAAGGAGTACTTCTAGAGCCCTGGTGTGGCACAAAAAAATTGCAGATAAGATCTTAATCACATCCAATTTTCTCCAGGAATACAGGCACGGTATTACATTGATGACCTTAGCCCCCCATCTGGATTTATGTGCTCTATCCCCATGATGACCTTAGCCCTGCAGGGGTATTAACTTTTCATCATATCATCAACTCCACAGCTGGATTTACCCCAATGAGGACCTCAACTCAAAAGTTTGAACAGTTGAAGTTATTCTGGGTTGAATTATCCACAACCGTAAATCCCATTATAAAATTTTTAGTTTCCATTTTAATGGAATATATTTTTTATTCCTTGGCTTTCAATCTATGTGTCTTTAAAGCTGAAATGAAAAAAAAAAAAAGCTGAAATGAGTCTCTTGCTGGCAGCCATATAGTTAAATCTTTTTTAAAAAAATTTATGTATTTATGACTTCCTATATTCCCTTCTATTCTCCCATCTTCTTTCCTAGTTCAGCCCCAACCTCTGTGAAATACCCTTCCTCCTTCTTCCCTTTTCCCTTCTGTTCCTGACCTTTACTTTCCTAGACCCGCTTCCTGATGTACAATTACCAACCAGGAAAACATTATAAAATCATTTTTGTGTAAGCCTCACTGAACCAACAAGCTCATAATCTTAAAGTACACTAAGTGTTGGGTATGTCCCCCTCTCAATTACCTGGCCAAACTACAGTCTTTAGATCTTAAAGAAACTTTACAATAGCGCAATTCACCCCCTGTCAGTCTGTTTCACTGGCCACATCTCTAGACCTAAACCTGAATTGTCCTCCTGGTTCCAGGGGCACCTGGGTGGCTCAGTCAGTTGAGCATCCAGTGCTTGGCTTTGGCTCACATCATGATCTCATGGTCCTGGGATCAAGCTCCATGTAGGGCTCCATAGTCAACACAGAGTCTGCTTGAGATTCTCTCTCTTCCTCTGCCGCTTCCCCCCATTTGTTCACATGCTCTCTCTCTCTTTCTGAAATAAAGTCTTTAAAATAAAGTAAATAAATAGAATACTAATCACAACTATTCAGGCTGGCCCCCTATATTATCCAAATAAAAAATACTTACTGGAATATATTAATTCTTGGTTACCCATGCAAAATGCAAAGCCTAAGATTTTAACCTCTAAGGGTTAAAGGATTATTGCATCATTGACCTAAATACCCCTCGGTTTTATACTTACTGCTTCCTCTACCTCAGACATCTCCTCTTTATTGACTTGCATCCTTTGAATTTTGGGCTGAATGAAACCTTACTATTCAGCAGAACAAAAATGGCCTTCCACAATTGAGTGTGAACACATGTAACAGTGCTAACAGTTCACTAGACAGGGTGCTAGCAGGAGAATCAATTCCTGGTGCTGAAACAGTTAAATCAATGGTCAAAACATAGGTTTAGTCCAATCTTTTGAGTGCACCTCATTCTACCATGCAATTTTGTTCTGTCATAGTTTGCCAGTCTCTTAGTTTTTGAATTCTGGCAACTGCAAAATTGTCCTTTTCCTTTTCCTTCTTCTCTTTCTCCTTCTTCTCCTTCTTGATTTTATTTATTTATTTGACAGAAATCACAAGCAGGCAGAGAGGCAGGCAGAGAGAGAGAGAGGGAGAAGCAGGCTCCTTTCTGAGCAGAGAGCCTGATGCAGGGCTCGATCCCAGGACCCTGAGATCAGGATCTGAGCCAAAGGCAGAGGCTTAACCCACTGAGCCACCCAGGGGCCCCTGTCCTTTTCTGCTTCTTACATAAGATCTGAAATCACTAGTTGTCCTACCCCTTTCATCAGTTTACTGTTTAAGCTTCCTGCTCGTCTCCTGTAGTCTCACTCTTTCCCTTGGCTTTTAGCTTCATCTGCCTTACATACATCTATGGATATTTCTCCCCTATGTCCATGTCCTTACACAGCACATACTTGACACACTGCTTTCTTGTCTTGGACCTTTTTCTCTTTCAAAATCTCATGTTCTCTCAATAATCACTGAGATTTGTTATCTGCCTCTTTAACTTTTCTCTTCCAAATCTTGGCTGTCAGGAATAGAAAGTGTAGCTTTCTCTGGTGGTATCAGAGTGTGCAGGGGACACCCATGATTTATGCCTGGCCAGCAGTCATTCACTGTTCTTTTCAAAAGTTCCCACTTTTCTATGAGAAAACACCTCCGCCAATTCCTAGTCCATGCAGTTTGGGAAGAGTTGGTCACACCTCCACATCTTGGATGACTTATGAGTGAAGGGAAGTCCCTTTGAGCTAATAATGTTTAAAGGAAGGACTTTTGTAGTATAGGAAAATAAGTACTTTCTTTTCTGTAGGTTTGCTGTAAGATTAGATACAAGCTTGAAAATTCCTTGCAATCACCCCTTATAAGGGAGTTCTTCCCTTATGTCTTCACATGGTGAGAAGGGAGATTTGGGCAGAATCCATAGATTTGTAAATCATTATCAGGAGTGCTGCAGTGTAAGCCAAGGGAGTGAACTCATTGAAAAACTATTTATAGAGTGAGAAAACTTGCCAAATGGAACTTTGGGGAGAAGTCCAATACTTCATGGTTAGGTGGAAGAAGAAAAATCCATACAAGAAAAGAGAATGGCCAAAATAAGTTGGAGGAAAATTAGGAGCCATTGATGAAATAAGGCAGAAGAATATTTTGAGAAGATATGATCAGCAGAGTTAAAATCTGCAGAGGGGCCAAGTAAACTGGGACTGAAAACTGAGTGGTCTTTGGTGATCTTGGCAAAAGATACTGAAATAAATCAAGGAGGGGATAGGGCTTGAAGAAATGGAGATAGCTAGTACACCTACTCTTTCAGAATCCTTTGACTCTGAAGGGAGAAAAAAGGTAAGGGAGCAGCTATAGACCAACAAAGGATCAAAGTGAGGTATTTTTGAAGATGAATGAGATTAACATATGTTCATAAGTGATAGAAAAGGGGAGGGGAGAAGAGGGGGGAGGAGGAGGGAGAGAAAGAAAGTTGAGGAAGAGAGGGAAGAAGGGAAGAAAAGAAGAAAAAAATAGGGGGAAAATTTACTTTGTGGAATGAAGTCTCTGAAGATGGTGGCTGAAATAGATGTCAGAACACAGTTTAAAAGAAGATTCTCTATCCTCTCTACTCTGCATCACCTGTCCCCACCCTCCTCCAAGATTGGATTTATGACTCATGAAATTTATTTTATAATTACTTAAAGACACCTTAAATCTATATACACTAAATAGTTTGCCTTTTCTCTGAAAACCTACTTTCCCTCTGAGTATTGCTTATCTTTATGGTTCCACCATATACTTTGCATCTGCTTTACCAAGTTAACAATCTCACATTCTTTCTTGACATTCTGGTCTGACTTACCCACTAGCTCATTAATCAACATTTTTGGTTCAAGTTATTATTAGTATTTACTGAAATTAATCATTTACGAAGCATCAAGAGCCTCCTAAGCATCTCCACCCTCCTTTATATCTCTTCACGGCAATCCTTTCCCTACATTGCTACTAGAATAAAATATAAACACAACAAAAGACAAAAAGCCCATTACCAAGTTTACAGATCCTTCGGAATTTGCTGTTACCCTAAGGATAAAATTCAACATACCTAATCTGAATAGTAACTAAGTATTATTTTGATTGTTTTCTTCTATCCAGTACGTCCTCTATGTAGAACTTGTTTTTTTCTAAATTATTCGTTTCTCTGAGACTTTGGACAAAATTCCTTCTCTGCCTGGTTTTCATTTTCTACTTTCCTCATATATCTTCTTCTAAAAAGCCATTTTACTGAGGTATTACTGACATATTAAAAAACTGTAAATATTTAATGTTATAACTAGATGAGTTTGGGGATAAGTATATATCCATGAAACCATCACCACCATCAAGACTATATACATATCCATCACCTCCCAAAGTTTCCTCCCACTCCCTTTAGCATTATGTTTATTTTTGTGGTAAGAACCACAAGATCTAGTCTTTTAGCAAATTTTACTACACAATACAATATTGTTAACTAAAGACGCTATACTTATACCATTGTAGATCTACAGAACTTATTTATCTCATACAACTGAAACATTGTAGCTTTTAACCATCGCCTCCCCATTGCCCTTCTTTGACAGCCCCTGTTTAATCACCTTTCCGTTTCTGTGAGCTTGACTATTTGATATTTCACATATAAGTGAAATCATACGGCTTTGTCTATGTCTTATTGTGCTAAGCATAATACCATCCAAGTACATCCATGCTGTCACAAATAACGGGATTTTCTTCTTTTTAAGGCTGAGTATATTCTACTGTATGTATATACTGCATCTTCTTTGTCGATTCACTGATTGATAGACACTTAGGTTGTTTGCACATTTTGGCTGTGGTGAATAATGTTCCAATGAACATGGTGCAGATCTCTCTTTGAGATCCTGATTTTATTTGGATATATATCTAAAAGTGGGATTGGTGGATCATATGGTAGGTAAATCTATATTTTCTAAGAACATTCATACTGTTTTTCATGACTGCACCAATTTACATTCCCCAAAACAGTGTACAAGCGTTACCCTTTTATCCAGATCTTTACCAATATTTGTTATTTTTCTTTTTGATAATAGCCATTTTAACAAATGTGAAATCACATCTCATTGTGGTTTTGATTTGCATTTACTTGAGCACATTTTAATGTACTTGTTAGGCACTTGTGTATGTTCTTTGGAGAAATGTCTATTCAGGTATTTTGCCCATTTCTAATTGGATTTATTTGACATGTGATCTTTTTAATGGACTGTTGAATTAGGTTAGCTAATACTTTGTTCAGGATATTTGCTTCTATTTTAATCAGGAACATTGGACTGTAATTTATTTTCTTGTAATGTCCTTGTTTGATAATCTGGCCTCATAAAATATCTTTGAAAGTGTTTCCTCTTCTTCAGTATTTTGAAAGAGTTTGAGAAGGATCGGTATTAGATTCTTCTTTAAATGTTTGTTAGAATTCTCCAGAGGCCATCTGATCTGGACTTCTGTTTAATGAGAGTTTTTTTTTTTTTTTTAATAACTTTAAAATTTATTTATTTATTTTTTCAGCGTAACAGTATTCATTATTTTTGCACAACACCCAGTGCTCCATGCAATACGTGCCCTCCCTATTACCCACCACCTGGTTCCCCCAACCTCCCACCCCCGCCCCTTCAAAACCCTCTGGTTGTTTTTCATATTGAGACGTTTTGATTACTAATTCAATCTCCTAATTAGCAATTGATTTGTTCAGAGGTTATTTGTTTGTTTGTTTTTATTCACAAGCCATTCTTGGTAGGTTTTATATTTCTAAGGATTCACATATTTCTTCTAGGTTTTCTAATTTGCTTGTGTTTAATTGTTCATTATAGTTTCTTATGATCCTTAGTGTTTCTGTGTTAACAGATGTATTGTCTCCCCTTTTATTTCTTATTTATTGTCTTATCTCTTTTTTCCTTCACTAATCTAACTAAAGTTTTATTAATTTTATCTTTTAAAAAAAACACCAGCTTTTAGTTTTGTTGATTTTTTCTATTGTCTTTTTTGTCTCTATTTTATTTATTTCCACTCTGATATTTGTTAATTCTTTGACTCGCTAACTTTGGGCTTAGCTTGTTTTTTCCTTTTCAGTTTCTTGAAATACAGTCTTAGGTTGTTTTTTTGTTTTGTTTTGTTTTGTTTTGTTTTTGTAAAGATTTCATTTATTTATTTGACAGAGAGAGATCCAAAGTAGATAGAGAGGCAGGCAGAGAGAGAGAGAGAGGGAAGCAGGCTACCTGCTGAGCAGAGACCCCTGATGCGGAACTCGATCCCAGGACCCCGAGATCATGACCTGAGCTGAAGGCAGCAGCTTAACCCACACACCACCCAGGTGTCCCAGTCTTAGGTTTTTTTATCCAAGAATGTGCATTCTGCTGCTGTTGATGGAATGTTCTGTGTAAGTCTGTTAAGTCCATCTGGTCTAACATGTCAAGTCCATCTGGTCTAACATCATGGTCTAACATGTAGGTTGAGACCAATACTTCCTTACTAATTTTCTATCTGGATGATCTATCTATTGTTGAAAGTTAGGTACTGAAGTCCCTGCCATTATTATATTGCTCTCTATTTCTTCCTTCTGGTCTGTGAACATTTGCTTTACGTTTTTAAGTTCTCTGATGTTCAGTGGATAAATATTTATAATTATGATGTCCTCTTGATTAATTTATCCCTTTATCATTAGATAATGACTTTCTTGTCTCTAATTACAGTTTTTGGCTTGAAGTCTATTTTGTGTGATATAACTACCCCTATTTTCCTTTAGTTTCCATTTTAATGGAATATATTTTTTATTCCTTGGCTTTCAATCTATGTGTCTTTAAAGCTGAAATGAAAAAAAAAAAAGCTGAAATGAGTCTCTTGCTGGCAGCCATATAGTTAAATCTTTTTTAAAAAAATTTATTCAGCCATTCTAGGTGTTTTGGTTGGAGAATTTAGTATATTTAATTAACAGAAATTATTGAGAGGTATGGACTTACTACTGCCATTTTTTAAAAAATTGCTGCTCTTTGTAATTTCTTCGTTCGTTTTTTCTTTTCTTGCTATTTTCTTTGTGATTTGAGTAGTTGCTTTAGTGTATGTGTTGATTCTTTTTCTTTTATCTTTTGTGTATATACTATATGTTTTTTGTTTTGTGGTTATATGATGCTAACATAAAACATCTTACAACTTTTGACATTTTAATTATAATGTGTCTTGTTGTGGTTCTCTTTAGATTCTTCTTATTTGGTATTGTTTGGGCATCTTGGGCCTGGATGTCTATTTCTTTCTCCAAATTAGGGAAGTTTTCAGCCATTTCGGTTATTTCTTTGAATAAGCTTTCTGCCTCTCTGTCTTTCTTCTCTTTCTGCAACCCATATTTTGTGTATATATTTGATCTTTTGATGGTACCCCATAAGTCCCTTAGGCTATTTTCATTTCCTTCTTTTTTTTCTCTTCTGATTTTATGAATTCACTGAGTTTGAGTCTGCTGACCTTTCTTCAACTTCATGTAATCTGCTATGGAAGTCTTCTACTAAATTTTTCAGTTATTACATTCTTAAGCTCTGTGATTTCTGTTTGGTACTTTTTAATATTCTCACTTTGTTCATGCATTCCTCTCCTGACCTTGGAGAACATCTTTCTGACTGTTACTTTGTTATTATTGAGTAAGCACGTATATAAATCTGTTTCATCAAGATCTGTTTCTAGAAGTTTATTTTGTTCTTTTGTTTGAAACATATTCTCTTGTTTCTTCATTTTCCTTGACTCACTGTGTTGGTTTATGTGCATTAAATAAAACACTTTTCCCAGTCATGACAGATTGTTCTCATGTAGAGCATGAATCTCATCTGTTAGCCCAGCCTCAGCTCCTAGTTAGCTTTCAAAACTCTGATTGTTCAAGTCATGGACTTTGTTTTTAGTGGCTTCCAATAGTTGAGGGTATGCTAAGCCCCATCACTGTCTTACAGGAGAGGATCACAGTCAGCACCTAGATGGAGACTGATTAGAACCCAGATCCCAGAAGCAAGTGGGAAAGTGTCCAGTTAAACCACTTCCACAGAGTACCTGGGAGATAGGCACTTTGTCTGCTCTCTCTGCATTGAGCCCAGGTTTATGACTATGGGCAATGGCTCTCTTTATTCCTCTGGTGATGTTCTCATTCCTTAAAGTTTTTTGTGTTGACAAAAGACTTGCATTATTGTATTGTAATTTAAGCATTAGTCACCTCCTCTAGGCTGTACTGACTGGATTTGGAAGAGAAAGATCTTTACTCATCAGCCTGGTTAGGAACCCTCAGGATTTCAGAATTTTTCTGTGGTTGTACCTTCTCCACTCTTCTAATTCTCTTTTAGCCAGGGGTGGGGGGACGGAGGTCTTAGGATTGTGTGCGATCTCTCCATCCCTCAAAATCAGGTTGGTTGCTAAGAGTGTCCCATTTTCCCTAAAGCAGTGTCCCGAAGTTATTAAAGTTGTGCTCCTTCTGCCAGTCGGGCAGTCAAACCACCTGCTAAGATTTCAAACTACTACTGAGTTCTACATCTCTCTGCAAAAGCTTGCATGTGTCATTTTCAGCACTGGGGGTAGGTGTTGGGTAACTGGGGGATTCTGTAGTTGTCCCATGGAGTTTGTGTGTGAACCTTTTGTTGCAGATCATGAGCCAGTTACCAGGATTCATAGCTGGCTGTTGAGATCCAGTTTTCTTTGAACCCATTCACGTTTTCCCTAATTGCTAGCTGTTGATAGTTGCCTCCGGACAATTCAGCAATGCCAATCCCCTCAGTATTCTGGGTGGGATGGGAGAGAAGCAGGCCTCCTGGACAGTGTCCTACAAAGTGAGGAAGCCAGGTGTTCACTTCACTCACTTTTCTTCTTGGGAGAATCACAGGCCAAGTGATTCTCAGCTATCTCAGCACCAATTTGCACCATTTTGAGGAACGGATGATGCAGGGAAAGTGAAACTGCTTTTCTTATCCTTTCAATGCATCCACCTGAGTGCTGGAATCTCTCAACCAGACTCTGGGCTCCCACAAAGTATTCTTATATACAGATGGTTGTTTATCTTGGTGTTTCTGTGAAGGAATGAGGACCAGAACTTCCTATTCTGTCTTCCTGCTGATGTCATTCCTCTCTCATATTTTTTTTTTTAAAGATTTATTTATTTATTTATTTGACAGAGAGAGAGATCACAAGTAGGCAGAGAGGCAGGCAGAGAGAGGGGAAGGAAGCAGGCTCCCTGCTGAGCAGAGAGCCCGATGCGGGGCTAGATCCCAGGACCCTGAGATCATGACCTGAGCCAAAGGCAGCGGCTTAACCACTGAGCCACCCAGGCGCCCCCCTCTCTCATATTTCTAAGCCCTCTTTATCCTTCAGGCTACTACTTCTTTGGCAAGTTTTTGGGTAACATTTGGGATCTATGACTGAACACTCATATCAACCTAAGATTTTTATTTTAATTTTTAATACTGCATATATATATATGTACACATATATATATATGTACTTTCTTGCAAACTAGATGAGATTTTAAGCTTTTAAGCTCTTTGTCTTATATGTTTATATTCTCAGGATATATTGCAATTACTGACATATCTCAGATATATTGCAATAACTGACATATGACATTTATGTTCTAATAAATGAAATAATGTTGCATGTTGGCTATATATAAAAATTTTAAACAGGCTTTTCTTTATATTTTATCTTTCTTTCCTCTTCCCAGATTTGTAGGATTTTCATAATGTCTGTAAGGATTTTTATAATAAGCCTCTAAGTATCTGTTCAGCACCCTCTTTTCTGGATTCTTCTCATTCTGCTTCATTTCTGTGTTCTTGTGTAATGCATGTTGGAACTACCATGTGTTTATACAATGTTGATGACTAGAAATAGTTGATTAGCTCTAGAATGATCCAAAATAAAGTATGACACAACCAGATTTCTTTCCTGGAAACTTTTGAACCAAATCTGAGGGACTGAAGGAAAGAGGGTTTTTCCTTTGTTTGTTTTTGGTGGCATTTTTTTAGGAGAGGTGAAACTTCATGTTCTGTAGAAAAATGTGGTACAAAGTAAGAGGCTACACACACACACACACACACACACACACACTCTCACCCCAAAAGAGAGAGAAGTTGACATATACAGAAAGATAGAGACAAGATTTTGAGAATGGTTTAAGGTGATACTTAGGGTCTTGACATGACTTGCTTGTAACACTCAGCTTTTGCTCTTACTCTTAAGGCACTCATGCCCTTTTCTTACCAAATGGTTTCAGGTGGTTTCCTATCACTTGAAATTGAAGAATTTTGAATAGTGATCTCTATTTAGAAAATTAAGGTGAGGAATATGAAAAGATAAATCTATTGTATCCTTTAGATTTTGTGACATTATTTTGTGGTAACAAATAAATCTAAGTTTCACTAATTTATAACAACAAAGATTTCTTTCACTTTTGTGTTATATGTGAACTGAACATCACTGAGGGTCTTATTTGTTTTTTGAACCAAACCAAAGAACAGACTTTGCTTAGGGTGCCATTCTCATGGCAGATGGGAAGACCAACTGTAGAACTATGAAATGACTTTTAAGCTTTTGCTATGCATGACACATAATACTTCCCTCATATTCGATTTGCCCAATGAAGTCACATGGCCAAATCTTTTTCAGCATGATGCAAAGTATTTTCCTCCCACAGGGAGGTCTTGTAAGTCATATAACAATTGATATGATATATGACTTTTTCCTCATTGAGCCAATTCATCTTATTAAAATTTCATTTCTTCTCTTACCTGATCTCAGATACATATTAGAAGAAAAAAGAATGGGCCTATGCTAAAGTCTTCCTAGATTTATTTCCATTTTTAAAATAGAGGTTGATTAAAAAAAGGAAGAAGAAAATAATTTAGAATTGTTAAATCTAATAGGAGAAGAAATAAGTGAAATATTTCATGTAGTATGAGGGAAATACATTTTGAGTTATATCTGTTTATTCCATCGCCTTTATACCTACTCAGTATCTTTCCTGTATGAGAGAAGATACAAGAGCAGGAAAGCATGGTGTCATACTTACACATCCTTTACTCTGGAGTTAGACCACCTGGGTTGAAATTCTGGCTCTACTCTTTCCTAGCTATGTGATATTGGATTAGCTATTATTCATCTTTGTATCTGAATTTTAACTAAATAATAGTTCCTTTTATAGGATTACAGTGATTTGAAACTATAGACAAAACAAAGAATTTAGAATAGTATAAGCATGGGTATAAATCTTTGTTATTGTAAAGATGTAGACTATCTTATTAAAATCACATTCCCAGTACTTATCGTAAATCCTGTATATAGCTAAAAATATTTATATATTGAATGGATGAAGGCTGAAAATAAATGATTATTTCATTGATATACTTTTATGCATGTGAGTACGCACCAACATTAAGTATGTATGTAGATATATACATATATACATATAATTGTTTTATCTTCATATGAAAACACATTAAAGGAAATACATTTAAAATGTGGAGATAGTAGAAGTCTTACATTTTTAAAACTACACAGTCATTAATTTTGCAAGATGTCAGAATTTGAAAAGACATTATCAGTGAAATGCTGTGGAGGTGTTCCTGTGTAATAGGGAGCAAAAGGAGAAAGGGATGGCATTTATACTTTTGCCCTGTCACTTTGACTTTATGTCAGCTGCTTAAAAGATGGCCCTGAAACATGTGATTGGTTTCATAAGAGCTTTAAAAATGAAAGAGAAAAGTGGTTTCCGGCATATTAAAACAAATGTACAACAAATTCAAAACACTGAAGGAGAAGGAGGAACAGGAATAGTCATGTTTTATTATAAATACCAGTGTTGTGTTTTTTTTTTTAAGTTGACAACCAAGATGGCCAGACATTAGGCCATTGCTATGTGTATTGATGGTTCCCCATATTTAATAATATTTTCTAGTGTTAAGAAATCTCAACAGTGATAATCAGCTGGGAACTTCTACCAAAAAGAATCATAAAAGACAAAAGCTAGAAGAAACTCAGGTTGTCTGACTTCAGGTCCTGTGTTCTTTTTCTGTTCTATGATTGCTCCATCTGGCCCAGTCTGTTTTGTGGAGCCTGTTAAGTAAAGGAAATAAAACATTTACCAAATGTGTCATGTCATATTCAGTAATTTGAAATATATAAATTATATATTTGAATGTAGAGAATCTTTTTCTTTTTTCATGCTTAAGACAGGGTAATTACAAAATTGAAATGTAGTGCCTTCCCAAACTAATGTCACTAATCAAAATAGTGAATAGAGATTTATTTAATAGACATTCACTCAACAGTTTATGATGAATGATTGCCTAAAAAAATGATAATTTAAACAGATAATCATGTCAAAAAATGGGCAGAAGACATGAACACACACTTCTCCAAAGAAGACCTACAAATGGCTAACAGACACAGGAGAAAATGTTCATCATCATCAGCCATCAGAGAGATTCAAATCAACACCACATTGAGATACCCCCTTATACTAGTCAGAATGGCCAAAATCAACAAGACAGTAAAGTAAACAACGTGTGTTGGAGAGGATGTGGAGAAAGGGGAACCCTTTTACACTGTTGGTGGGAATGAAGTTAGTGCAGCCACTTTGGAAAACAGTGTAGAGATTCCTTAAGAAATTGAAAATAGAGCTACCCTATGACCCTGCAATTGCACTACTGGGTATTTACTCCAAACATACAGATGTAGTGAAAAGAAGGGCCATCTGTACCCCAATGTTCATAGCAGCAATGGCCATAGTTGCCAGACTGTGGAAAGAGCCAAGATCCTCTTCTACAGATGAATGGATAAAGAAGACATGATCCATATATACTATGGAGTATTATGCCTCCATCAGAAAGGATAAATACCCAACTTTTGTATCAACATGGACGGGACTGGAGGAGATTATGCAGAGTGAAATAAGTCAAGCAGAGACAGTCAATTATCACATGGTTTCATTTACTTGTGGAGCATAAGGAATAACATGGAGGACATGGGGATATGGAGAGGAGAATTGAGTTGGGGGAAATTGGAGGGGGAGATGAATCATGAGATACTGTGGACTCTGAGAAACAAACTGAGGGTTTTGGAGGGGAGGGGAGTGGGGGTTGGATGAGCCTGGTTGGTATTAAGGAGGGCATGTACTGCATGGAGCACTGGGTGTGGTGCATAAACAATGAATTTGGGAACACTGAAAAAAATTAAATTTAAATTAAATTGTAAAAAATGATTTTTTTGGGGGGCGCCTGGGTGGCTCAGTGGGTTAAAGCCTCTGTCTTCGGCTCAGGTCATGATCCCAGGGTCCTGGGATCGAGCCCCACATCGGGATCTCTGCTCTGCAGGGAGCCTGCTTCCTCCTCTCTCTCTGCCTGCCTCTCTGCCTACTTGTGATTTCTCTCTGTCAAATAAATAAAATATTTTTTAAAAATTTAAAAAATGATTTTTTTTCTTTTTAAATGATTATTTTAGTTTAATTTACATACAACACAGTGTCCAAATTTAAAGTATTCAGTCCAGTGAGCTCAGGGAAACACCCATGCAGCCATCATAAACATGATATAGAATCTTTCTTTTATCCCAGATTGTTTTCCCATGCTGTTTCCAGTTAGTTTCTTCCCTCCTTCCAAAGTCAACTGCTATTCTCACATGTTACTTTTGCTTGTTTTTGAACGTCATGGAATCTAAATCATGAAGTATGAACTCTTTCATTCTTGGATTTCTTTCATCAATGTAGTGTTTTTGAGATTTTCCAAGTTATTGTATGTGTCATTGTTTCATTCCTTTTAATTACTGAGCAAGATTCTATTACACTGAGTGAATGCATTCCAGTTCTTCATTTTTCCATTGCTGGGTATTTGATTGTTTTGCTATTCATTAATTATTATGACTAAACTTTCTATGTTCTATTAGTTCTTTTTAGTTCCATTAGTAGTTTTGTGGATTTATGTTTTCCATTTATTTAGTAGTGGAATTGATGGGTCAAAGGGGAAATATGTTTTTAACTTTATATTAAACTGTCTTTTCTTTTTCTGTAAAGTGAGACATTAATACAAACTATGTATGCAAATTCTGGTGGCTCCACATTTTCCCTTTTCAATATTGTCAATCTTTGAAATTTTAACCATTATAATATATTCGAAATGGTATCCCATTTTGTTTTTTATTAGCATTTCTCTGGTTACTAATGATGTTGAGCATCTTTACAAATGCTTATGTTGAGATCTTGTCACTTTATTTAGGTACCTAAAATCCATCTCAAATTATTTTTATATACAGGATAGAGGTCAAGACATTTGTTGGTTCTTTGGTTGGTTGGTTTTGTTGCCTCCTCCCCCACGTTTTCTGCTACTTTAGTTTTTTCTTTTTCTTCCTTTTTTTATTATGTTCAATTGGCCAGCATATAATACATCATTAGTTTTTGATATAGTGATCAACAATTCATTAGTTGTGTATATCATCCTGTGCTCATTACCACATGTGTCCTCCTTAATACCCATCACTTGGTTACCCCACCCCCCTCCCTTCTGTAACCCCAGTGCTCATAGAGGCAACATCCGCAATAACCAAATTGTGGAAGGAGCTGTGATGCCGTTCAACAGATGAGTGGATAAAGAAGATGTGGTGCATATACACAATGAAATATTACTCAACCATCAGAAAGGATGAATACCCACCATTTTCATTGACATGGATGGAACTGGAGGGGATTATACTAAGTGAAATAAGTCAAGCAGAGAAAGGGAATTATTATATGGTTTCACACGTATGTGGAACATAAGGAATAGCACAGAAGATCACAGGGGAAGGAGGGAAAACTGGGAAGAAATCAGAGATGGAGACAAACCATGAGAGCCTCTGGACTCTGGGAACCAAACTGATATTTGGTTTTGTTTTTAAATGTATGAATATCCAGTTGTTCTGGCACCATATGTTGCAAAGTTTGTCCTTTCATCATTGAATTATATTGGCATATATGTAAAAACATGTAATTGGCCATGCATATATGAGATCATTTTTTTAAACACTTTTCATCTATTGATTTATTTGTCTATTTGCAAGCAAATACTACATCATTGTAATTATTGTGGCTTTATGATAATCTTTAAAATAGGTAATATAGTTTCTCTAAATTTGTTATATTGTTTAAGATTGTTTTGAATATTTCAAGCCCTTTGTTCTTCCATAACTTTTAGAATAATATTATCAATTTCTACTGAGATTTTTTGAATGGGATGACATTGAATCTATAACAAATTTGTATGGAATTGACATCTTACTAATGAGTCTTCCAGTCAATGAACATGATATATCTTCTTTAGTCTTCCTCTATAATGTTGAAGATTTTTAGTATGAGGTCCTGGACATAGATGTTAAGTGTATTTCTGATTATACATCATTTTTTAAAATTAATATTTGTCTTTTAAGTAGGCTTCACACCCAACATGAAGCTCATCATGGGGCTTGAACCAATGACCCTGAGATCAAGACCTGAGTGTAGATCAAGGGTCAGACCCTTAACCAACTGAGCCACCCAAGCACCCCTGTCATGATTTTTGTTACTCCAAATGGTATTGTTTCTTAACATTGTTTCCAACTGTTTGTTGCTGGTATATAGAAATTAAATTGATTTCACATGTTGATTATCTATTTAAATCTAGCTCAAATAACATTTTATTTCTAGAAGGTTCTATATGATTTATTACATATAAATAGAAGTGTAATTACCACCACAATCAAGTATCTCTTCCTAGTTCTTTATTTAGATAGCTATACCTGTCCTTCATCCACCCCTAATTCCTGGCAACTAATCTACTTTGTGTGTGTATAATTTGGTAAATGTTATTATATAAATGAAATCATAGCATGTGACATTTTGACATATTTTTGACTCAGAATAATGCCTTTGAGATCTATCCAAGTTGTTGTCTGTTTAAATAGTCCTGGAGTTCCTGGGTGGAACAGTTGGTTAAGTGTCCAGCTCTTAGTTTCAGATCAGGCTGTGATCTCACGGTGTTGAGATCAAGCCCCACATTGCCTCTATGCTGAGTGTAGAGCCTGCTTTAGATTTTTCCTCTGCATTTGTTCTTGCTCTTTCTCAATCTCTCTCTCTCTCAAATAAATAAATAAATCTTTAAAATAAATAAATAAATAATCCTTTAGGGTTTTTTTTTTATTGTTTTGTAGTATTCCATGTTATAAATATAACATTTGGTTTAACCATTACCTATTGGGAAAGATTTTAGGTATTTCCAGGTTTTTGTTTTTCTATTACAAATAAAGCTCTATGAACATTCATATACAGGTTCTGTTTGAATAAAAATTTTTATTTATCTGGGGAAGATGCCCAACAGTATGATTTTTTTAAAAATATTTATTTGCTTTTTTGGGGGGAAGGGCAAATGGAGAGGCAGAGAGAGAGAGAGAGAGTAAGAGTCCTAAGCAGACTCCATGAGGAGCACAGAGCCCAAGGTGGGGCCAATCCCACTAACATGAGATCACGACCTGAGTGGAAACCAAGAGTTGTCACCCAACCTACTGTTCCCTTCAGGTGCTGCCAGCAGTATGATTCTTGAGTCATATGATAAGTGTTTAATTTTTCAAAGAAACAAACTGTTTTTCAGAATGACTCTACCATTTTACATTCCCACTAAGCAAGTATGAAAATTTAAAGTATGCATATTTTCCAGCATTTTATGTAGTCACTATTTTGCTATTTTAGTTGTCTAAAATATTTCAAGATATCTCATCACAGTTTTAATTTGCATTACCCTAGTCGCTTTTGATGTTTAAGATATTTTCATGTTTATTCCCACCATCCAATATATCCTCTTTGATGAAATGTCTCCTCATGTCCTTCACCTATTTCCCAATTGCATTGTTTGCTTTTCACAGTTGAACTTGAGGGTCCTTTATAAATTCTGGATACAAATCCTTTGTTAAATATGCTGTTTTCAGATATTTCCTCATGCCCACCACCAGTATTTTCATCTTCTTAACAGGGTCCTTTGTAGAATAAAAGTTTTAATTTTAATGAAGCTTAATTCGTTGGATGTTTTTTCTTCTTTTATGGATGATGCTTTTGGTCATATCTGAAAACTCTTCACCAAACCCTAGTTTTTATAGATTTTCACTTTTATTTCCTGTATAAGTTTTAGAGTTTTACATCTTACATTTAAATCAGTGATCTGATTTAATGATACACATGAAATTATATGCAATATTTTTACCTAAAAACATTAAGCAACATGGAACTAGAAAACACTCTCTGTTCCATTTTAGTTATAAAAATGTGTGATTCTGTTTTATTGCTTTATAAACATAATAAAATCATTGAATAATATGGTTTGTGTTTTCAAAATTTTATGATTTTAACTTGCTTTTATTCACATTTTATTTGATTCTGGTAATAGTCTGATAACATGGTAGGATATTTCTTTTTTGTATCCATTCTCTAAAGAGGAAAGAGTGAATATGAATTGTCCATGGTAGAGGCCTCTATAGAGAAGCTGACGAGCACAAGCCTACTTCACTCTGCTACCCCCATGTATACTGTATAAGAAAATTTTGAGAGTCATTCTGAAGTTATTTTTATGCTGAAGCAATCTGCAGCAGCTGAGTTTGTATAGTGTCATATAAAGTCAACTTAAATTATAAGCCTATTATCCCACGTAGGAAGGTAGAAGATATTCTATTAAATTCATCTTCAAGTTAAAGTTAACACCACTCTACCACCTAGAATGTAGGTAAAACCAAAAGGGGGGAATCTAAAATCTTGTATTAATAACTTCTGGATTATTATAAAGAATATGATTTTTTAAACTTTATTTTGTATTGGAAAATGTTTTATCATTTTTTGATACCAATACAAATTTTATACTTTCTAAATTTCTAGCCACGTGGCTTCTAAAACCTCAAAATGCATTGCCTCTTAGAATAATGACCTCTTAGGGCACATACCTCAATATTATCAAAGCCATCTATGAAAAACCCACCGCAAATATCATTCTCAATGGAGAAAATCTGAAAGCTTTTCCGTTAAGGTCAGGAACACGGCAGGGATGTCCATTATCACCACTGCTATTCAACATAGTACTAGAAGTCCTAGCCTCAGCAATCAGACAACAAAAAGAAATTAAAGGCATCCAAATTGGTAAAGAAGAAGTCAAACTATCACTCTTCGCAGATGATATGATACTATATGTGGAAAACCCAAAAGACTCCACTCCAAAACTGCTAGAACTTGTTCAGGAATTCAGTAAAGTGTCAGGATATAAAATCAATGCACAGAAATCAGTTGCATTTCTGTACACCAACAACAAGACTGAAGAAAGAGAAATTAAGGAGTCAATCCCATTTACAATTGTACCCAAAACTATAAGATACCTAGGAATAAACCTAACCAAAGAGACTAAGAATCTATACACAGAAAATTATAAAGTACTCATGAAAGAAATTGAGGAAGACACAAAAAAATGGAAAAATGTTCCATGCTCCTGGATTGGAAGAATAAATATTGTGAAAATGTCTATGCTACCTAAAGCAATCTACACATTTAATGCAATCCCTATCAAAATACCATCCATTTTTTTCAAAGAAATGGAACAAATAATCCTCAAATTTATATGGAACCAGAAAAGACCTCGAATAGCCAAAGGAATATTGAAGAACAAAGCCAAAGTTGGTGGCATTACAATTCCGGACTTCAAGCTCTATTACAAAGCTGTCATCATCAAGACAGCATGGTACTGGCACAAAAACAGACACATAGATCAGTGGAACAGAACAGAGAGCCCAGAAATCGACCCTCAACTCTATGGTCAACTAATCTTCGACAAAGCAGGAAAGAATGTCCAATGGAAAAAAGACAGCCTCTTCAATAAATGGTGCTGGGAAAATTGGACAGCCACATGCAGAAAAATGAAATTGGACCACTTCCTTACACCACACACAAAAATAGACTCCAAATGGATGAAGGACCTCCATGTGAGAAAGGAATCCATCAAAATCCTTGAGGAGAATGCAGGCAGCAACCTCTTTGACCTCAGCCGTAGCAACATCTTCCTAGGAACAACGGCAAAGGCAAGGGAAGCAAGGGCAAAAATGAACTGTTGGGATTTCATCAAGATCAAAAGCTTTTGCACAGCAAAGGAAACAGTTAACAAAACCAAAAGACAACTGACAGAATGGGAGAAGATATTTGCAAACGACATATCAGATAAAGGGCTAGTATCCAAAATCTATAAGGAACTTAGCAAACTCAACACCCAAAGAACAAACAATCCAATCAAGAAATGGGCAGAGGACATGAACAGACATTTCTGCAAAGAAGACATCCAGATGGCCAACAGACACATGAAAAAATGCTCCACGTCACTCGCCATCAGGGAAATACAAATCAAAACCACAATGAGATATCACCTCACACCAGTCAGAATGGCTAAAATGAACAAGTCAGGAAATGACAGATGCTGGAGAGGATGTGGAGAAAGGGGAACCCTCCTCCACTGTTGGTGGGAATGCAAGCTGGTGCAACCACTCTGGAAAACAGCATGGAGGTTCCTCAAAATGTTGAAAATAGAACTACCCTATGACCCAGCAATTGCACTACTGGGTATTTACCCTAAAGATACAAACATAGTGATCCGAAGGGGCACGTGTACCCGAATGTTTATAGCAGCAATGTCTACAATAGCCAGACTATGGAAAGAACCTAGATGTCCATCAACAGATGAATGGATAAAGAAGATGTGGTATATATACACAATGGAATACTATGCAGCCATCAAAAGAAATGAAATCTTGCCATTTGCGACGACGTGGATGGAACTAGAGCGTATCATGCTTAGTGAAATAAGTCAATCGGAGAAAGACAACTATCATATGATCTCCCTGATATGAGGACATGGAGAAGCAACATGGGGGGGTAGGAGATAGGAGAAGAATAAATGAAACAAGATGGGATTGGGAGGGAGACAAACCATAAATGACTCTTAATCTCACAAAACAAACTGGGGGTTGCTGCGGGGAGGTGGGATTGGGGGAGGGGGAGCGGGCTATGGACATTGGGGAGGGGAAGCGAACCATAAGAGACTATGGACTCTGAAAAACAACCTGAGGGTTTTGAAGGGTCAGGGGTGGGAGGTTGGGGCAACCTGAGGGTTTTGAAGGGTCAGGGGTGGGAGGTTGGGGGAACAGGTGGTGGGTAATGGGGAGGGCACGTTTTGCATGGAGCACTGGGTGTTGTGCAAAAAGAATGAATACTGTTACGCTGAAAAAATAAATAAAATGAGAAAAAAAAAAGAATAATGACCTCTTAAAGTGTATATATAGATATATATTTTTTTTTCAGTGCTCTGATCTCACTGTTTCTGGAAAGAATTAAATCTACTCTTCAAAGTTCTCAAAAGGAAAGCTATATAGCCTGAAAATACTAACATTTTATACAAGATTCCTAGAAGTTGTTTATGGAAAGAATTTTTCTGTCAAGAATATTCTTTCTCTCTCCTTAAAATTTCAACTTAAACCTATATCCTGCTGGATGGACTTTAATAGGAACTCAAAAATATAAATTCAGATTTATAAAAGACACTACTCAGAAGAAGTACTCTGTGAAGTGACTCAAAAGAGTAAAGTACTGAATATACCAAATGGTTTTAAAGGGCTCTTCCATTTCTTCTCCAGAAAACATCTATACCCCTTTAATTAGAAGTTAACAGAGAAGGTTAATAACTGTCTTCACAATGAGAGCCTGAAAAAATCAATGGTATATTAAGGACAACTATTTTGATATGCACATATAGTTTTGAGATAATATACACCTTCTTATTTATGGACATATTTCTGATAAAGCTATTATATTACTCCTGCTTTAAAATAAATTGAGTCTACTTTTGTTTGTTTCCATATTTTTCTGGAGTATTGTGAACCAAGGTAACTATCTTTTAGAGATAAGTTTCAAGATAGTCAAATTTGTATTTATACTATTGTCCCATAAAGAGAAAATTTCATAGTTCACAGAATCGGTTTCTTTGAGCTTCATTGTTAATAAAGAAAATGTAGAGGGAGTTGTCTTTAAGCTAAAAAAAAAAAAAAATTTCCATGCTTCAACTGACATCTGGTAAGTAGGAAACTTATCTGCCCTTTGAGCAGTGGTATCTGAGCTTCTGAGAGTAGAGGTTGCAGTGGGTCCAAATCTTGTAAAATTCTCTAGACCTTATTAAATACTCAGAAATCCATCACAGTGGAACTATTGTTGTTGATGTTACTCAAAAGATTCACTAAATATGCATGCCAATATTTGTGGGAAAAGTTAGTGGTCTTCTATTTCAGAAGAAAGAGGAAGACAATTTCTTCAAGTTGATGTAAAGGAAAACTACCCAGAGCTTTTATTTATTTTTGTTGTAAAGCACATAACATAGAATTTACAATCTTAACCATTTTTAAGTGTACAGTTATGTATTGTTAAATATCTTCACATTGTTGCAAAATAGAACTCTGGGATTTTTTCACAGTACAAATTTGAAATTCTATATCCATTAAACAACGCCTCCCCTTCCCCTTTCCCTTTCCCTGAGCTCTGGTACCTTTCGTTCTACTTTCTGTTTATATAAATTTGATTACTTTAGATACTTGATACAAGTGAAATCATTCAACATTTGTCTTTTCATGACTGGCTTATTTCACTTAATATAATGTCTTCAAGTTTCATCCATTTTGTAGCCTGTAACAGGATTTCCTTTCTTTTTAAGGCTGAATTATATATATGTAATGTTGTATCATATATACCTCATATATATGATGACATTTTGTTTATTAATTCATCTGTCAATAGATATTTAGGCTGTTTCTACCTCTTTGTTGTTTTGAGTAGTTTTGAGTTTTGAGTTTTATTTATTTTCTAATTTAATTTTATTGTTTGGCTTACACCAAACCAAGTAAGAAGAACATATGTAGTTAGGAGTTAGGAATTCTGATTTGCTCTTGAACTAACCAGAATAGTATGTTCAAAAGAATTTAAATAAATGAGTCAGTTTCAATTTCTTCAAGAGTAAAATCAAAGAGGGCAACATACTCTAGGAGAGAATATGGGAATAGGAAGTGGGAATGGAAAATGGGGAATCAGCCGAAATGGGTGATGAGAAGCAGGATTAATTTGCCTGTCTCAAACACATTCAGGCATAAGAGATGGTCCATGAAAGTTAGGGATTTGGAAAAAGGGCTTTTACCTAAAGTGGAGGCCTTTGAGTTGCTATACCATTAATGAAATGGTGGACAAAGATAAGTCTAGATACCAGTATAGGAAGATAATAAGGAAGCCCTTGTTCTGATTAGACAAAGAAAAGTATCCTCAGGTAATTTCTAACTTTTTACTACTTATAGGAGTTTGATGTTTGAATTTATACAACTAAGCTAAGACAATAACAATATTGTTTCAGCCACACTAAATATTGGCATAGATATAGAAGAAATGGAGTTCTCAAACACTGCTAGTGGGAATATAAAATTGTACAATTGCTATGGAAAACAGTTTGACCATTTTGTAAAAAGCTAAGCAAACACCTGTCATATGGCCCAGGCATTCCATTCCTAGGTATTTATCCAAACAATTAAACATATGTTCACATAAAGGCTTGTATATAAATGTTCACAGCAGATTTTTGTGTAGTAGCCTCAACTGAGGACAATCCAAATATCCATCAACAAATGAATGCATAAGTAAGTTGTGGTATATCTATGCAATGGAATATCACCCAAATAAAAAGCAGTAAACCATTGATGCCTACAATACTTGGATGAATATCAAATTTTGAAATTTTTGGCATCAAAGTATCAAAATCATTATACTGATGAAAGAAGCTAGGCAAAAAAATATACATGGTATATGATCCCATGTATATAGAATTCTAGAAAATGTAAACTAATAGAGTGATAAGAAGCAGATCACCAACTTCCTGGAAAAGGAATAGAAGGAGACATGGGGGGTGCCTGGGTGGCTCAGTGGATTATGCCGCTGCCTTCGACTCAGGTCATGATCTCAGGGTCCTGGTTCGAGCCCCGCATCGGGTTCTCTGCTCCGCAGGGAGCCTGCTTCCTCCTCTCTCTCTGCCTGTCTCTCTGCCTACTTGTGATCTCTCTCTGTGTCAAATAAATAAACAAAATCTTAAAAAAAAAAAAAAAAGAAGGAGACATGGGATAAAAAGTACAAAGTGGCACAATGAAACTGGGCTGACAAAAATGTTTATCTGTATTGTAGTAAAGGGTTCCCAGATATAGATGTATGGTAAACTGGATACAACTGTATACCTTAACACTGGACATTTAAAATATGTTACATTCATTTAAAAAATTGTTAATGGAAGAATTACTACCAAAACTGACTAAATACTTGTTGCATAAAACTTGAAAAGGTCATTTTAAGTGTCATAGGGAAAAACAAATATCATTAATAGACAAATTGCTTTGATAAAAAGGGAATAAAGGATGTATTGAGGTATTACTCCTGCAAAATAGCAATATTTATCATTTATCTCTCTTAGAGCACTTACTAAAAATATTAACAGAGCTTGACAAATAAACTAATGTAACAGAGTCCTGAAACACACCTGGAAATATATGGAAAAGATGTGTCTCAGAAATGGAATTATGTATTAATGGAAAAAGAAGATCTATTTTTTGGAAGATATATTTAATGAATATACACAAAATAATTTTCAGACAGATCAGAGAACAAAATACAAATCTTCATAACTTTCACAAATATAAAGACATATAATAATGGCCCCAAGTGAGGAAATTTTCTTAAAGAGATATTAAAGGCATATATCAGAAAAAAAATAGAAATACATTAGGTTTTCTGGTTCCATACAAATTTTAGAATTGTTTGCTCCAGCTCTTTGAAAAATGCCAGTGGAATTTTTATCAGAATGGCATTGAAAGTATAGATTGCTCTAGGCAGTATAGATATTTTAACAATGTTTCTTCTTCTGATCCATGAGCATGGAATGGTCTTCCATCTTTTTGTGTCTTCTTCAGCTTTTTTCATGAGTATTCTATAGTTCCTTGAGTACAGATCCTTTACCTCTATGATTAGGTTTATTCCCAGGTATCTTATGGTACTTGGTTGCTATAGTAAATTGAATCATTTCTCTAATTTCCATTTCTATATTTTGATTGTTAGTGTATAAGAAAGCGACTGATTTCTGTGCACTGATTTTTTATCCAGCCACATTACTGAATTGCTGTATGAGTTCTAGTAGTTTGGGGATATGGAAGCAAGAGACCCCGAATTGCTAAGGAAATGTTGAAAAAGGAAAATAAATGTGGGGCCATCATGTTGCCTGATTTCAAGCTTTACTACAAAGCTGTGATCACCAAGACAGCATGGTACTGGCACAAAAACAGATACATAGACCAGGGGAACAGAGTAGAGAGCCCAGATATGGACCCGCAACTCCACAGTCAAATAATCTTTGACAAAGCAGAAAAAAATATCCAGTGGGTGGGGGGGAAGAGTCTCTTCAATAAACGGTGAGGTAAAATTGGACAGCTCTGTGTAGAAGAATGAAACTCAACTGTTCTCTTACACCATGTACAAAGATAAACTTGAAATGGATGAAAGACCTCAACATGAGGCAGGAATCCATCAGAACCCTAGAGGAGAACATAACCCCTTTGACATTGGCCACAGCAACTTCTTTCTTTCAAGATATGTCTCCAAAAGCAAAGGAAACAAAAGTGAAAATGAACTTTTGGGACTTAATCAAGATCAAAAGCTTCTGCATAGCAAAGGGAACAGTCATCAAAACTAAGAGGTAACCCTCAGAATGGGAGAAGATATTCGCAAATGACAGTACAGAAAAAGGGCTGATATCCAGAATCTATAAAGAACTCCTCAAACTCAACACACCCAACACAGATAATCACATCAAAAAATGGCCAGAAGACATGAACACACACTTCTCCAAAGAAAACACACAAATGGCTAACAGACACATGAAAAAATGTTATCATCATTAGCCATCAGGGAGATTCAAATCAAAACCACATTGAGATATCACCTTACACCAGTTAGAATGGCAAAAATTAACAAGACAGTAAACACCATGTGTTGGAGAAGATGTGGAGAAAGGAGAACCCTCTTACACTGTTGGTGGGAATGCAAGCTGGTGCAGCCATTTTGGAAAACAGTGTGGAGATTCCTTAAGAAATTAAAAATAAAGCTACCCTATGACCCTGCAATTGCACTACTGGGTATTTACTCAAAACATACTGATGTAGTGAAAAGAAGGGCTATCTGTACCCCAATGTTCATAGCAGCAATGGCCATAGTTGCCAAACTGTGGAAAGAACCAAGATCCCTTTCTACAGATGAATGGATAAAGAAGATATGGTCCATATATACTGTGGAGTTTTATGCCTCCATCAGAAAGGATGAATACCCAACTTTTGTGTGAACATGGGCAGGACTGGAAGAGATTATGCTGAGTGAAATAAATCAAGCAGAGAGAGTCAGTTACCATATGGTTTTGCTTATTTGTGGAGCATAAGGAATAACATGGAGGACATGGGGAGATGGAGAGGAGAATTGAGTTGGGGGAAGTTGGAGGGGGAGACGCACCATGAGAGACTGTGAACTCTGAGAAACAAAATGAGGGTTTGGGAGGGGTGGGAGGTGGGTGGTTGGGTGAACCTGGTGGTGGGTATTATGGAGGGCAAGTGTTGCATGGAGCACTGGGTGTGGTGCATACACAATGAATTCTGGAACACTGAAAAGAATTTTTTTTTTAAAAAGTACATTAAGTTTTAAATATCCTGCTTAACAAAAGGTATTATAAACACATTGGGAAGATATATTGAAGATATATCTTCATATATATAATATATATATCCCACATATATCCTATATATACCACCTACATATGTCATATATATAATATATATACATATTATATGTATATCCCACAAGGAATTAGGACCCATAAAATATGAAGAACTTTTACAAATGAATAAGAAAAAAAAAACTGAATGAAAAACAAGTAGAGATATGATCAGTTTATAGAGGAAGCAGCCTAATGGCCAATAATTGTAAAAAGGTATTTAATTTTATTAGCAATCATAGAAATGCAAGTTAACATGAAAATTATATACATCACACTGAAATATTTAAACATATGACAAACTGAATGTTGGCAAAGAATTCTTATACTCTTCCAGTGAGAGTATAAATTGGTACAACCATTTTGGAGGGCAACAGGACAACATTCAGTAAATAATAAGATTTGTATACCTTAAAATCCAGAAATTCAATTTCTTGGTTTACATACTATATCAACTCTTAAACATATACCTAGTAAACCATATACATATTTTCTTTTCAGCTTTAGTTTTGTTTGTCAGAAATATCTTAAATATCTAGATACAGAATAAATTAATGAAATGTGGCATTTTCATTGTCATTGCAAAAAACCCAGAAAATTAATCAGTAAGCTTAAAAGCTATAAAACATAGGCCCATTAAAAACAGCAATTCAAAATACTATTTAAACATCATACTAATAATATATATTTTAATGTCTAATAGGTTTGTGGTAAAAATGTAAGATAAAAATACTCTTGGAGATGATTAACACTAAATTCACTATGATAATTATATCTAAAGACAAGATGGTGGGCAAATGCCTCAAAGGGGGAAAGAGAGAGATTTTCAAATGTATATATATTGTTTGACTTTTTAAGAATAAATTAACAATATTTCAATCCAATGCAGCATAAAGTTCAGATTGATCAACAACAAGGGAG
Organism: Meles meles; assembly: GCF_922984935.1. Taxonomy (NCBI): domain Eukaryota; kingdom Metazoa; phylum Chordata; class Mammalia; order Carnivora; family Mustelidae; genus Meles; species Meles meles. The sequence goes on from NC_060070.1 coordinate 20,189,397, forward strand.
TGGGTAAGAAAGTAACAGACTGTATGACAGTGAGATTTAAACATATTCAATTTTTTCATCACTCTCTCCCATATCCACGTGGCTTGTTATTTGACATTGTAAAAAGAAAATAACAGTGAAGGAAAGTTGGGAAGTTATGTTTCAAGGACATGATGGCTTTCTTTTGCACCTGCTGATAAATTACTAGAAAAAATCCATGCAGACCTAGGTTACTCTGGACAATGAAGTTTACAGGTTAAGGATCCCACTGAAAGTTTGTTTTACTAATTCATTGTCTAATCATTTGGATGATAAAATTAAAGAATATTTAACCAAAACTCACAAAACTATCCTTAGCTAATTTTTTGAGCTTATGGAAATTTCTTAAGCTCCTTGTACTTATCTTTTTTTAAAATTTTTTTTCAAAATGCAGTTTAGACTAGCTCATTAGTAACCATCTTTCCAGTTCTAAATGTTTCAGATTTCCACTTTAAAATTAATTCATATTGTTAGTCCAAAGGGAATCATATTTTTATCTACTATGTTGACATAGTCTCATTGTGACAAGACTTTAGGATGCCTAGCTTGCAGTCTCAGATTTTATTTGCTGACATTAGTTCTCTGAAGGAATGATCAGAGAACTTTAATAAGAATACATTGTATTTTTTTTAATTTTATTTATTTATTCGACAGATCACAAGTAGGCAGAGAGGCAGGCAAAGAGAGAGAGGAAGGGAAGCAGGCTCCATGCTGAGCAGAGAGCCCAATGCCGGGCCCAATCCCAGGACCCTCAGATCATGACCTGAGCCGAAGGCAGAGGCTTAACACACTGAGTCACCCAGGTGCCCCTAAGAATACATTTTAAAATGTACAAATATATTCTTTCAAGCTAATGATTCATGTACTAAAGATTTAAGCATAAAATCAGTTGCTTTGTGAACTGTTGAGAGAATTTAGAAACTTCTAGGACATACGTTAAATTTTGGTCATAGTGTGTGTCTTCCTTCTCCAAACTTTGTTTAATTGACACACACCATAATTAAGTGTCTCTTAAATAAATGTTCTCTTTATATTTCCATAGCTAAAAGAAGTTAAGCAAAAACAATTATTTAACTTTTTAACCTGAAATAACTTTTACAAAAATTTAAAAATATTTCCTTGTTATAAGAGTTATAGTTTCCTCAAAAATACAAATAGTTCAGGAACATTTTGGACTTAGAGTTGACTATTTGTTATCTTGGAATAAATAGGAAAGTTCTCATTTTATAATATTTCTTTAATGAGGTACATATTACATTAACTTGTAACAAGATGATTTCAATGACAGAGTTCCAAATACCATAATAGTCTGCTACACATTAGAATGAATACTTTCCAAATCGTAAGTAATTGTTATACACTTCAATCATCACCACCACCCCACAAAAGTAATTCTGGGACTTTCACAAAAATATATATCTAAAAAATTTAAAATGGTACTACATGTTTAAACCTCATTAACTGTGTAATTAACTGTACAAAAATGTATCTAAATGAACCCTTCCCACAATTTCCTTAATGTTTCATCTTTATTTTACAAGTGTGAATGAAATGCTTTCTGGAAAAAAACTGTTCATAAGCAACTCTTTCTGAGTGCTAATTAGGGTATTAAATGAAGTAATTAGTAATATATGAATTTGAACTATTATTGAATTTCACCAAGCGTATAAAATAATACTCTTGTATTGGGGATCCAGCGTGGCTCAGTCAGTGTGTCTGACTTTGGCTCAGGTCATGATCCAAGGTCCCGGGTTCCACCCTGTGGTCTCCTTGCTCAACAGAGAGCCTGCTTCTCCCTCCTCTGTCCCTCCTCCCCTGTACCCCACACTGTCCCTGCTCTTTCTCTGTCTCTCAAAAAAATTCTGAATGGTGGGGTGGGCAGATGGAGAGGAAGAAGCAGACTCCTAGCTGAGCAAGGAGCCTAATAGGAGGCTCAATCCCAGGACCCTGGGATCATGACCTGAGCCAAAGGCATACGTTTAATTGATTGAGCACTCAGGCTCCCCTAAATAAAATCTTAGAAAAAAATAATACTCTTGCATTGATTTCTTATTTAATACCTAATGAGGGAAATCTTGTGTTACTGTAGGTAGACTGGCATAATTTCTGTATGATACAAGTGGATAACATTATAATTTTCACTGATTTATCAGAAAATTAGTCACATCATATGATTAAATATAAATAGTGATTTATTGAAAAAATTTTTAAAACGTTTAGTTGTATCAATATTTCATCATATAAATATGCAGTTTATAGAAGACAGCTATGTAAGTCTTTCCAAAAAAATTATGATTTTTCTAGGTACATTTGTTACTACTTTACCTGTCAGTTTTGACTTTCCAACTGAATTTAAAGCCTCATATATCTTCTGAGAAAATAGAAGAAACTAATTAAATATATGATGCTTGCAGTAGTTTCAAAACAGATAAATCCATTATTTGAGGAAAAACTTACTCTTCACAGATTAATATAAATGCCTCTAAGAGTCTTTTGATGAGGACCAAATGCGGATCTTCACTGTTCAGCACTGTTCACATATTCAGACTGGAATATGAAAATGAGTTTCAAAAATTATAAACATAATCAAGTTGTATTAATTAAGCTTAATAAACAAAAAGACCCAGACTGTTTTCAGGTTATTTAACTATAGGTTAAAGGCACACAGGAGTTATCAAATGATGCAGTAACATTGCTCTTTGCCCAGTGAGTTACTAAGTAACACTCAAGATGTGCCCAAATCTGTTTATGGAAACTGCACTTGTTATTGTTATCATATAATTAATGTCACAATAAACCAACTAATGTCACACTAAACCGATGATATATGAGCAACAAATGGAACAGAGTTGTTAATTCTATGAAAACTAAGGTAAAAGTTTTGGAAATATTAATAATATTAAGATGAATTGTTGCAGAAGTAAATGTTAAAATCAGTTTTGATCAGACAATTGCAAAATATAGGACAAAATACCATAAAAATTTTAAAAATCTTTTTTTTAAGATTTTATTTATTTATTAGTCAGAGAGAGAGAGAACACAGGCAGACAGAGTAGCAGGCAGAGTCAGAGGGCAAAGCAGGCTCCCCACCGAGCAAGGAGCCCGATGTGGGACTCGATCCCAGGACGCTGGGATCATGACCTGAGCTGAAGGCAGCTGCTTAACCAACTGAGCCACCCAGGCATCCCACCATAAAAATTTTAAACAAGTCAGCATCCAGAAGACTTCACAAGTGTCCTTAATGGCTTGCTCATTTTAAATAGTCTAGTAGTCTAGTAACCACATAGTCTAGTAACCACAGATGCTACTTTTTTGTGGGAACTGTAATCTTTGGATCCACACCCAAAGACTCACCCATGCATTAAGAAAATAAATGCACACTTTTCACAATTTTTTGGTGTGTGTATATCATTTGTTTCCCAGCTTTATAGATTTAAAAAAAAATTAACCTACCAAAGACTGTTCCTAATCATTTGAGAATAGGAGCTATCTATTTTATTTTATTTTTTTAAGATTTTATTTATTTATTTGACAGAGAGAGATCACAAATAGGTAGAGAAGCAGGCAGAGAGAGAGGAGGAAGCAGGCTCCCCACCGAGCAGAGAGCCGGATGTGGGCCTCGATCCCAGGACTCTGGGACCATGACCTGAGCTGAAGGCAGAGGCTTTAACCCACTGAGCCACCCAGGTGCCCCAGGAGCTACCTATTTTAAAGGCAATACATATTATGCACATCTGGCATGGAATAGTGAACAAAGGCCTTGCAACTTTGAAAATCACTTTCTTTAGGGGAGTGGGTGAGACAAGTGTAGTAAAAGAAACAAAAAATATAAAAGCTCATAATCAAATATCTATAATTTAATTTAAGGTAGTAAGTTCTACAAAGGGACTATAAATGCACAGAGTATCAGGAGGTGATAGACAGTTACTTTGACTTTAGTGCTAAGGTAAAGCATCTTTGAAGAGCAGAACTTTGAACGGAAAGTTGAAAATAGTCATGGAAATGTCTGGGGCAGGAGAACTCCAAGCAGAAAAAGGTTGGACATGCTTAAAGGACATCTAGAAGGTGCCTGTGGCTAGAGAGTTGTGAAAAATGGGGAAAGTGAAGTTAAATTCAGGGAGATGGGAAGGACCAGTTCACACAAGTCTTTTTAGGTAATATGTCTTTTTTTTTAAGATTTTATTTATTTATTTGACAGACAGAGATCACAAGTAGGCAAAGAGCCAGGCACTGAGAGAAGTGTGGGGAAGCAGGCTCCCTGCTGAGCAGCGAGCTCTATACGGGGCTTGATGCGGGACTCGATGCAGGGCTTGATCCCAGGACCCTGGGATCATGACCTGAGATGAAGGCAGAGGCTTTAACCCACTGAGCCACCCAGGCACCCCATAGATAATATGTCTTTTTTTTTTTTTTTTTTGTTTTTGTTGTTTTTTTTTTTTTTTCCCCTTTTTATTTATTTATTTTTTTTTCAGCGTAACAGTATTCATTCTTTTTGCACAACACCCAGTGCTCCATGCAAAACGTGCCCTCCCCATCACCCACCACCTGTTCCCCCAACCTCCCACCCCTGACCCTTCAAAACCCTCAGGTTGTTTTTCAGAGTCCATAGTCTCTTATGGTTCGCCTCCCCTCCCCAATGTCCATAGCCCGCTCCCCCTCTCCCAATCCCACCTCCCCCCAGCAACCCCCAGTTTGTTTTGTGAGATTAAGAGTCATTTATGGTTTGTCTTTTGATAAGGGTTTTGATTTAGTTTAAATGCAATGGAAAGTCACTGGAGAGTTTTAAGCAAGTATATAATATAATATAATTCAATCTAAACCCTGATTTAGTCTTTAAAATGATCACACTGGCTGGTTCTTCAAGAGGTAAGAGGAAAAGCAAGAATAGAAATTGCTGCAGAATTTCAAGGATTAGTGTGGTAGAAATTGAGATTGTAACCGTGATTTGATTTACTATCCTTGTTTTATTTTTTTATATTTTTAAAATTTTTTAGAAAGTAGCTAACAGATTTTGCTTACAGGTGTTATAAGTGGAGTGAAAGAAGAATCAGAAATAACTTATGACAAATGGCTATCAGACACATGAAAAAGTGTTCATCATCACTAGGCATCAAGGAAGTTCAAATTAAAACCACATTGAGATACCACCTCACACCAGTTAGAATGGCCAAAATTAGCAAGACAGGAAACAACGTGTGTTGGAGAGGATGTGGAGAAAGGGGAACCCTCTTACACTGTTGGTGGGAATGCAAGTTGGTGTAGCCACTTTGGAGAACAGTGTGGAGATTCCTTAAGAAATTAAAAACAGAGCTACCCTATGACCCTGCAATTGCACTGCTGGGTATTTACCCCAAAGATACAGATGTAGTGAAAAGAAGAGCCATCTGTACCCCAATGTTTATAGCAGCAATGGCTATGGTCGCCAAACTGTGGAAAGAACCAAGATGCCCTTCAATGGATGAATGGATAAGGAAGATGTGGTCCATATACACTATGGAGTATTATGCCTCCATCAGAAAGGATGAATACCCAACTTTTGTAGCAACATGGACGGGACTGGAAGAGATTATGCTGAGTGAAATAAGTCAAGCAGAGAGAGTCAATTATCATATGGTTTCACTTATTTGTGGAGCATAACAAATAACATGGAGCACATGGGCGAATGAGAGGAGAAGGGAGTTGAGGGAAACTGGAAGGGGAGGTGAACCACGAGAGACTATGAACTCTGAAAAACAACCTGAGGGTCTTGAAGGGGCGGGGGGTGGGAGGTTGGGGGAACAAAGTGGTGGGTATTAGGGAGGGCACCTATTGCATGGAGCACTGGGTGTGGTGCAAAAACAATGAATACTGTTAGCTGAAAAGAAATAAAAAAATGTATTTGTTAAAAAAATGATAACTTATGAGTTTTGGGCTTAGCATCATTGGCTAAGATTGGGATGACTCGGGGAAGGGGTATGGTGTATGGAGCAGGTCAAGTGATCAATTTTTAATAATAATTTCAAAGTTGAGATGCTAATTCAGCATTTAGGTAGAGATACCAGGTTGGACATACAATTCAAGATCTCAGTAGAAGAGTGATAGCTGGAGATATAAATTTTAAAATCATCAGTATATAGAAGTATTTGAAGCCATAGGTCTGGATGAGCCCATCTAGGGAAAGGGTATGTCCAGAAGGGAGAAGACAGACAAACTCAGGGAGACATAGCCATGATTTCCTGAAAAAACTGGGCCAGGGGGCACCTGGGTGGCTGAGTGGGTTAAAGCCTCTGCCTTTGGCTCAGGTCATGATCCCAGAGTCCTGGGATCAAGCCCCGCATTGGGCTCTCTGCTCAGTGGGGAGCCTGCTTCCCCCTCCCCCACCCTGTCTGCCTCTCTGCCTACTTGTGATCTCTCTCTCTGTGTCAAATAAATAAATAAAATCTTAACAACAACAACACTGGACCAGGGAGGAGAAGCTAAAAGGGAGATTGAAAAGCAGTAGTCAAGGGCTGTGGAGAATTAGACAACTTTGTTGTAATGGAAAGTTAAAGGAAAGGTGTTTTGAGAAGAAGGGAGCTAAGAGTATAAGTGTTTGGGAAAGAGAAAGACTGCTCTAACTTTGACAGTGTGTTAAGTGCCCTCCTCAGAGCTCTTCTTTTGAGTACTGAGAAAAATCCTAGAGTTCCTTAAAAGGAAAGACATTTAGAAGTAGACCCTGCAAGTATAAATGATTAATGTAAGGAATTTTTGTATGAATTGATGTAAGAAATTGCTGCTAACTAGAGAGGAACATAAGGTCATAAGACGTGTAGAAGAGAGCTAATATGAAGTGAGGCATGTTGCTATACTAATAGTAGTAATGCGGGTGTGAGGGGGAAAGAAACTGATGCAGAAGAGAAGTGGGAGAGGCACAGAAGTAAAATCCTTGAACAAGCAATGGTGACTGGTTCCAAGCCAATTATAGAGATTGGCCGTAGATGAATGCAAGGCACTTATTTTACTGTGGAAGGAGGAAATGCAGAGTAAGTGAGTCCAGATGCAGAGGGTAGATTTGTAGTGGGAAAGTAAATTCACTCCTATTTGATTACTCACTGGTTAAGAGTACAGGGGCAGGGGCGCCTGGGTGGCTCAGTGGGTTAAAGCTTCTGCCTTTGGCTCAGATCATGATCTCAGGGTCCAGGGATTGAGCCCTGCATTGGGCTCTCTGCTCAGCGGGAAGCCTGCTTCCTTTCCTCTCTCTCTGCCTGCCTCTCTGCCTACTTGTGATCTCTGTCTGTCAAGTGAATAAATGAAATCTTAAAAAAAAAAGAGAGAGACATATCTTGAAAGAAGTTGCTGTGGCTGATATCGAAGAGGTTACTGCCTATGTTCTCTTCTAGGATTCTGATAGATTCCTGTCTCATGTTGAGGTCTTTTATCCATTTCGAGTTTATCTTTGTGTACGGTGTAAGAGAATGGTCGAGTTTCATTCTTCTACATATCGCTGTCCAGTTTTCCAGCACCATTTATTGAAGAGACTGTCTTTTTTCCATTGTATATTTTTTCCTGTTTTGTCGAAGATTATTTCACCATAGAGTTGAGGGTCCACATCTGGGCTCTCCACTCTGTTCCACTGGTCTATGTGTCTGTTTTTATGCCAGTACCATGCTGTCTTGGTGATCACAGCTTTGTAGTAAAGCTTGAAATCGGGTAACGTGATGCCGCCAGTTTTGTTTTTGTTTTTCGATATTTCCTTAGCAATTCGGGGTCTCTTCTGATTCCATACAAATTTTAGGATTATTTGCTCCAGCTCTTTGAAAAATACTGGTGGAATTTTGATCGGAATGTCATTAAAAGTATAGATTTCTCTAGGCAGTATAGACATTTTAACAATGTTTATTCTTCCAATCCAAGAGCATGGAACAATCTTCCATCTTTTTGTATCTTCTTCAATTTCTTTCATGAGTGTTCTGTAGTTCCTCGAGTACAGGTCCTTTACCTCTTTGGTTAGGTTTATTCCCAGGTATCTTATGGTTCTTGGTGCTCTAGTAAATGGAATCGATTCTCTAATTTCCCTTTCTGTATTTTCATTGTTAGTGTATAAGGAAGCCACTGATTTCTGTACATTGACTTTGTATCCTGCCACATTACTGAATTGCTGTATGAGTTCTATTAGTTTGGGGGTTGAGTCTTTGGGGTTTTCCATATAAAGAATCATGTCATCTGCGAAGAGAGAGAGTTTGACTTCTTCCTTGCCAATTTGGATACCTTTGATTTCTCTTTGTTGTCTGATTGCCATTGCTAGGACTTCTAATACTATGTTGAACAAGAGTGGTGAGAGTGGGCATCCTTGTCGTGTTCCTGATCTCAACGGGAAGGCTGCAAGCTTTTTCCCATTGAGGATGATATTTGCTGTGGGTCTTTCATAGATAGATTTTATGAAGTTCAGGAATGTTCCCTCTATCCCTATACTTTGAAGCGTTTTCATCAGGAATGGATGCTGGATTTTGTCAAATACTTTTTCTGCATCAATTGAGAAGACCATGTGGTTCTTCTCTCTTCTCTTATTGATTTGTTCTATCACATTGATTGATTTGCGAATGTTGAACCGACCTTGCAACCCAGGGATGAATCCCACCTGGTCATGGTGGATAATCTTTTTAATGTGCTGCTGGATCCTGTTTGCTAGGATCTTGTTGAGAATCTTTGCATCCATATTCATCAGTGATGTTGGTCTGAAATTCTTTTTGGTAGGGTCTTTGCCTGGTTTGGGGATCAGGGTAATGCTGGCTTCATAAAAAGAGTCTGGAAGTTTTCCTTCTGCTTCAATTTTTTGGAACAGCTTCAGGAGAATTGGTGTTATTTCTTCTTTGAAAGTTTGGTAGAATTCCCCAGGGAATCCGTCAGGTCCTGGGCTCTTGTTTTTTGGGAGGTTTTTGATCACTGCTTCAATCTCGTTACTAGATATCGGTCTATTCAGGTTGTCAATTTCTTCCTGGTTCAATTTTGGGAGTTTGTAGTTTTCCAGGAATGCATCCATTTCATCTAGGTTGCTTAGCTTATTGGCATATAACTGTTGGTAATAATTTCTGATGATTGTTTCTATTTCCTTGGTGTTAGTTGTGATCTCTCCCTTTTCATTCATAATTGGGACTTCATCAAGATCAAAAGCTTCTGCACAGCAAAGGAAACAGTCAACAAAACAAAAAGGCAACCCATGGAATGGGAGAAGATATTTGCAAATGACAGTACAGACAAAAGGTTGATATCCAGGATCTATAAAGAACTTCTCAAACTCAACCACACAAAACAGATAATCATATCAAAAAATGGGCAGAAGATATGAACAGAAACTTCGCCAACGAAGACATACAAATGGCTATCAGACACATGAAAAAATGTTCATCATCACCAGCCATCAGGGAGATTCAAATTAAAAGAACATTGAGATATCACCTGACACCAGTTAGAATGGCCAAAATTAGCAAGACAGGAAACAACGTGTGTTGGAGAGGATGTGGAGAAAGAAGAACCCTCTTACAATGTTGGTGGGAATGCAAGTTGGTGTAGCCACTTTGGAGAACAGTGTGGAGATTCCTCAAGAAATTAAGAATAGAGCTTCCCTATGACCCTGCAATTGCACTGCTGGGTATTTACCCCAAAGATACAGATGTAGTGAAAAGAAGGGCCATCTATACCCCAATGTTTATTGCAGCAATGGCTATGGTCGCCAAACTGTGGAAAGAACCAAGATGCCCTTCAACGGATGAATGGATAAAGAAGATGTGGTACATATACACAATGGAGTATTATGCCTCCATCAGAAAGGATGAATACCCAACTTTTGTAGCAACATGGACGGGACTGGAAGAGATTATGCTGAGCGAAATAAGTCAAGCAGAGAGAGTCAAGTATCATATGGTCTCACTTATTTGTGGAGCATAACAAATAACATGGAGGACATGGGGAGATGGAGAGGAGAGGGAGTTGAGGGAAACTGGAAGGGGAGATGAACCATGAGAGAATATGGACTCTGAAAAACAACCAGAGGGTTTTGAAGGGGCAGGAGGGTGGGAGGTTGAGGAACCAGGTGGTGGGTATTAGGGAGGGCACGTACTGCATGGAGCACTGGGTGTGATGCCAAAACAATGAACACTGTTATGCTGTAAATAAACAAATAAAAAAAGTTAAAAAAAAAAAGAGTACAGGGGCAGACTGCTGAGGTTCAGTTCCTTAGCCTGGCCTCTGACTGCTTTCTAATCTTGGACACATTACTCGATCTCTCTGTGGCTTAATTTCCTCATCTTTAAAGTGTAGAACTACCTTATGAGGTTGTTGTGAGGATTTTATGAGTAAAAATATCTAATACATTTAGAGTAATATCATACTTTTTGCATGAACTGAACTAGAAGCTAAGAATGAAGAAACAAATAGAAGGAGGTTCGGGAAAGTTTTGTTTTCTTAACATGTTCTTTGTCCTGACAGTTTTCTAAGTACTGTTTTAAATGCTTTAAATACAGCATCTCTATTAGACATTGATAAGAATCTTGCTTAAGGTTACACAGCTAGCAAGTGGCAGGGCTAGTAGTATTCATACTAATGGAGTCTGCCTCCAAAACCTGAATTTTTTTTCGTTTTCTCAGGGGATTTTTTTAAAAAATATTTGTGCTGAGGTACAAAATACATAAAGTATCAACAGAGAAGATATAACAAATAAATACATGAAAATATTTTTGCCATCATTAACCATTAGGGAAATGTACATCATCAAAATTATAAGACATCATACCTATCAAAATGAGTAAAATGAAAGAAAGTGGTAATACTGACTGCTGGTGAGGATACAAAAAATCTAGTTAACTCATACAATGATATTAGGAATTTAAAATAGTACAGTCACTCTGGGAAATAGTTTGGCAGTTCCTTTCAAAACTAAAAGTGGACTTACCACACAACCCAGAAATTGCACTCTTAGGAATTTACCTCAGAGAATGAAGACTTATTTCCATACATGAATGTTTATAGCAGCTTTATTCATAATAGTCAAAAACTGGAAACTACCCAAATGCCTTCCAATGAGTGAATGGTGAAGCAAAATGGTTAAACACCATAGAATATTATGCAGCAATAAAAGAAACAAACTATTGCAACACGCAACAACTTGCATGAATCTAAGGGTATTATGTTGAGTAAAATTGCCATTCCCAAAAGATATATATTACATTTTTCTGTTATGTACATTCATAACCTCATAATTGGAAAGATGAAGAACATCTTGTCAGGGGTTAGAGACAGGGAAGCAAGAAGAGGGGTGTTTGACTATCAGTTGCTAGCACAAGGGAAGCTTGTGGTGATGTAATAGTTGACTATCTTGATTATGATTGTAGTTATACAAGGCTACACATTAATAAAGCTGCATTGGGCTATGTGTGTAAAAATAGATTACATGTGTAACCTATGGCATCTGAATAAGAGTTATCAATTGTACTAATCTCATTGTCTTGGTTCTGATATTCTGATATTAACATCCTGAGATGTTAAATTTGAGGGACACTGGAGAAAGGATGCACATGATTTCTCTGTACATTGTTTTGCAAACTGCTGCAAATCTATACTTTTTTCAAAATAGTTAAAAATAAACAAAGCAAAATATGAAAATGTGCCATTCCAAAGTATGTAGCTCAATGAGTTTTCACACACGCACATGACCATGTAACCACCATTCAGGTTGAAAAACAGAGCAATTCCAGCACTCACTCAGACTTATATCAGCACTCTGATTTCTATTTGCCTTCACTAAGTTTTGCTGATTTTGGAACTTTGCACATGGAAATGGAATCCAATTGTATATACTCTTCAGCATCTGGCTTTCATCCATGTTGGTGCATGCATCAGCCATTGTGCTTTTCCTTTGCTGTGTGCAATTTCATTGTGTAAATACTCTACATATTTTTTTACTTTGCTATTGATGGATATTTGGGTTGCTTTCCAGTCTCTGGCCATTTTGAATAAAACTGCTATGATCTAGCACATGTGTTTTGGTATACACATTTTTCCTTGGGAATGTGCCTAGAAGTAGAATTGCTTTAGTAGAAACAGCCAAACAATTTTGAATCAATTACATGTCCACCTGCAATGTATGAGAGATCCAATTGTTTAACATTCTTTAAAGCACATAGAACCTATGAGCATAAACTCTATGCTATATATAGGAGTAGAGAAAAGGTGTAAAATAAGTATAGCAGGAAGTAGTGAAATGACTTTACTTGGATTGTATGGTAGGACTATTGACATGAGTAAATATCCTTTTGAAATTTTGTGATGCTAAATTTAATGGAACATGAGTGGTCCTGATGATGTACTTCTCTACAATAAAATTCATCTGCTTGGGTGCTGGTATATGTTGTTGGGTTTAATCAAAGTATTTTGAGAGAAGCAAGTAGAACAGATTAGAATCATTTGAAGAATTTAATACCTTGTAACTAGGATGTTTGTAGATGGTAGCAACAAAGAGAGATGCAATGATGCATCCTTCAAAGAAGGGTGCTTGTTATATTTTGGAGTATTTATGTTCTGTTTTATTAGGGTTTCAGTATCACCTCTGCATCTTTTAAAACTTTTTGTACACTTTTTAGAGAGTATGCAAATTTATGTTATCTGTAAACAACTACTTTTGACAGTTATAGCAAATAAAATTGCAGTAATATATCATTGCTTACACATTAACATCTCCCATTTTGCTTTCCTATTGCTTGAACTTTCTATTAGCAAAGCCTATTGTTTGATATTCTCTGTAGAACTGCAGAGAGTTTAAACCTTACATATCCTATGGTACATTGACTATCTTTTCTTTCAAAATCTTTAGAAGGAGACAATGAGATTGTCACAAATTTCTGATTCCATTTCCCCAGATATTTGTCAACTCTATCCTAGAATCCTAGCATTTGAAAAGTTTTATTGAGACTTTGCTCCAGAGATGTCACTGCCTTTTCATAGTCTACCTATTAAGCAGGCTTAACCAAGAAATATCCTTCAAAAAACCAAGACAGTTCTATTTATTATTTGTTTGCTTATTTATTTATTTACTTATAAGAAATACCAAAATACTGGATTTTTGAAAAATCAACTAATTTTTTATCATCATTTTGGGATAAACTTACTAAGAAGTTATCTGTACATGCTTGTACACGTATATGCATGTGTGTGTTTATAGCTATGTGCTATAGAAGATTTGGGCCATCACTTTTAATAATATCATTTTAATATCATTATGTAGAATTCTTGACCAAAAATTTTGGCTAGAGTGACTTTCACTTATGTTACTACATTCTTAGATCATATCTATCAAAGTGATTTTTAAAATTCCTACTACATAGTTGAATTTGTCCAAAATATGTTTAAGTAAAAATGACATTTTAAAAAATTCTAGAAAGTATCTCATGATAGCTTAAAATAGTCAATGATTCCTAATGCTAGATCATCTATTGTGTTGGGAAGTGGTATGGTGTTTAGTGTTTTGGATGACTACTTCTGATAGAACACTCTATATTTCATCTGTATATGCCATGATTTTGAAGGTAGTTGTAATAAACTTGTAGAAGAGAAATATCAGCTCAATAGTAAGTTAGCTTTTCTTTACATAATTTATAAAATTAGTTCCTATTGCTATGATATCATTTAATATTGTAATAAGGCAGAGGTTGCCTTCTACTACCAGCACCAGAAGGACAAGAACTTCTCTTGATCTACCCTACCAGACAGCATGTATGCATGTTCACATTTATGTAACATTTACAGCGGTGATTTATATAAAGGACAAACATTACTGTACATTTCAACTTTCCAGATATAAAGAGAGCCAAATTTCATCTTCTCTTAGTCTCGTAAACACTGGCCTTATCTTCTTATTTTCTTGAGAGAACTTGTCCAGTAGTACAGAAATTATTATTATCCAGTGCTGTAGTTTCTTTTATATAACTCCCAATTTGATAGTTTTAAGGATTTATTTTGAGGAGAGAAGATCTTAAATGGCAAGATGGAGTCTGAATCTATTCTCAACATTGGCATCATCTACAATGTAATTAGAAACCAATTTCAACTTGCGCAAGTAAAAATTAAAAATTATTAAAAGGATTCCTTATTAAAAGGAATAAACTAATTATTAAAATGATTATTAATTTTATTTATATTATTAATAATGATTATATTATGTATTATTTACAAATATATTATAAATATTAATGATTATTAATATGATTAAACTCACAGTTTAAATGTGAATCTGGGAACCAGGCTTAGTATTAGAAAAGCTTCTTGGACAATGCCAGAAACATAAAGCTATCTTCAGGAAAAACAGTAAGGTTAGGTCTTCTGAGGTTGTAGGACATGGTCCTACATAAGAATTCTTTTTTTTTTTTTTAAATATTTTATTTATTTATTTGACAGACAGAGATCACAAGTAGGCAGAAAGGCAGACACACACACAGAGAGAGAGAGGTGGAAGCAAGGGCCCCGCGGAGCAGAGAGCCCGATGCGGAACTCGATCTCAGGACCCTGAGATCATGACCTGAGCTGAAGGCAGAGGCTTAACCACTGAGCCACCCAGGCACCCTACATAAGAATTCTTATGTTCCTCATTCTTTTTGTCATTCAATCAAGAGACAAAGGCCTGATGTGGGGCGTTTGATTAGTTGTTGCAAAAAAACAAGCCTACATGCTGCCTGCCAGGTCAGAGCAAGTGAAATTCTTGCCCTTCTGGTGTTACTAGGTGAAGGCAGACTACTTCTTTCAACTAGATGACACACATGCCAAATAGGAAAGGATGGAAGCTCGTCAGCTAAAGGAAGATATCAAATGACTTCTTTTCCATTAAAAAATAAATATATACATATATACACACATGAATGTGTATATATAGTATTAAGTATATTGACATAAGTTTGTATATATATATATACACACACAGGTGCATTTCATATAAATATGCATGTATATTTTACATACACATTTCAGAAGAAATAAAGTTTCTTGGAACAAAAGATATTAAAACTTCTTTTTTTCTGTGATCCTTTCCCTTTTTGTCTCCCTTCTGAACTATACTTTAATCTAGAGAAATTCTTACTGCCGGTTTCCTTGACCTATGTAATGAATCAGTGTGTTAACTAGGTGAATAAAGATCATATAAGCATTTTTCAATAACATCATCATCTAATATTCAGGAAAAAAATGCACAATTGTTCCATTATTTCTCTTC
The DNA here is from genome assembly GCF_922984935.1 of Meles meles. NCBI lineage: Eukaryota > Metazoa > Chordata > Mammalia > Carnivora > Mustelidae > Meles > Meles meles. Next base: position 20,204,626 of record NC_060070.1, read on the forward strand.
TCAGAAAGAGTAAGGAAAATTAAAGTTGCTTATTTTAATATAGAAGGGACAGGCAATGCTGTCACAGGTGCTATGTGAATTATCCCACATACGTGACCTTATCACCCCCAGAAAGCTCCATGACATGCTTCCTTCAACCTTCTCTTCGTCAGAGGTCTGTGCACTCTGAGGACAGAGCTAACCTTTCCCAGCTGTGCCCTGATCTCTCAGTCCTTTCACTCAGCACCTTGCCAGGAAGAGGCTTAGGGCTTCCAGCAGCTCCCGCCACAGAGGGCCTGGATAATTAGATTTCTACTCTTTGTGGATTTTTCAAATGATAAGTTTAGAGTGCTGGTAAAAAGTGGCAGTTTCTCATAGTAACACTGCATCTTGGAAGGGGAACCAGAATCCCTAGTGTAATAAGTTTTAAGATGTGAATTTGTAAACAGAGACGGGATGAAGTAGAACACTGTATAATTTAAGACATTAACCGGGAGACAATTAAGACATAGATACACAGATAATCACAAATTTTGAAGATAATCACATTCCAGGCTTGTAAAGTCTTTGAGGAAAAATAATGCTTCCATTTTCTTTTCCTTATGTTTAATAAAAATATATACTTTAGAGAACAATATATAGCCATATTTATAATTTTGGAATAATTTCTAAAACTACCTACAAAGTAAGAAGTAATACAAATAGATTATGTTGGCATATAACATTGAACAGTGAAGAAATAATTCTCCATTGAGCCTATTTCTATGTATAGTGTATCAGAAGTAGAGTCACTCTTAAATTCAATCTCTCTATGACAATGACCCACAATTTTTAATAATAAAAAGCCTAGGTAACCTACAGAATTTTAGATGTTTTTGGTCTTTTCTGATATCTGTATTTTCTATTAAAATATAAAGGAAAAAATTTAGCTAAGTTCTTATGGAGAAAAGGTCATTCTTCTAAAATGTTTTGATGTCTTTAAGACACAATACAACAGTATGTTTTTAGTGTTTAGAGATGGTGCATCAAAGGAAACTCATTTGGGGAGCAAAGTTGGTGCAGATTCCTCACAGATGTAGTCAGGATGACTTTAAAAAAATAGGAGAAAATGTATGCATCCACTGTGATCTAGGTATATCTTAATTATAATTAAAGCCTGTCTTTCTTTTCCCTTTGGAAACCCTGAGTCTTTGCAGAAGTAGGTGAAGAGAGAGGACACCTGCTTTTCATTTGAGAGCTGACAGGTCATTAAACATTAGTGGTTCTTGCATAGTTCTTAACATTCTTTTCCCTGTTCTGATTTTATTTTCATTCTGTGCTTTTTACTGTAAATTAATTTTTCAGCCCAAACATCCAGACTAGTTTTTATTTGAAGAACCAACTTGTCTCCTACATTCTTGTCATAGTCTTTTCCTCTCTTGTTGGTTATTCTATTGTCATTTCTTTATTTCTAACTTTAGTAAGTCACTTGCCACCCCTAACTTCCCCGCCAAGCCACCGCACCAAACACAAAGTCACTTTATAGCAGCTGCTCCTAACTACCAAGAAGAGAAATAAAATTGAAAACAAACCTCATTATTTCTAAGTGCAGTCCTTTGTTTTCATTTGCAGTTTCTCTTGGTTTTTGGTTTTCTGTGGAAGATAAATGTATCTGACACAGAAGCATATTTTATATACCCCTTTTTAAAGAAAGAATACAGGAGATTGCTCTAACCAGTGATGGAATGACCAACTTTTGCCCATTGTGGTAGTATATATACATAGAATATTCACACTGCTGAGAAAAGATCTCTTTCCCAGAAGTTTTTGCAAATCAAATACATTTCATTCTCATTAATGCTTATCTCCTCTCCCTATTAATTTCATAAAACTTCATGAAAATTATTAGGCAACGGATGGATTTACTTTTTCTAGATACATCAAATAACAACTATTTTTTCTTTTTTTTTTTTTTTAATTTCTAAAGTCCCCCCCCTTTCTCCCCTTTCTTTTCACATCACTAAGTCCTAGAGAGATTAAGGTACCCAAAGTTCTTTTTGAAAATTGGTAAATGAACAAATACATGGAAATAAAGGTAGCCACAATAGTGGGTGTTTGTTCAGATCACAAAAATTTGATTTAAGTTTCTACTATTCCAATTTTAGCTTGTCCCCAGGAATACTGAAATGACTTCCTTCTTTATAACTTATATTTTTAGCTCATTGACATGGGACAGGAGCCACTTGGTACTGGTGAATTCACATTTCAAGTATACCATATATATCTTTCTTATAATATATTAGAAGTTTAAGTCTTTAAAGATATTTGTTTATTGATTTAACTGTCATGTAAAAATTGCACAGTTGCTATAGTGGTCACTTTTACCTGCCCTATGATGCAGCTACTTCAGTAAAAGTCTATAAGGCATTTCTATTTCCTCCAAGTAAGAGCATTCTGTGACAGGAAGTATAAACAAGGACGTGGATTAATAGTGGCATTTGTAAATATTTTAGTGATTGAAGGATAAATTTTGAGCAACTGAATCAGAGCTTTAATTCTTTCATATTGTTTCAATATGCATGTACATGAGCCAGGCCACAATTCCCCTGAAAAATTTCTGGGCCGTTCTAAATTTCATTTCCATGCCACATCAGCTATGGTGTCTAGGGAGTCTATGAATTAACTGTCACCTGGAAATGATCTGCCTTGAAAACTGTAAATGTAACTTTCTACTCTTTGACCAATTCATCCATTCTTTAGCCTCACTCTGATTTCCCCAATATACCTGCTATTCAAACTAAAAGAGACTCACACTCCTTGATACTCTCTTTTCTCAGTCTGTCGGGCTTCCTCAGTGCTCAATCCTGTCTATTTCCTTCTTCCTCTCTTCTCTCTTTCTACTTCTCACTCTCCTCTTCCCTCCTATGATCCGCCCCCCCCCCCCCATCATTTGACACCAACAACCTCAACCCTGCTTTCTTCTATTCCTATGGACAGAGAGCTATTACTTGACTACACAGTCCTGCAAATCCTGGTCTATAATCTTGGTAGCAACCTTTCAATTATCCTTGGTTCATTAGTGACAATGAGCTCACCTATGTTACCATAGCAAATAAGCCTCCAAATCTCACAGTTTAACACAAGTCTCATTTTCTGGTCATATCATACTCTGGTAATACTTGATAGCCCTTCCCTACTTTATAGCTAATCCTTTTGGAACACATGGCATTTCAGATTTTCAGAGCCAGGCAAGAGAGAGCATGGAGCAGAAATACCCACTCTAAACTGCCTTAGAGTGGATACAACACATCACTTTTACTCACATGAGCCCTCTTAGATGCATGAACGCTCAGGAAATGTAGAGGACAAGATGGATATTTGCTGAGCACCAGCAATGTCTGACACACAAGTTCACTCAAAAATATTTTCCTCAATGTCTCCACGTTTTGCCATTTTCCTTAAGGCCTTAAATTAACTCTCCTCTCCCACCTCATCTTCCTCATTTCCCCTTCCTTGCATTCTCTGTAGACTGCCCTTTCCATTTTCCACGAGAACTTTGAATGTTTTAGATTTGATTTCCTTCCATTTTCCAATTCCATTCATTCCTTCTCACTTCTCTTTCACTCATGCCAATTTATTTGTCCTTAACCTTGTTCAGCAAGACCATGCTCCCTCAACTGTCCCCTTAATTCTCTATCTTTGCACTGTTTCTTTTATCCTAGGATCTTTTCTTCAACCCATTTGTATGGACTTGTTAAAAAAAAGTCTATCTAACTACAGTGACTGTGTGATCCATAAATCTAAAATATTTACTATTAACTCCTTTAAAGAAAAGTTGTGAAACCCTGTTTTAGAGCAAAACTCTTACTCTACTTTTAAAATGTATCCAATGTAATCTATACACCACAATGATCCAAAACCACCAATGTTAATTCAAAAAATAATAAATAAGCTCTTCAGTGACTAGATATTACATGTCATTCTTTTTCTCCTTGAATTAATATTTCATCCCATTTTACCACTTGCATTAGTCATAGTTCTCCAGAGACATAGAACCAATAGGAGACATAATACACACACATATGCATGAAGATTTATTGTGAGGGATTGTTTTATGTGATTATGGGAGCTGGAAAGTCCCAGATCTGCAGAGACAATACCCCTGTTCAAGCCGAAAGATTAGCAGGCTGCTATTGTACCAGGAAGAGCTAATGTTCCAGTTTAAAGACCTCTTAGAGGCTTTGTCGGTCAGCAGTGGGTCAGCATCTGTTTTATTCAGACCTTCAACTGACTGAGAAAGACCAAACCACATTATGGAAGTCACTCTGTTTTGCTGTTCACTGAACCAAATGTTAATGTTATTTTAAAAATTCTCACAGAAACACTCAGAATAATGTTTGACCAAATATCTGGGTACCCCATGGATCAGTTAACTTGACAAATAAATTTTATCATCATACTACTTAATATTACTCTAGTGTATTTAATGTTTGAAATCTTTTATAGCTGACTCTATCATACTTCTGTTCAATTAAAAGATACATTAAAATTTTAAATTGTTTTTTTTCTGGCCACTATTCTCTACTAAAAATTTATGCCAGATTGAGATGTTAAGATAATAATTATTTCCATAAGATTAATCAAAATAATATAAATGCATTACTTTTATAATGGAATGTTAAATATAAAATTCAAATTTTTACTAAGAATTCATCTTTAGACAACATAGATAGCTGCTTTCTCCTCAAATAGTTCCTATACATTTAGATCAATAGTACTTAATGCAAGACTAAGAATAAGCTTGGCATCAAGTCTAACCTTACACTCATTTTTATAAATGTGAATGAAAAGGAATCTTGTTTTAAAATAGCAATGTCACGTGGCTTTATGTCATATGTCATTTTATCTGTATCTATACCTATACATATATCTATACCTATCTATATCTATACCTATCATCTATCTGTCATCATCTATCTCTGTATCTATCTTTTGGTTGACAGCCTGATTAGATTCTTTAGCCCTTGAATCAAAGAATCAGAAAGCATGCCACTGTGATAACCTGGTGTTACTTAGATTGTGACAGGTAACACCACGTAAAATAATCATGCATATGTATCTGCCTTTCCAACTGGGTGCAAGTTCCTAGAGGACAGGAACAATCTTAGATTCCACATTGCTACATATTATCTGTCATATAATGGATGCAACTTAATAAAAATGTGATTTGTTTTATGGTCTTTTTTTTTTATTGCCAAAGGTATATAAATAATAAGTCTTGGGGTGCCTGGGTGGCTCAGTGGGTTAAGCCTCTGCCTTCGGCTCAGGTCATGATCTCAGGGTCCTGGGATCGAGCCCCACATTGGGCTCTCTGCTCAGCGGGGAGCCTGCTTCTCCCTCTCTCTCTGTCTCTCTACCTACTTGTGATATCTGTCAAATAAATAAATAAAATCTTTAAAAAAAATAATAGGTCTCCTATAAAGCATAAGTAAGTTAGATGGCTATGCTATGTATTTATAAAAGAAAAAAAAAATTTTCAAGTCTTATAGGTAGTTTTTTGTTTGTTTGTTTCTGTTTACAAAGAATTGTTTACACAACTGTAGGGATAGGCTAAGCAAGCCTGAAATCCACAGGGCAGATAGTCAGGATGGAAGGATCATGAGTAGGTTGGATCCCATGGACAGGAGCTGAAGCCGGTTGACCATCAGCAGCAGTCACTCACATAGGAAGACCCGGGGGAAGAGAAAACAGTTGCATACCCAGCTGTTCGGTATCTCTTCACTTAAGGAAAGTGTTTAAAAGTTTAAAAGTGTTTAAAGTTTAAAAGGCTTTACAATGGTGCCTGGGTGGCTCCGTGGGTTAAAGCCTCTGCCTTCAGCTCAGGTCATGATCCCGGGGTCCTGGGATCGAGCCCCACGTCTGGCTCTCGGCTCGGCAAGGAACTTGCTTACCCCCCACCCTCTGCTTGTCTCTGCCTACTTGTGATTTCTCTCTCTCTCTCTCTCTCTCTGTCAAGTAAATAAATAAAATCTTAAAAAAAATAAGTAAAAAACCTTACAATTTATTAAGGCCTGCCCATCCAGGATAACATCTCTCTTGATTAACTTAGCCCATTTAGAACTTTAAATACATCTGTAAAATCCCTTTATAATAACATCTGGATTAGTGTTTGATTGAATAACTGGATAATCTGTGCTTATGACAAAGAATGGTGGCTGTCTTCTTTCCACCAGCCTACTCTAATCTGAGACTATCCCTTGTAGCCCACCCTATCTGGAAGTATACTACAAAGGGAATTTTAGGGATCGTAGTTCTGCCTAGCCAAGTTAATACAATAAAAAATTATCACAGGGACACCTGGTTGGCTCAGTGGGTTAAGCTTCTGCCTTTGGCTCAGGTCATGATCTCAGGGTTCTGGGATCAAGCCCTGCATCAGGCTCTCTGCTCAACAGGGAGCCTGCTTGCACCTCTCTCTGCCTGCCTCTCTGCCTACTTGTGATCTCTCTCTCTGTCAAATAAATAAACAAAATCTTTTTTAAAAAAGCTATTAAAGATTTGGTAAAGTAGATAGGGTATTTGCCTTGCTCTGGCTTATTTCATTTGGCATAATGCCCTGTACATCCATCTATGTTGTCACAAATGGCAAGCTCTCATTCTTTTTTACGGCTGAGTAATATTCCCTTGTATGTATATACCACATCTTTATCTGTTCATCTATCAATGGACACTTGAGTGGCTTTCACACCTTGACTATTGTACATAAGGCTGTAGTAAACATGAGGGGCATATACCTTCTTGAATTAGTGTTTTCATTTTCTTTCAGTAAATATATAGCAGTGGAATTACTGGATCATATGGAATTTCTAGTTTTAATTTTTTGAGGAACTTCCATACTGTTTTCCATTTTGGCCACATCAGTTTACATTCCCTCCTCCAGTACACAAGGCTTCTCTTTTTTCCAGATCCTTGCTAACCCTTGCAATTTCATTTCTCTTTGATATAGCCATTCTACCAGGTCTGAGATGATTATCTTACTGTGGTTTTGACTTATATTTCTCTGATGATTAGTGATGTTACCTATCTTTTTATATGTCTGTTGGACATCTGTATGTCCTCTTTGGAAAACTGTCTCTTCAAGTCCTCTCTCCAATTTTTAATCAGATTGTCTTGGCATTGAGTTATATGTTAACTATACTTAAATTTTTTTAAAAATAAGGTAGATAAATTGACATGTATTTGAAATTGGTAATAAAGTAATTTCTTCCTTCTCATTTTTGGAGCAAATAATACCGTTATTTCAAGAAAGAATTGCTTTTCTTTTTAGCCTAAGTCACCCAGAAAGGAAAGCCTGGAATAAAGCCTTTAATCCCAGCCCAGGAGCAGGAGTGGGGGAGGGGGAAGGACTGGAGAAGCAAGAAAGGGAGCCACCATCAAAGGCTTTCTTATCAAGCTGATCCTACCTGGCATCAAGTGTAATGAATTGCTTAATCTCTTGGGAATGCCATCTGAGAGGACATATAAATAACTGATTCTCAAGGCAATCTTGCCAGGTTGGGGAAGGAAAAGAATTTCTCCGACAGCACTCATCTCACATTGGTTCACCACAGAGACCTTATTCTTCCCCGTTTCCATGTAGTTAATGTGCAGTGGGCCTGTCTGGTTCTTCTATTTCTTGCTTTCAGCATCAGCAGAAAAGCTTTCGGGTAGGAGACAAAAGTTTGGGCAGTAGCTTGCCAGTAATCTGAACTCATGGAGGCAGGTCACCATGACAGGGGCTGGAGGGCAAAATTGCACCAAGGCCCCAAAGACTGAAAACACTGAGGCTATCTGAAGAGTCAGGAAGAACTTCTCAGTATTATTTCCTGTTCTACATGCTCCCAGAGAGCTGTCTTGCTGCTATAACTCTCTAAACACAAGGATTTAATAACCTGACTTGTATTCATAGTGGAAATAATAAGCCAGGCTTGGAAGTGACTGGGAGTAAAGCAACCCAGCTGTGGGGAGACACTCACAAGTATGCAAAGCTGCTCCCCTGAGACTATATTCCTGTCTGAGATTCATTATCTTTGTTATACTTCTCTAGCTCTGAACCTGGGTCGAAACTGTGTTCACTTCTGTATTTGAAGAAGCACCCCAGCTAAACATAATAAAAACATTTTCAGAGCACAAAAGAATGAAGAACACAGAGAATATATATATATAAGTCAACTTCTATTGACTAAAATTGACTTAAATAAGTTGACTAAAATAAGAGATAAATAATCAACTTTATTTTACCCTTTACTTCTTACATTATCTTCCTCCAACACTTTTACCAGAGCCTCTAACAATGGTAGAGTTTTCCTACACTGAAGATAGTATACGCTTGGGAAGTATGATGGTCCCACATACACATCGTTTCATCCCTAACTCTTAAACAAAATAATTAGAATAATTTTATTATTATTATATTAAATATTAAAAATATTAAATATTAAAAATATTAAAATAATTAGAATAGTCGATTTTAGTCTGAGAAAAAAGAAAGGCAGATGGAGAAGTCAAATTCATTCTACATACTATGTATTTCTTTTAATCTTATTGTCCCTGGGTAAATACAATATGAAAGGAAATTGAGACTAAGAGGAAAAATTAATAAAATTATCTAATTCATAATCTAAATAAATTATCCCTATATTAGTCTGCCAGGGCTGCCAGAACTAAGTGCCACTGACTGAATGGCTTAAACAATAGACATGTACTTTCTCACAGTTCTGGGTGCTAGAAGTCCAAGATTAAATTGTTGACATATCGACAGAATTAGTTTCTTCTGAGGCTTTTTTTATGATTAAAATTGTATTCCCCCCTCATCCTCACTCAAACTACTAATTTATGTTGTTCTAGGACTAATATTCATTTCACATTGTCAAGGAAATTCTTTAAAAGCCTTCCTGTGCACTTGCTTTATGCCCACATGGCTAATTGCTAAATGTAGCCAAACTGTTCTTGTAAAATGGGAAGGTTCTTTATATCTATGTGTATATTACCACTTATCAAAATAAATATAGACACACAATGTATACAGAACTCAGTGCCAACTTTCACCATGGAACTCATTGTACTCACTCTTTTTCAAATTAAAAAATATATAATTGATTTATTTATTTGAAAGAAAGAGTGAGCTGGTTAGGGGCAGAAAAAGAGGGAGAAGGAGAAAGAAAAATCGCAAGAAGTCTCCCTACTGAGCATGGAGCCAGTGTGGGGCTCGATCTCAGTACCCTGATATCATGACTTGCACTGAAATCAAGAGTCAGGCATCTAACTGACTGAGTCACCCAAGAGCCCCTATTTTTTTTTTTAATTTTTATGTGCTTATCTCCTATACTAGTTCATGAATTCCTGGAGGGCAGGGTCATGTTTAATTCAACCTGGACTTAGAACCAAATACAATATTTGAAATATGCATAGTTGTCTCTTAGTAATTGTTAAAGAATGATCACTTAGTGGTATCTTAGTTTTTGCTGCATTTCAACTGATTATGTGTTGATTTTCCTTTAGTTGGTGTAAATCTCCTCCAGACTTTTTGGTGAGCATAAAGGAATTAAATAATAGTTCAGTTTTATTTATGTCCATAGAAAAGAATGTTTTCAACAACCAGATGGGAGAAAAGAATGGGATAAAAGCAAGAAGTTTGAACCTTTTGTATTTTCTGCCCTTTAATGTTCAAAGCAACTAATACTTTAAATCTATTTCCTTACTTTGAGTGCTTGAAAGTAAACGTCAGTGTTTTAGGGGAGGAAGCATCTTGTTCTATTTAGAACTTCTTTTTCCTGTGCAGGAAGCTGCTTTTTTGCTTTTTCGCTTTTTCTCCCCTCCCAGAGAACTGTGTTCTCTACCAATAGACCTGTGTCTTGTCTTTTACAATTTCCTAACTCTTCTCACTATCTGCATTTTTACTTCAGGATCTTCTGGGAAATCATAGTGGTTGGTTGTGATGTTGAAAATGCTCTCTACTTCTAGTTTCTGGTACAGATGGTCAGTTCCCATAAACCATCTTCCTCATTTGATCAAACATACCCATTAGAGGTGACAAGGGGGCATCAGGATCTGTACAATTCCCTTTGTGACACCTAGCTCCATTTTCATCATCCTTCAAGTGTGCGTTATATGTATTCATGGACAGAAAGATAAGAAATTATGTTTACACTTATGTAAGACAAATCATATTAATGTTAAAAATGTTTTGGAGGGAGAGTCAAGATGGCAGGGAAGTAGGAGGAGGCACCATTTCAACCTGTACCCTAAAGTGAGCTGATTACCTACCAAAGAACTCCGACCACCCATGAAATCAGCCTGAGATCAGAATTATACACGTCTGGATCTCTACAGGAGCAGAAGACGCCAGTGGCAGGTAAAGCAGACTGGGAACGTCCGACTGATATCGGAAGATAAACAAAAGGGGGAGGGAGCCACCAGAGGTGACCGATCGGAAAGTAACACCCCAACACGAGAGTGCTCTGCATCTGGGGACCAGCATTAACTTGGAGTCTGGTTGAAAGCACTCAAAAAACAAACAGCAAAGGATTGCGGGGGGGTAATAGTGGGAACCTGGGCAGTTAGGGTCAGGGACCTAAGTCCCTGGACCCAGGACAGCCTCCCCTGGCGCGGAGCCAGAGAGAGTGCGGCGGAGAAATCAGGTCTCCGTCCCTGAGCGGCCAGTGCACCTGAACGCCAGCGCGCCCGAGAACGAGTGGGGTCTGGCTCCTGTGAGGGGCTGGGAGCCTGGCCAGAGGGCAATCCTGAAACGCGTGCGTCCCACACCCTCCCTTGGGAAAGGTGCTCATAGGCGCTAGCCTGGAGCTCTGGCAGCCGGAAAAACCAGACATTCCCAGCCCGGGACAGGGGAAAATCTCAGTGTGCGATCTCTGCTCCGAACCTCTCTGGCAGTCTGGAGCTGCCCAGACAGCCACCGCTGCCCTGGTTTTGGGTACAACGAGGAGCTCCTGCATCCCCAGGGACAGTGACTCAGAACCGACTCTGCCAGCAGCTTTTGCAAAACAGTCTGAGGCTTCTCTCTGAGAGGGAGGTCTGGGTGCTGTTTGTTCTCCTCTAAACCTCCAAAAACCATCAAAAGCTGTCAAGGCGAGAGAAAGCAGATGAAAGAACATAAAAACCCCCAGAGAACAAAAGGCTGAAAAAAACAGTTTCCTGAAAAAAAAAAAAAAAGAGCTCACCCCCTTGAGGGGAGCGGGAGGACCTAACTCAGGGAACATCATTGTCTGAAAACCCACGTGGCAGGCCCCTCCCCCAGAAAACCAACCAGGAAGGAAGAAAAAAAAAAAAAAGACTACAAGAGAACAATCACCACTACTTCATAAATACAACTTTTATTTTTAACTCTTTACCAATATTCTGGTTCTTTTTTTTTTTATACATACAGATAATTTTTTAACCTATTTACCATCACACTGAGATGTCCAGTACATCAAATTCTTTAATAACCTTCTAACCTGAACTTTTTGATACATACACCCGTGTTTTTCTTTTGTTTTTCTATTTTTTTAATTCTTTAATTTTAACTTAATTTAGTCTAGTTTATTCTTTTTTAATCTTTATTTTCTACTATACATATAGAGTTAAACTTCAAGGTAATCCCCTTTCCCCAATCAATGCTACCCCTATAGGCAAACCAGTTTCTAATCCCCCTGTAACTTAGGAAAGTTGAGTCCCTTAACAAAAACATCAAGATACCTTCAGGAAGAATCAAAATAACCTTCCTCACCCACACTGAGAATCTATAACCATTCTCCCAATTTTTCCTTCTGTCAGTGTTTCTGTGAATTTGTGTTTGTCCTGATAATATATAAACCTTATACTTGGGGTTCTTTCTGATGAGGTTCTTCCCTTTTTTTTTGCTTATATATACATATTTTTTTCTCTTGTCATATACTTTTATCACTCTTTTTGTCTGTCTGTTTTTGTTTGTATACTCCACAAATCTTACCTTGTGGCCCATTTGGGCTGAGCCTTCTCTTTTATCTTCCCTTTTTTTCCTATCTCTCTCTCTCTTTTTTTTTCCTTTTTTCTTTCCCCCCTTTTTTTCTTTCTTCTTCTCTATTTCTTTTTCTTCTCGTTTTTCTCTCATTTGGGTGGGGAATCCTGATTGCACAGAAGCGTTCCAGGGTGCACATTGACTGCACCACAATCGATAAGTCCAGCTGCATCTGTTTAGTCATCTCTTACCAAAATGACTAGGAGGAGGAATACCCAACAGAAGAAAAATACAGAGGATGGGACTTCTGCAACAGAGCTAATGGCTATCGACATAGACAATATGTCAGAAAAGGAATTCAGACTAACAATTATCCAGGCAATAGCTAGGTTGGAGAAAGCCATGGATGACCAAACAGAATTGATTAGGGCAGAACTGAAAGCCACCAGGGATGATGTTCACAATGTTAGGGCAGAACTGAAAGCCACCAGGGATGATGTTCAAAATGCTCTCAATGAGTTCCAATCCAATCTAAATTCTCTAAAAGCTAGGGTAACTGAGACAGAAGATAGAATTAGTGATCTGGAGGACAAACAGATAGAGAGAAAGGATCAGGAGGAAGCCTGGAACAAACAGCTCAGAAGCCACAAAAACAGAATCAGGGAAATAAACGATGCCATGAAACGTTCCAACATCAGAATTATTGGAATCCCTGAAGGGGAAGAAAAAGAAAGAAGTCTAGAAGATATAGTGGAAGAAGTTGTCTATGAAAATTTTCCCAATCTCACGAATGGAAACAACGTTCATGTACTAGAGGCAGAAAGATTTCCTCCCAAGATTTTAGATTCCCGAAAGTCCTCACGGCACCTTATCGTTAGAATGGGGAATTTTGTTTCAAGAGAGACCCTCTTAAAAGCAGCTAGGACAAAGAAGCTTCTTACATACAGAGGAAAGCCCATTAGAATAACGTCAGACCTTTCCACAGAGACCTGGAAAGCCAGGAAGGGCTGGCAAAATATATTCAGAGTACTAAATGAGAAGAACATGCAACCAAGAATACTCTATCCAGCAAGACTGACATTTAAAATGGATGGAGAGATAAAGAGTTTCCAAGACCGGCAAGGCTTAAAAGACTATGCAACCACCAAGCCGACACTGCAGGAAATATTAAGGGGGGTCCTATAAGAGAGGAAAAATCCTAAGAATATCATTGAACAGAAATACAGAAACAATCTATAGACAGAAAGACTTCAAAGGCAACACGATGTCAATAAAAACCTATCTCTCAATAATCACTCTCAATGTGAATGGCCTAAATGCGCCCATAAAACGACACAGGGTTGCAGATTGGATAAAACGACAGGACCCATCCATATGTTGGCTACAAGAGACCCATTTTGAACCTAAGGATACACCCAGACTGAAAGTGAAGGGATGGAGAAGCATCTTTCATGCCAATGGGCCTCAAAAGAAGGCCAGAGTAGCGATTCTCATATCAGATAAATTAGATTTTAAACTAAAGACTGTAGTCAGAGATACAGAAGGACACTACATAATTCTTAAAGGGACTATCCGCCAAGACGATCTAACAATTGTGAATATCTATGCCCCCAATATGGGAGCACCCAATTACATAAGAAAACTATTAATCAAGATAAAGAGTCATATTGATACAAATACAATAATAGTAGGAGATCTTAATACGCCTCTCTCAGAAATAGACAGATCATCGAAGCAGAAAATTAATAAAGAAATAAGAGCATTGAATGAAACATTGGACCAGATGGACCTCATCGACGTATACAGAACATTCCACCCTAAAACAACAGAATATTCATTTTTCTCAAGTGCACATGGAACCTTCTCCAGAATAGACCACATACTGGGTCACAAAGCAGGACTCAACCGATACCAAAAGACTGACATTATTCCCTGCATATTCTCTGATCACAATGCTTTGAAACTGGAGCTCAATCACAAGGAAAAGTTCAGAAGGAACTCAAACACCTGGAAGCTAAAGACCACCTTGCTTAAGAATGCTTGGATCAACCAGGAGATCAAAGACGAACTTAAACAATTCATGGAATCCAATGAGAATGAAGACACCTTGGTCCAAAACCTATGGGATACAGCAAAGGCGGTTCTAAGGGGGAAATACATAGCCATCCAAGCCTCCCTCAAAAACATTGAAAAATCCAGAATACACCAGCTGTCTCTACACCTTAAAGAACTGGAGAATCAACAACAAATCAAACCAACTCCACATGCAAGAAGGGAAATAATCAAGATTAGAGCAGAGATCAATGAGGTAGAAACGAGAGATACAGTAGAACGTATCAATGAAACTAGAAGCTGGTTTTTTGAAAGAATCAATAAGATCGATAAACCATTGGCCACACTAATCCAAAAGAAAAGAGAGAAAGCCCAAATTAATAAAATTATGAATGAGAAGGGAGAGATCACAACTAACACCAAGGAAATAGAAACAATCATCAGAAATTATTACCAACAGTTATATGCCAATAAGCTAAGCAACCTAGATGAAATGGATGCATTCCTGGAAAGCTACAAACTCCCAAAATTGAACCAGGAAGAAATTGACAACCTGAATAGACCGATATCTAGTAATGAGATTGAAGCAGTGATCAAAAACCTCCCAAAAAACAAGAGCTCAGGACCTGACGGATTCCCTGGGGAATTCTACCAAACTTTCAAAGAAGAAATAACACCAATTCTCCTGAAGCTGTTCCAAAAAATTGAAGCAGAAGGAAAACTTCCAGACTCTTTTTATGAAGCCAGCATTACCCTGATCCCCAAACCAGGCAAAGACCCTACCAAAAAGAATTTCAGACCAATATCACTGATGAATATGGATGCAAAGATCCTCAACAAGATCCTAGCAAACAGGATCCAGCAGCACATTAAAAAGATTATCCACCATGACCAGGTGGGATTCATCCCTGGGTTGCAAGGTTGGTTCAACATTCGCAAATCAATCAGTGTGATAGAACACATCAATAAGAGAAGAGAGAAGAACCACATGGTCCTCTCAATTGATGCAGAAAAAGCATTTGACAAAATCCAGCATCCGTTCCTGATGAAAACGCTTCAAAGTATAGGGATAGAGGGAACATTCCTGAACTTCATAAAATCTATCTATGAAAGACCCACAGCAAATATCATCTTCAATGGGAAAAAGCTTGCAGCCTTCCCGTTGAGATCAGGAACACGACAAGGATGCCCACTCTCACCACTCTTGTTCAACATAGTATTAGAAGTTCTAGCAACGGCAATCAGACAACAAAGAGAAATCAAAGGTATCCAAATTGGCAAGGAAGAAGTCAAACTCTCTCTTTTCGCAGATGACATGATTCTTTATATGGAAAACCCCAAAGACTCCACCCCCAAAACTACTAGAACTCATACAGCAATTCAGTAACGTGGCAGGATACAAAGTCAATGTACAGAAATCAGTGGCTTTCTTATACACCAACAATGAAAATACAGAAAGGGAAATTAGAGAATCGATTCCATTTACTATAGCACCAAGAACCATAAGATACCTGGGCATAAACCTAACCAAAGAAGTAAAGGACCTGTACTCGAGGAACTACAGAACACTCATGAAAGAAATTGAAGAAGACACAAAAAGATGGAAGACTGTTCCATGCTCTTGGATTGGAAGAATAAACATTGTTAAAATGTCTATACTGCCTAGAGCAATCTATACTTTTAATGCCATTCCGATCAAAATTCCACCGGTATTTTTCAAAGAGCTGGAGCAAATAATCCTAAAATTTGTATGGAGCCAGAAGAGACCCCGAATTGCCAAGGAAATGTTGAAAAACAAAAACAAAACTGGCGGCATCACGTTACCCGATTTCAAGCTTTACTACAAAGATGTGATCACCAAGACAGCGTGGTACTGGCATAAAAACAGACACATAGACCAGTGGAACAGAGTGGAGAGCCCAGATATGGACCCTCAACTCTATGGTCAAATAATCTTCGACAAAACAGGAAAAAATATTCAATGGAAAAAAGACAGTCTCTTCAATAAATGGTGCTGGGAAAACTGGACAGCGATATGTAGAAGAATGAAACTCGACCATTCTCTTACACCGTACACAAAGATAAACTCGAAATGGATAAAAGACCTCAACGTGAGACAGGAATCTCTCAGAATCCTAGAGGAGAACATAGGCAGTAACCTCTTCGATATCAGCCACAGCAACTTCTTTCAAGATATGTCTCCAAAGGCCAAGGAAAAAAAAGCAAAAATGAACTTTTGGGACTTCATCAAGATCAAAAGCTTCTGCACAGCAAAGGAAACAGTCAACAAAACAAAGAGGCAACCCACGGAATGGGAGAAGATATTTGCAAATGACAGTACAGACAAAAGGTTGATATCCAGGATCTATAAAGAACTTCTCAAACTCAACACACACAAAACAGATAATCATATCAAAAAATGGGCAGAAGATATGAACAGACACTTCTCCAATGAAGACATACAAATGGCTATCAGACACATGAAAAAATGTTCATTATCACTAGCCATCAGGGAGATTCAAATTAAAACAACATTGAGATACCACCTAACACCAGTTAGAATGGCCAAAATTAGCAAGACAGGAAACAACGTGTGTTGGAGAGGATGTGGAGAAAGGGGAACCCTCTTACACTGTTGGTGGGAATGCAAGTTAGTGCAGCCACTTTGGAGAACAGTGTGGAGATTCTTGAAGAAATTAAAAATACAGCTTCCCTATGACCCTGCAATTGCACTGCTGGGTATTTACCCCAAAGATACAGATGTAGTGAAAAGAAGGGCCATTTGTACCCCAATGTTTATTGCAGCAATGGCTACGGTCGCCAAACTGTGGAAAGAACCAAGATGCCCTTCAACGGATGAATGGATAAGGAAGATGTGGTCCATATACAGAATGGAGTATTATGCCTCCATCAGAAAGGACGAATACCCAACTTTTGTAGCAACATGGACGGGACTGGAAGAAATTATGCTGAGCGAAATAAGTCAAGCAGAGAGAGTCAAGTATCATATGGTCTCACTTATTTGTGGAACATAACAAATAACATGGAGGACATGGGGAGATGGAGAGGAGAGGGAGTTGAGGGAAACTGGAAGGGGAGATGAACCATGAGAGACTATGGACTCTGAAAAACAACCAGAGGGTTATGAAGGGGCGGCAGGGGGGTGGGGGGTGGGGGTGGGAGGTTGAGGAACCAGGTGGTGGGTAATAGGGAGGGCACGTACTGCATGGAGCACTGGGTGTGATGCCAAAACAATGAACACTGTTATGCTGTAAATAAACAAATAAAAATAAATATAAAAAAAATGTTTTGGAGGGCAGTGATAGCTAAATAGACTTCATCCTGTGAGGTTGTCTGTAAATATTCCCTGATCTGAAAAGAACTGATAAGTGAAAATATTAGTCTTAACTTGCTGGAGATTGCTATAGAAAAAACTGGCAATGTGAGAACAAATGTTATTAAATAAATGTCTAAATGCACCAGATATTTTTAAAGACATTCCATAGAGAAGGAATAAAAATCAATTGTCATTTAAAGTCAAATGCTATATGAACACAAAACACATACCATAGCTTAAAATAATTCTACTCAGGGTGCCTGGTTGGCTCAGTGTGTTAAGTGTCTGCCTTTAGCTCAGGTCATGATCCCAAAGAATCCCCATATTTCATGAATAACTTCACAAAATTAAGGAAGTTGTAAAGGTTTCAGGGATCTAATAAAGTGTTCAGTTATTGTTACTGGACTAAAATTTTCTTAAGATTTTACTTATTTATTTGTCAGAGAGAGAGCACAAGCAAGGGGAGCAGCAGGCAGAGGGAGAAACAGGCTCCCTCAACCTGATGGTGGGGGGGGCACTCAATCCCAGGACCATGTGATATGACCTGAAGCGCCGATCCCTGCTCAGCAGAGAGCCTGCTTCTCCCTCTCCTCTCCACTTGTTTCTCTCTCACTGTCTCTCTCTCTCTCTCAAAATAAATAAATAAAATCTTAAAAAACAATTCCACTCAGATAATTTCCTGACTATAACTGAGAAATGTTAAAAGTTCAATTTTTATCTTCCATGTACAAGAATACATAGATACATTGGTGTATTTTAGATGATAACCAACAACATTCTGTTCTCAATGAAGCAGAGGTAAATAAATACAAGAAACTTATTTTCAAATATAGACAAGGTATAGTTATCTTTTTGTTGATAATCTTGGCCCAGGAAATTCATGATTTCAAGCCTTTTCAAAAATTATGCAAAATAAAATCAGTCTACACAGGCTTAGAAACAGTAGAAATAAAGCTGCCTAAATAGGGGCGCCTGGGTGGCTCAGTGGGTTAAGCCTCTGCCTTCGGCTCAGGTCATGATCTCAGGGTCCTGGGATCGAGCCCCACATCGGGCTCTCTGCTCAGCAGGGAGCCTGCTTCCCCCTCTCTCTCTGCCTGCCTCTCTATCTACTTGTGATCGCTCTATATATATCAAGTGGATAAAATCTTAAAAAAAAAAAAAGCTGCCTAAATAACAACAACAAAAAATGATAAAAAAATGAAAAATCGTGTTATGTATGTCACTTACGTAAAAAATATTGGTATCACTACTTGTGATGCCTTGCATTTACAAACTTATTTCATAAACTTTTTAAAAAATAATAATGATATACTTATTATGGAGTTACTACTCTTCCCCCCTTTACATGTAAAAAGATTAAGGCTCAAAGAGGGTAAGTCAATGGCCTAAGATCACACAGCTAGAAAAAGAAGGGCTAAACTTGAGCTCCATCTTCTGAATTTACTATATCTAGCTCTCTCTCATGAGCAGCAACTAAAATACTTGTTTTTAATATAAAAATGGGAAAATAATCCTCAGAACATGGTAACAGCAAGTGTCCTTTAGATATTTTGAGCATCTTTGCCTACTGGCAATCTTTAACTTTACTCATCCCCCATACTCTTGCCTCATTCATCATTTCATCAAATCACAGGACAAAAAAAAAGATCCAAATCTCTCCTTTTGTTTATGAGAAAACAGAGACCCAGAGAAACAAATCTATTTGTTTTAGATAACCAAGGTAATCACTGGAAAACTGCAAATAGAATTTAGTTTTTCAGTTCCCATTTGTACGATCTTCTCATTGTCTTCCTAGTTAATCACATAATCATTCAAAATTATTTATTGAAAATACATTCACTGGGGCACCTAGGTGGCTCAGTCGTTAAGCAGCTGCCTTCAGCTCAGGTCTGATCCCAGGATCCTGGGACCAAGCCCCACTAGGGCTCCCTGCTGGGCAGGAAGCCTGCTTCTCTCTCTCCCACACCCTCTGTATTCCCTCTCTCGCTGTGTCTCTCTCTGTCGAATCAATAAATAAAATCTTTTTTAAAAAATACATTTGCTGAGATGATAGAACAATTTTATCATTTTCTCTGACTTCTAGGTATCTCATAATTCAACTGGAAAGATAAAAAGATATAACATAATTAATCAAATAATTGTCGTCGACCATAAGTTCACTGACCAAGGAAAGGCCAATGCAGGATTGAGTGGGAAAGGAATCCTAAGTGAGGGAAGCTGGGTCTTAACTATATCTAAACCCTTCATGATGGGTGGAATTCTGGTGGAAGATGGGGAAAAATAATATTTTAGGGGAGGATAACAGTCTGACCTTAACCTGTATGCCGTGAACTTTTATAGATGTTCCATCAAATTGTGAACTACTTATTAAATTCATTATTGCTGCAAAATAAAGGCTTTGGTGGTTACTATTCTGTGGGATATTGAGCTGAATAGGACTAAGTAGACAAGATGCTGAACAGTGTATGAAGGATGTCAGAAGTGTGGCTCAAAATTAAGCTAATACCAAGTAAAGACTGCTTTTTCCTCATACATATAAGAGCTTTGCTTTGTGAAAGTAGAAGAGAGAAAAATCAGGGAAGGAAATGGTTTCATTCAAATATCAGCGGTGTGCATGACAACTGAGTAAAAGAAAAAAAAAAGGCTGTATCTTCTTAACGATGCAATGAGCCAAGGGTAATTATCTAGGCATTACTATTGACTCATTTTGTAGTTCTTTTAAGAACTCCACCAAAAATACTAATATATAAAACTTGGTTGCAAAAATAAACATTTGCTGGTCTAACAGGAATGTCCACGATAACTATCGGTAGTCAGTAAAGAGATTTGCCTGGATGAAGTGATGATCCTGAATTAACACGGAGGCAGAAATCAACTACTGCTCAGATGGAGGAGAGATTGTCAAGCATATTCACCGGACTTCTTTGGGATATTTGTTGTTGCTTTTGGTAGAGTTTAAGTTAAAATGGAATTCAGTCTCATTTATTTTCCTAAGTTTCCATTAGAGAGAGAGAGAGAGAAGTAGTCAAGAAAACCAAGAATAGATCACTAAATATCTAACACTGAAAGAAATGAGATAGAGATCCTTCCTGGATTGGAATGTTAGCATGATTATAGCTAATTTGACACCTATCTAAATAAAACAACAATTGCAAATACTGAAAGAACACTACAGGTTTTTAATACTGTGAATTTTTAGTATATTTGTTAAAAGTATGGACAACAGATAAATATATCTTTACAGAATTAAGTAACAAAATTTCTACCATTTAGGACATGTTGTAATTAATAGTTCTTTCAGCTAAGTTCATTTTGTTAAAAATGTTCTTAGGAAAATACTTGGCTGGGAAAAGGCTCATAGTTGAATTCTTTTAAATAAACCAAAGGAAAGGGACACCTGGGTGGCGCAATCGGTTACGTGTTTGCCTTCGGCTCAGATCATGATCCCAGGCTCCTGGGATCAAGTCTCATGTCCGGTCCTTGCTCAGCGGGGAGCCTGCTTCTCCCTCTGCCTGCTGCTCTCCCTGCTTGTGCTCTGTCTCTCTCTCAAATAAATAAATTTAAAAAATAAATAAAGGAAAGACTTGTGTTTTAAAATAGAATTAATAACTCATATGACGAAATTTTATTGAAAAGAGGCAAAAAAAAATCACTGAAAATTTTAATCTGGCTACAACCTAGCAAAAAGAAATAATGGATATTTAATAAGATGTGGCATAAAAATATACAACTAAAATAATAGAAAATGTGTGTCAAGTAAAAATGTAAAGGCAGAAAAGAAAAGAACACTACATTTTTATTCCTAAAGTGGAGTAAAGGAAATTGGTGGTAGTTGTGATGGAGGTGGTGGTGTGTGGTGTGTGTGTGTGTGTGAGAGAGAGAGAGAGAGAGAGAATACCAAAAGAAAAACAACTAACCAATCAGACTTTATTTAAAATAATTTATTTAAAATAATGGCAAGCTGATCCCTCAACCTCAGTGGTAATAGGACTATGAGTTTTTTGTTTTTGTTTGTTTGTTTGTTTGTTTGTTTGTTTGTTTTTAGAGAGAGTGAGAGAGAGAATGAGAGGAAAGAAGGTCAGAGGGAGAGGCAGACTCCCCATGGAGCTGGGAGCCCAGTGTGGGACTCAATCCTGGGACTTCAGGATCATGACCTGAGCTGAAGGCAGTCACTTAACCGACTGAGCCACCCAGGCAGCCCCAGGACCATGGGGTTTTAAATGGAAACACATACTCTGTAGGGTCACATACCTTCTTTCAAATTTAACATTGCGCAGTTGTGGATTAGTAGTGCTGTAAAGATTTGGCATTGCATAGCTCATTGTAACAGATTCATCAAACTATGGATCGAATCACACCTGTAATTTTTAAGAATATCATATATTATATAACTTGTAGATGTGATTTGGGGATACTAAGAGATTCAGAGATACACTCAATACTCAAATACTCAAATACACTCAGTAAACACAGTGCACAGTAGTTTTATGGATCCTACATACTCACTTAAAATAGGCTGAAGTTAAAAAGGAACTTGAAGAGTAAAAAAATAAGAGAAAAAATGAAGTTAGTTAAATGCAGTCAATAAAATGATGATAATATAAGAGAATAATGAGAAAAGGAAGAATGAAAGGGTATAGGTACGTGGGAAACAGAATTCCAAGAGTGTGAGAAGACAGATTTTGAGTGCCAAGCAATGGGACACTGGTGAATGAAGTAAAAAAAAAAAACAAAAACAAAAAAACAAAACAAAAAAAACAAGCAAAAACCAAAACAGACACAACAAAAACAGAGTAGGCTGGTAGATTTAAATGGTTCTTCCCTGAACCTGTTTGATTGAAATTAGAACCCAGGGTAAGTTTTGGTCAAAAATAATGTGCTTTCCTAGACGGGTATCATGCATAGATTTCTTAAAATCCTTTGATCTAAGTCTCTTAGCTTGTTAATTGTGAAAAAGGAAGAGGCAGGAGATGAACAAGAAAAAGAGGTCCCAGAGGGTACTTTTTTGGCATCTAACATTATTCATACCTTAAATTGACCAACTAACTGAGACATGGGGAGACAGCAGGGTGTCAAACCACATGTGTTAAAAAGAGGGAAAAAGGAACAGGAAATGATTTTCAATCTCTCCATTTTAAGCAACTAGATCACTTCAAAATAGAATTAAATTTTATGATAGGAGAAAAAATTTGAAGCTTGACTCCTTGAAACACTTTTCAAATGATTATTCTTGACTCTTTGCCTGAACCTGCAGAGGCTAAAATACTCCCAGCAATTGCTTCAGGCTGCCTGAGATCATTTCTGGCTAAAAGTAGACAAGATTGGTGCAGCAGTTTACTGATATCCTACTTCTATGTTAATAGGGTTATAAACAAGAAAAAAAAAAAAATACTCCCAAAGCC
The DNA here is from genome assembly GCF_922984935.1 of Meles meles. Classification (NCBI taxonomy): domain Eukaryota; kingdom Metazoa; phylum Chordata; class Mammalia; order Carnivora; family Mustelidae; genus Meles; species Meles meles. The sequence goes on from NC_060070.1 coordinate 20,227,346, forward strand.
AGTGTTTTCAAATGTTATAGAAAACCAGGCAAATCTCAGTCTAGACACATAACTACTATACTTTCCATTTCAACTTCTGACTCTTCCAATTCAGTTGACTACGAGGTGTCTTTGATAACGTGGTGTTGCTAGGCAACAAGGGTAGTCAGTGCTACTCAGTGGCAAGAGGAGCTGCCGCTGTGCAAAAAAGCATTTACAAAACCTGTATTTGTCTGTAAATACCTAGTACCTATCACTGTCTTCCTGCTGAGAATCACAAATGATAGCAAAGCCTATTAATAATATTTAACAAATGAATGTTGAATTTGGTTGAAAATGATTCCGAGGAGTCATCCCAGGGCTTTGCAGACAGTGAAAGAGTACATTCTACAAAAAATTGGTTAATAATCCCTGGCCTAGAGACAATAAAAAATTATATAAAATCAAAATTTAATTTGGAAGTTCAGAAAATTTAGCTGTCTAAATCAGATGTCATCCACAGAATAAAATTTTGACGTTTGGCCAATTGAAAAATATTATTAGCATAATGGGAATTCTCCATCTGTCTACCTGAGGAAATGGACCCAAGACCAACACAGTTATAATTCTAGATCGTATCTGCTTGTGTTTTAAAATTTCTGCCAGTGTTTTCCTACCACTGTGTATTGCATTCCTTCCTGCTATTTCAGACAAGATTCTTATATCATGTACTACCTTCAAACATTTATGTTATTATATTATCAGATCAAACACTAATATCTCATTACTTCTTTTGCTGTCCCTGCCACTTTTTGCACCTGCCAATATCAACAGTTTGTTTGCTTGTTTGTTTGCGGGGGTATATTTATGGTAGTGTTAAGGGTATTTCTAGAAAAAATCAAACAAAAGTTAAATTCATTACCTTCAGTTCATTGAGATACATTTTAATTGACTCTTTGCTTTTTGTTTTTTGAGTCTCATTTCCATATAGTTTAGCTAATTATAGTCCTCACTTCATGACACTATCATTGGTCTGTTTATCTGAGGCTATTAGTTTTCCCACTTAATTCTCTTCCATCTAAAGGAACCCAATCTAATGTGTTTAATGTAGACTTCAGTATGAATGTAATCTTAAAAACTATCTATATGCATGTCTATATATCTATATAAATGATTGTTTCCAGTATGCTACTTTGTTTTTTTAAAAAGTGATGTTTTGCTATATTCTTGTTTCCTTTCTCATTTTCTTCCTCACGACAGTGTGCATTTAGCACCCACCCATAGTGAGATATAAGACGCACACACATACACACATACACACGCTCACCGACTTCAGTGCTTTGATTGCTGCATAATATACTGTTACATATTTCCACTGTATGAGCTCCCCAACCCCCCAGAAACTGCTCTGATGAACATCCATAACCACGTTCACCCATGGACCTGTGTGAGCATCCCTGCAGACACACTAAAAAGGACTGCTGGATCAGAAGAAATATCTGCTGTGGCTACTTTCCAGAAAGCCTGCACTTGTTGATGCTTCCTCTGATCAAGTCTTGTATTTCCCCATATTCTTTTAAAACAGTATTAATGAGCATTTTTTTTTTTTTGGTTTAATGGAGAAAAATAGGACACCATATGCATTCTCTTATTGGCATAAGGGACTTGTGATGAATACTGGGTGTTATATGTAAATGAAGATTCACTAAATTCTCCTGAAACTAATATACACTGTATGTTAACTGGAATTTAAATACAAACTTGGAAAAAATCAGCGTATCGTGTCATTCCTACGTGGAAGCTATTTAGGATCTCCATTTGTAAGTCGTCTGTACATTTCCTTGGGCCCTCTTTCTATTGTGCCTACCACCATTTTCTTGCTAATTAATGAGAATCCTTTGTTAATTTTGGATATTATTTACTTCTCCGTTTAGGCATCACTAATAACTTCTTCCAGTGGGTCCTGCTTTAACAACTTCACCTAGGTATTCTTCATTGAATAGAAACCATTAATTTTGATATGGTACAATCACATTTTTTTCTTTTTGGATTTTGCTTCTGCATTTTATTGAAGGAATTTCTAGTCCAAAATCAAAAGAAATCTACTTTTTCTTTTATTATTCATCTTATATTTTAACCTTCCTATTTAGATTTTTAATTAATCTATATTTGACTCATCTGTGGTTTTGAAAGGTTGAATTTTATTTTTATATAGAAAGCCAATAAATAAATTTAATGAATTTAAAAAATCTATCCACTCCACCTCTGATCTGTGTTGTCACCACAATTTACATAAATAGATCTCTTTCTGGGTATTCTTGTTTTCCTTGGTTCTATGTATCTTTTCCTGTACCAGGAATAATTTTTTTTTATTACTATGGTATAGTACACATTAAAAAGTGATGAGGTAAGCTCTCTTCTTTCCTCTTCTTTCTCTAAAATCTCTAGGAAGAAAAAAATACTTATTGGCCAGAGTTTTTTCGTTCAATATAAAATTTGTTATATTTGAACGACGCTGAAAAACAAAATATAAAAAACCTTTAGCACTGGCTTTACTAAATGCCAGTGTGGAATTGGTCTGTGTTAGAACCACTAACACTTGGTCTTTGGTATATCTGAGAACTAGAGACTGGCAGTAGTCCTTTCATGTTTCATTCACAGGTTGTCATGTATCTCTAAACTCAGCCAGCAACATATTCCTCAACAGGCTTCATGTTGTCCGTCACGGCTCGAGAACTTAATATGAGGTGTAGGGTTCATTAACATGCAGCCAAAATCCTTTTTTAATACCCTGTTTCCTCTCTCTGTTGATCTTACTCCTCATTTTTATCTCTACTAGCAAAAGTACAGATGGTCCTAACTTAACTATGGTTCAGCGAAGATTTTTTGACTTTATGATGATGGGAAAAGCCATTTACTTTCAGTAGAAAATGTACGTTGAATTTTGAATTTGGATCTGTTTCTGGGCTAGTGACATGTGGTATGATCCTCTCTCAAGACGCTGGGCGGAGACAGCAATTCAGAGCCCCGTCATCCACGTGATCATGAGGATGAACACACAATAACTTATAATCATTCTGCACCCATACAGCCATTGTGATTTTTGGCTTTCAGTATAGGATTCAATAAGTTACATGAGATATTCATTACTTTATTATAAGAAAAAAGCTTTATATTAGATTATTTTGCTCAACCACAGGCTAAGTGTTCTGAGCACATTTGAGTTGGGCTAGGTAAAGCTATCATGTTTGGTAGGTCAAATGTATTGAATGCATTTTCAATTTATAATGAATTTACCAGAATGTAATCCCCTTGTAAGTCAAGGGAATTCTTTGTATGAAAAAATTTAATAAATATAAATCTGTTATATGCCGTAGATCTTCCAATGTAAAAAAAAAAAAGCCCGTTTTATAGATAACAATAAAAAGGAGATTTTATATTTGTATAATGTTTTATAAGTTTGTATAGTAGGAATTTATCCTTTGCTTGCTTTTAATGACAAAACTCTGACTTGAGTGGAAGAATTGTCATTATCACAAATTATAAAGGAAGGATCAGAGGGTTAGTGTGTTTCCTTATTATACCTAGACCATACAGCTGAGTGAGAATTGGACCTCAATTCTCCCCGCTTTTAGTGTGCGGTGCCACATGACCCAAGCCATGTATACCGTTTCATTACTGATATTGACAGAAAAGCCTTGTCTACTCTAGAATATCATGTGAGAAACAGCTATAAGCCATAGCTAAATATATCTGAATTTACTCTAAGCTGCATTGAACCAGAGCTTTCGAATAAAAAGGTAATCACGCATAATGATTTTAAGCTTGATTTATAAAAGAATATACTATGATACTCAGGCAAACTGAATTACGGTAACAAGCATTAACAATCATCTATTGGCAATATTATTCTAATATTACCAAGCATTCATTCTTTGCAAATCCTCTTCCCCCGACCATGGCTCAGCTTATATCATTATAAGTTCTCTGTATTTGAACAATTATGGCAGATCTACTTGGCATTTATAAAAGCTTTCCCTTGTGGACAAACGTTGGCAAACACATGTTGTGAGACAAATGTAAGAGGTACTATGGCATTTGTGAGGCTCATAATATTAGAAACATATGATCACTGATGGCAAGCAGACTAAGAAAAACTAAAACATGCCTCTGATTTTCTAAAACTGTGATGTGGGAAGATTGGAAAGTCTTGATTTGTTGCCTCTACTACAAATATATATATATATATATATATATATATATATATATATATATATATATAATTATCTTCACATTTTTGAGAAAGGGAAAAGCTTGTATTGTCTGAAACATGCTGGAACACGAGATGAAAGAAATCTGAAAGGAGTAGATCATGCTACCTGCTCTTTATTTATTTTTTATGACAGTCTATAAATTAAGGGACCCAGCAATATAGGTGAATGTCCATGCAAGACAACACATGCACCCTATTGAGAGAACCTAGCAGTCTTTTTTATCTGTTTCAAATGAACTACATTAAACACTGCTAGTATCTTGTGAGGATCAGATCATCAGGATTCTGCAAATCACTCAAGCTCGAAACTGTAGTGGTCTCCAAATGGCTCCTTTCTCCATGTTTATCTCCCAGTGACAAGTCCTGGTTCCTGCCTCTCTGCAGTAGTCACTCATTCTCTCCACTATTAGTGTCGTATCTTAATAACTCTTACCCATGGTATTTCCGTGTCCTACTAATGTAAGGGATAATGTAGCCTCCTGACAAATCTCACCACAACACCTGCAATCTATTTTATATATTACTCTCATACTAATTCTCATGCAGAACAAGTCCACTGAAGACTTTCCCTTCCCTAATTAAGATTTGTGAGCTTATGAAAAGCCCAAGGATGACTTTTGTGTAGCCTGTTTTTTATGCTGTGCTTCAGGTACGGATGGATGGATTTTAATTGATCACTAGCCTCCACATGATGTGAGGCTTTTAATTTTAATTGTCCTTCCTAGCAACTGCAGTTCTTCAACATTCAGTGTTTTCTTTGTGTCTGAAGTGAGATGAACCCACCTACATCTTGGTCAACTTTGCTTCAACTTTTACTAAATTTAAGTATTTGAGAGCAGGGCATAGCCCAATGGGAAAAAGCCCATAGCCCATGGGAAAAAGAGGAATTTACAGGCATTCTTTTCTTTGCACAGTTCTGGTATGCACAAATTTCAGTAACACCAGTCCTCCTACAACACTGCTCAAATTTCAGTGATCACTGCATTAACTGCCAGTAATTGTATTAGATACAAACTTAGATAGCTCTCAGTCCATAAATCACTATGTAAATAACAAATGCCATTATGATCAGGGACTAATCACCTCACTTCTTTCAAAGTCTGTCAATGATTGATCAGTGCACGTTTGTGATTTGGTCCATCCACAGACAGCACAGGGTATTATTACATTACTTCCTTGTCTCTCAACTGTAAACCTAAATGACATTTACAAAAATGAATGATCAAAAAAGGAAAATTGGCCAACTGAGGTCAAAGCAGAGCAAACAAATGAAGAATAATGGTGCTGGAAGTAAAATGCAAAGTGGGCATAAATGGAATTATAGAAGAAATGACTGACCATAGGAATAATGACATGACCCCCATCCAAGAATCTAGACGTGCAGCCAGGAGAAATTAGTAATGGAGAACTTACTGATGTAAATGGAGGAGCTGATTGTGACCAAAAGGATGAAGACATCCTAGAGGATGTAATGCTAGCAAAACGCTTCATTTTAAAGGAAGTCTTAGAAATACTTCACAATATTGAAAGCACAAAGGAGAAAATGCCAGAAGTATATTCAAACTTGGAAAGAATTATGACAGTTCTCAAGGCTTAGAAAAAAATAGTAGTTCTGTATCCTGTTACATGACAGGAAAGGAAGCACTGTTTAAAGAACAATTCTTGATACATTTTTTTACAAATAAATAAAAAACACTCTAATTCTAAATATTTCTAATTGTTTAAATTGCAGTGTGTTACGTAAATAATAATTTGCCCTTATTTTCATTTTTGAAATGCATTGAAAACTTACATAGTGTTTTTAATATTTAGACAAAACTTGTATAGGTCACAGAACGATTAGAATTTCCCCCTTTGATTGTTACTAAGACCACAGCCAGCACAAACATATACATACATACGAACATACACACATCCATGAATGCATTTGTATGTATGTGGTGGTGGCATATGTGTGTATTACATCCAAATTATAGATCACTACAAAAAAGAAACGCCGTAAAAATCAACACTCTTTAGCAAAAAGATTACACCATCCAAATTTAATTGGAGATACTGAGAACTTACCTTTTTATTCAAATGATTTTCAGTAGACTTTTAAGGTGGCTATACAGCCAAGTACTGAGCTCACATCTTTCTGGCAAGTTTACCTCAACCTCTCTGGCAAGCACACACGTGATGTGAGAAGATTGGATAGTATAGCTCTGAACACTCTCGGGTCCTCCTGTCAAAAAGAATGTTAAATGGTTCAGCGGACAGTGTAATTCAGCTGCTCATATTAAAATACTTTAAGTGTGATCATTGGCCTCCTAGAAATAGGTTCCTTTGCATATTTCTCCTGATGTAATTTTGTATCTTGTTTGTCCTCCTGTCTTACAAATATAAACAAGCCATATTCAATAACAGAGTGGATACTGCAATCCATAGTGCAACTAAAAGATAAATTTTCCCTTGATATTGAGACTTTGTAGAGCAACATGTTGCCAAATTGTATTTTCAAGGGCAAGGCCACCAAATGTTATTCGTCTGTTTATGCATAGGCCACTTGAAAAAACAAAACAACAGACAAACTAAAACCTCTTATAGTACTAGAAATCTTGTCCACATATATGGTGAATACTCTTTAATTGATGAATTGGAGAGTGGATATTCAAATTATTCAAATATTCTTGGTAACAGAGTTACTTTACATGTGTCTTCAAAGGTTAGGAAGTTTCACAGAAATGCAAACCAATAGCATTGCTTTCAGTATAATTCTTAATGATTTAGAAGTTATCTTAAGTTGTTCTTCATGAAGAATGAAATTGTAGACCTCAGGAAATGCAGTGCTGGTTAATGGGGATCTGGCTGAAGGAGAAGATCACCAGATTTCAGAATGTACTGTAAATAAAAAAATGTTCTTTAACTTGAAGCAACTGCTATTTCAAAGATTTATGTGGTTTAGGAACTTTTGCCCAACTTTCATGAGAAAAGACAAAAATTACCTAACTGGGTCAGATCCATTCTTAGGCCACATGGGTTTCTAGTATTGCTCTAAAGAGGTTTCCTCTCTAATATCGTCCTTAAAAAGTGACATGTTCTCCCCACCCCAGCACTTACTTACTCTTAACCTGTCATCCCTATAGTTATCATCCAAACATGGTTGAATTTTAGTCTCTATCAACACCTGACAGCAAAAAGATCCTTCACTCTATAAAGTACATTTTCATAATTTTTATTTAATTTATCTCTTAAGGTTTCAAGGGATAGGCCCTGATTTATATCTTCCAGACTTGCTAAAGGAACTTTATGCTTTTTCGAAACATGTCATGGCAGCAATCAAATCCTATTTGACACTTAGTTTAAAAATAAGTGACTTACTAAATTTATGGTTAGCTATTGAAACTTCTTCCCATTCACACTTTTAACATTTGCCTTGACAAAGCCCCGGAAATGTAAATTTGTTATGAGGCAGTCAAGAATTGTCATATAGAATTGGAGTCAGCAATCCTGACTCCATCGATTAATAGTGGGGTGATAATTGTTAAATTACACGAACTCTGTGCTTTATTATTATTATTTTTTTAAAGATTTTATTTATTTATTTGACAGAGAGAGATCACAAGCAGACAGAGAGGCAGGCAGAGAGAGAGAGAGGGAAGCAGGCTCGCTGCCAAGCAGAGAGCCCGATGCGGGACTCGATCCCAGGACCCTGAGATCATGACCTGAGCCAAAGGCAGCGGCTTAACCCACTGAGCCACCCGGGCGCCACTGTGCTTTATTATTTTGTTCATAAAATGGGCACTACAATAATAATTTATATTGTATAGTGTTGTTAGATGACACATCTTTTTATACTTGGTGGCATATGATAAACACTAAAATATTATCAATTGTTATTTGAATAATGGTATAATTTACCAAACCTGGAAGTTTTGTCTGGGTCAAATGTTACACCAGACAGTACATGGGACTTAGAATAAAATTGCCCCAGGAAAACTAGGATGTATAGTAACTCATTATTATAGTGTTGTTTTGATTACTGTTTCTTTCTTTTTTTTTTATTCGTTTATTTGTTTATTTACAGCATAACAGTGTTCATTGTTTTGGCATCACACCCAAGGCAACTGTGATTAACATTTCTACCCACCCATTCTTTTTGTTTGTGTATCTCAACCTATCCAAGATGACAAATATGAAAACAGTTAGATGGCATTGTAAAGTAAAGTGGAATTGCTATCAGGTATCCAAAATCTCCCTGGACACCTGAGAAAGCGGTCAGTTACTGGAGTGGGTCACACCAGCCGTACTATGGACATGATGATGACAGTGGCTCAGTACATGTCCGGTTCAAATACGGGCCTATTTTCTAGACCTGAGTCATTTATTATCAACCTTCCTATGCTTTTCAAAGCTTTCATTACCATTGCTTTTAATTACACACGTTTAGGGCTATGAAAGTCCAGGTGTAAGCCATGGTATGTGAATTCTGATAGTCATGTGTTTTTCAGCTAAACTCAATGGCTCTCGTGGAAATAATTTTTCAAAGTGAAATAATTATTATCCATAAACCCCATTTGCTCTTCAGATTGAACATGTTCTTATTTTTTATAGCTACAAACTCTAGAAACATGATGGCATTTTTCTTCCTGGAGCTAGAAACATGTAATAAGAAACCAAGCACGTTTATGCAATAATGGTGCTAGCTGCTGGATTATGTCAGAGTTCCTTCATTCATTACTTCGGATTTACCAACAATTATGAATTTTTAAAACCAGCTTTCAGAATTTGAACATATTTTACTTCTTTAGTAAGAGTACACTCCAAACAGGTGGATTAAGAAAATGAAACCATACATTCATGAATGACAGTTGAGGGCAAATGGGTGTTTAGTACTATGTTTAGGTCTAGTACTATGAGGTAAATGAATGACAATTGAGGGCCAGTGTGCAAGGAACTAGGGCTGCCTGACATTTCATCCACTATATCAGGTTTTGCAGTTGAAGAAGCATGACAGTTGTATTTTTCTAACTAGTGGTAGGAATCATTTTCACTACTGTGGTAGGCTTATCGTCAGACTGAGACAAGGGGAATTTGAACATCAACTAGTGTTTTCATTCAGCCTCTCCAGAGTTTAGTATTCTCCCCTTAATATAGGAGAAATGAGTAGGTAATCTTCAAGACATGCCGTTTATCTCAAATTCTGTGTTTCTAGGGCCTTTTTCCTAATTTAGGAGAAACTAGTCATACTCAAGACCAAGAAGGCTGTCAGTTGCCTGGTGCATAAGAGAAAACTGAAGAAAGAGAGAGAAAAACTCTCTTATAAGAGTCAAAACCAAGGCTGTTTTATATTCATACAGCATCTCCACAAAACTGTACCAATGCTCAGAAATGTTTGCAGTAGGGATCCAAGACATTTATACCTAAGATCAGGGTCAACCATGGCCACAGTTTAACACTTGCCCTGAGTTCCTTTTAGAACTAAGCTCTCGACTACATAGGTTCTTTTGTGTGTGCATGAGAATCCTTCCCATCTCAGAAGCCTGGTGTTTCCTAGAGCCACTCAACACTTCTGCCCGTCTTTCTCAGGTTAACTCATTACACAGTTATGTAGACAGTCTGTTTTTCACTACAGTAGGACCAATTTAGCTTTAATGGAAGAACTGATGAAATCTGTTTCACCTAGGATACAATAAGGTGGGTTGGTTCTGCTGGGTTTTAGAAAACGAAGAAGAAAGGGGACTTCTCTTTCCTTTGCAGATTTCAACATATCCTTTTCTTTAAACCTCTGATACTAGAGACTAAGCCTTCATTTAATTGTAAATAATGTCTTATTCTCCATCTTTTTAGTGAAATGCCATCATCCTGACCTATCTTTCAGAATCACTAGTTGTGTGACAATTATCCTGAATGTATTTTTGAATTCTATTTAAATGTCACGACAATAGAATTTCTTATCACTCTGTTTTTGCCAACATCCTTCACAGATCTTCATATTAGTAAAGAACTTAAACAAGCAATCAAAGATCTATTCTTTAGAAATGAGGCCTCAGATACCTGATTAATGAAAGGAGAAAGTCAAATCATGATCTCATAACCAGATACCTATCAAGGTGAAGAAAAACAGGACCAAACAGTACTAAGGTCCAGGCAAAAGAGATTCTAGAGGAGGTTACTCTGTGGCTGCCAAGGCCACAGAGCTTCATCACATGTTCCAGGAGGAACACTTAAAATTCAAACTGAAGGAAATTTTAATGTGTTTGTAGCTACAGAACAAATATTTTATACCTCCAAGAATAATATGCTTTTTTTGGTGAGCTGACATATCCTGGCCTGATTTCCTGCATGAAAAATCTCATATTTCAGTACATTAAATTTATGATGCCATTTGGGCCTGCCAAAGGAACTTTAAAAACAGACACATGATGTCCTAAGCTGAAATCTTGTTTTTAAAACCAACCCCATTTTATGTAAAACTCAGCCATGTCCTTTGGTTTAAAAAAAGGAAAAAAAAAAAAAGACTACTCAGCATTTACCTGCTTTCCAGATCAGGAGGCTGAGGCCCATTTTATAATTGGCTGTGAATATGTAATTTTATCCACTACAAGCTGGACTTCAAGTTTGATGCCCAATTAGACGTTTCATTAGGCTGCATGTCCCATGAATTTGATTCCATGTCTATTTCTTGCCTTCTTGCCAAGTATAGCAACCTTCAAATACTTGCCTACTATAAAATTGTGCTTTGCATAATAATTCCCAAAGCAAACCAAATTTAAACTTGGTCAGTCTTTTTTTTTTTTAAATCTCTCTTTTTACCAAGAATATCATCACCTTAGTAAAAATAATAAATTTCACTTGGGTCACAGTACCAACAGGAAGCCCCAAGACTGGGAAACTGGGAAACTTTCTGTGGTGTATCTGAAGTAAAGGCTGCCAGACTTCCTGGGATCCCTAGTCATACACTATGGAATGTTTTTGTTTCTTCTTGTGTAGTCTCAGGAGCCTTGGGGGTATAAAATTTTTATGTACTGGAAAGCCTTAAGAGCTAGAAAGTATTGCTAAAGTGAAAGTCAGTCACTAGGCCTGGAGGAAATAAGAGTGACATGGAAAAAAAAGCCTAAATAAAACATTTTCCTTTTGTTGGCTATTTGGAGGGATTAGGGTAGAAATACGAACACCAAAAGAAAAAATATGTGCATTAACGCATCAGATTATGGAGAACTCCTGGGTTATTTGAGCTCTCATGTATTTTTTGGAGGAGAGGGTCTGACTAAGTTGGAGGTCTCATAGTTTTACTCTTGTGTTACTAGGTGAGGGCTTAGCACAGTGACTGACACAATAGTGAGGGCCCTAACTAAGTGGTTGTTATATCCTTGATATGCTGGCCTTCCTTTTATTTATTTTTTAAAGGATTTTTATTAATTTATTTGTGACAGAGCACAAGCGGTCAGAGGTGCCGAGGGAGAGGGACAAGTAGACTCCCCACTGAGTGGGACTGGACATGGGGCTCTGTCCCAGGACCCTGAGATCATGACCTGAGCCAAAGTCAGATGCTTAACTGGCTGAGCTATCCAGGCACTCTAATATAGGTTGGCCTTTTAATAATTATAATATTCTTATTGTTCTTTATGATGCTTTTCACTTCTTTTTTTCATTGAAGTAGTGTTGACATACAATGTACATTAGTTTCAGACGTACTGCATAGTGATTTGACAAGTCTGTACATTACGCTATGTTCACATCTGTCACCATAAAATACTATTACAATACCATTGATTATATTCCCTATGCTGTTCCTTTATCCCTGTGACTTATTTATTCCATAACCGGAAGCTTGTGTCTCTCACCCCCTTCACCCATTTTGCCCGTTCTGCCGCCCCTCTCCCCTCTGGCAACTATGTTTGTTCTCTGAATTTAGTCTGTTTCTGTTTTTTGTTTCCTTGTTAGTTTTGTTTTGTAGATTCCACATATACGAGAGATTATATGGCATTTGTCTTTTTCTGACTTATTTCACTCAGCATAATATCCTCTGGGTCCCTCTGTGTTGTCACAGATAGCAAGGTCTCATCCTTACTTATGGTTGAATTATAGTCCTCTGTGTGTGTGTGTGTGTGTGTGTGTGTGTGTGTGTGTTTATCCTTTCATTTATCAATGGACATTTGGGTTGCTTCCATATCTTGGCTATTGTAAATAATGATGTGATAAAAATAGGGATGCACAGAGCTTCCAAATTAGTGTTTTCATTTTCTTTGAGTAAATACACAACAGTGCAATTACTGGATCATATGAGGTTTCTATTTTTAATTTTTTGAGGAACTTCCAGACTGTTTTCCATTTCCCATTCCAACATACAAATTTACATTCCCACCAACAGTGCATGAGTGTTTCTTTATCTCCACATTCTCACCAACACTTTTTATTTCTTGTCTGTTTGCTATTAACCATTCTGACAGTTGTAAGGTGAAAACTCACTGTGGCTTTGATTTGCATTTCCCTGATGATTAGTGATGTTGAGCATCTTTTCATGTGTCTGTTGGCCATCTGTGTGTCTTTTTTGGAAAAATGTCAATTCAAGCCCTCTGATGCTTTCACTTTAAATTCTATTGTATCTTATGTTGAAATTGCTATATTGGCTTTTTTAATTCTTGTATTTTTGATATATATTTTTATTCTTTGATTTTCATACTTTCTGTTTCCTGTTTTTTCTTTTTCCATTTTATTTTATTTTACTTCTTTTCAGTGTTCCAAAATTCATTGTTTATGCACCACACCCAGTGCTCCATGCAATATGTGCCCTCCATAATACCCGACACCAGGCTCACCCCATTCCCCTCCAAAACCCTCAGTTTCTCAGAGCCCACAGTCTCTCATGGTTTATCTCTCCCTCTGATTTCCCCCAATTCACTTGTCCTCTCCATCTCCCCATGTCCTCTGTGTTATTCCTTATGCTCCACAAATAAGTGAAACCATACGATAATTGACTCTCTCTGCTTGATTTATTTCACTCAGCATAATCTCCTCCAGTCCCATCCATGTTGATACAAAAGTTGGGTATTCATCCTTTCTGATGGAGACATAATACTCCATTGTATATATGGACCATATCTTCTTTATCCATGCATTTGTTGAAGGGCATCTTCGTTCTTTCCACAGTTTGGCGACTGTGGCCATTGCTGCTATGAACACTAGGGTACAGGTGGCCCTTCTTTTCACCACATCTGTATCCTGTTTTGTTTTTCTTGCAAACAATATACTATGGAATCTTCTTCTTAAATAGATATGAGGCACTTTATCTTTTGGTTGTTTTTACCCATTTATATTTAATTAACTCTTACCTATTTATTAGTTCCAATTACTTTTATATCTATCATCTTATTTTGTCATGTGTGTGTGTGTGTGAGAGAGAGAGAGAGAGAGATAGAGGGATACTGAGTCAGCCAGAAAAATACCAATGGAAATTTATGATTACAGTGGAGGAAGATGTCCTGCTGGCAGTTCTTGGACTGACCCAACTCAGAGCAATATGAGAAAGAGAACAAAACACAAATAGAATGCTCTCCAACTTATTCCACTTTATTTGGCTCTTTCCTTGTATCTGGGGACTTGTTTCACTTTCTCATAGCTTTGAAGATTTTCCTGTGAATGCCTCAGAATCAATGATTTTCTATCCTGACTGTATATTATAACCACATTGTGAATATTTAATAAATATACCAAGATGACTTAATTGGTCTAGGATGAGATCTGAAAAATAGTGTTTTTTTTAAAATGTCCCCCACCCTTGAGAATTCTAATATGCAACCAGGATAGAGAACCACTGCATGACAAACATCACCTTCCATGATACCATCATGTTTGCCTAAAACAAACAACAAAAGCTTAGTCCCGAGGGTGTGCTCTTGCTGTTGAGGTCCAGAAGCTTCCTACATGTAGAGTGCTGTTTGTGGGGCTATGAGTACCCAGAGTTCCAGACTGAGATAACAGCCCAAACACTATTTGTGAGTATAATGAGAGAATGCTTGCCCTGATCAACCTTTTGTCAAGAACTTCAGCTGGATTGTTTTCTCAGCTAAAGCAATATGAAGGGAAGGGCTTTAGTGTAAGAAGAATTCTATACCAGAGCTCATATTCCATATTTTCTTGTCCTGGCCCCCTCCCACTCTAGGCTCTTCTTTTCTTAATCTCCTTCTTCCAAGGATCTCTAAAAGGAGTTTTCATTTTTGTTTGTTTGTTTGTTTGTTTTACATGCCGAGTAAAGCTTGTTGAATACTTGGTTTAAGATCACCATTTTCCTTTAGTTCATTTTCCCTTAGTTCACCTGCTGTCACAGGTTTGCATGTCAGAATGTCTCCTAGACTAACCTAACCTTGAGGGTCAGAGCCCTTGTCTCTGGTACTTATTGTTTACTCCGTGCCCAGAGTGAGGCTTTACTGGTGCATAAAATTATCTTTATGCATTTCTGTTATCTTCAAATATTGAGGCTCTCCATCTTAAACAGCTTTGATTTTACAAGTTTAAATAAAAATATTTAAAGAAATATTAAGAAGTAACATATATTAATTCAAAGTCTGTATAGAAAATATTTTTTTAGTCATTTAGTGGGAAGTATGGCTATAATTTCAATTTTGTTATGGCTTATAAGCAGTTAAAATGAGCTTGTAAATATCAACCTATTCTTAGCATGCTGTGATCACTGTTGGCACAAACCGAGTTGATGTGTTCTAGAATATCACATTTTATGAAAGACCATAGACATCTAAAATATTTTAGTTTTTTTGGCTTATTACTGCATACTCCTTTTTTTTAAATTTATTTGACAGAGAGAGATCACAAGTAGACAGAGAGGCAGGCAGAGAGAGAGAGAGAGAGGAAGCAGGCTCCCTGCTGAGCAGGGAGCCCGATGCGGGACTGGATCCCAGGACCCTGAGATCATGACCTGAGCGGAAGGCAGTGGCTTAACCCACTGAGCCACCCAGGCGCCCCCTGCATACTACTTTTATAATAGCTAAACTTCAGGCAGCAAATAGACCCTTATAGAAGAAGTAAGATAGTTGAGGGTGTTACTACATCTTGATATTTAGAAAGTGAGAAAGAAGGCCAAATTTAGAAGGAATAAACCAAGTGTGGGCTACCAGAAGCCTCAGGAAACAGGATCTGATGCCTTCAATTAGTCACAGAGGATGAAGAAGGAAGGTCGCAGAGCACAGTAAACAAACCATCTTGCAGAAGGCTTTAGAGCAAGCCTGGAGTCAGTTTCATGCCTGAAGATGTGGAAGTTGTCCTTGTGGAAAAATCTGCCTGAGAGGAGTCTATGTCTGATAGGAGGAAGGGGAAGAAGAAAAACCTAATTGGGTTTATGAGCAATTTAGTAAACAAACCAAAGGAAGGCAGAAGGGTTGGAGAGAGTCAGAACTACTTTCTAAAACTAAACAATCTTTTGGGAGAGTTTTATGATTTTCCTTTTGAGAAAATGTCACAATTTCAGTGAAATTTGATCAATTTCTAAAGCTTATTCACTTTCCTTTGATTATGGCCACCATACTTTGCAAAGGTAATGGGATAAATATTATTTTTCTTCTATGCTTGTCAGTTTATTTACTAAAATATTGGAAAATAGGTCTAAGTGCAAAATAATTTTAATGTATAACATCATTATGAGATATTAATCTCAATTTTCTTTTAGAAAGTGTATAAAGGGCAAACCACATATCTGTAATAGCGTATGCACTATTTTGTTCTATTATCTTGAAGCATTAAATATCTTTTCTAAATTTAAAAGAGACGTGTTTAAGTGAACAAATTATCTCTAATTTATTCATTAGATTTCTAATAGCCAATAAAACATTGGAATTTAAAGTTTGTTCATAGTCTAAAAGTGAAATAATTAAAGCTTTATATATAATTTTAAGACATTCAAAAATAAAACAATAGTGTGTATCTAACTGGCTGGTGAACCGAGCTAAGGAATTTTAAAGACTGTACAAGTCAATTTAAAAAGGAATTCAGAGATATAAATCACTATGGCCAATGTCCTGGTTCCAATTAGTGAATGAAAAATACTGCAGAAAATCTACAGACGCCTATTAAAGAGAATGCTCTGAAACAGCAATTGTTCCATACTTTATTATTAAACAATAAAATATTGTCTTTTCAGTCATATAAAATTTAAATATTTTAAACAAAGTAGAATACCACCCATCTCTCGAAGAGCTATTGCAGCTGTTTTTCCCAGAATAAGGAGTCTATTGTTTTATAAACCAGATATGTCTGGAGCTATCTACAAGGCTGAAAAGAACCAGATAGTGAACAGTTCATCTATAATCCCAGCAAGTCAGTTTATTGATGATTCAGTAGTCCCTCAATTCCTTGAATTGAAAAATTGTTTTTTGTTTTTTTTTTCCAGTTGATAGCTCTGTCTGCCTCCTGGCTCAGAATTTGCCTAAAGCTCTTAAAACGTAAGTGCACATACTTTATCAGTTAGGGAAAGCATGTTTAAAGTTTCAGACCTTTGGCTCTCTGATGGTAGCAACTTCCTTAATTTCTGTTTTAGATTAGTCTTTTTAAAATGATGAGATAGAGTTTGTATAAATTACACAATAGCTTTCTTCTTTCTCTAAAGTCCCATAGCACTACCAGGGGATCTCATTCCACAAAAACAGTTACAGAAATTATTCGTATTGATCACAAATTGGACAGAGATATATTGTTCTCAAAATGAGATGCTTCATAAATAGACTGAGCACTAAAATTGTGACTCAAGTAGAGTGTATATCCTTGTCAATTTTCAAAGTCAAGAGTAAAATCAAAAGGTGTCTGGAAAGATGAAGTGATCCCAAAGTCAAAGGTGTTTATATGGACTTGTTGCTATACTTAATGATTAAAAGAAGAAAGCTTTATTATAGATATTAAGCTAAATCCACAATTTAATCAACACAATCAATGCTGTGTTTTGTTGAGATTATAACCATATATAAATTATTGACAAATAATTCTATGAATTGTACTCACTGATCACTCTCCACTATTGGAATGTCATTGCCCCAGCTCTTTTCAGGATTCAGCAGCAGTGGCCCAGACTAAAGAGCTCCTAGCATGGTATGTGCTCTGTGAATCAGCTCTCCACGTTTGTGTTATTGTGTTACTACACGTATTCCTAATAATTTAAACACATGAGATATAAGACAACAGACATTTCATCTAGATTTGAACAAAAGTTAAACTTTTTTTAGTGTAATTTAACTAATAATTTAAACACATGAGATAAAAGACAACAGACATTTCATCTAGATTTGAACAAAAGTTAAACTCACCTTTTGGTGAGTTTATCTGCTTACCATATTTTCCAGTTTTGATTATTTTCTCAAACTAAAATAATCTGCATAAATAGTGTACTAACTCCAAAGAAAACAATTATCTAGAGCCATAAATCTCATGACAAGAATTTTGCTGGCAAAGCTTTGTGAATCCCATTGATGTATGAGGACCTTGGGCTATGTATCTGGGTAGGGCTGGCATTCATCAATCACTACAAAAAATAAAGGGAAAATTAAAATGCTAGACATACTCATTGCAAAATGGCTAGAAGTTATGAAGTGATTCTAATCTTTAAAATAATTTCTGTCTTTGGAGATATATTATGGAATCAGTTTTTTATATCTATATTTTATATATTTTATTTTATATAAATATGTTATTTTACATTATATGTTATATAACAGCATATATAATATGTAAGTATGTATTCATAAAATATATTTTATATATTCTGTATTCTATCTTAAATATATTGTCTATATTATATATTTATAAATCTTATTTATATTTAATGAAATTAGCTCTCAAACATTGCTTTTCTCATCACATCCACTGAAGCACAATTTCATTCTTTTCCTAGAAAATTTACTTCATTGTGTATGACTTGCCTTTAATATACTTTTTTAATATACTTTTAAATATAAAAGCTTTTCTGATATAAATTCCATAGTTTCATCTAAGCTATACCTTATTTTTTTTAGTCGTCTCACAAAAGCAAACAATTTTTGAGGTGAATAATTTTTTGCCTTATAAAAGATCAATAACCAAGACAGAAGGCATCAAAAAAACTTCAAACTTTTAAGATAGGGGATGGCATATTGACATAAACACTTAAAAAATAAACAAAACAAATGTCATAAAATTTAAACTTGGAGAAATCGAAGAAAAACTACAAATATATGTCAAAAGATGTTAATATCATGATTGTTTATCGTGGACAATATCTAAGTAGGATATATCTATATATTATAAATAGTATGTAACTATATCTAGATATCTAACTTTATATCTAGTATTTTATAAATTTTCATACTTTTATGAAATAATTTATACAAATTAATTACAAGCAATGAGTCCCCTGACACTTCATACTCTAGACTTACTCTTTACAAGTGAACACCTTTAGCTCTTTCTTCTGGAAAATAATATTCTTTTTTTTTTGTTTTGTTTTTTTGTTTTTTTGTTTTTTTGTTTTTTTCTCATTTTATTTTTTTCAGCGTAACAGTATTCATTCTTTTTGCACAACACCCAGTGCTCCATGCAAAACGTGCCCTCTCCATTACCCACCACCTGTTCCCCCAACCTCCCACCCCTGACCCTTCAAAACCCTCAGGTTGCCCCAACCTCCCACCCCTGCCAACCTCCAACCCCTGACCCTTCAACCTGAGGGTTTTGATGGAAAATAATATTCTTTTAATGCTAGCTCTCCACCCATCATTTTAGTCACTGACCATCTTTTGCCATGACAGAAAAATTTATCTTTTTGCCAGACCTCTAGCTCCCCGCCTCCTCCCCTGTTGGGGATATGTTTTGTTTTGTTTTGTTTTTTCTCATGATTTAGTTCCTTTTTTTTAGATGTCCCTTCATATCTGTAGGTGATACATTACCTTATCAGCTTATTTCGTGTTCCTTCAAGTACAGATGGTCTCTTTTTCTGATCTAGTTTATAAAATATAGGTCCAATCTTCCCCATCCTATCCCCTGATAGCTCTTTCTTAATTGTGTATAAATATTTTTTTCTTAAAAATCCAGGAGTGACTGTAACTCCATTTCACTTCTGATGCTGTTTTTAATTGTTCCTTTCCGTGTACTGTTTGTAATAAATATATCCCCTATTTCTTTTCTTAACCTCTCTATCTAATCACGTATTTTATTTTTTCAGGGATCTTCCTCCAGAGCTCTGTGTTCAATTTTGATCTAGATCAGTACCCCGTACACTGCCCTTCTTTCCTGTTTCCTGGATTCCATGTCTTTTCCTTTCCTTTATTTTTATTTACTTATTCATTTGTTCACTTTGAATTTTGTATTTCTACAAGGCTTTCAGCTGGTTTGGGTTGAGGGCAGAGATTTTGCACTTCCTGATGATGTGGTCAGGGAAACACATTTTGAGTAGCATAGACCCTAGACTAGCGCAGTCCAAATACAAGCCAAGGCTAGAATTTTAAATTTCCTGATAGTCAGCAGGGAGGCTGCTTCCTCCACTTTCTCTCTCTGTCTGCCTCTCTGACAACTTGTGATCTTTGTCTATCAAATAAATAAATAAAATCTTTAAAATAAAAAAAAAAGAAACAGGTGAATTAATTTTAATAATGTATTTCATAAAACCCAATTTATCCAAATGAGTAACATTTAAGCATGCAGTCAGTACTATAAAATTATTTAAAATATATTTTCTTTCTCTCTCATATTTATTCTTTGAAATCTGGTACTTCTTTTATACTTTATAGCATATCTCAGTTTGGACTAGCCACATTTCAAAAGCTTAATAGCCGTAAGTGGCAAGGTGCCCCCACATTGGACACATAGCCTAAGGGAGCCTCTTGCATATGGGTATCAGGACACATGTACAAAAATATTTACAATGGCAATGCTCAAGAGAGCAAAACCGTGACAAAACCTAAATGCCTATTGACAGGAAAAAAAATGAATAAATTATGATAAGTGAATTATATTACTGTATGGGATTGAAGAACAACTTCATAAAACAAGGATTAAAGAACACAATTTGAGTTAAGAAACAGTTGCATAAATCTACACGTTTTATGCTACTGTTTCCTAAAACTCAAAGACAGACAAAAGGAAAACAATCTATTCTTTTGCAATATATAAATATGTAATAAAACTGTTTAAAGAAACTATGATAAAAGAGTGATGAACCCAAAGCTTTGGCTGTGGTTCCCTAGCTGGGCTTTCAGGAAAGATGTGGGGATAGTGGTGGCTGAGGCAGGAGACAGAGAGGAGCACGCTGGTAGCTGCAGGTTATGAGAATACCCTAGTTATTGGATTAAGGGAGTATACCCAAGATTACTGTATTTTATATACTTATATTTCAAAGCTTTAAGCTTGATGTCTTACCCAAAGTTCCTCTAGGAAAACAGCGCCTGATACAAGGGCTGACATCCAGTTTGTTTATTTGGGGAAGTGATTCCAAGAGAACAGGATTGAGGTTTTGGCAGAGTTAAACAGAGAAAAAGGGCAAGCCAGCAGAGTTATCAAGGACAACTGGAACTCAACCCTTCTAGAGTCTTTGGTGCAACCAAAAGTATATACCTCAGAATTGTAGAGAGAAGCATTTGGCACTGGCTCCTGACTGTTTCGGTCAAGGGTAGTCCCATGGAGAATTAACAGTCCATTTCCAGGCTAGGAGTTCCCCTGGGTCCCCCATGTGGAGGCTTTAGGGAAGCCTCACCTCCCAGATGAGAGATTACCTTGCAGCTGAGGCAAGATAGTTGTGGCAGGAATATAGAAATGGCTAGAAATATAAAAGGGCCTAGAGGATGTAAGTCAGGAGGGCAGAGTTCTCCAATATACTTACCTGGACATATATTCTTGTGTAGGCACCAAACACATTTTAAAAGACAAATTAAAAAATTACACACACTTGCCTTTTTCTTCAGATGAAATCACTGGAAATTTAATACTCAACAGATTAACTAGAGTGTCCCTTACATGGCATGAAGGCCTTGGCTACTTCTCTAACCTCATTTTCTAATACTCTCCGTGTTCTTTGTAGCAACCCATCAGTATTTCCTCCTGAGGCTCCTGGAACTCACCTCAGGGTCCTCATCGTCTCTCTGCCTGGGGCACTGTTGCAGTGACTCACCTCTCATTCCATGGAAGTTTCTTTATCACTTTTACCTTCGCATGAACAAACCCTCACTCAGCCCACTATGTGTCACTCCCTATACTCTTGGGCTGTTTTGCTTTCTATGGCATTTATCACAGCTTGGTATTACACCATATAATTACTTTTGCTGTCTGTCCCTCCTAGGAGAGTGACATCTAGATGAGGTACTGGGCTACTCCCTGTTCAGTTCACACCTCTACCTCAAGGACGTAGAATAATGCCTAGCATCTAATAGGTGCTCAACAAACATTTATTGAATGTCCTCTTATTTTTCACAATTAAAAAAAATCATACTGCTAGCTAGTGTATTTAATTTCAAATTCAGGTACCCTGAGGGACTCCACTCGTTTAGTTTTATAAAATTTTCAATTTTCTTTCTGAATTACATTTGACTGAATCAAAATCTTCGACTCTTTTTTGAGAACTCAAACTGAGAACCACTATTTGGAATATATGACCTCTTTGTAAATAGAAACTAAGCCGGTATTTAAGTTTTGATGAAACCTGAAATTGGACAAATTCACACGGCTTCAGGCCTAGCGGAGTGTTCTGCATGGTAATTGCAAGCATTGTATAAAGTGGTCATTCATCAGCACTTCCAGATAACACTTGGCTTCCCTTAAAGGATATTGAGTATGCAAAATTACAGCCCAGTGGTTATGGGATTACTAAGGTGGCATAGTCTAGGTCTCTGTGAATCAAAACTGTGGGCTGGAGAAATGGGCTTCATGGTTTATTATAAACTGAAAAGAATACTAA
Organism: Meles meles; assembly: GCF_922984935.1. NCBI lineage: Eukaryota > Metazoa > Chordata > Mammalia > Carnivora > Mustelidae > Meles > Meles meles. Next base: position 20,249,476 of record NC_060070.1, read on the forward strand.
TGTTTGTACATGTTACTTAATTTAGTCCTAAGTTATTATTAAAATATTTTAGCTTTTTAGTTTTCATTAAGCAGTTTCATTAAGCAATATCTGGAACTATTTTTCCTCTAAAAATAGCACTTTTAAAACGAAATCAAAATGCTTTCCACATTGAAAATATTTCATATTTGTATATATTTGTTACGTAACCCACATGGTCTTACCACAAGGCGTATTGGAGTCACAGCCCAGGTTAGTGGGGGAGGAGCAACATAAATAACAATAATGACTTTTCTACCAGGCAGTTGTAATGCTGAAAGGAGAGGGCTAAAGAAACTTTAGTATTGGCGCCTAGAGTACCTTTTCAGGCTCCCTTCAGGCTGAGTTAATGTCTAGGAGCCTCCTCTTTGACCTGAGCTATAAATCATGAGTCTCTAAGGAGAAAGGAGAGTGATATTTAGAGCTGGCAGCAATGGTATCTCATTTTTGAGAGGGACCTGATACAAGTGTCTGTTGACTGAGTTAATTCATGTGAATTCAAGTCCAATAGCAATGATCAGTTAGGTACTAAAAACAAAGCAAAAACACAAATGGAACTTCTTTTGTAATTCAAAAAAGTTTGTTTGAAAATACCTTTTTAAAAAAATATACTGATGGTTGTGCAGAGGTCTTTTATTATTTAGTTAGTTAGTTTCAGGTTTTATTTCAATTTCAGTTAGTTAACATATAATGTAATATCAGTTTCAGGTATAGAATTTAGTGATTTGTCACTTACATACAATACCCAGTGCCCATCACAAGTGCCCTCCTTAGTACCCATCATCCATTCAACCCATCTCCCTCCCACTTCCCTGTCAGCAACCCTTGGTTTGTTCCAGAGATTAACAGTCTGTTTCTTGGTTTGCTTCTGTTTTTGACCCATAGTCTTAGAGCAACGCCATCACGATTTAGCCTCAGACTACCAAGGAAAAAACAAAAACAAAAAGTGAAACACCAAATTATTTTTTTCCTTTGAGGTACTACGTGTGTGTGTGTGTGTGTTGTATATTTGTGTGTATGCACAGTGCAAAGATCTTAGTAAATTTAGCAGTGACAAAAATACAAAAAGAGCTAGAAGCCTGAAAACTAATTTGAAATTAACAAATTCCTTACCACGCGAATACATATGATGGGGACTTTTTTATTTTTTGTGTCTATTTTTTTCATATCTGGAGATTTAATGAATCCATGCATAAGCAACACTCAAAAGAGTATGCATTTAAAATGGCACCTACTTTTTCAAGAAGACTTGCCAGTAGTTGGAACATCTCTATCTACCTAGATAAGAGAGGGAAAAAAAAATACTCTACCCTTTTTAAGTTTTAGTGCAACGTTTCACCAAGGACTACAACATGGAACCAAGAGAACTAGTAAAATCTCAGACTGAAAGCATTTTTAGCTTGTGCTGCAATACGGAGTTGTGCTCTGTAGATACACACTCCTCATTTTCTTTGCTGTTTCACGCCAAGTATTTTGGCTGCGCCATCCTCAAATATCAATTTGGAAAAACATGTCTGTCAGCAGCTCATTTTCCCATCAATTTAAGCTACTAAACTATAAAATTGTTGCAAACTGCAGATGGCTTTAAAGATTGTGTTGACTGTATAGAAAATATGCCGGATGCCTTCTAAATGTATAGCAAAATAAGAAGCTTTTTTCTAAGCCAAGATATTCTATCCTTTTCAATGAAAGTCAAGAAAATATTTAGATTATCATTCAAATGCTCTCCATCAGTTTTTTAGGAAAAATATGCTTTCTAATAAAAAAAAGAAATTCAAGAAAAGATCTCCATGGAAGAACAAAATGTTAGGGCACCCTCTACCTCTGAGAGCTACTTTCCCACTACATGATCCAAGACAGAGTACACAAATAGGCAATATATAGTTTTGAAAATCATATTTCCACAGTGATGGCAGAGATTTAAAAATTACTTGATTGGCTCATTTACTAAGTACATAAAAGAAATTTCAAAGCAATAAAAGGGCAAATCCTTATTTGTATAGGTATCAAAAGAGAAGCCACTGTAATCATATAGTAAACCAAGTTACAACCAGTGCAATAACTATTAAAAGCATTTTACCAGCTTTCAGAATATTTACAACTATGTCTTAAAAGTCTTTGCAAAAGTGAACTTTTAAAAATTATATTTTCCATCCACGTCGTCGCAAATGGCAAGATATTGCCTTCAGAGACTTGTTCTGTATACTAGGCTAATCTTCAATACTGTGAATTGTACTAAACATCATGAATAGTGGGAAGTATTATATTTAAATAATGAAATCCTGAAGAAGGTAAATTAAAAAAAATATGTTAGACAATTCTACATCAAGTTCCATATGTTCCGTGGAACTGTTAAAGGGGGGAAAGACCTTACATACCTTTAAGTACACTGAAGATTATAAAAAACAAGGTCTACAGAAGCCTATTTAGAAGTGAATTTATGGTCTAGAGGAGAGACTACAGGACAGAGGCTAGTAGACTGGTTTCTATTCTCACTTGCTGCAAATCTTTAAACATTTCCAAACTTCCTTATCTATGAACTAAGATTTTGGACTAAATTGTATCTAAATCTCTGTTAGCAAGAACATTCTGATTCTAGCCTGTGAAAGAACAAAGACGTGTTTATTTTTCTTTCAAATTCATATCCCAGATTCTTAAAATGATTTTTCATACTATTAACTATTGTATTCTTATTATTTTTAATGATTTTAGATAATTTTACATGTAAAAACCCTAGCAAACATTTATTCTTTTCGTGCGTGTATGTGTGTGTCTTTGTGCCTGAAATACAGCTCACATAATTGTAATTAGTATGTACTTCATAGATTTCATGTTCTGCTTTTTAACATGATATCATAAACCTCTTTCCAGGTCTGAGGATGAAACAATTGCATACATCAAAGTAGTTCCAAAGTCAACATATATTTCAGAGTTTAGGTATTTTTCTTGACTTATATGTGAGCTCCTCAAATCCAGAAGTCCTTTGTTATTCATCCCTCATCTCTAGAATCAAGCAGTGAGTTAACATGCTGACACTCAGTAAAACATAATAACTAATTATAACTAGCATTTATTCAACTATTATATCAGATGTTGAACTAATTGATTTGCGTAGGCCATTTATTTAGTAATCACAAGTAAATTTTCATAAAAATACTATTCTCATCTGATTTTTAAATGAATAAAATGGGGCTCAGGAAATTCCAACAACTTTCCAATTTTACCCAGTTTGTAAGAGGTGGCACTGGTTTTATAATCCAAACAACAAGCTCTTAATAATTTCACTATACTTCTGTTCATTTTTTATACCTATATAGTAAATGACTTTTCATTCTATTGAGAGTCCATAAATTTTTTAGATGGACACTTATACTCTCTTTTGGCTATCAGCATTGTAAATAATAGTGCTACTAAACACATTCCTTTGTGTAGGTATGTGTGGGTTATTTCACACTTGATGAACTCAAAATAATAAAATGTGATACATATGTCGTTATAGAATATATAATTATATAACATATATACATATATATGGAATATTATTCACCTTTAAAAAGGAAGAAAACCAATACATTCTACAACATGGAGGGAACTTGAGGACAATGAAGTAAGCAAGTCACCAAAAGACAAACACTGTTTAATTTCACTTATTTGAAATCCATTTGAATAGTCAAATTTATGGAGACAGAAAGAAGAATGGTAGTTTCCAGGGACTCTGGAGAGAAGAGAAAGGGAGTTAGTGTTTAATGGGTACAGGATTTCAATTTGGAAAGATGAAAAAGTTCTGGAGATGATGAGGATGGTTGCACAATAGCATGAATGTAAGTAATTACACTGAACTGTACACTTGAAAATGGTTCAAATAGTACATTTATGTTAAATTTTATCATATTGAAGAACTGAAATTAAAACTAAGGAATCAAATACGTTGTAAGGATATTGACTACTATTTAATATTTCCAGATATTATCTTTTGCAGTTCTTGTTTTATTTAAGGCACCATTCCTACAACAAGTTTTCAAAAATTACCCCAGGATTTCAAGATCAAATGTGTTGATATTTTCAGTTACAGACCTGAGTAAATATAGCTCATGTTTTTATGACCTAGCCAGCTTATCCTTGAAACATGGTGACTCTCAGTGACATGAGCAATGGTGTTGTGGGGAGATTAGCAGAACAGAGCTGAGTTTTGGGTCCTTTGTTTGTCTCTAGGTCTGATTTCACAGTTGGTAGCCAGTATACCATGCAGTTTCTAAAGAGATGTAGTAAATTAAGGTTTGCTTTTGACCAAAATCAATATGAAAGAGAGCCAAACTTGCGGGTAGGGCATAACGGTAGTTGGAAGCTAACGTCAGACTGAACAACTCATCATGTTCTATTCAAAGAAATAACCAGCAATTGACAGCAAGACAAAGAGTCATTCTCTAGGGGAGGGGAAGAAACTTGCAAGCTCTCAAATCCTCAAATTTGGGAGGAAATTAAAGTGTACTCCGATACTGGGTTGCCCAGAACAATGATGACACACCTAGCGCATGGCTATAAGATACCCAGGGCAGATCTCTAGGAAGCTGGACTTCAAGACAGGACACTAATTCCAGGTTTACTGAACAAGTAGATATGTACCTATTAACTATTGAGCCAGGTCCAAGGCTTTCTCAATAACTTGCTCTATAATTTAAAGATAGTATATTAAGCAATCAGTGATGAGAAAGGTATCTCCCAATTAAGTGAATCATCTTCCTTTCAGACTCTTGAAATTTATTGGCATAGTTAACTTTTTTTTTTTAGTAAATATGAACAGAAAAGGCAAGAGTGTAGAGTTGAAAGAGGTTGGTTAAACAGCTTAACAATAACCCACAACCTTCTGAAACAAGATGGGATTGGGAGGGAGACAAACCATAAATGACTCTTAATCTCACAAAACAAACTGGGGGTTGCTGGGGGGAGGTGGGATTGGGAGAGGGGGAGCGGGCTATGGACATTGGGGAGGGGAGGCGAACCATAAGAGACTATGTACTCTGAAAAACAACCTGAGGGTTTTGAAGGGTCAGGGGTGGGAGGCTGGGGCAACCTGAGGGTTTTGAAGGGTCAGGGGTGGGAGGTTGGGGGAACAGGTGGTGGGTAATGGGGAGGGCACGTTTTGCATGGAGCACTGGATGTTGTGCAAAAAGAATGAATACTGTTACACTGAAAAAATAAATAAAATGAAAAAAAAAAAGAAAGGATAAAAAAAAAAAGAAAGAGGTTGGTTATAATGCAACATACATAGCTTTTCTGATAATAACCATGGATGAATTACTCAGCACGAGTTATGACTATTGGATGAATTAAGGCCTAAAATACTCTTCAGTTCTAAAATTCTGGTGATTTAGAGTTATAAGCAAATATAAAATTGTCAGCTTGTTTTTTATCACACTGTTAAATGCAGTATTTTTTTCAAAATATATTCAATTGAAATGAAAATATTAAATACAAACTAAAGGAGATAAAAATTAGTTTCAGTAACAACTAAGCTAGATTTAAGCAGAAACAAAATATCTATATTTTAAGAAATAATTTTAATATAATATATAAAAAGAAATTTTAAATTACTGTTTAAATAATAAGCATAGGAATGAATCATACTATTTCACAGGTAAAATCAATACTTCAGGTCAGTAGGTTAAGGACTTCACAGTGTTAATTTCCTTTAATCAAAAACAATGGGAAGGACATGATGTGCACCAGACACTCTGATAAATATTGATCATATAATGACAAAGCAAGATATTTTGTTTCTCCAGAAAATCTTATATTTAGGGAGAAACATACTTCTGTGGGAACACCTAAGACACTGATCCCAGCCTCGGCTTGGGGAACCCTTCCTGTGGGAGTGCAGAATGCAAACTTTGCCTGATAGAAAAGGCCAAGGAGAGTCATTCTAGACAAAAGAACAGCATGAAAAAACTTAGGGATTTAAAAACACACTTCTCCTTTAGGAAAATACAAATATTCATGAAATATAAGATTTAAAGGAAGGCATGGTGAAAAATATGCCAGAAGGTATGCATATCAAATAGCGTAAGGAAGGCCTTGTATACTTGGACTTTATATTTTTTGAAACTAAAAAAAGTAATAGCAAATATTACTTCCGTATTGAAATATTTCCGTATTTCCTTTGTTGATGCTATGACAAGAGCATAAATGTTGAGACAAATTCCTTGTTCTTTTTTGTTGTTGTTTCTTTCAGGTTTTTATTTAAATTCTAGTTAATATACAGTGTAATATTAGTTGCACGTGTAGAATTTAGTGAATAAATCATTAAGTTCCTTGATTCCTTGTTTTCTAACAAGCTGGGTAATTACTGGAAAATTCCTTCACCTCCATGAACATCTTATAACATCCGTTTTTGTCTTTCTTCCCCCCCATCTCTATGTTTTAATCTGTTTGACTAGATTATCTTTAGCAATGCTTCTCATCCAAAAAAATTATGAATTCAGCCCTATTAGAGCTTTACATAATATAAAAATCTCATATAGTTAGGACTCCAAAACCTTGCTTGAAGCAGACATGGAAAAAATTTTATCTTTCTGATGTCACTGGCTGTGGAAAGTAATTATATTAGAAACAAATGGCAGGAAAGGTACAAATTTTATCTCTTTTTTCATAAGAAAATTTTTTATGCCTTCGTAAAACTGTTGTTGAAATTGAAAACAGTATCACAGTAAGAGGCAATATCCAACAAGAAACCAGCCTTTGGAGCATTCATGACAGTCAACCATCTGGTACCCAAATTGGTTGGTACCCAAATTCCATTTATTAATACACATCAGTGACTTTTGGGGAAATGTATTCCTACTAAGCTCTCATGAGACTTATTTTAAAGCAGAAAGCCAAATTTATTACTTCAATCATCTGCAATGAAGGATATCTATTTCTCATGACTAATAATTAGATAAGACATTTCTATCCCTTAAACATCATTATATTCTCACTATTTACATAACAAAAAAAGTGGTCACCAAGGAATAGTATTATGGATTCCTATTCATCTTTTGGAATTTTAAATGGTTCTTAAATTCCACTTCTTTAGGTTATATTCCCTGGTACCTAGTTAGTTACTTTCCCTGGATAGAAGCTCCAAAGCACTATGCATTGTTGACCTATATATCTTATAACAAGACCAATTAATTAATTTACATAGTTATATTTAAATGACTACCCTCTCCCCAATGAGCAAGGACTGTGGCTGCCTTTCCAAGTTCCATTTCTATTTCCCTAATGCTGTGTCACACAGACGCAGTAGACAGAGTAGAGACTTTGTTATATGGGGAAAAAATGTCTACTTTATTCAACTAGTATTCCAACTCTGTATCCTATCTAAAGCATCTAATGACTACCAGGTAAAAATATTTATCTTTTTTTCAATCAATACATTTTAAATGTGTTCTACATCAAGTATAATTCTGAGATCAGGTAAGGACTTTGTTTTCATACAACTTACATTTTTAGAGAATAGGTAGAGGAAGTAAAAAAAAAATCAGATAGTAGTATGCTATGCAGATATTTAAAATAGGGTAATGCACCAAATAATGCCTGACTGCTCAGAGAAGGCCTCTTTCAGAAGGTGACATATATGGTAACGTTTGAGTGACAAGAAAATCATCCATGCAAAGATCAGGGAAAAATCTTCCAAGTAAAAGAAAAGCAACATCAAATGCCTTAAAGAACAACAGTGACATAAAATGTCTTTGATGTTCGAAGAAAATTGACAAGGAGAAAGTAGTACAAAATGAAATTGAAGTACTGGGTATTAGATAGGGGCTAAATCTTATAAGGCTGTGCTGGCCAGAGCATAACCATGGCCTAAATGTACTTGAATTAGAAATGCATGGGTTTTAAATAGGGAGGAAATAAGATCTGACTCATGTTTGAAGTCAGATTCCTCCTTCTTTTGAAGAACAGGTGATCAATGATCAAGAATGGAAATAGAGAGCAATAGGGAGATATATACAGGAGTCAAGAAGGGAGAAGATGATGTTGGGATTAAGCTTAGTGATGGTAGAGAAAAGAGAAGTGGAATATACATTCAGGATATGACTTTTAATTAGAGTAAACAGGACTGGTTGGATGTAGTGTATTGAAGAGGCCAAGAATAATCATGGGAAATTTAGGATTCTAATGTAAGCAACAGACTATATCTGGCATCATTCACTGAGATGGAGGAAATGAAGAGAAGCAGTTTTGGGATAAGGATCAAGAATTGACATGCTGAGTTTGAAATTATATGTAGAAGTAGGGGCCCCTGAGTGGCTCAGTTGGTTAAATTTCTGCCTTCAGCTCAGGTCATGATCCCAGGGTCCTGGGATTGAGCTCCACGTTGGGATCTCTGCTTGACAGGAAGCCTTCTTCTCCTTCTCCCACTCCCCCTGCTTGCCTTCCCTCTTTCACTGTGTGTCTCTCTGTCAAATAAATAAATAAATTCTTTAAAAAAAAGTAGATGTCAAGGAAGATTTTGTATATACAAGTCAGTATTTCTTAGGAGAGATTGGAGATGTAGAATTTGGGGTCATCAGCATGTGGAGGGTATTTAAGGTGGTAGAACTGAATGAAGTCATTTAGGAACTATAGAAAGAGAAGGGGAACCCAAGACTTAGACCTGATCCATTTTTTCCCCCTATATCTGGAAGGAGTTCTTTTTAATTAACATATAATGTAGTATTTGTTTCAGGGGTACAGGTCTGTGATTCATCAGTCTTACACAATTCACAGCACTCCCCATAGCACATACCCTCCCCAATATCCACTTAAAAATTAAAGGCTTATCAGGAGTGAAACAGCCAGCAAAGAAGAATGAAACATAGCCAGATAGGTGTAAGGAAATAAGTAAACAAACAAGAAAATGCGGTATCGCAGAAGCAAAGGAAGAGTTTCAAGAAGAAAGCATGACCTTGAATCATTTGGTAATGTATAATTAACTTTCAAAATTCCCTTCTTCCTTAATATCCATGATTCATTGTCTCTTGGCTTTCCTGTGAGGTCCCTGGTCATTTCTTAATCATCACCTTTATTAGCATTTCTACTTCTTTCTGTGTTTTGAATATTGGAACAATCTAGAATTCTGCCTTAGACATTTTCTCTTGTAACTTCTTACATCTGCTCTGATGGATTGCATCCTCTTTCCTGGGTAAATATGCTTCTTGATCTGGATGATCCTTAAATGTAATTCCAGCCAGAGTGAAAAGAGTTTCAACAATATGTAGTGGTAATCAGAGGCTTGAATTCTAGTCCTGCCTCTACCAGTTATAAACTGTGTATAATAAGATAAGTGACATCAAACTGCTAAGACTCAGTTCTTTATATATTTCCTATGTGTACAAAGAGATGAGAAAACAATGATTGCCTTGGTCCTTTACAGTCCGCATAGACCTTTGGAAGGACAAAGGGGGGAGGTGGAATTTTGTACAGTTCTAACAGTGTAATTTTATTTTTTCTCTCCATATGTTCTCCCTCTGGTGCTCTATTTCCAGTGTATGTCTATTTTTTTTCCTAGTAGGCATATTTTCTCATAAACACACTTTGTTGGAAAAAATATTCTCTATTTTCTTAAGCCTTAATTGAACATACAACCAAAGAATACCTGATGAGGTTAATTCTATAAGAAGATTTGGTGATTAAGCTTTACTAAGTCATTTTATACTTGGACAGGGACTGTTAAAGAATAAATCTCATGGGGCACCTGGGTGGCTCAGTGGGTTAAGCCTCTGCCTTTGGCTCAGGTCATGATCTCAGGGTCCTGGGATCGACCCCCACATAGGATCTCTGCTCAGTGGGGAGCCTGCTTCCCTCTGTCTCTCTGACTGCCTCTCTGCCTATTTGTGATCTCTGTCAAATAAATAAATAAAATCTTTAAAAAAAAAAGAATAAATCTCATTGGAAATGAGAAAGACTTATGATTGGCTGAATTTAAATTATATCTCACAAAAATGATTTGCAATAAAAAACACTCTATCACCTATTTAAAAAAAAGGACTACAAAAAATGAGAAAGCAAAAGTACATTTTGGATGAAGATAGAGATTGCTATATGAAGAAGGAAAAACCCAGTCTGGTAGGTTTTTTTTTTGTTTTTTTTTTTTTTTTCTGTTTGCATGATATGAAGTAAATTCTCTAAATTTTTTTAAGATTATTTATTTATTTATTTGACAGGCAGATCACAAGTAGGCAGAGAGGCAGGCAGAAAGAAGGGGAAGCAGAGAGCCTGATGCGGGGCTCGATCCCAGGACCCTGAGATCATGACCTGAGCCGAAGGCAGAGACTTTAACCCACTGAGCCACCCAGGTACTCCTGAAGTAAATTTTCTAGTTGGGAAGGTTGCATTTGTTTATTCTTTTTTCCAATATGTTATTCCAGAAGAGTGTCCCACTTTCAAAAATATATAGTATATGCCCACTATGTTAAGGGTTCTGTTATAAACACTGGAAGGACTTTCAGATTTCAAAAATAAAACTATGTACATGCCTCCTATTACTTGAAGTCAAAGTATAGTGTAAGGCTAACCATCAGAAGTGGATATAGGATGACAACGTCTAACTGGTTCCACTTACGAACAAAATTTCCCAAACTGACTTGTTCCTAATGACCACCAAGGGATCTTTAGCCCAATCACTTGCCCCTTACACAAATCCCTTTCCTTGTTTCCATAATAATTACCCTGGTGCTGCTATAATTTGAAACAATGGTTTCAGGGAGGCTTATTTTTCACACTAACAGTAGACGTTCTTCAAGACACCTGGACCACATGTTCTCCTTTGATTTTTCTAAGGCATAGTTCTGAGTAGTGAAAGCAAGAGAGTAATTATTCCATGTATGGCAAACTAAAGAAACTTATAACCCCTTTGCCACAACATTCCCTGAGGGTTGATGTAAATACATTAATCATTCTGCCAGGAACTGAATTTATATTTTAGTTTGCATAAGCATATCATGACAAGCAAGGTATTTTATGTTTCAAGACATCATACTTAATTAAGGTTTTTTAACAGATCTTCTTTCCTTCTTTGGAAGAAGAATTTAAAACATTTAAATTCTAGCTTCCTAAAGTTTACAGTAATTTGGACGAATTAAACAAAAAGTAGTATAACTACTTTATAGATTTTAGTTTATTTTTTAAAAATATAAACCAGAAAGATGAATTAGTTACTCCCTCAATGAAAACTTCTAATATATTTCTGTAACTAATACCATTCATTATAACAAAGTTAAATAATACAATGGTATTATTGCAATATTTATTGTAAAATTACTAACACGATTATAGTGCCTATTAATTATTGACTTGTATATTTTTATGTATACAATTAACAACTTCTCAGATATACAATTAACAAGTGTAATGATAAAAGTCTTGGGAGAGGAGCTTACAGTTTTTGACTAAATAGAGTTGAAACATCTATTTAAGTTTTATTAAAACTTTGTTTCTAATAAATTCAGAATATATACAATCCTCATACATCTATCTAAACACTGAATTTTGTTCTTAGAATGCTGTGTGGTTAGTTTGACCCTTATTGATATTCTAAGTATAATTTTTAAAAGATTAAATAAATGCTCAAAAGCAAATATAGTTCATATACACAATTACTATTTTCCTGTCACATGTGTGTCAACATTTATGAAATAAGACACATGGTCTACGCCTGATCACATTTGTTTATTTATTCTTTGGGATAAATTATCAATAACATATAAAACCTCTGAGCTGATCCTTGGGAAAATATGAACTGGTGATTTTACATAGGAAAATGGCTGGTTGGCTGGGTGGGAGGAACGTGGCTCCCTGGACTATGAGTGATATTGCCTTGAACCTCTCTTTTTACGGTGAAGGCAAGGTGGGTGAGGGAAGCAGAAAATTCCCGCGGCGCAGCCATGGCAGTCACTATGCCTGAAGTTGTGATGTAAAAAAGGTCAGACCTCCAGGAACAATAAACTTTGTTTGACCCATGTATCTAGTCTGGGTCTCAATGCTCGGCATATTCAAAGAGATAAGGCCAGTCCGTGTAGATGGAGTCATACCTGTAACTGAGCCTTTAGTATTTAGTGAATGTTTAAGGTATCCAGGTCATCAGTGAGCCACTCAAGTGACCCTCTTCTCCAGCTGTCAAGATGTCAGACAACTGGATGGGCTGTGGGCTCCAGAAAGTTCTACATCTATCTAAATCCTAGGCCCTCCCAAGCCATGGCCTGAGCCTTAATTGACGCAGGCCCCAGCAAAAATCTGCACCAGTTTCTTTCCCTGCCTATTGCTCTCCTATCCTTCCCACACAGCTATGCGTAGAATTTTGTCCATAACCATAAAGCCCTTAACTGCTACAGCCTTGGATTTCATGTCCTGAAGGCCATCAAAAGGCCATCGAGAGGTGGCCTAGATGTCTAATTACTTTTCAATGTAGACTCCTAATTTAGACAATCTGTGGTCAAGTACTGGTTATACCACTAATTAATTAGGGAATTTTGAAGTAAGTCACACAACATCATTAAGACTGAGTTATTAAAATGAATATCTATTTCATGGGTAATAGATATGAGATCATAAATAATGCCTTGATCCATGCTTGGCACTGAGTAAGCAATGAAAATATGATAGTTGTCTTCTTTCCTTTTTATTTCTCAATATAAAACATTGTTTTCCCAGTATTCAAATGATTATGCTTTTAACACATTCACTAGATGTTTGCACATCCATACCTAGTCTGAGAAATGAAAACAACTCTAAGACAAATCTGGGGAAACAGTGAAAAACAATTTCTTGGAAACTCATCTTTCCATTCCATTTTGCTCCCCAGTCTTTCTATTATTCCTCTGCACTGCACTCGGTACTCCTTCCACACTGAGCCTCTGACTTCTCACATGCCTCTTCTATACCACTCTTCTTGCTTTCACCTTGTCGTACCTTGAAGCTCTTTATCTTAGCTTCAGCTTAAACATCTGCTATGTAAAATAATCACTGACATTTTAGGGAGAGATAATGTTTCTGATCTGTGCTCCCAGAATTCTAAGAACTCCTCATATGAATATTATTTCCTTCTTCATCTGTGAATTTAAGGAGACATTGCCCTAATGGCTGCTTTTTATATTTTTTCTTCTCAGAAATACATACTTTGGGGCATCTGGGTGGCTCAGTCATTAAGTGTCTGTCTTGGGCTCAGGTCATGATCCCAGGGTCCTGGGATCCAGCCCCTCATTAGTGTCCCTGCTCTGCGGGAAGCCAGCTTCTCCCTCTTCCACTCCCCCTGCTTGTGTTCCCTCTCTCTCTCTGTGTGTCTCTGTCAAATGAATAAATAAAATATTAAGAAAAAAAGAAATACAAACATCTTCCTTTGAAAATAAAGAAAAATCAACATTAATGTCATGGGTTTTCAAGTTACAGACTTAAAACGTGTACTTTAAAGCTTGTATATATTCTCATCCCACTTTTTATCAACAAAAAGTATTTTCTGGATTGATGCTAGTTTTCTTGATTGCAAAATAACTATATTTTATCCAGTCTTATGGATATTTTTGTTCAACTGGATTTTTTCTTTGTCTGAGTTTGGGCAGGTTTGGGCAGACCTACAAGTCTTGGGATAATGATGACAAGGTTTATTATGACAATAAACGATGATAAATAAAATCTTTTGACCATTTGGGAATGTAATTAAATTAATGAAAAACATTATTTAATTCTGGATTGGTTATTTGTAAGGCCTCCTAGTATCTAAATAGTTGATTCATCTCTTAAATGCCACCTATAAATTTTGTAAGAATCAGGTGTTGGAATTGGTTAAAAGTTGAATATTAATCAGGTAAATATTAAGCAATATAATGGACTCATTTAGCATTGTTTGAAACTTGTTGAACAAAATAATAGCTACTTTTGAGGGCAACACTCATTCTGTATCTTCATATTTTTTTCTTAATTTGTTTCGAGTTCCCAACCAGAACCCAACCCAATAGTATTTTCTTTTCTTTTTAAGATTTTATTTATTTATTTGACAGACAGACATCACAAGTCCACAAAGAAGCAGGCAGAGAGAGAGAGAAAGGGAAGCAGGCTCCCTGCTGAGCAGAAAGTCTGATGCTGGGCTTGATCCCAGGACCCTGGGATTATGACCTGAGCTGAAGGCAGAGGCTTTAACCCACTGAGCCACCCAGGCAACCCCCCCTCCCAATAGTATTTCCTGATGATTCATCTTCATTGAGTGTTTCAAAGCATTCAACATTTCTCTCTCTCTCCCTCTCTCTCTCTCTCTCACACACACACACACACACACACACACACTTTCAAAGTCATGTTTCATAGGCTCTTATAATTAACTGTGTGATTTTAATAGTAAGAAAAATTGGCATGATTAATGTTGGGGAACAAACACGACTGACTCTTGGTAAGTACAACTTGTGGGAGAAGGTAAGTATAGATAAATGAAAGATAGCTTACAGGTTGACTATAGGCATTCAATGTCCTGTGGGCACCACTGAGCTGTGTTTTGTACAGGTAATAGAGAACTTTATTTGGGACTGAGAATCCATGAATTGTACATAACACTGAGTGAAAACACCTATATGGGGGTAAACTCATTTATTTGTGTAATTTCTAAAAAAGTACACAAATAGTTTATGAACATTGAATCAAGATGTGCCACAAGAATATTAGTCCAGACCATTCTGTTAGATGAATAAGCCCAGATTAGAAGTGTGAATGGTAAATGACAACTGTCTGAGTGCATCTGATGGAAGAGGAGGAAAATGGTAAAGTGGAGCAAATTCTAGGAGAGGAGTCTGGATTATGGTCCCTGTGTCTTCAGCACAGACCAAGTCATGCCTCTGAGCCTCTGGTTCCTTAGCTAAAAAGTGATGAGCCATCCACACAACTAAAAGAGGTGATGAATATGGAAGTCTTATAAAAGTGAAAAATGCAATGAAAATAATATATGCTCTATTATATTTTACATGCTAATTTAATCCATTGAAAAATCAGTTTTTAAAATGGAAAAAGGCATTAGATGGTTTTGTTTAGCTGTCAAAACTTTATTTTTTTAATTAATTTATTTATTTATTTATTTTTCAGCGTAACAGTATTCATTGTTTTTGCACAACACCCAGTGCTCCATGCAACACGTGCCCTCCCTATTACTCACCACCTGGTTCCCCCAACCTCCCACCCCGCCCCTTCAAAACCCCCAGGTTGTTTCTCAGAGTCCATAGTCTTTCATGGTTCGCCTCCCCTTCCAATTCCCCCCAACTTCCTTCTCTCCATCTCCCAATGTCCTCCATGTCATTTGTTATGCTCCATAAACAAGTGAAACCATATGATACTTGACTCTCTCTGCTTGACTTACTTCACGGAGCACAATCACCCCTATTCCCATCCATGTTGCTACAAAAGTTGGGTATTCATCCTTTTTTTTTTTTTTTAATAAACATATAATGTATTTTTATCCCCAGGGGTACGGGTCTGTGAATCACCAGATTTACACACTTCACAGCACTCACGATAGCACATACCCTCCCCAATGTCCATAACCCCCTCCCCCTCTCCCAACCCCACCTCCCCCCAGCAACCCCCAGTTTGTTTTGTGAGATTAAGAGTCATTTATGGTTTGTCTCCCTCCCAATCCCATCTTGTTTCATTTATTCTTCTCCTATCCCCCTAACCCCCCATGTTGTATCTCCACGTCCTCATATCAGGGAGATCATATGATAGCTGTCTTTCTCCGATTGACTTATTTCACTAAGCATGATACCCTCTAGTTCCATCCACGTCGTCGCAAATGGCAAGATTTCATTTCTTTTGATGGCTGCATAGTATTCCATTGTGTATATATACCACCTCTTCTTTATCCATTCATCTGTTGATGGACATCTAGGTTCTTTCCATAGTTTGGCTATTGTAGACATTGCAGCTATAAACATTCGGGTACATGTGCCCCTTCGGATCACTATGTTTGTATCTTTAGGGTAAATACCCAGTAGTGCAATTGCTGGGTCATAGGGTAGTTCTATTTTCAACATTTTGAGGAACCTCCATGCTGTCAAAACCTTATTTTAAACACCATCTTAAATGGAGATCTGTTATCCATGGTAGATACTACCAAAGACGTAGCATCCAGTCGATTACAGGAAGAAAGTCCAGGGTCCTGCTTTCTGAGTCTTTCTCTCATCCTGTCAGGCAGCCATTGAAGCATCTTTCCTTACTCGTGAGTCCACAAAATTCGTTGAACACCAGAGATCCAGGCCGGAACTCACATTTTGCAGATAAAGAGTCTGAGGATCAGAAAGGCCAAACAAGAAATCTGTAGGGACTCAGGGAAGTGGAAAGTCTGTGGTTTTACTGTCAGGAGTTCCTACTTTTTAACAATTTGCTCATGCAGTGCCTTCTGAGAGCTCCACTTAACACGTTACTGTATTTGCTGGTTCACTGAAAGGTTACCGCCAGCATGTGAACAGATGAGGAGAGCAGCGTGGACTGTCAGCGCGGCACCTAAGGCCAGCTCTGTGGGAAAGGTTATTCATTCACCATGAAACTCTCTGGCATCTGCCATATGCCAATACGAAACACATTTTGCTCAATTATTTTTAAATAAGCCAAGTTGTTCACATAAAATATCAAAATAATGAAATATCAAATAGTTTCTTCTGGAAATTTTTTGGTTAAAGAGAAAAAACACATAATTTTTTATGTTCACAGACACCTGTTGTGTAATTCTAGACACTAAGGCAGTCTCAGTGATCATCTCTCCCTTTCTCTCTCTCTCTCTCTCACACACACACACACACACACAAACTTATACAGATATAAATACCCGCAGGGAAAAATAATTATTCAAATGAGTAAACTTTTTTTCAAAATATTATAAAATGTTTTAGTACATCAGTTCTAGAGAGTTAGCAAGCAGAAGGTCTTTTATGACAAACCACCCAGACTAGAAAGGATTATCACATACTCAATGCAGGACATTCTTATGTTTTTATTTTCCATGTTAGCAGATTTTATTGTAAAGACTGTCACTTCTGTCCTAATGAATTTAATAAAAATATTTAAATGTTTGGAATAATAAGAGCTAAATTGGGAACAAGTATTTTAAAATGATTGGTGCAACTGTTCAAACTTCCTAAAATAATATAGTTGGTTCATTTATGAATGTGGGAAAAGTTTGAGTAAATCAAGAGGAGCCCTAAGGGAATGGAACTTAAGTATGCCCGGAAATAATACTTCAGGAAAAAGGGGAATATTTTTGACCCTGTGGGAGAAACTGGGATTAAGTTTGTGTTGCAAAATTATAAACAAAGGATAGAAACCGATGTGGTTAACTAAGATGTAACTGTAGGAAAAGAAATTAGCAGAGGAACTTTAAAGAACAAACAATGTGGTAAAGCGAACAATTTTGAATACATATTATAAAAATAAGCAAAACTGAATAGGAAAGGATAATTAAGAAACAAATGAAAACAAATAATATTAAAGTCAACTAAAATTTTGCCAATGATTGAAAATGAGTTTGACAATATATGGAAGTCAGCAGTCATATCTTTGGCAAAATTTATTTGAAGACTATACTTGTTCATTGTAACTGGAGTATTTTACTGATGAAAACTCCATTTTGAATATTTCCTTTTATTCATGATTGAATTAATGATAACTTCCCTTCTAATATTAGACTTAATTAAAGATCTCCTGTTCAGAAACCTTCTTCCAACTTTAAGTAGTCCCACCAAATAGATATAATTAAGTGATAATATTTTTCACAGTTTCAGATACCTTTGTCTTGGAATTTGTCAAGGCGATTAATTCTTTCTTCTCTCTCTTCCTCTTCATTTTCTCCAGCATTCACTCTTTAAGATGATAAACCTCCACTGGACTATATGCCCCACGAAGTTCTTCTTTCTCTGCTCTTCCAAATCAAAACAGAGAAGCAGATCTAATTTGGTACACTTGAACATGTAATTGAATGGTTTCTTTTATTCAGTAGAATGTTCCAGATATCAGTTCTGATTTAGATATACTTAGATTCTTCTTGAACAATATAATAGCTAAGTTAACTGTATATTAATTTGGGATCAGTTAGAATGTATTGTATCATATTTTCCTTTGAAAAGTTTTTCTAAAATATGTGTTTAGAGTTTAAGATAAATTAGAAGAATTCCTTTGTTAAATCATTCTCAATTAAATAATATTTATTCAAAACGTAACCACTCAATTATAGTGCTATAGACGATAAAAGAAGTGTCATACACTTTATCAAGGGAGACAGATATGAATTCTCACAACTGCATTTTAAAATAAATGTTGATACATTTTATAAAATAGATTCAGTTAAAGGGCCGTGAAAGGATCTTTGCTCTCTGTGCATGAATTTTCTCACACTGTGCTATCCTTACTGGGTTGAGGCCTTTGTCTCCTGTATTGCTGACAGAGTCTCTCCACAATGGCCCTTGGAAAATGAAAAATTGACTGGATTGGCAGTCTTCCAGCATCTTTCTCCCAGAGGCAGGGGTTAGAAGGAGAAATAAAAATTCTATTCTGCTGCATTTTCAACCAATGACCTCTATTCTCTAGAAATAGGCAAATACATAACCCTAAACTGCTAATTGCCCTTATTCCCTTATGCTATTCATGGGAAGAAATGTTCTGCTCTTTCATAATAAAACAAAAGCTTATATCTCAATTGCTTTCTAACCACTGTAGTTCTAGTATCCAAAGATTTCTATGATTTACTGGATATAAAGTAAATGTGATTTGGAATCTCATCATCACATGTTGACTTCTTGTTTTGCTTTTTTTTTTTTTCAATTAAAATACCACACGGAGCAAAGATTTTAATAGTGAAAATATCTGGGGTCACTCCTCATGGCCAGGATGAGGGTGAGATGGAGGAACTTGTCTTGGAATATAAAACGTAGGGAGGTGCCAAAAACTCAGCAATGAAAGATGAAGGTACATAATCTACACAATAATATTTATAAAAAATGAAAATCAACTTAGAAAATTCATAATGAATGAAATTCACAATTTCAAATAAAGACCAATCAGTGAAGCTGATTTTGCCTATTGCTTCAGGCTGTGTCTCAGCAAAATGCTATCAACATCTGAACCTTCCTTGTCAATGGCCAATGTTGAATTGTCATTCATTTAAGATTCATTTGTTCATTTAAAGACATACTAAGTGGATAGACCTGTAGTATATAGTTATGAAGCAATTTTGTCAGTTTGGTTCCAAATTTATTTTTCCTTAAACTAGTAAAATTGACAAATCATTTTAGGGGCATACAGAATTTACTATACTAACTTCTTTGTATCTTTTTCAACTTTGCAGTTTTCCTTTTTAATTTTTCCTCTAATGGTCTTATTTATCATACAAGTTATAATTGAATTTTTTGGGAGCTATGCTTTTTTTTTCTGTAAGATATTCTGAAAAAAATATTGTTTTATTTTGGGCCCCAAAAGAACTGTGTTCTAGTGGTCATTCTCGCACCATCTGAATAAGCTCAGTTTCTCCATCTATGAATAAAATGATTATACTTATAATTTTAAAATATTCCTGAAGATTTTGGGATGTTCATATTTTAAAGAAAATGTAATCTTAAAGATTTTTATTCTTAATATCATGAAAGATTTTTCTACTTTAAAATTACTATTCTTTAGTTTCTATTTTATTTCCTTTTTCTACTTAGCCATGTTGATAATAAGATTGGAACTAGAGAAAGAAATAATAATATAAAAGGCCTCTTTCCAAGAAAATTGCAGTCTAGTAATGACGCCTACATATACATACATAACACTGTATTATAACATTTGTAAATAGAACAAAATTGCATATCAAACTCTACAAAAACATATTCATACAAAGAAACCCAAATAAATATTTGTATTTTTCTGAGAGAACTATAATAAAGGGTAGATGGTGTTAAAAATAATTTTTTAGTTTTAGTAGATGCATGAAAGTTAAAGCCTTCTTCTTTTTTTTTAAGATTTTATTTATTTATTTGACAGAGAGAGATCACAAGTAGGCAGAGAGAGGCAGGCAGATAGAGAGAGAGGAGGAAGCAGGTTCCCTGCAGAGCAGTGAGCCCAATGCAGTGCTCGATCCCAGGACCCTGGGATCATGACCTGAGCCGAAGGCAGAGGCTTTAACCCACTGAGCTACCCAGGTGCCCCAAGTTAAAGCCTTCTTGAAGAGAGTGAATTTTTGTGCTTGAAATATTTATGAACGTTTAACCATTGCAGTAGTAGACATTCCTTTTTATTGCTAAGTAGTATTTCATGTATTCTATCGTATGAATGTAGCTTGTTTATTCATTCACTGGTTAAAAGACATGAGTTTTGTTAGTAATATTTGGCTACTGAGGATAAAACTACTATACATTTTCATCAATATATTATTGATGCATCTCTTAAAAAGTTGTACTAAGGTTTAGAATATGCATTTTATTTTACTTTTATTGAAGAAGAGCTGACAGTCAATGTTACTTTAGTTTCTGGTATGCTATATAATGATTTGACCACTTTATACATCATGCTATGCTCATCACAAGTTTGACTACCATCTGTCATCATGCAATACTACTATAATATCCCTGACTATATTTCCTATGCTCTGTATTTTATTCCCATGACTTTTTCATTCCATAACTGGAAGCCTGTATCTTCCACTCTCCTTTACCTATTTTGCCCCTTTTCCCACCGCCTCCCTTCTGGCAACTATCAGTTTTCTACATTTGGGGGTCTGTATCTGCTTTTTGTTTATTTGTCCATTTGTTTTGTTTTTTCAATTCCACATATAAGAGAAATCATATGGTATATGTCTAACTTTCTCCACTTAGTATAACATCCTCTGGGCACATTCACGTTGTCACGATAGCAAGATCTCATTCCTTTTTATGCTGAGTAATACTCCATTGTGTGTGTGTGTATCTATATTTATCTATCATCTATCTATCTATCTACCTATCATCTATCTATATCTTCTTCACTCATCTGTTGATGGACACTTGGGTATCTTCTATATCTTGGCTATTTTAAATAATGGTGCAATAAATAAAAGGGTGAATGTATCTTTCCAAATTAGTGTTTTCATTTTCCTTGGGAAAATACCCAGTAGTGGAATTACTGAATTACTGGATGGTAATTCTATTTTTAACTTTTTGAGGAAACTCCATATTGTTTTCCACAGTGGTTATGCCAGTTTGCCTTCCCACCAGTGCAAGACGGTTTCTTTTTCTTCAGATGCTCACTGAAACTTATTATTTCTTGTCTTTTTTATTCTAGCCATGCTAATAAGTTATAAGTTGTTATCCCATTGTGGTTTTGATTTACATTTCCCTGATGATTACTGATGCTGAGGATATTTTCATGTGTCTTTTGTCATCTGTATGCTTTTTTCAGAAAAATGTTCAGGACCTCTGCCCATTTTTAATTGGATTAATTGAGAGGATTTTTTTTGTGTTAAGTTGTATAAGTTCTGTACATAGTTTGGACATCAACCTCTTATCAGATATGACATTTGCAAGTATCTTCTCCCATTCAGTAGGTTGTTTTTTAATTTTGTTGACGATTTCTTCTGCTGTGCAAAAGTGTTTTTTTTTTTTTTATTTTGATATAGGGGGACTATTTTCATTATATATTGTAACAGATTTTTTATTGCTTTCCTGGTAAAACTTTGCTGACTCATTTACTCCCCCAAACTTTGTAAATTTGCTTAGAAGATGTGGGAAATAATGGGATAAAAATTTAAAGTTTGACTATAAACCTAAATTTAAATTTCTTCTAAAGATGATTTACTATTATTTCTGAAATTTAGTATTCATTAGCACAACAATGAGTAACATTATTTTTTTCCAGAATGAATGATTGTGCCTTAATTGTGAGAGAAAGACTCCTAGTAGAGTATAATTGCTGGCATTTTTAATGCTAACCATCCTAGAACCTATTTCTCTTAAATTTCTGAATGAACCTAAATGACCCAGTTCTGAAACTTCAGATGGAGAGTAAGAACTTTGCAATTTTATAGTGTCCATTCCTCCTTCCCATCTTGTATGTTACTGTAACTTTACAGTTTACTTTTACATATGGTATAAACCCAAAATATATTGCTACTATTTTTTGTTTGAGATAGGCAAATTTTAGAGTTAATAAATAAATAAATAAACAAATAAATGTCTATTATAATTACCTTCATTTTAGCCATTTCCAGAGATCTTCATTTCTTTGTTTATACTTGCTTCTGTCTGATGTGTTGCTTCTGCCTAAAGAATTTAGTTTAAAATTTCTTATAGTTATGCTGGTAATAATTTTGTCTTTGTCTAAATTGTGTGTATTTGTTTGCCTATAAAGTTATTTATTTTTTTCCTCCATTTTGGTAGGAGAATCTTTGGTTATAGAATAACCAAATTATAGAATCTTTGGTTATAGAAATCGTGTTCAGTTTTGTTTTGTTTTTTTCTTTTCTCACTTTCAAGATGTCACTCCATTAGCTTCTGGCTTGCATAGTTTTTGACAAGAAGTCTGTTGTAACTCCTATCTTTGCTCTCCCGCAGTTACTGTACCACTGCGCGTAGATTCATCAGTCACCAAGGAACACTCTTTTAGTATTAACTTTTGACATTTAGGATGCCTGGGTAGATATGAATCCATTCAAATATAAACAGAAAAAATAATTGCATTAAATGACAGATGTGTAATGTGTAAATTTTTGTCAAAAAATACATAAAGTGTGCAAATGATAAATGAGGAAACAATATACTTTGATAGCATACTCCAAGACAGACAAGAAAATTTTGGGTAACAACTTCTTTGAACTTTTCAGGAAATTAAAGGAAATATAAACAAAGAGTGAGGAGAGAGAGAGAAAGAACAAGAGTTAGAGAGATGGAAATGAAGTACACCACTGCTTTAAATACTGCAGGTCTTTGAAGTCAAGAAAAGAAATGTGAGTGTAGTAGTACCAATATCTCAAATGGCTTCTAAATGCTTCCCCCTTGTGCCACTCTAAATTAGGGAACTATGAAGTACTTACCAACACTTCTATATACAAACTCACTTAATATATCAGTGCTTTCAGAAAATGAAAGTATATGCTGATTCCCTATCATCTTTTATACAAATTCCTCCATATCTGATAGAATTTCCTTTGTGTATATATTTAGCATTATTATTTAGTTTTGAAACCAATGAAGTATCTGCCCCATTTTTCATTTCTTCTTGATCATTTCCATCAGATTCTATAAGAAAAGTTTATAAGTCCCTCTGCTTCTTTCCTAGGAATGTGTGTATCTGATGAGAAAGAAAGAAACAAAGTAAGCAAGCTATTTCCATTAAAAAGAAGCTAGTAACACTAGCAAAAAGAAAGACTATGATATCTTTTGTAAAGTTTAGAATCTGTGATCATTGAAATAATCAAGATTAATTAATATATTTGTTCTATAGCTTAGACTTTAATTTTTTATATTTGCATATTTATTGAGACAGCATTCTAAATTATAAAAATTAGAAACTATAAGTTAGTAAAAAAAAAATTAAAGTTACCATCAATCTCAGCATTCAGAGCTAATCATTGTTGACCCATTAGTGTAGTGTTTTTAAACTTTTTAAAAAATCTGTGCATCACCACTCCCATTCTAAATTGACAATAGGTTATAAACATTTTTCTAAATTCATTAGATTTCTTTTTTTTTTTTAAGATTTTATTTATTTATTTGACAGAGAGAGATCACAAGTAGATAGAGAGGCAGGCAGAGAGAGGGAAGCAGGCTCCCTGCTGAGCAGAGAGCCCGATGCGGGACTTGATCCCAGGACCCTGAGATCATGACCTGAGCCGAAGGCAGCAGCTTAACCCACTGAGCCACCCAGGCGCCCCTAAATTCATTAGATTTCTTAAAGACATCACATTCCTTATTGTGGTATTAGACATTTTTAAATTATCTGCTTTAGGTGTGTTTTGTTTTCTTGATTCTACTTTAAGCTATCCAAAATAGGAACTATTAAAACTTCCCCATCCCACAAAAATAGTATAGAATTTTGTAAAAGTTATTCGTCCGGTAAAGATCTGCTTGTTTGGACATGAAGACAAGCAGTGATTTTTTCAGATTTTTATTTAAACAAAATAAGTCTCATTTATATGGATTCATCACATCTATATGGAGAATCAAAGCCTGAATGTCTACCACTATAGTCAACTCAATTGTTTAACAGTATTACATCTCCAGGAGCTCATATTAAATAAATAAAACAGAAGTTATAGATAAAGACATATACCTCTGTATTAAGAGCTATACTTCCAGATGGCTCTTTGTAAAGGTGATACAAATCTATAAGCTCCAGTATACAAAACCAATTGTCTTCCATAGGCTTATGAACACTAGAGATGATAAAATCTGTATCTGTTGTATAATAGTAAAAATGGAATCCCATTTTTTAATTTATGTTTTTCTGATCACCAGTGAAAATTGGTATTTTCTAATTATGTGGTACCCAGTCAATTATTGTGTTATTTTTTATTGAGGTATTTATCTCCTTATTAATTGTTTTTTTAACATCTTTATATTTAAAAACAAATGTATGTTTTGCTTTCTGATTTCTGGCTTCTGTGTCATGCTAAGGAAGTCATTTGACACCTTATAATTAAAAAAAACCACACCCTGAAATTTATTTGCATAGTTAGTGTTTAATAGATATTTTGTGTCTTTAATACATAAATAATATCCATAAGGAATTTATTCCAAGTAAACAAATTTGTGATGCATAATGTTGGGATATGACTGTCTGTATTACGGACTGGCTCTTCTCAAGTGGGTAGTTTATTTTTCTGGATATTCCTCAGCAATTTGAAATACAATTTTCAATATATACTAAATTCAGACTCAGATTCTGCCAATTTTTCTATGCCTCTGCCTGTAGTAACACCATACTTAATTTTTTTTAAAGATTTTATTTAATTGTTTGACAAGGAGAGAGAGAGACAGCACAAGCAGAGGGAACAGGAGAGGGAGAAATAGGCTCCCTGTTGTGCAGGGAGCCAGATGTGGGCTCATTCCCAGGACCCAGGGATCATGACCTGAGCTGGAGGCAGACACTTAACTGACTGAGCCACCCACGTGCCCCAAAATCGTACTTATTTAATAAATGTAGTTTTATAATACACTTCATATTAAAAACTTCTTGATGTAAATTACAGATTCACATGCATGAAATTACACAGCAAGATCCCATGTACCATTTACTCTGTTTTCTCTAATGATAACATTTTGTAAATCTTTAGTCCATTATCATATCCAGGATACTGAAATGTTTAGAATCTGTGAATCTTATTCAGGTTTCCTCAGTTTTAGTTGTATTTATTACTCTATCTGTCTGTGTGTATTTATAATGTTATCACATGCATCCATCACAACAGCCAAGAAACAGAACAGTTCTATCACTACAAAGATTCCTTATGTTCCCCCCCTTTTTTTTCTAAGATTTTATGTATTTATTTGACAGAGAGAGAGATCACAAGTAGGCAGAGAGGCCAGCAGAGAGAGAGAGGGAAGCAGGCTCCCCGCTGAGCAGAGAGCCCCATGCCGGGCTCCATCCCAGGACCCTGGGATCATGACCTGAGCCGAAGGCAGAGGCTTAATGCACTGAGCCACCCAGGCACCCATCCCTTTTAGATCCATACCTATCTTTCTACCTCCCTACCCTACTCCTGTCCCTAACCCCTGTCAATCACAATGTTTCCCATTTCCAAAATGCAGGTGAGGCTGCAGAGAAACTGCATCACTTAATCACTGCTGGTGGGAATGTAAAATGGATACAGCCAATCCGTGAAACATGCAGTTAAATCATATGACCTAGCAATTTCTCTCTTGTTAATCTTCAGTGAAATATGCTGAGTAAAAAAAGCTAATCCTAAAACATTATATACTACACAATTTCATTTATTCAATACTTTGAGATTTAAAAAAATTTGAGATATTACCCATAAAAAAACAGGGAACACCTGGGTGGCAAAGTCAGCTAAGTATCCAACTCTTGATTTTGGCTCAGGTCATGATCTTAGGGTCCTGAGATTGACCCCCACTTTGGGCTCCTTGCTCAGGGTAGGGTCTGCTTGAGGGTCTCTCTCAGCCTGCCCCTCCCCGCCCCACTTCTTTCTCTCTCTCAAATAAAGAAATAAATCTTTAAAGATAAGATAAAATTAAAATTTTAGAGATTATGCAATTTAATATGTGAATGCACAACACCATGTTTCTCTAGAACTTTATTGCCTAATCTCACAATTTTTTATTCTTGATTAAATTATAAAATGTCTTGGGGTGCCTGGGTGGCTCAGTGACTTAAAACCTCTGCCTTCAGCTCAGGTGATGATCTCAGGGTCCTGGGATTGAGCCCCGCATTGGGCTTTCTGCTCAGCAGGGAGCCTCCTTCCCCCTCTCTCTCTGCCTGCCTCTCTGCCTACTTGTGATCTCTATCTCTGTCAAATAAATAAATAATATCTTTTAAAAAATTAAAAAAATATAAAATGTCTTTACATATTTCTCAATTATTGAATTGACTTTTTAATTTATATATATCGTTTGAAATTTTAACAGGACATGCATTATAGTTGTAAAATACAATGATTTCTTATCAAAAGCAAATTCTAAAGTATGTCATAAAGTCTACCCATAGTACTTATTTAACATTTAAGCCTTCTTGGGAAGTTATCCTTTGAAATTTTATGAAATCCTAATCATTTAAATATAAGATAATATTTTAAATATATAACTGGTTAGTAGGAAATTTGAAAACAATAGAGCTACTTTGCTTTCTAATAAAAATATTTTGTGTGTCACAAACATCATTTAAATTTGCTAATAGTCACATTAAAAAGAATAAATAAACAGGTAAGTTTATTTTATTGTATTTTATTTTATTGTATTATTTTTTTGTATTTTATTTTATTGTATTGTATTGTATTGTATTTTATTGTATTCTATTTAACCCAATATATCCCAAATATTATCATTTTAATATGCAAACAATATACAGTTATTAACAAGAGATTTTACAATCTATACAAAGTCTTCAAAATGTAGTGAATATTTCACACCTGAGAGACTTCTTAGTTCACACCATCCACATATCAACTGGTTAATAGCCAGTGGCTATCCTGTTGTAAGGGAGAACTAAGAAGCAGGGAATAAAGATTTTACGACCATTATTTGCACTCTCCCAATGCTTGGATAAAGTGCTAGTTACCTAAAACTTTAAGAGTATTTTTTTTCAGTTTCAAAATTTTCAGGTAGAATTTGTCAAAATTGTAATTGCCTTTTTAAAATTAAAAAAAAAATCTAGTCATGGATTCATTGTTTTAACTGACATTTAACTTTAATATGAAATAAAATTATTATTTAGAAGAAAATTATTAAGGAAGAATTGCCTTCGAAGATTACTGGACTAGAAAGTTGGAAGAAATTTCCTCTGTCAATATGACCATATAGTAGATAAATTACAAGAAATATATTTGGTAATGAAATGCTGAAAATTATGAAGGACAATAAAGAAAGCAGAGAATGAACATGAAGTCACAGTCATATCAGTCAGAGCTAGGGGACCCAACTAACCTTGGCACTATCTCAGATTTAAAAATATAATCCTAAGATTTCTTGTTAAGCCAAGATTCTCAATGTACTTTGTAGTCCTGATTCAGTAATACTACTTGGCTTCCAACAAACGCAAAACACTATTTCTCTTTGGGAAAAATGCATCATCCATTTAGGTTTTCAGCTTACCACAGATAAAGTTTAACTAAACATGAGTGCACAGTGAAAAAAAAAAAGGCCGAATTAACAAATGCAATGATTTTGTGATAACTACAAAGATAAATAATTAATTTGAATCCCAGGGACTTCAAAGGATGGCATTATTAGATATATAACTTAAGAAAATTTAAGAAAAAAAACAGATACACTATTTTTGTTGTTGTTGTTGTTTGTTTTTTACTAAACAAGGAATAAAAACAGCCTCCCCCAGAAAAGGGCAAAAGAAGAATTTTTTTTTCAATGATTTTATTTATTTATCTATGTGACAGAGAGTGAGAGAGATAGCGAGAGAGAGCACAAGCAGGGGGAGCTGCAAGCAGAGGGAGAGGGAGAAGCTGACTCCCTGCTGGGGCTCCATCCCAGGACCCTGGGATCTTGACCTGAGCCAAAACCAGATGCTTAACCAACTGAGACACCCAGGTGCCCCAAGAAGAAAATTTTTTAATGAAAATATAATTATTGTAATTTTGAATTCCAGCAGCTGAGCAAATGTACTGAAAAACATGATCCTATATTAACATACAGAAACAAGGAGAAGCATATTGTGGTTCAGGTCACCCGTTCTTTAGTATTATGCCAGGATCTGGCACATGGTAGAAACTTATTAAATATTTATTTAATCAGTTAAAAGATAAAACTAATAGTTATATATTCAATATATTTAGGTGGTACAAATTTAATATTTGAGAAATTATCTTCCTCATAATAAACACTACATGTCATTATTAAAATGTGTTCTCAACATTCTGGATTTTTTTCCCCATGATATCTAGCAATTACATCATTGGAAAATTTAATTAACGAATATTTCCTTAAAAATAGAACACTTTCTATTATATAAAGACCTCATGACTTCTGTAAATAAAAAGAAAATATGATAATTTTATTACATAAAAATTTGCAGAATCTCTGGAATAATTAAGCAACAAATACGCTCACATACAAAAAACTAAAAAACATAC
This sequence comes from Meles meles, assembly GCF_922984935.1. NCBI lineage: Eukaryota > Metazoa > Chordata > Mammalia > Carnivora > Mustelidae > Meles > Meles meles. The sequence continues at coordinate 20,278,250 of NC_060070.1, forward strand.
AGCATAGCATCCAGTTCTTAACTTGTAATACAATCAGGTAATAGAAATGAAACATGCCATCATTTGATTTAGACCTCTGCTTTTAAAGTAAATGACAGAGTTAGAGTTAGCCTCTGCCCTCAGCTCAGGTCGTGATCCCAGGGTCTTGGAATCGAGCTTCACATTGGGCTCTCTGCTCAGCAGGGAGCCTGCTTCCCTTCCTCTACCTCTGCCTGTCTCTGCCTGCTTGTGGTCTCTCTCTGTCAAATAAATAAATAAAATCTTTAATAAATAAATAAATAAAGTAAATGACAGAGTCAGAATTTTATTCTACTGGTAAATTTTGTTGCAGTTTGTATTTAAATGAACTTAGACACCTTCTCAACAATGACATATTTAGTGCTGAAGAAAGAAAAATATGAAATTTACAAATTCTGAGCACAATCTTTTGGGTCACATTTTTACTTATAAAAATACTGATAACAGCAAGATCCAACCTGGCATCCATCTCTTGCCTCCCTGTGTTTTTATATTTTTTCTTGTTACTATTCAAATAGTGGATATTTGCAAGATGGTATGATCATTCCTCCGTACAGTGCTTACTGTGATATATAATTAAATACATATTTTTTAGATTCCCTAATGTTCAGCTGGTTTACCAAAAACCTTGGTAGAGCTAGAATTAAACCCACTTGGGGGAGCCTAGAAAGGGAGGGAATAAATGCAAAGAGCTCCTGAAAAAAATCCAGCTCTGGAGTTCTGCCTTTGCTTTGAAGCAAAGTCAGTGAAATTGAAATCTTATGGTGTGACCTGAATGAAGCCCCATGCTCTGGCCTCGTGTCTAGTGTGAGTGCATTATGGGTTGCCCCTCCCGAAGTGGGAAAAGCCCCAGAAATGAAAGCCAGGGCATTTGCATATAGAGCGCAGATTCCATTGTCTGAGTGAAGCCGCTCTTGCTTCCTTTCAATCCTTGTAAGGATCAGTCCAGCCAATTGTTTATATGCCCTTCATTATGTTGGTTTTGGCTAGGAAAAGGCTGTTGCAAAGATATTTTCTTTCAGCTTACACTCTGAGAAGCCATGGGAGTGCATCAGCTTGACAGTTAGACAAGCCTGCCTTCTCTTTCCAAGAAATAAGAGTGACCTGTGGTCTGTTGAGCTATGTATGAGAATAAACAAGGGTAGACAGCCTGAATCCCATCTCATGAAGTTCAGTTCTCAACTGAGGGAGAGGACAAAGCAAGAAAGGACAGGAGAAGACAACAAAGTCACGACTATGGTATTTAAGGGTTAGGTGCTACAATTATTACTTTGTAGACCAAGGGGGGCCTCACTGATTTTTTCAAAAGACCTTTCTAGAGTTACCATTTTGTTCTTAAAATCCACTTCTCTGACTGTTAAAAGTAGGAAGTCAACAGTTTTGGAAAATAGCATGCTGTGATTTCTGTTGCCTAAAACATTAGCTTGAGTCCATAGTACTGCTGTCACAGAATCAGAAAATAGGGTGCCTGGTTAACTCAGTTGGTTACGATACAGATTCAGATCTATCAGGATAAGTCTCATTCTTCAAAATATAAACAAGTCAATGTAAGAAGGATGCTCATGTAGCACCCCTGAGAGTCTTCCTCTATTCCCCATATGTGGAATTTATATGATTTTTTTTAAGGTTGGAGTTTGATGGGGTCGACCAGCAGGAAGGCTCAATTACAGAACATAAATAAATTTCAGTAGGTCTAAATGTAATTAATACTAATGAGTTTGATAATATCACATTAGCCGTGAAGTCTTAAGGCATTTTTTGAGTTCATAGTTGAAGCCTTGTCTCTTATTTCTATAATCCAACCAAACACAGAGTTTTCTCAGTTTTATCAAGAAGTAACTATTCTTAATTAGAAGGATTTTGTTACAAGGAAAACATAAGAATAATAATTTGTTCTTAAAGTTTTACATAACTCATTCTAATGTTTTCTACTTGTAAAATTGGAAGTCAAGAGAGAGCTTAGAAATGTATAAGAAATAGGGATGTCTGCGTGGCTTAGTCGGTTAAGCATCTGCCTTGGGCTCAGGTCATGATCTCAGGGTCCTGGGATCAAGTCCCACATCAGGCTCTCTGCTCAGCAGGGAGTCTGTCTCTCCGTATCCCTCTGTCACTCCCCCTGCTTGTACTCTTTCTCTCTCTGTCAAATAAATAAAATAAATGTTTAAAAAAAAGAAGGTCGCCTGCGTGGCTCAGATGGTTAAGTGCCTGCCTTTGGCTCTGGTCATGATCCCAGGATCCTGGAATAGAGACCTACATTGGGCTCTTTGCTCAGCAGAAAGCCTGCTCCTCCCTCTCCCACCCCCCCATCCTCCGCCTGTGTTTCCTCTCTTGATGTCTCTCTCTCTTTCTGTCAAATAAATAAATAAAATCTTAAAAAAAAAAAAGAAATGTATAAGAAATAAATTCATTGGGGCACCTGGGTGGCTCAGTGGGTTAAAGCCTCTACCTTCAGCTCAGGTCATGATCTCAGGGTCCTGGGATCGAGCCCCGCATCGGGCTCTCTGCTCAGCAGGGAGCCTGCCTTCCCCCTCTCTCTCTGCCTGCCTCTCTGCCTACTTGTGATTTCTGTCTGTCAAATAAATTAAAAAAAAAGAAAGAAATTCATCAAATATTCATCAAATGCAAAATAATTAAAACAATAAAATCAAATAGTGGGGGTGGGTCATATTGACTTAAAAAGTATGTAAGAGGTTTTTAAGGCTCTATTAATGATCTCCTTTTTTATATGTGTGCTGGTTTTCCAGGTTGTCTCATTTTATATTTAATATTATCACGTTTCACATATTATTGTCATACTATTCTGTTACATATTCTTCAATGAAATTATTTTAAAAACTCAAACTCCACAAATATCCTTTTCTCTCCCCCAAAACCACCCATGAATATTCCCATTATGAACATTAACACACAGGCTCAGTATCCCCCCCTTTCTCTTTCTGGAAATCATACCAAAGAGACAGGAAACAAAAATAAGCAAACAAAAATAGCACCACAAATTCCCTTTCTAGCAAAATTATGTAGGATTGGCAGTTTGACAATTGTCAGAAATTAGATCTAAGGAAACACAAGCAAAAATACATTGGCAGCTAAAGTTCACCCTGAAGTGTAATAATTACATCCCTTTTTAAAGAACCTTAGTAAGATCTTGGCATAGAGGATTGATTTCTGGCTGAGAATGAAGAGTGACATGGAAAGAGGGGCGGTGCAAAGTTTTAACAGCACCCAGGCGGGACACAATTCAAAAGGTGCCAGGAAATATACATTTCCGAAACAGAAGGTGCTCATTCTGTGATGCAGAACCAATGTCTCTTGTTGGCACCAGCTAGCTGGAAATCTGGAGGACCACGGTTTATCATTAGAATAAATTACCATGGCCTGGTATGGTTGAGAAGCAGTTGAGGCAAAAGTACACAGATTCACTGGAACCCAAAATCCCTGGTTCAGGGAAGTCCATCTCATGTAATTATGATTAATAAAATATCAGATTTTTATTTAATTTTTATTTTATTTTATTTATTTAATGCAGAGCATTAATCCAGTAATAGGTTTATTCAAAAAATATAGCAGAAAAAAGAGAAATAAGCAGATAAAGAATGCTTTCCAGAAAATGATGCCACAAATCAGAGAAAAACAGTTAACAAATGTCTATCATAAATTAAAAAATAATATAATGCAGCAGTCACTTCTCCGATGGAAGAGTAGAAAGTACAAATGCGAGAAATCAGAAAAAAGATGACAGAAGACAGAGTAGACTCTAAAACATAAGCTGGCAAAATTCAGGAGAATAGGAGAAAGCTATCACAGAAATTAAGATAAAATTGGAAAAAGGAAGAGGAGAACGGATGATACAGAAAAGAGAGACAAGCACATAAATCCAGAAATAAGAAAAGACAGCAAAATGAAATGGAAACAAGGAAAGAATCAAAGAGAATTGTCATAAAAATGGTAGCAATAAACAATAAGCAAAAGACATACAACATAGTTTTCCTTAAAGTTTCAGAAGAAGAGGAAGAAGAAAGAGAAGGAAGAGGAAAAGAAAGAGAAAGAAGGAAGGACAGAGAAAGAATAAAAAAATGGAAGAAATAAATATTTTAAAGTACAATTCAGGAAAGCTTGAATCTAACTGTAAGAATGCCAACATGTGCCTATATCCTGTAAACTTTATTCCCAAAAGTCAGTACTGAGACACAAACTTGTAAACATACTGGACATTAAAAGCAGGGAGCAGGGACTCCTGGGTAGTTCAGTCAGCTAAACATCTACTTTCTGCTCAGGTTATGATTCCAGGGTCCTGGGATCAAGCCCAGTATCAGGCTCCCTGCTCAGCGGGGAGCCTGCTTCTCCCCCTGCCTCCCAACCCCCGCCCACCCTCCTGCTTGTGCACGCTTTTTCTGTCTCTGACAAATAAATAACATCCTTCAAAAAATAAATAAATAAATAAATAAAAGCAGGCAGGCAAAGACAGGCAGGCAAAGAGATTAAGTATTTATGTGTGAGAATGAGGCGGCTGCCCGCAGACTCTGCCCTGGTGACATTCATTACAAAGAGACAGAGGAGAGACACCCACAAGACAATCGTGGGAAGGAGGGATGAGATCGAGATTCCAGTCAGACTCGCATCCCGGCACAAAGACTGTTTTGAACATGCGGTATCTGAGCAAACATTCCTATGAATCTCATGGAAGACTCCTCTAAAGGATGAACTTCAGCTGAGCAAAGGGTTACTGGAAACACCGTGGCAGCATTGGTCTCATTTAATCTCAGACAAGGAAAATCTAACTTTTTTTTTTTTTTTTCCAATGAGACTCACTTAAAAAAAAGATATTCAGGAATGTTAAAAATCTTCCCTTTTTTAAGTATAGGGAAATGTGTACTAATAAATGCAAATACACAAACAAAAATGTAGAAGTTGCATTTTTAATATCAAGCTAAAGTTTACTCCAGAAGGTTAAAGGGAACAATTCTCATTGAAGACATACTGTTCTGTGTATTTATGCACCAAATATCAGTAGCAGAATCCATGAAACCAAAATTACAGGAGATGCAAGGAGACATAAAAATGAACTAGCAGAATAAAATGTTCATCCACTCTTCTCAGATGGTCACAGCTGGAGTAAACAGTAAATAAAGATACCGAAGACATTTAACATAGGTAATGAAGTGATTTTCTATCATCCCTCTGTCTATCAATTTGTCTAAATGTCCATTTATCTTTTTTTTTTAAAGATTTTATTTATTTATTTGACAGAGAGAGATCACAAGTAGGCAGAGAGGCAAGCAGAGAGAGTGAGAGGGAAGCAGGCTCCCTGCCGAGCAGAGAGCCCGATGCGGGACTCGATCCCAGGACCCTGAGATCATGACCTGAGTCGAAGGCAGTGGCCTAAACCACTGAGCCACCCAGGCGCCCCAATTATCCACCTCACAAACTCTACTGAAGAAAAAGAAAACTCTCCCTACACTGAACATGAAACACGTAGATGGTCTTCAAAGCCTTTACAAAGTTGCCTACATATAAGTCCATTAAAGTAATCAATCAAGTTGAACTTAAAAAAAATACAAATATATGAAAATTCGATTTAAAACATAATGGTGGCCACCTTGGTTAAGCATCTGCTTTTGGCTGAGATCATGATCTCAGGGGCCCGGCACTGAGCCTGTGTATGGCTCCCAGCTTAGTGAGAAGCCTGCTTCTCCCTCTGTTTTTCCCCCCAACTCATGCTCTCTGTCTTTCTCTCTCTCTCTCTCTCTCTCTCTCTCTCACAAAAAATAAATAAATATTTTTTTTAAATAAATGATTTGTATAAGGCTGTAGGTGATCTGCTGTCCTCCTCTTCTCCCGATACCCAACACCCTTCTACCTGCCTCTCCAACCTGCTGGGGCCACCACCGTCCTCCCCTCTATTCCTGATGACCTCTGGCAGGTTCTGACTCAGGTTTTATGTCTTATTCTTTCCTTGGAATGTCCTACCCCCTAGCCATGTGACTTGCTTAAACATTTCAGTCTGATTTTTATTAAATGCCATTTCGGTGAGGTCTTGCTTGGCTATTCTAAAATCTGAAAATTTCAGATCATGCTTTGACACTTGTTACCTTCCTCTATTCCTTTTTTCTTAGAACTTCCTTATTTTCTAGCGTACTTAGATGTAGGTACGAACATTCTTGTGTTATATTTTCTGTCTCTCCCACATAAACTTCATAGAAGTCAGGGATTACTGTTGACCCCATTCACTTTTGTATCCTGGTTTCCTAGAAGAGTGACTGGAACTCAGCCAAAGCGTGATAAGTGTTTCTGAAATGGATTTCTACAAGAATAACCACTTGGAAGAAATGATCAATCAAAGATCACATTTAAGATAGTGAGAAAAAAGACAAAAATCTAGGAATAAATCAAATAAGCAGTAAGTAATCAAATAACACAGATAATAAAACCTGAAATGATTACTGAAGAACACAAAGGAAGATTTGAACAGGAAGTTTTGAGAAGCAGAATCACCATTATAAATACTTCAGTTCTCTGAAGGCAAAGGGATATACTTCATCCATTTCATAATAAAAATTATAATAGTTTCATTTTTTAAAACCATATCATTCTGAAGTTTATATAGAAAAAAGTAACAACAGACTATATCAAGGAATAATATAAAAATAAGAGTAATAAATAGTGGTAGCATTACCCAGACGTTAAAATACAAAGCATCAGTAATTTAAAAAGAATTCTGTACAAATTTTATTTGCCATTTAATTCTGCTTATGAATTAAGTCTTTTGAATTTTTCTTTTTGATTTTTGTACTTGATTTGAAAAGGTTTTTATCCAAATTTATTATTTTTCTTTTAACATTTTGAGATTTCCGTTTTTACATTGGACAATTTATTTCTTGTGGTACTTGTTTTAACATTAAGTGCAAAAAAATATATATATGATGATTTTTTTTCTCCAAAGTCTTGCCAATCTCCCTGACAGATTTATGAATTCACATATTGACTTATGTGCTTTCTTTGCATACATGAATTGTATTGTTTATTGTATATACTATGTAATATATGTTATATATATGGTTATACACAGAGCTATAATATCTGTATCTATCTATCTATCTATCTATCTATCTATGAGACTCTCTCTCTTTCACTGTCTTTCTCTCTATTGGATTCAACTGAGAAGGGTTTTGTCTTTTGGGTACATCTTCTTTTTTTTTTTTTTTTTTTTAATTTTTTTTTTTTTAATTTTATTTATTTGTCAGAGAGAAGGAGAGAGAGAGAGAGAGAGCACACAGGCAGGCAGAGGTGGAGAGAGAAGCAGGCTCCCTGCCGAGCAAGGAGACCATGCGGGACTCGATCCCAGGATTCTGGGATCATGACCCGAGCCGAAGGCAGCAGCTTAACCCACTGAGCCACCCAGGCGTCCCTTGGGTACATCTTCTTCATTGAATTCACAGATACCACATTTTTTAATTTACTGTAGCTTCATAATAATTTTTAATATTTGATTATCTTTGGTTAGCCTTCCTTTTCTAATTTTTTTTACCATTCTAAACTGTTTATTATTTGATTAAAATATAAAATTATTGTATTAATACAAAATAATACATTGGTGTTTTGATGTGGAATTTCCATAATCCTGAGGATGATGTCATGTAGTTGACGCTCTTCTGATATCAGTCTTATATTCTAAAAGCATGGTATGTCTCTCTGTTTATTTGAAGCTCCTTTATCTCTCTCAGAAAGAAATTTGTGCTTTTAATAAAGGGCTACACATCTAAGTTTACTCTTAGTATTTTATGTTTATTTTGCTACTATTGAGTTTGCAGAGTCTTTGTTTCAAATATATCTTAATATTTGGGTTTTTATCAAAATTATAATGATTGTTTAATTCCTTTTTTATACCTCACAACTGTTATTCTTCATATTTCTGTTTTATATTTTATTTTAATGACCAAGAGATTAAGAAAAAAAATTAAATTATTTTCCTCTGCTATCTCTGAATTTAAAGGAAATTGTGATGTTCCCATGTAGTTTGAGAGATACTTTTATATCAAATGAATCCTGTTTCTAATTTGATAATTTTTTTAAGATTTAGATTAGGGTTTAAATTTTATCCACTGGCTTTTCTGTGATATGTTCATAATGGCATGTGGTTTGCTTAACTGACTAACTGATGTTGACTGACTGATAAATAACAATTTATGGTACTAAATCATCTTTTCATTCTCATATAAACCCAGCTGAAGATGAAATTTTTTAAATAAGACATTAATTTTAATTAAATATCCAATTAAATTGTTTAATTTAATATTTATTTAATCATTAATTATTTATTAACACTTAATGGGATTTCATATATATATATATATATATATATATCCATTAACAAAATGACCCTATATTGTTATTATTGAATGATCTTAGTATAAAAATGTTGGTGGTTTTATATTATAATTAGAAAATCTTTAAATTTTAAGTGTTATAGACAAACAGTGATCCATAGATTTAAAGTTTCAGAACAAAACTATCACCTAAAATAACTTATTACCGGGACACTTGGGTGGCTCAGTGGGTTAAAGCCTCTGCCTTCAGCTCAGGTCATGATCTCAGGGTCTTGGGATTGAGCCTAACATCGGGCTTTCTGCTCAGCGGGGAGCCTGCTTCCCCCTCTCTCTCTCTGCTTTCCTCTCTGCCTACTTGTGATCTCTCTCTCTGTCAAATAAATAAATAAAATACTTTTTAAAAATAATAATAATAATAATTTATTACCTCACCTCTTAGTGAAGATCATTCAATATTAATTTCCATATCTTAACCATTTTATTTTGTATATTTTTGCTAATTTAACGTGTTAATGCTGATAATTTTATGATGTTTTATCCCATGTTTATCCAATATTTAGAAACCATAAAGTCTGCAACAATTCTTTTAGAGTTCTATCCAAATCCTTACCTATCCTTAGGACTTCTAGGAAATCACTTTATCATTTAATAAATACACTTAACACATGTCTTTCACTAATACAGAATACTTAAAACTATGAAAAGAATACAGACAGAAAATAGTATTTTGAAATTAGATTTTGGACCTCCAGCCAAATGATAAGTATAAATAAAGTTGGGGGTATATACCAATCTTTCTTAATTAAAAAATATGTGTGTGGTTTCACTTATTTGTGGAGCATAACAAATGACATGGAGGACATTGGGAGATGGAGAGAAGGAAGTTTGAGGGAAATTGGAAGGGGAGATGAACCACAAGAGACTATGGACTCTGAAAAACAACCTGAGGGTTTTGAAGGGGCAGGGGTAGGAGGTTGGGGGAATAAGGTGGTGGGTAATAGGGAGGGCACGTATTGCATGGACGGAGCATTGGGTGTTGTGCAAAAACAATGAATACTGTTACGCTGAAAAATAAATAAATTAAAATTAAAAAAATACGTGTATGTAAAGAAGAAATGAAAATTATAATTCATCATCCCTTTTATGTTGTTCATTAAAAAGTTGTATTTAGCTATGTATTTACACACGCCCGATTGATGTTTGATGAGAGTGATTATCTAGATTATCTAGAATAAAACAAACTCCAGTTACTATTCTAAATATGCACTTATAGTTATTGTTCTGGGTAAGTTGCCAAATGGGGCATTTTGCTTAGTAAGTTTTGAGAAAGTGACTTTTTGTGTGTATTAAAAGGCAAAATATGGGGCTTCCTAAAATCATAAAGGGCAAAAAGAAAGAATTTTTTTTTTTAAGATCGTATTTATTTATTTGAGAGAGAGAGAGCAGGGAGGAGCAGAGGGGGAAGGAGAGGGACAGACAAACTGCACTGAGTACAAGCCTGACCTGGGGCCCCATCCCAAGACCCTGACATCATGACCTGAGCTGAAAACAAGAATCAGACATTCAACCAACTGAGTCACCCAGATGCCCCAGAAGGGTGAAATTTTTCTTTCATTTCTTCAGGAAACAAAAAAGGACCCTCCTTTAGTATAATATCTTTATGCTCTAAATAAAACTTAACTTTTTCACACCAATGGGACCACTGAATGAAAGACAGCTCTTTGTCTTTTATTTTGTTTTGTTTTTTATTAAGCACTTACCCCTTAAGATATGAACAGTTTCAGAATAGAATAAACAAAATAAGATTATTTCAGTGAAATCACTTGACTTTTCACTAGAAATAATTTATAAAATTCCAGTGTGTGCATTTCATTTCTGGATACCATCAGTTTGATCTCTGTATACAAGGATCTGTTTCTGCTCTTTGCTCATTTTGTTCTTTAGGTCCCACATATAAGTGAAATCGCATGTTTGTCTTTCTCTGCCTTATTTCACTAAGCATAATATTCTTTAGTTCCGCTCACATTGTCACAAATGGCAAGATTTAATTATTTCTTATGGCTGAGTAATATTCCAATGTATATATATACTATATCTTTATCCATTTATTGACTGATGAACACTTGAGTTGCCTCCATAGTTTGGTAATTGTAAACAATGCTGCAGTGAACATAGGGGTGCATATTTCTTTTTGAATAAGTGTTTTCAGCAATGGGAAGTTGAAGTTTTAAAATATTATTTAAGACTATGAAAAATAATTTTCACATGAGGCTTACTAACCAAACAACTCATTTATAAGTTTGCCCATTTACATTTTGCACAAGTATTTAATGTTAATAGTCATTACAGAAAAAATATTTTTAATAAGGCATACCATATTGTTTTGTAGCAATGCTGGCAATTTTGCATGATTTAATCTAATATACATGTTGATTGTATATTATTCTTCATTATTTGAATAAGCTATTTTCTGTATTTGTGCATTTCTAGTTAACAAATATTCTTCGATCTGTATAAGCCATTAATTCAGCAAATATAAACTGAAAAAAGTGAAATAAAGCTTTTAAAATGGCAAATCACTAGAAAATTGTACTTTTGACAAAATCATGTAATTTTCAAATGATAAGAAAATTTATTTTCAAAAATAATAGATAATACTCAGCTTTTCTGGATCATACAGCTTTGCCTTTTTTTCTAAGTTGAGTAAGAGAAAAAGAATAGTATAAGAATTTGAGCAAAAAAAGTAAAGAAGTAAATGAAAGAAGGCTGGAACACAAAGGAGAAGTTGTGAGTAGAAGAAAAAAGGAAAAATGTATTTTTACCTAAAGTTCAGAAATATTATTGGACCTACTTATGCCTGAATATTACATAGATTATCTGAGATTAAATGAGAGTCAGGAAATAATGCAAAAATCATATTTCCTGTGTTTACAAAGACATGTCAGTGGAAAGACTGACTCTGAAAAAGTTCTTTTCTAAACAATAGTTAAACCAAAACTACCTCTAAAATTGCCAAAGAACATTTGAAAACATAGGGCTTCTATTTAAATTTTAGATTTTATCTCAACGTTGGGATGCTATTTTCCTCTCAAAGAATACCTGTTTATTCAGTGCAGTAATAAAATATAAGGGTAAAAATCATGACAATATTTTGAGATTTTAAAACCCCTAAATTCAGTCTGAAGAGTCTATATGTGTATCCAAGAGTGTTATGGTTCCATCTTCTATTTTATTTTTGTTTCCTCAGAATCCTATAATTATATTTAGTAGTAAATTGCAGCAGAGTTAATCCCAAAAAAGCCCCAAACGGTTTTTTGTTCCTTTGTTTTTTTGGCAATGATAAAGGTCTGATTTGTAGATGTGCCATTGTCCCTTGTGAGGTCATTATTACCAAACACACTATTCTTTCTTTTTCTAAGGAATTAAGACCCGTTCTGGTTTTTCCAGTCATTATTCTAGAGAACCCTCAAACTTTAGTAGGGGCTCACAATCCATGGGTTAGATGGAGATCTTCTTAGATGGAAACTCCTAGAGAAAAGTAGAGGATTAGGCAGCATGGCCAGGTAGAGAGATCCTCCAAACCACGATATCAGATGCCACTGAAACGTGATGAGACAGAGGTCAAAGGTCTTGACTTCCTTGACCTACTATTGCTTGTGTTGTGAATATCCTCAGTGAAACTTCAGGAGCTTTTTAACTTTCTAGTCAAGAAATATTAGCTATTCTTAATACATTTTAATAATATTATTATTAACAAAGCACCTGTTGGGTCCTGAGGATATAACAGTAAACAAAAAGACATATAATTTCTGCCCCATGAAAGAGAAAAAGAAATTAGTTTTGCACAATTTGGCATAAATAAAATCAAATTTATACATCTTCAGTTTATTTTTAATTGCCACATCCTAGTTAGTGTGTTTAATTTCATCATAAAGGGATACTTTAGCCCAGACTCTCAATTGATCTTTTAGTGTTGAGACAATAGTCATGTAAATTAAGCCCCCCCACCTCTTCTTTCTAGGTAACATTAGTTTAGTAGCATATGCTAAGTAACACTCAATATATTGATTTATGTTAGCTTTTTAAAATCTTTGCTGTAGTCCTGTGAAGCAGTTATTATATATATATATAAAATATAAATATACATAGATATATAACTGTAGTCCTGATACATATATATATATATGTACATATATATATATACACAGTTATTATATCCACTTATAGATGAGGAAACTGAAGCACTGAGTGGCACACTGACTTGTCCAAGGCCACAGAGCAGGCATTCAGACCTTAGGCCATGTACATCTAGTTACAAGGAAAGGAATAATACAGCTTCTTCCCACCAAAGATAGGTGGTACAGTTAGTCAAAATGATTCAGAAAATATCATGAGACAGGATTATAGTTATTGTATTGTTTATGAGTGTCAAAATTGGGAATAACCCAAATCTCCAAAAATAAGGATAATAAATGAAAATACAGTCTAAATATAAAATGAAATAGTATATAGCTATTAAGAATAGTTAAGTAGACATATGCTTAATGATATGAAAAGAAGCCACATGATATATGGTGGAGAGAAGAAAAAATGGTTTACAGAACAGCAAGGAGACTGTTAAAATTGTGTAAAATTGCATTTGTGTAGATGCAGAAAGAAATGCCTGAAAATGTATTTACACATTCCAAGAATGATTACTTGGAGACATTGAGATCTTACCTAAGCTTCACATTTTCAATTGTACATTTGTGTACTATGTGAGCTTATTTTTACTCTAATCATGCATCAATTTTATAAAATCAAGACTATATAATAAATAACAGAAAATTAGATCTAGTCCTGGCTTTGCATCAAACTACTGGTGTGACCTTGGGTAAGTCTTGAATTATTTCTATCTTAGGTTTATCAAGTTAGCTTTAAAAATAAGCTTGATGGTCTTATTTTCTAATGACTATGATTTATTCATTCAGAAGGCACTTGGTTACTTACTTGTGTGTTCAGAGCAGGACAGGACCTCCAGCATGAACTGACCTAGAAAACTAGGAAAAGAACCAAAGACGTGTCTGAAAACAACTTTGCCTATCTTCTATTCTTTCTCCTTTCTCTTCTCTTTAAACTGCTATGTTGATGGTGAACCTTGGATATACAGATAAATAGAATCCAACCGTGGTGGTCAAAGGACAGGAATTTCATTGTGGTCAGAACCCCATATCTGGTGGCCTTGTAGTAGAGCACAGGGTTGGAGGTTAAGTTCAAAGGATGAGACTGGGAAGAAATGCTTAATCAGACCTGGCCTATCCACACACATAGGACCAACATAGGCCAGAAATCTTGACAGTTGCTTGGATAGGCAAGCAAGAAAAGGCTTCAGTGAGTTAGATAAAGAAGTTCTCAGTACCCAGATATATATCAGAAAAAGCTATTAGAGAATTATAACCAAATATATATATCAGAAAAAACTATTAGAGAATTATAACCAAATATAATTTCCTTGAATGTTCTATGGGATTCAGGAGTATTACCAAACTGTGCCACCAAATGTTTAAAAAAACTGTTCTATGGGATTCATGAATACTACTAAACTATGCTACCAAATCTTTAAAAAAAAAAAAAAGCCCCAGTCTTAGTATCATCCATTCATTAATTTATTTAGTCATCAAACACTTAAAATTAAACATCCATTTGTCAGGTGATGTACTAATTGCAAAAATGAATAGGTTCTAGACCTCAGAGTTGGTGGTGAAATAAGAAAGACCTTTTACTATACAGATACTGCAATACAGTGTAGTACATACAAGGATGGTAATCGAAGAATGGCAATAGTAGCCCTTCTTAAAGTCCTACGAAGAGCAGAAAATAAAGTCCTTTGTCTTACCACAGATTAAATAATCTTCCAAAGTGTTAGGAAGATTTATGGATCCCTGTAGGATAGAAGTTTTTCCTATGCGTTTCCGTTTACTAGAGAGGTTTCGTAATCTATAATCAGACTCTATTTAGTTGCAAAAGGTCTAACTCATTACTCACTTTTTCAAATTCCAAGACAATTCCCTAAATCCCAGGTAAAAACTCACAGTTGAAAGTTAAAAAATCCTTAGTTCTCCCCAAATATAAACACAGAGTGGGACCTAGAAGAAAAATTCCCTCTGGCCACTGTGGTTTAGTGGCACATGTTCCCACCTATGTTCGTTTCCTAGGCCTGCCATAGCAAATTACCACAAACTAGGTGACTTGAAACAACAGAAATTTATTCTTCACAGTTCTGGAGGCCAGATGTCTGAAATCAAGGAGTTAGCAGGACCACACTCCCTCCAGAGGCTATAAGGGACATTCCATTCCCTTATTCCAAACATTTTTGCAGAAACCAGAGTTTAGTTGATACCTTTAAGCACATCCGCTACGGCTCTGAAATAATATTATATGCGACCATTATTCACTGTTTATAATTAACACCTTTCTAGTCCACTGACAAACAGCACTAAATATATGACAATCCAAACCTGATAGTAACTAATTTTAAAATGTGTGGACTGAGAAGTGTTATACATGATTTCTCATTGCACTCTCTGAAAACTACTTGAGATTTAGCAGCATCTCATAATATTGGGTTATGTGCAGTCACATATGGACTTTAAATTTGCTCAAGCATTTCTAGAAACAAGAAGATATAATCACATTAAGGAGTTATTTTAATATGGCATTAACTATTAAAGTCACAGTTGAATCTAGTTTGACTACTGTTTAAGTCACCCAGTGGTTAGCAGCAATGGACTGTAGAGTCTGTAATATTTCTAGGCCACATTCTGGGCTTTTATAGCCATTCTTGTTTGCTAATATAGAACTGCTATGCTTCATTTAACTTTTCTAAAATAGATAATGCTTTGGTCTATTGGAAACCCAATTACATTTAATCTAGTATTATTATTTTTCTGTAATTGAGGAACTACCTATCTCCAAGGAGATTCTAAAATGATCTATAGTATTAAATGTTTAAGAAGGAGAATCATTATTTATTTTAACAACAACAACAACAACAACAAAAGCAGGAGCCTACAGATACAGAAGACCTGGGATGATACTATTACTACAGAGAAGCTATATACTCAGTTTTAAGCTTCTTGGGGAAAGGACAACCATCAGTTTGTAACAATGATATGTGGTAGCTACTCCTTTTTTGTCAGTCTTTCTTCTTTTTGAAGACCCTGTCCTTTGCGCACATATGACCTAGTTTTGGCTCATCACAGCATCCCATCTCTCTAATCACAATGGATGGGGCAAGAAATGGGCATGCGACCCAAGTAAAGCAAATCAGATTTCATCCTTGGAATTGTTACACTGACATTAGGAAATGGAAGTGCTTACTCCCACTCTTTCTCTCTCTTTCTTTCCCCATCATGTTGTTAAACTGGGGCTTCCAGAAGCATAATCCACAGACACGTAGGGACAATTATTTTCTTTAGGAGGGTGTTATGTGAACAGGCAAAGACAGGCCAAGATTTTAAAAAACAGAGGGTAGGGGAGAGAGAGAATACTAGACAAGAAATACTACCTTAAGTCCCTTTTAGAAAGGTTCCTGTGACTTGTCTATGGATTTTGCCTCAGCGTCCTCCTTGTTAGAACAAATTCCATAGTTGGACTTGTTCAATGTTTTCTCAAAGATTTTCTTCTTTTCTTTATTTCTTTTTTTTTTTTTTTTTTTTTTAGTAAATATCACCAAAATGAAGATATATCAGCTAAGACTTAAAAAGCAACAGGCTGCGTTGCTTCCTGAAAAGACATTTTAGAACAGTGATTGAAGGGCGCCTGGGTGGCTCAGTCGGTTGAGCATCTGACTCTTGGCAACACTGATTTTTGTCAATGTAAGTCTGTTCCTTTGGGAAAGAATGTCAATCACAAAATATTGGTTTACTTTTAAGAAAACTATCTACTGAACTCCATTGTTTTTTCTTCACCCAAGTAAAGCAGGTTATTACCAAGAAGTACTGACTATGGACAAACATAAGAACAGTTAAGAACAGTTTGGAGGCACCTGGGTGGCACAGCTGGTTGAACATCTGAGTCTGTTTCAGCACAGGTCATGAACTCAGGGTCATGAGGTAGGGCCCTGGGTCGAGCTCAGCACAGGGTCTGCCTGAGTTTCTCTCCCTCTGGCCCTGCCTCCACTCTCTGATTCTTTCTCTCACTTCCTCAAATAAATAAATCTTAAAAAAATCAATACAGTCGCACAAGTGAGATTTGATTCACTTTGTGGCCCTAACTGTGTGAAAAGCATTGCTGATACGGTCATAAAGATTTCATAGCCATGTTTCCATTTTCTTTAAGTTGCCATCCTGCAAGGTACTTGGATGGTTCAGTTGGTTAAGATTCTGCTTTAGTTTCAGGTTATGATCCCAGGGTCCTGGGATCCAGCCCCACATAAGGCTCCCTGCTTAGCAGGGACCCTGCTTCTCCCTCTCCGCCTGCCTGCTGCTCCCCCTGCTTGTGTTCTCTCTCTCTCCCTCTGTGCCAAATAAATAAATAAAATATTAAAAAAATAAATAAATAAACAAATAAATAAGAAGACATCCCGCCTTACTAAGGAAGTTGTTCAAAGGGTTGCCTTCAGACAGGGCCATATTATTTTACTTGAAAATTGTGTTTACATTTATGTAAGCTCTTCTACAGATATTTAGTTAATGTTGCAGTATTTCTTGCCTTAAACTGTGAACAGTTGGGGTCTAAAATTCCTGAATGTAATTCCTGAGGAATGTGAAACTGAATAGAGCTACACTCTGATAGACACATGAGGAAAACAGCTTGAAAAAAATCCTTCAAAGGGTATTTATTACATCATTCAACACGACAGTAATCTATATTAAGATCCCACTGAAGCCTGAAGACACACAATAGAAAAAAAATTATAAAATATGTTTCCCAAATAAATTACTTTAGAAAATATTGTCATTTCAATAATGTTTAGGAAATTTCTAAAATTCTCTTGTATGCTCAGAATATAAAATTACCTTAGATGATTATATTAGTTATATATGTGAATGTCAGCTACAGAATTATGTTTGAGAAGTATGCTAACAGAATAAATCTTATTAACTTATACAAATGTACTTAGTTAACTACCAATGTTGAATAGTACTCTTAATACTCTCTATCATTTAGGTTTATAAATTAAGGTTGATTATTTTCGAGCAAAGATATTGTTAGTTCAAGAAGTTCCAAATTATCATCAAAATCACATTTTTATTGCATGCATGCAAAAAACAAACAAGCAAACAACGTCTTGGTCTTCGCGTCCTTATCTGGCATGCATATTGACAGCTGAAATATTAGCATCAAAAGTAGGACTAAACTGATTACTAATAATTCTCTTCCCCTAGGGTCATGGACTCCTTGTTGGATGCTAAGAACATAAAATACTATTCTGGTCATTCCTTAAAATGTTTGGTTATGAGAAAAATTGAAGCTTATCCACCATGCATTTTTTTTTTTACACAAAAATAATTTTTTTTCCTGAGTGACTAAACAACATATGTTGGCAGAGTTAGCTCCTCTTATTAAAATATTTTATGTCAAGGTCATCAAACACAAATTATTCATTAGTAAAATTAAGTTTTCTTACTCTTCAAAAAAATGACACTGTCATGTTACTTAGATTTTCTTATGGATATACCTGTCATTACATCTCATCAGAACACAGAAAAGACTTTTCTGTGGTTTATATTTGTCTGTAAAAATCAAGATTTCTTTCTTGAAAGAAGTTCAAGTTAGGAAATAACCATATTAGTAACAGTTTAAAATTACAGTCTCAAATGGCCACCAGCTGGACATTGAAATTATGGCATCTATTTTGTTTGGGTGCTTAACAGGTGCTATATCATAAGTGCAGTGCTTTTACTAAACTATGTAGGCAATCAGTGATCAGTGTTATTTGTATGTAGCATTTTTCATTCTGGTAAACTAATTTGGGAATTTATATTCCAGTTTGTACTTGATTCAGATTTGACTGCGTGCTATTTTTTCATGGCCATTTTGTCTTACCTTGATCTAATATTGTTTGGAATCAGTCGTCATTAAGTTTATAAGAACTGATTTTAATCTAACACTGTTTCTATCCAAGGCATAAATTAACAATTGGTTTTAAGTTGTCTGATCAAAAAGACAACAACCCTTAAAACTCCCCCTTGAAAGACTTTCAAAAACACAATGGAATTTTTGTTGTAATGCAAAAGGCCTAGAAAAAACATATTCATGACAGTTTATTGTTTCCACGTGTCATCATCATGTTGGACTCCATTGTTTCCAAGGTAACTTTAAAACTCAATATGTTTTCTGTAAAATATTTTTTGCGTAGTGACTATTGAATGCTTTCTGATAAAAATTAAGTCTTTGACTAAGACACATAAGTTTGTGACTCCTTTCCGTCTCCTTCCTCTTTCCCTTTCTCTCTCTCCCTCTCTGTGGAACAACTGATATCTATCAAATAGAACAATAGAGAAGAAGCTAGGAATGGGTTAAGCATAAAATTTCACCTTAAGGAGCTGAAAACAAGTCAGGGAAATTAAGAACTTAAATAAGTTACACGCAATAACATAGTGGGAATAATGGGGTATGAGTATAGGAATAAGGGGAGAAACTCATTAAGCAACCCCAAAACAAGAAAATTGAGAAAAATAATAGTGTCAGCCTCTTGCAGATCAATTAAAAAATGGGAATTGAGCCAATGTTTGAGAGGGAAGAATAGTACTATAATTTCTTTGGAAAGCAATGGCAACAGGCCATTTATCATGTTGGTTTTACTTTGGAGTGGTGCCCAGCCTGGACAATTAATAAAATATTCTTGTTACAGAACTGGCAACTTTGTCTTGCCACTATTAACGAAGTGTCACTAACAACTATGTGCACAGATCTGATACATATTCTAAGTTCAAATGAAGTGAAAACACAATCAATAAAGAAATTCAAGGTAAAGAAACAAATCAGCAAGGGAGACCAGTATCTGCTTTTTCTTGGGGTAAACATGTTGAGTAGAAGCATAAATAAACCTGAATACTTTCATGATAAGGCCCAAGTTTGCACCAAAATACGCAGGTGATTGAGTATCTGAATGAGTCAGCTGGGTAGATTATTTGTAGGATTCCAAGCAACTGGATATTTGAAGGTCCATATACATTGGTCCTCGTAAACACCCAAATAAAACAACTTTGCATAAATATGTTCCCTTTTTAATAATAACAAAATGCATAGCACATTCTATCTTTTCCTAATAACATTTATAAATTAGAACCTGTACTTGATAATTGTCCTTATTTCTGTAAGTATTTTGAAGAGCAACTGACCACAAACGCATTAGATTCTTTAAGTTACAAAGGAATTCTCCAGTGCTTTAGCTTTTCTATGGTTTTATCTCAGTTTATGTATTTTTGCCCAAAATAGTTTTTATGAATAGTAACGCTGTCCTTTGGAAACAATGTATTTTATAATAAAATTCAGATAATTAAATGATTGAATATATTATTTGATGCAACAAATGTTCTTTTTCTTTTTTTAAAAGTAGTATAGTTGGTTATTTCTGAAAATTTTTATTTCTGAAAATACAATGTTAGCCACAACTGGGTCAATTTAATGTCTGTTAGAATCAGGATCCTATCCAAGTGCAATAAATAACCCTTGTTATTTTAATCATGTTACATAAACACAAGAGAAATGTTGAAAATTCAATCGCTGTCTTTCAGGCGGCTTTCTGTTACCAAAAATAAATAAATACACTGAATGGAGTCTAAACAATATGATTGAAAAGTCCTGATAAAGACATATTTGTTCTCCTTATCCTAATCTTACTGTTTTCTTAAAACATGATAGTTCACCAAAAACTAAAGATTTGGTGAGTATGTTGAATTTTAGTGAAAATCTAATATCTTTTCTATATTATTTTATATTAGAAAATGATAACTTTAAAATGTTAACTTTACAAATAATACCTTTTATTGCTTTTTTTTCCAATAGAAAACTAAAATACAATCTCCTGTTATCTATGTAATTTTTATAATGGTGGAAGAGATGTTTTGTTTGATTACCAAACCACTTACAGAAATGTGCATACATGGTATGCAAATGAGAATACAAAATTTTGAAGATTTTAGTTTATTAATGTAACAGGTTAGACTATTCTTTGGAGATATAGTTATATCAAAAGGACAAGAAACATGTACACATCCCCATATACAGAAAATACTAGAAAGGCAACAATTAATCAATGAGGTATATAACCCCATTATCTAATGATTTGGTAAATTGTGTATCCATTAAGATAGCTTAAATAGTAAAGATAGTATGGTCTGCCCAAGTGGTGTGTCTTACTTATATACCAACGTGACATTATTATTTCAAAGTAAATTTTTAAAATAAAAGTTATTTAAAAATCTGTCATTCATACCAAAGGCTTGAAGATAAGCTGCAGTTTTCTAAAACTAGCTTCTCTCCTACTTTACTCTGGTAATTTTAATATCATGTGTTTAAAACAGCCTGAGTAAAATAAATCAGAAAAGACAAATACCATATGATTTCATTTATATGTGTAATCTAAGAAACAAAACAAATGAACAAACAAACCAAAACACAGAAATAGACTCATAAATATGAAGAGTAAGCTGGTGGTTGCTGGAAAAGGAGGGAGGTGTGTGGGGGGGTGAGTGAAATATGTCAAGGGGATTAAGAGAAAGAACTTCCAGTTATAAAATAAATAAGTGATGGAGATGAAGATTATAGTATAGGAAATATAGTTAATGATATTGTAATAACATTATATGGTGACAGATGGTGAGCATCACATAATGTATAAAATTGTCCAATCACTATTTTGTACACCTGAAACTAATATAACATTGTATGTCAAGTATACTTCAATTAAAAAAAAAGACTAATGAGACTTTGCACAAAAGTAACATTCTTGCTAATGTACAATGATAGCAAATCCTCAGAATAGTTGAGGGTGGTTTTATTTGGCTCCACTCCATTATTTTGTGTGATTATTTTATGCACTGTTTATTTTAACCAGAGGTTTTTCATTATTACTGGAGTTGTTCGGAATGATGAAAACATCTTTGGTGATTTAAATAAGTAAATTCATATATACCATTTGATTAACAGTAGTTCTTTTAGCAATTGTGTGATGAAACAAAGGACATTTCCTCTATTTACAAAAGCCATGTTTTAATCCACAGATTATTGTTGCCTTCCAAGATATTAGGTACAAATATTCAGCTTTTCCTCATAAAATATTCCCACTGAAATTAGGTGGAGTTCTGATTGGTTTAAAGCTGAAGAACATGGCTCACTGTAATACAGTCAGCTGGAAAATTATGTGAAATAATTGAAATTGGAATGGGACACACCCATAATGCTCACTAGAAAACAATATAATTAAAACCACACTGATATATCATATGACCTTGACCTAAATGGAATCAGTTTTGGATGAGGCAGCAAGACTTGTTTATCTTTGCTTTTTAATATTTTTGCTCATCTTTTTTCGGTACTAAGAAGAAAAGCAAATGGCTTATTTTTGTTGGAAAACATCCAAACATCTGTATATGCATTTCTATTCTCCTTAATCATCCAGCTAAAGCATAGGTCACTTCCTTATTATGTATGTGGAACTCTGTGTACAGACTCTACAAAATAGGGCAGAACCTCACTGAATTTAGAGTATGGGCACATGACTTAATAAAAAAAGGTTATTTAATGATTGTGTGTTTTTAATCTAAAATATTTATTTTATATCTGATATTAATAAAGATACTTCAACTGCTCTTATTAAATATGTCCCTACCTTCTCATTCTGTATGGCCACCCTCAGGCCTAGAGGTGCTTCCACTCTAGAGTATGCTCTTCCCTCAGAAGGTGGATGTAGTGAAGAGGACTGCAAGGTCTCTGGAAGTGGACCTGGCACCTATGCTGGAGTCCCTGCTTCCAGGAGTACAGATCAGAAACGGTGACAGGAGGCTATAGCCTCTAGATGAGCAGGTTTCCTTGGTCTATCGGTTTTCTCACTCCACATGAAGAGGTACCTGGAGGAGGACCAGAGGAGACTTCTAAAATATGGAGGCCCAGGGTAGGGGCAATAATACTGGGAATATAGATATCCAGGACAGCACAGAGTTTAAGACAAAGATGGCAAGCTATGTTGGCCTTTAACAGCGTGTGTAGAGGCAGTTTTATCAAGAGGTGGGGTGAGCCAGAGGTTGCATACTCAGCAGGGACCTAAAGAGAGCAGGACTGGACACTTGTATTTTATAAGTTGGACTCCTTACACTTTCAATATTTGTTGTGTTTATTCTCTGAGGCATTTGTTCTCTTTTGTGTTTAGCAATAGGTTGTGTATTTTCAGCCTATTATAGCTTCGCTATAGAGAATGATTATCTATAGTTGGTTCATTTAGAGCCTTTAGAGGAGATAGCACCTACAAATGTAAGCAAACCATGAGAGGAGTAATCAAAGGAAGGAGGAAGTTTAGGAGAAAAAAATGTTAACTGAAGAGACCAAGGCTCAGATCACTCAAACTCTGTACAAGGGTAACCTTGAATATCTTGAGTTTTATTTCATTAAAAGAGACTATTTCACTTCTCTCCCTTAACTTCCATTTTTTCTTATCACTGAATTAGTCTGTCTAAATTAGTGATACAGCATATGATTTCCCAATTCAAAAGTTATGCATGACTCCTTACTACGCGCTATTTTGTATCTAAAGTTTTATTCACTCATTTAATATTCCTTGATCATCTACCATGTATCAAGGACTATGTAGCAGGCATGGGGTATAAAGACAAACAGAATGAACATGATCTTAACCTCACACGAAATGGAGGAGAGATGGTAATTAAACCATAAAGGAGGAGAATAGGGCATGGAGGGGAAAGTAGTGAAAAAAAGTAGTCACAGAATATTACATTGAAGTACCTAAGAAGAGAAGGACTCAGATTCACAAAGGAAGAAAAAGAGTGTTCCAACAATGGGTAACAGCATGTGCAAAGATCCTGAGGTGGCAATATTAGCTTTTTACTGAATGGGAAGAAAAGAAGTATACCCACAATGGAAAAAGGAAGAGAGAAATGATGATGGAATATTAAACAGGAACCACATGAAGCAGCAATATTCAGGAGTTTGATTTTTTTTTTCCTTACAAAAGATTGCCATTGAAGAATTTTACAGAAGGCACTGGCATAATTGATTTTATGTTTTACACAACTTATTTTCCCTGTTTTGTGAAGAGTGAATTAGAATGGATCAAGAGTTGGTCCTAAGATACTATGAGAGGCAGCAGTAGTCTAGTTAGGAGTCACAGGGTTTAGTTTTTATTCACAGTACAAATAGCATTGGAGAAATTTGAGACATATTCTGGTGGCAGAATCTGACCAGTTAGGTGAAATTTCTCCAGCAAGTCACAGTTTCATGGATGCAAACCTGGAAAAGGTGACTGAGATTTTGCTGGAAAGATAGCAAAGGCAATGAAAGTATTTACTGGACAATGGGTATAAAATGGATGATGGAATTTAAGTTGGAAAAGAAGAGCTGATAAGAGAGGAAAGTAATGGATAAAATGAGTATAATACAATTAATAGATTTGAAATTTAAACTTTATGCAAGAAGAGTTACAGTGTTAATAGATATCTATTAGGGGTTTTGTTTTGTTGTTGTTATATTTTGTTTTATTTTGGTTTGGTTTGGTTTTTGTTTCATTTTGTTTTGTTTTGTTTTAGTTTGGTTGCAAACCAAGAAACTAACCCTGACTCCCTTAATCATTAAATAAAACTCTTATGACCGGGGCACCTGGGTGGCTCAGTGGGTTAAGCCGCTGCCTTCGGCTCAGGTCATGATCTCAGGGTCTTGGGATCGAGTCCCGCATAGGTCTCTCTGCTCAGCAGCGAGCCTGCTCCCCTCTCTCTCTCTCTCTGCCTGCCTTTCTGTCTACTTGGGATCTCTCTCTGTCAAATAAATAAATAAAATCTTAAAAAAAAAGAAAAAACTCTTATGACCAAGACCCGGAAAATGCAGGGCAGAAATTCATGGAAATTCCTAGGTCCATAAGATGAATCAATGAAACCACCATTCAGCCCTGTTTATCTTTGATGATTTATATTTTCTAAATTTCCAAGAGAAAGAATTTTTGGATGACTTTAAAGTGTATTTATATATTTATAGTCATTGACTGTCTATCTACATTCAGAAGACAGGGCTAACACACTAATTCTATAATGACAGAAGTAACCATTACCTACTAAAGCCCTACCAGCTTGAGTAAGCGACCACAACAGGTCAAGGAGTAGAATGTTAGAAATTATGATTCCAAAAATGGTGTCATTTCCAGTGATAATAAGGACTGATAGGGGTGGTGGGTGAGAGCTGCAGAAAAGTCCTAGTCAAGGACTCAAAGTCACTCATTGCATATTGAACAAAGAAAGAAACAAAGAATGTTTCTGGTCTGCGGTATTGGAAGAATTAAAGCAGCCATAATCAAAATAAAGTTTAGGTATTACAAAAGCTAATTGGAGGGCATGGAAAGAAAGGACAGGGAATTATACGGGTTAAAATGTTGTAAGTCCTCAAGTAAATGAACCCTTCTCAAATTATTCCAGCTTGAGTCTATCATGGATTTCCTATTAGGAGCCTAAGTGATATGTCAGCTAATCTAAAACATTTTGTCTCTTTTTTTTCTCTTTTGTATATTACAGTTAGTAATAATGATAAAACTTTGAGTAATCACTAATAAACAACCATTCTGTATATATGACATAATAATAGACATTACATTATTTAATATTTTAACAATTCCGTGAGGCGGGTTGTGGTGTTTCCATAACATAGGTGAGAAAAACCAAGACTCTGAGATGTTGTATCATCAATTGCAAAGCCAGTCTGCTCCAGGATTTATAATTTTTTTGTTGTTTTTCAAGGAGGAAGAGGGATAGGAGGTGAGGTAATGGGAGAGGGAGAAAGAAAAAAAAAATTAAAATTTTATTTATCTATTTGACACAGAGGGAGAAAGGGAGAGAGAGAGCAAACACAAACAGGGGGAATGGCAGGCAGGGGAGAATCAGGCTCCCCACAGAGCAGGGAGCCCTATGCGGGGCTTCACCTCAGGACCCTGGGATCATGACCTGAGCTGAAGGCAGATGCTTAACCAACTGAGTCTCTCTCGGTGCCCAAGAGAGAGAATCTTAAGCAGGTTCCACACCCAGCAAGGAGCCTGATGCAGAGCTCAATCTCACAACCCTGAGATCATGACCTGAGCCAAAGTCAAGTCTGACATTTAACTGAACCACCCAGGCAACCCCCGTATTTGTAATCTTAGATATATGTACTGTACAACTCCCACAAAGGGGATACTAAGATGGGTAAGCCTGTTCTCTGCCCTTAGAGTAGCACGCACACGCACACACACACACACATGCACACACACACACACACACACACATGACTTGTGATTCTAGTAATAAGTTTCTTGGACAGACATAAATGCTATAAGTGTTTTAAAAAATTTATGTTCACCAGGCACCTGGATGGCTCAGTCAGTTGATTTCTGCTCAGGTCGTGATCTCAGGGTCATTAGATTGAATCCTGTTGGGGCTCTGTGCTGGGCATGGAGTCTGCTTAAGATTCTCTCTCCCTCTCCTGCTGCCCTTCCCACCTAAAAAAAAAAAAAAAAAAAAAAAAATTATGATCGCTATAGTCTGAGGAAGCCAAAAGAAGAAATTGTATGCACACTAAAGAAAGGGTGTTATTGTCTTTATCTGCATACATTATGATTTTCATTCTTTGTACATGTAACTTACTAATTTCTGAAACATTTATTTATAAGGAGTGTGTAGGAGTATTTTCAAACAATCAACTGATTAGTTGGTATTGAAGAATCCCACCTGAAACTTTCCCTGAAATCCATCAGAATGGATCATATCTAACTTGGGGAGTAAGCTGGTTGAAAACATTCATTTAAGTAGGTGTCTATAGTGGGGAATTTAAGCCATTCCCTGCACACAGACAGCCACAGTCAAAAAGAGCTCAGTAAATTCAAAGCATGAAGATCAAAGGTGTTGTAATTACATTCTGTTTCCATTTCACCTTACTTACTGTGCATGCTTTTTATTTTATGCTGTTTACCCAGCCCCATTACCTATTCCTTCTAGTTCTGAGGTCAGTGGAATGGCATTTCCCTTTAGAACATTATTACTTCACACCCTGTAATTGGCTCATGGAATTAGAGAGGTTGTGGTTACAGCAACAGAAGATTCCCCCTTTGACAAAAATGCAGAATTGTTATGGTATGATTTACTTTCACCCATTCAAACATTATGCAAACTCAGGGGTTTTTTTTCTTTCTTTCATTTATTAAAAATTTGAGATGTTTGCTATTAAACTGAGCTGGCTAAAAACCATTAGACAAAGATATTTACAACTTGGAGGAACTCCAGACACAATCAATCCAGACACTTTTGTTTAAAAAAAAAAAAATCTTTAGACATCATTTACAATTCACAGGACACGTTGTTTTCACATAGGGAAAGTTGTTATCTGCCAAAATTATATCACAGATAGCACACAATATCTGACAGGATGGAAAATTGAAGAAGAAGTGTTCTTTGAGTTGGAATCTTCATTTTGTTTTTAAAAACGCAAATATGTTTTTGTAAAATACTTCATTTATGATTTGGCATTTTCTGTTGCCAATAATTTATAGAAAGTAAGAACAGCAGTTGGCTTATTTAGTTCAGGGAAAATTTTGAATCTTTTCTGAAGACAACAGAACTTGAAAACCAAATTGAAAATGTTACCGTTCCCAAATTGCATCTTTTAGGAAAAGCCCAGCATTCTCGGTCATCTTAATAATAACACTTAATCACTGGTGACAAGGGGACTTTTCCATTCAGTACCACCAAAGACAGTTGAAACTAAGGAAAATGAAAATAAAGGAGAGTGGTTGAGTGGAGGGGAGCCACTGGTAAAATCTAATCCCCATTAAACCAGACACTGATAAAAAAAAAATTATTTTAGTATTCCTATAAATTGGATAATTCATATTGGTTTTTTGGAGGTCATATGTTGGATTTTTGTAGTTTTTTTGTTACTTCCTCTGGTTCTTGTGACTCTGCACAGTGGAAATAGAAATTCCAAGGGTTTGTGGTGTGTATTTGCAAGTCTGTGAATGCTGCAGAGGTGGAGGAAGGAAGGAGAAAGGGAGGGAGGGAGAGGGGGAGGGCATGCATGGTGAGTCTTCCTTGATCCTCCACCTATGGCCAAGAGGCTTTGATGATTTCCAAAGCCAGAAGATCCTCAGAATCCTCCCAAAGTGATGTACTAGAAGTAACTATCCATTGATTGAAACTTGCGTGTGAAGTGAAACCAATGCACACTACTTGGGGCCAGAATGAGCTTTGACATCTGAATTTATGAATCCAAAAATGTGTGGTACACGTTATGGATTTTTCTTTATAGCAGGAAAATAATCAAAAAGAGGAGGGGAAAAGTCTTAAATTATAGCCCTTTAGGGGTAGCTTTGGGTTAAAACTACCTTAAACCAACTGGCTTCTCAATTTTCCCTATGTATCAAAATCACCTCGGAAGGTTTTTTTCGACTGGCAATGCTCAGACTCTACCTCAGAAATTCTAATTCGGTTATTATGAGTTAAGACCTAAGTATCCCTTTTTTTTTTTTTTTTAGATTTTATTTATTTATTTGACAGACGGAGATCACAAGTAGGCAGAGAGGCAGGCAGAGAGAGAGGAGGAAGCAGGCTCCCTGCTGAGCAGAGAGCCTGATGTGGGGCTCGATCCTAGGACCCTGGGATCATGACCTGAGCTGAAGGCAGAGGCTTTAACCCACTGAGCCACCCAAGTGCCCCATAAGTATTCCTTTTTTTAAGCACCTTTAATGAATTTAATGTACAGACAGGGCTGATACCCAATGAACAGATGGAAACAAAACAGCAGTGTTGAGCACCACTCCTCTGGGACAAGCACAGTAAGTAACAGAGAGGGAAAGGCCAGTGTAATTTGCTGCAGTAGGGCTCCATGAAGGAGGCAAGGATTTTGCTGGACTTTGAGGATTCAGCAGAATCTGAATAAATGTTGAGGAGAGAAGAGAGAAAATTTCAGGTTGGGGAATCAAAATAAATAAAAAGCATAGAAGTATAAAACACTCCTATGAGTAGAGAAGGTACAAGGGGACGCTGTCATGCTGGGGCTAGGCCAGTTCATTTAGCTTAGATGGGCTAAATGAACTGAGCTATTGAAATTGACAAGCTTTTATCTTTTGAGTGTTTGTTAAACTGTTTTATATACCTGCAATATGAGTGTTACAAAAGCATTCCATCTATGTATTAGTGACTGAATAAATAACCACTTTATTGCTTTTAAAAACAAAATAATTCAAGTGTTTGACCTAACCAGCAAAGTAGAGAAACTCTTAATCAAGGAGGAAGAGCTTGTAACTTTCTGGAAAGTCTCTGCCCGTTCTTCTTGCTTACATCTCAAAAAAAGGTGCAATTTTTTTTCTGAAAATGTTTTCTTATAAAAAGAGTGCAAGAATTCCACAACCCATGGAAAATAATTTAACTTAGCATTAATGTTAATGGAAATGCCTATCATAAGAATCACTTTTCTTCTATACAACAATATTGAACTCACTGGGGCAGAAAATGAAAAGGTTTTATACATTATGTCATCATAAAATGCCCAAAATAGAGCTTTGTAGACTCTGGGTACAATAGTCCTCCCTTATCTGAGGTTTTGATTTTCATGGTTTCCGTTACCAGCAGTCAACCATGGTCTGGAAGCAGATGATCCCCTCTAATACATGGTCAGCAGTAGCCTAATGCTAAGTCATGATGCCTCTGTCATTCTCCTCACTCATCACATAGGCATTCTATATCTCTTTATGATCATAAGAAGAAGGGTGAGTACAGCACAATATGATATTTTGAAAGAGAAATCACATGTAATTTTTATTAAATATATTGTTATAATTGTTCCATTTTATTCACTATTGTTATTATGACTATTTGTATATTAAACTTTATCATAGGTTTGTATGTAGAGGGAAAAAACACAGTCTATATATAGTTTATAGTATTGTTTTGGCGTTTGCTGGGGGTCTTGGAACATATCCCCCACAGATAAGGGAGGACTACTGTATTCAGTGCATGTCCAAAATGAGCAAACACAAGTTTATGGTCCTTCTTATTTTTCTTGTTTTTGTTTTTCATTTTTTTTTTAATTATGTTTAGTTAATCCTTCTTCTTTGTTTTTCTATTATTGTCCTTTTGTTTTCTTGGATCTGGGTTCTTAGGTCTTTCTCCTAATTAGCATCTTTTTGTTTTCTTTATGTTTGCTCAGCACAACACACCCATGCAGCAAGCCTCTTGTTTCAGGATGCATTTCTAAAGTTATATATAAGATAATGGGAGCTCCTGGTAGTAGGGAGGGCACGTATTGCATGGAGCACTGCGTGTTGTGCCAAAACAATGAATACGGTTTTGCTGAAAAAATAAATTAATTAATTAAAAAAAAAAGATAATGGGAGCTCCTAAATAACTTGAGAACAAATTCACTTAATGCAAGGAAAAGGTTAATAGATATAACTAGACCATGAAGAAAGAGCTTTACGTGCAATTCTTTGCTATTTAACTTTGAGTTTTGTAGGCAGCTAAAAATAACCCAAGCACACCTGTGCTATTAAGTGATCCTTTATACTATAGACTTTAAGCTATGCTGTTTCTACTTCAGTGTTGATAGCTAACTTTCTTAACTTCATCTGATGCATTTGAATGATTTCAAGTTAGCACCATTTTTCCATGATTAGCAAAAATAATAATGATAGTAACTTTTGAAATGTAAAACTCTTCCTTTGGCTCAGTCAATGATAGGTTACTGTTTTTAGTCTTGGCCTTTCTGCTTCTATTAACTGGTTAACAAAAAGGAACTGCATTATGTAATAAAAACTAAAAATAATAAAAATAATAACAAAGAATCAACACTATGCATAATCATAGAGAAATGATTTGTCAAGCGTTTCTCTCCCTTTTATAGATAAGCTGGCAATCATTTTTTCCTGTTATCTATTCATAAAAATCTCTATATCAGTGAGTGTCTTCAATTATGTATTTTCAAAAATCACATGCCTAGCAACCATAATCAGAGAGGACATCAAATGTCTTGGATTAGATAAGGAGTAGGACCAGGATAGGCTCCCAGACCAGGTGTCAGCTTTGAGTCTCTCTAAAAGAAGGCACATTTCAAAAGACAGGGGTTTTGTAGCATAATACTCCCTAGTATCATACTAAACTGAAATTTTCCACTTCTTTATTTTTTCCTATTTTTTTTTAAATTTAATTTTTTTTTATTTGTTTATTTACAGCATAACAGTGTTCATTGCTTTGGCATCACACCCAGTGCTCCAGGCAGTATGTGCCCTCGCTATTACCCACCACCTGGTTCCTCAACCTCCCACCCCCCCGCCCCTTCAAAACCCTCTGGTTGTTTTTCAGAGTCCATAGTCTCTCATGGTTCATCTCCCCTTCCAGTTTCCCTCAACTCCCTCTTCTCTCCATCTCCCCATGTCCTCCATGTTATTTGTTATGCTCCACAAATAAGTGAGACCATATGATACTTGACTCTCTCTGCTTGACTTATTTCGCTCAGCATAATCTCTTCCAGTCCCGTCCATGTTGCTACAAAAGTTGGGTATTCATCCTTTCTGATGGAGGCATAATACTCCATTGTGTATATGGACCACATCTTCCTTATCCATTCATCCATTGAAGGGCATCTTGGTTCTTTCCAGTTTGGCGACCATAGCCATTGCTGCAATAAACATTGGGGTACAGATGGCCCTTCTTTTCACTACATCTGTATCTTTGGGGTAAATACCCAGCAGTGCAATTGCAGGGTCATAGGGAAGCTCTATTTTTAATTTCTTGAGGAATCTCCACACTGTTCTCCAAAGTGGCTGCACTAACTTGCATTCCCACCAACAGTGTAAGATTTTATTTATTCATTTGACAGACAGAGATCACAAGCAGGCAGAGAGGCAGACGGGGAGGAGGGGGGGTGGGGGGGTGGGGAAGCAGGTTAGCAGGCTCCCCTCTGAGCAGAGTGCCGATGCAGGGCTCAATCCCAGGACCCTGGGATCATGACCTGAGCTGAAGGCAGAGGATTTAACCCACTGAGCAACCCAGGCGCCCCTGAAATTTTCCACTTCTTATCTAGATTTCCCTTAGATTTCGTTTCTAATTCATCTATAATCTTCCTGCCTTATATAACACATTTTATTTTATTATATATTACCTTCCAGTCTTTTTTTTTTAATTTTTTTTTCTTTTTTACAGATAGAGAGAGAGAGAGAGAGAGATTACAAGTAGGCAGAGCAGCAGCCAGAGAAGGGAGGAAGCAGGCTCCCCGCCAAGCAGAGAGCCCGATACGGGGCTCGATCCCAGAGACCCTGAGATCATGACCCGAGCTGAAGGCAGAGGCTTAACCCACTGAGCCACCCAGGCGCCCCACCTTCCAGTCTTTTAATAAAATCTTTTTAGTCATATGCAATATATGTATATTTGAGTATCTTGTATGCACAAAATCACATATACATATGTATTTCCTTGTGTACTTATGAAAAATTTTAGTATCATATCAATATTGTGGAGTCTTAGAATGTCCAGTCCCATGATCCATCCAATAATAGAATCCTTTTCTACTACATTGATAGATGCATTGCCTAGGTCAGCTTTGAATATTCAGAGTGGTGATTTACCATCATTGGAAGACTTTGGATAACTCTAAACTTATTTGAAATTTCTCCACTACATCACACTGTGACTTCTGCTTGTGATTCACTCTATAATCTCCAACAGCATACAGATATAGTCTAGTGTGTTTTCCACATGCTGGTGCACATACCAGGTCTATTTCTTGCAGTAATTCCTTAAATGACATAGTTTCCATATCAATCTCTCATCAAGCAACTTTGTCAAGAGTATTACATTGAGGGGTTTTACATTTCCAATTATAGAAAAATGTGTCTGTTACTAGATACGAGTATTAGAGTATGAAATAAGTATGTAAGTAAGGTCAAGCATTAGCTTGATTGTTTTGTTTTGTCTTATCTCGCTCTTGTTGATCTGCACCAAAGTTTATCATTGAATAAAATCGCAAGGTAGCTAGCCAATTTAACAGACTCTATTCATTGTTCATCACTACTAGTTATGTTCACCACAACTATGGTTTATCCTTACCAGGCAAATTTCTAATGTGTTCAGGTAGCTAGCCTCAGGAAAGTTGCCTTTATCTCAAGCTTAAGGTTAAATTTTAAATCTATGTTGATTATGCTTAATTAGTTTTTCTTGCCAGAATTGATTAAGAAATGGATGAAAAAAAAAAAAAAAGAAATTGATGGACATGAGACCCGGTATATATAGTCCGTGAGATGTGTGGAAAGTGTACTGTGAGGGAATAGGAAAACAGGTTTCTGAAAAATAGTTTCCTACAAGGAAAAAGAGAACACATAAAGGGACAGCTTCCTTTCTGCTGGACATTATCTGACTCGCCTGTGATTCCTGGGAATAAGGCAACGTACATATACATAAGGTGAATTATTTCCAGGTGAGGCAGACATACAGAGTATGACAAGTAGTTCTTTTTTGTTTATTTTATAATTTATCAAGGTAAATTTAAATGCAGTGAAAATAGAGGTTAAAAACTGATGAATTTTGACAAATATGCAGAGTCATGTAACAATCCCATAGTCGAGAACAGTTTCATTGTCCCCAGAGGGTTCTCATGCATCTTTGTAGGCAGTCACCTTCCTCCACTTCTGGCCCTTAGAAACTATTGATTTCTTCTCTGTCATAGTTTTGCGTTTCCAAGAAGATCATATAAATGGAATCCTGCAATATATAACCTTTGACTCCGGCTTTTTTCACTTTGCATAATGGATTTGAGATTCATCTATGTCATTACATAAACAGTAGCTTATTTCTTTTTACTGCTGAGTAATGCTCCATTTTATACATGAGCCATGGGAACACTGGTTCTTGATGATTTTCAACCACAGAATTAACTGCATTGAAAACCATCCTACTCTGAGACTTATTGAGAGGAAGGATAATTTTTCCCTTTTAAGCTATCTTAGTATTTGTTGTCCAACTCCTTCTAGCTGATGTACCAGATTGATCCTTCTTAATATTAATGACAGCAAACATCAAGTTCAAACACAAGATGATATATTTATTCTTACCAAGCATTTCACCTAAAGTGCATTCATTCAAAATAAATTTGCCCAGAATTCCATTCTATAGCCCACTCACTTAAATTCTATCTTGTTGGATTAGGTAGACCATAGTGGCTGTCAAGCCATATTTTTTTTTTCTTCCATTTTATTTATTTTTTCAGCGTAACAGTATTCATTGTTTTTGCACAACACCCAGTGCTCCATGCAATATGTGCCCTCCCTATTACCCACCACCTGTTCCCCCAGCCTCCCACCCCTGACCCTTCAAAACCCTCAGGTTGTTTTCAATACATATAACAGAAGTTATATGTATTGAAATCTGGTCATATTGGCTTTTACTATATTTTTCCTTTCTTCTTTATGTAATTCATCTAACCTTCCAATAGGGATAAGCATGTTATTCCAATTGTTTCTAGATTTTCCCTAAATTTTTTCTATTTGAAATGTTTGTTTTTATTAATGTGGAGAATTAATCTAATTAATTCTTATCCATAGTGCTATTCAGTTATTTTGGCAAAATTTATTAATGACGCCACCTTTCTAGAAAGAATCATATTAATCTAGAAACATAATAGATAACATTTTTTTCAGCATGTATAAAGTCTTTTACACTCTCCTAAATATTTTACTTATATCCTCACATTTCAGGACTTCACGAGTATTATCTCAAATTTACAAATGAAAGAGCTAAGTTTAAATCTTAACTCTTAAATGTTAGGACATAAAGTTGTAAAATGTCATAAAAAATAGTGTGAAGTAGTGTGTTCCCTTTTTCAAGTGTATTTCTTTGGGCTATAGGGGTGAAGTTTCATTTCATTTCATTAATTTCTCAATACTGTTAAAAATAGATATCCCAGACATCTACATTAAGACCCAATGGCTGCATTCAGTATAAATGTATCCATATGCTTCCTATTTTTGTTTTATAGTTTGAAAATTGCTCTAGCTAAAAAAAAAAGTAGTAGCAACAACATAACCTATTGCCAATACATATGGGGGCCCCTTAGAACCTAGCAATGTTCTTTAGTAAGAGTGTATCCCTTATCACTCACCTGATATACAGTTACTTATTTCAATAGACATGATAGCTATATGCCTGCGCCCTGTCCTGTGTTTGTCCTCATCTCAAAAAGGATTAATCAAGGATCAGATTATATACTAAAAGTATACTGACAAGACTGAGAGTCTTCTGTAAGTACTTTATAAAATTTTATTTCCAACATAAGACTACCCTGAAGTGATTTTCTAAATTGTCTGTGAGTATTTGAGGGAAGATATCGATGCCTTTCTTAGCAAGTCATAAAGCAGGT
Organism: Meles meles; assembly: GCF_922984935.1. Taxonomy (NCBI): domain Eukaryota; kingdom Metazoa; phylum Chordata; class Mammalia; order Carnivora; family Mustelidae; genus Meles; species Meles meles. The sequence goes on from NC_060070.1 coordinate 20,313,166, forward strand.
TGCCCTGGAAGATTTGCTGGTATCCCTGTCCAATGGCCTTTTATTTTTTTTCCTCCTAATTTGTTTTTATAGTCAGTGAGTATATTTAGTCATGTCCCCATTAATCATCGCCAGGGGAATCAGCCAACAAAAGTTATAATGTTCTGTTTTAGGATGTCAGTCCTGGTGTTTGCTTGAATACCAAAATCTCCTAGACAATTAGTCATGGCAATTCCAAAGCTGATGCTTAGAGGCCTTCGTTCAATTTAGGAAAGAACCCTGGGAAGCTACAAGAAAGGCCACAAAGTAGGAGAATGTCCCTGTTGAGGTTAAGCTGAGACTAATGTATAAATGTGTGTAATGAATATGCAAGGGGGATTCTTACTACAGGAAGCAATTTCTTCTGCCCCAGGCATCCGTGTCTTTACAGTAATAATGACTGATGCCTCTGCTGCAGCTTTCTGGGCCAGAGCTGCAATCAACAAAGGGAACCGATCCGTACTATCAGCCTATCATCTTACCAGATTGTTTGATTTCTCTCCACCAACTTCAACAGGCAGGGCACTCAGGAAAGAAGTGTGTGTGGTGTGTAGAACCCTATTTCAGGAAGATTGGGAAATGCCTGCTTGGGGAATTTCACTCTGTTTCACATCCTAGCTCCGTCATATCCTTGTCATGTTGGCCAGCTCCCTAGTTTCTCTGTGCCAAAGCTTCCTTAACTTATAGAATAAAAAATAGTATGCAGCTCATGGGGTTGTGAAGAAGACTAAATAAGCTATTTCATTCCAAGTGCAAAGAACATTGTCTGGCATTTTATAGGCCCTCAATTAATGGTAACTATCATCATCATTGTTGTTATATATATGAATTACAGTTATACTTTCTTTGAGATTTTTATACCTTTTATGTACTAGCATTCATCAAACACTTGAGTTCCACAAATACCAAAACACTTGAATGTCGAAAACCTAAGTTAGTATCTTTAGGAACAAACTAAAATTCACTAAAAAGACTTAATCTTAAAATACGTTCAGATACTTAAGATACATAAGTGCTATCATTCTACTCTATGTTACTCAACGTGAATATATAGTTTCTATATGTGTCTTTCAACTGTTTTCAAGAAACATTTGTTCTCATTTAGAAAGTGCTAATTAAGAAAGAAAAGAAACTTTTGAGGGACACCTGGGTGGCTCAGTAGGTTAAGTGTCTGACTCTTGATTTGGGCTCAGGTCATGATCTCAGTGTTGTGAAATCAAGCCCCGTGTCAGGCTCTGATCTCAGTGTAGAGTCCGCTTGGGATTCTCTTTCTTCCTCTCCCTTGTTCCTCCCCCACTCTTTCTCTCTCTCTCTCAAACAAATAAAGAAATAAAATCTTAAAAAAAAAAAGAAAGAAAGAAAAGAAACTTTTGAGACCCAGAGCTAAAACGGGTCCTTACTGTTGACATATTTTACTTGAAATCGCTGGAGATTCTTTGCTATATGATTTTTCAACTCCTTTCTATTTCTAATATTTCTTACATCCCTTTGCCTTTGACTAAGAAAGCATAATCCACTATTCATATATATAATAGCAACCATACAGAAGGAAATATATGTAGAGTAGACATGAACACTCAACATTGTTGTGAGGTCTTCACATGTGTTATCTCATGAGAGGTTTCACAACTCTATTAGGTCTTACTATTATTATCCCCACTTTAGAGATGGAGAAACTAAGGCACAGAGAATGTGAAGGACCTGTTTCAGATCATATAGCTAGTAAACTAAAGGGCTGGGACTGAAATCCTCTAGAACCTGCCTTCACTTTCTCTAAAGCCAGCCATCCAGAATAATCATAATCATCCCCCACTAACCATAATCATCCATGGGGCTTGACTGGTCATCCAACAATAATCTTCCTGGTTATTTTATACAGAATTTTGTTTTTCTTTGTACTAATCTCTTTCTAAACATGCTATTTTCTTATTAAAAAATGACAACTATCATAAACACAAAGAGGCTTAATTGTGTTTGATTTCCTTTAGTGAGCCAAACTTCCATGATCAGATGATCAGACAAAAGAACAATCAGGTCCTTAATCTGTAGATTTATGAGGTTGGACTATAAAATAATTAAATTAACTTTCAACACAGCTCGAAATGAGCTGTGTTCTATTCAGTTTTGTCACATATTGGTGGGGATGTGATTACCATTTTAATACCCCCACTACTCTTATAGATTTCCTTTGATGTCTGAAGCACATGTCTTTGTTTTTCTTCTTTTAATTCTCCTTAGTGGTGAATGCTCATGTGTTGATGGAAGAGGGTTACTTTTTGGAAGGACCAAAAATTCACTTAAACAAAGGTATGGGTGAAAGACTCTTTCCATGTTATAGCAAAGAGAGCAATGAGGGGAGGAAATACAGTTTCTCTGTGTTGTTATAATGGATCCAGATTGAAATTCTGAGAAGTAATCTCTAAGAATATTCTGAGTGGTATTGAGCTGTATTCATTGGAATGTATGTGTAGCCCCACATTTGACAGCTGTAAAGTTAACATCCCTTTTGTTAAAACATTGAGGAAAAAAAGTTTTTTTAATTTTTTTTTAATGGGCACTGAGTCAAAATTGAAAATTTTTGGATCTCTGCAGAGGATAGCAGGAGAGTAAAGCAAAGAAATTGTTGGAATGTGAAATTTCCTAAGAACTTACGCTTGTGTCCATTTTTATTGTTTTCTTAAGCAGCCAATGCTCCATTTCTACATACTATTTCTCCTATAACCCACTGCTCTGGAATTTTGGGCTCCAATCCAGTTAGAACTGTGGAAGAGAATAGTTTTAATAATAATGGAATCTGACTACTATTATTCAAACTTTATATCATCCTGGAACCAAAACATGTTATTTGTAAAACAAGACCTCCCATAAGCCTGCATTACCTATCAGACAATTCCTAGGCTCAAATAGCAAAAGTGCCCACTTTTCTTTCAAGTGCATTTGTTACTTGTCTCAGCCAGGTCACCATCCTCCCCTTCTCCTTGCCAAATAGTTTTTAAAGTCTCAGGAAAGCACTCTTTGAATTGTGTTGTTCATGGCAGAGTCAGCATTGCTAATTCTTCCTGAGTTTTCTCAAATTATGGCTTGTCTCCAAATCCAGAAATGCAAAACAATATGATTTCTGCAGTTTCCTACATGACCCAATTTAAGGCATTTGGGGTGCTCACATTTTATATCATTAAGAGGTCTTTTTAATTTTTTATTTATTGATATGGTCCCCCAGAATTACTTGCATGGTCAGTAATAGATAAATTATGTGGTCATTTAATGGTATTATAAACATATGGTTATGTAACCTTTAAACCCAAAGATCTATCATAAATAAATAAGACAGAATATAAATCCTGTGAGAGCAAATTACAGGCCTCCAGTTTCCCTTAGGAAACAGCTGTACTGAGTCAGATGGATTGATGAAGGCCAACTACATTTGGTCTTGAGAGTTGGCCTTAATTAGGAGCCATGACTCTCACTAAAATTTATAAGGATAAACTTTCCTTGGACATAAAGTTACCTGTTTTTATTGTTGTTGTTGTTATCTCACGTCATGCTCACTAGCATCCACAAAGCACTTTAGTATGTCCAGAACTACATGTGGAACCTTGATAGCATCTTACTCCTAAGGCTTCTTAGGGTTGTATGATATTTTCTCTAGATATATTGAACAACAAGTTTCCATGAAACTTACAGATTATTAAATGAGAAGTTTTCTCGCTAGCTAGAGGTAATGTGAGTAAAACCCAACATTAGAAAAATTTTATGTATGTTTTCATAGACACTTATAGCAGATGCCACTTGCTAAAGGCTAAGTAATTGTATTTAGCAAAAACATTAAACAGGGTGAGGTCTTTCAGATAGTCACGATTATCTGCAATTTGATATGCTCTGAGGCATTGTGAGGTTTATAGGGAAACAGTATCTTTGCAGACAGCTTTAGGAGATGCACAGGGCATCCATGAACCACATTATGTATCTACTTCCCATCAATTATTCCTACCTAGAAATTGCCAGATGGTGCTTAAGAAATTGGCTAGATCACTTAATAATCTATAGATGGAAAGGAGAGCAAATTTTATAGGAACAAGTGAGTATTTTTCAGTTATTTAAGAATACTAGGAATAACATTGACTTGTTCAGATAATTTAATATTTAGTTATTATTAAACTAAATTTTGTAAGGAAGTTAGAGATTCTCTGATTTGAGAGGATGCAAGAAACAGAATCAGTCAAACTATACCAAATAAAGCAACATTTAATTAGTCAATTATGTCTTACTTAATACTCCAATCTCATTCACTTATATTTCGGGCAAATTTTGACTCCTATTTACTGAGAGTAAATGACGGAAATGGGTATTTAATAAAGTCCGTACTTAATTAGTATTCTTTAGCATATTTTTTCATGAAGAACCTTGAAAAAAGGCCTAAATTGTCTTCATCTGTGGATGTTTGATTGGGAGACCAATATTTTGCCATTTATTAATAAGACTGGGGATAAGCATACATCTTATTCTGACTAGCTCTGAACAGAGCTGTTAATTATGTTACAAAATTCTATAGAAAAGATTGAAAATATAATTATATGAAAAATTATCCATAACCATCAAGGCATAACCACTCTCATATTTTGATATATATAATCACTTAGGTATTTTACTATGCACATATGATTACATATATAAGTACATATGCATTATAACATATAAATTATAAACTTATAAAAACAATAGGTAATTAAATATATAATATAAAATATGGTATAATAAAGTTTTTTGAGATTAAAAAAATCGTAATTCCACAGCACTATAATTCTTGCCACTTTTCATTTTATCTTCTTGTCTGTATTCATGTTTCTTCCTATTGTAATTATAAAATTCATACTTCAATAACTGCTTTGATAAGAAAATTATAACTGCATTGTTTTAAGGCAATTCTTTTAACACACATTCATTTCAAATTCTTCCAAGAAGTGAAAACCATGACATTTACATCTGAGGTGTTTTAGCCTTTTGGGGTGATAACTCAGGAGACATAAAAAAAGCAATAACATGAAAAATTCCAAACATCTTATTTCCATATGGGAAGCAGCTGTTCTTTTTCATGCTGGTAAGGGGAGATTTGCATGCTCTGTGTTCTATCTAGCCTGCTGGGGCCCTGATCATTGAAATCTCACTCCTGCTCAGATGCATCTTTGAGGGCTGGTGGGGATACAGCTAACACTCATTGGAATTTATTCTGCGACAAGCACTGTGCTGTGAATTTTACAGTCATTACCTCATTTAATTCTCCGACCACTATTTTAAAGATGAAGGAACTCAGAAAGGTCACATATCTTGCCCAAGGTCATACAAATTATAAGTGGCAAAGCCAGGATTTCATCTGCACGTTGCCAGAGCCCTTGATCATAGCACAGTGTTATCCTCTATGTCTCTGAGGAGCTGCATTCCACTGTGGACTAGGAGATTAGTAAGTGGACGTCTTTTGCTGGAACCCTCCATACCCTATCAGTTGTCTTCACATCTTTAAGTAAATACTCTGGCTTTCAGAAGATAGCCTAGCCTTGGAAAATCTATCGTTCTAGTCCTGGGAAAATTCCTGATACGCTATTCCTTTTCTAGCAATTTTTTTTTCTCATTTCTTGACTCAGTACCTTGAATTAATTCCCTAGATAGAGTCAATCATTAGCTATTTCTACTTTATCCCTCTCACCCAGACCTGGAAGCTTTATACCTCCCCCTAAAATCAACTTACATCTATTTCTCTCGTCAGCAGTTTCATAGCCATTTGAGACATTCGAGGGATCTCTTAATGTTTCCAAAGCAATTCAGTTCCTCAAAAGCCTTCCATCTAGTTTTCCACTTGCTCAGATCAAAATGTTTGGAGTCAACTCTGAATCATCTTTAAATCATGAACACATTCTATGGGTTCTACTTTCAACACAATTTCAGGATTAACCACTTCTTACTTTTTATCATTGCCATGACTCTGTTCCAAGCCTCTTCTCCCTTCTACCTCTGATTCCTCTCTTTCTACCCTCACCTCCCTATTCTATTACCCACACAGAGGTCAAAGGGATCCTGAAACTTCTGTTAAACTGGGCCTGTCTTCTGCTCAGTGCTCTCCAGTGGCTTCCATCTCAGACCAGAAGCCAGATGTCCACAAGGCCCTCCTTGCTCTGATCCTCTCCACCCACTGTCCTGTCCATCTCCCTCCATTCTATTTGTCTAACCAAACTGGTCACCTTCACTTTCTCAGATAACCCAAGCAACTTTATACTTCAGGAGCTTTGTACTTGTTTTGCTTTTTGCCTCAGACATTTTTCTGACCAAAAGCCACGTGACATGATTCTCCATCTTACTTGGTGTCTTTGCTTATAAATAACTTGTTTTAGAGAGGCCATTCCTGAGCATCTTATATAAATTAGCAGCTGCCAACCTCAATGTGCCTTATTCTGCCTTTCCTTATTTTATATTTCACCATAGAAGTTATCTAAGCACGACCTATAATATATGCATTTCCTTAATTGCATATTGCCTCACTACGATGATATAATCTCCATGAGGGAAAGGAGTCTGCTGTGTCTACTGTTATATTGGGCCTATTCATGACAAATATTTGTTGAACACATGAATGGAATTCACCTTACTTTAGAGAAACTTTCGTCTTAGAATGGTACTAGTTATTTTTTAAGTATAGTGCTCAATAATGCAAGTCACTTTTAAAATCATACTTAAAATTTATCACTTATTTTAATAATTCATGTTATATACTGACTCTTCAGCCCAGAATTAAATTTATCATAAAATGATGAAATTTACATAATTAAGTAGGTATCTAAACAGAAAGGTAAATTAAGTGTTGGTGTATGTTTTATTTTAAATTAATTTTTGATGTCTATTTATAAATAATACCTGTTTTTGTTCAGTCCAGCTACCTTATTGTCAACATTTCATACTCGGGCTATGTGCCATTTTGTAGTATAGCGAATGTTCAGAAGTGCAGTAATGCTTTCCCCATTTCTCTTTTTCCCTTAGTTGTTGCTATTTATAAGATTTTTTTAACCACTTTACCCATAGCTTTTCTTTAGAAGACCATGCTAGTTTTTAAAGCGATGATCACAAGGGAAGAAATTCACTTTCCCAGACTGGATCAAAATCTATTCATTAAATTTCATGTAATATTTTCTACTTCCTGCTAAACAATTAACAAAGCCACCAGGGAGAATAATAAGAGGGAAATAAAATCTCAACCAAAAGAATTATGGCTATTCTTACAGATTGAAAACTTATTAAAATTAAGCTTTCACTAGCCAAGTTGGTGTTGAATGCAATTCTGAATACTATCCGATTTCCTGTAGAAGATGAACCTAAGATCAACTGGGTCTTTACCCAAAAATCCAACAAAAGATGACTTAAGCCAAATACCAATTAATATACAAAGAAAGGATGGGACATGAGCTAATTTAAGGAAAATAATTTTTTTTTCTTTTTTTTTTTTCCACTTTTTGCTGGTTTTTATGACCAGGCCGAACACATCTATTTACAGTTTTCAGGGAAAGAAAGTATTTTTTTTCTGACCACAGCTGAAGAGAGACCCTGACAGAGCTTTCCTACTCCCCATATCCTATATCATCAGTTTTTTTCTGAGAGAGGAATCTGAGGTGGTTTTCTAGCTAAGTGCTCACAGCTGTTTCCACAGCATCAGTCAGATGGAGTTTCTGCTCATGTTGACTTTGGCTTCGGTCTTCCCCTGGAGCCCAGCAGCATAAGAGCATTTGCTCTGAGGCCTGGGGCTCTGGACAAACATTCCAGTTTCTGAGTTCTTAATGTTCACATTTGATGAATTCTTCTCTTAGTTTCTCCTGGAGAAAAGTCAAAGACACTGGAGAGTCCCCTCTGCCCTGTGACAACTATGGTATTTCCCCCACACAGAACTCTTTCTGAGTTGATATGTAGCTGAAAACCTGGAAAGTAACATGTAAAAACTATGCCAATCCATAAAAATATGCATTCTTTTAAATATGTTTCAACACATTTTGACAGCTTTTCTGAAATTCCAGACTCCTGTGAAGACTTTAAAAGTAAAAGAGAAAAATAGACTTTAAAGCGAACCCTGGAACATTTGTGTTAAAGGCACCAAGAGAAAAGATGAAATGTTACAGAGTTAATTAAGGGGGTCAGCTGTCATAATTGCGCTGAGGTAGGATAGCACTTCTTAATGTTGTTTCGATAACCTTTCAAAAATAGTAAGTCTAATGCTTACTTTTGGTTAAAATAGTTTTTACGTGGATCCTCACACTAATCATAAGGGGCAAAATTAATGATTGATTCTTCAACATCTGAAGGAGTGTACACAAAAAAATTATAACAAAATGGCATTAGGAAATGATCCATTTTTAAAAAAAGATTTTCTTTATTTATTTGACAGACAGATCACAAGTAGGCAGAGAGAGAGGGGGAAGAAGGCTCCCCGCTGAGCAGAGAGCCCGATGTGGGGCTCGATTCCAGGACCCTGAGATCATGACCTGAGCCGAAGGCAGAGGCTTAACCCGCTGAGCCACCCAGGCGTCCCGAAATGATCCATTTTTGTTAACTGGCTAGCATCAAGTGGGTCCAAACGTGTAATAGATGAAACCTGCATTTGAGATAGCAGTAGAGGTATGTGGCTGTGCTTTCCACAGAAAGATTCCAATTCTAAATAAGGAAGAACATTATGACAAAAGTTATGAAAACAATCCTTTGGATAACAAAAGGAACCTTAGAATTTTTTGCCTGGCAAGTTCCAAAAGCATGCATTTTAAAATTTTTTTGTAATAAATCTACCAATAGAGTCAAAGTAAGCATTAAAGTGGTATTAAATGACATTTCAAAGTTCTGTCAAATTCACTACTATGATATTTATACAATGCTACCCAAAGACACAAAAATGTCATGTGTCTGGTCAATTTATTTCATATACACACACACACTCACACACATACAGGCAAATTTTATATACCACTATCTAGTATTGTGTATCTTCTTGTGAGGATGTTATTTAGAAAATCAACTCTGTCAGAGCATACCCCTGCTGCTTACGCTGATTCAGTAGAGTACATAGTAAATAACCTGGAATCCGTGACTATGTGAACCATGTTATTTGTCACATTATCCTAATGGTAAACAAATAAAATATACATATATGTTCATATTGTTGTGAGTTGTTTATAGCCCACCTATTTGTGACCCATTTTAAAGCATGAAATCAAAAATACCTTCACTTTGACAAAATAGTTTGATGCATCAGTGTGGTCTCTGGAGACAGGTGCCTGGGACTAGATCCTATCTGAATTTCTTGCTAGCTCTTTGACCCTAAGCCAGTGATTGATACTCTATGCTTCCATTTCCTCATTTGTAAAGTGAAAATAATAACGTATTAAATGCATATTTGATGTAAGGTGCTACGGAGCACCAGGCATATCACTTGCTCTCAATAAAGAAATAACTATTTTTGTTGTTGCCTTTCTATTTTAATGCAACTCATCTCCTAATGGAAAAAAATGTTCTCTATAACCTTGTGTCTGTGGTCATCTAATATAAGCTTGAATAGTGAAGGACTTGCTTTCTGGAAGGGCCCAGGACTTTGTTGGATAGCCCTATGGGCTGTAAGTTTCAATGTTCAGTGTAAGCAAAAATCTGCTTTCCTGAATTTTCTAGGTGTACAGATGAACTCGGATCATTTCTACACCTTCCCCATTACAGTCTTCAAATAAAGCTTTAATTTTACTCCTAACATCTATCTATAATTATTCCTATCCAAGAAAAACATGCTCTATGCATGCAGATATTTCTTCTGTTACATAATTTTATTGGTCTCTCAAAATCTTTGTGAGAGGTTTGAAAACGTCATTTTTAAATTTCTGAGCCTGACAGATACATTATCTTCTCTGACTCTAACACTTTGGTTATATTGTTTGGAATCAAATAAAATCCATTGGTGTCTTTTATATACATTTGGTGTTTTTATATACATTTATCTTGTTTATAGTAAAATAAAATCCATTGGTGTCTTTTATATACATTTTGTAACTCAGCCTCCTATAATTATTTATCAATATTTTTAGTGTAAATATTGGCTGTAGGATTTCTGATTTTAGCAATTACAGAGTAGCTTGTTCAAACCAGCCCACTGGTCAAGAAAACATATGAATGTCAGGTAAAACAACAAGAAAAATGGCACCAGAAGTGTCCCACATAGCTGCAATCATTAGCAATCAAACAAGACAGCCATGACCTGAGGGGTCAACATCACTATGAGAAGGAAAATGTCTTGAGATGCATGGGGGTCATTCTGTACCATCTCTTTCTCTCCAAGAAAGTAAGAGTCTGGAGGTTTTAGCAGTCCCACAAAGCTGTGGAAACAAAAAGTACAATAAAGAGCTACCAAAGCAGGAGGATCCCACAGAAAAGGGAACCACAGAGAAGAGAGCCTCATAATTGGTATGTCTTTTTCTCCTCAAGACAGTTGCCTAACCCCAAGCTTCAAAGGGAAGAGAAGGGAAGACACCAACTAGAAAATGACTACTGAGACCAGAAAGTCAAGCAAAGTCCTTGACATTTTATAGGACTGTGGGGGAAAAAAGTGCCAAGAAGGGTGTGCCAAGAAGAAGAAATTTTGGTTTCTTCTCCAGAAGAAGCCTCCAGTGTTTCTCCAGAAACACTCCAGACTTTCAGTTAAGACCCCTGAAAGATTATGATGTAGGAGAAAACTCATAAATTAGAAATAAGTCAATCTTCACAGAACTTGCAACCCAGCACCAGTCATTTCAATCTTTGATGGATTCAAGTGATCTATACCCTAACTGTTGCTATTGAAAAAAAGCAAACAAACAAACAAAATTGAAGGAACATAATTCAAAGCCAGAGCCTGTACAGTTTTTCAACAAAATATTTGAAATTCACTATATATATGTGTGTGTGTGTGTGTGTGTGTGTGTGTGTGTATACATATATATATATATGCCCTTTAAGAAATTAAGAGAAAGACACAATCTTTAATATTTCATGAATTAACCAAACTCTTCCTGTGTTATCTCCATTTTGCTATTTAGCCTATATATTGGATGTTCTTATTTTGTTTTTATGATAATTGTATTTTTATGTTCTAAAATGTCCATTTTTGGGGGTGCCTGGGTGGCTCAGTAGGTTAAAGCCTCTGCCTTCAGCTCAGGTCATGGTCTCAGGGTCCTGGGATCGAGCCCCGCATTGGGCTCTCTGCTCAGCGGGGAGCCTTCTTCCCCCTCTCTCTCTGCCTGCCTCTCTGACTACTTGTAATCTCTGTCTGTCAAATAAATAAATAAAATCTTTAAAAATAAATAAATAAAATGTCCATTTTAAAAAATTTTTTATTTCTTTCCTGAGACTTTCTATTTTTTCATTTATTTCCAAAATGGTCATAATTCGTCACTGAAGCATTTGCTAATGGCTGCTTTAAAATCTTATTCATTAATTCTAAAATCTCCATCACTATTGATTATCTCTTGTAATTCAGTCATTTGTGGTATATGATAAGTGATTTTCAACTGAAGCATGGACGTTTTTGTGACTCTGGAAGTTATTGAAAGCTTGTTTCAGTTGGCATCCTCTGACCCCACCCTGCAGGGAATGGGTAACAGCATCACCTTGTTACTACCATGTGGGGCTGGAAGTTCAGGTTTCCCACTTGATCTCTGTTGTCTTTCTGAGCAGCAATGTTCATGTTCATGTGACTATTCATGTCTGCTTCTTAGAAGGACTAGTCAGACTGAATTAGGCCCACTCCCAATGACCTCCTTTTAACTTAATTACCTCTTTAAAGATCTATGTCCAGTGGTGCCTGGGTACCTCAGTTGTTTAAGCGTCTGCTTTTGGCTCAGGTCATGATCTCAGGGTCCTGGGATAGAGTCTCACATCAGGCTCCTTGCTCCGCAGGGAACCTGCTTCTCTTTCTGCCTATTTCTTCCCCTGCTTGTGCTCTCTCTCTGTCTCTGTCTCTCTCTGACATAATAAATAAATAAAACCTTTAAAAAATAATAATCCCACTTCTAGATATATACCCTAAAGAAAGTTGTGACCATAAGGAAACCTTCACAAGGATTTTATTACAGTATGATTTTTAAAGCAAACCTTTGGAAATAATATAATATAACTATTTATTATTTATTAATGGGTGTTATGGACTTTTGGGGGGGAATCATTGTGTCTCCCCAAAATGGTATGTTGAAGTCCTAACTCCCAATACTTCAGAACATGACTGTAGTTAGAGATAGGTCTTTATTTTTTTAAAGATTTTGTTTATTTATTTATTTATTTATTTATTTATTTATGAGAGAAAGAGAGAGCAAGAGCAGGCAAAGGGAGCAGGGAGCCCAGTGTGGGACTTAATCCCAGAACCCTGGATCATGACCTGAGCCGAAAATAGATGTTTAACCAATTGAGCCACCCAGGTGTCCCTCCATGGCAATTTTCATTCTAAAATTATTTCTTGGAGTTTCTTTTACAATAGGACTTGCATAGCTAAAAGTAGTGCTTATCATTGTTTATCATGTCAAAGTCAAAAATAGCCACAAGCACCCATCAAATACCTGTAACTATTTCTAAAATGGTAGAATTAGAGCTGCCTGAAAAAGCCAAGTAATAAATAATAAATTTAAGTAACAGAAATTTTAAACTAAAAAATTCCTCCTTCATCTCCATTTTCAGAACAATATCAGTTCACATAAAATTGTTTTTTTTTTCAGCTGTCTTTCCTTGTTTTGTTTTTTTTTTTTCCATTTTATTTATTTTTTCAGCGTAACAGTATTCATTCTTTTTGCACAACACCCAGTGCTCCATGCAAAACGTGCCCTCCCCATTGCCCACCACCTGTTCCCCCAACCTCCCACCCCTGACCCTTCAAAACCCTCAGGTTGTTTTTCAGAGTCCATAGTCTCTTATGGTTCGCCTCCCCTCCCCAATGTCCATAGCCCGCTCCCCCTCTCCCAATCCCACCTCCCCCCAGCAACCCCCAGTTTGTTTTGTGAGATTAAGAGTCATTTATGGTTTGTCTCCCTCCCAATCCCATCTTGTTTCATGGTAGGGGGATAGGAGAAGAATAAATGAAATAAAATTGTTTTTGTATTAATCTTATTTTCTCCCGCTGTTTCAGTAGTATCTATTTTCTTCTAAAGGCTTTAACTACCCATTTTTGAAAAAGCAGAAAAATCATTCTTAATTACATCATCATCAGCCTATCAAACAGCCAGTTCAGAAAACTCAATCGGTAATGTGGAAGGAGAAAGAGAAATTGAGACAAATATTAGAAACACCATACTATCTTTTAGATTAGGTATTATAATATAATCAACTTAATAAACTGAGTGTTAGAGGAAATGTGTATTAAAATTAAAAAGAAAAAACAGAAATGAGTCCAAGTTTTTCTCAACATTAGAGAGGTCTATTTTAAAAGTTATTTTCTGATGGGGTCAGACTAGATCATCTAACAGAAAAAGACTCAGACAGTAATTTTTATACTGCACAGCTGTGGGGTCATAGAGAGTATTTTTATTCTCTAGGAAAACCCAGTCTATTAGAAGCTTTGAATCTGATTTTTAGGATAAATCACACAATGGAAGTGGAGGGAGCCCTGAAAGATAACTTAGTTTAACACCTGGATGTAGTGATGAGGAAACTGAGGCATCCTTGAATTAAGGGTCTTGATCAAAGTAATATAGGGATATGAGGGCAGGGTCAGGAGCAAAATTCATTTATAATCTATAGTTCAATATTTTTAAGCCTATCCATTTAATAGATGTCTTCATTAAAATAGTCAGCTTTTCTTTGCCTTTAAAATGCTTCTGGGATTTCTCAATTGGGATTTCCATGAAATTTCTCTGCGGGTTCTGAATGCAACCTAAGTCTAATGCCAACTGCTGACTCTGTGTACAAGATCACCAGGTTTTTCAGGGCAGGTGCCTTTGAAGGTACTCAAGTTTCAGGCTACCACCAAGGGCCTGGAAATGTAGAGAACTAAAAACCATCCTGCTGATTTTGGAAATGTGTCCAAATTTGTGTCCTTTCATGCCAAAAATAGATAAATAAATAAATCACTAGATCATCAGATGTCTGAAGAATTTATTTAAGTGTGGTGAAGAATAAACATCATTCCTAGACTGGTCACTATTTCTACCTTCTGTTCTCATTCCTTTTTCTCCATTCGTAATATTCTGTACTGCCAGTTTGCTGTTTTGATAATCAAAGGAGTCACACAAATAGGTTTCTAAATCAGTCGAGAAACATTTTTTGAATGCCTACCATATTCTAAGCCGTGTGCTAAATGTATTCGAAAGTATCATGAATACAGGAGAATCTGGACAGCCCAGGTCTTTTTCCAGGCTATTTTGACTCAGAATCCATTGTTGGTGATTCTTGTCAGATGTACACAATCATCATCTTCTTTCATCCTTCATAATTTGTCACACTTGAAGACAGTGATCCAGTGTAGTCAGAGTTATTGCAAATTTTTGGAGATAAGCCTGGCTCCTATTGACAATAGGAGGCCCTCTTTAGTCTTAATCCAGAGTCTTTTTTGGGATATAATCCAGAGCGCTGACACATTTCAGGCCATTTCTGCCACCATCAACATCACTGGAACAGCCCCTGCTGGCCTTTGACAATATCTCCTCAGCTCCAAGCTGAGATCAAAGTAAAGTAAGTTGGGTCACAGAAGAGAGAAACCGATGTGGGATGGGAGTAAGAAAGGAAAACAGTTACATTATGTGTGACTAGTGCAGGGAGTAAATTTATTTATAGAAATTTTTGTCAAATTTATTTATAGAAAACAATAAAGATTTTTTTCACTTTTGTTGAAAGAATCATTTAAGCAGCTATTAAAAAAATTGACCTGTATGTGTTCAAAAATTATCATTTTAGCACAAGCAATGATACCTGTTATGCCCCGTTTTAAATAAGATGAAGTATGAGAATTGCTGGTATTGAAAAGGGAGAGGATGTCTATCTACAATGGATTAAATCAGGGAAAGTAAGAACTCAGAGATAATCACACCACTTGTGTATTCATTCAGCAAATATTTAGGACCCATTGGTGAAACTATTTAAAAAATAAATGGATCATGAGCTTTATCTTAAATTTTTGCATCTAAATATTACTAATAAGAACTATTAAACTGCTTACTGCATATTCTGTTTAATAAATTTTAAATAGAAGGAATAAATACTTTAGAAAACCATTTTGTTTCCATATGGACCTGAGACTTAATAGAACATCAAAATAGTTCTGAGAAATAGTCTACTAAGTGCTCTCATCTCAAGTGGGTATAATAATTAACTTTCAAACATTAAATACAGCATATGACATAGGATTATGAAAAAGGTAAAACATTCGCAGAAACATCATGGCTTTAGAATTTGAATCGGGAATGACTCTTCAAAAATTAGGCATCAACATACACTATGTGGTTCTATGCAAAATTTAACAATGTTTATTATATATTTAACCTTCTCCAAAGCTTGTAGGGTAAGAACTGTCTTTATAATGGATTTCCTGGAGAAACAGATAACACACAGTTTAAGAACTTGAGCCTTTCGGAATTGGGTGTCAATTTGTTCACTCTAATTCTTGTTGTGCTGGGAATAGGTCAGAATGGAAGTCTTCTGTGTAAGTCTCTGAGGAGTCAGAATGGAGTGGGCAAAGAACTATCTCCTTCTTAAAGGATATACTACTTAAAATTAAAATATTCTTTTGAAGGGCTAAACCTAAGCATTTACTTCTGACAATAATCCCTCTTAATCTGATGACAAGATACTTTCCTTCCAGAAAAACCAGAGAATTAAGAAGTTAAGCAGGTTGAGGAACAGGTAGGGAATGCGGAAGGGGTGCAGGCAGTCCAGTGAGTAGTGGAGTGGAAAGGGACGAATACTTGGCTCTGCCACCGGCTAGTTTTGTGACCACAGAGAAGTTACTGTCCCAATCCAAGCCTTGGTTTCTCATCTGTAATATGATTCTAATAGTATTAATGTTGGAGGAGTTGTGAGAATCAAAGGAGAAAATAAGTAAAACAATTATCACAGTGCTGGAAGACAGGATAGACCCCATATAAGGGGGTAATTATAAGGTGTAGGAGTCCCAAGTCAGAGGAGAGTCCAGAGAGAACAGAATCACTGGACTTTAGCACACTAGGAGGAAGTTAGCTATCTTCTGAAACGAAGAGGCAGAGTGATGTCAAAGAAAAAAAAAAAAGCGAGAGAGAAAGCTGCCCAGTGCAAAAATAAACATAAAGGCAAATAGAGGAAGTAGATAACTGCAGACAGAAAAGTGTTCTGAGAAAAATACAGTGTCCTAGAAAGAAATGAATATAGACACTTTATCCTGGATGCCTTGGAAAGTTTTGCAAGACCCTAACTGCAAGACAAACTTCATAATTCAAATACACGGGGGAATAGTGTTGCAAGCAAAGGGAGCAGAGTGTGTATAAAATGAACTCAAAAGTAGTAGCAGAAATAAGTCAGTAATCCTATAATCCAGAGACTGCAAACAGTAATAGGTGAGGTCTGAGTGGTAGGCTAAAATCACATCATGCAGAGTTTTTAGGGTCTTAAAAAAGGTAAAAGACTTTCAATTTTACTTTTTAAGACTAAGAGCTAATCATTAAAATCTTTAGTAAGATTTGATATAATCTATATTTTAACATAAACATTCTGGAAGCTCTATGGCATTTTGTCTTAAAACCAGGAATAGAACAAGACCATTTAAATGGCTTCAGGAGCCTATGCAATGGTTCGTGATTGTTTGATCCAGGATGGAGATGTAGAAATGATTAAAGATGGTCAATCAGATTCAGAATAGATGATAAAAGTGGACCTGATGAAGATGAGGAGAAATGAGGAATCAACCATAATTCCTAAGTTTTTGGCTTGAGATATAGGATGAATAAGGGTGATATTTCCTGAGAGAGGGGGTATTTGGAAATAAGCAATGTGAGGAAGAATGGATTGCTAAAGAATTGGGGTTTTAGTAATAATTTTAATTTAATAGTATTAAATTAGAGATGATAATTTGTCACCCAAGAGGAGACATTATTGAGAAATTGATTAATGAGATTAGAATTCAGGGAAGAGATTCAATCTAGAAATATAAATTTGGGAGTTATTAACATATATTCAGCTTGATGTAAATGAATTTGTCAGATTCCCAGGAAGAGAGTGTAGATAGAGAATAGACCCTAAGTGTGCACTTGGAGTGCTAGTATGTTCGGAGCTCTGGAATAGTAGAAGAAGCCAACAGAGTAGACTGAGAAGTCAACATGTGCTATCCTGGAAACCACGTGAAGAAGCTGAGTTTCAAGTCAAGCTCCAAAGAGGAAGTGTTTTTCTGTCAAATGACCTAAAAGGGGCAGCTACGATGAAGACAGAAATTGAGTATTGGATTTACAGTGATGGAGTTGTTGATGATCTTAACTTAAGTTCAGGAGTGCAGTGATTATGATGGCCTGAGTGTGGGGGATTAAGGGGAAAATGGGTGATAAAGTATGTAGACATTAATTTTAATAGATTTGTTTATTGAAACAAAAATATAAGCAGTTCTTCCAAACATAAATTGAATTGCATCTACATGCAGTATTCTGTCTCCAGGAAAAACAGAACAAAACAGAACAAAACACATTTTTATGAGACACCTGCAATATCTTTAAGATTAATTTTCAAAATTGATCCCATGGCTTCCTTAACAGTGCACATTTTGTTAACAGTGCTGAAGCTCAATGGTGACAGAGCAGAAAATGTTCTTGTTCTCAGATTTTTCAGAATTTTCATTGAATCAGATTAAGAAATAATAATGTGTCTCTTTTTGTATGGTGAATAGAGCTTGAAATAGCAATAAAATTACTCAAATCATTCCAGAGCACTATCTCAAGAAAATTTTTTTCCCAAAATGTATATAAATATTCAGTATGAATTATTGGCCAAAGTTTATCAAGCTTATCCATGGCCTGGCTGGATGCTTTTGGCCAATTGTGCAAAGTAAAAGGACTCAAAATACTCTACTTTTAATTCTTTTCAAAATTGGAACCCATCCCAGACAGAGCTGTGCAGTTGTTAGTCAGTGGTTCCATGTGAACAGTTCCCAGATGTGTTACCTGCACCAAGGCCAAGACAATGCGATATCTATCTCATCAAATAGCAAAAATATTCTCTTATATATGGGATTGACTCACATGAATGAATTGTGAATCTTCCATCAATTTCTCCTGGGTATTTCCTCCACATCTAGTTTTAAATGACTAGGGTCCATTGCAATTGGTCTCATCATCTAGCCTCAAAATACAGTGATATAAAAATGTATTTATTGAAAATAGTATGCAGCAATACAAAATACTTCAGAATCTACAGTGGCAGACACCCTGAGCCTTCAGAATCCAACAGTATTCTTCTATAGTTTTAGGCAGTAGTTGTTAGCACTTTGCAAAATTTCCCAAACAAGACTAATGATTACAAGTAATAAAAGCCTAATACAGAGGTAGCTGTGGAACACTTTATTTTTTTCTTCTTCTTAGTTTATTTTATAAGAAATAGTTGTTCAGTGTAAAGACATCTTATTTTTTATAAAGTACAGATAAAGAAGAGAATAAAATTATATTTTTATTATCATTCTCATTGTTGAAAATACATTTATCTACCTCTGTCTCAAGAGAGAGATGGGGGGAAAAAAAACTCTAATATATGTATGTAAGAAAAAATAGGAGAAATTTGGGGCAGTTGGCCTGGAAATGCATTCCCCTCAGGGAAAGCACTTTACATTTTTTGGGAAATCTCCTTAACTTGCTATTTGTCTGTGAAAATTGAGAGGCATCTGACTGAAGTCTAGATTGGTAGCATTTAGTAAACATAAGTGGCTATATATATATATAGAGAGAGAGAGAGAGAAAGAGAGTGCAGTAATTTTGGCATTGTTTCTGTCAACTGGGAAAACTTAATGGACTAGGAAGAGGAAATAAAAGAGTCTACCTGACTTTACAATCAAGAGATCCCTTGTTAAAACTATTTCACTCTAATTGGTTTTCTTTGAAATCCTATGTATTTTTACCATGCATTAAAAAAATCCTATTCTGGGGCGCCTGGGTGGCTCAGTGGGTTAATCCGCTGCCTTCGGCTCGGGTCATGATCTCAGGGTCCTGGGATCGAGCCCCGCATCGGGCTCTCTGCTCCACCGGGAGCCTGCTTTCCCCCTCTCTCTCTGCCTGCTGCTCTACTTGTGATCTCTCTCTCTCTCAAATAAATAAATAAAATATATAAAAAAAAAAAAGAAACTAAAACAAAAAAAATCCTATTCTGAGAAAGGGTTCACAACTTTCACCAGGCTGTTAAAGATATTTAAAAAGCATTTTTTAGACATCCTGCTTTAAGGAAAGATGATTCTAAATAACAGCACTATAGAATAATATCCGCAGGAGAACACAATAGGGAAAAAGTTCCTTATGGAGAAGAATGAACAGTAAATTTCTAGGTATCATGGAGCTGTCATATTTGAAATAGTTTGTTTCCTCAACTTTAACTACCCTCCATTACTTGCAGATCTTTTATTAAAAACCCATTACATATAATGCTCTTTAGAGAAGGAAGATATGATAGTACTAAAATGGCAGCAAACGAGGCAAAGCCTGAGGGATCCAGCAGAGGCATGTGGTGAGGGGGCTGTAAAGAATGATATGGACAGGGGCACCTGGGTGGCTCAGCGGGTTAAAGCCTCTGCCTTCGGCTCAGGTCATGATCCCAGGGTCCTGGGATCGAGCCCCGCATCGGGCTCTCTGCTTAGCTGGGAGCCTGCTTCCTCCTCTCTCTCTCTCTCTCTCTGCCTGCCACTCTGCCTACTTGTAATCTCTATCTGTCAAATAAATAAATCTTTAAAAAAAAAAAAAAAAAAAAAAGAATGATATGGACACAATCATCTGGTAAATGTCTTTATCCAAAATGTGCTAGAGAAAGGGCACCCTCGAGGAAGTATTAGAAGGCAAGAAATTAGATCTTCCTGCTACGGAGGAAGTTGGTCTCAAGAGAAGGACAAATCCAGAAGGATAGAAAAACTATAGGTAACTAAGAAGGAGATAATTTCTCTGTTTATAAACTAATCTTTCTGTTATCTACCTATGTAAAGGAGATCATATAACATCTGATAAGTTGCTTTCTCCTTTATTTTTTAAAAAGATTTTATTTATTTATTTGACAGAGAGATCACAAGTAGGCAGAAAGGGAGGCAGAGAGAGAGGGGGGAAAGCAGGCTCCCTGCTGAGCAGAGAGCCCGATGCGGGGCTCGATCCCAGGACCCTGAGATCATGACCTGAGCTGAAGGCAGAGGCTTAACCCACTGAGCCACCCAGGTGCCCCTGATTTCTCCTTTAAACATATATTAAGAGATCTTTCATTTTTTTTTTCCATTTTATTTATTTTTTTCAGCGTAACAGTATTCATTCTTTTTGCACAACACCCAGTGCTCCATGCAAAACGTGCCCTCCCCATTACCCACCACCTGTTCCCCCCACCTCCCACTCTTGACCCTTCAAAACCCTCAGGTTGCCCCAACCTCCCACCCCTGACCCTTCAAAACCCTCAGGTTGTTTTTCAGAGTCCATAGTCTCTTATGGTTCGCCTCCCCTCCCCAATGTCCATAGCCCGCTCCCCCTCTCCCAATCCCACCTCCCCCCAGCAACCCCCAGTTTGTTTTATGAGATTAAGAGTCATTTATGGTTTGTCTCCCTCCCAATCCCATCTTGTTTCATTTATTCTTCTCCTATCTCCCTACCCCCCCGATGTTGCTTCTCCATGTCCTCATATCAGGGAGATCATATGATAGTTGTCTTTCTCCGATTGACTTATTTCACTAAGCATGATACGCTCTAGTTCCATCCACGTCGTCGCAAATGGCAAGATTTCATTTCTTTTGATGGCTGCATAGTATTCCGAGATCTTTCATTTTTAACAAATGTATTTCTATGCTGTAATCAATTGTAGTGACAAAATATATGACTACAATTTTCTTTATCCTGTAACTTATTTTTATGTATTTTGACTGTTTCCTTTCTTTCTTTTGCTTTTCCAAATAATAAATGCCTTGAGTATTTCTTGAATGAATACATTGAATACTACAATAAAAATTCTTTAGATTAATTTTGGCACATTTGTTCAATTACTTCCTTATGAAGGTGGAATGCTTAGTTAACTAGTATGCATGCTTGTTAATTGCATCACTTACAACAAATAAAAACCCATTTATCAATTTATTCTGGGCTTCAATGTGTGGTTGACAATTGAGTTGAGTAAATTACTTAATTGGGATATAATATCACATTCAGAACATCTGCAGTAATTCAGTAACCACATCGGCAGGACTTACTCCTAAAAATTTCATCTTGGCTACGTATTGAAAGTAAAATGTCAATTGCTATTCTTTAAACAGTTATGAATAGGGGCCTTAAGTAGATTTCTTTTTATTTATAGTTTTAGATATGAAATATAGACCCAATGCTTAAATTGAACAGAAGTTAAAAGCTGAACTGATCTGCATTAAAAGTTTAGCAAATCTTGTTTCAATGTACATAAGCTGTTGTAGACCTACTAACCAACTGTCATCCTAAGAGTTCCTTTCACTGAGCCTTTGAGTTTACTCTTTCTTAGAGCCTATATTTTGCCTGGATATGACAATAACAAGTGCAGAAACAGTACATATCAAATAAACTTTGTTAGTGCTTGTATGTCTGAAAACGTTATCTAGTCTTTGGGCTTGATCATAATTTAGCTGGGTATATAATTGAAGGTTCAAAATAGCTTTTTCTTTGAACTTTAAGACATTGTTTTATTGTATTCTTCCATTAAGGCATTGCTAATGAAAAGCCCAGTGGCCTTACGATACTTTTCTTTGTAGATGATTTTTTTTCCAACTAGAAATTTCAAGAATCTTCTTCTTTTTTTAAAATTTTATTTATTTATTGGACAGACAGAGATCACAAGTAGGCAGAGAAGCAGGCAGAGAGAGAGAGGAGGAAGCAGGCTCCCTGCTGAGCAGACAGCTGGATGCAGGGCTTGATCCCAGGACCCTAGGATCATGACCTGAGCCGAAGGCAGAGGCTTTAATCCACTGAGCCACCCAGGCGTCCCAAGAATCTTCTTCTTTTATTTTATGGAATTTTATAAGAGTACATCTAGGTGGGTATCTGTCTTTATTTATCCTACTGATAATTAGTAGAGTGAATCTAATGACTATATCTTTATTAAGTTTTGCTAACTATTCACATATTTCTTTTTTATTTTGATGTGCTATTCCCTTCCATTATCTTTTTCCCCCTCACTTTCCTATTTGTTGAATATTGCACCTACTGTATTAATCCTTTGTGTCCTTTAAATTTTTAACCGTTTTTCTCTCCCTTTAGCTATCTGTGTGAACAGCCTTCTCAGTTTTATTATCAGACCTTTGAAAGTTTTGTGTCAATCACCATGTTTCTTTTTAACTGAAAAAATTCCTGACCTCATGGAATTTTACAGTTTCAATTATTGTTGTATGAATGAAATATCATCCCACATATTTCTATGAATATTGGACATTAATTTTTTTCTCAATTATCTCTCCAATAAACATTCACTGAATGTCTCTCAGAGCTTTGTGTGTAACTCCAGTAGAGTATGTCAGCAAACTGTCCTTCCTGAGATATTTGAATGAAGAGAGTCTCCAGTTTGGAACACTAGCATCCACAGTAGAATCCCACCCATCCTAAAGAACAGCTTTCCAGTTGGATCAACCCCAAATGACATAGTTGTTAAATTAGAGTCAGCACCATGTTCCAGTGATCCTGATTCCTAGCCTGGTATTCTTTCCTGGATATTTTTGGCTGAGTGACCCAGCAGATAGGATTACGGCCAATTAGTTTTATATCATAAAATTTTAAATATTTCATATAAGGTACTCGTCCTTTATAGTTACCATAATCTTTAGTATGTAGTATGAATCATATAAAATTATATCATTTTTGAAGGTATGAGTCATTTACAATAATACATTTCTTCACATTTATAGAAGTTTTCTTGTGTGCAAATAGTTTATATAAGACATTTTAGTTGAGTAAGCTTTACTGTGCCAAGAATGCTGGGTTTTCCTTGAAATGTCAAGGCTTTGAAGTCTAAGGAAAATATTCTACAGCTCCATGGCAGCTGTTTGCAGAGAGAGTTATAGTTACTAGAATGGTTGCTGTAGTGTCCCAGTTCATACCATAGCAATGAGGCTTAAGTCCTGTCAGGAACACAAAGTCATTGTATTTATATGGATTCAGTGGATATTTCTGCTCTACAGTTAAGACCCAGTCAGAATTTTTAGCTAGGGAAACTCAGATCTCCTGCCCTTTCAAAACACCTCTCTAAAAAGGAAGAAACATAACATCTGACCTATCCACAGGAGCACTTAACTTAAATGTGTCAGGTAAGAGAGGGTGCTTGTCATCTGGAATCCTTGGAAAGTTCTACAATTTCAAGGCCTTCCTGAATAGCACAAGGATTTTAGAAGGAAACCTGAAAGAACTGATTTTTGGTTTAAGTAATGATGAAAAAGGACTAAAAACAATACACTTCCTTTGCAACAGTTGATTTTTCAGGACGGGCAACTGCAGAGAACATTTACCCCTACTTCAGCCTCACTGCTCATTCTCCATAAGGACATAGGTGTTTCCAGAG
This sequence comes from Meles meles, assembly GCF_922984935.1. NCBI lineage: Eukaryota > Metazoa > Chordata > Mammalia > Carnivora > Mustelidae > Meles > Meles meles. The sequence goes on from NC_060070.1 coordinate 20,336,899, forward strand.
AACATTTACCCCTACTTCAGCCTCACTGCTCATTCTCCATGAGGACATAGGTGTTTCCTCAAAGAGTAATCAAATATCTGCTTCCTAAGAGACAGAAGTGCTATGATGCCTCTGGGAAATTGACCCACTGGGGAATTATCAAACATATGTAGAGATCATCAGTTCTTGCCATCAAGAGGCAAGCAGACAGGCCAACAACAACAGTGATTTACAATGTCATGGCATTCTGTTGTCTCTTGAGGTCATCGAAGTTTTAGCCTCACTTTATTTAGCTATTCATTTCTTGGAAAGGTCTTATGTTGTAAGAACAGAGAACACATTTTAGTAAAGTAGTACTCTGGATGGCAGACTTATGTTGAATGCTTCTGTGGATTTTATTTTAAGAAATGCAAAACTAAGAGCAAAAACACGGACATTTTTAGAAGAATAGGACACAAGAGAAAACAGAGAATAAAACATGGAACACATTTTTTTAAATAACTCACTAGCTTTAAGAAAGGTCACAAAAACATTCAATAAATGTGCAGTTGTTCAGGCAGGAAATTAAAAGCCTGAAAGAGTTCAACTGCAATTGGACAGTACCAGCATGCCTATACTGACCACCCTGGAGGTAGGAATGTGCTCTAACTGCCAGTTGTGGCTATGCTCTAATACCTGTGCAGGTGCCACCTGTGTTTAGCGTCATCTAAAGGGCGATGATTTGCCTGATACATTAAATTTATTCCAGCATGCATGGGTGAAATGACAGATGGCTTGGGGAGCAAAGTAATTTCAAAACTTAGGGAGAAGTTAGTTGACAGCAATTTCAGTAAGTTCTAATTAGAGGTAACACGTGCACTCTTCTGTGTTTTCTGTAATGCCATGGGTTGTGTTGCTGCCCAGTAAAGTTTAATAGCATTTGGCCAAGAGTGACTCCATCCTTAGGTTCAAGGGAGTTTTCATTTGAATGAAACTTCCAACATAATACATGGTCTCTCAAGAATTCAAATTCCATTTACCTGATAAAATAAAAACATATCACTCTACTTTCAGAAAAAAGTGACACCACTCTACTCAGTGGCAAAGTCCTATAATTATTAAAAGCTTAATAATAATAACTAATTACATCTAGACAAACAATTATCATTGAATTTACCAAAAGATATTTATCATAGTTGCACTTATATTTAATATTATATTAACTTATTATATTAAATATATATTAAATATAAATTATATTTAATATTATATAACTTATATTATATATAGGTACTTAATTCCTTACTTTTATGTGATCAAAAAAGTGTATTTAGTATCAGATCAGTTGGAACCTTCCAAGATTTTTATTGATTATTTGGGACTTCCCACATACAATATTTGTTTTCAATATAAGTAAAATACAATATCGTAAGAAATCTTAAAAGGGACATAAAATAAATAGTAGCTTTCAATCAAAGTGAGAGAAAGAGGAAGAGAGCTGAAGAATATAGTGAGAAATGGCAAAGGAAATGCAGTTGGTGGGGATGGCCGATTCACCCGAGGCTTGTGTGAATATGTCAGAATGGTGTGCTTCAGGACCACATACGCACAGCCCTTTGTGACATAGTGGGCATTGCAAACTCAGAAGCAGAGTGATGATTCTGACCCTTAAGCATAAAGGCAGTAAGGTTATTTAAAAAAAAAAAATCAGTGACAGGTTAAATAGTCATTTCATTGAAGGTGATTTTCTGTTGTGTAGCCATTTTGAAAAATATAGTCCCATATCGTCTTGCTCACACCCATAGGGCAGACATTCATAAATTAAAACCATGTCTTATATGAGCAATAAGTGTGTTTTTCTCTTTTTTGAGGAAAAAAAATACATTAAGGGCCTTTGATACGGCATGTTTTCCAGGGTATAGCCAAAAATATGCGTCCCTATTTCTCTAGAATTATCATTCAACAAATGTAATACGGAGAAAGTGGGAGGTATTCTAGAGACTGTTTACAGCCTTGTGTTGAACTTTTTCTTTTTTCTTTTTTTTAGTCATATTCTAAGGTGGTCTGTGTCTGAAAGTGTCTGTGGTTTTTACTAATATTGTTGCTCTTTGTTTTTTTTTTCCATTTTTATTAATTTTTTCAGCGTAACAGTATTCATTCTTTTTGCACAACACCCAGTGCTCCATGCAAAACGTGCCCTCCCCATCACCCACCACCTGTTCCCCCAACCTCCCACCCCTGACCCTTCAAAACCCTCAGGTTGTTTTTCAGAGTCCAAACCATAAATGACTCTTAATCTCACAAAACAAACTGGGGGTTGCTGGGGGGAGGTGGGATTGGGAGAGGGGGAGCGGGCTATGGACATTGGGGAGGGGAGGCGAACCATAAGAGACTATGGGCTCTTTGTTTTTTAATGTGGATTATTTTGCCAGCTAATAATTTTAAGGTTAAATAGACAAAATAAATGTTAAAGCACATGCATGTACTATTTCTTAACATATAAGTCTATCTATCACCTTATCACTAGAGTCAAAGAATAAGTTAAAATTAAGGATTCTGTGAAGCTATAAATATAAGCTTAGAGAACAGAAAAATATGACCCCAAACTAACAATTTGACCACTCTTAGCAGAAAAAAAGGATTACAGTGTATGTCATGTTTATGCATTTTAAAAACCAGAGTAAACTTCATTCATATGCACATGGATAGGTATTTTGTCTCAGCAGTTAGTATTTGCAATAAAACACATAAAATCACAGCACATCTCTTTCTATTCATATAATTTTACAAATTTACTCTTAAAATTGACCCTATTTTTATGTAAGCTAAGGGCGCCTCGGTTAAGATTGATGAATAGTCACAAAATCCAGGCATATGTACATTGGCATTTATTCTGAGAAAGTGTATGTGTGTGCATGTGCAAGTATATGACACATGTAAGTTAGCCCACAAAAAAATCCGTGGTACTTTGGGGACGCCTGGGTGGCTGAGTTGGTTGAGCAGCTGCCTTCCACTCAGGTCATGATCCCAGCGTCCTGGGATCGAGTCCTACATCGGGCTCTGTGCTCGGCAGGGAGCCTGCTTCTCTTTCTGTCTCTGCCTGTCACTCTGTCTGCCTGTGCTCACTCTCGCTCTCTCTCTCTCTGATAAATAAATTTTAAAAATCTTAAAAAAAAAAAAATCCATGGTACTTCGAAATTAATTGTGCACATGTTGTGATTACCAATAGCTCCAGTACAGCTTTCCTTTAGAATCTTATCTACATATTGTGCCACCAAAGGAAATTGCTGCCTTGAATTTTCAGACAAATATCAATTGATTGTTAAATGTGCTAAAGAGTTGCCTGGACTCCATTGTGCTACCAATGGATTTCTTATTTACTGCACTAGCATTTGTTTTGAGATTGGAAACTAAAGTGGTTTTCTGATTCCCTTCTTTTCCACTGTAATTAAATTTACAGTCTTTTAAATTCAAATCCTGTGGTCCTAAGCAAAATTGAGCAAAGTAAAATAGAACAAAATTCACAGTTTCTTATTGAGCCTCCTCTTTGCCAAAGCACTATGAGTGGCTCAAAGCTCTGTAAGACAAGGCCTCTGTCCCCAAGGAGGTTCCTCTTGGGGCTATTGCTCTTGGAGATGTTCTTCTTGAAGACTGTGTAAGGGCCCTTCCTCTCAGGAGATCCCAAGCTTGTGGGAGGCAGCTGGTGCAGTGACAACACTTAATCAAGGGAATACTATTCTCTACTCTCCTATCTTGGACTGTAAAACAGGGAAGCGCATCAGTAAGAAATGGAAAGTGGGTATCCATGTTTTTTCTTAAATCTCTCTCCTCCCCATGCCCCCGCCCCCACCAAAGAAGAGAGGTAGCTGACCTGATTCATGGCATTGGGAGTCTGTTCTACTTCACTCTTCCTGTCAGCGGAGTGTTTGGTTCTCTGCTCCAGGCATGCCTTTCAGAGACAGACCTGGAGGACATCTCACTCTGTTCTGCTGCCTGGATCCCTTGAATATGAAGCAGGAGTTCTGGATCAGTGTTATCTGCTCTGCAGACACAAGTCTCCCTCAGGTGGATTATCTCAAGTTCTAGATGAGATAGGTGATAGGGTGGGGACAGGAGCATCAAATGTCAGATTGTTTCCCCACATCTAAAACAGACTCTCCAGGATAGTCTTATGAGAATTAAAGGCAATACATTTATTGGTTACCACATTTAATTTTAAATTTTTGGTTGGAATTGTAGAGGGTGAAGAAATGTGGTATTTATTGTTTCTCAACACATGCAACTAAACATCCAAACGACTTAAAGGTCTTTATATACCCTGCAACTCCTAACAAAGTTACATGAATATGGTAAGTTCTTATTAATAGATTAATCGATTAAATTGAATTTTCAATCAGAAATCTATGTTTGGGGGCGCCTGGGTGGCTCAGTGGGTTAAGCCTCTGCCTTCAGCTCTGGTCATGACCCAGAGTCCTGGGACCGAGCTCCGTATCAGGCAGGGAGCCTGCTTCCTCCTCTCTCTCTCTCTCTGCCTGCCTCTCTGCTTACTTGTGATCTCTATCTGTCAAATAAATAAAATCTTAAAAAAAATCTACGTTTGTTTAATTATTTATTGAATGGGAACAAAGTAATAGACATCACTTCAGTGGCCTTTGAACTTACTCATGGACATCTGTGTAAGAGCTCCAACTTTGGCCTTATCCTGAAAAATCACGTAAGTATAGGACCTATGTAGTTTCATTGCTACCACAATACTACATTAACTTTATTGCTCAAAAGACAGCACAATTTTTAGTTGTTAATGTGTTATTAAGAAAATAACCCAGAAAAGCAATGTAGATTATTTGTAGATCAACAAATTAGAGGACATTCAAAAACAAAGGAGAGGGAAATGCCCAGAAGGATGAAGCAATAGAAATGTCTCCAACCTAAAACCAGGAACAAGTAATTTGTGACCTTCATCTGATAACTTAAAAAGAACAGACTTTCAATGGCACTTGGTTTCAAAGGCACTTAAAGGTCTTTATCAAATCATATAGTAGTGTAATAAAGTTTGTTTGGAATGCGTTCTGACCTCTTTCTCTATATGTGTTCCTCCTCCCATTGTGCTTCTTTTCCTTGCATTCAGCCATCCCATGTCCCCTTTAGCACGTAGAAGTTCCACTTTGATGGATATGACTCACTTATGACTTCCACTCTCAAGAATTCCCTGGAAAACTGGCTTAGAATTACCCATGGGACTTTCCTGGATTTCATACTTCAGGGGTTTCCACCCCCCCGCCTTCTCTGTCCAAATTCTCCAATCCTTTACTGATTTTTCCTCAGAACCTTTTTAGTTTTACTTCCACATTATTCTTCATTTCAGGGTTTAACTTTGGGAACCTCAACCTAAGATACTGGACTATGTAAATAGAACGCATATAATATAGGAATAACTTCTAAATAAATCAATGCTTCATTGTTGCCTAAGTTTGAGACCTTAGTACTTTTAAGATTAGAACATTGATCATTTGACTGGTTACTTTTCCTTTAAGATTTCCATCAAATCAGAAATGTCCTTTATGTACATCCAAGTGTTCACTGGTTTTTATAAAAAGGGGGAAGGGCGGCTTGAGTTAGGAATGTCTGTCTTCTAATTAAATCGTAGCAGCTAATGTGTCAGGAGATGATCTATATTCTCCTAACTGTGCCATTAGTTGTGGTTAAGCAACTTAGGTAGGAGGAAATAGAGTTAAAAGGATAAAATAAATGGAAACCAATGCCAACATGAATGAACATAACAGAGTTTTCGGGTACAGTGCATCTCAAAAAATTTTGGAAGGCTACTTAAGAAATGGTCATCACTGGACTTTTGCAGCTGATAATGGGAGCCTAGGCAATTCAGACTAAATCTGTTACTGAGAGCAACTAAAAAAGCTAGATAAAATACTTTTAAAATGTTTAATGAGATAACCAAGCTGCTGACAAGGCAATGAAGACTTATGGGTCAAGATACATAATGAGAGGAAATCCCAGAAGATTGAGACCAGCATTGGGGCATGCTTTTTCTCTAGGGAGATCGCCCCACTCTGGATTAAATCAGAGCTTTAACAGTCTTCTGGGTTTAAGGCAACAGAAATAGGATTTCTGAGTCATAGTGAAGACCCTAATAACTTCCCCAAGATGGCTGAGATTCTAAAGGAATAAACTCTGAAATTGAGGATAAACAAAAGTAAACAGTCACCCAAAGGAATGAGATCTGGGTAATAAGCTCAATTCCTGAAATTTAATTAAAGACACAGCTATTATGTCTACCTGTCTGCACAAAACATTTTTCTCTTTCTGGGAGAAGACATTATGATAGATCTACATATGATAGCTCTATCTCAAGTAAAATCTATAATTTTTATACACAACTTCTGGTAATTTTCCTGAAATTACCTGACACAAAAGGAGATAAGACAATATGGTTGCAAATTTATGGAGGCAAACATAGTAGAAACAGACCCATAGAGTACATAGGTAATGAGGTTGTCAGATACAAATGTTAAAATAAACATGCATGGTATGGTCAAAAAATTAAAAAAAAAAAAACAGAACAAGAATCTAAAAGGAAACTGGAAATATACATATATATAAAAGAACTAACAGAATTTGAGAATTTAAAAAAAATATAACACTAATTAGGAATTAAATGGATGGGTTTGCTAGCTGATTAGACCGATACAGAAAATAGTGAATGGAAGGACGTAAAAGTGAATACCCAAAATGAAGCATAGAGAGACAAGTGACGAAAGGACAGAAGATAAAAGGAATAGAAAGACTGACATATGTGTATTGAGAATCCCAGGAGAAGGAAAGGAGAGAGAGAGAACAGGTGAGAAGCAATATTCAGTGAGGTAATGGCAGAGGATTTCTAAAGTTAATGAAAGAAATTAAACTATTGATTCAAGATCTAATGTTTTTATAGTAAAGTTCCTTAAAATCTTAGACAACGGACAGGTTATATTCAAAAGTTCAATAAATGAAACAAGATGGGATTGGGAGGGAGACAAACCGTAAGTGACTCTTAATCTCACAAAACCAACTGGGGGTTGCTGGGGGGAGGTGGGGTTGGGAGAGGGGAAGGGGGTTATGGACATTGGGGAGGGTATGTGCTATCATGAGTGCTGTGAAATGTGTAAACCTGGCGACTCACAGACCTGTACCCCTGGGGATAAAAATACATTATATGTTTATATAAAAAAATACATATATAAAAAAAAAAGTTCAATTAGTCTGACAGCTGGCTTCTCAATGGAAAGTTGTAAGTCAAAACAAAATACCATGAGGTTGTATTCAGAAAGTTACAGCAGCAAGAATGAAAAAAATAACTACTCAAGAATTCTGTATCCTATGAGAATTTCCTAAAATGAAGCTGTAGCAATGGCATCTTAAAAAACAAACACGAAATTCTGGGGGAAAAAATCTATCCCAATACACTTTCATTGAAAGATATACTTAAAGGCATTCTCTTAAAAAAAGGAAAAATCAATGTCAGTAATGCAGAAATACAGGAAAGAATAAAGAGCAAGTAAAAAGGTAAACACGTGGGTAGACATAAATAAAAATTTACTACATAAATATATAACAATATTAATCACAATGCTTTTAAGAGACATAACTTTTAAAATAAACTGACTCAGAATCAGAACTTAGTATGTAGATTGTTGAATAAAGACTTCTCTTAAGATAACAGCTGTGAGAAGGAATGGGAAGATATATGGATTGGAAAGAGGGAGACATTAAACAAGGATCCGGTCTCAACAACAGTCTTGGAAGAGCCTGTGAGGAGCTTTGGATCTAGAATAGTTTGAGTTGAACCAAGATAGCCAGGATTTTGTATGATTACTATTGATCAGTCATTTGATGTGGCTAGCCATAAGAAGGAGTAGAATCTTGGTTGAGGAAGCCATCTTCAGCAGTCAGTTCTTGAAATGGTTGATATATGAAGGCTATTTGCCAATAGTACTCCCAAAAGCTGGGACAAAGAAATGCTCATTGAAAAAGAATCTGGGGGCACCTGGGTGGCTCAGTGGATTAAACCTCTGCCTTCAGCTCAGGTCATGATCTCAGGGTCCTGGAATGGAGCCCCACATCAGACTCTCTGCTCAGCAGGAAGCCTGCTTCCCCGCCACTCGCTGCCTGCCTCTCTGCCTACCTGTGATCTCTCTGTCTCTCTCTGTTAAAAAAATCAATATTTTTTTTTTTTAAAGAAAAGAAAAAGAATCTGGACAGCACGTTACAGCACCCACCACAGTCCATCCTTTATGACACTCTGACCCACTTCTTCATATACGTTTTGGAGCTGTTCTAGCAGGTTCTGATGGATATCTCTTCCTGTGGCTAAACATAAAAGAAGGATAACAAGAAAAAGCAGTTCTCATCAATACAGCATCTCAGGGCCAGGACTGATACTCATTATAACACTCCTTTACTAGCCATTGTAGAGTCCCACTCTTCAGCTAGGATGTCTGGACTTGGTGGCTTATCTAGTTACATTAACCAGACCCTTATCACTGACAATCCTGTCCCCTTCTTTGGGAACGGGAGTTTTTAAACCAGTAGAGCTCATATCTCTATGTACAAATTCCCTCAAGTGGGCCATTCTCACTTCTAATCCTTGGTTTTCATTCCTGGTTTTTTGTTTTGTTTTGTTTTTTAACACAGTATCATAACGAAACTGCATGCCAGCAGGAGGAAGAGAGAGCATTCTGAACCCTATCCTTAGTTTTGATGGATGAGAACTATCCAGATTCTCAGAAGAAAGATCATGCTATGAGTAAGTAATGAGGGCCTCAAATAAAGATTAAGAGAGGTAAGGTATCAGAGATAATATCTTCTCCCTGTTGTAATTTTCCTGACTCTGCCACTGGGTATGACCTGTCTCTTGTCTCAAGGCAGCCTTGCGATATTAGCCTCTTCTAGGACTGCCTCAGCTGCATAGAACCACCTCCCACTAGGTGAAACTCCTTTCTGGGGCCACTCTCATCCAATAACTGATGCAGGACAGTAAAGACTTAGCCAACTTGGGGCATCTCTAAAAGCTGATTTCAACTCTAAAACTTCCTATGAAACAAACTATTCCTATAGTGACCACATTTGTAGTTTTCATTCCAAATGCTTATCTTTGCTAGAACATGGCCTCAGGCACATGATTTGGAGCTTCTGAAGAACTTCATTTAACATTTTTTACAAGGCAGGTCTCCTAGCCACAAATTCCTTCAATTTTTGTTTGACTAAGTAAGCCTTTATTACTTTTTTACCTTTGAAAAATCGTTTCACTGTATATGTAGGATTCTGGGTTGGTAGATTTTTCTTTCAACATTTTAAATATTTCTCTCTATTCCTTGTTTGCATGATATCTAAAGACAAGTTCCTTTAGAGGTAAGGTCTGCTTTTTTCTCTATCTTCTTTCAAGATTTTCTCTTTTCTTTGGCTTTCTGAAGATATGCCTAGGCATAGATTTTTATTTATTTATTTTGCTTGGAGTTCTCTGAGGTGTGAGTCTGTGGTATGGTAAATAAGTAATATTTAAATGGGGAAATAAGACATTTATTCCTTTTATAACTGAAAAGAAATGAGTCCCATATTTTACTACATATTATGTCTCTGCTTCTACATTAAGATTCTCAAACTTCACATTAAAAAGTCACTAAGAAACTTTAAAAAATTAAGATTATTTATTTATTTGAGAAAGAGAGGTATTGGCAAAGGGAAAGAGAGAAGCAGTCTCCCCATTGAGCAGGGAGCCCGAAGGCTCAATCCCAGGACCCTGGGATCATGACCTGAGCTGAAGACAGGTGCTTAACCAAACTAGCCACCCAGGTGCCCCCGTAAGAGATATTTTAAAGAGAACTCCATTGATCTTTCATGGTTGTTATTTTATGTGCTTTCCTTTTCACTAAGTGTTGAAATTTGTTGTTTTCTCCCTCCCTTTCTTTTTTCCTCCCTTCCTTTTCTCTCTCTGCCTCTCAAAAATAAAGATGTAAGTAAGACTGTGCAATGTGTTTCTCCCTTTCTATACTAGTTGCCATAATTCCTTAGTAAAGTAATCTTTACTAAAATTTATGCTGTTGAGAATACTATGTGAAAAATTCTCAGTAGTAACCAGGTAAAATTATTTTAATAGTTCACATTTTCTAAAATGTGTCTTTCTAAATAGTTCACATTCTAAGAAAACTTGACAGTACTTATGAATATAATTTAATTGTCACTACAAGAAAAATAAAACTCTATTCTTCACTGAGCACAGCAGAGAAGACTTCTTTTTCAGCTCTCACTTATTAGACGATCAATTAATTTCTCTTTACACCCCAGGACACAGCATAAAAAGGACCCAATAGCTTCAATCAAACCTAGAGAGCAAGGAGATGATCACTTCCCACTGAGGGCTTTAAGTGTTCACAGGCCCCTGGTGTGTTTAATGTAGATCCAGTACCCTATTGGGAGGATGCCCTTTTTGTTTCCATATTAGCTTTTAGATCAATGATCTGTGGGGTCTCTAGTACTATGAACAAAATGAAACACTCACCCACAAGTGCAGGTCTTATAAAATTCATGCAAATATTTGGTTAGAAAAATTATATATAGATAGATAGATATAAAATATCATTTATTCAGTTAGAAATATATATATGTGTATACATTATTTTTTCTCTGTCATTTTGGAATTAAGGGCAAGGAATTTTTCCAAGTCTTTACAAAATGCCTTTCTAACCAATAGTCTGCTAACCTGACTTAACTTTGAACAGCTCTACTCATGGAGGAAAGTTCTCCAAGCTGCACATTTCATGTGGACAGATTTTATAATGTTGAATCTAGATTCTATCATTCTAACTTACATTCTTTACTCTTCTTTAGTTGATCTTTCTCCCAGTATTTTATATGGCAGCTTTTGTGAAAATGAAATTTGTCATATCCAACAACAAGGCATCTCTTTTTCAAGGCAAACATCCCCAGTAATCTCAATGGTATCTCATACTACAAGATGGCTTGCTTTATCCATCCTGTTTCCTCTGGAGGTGTGGCACTCAGCAAGAAACTCTGGAATCTGTGAGATCAGGGTATCAATGTTAGATTATATACTCTATGCCCTAGCTCCTGTTTATATTTGAAACTACTCAAAGACTGATCACTCTCTTGGCTAAATAATACCTAGTGACAGAGAAGGAAAATTACAACAGGGAGTTGAGATTAACTCTGAAGCCTTACCTCTCAATCTTCTTTATTTGAGCCCCTTGTTAGTTACTCATAGTATGATCTTTCTCATGAGAATCTGGGTATTTCTCATCCATCAAAACTTCCTTTTCTGTGCCCTATCCCAGCAGGAACCTGATCTTATCTGCAGAAAGAGTATTGGTGTTGAGTTATTTAGAAAAGTTTAATTCCAGGCTTAGCGGGCAATGTTTTTAGTCAGCATCAGCCACAGAGTTGTGCACAAATCCAGTACATTCATAAATTGCTTATAATAAATGTCTTAACCCACCTAAAATGCAAATGTACCCAGAAAGCACTTAAAGGATGGCTAAAAAGGCCACATTCCATATTTAGAAATACACAGGTCCAAGCTGCCTTTGTTTAGGAATGGTATATAGAAAGGACAAATCTTCTCTAAACCAGTGCTGCTCAAAGAGTAGCCCCTAAATAGTCAGCAGTATCTGGGAACCAGTAGAAATGAAGACTCGAGGTGTCACCATACCTACTGAATCAGGATATCTAAGGATAGGGTCCAGAATGCTCTTCCTTCCTTGGAGTTCTGGCTTCCTGTTGATACAGCATCAAATGTGGCAACAGCAAAAAATGTATACAGTCTTCAGTATTGAGAGTCTATAGTAACAAGACTTTCAATTACCTGATTTGTTAGCCTTACCTCCAGCTAGCTCCTAAAGAATCTTTCCTACATTACTGCTCCTGGACATGCTTTTGTTTACCATTACTTGACTTGGAACACTAGTGGTATCTATCTTTATCTGTTAGAATTACATTCATTTTTCAAAATAACACACAAAACCTCTACCTTCTTCTTGTCACTTTACTGACATGCTTAGAAACCACATGTAGAGGGGAAAAAAAACAAAACAAAAGAAAACAAAACAAAAAAAACTCCTTTTTTTAAATTTACTTTTTCAGCGTAACAGTATTCATTGTTTTTGCACAACACCCAGTGCTCCATGCAAAACGTGCCCTCCCTATTACCCACCACCTGTTCCCCCAACCTCCCACCCCTGACCCTTCAAAACCCTCAGGTTGTTTTTCAGAGTCCATAGTTTCTTATGGTTTGCCTCCTCTTCCAATTTTTTTTTTATAAACATATAATGTATTTTTATCCCCAGGGGTACAGGTCTGTGAATCGCCAGGTTTACACACTCCACAGCTCTCACGATAGCACATACCCTCCCCAATGTCCATAACCGCCTCCCCCTCTCTCAACCCCACCTCCCCCCAGCAACCCCCAGTTTGTTTTGTGAGATTAAGAGTCATTTATGGTTTGTCTCCCTCCCAATCCCATCTTGTTTCATTTATTCTTCTCCTATCCCCCTATCCCCCCATGTTGCTTCTCCACGTCCTCATATCAGGGAGATCATAAGATAGTTGTCTTTCTCCGATTGACTTATTTCACTAAGCATGATACCCTCTAGTTCCATCCACGTCGTCGCAGATGGCAAGATTTCATTTCTTTTGATGGGGGCATAGTATTCCATTGTGTATATATACCACTTCTTCTTTATCCATTCATCTGTTGATGGACATCTACGTTCTTCCCATAGTTTGGCTATTGTAGACATTGCAGCTATAAACATTCGGGTACACGTGCCCCTTCGGATCACTATATTTGTATCTTTAAGGTAAATACCCAGTAGTGCCATTGCTGGGTCATAGGGTAGTTCTATTTTCAACATTTTGAGGAACCTCCATGCTGTTTTCCAGAGTGGTTGCACCAGCTTGCATTCCCACCAACAGTGGAGGAGGGTTCCCCTTTCTCCACATCCTCGCCAGCATCTGTCATTTCCTGACTTGTTAATTTTAGCCATTCTGACTGGTGTGAGGTGATATCTCATTGTGGTTTTGATTTGTATTTCCCTGATGCCAAGTGACGTGGAGCACCTTTTCATGTGTCTGTTGGCCATCTGGATGTCTTCTTTGCAGAAATGTCTGTTCATGTCCTCTGCCCATTTCTTGATTGGATTGTTTGTTCTTTGGGTGTTGAGTTTGCTAAGTTCCTTATAGATTTTGGATACTAGCCCTTTATCTGATGTGTCGTTTGCAAATATCTTCTCCCATTTTGTCAGTTGTCTTTTGGTTTTGTGAACTGTTTCCTTTGTTGTGCAAAAGCTTTTGATCTTGATGAAATCCCAATAGTTCATTTTTGCCCTTGCTTCCCTTGCCTTTGCCGTTGTTCCTAGGAAGATGTTGCTGCGGCTGAGGTCAAAGAGGTTGCTGCCTGCGTTCTCCTCAAGGATTTTGATGGATTCCTTTCTCACATGGAGGTCCTTCATCCATTTGGAGTCTATTTTCGTGCGTGGTGTAAGGAAATGTTCCAGTTTCATTTTTCTGCATGTGGCTGTCCAATTTTCCCAACACCATTTGTTGAAGAGACTGTCTTTTTTCCAATGGACATTCTTTCCTGCTTTGTCGAAGATGAGTTGACCATAGAGTTGAGGGTCTATTTCTGGGCTCTCTATTCTGTTCCATTGATCTATGTGTCTGTTTTTGTGCCAGTACCATGCTGTCTTGATGACAACAGCTTTGTAATAGAGCTTGAAGTCCGGAATTGTGATGCCACCAACGTTGGCTTTCTTTTTCAATATTCCTTTGGCTATTCGAGGTCTTTTCTGGTTCCATATAAATTTTAGGATTATTTGTTCCATTTCTTTGAAAAAAATGGGTGGTATTTTGATAGGGATTGCATTAAATGTGTAGATTACTTTAGGTAGTATGGACATTTTCACAATATTTATTCTTCCAATCCAGGAGCATGGAACATTTTTCCATTTCTTTGTGTCTTCTTCAATTTCTTGTAGGGTCAGGTTGTGTACTTGAGACCTTTCTTGTTTCTTGAGAAAGGCTTGTACTGCTATATATTTTCCTCTCAGGACTGCCTTTGCTGTGTCCCACAGATTTTGAACTGCTGTGTTTTCATTATCATTTGTGTCCATGAATTTTTTCAATTCTTCTTTAATTTCCTGGTTGACCCATTCATTCTTTAGAAGGATGCTGTTTAGTCTCCATGTATTTGGGTTCTTTCCAGCTTTCTTCTTGTGATTGAGTTCTAGCTTCAGAGCATTGTGGTCTGAAAATATGCAGGGAATGATCCCAATCTTTTGATACCGGTTGAGACCTGATTTGTGACCCAGGATGTGATCTATTCTGGAGAAGGTTCCATGTGCACTAGAGAAGAATGTGTATTCTGTTGCTTTGGGATGAAATGTTCTGAATATATCTGTGATGTCCATCTGGTCCAGTGTGCCATGTAAGGCCTTTATTTCCCTGTTGATCTTTTGCTTGGATGATCTGTCCATTTCAGTGAGGGGAGTGTTCAAGTCCCCTACTATTATTTTATTATTATTGATGTGTTTCTTTGATTTTGTTATTAATTGGTTTATATAGTTGTCTGCTCCCACGTTAGGGGCATAGATATTTAAAATTGTTAGATCTTTTTGTTGGATAGACCCTTTGAGTATGATATAGTGTCCTTCCTCATCTCTTATTATAGTCTTTGACTTAAAATCTAATTGATCTGATATAAGGATTGCCACCCCAGCTTTCTTCTGATGGCCGTTAGCATGGTAAATTGTTTTCCACCCCCTCACTTTAAATCTGCAGGTGTCTTCGCGTCTAAAATGAGTTTCTTGTAGTCAACATATAGATGGGTTTTGTTTTTTTATCCATTCTGATACCCTGTGTCTTTTTATTGGGGCATTTAGCCCATGACTTTGCATCTTATATTTTCATAATCTCTACTATTTATCTCAAACACCATAGTTTCTTCCTGAATGCGCAACAGAAGTTAAGATTATCAGAGCTTAAAACTGTTTGCCTAATGAATTGCATTGTAGTTAGTAAGTTCTCCTCTTTCTACCAGAAATTTACAGTCTGGAAGTTTACTATATGAGACAGAATTCTTTGGCCTTGGGGCACCTGGGTGGCTCATTGGGTTAAAGCCTCTGCCTTCGGCTCAGGTCATGATCCCAGGATCCTAGGATTGAGCCACACGTCTGGCTTTCTGCTCAGCAGGGAGCCTGCTTCTCTCTCTCTCTCTCTCTCTCTCTCTCTCTGACTGGCTCTCTGGCTACTTGTAATCTCTCGCTGTCAAATAAATAAATAAAATCTTTAAGAAAAAAAAGGATTCTTTGGCCATATATATATATATTTTTTAAGATTTTATTTATTTATTCGACAGAGAGAGATCACAAGTAGGCAGAGAGGCAGGCAGAGAGAGAGAGAGGAGGAAGCAGGCTCCCTGCCAAGGAGAGAGCCCGATGCGGGGCTCGATCCCAGGACTCTGGGATCATGACCTGAGCCGAAGGCAGAGGCTTTAACCCTCTGAGCCACCCAGACGCCCCTCTTTGGCCATATATTTTAACTGTGCATTTCAAGGACCTAGAATGGGCCCCATGCTCAGTGGGAAGACACTCCTGCTTGTGCACTCTCTCTCTCTCTGTCAAATAAATAAATAAAATCTTAAAAAAAAAAGATTTTGGAAAAAAATAAAGTTGATTATCTGTATAGCACCTTACTAATAAAATGCTAATTCATTTAATAGTTAGGATTTTTGTTTTAGGATTCAAATTCCCTCAGACAAATATTCTTCCAAAGCTTTGAAATTCCCATATTATGAATGGTGTATGGGCTGGGTTTTAAACTGTTTATCCTTTTTCTTGAGTTATATCCCTATCTTTTTCTACATGTCTCTTTAAAACTTATCTTTGAAAATCCCACTTATTCAGTTCACAGATGATTTTTGTGATACATAAATCAGTAACACAAACATTCTTAGAGACACCGCTCACATGGGTGCACATTTTAAATTCTAACCACATGTTCTTTTCAGGGACCATGTTTTCTTTTAGAAAACTAGAAATAGAAAAATTCTATACAAACATTTCAATAACAGAATATAATTTTAAGAACCACTTGTGCTTTTGGGGATTCCTTTTTCTCTCCTCTTCCACAGATTCCTCCAACTATAACATTCATCCTTCTTCCACTTCAACTCAATCACCTATATTAAAAAAAGAAATCGATGGCTAGACTTGTTCAGAGAAGGAGAGAGACTTCTGCTCCTCTCCAAAAGGGAGGCACTAACTCTACTCATCTTCACTGTTAGGGCACCAAGAACTCCATTACCTCTAGTGCCAGTCACACAAACAAAGTCTTGGTGACATATAGAACTTAATGTCTAACATACAGAAACTTTAACAGAGGACCATAGAGGAAGGGAGGGAAAACTGAATATGAAGAAATCAGAGAGGGAGACTAATCATGAGAGATTCTGGACTCTGGGAAACAAAATGAGGTTACAGAAGGAGGGGCTGGAGGACGGAGAAACCGAGTGATGGGTATTAAGGAAGGCATGTGTTGTGATAAGCACTGGGTGTTTTATGCAACTAATGAATCATTGAACACTACATCAAAAACTAATGATGTACATGGGGAGATGGAGAGGAGAGGGAGTTGAGGGAAACTGGAAGGGGAGATGAACCATGAAAGACTATGGACTCTGAAAAGCCACCAGAGGGTTTGAAGGGGCGGGGGGTGGGAGGTTGAGGAACCAGGTGGTGGGTAATAGGGAGGGCACGTACTGCATGGAGCACTGGGTGTGGTGCAGAAACAATGAACACTGTTAGGCTGAAAATAAACAGAACAAAACAAAAAACTAATGATGTACTCTATGGTGGCTAATTGAACATAATAATAAAAAATTTAAAAATTAATTAATTAATTAACGTGTAAAAAAAACAAATTATTCTACCTTTAATTCCTCTTCTCATTTGTTTCACATATTTGGCATTATGCGTCCTATGATGTTAACTTCTATACAATCTGTTGCATAATTAGCACTCAGAATATGGATGTGTCATATATTTTTCTTTTAGAAAGAAATATTTAATATGTGTAGAACACTTGCTAAAAGGAATATATTTTTCCATGATTGTTTCAGTTTCCATAAACCCTTAGATCACAGTTTTTTCTATGGCAATTTTCTATTGTATTCTGCAAAGAACAATACTATTTTAAGATATATATTCTTATAATATTTGCATGATATCAAGCTTATTTAATAGCCCAACTTACACTGATTTGTTAAAAAGTATTAAAGATATTTCCCTCTGTTTAATGGCCATTTAAAAATATTAGAAAAAAGTGGAATATCAGGAAAACTTCCTTTCATATTAAAACATTGTTTTAGGTGGCATAAGGAGATATATTGTTTTCAGCCTAAAATATTCTCACTTTAGAAAAAAAATCTATGATATGAAGAAATCATCCTTTCAGCACTGCCTTTTGCTTCCATTCCCCACAGCATCAAGTACAGATTCTGTTTATATTTCCCTATAGCTTTTTATGTGATTGCCAGGAGCAAGATAAAAATGTATCTTGCAAAGCATGCTTTATTTCAGGTGCTGGGAGAAAAGTGAATGCAGTCAATTTCTCTAGAAATGTTTTCAAATAAATTTAGAATAGACAGCAACTAACATCTCCAAACTATGCATATACAGAAAAGTATCAAATATTTAGGTCCCTAGCTAGAGATCATCACTAGAGGAAAGTAGGTTTAATTTAAAATAAATTGCTTTCATTCATTTACTACTCAAAAATGTTTTGTTTATAAAACTATTGTTAAAACCCAGGTACTATGCTAACACAGGAATTACAAAGTTTAAAGACTTAGTTCTGCTTTCAAGGGGATCAAGGTATAGCGGGAGAGGAGGATATGTAAGAAAACAAATTATAACTTGTATGGCTGCAAGAGAAGAGAGATGCCCAAAACACACGGGGAAAGCACAATGGATAAGCACAGGAACCTCCCTCAGATCAAAGCTCTAAGGAGGAGCAAGTGACTATAATTTCCAGGAGATCTCCAGGTGGACAAGTCCATGCAGAGGTGAGAAACAATATTGCAGGCAAACGAAATAGCCATCTGTAAAGGTAGGAAAAAGCAATGTACATATTTACAACTGAAATTAGGGCAACTTGGTTGAAGTTAAAAAGTACAAATATGGGAGGATGTGGTGGTGGTATGAAATGAGGCTGGAAAGGGTGGAAATGACACCAGATCCTGAAAAGCATTACATTTCAAAGGATTGATCCCGTAGGCAATAAATAGTTCCTGAAGAACTGTGAGTATAGAAATTATGCCATCAGTTTGTGTAAGTATAAATGTGTTTTAGAAATATCACCTTAGAGGCAGTTCAGAGGACAGGTCGGGGGGCTGCAGGATGAGTCACATCCGAAGATACCCCAGTTATCCAGGAGTCAGATGTTAGAGATGTTTAGAAGATTGAATTGAAAGGGTTTAGGATTGCTTGTGAGGACAGAAAAGGAAGGGGGGTGGGGAGATAAAATGACTCTTAGATTTATTTGTTGGGCAACTGGATACACGGTGGCATCGTTACAGACAGAATGCAGATCTAGAAGCATTTGGGTATGAGTGTGTATGCATGCACACACTTATTTGGGAGGGTGTAGGAATAACACATGACATTATATTAAAATGTGGTTCAGTGGTTTCATGATTTCTGTTTCTTTTTTGTTTTCTACAGTGTATACGGTTTTGATAGATTGAAATCGCCATGTATATCCCATCCCAAGAGGCATTTCCTCATTATTTCATCCTGTATCTATGATAGCCTGTGTAGTAACACAGAACCACCTGTGTATGGTAAAGTTCTTGTTTCTTCCAATCCCCCCATAACTCTGTTGTTTCACCTTTTCTTTTTAGCCATCATTTTCATTACTGCCAAGTCTAATATCTAAACTCTTTCAAAGAATTACCTTCAAATTCCTCTCTTCCAGATTTCTTCTGATTCTCCTTTCTTAATAATTCAATATTAATTAAGAGAATAGACGCAGGTGGTGGGTATTGGGGAGGGCACATAATGCATGGAGCACTGGGTGTGGTGCAAAAACAATGAATATTGTTACGCTGAAAAGAAATTTTAAAAAAGTGAAAAAAAAAGTAGGGGAAAAAAAAAGAGAGAATAGACATCTTCTTCCTACCTCTGATATTCAAATTTTCAGCTACCCATAACACTAACAGACCTCTTTTCTTTATCTCAACATGTAAAGGCTTTCTCAAAACATTTCCCCTTGCCTGCTCATTTTGCTGCGTGTTTCTTTCAGGAATAAGTCTTTTCTCTCTGTTCCTCAATGTCTTTACCCACAGGAATATGCACAAACTTTTAGTTTCAAATTTAGTCAGTGCTGAGCCTGATTTTTGTTCAAACATTTGTCCTGTATGGTATAATATTTAATACCTCAGACCCAAGTTTTCTGCTGCATTTTAAAAAGATAACACCTACTCATCGGGTGTTGAGTCAATTAAAGGAAACACAACATTTGTAAAGCACTTAGTATGGTGCGTGGCAAATGGTAGGCGTGTCATTTATGATAGTTTCGCTACAATTACTGTCACAAATATTACTGTGCATTTCAAGTCAAATAAATAGGGAAACTTAAGTTTACTGTATCAGATACTGTTTAAACTGATGTCCTTAAGAAAGAGCACTTCTCGTTTTCATTTGGAGATTAACATTGGTTTGGGTTTGCTTAAAATGAGTGACTTATTAAACTTCTCCAAAGAGTGAAAACACTTGTAAAAACAAAACTGTAATAGGTTAATTTGAACCAGTTTTCTAATTCCCATGAGTACATTTATTATGTTTTTATTTCTCATAATCATATGGTATTGGAAAGAACAATTTGAGTGTTAACCAAATTAATGGTACTCATAAAAATTGTTAATTTGATGATGTGCTGATTTTATTATTAATGGCTTTTAATAAAATACTCTCCAATGGATTGTAACTCACAGTCTGTAATTTTATAAAAATAATGCTTTGAAATTATGTGGTGCCTTCAAATTCAACAAAATAGTTTCGTGGAATTTGTGTTTCATATATGTTTGGATGCACAAAAAAGAAAGTGTTGATCCATTGCCTACAGCCAATCATATTAATAAATGTCAAAGACAAAATGAAACTACTTCTCTCATATTTTCATTCTATTTCCTATATGAAGAATTGTCTTCATTTTAAAAAGTGGAACAGTAAGCATTAATAAAAAGGAATGGAAGTTCTTAACAATAAGGATATTAAAAGAAAGCAGGCTGTTGAATTACAATGTAGTCTCTGACCAGGACAAGTGATGTCATGGTAAATTACCAAAGTCTCAGGGAAATTCACAGGTGAGATAGAGATTCTTAGCGTGATCCAGCTAAGGAAACTATAGAACAAGAAAATCACTATAAATCTTGAAGGCTAGCAGCTATAATAAGACTTTTTCTCCATGAAATTGAAATAAACATTGATATATTCTATAACGTTGCATTCAGAGAATGGTTGTTGAGTTCTTAAAAGAAAAACCTGCATATTTTCCCAAAGGGCAAGCCATTGCTTACTAGTTTTGGGTTTTGGGTTTTTTTTTTCTGTTTTTAAAGTAAGATAAAAGCTGGTGATCCAGGGAAATTCTACCAATATTATTTCATATTATCTTGAAAGTTTAGCATGGAATTTAAGAACTCTAACTATGGCTTTTGAATAGTACAAAATATTATGTTCCTAAAAATAATGCAGTTGGGGACATTAATATAGAATTAAGTTGTAATAATAATAATAATGTTAATGAGTCAGTTTAGCAAAGGATGTGTCTTCAAATCTGTTTCATTCACCAGTTTATTTTTTTAACTTTTATGAAAATAATACACAAATATTTTAAAATCTCATAGTACAGATTACTGTATGCTTAAAAGCCAGGGTCCTAAAAAAATTTTTAAAAAGCCATGGTCCTTACCTTCTCTTTTCTCAGTTACATCCACAGAAGGAATCATTAGTGATTTCTATGCTTAGATAAACTTAGTTACCTCCTCTAAATGATATGTTAATATTACTCTAAATGTGTATGTTAACATTTTCTCCAAATGGTATGTTAATATTACTATTTCTTGATTTATCTAGAATAGGCAGTAAATAATGCCTCTTCTGGATAAATCAAGAAGTAGTAATACCATGATTTTGAAAATTTAGCTTACTTAAAAATCTCCTTTATTCTCACCTATTCTCAATAGTTATAATACTACTTTTCTCTTTATGTTTTAAAGAATATACTTTATTTTTTTATTTTTTAAAAGATTTTTATTTATTTATTTGACAGAGAGAGAAATCACAAGTAGACAGAGAGGCAGGCAGAGAAAGAGGGGAAGCAGACTCCCCACCGAGCAGAGAACCCGATGTGGGACTTGATCCCAGGACCCTGAGATCATGACCTGAGCCGAAGACAGAGGCTTAACTCACTGAGCCACCCAGGTGCCCCTAAAGAATATACTTTAAACCAGAGATTGACACACTGTGGTCTGTAGACCAAGTCCAAATTGCCACGTTTTAAAATAATTAATTAATTATTTCAAATTTGTATTTGAATTCTAGTTAGTTAACATATAGGGTAACATTGGTTTCAGGAATAGAATTTAGTGATTCACCACTTACATATAACACCCAGTGCTCATCACAAGTGCCCTTCTTAACACCCATCACACATTTAATCCATTCCCTGCCTACCTCCCCTTTGGCAACCCTCAGTTTGTTCTCTATCATTATGAGTCTCACCACCTTTTTTTTAAATACAGTTTTTTTGGAACACAGCCATATCCATTTCTTTATGATTGTAGTTGCTTTCATAACACAATACCCAATGAATAGTTTCAAGAGAGCATATGACCTACAGTTTATTTACTATGTCCCCTAAAGGAAACAAAATTTCCAACCCATGGTTTAAACTGCATATTTGTTTATTTCTCATAGACAGTATGAACTGAACTCCTTTATTGTTAGAGAAGTATATCAACACCCATAATCATTCCTTTACGTCTCGTCCCTCTTCCATCCACCAACTTGTAGGAGCTATACTTCGACATTTACATTTTCAAGACGATGATATTTAAATTCGATTCTGCCATTATGACAAAGCTTCCATGTTTTATCTGTAAATTGAGCCTAAAAATTGAAAATCAAAATTTTCACACTACTCTGATCCTGTACCTAGTGCCCCATGCATATCTCAATAGCTCAATTAGATCTCTACTCTGCTATTCAAGAAGCATGCTCAAATGGATTCTCTTACCACACCCCAACACCTGGTCAAATATGCCACTTATTTTAAATTTAGTACATGAGTGCAGTGGGCAGAATTCTATAATGGCCCTCCCATATCTTCGTCCTGGTAGACAGACCTTGCTTAATCCCCATAGTGTGAATATGATGGATTCTAGTCCTATGAATAGGGTATGTTTTATGGCACTAGACTTTAAGAAAGGGAAATTATTTGTGTCATTGTAAACCTAACTTGATCACATGAGCCCTTTAAATCTGGTACTAATTTTAGATACAGAAGAAGCAGAGCATGAAGTCAGAGAGAGGCAGTCCTGCTGACTTGGAAAAAAGTAAACACCTACATTGTGAAACGCTAATGGTGGGGCGGAAGGATATGCTATAGGAATTGAGGGCAGTCCCCTGCTGGCAGCTAACAAGACGACAGCGACCTTAGTCCTACAGGCACAGGGAACAAACCCAGGCTAAGTCCAGAATGAGCTTAGAAAGGGATTCTTTCCCACATCCTTCAGATTAAAAACTTAGTCCTGCCAACACCTGAAATTTGGATGTCAGCCTCCTAAGACCCTGGGCAGAGAACCCATTCATAGTGTGCCAGACTTCTGACCTGACTGCGAGATAATAAATGCTGAGCTAATAAGTTGCTGTTGTTTTAAGCAGCTAAGTTTGTGATAATTTGTTAAATGGCAATAGAAAATGAATGCAACATTTATCAACTGAATTTTGAGAGTCAATAAATCCCCAAGGGCAGTTTTTCTGTATTATTTTGAGGTAGTTTTACAGTATGCCCATACACACTGTGACACTCCTACGAAATGTGTAGTTTAATTCTCTCCACTTGAATATGGCTGATGACTTACTTTTAATGGATAGGATATATATAGAATATGTCAGGCTATATGACTTCCCAGGCTAGGTTGAGAAAAGTGATAAATGTCCCAAACTGGAAGCATCCAAGATATTCTTCAGTAGGATAATGAATAAACAAATTGACACTACAGAATATTATTCAGTGATTAAAAGACACAAGCTATGAATCCACATAACATGGATGAATCTTAAACACAAATTCCTGAGTGAAATAAATCAGTCTTATAAGACTGCCTGCTGCATGATTGCATCATAGGACATTCTAGAAAAGGAGAAACGACAGAGGTAGAAAATAGATCCATGGTTCCAGGGCTTGTAGTTGGGTTGGGGATGTAGTGTGTGACTAGGACTAAGTAAAGGACCCAAGATATTTTAAAGCTGAGAAAGTATTCTTGGGAGACTGTTTGACACTATTCACTTGTCAAATCCTATTGAACTTTACAGCATATAGAGTAAATATCAAATATAGGGAGAGGGGGAGTGGGGTTATGGACATTGGGGAGGATATGTGCTATGGTGAGTGCTGTGTGTAAACCTGGCGATTCACAGACCTGTACCCTTGGGGATAAAAATACATTATATGTTTATAAAAAAATAAGAAATAAATAAAAAATTTAAATATATATATCAAATATATGGAAATTTTAAAAAATCAGCCAGGAAGGCAAGGGATCTCGGAATTGAATGCAAACTGTGACAAAAGAATCTAATCCAAATATATGATGTAACCTCTCTAAAAAGGGTGGAGAAAAAGGAGTCTTGATCTAAATAACGTGGGAAATGACTGGACAATGTGAGACTAAAGACAAAGGAACTATATGTAAGTGTTGTACTCTGGGTGGTAAATGTGTTTCTCATGGAAGTACAGGTTAACAACTCTGAAAGTATGGCACATGTTTACTCCAACAGTAAGTGAATAGTTGGTAGATGGTAGGAGTTGATTCTCAAGAGGCGGGAGTGGGAAGTTACAGAGAAGCAAGAGGGAAAGGCTAGAATGAATCATGAGATACTTAACTACAATTAGAGGTATCAGTTTGAAGTCGAGGTCAGCTTAGTATAAACACAGATGGATATCTGAACACATCAAGATAGGTATACATGTATGTATTAGTATACATACATGTAGTTCTTTGCTCTAGCTGCTGAGAGGCCCTAAAAGCAGTGAGGATTCCCAGAGTCCAGATCTTCGTTTCTAACCCCATTTTCCCAATAAAAGTAAGCAAGGCTGTTTTGAGAAATGGCTGATTCTAGGGCTGTGGCAGGAAATTTAAGAAAGGCCTAGAGCTTCTTGCAGTATCAGAAGGAATGTGGAACCAACTAAAAAAACTCCTGATAGTCAAAGCTGAAACAATTTGAGCAATAAAATAAATAATGCAGTATTGAATTATAACCCAAAGTATAAAATAAATATTCATGAGTTCAGACTGAAATGATTGAAAATTACATAGGAGAGAAGAGACAAATCTTCCACACAGAAGAATTCCATATAATGTATATAGTTACTGTTCCCTCAAGGGGGTATAGCACACTTCAAGCATACTCCTTCATGTATGGAGTGTGCTTAGTAACTTGCTTCCAAATAATATAGAAAAGAGAGAAGTAAAATGCATTTATGTTGGGGTTAATGTAGGGTATGAACTCAGCCATAATACCTGACTTGCTAAAATGTAATGCAGAGGCCGCTGGGGCAATGGAAGGTTTGGGAGAAGGGTGTGGGCCTTTGGAATGCCAAGGCCTGGGTGACCACTCTGCTGCTGGAATGCCATGGGGAGTTGCCTTACCCAAAGCTTTCTTAGCCCAAACAGCCACCCTGGGATCTAAGAGATGTATGCATTGTCCTATAGGCTATGTTTAGCAGACCTCATAGAACAAGCAGATTAGCATATCATAGCTTTCTCCTAAACAGATGCCCCTAGTTTCAGTAAGACCCCTTGTCACACATCATGTGCTTGAGAAACAGTGATAAGGATTTGTGAGTATCCTGAAGGGCCAATAAAAGCAGGAGCAAAGAAAAGCAAAGTGTCTTTGTCTCTGAGCCATTGGCCCCCTGGCCTTCTCCTCTCTTTCACAGCAAAGTTTGGAGTAATCTTTCATCTGTCGCTACAGAGATTGCTGGGCCATCCCTGGTACATTTATAGTAGAGCAACTGGACACACAGTACCTGACACAGGGGAATGAGGCTAACCTCACTAGTGATGTCACATTCCCTTACTCTGTTGTATTGAGAATGGCTCTTCATCTCAGCAATCTTCCACCTCCAACAAACGTAATCCCAGTCCTACTGTGATAAAACATCAGCCAAATTTAAATTAAAGATCCTACCTGCCCAATAGTCCTCAAAAGATATTAAGGAAAAGGAATGAAATCTGAAGAATGTATGGAGTTTGTTGATCATAATATGTCAATATTGTTTGATGAGTTATGGCAAATGAAACAGATTGATGCCAGATGTTAACAACATGGGAGACTGGCTGCAGGGTGTATGGGGCTCTCCTTACTATCTTCACAACTTTTATGTAAATCTACATACTGGAACAAAACATTCATTGGAAAAAAAAATCAACAGAGTTTCTGCCTCTCTTTCTCAGGACAGGCCTTGGGAACCCTGCACTACCATGGAAAGCTAATCATCCCAAAGCCACTCTTCTAGAAGGATAAAGTGGAAAGACAGACACATAGAGAGATGCCCCAGGAGACCCAAATGTTTCAGCCCAGATGTCTGTCTTCCCACTCTTTTGGACATATGAATGGGTGGACTTTCAAACGAGTACAGTTCTGGTCTTTGAGCAGCTCCCATAGTTAAGTAGAAAAGAGATGAGCTATGCCTTGCCCAGACTCAGATTTATGAATAAATCAGTGTTGCAGTTGTTCAAAGCTATTAAGCTTTGAGATGGTTTATCGTGTACCATTAGATGCATGGCACAGTCATACTTGCTAAAATTTTATGTGGTAGACATAAAAAAGATTTTTAAAATTATTATTAATTTTACTCAATATTTGTCAAACTCTTCTAGTTTGAACACATCTCCCTTAGCTCTGGAAATAATCTAGCATTTTTTTAAAATAATTTCTCTCCAAACTTCCTCTGAGCTTCCTTCTCAGAACTCTAATTAGTTCAATACGATTTCAAATAGATACTGCATAATTATCTTTCTCTCCTATTTCCTATGATTATGTGTTTTAATATATGGTTGAGGAATTGCTTTGACTTTATCTTTTTTCTAACATTAGATTCTTTGTGTTTTGTCAGAAGTATTTTAAACTTTGAATGATAATTTCTTTTCCTGTCATCTTTACTTTGACAATTCATGATACCATGATATCATTTTATGAATGATATATGTGTGTATATTATACACCCTATACACAAATCTTTCTAAGGATAAATTTCCTTTCCATTTCTTGTCTTACCTCTGTTTCTTTTCATATTTCAAAATGATGCAGTACAATGGTTGGCTGATACCACTCCATTCAAAAATGGGTTTTATTAACAAAGAGCTTTTGCCAAATGGTAAACTCAATCATTCTTTCAGGAACTCAATCATTCTTTCTCTTTCAGTCCCTCTTCTCCCTCCAACTCTCCGAAGTCACTTGCCTTGTTGTCAGGGGAAGTTTTATCTCCTCCTGGGCTTCAGCCCCTTCTGGGTTCATCGGCCGGCCCATCTGTCTTCCATCTTCCAGTGGTGTTTTAGAAATCTTGCTCAGCTGATATCCCACTTTCTATTAGGTTTATGGTTGTAAAATTATATCACTATAATCCTATAATGTAGGACTACATATTTAACATTATTTTAATGGGTACCCAGGGATAGGAGATAAAAGTGTTTGTTCTTAAATTAGAAGTTAAAAAGTTTATTAATGACCTAGAAAAATATTAATGAGATACCATTCAAATGTTCATTGTGGGGGTGCCTGGTGGCTCAGTGGATTAAAGCCTATGCCTTTGGCTCAGATCATGATCCCAGGGTCCTGGGATCGAGCCCTGCATTGGGCTCTCTGCTCGGCAGGGAGCCTGCTTCCCTTCCTCTCTCTCTGCCTACTTGTGATCTGTCTGTCAAATAAATAAATAAAATCTTAAAAAATATATTCATTGCGCATAAGCTGAAAGGAAGAGATGAAGTATAAAAAGCTAAATTCTAAAGGCTAAACTGGTTGTTAAGTATTATCAATTATTTATTATTTAATTATTATTAATTATTAATTATTATTATTAAAACCTCTATTATTATCATCACTATTATTGTTCCAGGTACTCTGCCACAAGTTTTAGACAAATGTTTGGCTCATAAAACAATCTAACCACTTCTCTCCCTATCCTCTGCTGGCATTCTAGACTACAGTCACTATCATGATGTGATATGATGGCAAATAATATGATGTGAGATTATGGCAAATGCCTAGTCAGGGCTTCCATGCTTTCCCCATAATCCAGTTACCACAGGGTCATCAAAATGATCTTTTAAAAATAAAAATTGTATAATACAGTTGCCTTCCTTAAAATACTCCAGTCAGCTTGTGAAACCATTAGAATAAAACTAAAGTCTTACGATGAGCTATAAGCCAAATAAAACCTGGTCCTTCCCTGAATGTTTATTTCATTCCATATTTCTCTTTATTTTTACTCCCTGTGCTCCACATGCATGACCTTTTGTTCTAGCCTGGTAATAACTGTTATGGAGGGCACGTATTGCATGGAGCACTGGGTGTGATGCATAAACAATGAATTTTGGAACACTGTAAAGAAATAAAATAAAATGGAAAAAATTTGAAAAATAAAGATACAGGGACACCTGGGTGGCTCAGCGGGTTAAAGCCTCTGCCTTCAGCTCAGGTCATGATCCCAGGGTCCTGGGATCGAGCCCCGCATCGGGCTCTCTGCTTGGCTGGGAGCCTGCTTCCTCCTCTCTCTCTCTCTCTCTGCCTGCCTCTCTACCTACTTGTGATCTCTGTCTGTCAAATAAATAAATCTTTAAAAAAAATAAAGATACATTATGTAGGTCAGATTGGATAAATATAAGTACATCTTTTTGATAATGTTGATAATGTTTGATAATGTTAAACATTAATGTTAAACAATGTTAACATTGTTAAATGTTAAACATTGTTAAATTAACAATGTTAAACATTAATGTTAAACAATGTTAACAATAATGTTAAACAAGTGTCATTTACTAGTAATTACATTCCTAGCTTAGAAGGGTTTGAGGTGTGTATATGTGTGTGTGTGTGTGTGTGTGTGTGTGTGTGTGTGTGTTGGCCAGTTGGTTTTCAGCAAGTGTGCCCACATATTTGAATTGTCCATGTCTGCATTTTCCTGAGAGCAGTTATTCATTGCACTTGTGGTTTATCAAAAGCATAACAGAAGCTAAATTAACCAAACCATTAGTTAGCCTAAAGCTGTCTCCTGGTTTATTTTCTGCATCGATTTAGCTAGGAATCTTCTGAAGAATATTTTCCAGATACCACCAGAATAACAATTTCTCTATATAGAAGAGAAAGTATCAGTTGTTAGGTCAACACTCCAAAGTACTAGAAGGAAAGGAGGTTAAAGTGGCACAATTAAGCAGATTTAAGTAGAAAATGCCAATCTAGATGTACCCCTACTTACAGGTCACTTAAGGCAATATTGAAGAAATTGAAGGAATGTAAGTGAGTTCAAAGTTTCTGCGTTTTGCTTCTTTATCATTGGATTTCTTTTGGGGCAGTTTTCCAGTTAAACCCTTTCTATGTCTTGGTTTGTGCAAAATCCCCAGAAAAGAACATCCCTTTGTATTTCATTAGACCATTGTATGGTTTGTTCATCCCTGAGGATGGGGGTGAAAGTGTCCATGGTATTCACAAGACCATACTTCATCTCCTTTATACATTGACTCACGGTGCCATTTTCATTCCAGGGCATCTTAGTTAAATCCAGGGAGCAGAATCATTTAGTGGGACCATTATTACGGCTGCAGGATGTATGCTGGCATTTGAAACTACATTTCCCCATTTTCTTTTTCTTTTTTTAAAGATTTTATTTATCTGAGAGAGAGAGAGTGAAAGAGAGCATGAGAGAGGAGAAGCAGACTCCCCATGGAGCTGGGAGCCCAATGCGGGACTTGATCCTTGTACTCTGGGATTATGACCTGAGCCGAAGGCAGTTATTTAACCAACTGAACCACCCAGATGCCCACATTTCCCCATTTTCATCTAACTAGGTTGATATAAGTCATTATTTTTAATGACCAATGACTACTCTGAATGTTTATAGTTGCTTGTTTAGAAATGGCATATTCTCTACTTAAGAACTAGGCTGATGATCATAATGGAGCTTTGGTCTAGGTCCATCCAGGAAAGTAGAAACCATTTAAAACAGAAAGAACTTAATGTAGTAAATTGATGACAGATGAACTAATAGGTCAATTTGGTGAGGCAACACAGAGATTAGCAATAGCAAGAAACCCCCACTCCTACAGGCTGGAAGAAATAAGAGATTTTACTGAAGTCCAGGAGCTGGAATTACCCAAAAGAAGTTGGAATTGTGATAAACTTTTTTTGTCCTAATAGTCGATGGAGTCACAAAGAAAATATAGCTTTTGGAAATCCTGCCTGAGACAGGAAGGTAAGAGAAGAAATTTCTAGTTTCTCCTTTTCTACCATCTGCCAATCTCCCACCAGTAACTTCTGTTGGGCAAACACAAGAAAAAGCTATCTGCATCAGGAGGCTGGGAGGCACAGTTTGCAGCATTCTATGACACAGAGCTTAACAGAGGAAGGCAGAAAATGAACCTGAAAGCAAGGAAGACTAGGAGTGGCAAAAATTATTTTTCAAATGGATCCAACAATCAAATGTATTTATTCAAAACATTAATTGTATATCCATGCTGAAGTGGGCAGGTTCTTATAAAAATGGTTTTGTTTTTTTTTTTTTAAGAACTTTCTTGTTAAAGGAGAACTATAAACTAAAATCTTAGCAGGAAAATTTAACACTTAATTTTATCACAAGGAGGAATATCCAAGGCTAGCAAAACTGTTGTGTTTATGAACTCATTCATCTTTATATGGCTCCTTAAGATAATATATTTCTCTCAACTAATATTAAGTCAGGTATTAAAACTTGATATTTATAGAGCTCCTGCCACAGTGGCAATCTTTGTTTTTGCCAGTTGGTAGCCGCATTGTTCCTCCACGGGTGCCATCTTGCAAGGTACACTCTTCACCACAGAGGCAATTGGATAGAGCAACATAAATTAATCCCAACTTTATGGAACTCTTTATGGTGTATATTCACAACACATGATATCTTTATATCCAACAGCAAAACAAACTTTTTGGGTTCTGCTTAGCTGAAACCATATGATCACAAGAGAGAAATTAAAACAAAAATTCCTTTTAGATATTCATTATAGATTGCTGCTTAATCTCAAAGCTTTTTGATGAGAATATATGGATGTTTCGCCTCCGTGATGACAAATAGCCAGTTGTTTGGGAATATCCAGCAGTTTCTCTGAATATTTTTTTTAACTTTCATCACTGTGTTTCAGTGTCACCAACACAGCTAACATATGGGACTTAAAGCTTGGATAGCAATATGTAGCTAAGACCAAATACAACTTTTTTTTTCATCTTGTAATTTTCTATGTCTGTGAATTTATGAAATATACTCTAATTATGCAGATGATTAAAAATGTAGATGAACAGAAGATTGAATGCCACGGCCATTGTATTTAACTTTGAAGGAATAATATCACAAAGCCCATCCTTTGACCATCAAGGCTTGGCATTATATATATATATATATATATATATATATATATATATATATATTTTGCTCTGGACTTCTAGTAAGATTTCCTTTCCTTCTCCTTTCACTTATCAAAGCATTAGAGCTTTATGAGTAGTATTTATTGAAGGTCTGACACATGCCTTGCTCTGTGCTAAGCACAATCCCTAAAATAATCTTATGATTTAAGTATTCTTTGTTTATCCATGCATTTATTCAATTATTTATCCAATGTTTAGTGAGTGCCTATGTTGTGCTAAGTGCCAAGAATCCTGATATTACCGTTTTACAGTAAAGACATATAGATTTTAAAGGCTATGCACATTTCAAAGAAGGGGAAACTGAGCTTTAGGAAGTTTAAGGAAGTTGCCCAAGATCACAGAATCTAGTACCTATAGCCTTGCAATTCCAGAATAAGAAATCTGACTTCAGCTTCAACAGATTTAACTAAAATATAGTCTGAATCTCCTACTGTTTATGCTCTCTCTCTTCCTCTTGTGATGAACCCTCTCCTTGGGTCAGTGGATTGAGCATAAGATCTATGCCTAATCATCTTGGCCAATCATGGTAAATCATAATCCAGATAATAGTTATTGGCCCATGGACTCAAAATGTGACTCAAATCAAGTAAATTATATTACTTCCCTGGGATTAATATATGAATAAAAGAAAACAAGTCACACTCACAAAAAAAAAAAAAAAAAGGAAGAAAGGAAAAGAAAACAAATCACTCTTTCATGAATGTTGCTGGCTGAGGTTACTAGAGGAGAGGTTGGGAAGACTAGTTTGCATGAGAGCATGAGACAACATTCAAATAAAATGAGAGATAAATTAATAGAGAGAAAACGGGGGGTGGGGGTGGTGAAGAACAAAAGAGAAAATATCCTGATAGCACTAAATCCCAATTCTAGTCCTTGGTGCTGCTTGTAAGTCTTTTTTCTCTTCTTTCAGTTTTTTGTTCTGTGAATTCCTAAAGAGTCTATAAGACCAAAAAAAAAAAAAATCCTTTTTATTTTTTTATGGGAATTTTAATTGGACCTCCTACAGTTCAGGGAATCATGACTAATTTTGTAGTTCCATATTATTTATATTTGTATAAGACATTAAGCCTTAAGCAAATGAATCTCCAATGTGGGAAATCTAAAGGTATACCCTGGTGTGAGAGAACTTGCTTTACACCACATATCATATGTTTGCACACTCTTCCAAGAGATTTTTCCTATTGTTTAGTTCTCCCTTACTTCAGAGTCTCAGTCTCTGGAGCAGGAGCCTCACAGTGGGCATTCTAGGCTGCTTTCTTTGGCCGATATAATCCATTGAACCGGAATGGCTTTAAGTGAGGTGGGAACACTTTAGTTATTCAGTTTCTAACATTACTTGTTTTATTTTTTTTTTCATAGCTTGCCTGCATGACTTTCTCCTGGCTCTGAAGACATTTACATTTATAATTCCTGTATTATAAATTTCCTTGGCACCCCCTGCATCAAAAAGTGATTCATTTCTTATTTATCATTTTATAATCTGATAACTCCTATTTACATGCCTGGTTCCCATGGAGGGAAGAAAGCTTAAATTTTGTCATAATAATTAGCAAATCTGATGACCCAGAAAAAATTACACATAAATCCTATCAAATAGGATTCATTTTATAATTTTAAGGTGTTGTATTGATAAAGTTAAGTGGCATATTACCAATGCAATTGATTATAATCCCAAAGTCAAATGACTTATCTATATGTAAAACAGATTTACCAACTATAGTTTTAAAAATAATTGGATACTGGACATATAAATCTTGAAAGTCAATAGCTATGGAAATAGGTGGGATGGGAGTTGACCCACTTCAGTGAAGTGATGTTTAGTGGCTCAAGGAAGTAGAATGGAAATGAGTACTTAAGTTTATACTGTCTCCATTCAAGTGAATGCAACATAATAGCCAAGGAAAACAGCATTTTAGGATATTGGCAAGGGCATAATTGAAACGATAAATCCTGAATTCTAAACTGGATTATGAGTGAAATTAAATAAGACAAAGCTTAATTGGTTGAGAAACGTAAAATCATATGAATAAAGAGATGGATGGTTGGATGAGTAGATGGACGGATGGAGTAATTAATCATCTAGAACAAATGCAGGCATTTGTCAATTAACATTATATATGTCATTGACAAAACTGAGATTTTTGTAATAGAAGTTTGAGAGAAAACTAAGAATATTCTATCCTCTTAACTGTTAAGAATTCCTTTCTGTCAGTGTCCTAAATATTCAATATAAATCCTTGGCCAAGAATATTTTCATCATTTCCTGTAGAGAAACCCTTGGAGAATTATATTGAGTACCTTAAAGAATATGATGTTTTCATAAAGAAATTTAATTTCAGCTCATCTGTTTCTAGTCATCTGTTTCTAGTCAGTTTTAAGTGGGAACACTTCCTAGATCTGCTGCATGTAGAGCAAAAAGTGGTATGAACCTAAGAACCCATTCCAAGTGGACAGAAAACTGACATCAATGGCATCTAAATAGATTTTTTTTTAGTGAGGTCATCCCCTCCACTTATATGAAAATAATATCTATTAAGCTTCTAATTTATGAGCCTCTATGGTAGATATTGGGAATAGAAATCTTCATAGATTGTCTCTTCCCTTTAGACACATGAAGTCTAGTAAGGGAATGAGACATGCAAACATTATAATGATGTAGGTATTAGCAGAGTACCCCTAGATCACAGAAATGGGAAAATCTAACTACCTACTGAGTCTGGGAAGGTAAACATTTGTATTGGTTTTGATGGATAGTTCAGCAAGAGAGAGTGTGACAGACAGGAGATGATCAGAAAATATTCACTGTTCTACATCACTCCTTTTGGATGGAGCATATCTCTGCACCATATTCATATTGGGATTGATCATGTGTATTGCCTTAGCTAGAGGAAGTTAGCAGTCATGATGCATGCAGAGTCCTCAAATGTGCTAGTATGATCTGGTGTGGCCACTTGTATTGACTTATCTGCCAGAAAAAGAACATACTGTAGATTAGCTGCTGGTCCAAGGAAAATGAAGAAACACATGGAACAGATTTAATGCCAACTTACAGTCTGGAACCAAGGCCAGCAGATCCAAGCCAGGCCTTGCCTGAAACAGAGCTGTTCTACGCAATGGATAAGATGAAAACTAAAATGTGTGTTGCTTTAAGCCACTGCACTGGTTTTTAAAGCAAACTTGTTATGCCTTATTACTGACACATAGCTGAAAAACAGAAAGGAAAAGTCCTGCTCAGTAAGGGAAATACTGTGTGAAGATCATGGCTATTCCTTTGCTATGATCAGGCACTGGGTGACTATAAGAGAAAAATTGGAACTGAAAGACACAGTTTAAGCCTCAATAATGAAACTAAAGAGTTGAACAAAATTTCATAGATGATGGAATATCATCAAAGTATTTTTCAAAGAGGGAATGATATAATTATACTCCACAATTAATTCTGCAACTTTATCTGGGAGGATATCTCCTAGCAAATTTGCTAATTCAACAGATATTAATAAGTATAAGTTAGGTGCAACGTATTTGGGATATTTTAGTGAACAAAAATGAGATCTCTGTTCTTACCTTAGTGGAGGGAAATAGAAAATTAACAATAAATGTGATAAGCAATGTATATGGTATATTAGAAAGTGATAAATGACGTGAAAAATAAGAAAAAGCAGACCATCAAACAGAGGTATGGCTGCAATTTTAAAAAGGTTAGACAGGTTCTCAGGTTGCTGAGAAGGCAACATCATCTCAGAATTTACAGTAGTCAAGGACTTTTTTCAAGATTGGCAGCTATCATGTACATACAAGCACCTAGCCAAAATCCCATAAATAACTTGATAATTAAGAGAATAAACTATTCATTAGGGTATGAAATTAAGGTTATAAAAAAGTGTATTATTTACACAACTTATAAAGCATCACTTAGAAAGAGTGGTAGAACATCATGATTCTTAGTAATTACGAATTATGGCATAATTATGGCAAAGATGTCTTCATCAATATGTACATTGTTGGGACACCTGGGTGGCTCAGTGGGTTAAGCCTCTGTTGAAAGGTCATGGTCATGATCTCAGGGTCCTGGGATGGCGCCCCGCATCGGGCTCCCTGCTCAGCGGGGAGCCTGCTTGCTCCTCTCTCTCTGCCGGCCTCTCTGCCTACTTGTGATCTCTCTCTGTGTGTCAAATAAATAAATAAAATCTTTTTAAAAAATGTACATTGTTCTACTCTGTGATAAGCTGGTTCATGAACAGG
Organism: Meles meles; assembly: GCF_922984935.1. Lineage (NCBI taxonomy): Eukaryota > Metazoa > Chordata > Mammalia > Carnivora > Mustelidae > Meles > Meles meles. The sequence continues at coordinate 20,372,118 of NC_060070.1, forward strand.
GACTAACCGTTGCTGCTGGGCCACTTGGCATTTTGTGACAAAACCTACTTCAAGAACCATGATCTGAGTTTTTACTGGTGAGAAGTGGTGGTTTATGTTCATCAAAGCATACAGCAGAGACTTGGCAATCAACTCCCAACTTGGCATTCTAGAAGGTATCTTCCTGCTAGAGAATTCAAACGCTGTGCCAGGCCCCTCTCCAGGAAAACAGTTGAACCAACTCAGTTACAAGTTCAAGTTACATTTTATGTGAAGAACAATATCATGACATTATTTGAATGATGCAAAAATAATTTTCAGTTCTTTCCTTTCTTTACAGTGGACACAGCGTGTATCACATGTATCTTAGTGTTGTAAGTGGAACTACGCTGATAGCGGCTGTAAAATATCGATATGTGATGGAAGGTGCTGTCCAATTTTACTCATCTTCTAGTTTGCTATCGGAAGTAGCATAGGTCTGTGGAAGTCTTTCTGCAAGACAATTCCTGGTCCTAAGACTCGACACCTCCCTCTCCCTCTCCTTCACCCTCCATATACTGCTCTATCAAGTCCGTCTCGCCACTGCTATTTCCCTTTGTCTCCTCACATATCAGCCTAGTACACAACTGTTCTCATCTCAGAAACCTCCCTGTGTACATTTTTGCACACCTACCACATGTGTTCCATGTTGCAATCTGAGCGATTGTTGAAAAATGCAATTGGGGTTGTCACTAACCCACTTAAATTTCTTCACTAGCTTCCCACTCCTGTTTTGCTTTCCTCTTTTCCATCTCTTATTTTTAAGAAAAATTTATCTTTGCTTTCCAGATTTAGATGTTATACATTCTATTTCTAGCCTTTTTAAAAGTTACTCTTAAGTTTTGAGATGCACATTTAATGAAGTCTACTCTTCAGATATAGGTTGAAAAGTCATTTCTTCAAAGAAAATCTTCTAACATAGGCCCTCAGAGTACCCTTCTTTATTATTTCATAGAACTCAGAGTGATGATAAATAAAATTAATTATGTGATTATTTTATTTCATGTGTATCTCCTTCCCTCCACCTCTACCCTACTACCAGCAAAGGCCATAAACACAGAGGGCAATGGTCTATCAAGTTGCCACCAAATCCTTAATGTCAATCATAGTACCTGGCATTTAACAAACACTTCTTTTTTTTTAAGATTTTATTTATTTATTTGACAGACAGAGATCACAAGCTGGTGGAGAGGCAGGCAGAGGGAGACAGAGAAGCAGGCTTTTCGCTGAGAAGAGAGCCCAATATGGGGCTCGATCCCAGGACCTTGAGATCATGACCTGAGCCGAAGGCAGAGGCATTAGCCCATTGAGCCACCCAGGTGCCCCTAACAAACACTTCTTGAATGAGTGCATGGATACATGAATGAGTGAATAAATCAATCAATCAAATAATCAATCAAGATATCATTCATATACCATACAACAGCTTACCACTGAAAGCATAAAATACATAAGAAAACTCTAGCAAAGATGTTCCATTATGAAAAGTAAAAGTTAAAAAAGATAATATCTTCCACATACTGCCTATGTACAAGGCAAATTGCAAATAATTCTCTTTCTGAAAGAAAGAAAAAAAAGGAAGAGAGAAACACACAGAAAGAAGAAAGAAAACAAAAAAGGAAAGGAATTCAGGGGATTCTATGGAACCCTTCTCAATAACACTGCGGAAAAGACACTGAGCTGAGAAAAAAGACATAGTTAAAGCTGTAGGACATGAAATAATATTTTTATATAATCACTAATGTGTTTTTTTTCCTAAATTACACCCTTTCCCTTTTTTAATCTCATGACCTCTTATCCATGAAAACCAGACTATACAATTGAGGCATTTGAAACATATTGGCTCTGGCATGGCCAACTTTGATCAATACAGGACATTGGTGACAACTGGAGGAGGATTCAAGTTTGGGTAAACTTCTGAGAAAGAGATCCTATAATCTCTCTTCTATCCTGGAAGTGAGTTTGAAGGGAGGGGTAGCAAAAGCAATTCTAGATAAATATTAGTGGTTCTGAAAAGAGAAACTGTGTTCTCCTCCCAACAGGATTTAGGAAATAACATTCTCAAGAAAGGGTCTACTACCATGGTACGGTAAGGAGAAGAGATGATCGTGGAATATCTTGGACAAAAAAAAAAAAACCCCAGAGAAGTGCCACTAACTCTCCATGACCCTAGAACGCCATGAGAAAGCAGACATGGAGGGACTTCAGAGCCAGCTGCACAAGATGCAGGTGCCCACCCCACAACCATGGGAACACAGGCCTTTTGACTGAAGTTTGGATGAAGACCACACCCCACGGCTGGATAGCATAAGTCACAGCTCAGTAGATGCTATTATGATAGAAGATGGCCATGGCAAAGCCAGTATCTTCCCTGTGCCATGATATGTCGGCACCTAGAATATTCCGCTAAGAATAAGACACTGGCAAAGGGAAATCCAAAGTTGAGTGAACTTAAGCCTGAAATGATGGATGATTCTCTTGGGTGAGTAAGTCTACCTAGAGTTGAAAAAATTAAGTTTTCTGTGTCAAATATAATAATAGCTCAAAGTAAAGATTCAACTAAGTTAAAGAAAAAAAAGAAGGTAGGTATATTTTTTCCACACCTGAATTTGTAGCTGTATGAGCAGAGCAGCCCTCCAGTTTCCTCCAACTCCTTCCTCTGCCTTTCTTCAGGTCCCCTTTGGAGATAGTGCTGCCCATAATTTTTTTTAAACCTTTATCCCTTCTTTATTCATTTAAATCTCAAGGTCATTAGATATTTCCTTACTTGTATTTAGATAATATAAAAATCCCCCTCACATGTCTCTTGCTCAAGAAATGACTAGTTGTAGGGGGGGCCCCTGGTCAGCTCAGTCAGTAGAGCATGTGACTTTTGATTTTTTGGTTGTGATTTTGAGCCCCACATTGGATGTAGAGATTACTTAAAATCTTAACAGCAACAAAAAAAGGAAATGACAAACTGGAATAAGACAAGATTACCTTGTAGTAAACAAAGCTCTGTGGCTTTGTTTTTCTATCAGTAACAAGAAAACCGAGGCTATTTTTTATCCTTCTTCAAACTATATATGTGTTATCTCCTTCTCACCCTCTCTTTCTTCACATATAAGTATATATATGTAAATGCATAAATGTATATATATAAATACATGTATATAATTTTCTTGAGAAGGCAAATTAAGATTTTCTTCTATTTTCCTGGGAAAATATTCTTCCAAAATATGCTTATCAGTAGTTTTCTTATGTTATATTTTCTTAATGTTAGGTGCTTAATTTGGATGTTAATCCCTTTTGTAGCTCCAATTGGCTTCAAAATAAGGTGGACACATTCTGCTTAAATTTGCTCCCTCCACATACATAGGCAATGTTTTATTTCTTTCTTTAACACTTGAGTGGGAAGATGTGGTATCAATAGTATCTATTTAGCCATTCAGGTATCTGATAGGGAAGAGAAAATGCCAAGGCTATGAGCATTTGCCATTTAGGAAGTTAATCTCGGCATGGTTTCTGACTGTATTTGTCCCATGCTCTTTTTCTAAGGTTAGTTTTGCTGAAGATGCAATATGTTCTTTCTCAATCGTGAGGGTGACCTTCGGTCATTCTTTGTCTAGAGTAAACCAATTACTCTGAAGAAAAGTCAGGGAGAAAAGAGAGCTTTCTGTTTGGTGTGACTACTACAGTTGTCGATAAAATCAGTTGCAAAAAAAAATATTTTCCTTGAACTTTTGTCTCCTTCTTTACTCCTTCCCTTACCTCTTTCCATCCTCTATTCTCCTCCTCTTCCTTTTTCTTTTCTCAGTTACTCATGCCTAACTTTTCCAGGTCAGGGACTTCCTTCAACAGGGAAAGTATACTGGACCCCTACAAGAACGCCAATTTCAAGATAACTTTCCATCCAGCTCTCTGGCTCTAGCTTTGGAGTACTGATAAGCAGAAATGAAAGAGCTCTAAATAACCATTTTTCAGTTTTCTGATGTTGTACCCATCCTCTGACATTCACATGAAGCTACATTAATGGAAACTCTTAGGCGTTATTCTTTTTATTTACCCCTTTGAGGAAAAATATTAGACATTAGCTTTCAGGGTCTTCTTTTAGTTTATCCAAATAGCATTACATCTGAGGGATGGTCTTTCAAGTTTGTTCTCTGAGGCTACACTCTTCCCTAGTCTCAATAATAAGAATATTTTCCTCAAAAAATTTTGGGACCTTTTAAAATAGTTTTTGCTATTTGCAAACCATACTTTTTCAAACTTCTCTGAATGTAAATTAAAATTTTTTAAATTGTAAGCTCAACAAATATTTTTATAACAATAATCATTTCTAGAAGGTGCTTGAAATGAGACAGGTCTGAATTTTAAATTCTATTTATGCCACTTGTATCAAGTAGCCTTCAACAAGTTCTCAACTCAATAAGCCTAAGTTTTCCCACATGTAAGATGGAAATAATCTGGAAAAGTTGCTTTGAAGATTAGATATGACATATATACATCATTTAGGGCAGTGCTTGATATATATAAGGTATATAAACCAATAAATACATTATTTGAAGCTACTTGTTTAAGTTAGTTATAATTTTTAGGTTCCATTTTAAGCCACTAGGTATTTGGATATCACGATTCTTAAAGTAGAATTCTATTTATAGATGGTTGTTGCTACATGTCCTCAATAACCATATCAGACGATGCTGAGTAAAGTGGGAACTATTTCTCTAAAGCCTTTTAAGGATACAACACTTCCTTCTTAAAAGGTTTCTGTGAAAATAGTCAAGATGTCATTCTCAACTATTTCTTAGGCTTTTCCTTACCTTCCATATTCTTCATGAACCTGTGGGAAATAGAGAATGAGAATGTTCTATGATAATTTCTATAATTGTTCTCTCGCTTTTGCATTATAAATAACCATTCTGCATACTCAGCAACTCCAGTAGGCAGGTCTAATTATAGGGTATACTGTAGAAATAAGACACTTTCTTAAGAAAAGGAATTGAAAGAGATTCATCACTTTAATCTTGCAACTTGATTTTTATAAGCTATGAAATCTATTAGCTATGTAAACTAGATATGACTAGAGCATACTAAAAATAATAGTTTAGCAAAAAGGTTTAACACAAGGTTTAAATTTCTTTTGATTATTATTTTAATGCAAATAGGAAAACCTAATTCTTGTCTGGGTGCTACCAAGTAGACAGGTCTGACTGTTCCTGCTTTGCAACATACTGTCCAACAGTTCATTCCAACTCTAACCAAGAAAGGGCTGAATCACAAGCTTGAGACAGTTTTTCTGATAACATGTATTCTTTTCTTAACAGAGATATTGCTTTTTATGAGTCAGTGTTACCTTTGACTGAGGTCCACCAGGAGAAATGGTTGTATTTTTCATAAAGTAGCCAGGCAACATGAAACTGTTTGTATACATCCTTGTATCTCCTGGGCAGAGAAAGAGTATTTCGTCATTTCCTATGTGGATCTATAATTTGGTTTGATGGTGAAACTGAGAAATGGCACTCCCCCAGGAGCTGACTGGGCTGGACACTGGCTGGGACGGGAAGTCATGGTCTGCGTCTAAAAGGAACTGAAAGGAGACAAGCAGTGTGCTGATCCCTGTGTTAACCAGTGAATGTCAGTTCAAGTAAGATGACCTTATTTAGCACTTACTGCTTTTAACCAAAGCTTCAGAGGCCTTATTTCAAACCAATAGCATGAGAAGATGTAGAAGTCTTTTTGTGATCTTTGTAGTCCTTAACTTGCTTTCACAGGTCAGGGAACACGGAGGGTGAAGGAGAACTGGGAAATATTGAGCTTCAACCGTCTGTTGATCTAGCTGATGGTTACATTCTTTCTTCCCCTTTTTCTGTCCTAAGAAAATCCCTGTAATTTATTGTGAAATATAAAAGCCACCTGTAGCTTTCAGGCCTATTTTGTGTAGATACATTTCGTGGAATGTCTATGTGATTTTTACCTCAAGGCTCAGACGTGGAATAGAATAGTTGTCAAGAGAAAAAAATTAAATCAGACAGTCTGAGTTCAAATTCCAGCTCTACCTCTCATTAGCTGTGTGACCGCTGATCCGCTACTCAATTTCTCTGCTTCTGTATTTTCTTGCCTACAAATTAGTAATAAAATATAGTACTTAATAATAAGATTGATGCAAGGCTTAAATTAACTAATGTATTTTAAGTACTTTTATAGATAATAATAAATGCTGTCTATTATTAATTAAAATACCCCAACACTGAATTAAGGTAACATATATTTAAGGGTCCATCTTCCAAACAGAATTGAGGTTTCTAAACTCATATTATATGACTTGAAAGAAGATATCTTGGACTATTCAATGTCAAGCCATGAGCCAAGAACACCTGACTGTCAACCTTTTTTTTTTTTTTTTTTTGAGTTGAAATTCCTAAATAAGTGTCTATTACCATTTTTTTTTTTTTTGGTACATGTTCATAAGGAAAAAAGAAGTATATTGGGCCTCTGACCAATGTATAGGAAATCTTATACTACTCCTATGGAGAGGGTCTTATGAAATACAGATTACATGACTTGTTTAAAATAATATTTCCTGATAAAATACAGGACATCAGGTTAAATTTGAATTTTAGATTAAAAAATTATTTTTAGTGTATGTTTGTCCTGTGAAATATTTGGAATACATTTATGTGAAAAAAAATAGTTTATCTGAAATTCCAAATTAACTTCATTTGACATTTTATTTGCTGAATCTGAGGAACGTAACCTAAGAAGACAACAAGACCAAGATTCTTCTGTCCCATTCAGCATCAGGATAAAACACAAGAAGAATATACAATATTCTTATGGATCACTTAAAATAATAAATTACAGAATTGATATTTTAAGATGATAATCAGGATATGAAAGACAACTACACAACAGCCTTGAACTGGCTGACCTTCTCCAGGTAGTAGAGTAAAGGGAAAGGGGCAGGAAAGTCAGAGTCAAATCTTGTATCCTCCATGTATTTCCCAGTGGTATCCTCATAGCATTTACCTGGCCTAGGAGCTGGGACACAGCAAGTTCTGTCTCTTAGGATCAACTGTACTCAACAATACACTGCAGGTAATTTGTCTTTGGGGATTTATAAGCTTCTTTGTTAGGTTTCTTTCTTTTTTCTTTTTTTTTTTAATTTTTATTTCTTTTTTATTTTTTTATAAACATATAATGTATTTTTATCCCCAGGGGTACAGGTCTGTGAGTCGCCAGGTTTACACATTTCACAGCACTCACCATAGCACATACCCTCCCCAATGTCCATAACCCCCTCCCCCTCTCCCAACCACACCCCCCAGCAACCCTCAGTTTGTTTTGTGAGATTAAGAGTCATTTATGGTTTGTCTCCCTCCTAATCCCATCTTGTTTCATTTATTCTTCTCCTATCCCCCTAACCCCCCATGTTGTATCTCCACGTCCTCATATCAGGGAGATCATATGATAGCTGTCTTTCTCCGATTGACTTATTTCACTAAGCATGATACCCTCTAGTTCCATCCATGTCGTCGCAAATGGCAAGATTTCATTTCTTTTGATGGCTGCATAGTATTCCATTGTGTATATATACCACCTCTTCTTTATCCATTCATCTGTTGATGGACATCTAGGTTCTTTCCATAGTTTGGCTATTGTAGACATTGCAGCTATAAACATTTGGGTACACGTGCCCCTTCGGATCACTATGTTTGTATCTTTAGGGTAAATACCCAGTAGTGCAATTGCTGGGTCATAGGGTAGTTCTATTTTCAACATTTTGAGGAACCTCCATGCTGTTTTCCAGAGTGGTTGTACCAGCTTGCATTCCCACCAACAGTGTAGGAGGGTTCCCCTTTCTCCATATCCTCGCCACTCGGCATCAGGGAAATACAAATCAAAACCACAATAGATTTCTTTCTTTTTTATGCCCCTCCCCACTTTGCATTAGTGACAGAGCATCCCTCTTGTTTTTGTAGGCATCTGAATATAGTAATACTTTCTTCTTCTTTTCTGCAAGTAATAGTGATCCCCTTTGACCATATAAATTGCCTTTATAATTTTATTTCACTTCTCAGATTGAAAAGAACTATCCACTTTTTCAGAATTTGATCTTTGAAAGAATACTCTTGTTAGGTAATAGTGTCCCTATTTTATAGGTGAATAACTTTAAAGGGAAACTGCATATAATCAAATGATTGTGTATTTACTCTATACCAGGAGCTATACTAAACATTATATGCATTTTTTCTTATTTAGTCCTCATAAAGATAACAAAGATAAATGAAAATAGGATAACAAGTGTGGTAAAATCTTGTTGAATTTAGGTGATAACAATATATAGATTTATTATACTATCATGAATTTTATGTACATTTAAAATTTTTCAGAAAAATTTGGAAACCAGTTGAGAAGCCCATGTTTCCTGTTTTACAAATGAGCAAACCAAAACTCAGAAGTCAAATAACTTGACCATGGGTATTCAATGAAAAGCTACAGTTGGAACCCAACTTTGGTTCAAAGACCACTTTTTTTTTTTTCATTCTATTTATTTTTTTAGTGTAACAGTATTCATTCTTTTTGCACAACACCCAGTGCTCCATGCAAAACGTGCCCTCCCCATTACCCACCACCTGTTCCCCCAACCTCCCACCCCTGACCCTTCAAAACCCTCAGGTTGCCCCAACCTCCCACCCCTGACCCTTCAAAACCCTCAGGTTGTTTTTCAGAGTCCATAGTCTCTTATGGTTCGCCTCCCCTCCCCAATGTCCATAGCCCGCTCCCCCTCTCCCAATCCCACCTCCCCCCAGCAACCCCCAGTTTGTTTTGTGAGATTAAGAGTCATTTATGGTTTGTCTCCCTCCCAATCCCATCAAAAGAAATGAAATCATGCCATTTGCGACGACGTGGATGGAACTAGAGCGTATCATGCTTAGTGAAATAAGTCAATCGGAGAAAGACAACTATCATATGATCTCCCTGATATGAGGACATGGAGAAGCAACATGGGGGGGGTAGGGGGATAGGAGAAGAGTAAATCAAAGACCACTTTTAATCACTACATCGCATGGGCTATGTGCCAAGGACACTGTTTGATGCTATGACTAAGGCACCTCATTTAGAGTTTCCATGGTAGTTTTACATGGAGTGTATGATGATAGCTGCAGCACAGGAAGTTCAACTTGCTGAAGTTTGTCTAGATAAACTGTGGCAGTCTAGTCCAGTCTTGATATCAACCATCTGGTTCTAAGACCAGTTTCCTTCCTCACTGAAGAAACTATAACACCTAGAAAATTTATTCCAACCTGGCTCCAACCCCTTAATCTTCCAAATGGAGCTCTTTGCCCTATAAATAATGTCCCTCTGTTTTCTCACCATTGATTTCATAGCATCACTTTGCAAAAACACAAAATATTAATAACAAAATTCTACACATACTTCTATACTACTTCTATACTTCTATTCTACAACTTCTGGCATGGGTTTCTATACTCAGAGTATGAATTTTTATTATGTGCCAGAATATAAGGAATTATAATAACTACTTCAAAAGTTTCCAGTGATACAAAACAGCTGGTAAATCATAGATAAGCCTAAGACACACCAATCCTTATGGTGTGTGTGTGTGTGTGTGTGTGTGTGTGTGTGCTGTTTGAATTGGGTAACGTTGGTCAAAATTGGTTAAATCAGATATGCTTTATCTTATTCTTTATCTTATTTCACATGACTCTGGAGGGTATAATTAAAACCAGTGATGGGAACAGACAGGAGAAGATATTCTGTCTGCTTATGGGAAACAACTTCTTGACAATTCAGAATTACCACGCAATAAAACATACTATTATAAGATGGAGTCAAATCCCAACTCGGTGACTATTTGCAGCAATATTGCAGAAGAGAATTATGCATGCATAGGCTAAAGGGCTTGATTTAAATACTTTCTGAAGTTCCTTCAGATTCCAAAGTTTGGGGATTCTTCAGAATTAAACCTACACAGAGTGAGCTGATATGGAAAGAGAAACAGGGTATGTGTAAGGAAGATAGGACATGATGGAAGAGGTGCCTTGACTTTAAAATTCTTCTCTTTGCAGATCTCCTTGTCAATTTTAAAGCTCCTCTCCTAAGAATTTGATAACAATTCCATGATATTAAACATATAACATATGGCGTTTGGGAGCAAAATAAAATTGTAATAATAATAATGTCATAAGAGCGCAATAGTATAATTGAAAATTAGTAAGTATGGAAGGGGGAAAACTGTAATTGGATACTGGTGGCAAATACAGAGCAATGATTCTAGTCATTACTAATTACATATCAAAGTGTATTTATGTCATGGTAAAAAATTTACTATTTAATATTACAATTAAATACAATTAAATTACAATTTAATGTTTCTTATTTTAGAGTTAGCCATCTGACAGTTTCTCTGCACTGATTTATTTTAAGAATGATTATGCTTATGGAAACATGTACAGATGTTGAGCTTGATGAATTTTTATTAGCTATTGGCACAGTCTTCCTAATTTATTTCAAAGAAACATTTTTTTCCTCATTTAATTGGAAAGAATAATCATGAACATTCTGGCTCTGGGGTATCTTTTTTTTTCTTTTTCTTTTTTTTTTTTTTTTTTTTTTTTGGTAGGGGTGCAGAGAGGGTGATTGTTTTTTTTTTCCTCCTTTAAGTAAATATTAATTTTTAAATTCAGTGAGAAGGAATGAAAGGGGGACACAATGACTTTTAGTGGTGAAAGAAAGAAAAAAAAACCCAGCTCATTTCTTACTAATACCTTTATTTAGAAAGACAAGGAGGCATTATGCTTTTGCATTTTGTACGGCAAAAAATCCAAGTCTAGGTATAAAATCAGGGAACTATAAAATGAGTTAAATTTGAGTCAATATTTAATTGACTATGACATCATGGCTATATTATGACTCTTTTCACAGCCACCAAAAAGTCGCTTGGCTGGCACAGGAAAGGAGAGTGCCAAATAAGTGACATTAAGAACCTTGAATTGTATGAATTTGGTACATTTTTAATCTCTCTAACTACTGATGCATTAAAATATCATTCTATATTTTTGAATGTTAAATTCACACAAAATACAATAATTATGGACCATGATGCACATTGGATTCTGGTAGACCTAATGTCAAACTTTTTGTTTTCTAAGGCCATAAGTTAAAATAAATGAAGAGTGTATTGGTAATGATGATTTAAGATGTATGTTAGGCACAAATTTATTCATTTACTCAGTTTGTGCGTTTCATGTATATTAAATTATTAGACAGCTCTGTCAATGATTCTGACATGTGCCCAGGTTTGGACATCTCTGGCCTATATAAAATAACACTGCTTGTATTAGCTAATTATATTTGCTGTCAAAAGAAACATAAAACAAAAATAGAGGTCCCTAATATTTTTCTGTTCCCTCCCATTTCTTCTGTCATGATGCTACGTCTGACTGTCATGGGCACCTGCCCTAACTTTCATAGGAGCCTCCTGACCCATTCCCTTTTCTCCACTTTCTCTATTTGACTATTAAAATACCTAGGCTAGTAAAGCCACAGTCCTTGATCTAAATTGACTACACAATCTCACCCATTCCACTGATTTCAATCACTACCTTTACAAAGACAGCACACATTTTTTCTTCTTGTTGTAAGTTTAAGTTTTAAATATAATGGATACACTTCATCTTCTACTTTCTTAAGCAATTATAAGTTGATTGGTACTATTCATTGAAAAAGAAAAGAAATGTCACTACATGTGGCCCATATTCTGTTAAGAATCAAAACTTTCCCCTTTTCCAATTTCTCATTTCACTCAAGATTATTATAAACTTATCAGGAAGGGTTTCATAGGTGGTTCAGTCGATGAAAAGACCAACTCTTGATTTTGGCTGAGGTCACAATCTCAGGGTGGGTCATGAGCTGGAGCCCTGCTCTGGACTCTGTGCTCAGCAGGGAGCTGGTTTGAGATCCTCTCCCTCTGAGGCCCCTCCCTGCTTGTGCTCTCTCTCTCAAAATACAGAAATGAAATCTTTTCAAAAGCCTGTCAGAGAAGGAAAATTACAATTTATAGTTTATGCTCTAGAAATTTCCTCTAATGTAGACATGTACAGTTTCTTCTAAATGCCTACTATCTACAAGCATTAAATAGCATATGCAAAACATATTGATGGAAGAGAGGTATGTAAGCCCTCCAATAGTATTTCAATCATGGTTAGCAAATGTGATAAACACACACACATACATACACATGAATGCCTGTGTTCATAAAGGTCTCCATACAGTAATAACTTTCTACCAAAGTTGAACTGCTCGTGTCCTATAAAATGAATCTTGAAAAAGAAATGCCTTGGAATACATATTCAGTATTCCAGATGTCTTGACAGAGAAACATGTTTAAAATACTTTGTCTAAAAAAAAATAAAAATAAAATAAAATAAAATACTTTGTCTAGGTTTTATAGACTAATTCTTGGCATCTAGAAAAGTAAGGAGAAAGAAAAGAAAAATTTACAAAGGACAGGTAAAATTTTATATGAAAACAATACAAAAATATTAAAAAATATAATTAGATGAGTGAAAAATATAATTAGATCAAACTTAATTGCTTCATTGCAAATGACAAGATTTCATTTTTAATGGAGGAATACTATTCTATTATATATGTGCGTATATATGTATAAAATCATATGTATATGTGTAAATGTATGATGTATATAATATCATATGTATATATCTAATGTGTATGTATAATATCACATCATTTTTTAATCCATTAGTCTATCGAAAGACACTTGGCCTACTTTCATAGTTTGGCTATTGTAAATAATACTGCAATGAACATAGAGGTTCATATATTCTTTTGACTTAGTGTTTTTGTATTTTTGGAGTCAATGCCCATTAGTTTGATTCTCGGCTCATAGAGTAGTTCTATTTTTAATTTTTTTGAGGAACCACCATACTGTTTTCCACAGTGGCTACATCAGTTTGCATTCCCACTAATAGTGCAAGAGGGTTACTTTTTTCTCTACATCCTTACCAACATCTGCTGTTTCTTGTGTTTTTGATTCTAGCTATTCTGACAAGTATGGGTTGATACCTCATTGATACCTCATTGTAGTTTGGTTTATATTTCCCTGGTGATAAATGATCTTTTCATGTGTCTGTTGGTCATCTGTATGTCTTCTTTAGAGAAATGTCTATTCATATCTTCTTCCATTTTTTAATTGTATTATTTTCTTTTTGGGTGTTGAGTTTTATAAGTTCTTTATATGTATTTTGGATACTAACCCTTTATTAGATATGTCATTTGCAAATATCTTCTCCTGTTCTTTCGTTTTGTTGATTGTTTCCTTTATGGTGCAGAAACTTTTTATTTTTTTTCCATTTTATTTATTTTTTCAGCGTAACAGTATTCATTGTTTTTGCACAACACCCAGTGCTCCATGCAAAACGTGCCCTCCCCATTACCCACCACCTGTTCCCCCAACCTCCCACCCCTGACCCTTCAAAACCCTCAGGTTGCCCCAACCTCCCACCCCTGACCCTTCAAAACCCTCAGGTTGTTTTTCAGAGTCCATAGTCTCTTATGGTTCGCCTCCCCTCCCCAATGTCCATAGCCCGCTCCCCCTCTCCCAATCCCACCTCCCTCCAGCAACCCCCAGTTTGTTTTGTGAGATTAAGAGTCATTTATGGTTTGTCTCCCTCCCAATAAATGAAACAAGATGGGAAACTTTTTATTTTTATGTAGTCCCAAACTTTATTTTTGCTTTATCTCCCTTGTCTCAGGAAATATATCTAGAAAAATGTTGCTATAATTGATGTCAGAGAAATCACTGCCTGTAATCTCTTGAAGAATTGTTATGGTCTGATGTCTCACCCTTAGGTATTGATCTATTTTGAGTTTATTTTTGCATGTGGTAAAAGAAAGTGGTCTAATTTCATTCTTTGGCATGCAGTTGTCCAGCTTTCCCAACACCATTTGTTGAAGAGACTGTCTTTTCCCCATCGAATATTCATTCCTCTTTTGTCAAAGATTAATTGACCATAAAATTGTGGGTTTACTTCAGGGTTTTTAATTCCATTCTGTTGTTTTATGCCAGTACCATACTGTTTTACTTATTACTACTTTGTAATATAACTAGAAGTCTGAAATTGAGATACCTTCAGTTTTGTTTTTTTCTTTTTCAAATTGTTTTGACTATTCAAGGTCTTTTGTAGTTCCATACAAATTTTAGGATTGTTCGTTCTAGTTCTGTAAAGAAAACTCATACATTTTATGTGCAGCCCGAATCTCTTTTCTTCATACTCATCTCTTTCACAATTTAAAGCACATGTCTCAAATGAAATACTAAGATACTCAAACCCAGCTTTTTAAAAAGTACATGTATTACCTCCCCAACTCAGGTCATGGCCTTTCTAACTGGTCATCTTCTATCATACGAAAATTCTTCAGTAACCCTAGGTTTACTCCCTAGGTGACTCTTCTAGCAACTCCCTAAGTAGGGCCCATGGATCTTTCCATGTTTTTCATTTATTGAACTCTTTTAAAAAAATACCTCCTGTTCCACACGAATCTGTCTACTTCTCTTTCCCAAGAGAGTTCCATGTCTGTCAGCCTGGTGCCCTTTCTGGATGTTGCTCTCTTGATCTGTCTCCCTCTCACACTCAACATGCTTGTGGGTCTTGATGGTCATTCCCATGAAATACTCTCTAATCTCCCCTCAATCAATAACTTTCCCATCTCTCCATCTTACAGTCTTCACAATAATTTACAACATTCCATTTTTAATTACATTTCATTATAAATGCAACTAATATAGTTAAGAGTAAAAAGTAGATTTCAGGGGCGCCTGGGTGGGTCAGTGGGTTAAAGCCTCTGCCTTCGGCTCAGGTCATGATCCCAGGGTCCTGGGATCGAGCCCCACATTGGGCTCTCTGCTCCGCGGGAAGCCTGCTTCCTCCTTTCTATCTGCCTGCCTCTCTGCCTAGTTGTGATTTCTCTCTGTCAAATAAATTTTTAAAAAAAAGTAGATTTCATTTCTTTTTGAAAACCTGACACATCCTGCAACAGTTATAGGAACATATACAATTCTAAATAAGTAGTTATGAAAGAAATTAATCACTGTACTCTCTGCAGCTTTATCTTGCAATTAAAGGCAATTTATTTTCTCATTGTTCAATGGCTTTCTGGATACTTTCTTTTTAATGTAAAAATAAGTGCATGCATATTTTATAGAAATTGGAAATACTGAAAAATATAAAGAAAATTAAAACTGCCTATTACCCTGTCACCCTTGCATAAACACTTTCAACATTTTGCACAATTCCTTCTAAATTCTTTTCCTATGCCTACAGGTAGGTATTTGTTGTAATACTTATGATTACCAGTGTTTTTGATGGTTTAAAAATGCTTATTAATAAACATCTAAAATATTTTAAAATATTACACAGTAAATATGGATAAGGGCTCCAGGAAGAATAGAACTAAGATGACTTTTTATAGTCTTATGAATCTCTGTGTGTGATTCAAGCTTAGAACCCAAAGGGTTTGAGAAATTCGTATGTGTTTCCAAGAATACAAAACAAGAGAAAACAATAGTTGTGAAATAAGTGTGTTCTTTCATTCGTTAACTTAAAAAAAAATTGCTGAACACTCAGTTCTGAATTAAATCCACTGTGAACAAGATATTCCAGATGATTCTGCTTAAAGAATTTACTTTATATCCTAATTTAATTTAATATCTTAATTAGAGAAACAGACAACATATAGTTAAGCAAATAACCTATATCAGTGCAGCTTTCAGTAAGTGCCAAGAAGGAAATAGAAAGGTTGCTGTCAAAGGAATAACTGGAGGGACCTGCTTTAGAAAGGATCATCAGGGAAAGGACAAGCCACAGAAAGATCAAAGGAACAGTCTTGCCAGAGGAATAGAAAGTACATGGTGCAGAGACAGGGCACACATCCTCTAGGGAAGGACAGAAGACTGGCCAGCATTGCTAAAGCTAACAATCAACTGAAGAACATTTTGGAGACAGGTAGGATTTGGATCATAATGGCCATATATTTGACCTTAGCTATTGTGCAAGAGCATAATATATTAGAACTGCAATGCATCTAAATATAGAAGCTGTTACATTTTGCAATTCCTCCTACCATTTCTTTGTGTGTTTGCCTATATATGTACACTTATAAAGATAGCAGTGAATATCTGTCTACAAGACTGATTACAAATAAGTAGATTTTCTAATTCAATCATTTAGATAGCTCATTATAAAACTATAAATGTATTTTTTTTTAATTTTGGGTAAAACTGAATGCATTTAATGCAACGGTGCACACAGAAATGTTGATTGAGTCAGAACTGCTGTTACCACAAAGATAAGATTGTGAAATTCAAATATATTGGAGGAAAATTAGACCTGATATTACTGCTTGGTTGTGTTTTATTTTCTTTAAATAAAAATAATTGAAATAGGAATCCATGGAAATGGAATATAAATCTATCACTTCAGCAAATTACTTTAATTGTTTTATGCCATTAATATCTCATATTAAATCATATAGATGATTCTAAAACATGAATTGTTTTGTAGTTACTTTTTAATCTGTAGGCTGTTTCTTACCACTAAGACACCTTGGCTTCCTTTTGCCCCCCTATATTTTAGCTGAATTCCGAACCTACCTGAAGCTCAATAAACCTGGTCAAAATGTACTTTACACTAGCACTATGGTATGTCATATGATATATTCTCCATCACCTCCCTCCCTCTTAATGATGTTTTCAGCTTGCATTTTCACCTTCTTTCTTCTCATCAATTTCTCATTCATTCAGCATGTCCAAATTCACAACCTGATATTCTGGCTTCTGGCTTCTGACTTTCTGGTGGCCAGAGCGGGTAGCAGCCAAGAAGCAGGACAGGCCAGAAATTTTTAAATTTTATCCTTTGAGGTTTTTTTGGTTTTTGTTTTTGTTTTCTCCCAAAGCTATGTGACTTATTGGGGGATGGAGTCAATTAGGTTATGGTGTGTAGGGGTATCAAGACAGGTATATGTCCGCTTCTGCGTGGCAGCCATGATGATAAGGCAGGGCTCCATGTTGTCTTGGTCAAGGAAGTTGTCATCTACACACAGTCTCTGACCAGTGAGCTGGGAGACCAGACCACATGGGCTTCAGCTGAGCTTACCTCCAACTCTGCAGGTGGCAGTTCCATCTTCTCAATGACCAGATTCCAGAATTTAAGCTGTCATGGATTGTAGTTCTGCATACCATCATGGACCTCCATGACATTCTCATAGGAAAACATAGTGTCAGCTGTGGAATTCCCTTCCTATGAATATACAAAGAAGGGAGACATAAACATTTTCTTCCAGGTCAGTATTTCATTAAAAATTGATACCCAGGGATACATGCTTCCAAAACCATTTCTTGGACTCAACTTAGACCAACTGAATCAAACTTTCTGGGGCCCAGGAATTGAATTTGCTTTTTTAACAATAGCCTTGATATTGTTAATATTTCTTCACACTAAGATTTGGAACTCTAATTGTTTAGAGTTCATTTGTTTACATTCACTCGTATCTGATATCTCCTTAAAAATCAAGAAAAGTCAAAATAGGAGCACCTGGGTGGCTTAGTCATTAAGTGTCTTCCTTTGGCTCAGGTTCTGATCCTGGGATCGAGCCCTGCATCAGGCTCCCTGCTTGGTGGGAAGCCTGCTTCCCTCTCTTCCACTACCCTTGCTTGTGTTCCCTCTCTCCCCATGTCTCCCTCTGTCAAAGAAACAAAATCTTTTTTTAAAAAGTCAAAATATGTGAGAAAAAGTTAATATATGGAGACTATGGAAAGTACAAAAATATGTTTATTTATTTAGGTTTTTTTTTTTAAACTTGTATTATACATTGGTACATGAGAAAAAGGGAAATTGCTTTAAGCTAGATTTTTTTTTCAAGAAAAGATAGGAATTGGAGCCAGTACTCAAAAGATTCACATTTTTGAATGAGGAAGAGTAAAGAAGAGAGAGACATTATGGTTCCAGAATTTCAAAAGCCTACAGATATATGTAAATAGAGGAAAAATTTAATAAATATCTAGGAAGAGAAAGTAAAAGTTATCTCCAAAAATTCTTTGGGATCTGGAAATGAAAGACCACATTCTAAGTAGCTCAGCATAACTGTAATTCCTAGGGAATATTTGGGTATGCATCAAAAAATGTTTCCAGCTTTTTATACCTCCAAAGTGAAGCAACAGGGACCTAATGAATATGCCTGCCTTCCAAAAATCCTTACCTATAGACAAATGGAGAATATAGTAGGCTGGATAGTACAAGTCTGCTTTGTCTAGGAAGTAATGCAAATATTCCTGGGAAGTGACTCTAACCGCAGTTTTTAAAAAGAAATTTCCTGCCCCACTTCTGTGTGGAGGTGATGATGATAAGTGTGTGCTCTGAAGGACTGAGCAATTATCCATTCATGAATCTCACAAAAAAGGGAAAGGATTTGCCTCAAGTCTCCAGGTAGTTGAATGAAGTGAAGAATTTTAAAAGGTTATTTTAATTTTTAAAAATTCACATATTTTACTGTACTCTGCTATTCCAAAATGTCCCTCATGTCTCAACAACCATGTTTGAGATCATGTACAGACACCTACAAGGCAATGACAACGCTGGAATTGGATAAGTCAACGATTTGAGATAAAATGGGTTCAAAGCATCCTTATGGCCTGAAGGTCCTAAAAGCTGAGCCCCTCTGTCCTTTGGCCCCAAAGACAAGAGACTAAGAGCAGGGTCATGCTCTTGAATGAGAAGCTCTCAACTCCAAGCCTTTTCTCCTGCTGCTGGCTATGCAATCGTAGGCAAGTCCCTTAACCTCTCTATTAATTGATCTCTTCATCTCAAAAGAAGAAGAAAAATACATATTAAATGGCTTGATCAAATACATGTGTACAAGCCACATAACGCTGTTGATTTTTAAAGACCGACACAATTAATACACTATTAAATTACATTTATGCTGAGTGAAATAAGTCTAGCAGAGAGAGTCAAGTATCATATGGTTTCACTTATTTGTGGAGCATAACAAATAACATGGAGGACATGGGGAGATGGAGAGGAGAAGGGAGTTGAGGGAAACTGGAAGGGGAGATGAACCATGAGAGACTATGGACTCTGAAAAACAACCAGAGGGTTTTGAAGGGGTGGTGGGGTGGGTGGGAGGTTGAGGAACCAGGTGGTGGGTAATAGGGAGGGCACATACTGCATGGAGCACTGGGTGTGATGCCAAAACAATGAACACTGTTATGCTGTAAATGAACAAATTAAAAAAATTACATTTAATATGTTGAAACAATTCTTGATTTTTCAAATGGCTGCTAGGCACTACAGTATTAAAAAGTACATATTCTCGGGGGCACCTGGGTGGCTCAGTGGGTTAAGCCGCTGCCTTCGGCTCAGGTCATGATCTCAGGGTCCTGGGATCGAGTCCCGCATCGGGCTTTCTGCTCAGCAGCGAGCCTGCTTCCCTCTCTCTCTCTATGCCTGCCTCTCTGTCTACTTGTGATTTCTCTCTGTCAAATAAATAAATAAAATCTTAAAAAAAAAAAAAGTACATATTCTCTTGTGCAACACTCCTTTATATTTATAATTTGGGGCAAGTCCTTCAAGAGGTGTGATACTTGAACCTTTATGTTCAGTCTCTCTATTGCACATGATACAGCATTTTTTATTACTAACACATACAGGTGGAAAGCACACTACATACTCAAAATATCCTCTCTTACGGATTGCATTTGCAAGCAAAAAAAAAATTGAATTATTCCTCTGTAGTTTATAGTAGCTTATTTGTTTGATACTTTTTTGTTAATACTCCAATAAAACATAGATTTTGTGCCACACTCGATCATGATTTTGCACATTCTTTGCAGTCTAGAAGCGCTTAAGCACACTTTCCTCTCACCGCCAACCCTGAACATAGCTGCCATTTTTCAGAGTCAGCCAGAAGTGTGATGAGTTTGCAACACACGGGATTTAAAGAGCTAGAATCAATGAGTACACTCAGCATTACTGCACTGCATACCCCAAAGGAATGGCAAAATGACACATGAGCAGGAACTAATGGCTGATATCTTATGGAGCATGACGCTAATCTTTCCAACAGTTGGCTGCCTGGGTTTGGAGACTATTTTTGGGGAGACACATCACATCCATCCACAGAAATTATAATTACTGCATATTCCAGGCTGAAATTATTTTAACCAGCTTTATTGATGTATCATTTGTTTTACCTTTCCTCTGAGAGTTGATACAATAGATAACTATTGTAGATTACTGTATATACACATAAATACACACAGAATTATAAACATTTTCAGATTCTATTTTTACACTTGTCAATAAGTTTAACCAACACAAAGGGTTTTCCAGTCTCAGGGCCAGAATGAATTTCTGATACTGAATTTAAAGCCCAAGCCTGTTTTCTCTATGGTGATGAGGTTCTTCCGTTGACATCTGTGGGAGCATGCACAAGCCTTCCTTAGCAAGAACAGAGGCAGGAGGATTCGCTAAAGCACTCTTTTACAGAAGTGGACATAGTTTGAACATTTCACAAAATTGCTATTAACCAGATTTATGGCTTAACTTCACTAAGGTAAATAAGCACCTTAATTCCTTTTTAACTGGGAAAACATTTGCTAAGTTAGGCTGATGCCTCTGTGGACATTATCTCCTTCATCTCCCTAAGGATTCTAGGTTACATATGCATTTTTCTTTTCTAACAGTTAGGCCGACATAAAATGATGCTGGTAGTGCTTGCTTGTTACTAAGCAAGAATTGTAAAGAAAGTGAAAATCAACATAATTACAAAACAGGAGAGGGGAGGTAAAGTTTACTGTATACCCTGTTATTTTAGTTGCTGTTTTTCTAGCATTCCCTTTCTGCCCCCAACCAGGTTAAGAATTAGTTTCAGCCTCTCACTGTCTCAGAAAAAACAAAAACAAAAACAAAAAACATACTATCCTCTTCCTATGTTGAGGATTTCATTTTTTTTTCTACCTAATTTGAAAGATCCAGTCCTCCATGGTTAAGTAATACTTTTACATGAACTGATAATAGTATTCCTCACCTGATTCCTGTTTTTATGGGGAAATGTGGGCAAATCACAAGTTTCAAGTTCCGCCTTTATGAAGCAATTTTAGCAACTCTTTGGCTTAATTATATATCTTGAACTCTAATAGATTTTTAAAGCATAATATATATAAATTATACATATCCATAAGTTATATATATAACTTATATTTTCACGTATATATAAATCCCAATTATATATAAATAAGTTCCACTTGTAGCATCAAATTTGCTAACAGGCATGGATTATTATCATTTTGACTAATATTGTTACTTTCTTTTAAAAACACTTCTCCATTTTGGAAATATTAAACCATATGACAGAAATTTCTGAAAAGACAGAAAGGAATTAGTTATAATTTGAACTAACTACTATTATTATCATTTGTATGTTTCCCTAGCCTAGGATAAAACTCAGATCTCAGCGTGTCTCCAAGCTGTATTTATTATTCTGGGCCTGCATCTGCATTTCCTAAGATTTTAGCCCAATTTCAATTTCTGAAGCCTTCCCAACTTATCTTTGGAACCATTCAGAAGATCTCACAAATATTCTCAGACTCAGAACTTAGGTAACCAGGGGGATCCCATAGACTCAGTGGTTCCTTCTCTGACCTGTGCTGCCATGCTGCTTTAGAGATACCCCACTTCCTCCCCACCTTGATGTTACTGCCAGTGAGCTAGCGATAACCGAAGCAGACTATAGCCTCCTTATACAGCCGACAATGCCACGCTCTGTCGTTCTCAGTTTCTGGCACCACCTTTGTTAAATTCACCAGGGCCGACCTACATTTTTCAGTCTCTCCGAGATTTTAGTAAAATGGCTAGGATTTTAGATTCTTCTTATATTTCCCTTCATATTCATATCCCTTCTTATATTTCCCTCCATTCTATTGTTTTCCATTCAGGAGTACCATATGCACTGTGCCTAGAGCAAAGCATACCAAAGTAAATAAATCAGTTATAGCTCTACTCACATGGAGCTTAGAGTCTATCATGTAGGCGAGAGCCAGATGGCAGGCAAATGTTTGCAGTATTAATGATTATTATAAAAAGTAAATTATAGGCTGTTATGTGAGGCTAGAGAAAGGGAATCTAATGTCAGGCAAGGACTTTAAATTAGCATAGTTTTGTGTGTGTGTGTAGGTATTCGCCTATGTCCCTATTTTGTCCCAGCTGTGCCTACTCCATTGTATCACATGGCATGGCTTCATACATTTAAATTGCTTACTTGGTTCCTGAAGACAACTGAGTTGGGACCCTGGAGCTTACAAGTCAAAGAAAACATCCCAAGTGTAAGACTCAAAGAATGAGATAGAATTAGTCATAAAATATGGGTGTGGGATATTGAAAAAGAGCTTTCTAATTTTTTAAAAAACCTGTATTTATAGCAAATAAATATATTATGAAAAATTATAGCAATAACAATCATTGTCATATCACAGGAATTGTTCTAAGAAGTTTATATTTATTATGTCATTTAGTCTTTATATCAAAAACATAAAGAAAATTCTGTTTGAATCCATCTTGCTTTAGATGAAGAAACTGATATTTGGAAATATAATATTGTGCCAAAGTTTACCCCTCAACCAATGGTCAACTCAAAATATGAATCCATTTTTGTCAACTTTAAATCATGAAACCTTAACCGTTCTGTGAGCATTTTTCAAACTGTGGATGCTGATCCATTAAGTGGTCATTAAGTTAATTTAATGAATCAATTGCCCAGAACTTTTTTTTGCTATAGAAAAAGGATAGAAAAACTAAGATGGAAAAAAAGGGCAGAAAACATTACAACATGTCGTAGTTAAAAGCGGTGTGTTATTCGATAAAAAATAAATTGTCTCAGTAAAATTGGTGTATGAGTATAAATTAATTATAATGTGAAATATAATTTTATTTTGTAGGGTAAAGAATATTTGAGAAAGAAAACATTATTCTCCCCAGCTCTGAAACAGGAAAATAAAACAATGATTGTTGCATAGAGAGCGAGCAGAAGATTATTAGAGAAGTGGGTAGAAATGGAATGGTAGATTTTTCAGTGCTACAAATTTGAACTTTAAGGGTATTGGAAAACCACCAAAAATTTAATTAAGAAGATGATACAAGGGGCCCCTGGATGGTTTAATTGGTTAAGCATCTGACTCTTGATGTCAGCTCAGGTTATGGTTTCAGGGTTATGAGATCAAACACTGTGTGGGGCTCCATGCCTTAAGATTTTCTCTCTCCCTCTCCCTATGCATCTCCTCCTCCCCTTACCCTCTCTTTCTCTCTCTAAAAAAAAAAAAAAATAAGTAAATAAGGAGGGTGATAAGGTATATATTTTTCTAAGATCATGTTGGAGTAAATTGAGACAAAGAAATCCCAGAGATATTGGTCAGGAGAATATTATGATTATCCAGGGAAGCAAAGATGGGAGCTATGATAAGGCATGTCAATGAATATAGAGAAACCTGGAAATGGATTATTGGTATTTTGGGGAAAGAACTGACAAAATGAGCACATGAATTTTTCCCTTTCTTTTATTTGCATACTATTAGAGTATAGATCCAATTTTTAACCTGCCTTTTTAAGTTTAATTTTCACCATGAACACTATCTGATATAATTACAAAATATTATTTAAAATTATTTTAATATGTAATATTCAAACTGTTAGTTGCAATTTTTATAACAAAAGTAATGCATACTAATTTTAGAAACAAAATCTGCATTAAACAATTTTTATAGGAAAGAAATGGAATCCACCCTAAAGAAAAACAATTGCATAAATATATTTTATTAACTGTATACTATCCCTTTCTCAAAATATATTTCATGAAGGCTATAAAGTTGTTCTGCATTATACAAAAATTATATAAACCTAGTGTTCATGGGTGCAAATATTTTTAATGGATATACCGTAAGTAATGTAATCAGAAGTCAAAAGTATAATTCTCTCTGGTTGTATCTTATATTACATTAACTTTGATTTAAAATAAAACTGACTTTCTAAAACAAAAAGTAGCAAAGCAAGAGAGAGAGAGAGAGAAAGAAAGGGAAGGATAGGAGGGAGGAAGAGAGGAAGGAAAGATGTTTTGTAAACAAGTCTATTATTTTAAGGCAAAAAAAAGAAAGTACAGGGACATTATGAGGGAACTTTTTTTTGTAGATGACATTTGTCTATATGGAATCAAAGAGCTTCTCAGAATCATAAGCAATTTATATTTCCTTTAAAAATTTAGTTACGGGGCGCCTGGGTGGCTCAGTGGGTTAAAGCCTCTGCCTTGGGCTCAGGTCATGATCCCAGGATCCTGGGATCGAACCCCACATCGGGCTCTCTGCTCCGCGGGGAGCCTGCTTCCTCCTCTCTCTCTGCCTGCCT
Source organism: Meles meles (assembly GCF_922984935.1). Taxonomy (NCBI): domain Eukaryota; kingdom Metazoa; phylum Chordata; class Mammalia; order Carnivora; family Mustelidae; genus Meles; species Meles meles. Next base: position 20,396,609 of record NC_060070.1, read on the forward strand.
CTCTGCCTACTTGTGATTTCTCTCTGTCAAAAAAATAAAATATTAAAAAAAAAATTTAGTTACTATGTTTTACCCAAAAAATTGAGACAAAAACCAAAAACTATGCAGTCTCTCAAATAAAGATTGTATTACCTATGTCATAAGCTTGTGTTTAAGATTGTGTAAGTTTATCCTTGCAAAATAGTTGGTACATAATAAGCATTATGTAGGCATTTGAGAAAGGAAGGAAGGAAGACAAGGAGGGAGGATGGTCATTCACTGATAATTCTATTTCAAGAAATGCCTTCAGAAAAAAAATTGCATGCCATTTTAAGTTTGTTTACTTAAAGGGTGTATTAACAATTGGAAAGGACCGATCGGTATCATTTTGTGTCCACAGTTATGAAAATGTTTTTACTAAAGAGACTGATTGAAGAATGTTGGCACTGCTTCTTCATTCTTAAAGAATAAGCCAGCACCTGTTATCACTCGAGGCAACATTGCTTTTACCACCCATTTAACATGCTGATAATTGCTCCTGAAGATTCTGATGCTAGGGATACAGTCTACATGCTTTGAATGGTCCTTAAGTGTCTGGAGTGTTTGGCTAAGTCAAATATTTTGAGTTACAACATCATCATATGCATTAAATGATCACATTTAGCACATTTACTTAGACTTCATGTAAGTTATGCACCTTTATATCGCTAAATTATTACAAAAACAAATACATTTCCCCCTTCCTTTTATTTATATCACAAGAAATCATACTAAATTTAGTAAGAAATCATACTAAAATTAAGATCAGGTAGAGAACCTGTCCATCAAAAAGAAAGTTTCATATATATGTCTGAATAGAAGTAATTAGTTTAATGCAGTTTAACGGCTTTAATATTGAAGAAAGAGAATAAGTAAATAAAGTCATCTATAGTATAAGTGCATACAAATATTTACATAGACCCACATATGGGTACATATACATGTGAATGTGAATTTGTGTTAGTATTAATCACTCTTAATCTTGCATTAATCTGGACACACATATAACAATTTTATTTTCAAAATTTTACACAAGTTAATAATAAAAATACTCATTTATAGAGTAGTAGCCATTCCCAGGTATTTCACCAGAAATTTCTGATATATTATCACCTAATTATTTCTGAAAACAATTCAGTGATGTAAGTATTACTATTTCTTTTTTAAGATTTTTTATTTATTTATTTGATAGACAGAGATCACAAGTAGGCAGAGAGGCAGGCAGAGGGGTGGGGGGGGAAGCAGGCTCCCTGCTGAGCAGAGAGCCCAATGCGGGGCTCGATCCCAGGATCCTGGGATCATGACCTGAGCCAAAGGCAGAGGCTTTAACCCACTGAGCCACGCCACCCAGGTGCCCCTACTATTTCTTTTTTAAAGGTAAGCTACAGAAACTGAGGAATGATGCTTGGTAAATTACAACCAAGGTATATGCTTCTCACTTTAATGTTGAAATATCCTATGATTTAGCACCAAAGTAGACATGCATTTCTTAGACAGAGGTATTTGAAAATCTGAATTTATTTTCATTTCATAACAATTTTATTGCACTTTGTAATTGTACTACATATATCATTCTATCTCTTGCAGCTCTGCTCTCTATTTTTCCATGACAAATAATGTATCATACATTTACCTTGGGTACCAAATAATACCTTTGGGTATCTCTGCCATATATAATGATGTTTCCATGTGTATATGTGTTGCCTCACCAAATGGACTTGAACTTCACTGTGGGCAGCGACTGTTAGCTACGCGGGAACCCTATAGTATCTTGGTCAGGCAGAGTGCAGAGGTGTTCATTTAATATCCATTGTCTCCTAAGGTTATTTGTTAAGAATGTTACTAGAGCTATGTAATAGTTTACCAACTGCCCAGCCTTTTAACATGAAAAACTTAGGAACATTGAAGTATGTTTATTTCCTTAGAGTAAATCTCTCTTTCCTTCAGTGTAGACATTCTTTTTCTGCTTGGAGGTTATGCAAGAGTAATGGTAATATTTTTAACATCCATTAGTTTACCAGCAACCCTCATGAAGATCATAGAATTGTTGATCTCCCACTCCCTTAACACACTTCTCCACCCAAGTGCCAAATTACACAGATGGAATATGTAAATAAAGAAACTTTATATAAAATATCCACCCAAAATATTGCACTTCTTGGCATGATTAGAAAGAAAAAAACCTACCACTCTACAGTTGGAAAAATTCAGTGCATAATGAGGAACAATTTGTCACTAATAATTTTTTAAAGTTATATAATATGGGAATAGCTTAACAGAAATACTACTTTTAATGAGTATTAGAACCTTGTTTATGTGCATGCACATATATAATATAGATATTACTTAAACATGTTCATTTGGCTGAGAGGCCACAAAGCATATTTTTCTAAATTCAAGAAATTTAAAAATCGTGTTTTTAGAGGTGAATGTCAACTTTAGATAAATGAGAAGTACAATATGAAGTAATTTACTTTGAGAATAACTTTCATTTTTGTGTGGCTCTAAAATCTCAAAGATTTTCTGATGATGGAGAGGCCCTTTAAGACCCTGCTGCCTCTTCTAGAATGTTAAATGCTTGGACATGACCCGAAATAGTCCACATACCTGTAAACTGAGAACAGGATTCATCATACACTAGGAATGCAGGAAAATGAAGCACAGGAAAGCAAAACATACATGGCATTTCACATGGCAGATCATGAGACTAAGTTGCTCTTTATATTTAAAGTCAGATAAAAAATCCAGAGCTTATAAAATCAAAAGGCTTAAAATAATAATAAAGCCACCAAGGTTTTCCCAAGCCTCTCCCAATTCCAATATGTTGATTCAGTTCAGATGGAGCATATAAATATTTAATTGGTTAATCTTTGAACCAAATTTCACTTCTATGCAGCTCAAATTCTAAATGCAGAAGGGAAAAGTAAAGAAAGGGGAAAAGCTAAATTTTAATAGGATGCACGATTAAAGAACTCACGAAAACGAAAAGTGCAGCTTTATGGATTCTTCATGCAAAAGTAAGGCGATGATGCACAAACACATATGTACGTGTACAATTATAGTGTTAGCCCTTTTCTCTTCTTCTAATTACCTACAAGATGAATCTTAGGACTATTTAAACTACATAGCTTTCAGGCAAATTGATTCAAGTGCAAAGCATTACTGCCTGAAACTTGCACACCTATTTCAAATGCCAATAATTTTTTCCCTCTTGTTTGTTTCGGGGACTGTTACAGAGGGTTGAGTTTGGTAGAAATTTGAACTTCAGATAAAACTTTACTGTTATAAACTACTCCATTCTGTGTACCAATTCCCAGAATTGAAATACAGGCTTACTCTAATTTCTTTCTGCAAAAAGTCCATTTACAAAATTCAACTGGATCTAACAATAATTTATCATATCTTCCTGGATATAATTAAATATATAAGCCCCTCTTGGAAAAAGGCCCCTCTTGGAGAATTGCACTGCTAATTTTACTTTTCAAAGGAACTTTAGAAGAAAGATGTTGATGATTATTCTTAAAAGTATACTTAAAATATTTTGTTCCATTGTATGATAAGAAATTACTTGTGTCTTTCTTACTCTTCCTTTTATTTATGAGTCTAAATACAAATTACAAAAAACTCAAAAGATTCATTCAAATATTAGTCCGTTATGAATTGCAATTTATTTTTTATGTTAAGATATAATAATTTTGCAGTTTGGTTGCTCAGCATAATATTGTTAATTATATATTTTCTCTGGAGGACTATAAAGAAGGAAACATTTATCCTACCAAAAAATACCAAAAAAATAAAGTAGGTTAAACCCCTACAATTCTTTTCTTGAATATTCCCTTACTATGTCTTTTGAACTCTATCCCATAGTTTCCCCTCAAAGTAATTTCCTCCTTGCATTTCATGCATTTGTTCATTCATAGAATACTTTTTCGAGTGTCTCCCATGTTTCCAGTGCTAGATAATGTTCTTAAAACACAGAGATTAAAACAGGTTATAGGGGCACCTGGGTGGCTCAGTCGGTTAAGTGTCTGCCTTCGCCTCGGGTCATGATCCAGGTGTCCTGGAATGGAGTCCTGCGTCAGGCTCCCTGCTCAGCGGAGAGCCTGCTTCTCCCTCTCCCATGCTGCTGCTCTGCCTGCTTGTGCTCTCTCTGTCAAATAGATAAATAAATAAATTAATTAATTAATTAAAAAAGCAGGTTATAGAGCCCACCCCCAAAGAACTTCCAGCAACTGTTGGAGGCATTCAGGAATTGGCAATAACAACATAACTGGGCAAGTATGCATGGCAGATGTTCATAGTCACAAAATTTCTGAAGGCACCTGACCTGATCCAAATAAAAGGTAATATTTGAACAGTCTTTATAACAAGTATTATTTAAGTAGGTTAACAAGATCCGTAAAGATGTTACAGGTAACACCATATGAAAGTATAAGACAGCATGCCTCACTTAGGAAACTGCAAGAATTTCTGTAAAGCTGGATAAGAATTATCTTCTGTGGTTGTAGCAAGAGATCAAGATGAAAATATATAAGGACAAATTATAAGCATCCTTGGAAACATATCTGCCAAGTTCTTTCTGCAGCTGTAGGCTGAGATCCCCATTTTCCTACTATCCAATGACGACTGCTCTCAGGTGGTGGTCACGTGGCTCCCTCCTTCTTCCAAGCTCACAACAGAACATTTGTTGTGCATTGAATTGCTCTCATTTTGAGTCTCTGGTTATCATTCTTACACCTCTAGACCCAGGTGCCACATGATTACATCCAAGCCAGCCACATAATGCTCCTTTTTAAAAACCAGCTGTGCCTTCTAACAACCCTAATCATAGGAGCGAAATCCCTTACTTTCATAGGATGTGGACACTAGGGGGCAGAGAATCCTCTAGAGCACCTTAGAATTCTGCCTACCACACTAGCTAACCCATAAAATATCCCACAGGACCTTCTACTTACTTTCTCTTCCCTGTCTGCTACAAGATGAAGATATCCAGTTGGAGACTCCTTGAAAGATAGTGCAGCCACCAGATAAAAGGACCATAGGTCCTGGAATGAGTGTAACATCACTTACTCTTACCAATCCCCGCCTTCTTGCATTGTCCTGGGAAGTGAGCAAAAAATGAATATTTATTGTCTTAGATTTTTGGAGCTCTCTATTCAGCTGATAACCTGTTTTGGTTAATGTATAAATTTGTATCAAATAACAATAAAAATAATATTGTGATTTAAGAGAGCTTACTGTTTTCTAGCTCTTTCCTTTCCCTAATAATTCAGGTAGCTTCTCTCCCTTTCTGTGTTGGTGGCCTTGAACAAAAAAGCTATCTTTGAGCCACCAAGTAGGTTTTGTAAATCTTATGTGTCCATATCAATTTGAAAGCTAATGTGCTTTTGATGTGCAATATGCAGGCTTTACCGAAAAAAAGATTCTCTTGGAATTATGAAAACCTGGCCTTTGCATCTCAAGAGCAAAGTTGTAAGGATATATACTATGTACAATGTATCATAGAGCAGTGAAAGACGCGTGATAATATGCTCTCATTTTCTTACCTAAAAGGAGTAAAAGTATGATGGCTGAAGGAAGGAGGAGGATGGAAGGATTGTGAGGAGATACTGCCTCCATCTATGAGGAGTAGAGAGATATACAATCTTGAGGGATCTGGAAGCCACAGAGAGAAGCCCCAGTGCAGCAAGAGGTTGAAATGGTGAAGAACAACACTCTGGTGGAGGTGCTCAGGGCATTCATGGAGACTCACTGTTGGAAAAGCATCTGAAGGGGCGCCTGGGTGGCTCAGTGGGTTAAAGCCTCTGCCTTCTGCTCAGGTCATGATCCCAGGGTCCTGTTATCGAGCCCCGCATCAGGCTCTCCACTCAGCAGGGAGCCTGCTTCCTCCTCTCTCTCTGCCTGCCTCTCTGCCTGCTTGAGATCTCTGTCTGTCAAATAAATAAATAAAATCTTTAAAAAGAAAACAAAAGAAAAGCATCTGAAGTGTTGGGTGGGCTGACAAATCCACAGGGACTGAGAGCCAGGACAAGGACCTCATAGCAGGCATGAACTTGTCCCCTGGAGGCAAAAGCCGGGCCAGTGAGAATAGAAGCCCATGCAAGGCAAGATAGGGACACTGCTGTGAAGCTGCTGAAAATGGAGGATGATCCTCATTGCCAACAACCTTCTCCTGATATTAGCGTATATTTATTACATGACTCCCTCCTCCACATCACTATTAGATTACTTTCAGGGAGAAGGGAGGAAAATAGAGAAGAAGGGGAAGATTTAATGTATTTGGAATGCTTCAGGGGAGTGACTGGGTTTATGAACTGGTGATATTAGGCTTTCCATCACCAGCTGACATAGAGGCCCAAACTGAAGTTTTTTAGAGAAATGTGTAAAATTATATCTATGAAGATAAGGTGTAACATCCTTCCTAAATCACTCCATGGAATGCTTTTTAATTTAAATAGTAATAGCTGCTGATGTTTAAAAAGGTAGGAAACACACACATGGACATACACATACACACACACACACACACACACACACAACTTCCCAAATGAAAACCTACTTAATTTCATGAAGAGAGTCTACTGAAGCATACTGTGCATTTTAATGGGCTTCTTTTCTTTTGCCTAACTCTTAAATGTTCCCTTGAATATTTTCCTCTGCCATTTTTGTTTCATGCTCGAAATACCACCCTGAAAAACTCCCAAGCACGCCATGTCAAACAGAGTTGACTACCTAATCTTTAGCTTTGGCCCAGACCTTGCTTCAGAGTTCCACACTATATTTTTTAATTCCTTATAAGATGCCTTGTTGACCACTTCTTTAACTTGTGGGAAGCTCCAAACCAACATGTGTCCCCAGCCCCACCTGCAACCCTTCTTACATGTTCTATCTTCATTACTGACATCAAAAATCAGAACATTGTCTGAGATTTTTTCCATCTTTGTAGAGGAGCCATTACACATACACCTATAATTTCATGAATTTACTTCCTAATTCATTCTCCTGCTATGTATTTTGTTATTCAAATATTCATATATATATATGTATATGTCCTTTTTTAAAATTTCTACATTTTGGATTTTTCTCTATAGTACCAGCATGTTTTCATTAAAATTTCTCTCTTGTTTCATGTTTTAAAATTTTCCCCTATCTGTTGAATATATTTATAATATTCAGTTTAAATATCTGTCATTCTTTTGCGTTAGTTTTGCTTTTTGAGGTAATGATTTTTCTATTAATGATTTTTATTGCATAGTGTTTGAGCTTCTCAGTAACTGAGAATTTGTATTTTAATGGATATGTCCATTACTTTCATTAATGTTGGTTACTAGAGAAGAGTTAAAAAAACTTGGTCTCTAACTTGAGTCCACCTTGGTTTATGACTGGAAATTCTATTACTCATTCTAGACTGATAGCTCTTCCAGCCCTGATCTATGTCTAGGAAACTTCTAGTAACCTTGTCCCACCATTGATTTCATCCTAGACCCTTACCTTCCGTTCTAATCAGTTCATGCAGCAGGAATGAAGGTGGAGATACAGGAAAGTTCAGATGCTCCCCAGGCTATGTGCACTCGTCCATAGAGCAACTCCACCACAGACAGACTCCAATCCCCCTCCTTATTACTCTACCTTATGTGGGTGACAGTGGAACTGGATGCTTCTATATTCTTGTCCCATGCAAATGAAGGCTTGGGAAAAGGAAAGGGCATAAATAGGAAATCTAGTTCAACTTGTGCCTCATCTCAGGTCCTGTCCTTCTCTAATTTGCAACCTTCCCCGCCTCCCACTTCACTTGTTCCATCAAGATCCAACCATCTTTGGTGTCTCCAAAGATTTTTTTTTTTTTTTTAGTTTGGTTTGTTTGATTGATTAGCAGTTGAATAGAGTTTCTCGTGATTGATGCTTTACATATTCCAGAGAGCATCATTCCTATTGAACTGTATCCTCCAGTGAGAAGTTACTCCCTGAGAATATAATGTGGAACAGTGCTCACTAGAATTTTGCAATGATTCTGAATTCATTAACCTCCCTCACTGTTCTGTAGTTGATTCTGTGAAGGAATCCAGAGGACTGTGGTAGTTCACCATGTTGTCTAGAAGCAGAAGAAACTATCAGTTTTTAATATATGACGCCCTTTAGCTACTGACCGTTTCTTTAGAATAAACACTATTTCAGTCATCAATCTGTACCCAGCATGAGATTCAGTACGTGGTTCATAGCAGAAACTTATTAACAAATTTTAAATCAATTTCTTAAATGAAATAAGAAAAAAGGGAAAGGCAGTTTTCTTAATGGATATCAGAGAGAGAAATGGAGATAAAGACAGACAAAGAGAATAAAGAAGGAAATATAGAGCATAATTGAAAATTTTCAGGTGAATAACACTGTTGATGAGTTATACTCTTGGCTTTACTACCATTTAAAGAACCTCATAAGATGTCATTTTGCTCAAATATAACCACAGGGCATGTGTTTGTTACACCCATCAGCCAGAACAAGTAACATCTCCGATCATTATCTATCTAATTGCAAAGAACCAAAAACAAATCCACAATTTGTCTCATTACTGACTTCTTATAAAAGGATTTAAAAATAAGACTCACATTGTCAAAAGCTTTTGGCTTCAGCATGAATATACTCACAGATTTTTCCTCAGAACACAATTTAATTAATCCAGGGATGTGCACATCACTGAAAAATCTTACTAAAAATTAAATTTCTACTACTTTCTTGCATATGTTGAAAAAATCAAAAGCTTTATCTGTCTTAGGTAAATACTCTTCAGACTATAAATATGGACTCCCAACCATCACCAGCCATGCTCTGAATCCATAACCATACAGAGACGATAATTTAGAGGATTATTGAAGGAGCCAATTTCTTGTCACAGAAACTCATAGAGTTGGTACTTAGTATGCATATTTTGATGCTTCAGGTGTATACAGCTGTCCTACTGTATTTCTGATTACTCTAAGAAATTATTTTAAGTAAATATCTGTCACAGGTATTCTATTAAGATCATCTTTTTTGAGTTGAAACTCATAAAGCATAAGCAGATTTTTTTTTTTTTGGCTTTGGCTCATAGGAAACCATAAGTTTTTAATTGGAAATTTGGATTAGCTTTAGCGGCATAAGGAAAACATGCCCCATAACATTTTCAGGGGAGTTTTATTTCCAAAAGGACCTCATTATAAAGAAACCTTATCTAGAACATGGGCTCCAAGAAAAGTATGTCAAATAGCAATGTGCAAAGTTCAAGGTAAGCGTTAATGACATGGATATAAATGGTTTCATGAAAACTTAAGGAGACAATTTGGATCATAATCTTTAGTAGGAAAGTAGGGGAATGAGAGGTTCATAGAGATGCATCTGCTTTAAATATCCAGCACTTTTGAATCAGGGAAAAAAATGGAATCAAAACTATGCATGGGGAAAAGGAAAATATTCCCTAAATGGAGTATTCGTTTGAGTTAAGGAATAGGAGAAAAAGGTGTTTTGGCAGTAAAGGCTAGTTTTGTTCTTTATTTTATAAACTACTGGTCATTTGTTCATTTCCTCTTAATTATTTTTAATATTCCCTTTCATATACATATTTTTTCCAGTAAGAAAAGAGTACAACCAGGCTTCTTATATTTTATTCAGAATTTTCAGACAGATTTAATGTTTTTGTTCTTATGTGACAAGTCCATTTATTGAAATTGTGGTTTGTATTTCAGGTAAATACAGTACAGAGACATAGGAAAGCAATGTCAGCATTAATCAATTCTCTGTTCTGTATTAGTTGGAATAAAACATTCCTGGGTGACATGACAAAACCACACTTTATAAAAGGGAGACAAGATCCAGATAACTTTTGGTTTTTCTCTTCAAATCTTGTCATATTTTTCCAGCTCAAAAGTCTTTCTTTAAACTAAAACAGATATAGAATCCTAGTACATATATTTAAATTTTGATAGCTTTATCAAAGCATGATTTCCTTTTCTTTTTTCATTGAGATGGAGTCTCAGGCCTTCTTTAAATCTGCTTTCTTCTTTGATTTACTAATAAATGATTTCCATCATATTGTGCTCATAATTTCTTTAAAAGCAAGTAGTAATTGACTGCATGCTATAAGTAAGAGTATCATAGTGTGAAATCTAGATTTGGTCACAAAATACCTACCACATACAGCCCTAAGGTTGGAAGACTTTTTCTTTCCAGTCTTTTCCACCTATGCCATAAGATATGTGTATGAGTATATATGTATATATAGTTTTTTCTTTTATGATTTATTTGTATTTATTTCACCATTTTATCTCCTCTAGCTGTCATACAAAGTGATGAACATAATATTGGTTTAAAATGAAAGATTATAAAGAAGTTAAATAATTTATCACAATTCAAGCCTTATTAACAATTTTATATTAATTTTTAAGCTTAGGCAGAAAAATCTTTAAGTAGACAAGTTTGGGAGCTTAGAAATTAACACTCTCATTGTGTGTGTGAGCCTGTATGTTTATGTGTTTGAATTAATTTCTCCAAAGGGTTCATGTTTTAAATATGAAATTATGCAAGGCTAATATAAATATAAGTTATTGAATTTGAGATCACTAGTGAACCAGAAGGGACTATAAAAATTACAACCATGTTTGCGTGAAGAAGTACATAATTTCATGTGATTATTTACTCAATGCTTTAACTTTTAAAAATAAATTAAATTGAGGCACCTGGGTGGCTCAGTGGTTTAAGCCCCTGCCTTCGGCTCAGGTCATGATCTCAGGGTCCTGGGATCCAGCCCCGCATCAGGCTCTCTGCTCAGTGGGGAGCCTGCTTCCTCCTCTCTCTGACTGCCTCTCTGCTTACTTGTGATCTCTGTCTGTCAAATAAATAAATAACCTTTTTTTTAAGTAAATTAATTAATTAATTGATTAAATTATGAATATAAACACTTCTAACAAAATTAAATGCAAATAAAATTTGGAAAATGTCACATACATGAAAGAAAAAGTTACTGTCATATTGATGTCTTATTCATGTTCAATATATAGGATTAATTTTTAATATTAGTAGAAAAAATAGTCAAAGGATATCTTTAAAGGAGGCTCAAAATTTTAAATTTAAAAGCAATTACTGAATTATAATAAAACAGTACTATAATACTGATGTACCGATCAATATTTTCTCTTTCTCTTGTTCTTTTTTTTTAATGATTAAATATTCATATTTAGTGTAGTCTGATGAGACAGTTTCCAGCACAGTTGGAGGGACTGTGATTTGTGCCACACTACTTGGAAAGCAATCAAGAGTCTCAGAAATATTCACACATTTCAAATGATAATTCTACTTTTAGAAAATTTACTGTCAGCATAATTATAAATATGGACCAAACTGTGTTTTATAAAACACTCTTGATAACCTTATTTATATTAACCAATTTTCAACAGGTAAAAATCCAATTACAGAGGAATTATTGACTAAATTTTAACACATCTAAATGATAGAATTTATGAGGCCCATTCAACTCGTATTTTTGAAGCAACTTTAATGACACAGAAAGAGTATTCCTATGTACTCTCAAGTAAAAGAGCAAATAAAATAATATCAACTATATAACATGTGAAAAAAATGTTAATCAGATACAGGTTAACTTAACCTCTGTACAGAGGTTTTCTATCTACAAAATGAGAAAATACTAGTAAAATACTAGCTCACAGACTTATAATGTAAATTAACTGAGACACCACATGTGAAATAACTTATTCTAGAACTGGTATGTGGTAAGCATTATCTGCATTTATATAGGGTTAGTTCTTACAGGAGAATTGGGTCAGAAACGGGAAGGAACTTTTGTTCTTATTAAACAATTGGTAGAAGTCTTTTCTTTCTCTGTGCATGAAGAAAGTCATAATAATGAACAATTTCAAAATTAGTAAGGAAAGGTAAAAAGCTTATCTTCCTGTTTCAAGGTAATTGAACTGACACCATGGGCATGGCGAGGACCATCAAACGTCAGATACTAATGGTCTGTCAGGTCTCAAATGAAGTAAGTGCTGAAAAGCCCATCCACTGACCAGAAGTAAAGAGTGACAAGAGCCAGTTCATACACTTTGTCTGTGCCACCAGCCCCTGAGAGTGACCTGCTTATTCTCCACAGGGTGGGCTCCTCGGTGTCCGCCGCAAGAGCAGGATCTTCTCTTTCCAGGCCGCTGGAGAAGGGAAATTGTGGTGAAGGGTCCTGTCAGTGACTGGAAAGTTACTTATGATGAGGTAAACTTGTAGAAAAGACCCACAGTTCTATTTTTGAGAGATGGATGATTCTATCAATGAATTAATATGAAGAACTCTATTCTTCCTACCAGTTTCATACACACAAGTTACACATGAGATGGGCCATATTCAGCATACATGTGAGTCCTCTAGCAAGTCTTATATTTTCAACACTTTGTTTGTTTACAAACAAATTTGTCAGGCAGATATACTATTCCCTCTTTACATGTATGGAAATGAATGTTCAGTGAGTTTAAAGGACCCACCCAATGGACTCAGCAAATAAACGCAGGAGGGATGATTCAAAGGAATGTGTTGCGTCTTCCAATCTTCCCCAGACCCTGTCTCACCAGAAATAGAGGTCATCTTCACTGGGCTCACGGATTGCAATTCAGCTCCTTAGTTCACATTTGGAAGAGGTCTCCACACCCTTCTATGTCTAAAAAAGCCAACATCCTGAGGCACCTGGGTGGCTCAGTTGATTAAGCATCTGCCTTGATCTCAGGTCATGATCCTAGGTTCCTCATCAGATCCCTGCTCAGTGGGGAGCCCACTTCTCCCTCTCCTCCCCACTTGTGTTCTCTCTTGCTATCTCTGTCTTTTTTCTTTCAAATATATAAATAAAAACTTTAAAATAAAAAGAAAGTAATAAAGAAGCCAATGTCCAGCTTTCCATTGTGACAGTGCCATAGAGAAAGACATAGATGACTCTTCTCTGTTGTGAGATCTTTATAATACTACGCTTGACACAAAGCCTTCTTTGTCATAGCCATCCTGGGGAAGGAAATCTTAAATTGCTTTCTTTTAGGAGTGGGATACATGGGAGCATAAAATGAGATCACAGGGTTTAAAAACAATCTTGGTCTAAAACCAATAAATGAAGAAGACAAGCTCTGCAAAGTCATGGCTCTGATTCTGACCACAAACAGCTTAGTTTTTTCTTCAATCACTTCAGTTTTCTTCAAGAATATTGGTGGGTATTTGTTTTTTGTTTGTTCAACTTCTGAAACATTTTAGGATTTTCTTCCAAATTAACAGAAGGTGACTTCAAGTTTCTATTTCTTGAAAAACCATTCACTGTTAAAAAACAGATTTTCAGCTCCCACTCATTGAAGTTACAGTAAGGTTTTTCCAGCCTCTGGATCATTATATCTAGTACCATGACACATATAGGACAGGAGTTATTTAACTCTGATTTGAAAAAATATATATATTTTGAAAAATATATATATATTTTGATTGATCTAAGCCTTTTCAAATTGAAAGCAGAATTGTGGTAATAGAATTAGAAGTAGTATTAAAGAGTATTGAACATGGTCATTTCATCTTTCAAAAATATTTTTCAATCTCTTCCTACATTTCAAAATAATACATACCATGTTTTCAAGTTTTCAATGATCTCTTTTCCTATCATCCAATTAAGCTCATTAGGCACAAATAGATAACACTCGAAGCTGAGTTTGTATGAGCTTATATAAGGAAAGTCAAATACTTTTAGTTGAATATTTTGAGAAGAGTGAAAAAGGGATGGTATTAATGAGTGGATGATTTAAAGGATAATTTCAGTGATCAGATCTAGTTGTATATTCCTTATAAAAAGTGGAGAGATTGCTACTAGAATAATTCACCCCAGGCTGAGGCTTGGGAGCTCCGTTAGAGGTATGCGGCATCTTTACAATAATTTTTTGTTTTTATTTTGATGATCATCTAAAAAATCATTCACTCATTCTGGATTACCTGGTGGTACTATTTGGTAATGAAATACTGCAAGTGGATTCCATCCGGCACTTACTTTTTTTTTTAAATAATAGAGGCTAAATCTGGGCAAACAAATGTTACTTAGGAAAGAAATTAAGGTAGTGGGGCAATTGAGTGATCACACATGATAGGCGTGAACAGCAACAGAAATAAAGCAAGGGCAAAGGCAGGTGCTATAGTTCTGTTTGAGGTAATCTACTGCACTCCTCCTGTGTTTATGCTGATAGCAACAATTTATTAACAATAAGTGTGGAAACAAATATGCAACAAAAGTCATCTTTTCCTTAGAATATTAACACCAGATATTCATGTAATGCAACTTTCAGTAACACTATAGCATGCAAGTAAACAGGACAGCTTTACAGGATTATCTCATTAAAGAAATAATCAAGAATTTGCCAGTTTTATTTAAGAAGGAAGTCTAATGGTCCTGAACTAAAAAGCAGGGTCTTAATGTTTTCAACAGTATATGAACAATAGACACAGGGAAGTCAACTTTCCCTGAAGTTATGTCATTAAATTCAAAATATAGGAATAGGAGGTGCCATCCTCCCACTGTGGCATGATGTAGTGGGGAGGTCACTGGAGGGGCCCTTGGGAGTCTGGGCCTAGCACTCTCCCACATTGTATTATTTTGAATATAAAACTGAACCTCCCTAAGCCTCAGTTTCTATACCATTCAAGTGATGAGACCTAAGACTTTTTCTAAGATCTCTTCTGATTCTGACATTCTAGTAAAACGGTGCCCCAGGCATCTGATATAAATTTATGTGTCATATTTTTAGTTATTTAAAATAACTCAACTTCAAGAATAGTGTATTTTTGTCACATTCCATCAGAGTATCCTTCATCTTCAAACTGAAGAAGAGAGTGAATGATTCCAATGTTTTTTCTAAACAAAATGCCTAAAAGAAAGAGACCCTAGCAAATTCATTATTTGAGAGCTCTCTTATAAGTTATCTTCTAAAAGAGCACAATTTGTTTAACTGTAATATTTTTGTAGAATGGGACTTTATTAACCATTTAATTGTCTGATAAGGCTTTAAAGTGTAATATGCTTTGTTTCAAACAGAGAAACATTATTTGTTTAAATTTCATGGATACAATGTAGGAATGTGTGCAGGTTTGGTTGAATTCAGGTGGTAGAGATGACTTATCATGTCTCTGATGACAAAGGGACAGGGTTTCTAAGTGTTCTGAGACACTAATTATTTAGAAAACCAAATCATATCTACTATTTTATAAATAGCTAATAATCAGGGTATTCCACAATTTATTTTTCCTTAAGTGTATTAAAAAAAAAAAAAAAACACTTGATTCTACTCCATCAGGGCTGATTTTGTCATACAAGGAACATTTGGCAATATCTGGAAACATTTTTAGTTGTCACAGATTTGGGGTTGGGCACAGTGTGGGAGAAACTCTACTGGCATCTCATGAGTAGAGGTCAGGGATGCTACTGAATGTCCTACCATGCACATGACAGTCCCCCCAGGACAAAGAATAATCCTACCCCAAATGGCGATAATTCCAAGACTCAGAAAACCTTCTGGAAAGTGCACATGCAAGTTGTCATTTGCTTCAGTATCAGGTCTATGATAAAGTTAAAGGGTGCTTTTCTCCACATCTTCTCCCTACAAACTATGAACTTAAAACTTTTATTCAGCTAGTATCATTCCTTTTTATTTTTCTGTTGCATTTTATCAGTCTTGGTTTTTTAAGAGATTTTAATTATTTACTTATTTGACAGAGCAAGAGAAAGAGAAGAGACAAAAGTAGAACATGAGAGGGAGAGACAGACTCCCCGCTGAGCAGGGAGCCCAATGTGGGACTCAATCCCAGGACCCTGAGATCATGACCTGAGCCCAAGGCAGATGCTTAACCAACGGAGCCACCCAGGTGCCCCATATATCAGTCTTGAATACATAAAGAACTGAAAATCTTTAAGGTTATAACTTGAGGAACTTGTTTGTGCTTCTTTGCAAATACAATAATTTCACTGCTAGTTCTGTTTAGTGACTTGTTTTGAAAGGCTTCATTTTTTTTTTAATATTACTGCCAAATAATTACTGCTTTTGAAAATTTGGTTGAGGAAGTTAGCGCAGTCTTTTGATTCTACTGTTGTTTTTCAATGGTACCCAAGAGTTCTAGAAAGGATAAATTGGGTAGGGGTAGGAGGAGACTTCAGTGTTGATATTTAAAATGTGTTGTACATGCTTCTATCTATTTCTAAGTTTGTTTAACATAACTTCTTCTTTTTTTCCTGAAGTTGAACAAGTCACTGCTACTAATTTTTTATTAGCATTTCCATTTTCTGAAGGAATCCCAAATCAGTGTCTGGGTAAACCATAATGGAGGCCTGTTGATGGCTCTCTTATTATTCTCACAGGATTGCAGCGCCACCTACAGGAGTCCTTGTGCATTCCACTAGTGCTCCTAGCGAACATTCCTATTGCCTGCCTATAGTACAAAGGAGAATTGAACAAGTTTGGAATGCAAAATACAGCAAGAAAACAAACAAAAACCCAAGGGAAATACTTATATTGCATCGTATGTCTTTCAGGTATGAACTTACCTGAACAGTTTGAAAGCCAGTAATTTCTAGATTTTCAACTCTCTAGGGAAATATTACTTTCAAAAATCTGGATTCTTTTAGCAAATAAGAATCTTTAAAATAAGAAAACCATACTTTTTTCGTTAATGTGTTGAAAAGAAATGAGTGGTGAATGTTTAACGGTACTGAGTTTTAAAAATCAATACCAAAGTTTATAACGAATCTGGAAATGACAAAAATAAAACAAATTCATAATAATGTAAAAATAAAAAAGTAAACTGAAAGATGCTTTCATTTTCCTTTTCCCATTCTCTTCAAAACATGGGTTTATTCAATTGAAAGCCTACTTTCTATTTTGGTGAAAGCCAGAGTTTCCAGGTTTAGAACTCAAACCAGATTTTTTATAATGACAACAGATATCAAGTTAATGTTCTTGTCCCCGGTGCTTCTCTTCCTCATGCATGTGAGCTTTACTAATGAAAAACTGTTATACAGAACCTTTGCAAACGTCAAACAAGGGTTTAGACTATGTCAGTAAACATCCAGTTGCTCAGTAAGGAAAAGGCTGGCATTCAAAAATCCACCACTTATCTCCTGTAGATAGGACATTTAACTCCTAACAGCCCAGTTTTTACACTAGCCAGAGAGGGAAACTCTGGTGATTACGTCATTAAAATCTGTCTGCCCACTCTGCATGTGCCAAGCAATCATGCACTTTGATGCGGTGGAAGGGGAAATTACTATAAATCTTTTTCACGACTAGAATGTTCATTGGTTCCTTTTGGTAATTTTATGTAGTGTGGATTAAAACCAGACTTTGTCTGTTCCTATCAGAGAAGGAAATGTAGGAGGAGCAGGAGATATTTATAGAGTAAAGACCAGCCAAGCAAATTAAATCAGACCATTAAGCTTAATGGAGTTTGAGAGAGCAAGGGCAATTATTAGTGCAAAATAATGACCTTCAATCCAACTTCAAGGAAATGTATAATAGCAGAATTCCTTCAGCTAGTCATTCAGGAGTCTCCCTCTTTTCTATCCTTCTCACTCTTTCTGTCTCTCTCGCTTTCCCCATCTCTGTCTCCTGAGCATAACCACAGGGAATGGAGGAGGCAGAAATCAATAACCAACCAAACTGACCATGAGATATAGTTATATAAGCTTAAATATATTTTTCCCAGTAATATTAATTTCCTCTGATAGAATTAAAATAGCTCATCAAAAGTTAGCCATATGGAACCTTCTAAGAATTCAGGTAGAAAAATTCTTTAAAAACTTGGCCCTGAGGGAATTTATGGTTATTTATAGCCTGAAAGTGGCACACTAGCCATAAAAGAATAAAAGTCGTTGGAGATAGTATCATGAAAATAATGAGAAGAACCAAATGGTTTTTATGGCATGACATCAGTCTTAAATGTGGTGAGAGAAACCTTATTCCTTCTCTGTTCTGTTATGCTGAAATAAGGTATATAAGGCAAATTAGGTTTCCTAGTGCAGGGAATTTTAAATTGCCTGAAGGCAAGCAGGTTGGAGGTAAAATTATGACCTCATCTTTGTGAGTTCGAGATCTGCTCATATGTATTTTTTTGGGGGGGAGGGTATTTTTATATAGTAAAGCCTTACTCAAATATAGTGAATAACAATATCAAGCCTTTGAATGAAACCCTCTTCTTATTATGCAAAATGACTTTATTAACCTTAATATCTAGTTTATGTTATGATGAACTATGATTTACAATACAGATTGAATGTAGCATACTTACGTCATGCCTTTGCTATATAACTTTTGTAACATACAAGCAGAAAGATCTCTCTACACTTTAGATCAATTTCAGAACTAAAATCATATACCTAAAGCATATTAAGTGAGAGACTGTAGCATTAATTTCTTTATATTTTATTTAAAATGGTCAAATCTATAAATATTTTTATAGGATCCCAGAAGCTCCTTGTGAATAAGTGAACAGTCCAAAGGATTCTGCAATTTGAAAAAGCAAAATCTCTTTAAAAAAAAAAGAAATATAAATCAAGAAGAAAATTAACACATGAAAAAGTATATATTCAGTCTTTGCTTAGGATCAAATTTTATTTTTCACATAATTTAAGCAAAATTCACAAAGACTAAGATGCCAAGTTGATACATGACTTGGAATATGTTGGCAGTTATAACATAAATTCTGGAACACTGTTGAAAGGAAAAAGAAAATGCTGTTAAATATTTGATGCTACAAATGGGAATGCTTGACTATCGTTTAACATCTTAACCTAAAAAGTACAACTTAATAAAGATAAGTAGGTTTCAATCATTTTTCTGGATCTCTTCTTTAAGATAGATTTTAAAAATCCACAGTCGTGTGTTATTTTACTAAAATATATAAAATATATTTAGCAAAATATATTTTCTTTCATTTCTCTAAAAATGGATTTTCAAATATCTTTTCTGTAAACATGCTGAGAACTGTACGTTGCTTTAAATGAAACAATAGGAGGAGCTCTTATTTACTGAGTAACAAAAGCACATCCTATCAGAAGGAAGATTTCATTTGTATCAATCTAAATAAGAAATAATACAAAAACTACAGGCAGCATAGACTAGTGACTGAGCTTCAGTCTTGGCAATGAGATCTATTAATGGGTGAAAGTTATTTATCTTCTTTGAGTTGGAGTTTCTCTATCCGAAAAATAGTAAAAATAAGAACAGCAATATCTACCTCATGGGTAGTTTTTGTGTATTTAGTGACAATTGCATGAAGGCCTGGTGTGCCATCTAACATGATACTTTTTTAAAAAAATTTCTAATTTATTTCTTTAATTCTCCATTTTTTATTTTTTTATTTTTTTATTAACACATAATGATTATTCGTTTCAGGGGTACAGGTTAGTTGTAAAACTAATACAAAAATTTCCCATTTGCTACTTCATGGAAGCAGTCCCTCAACTCTCTGCATGGTACACTGAAATTCTAGTTCTTCTCTATGAATTACGTATTTTTGGATACATCTTTGTAAAGCCTTTCTCTGTAAAATATAGATAACAATGTAGAGAAGTACATGTGAAAAGTCCTTATGCATTAGTAAACAAACCAGTGGTTCCTTGTTTAACCAAATGTGTTGGTTAGAATAGGCTATACAATGCTGTGATGGCAAACCCCAAAATCATAGTGACACACTACAGAAGAATGTATTTGTCATTTGAAATGATCATGGACCTGGTGGCTCTCCAGAGCAGCTCCCTTCCAAGGGCTGAAACAGGGATCCACACAGTTTCCATTGTCCGCTATACACTTTGAAGCACTTGACCTTCAAAATCGAAGTAGAGGAACAGGGTGGGGAGACTTCACACATGCCTTGAAGTATTTTGGACTGAACATATCACTCTGTTTCTAGAACTAGTGGTATGGCCCCAGCCAAACTTCAAGGGAAGTTGGGAAAGGTAGGGTAGCATAAGGAATAGTCCATGAGCTCTATTGTCTGCCTTACATTTCTGCATTACAGGGGAAAAAAAATTATTAGCAAAGCTATTTAATATATCTTACTCACTTTAATAGTCATGGCTTAAAAATGTATTTGATGCTGATTTTAAATCTTTTCTAAAGCTATGAGGAGTGAAAAAAATTTTTCATTGTTTTCTATTTGTTTAGAATATTTTATCTTTCATAATATTTTTACACATTCCTGTTTTAAAATAGGGTATAAATTAAAATATGTTCTATGTCAGTATCAGATTTTGGCTACTTGTCCCATTTTGAAACCAGCTTTTATCCTTTATAGTAGATAGACACATCAGGATTACTGGTAATCTGGACTAGAACCTTGCATAAGCATATTAAAAGAACCCGATGACCATGGTGAAGCTGCACTTTATCAGAGAATGACTATACGCATCATTATATAAATCTAAGAAACAATGTTTTTCATGAAGCTGAGAGGAGGCTATTTTTCTAATTAGAAATCTGTTTGCAAAAAAAAAAAAAATTGTCAAGATAGGTAACTGAGGCTTACATTGTCCCCAGTGATTCTTTGGTGATAGAGAAAAATATATTAAATTTGCATTACTCTTATCAAAACAAATTAAAAATCTCAGGAATGCACCCACACAGTGCCCTAATACATGGATTAGAGATGTGATGGCACATTTTTTTTTTCATGATGCAGTAAAATAATTTTAGGTAATTATCCCCTGTGGTTTATCTACTAGGCAGAATTTGAGAATATGAGTTGTTTCCATGGAAAATGCATGGGAAGAGTCCATCACAATCATTGCGACCAAAAGTCTTCTGTGAGTTCTTCAAACTGTCCGCCATCATGCTAGTATTACATCCTTAGTCAGGAAGACACTGCTCATGGTAAAAGCTTGAAAGTACTCTTTCACGCATGTCATTTATTCCGGCAGTGGAGACAATGCCTCCAGTTTGTCAGAGGAACGCTTCCAATGGAGAAACTAGTCAATCAACTTTATTTATTTTCATTGACAGAATATCTAGTTCAGCTCAACTTCCTAATTGACAGATTTTTTTTAAGATTTTATTTATTTATTTGACAGAGAGTTCACAAATAGGCAGGGAGGCAGGGGGAAGCAGGCTCCCCGCTGAGCAGAGAGCCCGATGTGGGGCTTGATCCCAGGACCCTGAGATCATAACCTGAGCTGAAGGCAGAGGCTTAACCCACTGAGCCACCGAGGCACCCCATCTAATTGACAGATGTTTTAAACTCCATTTGTCATTTAACGATCTTCACGTGTGTTATAATCTTATCAAACCCAAACATATGGATGCTTCCATCTCCAAGTTCAGAAGTCCTAAAGAAGTAGGACATGTACACAATATAATTTATACTCTAATGTCTGTAAGGGTAAGTAAGGTGCACAGGCTTAGTTTCTATGAAAAAGGACTTCATCTTACTGAAGAGGTGATTAGGGATACTGTTGGAACCTAGCGCATGACAAATATTTCTTATTTTCCACTTGGCTGCTCTTTGATTATGCCAAGGTTCTTTCTCATAAGCATCCAAAAGGCCCTCTTATTCCTATCTTCTCTTTTTTTTTATGATACCCTTTCTTCCCTTTTCCTCTCCAATTCACCCACAAACACACATCTACCTGGATTCTTGACAAGAGCAAGTCCTCTTTTGCTGTGGTGTATATTTTGCTTTTCAGTGGAATATGTATAAGATGGGCCTTGGGTTTCACTAATATGCATGAATTCTCCAGCAATATTCTAATGTATTAGTATATCAAAAGCTATTCTGATTTTGCAGAGGGCTGAACGGATCACTTGAACACATCCAGGTCCTTTAAACAAAATGATCAAGAGAAACAGCATGAAGAAGAAAGGAAACTCTCCCACTACCATACTCCTCCCATTAATTACTAAAGACTTTAGCCTTAACATCAAGTCCCTTTTCAAGATCCAAAAGCTTTTGGCCCAAACACTTGGCAGTTAATATTAACACTTTTGTTTTGTCATCAGTTTTAAAGTTCAGTCTTCCTAAGGCGCCAAAATGATTAGTGATGTATCAGTGAAAATGTGTTTAAATTATCAACAATTTGAATTTTACACATTTTTTATTAATAGAGAAGTGGAGGCTAAGCAAATATTTCTTGTCCTGACACTAAAATCTGGCTATTTAGAAGTATTCATTTAAAGAAAGAAATTATTATTTTTCAAAAAAGAATTGCATATCCAATCCAAAATAATCAATTTGCTCATTTCCTCCCCTGTTTCCTGTTCTCTATTTTAATTACTCTTATTTAGGAGTCTGAGTTTACTCATAACTCTTGCTATCAGGAGATAAAAGAAATGGGAAAACAAGTCTGATGCTTCAAAGCTAGAAACAGCATGCTAAATATACTTTCTAGGTCCTCCCGAAGGATTTCATAAATAATTCTGTAAATTACTCCAGGGTTATTGACAGGGGGCACGGCTTTAATTGTCAGCTCTTAACCATAGCTAGAGAAACTTACTGGTATGTAGCTAACTCTTCAAAAGCTCTAACTGAAGGGGGTGGATGGAAACAAAATTGAATAAAGAGTATCTCCTAGTGCATCATCTACTGGTTTTCCATTTGGAGGTTCACAATGGATAATGTGCAGAATAAATTTCTCTGTTGGAACTTTTAATTAGTTGAAGAAAAAAGTTTTCAGAGCCCTATTGGTGTTTGAAACATAGTATCATGGCAAGTCCATAACTGACTCGACCAATTCCCTGTCTTCACACCTCACATTACATTGATTCCATTTCTTCACACACACACACAATCCTTTCGTTTTTTCAAGTGTTCTATATTCCCAAAAGTCAATGGAAAGGTCTTTCAAATTTTATAAAAAGCTATAATTTTTAAATACTGATAACAGTAAAAAAAAATGAACAGATAAATTAAAGGAGCAGAATAGTTAGAAATAGCTTCATTATCAAGGACTTGGCAAATGGGGAAGGACAGGATGATTCAATAAATGATATTGAAAAACTGCCTATCTTTTTGAGATCTTCACCTCAGTTTTGGCAAATAAACATGAATTGATTAAAGAGGAAAATATAAAAATTACAGAAGTAGAAGAAAACAGAAATAAAAAACATATATCAAGAGTTGCATGATATATAAATATATAAATATTGTACATACATGAGATAAAGAGATCATATGCATACATAAATAATGAAAGTTACCCCACAGTGACTCAAAAAAATAACTATGGATTGGGATAATAATGGAAGCAAAGTAATCATTACAAGGCTTTTGCCAGTCAAGCAAGTGAGAATGGTGGCTGAGACTAGGCTTAGAGCAGATTCTAGTCATATCCTGAAGATTTAGTGTGAAAGACAAGTGCTAAACACAGCATTGAACATGTAGCATGTGAAAGAAACAAAACAAAACAAAGCAAAACTGAGATTTTGATGTTAACATCTTACTTTAGCATACCTAAACTATCTTCTCTTTTACAGTAAACTTGTTTATAATTCACCTGTAATAATTTTTTTCCACATCTTGTTTTTAAGCCTTTGAAATTACTATGTATCTATGTATCTCTCAATATATAGATATATTTAATTTGAAATTATTTGTATGCCACTTTGAGTATTTTAATGAAGGATGTATCGTTATCAGATTCTTTTTTTTTTTCATGATCAGATTCTTAAAGAGGCTTGTGTCCTTACAAAAGTTTAAGAATGTAGGTTTAAAGAGTCCCTATCTGAAATTACTAGGGTAGGGTATAGACATATGAACCCCACTAGAGTCATTAAATTCTTTGGTAATGTTCTTGAGTGGTACTTTGATTTCCAGGAGTAAAAAATTGTTGGTAGCTTCTGAGTTAGAGAGATATTGAATGTCATTGTTAAACAGGCAGGAGGATAGAGGGAGAAGGTTTGGACAAAGACAAGTGTATTGAGACAAAGAATCTGGAGTTCTGCTTTGAGCATTCTAAATTTGAAAAGCTTTTATGCTTCTAGGCAGAGTCTAAGGGGGTTGATATAAAAGTCTGGAACTCAAGGGAAAGATCAGTGTGGAGCCATAAATCTTAGCGTTTTCAGCTTACGGGTGATATTTAAAGCCATGAGACTAGAAGACACGTGATTCAGTAGCGTGTTTAAATAAGGAACTGAAAGCAGTTCAGCACCAAGACATTCCAACCTTTGAAGCTTTGAAACAGGAGGCAAAATTAGCAAAGGAAACTGGAAAGGAATGGATAGAGGGGTCAGAGGAAAATCAGGAAACAGCATATTTTGAAAACCAAGGCAAGAGAGGATTTCAAGGCAAGAGCTTAGGTGTGGGAGATGCTGCTGAAGGAGGAAGTAAAATGAAGGACATGTAGTGGCAGAGGGCAGGCTGGAGGCTCAGAGGGAGCTAAGTCAGGGTTGCCTCTGCAGAGGGAGAGGGAAGGACATTGCACTGAAGCAGGCTGGGGGGCAATCTGAGGCTAGGAAGACAGATAGGAAGTGAAGACAGTTAAGCAAGCATATGAATAATTAACACATGCGTATTACTGGTATGACTTAATAGAAATCCAATTCCCTTTCATTAAAGATCTTAAAATTTTCTCAAAGGACAGTCTCAACTGAAACATTGGTGTCTGTTCTTGCCATCTGTGTCTGAAGTACCCAATACCACCACAGGTCTGGTGATTTACCAGGAGGACTCAGAGGGTTCAATGTACAGTCACAGTCAGGTGGACGATATATTACAGAGACAAGCTGCAAAGCAGTATCAGCAAAGGGAAAAGGCATAAGGGACAAAGTCAGGAGGAAACCAGGCATACGTTTCCAACAGCCCTCTTCCAGCGGAGTCCCAGAAGACATGCTTAATTCTTCTGGCAGAGAGTTACGACAACACATGTGAAATATTGTCTACCAAGGAAGCTTATTAGAGACTCATTACCTAAGGCTTTTTTTTTTTTTTTTTTGAAGGTGGTCGCATTGGCATCTTCTTGCTGAGCACATACCAAAATTCCTCACTCCCAGAAGGAAAGCTCCCAGTGTTCAGCATAAACCACATTATTTGTTCAAAACGGTCCAGGTACAATGATCTTCTCTCATCACTTAGGGATTGGTGGAATCCCTCCTCAAACCTAAATTCTGAGACATCAGCCAGGGGTCTACCTTGCTAGCAGGCCTTTGTAAGGGGAACAGTCTCAGGACAGATATGGTATTTTCTATATACCATCTGTTATGGACTGAATGTTTGCATCCTTCCCTCCAACATTCATATGTTAAAGCTTTACTTCCAGAGTGATGTTATTTAGATAGGTCATGAGTCCATTGCCCTCACGATGAGACTAGAAGTACCCTTACAAGAGGAAGAAGGAGAAATGTTCCTGCACACCCACCTAGGAAAGGCCATGTGAGCACATAGCAAGGAGGCTGTCTGCAAGCCAGGAAGAAAGTTCTTATCGGAACCCAACTCTGTTACCACCCTGATTTCAGACTTCCAGACTCCAGAAATGTGGGAAATAACTGTCTGCTTTAAAAGCTACCCAGTCTATTGTATTTTGTCACAGCAGCTCAAGCAAACTAAGACAGCCTCTCAAGTTGATTCTCTGCTTCTCTGTTGTCATGTTTTTTAGCAATATTCTGGCTTTGGTGCATACCCGTCAAAGAGGCCGAGCAAAGGAAAAGCTAATTAGGGAGTGGGGATTATGGGAGAGTGTAGCCAGATTATCCATGTGTCTGGGAGCAGCAAAGCAAATCCAGACACTGTTTTGAGGGCCAAAGTCATAGCTATAACTTAAGGAGAACTGGTAAGGCATGAGAGGGTGAGGAATCAAAGCAAATAGAACATCAAACAGTAACATTTTTGAATTTTAAAATTTATTTTTATAGAGGTATTAGTTTATTCCAGCTCCTACCTTTTTACATAGCTACCAGTATTTCTGATTTTTGGAAATAAGGCTAGCCCCACCCAGACCATAGGTCAAAAGTGGGAGAGTTAAGGTGTCATTCACACAAACAGACTTGCCCTGCTTCACAACCAGTTCTGGTTTCCAGTAGAGAAGTCAGCCCCAGTCATCTATCACTACGTGACAAAAGACCCCATAACTTAGTGGCTTAAAGCCAAACCATATTATTATATCTTATGATTTCTGTGAGCCAGATATTTGGGCAGGGCTGAGTGATTCTGCTATTCCACTCTGTATTCATAAGCATCACTTGGTAATATTCAGTTGGTAGGATCATTCTGGAGGGTCCAAGACAATTTGACTCACATGCCAGGCATCTTGGTGGAGATGATGGGAAGCCAGGCTCACCTGAGACTATCAACTGAAGCCCCTGTACATGACCTCTTCAGGGTGGTCATCTCAGTGTACCTGAACTTCTTACATACAACCCCAGATTCCCAGAGAAAACCCTAGAAGACCAAGGAAGAAGATTTAAAGCTTCTTATATAGCTACAGAAGCCCTAGAACATTATTTCTGTTCCATTCTATTGTTCAGAGAAATCAAACTAAAGCCAACTCAGTTTCAAGAGGAAGACAAGTAGATTTCACTTCTGGATGGGAAAGGCAGAAAAGAATATGCAGCTATATCTGCCACATTCACTATTTCCACACTTCTCAATTATGGTACATTATGGTTTCTTCTTGCCCTATTTTCATCCTCTTTTCATTTATAAAATGTAGGCACTATTTTTCAAAGAAGGAAACATTTTATCTAAGAAGCGGTAAGAAGTTGTCTGACTACTTTGATTTGTTTTTACTTCACATCCAAGAGATACTGATATTTATTTTGAAACCAAAGAATTGGGTTTCTTGGTGGCTCAGTCAGTTAAGCATCTGTCTTCAGCTCAGGTCATGATCCCAGAGTCCTGGGATAGAGCCCCGCATTGGGCTCCTTCCTCAGCAGAGAGCCTGCTTCTCTTTCTCCCTCTGCCCCTCCTGCTTGTGCTCTCTCTCTCTCAAATAAATAAGATTAAAAAAAAAAAAAAAAAAGAAAGAAAGAAAAAGAAAAAAAGAAAGAAAAGAAAACCAAACAATTTCCAAAAACTGAAAGAAAACCAAACAATTTCCAAAAACTCCTCTTGGGTCTATGAATGAATGATAAAAATAAATTTATCTGACGTATAAACAATGAGATATGATAGAGCTGAGTCTGTTCTCTCAATAGAATAGGGAATTACTTTTTTTTTTTTTTTTTTTTACCACTAAACACAACAACCTGGAGTTTAATTTGTTATAAGGTTACATGGCAAAACAAGACAAAACATGATTCCTGTAAGGGAAATAACAGTGCCAAAAATACTTGAGGAAGGTGTTTAAAGTGATTCAAATTCATGCTCCGTAGTCATAATAAATGAATATGTACAAGCACACAGCCATTAGTGGTTGGTTAGATTTTTGTTTTAGGATTGAAATACCACACATTCACTTGTATACATTATTAAACTTTTTTTTTTTACATATTAAAAGTCACAATTTTCTTCTGTTAAAGAAAACTAAATTTGATTCAATTTAACAGTTAAATCATTGACAAGATGTAATAAGAACAAGTTTACAACTAGAAAGTACTTCTCCATTTCCAAATGTCAAAGCAAAATAAAGGGCACTCTCTTTCAATATCATTTGCAATAGGCTATATTATATAAAAGGTAATATCGCCAGGTAAAACATTGCAGAATTTTGTTTTTTTTTTTTTAATTTATAGGCAGCAATCTCTTGGGCACTATCCTTAGCAATATTTTTCTGGATCTCTCTCTTCAGGCAAGAGAAACAAAAGCAAAAATAAATAAATAACTGGGATTACATCAACCTAAAAAGGTTTTGCAGAGTGAAAAAAAAAATAGCCAATAGAACAAAAAGGCAACCTACTGAATAGAAGAAAATATTTGCAAATGATGTATCTGATAAAGGGTTAATATCCAAAATATATAAATAACTCATATAACTCAACACCAAAAAGAAAAAAAAAATCTGATTAAAAATGAGCAGAGTACCTGAATAGATGTCTCTCCAAAGAACACATTACAGATAATCTAAAAACACATGTAAAGATGCCCAGCATCACTAATCATCAGGAAAATGCAAGTCAAAACCGCAGTGAGATATCACCTCATACCAGTGAGAAGAGCTAGTGTTAAAAAGACAAGAAATAATCATTGGAATGGATGTGGAGAAACAGGAACCCTTGTGCACTACCGCTAGGAATGTAAATTGGTGCCACCACAATGGAAAACAGTATGGCAGTTCCTCTAAAAGCTAAAAATATAAATACCATGCCCAGTAATTTCATGTGTGGGTATTTACCTGAAGGAAACAAAACAGTAATTCCAAAAAAAAAAAAAAAACCACTATATTATATGCACCCCTACTATTCTTGCAGCGGTATTTACAACAGACAAGATATGAAAGCAACTTGAGTGTCCACCGAGGGATGAATGGATAAAGAAGAGGTATAGATATACAATAGAATATTACTCAGCCATAAAAAGAATGCAATCTTGCCATTTACAGCAACACGGATGGATCTATAAGATACTATGCTAAGTGAAGTAAGTCAGGCAGAGACAGACAAATATCATATGATTTTACTTATATGTGGAATCTAAAAAGGCATCTGACTTTTAAACATCATGCTAATTACATAGGTACCACACTTTCAGTAATCACTGGATCACAAACATCACAGGGTTTATTTGAAAGTTCATGGGGGAAAAGTCAGTTGTCCCTTAAGATGGATTTATGTCTTCTCTCTTCCTTTTAGAATAAAACTGGAAAATGGAGGAAGTGATTGTGCTCATATTGTAGAGTGCACATCTTTCAAGATGGCTTTGACTTGACCTGTTTCATTTTCAACTCTCGGTCAACACTAGGATGAATGTTAACTCTGGGTTTCATTTCAGGAGTGTAATCCACTGTCCTATGTGAAAAAGGAGTGCTGTCTGTAGTGGGGTTTCTAATTTCCAAGTTTAGCTCTGACAGCTGGCATGGAAAATGTCCTTCTCTTTGACTCCTAATCACCAGGAAGGCTGCTTGGCAGATACCGCATCCATGTATGAATATTCATGTAAAGTCTCTATTGACCGATAGTAGTTGGTCTGACTTTATCCTTTCTGGACACAGAAAATATTACCAAGACAACTATAGTTATGCCACCTTGGTCCAGAGCTACGTCAGGATTACCCAAGGGCCAGAACAGCCTGGTGGCACCATCCTCAGGTCTTCTCCACATCAGATTCAGATCTGTGTCCCCATTCCCCCAGCCTGGAGCTGTGTGGCTGGAGTGAAGTTCCTATGGCTGCCAGCGGCACCTGTCACTGATAAAGTGACCCTGCTTATATCCACCTGACAACCTCCAGTCTTCAGCAAAATCTTTATGTAAGGGTGAAAACCAAGAAAAACAGGAAAGGGGAAAAAAGAAGCCTTTTACTGGATGTTTTGTGTAGACTTTTATGTTTTATGTTTTAAAAATCACTCCTGCTCACATACCTTTTTCCTAATTAGAATTTAATGATCTAGTTAATGAGAACTCTGGTCATTTTTACTGAAATCAACCAGCCTTTGAGATAACTAAATGAGAAATATGTCCTAACATTTTAGGGGTAGTATCTCTCCTCATTTATTTTATTCTGTAGGTTGAAATGCTAGAGACCAGTTTTATAGAGGTACTGTGAACATTTAGCAAATTTAAAAAAGGGGGGATGCCCAATTAAACTTGAAGTTCCAATAAACAATAGGACCAATTTATTGTATAGGTCTATACCATGCAATACTTGAGACACATTTATACTAAAAAAAATTATTCATTGTTTATCAGAAATTTCAATTTAACTGGGCATCCTTTATTTTATTCAATATCTCCAGTTTTATATATGCATTGCATTTCCATAATTAAACTTAGAAATCTCACTTGATCAAATAGGAGACAAACATCCAAATAGAGAATATTTTAAATATTTTAAATGACAATGAGAGTTGCCATGTAACAGAAGTCCTTGTAAATACATTAAAACAGCTAAACATCGTATTGATTTGATTATCCCTTTGACTCTCTTTCAATAAATTTAAAGTTGGTTGGAATGTAAAAGGCAGCTGAGTGGCCTGAGAACTTTATAACACTCTTGAGAAATGAAGAAGTAAATTAGCAAGAAATAACTCCTTGCCAGAAAATGTCTCAGTTTTACTGACATCATTATTTATTCTAAATTAACAGAAGGATGCTTTGAAAATATGACAGGTATTAGAGAATCAGAAGGAACCATGGGATATGGGGTTCCTTTTCTCCTTATCCATGCCAGTGATTAGGAAAGTCAGACTGAGCGCTAATTTACTGTTTCAGTATTGTCACATGATACTGAAGAGAGTCTAATCCTAAACCATGACTCTCATATCCATACCGTGCATTAAAATTAAATTAAAATTTTGTTTCTTATGATAAGTGGTTAACCGAAGAGCAGGAGACTATTGTATGTGTATTATATACATATAGGTATTGTGTGTGTATGGATGCCTGTGTATGTGTATGGATAGACAGATGGATATATATATGTATGTATGTATATGCTTATATACGTATGGATACAAAAACACACACGAACACATACACACAAAGTCACCTTCTAGAAGCAAACATGGCAGCATTTTTTAATTTATCAATCTTTTTCGTCATTTTTAAATTTATATTCAATTAATTAACATATATTGTATTATTAGTTTCAGAGGTAAAGTTCAGTGATTCATCATTGTATGTAATACACAGTGCTCATTACATCAAGTGCTCTCCTTAATGTGCGTCACACAGTTACCCAACCCCCCTTCCCTCTCGCAACCCTCAGTTTGTTTGCTATGATTAAGAGTCTCTTATGATTTTTCTCCTGCTCTGATTTTTGTCTTGTTTTATTTTTCCCTCTCTTCCCTTATAATCCTCTC
Organism: Meles meles; assembly: GCF_922984935.1. NCBI lineage: Eukaryota > Metazoa > Chordata > Mammalia > Carnivora > Mustelidae > Meles > Meles meles. The sequence continues at coordinate 20,427,534 of NC_060070.1, forward strand.
TTTTGTTTCTTAAATTCCACATATGATTATATGGTAATTATCTTTCTCTGAAAAATGGCAGCATTTTGTCATAAATGTTTTATGGATCTACATGTGCTGTTGACAAACACAAAAGAAAAAGCAAGATAAACCATAAACTTCATTATACATGTAAAAGAACCACAATTCCATATATATATATATATATATTTGCTCTTTAAATATTTATATATTTAATCAGTTGTTCAAGTATTTTCTATGATCAAGTACTATGCCTCCTTACCTACAAAATAAGAAGCTGATAGGGCTTCTTTCCTTCCTATTTTATTCTATTTTACAGGGTATTACTTTTCTTTCTTTAGCAATCCTACCCATTTCTTGGAGAAAATAAATCACATTTTAACAAAATACAGCATAAAAGTTCTTTTTTTTTTGTCTCTTATCAATGTCATTTTTTTAAATTTATTTATTTTTTCAGCGTAACAGTATTCATTGTTTTTGCACAACACCCAGTGCTCCATGCAAAACGTGCCCTCCCTATTACCCACCACCTGTTCTCCCAACCTCCCACCCCTGACCCTTCAAAACCCTCAGGTTGTTTTTCAGAGTCCATAGTCTCTTATGGTTCTCCTCCCCTTCCAAATTTTTTTTTTATAAACATATAATGTATTTTTATCCCCAGGGGTACAGGTCTGTGAATCGCCAGGTTTACACACTTCACAGCACTCACGATAGCACATAACCTCCCCAATGTCCATATCCCCCTCCCCCTCTCCCAACCCCACCTCCCCCCAGCAACCCCCAGTTTGTTTTGTGAGATTAAGAGTCATTTATGGTTTGTCTCCCTCCCAATCCCATCTTGTTTCATTTATTCTTCTCCTATCCCCCTAACCCCCCATGTTGAAATCTTGCCATTTGCGACGACGTGGATGGAACTAGAGGGTATCATGCTTAGTGAAATAAGTCAATCGGAGAAAGACAACTATCATATGATCTCCCTGATATGAGGACATGGAGAAGCAACATGGGGGGTTAGCATAAAAGTTCTTTTAAAAGGATTTATGTTACTGTGGAAATAGTCAAGAGAGATCACTCAAAGCAAAAGCCTTTCATGTTATCAGAATAGCTTTATTAAAAATAAAATACATTAAACAAATTAATAGTATTAATAATACTATAAAAATAAACTATAATACTATACTCAAGGCAATACCTACTTACAATACTATAAAGAATACACAGTCTTAGAAGCAACCACTTGAAAATAGGAAGAACAAAAGTATTCTCTTGAGTCTAAAGAAGTCTATCATATCACAGAGTTAAGTTAATTTGCATTCTTGTTATGGATGAAGTTAATGAATCCACGGACACCTGGGTGACTTAGTTGGTTAAGCATCCGATTCTTGATTTTGGCTCAGGTCATGATCTCAGTGTTGTGAAATTGAGCCCTGCGCCATGCCCCCTCTCCAGTAAGACTCTGTGCGGGTCATGGAACCTGTTTAAGATTCTCTCCCTCCCTCTCTCTCTTCTTCTCCTCACTCTTAAAAATTAATTAATTAATGAATCCAATTTTATTATGAGACTCTTCAGTAATTCTAACTACATTAACTGAAGGGAAATTTTCCTACAACTAGAATGAACTAATGAAATTTTTATTTATATGTGTGTTTGTGTATGTATGTGTGTGAGCATGAAATACCTTTTACACACAAATTACAATGGTTATAGTAGTCCTATTTGTATGTTTGACTGAAGGAATTTGTGTATTAGTAATATTTTTACAGTTAAAAGGAAGAAATGTGTTTTTCTTTTTAGGGAGTAACTTTCAGTCACTTTAATTACACCTTTCGCTTTTAAAAGTATCCAGTTGTTTATTTCTGCTATCTTTACGTTTCAGCTATAGGGTGACAAGCTATTTCATGTGCATTGAATTTTAAAGAGGATAATCATTAGGTAAGTAGGTATTGCCTTGAGTATGACGGTTTTAGAAAAATTGCAATTAAAGCAGTGGAGATGGGGTATGAGAAGAGTTGATATTTGACTAAGTGGTAATTTATTTTGTTGACAACTCAAGCCCCATTAGAGATTTCCATAAAGTTATACTACTAAAGATCCCAACTTTTTATGCCGAGGAAATAAGTTCCTATTTAGGTATTTGACAGTAGAGTGTTGAAAGGTCATTTGTTAGCAGGGTCACTAAGTTGTAGAACTTGTTAGAAAAGTTTGATATTGCTTGGTCCCACATTGTTACTGTCTAAAATCTCATGGGTAGTTAACAAGAGCAATTAGGCAAATTCTGGTATAGCTGAGATTGACGCCTTTCAATATTTTGAAACACGCATAAGTGTCCATCAAAGTGCATCAATAACTCTGTATTTAAAGATAAGAGGAGATGCTACTGTGAAGGATCTCTACTTCTTGCAGAGAACTGGGATTTAAGGCCAACTCACCCTCCTACTAAAGCCTTGCCAGAAAAAAGGTTATTGAAGGAGGTGGCATATTGATGTTGGAAAGTCTGCCACTCAACCACATATTATACTCATCTCTGCATTTACTCTACTCTATGTGTCCTATGTTCTTTAAAGTCATAGATCAGAAAGTACTCTAATGTCCTTCTATACTGAGCTCTTTATATGCAATCTCATATATTTTAATGTATTTTAGTTTAAAATGTAAAATCAAAATTAAGTAGTGAAGTGTAATCGTTGAAAGTGAGGAATTTCACATTTATTTTAATGTTGCTTTGTATTGCCAAATATTTCATATGGGGATGAAAGAGTGTGCAAGTGTGATCTGACTTTTGTAATATCTTTCAAAAGAGATAATCAGATATATTTTGTATCCCTGATTCGTTAGAAAGTCAGTCCTAATTTTCAGGTAAAATTTGAAAATATATAATAATTAAGGTTCTATAAACTTGAGATCATTTATACTCTTAGACGTTCTTGGCTCTTAGTTGCACCCTAAGTCTCTACAAACCCAGCTTTAAAAAAAAAAAAGTACTAACATATATGTCTCTATTATTCATTTATTCACCAAATATTTGTTGAAGGCCTACATGTTCTAGACACAATCCACAAAAATCTATAAAATCTATAAAAAGATTGAACAAAACAGAGTGGGTCCCTGACCTCCTAGAATTTAAATTCTAGTGACTAAATCTTAGTATTAGTGGATTGATCCTGAATAACTCAATATGTAAACAGAACATTTTCCTTTGGGTGAATCACCCCTATTTAAAAAAGATATTATTTAATATGACTGTATTGAAAGACTTGTAAGCTATAATAATATAACAAATGTCAACTTGTTTTTAAGGAACTATGTTGTTAATGATGAAAAAAAGGTATTCAACTGAAACAGTTTCAGAAAGTGAGCATGCAAACACATAGACTCATACACACAGTTCAATATAAAACCTAAAGTCACCAAAATGGTTAATGTTAACTGGCTTTGACTAGTGTGTTATTTTTTTTTATAAAAACAATCATTTGGATTTTTGTTAAAAATTATATCCTAGGACAACCTCCCAGATATTCTGATTCAGTATGTTAAATATCAATGCCAGGAATATACATTATCAATTAGTCTAATCTGATTCAAATGCTCCATGGCTTAAACTTTGAGAAACATTGCCTTAAATAATAAATAGATTGTCTTTATGAGTCAACAAATTAGACCAGGCTATAGGAGTTCCATTCCTGTCCATGAAGAATTACATGCTAAGGAACTTGCTCTCCTATCATAAAAGAATGAAAACAAAATTGAAAACAACAAGAACCCCCTTTCCCAGAAAATATATAAAACAATGATTTTCAGGGGCACCTGAGTGGCAGAAGGCTCTGCCTTCGGCTCAGGTCATGATCCCAGGGTCCTGGGGTAAAGCCTGGCATCTGACTCTCTGCTCAGCAGGGATTCTGCTTCCTCCCCTCTCTCTCTCTACCTGTCTCTCTGCCTACTTGTGATCTCTGTCAAATAAATAAAATCTTTAAAAAAATGATTTTCAGTTATCTCACACAGCAGTAGAGGATTATGATTCTTCAATAAATAAATAAATAAATAAACAAATGAGATAAGCCATATATATGATTGCTCCAGCTTGATTCATGGAAGTCATTCTCAGAACTTAGAGCATGTAAGAGGAGCTTAAACATCCCTGAGATGAGAATACAGAAATTGGACTTAATAAAACTGAGATAGATAGAAATTGTGGACTATATTACAAGAGGACAGGGAGCTAGAAAGAGACAGAGACAGAGAGATGGATACATATAGAGGGCCTTTGAGTATTTAAACACATGTAAGATAAAACACAATAAGACAGGGGGACAAAACAGGAATTACACTGAATAGTTCCCCATGCTCACAGAGGACTGAAAGCATTTTACCTTCCTCAGTTAGAATATTAGAATATTCAGGGTTTTGTACTTAGCAGAGAAGCTCCCTTGCTGCGATCTATTGAAAGTCAGCCCTCTACACAAGGGTTTGTCAGACGTCCCACGGTCCCACCGCCCCTGCTGGGGGTGGGGGGGAGCTCTACTGTGGGGAAAGCCAGGGTTGGGGGTCTCATAGCCTTCCCCATAGTCCGTGGGTCACTCTCCTTCTTCTCGTGGACCCACTTCCCTGTCCTTGCCCCCTCTCAGCCACTCCGCCCCCAACCCCTGGCCAGGAGAGTGGTCAGCATCAGCGGGTCTTGCCTGCCTCCCCCAGCAAGCCAGTGAGGGTGGCACCCATCCTGCGCTCAGGGGTCCAGGGGAGGCCAGGTGAACCAGAATGGCGGGGGAAGGGGGCAGTGGAGAATAACCTCATAATATACTCACAGATATTGAGTAGAATCAGTATCATCTTAGTAAGGAGCTTAGTAAGGAGCTAAGAGAGCCCAAGACCAAAAGCTGTTTTGGTTAGCCCTAACAAAGTTTCAGAGTAAATGTCAAAAAGATAAACTTGGTCTCAAATAGCTCATCTGAATGTTAGAGAAAGTTCAACATTCTTTAAAGGCATACAACAAAATCCAGTTACCAAAAAATAAAAATCATTAGGTAGGATATTCAAAAATTCAAAGGCATTCAAAAAAGCAGGAAAATGAGATATAAATATTTATCAGCAGAAGTAGACCTGAAATTGAAAGATTTGGAATGAAATGAAAGATTATGGAAGTACAAGCCAAAGATTATACAACAGAAATTGCAAATCTTATAAATATGTTCAGAAGTGTAAAGGAAAACTTAAAAATGATGAAGAGAGAAACAGAAGAAATTAAAAAAAAATAGACTGCTAGCAATAACAAATATAATACATGAAGTGAAAATACACCAAAGAGGATTAAGAACAGATTAAGCACTACAAAAGAAAAGATCTGTGAACTTGAATACATAATAATAGAAACTAGTCAATATGAAGTTCAGAGAGAAACCCAATGAAAAAATAAACAGAACATCACAACTTGTGGAGCAATATCAAGCTATCTAACAAATGTATAATTGGAACCCAGAAGCATGAAGGGTAAGAAAAAATGGAAAAAGGTATGAGGAGGCAGAAAAACTTTAAAAAAAAATAATCAAAAGTGGTGAGAAGTACCTTCAGATCCAAAAGGTTCAAAAAACTCCAAGCAGAGTAAGCATAAAGAAAAATACCCTACGACAGTAAAGACATCCTAAAAATGATGGGGAAAAAAAAAAAAGAAATTTTAAAAGCAGCCAGAAAAAGACACATTATATACAGAAAACCAAAGATATGATGATAACAGATTTCTTGTCAGAAACTATGAAAGCCAGAAGACAAGAAATGGCATCTCTAAATTACTGAAAGAAAAAAAAAATCTGCCAACCCTTAATTTTATATGCAATAAAAATAAAAATATTCTTTTACAAAATAAAGAATGCAAAATAAAGACATTTTTAGGAATGAAAAGAGATGAGTCATTTTATTGACATTAAACTCTACAGCCAGCAAGATAATATCAGATGGGGATTTGAATTTTCCCAAAGGAATGAGTAGTGTTAGATGACTAGCTGTTTAAGGCCCAAATAATAACAGTGTGTTGTGGAACTAAAATGTATGACTATTAAATTAGCATAAAGACAGGAAAGTAGAAACAGAAGATTTTTTTAACACCAGATGGGAAGTGATATAATGCTAGTTAAAGTGATAGTGGTAAGTTAAATGTGTATATTGCAAACCTTAAAGGGAAAGCTAAAATATAAAATAATGTATGCCAATAAACCAATAGTGGGTCTTAAATGTCATAATCATAAAATAATCATTAATGCAAAAGAAGGGGAGAAAAGAGAATTATCAAAAAATAGATGAAATATTTAGTAAGATGATAGATTTAAAACTAAACAGAACAATAATCATATTAGATTTGAGTGGTCTACACACTTCAGTTAAAACATAGATATTATCAGGTTGGATAAACAAGTTTCAAATATATGTTGAAACCCAAATTAAGCCTGCATGAAACCCAGATTAAGTAAAAAGATACAAATGAATTAAAAGTAAAAGGATGCAGAAATATGTGCCATGCAAAACACAATTTTAAAAAGCTTCAGGAAAAGGAATATTACTAGACAAAGAAGTGTCATCTCATAATGGTAGAGAAATCAGTTAATCAAAAAGATCCTAAAAGTGCCTGCACCTAGTCAAGTATCATATGGTTTCACTTATTTGTGGAGCATAACAAAAAACATGGAGGACATGGGGAGATGGAGAGGAGAAGGGAGTTGAGGGAAATTGGAAGGGGAGGTGAACCATGAGAGACTATGGACTCTGAAAAACAACCTGAGGGTCTAGAAGGGGCGGGGGGTGGGAGGTTGGGGGAACAAGGTAGTGGGTATTAGTGAGGGCACGTGTTGCATGGAGCACTGGGTGTGGTGCAAAAACATGAACACTGTTATGCTGAAAAGAAATTTTATTTTTTTAAAGATTTTTATTTATTTATTTGACAGTGAGAGACAGAGATCACAGGTAGGCAGAGAGGCAGGCAGAGAGAGAAGGAAGCAGGCTCCCCGCCGAGCAGAGAGCCCGATGTGGGACTCAATCCCAGGACCCTGAGATCATGACCCGAGCGGAAGGCAGCGGCTCAACCCACTGAGCCACCCAGGAAAAGAAATTTTAAAAAATAAACATATAATGTATTTTTATCCCCAGGGGTACAGGTCTGTGAATCGCCAGGTTTACACACTTCACAGCACTCACGATAGCACATACCCTCCCCAATATAAAAAAAAAAAAAATTGGAAGGGGAGGCGAACCATAAGAGACTATGGACTCTGAAAAACAGCCTGAGGGTTTTGAGGGGTCAGGGGTGGGAGGTTGGGGGAACAGGTGGTGGGTAATAGGGAGGGCACGTTTTGCATGGAGCACTGGGTGTTGTGCAAAAACAATGAATACTGTTACACTGAAAAAATAAATAAATTAAAATCGAATGCAAAAAAAAAGAAATTTTAAAAAATTAAAAAATTTTAAAAAGCAAATAAAGATAAAAAATAAAAAAGGCAGATACATAATTTTAAAAAAATGTGCCTGCACCTAATAACAGATTTTTTAAAATGGGTGAAACAAAAACTATAAAAGAAATAACAAAAGTATAATTATAGTTGAAGATTCCAACATGCAGATTTCAACACTCTTCTCTCATGGATAAAGTGATGGAAAAATTCGGCCAAAAAATTGAATGAGATTGTGGAAGACTTAAACACTCTCAACCAACTTTATCTAATTGACACATAGAATATTCTAACCAAGAACAATTAAAACCACATATTCTTTTTAAGTTCACAGAGAATATTGACCAAAATACTATATTTTTATCCATAATGCCAATTTGAATAAATTAAAATCATACATATGATGTTGGTCCACAATATTAAACCAGAAATTAATAAGAGTCTATAATAAAAAGTATATATCCAAGTACTTAGGAATTTTAAAATATTTTAAAATAGGAATTAAAACTAAAATATAATTTAAAATATATCCAAGTACTTAGGAATTTTAAAATATTTAAAATAAAATAAGGAATTTTAAAAATAACCCTTTAATAAAAAGGATATCACAATGAAAATTATAATATATTTCAAATGGTATCAAAATGATACCACTCACATCAAGAACAGTGCTTAAAGGAAAACACATAAAATTAAATGTTTATGTTAGAAAATTTAAAAAAGGATGTCACATAAATAACTTCCACTTAAGAAAATGAAAAAAAGGTAGATAAAAACACAAAGCAAGTAGAAGGAAATAAGTAGTAAAGATAATGCAAATCAGTAAAACAGAAAGCAAAAAAAAAAAAAAAAAGGAGAGAAAAATTAATGAAAGCAAAAGTTGGCTCTTTAAAAGTGTCATTAACTTGTTAAACATCTAGCCAAACTAATTGAGAAACAGGACACAAATTAGCAATACCTGGAAAGAATGGGAAGTACTGAACGTACTTCTTAAGTTGAAAAGTTAATAAGAAAGGAATATCATGAACATCATTATGCTTATAAATTTGAAAGTGTATATGAAGTGGCCAAAGACCTTTAAAGACACAAATTGGTTCAAAACATATGTGAAGTGGCCAAAGACCTTTAGAGACACAAATCAGAAGTTCACTGAATAATAAGTAGTAATATGAAAAAACTATACATATAAAAAATTGAATTCTTATCTAAAACCTTCTTACAGAGAAAAATCGAAGTCTGAGGTAATGCAATCATGAAACTCTGAGGTAATGCACTATTTTTCAGTAAATAGTAAAGCAAATGGAACTCATGCAAAAAAAAGAGGAGATATTAATTTTGATCCTTACCTCACATCATATGCAAATATTAACTTTAATGTATCATACTCCTAAATATGGGGTAACATTTATAAAATTTCTAGAACAAAATAGAGCTGAGTATCTTTCTAAGAGTATGTTTTTTAAAAGATTTATTTATTTATTTGACAGAGAGATAGAGAGAGACCACAAGTAGGCAGAGCAACAGGCAGAGTGAGAGGGAGAACCATGCTCTCCACTGAGCAGGGAACCTGATGTGGGGTTCTATGCCAGGACCCTGTGATCATGACCTGAGTCAAACTCAGCCGCCCAACCAACTGAGCCATACAGGTGTCCTCTAGGATTACATTAAAGAAGAAGAAGAAGAAGAAGAAGAAGAAGAAGAAGAAGAAGAAGAAGAAGAAGAAGAGGAAGAGGAAGAGGAAGAGGAAGAGGAAGAGGAAGAGGAAGAAGAAGAAGGAGAAGAAGAAGGAGAATTAACAAATTGGATTTCATAAATTTTGTTCAAATGATCTTCAAAACACACTATTAGCAACATGGAAAGATATGCCATGGATTGGGAGAAAATATTCACACAGCATGTATCCGATAAAGGACCTGTAAGGAGAACACAGGCAGCAACCTCTATGACCTCTAGTAAGAAGTTCTTCTACTAGTTACATCTCCAGAAGCAAGGGAAACAAAAGCAGAAATAAACTATTGGGACTTCACCAAGACAAAAAGCTTCTGCACAGTGAAGGAAACAATGAACAAAACTAAAGATAGTCTGTAAGATATACGTATATATTGGTATCTTACTCAGCCATCAAAAAGAATGAAACCTTGCTGTCTGCAATGGTGAGGTTGGATCTAGAGCGTATTATGCTAAGTGAAATAAGTCAGTCAGAAAAGACAAATACCATATGACTTCACTCGTGGAATGGTTCCCACTTCAGACCTTTATAATGGATTGTTACAGAACATGGTTATTTCACCAGTCAGTTATTTAGAGTATGTTCCTAAAGAACAGAAGGTACATGCTTTATAAATCAGGAATTCAAGACAGTTGTTGTTACATTGATGAAAATTGCATGGAGATGGGATTTTACATGTTCATAAAATGAAAATGACAGTATTTACTCTCACCTCTTATGAAATCCCGGTCATTCTCTCTATAAGTATTGTAAAAGAAAATTCAGTTAAACCTTTCATTTCAAAGGTCAAACATGGTAAATTAGACCCTCAAAGATTTCTTACCTGAAAGTATACAGAGGAAAGAAGGCATTAAATACAGAGCTATTTTAAGTCACTATATTAAAACCTTGCACCTTATTCTTTAGATCTCTCTCAGAAGAAATTTAGGGAAATGAACAGCATGTCAGCTTTTGAGGGAAATCAATCTGTGCTGGATTTGCAGTTTTGCTGCTTCCTATCTATAACATTTGGAAAGACAGTATGAATTTCAATTTACTTTTCTATGAAGCTGGGAAAGAATTCCTGCTTTGCAATGCCCTTGAGATGAACAGATAAAATATACGTGGTATTTAAAATTGTTAGACAATATATTTGCTTCTTATCTAATCTAGACACCTACTTAGCCCAAAACTTCACCCATAGCAGATTGGAAGCAACAAATAAGAAAACAAGGTATGGGCAGAAAAAGGGAAATTTCAAGTAGAATCTCTGTAATTATATAATGAAGAAAATGATAATCAGAGACAAAGAGCAGCATTAAATCATCATATTTCATATATGTCCAAAACTGCCTTCTATGCCCAAAATGATGATGTACTAGAACTTACTGAGAAAATTACATTGCATTTCCTGTCCTCTGCATAGTTAGATATGAGACTTGTATAAGAGTGGGGTAGAAGCCTGATGGAGGCTGACCTTGATGCTCCTGAACAGTCAGGAAAATCAAAAGCAACTCATCAATTAACACCATCTCTGTGAAAAAAAAAAAAAAGAATGCATATATACAATACAGTACATAAACCAAATCTATCTATAATTCAACTACTTATATCATGGGTTAAGATGCATATTTGTGTAGGTAGTAATATGAGCTGAAACAAAGAAAGTATGCATAAATATTAAGCAAGAACTGAAAAAATAAGGAGGAAGAGAAGGAAGAGAAGAAGAAGAGAAAGAAGAAGAAAATGAATAATAATAGGGAAAAAAAGTTCACAGATAGTTTTAAACCATTCCTGTTTAATTACTGGGTCAAGTGGAAAATTTAAAATAATATTTCTTATTTTTTATAAAAGATGACAAAATGTCAAATCTTATGGGATGTCACAGAAGTTATATTAAGAAATAAATACACTGGGGCATTTTGGTGGTTCAGTCAGTTAAGCACCTCCCTTCAGCTCAGGTCATGATCCCAGGTTTCTGGGATCGAGCCCAACAGGCTCTTTGATCAGCAGGAAAGTCTGCTTCTCCCTCTCTCTTTCCCCCTCCCCAGGCTTATGCTTTCTTTCTCACTCATTCTCAAATAAATAAATAAAATCTTTTTTTAAAAAACAGAAAGAAATAGATCATTTTAAAATGATTTTATTACTAAACATGAGAAAAGCTAAGTCTTCAAATAAGATTACAGTGAAAGAAAGTAATCTTAACGAGAATAAGAGGAAGGAGTTAGTGAAAAAGCAGAATAAATTGATTATTAAACATCAAATATTATAAAATTTATGTGGCAATATCAATTTTGGTGAAAAATCAATAAAATTTCAGACAAATGGAATTAAGGGTAGGAGAGAAACCACAGCATAGGAAAACAAAAGAAAAAACAAGAGCCAATATTTAAAATATGAAATACTTTCAATATGAATATATTTTAAGATCTCAAAAATGGATTATGAGAAGATAAAAAGTACCAAAATTCTTAGGAATTGGAAAAAGAGCATAGCAAAAAAACACAAAAGAAACAAACATTTATTTGGCAAAATACATCACCAAAAAGGCATCTGGGTGAGATGTTTTATATATTACTTCTTTCATACTTAAGAAAAATACAAACAACAACAACAACAGCAAATCAGGCAATTCCTATTTTGATTATCTATTCCAGAACATATAAAGGTATAAGCAGTTTCTTTTAGAGCTTTACAATCCCAGATACCGTACCTGACAATTTCACATTAAACATTACAATCTAAATACATGAATTAAAAGACCGAGGTTATAAAACTAATTTAAGAAATAATATTTAATTGTTTTCTATAAGAAATGTATAATTAAAATATATACTTTTAAAATGTGTGTTTAAAAGACTCATATGGATTAAAAGTAAAGGAATGGAGAAAAGTAAACCATGCTAACACAAATCAAAAGGAAGATGCAACACTTATGTTGATTTCAGATGAGGAAGACTTCAGAACAATTATCAGGGATAACGAATTATATTACATAATGATAAAGGAGTCAATATTCCAAGAAGTCATCTTAAACATGTATAAACCTAACAACAAAACATCAAAATATGAGGTTAAAACTGTTGGACCTGCAAGGAGAAATGGAAAAATCCACAGTTATCCTTGGAATCTTCAACACAGTAACTGATAGATCAGGTAGACAGAAAGTCAGTAAGCATATAAATGAACTGAACAACCACTGTCAAACAACTTGATCTAACTGACATCTGTAGAACATTCCACACAACAACAGAATGCCACTCTGTCTAAATGCACGACTAGTCTAAATCATCATCAGAAGCGGCCAGCCATCTATTCCAACTCCCTCGTTCTCCAAGCCCTAAATATTTCCTTTTTGTCAGGAAAAATAAAAAAGTGACCCTTGGGACCTCTTTATTCATATGTGTTGAAGATGTTCCTTTAAATCACTATATGTTTAGAAAAAATAGAAATTTGACATTGAATGTACACAGTGCTGTTGTTCAGAAGAAAAATACAATCTAAATAGGCTAATGAGATTTAAAACATCTCAATTCTTTAGGAATAGCTCAGTAGATTTAGTAGAGCAAAGGCTAATAAGATGACCTAAGAGCCCTACTCAATAATGGCACAAGCAGAAAAATGTTCTGAAAAACTACTTACATACAGATAATTAAACTTGCTTATTTAGTATGCATTTTTTCCTCTACAATTTATTGCAAAAAACACAGGCATACTTCAACAGTATTACAGTTTTGGTTCCAGACCGCTATAATAAAGCAAATACTGTAATAAAGGAAGTCAAAGGGATTATTTTGTTTCCCAGTGTTTATAAAAGTTATGTTTACACTATAGCATAGTCTAGCAAGTGTGCAATAGCATTAAACATCTAAAAAAGTCCCAATATACATACCTTAACTAAAAAGTACTTTATTTCTAAAAAAATGCTAACCATACTATGGTGAGTGCTGTGAAGTAAGTAAACCTGCCAATTCACAGACCTGTGCCCCTGGAACTAATAATACATCATATGTTTATGAAAAAATAAAAAATTTAAAAAATGCTAACCATAATCTGAGTTTTTGCTAGTTGTAATCTCTGATCACAGATCTCCATAACAAATATAATAAAAATGAAAAAGTTAAAAAAATTGTGAGAATTACCAGATGACACAAAGATATGATGTGAGTAAATGCTGTTGGAGAAATTAGGCCCATAGACTTGCTTAATGCAGGGTTGCCACAAACCTTCAATTTAAAGACACAGGGATCTCCTGCACAGATTTAGGAAATATATGCTCTACCCAAAACACTTAAGGAACGTACCTTAGGTGCTAAGCCATCATAATGGACGCTGAGACTATCCTATGTTGTCTATTCTAAGGCATAGTGCTCTGTTGCTCAAGGCATTCAATTCTTGTCCTTGTCTGCAGAAAAAAATGTCAGCATGGCTCCTAAGACAGCAGCATTTGAGTTTAAGTTCCTCCTGTGTCCATGTTGAGGCACGCTTTCCTTCTCTTGAATAATCCAACTCCTTTCCTCTAAGAGTAAGGACAAGAGAGGTATCCTTGTACTTTTCTGGAACAAATAAAACCTTGGTGACAGCATGCAGTGTCTTTGTCCTTTTTCTGGAGTGAGGTGAAAATAACCTCTCATTCATGATGATGAACCTACAGAGGAAAAAAAGATGAGTTATTCTGCCACATTCAAATGAATCAAATCCTAAACAGAGAATAAGGATGTTTTGCAAAATTATAAAAAAATTCTTTCCCAAAGTGTTCGACTTTAATATTTGACTGAATTAGCAAACCAGGATCCTTCTACCAAGTTCCAGGTTTCAATACAGTGGGTGATAAATCACCGACGAGTTACAAGTGGAATGAATGTAATGCTATATATAGAATAGCTTTATATATAATACATATAGCATTATATGTATATACATATACACACACAGTAAACAATCTGTAAAATATTGCATGTTTTTCAAAATAGGAGTGTTCAGCTATTATTTTGAAAATTGGTATTTTAAATCGCACATATTCATTTCTTTCTTTCAACTATGTAGTAGACCTTACTGTTGCTTACCAGTAGGTGAATGAGTGTCACCGCTATACGGAAGCATTTTCAAGCCTGTGTGTGATCTCTCTCCCAAGCAGTTTGACTGGTCAACAGTTCCAGATCTTACAGCTTATAAAGGTGCAGCCTCTCTCATCCTGGATCATGAAATTGCCCCATGGAGTTCAATTGCCTGCAGTCTACTAGACCAACAGTACATGTTGCTTAAATGAGAGAAAAAAGTAATTTTGGGTTGATATGTTTTTGGTTTTGTTTTTAATTATTGTTTCTGATGTTTGGCTTAGTTATTTGTTGTTGTTATTTTTTAGTTACTCCAGCATAAACTAGTTTAATCTTACCAAGATGATACTGCTAACATACTAAACTCTGGTACTATGGAGACCTCAGTCCTCTTGAAGAATAGAGAGCAGCAAGTTAGAGCTCCAACCTGAGAAAGCTGATTAGTCTCTTAGGCAGGATGCTACAGCTTAGCAAAATGACAATAATCAAAGGATCATGCTCAGAGGTGGTAAGTTTTAGAAAACACCAAACTCATTTTTAGTTACAAATTCTGACTTACGTATTTGTAGACATGTCAAGGAAACTGGTCAGTCAAGTCAAAGTACACTGGTAAGACTTATCCTTCTATTGAAGAGCAAGTTGAATTATAATGAAAACTTTGGTTATGAGACATAAAAGCAGAATATATAGAGATATGGTTGTCTAATCTTAATTCCTGCAGAAGAAGTGCCTATTTAAGGGAGAGGAAGTTTCTGGTCAGACCATTTCTCACCTGAAGGGAAATAAAACACTGTGACAGATTCTTATGCTCTAGACTTCCTTTCCCTCACTTCCACCTAAACATATCCTTTGTTCAGATGTTAATGTCATTGATAAAGCTACAAATTCCACTTATTATCAAGGTGGTCTTAGGTTATCATGCCCTTTTATCAACATGAAATTATGAAGCCACTTAAAGTAATTTCTGTGGAGAATTTATATCATCCATTATTTGTTAATTTTGTTATCCCAACTCTTGCTGATTGAATATTCCCTCACAGTTTCCTCATTCAATCAGTGTTTACTAGATACCCACTGTGTATTAGGCCTGATTCACAGTGAATAGGTTGAATGCCTTACTCATGAGGCATAGTCTATGAGGGACACAGACAATAAATAAACACATAATGGAAAGTGCCAGAAAACACTTTAGTAATTAATCTTTTACCATCACAATTATTTTATTTGCAATGGACATTAGCTTCCTTAATACAGTCCTTTAAAGAAAAACGAAAGATACATTCATAAAGTTTAGTAATATTAACACACTAAGGAGAGTAGTTCATATTTGCACTTTAAAATAGCTATGTCAAAGGAAATCTTCAACAAAACAAAGAGACAACCTACTGAATGATGGAAAATATTTGCAAATCAGATATTTGACAAATATTTGATATCCAAAGTATACAGAGAACTCATAGAACTCAATAGCAAAAACACAAAAGTCTTATTAAATTTTTCCAAAGAAGACATATAGATGGCTAACAGGCACATGATAAGATGCTCAATCTCATTAATCAGCAGGGAAATTCATATCAAAACCACATTAAGATATTACCTCACACCTTTTAGAATGGCTATTATCCAAAAGACAAGAAATAGCAAATGTTGGCAAGGATGTAGAGAAAAGGAACCCTTGTGCACTGTTGGTAGGAATGTAAATTGGTGCAGCCACATGGAAAACAGTAGGGAAGTTCCTCAGAAAATTAAAAACAGAACTGCCATATGATCCAACAATTCCATTTCTGAATATTTATCTTAAGAAAATGAAATCACTAACTCAAAAAGATACGTGAATCCCATGTTCATTGAAGCATTATTTACAATAGCTAAGATATGGAAACAACCTAAGTGTGCCTCAACAGATAAATGAAGAAGATGTGGGATGTGTGTGTGTATGTGTGTGTGTGTAACAGAATATTATTTAGCCATTAAAAAGAAAGAAATCTTGCCATTCATTTGTAACAACATAGGTGGAACTTGAGGGCATTGAAACTGGTGAGTGAAACGAGTAGACAAAGACAAATACCATATCTCACTTATATGCAGAATCTAAAAAGTGGGAAGAAAAAAAAAAGCCAAGCTCACAGATATGAACAGATTGGTGCTTGTCAGAGGTGGGGAGTGGGAGGGGGGTGAGCAAAATGAGTGAAGGGAGTAAAAAGGTACAAACTTCCAGTTATAAAGTAAAGTAAGTAATGAAGATGTAATGTACAACATAGTGACTGTAATTAATAATATTTTATCACATATTTGAAAGTTGCTAAGAAAATTTTTTAAAGTTCTCATCACAAGAAAAAATATTCTATAACAATATATAGTGAAGAGTGTTAACTAGATTATTGTGGTGATCGTTTTGCAATATACACAAGTATCAATTCACCATGTTGTATACCTGAAACTAATATAGTGTTGAGTATTGGTTATACTTCAATAAAAAATAACTGGTTGTGCTACAAAAATTGATCCACTATCTAATAGTAGATCATTTAGATCATTAGTGGATCATTTAGATCATTATATATATATATATATATATATATACACACACACATACGTATATATGTTGAGATGAGAAATTCATTGTATGTATGTGTGTGTATGTGTTTGTGTGTGTATACATATATGTATACATATATTTCTCTTTCTCCTCAAATGCATGTGAGCCAAGAAAACATTCTATAAATAGGGTAATAATTAACACATTGCACAAAATTAAATTCAAGACAGTTACAGAAGTGCTTTCACAGCTCCAAAACTGTTCCTGTGGATGAAACACCTAAGGAAGATGCTACAGAGTGTAGCCATATTGCTTCTTATTTCTAGTTTTACTGTGCTATAGATAGATTCAAAAAGAGCTTACAAATAGCAAAGCTGCGATGCCATACTGATTTTTTCAGGAAACAAGATTCATTTTAATTAAGCATTACTCTCAGACAGGCAGTCTCTGGATGTTAAAAATCATATCACTAAAATATCTGCTAGAAAATCATAGGCTTGTAAGTAGTCCTATATCAAATGGCAGTGGTGTATCTTAAACCACAAAGAAACAACAAGGAGGGATCCTAGGCATGCTAGGAGAGCTCTGGAATCACTATTACACTGATTTTCTCTTCTCTAAGTAGCTTGCAAGGGATAACTTCTGACATCTCTGAAGCAAACAAAACTATGTAGTAACTGACAAAGATGTTCTGCATAGGTTACAAAAGAAGAAATTAAGAGGAGAAATGTTTCACTGTTCCCTTGAAGGGAGAAATAGAAAAGGTCACAAGAGCTCAAGTGTGACCGCGAGTCTCTAAGTCTGGACATATCTTTAAATCTCAACTCTAATTCTGTGGTCCACAAAAAAAGCAAAGGGGCTCTGGTACTCTTTCTTTTTTTTTCCACACATTATTTTTTTTTTTTTTTTGACAGAACAACAAGAATGAACATGAACCAACTCAGGGAAAATACGTCTAAGGAGAAAAAGATAATCTCATCAAGAAGTTAGAGAGAACACCAAAGAAAAGATGGCACCCAAATTGGCATCCAGATTGGGAAACTGCATGAATAATTCCAAATTAGCCTTTAGTGTCAGCTGTAAATAAAGGAGCTCACTATTCCACGGATTGCCAGCTGTTTTCTGTGAAGGACCAGTAGTAAATATTTTAGGTTTTGAAGACCATATGGTCTAAGTTGCAACCAATCAACTTTCATTATGGTGTGAAAGCAAATAGATAAATAATACCTAAATGAATGTGCATAGGTATGTTCCAATAAAACTTTATCTATAGACACTAAATTTGAATGTCATAAAATTTCCATGTGCAATAAAATATGATTTTTCTTTTCTTCCCCCAATTTAAAGAAATTAATAACTATTCTTAGCTCACAAGCCATACACAAATGTGTCATGGAGCAGATTTAGTCCATACTTTGCCAACACTTACACACTATTCTAAGAACATAAGCATGATAAGGTCTATATGAAGATTTATTTTTATTTTATTATGCGCTGAATGTTTTATTTTTAATAAATATGTATGAGGGATGCCTGGGAGGCTCAGTCGGTTAAGAAGCTGCCTTCGGCTCAGGTCATGATCCCAGCATTCTGGGATCGAGTCCCACATTGGGCTCCTTGTTCTGCGGGAGACTGCTTCTCCCTCTGCCTCTGCCTGCCTCTCTGCCTTCTTGTACTCTCTGTCCTCTGACAAATAAATAAATAAAATCTTAAAAATAAATAAGTTAATTAAAATAAGTTTTAAAAAATTTTTAAAAATAAACGTGTATGATACATTAATAGTTTTTTAAAAATGTGTGACTAGGAAAAGAAAATCCTATTTCTTACATAGTCCGTGTGGTATGTATGCCTAAAATCTTTTATGCCTTACGGTATTAGATCCATAATGGAAGAAGAGTATCTAACTAATAACTTAAGTCCTAGAGAGTCAAAACCAAACATCTGGATCAGAGAGGTAAAATCTTCAAAGCACTGCCAAAATGTGCATGAGAGGGAGAAATGGCCATTGTTGATATATTTTGATTATATTTGTTCTTCAACAACAAATTAAAAGAATCTTCAAGTCCTCAATACATACACATAAGTTTTTTCACTTAAGATCTAGTTTTCTACCTCTAAGCCATTGTTTCCTCCAGAAACAGCAGTGCTAGAGAAGAAGATCTTTGTGGTCATTCCTGTCCAACCAAGTATAATCTGGGAACCTGAGTCCTGGGGCTTCATGTTTCTTTCCATGCTCTGAATTATCTAGTAATGGAATGTTGTTAGAGGATCACACAGTGAAGGGAGCTTGTAAGAAATATCAATGGCTCTTTTGTCCAGGAAGATATTGTCTAAAGTTGGTACTTTTAATTTATTTGTAGGGGAAAAGCATTTCCGGAGGTTTCACTGTGCTGCAGAGTAAGCAACAGCAAAACAAAGCAAAAACCTCATCTGCAAGAACTACTAGTTGTATGACTGGAGGGCTCAAACCTACCTGAAAATTAATTTATTTGCACCAGTTTTTCTTTATTCATAATTTTAATGTTGAATTCATTGGTTTTTAAACTTTTTGTTAGTTTTTTTTTTTAAGCAGCAGTTCCATTATTTTAAGAGTTTAACAGAAAATCTCAAAATATAAATCAGTCCATAGTTGGGCAGCTCAGGTTAATTCTGAGTCAGACTATTGCTTGTAATTCTCGCCTCTCATTCAGTGGCTCCTGGGGTTCCTTGGAATATAATAGGCCAGGTACTGGTCTTTATTGTTTTACTTACCGTTTTACCTTGGCTCTGCTTTGCAAAAGTAAAAATGTTTTCCCAGCAATATACAGAAATGACAATCTATCAAAAAGGTTCTTTTTCAGAGACCTCAATGTGAGATAGGAATCCATCAAAATCCTTGAGGAGAACACAGGCAGCAACCTCTTTGACCTCAGCCACAACAACTTCTTCCTGGAAACATCATGAAAGGCAAGAGAAGCAAGGGCAAAAATGAACTTTTGGGACTTCCTTGAGATCAAAAGCCTTTGGATAGCAAGGGAAACAGTCAACAAAACCAAAAGACAACTGACAGAATGGGAGAGGATATTCACAAATGACATATCAGATAAAGGGCTAGTGTCCAACACCTATAAAGAACTTATCAAACTCAACACCCAAAGAATGAATAATCCAATCAAGAAATGGGCAGATTGACTTATTTCACTAAGCATGATACGCTCAACTATCATATGATCTCCCTGATATGAGGACATGGAGAAGCAACATGGGGGGGTAGGAGATAGGAGAAGAATAAATGAAACAAGATGGGATTGGGAGGGAGACAAACCATAAATGACTCTTAATCTCACAAAACAAACTGGGGGTTGCTGCGGGGAGGTGGGATTGGGGGAGGGGGAGCGGGCTATGGACATTGGGGAGGGGAAGCGAACCATAAGAGACTATGGACTCTGAAAAACAACCTGAGGGTTTTGAAGGGTCAGGGGTGGGAGGTTGGGGCAACCTGAGGGTTTTGAAGGGTCAGGGGTGGGAGGTTGGGGGAACAGGTGGTGGGTAATGGGGAGGGCACGTTTTGCATGGAGCACTGGGTGTTGTGCAAAAAGAATGAATACTGTTACGCTGAAAAAATAAATAAAATGAGAAAAAAAAAAAAAAAAAAAAAAAAAAAAAAAGAAATGGGCAGAAGACACGAAAAGACACTTATGCAAAGAAGACATCCAGATGGCCAGCAGACACATGAAAAAGTGTTCAACATCACTTGGCATCAGGGAAATACGAATCAAAACCACAATGAGATACCACCTCACACCAGTCAGGATGGCCAAAATTAGCAAGTCAGGAAACAACAGATGTTAGCAAGGATGCAGAGAAAGTGGAACTCTCCTACAGTGTTGGTGGGAATGCAAGCCAATGCAGCCACGCTGGAAAACAGTATGGAAGTTCCTCAAAAAGTTGAAAATAGAGCTACCTTATCACCCAGCAATTGCACTACTGGATATTTACCCTAAAGATACAAATGTAGTGACCCGAAGGGGCACATGCACCCGAATGTTTATAGCAACAATGTCCATAATAGCCAAACAACGGAAAGAACCTAGATGTCCATCAACAGATGAATGGATAAAGAAGATGTGGTATATATGTACAATGCAATACTATGGACCCATCAAAAGAAATGAAATCCTGCCATTTGCAACAGCATGGATGGAACTAGAAGGTATTATGCTGAGTGAAATAAGTCAATCAGAGAAAGACAATTATCATATGATCTCTTTGATATGAGGAATTTGAGAGGCAGGGTGGGGGTGGAGGGGTAGAAAATACAAAAATGAAACAAGATGGGATCGGGAGGGAGACAAACTATAAGAGACTCTTAATCCCATGAAACAAACTGAGGGTTGCTGGGGGTAGGGTGGTAGGGATAGGTGGTGGAGTTATGGACACTGGGGAGGGTATGTGCTATGGTGAGAGCTGTGAAATGTGTAAGCCTGATGATTCAGAGACCTGTACCCCAGGGCAAATAATACATTATATGTTAATTTAAATAAATTAATTAATTAATAAAATTTGTTAAGAAAGTCCTCTTTCAGAATAAAAATATACACAAACTTGTTATAAAGTTATGAAGGATTTCAAATTAAGACCTGTCCAAGTCCCTTTACCCTTTTCCCACAACAAATGAGAATCCCATTGTAAATTCCTGTGTGGTCTAGTTCCTTTTGACTGCTTTTGGATACAAAGTCCACTTTATTTCAAAACACTCAATTTTGGAAGTATCCATATAGTATATTTTTCATGCACAGCACATACAAATATTCCTACCAAAGGCAGAAGCTTCAGGGTGGGGGAAAGAGAGAGAGAGAGATCTTAGTAACAGGAAGTGTCTCAGTGATTCAACTGGAAAGATTTCTAGAAAAGGCAGTGAAACCAGGGATAGAAAAGTAACCCCCAACTGTGAATAGTCATGGGAAATTGAAAGATAGGAGGACATGCATAATTTAGCCTAGCTGACAAATTAGCATTCATTTCAGTCTATGAATACACTGCTTTGGCCTGCCCACAATTAAAGTGCCAGCTTAGCTTTTAATTCAAGGGGCATTATAAGATCAGAAGAAAAAAAATAACAGTTTCTAAAGTCTTTTATTCAGGGTACTGAAAACATCTTGAATTAAACTGAAAGAACAGCTCATTTACTTTCAACTACTTTTGCCACTTGTTTCCATAGACCAAGAGAAGTGCAACATGGAGATAGCTTAGGACAGTTTTTGGGACTCCAAAAATTATTGGTACCTGTTCCTGCTGATGATGATTATTTAGTCTAAATTTTTAAAATATAATTAGGACTCCAATTAAAATTTAGCCTATCACCATTAAACATCCTTGAATTTAGCTATTTTAAAAACCACAAACTTGGAATTTGAGAAATGTGGCACAAAATATAGTTTAGTAGTTATTTGTATAAACAACCTTTTCAAAATTAGATACCTGATCTGAAAATGCAAGAGAAGGCACATCTGGAGATGAAGTTGTATGTTAATTTGCTCCTTGATCTCAAGCTGCTTCCTCAAGTATATAAGGATTTCATTTATTATAGATTATTTGGACTTCTTTCCAAGCTTTGTTTTCTCAACCTGGGAGGTCAGTTCTGGGTGGGGGGGGGGGGGATGAACAATAGCAGTCAGTTAGGGAATTGTTATTTTTTTAAATAGGAAACTTCTGAGGTTGTATTTTTATCCCAAATGTGTGTGTTCGTGTGTGTGTGTGTGTGTGTGTGTGTGTGTGTGTGTGTGTGTATGGTGTATAATGTGAATTCACATTTCCAAGATATATTTTTTTCTAAAACCATATAATACCATCTCCTGAGGATACATTTAGGAGTAGAAAAAAGGAAGATTTATAAGTTTATTCAAAGTTTCTTAAGCAAAATCCAGTTTCCATTTATCTAATAAGCTCTCAATATATTAAATATACATTTTACATGTATCTGTATACACACACACACACCCACCCCACAACTGTAGGCTATCTGTGTACTTTTCTAAGCTCAGTTCTATGTGAAGGTCACTGAAAAAGCATCAAATCTTCATGTAGCCTGTGGCATGATAAAGTATACCAGATAATGAGGTAAAAACATATTTGGCTGTGATTATGAAGGACCAGGGCAAACTTGCTGAAGGGCCACAAAAATGAAATTAATTCAGAAATACAAGCAGGATCTTCATTGTACTGGAACAGCCAAATGAAAAGTAAAAATCAAGTCAATCACCAAAGCAATCTAACAATGCTTTCCAGGCATAGAGCTGTTTATCCAAAATTCACAGCATATACATCAAAGGAAAAGGCATATCTCAAGCAAGTGGAACTTTTGTGATAGTCTAGAAGATTACTAAATGCTTTAGAGGAAAAAAAATACGCACATTTTACTGTAAGAATCAAGCAAAATTTTTTTTTTTTTAAAAACCAAAGAACAGTGATAAAAAGGAAGAAGGAAAAAGCCTGTACTCTGGACCATGGGTTTTCTTTCAACAGTTTAATTTAATTTCAGTGAGGAAATGATGATTTCAGCCTCTTTCCAAGACATCCCTTATTTACTTATCCTTATCCCTGATCTCCAAGAATCCTGCAACTCTAATAGACAGAAGAGAAGTTGGCAAGAGAGATTGATACATTGATAGGAAAGAAAGCAATTTTAATTTAACGTTTTCCTTTTTTAAACCCTCCAAATATAATTGTGTGGTAAGTAAATATAGATTCAGTGCTAATATGCCAAGTGGCCATGTTTGACATCATGAGAGAGCAAGGATAAAGGGTAAGGCAGCTTCTCTGCTGTGAGAAGCTTTCTGTCTAGGGTCAAGCTTTCAGGCAATGGGCCACACATGGAGGCTTGGGATACTGAGCCTCTCAACAATGGGGCAGCCAAGTAGGCCTTGGAGAAGATGCCCATGTCCCAAACCTCCAGCTGTGTGCTGTCTTTATTTTGATTTCCTTGGAGATCATCCTAAGCTGGCTAGTACTTTCTATGGTTCTTAATACCTGCTGAATGGTATTGAAGAAATTTTCTACCAAATAGACATCTATTTCTGAAACCAGCAAATGTTTATAGGCTGCTTGGAAGGATTCATAATTCAGTTATTTCATAGATGCCCCTTATCAGATGGAGGGAGTCTCAGTTTTTTTGTGCCTCTTTGAGAGTTTTTACCATAAATGAACATTAAATTTTGTCAAATGCTTTTTCTGCCTCTACTTAGAAAATCATATAGTTTTCCTTACAAATCCTCTTAATAATTCTGTTAATACAATAATATCACTTAACACACATTGACCTTCCAGTATTGAACTTTCATTTTCTGGATAAACCCCACTTGGTCATGATGTATTAACTCTTTCACATATTTTTGATTCTCTTTGCTAAAATTTGGTTTAGAATTTTTACTTCTATAATTATGGATGATAATTGCATATAGGTTTTGATTTTATAATATTGTTTTTAGTATCAAGGTAATAAAGTCCTGAAAAAAATGAGTTGAGATGTATTCACTCTTCCATAATTGTCTAGAAGAGTTGAGTTCAATTGATGTTATTTCTTCTTTAAATATCTGGTAGACTCCTGGGGCACCTGGGTGGCTCAGTGGGTTAAAGCCTCTGCCTTCGGCTCAGGTCATGATTCCAGGGTCCTAGGATCGAGCCCCTGCCAAGCAGGGAGCCTGCTTCTCTTCCTCTCCCTCTGCCTGCCTCTGCCTACTTGTACTCTCTCTCTGTCAAATAAATAAATAAATAAATAAAACAATAAATAAATAAATATTTGGTAGACTCCCACAGCGAAGTGCTCATTTTCTTGAGAAAAATTTTAACTACGGATTCAGGTAGGGATACTCAGATTATTTGTTTCTTGGGTGAACTTTGGTAATTTTGTAGTTTGTGTCTTAGAGGGATTTGACCATTTTATATAGACTATTGTATTTATTAGCATAAAGTTGTCCATAAATCTTTCTCATTCTTACAAGATTTTTAGGATCTCTTATCTTCTCTTTTCCCTAATATCAGTGATTTGGGTGTCTTTTATTTTCCCAGTTAGTTTGGTGAGAGGTTTACCAATTCAAATGGCTATCTTAAAGATTGATATTTTCACTTTATTGACTTTCTCTATTGTTTTCCTTTACATCTGCTCTTACCTTCACAATATTTTATTATTATTTCATTTTATATCTGATCTTTGGGAATTATTATTATATCTCTACTTATTGTTTATCATTTCTTCTACCTTTTTGGATCCAACTTGCTGGGGTTTTTTTGTTTCTTTTAAGTGGAAGTTAAGGTCATTAGTTGAGACCTTTTACCTTTTCTAATATAAGTGTGTAATTAATATAAAGTATTTAAATTTTTTCTAAGCACTGCTTAAGCTACATTCCACAAATTTTTATATGCTGTGGTTTTCATTTTCATTCAATTCAAAATATATTTTTAAATTTCCTTGTGATTTCTTTGCTATGTTATTTAGATATATGTTATTTAGTTTTCCAATATTCATAAATTTTCTAGATATCACTTTGTTGTTTATTACTTATTTAATTCCGTTTTGTTTGGATGATATGTTTGAATTATTTTAAATTTATTGACACCTCTGTTATGGCCCAGAAAGTGATCTATCTTCATAAATATTCCATTTTCACTTGAATAGAATTCGTATTCTTGCTGTTTTATGGTGGTATGGCCTATAAATGTCAATTATGTCAAGTTGTTTACACTATTTTTCATATCTTCTATATCCCTATTGATTTTCTGTGTAGTTGTTCCATCAATTATTGAGAGAAGAGTGTTGAAATATCTGATTGCAATCGTAAATTTGTCCATTTTGCTTTTCGGTTCTATCAAGTTTTGCTTCCTATATTGTAGTTATGTTGTTATGTGCATAAACATTTAGATTGTTATGATTTTTTGATGAATTAATCCTTTTATTATCAGAAAATGTCCATCTTAATCTGATATAGTTTTCTTGCTCTGAAATCTTTATTTTATAAGACTACAGTCATTCTAGCTTTCTACTGTTTAATGCAAGCCTGAAAGCCTTTACATTTAACATATTTATATATTTTATTTAAAATGGATATATTATACACAGCTTAATGTCAGCTTTTTAAAAATATAATATAATAATATGTGCCTTTTAATTGGTCTAATTAGAACATTTATGATAGTATACCTTCAAATAATATCATTCTATCTCGTGTATATTACAACTCCTTTACAACAGAATTCTCCCACTTCCCCTCTCCTACCCTTTGTTCCTTTGTTTTCTTATATTTTACTTCTCTATATGTTATTAACTCTATTGTAATTATGTATGTAGTGAAGACATCTAAACCTGGCATTTAATTTGTGAGGATTTCTACCTAAAAATTCAATTAGTACTATTAAGGAAATGAAAAGGTGAGCTACAAACTGGGAGAAAATATTGACAAAACGTATACCCAGCAAGTGACTTAGATGTGGAATATGTGAAGAACACATATAGCTTGATAATAACTGAACCAAGAGTCGAATAAAAATGTGTACAATATTTGAACAGACATTTCAGCAAAGAAGATATACATATGACAGATAAATATATGAAAAGATTCTCAATATCACTAGTCATTAGGAAGTTTCAAATTAAAACTGCAATGAATATTATACACCTATCAGAATAGTTAAAATTAAAAAGACCTGCCATACCAAATATTAGATTGGATGTGGAGGATTCGATGTGGAGAATTGGATGTGCTGCTTGTAGAAATGAAAAATAGTACAACCACTTTTAAGCACACACCTACCATATAGTTTAGCTATTTACCCATAACTATGCTCAGTGAAAGAAAAATGCATAATTTTACATAGAAAATTCTTGAAAATGAAAACTAATATATAGTGACAGAAAACAAATCAGTGGTTACCTGAGGACATTGTGGAAATAAAGGGAGGGATGGATTATAAAGGGATATAAACAGGGTATGTATATGACTGATATGTCTTTGTTCTTGATAGTGGTGAAGGCTTCACTGGTACATACCTATATAAAATTTCATCAAATTATACACTTCAGGTATGTGCAGTTTATTGTACATGAGGTGTATCTCAATAAAAGATAGACAAAGTATTTTGATTAAGTTTTAAAATAGGTTATTGAATTTGAAATCCATTTTATTGTGACAAATTTGAACATTATTTTTATCAGTTAAAAATGGAGAGCCTAATATATTTTAAGTGTGTTCCAGTTGCTGTAAATTGTTCAATGTTTTTACTAAATGTTTTTATGGTTTTGATCATCTCTTATTCTTAACAATATGACTCATCAGTGGTGGTTACTTAGCATTTTAAGAGATCAGAATTAAAAGTCCTGATTAAATATTGTATGTAGTCATTTCACAAAAAGGTGATTATAAATAAAAAGTCATAGAAAGTTTTTATGTGAAAGTCATATACAAATATAGTATGTAATATCTCGCTACCTTTTTTATTATTAATTTGCTTGCCAAAATTATTTAATGTAAACTCCAATGTGGTCTGTCTGAAT
Organism: Meles meles; assembly: GCF_922984935.1. Classification (NCBI taxonomy): domain Eukaryota; kingdom Metazoa; phylum Chordata; class Mammalia; order Carnivora; family Mustelidae; genus Meles; species Meles meles. The sequence goes on from NC_060070.1 coordinate 20,454,790, forward strand.
TCTTCTTCCAAAACTAGCTTTCCTTGGCTACTATCTCTCTCTTTCTATCTTTATAGTTACTCTCTATCACTGCTTAAGAATTTTGTTGTTGTTGTTGTTAAATATTCCCCATTTAAATTACCATGTGGCTGTGTCTCCTAATTGTGCCAAGGCTGATACATGATACTATAAATAGTCTGTTTGTATTTTAATATACATTGGTTTAATTTCCTTTATATAGCTTTCAAGTAAGAAAATGTTTGAACAAAATGTAGTACTTTCCAATAATCTAGATGATTATAATACTTTTCTCATTATGTTCATTTGTATATCTCATGAGGTATGATGTGAATATATTACAAAGCAAGAAGGCTGATAATAAATCAGAATATAATAATATGGCATGTGGCAAAGTCAACAAAATAAATATATAGGTATAGCAGGCATTAAAAGAGACTGGAACTTTCAGTATCATATAAAAGGAATTTAACAGAAGAAACTTAGCAGTTATTCTTGTAATAGTTTAATAATCGTGCTTCAAAATGCTTATTCCAATGCTCTAATTGCATTATAAAAAAGATATTGATGAAGATCTACCTTCCGTTAAGGTAGTCTAAAAATGAGCAGGAAATTCTAGGAACTTTTAAATTATCAGCATAGTAAACTCAACTTAGCATGTTAACATAACATGATTATATTATTTCTGGATAATCTGTGTATTACTAGGTTTTTTTTTTTTAAAAACTCATAAAAGTTTACTACATTTTATTTTTCAAAAGGCTAATTTCAATTGGAAAACTAAAAAACAAACAAACAAACAACATAGAAAAATGCAATGGCAATACCAACACCTATTATCTATATCATAGGAATGGTTGTTATAATAATATGAAATAATGTTCCACCAATTGATAAACTTAATGTTTTATAAGCAAAAATTAAAACTTAGAGTAAGTTTGAAAACATTTACAAGTGAGTTTACTTGTTACGCATAATTTTGTGTTATTATGTTTTAACAATTACTAATTGAAACCTAAAAGTTGAAATGGGTTTTAACCCTAAAAGATACAATTTTCTGTTTCATATTTTGGATTTCCTTACAATGTGGGTTGTCATTTTACTTGTTATTTTGTTTTCGATTTGTGTGCTCAATTAAAGTCTGAACCCCAAATTTTAGCAATATAGGGCCATTAAAACAGAGATCAATCATTCATGTTGCACCTTGTTTGGGGTACTGCTTTTGCATTCTCTGGCCATTGGGATCTTATCTCTGAAAATTCATTTGGGTCTACTGAGTGCAAAAGCTGGTCCCAAACAACACCTAGAGGGGCTTGTGGTATAAATATTTTGAAGTATGATTGTATTATATTCTCAAACCATTATAATATGAGAACCCCTGCAGGATCGAGGCAACAGCCTTGTTTTGTTTTCCCAGGGCGCTGGGTTGACTTGCAAAATATGAACTTGAAAATATCATAATTACATCTCATTTGAAATATTTAATAGCTCAGATCTTTCACTTTCAGTTTCTTTGTTTGTAGTTTAAATTATGGGGTTTAATTTTGCAATTATCAATAGAAGCACTCTAACTCATTTAAAGTATGCTAACATAGAAATATGGTATTTGTGATATATTAATATTATATTATTATTAACAACATTTTCGTGCTGTTTACATTAGGCAAAAACAATCAACTTGGTTCCAGAATATAAACATTACCTTCAATACAGGTAAAAGGAAAAAATAATATGAATGGGAAATTATAGTAATGTATATTAATATCTCAGATCATTGACATTTCCACAGTCAAGAAATGACTTTGTTGTACCCAACCCAAATCTTTTTTGCTTATTAATTCCGAAGAATTTTAGAAATACCAGACTGTCCATTTGTTCAACAAATAATATAGTAGGTCTTCATTTGACAGATGAATTATCTTGTAATTTAGAATTAAGGTTGAGAAAAAAGTTTAAAATTTTTCAAAGTCTTAAAGATGACTTAAAATATTTCTCTTTTTTTGTAATTGACATTTTAATTCCATAACTGAGATTAAACAGAAACTCTAAACATTATTGTCAAGGACTGTAAGCTATTTTTCTGTAGTGGTTGTTTTATTTGATAGCTCGTCAGCAAAATGAGGTCATGAAAACAACTTACAAAGTAAGAGGGTATTAACGTACACAATGAGAAGTAAGTTAACAATAGGCACGTGAAAGTGCCTATCACATGGTAGATGCCCAATAAACACGAATTCCCTACTCTTTGTCCACAGTAGCACAAATAGTAAATGCCAGATCATGACTCATATCTGTATTTCTGGATTCCAAAACCAACTACTATATTCCACATGGTTGACCCATCTTCTATTCACATATTTAGCTAAATTGAAATGCATACTAGTTTCAATCAGAACCTATCATACCAAAGGGTAGCAATGTATTGCCATGTTGTATTATTAAAGTTTATCTGTGCAAGAAGCTACATGTGAAAAAGCTGTGACTTCTTGACTTCTGGATCACAGGAAACTGGCTACATTTTACTTATTTTTCCATCCATTCTTTTTGGTAGTATATTGCCCTTTTATGACACACAGGCTCTTATAAACTCCACACATGCAGTGAGCAGTCAGGGTGCTTACCTACAGTCTTCTCCTTTCTTCACTCCCATAGTATATCAGGCGTAGATTTCAGGATCCACTTTTTTTTTACAAACATTCTTGATTTTACCATGAATTCCCTTGACCATCTGTCCTTTTGGCACATGGGTCTGCAAAACTACAGTTCTATATCACCTATAACCCTCTTTTTCTGTGCTGGAGAAAATCATAGGAAGTAGGAAGAGTAATTCCATTAAAATTCATGAACACCAATATCAAATAGATCCTTAACAACTCACCCAACTTTCCACAACATGATTGCAACCTCATTTCTCCTGACTCCTTTCATCCAGCTGTACTTTTAGTAATCTTTGAACAATCTAAAACAATTTTCAAATACAACAACTGTTGTTGTTTTTCATCATCTGGCTTATATTCTCAACCTTTAATTTCAGTGATTTTCTAATGATCAATGATCAAATGGGCAGATATATTTGTAAATGAGCTCATGGACTGAAAATCTCTCCACACATTTTGGCAATGTATTGTTATCATTATTACATTTGTTGCTTTGCAGAATGAATGGCTGATTGGGCTTTTTACTGAGACGGGGAAGAGTAAAACTGAGTTTGGGAGAAAAGGTAGGAAATCTTAAACCTTGAATGTGTTCTACAATTATATTATACATCTGCCCCAAATATTTAGAGATCTTTCATCTCTAAAATTCATTTAGCTAAATGACAGAATACCAAAGACTATTTTGACAGAGGCATTGACAATAGTTATAGCAAAATCTCTGATCTTTCCTTTTATCACTCAAATCGAAAGGATTTTGACCACAACTTAGAATGGAAAAGGATATATTTCATTTTCACTAAATATCAATGTGATGATTGGTCAATGCTCTAATTTGTTTTGACAGTAACTAGGCAGAGTGTTATTTTTTTCCTAAGATCTGTGAAAGCATTATATTAATGATCCATTCATCCATAACACTTAAAGGCTATTTCCCTTCAAAGATACTCAAAATGCTTATCATACATTTTTCCTCTTAAAAGCATGAGTTGAGAGAGAGAGAGAGGGAGAGCAAGCACTATTGATAATATTCAAAATATAAGGAAATTTAAGCATAAAAGATTTGGATTTGATTTATTCAAAGATGAAGAGAAGCAATTGATGGAACTCAAAGTACTTGGCTTCCCAGGTTCCCAGCAACCGCTAAGAAATACCCCCCCCCCACCCCGCCCAATCACACTTCCTTTCACTGGAACTGCCATTCATGACAAAGACATCTGGTTCCAAGTATCTTCTATTTTTTGTACATATATATTCTATTAAATGCTACTGAAGGAAACATCCCATTCTTGAATAACAACAAACACTGATTTTGACCGATCACTCCTCTGCAGAAGGTAAAAATTTCTATTTTTGGGCAAAAAAAAATTACTTATTGAGCACATATCATGGAAGATCAATTTTCATGTTTGCAACATATTGTCTTTAAATACTTACCAAAATACCCATCAGGTGCTCTTCCCACCAAACGTAAGTATAAAACATGGCAACCACAGACCAGTTTTGAGTCAGGTAGTCTTTTACCTATTTCAGATAGCTACAAATACCAGAAAACTGCTTAGCGGGAACTCAGACACTGTGTCGTATATTTATTTCATACAAAAAGTTGAGGGAAAGACACTACTTCAGCCCCTTCTTACTTTCTTGCTGTACCATTTTTGTAATGACCGCTGACAGACACCAGCTCTCTCTTCTATGTACAAAGGAAAGAAACGGTGTGTGGGGCGGGTGGGGGAAATGCATTGGTGGATAGCGGGCAGAACCTGGTTACTTGTAGCTGCAAGGGATACTGGGAATTTGATGTTTCGCTTTTACTTGAGAGACAGGCAAAGATGAAGGGGAATGGAACAGGTAATAAGTTGCAAACCCAGAGTTTCTGTTCCACAGTCTCTCCAACTCTGCTCAATTCTATCTTGGCTAGTCAAATGGAACAGACAGCCACTGATTCAGAGAGGAAATCAGGAGGCTGCTCTGGGAGTATAACCTAGAAAGCTTTCCAAAATTAGTTCTTCTTAATTAATGGCTATATAAATTCCCTAGTTCCCAGAATCATAAATTGATTTTTCTCACAAAAAAAAAGCATCCACAGATGCTGAAAGAATTAATAAAAGAGGTATACAAGTCATACTAAAAACACAGTTCTTATAACGGAATATCCTAGATATACTTGATAAGGGATATATTAAGTAGCTACTTTGCTGCATTTTTCACACTCTCAGCTCACCTGTTGGGAATGTATTTAACAATATGAAGACCTGTAAGTAGCAAGGCCACCAAGCCACCTTCACAGGGATATTTTTACCCACATTTTAAAAAATGACTTACTCCTCTACTCTACTCAGAATTACCCTGCCTCCAGGAAAAAGACAGGTCAGAATCATCTAGCATGCTTAGAATAATACAAGATGAAGTTTGTAGCACTTGTCATGTGGATTTGAGCAAGAAATTAGACCTTTCTGAACCCTGCTTGTATCATCTATAAATGAAGTCTTTATAAATATACTGGGAAAAGGCTATGATTGTCAAATAAAACATTTGTCACTGTACATGTAAGGAATTTTTTTTTTTAATTTTCAGCATAACAGTATTCATTGTTTTTGCACCACACCCAGTGCTCCATTCAGTACATGCCCTCCCTATTACCCACCACCTGGTTCCTCAACTTCCCACCCCCCGCCCCTTCAAAACCCTCTGGTGGCTTTTCAGAGTCCATAGTCTCTCATGGTTCATCTCCCCTTCCAGTTTCCCTCCACTCCCTTCTCTTCTCCATCTCCCCATGTCCTCCATGTTATTTGTTATGCATAACAAATAACATGTAAGGAATTATTACTAAGACATTGTTTCATTCCCAGACATCATTTCTAGGAACTTAAAAATTCTGATGCATGATAAAGGAAAACCAACCATAGTACCTATTATTATTATTAACATAATTTCTGTGTTTTCCCATGTGTCCAATACTTTGCTAAGAATATTAGATACTTTGTTCCTCTTAAAAGCAAAAACAAAAACAAACGGGCACCTGGGTGGCTCAGTGGGTTAAAGCCTCTGCCTTCTGCTCAGGTCATGATCCCAGGATCCTGGGATAGAGCCCTGTGTTGGACTCTTGGCTCGGCGGGGAGCCTGCTTCCCCCTCTCTCTCTCTACCTGCCTCTCTGCCTATTTGTGATCTCTCTCTGTCAAATAAATAAACAAAATCTTCAAAACAAAACAAAACTTTGCAGATGAGGAAACAAAGGTCTGTGAGATCAAGTGACAAGCCCAAGATCACCTTACCATTAAGTTGTGGCCCTTGATTCACACCTACATTCTTTTAATTGAGTTCAAATGATTTCCTAGTACCCAGTATATTAGGTACTCAGTGAAAGAATCTGAAATAATTCCAGCCTGTTGTTTGTGTCTATAAATTGTGCATCTCCTTAAGTGGAATATGAGTTCCTCAACAGCATACAACATGTGAATCTGGTTCATTACTCTATCTCTACAAGTTAGGATGGTGGTCTCAGTGAATTAGCCGAATGGTTGAAGGGTTGAATGAGTGTCTTATTATTAGAATCAGCATGCTTAGTTATGGGAGGCCTGACTTCTGATGTTTTGGAAAATATACTGAAAAATAATTTTTCACAATTCTCTCAATTAGCAGGAAAGATATTCACATATTGAATCATAGGAATAGAAACATTTATAGATTATTTCCTACCTTTAAAAATAGTTTTTTGAGGGGTACATGGATGGTTCAGTCATTAAGCATCTGCCTTCAGCTCAGGTCATGATCCCAGGGTCCTGGGATCGATCCCTGCATTGGGCTCCCTGCTCAGCTGGAAACCTGCTTCTCCGTCTTCCACTCCCCCTGCTTGTGTTCCCCCTCTCACTGTGTCTCTCTCTGTCAAATAAATAAATATTTATTTAAAAAGTAGTTTTTTGAAAAATCTAAAGTATTCTTCATGGTATTAGTGCTTATAACCAATATGATGCTATATTACATGCTTTAGAAATTAACAAAATATTTGACTATAATAAAAAATAAATAGGATATAAAACTGTCTATACAGAATAAACTCAAACATGTAAAATACTTAAATATATGCACAGGGGGAAAAAAAGCTGGAAGGGACTTTTCCCAATCCACAAAAGGCAGCAAAGACATGGAAGATTTCTCAGAGTAGGAACATTAACAAAGCAAAGATGGAAAAGTGGACACTAGCAAATTGGAGGAAAGAAAGTCAGTTTTGTGTGTCAAGGAGCCGGTTGCATGCTTATAATGAAAGACAATATTTGAAATGCTACTTGCAGTCAAATAGAGTTATGTGAATGCCAGCCCCTAAATACAGAATTTTTCTTTAAGAAGTCTTGGAAGATGTTGGGAGAAGATGGCCATAGCATTTTTGGTTAGACTAGGTTTGAAGACATTCAGGAGGAGATAGCAAATGGCAGTTGTAAAGATGGATTTAAAACTCATTGAAGAGATCGGCACTGAAGAGAAAAACGTGTGTACTGTCAGTCTCTAAGTGGACATGATGTCCCAGGGAGGCAGTATAGGGTGAGAAGACTAGAAGCCTAGAGTTGAGTCTTGTAGAAGCTAATGGCCAAGTGCAGTGAAGCTCAAAGGAAACCACTTATGAAGCTGGTTAGTAATTCACACAGTGCAAATGGAAACCTGATCTGGCATGATGATAATAGAACTAGAAAGGAGGCAAAGAATAAAAGGACACTTCTGTTATTGTGTTTTATATACAAAGGAAGACTGACTGGTATGTGAATAACCAATGGACATGCCTTTAGTAATGCAACTCCTAACCTTAATTTTTCCCCAATCTTACCACCTCAAATCTGATTCAGTTGGGTTTTGATGGGATCCCAGAGTTAGTAATTTCACAAAGCTCTACAGTTGATATCAATGAGCAGCTGGGTGTGAGAAATGCTGGTCTGGACAGCCCCTTTCCACTCCATTCCAGCCTATCAATCTAAATGACCTTAACTGAATGAATAGTGGAAGCTGACTTGATAAAGCACCCTTTATTCTCTGCCTTCGTTTTCCAGTCTCATTTTGTCTTTTCCTTACGATGTTACCTTCACTTTTCAAATAAATGACTTTCACTCCAATCTTTGACTCAGGGCCAGTTTCTGGAAGCCCAAACTATGACACCTGGTTTTGAAATACAGAAATAGTGTTTTGGGCCAGAGTGTGAAAAAAAGCAATGGACATCACAGTCTAGAGGTTCGTGGCAACAGATACAGTGATGGGGCCAAAAAACTACCATAATCTACAGTGGGGACTCCCAGATACCATGTGACTCTGTTGGCAAACTTAAAGTACGTACTTCAGGTCTACACTTGAATCCCACCTCTGCCAATAAGACTACATGCACAAACAGGGAGACATGCATAGAGACACACTCACAATCCTAATGATTTCTAGAATAACTAGAGAATGAGAGACCAAGGGAGTACTAAATTTTCATTAATCAAGTGAGAATTAGATTTTTGTGTGATATCTTAATAAACTCAATATATCTTACTCTCCCCATTGTTAAGACCTGAAAATTACATGTTACATATATAAAATGTATATGCATATGGTCAGAGGTCAACATAAAATATGCTTAAATCAGCATAGCTTTGTTCTGTTGATTTCTTTTTTTATTAAAAATTTCTTGACCATAAAATCACAATAAAATCAGACCTACAGATGACTACATGCACAATTCTTTACAAAGAAGGGAGAAAGTCATGTCTGTTGTTCGTATCTGAGAAGAGATAGCAACTTCCTGAAATCTGTCAATTTCTTGATCCAGGATAGAACTGGGTGAAGCAGACAGTCACTCTGTGAGTTGAGAGAATTTTCTCCTTCCTTCCTTAGGTACATGCACAGTTCCACCAGTGTGAAATGAGCTACAATAATTATAAATGCCAAAGGCAAGGTTTTTGGACCTGAAGGCGGGGCGGATTGCATCTTCTAGGTAATGATCTCCTATAGTGCTGGTTTCCTGAGCATGCAACCTGGGACCCAAAGATTATGTAGATGGTCCTCAACACCAGTAGACAATTATGAATGTTCCTAATTATTGGTACACTGGTTGTTGCAAGAACAGAGTTGTCTATTAGAAAGAAGAAGCCCAAGGAAGAGGTCAGCAGAAGCTAGCAGGAGGGGAACTAGAGCAAAGCAAAAGGTATAGATTTTAAATACTGTGTATACATTCCTCTACTTCATAATGTGAAGGCTCTGATCCACTGTCTCCATGACTGCAGCAACCCTGATGTCATCATTTGGGACATGAAAGAAGTTATAGCATCAACAAAATCTGTAAGAGACCAAGTTGTACTGGTCATGAAATAAATTTCCAGCTGTGTTTGGATCAAGTAAAAGGCAAATGAACTTTTGTTTGCTTACCCATTTTTCAAGGATTATTCTCTCTTCAGTCTTACCCACTCTTTCTTTTGAAAGGAAAGTTATGTAGATTTCATGACAAATTCATTATGTAGCATGCTTGCCTCAGTCTCCCTGAGCAGTATAGAATTTAAAAAATCTTATGGAGATTGATCATAGACTCATCCATCCATCCTCCATCTGTCCATCCACAAATCCTTGTGGAATACCCTACTAAGTTTTCAAACACCTTTCTAGAATGAAAATTTTACTTTTTTTTTTTTTTAGGATTTTGGTAAAGTGAATTAAAATTTAATCAAGAACTAGAAAAAAATAATATAAATAAAATTAAATAAATAAATATATATAAATAAATATAAAACAAATATTTATTTATAAAATAAATAAATAAATAAAATTGTAATTGATGTAACATTTTAATAATGATTGTATTATTTTACCAGTTACTAGGCAAATATACATTCCAAAGGCTCTTGGCATTTACTGTTGATTAACATAATCTAAACTGGGATTGTGGTGCTAGCTTTGATTTCAGTGGCTTTATATTTCTTGTATAGTTATTTGAAACTGATAATTTTGTTCATGATGCAAAATTATGTAGATTAGCCATTAAATCTTACTTTCTATGTGGACATAATTTTACCTTAGGTCACTAAATTAAAAACAGATAAAAGATAAAAGTGAAATTAACCTCTTTATAAACTTGTTTTTATTTTATTCAACTGTAGATTTACTGATTAAATCAATCATAGGCTACTTGCATTTCTCATAGAGGCAGTATAAGCGGGTCTTCATTATTGCAAATTAAGAGAAAATTATGCTGCTAGAATACTTTACTTCCACAAATTTGTGTATACCTCTAACATTGAAAATAGAAGATCTAACAGTAAAATATTTGTTTTTATATGAAATAAAACAAATATAGTTTCAAATATTTATTTAATTTGTATTCCCATGCTAATTCCCCCAAATAAATTGTGTTTGCAGTAGAATCCCTTTAGAGATTGTTTTGTAGAAAGTGTTTATGTTCTAAGTACAAGCAAAATATGTATTATCCAAGTGACACTGGAAGTCTCTATAAACTACAGTTTGGCTGGAAGCAAAACATAAATGACCCTTAATGCAAGAAGGCCCAGTCTAATGTCACTGTAACCCTTGATAAAAAAGTGAGCTTGGCAAGATATTTCATTTTCACAATCCTAGTTTCTTCACCCATAAAATAGGAATAAGCATATCTACCATAAAGTCTATTTCAGTGTTCATACATGCTATTTAGAGAATGAATTTTAATTATCAGTAACCGCTGGAATTAGTGAGTTATGTATAAATTCCAATGCTAAGAATAAAATGAAATAATGAACAGAATAATGGCTACTAAACCACTGTACGTGGTACTGATGCTGCTGATATTATATTCATGTAGTTAGATTTTACCACCTTTTAAAAAGAAAAATAGAAATCTCTTCAGTCTCCAGACTAATTAATACATGTGTGTATTTTGTTGCTGTATTATTTCTGAGATATTTGTAGCATAAGACACAGAAGTCCATTTCTGGCAAAGGCCTGGCAACAATAACGGGGCTCCTCTTATTCTGTTTTCTCCCATGAGCATTACATTTTTTAAAGGGTGGCCTTTCTGTAGAAAGTGACATTCAAATTCATCAATCTGGGTCACAGTTTAAGGTATGGATAGAGATTGAATTACTATTAGGCTCGTTTGAACACCATAGATTAACATTTGTCCGAGAAATGTTTATTGAATTGTAGCTTGCCACTTAATCATTTCAGAACCTGAGTTTCTCATGTAAAACATTTCTTCCTAGCAGTTGTTTCTAAATAATCATGGGTGGAAAAGAAGTTGAACAATTTATTTGATATCCCAACCCCCAAGAACATTATTTGTCTCTATGCAGTCTAGATGATTAAATAGTCTGGTTGCTCAGAGTAAATTAATTTTCATCTATATCCACCTCTACATATTTTGGAGAATAATGATATTCAAAGAGATTGAGTACTAAGGCTATAATTCAATTCAGGCCTGCCTTAAGATCTATACAATAATAGGTTTTCCGCATGGTTGATGGAGTAATTCAGAGAGGATTTGATCAGACCCTCCAATCACTCTTCCTTTTCCATTACACTTCTCCTAATACCAGGGAAAGTGGATTACAGTAAAACAAATATCATAAGATGGTGAATCTGCTCAAATATATGCCCTCCTCCAACACTTTGTTAATCATTGCAGTGCTTTAAATATTAAAGATTCATTACTTCCTCCTAGTACATTGCTCAAATGCAAATCAGATTTTAGGAAGCAGTCGATTATTTCCTTAAAACGAAGACTGCTTCATTATATATTGTATTTCAGTATTTTGTGCAACATTTTCATGAAATCAAAAATTCTAATACTTTGGTTATATTGCTGTATATCACAAATGAGAACTGAATATATTTCAGATAACTCGGAATAGTTTAAAGACAACATATATTCAGCCCTTTCCATTAGTACCATAATACTGATGGCGCAAAACAAAGCATGCAGAATTCAAAGTATAAAACCATCTCTCTAAGAAATTATTGTGATATCTCATTTTTAAAATAATTCATTATAATTCTACCAAAAAACACACTTTTTTTCGGAAAAACAATCTGAGGGTCTTGAAGGGGCGGGGGCTGGGAGGTTGAGGGAACAAGGTGCTGGGTATTAGAGAGGGCACGTGTTGCATGGAGCACTAGGTGTGGTGCAAAAACAATGAATACTGCTACACTGAAAAATTTTTTAAAAATAATAAATAAATAAATAAATATTTATATCCCCCCCCAAATAAAGCAATTTAAACACCGTGCTGAGATCTAAATGAAATGTAAATACGTATCGACAATGTAAGTGAAGAACTAGATTATTAGAAATATATAAAAAAGCATTTAAAAAAAATAAAAAAAAATTCTCAAGCATTTAAAAAAAAAAGAAAGAAATATATAAAACAAATATATGAAGCAATTATTTGGAATTATCTGGGTATCAGTAATGTCCACAGTTTAATCAGTTTATTCTAGTACAAATATTTGGAATAATTTAGATTATTCACTCTAAATTGAGTAGATTTTACAGTTTATAGTTAGACATAGAACACCACATTGTTAAAAACACTGGGGACAAAAGTACTAGCTCACATTTAGAGTCATTCTAACATTGAAACTGTAGAATTCAAAACGATTGTCCTTTTTGAAGGAGGAAGAAAGAAATACTACTGAATTTTTATTTTAAGTTGGAAGACATGATAGCAAATGTGGGGAAATTTGAAATAAATAATTCAAAATACATATTTCTTTTGTTCCGGTTCAATTTTTCAAAAACCTTTGCTTCCATCTGGCTGCTAGCATCATATAGTCACAGTTTAGAATTAGTTCTACTATAGATAAATACCCTGTAAGCTTTTGTCAACTCTTCCTTTGTGTACATGCATTAATCAACATCTCACCACCAGATAATAAGCTAATGAGTAAATGTAAGTTTATAGCAAGCTTCATTGTTTTAAATATATTATTATTTATCAAACCTGGAAAATAAAATACAGATAGTAGAACAAAAAACTGTTATTTTTCTGTAGTCTGCAGTGTTCAAATCAGTATTTTCTTATCACATTTGCCCATATGTGCATATTAACCAGTTTCAATTAGAAGCCTAGTTCTGTTCCCATTTTATTGCAAAACCAATATAGATATTCAAGGAGTACTTTGTTAAATAAATATGGGCCTTCAGGTAATTATAGAAGACATATCTACAAATATGTTAGTGACTTTGCTGTTTTTCATTTTCTTTTGTGGCCCTGATTTATCTACCCCCCCCCTTTTTTTTTTTAACTTTCTTTACCATTAGGGAAAAAAAAGAAGTTTACCATAAATCAAAACATTGTAAGTTAAAGTTTCAGATTCAAGTTTGTAGTTTGTTATTCAGGATCAACGTTATTTCTTTTTTTTTTTTTAATTTTTATTTATTTATTTGACAGACAGAGATCACAAGTAGGCAGAGAGAGAGGAGGAAGCAGGCTCCTCGCTGAGCAGAGAGTCCGATGTGGGGCTTGATCCCAAGACCCTGGGATCATGACCTGAGCCGAAGGCAGAGGCTTAACCACTGAGCCACCCAGGTACCCCTGGATCAACATTATTTCTAAGTGAGGAATGTTAGTATTCTGGATGTCTAAGAAATCCTCCCAGATCCATACCCCCAATTTAAAACTGAGTCCCCTCAAGTTCAAATCATGTGCAGATGTAGGTGTGAAGTAAAGGAAGTAGCACAGGAAAGGCCTGAAGAACTTTCTCCCACCAGATGATTTGCTGGAGCCACTTGACCTCCTCTCTTTTCAGTCCCTCTCATGGAATAGATGTATAAGGGTGAGTGTTTGGCTACTTTTCGCTCCCTCCTGTATTCTGCCCTCTCTCCTTTGTTCTATCCCCACAATCAGACCCCTACCCATACTCTCCATCCCATGCTCCTGATGCCATAAACAAATTCTTCTGGACTGGCTTTGAAGGAGGGGGAGGGTTATTTATTAAGGTCCCACAGAGATTAAATCAGGTCATGTTGTGACATAGTCTCAAGGTCCTACAACGTGAGTGGGAAAGATGCATTCCATGTCAACAAGACTTGTATCTCTAGTAAGCAGTAACATCCAGGAAAATATGGCAACGTGAAGTTGGAAGAGGTGCAAATCTTTCGGTTGACGAGTTAATGGATTTACTTGAAGAAACATCTGCAATGTTTCATGTTCACTAATTTGGTTTTACATGCAGAATAACACAAGCAAATATAAAATCTTAATATTATTTTATAAGACTTTGGGTATTTACCACCTAAGAGTACAACAATAAAACATACACCCATATTATTTTACAGCTACTCCCCAACACACACATACCCACATGCCATTCTGATCTCAGACATGGCATCCATTAGAAAAAAGTAGTAGCAGTTGGCTAATCTCTCTCCTCTCTATTTATTAGTCAAATGAAGTGGGAACACATTTGCTGTTGGACCAGTAGATTAAGGAACATTGTAGTGTCTGATGTCTTCTGACTTCATGTCATCAAGCCATTCATTTAGTAAAAAAATAAAAATGAAAAAAAAAAAAAAAAAAAAACCAACATGAACAAGCCTGGAAATCAAGCAACGTCCATAGTTTTCATTGTGATTCATCAGGATCAGGTTTGAATTTCCTGAGCAAGAATTGCTCTAGGCCCTTTACTTAACGTTTAATATTATTATTTCTCTCTTAAGGGATTTATGCTGCCATACAGGTAATTTCATCTTTAGTACCATCCAAATATATCCTTTTCTTAGGTGGTACATTTCCCTACGGTCATCTGCTTCTCTTTAAAATGGAATTTATCTGTATCTTTGCTTAACTTCTTGTGAAAGACTTCTCCAAGCTCCTTACGTCCATGTTCAGGCACTGAGTAAATGTGTGCTGAATGTTATGTCTTACAACTCAATTTAAATTAACTTTTGCTAAGGCCAAGTCTTTAAAATATCAAGGTAGTTAAAGCAATTAAGCAATGCTATTTGAGCCATGGCTCAGCATCTTGGTTTTCAGATAATGAGATAAAATCTACCTGTTTGGGCTCTTGCTTTGCAAAAATATAAAGCCATCTGATATTCATTTTAACAGTGCATAAATCATGGTAATGTACATAAGTCAAAGCAATGCTTTCAATTTCAGACCCCAAGAGCCAAGAGAGATAAGCTGATCTTAAAAGATCCAACTAAAGGAGGGAAACAGATGTCAGAGACTTTGCATTTCAGAGTTTCCGCCCCCCTCCCCCCGCAAGAATGTTGATTTCTCCTCTTGTTCCTAAAGCCCCGAGAAAAGAAAAAGCTGCATGCCATACCCTGTCATATTAAGTGCCCCTATCACCTGGAATTAAAGCCCAAGGAAGTAGAGCTAACCTGAGAATGCTCCAGGCTGAATGAGGGATCAGAAACATTACACTTCAGTGCTTCATTAGTAGAAAATGCCCAAGAATGTGGACCTACTTCATGTGGAATTCTTTTGAGGACTACTTGACCAAGTGCGTTAGAAAACAGACTATAAACACTATTTAAAAATTAACTACATATGTTATAATATATCAAAGATGAGGGTATCCATCTTGAGATAGCAATCATAGTATATTATAAAAAACACTGAAGTCTAAATCAGAAAATGTGTGGTTTAGTGTTTTTTTAAAGATTTTATTATTTATTTATTTGATAGAGAGAGAAATCACCAGTAGGCAGAGAGGCAAGAAGTGGTGGGGGGGGGCGAGTAGACTCCATCCGCACTGAGCAAAGAGCCAATGCAGGGCTCGATCTGATCCACGGACCCTGAGACCTTGACCCGAACCAAAGGCAGAGGTTTAGCCCAATAAGCTACCAGGCATCCCTGGGGAACATGGGTTTTAATCTTTACTCTTCTGCTGTATTAACTCATGGTCCTCAGACAAGTCACGTAAGACTTCTTTTATATTCCTTTAGTACTTAAATTAGGATAATAATATTTCTGCTGGCTAGTTAGAATGGATTTTGTGAAAATCAAACAAGGTAATTATTTAAAAGTGTTTAGGAAACATAAAATAGACATGACAAATATTTTAATATGAATTCATTTTGTGGTTACCAACAGCAATTGTATAGATCAATAATTTAGTTTATTCGTCCATTTGTTCCTTTAACAAAAATGTATTTTCCCTCCTGTGTTGCATGCACAATATATAATTTAAAATAATAATTTGGAGATTCTTACAACCCTATGCTGAAGGCAGACAGGCATACAAGTCCCTGTGTTACAGTTCAGTAATTCATGTTCTATTCCACACTTCTATGAGAGTATGGATGCAGAATCCGTGGTGTACTTTCATCAAAGAGGAGACATTTAGGAAAGATGAGACATCTGGAAAGATGAGGAGGTGTCTCTCACACAGAGAAATCAGAGATCACTTCAGGTACAGAAACAACATGAGCTGAAAGTGAGAGCTAAGTGAAAAACATTTTAGAGAACTTGAAGAATTTCGGTACAGGTGAGACATAAGATTGAAGACTGAAAGTGTCACTGGTTTGAGGAAAGGGGTGGATACTGGACATGTTGAGTTCAGGGTGCTTATGGGACAGCCAGATGGTTATGTGGTCTGGAGCCCATCAGGGGATGTCTGAGTGAAACAGGGTTCCCAGGTCCTTAATGTAGCTGCAGTGGTTTACACCATCAGAGTAGGTATGACGATCCAAGAAGACGGATGGCATGCCTACTGTATTTATCATACAAAACAAAGAGTTTTTTAACTTTTTATTCTGAAAGAACTACAGATTCAAAGGAAGCTGGGAAGATAGTACAAAGAAGTCTCTGGAATTCATTATGTAGTTTCTCCCAATGGTTAGATTTTATATAACTGTGGTACGATATCAAAGCCAGGCAATTGACATTGTTACGTCGAATGTATATAGTGGTATGTCAACTTATCACCTGTGTACATTGGTATAACCCATCAAAATCAGGATAAAGAACTATCCCATTACCAGACCTATCCCATTTGTGCTTCCATTTGACAGCCATATAGCCACATTATCCTCTTCTTTATCAGTAGGTTAATCAACCAGTGAGCATTTACTTCCCCTGGAATAGAGGTGAGTCTACCACAAACTCTGAAAGGTTGTCAGTGAGGTGAATAAGTTGAGATTTCTTTCGAAGAGATGAAACTGATGGCACATTGTGAAGATTTATCATACATGATCTATCATAAGCCTCTTAAGTGAGAATCCAATCCAGAAATTTGAATCTTAAGGGGAAAACTTTAAAATCAAAATTCAGGTTAACTTTATAAAGAAAGAAAGAAGAATTAAATTCTCTTTCTCTTCCTCTCTCTCTTTCTCTCTCTCTCTCTTTCTCTCTCTGTCACTCACTCCATGCATGTGTATGATATTCAAACCACAGTTATGAGCGGTTTCTTATTTCAGCAATTCTCAGGAAAGACTGAGTGAAAGAACATTCAATTAAATCATATTAACTCCCTTATTAAGCCTCATGTTACTAAATCTGAACAAACATTGCTTCCTTTGATTTATCTCAATCTTACAACTTTTGGTCATTGAGATAAAATACCAGTGGGCAAATCTGACCGACCCTTTTGCTGTTATACAAATACTGTACTTTGTTTCCCTGATTCTACTACTGCATTCTATATGCTTCATAAGACAATCAGAGCTATCCTATGAAAATGTAAATCAGACTATAATACCTCATTTTGAAAAGTCTTCAGTGGCTTCCCATTGTGCTTGAAATAAAATCCATATGCTTCAATCTCCCTTCAGCAACAAAGAACTTATTTCATGAGCTGCTGGGAATTTGGCCAAGTCAGCCCTCAGGTATCAGCCTTCCTTGTAGATGGTCTTGGCTGAAGAAAACTATTTCTTCCAAAGTCTTGTCTCCTTTTAGGAGCAGCCCACATCCAGTGGCTGATTGATGTTGCAGTACAGTTTGGGACAACTCTAAAGGGCTATCCCAGCTCCAATGCTTTGGTGGAGTTGGCAGATACCTTTGTTGGAATTACAGTGCTGCTCATTGTCTCCCTTTGCCCTACCCCCAGTCATCTCTGCCTTCCAAAATTGATCCTAACATGGCTTCTAATAAAGGCCCCCATGCTGATTTCTATCTTAGAGACTGCTCCCGGGAATTCAACGTGGGACCCTGACCATAGTCTATAGGGATCTACTACATAAGCTGGGCTCTGCCTACCTGTGCAATTTACCTCACTTCACTGACCCTTTGCTTGCTGCTAGACAGAACACCTTCTTTTGCTTCCTTTGGTTGTACCACACCTTGAAAACCTCTTCATTTTCATTTCCTTGGCTGGAGCGCTCTCATGGCTCTCTAAGTGGATGGTCATTTCTCATTTTTTAGGCATCCACTTTTCAAACTTCTTCCCAAACCATCTTATCTCTAGTAACCCCTGGAAACTTCTCCTTCCCTTTCTTTTTTCCTTCATTTTATTTGTAACTTTGAAATGATCTCGTCTCCTTCTTCTTGACTAGAAGCTCCAAAAAGTAAACATCAGGTCTGTTGATTCACTATTGTGTCCTTAATACCTAATACCTTAATAATACCTTAATGGTACTTAACACATGAATGATCAGGAAATAAATGAATGAAAAACTCAAAAATGCCTCAGGAATAAGTTTTATTTTTATGTGCTCTTAAGACTTTATTTCCAATTTTAAGTTTTATAAGTGGTATAATATCAGAGTCAGTAACACAACACACACACACACACACACACACACTGTCTAAACAAACCATTTTGATATCAATCTACTACATACAAATCCCCTTCAAAATGAGAGAGTATTTTAAGAGGCACATTTTAATTCGACTCATTAAACTTGACTCATGTATTTTAGCCTTCTTTTGCAGTTACTGGACTTTTGCAAAGACCCTGCAATTATTTCAAGTTATGAAGATATTATTTCTCTTGATCATGCCATTGTGGAAAACAAAGTCCTTCAGCAGGTAGAATCCAGGTGGTCTCCACCCACTTGTCTCAAGGAATGGATTTGCAAGCAAGTGACAGACGAGCACACCCTGTGACTCTGAAAGAATGTGACGACTCTGGAGGGGCAGAGGACACAGAAGCATGCTTCAGAATGAAATAGGTAAGGGACTCCAAACATCCACATGAGAATTCACTTAACAGAAATCAGTCTTCTGGTGAATCAGAGACATCACTATGAGATACTCATATTTAGAGTGAAGGGTAGAGCCTGCCCATAAATTCTACGGAATAATGTATCTTAGAACTTTGCTGAGGCCTGGACCAAGGAGCAAATACCTACCTGTCAGATGACAACAGCTGTATCTTGCTATCAGGAACCTAATAGGCAAATGCACTTTGAAGTTCCTGAGACTCGTTTGTGTCCACATGTTCTCTCATCCCGTGCTCCCATTTTTGTGTGTGCCAACACCTGGCCCTGGGAGGGAACAGAAATAATATTCAAAGCAATGCTGTGCCGTCAGAGCTGAGTACAAAAGCTTAGTGATAGATATTTTACTTATGTTACTCCACGTTTGACTTGCAAAAGGCTGAATAAAACATCCCAACATCAATACACTGACATCCTTCAAGATGACTCATTTACTTTGCAACAGAAGCATCTTCCTGAAAAGAAAGCACCTTTTGATGGAAAATAAATTCTCTCTAGGCACATATTTCTGAAACGTGAGTATTAATCATTTTGGAAGAGGGGAGAAAATATGAACATTTTTTGATGAGGACCTAGTTTTATTAATAGAGACACATATAACTCAATTTTGGCTTTATTCTAGCTCTTCTTTGGCAATTAGTTTTTCTAACAGTGACAGGATATTGTTTTTTTCTAGGGTTCTAACATGGAAAGAACTCTGTTTGGTACAGATTCTATTGTATTAAACACATACACACACACACAATTTTTAATTCAACTCAGATTATTAAAGACTATTACCAGCAAGAGATCTATTTTTAAATTAGATCTCCTTTAGTTTTATATACTTGGAATTATGCGATAAATATTTTCATTACATGCTTTGAAAAGTGTGGCTCTTTTTTAACTATACTAAATAGATATATGTCCATCAACCAATATTTTCGCATTTTACATAAAAGCCACTCATTGAACAATGAGAGGGAAAAAAATAACCCAATGTTTAAGATACCAAGTATTTTAAAAAACAAAAAGGTGATCTTACCCAAAGATTTTTATAGTTATAAATAATAAGCTATCAAAATATATAATGCAAATGGTCAGCGTTTCATGGATAAAGTCCAGGCTTTTCTATACCCGCCATTTTTATTTTTTTAAAGGTTTTAATTATTTATTTGGCAGAGGGAAACAGAGAGAGAGGGAAGACAGGCAGGAGGAGCAGGAGAGGGAGAAGCAGGCTCCCCGCTCAGTGGGGCTCTATCTCAGGACGCTGGATCATGACCTGTGTTGAAGGTAGAGGCTTACTGACTGAGCCACCCAGGTGCCCCAATGTCCCCCATTTTTTTTTAAAGATTTTATTTATTTCTTTGACAGGCAGAGATCACAAGTAGGCAGAGAGGCAGTCAGAGAGAAAGGAGGGGAAGCAGGCTTCCACTGAGCAGAGATCCCGACATGGGGCTTGATCGCAGGATCCTGAGATCATGACCTGAGCGGAAGGCAGAGGCTTAACCCACTGAGCCACTCAGGTGCCCCAGTACCCCGAATTTTTAATTAGTGCCTTCTGCAAATGCAAATAATTATTCAGAGATCTTTTCTATATACCTAGCTCATGAAGCTCAGCTTGTACTAAATTTTGTTTTAGTCCATGCTTCATGGAGGGACCTCAGACTTCAAACTATACTGTGAGTGTAAACAAGGATGGAAAATGAAACTGAAATGTATACTCTTATCCATCAATAATAGAATGATAAATACATCCATATACAAATGAATCACTATCCACTCAATATATTGAAATAAATAGTTTAAGAAAAACCAATAGGGGGCGCCTGGGTGTGTCAGTGGTTAAAGCCTCTGCCTTCCGCTCAGGTCAGGATCCCAGGGTCCTGGGATAGAGCCCTGCATCAGGCTCTCTGCTCAGCAGGGAGCCTGCTTCCTCCTCTCTCTCTGCCTGCCTCTGCCTACTTGAGATCTCTGTCTGTCAAAGAAATAAATAAAATCTTAAAAAAAAAATAGTGTATGTGGAAAGGGGCAATGCATACACACAGGAAATGTTTAAGAAACTGCCATTTCCTGGTGTATATTGGATACCAAGGAAATACACGTGTGCATCATCATGGTCTAACAGGGATCTTGGAAATTTGGAGTGAGGCTCATAATTCTAATCTCCAGACTGGGCTTTAAAGCTTCCTGAGCAGAGGCTGCTGTGGTGGTGCTAAGTAATGTGTTTGCTGTTTAATGTAGGATAACTCTTCAATCTATTGTCCAAACCAGTATATGATGTAGCCCCATAATAATTACACTGGTACAGTAGTGAAAGCTAGGGCTGTCTCAGGTACCCTGGAATGGTGGGGATCCAACTCATTGGAATAAACCAGAGAATCATCACGACAGCTTGTCCACTTCTGAATTATTAGAGTGACTGCAGTCTATAGTTTTAAGTATCTTGAAGAAGAGATACGCCCACTTATGTAGAAAATAATAACTTTTAGTTAAATTAAAAATTACTCATTTTAGGACACTAAAGGAGTCTCTGTTTAAAAGGTATTAAAGATATTGCTAGATATCCAGAAAAATGTATTCTTCCCTTTTTCCATAATAGTAATTGTTGCTGGGACCTGCCTAACCCCAAGGTCCCATTCTAGGGCAGTGATCCTGGGTTCTCTGCAGCTGATTATGGCCACATGACTAGCTCTGATAAATAAAATGTGAGCCGGTGCCAAGTGTATGATTTCTGATTGACCTAATTCTGATGGTCCCTCTTTAGTTTATGGAAAGGCAATGACTGGAACAATCTTGAAACCAACCATTAAAGGTAGCACGTCCACTATCAGACAGGGTCTCTGGATTACTATATGGGGCAGAGTGTCCACTCACCTGAAAAATTCACTTCAGAACTATTGCATGAGAGAGAAGTAAATTCTAGGTTCTTAAACCACAATATTTGTTTGGTATCTTTTTTGGCCACCAAGACTTTAACCCCGTCTCATGTAAGGCAAGAGCTTACATTAATCACCTTTTTTTTTTTTTTTTTAATCAGGAGCAACTGACTCAAAGCCAAAGGGTTGGAAGCAGGAGGTTCTTTTGGAGAACATCTCTGTAGTTTTAACAACCAAAGTGTTTACTTAGTCTATTGCTGTGAGAGTCACAAGAATGAGACCAAAGATGAGATTGTATAATTTTGGAAAACATCTTTCATATCATAGTCTAGGTGAATAGAGCCTCCCAGAATTATTCACTGTACTACCTGGATAGACATATGCAGAGGCCCAGCCCTGCCAGGCATTTCAAAGGACAGCCATAGTAATACCATGTTGTCTATTCTCATTTGTCTCCTGGGAATACCAAGTCAAGTTTGACCCCTGGTATTTTTTGCTGTTCCTTGACTGTGCATCCATAATCTATCACTTGTTTCATTCATTCTTGTTTTGCAGCTTTTAGCACTAATTAGCATATCCTTCAATCTATCTTCACAACTGTCACTCCTGTGCCTTTTGTCCCAGCATTCGCTTCCTGACTGATCCTGCACCTGGGCAGGATCCCACCCCAAGTTGCTTTCCCTAGCACACTTTGGCTGTGGAAGATACCTTGAGATAACTAAGCTGTAAGAAGCTAGAGGAACTGTGGAAGCAGACTATCAGAGTAGGTGTTCTCTTGTGTTGAACTAGAAGAAAAAAAGACCTACCTGGAAGCTCTCGGGGTCTCTTCTAGTGCTACATTGCATCTAAGAAGAGATGTTGATGGTCCCTGATAGCCTAGAGACTTGCTATTGGTCCTAAATGTGGGCCAGCACCATTGGCATCACCTGGAGTCTACTAGAAATACAGAATCTCGGGCCCCAGAACTCCAAAATTGGAACCTCCCTTTTCATGGGGTTTGTATTTTAACAGGATTTGTATGCACGTTAAAGTTTGCAAAGCACTGGTTGAGAAACCAGTCTGGCTGGGATGAGACATGGAGGCAGAAGATGGACACAAAGCATTGACCCATGAAAACATTGCCAACTCAACACTACATCTGTCAAGCAGTGACATTAGAGAAGCAAGTCTGTCATGCATAAGCTTTCCAGCTGCAAAGGGTATGTTGCAGGATCATTGGTCACTCTTCTTAAGACTGTAAGGACATAATCAGACTTAGATTCTTGAATTTTTATTTGTTAAGTAATATATTTTTGCTTCTTAATAAGTGATATTTTGAGGATATATGGGTATGCATGCTACCAAAGTGGGAAACAATTTGAGGGAATGATTTCTCCTGTTTATTCTAAAAAGAGCCTTAAGCCAATTGAAGAATAAAGCCTGAAGCTTAGTCCAAGATTGATTGTCCTATATGCCTCTAACAAAAAATAGAAGAGAATTTTCTTTTTACTGTCTTAATACTCATAGTAAAATACTACCCCTGTAGATACACTGTTGGACTACAACCTGTTACATATATATAAAGGAAGGCAGGAGCTGTACCTCTCAGTTTTGGTGAGGAAAATAATTCAATCTGGACTAATTTCTGACAAAACCACTGTTTATCTGCCTGAGAGAAACAGGTACAGTCCTAAGAAGTCTAGTTAAAAAGTCATTAGTTTCAAGTTCTAAATACATTTACTCCGGCTTAGAAATTTTCCAGTAAGGTAGGGTTGTACCAGTATGGTTAACATAAAGAATATCACACAAAATGTGAGGGATCCAGAGGACTATGAAAAATATTACATTGTAACCAAGAACTCCTGCTTCTCCTATGTTTATTACACACACAAAAACAAATTTGAGAAGCTCTGAAACCAAATAAACCAAACTTCCTTTCAACCACAGCTAGACCAATTCCAGAAGAGTAGGCTGTGTTGGAAGGGTTGGCAGAGACACAGAACATAGAAACAAAAGAGGGGCGTTAGGGATCACTTCAAGTGACCATAAATCAAAGGAGCGGGAGCTGGAGAAATGCCTTTAAAGTAAAGCCAGTGAGAAAAACAACAGGCCCACCAAAAGGGCTCTTGTGTGCTTTTTTTTTTTTTTTTAATTCCTCCCTTTCTTGCAAAAAGGATGACTAATATTACTTTGTTTCAAGTAGCAGTAATTTTTGAATATCTTATGAAATTTTATCCATGCTACAGATACAACTCCACAAAAAGGCATGGAAAGCTCATTCCTGCTCCACTGGGAGGAAGTTACTTTCTTGGCTGGTGTAGAGAATAGAGGATGTGAAAAAGTTTTATAGATAATTAATGTCACCCAGTTTGCAATCCAGAGGTCAGAGAATCAGGCTCATTAATTTAATCATATACTAGTTGAAGCTTCAAGCACTTTCTTCTTAAATGTATCTACTATCTTTGAAAAACTCTCCAACGAGTGCCAATTCCAAGAATAAAGAAAACTTCAACACACATCACAGTCCTGCCAACGAGGCTTGTGGGATGCTATTTTGATCATTTCTCTGCCTTTTAAGTGGAATCCAAAAGAAAATTTTCAAACAAAGAGTCTTGTTTTGAAGCTTTTATCCTCTAATGCAAACACCAAAACAAGAATCCCAGACAACTGGCTCATCTTTCCAACACACATTCAAGTGTGCATAATGGGATAATGGATCTGCCCTAATGAAGGATAAGGGAATTCATGGAAAAGTCTTCGAGAAATGAGTGAAATGATGTGGTAAATTCTAAATCCCAATGTTCTGATGATTAGCACTTCCTGCTGGAGACAAGGAAACAGTTCGGTGAGACATGTTAATGATAAAATACCAGAGTGAGAATGAGGAAATGCCGTGGTCATAGACAAACATACACATGCTACTATGACTACTCATCTTATTAGTATAACTATATCTTTTACAAATTATCTGGAAAATACAATAACATTAAAGAAAAAAATTAAAGCAAAGGCAGTAAATGAATTTTTCAACTAGCCAAATACAACTGTTTGGTCTGGAATGTTCCTTTACATGTGCACATATTTTCATAGTTCGACACAGAATGCAACTATTACTTTGTATTTTATATTTTCTTTTTTTTTAAGATTTTTATTTATTTATTTGAGAGAGAGAAAGAGAATGAGAGAGAGAGAGAACATGAGAGGAGAGAGGTCAGTGGGAGAAGCAGACTCTCTGCCAAGCAGGAAGTCCGACGTGAGACTCCATCCCAGGACTTCAGGATCATGACCTGAGCCGAAGGCACTCATTTAACCAACTGAGCCACCCAGGTGCCATGTATTTGATATTTTCATCTGACATTGTGAACATAATTTTTACTTCTGTTAATTTTTATAGCTATAATAGGAATATAATACTCTCATTGTCAGAATATAGCATGCTAAATAAGCCAAGTAAACTGTATCTTTTCTCTATATACTATAAATTATCATCATATTTTAGCTCATTGTTTTTTTTGCTTATTCAAAATTATTTCCTTAGTATGAATACTTCAATCTTGAATTTCCTCATCAAGAGTTTTATTTATGGTTCCTTTTACAAAATGTCTACATTGATTTCTAGTATTTCCCAATTGCACTCTTTATCAAACAATCAATAAAGGTAGCACCCTCGCCAGAATGATATCTATCCTAAACAATTTGCCTTTTATATTTATAAACAATGTTTTTCTTTAGCTCAGATTATTTTTAAATGTTTGAGAAAGATTCAACCTTTTCTTGCACACTTTTAAAAATTATTTATGTGTATAAATAACAATGAATGAAATAAAATATTTTTTTGAATGAAATAAAATATTATTGGAATTATGATTATTGGGTGTATAGGATTATGCATGTTTCTTTTTTATGATTGCTGAAATTCTCAATTCCTTTTATAGTGAGTATTAAATTTTATTTGTAATCCAAAAGAATTATCATTATATTGTGGTATTTACTATCTGCAATATGAAATAAGAATATTTTTTCCTGATTTGTTTTTTAGCTTTCGTTGAATTTTAAATAGTTTTGTTCATTGTCTTTATTTAGAAAATCTAAAGTTCATTCTAACTTGTTAATATATTTCATAGGGAATGTCTTTTAAACTTAAAGGTAAAACAAAGAATATACTGCATTCTTCTGCATGTCAAAACGTACAGTTCAAAGGCAAGCAAAAACCTGAAACAACAATCACAAGAAATTACTTGATAAAGCATTAACATCTTTTCAGTATCACAGTTTTACATAAATTGAAACTGAAAACTACAGTAAATAAAAGACAAAGGAAAAAAAAATCTCAAAAGGGTAAATGAATGCATGCCAACAAGTAGAAATATCTTTATTTGTGCCAATAATCAAAATGCAAATTTGAAACAGAATTAGAGATCATCCAATGCCTACCCACAACCTAAATGGGACAGGACATCTGAGCACTGCAGGTCCACATGGCCTGCCCCTCCCCCTCTGCTTCCAGCCGTGCTATAGTAGACACTGCTGGCCAGAGCCAGAAGGCAAGACAACAGACTAGGTATGTAACCATTCACTCCTGCCATGTGGGAACCAACATATCTAAACCCTGTGAAATTCAAGTGGCAACCAGAGGAAAGGGAGGGGAAAATCTGGCAGAAAAAGTAAGGAAGCTCTGAGATGGAGATTCATATTGGATAAAGAGCAGAAGTTTTGCAACTGAGCTGAATTTAAGTCTGTTCTCCTGTTCTGAGTCTCCAGATTAAACTAAGCATAGTCTTCCCATGTCCAAGAAGGAATAAAGATGTCAAGAAACATTAAGCGGTTATAAGAATAAAGCATGTCTTATCAGAGTGGCAGCTGGTGGATTACATCCTATTTTTATATAATATCACCGAAGATTTTCTCTCTTATTGTGAATAGTCAATACTGCCAAGGCATGGTGAGAATGGGGTTCACCTACACTGTTGGAGAGAATGAGGAGGCTGCCAGGGTGCTAACGTCCCCCTTCTCCATCCCCAGTTGGGCTCCTTGGCCGCTGACTTCCTAGCTGTGGTAAGATTATTTTTTTCTCCCATCTCAGATTTTCCATCATCTCTTGATATCCATCCTATCTTCCCCCAGTGGGATTGCCCATGAACATCTCTCTAGTCCCTAACCTCCTATGCCTCTAAAAGGAGGATACGCTCTCATTTTTCCAATAAGTCCTTAATTTTCTGCTCTTTCAGCATCACTGACAGTGAATCTATCCATTCTCTAGGTGAAACCTCCACACTCCTATATTAGGGACTAGACTTTCTTCAGGCTTCCACTATGAAACTAACCTCAAGGACAAATGCATCAATATAATAATATTTCACGTATTCTCTGAAGCAGCTGCATTTTGGCTTATTCACCATCCTTAGGACTTCCCAAGATCAGCACGTAGGTGACTGTCTCAAAACAGCATACTCAAATAACATCCCTCCAGAGAGAAAAATTCCTCCCAAAAAGTAAAACTATCTCTTTATCCTAGAAAATCAAACTTTTTGCAATTTATTAAGTGATCAATCCATTCTCTCCCAATTGTAAAGGTCCAGTCTCTTCTAGATATAATTTCATAAGCAATAATGAAAACAGCTACCACTTATCTTGAATGCTCACTTTCTAACAGGCAGAATGCTAACCAATTTTTTTTAATGTATTTTCGCATTTCACTTGGCAAGCATTGAGCTTTGGATAAGTTCATAAGCTATATTTCTATTTTGCAATTATTATTTCAAAAACTAAATGACTTGGGGCGCCTGGGTGGCTCAGTGGGTTAAAGGCTCTGCCTTCGGCTCAGGTCATGATCTCAGGGTCCTGGGATCGAGTCCCACATCAGGCTCTCTGCTCAGCAGCGAGCCTGCTTCCTCCTCTCTCTCTGCCTGCCTCTCTGCCTACTTGTGATCTCTGTCTGTCAAATAAATTAAAAAAAAAAAAAAAAAAAACTAAACTAAATGACTTATCTAAATTTCATAACATAAATTTGTGAGTCGGTCAGAAAGATGTAATATCCACATAATATAGATAAAGACACAGAGGTTAAGGATTTTGAAAGTCCAGATGTTCCTAACTAGTAAGTGGCCCAAGTCAGGATTTAAATGATCTCACTGCAAAGCCCTTACTTTTTTTCTGTCTGCATAGAAGTAGATAATTTCTTGGCACCATGCCTGTGATGATTCTTTTGAGGAAAATATGTCATGTTTCTTGAAGTTTTAACAGTGGTTAGTATTAATTAATTTTGTTAGCAGGACTGCCAAAAAAGAGGAAGTTCTAGAGTATGTCTTTATTGTAGCAGGAGAAGCTGTAGAATCCATAATTGGAGGATTCTTGCTGAAAACTCAGTCAATGATTTTGCTAACGATAGTGGTGATGCCAAGCAAAAAATACAATGTGTGGACAATTTTCCCTTTGTTGAAAATAGATCTTTTAGAATCTGAGTATGGAAAACATGCTCAGTGTTTTTTAAGAGTCTACTTCTGTTTGATAGATCATTTCTCTTTCATAAACATAATTTCTTTTTGAAATCAGATATTTTCCTTTGCACTAGAATCCTGTGTTCACATTCCTAGGCCTCCTGAGTGCCTAAAATATTCTCTGAGCAAAGAAAGGATCCTACATAAATAATTCACTGCACTGCTTTCAAGAACACTAGATTTTAATTAGCTGTTTATTCATTTGTTTACTTGTTTGTTTATTTCTCTGCTTGCTCTTTGGAGGAGAGCCCAGCGGAAACAAGGCTTAATGTAAAACCTTTCATTTTTTTGCAAAAGGAGCTTTCTTCCCTGGATCTGAATAACAACATATCTGTCCTGCAAAATAAACCATTTAACTGTCTCAGATATTTGGGAATGAATGCTTATCCACTAATTGGCTTCAGCTGTTTTTTCTCTTCATTATTTGAACTGAGAAAACAGCTGTTTTGGCAAATGTTTGAGCCCCAAGTCACATGGTTAGTGATTTATGCACTTCAACGTGCTAATGGATGCTTTGTAGATCTGGTTTTGTTTATTTGATTGTTACAGGTTAATGAATCATGATCTTCTTTAAACGCACAGTGAACCCAGTCTCATACAGCAGTTCTTAATTGGGGGAGGGGGGTCTTTTAGATCATTTTTTTACAACTCATTTTTTTTAAAGATTTTATTTATTTATTCGACAGACAGAGATCACACGTAGGCAGAGAGGCAGGCAGAGAGAGAGGAAGAAGCAGGCTCCCTGCTGAGCAGAGAGCCCGATGCTGGGCTTGATCCCAGGACCCTGAGATCATGACCTGAGCAGAAGGCAGAGGCTTTTTTTTTTTTTTTTCAAAAGAAATAATTTTTTTTATTTGTTTATTTATAGCATAACAGTGTTCATTGTTTTGGCATCACACCCAGTGCTCCATGCAATACGTGCCCTCCCTATTACCCACCACTGGTTCCTCAACCTCCCACCCCCACCACCCCGCCCCTTCAAAACCCTCTGGTTGTTTTTCAGAGTCCATAGTCTCTCATGGTTCATCTCCCCTTCCAGTTTCCCTCAACTCCCTCTCCTCTCCATCTCCCCATGTCCTCCATGTTCTTTGTTATGCTCCACAAATAAGTGAGACCATATGATACTTGACTCTCTCTGCTTGACTTATTTCTCTCAGCATAATCTCTTCCAGTCCCGTCCATGTTGCTACAAAAGTTGGGTATTCATCCTTTCTGATGGAGGCATAATACTCCATTGTGTATATGGACCACATCTTCCTTATCCATTCATCCTTATCCATATCATCATTCATTGAAGGGCATCTTGGTTCTTTCCACAGTTTGACGACCGTGGCCATTGCTGCAATAAACATTGGGGTACAGATGGCCCTTCTTTTCACTACATCTGTATCTTTGGGGTAAATACCCAGCAGTGCAATTGCAGGGTCATAGGGAAGCTCTATTCTTAATTTCTTCAGGAATCTCCACACTGTTCTCCAAAGTGGCTGCACTAACTTGCATTCCCACCAACAGTGTAAGAGGGTTCCCATTTCTCTGCATCCTCTCCAACACACATTGTTTCCTGTCTTGCTAATTTTGGCGATTCTAACTGGTGTCAGGTGGTATCTCAATGTGGTTTTAATTTGAATCTCCCTGATGGCTAGTGATGATGAACATTTTTTCATGTGTCTGATAGCCATTTGTATGTCTTCATTGGAGAAGTGTCTGTTCATATCTTCTGCCCATTTTTTGATATGATTATCTGTTTTGTGTGTGTTGAGTTTGAGGAGTTCTTTATAGATCCTGGATATCAACCTTTTGTCTGTACTGTCATTTGCAAATATCTTCTCCCATTCCGTGGGTTGCCTTTTTGTTTTGTTGACTGTTTCCTTTGCTGTGCAGAAGCTTTTGATTTTGATGAAGTCCCAAAAGTTCATTTTCGCTTTTGTTTCCTTGGCCTCTGGAGACATATCTTGAAAGAAGTTGCTGTGGCTGATATAGAAGAGGTTACTGCCTATGTTCTCCTCTAGGATTCTGATGGATTCCTGTCTCACGTTGAGGTCTTTTATCCATTTCGAGTTTATCTTTGTGTATGGTGTAAGAGAATGGTCGAGTTTCATTCTTCTACATATCGCTGTCCAGTTTTCCCAGCACCATTTATTGAAGAGACTGTCTTTTTTCCATCGTATATTTTTTCCTGTTTTGTCAAAGATTATTTGACCATAGAGTTGAGGGTCCATATCTGGGCTCTCCACTCTGTCCCACTGGTCTATGTGTCAAGCTTTACTACAAAGCTGTGATCACCAAGACAGCGTGGTACTGGCATAAAAAAATAAGGCAGAGGCTTTAACCTACTGAGCCACCCAGGCGCCCCCCAGCTCATCTTAATCTGCTTGATTTTACCTCTCCAAAATAACAAGAAAACGGGGAGAAATTAGAGATAAAGACTTATGTTGTTATGAAACCTGATGTACTTGCAAGTGAGCGGGGAGTCAATTATAACAGAACACACTAGCAGTGGGGAAAAGAAAAGAAAAGAAAAAAGAGAATAATTGGTCTTTGAATTATTTGAACTAGCCATACTTCTTGTGGTATTTTTCTTTGAGCATCAAGAACATTAACATTTGGTTACATTCACCTTTTAGGGCATTAATTGACTGATGAAATCATTACTTATCCAAAAAGGTATTTTCTTACTACCATGATCAGAAGAGGTCAATCACAAATGCTGATGGCCTTCTATAATTAAAGTAATTTCTGTCATCCCGATAATAGTAATAGTAATAATAATGATGATCATAATAAATATATTTGACTAGATTTGACGAGCCATAACCACATCCACAGTCAAATGAGATTAAAGCAATGAGCAAGAGAGCAAACTTTAAGATTAGAGATTTTATTTTTAACCTCAGATGTCTTCAAATAATCTTCTCCTTCGATCATACTGTGACACTTGATATGATACTTTTCAAGGATCTTCCATATGGGTCACTTCAGTCTCTGCAAGTAATTCTAGACTTTAATCCTTGGTGTCAGAAAATTACCATCTTACTTTACAAGATTCATCTGATTTTTGAGCAGTTCTCTCATAGGATGATACCATGCTACTCTTTGACAGACTATCAGAACTCTAATAACAGAATATTAGAACTCTAATACCCTTTCATCCTACAGGTAAGGAAACGAAGTTTCAGGGAAGTTAAGTGTGTTGTCCACACATAGAAGCAGACAAATTCACTGAAAATTGAATATTCCCAAGTTTGTAGGATATTTTTAAGGTTTTGGATTTGCTTGTATTCCATGGCCCTGCCCTGCCCTTGCTTTTGCCTCTGCTGTAGCTATATGCCCTATCAGAACCGTGGTTGGGATGAACTTGCAAGTATGTAGGGTAACAGCTAAAAGAATGAGGATGAGAACAGTTGAGAACCAGAGTTCACAGAAAGGGCTGAAAAATCACAACCTAAAGAACAGAATCATCAGATGGTGACTCAATTGTTTTATCTAAATATTAATGGCAAGAATGAGTCTTGGAGGTTTAGGGGTTGGGGATGCTAAAATGCCATGACAACGATACATAGGGCGAAGATGAGATAAGAATGAATATGACCATTTTGAAGAATAGAATTGATTTTCACTAATGTCTTGATGGAGATGAATGTCAAGGTGCATTTTTGAATCTCATGTGTACATAGGAGAGGACAGATGGCTCCTCTCCCTTCCTGCTCTTTGAGCGCTTCTCATCATCTTTTATCTACTCAGAATGGAAATCCAAGTGTGCCATGGGACTCAAAGTAAGAAATACAGACAGAAGTAAGTACGGTAGGTCTTAGAAAGCTTAATGAAAGAATAAAACATTTTTGGAAGCAAAAGAAAAAACACAACATTGGATGCTTTTCATATGGTATGTACTGTGTTGAATAGTGAATCTCCCAAATTCATGTCATTTCTGGAACCTCAGAATGTGACTTTCCTTGGAAATAAGATCTTTGCAGATATAATTAACTAAGATAAGATCATACCAGATTAAGGTGGGCTCTAAATTCAGTATGACTGGTGTCCTTATAAAAAGAGAAGCAATACAGAAAGAGACACACAGAGAAAGAAGCTGGCCATGTGACCACAGTGGCAGAGATTGAAATGATGCATCCATAAGCCAAGGAATGCCAAACATTGCTGGCAACCACCAGAAGCCAGAAGAGGCATGAAAGGACCCTCCTGTAGAGCCTTCATAGAGAGCACAACCCTGTCTGTGCCTTGATTTTAGACTGCTAACCTCCAAAACAATGAGACGATAAATTTCTGTTGTTTTAAGGCACCCAATTTGTAGTAGGTTCTTACAGCTGCCCTGGGAAATTAATTCACTGGGAATTGCATTAGGTATGGACTTTCATCAAAGTAAGTGATTCTTTGGGTTAGGCAGAGAGTCCAAAAGCATGAACAATAAATGATAAATCCTTATAGCAAAAGACCTAGACTCTACTGAGCTCCTTAACATCAGACACATATAAACAAAAGAAAGGAGAAATTACAAAGAGGAAAATGTTTTTAATATACAAGAGAGACATATCCTCAACGTACAAGTATCTCTTAGGATGATAAGAAAAAGTGAGCTCTCTAATAGAAACTAATTTAAAAAAAGAAACTCATTAAAATGCAATATATTTTGTCTACTTAACTGGTCAGCAAAGATAAGAAAAATTGTCAAACCTATTATTAATAAGAACATAAGGGGACAGATACTTTTCATTGCTATTCAGAGTATGATTCCCCAGCACTTGGTTGCTGATCCACAACTAGAGAGTTAAGCATTTAGAAATGTTTATAACAAATCAATCTTGCTATGAAATCCCAAGGAATGATTGGTTGGTTGTCTGTTTGAGAGAGGTTTAGCAAGCGTGGCTGATGGAAGTCATGTGGTGAGTCTCCCATCTTCTGAATGCCATATGAATCAGAAAAACAGGACCATGGTTTAAGCAATATTTTTTTCCAGCTTCATTGAGATATTACAGAAAACTAACATGTGTCAGTTTAAGGTATAAAATGTGATGATTTGATACATGTATGTATTATGAAATGATTATCACCATAAGGTTAGTTAACAAGCACATCCCCTCACATAATTACTTTTTTTTTTTTTTACGGTGGTGATAACTTTTAAGATTTACTCTCAATAACTTCCAAGTATATAATTTAGTTAATTATAGTCCCTATGCTGTGTGTTAGATCCCGGTTTTTATTCATCTTATAGCTGGGAATTTGTATCCTTTAACCAACATGTCCCAGTTCCCCCCGACCACTCTCAGCCCCTCAAACCACCATTCTACCCTATTTTTTTGTTTGCTTTTTTTAGATTCTACAGATAAATGAGAAAATACAGTATTTGCATTTCTTTGACTTATTTCACTTAGCAAAATAAGATCTATCCACATTGTCACAAATAGCAGGATTTTTTTCTTTTTAATAGCTGAATAATATTTCATTGTATATATGCATGTATCTATATATCATTGTATGTATATCAATGAGATAGATAGATATAAATACATGCACACACATACATACGTGTGTGTGTGTGTGTGTGTATGCCACATTTTCTTTATCCAATCATCTGTTGATGAATGCTTAGGTTGTTTCCATATTTTGGCTACTGTGAATAATGCTGCAGTGAACACAGGGCAGCAGACATCTTTTTGAAATAGTGATTTTATCTCCTTCAGATAAATACTCAGATGTAGAATTGCTGGATCATATGACAGTTGTTTTCAATTTTTTTCAGTAAGAGATATTTTAAGTTTAGCTTCCCAGGTATAGCTCAGAAATACGTAAAAATATTAAAAATGTAAGCATTCATGGGGCACCTGGGTGGCTCAGTGGGTTAAAGCCTCTGCCTTCGGCTCAGGTCATGATCCTAGGGTTCTGGGATCGAGCCCCACATCGGGCTCTCTGCTCAGCAGGGAGCCTGCTTCCACCTCTCTCTCTGCCTGCCTCTCTGCCTACTTCTGATCTCTGTCTGCCAAATAAATAAATAAAATCTTCAAAAAAAAAAGTAAGCATTCATATATTAAAACTTGTATATTTTACAGTTAGGTTTTTTAAGAAATACTTACATCTTCCTTTTCCCTTTTTCTAAGCTTTTATTTAAATTCCAGTTAGTTAACATACAGTGTAATATTAATTTTAAGTGTAGGATTTAGTGATGCAACACTTCCATAAAACAGTACAATCAGTTTATTGTAAATCAAATCTGTTTTTTAATTTGTAGCTCAACATTATTAGCTAAATTAGGGATATTAGTAAGTTTTAACTCTTGTGGTAAAGTGGTTTTCATTTACTATTTTGTAAAGAGAAAAGTACCTATTGGGATCCCTGGGTAGCTCTGTGGGTTAAGCATCTGCCCTGGGCTTCTGTCATAATCCCAGAGTCCTGGGATCAAGTCCCACCTCAGACTCCTTGCTCAGTTGGGAGCCTGCTTCTTCCCCTGCCTGCCACTTCCCCTGCTTGTGGTCTGTCTCTCTCTCTCTGACAAATAAATAAAATCTTAAAAAAGGGAGGCAGGGCTTAAAAAATACCTTTTACTGGATGTGAAAGGAGGCATAAATCAAATATTAATGGTATACATAATTCTAAACAAACAAAAATTTTACTCAGATGTATATTCCTTCATATACATGTTCAACTTTGTAGCTTTATTTGATGATGAAATACTAACACAATGGTATGTTTTTCATGGCAGTGTAGTGGTTAATAAAGCAATGCCATCCTCAAAACGTAAGAAGATTTATATGTAAAATATAAGGAAATAAGTTTGAAAATAAAGAATTCTTCAAAATGAAGAATATTGATTAATATTTTTTAAAGATTTATTTATTTATTTTAGAGAGAGAGTGTGTGAGCACTGGGTTGGTGTAGGGGCAGAGGGAGAAGGAGAGAAAGTCTTAGTCTCTTTGCTGAGCTCAGAGACTGACGCCCGGCTCAACCCCATGACCCTGAGATCATGACCTGAGCTGACACCAAGAGTCAAAGGTGAAACCGACAGCACCAACCAGATGCCCCAATACTGAGTAATAATTTTACTAAAGCAGATGTTTAGTACTTCACATATAAATATTAGTCATTTTTAGGCTCCTTTTATGTATGTATTTTTTTTTCATCAAGATAAGTGTCCTCTTTAATCCCCATCACCTATTTCACCCATCCCCCCACACTTCCCCTCTGGTAACCATCAATTTGTTCTGTGTAATTAACAGTCTGTTTTTTATATTTTGTTTCTCTTTGTTCATTTGTTCGTTTTCTTAAAATCCACATATGAGTGAGATCACATGGTATTTGCCTTTCTCTGACCTATTTCTCCTAGCATTATACTTTCTAGCACTATCCATGTTGTTACAAATGGCAAAATTTCATTCTTTGAATGTCTGAATAATATTTCATTGTATAGTTATACCACATCTTCTTTATCTGTTCATCTATCAATGGACACTTGAGCTGCTTCCATAATTTGGCTATTGTAAATAATGCTGCAATAAACACGGGAGTGCATGTAAACCTTTGAATTAGTGCTTTTGTATTTTTTTTTCTTTTCTTTTTTTTTTTCTTTTTTTTTTTTTTTTGCTAAATACCCAGTAGTTCAATTACTGGATCATAAGGTAGTTCTATTTTTAATTTTTTTAGGAACTTCCATATTGTTTTCCACAGTGGCTGCATCAGTTTGCATTCCTACCAACAGAGTTCATTTTTCTCCAAATGCACACCAACACTAGTGTTTTTGATTTTAGCCATTCTGACAGATGTGAGATAACATCTCATTGTAGTTTTGATATGCGTTTCCCTGGTGATGAGTGATGTTGAGCATATTTTCATGTGTCTGATGGCCATCGGTATTTCTTCTTTGGAGAAATATCTGTTCATGTCTTTTGTCCATTTTTCATTGGATTACTGTTGGTAATCAATCTGGGTGTTGAGTTATATCAGTTCTTTGTATATTTTGGATACTAACCCTTTACTGGATATGTCATTTGCAAATATTTTCTCCCATTCAGTAGATACCATTTAGTTTGTTGAGTGTTTCCTTCACTGTACAGATTTTTTTTTTAATTTTTACATGGTCCCAATAGTTTGGGTTTTTGTTTGTTTGTTTGTTTTGCATTTATTTTCCTTGCCTCAGGAGACATATCTAGAAAAATGTTACTATGGCTGATGTCAGAGATATTACTGCCTATGCTCTCTTCTAGGACTTTTATTGTGTCAGGTCTCATGTTTACATCTTTAATCCATTTTGAGTTTATCTGAGTATGGTGAAAGAAAGTACTCCAGTTTCATTCCTTTGCATGTAGTTGTTCAGTTTTCTTAACACCATTCCCAAAACAGCATTAAAATTTGCTAAGATTAAATAGCCATATGAAATAGCTGACACTAATGTTAAAAGTTACATTAGCTAGATTTTATTTGTTTGTAAATGTTGGGTAAATTTGGACAAAGAATTAACCTTAAAAACCATTTTCTAAAGACGCTGACTATCTATTCTGGAACTAATTAGTTATATGGCAAACTGGTTCATGAAACTCATAGGCTAGCAAAGCATTTTTCAGAGTCCTTTGACAAATACCTAGATACTACAAACATGGCAATTATTTTTAGTATATGGGTAACCTGAACATATTAACGTTATGAAGGAAAAAAAATTGAGTTGATTGTTAATAAATACAAATTGACCTGAATTTTTTGGACTACAAAGGATTGCACTGTCAAATAATATTTTAATTTTGAGTAGGAGTATGTTCTGATGACACAGTTGCAAAGACAAGAAAATATTCTGTAGTAGCAACCAGATAAAAATTTGAATGTAAATTACTATACTACTTCCTTCATTTTGAGAAATTTTTGTGTAAAAATAATGTCAGTTGAACTGAACAATATACCTTGTAATCTGATAAAATTTATGAAATAGATAAAAAGTGTGTTGAGTTCAAGGTTTTTCTTTCTACAAAACTACCAGTCTATTAATCATAAACAACTGATATTATATCCTGAGGTACAATGATTACCAAGGGGAAAAGCTCTTTGAGGATCAGGATAAAAAAACATAGTTTGATCTCAACATTTTAAATTCATGAAGTATTCAACCAGACTGACTTGTCCATCAGTATTTTTAATGATCTTAAAACTTCCATACAAGAAGGTATGCAAAACATTTTTCAGTGGCTGATAGAAAGTCAAATGCAAAATATAGAACTTTTTTGTAAGAACAGAATTTATACATAATATGATGATGTGCTATACAATTTCACAATTATCAATAAAATAGGTAATGATCTTGATATTGCACATTTGCCAAAAGTTATCTCCAAACAACTTGATATAAATAACCTTGAAATTTGATTTTCCATTAGAGAGAAAATTAAAGTATTTCAACCATAGACACTTCAAGATTAATTACAAAGTTAAGGTAAAAAGATTAAAAGTAAAGATATAAATAAAATAATCAATAATGTAGCTGTTATATCAATCTACATATTCTGAACACAGAGACTATATGTTCTTATAAGTGATGTTTATTATCTATCTATCCACACACACCCATCTATACATACATGCTAGAAATAAAAAAAAAGACAAAATGGTTCCATGATCTTTAAATTTTGAAATATTTCATTAATTCACTCTCACACCCAAAGGGAAAATCAAAACCAAATTTACAGCATGGTTAGAAAATTACAATCATGAGAACCCTATATAATAGAATGTATGCCATATAGCTAAAGTTGTAGCCAAAATTTAAAATTCAGTTTATAATAATTAATTATTTGCTGATTAGTAAATTATTAATACATGTTAATAAAAGTGAAGAATGAAACATTAATTCCCATTCAACTTGAAAAGATGGAAAATATAAAAATAGCATAATCCAAAGGAAAAATATGAATAAGTGAAATATCTTAAAACCAAAAATTTTTTCTCCTCCCTTCCCGTATGATCTTCTGTTTTGTTTCTTAAATTCCACATCTGAGTGAGATCATATGATAATTGTCTTCCTCTGATTGATTTATTTTGCTTAGTTTAATACTCTCTAGTTCCATCTGAGTTGTTGCAAATGGCAATTTTCATTTTTTGATGGCTGAGATATATAGATCTACAGATCTATATATCCATATATAGAGAGATATATATATCACATCTTTTTTACTCATTCATTTGTAAATAAAACAAAATAAAATTGGAGTGGGAGACAACCATAAGAAACTCTTAATCATAGGAAACAAACTGAGGATTGCTGGAGGGGAGAGAGGTGGGAGGATGGGATAACTGGGTGTTGGATATTAAGAAGGGCATGTGATGTAATGAGCACTGGGTGTTATATAAGACTGATTAATCACTGACCTCTACCTCTGAAATTAATAATACACTGTATGTTAATTAATTCAATTTAAATTAAAAAATAAAAAATTAACTAGAAAGCAAGAAGAATGTGAAATAATCTAAGAACTGAAAGTTTAAGAGAAAAAGTAAAATAAATAAGATGTTAACTAGCCTAACCATGAGATAAGACAAACAAGTTCAAATATACAAAATAAGAAAAAGAGAAACGAATTACAGACATTTTAAAAAAATCTTAAATATATAAAACTGCTTTTTTCAACTATAAACAAATGTGAAAAACTTGATGTACTAGATGAGTTCTCAGGAATATAAATTATCAAATTTAAGCAGACACACCAAAACCCATAAGATACCTTCGAATAAACCTAACTAAAGAGGTAAAGTCTCTATACTCTAGGAACTACAAAACACTCAAGAAAGAAATTAAAGAAGACACAAAAAGATGAAAAAACATCCCATGCTCATGGACCGAAAGAATAAACATTGTTAAAATGTCTACGCTGCCCAGAGCAATCTATACTTTCAACACCATCTCGATCAAATACTAATGACATTTTTCAAAATGCTGGAACAAACAATCCTAAAATTTATATGGAACCAGAAAAGACCCTGAATCACCAAGGAAATGTTGAAAAAGAAAATCAAAGTTGGAGGCATCATTGCCTGATTTCAAGCTATATTACAAAGCTGTGATCACCAAGACAGCATGGTACTGGCACAAAAACAGACACATAGATCAGTGGAACAGAATAGAGACCCCAAATATGGACTCTCAACTCTATGGTCAACTAATCTTTGACAAATCAGGAAAAAATATCCAATGGAAAAAAGACAGTCTCTTCAATAAATGGTGCTGAGAAAATTGAACAGCTTTATGTAGAAGAATGAAACTAGACCATTCTCTTACACAAAACACAAAGATAAACTCAAAATGGATGAAAGACCTCAATGTGAGACAGTAATCCATCGAAGTCCTAGAGGAAAACATAGGCAGTAACCTCCTTGACATCACCCATAGCAACTTCTTTCAAGACACTTCTTCAAAGGCAAGGGGAACAAAAGCAAAAATGAACTTTTGGGACCTCATCAAGATAAAAACTTCTGTAAAGAAAAGGAAACAGTCAACAAAACAAAGAGGCAACTCACAGAATGTGAGATGATATTTGCAAATGGTACTACAGACAAAGGGTTGATATCCAAAATCTATAAAGAATTTCTCAAACTCAACTCCCAGAAAAACAATGATCAAGTCAAAAATGGGCAGAAGACATGAGCAGACACTTCTCCAAAGGAGACATACAAATGGCTAACAGAACTTGAAAAACTCTTCATCGTCATTAACCATCAGGGAAGTCCAAACAAAAACCACATTGAGATACCACCTTACACCAGTTAGAATGGCAAAAATCAAGAAGGCAAGAAACAACAAATGTTGGAGAAGTTATGGAGAAAGGGGAACCCTCTTAAACTGTCTTACACTGGTAGGAATGCAAGTTGGTGCAGCCACTTTGGAAAGCAGTGTGGAGGTTCCTCAAAAAATTAAAAGTAGAGCTACCCTATGACCCAGCAATAGCACTGCTGGGTATTTACCCCAAAGATACAGATGTAGTGAAAAGAAGGGTCATCTGTACCCCAATATTCATAGCAGTCGCCAAACTGTGGACAGAGCCAAGATACTCTTCAACAGTTGAATGGATAAAGAAGATGTGGTCCATTATATACAATGGAATATTACTCAGCCATCAGAAAAGATGAAAACACAACTTTTGCATCAATATGGATGGGACTGGGGAAGATTATGCTAAGTGAAGTAACTCAAGCAGAGAAAGTCAATTAACATATGGTTTCACTTATTTGTGGAACATAAGGAATAACATGGAGGACATTAGGAGAAGGAAAGGAAAAATGAAGAGGGAGAAATCAGAGGGGAGACAAACCATGAGAGACTATGGGCTCTGGGAAACAAACTGAGGATTTTAGACAGGAGCAGGTTAGGGGGATGGGCGAACCTGGCGATGGGTATTAAGGAGGCACAGACTGCATGGAGCACTGGGTGTTGTACATAAACAGTGAATTGTGGAACACTACATCAAAACCTAATAACGTACTGTATGGTGACTAACATAGCTCAATAAAAAAAGAAAAAGGAAAAAATTTGTGGCACCTGGGTGGCTCAGTGGGTTAAGCCGCTGCCTTTGGCTCAGGTCATGATCTCAGGGTCCTGGGATGGAGTCCCGCATCGGGCTCTCTGCTCAGCAGGGAGCCTGCTTCCCTCTCTCTCTCTCTGCCTGCCTCTCTATCTACTTGTGATCTCTCTCTGTCAAATAAATAAATAAAATCTTAAAAAAAAGGGAAAAATTCAAGAATTAGATAGTTTCATGCTTATATTTACCAATTTGGACATAGCAGCCACCACAGTATTAAACTGTGATTAGAGAAAAGAAAGGGTGCCTGGGTGGCTCATTCAGTTAAGCCCCAGATTTTCAGTTTTGGCTCAGGTCATGCTCTCAGGATCACCATCTCAGGGACCTGAGATCAAGCCCAGAGTCCAGCTGTGCACTCAGCGAGAGCCTGCCCAAGATTTTTTCTCTCACTCTGCTCCTTTCCCCATGCACACACTCACAGTCTCTTCTCTCTCTCTCTCTCAAAAAAAAAAAAAAAAAAAAAAAGGAATTTATAAGAAAAAAGAGTAACATACATTTTTGAGGTTCCCAGTTTATATTTATATCAACACTAAAAAAGAAGTCAAAACAGAAAACTACAGAGCAGTCCTACTTACTGAATATAAACACAAAAGTCTTAAATGAAGTCTTTTTTTAAATGAGGTTTTTTTTTTAAGATTTTATGTATTTATTTGACAGAGAGAGAGGTCACAAGTAGGCAGAGAGGCAGGTGGGGGGGGGGGCGGGTAGCAGACTCCCCGCTGAGCAGAGAGCCCGATGTGGGGCTCGATCCAGGACCCTGAGATCATGACCTGAGCCGAAGGCAGGGGCGTAATCCACTGAGCTACCCAGGCACCCCTTAAATGAAATCTTAACAGATAGGCCCTATTGGAATATTAAAAGAACACTACACAATGATTAAGTGGGTTCTTAAACAGAAACAGTCAAAAATACTCCAATATTACAAAATCTAATAATTGTCGCCATTTATTTGCTCAAGTGAGACATTTCATGTTTGATGAAAAGATATTTGAAAAACAAACAAACAAACAAAGATGTTTGAAAAGAATCAGCATCTATTTTTGAAAAATATTTTGAAATAGAATTTGACATAAATAGAAAATTCTTTAATGCAAATTCTTTTATCTCCCCAGATAAATGGGGGCACCTGGGTGGCTCAGTGGATTAAGCCACTGCCTTCGGCTCAGGTCTTGATCTCAGGGTCCTGGAATGGAGCCCCGCATCGGGCTCCCTGCTCAGCGGGGAGCCTGCTTCCTCCTCTCTCTCTGCCTGCCTCTCTGCCTACTTGTGATCTCTTTCTCTGTCAAATAAATAAATAAAATCTTTAGAAAAAAACAAAAAACAAAAAACAAACCAGATAAATGTTTAGCTGAAAGGAATCAAAAACAATCCTACTAAAAACAGAAAAAGGCAAGAATGCCTATCACTGTTGTACAATATTTGTCTGGACGCTTAAGCTTATGCAATTAGATGATAAATATATGTATGTATATATATGTATATATATAACATTAGAAAAAGAGCAAAATAATTTATATTTTTAGGAAATTAAGTTGTATTTCTAAAAAAGAAGTAATTCAAAAACTTCTATGAAAATAAAATTCAGATGGCATATGGATAGAAATATAATATAGAATGGTAAGGATTCTATCATTTGAAGCACAAATTAGAAAATATTCTTAAAGATCTACTTTACAAAATCATCAAAAATTTCAGAATTAATAAGAAATATGAAAAAAATCCGGAAATCTTTCCACTATTTGGAAATCTATTTCCACTATTTCCGCTATTGACAGATGTAAAAGAAGATAGCTTTTTTTCACATTAGGAAGATTTAATGTCATAAACCTCTCACTTCCAGCATTAATTCACATTTTATGTAATAAACCATATTTATAATCATAATACAATAAATACATTTTTAGAATTAA
The DNA here is from genome assembly GCF_922984935.1 of Meles meles. Taxonomy (NCBI): domain Eukaryota; kingdom Metazoa; phylum Chordata; class Mammalia; order Carnivora; family Mustelidae; genus Meles; species Meles meles. The sequence goes on from NC_060070.1 coordinate 20,497,363, forward strand.
CCATATAATTTTTGAAATTCCTATGGACTTACGTTAAGATATTCTTTCAGTTTTAAAGTCAGCACCCAATCAAAATTATTTTAACAATGAGAAACATAAAAATAAAACTCACATGGAAAATAAACAAACAAGAATATCCAGAAATATTCCAAGAAAGATAATGAAGAACTAGTCATGCCATTTATCAAAATTAAAGTCATAGTTTTATAAAGAATAAGGAGAAAATCTTTGGTACAAATAGAGTTCAAAAATCAATGAAAATGTATCAGAAAGTTAGTATTGATAAAATCAGTACAGTATAATATTGGGTGAAAATGGATTAGTCAAAAAACAATTGAGGAGAGTTTATTTTCTCTGGAAAATGACTGTTGAATACCTAGTTCCCTCCTTATAACAGAGTAAATTCTGAATGGATTAATGATATAAATTAAAAATAGAAATATCAGGGGCACCTGGGTGGCTCAGTGGGTTAAAGCCTCTGCCTTCAGCTCAGGTCATGATCCCAGGGTCCTGGAATCGAGCCCCACATCGGGCTCTCTGCTCAGCGGGGAGCCTGCTTCCTCCTCTCTCTCTCTCTCTCTGCCTGCCTCTCTTTCTACTTGTGATCTCTGCCAAATAAATAAATAAAATCTTAAAAAAAAATAGAAACATCAAATTACTATTATAAAAAAGTGAAAGATCATTTTATAATATGAGCATGGGAAAAGCCTCTGTATATCTGGTATAAAATCAAAGAAGCCATAAAAGGAAAGAACAACAAATTTATAAATATAAAACTAAAACTTTTTTTAATTTCTACAATTTGAAAGGAAAGCTATATATAAATATGATTATTTAGAAGTCATATTACAAGCAAGGGTAAAATTTCTTAAATATACACAGAGTTCTTAAAAATCAGCAACCCCTCAAAAAACTTTCAAAAATCAGCAACCCCTCAACAAAAAAAGGCCTTGAAAAGGTAGTTCCAAGAAAGAAAATTTTAAAATGTAATTTAAAACATATAAAATGTTATTTATAAGAGTGTAAATTAAAACAAAGATGAAAATACTCTTAAAACACTAATATATAAATGTAAATTATTATAATCACAACATAGAAATGTTCGACAACATCTTTCAGAACTTAAATGGCTACCCGCTTCTAAAAAAAAGTAACTTGCAGGCAGAGTTGCATGTGTGTTAATATATGTAGAATATTATTTAATTCAGCATTATTTATAATGCCAAAAATATTGGAAGGAACTACATTGTTTATCACTAGGGAAGAGATTAAATAAATTATGGTATATATACATTTATGCATAAATACACACATCCATTATACATACATACAAATAAATTATGGTATACATACATATATTTGCAGCCATTTAAAAGTGTGCATTATTATAGAATAACCTCTGAATTTTGATATTAAATTGAAAAAGCAAGATGTATAACAGTGTGCATGATATATTATCATTTGCATGTGGAAGTAGAAATATGTAGATACCTAGAGGCTTTCTATATTCGGAGAATATTTCCATGAGGACATATTAGAATGACTGTTTCTTCTTGAAAAAGGATGGGGTTGGAAGGTGGGAATGGCACTTATTTCTCAACACATTTTCTTGTATGTTTAAAATTTTGAGCACATTCACGTATAAGTTAGTCAAAAATATTAAAGATAAAAGCAACTAATAAAGCATATGTGTTAAATAAATCTTAGAATATGTGACTTAAATCAGTATGGAAAAAAATGTTACATTTGCTCATTCTCTTATTCACTTTAATACAAAGATATCAAGTAATTTTTACAGAATCTATCATTTATCAGCCTTCTCTGAAATCCATCCATTCAAAATGTTGAACTTCTTCAAACTTCAGGCTCACAGCCTTCCAGTGGGATGACACCAAATCAGTCATAACAGTGCCTAGGAGTATATCAGGAGCCCCATTTTGACCAGAAGGTAGACTTGGGATGCAGTGCTCTCCCCAACCCTAGTATCCACCAAGTCTAGGGCCAGCCCATGCACACACACATACTCCAAACTAGCCTGTTCTCCTACCCAAATAATTCCTTATAACTAGAAACTAGAAATCTGTAACAGCATAGTCATATACTAAATAATAGCAAGTAGAGATATTTAATTTTATTGATATATATTATATATATTGATATTCATATATTCCAGTTCCTTGTGTTGGGCCTGAAATCCTGCCTTGAAAGACAATCAAATTAGGCAATAACTGCCAGCAGCAGATGCTACCAGAATGGCTAGGCTTTTCTCCTGAGACTTGATTTCCAAACACTGACAATTTGAAATTATTCAACATGATGTTCTCAGTAACTTATTGATGTGTGGTTTCCATTCCAGGATTCTGTGAATGAGCTGTTCCCCCAGAAGAGTCCCCATGAGAAAATCATCCACAGTTTGGCAACTGTGACTGCCGAGTGCCTAAGCTGGGAATGACAGAGACCAACCTTGAGCCCCCTCTATGGCAAGATCCCCAAAGGGAGAAAGGTGTCAATCAATCCTCAGTTAATCACATTGTACCCCTTCCATCATAATGGAAGAAAATATTTGTCTTCACTCAAATAAACAAGGCTTCTGGATATGGATCTGCCTCCCTTGACCGTAATACTTCTACCACAACCAGCACCCATAAACTTAAGAAATGTGTGTTTGCCATCTTGCTATTACATATAATACTGTTTCTGAGCAAAGAAATCGTTTCACAGTCCAGAAGCAACTGGCTTGGTGGAAAGGTGAAGGTGGCCTACTCAGTTATAGTTGGATTTTGTCTTATAGGATACAATGTATCAAAGACCAATAAGTGGTCTGTCTTCCACTAGCCAGAATAAACATACTCAGGCATCAAGGAATGAAAGAGTGGCTACTCTCATAACGCATTTGCAGAATTTTTGTTTCCCTGCAATTTTGAGCTCTGATGGTTTGGAGATCTTGATTCCCAAGGGAGGATTCTTGCCAACATGAGATACAACAATTGTTCTACTGAACTGGAGGATGAGACAATCCCTTGGTCATTTGGGGTTCCCCATGCCACTGAACCAACAGACAAAGGAGTGGTGGCTATGCTGACTAGCGTGCTTGATCCTGATGACCAAGGGGAAGTGTTTTCTGCTATGTGATGGAGGTAAGGAGGGCAGTGTCCAATATCTGGGAATGCTCTCCAAATTCCCTCATAGCACTTCCCCACCCAATAACAAAAATTAATGTTAAAAGTATAGCATCCAAAAAGGCTCACTGAGGACTAAGACTCTTCAGGAATAAATTTTTCTTATCTCATCAGAGAGTGAACTCTGAGTAGCTGACAGCAAAGCAAATATAAATGCCTTGTAGAAAAAGTAATTTATAATTGTCAACCATGGCCCCATGACCAGTTACAGAAATAAGGACTCTTGTAGCAGTATGTGTGATGTGCATATACAACTCATTATTTTATACAAATTTTGTTGGAAGTTAACTTTACAATTTGGTCTTTAGATAACAGAATGTTCTGATGCGTTTGTGACTGAATTTGAGGAGTAATTAACAAAGTACAGAGGTGAACACAATGACTGCTAGGACTGTGCCTCTTCTCAGTTTGGGAAAAGGGCAAGAACATCTTCATTTGTATAAGGGATAGTTGTAATTGTTAAGCAGAAACAGAGAACTGCTTTTCTTGTGAGAAAGTTCGGTTTGTGAGAAGAATGAGTAGAGATGATATGTAACTGAAGAGGTAGGCTATCCCATTAGTGAGTGTTTATCTCATAGCTTCACCCCACTCTTCTCTTCTGGCTTGTCACACTGAAGCAGGAGCTCCACATTTTTCCGAATTTCTCCTCAGCTAGCTGGCAACAATGTCAAACTCTATCAATAGGAAGATCTACAGGGGTATACCAACACTGGAAGAGGAAGAAAGAACTTGCTTCTTCTGCTTCTAAACCTAGTCTAGTTGAAGGTTCAGGTGCATGCCACAAAGCACCACTTCTTCAGCCCATGCAGTAGCAATTTGTACCTACAGCAGCATTTATTTTTATTTTTTTAAAGATTTTATTTATTTATTTGACAGACAGAGATCACAAGTAGGCAGAGGCAGGCAGAGAGAGGGGGGAAGCCGACTCCCCACTGAGCAGAGAGTCCGATGTGGGGCTCGATCCCAGAACCCTGAGATCATGACCTGAGCCAAAGGCAGAGGCTTTAACCCACTGAGCCACCCAGGCGCCCCCCTACAGCAGCATTTAAATCCAGTTTGTAGTTTTTCCAAACTGGAAACTACCAGAATCCTGACTCATGCCAGTCAAGCTGCGTCCCCTTTTCAGATGTCTGTCTGAGTTTCAGCTCAACAGAGGCTCTCCTACAAGCCTCTACATTATAATCATTTTAACCTGTTGTATTTCTTTCTCTTGGCCCTAAGTGGCAGATGCTTCCTCAGTTGCTGCCTCTATAATAGCTCAGTTTTCTTTTCCCCTCATAGATACCTAGCTTGCAAATGCATAACTAGCTATAAACTACAGGATTTTGTTCAAATAATTGATCTAGTTCCTAAAAGGAACTGTATCCTAAAAGGATCTTGCAGATACATTGTATAAACATGTAATTAGAAAACAACGTTTAAGTGCAAAGCTAATCATACCGGTCACTAAAACTTACTGACCTGTCTCCCGTGACTGGCAACTTCTAAATTCATTATATTAGGATCTGATTGCAAATGACCTTAACCAACAAGTTCAGAAATTCAGATTTATCTTGTAGAGAGTGGGAACTCCCTCCCAAAAGGTTTAGAAAAAAAGGAAGGAAATGAACAGGTTTGTTTTTTAAAGGCATATTTCTGGTATCTGGTATCATAGTTCGAAGTATATGAATTTTAGGGAAAAGATAATGGAAATACTAAGATAATAAGTTGACAATTATGTCAGCTGAGCAATGATAAAGGACTAACCAGGAAAGGAGGGAAGGGGCTTCATGAAAGGATTTTGTAAGTATCAACATGGGGGTTAAAGGTTGACACCATGTGATGGGGGAAAACAGAAGGGTGACTGATGTTCTCAGACTGAGTTGCTGCCAAAGAGGATAACCAATACCAATAACGAACGTAAGAAGAAAGGGGTTTTCAGGGAGTGGAGCCAGGAGTTCCTAGGCTAATGGACCCATGAAGAGAGTTAATGTGACTGACCATGTCCGATGAGCCACAGGCCAGGATGATCTAGCTGTAGACTTAGTTCTTTAACATCGGATTCCCCAGTCTGTCATCTGAGTATCCCCAATGTGCTCTCAGTTGTAAAAGTTCACAGACTGCTATTGTACTTCATAAATCATTACTTTTTTTGGTAAGGTATCCCATTACTTTATGGGTCACTAAAAGATGTAAGCTGTGTAGTAAAATATGATACCATGTGTTTTTTTAATCACATTGGTTATTTGAATCATCCTTATTTCAGAGAGAAAATACAATAATGTGAAAGTACTAGAATAAAGGTGACTTTTGCAAAGAGACCACCGTCCTAGGAAACTACCTCAAGTTACATTATCCAGACAATTTGAACCTGACAGTCGGACCAAATTTTGATATTTCTAAAGGCATCTAGCACAATCAACTCTCGAACAATGTGGGTTTGAAATGTGTGGGCCCACTTATACAGATTTTTTCATATAAACCTAGTACAACACTATAAATGTCTTTTATGATTTTCTTAATAAAATTTTTTTTCTCTAGCTTCTTTACTGTAAGAACACATCATATAATACATATAATATACAAAATATGTGTTGGACTGTTTATGTTATGGGTAAGGCTTCTGGTCAACAGTAGGCTATGAATAGTTAAGTATACTCAGATTTTTAACCATGGGGGTCAGCACACTTAACTCCCACATTGTTCAAAGGTCACCTATGTTAAGAAATAATAAACAAATAATGACTTTATTGAGGTATAATGGTTCAAGCAGACGCTTGTAGATAGAACTGAAGATGCACTATTTTATACATATATAAATGTACATTTATAAGATCAATAATATTTTTAAATTATCAAATGTGAGTAAAACATTAATAAAAAGCTGGCAAAATATCTCAGGATACTTTCTTCAAAATACTACAATTATGAAAAGGAATAGACCAAAACATTTGTTAAAGGATTTAGGAAAAAACTCTCAAATAAACAGTGAGCATTTTATTTTGAGAGTTGATTTACATAATAAAACAGTTTCACTGAAAAACTAGAAAGTCACTGGATTACTACAAATAGGAAACTACGGTTCTAATTTAGATATGATTGTCTATCATGGCTTCACAAACTATGCATCGTAGGCCATCCTTGTTTTTGTAAATGAAATTATATTGGATCGTATCCATAAGTTACTAGACTTACCTATTCTATGGCTCCTTTTGCACAACAATGCAGAATTGACTAGTTGCAAGAAAGACCATAAAACCTAAGCTATTTACTATATGGCCCTTCATAAAAAACATTTCCTGACCTGAACCTGTCTAGGTTCAGTTTTTAAATTCTTATGCTATTTCATGCATTTTTAATGCTATATATTGATAATGCCATAGAAAGCTATTTTTTCATTATACATCATGAGAGAATATGCTGATCCATACTGCTTATCAAAAAAAATCTATAATAAAAAAGTGGACTGAAAAGTATTTTGTATGTATCCTTATATCATTAACATGACCTTTGATATGTATGTGTTTTCCTATCCTATACTTATTGTGTTAAATGACACATTTATTGAAAATTCAAAATATTTTTAAAATAAGACCACTGTAAGGTAGAGTCATGAACAAATACTTACATACATGTTTTTTTCTTCATCGTCATCACCATTATCATCAGTATTATATCATCACACGAGAAGTTGGAATCTGATTTTTTAAAGTCCCTTTTAGCCCCCTAAGACTCTACTATTCATGGATTGCCTTCATGAAACAAATCTCTTCACTAGGCAATGAGTGCACAAAAATTTGTAAGTTGCTGCCTATGCCCTGCAAAACTTTGCATCTGGTTTAAAGCACAAAATATACATTTTAAAAATAAGCAGTAATAGAGAGCAGCCACGCTGAATGACACACATGCAATAGAAGGAATAGCTCACCACAAACTGGGATGGTCTGGGAGAAATTCTCAGCAGAGGCAGAACTAAGACTTACACAGGAAAACAAAAAGGTGGAAGATTCAGACAATGGGAAGAGCGCAGAAGCAACATACACATTATTTACCAAGAATAAGCAAAATGAAAAACACGTTGGTATTGTTCCAGAATATTACCTATTTTTTTTAATATCTCATTAAAAATTTCAAGTGCTACGTATATTAGCAGAGAAACTGATGCTCAAATAGAATAAAGACGGGGCCGGACCACATGGTTAGTCAGTGAAGAAACATGATAAGAAAGATGAGAAGCTTGCCAACTACAAGGTTCATTATATTAAATAAGACTGGTTCTGTTGCGGGAGAGGGGAGTACTTTGAAATGTGTTTGGGTCCCTGGGTAGCTCAGTTGGTTAAGCATCTGCCTTCAGCTCAGGTCAGGATCCCAGGGTTCTAGATCGAGTTCCGCATCCTTCTCCCTGCTCAGTGAGGAGCCTGGTTCTCCCTCATCCCCGCCCCCCTCCACTCATCCACTCATGCTTGCTCTCTTTCTCTCTCTCTCTCAAAAATAAACAAATAAAATCTTAGAAAGAAGGAAGGAAGGAAGGAGTTGGTTTGGAAAAGTCAGAAGGCTTGGGTCAGAAGAATCAGAAGGACCTAAAGATTACGACACAGGGATGGCAAAACAATTGACAAATCCTGGAGCAAGAGAATAGCCCATCCGTTCCAGGAGTGGATATTCAGGCTGCTACTGGAGAAAGGACAGTCCTGTCTGAAAATCCTTAAATCCACATGTAGCCTTTGTGAAAGGAAAATGAATTTTCATGGTAATTCTTTAAGGAAAGTTTCTGTTTGGCAAGCTTATACCAATACCATGATTACTAAGCACGGTGCAGAGACCACCTGCAGTCTTATTCTGCCTTGAAAACCTGCTAGCATATTCATTTCACCCTAAGTTCGCTATTCAGTGGCTTAGGTCCCGTGGGGATGTTTAGAGTCCCCTCAAACCCCATCTTGAAAAGATGCTTTCAGCTTCTGTCAGCTTATTCTGAGAATCATTCGTGTTGAAGCGCCCCTGGCCTCTGATGCCAGGCCCTGCCTGTTCCTGACCCATTCCCCATCCAGGATCTGGAACCACTGACCAAGCTTCATGGTAAAAGGAAAAATTTAAGGGAGAAGCAGCTCAACCACTTAGGGATTCAGCAAACCATTAGTCTCGCTGCTAATTTCCTCTGATCTTCCAGTCCATTTGTAGTCTCTGCTTCTTTATTTGCTCTGCTCTGATGGAACTCCGGTCCTGAGAATCTGTTCAAGACCTGAGTCTTTTTGAATGAGGACCCTCCAGACCCATGCTCTAGTCTGGCCCTTGCCAGGATGAACAATCAGCGCCTGTAATTGTCCCTTTGGCAAGAGCTCCCCACACTACACTTCTCAGGGTGATGACGTCGCTGCTCAGGTCTTATACCCACTCCTGGGTGAACTGCAAATGTGTTCCCTGACATTTTACTCTTAAATTTAATTCATGGTGCCTTGTATTAGCAATCTGCTCCTGTTATAATTATATGTAACAAACAAGCCCCAACTTTTAGGCTTAAAACAACACTTATTTCTCATTCATACATTTAGGGATGGGCTTCAGTGAAAATGTTCCAGGCTTGGGTTACGGACAGGTGGGCTCCACGTATCTTGTCATATTAGGACCTTGTGAGAGAATAGCCCCCACCTGTGACAGGATGATGTCATAGCAGAAGTGTGAGACAGAGGAGCAGAAGCACACACAGCCTTATAATGCCATGCTTAGAAAGCACATTATCAACTGGGTAACCTCCATTTGTCACAGCGAATTGTAAGACCAAGCGACAAGTCAGCCAAGTAAGGAAATACACTGTGTGCGTGGGGAACCCTATGAAGGGCAGAGAAGGAAGGAGAACTGGGAGTAAGTAGCACAGTCTACCACAACACAGGTAAACTAGCTAAGTTCTCTAAAACCAGAGGATGATTTGTTGACCTAACTTCCAAATAAATTCTTCATGTATTGCTTTGCACACGGCTAAACAATCTGCTTTTTCATGTATTTTGCAAATAAGCTTAACTGGAAGCACCATGCCCTTTTCCATGAGAATTTGTTGAATGTGAGTACAAGTCTGAGACTGTAGGTAGTATTAATGAAACAGTGATACGACTGGCTGTGTGTGTGTGTGTGTGTGCACGTGTGTGTGTTAGTATTGTTAGAGTTTTGCCTCTGTCTCTTGCCTTGCTTGCTATTGAACCACATACATCACTGTTTCTCAATTCAATATGCATTTCCTTAGTAAAAAAAGGTAAATGTGGGACGCCTGGGTGGCTCAGTGGGTTAAGCCGCTGCCTTCAGCTCGGGTCATGATCCCAGGGTCCTGGGATCGAGTCCCGCATGGTCTCCTTGCTCGGCGGGGAGCCTGCTTCTCTCTCCACCTCTGCCTGCCTGTGTGCTCTCTCTCTCTCCTTCTCTCTGATAAATAAAAAAATAAAATATTGGAAAAAAAAAGGTAAATGTAAAAAGGTAAATATTTCTGGGATACTTTCTGTTTGTTTTTTTTTTTAATTAATAACATGATACTTTCCCTCCCATTTATCTATTTTTAACTGAATTCTTTTGTTAATTTCATTAATATAATTCTAAGAAATCAAGCTTTGCCTTTTAGCACTTTGTACCAAGATGAAGTGCAAGGAGATAACCCCTTTTCATTTGCACTTTTTAAATTTATTTTTTTCATAATCTCTACATCCAATGTGGGGTTCAAATTTGTGACCCCCTCATCATGACCCTTAGATCAAGAGTTCCATGCTCTTCCTACTGAGTCAGCTAGGAGCCCTGCACTTGCATTTTTTTAGCTTAATTCTGCTTTTTGTATGCTGGGAGAATTAAGGGACAATTCTTACTTAAAGAATAATTTCATATAAATCCATAGAAATAGACCCCAAAAGAACCTTAAGAGTTCGCTAAGCAACATCAAGCTCCCCTCCCCACCACTAATCATCATGATCTCTTCTTCCCTGAGACAGAGTTCACATCCTTTTTGTGTTAGTGGAGACATTCCCCCATTTGCCAACATTTAATTGTAATCTCACTAAATAAAATAAAAGAGAAGAACATAAAAAGAAATGCTTCTGTTAAAAAAAAAAACACCCACATGTCTATTGGCTAGCAGGATTTTTTGCTTTTTAAGTAATTTGGCTGTTGGACAAGAATATTTCTTAAAAGCAAAGGAAAAAGACCTCAGCATGTATGCATAAATTTGTGTATTTTCACATTTACCATCAGAATCCTATAGAAACAGTTATTCTGGGAACACATAAGAACAAGAAAAATATATTTCTTTATCCAAAGATACATAAACTTAGGATCTCAGGATATAACAAAAAAAACCTTTGAAACTGAATTAAACCAAGGGAAATTTTCACTTAAGGTGAAAATTACAGAAATTGGCTTTGTGGAATGGTTACCATCAGATTTACTACAAAAATAGTATACGTTAGTAGTATATGCTGCTTCTAATATTCAGGAGATGCTTTTTTTGGTTTCATATCTGTTAAGGAGAAAGAGAACTTTTATTCAAAATTAATTCAACTGCAGAAAATATTGATGCCATATTTAAGAATACACACATACACGCCCACACATGCACACATGTACACACACACATTGAAAAGCTAAAGCTAGGTCCCAAACTCACAGGGTACAAATTTCTTGAATGACAATAATTGTGATATTGTTTTTCGGAGACAAATGAAGGTAAAAGGGAACGTTATATCCTAGATTCTATAATTTAAAACAAGAATATAAATAAGTAACTAATAATTGTTCAAAAGGCCTTATTTTTTCTTTTATTTATTGGATTCCATTTGACTTTATATTTGAAATTTTTAAAATGAGAAGTAGAATATGGACAACTTCCCTTCTATCTCTGCCAAAGCAGTGAACTTAATAAGATGACTTCAAAATTTATCAACATGGCAAATGAGAGCTGGTTAAGTAAGGAAGATTGGTAATCATTTGAGTGTTTAAAAATTCACACATAATGATGATGAACCTCCCATTTGTTGATCATCTATTATAAGGAGGCACTGGGCTAGATATTTTTTCAGATCACTTGTAATCCTTCCAATAATCCAGTAGGTAAATATTATTTATACCCATTTTATAGATGGGGAAGCTAAAATAAAATGAGTGGTTTCCCCAAATCCTTCAATTGATTAGTGTCCTGTGTTATTACTCATAGGGGCGCCTGGGTGGCTCAGTGGGTTAAAGCCTCTGACTTCAGCTCAGGTCACAATCTCAGGGTCCTGGGATCTGAGCCCCACATCGGGCTCTCTGCTCAGCAGGGAGCCTGTTTCCACCCCCCTACCCATCCCCGCCCCCTCCCACCTGCCTCTCTGCTCCCTTGTGATCTCTGTCTGTCAAATAAATAAATAAAATCTTTAAAAAAAAATGTTACTCATAGATTATTGTTACAGCAGTTTATAGGTATTTTTGAGATTTGGCGTGTCTCCTAAAAGTGCCCATAAGCTCCTTTTTCTTGTTACCATCCTATGTTAGGTTTTTCTGCCATAAGTCTAGCGTTAACCTCGAACGATGAAAAAATCCTGTAAATTAAAGTAACGGATAAGGTGACAATTGCAGTTTTACCTCCCTAGCTGTGAGAAAATGCTGTATGTCAGTGTCAACCACTAACCCTATTAGTTAAAAACAAGAAGCAGCTACCATATTTCATTTCAAACCGTATCAAGTGTGCAAGATGCCCTTTACATTACCTAGTCTATAAATAAAATGTGAAGATGTTTATATTGACTTGTTTCCATAGTGATGAAAGAGTCTTCCCTTGAGTTGTCAAGGCGATGTGCAGTAGCCTAGCAAATTGGACAAGCACAGGAGCCATTTGTCAAGTAATAGGTTTAAGAAAAGTCAGAATAATCCAATAAGAGAGGGCCCAGCTATTAATAGAACCATGAATCTCAAAATGTGAACATTTGGTTTGAATGACCTGTTAGCGTCATTTCTTTCTGTGAAACAAACATGGAGCCATAATAAGAAATCCTAAGACAACACACACATCCAGGTAGCCAAGTTATCTTGACATTAACAATGACATTGTTTCTCCAGGACAGCCAAGCTTTTATCATAAAAGAGCACTCAGAATTCTCCTAGCTCTTAGGCTTAGCTGGCATGGGTCTAAGATTGACCAACAAATTTGATACGTGTTTAAAAGGATTTATGTTGAAATGAAAAGAATCCTCAAGTATGAAAATAAGTTAAAAAATATTCTTCCGGTGAGTTGTGGCACAAAAATTATTGAGGAAAACAAGATGTATCATCTCTGTTTTGACAGAAGTGTGAAATAAATAATGCACTATTCATTTTTGTGTTTGTTGGCACATAGATACCTGTTATAACTGCCAGGATTGTTGGGACCTGACGTAAGAAAACAAAAATTGCAACAACAACAACGCAAATCACATATCCTTCCTTAAGTTCTTCTAGTACTTTCATTCTGGTATTAACAGACAAATGAAATTATAGGTCCAAAAAAGGAAGAACAGCTTTTTTTCCCCCCCAAACCAACAGGTATAGCAATTTAGTCCTGTCTGAATATGACAGAACAGAAGACAGTCACTCTTGAAGCAGGTGTTATGGAAAGATGTCTGTAGTTCCCATGAGCACAGAAATAGCAGAGTAAGGAGATTACTCAGTTATAGGCTATGAAAACAGGCAGCAAAAACTGTCCAGCTAAAGCTAAAGCATTAAGCTGCCTCCTAACAAAAGAAGAAAAGAAAAAAAAGGGAGGGGAGGGGGAGGAAAAATGTCATTGGCAAAGCCTTAAACAACGACAATTACTATAACCCTTATTCAGCTTATCATACCAGCACAGCCTGAAGTCATGAAGGCTTTTCTGAAATATTTTCAAGAATGTACAATAATTTAAATAACTCTTTACTGGCCAATTTCCTTTAGTTGTCTACTTATGCCAGTGGTTTGGCATTAACATGATTAACTAGTCTGGTAATTTACAGTTAAAATTGGAACAGATTTGCAAATGCATACAATAGAAATGTAGTGGGAATGTGCTGTGTTCATCTGTCCAACTGTCTGCATCTGTTCATTGGATAACAGCAGGCACCCTGTCCTCATTTCTTTTGGACAACTACTTGACACCAGACAATTCCGGTGGGCTGCCACAGTTTCCTACAGTTTCTTATTTGCCACAATTGCCAAAGAAGTGTTGCAGCCATGACCCAAACCAGACCAGTGAGAATCTTCTGGAGTTTTACATATGATCACTGGAAGAGAAGCTCTCTCTCATGGCTCTCTTGACACTAGCTAAAGTCATGCTAACCACCACCGTGTCACCCACTTGTCCTCTCCTGGAGCAAGCCATCTGCAGTAGGAGAGAATGAGCCAATACTTAATAAGAACCAGAGCTGAGATGGGAGGCAGATGGGGACAGAAGAAGACCCAGTACCAGCGTTTGAGTCCCTGGGTGGATTACATTGAACTCTTTTCATGGATAATAAAGAAAATTAATTCAATCATTTCATTGTTGACACTATTTTAAGTGGGGTTTCTCTCATCTGTGGAGCCTTATTATAAGAATTATAAAAAATAAAAACTCCTTTTTTAATTCTAAGTACTCAAGGTAAAAGCCATAAAAAATTGTGCTTACATGACAGCATATAATTTCCCTTGGATACATCATCCTTGCTTCCTTTTATTTTATTGTGCACACAAAAATTTGCCTAGCTGCATCTTCAGTCCTTAAATAAGGTCAAGAAATACTCTTAGCAATTGTCCTTAAGTACATCAGTGTTCTGTCTCCTTCGATTAGGCGTTTAAAGATATTTGAAATAACTTGGCAAGGTGATAGGCTGTTGTTATTTTTACCCACAGATTAGTTCTAAGTAGAGATACTAAAGTGACTTTTCTTTGTCAAAATAATTTTGGGCTTCATTGAAGACACTGACTTCAAGGGACAGGAATTTTTAATTAAAGATTCAAGGTTTTCAAAGATGGGGAGGGGTGGGAAGAGGGGGAAGGAGCAGGCATGAAAGGAGAGAGTGAAGGGAAGGAGGAAAGGATAGGAAAGGAGGAAAAAAAGAGAAGAGAAGGGAAGGGAAGAGATCTTACATAATGATTGTATTTGGTTTGTCCTCTGACGTTCTCTGTCTCAAACAAGTAACACGATCCCAACCCATGTTCTCAAGTCAGAAACCAGAACATCATTTTGGAGACCTCCTTCACTTGCTCAGTGTCCCCACTTAATCAAGCGCCAAGTCCAATAGCACTGACTTCAAAATATCTTTCACATCTGATCACTCACTTTCACTGACGCTGCACTAATCCAGGCTGCGACCATCTTTTCCTTGAACTACTAAAGAATCTCTCTGCCATTCCCACTCTCTCCTTCTTGATTTCTAGTAGCATCACTCAATCCATTTCCTATTCCCCGAACCAAATGAAGATTATACAATGCAAATCTGATCTTGAATGTCTGAAACCCTGCAATGACACACCTAATGGTATATGCCATCAAATCTGCTCTTTCCTTTCCTCCTTTCTACCCCTCTCAATGAGTCTGCGTAGAGTCACTTATTTCAGGAAATCTTTTAACACTCTAAGCATGGTCTAGGTGCTTTTCTGATTTACTAATCTTCTAAGTAACTTATCACAATTTATCATAATTGTCTGCTTACTTGTCCCTCAGCATACTATAATCTGCAAAATATTAGAGCAATTGTTTATTTTGCTTACCATTGTATTTCCAGTAATACAACAATGCCTAGGATATGTTGGATTCTCAGCAAATATTTGGTAAGTGAATGAATGAACAAATAAATTGCTTAGTTTTCCTTTTGTCATTTATCTATTGAAATGGACAATGTCCATTTCATTAACATTAACATTAAGCTGAAGCAAAATATTTGTATTTGTGTTGAACACCCTTGCTAATATGATGTGTCTACATACTAAATCAAAAAACTATTTCATTATTTATGTGTCACTCAACAAGAGTATAATGACTTAGTAGAGGTTAGTATTTGGTATTAATCACTTTTAATTTAATTTTATATTATATATATAATTTATTTATTTTAATTACCTAATCAACTAAAGGGAATATATATCTTTGGAGAAAGAAAAAGAAAAATATATTCTAGAACATTGCTTGACAACTTTCTTTTCACACCTAAATCTAGAAATGTAGAGAAATGTTGATGGTATCTATGCAGAGACAGCTATAAAAAGTTCAGAAGAAACTTTGACGCTGCCTTTGGAAACATTACAATTAAAAATGCTTCTGAGCAGGGTGCCTAGGTGGCTCAGTTGGTTAAGCATCTGCCTTCCGCCCAGGTCATGATCTTGAAATCCTGGGGTCATGATCTCTTGGTCCTGGGATGGAGGTCCCTGGGTCCTGGGACTCCCTGCTCATCAGGGAGTCTGTTTCTCATTCTCCCTCTGCCCCTCAATCGCTTGTGTGCATGTTCTCTCTTAAATTAAAAAAACAAAAACAAAAACAAACAAACAAAAAACCTTAAAAAAAAAGTGTCTCTGAGCAAGCCTGGTTTAAAGCTTGTGATTTTCAAATTCTCCTTTTTTTAGTGACACTTGACAATTAAGATAGACTGGATTTAGCATCTTTGATATAGGGCTGCATTATTGGCACCTGATCTACATTTCCCTGGAAGTTTGGTTGGTTAATTTTCTTCGTACATTTCTTTTAGGAGAATTAGTCAAGTGCTTATTAAATCCAAATCTGCTCTTTACTGGTCACTGTGTCCAGTTACAAGCTGCATGACAAATACTTGTCTGCACTTATATACAGATTCTGAATGTGTGATAAAATGAAGGTAAACATGGGGCATGGTCCTCCCGTTGGGTTCATCTCTCCCCCGGATGTCCTGACACCCAGCTCACATGTCAGACTCACTGACCTAGAGTGCCACTTTGGTCACATCCATCCCTTCCCTGAGCAGTACTAGATGGTGTCGTTTCAGGGTAAACCCAAATTTCCTCTCAGAGTAAATAAACCCAAATGAATTGTTTCTTGAAAAAAAAAAAAGAAAGAAAGAAAGACTGGTGGAAGTTCAAAGATGAATACAAGATAATAAAATAAATTCTGAAAAGAGGGTCACTAAGGGAAAATTCCCAGAAATCCAGAAAGAACCACTCAACAGTTTGTACAGTAGCTTCTCCAGAAAGAATGGCTTTGAAGCTGAAGAAGACAAAAAGAAGAAAGAGAGAATTGAAATCCAAGCAGGTGAGAAGAATAATGTAAGCAAATACATAACTACATTAAATGAGTTTAAGTTTCCATCTCTGGGAAAATGTGGTCTCAGGTTACAGTAGTAATTTAAAGGTTTTATATCAAAGGAACTTTGAATAATACGGAGAAATCATGAAATAGAGGAAAGCTTCCACAAAAATTAAAAAGGAACACAATTGCTGGATAAGCAGAAGAATCACAGACATAGCACACAAGTAATCCTGATGTTAATACTTGGTTGCAAAAAAAAAATGAAGGAAAATTGGCTGATCAGATATCTAGTTTTTTGTTGACTCATTTAACACCAATCATCAGTGTTTTCTGGCAGGTAAAAAGCTTATATAATCTTAGTCAATATCACAATTTTTATGACTACATATCAAAAACTATGTTCCCAACTTAGTAACTTAGTAACCTTTCCCCTTTCACTTCTCATGTAGGAGAAATGACATTTTCCATGTGAGATTTTCTAGTAGACGATTAGAGTGACTTTATTTCTCCTTAATCTTTTCAAAATACTTTCCATTTTTGTTTTGTTTTGTCATTGGTTCTAAATCCTTTACAAACATAACTGCCTTATCTATGCACATTCATACTTACAAATTATTTAAGAAAATTTAAATTTCACATAAAACATGCTATTTCTTCCACATGAGAAGAGGGCAGAGAAATGAGAAGGAGGCAAGGCAAAGGGGAGGGGCAAGGGAAAGGAGAGGAAAGAAGGAGGGGAAAGAGGAGGAGAGCAGGGGAAAGGGAGAGGGGAAGGGGCAGGGGGAGGGACAGGGGAAGGGAGAAGTGAAGAAGCTACTTTCTTTCAAGAAAAAGCCAAAGAAAGAAAGAAAGAAAGAAAAGGGAAAAAAACCTTAGTGAATTCTCCTACCAGAAAGCACCCTGTGCCCTGTCCATTAGCAAAGATAGTGCTATGCCTTGAAATTCTGCCAATTAGATTAACATTCCCCTATCTTTAGAAAAGACTGAAAGAGAATATGAGGAGAAGATTGAGAGCTTTCAACTGGATGTCACTTTTATTGTCACTTAGCATCTGCAGAATAAAGTGAGATTGTAGTGGACTACTAATGAGCTATTCATTTGACATATTAGTTTTCTGAGAAGACGTACATCTTCATTCTGTCTTGGTTGCAAGGAATGTGTTAAAAGGCGCGTAGATTGGCATATTTATATTTTCTTCATACTCTATGTTCTTTTACATGTTATTTGTTGAATTTGTAAGGTTAGAAATCTCAAAAGAACAGAACCAGGAAGATCATGGTTCCACACTAGTAGGAATCATAGACAAGCCGGAACGAAAAAACACCTGGCAGAGTTACAAAGAAATGATTTCAGAATGACATGAGTCCAAAAGGTGAACCAAGGTTTTCTCAGACTGTAAATAAGACTCTGCCATAGCTGTATATCCCAGCTGGAAACACTTTGGCTGGACAGCAAATGCAGAGATCTGGTTGTGTAACCATCCTGAAAGACACTGTCTGCTATGAAGAAGCAGGCCGTTTATATTTGAAATCTCAGTTCCCTCTTGTATAAAACCCCTGGTCTTTACCATCCAACTACCTGTAAATATGATTTGAAAATAAGCAAGTTCAGGCATTCTAATTTTAGTTAACATTGGAAAATCATCTTGTTGAACTACCTGGACCACGTGATTAACATAGACAATCAAGCAAACAAGCATGAGGTCCTTGAACTTCATTCTGCTTTCTAGTGAGATCAAACTAATTTATAAGAAGCACCATGATTCATCATGTTCAGCCCCAATTTGCTGGCCTCTTCAACACTACATTCTGCAGTTACTTGTACTAAATAACTTTGAGAAACACAAATTCTAAGCAATCAGTAATAGTTCTTCATAAGCTGTTTGTATATCTGAACTACAACTATAACATTTAAAGATATCACCCTGGTGTAGAAAGACATTATTTTTTCCAGAACTAGCATTATACTGAAAAGCCAGATCCCCTGCTGAAGCAAGACAGAAATAATTCTCTTTTGATATCACCATCACCAAAAAAGAAAAGGAGGGGAGGACAGAAAACTTATCTTTCAGAATTTAACATGGAAGTCACCCAAATTAATTTTTAAATATTACATTATTCTTCCATCTGTTGATGGTATAAGTCGCCTGAACTAGTTTTAACACTGAATTGCTATCTAACTCAGTCTAACTTGAAAACTTTCTCTCCCATTTTTCTTCTTCATGAGCTTGCTAATTCATCCACACGGTAGTTCATCAAAACAGTGAGGGGGATTTTTCTTGCGGTCCTGGTATCCATGACTAGGGCTCATAGCTGGGAACAAGAAACATCAAGCTCTTTACCTTAAAAGGAAACTCAGACATGAACTGCCCCACTCATAGTCTGCATACCCTACCCCCACCACACACAGAGAGACGCACACACACATACAAATATATGCATAAACACACGCATTTGTAAATCCAATTAAGCAGAAATTTGGGGAAAGAAGAAGGAATTGCCAGACCTTTGATTCCGCAATTTTGCAGGATATTTAGTGGGTTTTCCTCCAATTTTCAAGCCAATGGAAGAGATACATACGAGAGAGAGAATTATCCATAGAGACTTTTAGAAGGTGACATCGGCATCTTGTTCTTTGGTGGTATATCAGTTGAAGGGGTAGTTTTCCTGGTCTGTTCCCTGTGCCTTATACCGATATCTGGACTTGAGCTGACCTGTTGGTACCTCATTCAAAAGGGCAAATTCCTAGGTAAGGAGTCTGGCAGCAAAAGGCTGAGCAGGATAATATTGGGTGTATGTGTGTGCAAAAGAGAAATGGTTTTGAGACAGAGAATTGTAGGAGATCTCCCACCACACACTTGGGAACACCTCATATCCATAACTACCACGTCCCCTGACCCCAGTTAATATACTGAAAAACTCCCTTATGTGCTCCAAGAGAGTCAACATTTGAATGTCTGTCCTCAGAGCCCCTCAGATACTGCCACTCAGCCGTACCAGAGAAAAAGCAGCAACCAAGAGGCAATTCACATCAAGCCCTTGGAACCAGGCTGGACACGGAGTAAGCAGTCAACAAACATTAACTATTACTATTTTTTCCTTAGAATTCTTCACACTTCTTTCTGAATTGACTCAAAAAGTGTCAAAAGATAACATTAAATACAATTAATAGATAATAAGTAATGACTTAAAAATCTGATACATACAGTGAGATACATAAGGAAATGACAACTCCTAAAGTATGAGATTTACTATTTCTGCTTGAAATTATGAAGAATATATGATGTCACCAAAAAGTAGAGATCACAGCATATAACATATTAACATTATTAAATGTAAGTTCAATCAGACTACTTAAAATCACTGTCTTTGAGTATTACTCCCTGGCAAGACTTAAGAATTCTTCAGAAGAAGTTATCTTATTTTTCTCCTAACCTTAACTAGATATTTTGAACAAGCTTGCAGCAGAACTTCAGTCGAATCAAATTAGTATGTACCATAGCAAATTTCACTAATTTGAAAGCTAAAACTTAAGAAAAAAAGTTATAATACACTTAGAAATTTTTGAAGAGGTACTTGATTAACAAAATATATCTTTTTCAATCACAAAGAATTGTTTTTGTATAATTTTACAAATAAAAATTAATAAAGATGCATTTTAAATCACCTAACTCATTTCCTCCTATTGCTTTGATACTTATGTATTTAGGTAAACTAATTTAAATTTTCTTAAATAATGAAGTTAAAATAAAAGAGTATTTGAAAACTAGAAAGTAGACATTTTTTCATGTCATATGTTTTAACAATGTTTTTTTAAATATATTATGAAGAACACATATTAATTCTCTCAAGAGTATGTAATAATTTTAATCATCTTTTAATTAAAATCTGGTCTCACTTTGCTTTTCTAGCCCCATGAGTATTATGTTATTAATTGCTAGCTCAGAGGGTTGTCAATCAATTGGTCTTAATTTCATCATGACACAACACCAAGCAGAGTTGGATCCACTGTCAAATATCTTAAAATATGTATAAAAGAGTGAGGTCTCTGCTCTAAAATATGGAGTTATTAAAATATGGCAGCAGACCTGAATTGTGGAAGGCACTGAAGATGGGGAGAACAGATAGAGACTCCACTCTGTTAAATCAAATAAGGTTTACTTACTAAAGGAATTTGGGGAGAGAATGGAAGTTGAAACTTGAGTACCACAAGACTCTCCAGGGAGATACCATGGTTATAGATCCTAGCTTCTGAATAAGGGTTGCATCAGAACTTTTGGAAGCTCCCTTGCCCTTGTTAAGCCCTGTCTTACAATTTTAAGTTTCTAGTAGTTCTGCATGAACACCAGGCTGAATACACCGGGAGGAGTGCTTCATCTGAGCCAGGTGCAGCCCATAAATCTTGGTGTTATACAATGCTCCTGGATGCAGTACAATGGATCAGCATGAACCCATCCTCATTTATTATCTTCACCTTCCCCAGGATAACACACCCTAGGCCTTACACTTTCCTGAATTTAGAGATTTAGAATGAGAATAAGGATCGTCTGTGTCTGGGAGATATGCTAACAGACTCTTAGACCCACAATAAAGCTCATAAGCTCCCAAAGAATGTTAATAAATATTTCCCTGGGAATTTTTCCATATACTCCTCATGCTCTGTCTTCCTGGTTGGCTGGGAGAAACTCTGAGACACGGAAACTCTGAGATACACTGATATTCTAAGACCAATGAGTTCATCATCATTTCTGCTGCTCATTTATAATTAAAAAGGTTTTAAAAATAAATTCTGTTTACATTCTTTCAGAAGCATGACCGTGAAGAAAACCGAAGTGCTGTAAAAATATAAATGACCAGTATTCTGTTTCATTTTTTAAAAGACCTAAATAGGCCAAATTTTTCTTGCCAAATGAAGACACAGGCAATGAAAATGAAATTACTTTTCACAGAACCACAAATAACACACATATAATACAAGGAATTATTTCATTTCAATTTTTATTCTTGAATTTTAATGATCTGAGACATCCTTAAAAATAGATGCATATACATTTTAAAGAATTGCCTGTGTGAAACCTCTGTGTGGTAAAACTTCTCATTAATCATTCACAATTATAAACATTATTGAGAATATTCCTAAATTTTTATCCCACAGGACAAAAGTATTAAGCACCTCCTACATCAGAAGTCACATGAAATATGATGCATTCACTGTAATTTTCTGTGTAGTCACAGTTCAAGAGTGGTATATTTTTCATACAAATTCTATCTACTTGAGTTCATTTGATACCATTGTTTGCCGCAAAGTTGTTACTGGTATCAGTATTCTATAATTTTTTTTCATTTGTTTCCATCTTAATTTTTATAAAGAAGGTCCTCTTTGGGCTTTGAAGAAGTTCCATCCTGTAGGTTCTCATGACCTGCCTTGTGACTGGTCAAAGATTCCCAGGTATAGAACCTTCACTCCACCACCTCCATAACCCCATTATACAAATGCAGCAACACTAAGACAATGGCAGGTGAAAGGCAGATACAGCACTTAAAAGCAAATCTCAAATGGTGAAAGAATGAAAACATGGGAGAAGATAAATTCAGTGGAAACATAGTATTTTCCCCTTGTCTCCTCACAGTGTCCTAAAAAAGCTTCTGACATTCAGTTGATTCACACAAGCTTTGATAATAACTGCCATAGTCATATGACTCAAAGGAAAAGTAACAAGGCTACATATATAATGAGAAAAGACTAAAAATTGTATCATCTCTTCCTATTTAGAAACAAAAATAATAGAAATCTCTTCCTTTTCAAAGTTTTCTAGGCATTTGGGGGGGCCATTGAGATAAATTCTACATAAGTAAATTATTTATATACATTTTGGGATTGGGTTAGGTTTGAGTGAATAAATTTGAGATAGAACTAGCTATGTGAAAAATCAAGACAACTGTCTAGATGATTAATGTAACATACTTAAGCTTCATTTTGTCTCATTTAATCT
Source organism: Meles meles (assembly GCF_922984935.1). Taxonomy (NCBI): domain Eukaryota; kingdom Metazoa; phylum Chordata; class Mammalia; order Carnivora; family Mustelidae; genus Meles; species Meles meles. Next base: position 20,519,723 of record NC_060070.1, read on the forward strand.
GGTATGATAAAAGGAGGCATTCCATGCACAAATGACCAGCATCACTAGAGTTTAAATATTGGCAATCTTAATCAGGATTTATTGGTTTAGCCTTAGGACACTCTTAAAATATTAAGAACCTGATTCTACACAAAAATAAGGGGAAGAAAAGGGGGAGGAGGTTTCCTTTTTCCTAGATTAGAATTCTAGATAAGGTAATTTTTAAATTCATTTATACTAAAATCATGTAATTTTATATTAACATAAATTCTCTTATTCAAAAAGTAATTATGGTGAACTTTCAGTCTGCACAAGATAGCATAGGATCATTTCTCCCAGCTCTGCCCTGCTAATTACAACTATACACCCTGAAAATAATGCAGAGGAAATCAAAGAAGAAGCCGGAAGGGTAGAAAGAACTGATTAGACACAGCATAGCAACAGGTCATCCTATGATCCCTCACCCATAGAAGAAGGCTATCCCAGTCTATCCAAGCCTTGTGTACCCTGACTGCCAGCCCAGCAACAGAAGAGCCCAGGCAGGCTTATTCCTCTCCTGATGGAACAGGAGTTCTGTTGGAGACACCAAGCAAGACTGGCAGGACAAGCAGAGGTATTCATCAGGAGCTTTACCGACAAGAAGCACCAACCAAGGGTAATGCTGTACTTCCTCATAAGCCTGAGCACAGCCCACCCCAACCCAGAGAGGCTGAGCAGCTGGAGGGCAATGGCAAGAGGAATCCTGCCACAACAGGCAGCAGTACAAGGAGCCTCTTCACCGTCACTGGCTTCATTTTCTAGAAATACGAGGTAGCCATGTGGCGTCTGCAAGGAGGATCTTGCCATAATACATAGTCCAGCCCAGAAAGCATACTTTTCTCCCCTCATAGGCCAGAGACTCTCTTCTCCAGCTAGAGACTTCAGCCAGCTGGGCCTAGAGCACTCCTTCCTCCTTGCCAGGCAACACCAGTGAGAACAGTAGGACCCTCCATGCCACCAGATATACCAAGAAGATCAGAATAATACCATAAAGCCTCTGAAAGTTAAACTGTTGAACCACAGTCCACAAATGTAGGACAAGACCCATATACCATGCCTAAATAAGGTGACTCTGCGAAAATAAAAGATTTGAATGGGAACCAGAGTATCCTTTCATCCAACCCCTTCCATAGTTCACCATGTACCCTCTTTGATGGCTTCATCCTTCCAGAATGTTCTAAGAAGTTCTCAATAAGAAGACCCTTTCAAAGAAGCCACTTCACTCTGTATGGTCTGCACAGATCAGAGAATGTCAGTCTGATGGAAGCTTGAGGGTGGTATACAGAGATCATCAGAGAAAGGGAAAAAAGGAGGAAAAATCCTTGTCATAAGCCATAGAAAGGGAGATTTTTCTTTCTTATTGTAAGATCATTTTTCAAATTAACTTTGTCTTGCTGTCTGGTCACCATGCACAAGAGACACCTGGTTTACCTAATTGTGGTAAATTGTATTTTCTTCTTTTTTCTCTTTTCAATAACTTTTGAATAAATGATTCTATTTTTGTGGCTTAAAATTTTATGATTGAAAATCTAGAATCTGTCTATCTCTAAATGCTCTCTTTCTGAATTTAATATGTCCCATTTCTAAGATATTTTACACATAAAACCTATTGTGAAGCAAATACATTTAGCCTATTGAAACATCACTCATAACACACATAATAGAACATCACTCAGTGTATAGGGAACACCTGATTTCAACAAAGCCAACACATTGTATCATCCAAGAGCAAACTAAGATTTTTATAAAATCTCATAATTTTTCACTGGATGAATTCATTTGAATAGAAGCTTTATCACGTCAAGCCAAATAGGATTTTTTTTTCTTTAATGTGTCATGACATTTAATATTTGGTGATTAATTCATTCATCAAAGTGTAGGATAAGCCATTAGCCTCTGTAAACAGTGAGTCATTACACTCCCTTTCACTAAGAATATATACCACATTGAATTCTAAAAACTCAGTTTTGTGCTCAAAACACTCGAGCCCTTCCTTCTTTATCTTAATAAATTATCAAGTTACAGGAAATAAGTATACAAAATTTCTACCAAAATGGGAAAATCTCATCTTGAATTTCATATCGAGATTACTATGAGAACTTAACCTTGTACAAGCATACAAGAATCTGATGGGTGGCAAGATGCACTAAACACTTTACCTGAACTGTGATCTGTATGAGAAAAAGATGCTGTGATGTAATTTAATTACATCATAATAAAAAGATGCTTTATGTAATTTAATTCACTATGAAATGTGTCATAAAGGAATGCCTAGCAAGATAAAAAGCCTTTAAAATCCCTGAAAAGTTTGCCTCACGGAATGGAAGCTAAGACACCACTTGCTCTATTAATTTATTTCATTTGAAATGTATGATTCAAGAGCAATTGACTCTTCCATAAATGTTATAGCTTCAACTTATAACCTAAATGACTGTATTAACTCCACTACGTGTGTGTGTGTGTGTGTGTGTGTGTGTGTGTGTGTGTGTGTGTGTCTTTGTGTTGGGGTAGGGGAAAAGAGCCAGCAATAACACCACCACACAAGCAGTTGTAACTACACAATAAAACATTAAAGTCTGCTGCCATAGTGAGTCTGTCTATGTGAGGTGGCCACCTGTCTTGACAGAGTACTATCCACAGTCATAAGGTCACAAGCCTGCAATTCAAGTTCATGGAGGTTTTGGTCCGAAGATAGAGAGATAAAGCATGGCAAAAGCATGTCTCCACTTTACCTATGGACAGATAGGTGAAGTTTGTGGTTCTAGATCTGGGTTGGCAAGAGCCTTGGCCGTTGCCACAAATAAGCAGCATGCCCCTGAACTACCTTAGATTAATTTCACAAAATCCCTGGCACCCTTATGAAATAAAAACTGCATGTGTATTTTATATTTTGTAATGGTGTCCCGAATGGGTGTACAATATTTTCTTCTTCGACCTCCACACTGCCTCTCACGGGGACAGGTTGTTGGACGGTTGTTTCTCTTACATGTAGAGAATGAAGATCTTGCTTTTACTCACAGAATATAAGGGGAGGCCATGGAGCACTCCCACTCTACCAGGATAGGACCACAGCCCAGTGCATAAAGCATGGCATTTGGATGTATGCTTGCTGTAATTCCAGACCTTGTGAGTCAGCTTTGGGAACTCAGTTCTTCGTGAAAACAGACCATGTAAAATTGCTTTATACCTATTTCATCCACAATTTTTCTTCTTAACTGTATCTTCTGGGACACTTTTACTTCTTTTAACAAGAGCAAATAAGCTAATCTTTAGATGTCTGAGTTCATATCCCAGCCTTCACCACTCACAGGCTATTTAATCACAGGTAAGCAACTTCACCAATTTGTGCCTCAATTTTCTGTTTTGTAAAATGGGAATAAAATCATAATCACCTTACAGAGTTTTCTCATGAGAATTAAACCAGGTAAATTATGAGAAAACCTTAGGATTAATCTCACAATAATCAATAACCATTATTATTATCATTTAAATAGGATCTCAAATCTGACCAATACTGTAAATACTTTGGTGCAAATTAAATAGAGAACCCATAAGGCAAGAGGTCTGCAATCCTAAGTAATTTTCCTATGATAGTTTACTGAAATAGCTTATCATTTCCCATGGATCCAATGCTTTAAAAATATTTAAACAATTATTATTTTTTAAGGTGGCAAGATAAGTGTCTAATAGCATGAGAATTCTGCATTTTCCCTCTACCATAAAACCAAAACAATTAAGCATATGCTATATTGTTTGAAATAGTTCCTTTAAAAAGAATTATTAAAATTTGATCACAGTACATGTGAAAAGAAATAGCAATCACTAAAAACAGCATGATTTTATTAAAAGCAAATAAGTCTGAAAAACAGAACAAGTATGAGGAAACTCAAGCTCAAAAATAACTGAAAGTGGTAAATTATATTATTCAGGAAATTTCTTTTAAAAGGGTGAGGTCTTGTGTCCCAAATAAATCCGGGCACAGAGCACCATGAAGCCTCACAGACTGTACACCTCCTTGGTGGTCTCAAGGTATGTGCACACCAAAGTGAGGGTGAATCAGACAATAGCAACACAAATTTTAACAAACACTTGTTCTGTGTTCCCACTGTTACTTAATCCTGAGAGAAACACTGTGATAGAAATGGCGATCCTGAGAGTTGAAGAAACCTAAATGATTTGTTCAAAGTCATACAGCAGGAACTTGAAGTCAAGTCTGTCTTTATTTAAAGCCTTTCATTTTTTTTTCTTTTTTCTTTATTTTTCATTACAACATGATGCTGTTTTTATATCATGTTGTCTGGGAAGATTCTATGAATCTTGGATCACTGAAAAAATTTTTTAAAAATTTTTAAAAATAAAATAAATAAAAATAAAATAAACTGTTTTCCACTAAAAAAAAGGAAAAAAAAGATTGTAGAATAAATGATTTAAAAAATGTTTCTTGGCATTTGTAATAAGGAGAAGTGATTCCAAACAACTATAACTTGCTTGCCTCTCATGGATGCTGAAGAGATAGAGCAGAAGAACACTTAGAAATCATGAACCTGAATATCAAAAAGGCATCATCTTTCATTATGGTCACTAAAAGGGATGTATGTAAGTGACCTAAAGGTATAAATTTGTGAATGTGGAATTGTTTGAATACTATAAACAAAGGATGCTTAATATGGATTGATGCAGGGTGGCTCAGTTGGTTGAGCAACTGTCTTCAGCTCAGGTCATGATGCTGGAGTCCTGTGATGGAGTCTGCAGCAGGGTCCCTGCTCGGTGGGGTGTCTGACCTTCCCCCTCTCATGCTCGCTCTCATTCTCTCTCTCTCAAATAAAAAAATAAAATCTTTAAAAAATATATGGATTGAACCAAATCTTCAGAAAATTATTTAGGTGAATCAGTCTAACTTTGTAGCACCCAGAGCATGTAGTACTTTTATTGATGATTTTGATAAGTATGTTTGTGGTGTCCTGATTATGTATGAAGATGGAATGACACTGAATGGTGCAAGAACTATATCATGTGAAATAATTAGAATCCTGAAAATAATTCAACCCATTGGAATATTATAATAGATCTCTTTAAATACGGCTTAATAAGATAAAGGTAAAGGTTCACTAATTGCTCAAAGAAACTGAATTAAAAATTAGAATTTGGGAGATATGACAATTCAGATACAATAATTGAAAATAATTTCAAAAATTTAAAAGGAACTATGCAGCTGAGAGAAATCTGATGTGATCATAGGTGACATTGAAAATATACCAGGTACAATAAGTGTTGATAGTTCTAGTCTTTATATTGACCAAACCATACCTGTATTACTCAATTATTTGTTTGCTTGTCTTAGCATTATTATCCCAACATTCTCAGGAGCAAGACCAGTTATTTCAGAAGGCATATGCTATAAGAGAAACACTTGAAAGAACTGAGGTAGCTGATACTAGATGAGGAACCTTAAGGAAAATTACAATTTTTCTATTTGGGTGTGGGTCTTGCAAGGAGAATGAGTGATTAGAAGTTGTGGAGAGATGGTGTCATTTCCATACAAGACTGAACTATTTACCAATGAAAGCTATTAGAGTGATGAAAAGGGCTTACTATGATCATAGAACATCCCACTTCAATGGAAGTATTTAGGAATAGGAGAGTGAGTAAGCAAAGCATACCATATTCATTAAGCAGAATTCTACTCAATAATTTAGAAGAATGATTTAGTGGCACATACAGCCACATGAATGAATCTCAAGAACATTATGCTGAGTGAAATAAGCAAGACTTAAAATAGGATATGCCATGAGATTCCATTGACATTAACTCTAAATGAGGCAAACATATTCTATTTGACAAACATCAGAATGGTGGTTGTGTCTTGGGGTTTGATGAGGGTGAGAAGATTGGGAGATGTGCCTAACCAGCATGGGCACACGGGACGTTCTGGGATGATAGCACTGTTCTATATCTGTGTTAGGAGCCTGTGTCCTATGGGAATGCACATTTACCAAAATTGAGTAAACCACAATTTTAAGATCTGTGCACTTCATAATGTTTAAACTCTACCTCAATTTTTGAAACTATGAAGTAAACTCTCTTAGGCATATTTTCTGCTCCAGCTGCCACCTGTTTCTCAGAATCCCTTTAGACTAAAAGTGAATTTGCTCTTGTCTTCAATTCTTCCCTCCCCTTGTCTCTCAAGCATTCTCCAGTCATGCTTGCACCTTCATCAATCCACTGAAACTTCTCTTTTCAAAGTCACCGACGACCTCCCCTGGAAAAATTCACAGGTCAATCTTCACTCCTTGCTTACTTGATCCTCTCCTCACTTGATCCATCCATGGGTGGATCACTCTCTCCTTCTTGAGATTCTCTTTCACTTCACTCTCAGGACAGGTTTTATTTGGTTGGTTTTTCCTTCCATCTCACTGGCCACTCTTTCCTGGCATCTCTTCCTGGATCTGCCTCTTCTCCCTGATGTTTAAGTTTTGGGATGTTCACTTCTCAGACTCTGATTTAACTACATTTATGCTCTAAGTGGAAACTGAATACTGTGACTTCAAAAGCCAATTTTATAGGCCAATAATTTCTTAATGTATACTTTTAGCCGTCATCTTTCCCATGAATATCTGACTCTATTACGAAACTGCTTATACAATATTTCTCCATAAAATTGGCTCCACAATCTTAAAATTACCAAACAGAATTAATGCTTCCCTATACTCCACCAAGATCTGTTCCCTTTCAATTTCCTCCATCCTTCTTAAGTCATAACCATTTACCAGATTGCTCAACCATGTATCACTTGGATTCTTGTGTAGACTTATATTAACCATACACTAGTGATTAAAGAATGTTTGCTTGATCTCTGAAAGTTATCTTCTTTGACTGAATAGGTTGCACATGTGAAGCTGTAAGGAAAGAAGAGAAGCTATATTAAATCAGTCAGATTCACTCTATCAAACTAGGTCAACAATGGGGAAGCTATATCTCAGCAATAGTTCTCTTCTACATTACCCAAAAGTCAAATACACACACACATACATTTTATTCTATAGCTGAGATTAATCATCTTAATTTCTAAACTTGATTTAGCTTCATAAAACCCAAAAATTCTCCAGTTAGTGAGAGATGACTGACTTGGAGGGAGGAAGGGGGATACCATTTCACTCTCATAGTTGGGATTCTATTGCCTCATCTTCACTGCTCAAATGCTCATTTACTATTGGGCAACATGTTAAATGGTCATGAGCACTGATGATACAGAATTGAAAGAAATCATTCATTTAAGTAATATTAATGGGAAATGTACTATTTATGAGGTATTGTTTAGAGTCAGGTATTTTTATTAATATTCTATAGTTTTTGTTCTATGGTTCAAGATGGAATGAATGTTTTGGAACTGCTTTTTTGAGTTGCAACTGGAGGTCCAAGTGGAGAAACCAAGTAGACTATTGTATATTGAATATATAGTTTGGAACTCAGAATTACAAATTTGGGAGTGTCTTAGTGTGAAGCCCCTGGAATATAAGCCTGAAGCAAAAGCATGTCTCAATATACTTTACTGAAGAAAAAAATTCTAAAAAATGGCTTGAAACAATAAAAATTATATTAAATGATAAAATCAGAAGAGGTTATCTTACTGAGAAAGATACAAAGAGACATAAGAATGATAAAGAAAATGAAACTGTAGCTTTAACATTCATGAAACAAGAGAGAGGGAGGAACTGGAGTGGAAGTAAGGGAGAATTTGCAAGAAGCCTGCTGACTGAGATGCTAAAATCAGTTGGGAGAATGCTTTGAGTTAGAATTTAAAAAGAGTGCACTGAACTTGCAAGCTGGAGATTATCTTGGTTCCATCTTCTGCTCTGATTCTTCTGACCTTCAGATGAACTCCTCTATCCATAGCATCACTACTGCCCATTAAAAACAAATAGAAAAATAAAGCAAAGAAAAACAAAGTAAACCCAAAACTGCCCTTAATAATGGCAGGTCTTATTCTTTTGATAGCTTTTATGAGTAGGCTTAAATTTCTGGAAATTTTAACAGCTCAGCTTGGGTCTTCAATTTGTCACTGTTGTTTGACCCCACCAACAGTGGCAACATGGCCAGAGAGAACAGGATGGGGGACAGTCATATCTAGCTAGCCTAGGTATAAGAGTAACAAAACAGGGGCACCTGGGTGGCTCAGTGGTTTAAAGCCTCTGCCTTCAGCTCAGGTCATGATCCCAGGGTCCTGGGATCGAGCCCCTCATCGGGCTCTCTGCTCCCTGGGGAGCCTGCTTCCTCCTCTCTCTCTGCCTGCCTCTCTGCCTAGTTGCAATTTCTCTCTGTCAAATAAATAAATATTAAAAAAAAAGAGAGAGAGAGAGAGAAAAGAGTAACAAAACAGAGCTTCTGACCACATGGACTTTACGGTCTAGCTGGGAATATAAAAATTTGGCAAATAATCAAAAGCATGCTGAGTGCTACAAAGGACAAGTTTGCGATATATGGAAATTAATCCCTAATATAAATTGGAAGCTCATCAAAGTCTTCTCAAAGAAATTAGCATAAAATCTATGCTGGAAAGAACTGAAAGAATTTTCCAGGTTACTGTGATAAGGAATAACCATTCCTGCATGTGTGAAGGTGCTGAGGTGGAAAAGAGTATATTTGAATGAGAAAAGGAAAGAAGTTTGGTGTGACTGGAAATATAGACAGCAAGAAGAACAGGAGTGTAAGATGACACTGAGGCTCTATGAAGAGACCACGGTATACATGGAGGACTGGGTACACCATAATAAAGATTCATTGCATTCTAGGACAAGGGGAAGCTAATGAAGGCTTGACAATAGGAGATTCACATTTATAAAAGTATTTGTGCTAACATTTAAGGAATGAATTGAAGGACACAAGCATGGATGCAGGGAGACTAGTTGAGAACCTATTAGGATAGTCTACGTAAAACTTGTGATACATGAACTACTGTGGCTCCAGTGGAGATAAAAATATATGGGCAGATGAGAAAGAAATTTAACAAATACAATGAAGAGCAATTAAGACCAATCATATGTAAGTATTATTCAAGGAAGGACAAAACATTAACGACTCCCAGTCTGTAGGCTTGAGTGATCAGGCATTTGAAGATGTAATTGATTAAGACAATGACACTGACAAAAGAAGATTTTTGGGTGTATGGAGGGCAGAAGTGTTTTGGATCTGCTGGTTGGAGTTGCAACTAGAAGTTCAAGTGGAGAAATCAAGTAGACGGTTGGTTGCTGGCTATATGGCTTTGGAATACCGAGGAGTGAATCAGAAATACAAATTTGGTGGTATCTTAGGGTAAGTTGCCTAGAAAATAAGCCTGTGTATGTCCTCATACTTTACTAGAGAATAAAATCCTAGAGAAGTATGGGCAAAGGGGAAAGGGAGGTTAAAGAGGGAAGGGAAGAGTTAGATGGGTATTACAAAGCTGGATAGTTGATGACTTGGGATGTCTCCAGAGAGCTCTCTACCGACAGTACTCAGGACGGACCAACCAGGGGAAAATATTTACTTGCTGGATCTCTATGTTTCATGGCTTCCATGGATCAAAGTTCTAGTACCATGGTAGTATGTTACTCCTTCACACTTCTGATGATAAATGACATCTGTATTCTCAAGGAACGTGGTAGGGAAGCCAAAGGCCCTGCAGGTCACTATGGCCAGTGAGCAGGCCTGCAGGTGTGCCTTTGCCATTTGGCATTCTGTGCAGAGCTTCTCAACCCTTAGCAATTGCCACAACTGCAGCAATGCCTGGTTCCAAAAATCCACCCGCAGCACAAGCAGATATGGGGGTGAAACTGGTTCTGTTGCAGAGAACCTGGTGAATGGACAGACAGCAGACCTGAGAACAGTGAACTTGGCTGGCAAAATAAATAGATAGGAAGAGAAGGGACCCTGGATAGAGGAGGATGGCTCTACAAAGGATACACTGGGAAATAAAATGATGGGGAATGACTTTGAGAATATAATATATTGGTGCCTTCAAATTCAACTAGTATTTTCAAAGTATGTAGATTTAATTTTAGAGAAACAGACTGACCAAAAAAACAAGAACAAATGCACAAATAGGGCAAAGGCAGATCTGTTTAATGTGAGCTATATGTATAACATATCATAGGAACTAAAAATGTTTGCCTATTTATGGAATTTAGGTGACAAAAACCCTGATGTTCTCAAATATTAAGAACAAAGTTAACCAGTCTTAAAAGTTTTCATTATGGAAAACTTCAGAGTGAAATTAAGTGATCAAGAAACAAAACCTCTCAGTATTTTAATTTCACAAAAATTCAAGAGGTCGCAAAAATAAGCAGTAGGTGGGATCACTCAGATTGCTCCCAGGAAGACCTAGGTGGAATTGAGGCCAGTATCAAAGAAAGGCAGGCCTGTGTGACTCCTAAATTCAGGCCTTGTGTGACTCCTAAATTTAGGGTCATCGGTCTACTGTGTTTTTCCAGCACTGTGGTTTTTAAATTATTTTGGCAGCACCTGACTCGGAAAATGGGTAAAAGTGATACTCCTCTAGTTGGGAAGGGGTGAGGTCCCCAGGGAGCTTCAGATGGTGCTGTCATAAAGGAGTCTGCCTATTTTTTTTATTTAAGTTACCAAATTCTATGCTCGTGCAGAACAGAGCCCAGATCAGATGAGTTCGCAGGAAGTCAATGTTGCTAGTTCTTGGGAAGAAGTTTTCTTGAAAAGATTTGTTCAAAAATAAAATTTATTCAAATTCAAAGTTGGCTTTAATTTTCCCAGAAGCTTCCAACCTGATCTGCTGATTGAGGAAATATAGTTGATTGTGATATGAACAGATAATGTAACCAAAATAAAATTCAAGACCATTGTGGTCTTTAAATGAATAGCGCTTACGCTGAAAGCAAATGGATGGTACTCTCCAGCTGCTTAAAACAAACAAACAAACAAAACAAAACAACAACAACAAAATAACCCAAAAAACTGGAAGACACTTTCACTAGAAGATTTGCTAAGGGAGCAGGCTTCACAAAACACCACAGTGCTAAGCCACTACATAGAGTACCAACAGGTTTCCTACTGAGCTAAATCAATTCAAACGACTATTAGCTTTTCAGAAATACGATTCACTCCAAAGGAGACACTCCTGGAGGCAGGGTGGACACTGCAGATGGGAAATGTGTTTTTCTTCAGTCCCTAACAAACTACAGCTCTCTTCTTTAAAAAACCAGCTTCGACTTACTATCTGATGGGTGTACCTGCTGTTCAACAGAATATTCTGACACTTCTGTCAAAGGTGACTTTTAAGTATGCTCAAAATAAATCCTTTAACTAATCAATGGGAACTCACTTTTAAAGCTCTGTTTAATCCTCTATTTAGTGAAGGTGGCAGGTTTTTGAGATTTAATTCCCTGTGATAGAAATTGTTCAATTTGATGTCTCTGCATCAAGGCAGGGTTCCTCATCAAGGCCCTGTTAATGGCCGGCCAACAACTGAATAGCAGGTAAGTGGAACAATACAGAGGGGATGGCCAATAAACCTGCTTCACATTAAGAAAAAAGCAAACTGGTTGATATATCACAGCCTCCTAGATAAAGATCTGTGCCTTTTGCTTTCTGTAATAAAAAGATGTCTTAACGGAAGTATTTGACAAATCAAAACCTAGTTTGTGTGTCGGTGGGGGGCGGAGGAGAGTCCACAATTAATAGACTATGTGTACTCTTTGTATATCCATTTGTACCTTCTGATATTATCTACTCCTTATGCTGTTTTGAGAGCTGCTGGCATTAAGTTTCTTTTCTTCCTTCCTTTCTTTTCTTTCTTTCCTTTTTTGTAATGAAAAAATAAGTGAATTGTTGAGAGGTTACTTCTGTTGTCTATCCAGGTCTTAGAAAGATGAAAATTGGAAATCTGGTAGTGAAGGATGAGGAAACTGAGACCAAAATAAATAGCAGTATTTACCCAGCATCAGGCTCCTACACTGAATGTCCACTTCATTGTGCTTTGAGTAATACAGGTTTCAAGATTTGTTGACTAAAGTTTGTCCAAAAAATAGAAATAAATAAGCCATGAAAAGCAAACAGGTGATTTATTGATGGCGTACTTTGAGTTAGACACATGTAAGAAGGGTAATTCCACAACCTTTCAAATGTCTCCCTCCTGTACACACTAGAATCTTCTACTCAGGACTATTAAAGAAAAAGGTGTGGCTCTCTGGCTCTGTCAGAGGGTGCCTCAGGGAAGTCTCTCTGTGCCCAGGCTGAACTCCTCTCAGCCCCGCCTTCCATTTCCTCTGCCCTGAGGCCACACTGCTGGTGTGTGTGGGTTCTCAGCTTCAGGCTTTTTGCTCTTGAGCTTTTCCAGTTCTTTCAATAAATGGGTCCGTCTCATAATTCAGAGTTCAGATTAGATGTCATTCTCCTCAGAGAAAGAAGCCTCCTGACCACCCTCTGAGGCAGCCATTCTTTATCTCCCTACCCTTCTTTACTTTAGTTGATACTCCCTACTTTCTGCAATGATGCTGTCTGTCTGCTTACTGCCTGTCTCCTGCACTTATTTGTGCCAGGAAGCCATAGACCTTTCTCCTCGGTTTAGCGTTTTCCCTCTCAGCGTGACACCTAGCCTCTAAAAGGAAACTCATTCATGTGCTAAATGAGTAATTGAATGAATACTTGAATGGGCTCTTTCTCCTACCACTCAACATCCAAAACCTACCTGATCCCTTAGGGTCACTGCAATCCAAGACATTCCTCAAGGCTAAGGATTTTCCTCTCTGCACCTCTTTGGATGTGTGTAAAGGCGGGATATCTTAGTAGTTAAACAGATTTATATGGGTTGCATTTTACAATGCACTTTGGATAAGTTTCCTATCTACCGCTTGATAACTGTGAGATAAGTTCATCTTTCTTGCTCAGTTTTCTCCTTCAAACAGTTCTACTCTCCTCATGAGATTTTTGTGAGGATTAAATGAGAACGTGCATTTGACTCAACAGGTATTGGTGCATGGGCACACGATGTCATTATTTCAAATGCTATTAATGTTATTGACTATCTCACAGTTTTCTGTTTCTACTACATTTGATTACCTTGGTTATCCCATACTCCACAGTCAATGCCACTCCCTTGTCCTCCCAGGCTCCTAAAATGGCAACGTCTTGCCTCTACTCCAGCCATTCATTCTTAATCTGGGAGAAGAGCTTGAAAACTACCTCAATAAGCCTTGAAATTAATCCTTTGATATGGGTATTTCCATTATACCCATAGTCATACTAGAAAGTTGAAGTTTGAGAGAAGGTAAACCAAACTCTTAAGATCACAAAACGAGTAAGTATCTGAAGTATCTGAACTGTGATTCAAATCAGATCTTACAACTTAATTTTAATTACACTTTACTTTGAAGTCCAGTCTCTTTACAATATGACCCTGTTCCTTTAATATCACCAGCATTGAACACACCACCTCTGATGTTTCTGCTCTGCTTACCAGTAAGCTTGCGAAGATTTTTCTGAGTATAATGACCCATATAAATCAGTATTGCTCTTCAGAGGAAGAGAAAATTAGGGTTTTACAGGAAAATTTGCATATGTAAAATAGAAATGATTTTACACAAGGGACAAGGTTTAGGAAGGCCAGTTATTTGTTCAGGCTAACATAAATTTATAGAATTAATTGGATCTGTCAAAACATGACTGACAACAAATGCTCATTACTGAAACCTTTCGAGGAACTGATCTTTATTTTTGGCTTGTGCAATAGATAGAAAAAGACCATCAATGTGCAACTTGAGCAGTTCTTAACAAAATTTTTAGAGTAAATTTTCATTTCCCCAAAGGGTTTCTCTTATGCCATAAGTTAAAGGTTCTTACAATTATGAATAGTATCATTATATAAAAATAAAATACAATACTTACACTCTGTAACTGAGTGTCTCCATTCTAACCATCTTTTTATATTATAAATTTAAGATTTTCTGGAGAAAGCTTTTGTGCAAGGATCTCATCAGAGGAAAAGCACAACCTTATGTTTCCTATGCAAATTTTGGGAGATGGAATTCATTTTGTATTGTAAGAATTTCTCAATTTCTATTAAACTATGCAGAATAATTGCTTACAGGTAAATTACTGCATGCCTGGGCTGTTTTTCCAGTGGTCCTCATTATCAAACTGCAAATGTATTTCCATGCAAAGTATGTGCTTCTCTAGGAGAATAAAAATCATATCTAAAAAGGCATAAAAAATTACAACTATCATTAATAAAATACTGCAAACACTGAAACTACAAACACAAGAAATGATGATTAGAGATGTTACAAGTTTAATAAAATGTGAACACTTCATTTTCTAACCCTTGTGTCATTAAAATCTGCAATGTAGGCTTTCTTATTTTTGGAGGAATAATAATGAGAAAGATAGGATTAGATCAAGTTAACTATTCCTGCTCTTTCCTTTTTTTCTTCACTTCTCTAGAGAAATCATGTAAAAAGTTAAGCAAATTTCATACCATTTTCTTTTCCATAGCTCTCTTCATTCTCTAAATATTGGACAAATGACTCTTTGCTTATAAATCAGTTACCTATTGCTGCAATAATGCTGTGTAACAAAACACCCAAAATTTCATGGCTTAAGACAACAGCAATTTATTTAGCCCATAAGTCTCAGGTCAGCATTTGAGGCTGTGGTTAGCTGGGAAGTTCTTCTAGTCTAAGCTGGTTTTTCTCCTGCTTGTGTAGGTCAACTGTAGGTCAACTGTAGGTCAGCTGGGATAGGAGGACCTTGACTATGCAACTTAGGTTTACTTTCTACCTAATTTTACTTTGAACATATTGCCCTCCAGCTGTCTATCCTGGGGATATTTGCAATATAGAACTCCAAACATTTTCTCATGGGGATTTCAGAGATGTAAGAGAAAACAAAGATAGATAAGCAAACCACCTAAAAACTTAGTGGCTTAAAATAACATCTATTCATTATTGTTTAGGGATCTCCTGGGGAGTTTTACTGATCTTGTGTGGGCTTGCTCATGAGTATTTATTCTGATGCAGACTGAGTGGTATGGTCTTAACTGGAAGACCTGAGCTCTGTTCCATGTGTCTCATGTTCCAGCAAGCGGCATTCTTTCATGGTGATCATGGAGGGAAAAGAAAAGTGAAAACATGCAAACTTTTTTTCCAGGTTTTGTTGCATCATATTTTCTAATATCCCTTCAGCCAAACATTCCACATGTTTGAGCTTCAAGTCACATGTATTGTATAGCAGAAACTAAAAAGAGAAGAGCAAATTAAATATAAAGACAGAAGAAAGACAAAAATCACAAATAAATAATAAAAAGAATAGCAGAACATAAAGCAAGTGAAAATAGAAAAATAAGAAAATTGTGTCTCTCTTGAACACAGATATAAATTTTCAATAAAATATTAGCAAATTGAATCCAGACATGTTTAAAAAATATAATACCTAATAACTAAGTGGAATTTATTCTAAGAATATAAATTTGGTTCAAAATTCAAAAATCCATGAATATTCCTCACTGTATCAACAGACTTACACAGAAGACCATATCATCTCAATAGATGAAGAAAAAACATTTGACAAAATCAATATTAATTCATTATAAAAGGGGGAAAAGTCAAGCAAACTAGAAATTAAATGGTACTTCCTCAACTTAACTAAATTTGTCATCTGTGCAAAATCTACAGCTAACCTTATGCTTAAAAGTGAAAGAATGACAAAGCTGGGATGTTTTTTCTTATTTCTTTTATTCATCCTCATATTAGAGGTACTAGCCAGTGTGAGAAGGAAAGGAAAAGAAATAGAAGGCACACAGGTAAGAAAAAGAGAAATAAAAGTTTCTCTATTATCAGATGACATAATTGCCTACATAGAAAATCTTGGAAAAATCGTCAAAAAGGTATTGAGAAATGAAAAGTCAGTTCATCATGGCTTAATGCTAATATAGGAAAATCAATCGTATTCTAAGATAATAGCAATGAATATTTGGAAATTTAGGAAAAAACATAGCCATGGTAGCACCAAAACCATCAAGTTCCTAAAAAATTTTTTTTTAAAAGCCCATATACTATAGATTATGAGAGATCAAAAACAGCTAAATAAAGGAAGAGATGTACCCTATTCATGAGTAGAAGATTCAAAATTGTCAAGTCTTACAAAATGACTTTTTCTATTTAATACAATTACAATAGAAATTCTGTAAGGTTTGTATTGAAAATGACAAGCTAATCTAAAATGCATATAAAAAAGCAATGGCATTAGAAAGTTAAAATAATTTTTGGGAAAAGAAGAGTTAGAGAACTCACTGTAGCTGATTTCAGGGTTTACTCTGAAGCTACAGAGATGAAGAAAGGGTTCTATTGGTGAAAGAGCAGACACACAGATGAATTGAAGAGCATAGATAGTCTAGAAATAGACCCACACATGTGCACAGTTCATTTTTGATGAAAGTTTCCAGGCTATTCAAAGAAGAAGGATTCTCAGTTCAACAAATTGTTCTGGAAAAAAAAAAAAAAAATATATATATATATATATATGTGTGTGTGTGTGTGTGTGTCCATATATTTCCTGGGAAAAAAAAAAAGAACATATATTTTAAACTACACATTTAACTCTAAATATAGACCAAAAACTAGAAACCTTCTAGAGGAAAGCCGTAAGAGAAAATCTTTGTGGCTTTGGATCACACAGTGATTTCTTAGATATAAGGCAAAGAAAAAAGAAAGATATTTTAAAATTGCTTTTATTAAAACTTAAAACTTCCATTCTTTCAAAAATATTGTTTGGAAAATAACAAGGCAAGTTACAAACTAAAAGAAAACATTTGAAAAAAACATATCTGAGAGAAGACTGGAATTCAGATTAAATAAAAAGCTCTCAAAACTCAATAATAACTCTTCCTTTAAAACTCTTCCTTTAAAAAAAAAAAATTGGGGGCCAAAGGTCAGACCCCTCACCAAAGATACACAGATGACAATTACACACGTAGAAAGATGTTTTACATCACTAGTCATTCTGGGAAATGAAAAATAAAATCACAACTAGATACTACTACATATCTATTGGAATGGCTAACATTTTAAAAATAACAATATTAATAGTGATGAAGAGGGAGAGAAACTAGATCATTCTTAACACTGCTAGTGGAAAGGAGGGTTGGTGTTTTTTAAAACAGTTTGAGCGATTTTCATAAAGTTAAGTATCCACTGCCATACAACCCAACAATTCCTGTCCTAGGTATTTTTAGCCCAGAGAAATGGAAACATATTCACATAAAATCTTGAATATGAATATTTATAAAATCATTCTATTTAGAACTGTCTAAAGCTGGGAGCAGTATATATGTCCATCAACTAATATATGGATAAACAATTTGTGATACATCCTTACAATGTAATACAACTCAGCAAGAAAAAGGAGTAGTGTATGGATACATGCAATAACATGGATGAATCTTCATGCATTGTGCTAAGTGAACGCAGCCAGACTCAAAATGCTATGGATATGTAGTTCCACTTCATATAACATTCTCAAAGGGCCAAATCCCAGAAAGACAACAGTGGTTGCAAGTGGGCATAGGGGAAGGGGAATGGCTACAACAGGGGAGATGGGAACTCTTTGGAGTGATGGAAATGATCTATATCTTTGATGTGATGTTGGGTATATGACTCTACATTTGTCAAAATGAATGGGATTATGAATCTGAAAGGAGTGAATTTTACTCTGTGTAAATTATACTTCCACGAACCTGACTTATAAAAAAAAAATCTATTAAAAGTTTAGCAGTATGAAGCTGCATATGTCATTTGAAAGAAAATGCTGTTACTGTGCTAGGATCATCTTGTAACTAAAATGGTATACTCCAAGATATATTGCAATTGTTTATTTCAATTTGACTAAAAGTTAATCTTCAAAGAGAGAATCCTTTATTTACCTAGATCAATTAAATGTAAGGCTGCTCTTTTCTTATAATTCATCAACAAGAAAATAACTTTTTTCTTCAGTGACTAAATGGGTCCTGTAGCCATTTTTCTCATGGGCATACAACAGAGGCAAAAAAGAATAGAGTAAACCTGCTTTGTAATAAATTGTACGGTGACCAATAAACTTGTTAAAAAAAATAGATAATTGCCATCTAACCCCACGATAGGTTAAAGAAGGAATTAATAGAGTATCAAAGCTATTATACCTGTTAATTTGAGAAATGTTTAGCCATTTTCCAGTTTATTCTTAAGGATATGATATCTGTCAGTACTCACTTGGAAATATTCAAGGTCAGTGCTCTCCCTGCATTAACTGCTGAGGATAATGACCTATCTCATTCCTTTACATTTTTGGTTTTGTAACATATAGTCAGAATCAAGTACTTAGAAAATCACACTAGGAAAATAACAGAAAAATCATCTGTAAAAACCTAGTTTGGAATTTTAGCAATGAATTACTTTAAACTTTTAAGCATTTTAAATAGAAATTTAAATATATGTAGATAGTTAAAATAATATGTTACTGAAGAAAGCACTTTTAATTTTAATTGTGAATATTAAAATTTGGGTTGAAGTATGACTTTCTACACTTGACCTCAGGTAAATACAGAGAACATAAGATTACTTCTAGCAAAATACAGGATAGTAATAGATCACAGGATATTCTCAAAATTTTGTCAGCCTGCTCAAATTGGTCGTGAGATGGCAAAAATCAGTAAGTAATAGAGTAAGTTGGCATGGCTGATCTGCACAGCAAAACTGTACAAAATGATAACGAAAAAGGCTTGTTCTACTCTTGCCAGGGCTTTGATAA
The DNA here is from genome assembly GCF_922984935.1 of Meles meles. Classification (NCBI taxonomy): domain Eukaryota; kingdom Metazoa; phylum Chordata; class Mammalia; order Carnivora; family Mustelidae; genus Meles; species Meles meles. The sequence continues at coordinate 20,538,524 of NC_060070.1, forward strand.
TCCATGCAGAGCCAGGACAAGCATATTTGCAAGTTTTGAATCTAATTTACCACCGCCTTCCAGATCAAGCTGCCCAAATGAGATTCATGTAACCACAAGGCCATCTGTAAATGTGAGCTTACATTCCAGTTATCCCCTGGTGAGACACACTCCATGAACCTCACTGCCCTAGGCAGATGATTAATCTCATTATAATCTTTTGGTTAGTTTAAGAATCTGTCCGTTGCTTTCAAAACTTCTCTCAAGAAATGTGGAAAGTTTTCCATCTGCTTATGTAAAAGCAAATATTTTTACCATCAGACTTACCTTTATTAAAATATATAACTTTTTTAGGAATATGTAGCAAAGAATACATTTGACTTATTTGGCTTTTCCAAATGCAATGTCTCCTCAATTAACCTTCCTTCAACATTTTAAAGTAAAACACATTATGATAAGGAAGATATCCAAATAAAATAATGGTCTTTAATAAAACTTTCAGTGATAAGACTTTTGACTCTCACTCCACAGAAATTCTGACATGATTCTAATGCTTACAGGAGTACAGATGTGGAGACCCTACTCCAGTGGAACAAGGGGAGTGGAGACTATCAGGGAGCTGGCTAAATGCATAATTTCCTAATTCATAGCAATCTTTAAATATTTTTTCTGGCATGACCAAAGGACAATGACTGAAAAATACATTAGAAAGTTCTTTTTGTTTCTTAAATACAATAATTTTAGTTTCCCATATGCATGATAAAATTCATATGTAGTATACAGACCCCAAAAGCCTGCAAGCATCTTTGAGAACAGGAAAGAGTTTTTGAAATAAACTGGAAAGTTTCCAGTCTTAACTTTTTAAAAAATATGTAAGACTTATTAATACTAAAATGTGGTTGGAGATGCACAAAAAAATATAGAAAACATGCTACAATTTATGACTAATTTATCACCATACATACTGTATTAATTGCATACCAAGATGCATTTTAAGTAACTCAAAAAGTCAGCATCAAACTATCATAATGGGCATTAGCATATTTATTAACATGCATTTGCATCCTTATTCTGTAAGTCATAAAGACAGCTATAAAAACAGGATCTATGCGAAATGTGGAAAAACAATAAACCGTTGGGGAGCAAGGGTGTTGTTTTAATATACATATCATTAGTGGATTTAGCTATAAGGCATGTTCACTTAAAACATCTGTTTCTCAGTTGTACCCTGTGTTCAATGCTATGATTATTAGTGGTCTTGTTACTTCCAAAAATATAAAGTTTGTTATTAACTTTGATAAGTATATAATTTCACTTTGCTCTTTCCACATTTGTTACTGACATAGATGTGTTGTTTGTTTCCATTTCAATTTGGCACTGCTTACTATTGTTTTTGGTGAACAATTGAGTTCACATTTTGAATGTTTCCCATGTGGATTATGAAGCACACAATTGGAGCTCAAGTAGACCCCCAGCAGATTTTTGTCATATTGTAGAGTCCATGAAGTCATCGCTAAACACAAAGTAGTGGCTCTGAAGAAAATATAGAAGATTTTTACCTTAAACAAAAGTATGAAATAATTTTTTAAACATTAGTTTGTTATAAAATATGTAGATGAATCATAATGTGGTTGGAGGGCATTCATATGATTTGAGGAGTTGTGATAAGAAAATCTGAGTGATCCTTAGCATTACTCATACAATTCTCAATCTGAAATACTCAATAAGCACCAGGGAGAGTATATGGTTCCTTGAGAAATGGGTCACAGTTGTTATCAACTTATTGTAAAGTATTTTCTTATTTTAAAATAATACATAGAAATATTTATTAACTATGTCCTTTACTGATTGCCTATGTACTGAGGAGATAATAATGTAGTTATTAGGGACTGGAACAAACAGTCCACATTAAATTCAGAGGGTTCACTGATCCTGGGGTGTTAGGAATGTTGCTCTGATAACGTGTACCCTAAGATAAGGAAATGACTGCGTATTAGCCAAACAAGGAAGGGTGGAGGAGGAACTAAAATAATATGTGGAAGAAAGAGTAATTCTGAGCTTGGCGGTGAGAAAAGCACCGCACACCAGAGGAGCTGAAATAAAGCATTCAAGGCTGTGGTGCAGAGTAAGATGAGCCAGTGGTAAAAGGTGATGCTGGGTAGAACGAGGGACATAATATGCGGTGCCTCTCAGATCAGTGAAATATTTAGAATGTAGCTAACAGTGTTTTACCTGCAGGGAGATGAAGGCACTGTGGAGAGCATAATGTGATCAAGGGTTGCTTTGTGGAGAATGGATTAAATTAAGGCAGGCATGAATTGGGAGCAACAGATTAAGGGCATATTTCAGAGGTTCATTGAAGACCCAGTAATGACTAGACTAGAATGGTGGCAGGGAAGTAGATAAAAGTGGATGGATTCAAATATATGACGGAGAATCTGCAAAACTCATTGACTGAATTTATAAATTTATGAAAGAACTAAGAGAATAGGGGCGCCTGGGTGGCTCAGTGGGTCAAGCCTCTGCCTTCAGCTCAGGTCATGATCTCAGGGTCCTGGGATTGAGTCCTGCATTGGGCTCTCTGCTCAGCAGGGAGACTGCTTCCACCTCTCTCTCTGCCTGCCTCTCTGCCTACTTGTGATGTCTCTCTCTCTCTTTCTCTGTCAAATAAAAATAAAGATAAAAAAGAATAAAGAGAATAATCATGATTTCTGGGATTCTTTGACTCTCAAAACTCAGATAGATGCTTTATTAGTTCATTACTGCTGCATAACAAGTCACTAAAATATAGTAACTTAAAACAACACCCACTTATTAATTTATAGGTTTACAAGTTAGAAGTAAGGCATGGCATGACCGTGATCTCTTCTCAGCATATCACAAAGCTGAAACCAAGTTTACTCTTGTTGGTGAATTCACTTTTTTGTGGTTGTAAGACCAAGGTCTTTTTTCTTGCTGCTCTCAGCCACTAGAAGCTACCCACATTCCTTGTCATATGGCCTTCTCTATCTTCAAGTCAGCAATGATGTGACAAATCCCTCCTGTGCTTCCAAACTTTGATTCTTCTCTTTCAAAGGGCTCATGTGATTAGGTTAGTCCCATCTGGATTGTCCCCTTTACTGAAAGTCAACTGTGCCAGGTAAGTGTAACTCAATCATGGGAGTGAAACCCATCAAGTTCACAGGGATTGCATAGAGTGTGGGAGACACCTAAGAACTCTAACACAGATGGGTGTTACAAAGGAAGTGATGGATATGGATTGGAAAGAGGCTAGAGAAAAGAAGCTGGGCTCAGGCTTGGAAAAGATGAGTCAAGGAACCAGTGAATAATCAAGTAGAGATGTGAGTATGCCACTGGATATGTGCCTCTGGAGTTCAGGAGAATGGTCTGGACTAGAAAAAGAGAAATGAGAGTGGTTGGCATCTAGTAAAAAACTGAAGCTATGAAAATAGATTATGTCACCTATGGAGACATCTAGACACTTTAGGACCAAGCTCTGAGAAACTGTGATATTGATGGGATGAGTAGAAACTAAAAATTCTTGTCCAAGAGGAAAACCAGCACATTATGTTGACATGATTCCAAGAGGAGACATAACTGAAGGAAATAGGATTTGTTTTTGTGTTAAATCTTGCTGAGAAATCTAGTACGAAAACACTGCAATATACTTCTGGGGGTGTGGTGACATGGAGTAAGGGGTTACTGTGAATAAAACCATCTCTGTAAAGTGGTGGGTTCAGAAGCCAGACTGAAGAGTGAGAATGGGGTGAAGTCCAGAAACGGAATCAATGAATTTTAGATAATTAATTAGTCTATCAAGGAAATATAAGTATTTCATTTTGTTCCTTTCTTTCAAGATATGAGACATTAGCAAATTTAAGCTCCAATGAAATGAAAGGAATTCAGCTGAAGAGAAAAACCAGGAGATAGATAATTAGAAGCCATTGGGAAAGCGAATTTTCTAGAAATACCTCTATTGTAATATTTTGACCAAGAAAGGGAAGGGTGGGTGTTGAATCAGAAAAATTAAGATTTTTTTGGTGGAATAATGAGGATACTCCCATCTATTTTCTAAGTAAAGTTTTTGAGAGTGAATAAGAAAGGGCTGTAACAAAGGACTGGAAATTTGAGGAGAAGACCATTTAAATTTGCCTCTGTGGTGAACTGGAGAGGAAGCTGAAAAAGTAGAAAAAAACACCAGATTGCCTGATAGGCATTAGGACCTGAATAAAGTCTGATTAACAGAAGAATCAATCAAATTTGTTTGCACATTTTCTCCTGTAACTCACAGCTACAATTCCTAGAGCTATCAATGGAAGCTAAAACTAATTATATTTATTAATCTAGGGCTGGTACTTTTGCTAAGGGGACAAGATGGAAAGATAGTGGAGAAAGAAAGATTCAGAAATTCCCAAGAAAATTGCTGAAAAGATGGATCATGAAATCTATAACAAACAACAGAGAAGATATGATGGGGATAGAAAATATGTAATGTACAGGCAGAAAATGGAATTTATTCACTAAGAGCAAAGGACTAGTATAAGAATAGCTGATAATTGTAGCTAAAAGAATGGAGCATCTGTGATTTCAGAGAAATACTTGCTTTCTATCATGTAATGACATTTAAGCTTCATTTACTCCTCTTTCTATTTTATATAATGTCAATGCTTACTGCAAGTCCTTTTATACTATAATTTTCCTTTTTTGAATGAGTAATTCTGTTTCATTTCTAGATTGAAGTATACATTCTAGTATACATTCTAGTGTACATTCATGTTTAGATTAATTATATATACACATATATAATATCCAGACATGTATCTTACAACATTTCAGGCACTTTATTAAATATGTGCATTTTTTCATTTCATCTTCACAACAAAGAGATGAGTGCATTAATTTTACAGTTTAAGGAAATAATGAACTAGGAAAGGTAAACAACTTATCTTAAATTAGTCTGTAGAGTTTGTAGTATTAAAAGAGAAGCTCAAATAGATTTGTCCAAATTCTAACTTCAAATTTTTGTTCTTAAATACCAAATTGAAATTGGCTATATAGTTTTGAACTTTTACATAAATGAGTATCTTTCTGGTTTTTATACATGAATTATAGTTTGACTGATATATAATCTGGGAATATACTTAAGCATTTTTCAATAAGCATGTCGAAGTAATTGGTAATGATTCCTACAAACATGATTTCTTATTTTGAGGTCTTTGAAAAACGATGACAAAGGAGTATTTGGAAAAGAAGTTGGAAAATCGACAAGAGTCAGTAACAAATTGGTTATATCTAGAGAGAAGTAATAACTCAAAGACAAACTCAGGATTTCAAACCATATCAAAATTGATGTGCGACATAGTTAAGCACTCCCAGGTTCATCAAAACTCTCGGTTCTCTTCTGTGGTTCTTCGAAGATCCCTGGTCAGATGACCTTCCCAGACCCCAGGATTGCTGCTCCTCTGAATATTCACTTCCCTTTTTAAACCCCTAATCCTTGCCTCGCCCACACTCTCCTTCTCACTGTCAGTATGCAGCCCTGGTCTTATTTCAGAAAAGGAAATTAACAGGACAGTTTCTTTCTGCTTCTTTCTGTATCACTTTTAGATTTACTTACTTTAGTACCTGTTCCTCCCTCTTCCTTTCTGCCTCAAGTCAGAAAATAGCAATGCTGTGCAACATTATTCTCTCAAAGGAGCTATGGAGTTTATCTCCTACTGTAGTTTGGATTAATTGTACTCTATGAATTATCCCTACCTTCTCACTATCAGTATTCCACAAATCCCCAATTCCTTGTTCTCAGCCTACAAAAACAAGCAAACAAACAAACAAAAATTATTTACAGTGTCTCCCAGCCTCCTCATTTCACTATCACCTTGTCCTTCTGTCACATCTTTGTGGCATAGAGGAAATGAAAAGGTTTTGGAAGCAGACCAGAACATATTGTTGGTGACCCTTCTCCCAATATACCTTTATTTTCCACTTTATCACTTCACTTTCCCTAAGACTCAATTTCCTGATCTTCAAAATGGAAAATATAGCTACCATTCAATAGCATCCTCTGCAAAGCCTAGTAGAAAATCTGTCACTGTCTTTTCCAGTAAGAGTAGAAGGTGGTTAGGGGAAACAGAGATTAGTAATGGATATTTGGATAATGGATATTTGGATAGCCAACCTCCTCTATTTCCATGGCCAAAATTCTTGTTTTCATTTCTAATTCTTTAACTCCTACTCATTCCTTAGTTTGATTCATTACACTTTGACTTCAGGCTTCACCACTCAGCAGAAATCATCAGAACCATCTGATATTTAAATCTAAGATCTCTTTAACAGTCTGTTAACTCTCCCGTGGCTTTTGTGTATCCCTGTGTTCCATGCTTTGTCCTCTCATAAGTTTATTTGGAGGACCTGTGGCATCTCTTTATCTCTAACAGTTTGAACAACCATATCCCCAATACAAATCTCTTCTCTATCAAACTAGAAATTCATGTTACAAATTGCCTACCAAGTATCAAACAGGAATTTAAAACTATCCAAAGGGGCATTTCCTATAAAACCAAGTTCTTCTGAATTCTTGAATTTTTTGCTTAATGTTGTCCCAAGCCACCATTCCCTAAGCAGGAAACCTTGAATTCACTGTCAGCCTCCCCCCTCATCACATCCTTCTGCCAATTGCAATTTGGAACAACGTTCTTACAAAGTCACATTCAAAAATAGTTTGTAAATTTATTATGTTCTAGTACCTTGAAACTTTGTCTAAGGTAAAGATCTCTGTTTACAGGTTTTGTAATACCAGCCACTAGGACAATACCTACAACATAATAAATAAATGCCTCTACCAACCAAATCAATTGTGATATATATTATAGTTATTATTAACCAACAAAAAATTACTCAGCACTCCCAGGATTTCTACCACTATTAGGTACTAATACAATTTTATATTGAAATCAATCCTTGATTTAATGTTTATTTTTTATGAGAAATGCAAATTAGGAATATTTATATGCTTGTTAACATTTACTATTAACATACTAAATAATATTAACATTTAATAAAATATAGACCTTCCTGAAATTAACAAAATCTATTTTTTCTTTTTCTTTCATGGATTATAAACAGGATATTTCTCATACATAAATGAAGACATTTGTGCCAAACTGACATTTAAAATCAATTGACACAGAAGAAATCATATTACTACATGAGTAAAAGTGAATTCTTTGTTCACTGATTACCACTTGAATGTTTGGGAAGGTTCATGATTATTCATACATCCAACTTCATTTATAGATAGTTGTCTATTAAGCCATTTCAGAAATTGTTAAACTTGGATACCTTCTTTATTTTTTCTAAAAGAAAGCTTGAATATAGAATGTCATAAATTAATGCACTGTAACTTTAACCTTTAAATTTCAATTTCCCTGTTTACATGAGAAAGCAAACTATCTTTATGAATTCCAAATACTGAATCTAGAATTTTATATATAAAATTTACAGTCTTTATAGCATAATGAGCAAAGCAAAGAAAGCAAGATCAAAACTTTGGAAAATTTACCAAATTTAATACCAGCTAGTTTTATATCTGTAGAAAAGTCATTTTCCACTCTGGACTTGTGCTTTTTCATTATTAGCTCTGGTATAGAGAATTCTGTTGGAAGCTTCACACATCTAGAGCAGCTTATCACAGTTCTGCCCTCCATATAATTTGTTACCTGAGATTTTTAGTTCTAATCTCATAATGAAAATGTCGATTTCTCCTTCTTCAACAATCACCCAAAACTGAAAGTGAAAATGAACAACAGAAGCTCCATGGGATTGCTAAGACCTCAATATAAATACCAAGGAAGTAGCTTCCAGAAGATCTGAGGGTCTAAAGTGGTATAAGAAGACATAGTTCAAGGAGGCATGTAGCTACAAATCTCATAAAAATCAGACCAAGTGCACTTGTCCAAGCAAGCATCACAAAGATGTGCATTCCAGCTAAACCTAGCAGTTTAAAACAGTAACCACTTTACTATACCTCATGAATTTGTTGGTCAACAATTTGAGCAGTCTACTTATGAGTTATTTTTCTTTTCATTTGAACTTGACAGAGGTTATTCAATGGTAACCAACCGGTGAATGGTCTGGCATGTCTGAAATAGTTTCACTCTCAAATTTGGTGCCTTTGTGATGAGCTGGGACTGTCTACACTTGTGCCTGAGACAGCCTCTCCACTGTGGTGACCTCAGAGCAGCTGGATTTCTTCCATCTCACGTCAGAGTTCTTTGAACAAGTGTCCCAGCAAACACGGCAGAAGACACGTGGTCTTTTTGACCAGGTCTCAGGAGTCATACAGCATCACTTTCTCTGAACTCTGTAAGTCACAACAGTCACACACCTGCCCCGATTTAAGTGAAACCTCAAAGTCTTGATGAGAGGAGTATCAAGGAATGTGCAGCCATGTTTTAAAACTGCTACAGTACAAAACCAATAAAATTTAATTGGCCACATGGAAAACATGTGAGGAGGCTGCTGCTGTTGAGAGCCTCACCACATCTGGTTTGGTTATGAGGAAAAGCGGAGTCGGAGCTGAGCAGGAAAACACACAGACAGCTCTTACTTAAGCAGAGATGATGGAGGAGGCAGACACAGCAATATGAGTAGGCCTGGAGCCACCAGTCCCAGTTGGCTAGTGAGGAATGAACTGGAAATAGTGCACTAAGAACAGTTGCTGTAAGGAAAATCTCTATTTGTCCATAAGATGGTCCTCATCCTTCCTCAAATAGCTCATCCAGGAAGTATGAACCTCATTTAAAGACAACACATCAAAAGAGCCAAAGCAGCATACTAAAAACAAATTAAAAAAAAAAAAGACACAGAAAAAGTCAAATGGTAAATAATAAATGTTAACTTTTTTTTTTTAAAGTTGCTAAAATTGGTATGGTACAGAAGAAAACTGTACCTGAGCATAGAGCTTTGAAATTATATTTTTAAAATTTATTGGAACAGTCAGTTCCATAATATGATAATTAAAGATCAAACTAAGAATGATCAGGGCAGTATGGTGAGGTTATTGGAAAGTAAAATATATAATTTGGCTGAATTTAAAGAAATGGAAGAGAAAAACAAAAGAGAGAAGAAGCCCACACTGGAATCTATTCTGAAGAAAGATGTCTTGCTGGCAACATAGGAAGGGACATGCAGGCCAGCATTTCACTAAAGTAAATGACAAGAAATGAAGCAAGTTTTTAAGTGGATTATGGTGAAATTATTATATATGGAATATAAGCCCAAGAAATGCAAAAAGTTCAGTAATTAAAGTCCTAGAATGAAGTCGAAAATAATGGAATAGAAGAAAATTATTCAAATATATAATTCAAGAAAGTATTCCAGAAACAAACAAAAAGAACTTGAATCTAAAGATTGAAAGGGTATACTATATCTCAAAAATGTAGAATGATCACTATCAAGACATATCTCAGAATATTTACTGGATATCACAGATAATAAAGAAATATTTTTGCTGAATAGACAAATGATTATGGTATGTGTCTGTTGTAGAAAATACTGTCAAACTGGTTGGGGTGTCTGGTTTCTCCATGAAACAGTCAACTTTGAAGAAAATGAAGTAATATGTTATAAAACCAATAAGAAAAGAAAAACAAAGCGCAAGAATTTTTTGCCCAGAAAAAAAAAATATATATGTTTAGGATTAGAGTCAAAAGGAAAACATATATAAATAGGCAAAAGCTCATGTATCACAGATTTCATGTGTCCTTTCAAAGAAAGTCCTGAAAAATACACTTCAAAAACTGATAATTCTAAAAGGAGTGATTTAATTCTAGGATTAAGACAAAAACAAATATGGTGATTAAGATGACAGAACAGACTGTGAATAACATAAAATCTTGGTAGAATTGAAACAGCTGATGGAAGTCAAGAAGAAAAGAAGCAAGAAAGTAATAAGCATACCAATTCTGTAATTTTTTATACCAAAAAGAGGATCAAAAGAAATCATTTAAAATTATTAAGAAAGCAATAGGGGTAGGTTTAAAATAGGAAATAAGTATGACATATATGAATTAATGAAAATACTCTGGGAAAGGGAAAGAAGGGGAAGAGGAAGAAATTGAAAATACACCAACTTCATCATTGTTCAGCAAACTTTCAGTAGGAAACCAATAGTTTCATGACTAAAAAGTAAAAATGATAACAAAACCATTAGACAAAGATATAAACTTCAAAATTATTTTTGAAAACTCCTCTACAATTTATGTACAAGCTGGGAAAATAGAAAGCATGATATAAACTATAATAATAGAACTAAAGCCAAGCCTCTTAGTCATATAAAAATATACAGACATTAACAACCATTAGTAAAAGAAAAAATAAAATCTCAACTATAGTTTACATACAAGTAGGCAGCAAAGCGATTTTACTTAGATGTTTCTTATACCACTATGGAGCTGAAGAAGCCAGTTACTTGGAAAGACTGAAAACTAAGAAACTGGAAAGACATACTAGACAAAACTAAACAGAAATCAGAGATTGTGATTTTAACAGATGAGACTGAATTCAGGAGAAAAACCATTAAACAAGATGGAGGTTAGACTCTAGTTTCAAACCTCATGAATATCTAACAGTATGAATGTATCTATACAAAATAGCACTGTGTTACTATACATGAAAAAATAAAGGGTGGAAACACTAGGAGAAATTGAACTATGTTAATACTAGAAAACTTTAATTCACTTCTGACAGTCATTGATACTACAAGTGAAAACAAAATTAGTAGGAAAATAGAAGATATAAATAGCATGATAATTTTTAAGGTGGATTAATTGACATATATCGTACTTTTTATCTTGGAAACAGAAATGACAATTTTTTTAAGGGCACATGGAATATTCACAGAGATGATTATTTATAATTGGTAAAAAATAAATATATGTGTGTATAAATGTGTGTGTTTTACATATATGTGATATTATATAAACATATGTATCATAAATGTATGTGTGTGTGTATATATATGTCAGATTTCACAATTGCAGTGTAAAAAGACTAGAATTTTAAGATGCAAAACCAACTAAAAAATAAAACCTACTGCCTACAAAGTTTATTATCATCACTCTCCACCCACCTACAAAAGTCTTTTCTTTATTAACTCCAGTGTCCAAGAGAAAATAAAAAACGAAATAATAGTATATGTTTTAGTTAAAACAAGGCTACAAAGAAAATCCAGTCCTTTTAAATAAATACATTAAACATCTAAATAAAGAGCTTAGAGCATGAACAATCAAACTTATAAAAAGAATTTGGGTGGTGCCAGGGTGGCTCAGTCAGTTAAGCATCTGACTCTTGATTCTGGCTCAGGTCATGATCTCAAGGTCATGGGATCTAGCCGGCATCAGGGGCTCTGCTCTCAGCAGGAATCTGCTTGAGATTCTCTCCCTCTCCTTCTCCCTCTCCTTCTCCCTCTCCTTCTCCCTCTCCCTCTTCTCCGCCCTCTACTGGCAAGAGCTCATGTGTGCCCACATGCATGCACAAGTGCACCCTCTCTCTCTCAAATAGATCTTTTTAAAAAAGGAAAGAAGAATTTAGAAAGCAGTTAATTGACAGCATTAAAATGGTAGAATTATTTTTAAAACCAAGTAATGTTTAATTTAAAGAATAATAAAACAATCAAGTTGTCTCAACCAACTAAGATAAAAAGGGGAAAAAAGGCCAACTTGCTATAAAAATGGTAAAAAGGAAATATTAATAATGAAAGAATTAATAGAATCTTAAGTGTCCACTTTTACTATGAAAAAAATTACAAGAGGTGAGAAACTGAATAAAATGGTTTTCTAGGAAAGTATATATTACTTAAAGAAACCCCATAAGAATTTAAAAATACAAAGATACCAATTGCTCTGAAAAAAGCAGAGACAGTCATCATAAAATGACATCTTTCCAAAAGACAGTAGGAAGAGGTGTTTTATAGGTGTTTCCTCCTAAATTTTTCAGTACAGATTTCAGTGCTCTTCAAAGTGGTCCAGAACATAGGAAAGAAAGGAAAGTTTCTAAAATCTCTTATTAATATACCACTGATTGCAAAGTCCAACCAAAGGACACCAAAAAGGAAACCCAGTAGTTATCAAAATGTAGTCAGCAAATCTCCAGAGTCCCCCATGACACTTCCAAGGAGTCTAAATGGTCAAAACTATTTTCACGATAATCCAATGACATTGTCACTTTGACCATGTTGACACCTGGACTGATGGTGAAAACCACGCTGGCAGCTTAGTATGAATACAACCAACTGTATTCTTCACAGCTATGCACTTGAGTTAAAAAATAAGCCAGTTTCACTTAAAAGTTTCCTTGAGGAGAGATTATTAATTTTATTGTCTCAAACCTTGAGCATGGTCTTTAATATTCTGTGTGAGAAAATGGGAATGATGCATAAAGAAATTTGGCTGCAGTCAAAGCACAAGTCTGTTTAGAGGAAAAGGACTTGCATGATTGAATTGAAAGCTGAACTTGACAATTTTTTTCATGGAAAATGCTTCATACGTGTAAGGACATGAAATGCCATATACTGCCTCACCTTGAGTTATTCCTCTGGAATGTGAATAAAGAGCAGGAAACTAAGAAAAGGAACTCTATAGCTACACATACTTATTGATGCGGTAGCTAAATGTGTGCTTTCATGGAGTCACTTGGCAGGGCATAAGAATATTTCTATAGATTTCTAAATAAACCCTATCTCTTAAAATTTGTTGACAATAACATGCATAGTTAAATGCATAAGAAGGACATTTTAACAATTTTCAGAAACTTTATTTTGTATTTATATGATAGCCACTATGCTAGACAGCCTGGCTTCGGGATTTCTTCCACATATTCTTAATTTTCAAAATATGTTCTAAATACCAGAAGTGTTTGGCTTTCCATAAAAATATTCCCTAGGCATTCTCTAATAAAATTAAAAGTTAATATTTTCAAATATCTACATGTCAGTGTTTGTACCCCAATAAATTGCCAACAATCCAGACACACAGCGTTTCTCTTGAATTTCCTAGATATCAAAGAATGTGTTGCTTTAAGATTAGACAGAGAGTGGCAAAGTACGAACTACCCTCACATGGGAGGTTGCCCATGAAGGAGTTGAAAAGAGTGTTGTTATTCTGTTGGGATTTTGCTTCATGTCTTTGTAGTCTCAGACCTCCAGGTATAAAGCAAATGATTCCATCTACTCCTTATCAAGGTTCTCAGCCTTTATAGTTTCAACTTTTCAGATATATAAAAATAGCTCAATTAGTGATTTGACTCAAAATTAATACCAATCCAACTCCACCACTTCATAAATGGGAGCTTGAAATTTTCAAGGAGTCGAACGACTGCTCCACAGGTATAGGCAAGTGACTGGCCAAGCAGAAACCAGAATTTAAGTTCTCACATCCCGAAATCCAGGTGGTTGGAACAAATAATCATAAACATTCGTATCCTGCCTCTCCTTCCACCATCTTGGGAAAGTAAGTGTTTGTATCCCTAGAATACTCAATTGGGGGGGGGGATTATATATGTGTAGTGTGTATGCATTTTTTACTGGACAAGGCTCCAATTAAAAATTGAAGTGATTATAAACCTCTTGGAAGGAAAATTTCAGCTTATATAAATGCAAATACTGTATGACAGCCCGGTCTGCCAGAGGCCTCTGTGTGATGATTAATCTTGACTTCAGAATAAGCCCTCTCCCCTTTGCACTTTAAAGCAAACTGTTCAGTGGTTTTATGTAAGTTGGAGTTACATTTCCATGCTCCAGTTTCTATCATGTCTTTGAGATAACAGAAGGACAAGGACCATATATATATATATATATATATATATATATATATATATATAAAATAAGCAGTTCAACAGCTGAGAAAGATCGCATATGGCAGTGGAAACGAAAGTGTTGCTTTCATTTTGGAAAGAGAAGTGAGAAGTATTCCTGAGTCAAAGCTCAGTGCCACCTGAATGAGAGGATTTATTTTTGTGCAGCCGAATGAACTTTGTGTGGGTACAGATTTATGGCAAATACACAAACACCTACACAGATCTCATTAGGGGTTTGAAGAAACACCATTTTCCCATGACAGAAATGATTATAGGTGCAATAATAATAGCATTTTCATTTAATGAAAGTGGGTTTCTTTAAGTTCTTGAAAGCATAAAGCGTTTGTTAAAACGAATTAGCTTATTTTCAATAAACTTTTCAGCAAAAGATGGGATGGATAAGTGACAAGTAAGGTTGAACTGACGGGCTTAAGCTACAAAGATAATAGAGCTCTTAAGTAAGCTGATTTTACTTCAAGCAATCAAATGAAATCATGCCAATAGTCCTCTTTCAATACCTTTTCAGAAGTTTTCTATCAGACCACCAATTTTTTTTTTCAAGTTTATAAAGTAAGATTTGAAATACAGTCTCTGGGACTTCTCCAGCACACCTCAACTGACTTTCAAATCTTAAATTCTTGCTTAGACACATTCTTTCCCTTCCAGCTCTCAAGAGAAAGGGAGATACTATCATTAACATTTGTGTGTTTGGCATCATCTCTTGTTCAGTCTTGCTTCATTTTAAGGCTCTAAAATTATGCTTGTGAACTTTTACTATCTCGTGAATAGCCACAAACATGTATAAATCATCAGGGTTAGTAGGTTACTTTCATGGCTACTCTGGAGGAGAGATGTCTGTCTACTACAACCCAGAGAATGAGCACACAGCTCCACTAGGGAAAGTGATTGCACCAACATCATGCACCAGAATCCAGCAAAGATTTCTATGATTGAGCATCTGACAATAATACTATCCTCACCTGTGGCATCACAGCACACTGAAGTGTCAGAATTCATCACAACCTGGTCACAAGAGTAATCCACAGACCACCTTGCCTTACAAACCTGTGGGTATGAATGAAGTGACCTTAACATTGATAGTCAATCCTCAATACTCAACACTTACTAGTGCACCCGTTCCTGCTCTTGCCTACAAGAATCTCAGTCATCTCCACTACATAGTCACCCCACTATGAAGTCACTGAGCATTTCCAAGAAACACTAAGAGGGCCTCACATGTGTTCCCAGGCTTATGCCATAAGTATGGCATGGCATCTGCCATATCTGTTTTGCCCGTCTCCTTGATGTCAACTGCCCATAAGGCCATGGGGAAACTTCATCATTGCTGTTGCTGACAGTACCCCATGGAACAATGCCAGAGCTATTGCCAGAAGTGCTTCCAAACACACAGGTTTCAATGTCCCCAGCAGTATGCATTCCATCCATTACTGCATCCATTAATGCATTCCATTATTCTCTGTCCTAGATTCAGCAACAACCACCTTCCTTCCAGCACCTGCCAGAAAGCAGATGATATTCAATATCATCTATATTCAATAAATATTCAATAAAAGAGAAAGATTCTCAAAATTAGGTGCATTCCATCCATTACTGCATCCATTAATGCATTCCATTATTCTCTGTCCTAGATTCAGCAACAACCACCTTCCTTCCAGCACCTGCCAGAAAGCAGATGATATTCAATATCATCTATATTCAATAAATATTCAATAAAAGAGAAAGATTCTCAAAATTACGTGCTTTTCTTAAGTCACCTACATTTTTGAGGAACTACAAAATTCTCAAGTGAACTTAACTTGGTCTTTCATGTGACCCACTGAGAATTTATTTTCCGTTACAGTAAGAAAGGCTAATTCACTAACCCTTGGTAAATGCAGTGATGTACAAAATCATTTCTAGGGGAACACCAGCACAATCATTTGGAGGAGTAGGTTTTGCTTATTACATCCTCTCATGGTCTGTTACACAAATATACAGCTCTTCTTAAATGTCTCTAAACAATCTTGGAATATTTTCCCTTTTTATACATATTTGGATCACTGGCCCCTTTCATCAATCATCCTCTTGATGAACTACCTGTAGCCTCCTGCAAAGTTATTTATCTTAGACTTCACATTCTCACAGAAGTCTTTGTAACCGTTTATGCCTTGCCAATGTACTCTCACAGCATGCTCTGTTTAGCAATTTCTTAGCACCCAGCACATGGTTTACCTCTGTTTTCGTGATAGAGATCCTCCTCTGGACTCTAGACCCTAGACTATATTCTCTGAGGGAAGCAAATGCTTCCTAGTTCTTCACTGCATTCCCAGTGCCTTGAATGGAACCCAGCAGGTACTTAGTGTTCTATGACTGTTGAAAGAATGACCTACATTATGGAGAGAACATTTTAAACATATTAAATGTCTACAAGACTCTTAATGTTAAAAATTAATTTAATTGGTCAAAAGGAACCATATTGATTGAACCCCATTTAGCTAGAGAGAAGCTTGTTATTACCTTTGACTGGTCAGTGTAAAGTAAATTATATTCTTGAACTACTTTGCAAAGACTTACTTAAGCAGCTATTATAACTCATTTTATATCCCTGCTATTTTCTCTTAGGTCTGGTGTAATTCAACTAAATAGATTTCATGCAATTCAGTCACTATTGCTTCCTTATTATTCATTCTTAAGAAATATAGTTATTGATTACATATGATGTGCCAGACATTCAAGGTACTGGTTAATACAACAATAAACATGACGGTCAAGGTCTTTGTTTACTTAGTACTTACATTCATGTGGGTGGAAATAGATAAAAAATAAACACATCAGCAGGAATATAACACATAGTGATAAGTTCTAAAGTGGGAAGTACTCTGAAAGGGTAACATTAAGGGACTTCACTTTAGGCAATCAAAGAGGTTTCAGTGAAGAGGTGATATTTGCTGTGAGGCTTTCCACCTAGGGAAGCAACTAATGCAGGTACTCTAAGGTCTGCCCCAGCTTGGCACACTCCCAGAAGGAAAGTGTCTTCCTTCCCCTCATTCTCACATGTTGAAGGTGTAGGTGTGCCTTTCTCTTGCATTTAAATATGTGTGTGTCATGAAAATAATACAGAAATGGCCTCCTGTAGAAAAGAGAACTTGAAATGTTATGAGTTAAATCTTAAAAAAGAGTTTTGAGGGAAAAGCTTTACAAAAAGCTGAGGGTTTGGACAAGCGGCCTCAATTCTTACCCCATCCTCTTTTAATATAGTGGAGATAAGCCGACAGAGGTATAAGTGTTCCCAGAAGACTGGCGTCATCCCCAGACACCTGGCTGGCCTCTCTGACCCAGGCTGCCTCTGGCCAAAGTTTATCCCTTCTGGTCCCCATCTGATCTAAGGTTATGTCTTGTCTCATTACCAACAGATTAAAAACATTCATCTTTCTAAAGTTTTCATATTTTCAGGATTTGAAATTACCAGTGAGTGCTTTCCTCTAAATCAGTATAATCTGTCTGAGAGACAGCTTCATTCAGGACTGATGAACAGGACTATGCTAAAGTCACAACAGCTTGTTTCTACCCACTTTCTAATGCCCAGGGGGTGGGACATGCCCCATTCAGACATTTCTTATAAGGGAGTTAAAGAAGTATTTTCTCCACTCTTCTTAGTGAAGGAGTCAAAGTAGCCTAAACACATCCTGAATAGTCAAAATGCTTTCTTATAAGATCTTATAAGATCTACTTTTAACCAACTGATCTCTTCCTACACCTTTGTCCTATTAACTTCTTTGGTCAAACCAATCAGAGTAAATATGAGGATAAGGAGGAACTACACTTGGAAAAGAATATTATGAACCATCCATCCTCGTTGTATTATTATTGTGGTGGTGGTGGTGGTGGTTTTCATTTCCCAAACAAATCAAAATTTGAATAGAATGTGAGTGGAGAAAATAAAAACAAATAAAACAGTGGCAGAGAAACAGAGGCTTCCCATTTTCTAAGAACATGAGATTACACAAGGCTGAAAGGTACCTGTGACATAATCGGCACAAACCCAGGGAGAACTCCTGGGAGTGGAAGAAGGGAACTGAGAAAGCACACAGAGTTATAGGTCTCCCTCCTCTTCTTCCCCTTCTGCTCTCCTTCCCTTTCTCTTCCTTTCCTCTCCTTTCTGTTGATTTCATTCACTTCCTAAACAATTTAGTTCTCCAAGCAAAAGGTGAGGCAGGGTGAGGTAGACATTGGAAAGAGGAGGGAGAACAACACAGATGAGATAACAGAGTTTGAAGAGTATGGAAGTTCAAATAGAAGCTAGCGCAGGAGCCCACCAGGCTAAGGAGGCTATCAGAGTGAGGAAATGGCCCAATATGCAGCATCGGGGCCCAAACAGGGTGAGGAGAGCCTCTGTGGGGTGGGTACTGTCTCAGATTGGTTACCTAAAGGGGGACTGATTAGGAAGTAAATATATC
The DNA here is from genome assembly GCF_922984935.1 of Meles meles. NCBI lineage: Eukaryota > Metazoa > Chordata > Mammalia > Carnivora > Mustelidae > Meles > Meles meles. The sequence continues at coordinate 20,556,811 of NC_060070.1, forward strand.
AAGAATGTTTGGAGCCAAGTGTTTCACTGTTGGAGATGGGAATTGAAATTAGGGAAAGGAAGAAAACTAGTATAAGTCTGTGACTTTGGAATGGAATTGGAGGCACTGGTATGAACATGTGGTTTTCAATCAATGATAGATGGATAGATAGATGAAGTATAAATATAGTTGTAGGTGTGTGTGCAGAAACGCATATATACACAGGTACACATGTATACGTGTATTATTTTTAGTCAAGTCAGGATGCAGTAACAAAGTGCTGTAGATTTGAGTGGCTTATAAACCACGGAAATTTATTTCTCACAGTTCTAGAATCCAGAAGTCCGAGACTAGGATGCCAGCATAGTTGAGTTCTGGTGACTTCTTGGTTCATGACTGAGTTGCAATTCTCATTGTATCTTCACATGGTGGTGAGCACAGAGAAGCAAGCTCTGTGGTGACTCTTATAAGGGCACAAGTCCCATTCATGGAGGCTCTGCTCTCATGACCTCATCTAATCCTAATTACCTCCAAAAGCCCCACCTCCTAATACCATCACTTTGGCGGGTAGGGTTTCAACATAAGAGTTTTGGAGTGACACAAACAGTCAGTTTGCAACAAATACCTAGCTCTAGTCCCCAAGAGATCCCAGGAACAGTAATTTCCAAGTAACAAGAAAGCACACCGAATGACAACATCAAAGTTTCCAAACAACTTTCAACTTAAAAACACTGGGACTTGTGAAAGAAGAGCAGATTCTAGGACTGGGGCAAGGAAAATACAAGATAATTCCAGAACATGTTTTTTTGTTTGTTTGTTTGTTTTTTTCCCCAGAAAGTAAAAAAAGTTGAGACATCTTCAAAGAATGATGAAGTCATATCCAAAGGTCACAGGAACCAACCTGAAAAGTTTCCCACTGGCCTAATATAGGACAATTGACACATTAACTGTAAAATGATAATAATGATTATAGTCCTTTGGATAAAATAGAAATCTATACTTACATAAATGAATGAAATACACAGAAAATTTGATGAGAAATAGGTTACAAACATGGTCTCAAACCACCTTCCCCCAAATACTCATTAACTCAACACTCTAAGTCAGAGGAAGAAAGAGTAACTTTATACTGGAGAAGTTTGTCAGATTCCACTTTGATCAAGTTCACCCGCCTTTATGTCGCTGGTATCACTATAATGGTACAGATCAAAATTACAGAAGTGAAAACATTTCTGAGATATTTCTGTCAAAAATGCATAACCTGAATCTAATCATGGGGAAGCATCAGACAACATCAAATTGAGGAATGTTCTACAAAATAACAGGCCTATAATCTTCAAAAGTGCTAAGGTCATAAAAGTCAAGGACAGACAGAGGAACTGCTCCACACTGAAGTGAATTAACCAATCATGAAAACTGAATACAGCTTGAGATACTGGACTGGATCTCTCAACTTTAAAGGATGTTATTGGGACAACTGGTAAAACTCTAACGGAATCTGACAAGTAAATGGTAGTGATGGGTCCTGTGTTAATTCCCTGATTAGGATGGTCAGACAGTGGTTACACAGAACAATGTCCTTATTTGTAGGAAATACATACTAAGGTATTCAGAGATGATGGGGCCTCATCTTAGCAACTTATTCTCCAATGCTCCAGGGGAAGGAAAAGGTTTTTGTCCTATACTTGCAACTATTCTGTGGACTTGAGATTTTTTTCAAAATAAGAAAAAAACAAGTACATAAAAGGACACATGCAGCTAGATCCTACTTTTTTCACTGCCCTCTTCTTTCTTCGAAGGGTAAGAATGCCCAGCACTAGAGATGGTTTTGCGACTGAGACAAAATGCCAACCTGCCAACCAGCGGTGGTTGCATAAAAATATAGGTGCTACCTGGTTTGAGCTGCTATGCCAAGCCTATCCTGAGCTCTTAGCTTGGGTAATATCAAAACGACATTGATTATGAAATAAAAAAGAAAGCAAGGAGAAATAAAGATAGAAACAAATATTTGGCTAGCCAGGCATATATGTTTTCTTATCCAGTCTTCTCAGCAACCCAGCTTAATGAACATTGTTATCACTACTATGTCTTAAATCATTAAACTGGGGTTCAAGTAAGCATTTTGGTAGAAAGCCACACACAATATGCTGCTAATTCAACCTGGTTCTGCCTGTCTGTGGACAGGGCCACTTGAAAGGCACGTGGTACGTATTTATAAATGTGGATTTCCCATGAAAGTAATGGGAATCTCCCAGCTCTGAGAGAAGAGAGAATACGACATAAGGAATGGCCAGCGACACCTGCTAAAAAGAATGATCCCACCTTGATATTTGAAATGATGTGCTGTTACTGTTGATGTGATGGGGGAAGCAAACCTAGAGGAAGAACTAAAGAAGAGAAGGCAACAAATTAATCGATGCCTTTGAAACACACAGGTGCTAGCTACCTCCTGGGAAAAGATTGGCAGAAGAAATTTTTAGTGCAAAAATGAAGACTAAAGGTAGGACCAAAATAAGGAGTTTTTCATTTTTATTTATCCAAAGATTAAAAACCCAAAGATTAAAAATCATTAAAAATAATTTTACTTTAAGTGGAAAACACTATGCTTTTGAGCAGAGTAAGCAAAAAAAAAAAAAAGGAAACTTCAGCTTCTTTCATTTAATCAATATTAAAATTAATTCATCAGCCATAGAATGCAGGTAACTATAAGACTTTGGAACCAAAACGTCTTTCATTTCAACACAATAATCACAGTTTCCATCAGTGGATTGGGGAGGCAAAAAGCGTATTTGAAGATAAAGGGGGGTATGTATGCAAAAGTGTTTCAACTTGGCATTGCTACCGTGTTACAGAGAAGTAGTCGTGCTACCGTGTTACAGAGAAGTAGTCGTGTTTACATAGTTAACGAATATATGAACTGACTTAACTCAGAGTTCAGTATGTTTTCAGCAGAATGTAATTCAACCTACTCTGATTTACTGATAGCAAGGGCCCCAGCATGGACGCATTCTTTGTTTTTATCTATTTATAAACACTCACACACACACCTGTATCTGTTTATTCGTTTGTTTGATAGACAGCTTGGTTCAAGTTGAGAAGTCTTGTATAGAAGAGTCTTAACTGACTTGGTCTTTTCAACCACGTGCAAAGAAAAGGGCATTATACTCTTACACCCTTGGATGCTCTGTGAAACACAGCTTTAGAGCCCTTTAAAACTATAAAGAACTAACTTCTCTTTCAGTGGTTTGTCAAATATTACTACTTTGATTCATAGCAACAAATACTGAAATTTTCATAAATTACACAATATTCCATTCTCTGTAATTTAAAGAGAGCAAAGAGACCGAGGTTTAGAGAGGTAAGGGGGGAAAATCAGCTACTCAAAAGGGGTTTTTTTTTCCCCCTGCATGGTTTAGACTATTTTGAATTCCAATGCATCTGTCATTCTAACAAAGGAGTCTAAATTTTCAGTTTTAGAGGGGTGACTAAAAATAACACCTTGCTTTAAAAAGTATGAATTTGCAATCAATTAGCAAGTAGATTTATGCTTTAGCATTTTCTAAACCAAAAACTACTGGTGTGTGTGTGTGTGTGTGTGTGTGTGTGTGTGTGTGTGTGTGTGTGTGTGTGTTTAATCCCAGTGGCCATTGTCATCAAAGAAGCAGCCACGAACCCTCTCCCAGCATCACTGTCAAGCTAATCACGTCTTTCTCGCCATCATTTTTCAGTAAAGTACTTTAACGAAAGTGGTATTATATTTCACTGCAAGTTCATAAAGATCCGACAGCCATTAATTTCCCAGCAGTTGTTTTTAATGGTTATGAATTTTGTGCCATAATGTACAGTGCCAGGATATCGAGCCTTTTTGGGCGGAACCCCCCACCCCTCAGCTGCAGGGCAGTATACCCCTGCACTTTATAATTGCTAGGTTCATCCCCATGAACCTGTTAGCAAGGATGGCCAGAACCATCGTGTCGTAGGTAAATCTCTTCCCAGTCCTCAATATCAAACAGGTTGAAAAGGAGAGCGGTGGGCGGTGGCAGCCTGGCATGCGGAGCCCAGCTCAGCCCAGCCCAGCCCAGCAACTGGGAGCTTCCTCCTGGCCGACTCTGGACTAATTTTAAAATGAAGTGCTTCAACTCTTTAATCAGCATCACACCACTCTGAGGAGCAACTCTAAAAATTGGGTTTCCATGGTAACAGCTGGAGACTGATTCACAAGTCCTCATATTGCCTACATAACCTATTTAATTACACAGGAACCATTAAACCCTGTGTGTGTGGATGTGTTAAAGTTATATATATATATATATATATATATATATATATTCCTGCATGGAATTAATCCTGCATGGAATTAATTGTGAGGCCTTATTTTAATAGGATTTAAAATTACATATGTCTAGAAAAATCTTCAACATTTATGAAAAAAGACAGCAGAGGACGAAATCTCAAATATTTGTTTTGGGGTCATCTTAATTGACTTACAAACTCTACGTAAGTTAAAACTTGTGTTATAAAAACTACTTTGGAAGCCTTGTTGTCAATATCCCTAGAAATATTAAATTATTTACTTGAAACATAAAGACTGATTATCCCCCCTTTCAATTCACCTGATTTTAACACTAAAAAAAAATAAATAAATAAACAAATACATGAATAGATAAGACAGGTAGGGCAGGAGGAGTGACAGGTTATCCACATCTCTTTCCCTTTGTCTCCAAAACATGCATTTATTCTTTCAGCACACATTAATGGCTGATCAATCAAGGTACAGATATCAATGAGTCTCAGGTTCCGTACACAGTTCTAGGGATAAGGCATAAAAGACAAACAAGCAAATAGTTCACACTAAAATTGATGAACACACCATGCACAGTCTGTGGGGACAAGCCGTGAAGACTTTCTGGAGGAGGAGAAACCTGAGCTTGATTTTGATGAATGAGGAAGACTCTTCCTAGTGAAGTGGGATGAGGGAAGGATTAAAGGCCCCTTCAGAAAATAGACAGAATGTGTCAAGCAAAGAAGACACTTAAAGGAAGTTTAAGTAGTGTGCTAGAATACGGGGTGCACCAGGGGTAGCAGGCAGGCTGGAGAGATGGGCAACCATCGGTGAGGGCAAGGGGAAACATGAAAGGGTTTTGAGTTTTCAATTTTAGAAAGGTCATGCAGGTGACTGTTGAATAATGTACTGGAAGAGGGCTGCAGGGGAGAAGTATCACATAAAAATCAAGAGAGACAGAGATAGTGAAGACAGATCTGGAAGAGAAGAGGTAGCGCTGCCAGATTTTGGTGATTGATTTTCCTTGGTCAGTGAGTGAGAGGAATAGCTTTTGGTGGCATCCAAGTTTTGTGTTTGACTTAATCACTTCTTCAAAGAAATATTTGCAGTTACTGTCTCTGTTTTCTCATATTGCCCCAGTTTCTCAACCCATTTAATTCTGGATTCTGCCTCCACCAGTCTACTAAAATAACTCACACTAAAAACATCCAACTTCAATGTTGCCAAAGCCAAAGGATCCTCACTCTATTGGCAAAATAGCCAATCATGCAGTGTGGGGGTAGGTTCCCCACATGTAGGCTTCAGAGTGTGTGTGTGCTGTCCCTTGCAAGCGCACTTTTCAGGATCAGACCACTTTTGCAGTCTACATTCTCTCCTGCCTCGGGGAGAGTCTCAGCTTCCAATTTTCCATGACCCTCATCCCCAGGCAACTTCACCGGTCCCGCAATCCAGCTGGCACTCTGGCCTAGACAACATGCAGGAGACAAGTAAGGTCACCCATCCCATAATCGGTGCCACAGAATGCAGAGCTCAGCAGCCAAAGACGAAATGAACACCAAGATTGTATCTGAAGAAAGACTAATGAGCAATATGTTGTCTGAAAATACAGATTAGCCGCGCATTTAAAGAGGCAGCTCCATCCTGAATTACAAAGTAACTTGATACCAAACCCCAAAGCATATGGCTAATGCTCCAGGCAGGGAGTTCCCATTCTGAATGATCTAATCCACTTTCTATTTTGTATCCCCTGGATGAAGAAGAGTCCTTCACCAAACTTTAAATCTTGTATGTAGGTAAGTGTTGATTTAATGAACTACTTAAATTATTTTCTTTTCTACATCAACATTCAGGGAAAGTGTCTGCAAATTTATTATGTATTGAATGCTTCCTAATTCTTACTTTTAAGCCTGTATTGTTTCTAGCAATCACATTCAACCCTTGACAATTGGAGAGCCACTTACCCATCTAGAAGAGCTACAGAAAAGTGACATCATAATGTCGTCCACATAAGCTTCCACTGATATGCTAAAATCATGATAATGAGGTTTCCAAATGAAGAGATGACAACGGGCTCTTATGGACTCTGTAAATTAGGTGATTGTTTCTTACATTTTACATTTCATATTCAGCTATATAAAATAAGTAGCCAGTACCAAAAAGGAATTTAACACTATTTTTTAGTAACAGAGTAACAGATTACTCACTCTCCCGTTCCAGATGTGTCATATTTTCACACTAATCTCTGCATGCGAAGATTTTACAGTAATGGCTCCGAGGTATTGGCACATCCTGTTCAATTTCAGGCCCGGCATCATGATAGGAATAAAGTCTTCTTAGTTCTCTTTCTAATCACATAGCTCAGGAGAAAGAGAGAGGATGAAAGTCATTGCTGCCACATAAGATTAATATATCCACATGCAAATTAGATTCAGAACATAGACCTCTCATAGGCTCTAGGCTGTACCAAAATAAGGAAAAAAAAAAAAAAAAAAACCTCCCCAGTGGCCAGATAACTGGACATTACACAAAATAGGTTACAGAGAAGATATATGAAAACAAGTCATTGTGATAGATGTTAATGGAAGAATAAGACTGTAAAAAAAAAAAGCATAAAAATGTCATACAGACATTCCTTTTTTTATTATGCTTCACAGATATGGCATATTTTACAAATTCAAGGTTCATGGTAACTTTGTATCAAGCAAGCTCCGCTTGCCAACAGTATTTGCTCACTTTGTGTCTCTTTGTCACATTTTGGTAATTCTTTGGTAATTCTTGCAATATTTCTTTCTTTTTTTTTTTTTTACATCTTTAGTTTTTGATATAACGGTCAATGATTCATTAGTTATGCAGAACACCCAATGCTTATCACATCATGTGTCCTCCTCATTGTCCATCACCAAGATACCCCATCCCCCACCCACCTCCCTTTCCACTACATAGCCATCTTGCAATGTTTCAAATGTTTTCATTTTTATTTTATTTCTTATGGTGACTGGTGATTAGTCACCTTTGATGTTACTATTGCAATTGTTTTGCCGCACCGTGAACTGTGCCCATATCAAACAGAGAACGTTATTGATGCATGTTGTGGTCTTCTGATTGCTCCATGGACTGGCTGTTACCCCTAAAAGAAAGAAAGTCTCCCCTGGAAAGAAAGTCATCTCTCTTCCTCTCCTTGGGAAGATGAGCAGAAGACAAGGGTGATCAGAAGTTAGCTAAGGGAGAGGATACGGGACCTCTAAGTGAAAAGGAGAATCACTGAGGGAACAGAAAAATAGATAAAAGATAGGTTTAGGATGCTTTGCCATGGAAAATTACCCCTATCATAAAACACAAATAATGAACCTGTCACTTTTAAACCTGTAAATATTTAAAGAGGAAAGTATCACGTTTGGAGTAATGTAACTCATTCACAAGGAAAATTCTAGTTGTCTAGCCCTACTTCAAGTATCTTTAAGTTTGGGTATGCAGCCCCAAACTCCATATAGGGGCATGGAAAGAGGAAAAATTAAAAACCATTAATGATGTGATATGGGCCAGCAGCAAAAGGTTACTAATAATTGAAAGCAAACATCAGTGTAAAAAGGGTAATGTATTTTGCTACTTTTCTGATGTGACTGATGGGAATGAACACTTAATGAATTCCTATGATGCTGTGTTTTTTCCCATGGCATTATCTCAGTTACTGAAAGGGGAGAAGGATAAATTGAGACAGAATTTGAGGTCAGACTTTAGTTCATTTAAGTTCCAATATCTGGAGCAAGAATTTCTTTTTTCTCTTTAAATTTATCATCACAGACCAAACAATGGAAATTCTGAAGAGTTCCCACTAGAGATGATGTTTGTATGACTGGAGAAACCTTAAAAGTGTATTAAATGCTGACCTGATAAAGTTGAAATTGTGCTTTCCCAATAAAACATTTGAGGTGAGAAACTTTGAAGACTCCTTGTCAAAATGGATCTATAAATTCAAACTTTGGTCTAATTTTCTTTGTTGTTGTCATAGTGATGATGGATATAAAATAGGAATTCCAGACTCAAAACTTCTCCGACGTCCAGAATAGAACAAAAACCTAAAATGATGAGTAGAACAGAAGGCAGAGACCAATTTGGCTTCTCATCAAGGAGTAAGCTGTTGGGGCCAGGCATTTGGCTTTCCTGGATAGAAAAAGTTGAAGGTGTTCTGGGTGGGTGGGAGTTTGAAGTGGTAGAAAACCAGAGCCCAAATCTGCTTGAAGCCAGGACCTTGAGAGTTACTGGAAATAATCTGCTGTGGTTTGTAGAAAAACACTGACCCCCCCAAAATGCAAAAAGCATAGTTTCAGGAGATGAACTCAGTTGCCCATTTGTTTGATACCAGGATCATCACAATCCCATGATCCATGACGGTGGAGGATCACAGATGCACTTACAGGACCTTATTCTGGACCAGCAGCCTGGGGGGCTGGAGGAATGCAATCATAAAACTCAAAGCCAGAGAAATGTCAACAGAGGACAAGAATGAGCAAGAAGAATAAGAAATAGAAGAAAATGGAAAAAGCAAACACATTGCAATTTTTTTACTCAAAATAAGACTTGAAAACTAATATTTCAAAATCTTTAATGCTAATTTTTTAAACCAACAAGCAGCTTACAAAATTACTTCATGAAAGTCTGAAAAAATCATAAAATTAATTTGTGTTAGATATTTGAAGAGAGAATAAAACTCAAAATTCCTTTAAAATAGAATAGCAATTTTTAAGAAAAAGCAGAAGTGAAAGCAAGAACAAATAGATATGAATCTTGGAAGTAAAAAAATATTGTCATTAAAGTTTTTTTTTTAATGTAATAGATGAGATCAAATCTTGACCAGTGTTTCTCAAATTGTTTTTGTTAGAGAATCACTTTTTTCCAATCTGACACTTTCATAAAGTAAAATAAAAATGAATTACTAGAAAGTTAGATACAAATACAAACGTGTCAAATACAAGCATGATTTTTGTAAATTTCATAGTCATAAAATTAAATTTTAATCAGAACAAACAAAAAATAGAAAAAAGAAGATCATTTCAAAAATCATACATCTACTTTATAAGATTGTATCTTGGCAATTAAAACACAGAACCCCTATTACACTAGCAACTTTTTGAAATTCTGCAAAGTTATTAGTTAAATAGCAATTTCTCTTTCCTAAATATTTTCATATCAATGTATATCAATAAATATTTGAAGTTCTGGATATGACAAATGGACTTGCTTCTTGCGTAGTAACTTATCAAGTTTAGAATGGATGGACAAAAATATTCCTTACAGGGGTTAAGGCAATGAACTTCTAAAAAGTTTTGTGTATTTTGTTTTAATACCATTAGTATTAGAGAAATGAAATTCAGAAGAGATCTCAGGACATTTATTAACTTATATCCAAAATCAAGCAAATGAATGAACTTTCAAATGTCATCTTCAATTCTTGGTTACTATCCAGATCAAACAATTTACACTGAAGAGTTATAATTAGTTTTAAATTAAACTCTGATGAAAGAAAAAGACTAGAGCCATGATATTATTTCTATATATGGTTTATTATGATAAAAAAAATCAAAATATTCTATCACATAACCACAGTCTAATCGTGAGAAAACATTAGATGAACTCAAGTCGAGGTATGTTGTACAAAATACCTGCCTTAAACAATACGTCTCAGAATTATCAGGGACCTGAAGGAAGGAAGGAGAGAAGGAAGGAGGGAAGGAGGGAGAAAAGGAAAGCGAAAAAAATAATTCAAGACTGAGAGACTGCCACCAACTGAAGAAAACTAAGGAGACATGAACTTGAATGCAACATGGTATCTTGGATTAGATCCTGGAACAGAAAAGGGACCTTGGTGGAAAAGTTGACAAAATCTGAATGAAGTTTGGAATTTAAGTTTAAAAACTATACTGAAACCATAGATGTTTGGTGATAACTTTTTACAAATGTGGAGTAACAAGACAACACCTTGTTTGAAAAATGATATTAAATCCATGAAATTTGTCATATAAATTATGTAATATATATTATATAATACTCAGATATATATTATATAATACATATATGATACATAATATAAATTATATAACAACATAAAGTCTTATAAATTACAAAATTTATAATAAGCTGTAGAAACTTGTTTTTGCCTTCTATTTTACTTGCAAAAACATGTATGTTCCTTCCTTTGCATGGAGGTATTGAGATAATTAAAAATAGTAGATCATAGATAATTAAGCAGGACTGACTGTCCAATTCACATATGTAAAAAATTAAGGCCAAATAAGTTTCTAATGGTTTGGAAACACCAAGAGTTTCTAACATTGTTAAAAGAGTACTTCCCCTGAAAAACTACCATCATTAGCCAGCACAATGGTTATGTATAACTGGTTGCCATATTGTCATACAATAAAGAGAACAATTTTATTTATTTTATTTTTTTAAAGATGTATTTACTTACTTGGGTGGAAAGGAGCAGAGGGATAGAGAGAGAATCTCAAGCAGATTCCCTGCTGCGCATGGAGCCTGACGCAGGGCTCCATCTCACAGCCCTGAGATCATGGCCTAAGGCAAATTCAAGAGTCAGACGCTTTGCTGACTGAGCCACTCAGGTGCCCTTAAAGAGAATAATTTTAATTAACACATTAGTATTTACCTAATTCATAATTGTGTGGCATTAAGCACATAACTCCTAGATCTTACCTCTCATAACTATTGAATCTAGCATGCAATATCACTAATATTCACTATAGTTCTTTTTGAAAGCACATATGGTTGAGAACTTAAATATACAAATCTGAGTAAGTTGTTTGATAAAGGTCAAATCATATTGATCATGAAAAAGCATTTAAAATTGAATTTAAACCTATAAACCTACAAAATTATGTACTTAGATTGAAAGCAGTCCAAATAGAACATATTTAAATATATATTTTTTAATTAAGAAAGATTTAAAAAATGATTTCAACATTTAAGTCAAGCACCTAGCAAAAGAACAATAGAGATAACAAAGAAACAAAAGTAAGAACAAAAATTAATAAATAACAATTGATTCAATAAATTTGGTATTACCTTTTAAAAACTAACAGAGACAAATATAGATACTGATCAAGGAAAAATGACAAAACATCAATGAAAGGAAGACACAATTTTTATAATTTTTAAAGATTAAAAAATTTGTGTGTAATTTGAAAATGAGGGCAAAATAATTATCTATAAAAATGCAAATTGTGGGCGCCTGGGTGGCTCAGTGGGTTAGGCTGCTGCCTTCGGCTCAAGTCATGATCTCGGGGTCCTGGGATCGAGTCCCACCTCGGGCTCTCTGCTCAGCAGGGAGCCTGCTTCCCTTCCTCTCTCTCTCTGCCTGCCTCTCTGCCTACTTGTGATCTCTCTGTCAAATAAATAAATGGAATCTTTAAAAAAAAATGCAAATTGTAAAACCTGCTCAAGAAAAATCAGAAACCTAAACTAATAACCATTGAATCAATTAAATTGATTATCCCAAATCTCTTATCCCCTCATGATTATCCCAAATCTCATCCCCTTATGACCTCATTCTCCCCTGAAAAACCTCTAGGCTCTCCCTGTTTCTACACATTTCTTTTGTCAAACAGCAAAGAAGAAATAATACTTCCTATCACAACAAACTGTTTCAAAGAATTTTAAAAATAGTTTAAGTGCCTCATTTTGTAGGACTAGAATCACTTGAAGGTAGAAGCAGAGAATGTACAAGATAAAAAGCATACAGGCCAATCTCACTTGTGAATAGAATAGCAAATAGAATAGCAAATATGCTATACAAAACTTGGATATAAAAGTTATAAAGAGCGAGACGAATCATAAGCAGCTTGGTTGTAACCAAGGAGTGCAGAGCGCAACACCAGAAAATTTAATAATATAGAACACAACATGATGGTGGCAAAAGAAAAAATCCACAGGATCATCTCAGATGTTGCTAAGTGCACAATACTGCACAACACTCGGTCATGAAGAAAACCCTGTAAACTGGGACTAGAGACGGCTGCATAAAGATAAAAGATCACATCTAAAGTAAAAGTTAATGATGAAATTTTGGAAGCATTCCTTTTAAAATGGAAAAATAAACAATTTTTCTATTCAATATTATACTGGAAATGTTAGCTATTACAATAAGAAAATAAATTAAAAGTAAAAAAATTGATAAATGAAATTAGGCCCCAAAAAAAGGGGGTGGGTTACCCCGAAGGTGTTACAAGTTCAACGAGAAGATAGGAAACAATCTATGGACAAATCGTTAGAATTGATAAAGCACAACACAGTTTGCAGATACAAAATGGACATTTAAATCAAGAGTGTCCTAATATATCAGCAATAAAACTTTAGAAACAGCCAAAATAAAATAAAATCCCTTTTAAAATAGCTGCAGAAATCTTAACCATAAGTAGAAATTGATTTAACATAAAATGTGAAAATTCTTCACGGGAAACCTTAGAAAGGTTATACAATAAATTGTAATTAGCAGAAGTATATTTTATATTACAATGCTATAAAGATATCACTAATTTCTGAATTATAAGTTCAACACAATTTCAACAAAAATCCAGTGTTTTCCTTGGAACTTAGTATATAAGCTTCAAAATTGAAATAAAAAAGATAGGGCTAAATATAGAAATTTATTGGTGGGTTTGGTTTTTTTTTTTTTTAAGATTTTATTTATGTATTTGAGAGAGAGAGAGAGTGCACATGCACAAGAAGGGGAGGGGCAGAGGAAGAAGCCGTCTCCCTGCGGAGCAGGGAGCCCAATGCAGGACTCCATCCCAGGACCCTAGGATCCTGATGTGAGCCGAAGGCAGACACTTAACCAACTGAGCCACCAATGCACTCTTAAATAGTTTCATTTTGATGAAAAATTATCAGGGAGGGAGATTTGGTTTACTAGGGATTAATTCTTGCTATAAAGATAGAGTAATATGCAAATGGAATGGAATAACGTGGCAGAGTCCAAGATGTGCCATGCAATCTGCCTTTTTCCAGAAGGGACTTCTCCCTCCACTTCCAATGCTGTGGGCAGACATCTTCCAGGGTCAGTTCCTTCAGGATTTGCCTCAGCAGAGGCCTGCCTTCCCCGAGTGGCCCACATCCAAGGTCTGATCATGGAGGATATAAAAATCAAAGCTTTTCAGCTATGGGACAATTTTTAGGGCTTTGGATATCCGGAGCCCCCCGTAGGGTTGGCTGAGGCTTTCCTGGCTCTGTATCACAGATTGACTTCCCATCTGCTTCATCTTACTTTCTCCTCCTCCTTCCACAGGTGCCAATCCCTAATAAATAACCTGCAGACTGAACTCCATCTCAGCACTGCTTCTGGACATCCCAACCTGTTACATAGAGGGCCAGAAGAAATCCACTCAGGGAGGAATCCTGATAAATGATAAGCGTTGCATTGCAAATCAGTGGAGAAATATTTTGTTCAGTGTACAGTGCTGGGACAATCTACTACATGGGAAAAGTTAATTGTATCTCACATTGTACACATTACACACAACAATCTATTGATTCATGAACAAAATTTGAAAAGGAAAATCTTAAAATTTTAAAAGACCGTACAGAATGTTTCTAAAACCTTGGACACAATTTGTATATGACAAAAGGCACTGTAAATAAGACTGAAAGAGAAACCTCCAGCTGAGACAATTTATTCAATGCACATATAAGTAAGAAACCTCAGTACCTGAAATTTATAACTTCCACAAATCATTAGGAAAAAGCAATCAAATAAACAAATGAGCAAAGGCTGAGAACAGTCAATGCACAGGGGAAGAAATTCAAATTGTCAGTGACTGTGGAGAAAGAGGTTCAAATTCATGAGCAATCAGGAGGAAGCAAATTAAAACAAAAGAAAATGTTGTTTCTCTCCTGCTATTTGGCAAGAATTTAAACATCTGATAGCATCTAATGATGGAGCAATTGGCTTTCACATACACTGCTGGTGGGATCATCTTTATGGACCTTTGGAGAGTGATTTACCAATAATTCCCCATCAAAGTACATGCCCTAGTGATATTCTCGGCATTTTCACAAAGAAATCCAAGGAAACTATTCATTTAGCACCATTTAGAAAGAAAAAGAAAGAAAATTTGAAACAATCTACAGCTGACCCTTAAACAACAAGGGTTATAGCTATGTGGGTTCATTTACAGGTAGAGTTGTGGGTTTTTTTGGGTTTTTTTTGGTTTTTTTAATAAGTGCAGTAAAGTAATCTAAATGTATTTTCCCTTCTTTGTCATTTTCTAATAACATTCTCTTCTAACTTACTTTATTATAAGAATACATGATATTAATACAGATAACATAAAAAATATGTATTAATCGACTGTTTCTGTTATCAGTAAGCTTCCCAGGCAACAGTAGGCTGTTCGGAGTTCAGCTTTTGGGAGTCAAAAGTTATGCTGGGGTCGGGATTGTCAACGTCCCTAACCCTCGTGTGGTTCAAAGGTCAGCTGTACATAGCATTTAATAGGAGATGGATAACTGTATTTTGTTTGTTCACAAGGGAATATTATATGGTAATGACTATTATGAAATAAAATCACTTATATCATTGAGAAAAAGGTCATAAAAATAATGTGGAGGAAAAAAGTTGCATAAATAACTGTACAGTATAGTACTATTCATTGAATGTTTTAATATAATCCAAACAGCAATGTGTACTTCTTATGTGTGTACATATAAAAAGTAGTACAAAGACATAATGTAAATAACAAGCCCCAAGTTCAGAGTGCCAATTGCTTTTGAGTAGGCAGAGGAGGGGGTGAGATCAGAGAAAAGTATACAGTGGCTTCAACTCTATCAAAATGACTTATTGTTATTCTTTCAAAATTTAAAGCTCATGCCATGTTTTATGCTAAGTAAAATGCTGACATGTACATTTTAATCTGAAGTTTATATGGCCAAAAAAAAAAATTTAAGAACCTAAGTTGAGAGTTAAATGAGTATCAAGTTATTCACCACAGTTCTTTGTTTCTGTTTAACAAAAAATACAATCTCTAAAAAAAAAGTAAAGAAAATAAGTTTAACAGTTACAACCCAGTATAAAGTTGATTAAGGCATCCTTAACAGTCCTGAGGTGAGTCTGTGATGAATCATGTATTATCTTTAATTTTCAACGATCTATAACTATTATTCCATGTACCACTGGTTCACTCCAGTGATAGTTCTAATTATTCTTACCTCCTAAAAATGTTCTACACTGGGGCTGAGTCTTATTTATATGCAAAACAATATTCTGTGTTTTCTTTCTTTCCTTCTTTCTTTCTTTCTTTTTACATTTTATTTCTTTCTTTGACAGAGAAACAGTGAGAGCAGGAGGAGTAGGAGAGGGAATGCAAGCTTCCTGCCAGGCAGAGAGCCTGATGTGGGGCTCGATCCCAGGACCCTAGGATCACGACCTGAGCAGAAGGCTGATGTCCAATGACTGAGCCACCCAGATGCTCTGTACAATATTCTGTGTTTTCAAACCTGGGGACCTTTTGACTTTAATGACCTTGGTTAATGGAACTTATTAGGTCAATAAAGCGACAAACACTAAAAAAAAAAAAAAAAAAAAACCCTCAAATGTTGGGAAAGCATACTGGCTGCATGCATATAGCTCAAAATAAAATTTTATACCCTTTTACATACTGTTGATGTAGATTTAGTCTTCATTTTAATTCCAAATACTTTTCTTATCTTTCTTAAAGTAAATGATATCTACCAATTACCTGGCATTAAAACAGAGCAAGATAAGATACTGGGTATGTTTCTAATTCTCTAATTTCTTAAGTACACTCAATGAAAATGCTTTTTCATTTCTTGATAAATTACTCAATGAAAAAGAGCCCTCGGGACATATTCTTGGATAAGTTATATTTTGGGTTTAGAATGAAATGTTTCTCCGACTTGTGATATTCTATAAATATATGGCAAACATTAACTCAAGCAATCCTTTTACTTTATTTATTCTGAACTATATTTTCCTCTTCTGATTACAAAAAGAAAGGAATAATAGAAAAATAGAGTACAAGAAAAAAGGTATTCATAATTATACTATTTCAATAAGTCAAACCGTTGTTAATGTCTCGTCTTCCATTCTAGGACCTGAGCAAGATTGTATATAGCACGTTGCACGCATAATCAGAAACAGATCCATCAGGCACTACTACTTAAAGCAATTTGCCAGCTTAGCCAGCCCAACTTCATGTCCCAATATTTTTTTTTTTTTTTTTTAAAGATTTTATTTGTTTATTTGACAGAGAGAGATCATAAGTAGGCAGAGAGGCAGGCAGAGAGAGAGAGAGAGGGAAGCAGGCTCCCTGCCGAGCAGAGAGCCCGATGCGGGACTCGATCCCAGGAACCTGAGATCATGACCTGAGCCGAAGGCAGCAGCTTAACCCACTGAGCCACCCAGGCGCCCCATGTCCCAATATTTAACTTTAATTCTCTGTTTGCTTCTCCTTAATCCAAGGTTTCTATGGTGCCAAGACTCATCGTGTTTACCCAGATTCATGTTTTCTTCTCCTTCATGAGCTAAACCCTCTCGCATCCAGGAAGAATCTGGCGACTTGTTCTTGCCAGCAGATGTGGGGGAGAGTGCCAAGCCAACACGGTAAAGCACATCTGTACTTTCTCCACAGGCATTCTCTCATCTCCTGTGCTGGCCCAATGAGGACAATTGAGGGAGAGGCAGGGGTCTGAGCAGTTAAGATACTGGAGTTCATTCTTAGCCTTTTTTATTGTATTAGGTCTTCAGCTGATTGGATGAGAGTCACTCACATTAGGGAGGAAAATCTGCTTGACTCGGTCTACTGATTCAAATGTCCATCTCACCCAAACAGCCTCACAGACATGCCAGGATACTATTTGACCAAATGTCCATGCATTCTGAGGTCCAGTCAAGTTGACACAAACAATTAATCACTGCAGTCTTTAAAAAAAAAAAAAATGCAAGCAGCCATAATGCAAATCTCTGTACCACAAATAAAAGGGAGTATAGGTTGGGGCGCCTGGATGGCTCAGTGGGTTAAGCCTCTGCCTTCGGCTCAGGTCATGATCTCAGGGTCCTAGGATCGAGTCCCGCATCGGGCTCTCTGTTCCACGGGGAGCCTGCTTCCCTCTCATTCTCTCTCTGCCTGCCTCTCTGCCTACTTATGATCTCTCTCTGTCAAATAAATAAATAAAATCTTTAAAAAAAAAAAAGGAGTATAGGTCAAATGTCAATATCCAGTCTGTCCTCAGTATGAAAATGATAATATACATTGCTAGAAATGTCTGAGAAATACATCTTTGCCTTATTCTTCCCTAAATTTTCATCATTTATCCTACTTCTGTGTAGTGTGTGATCTCCTTTCCTGGGCTAGTTGATCTCGGCTTCCTTGTAACGGACCTTATACGCCTCTTTCTGAAAATTCTCAGTAAACAGTGTTCAGATTTTGAGCATTAAGTCTGCATCAGATATCCTTCTACAACCCTCATAAGCCCTACTCTTTATTTGCATTGCACAAATCTTTGCAACCCTAGAACTTAAGGGACGCTTGTTGCTGTTACTGAGTTCTGAAAAATGCCCAAAGCAAGCCTCCACTTGCCAGCAACTGCTGTTTTCCCCCGTGTAACGTCTAAGTAAGTGGTTTTGGAATCACACAGTCCTGGCTTCAGACACTGGCTCCGCCACTAACAATTTGCATCACTTTGGGAAATAAAATTAATCACTCTGATCTTCATTCGTCTCACCTAAAAAAATGGAGTAGTTAAGCCCTTATGAATTTATGGTGACAATGAAAGAAGATGATGAATATTAAATTTTGAGCACCGTGGTTGACAGAGTAGAATTTTAAGGGCTGTCAGATATTATCGTTATTTTTGTTGGTGGTTGTTGTTACTTATGTCTTTGCCTCACCAGCTCTGGAAGAGGGTTGATATAGGCCACTTTAATTTTGGCAAGATGACAATGGTTTCTAGCCAAGGGACTCACTCAATAAGCCCACAGCGTGCTTGACTCTGTGAGACACCCTGGCATGAGTAACATAAGGTAAGCAACCCCATGGCCTGTGAAACTGGCCAAAAGTTTACTCTTTAACTATTACTTGTTACATGTTAGGAAGAAGACAGAGAAATAACATTAATTAGACCTGGGTATGTCCCTGGCACATTAGGAGGAACTTCGTTTTTGTTGTTGTTGTTAAGATTTTATTTATTTATTTCACGGAGAGAGCTCACAAGTAGGCAGAGAGGCAGGCAGAGAGAGGAGGAAGGAGGCTCGCCGTGAGCAGAGAGCCTGATGCGGTGCTCAATCCCAGGACCCTGGGACCATGACCCAAGCCAAAGGCAGAGGCTTGACCCACTGAGCCATCCAGGTGCCCCGGAACTTCACCTTTTAACTTAACCCATCTGAGCCTCAGTTTCCCTGTCTCTGAAACGGGGATAAAAAGAGCACAAACCTCATAGTGTTCCTATAACAAGTAAATGATATGGATTAAAAATACAGTACCTAGTAAACAATTACTATAGATAATGAGATACCATGAAGGTAGAAGTGTATATACACATACATATTATTAATATATAAAATATTGCACTTTCGGGAAATTACAAATAAATACAAGTCCAATTGTCAAGTGTGAGTGAGCCTGAGGAATTAATCAGAAAAGTTGATAATTTGTACAAGGTCACACTGCCTCTAAGACAAAGAGCTTTGGGGGCCCTGGGTGGTTCAGTGGTTAAGCATCTGCTTTCAGCTCTGGTCATGATGCTAGGGTCCTGGGATCAAACCCCACATCAGGCTCCCTGCTTCACAGGAAGCCTGCTTCTCTCTCTCCTGCCTCCCCTGTTTGTGTTCTCTCTCTCTCTGTCTCTCTCTCTCTCTGTCAAATAAATAAATAAGATCGTTTTAAAAAATAAAATTAAAAAAATTAAAAAAGACAAGGAACTTTGACCCAAATCAAAGTCTGTCTGCACCAATTTTAATACCCTGCTTCCTCCCATGCATTCATATAAGATATTTTAATTGGTTGTTGTATTAGTCCGTGGAGACCAGCAGTTAAAAACTTTTAGTCTAGGGACTCTAAAATTCTTAAAAATTACTGAGCATGGGGGCGCCTGGGTGGCTCAGTGGATTAAGCCGCTGCTTTCGGCTCAGGTCATGATCTCAGGGTCCTGGGATCGAGCCCCACATCGGGCTCTCTGCTCCGTGGGGAGCCTGCTTCCTCCTCTCTCTCTGCCTGCCTCTCTGCCTACTTGTGATCTCTCTCTGTCAAATAAATAAATAAAATCTTAAAAAAAAAAAAAATTACTGAGCATGTAGTGCTTAGATCTTACTAGTTTCTAATACTATTCTCTAGTAAAAGGAACCAAGTATCCTTGGAGAAATGGCTGATTCTAGGTTGGGGCAAGAAATATAGAAGATGATCCTGGAGTGATTAAAGGGAATGATAAAGAAACAAACAAGCCTACAATGGTAGAAGTACTTCCTCGACTCATAGGAGCCAACTAAAAGATTGGTCAATGATCAAAGCTGGAACAATTTTAGCAACCAAAATAAATAAAGTGGGAAGAAATTATAACTCAGCATATAAAATAAGTATTCATGAGTAGCACTGAGATAAACGAACAAACAAATGGAAAAGAGACAAATCTGCCATGCCGAAGAATTCCAAATAATCTATGTAGATACTCTGCTTTCAACGAAGGGGACCTTTCAAGTGTGAACTGCATATAGACTTTCCTCCAAAGAGTAGAGTATAGAAAGGTGGGGGAGGAGAGGATAACTACATAGGAGAAACCTGTATGTATAACCTTATCCAGGTTACCAAGATCAACATCAAGGAGTATAAATCATATTGATAGTAGGTACCTTGATATGGTATGATGAACACAACACTTCATCTTTGTGTTCTTTGTCCCCAAAACGTGTAACTGCAACCTAACCATGAGAAAAACACAAGGCAAATTCTGCTAGACAAGTATCCTACAAAATATATCACCAGTACTCTTCAGAACTGTTATGGTCACTAAAACCCAAGAAAGTCTGGGAAACTGTCACAACCAACAGACACCTAACGAGACATGAAAACAAAACATAATGTGGTATCCTGGATAGGATCCTAGAACAAAAAAAGAGAGAGAGAGAGAGAAACAGTACATCAGGTAAAAAAACTGAGAAAATCTGAATAAAGTATGGACTGTACAAAACAATGATACATCAGTGTTGGTTCCCTGATTGTGACATATGTCTCCTACTAATGTTAAGATGTCAATAATAAAGGAAGCTGGTACAGAATACATGGGAACTCTTTCTATTATATTCCCAATTTTTACTGTAAATCATGAACTGTTCTAAAAGATCATCAACTAAAAAAAAATCTGAAGCAAATATGAAAGAAATTGATTAGAATTGAGCTGTTGGCATGTAACTTAAAACCAAGGAAATTTTAAAACACGAGAACACATACACAAATTTCATGAGCTATCAAAACTACCTTGTCATCACACATCATGTAGTCACTGGAGAACTCTACTGAATCATCACGAAAGAATAAAGTAAAAAAAAAAAAAAAAACTTTATAATTTTGGGATCAAGCCCAATTGGTTTGGGAGTATTCTTTATTTTATAATTGCTGGATTTGAATGGCTAATAATTTGGTTCTTTATTTTGGCATAGCCAGAAGTACTGCAACGATCATCCTTATGCATATATCCATACATGCAGGTAGCTTTATTCTGATGAATGGTTTCCCAAAAGTGGGCTGAATGGTGTGAACATTCTGGTTATCAACGGGTACTGCCAGATTTCAAACCCAAAAAATTATAGCAATTCATTCCTTCTCTGGTCTATGAAGTGTTTTTTCATAATCTTAACAACACTAAAGATGTTCAGTATTTTTATTAATTCTTATGAAAGAAGATTAAATCAGGAAACTCTAGTTTTGACGTAAGTGATGTTAATACATTTTTGTAGGACAGTGTGCAAATATCTCATGCTTAGAGCCCTTACACAGCTATAAAATATAAATCAAGATTACACATTAAATATATACTAAAACCCCAACACAATTAAAACATTAATTCAATGTGACAGATGACACTGATGTGTTAAAACAGATACCAGACGTTGGAGTTAATATTAGAGAAATGTAGCCTCAGGTCTGTTTCTACATTTAATCTGTTTCCTTGTTTTCACTTCAATTATACTAATGTAGGGAATGAATGCCTGTTCACATTAGCATGCTTTACAAAATGACATTCATAACTTGAAGGTTTTGTTGCTGGTTTATGATAATCAGACTCCACACTGAGCTAACATTCTGCTAATAAGCCATTTGCAAAAGCAAGTTTTCTTGTAGTATCATTTAACTCTTTAAAACTCTCATGTGAAGATAAGGTTGTCATGTGGTTCCTTTGAAGCCCACATGAAGTATTACCAGTTTGTAATACTTGGTTATGTGTCTTTTTCTTATTTATTTAGTTGTTTGTTTTCTGATTCATCTCACTCTCACAGTAAAATGTAAGCTCTGTGTTTATTGTTAAAGCTTTCTACCTACTGAATCCCTGGCCAAATAAATACTTGAATGAATATGCAATTTAATTATTGCTGAAATGAGATGCAGAAATGACTTCATTGCTTATTTACTTGCACAGAGGTAATGGATTAAGTAAGCGGTATGTACACAAACACTATCCATATAATGTCCTGTTCTCAAATTTTAGTTATAGCACCAATGACTGCAGCACCTATAGCAAATTTCACTTGGCAAATTCAATTTTGGATTAATATAAACAAAAAAACTGAAATTGCCTAGCATTGTTCCATTATAAGGCGATTATTTAATTCACCAAGAATTAACTTATATTAAAGTTTTATTAGAGGTGAACATTGAAACAAAAGCTAAAACAAACAAACAAAAAATTCTCAGAGACAGTATATTTAAGAATTTTCTAAAGGTTATTCATTCTGGGAAATACTCTTGTACAATGTATCTGTGTATGGTCCTTTGATCTCCATTGGACAAATTTTTTGTCTCCAGGAAATTTACAGTTTCCATATTCAGAGCCAGCTGCTTTAGAACTATGGAGAGGGCTTGTGAGGTCAAATTAATTTGAGAAATTATGGATGGTACAACTCAGGTAGAGACAAGGGGCAACGATGACAACCCCAGAGTTCAGAGCTACACATAGAAGGTCAAGGGGAACTCAGTCTTGCAAACGTGCTACTGGAAGTCAAAATCCTAAAGGAAGATTTTTAGATATAAGGATTAAAAATAGGTGGCTTCTGAGGAATATCTTCTTCTTCTTTTCATATCTGTGGAAATTAAATTTCTTGACCTGTGAAAGGTGGTTGGACTTGATAAACCCTCAAGGTCTTCCCTATTTCTATGGAGTTTATACATAATTCTAAGTCTATGTATAGACACAATTAATAAGAACTGTCAGTCCTAAGTTATTTTGCTACCCATATCATATTAGAGTGACAAAGTCTCAAAATTATGCAGAAGGACCTAAAAAATATTTGGTAGGGATTCATTTTATTTGAATGCTTATAGAGAGTATATTTCTTTTAAGCTTTACATGTTCTTTATTAGCAAAATCTTAAGTATTTTCTTCAAGAATTCTAAAGAGATTTTTTAAATAATCATTACTAACAAGTGTTAGTAATGGAAGACAATTTACTTTGTAATACCTTTATACTTGAACAATGTAAATAGGCCTGAACTCCAATTCATTCTAATAAAATTGCTTTTAATTTTCCTGTATGTTTTGAAGAAAATGTATACCCTTGCTAACACTTTTAAAATTAGTACCTTCTGATACCTTTAAGCTACCTCTTCTTTTTTTAAAGATTTTATTTATTTTTTTGACAGAAAGAGAGATCACAAGTAGACAGAGAGGCAGGTAGAGAGAAAGGAGGAAGCAGGCTCCCTGTTGAGCAAGGATCCCAATGTGGGGCTCGATCCCAGGACCCTGAGATCATGACTGAGCCAAAAGCAGAGGCTTAACCTACTGAGCCACCCAGGTATCCCTAGCCCCCTCTTATTTATACAATATTCTAATATCCCAATTTTTATGACACTTCAATTAAATATACATTCTATACTTATCATTGTCATCGAACTAAATAAAGCTATTAGCTTTATTTATTTATTTATCAATGACTCTTTATTAATTAGAGAACATGTATTCCAAAGTATTGTTTGATCATCGATGCAGAAATATTCAACTCTGGTTCTGCCTTTTGTCTTCCAAATGGCTATAGGGACACATTTTCCAAGTCAAAAATTAAAATACATGATCTGAAATGAACATTTGTTTCTCTCAAGTTTATAAAGGAAAGTCTTGGATTACACTGAAATTTTGACAATTTCTAGGACATTTTAACGTTTTGAGAGTAATAAAATAAGTTACATTATGTTAAAGACCATGACTGGAATGTTTTCCACTATATCGCCAGTGGGTGTATATTACAGAGTCTCAATCTATTTGAAAAGAATAAATTGATTAATAAATGAGTGAATGGCAATGACAATAAAAAAGAGAGAGCACCAAGGCTCAGAAACTATGTGGCTTTCAGGAATCATGTACAGAAAATAGAGACTCAAATTCAGTGGCTCTCCAAAAGGCAAAATAGTACCCTGTGATTAACCAAGTGTGAACAGGGCTTGAGGGCTGGTCAAGAATTCACAGATGCCCAGCCTGACTCCACTGAAAATTTCTCAGATAAAGTTGCAGATGGGGATTTACTGTGATGACCCATCTACAGATCCAGCTACTGAGCATGGAAGACAGAAGTAGAACCAATAGTACTGGCTGACTCAAGAAGAGCAAATAGCATGGGGAGAAGAAAGCAGGATAAGCAGAAAGGTGATGCAGTTCTTGTCAAGAGAGATTTTACATTATGCCTGTATAAAAGAATTTAGGAAGGTTTGAAAAAGTGGTTGTATTATACCACTTGAATATTTCCTACTGAATAATAAGTTCTACCTTTCTCCCTGCCTGGCAGGATGATCCATTTGGAAAACATCTACATGGTCCCTTGCTCTCCAGCTTTCAGTTGTCTTTGGCCAATGGAGAGCCCAGGATCACTGAGGGAGGAAAGTGAGGTCAGGGTGTTTCTCTCCTTGGTTCCCTCCCTGCAAAGCCTCCTAGAGCAGTCAGCCTGATGCTCCTTTCAAGCTACTCTCCTCTACCTGATGCCCCCTTTCCAGGTTAAATTGTCCCTTTTCATCCTTAATGTTGGATTGTGATTCTGATACACTTGATCTGTAAATGAGAATTTTGGAAAAACTTTCCTCAAATTATCCTATTTCAGGCGAGCCTGTGTTTCCTTACTGGTACCAGATTGACAAAGCAACACATTGCTTTTTTCTGACTTTAGCCAACTTCAGTTTCTATCTACAAAGTTCCATCTCTTCTCCATCTCCTCCATCTCTAATTTCTAAGAGAAGACAAAACAGTCCTTGCAGCCTGCACCCCAGGAAGTCTCATAGTAGGAGTTATCACTTAGGTCACAGATTTCTTTGGTGACACTGGGCTCAGAAAGCTTAGGTTTGAATACTTTTCTGGATTGGGAAACAAATATATTTGCTGAGAAAATTCACTTTCTCTTCAAAAGTACATATTTTTTTTTAATTGATCTGAAATCCATCTTCTTATAGCTTCTCTATACTGGTTTTAGACCTAATTCGAAGGGACTGGAGAGAATATGCACATTGCATTCTCATGTCCTCTTAATTACAGAAAGAAAATCAGCATTGGTTGAGGACCTACTAGTTGTTGCCTGCTTGCTCTCCATTCACCACCAAGCCCAGGCATGCTACTGACGAACCACTCGTTAGGTCATAGCCCCTGTGGCACCCAAAAGTCATCTGCAGTCACAGCTTTTCTGCCTTCAAATCGCACACTTCTGCCCAGAAGTATACTGGTTTTCTTCAAATACCTGAAAATAATGACCTTGCTTTCGACCTCATAGTTTTCTCCTTTGAGTTAAAAGTGTACAGATGTTTAACCATTTCTGTGTGACACCATTTTTAATTGCTCTTCCATTTGGCCACTATCTACTCTATCTCGTCACTTATACAAAATATTACTTTTTAATTTTGCATTCAGATGGGAAGGCAGTCCACCCGGGACCGCCACCCTTTTGTCTTACACAATATCACCTGACTATGCTCCTCACACATGCCTGTGCTTTGAAACCCACATCATACCTGTAACTCATATTAATGAAAACCTTCAATTCTTTCTGATTTTTAACACAACCCATGATTTCTCACTTGGGAGTTTGAAACTGAACTCTAAACAATATGCTATTTTTTTTTTTTCCTATTAGCAATCCCTGTAACTATCCAGCCTGTCCTTGTGGCTTCCTGGGATGTTTCTACATTCTGAGTCCATGTTCTATTAATGTCATAAAGCCAAACAGATTTGTTATTATCTGAATATATCACCAAATTCAAATAAGCATCTGTATGATTCCCAAGGGCCTTGAAGGAAAAGTATTATATAGGAACACTTCTCTAAAATCATAATAAATACATCTCTATTTCCCCAAAATATCACCCTTATGTCAAGAGAAGTCTTACCCTTTATATCTTAAGAATTTGTTTCTGGCCCTCAAACCTCTATGATTCACTTTCATTTCCCACTCTCTCCCCACAATGTTCTTTACCCCTGACACTCCTCTGAAGCCCATGACCTGTTATGGAACCTTGACTTATTTCCACTCTATGCTCTTCCCACTGGCAGATCTCTGGAAATCTGAAGAATTAATGGTCTCTTTCTAACCAGCATCATCCTAAATACTGCAGTGTTCTTGTCTAGCCTCTTCTCCTATACAAACTGAATGAGTACACCTTTCATATATTTATTCAACTCAGAGCTAAAAATCTTTGTCTAGTTATTTACACCCATGACATTCCAAAAAAGCTCAAGAGTTTAACCTTATAATAATATCTATCCCTTAATAATAAGCATATAAAGTCAAGGCCATACAAAGGAAAGGAAGCAATTAAAGCTTATGTAATTATAGTCTATGTTTGGTACACTTGGTGCTAAGCATTCTGGCAGCAAAAGCAAACAAGAGAAAGATTCTAAATACTATAATTTCCAATATCTGACAAAAGAAAACATACCAATTCTTTGGGTGAAATAAACATTTTCCTCACACAGTGAGGCTTAATAAATGCATTCTTTGTGACAGCCAAATGGATTTTAGGCTCCTTAAAAATGGGGACTATTTTTAGTTCCCTCCTCTATCCTCATCTCTCTCTGACTTCTGCTGTGCTGAAGAAGCCCATGATGGTGGTAATATGCATTCTTTAAGAAGAACATTAGGCAAGTGGCTCTTTCCCATATGTGGTATAAATAAGGGAAGAAGTGGTTGCGGTTTGTGGATATGGCAGTTGTGAGAGAAGTAAACAAAATGACTAGGTCCATGAGATATTCCAGAGACACCAAAATGATAGGGGAAACATCAGTCAGTGCCAGAGATACAAAAAGAAGGAGCAAAGGGGGAAAATGCAAAGCCAAAGTGAGAGGGGAAGGGAAATGGATGCTGTCAAGTTTGGAGCATTGCAGAAGTTATACAGGGCAGGAGCAAGTTCAACTGTAATGCCTTACATGGTTACACATGGCCAGCATCCATTCATTTGCTGGTAGCTCCTGTTTAAGAGTTAATTTGACCCAGTTACCATGGTGTGACTTTGTCCGACTTCCCACACCTAGTTGAAATTCTTTTCTTTCTGAAAGCTATGATGGTGGACAAAACAACACATCCTTGTAGGGTAGTCATTGGATTTTAATGAGCATCTGGGCAGATCCTGGGAGAGAACTGTGTTCTCACAGTGCAAGGGCAGGCTTGATGCTTTCAGCTGTTGGCACTTCTCACAGTAGATAGTGTTCTCAGGAGAAAGGGTGTTAGTAAAACTTCATTTGTGTGTGTGTGTGGCTGAGGAGAATTGGCTGCAAAAAGAGAAGTTCAATTCTCTTGTTTCTGAAAGCAGTAAAGAGATTTCCAAATGACTTCCTCTAATGCATTTGGTAAGTTGCCCTCAAAGACTATTGCTTGAACATCTCAAAATACAGGCTTAAAAAAAAAAAAACAAAAACCCCAATGTCAATCATTTCAAATAATCTGTTTAATATTTGCAAGATGAATTTGTTAACAAATCTCACCACTGTCCAAATTTGGGAATAAGCCATTATCCCCAATAATATTGTCCATTATTGGGAATAATGATCACTTGAGAAATCCTGGAAGTGGAAGATGAAGAATGGGGAATTTCAGTGAGAGCTGGTGTGATCTATCCAATATGAGAGCTATCCAGAAAAATTCCTTTGACAACACCACCACTGCAATGGTGGAGGTCCTGATCATGTCCATGCTGCCTCCTTAGGAGGAGAAGAATCAAATATAGCTAGAGGTAACTACAAGTATGGAGTAGCTCACTCTGTAGCTTCATCTACTCTCTACCTTTTACCCAGAATAAGTTTTCTTCCTTATCCTAGTCCCTGTTTTTTTCAAACTCACTCATCCCTCAAATTCCAGCTCAGTTTGTACTTCCTTTGTAAAGCTTTATCTAGGTATCTTAGGCAAAACCTCCTCTGTAAAGCTGTACCCAGGCACCTCCCATTCTTTGTACTAAGTCCTATACGTTCCCAAAATATTTTTATCATACCTCAGTTGAAGGCCATATATCTTTCACTCTTCTACTTAAAGATCTTCCCTCTATCAGGTTATGAATTATTTTAGAATATTTCATTTTTTATTCTCATTTGCAGGACAGTACCTAATATGGCTGAATGAATGAGTCAATGAAGAATGAATGAATAAATGACTTAATTAATTTGTAAAAAGTCAGGGCAGGAAAAGGTAAGACAAATAAAGCTGAAGAGAATGGACAAAAGAGGAGAAATAAGCAAACAGCATAGGCCCAAAGTATGTTAGTCTGGAGAAAAAGACCAAGTTTAGAAAGGGCAGAAAGAACACGTGGTATGAGGATAGGTGTTAAAGGTCAGTCTGTATCATAAACATAAAAAGCAGGGAGGACAAGGAAATTTCCTGAAGGCCAGGAACTGAGAGGCATGGGATAGGGCAAGGCAGATCCAAAATGTGAGAAGACCTGAGCTCCTTTTAGGAAGCCATATTGATGACCTACCAGCTGGAGCATCAGCCTCAGATCCTAAACCACTGTTCTTCTCCAGGAAGTAAAAAGATGAAGACCCTGGCAAAAGAATTGCACTTGTTGCAGGCAGAACAGCTCAACCTGACACTGAAAGGAAAATGAGACCTATAATAGGGAAGCAGTTACTTCCAAGGAAGAAATGTGAATCAAATCAACATTCCATGCCTATTCTGATTTAAATAAAGGATGGAGTGACCAAAGAGAGTGTTGCTGCCTTCCTAAGTACTGACCTGCCACAGGGAATTTCACCCAGCTCTGAAAGGGTATTGCAGCCATGCAGTTTATGGACCAAGTCCTGCTTTACTTGGGGTCTCCTTTAAATCTGGGGGGCCAAGAGTTCTATTTCTACCTTGATTTTCTATCAAATTATAATTTTCTCAGTAAAAGAGACTAAGAGTATGTTTCTGGTATCAATCTTGGCATGAAATTAAGAACCATTTCAAAAATTGACTGGTTCAACATTGTGATGGTTTTGTTATTGCTCTAATTTGACCATGAAAGTTAACATTAGATGACAAGATTTTAGCCTTCGGAGACCTCTTTTCCCCATTGCTTCATCTCTATCTCTAATTATTCCATACTCCAATTAAGGGAGGGGCGATCATAAAATTTTGTGCCTGTATTATCCTTCTCATTTTTTTCCCAAGCTTTCCTTGCTACTATGGAGCCCCATTTTCTTCCTCAGAGACCTACTACTACCCAGAGCACCTCCAACCTTCTCTTGACTGTGAGACTTCTAGGCCAGTCATGCAAGTTCTTCTACCCTTTCACTGCTTTCTGGTGTAGAAATTGTTTCCTAAGTCATTCTTTCTTTTAATCAACACCATTATTTTGTTAATGTGCATCCCCAGATTTCTGAAGAAAGAGTATTTGGCATATTAACTTTCTTAATTTTATAGTGGCCACACTTTGCCACTATGCTTGAATGATATTCTGGCTACATTTAGGATTCCCCATGGGAAATGATGTGCCTTCATTCTTTGGAGACATCATTCATCTGTTTTCTATCACAATAATGTGGATGAAAAATCTTAGACCAGTCTGATTGTCATTCCTTTGTAGCTTAACTGCTCCCTAAAAGTTTCCCCCCCTTTTTTTTTAAAGATTTTATTTGTTTATTTGACAGAGAGAGGGGAAAAAGAGTGCACAAGAAGAGGGGGCTGCAGGCAGAGGGTGAACAAGGAGTCCCTGACCCCTGGATCATGACTTGAGCCGAAGGCAGGTTAACTAATTGAGCCACTCAGGTGTTCCCCTCCCTAAAATTTTCTAAATATCTTGTTTTTATCATTGATGTTCCAAAATTTCATATTAATATGTCTTGGTATGGGTCTTTTGTAATTTATCATGTTCAGTAGTACACAAGCCCTTTTGGATATATTCCTTTTCACTCTGATAAATGGCTTTGCATTGTTTCTTTCATAGTTTCCTTTCTCAATTTTCTGAGTTTGCACAGTTTCTCAGTTTGCTCTTACTATTCAGTTATTGAATCCTGGACTGAGATTTTATGTCTTTTATATTTTCTTTTATTTTTATACTACATTCTAGTTGAGTTCCTAAATGTTATCTCCATTTCTTTTTTTTTTCTTTTCAATTCCAGCAAGCAAATTTTTAAATTACCAATAGCTCCTTTTATTCTCCAAAAGTTATTTTTCATAATACCTGTTCTTTTTTTTTAAATTTTATTTATTTATTTGACAGACAGAGATCACAAGTAGGCAGAGAGGCAGGCAGAGAGAGAGGGGGAAGCAGGCTCCCTGCAGAGCAGAGAGCCTGATGCAGGACTTGATCCCAGGACCCTGGGATCATGACCTGAGCTGAAGGCAGAGGCTTTAACCCACTGAGCCACCCAGGTGCCCCATACCTGTTCTTTTTTTGAGGATATAAAATCTTCTTAAATCTCTCTAATTCTACTAATAAGGGTACATGTAACCAAGAAAAAATTCACTGAAAATTTAATCAAACAGGCATTTATTTGGATAATCCAAAATTTGGGAGACACAGATTCAGGTAGAAACCTAACTCATGTTCTCAGGAAAACAAAGAAAGTGCAGGGTTTTATAGACAAAACGTTGTGAGTACAGTTCTCATTTAGGTCCTCTATGCAAGAGAGAGATTGAGACTAAATTAACTGGTCTTGGTTGGATTAATATGCAAATGAAGGATTGCAACTTGTCAAATCCCACTGGAGAGTGAAGAATTCTAGCCATTCAGTTTCATTGAAAGATTATCCAGGCTGAAGACTTGAAGCTGCCATAAAGTTCATAGTTGAAGAAATGAGGATGTGCATAAATTTCTCCTCCTTTATGGCCTCCTGACCCTATGTAAAAACCTCCCAACCCTCCTGTTGGGGCCCTGGGTGGTTCTGTCCCTTAACCAAAGGACTCTTGGTTTCAGCTCAGGTCATGATCTCAGGGTCATGGGATCAAGCCCCACATTGGGCTCTATATTTGTCGGGGAGATGGCATCTTTCCCTCAAACTCTCCCTCTGCCTCTCTCCCATTCACACTCTCTTTCTCTCTCTCTCTCTTTAAAATAAATTTAAAATCTTTAAGAAAAAGAGAGATTCTCTTAGCTAAGCTTGCTTGTTTCATTTTAAAATTTCCTTTTATATTACTTTGTTGTTTCACGTTCTTTTGCATAGCTTAAATTTTCTTTTTCTACTGAAACCCATTTTTTTTCAAAATTTTAAAGCTTAATCTTTCTTTTTTATATGGCACAATTTCCTTGAGGGTTAGATGAACCTTAGTTGACTATACATTTAAAAATTAGGAAGGGTACTAGAAGAAGTAGATGATGGGACAGACTTCACTTTAACATGAAACATCAGGGGGCTACTTCCAACACTGCAGGGATCCCAATTGCCAGAATGAAACCTCAATTACTCAATTAGGTAAACCTCAATTACTATAGGCAATTCTTATGAGGTAGGGGTTTGGTGTGGTTGTCTCTTCTCTTCACAAATCTTTAACAAACAATAGAGACTGAGGACCAGCATCAGGGCACCAGAAAGATGGAGGAAAAAGGAAAAATGAGTCTAGGAAGCCAAGTGAAGGATGAATTTCAAAAAGAAAGAAATGGTCACTCTTGCTGCTGATAAACCAAGTATGTTGTTACATGACCCTGTCTCATGGCCAGTACCGATTGTTCCATGAGTGGGTCATTTGACCAAAGCTGGGCCAATGAGTAGTTCCTTCTCCTCTTTTTGATTTTTTGGTTTATTTGTTTTAGATTAAAGTAAAAAGAGTTAATGCAGTATTTCTCTACTGGCTTTGGCCATAACAGACAACATTTAGATGCTGTCATTGTTCATGTTTCAACTGTGTGACTAAAGGTCTTCAGTGAGAAAGAAGCACAGAGCCAAAGAACAGGGACATACAGAGATGAGTGGTGCAGAGTGTCCAGGCATTATCTGAGATCTTCATTAGATTTTCCCTTATCGCCATGTTTCTATTTTTCACCTCTAGGTTCTGTGGGTACCCAAGCTAGCCCATAATACAAATTTCCCTTTGCATAATCAAGCTTGCGCCCTGTTTGTGTCATTTGCAATCAAAAGAATCCTGATCCAAACAACAGTATATCATCTAACCCTTGTCTCAACTTTAGAATTTTTTTTTTTTTTTAAGATTTTACTTATTTATTTGACAGACAGAGGTCACAAGTAGGCAGAGAGGCAGGCAGAGAGAGAGAAGAGGAAGCAGGCTCCCGGCTGAGCAGAGAGCCCGATGTGGGGCTTGATCCCAAGACCCTGGGATCATGACCTGAGCGGAAGGCAGAGGCTTTAACCCATTGAGTCACCCAGGCACCCCTCAACTTTAGAATTTCTTAATACACTAGAATATCTTTTTCAAAAATGTCTAAGTGAAGAAGGAAAAAGCTTGAAAATGGCAAAGGAAATATATAGGATTTTCTCCTAAATATGGAACATGAGATATAAAAGCAAATTTTCAGAAAGGCACTACCCCTTCCAAGATGATAGAAACATTATAAATAAGTTATAGGTGAGTACATGTTGGGATTCCATATTTGTTATAATTCTAAGGTAATAAAAACCTCATTTCTTCAGCTTCCAATATTGTATAGGACACGCTGTGTGCTTGAAATGAACGGAATTTTGCTAGGAAAAAAATCTGAGGTTAAGTTTTGAGAAGCTCATAAATAATAGTTCTCCACGTTGACCACTTGTTTTTTAAAAACTGTGATTCACTGCCCTTTTCAAAAAACTGTGTTTGTCAGATACCTACAAGAGCAGAGGAAAGGCATTCTTTAGTTGCTGTAGCAACAGCAGAATGAGTAAAGCAACATGAAAGTTAAATACTTAAGCTTTATCAGGAGCCAAAGGAGTGGAGGAGGAGGGGTGTTTCATTTATATTCTGATGCACACATCAGCTAAGTGGTGATTTCTGCTAACATTTGTCTCCTTTAGGATACCTATTTATGGACCTCATCAGTTACTATAGAAAAAAACCCAAGAGGAAACCCCATGGCTTCCTTGTTTACTAGCTAAAACCAGATTAAATCTATGTTTATGTCTCTCTCTTTGTCTCTCTCCCATTTACGTATCTTCTTGATTTCTCTCCATATTCATGCAGGAAAAGACACAGTACCTATATATTAATAACCCCTCTGTGCCTGTGTTTCCTCTGGTGCAAACTAGAGACAAAATAATACTCCTTCATAGGGTTGTTATAGAGATTACATTTGTTAATAGATGTAAAGCACTTAGAATGGTGTCTGTGACATAGTAATTCCTGTGCATTAACTCTTTTATCAGTAGCACATCAGACCACAGCATTCACAATGTCAAAGAATATAAATAAAGACTAAGAGGAGAGAAGGAGGGCTGGCAGCAAGTAGCCTGACCCTGAGAAGACACTGCTGACTACTGAAAGCTTCTGGGGGTTACCGTGCCTTCATCCAACAAATATATATGAAACACATGTCATAGCAACAATATACTATGCTGTGCTGGAGAGGAAGTATGAAGATGAATGTGACATGGTTCAAATATCTTTTAGGAAAAGAATAAGAAAAAAATTGAAAACATAAAAGAAAATGGGGGATAAATGATGGCAAATAAGAGAAGGCAGGAATATAAAGGAATATACAGAGACATTTAATCACCGGCACCCAGGCACAAGGCATTAAGGATAAGAATAGCTTTGCCAAATGTGTAGGTTGGCTGAACAAGACAAAAAAATGGAAATGAGATTCCCACCTGATGGGCCCAATTTTCCCAATTAGGCTTGTCGGATGAGTAAATTATCTGCAGGGGGAATGAGTGGAAGAGAGTCTTGTAGTGACTTTAAGATAAAGGTAACAATTTGAAATAGACATTGAGAGGAATGGAAGGGAAAGTTGAAGCAGGCGAAATAAAAGTGCTGAAAAACTCTGGAGATCCAGGTGATGTGAAGGCCTTGATTTTACAGGAACATGATTCAACAGACTTACATCATATTCCCAGCGGTTTTCCACTGATTGGATAGAGGAAAGATAAAGTGGATAATCACACTGACCCAGGGTTGGGAATTTGCCTGGTAGCAGGAAAGACTAACAATAACACTTACAGAGAATTTGCCATGTGCCAAACATTAAATGCTAGATGTTTTCCCCCCTTAATCTTGTCTCCAAACCTGTACCCCTTTCTAAGTAAGAGGCCTATTGACCTGCGACCAGAGTGCCTCCTCTAAATACGTAGCTTTCTCAGACCAGTGGAACGTGAGAAGTGGCAGTGTGCCAGCTCTGAGCAGAAGCTTCAAAGGGGGTCCTGATTCCACGAGAGCACTTGCTTATTTTCCATCTCGACACGGGATTGGTGCCTTCTGAATGAGTCCCAGGATGAAAAGACACATGGAGCAGATCCATGGCAGCTGACTCACAGCTGCTAATGTGTAGCCTGCACACACACACACACACACACACACACACACACACACACACACACACAAGTTTTTAAGAAGCCACTGAGACTTGAGAGGGGAGAGGTCATTTATTACCCGGCTATTATATGTAGATCCTAGCCATCCCTATTTTACACACAGCCTCCCGACCAAACTGAAAGATGAGGGCACTTTTTGACAGCATGCCAATAAACACTTTGGGCACTTATGTAACATGATAGGAAGTATAACTAAGATCAATGCAGCTTAGTGCCTTGGAGAAGAGATCCTGACACCACTTAGGAGACTGTCTCAATTCACTGAACAACAGGTGCAGGGTGGAGAGGTCGGTGGGGAGGAGGGGAGTCCTGGACTCTGGCACTCGCAGAACAATGGAAAGAAGAAAAGAAATTCAAATGACTACAAGGACAGTTTTGATATTTCAGAACAAATAATATAATCAATTTAAAATATTCTCAGAGTAAAAAGTGTATCAAGAGGATATTTAAAAATATTATTAGATCTCTTGCCCAATTAAAGTTAATGCTGCGCCATTACATCTCAGTTGTGGAATTTATAGCTTTAAAGTTATTTTGAATTCATTTCTCTGCTGATGTTTTCACCAACTCATTAATTCTTAGTTTTCAAGGAGAACTGCAGCCCTATAGAAGCTGGGTGCAAAACTAGATTAGATGGTGAAGAGAGGATTCCATGTTTTCTCCTAAACTCAAAATAATCCAGTAAAAATTTGATTTTGTACCATAGAACCAGAGCCCTTTCTAGCATATGGAGGGAAGTCCAAATTGTGGGTTTAGGCGTTGGCCTTTTAGCCTGAAACCAGCCTGAAAGGCAGTACTGGGAGGATGTGGGATTCAAGGAGACACTGAGGAGGGAAGGAAAGTATGGCACCCTCTTATGTGGGGCTCAAGGCTCATTTCATTTATTTACTTTATAGGAAGTATTACAAATACCCAGATGCAGCCAGCTTCAAGCATAAACGCTAAGTAATTCTAATATTAAATAAATAACTGAATACAGCATAAGGATTCTCGTTACACTGTTTCATTGCCTGGAACATTCCTTCCCAGATATTTCTGTGGCTCCATGTCACCTAACAATAGGCCCCTCCCCATGCCACCCCTTGTTCTCCTCTCTTAACTCCCCTCCACTGCAAGAGCTTTCTTTTCTCCTAGAGTTCTCTCAATCTGACATATATTTTTTCCTTGTTATTTATCCTTTGCTCCCGGAGAGTGTCAGCTTTGTAGGGGCAGGAACCTGGTTTTATTCACTGCTATATTCCACATTGAGGACAGCGTTGGGCATTTGCTGGGCACTTAACAAATATTTGTTGAATGAATGAATAAAAATATCCATAAACTGAAACCTATAAGCTTTGAGAATCATTCTCGAGAAAAATACCTTATTCTATGTTAAAGATAGACACAAAAAGAAAATAAAACCAAAAAATTTGAAGTCCTACGTGAAAGTGGCCATGGGGGATATAGGGAATCTAAAATGTATTAATATTATCTTTTAAAAAATTCAAACTCTGGTGACAAGTCATAATTTCGAGTCTACTTTTGAGTCTACCTTTTTTTTTTTACAAGTGAACTTTCCTGCTTAGTTTTTGTATGCATTTACTTCATTTTTTGCCAATTCTCCTGTTCATCATCATGCCTTGAACCTTTATTCTGTAGAAGGGTTGTTTGAAAACATGAAGGTTAAAGCAAAATGGTCTTTTCTCTTCTGTATTATAATTTCCCTGTAAGTAGAATTTTAAGAATTTTCTGAATTCTGAAAAGAATTGTTTTTATTTTGAAATAAGTACTATTTCTACAGCTAGAAATTTTGTCTGAAAATATAAAAGATATGCTTCAGTTTTTAGGGTGAGTCTGTGCTATAATTAAGCTATTCCACAGAATCAGTGAATTCTAATAGCAAAGACTTAGTAAATTCTTTTCCCCATGCATGAATTTGGCACTTACAAGGAATTGGGTATTAAACGAATAAAATAAAATTCTTCACTATATCCACCACCTCTTTTCTCAAAACCGCTCCTTCTCCACATCAATCCACATCCAATCCACTCCCCAGCTGAGGCCATTTCAGATGCCTTCTCATCACTAAACCCACATGAACTCCATCAGGTGCCTCACCTGTCAATGGGTCCTCTTCTTCATTTTCCCCATATGGCACCCCTCTCCATCCCTACTTCCAAGATTTAATTCACCTATAGCCATTTCTCCCCTGGATTTCTGCCACAGCCCCCTGACCGGCATTAGCCTCTCGTCTTGCTCTCCATAGATCGAATCCCTTTTTGACAGCAGAGCCAGATGATCTTTCTAAAAGATCAAAAGACCAAACCTCATGATACACCATTTACTTGCTGCAAATTCTTTGGTGATTTTTCATATGTTTGAGGATACAGTTCACAGTCTGGTTGTGTATGGGAGATCTCCGCGATTCCTACTGAAGTTTCTAACTCTAGAATCAACAAGTATGATGGCCCGCACATTCTCACTTTTAAGTCTACTCATGAAAAATGACTGGTGCGTTCTGGTTATAGAACACATGTCGTGTTAATTATTCTTACTTGCCTCCAAAATTTCAGGGGAATTATTTACATGTTACTGTCTTTCTTCCCATAGCATCATGTAAAACCAATCATTGTAGTTATGGCAGGAACAGCTAAAGCCTCCACAAGCTTTGAAACCACAGGTAGTCCTAGGTCAGTGGCCAACGATACTAAATTTGCTGAGAGAGGGCGGCAAAATGAGGGGAAGAAGAAGACTGCTTGGGACAACATAAAAAATGGTGAGAAAACAGCTTTTACAGATTTTTGGGGGAAAGGAGATAGAAGATAATTTTAAGAAGCTGTCAGATTAGAAAAATAGCAGAGATATTTAAAGATGATTTACAAAAAAGCTGTGGTATGGAAATGATGAAATTACAATCACCTCACAAATGTCCCTTACCATAATATTATCTTATGCTTTAGACAGTGTTTTTAAAATATTTTATCTGATACATTATGTGTGTGCGTACATACATATCCATGTGCTCTGAGGAAGAGCTAGGACCATCTGATTCCCACTGCCTGAGACTCAACCCTCTTATGGGGCATTTCTAACAAGCAACGTCCAAGGGGTGGGATAAACATGTTCTGAGATGACCCCCCAACTTTGCTTCTAGTGAAGAATCTGGAATCTGGAATCTGGCAGTCACCCCGGTGCCTCACAGGCTCTAGGACAGAAGACTAATCCCATGTCAAGAGGAAGCCAGAACAGATCAAGCCATCCACCTGAAACATCTCCTGTGGATGTCTAATTAGCTGCCTCGCTGCATATATTATAAGTAGCTTCAATTGAGAGCCAGGATTACAGTCCTTTGATACCTAAGACTTCAGTACAAATAAATATTTGTTAAATGAATAAAGATCTAAACTTGCCTGGCAACTGTATTAGTAATATCAGACCTAGTTTATGGAGAATGGAATTTCTGTAATGTCTAAGATTATAAAACCTTTACCTAGGAATGACAAATATAATATAACCATCGCTGGGTCCCCTTTCACAGGCTCAAAGTTTAGAAAATGTAACTATTTTGTGTTAAATATCCAGACAGAATAAATATGGGTTTCTTTAAATTTCATGAGGCACCAATGTCAGGGTTCCTAATGTAAAAGGCCTTTATTGTTGCCTCCATTAAAACTCTGAAATGATTGTCAGGTGTTCTTTATTCATGCGATACCCCAAAGAGGGGAGAGGAGACATGGTTAACCCTGAAAAGAAGAGAAGAAATTGTATGACACTCCTGTGAGTTAGTACTACTTCAGACACGGAAACAAAGGACCTCTTTGAAATCACTTTGACATTGAGAACCAAAGTTTAGTTTCAGAACTGAGATTGAACATTAAGCTCCCGCCTCCCATTTTCTGATTTGATCCAAAATTCAAGTTTATCTGTAATCGATTACCATAGTTAACCTGAGTATTACATCATACTATAAGTTCTATGAAAGAACACTCAAACTGTATTTACTTTCCACTCTCATAACTTTTTTTTTTTTTACTTTTGATGACATTTAACATATCTATCCCATTCTTTGGGAGAGATTTTGTGGCTAATTCTTATATTAAAAAGTGAACATAGTGTTTTCAAAACTTCCATTACATCTTCATGATTTTGGGCATATCAGCATGCACGTGGTGTTTGCTTACAGTTCTCCATGATTGAAATTACTTTTGCCACATTTATTTAAAAAAAATTATTGCTGTGTAAGTGAAAAATCACTCTTATTAAGAATAGAAGATAGGGGGCGCCTGGGTGGCTCAGTGGTTTAAGCCGCTGCCTTCGGCTCAGGTCATGATCTCAGGGTCCTGGGATCGAGTCCCACATCGGGCTCTCTGCTCGGCAGGGAGCCTGCTTCCCTCTCACTCTCTCTGACTACCTCTCTGCCTACTTATGATCTCTCTCTGATCTTTATAAAAATAAATGAGATTAAAATGTTATCAAATAGGAATTAAATTTAAAGCATAAAATAAAATGCACATAGTATTGAATATGATTAATTTTAAAACAGAATTGAAAATGTTTTTCTCAATAATAAGAATAAAACAATTTAAGATTAGTCAGTAATGGAAGGATAACAGCTAGATATCATTCAGTTTTAGATGAAAATAGGGTTTGATATCAATGGAACAATACCATCTTTTGTTTTCTTGTTACTTATCACTGAGAATTTCATCTCATATGTGTGCATTCTAAAATGGTAGAAAGCATTTCACTCAGTTTTTTGATAGGATTGGCCACTGAGAAGTCTTTCCTACCCAAAATGCTGCGACTGTCATTCAACAAACTGAAATGGTATCTTGAATGTATCTTATGAATGTGTCAAGTTTTGTTTAAAAAAGAAATGGTGAAAACAAACAACTTAGCCACTCACAGATGTCGTCTTATTAAGGAGAATGATTAGAAAGTTTATTTATCGTGTGTTTTTAGTACTTCATCAAACTCAGTAAGTGTTTTGAAAAACCTCCACGGGTTTTTCAGTGAGGAAGAACTCCCTTAGGAGTTCTTACAGTTCATACAGGATTGAGAGGAATTTGTTCTGGGTGTGCCCTCTTGAATACAGAGAAATGCCCCCTGAGCAGAAGATTCAAATCACCTACAATCTACCATCTATGTTGTAATTCATTACAGACTTACCGACGGGTTAAAATTCTGTTCTTCAGCTGTAGGAATTATCAAGTTTGGCAAAACAACAAATTTTAATGGATGCTCTTGTATTCAGCTTGTATTTGAAAGAAAAAATACCACATAGAAGGTCAAGTTCACAAATACATGGATCCATCAGTCAATGATGACTTTACAGCATGAAAGTTTATATTTGGCGAGAATTTTAAGATGATCACAATCTATGTTTGCTTTATAAAATGCCCAAGCCATCCTTTGGATATTTATTTTCTAGTTTTATTAAGCGTCCACCGATATTATTTGTAAATGTAGATCAAGCACCTGTTTTAAACAATTGCTTTTGAAGTGTATGCTAGTGTTTAATTATCTGCAGTCTCCCTCTCCCACCAACACAAACCATCAACAACAAAATACCTATAACAACATATAGTATATCATTAGTTTTTGATGTAGTGTTCAACGATTCATTATTTGCATATATGCTAGTTAACTGAACATAATAAATACATAAATACATAAACAAACCTATAACAAGACAGAGACTATATTTCCAATTGTTGTGGGATTTATGACCTGAGTTAGTGGCTCTTGCCTTAATTTGTATGTTACACTATGAACAAGGCTGCTATGGATTTTTCCCTTCTATCTTCTTCATATTGTTCATTACTGATCAGGAGGTCAGAGGCTTAACTATCCGTCCTACGTTGCTGAGAAAAATTCTATAGGTTTTCTTGGTGTTCGTTGTGTGTTTCAAAGTTGCACTTGAGTTTGGGTGGATTTATACTAGAATTTGAGAATGTCTCCAAACATAATGGAATATGTTTACTCTGTTAACAGCTAATAAGCCTTCTCATTTCAAATAATTTTTATAATAAATTAATTAATAAATAAATAAATAATTGTCAAATAATTTTTAGCATCTTTGTCATATTTTCCACTTCATATTTTATAGCAATTAGTTAAGATTCAGGCTAGGTCATTCATTTTGTCCTCACCTGTGTCTGAGGGTACTTGCTGATTTCATCACATTTGCCACTAGTTCTAACATTTGCATCACAAATGTCAACTTTTCCAAACTTAAAAACATCTTCTCTCTAATGGATAATAAAAAATTATCATTGAACTTTAATTTAAAGTCATGTATATGAATACGTTCTTCCCAATACCTAGTAATTTTCAACATGTGGAAATGTGGTGTTAATGAGCTGCAGAGGTGTAAACCTGGGTGTGTCTC
This sequence comes from Meles meles, assembly GCF_922984935.1. Classification (NCBI taxonomy): domain Eukaryota; kingdom Metazoa; phylum Chordata; class Mammalia; order Carnivora; family Mustelidae; genus Meles; species Meles meles. The sequence goes on from NC_060070.1 coordinate 20,597,568, forward strand.
GCTATGGCCACACGAAAAGGCACACAGAGCCATTCTGCACACAGAGATTTGAGAACAGACGAGGTTTATAGACACAGTGCCTCAGTGGAAGAGTTTGAGACAGTAAGTGCCTTGAATGCAGACAACTCTGTAGTTTCCAGGTCTCATCTTGCCTGAGACTTGATAGCATTTTTGTCCTTGGGTTCTAAGTGATAATTTCATATCCTAACAACAAATTCCCCAGTTTTACTTAAAATAGCTCTAGCAGATTACTCTTACTAGAATCAAATGAACCTCTTCTAAAGTAATTGTTGGCTGACCTTCATGTTTGTTTAGGTTAACTGAACAGCCATAAACTCCCAATCCAAAACTAGATTTGTTTTTGTATTATACTCAGGGTATGAAGGCTTTTAGGAATTGTTGGTATGAAATTACAGTATTTCCAATAATGAAATATTTTGATACAGGCAGTAGTACTCCCCACTCCCACCTAACACCTTCCCCCCAAAAAGCTAATGGCAAAGTAAAACATATTTTTCATAATTGTATGAGATTTGTGACTGAGTCAAAATTGAGAAAACAGACATATAAAATGAATATGGCCAACATTTGGGTTACTGAAGTTTCTATGGAGACGTGGTTTAAAGGAGTCTCAAGAATCCTCTGATAATTTTGAAAGACTGATGTAGACTTATTATCTAAAAAATCCTAAATTCACAAGGAAATTGAAAGCCAAGACATCAATTCTTATAATCAAAGCAAGATTTCACTATAAATTCCTTAAGGCCCTGGCAGACTTTACAAACTGCCTGTGGCCGTGCATCCCTCTGACTGTCCAAGAAATCGAGGTAGATGTACACCATATGTGCAGCTCATTACAAAATCAAGCCTACAAGTCTGTTTTGAAAGTATATCACTAACCGCTGGATACGTTGTTTTTTTTTTTAATCACAGCAAATGTCTAATACAAAGAATGAATTCTAAAATAATGGAATATACAATGTGTTGGCTTAATTTCAATAAAACTAAAGAAAATATAACCGGCAAAAGGCCTAATCATATTAATATTTAAGGGCAGAAATCAATGTCCACATCCATTCTCAGAGTTAATAATGATGGTATATAAAACTTCTATATTAAATAAAATGTTCTCAAATAACCTACACATGTCAGACTCAAATAAATGTTACTTTATTTTCTTTCCCTCAACTTTTGGATGAAAGATTAACAAAATTCTTTAGAGGATAAAGGTTAGAATTTTAAAATTTTCCCCATATGAAATATATACTTGAATGGTGAAAGAATTGGCAAAAATTAAAAAATGAAATGCCAAATTTATAAACATGGCTTTGTAATTAAACTCCTTTCTTAAAATAATCAGATTGTTTTATGCTCTCATATGCAGACTTAACTGATTTCCATCTTTATGGAAACTGAACTGAACACCAAAACTTCAGCTTAGGACTGTACATTTGCATGTTTACTTCCAATAGGACTAATCCCTTATTCTTAGTAATCATCTTTAATGATAGTTGGAGAAATCTCTCCAAAACATAGCCTTAGGTATTACATAAGGAAATTATGTTAACTCACAGTTCTGATTTTAATTTAATTATTTTTTATCTATAATCACATTACTCATTTGAAGTTAAATTAATTCCAAGTATGTGACTTTGAGAAAACCTCTGACTGCATATAGGGAGAAAAAATTTCTTTAATTCAATATTGAAGAACTCAATCTCCCACATTTATGTCTCAAAAGCAGTAAACCTTTCCTTCCCCGGGATTTCAGCTGTGGAGATATATGGCATAATACCCATTTAGGCCAGGCATATATTTTGTAATGTAAAAATAATCATGGATAGAAGAGTCCAAGTCCAGGAAATAAAGAAAACTCTAATGGCCCCAAATATATATTTCAAGCAATACCAAGGATCTGGACACATGCCTATATTTTTTGCATGAAGGGCTCACCTGGCCATTCTACCAAGTATAAAGAATAGCAATTTAAACAATGACCCAGGGGCGCCTGGGTGGCTCAGTGGGTTAAAGCCTCTGCCTTCCGCTCAGTCATGATCCCAGGGTCCTGGGATCGAGCCCGCATTGGGCTCTCTGCTTGGCAGGGAGCTTGCTTCCTCCTCTCTCTCTGCCTGCCTCTCTGCCTACTTGTGATCTTTGTCAAATAAATAAATAAAATCTTTTTTTAAAAAATGACCCAAATTATACCCTCCCCTGACTCCCTACAATGTACAATGAGTCTTTGAGTTGCCCAGGTTACTTGCCTTATTTAAAAAATTGAACAAAACAAAACATAACTACTTCTACATTATACAATTTAATATACTTTTATGAAAAACCCACTTTATTGAAATCAGCATTTATCTAAACCACTATGTTCATTTTCAATTAGTCTTTCTTTTTTTCCTTATGAAAAATGAAATCATAATTTGGGGCTCATTGTGGTGTTTCTTCCAGGAATTCATGTATTAAGTATTAAGAGACAAGGACCCAAAGGGTTTCATTCACTCAGGCAAGGCATGTATTAGAGTCAGATGATTTTTGCTATAGTTTACTATTAAGTATTGCCTGTTGGAGTCAAGTCCATATCCTGGGTGATTTCATGCCACTCATCAAAGAATGTGAATAATACTCATACAGAATGTTAATGATGGTCATAACAAAGTAGCTCTACTCAGTCACTGAGTGCCAATTTTGTGATGAATGCTGTAAAAAATGAATTTTTAATTATTTGAAGCTGATCCTATTGTATGATTTATTTGGCTGAACATTGAGAATATTTCCTTGGTAGTTCAAGTTGTTAGAATTCCACACTAATACTATTTTATTTTAACTTGGTTTCTTTGGGGATACAGATCTGTGGAAGTTAATTACACTAGTAGAAAGTCAACCTGGGTTGAGATATATCAGTTCTTAAATTTGAACGTTCATCAGAAGCACCTAAGGGGCCTGTCAAAAAAAAATATTGCTGAAGCAAGAGTTTTTACAATAGGTCTGGGGAAGAATCTGAAAGTTCTCAGGGACCGCACCTTGAGAATCATTGAGATAGAGGGCATATATCATAAACTTCTAAGAAAAACCCTAAAGAAAATAGTGAAAAATTCTTTAGAATAGAATTTAAGTAACTTACCTAAATTTTAGGGTTTCCAGGTAAAATACAGGGTATTAGCAATTTGTATCTTGGTTGTGTAGACATACACCTCCAAACTGTTAAGATCTCCTACTGTCTTTCCCCATTGCCTTGGTGTATATCTTAATTGTGCTCTTATTTTTCCATAGGATCCAATAACAGAGCATTTGAAGCCCCAGAGAAATCTGAGGCTTCTTTAGTTTCTACTCATAGGGGAGGCCTTGGGCAAAAGGACTTAACACTCTTTGAGTGAGGTATTTATATATGCCTTGGAAAATGCTCAGGGACACATATTTATGCCTCAAAACTCTGTAGAATGTAGAAGAAACAGAAATCTATAGATGGAGAATTCTATTCACCAAAAATATTCCACAAGAATTTTGTACCACACACAAAATACCCAGAAGACTCCATTTTTCCATGCCCTATGTGTCAGGAGCGGGGGCCACATGATCTCTCCAGTTCTCCTATGGTACCTGGCAGAGCTGAACAACTGGGAAAGGAGGGAGAAGAGGGAAACCAAAGAAATAAATGAAAGAGGGTGCATAAATGAGAGAGAGAGAGTGTAAGAGATTTTTCCTTCGTGGTTTCTGTAAATATGAAACTTTGGAGAAAAGTAATAACATCTAGAAAATAATCTAGGGAACTTTCTGTAGGACACATCATGTAAAACCACAGCCAGCTTCTTTAAAGAAAACCAGTTGCAATGATGAAATGATACATCCCATTTGTCATCTTTTTCTTCTTTATATATGATTTCAGCCAGAGTCTGTTCTAGATTTATTTAAGGTAGGATTGAGTATATAATATATGTATATATATTATATATAATATATGTAATTATTGTATTATGTATTGTATTATGTAATGTAATATATTATATATAATATATGTATATATATATACATATATGTGTGTGTGTGTGTGTGTGTGTGTGTGTGTGTGTGTTATAGTGGATAGGAGGTAACAATTATCAAGGATCTTGCATTTTGATAATTTTCTCACTGTGTTGCATCTTGAATTAAAATATGTGTCCTTAAACTTGGTTGCACATTGGAATCACCTGAGAAAATTAAGTATAAAAAACCTGCATTCTCAAAGATAATAATTCAACTGATCTGGAGCCTGAGTCTAGTCAATGACTTTAAATTATCAGACTGTCCAAGAGTATGTTTTCAATATGAACATCACACTAGTGGGATAATATAACAGAAATTGGGAGGCAGGCAAGCCCCAACTCTAATGATTATTGAAATAACAACAGAAATTCAAAGGAATATCACAGAGATGATTCTGAAATTGAGGTTACAACTTTGGGGGTGTGTTGTCAAAATTGTAGGACTAGCTAGAGAACCAAACTTAGACTGTGGTATATGAGTTTATCAAATGTAGGAAGGAAATTGACAGAAAATTTTCCAGAAATTGAAAGCTGGAATTTTGTCTAGTTATGTCCCAATATTCCATGTTTATCTGATTGCTATAGAAATTGTGAGGAGATTAATTTCTGATTTGCTCATGTTTGCTAGAGCCTTCTACCCAGATTTACTAGCTAAAGTTGATCTCCCAGGATTAGTCACAACCCATGGTCTAGAATTAGGAGGCCTTGAATATTCTGCTAGAGGTTAACTACAACCCTAAACTTGAGCAGTGCATGTACAGTATGGTGCCAGGGGCAAGAGAAAAGAACTTGAACTGTGTTATAACATACTATAGAAACAGTACAGAAATAAATAGACTTAAATGCCAAGATAGGCTGTCATTTATATAAAGGGCCAGGCACTGAGAGTGTACATGGATTCGAACTTCTGAAGACAAATATTTCTCTGCAGAGTCATCCTACTGTCCTAAAAGGAGGGAATACTCAGAAGTTCAGGTACAAGGATTCACATCCTTGTGTAGTGAGTGTGAAAAATACACTCCTTCTTCATGTTCAGAGTAGAAGAACTATATCAGCAGGCTGTTTACTCCAGGTCAGTGGAGAAAGACTTGGGGCTCAGAAGTTTGTTCACATAAGGTAGGAAGGAAGTGCCCTTCATAAATTTTTAACAGTTAATTGAAAACAACGAAGACCCATACGTAAATTCCCCAAAGACCTGTTGTACCACCTGAGGGGAAAAAAATTCTGAGACTTATGTGATTATCTGTTCACATTTAGAAAAAAAGCTTCATAGAAAGTATACTTAATGCATCTGAAGGAGGCCTTGAATAAAATACTACACAGTCTAGGACAAAAAAAAAAAAGTTCTGTAAAATATGAGAGTTTTTGTGTACAAATAGTATTAAACCCAGTTTAAAATTAGAGAATTTATTGGCTCATGGTATTGGAACTCCAGAGAGAAGATTTTCAGAGTTGGCTTAATTGAATGGCTCTCGTTCTTTTGTGTTCTCCCAACTGAGACTTCTTTTATCTGTTGGCTCATCCCCCTGCTAACTTCCTGACTAGGAAAATTGGTGTAGCATTCCAGGCCTTATATCTACAGAGGATGGCACTCAGAGGAAAAGAAAGCTTCTTTTCTGGTGTCTCTTTTTAAGAATGAAAGCATTCACAAGAAGCCCTAAGGAAACCTTTTCCTTCCTATTTGGCTGGATTGGGTCACATGCTCACTCATGAACCAATTCTTTCGGATAGTGGAAATGCCATAGCTTGGATTACTTACTGTGGAAAGAAATATGTGATTACCCTTTACCCAGTTAGGTCCATTAATCCTATCTCTATCCCCCTGAAGCTTCTGTGCTCTCTGGCAAGGATTAGGCTTCTAAATGAACACCAAGACACTATCATGAAGGGGGAAGGGCGATTGATGACTAACAGGTAACAGAAATCCACTTCAAGAAGTCTCCCTCTCCACAGAAATGCCACCTGATATTTTCCAAGTAAAGAAAAGGAAGGAGCCATTTGCTGTCTCAGTAATACATTTGACCCCATACATGTTCTGCATCATTTGATAAAAGTGCCTTGTTGACAAGTTTACACTCCATAGATTTCATGTTTCTCGGCATTCTAATGCAATTGTGCTAGTCCTCTCCAACTCAGATGCAGTGGTATCAGTTTGCTAGATGCCTTTCTCCTTGAGGAATCAGGAATGGAAAGGCTTGGAAGCTCATTAGATGTTTTTCCCAAGTATTGTTATTTATTTATAATGTAAAAACCTTTCCCTGGTTATAGCAACATTAATGTTATCTGATAGGTAGCCGCAAATGAGAATTGTACTCTCTTAAGGATTCAGACAAAGTTTAGTAACCTCACTGCATATTAATATGTGGCAATCTTATTCTGCAGGAAACTTTATAGTAATTCACTTGGGTGACATTAATACCAATTTAAAATATCTCCATTGTGATTGCAGGGAGACATTAGGAGAAAGTTGTTCTGTCAACTATGTTCATGAATGTTATCATGCCATAACATTTTAAGATAAGATGAAATGAAATTTATTGATAGTTTATAGTTTGAGGATGCTCACAGTAAAAGTTTATTTTTCATAGATAGTTTGTATTTGACCAAACATAATGCCCTTGAGGCAAATACTGCTGTAGAACTAACTTGTGGCCTGAATCCTTAAGCTTTCTACAGGTATTAAGTTGGTAAGTAGTGTTATGTTTATTTATTTTCTTTTTTTAACTGATGACTACACAAATCAAGAAGACACTTCTTTGTTAACACAACAGAATAAAAATAATAACCAATAATTCTAATCAGTATATTATAAAAGACTATGCAAATAGAACCCCATTAGGGAAATTCAAGTAGCTGTTGTTTTTTGATTTTTTGATTTTTGTTTTTCTTCTTTTAATCAATCTTCAATGGTAAGAAGTCACAGCTTACTTAAAATTTTGTTTTCACCCATACTTGAGTGTTTTAATAAAATTGCCCAGAATATTCATTTTTCTGTTCAAGGATCTCTTCAGAAATATATACAACTTCAGTATTTTATTCTCTTGGAATATAATTTGGCCTTTACTCCTTGATACCTTGTTTTGGGCTTTCTCATTTAGAGAATGTTGTTGGAGACAATGACTAATCAGCCATTTTCTTCCTGTATTTTAGCAGAAGAAAGAAATCATCTTTTAAGCCAGTTTGCAGATAAAAGGAAGACCTCTGATAAATATCTATATTGGCCTCAGGAACTAGTAAATTTGCATCCCAGCCACGTGTGCCTGTATGTAATGGGTGGAAACCAAGAATATGGTAGTTGGAATTACAGAGATTGATCATTTTAAGAGCAGAATTTCTTTAAAAAGCATATGGTAGAGACATATGATGAAATTTTAAAAAATTAAAATAGTGATACATAGCTTTATTTGTTAATCTACAGAATATCCAGGACATATCAAGTAAAATAATAAACTTTAAAGAAGTATGTAGAAAATGACTCTGTTCTTATGTAAACTCACACATATTTTTGTAAAAATATTTTGTTAATAGCATTTATCTGGAGTTGATTACAGGTGATTTTTGTTTTCTTCTTTATACTTTTCTATATTTTCTGAATTTTTAAAAAAGAGCAAGTATTAATTTTCCTTCCAAAAGAGGTAATAATTCTATTTTCTTTTCTAAGTACAGTTTAATGCTTTTAAACAGGAACAGATATAAAGTGATTTCAACAAATTATGAAATCAATTACATACTGTTGCTCTTCCTTCAACCTACCTTATTAACAGTTGATATTTGTGTCTTTTTGCCCGGTATCAAAGCATAACCACTTCTCTGGGCAGCAACTCTATATCATACAGCAATATGTCTGTAATGTTTTTCTATCCTTGAATTAAAATCATTCTCAGTTAGCCTCAAGCTGCCTTTCAAATGAAAAGATGTGTTCTTACCTAACGTGTGGACTGTTATTTTCCAGAAGACTGACTTTCCTGATGGGTCAACTGACTTTGCTTTTTCAGCGGCTGCACTCAGTCTCTTTCTTTCAGATGTAGCATGCCTGCCTCAACATCAGGATCAAGTGGAGGAAAGAGCTTCAGTTTTCTATGCTTGTGACTCTTCAACCATGGGTTCTCCAGAGGTTTCCAGGTTTCAATTCTTTCCCTTAATTTATTTTCTTCCTAGGAGTGGTAGGTGAATCTATAACATTGAGTAACTCTTTCTAAATTTTGAAATGCCCACAGTAAACCAAACTTCTAGTGCGCCTGCTAAAAAAATAAATAAATGTTTTGCTACATTTTTTTAGTTAATATTATATTCCTTTGGTCAATATTTCATTTCTTTTCTTTCATTTATATTTTTTAGCTAATAGGTTAAAAGCCTTGGCATTAACACACCTGTTAATATGCCTTGCAAGACAGAGCAGCTCAACTCTATAAACTCAAACAAATCTAGAGTTAGATTGTCCCAGGACCCTGAAGACATTCCTGTGTAGTGTAAAGTCCCGTTTAGTGAAAAGACAATCACTGCTCTAGGGAATTCAGCAGGGCTTCAGGTTAAGAAGCTCTACCCAAGTGCCTCGGTGACTCAGCGGTTAAGTGTCTGCCATCAGCTCAGTTGATGATCTCAGGGTCCTGGAATCAAGTCCCATGTAGGGCTCTCTGCCCAGCGGGGAGTCTGCTTTGTCCTCTCACTCCCCCTTTCTGCTCTATCTCTCAAATAAACAAATTAATAAAATCCTTAAAAAATGATTTTTTTAAAATCTCAACACAATAAAAACTAAATCCTAATATAGCTTAGAAGGGCTACCAAAATATTGATTTTGTATCTCCTTCTTTACTGGAAAGTATATAGGCTACTAGGCAATTACCCTATAATTTGGACTGAGAAGTAAACAGAATACATCACAATGAAAACCCTCAATGTACTCACCTGTCCAGTTTTAATGATGATTAAACTAAGATTCTTAAAATATTTCACAATGATTTTTGAGAGATATTACCAGTTATTTAAGATACTAGACTAGAGACAAATGTTGCATTGTATGATCACTAAAATTTAAAGAAATAAAAAGGACCATACTGGAATATATCTTACAATGAACAGCTTTTTAGAAAGAAAATTTAACTAGTATTCAACTTCCTGTCAGTTTAGTTTCCCAAAGGATTTTTCATGTGTACAGATATTCTCAATTCCCTTCCTCATCAGTAAAAGTCACAATGAAGCTGATAAAAGTGGGAATTGTTTTACCGTCTTCAGAACTGAGGTGGTCATAACACACTCAGTTTTGTCGACATCTTTAAGCTGACAGAACCCCAAACTTTCTAGCCATGCCTAAAACTTCAGTGTCAGTCAAGAGTAGAGACCCTGTAATACAACTGTATTATGAAAAACTCCAAACTTCCATAAATAACTTTCCCTTAACTATTTCCCTTAGAATAAACAGAGGACTGAGAAGAGAAAGGGGTCTTAAATAAAATGTAAGGTGAGGTCAAGAGGCTCATTGATCACTGGCAGAGCACAGCTCCTTAAAAATTAGAGGACAGATCAATTTCTGATAAGGAATGAGCAGATGGCTAGAGTTCATTGGAGGATGGATGAGGAAGGGAAAGATGGCAGAGATGGAAAATCCATTTGTGTAGAACAAAAGCCAGATGAGCTTCCATTGTTTCCATCCCTGCCCTCAGCACAGGGGCTGACCCATTCAGCCGAAAGCGTGGACCTAGAGGGAGAAGCATCATCATTACACATCAGCCCAGAAAGCGAGGGTGAGGCCCGAGCCTGTCCCTGAAGGTATGCCAGAAGGTAGGAGCAGCTGAATGGGTTCCTCTCTAACTCAGAAGTTAAGTGGGAGCTATGTGGGGGAAGGAGCTAGGAATGAGAGAGCAGTTTTCTGAGACACCCCAGGAAGTAATATGTTTAACGGTACCTTATTCTCTAATGTAATCTGAGTATTATATAAAAATTTTGGCTGGCCTTTGTTTCTGGTTCTTGGGAGCCTCAAAACCTTTGGAATTTTTTAAGGGACAAGAATATCTTTGTTATTCATGATACCCCCCCCCCCCCGACCTCGGGGGTTTATGCTAATGAGGTGACTCCTAGTTTAAGGATGGGGTGGATGTGATGGAAAGACCAATTATGTGATGAGAAAGTTGCAATTTTGGTGTAGTCCAACCTCCGGGAACCAGATGGGTGCTGGAAATTGAGTTCAATCACATAATCAATGATTCAGTCACATCTGTATTAGGAAGCCCGATAAAAACTCTGGACACCTGAAGCTTCAGAGAACTCCCAGGTTGGTGATCAGGAAAGTGATGCATCCTGAGGACGTGCATCTTAGCATTTAGAAACCTCCCAGGGCAAGGTCTGCATCTCTTCTTTTGGCTCGTTCTGATTTGCAGCCTTTTTTAATAAAATTGTGATGATAAGTATAATGCTTTCCTGAGTTCTGTGAGTCAGTCTAGCAAATTATCAAACCAGAGGGTTAGTGGAAATCTCCAAATTTAGAGCCAGTTGGTCAGAAGTGCAGATGGCTTGGGAACCCCAAAGCTTGCAGCTGGCATCTGAAGTGAAGGGAGATTTGTTGGGGTTATGCCCTTAACCTACGAAATCTGACCTAACTCCAGGTACAGTCAAGATTGTTTTACACCGAGAAGTTTCTGTTACTCTTGAGTGGCTTCCAGATTATTTTTTAAGAACTAATGTTTAAAGCAGTAGGTTCTTGAAACATCTGAAGTTACATGTGCCAAATTTCTCAGTATCTAATTTTCACTTGAGCATTCACAAATTAAACTTGGCCTCCTTCTACGGTAACTAACTTACACCCCTTCCAGGCTAACAAACAATTCGTCTTGCTCACCCCACCCTCTAACATCCACTCTTCCTCCCATTTATGTTCAAATATTTCCAAAGGGGGAAAAAACGTGAAACTTTCTTCTGTATTTACCTAAGATATGATCAAACCTCTGCTCTGTTAATGCAGAGAGACAGACTAATAGGGCTATCCTCACTTTTGCTCTGATGTACCACCCCTTCATTCTGTCCTTCATCTCAGGAAGGACAGGCAACAAGAGGCCATGACTCAGAAATGAGTCTTACCAGAAATGAGTCTTACTTTCTCACATACCCTCAGGGCCCAGGGGTTGGGTCAAACATTTCCTTGTGTTGTCCATTGAGTAAGCTCTCAGTTTTAGGGGTCTCTTTCAGATGGTCGTTCAGAAGTCCCTTCTTTCCCTGATCTCCCCAGCCTTTTCTCTTCTCACCATCTCCTCAGCATACTCTGTGCCCCTCTCAGACTCCATGGAGAGAGTCCAGAGGAATCCATCCAGTCTTCCATTCCACAGAAGGTGATTTTACGTCTTTCAGTTTCCTCAGAGGTAAACACCTACAAGAAAAACACATGTCGCTTGCCACTAGCAAAGCCCTTCCGTAGCAAAATGACTTAAGTTAACAGAATCAGTGTCTCTTTTCCTCTTTTACCAAAAGATATCCTGGGCGCCTGGGTGGCTCAGTGGTTTAGGCCGCTGCCTTCGGCTCAGGTCGTGATCTCAGGGTCCTGGGATCGAGTCCCGCATCGGGCTCTCTGCTCGGCAGGGAGCCTGCTTCCCTCTCAGCCTCTCTGCCTGCTTGTATCTCTCTCTGTCAAATAAATAAATAAAATCTTTAAAAAAAAAAAAAAAAAAAAAAAAAAAAAAAAAAAAAAAAAGATATCCTCCAAGGAGTGGAGAGGAAGAAAAGGAAAGAAAGCAGTTTAGTGAGTAAGAAAACCCTGTAGACAGGTCAGTAGTCATTGTACTCACAGCTTCTGACCCTGGTCTTATCATAAAGACTGCACTTCACTAGCTAAAACCCTCTCCAGGATGTAGTAGAATGGTAAACCATGCACTGAAACCTCTTCTTTCTAAGGTTTTAAAGACTTGGCTTGGTAACAGAAAGGGGCAAGGAGCTGTGCAGCCACAGGCAAAATCAGTAACTATCTGAATCTTAGCTCTCAGCTATAACAGGGAAATAATAATAGTAAACTCTCAGTATTACTGTAAGGATAAAATGAGATATTTATATAAAGGATATGATACATAGTGGGCTTGCAAAAAGCATTAGCTCTTATTATTGCTATTATTATTTACTTTTTAAAAAATCTTTTGCCATAGTTAAAATTTTCAGTATAATGTTGAATAGAAATAGTTTGATTTCAAAAAATTCTAGATTTGTGTATTTAGAAAAAAGTGCTAGATGTGTATATTTGGAATATTATTATAACAGGGGTACCTGGGTGGCTCAGTCAGCTGAGCATCCAACTCGTGATTTCGTCTCATGTCATGATCTCAGGGTCATGAGATCAATCCCTGCATCAGGCTCCACACTCAGCAGGGAGTCTGCACGAGATCCTCTCTCTCCTTCTGCCCCTCCCCTGGCTCGTGTGCTCTCTCTTTCTAAAATGAATAAACCTTTTTAAAAAGAATATTATTATAATATATTAAATATCATTATACGATTATGTCTTATTAGAGTTGTAGTAAATATGTAGTAAATTTGCAGCTGTTCAAAAGTGAGGTTGGTCCATACACTTCTTATCATGTACTATCTCTGATTCTAATTTCAAATTCTTTTAGTTCTATAAAATGAGGCACTGCACCCACTTGTAAAATTTTTTGAAACAGTTTGCTATGAAGCCTGGCAAAAGAAATATATAAAAACAGTGGAGCCTGGAGATTGTGGGGGAGGGGAGTGAGGTCACTGGGGGTAAGCTCTTTGATTATCAATTCAACTGATTCACTGGTTATTAGTTTACTCAAGTTTAAAGTTTTCTTGACCAGATGCTCAATGGTTATAAACAAAAGCAGAATGCTTAACAGATTGTTCTTGAATCTGGCAGCACAAGCTTGAAGACTGTCTTGCCCATTCACTAGCTATTGACATTGACCAATTTTCTAAGCCTCTCTAATCTCTGATTTCCTCATCCATTAAGGGAGGATAATAAATATTGCCTACTTCACACAGTTGTTTTAAGCATCAAGTGAAATAATGCGTATAAAATGCTCACCACAGTGCTTGGAACACTGTGGGCATTCAGTCAATGTTAGCTATTATTAGCAGTGGCTGTGGTGTAGAAAAGTGTAGATTTTAGAAAATAAATTCCTTTTGGTCAAAAACTCATACAGTTTGCACATACAGCCATTTAGCTGGGTAATTTTGGGGAAGGCAGGTGCTGGCTAGACGAGTCAACTTCTTTTTTTTTTTTAATATTTTATTTATTTGACAGATAGAGATCACAAGTAGGTAGAGAGGCAGGCAGAGAGAGAGAAGAAAGCAGGCTCCCTGCGGAGCAGAGATCCCAATGTGGGGCTCGATCCCAGGACCCTGGGATCATGACCTGGGCCGAAGGCAGAGGCTTTAACCCACTGAGCCACCCAGGCGCCCCTAGACGAGTCAACTTCTAACTGAAGATATTCTGCTTCTGGGCTACTTGCTTCACAATAAAAATATAGTTTTGTGGGGTGCCTGGGTGGCTCAGTGGGTTAAAGCCTCTGCCTTCGGCTCAGGTCATGATCTCAGGGTCCCGGGATGGAGCCCTGCATCAGGCTCTCTGCTCAGTGAGGAGCCTGTTTCTTCCTCTCTCTCTGCCTGCCTCTCTGCCTACTTGTGACCTCTCTGTCAAAGAATAAATTAAATATTTAAAAAATATATATATAGTTTTGTGGGGCACCTGGGTGGCTCAGTGGGTTAAGCCTCCGCCTTAAGCTTAGGTCATCATCCCAGGGTCCTGGGATCGAGCCCCGCATCGGGCTCTCTGCTCAGCAGGGAGCCTACTTCCTCCCTCTCTCTCTCTGCCTGCCTCTCTACCTACTTGTGATCTCTATCTGTCAAATAAATAAATAAAATCTTCAAAAAAAAAAAGTTTTGTCCTTCTGATTCTGAATGTTCTTCTTGGCTATCACAAAGACATAGTTACCCTGTATTCATGTACATCCAAATTCAAGTATATGCAAGATAAGACTACATGAGTTTTCATAGGATTTCTCTTTCCTCTGCATTGAGGTCCCTGGTTATACAGAATGAGTTTCAGGTGGCTTTAAGTCTACACCCAATGAGGACAAGTGGCTAAGGCAGACTCCACAGTTGGTTTCAGTGTTCCCTGGATTCACACAGAGCTAGATCTGGCTCTACTACCTACTAGTCAGCCTGGGACAGGTTAGTTAAATCTTTAAACATCTGTTTTCATTCGTGGAGAATTTGAGTACAGGTTGTAATCCCTTATTGTCTAATATATTCTGAAACTGAGACTTTCCCAGATTTTAAGACATTAATAGGGCACATGTACCATGTATTATGGACCATTCCAACTAGGGTCTTAAACGTTTCCCCATAATCACACTATTATTTCAGAAGAGAAGTGTAGGATTATTCACAATAAATCAAATAAAGATTATAAACACTTTGCTATTAATTCCATTCAGAGCTGGCTAGATTTTGCTACCAAATGTGTTAGGACGGGTGCCTGGGTGGCACTGTTGGTTAAGCACCAGACTCTTGGTTTCCACTCAGGTTGTGATCTCAGGATTGTGAGATCGAGCCCATCAGCAGAATCTCCACTCAGCTCAGAGTCTGATTAACACCCTTCTCCCTCTCCTTCTTCCCTTAACTGCCCCCATGCTCACTCCCTCTCTTTCACTCTCTTTCAAATAAATAAATCTTAAAAAAATATGAATTAGGAAAAAATTTTTAATGTTCAGTGCTTTTTTCAATTTCAGTACTGTGGGAAAGAGACTATGAACCTGGGGTATCAGTACCTGCCCCATGGTGTTTTTGTACACATTGAATTAAATTGTACACAAAAAAAGTGATCCTAAACCATATTCCTGCCATTGAGTAGTGCTCTTCAAAGAGTATTTTTTTTTTTCATTTTTTTTAAGTAGGCTCCATGCCCAACATGGAGCCCACTGCAGGGCTTGAACCCACGACCCGGAGATCAAGATCTGAGCTGCAATCAAGAGCCTGGTGCTTACTCATCTGAGCTACTCAGATGCCCCCACACAAAGAGTATTTTTTTTATAAACACGTAATGTATTATTAGCCCCAGGGGTAGAGGACAAAGAGTACTTTTAACTCCAGAGACATTCAACGTCATAGAAACAAATACAACACATCTTCCTATGCCCGATTTTTATATAATTACCTTTTTATACTCTTTCTCTCTCTCTATATATATATAAACATATATATATGTATCTATAAATATACATATATCTATACATATCTATATAGGTATATAGATATATATATTCTTTTCCTAGCATTCTACCTTGACCATGAGTAAAGGGGAGCATCAGTGTTCCATCTTCTATAGACTGGCATTCTAATCTCCCCTTTCCTTAAAAAGGACTAAAGAGGGAGCCCCCCAAAAACGTGTGTTCCATGAAAATGTTTCTTGTGCCTTCAGACCACCGCTGGTGGAAATGAAAAAAAAAAAAAACCTTCAAATTTTATGTGCATCTAACAAGACCCATCCCTGACCTGCCTCCCTAGGACACAGAGTCTTACCACTGCCTGCCTTGGCACTTTCAGAACTAATCTTACAATGCCCTATATCTCTATTTACATCAAATTCTAGAAAGAACCCCAATACTCCCAGGCCATCTCTCAGTTCCAAGACTCTGAACTCCATATACAATTCCATCTCCCAACCTCTGTTCCAACTCCTGAAACTCAACCACTGTACACTCTGACACTTCTGGTCAGTTACCCACAATATTCCTTTCATCCTAAACATCTCCTTCATATGTTTTCTAGCTCCAGCTGGAATAACAACATCGCTTCTCTTGTCATTTCTTAGAAGGTGATTTTCATTGCAGCTTCCAGACCATCTCCATTCTTTCCTTTCTAAAAATCCCCAGTTTTGAATGCCGTACTGTCAGACTACAGCACTCATTCATTCTTGTTATGGTCATGCTCAGAGGTACAAGTCCTTCTAACACAGGTCTTGAGGATATTAGCTCCCAGCTCACTTTTTCTCTCTCATTTAATTCTCGTCATAATTTATGGTGATTTCAAAATTTACATGTATAATGTCTCTCATATCCTTTCATCTCAGTATCTTGACCATTTACCCTCTAAAGATTCGTTCTTCACTCTATGAACACATAGACATCTATCATTCCCTCTTGGACCATTTCATTATCAATAACTGCAAACCCTCCAAAATTCAATTGCAAGCAACACACCTCTTGTATAAACAGAATATTTCAACAATTCTCCAACCTACTGGAACCTAAAATCCATTTACTGAACTATCTTTTCACTATGTTCCTACCTTGACATCTAATGCTTCTTTACCCAGTTCAAATTCCATGGTTCTCCATAATAATCACTTCTTTGAATTCTCCCATCTGCTTTCCCCTCCTTCCTTCATCATTCTCATCTGTCAAAAGCCCATTCCTGTTAAATCTGACTTCCTACTCTCTTTATAATTTTACTCACACAGCTGAGCATTGCTGGAATAAGCAATACAACCACACTGAATGGCCCCCTGTTAAATGTATGACCTTGAATTCTTATCCAACAAAACTTTTGGCTGTACCACTCTGGTCCCATTACCATCTCGCTATTCTAGATGACTCTTTCCTACATCTCTTCTCTCAAAACTTCCTCTGCTTCTACCATCATCAATCTCAGATGATGACCATGCTTCTTACTTCACTAAGAAACAAAAGTGCTCAGAAAGATTTAATAAACTCCCCCACCACATCTACCTAACTATCCACATCTGTGCCTAAATTCTCTGTGGTCCTCTGGTTATCAAGGAGGTGGAGTGCCACTGGACTCAGATCTTGGAACATCTGTTTTCTCTAGTGCGGTTCACTCCCTAAATGAGTATAAATGGCTTCTCAGCACCTCCACATGGAAATCTAACAGGAATCTTAAACCATCTGAAATCCCAACCTTTCATTCCCTGCCTCAATAAACTGGCTCTTCCTTTAGTGTCCCTTCTCACAGTAAATAGCAGCCCCATTATTACAGTTGTTCAAACTAAAAAGTTCGTATAATCCTTAACTTTTTTTCTTATCTCTCCTAACACAGATCTGAATCCATCAGCAAATCATGTGAATTCAACCTTCAGTGTGCATTCAGACAAGAAGCACTTGGTCCCAACTCTAAAGCCCTACTGATGTTAATAGTGTCAATTCTGAAATACTGAGGAGGATTGAAATGAGAGTCAACAGAATCTTTTTTTTTCTCAAATCCAAATTTCTAACCTTTACTTTTGTATAACTGCTTTATTGAGATATAGTTCACATAGCATACAATTCATCCACTAATGTATATAAATCAATGTTTTTTAGTATATTTAAAGAATTGTGTAACCATAACCACAATCTAATTTTAGGACATTTTCATGACCCCACAGTGAAACCCTTATACCCATTAAAATTGCTCTCACTTTCTTTCCAATGCTTATGAACTTCAAAAGCTCCTGGCTGTAGTCTGGGCATAAGATACAATGAAAATTTGCCAAAACAGAAAGATGGAATTTATTGAAAAGATATGTTACCCAAATGTATGTACTGTATAATATCATTTTGCTATTTTGTTTAAAAAATGCTTGTGTATGTGTGTAAGTAGGTAGACAGAAGGGTGGCAGGATAGATGGACAGATAGATATAGGAAGATGCACAGTGGGGATTTCTGGAATTGTATCTTTTTTTTTAACTTTTGTTTGTCTAATTTTCTTCACTATAATTGTACTTCTTGTGTAATAATAACAGACAATGTAAAATAAAATAAAAGTGGAGAAATTCCCAGAAATCAGTCAATCTATAAACAATGTTTTTGATCCTAAATAGGCTGGTTCAAGATGGCAGATGAGGAAATCTTACTAAAATTAGAGCAAAGTAATTTTTAAAATATATGTTTGAAGATAAGCCTAAAAATGAAGAAAGTATGAGGGAGACCATTTCCACATTAAAACAATATGTATATATTTAAAGTGGGAGAGAGAGTGAAATTATGGACTATTTGGTAAATGAGGCAAGGCAGAGAAACCTGAAGACTTGAAAATATACTTAGTGGCTAAAGCTGAGAAAGGCGATCTTTCCAGCAGAAATTTAGTTTTTCTACAGCTTCAGAATTAACTAGTATAGAGTATGGAGAAGAAGTGAGGCTAAAAACTGGAATTAATTAGAGGGGCACCTGAGTGGCTCAGTGGGTTAAGCCTCTGCCTTCAGCTCAGGTCAATATCTCAGGATCCTGGGATCAAGCCCCGCATCAGACTCTCTGCTTAGCAGGGTGCCTGCTTCCCCCTTTCTCTGCCTGCTTCTTTGCCTACTTGTTAACTCTCTCTCTCTGTCAAATAAATAAATAAAACATTAAAAAAATAAAAATAAAAACTGGAATTAATTAGAGGTTTTGGAACAAGATAATACCTCTTTATACTAAAAGTAGGGTCACTCAAGAATTTACCCCTAGGCAAAAATGCATAATAAATACATACAGAAGAACACAAATTTGAGAGAGAAGATCAGAGCCTCAGAGAATCCATTCAGAACACCCCACATCCAATTATTAGGATTTTCAAATAAAGAAAACAATGAAAAAAGAGAGAAGAAAATTAAACAAAAAGATAATAGAAGGAAAATTCACAGATGTAAAGAGATGAGCCTTCAAACTGAAAGTGCCCACCAAATACATGATTAATTTTAAAAGATTTGTTACATAGAATACCCAAGTAACATTGGAAATTTTTAATACTATTTAAACAAAAGTCTTACAATTCTTATGCATGAGTTACCTTCCCACTTCTTCAGACTATCAGGCATCAAAAGCAAGTTGTTCATTATAATTATTTATATAACTATGCTCTCAAAAAGAAGTGGTAGGTAGAAGATTCAATTTTAAAATGGAAATGCTTAGGCTAGAGGAAACAAAGAAATCATCTTTAATCAGAATTTTTAGAAAAGGCAAAATTTAGGAACATGAAAATTAATATTTTATTTATTGTTTTAAAGATTTTATTTATTTATTTGAGATAGAGAAAGTGTGCACAAGCATGGGGAGGGGCAAGTAGAGAGGGAACCAGGCTCTCCAATGAGCTGGGAGCCCCATACTGGACTCCACCCCAGGACCCTGAGATCATGACCTGAGCCTAAGGCAGATGCTTAATCAACTGAGCCATCCAGGTGCTCCCAAAATTACTATTGTGAATAACACAAAATAGTATTATGAGTTCTGGTTCTGTAAGAAAATGTATCCAAAAAAAAATCAAAAAAAAAAAAAAAAAAAAAAAAACTTAAAATAGAAAAAAAAAAAAAAAGAAAAGAAAATGTATCCAAGCATAAAAGGAGACACAATGTGCTCTAATTTGAGAATGAATGTATATCTGCCATGAACAGAGTTCACTTTTTACAAGGTAGGATTAAAGATCATCTCTATTATGTTTTCAACCTTAATTTATTACAGAAACACTAAAGAGTGTAATAAAGAATGAATCTATTACACAGAAGACTCAAAGTTGTAATCTGTGTTGTCTCAGTCACATGACAAGAGGAAATACCAAAGTTTGGACTCTTGATTTCCTCAGCTGTAAATGGGCATAAATCTCTGTCCTCCTTATCTTATAATAATATTGTTGGACTTTATTTGTTCACCCTACACATATTTATCAAGTGCTTATTACAGGCACTGCATATGAGTTCACAAAGTAGGCAGGCTTGCTGCTCTCCTGTGGAAAGAAATAATGATAAAATTTACATTAACCTCTTCTTAAATTATTTTAAAATGTAGATGCCAGTACAATATTATTAAATTTAAATTTATTTTTAAGTTGGTTTTAGGCTTTCTAACACTCTTGTGCTGTGCTATTACAGTAAGTATTTTCAATAAATATATATATATATATTTCAGTGTAGAGTTTTACAGGTACTAGACAACATAATGGTATTTATATAACACTTAAGTAGAACTTTCTCCTATCAACCCGACTTACAAACTTTTAAGTAAACCAGGGTATAAATTAATAATCATAATAAATGTAGAAATTTTACCAGTACATTAGTGTTAAAAATAATTCTAAATGATTGCTCCAGAATAAACAACCAGAAGTAAATTATCTCTAAGAGATTTTGAGAGAGTGTGTTATCTTGCTTTTATCTCGTGAGTAAGCATAACATTTCTAATGCTGTTCTGTGACTAAAGATTATAAAAAGAACCGATTTGCACATTAAATTTCATCTAAAATGTACTATAGTTCCTTGGGTCATAAAACATAGACATTCCATTTGGTTTACAATGCTTAAGCAATTTTGAGTCAGATTTTTTTCTTTTTTGTCAAGGGAGCTTGTGAGCCCGCCCCCCCTTTTTTTGAACAATAGATCTTTTAAAGACAAGAATCCAATGACCTTTTCAAGGGTCATTTGGAACCTTGGGCAAAATGTAACAGTTCTTCCTGATGGATTTCCACACAAAGTTACTGGAGACTCAAAGTCTATGGTAAATAGAGTCTAGGGAAACACAAACCTGGATCTGTCTGCCAGCTCATTATTAATACATCTGAATGGTCTGAACCCCTGACCTATGCACTGAATCTCTAAGCAAAACTTCCCTTCTTCGTCTCTCTCCTCTATGGCACTATAGTCTTTCAGGTTTTGCTTATTTTCTTCTATACTTTGTATTCATGTAACCTCCATTACAATATTAAGTCAGATTTATTTTGGTTTCCACATCTGTTCTTCTCAGCCCTGTTGGTAGCATTTCGTGGCAAGATGAGCTATGGAAAGAAAATAAGCAGAATGTGTGGGGTTGCAGGAGTATAAATGGGGCTTTTTCCCTTTGATCTCCAAGTCATGTTTTCCCTGTAGAGTTTCCTCTACGCATCTTGGCAAACATTAGATGCTGATGTCACACTACTGTGAAGTTTGGGACCAGGAAAGGAGAAAGAACAGACAACTAAAGACTGTAATTAAAAATAAGGACTGTAGGTAGCCCTTAAATATTAACCTAAGTATATATAGATGTATAGATAAAGATATATTTAGTTTATATATATATTTTTTAAAAACTTCAAATGAGTTTGTGTAAATAGCTTTGCAAGTGTACACATAAATAAAAATTTTGACATAATTAAGACTCAAAATGAAAGTACTATTCAAATGATTATCTGACAGAAAAAGAAGAATCATATCAACAGAAACATATTAATGCCGCTATAAAACTTGAAATCTTCTCCTGAAATTCCCTATTAATATTGCAATATCAAAGCTTAAAGAATTTAATCTTCTATGATAATTTATCCCCACAGATTTAATTATTGACTAAAAAAAAACTAATCATTAGTAGCAACAGAGACATGTTCATTGACCAACTGATTCATGGTTCTTTGACTGGCTTCACCATGAAAAACTAAATTGTAACCTTTATTTTTTTCCTAGAAGAACTAACAAAAGTTCTCTGGGCACTGAAATCTGTACCTCAATGTGATTTTAATTTTGCCCCACTATTATTTTACCCCCCATTTTTCTTCAGGTGGAAAATACAACCATCAAATTGTAATTCCAGTTTTGCCCAGTTATTTCAGCCCTAAAGAGATTATAGTGAATCATTTTAAAAATTTAATTACATTATTGTTAGGCAGGAATAGTACCATTCCTCCCCTATGGCTCTCCTCAAAAAACTCCAGAAATGAGTTCGTGGCTGTGAATGTGAACGAAGTTGTGCACAGTGTTAGAAGCTTTAAATCTGAGCTGAGAGAAAATTAGTCCTTTTGCAAGCAGTGAAAAACCAGGGGATCATTTCATTGTCACCACCCAGAAACCACCAGATGCTTAGAATTCCACGTATTTCAGGGACAAACCATTCAATGACTCCTTTGACACCCAAAGTATGCCAATAATTCAATGTATTAGTTGGATGCAAATTTTATACAATAAGGTATGGAAAGCAAACTGTAATTGGGAGTGCAGAGTGAATGGAGCTCTATCCTTTGACAGAGCCCATTGTTGAACTCCAGCCTGAACCTCCGACCCTTTACTTTGCAGGGATACAATAGCCTTTGATATGAGATGGTGGGAAACGGACTTAGAGACTCATTTCACATTCAGTTGCAATTCATCAGTTTGGCGAGGACTTTTAGCAGCTTTAATGACCACAGCAATTGATGGTTAAATCAATTTGTGCCGGTGACAGCATGGCTGGCCTCTAGACTGTAACAATCCAGGATTGCACCAGGCAGAAAAGACTCTGTTATTCAGATGTGCATGGCTCCTACTCAGCTCCAAGTGAGAACAACGGGGAGACAGTCTCTCACAGGGCAGGCCCTGGAGAATGCACACATTCACTCCAGTTGACTACACAATGGCGAGACTTCTTTGTAAAGTGGTGCAGTAGATATTTTTTTTTTAAAGTATTGTTGCAAGTAAAAATATACAGTAGAAGACAAAGATTTCTAATATTTGACTATATCCTAAGAGAAAGTAGCAAACCAGAAAGAATTTAGTCTTTGTTTCCTTGATCGAAATGGGTGGTCCTATTCCCGCCACCACTAGACACCACCCCTCCCCTTATTTAAAAAAAAAAAAAAAAAAAAAAAGGAAAATAGAAAGGAGGGAAAAGAAAATCCACAGGAGAGATTATGATTGAGGGGCTTTACACTTAGAAGAAAAAAAAAAAAAGGTGAACTAAGAATTTAAAAAACAATACTGCATTCTGTGTCAAAAAGGAGGAAATATTGCTCCCTCTTCTGTTTATCAGAGGGATTTTTTCCAAGTAGTTGGAAGACATTTTTTTAAAATGTTTAAATATAAATGTTTATAATAAAGAAATGGCAGTACAGCATGGTGGGATGACTAGTATGGCTTATAAGATTTATTTATAGTAAAAAATTTTAAGTAAATAAATATTTCATTGAGCCTATTTTTTGAATGTTTGAGAAATTTATATGCAAAATTGACATTTTAAAGGTGGGGGCAGGGACGGAAAGTCATTTCGCCAACAAAATGTTTTGTGTCAGAATGAATGAGTGTAAGAATGACTAATTAAACCATACACAATACTTTACAAGTCTGCAGAAAATGTACCAAGGCATCTAAGAATAAATACACATAATGAGGAATGTCAATATATTATTTAAACATTTGACTTAAAATAGTTGGAATGATCTTAAGTCCACAGATATACTTCAGTGGACTTCTAAGATATAACAGCAAACTTAAATAACTGTTTAGGATTTTTTTTTAAACAGGCATTAATGCTATCATTTTTACAAAACAGAAATTGTCTCCCAAAGTATGGAAATAATGTACACATAATATTAAATTTAGAATTTCGTGAAACTGACTACAAGGATGGAATCTCTGTGATTCTGAGGTTTTTTTTTTTAATTTTTTTGTTAAATATTTTTTGTTAAATTTTGTTAAATTTTTTTGTTAAAAATCAGGCCAAATAATTGTTACATTTTTTTTAAAGCTATTGTGGAAAGGAGAGAAAGGGATCTCTTTAAAGAACGAGGGTAGATCTATGGGAAATAAATTACATAAAACATGCAGCTATAGCACTGTGGAAAAAATGTAAACAACATTTTCCACCAGGTTTGTCTAAACATTGAAAGAATATTGAGGTTGTACAGAGGAGGTCTTGGCACTGAGTCCAGAAGCTGTACTTGGTAACTGGGGAGGGGGAAGAAAAGGAGGCGAGTTTCCATGGCAACGCTGGTGCCGAGAGCAAATGAAACAAGCAAGCATCTTCCCAAGGGAGGAAGGGAGCATGAAAAGTGGAAATGGAGGGGGAAGGGCAGTGGCAGCTTCTGAAAGGCTGGTTTATGCTGAATAAGTGTTTTGTGTAAAGCTGTGACGTGATCCATAACAGAGTGTATATTCTGAGAGCTCTGACATCCTCTGGTAATGCACTGCTTCAGTGATTAAAGATCACTTTGCATGGGAATGTATATTTGCCTTACAATTTTCAGTTTAGATGTATAAAGATACTGAATTCATCTTGGTGTGTACATTGTCTTCTGCCTTCACAATAAAATAATACGTGGTGACTAGAATAGAACTTTGCATGCATTTTTCCTTGTCATTGTACCCAGGAGTGAAGTTTATATGGGGGAAGAAACCTTTTATTTCCCTCTCTTAGAGGA
Organism: Meles meles; assembly: GCF_922984935.1. Lineage (NCBI taxonomy): Eukaryota > Metazoa > Chordata > Mammalia > Carnivora > Mustelidae > Meles > Meles meles. Next base: position 20,621,691 of record NC_060070.1, read on the forward strand.
AGAGAAGGAAATATAAAGGCAGATAGATATGGTTTCTCATACTTTTGACTATAAAACTCTGATTCACAATCCTGACAACAGTGTTTCATGTGTCACAAGGCAGTATATTGTTTCTAAGAAATACAACTGTGTAAAAGTTAATTTTATTTATCTGATTAAAATGATCATTATGAATATTTTCTTCCAATTATGAACGGCTTAATGTAAAGAGTAAAACAGTAATGGTACCAAGAAGAGGTGACAGATGGAGGGCTAACTTTCCTCACTGCTCTGGAAATACACATTACCATTGAAGTAAAGCCCCTTTCATTAGAGGTCAGATTATATTGCAAATTAGCACGGAGAAGAATAAAATTAAATACAGGCGTGGGTGCACAGGAGTTAAGCTTACACCATCGTCCAATAATTTAAGTAGAAACAATCTACACCAGAATATATAGTGGTCTATAAACTGTGTGAGGCAGTGGTTAAGGTCTACCCTTCTCGCATAATACTTCCAGCACCCCCACAGAGCCTACACGTAGCAGATGCTCAATACACACTTGTTGACTATTCAAAGCGTAAGTAAGATGAATCATTTTTCAAAATTGTGAGACACAACTTGTAAATGCACAGGAAAAAAATGAACCTTTATTCACCATCTCCAACACAACAGGCAGCACACTCATGTTCTCTTTTTAGCACTCACTAACACCTAGGAAAGTAGTTGTTTATCACCCTCACTTTGCAACCAAGAATAGAGAATCCCTGGAAGGCTTAATTACTTGCTCAAATTTACACCATTGAATGAGCTGAGACTCAAACCAAACCCACTCATGATTTTTCAACTTTACCATACCTCTTACTTTATACCAGGTAGCATTAACTAACTCCCGCTTTGCTCTAACCTAAAGAACTAAAATGCAAAGGATTCACCATCATACTCATGGTACTTTCTTTGGGACCCATCTAAAAACCCAGGGATCTCCCTCAGTCCTCCTCCTTGGAAGACAGTGAAGGCCAGGATCTGAAATCCAAAGCTAGATTAACCAAATACAGCTCTCAGCCCGTCACATATAACAGAGTTAAACTCTGTGGAAGTAAAAGTAGCTGTATTCCTAAGTTCAAATGGAATCTTGGTGCAACCCACATTTCCACTGTCTACTCTTATGTGTTGCTTCCTACATTCTGTGGTCCAGTATCTGCCAAGACAGCCGCTCTGAACTGACGAAGCTCTACCCAGACCCAGCTCAATCCCTTCCCTTCTCTATCTTCTATTGACCCCATTTAAAAAAACCAATGCCAGTGAATCCAATGGCACTTCCATTTCATTTCCTATCAACATGTTTTACTCTACACTTAGTCTCTTCATCGAATAATTCCTCCACTATATGTTCATGATCTTCTTTTCTTTCTGAGTGTAAGCTGTTTTTCTTCTCCTTATACTCCAAGGATCATAACACTCCCAAATTCCCCCCAACACTTTCAGATCATTATTCTTTCACCCTTGTTTAAAAAGGCAGGACACACCTTTATTTGTGTGTCCACTTACTATGAACAGATAATAATATGACAGGCATTGTCTGAGGACATTATTTTGTTTCCCATAAATCTCACTTCACCCCATTTTTGTCTCCAATAATACTCCTTGAAAGTAAGTTTCAAACAGCTTTAATAACTGACCTAGTTTTTGAAGTGGAGTGGGAGTTGAACGCCCACTGAGGGTATCCCCACAGCATCATACTTCCTCTCTGTCCAGTTAAACCAACTTCTTTCCACTCTTATTTCTGCCATTTCCCAATTTTCATATACATCCACAGACTCTGAAGACTCTTTCACTTGATTCAGATTGTTCCTCTCCATTATTGGCATCTTGGGTCATGCCAATGTTCACCTTGAGCACACATCTTAGTATATCTCTAAGCTCTGTCCTGATAATCTTTTCCTATATTTCAGAAACCTACTCTCATGAGTATTCCCTAACCAGTTTCTCAAAATGTGGCCTACAAGACCTTTGATGATCACCAATGATGTCAGCAAACATGTGGTGATTTAAAGCAAAAGACAACGAAATTACCTTGTTGAACTTCATTTCAGAAATCTCATTCCCTTATTCCATATATATTCATCACCCACCAAGGAATTGCCAGGCACTGTTGTAGGCATGAAGATATAGTAGTGAACAAGACAGACAAGATCTTGTTTTCATGTGACTTATGATCTTAGGGAGAAATAAATAATTATAAATTATTATAACAAGAAAGAAAAAAAAGCAACATAATACCAAGTAGTCAAATGTAATATTATCTACTCAGAAAATATTTATTTCCCTGAGTTCTTACTCTGCATCAACCACTGTTGCACATAGAGGGGATGCAGCAGTAACCATAAAATGCTAAATCCAGACAATATTCACTTCCAAGAGGGGTAACAATATGAAGTCTATTGTAGGACCTTAACATTAATGTAGAAATTATTTTAGTCAGAGTTGACCCATGCTCTTCAACATAGTACAAGAACTTGTCCTTTATTGTTACCAGGGTGTCTTGGATTAAAACATGCAGGTGTTTGTATAATCATCTGTTCTTTTCTGTATATATAAGGATCAGTCAAGTGTTTAGCTGAGAACTCCTCAGAAGCATGAGTCTTCTTGGTCAAGAAGTTGAGTAAGTCTAGGGTTTCTTATAAATCTGAACAGGTTGGGTTTTTTGTTTTTGTTTTCTCCAGAATAATCAATGCTCCTATTCTCTTGGAGACTCCTTTTTAGTGGAGCAGATCATCTATATGCAAATAATAACAAATAAATTTACTTCTGAGTACAGGACATGAGAATATAAAATATATAAATGATAAATACAGTATATATATGTATATATGTGATAAATAATGTAATAAATAAACATATGATAATAAAATAATGTGATAGAGAAAGATGAGGGTTAGGGTTTGAGATATGTGAAGAAGAGAGTAAATACAGTGTTGTTGCAGAGGCCCTTCAGAAAGAGAAGACTTGAGAGCTAAAGAATCAGAAGTTCCAGAAATTCTATTGTTTTTAATAATCAACACAAGCTTACAGGGCACATCTAAGCAGTGTGGAAACAGTCAATATGTTATATCCAACATTCGAGTTTAAAGTCTTCTCAGCTCATTTATCTGTTTTTAGAATTTATCTGTTTTTGTTTGCAGTTGTCATTATGCTGTAACATATCTCAAATTCAGAAAAAAATGCCTCAGTGACTGGGAAGTTGTTTATTAAGTCAGAAAGGTGACAAAAATAATCAACAAATTTCCACAACCAGGAAAGTTACTTACAATAAACCAAACTCCAGGATAACATCTGACATCTCTGTGAAAGACAAGTGAATCTGCAAGTGTAATCATTTCACCTAAATAAAAGGACAAAATAAGAATACCCTACATAGTAATGAATATCTGAAAATTCAATTTTATTGAACTGGAGATCAATTAGTTTCAGTGCATTTCCTCTTGAAAGTACCTCGAATAAATGTATAAAACCATAAAAGCTTTTACATTGCTTTCAAAAAAAGCACAGTGACCTCTTTTCTAAGTCAATTGAGTTTTTCTAGAATGAGGAACAAATAATGGTTTCCAGTAAAGAGTAGATGAATTTGCTTGCCAGAGGCAGAGAAGAAACTAAAACAACAGAGACAACATTCAAAATCATACGCCTCATAGCACAAACAAGTGTAAACCTACTATTGTGAGAAGTTTATAAAACTATTAGCAAAGTCAATTTGAGAGAGAGAGAGATAGAATTGGAAAAACGGCCAAAAGACCTACACACAAGATACATCAACATATTTTGCACATTATCATCAATGTATAATGTGTAGGAACAATTACTGTTATGTTTGTGTGCTAACCAGTATTTTGCTTGATGGTTCTACAAATGTCATTAATATGTAGTGCATGAATTAGGGGTCCTGGTATGGGTGACATGTGTATGAGGGGAAAGTACGGGGTCCTTACTTGTTCTGTTTATCACTGAAAATCTACTGATGAAGATGTAAGTTTTAGTACATAATGAATATTCTGCAAGCCAGATATAGATCAGCAAAGTTCATTTAGACCAATGCTGACAATTTCAACTACATGTTGTATAAATAAAACTATTTGCACCTGCATATCAAGCCATACACGTCTTCATTCACAGAGACTGTGGGTAATGAGCACTGCATCTCTTGATGTAGATTCGGTATTGAAAGAAACATGGAACTTTTTGAACACAATTAAATGAAATCCCTGGGTGTATGACTTTTGGGTGCTTTAAGGAGAAATAGGTTGGACAGAAACTATTAAGAAATTTCACCGGTTGTTGAAGGGAAAAATACATTTATTTTTGATCTATGGAATAAGTTATAAACACTTCATAATGACATTGATACTGCTCATAACAATTTCAAGTGGCTTTCTCAAATACTACCTCGAATAACCTGCACTTAAATATAAAAATTACATGCTGTAGTGTTAAGAATCGTTTTAAAAAACTACCAGGATTTCTTACAAAGATGGAATTACTGTGTTAACGGGTCAGTTGCTCAAAGTTCCATGCTTTCCCAACACTTCATCATTTTTTTCACTCATTAGAGAAATTGATACCATATAATCAAGCTTTTTTTCAAAATGATGGTTAAAAAAATAAAGCCCACTAAGCAAAATTTATCATGTCAACCATTTTTAAGTGGACAGTTCAGCAGTGTTAACTGTATTCATATCATTGTACAACAGATTCCTATAGCTTTTCCATCTTGCAAAATTGAAATTCATACCCATTAAACAACTCTCCATTTCCTCCTCCTCTTCACTCCTGACAAATCGTTCTACCTTCTATGTCTAGGAGTTTGATTACTTTAGGTACCTCATGTAAGTGGAATCATTTAATATTTGTCTTTTGGTGACTTACTTATTTCACTTGGTATAACATTCTCAAAGGTCATCGGTGTTGTAACATGTGACAGGATCTCCTTCTTTTTCAAGGCTGAATAATATTCCATTGCGTGTATATAATGCATTTTGTTTATCCATTCATCTGTTGATGGACACTTAGGTTGTTTCTGCCTCTTGACTATTGTGATTAATGCTCCATTAAATATGGGTATGCAAATAACTCTTGAGATTCTGCTTTCAATTCTTTCGGGTACATACCCAGAAATGGGAATGCTGGATCACAGGATAATTTATTTTTAAATTTTTGAGGAATTTCCATACTATTTTCCATAGGGCTACACCATTTTATATTTCAACCAACACTGCACAGTGTTCCAATTTCTTCACATCTTTGCCAAGACTTGCTACTTTCTGGTGGTTTTCTATTTGGTTTATTTTTATTTAGGGTGTTTTGTGGGTTTTTTTTTTTTTTTTTTGGCCTTTTTCTAGCCATCTTGATAGGTATGAGAGAATAACTCATCATGTTTTACATATCCCTAATAATTAGTGATTTTGAGCATCTTTTCTTGCCGTGTTGACCATTGGTATGTTTTCTACAGAGAAATGTTTATTCAAAACCTTTGCTCGGGGCGCCTGGGTGGCTCAGTGGGTTAAAGCCTCTGCCTTTGGCTCAGGTCGTGATCCCAAGGTCCTGGGATCAAGCCCCACATGGGGCTTTCTGCTCTGCAGGGAGCCTGCTTCCTCCTCTCTCTCTGCCTGCCTCTCTGCCTGGTTGTGATTTCTCTCTGTCAAATAAATAAAATGTTAAAAACAAAAAAAAACAAAACCTTTGCTCATTGAAGTTCTTTATCTTTTCTGAATATTAATCCTTAATCACATATAAGATTTACAAATATTTTTTTCTCATTCCATTAGATGGCTTTTACTCTGTCAATTGTTTCTTTTGATGTGCACAAGTTTTTAAGTTTGATGTAGTTCCATTTATCTATTTTTACTTTTGTTGCCTGTTGCTTTTGTTGTCATATCTAAGAAACTACTGTCAAATCCAATATAATAGAGCGCTTGTATGTTTTCTTCTGGGAGTTTTGTAGTTTCAGGTCTTACATTTAGGTCTTTAATCTAGGTCAATTTTGACTTAATATTTGTATATGGAATAAGAAAAGGGTCTTACTTTATTCTTTTGCATGTGGATATTCAGTTTACCCAGCACCATTTGTTGAAGAGTCTGACCCTTCCTCATTGTGTAGTCTTGCCATCCTTGTCAAAGATCATTTTACCATATATGAAAGGGTCTTATTTTTAAACCACATTCAAATTCTTTAAAATTAAAATTTAATTTCCAGAGATAAGTGCAACTAAAGAATGGTTGCATTTACCTCCCAAATTCTACTTTGTGTGGGCAATGCTTGTTAATAGTACTAGAAGTAGTTTAAGTGAGGAATCTCTCTGAATTTCTGCACACATTCAATTCCTTTTATTCAATACTATTTGACAACTGCCAAGTAATTATGTCCATGCTGCAAACTCATGACTGTGAGGCTAAGATTAACTTAATACAAATAGACTGAGAATATTGTTGTGTACATTTCCTAATCTGTGCATTAATCTATCTATAACTGAAATTGATATCAAGACTTTGGTGGAAAGCTAGGAAAATCACTTCACTAATACTAAGCAATAATCATTGTTCTTTTTTCCCCCATTCTGCTTCACCCATTTTGTCCAACCCCCAGTGATCATTTTTCTGAATACACATTAAAATTTTGTTTACCCTTTATTTTTCATACTGTGATAATATTTCTACTTATTTCAATATATTGGTTTATTATGTCCCACATTCCCATTAACTGATGTAAGACCTCATTTTGAAAAACTCTGTCTTAAATCTGACTATACAACAGCTTTAACAGTGCCATTCGGTTGAAAAGAAATGCAAGCTGCATTTGTAATTTTACCTGTTTTAGTAAGATGTAAAAGTAAGATGTTACAGGTGACATTAACTTTAATAATAAATTTATTTGAAAAATGTCCCAAATAATATTATTTCAACATGGGATAGATATTTTAAAATACTGAGATATTTTGCAATCTTTTTTTTTCCTACTAAGTCTTCACAATCGGTCCATATTGTACATTAACAGCACTTCTCACTTTTGCTTACATCTCAGTTTGGAAGAACTGCGTATGACTAGTGACTACTGTACTGGACCACACAGTCCTTAAAATTTAACCTTAAAAATCAGATTCTCCGAACTTAACCTTCTATCCATTGACTTCTTCAGATAACTTTCTATCACTAATCCTAAATTTTAACCCCAAGGAGACCCTTTCTTTTGATGCTACTCTTCTCTGAGTTCAATGACTTCCCCCGCCTTTGTTAGGAAAGCACTCAGTAAGGAAAGCTCTCTAATCAATGTGCTTCATTGGCCAAACCATTCTGTAAGGCTGATTCTGTTTAAGCACTCACTTTCTTATTTCTTCTCCAGACCAGAGGCACTACTGAAGGAAGTTTATAGGTATGTTCACTCCCAACGTCTCACATTGATCCCTTTAACCTCAGCAGGTGTGAGTGGGTCTTCAGTGCTCCATTATATATTACAGTCACTGTATTCATTCTGAGTGGGATCCACTTTCCACTCCTTCGCCAGATGGTCAATATGTAGAACCCCCTTCTCACGTCCCACATTATCCCTTCACCTCGCAATCGCAGACTGTCTAGTCCCCTGTGTCAGAGGAAGTAGAGATGACCAAGCATGCACAACAGGCACAACAAACTTACCTTTTCAAGACAAATCCCTTCTACCTGAGCTCTTCAACCCATCCCCTCCAGGATTTCTCACTGATTTTGTGTGAAAAGCAAGAGTACCAGATGACATCCAAGTTAAATATTGATGGAATTACTCAGCTTCTTAAGGAAACTTCACATTATTAGTCCCATTCTGGCACTTGATATGTGACTTTAAGCAAATGTTTCCATACCTCAGCTTTCTCATCTTGAAAGTCAAGCTGGGTGAATTCTGTTGTTGCTTTTAGTTCCTGTGTTTTAAACTCTACAGTCCAGCACGATAGAAAATGAGCTTTGAAATGCTGACCAGAGGGGCACCTGGGTGGCTCAGTGGGTTAAAACCTCTGCCTTCGGCTCAGGTCATGATCCCCGGGTCCTGGCATCGAGCCCCGCATCGGGCTCTCTGCTCAGCAGGGAGCCTGCTTCCTCCTCTCTCTCTGCCTGTCTCTCTGCCTACTTATGATATCTCTCTCTGTCAAATAAATAAATAAATAAAGTCTCTAAAAAAAAGAAAAAGAAATGTTGACCAGATACAGAGGAAAGGAAAATGAGTATGTATTGAACTAGGTGGCCTCTGTTCCTTTCTGGCTCTGTAATCCCACATAGACCTGAACCTCCTTAGGACACTGTTTCTTCATCTATAAAGTTGAGATGAAAGTAACCAGTTCACAGAATGGCTCTGAAAATTTAAAGGCACAACACCTTCATGGGCAAGTCTCTCCTAGCACAGTGCCTATGCCAGAACAGGGACTCAGCTTCCATTGACTGTTTCAGGCGTGGGCAGAGGCATCATGGAGGTCATTGCCTATCAGCACACAGATGCAACTGCACCCTGTTCTTGCAAACTACATTTCCCAGGCTCCTTTGCTAACTGGCTTTCTGACATGTTGGCCACTCGGAAGCACTGGTAGATGACTAAGGGTGGGAAGAGGGGAAAAATAGAGAATTTCTCCTTCTTTTTCTATGTCTCGGTCAGCATTTTACATGGCTCTAGCTTCCTGCCAGACATCCCTACCTTAATGGTCCTGGGTCTTTAGTCACAAGAGATAGCCCTTAATTCCGGGTTCTACTAACACCAACGTCTATGTCCTTCTCCCCCTCCTGAGGTTTCTCCTTTGTTTAAAATATTTAGTGAGTCCTACTTCCTGGCTGGACCTTGGCTGACAGGGCGACAAGAGTGCCATCTGTCTTTGGAGAATAGGTGAGGATTTTAACACTGAGAGTAAAGGAATGAGCCAGGTAAATTATTTAGACCCTTTTTCAGTTTCAATCACCTAACTCATATATTTTGTTACAGTCAGACATTCATTACATTAATTTCATAGCCTAATGTTTAATTTCAAAGCTTTTCAGAGAAGTGCTGGGTTCACAGAATGAGAAAAATTTGGGAGTATAAAACTTGGTGAGTCCAATGCACCACAGCTGGTCTTAATAGCAAAGCCACAGGGTAGAAACTGTATTCATCAAACTATCCTGTGCCAGTCCAACTGTATTTTATGATCCCAGGTCCGGTTTTCCCACAGCATATCCTCCCACAGCTAATGGCTTCCATGACTCTCTCCCCATTCCTGCAGGCCTTGCTGCATTGGAATGTTGAGGTTTCTAATGCTAATCTTAACCACATTCTCCCCTCTGTGTGCTGCACTAAGACAGATCAAAGCAGATGCATATGCAAAAAATAAGATTTTCGGGAAACAAAACTCAAAGTTTTCTCGGGCCTATATGCTAAATGAGAGTTCATTTCTTGTATACGACAGTATTTCTCAGAAATATGTTCTGTCTTGAGCTAATAGTGAGTTGCCTTGCCAAAAGTTCAAACCTCTTAGAAAAGCCACATTAATGGTTTCCCCTGACCTCCTGACCTCTTCACCTTTGTCAGGCTTCTGTGTTGCAACTTCAAACATTTCAACATTAAACCTATCTGCTTCTTCCTCAATGAATTTGTCTAAGCTCCTGTATAGCAATGAGATATACAGTTTCTCATCTGGAGAGAGTATTACAATATCATATTATATTCTAGTATTCCCTATATGACAATTGTCGCTGCACAAAGAGGTTTCAGGATTCTAACAAATAATTATTGAATCGGGCAATTTTCTCAGAACTTGAAGGACCTTAGTTCAATCAATATTCAGAACCATACTACAAAGTAAGAAGCAATATTGTCTCCATCTTACAGATAAGGAAATAGAAGCATTTAGAGATTGATTCATTTGAAAGTTATACAGTTAGCCGGTAATAAAATAGAGATTCAAACCCAAGAATGCTGTTGTCACAGTCTGCATTCTCAATCACTACACAAACTGAGATATAGATTCTTTAGTAAATGTCTCCATAGTTGTAATGTTTTTTATCTAAAATATCATATTTTAAAATTTAAATAATTTCAAACTTACAAGCAAGTTACAAAAATTATATAAATAATTTCCTTATTCCCTTCACCCAGACTCCCACAGCACAATTACCCAAACAATTAATATTAATACAGTACTAATTAGTTAACATAGTTCTAATTTATAAACGTTATTCAAATTTTGCCAACTGCCACGATAATGACCCTTTTACTGACCCAGGATCCAATCTAAGACCAAACATTACATTTCGTGGTCATGTCTCCTTGGTCTCCTTCATCTGGAACAGTTCTTCTGCTTTTGTTTTTCATGACCTTGATACTTTGACCCCATTATTTTGTCAACTGTCCACTTCACTATCCAAAATAATCTTAACACTCAGGAAAACCGACATGAATCAGAGGGAAGTGCTTGCAACATCGTACAAAGACGTAACACGGGTGTACATTAACATGCGTCTGATGGGATGCAAGACCCAGCTCTCAAGGAGAAGGCCACTGAGGCCACTAGGCTCAGTTACCCTCTCCCCCACAGTCACTCTCCTGACCAATGATCCATTTTCAGAGCACGACTGGTTTGTAATGAATTAGAGAAATATTTCATTCCACTGGATAATCTGTGTGAATATGTTCTCTCAAGCATTTTCTGCCATAAACCAATTATCTTGAGAGGCATATGAAGAAATTTAGTTTGTTTTCCTGTGTATATTTCTCCTGAACATTTCCAGATAATTGGCTCCAGATGAATTCCTTGTGCAGATGAAAGCCATAAACACCATATTTCTATTGTGATATAGGTATGACAAGCATTTTTCTCATGTTTTAAAATCTAAGTTAAATACAGTTATTTGCCAGTTTCAGGCTATTATCTATTTTAATTCTTTAGATGCTCAAGGCAGTATAGCAGTTGCTGTTGCTTAGACTAGTCCTGTGTCAGCTATAATATCAGATAATATATATCTGTGTCAGATATATAATATCTATTATATATAATATAATAGAATAGCTAGAATTCTTCTCAGTGGATATTCCAATACTGAATGTAACAACTTGGGTGGAAGGGCAGAGATTCTGTTAAATGTCACATAGTTCATGTAATATAAAATAGGCATGCTTCAAATTGGTGACTGCTGAGGAGTGAGAGCTTTCTCATACAGTTCAATAAAGCATTACTCCTTTCACTACCAAGACCATTCTTGGCTCCTTCCTGGACTTGATCATGAAAATTGTTATCCATTGGTCAATGTGCTTAACTCAATACTTTTCCATATTTATAAGTAAGACTACATTAATTCTTTGTAAAGCAACAATAGTTCTCATACCTACTGGTTTTAGGACCCCTTTATGCCCTTAAAAAATATTGAGAACTCCAAATAGCTGCTGTTTAATTAGGTTCTATCCATTACTGTTTACCAAAATTGAAATTGCAGCTGAGAATAGGGGTGCCTGGGTGGTCAATCAGTTAAGTGTTTCCTTCAGCTCAGCGCATGATCCCAGGGTCCTGGGATGGAGCCCCATATCGGGCTCCCTACTTAGAGCTTGTGCTCTCTAGCATGTGTTCTCTCTCTCTCTCCCTCTCTCTCTGCCAAATAAATAAATAAATGAATAAAAATTTTTTATAAAAAAAGAAATTGAAACTGAGAATAACTTAAAATATTTACTTATAAATTCACTTAAAGTAATTCTTCTTATATCATCCATAGATGGGCAGTACCATAATTTAATAAAATCCTTGACTCCAGAAAACATTTTTCTTTTTTTTTTAAGATTTTATTTTTTTTATTTGAGAGAGACAGAATAAGAGAGAGAAAGGCATGAGACAGGGGAGGGTCATAGGGAAAAGCAGACTCCCCCACTGAGCTGGGAGCCCCCCCACCCCCATGTAGGGTTTGATCCTGAGACATCAGGATCATGACCTGAGCCAAGGCTGTTGCTTTTCCAGCTGAGTCACCCAGTGCCCTAAAAAACAACTTTCATCACCACTTTCAGCTCATGAGCTTCAAAGATACAAAATTGATTGGAGGAAATAATAGGTTAGTACCCATAAAAACTTTCAAAAATAAAGTGGGACTAAAATGATCAAGATATTATAAACTGCCTCAAGTAGCCAAAAGATGACAATGTTTTAGATTGTATTATATCATTCTGAAATTTGTTACCAAGATTTCTTAAGTCATTTTCCTACTGTATTTTCACTGATCAAAATCAAATCCTAAAGGCTTTGCTATCACTCAGTTCATATTGCAACTTCTTATGTATTACCAGATTTCAAATTAATATCACTCAGCTTCAATATTCTTATAGCAACCTACAATGTATGACTACCTGTCATAAACAATGCTTGCTTTTTATTTTCTTTATATATTTATTTATTTAACAGAGAGAGCACAAATAGGCAGAGAGGCAGGTAGAGAGAGAGGAAGGGAAAGCAGGCTCCCGCTGAGCAGAGAGCTCGACGTGGGGCTCGATCCCAGGACCCTGAGATCATGCCCTGAGCCGAAGGCAGAGGTCCAACCCACTGAGCCACCCAGGCACCCCATAAACAATGCTTTTATCTTTATTAAAGTCCTTTAGAAAATAAAGGCTTATTTAAATCTCCAAGCACAGGAAATCGATGAAATAATACTTTAATCACCACCATTCCACTAGTCAGGCCTGTGGACAGTTCTTGGCTCTGCACTAGCCTGGTTCCTGACCCAACCATTTCTCATTAGAGGCTCTGTGTAATGTTTACAATATTTAAATAAGTTTCTGGAGCATAACACAGCTCAATAGAAATGACCTTAACCAAAACAGTCTTTTTAGAATCTTATGAAATCTTATGAAATCTTATGAAATCTTAGAATCATAAGAAATCTTATGAAATATTTAATAGTTATTTCTGATATATTTCTTCTAGAAATCACTTCTGTACCACCACCACCAACACCACTCCCAGACATTTTTGATAATAGAGTGAAGTGATAAAGTCAAGGCCTTTACTTTGTCTATTTCCTTATAAGCACTGCCCCAAACGTAAACTGTTTACAAGTTTCAAGTCAGACTGACGTATTTACAGATGAATCACTTCCAATTAATATTCAAAACTTAAGTGTTTAGTTTTTCTAATAATGTTCTCTCAACTTATTGGGAAGTATCCTGGTGAGAATTCTGGTTATAAGTGACAGAAGCACAATTCAAAGTATTTTACAAAAACAACAGAGGTCATTGGGTATATACAAGACCATTCATTGAATTGAGGAAGAAATTGAGAAATTGAGACAGTTTTACAGACTTTGGGGCCACAATCAAAAATTCAAATGCTGCAGCATCTGGGTGGCTCAGTGGGTTAAGCGTCTGACTCTTGCTTTCAGCTTAGGTCATGATCTCAGAGGCATGATCTCAGTGGGCTCCACACTTAATGGGGAGTCTGCTTCAGATTCTCCCTCTCCTTGCCCCTCTGACCTCCCCCCTTGCTCACATGTGCTCTTTCTTTCAATAAATAAATCTTTTTTAAAAATTTCAAATTCTGAATGTACTGTCTCTGTCTCTCTTAGTCCCTCTCTGTCTCCTTTTCTCTTTTTCTCCATGTGAATGGTACATGCAGGCGCATCTCACCTTGACTTCTCTCTGCTTGTGGGCTATTCTCCCAGGTTTCATCTCTGCCAGGAAACCATGGCCACCAGCAGCTCTGAGTTTCCATCCTTGCAACTCCACCAACAGAGAGAGAAGGCCTGACTTGTGTCATGTACTCACCGTTTCAATCAAACGAGCTAGGAGTTGAGAACATCCCTCCACCAATGGACAAGTGTAGGTAGCGTGACCACCTCCAGGGAAGGATGTGGAAGCAAGTCCAGCAGAGCTTCTGCCAAAAGTACTTGGTTGGAGTCGAAGAGAAGGTTCTCAAGGGACGATGAAAGGTACTTCTTCTGGAAGAATGGCAAAAAGTGGTGCTTTTCAAAGAAAACCAAAGATATCAACTACAGATAGTTTCTCTTACCTATGACAAATACTGTCTTTAAAATTACCAAGTGTGTTTTAAATTTAATTACTTGTTTAGTTCCATCCACTTCTATTTTCCTTAAAATAACTAAATCTTTTCTTTACTCCCCACTTCACAACCAGTACTCTAGGAAAGCCCCTCAGTGTTTGGCCCATTAAGATGTCCTCAGACCAATAGATTGAATCCTCTTCATTCAATTCCCTAAAGCCTTACTTTCACATGTATCCTGCCCTTGTCAAAGAGGGCCCACCAATAGGTCTTAGTTTCCCTTTCCTCCTGCCAGTACGTATAATTGAGTGTACATTATATAAATCTGTACTGTTGCAATTCTTGTGCATTAGACCAGCAGCCTGAGGAAAGGTGCTATAGTTTTGTTTCTGCTGTTATATCTACCTAGCCTACAGCTCCTCAAGCTCTCACTAATCCTGAGTTTACTCTCATCATACTTTGCTTAGATTTTATATTTGCCTTATATAGCATTTTTCACAGTTTTTATCATATCATTTCAATGGAATATTCCCTAAACAACACAATGCCTTAGTAAACCGTGGATAGCTGGATATCATTCCACTGCAAAACTTAAAATGCTCTACTTTTTTTTTTTTAATTAATTTATTTATTTTTATTTGCTTATTTACAGCATAACAGTGTTCATTGTTCTGGCATCACACCCAGTGCTCCAGGCAGTACGTGCCCTCCCTATTACCCACCACCTGGTTCCTCAACCTCCCACCACACCCCACCCCCCTGCCGCCCCTTCATAACCCTCTGGTTGTTTTTCAGAGTCCACAGTCTCTCATGGTTCATCTCCCCTTCCAGTTTCCCTCAACTCCCTCTCCTCTCCATCTCCCCATGTCCTCCATGTTATTTGTTATGCTCCACAAATAAGTGAGACCATATGATACTTGACTCTCTCTGCTTGACTTATTTCGCTCAGCATAATTTCTTCCAGTCCCGTCCATGTTGCTACAAAAGTTGGGTATTCGTCCTTTCTGATGGAGGCATAATACTCCATTGTGTATATGGACCACATCTTCCTTATCCATTCATCCGTTGAAGGGCATCTTGGTTCTTTCCACAGTTTGGCGACTGTAGCCATTGCTGCAATAAACATTGGGGTACAAATGGCCCTTCTTTTCACTACATCTGTATCTTTGGGGTAAATACCCAGCAGTGCAATTGCAGGGTCATAGGGAAGCTCTATTTTTAATTTCTTCAGGAATCTCCACACTGTTCTCCAAAGTGGCTGCACTAACTTGCATTCCCACCAACAGTGTAAGAGGGTTCCCCTTTCTCCACATCCTCTCCAGCACACGTTGTTTCCTGTCTTGCTAATTTTGGCCATTCTAACTGGTGTTAGGTGGTATCTCAATGTTGTTTTATAAAATGCTCTACTTTTTAAATAGCATTTGCATCATTTGAATTGTCTGTGACTTTTCCTTACTGCAATACATTACCAAGACTTCAACCCTCATTTACTGAGTAAGCAAAATAATGTTTAATAAGGGAGAGAATTCAAGGAAGAAAGAAATAGAAACAGGTAATCATGGAATCTCATAGTACAGACCTGGATTTATTGCAGACCCAAGAAAATGGAGGAACATGAGATAATTCCTAAATGCAAAATACATCAGTTGTGAGGAAAGACAAGAGGGAACATGAGCTAACCAGAGAAAGAAGTGAAAAAAGATTATACACCATCATGTGTTCTTCAGCTCTATGATGTATCTGCTTTGAGCTTTATAACTTAATGGTGTTTTCTTCTTAGAGCCCTCTCCCACCTCAAGTAGCTTCTGGATAATACGTCTAAAAAAAAAAAAAAGGTTAAATAGAGTAAATTAAACTACCTCAACTGTACGATTTGAACCCTTAACATATGCAGCTCTGATGACTGCTGCTGTTTGGCCACTAGCCTGGCAATGACACACCTCTACAGCTTGCCAGTATTTGCATGACTTTCTCTGTGCCGTTGGAGAGGCATGCCCCAAACTCTAGCAACGGGATGTGTGTGAATATATTTCATGTTGGACCCTAGAAAACAAGACCTCCCAAGACTCAGGCAAGCCCATCAGATGTTCTCTCTCTTCCTCTTCAGCTACCACACCAGACCAATGCTACTGACATTCAGGACAGGGAAAATAATCAACTGTTTGCTTCTTATAGTTATCCCCTCTGCCATTTAGGAAACCAAGACAATATCTTGGCATGCATGATGAGTTTGTGGTGTTCTTCTCTTTTTTGAAGCAGAAAGCAGATGACACTCTAGCTTTTATGGAATTGAAACATGACATTATTCCAAGTCATAGCAGCATTTAGATCTTTTTTTTTTTTTTTAAGATTTTTTATTTATTTATTTGACAGAGAGAAATCACAACTAGGCAGAGAGGCAGGCAGAGAGAGAGAGAGAGAGGGAAGCAGGCTCGCCGCTGAGCAGAGAGCCCGACGCGGGACTCGATCCCAGGACCCTGAGATCATGACCTGAGCCGAAGGCAGCGGCTTAACCCACTGAGCCACCCAGGTGCCCCAGCATTTAGATCATTTAACTCTAGTTCTTGTTGAGGGCTTGCCTCCAATAACTATCACTGCTCTGAAGAGTATTTTGTTAGATGGGGCCATGGTGGGGAGGGGGTACGTTACACCCATTATTTCAAATATCTCCAATTACTGGGAATAGGTTAGAAAAAGAATAAAAGGAGATCTCATCATGAGGAGACCTTAAGAATGCCATTCTCTGCTGGTTTAGGATGCTGTGGTCTGTAATGCATGATAGATTTTATAAAGTATGTAGTCTACAGAGGTGACTGTGTGAAGAGAATCTTGGTATAACAGTGTGAGGTGCCTTAAAATTCATTTTTTAAACGGAGTACAGTTCTTGCTGTACCGTGTTTCCAGTAGAAGGTAAGGCAGGAGGAGAAAAAAAATAAAAGCCTGATACTGGTTGCTATGGCAGCAAGTGCAAAAAGTGAGTCTGAATTCTGTGTCAAGGTAATGAATTTAGCATCTACAGGAAAAGAAATGGATTTCCTGTCACACACTTTAATCCACCACAGGAAATGAACACATTGTAGTCATTTTGGGATGTTTAAAACCCACTTAAGATGTGCAAAAGTGGTAGATAGAGTGCATCAGATTTCCTCAAGGGACTCAGTTTTTCCCCGTCAGTGTGTTTTCATCCATGTCTGTGATTGGGAGGAGGAAAGAACCTTCCACATGAATCTGGCAGTTTGGACTCAGCAGGTCCCAAAGTGATGATGGTATGGCCATGAGTTTTCCTCAAGGCCTTCTTGTTGCTCTGGACTGCAGAAAGCTTCTTCTCCGGGAATGATTTCAGGAGGGCATTTCATCCCTCCTCGACTCTTGACCATTCTCTTGTTCTTACTGTTGTCAATGTGAAATGGCATGGTGGGCTCAAAATCTATGTGAGAAATAAACATCCCTTATTAGGAGCTGCATTGAGCTCCCTAATGCCAGCATTTGTCCTTCTCTATAATTTCTTTAGGCCTCCCCTTGTTTTTCTAAAACAGAAGGGTACAAAAAAGTATCTCTAGATTTTATTAGAAAAGAAATTTCTGTATTAGAATATTTCTGCAAGGATCAAAAACAAGGATAATGGTAATGATACTCTTTCATTGTACTTTCAGACAAAATTGAAAACTTGCTATCCAGGAGCCTCTTTCCCATCTTTCAAGTACGCTTAGACTCAATCTTCAAAGAAGTCCACAAAAAAGTGCTATTAGCACAGAATATCTTCACATCACTTTGCAATTCAGTAACAGCATACTGATGCCAGTGAAATCATAATGAGGTACCTTCACACCACTGTTATTATTTCTATTATCTCTGAGAATAGTGCAGTCAGAATAAAGTCAAGTACAAAATCAAATCCTCTGTCAATTGTTGATATTGCTTTATCAAATGCTAAGTAAAGACTAAAAGCAGAAAGCATGAGTTGTCCCAGTCCACTTAGGTGGAAAACAAAGAAACAGAATTCCCAAGTATAAACTTGGCTGAACCCATTTGAAAGCCCAACTTGCCTATTGCTTTAGAAATTAATGGACTGCAGATGTTGCTATATTTTAACAGCATATTGTACCCAGATCAGAGACTATGCATGGTCCCAGTAGGACAGATGTTTTGTGTAGTCAGTGGAAAATTCAATCAAATAAGCTGTAATTGCAAAAGTAATTAAAGTTCATTACTTACAGTAAATACACTCAGAAAACTTCAATGGCTAAGAAAAAGCAACTTTCTTCTTCTACCATCATACCAGACAAAATTAAAAATGAAAGAATTTGATCACTAAAACACAGAGGACTCTCTTTCAGTACAGAGGCAAGTAAATATTTGCAAAGTAATAAAAGTTAAGTTAAAATATCCAGCAATGCTTCTTATAATAAATACTTGAGTTGACAAAATTATGGGCATAGAATATCACCAAACACAACTGAGAAAGATTTAGGCATATAATAAGCTTCAAAATAGTTATGTAATTTCAAAATTGTACCATTGGGAATATTACATAAGAGGTTAAAAATATAAAAGATTTTGCCAGTTTCTTCCAATCTCAATATCTGGTCTTTTAAAATAGGCCTGAAGAGTGTTTGGGGACTTTTTCGTCCTCAAAAGTTCAGTGAATTGTTACCAGTAATGCATATTATAACAGTAAAATAATAGCTAGCATTTTTATCTACTTCCCGTGTACTTAGCAAAGTGCTAAGAACTTTACAATAATCCAATGAGATAGGTTCTGTGTACCCATTTTACAGATGACAATAATGAGCTTTAGAGAAATTAAGTAACATCCGCTATCACACCTTAGTGGAGAAGCTGTGATGACAAACTAGACAGTTATACTCCAGAGGCGATATTCAAATACTTGACTATATTGTCTCAGAAAGCTGGGGTTCTTATTTATTCAAATGTTATCTATTTCAAATAGTTACTTGAGGTAGCTATAACATTTTTAAAATCAGAAAAGTTATTCATGAATATTTAAAAATCTTTCTTGAACTTATTCACATTTTCACTCTGTAGTGATCATTATGTAAAGTGTCTTTTCTGATACTAATACTTCAAGAGTCAAAGAGAGCCCCTTTATTTTACATGCTCTGCATTTAATGAATTAAGGATCCAGCTCACATTTTCCATTAATTTAAAAATTTTAGGTATGTCTTCATTTACTCTTCTGGTTTTTTCATTATTTTTATTAAGCTCTCTTTTCTTCCCATTTGTACTAATACGGAACCCATTTATCTACCTTATCACACTATTATTATTCTTTAAATTATTTTTCATGATTTTTCAGGTCCTTTATCTCTTAACAGATGGCAAATTGGAATTATAAAAATCCTTTAACTTTGAGTAAGGCCAAGCTAATGTTTTCCATATTGTTTTTTCCTAGTAATGATTTTTGATTATAATAACACACTGGTTAGGAAATTCAAGAAAAAGGCAGTTACTTCTTCCTAAAAACTTTCCTAAGCTATAATTAGTAATACATTAGTTTCCAGTTATTTTTCATTTTTTTCTAAGCATCTCATGTTTACCAACATAAAGGATTTAAAATTTTAAATACTGTCATCCTGAATTCTTAAAATGCACCAACAGAAAGAGTTTTTTTTAGTAGAAATGCTTGTTTTTGATGATGTTATTGATTCTTCTTTTGATTCTATTGACTCTTCTTTTAAACTCTCTGCACATGGTAGCTTAGTTAACATTGAAACTGAGGTATCTGCTTTCAATTATGTTTCACTAGAAATAATTTCACCACATTGGAGGTAATTTACAAATATAAGGAGAGAAAAAACAAAGTGCAAGTTAAGAAAAATAGCCTGAAAAATTAACCTCAAAGCCATTCATATATAAATGTTGGGTTAATCCACTGCTTCCTAAATTATGGGTCTTGGAATGCTAGCTCCATAACACTAAATGAAACAGTTCTATTGTTTGGGAAATCAGTAATTAAACAAGTTTCTATACCCCAGAACTCAGTTCTTAAATTATACAAAAGTTCATTATGAATTTCCAAGGGAAAAACATAATATAAACAATTTTCCACATTCCTTTGGCCCCAAAGCCCTTGTATTTATGGAGTTGCTCTCAATTCTAAAGCTTTATGGAACACACACTGGGAAATGCATGGGTAATTAATATATTCCACAAACTACCATTATAAACTAGGATGATTTCTAGTTACAAAATGTCTAGCAGTGGATATTTTGGTTATTGTTATTATATAAGGATTTATTCCAGTTGGAAGGATTCTGGAGATGATCAACACAGAAGGAGCACTGTTGAGGAAAGGCAAAGCAGGGTGACAGGCAACATGTACTATTTAATTGACTTTATTAACTTTCCTCTTGTTTTCAGATTTTCATTCCCCTGTAAGCATTTGAAATCATCAAGACACTTTTTTCACTAACTACATTTAGCTACTTCCATTTTCCTGTAATATACGTTAACACAGACCAAAAAAAGTATGTAAAAAGGTTGTCCTTTCCATTCAAAGTATTTAAGTTGTTAAAGCACAATGTTAGCAGTATTTTTAACCAAAGGTTGGGGGGAGACTGTGGTTCTCTTTAAGTAGAGTAAGTCTCCAGCTGGCTCATTGATTTTTTTCTATCAAAACTTGCTATGTTTCCTAAGATCCTTCAAAAATCTCCTGGGAAACTGGGGACCTGCCAGCTTATAAAAATACATCACTCCCCTATATATTACATCAAGTTGTTGAATGTGTATGGTTGTGCTTACACTATCTGCTGAGCAATGAAAAAGCTGAACCAATGTTTGTCTATTGGTGGCAGTATGAAGGACGTTAAGAATCACAAATTATTTAAGGTTTTTAATTTTTAAATGCTCATACTACTTACACTTTTTCTTACACAATATTGAAAATGCTGCAAGGTAAATGTCTTTTTTTCTCCAGTGAGGTCTTAGCTTCAATAAACATCATCAGTTCCTAAGGTAAAATTTGATGTACCATCTTTAACAAATTTTTTCTGGTCAAAAGGAGAAAGATATTTCCAGATTAAGGGTGGCATTTGAGCAGTTTCTGAGCAACTCCAGCACTCAAAATTTGACCTTATTGCCCAGCCGTTTACCTTGATAAATAGTATCATTCTTTTGGATATAGAAGATTGTGTCTTAAAGCACAAGCTCTTAGAAATCCAAACATCCTAGAGTAGAATAATGTCAAATGATAGGAGTCAACTAAGAACAAAGACCTTTGCTTTGAGGATGAGAGGGCAGAGGGGAGGAAGGAAAATGGTATGGGAAAGTATGGAAAAAATGTTTTACCTTCTTAAAAAATATCTTTCCTGTGAAAATAAAATGTTCCACCTGCAGAATAATTAATGACAAATAAAATTGCAGAAAAGATCCCAGAAAGACAGATAACGGGAAACAAGAAGAGTCCCATTTTTACTTCGTCTAGCATCCTTTTGCATGTTTGAATGATAGAATTCTTTTTAGGGGCACCTGGGTGGCTCAGTGGGTTAAGCCTCTGCCTTCGGCTCAGGTCATGGTCTCAGGGTCCTGGGATTGAGCCCTGCATCAGCTCTCTGCTCAGCGGGGAGCCTGTTTCCCCCTCTCTCTGCCTGCCTCTCTGCCTACTTGTGATCTCTCTCTCTCTCTCTGTCAAATAAAAAAAATCTTAAAAAAAAAAAAAGAATTCTTTTTAAATGAAACAATTTATGAAATTTAAAACTTTTTTTAAGTTTGAGGGTTTAACTTATCAACCCAGGAAACAGAACATAAAGGATAAATAAGACCTCAGATCTTCCCCCCTCATCCAGCTCTCCCAGAGTTCAGTTGCTGGCCTAATTCAGAAACCAAGACTTGACCAGTGGAGGCAAAAGTACACTCAACCCTCACTCTTCCCAGAACAAAGATCCAAAAGAGGATCTCTTTTTCCTCCTAAATTTAGTGCAAGTTTCACAACTGCGTGAATGGTGAATGAAATAATGAGATAAAATATGAAAACAGATGAGCATTATTAATTTTCTTTTCTCAGTAATGGAAAACTCAAAGAAAACACCTCTGAGTTCATGCATCAGCACTGAATGTAAAGTGAATTTGGAAAATCTTGGTTAACACAACTTTAAAGTTTTCATATAATCAGGGGGCCTCAAAGAGTAAGGAATGTGGTGAACAGTTTTAAAGATAATATTGTCACTCTTTAAATTACTTAAGTGTTATCAGCAGAGCACTTAAAAATGAGATGAGTTGGGGCTCCTGGGTGGCTCAGTTAGTCAACTATTAAACTCTTGCTTTGGGCTCAGGTCATGATCTCATGGGTTGTGAGATGGAGCCCCGCGTCTGGCTCCATGTCCAGCAGGGACTCTGCTTGAAGATGGTCTCCCTCTGCCCCTCCTCCACAATAAATAAATAAATCTTTAAAAAGTTAAAATGAGATCAGTTACCCCTTTTTGTAATGTATGTCTTAAACCTCCAAACTTTTGTTACCATTGGTTTTCTCAATACATGAATGGTGTTAAAGGATAAAAATTCATTTCTTCTTTCTATTTCTATTTAAATAGAAAAGAGTAGAGCAACTGGCACCAAGGGAACCACCACTCATAATGGAGTCTGCCACCTTTGACACTAACCTTTTTTCCTCACTAAAGAAAATAAAATATTAAAATTAAATTAATCTTTGTCCAGTTTTATTCCCTATTCCTCTTTCTCCCAGAAAACAATTAATTAACCAGAATATCCAGGCATTTGAAAAATAATCATGCCACACATCTTTGTATCCATATACAATTTTGTTATTTTTAAATTTTACTTAGAGGACATCATTGCTAAATAGTTTTGTGCAAGTTAGACTTTTACTCAATATTATTTTTCATCTAATTTATCCCTGTTGGTACATAGATCTAGTTTATTCTTGTAACTACAGCAGAATATTCAAATTCTATTTTCATTTTATTTCCTAAAGAATTTAATTATTTTAAATGAGTTCTCACTTAATGACATTTGTCTGCTTCCCTATCTTCTTCCCTTCCTAGCCTTTGATCCCAACACACACAAAGACACACACACACTTATTCAGAGTTTTTACTTTAGGCTTCTCCAACCCCAAATTCTATTGGTAAATGTTCTGGAGTCCAGCTTCCCAGCACTAAGTGTACAACAGGCTGAAATGCAGAGGGTGGCCAGGACATATCTGAACTTTTGTTTGGATCCCTTTTAGGTGCAGTTATTACATGTAGCTTGGAAACTTTTTGCAATGGGGCATAAACAAATGAAAATTGGGGGGCTATGTTTGGAATGTCCTATTAGTTTTCCCAAAGGGTTAACAGTTAAAATGACATTTTAGCAAGAAAAACTAACAGGGTGTATGAATCACTGACTTAACAGGGTGTTTCCATTAATAATGCTTTTCAGCTGTGCAATTTGGAAAGGAAAGTGAAAAGGGGGGGAGGGTCATCAGCTCATACAGATAACTGAACTCTCTCACAAAGCTTTGCTGGTGGAATTGACATTGTTCTGGATGAAAACATGCTACAGCTTCCCTGTCCCTAGTTCTCATTGATTCAATTTCTGGATTTAATTAGTATTACATTCTCTTCCTTCACACAAATACACACACACACACACACACACACACACACACACACACAGTGTATCTACAAGGTCAAACCACAAACCTGAATATTCAAAATAATTTAACTATATTTTTATGACTTTATTTGTTCCACATATTATGGCAAATCTGTTACTTCTACCTATTTATGCTTCAGTACTGAATGTCAATAAATTAAAATAATTATGTGCATGAGAAAAAGGTAGCTCAAGCTAATTTTCATCCCCTCCCCTAAAAATTATGATTTACTTTTTAATTACCCACAGGCTAATGATTATATTTAGAGAACTTCATATATCACAGTGATTTTATATTGCACAATTTATATGAGGAAAGCTGTTCTATAGATGCTATAAAATAAAATAAACAACAACAAAAAGCAAAAATTAACCCTGTTCCTGGGGAGTTTACATTCTAGTAAGTGAAATGGCACCATCAGAAATGAAAGTAACATTGACCGTAAATATATTTTAATAGGGAAGAAGAAAGAATTCTATTAACTATACACATAAGGAATTGAAGCATCCTAAGACGGGATAGGATAGGACACTCAGAATTCTAAAATTTTAGTCCCTTTCCTGGCTCTATCCTTACTGATTATCAGCATACCTGACACATGGTAGTTGCCAATGAACATTTATTGATTTACTGTACTGAATTGAGACATCATAGCTCCTCAGAGTCTTCTTTCCTCACCCACCCAAGGGGACAAAAGATAATTCATAAAATTCTTGTGATGATGGTGGGAGTGCCTGGGTAGCTTAATTAGTTAAGTGTCTGCCTTCAGCTCAGGTCACTATCCCAGGGTCCGGGGACTGAGCCCCATGTCAGGCTCCCTGCTCAACGGGGAACCTGTTTCTCCCTCTCCCTCTGCCATTCCCCCTGTTTGAACTCTCTCTCTCTCTAATAAATAAATAAAATCTTTAAATATTCTTGTTATGATCAAATAAAATATGTGAAAGTATATTATAGTAAGTTTTAAGGTACTAGAGATGTATTGCTCATTCTGTGCAGAATTTAAAAATATGAGTCTCAGAATTATTAAAGCTTGAGCAACACAATATTAAGGTGACTTTCCTGTCAATAGCCTGTGGTGGAAATTTAAAAGAAGGAAACACATAGCTCATTGTTATCCTCCTCCTAAGGCTACAACCACTCCCCCACATCCCACCTCCCCACCCTCCGTTAGTGGTTATGAGGTAAATGACCTTTCAAACTTGTAACTTCCTTTTCCATGGGTGAATGGGACTTTTTCTCTGCTGAATGTGAAGCAGAGATTACCTCCATGCTTATAATCTGACCTTAAATTGAAACCAATCAATATTTCCTCTATAGGCCCCAGCACAGTGACCTTAGAGAGGAAGATTTAATAAATGGATTTTGTAAAGCTGTGGAGTCATCTGTGATTTTCAATTCTCATTCTAGGGCAAACCTCTTGCTAGGAATAATGGAAGATCTGAGTGTATACGACCTACAATTTCCATGTTCTGTGGTAGCCTAAGAAAGAACGACCAGTCTGGAATAAAAGCACGGAACCATAACAACGGTGATCAAGAGGTAATGAGAAAACTGTTCTCACGGTTTAAACATCTGAATCACACCTTCAGATAACATCTATTGTCCAAGAATAGGAACATTCTGAGCATTATGACACAGACCAAACTTTCTATACAAATCCTCAAAGCAGGCTTTGCACTAGGACAGCATACCATGTATCAACTGCTAATCCTTTCATGACATTCTGTTCTCTAACATTTCAGTGATGGTGTAAAAAAGAAGAATCACTAAACCTAAAAGGGAGGTGGTAAGGATTATCCAAAAAGAAAGAAGGAAGAAGGGAGGGAGGGCAGGAGATATGAAGGAAGGAATGGAGATGGGATGATCTTAGATAAAAGAGTTGAAGAAAAGAAAGAAAGAGAGAAAGAAAAGAAAGAGAAGAGAAGAGAAAGATAAGATATGGCATTCAATCCATGTTGGCATATTTGAGAGAGACGATTTTATTAGGATAGTTTACTATTGACAGATTTTCATTTAAATGTAAATTGTGTACATATTTGTAGTAATCCTCCACACATAAATCAACTTGCTTCCAGCTACATGCATTCCGCTCAGATATGCCAATAGAATGTTGGAATTTCAGCAAAAATTAAAAATGCGGTAAGACTCCATGAACTATGTCATTCATTTATTATCAATCCAACTATTTAGAATTTTTCAATCTTTGGTTTAAATTTATTCTTCCTCAAATACTCATATATAACATGTATCTAATACATTTATCATTATGACATTTTTCGCAGTGCTCAACCCTAAGTATTTATTCTCTCTCCTTGTGTTCACCTCTCTCTCTTCTGTGGTATCTATTTAAACTGGTACGTATGTTGAGGCATTAAACTAAGTAGCATAGGAAGGAGTGATTATGAAGCAAGAACAGGGGGAGATTTTAGAAATAGAAAAGTTCTTGGGTAGGTGGTTTTGAAAAAGAGTACACCGGTTTCTGATGATAAAGAAGCTGTTTTTCTGAAAGTGTTTTCCTTCTTTTACCCATCACCTGGCCTACATTTTTCTGCGTTCTTCCTCTCTCTACTCTCCTTTGCTTTCAGATGACCTTTTTTCCTTTTTCTCTGTTTTTCTGTCAACATTGGAGACTACTGCTTTAAGATTGTTTTCTCTCTTCTTTCTGACAGGATCTTTCATGGGAAGTCTATTTGTGGGTGAACCCCAGTTTCTTTAGCTGTAAGCAAAAGAATACAGTCCCAGATTCTCACCACAAGCCACATGTAAAAGTGAATCATACTCAAGCAGATGTTGTTTCCCACAGGAACAATGTACTGTTTGAGGTGGTCATTCCTAACTAAAGAGTCAGCCTCAAGTCATTCGTAAACATGACCAACAATAGGTTTTAATATTTTATTTATTTGACAGAGAGAAATCACAACTAGGCAGAGAGGCAGGCAGAGAGAGAGGAGGAAGCAGGCTCCCTGTGGAGCAGAGAGCCCCATGCGGGGCTCGATCCCAGGACCCCGGGATCATGACCTGAGCCGAAGGCAGAGGCTTTAACCCACTGAGCCACCCAGGCGCCCCCAACAATAGGTTTTAAAATGAAAATACAATAATTATCATCTACTGGAAAAGATCGCTAAGATTCAAGTCCCAAGAAATGGATTTTAGTGCATCAATTATATTGGTAGTTATAATATGGATCCCTATTATTGTAAGGACCAATTTAACCAGAGGCTTCCATTAAGGTTAAACAACAACCTTGTTGTTTAATCCTTAAACTGTCCCTGCTCCCCTTCCCCCAGCGGACTGACTTAAAAACAAGTCCCGGAAACCAGCCCCAGGTAACAAAGCCCAGATACAAGGGTGGGTCGGCCAGGTGGAGACATCTGATCAGTGGGGGGATGCATACTGTCTCCCTAGCTAGCAAGGAGTATGGGCCCCGCCCTTTGGGAGCCTTTTGGGCACCAGTTCTAACCAAGGTGTGATAGGCTAGGTCAAATGTCTACTATAGGGTAAATTGTAATTCAATTGGTCACCTAGCATCACTGTGTAGCTTTCTCTGTGTGTTACAATCTCATTGGCCACCTGTGTGTGCCCAGACCTGACCGCATGGCCTTTGCCCTTAAAAGCTAGTCTGTGGGGGCGCCTGGGTGGCTCAGTGGGTTAAAGCCTCTGCCTTGGGCTTGGGTCGTGATCCCGGGGTCCTGGGATAGAGCCCACATCTGGCTCTCTGCTCCTCCGAGAGACTGCTTCCTCCTCTTTCTGTCTGCCTCCCTGCCTACCTGTGATCTCTCTCTCTCTGTCAAATAAATAAATAAAATCTTAAAAAAAAAAAAGCTAGTCTGTGAAACAGAGAAGGGTCGCCTTCTCTGTAAAAGGCGCGGCCCTGGCCAGTCAGTTTGATTCTTGATGCTTGGCGGGAAATAAAGCTTTGCTTGCCCTTCACTTTATATCAGTCTCGCTCCTTTAATCACAGATCCATTTGGGCGGGGGGAGGGGGGGCGGCGCATAACGTTATAAAGTGAGCATCTGGATAAAGACAAAAACCTTCTTTAATTTAGTCTAAATCTGATGTGCCAGGTATGAAAGAGTTACTTGGGTGCCCTTGAGTGCAAACTTGAATCACTATAACCAGGAAAGTTCCCCGGGGTTAAGCGGGCAATTTGGTTACCCAACTCCCCAAGGACAGGGTGAGAATTTACCGTGGACCTGAAAGAAAGCAGTTGTCCTTGCTGTCTGATTTGAATGCTAAGAATTATTTATGCGTTTGCAGAAGTATAAAATTAGTGTAAGAAAACAGAGCTATTAGGATAAGAAAGAAGACATGAATTGCACTCTTAAGAGTGTTTGGCAGGAAGGAGTAGGAACTTGTTAGGGGAAATTATGGAAATTGATATTTACTATGCACCCTCTTTTTAAAGAAGGGCATTTAGCCTATAAATGTGTACGTTCAATCATCAAAAAATACAATCAATATGCAAAATTCTGTATTTGCTTATAAAGAGATAGCCTCCTTATGTGGAAGATTAAAAGAAACCAATTTCCCTCATGCTGCTGTTTAGTGTCTAATGAGGGATTTCAACCTATTTCAACTGAGATTACTCTTTAGCATTCCATCCAAGGCGAAGTGCCCTAGCTGGCATGCATGATACGCTGATTCTAAAGGGAAAACAAATGAATAGCATAATTGTATTTTCAAAATACTTTAAACAGCTTTGATGTCTGGAAAGTCACTTCACTTTTTGCCAACAAATAATGTCAATTTTCCTTTGATCTTAAAAAAAAAATGCAGGTTTAAAGCAAGATTCTCAAATCAGTGTATTTTTCAGTTCAAAAATTTTGAAAAATAGAGGCGAAAATCTCATACTACTACTACTATACGTTCAGCACAAAGCCCATTGTAAATTTGTGTGAAGTTAAATGTAAAAGGGAAATTCTGAAGGATTTTTCTGGACGCATGTCTCAAGTATCTGCCCTGAAAGTCTCCTGCAAGAGATGATATTAAATAAGCTCATTGTATTTCACGAGGGTCTTCACACTAGTGTTTTCTCCCTGCCAGCCTATGAACCACACCTCTCAGGCTTGGGGACAAAATTTAAGGAAAAGCATCTTTCATTTCTCAAACGGTAGTTTTGCTTTTAGAGATGCAACATTGACTAGAGGAAAGTCATGTGGATTTGGAATCCTAAGATTTTCTTTTTCTGAATCTTAGCTTCATTAATATGTTGAGATCAAGCAGGTCCTACGAGCCTCTGAACCCGCTCATACACCCGTAACACTGTACAGTGTTACTTGATCCGTCCATCTCACAGAGGAACTTTGAAGCATCCACTGTACCATGTAAGATAATAATTGGCAAACTTTGATTTTGATCTTTTGGGAGACTTCACGTATTATCCAAATGCTGCCCTGATAGTGTTATATA
This sequence comes from Meles meles, assembly GCF_922984935.1. Lineage (NCBI taxonomy): Eukaryota > Metazoa > Chordata > Mammalia > Carnivora > Mustelidae > Meles > Meles meles. Next base: position 20,650,709 of record NC_060070.1, read on the forward strand.
ACGAATCCCACCCCTTAGAGTGTTCTCATTTCCTTGTCCTAACTGTAGCTCTAAGGGGCAAACGACGACTCTCTCTTCCGAGTGAGGAGTCCGGCCACTGTTCCACAACAAAGAATGAGCTGGAGACTTTCAACAGCACATTCCTGGCTTTATTAAAGCAATTCCCACCAAAAAATCTTCCACTAGAGCAGATCCAGCTCTACTGGCAGGCAGCTCTGGACTGGCGGCTCTTGCAGGATCAACTCAGACCTGCTAACTACCTGGGTTTGGTCCCCAGAGGTGTCCATGCCTGCCCTGCCCTGATGGGTGACTCTGGTCAGCTCTCCAAAGTAGCTCCCTGTGTCTTGACAATTCCTAGCTCAGTGTCACTATCTTGTACAATCTGTTCAATAAACGCTTATCAAATTCCTGCAATTTGCCCAATAGTGTATTTGATGTTAGGGATAAACGTAGGAAACATTATATGGCTGCCTTTGAGACATTCATCAGCTAGTAATAACCCCAGGCCCATAAATGGAAGAATGTGGTTAAATGTTCTGCAGTGGTCCAACCAGCAGTCGGGGGAGCATCAGAAGACAGATTCCTGCAGCACTAAACTTTATTGGTTGATTCAGACCTTGGTCCACTCTGAGCATTCCATGCTCAGTTCTTTCGAGGAAACAGATGAAGACTTCTAAGCCTGGGATCCACAGATAGAGTCTCTGGTATCAAGAGCATTCTAAGAGAATTTTGTGTATGTGTATTCTTTCATTTCAGAGATAATCTCAATCATGTAAACCAAAGTCTTAAGAAGGGAGTAATAAAACTATTTTTATAATAGCTATATGATACACCATGAAATATAGTGAAATATAAGTATGGGAGAATGAAGACGAATTAAAAGAGATTCTAATGCTAGGGTAGGCAGTTAGGTTCTAACAGGTTACCTGGAGGTCAGGAAGAAGGAAGTCATGGACAGCTCGACAAGGTCCGAGGACTGTCCCAGCAGCACTCCACAAGAAGCCCAGTCAAACCAGACAGGCCCAAGATGGCGGGTGCCATGACAGGAAGTTCCTGACTGAATTAGGAAGAAAAAGGGAAAACCCCTGCTTATTGCTCCAAGTAGTGAATATTCCCCCCACTAGTTAAGAACTGCAGATAAAAGATAGAAACCCAAACCTCAGAGATACCTTCCCCCCCCACCCCCCCGGCTCTTTGTCTTTCTTTTCTAGCCTCCATCGTATCTTGAGTGTACTTTTTGCTTTAATAAACTTTCCCACTTGTGTTGCTTTTCCACTGTGCTGTACGTCTGTCCTGAATTCCTTCTCAAGACAACCAAGAATGTTCAGCAATTCTTTTGGGTTGAGCTGGGTCAAGGTCCCAGGACCTGGGGTCACCCCATTCACCCAGTGACTCTATGAGGACAAATCAGAAAACTTGATTTATATTTCTTTTTTTTTTAAAGATTTTTTTTTTTTGTTTATTTGACAGAGAAAGATCACAAGTAGGCAGAGAGGCAGGCAGAGAGAGGAAGGGGGAAGCAGGCTCCCCGCTGAGCAGAGAGCCCGATGCGGGACTCGATCCCAGGACCCTGAGATCATGACCTGAGCTGAAGGCAAAGGTTTTAACCCACTGAGCCACCCAGGCGCCCAAGACTTAATTTATATTTCTCGATTTATATTTCTTGAAGCCTGGGTGATACAAGACTGGTGTCTACACCAGGCCTGAGGAATTTAAAAGCCTAGAAGTGCGTAAGGCGGACAGTGGTAATTGAGTAGATGGCTTCACTGAGGGAAACTTTTCTATCGACAAGTACAATGTGTGTGTTTTTCCTTTGAAATGGGAAGATATGATCTTGTGTCTAGAAGTGACTTTGTCCAGGAAGTGTGGTAGAGACCCAGGCATAGGTGGATAACAAGGAGTTTTAAATAGTCAGGGAGAAAATGTCGAAGAACTACCAATGAGCAATCTGCAGTCACGGGAGAACCTCCAAAGAACCCATGCAGCCCACAGTGGAAGAATCCATTGTAAAACACTAACCAAGCCAGAAAGTGTTACACCAGCTCACAACAGTACCAGGAAAGAAACCCCTTTACGTCCCTTACTTTCCCTTCTCTTCTCCATTCCATTTTGGGAGAACAATGTCATCTTTGCCTTGATGTGTGGGGTAGAGAAGCAGGGGCAGAAATATGAGGCAATAAAGAAGAAAAGAACTCTTCTACATTTCCTAGTCCCAGCAGGTGTGAGCTGAGAAGCTGGGTAGGGCACCCAGCACTAGAATTCACCAACATCCCTCTGTTCCCTTTTTCAGGAAAATGAAGACACATTTTCCAGCCCCTTTCAATTACGTGGGGCCTGTGACTTTGTATAACTGAAATTGGACTGAAAATGCCATGTGTCACTTTCAAACTGTAACAATAAGAACCCTCTGTGTGACTCTGTTATTCCCTCTTTCCCAGCAGCAAGGAGGTCCCTTGTCAACATGGTACCACCCCAAGAGAGACAGCTTTGATTACTGAGTTACTACAAGGAGGAGTAACTGCTTTGGTACTAGAAGGATTTAGGATAAACAAACAAAGAAAAAACAAACAAGCAAAAATCCAGAATTTGTGTTGGGTCTGTCGGTTACCACAGCACAACTTGATCTGTCCTAATTAATACAAGGATAGAAGATTTAACCTAGAACGAAATTTGGAGCCTGTATTACTACTTGGGACTGAACATACTAATTATTGATCTAAAACTGTTTTCAGGGTCAAAGAGCCTACAAGGCTTTTATTATCTAAGAGCTTCTTTGAGATTTCAGCCAAGGGCAGGCAGAAAAACAGCTGCATGGACATTTGCAAGGTTTTTGGAAGGAAAAATATTCTTTTATTGTTTCAGCCTCAAAACTTATACCTCTATTGTGCTGATTATGGAAGGTTTCTGGAAATTCTCACCAACCTAGGTCAACCTATTTAAGAGATTACTTCATGTAACAAGGAAAATAATGGTATATAGATTTTTAAAAACTTCCTCTGAGCTTCCTCTGAGTTTCAGGCATAGATAGGGTTAAGTCGCAAAGGAATGGAAAGGGCTGCCATCCCCCAGGAGTTACGATTTTATGCTTCTAGAAGATTTTTATAACTTGAATAGACTGTCATGTCATCAGCTACTTGAAAAGACAGTCTTCATTGCCTTAGATTACTGTTGGTTATCTCTGCCACAGCAGTGGGGATGGAGAGCCAGCATTGCCTCAGAAATACAGCTACGCTGTTTAAATATCCAAAGGCATTGTTTGACTAGTGTAGATTGCAAAAACAGCCACATTGCTCTGCTTTTTTTCTCTGTGCTGCCAAGACTCCAGTCTAGTCTTGACTTGATTTACCAACAGACCGAGTTGAAGGAAGGAACACAGTTCAAGTTCTGAGCTTGGGACTGATCTGGCTTCTTGCAACCCTGGAGTTGTCATCAGTCAGTCCAGGCTAGCGTGACAGAGGGTGAGAGATAGTCCAGTCACTTTTGTTGTCCCAGCTGATGACTAGCCACTGTCCAGAGAGAGGTCTGCCCAGCAGACATTCGGGTGGCTGCCAACACATGGGGGATCCCAGCTTACACTGGAAGAACTAGAAGAATAGAACTCCCAGCTGTGATCTCCACGCTGACCCATAAGATTGTGAACAAAATGAACGGATGTTTTAATTCATTAACTTTTGGATGATTCTTTAAATGACAAAAGCTGGTTGAAAAAACAAGGATGAGATAAACACTGTTCGTAAGAAACTCTGCTAATTGTTTACGAATGGTAACAGAAAGGAAAGGCTATTATTATGGAACAAATAAATACCAAGTGTCATAAATGCTTCATTTAGGGAGAGAGGGTTAGATTTTATAGCTACTCATTTCTAGGTCTTGTATTAGTGATTTGGGCTTTCTTAACAAAATTCCATAGACTGGGTGGCTTCAACAGAATTTTATTTTCTCACAGTTCTGAAGGCTGGGAAGTCCAAAGTCAAGGTGCTAGCTGATTGGTGCCTGGTGAGAATTTCCTTTAGCTTGCCGAAGATTACCTTTTCTTTGTGTCCTTACATGACAGTGTCTCCCCTTCTTAGAAGCGCATGAGCTCTATAGGATGAGGGTCCCAGCCTCATGACCTAGTTCAGCTTTTATCACCTCTTCATGGGCTGTGTCTCCAGATACAGTCACATCGGGGGATATGGCTTCAGTGTGTGAATTCGAGGGGAACAGAAACATTCAGTCCGTAACAGCTCGAAAACCACTATTATTGTTGACATTCCTAGAGTTAAAAAAAACACTTCGTTATTGTAGGGTCAAAAATCATTAGTCCTTCCAACCCCCTTCCCCACTAAATGATTTTCCATAACACACATTTTCTTAGGAATGCAACTTTTACATTATTAAACTGAACTGATTATACAAATAAGTCTAAAATTTTTGCTATACAATCCGACATTTTATGAAATGAAAGGATTACATTGGAAGAAATAACTTGAGCTTTAGCAGCTTTTTGGAAGTCAAGGTAGCCTTTGATGAAGCAAAATAGAAAAATAATTCTCAAAGGCACACATACACATTCTGGCAGTTTAATTATCTCCCGTTCTTCTTGCACATTTTTATTTTTATATTTAGAAATAAATGGTCAACTTGTAATGTTATTTGAATAACAAAACAGAACCAGTTACATTAAGTAAATGGCAAAGAATGTTTAAAGTCTATTAGGTATTCCTATACTAAAAGTTTACAATAATGCATATAAAAAGGCCTTTATGCAAATTTTCTATTTCTCATTTTGCAATGCTGAGTAAATACCGTTGCTTGCTGCTATGTTGTTTTACACTTGAAGTGTTTATATTTTCTTAATAAAAGAAGGCTGAAGGATATAACATAATATTTACATATTAAAATACCAAAGAATGACATACTCAGTTCTATGAATATTATTAGTGGACTACTATTACGTGTTTTCATATTTTATACTCCAACTAAAGTCAATGGATATAGATCATTTGCTACCTGACATCATGAAGATATTTTCCTGCATTGATAATTTTGTCTTTCGCATTTAGGTCTTTAATCAACCCAGACTTGATTTTATGTGTGCATAAAGTAGCATTTTGATTTGTTGTTCAAATGGATACATTTGATCTGAACAGTATTTATGGAAGAGATTGTTCATCCTCCACTAATCTTCCATGCCATCTTGGTCACATATATGTCTGTATACTTATACATCTGCTTTTAGGCTGTCCATTTTATTTCATTAGTCTATCTCTGCACCCATACCACATTACCTTAATTACTATAGATCCGTAATAAATCTTAGTATCTAATAAAGCAAGCCTTAGCTCTGATTCTTGCATCCTCTTGAATTTACATATAAATTTTAGAATCAGCTTATTAATTTCTATGGAAAGAAAATGCTGTGATTTTGACTAGATCCTTTTAGAAGTAAAATCAATTAATATAATTTATTTTTTTAATTCATTTAGGTATTATTTAATATCTTTCAATAAATTTTAAAATATCTCTCAGAGTTCTTGAACATATTCTGTCAGATAGGTTTTTATGTAACTTGTATGTTTGGTGTTATAAATGTTATCTTCAAACCTTTTTGTTTGTATTCTTACTATTTATTACTGTTATTTGAGAACGTTATTTTACTATGCAGATTTTTATTTAGCAACTTTTTCTTACTCTTCTACTAATTTGAATGATTATTTGCAAGTGTTTTCATTATTCCTTATACACAGTTATATGATTTGAAAATTAGTTTTTATTTCTTTATTCTTTCCAATCTTTGCACACTTACTTCTTTTTCTTGTCATACTGCACGAGTTAGAAAAACTGGTAAAAAATTAAATAATAGAGGTATTGCTTGGAATCTAGGTCTTCTTCCTGAATTCAGAAGCAAAGCTTCTCGATGTGTTGTTCTCACTGTGTATAAAGTTCACTGTTGATTTTCAGTCACATGAAGGAAGTTCCCTTCTGTTTCTAATTTGTCAAGAACATCAACATCAATGCACATTGTATTTTAATAAGTGCTGTGTGGGCAATTGTTGAGGTATTTTATGATCTTTAATTTTACAATATGACAAATTATATTAACATTTCCATATTAATACTTTATCTTCCTGAAGTAAAAGCAACTTTGTCACATGGATTATACCATTTTTACTTTTTGTATGTTCTAAATTCTTTTTGCTAGGATATTACTTATGATTTTTGCATCATGTTTCTTAAATAAATTTTGCTCATGTTTTTCTTTCTTTACTATCTTTGTTGCATTTTGGCATTAAAATGACACTAGCCTCATAAGTAAGCTTTTAGTGCCCTGAAAAAGTATGAGGAAGTTTGCAAAAATTTACTTGAACACTGGTTTGAACTTGTTGATAGAGAGTCTGTGCTTGGAATTTTCTTAGTGGAAATATTTTTTACTACTGATTCACTCTTCTAGTAATTATAGGACCACTCAGGACTTCCAATTCTTCTTTGGGTAAATTTGGGTAAATTTTTTTTTCTTGAAATTTGTCAATGTAGTTGAAACATTTTAATTTATAGCATGAGGTTTACATAAAACTTTCATAAATATTAAAAACCCCAGAAATACCCAAATGAATTAAAACTTATGTCCACTCCATTGGGGAGGGTATGTGCTATGGTGAGTGCTGTGAAGTGTGTAAACCTGGCGATTCACAGACCTGTACCCCTGGGGATAAAAATACATTATATGTTTATAAAAAAAAAAAAAATTGGAAGGGGAGGCGAACCATAAGAGACTATGGACTCTGAAAAACAACCTGAGGGTTTTGAAGGGTCAGGGGTGGGAGGTTGGGGGGAACAGGTGGTGGGTAATAGGGAGGGCACGTTTTGCATGGAGCACTGGGTGTTGTGCAAAAACAATGAATACTGTTAGGCTGAAAAAAATAAATTAATTAAAATATTGTCTCTTAAAAAAAAGCAGATAGAATAATAAAAGTTAAGATAAAGGCTATTTTTCCCTATTGACCTATTGATACAAATCCCAAATTTATAGGTTTTAGTGTATATCAGTTACTATAGGATTTCATAATAAAATAGCATATATAGACTTTGTACATGTTTTTTAACTTAATAATTTCTTATCGACCTATATAATTTCTAATTCTGTTTTACAAAGTCTAACATGAAATCTTTTTAAAACAAAATTGTAAATAATTCCCATAAGGATCACATCCAAATTCTTACATATTCCATCTAAAAATATGTTAACAGGAACCATTTTAAGTAAGTTCTTTTGTTTTCTTTGATTTTAAGGCTCTGTTTGTCAAGCAAAGTAATGGCAAGTCCATTTTTAGTTTTTGAAGTGAACACACCTGCCATAATCTCAGTTCATAAAGTAGAGAAAGTGATTCAGAATGATAGTTACCATTTAAAATAAGATAAACCATAAGAGATTCTTCATCTCTGGAAACAAAGAGTGTTGCTGGGGGGTTGGGGGAGGGATAGGCTGGCTGGGTTATGGGTATTGGGGAGGGTATGTGCTATGGTGAGTGCTGTGAATTGTGTAAGACTAATGATTCACAGCCCTGTACCCCTGAAGCAAATAATACATTATATGTTAATAAAAAAATAAAATAAAATAAGAACATCCAAAAAAAAAAAAAAAAACTTATGTCCACTCAAAAATCTGCACCTGACTGTTTATAACAGTTTTATTCTTAATTGCTAAAACCTGGAAGCAAGTAAGATGTCCTTCGATAGGAGAATGGATAAGGAAACTGTGGTATATCCATACAATGGAATATTTCTCAGCAATTAAAAATAAAGGAGCGATCAAGCCATGAGAAGACATGGAGAAAACTTAAGGGCATATTGGTAAGTGAAAGAATTCAATCTGAGAAGGCTACATACCATATAATTCCCACTATAGGGCATTCTGGAACAGATAAAACTATGAAGGTGATAAAAAAATCAGTGGTTGCCAGAAGTTGGGAGAGGCGGAGGGAGGGATGAATAGACAGAGCACAGGGAATTTTTAGAGCAGTGAAATTATTCTGTATGATACTGTAATGTGTACAAATAATACATTTATACATTTGTCAAACCCATAGAATACACTCATAAATAAACAAACCCATAGAATACAGCTCAAGGAGTGAACTCTAATATAAATTATGAACTTCAGTTAATAATAATGTATCAATATGGGCTCATCAATTGTAACAAACGTTCACACTAATGTAAGATTTAATAGTAAGGAAAACTACACTCAGGGGAGAGAATGAGTATATGGGAATTCTCCATATTTTCTGTAAACTAAAACTGCTAAAAAATAGTCTATTAAATTAAAAAATAAATAAATAACTGTTGTATTAACTTACTTGTCATATGACAAGTACTTACTTGTCATATGATGTTTCCTAGTTTCTTTTATAATTGTATCAACTTTTAACCATATTTTTCCATTACTATATTACATTTTTATAATGATGGAATCCACAGCTGTCTAAATCCTGGACCTAGTTTCTTCTTTTACAAACTCTTTATGTACCATTAAAACACTACATTTTTCCTAATTGACCTATTTTACGGGTTATTACTTTGAGAGACAGTTTTAAGGAATGCTCTCATTAATGTTGGTTTCCTTTCTGAATAGCCATTTTTTAAAAATTAGAGCTTTATTATTGTTGGCAAATTGTGATTTTTTTCAAGATCAATAACATTTGCTCAACACCAGCTGCATCAACTCAGGTAATTCTTACCTTACCTCAGTGTACACTTGCCTAAAATGGTCAATTTAATAGATTTATTTATTTATATTAATACTCTGGTCACATAAATCCAACAGAGTAGATATTCTACAACTTTAGACAAGTTCCATAACCCTGACTTATTGGTATTTTCCCCATGATCATGGAAAGCAGAAAAGAACCAACTTAGACAATTTAAAAAAGGTGTATGTCTCAGGACACACTGACTGTCTTATGTTCTCTTTCCTTTTGAATACAACTCACCTGCCCAAAGAGGAAAATTTATTTATATAGCCCTGTGGTTGCCTAAGAGAATCTGGTTGTGTTTTACTTGAGATGTTAGGTTAATATGATTTTCTTAAACTTCATAACTCAATCCACCTTTTTTTTATTTGGGGCAGAAATTTTTCCCCTTGAATTACAAATGATCTACAAAGTTGACGGAAGTCATAAGTTCAATTCTTTTGCATTGACTTAAGCAAAAAGTTGGAAATATCAGGCTGACTTTATGATATTCTCTGTAATTAAGCAGAGAATTTGTTTTCTGATATTAGTTATTTTTGTCCTAGTATTTGATTAGTATTTTTTCTTTTGCTTATTCAATTTGTGGGAACTATAGGCATGAAAAGCATAGGGAAAAAAAACACTTATTGCATAAATTTTGAGGTTTAGTTTAGAATTGCACACTCTTTTATTTAGGATAAACTTGAAACTAATAAAATTATTTCTACTTCAAATTCCGAAATATCAAGAGCTATAATACTAATGGGAAGAAATGATGAAAATAGTCTTTTCTTCTTTTTCTGGGAATGTGCCCATGTTTTGGAATTCACTGTATTTTTTCACTTATAGATCTTGGGCACAAAATTTCTGCTATTTAGATATTTGCTAATAAAATTCATTGTCAAAGTCTGGAGCAGGCATTTCTTTTAACTTTCTCAAAAAACAACAACAACTCATAGTTCTATACTTACTTTTTTAAAATGTTCTCTGGAATTCAAGCAAATTCTACAAACAAACAAAAAAAATCTAAAAATCAGATGTCTACACTAGATCAGTTGCTTAGAAAACAGTTGTAGTTTTACCATGATCGAACCTGTCCCGTCTAAACAAGAGGAGAACCCAGACCAAGTAGTTTAATAGAGGACATTAGTACAGATGACGAGTTATAATGGAAGAGGAAGATCTACAAGACAATCAGAGAATGGTGAGGACACCCAGGGTTTCACATCCAGAGATTAGTGTCAGTCAAAAGTTATTCTAGAGTTAGGGAGACAAATGAGACAATGATGCTGCAAAAGTTTGGGCATACAGAACATGTGGACAGAAGCTGAAATCATAGAGGAACAGCCACTTGTGGAAGCAAAGCCCAGTTCAGAACTGGGATCATGGCAAGGTTTGGCTCAATAAAAATTGTGGCCACAGAGAGAAGGTCTGCTAGAAAGAGAAGAAATTATGGGGACTCAATCTATACTAAAAATGTAGCCCAAAGCCAAGAAAGAAGGCAACAAAGGAACCTGGTTTCTCTCCCATTGTCCTCCATTTTTTTTTTTTTTTTTTTTTTTTTTTACTTTATCTCCCATTAGCTGTATCTATCCAGAAAACAATTGGCAAAGGAGGGTGTAGAAAATCAAGTTTGTGAGAATCAGGACCCTGAGACTCTGAACAGAAGAGTAAAAAAAATTAACCTTTTCTCAGAGTGAAGTAGTCATGATTTGAGGAAATATGGCAGAAATTTTAGAAATTAGGACTAGGAAAAAAGTAAGAAATGAAGGGTTGGAAAGTTCTATAATGACTATCAGTAACATCATAACGGATGAAAATATTTTCATGATTAATGTTTATATTGTTTTATGGCAAAAAACAAAAGTCTCAGATACGTTTTTAAAAATATCCATGCATGCTTGAGTCAGTAGGAGATCTTACTTCATAAAGTTCTTGACAAATATCTACTAACACTTATTGAACGTAGATGATGAGCCATTCACAGGGCTATCCATGCTCTTTCTTATTTAATCCTCACAAAAACTCTAGGAAGTAGATATAATTGTCATTTTGCAGATGAAGGGAGGACTAATTCTGTGAAGTCACAGTGGTAGTAAGTGGGAGAATACCTATTCATAGCTTTGTTTCCTGATCTCTAAGCTCTGTCCAGATCACCATGTAATTCTGTCCCAGTCAGTGCTGGTCTGATGAGGCTTCATTATGTGTTATTCATAATCACCTTTCTGAGCAGATGGCTCTCTCCCACTTCCACAAAGCTGGCTCAAAATAAGGGTGGTTAAAATTAAATAGATGCTTTATAACCAACCCACATACAAAAGATGAAATCATTCCTGCTTACGTGACCAATGATCTTCTAAAGGCTATATGTACATTTTTATCTATTTAATCATCTGTAAATACTCTGTTATTCTAGAAGATGGCTAAGGGGGTAGGTAGATTGAAACAGAAAAGGAAAACATTCATCTACAGGCAGAGTCATCTCTTTACCCAAAGCAGCCTCCCAACTTCCCCAGCCTCCAGAACCTTGCTGGGTTTGTCTTGCCAGTCCAGAAATGGCAAAGCATTTGGTGGTCAGCATTGACACACATTGCTACCTTTCCCTGGTCAAAGAAGGCTTATCTGATGACCACGGCCACATCCTGCACATTGGACACTACCAGTCAATGATGGAGCTTTCAGCAAGATACAAAAGAGATGAAGAAGTATAAGACTACTCTGAGACAGTTTTGCAAAAGTCAAGGGAAATGGAATGTTCTATTTTAGAGATATTATAAGATCCATCACCTCCAGTTACAGGTCATTTTTGTGCCATCCTGCCACTGCTCTGTTAATAACATTAAAGACGTCTTCGTTACCCAGGCACAGGAACAACAGATAGAGCCAGCTGTTGGAAATCCAGAGCGCTCTGACATCAACCCCATTGCACAGCCAGGAGCAATGTATTTTTATGTTGAAATTGAGAGAGGAAAGAACCTTTCCCACAAAATTAAAAAAAAAAAAAAAATCCCTTGCAGTTAAAAAAGGGAGTCCTGGCCAGTGAAGCCATTCTTAATATTCCCGACTGTCTGACTGTCGGCAGTACCACGTGAGCAAGGAAGAGACAACCCTGGCTCACAGCTTCTGGAGAAACTTTAAGCTCTTTGACTTCATTCTTGATGAGTGAGCAAAGAGAAACTTGCTTTGTGAACTTCACAGGGAAGTAGTAGCAACCTGTTCATAAAGAAATTCGTCCGTCTCTCAGGGACTCCTGTGGAAACCACCTGCAGCAAAGAGGCCCAATATTGAAATGTTTTCTGGAAAAAAAATCACCTTCTAGGATGAACATCTTATGTTAAAAGCATGTCTGTCATCCAGCTCCAAGTACAGATTGTGTCTACCTACATTTTCAAAAAAGCATTTAAATTATCAAATAAAATCCAAATGTTTTTCCGTGGGGAAAAAAAAAATTGAATCATGGGTAGGGTCAACAGAAATTCTGCTTTTTTTGCTTTAACCCAAATTAGATAAGTACTTGGTTCGTTGATTATTTATTTATTTATTATTAATTACTAATGCACTGTTTAGTGTGTGTATGTGTGTTGTAGGGAAAGGTACAACATGCTATTACAAAACTCTTTCTCAAAACTGCATAAGCCAATCACATTCTAGAACCTTATTTTTAACAAGTATCAGCACTCAAAATAATAATATATATCAGTATACATGTTATATATTAATTAAATTTAATCCTTATATATTCCTTTATAATGCTAGCCATTTCTTAGAGAAATACACCTCAAAAAAAAAGAAGAAAAAAGTAAAGAGAGGAGCATCCATTCGGCATGAAGAAAATACATTAGGGCCAGCATGATATTAGATAAAGGACATTTGTCAAGGATTCAGGTGTCCCAACTATGCTTCTCCTTTACTCTGTAACCTTGGACATGTTACTTAGCCTCCTTTCTTTGCGGTCATTTCTCCATAGAAGGAGGCAACTACTTCCTGCTTTTCTACCTCAAACACATGTGAGGTAGGAAAATGTAAAATGAGATGATTGATGTAAATATACTTTGCAAACTAAAATGATATACAAATTCAAGTTGTAAAAATTCTCCTGAGTTTTTCTATGCTGGTCTAGATACACACTCATGTACTAAAAATATTTCATACACAGACAGAAACACACACACACACAGAGGCCTGAGAAACAAGTGCCATGCCATGTATATGATGCACACTTATATGTTGGAATCGTGAGCAGCGTTGGAGGGGGAGGGAAACAAGACCCATAAGTTGGATAGACTGCAGCAATTGCCTTGGCTCCTATCTTACTGGTCATGTCTCTTCCTGTGTTGTTAACCAAACAGCAGAGGAAGGAGAATAGCACATCATTCATTCACTGCTAGGAAAGGCATATATGATAGAAAATCAAATTAAATTATCAAACTATATGGTGGTTCCCTAAAGATTTTTCTTACTGAGATGGAGGGGAAAATCTCACTAGTACATTTCAATTTAGAAGAATCTTGGATAGTACTTCCTCACATAGATTACAAAAAGAACTTTATCATGATTGATTTCTAGAAAAATAATAAGAAATGTGAAAATTATCATAAAGAACAGAACTGAGCTCCCTATTATTTTAAATAACAGTTCTCTATACAAGATAGCTGTACTACTGAAAATTAGAGAAATATGAAATATGAAATTTTTGACTTGGAGAACTTAATTCCAGCTAATTTATTTTCCTTTTTATCAGAAAAAAAGATCGGGAAAAAAAAAATGCCATGCCCTGTGGTTGAATTATTGGATTATCCTTGCTGTAGCTATTGACAAACAACTTCATCATTACTAATTTTGCTTGTTTTTTTTTCCATTTAGTTAAACTTACTTTTAAATTTGAATTCCAGTTTATTAACATACAGTGTTATATTAGTTTCAGGTGATTCATATAGTGATCCAGCAGTTCTATACATTACTCAGTGCTCAACATGATAAGTGTGCTCTTAGTCCCCATCATCTATTTCCCCTGTCCCCCAGCCACCTCCTCTGGTAAGCACCAGTCTGTTTGTTCTCTATAGCAAAGAGTTTGGTTTTTTGTCCCATTTTTCCTTTGTTTCCATCTTTTGTTTCTTAAATTCCACGTATGAAGTCGTAAGATCTTTGTCTTTCTCCGACCGACTTATTTCACTTGGCATAATGCTCTCTAGCTCCATCCATGTCATTGCAAGTGACAAGATTTCATTCTATTTTATGCCTGGGTAGTATTCCATTGTATATACAAACCACCTCTTCATTATCCACTCATCTATTTATGGATACTTGGATAGCTTCCATAATTTGGCTCTTATAAATAATGCTGCAATAAACACAGAACTGCATATCTTTTTGAATTAATGTTTCATATTCTTTGGGTAAATATCCAGCAGTGGAATTATTGGATCATATGGTAATTCCATTTTTAACTTTTGAGGAACCTCCATACTGTCTTCTATGGTGGCCACACTAGTTTGCATTCAACAGTGCATGAGAGTTTATTTTTCTCCAGATCCTCACCAACACTTGTAATTTCTTGTGTCTTTGATTTTAGCCATTCTGACAGGTTTGAGGTAATATCTCGCTGTGGTTTTGATTTGCATTTCCCTGATGATTAGTGATTTTGAGGATCTTTACATGTATCAGTTGGCCCTCTGGATGCCTTTTTTGGATAATTTTGCTTTTTTATAGTTTTTTTTTTTTTTTAAGACATGTCAGAGATCAGTCTTTCTGATTGTCTTTATTTTAGGAACTACTTTAAGGAAAATTTCAATCTATTCATTTCTTTTGTTGGTCTTAATTTTCTTCTTGATTTCCTAAAGGTTGTTAGTTATTCTTTTTTCCTAAATTCTGAAATAAAATATGTCACACACTAAGTAAAAGGCATATTATCAGAAAAAAAAAATGTATGTGAATAGACTTAACACCTTGGACTTCAGAACATTTTGGGTACATAATAGAGAAACATAGTTAAATAGATTTGTCTACATGAAATGACAGCTACTGATTTGGAAATGCTGATTATCATATTTTATTCTGGTATATGTCCTAAAACGGCAGAGGCTTGCATTTGTCTTGTGTAACCAATCTGAATTTATATTATGAATAAAAACTGACAAACTTTGGTGCAAAATAACGTGATTTATTTTGTACTGATACCAGATCTCTAGATGGTGGAGCCGAATGGGTCTAAGGGCTGGCAGTAGGCCTTGAAGAAAGATAAGACCATCTTTAGTTTCAGAGGACCAGAATGTCTGGGATGAAGCACAAGCGAGCCATTGTTCTTCTAAAACAGCTACTGTCCTCTATCTAATTCATAGGGAAAGAAATCCTCACTGATAATCTAATAATTTGTCCATTTTTATTGTAGGTATTATTGTGGGTTTTCATCTTTTTCTATATTTTCATAGACATATGTGTTGCCAGAATGATAATTAAAATAGACACTCAAACCCAATGGAGAATAGAGAGTAGAATATTCTTAAAGAATGCAAAATTCTAGTTATTGAGATATGGAAGGAATCATTTAACTTTAGACTTGAGTGCTCCCATCTGGCGCTGGCAGGGCCTTTGCTGCGGCAGAGTCCAGAAAGGAGTTGGTGGAGTCCTGCTGTTGGGAGAAACAGCTGATCCTCAGAGACAAGTCTCTCCTTGAGGTCCATGTTTGGGCACCAGAGACTCCGCCGTACGCTCAGATGAATGACATGATAACAGAGTTAGCCAAAGAACACCCTCAAGTTTTGATTGTGGAGTTGGAAGTTGAAGCTCTTCCTTAATGTAGAGGCTGCTTTCAGGCAACGGGTTTGAGCAATGGAAGACAGAAAGGACCCACAGCAACACCCTGGCTGACAGCAGGTCCATCAGGGGACCCACCTCAAGATATCCATAGGCTCTAACAGAAGAGATCTCAGTTTCAGCAGCTGCATGAGTGACTCTAGGAGCGATGTGCAGAAAAACTATCCAATGGAGGGCAGCCCGAATTGCCGAATTATGAGCAAGTAAATGTCTTAAGCCTCAGTTTTAATTCCTTTGGAATGCCACAGTAGCTAACCGATAACACAGACTTTAATTTCCCATTTTATTTTAAATTGCTTTTTATTTTTTATGAAATTATTTTTATTTTATTAAATTATCAAATATTTTAAATTATTTTTTTTTACACAAAGTATTTTTAATTGGATTTGAAGATGTTTATTGCATTCTGTGTATGGTGAAAAAAAAATTGAAACATACATATATTTAGGCAAACTTGTGAAATACACCAAACCTAACTGGGTAGGAAGAAGTCCCTGCCCCTCACCTCCTCTGAGACCTGAGTCAGGAGGCCCCACTGGGATGAAGTATTTCCTGCAACGTGGATCACACACACAAAATGAGCCATTTGAAAAAAAGTTAACATTTGATATACAACTCATTCACAAAAATGAATGCAAATAGATTGAATGCATAAGTAAATAAATGTTAATCCTGTAGAAGTACTGATATATGGTATAAGTAAATATATTAGAGTGACCAAGCATGTTTAGACCACAAAATCTTAGGGTAAGCCTGGCCGTGAAAACCAAAAAGTCAAAAAATATTATAGATTTTATTACATAACAATAAGCTAAGACTCCTTTAAGACTTATAAGTACTATTCTAAACATTTTACAATTCTTATAACATATGACATTCACACAATTTCTATGAGGTTGTCACTAGCATTACTCACACTTTACATCTGAAGAAACGGACACATAGAGTTATTCATTATCTATAGTCATACAGCTTCTAAGAAGACAAGCTAGAATAGGAACATTAACATTCTGACTCCATAACTTGTGCTCTGTCATAAAAATAACTTTTTTTTTAATTTTTTTTATTAGCATACAAGGTATTATTAGCCCCAGGGGTACAGGTCTGTGAATCTCCAGGTTTACACTTCACAGCACTCACCATAGCACACACCTTCCCCAATGTCCATAACCCAACCACCCTCTCCCTAAAAATAACTTTTAAAAAAGATTTTATTTATTTGACAGACAGAGATCACAAGTAGGCAGAGAAGCAGGCAGAGAGAGAGAGGAGGAAGCAGGCTCCCTGCTGAGCAGAGAACCCGATGCGGGGCTGATCCCAGGACCCAGGGACCATGACCTGAGTCGAAGGCAGAGGCTTTAACCCACTGAGCCATGCAGGTGCCCCCCCTAAAAATAACTTTTTAAAGATTTATTTATTTATTTAAGAGAGAGAGAGAGAGAGAGAGAGAGAGCAGGAGGGAAAGGCAGATGGAGAGGGAGAGAGAATGTCCAGAGGACTCCCCAGTAAGCCTGGAGCCTAACACAGGGTTGGATCTCACCACCTATGAGATCAGAACCTGAGCCCCAACCAAGAGCCAGATGCTCAACCTACTGAGTCATCCAGGTGCCCCCAGAAATAAAATGCTCTTAAGTAAAAGGCCAATAAAAGGAAATATATGTTATAAAGTAGAAGGCATGAAATAGGAAATGGATTTATAATGGGGATAGCATAAAAGATAATAAAGCCAATGGCAAAGAACCTAACAAACAAACAAAAAACAATAGGAAAAAAATGGACTAAGACTAGAAATGGGAAATTCACACAGAAAAAGAGACACAAATATTCAATAGAAACAAGAAAACATGTTTGAAAGCACTCGTAATCAAGTAAGTGTAAGCAAAACTAGGGATTATCAATGCCAGTTATTGGTCTGGGAAACCTGAAAGTCATGAATAATGCTCAGATCTTATGAAAATATAAAGAAATAACTACCCATATGCATTGACAGAGGGTTTGTAAATTGGAGGGTGATATGACAAAATATTCCCTAAATCAGAATGACCCTGAAAACTGTAATATTTTCCATAGAAATTTATGCTAAGGAAGATATCTAAACAAATGTGCTAAGATATACATATATCACGTTGTTGTTTGTAGAATGAAAAAGAAGAAGAAGAAGAAGAAACCATCTTAAAATTCCTCAATAAGGGACAGGGTAATAAAATTTAGAACAACCATGTCATAAAATGGACTCCTGTGTAGGCATTAAAATGGCTGATGTAAATCTACTCACACTGACACTGAAATACCCACTACCTTGTTGAAAGAAAGAAAGCAGGCTGTAAAACATTCTGTAATGTGTGCTCCTCTTAATATAAAATTGTATGGTAAGACATTAAGAGAGCATGAAATGATAGTCACGTTGAGGTTAATAGTAGTTGGGGTTAATAATAGTTGTAGTTGAAACACAGAAGAATTGATTTTTTTAGTCTTTATTTCTCTACATATTATTTAACTTTTTCATAAGAAGCATTCTCTTTGTAAAACAGAAAGTTTGGGTTTTTGGATGTGATAGTATGAAAATGCTGGAGAATCCTCTCTCCAAAAAACAAGTACAAAGCTGGACAAAATTGTGAAAAACACACATTTTGGGGTTGTAAAAAGTTGACCAATAACAACAAAACTGACCACATTTATGTATGAGAAATGACAAAGCTTTGTGTAAGAACAGGGGGAGTCTGTCTGCAGCCTTCTTTCCCTTACATGCTTCCTATACGCTCTCTCTCTCTCTCTCTCTCTCTCTCACAGACACACACACACACACACACACACACACACAGACACACACACACACACACACACACACACAGAGTCCGCTGACATGGTAATTTTACAAGGGTGGGGCTTGCCAGGAAAACCTGCAGCTTCGCTGTCAGCTGGAGCAGACTTGATTTGGAGCAGAGAGCAATAACTCAGGGATGGCAGTGCTGTCAATAAAAGCAGCAAACTCATTAGGAATGAACAGCGAAAACCCTCTGCTCTGCTAACCTGCGTTTGCAATCTTAAGTGGAGAGAAACTCTAAAAATGAGAGAGCATGGACTGTGTCAGGCAAAAATGGTAGCACTGTATTGCTGGATTCATGACATGCATAGAATACACATGACAATAACAGCATAAAGTAGGCAGAAATTATTGTTATATTTTACTGGAATTAATTCAACATTAGCTGCACCTAGCTTATAATAGTTAAGATGTGTATAGTATCCTTAGCGTAACCATTAAGGAAATAACTCAAAAATGTAGAGTTTAAAAAAATAATAATGAAAGAGGAGACATCACTATCAACCTTACAGAAATAAAGAAGATTTATAAGGGAATACTATGAACAACGATATGCCAAAGAAGTACATAAATTAGATGAAATTGACAAAATCCAGGAAGAACAAAAACAACCAAAACTATCTCAAAAGGAATATCTAAACAGACCTATAATAAGTAAAAAGATTGAAAAAATAAATAAATAAAAACTTCCTACAATGAAAAGCCCAGGTCCAGAGGTCTTCCTTGGTAATTTCTACCAAGAAAGAATTAATGCCAATTTTTCACGACCTCTTCCAAATAGAAAGGTAAGGATTACTTCTCAACTCATTCTGCGTGGTCAGTATTACCCTAATACCCAAATCAGAAAAACGTATCTCAAGAAAAAAGTCTATAGACTAACATCTCCTATAAATATAAGATGAGAAAACCCTCAATAAAATACTAGTAACCTGAATCCAGCAACCTACAAAAAAGACTATATACCATTACCAAGTGGAATTCATTCCAGGAATGCAGGGTTTGACATCCTAAAATTAACTAGTGCAATATGTCATAAAAATAGGCATCAAAACAAAATCACATGATTATCTCAATTGATGCAGAAAAATCATTTGGCCAAACTTAACATCTTTCCTGATAAAAATACTCACAAAGAAAGAAGAGAAGAGAACCTCCTTAATCTGATTAAAAGGCGTATATGAAAAACCCATAGCTAACATCATGCTTAAAGGTAAAAGACTAAATGTGTTTCTCCTAAGAAACAATACAAAGATATCCACTCTTAACAGAATAGGCAAATCCCTGCAGACGGAAAGTAAATCAGTGGTTGCCTAGGGCTGGGTCAGGGAAGGATTTAGGAGGAAATGGGAAGTGTCTGCTAATAAGTATGGGGGTTCTTTGGTGGTGACAGAAGTGTTATAAAATTTACTGTGGTGATGGTAGGCCAACTCTGTGAATACACTAAAAAGTACTGAATTGCACATTTTAAGTGGGTGAAACGTATTATATATGAATTAAACCCTAATAAAGCTGTTCGTTTTTAAAAGAAGAAAATAAAATAATATACTAAAATAATGATTCAATACAAAAACTGTAAAAAGAAGAACAAAGGGACAAAAAAAGACATGAGATGTTGAAAACAAAGAACAAAATGATAGAGATAAATCCAGATCTATCAATGTCTTTTCAAGTATGAGATGGCAGAGACAGTCAGACGGAATTAAAAAACAAGATCCAGCTGTGTTGTCCATACACGACACAATTTGGGTGTAAAGACACAGCTAGGTTAAAAGTAAAAGGGTGAGGAAAGATACACTAAATATACAGGACCCATAATAGGGCTGCAGTGGCTATACTGACATCTGGCAAAATAGAGTTTAAGACACACAAAAAAATTACTAGTGATAGAGAAGGACATTTTATGATACAAGAGTCAATATATATGGAAGCTATACATGTACACACACCTAAGAGTAGAGTCCCCAAATATACAAGCCAAATACAGACGGAATTAAAAAGAAAAACTGACAGTCCAACAATTATAGGTCATTTCAATACCCCATTCTCACAATTGATAGAACTAGGCAGAAAAATCAATACTGATATAGAAGATTTGAACACCATCAAACAACCTAACCTAACATTTATAGAATGCTCCACCCCAAAACAGTAGAATACTCATTCTTTTTGAGAATAAATAGAACATTCCCCAGGATAGACTATAGTCTTAGCCATTCAGTAAGTCTCAGTAAATCTAAGAGAACTAAAATCATATAAAATACATTCTTTGAGCACGATAAAATTAAACTAAAAAGTGACCACAGAAAGAAATTTGAGCGATCTCAAGTATTTGGAAATTGACCATCTGTAAATAACCCAAAGGTCAAACCAGTAACCACAGGGAAAATGAGAAAATCTTACTTGAAAAAGAAAACACAACATAAAAATTGGGGAATGCCCCTAAATGCCCCTAAAGAAGTGCTTAGAGGGAAATTTAGTCGTTTGAATACTTACATTAAAAAGAAAAAAAAAGATAGAAATAAAAGAAATTATCTAAGCCTATACCTCAAGAAAAGAGAAAAGAGAAACCTAAATGAAATAGAAAGACCAAATAAAGAGCAGTGCTGAAATCAATGAATCAGAAAAATATAAAACCAATAAGGAAAAACAACTGAACCTAAAGTTGGTTCTTTGAAGAGCCAACAAAATGGAGACACTAAAAAGATAGAGTGACAGAGAAAAAAAGACTTTCCTCAAAAGCCTTAAAGATTTTTGTTTGTTTCGGAGCACCTCGGTGGCTCAGTTGGTTAAGTTGGCTCAGTTGGTTAAGCGACGGCCTTCAGTTTAGGTCATGATCCCGGGGTCCTGGGATCAAAGGGAACCTGCTTTTCCCTCTCTTTCTGCCTGCCACTACCCCCTGCTTATTCTCTCTCTCTCTATCTGTCAAATGAATAAACAAATTCTTAAAAAAATTTTTTTGTTTGTTTGTTTTAGAGTAGTTTTAGATTCAGAAATAGTACCAAGAGTTTCAGGATACCCTGCCCCCAGTTCCCCCTATTGTTAAAATCTTACTTTATTATGGTACCTCTGTCACAACTAATGAATCAATATTAGTACAATATTATTAGCTAAAGTCCATACTTTATTTTGATTCCCTTCATTTGTATGAAATGTTCTTTTCCTGTTGCAGGATCCCACTCAGGACACCGCATCGCATTTAGTCAGGATGTCTCCCTAGGCTCCTCTAGACTGGGACCGTTTGTCAAACTTGCCTTGCTTTCTTCTCTGACTTGGGTAGTTACGAGGATTACTAGTCAGGTGTTTTGTAGAATGTCCCTCACACTGAGATTGTCTAATGTTTTTCTCATGTTTGGACGGTTACACATGTTGTGGAAGAAAGACTACAAAGGTAAAGTGTTTTCATATCCCATTATATCAAGGATACATGTTAGCAACATGACATGGCTGAGGATTTTGACTTTCATCACTTGGCTGCAGTTATTCTAGTCAGATTATTCTAGGGTGAAATTACTCTTTGGGGCCTCCCCAGCCTCGTGCATACTATACTCTTTGGAAGGGAGTCCCTCTGCGCAGTCCTCACTTAAGGGGGTTGGGGGAGTTATGCACTGCCTCCATAAGGTAGGTATCTACATAAATTATTCATGATTCATAACTCCTTGGTATGGGATATTTACCTTTCATATTTATTTGATCATGTGTTTATATCGGAATGAACTCATGAGGATTTACTTAAACTTTGGATTATAATCTGATACTACATTTTTTATTTTGTTCTTTGAATCTTCCCAGCTTTGGCCATTGGAAGCTTTTCACAGCGTCTCCTGTGTCACTTTGAAAAAGTCTCATCATTTTGTCTTTTAAGGACTTTCTTACTTTCCCACAAGATCTCTGGGTTTGTCTTGTATTTTCCCCGATCCAGGCCTAGAATCCAACATTTCTCCAAGGATCCCTGGTTCCTTTCATTGGAGAAGATTATTTAAAACCAAAATCTAGATATCAATGGGCATGTTGCTTGTTTCTAGACTTTCTCAGAGGACAAAGCTAGGAAATACATGTGTTTATATTAACCCATGTACACACATACCTATAGTGCTATAATGTAAATGAGATAAATTGATAAATAGATCCATCCATTAGTATTTATATTAAGGTAAATGTGTTTATACTGATACAGTGTCTCCATCGCTAAGTGGGTACCATGTGGTTCATTCTAGTAGTCCTCCTTAACTGTAATAATCAGTTGCTTTTCAAAAATGTGCCAAGACAGTTCAGTGGAGGAAATGAGTCATTTCAACACAAGATGCTGAAACAATTAGATATCCACAGGAAAAATCTTTAAAAGCTACCTTAAATTTTTACCTCACAGCGTTACAAAGATTAACTTAACATGGGTCTTAGATGCAATTGTCAAAGTTAAAACTGGGCAACAAATAATGAGACACTCTTTTTTTTTTTTAAAGATTCCATTTTTAAATGGAAGATTTTAAAGACTTTTTTTTAAAGATTCCATTTATTTTTTTGACAGAGAGAGAGAGAGAGAACACAAGTAGGCAGAGAGGCAGGCAGAGAGAGAGAGAAGCAGGCTCCCTGCTGAGCAAGGATCCCGATGCGGGACACGATCCCAGGACTCCGGGATCATGACCCAAGCCGAAGGCAGTCTCTCAACTGACTGAGCCACCCAGGCGTCCCAATAATGAGACACTCTTAACTACGGAGAACAAACTGAAGGTTGATTGAGGGAGGTGAGTGAGGGATGGGACAGATGGGAGATGGGTATTAAGGGGGGGCACTTGTTATGATGAGCACTGGGTGTTCTATGTAAATGATGAACCACTGAACTCTACTCCTGAAACCAATATTGAACTGTATGGCCATTAACTAGAATTTAATAATTAAATAAATAAATACTAAACTAAACTAAAACTATAAAAATTCTATAAGAAAACATAAGATAAATCTTTGTGCCCTCAAAGCAGACAAAAAATTCACAAATTTTTGCAGACACAAACTGCACAATCCATAAAAGAAAAAAATTGATAAACAGGATTTCTTTTTAAGATTTTATTTATTTATTTTTTTGACAGACAGAGATCACATTGTAGGCAGAGAAGAAGTCAGAGAGAGAGAGGAGAAGCAGGCTCCCTGCTGAGCAGAGAGCCGAATGCTGAGCTCAATCCTAGGACCCTGAGACCACGACCTGAGCAGAAGGCAGAGGCTTAACCCACTGAGCCATCCGGCACCCCAAAAAACAGGATGTTATTAAAATAAAAATCTTTTGTTCTTCTAAGGTTAACATTAAGAAAATGAAGAGACAAATCAAAGACTGGGATAAAATATTTGCGAATCATATATTTGGTTTAAAAAAACTATCATTATTCAGTATTAAGAAGGCATCAATTCAATTAAAATATGGGTAAAAGATTTAAATAGACACATCACCAAAGAAGATATATGAATAGCTAATAGGCACACGAAAAGATGCTCAATATCATTAGTCACCGAGATATGCAAATTTAAGCATTTATTTAATAATGAAATACCACTAAATACCCACTAAACTGACTAATCCAAACAACCGTCAAAATGAAATTTTAACAAGAATGTGGACAACTGGCACTCTCATGCATTATTGATTGGATTATAAAATCGTATAGTCACTTCAAAAAACAGTTTATCAATTTTTTTTTAAGTTAACTTTATACTTACTTTAAAACCTGACATTCACTTCCTAGGTATCCTCCCAATGAAAATGAAAATTACGTCCACCTAAAGACCCATGAATGAATGTTATAGCAGCATTATCCATAATATCTAAAAGGTGAAAGCAATCTAAACATCTATCAGTTGGCAAGCTGATAAACAAATGTGGTATATCCCTGCAATTTAACAAGTCATCGCTAAAAATTATGAACCATGGTTTCATGCTGCAACATAGATGAGCTTCAAAGACATTACATATGCTAAGTCATAAAAGTCCACATATTGTAAGAATCTGTCTATATGAAATCTCTACAAATGGCAAATCTGTAAGGGATAGAAAGCAGATCTGTGGTTGCCAGGGAGGGACTGGTGATGGGGTGGGGATTGGCTGCAAACAGGCATCACGAAACCTCTGGGGATGACGCAAATGTTCTAAAACCCGGGTAGCAGTGATGGTTGCACAGCTGTACAAATTTATTAAAAATCATTGAGAGGTACACCTGCACAGAATGAATTTTATGGTATTTAAGTTATGCCTCAGTAACTTAAGAATATATAATAATAGTTTTAAGCATAGGGTAGTGTTTAAACAAGAGAGTAGAGAACCCAGGAACGGATATAGACAGAAATTTAACATAGAGCGAAATGACTTTATAAGTCAGTGGAAAGGGGGTACATGCTACAAATGATGCCAGGACAATTAGTTATCCATAGGGAAAAAAACAATTATTTTTATTTCACACAATATGAAAAGATAATTTCCGTATAGATTAAACACTGGAAAGTAAAAAATAAGTCTTTAATATTTTTAGGAGAAATTATAACCCTTGGGTTTAAAGGTTTTGTTTTTTTTTTTAAAAAAACGAACAAAAAACCTATGGAAGAAAGATAGGTAAACCATGAACATTTCTGATCTTAATACAGTGATGGATAATAGAAACAAGGAAAATGAAGCCACCAAGAGGAAAGAATATGTGCAGTGCTGATTTTGGTTAAATGACAAAAGACTAGAATATATCAAGACCTCCTAAAAATTAACAAGAAAAAGAAAACCCCAAATGTGGAAAAAGTATATGGCTAGATCATTTAGAGAGAAGAGAACACAAATAGCCATTGTATACATCAAATGATGATAAACATCTCAAGTGATTATAAAAAAAAAAAAAACACTATTTAAACAACTATGTGATCCCATTTCACATCCACCCAATTAGCAAAAATGAAGTCTGACAATACAAGGAATTGGCAGACATGTGGAGAAATGGTAACATTCAAACACCAACAGTAAGGGTATGCAAATACTTTTTTTTTTCAAGATTTTACTTATTTATTCGACAGGAAGAGGAGACACAGCTAGAGAGGGAACACAAGCAGGGGTAGTGGGAGAGGTAGAAACAGACTCCCCACTGAGCAGGGAGCCCCGTGTGGGACTGGATCCCAGAACCCTGGGATCATGACCTGAGCCCAAGGCAGGTGCTTAACAACTGAACCACCCAGGCATCCCAAGGGTATGCAAATACTTTTAAGAGCAATTTGACCATGGTTAGTTGAATCAAACAGCAGTCTTCAGAATATAAACTTCTAGAGAGATGTGTACATAGACACAAAAAGGTTTTGAAAATTAATTTCCACACTGAATTTTACACCTGAAGCTAGTATCGCACTGTATGTTAACTAACTGGAATTAATTAAATTATTTATTTAATTATTTTAGATTTTATTTATTTATTTGACAGAGAGATCACAAGCAGGCAGAGAGGCAGGCAGAGAGGGGGCAAGGGAAGCAGTCTCCCCACTGAGCAGAGAGCCCAATGTAGGGCTCCATCCCAGGACTCTGCTGAAGGCAGAGGCTTTAACCCACTGAGCCACCCAGGTACCCTAACTAACTGGAATTTAAGTAAAAACTTGAAACTACAAAAAATTTAATTTAATTTAATTAATAAATTAATTTTATCTGAAAAACCTTTATCTTCCATACATAAGTGGATAAAAGCAAAGAAAAAGGAGGTTATAAAAAAAAATTACATACAATTTTGCCTTACTTAATCCATAGACATACTCATGCCAAAACTTGATGTTTTACTCCTTAAAATTAGAATATTAAAGATAAGTGAACAGCATGTTGGCAAATGCCAATCCACCATTAAATGTGTCCCTCTGGTGTAGCCATTGTCTGTGATGAGGAAGAACTTGGTAAGAAAGCTTTCATCAAAACCACGTGCAATCTCTAATGTTACTGAAAATAAAGAGTTTTGATTTTTCTCTGTTTTCCATGAGTAACTGGTTTAGGTAGGGTAACTTTAAGTGAAAAATTAATACATATAATCATGTATTTATTAAGTCTTGGAAAAGCCTTTTTGGCATACTTCCCAGAAATGGAGAAAATCGATAACTTTGATGAAACAACATTTGCATTTGAAAGGGAGATGACTTCCTTTCATGAACCGCATGGTTGATAGCACGTATTCTACCCCACCTCTAGCCCCCCAAAACCTGAGCTGGTCCTCATTGCAGGCTGACCCTTGCCACCACTGCAGTGCTGATCCCTGCGAGAAGATTCACGGAGACTTCAGCACACCGACACTCCAATTCGAGACTTGGTTATCAGAATTTAATGACCATCCTAGTGTGTGTTAACGATGTGATAATATTTTGATGACCGTGCTCTCATTTTCGGACTGCCTTTCTTCTAGAGTTGTTCAAGGAATATTCCATACGTCCTTTTACATTTTTTAATTATATATGACCAACTCTGAGGTGAAACATAAGCAGAACCATCAAAAAAGAGAAATCCCAGCCCTTTTCACAGTAAAACCTGAACTAGTGTCAAGATACAATGGTCTCTCCTTGCTTTAACATTGCAGATATAATGTTTCACAATTGTAATCAATGGACCCATATTATTTAAAAATTCTATTTTAGTTAATATTACAGAATCTAGATTTTTTTGCATCCCTACCTCATTTTCATATTTTTAAGGAGCAATGTGTTATTCAGTTTGTTAATACACCAGATTACTTAATTTAAAAAAAAAGTGAAATGGCTTCTAATTCTTTACTTTCTTTTTTTTATAAATAAAGTTTCTTTTTTTGTGTTTTTTAAAGATTTTATTTATTTATTTGATAGAGATCACAAGGAGGCAGAGAGGCAGGCAGAGAGAGAGGAGGAAGCAAGCTCCCTGCTAAGCAGAGAGCCCAATGCGGGACTTGATCCCAGGACCCTGAGATCATGACCTGAGCCGAAGGCAGAGGCTTAACCACTGAGCCACCCAGGTGCCCCTAATTCTTTACTTTCAATGAAACTGAAGAAGTTAATTAAATTTTTGGCTTAAGAAGCGTGTTAATTATTAATATGCTCTATTATTATTTTAATTTTTGTTTACACACAAAAGAAGTTTAGAGAAATATATAATGCTGTTAATTCTGTTACAGCAAAAGACTCGTGTTCTTATCTAGACATTTATTTGAATAATGGGGATTGAGTTGATGTTGAAAATTATTTCATTTAACTTTATATAATATTCATTTATATGAACAAATTGACAAAGTCCATCTCATTTAGAAATATATTCCCAACACAATTTTACCTTTATCAAATTTTTTAATATATTTTGTGGTTTTGAGCACTTATGTAATAGTAATTAACTATAATGCCATCCCAGTACAAAAATATTTTTAGAGCCTAATGTCACAAGAAAGTTAAACGTACCTGTATATTATTGTTGAAGAAAACTATGATAGACTGATCAATAAAACACTTTCAGATATACCAGTCTGTTATATTAACATAAAATTATTTGAAAAACATGGGATGGAAATGCGAATTTGCAAAGTAAAATTACAGCGCAAAATTTTCAATTCTTAAAGAAGAACCTGCTCGTGTGTCTTTAAAAAGCCAATAGAGGGCAATGTTACTGATGTTTCTATTACATTTAGTACAGTTTAAAGACAACTATATGAACTTTGCTTTTAAATGTCCGTACGAGGGCGCCTGGGTGGCTCAGTCCTTAAGCACCTGCCTATGACTCAGGTCAGGATCCCAGGGTCCTGGGATTGAGCTCCATATTGGGCTCCCTTCTTAGCAGGGAACCTACTTCTCCCTCTCACTCTTCTTCCGTGCTCTCTCTCTCTCAAATAAATAAATATCTTTTTTGAAAAATTAAAAGATAATAATAAAATAAATGTCAGTACAGATCTTTCTCGACTTACAATGAGACTACTTCCCAATAAACCCACTGTAAGTTGAAAATATCATTAGTTCAAAACACACTTAAAGTACCTAACCTACCAAACTCATAGCTTACCCTGATCGACCTTAAACATGCTTAGAACATTTACATTAGCCTACAGTTGGACAAACACACAAAGTCTAATGTATAAAAATTGAACATCTCATGTAATTTATTGAATACTATAAAAATACTGTTTTTAATGAAAACCAGAAGGATTGAACGGGTAGAGAGTGATTGTAAGCGTATTGGTTGTTTATCCTCATGATTGCACGGCGGCCTGAGAGCTACACCTTGCTGCTGCTGCCCAGCATCATAAGAGAGTATCTACAGCATAGTGTTCACAGGGAAAAGATCAAAATTCAAAATTCTAAGTATCGTTTCTACTGAGTGCAGAGATAGTGCTTTTGCACCATCATAAAGTCAAAAAATTATAAGTCAAACCATCATATGTCGGGGGCCGTCTGTATTTGCAAGATAGCATTCATATCTTCTGCAACTAATTGAACTCATGTCGAAAGATTTTAACTATCAGCTTAAGAGGTGCGAGGGGCTTAGTTTTAGCTTTTAGTTTAGGTTTGTAACATTGTTTAGATTTTAAAGTTCTTTTGGGAAATGCAAGCAAAAATGTAGAAAGACCATTAAGGAAGAAGATGATGGTCTTTTCTGATCAAACAGTTGCATTTTGCACGCAGCGCCCCCTGCACAAGGCGAGGTGATACATTGGTCAGGATAGTCATTGCTGCTCTGTTTGCGACAGCAAAGGCTAGAAACAAATACTTACCAAAAGAGGAGTGAATAAACAAAGGGTACAACTGCGTAATTGTGTGTGTGTGTGTGTGTGTGTGTGTGTATGAAAGTAGATGCTTAAGACCAATGTCACTCAAAGCACAGTCTATGAACCTGTATCAGATGGCAAACTATTTGTCACCAATTTGTGTCAAGATAGTACTAAAACTAAGAGGAAGCATTTAGAAACTTTGATAGCAGCCTGATGGAGTAATTTTTATCTGTTTTTTTTAAATATTTATTTATTTGACAGAGATCACAAGTAGGCAGAGAGGCAGGCAGAGAGAGAGGAGAAAGCAGTCTTCCCGCGGAGAAGAGAGCCCGATGTGGGGCTCGATCCCAGGACCCTGGGATCATGACCTGAGCTGAAGGCAGAGGCTTTAACCCACTGAGCCACCCAGGTGCCCCTGGAGTAATTTTTATCTGTTAAATGTAATAATGAAAAGTGCGACTTGCCTTTAGTGTATCTTTTTTTTAACCATATTTTCCAATATTCCATCGTATTGTGTTTTAATTAGACAAATGGTTCACGATCCACTGAAAATTCAAAAAAAAAAATCTATATCAGAGTTGAAGCAGTGATCTTTAATCAAATAAATACCCATAAATAAATCTGGAAAACATAATATTGAATGTAAAGAGAAAATTTGAAAGTCAGAGGTACACTGTGTTGCCAATAATTTTATACATAAACATGTACATAGTAAAATATATATTACCCAAATAGTAAAATATAAACAACTTACATAGTAAAAAGTGTAAGTATGTACTGATAAGCCATGAATGAGAATGATATATATCAAACTCTGAGTAGATGTTCCCTTTTCAGAAGATGGGTGTGGAGGAAAGAAGATTCGTGGAGGGATGGGGGCTTCAGCTGCGTCTTCGGTGTTTTGTTTCTTTTTAAAATATCTCTAAAACAAATATGACAAAACTTTAAGATTTTTTTAAAGCTTTCTTGTAGGTATGTGGATATCCATTATATTGTTCTCTAGCTCCTTTTATGTTTGAAATATTCCATAATAAAATACATAAGAGTAAATCAAAGTTGGTTTTTTTTTCCAAACACAATATAAACTGCAGATTTTTGGAAATTGTCCACAAAAGAAAAAAAAAAAAAGTAAAGAGATCTAAGAAAAGATCAAAGCTCTTCTAAAGTATCAGGCAAACTTAACAGATTATGTGCCTCTCCAACATCATCTATTGAATATGAACTATGTGCGAGGAACTATAGGAGGTATTGAAAATTAAAAACAAACAAACAACAACAACAAAAAAAAAAACTATGTGTTGAGGATATAAAATAAACTATTTAGAAGAAACCCAAGACTAAGTCAAGAGTTTGTTAAGTCAGATATCTTGATATGTACCCAAAAGAAAACTGGACCTCTTATCTTAGACGACAGGATTTTACCTTGAAAGGGATGAGAGTCCCACCGTTATTACTTATATTTTCCCACATTATCGTTCTCTCCTGTGATACTGGTCTTCGTAGTGTCACCTGATGAACTGATATTTCTAGGAAGAGTCCAAGCCTTATAAGAGAGATTACTACCGATGCTGGGCAGATGTTTCCTTCTACCTTAATTTAATTTTATTTTATTTCATTTCATTTTTAAATTCAGAAGTTAGGCAAGGGTGATCTTTATGCTGTTGCTTAACTCTGCAGGCCAGCTGCCTCTACAGCAGCCCCAAACAAGTGGATTTCCTTTGTGTGTCTGAAATCATCTAACACCAGACGTCAGCCTAGAGGTTTCCATCACTCACGAATGCCGAGCTGCCTTATCACCAAGCGTGGGGAATGATGGCTCAGTAACAGTGATTTCCTTTCCCGTTTCATTAAATTGAATGTGAATTAAAGGGAATTTGTCCTCCTTGAGAGGAGGCTTTCTTTGACCTACGAGAAGTTTGTTGTTATAAAATGAAAATACAATTACTGGAGAGATGTAAAAAAAATGGAGCTAAGCTGGACAGTTTGCAAATCATTTAACGGTGTGCACATGATTTAATAATAATAGGGTCAAGGTTTCCAGAGGAAAATAATTTGATGCTGATTACATGATACTAAAAAATAGAGATGCTTCTGTGTGTCACTGAACAATGAGGACACAAGAATAGCAATAAATGTTTTTCATTATGGCTCTGTCCCTCTGGGGTCTGGTCACTTCAGATATCCTTCAGTGGAAGTTTGAGCAATTAAGATGGCTGATTTCCCAGGGAAGGAGCTTTGTTAGCTCAGTGTAACCAGCACGAAGGCTTAGGAGACTGTCTTAACATGGCAAGCCCTAATGGAAGGTCAGACATTCCTCTTGCCTGTATTCACAGCCTAAATTAAAATAGACTATTTATCAGAACTAGGTATCCAACTGTTAAATTAATCTGAAGGAAAACTGAGATATTTTCTTGGATTGTTTGCAAGGATTTAGAAATTCGCCTCAAAGACTTTTGCAGGGACCATTTCAGAGTCCCTTTTCAGCTCTGAAACAAAAATCAGAGCTGTTTTACTGAAAAAAGGAAAATGAAATCTGCCTCAAGTAAGTCTTCAGTTATTCGTGAAATCCTCTTTCTTCACTCTTTCTGTTGAAAAACCAAACACCGAGGCAAAAACTCGGGCTGAGAGAAACACTGAGATCAATGGTTCCTTTTGCAATACTACAGCAAAGCCTGCAAAGAACCTCAAGGCCACCTAATTAATTTTCTGCCACTTAAATGTTTATGTTAAAACAGAAATGCAGGAGCAGAGAGTAACAGGGAATTGTGTCCTGTCCACGCAGCCCCCAGTGGGCCCTCATGGCTGGTAAGAACAACAACCTTCCAGCAGGCCTAGAATCCTGCTTCTGCTACAAAGTAGTAGCAAAATCACTCAAACCCTCTGTCCCTCCTTTCTTCATCAATTAAAGGGGAAATAACAAAATTCCTGCCTCATTATTTTGAAGAGCGAAAGCTTCAATGTGTGTCAAGCACATGGTGTCTACTATAGGCAACATATAAATGGTAGCTACTGTATTGTCGAATTTAATTGAGTCATTGCTCCAACTAAAAACAACATCTTAGACAGCCATGGTGTCAGCTAGAGTGAGTCACACAATTATGGGGCTTAAAATTTTGTAAATATCTATATGCATTTCAACATTGACATGTAGACAAGCATATTTTAAAACAGAAGGGAAATATTACAAAATATGAAATGATTGTGAATATGGTGATATTTTCTTTTTGATTTTTAAAATATTTTCCCTAATTTTAAAACAATTTTTCTCTTTTCCAAAATTTACCTTTCTTTTTAATGTTCTAAATAAGTGCATTTTATTGCATAGTAATTACACTGCACTAATCCTGACTTTATTTTTTTTTTAAAGATTTTATTTATTTGACAGAGAGAGAGATCACAAGTAGGCAGAGAGGCAGGCAGAGAGAGAGGAGGAAGCAGGCTCCCCACTGAGCAGAGAGCCCGACGCGGGGCTCGATCCCAGGACCCTTAGATCATGACCTGGGCCGAAGACAGAGGCTTAACCCACTGAGCCATCCAGGCGCCCCTGACTTTAAAACAAAAACATAAAGTTGGACCCCGTCCAACCCAACTTACTGAAACATATCTGACCTTAAGTGAAACCATTATTTATATAAATATTCAAACTAATTTTTATTTAGCATACTTTAATGTAGATTCTTCACAGAATTTACTTTTGTAATAAGAAAATAGAATTTCAAGATGTGCCTGGGTGGCTCACTCGGTTAAACATCTGCCTTTGGCTCAGGTCATGATCTCAGGGTCCTGGGATGGCGCCCTGCATTGAGCTGAGCAGGGGGTCTGTTTCTCCCTCTCTCTGCCCTTCCCCCCACCACACTTGTACAAGCACATGCTCTCTCTCTCTCTCAAATAAATAAATAAACAGAATCTTTAAATATAAAAGAAACAGAACTTCAAAGGGAAATAAAAGTTAATAACAAAAGTCTAGCTTTTTGTACTTGATCCTGGAATACTTTCATTCCATGCCCACTTGAAAAACCTGGACACTGATCTCTTCTTACTATTCCCAAGTTGAGGGACAGCTTTCAGTTTGTTTCTGAACTTGATTTCTCTAAGAAAAGATTTCTAGCTACTTCTAAGACTGAAGTCTGTTCACAACAGCTTCAGGAATGGCTTTCCCATTTAGTGTAACTCTAACTGTTTGGGGCTTTTCTTTTGTCTGCATTAGAAACACCTACAAATGTAATTGCAGATACTGGGGATTAGTGTGAAAATAGCCTATCCTAACATTTGGTGTCAGAGTATTCACTTTATTTACTTATTTCTAAAGGAGCTAAGGTGCCAAGCTAACAGGTAGCCTAAGTGAGGAGATGGAAAATTCGGTTCCTCTTCAGAAAGACTAAGAGATTTTTTTTTAAACACAGTTTCTGGAGATCCTATCCAATCTTAATGAATCAGAAACACCCAAGAAGGAAGTGAAGAGGAAAAAAAGACCTGTGTTTTTGAATGCCACATACGTGATACCAGTAATTGGGCAGGTTGGTCCAATTAAAGTTTGGGACCAGTTAATATCAGGAGAAAGTGTTTGAAATCTAAAAATTACAGATAGCTCTATTTTACATCATATGTGTTATGTACTTGTACGTGTATATACTACATCTACACATGTTCTTTATATGTGATGCATTTTTAGATCAACTTGATCAATTCTCTATCACCTTGAGTAAACTGCAACGTTCATAATTGTTGATAGGCAAAATAATCCTTAATCAAAATTTTATCTGAGTTTTATTCATTTGGTCCAATATTTGGGTGGTAAGTCCTTCACAGTTTCCCTTAGAAGTTTCTTTCTTTTAAGTCTATTGGTTTCCAGTAACAGAAATGCAAAGAGATTTTCTGGCAGGACACTTCGTTCTTTTGGCTCTTTGCACTGGACCAATTCTGAAGTTGAAAGGTGTTTGGAAAAGGGTTCAGAGGAAGTAGAAAGTGACTCTAATAAGGCATTATTACATCAGGTTTATGTGAACAGCAACTGAATGTTCAATTATTTGTATGTGAATTGTTTGGCTATCTTCCAGTCCAACTATAAAATCCACACGTTATATAAGTATGTTCTGATCCAACTCTACTGACTTTAGGTCCTTTAATTTTGGCCAAAAAACAACTTTTCAATCAAATTACAGACGCTGTTGTTATTTAAGGAATGGGTAATATGAGAGAGTCCCAAATATTTTGCCAATTCCTTTCTAAACGAATAAGCTTTCTGACTTTTCTACTTAAATTATGTAAAATGTGTGAGTCTTGGGAAACGAATATAAAATAAAAACAAAATCAATTTTTTTTCCTACTGGGTGAGAGAGATACTTTTGGAAGTAGAAAGTAGTAGTTTCCTGCACTCATTTTTTCTTGTAAGAATGACTTGACCAGGCAAGTAACGTGCTAGACCCTACCTCCCTACCTTGGATCTTGAGCACATCAGTCCTAGTGATTGAAGTCAAGCATATTTGTTTCCAAATATTTAGAATAACAGGATCATTAAACTATAAAGAAGATCCTTGAAGGATTTTATCATCTACCAAAAAGAAGTACATGGCTATATCATTGTTTTCTAGGTTGAGACTGCTTTTTAACTAGTTCCCCCAAATTCCCAAGGTTTAAATTTAAACACTCAACATTTCAAGTATACACTCCAATGCCATACTCTCAAAATTAAAATGCCAAAATTTCCATCAAAGGAATCATTTGAGAAAAAAATGAATGGTGATCCACAGTGCCCTGGTATGCCAGTTTTGATCACTGTATCTTAAAAGTGATCCTAAGATAAAAACTTAGTGTTTTGGTTTTTTTTTTAACTTAAGAGATAACTTATCATGTCACCAAAGATGAACTTGTTTCAGAAGACGAACCAGGTCTGAAGAGATTCCAAGTCAATAATTGAAAAAAACCTATGTCTGAATCCAAAGATATTCTGACTCAGAAGTGTGCTGCTTTGCTAAATCTTACTTGAGAACCCTTTAGAATCTGAGGACTTTGGGACAAAGCAGTGGCTCATTGTAATTCCTTTCCAAGTCACATTCACTGGAGAGTAAGTGACCATCTAAGCTGGAAGAGACCAGAAAGGGGGCCCTAATAGCTTCAAGGCAAATGAGGGAGGGAGCAGATCAAAGAAAGTAATATAATTCCTTCCTTGATAAAAAGCTGATACTTTTCAAAGTTGGCCCAAACCAAAGGCCTCTTGTGTTCCAATTTATTTAGAATTCTTTTTAATACCATGCATTCAAAGAATTCTTCCCTTCTCAGGGAAATTCAGGGGGAAAAAAATCATATTTAATTAACTAGTCAAATGAGTGAAAATTTCATTTGAAGTTAAATATTTTTGAAATATTTGGCTTAGCCCCATAATGCAATGCCCAAAGTGCCTTCAGATTTTTATTCCTAAGTGGGTTTTCAAATTCAATTAAATTCTCTGGCTTCAAAGCTACTTAAGAAATATTCTGGGCCAAAGATATTTCAGTTACCTTTAAGCCCTCTGGGGAACACCCCTCCAAAAAAGTCAGGTCATTTATTCCTGAAACTCATAAATGTCAATGCAAACATACCCTGAAGTTTTATTTATCACATAGAGGTTGAGTGAACCTATGATTGGAAGTAAAATGAATAGTAATAACTTCTGAATATGTTCCATATTTTTGCACGCTCTGCAGTCTCCAGTATCAGTTTTCGTTTGCTACTCCAGAGCTGGAATTTATTAAGGTATATTAGGGATAGAACCCAGATTCATATTTCAAATATTTCTGCCAGTCTCCCATGCAAAAGCAAAAAATAAGTGCTCATTGATACTGATAATTCCCACCACTGCTGACAAGTTTCACTGTTTTTTTCTTCTTTTTCCCAGCTGAGAAAATATTTGCTGTTGAACATCTGGCTGAGGAATGTGGAGAGTCCAAAGGCCTGGCATATTATCTGAAATGGATTTTTTAAAGACAAGTAACATGGAGTATGAAGCAGTTTCCCAGAGTGAATTTTCAGAGAAAATGCCCCATATCCTTTCATGGAAGTCAGAACACCCTAAAAATTGAAGGGTGGGATAACAGAGGTTGGTCAGTATCAAGAGTTTATTGTCGTGCAGACATTGTGTGCCATCACAGGAGGTTCAACTTACGGCTGTATAACCTACTGACAGCCATGGCTGATGAACTAGACAGTGACTGTGCCAAGCCGGTACCAACCATGGCATCAGCTACTCACACTTGTGCCTGTCAGGAAAGAAAAAGGTAAAGCTCTTAGACAGAGGATGAGAATGTCCTTCCCCACCTGTGTTAGCACTCCACTCAGGAACCAGGAGGAAAGTACATAAAATTTCTCTTACTGACTCATCTGGTCAGACACTTGACCTTCTAGGGTTGAGTTCAATGAATTTTTGTGCAGAAAATATGTGTGTGGGTGAACAGAGTGGTTGTGAGGACAATTCAACATCGGGAGAGCTTGTGGCAAATTAAAGAATAAAAATTTGTACATGTTTGTGCAAACATGTCCAGACAAGCCACTACAAACTAATATCTCTTGAGTTACTCTAAAACTCACCTCTAGTAGTTCAAACAGCACAGTCTGAATAAATTTGTATAACCGCACATCCATGCGCCTTGTATCCACCAATGGACCATATTGATTGGCATCTACTTACATCTCTCCTTTGTATTGATTATATCAATGTGTTTCAGACACAAAGAGCAAAAATCCTAGTCATCTTACACAAGTGAGAACCACATGTAGTATAAGGTGATTCCTCAAAAGAAAGGATCATATCCTAGCAATCCTGAAATTCCCAGAATCTGACAATATAAATATTTGCTGCTTCAATTTAACTGTAGCCATTTAAAACCTACAGAGTTTTAGATCTGAAAAAGAACGGAAATCATCTAGCCCAAGATTTTCATCTGTGAGAGTAAGAAACTGTGAAGGTGGGATACTTTTCTTAAAATTACACCAACAAGCAGCAGACTCAGAGCCCTCGCCTCTTTCTACCACACTCCAAAGATACCTTCATGATCACTGTCATGATGTCTCTTGTCGTGATAGTGAACAAAGAGTTTTGTTTTAGAATTTCTATCAATCTTGGAAATTGTTACATTCTTCTGTAATATATTTAGTAGAACACTCGTTTTTTAAATCCCGAAATGCTAATATGGAGATCATGAGATACACGTTGGAAAACTGAGACCAATGAAAGGTACTAAGTAGCGGCATGGTGCAAAGTGAACAACCCGACCTGGAAACAGGGCTCCCCCGGGGTGGGGGGGCTCCCACACCAGATGAAGCTCCGGTGTTCTTCTCCCTTTCTTTCTCCTTTTATGATGTTCTTTCTTCTTTTTTGTTTTGTTTTTGTTTGTTTGTTTGTTTCCCTTTGTGGTAGTTTGACAGAAACAGTTGTGACCCAACCAGGAAAAGTTATTCTTCCAGAAATATGTGGCCAGATACCCATTATATTAGAAAGAGAAATGTAAACACTTTCCCTTGAAAAATGACCATTTCTATCAGAATGGTGATAATTTTCTCATCTAGTTATTGCCAAGTTGCATGACTGGGGGGGGTGGTGCTGGGAGATTTCTCTTCCTTATTTTATAAAGGTGGTAAATAAATTTCTCCCAGGGTGCTTAGTGGTTTGGGTTTGTTTTGTGAGATCTTCTGGGGAGAGTACAGAGGCATAAGCTGCTGCCTTAGAAGCCCAGGTTAGCTTGTCCTTTCCCTGAAGATCCCACAGACGATTCGCAGCCCAGCAGCAGAAGCACAGCAGGCTGATCCAGTTCCTGTTTTATCCGTAGCTTTCACTCCTGGATTCAATTTTCCTCGGCAAGTCCTGTTTGAACCCTGCATTCCCACACATGGGCTCCCATTTTCTCATTTTCAAAATGAACATAAAATGGACTATTATGAACAGAACCAAAGCCCTGGGAACAATGTGAGCCCCTTCCATGTAACAAAACCAAAAACAAATAAGCAAACAGAGGCCCCAGCCTGTGGGAGGAGAGTCACTACCACGGTAGATGACAGCCTTCTGTTCCCTGGAGTCCTGAATTGTGCAGAGACCTCCTTGGACTATAATAAATTAGTTTGACAAATTATTCCTCTCACCAGACTTATCCATTCTCAACCTTTCTGAGAGGGGTTTTAGCAAAGGGAGCTTTGTCTGCAAGTGACATGCTGAAGGCATCTGTTTAACAGATTCATTTCTTTAAGGGTCTGTGAAGGCTGCTTTCATCAGGAAAGAGTGTGGGGGGCACTGCATTCTTCATTCTCCCGGAGCTCACACGCCATGTGTCACCATCAATCTTTCCATCACCTCTCTGATCCGTCCTTTCGCTGCCTTCTGGAGTCCCACGGCTGTTCCCAGGGGGACGGCTCAGCCTCCATCACATCCCATTGGGCGGAATACATACCTGCCACTCAAATAGCTCACAGATGCGATGCATTTTTTTCTTTTATTTTGAGGAAATCCATTTCCTAACGATTATAAAACAAAAGCTAATAAATTTTCATCAATAAATATGTTACCATAGGCCCCCTTGGAAGAATCGTTAAGATGTGTTTTTCATCCTGCAGGAGATGACGAGCAAGCACACCCACGTCCAGACTCTTCAAGAACCCATTGCCCTAAATACTGGAAAAAACAAAACTGCAGCCTCTGTTTTCAGCCTTGCCCTCTCCAATCTGTTCCTCACAATGTGGCTAGAGTCATTTTTCAAAAGTGCAAATCTGAGCACTTCAGAGACCCTGGCTTAAAATGCCTGGATAATTCTCCATACCTCTCATCATAAGCCTAAATTCCTTCACAAGATGTAGAACACATTTTGTGATCTGGCTCCTGCCTCCCTCCAAGACCAGTTTTCTCTTTCAATACAGTACCCCACCTCCATTCCAACCTGTACCTCAATCACACCAAAATGCCTTTAGTTTGCCTTTTGGAGTGACGCACCCCCCTCTCACCGCCGCCTCAAGGGCTTGACACATGCAGCCAGCTCAGCTTGCTACATTCTTCCCTTTCACCCTCCTCCTTTGGGTGGTTCCTTTTTTTTTTTTTTTTTTTTTTTCTGTCTCTGCTACCATTGTCTTGGGGAAAAATCCCTGGTCCTCCAAGGTTCAACTTAATGCCCACAGCTCAATCAATTCAATTGCAGCAATCAGTTCAATTACAATGGCCTATTTTCTTCTTTTTCTTTTTCATTCCTCCTCCGTAGTCAAGATAACAAGTGCATCTAATAAGTCATTATAGCCTCAGCATCTAGAATGGTATCTCATACAAAAATGGAAAAATGTAATAGTTTATGACACGGTGGGCCCACTGCTGTAAAAGAATAATTTTACCTACTGTCCTGTTCATAGTGATGGTAACATAACTCAAAGATGGTAACATAGCCTTTACTCTCATAGGATTTACTTCACTCTCTGATATTATTATTAAATAATAATACAAGAACTCAAAGAGCTTGTAATTTAGCTAGCGTGATGATAATTCATCCAAAAAATCATTAAAAAAGAAATGAGACACATCAGAATTAAATACAAATGATATGTCCATTTTTTAAAACTGCTATAGCAGTTGATAAGGACAAGGCATCACAAACTGTGGAGCCAGGGGGCTCCCATGGGGGTGAGATTACATCTACATTGTGAAAGCTGGACTATTTGAATAAAAAGAGAACAAGGGAAGAACTAAAGGATCAGTAAAAGGAAAGGTCCAGATGGAATCACACACATATAAGACATGTTCAACAAACGATGATTGGCTGGTTAAATCTAGAAAGAAAAAAGGAAGTGTTTCATGGGGCAATTAACTAATTAAAGCAACACACATCGAACATGTGTTAGATGCCAGACCCTGCTCTCAGGGCCTGATGTAGATGGGCCAGTTGGAGACCATGAACTCTGCCCTCCAGTGCAGGGATGAACCTAATAGCTATATGCAGGTCCACAATTCTTTAATGGCAAAACAAGGTCTAAAAATGTTTAAAAATAGGAATTTCATCCTGAATTTGTCGGTAAAACTGGTCTGAACCGAACAGCTGTACATAGTCTTGACTCTAGTTAATATGCATATTTCTAGATTTTTGCTTCAGAAATACTCATGTATTTGATTACATTATTTTGCTAAGGATGAGCTATAATATATGGTATATGCATTGCCTTCTCTACTAAAATCTGAAAAAGGCTGAGTTCTGAAATGCATCGGGGACCCCCAAGGGTTTGGGATGGAAATTGTGGCTCTCAGAGTGTTGTTAGGAACCGTGCCATGGGAAAAGAAGATATGGAAATCCAGAAAATAGGGACGCAGAAAGAGAGCTGGGGCAGTATTAGCTAGGGTGGTCAGGTGGGCCTCATCAGGAAGGGGAGGCACCTTTACTTACAGATGTGAGTCAGCCAAGCAGACACCCAGGGCAGGAGTGTGTCCTGCAGAAGAACCAGGACAGCGAAGGTCCAGGAAACATGGAAACCCCTGGGTCAGCTGAGGAACTGTAAGGAAACACAAAGACAAGAACAAGGAGAAGAGGAGAAAAGAAGATAAGGTAGTGATAGGTGGTCAGATCACACAGAATCACTAAGGCATTTCAAGGTTTTGGGTAGAAGAGTGACATGATATGACATACTTTAAAACATTATTTTACTTGCTGTATTGAAAATAAGCTATAGGAAAATAAGGGTAGAGTCATAGAGACTGACTAGTAGGGTATTGCAATGAACCACCTAAGATGATGGCAATGCAGACCAGAGTGGTGGTAATGGAGATGCTGAGATGT
This sequence comes from Meles meles, assembly GCF_922984935.1. Lineage (NCBI taxonomy): Eukaryota > Metazoa > Chordata > Mammalia > Carnivora > Mustelidae > Meles > Meles meles. Next base: position 20,691,537 of record NC_060070.1, read on the forward strand.
AGCCAGATCCCAGAAAGATTTTGAAGAAAGAGCAATAGGATTTCTTAACAAATTGGATGTACGTATGAAAGAGAGGAGTCATGAGTGACTCCAGAATTTGGGCCTGAACAGTCGGAAGAATGGAGATGTTGCCACCTAAAATGAGAGAAGTTGCACAAAGTTTTGAAGGGATGATTGGGAGTGGTTTCATTTACGCTTAGTTCGAGTCATCTGTGGGACTTCCAAGAGGTGACATGGAGTAGGCAGGTGGACATACAAGTCTGGAGCTCAGAAGAAAAATCGGATCTGGATATAAATTTGGGATTGTTAATGTAACAAGGGCTATGGGACTAGATGAGAACTATAAGGAAGTAGATGTAGCTAGAGAATGGACATCCAGAACTGAACCCTGAGACAAGCAGAAGATAAATACAGAAAAAAATTCCTAGTAGGGAGCGCATATGTGTGTATCCTTACAACTGAGTAATCACTCCTACTGCCACCCTTCCCCAGGAGTATAGAACTCAAAATAATGTGAACGAGTCCAATAATCCCTAGATACACGGTTGAGAGATGTAAACAAGACATCGTAGAAAATGAACATTCATTTCCTGATACTTAAAGTATTGGCTGGGAATGGAAACAAGAATTTATTAGGCCAGTGCAGCTCTCCAATGCCTAGTGTATTCCTGGCAGGATTCAAATCAACATAAAAGCATGTCATTTGCATCAATTTTTATTCCCACAGAGATGGAAGAAATGTAATAAATGCTTTCCCTTACTATAATAATAAGTATCAATTATGGTAACAATTGTGTTTGCTGCTGTGGAGAGAACTAATATGCAGGCTTTAAAAGGTGCCAGGCAGTATTCTGAGTGCTTTATGCTTGTTAACTCATAAACTCTCACTGCAACTCTATGGAATAAATAACACAATTAACAAAAAGGTTAGAATACTGCCCAAGATCACTGTGCGTGGTAGAACTGGGGTTTGGACTCAAGCATTTGACCCCAGAATCTACTCACTTTACCATCATGCTGAACTTCTTCTTAGAGTAAACACTCGTTACTTGGCATCCATTTGCTGTAATCAGTTCTAAAACTGAACCTATTTCTCCAGGGTGATGTACTGTTAAACCAAACAACTAACAAGATATCTGATTGGCATCAGAAAAACAGACTCAGGTTTACACTCTTCCATTCTCCACCTATGTGCCCTGACTTAACAATGTAACAGCCTTGAACCTGATCTCTTCTATGCAAACCTGTCTAGGATAACAATGGCACCTGCCTCAAACTAGTTGCAAGGGTTTAGGGCAAGTATATATGAAATAGGACTCTCTGTGTTGTAAAGCACACATATGTTATTTTCTGTCGTCTGACATATGGGAAGAAATTTGGGGGAAAGAAAATGTCTTTTGTTACAGTAACACTGACTCAGCTCTACAAAGTGACAAGGTACCATGCCCAGTCTTAGAGTGAGGAAGCCTCATTTTGTTATAATTGTCCCCAGAGGCCAGATTTTGGTCTTTTCTTTAGGCTTCTCCCACTCCCCTTTACTCTGTTCATGATGCTTCTAACCTGAAAAGGCAAAGGGCCAATTACGTTCAGCTTCCTACATCCAAAATATGGCTTCGATGACACATCCCTGAGCTGGAACTTCAGCAAAGTCCCAGTGTTAAGCTGTTTGCCTAGATTTTGTGTCTTAAAGTCTTCTGGGTTAGCAGGAACACAATTGTTTTTTACGAAAGTAAAACTGGGACAGACTTTCTTAACATACTAGTAATCTTTATAAAGTTGACTTTGTGCATCAAGGAATTTCCTCTTCTTTGAAAATTTCACCTTGAAGTTATTTCCCTATTTGTTCTGGCTGTGAGGTTATTGAGAAAGCTGTATGCCATGGCTTCAAGGTGTGAACAGGGAATGAAAATATTCTCTTGTTGAGAGCCGAGATGTTTAATAAGGACTTTCAGAAGCCACTCTGCAAGGCTAAAAGCTGTGAAATTGACTTAGACTGGTAGCCAATGACTAAACTTTCATTCTATGCTCCGGTGAAAGTTAATTCATTTTTTTACAAGATTAGCCGGGAGTGAAATATCTGGAGATAAAAGTGCAAAGTAACCAAGATGGCTTAACTGTCCTATTTATCAGTCCTGCAACCTGTGTAAATACTGTCCACTGCTACCAACCTTACACACCATGATCCTGAATTCCACATTATTTTTCTGTATGGGATCCCATTATGGAAACTCTCAGCCACAGAATCAAAGAATACAGTCTCACTAAGATGGAAGCCATGTTGACTTTTGGTATTTTGCAAGGCTGTATTCCACATCACCTTTCCTGCAAGCACCTGTTTGAGGTCTCACTGATATCACAAAAGTTGAAACAAATTCATGCCATTTCTGAGAGCAATCTAGAGGAAGAGGAAAAATGACACAGGAAAGAAACTGATCTTTTTCTCTCTGAAATTGTCTGGAAAAAATTAAAAATTAAAAAATAGATGTAAAACGTGCCCTCCCCATCACCCACTACCTGTTCCCCCAACCTCCCACCCCTGACCCTTCAAAACCCTCAGGTTGTTTTTCAGAGTCCATAGTCTCTTATGGTTCGCCTCCCCTCCCAAATGTCCATAGCCCGCTCCCCCTCTCCCAATCCCACCTCCCCCCAGCAACCCCCAGTTTGTTTTGTGAGATTAAGAGTCTGGGTGTTGTGCAAAAAGAATGAATACTGTTACGCTGAAAAAAATAAATAAATAAATAAAAAGGGAAAAAAAAATAGATGTAGAGCTCAGCTTTCTGCTGATGATGCTTTGAAAAAGGCTAATATCTTGAGGGGCTATTCTTTCGATAAAGCTCCTAAACATTGAGTTTGAAAGTAAGAAATAATCCAATTATCCCAACCAAAGCTTTGAGACACTATCTGGCTCCACTGGTGGTAAGGCATTAAAGAATCCTTCAAAAAAAGCTGAGTATGATAAAATGCAATCCTATGAAGAGGAAGGGGCTCCTAAACTTATAAGTTCCTTTTCTATATTTATCAAACTTGAAGAAATCATGTCATAAATAATCTTTAAAATGTTCCTCAGAGATCCAATGGCCACATCCTTCCTCAAGTACAAATTCAGAGTGTGCTTATAATTATCCGATAACAAGGAGATTGTTCTCAGACATTCACTCAAAGACAAGTCAGTAAGAGCAAAGGCAGGATTTTAATAAAATAATTGGAGCCTTTGATATCCATTGAGGCCCTCTTTGTTTGGTTGATCTATCCAGATTCAGATCTCTAAGAGACTTTGAAAATATTCTGTAGTCCTCCATCCTCATCCTAAACCCCACTTTATACATATAAATTTACAGAGAAGTATATGGTGGTCCTATTCTCTGCCAAAAGGGAATCTAGAATCCTCTTAAATTTTGCTCTTTATTTTTTACTTTTAAAAACAGCTTTATTGAGATATAGTGGGCGTACAATCAATCAACTGCATACAAAATACAATTTGATAAGTTTTCAAATATGTATACACAAATAATACCGTCACCAAAAGAACAATAATGAAAATTTCTATTCCCCCTCAAAGTTACCACATTTCTTTTCAATTCCTCCCTTCTTCCTTACTATGTTCCTCCCTGTCCTGAGGCAGCCTCTAATCTGTTCTCTGTCACTGATGATTAGTTTGCAATTTCTAGAATTTTATATATTTGGAATAATATAGTATGTAATTTATTTTTGTCTGGGTTCTTTCTCACAGCATAATTATTTTGAGATTCATTCATGTTGTAAAGTTCCCTGTTTTACTGCTGAGTAGTATTCTATTATATGGATATATTACAGTCTGTTTATCCATTCACCTACTTACAAAAATTTGAGTACCTGTCCAATTTTTGATGCTTTGAAATAAAACTGCCATATATATTTGTATACAAGTCTTTGTATGGACATGTGCTGTTGTTTCTCTTGGTTAAATACCTACCAGTGGAATGCCTGAGTCATGTGACAGGCATATGATCAGGTTTGTAAGAGACTGCCAAGTTATTTACCAAAGTGATTGTACAATTTTATATTCCCACCAAGAGTGTATGAGAATTCCAGTTCCCCCATATCCTCACCAACACTTGATATGATCGGTATTTTTAATTGTAGCCATTTTAATGTGTGCACTAGTGTCTCATTATAGCGAAGTGTGAATATCCTACTTCAATAGATCTACATTTGTATAATTATGGAGGTGGGAAATACACCCATGCAAGGATTTTGAACATGAATTCAACTCCCGTGGGAACATGGTGTTTCAGGACGTTTGGTTCCGCTGCTACAAGACCTCATGAAAGTTTCTCTCTTATCACGTTGCACTTATTCCAGCCTCTCGTGTGCTGCTCCCTTTACCCCACCGTTTTTCTGTCTCTCAGATGGAAAATGCTTCATTTATTATCCTGCTCTAAAAACGCTCATTTATTATCCTGTCTTGGGCACATTTCCATCTCTACATATATGGATTCACCCCATCTCTTTTCAGAGCTGCATAACATTTCATTCTCTTTAATGGATTTAATCACTCTCTATGAGCATTTCAATAGGTTCCATATTTCTGCTATGAGACAAATCTTGTTTGTGCCTTTTTACATACATGGAAGTCTTGTGAGGAAAGCATCATGCATTTGTCATTGGTTCTGTCCTTGCATGCTCTCCAGAGCACCTCCTTCTCAATTATGTTATCAATTATATTATCTCTGCTTTCCTAGCCTCTCATTCCACACATATTCCCCACATATGAAGAGATGCCTGTTAAATCCTCTAAATTAATGGCCAATCTGCTGTGTGGTGAGAGGAAAACCTGCCAGCCAAAGCCAGTGAGTACTCTCTGCCAGACCCTGAAAATTTGGAGGGGTACCCCTGAAAAATTCTTGGGAGCTGGTGGAAGGACATACTTGAGAAGCTTTGGGCAGCCATTATTTCTAACTAGTTCTGAAAAATTTTTTAACCACTACCACAGCCTACTCATCTCTACCTACAGAAGAACATCAATGCAAAGCATTGTACCTCAAACTTGGTAGAAGCTTAAATATTTCTTCTTTCTCTACATGTTATAAAACTCATTTCTTGTATGCTTCTTTCATTCATTCTTCTGCATTCTGCACATGAAATTTTAGTTTGTTATACTTCTAGCATAGAATTGTGTCTTCATGGAAAGTATTCTGGTATCTTTCTGATGAAAAATGTTAATATCAGTTGTTAATTTTTATATAAAACCACATCTATTACCCAAGCAAAAGAAACTGTATTTGATCCATTATGTTTATTTCTATAATCAGTATTACTAATGAATAACTACCTTAAGATTTTATATTAAGGCCAGTGTGAACACTCTATGTCCTTATGTGAGTGAGGAATTGTAGCTATGACAAGCAGAGTGGCCAATTCCAAGGTTAGAAGAAGGTCCTTTGGTATGGTGCAGTTGAAACAAAAACCCATTGATCTCTGCAGCTCCCAGCACCATGCCTAGACGGAAGGAAGCACTCAAGAAAAGACCTGCAGGACGGAAGTGAACCCGTGATGAAACTTGTTAGAGCAAAGATACTAATTGGAATGCCATCACCTCTATCTCTAGCTATGGAAGAGCCAAGAAAAACTGGAATGGGACCCAGGCAGAAAAGAGCAGTAATGAGGATAACACAACACAGCACAAATTCGGAAATCATCATACTGCATTACAAGGTCTGTAAACATCATGACCTAGGAAAGCAGATGTCCAGTTGAAAACCTACTGGGGCACCTGGGTGGCTCAGTGGGTTAAGCCTCTGCCTTCAGCTCAGGTCATGATCTCAGGGTCCTGGGATCGAGCCCCACATCGGGCTCTCTGCTCAGCGGGAGCCTGCTTCCTCCTCTCTCTCTGCCTGCCTCTCTGCTTACTCGTGATCTCTCTCTGTCAAATAAATAAATCTTTAAAAAAAAAAAGAAAACCTACTGGGCCAACAAATCGGCATTCACACTCCCTCTCTCTCATGGTCTATGTCTTCACAAAGTGAAGTCAGTGCATACACTCTAAGCTCTACAGGTGCCCTTGAATCTCAACATTATCATTACGGTCTAGGAACGGCATCAATAATAGCAAAGGATCAACATGGAGACAAAATGAGTGATTTTACTCATCTAACCTCTGACAACACTCCCATTATAATCATTTTCCCCTTGTAAAGAGACTTTCTCTCATTCCTAGTAACTCAGACTGCTTCTGGCAACTCTTGCTTCTCTAATTAGGCACCTTTCATACTTCAGGCCTAATGTGGGCTTTCCATTATCTCAGCTAATGGGTTTTTAATATTTTAAATTCTGTTTCATTTGTTCTTCTTGGCTTCCTTCCACAAAAGTAATCTTTCCTCGTGTTGTGTTTGCTGTTGTGGTAAATGCTGAGGCAAGACCCAGGTCGCCACACAGAGATGAGCCAGGCCCCAGATGTGGCCTCTGGCCAAAGGAGTCCAGGTGTTTTGAATTAGAAGTGGAATGAAGTGTGCTCCTGGCGTGGGATGCCCAGATCCGAATGAACTTTCAACTAATGAAGTGAGAAATGACTATGTCCAGAAAGGTTAACTGAGTAGTTTCTGCCTCCAAGGTTGCTATCCCTAGCTGAAGAGCCCGCCATTGTCAGGCATCTAAGTGACCTAACCCTTTTCTCACTGCTATGAAAGTGATTCTCCAGGCCACCTTCTCTAACCCCCTTTCCTGGTTCTCAACTCATGTGACTTAAGGAATGGGAATATAATAGGAAGTTGGCTACTCTCTAGATATTCCAAACTCCAGGAAAGGAATAAAAGATTTTCAGGCACTTGGAGATTTAAAAAAAAAAGTGAATATAAATGGTCTTCAATGAGAACAGGTTGACTAGGAGCATATGCATTGTCTCAAGGGTATCATTATGCTTATCTCATAGCTAATGGAACTGACACCCTAGAGATTAGGTGATTTTCCCAAAGATGATACAGTTAATTGCTGGTTGGATTCAGAAAAAAAGACAGATTTCCTAGCTGCAAGACAATGTTCTCTCCTCTTCTTTCCCCCACCAACACTCTTTAACAACCTTTACAATTTCTCTGTTCTTTAATTCTCAAAACAATAGCAATATGAATCTTGCGCATTAATTTCCTCATGATAATTTTTTTTGGCATAAGCTTTTGTAAAAAGATCTCACTGCATGTAGGATAGAAACAGTTGTATGAAAGATTGTCATACCAACAGTAGATAGGACCCATACCAGAATACAGGCAGTGGAATGCCTTTAACCACACATCGTATGATTGTGAAAGTTGCTGAAGGTCTCCTATGGGCTCCACATATACGAACTTGCTTACTCTTAACAGAATCCAGTGAAGTAGGTATTGTTATTCTCTTGATTTTATATTATACAATTAGTGAGCAGTAGAGCTGGGCTTTAAATCCAGTGGGCCAGTGTCCAAGTTTGCACATTAAGCATTCTACTACTTAATCTTAGTGCAGATTCTTAATATTTATTAAATAAAAATAGACACCAATGACCCTTCTCCAGAGAAATACATTTTATTTTCTTTTCATCCAACCCAAATAGGCTAAGATAAAAATACAAAATACTACAGATGAGATTCTTTCTGAATCTCTTCCTACTCAAATTCTGTCTATAATTTACCTCTCCTGAACATTTAAATGGATATAAAAGTTAATGCTTCATACTTCATGGCTAGAGTCAACTTTAGCTAAATCTCGAATATACTTTAGCTGAATTCCTTGAATAAAATAGAAGAGTCTGCAAAAATGTCAGGAGTTCCATGTTATTCATATTTCAAAATATTTTCAAAAGTTATTCTTATCCTTTGTTAAACTAATTCTGTCACTCTGTTGAATAACGTACAGAATTTAACATCAGCTTGAATGAAATTTTAGCCATAAGCTAAAAACCTGGTTTTCATATTTGGAACAACATTGTTTCTCTATCCTATCACTGGTTGTATTACCCAACTCGTTAAAAAAGTCAATTATGGATTATAAACTCTGGGAACTCACCCAAATTAAAAAAAAAAAAAAATAGACCATTCCCTTGAGAGGTTAAATTGCTCATTTAGGGAATTACTCTCAACAAAACCATCCTCTATAGCCTCAATCACATTATTAATTAAAAATAAAACCTACAATGTCCTAAAAGAACAGAATCATAACTTTATTCTCATGTTCCCAGAGCATGGTGGTGTTCAAGGAAAAGTCTTTTATGTCTGATGGAAGCTTGTAACAATGAGATTAGTCTTTCAATGATTCTTGCAAATGGTAAGCATTTCATTTCAGTTTTACTGAACAGTTAAGTTACCACTGACAATGACTAATGCTCATAAAGAGGGAAAATTATCCTCTGGCTTGCAATTTCATTATTTTTCAAAAAATTGATTTTTCGTTTGGGCAATTTGAAACCATTTTTCAAGATGCAAAAGTAGATATCCTATTATTGGTTGCGATCTTAACAAGCTAATAATGACGACCTTCTTCTGAAGATAGTGGATTGTAGCCCTAGCTGAATTTTAAGGACTCTAAGGATTTATGCACTAACGGAGAATCGAATACATGATTTGAAGAATGAAACTATTGTTCTATTTGCCAGTTGTCTGCACTTATGCTACTTATGTCCAAAGAAAATTCTTCTGCTCCTTGTCTGGATGGAGTATAATCAGAGTAATATAAACCATGGCCTTCTGCATCATTTTCTCCTTGTGATATTTATTAAACAAATGGGTGAATCCACATAGGCATATTAAGGCTCCATGTCAGTTTCTATTGAGAAACATGGTGATTAGAGAAGACATTGCAAATATACTTAACACTCTTTGTCTCCAAAACAATAGAAGTCATCATTTGATACAATGGAAAGAATGAAAATTTTTGAAAGTCAGACCTGAGTTTCTGTCAAGGCTCTTCAACTTCCCTGCTATATACCTTCTAACGAAGAGCCTAAGCTCCTTCAACTTCAGTTCCTGAGCTGGATACCTTTTACTTGTCCTCCCAGAGGCACTGTGCTCTCCTCCACTCTGTTTTCTGTCACAGGAAGCTGACCTCCTGTGTCGATAACTGTGTCATCAGACCTCTTTGCTTACTGGCTTCCCTTCAAGTTTGGCTTATGGAGAACCTGACTGGAGACAGGAAGGAAGTGAAGTCCAATGTTTACTCTTCTCCTCCCTTCCTGCAAAGTCCCCTCTGATCAGCTCTGTCATTAGATTAAAGGTCACAACATTTCTCAAGGCATCCTGCTCAACCAGTCTCCTTCCAGGGTCCAGGGTCCCCTTCCATTTCCTCCTCTTGTCCTTTGAGCCTGGGTATGGGAACATCTCTGTTATGACAAACCCTGGGAGACTGCACTATCCCCCTGTGGGCTCCTCACCATGAGGACATATTCATGAAGATTCCCTTTATTAATCTTTCCTTGGCTAATCCTAATTTGAGAGTCTCAACTGCTTCCTGTCAAAACCCCCAACTGTTTCAGATTCTCAGCCCATATAAGCAGGGATAATCACACCCAGGGTTATTGTGAAGAGTGAAAAAATAAATGTGTGCAGGGCCAGGCACTTCCTTAGCATTCTGTATATGTTTGCTCTGCTTATAATACTTTGGTTCAATTATAAATTTTTATTATGTGCAAAGTGAGCGTGTTCTATGCTATGGGATGGCTCATCAGATTTCTCAGTTTAAAAATTGGTGTGATATCTATGTGTTACAAAGACTTGAATAATAGAGTGTCGGAAATGCAAGAAGAATTCTACTTCACCACTGGTCAGGCATTTTGGTTCCTAGTCACGACAACTTCTGTTATATAAATGGATTCTTATTCACACAGGCAGTTTCTGAATAAGAACATGAAATGAAGAAAAATTACTCTATCAGATATAACCAGATAGTGGTAACATCTTACTACAGATATTACTAACTTGCTTCAGTAACATCTTACTATGTGAGTACCACGGGGTAACACTGACATGTTAAGTAACATCTTGCTAAATTAAACAGGAAGCTAGTTATTTCTTCTGATCAAGAAATATTATATCAGTTTTTAAAAGATGATTACTGGCTTTGGAATCCAAACATGCTAAGCTTATTTTATTTCCAATGAAGTAAAGTATGTTTTATTAATTTATTATTTTATGACAAAGGAAATATATAAAATTTCCCTTTTCTATATCACATGGTTTATTCAACCAGTTTGCCAGGTTTTGCAAACACTGCCACTCATGTATACTTTTTTTTAATATATTTAGTCCACATATCACATATATACAAAAATTTTTATATATTTGGATTCACCTAGCATACCTGATAATCACTTTTATAACTTTATAAATCATTCTGACTCTTAGAACAGCAATTTAAATTATTCACTAGATATGACTTGGTTACATTAGTTCGAGAAATCCTTTTACTGTCTTCATTTCAAATATGGGGCTGATTATGATAATCGCTTCAAGGAATTATCTTTAAATAGGCTAGATATTTGAAGAACTCTGAATTGGTATGTATTCTCTGAGCTGAAAAGGAAAATTTTAAAAGGGAATTTCATAAGAGAGGGAAGCATTCATTTTGTCTATAGGTCAATGGGAAAGAACACTCCTTTATACTACACTGATATAATAGTAGATAAACATCTATCAATCTCCTTTGCATATGCTAAGAATACTAAGCACTTGATATCTATTATCAAATTCAATCTTTATCACTGTAAAAAAAAGTATATAAATGAAGAATTGCTTGGGGTTGCATTTATTTAAAAACCTAAGAAATGTTGATTTAACTAAATAATGGTGTGCTTGCTTTCACGTGTAACAGGAAACTCTATAGGCAGGTGATCCTAAGCTGGTGGAGAAGCTCCCCAATGCTTACAGTGACTTCACCTCCCTCTGGCTGCAGATGTGGTTCACCCCCATGCTCACAAGATGGCTCAGAGCTTCCACTATGGCATCCATCATCTAGTCAGGGGAAAGAGGAGAAAAAGGAGCATGGGGGGGGGGGGGAGGTGGCAAGGAGGGGGAGTGAAGAGAGAGAGAGAGAGAGAGAGATGCCAGTCAGTCAGGTGCACCACAGGTCAAACTCATTCAACAACCTCCATTTACATCTCTTGACGCAAAATATGACCATACCGCAAAGCGTGTATAAAATGAAGTTATATCGCTGGGTGTGCTGCCAGTTACATCAAATTTGTGGTTCTTTCAATAAGAGAGAATGTAGAATGGGATCGTTTAGGCAGCGAGCTGCCTCTGTCCCAGAGAAGTATAATGGTTATCTCCATTTTGTAGATAAAGAATTTCAGCAACTGGCCTTGGATACACCACTGCAAAGCAGTTAGTGGTACCTCTAGGACTAGAATCCCTGTTGCCCTTCATATTTATCATGTTTTTATTTTGGTTAATTAAGCTAAAACTCCCCAGTTCTATACTTGCCATAGAAAAATGCCAGTATTTTTTTTCCTATCCTCCCACACCAAAAGTTAAGCTTCAAACCTTTCTCTAATGTTATTTTAAACATTTTCAAACCTACAGAAGAGTTGCAAGAATACTGGAAGAAACACAATTTTACACTTCACCTGCATTTACTCATTTTAAAGTTTTATCACATTTGTTTTTGTCTCTTTCTATTTATACACATAAATACACACACAAACATACCCACGTATGTTTACATATATACACAAATGGGTGTATATTTACATTTATACATATTAAAATAAACATTAAATATGCATATTAGTACATAATATATATTATAAACTGAATCTTTTAGGAATTAGTAGTCAACAAAAAGGATTATCCTTCATGCCAAATGCTTCTGATTGTTATCGGCTAAAAACAAGGACATTATCCTACAAAACCAAATATAATTATCATCAGGAAATATTAGCACTATAATATTATCTATTATATGGTCCATATTTGGTTACCTCCAGTCTCAATAATGATGCAAGGCTCCATCAAAGATCACACACCACATTTTGTTTTCCTGTCTCTTTAGATTTCTTCAATCAAGGTCAGTTTATTGCCTTTCATGGGACCAATATTTTTTGAAAAGTCCAGGTGGTTGTTTTACTGAACGCCACACTATATGGATTTGTCTGAATTGTTCTCATGATTGGATGCAGGTTAAACATTTATGGGAGGAATTATTAATACACTGGATTGGGGATGTTTCTCTTCTCATTGATGATACTTTGATCACTTGGTTAAGGCAATATCCTCCAGATGTCTACAATATCATAGAAGTAGCTTTTCCCTTCTGTAATTAGAAGGTAATCTAAAGGGATATATTTGAGACTGTGTGAAAATATTATATCTTTTGCCCATGATTTTAGCATATGAGATGACTCTTACCTGAATAAAATTATTACTATTGTGATTATAAATGTGATTTTTCTCTATTCTCCATTCCTTTCTTTCACTTTTATAGTGTTTTATATAAAGACAAACTTTTTAATTTGTCTATTTTTAAATTTTGTTTAGTATCATAGGTATAAAATTCAACCCTGTTCTTCATTTTTACGGGCAATTTTCCAGATTTAGCTAATGGGAACCCCCCCTTAAGCAATTCTCATGTCCTTTTGATAGGTCTCTATCAGTTTTTGTACAATTTACTTCTTCTATCCTCACCTTGTACTTTCCCTTTTTTAGTCCTGGAAATTATTATCTCTCCAAAGATCCTGTGTTCTTTATTTTCTTTTGTTTAGAGACAGTCTAAGGAGGGTTGGGGAGTAGAGAGAGAGAATAGAGAATCTTAAGCAGGTGCCATGACCAGGGCAGAGAAACTGTGTGGTTATGTTATATATCTGATATTTAGTTCAGTTTATTTGTTTATGTTTATATTCAATATTAGGACTTTTCTTATCCTGATTGATTCAAGATCATTTTTAATATAAAAAATTAATATGGCTCAAATATAAATATATGTGTTTATAGATATTACATATAAGTAAATATTTTATGTAAAATATACAATTTATGTATATATAATTATAATATATTATATAATATATACAATAGAAAATGTATAATCATATATAATCATATAAGATATTATATATAATATAATATATGATATATATAAGATATTATATATAATATAATATATGATATATATAAGATATTATATATAATATGAAATATTATAAATATAATATAATATATTATAATATATATGATTATATATTACAATGATTATCTATGCTATATAATATAAATAATAATATATTATATATGATTATATTATATAATATACTCGGGATTCCTCATGAGTTACAAATATTACTTTTGATGGCAAGGCTCCCTTTAATGGGATGTTAACTCTGCCACTTGTAAATGAATGTGCAGAAACCCTCCAATGGGGGGGAAGGTTTGGGGAGGAGATTTAATTGTAATTGAAGAGGACACAAGGAAGGCTTTATTTAGGGAATGGAATAATTCAGAGTTATTTTACTCCTGTGTGTAGCTGACTTTCTTATATTCTTTTTTCCTCTTCTCTATGCATAATGAATATCTGAAGTTACCAAGTGTCATCTCCTCTGTTTGGCTCCATTGTTTAAGTTAACAAAACTTGCCCCCCACCACACTCTCACTACAAACACCACCCACCCATTTTTTTAAAGAGCTATTCTCTCAGATTTCATCTATCAATATCATAGCCAGTCCTTTTGTATACACAAAACTGATCACTGACCCAGCTGTTTTCCTCTCCTTTCCCTGTTTGTCCTTGAATTAATGACCCTGCAGGTCATTACTGGGGCCTACTTCCTTCCTGTCCACACCCTTGCTGATTCAAGTTTGTATCCATCTGGAAATCACACTGAGAAGGTTCTAAAGAGCCTTCTCAATACATTCCCTTGGATTGTTTCTCCTGCATGAGAGAACCTGTTCTTTTTGTCATTTTTTTTCTTTTTTCTGACCTTTCAGTGTGAGTTGGCAACGGTGGTAGGAAACAAATCTGTGTGATCAGTTAGTGACCTCGATCTAGAAGTTCTGGACCCTAGTTCTAAGTCTTCCCAAACAATATATTTAATAATGCGTTCCATAAATTTCCAGAGATCAACATCAAGCCCTGCCTGAAGTGGACAGGGTATGTTTTCCCTTATAGAGATTAAGAAATATTATGGGAAACAGAGGTAGAAGAAAAGTTACTAAATTTCCTTACTATCTAGAGCCCACTGACAAGTCCTTGAAACAGGCAGAGTGACATTCCTCGGGGACTCAACTTCTCCACCTTAATACTTTGCAAAGGGCAAAAGACAATTCTAGCCTGACCACCCCTACCCCCAACCAGGATCTTGTAAATCTACTTTAACTTATAAAAATTCCTTTGGAAACTTCCTTTATCTCTCAAACCCCCCAAGATATGTTTTGGGAGTCATCCCTGTTGGGTCCCCCCAAAATTGGGTACCCCAATAATGGGTCCGTGATTAAAGGAGCAAGACTGATACAAAGCAAAGGTCAAGCAAAACTTTATTTCACGCCAAGCATCAGGAATCAGCCCGACCGTCAAACAAACCGGTCGGGGTCGCCCCTTACAGAGGATGACCCCTCCCTGCTTTCCAGACTAACTTTTATAGAGCAAAGGCCATGTGGTTGGGCCTGGCCACACACAGGTGGCTAATTGAATTACAATTCACCCCACAGTAGCCATGGAAACTAGTCCATCACCTTGGTAGCTAGGAGATAGTATGTGTCCCCACTGATTGAATGTCTCCACCTGACCTTACCCACCCTTGGACTTAGACTTTGTTACCGGGGACTGGTTTCTGGGACTTGCCTCTAACCAAGTTCAGGGGAGGGGGGGGAGCGGGGGGGGGGGGCGGGGGGGGGGCAAGGTCAATCCAAGTTTTACAACAGAACGACAGTTTAACCCGGGTGGTGCTGCTCTGGCTGAATAGGCCCTTACAATCCCCAAGCCTATGGCCCACCGATATATATCTGAAGGGTCTCATGACTAAGGTTTTATTAGACGGTAATAAATGACCTTTTCCCAACAACAGCTAGTCCCTGAAGGTCCTGGAAACCTTGCTTCCAAAATTCCTTAGAGACTGATGCTATCCCTGACCCCCTCCCAACTTACAAGTATATAAAAGACCACTCCTCACAACCCCAGAGCAGCAGCTCTTTCTGCCCACGGGTCCTGTTCCTGTGCTTTAATAAACCACCATTTTGCACCAAAGATGTCTGAAGAATTCTTTCTTGGTCATTGGCTCCAGACCTCACCCCACCGAACCTCACCTATATTCTAAAACTTCATCAGAATAATATTTCTCACACCTTTCCTATGTGCCATGATATCTGCAACATGAAATCAGGTCTGTAACGTCTTTTAGTGTTCTGGAATGTACTTTAGCTTTTAGAATTGCTGGATGATCTTACTTCCTCAGCTATCTGACATGTCTTCTTCCCTGATCGTGGAGCCCTACAGGGTGAAAATATTTTCTAATAAAGAAGAGTGTATTTTGTTGGCCTAAGTCTTAACTTCATCTGAGGCTGTCACACGAAATTCAATCTTAAACGTATTATGCAGAGGAAGACAACAAAATTCACAGACAGTGAGAAGCAGAATCAGACCTGGTGGTAAGCTGGAGAAAAGATTTGCAACTGTTTCTGGTTTCAAACATCTCAAGTGTTTACGACTGATGGAAGTTTCTGAAGAGGGAAGTTAAAGGAGAGAGAAAGACTCTCCATCCTATTCACCTCATCTGGATTTCTATATCTGGCTTAATTCCAGCAGTGATTTGAGATAGGCTTTAGTGAAATATACACATGATATAAAACCCTAAAAATGGAGGTTGAAAAAAAAAAAGATGCATGTACTGAAAATGAGGAGGAGTTGGGGCATAGTTTTCACCAGTGTAGACCGGGATCTCAGCGTCTTTTGGATGATTTAAATTCGTGACAACACACACTGGGAAATATATGGCTCAAAGACAGACAAAATGCATTCGAATAAAATGAGCCTTCTTTTAAAATCAGGCTCAACCTTGTCAAACACCCCAGCTCCAAGTAAAGCAAGTGTTGTTCTTGATGGTATTATTTTTATATATAAGCCCCAGTCTTATCAGGACCCCAATTCTGTTGCATACAGCTAACTGCAAGAACTCAAAAGGAACCAAAACACTAACAGGAAACCACAGAATGTCAGGAGGTTGTCTAATAAATAAGGATAATGAATTCAAAGTCTTGGGGAGGGGATGGGCAATTGAGAGAACTTACCAAGTAGATAAGGGTAGGCAAAGGCTGTTAAAAACAATTGAGAAGAAAATGGTGTCCCTGCTGAGCAAAAGACAAAACTTTGCTATTTAAACCCTGAAAGATTTAAAGAGAAAAGGAAGGGCTGGGATGATATCTTGGGCAATTAAGATAAGGAGGAAGACACCCAGTCACTACTGAAAAGTCCCAGAAAGATGAAGTAAGCAGATAAACAGGAAGTAGAGGTGATGCAAACTGAGGTAAAGAACATATTAGGAGTGGAATCTGAGCTAGAAAAAAAAAGAGAGAGAGAGAGAAGGAATTTATTAATAATTCATTAAAGCCACACAAAGATGTATGAGAAGGAACTGCAACGTACACAGAAAAAACATACAATATTAACTCTGAGAAAAGAACAACAACAAAAATGTCTTTTTGTACTTTGACTGAATTTTTGGAGATTTTGTGGGAACCAAGTGACCATGCACAATAGTATATTTTTAAAAGACTACATAAATACAAAGGATCAGAATGAACAGAATAATATTCTTTTATTTTAAAGATTTTATTTATTTATTTGACAGAGATCATAAGTAGGCAAAGAGGCAGTCAGAGAGAGAGAGGGTGAAGCAGGCTCCCCGATGAGAAGAGAGCCCGATGCGGGGCTCAATCCCAGGACCCTGAGATCATGACCTGAGCGGAAGGCAGAGGCTTAACCCACTGAGCCACTGAGGTCCCCCCAGGGTAATAGTCTTGAAGACACCCTGAAAAGGCAACTTCTTAAAAAATACTCTACCTGCTCAAGATATAATGTATTGTAGCACATACCTTTATAGTAACAATGGGCTAGGATAATAAATTTGTTTTCATAAAGGTGGCAGAAACTAGAAATTATCCCCCAGTATCTAGAAACCCTTGAGTCTTAACTGGATTTAGGGTTGCCCAGCCAAGAAGATATATTTTTCTGCCTCTCACATAGCTGTATACATCCATACAACTGAGTTCTAGCCAGTAGGGAAGCGCAAAAGGAATGTGTGCAACTTCCGGGCCTTGCTCTGGGTCTTGCTTAACCTCTTTCTACAGTCTCAATGAGTGTTCCCTCCAGCCCAAATCACATGTTGAATTCTAATGTCCAATGTGATGGTATTAGAATATATTCTAATATATTAGATGTGTAAGACCCCTATAGGGTCTTTGGGAGATGCTTAGGTCATGAAGGTGGAGCCCTCATGAACGGAATCAGTGCCCTTAGAGACCCCACAGAGCTCTAGCCATTCATGTGAGAATACAATAAAAATCTGCAACCCAGAAAAGGACCCTCACCCAACCATGTTGGCACCTTGATCTAGAATTTCCAGACTCCAGAGTTTGAGCAATAAATGCCTGCTATTTATAAGTTATCTAGTCTGTAGTGTTTTATGATAACAACCTGAATGGACTCAGATGCTTCCCTTTCCTCTGTTACTGACTGGAGAGCTGCAACATGAACGCGGTGGTTCAAAGCTGTCTTCAAGCACATAGACAAGGACAATGTCAAAGGAGAAGACATAATGACAATATAGAAAGGACGTAGGTCCTTTGGCTATTTTGTAGAGTAGAAACACTCTATCTCATGCATATAAGAAAAACATAAACTCCTATCTTAATCACCATTATTTGATCTCTTTTAAAACAATCATCTCATAGAGTAAGCCTATCAGTATTACCTATAACCACATCTTGTAACAAATAATTTTGCTTCTTTAAGATGAAAATAATGTGTTCCATGATTTAAATATTGAATTATATCAAGATGAAATCTTAAAAGTCCATCATAATCAGAGTTAGTTTCTGCCTCTGTGTGTGTGTGTGTATGTGCTTGTGGTGTTGCTGTTCTTGCTTGAGGAATAAAATAAATGTCAGTGATAGTGGGGAATTAAACACATGTTAGCACATGATGGAAAGCAAAAGTTTGTGTGCAGGAAACATTCCTTCAATTTGCATGCAGCAAATATCAATCAAATCAGAAACTTAAATGAGCAAGAAATTGAACTTTGTTTATTTACTCCTCTCACCAGACCTGATCTTGAGCTGTTACGCACCAGCACTGACAGAACAGATGTTACATATTGAAATACTTCATAACCAGTTCAAGTGCATCCCTCTCTACTGCCGTCGCCCTATTCCGAAAAACCCCAGGCCTCTGAATGTTCCAGAACTGTAAGACATTGTGCCAGGCACAGTAGGCAGCCTCCAGGATTTTTCAGCCAACACCTATTCTGATTGGTTGTTACAAGTGCTATACAGTTGCTAAACATTTAACATTACCCTTATCTTCATTTAAAACTTAATTTTAGTTTTTAGTGCCCATGCCACTGAATGGCCGAAACGATGTCAGTTGCTTCAAGATTCTCATTCCTTCTCCCAGGGCTTTTACCTAAGTTCCAGAAAGATTGAATACTACAAAGGATTGTACAGCAGGTCTGAGGGTGAGGATAGAGGGATCTTGCCCTATGGCATTGGAAAAACGTTTTTTTGGTGATTTTCCACCTTATCTCCAATTTCACTGGCACTCAGCGGTCAGCTAGTGGATAACCCAGTCCTGAGATGTTAACAATATGTCTACTCTGTCCCATAAAGGTCTTCTATGCTGAGTAAGTACAGTTTTACAGAATAACCATTAATAACTCTAAACTTACGAGTGCCAAGTTCATTCAGGGAGAAAATTAAGAGACTTTGATGACTTCACACATCATTGGTCACTAAAGTTTGCATTTCAGTATCTGCAAGCTGCAAAACTAAGCAGGCCAATTAAATAAAGGAGTTATAAATAAACTACCTAGCTTCTAACCTCGGAGGTACATGGAGGTCCTTCAGAAACAGGCGTGGCTCTCCGGAGACAGTTGTGGACAGCAGGAGGGGATCTGTGGGCTGCTGATCTGTCAGACGGGGCTCTACTACTTGCATACATAGGCATCAATGTCCCCACAAAAGGACTTCATAAAACAAAGAACGCTTTTTTGGTTGCAGAGGTAACGGAAGCAATGTCCGGGGAAGAAATAAAGGAAAAAATATTTAATGAAGAATATAAGGGGGGAATCTAGATAGCTAAAAATTATATAAATGAGGACTAAAGAGAGAAACTTAAAAGACTAAAAGTAGCTTGGACTTGAGAGAACTTAAATACACCATCACTGGGGCGCTTGGCAGGCTCAGTCAGTAGAGCTTTCAACTCTTGATCTCAAGGCTGTGGGTTCAAGCCTCGTATTAGGTGTAGAGATTACTAAAAAATAGTCTTAAAAAGAAAATACAGCGTCACTGGCTTCTAGCAATGGAATAAATAAGGAAGTTAATGCCTCCCTTATTAGCCAGGAAACAAAGAATGAGATTAACTCAAGCAGCAATGATCAAGTAAAGCATAAGAAATACGTTCTCCATAATAAGAACCAGACATGATTTTAAATACTTTCTAACTACTGAGGATCCTCCTATGATAGTTCAGAAAATAGACAGGAGGGGGACTGACCAGAGTGCCACTCAGGTATCCTGAGCAGTTAGTCACTGCAGGGATTTGGCTAGCAAAGAAGGACTGTTTATAAATATTATTACTGTATGTGTGTTCTATTTCTTTCAATTACATTAAAAACAGCTGCTATCAAGGAACAAACATTTGGGCTGTTCTGGGGCTGTGATTTTTAACTCCAGAATGTACCAATAAATATGACATTTAAACAATGCTTTCAAAGCCTTGGATAAAATTCCAATGTTCCCATGTTTTTCTTTTCATTCTGGCAGGACTATTGACCCTGGTTATGTTCTCTTAGGGCAGGACATAAAAACCTGAATTGTAGAGGGGGTCTCTACCCACTCTACCCTCCACCTCCATGTCCCCACTCCCAACCACCAGAGTCTCAGGTCTGCTAGTACTGAAATTCACTTGTAATGATGGGTTGGTAAATCAAGTGGGCACCAGGAAGTTCTGGGGTTTGGTATTTATTAATTTTTGCAGTGTAAATAACCCCACCATGGCTGATTTCAAAGATGTCTATGTTCAACAAACAAATGGCTTATAAAATTTCTGAGAACTTCAAAATGGGCCCTTGTGAGCGGGTGTAGGCAGATCCGCCACACACTGATGAGGGAAGTCTCTTTGCATCCCGTTCTCTGCCCCATGCAAGAAGTAGTCCAAGCCTCTGAGCAGCCTTTTATAAAAACAATAAAAATAATAGCAACCTCTTGATTATCGTTCTTTATATGCCCAGATTTGAAGCCTTTGAGAGTAACATTATTGATCCCCACAGGAATGCTACTAGGTATTTTCTTTTTTTTTTTAAGATTTTATTTATTTATTTGACACAGAGAGATCACAAGGAAGCAGAGAGGCAGGCAGAAGGTGGTGGGGGAGCAGGCTCCCGGCTGAGCAGAGAGCCCCATGCGGGGCATGATCCCAGGACCCTGAGATCATGACCTGAGCTGAAGACAGAGGCTTAACCCACTGAGCCATCCAAGTGCCCCAACTACTAGGTATTTTCATCATGTCCAAGAACAAAGGATTATAAGACAATACGATCATGAACAAGGTCACAGATACTAGAAGTTCCAGAATCAGAATTCGAACCCAGGTCTATCTACCTCTAAAATCCATGGCCTAAACTTAACCCTATCTTGCTTCCTTTAGGATGTAACCCAGTTATACAGACAGTCTTTGAAAAACCCTACTGCCTTTCTTCAGTACTTTCCTGCCATTTCCCTTGAGCTTCCCTGAGGTCCCACTTTCTCCCTTCCTCCCTGGAAAGGAATCATTTGTTACTGGAGGGCAGGGGCAGTGTCCCAGTCATCTCTGCATGCCACTAGCTGCCTCTGAGTGCACTATTAATGTTTGCTGGATGAGTGAATGAATGGATTAATTCAAACTGAATCTGTGAACTGGCTTTGTTCCTACTGTTTAGAAACCTTCCTCCTCCACCTCTTACCTCCACCCACCCCCATCAGAGCCTCAACATGGAAGCCGACTTCAAGGGTCAGGCTGGAAATAAGAATTTTCTTTATTAGACTTTAATTCTTAAGTCTTAAGTTGCAGACAATTGCTTACCACCTTCACTGGGTTTAAGTCTATTTTATTTTAAGAGTCTCATGCTTTACCGACTGAGCTAGCCGGGCACATAAGTCTATTTTATTTTGAAGTAAGAAAAGATTAAATACTGGTAAGGCAGTATTCCGGATTCCTAGGTGACTTAGGCCAGTTCTCACCTATATTTATATCTCACACACTCATTAAAATGCAAAATTTTCAGGGTATTTTCATGTCAGTCAGTGGAGCTTCCTACTTGCAATGTCAGCTCAGGTCTTGATCTCAGGGTCGTGAGATCAAGTTCTGTACTGGGCTTCATGCTGGGCCTGGAGCTTACTTAAAAAAAAAAAAAAAGCAAAACTTTCAAATGGTCATTCCATTGCTTTCCTGCCCCCTAAATGATTAAGTATCACCTTTCCAGACTTGAGGCTGTAACTAGTCACCCTGATTTGCAGCTCTTTGACCTATAAAACAGGCTCATAAAAATTACAGCCTAGAAGGCAACATCTGGAGCAAGGCTGATAAATCATTTTATAAATTCATAAAAACTTAAGAGTGTTTTCAAATTGAATTATAATAATCACCATACAAAAGAATCTCAGCAGGTACTTTTTTAAATGAGGCACACTGGAATCTTTAAGCAGCAGTGTCTAAAAGGCTATTTCTACCTGTTTGACTTCCTTTCATAATGTGTGAATTAGTTAGGCAAATTAGCCTGCCCTGGTAAGACTCGTGACCACATGTCAAATCCAACAGCTCTTAAGCCTGATGTCAGTTAAAATGTGGAATTCTGACTCATTTCACAGATAACTGAGTGACAGCTGATCACTCCCTTTTCAGTATAACCTCCAGGACTGTTTTTGCTGACCCCAATGGCCCGAGGTAAGAATGTCATAGATACCCTGATTTGGTTTCCTGTGACGTATCTGAGAATAACTATTAAATGAAACCAGGAGATCCTCTTTCCACATTTACAAATCTTTCAGTATATGGCACAGATTATTTTGGCAAGTTCTATCTAACAGACTATTTATTTATTTGTTTTAATTTATTTATTTACTTATTGCTTTCCTGAATTATTCACAGTGCCTTGCTCAAAAAGGCCCACAGGCAATATTGTCTGACTTACTGACCTTTAGTTTGATAAAACAGCAGGAGGAAGGGACACAGGAGTTCAGTTTTTATCAGCTCAGACTTTTCAGCTGATGGCGAGTTGACTGTATCATCTTTAAATGCAAACATAGTCCATTAATGGGTAGCTTGGAACTTGTGTCAGATAGAAGGATCCTGATTTAACATATATTTCAATTTGTAGTCTGCCCTTATAAATATTAAAACAGGATTCTTCCCTTTTAATCAATTTATAAAACAGTGGCTTTTGGAGATAACCTAAGTAGTCTTAGAAAAATCTCTTTTTAAATAGCTCGTGATCCAGAACTTCCAGTTTTCCAACGCTAAAGTGAAAACCAATGTCTGATGTATGACGATAAGCTATTTTTTTTTAAATATTTTATTTGGGGGCGCCTGGGTGGCTCAGTGGGTTAAGCCACTGCCTTCAGCTCAGGTCATGATCTCAGGGTCCTGGGATCGAGTCCCGCATCGGGCTCTCTACTCAGCAGGGAGCCTGCTTCCCTCTCTCTCTCTCTCTGCCTGCCTCTCTGCCTAGTTGTGATTTCTCTCTGTCAAATAAATAAATAAAATCTTTAAAAAAAATATTTTATTTGTTTGACAGAGAGAAACCCCAACCAGGCAGAGAGGCAGGCAGAGAGAGAGGAGAAAGCAGGCTCCCTGCGGAGCAGAGCCCTATGTGGGACTCAATCCCAGGACCCTGAAATCATGACCTGAGCCGAAGGCAGAGGCTTTAACCCACTGAGCCACCCAGGTGCCCCAACGATAAGCTATTTTTGATAAAAATATTTTTCTTGTTCATTCCTTCCATCAGTATTATAGCCATAAAATGTTAGCAATGTTTCAAGTATTAGAAACATTTAGAGAGAAGAAAACTTGGTAGGTGGGCTTCCTGTACTTCGTAGAGTGTTATTCATGAGTTATTTCATTTCCTCCCCAAATGAGAAACTGAAATTTTCAATCCTTTAACTGGACACAATGTCATAGGATTACTAAGCAGCAATGTCACAGTTTAAAAAAATTATAGATTCCATTTATGGTTTATATAAAATAAGATTCTTATCCATATAAGCTATATAGTTTGAAGTCCCCATTCCTTTTTTTTTTTTTTTTTTTTTTTTTGAGACTTTATTTTTCTTGGTACGGGCAGAGAGGTTGATTGGGCCAGTGCTGAAAAAGCTTCTTCCTTGTCAGGTGAGAATGAAATTAGTTGCCAGATTGGAGGTTGGTGCCTGTGGTAAGCAGAATAATGGTTTCCCAAAGATGTCCACATCCTGAGATTTGGAATCTGTGAATGTGGCATGTTATGTGACCAAGGGGAAATTAAGGTTGTTAATAAACCAACCTAAAATAGAAAGATTATCGTAGATTATCTGAGTATTATCTGAGGGCCTACTGTAATCACGAGGATCCTTCAAAGGGTAAGAGAAAGGGAAGCCAAGGAGAAAAATTGAAGAAAGTGTGATGGTGAATGCAAGGTCAGAGGGATGTTCAATGTTGGCTTTAAAGATGGAGGAAGGGAAACACAAGCCAAGGAATGGGAGTGGCCTCTCACTGCTGGAAGGGGCAAGGACATGGATCTCTTCCTACAGCCTCCAGAAAGGAATGCAGTCCTGTTGATAGCTTGATTTTAGCCCAATGAGACATAAGTCAGGCTTCTGACCTCCTAAGCAATAAGATAAGGAATTAGTGTTGTTTTAAACCATGGAACTTGTGAAAATTTGTTATAGCATCCATGGAAGACTAATACAGTACTAATTGAATAGAAAGAGTCCATTCTGGAGAATTAGAGACAATTCAATTAAATCAGGAGCTGCCTATGCCAAGTGGCTAAATGCAAACATAGTCAGTGCTGACAGAGACTCTTATTTAGAAATGAAAACAAAAACAAAACAAAATCCAGTAGTGGAGAACAGCAGTGGGAATATACTTCACATTACTGACTGTTCACTTAAAAATGGTGAGCCAGTAAATTTTATGTTATGTGTACTCTACCATTAAAAAAAAAAAAAAACCTCAGAAAAGTTTCATACACCCCTGAGTACCACCAATCTAGGGTTAATATTTCACAAGGGAAGAAGAGTTTAAGTCATGTTAATAGAAGAAATATCCCTTTCCCATGTAGGACCAGACAATGGTTTAGAGGAAAATATAGTTGTGCTAGATGATTTCTTTGTACATAAGTAAGAAGAGAATCACCTACAACTCCTATGTGTATAGACTACAGAGACCAGACCATTTCATTTGGTCACCATTTTGCCTTCAGAATCAGCAAACACTAAGTGCAAGAAGCATCATTGACTATCTGGCCTGAAGTGCTCCAGTCTTCAAATTGTAAGACCAAACAAGGACACAGATCAGACCCTTCCTGTGAGGGCAAACAGAATTAAAGAAAGGAAGTGGGCACAGGAGAGGACAGAAAGAGGGATGGGAAACATATAGTGTCTTCATGGACAATGTCCTTTTCAGAAGCCTAAAGTTCAACACTCTCTTCTAAAGAAAATCGGTAACTTTGTCCAAGTTTCAACCTATGGCTCCCTACAGGTATAAGGGGAGAAAGATGAAATTTGACGTTTTGAATAAGGAACTCTTCATCTCCTCCACCCATACCTCCTCCTCCTGTGTTTCCTTCTTCAGTCAAAGACACCACTATTTGCCTGTTCTAAGAGCATGTACCTTCAAAGCTCCTTCCCCACAGGAAAATCAAACCACTTCTGAATCTATCTTCTACGTATTAGGGACTTTCTTCAGGGTCTCCTAGCCTCACTCCAAATGCATCTTCTCTTGGTTTGATGCTTTTGGTGGACCTTCTGTTGCATTTCACTCTGGCTTTGACCCTAAATACTGTCTATCTCCTTTGCCCCCTTCATACTCCATAGACCAGGAGACAGTTTTTCCACCATCCTAACATCCAGCCAGCCTAGGGAAAGACAGACAGCCCAGGAGGGTTCTCATACACCACATATGCCTAGAGAATAAGAGACCACCATATTGCTTAAATCGTATTGCTTAGACTCTATCCTCTCCTTCACTATTTGCCAGGCTCATGTTGCCTATTTCCTCACCCAACACACATACACAAACACACATACACACACACACAATCAAATACCAAGTTATGCTGACTCTACCTCTTGAATATTTCTGGAGATTATACTCTTATTTACATCCCCATGTACCAGCCCTTTGGTTTATACCCTCATCATTTCTTACTTCAAATTTTGCAGTTGCTTTTCCTTCTTAGGACAGGTTGCTTGGAAACAGACTCTTAAGTAGATATTTCTGTGTGGTATGTTTATTATAGAATGCACTGAGAACACAACTGAAAGCAAGTGAGGGAGGCAGGATTGGACACAAGCAGAAATTGAACTATGATGCAGATATACCAGAGGCCTCAGCTTATCCTACAAGGATCTCTGAAGCTAAGCTGTCTCATATTGAGGAAAAGGGATGACCATCATGTAGGGACCAGTGATTGGATATGATCTCTCCCCCAGGCAGAAGCCCTAGTCCCAGTGGGGCAATGTGGGTGGTATACCATGACATCTACTACAGCTTCCTCAACTGGCTTCCCTGGCTTCAGTCCCCACGTTGTTGCCATAGTAATCATTTTAAAACAGCAGTCACATTTCCAAAACTGCAGAAATATAATCCTTTCTGCTCATCTGTTTGTTTTTTAAATAAGAAATTGTAATTCCAGGGCTGGGGTGAAGGAAAATAGTTAACCGGATTATGCCTTGGTTTAAAAAAAAAAAAAAAAAAGAATGCTAGTTTAAAAAAAGAAGTATTGGGTGGAGATCCTAGATGGTTCAGTCAGTTAAATGTTTGACTATTGATTTCAGCTCAGGTCATGATCTCTGGGTCCTGGGATAGAGCCCCATGTTGGGCTCTGTGCTGGGCTGTTTAAGATTCTCTCTCCCTCTGCCCCTCCATCCATCTCTCCCTCTAAATAAATAAATAAATAAATAAGGAAGCATTAATGACTAGAATTTGCCTATTTATATGGAGCTAGTGGTATAAAGTAAAATCTTGAAGAATTATCATTAAAGCAACAATGTTAGTTATCTGATACATCCTTATCAGCTAGAGGTCTGCCAGTGTTCTAGATGCATCACTGTTCATGGTTACAACACTAAACCTTTGCACCATGTTGGCCATTTTACAGGAGGAGAAGAGCTGAGATGCAAAAAAGTTAAAAACTTGCTCATTATAGACATGATGCAAAACTAGATTGGAACCCAACTTGGCCAACTCCAAATCTTGTGCTCTTGAGATTTTTTTTTTTTTTTCCTAGTTCATTGCCATTGGAGTTTTGGCCAAGAAAAAAAAAAAGTATGGCGAATTCTGATTTGGTCATAACTAGACCAGAAAATATTCTCATCAAATTTTAAAATGTAATGTTTGTTCAGTGATGACAAATAAGAGAGTTTGCTCTTTTTATGATTAGCTACCATGAAACAGTACTACACAAACAGGAATCATTTAGCATGAAGAACAGAAGGTCACAGAAAGAAATGAATGTGCTTTTGTTGATGAAAATCATAGCACAGAGAACATAATAACAAAAGTCAGGGCTAGACTTATCACACTGCAGATTTATATTTATTAAAACTAGTAACCTCATTAGGAAAAAATATAGCTTCATATGAATTACATGTGTGTGCTACATAATTCTTCTAAAAAAGCCTCGGGACTAAGCTAAAGGTCTTCAAAACAATAAAGCCCTCATATAAGAGTAGTTGGAAACTGACTGGTGAAGCTGCATCAAAAAGAATATTTAGGAAATACAATAAAATGAATAGAAAGCAAGAAATCAAAATATTTTCAATAGGTAACAGAAAATCAATGAGGCAATGAAGTCCTTTCATGAAGATGAATGAGGTGAAAATATATATATTTTAGAGCTATAAATTTTTACAAATTTTGTCTGCCCAGCACCCCCCCCTTACTCTGTAGACTCTACCGAGAAGACTGAGAAAGAATTGGATTTATTCATTTCTTCATGCAGGAAATTTCACTGAATGCCAGCTCCATGCCAGGCTCAGTGGTAATCACTGGAAAAGCTGTGATCAATACAATATCCATGACATCATGTGGCCTAAATTCGGGTAGGGGAAATAGATAGTAACTATTAAAGCAAATAAATAAAGAGTGGTAGGCTATGAATTACAATAGAAAAGGATAAAGGCAGAGAGATGGCAAGTTTATACAAGGTGGTTAGAAGAAACTGAATGAGAGATGCAAGAGACAAGTATTCCAGGAAAAGAAAAAATAGTAAAATCATAGTAGTATCACCGAGCTTTTTGGACTTAAGTAAAATCCAGAGCTCTCTTGCCCGGTGAGATGTAGTGAGGAGTACAGATTACATCATAGAAGATGCTGGGACACAAGGGGAGCCTTGTTGGATTTGGGATTTGGGATGCGGCTGCTAGAAACATGCCTGTAGAGGGATAGGAGATGCTAGTGGCTTGGATCTAAGTGGAAGAAGTAGAGGTGTTGAGAGTTGGTCAAATGCAGGAGTTACATGCAAAGTAGAATCAAAGGGAAGATTGAAGACAACTTATGGGGCTTTTTTTTTAAATTTTATTTATTTATTTGATAGAGAGAGATCACAAGTAGGCAGAGAGAGAGGGGGAAGTAGACTCACCACTGACCAGAGAGCCTGATATGGAGCTCGATCCCAGGACCCTGAGATCATGACCTGAGCCAAAGGCAGAGACTTAACCCACTGAGCCACCCAGGCGCCCCAACTTATGGGGCTTTTATCTGAACAACCAAGTGAGTCACAGTGCCATTAACTAAGACTGGAGAGACTGGGAAAGGAACAGGGTGGGTAGGAAGGACAGGTGTGATGGTCTCTAGAGCAGCTATTCTGATTTGGACTTGTTGAGAATTCAATACCTGTTAGCCAGCCAGCAGAGATTCTAGGTAAATAATAAGTATGTGAATCTGGACCTCAAAAAGCAGGTTATGGCTAAGGATGAAAAATTTGGGAAGTTTTAGTATGAGTGGGATTTAAAGTTAAAAGACTGGAGGAGCACACTTAGGTAGACAATGTAGGTAGAGAAGAGAAGATAGCCAAATATAAAAAATGGGACACACTAACATTTAATAAAAAATTAACAGTACATTGATTGAATCCTAATATTCACTAGACACTTTTCTAAAGACTTAACCTGAATTAACTTGTTAACTTGTTTTTTTAAAACACCACTCAACTTCCCTCCTCCCACACTAATTCTTTCCAATACTGAAAGTGAACTGAAATATTTTATTTAAGGGAGCAAGAAACATAACCTTTCCTTTAATACAAATATAATCACTTTTCTTAGCATATCCCATCATGAAGGCAGACACTATCCTTTTTTTTTTTTTTTACAATAAAAAGTAACTTTAGGGGCACCTGGGTGGCTTAGTCGTTAAGCGGCTGCCTTCTGCTCAGGTCATGATCCCAAGGTCCTGGGATTGAGCCCCACATCGAGCTCCCTGCTCAGTGGGAAGTCTGCTTCTCCCTCTCTCACTTCTCCTGCTTTTGTTCCCTCTCTCACTGTCTCTCTCTGTCAAATAAATACATAATATCTTTAAAAAATAACTTTAATAACCTGAATAAAGAACTACATAAGCAGATAGATAGGGTTAACTGAAAAATTAATGAAAATACACCAATATTTGAGCCAGGGATTTTTTTTATTATTGAAGAATAATTGACATATACAATTTATTATTTTCAGGTGTACAACTTGATGATTCAGTATTTATATTTGTTTAACCCTTATAACAATCCTCTAACATAAAAAATATTTTATCTCTATGTTAAACATGAGGAAACAGGCATGGAACAGCAAAGGAACTGGCTAGTAGGTGATAGAGCTAGGGTATGAATGTAAGCCATCTGGTGCATTGAGACAGAGGAGGAGATTTTAGGAAAGGAGGCAGAGAGAACAGCCAGGCAAGGAAAATTAGGATAGAGGGGGTAAGTAAGATAAAGGTTGAGAATAGAATTGATTAGTAAGATAGAAGTCACTGGTGGTCTTTAGAGGAGCTCATAAGAGGAATAAATGCCAGAATGCAAACTGATTAAAGAGAGTATGCAAATGTGGAAACACTAAGTAAGGATTGCTGTTGGCATGTGTTCCAGAAGGTACTATTCACACAGACTGTAATGTGACAGGTGTTCCCTAGAACATGATGGCATTGATTACATGGGTTCAGCTACAGGAAGGTTTACAGGTGGGGTGGTGAAAAGATGCAGAGTTCCTTTCTAACCATTTCCATTTGCTTAGTAAAATAAAAAGAATGCACATTACATGAGACGAAATAGTGGAAAAGGATGTTATTTGAAGACAGAAGAGGATATGTGGAGTAGTCCTTCAGAGAGAAGACCAAAACAGCAAGAGAAATACAGTTGGACTGGTAGGCAGAGTGGAAGACCCATTTGAGAAATGTACTAGGTGTCAGCATGGTTTTGGGTTTTTCTCCAAAGTCACTCAAGACTCCTGAGTGTAAGTGTTGAGTTCTGA
Source organism: Meles meles (assembly GCF_922984935.1). Lineage (NCBI taxonomy): Eukaryota > Metazoa > Chordata > Mammalia > Carnivora > Mustelidae > Meles > Meles meles. The sequence goes on from NC_060070.1 coordinate 20,721,419, forward strand.
AAGATGGGATTGGTAAATGCAGGTGCTAAGGAATTGAGAGTATAAGCAAGGGGGTCATCACACTGACTGTGGAAACCAGGAGGTGGGAATATGAAGGGGTTAAAAAGAAGAGTGGGATGCCTGGGTGGCTAGGTCAGTTAAGAGACAGACTCTTGATTTTGGCTCAGGTCATGATCTCAGGGGGGTGAGACTGAACCCCACATCGGCTCCATGCTGGATGTGGAGACTGCTTGGGATTTTCTCTCTTCCTCTTCCCCACCTTCTTCTCTCTCTACCTCTCTAAAAAAAAATAAAATAAAATAAAATAAAGATAAAAAATGAAGAGGCTATATGACCAGAATATTCCAGATCAAATAGGTGTCTTTGACTTCTCAATCCTAAATAACTACCAGGACCCCAAATCTGTACTAGCAGGAAGGAGTCTTGAATAGAATAATCATGCTCCCCCTTTCCTAGTAACAGTACTATTTCATACACAGTCTCCTGGAGTAATAATTAGTAGTAGCACTTTCACTCTCTTCTTGATTATAAGTTATGTGCTCACCCTACTGTAAAAGAGGTACAGCCCACATCAAGTGTATGCAAAAATAAAATTAGTTGTGTTATGATGAAAGAGAGAAGAACACCTAATATTTCTTATAAATTCCTGTAATGAAGCAGAACACTGTGCTAGGTCACTTTCATGTTTAATATGTAATCTGATTTCAACTTAAAAACAGTAGCTCTGTAAGAATAAAATTTTTATCCTGATTTTACATATGAAGAAATAGAAGGCTAGCCTAATACATTGCCTAAGACACACTGAATATTTGATACATCTGAAATCTCAACACAGGTCTAACTGGCTCCAACTTTAAAAAGTAGGGGTGCCTGGGTGGCTCAGTGGATTAAGGCCTCTGCCTTCGGCTCAGGTCATGATTCCAGGGTCCTGGGATTGAGCCCCACATCAGGCTCTCTGCTCAGCAGGGAGCCTGCTTCTTCCTCTCTCTCTCTCTGCCTGCCTCTCTGCCTACTTGTGATCTCTGTCAAATAAATAAAATCTTAAAAAAAAAAATTAGAGTCTGTAAGTGGTATATAGTTAGATAAACAAAAGAAAGACAAATGTATGTATAAAACTCTACATTTAAAAATGTTTTAAAATATTTTCCTTTTTTCCTTTAAAACTGTTGTTAAATTGCATTGTTGAAATGTTTATATATATATATATACAAAGGAAGTGGTAAATAGAGAATAATCTTCTTGACATGCCTTGGATTCTTTAAAATTCTCCAGAAAATCTTCATTTAATAGCTATCAACCAATAACTATGGAAGCCTTGGTTTAGAAAATTTGATAGAGACCAGTTAGTTCTACTTTGCAAATTTATGGCTGCAGTGAGTGATTTCAGGCATAAAGAAAAGGCTCAATAGTATGTATTAATGATCAAGCAATGCAAAACTATGTTAGAATATACATAAATTGAATTCTAAGTAAAAATCCAAAGAGACAGAAAGAAGGAAAGAAGAGAGATGGGTATATAGGGAGGGAGGGAGGAAGAGAGGGAAGAAGGAAAGAAGAAAGGAAGGAAGGAATTAAATCTGCTATGAACCAAATTAAATTAAATTTTTTTAAATAGAATAAGAATTTGAGGAGTACTGGGTGGCTCAGTCAGTTAAACATCTGCCTTTGGCTCAGGTCATGATCCCAGGGTCCTGGGATCGAGTCTGACATCAGGCTCCCTGATCAATGAAGAGTCTGTTTCTCCCTCTCCCTCAGACTTGCCCTGGCTTGTGCTCTCTCTCTCAGTCCCTCTCTCTCTCTCTCAAATAAATAAATAAAATCTTAAAAAAAAAAAAAAACCGCAAGAATTTGGCCCATGCAGGGCACCTGGGTGGCTCAGTGGGTTAAGCCTCTGCCTTCTGCTCAGGTCATGATCCCAGAGTCCTGGGATCAAGTCCCGCATGGAGCTCTCTGCTTGGCGGGGAGCCTGCTTCCTCCTCTCTCTCTCTCTTCTCTGCCTACTTGTGATCTCTCCTTCAAATATATAAATAAAATCTTAAAAAAAAAAAAAAAAAAGAATTTGGCCCATGCATTATATTCTTTTTTTTTTTTTTTAAGATTTATTTATTTGACAGAGAGAGATTACAAGTAGGCAGAGAGAGAGAGAGGAGGAAGCAGGCTCCCAGCCAAGCAGAGAGCCCGATGCGGGGCTCGATCCCAGGACCCTGGGATCATGACCTGAGCTGAAGGCAGAGGCTTTAACCCGCTGAGCCACCCAGGCGCCCCTATATTCTTTTTTTAAGCCAGAGATTATTCATATGAGGATTTTTCATTGTAAGGAAATTTGACTTGTACATATTTCTAGACAAAATCTGACTTCTACAAATGTAGACATATCAGTTACAGCAGCCATGATGCCAATTGTAGTCTTACAAGGGAAACCATGAGGTATTAGCCCTGCCAAGACAAGAACCATGAAAATTCCTTCCCAGTCCCTGACTAATACTGAGTATCAACTGTAGCTGTTTAGACCCAAGTAGGCACCTCCCTGCAGACTGGCCCATTCAACACTGCTGCCCAACAGTAATCATGATGATTGTCTAGCCCCATCAGCTATCTTCCTCAGGAATTTTAGTGCGGCAAGAATTTTAGTGTGAAATACAGGAACAGCTATAATTATTAACAAAATTGTTGTGAGGGAGGGATTAAAAAACACACAAAAAAAGCAAACTTAAAACAGATGAATATAGAGGAGTCAAATCATAAGTCAGCAGAAAATGCAGCACAAAGTAAAGATATGAGTAGGGTAGAGAGGCTGGTAATTAAACAAAAGTAGTAAAATCAGAGAAAACATATCTGAGATGAAAGAACCACCAGTGAGAGCCCCATGAAATAAATGCCCTGTCCCCTCCAAGCTTCCTTGAATCTTGAATAACCCTACCTTCTAGGGTAGGCTCTGCAAAATATGACTGAAGCATGGCTCCCATTTCTTTCATTTGACTCAGTTGTTTCAGTCTTGTGAAACTTTATTTCCCTTACAGCCATGTAGGTAACCTCATGATATAGCCTCACCATGTTCAATAGCTTGATATTCTTTCAACCAAATCTCTTAATTGCACACTTACTATTTTTGAGCCACTTTCACATTTCCATCAATGATTAAATAATGAACAATTGCAAATGTATGATAATCTTATATTTTGTAGAAGTGGGGAGTGTGGAAATGAAGGAAAGCTTACAAAAGATGGAAAAGAATGGTGGAGAGCATGAATAATGGGGCTTCAGAGTTTGGGGATGCAGGGGACTGGTGGGGTTTGCAATAGGTTTATGGGATTACGTTGTTTGGTTATCATGTTCCAATTACGTAGCCTTTGTTTCATAATTAATTAGCCCCTAGATTTTGGTACAAGTTGTCCCAAGTAGAAAGAGACAATCCAGGTTTTAATGGACCTTGTGTTTCAAATCATTGGTCTGGCAGTGAACGAAGCATAAAGGATCTTGCTCATTTCCTTAAGTCCTGCAGGTCTCCAGGAAGCTGGCATCCAGCTTCCATAAATCACTCACTCTTTCCTCAGTCTAGTTCTGTTGGCCTGAAGGGTAATATTCTTCATAGTCTTACAATAACGTGATTGGCTGTCCTAGTTTTCTGTGTGCTGAAATCAAATATTTTATTAAAATGTATTTCTTTATATGTCCATAAGTAAACTATGCAAGCCACTTTCTTCTTTTTTCTTTAACCCTCTTTTCTTTTCTTCTTCCTTCCCCTGTTCTCTTTTGAATTGGGTGGAATGGTGTCAGTTGGAGGTAGTGAGGGTGGCACTCAGTGAAATTAACCTTTTAATCAGTCTTAATAATAATCCCATGTTCACTCGGCAGAGGATGGCTACAGACCACCCCATACTCACTGCAGGCAGGCACTGAGGGACATCCAGCACAGTCAAAAACAAGGGAACAGAATCAGAAGGGAAGGAAGATAGTGAGGCACAGCTGAGAGTTCCTGAGTCCAGACAGGAACTCACCACCAATGGTGAAAACAGAGTTTCTTTTTTTCTCCTGGAGGAGTGGCTGCCTCACCACAGCATGTTGTTGTTTTGGACGTCGAGTCTCTGGAATGGCGGACCTTCACTTTCTTTAATGTTTGGGACCACCTTGAACTCCAGCCCTCCAGCGGGCACTCCAGCCCACATTTGTGAACTTTGAGTTAAATCAGATAGAGACGCTTGGAAATTGGAAGAGTTATTTACAGATCACTTCTATTATCTGTTAAACTCTAAATATGATATAGTCCCCCCCCCAAAATGATACAGTGCCTTGAGTTTGATAAAGTAAGACAAGTAATGAAGGCAAAAATCTTTAAGGGAGTACTTATACCTCTTGAAATTCAGCTCCCTTATTTCACTGCCCTTGGACATTTATCTCATAACAAGGTATTGCTTGGCCTCCTCCAAAGCCATATCAAGTACCAATGTGTTGTTGAGGTTCACTGTCATCCCCAAATCTTCCATATCCCCAGTCACCCTTTCTGTCTTCACAAAGTTGGAGCACAGGAAACATTCCAAGGCATCTTGTCTTTCATTCCTACTTGTGTCAAATATCTGATAACACTCACTCCTAAAGCTTCATTCTGAAAACCACCTTTGCTCTATTAAATGGTTCTGAGCATCCTACACTCACAGCACAGGTCAATGGTGTATCTTCATGTATTTACTAACCTGGTCTACTCTATGCTCAGCCTCATTTGGCCTAATTCCTCCTGCCTTACAATTAGCTATGCAAGGGACTCTGAGAAAAAGTCTTAAGTATCTCTTTAATATACATGCTCAAGTTATTTATCTCTTACAAGCCATTCTCTCTGGAATTCTTCCTCTATAGCCTGTTACATAGTGACTTTATTTGAAGTCTCTTAGCTTCAACACAGCTCACATCCCACTCAGGAAGGCAAAGTACAGTACTCTTAGTTCATAGCATCTCCATTTCTCCTTCCATTCCCTGGGGCTATAAAGCCACTATCTTAAAGCTGCAGTAGAAAAAGGAGAAGGAACATCCGCATTAAATCCGTATTTTCACACCCACATTCTGTTTCATCTCCGAATGCTTTAAACTTCTGTGATTTGAATGTGAGTTGAAATGAGTAAGATCCTAATGACTCTATCCCCATTTACATTAGACAAATATATAACCCAAACCATATAAATATACATGCATTCTTAAAGAGACTGTTAATACATCATGCTAAAGAGAATATCTCAAAAGAGGTATTTCAAAATAATATACTTAAACCTGCAACTACCTATCCCACTTTACACATAGGTGCATTTATCTGAAATCATCAAGAACGGTATATGTGGGGTTCAGAGAATTTCTGAAATTTTGAAGTAGAAGAAATTTTAACACTAGGGGACACTTCTGACTATTCTACATTGTTTTTAAAACCTGCGTCTGTCAACCCAAAGTATGCTTTCTTACTTATAATCAGGCAGTGCTAACTTATGATTGAATTTTATTACCAGCAATAAATCAGGTCTTGTACCTGCAGAAATAAAATAAATAAATAATTCAATCTCGTATTCAGATCATGGGGAAGCATAATTCAGTCTTGAGATTTTAATGAAAACAACCTCTCAAATGTAAAGTGTCATTCTTCTATTTTTAAACAATTGGAATAGAAAAATCAAACTGATTAAAGGTTTCAATTCTATGTCAAATTCAAGTTTATGTCAAGTCTTTTGAAAGACATCAGAAACTAGCTCTGATACACTGTACACACTGAGCCAAAATGATCCCAATATTCCCATTCAATTTATGTAAATTTATTAAGCTAGATTGTCAAAAATCACATCTCTTCCTTATTTGATGGCTATCTATCAGGTTGCAAAGTGATTCCAATTCCAGGTTGGACATTTCACTACCACAATATCCAAACTACATCTTGGGGCCTATTATGTTAAAAGTATCTTTCATTCCAGCATTTTTTATTCTCTCTGCTTATGATTCAGGTCATCAATACTGCAAGAGTTTCCTATTGAAAGTGTCAAAGTCAATAAAGTGCTGTCAGAGTTTTGTTCTTAAAGTGAGCTATCAGTCTTGTCAGAAGCTGGTTATTTCAGAGTGCAAAAGAAGGTTTGCAAATGACAGTAGAAAAATGTGTTCCTTTTGCCTCTAAAGTTACCCTTTAAGTTGATGTGTGTAAAGAGCATAACGTTACCGGTATTTTGACTAAGAGAAAATTTTGCTCCAAAATTCAGTGTTGGTCGTGATGAATATCTAAGACATCGTCTTGCTAGCACCGAGGATGTGCCACTGCCCCTCAACTACCCCATCCAAATGGCCTCCTTGAGAGATGACATTCTTACCTGACCTCACCCAGTCACTCCAGTCAAATGGCTCAGATGTGGGATATTTCATTCAAACCTGGTCAACCAACGTGAAGCCCTTCTGGGGAATTTTTTTGGACTGACACCGAAAAAGTCGGTCAGTCTTCAGTGTTGCTGAAAAATATAATATCAAAAACTCGTAAGCTATTGGTGACTCATATTCAGCTTTCTGTGGAGCAAATAATCATAGTGACATATACAACATCTGAGACGAGAGAGGTTCTAGGCTGGCAGCATTCAAGTCCCTAGTCACCGCTGCTTGGGAGAACCAGCTGCTTCTCTGAAGCTTGGTTGTTTAGTTCTTCCTTGTATTCTGGGAGGTAACTTTGAAATTGATTATGGTCATTTATAAGCCAAAGGGTCTGGTTCCCACAACATGTTAGGGAGGGATCAAAATTTTGATACAGCTGAATCCAACTAAGGTGCAAGAAAGCATCACTTTGAAAGCCAGGGCTTTGGAATCCAACAATTCACTCTTCTACTAATATATATACTTTCTGAGGGTGATGAAGCTGTTGTTTAAACTTCTATTACCTCTTGGTTTCAAACCAAGTAATCGCTGAGACTTAGAGAAGTTGGTAGGAGAATGCTATCATCCCTGTCATAGGATGTCAGCTATTTCTTTCAGCGTTCATAAAAATGAGGCACAGAGAGACAAACCAATTTATGTGGAGGTTGACAGGGAACAAAAGGACAGGTGATACAGCTTTTTCAAAGAAAGACTGCTCTCCATTGGACTCAGCAATCTGAGGCCTCTGAATATCAGATAAGAACACAATTTGATGAATTGCCACAAACTCTATCTCACCCTAATGTAGTGAGCTGAGAGTGAGCAAGTGGCTCCCAGCAATTGGAATGGGTATATTTCAGAGAATTCAGGGTTATTAGCAATACCTGATTCTTTGAACTCCCTTATACATACAAGAAAAAGACAAAACTTCTCATTTAAAAATTCTAGATTAAAAAAATCTAGATAAAAAACTCTAGATAAACATGGCAAATTAACCTTATGCTCCTCTTTTTCCTTGAACCCCGCTAAAGTGATAGTTCAAGAGGATAAAATGACATAACTGAAAAGGCAAAAGCGATGGGAGGCAAGGCAACTGCAGGAAAAAAATGTTTTAATACAATTTTTGGAGATTGAAAGTGGATGGAATCACAGTAGATAATCTCAGTAACTATCTGAGAACTAAGGAGAATCTAGGCCCTTATAGACAGAGGATACCAACAGGAAGTGAGTTAACACATCACGGAGCACATGAAAGCCTCACAGTGAAGTGAGATGCCAGGTAAGTGCTGGGTGTAAAATTGAAAAAGGTAGATTTATTGACAGTCTAAGTAGAGAATAGTTGGACTCTCCAGCTCTCCTTCCCAATCAAGCACAACCAGAAGTTGAAATTGAAAAGATTTAGTATTTGAGGAAATCTAAGCAACGGGGGTCTAGATTGAAGGATGCATGATTGTGGCAAAGTATAGGATTGCAAGGGGATTATGAGAGTGTACATGCGCAACTGTTGGGTGTGAAGACCTTCTTTCGTGACCAGAATTCTTCTCCAGATAAACTAAACACTAGAGAAAAAAGTCGGCCACATGGTAAGTTTTTGGCACCCTCCAACAAAAAAGCCGGTTTTGGAAAGCCTACAGTGAACTCCATGGGTCAAGGAGCCTGAAGCATCCATACACAACTTGCAACCAACTTTTTAGTGGCTCACTCTTAATTATGAACAGAGTCAAGGATCACTGGGCATTTGAGGAAATCTTCAGATATCTAAAGTGAACACCAAAGTAACAAAGGCAACTCAGAGAAAGGAAAGACAATGAAACCAGAAAAAAATATGTAATCATATAACTAATAATCTCAGACAGATAATGAGTATGGCAAATGCTTACAGAGGCTCTTGCTATGGGTCAAGCTCTGTTCTAAGCACTTTAACTGTATTGAATCATTGAACAGTCACAGCCATCCTTTGATGAAGGTTTAGCCCATTTTGAGAAAATTTCAAGTTTGCACAACCAGAAAATGACAGAATTGAGATTCGAGTGTAAAGGGTCTGGCTGCAGGTCTGCCTCTTAACCATCTACTACACCACAGTAAGAAATTATGCCGTGTCAGCAAAGTCAGTTGTATCCACCCGAGATGAAGAGAAACCTCTCTAGAATGAAAGATGATAATCATAATAAGGAATGCAATACAGGACTTTAAAGAGAATTTCAAGAAACGTCTCAGAAAGTTGAATTTTAAATTAATTAAAAGGTAATATAATAAGAGATCTAGGACACGTGCTCCAGTACACGACTAACAGGAATTCCAAAAAGAACGAACAGAAAGAATGGAAGCAAAGAATTTATCAAAAATGATAATGATGATGGTGATGACAATAATATCAGAAAAGTTCCCCAAACTGATGGACATAAATTATCATATGGAAAAATATTCACTTGAGTGACAACCATGCATAACTTAGAAAACACTAACATACATCAATCATGCAATTTCAGGACACCACAACTAAAAAGAAGATCCTAAATACCCCAGAGAGGCAAAAAGAAGTCCATATGCAAAAGAATGTAAACCCAGATAGCACCAGACTTCACAAAAGCAACACTGGATATTATAAAAGAGTGAAAGAGTGCCTTTCAGAGTCCAAGTGAAGATTATTTTAAACCTAGAATTCTATATAAGATCAACTTACCAATCATGAGCCAGAGTAGAATAAAACTATTTCGGACACCTGAAAACTCAAAAAATATATCCCCTATTCATTTGAGGGACATTATCAGTATATGTGCCCTAACAAAACAAGAAAGTCCACTGAGAAAGAGGAGGATCATAGAATTAGGACATCTAACCAATACCCAGCATAGAGATATGGTAAAGAAAAGTTGTAAAATGAGAAACTGCATGCCAGATGCAAAAAGCATTTGCTGAGATCAGAGCTGAGGGAACATGTCATGAACAAACAAATGAAAGAATAAAGGAATTCACAGATTTTCAAGTGTTTTGAGCATTTGCAAAAATATTACTAAAACAATGTAGTAAAATATTTTATGATTTGCCAAAGAATTCATGTTCAGTACATACGGAGTTTAGAAAATAGAAAGTTACTATTAAAATGTATAGAAGAAATATAATTATAACTAACCACTGGACTCCTCAGTGAACATGCTTATATATTCATGAAAATGTAACAATGAGGGGCACCTGGGTGGCTCAGTGGGTTAAGCCGCTGCCTTCGGCTCAGGTCATGATCTCAGGGTCCTGGGATCGAGTCCCACATCGGGCTCTCTGCTCAACAGGGGGCCTGCTTCCCTCTCTCTCTCTCTGCCTGCCTCTCTGCCTATTTGTGATCTCTTTCTGTCAAAAAAAAAAAAAAAAAAGAAGAAGAAGAAAATGTAACAATGAATGGTAAGTTAGCCAAAGTTTGAATTAGGACCCTATTGGTTGGGTAGAGAGAGAAAGAGAATGTCTTTTGAAAGAACTGATGGTTCAACCACCATAACAGCATGTTTATTATAAAGTCTAAACCATCTAAATCAAGAATGAGCAGGGTAAATAATTTTTGTAAAGATATAAACATAAATTCCAGAAAAAAACAGCTTAAAGTTGAAAGTATCTGATTCTAGAAGTGAGACTAAGGCTGGGGAGAGATGGGGAAGGAAAACTTTTAATATAAGCTTTTCATTAATCCTTTGATTTTAAAAACTATGTGACAATATTACTTTGAGAAGGCTAAAAATTAAATTTTATGAATTGCATTCAACTGGAACCCTGAGTGGCAACATTCCAGGGGTACCCCATCTCCCCACCATAGCCCCTGGTCTCCCTTCCATGAATGGCAGAGCCCACAAGTTCAGTATTAAGAAACAGAAACTCTAAATGCAGGATACAGATTCGAAGGGCTTGGCCGGACATAATTTCTAGCATTATTAATTATGCAACCTCCCAAAATGAAGTTAAAAACAAACTCACTAGAATATTAAGTTGTGCTGCTAAAGAGGGAAAACAATAACGAGTAAGTCTGATTGTTCCATTCCAGCAACACCCAGCTTTAAGGAGCCTGACCAGTGGGGAGGCCCTGTCAAGGCCATATAGCCTGAGCAGACAAATGGCCCCTTATGTTCCTTACAGCGACTCCGAGGATCCTAGAAAAGGAATGCATGTTGGTGAGTGGACCCTAGAGAGGCCAAGGGACTGACAAAGGACCCAGAGATGCCCACGAGATTCTCAGTTCTGTTATGTATCCCAGTGGCCTTCAAATTATTTTACATTCTCAGAATTTAAGAAAACTGTGGACCTCTCACATATTGGCATTTAAAATCTTCCATCATTAGTTTAAATTGTTGCAGTTAATAAAATTCCTGGCATATTCTCAATATTGACTTTCTTATTGAAATTTTTAAAAAGAATCTTTAAGTAGATTCCACGCCCGACATGGAACTTTAACTCACAGCACTGAGATCAAGAGTCGCGTGCTCTGCCGACTAAGCCAGCCAGGCACTCCTATAAATATTGATATTTTAAAATAAAAAGACATCATCTAATATTTTTTGGTCATAAATTTAAATGGCTAAAAAGCAATCTAATTCATGGCATATTGAGTATTAATATTTCGATACTTTAAAATAAAATAAAAGTATTATGGCACTCTTTTAAATTCATCTAATAGACTGTAAAAACCATAGGGATTTTATATCTATTATCATCCATTTAAAAAAAAAGACAAAAATATGTCCGTCTTAAACAGTTGAAAATTTTATATTCTTTTTCTCCTTCAACTCATATGTATAATCTACTTTCTTACATGATTCTTCACTACTGCAATACATTTTATACTTTAATATTTTTAACCACACATTGTATTTCTCTACAGTAAAATTTTGTATACAGATTAAAACATTTTAAAATGCAATATAAGTTGCAAAGGATTAAGATAAAACAAAATAATTATTAGGATGCAATTGATGAAAATAGTCTAACTGTACTATAATTCTAATGAGTAATCATTAAGCATCAAAATACATTAATGCATCCATGTGCATTCTAGCACTGCTAGAATGAAGTAGGTGATTCCAACATCAGTCAGGACCCAGAATCCTTGCTCTGCAGGAAGACCTACAGAGCCAGCCTCCAGGTGTTAACAAATGGTGGGCTTAGCTGCAGCCACCTTCTCCAACTTTTATTGTTAAAATGCAGATTCTGACTTAACCCAGCAGGTCTTGGGCCTAAGCTTCTGTGTGCCTAATAAGCTCTCACGTGATGCGGTATTCCAGGTCTAGAATTCCAGGGCTACACTCTGAGTAGCAAGAAGCTGGAGCGGTGGTTCTGAACCTCAGCTGCACTGCCGAATCACCTGGGCAAATTTAATGGCACCCCACCCACCGCCAGCCCTTCTGGTGTAATGAGTCTGGACTGTGGCCTGGATGTAGGAATTGTCTAAAATGCCCAGATAATGAATGCTAATGGTGATGCAAAGTTTGAAAACCACTAAAGACACAGGATGAGAGAAACTATTCCAATCCTCTTTCCATCAACATCGTTCAATCAAACGGAGCACAAAATATCAAGACTTTTCAAAATAGGAGCCCTATTTCTGGGGTAAAGTAGACCAGAAAGAAAGTGGCTTCAGCCCTTCATTCCCTCTTCTTTCTCAGTCCTAACATAGGTCAGACTATCCTGTGTTCTCAGAAATCTCACCAATAGGATAAAGAAGCTAGTGTTAAGCAGGAGTGTTAATATTTCCTCCCAGGCTTTCTTTGACTGAGCCCATGCCCTGGAAGGCCTACTACTCTAGGTAGAAATGGTATAAACCTCCAGGTACCACCTGCATAAATTGTCTGTTGGAGGCAGGCTGGCTTGATGAGGGTGTAATCAGTGCTGGCTGTCAGCATGCCATGCTAAGAAGGGCCTTGTACATGGCTTAATGCCCTGCGGGCACTATCTTTAAAGTCTTAGTAATACCGCCTTTGAACTTCTGTTTCGTAAGTGAAGTCTGATAGGACAATGGAGCGTAAGCTTAGAAGACATGTGTGGTCTGCACATAGACCATTTCTTGCTGCCCTAGTCACCTACCGCATTCCCACTGGCCCATGAGTGAAAAATTCCAGTGAACCCGAAATGGTGGGAGTCCAGCGAGACTCAAAGTAAGTACAGGGGAGCATGTTATATCTATGACTGAGTAAACAGAGGCACTGACAGTCCCAAAAAGACCCTTCCCATTCTACCCAGACTCCAAAAAAAGGCTGGGGCCATGATGGTCTGAGAAACATTCAAGACTAATCATATTCTTCATTATTTCTGTTACTCCCTGTAGTAACTGACCACTGACACAAAAAATAATGACATAGAAGGAGAGAGAAAAGAAGGGGAGAAAAGAGTAACCTACACTCTGCATATATCATTAAGTGATACAAAAAGAGCTGGGTCCATTTTATGGAGATTTTCCACTCTTTCAGTAAGAATGAAATCCATGCATGTGCACAAAATACAAACTATGTAATTTCAGTGATTCTGCATACAAGTGGAATGCTGTTACATTTACATTCAGACTCTAAAGATGAATAAAAATTCAGGCTAATAATTGAAGATTGTAATTTTTTTTTTAACCTACCAACATTCAATTGCAAATTAAAAACACCATGACCCATGACAATTTGGGAGAATCTGTGGACTACAGAGAGAACCTTTTGATTTTAGTACCTTTAATGACACCCTTTTCCAGTTTTTTGAAAAAGGGGTCCTGCTTTTTTATTTTGTACTGGGCCCCATAAATTATACAGGCAGCCCTGGTCATAAGTTAAGGACAGCAGTGTTCCTTGTGACCAAGATTCTGTAAAGTCCGCAGCTCTCACTCCCTCCTGTGCATCCAACCACTCTTGCTTCCTCTCACTATTCCACATGCTGAGGTCCCTAAAGCAAAAGTGGGAGTTACTTCTCCTTGGCTTACTTACTCTTCCAAGAAGCAGCAGTTTAATTATCAAAAGCCCAACTGCTTTATCTTAGAGAAACACAGATTAAGTTCTACTTTAGTGCTAGAACTAAAAATGAACTTCAGTGGCTCAAGTACACTGATCAATACAAAATTATCTTTATTTACTCAAAGCAGAAAATCCTAAATCAAAATGTACTCAATATTCAAAACCAGCATTCATTTTAACTCTTTTTCTTAAAATAAAAATTATTTTGAAGCTTTCCAATGTTGTTGTTAATAAGGAAGTAGAGAGAACATTAGCATAAATAGCAAAGGTTATTTTTGCTACTGAATAATAGTTTTTCAAAACTATGAGTTCATGTACATGTTTTCCATTTAACACTTATGACTGTCAATTTCCCTTCCCCCTTTTTTGTATGAAAACAAAAAAGTACTCCATCTGCCCAAACTGAATTTTCCGGGGTTCTTTTCTAATATGGTAGATATATTTTCTTCAAATTGCTTTGTTTTTCTGCATTTTCCTATAAAACGTTACAGCAAATAATATATATCTATTAAGTTATGCTATGTGCTGAAGGGTTTTGAATTTAATATCTCTAATATATTCAATATATTAGAAATGAATTCGAGAAAGTTCTAATACCAATATCACCCAAGGTTCAGTTTCTTCAATAGAATTTGATGATCTGAAATCATATTAAAAAAATATTCATGGTATGTAAAATACTCTATTAACTTTACATAAACTGAATAGAATGATTTGCGGTAGAATCCATTCCATGTAACAATAGCACCATTATTCAAATTAACCAGCACTAAATCTTTTTCTGAATTGTGTTACTAGGCTTGGTTAATTGGATATCCATATGGAAAATAAAATGAAGCCATGAGAAAAATCAATTCTAGTTGGATTGCAAATCTAACCGTAAGAGTTAAAACAACAAAACTTGGAAGGAAATGAAGAAGGTCTTCATGATCTTGGATTAGGTAAAAATTTCCAAATAGGGTTAACAATGAAGAAAAGATTATAGGGGGGAGTCAAGATGGCGGGGAAGTAGGAGAAGGTGCCGTTTCAACCTGTACCCTAAAGTGAGCTGATTACCTACCAAAGAACTCCGATCACCCATGAAATCAGCCTGAGATCAGAATTATACACGTCTGGATCTCTACCGGAGCAGAAGATGCCAGTGGGCAGGTAAAGCAGAGTGGGAATGTCGGACTGATATCGGAAGATAAACAAAAGGGGGAGGGAGCCACCAGAGGCGACCGATTGGAAAGTAATACCCCAATACAAGAGTGCCTGCGTCTGAGGACGAGCATTAGCATTGGTAGAAAGCACTCAAAAGAGAGCAAAGGATCGCGGGGGGGGGGGGGGGGGGGGGGGGGGACGGGGGATTGTGGGAATCAGGGTGGTTAGAGACAGGGACTTAAGTCCCTGGACCCAGGACAGCCTCCCCTGGCGCTGAGCCAGAGAGAGTGCTGCAGAGAAACCAGGTCTTGGTCCCTGAGCCGCCAGCGCACCCAAGGCGCCAGCGCACCTGAGAATGCATGGGGTCCGGCTCCCTTGAGGGGCTGGGAGCCTCGCCAGACGACGTTCCTGAGACACGCGTGCCCCACACCCTCCCTGAGAGAGGTGCGGGCAGGCATTAGCCTGGTGTTCTTAGACCCCCACCGAGGGATCAGAGCCTGATATGCGTGTGCCCCACACCCTCCCCTGGGAGAGGTGCTCACAGGTGCTAGCCTGGAGTTCTGGGACCCGGAAAAACCAGGCACTCCCAGCATGGGTGAGCGGGAAAATCTCAGTGTGCGATCCCTGCTTGGAACCTCTCTGGCAGTCCGGAGCTGCCCAGAGAGCCACTGCTGCCATGGTTTTGTGGTTTTGGGTACAAGGAGGAGATCCTGCATCCCCAGGAACCATGACTCGGAAGCTACTCTGCCAGCAGCTCTGCAGAACATTCTGAGGCTTCTCTCTGAGAGGGAGACTGGGGTGCAGTTTGCTCTCCTCTAAACCTCCAAAACCATCAAAAACTGTCAAGGCGAGAGAAAACAGATGAACAAACATAAAAACCTCCAGAGAACAAAAGCCTGAAAAAAATGGTTTCCTCAGAGCCCACCCCCTTGAGAGGGGCAGGAGGACTTAACTCAGGGAACATCATTGACTAAAACCCACGTGGCGGTGCCCTCCCCCAGAAAACCAACCAGGAAGGAAGGGGGAAAAAAAAAAAAAAGAGGACAAGAGAACCACCACCACTACTTCATAAGTACAACTTTTATTTTTAACTCATTACCACTATTTTGGTTCATTTTTTTTATACATATAGATAATTTTTTTAACCTATTTACCATCACAGTGAGATGTCCAGTACATCAAATTCCTTAATAACCTTCTAACCTGAACTTTTTGATACATACACCCGTGTTTTTCTTTTGCTTTTCTATTTTTTAAATTTTTTTTAAAATTTTAGTTTAGTTTAGTCTAGTTTATTCTTTTTTAATTTTTATTTTCTAATATACATATAGAGTTAAACTTCAAGGTAAACCCCTTTCCCCAAGCAATGCTACCCCTATAGGTAAACCAATTTTTAATCCCCCTTTATCTTAGGAAAGTTGAGTCCTTTAACAAAGACATCAAGATACATCCAGGAAGAATCAAAATAATCTTCCTTGCCCACACTGAAAATTTATAACCACTCTCCTATCTTTTCCTTCTGCCAGTGTTTCTGTGTATTTGTGTTTGTCCTGGTAGTATATAAATCTTATACTTGGGGTTCTTTTTGATGAAGCTCTTCCTTTTTTTGCATATATATATATATATATATATATATATATATATATATATATTCCCTTGTCATATACTTTTATCAGTCTTTTTGTTTGTCTGTTTTTGTTTGTATACTTCATAAATCTTACCTTGGGGCCCATTTGGGTTGAGCCTTCTCTTTTATCTTCCCTTTTTTTCCTGTCTCTCTCTCTCTTTTTTTTTTCTTTTTCTTTCTCTTTTCTTTTTTCTCTCATTTGGGTGGGGAATCCTGATTGCACAGAAGCATTCCAGGGTGCACCTTGACTGCACCACAGTCGATACATCCAGCTACATCCATTCAGTCATCTCTCACCAAAATGACTAGGAGGAGGAATGCCCAACAGAAGAAAAATACAGAGGATGGACCTTCTGCAACAGAGCTAATGGCTATCGACATAGACAATATGTCAGAAAATGAATTCAGGCTAACACTTACCCAGGCAATAGCTAGGTTGGAGAAAGTCATGGATGACCAAACAGAATTGATTAGGGCAGAACTGAAAGCCACCATGGATGATGTTCAAAATGCTCTCAGTGAGTTCCAATCTAATCTAAATTCTCTAAAAGCTATGGTAACTGAGACAGAAGATAGAATTAGTGATCTGGAGTACAAAGAGATAGAGAGAAAGGATCAAGAGGAAGCCTGGAAAAAAAACAGCTCAAAAGCCATGAAAACAGAATCAGGGAAATAAATGATGCCATGAAACGTTTCAACGTCAGAATTATTGGAATCCCTGAAGGGGAAGAGAAAGAAAGAAGTCTAGAAGATATAGTGGAAAAAGTTATCTATGAAAATTTTCCCAATCTCACGAATGGAAACAGCGTTCATGTACTAGAGGCAGAATGGTTCCCCCCAAGATTTTAGATTCTCGAAAGTCCTCGCAACACCTGATAGTTAGAATGAAGAATTATAATTGTAGGCAGACCCTTTTGAAAGCAGCTAGGACAAAGAAGCTCCTTACATACAGAGGAAAGCCCATTAGAATAACGTCAGACCTGTCCACAGAGATCTGGCAAGCCAGGAAGGGCTGGCAAAATAAATTCAGGGTACTAAATGAGAAGAACATGGAGCCAAGAATACTTTATCCAGCAAGACTGACATTCAAAATGGATGGAGAGATAAAGAGTTTCCAAGACTGGCAAGGCTTAAAAGACTATGCAACCACCAAGTTGACACTGCAGGAAATATTAAGGGGGGGGTTCTATGAAAGAGAAAAAAATCCTAAGAATATCATTGAACAGAAACATAGAGACAATCTACAGACAGAAAGACTTCAAAGATAACACGATGTCAGTACAAACGTATCTATCAATAATACTCTCAATGTGAATGGCCTAAATGCGCCCATAAAATGACACAGGGTTGCAGATTGGATAAAACTACAGGACCCATCCATATGTTGTCTACAAGAGACCCATTTTGAACCTAAAGATACACCCAGACAGAAAGTGAAGGGATGGAGAAGCATCTTTCATGCCAATGGGCCTCAGAAGAAGGCCGGGGTAGGGATTCTCATATCAGATAAATTAGATTTTAAACTAAAGACTGTAGTCAGAGATACAGAAGAACACTACATAATTCTTTTTTTTTAAAGATTTTATTTATTTATTTGACAGACAGAGATCATAAGTAGGCAGAGAGAGAGGGAGGGGGAAGCAGGCTCCCTGCCGAGCAGAAAGCCCGATATGGGGCTCAATCCCAGGACCCTGGGATCACGACCTGAGCCGAAGGCAGAGGCTTTAACCCACTGAGCCACCCAGGTGCCCCAACACTACATAATTCTTAAAGGGACTATCCACCAAGATGATCTAACAATTGTAAATATCTACACCTCCAATATGGGAGCAGCCAAATACATAAGAAAACTATTAATCAAGATAGAGTCATATTGATATGACTACATTAATAGTAGGAGGTCTTAACATGCCTCTCTCAGTAATAGACAGATCATCGAAGCAGAAAATCAATAAAGAAATAAGAGCATTGAATGAAACATTGGACCAGATGTACCTCATAGACATGTACAGAACATTCCACCCTAAAACAACACAAGAAGGGAAATAATCAAGATTAGAGCAGTAGAATGTATCAATGAAACTAGAAGCTGGTTTTTTGAAAGAATCAATAAGATTGATAAACCACTGGCCACACAAATTCAAAAGAAAAGAGAGAAAGCCCAAATTAATAAAATTATGAGTGAAAAGGGAGAGATCACAACTAACACCAAGGAAATAGAAACAATCATAAGAAATTATTACCAACAGTTATATGCCAATAAGCTAAGCAACCTAGATGAAATGGATGCATTCCTGGAAAACTACAAACTCCCAAAATTGAACCAGGAAGAAACTGACAACCTGAATAGACCGATATCTAGTAATGAGATTGAAGCAGTGATCAAAAACCTCCCAAAAAACAAGAGCCCAGGACCTGACGGAGTCCCTGGGGAATTCTACCAAACTTTCAAAGAAGAAATAGCACCAATTCTCCTGAAGCTGTTCCAAAAAATTGAAGCAGAAGGAAAACTGCCAGACTCTTTTTATGAAGCCAGCATTACCTTGATCCCAAAACCAGGCAAAGACCCAACCAAAAAGGAGAATTTCAGACCAATATCATTGATGAATATGGGTGCTAAGATTCTCAACAAGATCCTAGCAAACAGGATCCAGCAGCACATTAAAAAGATTATCCATGATGACCAGGTGGGATTCATCCCTGGGTTGCAAGGATGGTTCAACATTTGCAAATCAATCAATGTGATAGAACAAATCAATAAGAGAAGAGAGAAGAACCACACGGTCCTCTCAATTGATGCAGAAAAAGCATTTGACAAAATCCAGCATCCATTCCTGATTAAAACGCTTCAAAGTATAGGAATAGAGGGAACATTCCTGAACTTCATAAAATCTATCTATGAAAGACCCACAGCAAATATCATCCTCAATGGGAAAAAGCTTGCAGCCTTCCCGTTGAGATCACGAACACAACAAGGATGCCCACTCTCACCACTCTTATTCAACATAGTATTAGAAGTCCTAGCAACAGCAATCAGACAACAAAGAGAAATAAAAGGTATCCAAATTGGCAATGAAGAAGTCAAACTCTCTCTCTTCACAGATGACATGATTCTTTATATGAGAAACCTCAAAGACTTCACCCCCAAACTACTAGAACTCATACAGCAATTCAGTAACATGGCAGGATACAAAGTCAATGTACAGAAATCAGTGGCTTTCTTATACACTAACAATGAAAATACAGAAAGGGAAATTAGAGAATTGATTCCATTTACTATAGCACCAAGAACCATAAGATACCTGGGAATAAACCTAACCAAAGAGGTAAAGGATCTGTACCCAAGGAAATACAGAACACTCATGAAAGAAATTGAAGAAGGTACAAAAAGATGGAAGACCATTCCATGCTCTTGGATCAGAAGAATAAACATTGTTAAAATGTCTATACTGCTTAGGGCAATCTATACTTTTAATGCCATTCCGATCAAAATTCCACCGGTATTTTTCAAAGAGCTGGAGCAAATAATCCTAAAATTTGTGTGGAATCAGAAGAGACCCCAAATTGCTAAGGAAATGTTGAAAAAAAAAGCAAAAACAAAACTGGCGGCATCACGTTACCTGATTTCAAGCTTTACTGCAAAGCTGTGATCACCAAGACAGCATGATACTGGCATAAAAACAGACACATAGATCAGTGGAACAGAGTAGAAAGCCCAGATATGGACCCTCAACTCTATGGTCAAATAATCTTCGACAAAACAGGAAAAAAGATACAGTGGAAAAAAGACTGTCTCTTCAATAAATGGTGCTGGGAAAACTGGACAGCTATATGTAGAAGAATGAAACTCGACCATTCTCTTACACCGTACACAAAGATAAACTCGAAATGGATAAAAGACCTCAATGTGAGACAGGAATCCATCAGAATCCTAGAGGAGAACATAGGCAGTAACCTCTTCTATATCAGCCACAGCAACTTCTTTCAAGATATGTCTCCAAAGGCAAAGGAAACAAAAGCGAAAATGAACTTTTGGGACTTCATCAAGATCAAAAGCTTCTGCACAGGAAAGGAAACAGTCAACAAAACAAAAAGGCAGCCCACGGAATAGGAGAGGATATTTGCAGATGACAGTACAGACAAAAGGTTGATATCCAGGATCTATAAAGAACTCCTCAAACTCAACACACACAAAACAGATAATCATATCAAAAAATGGGCAGAAGATATGAACAGACACTTCTCCAATGAAGACATACAAATGGCTATCAGACACATGAAAAAATGCTCATCATCACTAGCCATCAGGGAGATTCAAATTAAAGCCACATTGAGATATCACCTTACACCAGTTAAAATGGCCAAAATTAGCAAGACAGGAAACAACGTGTGTTGGAGAGGTTGTGGAGAAAGAGGAACCCTCTTACACTGTTGGTGGGAATGCAAGTTGGTGCAGCCACTTTGGAGAACAGTGTGGAGATTCCTCAAGAAATTAAAGATAGAGCTTCCCTATGACCCTGCAATTGCACTACTGGGTATTCACCCCAAAGATACAGATGTAGTGAAAAGAAGAGCCATCTGTACCCCAACGTTTATAGCAGCAATGGCCACGGTCGCCAAACTGTGGAAAGAACCAAGATGCCCTTCAACGGATGAATGGATAAGGAAGATGTGGTCTATATACACGATGGAGTATTATGCCTCCATCAGAAAGGATGAATACCCAACTTTTGTAGCAACATGGATGGGACTGGAAGAGATTATGCTGAGTGAAATAAGTCAAGCAAAGAGAGTCAAGTATCATATGGTCTCACTTATTTGTGGAGCATAAGAAATAACATGGAGGACATGGGGAGATGGAGAAGAGAAGGGAGTTGAGGGAAGTTGGAAAGGGAGATGAACCATGAAAGACTATGGACTCTGAAAAACAACCAAAGGGTTTTGAAGGGGCGGGAGGTGTGAGGTTGGGGAACCAGGTGGTGGGTCATAGGGAGAATACATATTGCATGGAGCACTGCGTGAGGTGCAAAAACAATGAATACTGTTACACTGAAAAGAAATTTTTAAAAAAGTGAAAAAAATATATTAAAGGAACAACTGGGTGGCTGAAAAAAAAAAAGAAAGAAACGATTATAAACTGGACTACACCAAAACTGAGAGCTTCTCTTCATCAGAAGATACTCATAAGAAAATAAAGGGGGGGGCGCCTGGGTGGCTCAGTGGATTAAGCCGCTGCCTTCAGCTCAGGTCATGATCTCAGGGTCCTGGGATCGAGCCCCGCATCAGGCTCTCTGCTCCGCGGGGAGCCTGCTTCCTCCTCTCTCTCTGCCTGCCTCTCTGCCTACTTGTGATCTCTCTCTGTCAAATAAATAAAATAAAATCTTTAAAAAAAAAAAAAGAAAAGAAAGGGGAAGCCCATAGAATGGAAGATATTTACAATGCATTTATCCAATAAAGGACCTATATTGAAAATATATAAAGAACTGTAAGTCAATAAGAAAAAGACAATGCAAATCAAAAATGAGCGAAATGATTTACGCAAGCACTTAAGGTGCACAACTTGAATAAGCATCATGATTAAACAAATTAAAAGCAAATGTAATATCACTATATACCCTCAAAGGAAAATATCTAATGTTGGCAAGGATGTAGAGCAACTAACACTCTCCTAAGCTGATGGTGGGAGCCTAAACTGTTACAAACATCTTGGCAAATTATCTGGTGGTATCACTAATATGAAAAATATGCCTGTTTAATCATCTTATATACACTAAGAGGCATGTACATATATTTACAAAAAACACAAAAAGAATGTCCATAACAGCACTTTTCATGACAGCTAAAAATTGGGAATTACCCAAAGGTCAATCAAGAATGAAATGAAAAAAAAAAACAAAAAAACTGTGGTCTAGTCACATAATAGAATACTATTTAGTTATAGTCTTCAATGATAACATTCAATAATAATATTCAGAAAAGAAAATACAACTATGCACAACAATATAGAAAAATCTCAAACATAATTCCAAGTGTAGAAAGTCAGACACAAAAGAGTAATTACTGATTTCATTTATATCAAGCTCTTTATTGTTTCCTACCCGGGTGTTAGTTTACATGGATGCGTTCATTTTGGAAAAAACTCAAAGTATTTTAGCCACTTTTCTGGTATCTGCAGAATTGGAAAACTAATTGCATTCAAAGTATAAGGGGTTTTGGTTTTTTGGGGTTTTCTTTTTGTTTTTTTTTTTTTACTGTGTGTCACCTATTCTTGACCTGAAATTGATTTAAATTGCAAATAAGAATTGGAAAGCCATTTTAGGACATGAGTTTATAAAATCAAATACATTTTTTAAAGTTGATAAAATTTTTAACTCTAAAAAACTTAACTTTTAACCTTGGTTTTCTTACATCCAGGAGTGTTAGCTGTGAGTTGGCTATTTCCCATTTATAGGAATAAAGTAATTAAGCCACTGTTCATTTCTGCTAAGGTATTCAAACCATTGATCATCTCCATTCTACATGCTTTCCTAAACCTTCCCCTAAAATAAGTAAAACTAAGTTGTGAACCTGATTATCTATCACTAAATTTTCTGGAGCTTTCTGAAAGGCAAAGAGCCATCTGAACCCCTAGCTTCTGCTCCATGTTCCCACAGGAGCACAGCAGGAGTTGAGGGGTTGACCCCAACTGAAGCCAGGGAGGGCCCTGAGCACTGGGTGGTGCAGGTGGAAAAAGCAGCTTTTTCCAGCTGGAAAAAGAGAGATAGAGATGGAGGTGGGGGAGGAGTTCGACTCTGAGGAAAGCAAAGGTCTCTGAAGAAATTAGATGGAATGATAGACCCAAGATCAGAGCTTTGCCCTGGTTTCTAATGCCTGAGCCAATTTGGTCTAGCTATCTCAACTATATGAGTCATACCATTTCCTTACTGGTATACTGGTGGTAATAATACCCACTACAGCATAACTATGAGAATTTAAACCAAGTTTACAAACCATCTGGACTTGACTAGATGCTCCATAATCAGTGCCTATTACTAATGGTGATCACGCATTGTTCAATTTGCATGACCAGCCAAATCCCTGGCCATAGTAAGTGCTCAATACACAGTTGCTCAATGAATAAGTTAATGAATTAGACAATTCCTTGGAAATATATATTAATGGCTAAAAAATATCCCAATTTATATTTAACATCGTTTGTTTTGAAATACTAGGTGGACCTTCCTATTTTTCTGGAATTCTATGCCAGAGCATGCTCATGAAAACCCAAGTCTCCACATTGTAGGTTCAGGCAGTCATCTGCCCAGAGGCCAATCACCATCCTACAGACCTTTCTGAGAAAGACCGTTCTGTAGAACTACTTGGCACAACCCTTGTTTTCTTAATTGAATACTAACAAATACACCCTTCTGACCCCATCCATCCTTCATCACTACATGGAGACACTCAGAAAACTCAGATCAAACTAATAGCAAACACACACACACACACACACACCCCAAGGCATTCCATATTCAGTCATCACTCTTTAACCTAACTACAATTTTGAAAGACAGTAAGAAATATACTAGTACTGAGTGTCCATTACCAATCTCACAATTTCAAAGGAAAAATCATAGCCATCAAGAATGCCAGAGGATATCCGGTTGGGTGTCTCTGTCATTGGGACAAATAAGCCAAACACTGTGCTCCTCCCCTCACAGTTCAAAAACGGACACTTTCAGGGAATCAGTGTATTCTTCCACATCGGGGTATAAATCCCTGGAAAACAGATCACAAAGCCAGTCACATTCTGACTGGAGCCTGAATTTCAGAAGGTGGTTTCAAAGGATGAATTTATTGATTACTGAATGCTAGGTGTGGCGGTTACAGCTGTGAATAAAACAGACTCTGTGCCTTCCTGGAGCTTCCAGTCTCAAAGAAGAGGCACTCAACAAGGAAAGAAATAAATAATAAATACTACTTCAGCATACTTCAAGTGCCACAAAGAAAAACAAAGCATGGAAGGGGGAAGGATAGTGACTAGGGAAGGGGGTTTGTTGTTGTCAGGGTGTGAGAGAAGATGCCCGAGGAAGGCCTGTGACAGTGGTATAAAAGATAAGAGAGAAGGCGGTGTAGGGAGAGGGCATCCCCAGCAGACAGAAGGGCAAGCAGGGCAGCCCTGCTGTGAGGATACAGAGTGGGTTTGAGGAAATTCCCATCCTCCTACCCCGTCCTTCCAACACCGCCCTGGTTCAAGCACATTCCCTACAGAACCTGCATGTCAGAGTGCTTTTAGGGTTTCCTAACAATAATAAAATTATATCTCAATCACCTTTGGTGTACCTCCCAACACCCTCACACACACACACACACACACACACACACACATATACTCCACAATTTAAAATGACCGCTGTTTAATTTTTCTCATTTACAAATAGTTGCAAGCATCCTCATTATTAGCCTAAATTCAGACAGACTTTGGGTGATAATCCCTAGTCCACTTGCTTCAGAGTCGTTAGGGGTTCTTATTTAAGATGCTATCTTCTCATTCCCTCCATCTTCCCATGGAGTCCCTGGCCAGAACCCCTGGACTGGAGGTCTTCAAGTTTGTGAGTCCTGCCATGTAACGTGTATGCACACTCAGTCCAAGAATCCCCAGGCTCTACCGCATGTCTGCATTCCTAATTTAGCATTCTAGGGTCGCCACAGTGATAACTTGCCAGCAAGCATATACAATTTCTCAGTAATATTCACAGTCATGACTCCTCCCCCGCAAAAATCCTATTTACATAAAAAGCAACACATCAGCATGGAATGTCCCAAGAAAAACAAAATGCATGATTCAATTAGTGGTTCTGATTTAAAGGGCTTATTTTTTAAAAACCCATTTGGAACTTTATCAACATTTTTAGTCATTGCTCAGGGTGTTTCTCCCTCTCAGCGTAGAAGGAGGGGATTGGAGCCAACTTTTAATATGGTCTAACAAGATGTCCTATGTCTCTAGGATGGCTAAGGCGCTTCTAAGTAGTTTTGATTTAAAAAAAAGAAGCCCAGGCTATCTCAACTCCTGACCCACCACCTCACAGCACCCTTTCCCTGCTGCATACCCAGCAAAATCATAGAAAATCACTCTCCCACTAAAGTTCCTGTAACAATTATTATATCTGATATAAAGACACACGTAAAGAACTTGGTAGTTCAGAAATACTATCTGATTATAATATGTTTCATCTTAGAGCATAGAACTCTGTTGAATCTTGCATTTTTCTTTAAGTGCAAACCAAATAAATTACAAAATGTAGGTGGCTAAAATTTTTCCTACTAAACCAAATTCACATAGATTTTGGTTTAGAGGCTTGGAGCAAGTAACCATGTGTTTCACGATTTCAAAAATAACAAAACTATTTGCAGGCCTGCCAGAAATTTTACACAAACACACACACACACACACACACACACACACACACACACACACACAAAAGGCCCTCCTAATTTCAAAGCATAATTGATTCTAAATGAAGTAATTCACTTATGTATGTTGGAATTATTATTTCTAACAATTTATATTATTTTGGGTGCCTTTGGAACACTTTTTTTTACTCAAGTAATTTTAATTAATTCACATATATCACATCTTCTCTCTGAAAAAATGAAATTGGACACATGCACATTTTCAAAAGAAAAAACATTTTAAAAAAAATTTTTTTAAAGGAAGCCATTCCTGATAGTGCTGGGTTTGTGCACATTATTTCGCCGCACTGTCACTTTTCTCTCTTGATCATACCTCCTATTTCACTGCATGGAGATAGCCTTTCACCCCACAGTACTCCAGAAGCTAATTGAGATTGGGTCTTGGTGACAGAATCCCAGTATTAAATAAAGAATCTCCTGCTTGCGTTTCAAAACCTGAGCAATTCTCTGTGCATTAAGTGGTTATAGTCTAAAGAAATTTGGAGAATTTTTCTAACTTCGCAGTCAGTTTTTCCTTGTTTGCTTCAGTGTCAAGATACCAGACACTCTGGCTCTCTTTTCTGTGAGAGGAGTGTCTCCGGGAACTTCCTCCACTTCCCTCACATTTTACAAAGGACAGTGGAATGAAGGGGGAAGCAAGCGCTCCACCACTCCCCCGCCAACTCCCCCAACACCTTTACCGACCATTGCCCTTTTCCAGTCCTGTGGTTAACCTTTCATATTCTTTGTGTAATCACAAAGCAGCAAACACTAACCTGTAGATGAAAGGGTGCTGAAGGGGTGTAATGTCACCACCCATTAACAGACCCAATCCTAACAGTCTGTGTTGTAGGACAGTCCACGCCAGTTCTTAAAATGGCCACTAGAGGGTACACTATTTCTTTCTAAATTTTTTTAAGATGACTCACTAATTAATGATTAATTAAAGGCAATCTATTCCAAGCATCCCAATCCATCCAAACGTTCACCTAAACTAAGCAGTCAGTATCAGGGATCTCAAAAACAAAACAAAACAGGGGCGGTTGTGTGGCTCGTTTGGTTAAGCGTCTGCCTTCAGCTCAGGTCACGTTGGGATGGGGCCCCATGTCAGGCTCTCCGCTCAGCGGGGAGCCTGCTTCTGCCTCTTCCTCTGACTGCTGCTCGCCCTGCTTGAGCATCCGTTGTCTGTCTGTCTGTCTCTCTCTCTCGTTCTTAAATAAATAAAATCTTGAAAAAAACAAAACAGAAAAGTCATGTTTAATGAGTCAAGTAACCAACTTTGTTGAAGTAGCAAGACTTACCTTAGTCTAACTGCAAGATAATTTCTTAATCTAAGAATCCTCAACCTCAGGATGAATGTAACCAGCACTGTGTACACCATGATCGGTCTGTGATACCTACACACACACACACACACACACACACACACACACACACGAGTCCACACGTCCAGCAAGGTCCTTGAGGGAAAGATGAAGGAGCAGAGATGCATCTCAGGTTAGTAACCAGAGAGGGTAGATTTAAGCACAACAACCCTGTTTGGCTGAAGAGCTCAACCCTTTCAATAGTAGCCCTTGTCTCTCAGCTGCTATGTGTCCGGGCAGCACAGTTGTTTCATGAGTTTGCTAACTCAAAAGCAGGCTTACTTGTCAACAATGAGTCAGTAAGGTAAGCTCTTAACTCTGTCCTTTGTTTCAGACAGACGAACGACATAGTGACCAGGAGTCAGGCATTAACACCAGGAGATCTGTGAGCTTAATACTCCATGTGACCTTCCATCTGAAGAGCTGGGCAGGGCGAACTTCTAATCTGGACAGCTGAGCTTCTTAATCTTATTAAGAAAATAAAAATGGACTTTATTTCTCAATAGCAATTACAATGTAATGCTCACAATATCATTTATTCAGCTTATTTTCTTCAACTGCAGTTCATGTGTTTAATGCAATTGTCTTTCCATAAACTCTGAGCACACTCCATGTCATCTGTTTTTTTTAATATTATTGTATTTCATTTCCAGTAAAAGCTCAACCTGTTTAACTTCATGGCAGCAATTGACTTTTGTTGG
This sequence comes from Meles meles, assembly GCF_922984935.1. Taxonomy (NCBI): domain Eukaryota; kingdom Metazoa; phylum Chordata; class Mammalia; order Carnivora; family Mustelidae; genus Meles; species Meles meles. The sequence continues at coordinate 20,749,014 of NC_060070.1, forward strand.
TCAAACCTTGCTCGCTTCTACAGAGTTAGTCAATTTTCCTCTCCTGATACTACCCCAGAAATCTCTAATGCTCTCATTGCTCCCTATCAACCAAGATGTTCCACATCTCCTTTGTATTTCTTGCCCTTAGCTTAGTAGCAGCTACCCTCAGCAGAGACCTAGTTCATTTTGGAGGAAGACAGTACAAGGGCCTGAAATCTGGCTCCTAGTCTTCATTCTACATTATTCATACTACCCTTTATATTATTCATACCACCATTAACTGTCTAATATTAGAAGCTATGTAAATGATTTTAGGAACACAGGAGTAGACTTTCAAAGTCAATTCTTCAACTATATATGTGAGCTAACTGGTATTCACCAAGATTGTTATAACAGTGGGCATTTACGGCACCACGTTTTGATCTCCAGTGTGGGTCCTCTCCAGGTGATAGTGGCGTGAGTTAAAACTAAGAACTGGTTCTGTAATAGGTAGAAACCCATAATGTCTCCAAACCAACACAAAGCCATATACAGGTCCATTTCTGGTTGATTTTTCCTGATTCTAAAGTATAAAACAGAAAATTTTATTAACACTCTCTGGCAAAATGTTCCTTGACTCTCGGCCTCAGTTAACAAAGAAGCAATACAATAAAAATGAAGTTCATTCATTTCACTTTTCTTACTAATACTGCTGTATAGGATGTAATATCTTTTATGTACTGGTCACCAATGTTTAGAGGAGTCCTGAATTTCCATTGACTTTCCCTTTGTCCCAAATAGAACATTTTGTTGCTGCTCTCTTAATTTTTTTTCTTTTTACATATCAGTAATGAATGTAATTTTTCTTTTTACATATCAGTAATGAATGTAATTGTTAAATTAATTACTTCATCCATAGGTTACAAACTCTTGATAAAGAATAACTTTTTAAAATTAAGATTTTTGAGTCAATTTCTGTCACTTCATACAAAAGGGCCTTAATTTTTAAAGATGATCTCTAGTCATTGGCCATTCTGAAGTAGAACATCCTTAAAATTTTAATTAAAAAAAAGGTCACAATTAGAAAAGCTTCTATTTTCTGACAAAAGTCTACAGGAGTAAGAATTCACTGGCCTATTTCCAGCAGAGTAAATTAAATACTTTAATCAGGGACTGAAAGTCTGACCATTCCCAAACAGTAGAAAAGTCAAAGGTGAGAAGACACTCACCTCATCAGCACACTTCCTACATCTCTTAACTGAATTATTAATGATGGGAGAAGATACTACACTCATAAAAGTTTTTTACAAACCTTCCATTATTTCTCTATCTAGGTCTTCTAAGGGATCTTGCCTACGGTGACTATTGACTTCCAAGTATGTAAAATCTTCTGAGATGCTTTGTCTTTCGGATTCTCAGCCCAGGCAACTCACCAGCCCAGCAACAGCTCTTAGGATGAATTAACTCACCCTCTTAGGTTTATGAAAGTGGTTCACACCTAGGAAGAGTCTGCTCCTGAGACCCCCGTCTGGAACAGAGTTCTGTAAGGCAGAGGCCTTATTGCAGATGCCTGCAGAGGCCGGCAAATAAAATAAACAGGTGGATCTGACCAATGAAAGACGGTAGGCGAGGTAAGCTGTGGAGACTGGTCCACATCTACCCCTCCCAGCTCCCACCAAGCCAGATCTTAAGCTGTCAATCTTCCTGTTTCTCAAGAGACACTGGCTTACTTGTAAGTTTGTTTATTGAAGATATGTCAGATGAGCAGAAGGGGATTGATCACACCCTCAGCTCCAAACACACCATCTTCATTTGTTCTTTACTTTATTTTATGGAGTTTTATTCCTTTCATCCTGTAGAATCCAATTTCCTTCTCCCTCCATAGACTCCCAACCTCAAGTATTTAATATTTGCACTTCAAACCACCTTCAATATTTTTATTTATATGTGTATGTGTAATAATGTGTTTAAAATAGGGACATTACTGTTTCTGTATATTTAATTGACATAAATAGCATATTTATGCTATATTTTATTTTTTTATTTTATTATTTTTTATTTTTTTTATTTTATTTTTTTATTTTTTATTTTATTTTATTTTTTTATTTTATTATTTTATTTTTTTATTTTTTTATTTTATTATTTTTAAAGACTTTATTTATTTATTTGACAGATAGAGATCACAAGTAGATGGAGAGGCAGGTGGGGGCGGGGGAAGGAGGCTCCCTGCTGAGCAGAGAGGCCAATGTGGGGCTCAATCCCAGAACCCTGGGAACATGACCCGAGCCGAAGGCAGAGGCTTTAACCCACTGAGCCACCCAGGCGCCCCTATAAACATTATATTTTAAAGATTTATCCATGTGGCAAAATGTCTACTTAGTTCATTCCTTGTGACTGCTCTATGGTCTACATTTAACCTAATTATTCCTTGGTTCTTTGCTCTCACAAGGAATGCTGTGATCAACATACTCATAAATACCTCCTGGTACATCCTTGGGAGAATTTCCCTGGTGTTTATGGTCTATATGGTAATTAGTTAATGCCACTAACTATTGCTTTATTGCAAATAAAGCATGGTATGGTCACTTCCAAAGTGACCATCCCAGTCTCCACCCTCACCAGCATTTGATACCCAACTTTGTGAATTTCTGTTCTTCTATAAACAGTATCTCACACTTTTAAATTGTATTTCATTGATGACTGTGAGGTTGAACATCTCATTTCTGTATATTTTTAATCATTGGGATAGCTCTTAATAGTAATCTTTGCTATGTTTCTATTGTTTCTTTTTCTTAGTTACTAATAGGAATTTATCCTATTATTCTAGATATTTCTTCTTTCTTGGTCCTAAATACTCTATTGCTCTTCTCCCAGACTATCATTTATCCCTGAATTTTGCCTGTGGTCTTCTTTACTATCCTGCATTAAGCACTGGCTAGAAAATTGAAGTGTACACTTTCGCCAATGCCACCGCAGCTGGGAGTGGCCAAGTAACAAATTTTGATAGAATAAATTACATTCATTTTTTCCTTCACAGTTATGTCTTAAAGGATTTATTTGAAAATCTTTCCATATCCCAAATCACAAAGAAACCTCCTCTTATTTTCTTCCATTCACTTTACGGTTTTACTTGTCACATTTAATTTTTCTATTGAAACAACTTGATCTTTTGACCTATTCTATATTCTACTTATTGTGCATTCTATTCCAATTTTCACCACACTATTTATTAAATAATTCCTCTGTTTTCCAAAGATCAAATACCAAGTTTATTGATGTGTGTGTCTCTTGTAATTTTATTGTTTTGAGTAATTTCTTCATATCAGGTAAGATTTTTTGCTCCCTTACTGCTCCTCATTTTCTAAAATAACATAGCTATTTATAGATCTTTATTCATCTACTTAAATTTGGGAATCACCTTGTGGAGATGTACACACAAAATAAATTCCCTGGATTTTCATTGAGTAGCCCTGAATATTTAAAAAATATTAAATTGCCCCATCCATGAAGATCATTTAGCTCTAAAATGTCTCAGGTTTATTTTATATGCTTTACTCATAAAGGTGTGATGCATTTAAGTTGATTCCCAGATGCATCATAGATTTTATTACTGCAAATATTGGGATTAATACTCAAAAGCATTCAAAACCACTTCTTCTCTTGTCTTTACCATAAAAACTAGAACTTAAAATATGTCATTTCAGGGGTGCCTGGGTGGCTCAGTGGGTTAAAGCCTCTGCTTTCGGCTCAGGTCATGATCCCAGGGTTCTGGGATCGAGCCCCGCATCAGGCTCTCTGCTCCGCGGGGAGCCTGCTTCCTCCTCTCTCTCTGACTGTCTCCCTGCCTACTTGTGATTTCTGTCTGTCAAATAAATAAATAAAATCTTAAAAAAAAAATATTTCATTTCAAACCAGTGTAATAATGAGGCTCTACCCAGTTCTGACCAAAGAGAGAAAATCCCTGTGAAGGGGCTTTCTTTCCCACCCCACCTTCACAAAAGCAAAGTCTGAGAAGCAGACACCACACTGATATCCACCCAAGACATCAAAGTCATTTGATTAGTAATCTTTATAATTTTATTTACTATATTTGAGCTATAGTGATATGTTCAGCAAACTCCTAACACTGAGATTTCTTCAAACCAGTTTCTTCAACAGACAAACTCCCAAGGGAAAGAGGTAGAGGGGGAACTTTAGAGGTGTATCAACCAGTAGTGATGGCTGGATCTTATTTGGATCTCAATTCACACTTAGAGACTGAAAAAAAAAAAAATGGAAGAAAATTAAGAAAACATGAACATTAAGGAATTTTTTAGGTGTATAATGCTATTGTAGTTATTTTTAAAGCCTCTTATGTATTTTAAAGATTATACAATGAAGTATATATGAAATGACAGTATCTCAGATACATTTCAAAATAAGCTCAAGACCACCACCTGCTTATAATTACTGAGCTTCACTGATAGGTGCCCTGGGTTCATTATATGCTCTCTTATGTGTATGCTTGAAACTTTACATAATAAAAAGCTTATTTAAAAATGAGAATGTTAATTTTTATCTTATTTGTTTTTTCTGAATTACTTCTATTATTTCAAGGGTTATTTTTTGTTTAATAATCATGGGTCTTGGGGCGCCTGGGTGGCTCAGTGGTTTAAGCCTCTGCCTTCGGCTCAGGTCATGATCTCAGGGTCCTGGGATCGAGCCCCGTATCGGGCTCTCTGCTCAGTGGGGAGCCTGTTTCTCCCTCTCTCTGCCTGCCTCTCTGCCTACTTGTGACCTCTCTCTCTGTCAAATAAAATAAATAAAATATTAAAAAAAAAAAAAATAATCATGGGTCTTCTTTTCCAATATGTCAATCCTCCTCAAAAATGTCTGGTGACCTTTGGTTGTCTGCTCGTTAAAGGTTCTGCTCATTAAAAGGTCAGTGTAAATGGATAAAGTGAGTCAACAACCAGCCTTCAAATAAAAAGAAGCCTAAACCAAGGGGCATTCCCTCTACTGTATTGCTCCCCTGGGAAGAAATGGTCATCCTTTAATTCCCCCGACTGCCATAGTTCTAGTGTGGGTGTCTGGAATCACCATGAAATTTACTCTCTCCCTTCTGGCCCAAAGCTTCCTGCGGGAGTCCTAGCCAGGCACTCTCTTCAAGAAGCAACCGCTGAGTTTTAACCTGGGATAACAGATGACTGAAGTTTGCAGATGACTGAAGTTTGTGTAAATATAGCTTTAACTAAGTACTCTAATTTATGCCCCAATCCCACTCCTACTTTCTGTATTGGTTTTCTCTACACTTGGAACATATGTGAAGCTCTGGATTCTTAGCTCCACTGCACATTTTTCTGGTTTCGGGGGGTGGGGGGGGACACTTTCTGTTGTACTTTGCTTGTCAAAAAGAGCCCAGATGCTTTTCAAAATTCCAGAAATCCATAATAACATATGTTTCCAACTCCCTGTTCTCCAAAGTCTAACAAATTCAACCTCTTGATACTTATTTCTTATCATTCCAAGAGAAGGTAACATGTGCTTTGGGCCCACGAACTTGAACCAGAAGCCTTTGTACACACCTGAGATAAGATTTAGATGAAGCATTTAGAAGCAAGGCTTGGGTGCAAGTTGAGACTCCTTTGATGCCATAGAGGTACACTTATGATGGGGAAGGGAGGAGGAAGGTATGAGGGGGAGGGCATAGTTGCCAATAATGAAGTGAGAACCAAAAAGAAGCAATCTCCTTATTTTCAGCACAGTCCTAATAAAGAGCAGAGTGATCCGCTAGCAGCCAACCATGAGACACGATCATGTCTTTTCACTAAACAACTTTTGGTCTAAGCCAGTTCAATTTGGGGTTTCTTTCATTTTGACCAAAGCCAGATTACCTATTACATCTATTTTTTATTTATTAATAGATCTATTACATCTATTTTTTTCTTATAGAATCTATACAGGAAAGACCTCCAACCTCCTTCCTTCCCCTGACACTCTCCTTGCAGAGACATTAATGTTTTGCATGAGGGAACTTTATCTTTTCTGGATCAATAGGGCTCTTCTTACAACACTCTCAGTGCAAACTACTTATTTTCCCAAGTTTTCTGGCCTTGTATATTTTCTGGCCTGAAATGTTACATAAAGAAAGTTATTGATTTTTGGTGTTAAGTGCAATCAATGATGTTGGAGAACAACACTTTGGTGTTAAAAAAAAAAGGAACCTCATTTTAAAAATAGAGATCTTTGTAAAGATGAGAAATGGTTGGCTTGAGGGCTAGTTTCGGTTCCCATCACAGATGCTACACTGGGAGGGTCTTTTGCTGGTTAAGAGATAAGCTGGAGAGAAGAGCTTAGAAAAAAAAATGTGGGACAGAGGTCAGTGGAGACAAGCAGATGAACAGGAAAGGTCAGATCTTGGGATCTAGGTGGTGACATTTGGGCCTCAGGGCCTTGAAGAGCCTGGGACTGGAAACCAGCAGCATTACTGTTTCCCACCTCAGGCTCCCACTGAAAACTGACTTGTTTTCTCTCTTGATGCTGCTGGCCAGTTTCCTCCACATGATGGAAATCATAGATGCTCTCAATTCCAAGCTTTACGATCTGCAAATTGAATCGACACCAAGGAAAGCATGGTCTGTCTCCAAAGGCTGAATCAGCAGTGTGGCCTGGATTTTTTAAAAATCTCGTTAACTCTGAGAGTGCTGCCTCCTTCCCCCACCAAAGATTTCAAGGTATGAAATCATATTGTCTCCAGGTAATGAGTTTTATTTTCTCTTTTCAGTAGTTAGCTTTTTTACTAGCTTATACATCAGCGCTTCACTGATAGATGTTGAACAACTGATTTAAAAAAAAAAATAAGAAGTATATATTGTGATATTTACCAGTTTGCCAGTATAAATACTTTCACCATGACCCATTTAAAGCTACCAACATGACATCACTGAACCCAGAGCTGGGAAGAGATGAGCACAATCTGCTCTCTAGAGCCAGTACAAGCAGCACTCAGCGCAGGGCTGCTTATAATCTATTCAAGTGCCCTCTAGTTAGATAACAGGGATTGTAGCCAGCAGCCTTCCCTTGATCCTGATGCTTTAGAATCCAGGGGCAAATAGCTTGCATCCTTAGTGTTACATTTAATTAAATATTAGTGGGCCCTTGGTGCTCCGTGTCTAGACTAAGAGGGAGAGTCACCATCAATTAGAGATGTGGCCAATTGACTAGTCATGGCCAATGACGACTGTCAGTTGAGACTGTGGTCTCTGAACGCAGCTGTTTGGATCCAGACCCTAAGTTTACCTTCTTTGGCTATATACCACTTATGGAGAATGGTGAATTAATAATTAGGCTACTTATTTTTACCTCCTTTTGCCCCAGTTTCCTAATTACTAAAATAGGAGTGTCTGAATACACACATGATAGGACTTTTATGAAGAGTAAATGAAATAATTCATGGGACACAGGGAGCTCAGCACCTGGTACACTGTAAATGTGCAATAAAGAATTTGGTATCGTTTTCATCATTTGCCTTTTTCTCTTTAATATTATGTTCACCAGAATATTGTTAATATGGTTTGGCTTGCATGACATTTTTCAATCAATCCTATTTCTTGTCCCTGTTTTCTATGTTCTTTTTGAAAAATAAAGAATGGCTCTTGAATTTTGTCACTTGCCCCTTCATGGCCTATTCTTTGGTTTTTCTTATGGATCGAAGAAAGAAATTTCCACTAATCAGCATAAGCCAATAAATACCACCTTCTCCCCTTTCTCCACAAGACCTGGCCTGCTTGCCACCCAGCACACTCCCCCATGTAAGTCCCACTACCCTCAGCAGCTGTCGCCTGGTCACTGGCCCGCTAGGTCCTTGATGACCTCTCAGGTCACTCACTCTCCTCAGAAGTCCCCTTGCCATCAACACAAAATACTACCTTGATCAAAGCTTGCTGCCTCAGTTTATGATTGAGGAAAAACTCAAAAATTTAAGCCCTTAGAATATTGTTGAAGGGAGAGCAGTGCTATTTGAAACTACAATTTGCTGAAGAATTTATCCTCCCCCCCCCCAAAGGAGAGACAAAGAGATTTAATTTACTCAGCATAAAATGTAAGAAGTTGGGGCACCTGGGTGGCTCAGTGGGTTAAGCCTCTGCCTTCGGCTCGGGTCATGATCTCAGGGTCCTGAGATCGAGCCACATATCGGGCTCTCTGCTTAGTGGGGAGCCTGCTTCCCCCTCTCTCTCTTCCTGCCTCTCTGCCTACTTGTGATCTCTCTCTCTCTCAGTCAAATAAATAAAATCTTTTTTAAAAAATGTAAGAAGTTGAGTTTTCTGCAAATTGAGTTTAATTTTCTGGAAGCTGCCCAGGAAGGCAGGCAGGAGGACAGGTCTGTCTGGATAGGCCGCCAGGCAGCTGAAGCAGGAGTAATACCCACAGGCTGGGGACTGTGACCTGGAATCAAGGTCAGCAAGAATGACTAGGAAGTTTTTACAAAACCTGATTACCCAATATCCAGGATTTGGCTGTAGGATTCACAAAGCACAGCCCCTCATCCTAAAAATGGAAAACCTGCTACACTCCTGGCATTATGTTCAGAGCACCATAGAGACAGAAGAGCACATGCTCAGTGGGGTTTTGCCATTGCCTTCTCCAGGCTCACCAGGACAGAACAGACACACCGGCTCCTAGCAGAGGAACTAACGCTATCGTGAAAAATCCATCATAACCCGAAAAACACAGCCTCTGGGAACGTTCCCACACAGTGGAGCCGAGGGCTGGCAGAAATTCTGGAATATAGAGAAGAACTGTGTCCTGAGAGGATTCTGCAAGCAAAGACCCAGCAGAGCCTGAAGCCCATTCCTCTCTTGTGCCTCCCAGCAAAGGCAGAGATGAGGCAGACACCTCAAGGACACAGGACATGTAGGTAAACATTTTGGGGTCAAGAAGTATGATGGATCTTGTCTAGATCATTGGAGCAGACAAGGAGGGAGGTGGAGGGGAGAACAGCCAGAATCGCATCACCAAGAAAAGCTGAAGTCAGTGACGCGTTTTCAGACTTCCCTCTGCAAGAATCCTCTGCCATTTGATGAGAAATGCCTCCTTCCTAAATTTGTCCACATTAGCATCTTCGTTACTCAGTAGGGAAATTCCATCTCTTTCTGTTATCCCAGCTACTCCATGGTGCATTGAAAGCAAAATTGTGCTGGCGTGAAATGGGTGTTTGTGAAAAACTTAAATAGATGGGATGAGTCACTGTATTTTTGAGACTCTGCTGTATTTTGGGGAGCTCAGACGTCATGGGTCCATCCTCTCTACCATCTTCATCAAAACAAAACAAAGCAAAGAACATAAGCTCAAACGGACCTCTAGTCATTAAAAGAAGCACAAGTAAATCTGTTTTAAAAATATATGGCAATCATCATGGAGGGTTTATGTGCTTAGTCTTCCTCGATTTGTAACATTAAGGATATGTAACTTATTTTGAACCTAAAAAGTCTTAATGAGTGGCATTTGTGCCCTTGTGTAGAAATAATGGTAAAATCGACTCCTATTTTCTTTTTTTATATATATTTTATCATTATTTTTTAAAGTTGGCTCCACACCCAACGTGGGGCTTGAACTCATGGCCCAACATCAAGAGTCACATGTTCTACCTACCTAGTGAGCCAGCCAGCTATGCCTCGACTTGTGATTTCTGAAACCTGTATTTAGTGTTTTTCTCAAGAAAAATTAGACTTATTAAGTGCTACCGCTGAAGAAGAAAAATTCTAATTCTAAAATTCTAAATTCATGCCCAATAAAATGTATGAATAAGTAAATAAATTGTTTTAGTAATAATAGTAAAGATCTTCCAGAATTGCTTGTAGTAAACAGCTTTCCAGGACTCTGGTCCATTTTAATCAGGAGAAAGAAAGATCTCAGTTCCATCATCTTGATTAAATCTTTGCTGACAGAAACAGTGGGTAGACAGAACTTTATATATTTTTATTTTATTTTTTATTATATTCAGTTGGCCATGTATAGTAGTACATCATTAGTTTTTGATATAGTGTTCAATGATTCATTAGTTTCGTTTAACACCCAATGCTCATCATAACACGTACCTCCTTAATCACCCATTACCCGTTACCCCATCCCTTCAACCCCCGCCCCTGAGAGCCTCTGTTTGTTTCTCAGGGTCCATGTGGACACACCTTTAAAATAATCTGTATAGATTAGCTCAAAATTGCTCTTCTCAGGCTATCTGGAGTATCTCCCTGAACCTGGACTAACCATTAACAAGCCAAAGTCCCCCACCTTTTCTACTTTCTTTTGAGGACCATCCACTCAGACCGAGTTTTAAAAACTTGCACATCTTTCACCTTGGTTGCCAGAAGGGAGGCAGGTGGGGGAGGGGTGAGATAGGTGATGGGGGTGAAGAGGATGTTCTTGGTGGTGAGCCCTGAGGAACGTAAAGAATCGTTGAATCACCTAAAACGAATATAACACTCTGTGTTAACTATACTTAATAAAAATCTTTAAAAAAATAAAGATATCAGCATCTTTCATGATAAACCTGCACCCTGTTATGCTTACAACCCTACCTGAGGATCCCCAGCACTATCCCCTACTGGGCCTCCTCCTTTGGCCCCAGTCTGGATTTTCTGAACCCAGAAAAGTAAACCATTTGCATCTTTCTTCTTGAAGAAACTATTATCAGCTTCCTGTTTTTTTAATTTTTTTTTAAGATTGATTGACCAATTGATCGATTGGTTGATTGATTTTAGTGGGGAAGGGGTAGAGGGAGAGAGCGAAATCCCAAGCAGATGCCGCACCAAACATGGAGCCTCATATGGGATTCCAGGCTCCATCTCACCACCTTGAGATCATGACCTAAGTTGCAACCAAGAGTCAGGTGCTCGAGCAACCCAGCCACCAGGCGCCTTCTGCTTCATCTATTATAGCCAAACAACCTGTACCTGAAAAATAAAATTATTTCTTACTTGAAAAATGCAGAGCCTGAGGTCAGCTGTTCTCACTGAAAATGGCGGTCATCAGACATTCCAGCGGTTCTTCGATGGCAGTCGTGAGGTCATGCATATTGGCGCAAGATTTCCCGGAAAAACTGAAAGAAATGTTAATGCTTAGAAGCCTGATGGAGAACTATTTTCACCAAATTGATTAAGTCGATCCACATAGCACAGGAATTCCTCGTCCTCTGAGTGCTGGGGAAAGACCATTTAAATAAATCTCCTTAAATATTCTCAAGTGGAAAACAAAACAAAAACATAAACAAAACCAAGGTCCAAAACAATGTACATACTAAAGGAACATTTAGGTAAAATATGTACATACACACATAGAATCCCTCTGGAGGAATCCCCAAGCAACGTGAGTTATTTTGGAGGAGAATGAGGGAAAAGGGGCAAGAGTGCCATGATGCAGTTCTGCCATGGGACTTTTTGAATATTACATCGCATGCATTTTTTTTTTGCTTTTGTTTTTTTTAAATCTACCAAGTATCAGAATGTGAAAAAAGAACCTCTGATGGATGGAAATCTGGAAACTGGAACTTAAAAATCCTTGGTGCCCTGAAAACAAGCCACACCTTAGTAACTGTGGCAGCCTCCACAGGGACCCCCATGTGGGCTTTGGGGCAGTAACAGGGGCTGGCGCTGGGGCTCAGGAGGTCAGGAAGCACTTGCTTTCTCTCTTAAGCACCTAACACAATAGGAAAAAAGTGCCTGCCGGTTTTGTGGTTGGAAATCCCGATACAGAAAGCACAGGAACTCTGAAATGTAGGCAAATACATCTTGGACCAGAATAACTGGCTTTCCTTGAAGGGAAACTCTCACAGCTGAGTCAAAGGGAGAAGGGCGAATGTGGACTGAACATTTGATATTAATGACTAATTCATTTTTTATGCCTGTAATCATATCATAGTTGCAATCAATCATAATTGCAATTTCCTAAGTGCTTTTCATTTAGAACTATTTATTGAGCACTTATGGATGAAAAGATATGTGAGATTTGCTCTTAAATAATCCAGTGCAGAGGATTGGGCATTTGCTGAGAACTGTTGAAACCCAGTGTGGATCCATGATAGTATTTATTTCTGTACATGTTTGGAATTGCCTATCCAGAGAGAAAGCCGAGGCACACTTTGCACATTGTCTTTTAGGGCAGACCGTGGGCATACAGAATCCCTGAAGACCCACCCAAGTTCTACCCGCCAGAGCTAGGGAAGAGGAGACAAAATAAAGGGAGTTTGGGGGGCTGCTCTATGGGTCTCCAGAAAGGCATGGGGGGAGGGAGTCTTCTAGAAAACACATAAGAATCAACCCCATGTCACAACAGCGTTGGCATGGCAGAAAATGGGTTAGGAATAAGCCCAGTTGCAAGGAGAATATAGAACAGAACAGGGGCTTAAAACACGATTTCTGTTTGCAGCGCATGGATGAAGTCGGAGGGGCGCTGTCCAAGCCCTGAAGAGCGTCTCCACACGTCAGGGCTCCAGGCTCTCTCAGGTCCTGAAGCAGCCCCGTGTCCTTATGGTCCATCAGAGCCAGCAGCATCTGCGTCTGAAGCCACAGGTCCTTAGGGAAGGTTCTTAGAAGCTTGCCGCCAGGCAGTCTGAAATCGGGCTCCACGCGGGACCTGCACGCACATCTCAGCCGCATCTGCCACCGATGAAAAACAAAACAACGGCTTTTGCCAAACTCTAAGCCGTTATTCATAGATTGTCCAAAGACAATAACCTCTTTAGAAGCAGAAGATTATACCCTTTTACCTAGACGCTTTTTATCAAAAAGAAAAGAAAGAAAAAAAAAAGAAAGAAAAAGGCCCGGCAAGACTTTAACAAGAGCTTTTTTTCTCACATAGTGTTCTAAAACCAAATATTGAAAACACAGATGGATGCCGTTACAGTGAGCAGTCATTTTTGTATACTTGCGGGTATTATCAGAGTATCAGAATGGACGGCGGAAGTCTTGTGATAAATGGAGTGGGGAGCGGTGGAGGGTTGTTGTCAAGAATGTCCACAATGTTGTGTAGGTTTTGTTAACACACTCATCTAATCCCAGCTTAAACCATCCAGCCCCTCTCCCTTCATTGCTCTAGGGTTTTTTGTTTGTTTCCATGCAGGAGTTAAAATTATATTTAAATTAAAATGGAAATAATTTTAAACTAATTAATTAATTAAAATGTAATTGGCTGGATGATTAATTTAATGCGGGAATTAAAATCAAAAGACACTGTGCCCTCTGGTCCACTGATTTCAAAGCATAGTCCTCACCAATATCACTTGGGAACTTATTACAGATGCAAATTCTTGGACTCCACCCAGATCTTCCGAATTTGTCCAAGGGATTCTGATGCACAATAAAGTTTTCTTTTTTAAAGATTTCTTTCTTTAAGAGAGAGAGAGCATGCGCTCAAGCATGTGTTCAGGCACAAATGAACGGAAGCAGGGACAGAAGGAGGGGGTGCGCAGGGGGACAGGGAGACAAGCAGACTCCAGACTCCCTACTGAGCTGGGAGCCTAACACGGGGTCTGACTCCAGGACCCTGAGATCATGACCTCAGCCCAAGTCAAGAGTCAGAGGCTTAACCAACTCAGCCACCCAGGACACCCCACGATGAAAATGAAGTCTTGGAACTGACGCTCCAGCCCAGTGATCCTCCACTCTGGCTGCATACTGCAATCATCAAGAAAATGGGAAAAAGTACCGCTGTGTGGGTCCCATCCCCAGAAACTCTGATTTGATGGTTTGGGGATGTGGTATTGGGCATGGGGATTTTTGAAAGTTTCCCATGTGACTATAAGAAGATGAGACTGAGAACCATCGCTCTAGCCAGCTTAGGTCATCTGGGCTGTTACAGCCAAATAAATCCACTCAAAGCAACTATATTCTAGGAGATGTGGGGGATTAATCTCTCTCCCAAATAAAGAGTAGAGAGTAGTAGGTTTTTCTCTGTGCCCTCATACATTCGCTTTGAGCCAGGTCAGGAGGACAGAGTTGCCCAGACTCTGTTAGCCCCGGTGGAAGTCCCACCAGATCTCATCTTCCTTCTGCTGTGGCTTTTCTAGTTCTCCCTTCCCACCTAGCCTGTGGTTGGGGTCAGTTATATCAAATGAATCAGATTGGTAGAGGCACTTAATGGGTTTAGTCTAAGAATTTAGTGGTGGAGAGAAGATTGTGTACAGGTATTATGGGAGAGGCAGGGGCAGATGTGAACGAGAGCAGGGGTTGGGATTCCAGCAGTTTCTGTAGAGAGGCACTTTATTTTTTTTTTAAGATTTTATTTATTTATTGGACAGAGAGAGATCACAAGTAGGCAGAGAGGCAGGCAGAGAGAGAGAGGGAAGCAGCCTCCCCGCTGAGCAGAGAGCCCAATGTGGTGCTCGATCCCACGACCTCGAGATCATGACCCAAGCTGAAGGCAGAGGCTTAACCCACTGAGCCACCCATGCGCCAAGGGAGGCACTTTATTAAGGAAGCTCAAATATGGACAGGATGGGTTGAGGCCTGGGAAGCTGAAATTTGTGGAGGACTGTTGGGAGGGGAAGTGGGATGAGTGCGAATAACTAGTATTATCCTTTACACTAATTCAGATTTGGAATTCTAATGTAGTCCCATACTGCTATTGCCTTTGAGACAGCCAGAATTCTTTCCCCAAACTGACTCCGCCTCTACCACCAGGACCATTAAAATCTTTCTGCATACAGCCATATCCACACTACAGTTTTCAAGACTTGGCAGGGGGTGGGGGATGGAGGAGCAGTTAGCTGGGGAGTGGGAGGAAGGAGGGAAGTAACTTATATAGGTGAGTGAGGGGGATGGGCACCCCATGATGTTTTCTTCTCTCAACCGTAAGTAATAGCTAATAATCACTTTATTACTAAGACTAGTTAAAATGTAGTACCTCTTCCTAAATACGTCTATACCTATTCATCAACTATTTTATTTTATTTTAAAGATTTATTTACTAATTTGTTTGAGAGAGGGAGAGAGTGCACAGGAGGGGCAGAGAGAGAAGGAGAGAAGCAGACCCCCCACTGAGTGGGAAGCCCAACACAAGGCTGGATCCCAGGATGCTGAGATCATGCCCTGAGCTGAAACCAAGAGTCTGTGGCTTAACCCACTGAGCCACTCAGGTGCCCCTATTCATTAAAGACAAGGATTATAGGGGTGCCTGTGTGGCTCAGTAGGTTAAGCCTCTGCCTTCAGCTCAGGTCATGATCTCAGGGTCCTGGGATCAAGTCCCGCATCGGGCTTTCTGCTCAGTGCAGAGCCTGCTTCCCCCTCTCTCTCTGCCTGCCTCTCTGCCTACTTGTGATCTCTGTCAAATAAATAAACAAAATCTTTAAAAAAATATATATTAAAAAAAACAAGGATTACAAAGATGTTTCAGACATGATAAGGAATATGTTAAATAAACAGCCAATCACACACTTAACCAACAATAATAGATGATGCCACAAACTGGCAATAAATAGCACATTCTAGGGCACACGGGTAGCTCAGTTGGTTAAGCGTTTGCCTTCAGCTCAGGTCATGATCTCAGGGTCCTAGAATCAAGTCCCACATCAGGCTCTCTGCTCAGTGGGGAATCTGCTTCTCTCTCTCCCTCTGCCCCTTCCCCCACCCCCACTCATGCTTGAGTTCTCTGTCTCTTTCTCTGAAATAAATAAAATCTTAAAAATAATAATAATAATAATAATACATTCTATAAGCAAGGCCCAGAGTTACATAGTCAGTGTGAATGATCACCTTTAATCCTCACAACAATCCTAAAAGTTGGGCTTCCGTGTTTTTAACTTATTTTTTCATTGTTGTTGACAAACGATGTTAATTTCGTTTCAGGTATGTAACGTGGTGATTTGACAATTCCATACACATTGCACCATGCTCACCAACGTAAGTGTAGTTACCATAAGGTTGGACTTCTCATTAATCTGTCTCTACTGAGTAAGAAACTGAGGCACAGAGAAGTTAGAGAACTTGCCCAAGATCACATAACTGAAGGAGACAGGAGTCAGATGTGAAGCCCAGGAAGCTGGCTCTGAGCGATGTCTCTGACAGAAGGCAAGCCAGTGAGCTGGGAGAGGAGGGAAGTGGGAGGGCGGCTCAGAGAACTTATTCTAATTGACCCATTTAGCCTTTGCAGGATTTATGACAAGAATGATATGGCTACGGTTAAAGAGAACCATCCCGGTGCCTGTGCAGAAAGTATACTCTGGGAAGGAAACGGCGATCGAGGAAGTGAGGAAGCTGTCACACTGGCCGGAATGGGATGTGTGAGAGACTTGTGTTAGGTCTGTAGCAGCAGAAATGCTAGAAGTTGGAAGTGTGAAATATTTTGCAAAGGGTAAATACCAGTTGACAACAGAATGAGCTTGCGTACCCAGTCCCCATCAAGATTTCCCCCTGGGGCCACAATATTCAATCAGACAGGAGAGAGGAACCAGACCAATCATTGGCCACTGGCATTTTCCCCTAATGATTGATGAGCCAAAAACTCATTTGGGTCCTTCAGCTGGGATGAAGGGAAGCTTGGAACTTAAATCTCCATGAGGAAGAGACAGAAAGTCCCTTGAAGCAAACAGCCCTTGAGAGAACCTGAAATACACAAATATAACAGAAGCTGTCTCCTCCAGTCCTAGGGAAAGTGGGGCTGCCTTTTCGTCGGCATTCTGAAACACAAGAAGGGGTCTGGAAACCTAGCGCCTACCCCACATGCTCAAACGGCTGTTCTTTTTTTTTTTTTTTTTTCACTTTTTTTTTATTTCTTTTCAGCGTAACAGTATTGTTTTTGCACCACACCCAGTGCTCCATGCAATACACGCCCTCCCCACTGCCCACCACCTGGCTCCCCCAACCCAGCATTTTTTTCCTAATAAAATATAATAAAAGCAAAAATTATTGTGTATTGCTCCTTCTAAGTGATATTTTGGGAAACTTTTTTTTTCCGCATTATCAGGACCTGTTAAGGTGGGTCGGGGAGAGGAAGGCCCCAAGTTAGAGCAGAAGGAGGAGGCCTCTGAAATAAAATCATAGGGATCAAAAGAAAATATGGGGGGGAAATACCAAAAATCAGATTGTTCCCCCACACCAGTGAGAGTTGGAAAGAAACAGGAGATGGCAATTCTGTGTTTCTTTGGAACTGAAGTCCAAAGCACATTCCTGAACGTGTCCCAACCCAACCCTTCCGGAGCAGATGTCTCCTCAGAACCGGCTGACTCAGTAAATTAGGAAAAAAAAAAAACCCACAATCCTAAAGGACCTGAACAGTTTGAAAAGGAGCCATGATGAGTGAGCATATGAGACTCCAATATGGGAAACTGCAGTCTGAGACTGTGCGCATGTGGCTGGGGGAAGGGGCTCAAGCTTCCGCTGGAATGTGAGAGGAGGACCAAACAGAACTCAACAGGAAAACATCAAACATTTCAGATATTTAATTGCAAAAAAAAAAAAAAAAAACCAAAATTCTAACACTAAAAAATAAATTCAAAAGGAACCTGAAGAACAGTTTTTGGTATCTATTTACGAGTTGATGCCATTGATAAGAATTCCTACAAAATTCAGCAGCAGTGGCCTGAGACTGGAAGGTGTTCTTTCCTGCCAGAAGGCAGGGTTTTGCATGCACAACAGCACCTGGTAGGTGGAAGGACGGGGTCCAGTATTCTCAACAGTCATTTCCCTCATTACATAACTGATTCCAGAAGGTTTGGAATCTTAGCGGCTTTGACATTCTCTGAGCCTTTGGCACCTTCCTGCCTGCTATACACAACACACTCCTTTGACAGCCCCACAAAAGGTCAATGACTGAAATAGGCAAAGGAAAATTCCCATTAGAACAAATACGAATCACCACTAACTACAGGGATCTCTAAGTCCTGTCTTTCAGCTGTGTATGGGAGAAAATAAAAATGAGAAGCGTCGTTCTTTCCTAGCACTTTTGTCTCTCACTGAAACTTCATGTCAAAATATCTTACAATGACTGTTTCATTCTTCTCCCCTAGATAGCTGTCATTATTAGGAATGATATCATAGAAAAGGCATGAAATAATGAAAAAACATCACTTCTACTCACAGAATATTTTATTTAACTTACAATCTAAAATTTCCCATTGTATTTAGTACAAAATAAATGCACAGCCCTGTGTCTAATCATCACAACAACTTGGCAGAGAAATTTGGCCCCACTTGAAGACTAGGAAAACTGAGGCTTGGAGCACTTAATAACCTCCCCTAAAATCCCATAGTTCTTTAGCTACAAAGTATAAAATGGTTAGTTGCCATGTCTACAAAAATCTATTCTTAAAAATCTTTCTACCATAGTACGTTTTCTCTCCCTTGGTCATTCTGACATTTCTCAGGTTAAAGGTCTCATTCATTCACCTCCAAGAAAGCTTCTAGGAAGTGCTGAGTTTCACATGAGCAGATTTTCAGGGAGGCACCCCTGTCACCTTCTCTAGGCAACTCAGGACAGAAGAATGGACGCAAAGGCTCCAAACATGAGAGACAACTATATGTATAGATGAGGGCATTTTCTCTAGCATCAAAAAATTTGAGTTCTTCCATCTCAACATCTAAAAAAATCCCTATGTGGCTAAGTTTGGGGCTCGCAGGAATTCTGATTTCTGGGGTGGAGCTGGTACAGATTGCTCCTGCCTTCATGCTGATCAACCAGAAGCCATGCTCAGCAGAGAAACCGCCCTTCCTCTTTCTGTCAACCGATTCCTTGCAAATCCCCAGAGTCCACTCCTTCCCATCTCCCACCTCGACCTCCCAGTAATGGCAGCCAGAGGAGAAGTATGGCATGCCCAGGACACAGATCAGGTAGGTGAATCTCTGGGGATCTTCCACTGGGTTGTGGCAGATCTTCCCACACCAAACATTCCTTAGGTCATCAGAGAGGACAAGGAAGGGGTTGGCAGTGCTTCCATCCAGAGTCATATCCTCCTGGAATCTCAGCAACTCTTTGCTCATGTGCAGACTTTTCATCAGTAGGCCACTGTGTTGTCTGATCAGAAGGGACAGTGCTCTGATTTGCCATTCCTCCAAAGGGGGACTTTCAGTTACCCCTCGACACATGGGGCAGGTCAATTTCAGATCCCTGTGTTCTAGCATCCATCTTTGAATGCACTGAAAGCAGAACACATGTTCGCAGGAGAGTAAAATGGGACAGAAGAAAATTTCCAGACAAACTGGACAGGTCACCTCCTCTTGCAGACTTTGGGCCATGGTCCCAGTGAAGGTCACTCCTTGACAGTGAACTGAGCTGAAGCAGCCCTTTATAAGCTCCTGAAAGTGATCAGGAACCGTCTGTACACAATCTGTTCAATAATCAGGATATACCTAAATCCAATACAAAAATTAAATAATATAAATCTTTCTGTAGTTTATACAGCAAAGTGGCACAAAGTCACCAGAGAATCATAGTAAAAGCACTATCTGTGAGAAAAGTCATCAAAAACTATACAAAATCTAGGCGATCACAAATGAGAGAAACAGGACAGTGGACATTGTCTTCTCAGGTGGAGCAGTTTACCTTGTGTGGAGACATCCAGATGAGATCTTCTCTGCTCTGACCACAGCTTCTCTCTCTGAGAGCTGAGTCCAACAAGGTCTTTCATAGGATCACAGAGGGCAGTATCTGCTTCTAATCAGTTTTCCTTCGTAGGTCACCAGCAGTCCAAGAAAAAGAACTTCCACATCTAAATACAACCATAAAAATAAAGCCAATCTGACTCTAGCCATTTCAGAAAAGTGAGAAACCCTGTGTATTTTCAAAGAAAGCCACCACACGTGAGTCAAACTAGCAAAAACCACTGCAAAATGGATGAGATGTCCATTGTGGAATTGCTTTTAAGGACAAAGTATCATTTAGATGAAATGCTTTCAAGCACTCTTAGGAAACTAGGAAGGCTTGAGTGTGTGTGAATAAAAATATAACCATTGTCACCAACTTCTCTAAAATAATGTCTGAACACAAGCCAAAAAGAGGTGTTCCTGGTAAGGAAGAAGTTACACCACTACACCAACTACTCTCTCCTCCCAAATCTTACTCCTAGAAATGCCTTCCGAGCCTTCCTACAGAGGTTGCACACTTTGGGTGAACTACCTCTGGCAACCTGGGCCTGGCTGATTTGGAACAAACTGGGCCCCTGCCCCAAAGACAGCCATTTCAGGACAGTCGCACCCATGAGATGATGTGAACTGAAGGCTCTTCTCGAGAAGGAGCCAATACTGAATAAATAACTAACAGAACTTCTTACTAAGAATTCACATTCTGGGGGGGGGAGGGCCTGGGTGGCTCAGTGGGTTAAAGCCTCTGCCTTCAGCTCCGGTCATGATCTCAGGGTCCTGGGATCAAGCTCCACATTGGGCTCTCTGCTCAGCAGGGAGCCTGCTTCCTCCTCTCTCCCCTTGCCTCTCTGCCTACTTGTGATCTCTCTCTGTCAAATAAATAAATAAAATCTTTAAAACAAAATTTTTTTTTAATTAAAAAAAAAGAATTCACATTCGATTGTGGCTGAGGAAACAGAATCGGAGACAGAAAGATAAGCTGTGTCAACATCACCACGAAGGGAGAGAGGAGGAAGAATGGGCCCTCCTGAGGCTAGCCCAGAAAACCTAGGTCACTAGAACATCCTGGCACACATTCCTTCATCTCCATCCGACAAATACTTATGAAGAGTTTCCCGTGATCCTACCTTTGGCTAGACTCTGGGGATACAGATGTGTGTAACAATAGACAGGGTATCTCCCCACAAGAAACTTGGAGTCTTGGGAAGCCTTCCAGTTCCTGAATGGCATTCAGTCTGATGGAGTACGGCTGAGTGACAGGAGATAACATGCTTCCTTAAATCCCCCAATACCCTTTCCAAAAACCTGACTTTTAAAGGCATATTTGATTATGGTGCTTATAGTCCAAAAGGTCTTCCCCAACCCACCCCAGAATATATGTAAGAAAAAATTTTACAAAAGAAAAAAATGCCACATTTGTAGGAAGTTGTCCATTCAGTGTTATCATGACCCCAAGTGATAAACACAATCTAATTATATACAAACAATAAAATGATTCTGTTAATTATAATGCATCTATTAGAAGTAGTATTTCTTAAATTAAACAGGCATTTCGCCCATGGGGATTAGAGAGGTCACTTGTTGTGCCCAGCAATGGGTGTTGTAAGTGTTGAATCACTAAATTCTACACCTGAAACTAGCATTACACTATGTTAAATAACTGGAATTTTAAAAAATTTCAGAGAAATTAAAAAAAGATAAATGGTAAGTATATTGAAATAAAAGCCCAGAAACATCTTTAAGAAATCATGCAAGAAAATAAGGAACCATTTTAAAACACATACGTCGTAGTTGAAAACACATAAAAATACATGTGTGCAAAAAAAAGTTAATAAAAACACCTGAAGTTCATATGTAAAATATTTGTAATATGTAAAAAAAAAAAGTTCATGTGTAAAAACTGGCAATGTTAAGAGTAGAAGGTGGAGTGGCGCCTTGGGTTGAGTGGCTCAGTGGGTTAAGCCTCTGCTTTTGGGTCCGGTCATGATCTCAGGGTCCTGGGATCGAGCCCTGCCTCCAGCTCTCTGCTCAGCGGGGAGTCTGCTTCCCCCCCAACCCCCGCCTGCCTCTCTGCCTACTTGTGATCTCTATCAAATAAATAAATAAAATCTCTAGAGTAGAAGGTGGAAAAAGTTCCCTGACACAGGGTAAGACTGACCCTCTCCTGAAATCCAGAGATAAAAGCATTTAAAAGATAAGCTGTAGCCAAAGAGAGAGAAATGGGACAGCGGAAATGAAATAGCCCAGCCAGAAGAGAGCACTTACACTATTACATTAATTTGGAAAATTCCAGCAGTCCTGAGGATCCAAAGCCCATATACCTCTGCCTCTCCTGGGCTTACCTTCTGTCTGGAGTAAGTTTCAGTGCAGATGGTCTGGCCTTATATAGTCCTGTGACTCAGTCTCCGCCCACAAGGAAGGTCACTGTCTCTGCCTCAAAGATTGGATTATCTCCATCAAACCAAGTAAACTGAAGCAACCCTGCTCCTCCTGGCGCAGGAGGACGGCATAAAGTCATATCCAAAAACTTCTAATAGTTATCCTCTTCGAGTTAAACTAGCAAACCTATGGCCATCTGAATGAGATTCTCTAATTTCAGAACTCAACTTTAAAAAAACAAGATGTTTTGGAGATCCAATACAGAAATGCACTGCGGAAATCTCCTCAGGTCTTCGTAATGCCATCATTGGTATTATCTCTGATGGAGTTTTGCGGGAGCAGGTTCTAGAACAGTTTTCGTATCCTTGGAATCAGTAATTCTACTCTTGGGGGACAGTTATTGAACAGGATGAGAAAGATAGCAGTCAGGTAAGCCTGTTGTCCTGCCATGATGATTAATAACATCCCCTTTTACTTTCAAAATCATCCTGATTTAAATGATAAATTAGATAGTGTTTATACTAGAAGTAGAAGAAGCAGGGGCTCATGGTGGCTCAGTCATTAAGCGTCTGTCTTTGGCTCAGGTCATGATCCCAGAGTCCTGGGATCGAGCCCTGCATTGGGCTCCCTGCTTGGCGGGAAGCCTGCTTCACCCTCACCCACTCCCCTGCTTGCGTTCCCTCTCTCGCTGTGTCTCTCTCTGTCAAATAAATAAATAAAATCTTAAAAAAAAAAAAGTAGAAGGAGCAGTAAATGTCATAATGAAAGGGAACTGTGGCACAATCATTGAAAAAAAACGGGAATTGGAGGGTCAGTGAATTCCTATTGCCTAGAGAAAGCAAGAAACCCTCCTGCTGAGATACACACATTCTGAATTGCTCAGGAGTCCTGCTCTTGTTGTAAAGCCAACTGAAGAGTTTTCCCTCTACTTTTGTCTGGTTACTGTTTCCATTTCTATGAGACAAACATCTATAGCAAGGGCTCTTAAATTAAAAAAATAATAATAATAATCTCAAGCCCCTTTCCACTCTTTTTTTTTTAAGATTTTGTTTATTTTTATTTATTTGACAGAGAGAGATAACAAGTAGGCAGAGAAGCAGGCAGAGAGAGTGAGAGGGAAGCAGGCCCCCTGCCAAGCAGAGAGCCAAGGCGGGACTCGATCCCAGGGCCCTGAGATCATGACCTGAGCCGAAGGCAGAGGCTTAAACCACTGAGCCACCCAGGCGCCCACCCCTTTCCACTCTTAAACATAACTGAAACCTCCCAAAGTTTTGTTTATGAGAATCATACTTCTCCATGTTTACACTATTACAAATGAAAACTGAGCACATTTCTAGAGATTTATTTGACACACTTAAAATAACAAGACTATTATATGTTAACCATAAACAACATCGTTTCCTAAACACTAACGAGTTCCCAAAATAACAACAACAAAATACCACCAGTCAGGAGAGTGGCATGCACGAGTTTGTGTCTTTGAAAACCTCTACAATTCCCAGCCGACAAATAAAACGTCACTTTCACGCGCGCTTATGCTGGTTCTATCGCGATACGTTGTTTTGGTGAAACTCCGTAACAGGACACTGGGCTTCCCACGGATATTTAATTGGTTAAGGGATGTCCACAGCTCTCCAACAAATTGCTAACTCTACATGGCAGCTCCGAGTCTTAGTTTCTTGGCAACCGAAGCCCCCAACAATGAACCCAACCATCTTTTGTGTGTGTCTTCTGCCGTCCCAGAACTCGCTCATACGATGTAGCTAACTATGAAACTTTTTTCTTCTTTCCTGCCCCATCATAATGAGGATCTTTTCGGGGTTTTTTTTTCTATTTAAATTATTGAACTGCAACAATGATACCAACTCAGGTTCTTCTCTATTACTAACATCTACCAGGCCCTCCACAGATGTTTATCACAAAAAGCACCATTGTTCGCTGATTTCACGTTTTCCAGCCAGTTCTGACTGTGGTTTGAACATTCATGGACTCGTTTCTGTTGCTGAGCCTTGTATCTGCTGGGAGAAATAATTCTTCCCCGGAAATACTTTAATTCCCAGGTCCCTCATTACTATGGTAATGCTGAATTTAGTGAGAAATGTCATTTTTCATTTTCAAGGGCTGAAAATACTTGGAGCCACTTATCTGTAATATCTTAGTACTCTCGTGACAACATATCAAAAATATGCGTGAATTTTTCTTAAGGTTTAGAGTCATTTTTAATTATCATTAGTGCTTCCACGAGTTAAGATGAAATCACAAGATCAGTTTGTTTCCATAGTTCCCTGATTAAAAAAGAAATCGACATGCTAGTTCGATAAGATGAAGCCGCTGGTAAGCTGGGGGGGGGGGGGGGCGCAGGGAGCCAGGCACAGTCAGTCCTATCAAGAATCTAAGAAATCTGCAAGGAGATGTTGAGATGATGTGTTTGCTCAAAATACAGTTTGTATTTTTTCCAAAGGGAGCAGCTACAGTGGGGCAGCTTTTCACAGTGAGTTCCCAGTCGCCAGTGTAGGGTTGGGGCTGGTTTGCAACCAACCTCCTCTTGTCACCAAACCTCGACCTACCCTGCTCTCGGCTGCGCGGTTCCATCAAGGTGGACCCATCTGTCTAAATGGCAGAAGATGGAGGGCACCTCTCTGAATTATTCATGCCACCAAAATTGGCTAATAGAATTCCCACACTCTCCCTTCCAAAGGATCCTATTTCGCAGACCTGGCAAACTCCACAGAGAAGGTGTGTTTGGCACTTTAGAATCCAATTTGCCCCCACTAATGAGAAATAGAATGTTCTCATCAAAATGGTGTAAAGTGAAGAAGCAATTCCCATTAATTTAGATGAAAATTTTTTTGAGTGTTCCCAGACTCAAAAAATAACCTCTCAGGCGTTTCTGATACCATCTGACACCTGCTAACTAATGGAGGCAAAAAATAAATCAAGATAAAGCGCAGGTGCTCACAGACACCTTCCAAAGTTCTGGTGGCTGGATGTTGAGATGCTGAGTGTCCCTCGGTTCCAGGAAAAAAGTGGGGGCCGGGGCAGGGGGCAACCTCATTGCTCACAGTGCGCCCTGCCTCCGACCGCTGCCACAAAGCAAATGCTGAATGCAATTTTCATGTCTCACTTTTTTTTCTTTTTAATAAAAGTGAAAATCCTCTTCAGATATCTTTCCATTAGTGAGGACAGGTACTAATGAAGGTCTTGATGTAAAAGCAAAGCGTTGTAACTCGGAGCTTCATAAAGCAGGGGGAGACCTATATGCAGAATGTCCCACTTCCACACTAATTTTAAAGAACAGAATAAAAAAAAAAAAAAGATGGCTAGACTCCATTGTTCCATTTGATAGGTCACCCCTGCTCTGATCCTATTAATGGATCTCTTATTTTTTGTTCCTTTGAACTGTTTTGTTGTTGTTGTTTTTGTCGGAAACATTGAGGGAAAAAATGGAATGTGCATGTGTTTTATTTACAATATTTGTTCCTATCTGTGTAAGAACTGGCAATAGAGGTCTTTACCTACAGCAAATCATCTGTAAAAATAACAAGCTCTAACCTGAGTCTCTATGTGTCAATGACCTTAGACCACCCACCCTCAAATAAAGGAGTAATGTTTCGCCACCCCCAGGGGGCCCACCCTTCATTCAGCTTGTAGGTCCCAGATGGGGAGCAAAGGCTAGAGGGAGACAACATGAGTTTGAGTGAGAGGTGAGTGTGCAGGAGCAAGGACACATGTGTGACCTTGCCCCTTGAGCTGTTTATCTATTGTGGTTTCCAGAGCCAAATGTAAGTGTTTTCAGATCATTCATATATTTTCTCCTCCAGATTTGGGCTGTCAAAATATTTTTGTGTAGGTGAGGAAGTCTGAGTCAAAATAAATTTCCTTTCCACCTAATTAGATGACAGTCACTGTATTAATCAAATGCAGCCTGCGAATCTCTCAAAACATGTCGTGCTTCACTCCCACTTTGGGAATGGACGTCGATCAAGGCGAGCTGCCCGCAGTCCTGCATGAGCCTCCTCAGCCTCACAGAGATCACAGATGGTCAGTCTGGCTAAGGGAACAAGGCGGAGATCCAGGCATGGTTACGCCCTCCTCCACCAATTCTTCCTCCTTGGTAGCTGCCCATCACGCTTCAGAGATGCAGCGAGGCCCCACCATGTCTTTCTGTCCTCTGCCCACCCCCCAACCTCACCTCAATCCCACAGCCCTGAGATTATGACCTGAGTCGAAATCAAGAGTTGGATGCTTAACCCACGGAGCCAGCCAGGCACCCCCAAACCTTCTTCCATTTCTTCCCTGTGCTCCTTCGCTATTCAGAAAAGTTGGTTCTTTCTGACTAAAACCAGTCCCAGCTAACCACCCTGCTAACACTTATCCACCCATTATTCAGACACTCAGCTGGGGTGTTGGGGACTGTCTCCTCTGGACTCGGTTGGAAACCCCTATTATATCCTCTCATAGTTCCCTGTGTCCTTCCTTCATGCGTCACTGCAATGCTAGTCACTTGACTCATTTGTGGTTCCCTCACCTTTAAAACAATCACACCTACTGAGTACTTACTCTCTGCCGGGTGTTTTTCTAAGTACTTCACCTGTTTTCTAGCGTTAAATTCTCGTAGCTCTAAATAAAATAGGTGCTGTTACCATCTTATGCTCTCAGGTGATGAGTTCAAGACTCTATCAAGCTGTGAGCCCTCAATGTGTTACTATGTCTCCCTGGTTGCCTACCCTCCAGTCATCTTTCACATGAGACAGAAATCAACTTCTACCCTGGTCAAATCAGTATTTTGTGACTTTTATATTTTATGCATACAATCCAATACACTTGAAGTCTGATTAAAACAGAAGCTAACTTAAATTTTTTTTTTTTTTTAGCTTCCGAACTATGAATCCATGCTATTTTGATTGTCATAGTAACAAATTAGACTTCATCTAGGGATCAAAAATCCTGGATCCCACCTACATTCTCTGCCATATTTTGCATTTCATTGATAGTTTAGCACCTAACTGAAGAGAAGGATGTGACTCGTTGGATCATCTATATTTCTAAATGTCTTTGTTAATACTTGAATGCCTGGGCATTCGTTTTTTAGTTAGTTTGTTTATGAGTTACTTAGCATAGTATCACTGCAGAGCGAGAAATGATAATGACTGTTTAGCAAAGTCAGCACAGCCCCGTGAACACAGCACAAGGTGCATGGTGCCGTCAAATCTTTCATTTAGCTATCATCTAAACACAGGGCAGGGTCTTAGCAGTGCCCTGCCCATTGTCATGAGGTAAATCCAGATAAACTAAGCAAGATAACTGTCCCGCTCTCGAAGAGCCAGCAACACCTCACGCCTCACACACAAATATTGATTATCTACAATCTGAAGATACTCTGCTAAATACTAAGGGAATCCAATAAACAGGACTGACACACCTGACAATTTTTATGTCACAGCATAATTAAGGAGGTAGGACAAACAAATGACAAGGTAAATAGTGTGGAGAAGTAGACAAGTGGAGAAGTAGACAAGTCACTTCGCGGCATGTAACGGACTGTTGGTCACGCATACATCTCTTTAACGACGTCTACATATAAATGACAAAGGAAGAAAATCTCGGTATGTTTTTGGACCTCCTCTTTTCCAGACTTTCATACCATTCAATGCTCATTTTTTTAAAATAGTACCGAAAGCCTTTGAAAACGATGTCAAGTCATCTCTCCTCTGTGAAAGAAATGGAAGTCATTGGTATAGATTGATTTTTCTAACCAAGCCTTTCTCCCACTCTGAAATAATTCCAATTATCGATGACTAGCCACAGAAAGCGTCTAGCATGTGTTATAGACTGATAGTTTCCAATGAGGTATTGATCAATTCATGTGTTCCTACCACAAATAATGTGCTAACTCCTCCATCCACGCCCCTACTACGGGTAGCAGGGAGACATCCACATGTCTCTATAGATGTGATGAGAGCGGAAGAGATTTATACACACGTGCAAATGGTAACTAGGGGGGCAACGAAGTAGTTGGGATTGTCCATGAAGTCCGTGCAGTATGGGAGAGGAGAACCTAGGGCAGAACTCTGAGAAAACACCGGCAGTCAGAGGAAGGAGAAAAGCAATCCCCAAGTTGTGTTGAAGCCACTGAGGAAAGAGATCCCTGCAATCACCAACATAATTCTGGAATCCAAAGGCATTCGGTACACTGGCGGCAACTCTGAGAGGACCTAGCCTTTCATTCAGCCCAGTTGGGCCTTCGAGGCCGGCAGAGTGAGTCAGGCCAAAGAAAGCCAAAGCCAGGAGTTCCAGGAGACTGTGCAGGTCTGAAATCTAAATGGACAAAGAGATCTGGAAAAATAAATAATGATGTAGCATATTTATCCGGGTGGGAAAGGCCAGGCAGGCCACACACACAGCAAAACAGAGGTCGGAGCGAAGCCAGACAGAAGGGACAGTTGGGTAAGTGTAAGCATGGGTGTGTGTCTACTTCAATTAATGATTGAATATTTCTCCTTTCTTCTCTAAACTCCTATCCTAAGGAAGTGTCCTTTTAAAAAATATCTGCTATGGGTGTCAACGAAGGTCTCCTTTGCTGGTGTTTAATAATGAGCATCAATATTAAAAATGATTTCTTTGCTTATTAACAAAGTACTCAGAGTTTTCAAATCTTCAGCAAAGCTAGATGTCCATTTTTCTGTGATAAAAACTTTAATTATCTTAAGTATCTTTTAGGACTAGTGAAATTTGGTGGAAAATATGTACAAAATGTTTTAAAATAACCAAAGAAAACACAGTCACCTAATTAAACGTGATGTTTGCAAGTGGACACTAAATGCTCAAATTTGTCTACTCACGACACGGAAGAGTCAAACCACAGTCTTCGTATACTCAGCACATACTTACACAAAATGTCCAGGGGGCTTATCTGTACTTTGCCCAGAGTGATCTTGTTTTAGGGATTAATAAAATATGAAGCCTGGGAAGGTCAGCACATCATATAACTGGAAGATTATGCCATGCGCTGAAGAAGAGTTTTGAAGTTCAGGCTTTTTGCAGACTTAAATTAAAGAAGCTTAACATTCTTGAGGGTCAGAGCAGTTCATGTAACGACAGTTTACTGATTCAGCAAAACCAAGTTTATGCAGAGAAATCATTTCCCAGGAGAACAAGCTCTTCCTTTCACTGGGCTGGAAAAAACAAAAACGAAAAACAAAAAACCACGTTCATGTCCAGAGACTCAATCTCTTCCCAGTCATCTGCCCCTGGGACGAGTAGCCAGAGTTCAGGAATCTGTGTGACACACTGCCATCTACCGAGTCTCTGCCGGAACTGCAGCCCCAGCCCTCGGGAGGCGGGATCCTAACCCAAGAAACCTGTCAAAGAGCACCGCTTTCCTTTAGCTTGTGGGAAGTGTCCTGACTGTAGAAACATATGCAAATGAGATATGCACCCTTCCGCAGTTCGATTCATTGGCACTTGTATTATAATGACTTTAGGAACAGTGGAGTAAAATTAGGTAAGCCAGGTTGTCTCAGGGAGGGGAAATCAGCTTAGAAAATTTGCAATCTCTTGTCTGGACATCCCCAAGACATCACCATACCAAAGGCATTCTGGTGTTTTGTTTTGTTTTTTAATAAACCCCAAAGTATTCACGCTGATAAAGATAACTGAGTGATGTATATGTGCAAGAAAAGAAAATATCCATGAAGGTCTGTGTCACCTGCTCTTGTAGTACTACCAGACATCAATTGTTTGAAAATCAAAAGAGCCATACTTGGTGCGTCCTCTCCTGTTTTTCATCTTGGTATCTAATTTCTGGTCATTTCTCTGCAAGAGTGAAGCCAAAGAAAAGGAAATAATGTATCACACGGAAGTGTCACACAAGGACTTGTTAGCAGAGCTCGTGAGCCATTCTGATAGGTCAGTGGGGGAAGAGATTGTGAAATTCAAATGGGATTTCATTGTGGATGTAGTTCACCAAATCACCAATACCACTAATAAATGAATAATGGCGGGCTTCAATTTAAGGGGATTTGCTAAGTAATTATGCTCCGTACCTAGTACATGACAGGCACACAACTCGCGCCTGATACCAGTGACCTCTGGTAGGGCCAGCTTTGCAAGGATTTGGCAAACTGGTGAGAGGACTGTGCATTGGCAGGGGGCCTTGAAATTCAAGGGGGCCATAATTCAAATATACATTTTTTTCCTAATGTAACAGGCATGGGCTTGCCAAAGTTACTCTGGGGAGCATAATGTTGTAGGATGCTGCTTTGAGTAGGGAAGAAGTCGGTCCCTGGGAAAGGAGCACGTGCGAAGAAATGGAAACCAGCAGCATAGTGGGGAGGAGGGCAGGGTCCTTGGAAGAGAAGGGAGAGGGACTCCTGCTGTGCATTTGTTCCAAGTTGGTTCTTACCCTCTTGTTCCTCAACCCCAGAGACTGAGAGGGCTCCATTATGATTTTTTTAATTAATGATATCAAAGAAACTGGTTGTTTTGCTCTGTTTTGGGTTTTGGCAGCAAGTTTTAATTAAAAAAACTTCTGGGGGCACCTGGGTGGCTCAGTGGGTTAAAGCCTCTGCCTTTGGCTCAGGTCATGCCAGGGTCCTCGGATCGAGTTCCGCATCGGGCTTTCTGCTCGGTGGGGAGCCTGCTTCCTCTTCTCTCTCTGCCTGCCTCTCTGCCTCCTTCTGATCTCTGTGTGTTAAATAAATAATGGGATTTAAAAAAATAATAATAATAATGGGATTTAAAAAAAAAAAAAAACTTCTGCAAGAAAGACCTGCTTTTGAGCCTTCCTATCTCTACAGATCTTCCCGAAATGGTCAGAGTCCCTTTTCGAGGGAAGCTAACAGTTGCAAAGGCACTTGCTATCCCTTAGGTAAAGGAGAGCACAGCGAAAATGCTGCACTTCAGCTGTTCCAGTCATTGGCTTCCCTACTGGCCTAATCCGACACTGCAGAGCACACCCTCGTCTGGAGACTTAGTTGAGGCTTAGAACCTCTAACTTGGACCACCCACTGCTCTCTCTGTTCAGGGTACTAAACAAAATCACTGATTTTCTCTCCCCCAAAGTGAGATGGGTTAGTAGAAGAGGGAAGTTTTTCATCCCCTCTCATGCTCCAAGTATGTATTTATCCCATTTTTCTGAATCGTTTCCAGGAGGGGCAAGGCCAAGCAAAATGTCATTTGGGCCCCTGATTTTATTTTTTTTTAAGATTTTATTTATTTCTTTGACAGAAAGAAACACAGCAAGAGAGGGATCAGAAGCAGGGGGAGTGGGAGAAGGAAAAACAAGCTTCCGGGCAGAGCAGGGAGCCCAATGCCAGGCTTGATCCCAGGATCCGGGAATCATGACCTGAGCCAAAAGCAGAGGGTTAACGTCTGACCCACCCAGGTACACTGGGCCCCTGATTTTAAACAGCTGCCAGTAGCATGCTTATGTCTCAAGCAGCTGTCTGCTTTCCCCTCCCCTCTTCAGGTGTTTGCCCAAAGTGCTCACCTCTAAAGCCAATCACATCTCCCCATCACCTCAGCCACAATCCCAGGCTCAGCCCCCACTTGCTCTGGCCACGGCTGTCACAACAGCCTCCTAAATGGTTACCTCTCATCTCCTCTGCCCTCTTTCCAGTCTTTCTGTTACTCAGACCCTCCACTGCCTGCCCCTTGGTTACAGCCCTTTGGTGGATCCCCACTGTCCCCAAGATAAAGACCCAAATCCTTCATCAGGCCTACAAAGCTACATACTTCCCAGTTTCTGAGCACCGTCCACTTCTGTGGTCTTAACTCCCATCACCCTTTCTCTTTGTCCCTCATATACAGGGTCGTTCGTCCAGTTCCAGGATGGGCTCAACCCCTCCCCCTAACACCTGAGCCTGTACTGATAAAATATTCGATCGACCTGAGGGGCTCCTTCTTCCCTACATCCCTTGTTTATTTCTCCCCATCTTTTAAACATCACTCCTGCACGTCTTTTCCAGAGCCCTGGCCTAAGTCCCATTTCTTTTGATAAACTATCTCAGAGAATCTTATTGTTTTTTTTTTTTCCTTTGGAGGACTGAGTATGTAATTATTATTGCTCTTATGTTTCCATTATTACCAAATAATCAAAATATTTGCTGTAATTATTTGTTTTTAATCTGTCTCTCCTAGTAGACCATGAGTTCCATGAGGCCAAGAGCGGTTTCTACTCACCTCCATACCCTAGCCAAGGTACCTAGCCAAGGTCAACTTTACAGATGCCTCATCTATGCAGGTGCATGGAAGGGTTAGAAGAGCTTCATGCCTGACTTAATGCTCTGCTCTAGTCATCTCCAAATTCTTCATTTTTGAACAAGGGACCCACTTTTTTTATATTTTGAACTGCTACCTGCAAATTATGTAGCCTATCCTACAGCTAGCATAATGCTTGACGGATGGAAGGTACTCAGTAAATATATCTTCGATGAAGAATTGCACACAGAATAATTAATACACAGGTGCCCCTGCAGCTAATCTTACAGAAGACACAGCCTCAAGAATTTCACGTGCAATAGGAAGGACTTCCAAAATAATATCTGTCCCTTACATCTAAAATTCTTACAACAGGGTGAAAACATTCTCCTAACACTTAGCGGAAAGCTAAAACATCCACTGTCACTGAGAGAGGTAAAAAACAAATAAGCAAACAAGCAGAACTTAAGTCCACTCAGGGACATAGATCCAATCTTGTGACTTTCATGAAGACAAGACTTGTTGGGGGAAAGGTGGAGAGAATGCTGACCTCCTCTCATGCTGAAGACCATCCAGAGGCTGGAAATGCTGAGGTCAGACCTGGTTTCATGTGGAAGCAACACTACCATCTGCCAACCTTGTTACCTCTAAATGCCTTAATTAGGTCACTGTCAGACATTCATTTTATTAATTTCTGAAGTTCAAGTAGATATTTTACTCATGGAGGGAGCTATATCTGGGTTTCATTTCCAGGTGTGTTTCCCTAGGCCAAGTTATTCAACCTTTCTGAGACTCAGTTAGCCAAACTGGGGGAAATAGAGCCTAATGTCTAGTTTTGTGAGGATTAGAATTAAGGTATGTAAAGTAACTGCCATTTAATTGCCACTCAAACCATCTAAATGTCTAGACCCCAAAGAGGCAGAAGCCACTGGTGGCATTTACATGCTTGCGGCTATTTCCTTCATGTCTTCTCAAGTAAGAAAAAGTGTAGTTTTCTTATTTTCTTGCCATCCATTCATTGTTTTAAATACCAGGATTTATAAGTCATTTAGTAGTTTTGCCCTCTTGATACTTAATTTAAGTCGTCTCTGTATTACACATTACCCCCTGTAACAATATTATTTTTAATCCAAGTAATTTGAAAGTGAGTTAACCCTTTCCTCTTGTATCCATGTGATCAAATGGACCTAAAGCTCTCAATATTTGCAAAACATTTCAAAGCTTTCTTTATAGCACTGGAAAGAGTGTGTCATTGAATGTAGACTTTATTTCTACTTCCTAATGGATACTGAGCTACAATCTCCTTACAAACCAGTAGAGATTGGTGAGAAATTCTGTGGTCCCAGAATTGAATTGTTGGCCTAGGAAAGGATTTATCCTGTAGGGAATTGATAAGGAAACTATCAAACTGGGCCAGTAATTGAGCAAGTACAGAGTGGAGGTATAGAAGCTAATCTCTAAAATCATGGTGATAGAGTTGAAGACTGGTTCTAGGATTCAATTTGTTACAAATGAAGAAGAGTAGCAGTAAAAAAAAAAAAAAGAAAGAAAGAAAAGAAAATCTAGATGAGACCATTGGATTTTTATTGTCCTTACATTGTGATTTTATCCCTGGGGTCACAAAGCAATATCAATAACATATCTGAACCAAAACCTCCTAAACCGGAAGCTTGTATCAATCTGATCATGGGAGAACTTACGGACATCCAGGCTTTCTCCATGAGCACCATTTATCCATCCATCCATTCATTTTATGCAACAATAATTTTCAAGGCTCTATCGTATACCATAAAATTTGATAGGTGCTAAGGTATTCAACAAAATGTCATGGAATTAGCTCAAAAAACTCACACTCTAGACTGGTAACCCTACTTACCGCAATATAAGGTATAGTTGCACTACTCCAGGTGAAGGGTGCAAAGCATTTGAGTCATGAGGAAGGCGGCTTTAATTACGTCAGAACAACACGTAGGGAAGCCAGGACAACGCTTTGTTTACAATTCCCATATACACCATATTAGGCAAGGTAAGAATAACGTGTACATATCTTCTATTCCCTGCTGGTCACATTCTCCTTAGAAGCCAGGTGGGCATACTTTCCTCCCCCATCTCTCCCTTACATCGCCCAGCACAGTGCCCAGCACTAAAGTTCCAGTGGAAGTTGATTGAATTACAGAATGGTTTTTAAGAAAAGAATATTGGTCCTTAAAATACACATGGCAAAGACTGTAACAGAGAGGTGAGTCTCTTAAAGGTATCAAAGAATTGGGGCAAAACTTTGAAGTCATCCATGTTGCCAAGTTGCTGCTGAAAATCGATCTTTACAGACCATGAGCTGACTGTCAGGTGCTCAAAAACAATGACCCCAAGAAAAGAATAGAATGTTCAGATTTGTGGACTGAGGATCCTTTCTTTAAACAAAGGTGAATTTGTATCAAACTACTTTTGATATTTTTTTAAATAGGGGGGCCCCAAAGGCTTGCTTTAAAAACCACATTCAAAAACTCCCACACATGAAGAGGCCCAGTACCCTGGGCTATTTGACCTATTAAAACAAAGATTCTCCACTAGCTCGCATAATCATGGCATTTTTCTTTCAAATTTATGAATCGGGCCCTTAGTGTGAATAGACAGTGAGGGAATATCTTTATGAATAGCCTCCCTATTATCATGGTTCATGACTTTTTACAATGCAATTATTGTGGCACGTCCTATCATAACATAATCGAGATTCTAGAAATGGAAATGAGAGGTAATTGAAGGGACAAAGTTACTCAAGAAAATGCAAATGCTATTTTATTTGCAAATTAAATTAAAAATATAATGAGATGGGTGTAGAAACTGATTGAAAAATTAATTGAGAGAAACGAATTTGGAATCTTTCTGTGACATCTGTAAGAAATTCTTCTTCTCCGACACACCTTTTCAGAGAGCAACGCTCTTCCTGCTAGCCTGAATGGACCTTGAATGGAAGCCGGACTAAAGGCAGATCTTTAGAACACGTGGGAAGAGCTGGAGGCTGGGCAGCCAAATGGTAAAATCGTGGACTTGCATGGCCTTGAACAATATGCAATAGAGAAGTTTTCCAATGTGAGCTCCAAATCAATATTTAGGCTAGATTTTGTTTGCTTGTTTAACATTTGCCTTCTCTCTCTCTCCATCTGTCTTTACCGATTAAAAAAATAATAAGCTGGAGACATCAAGACATTCTGCCTCTAAATGATTTGGCATAAGATTCTTAAGAGTGAGGGAATTCTTCATAATCACAATATCATGACCATAATCAAAATAGAGGTACAAAGTTTCCAGAGCTCTTTATATTTGAAAGATCCCTTTATAGCACTGGAAACAGTGTGTCCATTGAACCTAGATTTTATTTCTACTCCCTAATGGGTACTGAGCTACAATCTCCTTATGAGCCAATAGAGATGAGTGAGGACTGTGGTCCCAGAATCGGATTGTTTCATTTGTCCTATCTCTTAAGTCTCCTCTATTCCAGAACAGCCCACCAGCACCACCAGTTTTGTTTTGTTTTTTAAGTTTTTCAGGACATTGACGTTTTGTTAATAAGTCCATGCCAGTTGGCTTATAGAATGACCCCCATCTGGATTTGTCCAATTATGTCCTCCTGATTAGGTTCAGGTCAGACCAGGTGGTCGTTTTTGAAAGTGGACCACAATAGTATTTACTGCTCACTCTATCTTTGAATGATAGATAGTTCTTAAAAAGAAGTAAGGAATACGTGCTGACCTTTTAAAATATTGAAAGTACCAAAGAGAAGAAGTAAAAAATTGTTGACTTGTTTTGGTGCCAGATTTTTAGGCTTGGGTTAAGGCAGGATATTCCCGAGGTGTGTGTGAATCTTGAAAT
The DNA here is from genome assembly GCF_922984935.1 of Meles meles. NCBI lineage: Eukaryota > Metazoa > Chordata > Mammalia > Carnivora > Mustelidae > Meles > Meles meles. The sequence goes on from NC_060070.1 coordinate 20,784,971, forward strand.
TTCTGAGAGTGTTTGTAAAGGATTCCTCCAGCCTTTGGAGATTTACTCAAAACCTCCCTGTTCTTCCTCCACCGAGAGATTTTTGAACTTGAGAATTTAGAAAGTGATTGTTCATTATCCAAACTCTTTGAAAAAAGAAAAAGGAGTGGGCGGCACGGTACAGGAAGAATCTAAGTTGCTGGGATATGAGACAAATTGATGACTTTCCCACTAATTCTTCAGCCAATTCTGCCCCTCCCCAGTCCCCACTTCTCCAGAGATTAAAACATGCTTGAATTGGAGAAGTCGTTTCCTTCCTTCTGTTCAGTGCCAGTTCTCAGAGGAAAACATCCATTTTGCTCTTTGATTCCTGTAGCCCAGAGACTGGCAATGAAAGAACCTGCTGCTTTCTTGAATATACGGATCTCATCTGGGGGGCTGTGAGGCAGGAAAGAGTCGTTGGGTGTGTGTGTGCATCAAGTGTGGGTGTGAGAATGATTTTCCCCAGGGCCGCTAAGTTGGCCTGGAGCCCAGAGTGAACCATTCATCTACCTTAAATTGCACCACGAAGCCGAGATGGCTGGGGGAAGTCACTAAATGGCCCTGCCACTTGCTGCCAGCTTTCACTGTGTCTCCCTGACATGGGGACGTCCTAGAAGCAGACGCCATTTTCCGTCTCCTCCAGGGGGAGTGAAAGATGCACCTTTCACTGGTTCATAAGCAGGAAGTAAATCGAACTAAAATGTGAATAATCTTCCCACAAAAAATCAAGAGCTGGATCTCCTCATATTACCATGTTCTTAGATTACCAGATGCAAGGATGCTTGGAGTCTTTCATCACAAGTCCAGCTTCTGAGCACTGAGTGGATGGGAAAGATGAAAGTGCTCTTGATACAGACACGGAATCCGTGTAGACCCAAGTGGATCCACTTTGACTGAGAATGTTTACTTTTAACATTCAGCTTCAGGTTGAAAGAAAAAGAACATGAAGCAAGGCACATAGATAAACCTGGCAGAGCTCCTTGCAACATGCAATTGAGGTCTGGAGTTTCTAACTGGGGACACATGAGTTGAAAGTATTTGGGGGGGGGGGTTGTTTTGTTTAGTTTGGTTTGGTTGTTTATTGGGTTTTGTTTTGCTTTGTTTTGTTTTAAACAAGGAGAAAATTTTGTTCAGGCCACATGGAGGATTTGGCTGAGCCTAGGGTGGCCAACTGTTCTGGTTCGCCTGGGACTAAGAAATTGCTCAGGACAAGGGATTTTCAGTGTTAGAACCAGGACAGTGCTTGGTAAATCAAAATAACTGGTCACACTAGTGAGGCCAAAATGTGCAAAGCACCTAAAATATGGACTGCTTTGCCTAGTCCAACATCAAAGAATCTGGAGAACCAAAATACTCACTATTTAGTGAATAAAAAATTCACTGAACAATATCTTAACATTCTAAAGGGATAATACACCTTCAGGATCATCTGTAAACTGCTAATCAAAAATAATTAAGTTGAGATTTAGGGGAAAAAAGTGTGCATCAGAAATCTTGATATAGTTTTTTTTTTTAATTTTCTAAAATAAAAATAAAAGAAATAGAAGAAATATCAAGTCAAAACTAAGATTTTCTGTTACTCGCGTATCTCGATTTTTATGAGCATTTTAGTGGTGATTTGTTCTAATTTATGATGGGCTCCACATATAAGTTTGAAACCAACCACATTTGTATATAAGAGCCAATAAATCTTTGGTAATTGTATTAAATTATCAGAAAGAAAGGTTGACCTTATCTATTTTTTCAAAAATGTAATAATGGCTTGCTCTAATTATAAAAATAAGTTAAACAAAAATTGTATGAGTGATTCCAAAAATTCAAATTCAAATTCAAAAAAAATCTCAAATTCTTTTGAGATTTTTTGTGATTTTGAATCTTCTTTTTAGTCATAACAGTTTTATATACTTTTAAAAGGGGGGGGGGCTTTAGGTAGTCACCAAAAATTAATATCCAGGTATTTTAAAACAGTCTCAGATGCTCTGGAATCCTGCTAAATGTTCCCCTATAAGTAAAAATTTGAATTGGTTTATCATGGCAAATTCAGAAAAAGCACCTTTCATTTTTCAAATAGTTCTTAGGACATTTACACTTGGACAAACCTAAAGCATGACAGAATCTCAGTGAGCTGCTATTGCAAACTGGAAAGCTTAATACTTTATTTTAGAATGCTTCTTTGTGTAATTAAGTTAGCTAATAACAATTATATTTTCTCTTTGAAATGAAAAATCCGTATTAAGTACTTTACATGCGTTATTTGATTTAATCCTCATAACAATGCAAAACATTATTAATTTCATTGTAAAAGATGAAGAGCCTGGCTCACAGAGAGGTTAAGAATCTATGGGAGCACAAATAATAAGAGACAATCTAATTCAGAAACTCTCACTCTTTGTTGGCACCCAATGCTACCTTCAGCAAAGCTTTAAGTGTGAAGGAGGGAGGGAAGCCCATATAGGAGAAGCACAGCTAGGTCCAAATGGAGAAAACCAAAAGGACATAGCATTGGAGAAACCAAGGAAATACAGAGAATGTTTTTAGAAAGAGTGAGCGGTCAACTTAGTCAAGCACAACACACAGACCCAGGAAGGTAGGGAGCAGAAAAGGTCAGCTGCATCTTGGCCCTGAGGGATTTTTGGTGACAGTCATGGGAGAAGCTCAGGAATGGTAGGGACAAAAGCCAGATACTTGTATGAGGTAAGAAAGCAAAGTTAGGAGTTGAGCCCACTCCCTTGAACATTTGAAATCTCAAAGAAGAGAGAGCCTTGATGGTGGCTGAAGAGAGAAATGGCCAGTTTTGTTTTCTGGGAACCTGGGGAGGGAAAGGCTGGTGAGGCAGGCAGGTGAGGCCGTGACTTAGGAATGAGATGACACAGAATTCTCAGTGGCCTGCGGGGAGTGACATAGGTCAGGCTCCTAGCAGACTGGAGAAAGGAGCAACCTGTCCTCTGAGACGAGAAGACAGACTGCTGGAAACTGTGTGGGCATGAATGGATGGAAGCGTGTGGGTACCCCACTGGTGGCTGATAGAGGAATTATCTGGAATCTAAATGTCTTCAGTGTGGGGACAGCAAAGGTCATCTGCTGTGACAGAAGAGGGCACTAAAGGGGGTCAGAAGGACTTTGGTGAGTGTAGGGAGTCTTTGCAGGACCTAGACAGCTCTTAACAAGTACGGGCACTGACAGGAACTTCTGAGGACCCCGCCGAGACCGGAGACCCGTTGTCTGCCATGTCCCTGATCTGCATGCGGTGTGTTTTTTCATCCCGAATGTTCACTCCCCTGAGCATGGGAGCAGGGGAGGCAGATACACTCCAGACTCAGTTTTGAGCAGAAGCACTAGAAGGATGTACTGATGATCAAGAAGTAAGATGACCGGCAAAAATCATTAAGATTCTTAATGATGCTCTTCAGGCCAGATAGAAAATGAGGTCCCTGTACCAGTAGTTGGAGGCCCTTTCTTGCTGGTTCATATTTTCCAACGCCCCCATTCAAGACCTAGTCAGCCAAACGTTAAATCATATGCCCAGGATATTTCCTGGAGAGTTCAAGGATTTCACAGTTTGGGAGCTTGACCTACAAACACTGCTCCTGGTGTGTAAGGAAATGAACTTTTAAATCAGAACCTTACAGCAAAATATCAGAAACTTAAGAAATGTGCACTAACCTCTACACATCCTGCAGAGAAAACGGTTGGCTATGACTCTAAATTCAAAACAATATTTGTAGTGTGGTCTCCAGAAGTGTTTCTCCCCCTGACCGGTCACATTTAAGAATGTGTCCCGCTTTGATAGTCATTCTAGTAGAACAAGCCCTCTCTTGGTTCACATCAGTGACAGAAATGTCACATTTCCTCACCTGGAAAAAAAAGAATCTTAGAGTTAGGAGAGAAGTTTAAGATTTAATTCACCTCTTTTCATTTCCAGAGGAAGAAACTGCAGTCCAGGGGGTAAGATATTTTATAGCAAGAGTCAGAATGAGACTCCATTCCTGCTCTTATATCTTGCCATCCCTCAAGTTAGAACTTAACTTTTTTTTAATGTTTTCGTTTCTTTTAAAATTGTTTAATGAGCCTTATTCTTAAAAACTTAAAAAATAAGCATTTTACAGCATTTCAGAAGACATCTAGAGACATGGACCAGGCACCCATAAATTAGATTAGGATTATAATGCGCAGGTTTAACATAACAAAAAAGCAGGGATTTCTAGAGGCCAGGTATCCTGGACTAAAACCACCTCCAAAGCTTACTATCTGAGCAGCTAAATTATTAAGCTAACCTCACTATAGCTCTATTTTCTTTTCTGCCAAGTAGGTAAACTCGTACTGTTTTAGAAAGTTTTTTCTAAAAATCATATGCCAAGTACTTAGAGAATAGGAAATGCAGGGAGTATTTAGAATAGCTATTGTTACTGCTCTGAAAAGGCTTTGCTCAAATTCTTTGTGATCACAGAGCAAACAAACAGCGATTACTTCCTACGTCAAAAGGCCTCCTGGGGCTCAAGTTGATTTCCATTGAATTAGCAGGGAAAGCTTCTCTAGGAGCGCATATCCTTTATATTTGAGACTCAAGGACATCAAGTCAGCGATAGATATCTCCAAATGCTAAAGTTTAAGTTAAAAATGCCTTTTTTTTTTTTTTTTTTTTGGACAGTGAGAGGGAGAGAGAGAGCACAAGCAGGGGGAGCAGCAGGCAGAGGAAGAGGGAGAAGCAGGCTCCCCTCTGAGCAGGGAGCCTGATGTGGGTCTCAATCCCAGGATCAGGACCTGAGCGGCCAAAGGCAGCCACTTAATGGACTGAGCCACCCAGGCACCCTAAGTTAAGGATGCTTTACTTGCATCTTAGCCACAGATGGTGGGGGGGGGGGTGCTCCTTCAATTTGCCTTTGCCCCCTCTTTCCGTCTCCGGGACCTGGAGTGTGAGAGGCTTCCAGCACAGTCCACAACCCCATTGGAGTTCACAGCCTCTTTTATAGTAACTGGTTCCTCAGTACGTTGGGAATGCCTCAGGGAAAAAAAAAAAAAAAAAAAAATATCCATCTCACTCATTGTTCTTTCCAGTCCTTAGACAGCTAACAAGTACTTGCTGAGTGATGAATAAATGAGACCAGGTCCTACACCAGCCCTGCCCTGTGTTTCAACTCTTTGGAACACTCGGCTTAAATTCTTAATTAGCTAATGGACACTTCAGCTCATGCAGCTGGGGTGCCTTCACTTCTGTCAGAGAACGGGGCAGACAGACGGTTGCATGGTTGCACACTGCTTCTCTTCCATGCAACACGTCCCTATTGCCAGCTCACACCTGGAACTTCCCCCCTTTAGTGAGAAGCAGCTTTGAATAAGAAAGGAGTTCTCAAAGAATTTGGCTGCCTACACCTAGCCCAGTAAGACTGAGGTATTTATTCCATTGGGAATAAAATAGAGTTAATGTTGAAGACACTCGAATTCCTCATTATACCGAAAGGTAAATAAGTGACTAGGTCAGTAGGTAGTCTCACTCAGATAAGTGAGCCGAGAACAATCCATTTCCCCCCAACACAGAATGAGTCCAGACACTTAGGAAGGCATCAGCCTGTCAGGCTCTGCTCTGCAAATACGGAAAGGGGACACTGGTCTTACGTATAAATAGCTCGCCAGGCAATACAGGATGAAAGGTAGAGTTTTTTTTTAAAAAGATAGAGTTTTACTCTTTCTTGAGGAGGGAAGCTAAAGGGAAAGGAACCCTTACACATCATCCTGCTCTCTGAGGAGAGAGGCAGGGGTCACCGACAGTGAAGTGCGCTCATTTACAATCTGCCTGCTGCACTGCAAATTGCCCAAAAGGGCAAAAGCTGCCAGACACATGTGCCTGTAGGATTTAACCCTTTTCAGTGATCTTATTTGGACCAAGTTTCACACCTTCCAGGGGGTGGTGGATTGGAGACAGCCCAGCTGACAGTGGCTCTGGGGTATGTAATGCAGCTGGATAAGCCCAAGGCAAAGAAGTGACCTAAAGGGCCGGTGACTTTCCCCTCAGGCCCCGCACGCTGCAGGCCTGCTGAGCTGACCGGGCCTGTCACCTGCCTCTGCACCCCTTGGCTGGGTATGTTCCTCCTCACCTACTCAGTTCCATCACTATCCCAATTTCATACTTACCCTCTGCTACTTTTTTTTTTAATCATTTCATTTTTTTAAAAGATTTATTTATTTATTTATTTATTTGACAGACAGATCACAAGTAAGCAGAGAGGTGGGGGGGAAGCAGGCTACCCGCTGAGCAGAGAGCCCAATGTGGGGTTCGATCCCAGAACCCTGGGATCATGACCTGAGCTGAAGGCAGAGGCTTTAACTCACTGAGCCATGCAGGCACCCCCCTCCATTACTTTTTTAATATCATTTTTGGTAGTGCAGATCACGGATATTTCTCAAGGACTGATCCTTGATCTACAGAATCTCCAAATTCTGGAATACAATTACAAGTAATTATTTCCCCCTCTCTTTCTTCGATGAGAGACTAAGTCAATGCTTACCCACGAACTCTCAATGCTCTGGATGGGGGCCAGGGAGGCTCAGTTGCTGAAAGAATGCTCCCAAAACCCTGCTTGTGTCAAAGCCTGTGAAATTGAAATTGACTACAAATTTCTACTTTCCATGGCCTGAGAAGGTAACTTGTGAATAACAAAAGCCTCCACCATTCAGCCTGTCCAGGCCACATTCACCCACATCCACATGGCTGTCTTCACGGCCTATGTGTCAGGTAATGTCCATATTTCTGCTCAGCCCGTTTCCTGAACTCACTTATTAACTCATCATTCAATAAGCCGCTTGTTGAGCCTCGGCTATGTGTCAAGCCCACAGGATACAAAATTAAATAAAACAGAACTTCTTATCCTCGCAGACCATGCAATGTAATGAGAAGAGATAAATAAAAGTGTATTACAGTCTGGTGAGCAAACTGCCGTGGGCCAGAATTGTTTTGTTTTGTTGTTCGTTTTGGGGGGAGGGGGATAACTTTCTGTTAAATCAGAAGCCTACGAACAAAATACGTTGTAAGAGCAACATCCTGGACATAAAGCAGATTTATTCCCCAGGAACCACAGGAAATTATTTCAGAGAAATTGAAGATGTGAAGGGTTCACCTTGATGCCATTTTCTACTGTTTTGAACAAACTCCATAAGAGGACGATAAATGTGGACTAACCAGGTGAGAAATGGACCTGAAACAGTCCACAGCCAAATGCTACCGCATACTCAAATCACAGTAATGGTCACCGGGTTTTCCCCAGGATTTGTTGCAATAAAACTCAGCTGGTGAGATTCCTTTGTGAACTACTTTCCTAAAAAAACGTTCGATATGAGAGTTCATCAGGCATGTGTAGTGTACTTTTGTCTCTAGCTTAGAGCTGAAAGCTGAGACGACAGAGTATTACAGTTGTGATAAAGGACAAATATAAAAAAAGAATGAATTGTTATAATGACTTATACTGTACAATATTTTTATAATAAGAGTTTCATGAAGCTATAATTTACATACATCATATACATTTCATGCATTTTAAGTGTACAGTAGTTGTTAGTATATACACAGAGTTGTACAACTATTATACAAATCAAGTTTAGAACATTTTCATCACCCTAAAAAGAAAACCCATAACCATCAGCTGTCACTTTTCATTTTCCCCCAAACTTCTCAACCATAGACAACCACCAGCCTACCTCCTGTCTCTATGGATTTGCCTACTCTGAGCATTTTCTATAAATTGAGTCGTTCAATATGTGATTTTTTGTGACTGGGCCTCTTCCACTCAGCATGTTTTCAAGATACGTCCATGTAATAGCAGGTATCAATACTTCATTTCTTTTTATTGTCAAGTAATATTCTATTCCATGAATACATCACATTTTATTTCTCTATTCATCAGCTTATGGACTTTTGAGCTGTTTCCACTTTTGACTATTATGAACAATGCCTACAAACATTCACAAACAATTTTTTTGTAGACATGTGTTTTTATTTCTTTGTGGTATATAACCAGAAATAAAATTATTGAATCATATCGTAACTATGTTAAGCTTCAAAGAAACTGCCAGGCTGTTTTACCAAGAATCTGTACCATGCTACATTTCCATCAGCAAAGTATAAAGGTCCCTGTTTCTCCACACCCTCAACAACACTCATTCTCATCTGATTGTTTTCATAATAGCTATCCTCATGCGTATAAAGCGCCATTTCATTGTGGTTTTGATGACTAATGATGTTGAGCATCTTTTCGTGTGGTTATTGGCCATTTGTATGTATTCTTTAAAGAAATGTCTATCCAGATCATGTGCCCATTTTTAAACTGGGTTCTTTATCTTTGTGTACATTACCTTTAAAGTTTGCAAAACACTTTATGCTTATTATCATGAATATCCCGCACAACCCAGTGTTACCAGTAGATTATTACTACACAAGGGGAGAGAATGGAGGCTCAGAGATGTCAACTGTCTTGTCAAGGTCACTTAGCTACCAAGTAGCAAAGCCAGACCTTGAACCTAGCAGAGGTATATCGCTTGCCATAACTGTGAGTGCTGAAGAAAGAAGAAAACCGATTTTCTTTGTACTCCACCTGATCTTGACTAGGCAACCCATGATGTTCAAATGTCATTAAAGCAAATGTTCCTAGAATTTCTATACTAAAGATCATTCCCAAGAAGAGAGTCAAGGCAAAGCGTTCAATAGGGATTGCACGCATGACCATCTAGGAGTGTTCCTTAATAAGAGTTCTTTCCAAGTCTGCCATAAAACCCCCTGAGAGCTCAGGACATAAAAATACATTTCAGAACAGTCATCTTGCTGTGACCATCACTAGCTTAAAATCACACAGTTCTATGAAGTCTTATAGATGCCCTGTTCGATTCTTCATTTCAGAATGGAAGTTCTTCAGTATTTTCATGATCCATAAGAACTTCTAGGTGCTTCCAGATATAGTAGGTAAATCATTTTATGGGGTCAGTAGAAGCCATCAGAAAAGGTTCCACAATCTACAGAGTTCCAAAGCACCTCAAAACCCATATCAATGACCACTGAGGGCACACGATAGTCTTCGTGTTAATTTTAACATGAACATATCATAAAAGTTGCAGAGTTGAAAAAAAAAAAAGAGAGAGAGAGAGAGAAAATGAGGTAAGGTAGAGAAACATGAACTCTGGAGCCAAACAAGTGAGTTCAACTGAGAGTAGGCATCTCAGTAGCTTGTACGTTAAATAAATTATTTATTTTATATGAGACATGGATTCTAGTTCTCTTCTGTAAAATGCAAAAAAAAAAATTAAAATTGAAAAAAAAGCAAACAAACTTTATCCTATCCAACATTGTCACAATGTTAAATGAATTTTGCATAAAAAGTGCTGGGCACATTACACTCGATAATGGTACCTAATTTATGAGCGCAGAAAAGAACGTTTGTAGGATCTTTGCAATGTCACTTCCATTTGAAATGAGTAGCTCTAAAAAAAAAAAAAAAAAAAAAAGGAATACTTTTCCAGACTCATGTCCCAAAGGGCATATTTTAATATAACACAAGGAAAAAAGAATATTAAAGGCAATAAGAAAGCTCTTGGCAACACGGCATGAGACTTTACATTCAACAAGTGTATCATTGGGAAGATCTATAACCTTGAACCAAGAATACAAACCTATGGTATTGACACAAAGCAGTATTTAGAGGGAAATGAAATTTCTTTTTTGTTCTTTGCCTTCTTAAACAACCTATCACTCATTCTTTCGACAAGACCTGACATGATTTTATCTGTCATTCTCCGATTTTATTCCTCACTGGATGAGATAGCAGATACACTTTATTAAACATAACGACATAAACATGGCTTTGCAAGCCAATACTATTGTCAAGATTGGTGTTAGGATGCACGTGCCCCATTGTATTCTGGGAAAACTGAACACTTACACCCAGTGGATACTCTCAAGCTACGATAGTGCAGACAAGGCCCATCCATTGGGCTCCATGTGAAGGATTCCGAACAGGTTGATCAGAATTTTTTATGGAATCTGTTCAAAAGAAGTTTGATATACTTCTGCAACATTTTTGAAAGCAGGGGGGAAAAAAATGAGACCTAAAACTAGCTGCTGACTTTATTAGTGAAGTTGAACATTATACATGTAATATTTATATTTTCTCTTCTGTGATTTGTATGTTTGTAATATTTGCCCATTTTCCTATTCCAGTGCTTATCGTTTTCCATGTTAGTTAGAGGTTTTAATATGAGGATATAAATAGGACTGTCAAATACAGAGCAACTATTTTCCAAGTTTTTTTTGCCTTTTCATTTTGCTTTTCAAATTATGGATGTAGGGGTTGCCTGAGTGGTTCTATCAGTCAAGCATCTGACTTGATTTCGGCTCAGGTCATGATCTCAGGGTCATGAGATGGAGCCCCGAGATATGCTTCGCTTAACAGGGAGTCTGCTTGAGATTCTCTCCCTCTCCCTCTCCCTGCCCCACCCCCTGCTCATGCATTCTCTCTCTCTCTAATAAATAAAGACATCTTTTAATAAATAAATAGAAAATTGATGGAGACACGTCGTCCGTTATAATGCAGTCAGATCTCTTCTCCTTTGTGATCTCTTGCCTTGAAACATCTCCCTAATTCTTCAAACCTTATTGCGCAACTCTAATGGCATCTAATGTGACAGAGAGAGGCATAGGAGACACGGATGATGAGTAGCTATTCAATCAAATAATTAGGATGTCTTGGGTCACTTTTAGAAAGTGATTTCTGTATACTTGTGAGTTTTGACCTCAGATTGCTAGAGTATAAAAGGTAAGTACAGACGATATTTCAAGAGCCTTGGTATGAATGCAAATTGGCATTATCAACATCGATGGCCAGGAGAAATGAGAAGCTGAGCTGAAGATATTTTATTTTATTCCGGCAGATCTGATATGCCTTCAGAGACACAGTGTCCTTTCTTCATGTGGCTGGGACACTCTTTGGTGATTAACTCTGTCCTCGGAAAGAACTTCCACGATCCTATATTAGGTGATATTTCCGGGGGAAAAAAGGGGAAGTTAGGCATCATCATGATAGTGGTCACATAGGAGTTTGAAAGCATTTTTGAAGCATTTCCCCACATTATTTCATTTTAGCTTCAAATATCAAAAAGGGATAGAGATTACCTTGGTTTTATGGAAGAAAATGAATTCCAGAGTTTAAGCAATGGACGAAGCCCAGCATGAAATACCACTGCGAAATACCAGACTATATTCTTCTCCTCATAAACAAATATAAATTGTGAGTGAGACAGGATAGAAGAGAACAATTAAGAGCACCCAAGAGAATATACCCTAGCATCCAAAGAAATTCCGTAAAATGCTATAACGTGTGGAAGTAATAATCAATACCCAACAGGGAGCTGAGAAAGGATTATATCCACGTTGCCTGATTATTGGAGAAGATTTGATGGAAATATGAGTATTTCAAATGGGAGTTGGATTTTGGCCAACAGATGGAAAGGAAACATTGTAGACAAGAATGGAAAGAGAAGGCGTTAGGATAGAAATGAAAGGCCAGGAGAAGAGAAAGGAGGAGGCAGTGAGGAGGTAGGTCTGTTGGAATAATCTTGTTAGGAGCAGGGTACTGGGCTGGAGAGGTAAAGTCAAAATTTGAAGGATCTAAATTATCAGGGTGAAACATTTGAAACCGAACCTTTCAGCAACAGAGAAGCATGACAGAGATTTCAAAGGGGAGGGAAATAATTAAAGATGTGTTTCCTAGGAAGACTCATGGGTTGAGAACTTGCAGAATGAGTAGAAGGAAACAGTGCAGTGTGAGAGGCTAGCATAAAGAGTTAAAAATGCTAAAACCACCATCCAGAGGTGAAGCGACAGCATCTTTTCTGAGGGTCTTAGGGATAGAAAAGCACAGGGGCAAACTCAGAATCATGGATGCTGCAGAAACTTCTTCCCAAGAGTTCCATCCTGGGCAGTAGAGGTTATCGGATGCCAGTGAAGGAAAACAGGCAAAGAGATATTTTTTGGTACCTTCTTATCTATATTTTATGTGTGTAAACACACACACACACACACACACACACACACACACACACACACTATGCTCATGTAGCAGGCACCCAGAAAACCCTTGTTACCTGCTCCTCCCCCCAAGGGCCCTGGAGAAAACACAGCTGAACGGGTTATTAGTTTAGACATGATAACTAGACCTGTGGAAATGGAGGAGCCCCCAGAGGCAACAGAGGTAGATATTTTTATAAAAATTAAAGGTCCAAAGTGTAGAATTCGCGGAATGTTCCCGGTTAATGGATAGGAGCAGCTAACAAAGGCCATTAAGGGAGCCCGGCAGAGTGGCACTTTCCTCTGACGAGCTCACAATTACCTCCTGAAGCATGGGGCTGAAGCCTCCTATGCACCCCGTAAAGGCTGCGAATGGTGAAGTTAATGGAGAAAGCAGAGTTATTCTGCCAAAGAGACCCATTTGAAAGTGAAATAGAGGTCAAAACCCCACTCTAACATGGAAATTGGAAACTGCCAGATGTTCCGATGCTGTGGTAGAGTTCAAAAAGGGCAGAATTGACGGATTATTAACTGTGCCAGCTGGCATCGTGGAATTTATGTTTTCTTTGTTATGTGAAATGTACAACCATAACAGAAACGTTAAAAACCTGAGTAGGTTCAAGGAAGGGCACCAAACAGTATAAATCAAAGTTTAGTGTAACAAATATAACAGCAGAGGGCTCCCTTCAACACCTGGCAAATTCTCAAGGCAGACAAACTCCAAGGGGAGGAGCTTTTTATTTTCTGGTAACTTCTACCAGCATTGAACATTTCATACATAAGGGGGGAAAAACCCAATAAAATAAAATAAAATAAAGAATGACAAACATAGTTTTTAGAACTTCAGATCCTAAGATTCTTTTCTCTCTCTCTCTCTCTTTTTTTAACTGTATCTTTTGCTAGTGAAAAACTATCTGAAGTTATTAATGCAATCATTCAGGGTGGTCTGGTTATAAAATGCTTCAAGGTAGAAGAGTGACAGCAAGTTACAACCCAGAATAATAAAATACTTAGTAATTATGATACTGAATCAGCCAATAGGATCTCTTTGAAATGAATACAGATTTCTAGAATGGTAATACACGCTCAATACGGGATATAAGTAAATATAGAAAGAAGAAAAAATCAGTAAGCTTACCCCCCAGATATATCCTTAGTTAACATTTTATTTTTTTTCTGTTTCTTTTGTGTATAATTTCATGTCCATGTTAATATGTAGTCAGATTGATCATCATATTATGTATAGAATTTCTCATTTTCATCTTGCTTAAATAACATTTTAATAAAACATTTCATATTCTATTATAAATTTAGCTCTTAATAATTACATAATTTTCAGTAATACGAGTATATGTCCTAAAAGGTACTTAACCAAATATAGTTGGATATTTAAGCACATTCTAAATGTTCTTTTTACATAAGTGTAATATCGTTTTCCTTAAAATCATTTTCCTGCATTGTGACTTAACTCCTCAGGCTAGTTTTCAAGACAAAAATCTCCAACAAGGGAACATGAAATAAGTAGCCAGTTTAAACAGAGCTTCTATTGAGGTGGAAATGGCATTAGCAAAATAAAACTTTGGTGCAGCTAGAAAATAACCATTTTTAACACTACTGCCCTGAAGGAGAACTGATAACAACTCAAGGGAAATAACCCGCAAGTAGCACAGAAAACATGGAAGGAGACACAACTAGGGTTTGAAATTGAGCATCAGAAGCACACTATGGCTATATCTATATTTGAGTGTTTTTATATTGCATTTAAATTTATTTATATGTATTTACATTTAACTGGGAAGATGGACCTAGTACATTCTGATGTGTAAGTATAATGATTCTCCTAATTCATTATTCTGTTGTTTTAAAATTCTGAATTAATGGACATAGTAGCCAATATTAAAAAGAAATATCTGACTGCATAAATAAATAAATAGGTCGATAAACAAACAAACAAATAAATAAATAAGCATGGATGGGTTGGGTCCTTAAAAGAGAGAGCGAGCGAGCTCCACTGGAAGCACTTAGTACCCCAGACACAAGGAAAATTCTGGTGCCTGGCGTCAGCAGACCAGATGCACAGCACCTTTTCACACATGGTGGCTGCAGAGCTGGGCTTTTCTTTTTGCAGAATGTTGTGAAGTGTGAGTGGTATAATGGAAAAAGCACAAAAATCTGCAGTCGGAGTTAAATGATGTGGGTTCCAGTTTCTCCCTGATCATTACCAGATAGGTGACTTTGGAGGAGTTACCTAATCCTGAAATTCACCTAGGCGTATAAAAAGAAAAAAAAGACAGTAGAGTGATTTCTATAAGCCCTCTAAAGTATTTCAGACTATCTACCTGATGATACAGACAGCATTTCCACAAAATGGCCACTTTTGGCCTATATTCCCTGCATCCAAATGCACAAAATTGAAACACAGGAGGGCTCCCCTCTGCAACTGGGGCTCTTGAGCAAATCTGGGCCTGGAGAAAACTGACACCTGGTTGGGTAGACACCAAGCTATTTTTGAATCAAATTAAAATCCTATTTATATATTTTTAAAGATATTTTAAAAGTAAAGTATTTTGAATCATTTACAAAGCACACTCTTCTAGGTAGTAGACTATATAGTTTATCCATATTTTCAACCAGCTATCTTTAATTTGTTATGAAAAGTACAGATAGACTTTGTCTTAAAATGTTGTCATTCCATTTGTATATTGCCCTTAGAAAGGATAATGATATTCCAAAAGCCAGTTTTACTGTTAGTCATACAGGACCCTCATCTGAATACATGGTATTTTTATTTAAATAGATGTGTCTGATGGTTTCCTTGTATTACTACACCTTGCATTAACTACACCGTGAGTCAGCAAATTTCAGCCTTTCAACTCATAGGCCCAGGCCAGCCTGCTGCCTATTTCTGTAGAGCCCACAAGCTAAGACTAATTTTTAAATTTTTGAATAGTTGAAAAAATCTAAAGAAATCTATTTCATAACACATAGAAATTATATGAAATTCAACATTTAGCATCCATAAAGTTTTTAATTTCATTAATAGAAAATTTGGGAAATTTGTTTTCTCTCTTGTTACGTAAGTACTTGCATAATATCCTCAATTTTGCCTCTTGGCCTACAAAGCCTAAAATATTTTATTTGCTGTCTGGCTTTAAGAAGTTTGCTAAACTTAAAAGTTTGCTAAACCCTGAACTATGCCAAAACCCAAAACCATTATTTATGTGCTCTTTGGGCTCATTATAAATAATCAAAGACTTTGCCTATTTAGCATTAGAAGCAAATAGCAGAGGTTCCCAAAATTATCTGTATGCACTTTGGGACTACCTGGGTAGCTTCAGAAAATACTGATGTTTGTGTCCCAGCCCCCCAGCCTATGGTTTAACTGGTCTGAGGTATGCCACCAGTGAAAGTTAAAACCTGCATAGGTGATTCTAATACGGAGTTTAGGAACCACTCATTTGATACTTGGATTCAATCTCCCCAACTTCAGCAGAGCCTTCCTGCTGATTCCCTGACACAGGGCTCATTGCAGCTGCCCTAAACCCTCCAAACTCTTCTGAAGCCTGTCGTTCCCACTGCCCCATGCTCCACTTCTAATAGCATGTGACCAGTTCAACTGAGAAGTTCAAAGCCAATCCATGATCAAGTTTGCCTGTCTTACTTCCCAAAAGGAATTCCTTCCTGAAGTTGATTCTATTCTGTCCAACCCTTCTAGAGAGAATACAATATGGTGATTTAAAAGAGGTCTTGAGGGATGCTTGGGTGGCTCCGTCAGTTGGGTGCTTGCTTTCAGGGATTGTGATCCCTGGTTGGGAATGGAGTCCATCATCCGGCTCCTTGCTCAGTGGGGAGCCTGTCCCTCCCCCTGCTTGCGCACTCTCTCTCTCTCTTTCTCTCTCTCTCTCTGACAAATAAATAAAATCTTTAAAATTTTTTTAAATTAAAGAAAAAGAGGTCTTGAATTAGACCTGAATTCGAGTCCCTGTTCATTTATTAATAAGATACTCAAGCTTAAATTATTTAATCAGTTTGACTATCAATTTCCTCATTCATGAAGTAGGATTAAGAATAAAACCGGCCTCACAGGGACCTTTGTGAAAACTCTGTGAGATTTACTTACTAAAGTGTGTTCAGGGCTAGCTAGCATCATTAGATCACTTAAGCATTTGTTAGAAATGCAGAACTCACCTTCCGCCCAGAACTTGCAAACCAGAATCTCATTTTAATGAGATCTGATAGTGATTTGTGTACACATTTAAAATTTGAGGATCATAGCGGTGGGAAGATTTTATTTCACTGCACCGCCAGGCTGAATCTCTACTCAGCCCTTCTACAACAATACCCAGTATGTATGATGTTGGTGGTGCCCTGGAGGGTGGTTTTTATGCACAAAAAAGAAATTCCTTAAAGTAAAAAAAAAAAAAAAAGAAAGAAAGAAGGATTTATCAGCTCTGTACAAAATAATTTGAAACCAGGGTAGGGGCAAGGAATGGTTAAAAACAGCAGGGTCACCTTTATACAACTTACAAAAAGATCCCTCTGAGCACACATGACCTCACAGATGGACACCTGGGTTGCTGGCGGAGTCCTTGTGCAATTTAGAAAAACACACTCCTCTGGGCCGCTGTGGTCCTGTTTCAGATCACAGGGCTTGCCAAGTGCAGCCAGGACTCAGCCTGCCGTCCTTAGGCAGTTTGTGGCAAGGCTTCCTAGGTGGGATTAGCGGAGGCCCTGGAGTAGGGTGTGGCCAGTTGGAATGAAAAGAATGTAAAGCAAAGGGTGGATCCCAGAAGAATGCCAGAATTGTGGAGGGCAACAGGGAAGAGGTGAGGTGGAAAAAAAACGAGCCCAGGGTGTCTTCTGGGAAGAGGCAGGGTTTGACACAAATCTCAAGGACTTATGAAACTGAGGTAGGAAGGGAGGGAGAGTCACATATTTACATGTTATGAACAGTATTGGATTGTGAGAGAGACTGTGTTTGGAGAATGGCAGGATGAACCATGGACAAGAAGGCAAATGGGGGTATTGAAAAATCTAAACTCCTTAGACTATAAATACGAAGCCATTTTGTTTTCTTCCAATAACTGCCCCCAACTATGCTGGACCAAGTGCCCCCTACCACCCTCCAACACACACACACACACACATCTTAGCTCAAGTCCATGGGTTTCACCACTTTATTTAGTTAAATCTTTTTTTTTTTTTTTTTTTTTTTTTTTTAAAGATTTTATTTATTTATTTGACAGAGAGAGAGAGATCACAAGTAGGCAGAGAGAGAGGAGGAAGCAGGCTCGCCTCGGAGCAGAGAGCCCGATGTGGGGCTCGATCCCAGGACCCTGAGATCATGACCCGAGCCAAAGGCAGTGGCTTAATCCACTGAGCCACCCAGGCGCCCCTATTTAGTTAAATCTTAATGTTACATCTAATTCATCATATTCTTCTCCCTTCTTCTAGCCAGAGGCATGGTCTTTATCCGGTTCCCCCTTTCTCCTCTTTCCTGAGCTATCTCTTCTTGAGTTGGAGCAGGACAGAGTGAAGTTGCATACCTCCCTGCTTGCCTGTGGTCCCAACATAGTTCCTGCTCTCCAACGTGCCCCCACCAGTCCACAGCTCTAAACACTGGACATTCCTTGTTCAATCTGTCCACATCTTTGGCTGACCCCAGCTAGCATTGTTGTGTCATATGCTTTTGTCCTTCACTGCGAGATTCCTCTAGAGACAGTTGCTCCCAGACTCATCTAATGTTCTTGGCCAGTTTCCAGGCTTGCACCAAGTACATGTGGAAGCCATTTCAGTATAGGGGTTCGTGTCAACTGGGGGAAGTGTTGAGAAATCTTAGTGACCTCTGCACCTGACAGTCCCCTCCCCAGTGTGCAAGTTCACATGCATCATGTCTGTGAACACCCATAAGTACACATCTGCCAGCTCAGAGGTAGCTCATCAGCTCTGCTATATAAGCAGACATTCAACCAGGGAATGAAGGGCCAGTCTGCCTTTCTTTAGACAACACCAAGTTTATGAATGATTCTCTTGGACCTCCCTCTCTTTCTTTCAACAGAGAAGATAAAGAAAAAAATGGACATTTTGCTCCCCCAAATGGCTCTTCTTCTCAGTTTTTCTCAGTTTCCTGGGGTTTTTTTGTTTGTTTTTTATTTCGTTTTATATAAGCAGGGGTAAAAGATAATGGAGCAGTCACACCAGGTCTTCTGGAATAATCCTCAGTAAGCCCTGCAAGGAGACAGCAGATCCCAGTAGCTGTGGTTCTCAGGGCTTAGAATTTGGGGTACTTTCTCGGCTTTGAGTCTTTGATGATTCTGGGGCAACATAAAAATCCCACTGATGTTGCATGTTACAGATAAAGAAATTAAGTCTTGGAGAAGGGAGGATATTTGCTCAATATTAAAGAAGAGATGAGATGAGATTTAAATACCAACATCATTCTTCTTCCACTGGATCTTGATCAATGCAACTTACCTATCCATAGCCTGAAAGCTTTGGAGCTAGACGACTCCAGGAAAATAGGAGGGAACAGGAACATTCTGCAAGCACCATCATCAGTTTATCCCAGCGACTACCTTTATGCGCCTTTTATTAATTGATGTGATTAATCATGGTGCTGAATGCATAGCCTAACTCACTCAATGGTTACAAGCATCTCATTGTGTTATATTGGTTTAAGAGAAGAATTATCCACTGTATATATTACCCTGCAGATGTTGGACTTGTTGAAGACTGGGGTAAATACCAAAGGTTATTAACACAACCAGCTAGTCAATGAGGAAGAAATGGCCTTGGGAACAACTTCTCCACCTACCTCAAGACATTACAATCTATAGCCACAGACAGCTAAACTTAAGCCAGTTTCCTGAGCCTCTGGAAAGGTTAAGCTGGAGATCATCTTAACTAAACTTTTTTTTTTTTTTTTTTTTTTTTGAGAGAGAGGTTGAGAATGAGAGAGAGAGAAAGCATGAGAGGAGAGAGGTCATCTGGAGAAGAAGACTCCCTGCCAAACAGGGAGCCCAATGCAGAACTCGATCCTGGGACTCAAAGATCAAGACCTGAGCCAAAGACAGTCGCTTAACCAATCAGCCACCCAGGCACCCTAAACATTTATTTTTAAGTTGCGCCAGATCTTCACAAGCAGAGAGACAGAATCTTCCACCATTAGGTAAAACATTTGGTTCTTCTCCAGGCAGCAAACCAAGATCAGCCTCGGACTTATTTAGAGGTAGGACACAGAACATTTGCTTAAATCTTCAAGTCACTGAATATTTATGTCATATTTTATTTTACTGGGGATTGGCTTTGCCCATATGGAGAGATTATGAGAAAGCTGATGTGGGACTGCACTCAAGAGGTTCATAAATACTGCTCAGTCACATGCAGGCTCTCAGAGGCAATTCCACTCTAACATTCCTTCAGCAAACAAGTATTTACTGGGCATCTGCTCTGTGCTGAGCACTGTTGTAGGGGTTTTACCTCATGACTCAATACAGGGTCTCTGTGAGCCAGATATTTTCTTTCCATTTTTTTCTAAAGGTACAATGTAGAGATATTCCGTACAGAGATATTCAATGTAGAGAAATTCTTGATTCCTTGTCCATCCCTGTTACTGCACTGATCCATGCTGCCTAGGACCAAGATACTTGGTGCTTTCTCGTTATGATGACTGCTTTTTCTGTATTGATATAATTCCTTTTGAGTTGGCAACAGCTGGGAAATCTTTGCTTGCCTCACTTAGTTGAGATCCCAGTCCAGATCTTTTTAATAGAAAGGAAAGGAGGAAAGGAGGGAAGAAGGAAGGAGAGAGGTAAGGAAGGAAAGAGGGAAGGAAGGAAGAAAGAAAGGAAGGAGGGAGGGAAGAAGGAAGGTAGGAAGGAAGGAAAGGAGGGATGGAAGCAAGCAGGGAAGATAAAGTTAATTCTACCCTCCAAAGTTTGTAGTTTTCACTCATGGCTTTTTGGAGTGAAATTAACATGCCATTCTCCAGATGCTTCATTTTGTGGGGAAGGAGCGCTAGAGAAACGTTCAAGAATTACTGTTAAAGTGTCATTATTAAGTATCTCACTGAAGTTAAATGATGCATTTCCCCCATTTAAATCTGTATCTTCTTCCCCTTGACAGGAAGGGATCAGTAAATACTTAATGCTTGAATAAAATAAAAAAATAAATGTCCAAAGGCAACCTGAGTGTTTAAGGGCCTGCCCAGAGGAACTAATGAGCCATGACCCCTGGTAAAATGACACAAGGGCACCAAGAAAATTCTCAGCAGAGGAGTGGAGCTATCCAGACCCAATGTTATTGGCCAAGGGATAACCTTCAGATTTATAACATGTACAACAGGAAGCAGAAACGGTAGAAGTTGCTATACCTAGAAGCTCTTTCTTATGACCTGGAATAATAGAAACTTTACTTTCCTTGTAAAAAGAATCTCAATCTTGTTTAATACAAAGAACCAAGCAATCAATTATCTTATTAGAAAAGATAAAAATAATGCAGGAAATAGAAGAGAGAAGACAGCAAGGGAGGAGAAATAGAGGTGAGAGGAAGGGAGGAGAGGGAGGAAATGTGGGGAATAGAGAGAGACTAATTTCTTTTTTCAGAGCTAGCGCGGAAGTGTAAAGCCATGAAATAAAGAGCATGCCTCTGCTTGAAAGACGGCATTGTGCTCAACCTAGTGCCACATATAAGACATCCGTCTTCTGCTAATGTCACTGAGAAAAGATGAAAAGCTTCTGACGGTTTGGGTCAGCTTAGCGAAGACCAGCAGCCTGCAATCTGCCCAATTTATTTCAGAAATAAAAAAAGAATGAACCAAAACAACAAAATGTGTGTTCCCCCTTAGTCCACTGAAACATCAGGTTCCAGTGGGAGATTAATGTAGTATCATTCTCTCAAATGTTTTGTTTTCAAATATGTGCTTGCAGGCTCCAGGAGAACTGACATTTAGTGGAAACTGTAACCGTATATAACCTAACTAATGGGCATCATTATGATGTCTGTGTTTGGCTTTCAAATACTTCAAGTCCAAAGACGATGGGCTTCACAGTGACCATCAGAGGGGCTCACACATCGTCCCTCCAGTGGAACACCATAGACATGTCCGTGGGAAATCCTGAAGGAAGGAGAAGACAGCAGCCTGCTTTGGTGGCAAGACAGAAAAAGCTGAGTCAGTGTTGAGAGGAAACTGTGCTCCCCTCTGACAGTGAGTCCAATGTCCGTGGAACTCACAGGCCAGTCGGAGAACCTACAGTGGTATGGAAGACACCACCTGCGGTCACCTGCCATGAGTCCCAATCCTCTACAACCACCTCCCATGGAATGTGGCCAGAACCTATGATTTGCTTCTCACTGACAGAATATGGCAAAGGTGATTGGATGTCATTCCCTTGATGATGTTATTTCCTGTGGAAAATCATTGGAATGTCTCTCCTTAGATTAGGCAAAGATGATGAGATAGTCACTCCCATTGTTATGTCACATCACATAAGACTCTTTGCAAACTGGATAGAGAGTCAAAGGCCCTGTGAGAGGAACATATGACCAAAAAAAAAAAAAAAAAACCTGAAAGGAGCCTCTAGGAGCTGAAAGAAGTCCCTGACTGATAGCCAGCAAGGAACCGGGGACCCCAGTCTTATACCCACTAGGAGGCTGAATTTTGCCAATAATCACATGAGCTTGGAAGAGAACTCCTTACCTGCAGCCTTACAGGACTTGAGCAGAGGACCAGGACTCCCAACCCCTGGAAACCGAGATAATAAATGTGTGCTGTTTTGGTTTTTTTTTTTTAAGATTTTATTTATTTATTTGACAGACAGATAAATGTGTGCTGTTTTAAGCCACTAAGTTTTTGACATTTTTAACACAACCATGGGAAACATATAATATCTGAAAGGATCCTGCCCAGAGTGCACATGGACTCCCAACAACAGGAGTGTTTGGGGTGATCATCTAAAACCAGAAGCTGACTGAGGATTGGGGGTGGCTTGCCAAAGTCCAGCATGCACTGCCTGTCACATTAGAGGCCCCAGTGATCATGGGAGTCTCCAAGGAACTCACAGATCATGGGAGCAAAGGGGAACTGTGTGACAAGTCCAGAGACCTCAAAGCACCGAGGGCCAGGGTGAATTCCCCACCCCTAACCCAGCAGAGTATTAGTAAAACAGCTCCCTAGAGGGAGTAGAGGCTGATTTATAGCATTTGCCAATTTCTGTGGTGTGAGACTCCCACCATGACTGATTTCAAGCTATCAACAGATTAATAACTTGCTCAGAATTTTTCCTCCTGTATCACAATCGGCTGTTGGGAGCAAGTGCTCTGATATACACGGGCTCCTTTCCTTCCTTTACCCTGGAGGGAGGATCAGCCAGCCTGGGGAAGAGTGGGGAGAGCAGAAGGCTGACCTTCAACAGTAGGTCCCCAGTTGGGCAGAGGGTGAAAAGACTTAACCTTGAATGGTGGTGGAAACTGTTGATTCATACCCACTAGACGAGTTAGTGAATGGAGACTGTGTGGAGGACTTAAAATAATATAGAACTGCCCATTGTACAAAGGTGAGTATAGGTCCTGGGGTCTGCCCAGATTTTCAAACACACAATCACACTGGTGCATGCACACACACACAATGATCAACTCCTTTTCTCTGTAGGTGAGCTATCCAAGACAGAAATAAAAATTTCAGAGCTCCCATTTTCTTTCTTTTTCTTCTCTTAAAACGATTTCTTAATATTCCCCTCTTTTCTCAAAATGCCTTTGTAAGGGAAGGGACTCATAAATTCCAACGTTCTAAATAGACGAATGAACCATTAACTGACTGAAGTCAATTTCCTGATGCATTTCTCTGTTTGAATGTGCTTAAAGGCAACCCATCCAGTGACAGCGAGTACCCAAGGTGCACCACTGTGGTGCATCTCGGCAGATGGCAGCCAGGGAGGAACCACCAGACTTTAAAGGCAGTGAAATCTGGGTGGCTTTGCCTCCCTAAATGGACCTGACAGCTAAAAGGGAAGAGACACGGGACTAAACATGAATCGTTGCTTCAGAAGAGGAAAAACACTTTAAACCTGGGGTGGAACAAAACCTCTGGGGTCAAGTTGAATCTGTCTGCACTGTTTCCATGGGATTCTACTCGTAAGTTCTCAGGTGAGTCATCTGCGAGCAGTTGGAGCAGTTGCCATGGGTTACCCGCCTTTGGAACGTTTTCCAAGGGATCGAAGCTGTGCAATTTTCATCCACGTTTCTGAGTTTTGGAAGACTATCCTTGGAGTTACACATCAAACAGCTAGACAAGAGTCGTGTATGGCAGCTGTTCTTTGGAGACATTATCATAGCACTTGTCCTCTGTGGATTCCATTCATGTGAGACTCTGGCAAAGAAACGCTGCTTAATAGAAGGAACTCAAAAGTAAGGAGTCTCTTTGACATGTTTATATCTTCATAAAATTTTTGGACTATCCTTGCTCTCAGCTCCTGATCTTAATTCTCACTTCCCTGAGAAAATAGAAGCAATTAGAAGAAAATTTCCACAGGCTTCTACCAAAATATCTAATCCACATTCTGTGCATTCCCACCTCTTCCAGAGACGAAATTTCCATTCTAAGTGTCAGCCCTAGTCCTTTGTGCTGACAAAGGGCATTTTGGTGCTGCCTCACCAAAATGTCTGTCAGTCCACCACCTCTCCTCTCTACGCCCTACACCATTCATTTTTCACTGTCTGTTGCATCATTTCTATCAGGATTTAGACACACTATTATTTCTCCCATCTTAAAAAAGAAACACAAGCCCTTATTTTGACCTCACTTTGCCTACCAACTCTTGTGCTCCCCCCGCAGCAAATTGCTTGGCTTATCTCTAGTTTCTTTCCTCCATCCTGTCTGGAATGCACTCAGTCAGGGTTTTGCCCTCACCCCTCCACAGAGACTGTCCTTGACAATGTCATCAGTAATTTCCATGTTAGTAAATCCAATGGTCAGTTCTCACTGATGATCCTACTTGCCTGTCAGCTCAGCATGTGACAAGGTAGGTCACTCACTCCCCCTTAGCACAGTTTCTTTATACTGGTTTCTAGGATGCCACATTCCCAGTTTGCCTTTTCCCCACTGGTCACTCCTTCCTACTCTCCTTGATTGGTTCTGCTACGTTTCCTTGAAGACTTCGTGTTGGAGAGTCCCAGGCTCAGTCCTTGGCCTCTTTTCTTCACCATCTATCCTCACTCCCTTAGTGACCTCCCCAAGTCCCATGATGAACCTTAGCATTCACATGTTGATGGTTCTCAAATGTAGACCTCCAGTGCAAACCTGTCTCCCAAATGCTAGACTCCTATGGCCAACGGCCTCTTCCATATCTTCACTAGGATGTCTACTCTCTTAAATTTAACAGATCAAACTGAACTCTTGACCTTCTCCCTAAACCTTCTCTACCTGCAATCTTCTCCATCTCTTCAAGGGCAACTCCATCCTTGTAGTTGCTCATGCCAAAAACCCTGGCTCCTCCTTGGCTCTTCTTTCCCCAACATCCCCTACACAACCAGTCAGAAGATCATGCTGGCTTTATCCTCAGCACATATCAAGACTCTGACCACTGCTCTCTACCTGCACAGCTTCCAGAATGGCACAGTCCCTGTTCTTGCTCATCTGAATTACTATAATGGCCTCCTAAACAGTCTCCTGGCATCCCCTGTTGCCCTCCAGAGTCTTTTGCTGCATAACAGCCAGAGTAATTAATCCGAAACATAAGCTCTGTGAACTGATAGGTCGTTCCTCTGTGAACGACCTATCCTGTGGACCAAGGCTTCCATCTAGGCCATGCTTTCAGGGAACATTCATTGCTTTCTAAGACTTTTCTCAACTCTCTGCTGAAGAAAAATAAATTGTCTATATTAGCAATAACTCTTTTGTTATGAGATGGGATCACAGTGCATCTGTTTTTATTTTTTCTTCTTGCTATTTTATTTTAAAATGTAATTTAGTTACTATAAAAGTATGCTATTGTTTCTCGAAAGGCTACCCCCAAGGTTAGTGTTTCTTTGTTATTTTTGGCTCACTATCCTTATTGAGAATCCCCAGGAAGGGATTCCTGGATGGTTCATTTGGTTCAGCATCTGCCTTTGGCTCAGGTTGTAATCTCAGGGTCTTGGGATCAAGTCCCACCTCTAGCTCCTTGCTCAGTGGAGAGGAGCCTGCTTTGCCCCCTCTGCCTGCTGCTCGCCCTGCTTGTGCCTCCGCATACTCTCTCTCTCTCTCTCTGACAAATAAATAATAAATAAAAATTTTTAAAAAGAGAGAGAGAATCCCCAGAAAAAAAGATATATATATTATATATAATATATAATATATTTAAAAAGATATATATAAAGTACATATTATATATATATAAGAGAAAAAAGCTCCCCCCAAAAAAGTGTGTGTGTGTGTATATATATATATTTCCCCCCTCCCAAGATTGCAAGGAACCCTTGGCACTTCTTCATGAACCTCTGAGTATTCGTGGACCTCAGTGAGAGGCTTCATGCACACATACACTCACAGAGACGCGTACATCCTCTTGAGATTGAACTTACATGGCCTCTTTGATTTTAATCTTGTTTGAAACTTTTTTTTAATCGGTTGGTTTTTTTTTTTAACTTCCCCCTACATCTCACCAAGTTAGTGTGCAGTTTTGTTTTGTCGTCGTTTCTGTTTATTGAAATCACTTTAGAGTGTGTCAGTTCACAAAAAGCTTTGCAAATGCAGGACGGCCTCTTGAAAGTCCTGCTGGAAATATATCATGCGTAAATTTTCGTTTCAAAGTAAATGGAATGCAAAGTGAAGGTGTGGAAATAATTCCTGGGTCCATAAATATTTAATTAGCTTTTGGGGCTTAGGGATGTCAAATGGCACACTTACAATATACTGTATTTCAAAATAAAATTCACAGATTCCACGAAATTCTTTGAAAAGTTGTTCAATTTACCTGCCGTATTCCTTCAGCTCAGAATCATGTCTGTCTTATTAACTAGTCTGTTCTTAACTGTGATTGTAAAGACCAGTTCTGGTTATAGTCTCTGAGCAATTGTTTACTATAAAAAGTTCTCGAGGCTCTGCAGGGGCAATGTCACTGGCCGGCTCTGTTTGTCCTGGAGACAAGTGGTTTGCAACACCTGCAGCGTCTGAGAAACTCCCATGGCACTTCACAATCCTGAGTTTCCTGGCTCACTGACAGTCCTTCTGAATCAGAGTCTTTCAGGTGGAGCCCAGGCATGTCATTTTGAAAAACTTCCAAGATGAGTTTTTCAAGACAAGCACTACACAAACAATGGGAAGCCATGTTTTCCTCTTTTTTTTTTTTTTTAGTTTTTATTTTGAATTAATATTTGAGTTACACAAAATTTACTAAGTTAGTATAGAGAGCTCCTATACACCTTTCACTCAGCTTCCCCTCATCTTAACGGTTTATGTACCCAAGGAACATTTGATCAAACTAGGAAATTAACCTTGATACATTACCATTAATGAAACTACAGACTTCATTCCAATTTCACCTTTTTTTCCATCGATGATGTCCTTTTTCTGTCCCAGGACCCAATCCAGGGTGTCACCCAATGTTTAATCATCCTGTGCCTTAGTCTCCTCTCATTTGTGAAAGTTTCTTAGTCTTTCTTGCTTTTTATGACCTTGACACTTTGAAGGTATACTAGTGAGGTATTTTATGGAATGTCCCTCAGTTTCAATTTGTCTGATGTTTTTGCATGATTTGAGGAAGAATTCTTTACAGGTGATATGCCCAATTCATTGCATCACATAGAGGGGGGACATGATGTCAAAATTGCGTATCACTAGTGAGGTCAAGACTGCTCGCACGTTAAGGTGCCGTCTGCCAGGATTCTCCAAGATGCAGGGACGCTTTTCCCCTCTTCTAATGAATTGTCATGTTCCTGAAATAACTTTAGAGAGTTCCAGGGTCACAAGAAGCTTGCAAGACATAACAATTCATTAGAACAGAATTGTGAATTCTAGCCTGCACAGGAAGAGTTAAGCTCCTCTCCCCCACCCCCACCACCTGGAGGAGGGAAGTAGCATCTCTGTATATGATCTGTAATCCTTTAAGAAAGATTTGCCTCTTCTCCCTTATTTATTTGTTTATTCATTCAGTTATTTATAATAGAATGGAATTGGGTTTTGGTTTTGTTTTGTTTTGTTTTTCAAGTTCTAATCCAATTCCAATTTTTTTTTCTCAAGTTGTTCCACCTCTGGCCATTTCAAGCTCTTTCAAGTCGGCTCCTATGTCCTTTTGACATGCTTCATCTTTTTTAAAAAATGCATTTCCTTTCATTCTGGCACCACAAAAGCCTCAGGCTCACCTTGGATTTTCCCTGACCCAGGACTGAAATCAGACATTTCTCCAAGGAGAATTGGTTTTTCTGTTGGAAAATGGCATCTGGAAACCAAGATCCAGGTGCTGGGTATGGTTGTTGCTGCTGGAGTTTTACTGTTTCCATGCCCTCTCTAAGGACTGCAGGGTAATAAAAACATGTATACCAACCATATTCACACATATTTATAATTATTTCTGTCTCTGTCTATCTGTCTAAATACTAAGCTAAACGTGAGTTTCCAATGCTAATCCCGCACTACAGAGCTTATTCTAGCCTTCCCTGCTTGCTTATTTATAACTTCTCTCCCCGACAGTGGGAAACCTGTTTCTCATTATCTACAATTTATTTACATATTCATTTAGTTCTTGTGTGCTTATGGAGTTACAGATTTGCTAACCCACAATCCTGTGAGAAATGAATTCAGCAGCCAGAGCACCGTGTTTATGTATAGTTCTTTTTGTTTTTATCCTTACAGTATCTAGCAAAAATATTATTTTCTCAAGTTACTTAAGTCAGCTCTTTTTACCCCATCAGTTTGTTTTTAAATAATATTTTTGCCTTGTGACTTAAGTCACACATGCTCAGTACAGAAAATAAGAACAAGCAAAAAGACAAAAATACAACTGATCCCAATACGATGGCTCAACAATAACAAGATAAGCACTACTCACATTTTTTTTAATATTTTATTTATTTATTTGACAGAGAGAGATCACAAGTAGATAGAGAGGCAGGCAGAGAGAGAGAGAGAGGGAAGCAGGCTCCCTGCTGATCCCTGCTGAGCAGAGAGCCCGATGCGGGACTCGATCCCAGGACCCTGAGATCACGACCTGAGCCGAAGGCAGTGGCTTAACCCACTGAGCCACCCAGGCGCCCCAGCACTACTCACATTTTGTTGTAGTGTGTGTGTGTGTGTGTGTGTGTGTGTGAGGCTTTGTGTTATTTTTACTAACAATAGAATTATTCCTATACTTTGTTGTATGATTTTTTTTTCCGCCTAATGCTACAGATCCTTAAAGAACTATAGGTTTGTAAACAGAGGCATCTCCTGATAGGATGCATATTTGGAAAGACCATCCTGGTGGCATAAAGAGAATACAGTGGAGGTGAAGGGAAGGAGGGAGATATTGCCATCACAGATACCAGCTAAGCGAATAGAATTATCTGTGATTATATGTGACATATTTAAAAGAATAACAATGGGAAGAGAGAAGAGTAAATGAATTTGAGAGGTATTTCAAGATGGACTTGCCAAGATTTTGGTGGAATAAGGTAGAAGAGGAGGGGAAGAATTCTGACGTTTTAAGATGAATGGATCATCGACAGTGATGACATTTACCCATGTCCATGTAGAATACAAAACAAAGGATGGGTCTTACAGAGAAGATGATAGTTTTCTTTTGACACATGTTGCATTTAAGGTGCTTCAGTTCTTCCAGCAGGAGCCGTTCAAGGTCAGCTGAAGGTTTGTGTTGAGGTCAAATAAGAGGATCAAGCAGGAGCCTTGAACTTGTAGAAGTTGTAGGAAAAAATGATAGACTTCATGCCAATAGAGTGGGTGAGATCGCTCGTGGTGATTTTTAAGGCTGAAGAAAGGAACAACAAATACAATTAGAAATTTAGATACCATTTAGGATTTGGGCAGGGGAAGAGGAATCAATAAAAGGGGCCAAGAGAGGGGAAAGTAGTCTGGGAGCTAAGAAGAGAACCAAAAGTGGATAGTGTTTAGAAACCAAAGAATGGAAAAGTTCAGAGAATGGAGTGGCCAATCATCTCAGTGCTGCAGTCACGAAGACAAGGAGACTTCCAAGGACTGAAAGAGGGAAGGACATTGAGGCAACACAGGCCAACTCTCTTTCCAAGAATGTGAAAGTGAAAAAGACCAGAACCCTAGTGTGGTCTTTTGAGGAGAAGTTAGAATAGATGAGAGGCATTGTTTCCCCTCTTTCTCTCCTTATTTAGGACTGGGAAGACTGACAGGCCAGGGGTTGGAGGTAAGAAGTCTTCAAAAGCCTGAATGGGTGAGTTGTGTCTCCTGGCATTTAAGTTACCTTTATAGCCCTAAGGCTTAGTGAGGAGTTATTGCAAAATGTGAAGAGTAGAAATTCTTAGTGTAGGTTGGGTGAGGGCAGAGAATATTGTGAGCCTTTGTGTGTTACACACAGAGAATGCAAGAAGAAATAACAGAGATGGTCGTTTATCTAAATTTTGAGGGAGCTGTCAATATACACATTTAACGCAACAGTTAAAAAATTCTGGTGTTAAATGAAGAAAACCATAATAATGCAACTATGTGCTTTTTATCCATTACATGGTTTTTTAACTCAGTCAATCTGTAATGCTCAAGTGGTTCAAGAACAATAATACAATGTGTTTCCTGAGGGTTTCAGATATGCAATGACCTTGAGTATGGATGAAACTCCAGCTAATCACGTAATACTGTGAGAAACATCTAAGCTTCAAAAGAAAAATCTACATTCATTCTTCACATGGGAGTAAATGTTTTGGACTGCTCTAAACAAACAACTTCAACTTATATATTTATGCTAGATTTCACAGAAGAATGTAGTGAAAACATAAACAACACAGAACTGAAATATGAGCTGTTTATTTATTGACTGGCTTTTAAAAAAAAAAGTAATGATAATGTGAGTCACAGAAGTTAACTGCTCCCTTTTGTAATACAGCCTGGATTCTTTTGATGTGAACAAAGATACAACTATTTACATGTAAAATAGAAGTTGTTTTTTTTTTTTTAATTAAGATAAGAACACTGATTCAAGTCAAACTTTGCAGAGAGAAATTCTATTCTATCCTCTGTACGTACAATACTACTACACTACACTATACTCTATACTTATGTAAGTATGTTCTATAGAGGAGTCTTTACATTGAGGAGTGAAAGAGGCTTGAAGTCCCCACCCCTCTTCTGTTGTCAAATGCAAGGCATCTGCCTTCTCTGGATTTTGGTTGGAGTACATTTTGCAGATTCTTGGATTCCAATCTCCAAGATCCAATGTGCAAATCCATTCTCATCTCTGGAAAGGAGAGAAATAAAATCTGAGGAGGAAACTAAGGCAACAAGAAATGCATTGACTTAGTGAAGATGAAGAACAAAGGCATCAAAAGAAGTAAAATAAAAACTCGGTTCATACCAGCAGAGAGTACCGGGGCAGACAGCACAGGCTCTGGGTAGGCTCAAGTACAATCTTTGTTCTTTACTAGTTGGAATCCTGAGGTGAGTTACTTAATATCCCCATCCTAAAAATGGGCTAATAGTAGACCTCACTGCTAAGGCTTTTTGTGAGGGTTGAGGAGTTAATATAAGAAAAATATTTACCACGGTGCCTGATACATGTAAAGACCCAAGAAATTTTAGTTGTTCATATTATTTGCACTAATCTTTTCATATTCAACCATCAGACGTTTAAATTTGTTAGTCAAACATGATAGGTTGAACCATTGCTCAAAAAGCCACCCAACCAGGGGCAGATCTAGGTTTTAAGACGCCCGAAAACTGTGCAATGTACAAGGGCCTCTTTAAGAAACAGAGCACAGAATTACAAAGTGTGACTGCAGCAGAGCCCCTGTCAGAACCCAGGCATCTGAGGAGCCCCGTGCTCCTCTTGCCCCTCTCCCCTCTGCCATTAGGCAGAATATAGTGCATCGCTGTGACTTGGAATCTCTCTAGGTACCCCTATTGTAAAAGAGAACAAATGAAAGGATTCTTCCACAAACTAACCAAACTGTCATGCTGACTCCACTGAGAAGTTCTTGGGTCCCCTAGGACTCAAGGCTGAGAAACTCACAGAATGTTTGAAGTTGCAAGAGACCAACTCAATGTTTTTATTACTAAAGCATGCCTTACGTGCAGGCCCAGAGGCCAGCTCTGTAACGGCTGTGTCCTGAGATCCAGCAGAAGCAGATGAGAGTTGTAAGGCTGCCAAAAAGGAGGGCCCCAAGCAGCTGCGTGTGGTGTGTGCATGTTCAGAGCCAATGTTCTCAGACTGTGCTCCAGGAGGGCTCAAGTTACCCAACGGCTGGGTGAAGTTAGCCATTACTTATTCCAAAAAGAACAGAGCTGAGGAAGGAAAAGGGAGAGGATAAGAGCAAAAGAAAGAAAGCAAAAGATATTTCCTGTCTGTCCTCTGAAAGACACTGAGGGTTTTTCCCTAATGGCTTCGTTCTGACAGGGCAACGCTCTCTTGAGGACCCTAGCAGCAGGCAGTGAGTAGAGAGCCAGTCCAGTGGAGCGCAGGGACATCTGAAGGCAAACAACCAGGGAGAGAGTTTTCTTTTTCTTTCTTGAGTTTTTCTTGCAAACCGTCCCAAACCCCTGCAGTTGACATTTTTTATTTACACTAGGTAATCATGAATATACTAATAGAATTTTCTTTCCCTTTGTGGGGGAGCTGGGAAGGGGTGGTGTGGATGACGGGAAAGAGAACTGTTGGAATTATCTTTATAGGTCATCTGTAAAACTCCCTCGTGTGAAAGAGGCAGTATAGCCTAGTGGTCAACATGGCCTGCCTCTATTTTGGCTGCATTCTGGACAACGGGTTAAACGTTAGTTTCCTGGTACCTGACATGGGAAGGAACATGATGCCTACCCCTGGGAGTGCTGGGAAGACTAGTTGAGACAAGACAAACCAGCTCCTAACAAGGCACCAACACATACTAAGTGCTAGAAATGTGCAGCGATTATTATTATGACCATTATGCATGACTTGACATTTTCTTTTTCTTTTTAACCATTAGACAGTTTATTATAATAATCCACAAAACAAATAGAAGTGAATTATCAGATACAAACAGGATGACATCTAACCATTATAACATTGTTTGCTATTGGGTACTGTGTTAAAATCTGAAAAATAATCATAAGCTCCAGTTTTGTTTTAAATAAACAAGAAAAACTAATTTATGTTTGAAATATGATGAAGGTGGGATTTAATAGCAAAATTTTTAAAAGAATCTGACAAGAATGTATATTAGATTCCAACCTCTCTAAGGACAAAGTCCATGCTCTTTGATTACCTAGTCTTGCGCCTCACACAGCGATCTCAAATGCATAAGCATAATGAGAGAATATAGGACAAATTTAGTCATGTAACTGGTGAAATGACAATTCATTGAAGCAATCAGTAGTTTTCCAGAAGAGGGGACTTTCCACAGGTCAAACGACCTTGTCTCTTTACTAAGTGAATACAACTGCAGTGGGGTGTTGGTAGAGGACACAGAACTCTTTCAGACCAGCTGAGGCTTAAGAGACGTGCCCATTCGCCTGGGTGGCTCAGTGGGTTAAGCCTCTGCCTTCAGCTCAGGTCATGATCTCAGGGTCCTGGGATCGAGCCCCGTATGGGGCTCTCTGCTTGGCAGGGAGCCTGCTTCCTCCCCTCTCTGGCTGCTGCTCTGCCTACTTGTAATCTCTCTCTCTCTCTCTCTCTCTCTCTCTCTCAATCTGTAAAATAGAAAAAAAAAATTAAAAAAAAAAAAAAGACGTGCCCATTGAATACTCCGTGTGATCCTTAATGTGCTCTGCTTTAAACAAGTCAACTGTTAAAGATATTTCAGGTGACAACGAGGAAAACCTGGATACAAATTTTTATTAGATAATATTAAAGATTTCTAAGTTTTATTAGGTCAATAGTGGCACTGTAATTATGTGGAGGAAATTCCTTATTGTTTACAGAGATCTGTACTCAAAGATTCAGGGATAAATGTCTTAATACCCTAATTTACATTAACTATTTTAACAAAATGATAATGTAAGTCTAGGTCATGGACATAGGAGAGCCCCAGCAGCTGTTCTATTTTTCTGTATGTCGACATTTCCCATCATAAAAAGGACTTGAGGGGCGCCTGGGTGGCTCAGTGGGTTAAGGCCTCTGCCTTCGGCTCAGGTCACGATCTCAGGGTCCTGGGATCAAGCCCCACATCGGGCTCTCTACTCCACGGGGAGCCTGCTTCCTCCTCTCTCTCTGCCTGCCTCTCTGCCTACTTGTGATCTCTCTCTCTCTGTCAAATAAATAAATAAAATCTTTAAAAAAATAAATAAATAAAATCTTTTTAAAAATAAATAAATAAATAAATAAAAAGTACTTGACATTTTCTTAATCCAATGTATCGATCACTTCACGGATCAAAGGAAATACAGTCTGAGGTTTTCTGGAAAGTCACAATTACTAAACTACTAAACCCCTTCTTTCTTTTCTTTTAAAAAGATGTATTTATTATTTTAGAGAAAGAGGGAGCACAAGTGAGGGGAGTGGCAAAAGTAGGGGGAGAGAGAGAATCCCAAGCAGACTCCCTGCAGAGCACAGAGCTATCCTGGGGCTCCATCTTATGACCCCAAGATCAACATGTGAGCCCAAACCAAGAGTCAGATGCTTAACAGACTGAGCCTCCCGGGTGCCCCTAGACCTTTCTTTCTTTTTGTTAATGTTGACTTATTTCTCAAATCATAGACTCGTTCTTTTAATTCTTTAAATGTCAAAAGTCACCAACTCAAGGCCCCCAGGTTGAACATCTCTATAGAATGCTGAGCATTGCTGACATTTCTTTAAGAAATAACACTCTAGATAAAAACACAATCACAACGTTTGGAAACTTGCCATTAACATCTCATTAAAGCGGAACTATATGTTTTAGTTTCAGCCTTCTAAAAATCTATTCTTGGAAGGACACCCAGACCTGTTGCAAAAGTAGAAAATGTGATCCTTGGCTCTGGGGAGTATATAATTTAATAAAGAAACTGGTTGTACACAGAATCACATAAATAAATGTAACAGAAGCATATAAGCAAACATTTATACATAGTTGAGCACACCTGCATAAGGTTACACAGGTGCTAAATAATGTATCAGAGGAAGAAAAATTAAGAAAGTGGGGGTTATTACAGTGTTTGGCAGCTAGAATACAGAGCAATGTAAGTTTTGCACAGAACTACACATGCATGGTCTTCATGTTTGCTAAATGATACATTGGAGCCAAAGGAAGTTTAGAGATTAGTGAAGAAAAAAAAAAAGGAATTCCAAATTATGGGAAGAGCAGGTATAAAGGATTGTTGTTGATAATGACTTTTGGTTAACATTTGAACGCTTTCATTGTGCCAGAAATAGGCCTTCACATGAATCATCTCATGTAATTCCCGCAGCAATCCGAAAATACTGTATCCTTGCTCACATTTTACAGATGAGAAAACCGAAGCTCAGAGAAATTAAGTGACTTGACCAAAATGTGTGTCTAAGTATCAGCAAGTGTCTGTACTAGAATTTGAACCTGGGTCTGTCTGATTCCAAACCTACCCTCTGAAGCTATTACCACACTTCCTTGTTGTCATAAACTGAAAAGATAAGAAGTAGAAGGAATCATTTTAAAAACAGACAGTGAGATGAAAGACTGTTTATGAAGCCCCTTAATGCATCAGATGAAGATCATGACAGGACCAAGCGGTGTAGAAAGGGTCAAAGAGGAGTGCGTGGACTACAGGAACCTTGGATGAGGAGAACCCCACCAGCAAGAGTGGGCACCAACTTTAGGATGGCGCATGTCCATCCGCCATCCTAAGCATTACTAACTCTTCCTTTATCACTAAGCAAGTTTCTTTTACCTGAAAACTTTAACTCCCTAACACACACTGCAATATCACAATACCACACAATGGAAAGCAGGCCACCCTAAATACACACACAGATAACCAGAGAGAGTATTGGCTATCCCCTTGGTGACTTGGCCGATGGCTAACTGAACTGGGAAGATATCTACCACTCTAATAAATTCTTTACCAGGCACCTCATTCTCTGAATGAGTTCCATGGATGGCATTATCTGTGAATCTGCACCCAGGAGGAAAAGAGTGAGTCTCTAGGTAAGGATGGACCAGAACTTAAGCCCGGGCTCAAACAACCCCTGGTTCTGTGACCCTAGACAAGCTCCCTAAGTCCACTAGGCATCATCTCTAACATATACGTAATAATTCACGTATCACACACTTAGCACAATGCTTGACCCATGACAAGTCACTCAAACACAGTCGCTGTTGTTATTAAAGATCTCATGAGACTGGCAATGTACTCTAGAAGCTCTTCAAAGCAGTCAGAGCCATCCTCTCTCTCTGCTACTGAAATCAGCAGGGTTACTCTTACACTGAGGTTAGAAAAATCCGCCATTGCGCTCCTCTGTATTATCAAGCCCATTTTTGCCATGGCTGGTACCACTTATTCCTGCAGGATGAAGATTTAGTTAAGCACAGTGCTTTGGAACTCCAGGAGTCAAATCTGATAGCTGCAGGGGTCTGGGGAGAGGGGAGAGGGGGCGCCACCATTGCTAAACTGAGCATTTCCTCTCATGCTTTCTGTTTCCCTCTGGCTTTCTATGATGTTCACTAAGATACAACTGCAACCGGGTTCTGCAGTGTGGTTTAATCATGTTCCCTTTGCAGGAGGTTTTGTTTGGGTGCAGTTCGGTCAAAAAGAGGTGGGGTCAGGGGAAGGCAATCTGTTGCAGCTGTTCATCATTACCCAGATAAGCTCCAGAAGCCTCCCAATTAACCTTCATGTGTAATAAAGCCAATCAGTACATGAAAACAAGAATTTCTCATTTACTCAAATGATATTTGGCTTGTAATTGCTGTCTGGGAATGTTGAACCAAGTAGAAAACATTAAGAAAATTGCACTCCTCCCCACAAATTTAAGCTTAGTGATTATTAAAGAAAAAAAAAAGACGAAGAATGTCTTTTGGTAGAGTAAACTGTTTTGTCCTGATTTCAGGGTAAGAATAGAAATATATATTATGCCTTTTGATGTAAGACCATATACTTGCAACTTAAAACATATAATATATGTATGGATCAAATAAATATGTTCATTAGTCCTTGTGGCTTAGAAACCTAAAGAACAGAAATTAATTTGGAAAATGTATTTTCCTGACATTATGTTCCATCTTTTCAGAGAAAGAAAACAAAGAAAATGTAGTGTTTATATAAATAAGAGGTCTATCACGTATCACCATAAAAATTAATAAGGCTAGCAAATGATACTGTATTTTGAGATCTCATTCTGTACATATCAGGATGCTGGGCTGGATGAACAATATAATATTAATGGTTAGCAGACTAAAACTTATTAATTTTATGTCTAGTAAGCCCTCAAATGTTCATTGAAATAAATGGACTTTGTATTGAATTATAACATTGACTTAAAGTAGGGAAATTATGAGACATTGTCACTATACTTAAATCTCCAGTCTACCTAAAGAATTAAAATACAAATGCGTGAATTTTAAATAATACAACTAATGAATAACAATACATAACTACATTTTTTTAATTTAGTTTGAAATACTAGTAGATGATAGGAAGTTGCAAACATAGGACGTAGAGTCCCATGAACCTTTCACCCAACTTCCATGTGCCATCTTATATGACTTTAGTACAAACATCAAAACCAAAGAATTGACATTGGCACCATACTTATTACCTAGACTATAGGCTTTATTCAGCTTTCACCACTTTTTACCTGTCACTCAGCTGTGTGCTTGTGTGTAGATGTAGTTCTGTGCAATTCAGTCCCCTGTATAGATTTGTGTAACCACCACCATAATCAGGATACAGAACTATTCCATCATTGCAAAGGGACTCCTTAAGTTTACCCCTTTGTAATCACATCCACTCCCATCTCTGTCCTCTGACACAACTCATCTGTTCTCTATTTCCATTGTTTTGTCATTTCAAGAATATTATATAAGTAGAATCATATAGCATGTACCCTTTTCAAATTGGCTTTTTTCTTTGAACATAATGCCCTTGAGATCCATCCAAGTTATTGCATGGGTCAATAGTTTGTTCTTTTTTATTGCTGAGTAGTATTCCATCATATGGACATACCAGAATCTATATAACTATTCACCCATCAAAGGACATTTGGATTGTTTCCAATGTGGGGCTACTGTAATTAAAGATGCTATGAACATTTGTGTACAAGTTTTTTTGTCAACCTACGTTTCCACTTCTCTGGGATAAATGCCCAGGAGTACAAACACCAGGCTGTATGGTAGTTGCATGGTTAGCTTTTATGAAACTATCATAGGTTCCCACCAGCTTTGTATAAAATCTGATTTCTCTGCATGCTCCCCAGTATTTAGTTCTACTACTATTTTTTATTTTAGCCATTTTGCTAAGTGTACAGTGATATTTCAATGTGGTTTTTAATTTGCTTTTCCTCAAAACACAACACAACTGTAATTTAAGAGATGTCACAAGAAAGTTGATTGCCAAATTGTACGGACAGATTTTCTCTTCTATTTTGGTAGTTCTCAGTTTTGACTTTATATTAGAATCACCTGGGAAGCTTTCACACCATCCAAAGCCCAGCCATACCTCAGACCAATTAAATTCAAATCACTCAGAATAAACTCAGGCTTTATTGCTTATTTGTTAAGATAACCCAGATAATTCTAAGGCGCAGACAAGATTGAGAACCAGTATTCGAATGTAATTTCTACAGACGACACGAATCCAATCATACTTAATGCCCTTGGCTGACTCTCCATAACCTGTACTGCAAATGAAACCCAAGCTCATTGGCACTTCCTCCAAATCTTACTCCTGCCTTTCTTCTGGCCTTGTCAACCTCCACTTCTGTCTCACATTTTATGCTCTAGCAGTAACAAATTATTTGTAGCTTACCACACATATCATCATGTCTCATGCAAAATCCCTACAGTTAGAACTTGAGAATTCTCATGTTTATCAAGTCTTCCAAGTGATCTTGGTACACAATAACACTTCAAAGACACTATACTTCCACTGATTGCCAAGCACTTCACGTATTTCTTCATTTCTCTAGTCTTCATATATTCATTCATCCAACAATATTGAGTACCCAGCATGTGCCAAGCACTGGAGGAGAGCTTTTGGTACAGAGGTGGAAGGTCCTAGCAGACAGGCAGGAGTGCGACATGTTGGGGAGGTAAGCCCAGGGGTTTGGGGAGCTCACATGAGTGGCACCCCACCCAGCCCAAGAGATCTGGTGGACGCAACTCAGGACTCGCAGGCTGAGGAGGAATTAGCCAGGCAGAGAGGCAAAGGAAACGGGAAGAGTAAAAGAGAAAACAACATGTTTAAGGCCAACCACAAAATGACATATCTTGTTCAGAAAATTTAAAATTCTTTGGTATGGCTGGAACAGGAAGAGAAAAGAATAAAGAGAAACACTGAACATTCGACTGTTTTCAGTGTATTATTTTAATGCCACTAATTAAGTAGTATCAATACGTAAGAATCAATGGCTGTGGAAGGGGTAGAGTCATTTTTCTTAAGCAAAGGGTAAATTCTAATTGCAGCCTGGAAGGCTTTTGAAGATTCAGTTGGAAATAGCCTCACCCCATTAAACTCTATTAACAACCTTTCTTTTAAGCTCCTGACCCTGCCCAGGACCGGTTGACCTCAACTTCGGGGTCAAGAGATTTGCTTCTGACACTAATTTCAGATGCTAACCTCCATGAGAACTAAGTACTCTCTCTCTCGATGCACGTGTTCGTCTCTGACGGACAGAGGAAATTGCTCTGTTCCCTAAGAGACACTAACACTTTACTTTTCAAAGACATGTCAGCTGTGCTGCTGAGTGTCCCCAGCAGATGCCATGGTCCCACTGGAGTCCGAGGCTCACAAAAGCTGCTCCCCCAGAAGAGCGTATGTGTGTCTGTGTGTGTGTGTGTGTGACAGGAGGTGTTGGGGATTAAAACATAGGATCCAAATTGAAGGACTTGCTAAACTTGCTACAGCTACTCCCCCGGAACCAAAAGGAGATAGATTCTTTACTTGAACTGCTGAAAAAGTTAACTGAGAAAACTGAAGAGGGAAAAAAAAAGAAGCAAAATTTCATTTTCAAAGATTCACTTTTAAAAAAAAGAAAAAGGCAAATCTCATCTCACTGGGGAACGTTTCTGTTCCAGAATGATTTTAAGTTCACTTAGGGATATTTTAGTTTTATTCGTGTTTTGGCAGAATTTATGAGCTGCAGATCATTTCCTGAAAATAGGACAGTCATACATACAGTCACTGCCAACACTGGAGTAAATTTCACTTTATTGGGCAAAACGGTACGCTCACAATTTTAAATAAAAATGATCCCAGATGCTATGAAGGGACTTTCCCCTTCCCTCTGAATCTCTGAGAACTATACAACCCTGGTGTGCTCTCCCAGGAGCAGCTCTGCCACAGGAGCCCCTGGCCAGGATGTCACCCACCACTCACCAGCCTGAATTAGGACTCTCCACTGCCTTCATCACAAAGCTTTAACCAACCCCTTCTCTCAACATGAGGCATGGAAACAGTGCAGCTATGGGGCAGATTTTCTGATAGATCTGAAGGTATTTCAGGGGCCCCAGAGCAGAACATCTGAAATCAGTGTTATCTTAGAAAATTCTAGGGCATATATGTCCACTGCCCCACCCTCAACCAATTTATAACCCAAACCGTGTTGACATGGATGACAAAGAGGTCAAAGGAATAATAATCCTTGAACATGTAAGAAACATGATTAAGAATTTATATTCTCAATGAATTATTATTATTATTATTATTATTATTATTATTATTTACCATCAGCAATTTGCAAATCCTTTGAAAGCTTAGAAGTCTGTAATGGAAGGAGACATTACAAAGGTCCCATTGGCCAACTTCTCAAGCTACTCATGTTTGCCACTTCATATAACGAGACTAAACACAAAGCTCTCTTAACTAGAATTGAGGCTTGGGAGGATTGTATGTAGGGTGTGAGTATGGTGTGTGTATGTGTGTGTGTTATGGATGTGTGTATGGGTGTGTGTTATGGATGTGTCTAATGGGTGTGTGTATGGTGTGTGTATGGGTGTGTGTATAGATGTGTGTTATAGGTATGTGTTATGGGTGTGTGTAACAGATGTATGGATGGATGGATGTGTGTTCTGAGTGTGTATTATGGGTGTATGTGTGTGCACAGAGCTTGACTACAACACTAAAGAGATTATTATCATGCCGTTATTAAATATCTTAAGTCAGTAATCATTCCATTCATGACTGCCTTCTTTGGAGGGTGAATCTGGGAGCAGTTCGTCCTTAGAATAATAGCAACCCTGGAAATTCTCTGAGGACAACTAGAGAATAGCAGGGTCTTTCCCTCCTGCCTTCAGTCCCTGTTCACCCAATTTTGGCCTGTTGGTTAATGGAGCATTCAGTATAAAAAAAAAAAAATACAAATACTCTCCAGATACCTGTCAGCACTGAGGGACTGGTCTCCCCCAAATTCCTATATTATGTATCTCTTCCCCACCCATCTCAAAAATTAAATAGGACAGACAGAGGAGCCACAAATTTCAAACTACCTTATCCCTCTCTTCTTCCCTCCCCCTCCCCCAGTCCTTGAGACTTTGTCCTTTGCCCGAAAAATGTCTTATTTTTTTCTCCCTTTGTCATCTGGCAGCCAAGAATATTGAATGTGGCTTGAAGAAATACCATGATATTATGGAAACCTCCTTTTATTGAGACAGCTGACAACATATGTCACTGCAAGAACTCATTCTTTAGCTTGCTGAGCCATTTTTAGGGCAGAGAGGGTTTGCATACAGCCTTCATGCTATTTTTCAAATTTCATGTCCTGTGGAAAAAAAAGACAAAGCTTGCCATTTTCCATTTTTGCAAGTTTATGAGGATCAGGGAGTATTTTCTCCATCCCATGATTTAATATGACTTTGAAAACTGTTAACTCCCAACAAGATTCTGACATTGTAAAACACTAATCATCTCAAAAAAAAATATATATAGCTGATTAACAAGGATTCCTCTCAGGGAATGACATGGTACATTTCCAGCATCTGGCTCAGCAAAGATGGGAAAGGTGATTCCCACCAATGTGGCAAGTTCAGACATTTCAGCACCATTGTCTTTTTGCAAGTGTGAGCTCTCTTTCAATCTCACATATATGAAAGCCTGGCAGGCTTATAAACTGCCTCTTCCTTCCTTGCCCTTCCTTCCCTGTCTCTTTTATAACCCTAACCCTTCTCTTCCATAAGAACTAAACTGCAGGATGGCGAAAGGAAATGATTTCATCTGGGTGGAGAAGAGAAAAGATAGAACTTTCATCCCAAATCCTGTAAATCAGACATGCCATACACAAGAAACAGCTGCCAAGCCCCAGGCTGAGTCTCCTTAAGTGACAGGCCCTTGCTCTAGCCGCCTCCCCAAGGGACGAAATAGCACTGGGTGGGGACACGGAAGGACATAACAAGGACTTACATCTTGCTTACATGTCGGATTTGTCTTTATCCTATAGTCCTTTCTTTATTATTTTAGCAGGAGCATTTCTCCCCAGAGATCTAGAGGGCTGCTCTGGCTATTACCACTTTAAAACATAACTCTCAAGAACTGCGGAAAGAGGTTAAAAAAAAAAAAAAGACAACTTGTGTCTCACGTCTCTACCTTGGATTGCGCACAATGTCTATTCCTTAGATCCCTGCATTATGGGCTGACTTTTAACTTATCCAGAAATATATTCAGAAAGTAAAAGTCTATTAAAAACTTGAATTTAAGAGCCTATTCCAAACCAGAAAAGCACAGATTATCCCCAAGGGGGAAATATTGCAAGGCTTGTGCTAATTAAACTTGCTCTCGCTCTTCTCGTCACTCTTTATCTCTGGCATGCTTCAAAGAGGAGGATACGGAGAATGCATTGAAATAGACTGGGTTTTAGGGTCACAATCACACCCAGAATGGTGTGATACTTCAATGTGCGGTAGAGAAAATGGAGTCCGCCTCTGGACTCATCAAGCCAGCCCTCTGAGGAGCACAGCTGTGGGAATAGTTGCGAAATTTACTACTTTAAATACCAATCGTGTTTGTGTGTGCCTGTTAATCTTTTTTGGATGGAACTCTTTGAATACGTACATTTATCTGTCTTCATAGAAAAGGACATTTGAATTATTTTAATTTTTGATGACCTAGGTCTTTATTAAAAAGTTCACCATCTAACCCACTTCTTTCCGCATGTTAGCTCATTTCCCTTCTAACCTTTTCTCAGAAATGAAGGCCCTTGTCAGGTCTCTTGAATGGCTCAGTTGGTTAAGTGTCTGCCTTTGCCTCAGGTCATGACCCCTGGGTCCTGGGGTGGGGAGCCAGCTTCTCCCTCCCCAGTGTTACTCCCCCTGCTCTTGCTCTCTCTTTTACTCTCTCTCTCTTTGTGTCAAAACTCTTTAAAAAAAAGAAGAAGAAGAAGGAGAAGAATGAAGGCCCTTATTAAACTGATCTATCCAATCATAAACATTGGCTGGACTGCCATTACTAAGAGGCAGAGTCATTGTGTATTAACAGGCTCTCCATCACACCACCTCTTACAGTCCTTCTAGGGACCTGACCAATTGTATTTGCTCTCTGATATCTTTGGTCCATGCATCTGTTAAGAGGGTATATGTAAAATCTACTGTCTGGGTGCTACATAGTCTACCCTACTAGATTTTATCATTAAACCTTGGGGAGGGCACGTTTTGCATGGAGCACTGGGTGTTGTGCAAAAAGAATGAATACTGTTACGCTGAAAAAATAAATAAAATGGGAAAAAAAAAAACAACCTTCACAGTAAGCCATGGGGTATAGACTATTATTATTTTCCTTTTATAAATGGAAAACTGAGTCTTGCAGAAAGTCAGTAGCTTGCACAAGGGAAGCAGAGGGCTAGCATGTAAGGGAATGCACTCTGCCTCCAGCCCTTGCTCTGGACTTCTGAATTATATAGCATTTCATCTCAGCCCTGACTGTCAGACACCCCATAAGAGCACTGATTATCCTGCCAAGGGTCTGATGTCCAGTGCTCTCAAAGTGAAGGGTCCT
This sequence comes from Meles meles, assembly GCF_922984935.1. Lineage (NCBI taxonomy): Eukaryota > Metazoa > Chordata > Mammalia > Carnivora > Mustelidae > Meles > Meles meles. Next base: position 20,828,248 of record NC_060070.1, read on the forward strand.
TCTATAGGCCACAGACAGCTGTATTCTGAGCAGAAGCAGGAAGAAGGCCACTATCACCCACTCGGTTTTGTACCTTGCCATGGATGCCAAAGCAGTCATACTCAGGTATTTCTTTTTGTGGTTGTTGCTGTTTTTGATTTCCTTATGAAAATCATCTTCAGTTCTGCAATAACCATTCTTCCTAAGGTCAAGATGCACATCTGTGAAGCAAAGGAAGGGACCCGTGTCTGAGAAAGGCTCCATTCCCTTCCCTTGCCTTTGTCTCCATCAAGGCCCCCTTGCAAATCCGCTTTCATGGAAGCAAGGAGCATGCAGGGATGGTGGTAACTAAAAAAGAGATCCCTTACAGATCGACTCCTGGAGACCTCACCTGCTAATGTACCAGTTTCTTCTCGGACCTTCCACTGGCCTTCGATTACAAAGAATTAGATGCATTGTAGCCCAGTTTCATGACATACTTTCATAATTGGTAAGTGCATGTCCTAATTTTATTTACTGAATTAGCTATTTAATTGAATATTTGAAATAATTTAATGAGCTCCTATGAAACTACCCCCTCAAAAAAGTTAAATCTTTGGAAATATCTGCATATATCCATGTGGTTCCTCCTCATCCCCTTAGCCATCCCCCTTAAAGTAGCATCGTCTGGAATCCAGTGTTGATCATTCCTTTGCTTTCCTTTTTAAGCGGTTTTATTATGTCTATACACATTCTAAAATTTACATTTTAAGTTTACTTGTTATTAACTTTAGAAAAAGAGTATCATACTATAAGTAATCTTTCAAGACTTAATGTTTTTAACTTAATATCATATTGTTAAGATCAACCCATTCATTTATATCATAATCTTCCTTTGTATAAATAGACCACAGTTCATCCTCCCAGTCTCCCACTGGCAGGCATCTGGACTGTTTTCTGTTTTCTTTGTTGTAAACAGCACCACTAAGAACATTCTGAAGTACGTGGCCTTTGACACACGTGTGGGGGATTTCTCCTGTGAAGGCTTGTAAGAGAAGAATCGTTGGGGGAAAAAAATTCTGTAGCTATGTATGGTGATGGATGCTAACTGGACTTATTGTGGTGATCATTTCACAATATATATAAATATCAAATCATTATGTTTTACACCTGAAACTAATATAGGGTTATGTCAATTATACCTCAATAAAACTTTCTGCCGACACACATACATAGAAAATAAATAAATAAATATTTATCTTCCATAATTCCACATATTTTGATCTTGTTAGATTCTGGAAATATCCTTTAATGTGAACAAAATTAAACAATGTGATAAAAGCAGTGAATATAGGTTCTGGGACATAATTCAGAGCTATACACAGGCTAGGGTAGATATAACCAAAGTCAGTTTCAGGACCTAAAGGAAAGTGTAATGTATTTGTTCATCTGAATCAATAGCATATTATAAAAGCTGAGTTTATCAGTTTATTTGAATAATCTTGGAGCATCATGGTGCTATTATTTGGTGATGCATAGGAATAATAACTTTTAGTGGAAATTAATAGATATCACTTAAAAGACAAAGCTTTTGTAAACCCAAGCAGGATGAGATGAGAGACAGAGTAAGATGTCTGATGATCACTTAAAAGGATGTTGAGCCAGGGTGCCTGGGAGGCTCAGTCAGTTAAGGACTGATTCTTGGTTTCACTCAGCTCAGTTCATGATCTCAGAGCCTGAGACTGAGCCTCACTTAGGGCTCCACGCTCAGTGTGGGTCTGTCTGGGACTGTCTCCCTTCCTTCTGCTCCTCCCTCCTGCTCCTTTCCTGCTCACATGAGTTCTCCTTCTCTCTCTCTCTTTCTCTAAAATAAGCAAATAAATAAAATCGTTTTTTTTTAATTTTTTTTTATTTATTTGTCAGAGAGAGAGAGCATGCTTGCATAAGCAGGGGGAGCGGCAGGCAGATTCCCTGCTGAGCAAGGACCGTGATGCCAGACTCTATCCCAGGACCCCGAGATCATGACCTAAGCCAAACAAAGGCAGACGCTCAACCAACTGAGCCACCCAAGCATCTCACAAATAAATAAAATATTTAAAAAAAAAAAAAAAAGAATTTCGAGCCAAGGTAATACTAAGGATGGAATTGTGTTTACCCAAATTTTTAAAAATGCCTGTGCCTCTGTGATTACTTTCATACTGATTATGGAACTTGCCAGCAGTAAACCACACAAATGTTTAGTTTCAGGAATCAGGGACAATGTCAGGCAAGAAGCCCACCACCCATTCTGTATGGGTCTCAACAAACTTGGCCTTCTCATACTGCTCACTTCTGAATGAATTCAGTGAAATGACATATCAAAATATGTTTAGTAGAGAATGACATTTTTTCCATACATGTATTTAGCAAAATATATTCCTTTACTTCCAGAGAGACCTCAAGAGGTTTCTTCTGGAAAGAAGGGTTGGGGCATATGGGTGGCTCAGTCAGTTAAACGTCTGCCTTCGGCTCAGATCATAATCCTGGAGTTCATGAATCAAGCCCCTCCTTGGCATGAGGCTCCCTGCTCAGTGGGGAGTCTGCTTCAGCTTCCCCTCCCCACCCCCTGCTCCTACTCTTTAGCTCACTTTCTCTCTCTCTACCAAATAAATAAATAAAATCTTCAGAAAAGGAACAGGGAAATGTTCTTTGGTCTCATAAGCGGAGAATTGCATAGGACCTGGAATTTACAATGTAAGATTCTGAGGAGTATTATTTTTTTAACCTTTGTTTAATTCTGAACATTTTGGTTTGTGAAATCCTGCTTTAGTAGATTCTTCTGATTTGACAATGGATGGGAAATGAGATTCAAGAAAAATAAGTATACCATTATTTGAGCCTCAATGACTGGTAGAATGCAATTCTTAAAAGAAAGAAAACACGCAGAAAGTTGTGGGTTAGGAGAGACAATGAGTTCCATTCCGAGTACTGAGTTTGATCTCAAGATCCCTTTCTGGGTATTACTCTCTGTCAGTTGGAAATTCAGGACTAGAGCTTACCAGAATGGTCCTGACCACAGATGAAGATTTCACAGGCATATATAAAGAAGCAACAATTAAAGCCAGGGCAGTAGATTAGGTTGGGAAGGAATTGAGGAAAGAAGAAAAATGTGAAAGAGAAAACATGTCCCTGTATTTAAGGAGTCATCAGAAAGTTGAGATGAGGGTGGGAGGTTGGGGGAACCAGGTGGTGGGTAATAGGGAGGGCACGTATTGCATGGAGCACTGGGTGTTGTGCAAAAACAATGAATACTGTTACGCTGAAAAAAATAAATAAATAAATTTAAACTGTGCTGCATTCAAAAAAAAAAAGAAAGTTGAGATGAGAACCAGAGATGCACGTTCCTACTGAAGCCGGAAGAGGAGAGCGTCTCAACAAGGAGGAAATGCTACCCATGTTGTAAAGCTGAATACCTGAAATAAGGGCATCAGATATATTGATTTGAGGTGACAAGAACATTCCAGAGAACATTGTTGGCATTGTGGTAAGGACCTAAATCTTATGGAAAGTGTTAAGAATTGAGGGCATGCAGAAAGAGATAGCCAGGAGCACTGACTTAGTATGTCAGCAACAAAGGAGATGAGAAAGCTAGCTTGGTAAACTTAAGAAATAGCAGAATAGAGGGTATCCTCACAACTCTAGGATGTAGAATGGCCTAAGTTTGTTGTAGGCAAAGGAAGTGATTACAAGTAAAAGGGGGGCAGCTGATAAAGCAAATTTCCAAAGAGCCTGGTAGAGTCTCTGGTTGCTATTGGTAGAAGATAAATCGATACAGCCTTTTTAGAGAGCAATGTGACAATGTATCAAAATTTTAAAATCTATATTCCATTTGGCAACAATTTCATAGTACAATTCTGTCCACAGAAAAGCTAATGCAAGTGTACAAGGATACTCTTTATATTAGTTGTAATAGCAAAACATTGGAGAACTTAAATGTTTTCTGATGAATGAATGTTTAAATAAATCATGATAGACCTCTTCTACAAACAATACAGCTATTATAAATAATGAACAAGGGGCGCCTGAGTGGCTCAGTGGGTTAAAGCCTCTGCCTTCCACACAGGTCATGATCCCAGGGTCCTGGGATTGAGTCCCGCAATTGGGCTCTCAGTTCAGCAGGGAGCCTGCTTTCTGCTCTGTCTCTGCCTGCCTCTCTGCCTACTTGTGATCTGTCTGTCAAATAAATAAATAAATAAATAAAATCTTAAAAAAATAAATAGTGAACAAAATATTTATAAACTGAAATGAAATGGTGCTCAAAACATCTTTCCAATGAACTGTTAAGTTTTACTTGGCCAAGAACCGTGTCCCTTTTCTCACCCTTGTATACCTATGTCCTAGAACAGAGCTTGACCCATAGTGGGTGCTCAGTATCTCAATAAATACTTGTTGAATGGAATGTAAAATTTTGTTTGTTTGTTTAAGTAGGCTCCATGCCCAGCATGGGCCCTGAACTCACCAGATCAAGACCTGAGCTGAGATCAAGGGTCAGATGCTTAACTGACTAAGGGACTCAAACCCCCTTGAATGTTAAGTTTTTAAAACATATTGCAGAATAACATGTACATTGATTATGAAAAGATTCACATGTATTTTATATACACATATATGTGTTTACATTTGCATATGCATAGAAAAAAATTCTGAAAGAATATTTAGCAAATGAAAGTAGTTATCTTTGGACGGGAAGAAGAGGAAGAGATGTAAGCACACTTTTATTTCAATTAACCCTATCTTCTTAAATGTTTACTATCATGAATTTGTTTTATAATTTCCATATGTCAATAAAAGATACAAAATCACTAGAGGAAAAGGAAGAAGAGTGCAGTAGGGTGGGTTAGTCTTGGTAAGGGTCAAGCCCCATCTTCCTGAAAGACAGTAGCGGATCATGGTGAAGTTACAGAAAGGGGGAAAACTAGGGAACCCAGCTATGCATCTCAGTAAAGTAGAAGTCAGTGTCATCCATGAGAGGGAAGGTAGTGGTGACAGACTGGCATGTGAGGGAGGTTGAGAAGTTTCAAACATGAACTCAGTGTTAGCACTGGGGAGACCTTGGAGACCCTTCAATACAACCACCCACTTGACACAAAGCCTTGCCAAAGAACTCGTGGTTTGGTGCCAGTTCAATACAATGGCTTCTAAAAATATGCAAAAAGCCTTCAAAGCATATGAATAAATGGGTTGCAAGGCATTTGTGAGGGCCTTGATAGGGTGAAGAGAAGCCTTCACTGTACTATGGCATTCTGTGTCAATGATAGGCAGCCTGTGAGCTGAGCAGAGACGAGAAGGGGTGGAGTATGAGAGTGTGGGAGGTAGAGATGAATCCCAGGAGACTGATTATTGCATCGATGACTGAGGGACAGGTCTTTAGAACTGATGGATTCAAATGAGCAATAGTCTACTGGATTGCTCCACTTTCATCCAAGGAATCTTAGCTATGCTGGTGTCCAATTAGGTAAGTTGGGTAAAGGTGTTGCCCCAATTGTAAAGGCAGCACCCACTGACTTAATAAAACATGAAGTCTCAGCACTGATTCAAAATGTCTGGCAATTCCCAGAATTCTTGGGGTGAATCCTGACCTACCACTTTGAGCAGGTTTAGCTAGTAGCTCAGGCTTTCATTAAGGCATTGGCTGGTTAAGGCTAAGCATCCTGGCAGTTATTTCTGGAATAGAGGCTCAGCCATTTAGCCAGCCTGCTGGACACTGTATCAATAATGTACCTTCTTCCTAGACCCAACTGACTCCTGCTAGATTGCTATACTACCATGGTGTCCAACCATGATACGATAATGGAATCGCCAGATTGGAAGGTAGACCACAGCATATGGTACTGTGTCTACCATTCCAAGGAGGGGTCAGGGGCAACCATGTAAGTTATTAAGAGGGGTGGGTATGAAGAGAAAGAAAGGCACAGTGTTCTTCTGGTCTCTCTATGATTGCTTTGTGTTTTAACGTTCCCGGATTTTTGCTTTTTGTTTATTTCTAAATTTATTTTTTTATGATTTATCATTATATCTATGTCACGCATAGACCAGAAGGCTTGAGTTTGCCTGTGTCCTACCTTGGCCATATGTACTACTGAAAGTTATGTAATGGTCTCAAATTCCCTGCTGTTTTATTGGGCTAAATAAGAACATTTTCCATGAAAGACTGAGTTCTATTTAGTCTAAGTAGTAGATTGCGTAAAATCTGTGAGTAAATAAGGAATCTACACACTAAATTATGTCATACCAATTCCCCATGTTCTTCATCATCCAACACACAAGCAGATGCTCCTTGTTCTTCTATACAGTTCAGTCAAGGCTGTGTCTACACTTGCCCTCGGGCTTATGAATTTCATAAACATTTTGTTCACAGCTTACCCTTTCACTTTTTATTAATTGTGATCATACATTTAACATATTCATGCAGGGCAAGGATGAAATGATTCACAGCTAAGAAAAAACATGGACTAAAGGAAAGGAATGGAATTCTACTTCATTATAACTCAATAAATGTTTTTTGAATGGCCCCGCAGGTGACCTAGTGGCTGAGAGCATCCACCTATTCTTCCAGTATAGTCACAATTTCCTGTTGCAGTATCCTGTGTAGTTTGCCTAGTCTTTTTCCATCTCTAACACTACTGACTTGCCTATTGTTCTAGGAAGTACATACCATAGGGCCAGTGAAGGGCTGTAAAACAGAGGGGTGACTTGAGGACAGAAGGCATATTTCTAAATTCTTTTCCTTTTGTGGTCTCCAGCAGCATTATTTCTTTTCTGGCCTGTAGTTCTGAGTCTGGCAGAGTTTAAAATAATAACTCATATTTCTCTCCCCTTTGTTGCATTTGATTTGTTACATTAACTGTCCACAGGCTTTCCTGAGCCACCTAAAATATGGCTTCAGGCACAAATCACCAGACCCTGGGTTTAATTATTTCAGCAGGGAAGGCCATGGGGTAGTCCTATTAGTGTTACTTTCTAAGCCATTGATCTGCAACTGGCCATGACCAGAACACTCAATGTCTGGGGATAGGTCCCTTCCTAGAACATAAGAGCCTTGAGGCTGAGTGGGACCTCAGGTGCCTCTTGTCTCACTTTTCATTTTACAGAGGAAAGGAGTGAAGGCCAGGGAGCTTAGAAGACTAGCTCGAGGCTGAGACTAGCGAGGTGCAGCCCTGGGATGGAAATACCAGGTCTCTAGCCCACAGTATAGAGCCCTTTCTCTTCCCTGTGCTTTCTCCTAGGCCCTCCAGGGAGCTGCTGGTCATCACTCATCATAAAACCAAGTTAAAAACCACTGTGGACTGTTCCCAAAGGCCATCCAGTTGAAATAAGCACAGAAATGTTATGGGCCCATCTCCAGTAGCTAGCTGGAAGAAATAGCTTTTGCAAGGTCTTTAGTACATAATCATATTCACCCAGAAGAAGAATACAAGCATGACCTATGGCAAACCCAATCCTTAAGTTTTGCTCAGGTAAAGCATTTAATAAATAAAGAGAGAGAGTAAGCCTTAACTTTAATTCAATCATTTAATGATTAAATGTATCTCCTTCCAAATATGGGCTCTTTCTCTCCTCTTGCCTCATAATCAATTATTTTGTCCTTGGTATTTCCATTTTTAAATAAATGTTAATTTAAGAATGATAACAAGTGAATTGTTTTTCAAAATATGAGGGACAACAATCTTGAACACTTCACTTTTTGTATTCTTGCAGCTCAGCTATGACTTATTTTGAGTTGTTCAAGTCACAAATGTCAAAGACTGATGACTTTGGGAGACAGACGGGATGGGAAGAAATCATGCCAGGCTGAGAAGATTGAAGATCAGCCTTTGGGTCATGGTCTGCTCTCACTGATGTTTCCATCTCTCCCAGCTTCAAGTTGGATGATGGTGCTTACCCCACGGAGTTGTAGGGGGAATTGTTTTGGACAGCGTAGGTGACAGCATTCTGCATGCTCTAAAAGATGGAAAATGAAAACCAATGTAAAAATGCTATAATTATGAAAACATTTAGTGACTATAGAGTCTGAATTTGAATGCCTGAGAATACCAGACAGGAAATTGGCCCCTAAATTATGGTCTAGTTCCCTAGAAAAGCCTGTTCACCTCTAGTTACTTATTCCTAGAGAATAAGTTTGAGTCCACAAAGGAAAATTCAAATAGAGAACTGAATCAATTAAGGACATGATTCATACTGAAATCACTTTAGACTGAAAGGATGAAGTAATTAAGGATGGCATAGTTGGAGCCATGAATTATCTGGATGGGGCTAAGGATTAAGATGGGACATGTAATGAAGGGCTAGATGCTCTGTTATTTGATAATGAGACCAGAACCATGTATTAGCCTAAGTAGCAGCCTCTATGAGAAAGGTTAGCAAATATTAAATACTATGTTGATAATAAAGCATCTGCAATCAAGTTATTGTTTCCAGATATTAAAACTACTGAAAGAAAAGTGAAAAATACTTATTGAATTATGTTATAGATAACAAAGAATTCTATTAACTTTGTAATTATCAGCATTTTTTTCTTGTTTTCTCTAGAACACATTAGTCATATAGCAAAAGTAATAATATTAGTGTTATTAGTAATAATAATAGCAGCTGAAGTGTATGAGTGGTCTCTATGTTTCAAGCATTATTCTGGGAAATTTATGTGCATTATCTTACTTTACCCTCACAAAAACCTCTATGAGACAGGTACACATCCCACTTTATAGATGTGGCAGCTGAGACTTTGAGAATAAAATCGCTTCCCAAGATCACACAGCTAGTAAGTAGGAAAATTGAGAGATACAAACAGACAATCTAAGTCTGTAGCCTGGCTTTTTAAAAACTACATCTAATTTCTCTTTTAAGGAAGACCTACAGATTGACAAACTTATGGAAAGACAATATGTTTCATATATAAATTTTGCTTTTATGATGACTTCCTCCAGAAGAGTAACATGGCTGCTTTGCAAACCAGCATTTTCTATTTCTCCCTGATACACTCATCACAGTCTCTTTCAAAAATCACATGTTTCTCAAATTGCTACTATTCTTGTATCAGAATCCCTTTGGTTGTCAGTAAGGGAAAAACTAACTCAAATTGGCAATAAAAGGTATATCTTGGCCCATGAAAATGAAAGTTCAGAGGTCAATTTGATTTCACAGCTAAACAACATCTTTCAGGACCCATTTTATCCCACTTTTACTCTGTCTTCTGTGGGGTCACTTTCTCTTAAAAATGGCTTTCCTTGGGATTGATAATGACTCCAGGGGAAACAAAGTCTTTCTTTTATATACAAAAGAGAAAAGCAGCCCACCTCTAGAAGCTCTCTCCAAAAAAACCTGAGAAACCCCTTTCCAGAAGACCCCAGCAAACCTCTCCTTCCATCTGATTGACCTGTTGGTCATATGACTATCTCTGACCCTATAATTATGTTCCACTATAGGATGGGATTCCAGTAGTTCATTTAGATCTGAAACAAATGCCCCACACCCAGAAAATGAGACACTAGCACAGGTCCTGTGTGTAGGAGGTATGAATTCTCCATGGAAAATAAGAGTTGTTACTGAAGCTCTTTTAATGTCTGCTAGAGTTCCCATCATCATCTCTAGGATCCCAGTAATATCAGGGTAAGTACTAGTCTAGAAATCTCAATAGAGAAATTTGGTTGTATTTAAAGGCAATAACCTATGTTTACAGATTATTTTATTAGTAAGAAACTGCATGGACTATGATCCCAAATACCATAATTGTTTGTTTTTACATATGTATGTTTTATTTATTATATACATATATATACACATATACATATATGTGTATATATATGTATTTCTCTTTAATCATTAAAAAGGGAAAAAGGCCTTGGGAGTTGATTTAATAAGAAATATTATCTTTTTCTAATGTTTATATTTTTCGATAATCTCTATCTATACACAGTGTGGGGCTTGAACTCATAACCTGAAGATCAAAAGTCCCATATTCTTCCCACTAAATGAGCCAGGCACCCTAGAAATATTATCTTTTCATTAAATAAAGAAAAGAAGTTATGCACTTAGCTTGAGATAAATGTAATTAAAATTAGCATGGGCCTTTTGAGAAAATAAATGAGGGAGGACAAACAAAGAAGAAGAAGAAAAAGAAAAGAAATCAAGACTAAGAGAGAAAGAAAGGGAAAAACCATTAATGGGTTATTTGGAAGTAATAAAAATAGTCAAAGTAGACCTAGGGCAGGTAATTAATGAACTTTACTAATGGATGCGGTATGTGATAGATAGAAGCTATCTCATAGGAATTACTGTCAGGCAATACCTTCCACTGACAGAAGAGCCAACATATTGTGGCCTGGTAAACTCGTGACAGAGTGTGCTAACTTGGAAACGGTGTCAAACACTGCTTTCTTTCCCTCCAATAGGAGGGGCTGACTCCATTCAAGTTAAAATTCATCTCAGCTTCAGGGATGTATTGGTTTTACAAGTTGAGATGTCTGGATTGCCCCAGGAATGAGGAGTCGTGTTTAGGGGACACAGTGACAGTTCATAAGATTCATTCTGTTTGTCCCCTGAGGCCTAAATTGTTATTGCAACAACCTCCCGTTTGTCCTCTGGTCTCCTGTCTCTCCACTCCAGAGCACCTTCCTCCTGGTTATCTGATTAACCTTTCTTAGCTCCTCTGTGATCATTTCTCTGTCTTCTAGTAGTAAACTAGTGATCAGATCCATATCTATCTTTTCCATATTATCTCTCATTATCCACCCAACCAAACTTTGCACAATGCTCAGGTAATCTGCCCTTGCTCTTACCTGAATATGCATGTGATTTCCCATTCTATTCCTGTGTCTCTGCTGTTCCATTTGCCTGAAATTCCTTTCTCCATGCCCTTCCCCCACCCATCTTCCAATACCTAATTCCTCTGCCTGTGTGGAGATCCAGCTCCAATCTATAGTGCTTTCTTTTCTCATTGAGCTCAAAATATCCCTCCCAGCTTTAACCCCCAAAAGCAATGGATTTGTGCCCATCTGGAACACCTACTGACTTGAATCATAGTACCTGAATGCTATAAATCTCCCTTATTAGAATATAAGATAAAGTTATTATATAGTATTATCCACAGTGCCTTGCACTAAGTAGATCCCTGTGAAAAGGCAGTGTGTGTTTTGTGTATTATGTGTTATGAATATGTAATGTTTTCAAAAGAAGTCTTTAAGTAAAGGAATAGAGTGTAAGAATGAGATCTAAGGGGCATCTCAAAAAAATCTTCCCAAGCTCTTCATCATTTCTATTCCTCTAACTGGCTCTTCCTTTCCATCTAGCAGTGACAAATCAATCATTCAAGTCTGCTCAGGCCAAAAAGATGAAGTCCTTTCTTATTCTCATTCCCCATATCCAGAAAATCTTACTGGTTGTACATTCAAAATAGATCCAGAATTTGATGACCTCTCAGCTCTAATGTTAACGTTGTGGACCAAGCCCCTATCGTCTCTCACCTGAATTGTTGCCATAGCTTCTAAATGGTCTCCCTGGCTCCTCTCTCATCTCTTTCCCTCTACCCCTGTTTCCACGTGGCAGACAAAATAAGTCCAGTCATGTTACTTCCATGCACAGAACCCTCTAATACCTCCCATCACCCTCAGGGCCAAAGTTTTTATAATTATCTTGATGTTCCTACATAATCCATCCCACACAGCCCCTTTCCTTTGAGACTATTTCCAACTACTCTGCCTCCCTCATTTTATTCTTGCCTCTTCCTCAACAAGGCAAGCAAGCTTTCCATCCTCCGCAACCTTTTTCCCCATAGCACTTTTCATTTGACACACTGTATTCCATGTATGCATATTCCTCTTGCTTGATTGTTTATTCTCTCTCTCTCCTATGCTTGCCTCAATTAGCATGTAAACTTCGTGAAGGCAGAAATTTTTGTCTGATTTCTACTCTGCCTTCTCCTCAGGGCTGAGAAAAGTGCCAATTGCCAAGCAGACATTGCAAAATATTTGTTGAGTGAATGGATGGTGAATAAATCTTAGAATGCTAAATATTCAGGAGCTATAGACCACCTGACAGATCTGGTGGACAATGACTTGAGACTCCTTCTCCTAAAGGTCTGAATCTGTGCATTTGAACTTTTAGAGCCAGATCAATTTCCCACTTGTTAGAGAAGCAATAACTGTACTTTAATTCCAAACTGTAAAGCACAGTGCAAATTTGAGACATTTATTATGGTTATGCTCAGTTCTGACTTTTTTCCAAAACCAGTTTATTTCCCAAGGTGAACACATCCCACATGCATTTTCTAGAAGATAACGCAAGGGATACAGAGCTAGATTGCAGAACGCAAGGGATACAGAGCTAGATTGCAGAACGCAAGGGATACAGAGCTAGATTGCAGAGAGCTTTTGAATTAGACTCTTAAAGACCCATTTCTGCCACTGCTCATACAAAGTAGGTTAGAAAACATTTTAATTCCCCGTCCTGCTTATATACCCACCATGGTGACAGCAATCCGTCTCTTAAGGAAACTTCTCTTCCTTTTGTGGTGCTTGGGTTGGAATGGGTGCAAGGATATAAGAACCCAGTGTCTTGGGTCTCTTCTTTTGAATGTTGCCCAATTCTCCTTAATTGTATCATTTCATTACCCAATCCCAGGAGCTCCTATTTTATATTGATCTCATTACCGATATAATGGATGTTGACACCTCTGTTCTCAATTGATTACTTTACCACCAAACAACGATCACTTCCCTTTAGCCTGATAAAGTAATTATCCTGGTGGACCTAAGCGATGGCCACAGCCAAGGTGGTCGATAATCCTTGTTAGGACCATTCTCTCTCCATCTGCTGTGGCCCTCTAGTCAAAGTGCAATCTGTCCCTAAGAATCCTCCCCACAAAACTGGACAGCTATATGTAGAAGAATGAAACTAGACCATTCTCTTACACCATACACAAAGATAAACTCAAAATGGATAAAAGACCTCAATGTGAGACAGGAATCCATCAGAATCCTAGAGGAGAACATAGGCAGTAACCTCTTCGATATCAGCCACAGCAACTTCTTTCAAGATATGTCTCCAAAGGCAAAGGAAACAAAAGCGAAAATGAACTTTTGGGACTTCATCAAGATCAAAAGCTTCTGCACAGCAAAGGAAACAGTCAACAAAACAAAAAGGCAACCCACGGAATGGCAGAAGATATTTGCAAATGACAGTACAGACAAAAGGTTGATATCCAGGATTTATAAAGAACTCCTCAAACTCAACACACACAAAATAGATAATCATATCAAAAAATGGGCAGAAGGTATGAACAGACACTTCTCCAATGAGGACATACAAATGGCTATCAGACACATGAAAAAATGCTCATCATCACTAACCATCAGGGAAATTCAAATTAAAACCTCATTGAGATATCACCTTACACCAGTTAGAATGGCCAAAATTAGCAAGACAGGGAACAACGTGTGTTGGAGAGGTTGTGGAGAAAGGGGAACCCTCTTACACTGTTGGTGGGAATGCAAGTTGGTGCAACCACTTTGGAGAACAGTGTGGAGATTCCTCAAGAAATTAAAGATAGAGCTTCCCTATGACCCTGCAATTGCACTGCTGGGTATTTACCCCAAAGATACAGATGTAGTGAAAAGAAGAGCCATCTGTACCCCAATGTTTATAGCAGCAATGGCCACGGTCGCCAAACTGTGGAAAAAACCAAGATGCCCTTCAACAGACGAATGGATAAGGAAGATGTGGTCCATATACATGATGGAGTACTATGCCTCCATCAGAAAGGAAGAATACCCAACTTTTGTAGCAACATGGACGGGACTGGAAGAGATTATGCTGAGTGAAATAAGTCAAGCAGAGAGATTCAAGTATCATATGGTTTCACTTATTTGTGGAGCATAACAAAGAACATTGAGGACATGGGGAGATGGAGAGGAGAAGGGAGTTGTGGGAAATTGGAAGGGGAGATGAACCATGAGAGACTATGGACTCTGAAAAACAACCTGAGGGTTTTGAAGGGGCAGTGGTGGGAGGTTGGGGAACCAGGTGGAGGGTAATAGAGAGGGCACGTATTGCATGGAGCACTGGGTGTGGTGCAAAAACAATGGGTACTGTTACATTGAAAATAAATAAATTAATTAAAAAAAAAAAAGAATCCTCCCCACATGCAAATCTGAACACCATGAGTTTCTCACAGTAACATACTGAGGTTACAGTGACCTCAGTGGAGGAAAAGCTTAAAAATATTATGTACACTGTGATTCCTTTTTGTTTTTGTTTTTGTTTTTAAGATTTATTTATTTATTGCAGAGAGAGAGAGTGCATGAATGAGGGGAGGGGTAAAGGGAGAGGGAGAGAGAGAATCTCAAGCAGATTCCCTGCTGAGCATGGAGCCCAATGCAAGGCTAGATTTCACCACCCTAAGAGCATGACCTGAGCCAAAATCAAGAGTCAGAAGCTCAACTGACTGAGACATTCAGGTGCCCCATTTTGATTTGGTTTTGTATGAAAAAGTAGGATATATAAAATGGATATATAAAATATATTTCACATGCATGCAAAATATATATCAAATAGAATGCATAAAATATTTAAAAACATGGTACAGATGCAAAAAGGAAATTGATATGGATGCAATAGAAGTCTGAAGGTATTTACTCCCAAACATTTCCAGTGTCTTAAATCTTTACCCCAGAGAGGCATGATTCCTGGTGACCACTATTTCCTCTTTTTTTGCTATCTGTAATTTTCAATTTGACTACAATTACAACTGCTACATTTTAAATTCTGCAAATGCAACCATGATTATGTCATTCTTGGGCTTCAATTTCTTCACTTAAAATTTAAAAGGTTATGACAGTTTTGTGCTGAGGTTGATCAGAGAAGTAAGGGCGAGCTATCACCTGCCATGAGGTCTCTGACAGTCAAGTGGCAAGAAGGAAAGGTAGGGAGAGTGGTGTCTCTTTTCTGCTGACACCCCTCTCCTCTCAGGCTATGCTTCTCCTCTGTGGATGACTCTGGTGGGTGTCCAGCCATGTGAGGAGGAGCGAAAGCAAGAGAGCCAGGTGAGCATGGGGATTTCCAAATGGTGTTCTTCCCCCCATGGGGCATTGTACCTATGCATAACAATATTGTTATTGTACAGTTCAAAACCAGTGAAGAGGGTCTACCTCCTGTTAAGTTCTCACAACAATGAAATGTAAACATTTTGTTAACTTAAGAGAAGTTGTTCTTCCTCCCATGGGTTTCCTCAGACTTTTGTTCAGGACCTCCATGTGACTGTGACAAGCTCTTCAGTGTTCAGATTGGCAGGAGAGAAGACCCCCGTGTAGCCTGGGGCTTGGCAGAGGAAAACCTGAGAGACCGGAACAGGCTGGGAAGCTTTCTTCTCCCTCAGGCTGTCCCAGGCCCTGAAGACCAAGACTGTGTGCCCTGAACAGGCACGCAAGGAGCCTTCACAATCCCATGACTCTCTCACCTGTCCTGTGGCCGCAAGTCTCTGATGTGATTGCTCCTCTGCAAATGGCAGCTTTCCTTCCTCTCATCACGGAGGACTCAGCAAGGTTGCCCCCTTCTTCCAGCCAGTAGAGTCCCCAGAAAGGCCTTGCTCTGTACAGTTTATTAGCAGTTCATCTGGACTTTGCCTTTGAATTCCTGTTAACCGCTTTGCATTCCTTATAGGGTTAACTTACAGTGCACCTCAGTGGACTCTTAATTCCTTCAGAGTTAGGATTTTTTTTTTTTTATCACCCTTCCTTCAGCATGTAACCTGCCATTCTGAAGTGTCCAACAAATGCAGAGTAAGTAAGTGAATACAGGAGTTCATGAGTAACTAAATAAAAGATGGGAGGACAGATGGATAGATGGATAGATGGAAAGAATGTAGAAAGCCCATGCTAAAAGCCAAATGAGGCTGTGCTAAGTGCCATAGCCCAGAGAGGAAGCATGGCTAACACAGGCTGTCCACATCCTGAACAAAAGTCTGACAGAACAAATGGGAGGAGGAATGGCTTTTAGAAGGCCCCCCACACTCCTGGCTCTCTTGTTCTCGCTCCTCCTCACATGGCTGGACTCCCACCAGAGTCACCCACAGAGGAGAAGCACAGCCCGAGAGGAGAGGGGTGTCAGCAGAAAAGAGACACCACTCTCCACCTTTCCTTCCTGCCACTTGACTGTCAGAGACCTCATGGCAGGTGATAGCTCGCCCTTGCTTCTCTGACCAACCTCATCACAGAATTGTCACTAGTACACAGTCCCACAACAATCCTGTCTAATTATGTCCAAGATTAGCACCTAAAAATCCGAAATAGCATCTGACGTGACTTTCTATTTACAGAAGGGCATATGGGATGCATTAACAACACCCTTGCTGGATCCTCGGATGCTGTGGACAGGCCCAACAAGTGCTGAAGGGAGGGGGCAGCCCTGATACTCATCTGCTGATAAGTGCACCCACTGGGGGACTCAGAAGGGAATTCCAGAACGTTCTTTTGATAAAGCCTCCAAGCCACCAGATCTGCTGCTGCCAGCACTAAAAATAGTTGGGTGTAGTTGAGAAAGCATTGGTCTGGAAGTGGGAAGGTGTGGGGCCCTCATCCTGCTCTTGAACTGGCTTTGTATCCTTGCCATTTAACCTATTCGCCTCCCAACTCGCTCTCTTCTGAGCATCAGGGATTACAGAGCAGCACTCCTTTGATCAAGGGGCAGGTGGGGTTCCCAAGGGACATAATGAACCTGAAAGTATTTGGCCAATGCCCAGCTCCAATCTCAGGAGACGAGTGCAAGGAATGGTCGTGATAAGAAAACAGCCACACTGAGGACACTCGGTCTATTGTCAGTCTGTCATTGTAGCAGGAGTAAAATCCTCCCACACTCCGGATTTTGATGGTCTGTAGGTGGCCCTTCAGTGAGGAGATGATTCCCTCTGTTCTACTCTCTCCTAACTTTCTGTGCAACAGTCAGCCATGCTCTCGTCTTGCCTGCCCTGTCTTATCACTCCATCATCCATGACCGCCGCATACACATTGAATATGGGGAAGACCTACAGAGCAGCCAGAAAAGTGAATGGCTATTCTCAGCAAATGTGAGGTTACCCAAGCCGCAGGATAAATAAACGTGGTTATTTTTCTTCTTTAAAAATAGTTATTCTATTTTAAGACTTTGAAATACAGTATAAATAGTCTATATTGAGCACTGACTATACGCCAGTCTGTGTTAATACTTTACCAACATTATTTCATTTACTATTCATAATAATTCAGTGAAAGATGTATCATTGACCCCTTTTGCTTTTCAGGTAAGGAAACTAACAACCAGAGAGACTATGTGTGTGCCAAGCTCCCAGAGTTGTAAACAGACCCATGATTTAAACCTTATTTTATTTCATACAAAATTCATGCTCTTGTGTATTATGCTTTTAGCCTCAAAAATAATAGTAACCACAGGGGCGCCTGGGTGGCTCAGTGGGTTAGAGCCTCTGCCTTCGGCTCGAGTCATGATCCCAGGGTCCTGGGATCGAGCCCCGTGTTGGGCTCTCTCAGCGGGAGGCCTGCTTCCTCCTCTCTCTCTCTGCCTGCCTCTCTGCCTGCTTGTGATCTCTATCTGTCAAATAAATAAATAAATCTTTAAAAAAAATAGTATCCACAAAAAGAAGATGAGGAGGAAAAATTGGAGTACATATTTAATCAGTAATCAAAAGTTCATGGGTCTTAGACAAATACACTCTCACCCCTACCAGTCAGACCTTTCCCAGAACTGAACATGGCGTTGTGCATAAAGAGAAGACACCCAAGTCAGATGCAAAGTGTGTGACTGATTGATAGTGAAGAACAGGACATAATTCTTCAGAAAACAAATGTGAACAATTTTTGTGTACTGAAGAGATCTTTCTCCGAAGTCAGAATGTGATATTACTACTATTATTATTATTTTATTATTACTTCAAGTTTTTTCAAGGGAGAAGGGGAGAGGATAATTGAACATCATTTTTTCTTCTTAGACCCTAGCTATCTTGCCTCCTAACATCTCTCTCTTCAAGGACCCAACCAAACATGTTTTTAGGTACTTTCACTTAATTTAGTGCATAATCCGGTGTCTGTGGCTGATGATCATTGTTTAGCTTACTGGTTTATCTCAGTACTATCTTTATTTTTTTATTTTTTAGATTTTTTTTTAAGATTTTATTTCTTTATTTGACAGAGCGATATCACAAGTAGGCAGAGAAGCAGGCAGAGAGAGAGGAGGAAGCAGGCTCCCTGCGGAGCAGAGAGCCTGATGCGGGACTCGATCCCAGGACCCTGAGATCATGACCTGAGCCGAAGGCAGCCACTTAACGACTGAGCCACCCAAGCGCCCCCTCAGTACTATCTTTATATCTTAAAATGAAAACGTTACAAATACTTGAGAATATATGAGAACTTTGTGTTTCTACCTGCTTTGGCACTTTTGTTTCATATCATTTTATTGTTCAAAATCAATGACTTGGGCGCCTGGGTGGCTCAGTGGGTTAAGCTGCTGCCTTCAGCTCGGGTCATGATCTCAGGGTCCTGGGATCGAGTCCCACGTCGGGCTCTCTGCTCAGCGGGGAGCCTGCTTCCCATCCTCTCTCTCTGCCTGCCTCTCTTGTGATTTCTCTCTGTCAAATAAATAAATAAAAATTAAAAAAAATAAATAAATAAAAAAGATTCAAAATCAATGACTTTGGGGCATCTGGGTGGCTCAGTAGGTTAAGCGTCTGCCTTTGGCTCAGGTCATGATCCCAGGGTCCCACATCAGGCTCCTTGTTCAGCAGCAGGGAGGAGAGGGTCAGCTTCTCCCTCTTCCTCCACCCCTCTTCCCTGCTTGTGTTCTCTCTCTCTCAAATAAAGAAAAATATCTTTGAAAAGAATCGGTGATCTTAGCATCAAATAGTAGCACTTTCACCACTTTCCCATTACCAAATGTATGTAATGATACCTATCTTATAGGATTATAGCAATGATGACATTAAATGAGATAATTTATGCAAACGTTTTGGCACATAGAAAGTACTTAAAAATGGGAATATCTCTCCTACTCTGAATTTGTGACCTTTCTTTTATGAGTTTAGTGTGGTGTAGATATAAAAGACAGTTTTGCTATCTGTGATGTCCCCGTACAAACCTTAGCTTAGCTTTCGATCAGCTGTGTAAAGTTGGGCAAATGTCTTAGTCTCTCAGAACCTCCCCCTCCTTTTTTTTTTTTTTAAAGGAAATAATAGTCCTCTTTTCCAGGAATGCTGTGAGTCTGCAAAATAACATATATAAAGTATCTGATATATATTTGGTACAAAATAAATGAGTGAGTTTTTTTCATAGATAAAGTATCTTCTGTCCTATAAAACAGAGCTAATGATTAGGTTTTATGAAGATGCTTTATTGCATGATTATGGATAATTTCAAACATCTATAGACTTACTTGGGTATCATTTTATGGTTGCTTCATCTAATCCTTTGTAAGCCATGTTTGGGTCTTCTGGGAAGGTTTTAAGCTCCATTACGAAGCCAAAGTAAGCCAAGGTACCTATCAGCCGCAGCGACCACTGACCCAGCCACAGAGGCACCCCCAGCACAACTGTAGCCAACTTCGCCCAAAGTCTAAGAAACGTAGCATGACTCACACAGATGTAGTAGGCATGAGATTACAGGCCTAGAGGAAGAGGCCGGGGCTGTGGGCAGTATATTTGACAGGCTCATACACTGCAAGCCTTGTTCCGGAGCCCTCACAAAGCACCTCTTTAGGATGAAAACAAGATGTTCTTTGTAAATAAAAGTTCATGCATTTGCGTAATGAAGTCATTTTCCAGCGCTGCAGTAAAAGATACTCTTCTCCCAAGCCCCCTGGGTGAGGACTGTCAGGAGGAAGACGGTGGCCAGCCAGTCTCAGTGAAGACAGCTCCAAGAGTGAAGACTTCCATCTTTAGAAAATGAAAAACCTTGCTCAAGAAAGTGGGTGCCCTCCCCTCTGCCATCCCAGCGAGATTGCCTCCTTCTGGCTCCCGCCCCTGCAATCCCTTTCCCACTCACTCCCTTGTAAACTAGGGGGCCACGTAAGAGATCTACATAAACACAGATAAGACATGGGGCACCCTGACTAAAGAAATGAGAGATGTGAGGAAGCAATCACAAAAGCTGAATATTCCCGGGGTCCCTTGGAGAGGCTCCAAACTGGGAGAGGAGGGGGAGGGCAGGCCAGGGAAAGGCCCAGAGCTCAGTGTGTGAAATGCAGTGGGAGGGCCCAGAAGTGGAAGGTAAAAAGGGAGTGGTGCGAATGGGTGTGAGGAGGAAGGCAGGACCGCGCAGCCCTCAGTCCCCACCCGCCCAGGACAGGAGGTGGCCGGCTGGGCTCGTCCTAACCCGGTCTGCCTTTTGATGCTCAGCCTTAAGCTTCGTCCATCTCTACGCCCTTCAGCCAGAGCCTCTGGTGAGAGAGGCAAACGGAGGGGGGAGAAGGAAAGGAGCAGGGAGAAGTTGGGGAGAGGGACTCTGGCTCCCTTGCTCTCTCTCCGTTTTTGACAAAGTTGCTCCCCGGGCCGCCTTGACTTCCCGCATCTGGACACGGCGGAGGCCGGGAAGGTAGGGCAAGCGAGGCACCGCCGCCCCACGGTGCGGGGGGGACCGACGAGGACAAGCAGCCGCCGAGTCCCAGGCAGATCCCGCTGGATGTCAGCGGAGAGATGGCTGTGAGCTCAGCCGGGTGCTCCGTCCTGCCGCTGTGGCTCCTCTGGGGCGCTGCCTGCGCCGCCGCCGCGGCCGGGAACGACAACGCTTTTCCTTTTGACATTGAAGGGAGCTCAGCGGTCGGCAGACAAGACCCCCCCGAGACCAGCGAGCCCCGCGTGGCTCCCGGAAGCCTGCCGCCTGCTGCCAAGGTACAGTGTCCCTGCCCTTGTCACCCTGCCGCGGCACCTGCGCCTCGCGGGCTGCGGGCGCCGCTCTCCCGTCCCTGTCTCTCCCCCACTCTTTCCCTCCCCCATCCGCCTTGAGCTTCACCGGCACCAGGTCGGTTGAGAAACTTGAAGAGTTTTACTTGGTTGAGTTGGATTTGGACGTCGTGCATGGCGCGTTGGGGCTTTGGAACATGTCACTGTTGAAACTAGCAGAAGTGCGTGTGTCCTGTGTCCTCAGAGTGGGGCTGCTTAGACTCTCACCTGAGGCGGCAGTGGCACTTCTGTGACTTTCTGCCACTCGCATGTGCCGGGAGAGTCACTTTGGTCAAGCCACAGTTCCTAATGCGTGTGCTCTGACCCTGGCTTCCTGCTCCTCTGTGATGTTGGGACAATAGAAACAATACTGCGGACCAATCCTTTTGGCATAAATCAAACAGAAGGTTCTCTGCCACGGGGGGGGGGGGGGGGGTGAGCGAGTGGCTGAGGGTGTTGGGATACTACAGAATCTGTTGGG
This sequence comes from Meles meles, assembly GCF_922984935.1. Taxonomy (NCBI): domain Eukaryota; kingdom Metazoa; phylum Chordata; class Mammalia; order Carnivora; family Mustelidae; genus Meles; species Meles meles. The sequence continues at coordinate 20,849,634 of NC_060070.1, forward strand.
AAGCTACAGAGCTGATACTTGAAATAGATGGGAGCCATTATATTCCAGAAGCAAGAAGCTGTGATGAAAAGCCCCACCCCAAAAGTTAAAATGATCAGGATAGGCTATTGATGATACGGTTATGCAAAGAGCTGCTGTTTGAATACCTTGTAAGAGCTTTTATGTTGAAAGCACAACCAAAATGTAGAAATTAGGTAAAGGAGAATGAATCCAGGCTAAGTGATTTAAGAGTCCCCTGAGCCAAAATGGACAAGAGCATGTCCAGTGCGTGGGAGATGCTAAGTAGGAGGAAAATGGAGTCACCTAAGTTCATGGGAAAGGAAGGAGCAGTGGACCTAACATCACACACACACACACACACACACACACATATATAGCTATGGTTCTAGCAACTATAGAACCAAAGCAGTCATGTGGATTGACACCATTTCTAACAAGAACTGAAGTCTAGATTATTGCTATTAATCCTACTAATGGTTAGTTGAATGGTAGTTCTTAATTATTATTACCAAAATAAGGTGCATGAAGATGGTCCTTCTCCAGGAGTAAGCCACACCCATACCCCCCAAAAAAGAGGGAGGGGAGGTAGGGCCAGAGCTTACCAACCTCCCACTGCAGTGCTAAAATTAACCTCTATGTGAAAGAGGGGGACAGGCTTCTGCTCAGCTTTGTACTCCCAGGAGTGGGGAGAAGCCAGGCCAGGAGAGACACCAATGGGATGGCAGTGCTTCTCCACAGGCTGGGAATTACCCCCCCCACCTCCGGGGAAGCATTATTTCCACCTGTTGCTTTGAGCATGGAGAGTCTCAGAATGAAATGCCTGAGAGTAGGGTTGCCCTTTTATTAAGATAAAATACATCTAATTAAATTTGAATTTCAGATAGCAACAAATAGATTTTTTGTATATGTCTCAAATATTGTGCAGGATATATTTACAGTAAAAAAATTTATTATTTATCTGAAATTCAAACTTACCTAGGCATTCTGTATTTTTTACCTGCTAATTTTAAAGAGATGGACACATATAACTTTTTGCAACACTCAAACCGCAAAAAGTAAGAAAATAATTATTTGATCTTCAGGGAAACTTAAATTATTGTGGAGACCCTGAGTGATTTCTTATGTACTTATATGCTCGGTGAAATAATAGGAAGGCCGCACAGCAGAGTGTTTGGGGTGGCAGGCTTTGCACTCTGATGTTCCCAAGTTCAAGTTCCAAATTACCTGCTCCTTAGCTGAGGCAAAGTACAGATGCCCAAATAACAGAGAAAGAAGCTGAGGCTTAGAGAAAGTATTCATGCCTACTTCACACTTCCTACGGTTACTGTAGCAATTAACTAAAATATATACAGAAAGAATTCTTAACACAGTACTTGGTATAGAATAAATGCTCTATACGTTCTGAGTGTTACTATTAGTATAAACTATGCAGATGATTAAAAAGAAACCCTTATGGGGCGCCTGGGTGGCTCAGTGGGTTAAAGCCTCTGCCTTCAGCTCAGGTCATGATCCCAGAGTCCTGGGATGGAGCCCCACATCGGGCTCTCTGCTCAGCAGGGAGCCTGCTTCCTCCTCTCTCTCTGCCTGCCTCTCTGCCTACTTGTGATCTCTGTCTGTCAAATAAATAAATAAAAATCTTTAAAAAAAAAAAAAAGAAACCCTTATTTGGGAATATTTCTCAGAACATTATTTTTATGGCACTATTTTACTTAATATTACTTTGTCTCTGCTTGTCTATATCTTTCCAGCCAGAAAGAATGTCCTATAGTGGGTTAAATTTGTAATACTGTCAGAGTCTTATAGGTCCAGAATGCCAGTTGAGGCTTTTGGTTTAGGAAAACAGAAAGAAGCTATTAGTCATTCCAGAAGGGTCAAAGTATATGAAGTAGAAAGGGTGGGATTGGAGTAATTATGTTCCCACTGCATAGTTTCACATAATACCTCCAGTTAGCCTGCGGTCCCATGGCGATGCCAGTGCCCCAGCATTTAGATTTCCCATGCTCTTTATAGCCAATAAGGAGACCATAAACCGCATACGTTCTGGAATGTAATAACTTAGTAGAGCCAGTCTACCGAATTGGTTCAGGAGACTGTATTTACATCTATAGACAGAGAGAGAACAGGACTGTGGACACATACGACACATTATTCGTGGGAGGTTCGAGATGTGGATGGAGGGACATTCTAAAAATACATTCATGTTATTTGACTTGGATTTATATGAATGGTTATTCTTCAATTTTCCTTCAAAGTGAAGGAAGGAAAAATACTAAGGCAGGCATGGGGCAGTGGGAGGTGCTTGGCTGATGGCCCTCCAAAGGCTCTCCCAGGCTCCTCGACAGCAAGGTTTGTGCCCTCCCCACCCCTGGGTCCTCAGCTCTGATCATGGACCCCGGTTTCCCGCACACTGCGATCCTCACTGTGAGTCAGGGAATCAAAGACTTCAAATGCACACTGAATAAAAGAATGAGGGACTCTGGCCGACCAAGAAAGAAGGTCCCTCCTTTCCTTCTCAAGCCCAAACATCCCCCAGGATGCAAAGAGTTTGAAGAGAGTAGCACCCACCAGTAACTCTGTGCTAATGGGTAGGATTTTCCCACCTTCTGATGTTTTTAAACAATTTCCTGAGTCCGTTATTATTGCTGAGTTTATGGCAAAAACAATGATTCTCAGTGGTGGGGGGGTGGGCAAAGGGGAAACTGGGTACTTTCAAAAAAGCATATTCACAATTCTAATATTTTACATTTAAGAAAAGAAAGTTTTGATTTTGTCATACACACTCTAGCAACTAAAACTGGGCAAAAGGCCTCTTAACCAGTAGGGATATGCAAAAGAACTGGAGAGGGTACAGGGATGGAGACAGGAACAGTCCCCAAGGAGAGGGTGTCAGAATGTCCTTGGCAGGAAGGACAGTCTTGTCTGTCAAAAAGAAGCAGGCATTATATAAGGTCAAGAACACGAGGTTAGAGGTTGCCACTGTGTGGCTGGGAAGAAGTCCCACACAGACACTCAGCAGAGTTGGTGGGGGGGCTCCGCTGGAGGGGCAGAGTGGGGGTCAAGTGTTGTAACTGCCTTTGGGAGATAATTGAGAAATTAAGGCAAATAAATGACAATATTGAGCCAACTTCTCTCAGAGAGGAAGACGGGAATTTACCTCCTGGTAACCTGACTGGGCTTTGCTGTTGTTGTTAGCTGCACTAGAAGAAAATCAATGCCTCATGCACCACATAAGCAAAGGTACCCTGCCCTGGACACACTTAACTTGCTGGCTTTTAGAAAGCACTCTGAACTAGACTCATTCTGAGTAACTTGTCTTCTAGACTTGTTTTTATTGCTGGTCCATTTTCCTGTGCTCCAGTATAATGAGTGCCTTGCCACGAAAGGATTGCTCTATGTTTATTAAAAGGCAGCTTAGATCTCTTTGACTATCTTCATTCCTTTTCCTTATCTTGGGCCCTTACATTGAAAAATGGCCCCATTGGGTGCCTGGGTGGCTCAGTGGGTTAAGCCTCTGCCTTCGGCTCAGGTCATGATCTCAGGGTCCTGGAATCGAGTCCCGCATCGGGCTCTCTGCTCGGCGGGAAGCCTGCTTCCCCCTCCCTCTCTGCCTGCCTCTCTGCCTACTTGTGACCTCTCTCTCTGTCAAATAAATAAATAGAATCTTGGGGGGAAAAAAAAAAAGAAAGAAAGAAAAGTAAAGAAAAATGGCCCTATTGAATCACATTAAGTCACTGGCCTGGGCCATCATTCTATACTGGGGTTCAATGGTGCATTTAGGCAACGTGAACCCCCATGCACAGTCATTAATCCCTTCACTCAATATCATCCAACAGGCAGGTTTGAGCCCTATCCCGTACAGAGCAAAAAGTAGGCACCAGGAAGGGCAGAAAGAAGGCAGAGTCATCTCCTTACCATCAGGGAGGAGGCAATCTTAGAACGAAAAATATGTACACAGCCACTCTATAAAGCAGAAGGAGTTAATACTCTGTAAGATTGGCTAGAAGCGGAAGGCCCTGGGGGTAATGGGGGAAAAGATTACTCTTGAGTCAGATCAGTAGGACACAGTCGCCTACTCACCAAATACCAAAGAAGGTTCCTGGGAAACATTATTTTAGAAGGACTAAATATAGTAGTGGCAGTAGTAATAATAATAGCATGGCTTGTGGCACACGCTCATTGAGTATTTCCCAAGTGCCATACACCAGTCTAAGCCTTCTCCATGAGTTATGTTGTTTTAAAACCTGCTAACAACTCAATGGGACTTGTATAGTTGCTGTTTGATTTTGCAAACATGGAAACTGAGGCACGGAGCATTTGCCCAGGTACGCTACCTGGTAAGTGCCACAGCTAGTAAGGAGTTTATAAAAGTAATTCATCTGTGCGAAAGTATCTAGGAAAAAAGTGGTTAGGTAACTAGGACTATCTGTAGGCATAATTTCAGTAAACATTTTGGGGATTTCTTAGAATAAAGATATATAAAATGCCATTCAAAGACTATTTGTGCTATGCTTGCTAGATGAGTAGTGTATGTTGCGTAAAATTTTAGGATTACCAAAGAACTGAGATAACTTCCTTTTCTGGAACGGTCTGATAGCTACTTTTTAAACTACTCATATAGGAAAGACAAAAAAAAATGTTCCTGATTTCTACAATGTCCCATAAAACTACATACATGTATTATCTTTTGTAATACTCAAAAATGTAATACTCAATAGTGTAATACTCAAAAAAAGTTCCTGATTTCTACAGTGTCCCATAAAACTACATGTATTATCTTTTGTAATACTCAGTAGTGAAATTTTATAGATGACTGAATTAAAGTTTGGAGATGGTTAAGTAGCTTGCCCAAGGTTTCCAAATCCCATTCTCTTTCTCCAGCGTATCCCTGGCTCTCTCTTCTAGATTTTTTTTTTAAACTCTAGAGTTTTCTTGTATCCCATTTTCTTTTATAGGTATATTCTAGTGTGTTTCCTCTACATGATGCTTGTCTACATTAGAAGCTCCTGATTTAGATTAATAGGGAGAGAATCAGAACAGCACCACCTGCAGGAATATATGGCCTATCTTATAGAATTTTTTTTTTTTTTTAAAGATTTTCTTTATTTATTTGACAGAGAGAGAGAGATCACAAGTAGGCAGAGAGGCAGGCAGAGAGAGAGAGAGAGAGGGAAGCAGGCTCCCTGCCGAGCAGAGAGCCCGATGCGGGACTCGATCCCAGGACCCTGAGATCATGACCTGAGCCGAAGGCAGCGGCTTAACCCACTGAGCCACCCAGGCGCCCTATCTTATAGAATTTTTATAAAATAGCCAGAAAATAAAGAATTCCATTTGCTGTCGTTCCAGAGTTCTCTGATTTGACCATAAGTTTTTTTTAATATCAATAACATAAAATTTTTATGTTTGACGTAAAATATCAATAACATAAAATTTTTCATTTTAACCATTTTTACGTGGCATTAGGTACTTTCACACTGTTATGCAATCATTACCACCATACATCTCCAAAACTTTTTCGTCTTCCTAAACTGAAACTCAATACCCGTTAAACAATAACTCCCCATAACCTCTTCCCCAGACCCTGGCAATCGTTATGGCACTTTCTGTTTCTATGAATATTATAATAATAGATACTTTGTGTAGGTGGAACCTACAATATTTGTTCTTTTGTGCCTGGCTTATCATCATGTCTTTTTTTTTTTTTTAAGATTTTATTTATTTGACAGAGAGAAATCACAGAGAGGCAGGTAGAGAGAGAGGAAGGGAAGCAGGCTCTCCGCTGAGCAGAGAGCCCGATGCGGGACTCAATCCCAGGACCCTGAGATCATGACCTGAGCCGAAGGCAGCGGCTTAACCCACTGAGCCACCCAGGCGCCCCTACCATCATGTCTTTAAGGTTCATCCGTGTTGTAGTGTGTGTTCTAAATTTCATTCCTTTTTATGGCTGAAGAATACTCTACCGTATGTACAGAACACACTTTCCTCACCCATTTATCTGTTGAGGGACATTTGGGTTGCTCCTAACTTTCAGCTTCTGTGAATAGTGTCGCTGTGTCCATTGGTGTACACATACTTGTTTTGGGTTTCTGCTTTCCGTTTTTTGGGGTATATACCCAGAAGTGGAAACGCTGATCATATGGTTCAGGAAAAAACTAAAACTTGGATTCTTAAAGAGGCCAAGAAAAACATTATTGGGCAGAGAAAGGAACACACCCTGGGATTGGCTAAGGCCAGAGGAACAGGAGAAGAGTTGTCTCATCCAGAAAGACAGTCACCTCTGTGTTGCCCAGTCTTCCGTTATTTTGTTATTTTTTTTTTTTCCAAGAGAAAAACGGAATCTGGATTCTTAAGTAAAATTGCTGACTCAATTTTTTTTTTTTTTAAATACCTTATGGGATGTACATCTGATGGCCCCTTTCAGCCCAAGGCTGTTTATATGCAGTCTCTGCTTAACAACAGTTGAAATTCACCTTTCATCAAAGGTACAATGTGGGCGTGTAGCCAGACAGATGTGCTATGAATTCAACTCCACTACCTCGAGCTGTTTGACTTTGAACAGATTAGTCCATCCTTCAGAGGCTCAGTTTGTTTGATTGTCGAATGAACAGAAATGTATCTGCCTTGCAAGACTGTTAAAGTAAAATGTGTAAGCTATCTCCCAAAGTCTGCCTTCAGTTCCCTGTCTCTTCTGCACCTCGGTCCTCACCTCTTTTCTTCCACCATTTTTATCTATCTGCAAGTTAAGATTTGTTTTATCAGTTTGTTTTTATCTAAATTTGTGCTTCTTTATCTAAATTTGATTACTTCTAACTTTTCCTTACAAACGTGCTGATTATCCAACACTGGGGAAGAAGGAGACTGTAGTTGAACTTTTGTAATTTTTGTATCCCTAACGATTCTGTAAACATACCCTTTTATATGGTGACTAACATAGCATAATAAAAAAAAAATTTTTTAAGGGAAAAAAATTAAATAAATAATTAAAATAAAATAAACATAGCCTTTCATCCATAATAGGACTATCCGAGCAGTAAAGAGAAAGGGATGAGTTTTTCTAAAGCCCCCCAAAGCTAAACAAAAACCCCATCATTGATATGACAAGGTCTTTTTTTTTCTTTCACCATTAAATTCTCAAATCTGATTTGTCATAGTTTTTTGAAATATGTAATGCTAAAAACACTTTTCTCCTTTTGGGTTTTTCCTTGCTCCAAGTAACCATATAAATATAATGATGACCAGACATAATTTTGAGGCATTTGATTGATTAGAAACCATTAAAATCAGACTACCAGTACATTATTGAGTTCCAAAAGTTGGCATTTCCAAACAATGACTTATTTGTTTTCTGGAACCAGTAAATCTGCTGGTTCATTGAGATGTAGTGACCACAGAGAAGGATATTTAAATATCTACTCCAGCATTTGCAGAAGAGAAGCTTTCTTTTTTCAACTGTTTTCTTTTTTGCTCCTAATGTGGTAAAGTTAAATTCTGGGAAATGGTTTACTAAGGGGAAGCTTAGCCACAGATGTTTGTAATTCCAACTTAAGTTTCCCATCAAAGTCTTAATGAAATTCAGCTGCCAGCAGCTCAGCTCTGAATCTGAGTCGTTTTATCATGAGAAACTTGGGGAAAACAGCATTCGGAGGTTGAATGGTAGTGGGAAAATGTCCATATTCAAGCCCAAATTCCCTGCATAAAGAAAAAAAAAATATGTGAGGAAACAAATTCTGTTTTCCAAAAAGAGGAGAGAGGAGTGGTCAGACATATTTTGAGTAATATGCAATTTGACCTTCTCTTCACTTCCAGGACTTTCTTAGTTTGTGTGTTGTGTTTTGGAAGAAGCTGAAGATCCAGTGTTTATCTAAGTGGAGTGGAGTACCTAGATGTATGGCTCTATGAGAACTGATGCGCTGGAGAGATCTCATACCACCAACAGCTGCATGAGCGCAAATCTCTTGCAGACCAAACCAGTAATCCACGTCGTATACTCCAGCTAAAAGGACCCTTGCGTGCAGTGTAGGCTTTGTGCATGTGTGTTTATTTTGAAATCATGCCCTCCATTAGTTGAAGTGGCATGATTACTTTAAAGGAAATTAGGGAGTCTAGAGATCAGAGATGTCTTCACTAAAACTGGCCTCAGAGGTGACCGGTACATGCAGTAACGTTGTCTGTTTACATAGTGAATTGCAGCGTGTCCTTCTGCACTACACACAGCTCTGTAAAGCCAAATGCTGGCCCAAAGCAATGTGTACTAGAGACTCCGGCAGAAGGTAAGAGAAATGCCTGAAGAGCCTCAGAGCGTGGGAAACCCTCTAGAATGACATCAAGAGCCAGAGCACACATTGCGGATCCCGGGCTTAAAACTGTGGCTGGACTCTTCCTCCACAGTAGTCATTCCGCGATGCCTTTCAAGCTTCAAGGCCACACAGGGTGTGTTTCCCCCTTAAGGAACAATGATACGATGGGACAAGCAAAGAGTGCCCTAAATGTAACCTCTCTTCCTGCTGATACACCATGAGTCCTGGGCGCGGCAGACTGACTCTGTCGTCCGTGATTCTGTCAATTCCCGGGCACAGGTGAGGTGCCAAATGCGTGTTATTTGGAGACTGAACAGAGTCTGGATGCCTGGAGATGAGCCAGTGTTTGCGGTGCATGAATAATTGCCTCATTCTGTATTGTTCCCTTGGAGGGGTTGTCTGTCATGATCAATGCCAGGAGACACCCTGCAATTCCATCTAAACGAGACAAGCCCGGAAGCCCCTATTGCAGCCCAGAATTCAGCATAAAGGAGGCCTGTGTGAATGCAGAGCCAGTGGGCGTTTATTATTGGGTGGATAACTCTATTATACCTTGCGGTGCATACCGTAAAAATCAAAGAGATCGCAGAACGTTAGAGCTAGAAAGAGAGTTTAGAGATTCAGCCTTCTCATTTTGTAGATAAGGAAACTGAGTCTCGGGTGGGAGGCAGTTGAGGATAAAAAGCTCATTCATTAGCAGCAGTGGCAGGAACCCTGTCTCTGACTCCCAGCCTTATACTCTTTGAAATTGCTTCAATAGACTTGATATGTATATGTATAGCATATATATCTATATATAGCTTAAAGATATACATAGCTTTAAGAGAAAAAGTGTTTGCTTCTAATATACTAGTATTCACTTTACTCTTCGTGGTTTCTACTTATAAGAGAAATGGTCTGCAGGAGGGTCTCGTGGAATTCAGTGTAGTGGAATAAGTCCCGGAATGTAAGTCTGGAACCGGCTCTTCTGCCTCTTGGCCGTGCCGCCAACAACCAGATCACCTCACCTTTACCAGTCAGAGGAACCTGATCAAGTTCCTTCACCTCCCGGGTCCTCAATGTCTACAGTTTAAAAAAAGTAAATCAAAATAAGCAAACAAAAACCAGGTTATTTCTAACAACAAAATTCTAGAATTATCTCATAAATAGGTCAGAATTTATGCTAGTTGAGAGGAAGCTGGCTTAAGGAACAGAATCACTCAGAGTCACAATGGCTGTCCTAGTTAGAACCCCAAGTCCGAGGAGCCTAGAGCCTGAGGGAACTGATCTGGGGCTGGGGGTAGGGAGGCTTTGGTGGGTCTTTCCCTTGCTTTCTAACAACTCCACGTGTGGGTCTAAGGGTGGCCGCAGGACAGAGCACCAGCCCAGCCGCAGTCAGTCATGAGACTTTCCAAGGGGCCATACCGAGGTCCGATGAATGCCAGTGGTCCCCCACACCTGGGTTCCTGCAAGCTGCCACCTGCCCCATCCAGACCCTTCGGGATGACCCTAAACTGAAACTCTACACAGAGACACAGGAAAGATAACATTGGAAGAAACGAGGGACATGGAGACAGGGGGAGGGGAGGCCCATGTCCTTGCATCTCGTAACAGTTAAGGGACACGTGACTAAGTCCGGAGAGGAGAATGTATTTTCACTCAGTGCCAAAGGAAAGGAAAGTTAGCGATGGACTCTTGATTCGTTGTAAACATCAGCTGAAATCACGGGGTCGCTGGTGCACGGTACAGCTGTCCACCGAGGCTTCATCGTCAGGTAAAGAGGAAGCCTGACTTGATAACCTGCTCTAGGCCGGGCAGAACGTGACCTTTGGAAGCAAATAGTTTCAAGGACCTTTCTGAAAGTCAGAATCACCAGGATGTGAGGGGCCGTGGTGGGTAAAGGCCCTCATGGCGGCTGGCTTCGGGGAACAAGGATCTGGGGGGAACAGGCATCCAGATCACTGTAACCCAAAGTGTGGCCCAAGGAAGGCGGAATCAGCACCACAGAGCCTGGCCTTGGAGTTGCCGACTCTCAGTTGCACCCCAGAATCGGAACCCGCATTTTCACCAGACCCCCAGGTTGTTCCTGTGTACATGAAGGTAGGAGATGTGGAATCTCTCAAAGGCAGCTGGGCTTAAATTTTAATGGACTTAGAGGAAATTGAGAATCCAGAAAAGGGAAGATTTTTTCATGTAACTATGGGGAGGCCTAAAATAGAAACCCAGATCAGGGCTGCGTGAGGCTAGGAAGAGGGCTCACAGGCCCACACAGGTAGCCCCTGCCCCGAAACGCTGCCCTATAGAATAAAAAACAAGTTCAAAGCCAAGGGCTGTTTCTGGGAATGCGGAGAAGCTGAAATCGTGGCCCACACACCATTAGGTGCTCAGGAGGGGGTTTTATGAACTGATAGGGAAGGTTGCCTACTTCCCCCTACTTCCCGGCACCCTTAGCCTAGAAACAGGACCCTGGAGACTCTTTATCCTTGAGGGAAAGGGAGGGGAGGCAGGGAAAAATTTACTTGTTGTGTCATCTGTTTCAAAATAGGGTGTTGCTCGGACTCTTCAGGAAATAGTGGAATTGTAATGTTTCCCTTGCTAATAAGGGAAGCTTTCTAATTCAGGATAATGTGTCTTCAGGGAGTGAGAAGTGTGGTCTCTGTCCTAGGCTAGAAAGATGCTGTTCAGAGACACGGAAGAGCTAGTTCCACAAAATGAAAATTGTCAAGACTAATGCTCCAGCGGATCCTTTCCTGCAGGGCCTGAGATCTGCAGGGAAGGGCTCTTGAGTTGGGCTCTGTGTCTCTCCTGTATCAGTCGGGGCATCTGCCTCCTCCTGGCAGAATCCTGATCTCTTGAATGCAGCCTCAGCCCCTAGGGGAGATGTTATATAAAAGCCATGAGCCCCTTCAGGACAGCTAGCTGGCTGATTTCAAAGATCCTTTTAGCTTTAATTCTTAAGAATTTGATAAGCACTTACTGTGTCCCAAGCATTGTTTGAGGCATTTTATATGTATTATTAATTCATTTATTCCTCATAACCTAAGGAAGAACACACTACCATTAGTACCATTTGACACAGTGGGAAACTGAGTCACAGAGAAGTTGAGTAACTTGTTCCAGATCACAGCTTAGAATCTGACTCCAAGTTCATCATCTTTATCCTATACCGACCTTCTGACATCAGTGTTTCTAAATTTCAGAGTACCGACAGCGGCTCAATTAAGAAGGGTCCCAGCATCATCCAGGAATGCCAGAGAGGTCTTAGTAGTTGTCAAGTCTATAAAGAATATTTAAATTACTGGTATGTGCATATTTTGGATTTTTTTTTTTTTTTTTTTAGTTAGAAAGTAAACTGACGGGGCGCCTGGGTGGCTCAGTGGGTTAAAGCCTCTGCCTTCAGCTCAGGTCGTGATCCCAGGGTTCTGGGATCAAGCTCCGCATTGGGCTCTCTGCTCAGCAGAGAGCCTGCTTCCCGCCCTCTCTCTCTCTCTCTCTGTGTGCCTCTCTGCCTACTTGTGATCTGTCTGTCAAATAAATAAATAAAATCTTAAAAAAAAGAAAGAAAGAAAGAAAGTAAACTGACATCATCACATCATCACTGCGAGGTTCTTCTTTGGACATAATAGGAATAAAAAGTGACATAATTTCTGAATATGTATGTTTTCATGTTTCGCCAGCTATGCGAAGCATTGATCATTTCAGTGGGATCCTGAGTTTACCTTGCAGATCTACAACTGAAAAGAACTCGGTAGAAGGATAAGGCAAGAAACCGAAATGTGGTAAAAGCAGGACCTTGGAGGAAATGATTAGAAAAAGTATGTCAGTCGTAGAAAACCAAGTGAAGATTAGAAACAATTTACCTTTAAAAAATTTTCTTTATAGGGGCGCCTGGGTGGCTCAGTGGTTTAAGCCTCTGCCTTCGGCTCAGGTCATGATCTCAGGGTCCTGGGATCGAGCCCCGCATCGGGCTCTCTGCTCAGTGGGGAGCCTGTTTCTCCCTCTCTCTCTGCCTGCCTCTCTGCCTACTTGTGACCTCTATCTCTGTCAAATAAATAAATAAAATATTTTAAAAAAATTTCTTTATAAATGGCAATATTAAAAAGTTTAGCAACAGAAAGGATCCAAATCAGACCTAAAAGAAACATAGGCTATTAACTCCTTTCCTAGAAAACAACACGTCTAAAAAAAAGGAAGTTACTCATTCTGCACAAAAGGTTTAAGAGCCAAGTGCTGAGAACACCATCAAGCTACGGGCAGGTCCATCTGGAACAGACCCTGGTGGTCTCTGCCCTCCTGGACTAGGGGATGAGCTGTACTAGTAGTCACGGGAAATGCATTGTTAGCCTGGGAGAACGGAAGGTACGACATTAGTTTCCCCCCAAATTTTCATACTCAAGGATGTCTACTCGTTCTCCTATTCCTCTGGCCTCATGTTTTGAAATAGCTTGCCAGTTGTATTGGTTTTCTAGAGCTGCCATAACAAAATACCATGGACTGGAAGGCTTACATAATAGAAACTTATTTTCTCACAGCTCTGGAGGCCAGAAGTCCAAGATCAAGCGGCCATCAGGGTTGGTTTATGGTGAATCCTCCCTTCCTAGTTCACAAAGGGCCACCTTCTCTCTGGCGCCTCTCCTGCCCTTTATTCTGTGGATGTGCAGAGAGGGAGAGAGTGGGGTGTCTTCCTCTTGCATAAAGGCACCAGTCTGTCAGGCCTTACTCTTGAGACCCTAATTAACCTTTATTACCTCCCAATGGGCCCTACACAGAGTCACATTGTGCATTTGAGCATCAACATAGGACTTTGCAGGAGACATTGTTGAGTCCACAACACCTACCAAGTAAAGTGTGTTAAGCGATAACTCATTGTTAATGGGACAAATTAATTAATAACTGCAAAGGAGAGCTTCTGATAAAATAAGATAATCAGTATTACATTCAGCCAAAAGCGCAAGCACACACAAAAATTTCCCATTTCGTGTTAGTTGTACATGTCTTATGAGTGTATCACAATCAATGTTAAGTAGATATTTTGAAATATGGAAATAGTATGTCAGGCGCTATATTGCCATCCTGTATGCCTTAGGTGCCCAAGGACATTTGATTGATCAGCCTCAATATCTTGACTCTCTTATTTTTAAAAAAGTTCCTGCTACTTCAGTGAGTACCATGCATGTTACCAAGACAAAACACAGTGGAAGAGAGGAAACAAGTACACCAGTCGTGTAATACACAAAACTCAGATGTTACAAAAACTCTTCGAGGGTATAGAAGAAAGAATCATTCCTCGTGGGAAGCTCACAGGTGACATCATGGGAGAGCTGGCCTTTGAGTTAAATCTTAAAACTGAGGGAAATTCGAGGGGAGGGCACAGGATGAGTAAAGACGTAAGACATGGGTTTCTTCTAGAAAGAGATAGAGTCTCAGCTGGTAGAACTACATAACAGGGAGCCATTGAAGATCGAAGAGTAGAAAAGAAAATCCATGAGAGTCGTGCTTCTAGATCAACATTAATCTGGAAACAGGCTATTGGATACATTGGACAGGAGGCAGCCAAGAGTCCGGAGTCAGAGTCGCCTTTGTCGTGCATTGGTAATCATCCAGGAGAGAGCGAGAAGGGCCTGGATTTGAATGGCGGCTGTAGTCCGTAAAGGACAGAGTAGATGCTGGGATCATTGTAGAGATTCTATCAAGATGAATGTTTGTTTGTTGTATGTTTGGAGAGCGAGAGTGAGAGAGAAGTCAGAGGTGCTGCTCATGTTTGTAGAGATGCATTACATCAAGGGAAGAAAACTTCTGTGGAGACGTTTTAACGTAAGACCTACTACATCAGTGACTTCCAAACTGAGGCTTCACCAAAATGCCCTGGGTATAATTTGAGGGGAGGGAAGTTGGGGCTTTGCTTCCTTCGGCCGGAGCAACTTCTTTTCTTTCATCTGTTTTATAGGTGAATTCCACACGATATTTCACAGGGAACAAAAAGGAGACCGCTACCCTAATGTTTGAGAATCACTTGGCTGAGGGCTCCCACGTGGATATTCCAAAGCGTGACAGTTCTCCAAAATGTTACCCCAAATCTTGTTCCCATCCATGTCTCCTACACCGCTGCCCGATGGTGCACACACCTGCCTCGGGGCCAGCCAGCCTGCTCCTTGTGCAGAGCCCCTGACCTGCTGGCTCGTCCAAAGCAGCCTGCCAAACGATCAGGAGCTCAAAATCTCCAAACAATTGATACTCCTCTGAGGGATATTTTTATGCTTCCTGTTCCTTGTCTGAAGATATTTTTGGCCCCTTCTTGGGAAATAAGGAAATTCCTCTGTTGTCTCGGTTATTACCTGCGGGTGCTGAGGACAACAAACAAAGGAGTTTTGGAAAGAGGATACGGTGTAGTGAGGAGACCAACGAACTGGTATCTTTTGATCCTCACAGGAATGGTCAGATGTTTGCTCGGCTGCTTTTTTTTATTTTAATCCAATTATTCCATTGCCATAAACATCATCTTCTTCCAAACTACAGTTCCTAACCTACACTCTGAGCTAAAAAAAAAATGGTTCTTACTTAGTCTTACTCTTCCCTCCCCCCAACACACTATTGGACCCATATGTGGTCCTTTTTCTCCAAAGGTCAAAATGCCTCCATATGAATGTGATGTTTATGAAAAGGGAGAAAAATAAATATTAAAAAATGTACTTTATCTTCACTTTCTCACTGGATTAAAAATAGTGACACCTTAAGAATTTCACAGTGTCATGAAGGCAAACTTCAGCCTGTTTTGTTTAGGACATATATGCAGAACATGGAGAGAGAATTGATCTTCCAATGAGTTGGGAAAGCGCTCTGTATCTCTCATCCCATAGCCTGAAGAGTTCGACTTTTAACAAGCTATTGATAGGGTTGCCTGGGTGGCTCAGTCGGTTAGGCCACTGCCTTCGGCTCACGTCATGATCCTGGGTTCCTGGGATCGAGCCCCACATCAGGTTCCTTGCTGAGCGGGGAGACTGCTTCTTCCCTTCCTGCCATTCCCCCTGCTTATGTTTGCTCTCTTCCTCTCTCGTGCTCTCTCTCTCTCTGTCAAATAAATAAATAAACTTAAAAAATAAATAAAAATAAAAAGTTATTGACATTAGGGGCACCTGGCTGGCTCAGTTAGAGGAATGTGAGACTCTTGATCTTGGGTCATGAGTTCAAGGCTCACATTGGGTGTAGAGATTATGAAGAAAAATAAATAAGCTTAAAAAAAAAGGCTATTGATAGAGGACAGATGTTATTCACAATTACCATGTATTGGGATTTGCAATGACTACTAACTCAAATGAAAAATAATGTTAATACTGACAAAGCTTCCATGGTTTCAAGGCTTATTCCTACGTATTTCCACCTTTATTCTTTGCAGCCATGTTACAAACCAGACGGGCCAGGCATTACTGATCTAATTTACAGAAGCATGGAGATGTCAGATGATTCTTCCAAAGCCTCATAGCAATTAACCTTACTGAGACCAAAGGAAATTTTATACAATTATAGACTGTGGAGATGGAAGAGCCTAGGAATCATTAAACCGCTAATGTCATTGAAAGAGAAGGAAACCAGAGCCAAAAGTTTAGTCACTTCCTCAAGGTCCCACAGCAGGTTTCTAGACCCGGGGCCAGAAGCAAGTTTTCTGACCCTTGGAACAGTCCTCTTGTCCTGCACCAAAGCATGGATGCCATAACCAGAACCAAGATGAGGGATGAGGAACACCTGGTGACCCGTGAGTTGGGACATGAAAGTTGCTGGATCAGACAAAAGCATATCCGTGTTTACTTTCTTATTATGTATTATGCCACTGCATAATACATAATACTCATTAGTCCTGAGTAATTTAAGTACTAGAATATTAGACGTTCTCTTGGGCTTTTGATGATACTTATCCCGATTTTGAATTTAATTTATAACCATATCATTCATACCTTTTCTTTCATTTCAGAGATTTTTGCATTGGCCCCATAGAGCTTTTGGCCCCTTAAAAATGATCACCTGTGTTTAGGAAGAAGTCTTTCAAGTGCAAGATTTCAGAATTTCTGGCTAGCGTTTTCTGATGGTCATAAAAAATAAACAGCACATCCTGGATCTTAAAAAGAAGAAAGAAAGAAAAAAAAAAGATCTGTTTCAAAAATGAACAATTACCCTTTTGTTTCAAAACAATTGAAGAGCTAATTTTAAAAATTCCCAGACCACATTGTGTCTGCCATTCCCCCTGCAACACGATCATCATTCAGGTTTCCACATGACTTTAAGAAATTCCCCTGTCATGAAATAAAACAATAGTAACATGAGAAATTAACAAGGAAAATAAAATGTGGGAGAGCACCGAAGTGCTCTCCTCTGGCAGTCACCCCCCGGGACCTTCCCAGCCCTCTTTGGAACAGTTGAGATTTTCAGCCTCCCCACTTCATTAATACCCATTTTTCAAATAAAATCTGCTAACGTCCAGCAGAACTGCAGTTGGTGAAATCCAGGGACTGTCCTATGTGTGGCATCTGCTCTGATGTGCCCTGACTCTAATAAGGAGTTTTTCAGGGGTTGGGGCAGCACCTGTGGTCAGCAAAATAGGAATGTGTACGGGAGGCAGGACAGTTCGTAACTGCTGCCCACTCCGTGGTCCGTTTTCCAAATGGCCGGTGCCATCATCCCACATCTTCTCCCCTGGTCTTTGATGTAAGGAGGATCCTCAGTATGGTGAGAGTGATATTGTATTTAAGGTGATACAAATGTCTTTGTAGGGTTAGAGTAGTAATCTTTATGGGGGAAATATAATGTTCTTTGTAGGGTGTTAAAAATCTCTTGGTTTTATTGAAGGGATGGATTCTTCTTACTCTCAAAGAGAATTTGTGATGATTTTGGCAGGTGAAGTACATTTTTCCTGTGACCTGTGTTTTTGGACCTGTAATATATCAAAATATATCATATATCAAAATGTTCAGTGAAAATAACCATTTAGCGGTTTGGGTTTTTTGTTTTGTTTTGTTTCTGTAGAACATCTTTTCGTCTGCTCTTCCACTTTAATTATTTTGAAAGCTAACAAGTCTGGGACTCTGTTTTTAGTTTTAGGACATTATATCTTCATCTCAGATAATCTAAACTGTGTTTTGATTTTCCTTTGATTACAATCTCTCTCCTTTTTTTTTAATCTGCTAACGTAAGCTCATATTTGACTAGAAGATTTGCTTTCTCCTCAAGTTCATGAGTCAGCATAGATTTCCTTCAAGCATAGTTCAAATCATCTAAGAAATTCACAGACTTCAAAAAGGAAGAAAAAAACCTGAAATAGTAGTTGAAGCCTTAAATGAGGATAGTTTTCTGCTCTATTTCAGCTGCTCAGACCAGGCTATTGACAACAGAGTATTGAAAAAGAAGTTCACCAAGTTCTTGTTTTAATTCTTGATGGGTTCTAAGTAAATTAAATCAACCTTATAGCTACTCCGAGGGCCAGAAAATCAGGTGTTTCTACCACCATTCTTCTGCTCATCTCACTGTGGGGAAATTTCACTAGATAGAAGAATGAAAAAGGCTAAAATAAAAATACTCTTTTTATAGTTGAATGGCGTTCTCCCTATGCATAAATTATAGCTAGGAAATTATTGTCAATTCCAAACTTCCTAAGTTTAAAGCCACATGAGAGTCAGTCTTGGAGTTCTGGTGAGCACTAAGAATTATTGAGGCTTTTAGTCATACTTAACACTTCCTTCAGAGTTTAGGAGATGGCTCCAATATTATCTACAGTGTTTGGAGAGAGAGATAAGTGTCTCTGTGGGAGTATAGTGTAAGCAAGAAGGTTGCTGAAGATGTCACTTGAGTTTAATCGTGATATGAAACTAATCTTTCCAAAGAAGGTCCCAGAAAGTAGAAAAATAGAAGGTCCATCTGGTGCCTTCACTGAGGTAGACTATCAGGAATGAAAGCTGTCTGCTTTGAGCAAGAAAACAAGGGAAGGCACGAAAGGTTGAGCCTCTGCCTCTTATGGGGAATGACCAAAAAATTCTCAATGCTTTTCCAGGATTTCAGCTTTAGCTTTCCTCCTCCTTCAAAACAAAACAAAACCCACTTCCTCCTCCTTCAAAACAAAACAAAACAAAACAAAACCCACTTCTACGTAATAGTCACCACCTCTGAAGAACCACTCTTGATGTACATTCCCCCACTCCCATGTTAAAAGTAATCTCTCCTTCACGCTCTCAGCATCTCTCTGTACCTCTCCTCTTACATTATGATTCTTAGTACGTTCTTCCCTACCTTATGGTAAGATACACATGCCCCCATTAAGCCCGTGGAGGCCAGCAGTGTCTGTGATGCATTTTCTGATTCCCCAAATTGCCCAGCCAAGTGCCTTCAGTATGAAGCGCTTAAAAAAAAAAAAAAAAAAAAAAAAGGTTTATGCATCCATCACTTAACTCTTAAATGCATGCTCTGCGCCACACCCGAAACTGGGCCCCAGGTGAACAGTGGTACATGCAACAAGACAGAATGAATAAATGACCATACCAAATGCTGAAAGCCAAAACAGTGCTGAGATTTTCGTTTGTGGCATGTGTACGTTCTGACATAATTCAGTCTATAATCCTGACGGCCAAATAGACATTCAGCTTGACATCAATAGTGAACCATGACGTCCCCAGGCTCTTCATTCCAGGAGCTCTGCGCTGCGGGTGAGAATGCCTTTTAAGCTAAAAGCTTTGTCTTTCCCACTGTATATGGAAAAATTGACCATGCGGTTTCATAGAGAAGGTCTAGCGAAGAAATGTTTATATTGGAACAAGCCCCATCTCTAAATCTGGGCTTGTTGCTGAATGGTATTTTGTTTCCTTGGATCAGGGAAGGGGTCTGGAAACATCTGTAACTAAAGTATTGTTTTAAAATCAGCACAATTTTTCCCCCTCAAAGGATAGATAACAGAATTACTTTCAGTCAAACACGCTCAGCCTCCCCCCTCTATTTCCTTTCATAAGTGTGTATTATTTTGTTGTCATGAGCGTGGCTACACACAGAATAGATTTGTAGCATTTGAGGCATTGTCTGCTCCTTTGCAGTCATTTTCTTTTCATGTTACTTTGTATACTTTACCTTCGCTTTTATAACTATGCTCGAACAGAGTAGCTATCAGGATTATCGTTGTTATTTGGGGCCAAATTTTAAATGCTACAAAAGATATCAGATTGTAAAGTGATTCTGAAACTATCCTCAAAACTTTTACTGAAAAAAATGTGCAGATTATTTGTGCCATTTATAAATGTAAACGAATGAAGTAAAGTTTTAAATTGGGCAGTATTTTACCAAATTACAAAATAAAATGTTTAGGGCTGGGAAGTTGGGAACAAATCCCCAGATAACAAGAAACAATCCCAAATAACATGGAAAGAGTGGAAATTTTATACCAATTTTGAATATCATTCATGTTCTAAAAGAATTAGAATGGTTTATGGAAAGTTCATGATGTTATAATTAAAGTTTTGTTACTATAGATTTACCATTTGTTGGAAAACGTTTTTGTTTTGTTTCCTTTTAAATTAACTCCCCACATTATGGAACTAAATGTTCAGTATGTTCTAAATATTCCTTTCCCATGCTTTCTATAAGTACCTGGTGTTTGATGTAGTTGTTTATTTATGAACTGTTTGAAAATGGCCCTGTCATCAGAGTCCCTGACCAGAATTTGATCTGGTCCTGAAGATTCATTCTTCTGAGCTTTTTAGGTGCTTGACACGTAGCAGAGATGTAAAATGTTTGTTTTACAAATTCTACTTCTCATGTTCTACAAATTTGCAAATAAGAACACTTGGAGGGAGAGTTTCATTGTCCTTTGTCTCATAAAATTTGCTTTATAAAATTTATCTGTGACAGTATGTAGTTTTAACAAGCATTGCTAAATTTTGAGCCTGTCCCAAGCCCTCTGTGGGATTTAGCCTCCTTCAGTGCTGAAGGACAAAGGTGTTGGTTTCGTGGCTCCGTCAAAATTATAGTGATGGTATTTTATTAGAACAATTTATGGGTCATAGTCTTCCTGTTGGTTGGGGCCAGACATGTCAAGCTGCCATACATTCTTCCTAAGCAGACATCTGCTTCTGATTCATAAGGGGAAACACCTGCACACATGCTGATGTATATTACACAAAGGGGCATCCTTTCCCAAGGCCCATTGTCAGATACCTCACATGGAACAAGGGAGTGTCAAGGACACAGCTTGATGTCATACAATCCGCTTCTAACAAGGGTCATCATCTACATTATTTGCTTCACAGTCCATTTCTATCTGCACTACATGGAAACTGTTAAAAATTGAAACACCAGCTACAAATTACTATATTTAAATTAATAATAATTGCCATGTGCCAAATCAGGTCATTACAAAGAGCTGACGAGCAATGTTTCCTATCCTGAAATGAGTGCCACCAGCAAAGCAAACCTGAAAAGGGCTTAAAAGCATCCTCTCCCATCACCTACTCCCACTTCTCCATCCCACCCCACCCCTACCCCTTCACCCACCCTGCCTGGGGAGTGGTATTCGGACATTTTGATGATGTCACCAGTCGCCTGCAAAACAAGAAGCTGGTATTAGTGGGATCACTTCAGTGAGATTCTTGACAAATCGGATAACCATGAGCAGAGTCTATTTTTATGCCAAGATCGACCTGTGAAAGGCAGAGGAGGACAGTGTCAGCCTGTCTGTAGCCCCAGAAGAGATGCAAGCTTCCACGATACCCCTGCAATTCTCAACATCATTTTCTTCACCATCATCAAGAAGTGTGGTTTAGGGGCACCTGGGTGGCTCAGTGGGTTAAAGCCTCTGCCTTCAGCTCAGGTCATGATCCCAGAGTCCTGGGATCGAGCCCCGCATCGGGCTCTCTGCTTTGCAGGGAGCCTGCCTCCCCCTCTCTCTCTGCCTACTTGTGATCTCTGTCTGTCAAATAAATAAAATCTTTAAAAAAAAAAAAAAAGAAGTGCGGTTTAGTGGAAGCAGCACTGAGGGTTGCACTGACACGCTCTAGGCACACAACTTCTGAAAAGTCCCTTACTTCTCTGCGTCTCAGTTCTCCCACACTTAAAAGCAGGGGCAAGACAAGGGAATCAGTGAGATCCTCACCAGCCCTTAAGTCCTGTGATTCTGTACACCAGCCTACGTTCAGTAGATCTATGTCAAGCACCTGCTGTGCACGGGGCTGAGAATACAGTGACAAATCAGACGAATCCAGTTTCTGTTCTTGGAGAGTTCAGTCTTCTGGGGAGGAAAGACAGTGAACCGGTCACTTCGGGTGTCATTGCTGAGCTGCGTGCCATAGAGAAAGAGTGACAGCCCCCAGCGGGGCCCCCAGTCAAAACAGACCATCGTGACACAAACATATCTAAAAGGAAAGGTGTAAACTACTCGCTGTTGAAACCCTTGCATGCCCTTCCACTGGACTCTAAATGCACAATAGTAGTTACTCCTCACAGCTACTCTAGGAGATAATACGGTGCCTTTTTCAGAAAGGGAAACTGAGACCTCGCGTTCAATAGCCTGGGTGGTAGAGCCAGAACTGGAATCCAGATGTTCTCATGCTTTCCACGCCTCCAAGTTGTCTCCGAAGGCCGTGGCTATAGGGAATTACGGCTGCTGTAAAGAAGAGATGGTAGCGTGTCACATCACTGCACATGGGAGATGGATCAGCAAGTCTAGAAGCGGGAGGTATCCTACCTGCGAGCATCTTTGGAGAAGAAATTGATGCACTCGCTCAACAAATACTTCCTGAGTGGCTACCAGAGGCAGAGTTAACAAATGAATATACGTGTGTACTTCTAAAAACGCCAAAGAGTAGATTTTCATCATGTTCTGACAACTGGGAATGCAAAATCTAAAGAAAAATTACCTAAAGGCACATATTTGTATGTAGAGAGAGAAAAAGAATTTGTAAGCTGTTGGAAGAATAAGAAAGAAAAGAGAACACACTTGAGGGAACGTTCCCCCTGCCTATGAAATGTTCTTCATTTCCTCATTGAACGATTGATTCACTGCAATTGTATTGAGAAACCTATCAAAATCGATTACTTGAAAAATATCCTACTTTTGAATATAAACTCTTATCTATTTGGATTTCCTGGAAATGTGCTCCATCGACTGAACTAGGGGGAATGTCACTTTTTCCAGATTGTTATAAATTATGATAGAAGGGGCCCGAATATGTGAAGTGCAGTCTATCTTTAGATAGTGCACTTTCAACCCCCAGATGGATAGAATTCAATTTGTTAGCTCTTTCCAGTCTGTTACTAGCTATTCCAAAAATATATCCTGTAAAAGGCCTTTGTACCCATGCTTTTTCCTGACACAGCCCCTAGTGGGACCACTTAAAAATCTGTCGCTACTACCACATTAATGTTTAGAATAATTATAGCTAAAAAGAACTTTCCCCTTCAACAAAGAATAGTTCTCTCCTAAGAGCTGATTAAATTTTTATGAAATGGAAAGTTGAGCTCAGGATGTTGGAGGAGATAATTGGTGTTGTCATAGTTTTGCCTGTTTTCAGAGGCGATGGCTAAGGAAGGCTGAGAAACAGGGCTATCTAGAGAGGAGACACACGGCTCCCCTCCAACAAAGACAGTGAGGAGGGGGCCATGAGCCAGGTGGGATTAAAAAGCAACTGGATATAAATAATCCTAAATGTATGGCCTAATTTGAGCTCAGTTCACACAGCCGCAGTAATTTCTGGTATCACGTTTAATAATTTTCTAATAAAAGCTGAGTTTCCTTCTGTTTCAGGGTTTTAAAACCACCATAATTGGTCAGTTAACATTTTTTTAAATGAGTCTTCAAAGATGCGGTAAAAACAACTTGGATGTTTGAAAGAGGCCTTGGCCTAGAACGGGCTGAAAAAGAAAGTCAACCAGATGTCACTTCACACATCCGCTGGACCGTTAAATGGTCCCCAGATAAAGAGCTGGCAGGTCCTCTTTCCTACTGCTGCTTCAGTACCTTCTCCTGCCATACTCCTGGGGGTGATGGTGGGTTGACTACTCTGCACCTGCTCTTCTCCACTCCCCCCAGATCCTAGCCTGGCCCCTGCCTGCCTGCCTCATGCAGAGGCTGAGCCTTGCAGAGCCTTCCAGACCACAGTGCTCATGTTCCCTTGCTGAACCAGAACCCAGGCGAAGGGACAGGTTGGGGTAGTTTTGCCCTGTTCCCTCTCTGCCTTAGGCACTGCTTCCCAGGCAGAAGCTGTGGCCCTCACAAGACAAGATGTTGGCTTTCGTAGTGGCCACAGCTCTGGTCTCCACCTAGGTTAGTGTAACAACTATTTTTGACTCCTTGGCCCTAGAGGGGGTAGATTCGTGTTCCCGTTGCTTCTCCATTCCTTGTGCCTGAACTTCCCCACACTTCATTTGAACCCCTAAAGTGAATTCTGTTTCCTGTTGTGTCCCTGACTGACTGACTATATCAATGGACAGGCTCTCTTTTGAAATTTATAGCTTTTTCTATTTCCTTTCTGGTGGGGGAACGCTTTCCAAAAGCTTCGGTTGCAATTAGCTGTTTTAATTCACAAACTATTTGACTTTCATGCAATGGAATGATGAAGAAGGGATTATACCAAAAAAAATTTAGCAAACTCTGAGAACGTGATCTTAAATTTCACAATTCCAGTTCATTTGGTTTGAGTCATTGCTCAATCTTTCCCTAGTCCCCTTTTCAATTCCAAGCCAGCTGGAGAGGCCAACCACAACCTCAGCTTATGGGTCACTCTGCCGTGTTCTGCCAATCTAAACTCAGAGGTGGTGGGACGCCCACTTATTTGCTGTCTTGGTCTCTGAGAAAATGGTTCTCTGAATTGGGACCCCAGCTCCCCCTTTTAGAATAGAAAACTAGCCTATAAATTCTCTTACTTGAATTTTAAAATTTTGTATTGGAAAATGGGAGTATTGCACACTGTTCTGAGAATTTACCTCTGCCTTAAATTAGTCCATCCCAACTAGAACAAATAAGCCCTCCAAAAGTACTCCAGATTGCACAGGTAGAAAAGGATATGTAACTTTACTGCTGAAATAAATTAGTTAGTGGAAATCAAATTAAGTAGTCTTTTAAACATTTTAGAAAAACCTAAAGGCTGAAACATGCTTTAAATTGGACAGACATATAGACATGGGAAGGGTTTTCCCATGAGATGATGTAGCTGCTAGCTGTAAGATGAAAAACAAAGGAAGAACAAATTAGGAAAGGAATGTCCTTATGCTTATTTTTTTTAACTCTGTATAATGACCACGGTACATAGTGAATAACAAGGAAGTTGGGGAAATTATACACAAGCATCTGAATCTATTGTCAAGACATTAGTCACTTCCCACAGATGATGTTTTAGAGACCTCACCGGGTCTAGACATGGAATTCCAATATCCAGTCAACCTAAGTGAGAGCTTTTGTTTTTCTCTCTTTTTTTTTTCTTCCTTTTATTCTTTCATGAGCATTTGTGTGCCCTCCATAGAATTTAAGAAATAAAATATTGCATATATATTGTAGATATATATATATGAAAGATATATATATCTTTCCTCAATCCCATTCCCCTCTTTTGCCCTTAAACAACCCGATTTCTTAGATTCCCATTCATATCTTATACTTTTCTTTATATGTGAGTGTCCCTATATAAATACAGTATAATATTATTTTGTATGTTTCTAAATGCAATATAAATGTAGTGTTTCTGTTCTGCAACTGGCTTTTTTTCCTCAGTATTATATTTACAAGATTCATTCATGATTAAAGATATTCACTTGTGAGATTTGTCCAAATGCTCTCCAAACTTTCTACACTATTTACCCTCATCTGGTTCATTCTTTAGAGACCCAGATCTACTTTTTTCAAGTAACATATTTTCAAAATCTTCCTGCTCTTTGCTAATGATGCTGATAGGTGATGAAGACCCAAAGATGAACACGCCACTATTCCTGTTCTCAAAGATCTCCCAGTGATTTCAGAGAGGCAGGAGTGCAAATTAAAAACTATAATAGCGTGTTCTGTGTGCTCCAATGAGATATGTGCTGAGTGGCATGGGAACACAGAGGGAAAATGATAGAGTCTAAGACTAAGGAAAGGATTCATAAGTGATGGAAAGGAGAAAGACCCCAAGCCTCTTGTGCAAAGTCAAGGTGGTCAAAAGAATGGTATATTTGGGAGAAGAAGGAAATCCATAGTTTAGTAGAGCAGAGGGAGCAGAGTTTAAGTTCACCCTAAAGGACAGGTTGGGGGTGGATTATGAAAAAGGAACATTGTGCATCCTGCTAAATAATTTTATGTACTCATGTAAGCAATGAATGAAGAGTCACTGGGAGTTTTAAAGCAGACAAGTAGTATAAGTTTTCTTAAAATTGATTCTGGTAATAAAGAATAAACTGGAAGGGAGAAAGTCTGGTGATGAAGAGAGTAGGGCGGAGATAATTGTAATAATTATCCTGATCCTGAACTAAATAGTGATAGCGGGAACAAAGGGAAGACTCATCTCGATAAACATCTCAGAGGTAGAATATAAACTCTATGAGGTATAGTGTACAAAGGGTGACTGGACGTGGGAACAGTCTAGCCCAGGTGGAGGCAATGTGAGGCACTTTGTGTAAAGAGAATTTTAAAACAATAATAAAACTTGCTGAACCACAGTCTGCTTTTTATTATCCTCATGTGCCAGCATTTCCAAACAATGTCAATGAGAAAATTCTCCTCCCTTAAAAAAAATCTTTTGTTGTCTAAGTTCTACGCAGTTGCTGTGGTTACTGTTGAGTTTAAATAATATAACAAATATGTCAGCTTCAAATTAGCACATTCCAGTTACTTAACCTTTAATAAACATTGCATTCTACACAGAAATTAATTCGGAGAGCTTCCAGTCCTACAGTCCCCCTAGTACAGATGGAGGTATTAATTTAGAGAGTAAATTTATAACAGTTCAGAATTGTGCAAGACCCTTTCTGACTTGAGACTCTAAGCTCTGTGGTACTCCATCTGTCTCCATTTAAGCCACAGATCTGAGATAAACAATGATAGCACAGTGGTTGTGAAAAGGAAGAGATAGAGCTTGGGTACTTAAATGTTACTCTGTGTGCAAACCATTTTCTGATCTTTGCAGAGTTCATTCTTTTGGAAGCATTTCCAAAAATTATATTACTGCCAAATTTATTGATAAAATTGAAAAGTCTCACTCCATTACTTTTTTCCTTTTATGTTCTATCATCTCTATCTGAGAGATGATATAAGAAGAAAAATAAAGTAGGAGAGTATATAATAAGGTTACTGTGGGACACAGTCAACTCCGTGTGCCTACAGAACTGGAGATGGACCTCTCCCACAGGCACTTGGAAACAAGAGCATGGCATAAAAGAGCAAGATCAGGGATGTGTAGAGGGACTTGGGAGCCATGAGAATATAGACGGGAGGATGAAACTGTGGGTGAGGTTGAAATCACAGAGTGCGTCGATAGAAAGAGCTAGAAGGAGGTGATCCTAGAGAACATCAATAGTGTGGAGGCAGCAGAGGAAGAGGAACAGCCCTCCCTTCCTGCCACTTACTCTACCCGACCCCCCACCCCCCAAATACTGAGAAAAATAAGCAAGAGAAAAACCTGAAGACAGGTTGTCCTGGAAACCAAGAGAAGAGAGAATTTCAAGGAGGGAATTTGAACCATGTTAAGTACTAGAATGAGAACAAGTAAGACTGGAAAAGCAAAAGCCACAAAGACATCACCCGACAGCCTTATCAGTTCTGCCCTGGGTCCTCTGACAGCTCTCCAGTGGCACAGTGGAGACAGAAGCCAGGCGACGGATAGAAGCATGGGTTGGCATGAAGAAAGCAGAGCCAGAGTGATTGAATTCTCTCTCAAAATGAAGAGCAAAAGAAGAGGAGAATGAAAGGGAGGTATGGCTGAGGGAAGGTATTCTTAGAACCTGAGCCCCAGGGAAGAAGTCACCCCTCATTCAACACAGGACCCAGGACCTAATTATGCTCTGGCTTTCCTCACCCCTGAGGGTGCAAATTGCTGGATGGTGTGTGAGAGAAGGAAGCCAGGTTGATGGTAGGGTCAGATGTATGGGTTCCAGAGCACAGAGAGAGGGCTAATTTCTTCTAATATGAGGAATGCTATCTCATCTGAGATGAGCAGAGGAAATCAGAATGAATTAAAATTAAGATGCGGGGACACCTCGGTGGCTCAGTTGGTTAAGGGTCTGCCTTCAGCTCAAGTCATGACCTCAGGGTCCTGAGATTGAGCTCTGTGTCAAGCTCCCTGCTCAACAGAGAGTCTGCTTCTCCCTCTGCCCCTCCCCCCATGCTGGCTCTCTCTCTCTCTCTCTCTCTCTCAAGTAAATAAAGTCATTAAAAAAAAGATTAAGATGAATTTTGAGAAGAAAAATAGATAATATGAGCTTTTCCACTGAATGACCTCTATTTTCTCATTGAAAGAGGAGGCAAGATTATCTCCTGAGAATAAATGGGTACAGTTGAGGTTTGGGATGTATTTCTCCTTTCCTACTCATTAACAATAGCATTTCTTCAGTGAAGAATAAACCCGTGAGGAAGAGCGTAAGGAAAGAAAAACAGGACTGCCATCTTGAGCAATCCGGGGTAAGGATAGCACTGAAGGACTGGGAGGATTTCACGACAGAAGTGCAATTTCTTTATTAGCGAAATTCTTTATTAGCGAAGGAAACTGATGGGACATCCCAACCAGTCAACCTGCCCAAGGAAGCACCACTGCCTTTCCTATAGGGGAAAGGAAGCCACTATAAGTTTATAGACAATTAAGCCTCCTTCTTCCTTGTGAAAAGAAAAGGCAATTTAGTCAGGCAATTGCAAGACTGTGGGGCCATTAAAGTGGTGACGACCAAATTGGAATGTCTATAAGAAGCACTTAACTCCATCCCTGGTGTCCGTCAATAAATATTAGCTGTTATTACTCATTAAAACCCAGTGGAAGATGACAGAAAAGTCTGCCATCTCACAACACTGATTCCTGCCAAGTGGTGAAGGAATCATGTAAAAATCCCCCAAATGCCTGTAACTCTGAAGTCATTTCTCTCTGCTAGTTCTTCTAGCCCTTCTACACTGTATCTCTTCCTTTCTTGGAAATGTGTCCAAGGCATTTGCCCCAGTAAATTAAATAAAACTGAGTCAGCTTCGAGATATATTAAAAAAAAAAAAAAAAGAAAAGAAAGAAAGGAAAAGGAAATCTGGCCAAGGCTGTGTTGTGTAACCGTAGCTTGGAAGGTGGGGAGTGAAAAGAACAAGTTACATGAGATGAAGTGACGAGGAACCAGGGCAGAAAGCCAGGTGTTAGCAGATTTTTTTCAAGAAAATCAAAGGAAAAAAGGAACCACTAATGCCTGATTATGTTATAGAAATGCAATCACTACTACAAATGAGCAACTTACAAAGTATTTAAAGGAAATTATCAAGGAGACAATTAAATTAGTGAACATAGTCATCTCCAAATCCTACATTTCAAAAAGAAAATCTTTATGGCCGTAGGGCTCTAAACTTTCTCGTTTGATCCTTTCACTTACACAACTAAAGAGAGCCAAGGGTGGTAAATACATCGTCACAGCCCAAGTCTGCTGGTACCTCCATTCCGAGTAACATCTGATTGAGTACGGGCTTTGCAGAGTTATTTGAAATCTTTGGGTGGAGCACGGATTTCCCTGCCCAAGAGAAGACTCAAAAGTCTCATAAAAAGTGTTGAGGAATAGCCACATTAACACAACATCATTGCTGTGATACATACCTCTCCACCTTACAGAATTAAAGAACCTGGCTTAACTCTGATCAGTACAGCTCTGTGCTTCTCAGAATTCCTCAGAACCTAAATCCTTGTCTCTATGTCACTGGGGATTACATTGAGAGCTGGAGTGTTTGGCATGCAAACCAAGCCATGGCAGAGTCAGGTCCTAAGCACAAACGAAGCTCCAAGAGCCAACGAGGAGAGACTAGCTCCACAGCCTGTGTTTAGCGATGCCCTAGCTTGATGGTGCTAGTTATAAGAAGAAATGCCTTTCAACCGGATAAACCTCTGAAGAATGTTGAAACCACTTTCCTAATCGAGCTATGGTGAAATCACTGTCAAAATCTAAAACTTAACTTCACCTATTGAAATGTAGGGAATTTCAATGACGCAAACAAGAGCTTAAAGAGACCCAAGGGAGGATACAGGGGTAATTCTGTCCACATTCAAGTAAAATCAATCAAGAAGTCAACTTCTTGCTAACTGTTACACATTACAGACTGCCTTTAACTTATTCGGGCACTCTGACACAGCTTTGTATACGAACAGACAGGATGTGTTAAGCCCTCCCTGAAAAAAGTATAGAGTCAAACCTTACCAACAGCTTAATTCAGGACTGCTTTCCATCTCAGATAGTCTGTCTTTTATTTCTATAGACACAGAAAAATGGCCTGTGAGATGCCTACCCATGTCATAAACTCATACACTCTCAGAAGTCATTCCTTCCCACACAGGCTAACTTGATATTCCTGAATACATTAAATTAAACCATTGGTCCCTCCAAATAAAAGGTCTCTGAATACTGATTCTTAGGTCTGCCCAAGTTTTAAGCAGATGGAAGTCAAGATTGTGCAAGACCCACAGACTCAGAGTAAAGGCATAAAGTTTTAGCTTTTATGTGCGGATAATATTCAATCTTAAGGTGACTTTTATTATTCGATTTTTATTTTTTTTTTATTATTCCATTTTTTAAAAGTGGAGTTCTCTAAAACCAAAACTACAGCTAAAATCATTGTTGCCTGGAAACAAGGAGAAAAGTGGATTCATTATATATATACAAAAACCTAAGCAGATAGAGAATTGGATGTGGTCTGTTAAATTTGAAGAATACCAATTTGGAATGCAGCAATGACTCTGGACACCAGCAAATGAATTCAGAGAGATTTTGGTTTGTATTTTTTTGTTTGTTTTGTTTGTAATGCTTTCTACATCAGTCCTCAGTAAATTAAAGCAAAAGCTGATGAATCAAAATTCAAGAAGTCTAATTCAGAAAGCAAGATGACTGTTTGTAAAATGTTGGCAAATCCTTGGTTGAAGACACAAAGCAAATTTCTGCAGTGATCACCCCTCCCCCACCCCCCCACCCACCCTATGCAGTGTTTTGTTTTCCGTGGTTTCAGTTACCTGAAGTCAACCTCCAGAAGCAGATGATAAGGTCAATAGTAGCCTAATGCTGGGGCCCAATATCTACGTCATTAACCTCACTGCTTCTCATCAAGCAGGCATTTTTCTATCTCGCTTCATCCAAAAGAAAACAAGTAAATACAGTACAATATTTCGAGAGAGAGAGAGATCACATTCACATAACTTTTATTACAGTACGATGGTATAACTGTTCTATTTTATTATTAGTTATTGTGGTTAATCTTTTGCCATGCTTAATTTATAAATTAAACTATCATGGGTATGTATGCATAGGGAAAAACATGGTATGTATAGGGTTAGTACGATCTACAATTTCAGGCATCCACTGGGGATCTTGGAATGTATCATCCACAGATAAGGGGGGACTACTGTATTATAGGTCAGATATTACTAGAATAGGCACAGGCCTATAGAGTATGCTGTTTGTAATGGAATTTTATTATAATTAATTCACAGTCATTGTTGGAGCTGAAGATTAAGGTCTGAGTCTCTCCAAGAGAGACCTCAAGATGGGTCTCACATGACAACTTCAGATTCCTTGTAAATTTGATCCATTTTGCCGTTGCTTCTTTCAGCGGGTAGTTGGGGAGCTCAGACTCCTAGAGAAAGCTATTTGAGCATTTAAACTGTTTAGTCTATCAGACTTTTCAACAGAAATTCTCAAGGTTCTAGAGATATAATATCTATGCAAAAGTAGTGACTTTGGGCCAATTTATTAGCTCCTCTGTGACAATATTTGGAAAACCCAGGGAGATTTTTGTGAACATTTTTAACCTAAAATGGTATTACTTAGCTTGAGTTTACTACATTCAAGGGATGCAGACTGGACTAGACCTCAAAAAATCATGACTTCAGAATCTTAAAAAAATTTAGAAAATGTTCTGTATTATGACAATATTATTAGTTTCAGTTACTGTTCTCAAGGGACTTCTTCATATGAAGACAAAACTATCGATCGGATGGATAAATGTCATCCTCTTTGTTAAGAAACAGTCTCACTATGTTATATTATCTTATGAAATAATTAATACTGTGATTATGTGATGGACCTCTGGAAATAATGCCTTCTGCAATGATATCAACATATACTCTCACTCCCAGGTCCTTTAAATGTAAGTGGCACATGGGTATACCATACCAATTTCTTCCTAAAGTTCCGTCTAATTCTGATTTCTATGAATGTAAAATTAATCAAGTACACACTCATTGATTTTTTTTTAAGATTTTATTTATTTATTTGACAGAGAGAGATCACAAGTAGGCAAAGAGACAGGCAGAGAGAGAGAGAGGGAAGCAGGCTCCCCGCTGAGCAGAGAGCCCGACACGGGACTCGATCCCAGGACCCTGAGATCATGACCTGAGCCGAAGGCAGCGGCTTAATCCACTGAGCCACCCAGGCGCCCCACACTCATTGATTTTTACTCAAAGCCACATACCACACTGATGATAACAAAGTAAGCAAATGACAATCTATTCTATTCTTTGAAGGCAGAACTAAATGTTATTGATTCATCCAGTCAGTGTTCAAGCAAGAGACAAGCTGTAATAATATAGTAGCTGATGACAGAGAGCTGTAAAAAGTCTACAAATGATTTAGTGGAAAGTAATTAGTCAAAATGACAATAAGGCTGAAATAAATTGTTTAAAGAATAGATAGTCCCAGTCAATATTTTTCATATATTAATAACTTTATATATTTCAAGCATGTATCCGTATCTTAATAATATTTTTTTCTGGAGTTTAAAGGAAAGATTTTACATTTTTATCCATTTCAGCCTGCTTTGGACTGTTTGTAGTAGCAAAAATTTAGAAATAACCTAAATGTCCAAAAAAGTTGTTGGATTAATATACATTAACATACACCAGATGGTTAAGAGCTCAAACCCAGGAGTCAAACAATGGATCTAAATCCATCCATCCTTCCTTTCCTCCTTCCTCCCTTCCTCCCTCCCTCCTTTCCTTCCCCCTTTCCTTCCTTCCTTCCTTTCTTCCTTCCTTCCTTCCTTCCTTCCTTCCTTTTCTCTTTTTTATTTTTATGAGAAGTAGCATGTTGTAGTGGAGAAAGAATAAAATTTAGGTTTGTCTGAACTCGGTATACAGTTGTGTATACATTTTTCATCTTCTCTGCCCAGCACTTTGTTCATTTCCAAAATGCAGATGCTCATACCTAATGCACAGAGTTGTTACAAAGAGCAGATACTATAATGTGGATGAAGCACTTACAATGCTTGGTACATAGGCCCTCAATAAATAATAACTATGTTATAATTATCTTCATTATTATCATCCTTATCCTTATTATCATCATTAATTTAAAGCCTAGGAACCATCCCAGACAGTACAAGCCCTCTGAATACTCTCAGTTTAGCCACATGTGTTTCTACAGTTGTATGCTATAGGTCAGGTCTTCTCATACGGACCAGAGTGTTCAGTGTGGCATCTAAAAATTGATTGTAACACTTCTCTTGCTCACGCACACATATATAAGCATAAACACCATCTTCATTTAAGAAATTATAGAGGATATTCCAAAAGAAATCAGGCAGACATTCATTTTCTCTGTGGGAAGACCACTCAGCTTTCAAAGTCTCTAAATAACACAGGTCTTGGAATCAGTAACAAAACTAAAATTAACTCTGCTTTCATTCTTAAAATTATCTGCCTTTTAATTTTATAACAAAGATCAGTTTTGCCAGGTCCTATAGAATTTCAAGAAGATATTTAGTAAGAACAGAACCTTCTGGAGCCTTGACAAAACATTTCTACGTAAAAGGAACAACATTATGTAGCTCTTCCTTGAGGATGCTCAAACTTCTCTTGAACCACTTACTTACTTGCCATTCTGAGAAATCCTCTAAGGTTCTCCAACACAAAGGATCCAACACAAAGGATTCTGACTGGCATCAGAAACTCCCATGCCTAGGGCTTTCATTAGCCTAAATGATGCTTGTACACAGATTTTAAAATGGCACCTCCCCTCTGGATAGACGAATTAGAAAATATAATCTTTCAGGTGTACAAAGCCCAGCAGAAAAGAAGTTGGTCGGGTTTCCACCCTACTGCACCCTCTCCACAGGGGGCTCCACATGACCCTATCCCTACCTCCCTTTCTCTTCCCATCTCCTACAGTTTTAGAGACTGGAGCCAAGTCCATTTCACACAAGGTCAGAGCCTTAGCCTGGGGAATGTATAAGTGGATAATGACAGATGCTCGGGGTGAAGTCCGTTCCTGAACTAGGCATAACAAAAAGATTTCATTGAGCACAGTCCAGTCTAGGCAGTAGCTGCCTAGACTGTGTTGAAAAAGATTGGAGACCAAATCCAGCCCCAGTAGGGAGCAGTGAGTGTATTAGCAGCAGAAACCATTGGTTTCCAACAGCACATATGCTTCAGATTTGCTATCCTGGTCCAAACTGTTTAAATCATAAGCATTTGTGGAGCAATTAACATGAATAATGCACTGTGAGATGCTTTAGAGCAGTCCTTAATCACACATTGGAATCTTCAGGGAACTTTAAAAATAAATAAATAAATAACAAAAACATATCCTTCTAATTTTTCTGTAAATCAGAAGCTTTTCTAAAATACAGAATTTACGAAAAAAATCTTTTTGTTATTGTTATTTGGGATTGCTTTCTGTGTTGTGCAATTTTATTTTTGTTCTTTAAATATGAATCTCTTGATTTAGCTCAGTCCTCAAGGACTTAAGGATTACCTACTGTCGTATTCAAAATGATGCATTTATTCAGGGCAAATCTTCATATTCTTTGTCTTCTTTAGATAAAAGAGGAGCAGAAATGCCTACACGACTTGAACTAACATCAGTTTAGAGTGCTTTTACTGGAACTTGATACCTTGGGCCAGTGGAGGGATTTTACCATAGTTGATGATACAAGTAGATCTTCACATGTTCTGTTTCCAGGAGTCACTACCAGACACCTTGCCGACACCAACATGCTTTTTCCCTCCTAACACACCTCCAGTCTCTGCCCCATTCATTGGGACCCAGAGAAACAGAGACCAGAATGGTGGTCACAAGGGCTGGGGAGCAGGGAACATGGGAAGAGGTTGATCATCGGGTACAAACTTCCAGTTACGAGATTAACACGTTCTGAACATCTAATGTACAGACCAATGATCATAGTTAATAATATTGTATTACATACTTGAAAGTTGCTGAGAGAGTACATCTTAAATGTCTTCACCACAAAAAAAGAAATGGTAATTACGTGACATGACAGAAGTGTTAGCTAAAGCTATTATGCTGGTAATCATTTCGCAATATATACACACATCAGATCAACACATTGTACGCTGTAAACTTATACAATGTTAAATGTCAATTATTATTTCAATAAAGCCAGGGGAAATGATTAATTAATTTAAGTAATTTTTTAAATACAATATTTATTTTTTGAAAAATGCAGATATTTTTTTACTTCTTTGTCAGAACTCCTGAATGAGAGACTCCCCACATGTCCATGCATTGGTCTGTTAGAGAGCTCAGAAACTGCTGTTTTGGAAGCTACTGAGATAATTAATACTAGGCCCCTCACTATTCTTATCCATTCCTCTGATAGTTAAAACCCTCTTCATGTCGAACTGCAGGATGCAACACATTCATGGGTCATCAATCATATGTCTTGTAACAAGGATGTATTTTTAAATAAAGTAAAGAAGTTTAAGGTACATGGCACGTAGGTTAACTAGTGCTTTGCGAATCTTTTTCTGATATATATGTATATCCTTATATATTGACATACATATATGTATATCTGTGTACTGCACTGCAGTTAAAACATGTATTTTTTTAAGATATTATCTTTAAGTAATCTCTACACCCAATGTGGGGCTTGAACTTACAACCCCAAGATCAAGAGTAGTAAGGTCAACTGACTGAGCCAGCCAGGTGTGCCCCAAACATGTATTTTTTATATTTTGAAACAAAATTCAAAAAATAGGTAAACTTAGATGGTCTAAATTAACTGCTTCCTGCTGCAGTTCTAGCACTTTCCCCTCTATTGTTCCCTAGTGGAAATTGAGGAAAAGGTTTCCTATCAACCACAAACTCTCCATTATAAATTATAAATCAGTCCCCTCTCACCCTTACTTTCTTTCTCTCACTTAGAAAGATGGAATTTCTTCTCCTTGTCTTTATGGACAAATGTCATTATTCTTTGTTAAACTTCCTCCCAATTGAATATATCAGATTTTGGTTTTCAGGTCCAAACTGGTGGTGTTTTTGTTTTGTTTTGTTTTGCTGTGGTGGTGTTTTTATACTGTGAATAGTATCCAGTGGTTCTTTCTTTACAAAGAAAAAAGCAAGAGGAAATGGGTTTGCATAGCAGTCAAAGGGACTTCAGCCAGATATAATGAAAAATTTCCTGGTGGCTAAGAGAGTACAAAGTACAATGAGTCAATGAAATGGGGGAAGGGAGGTGGTGTGAAATCTCCAACTCTGTAAGTTTGTGGAAACAGCCCAGATTCTTATCTGTCTGGAATTCTTTAGAAGTGAATCTGTCTGATGAGGGGAGTGGACTTCCAGGTCTATACAGCCCTTGCTGCCTTGCATCACTAAGACATTCTGAAGAAAAATAAAATACATGTTCACAACTCCCATCACATAAATTAGGAACAATGTCGCAAAGTTTCTCAAGTAGGGCATGAGTGACATTGGCAAGGGCGAGGGACAATTCATCGTTGTGTAGGTTGACTGGTGTATTGAAAGATGGTTTAACATCTCCACAGCCTACTTAGCACCTCTGTGTCTAATGATTTCATCACTAGAATTGGGAAAGTAATGTGTTCTTCACAGAACTATAAGAAAAAATGGAATATATGAATGACAACCACATAAGACCTAGCAAGTATAAGAACTCATTACCTTCTCAACCCCTCTGTTTAAAATGTTAGGATCTGAAGAGAAAAAAAAAAATTAAGCATGAAAGACACATCTCTGAGTTGTTATGCTATAGCCAGTAATTTCTGAAACCATAAGTCTTTATTTTTAGGGAGCATGAGGCAATTCCTCACCCTCACCAGTTGTCATGGTTTGGTTTGGTTTTGTTAAGAAAACATCAGAAAATTTCTTTCTTCTTTACTGTTACCCAAAATCTTATTCTTCCTTACAATATTAGGACAGTGTTAAAGATATTCCTATTCCCCTGAAAAGTTAAAAAAAAATAAAAAGGGAGAGAATATAACAAAAAAAATTAGACATACACCACTGAATCGCAGTATAAATAGTCCATTCTAGTACATTCCGTAAAGAAATATTTAGATAGTTTAGTAAGCATCTCCTCTT
This sequence comes from Meles meles, assembly GCF_922984935.1. NCBI lineage: Eukaryota > Metazoa > Chordata > Mammalia > Carnivora > Mustelidae > Meles > Meles meles. The sequence continues at coordinate 20,886,395 of NC_060070.1, forward strand.
ATTCTTCTCAGAAAATATTGGCCAAAAGAGGTCTTTTCAATAAAGAAAATATTTTTGTTGTGTCTGTTTCAGAAATGTGATGCTGGATTCTTTCTCGCCCAGTCAGGAGAGTGTCTGCCCTGTGGTTGCAACGGTAACTCTGACGAGTGCTTGGATGGCTCTGGATTCTGTATGGTAGGTGGGGGCATCTGTCACTGTCCATGTACTTCCTTGAGCTTCTGCGTCTTCAACGGGGATCAAATATTCTTCCTGCACATTTGTGCTCTCTAGGAAAGAGCTCATCAGGTTCCCTTTTTACCCTTCACCTTTTCCTGTAAGACACCTCCTAGAAACTGCTGGTGATTTTACCTGGCCCTCTGGGCATCGGTATGATGCGGCATGTGCTCCTGGAGGGAACTGACCTCGCACCCCCGGCAGCTGGCGTCTACCACAGGGCCAAGGGTGAAGGGATTGAAAAGGCTACATGGAAGAAGAGATCATCCGTCCAAATTCCTCTGTAATAGTATAGGTTGCCATATGTTTGGCTTCATTCCACATAAACCAGGAGAATAAAACAGTTGTTTCATTGCCTATTTTACAACTTCAGATAGGTCTATAGATCAAAATTTGTTTAGAAAAAAAAAAAGGTTTTAACAAATGGCTAATAAAAATGAAAATTTTTGGCCTTGTGGTCTTTGTAAGTCTGTGTTTCAGCCTCCCTAAAGACCCTTTTTTCCCCCTCCCTTAACTGGAATGAATTCTTCTTCTGTTGAAGTATTGTAGAGACTTGTGGAGGACACTGGAGAACTTTCTAGCAAAAAGGGCTTGCCGTGTCTTTTTTGCATTCACTGAGTGGACTGACAGCTTCGTGAAAATGGCTATTGGAAATATTTACCAGAAATGGCTTTAGTAGAAGTCCTAGGAGGCATTTTTTTTTCAAGATTTTATTTATTTATTTGACAGACAGAGATCACAAGTAGGCAGAGAGGCAGGCAGAGAGAGAGGAGGAAGCAGGCTCCCTGTTGAGCAGAGAGCCTGATATGGGCCTCCATCCCAGAACCCTGAGATCATGACCTGAGCTGAAGGCAGAGGCCTTAACCCACTGAGCCACTCAGGCGCCCCCCTAGGAGGCATTTTTAATGGTTTTTTAATGGTTGTTTTTTTTTTTTTTAAAGATTTTATTTATTTGACAGAGAGAGATCATAAGTAGGCAGAGAGGCAGGCAGAGAGAGTGAGAGGGAAGCTCCCTGCCGAGCAGAGAGCCTGATGTGGGACTCGATCCCAGGACCCTGAGATCATGACCTGAGCCAAAGGCAGCGGCTTAAACCACTGAGCCACCCAGGCGCCCTAGGAGGCATTTTTAAAGACTTAGGCCCTATGATCATGTTTTCCTTCAGGAGCTGTACCACACGGCGGGAAAATTAGATTCTTCAAGATCTTCTGAGGCAGAAGAGGCTTTCCAAAAACTGCAAGAGTATTTTTGCATAAACTACAAGAATTCTTAATTAAGTACACCCTATTTACCTCAAAATTAGTATAATTATCTCCATTAAGCCGATCATTTTGATTATAAGTGGTCTCTGAGGTGTGCACACGGAGGTGCTCTTTTACCCATTGTAAATGCATTATATTAAGATGCAAATTAGAACAGTTCATCGACTTTGAACCCAGCAGTTGCCACTTTTCTAGAGACAGAGAGAATGTAGTGGCCAACACTGGACAAGGCCATCTCTTTGTAGTGTTTGTTTAGTCCTGGTGTTTCTGTCTTCCCCCTCCCCCATCTTCTTAAATAACCCTTACATCCAGGATGTCCTCTGTAGTCATGTAGGCACACGCAGCTGCCAAAGCCTGCCCCTTTCTAATGCTTCCCTCTCCGGTTTCCTGTTATTTTAATCCCAGTGACATTTGAAAAGAAAATCCCATGGGTGCACTTGAACTAATAATGTACATCTCCGATAATTTGACCAATTAAAGGCTCTTTGTTACCTGGTTGTTTTTTTTAAGTAGAAGACAATAGGGACTGGCAGGCCCATCAGCTGCCATCAGGATGCCAGTTAAGAGGGAAGACTGAAATAGAAGGGCAGAAGTCCCTCCTGGGGCACGTGTGGTGATGAGCACTGGGTGTTATACACCATTAATGAATCTTTGAACACTGCATCAAAAACTAATGATGTACTATGTGTTGTTTAACTAAACCTAATAAAAAAATTAAATTAAATTAAATTTTTAAAAAGTCCTTCATGCCAGTGCCTGTGAGAAAGCCACTCTTCTTAAGGTGACTTTGTCAGAATAGGAACTGTCGTGGTTTTCTCTCTGACTTAGACGGGAATTCTGAGGGAGAAGGTCCTCACATGATTCCTTCACAGCTCCTGGGCAGACAAAGTTCTAGTAAAAGTTTGGGAATGGACTGGGGTGTAAATTCTTATGCCCACTCAAGGAAACTGGCCATCTTCCTGCAATTACTTTGTTCCAAGACACAATATTTTAAATGTCCCAAGACAGAATATTTTAAAAAAAAAGAACAGCTGTCCTACTCATCCTAATTGTGAGCCCCCAACCTCACCCACAATCTTATCCCTTAGAGCTAAATATATATATATACATATATTCTTACAAATTTAATTTAGAAAGACAAAAAAAGAAGGATGTAACTTTATTGAATTAAATGTAAGTAGCGAACAGAGGCTTGCCAGCATAGAATATTTTGTCACTTGGTGGTAAATATATTGCCAACAGTGACCTACTGGAACCAAACTCAGGTTTTCCCATTTCCTTTGGCAACCCCGCTCTGGCCTCCTGGTGGAGCGGGGCCGTTACCAGCTCCTGCCCTGTAGCTGCTCCATCCAGCTCATCTGGTTCTCAGGGCACCAGAGAAGAAGCAATTTCTTCTTCTTCAAGCGCTTCCTTGCAGCCTTCCTTGTGGGCCTGAATTTTCATCAGTTCTTATCTTTTGTTTGCCTAACTCATTTCTCCCATCTTCCATACACAGCCTAATATAAAAGGCCTTTTTTAAATTTCATTTTAGTTTTGTTTTTATTTTGAAGGCCTATAATGACTCCCTCGGCCTTGCCTTCCCCCTTGTGTTTCTAATTCTTCCTCCATTCCAATGTCCAATTTCTAAATTTGACCTTATGTTTTATTGATAGATTTTAAGGAACTAAGCCATTTGACAATAAAATATAGTGTAGACAAAGTTAGGCTACCATTTTAGACATAGCGAAGAAACTTAGAGATGTCTTCACGAGAAGGATGCTGACTCTTCAAATGCAGAAAAGTGACTAAGTGAAAAGTGCCTTCATGAATGAAATCCTTTTTGTTTCCAAAAAGCTAGCTTGCATCTTATCAGAACTAGAATGTGCTGGGAAGGGTTCTCATCTGAGTCAGCCAGACAGGGCCCCAAAGGTCGGGTGATCCCAGTGGACATGGCAGAGTCTCTAGGAAAGCTCCAGAAAGAGGTATGAGAAAGGAATTAGGGGAAGAAACAAGTAGAAGCAGACAAATGGCTGGTGTTAGGAATACCTCGTCCCTAATAACCCATTCTTTATCCCAAGTCTATAGTCTATATACAAAAAATTAAGAAGAGGACATGACGGGGGCGCCTGGGTGGCTCAATGGGTTAAGCCTCTGCCTTCGGCTCAGGTCTTGATCTTGGGGTCCTGGAATGGAGCCCCACGTTGGGCTCTCTGCCCAGCAGGGAGCCTGCTTCCCTCTCTCCCTCTGCCTGCTGCTCTGCCTACTTGTGATCTCTCTCTCTCTCTCTCTATCTCTGTCAAATAAATAAATAAAATCTTTGGGGGAAAAAAAGAAGAAGAAGAGGACATGACTAAGGCCAGTTCCCATCTAAAGAAAAGCCAGGAACCCACTGACCAGAACTAGAGTGGAGAAAATCTGACTTGAAGTTTACCACAGAAACAAGGCTCCTTGGGTTCCTTTTGATTAAGGATTGGTTGGTCTATTGATCTCATCTAACCATTTAACAAAGAATCATTTTTCTTTTTCTTTTTCTTTTTTTTTTTTTTGAGCTCCACCTATGTGCCAGACACTATCCTAGGATCTGGATTAAGTGATTTTCCCACTGTATTGGGTTGAAGATCTGTAGGAACAAAAACTCCTACTTGAAAGTGCTTCTGGACATGACCACATAGTAAAGGTCAAGGTATGAGGACAATGAGAGCCTGAGAAACACATGTAGATATCCCTATCTGCTCAGTGAAAATCAAATGAAAAATTAAAAAGATTTCAGCGTCTGTCCCTACATTGCAGGAAATTTTTTTTTCTAAATCTGAATGAGAATATTCAGATTTAAAACTATTAAAAGAACAGCAAAAATATCATTGAAGTCTAAAGAGATGCCCATCAAGCTGTTATCTGGCTGGTGGAAACATGGATGGATTTTTATTTTCTTTTTACTTCACAGTGTGTCTCCCTAAATTCTGTACAACTGCCTGTAGTAATTTTGTAGTTAAAAAGGTATTGATATTCAAATGGACTTCTACCCCACCCTAAACGTAATAGAGAAAGGGAAGTAATTCAGTATATTGAAAGCTAATGAATTTTTTATTACTCTCAAAGCCTAATTAAAACTTCATTCAGGAAAGCAAAGATATTACATCTCTAAATTCTGCAGACATTAGCATTTTTCTCATGCTTTTCTAACTCTCCTTTATTATGTGTGTAAGACAGAAATCAACCAACATAAGTTCCTGTAAGACTAAATATGTGTGATTAATAAACCAGCACATTCATTAGACATCCCAGAGCAAGAAAAAAATGAGTGGTAGACACTTCTTTTTCCTGTTTTACTTGCAACTATGCAGTTGGTATCTAGATCAAATGTGTAATTCTTACATCAAAATTTTGACAATTTTCCAATATGGTGCAACTTGGAAAACCCCAAAATTTTGCAAATAGGGATGGATTTGGTTCCATGCTAACTGAAGTTTTGAAATAAAGTCAGAAAATTGTATGTCCAAACATCTTAGAGTCCTCTGTTGCTTTGTGCCCAGTCACGTGAGAATATAATAGGAAATGAGTGCAAATAAGTTCCCTATATGTAGGTCATGTTTCTTCTTCCAACCCTGAATATGTTCTTCTTATGTTCTTCATCTCGGTTAATTAATCATTCTGCCAAACCCTCATACTAAGATGTCCCAGATGCTTCATGAACTTCCTTTTCATCTTCCCCAACATTCAACCCCAGAGAGAGCCTCTTCTCTTCTCTTGATTCCCATCCACAGCATCTCTCCCAGACCACAGCTATGACTTCCCAATGACTCATCATGCCCTGATCCAGACTTTTCTTCCCCTAATCTGTCTTCCTTACCAGCAATGGAGACGTCTTTCAGCAATGGAGACCTGAGCAGACATTCTCCTTTCTAAAATCTTTCAGGGCTTTCTACTCCAGCCCCACTGAGTTGCTCACTGCCACCAAAACGAATTCCATATGGGCAGAGTCTGTGTCTGAATTTGTGCTCCCTTGCTCTCTACCTGGGATTTCTTGCTTCTCCTTCAAGGCCTCATTCAAATGTCATCAGCTCCATTAGGTCTTCTCCAACTTTCTTAGGAAAAGCCAGAACCTCTTTTTCCTCTTTGCTCCATATAAAGATATAGATATCCTTTATACATACCTCAGTCACAGCACCTAGCACACTATTGTTTGCTGGCCTCTCTTCTTCTTTCATAAGCCTGTGAGTTACTCAAAGGCAGGAACCAGGTCTTTTTCATAAAATGACACATAAATGAATCTGGTCTTCTTCATTTGAATAAGTCACAGCTCATTGTCTGTCATGATAGCAGCTGAATCCAGGCTTATTAAATGAATGAATGAATTGGTAAAATAACAAACTAATATATGCAAAAACCTTTAATTTTAAAATTTATGAGACACTTGGGTCACTCTTCATTGCAGTTAAATATGCTGTGTTTTTATGCTAGATACTCAGACTCAGGCCCAATGCTGAGCAACTAACAAACAATGTTACTTAGTCTAGGTGTTTCTATTTAGACCCCTACTTCTCAAAGTACAGTCTAGACCAGCAGCACTGGTGATACTTGGGAGCTTGTTAGAATGGCAGATACCCAGGCCCCACCCCAGACATCCTGGATCAGAATCTGCATCTTCACAACATCCCCAGGGCATTGGCGTGCACAGTAAAGTTTAAGAAGCACTGATCTAAACAGAGCAAAAGTTCTCAAACTTTTGGTCTCCTGAGCCCTTTGCACTCATGAGAGTTATCAAGTTGCCAAAGAGTTTTGTTTGTGGGGGTTATCCATGTTTACTGCATTTGAAATAAAACTGTAAATAAATCTTCAAAAAAGCTGGTGGGGGTGGGCACCTGGATAGTACATTTAGTGGAGCAACCTAATCTTGGTTTCAGCTCAGGTTATGATCTCAGGGTCGTGAGACTGAGGCCCCACATGGGGCTCTGTGTTCAGCACAGAGTTTGCTTGAGTATCTCTCTTCCTCTCCCTGTGCCTCTCCCCACTCCACAACACCCCTCACTCTCACACTCTCTAAAATAAAAAAATCTTAAAAAAAAAAAAAAATTTAGGGGCATCTGGTGGCTCAGTTGTTAAGTGTCTGCCTTTAACTCAGGTCCTGATTCAGGATCAAGTCCCACATGGGGCTGGGAAGCTTGCTTCTCCCTCTCCCACTCCTCCCGCTTGTGTTCCCTCTCTTCCTGTCTCTCTCTGTGTCAAATAAATAAAATAAAAATCTTTAAAAAAAGAAATAAAAAAAGAAATTTAAAACTGAAAGTTAAATTTAAAACTGAAAGCATTTTCTTGTTGATTTATTTGAAAATAGCAATAAACCCATTGCATATTAGCATAAGTAATATGCTTTTATAAAATACAAAGATATTTTACAAATTAAAAATATAGTTCATGCTTGGCTTAAGAGAAGGCAGCTGAATCTCATATCTGTGGTGGTATCTCCATGTCATGGAGCCCCAGGAGCCCCAGCCTCTACCTTACACACATGAGAAAATGAGAGTCCAAAAGATAAATAAAATCTTAGTATTATTAGGAGAATGGTTTTGACCTACCTAGACATAGTTTGAGAACCACAGATCTAGGTAGACTCTAGTCTTGCATAATCATGTGACAAACCACATGAAGGCCAACCTGGTCCTCTTGGGCTTTCTTGCTACATTAAACTGATTCTGTGGCCAAGTTATCCGATGGCATTTCTTATGTGGAGAAGCTCTTTCCTTTTGATCTGAAGTCCAAACTGTTAGTAAAATATTATGGCATCTTCTAATGTAGTCATTTTATGACTCTCTTAGGAAAGGAGCCTTTTGTCTAACACATTGGAGAAGTGGTATAATATGAGAATTAACAGTCTGGCTGCTAGAGCCAGATTGGCTGAGTCTGAATCTCACTTTCACCTCCTTCCATCTGTGTGACAATCTATTGGGCAATGTGTTTAACCTCTCTGTGCTTCCATCTCTTCACATGTAAAATGAGGTTAAAAAATAGTCTCCTACCTTGGAATCATTATAAGAATTAAACTAGTTAACCGATGTCAATGTTTGGAGGTTTTATTCTGTTTTGTTAGTCTATTTTGAACTTCACCATAGAACACAAAGACAAAAATCAAGAGCATGGATTTCACCTTACTACTGCTCCGTCTTGCCTTTCCTCAGGTTCTTCCACAGAGAGCTGTTTGAAAACAGTTGTGTTTGTTGAAGCTCTTGTGCATAGATATTACTGAGGGAATGGATCAAACAGGAGGCTGACTTTGATGATGTTCTAATTCTAATGGCGTAATTTTTCACTGAAAACCCTATTCAAATGTTATACACTCTGTTGAACGCATAAATGAAAATACCACAGTGCTAATGGCATTGGCTTCTGCGATCCAGTTCAGTCCTGTTGGCGAAAACTATCAGATTATTGTCACTGCCTCTTTAAAGTACTGGGCAGAAATTAATCCATGAACTTGTCACTGCTGAGTTGACTCTATTCTGAGTACCTGCTCCATTTGAATTGGTGTCAGTACAGTATGAGAGGCGCAATGTGGCAGAATGGCTGCTGAGGTCGGTAGCAGCTAGTACCATCTGGGTAGTGGAATGGGGGAAGAATCAGGGAAAGGGCATCAGAAGGAATTCCTGGAGGTTTCAAGGTCTAGTACAGCTCTTAAAAGATGACCAGGAATTCTAAACAGAAAAATCAGCTTGTTGATGAATTATCCCCTCTGCATGAAAACTCTAAACTCCTCAGGCTGCTCATAAACACACGGAAGCTCAGGATGAAGTCAGCCACCATTGTCCACCCTTTCTAGTATTGACTGGCCAACAAGACCCCTTTGCGTTGACCAGTTCTGACCACACAATCAATTCCATGAGCCTCACATCCTCTTTACTTGGAGTAGTATTTGGTTCCCAGATATATTGTGTATAGCATTTCTTTTGTGGTTTTGTCAAATATTCCTATCTTTTGCCTCACAGAACTGCCAGCGGAACACGACAGGAGAGCACTGTGAGAAATGTGTAGATGGTTATATTGGAGATTCCATCAGAGGACCACCCCGGTTTTGCCAGCCATGCCCCTGTCCCCTACCCCATGTGGCTAAGTAAGTTCTGAGAGAAGATGTTCTCTTCTGCTGCTTATCCCCTTAATTATGTACTTTTTAGTTTTGTTCTATCCAGAGTTCTCAGGTTTTCCCACCTTAGTGGAAAGACTGAGTACCTCATATTGAGATGAGACTAGAAAAGATACAGAAAAGTTCCTTAACCTAAACGCACTTTCAGGGAAACATAAGTACTTGTGGTATGGGTGATGACTCTGTTCCCCAAATATTGGGTAGCATCATAAGGCCAAATGAGTCTCCTAGATTTTATAAGCAAGGTTAATTTCTCGGCTATCCCTTGACCTAGGGAGATCACAACTGGTATTGCAAACAAACTCACAATCCAGTACTTCCAGTAGTTGTGTTTCCTCTTACTTTCATAGAGAAAAGGATTTCCTACATGTGGTGGCAAACTGTTCAATCAGAATTAGAACACAGATAAAAAGAATGCAAGCTTTAGGCCAATCAGCTCATAAAAGATTTTGCAGAAAACTAATTTTCGCTTCTGGCTATGTTTTGACCTGAGTGAGAAGTTAAAGAGAATAGGCGTACATCTTAATGGAAATGGTGGAATTCTTTTCAGGTCCATAATATGTATAAATCCAACAGTCAAGTCATGACTGGCCGCTTTATTATCTTAAAAATGATAGAACACAGAATTAAATTGGTATAGTGGTGGTTGGTTTTCCAAATATCAACCATTTCTCTGATTCTCTGAAGCCAAGTGAGTGTCCTACAATCAGTTCATTTCTGACGTTAACTAACTACCCAGAGTTAGTTAGCCCATACATTAAGTCCCACTTCAGAAACCAGCCACAAATGGGATCCCTAGGCTACTCACATATCTGCTCAGCTAACTACAAATTCAGGGGTTGCCTTAAGTTCAATAGTTCTCTACAATGACTCACAGAACTCAGGAAAGTGCTGTACTTACAATTACAGTTTTATTCTAAAGGATATAATTCAAGTCAAATCAAAGAAGATATATAGGGCAGGGTGTAGAGGGGGAGATGAGAGGGAGTAGAATTTCTATGCATTTCAGGGTTGTTCACCAACCCCAAAGCTCCACAAAACCTTCTTTGTTGTTTAAGAACTTTATGTATGTTTCATTACATAGTCATGATTGCTTAAACCATTGGTGACTGGGACTCAATCTCCATCCCCTCTCCCCTCCCCTGAGGTTAGTGTTGAAGGGAATGGGGTTCAAAGTTCCAACCCTGGAACCAAGTTGTTTTCACCTCTGACAACCAGCCCCTAACCTGAAGCTACTTAGGGGCCCATCAAGAGTCACCTCATTAGCATAAGCTCAAGTAGGCCTGAGAGGGGCTCATTCTGAATCACAAAAGAAGTCTTATCACTCAGGGAATTCCAGGAGCTTTAGGAGCTCTGTGCCAGGAAGCAGGACAAAAATCAAATACGTGTTTTTTCTTATACCACAAGTAGAAAGAATAATGAACTTAGGTTCATATCCATTTGGCACAAAATAGCTATGTGATCTCAAGCAATATAACTTTCTTTCCATGTTTCACTTTCCATGGGATTTGGGGTCAAGGAGACTAGATTCAGGTCTCAGCTCCATTAACTGATTCATTTATCTGCTCTGGGTCTCGGGTTGTTTTTTTTTTTTTTTCTTTCTGAGTTGGTGTAAGGATCTGCCTCATAGAGTTGGACTAGGACAATATCTGTGGAGCATTTGAGTTGGTTCCTTACAGACAGAAAGCTGTATGCTAGTTACTAACTTTATTAAACACATACTTTGTATTTTTTCTAACACTAGTATTTTGCTTGCTCTGTGTCAGGCAATTTCTGTTTGGATGTAATATTTAGTTGATAGCTGTTATAAAGGTTAAGTTAACTAATGCTTATAAAATAACTTTTAAAAGGCCTGAAGATCACCCCCTGCCCCCCCCACACACTTTCTTATCAAGAGAACAAAGATGACAATAAATTCTCCCCCTGTTTTTTTTCTTAATTGAACACCAACTCAACTAACATTTCACCTAAAATCTTGTGAGTGTTCAAATCCTCTGATGAGTCTGTCAGTGAAGAAGCCAAATATTTTATAGCTTCCATTTTTCTTTAGAAACCACTAAACTGCTTCAGTTCTTGCTTTGTGCTTTTTCATGTCCCATGGTATCAACAATGTGTGCAAAATGGATGGTATTGAGAGGGAGAATAGAAACCTCGAACATTAAATGTTCTGTTACATTCATCCAAGTGTGTCCTGATTTATGATCTCCCTTTGTCTCATCTAGATATATTCTTTAATCGTTCATTAATATTCTGCTCTCAAGCATTAGTCTTAACCATATCTAATGAGATGTTCAGCATTCTGTTTTCTTGCTATGCTATCATTATTTTGTTGAATATACCCTACCTCCAACTTCCCAATAGTAGGTTCTCCATATAATCTCCCATACAAATGAAGATGCTATGTAGCATCATTTGCTCAAAATAGGCGTATAAGTTCTGAGCTGCAGTTTCTTTGGAAACTAAAGATGAATTACAAAGGCAATCCTCTAAATTGTATTGTCTGACTTCTGCACTTTTTGCCCCATGCATGTCGATGTGGGAAACAAAGGCAAAGGAAAAAATTAAATTTCCTTACTACTTACAGCCCATTGACAAGTCCTTGAAACCAGAGTAACCTTCCTCTGGGGGCTCAGCTGCCTGATGTTGACTCTTTTCTAAAGGCAAACAAAAGTCAATCTTAGCTTAACATTATCCTGACCTACCCCCCACACCTCCCCCACCAGGATCCTGTGAGTCTACCTTAAACATATAGAAGTTCCTTTTGAAACGTCCTTTATCTCTACCCCCAAGATACATGTTGGCAATCATCCTCCAAGCATATGGCCCACTGGTAAACATCTGAAGGATCTCATGACTGAGGGTTTACTAAACAATAATAAATGACCTTTTCCTAACAATAGCTAGCTCCCTCAGCTTGTTTCCAGAATTCCTTGGAGGCTTGTGCTATCCCTAACCCCCTCCCACCTTGAAAGTATATAATCAGTCTACCATCACAACCGCAGTGGAGCTCCTTTCTGCCCACTGGTCTGTCCCTGTGCTTTAATAAAGAAACCAATTTGTACCGAAGACGTCCCAAGAATTCTTCCTTGACCGTTTGCTCCAAACCCCAATATTTTACAACAATATGACGGGATTTTCTTACCTAAATTACGACTTTAATGTCTTAAGATAAGAAATTTTTGGAATCTAATTCCTGTGGACTGAGAAGTTTTTCTACATGCAATCAACAAATATTTATCAAGCACTTATTATGTGACAGTCATATAGTACTAGTCGCCAGTCACAGTAGTAAACAAAACTATCAAAATGCCCGGACTTCATTGAAATAGGTCAAAATAAAGGAGCATTTGAAGTTCCTAAAACAAATTACTGTTTCACCTTTTCAGCTAGTTATCCAGTACTTCAACTGATCAAGAAGCTCTTCAGAAGGCTCTTTCAAAAAAATAAATAAGGGAGAAATTGCCAGTTGGGTGATGAGCTTCCTGTCTTGGAGGAGGAAACAGTTTCTATTGGATCACCATTCCTACTCATGCTCTTTGGGTGTGTGAGCAGATCTGGGTTCAAAGGGCAGTTGAAGGTCTCCGGGAATGTACTCTGCAGTTAGGCACATATTCACAGATATGGAAACTGAGGCCTCTAACAGTGTACATTTAAAGTTGAAACATTTGCTGCAAATGGACAGAAAAGCAAAAATACCCCCACGTATAAGTAAAAAACATTATGTGGGAGTGTGGAGGAATTGGGAGAGACCTTCTTTCTTTGAGGTGGCAACAGTCCTACTTGGGTAAAGAAACCTGCTACAAATAAGGCAGGTGGGATGGGGGGATGTGGGCAGGTGTAATCTGTGGTCACTGAACAGGACAAAGTTGCCTGAATCCTATAAGGTTCTAGCCTTTGATGTGGCCATATTACTGGCTTAGTTGACTATTTTCAAATATCTTACCAAAAATCAAATACCCCTTGCCCCTTTCAGCTTTTTAGAAATTCAAATTGTTACTTCCTATAAAAATTAAAGTGCCAGGACTTTTATTTGAGCTCAGAAAGTCACCTAATATGAAATCCACATTACACTTTGAGATACCCTTCAGTTGAGCCTCCAGACCAGGATTTGGATTTCCAGTTCCGATAGCCACATCAGAAAGCAACAAAATTATGCTTGGGAAGGTAAGCAAGCAAACAGTGTTAAGTCTATTTTTCCATAGGTTCCATAAAGGTTTCCAAGAACAAAAGGCTCCCGTCCACTTGGGAGAGGGCGCCATGGCTATTAATGTGGGCTGAGAAAGTCTCAGTGTTTTCATTTCCTTAGCCAAAAACAGACTTTACGTTAAGCAAAATATAAACAATTAATGCTGGTTAATTTAAAAAAAAAAAAAAGGAATCTCAATGGTTGGCATTGCCTGTGAGTCTCACTCCACTGAGACCAATGGTCACACAGCTGTTCCCAGGGACCATTTGCACAGAGTTCATTTATTTATTTTGGAGTTGGCCAGACATCCTCCCCATCTACTAGAAGCTGCAATAATCGTTCCAATTAAGGAAAATGTCATCTGTTTGAAGCAGCAGGACATTAGCTAAAGGCAGACGACTCCAGATACAGGCAGATGCTTCAGTCCTTCAAGCTGTGGGCAGACTGCTGGGAGAAACATCTTCAAAGAAACGTGCATGAGGGTTTGTCCACATTCTGGCCTCTTAACTGTTTTTTAACCCACTGAGCCACCCAGGTGCCCCCTCTTAACTGTTTTTTGAAGTAAGCTAAAAAAATAAGAACAAGCAAAATGGAGAATAAAAGCCAAAGAAGTGTCATTTTGCTGAAATGTTTTTAGCCAAATGCAGAAAAAATAAATTGTGGACATTGCCTTTCATGGCAAAGTATATATTATTTTCTGACTGATTGTATAAATCTCTTTAAACAAAGCAAACACATCCATTTGCTTCCTTCCAAAGACTATTAGGGTAAAATTGCTAATACAAGCAGGAATGTGAGAGCAGCAGGTCACACTCCATTGATGGCACAATACCTAAGCCAATTAATCTGTAAGTCTTTAAAATTTTTCACATCCCCCTCATACGGTTGGATTTATGTGTCAATGTAGAATTTTCCAAACATGTCAAGAGTTCTATTCTGTTTCCCCTTCCTTAATAGTTGAACAATATTTTTATTGCTTTTCTGTCCTATGTCCAAATTTTTATTATCTAAAAAAAAAAAACCCAACCAAAACAAACAAACAAACAAAAAAAACACACAGTAATCAAGAGAAGGGTTTCTATGGACGAGAATCCTTTTCCTGTGGGTCCTATTTATTGCTTGTGTACTTGTTTTGTGACTTTGGTCAAAAGAGCCAGTCCTTACACCTCCTATCCCCAACCTTTAGGGTATACAACAAAGAAATTAGGGTTCAGTGGGGATTATAGTGTACAGTTTAGAAGTGGTCCATGACCTTGAAGAGTGGAAGAGATCTAGTGCAGAAAAAAAAAGGGAGAAACTTTCCAATGTATATACAGAAAATGGTGAGAATACAGAAATTCTCATTTCATCAAAAATCAAAGGTAACAAAAAAATCACAGGTAACATATAAAAGAACTTGATTATTTTATTTCTGGCTTTGGAGTATGTGATTTAGACTTGCGTTAAATATTCTAGAAATTCCCACTGCTTCAAGTAAAAATAATTAAGTGCCTCTAAGGCAAAATAAGTAAGTGGACCTGGAAAATGGTCTCACCAGTGGACGAACATTTGGGCATTTTCTATCTGAGCCTGCTAGTCTAAACTTTCCTGAAAGGAAGAAGATTTGATTTAAGTAACGCAAATGATGAGATTCATTCGAACTTGACTGGGACCAAGGTAGAGATGATAGAATCAGAAGTTAAGACAATCTTTTCAGTGATGTATGGAATTGACTTCTAATATTCTCTTATAATTCTAGTTTTGCTGAATCCTGCTATAGAAAAAATGGAGCCGTTCGGTGTATTTGTAAAGAAAACTATGCTGGACCTAACTGTGAAAGGTAGGCTAATAAAATTCACTATTTTCTGTGTGGGAAGAAACTTTCTGTGTCTTGCACTCATCAGCTCTGTTATACTCCCATTCAGTGGGTCTGAGGAGGAGAACAGAACACTTGGGGGAAGTTTTCCTAAATCCCATGCCCCAGACAGAGCTGTAAAAATATGCTCCCATGGGTCCAGGTCAGGTTAAATGGTCAGGTGAAGAGGAAAATGAATATGCATATTTTGAAAAGATTCTCTAGATGGTTTTGGTAACACCACTATCTCTCTCCCCATTCCCGAGAACCAGTAGCGTTAATTGATAGAGAGGCTTCCTCAGTAGAAAAGAGAGGTGGGGGAGGGGAGGAATCCTCTATCAGTCAGTAAAGCAATACACTGACAAAGGCACGAACCTATTATTAATCCATTCTTTATATCATCTCCTCCCCTGAAAAGTAAACAATTTCACGGGAGTTTGGATTTTCTGAATCCCTGGCAGTATTTAACACCTTTTTTTTTTTTTTTTTTTAAGTTTTTTAAAGTTGCTTTGGGCTTTGCTCAAGTAAGAAAGATTTTGGCGACTAAAGATGTGAGCTTTCCACTGCTTGATTTCCTGGCCAGACATTTCCCATCCTCCCCACCTGTCAGTCACTCCATTTTCTCAAATCAAATGGCTTTTGCTAAAAGAGTCTCACAGAAGAGTCTTCTTATTTTCAACAGAAACGCTGTTAACATCAGCCTCTCCATGTGGTTGGGTAGCAAGATGATGCGGGTGCTGTAACGACGGAGGGGAAGGACTGGGGGACTTCTCAAGCCTCTGGTCCAGCATCTGCCCACGCCCACCTCCCAACAGCATACTCCCTGCCCCAGATGTGCCGCACAAAGGCCTGGGACTCCCAATGTCAACCTTAAATGATAAGCTATCTCACTCCCTCAGAAAACACCCTCTGCCTCTCAGAGAGTAGCTCCTGAACACTTTTTAAAAAGCCACAGTGTCTGTGGTGCGGAGAAAATCTCTATGCTTGGAAGGCATAGCTGTTATGATGACTAAGTGTACAAATCGTAGGTGATTCCTTCACTAAAGATTTTTTTAAGGTGTTTTTCTCTCTTTTTTGTTATGAGGGAAGAGGGAAAGTGAAAGCCCATGGCACATATGAATTTCACCCTTTGAGAGAGACAAACAGATTTTGTTAATTAATGTTTGTGACACACTCATTCCGTATTTCCTTACTGCAGGACTCAGGAATCTGAGATCCTTGACTTGCTCACTCTCTGGCTCTGTGTGAGTCAGGGAGGACTGTTTGTCAGCCAGGGATGGAGCTTTTTCTCCTCAGTGTCTGAGGCTGAAGTCTGTTTAGTCTGACAGAGATTGAGCAGTTCATCACCTAATGGGTATTCGACAGCCCCGGGGATGGCCTGCTGGCTCCAAGCAGGGCCTCCCGGAAGAGAAGTCATCTGTGTCCCTCAGGGCTCAGGCCTGCAAAGTTGCACAGAGATGCAGGCCCGGGTGCTGTCAGTGAGAGCAGGGGGCCTGGCACAGGACAGCTTGCCTCCCTCACATGTGGGATTGTAGATGATCAGTCTCCCAGTGCACCTGGAGGCTCCTGGCCCTGCCCTTGCCCTGTAAGGCTTGGTCAGATCTGGTGGACGGGTAAGGTCAAGGGAAGAGCACCAGTTGTCAAATATGGAGGAAGTGTCGTTTCAGCCTGGCCAAGTTTGTACCTCAGCTCCAACCCTTGCGGATCCTCCTGAGCGAGTTATTTGAGCTCTATGTGCCAATTTCCACATCTCCCGCACGGGGAAAATGAGAATGCTCACCTCCTAGAACTGTCATGAAGTGATACGGTGGGGTTTTTAGTATGGCACACGGCACTTCAGAAATGCTCGATAAAAATTGCCTGGTGGCAGTAGGAGTCCCTGGTGGCCATTGTCCAGTTCCCACCCCCTGGCATAAGTGTGCCTGGGAGAGGTTGGCTCATTTCCCCGAAACGCAGTTTCCTTAGCCAGAAATGATAGCTTTGAACTAGATAGTGCCCCTTGTTGCTTGTCTCCCATGTCCTCCCTGCTTTGCATTCCTCATCTCAGCCTCACCACCGCCCTGAGGGGAGGTGGTTTTTGTCATATTGCAGATAAGGAAACAGGCAAAGGGAGGAGATGGGGCTGGTCCACAGTCACAACACTGCTGAGTGGGGGACCAGGATTCGCACGGTTTGGCTTAAAAATCTGGATTCTTTCCCTGTGCGCATACTGTTTTTCCCAAGTGTCTTCCCCAAGGACTTCTATTTTAAATTTTAATTTTGACAACGAATGAAGTAGATGAGTCTCTGATATTCAGAAGCGCAGTGACCCCGCTCCTAGATTCCCTTTGGCTGGAGGCTGCATCAAGAAACATGCGGGAAGGGGTGCCTGGGTGACTCAGTGGGTTAAAGCCTCTGCCTTTGGCTCAGGTCATGATCCCAGGGTCCTGGGATCAAGTCCCGCATCGGGCTCTCTGCTCAGCGGGGAGCCTGCTTCCTCCTCTCTCTCTCTCTCTCTCTGCCTGCCTCTCTGCCTACTTGTGATCTCTGTCTGTCAAATTAATAAATAAAATCTTTAAAAAGAAAGAAAGAAAGAAAGGAAGGAAGGAAGGAAGGAAGGAAGGAAGGAAGGAAGGTAGGTGCGGGAAATGAGCGCCCTTCAAAGGCCTGCCATCAACATTGGGGGGGATCGCTCTGAGCAACTCCCTCCGTTTTGTCTCCTCTCTCCTGTCCACCCTTCCTCACACCGTCCTGTCTTAGAGAGAATGACCTGAGGCCTTTTACTGCAAAAATTGACTTTACCATCCAGAGGACTATTCCTCAAAATGGAAACAACCACACAGCAGATTGGTGGAGGGGATAGGGATGTGATACAATAAAACATGGTCTTTGCTCTCAGTGAAAGTCAACGCTAGAGCAGGAGACAAACCCAAACACCATTCATCACAAGGGAGAAAAGGAAAGCCAAATGCAAGGATAAGCAAAGTCCCTTCAGGTGTGTAGTGAAGGAGTGACCGCTTTCCCACAGAGAGGGCTGGGTCACCGGGAAGGGGGAAGCCTTCACTGCTTTTACTTCCCGTTTGACCTTGGGACTGATAGGGGAAGGGATTAGTTTTGTTTCAAGTTTAACAGCCAGGTGGTTAAATTGTCACAGTTAAGCTTCATCTAATCTATATTTTCAATGTATTTGTGACCTTGGACCTCTCCACAAGGTATTTTCAAAATATGTTGCCGACTTGTGTAGACGTCCATCTCTTTCAAACAAAACTATAATTGATCCAAACCAAGAACACACCAGGTGTTTCTGTACTTAGAGATCTTGTAGTCAAGCGGTGGTTTTCAAATCTGACTATATGTATCACCTGGAAACCTTTGGATTCCTGAGCCTTCCCCAAATCCCCTCTATGCCCCACTGAAAAAGAACCTCTAGGAGTGAGGCCTAGGGACCCGTGTTTGACTCCTTGTTGGGTTCTCATGCCAGTCCTCTCACTGCCTGGGAACTACTGCTCAGCCTCTAATGCCTCACCTGCATGATATAAAATACTGTCTCCACACACTAGCTTAAGAGCCGCTGGTTTCTGTCCTCAGAAATGGTCATAGAGGGTCATGAGTTCCCAGTGAATATTTTCTTAATTTTGTGTTTAACTTCAATGATAATCTTGAGGGAAAAGGTACTTGAAACATGTTGTGGACTTTCTGTAGAACTACTTAATAATAAAGGGAGATCTGCCTCAGAGCAGAGGAGAAAGTAACAGCCAGGGGTGTGTCAGTGGCACATTGCAGACAATTGGAGGTCAAATGGCAGGACATCAAAGCAAACTGAGTCATCACCCAGCACATGGCCGGACATAGATGCTGAACTCACACAGTCCTCTCCCATGTCCTGTTGCAAGTAGCCCTTCTGTTGCAACAAGACAACATCATCCAGTGTCTTGAATTGATGCTATTAATATGAATTCATTACTTTCACAGTTTCGTTTGTGTTTCATTTGTAAAATTTATTTTGGTTTTCAACATGTATAAAAGCCATAGGTATAAAGAGTTTCTACCTAGTTTAATGTTCAAACTATTCAAAGATTTAAAGATAATGTAAATGAACCCTAGGAGAGGTATTCTCTGAAAATGTTTTTCGTTGTACACACAAGTTCAAGAAACATCGGTCTAAAGCATAAAACATGAACCTTTTACTGTACCATGTAAAACAGCTCAAACACCCTTGTTTTCACAGTGAGGTTTTTGTGTTTTAACCTGCCCTGGCCCCTGGCTGGCTCTTTCCCAAAGTCCTTTTCCCCATCTCACACTCTAACTTCAGCATGTGGGAGCTGCGGCTGCCCAAATCCACAAGATCAACTGTAGAGCTCACCACGTTGTGTTGCATTTAGATGATGACCATGGCGATGAGGACAGAAATAGTAACATTTGTGGAGTGCTTACTGAGTGCCAGATAGCTGTTGTAGGCACTTCACATACAATGACACGTTTAAACCTAAAAAAAAAAAAAAGAAAGAAAAAAAAAAGAATTCTATGAGATACCATTCTCATCCTTATTTATAGAGGAGGAAAGTGAGAGACAGAGAGATTCAACCACATGCTCAAAATCACACATTTGGGTCCCCCCCCCCGCCCCGCCCAGTCTCTACTATTAAAGTAGGAGCTCTTCAGGAGAAGTAGCATCTCATTCATTTCTCTGCTGCTCTTCCCCCATCACAGTATCTGGAACATGGTAGACATGCAGTTATATTTATTTAAGTAATACCTTTTTTTTTAAATAAAAGACAATAACAGTACTGTTAATGTTCCTTTAAAAAGGTACCTGTAGTGATGAGAGTCAGTCATTGTTTGCCCTCTTTGATCCCCCATTCCACTTCTCCTCATGCCAAGAAAATGGAAAAGGGTGACACAGAATTGAGTGAGTCAAAACAGTGTCCTCTGACTGAATAGAGGTTGCAAATGGAAGTTATCATCTGATGCAAATAATTATAAAATGCACAGACTTTATAGAAAGGAATTTTGCAATTCTCATTCTCATCCCAGTGTGACTTTCCCTCTGTTCTAAGTCTCATATATATATATACACACTTTTTTTTTTAAACCGTATTTTTTGTAAGAAAGAGAGAGCATGTGCATGAGCTGGGGCGGGGGTGGGGGGTAAAGGGAGAGGAAGAAAGAATCTTAAGCAGGCTCCATGCTCAGCGCAGAGCTTGATGCCAGGCTCAATCTCACGACCCTGAGATCATGACCTGGGAGGAAATGAAGAGTCAGAAGCTCAACTGACTGAGCCACCCAGGAACTCCTAAGTCGTACCTTTTAAAGATGAGAAGCCTCGGGGTCCTGGGATCGAGCCCCGCATCGGGCTCTCTGCTCCACAGGGAGCCTGCTTCCTCCTCTCTCTCTGCCTGCCTCTCTGCCTACTTGTGATCTATCTCTCTCTCTCTGTCAAATAAGTAAATAAAATTAAAAAAAAAATCTTTAAAGATGAGAAGCCTGAGACAGGGAGCCATTAGACTTAATCTGAGTCACAATTGGATTAGTGGTAAACCCAAAACCAAAACCCAGGAGCCTTGATGTCCAATCTGGAGTTTTTAGTTCATACATATATGTTCTCAACACCTCAGTACTCCACACTCGCTCCCATGGCAGCCCCATCCATTCAGTTTTGCCATGGAATGAGAGACAGGCTAAGACAGTATGAAGATTTATCATGTGGGTCTTTTTGCTTAAAGATCAAGAGGGAAGAATGGGATAAATTAAAGAAAATCCAAGGGACCTTAAAACCCTAACAGGAAAGGCCAAATACAGTATCATCAGAGACAATGATGGTGATGGTGATAATGGTATTGATGATGACCTTGATGATCGAAAACAATAATAAAGAAGAGGAGGAGTAGGAAGAGAAAGTTAACATTTATGGAGTTTTGTGATTCCAGGGTTTAGTCTGATTCTTTCTGAAGGTACCACGTTTTTTCAAACTTTCACTATCAACTCTGTTATCTGTAAAAAATTCTTCTAGGACTCCCTACTCTCTACCATGTCCCCGTTGTGGATTCTTACCCTGACTTTGAATGGGTACATTTTCCTAGCCTTACTTATCAGTCTTTCATAGAGAAGTAGAAAGCATTTATATGGCACCTACTATGTAACAGGTGCTTTTTTTTTTCTTTAGAGTTTAATTTAACCCCAATGACGGCTATAGAATGGCATCCCTCCCAGAAAGACTTCTGTGCCACCTGGGAGATTTGGCACCCTTAGTAAAAGTATTCAGTGACAGCTGTGTGACCCTAGGAGGTGAAGCAAAGGAGAAAGAGCAGAGGAGGGGAAAAGAGCTCCAAAAATTCCCAGAACAGTAGTTTTGGGTCAAAATCTTTTTTCCCCCCAAAACACATTTCTTTGTTTTCTATTTTGCCCAAATAATATGATCACTGACTGAAATGGCAATGTTCATATACCACAGTTCTTTTGTTTACACACAAAGTTATCAGCTGTATTTTCCATGAGTGAATCAAGTCATTAGTTAAGCTAGAAATGAGATTATGGGGGAGGAAAATAGACAGGACCAGACTACTGGGTACCAAGGCTCCAGTTCGGACTCTAATTCCAACTGCCAGTCCTTTTGAACCTTTGTTATTTGTTATTTGAGGGTAGGAATTGGGTGCATTGATAGCATTTGATTATTCAATAGTTATAATCACTAATTGATTAATTAGCTAATTCATTTAATGCCAGACTTGTGGGACACAAAGAGCATTAAACTTGGGAGTCCCATGATAGGGTTGAGCCCTGCAGTAATGAATAAATTATTTAGCTTCTCCACACTCTAGTTTTCTTTGTCTATAAAAGTAAGAGATTATAGGGTGCTATGGGAAGAAACCTTTGCATGCTTATTCAATAAAATTTGTAGGGTTGAAGTTTAGGCTATGACTTCAGAATTGCCTCCAAACCTACCACCAAAAGATGTTCTTGAAACTCAAAGTAGGTTGCCCCTGTGATTGAGATTCTGATTTGCAGAATAGAGGATTTGATTTTTCTCTTGTGGAAGACCAAGAGACAACCTATGGAGATCAGATGCAGTGGGATTCAACAGAGTAAAGAAAGTAAGTGTCATCTGACTTCTGTGAGCTTGGGTAAGGTCCTTCACTCCCAGACCTCAGGATTCCCAACTCTACTTTGAGGTGGCAGATCTGAGTCCCATTTCAGTGGGACCAAGAGTCTCATATTCTCTGGTGAACTGCGGCAAAGGATAGAAATTCAATCCAGAGCCATGCGTTCCATAGAGTAATGATTTGTGCTGGCTTGGGAACCAGAGAACCTGTAAATCAGAGGTGCAAAGACATGAGTATGAATAACAAAACTCACTGAACATTTCCTCCAGGGGGGTGTCTCTCCATGGGTTGTATGGCACTTACATTCATTCTTATCTTTTTCATGGACTTCAATTTCTAGAGTTCATAATTTTACGTATAAGTGTGCTGGATTCGCTTCCTGTTCTTTCAGGGCATGTGCTGTGTGTTTTTCCTCTTCCTGTCTCTCCCCACCTTACATAAAATAGACATGAATTGTCCCTCTGTTGGATGAATTCATTCATTCATTTATAACAGCAGCAGTGTGGTCCGGGGTGGAGTGAAGGAAAGAACATCAGGGTCAGAAGGTCTGGGTCTCGCACTGTGAATTCCTTGCTGCATGAGTCTGGTAAACCAAAGTAGCCTCTCGGCCTCAGCACGCCAGGCCTGCATGGCCTACCTCCCAGGTGTCTGCGGTAAATAAATAAACCCACTTCAGCAAAGCTAAGGGATATAATGCAAGTAAAGGGTGTAAAGACTGAACGTATATCATTATTACAACTACACCAAAAAAAAAACTGAGACATAGGAGTAAAACCTGGAAAAACATATGCAGAATGCCGGACTGTGATTTTGTTAGGATCTTGGGATTATAGGTGATTTTTTTTTTCATTTCTCTATTTTTTCAAATATTCTGAGTCATGAAATCCTTTAAAAAAAAGAAATAAAGAAAGAAAAATTAATGTCTTGTTATTATTGGCCAGGTCTTCATGATTTCCTTGGAAAGTTCTCTCCTGCTTTCCTCTCCAAGGCCAACGCCCAAGCCCAGGGCCTCCGCACCCCAGCCTGGTCTCCCCATTCCAGCCCGCAGTCCGCCCGGCATCTGAAGCCATCACTGGCTTCCTTCACCTCTGCTATCATCACAGAAACCTCTGTGGGCTCCCTTTCTTTTTTTCTTTCACATGAGAACCTACTCCTGTGCCTGACCTTCCGCTCCATGAAGGGGTGGCTACACATTCTTTCCAGCCACTCCCAAAGCCTCTTCCGCTCCAGTTAGCCAGTCTTGACACTAGTTTAGGGTCACAGCAAAGAGGAGGCGGTAGCCCGCCAGAAAACATCTATAGTTTGGCTCATACAGTATTCTTACAAAGTTTGAGCCAACCTTTAAAAACGGTGATTTCACATAAAAATCCAAATTTCAACTTTTTTGTTTTAAAAATAGGAAGGTCTGGCAACACAGATCCTTATTCCTTTGAGACCACAGTGTGGAAACAGTTGACAGGAGCTGAGTAGCAGCTACCCCCTGGGACGGGGCCTGTGGTCCCACCACTCCCAATAAGGCCTACCCTGGCCCACAAGGCACTTTTGGGAAAACTAGAGAAAAGCATTTCTTCCTCCGAGCAGGAGCAGCCCTCCACCCCCCCCCACAAAGGCACAGCTTAGCAAGTCCAGCAAAGGCTAGATGGATTTTGGCCTCTACTCTCCAACCAATCATTAACGACCCAGCTGGCATGACCATAGGCACCATCTCTGCCCCCACAACAAAGGCAGTTTGGTGCCTGGCCTCTGTAGACTCACATATTAAAATATCCACCATCATGGCCATCGGAGCTCCAATTTAATTTATCTGTGGTGCTCTCAGCCGTGCCGTCTGCTTTGTCTCCACACTGCCTTCCCCGCGTCACAAGATGGCTGCCAGAGCTGAGTGCTACCTGCCTCTTCATTCACCTGCGGGTGGAGAGAATGCCTTCCCACACCCCTCATGCAAGAGCCCTGAGCTACACTCTGAATGAATCACTTCTCAGCCAAACATATTAGCCAGGACAATGCCAGGCACTAAGTGGCTCAGGTTTAGGTTCTCCGAACAATTCACTAGAGCAAGACAGTTGGTGATTTATACCAGTGTTTCTCAATACAGATAATAGCATTTTGGCCAGGATGGTTCTTAGCTGTGCCCTAGTACTGCGACCCTACAGTACAGTTAGCATATCCGATACCTCTCGATCATATACCAGTCACATACCATAATGGTTGAGGTGACCAAAAATGCTCACACGCTAGTTATGTCTAGACGTTCGTGCGTCTGGAGGTCTGACAAAACTGGATGGACTCCAACACAATAGGGAAGAGTGAGTGGTTCTTTAAAAACAAAGTCTGGCCCTATTAGGAAGATGGAAAAGTAGAAAAGAATTCTGGGAGGGCAATCCACGTATATTCACTATACATTCTTTTAGGTAGGAGAGAAGATAAAAGAGAAGAAAAACTATGGTTGTTAAATTGTTACCTGTGATTTTTGCCTCAGATGTGCCCCGGGTTACTATGGAAACCCCTTGCTGATTGGAAGCACTTGTAAGAAATGTGACTGCAGTGGAAATTCAGATCCCAACCTGATCTTTGAAGATTGTGATGAGGTCACCGGCCAGTGTAGGAATTGCCTACGCAACACCACAGGTTTCAAGTGTGAACGCTGTGCCCCTGGCTACTATGGGGATGCCAGGATAGCCAAGAACTGTGCAGGTACGGTACTATAGATCATGGCCAGCACATACACTGAATTTAGATGGATCGATGTTGGGGAAATACTGCAAGTACCCCTTTGTCACTTTTCCAGGGCAATGCACATTCTTAGGAATGTGCACCCTATACTCACCAGGGTTAGACATTACTATCAAAACTACTAGTACAACTTAGCTCATGGGTAGAATAAACCATGAGACCATCACACACTAGACCTTATCATCTCGTCTTCCAATTTTTTGTAATTTTTTTATTTTTCATTTATTTATTTGACAGACAGAGATCACAAGTAGGCAGAGAGGCAGGCAGAGAGAGAGGAGGAAGCAGGCTCCCCACTGAGCAGAGAGCCCGATGTGGGGCTTGATCCCAGGACCCTGAGATCATGACCTGAGCCGAAGGCAGAGGCTTTAACCCACTGAGCCACCCAGGTGCCCCTGGTCTTCCAATTTTGATCAAAGAAGTGAATCAGCCTTCCATGGATTACCTATCATTGACCAGAATTCTGAATGAAAACTTGAAAGATTTACCTCTGATTTCTTATTCCAGAAGCTATGTCCCTTTTACCAGTTGTGTCTGCTAAAACTGACTTCTTAGTGAAATAGATTAGCAAGCCAACGGTACAGTTTAGTCATCCCCCAATGTCCTCAAATTGTCAGCGTAAATATTGCAGGGACAATATAAGACATCTTCCTGGTTAAACTTCAGTTGGACCGAAATGTACAAATTTTATTCATGATTTCTCTAATCCATTTGCTGCATAGAGCAGACATCTTCAGAAATAAAGTTAAATTGCCTTTTCCTGGGAGCAAAAGAAGGTTGAGACTGAATATTTCTTACTCTTTGGTGACTGAGAGGAAGCAGAGTAAGGAGGCACTGTGCCTTGGGGCATGCTTCTACTGGAATTCCCCTCCCAGAAGCTGATTCCCACCTGAAAAGATTTTAAGAAGTGAAGAGTTTAAAGTTGAGGAGAAGGCACATATGATCTGCAGAAGCTGAAATAAAAGTATAGTTGCCTATAAGAAAGCCAGGTGCCCTGAGGCATAAAACGAGAGGCAAGAAAGGAGTTCTGGGTTAGGTCAGGCAGGTGTCCGAGAGGCTATTGGCAAAATCAAAGCCTTAGACATTGATGCTCCAGTTCTCAAAACATTTGCTAAACTTATGTTATACCACATAAATGCAGGTCACCATCAGAAATGATGCTAATGTTAGAAGCACTTAAGTATAATCTTGCTGAATTGTTTAATAAATCTACATTTTGTGGAACATCACAGAGCTGAAATGTAATAAATGTACATTCCTCTTGAAGCTGATTTTTTTATGATTGTTCTGTAAAGACAGTTAAGAGGTGGGCTCCCCTCTTAGTATTCACAATACTATCCCAGCTGATGGCTAGCATAGATAGCTTAGGAAATCTTTAAACATTACAAATGAATTGCTACTGAGAAATTCAGTGGAAAATGAGCAGTCTGATGAGATTGGGTTTTGTTTTGTTTTGTTTTGTTTTTTTCCAAAAGACATTCTTGGAAATCATCAGTAGATTCATAATGAGCTCTCAGGTCTTCTAAATTCACATAAATATGTTCCCGATTCTTTCCACGACATTATTCCTAGTCATCCCACTGATAGCTATCATTTGGAGGTTTGGAGTCAGCCTTGCCAAGGGTCAAGCATTGTGGGAGCCAAAAATCGTTCTTCAGCCTCCTCCCTCCCTCCCACAGTACTGCTCCTCCCTCACACCTGGCAATGATCAACCCTGGAGTTGGATTAAACTGGAGAATCAGTCCGTGATG
Organism: Meles meles; assembly: GCF_922984935.1. Taxonomy (NCBI): domain Eukaryota; kingdom Metazoa; phylum Chordata; class Mammalia; order Carnivora; family Mustelidae; genus Meles; species Meles meles. The sequence continues at coordinate 20,912,562 of NC_060070.1, forward strand.
AAAAGAGAGCTCTCAAATTCCGATTGAATGATGGGTTCCGGGATCATTTTGTACTTTGTGAAACTTCCCAGGATCTTTTTGGACTGAAGCAATTGCACAGTCATGCCATAATCCCAGAAAGTTGGGAGAGGAGTCCTAGAAAATGTAGATTTACTTTTGCCCCAGGACTGCCTTGAATATCTCCCTGTGCTGGGCTAAATTGGGTGAGGGGCATCATCTCTACATCACGCACTCTACACGATCATAAGGAAGATTATAATTAATCCCGGTTGGAAGAACTATATACTGATAGCCAGTATTTCTAGAAACCAGGAAAACTCTGCCATATCTAAAGTATTAAGAAACAAATCCCTAACCTCTTGTTTTTGTTTCCCACAGTGTGCAGTTGTGGGGGAGGCCCCTGTGACAGCGTAACCGGAGAATGCTTGGAAGAAGGTTTTGAACCCCCTACAGGCATGGACTGCCCAACCATAAGTAAAAATAACAGTACATGATTCACTAACCCCACTTTCTCTAATGTGCTGCAGGTGTAGGATTAAGAAGAGCTATGCAATTCCCTCTCTGCAAACTGCTTAAGTCCCCCTCCTGGCTTTAACCCTGTCTTTGCCTCCACCAAGTGGACCCTAAGCGGAAGCTACTTGATTTCAGTTGGCAAAAAGGGTGATTTACATTGAAGCAACTCTATTTTAGAAACCCTATTTTATGAAGCCTTTCAATTCAGCATCTTACCTCGTGGGCAAAGGCAGAGTCAGAGGCACAATTCCTAGTGACCGAGTTCATTTTAGTTCCTTTTTCTATGTCATCTCTTCAAGTCCTCAGATAATGTGATATACAGACAATGCTTTGTAACACTAGGGAAACCAAGACACTAAGCGACTTAAGTGTCTTTTCCAACATCACTCCAAAATGGAAATGACAGCAGAAAAAAAATGTTCAGGCCTTATGGGATGGAGCTGAAGTCTTACTTCCCTGGATTTCTCTGTCATTCCAATCAATCAAACCATGAGCATTCCTGATGGCGCAGGAACCTGTTGAAACACTTCCAAACAAAAGCCCAGGGTTGGTCTTAATGACTTCTCAGGCATCCTTCAAACCCTTCGTCTAGAAAAGGCTATGGTTGATTCTTATAGCATATACGTAAGACCATGTTAAACTTCAAATAACAAATTAACATATTAACAACTATTAACACTCAGTCTTCATTTATTGGTTCTCTAGAAAACAGCAGAGTCTGAGGAATAGAGATTGGGAACAGAAAAGTTTCAGAGACTGGGTCAAACAGGTTTCAGAGCACAGTCTGTTGTCCTCCTTAGTGTGCACAAGGGGGCACTGGGGCCCCCAGGAGCAGCGGGGGGTGGGGGACGAAGGTGATGACAGCGGTAAGCGGAACTCAAATCTGAAATGCGGGCAGTGGGGAGAAACTACGACCTACTTCACCACATGCCCAGGCTGAGCAGATATTCACAGACAGTGACATTCTACAGACCCCCTTCTGGCTGAAGTGTTTGTCCAGACATGAGGTCAGGCCATGCAGAGGCGCTGAGCCACCCCTGGGATAGGAATAGGAAAGAGTGGGTGCCTACCAAACAGCCAACTTCACCAGCGGGCACCAAGCAAAAGCCTGGCATGAAAAGAGCCATCCCAGAGGGCTGTCCCACCACTAAGGAGAAGTGGGGAGTGTGCTTCTCTCCCCCCACCCACCTTGCAAATGGCTTGCCCTTTTATGCTTCCTTTCTTTCTCAGTTCAGCGACTGGTGTCCGCGACAGCCTACTTGCCCTGTTGCATGCACTGTTCGTTTTGTTAGGTTTTCAGTGAGGATAGTGCCCGTGTACAGTTTGAGTCATCTTGGACTCCAGTGGCTTTGAGGGTAAGGACTGGTTCTGTGACCCAGAACAGCTCTTCAGGAAACAAACATAAAAATAATATTAACCAAAGAAGTAGACGTAATGATCTACTAGAGCACATACTTCCCGGATGACTTTCAGTTTTAAAGAAATAACACATCCGTTTTACCGCCAGGCTGTGATAAGTGCATCTGGGATCTGATAGATGACCTTCGATTAGCGGCACTCTCCATTGAAGAAAGCAAATCTGGTCTGTTGAGTGTCTCATCCGGTGCGGCTGCCCATAGGCACGTGAATGAACTCAACTCCACCATCTACCTCCTCAAGGTAGGCAGCCATGTTGTACCTTCAGCTGTATCTTCTGCTGGTCTTACAGGATTGCTCCTACAACTCCTACCCCTTCTGTCATCTGAGTCCCATGGCTGTATTACAGATGGGCTGTTAGACTAGGAGATGAGAAAAAGTTTATTGTAACCATGAGCTTCACTCTAAAGCAAGAGCTGCCATGCATAAAAGAAGTCAATGTGGAGAAGGCAACAACTAAAACAAGCAGTTTCTATGTACCCATCTACTGAGGGAAGGAAAACACTTTTACTTCCTGGGTAGAAATGTACATTCATTCTTCAGGTCCTTACCACAAACTTACCATTACCTTTACCTCAGTTTCCAATGCTTTGAGGAGTTTCTCTAGAAACCTCTCTCTTGCTCTTTCCTTCTCTCTCTCCCACCCTTACCCTGCCTTCTTACTGACACACAGTCTCTCTCATCTTCCCATCCACACATACACTGAAGCACACAGACATCCTTGCTCAGTGTCTCCTCACAAGTCTGGTGGTTAATGCCTTATACACAGTCAGACAACAGTCAAAACCAGTGGACTATAACAGTGCTTCTATACCTAAACTTTAAGAGGTGTTTTCCCCCTCGAAATTCTGGGCTCTGTCACAACCAACAGTTATTTTTTAAAACAGTAATAATTAACTGAAAGCATAATGGAATTAATACTGGCACAGATTTTTACTCTGTCAACTTCACATAATGGTTAAGAGCATTAACTTTGAAACCAGATGGATTGCATTCAGATCCCAGCTCTGATACTTACTAGTTATGTGACCTTGGGTCAGTTATTTAACCTGTTCATTCTTCAGTTTTCTCCGTGGGCACTGAGGATCGTTATTGTACCAACCTCCTGGGTTGTAGAGAGAATTCACCAAGCGATACGTGTAGAGAAGTTGCAAAAGTACCTACCTTAGAAGGTGCTCATTACTCTACTTTTTAGAGGGGCACATAAATGCTATCGACAGCAATTGGCCAAATATGCAAAATGTAAAGTAAAGCAGGAATCATGAAATCGTAGAGCTGGGTGGACTTCTATGAGCATTCTGTTCTAAACTTAGGAATCATTCTTATCCACACTCATCTGTTTGGACACAAGGAGGCACTAGTTCTCAGAGGAGTTGCCCAGACTCAAGCCTCTTGATACCACTTGAACTCTTTCCTCAACAGCACAACTTCAAGATAAGTGTAATTAGAGCTGACAGGAAGTCAGTGCCAGGATTGAAAGGCTTACTCCAAAGTAATCCAGGTAAAGCTACATTAGACCAAACGCCTCAAAAATGGAAAAGAAAGGGCAAATGATCTGAAATAAAGAGAATTGCTCTTCTTCTCCAAAAAAAAAAAGAAAGTAAATTTCCAAACTCCCATTTCCCATTACACGGATCCCTGTGGGTTGATCATTTCTTCCAGGCCCCGCCAAAATAGAAATTGTAAAGGTCAGACACCCTGGGCCTCCACCAGTCTAGAGGGTGCCTTTGTGAAATTAGAAAAATGAGCCCTTTCTCCATGGTGAGCACAACCTGGGTGAGGGTCTCTGGCCTAGGGAGCAGAGCTTACAGAATTTCAGCCCTGAAGGCCGTTGGAACCCTTGTGCAGACCCCAACTTTCATACCAGCTTATAGCAGCCTTCAGACTGGTAACAGAAGCTCACATTCTGCTCTGGGTCCTCTTGTACTGAAAGTGGTGGGTGGGTGCATGGGGGTGTGTGTGTGTGTGTGTGTGTGTGTGTTTAAGATTTGTTTATTTGCAAGAAGAGAGAGAGCAGGGGGAGGGGCAGAGGGGGAGAGAGTCTTAAGCAGACTGCACTGAGTGCAGAGCCCAACGCAGGGCTCGATCTTAGGATCCTGAGATCACTGCCTGAGCCACAAACCAAGAGTTGACACTTAACCAACTGAGTCACCCAAGCTCCCTTTTCTGTATAGTTTTTAAAACTTGGTGTGCACATCTACTGATTATTTTCAAAACTTTTTTTTCACAGACAAAATTGTCAGAAAGAGAAAACCAGTATGTCCTAAGAAAAATACAAATCAACAATGCTGAGAACACAATGAAAAGCTTTCTGTCTGACATGGAAGAATTAGCGGAAAGGGTACGTATTCAGTTTCTGGGACTGCCTTCAGAGAAGGGGTTTAGCTGGGGTGAGCCTGGCTAGTCACAAACGATCAAGGCTTAACACAGTGCAGGAAAGATGCAGTGACCCACATGCCTTAAAATAAATCAAGGCAAGATCTGTGGAGAAAGTTAATGTACTTGGTCTCTACAGTCTCTTCCCGTTTTGATTGCTTTCCTTGGAAAACAAGGTTTATGGGGAACTTTCATTTTATCTGCTGCTGCTTAATATGGTTGATATATGTTTCAATTAGGATAGTTGGTCAGCTGTTTGCCATAACATTTTATGGCTAAGAGCCATAGAGAGCCCAGAAATAAACTTTATTATACAGAAGATAAAATTTAAATATTTGCTAAAGGATGCCTTAAGTAATAAAAGGAAAGAAAAACCATGCTGAGAAAACAGTTTTGCAGGTTGACAGGGAAAAAAAATCACTTTCAAGTTTCACTTTATACCATATACTGAAATAAATTCCAGACAGATTAAGACTTGAGTTTAAATCTCAAATCCATAAGAAAGCAGAACTAAATAATTGTTAAACCTTGAAAGGAAATAACAGTGTGCTTAAATATAGTATGAAAACTTATAATAAAAAGAGGTAATAGATTTGATAAGATAAAATTTCAAATACCCAGTAAAACAACTAAATAAATGAAAAAGTCACCTAGACCGAGAAAAATATTGAAGGAAATATGGCGTGTAAAAGCTCTCACAAATTAACAAGAAAAACACTAAAACAGGAGCAGAGTGAACATGAAAGACTATTAAATACACTCCCCGGGAGCCTAATGGAAAAATATCCATCATCTGTACTAATAAAGAAAAATATAACTAAGCCACATGGTGCCATATTTTACATATTAAAATGTTTGACACATTTTTCCCCCTAATTATGCTCTACCAGTACTGCCCAGAGTACTCTGGAATTTCTACTTTCAGATGCTGATGTCTGATAGTATAAAATACTGAAGTTCTTTTCAAAAACTTCTTTCAAAAAGTTCTTATTTTCTGCAAAAGTAATGGTTAAGATAACTCTGATAATCTCTTTTGCACTTGTACATCTTAAACTTTTAAAAGATTATGTTCTAAAAACATGGATTATTCTAATTGGATCTTTGGGAGATTCAACTACTTTGAAATGTGTATGAAAATTATGTCCTTCTTTCCTACGCAGTGGTGTGTTTTAATCCAACCATAAGCATATGTAGAAAGCAGTGAGCTCTCTTAAGTTTCAAAGGAAATACCAGGAAAGAAATCTCTGTGAAAAATTCATTGTTTTTTCATTTCGGGATCATGGTTGGAATTTGCCCAAAGTGTCTCAATTCTTGAGAAAATATTTTCACCGAGATTAGTTCCTTTTACCGCTCAGACACAGAGTTACCGATCCTTTTGTTGTACAATTTTTCCACTTCTGGTGTAACTTAAGTGCAGACGTTCACAGAGAGAAAATAGCATGAGCTTAAAAGTGACATCACAACAGAAAGGCTCCTGGGCTCCAAGAACGGACCACTAAAACAGGAGGTTGATGATAAAGCACTTGAAACTTTCAGCTGTTTCCACTGACTCTTATTGAAAGTAAGGTCTTTCTAACAACAGTCCAGATGGTGTAAGAACCTGCTAAAACATTTTGAAACAAATGCCCAGAGCTGGTCTTAATGATTTCTCAAGCATCCTCCAATCCTTTAGTCTAGAAAAGTCTGTGATTGATTCTCAGGAAGATTTAAGAACAGAGTTGCCTTACGAAGTCTTCTACCACAGAAGTGACTAATATTTGCCTTTAAATAGACTGCAGGATTTCACTGTAGGTTCCCACAGTGGTTTTTTTTTTTTTTTTTCAAATGACAGTAATGTTTCCTCTTGAAATTTGAAAATACCTTCTTGCAAATTGTCACATAAATCTCATGAGACCCAAATCTCACAATTCACATTAATCTAAAGTGACTGGTTTTGTCCCAGCCTTCATAACTAAGTCCTCTAGCCCCCTTCTGGAAAATTCTGCAGCCCTTTCCTACCCTCTTACTCCTGGGAACCTCCTAAAGGGTGTCCGTTCATTTGTATTCACAAATAGCCCCTGCTCAAAGGGACGTCACTTCCACCACTGCTGATCACGTCTGTAAGAAAGCGCCAAACACAATGTCAAGATTCCACTTTCCCACGTTCCCAAGCCACCATGCTCAACGTCGGAGTGGTACTAAGCAAAAGAGGCTGTAAACAAAAGTGGAGGCAGTAGCCCTCAGTCTCAGCGCTGCCTCTTGCCAACTGGATCTTGACGTTACCATGCAGAGCCCCAAGTCACAGAGCCCCGTCTCCAACGCTGGCTCAGGGGGTGCCCCATCTCCTCCGTTCCTCTGTCTCCTGCATCTCCACTCTACCCCTTTAGCCACAACAAAAGCTCCCTGCTTATCAATGCATCCAAGAGATGTTTAGGACTGGAAGGAAAGCAGGTCACCTGTGTACATCAAAAGCACCTGAGCCTCATCTCTGATCCTGACAAAAATGTAAGACAAAAAATAAGAATATGTTTCAATCCCCAAAGCATGACTTAATACCTGGTGTCTAAGTGATCGCGCTAGCTGCTAGGGATACTGAACTGAATATAATAATATAGCATAAGCCTCGCTCTCAAGCAGCTCACAGTCTGGCAGGGAAAACAGATACATAAAATAAAAGACTCACCACATAGCATTCAATAAGAGAGGAATGGTACGGGCTAAAGAGCGTACTCTAAGGGAAAAATAAAGAACTTGCTCACTAGGGCTACAGGAGGGAACGATTCCCAGAGAAGTCGAGCATTGACCTACGTATTTAAAAATGACCAGGAGTTTATCAAGTACTTCCAAGCAAGTGAAAATTCCACAAGAGCAAAGAGATAGATATTCATAGTGTGTTCTTAGAACTAGAAAAGCTTTGGCTATGGCCTAGTGAAGATTAGCTGCAGGGCGCCTGGGTGGCTCCGTGGGTTAAGCCTCTGCCTTTGGCTCAGGTCATAGTCTCAGGGTCCTGGGTCGAGTCCTGCATTGGGCTCTCTGTTCAGGGGGAAGTCTGCTTCCCCATCTTTCTCTGCCTGCCTCTCAGCCTACTTGTGACCTCTCTCTCTGTGTCAAATAAATAAATAAAATCTTTAAAAAAAAAAAAAAAGCTTAGCTGCAAGGCAAGGAACGGGAAGTTCTCAGAGGCCAGATCATGAGGAACCTTGACCACCACACTCAGGAACATGCGGACTTCATCCTGTGGACTTTAGAGAACACTGAAGTATTTACATAGAACCACGAACTGATCAGATTTGAAATTTTGAAAACATTCCTCTGCGGTAGGGAATGATGGATTAGCGAGTGAAGAACTCTGAAGATACGGATAGCACTAGTCTGGAAAACTGCCTCTGGAGTCTAGACAAGCGTGGTTGATGGCTACCTTGCCTTCGTTTGAGAAGAATTTGCAGTGATCAGGTATCAGTCAAGACTGTGATCATATGGAACAGGAAGAGAGGCAAGAATGGCAGGCACAGTAAGAACAACTGGGTGACCAATGGACATGAGGAATAACAAGGAGAAATCTCTGGCTTGGAGAAATGACTATTCTAAGATTACAGAATGGGGGCCACTGGCTGGCTTAGTCGGTAGAGCATGCAATTCTTGATCTCGGGGTTGTGAGTTCAAGCCCCACATTGGAGGTAGAGATTACATTTAAATAAATAAATAAACAAATAAATAAATATCAAAAAATAAAATTACAGAATAGATTAATCTGGATGTTTCTACTAACTAACCAGAGGGTAGTTAGAGAAAGATTCAAGTCTGTAGCTCAGAGGAGAGATCCAGTCTGGAAAAGTTGTTAGAAGCCATCTGTGTTCAGGAGGTGGGGAAACCCACACCTATACACATTCTGAAATGGCACACCAGTATGCCCACTACTGTTTCGTCCGGTGCTGTCCTTGTTTATGCTTGTCTCCCAGAGTGATTCCTACAAGTTTCCCCTTTCACTTTGAAAAGTGTCATAGCATAAGCAATAACATATATGATCATCCTACATGTTGATTATCATCCTCACTTAGACTGGTTGATTTTTTAAATTTTTTTAAGATTTTATTTATTTGACAGAGAGACACACAGCAAGAGAGGCAACACAAGTAGGGGAAGTGAGAGCGGGAGAAGCAGGCTTCCTGCTGAGCAGAGAGCCTGATGCGGGGGGCGGGGCGGGGGGGGGCTCTATTCCAGGACCCTGGGATCATGACCTGATCGGAAGGCAGACACTTAACAACTGAGCCACCCAAGCACCCTGGTTGTTTTGTTGTTGCTGTTGTTGTTTAATCAGCAATCTAGATACACTCCCCTCCATGCATTGTATTACCAAAAAGTTCTTGTCACTTTTATGTCAAACATGTACAAGGAGACTTTGCTGTTGAGGGGAGTAAATGCTTCATCTATTTGTAATGTGAACCATTCATCAGTTTATGCTGTCAGTTAATTTTTTAATTTCAGCTCTTCTTAAAGCAAGGTGCATCTGTTTGACCAGGGGCCTATACTGTTATTTTTCTTCCATAAGCAAAGCTACAGAAAAACATAAAACTTTCAAATAAAGCATCACTATCTATTAGGGCCAGTAAGTTTGCAATTTAAAGTGATAGGCGGTCCCCTTTACCACGGAGTCTTTGGTCAAATACATAGTGTGTGTCTCAGCGCCCTCTGGTGTTTGTAGGAAAGAAGTGTTCTTAGACGCAGTCCAGCCTCCCCTGCCCTCCGTTGCTTCAATTCAAAGTTTCCTTAAAAGAAATAAGTTAAACGACTACAGTAATTACAATAGGCCTTTTTCTTTGAAGAATGAAGCCAAAGTTAAATGTGTGTGTGTGTGTGTTGTGCTTTGCAAACACCCCCCCCCCCCCCGCAACCCTCAGTTTGTTTTGTGAGATTAAGAGTCTCTCGTGGTTTGTCTCCCTCCCTTCCTACCTCCCAATCCCCTCACGTTGCATCTCCACCTTCTCATATCAGGGAGATCATATGATAGTTGTCTTGCAAATATAATTTAAACAGATCAAAAATTAGAAAAAAAAAACAAAATAAAAAGAATAAACAGATCAAAAATCAACTTGTTGAAAATTTCTAGATGTTTTAAATAAACGTGTTCATAATTTTTAGAAGCAGGGAGGAGCGACGTCAGAATAAGATTCATCTTAGTTTCTGCATCATATGATTTTAAAATGGGCACAGACTTTGTGTCTCTGGAAAGCATGAGAACAAGGCAAGAGGAAGACGGGCATTGGAGGAAGGAACGCCAATGACTCAGAATGCAGGTGTCCGTTAGTTCAGAGAACCCACTGTTTTGGGAAGCATCTGATGGTCCCATTACTGCTGCCCTGCGAGCTTTATATGGATGGCGTCTGGGACTGACTTGATAAAAATCTTCTGGGGCATGTGTTTGCTCTGATACCATTTCTGCTTTGTCTTCCTTGACTAAGCCAAAGAACACTTTGTCTTCTGTGGCTTATGCCTGGGAAGCCTAAGAGCTTTTCCAGGTGAAATCATGGCATAATCCTCTGGCTGGAACCCTGGAGGACATAGCCACTCCCCTCTCCCAGTGAAACTGTGCAGGGGGTCTACAAGCACGCTGGGGGGCAGACCACCCTGCGGTCCGCTCAGACGCTGCAGCACTTTGGTAGAGAACCAAGCCTGAAAAGCACCAGATGAGGCGAACAGACATCTGCCAAGTTCAGACAAAAGAACTCCTTCTTCACTTATGTATGGCCCATGAGCCAACCTTTCTAATGCTGAAAGGAAGGACATAGGACACGTCCCCAGCACCATACAGGCCAGTGTCCTGGCCGTGAGCCATTTCTTAGATGAGCTTCTGCCCTTACACACACAGAAATATGCACGTCCACGTACACACCCACCCATGCTTCCAGAAGCTGCATTTGAGTGGGGATTTCATCTTGACAAATACTACGTGGGAGCTCAGAAACAGAAACTCCCCAGTGGAGAGAACGGAGTCCCCTTCTCAGAGAAGAGTCTCATTCACTCCGAGCCAAGTCTGCCTGAGTGGTTATTTGTACCCGAGTGCCATCAGCGTTGATGGGAATTTGGAACACAGCACCGAAAACAGCATTGAGCCCAGTCAGCATAATCCTTTAAATCTCTGTGGTCGTTCAGTGTCGGCGCTGGTTGGACCACCCAGGAGCCACTGGACGCACAGGGCATTTCAAGGTCTGCCTGCTTTCTCAACAATCGCCCCTGTGAAACTCTAAGCATTTCTGCCAGCACAAAGTCAGATTGGTCCGCAGACATGGGTCATTTCCTAGTCTGGAACTGTGAGCTAAAGTAAAAATTCCAAGGGTAAATTGCATATGAAAGGCGGTTGGTTTGGACTGAACTGTGACCCATGGCATAGGAACACAGCTGATTTTACAGCGTCCTGCAATTCTAAAGCTGGTCATCCCATCAGCCTTCACGTGTGATTTCTGGGGCCATGTTATATGTTATATAACTTCCACACGCCAAGGAAATTTATGGTTATGGAAGACATTACGTCCACCCACCATTGCACGCACAGGTAGAACTTTCCCTTCTCGTAAATTTAAGCTGCTCTTTATATGAATTATTTGCAGGAAAGTCAAGTCTCAAGAAGGGGCAAGCTGGCTCAGAAGGAAAGCATGGATACCATTAACCACGCAACATACCTTGTGGAGCAAGCTCATGACATGAGGGATAAAATTCAGGGTAAATACATTCTCTTCTCACGCCGCTTAATGTCTAGTAATCATTTGTGTTTTAACAACAAAATGATGGCTACTGTTAGTGTTCGCTATGTGCCAGGAACTACTGTTACAGTGTTATATGTAACGCTGTTAAATATAATACTGTATATAATATATAATATATATAATATAATATATATAACACTGTATATATAACATATATATGTTATAATGTGTATATAACATATATAAATACACATATATTATATACAGTGTTTTATATATACAGTGTTATATATAACACTGTTAAATATAATACTGTATGTAATATATAATATAATATATATAACACTGTATGTGTAACACTGTATATAATATATGTGCATTTATGATGGTTTATATGTATTACATATAAGGTCTTCCAGTTTGCCCATCTAGGATTTCTGAGCACTCATCCCTACTTATTATCTGTTGGTTGTCAAGAATAAATATATGGAATCATTCCCTTTCCAGGCATTTCAAGGAAGTGGGATGCCAGCATACTCTTCCAGCAAGGAAATGGAATGCTATGGTGTCTCTAAAATGCAAGAGTTGAGTAAGGGTCATGTTTTTCTGGACTATTTGCAGCAAAAACCCCACCTTTAGAGTGGCGGGAAACTGTCCACTAACCCAAACTGCCCTAAGCTCTTTCTACGATGCCGTTTCCTGAAGACCAGGCAGGCAACATGCTCCAGGCCCCAAGCCAGAAGAAAAGCCTGGAGGCCCCATGTTCGATTTCTTTGCCCTAAAGCGTTGTGGCAGATTTTATCTTCTTCCGTCTTAGACGAGTACTTATTTGTGCTCTGACTTCTGATAAGTGTCGCTGTATTTGAAAACCATCTGAATAGCCCACTGAAAGCCAGCCTCCAATTTACCAACAGAAAACAGACGCTTTCACTTGTTCTAAAATAGAGAATTTTCTTGACTCACAGTCTACGAAGATACAGTATTTGTGTGTTTCCATAGCTTTTATCGTATATATTAAGAGCTGGGTGATAACATCAAGTGCATCTCAGGGCACAATGGCAGTAAAGGAGCCCACAGTGAGAAAGTCACATCTTTATCCTGAGGTATAGGGAACATATTCCAGGCAGAAGGATGAATGGAACCAAGAGTGGACATTTGCTGTATTTTTCTTTGGTGACTATAATACATGATAAAAATAAACAGCATGCATTTCAAACAGCCCCCAATCCCATCTTCACTGTTTCATGCTTTTGCATCTACCAATAATTTTTTTCATTTTAGAGTTTTATTGATTTTTTTTTTCAAAAAGTAAGATTGAGCCTAGATGAGCTGACCTCATCTAATTAAGAAATAAATGCCCCTCTAGGCAGCAAATAAAGCCAGCGTCCTAGTGAACCATTCAGAGAAAGTAATTCACCTTTGCTGTTGTAAATTTTTATTCTACCATGTTTCACTGGGGAGGGATCTAAGCCCTCTATTTGACCCTTTCAGCATAGGAAAGATGAAAGAAATACAAAAGAAATGTAAATGGGAAACAATAATTTCCATCAGTTTACTTTTTAAAAATAATGCATGAATAGTCTCCAAGATTAAGGCAAAAATGTTATTGTCTACATTTCCTTTTTCTAATCTACACCGGACATGGCTAAAATAAAACGGGCCAGAATTCAAAATGTAATATTTGGATCAACGTGCCAAAGAAGTCAGTGCTGTGAGTGATATATCTAAGAGGGGACGTGGGAAATCTATGTTTCATTTATTTCCCGAGCTAAGATTACAGATTTCACTTGAAAAGTGAATGTTTAATCCCTTCATAGTTTTGTTGCTAGTGTATCTTGGTTTCCCTGTAACTTTCTCAGTGATATTTACAGTGTTCAAAAACCTCCTTCCCCATTTATCTCCTCTCCTTCAGAAGTCAGGGATGCTGCGCGGGACCAAGAGTGTGTCATTCCTTTTTCCCAACCATCTATAAAATAACTCCTGGTGACCTTCAAGCCATTATCCATATAAAATACAAGCCCTTATCTGGTATGACTGATGTGACACCAACGATTGTTTCCCCATCTCGTCTGGCCGACCGCATAGATCATAGTAAACTACAGACACACAATTTCATTTATGCCAGGAAGATAAAGTACTTCCTCCCAGAGCTGTCAGAGGACAAGGTGGCAATTACATAACTTTCATCTGATCCTATTTAGTAGGAAGAGAAAGTCAGAGCTCTGCTGGTATTTAGACAATGCATTTAATCCCTCTGACCATCAGTTGTCCCTTTGGTTCTAAAATTCTCCAGAAGTGGAGTGAAAATGACCCAGAATCAAAATGGCCCCGTCTTGACAGTCATACTACAGAAGGCAAATAACAATTGCAAAGTATGTGTGTGCGTACACTATACATATAAAATATATTTATATAGATATATAAGTATATATTATATATATAAATGAACAAAAACTCACATCACAATATAACAAACCTCTATTTTTATATCTGGTCTATAGAATAATCTGAAAGATCCACTTGAACAACTATCAATATACTCTCAGTTTGGTTTAGAGCTTTGCTCAGAACCTTGGCTAAAATATAATTAGTATCTCTAACACATCCTACAAAGGACAGGAGATGCCTCAGAGAATTTTTTCCAAGTTATATATTTTGATCAAAGACCCCAGATTTGTGTGCCTTCAATATTAGTGTTCAGGAATTACTAGGGAAACCAGACACAGCTGAAGTCAGGACAGGCTTTATATTAATCCCTTTCCCATTCTGAAGACACCAAATGGGAAGCAGAGTTGTTTCCTCACGTTTTACTTCTCCTTGGAATATATGATGAATCCCAGTGCTGACACCAGTATTTACAGATGAACCTTCGTCCACTGGCTTTGAATGAAACCCTCTTTCCATTTCAGGATCAGCCCTGCCCTTTGCCCTCCCTGTCTGTGTTCTCAGTGGCATCCCCCATAAAATGTCCAGACAGCCCACCCTGCTTTCTTCTCTCACTGTGCCCTTCCTTTCAGAGATCAACAACAAGATGCTCTATTATGGGGAGGAGCAGGAACTTACCTCTGAAGAAATCTCTGAGAAGCTGGTGTTGGCCCAGAAGATGCTTGAGGAGATCAGACGCCGTCAACCATTTCTCACGCAAAGGGAGCTGGTGGATGAAGAGGCAGATGAAGCCCATGAACGTAGGTGTTTTCAACTCCTGAGGCGGAGCATGGGTCCACTTCCTTTGTGGGTCCAAGAGGGGATGCTGAGCTACAGGGGAACATTTGGTCAAAGCAAGCAATCTCCAATATTTGCCGTTATTTTTTTATAAAGATTTTATTTATGGGGCACCTGGGTGGCTCAGTGGGTTAAAGCCTCTGCCTTCGGCTCGGGTCATGATCCCAGAGTCCTGGGATTGAGTGTCGCATCCCTTCTCTCTGCCTGCCTCTCTGCCTACTTGCGATCTCTCTCTCTGTCAAATAAATAAATAAAATCTTTTTAAAAAAAAGATTTTATTTATTTATTTGAGGGGGGACATGAATATGCATGCACACGTGAATTGGGGGAGGGGCAAAGGGAGAAGGAGAAGCAGACTCCCCGCTGAGCAGGGAGCCCAACACAGGACTAGATCCCAGAACCCTGGGGTCATGACCTGAGCCGAACACACTTAACTGACTGAGCCACCAGGTGCCCCTAGATGCAGCTATTTAGAACTTATTCGTGGCCTCAGGGAATCAGGACAGCCTGTACAGTCAAGATTTCTAGATCCAGGCCCAACCTTGACCTTTTGAAAAAGAACTGAGATTCCACATAAAATCTATAGACTTTAAACTCCTGAGGAGAAGAATTAGGGACTTCATAGTTGGTGAAAACGTATAAAACAAGAGAAGAAAAACTAAAGGGAACCAGTTTTCAGAACTCCAATAAAAGAAATCTAAGGGGAAAGCAGTAAAGCTACAAGCCCAGCAACGTTCCTGTTCTGAGGTCTGCGAAGGACTTTTAATGACTTTTAACCTCCAGTGCAAATTTAACATTTCCTTCAATGATGCATGTAGGCAAGAAACCGCAGTAGTATCAGCGAACCTATGACTTGGCCACTCTGTCAGTTGTCAATGACTATCTAGCAACTCACCCCAAATATATTCATTTTTTTTAAGATTTTATGTATTTGACAGAGAGAGAGAGTGTGCACAAACAGGGGGAGCAGCAGAGGGAGAAGCAGGCTCCCACTAAGCAGGGAGCCCAATATGGGTCTCTGTCCAGGCCCCTCAGATTATGACCTGAGCTGAAGGCAGACACTTAAAGACTGAGCCACCCAGGCACCCCAAACATATTCATTTAAAATTACCATTTATTTGTTCATGATTTCACTGGCAATTTGGGCTCCACTCCACCTGGACAGCTCATCTCTGCTCCATGTAGGAGGAGCTGGGCTCCCTCTGATGTCTGGGGCCTTACCCAGGATTGCTGCGCTTCCCTGGCTTGTGGAGTTTTACCCTCAAGGAGTCTTGCCCAGGCTCATTCTCACAGGGCAACAGCTTTCCAGGAAGGCAAGAATGGAACTCAATTGTGTCATGTCTATCCTACTGGCCCAGACCCGCCCAGATTAACTCTCCTCTTGATGGGAAGAGTTGCAAAGAATTTGTGTGCATTTTAATCCACACAATCAACAAGAGAAGCCATGGATCTGGGTATTGGATTTTAGCTGTAGTCTGATCTCACAACATTCAGTTCATCAGTAACTCAAAATTGTGTAGTTATTAGTCCCACCTCTAGATCTTGTTACTTCAGACTTAATAAACAAGCACATGTGTTATATATCACCCATTTGTCTTTTAATATCTTGGTCTTTGTTTTAAGTCTATGTATTTTATTTTACTTTTTTAAAAAGATTTTACTTATTTATTTGAGAGAGTGAACACAAGCAGAGGGAGTGGAAGAGGGAGAAGCAGGCTTCCCACGGAGCAGGGAGCCCAAAGCGGGGCTCGATCCCAGGACTCTGGGATCATGACCTGAGCTGAAGGCAGCCGCTTAACAACTGAGCCACCCAGGCGCCCCTTTATATATTTTAAAATACATGATAAGAAGGGGCCTGAAGTCTTCACTAGATTGCAAACTGTCCCATGGTACAAAAATGGTTAAGAACACCTGTACTACATTATTTCCCTACGATACTATCAACTTCTGCTAAAAATTATTGTGACTATTCTAGAAGAGGAACAGTCTTCACCTGAAGGCATGTTATCATAACAAATGTATAGAGTCTTAGAAACAGCAAGAGTTCAAGAAGAATCTCAGGTCCCATTTCTGGGCCAGGATGAAGCCAGTGCTCGGGAAGGCTGGAGCTCTGATGTCACAGACAACAGCTTCCCCACTTTTTGCCTGTTTCAGATTGGAACGAGTCTGCCCTGGGGAAGTGAAACCGATCACATCTCCCACATAGCCACCTTCCGCCTGATCAATGCATTTTTAACCATTTTCTTCACTCAGTCATGAGCATGTGTCTTCTGCTCACACTAATGAAGGAAAAATACAAAATCTTGAAAAGTCAGACGGATATTCCCTGGAGGAAAAAGAGAATTAAGATAGGTAATCAATTCATGTTACTTTGATCAGAGGATTAAGACATATAAAGAATTTAAGAATATATCATTGCCATTGACTCTTCAGACCACCCAGAACAAAGGTTTAGGTTTGACCCAAAGAAGCTACCTAAAGACAATTGTCTAAAGAGAATGGAGAAAATGTCAGTAGCAGATAAGATAACTTTGGTTATTTTTTTTAAAGATTTTATTTATTTATTTGACAGACAGAGATCACAAGTAGGCAGAGAGAGAAAGAGGAGGAAGCAGGTTCCCTGCTGAGCAGAGAACCCGATGCAGGACTCCATCCAAGGACCCCGGAATCATGACCTGAGCCGAAGGCAGAGGCTTTAACCCACTGAGCCACCCAGGCACTCCTATTTTTTTTTTTTAAGATTTATTTATTTGACAGATAGAGATTACAAGTAGGCAGAGAGAGAGAGAGAGAGAGAGACCGAAGCAGGCTCCCAGCTAAGCAGAGAGCCCGATGCGGGGCTCGATCCCAGGACCCCGGGATCATGACCTGAGCCGAAGGCAGAGGCTTTAACCGCTGAGCCATAGTAAAACTATAGTATATCCAAACCCCTTTGTCTGATAAAATTATGAATAATCTGGGTAATAATAAACACAGCATAATGACATAGTTTTCTCAAAAAACATAATCTCATTGGAAAACCTAATCAGGCTTTTTTTTTTTTTTTTTTGGCTGACTGTACTCCTGGGACTCTCAGACTCTACAACCAAGTATTTCTTTCTTCAAGTGTAAAACACGGGGCTATTTTTATGAACAACAGCTTCAGTCTCTACTGCTAGGGAAGGCATGCCCTGACAAGTTTGTGTTTTTGCTCCCTGCTGGATGGAGGGGTAGGAGGCAGGAGAAGTCCAGACTGAGGCTCTGTGTCCATTTCTTCCCAGTGTTGAACCAGGCTGAGAGTTGGCAGCGGCTATACAATGACACTCGCTCCCTGTTCCCTGTCGTCCTGGAGCAACTGGACGACTACAGTGCTAAGTTGTCAGACCTCCAGGGATCCCTGGACCAGGCTCTTGACCACGTCAGGGATGCCGAAGACATGAACAGAGCCACAGCAGCCAAGCAGCGGGACCACGAGGTACAGTGGACACACTCCCTGTAAATGCATTTCAGACATATACAACACAAAGTTATACCAAGAAGGGATGGTTGGCATACAATTTCCTAAAATACTGACATATTCAAGTATTCGTATCTTTAAAATAGTTATGCATTTTTGCCACTGTAATTTGCTAATGTCACTGTGTGCACCTAAAATTGAGTTGGAAGCATTGTAATTGTTGAGCTTCTGCATGGATAAGAACGCAATTGTTCTTGGGGCTTGTGTCTGTGCGTATGGATAGGCTGTTCTTGCAAGTGAGTTAGCAATGTGCTATTCCTATGCCTACCATTTTTTTTTTTAAACTGAGAGCACTAGAACACCAAAGCAACCCAGAACCATATTTTAGAAGGGTATGTGTAATTTCTGGAAAGGTATGATAAGCAAATCCCACAGCCGGACTGGTTGGCAGCCACAGGGATAGGGAGTCTAATTCAAGCCAAGGTCATGAAAATACGAAGAGATGAGAGAAATTCCCAGATGTAGCCATAGCTTACAAAGGCGGGCATCCTGATGGGGGCAGGATCCGTGCATGCCCACCTTAGGGGGCTTAGATCTGGTGGTGGTCATGGCTGTTCCAAGCAATGCATGAACCCACACCACCACCATGCAGAGGAGCGATCTTCTGATAGGGAAGACACGTGCATCTTGGACATATCTATAAAGATCAGAATGAAATAGCAATGTCAAAAACTAGGAAGCAACTATGAGCAAGTTCATTAATTCAGTTATGTTTGCTTTTATTGTCTCCAAAACCACCTTAAGTGAGACTCTCCACCCTGATTACCAGTCATCACCATCTCTCAGTAAGTCACTGGAAATTTTCCTAAACAAAAGTGAATTACACTTAGCACCACCATTTTCTAATAGGAGCAGTCCCTCAGCCAGCATTTTTGAAGAATAGCAAAGGCCAAGAGAGCCACCAAAATAGCCTCCCTTTTTCTACGCTCCATTCCTGCTCCCTTGCCACCTGCCCGCCCCACCCAGCCTGAGCAGCTGCCCCCAGAGCGGTTCTGACTGCGCTACTCACTCTGGTAAAACCCTTCGTCTTTCCCTTCTGACCCTATAGCAGTGCCTTTGACTCTGCAGCTTGTGAACCACTGAGTGATCATAAAATAAGTTTGGGGGGTTGTAACCAGCCTTTCTTTTTTTTTTTTTAATTGAAGTATAGTTGAATAATCAGCATTTTCTAAAAGAAAAGAAAGAATAGAATAGAAAGTATCAAAGCACATCATCTATAAGAAGGTATGGTTTCATTGCATTTCTGCTTCAGCATTGCAATATAAATCTCATTTTTTACTGTGGCTCCCTGTTAAGAACATTCGAGACCCTGTCCGATAGGACAGCTTATATCCCTGCACATGCCATGAGGGACGCTCTCTGATCCACCCTTTGCCAGCCTCCTTGGCCTCGCCTGTTGCGGAGTCCCTGCCTCCCACGTTCAGTTCAGGCAATATTACACTTCCAGTAACCCCATGGGCCTGGAACACAGACTTCCTTTTCCTTTCTCCTTCGCAGGGATAGCCCCAGGCATCACCTCCTCTGGGAGGCCTCCCCATCCCCACCCCTCCCCATGCCAAGGTTAACAGGTGCTCTCCTCAGCAACCTCATAATGCACCTTGTGCCGTTCCCGTTTCAGTATTGCGATCATCCCTTCACAGACCTGCCTTCCCTACCCCGCCTAAGTGTTGTAATTTCACATTTCCCTGTTAGACCTACAGCAAAAGAATAACAGCAAATTTCCAATCTTTTTACAAAACCAAAAGTAACCACACAGTTTAATCATTTTGATATGTGCAGACGGTAGCCACACAACTAATAATTACATGATTTATCTCACCATCCCACTCTCACCCCAAAGGGTAATAGAATGATAAAAATCTTTGTCAGATGAATGAAAGATTCTGTGTTTTGGAAAGCACTCTTTAGAGAGTCTGTTAAAGCAAAGCTCTGCCTTCCCAGGACTGTCTCTCTCATTTTTTGTAAGGCTCGGGAAATTTATTACTCTTTGCATCTGTGAGATGGAAACTGAACAGGCTTGATAGCGTTAATTGCGTGTCATTTTCATAATTATTGTGTTCATATTGACCTTCTTTCTGTGGGAGTATACTTTTTTCAAAGCTAATTTTATTCATTTCTGTCTAACATTATCTGTGATGAGTCCAGTGTATGATAAGGGATAAGCCCCTGAGCTTGAAGCGTATCACTTCCCAACTACTGCAAATGAACTTCTCACTCAGTGCTTATTAGCACAGGGCTTTGAAATTTGGCTCTAACTTTTGGGTTTTAGCTATATTCCCTTAAGGCGACCAGATACAAGAGCTTCCCAGCAGGGGTCATATCTCAGACTCTGTAAAAGGAAAATTGCTCTGAAGGAGCTAAATAATACCAACCTTTTTTCACCTCCTTTCCTTACATATAGTTCAATACCCATGCTTTAAAATACTGCTTTTGTGTAGCACTGTGTAACTACCTGTCCTTGAAGAGACAAGAATAATTAACCTGAGATAGTCACACTGTATTAAGCCTGATGGATTTTGAGGGGAAATTGATTTTGCAATGTTCTTGCATTAAGAAGATGTTCAAATGGGATTCTTTCCTGTCCTTGGACCTTTATCTTCCCCTCTAGCAATGCGTTTGGAGAAGATGGCTTCCGTCTTCCTTCCCTAAATTAGAAAAGACCACAAGCAGCACGAAAGACACTAAGAAGAACTTCAGAAGTTTATCCCTCTATATATCCCTCTATATCTGTGCTTCTGTAATTATTCCCGTGATATCTTAGATTATACCATAAGTCATGTATTTCAACTCCCATACAAATGACCATTTTAAAGTAACTTCAACTCATTTTTTACCCAGACTGTAAAATGAGTCTTACTTTTCCCTCTTGAAGTATCATTCTGGCTGCTTTCAAACTCCAAACTCATTTGAAGTTTTCTAATATTCCTTCAGAATCACAACGTGCCTGCTTCTAGAACCCAACAGTGAAGGTAGAAATTAAACCATTGATCAAAAAATCCCTTGGGGGGCGCCTGGGTGGCTCAGTGGGTTAAAGCCTCTGCCTTCGGCTCAGGTCATGATCTCAGGGTCCTGGGATCGAGCCCCGCATCAGGCTCTCTGCTCAGCAGGGAGCCTGCTTCCTCCTCTCTCTCTGCCTGCCTCTGTGCCTACTTGTGATCTCTGTCTGTCAAATAAATAAATAAAATCTTTATAAAAAGGGGGGGAATTCACTGGCTACTGTTTAAATCTGAAAATTCAAGACAAAGCAGGATGAGCTTTGCTATTAAAAAGAAAAAAAAAATCCCTTGGGCCACTTCCCTCCTCAAAAAGTCTGAGCATCTAACATAAAGAGCTCCAAGTGCTAGGATGGGAGATCACAATTTCATGATTTAATAGTAGAGCCATTTACAATTTTTAAAGAGCATTAAGATTTTTTTGTATATGCTTTATTCCTACCCAAATGATATATTTGTGCCTGGCCCAAAGTCACCACATGATAAACGGTTTTTTAGATTACTTCATTTTCCACTTACTCAAATATAGAGGCTCTGTGAAATCCTGTGTCCAGTGTCCCACTTTACATTTAGGGAGAAAAAGTCAATGCCTCTCTCTGAAGTGGTCAGTCTCTTTGAGATGATGGTGTTATAAGTAAAAATCATAACTAAGTGCTTCGAAGCTCCCAAAGTGCTCACTTTTGTTATCTCCATAGTATAAATGAGAAAACTGCACGTGGCATGGGTAGAATTCCCCAAAGTCACACAGCAATTAGGTGGTGGGGTTGGGAGAGGAACCCGGATTTATCTGAGCACAAAGACAGGAGGTAACATTGACCACACTCCCTGATGTTTTCTCTAAAGTGACCTTCTCGTCCACGCTCACTTACTCTTTGTTCCCATAGAAACAACACGAGAGAGTGAGGGAACAGATGGAAGGGGTGAACGCTTCTCTGAAGACGTCTTTGGATTCTCTGACAACACCTCGTCTGACCCTTTCAGAACTTGATGAGACAATAAAGGTAGGGATGCATGTGACTTGTAGGTTTGTATTTATAGCAGATTAGAACAGCGGCTCAGTGTCACAGAACAATAATGGAATCCAATTCAAATCTGTCAAGTTAGCCGGCACTATCAAAGCAAGACTGGGTGACTGAGTGTTTCAGTTTCCTTCATCGTATGGTGGCACGACTCACATATGGCTATTTAAATTTAATGACTTAAAAAGAAATACATTAAAGTTGGATTCCTCAGTTGAATTAACCATATTTCAAGGGCTCCATAACATCATGTGTTAGATCTCCTGCATAGATCTCCTGGCAGAAAGTGCAACTTAGAGCCACCCTACTCACTCTTTACTCATAAGTTGTGTTTTTAATAAAGCGAGCATTCAAATCAATAAGAGACATAGTTCTAAAGTAGAAAATTTCCAGTGAACCAGACAATCCCAAAATTACTCTTAACTCATTTGTATTACCTTTGAAAGGATACCATTTTAAAGTCATCTGATCACCATCTCCTCCTTTGACAATTTCAGCAGCAAGCTCTCTGTCTTCCTTTCCATCCCTAATCCCATTACTATCTTGGAGACATCAAAATCCAGATGGATGAGCCCACTAGCTTTCAGACTTCTGGCTCCTATAACTTCTGTCCAACAAGATTTTCCTCCAGCCCACCTTGTTATCCCTGCTCTGGCCATACCCAGGTCTTGTCATCAATAACAGTACCTCCTTCCAAATCCCAGTATTAAGCCCCTCCCTCTCTTATCTCACTTACTCTGGAATATTCACTCCAGCAATTCTCTGGCCACACGGAGACCTCCTCCAGCTCATTATCCTGCTCCTCTCATATCCTCTTCTCCCTCCTTAAGTAACTAAAATGACCAGTAAGTCGTCCCTCTTATCCATGGTTTTGCTTTCCATGGTTTCAGTTACCCACAATCAACCTCTGTCTAGAAGCAGATGATCCTGCTTCTCACATATCCTCACAAGGTCACTTGTAGTCTAATGCTACAGAATAATGACTACGTCAGTCACCTCACTTCATCTCCTCACGTAGGCATTTGATCATCTCTCTTCGTCACAAGAGGGGTGAGTACAGTTAATAAGATATTTTGAGTGGAGTGGGGGGAGGAAGATGGTGGAAGAGTAGGACACCTACATGTCCTTGGGTCCCAGGAGTTCAACTAGTTAATCAAATCATTCTGAACACCTAAGAACTCAACAGAAGAGAGAAGAGAAGAAGAGCAGCAATTCTAGGAACAGAAAAGCGACCACTTTCTGGAAGATAGGATGTGTGGAGAAGTGAACCCAAGACAATACACTAGAAGATAGACCGCAGAGGGAGGGGCCAGCTCCCGGCAAGTGGTAGAGAAGTGGAGCACAAAATCAGAACTTTTAGAAAGTCCACTCCACTGAGGGACATCATTTCAGAGGCTACTCAGGGCATGGGGACAGTGTGTTCTCAGGAGCCACAAGGTCCTGAGGGGTGCCTGAGTGTGGCAGAGCTCCCAAGTATCAGAGTGGGGAAACCAGCTGCAGAGATGGAGACGAGGAGTGGGCTCTCAGCTTGGGGTTACCTTAAACTGTGACTGAGGCACAGTTGGGCTACTCCTCTTCAAGCAGGGACCCCACAAGTTGCAGATCCAGAGAGACCCCCTCCTTCCTCCTCTGGGAGGAGTGACACAGGAGCATGCTGCAGGATTCTTGTGGGTTTGGAGACTCCAAACGGGGCTGGGCACCATTTCTATCTCTCTGCACCAGAGATAGAGACTCTCAGTCACAGGCTGAATGAACATGGAGTGTGGCCAGAGAGCAGGGAGACAAGAATGACGGTCTGCTTTTCTCTGAGGGTGCACTGAGAGGAGGGGCTCTGAGCTCTTAGCTCCTACAGGGCCAGAGATTGGGGGGTTGCCATCTTCATGCCCATCCTCCAAAGCTGTACAGAAAGTGTTCAAGGAACAAAAGCAAACCCGAGCAGATTACTTAGCCTGGCCACTGGCAAGGGTGGTGCAATTCTGCCTTAGGCAAAGACAATTAAGAATCCTGCAACAGGCCCCTCCCCCAAAAGATTAGCAAGAACATCCAGCCAAGAACAAATTGACCAATCAATGAGAATTGCAGAACTCCCGAGCTAGGGGAATGCAACACATAGAATTCATGGCTTTTTCCCCAAAATTCTTTAGTCTTTCAAGTTAAAATTTTTTAATTTGTTTTCTTGTTCTATTTTTAAAATGTTTCCTCTTTCCTATTTTAACCTTTTTTTAAACTATTTTATCTTAGCAATACCTTTTTAAAATCTTTTTTAATTTTCATTGTTACAGTCATATTCTATCCCTTCATTGTATTTAATCTTATTTTTTGTGTACATATAGGTTTTTCTTTTTTTTTAATTTTGTGATACAATTTCTTCTAACAGATCAAAATATACCCTAAATCTAAACGTGGCTTGGTTCTAGTCTCCAGTCTGATCACATTCTTTCCTCTTTTTTCTTTTCTTTTCTTTCTTCAACCAACTTCTTTTCTTATCAATTCCTTTTTCAGACTCTTTTTTAATTTTCATCTTTACAGTCATATTCCAACCCTTCATCGTGTTTACCCTCATTTTTGTATATACATAAGTTTTTTTCTTTAAAATTTTGGGAGGCAGTTTCTTCTAACAGACCAAAATACATCCAAAATCAAGTGTGTGGCTCTATTCTATTCTATTCACCAGTCTAATATATATAGTATATGTATATATTTTTTTCTTTCTTCTTTCTTCTCTCCCTGGTCTTGTGTCTCTTCCAATTTGGTTGGTGTATATTTTTCTGGGGTCATTGCTACCCTTTTAGTATTTTGTTCTCTCATTTATCTATTCTTATCTACATAAAGTGACAAGGCAGAAAAACTCACCTCAAAAAAAAAGAGCAAGAGGCAGTACTAATGGCTAGGGACCTAATCATTATGGACATTAGTAAGATGTCAGAACTAAAGTTCAGAATAACAATTATTAAGGTGCTAGCTGGGCTCGAAAAAAGCATGGAAGATACTAGAGAATTGCTTTCTGGAGAAATAATATCCCTTTCTGGAGAAATAAAAGAACTAAAATCTAACCAAGTTGAAATCAAAAAAGCTATTAATGAAGTACAATAAAAAATGGAGGCTCTTACTGCTAAGATAAATGAGGCAGAACAGAGAATTAGTGATATAGAAGACCAAATGGGAATAAAGAAGCTGAGAAAAAGAAAGATAAACAACTACTGGACCACAAGGGGAGAATCTGAGAGATAAGTGATACCATAATATGAAACAACATTAGAATAATTGGGATCCCAGAAGAAGAAGAAAGAGAGCGGGGCAGATGGTATATTGGAGCAAATTATAGCAGAGAATTCCCCTAATTTGGCAAAGGGAACAAGATCAAAATCCAGGAGGCACAGAAAACTCCCCCCAAACCCCTCAACACCCCATCATCTAATAGTTAAACTTACAAGTCTTAGTGAGAAAGAGAAAATACCAAAAGCAGCTCTGGACAAGAGGTCTTTAACATACAATGGTAGGAATTAGATTGGCAGCAGACTTATCCACAGAGACGTGGCAGGCCAGAAAGGACTGGCATGATATATTCAGAGCACTAAATGAGAAAAATATGCAGCCAAGAATACTATATCCAGCTAGGCTGTCATTGAAAATAGAAGGAGAGATAAAAAGCTTCCAGGAAAAATAAAAACTAAAAGAATTTGCAAATATCAAACCAGCCCTACAGTAAATATTGAAAGGGATTCTCCAAGCAAAGAGAGAGCCCAAAAGTAATAGACCAGAAAGGAACAGAGACAATCACAGTAACAGTCACCTTACAGGAAATACAATGGCACTGAATTCATATCTCTCAATAGTTACCCTGAATGTAAATGGACTATATGCCCCAATCAAGAGACACAGGGTATCAGTATGGATTAAAAAAAAAAAAAAACCTATTGGTAAGCTGTTTGCAAGAAACTCATTTCAGACCTAAAGACACCTCCAGATTTAAAGTGAGGGGGTGGAAAACCATGCACCATGCTTATGAACATCAAAAGAAAGCTGGAGAGGCAATCCTTATATCAGGTAAGTTAGATTTTAAGCCAAATACTATAATAAGAGATGAGGAAGGACACTATATCACACTTAAAGGGTCTGTCCAACAAGAAGATCTAACGGTTTTAAATATCTATGCCCTAACATGGAAGCAGCCAATTATACAAACCACTTAAAACACAAAATCAAAGAAACACATCGATAATAATACAATTTTAGTAGGGGACTTTAACACCTCCCTTCACTGAAATGGACAGATCATCTAAACAAAAGATCAACAAGGAAATAAAGGCTTTAAGTCACACCCTAGACCAAATGAACATCACAGATATATTGAGAACATTCCATCCCAAAGCAACAGAGTACATATTCTTCTCTAGTGCACATGGAACATTCTCCAGCATAGATCACATCCTGGGTCACAAATCAGGTCTCAACTGGTACCAAAAGATGGGGATCTTTCCCTGCATATTTCCAGACCACAGTGTTTTGAAACTAGAACTCAACCACAAGAGGAAAGTTGGGAAGAACCCAAATACACGGAGGCTAAAGAGCATCCTACTAAAGAATGAATGGGTCAACCAGGAAATTCAAGAAGAAATAATTCATGGAAACAAATGAAAATGAAAGCATAACTGTTCAAAATCTTTGGCAGTCCTGGGAGGAAAGTACATAGCAATACAAGCCCTTCTCAGGAAACAAGAAAGGTCTCAAGTACACCACCTAACCCTAAACCTAAAGGAACTGGAGAAAGAACAACAAATAAAGCCTAAACCCAGCAGGAGAAGAGAAATAATAAAGATCAGAGCAGGAATCAGTGAAATAGAAACCAAAAGAACAATAGAACAAATCAACAAAACTAGGAGCTGGTTCTTTGAAAGAATTAATAAGGCTGATAAACCCCTGGCAGACTTGTCAAAAAGAAAAGAGAAAGGATCCAAATTAATAAAATCATGCAAGAAAGAGGAGAGATCACAACCAACACCAAAGAAGTACAAACAATTATAAGAACATATTATAAGCAACTACACACCAGCAAATTTGATAATCTGGAAGAAATGGGTGCATTCCTAGAGATATATAAACTACCAAAACTGAACCAGGTAGAAAGAGAAAACCTGAACATACTCATAACCACTAAGGAGATTGAAGCAGTCATCAAAAATCTCCTAACAAATAAGAGCCCAGGACCAGATGATTTCCCAGGGGAATTCTAGAAAACGTTTAAAGAAGAATTAATTTCTATTCTCCTGAACTGTTCCAAAAAAACAGAAATGGAAGGAATGCTTCCAAACTCATTTTATGAGGCCAACATTATCTTGATTCCAAAATCAGGCAAGCACCCCATAAAAAAGAATTACAGACCAATATCCTTGATGAACATGGATGTAAAAATTCTCACCAAAATACTAGCCAATAGGATCTGACAGTACATTAAAAGGATTATTCACCAGGGACAAGTGGGATTTACTCCTGGGCTGCAAGGTTGGTTCAACATCTGCAAATCCATCAATGTAATGCAGTACATTAACAAAAGAAAGAACAAGAACCATATGATACTCTCAATAGATGCTGAAAAAGCATTTGACAAACTACAGCATCCTTTCTTGATCAAAACCCTTCACAGTGTAGAGATAGAGGGGACATACCTCAATATTATAAAATTCATCTGTGAAAAACCCATAGTGAATATCATTCTGAATGGGGAAAAATTGAGAGTTTTTCCCCTAAGGTCAGGAACACAGCAGGGCTGTACTAGAAGCCCTAGCCTAGCAATCAGACAACAAAAAGAAATAAAAGGCATCTGAATCAGCAAAGAAGAAGTCAAACTCTTACTTTTTGCAGATGATATGATACTTTATGTGGAAAACCCAAAAGACTCCACTCCAAAGCTATTAGGACAGAATAGAGAGCCCAGAAATGAACCCTCAACTCTATGGTCAACTAATCTTCAACAAAGCATGAAAGAATGTCCAATAGAAAAAAGACAGTCTCTTCAACAAATGGCGTTAGGAAAATTGGACAGCCACATGCAGAAGAATGAAACTGGACCATTTCCTTATACCACACACAAAAAAAGACTCAAAATGGATGAAAGACTTCAATGTGAGACAGGAGTCTATCAAAATCCTTGTGGAGAACACAGGCAGCATCCTCTTGGACCTCAGCCACAGCAACTTCTTCCTAGAAACATCACCAAAGCCAAGGGAAGCAAGGCCAAAAGTGAACTGTTGGGACTTCATCAAGATCAAAAACTTCTGCACAGCAAAGGAAACTGCCAACAAAACCAAAAGACAACCAACGGAATGGGAGAAGATATTTGCAAATGACATATCAGATAAAGGGCTAGAATCCAAAATCTATAAAGAACTTATGAAACTTAACACCCAAAGAATAAATAATCCAATCAAAAAATGAGCAGAAGACATGAACAGACATTTCTCCAAAGGAGACATAAAAATGGCCAACAGACATGAAAAAGTGCTCAGCATCATTCAACATCAGGGAAATATAAATCAAAACCACAGTGAGATACAACTTCACACCAGTCAAAATGGCTAAAATTAACAAGTCAGGAAATGACAGATTTTGCAGAGAAAGGGGGACCCTCCTATACTGTTGGTGGGAATGGAAGCTCTCTGGAAAACAGTATGGAGGTTCCTCAAAAAGTTGAAAATAGAGCTACCCTATGACCCAGCAATTGCACTACTGGGTATTTACCCCAAAGATACAAAGGTAGTGATCCGAAGGGGCATGTGTACCTGAATATTTATAGCAGCAATGTCCACAATAGCCAAGCTATGGAAAGAAAGATGTCCATCAACAGATGAATGGATTAAAAAAGATGTGGAATATATATATATATATCAAAAAGACCCAGAAAATCTTGCCATTTGCAATGACGTGGATGGAACTAGAGGGTATTATGCTAAGCGAAATAAGTCAATCAGAGAAAGACTATTATCATGTGATCTCTCTGATATGAGGAATTTGGGAGACAGAGCTGGGCGTCATGAGGAGAAGGGGGGGATGAAACAAGATGGGATTGGGGAGGGAGACAAACCATAAGAGACTCTTACTCTCAGGAAATAAATTGAGAGCTGCTGGTGGGTGGAGGGGAAGGATAGGGTGGCTGGGTTATGGACATTGAGGAGGGTATGTGCTATGGTGAGTGCTGTGAATTGTGTAAGACTAATGATTCACAGACCGGTACCCCTAAAGCAAATAATACATTATATGTTAATTAAAAGAAGATATTTTGAAAGAGAGAACTCATTCTCATAACTTTTATTATAGTATATTATTATAACTATTCTATTTCATTATTATCTATTGTGGTTAAGCTCTTACTGAGCCTAATTCATAAATTAAACTTTATCATAGGTTTGTATGCATAGGAAAACCATAGTATATATAGTTTGGTACCATCCACAGTTTTAGGTACCCATTAAAGGTTTTGTAATGTTTGCCCCATAGATAAGAGGGACTATTGTATAATCATTATTTTTAAACACCCTTAACTCGTATACCCTCTGCCCCTACTGTACTCACATGAGAATTCTATTCCCATATCTTAGTAAACCCAAGTATCCCCAGCATCATGGCCATACCAGAGAAGTCAACATAATGAACAGCCTACCTCCTCTTCTGTCGGTCTGTCTGGTGAATTTGCTTCATGCTGCACTGAAATATAAAAGCAAAGAGAAGAGAACTTCCCTGATCTTTCCTCCCCAGTTCTACCAGTCCACCGACATCTGTATTTACCCTTGTACCTCCCTTTCTCATATAATTAATGGAGTGTCCCTTGTTCTGTCAAAGTCCCATCTCCCTGCCTATGCTCTGAATCCAATCCTTTCTCAGCTCAATACTCCCCAAAGTATTCCCTCTCTCTTCTGTGTTACCCAATTCTTATTCTCTATTGGACTGTTACTACCAAAATGTTAACCTGCTGTAACTTATTTCCTGTCCTTTAAAAAAGGAAAGAGATTGCCTACATCCCCTCTGATCTCTGCCCCATTACTCTACTCTGCTCAACTTCACAGCAAAACACCTTGAGAATCATTTACCATTGTCATTTCCACCCTCCAGCTCCCTGGTGTCTGTTGTACTCAACTACTCCAAATGGGATTTCATGCCCTTCCACTGAGACTATCACCCAGTTCACCAGTGAACTCAACATAGCCAAAACTGTGGTTGCCTCTCCCTCTCCCTGCTGATTAAACTTTCCTCCTTATTTAAACACTCAGAGCTTTCATCCTGGCTCCTCCAGTATCCCACTCACCTGGTCCTCCTCCCACTTCATTGGCCATGTTTTCATCTCTACATATCCTCTATGTAGTATATATTGTAGTAAATATTTTAGGTTCTGTGGCCACATATAACCACTCTCTCGTTTTCTTTTTTGGTTTTTTGTTTGTTTGTTTTTATACCAAAAAAAGTAATACTCTTTAAAAATGTAAATAATATTCTTAGCTAGAAGCTATATAAAAATAGGCCTCAAGCTATTTTTGGCCCAGAACTCTGTCCATCCCTACTCTGGTATAATGACTGGCTTAGTTCTCAGTCCTAAGCCCTCTTTGGTACTTACACTTTCTCCCTAGTTGATCCCATTGGATCTCATGGCTTTAAAGAACAATTGTATGCATGCTCCCACAATTCATACCTCCAAATTTCATACTTCCAGTATGATCATTTTACCTGGTTATTCCACCCCCAAGACTACATGACTGTAGAAGGTAAGCACTGTGTCTATTTTTTTAACTTTATTTTATTTTTTCAGTGTTCCAAGATTCATTGTTTATGCATCACACCCAGTGCTCTATGCAATACATACCCTCCTTAATACCCACCACCAGGCTCACACAACCCCCACTTCCCTCCCCTCCAAAACCCTCGCTTTGTTTCTCAGAGTCCACAGTCTCTCATGGTTTGTCTCCCGTCTGATTTCCCACAACTCCCTTCTCCTCTCCTTCTCCCAATGTCCTCCATGTTATTCCTTATGCTCCACAAACAAGTGAAACCATATGATAATTGTATTCCCAGAATGTAGCATAGTTCCTAGCACAGAGGGTTTATTTCTATGGAGAAAGTATTAAGTCTCTAGCCATTTCACAGGTCATCTGGGGAACAATACTTTGAAAAAAATTATATTTAGTTGGTGAAGCCACCTGGGTAATCAGATTTGTTCCTGTATAGCAACTGGTTGATTTTGAGAGGGATAATAACATGATCAGATTTGTTTAAAAGAAAGATCACCACTCCTGTAGGAGAGTTCAGAGTGGGCTGAAAGATTCAAAGTCTGGGCTGGGAGAGAGGAGTTAGATTATTCAGAAAGGAAAGTGCTAAGTCAAGTTTGAGTCTGAGCTAAGTCAAGTCTGAGCAACACCAACTTTTACAGTCTCCTTCCTGGACAGTGAAACAGGAGACCCAGGAGAGAGCAATGTCACAGAAGCTAGGGAAAGAGATTTTTAAGACAAAGGCAGTGACCAACACTGTCACAAATCAGATAAACCCAGGAAATAAAGACAGGAAGGTGGGTCAAATGGATCTGGCAACATGGTGTCTGACACTGGGAACCTTGGCAAGAACCATTTTCTGTGGAATGCACTGCACCAACAAAGAAAAGAAGCTAGAGGGGAAGCTAGAGTCAAGGAATAGGTTTTATTTGTGTGTTTTTAATGGGAGAGGTTAACTGGGCATGTTTACATCTGAGAGGGGAGCCAGTAGCTAGGGAGCAAGAAGAACAGAAAACAGGGCAGCATGCCTTATACAGAAAAGGAACGCTTTTCCTCTTAAAGTATGACAAAGATGTACATAAAGTTGTGCTCCAAATAAGTGTATAGGGGTTTTTTGGTGGAGGGCAGGAACTGGAGGATGGTGGCAAAGAGTTGTTTGCAACTCTTCTTTGTTAGTATTGGAGTCTGTGAGGAGAATAGTACCCCCTTTCAGCTCCCAAGTTCTAAACAAGTTGAAAAATAAATAAAATAGTAAATATAAAGTCCAAGACTATAACTTTCATTTCTGATGCAGTTTAGATGAGGGCATGGCTTTAGATCTCTTAGCCAAGTGGGGTTGCTAATATTCAATCCCAGAATTAGGCACAGCTGCCCACTCAGGTAGACAACATCATTGCAAGGTTCCTATACGGGTTCTGCCTAGAACAGTTTTCATTAGGGACAAACACAGGAAAACTCTGGTTTTCTGCTGGCAGCTTGCTACCAAGAGGCAGAAGGTAGAATTGAGTAGAGCCTACATAGTTATTCCCCCAAAATTTACTAATCAAATGAACCAGTCCCTCTCTCAGGAGCAGAGTGAAGAAAGGGGTGGAGAGGTCTGAGGTTTCATCAATTGAGCTCCCTTTATATGGAAGAAACTTCAGGAGTATGGAAAAAATGATTCCTGCTACAGTTAGTTGATGTCTCTTAAATTTAAAAGAAAAGAAAAGAAAAATACAGTGATCTATCAGACAGTAATGGAGGAAGGAAATATGATTGGCTTAAGAATTGTGACAATGTTTAGAATCACTCCTTGAGTGACTGGCGAAAATGAAGGGTGCTCATTAGATTCAGTAACTGAGATATCATTAGTTTGAATTTCTGTTTTGTTGGAGTAGTAAAATAAAAAATAGACTGGAGTGGGTCAAAGAGTGAATTAAAAAGCAAGGGAATAGACAGCTAACATAAATGCTTGTTTGGCCATATATTGCTATGGAGGGAAAGGAAAGTAAGGTAATAACACTGGAAAGATGTGTGGGTAAAAAAGGTTTTTTGTTTAGCTTTGTTTTGTTTCGTTTTCAGGTGGGAGAAGGCAGAGCATGTCTGAAAGCTAGGGAAGCAATCAGTAGGAAAGGAGTTATTGAGGATGCAAGAGAAAGAGATAAAAGTCTACTTAAAGTACTTCAGACTGCTGTATACCTGGCCTAAAATTTACTGAACCTCATAATAAGGAAGACGAGAGATTATCTTCTGGTTATTCTGTATTCAATTCACTTTTTAAAATATTTTCTTTAGAATGCTTCAGGGATTTATGCGGAAATAGATGGAGCCAAAAATGAACTACAAGGAAAACTGTCCAACCTAAGTAATCTTAGTCATGATTTAGTCCAAGAAGCTGTTGACCATGCACAGAACCTTCAACAAGAGGCTGATGAATTGAGCAGGTAATATCCTGGTTTTAGAAATGCAAATATCTATATAAGCTGAATAACTCATTTTTATTCAATTCCATGTACCCGAGTTACAGATTAGCAGGTTGGGTTTGGGGTTGTGTGTGTTTGTTCATTTGTAAGTTCTTGGTTGATCAGTCTGAGAGCCAGCCAGTCATTGTTTATTGTCATTGTTTTGGGGAGAGTTTTTTGGTTTAAAAAAAAAAATCTGTCAGATTAGAGACCTGTGTTGGGGGGGGGGGGTTCTACTCCATAATTATTAATAGGGTGACCTAAGACATTTTGGTTAGGGGCCTAATGCTGCACAAAATACTATCAAGTAAGGGCACCTGGGTGGCTCTGTCAGTTAAGCAACTGACTCTTGATTTTGGCTCAGGTCATGATCTCAGGGTCATGAGACTGAGCCTCGTGTCTGGCTCTGTGCTCAGTGTAAGGTCTGCTTAAGATTCTTGACATTCTCTCTCACCTTCTCCTCCTGTCCCTCCGCTCTCTTTCTCTTTCTCAAATGATAAATAAGTAAATCTTTTAAAAAAATTATTAAGTAAATGAGATCCCTCTACAAGATCTAATTCTACCACCATCACGTATTTATTTCACATACAGCATTAGCTTTTTACACCCAAGGGTCTTAAGTAAAGCTGGTTGGAAGTTGGCAATACAATTGACTTCTGGTAAATTCTCATAGACACTCCACAGTGCCCAGCAGGAAATGTTTGATTTCAACACCTGATTAAGAGAAAATCAATTGACAATTTTCCTCACAGCGTCTAGAAGAGAGTCGCACACCCTTTGGGCACTCAATTAATGTTAATTGAAATGTGCTGAAAGATTGGAATTGAATTCATGACCTTGAAATGATAGGTAAATGATGAGATAATTATAGAGAAAGACTACAAACCTGGCAATTAGAAAAAAGGATCAGTAAAGGTCATGAATAAAATAAGAACCAATAATAACTCTTGTTCAGACTTAAACTACCTTTTTATTCCTGACTGTCAGAACTTTCAAATATTCCTTCAGATTTTCTGAGAACTGAAAGGAAGAGAGGAGACAGACAGAGAGAGAAAAATAGATGTTATGTAAAATCTTGGTGTCCGAGATGGCATTATATCCATCTAGTGTCATGCTTCCAGGAAATTTGCTTTTGATCAAACCAATAAAATGAAGCTTTTGATTTGGACAATATACTGTATTGAAATAATATTGTTTCTGAGATCCCTCTTGTGGCTGTCTTCATTGGTTTTTTTTTGTCCTCTTAGTGAATCTGTCCTGTTGGTTGGGATCCCAACACATACCTTCACTAAATGCACAGTGTTCTAGCATAATTCTAAGAAAGTTACCCATGCTATATATGAAAAATTGTTCAGAAATATCAATCACCCTGAAGTCCCTTTTGCATGCAGGATATTTCAGACTGGGTATATTCAGGGAAGCATTGAAATTTATATATGTCTTTCCCTCAAAATCTGAATATTCTTCATCATCTATTTGGTGACCCAGAGATTTGATTCTTGTGCATAAAACAGAGATAAACATAATTCATCAAGAAACTTCCATTTCAAAAAAAAAAAAAAAGAAACTTCCATTTCAAAAACACATTTTTATTTTATTTTTTTGATGCAGTACCTCTTTTGTGACTTATAATAAAAACAGCATTAAAGACTCTTTTAATCATTTTCTTTTCTTGCATCTTAACATTAGCAAGCAAAATTTTAAAATATTAATGAATACTTATAACATTTTATTCTTTGTATCCCTTTTAAAATTTCCTCAGATTTTCCTCTCTGTGTCATTTCTGAAAACAAGGGGTTGTGGATAGGAAGAAATAGCAAGTATGTGAATTAGAATTACCTCTGTAGAGCAGAGTTGCACTATGGCTTTCCTTGACCCTAGGTACTTTTGCTTCTGTGGGCCCTTTCCTCCATAAAAAATTTTAAAATTACCTGTCATGATAGCATTGCTATAAAGACTAATGTAATCATTATTAGTATCTTCATTGTTCTTCAGATTTAAAAAAAAAATGAAAATGGAAAAATTCTTTATGGGGCCCTCTTATGCCTAAGGGATAAG
This sequence comes from Meles meles, assembly GCF_922984935.1. NCBI lineage: Eukaryota > Metazoa > Chordata > Mammalia > Carnivora > Mustelidae > Meles > Meles meles. The sequence continues at coordinate 20,947,529 of NC_060070.1, forward strand.
TCAGCTCTCCCACAAAGGAGCCCGATGATCGTGAACTAGAACCAAAGAGAAGAAAGTAGCCAGGGAAATACCGAGAAGTTGTTCTGAGCCTAAGAGAGCACACTGAAACTGAAACTAGATGGAGGAAATTGAGAATCAGTAGAGTTCAATGGTCAGGGGAGTTGGAAGAAATGAGCCAGTGTGGGATCCTCAATGTCACATATTGTGTCACAGAGAATCTTCTGGAAGTTACTGATGAATCAAGTGATAGTAGTCATCAGTGTTTGGGACTGAGAAGAAAATATGCAACTGGTGTATTTAAAATTGAGGCAAAGGATTCACGACGAGCTGAAACAGTGACAGGATGTTTATGTGTCAATAAAGTGAATTATTCTATGAATACACTTAGAATTTGAAGTTCCAATTCAGGAAGTAGTTTAGGCACAATAATAAATCCTGATGTTTTTTGGATGGCAGGGGCGGGACCAAGCATGTCACTTAGTTTATCCCTATTGTACCTCGCATCAGTCCTCTGAGGCATATACGTGATCAGGCACTATGTGAGAATGCCCAGTGCATGATGGGTACCCAGTAAATAGTGGATGAACCTTACAGAGGCCAGAATGGGGTAAAGGCAGAGAACATGGTATATAGGGCAAGGGTAGAAATGGGTGTGAGTAGAGCTTTGCACTTTAAGGAAGCCGCTGGGCCCCAGGAGTAAGACAAACCATAACAACATGCGCCCTGGTTCCCTCTATGAAAAGGGAATAAAAATGGCTACTTCATGGGTGTGGTAAGAATTCAAGACATATCATACACCACAAGACTAGCCCAGAATCTGCACATAGATGCTCAGTATGTATCATTCCCCTTCTTAAGGGAAAATACAATGTTTTATAAAGTGAACAAAAGGTTGAATAAATAGAGTAAAACCTACTCATACCTAACACCATGCTGAGGCTTGCGCCTTCACTGAGGACCTTGGTTTCTTTGATGGAAAGGAAATAACAATGATGATCTGGGTGAGTAGGTGGGGAAGGACTGTGTGTTGGTTCCTGGGCCTGACCCCCACCACATAAACTCTTGCTTGTAGAGGTGCAGAGGCCTGTTTTTAAATCAGTCCCTTTTCCTGTAGCCACTGCCCGGCCAACAGCTTCCGTGGAGCCAAAATGGGGTAAAGTCCTGGGGGCACCAAAGGCAGAAGAGAGCAAAGAAGATGTGCTCCCAGGAGAAGCAGCTTGGGAAAACCTCACCAAGCCAGGCGGCTTTGAAGAACTGGAGGGAGGTCCCTGGGGTCCCAGAAGTACTCATATCAAGCCATAAAAATGGCCCCATTTCCCACAAAAGGGAGACAGAGGAATAATGATACATGTTTTCTTTAACAGGAATTTGCACAGTTCCGATATGAATGGGCTGGTACAGAAAGCTTTGGATGCTTCAAATGTCTATGAAAATATTGCCAATTATGTTAGCGAAGCCAATGAAACGGCAGAATTGGCTCTAAATATCACCGATCGAGTTTATGATGTGAGTATTCCCTTATTTTTTTTTAAGTTTTTGTTTTTGCGTAATCTCTACACCCAATGTGGGGCTCGAACTCACAAGATCAAGAGTTACATGCTCCACTGACTAAACCAGCCAGGTGCGCTCCCCCACCCCAAGTATTCCCTTATTTTCAAGTTCATTTATATGTTGCCTTCTTCCAGCTTGGGACTTTTCTGTTTTCTAATGCCCTCTCTTGAGCTTCCATTGTAATGCAAATGACAGAAAGTGCAGGAGAACTAAGAAAAGACCATTTTCTTGATGTTGTGAAGGTTTCCGTAACATTTCTTCAAAATGTGCCATACTCTTGTCAGCAAATGTCAGTTCCTTTGACAGCTTTTTTAAACCATAAATGAAGCATATTTAAGATGAGCCCGTACTGATAGAGAAGATGTTTTATGCACACATTCACATTTTTTCAAATCAAAAATTGTTTATCGAGTGACTTCTATTTGACAAGCACTTTGGTGGGGCCTTGGCCGGTTGCTGTTCCAGACTGACTGAATTTTCCATGAAAAACATTTGTCTTGAAATGGATTTTATGAAATGGATTTTATTTCCTCGTGTTCCCATTTGACCTTGCTTTTGAGCTATGGAAATTAAGTTGTATGAATTTTACTTGGTGTTTAGTAAATAAATGGTGTCGTTTATATCCTCAATCCATGAAAAGTGGATTTCTTCTGTCATTCTTACTTTTTCCATGCAATTCGTTTGCAGGCTGTCAGTGGGATTGATACTCAAATCATTTACCATAAGGATGAGAGTGAGAACCTCCTCAATCAAGCCAGAGAACTGCAAGCCAAGACAGATCCTAGTAAGCATCTTCCCTTTCTTACCTTCCTTCTGATTTACAGCTGCTTCTCTCCTTTCATACAGTACTTCTGCATATGGATAGAGATTTCAAAAGTCTAGGATTAAAGAACAAATGATCTTTTAAGTGAATAGTAAATAGCTCCTGTTGAGATCTAAGGTATAAAAAAAGTGAAGATTGAATTTTTTTTAAGATATTATTTATCTATTTGAGAGACAGAGAGAGAGTGGGGGAGGCGGGAACAGAAGGGAAGGGACCAGCAGACTCCACGCAGAGCACAAAGCCGACCCCAGAGCTTAATCTCAAGACCCCAAGATCACGACCAAGCAGAAACCAAGAGTTAGATGCTCAACCAACTAAGCCACCCAAATGGATATTATAAATAAAGTTGGATATTATAAAATAAATTGTGATTAAAGAAAAAAAGAACTTCCATGTAGTAAAACGTGGTGTATATTCTTGTTAATCAAATAGACTAATTGTGACACCTGGGTGGCTCAGTTGGTTAAGCGTCTGCCTTCGGCTCAGGTCATGATCCCAAGGTCCTGGGATCAAGTCCGTGTCAGGCTCCTTGCTTGGTGGGGAGTCTCCTTCTCCTTCTACCCTTCCCTCCTGCTTGTGATCTCTCTCTCATGTCTCTCTTTCCCAAATAAATAAATAAAATCTTTAAAAATTTTGGCTACTAGACATTTACCATGAATACCAATTTTCAAGGAAATAATGCCATAAAATACACTTAACACTAAAACTATATTGTACATAATTTAGTCTTTCTTGAACAATTCAGAAGGCCCTTTAAAATTTTACATGAAGTAATGAGTCAGTACTGGGAGAGTCAGGAGGATAGGAAACCACAGAGCCATGTAGTTATCGGCACTTTCCTGTAGTTTGTGTTCTGTAGGTTTACAGCATTTAGGACAAGCCAGTGACCATATGGAAAGAAGCATTTCCAAAAGTTAGTGTTTGCATCTGTGACAGCAAGCACATCCAAGTGCGAGAGGGAAGGAAAAGAAAAAGCAAAATCATGTTAGTCAATTTTGAATCTTGTGAGCTACTCTTAAAAACAATTGCATTGGCTAAGAATTTCACTAAACAATATTCATCTCTGAGTTAATGAACTCAGACCTAAAGAGGGTTGCCCATTGACTGATGAGGTTGGAAATCCGTTACCTAGCAAACTTCTAACTACCACCTAAAAACAAAAACCAAGTTTGAAACAGAAAATGTCATGTAATTTTATCAAAGCAATTCATCTTAATTCTAATCATGCATTTTCTTTTTTTTTTTTTTTAAAGATTTTATTTATTTATTTGACAGACAGAGATCACAAGTAGGCACAGAGGCAGGCAGAGAGAGAGAGGAGGAAGCAGGCTCCCTGCTGAGCAGAGAGCCTGATGCGGGGCTCGATCCCAGGACCCTGAGATCATGACCTGAGCCGAAGGCAGAGGCTTTAACCCACTGAGCCACCCAGGCACCCCTTCTTTTTTTTTTTTACAAAGAATACTATATAGAGAAAAAAAAAAGTATTTGTTTTTCCTATGCAGAATATTTAACTAGCTGTGATATAAAGCAACTATTATTTTATGATTGCTGGGTAAACAAAGGCAATAAAAATGTTCTCTTCTAACTCATTCATTATATAAGTTTAGTCTTGAACATACTCTTACAAAAGAATTAGAATATTGACAGCAACAATTTAGAATATTGAAAGTAAAATATATTTTATTGAATTATATTAACATACAGTGTTACAATAGTTTCATGTGTACAGTATAATGATTCAACAGTTCTATACGTTACTCAGTGCTCATCACAGTAAGTGTACTCGTAAAAGTAAAATATTTTTTACGTAAATGTTGCCATATCAATGTATTTCTTTGTTTCTTATGATGTGAAGACCAGAGTATGTGGATTCTCAGGACACAATGACTTAGATATTTTGTTCTCCTTGATAATTTACAATGCAGTCTTGTCCTTCTCATGAAAACAATTTTTCTTTCCTGGTAATAATGTCTCTTCAAAGTTCTATACTTTAAGTACAGATAAAATCTCTGCACTGGTCTCTGAATATTTTGCAAATCTGGTTTCCTCTTTCATGATCTTGGTTAAATTTTTTCACATATTTAATTTCAAAGGGACATCCTTGGGGAATTAGGACTGTGTGGGTCAGAACTTCCCTCCCTTTAGACAATAATGTTTGTGATATAAATTCAGATTTTCAGATTAAACTATATTTATCTACTGAGTTACATTACAATTTCAAATTACTGTTAATTCATTTCCAGATGACTTTCAATGATCAGTAATCTTTATAACCCAGATTTCCTTCCTTTATTATCCATATCAAATAGTTAGCAATCTATAATAAACTCAGGAAGCGGCTATTTAAAGGAATCTTCTATTGAATTCGTTTCTAAAATGAAAACTGTTTATGTAAAACAATAAGTTTCAAATAGGAAAGAATTTTTATGAAACATTTTTTTCTTATAAACATCCAGCCTCAAATATAATTTTTTCACCTATTTTTATCAGGGGCTCCAAATGTAGAGTTAAATATATTCTTTCTCAGTATATCAGTCAGCATCTTTTGCAGCTACAAAACCCAAAAAGAAGAGCTGAGAAGATTATAAATTATTCAAAAAAGATTATAAAATATTCAAAAATTGAAAGTAAAAGAGGGAGAAAGGGATGCAATACAAGTACAAAGTGTGTTTAAGTCCCTCCTTGAATTCTGGGAAATTTTTAGCACTCCCCAGAGGAATTAAGAAAGAAGTGCTTGTACTTTGTTTACATTGTACTTGGTGACAGAATCAACTCAACACCACTCATTTTATACCCACCATTCACAAGTGCGGAAAGACAACCGAACAAGAAAGCAAGCACACAAAGACTGTATAATGGAAATGAGAAAGTACACCATGGGAGAGTATATATTTACAAGCCTTTTGGAGAGAAAGAGAAAAGCATATAGTAAGGGAAGAAATGATTTCTCTGTTTGTCAAAAAGCATAAATTTCCTGATGCTTTGGGAGTAAACAACGCACAAACCAAGAATCTTTGGGAAAGTTCATCCTTCAGTTCAGACAAGATATTACATCATGATTTGTTTGGATTTGCTCCAAAATAGCCCATTTTGGGACTATGTTACAAATGCACTTTCAAGAATAGTTTTATAAGAAAAAGACTATCAAACCTGATACAAGAACAAATAGAAAATCTGATAGACCTATATATACACATATAAAATTAATCAGTAATTAAACTCTCCCCACAAAGAAATCTCAAGGCTCAGATGGCTTCCCCAGTGAATTCTTCCAACCATCTAAACAAATGACACCGCTTGTATATAAATTCTTCCAGAAAATAAAAAAGATGAAATATTGTCTAATATATTCTATGAAGTCTATAAAACTAAGATACAAAACCTGATAAGGACATTGTAAAAAAAGGAAGATTATAAGCCAAATTCTCTCAAAAATTGAGATGTGAAAAACCTAAACAAGGCATTAGCAAATCAAATCTAACACACATAGAAATGGTAATACATGACCAAGTTAAGTTTATTCTGGGATTTCAGGGACAGTGTAACATTTCAAACATCAATAGTAATTCACCACGTTTAAAGAATATATCAGAAATTTCATACGGTTATCTCACCACATGCAGAAAAATCGTTTAACAAAACTCAGTGTCCATTCATGTTTTACAAAAACTCATAGCAACTTCTGTAATCTAAGAAAGAAAAATAAAATAAAATAAAAATAAGCAAGCATATTAATACTGAAATATTTAAAGTTTCCCCACTAAGGCTGGAAACAAGACAAAGATATCCCACATTACCAACTCAATGTGTAAAAGTCCAGTTTAATTATATGTAGAAAATAATTAGAAATTAACTTTTTAACACCATTTGCAATAACATAAAATGCCTAGGAATAAAGCTGATGAAAGATAAGATCTCTACACATGAAACTATACTACCCTGCTGAAAGAAATTAAAGATGATCTAAATAAATGAAAATCAAAATGAGAATTTAGATCTAAAGAAGAGTAAGCAAAAACAATTAGCTGGAAGACTCAAATTTGTAAAAATGACAATTCAGCCAAATTTATATATAGATTAACTATAACACCAACCAAAGTACCAGAATATTATGTAAATAGAGAAGATGGTCCTAGAATTTCCATGGAAATGAGTGTGGGAGGAGCTAAGAAGCCAGAATAATCCTTGAAGAATAGAATCCAAGCTGGAAGACTTAAACCACCAGATATTAAGACTTAACCACTCTACAGAAATTAAAACAGAGATATGAAAGCTGTAAAAAATTATACTACTGTATCATTTCTTTTTAATAAAATTTAATAGACACAACTAAAAAAAAAAGAATAGATACAATCACAGATGGAGATAGAATTCAGAATAGAGGTCATCCTTGGGGAATTACAGAGCGCCCCAAAAATTGAATAGCAATTGTATTCTACTTTCTTGATTTAGCACAGCATGTATCCCGTGCTCAGTTTGCGAAAATTTGTTTATAATGTATGCCCTTTTCGATATGTATATTGTATATCCATTAAAATTTTATTTAAAAATTAAGAAAAAAGAATTATTCTTATATAACAAGTCGTGGCCATAAATAGAGATAGACTTTTCTTTTCAGCTCTTTATCAACTGCACTGCTAGTTGTAAGTCACGGCAGTGTTATATTTTCCAAAGAAGTTAGCCATTATCCTTGCACCTTTTATGGGCCACTTTATGGCATCCTAAATCACTCTCAAGCAGTGTGACTAGTCTTCTATAGTCCTGCACCTCTTAATTGGAATGCCACTTTCCAGAGCGGATGTTCTACGTTCACACCGTATTCAGAATATTACAGATGACCCCACAGCACAGATCAGAATTGTCCTTGTTGAAATGGAGATTTTTTTTTTTTTTATCCCTCTAACATCTTGGCTCCACTGGTACTTTTTTTGGCTTCTTCTCCATAGGCAATGATGAGGCGGTAGCTGACACCAACAGGCGTGTGGACGGAGCCCTAGCAAGGAAGAGTGCTCTCAAAAACAGATTGAGTGATGCCATTAAGCGACTACAAGCCACAGAGAGAGGTAAGGGTCACAGACAAGAACAGAGTATGCCTTACCTGTTTCTTTGCTGGGATTAAAATAAACGCTTGCGGAAGAGTACATGATTCCTTACTTGTCAATCCTTCTATAAATAAATATTGTTTTCTGGTGACAAAAGGAACTATGTTCATCACACGCACGCACACACACACACACACCAGAAAATAATTGTAAAATCTATAATCATACCTCCTAGGGGTGATCATTACATTTGAGAGCATTTTCCTCCGATCGTGTATTTGTGTGTGTATGTACTTATGTGCATCCGCGTGTGCAGCTGCTTTAAGGCAGTCGGGCTGCTTATACTATTTTGTAACCCACTTCCTTTGAACAGTCCTTCTTCGCTAATAAACATGCCCGAGTTGGTTACTGGGTCTCTCTGCCCCCAGCTGTAAGTAGCTGCCTCTGTTACCTGCCATGTCATTCTGGTAGTACAAGTAAGGGAGACCACCAAGCCAAATGCGGACACAGGAGCACTCATTTTGCCTAATCGGGGACTACAGTGGTATCTTAAAAAGATGGGCTGGCATCCAGATGGGCTGGAAACCAGACGGCTGGATGTGCATTTTCTTCTACACATGGAGCAAATCCAGCTACTGTCTCCTGGTTTGCCAAAGCCCCAGCCAGGACGGTGTCATCCAACAAGAATCCCTGTCATCTGCACCATCAGAGACTCCACATGCTGGAGCACTGGGCTGTGGTTTATATACTTCATGTCATGTGGGAAAGTACCACCATTGCCTTCAGATGGTGGTGAACCCTGAGGCTTGTCAAGGTTAGGAATTTGCTCCAAAAGGCACAGCTCCAAAAATTAGTGGACCCAGGATTCAAAGCTGCATCCATCAGAGTTCAGATTGTGTGAGGTCGAATTAAATGTTTCTCCACTGAAGTAAAAGAAAAGGTACAACCTCACCTGTGACTTTTATTACCAAAGTAATACATGATTATTATAGAAAGAGTAGAAAATACAGATAAGAAAAAGAACAAAAGAAGAAAAATCTTTTGTAATCTCGTTACCCAGGAAAAAACATTTTGTTGTAAACTGACATTTTTTTCTTTTAAATACATAACTTTTTAATAAAAATAGAATGTCACTATACATGCTATTTTGCAACTTGGTTTTACTATTTAAAAATAATTTTCCTTACTGATTTACTTCTGTAGTAGAATATCATTTTTCTGGCAAAATGCATGCCACATGGAAGAAAGTGATATTTACAATGATATCAGACATGAACGTTTTATGACTTAAAATCTCATGGGGCGCCTGGGTGGCTCAGTGAGTTAGAGCCTCTGCCTGCAGCTCAGGTCATGATCCCAGGATCCTGGGATTGAGCCCCACATCGGGCTCTCTGCTTAGCGGGGAGTCTGCTTCCCTTCCTCTCTCTCTGCCTGCCACTCTGCCTACTTGCGATCTCTGTCTGTCAAATGAATAAATAAAAAATCTTAAAAAAAAATCTCATACATGTTTCCGGTGGCTTTCTCACCAGGTCTCTAACCTGAAGAAATACTAATTACTTTTTTTAAAAATTCACCTCTAATTTGAAAATGTTTTAAGTGGGCTGCCTGATTTTAATGAGACTCTAGAGTCTTTCAAGCTCAGTTTGTAACTACCTTAACATTTCTAACTTACACCATCATTAACATCTATTTAAAGATCTTTGTTCAGCTTAAAAACCCAAAACTTGAGGACTGCCTAATCCCAATGATTAAATGGATGTTGATGCTCCCAACAAATGTCCTGCTTCTCTGCAAAATGAGTGTCCCTGTGCTCTGTGTGAAGGTGACGCCCAGCAGCGCCTGGGTCAATCGAAGCTGATCACGGAGGAGGCCGACAAGACCACAGTGGAAGTCCAGCGGGCAGCCGCCCCCATGGCTAACAACCTAACCAACTGGTCACAAAACCTTCAGAGTTTTGACTCTTCTGCTTACAACACAGCGGTGGACTCTGCGCGAGATGCAGGTATCACGGTTTGCATCCAGATGAACTGGCCATTCGGCGCAACGCGTCTTTCATTAAGATGCGGTGGTTTTCATCTGGGTGTGAGATTAGAATAATGTAGAAATCCGCTTAGAAAAAAAGAAAAATTTTGCTCAGGTCATCTATGTGTATACACACACACACACACACACACACACACATACACACACACACACATATATATACACGTATATATATGCACTTATAAATATGCATATATGTTTATTTATACTTTACACATATATATGTATATACATGTATATATACCAGTATATATATATACATATATATGTGTATGCATATAAAATATATATATTTCACAAAAATATACTAGAGAGATTAGTTAAGCATCATTTTTTCTATATGAAATAATAACAGCGCTGATGTTTGTCAATGTTATGTCTGTTCCTTGGGGAAGAACGTCGATCACAAAATATTGGTTTACTTTGGGGAAAAACATTTACTAAACTGCATTGCTTTGTCCTTACCTGAGAAATGCAGGTTATTACCAACAGGTACTATGTCCAATCAAAACTGACGGTTCCCATGATGAAGTTTGGGAGCACCTGGGTGATGCAATCAGTTAAGCTTCTGACTCTTGGTTTCCGCTCCCAGGTCATGATCTTGGGTCATGATCTCAAGCCCCACATCAGACTCCCCGCATGGAATCTGCTTGAGGTTCTCTCTCTCGCTCCCTCTGCCCCTCCTGCTCCAGTGCGCTCTCTCTCTGTTGCTCTCAAATAAACCCTAAAAGAAATGATAATAGGAGAAGAGTTTGTTGCCCAGTTTGAATACAAATTTACAGCAATGATAATGAAATACTCTGTTAACTACCTAATTTCTTTATACACAGATATTTAAATCACATATTACCTTGTTTATTCTACCTCTTAAATATCAATGACTTTGTCATGACTAGAACTTCCTGTTCTCCAGCATGGCTTTGCAGAACATATTACATTCACTTCCATCTGAGTTAAGGAAGAACTTTATTAATCTACATTTGATCTGTCACTAGTAATTTTATCCCAGGTCACAAATATTCATTCCTGTAACAAGAAGATAACCATTATGTTCATCTCCTAAGTATATATTCATGAGTTTTACCATGTAACCACTCACCTAATTGCATTTAGAACTTAATCTCTAAAAGATTTGCCTACATGACATCTAACATTCACATTTATAAAGACAGAGCCTCAGGAATGTTTACTCAATCTGTGTTAAATTTTTTTCTTCCTTTTTCGGTCCAATCTGAGATTCCAATAAGTGTCCAGAACTACCATTAATTGAGACTGTTTTAGGCCTCTGTGTTTTCCTCAGATAGCATTTTGTGGTTCAAATCAAAGTAAATGAAAGAGCGTACCACAACATAAGAGACTTTATAAAGACTCTAATAAAAGGTGGTTCCCTTTCTCAGAGAATTGGAGACAGGGAAACCCTGTTTTGTTTACATTTCCATAATCAAAATTTAATGTAATGCATGAAATACACTTCATTACATATAATTTTTAAACACTATTATACTATAAAATGGCTATTGTGATCAGTTAGCCAAACAACAAATATTTACCTCTATTAATTAACATGATAAAGTGATAATTGTTATTATTTTCCTTGATTCCATTCCTTAAGATAGAGAAACACCCTACTTCCTAAATACAGAAAAGAGTTTTATCCTTGGTCCTCACTGACACATTCTCCTGAATCTGAGTTTAGTTTGGCTCCAGTAAGAGACTTCCGGTTTTGTAGCTGCTACTGCTTAGTGACCATGGCTCTGCCCTTCTCCGGGGGAATATGCAAAAGGTATTCATTCTCTAGTCCCGGTTCATAAATCTTCATGTGCTTTAGAATCACCTGGGCCTCACTCCCAGAGTTTCTAATTCAGCAGGTTTGGGTTGGAGCCACAGATTTTGCATTTCTAACAAGTTCCCTGATGATGCCAATGCAGCTGGTCTGTGGACCACACGTTGGGAACCACTGGTCCGGTTCATGAAACCTTACAGAAAGTTACGCCAATCTCCCTGTTTTGGACTTCTCTCATCTAGCTGTGTAAATATGATTAATTCTCTATTTAAGATTTGATTTATTTATTTTAGAAAGAGAGCATGTGAGCAGGAGGAGGAGCAGAAGAAGAGGGACAGGGGCGCCTGGGTGGCTCCGGGGGTTAAGCCTCTGCCTTCAGCTCAGGTCATGATCCCAGGGTCTTGGGATCGAGCCCCGCATCGGGACCTCTTCCCAGCAGGGAGCCTGCTTCCTCCTTTTTCTGCCTGCTTGTGATCTCTGTCTGTCAAATAAATAAATAAAATCTTTAAAAAAAAGAAGGAGAGAGACAAGCAGACTCCCCACTGAACACAGAGCGGGAGTAAGGCTCCACCTCAGGTCTCTAAGATCATGACCTGAGGCGAAATCAAGGGTCAGACGCTTAACCAACGGAGCCACCCAGGCGCCCCTATTCTCTTTTCTATGTGTACCTCATAACTTTAAAAAAAAAAAAACCAAAACAATAAAACATAACTTACAAATTCAGGATGATGTGTTTGTATCATCACCCTTATTGGGCCCATAGACCATGGCGCCCACCCTCTCCTTGACACCACCTGCCACACTTCTGGGTGCTCGGTTGTTTTCTCCACGCAGCTCTGCCTCTGCATGGACTGTTGCAGCAGCAGTGTGATGTGGGAATAGGCAACCTGGGAAAAAACCTTCCCGCCTCCTTTTGCCCAGCCTGCCTTTAGACTTGTTCTATCAGTTCCATTAGAAATGCAGGCAGAGGGCGCCTGGGTGGCTCAGTGGGTTAAGCCGCTGCCTTCAGCTCAGGTCATGATCTCAGGGTCCTGGGATTGAGTCCCACATCGGGCTCTCTGCTCAGCGGAGAGCCCGCTTCCCTTCCTCTCTCTCTGCCTGCCTCTCTTGTGATTTCTCTCTGTCAAATAAATAAATAAAATCTTTAAAAAAAAAAAAAAAAAGGAAATGCAGGCAGACCCTGTGCTATATGGGGACAGGAACATCTGTCGTGGGCCTGGCCCTTCAGAAATGTGCATTGTAAGCCAGCTCACTCTACATACAATGTGTAGACCAACAGACATTATAAATGCCACAAAATAGGAATCGCTTATACAGTGGGCTTAACTCTTCCTTTGGCAGGATTACAAATAATTATAGTTCTCATCGAAGTAGCCCTGTGTTTGTTGTCTCTTCACCGGATTCCTTAAATACAGCTAATATTATTTAATATCATTGAGATATTTACTCAAGTGATTAATTTTTATTAACTGCAGTAGGAAATCTGACAGAGGTTGTCCCTCAGCTCCTGGATCAGCTCCGCACCGTAGAACAGAAGCGGCCTGCGAGCAACGTCTCTGCCAGCATCCGGAGGATCCGGGAGCTTATCGCTCAGACCAGAAGTGTCGCCAGCAAGGTAACCATGAAAGAAAGGAGTCTACGTCAAGTGCTCACTGCTCAGGAAACTGAATCGCAGCTCTTAAGGCAGCTGCCAGAGCCTGGAATCTTTCTACTTCAGTAGTTCTTTTCTTTTTTAATTCATTTGAGCGAGCGAAAGAGAGAGAGGGAGAGCGAGAGAGAGCAAGCGCACAAGCAGGGGGGAGGGGCAGAGGCAAAGAGAGAGAAGCAGACTCCCCGCTGAGTGGGGACCCCCCCCCCACCAACCCCTTGCGTGACTTGATCCCAGGACTCTGGGATCATGACCTGAGCCACCACTAAGCCACCCAGGCACGCTCTCTACTTCAGTAGTTCTAAGGCACCATCTGGATCTGTTTATTAGAATTGCGTGAAGAGCTCTGAAAACTAAACACCTTCCAAAGTTAGGTTTCTGTGAGTGCTTCCCGGTCCCAATCTCAAAGCCATCGATCAGGCTCTCTAGAGGATGGGCTCAGTTCCTGTATTTTGATTCTTATGGAGAGCCAAGATTAAGAGTCATAGAGTTAACCTAGTCAACAAAGCTTGTAGAGGAAAAGAAATTGAGTAAATCTAACACCAACCGAAGATGTGATTTATACTTGTCATTATTATTAATTATTGGAACAGGTGTTTTAGTGCAATTACTATGTTGAATACTCCTGCCCATCTACCTCTTCAGGGAATTCTCTGGTATAACATTGATAGAGGGAGCCTTCACCGACCCCTCCACAGGGGTCACTGGGGAATCAGAGATCACCTAAACTGAACAATCTTTACACAGAGGCCACACAGCAACACCAAAATTCAATTAACGTTTTCAGTTGGCAAATAGGGCTCATTCTTGGCCCTCTTTTTCATTTATTTTTTATTGATGCATAGACCGGCATCATTATATGGTTTTATTTTCTCAATTGCAAATTGTCCTGAACAGACCATGAGCCCTAAGTACTGACCAAAAGAAGAGTTGTAAATCAACTATTTTGTAATGGAGAAGATTGTTTTTGGTGAATATATTCAGTATTTAAATGATACATGATAATTGGTCTCACACCACAAATTACCTTTGTTAGATACTTTGGGAAGCATTTCAAGAAAAGCTTAGTGTAAAGAAACGTTATTTCCAAAGTTAGGTTTCTGTGAGTGCTTTCTGGTAATTTGATTCAAATGGAGAAAACTTTGGGGAACTTAACCACCTAAAACTGTTCTCTAGAGAGAGTCTTGGCAATGCCTTTGGGAGCCCCCTGGACTCCCCAAAGTGAGGTACTTTCTGTGCAGATATATTTCCTTCTCAGACTCAATTTTTATGAAAAAAGACTTTAATGCCATGAACTGTTTGATTGTTTATTAAGATGATTGATTTTTACTCAACTAGCAATGTAAGACAGCTGTATTCTAGGCACTTGGGAATATAATCTTGAGCTTACTGACCATCAGTATTAACCAAATCAATATTATATAATGGATGTCAATACATCTAATTATTCAGAAATATTTGCATGAGTGACATGGATATAAAAGTCCATCCCCTTCTGAATACTCAGAAAATCACTCTGAACCAGATCAGAGCATCAGCTTATCATATTGGGCCTCTCAGAAATGCATCTACTGAATTGTGCTTTGTTTTGACGTTTTTCTAAGAGTTATTATAAGAAACATCTTAATGAACTCATTACAGTTATAATAATGATAGAGCCAGGAACTGGAAAGTACTTTACAGTTATTATCTCATTTCATTCAGCAAGATTTTCATCCACACTTTACATTTGAAGAAACTGCAGGTTAAGTGACTTGCTCACGGTTACACAGCTAGTAAGAAGCAGAGCCAGGTTTCAAGACCCTGTCGAAGACTCCAAAGCTGGGTCTAGACCCCTCCCAACAGTCCTGGTTTGCTCAAAGATGTTACTCACAGCCTTATTTCTTGTTCCTCTTTTTAAAACCCTGAGGAGAAAGTTCTAGCCGTATTTGTTCCCCAGATGTGTTATACTTCTCCTGATCAATTAGTCATTGTTAATTTTATGGGCCTCATGGACTGTGTAACTGACCAGGACTCCCATCAAATATTTAGTTCACCCCAACCGAGTGTATAATTCATTGTGGGATTTGTAGTTATCCTCATCGTAGATCTGCTTTGTCACTGTTTTTTGGCTTCCTTTCACCCCACTTTAAATGTAAATGACTATATTATGATCTGCCTTAACCCCTTTCTCCCACAAGGTGAGGACATCAGGAAACAAGGGCAAGGAAGGGAGTAGGGCTCAGAGAGTCCATAAGGATGGAGGGAAGCCCGTTGGGAACCAATGGAGAGAGCTGTGCCCATTTCTGCAGGGTGCTTTTAACAGAAACATTCTCTAACTCCAGATCCAAGTCTCCATGATGTTTGATGGCCAGTCGGCAGTCGAGGTGCACCCCAAAACCAGTATGGATGACTTAAAGACCTTCACGTCCCTGAGCCTGTACATGAAACCTCCCCCCGTGAAGCAGCCAGAGCTGGCTGGAGCTACGGACCGGTTCATCCTGTACCTCGGAAGCAAAACTGTAAGCGTGTGACATGTTTTTTTTTTCTAATAAATTTATTTTTATTTAATTTTTTTCCTTTTTTTTTAAATTTAAATTCAATTAGCCAACAGAGAGTACATCATTAGATTCAGGTGTAGAGTTCAACAGTTCATCAGTTGCGTATAACACCCAGGAAAACACAACATTTGAAAAGAGAGAATAATAGTCATAGGAAAGACAGGGGCTTTCCTCTTCCCTTAAAACAAAACCACCTATGCAAACAAACAACATTCCCATTCTGGTTACCCAAACAACATTCCCGTTCTGGTACAGACCACTTTAATCCCGAGACTTGAGTGGTCATAAAGGTAAGTGATTCCTTCTCTACGTGGGATATTTCTGGGGCTGCTTCGTAATCAGTCTCACACGGCTCATTGAATGCAGCATTTCAAGGACTTCCGGAACCCAGAGGCCTGTTAACGGTTGTTGCTCACCCTGTTTGAATAGGCACGGGCAGTCTGTCTCGGCAGGCTGCGTATGTCCCTGGGTTAACCAGACAGGATCAGGCCACTCCTGGAAGCTGTCAAATGACCACAAGCCTGACATTGCCTGCCTCCCTGTCCAGGATGCACTTGGACAAACACGGGGAGCAGCACACCAATGTAGCCACAGGGAGGCTGGAAAGGAAAAGGCACTGCCGAGTCCAACAGGAACTTTGTAATAATTCAGGCAAGATGTGCCTTGTAGACAGCCAAGCACTTGGATTGATGATTGTCCCTTAAAGGAAAACAAAATATGATGTTCACTCCTATCGATTTTCTTTAAGTGGCTTCTTGATATTTCAGGCCAAAAAAGAATACATGGGTCTTGCAATCAAAAATGATAACCTGGTGTACATTTATAATCTGGGAGCTAAGGATGTAGAGATTCCCCTGAACTCCAAGCCCGTCAGCTCCTGGCCTGCTTACTTCAGCATTGTCAAGATCGAAAGGTAAAGTGAATTCACAATACAGGACTTCCATGCACATTTCATAAAAAATCTGTGGAATGCATGCGTGCATGTGCTCACGTGTGCGCACACACACACACACACACACACACACACACAGTTTTCCTGTGGGTGTTTAAATAGCATTTTCTTCCCTTTACTGTTGCTCCTTTTCTCCCCCGGTATGCCTGTGTTGCTTCCCAAATACCTAAGTCGGGAAAAAAAAAGATTGGGAAAAAATACTCATCATTTCTAAATAGCAATCAGATTATTAGATCTTTTTATCTGCCCAATCCATGCCTTAATTCCAAGATGGAATATCTTTTTTTTTCTTTCTGCTGATTGTTGACATCCTGTAAAAGCTTTCACATGATGACCTTTAAAAAAACATATTTTCTACAAATTATCTGGCTAATAAGGACTGAAAATTCTTAACAGGGTAGGAAAACACGGAAAGGTGTTTTTGACAGTCCCAAGTCTGAGTAGCACTGCAGAGGAGAAGTTTATTAAAAAGGGAGAATTTATGGGAGATGACGCCTTGTTGGATCTGGACCCTGAGGACACTGTGTTTTATGTTGGTGGCGTGCCTTCAAACTTCAAGGTAAGCTACCCAGCCAGATTTGGACTTACTGAAAATCTACACTGACTGTTTTTCAAAAATCCATAAGTCCTACAATGATTTGGGGGGTGTATCGAAATCTTGGTATTTCAAGAAAGAAGTTAGCTCCATGGGTGTTAAAATTCTGATCTATAAATCTGGCATATAAATCCGGTCTCTGCTACCTACATTTTCATGGTGTCAGATGCTTTCAGGCTCTAGCTACCACTTGTATATCAATTCATTTCATTCCGATACACGCATATGTAATTGATATTACCCCTACCCACTACTGCAGGAGTGCGTGGACCTTGTGGGTTTGCTAGGTTCACAATGACAGTTTCAAAAACTCAGTTATTTCAACTAATATAGACATGAAATAAAATACTTGGGATGAAGAAAGGGGTGAGTCTAAGGGGGGAGTTTGAGACCTGGTAAAAGGCAAATAAATGAAAGGCCCAGATAAGGAGATAGGGAGTTGATGTAGGATTTCAATCCCAAGGCTGTTACTTACTAGTTATATATTATTGAACCTCTCCGAGAATTACTTTCCTTCTGTTGATATGAAAACAGGAATGCCTACCTCAAAGAGCTGCTGAAAGAATTGATTTTGCTCCTGAATTCACTATTTGGTGTGTGACTGATACATAGTATATACTCAACAAATCCCATCCTCTTGCTAGATAGGCACAACTGAAAAATCATTGTTTATGTAAATTAATCTGGCCCAGAGGAGACACAGGTCTAGAAAGATATTTATCTATATGGGCAGTTCTCCCTGACCTGTTATCTATTTCATTGTCTGTTTTGTATCATCTGGGTGAAGTGCAATCATGGGGTGATTGACTTTGTCTGTTACATAGCTCCCCGCAAGCTTAAACTTGCCTGGCTTCGTGGGCTGCCTGGAACTGGCCACTTTGAATAATGATGTGATCAGCTTGTACAACTTCAAGCACATCTATAACATGGATCCCTCCAAGTCAGTACCCTGTGCCAGGTAAGAAAGTGTTAAGAGTACTAAAGACTTTGATAGCCACATGAGAGCAGCAGATGAGACAACCATGGATCAATATTCAGGTTCCCATTTTTTCTTTGGGGAACCCAGTCTTGGAACTGCATACGAGTCATGTCTGCAAAAATCGTTTCAGTTTTCTGCCACGGATGAGCATGTACAAGTATGAAGTGTTAAACATCTTGTTTGCACCTTTTTTTTTTTTAAGATTTTATTTATTTATTTGACAGGGAGAGACAAAGTGAGAGAGGGAACACAAGAGGGGGAGTGAGAGAAGGAGAAGCAGGCTTCCCGGTGAGCGGGGAGCCCGATGTGGGGCTTGATCCCAGCGCCCTGGAACCATGACCTGAGCCGAAGGCAGATGCTTAATGACTGAGCCACCCAAGAGCCCTTGTTTGCAGCTTTAATTTAGGATTCCAGAGACCTGGGTTTCACCAGAAACTTCTGTTGTCTTAGCACAAAGAGTAGAAAAGATATCCATTCAGAATCACTCAGATTATGCTGAGTGAAATAAGTCAAGCAGAGAGAGTCAGTTATCATATGATTTCACTTATTTGTGGAGCATAACAAAGAACACGGAGGACATGGGGAGATGGAGAGGAGAGGGAGTTGAGGGAAACTGGAAGGGGAGGTGAACCATGAGAGACTATGGACTCTGAAGGGTCTTGAAGGGGCGGGGGGGTGGGAAGTTGGGGGAACAAGGTGGTGGGTATTAGGGAGGGCACATGTTGCATGGAGCACTGGGTGTGGTGCAAAAACAATGAATACTGTTATGCTGAAAAGAAATAAAAAAAAAAAGAGCCTCTGTAGGAGACTCTCCCACTGGCTCATGAAGCACAAACACACACACACACACACACACACACACACACACACACACACACGCATGGACATGGCTCCCATTTGAGGTTCTCATAAAGGGATGAGCTATTTAGTCTTCTTTTCAGGAAACCCCGTCATTTGAATGGGAAAGGTCTAATGTCTGAGCCATCTGGGTCATTATTAGGAAGAAAACTGAACTGACCCCTTCCCCCAGTAATAAATGCTTTTCCCTAAAAAAAAAAAAAAAAAATCACTCATTAGGATACGGAAGATCACACACACACACACACACACACACACACACGCACGCACTGGAATACAATGTAGTCTTGCCATTTGCAGTGACGTGAACGGAGCTGGAAAGTATAATACTAAGTGAAATTAGTCAAAGGAAGACAAATACCACAAGTTTCGCTCATATGTGGAATTTAAGAAATAAAACAGATGAGCATGTAGGAGGGGGGTGGGAAGAGAGAGGCCAACCAGAAAACGGACTCTTACCTATGGAAAACAAACTGAAGGTTGCTGAGGGGAGGTGGACAGAGGAATGGCCTAGATGGGTGATAGGCATTAGGACGGCACTTGCTGTGATGAGCACTGAGTGTTGTATGTAAGCGATGAATCACTCAATTCTAAATCTGAAACTAAAAAAAAAAAAAATTAAAAAATTAAAAATAAACCATTCATTTAACTTACCTATAAATACTTCTCTGTCTCCCATGTAGACATCAGGACTTCACTTATTTTTTTCAAGTTTTTATTTAAATTCCAGTTAGTTAACATACAATGTAATATGAGTTTCAGGGGTAGAATTTAGTGCTTCGTCACTTACATACAACACCCAGTGCTCATCACAAGTGCCGTCCTTAATGCCCGTCATCCATCCAGCCCATCTCTCCCCACACCTCCCCTCCAGCAGCTCTCAGTTTGCTCTCTGTAGTTAAGAGTCTGTTTTCCGGTTTGCCTCTCTTTCTGCCTCACCACCCCCTACCACGTTCATCTGTTTTGTTTCTTAAGTTCCACATATTTAAATGCTGTAATTTCCATGGAAGATGTCATGACAATGGGTTGAAAGTCCCTCACGTGGAAAGCATAATGCAAACTGTCATGTTCGTCTGATCCTTGCGTTTTTATTTCAGAGATAAACTGGCCTTCACTCAGAGTCGAGCTGCCAGCTATTTCTTCGATGGCGCTAGTTATGCTGTGGTAAGGGATATCACAAGGAGAGGGAAATTCGGTCAGGTGACTCGCTTTGACATAGAAGTTCGAACACCAGCTGACAATGGCCTCGTGCTCCTGATGGTCAATGGAGTGAGTAAATATAAAAGTCCTTTATCCTCTCCGTTATTCCCTTTACTTTCCACTGTGCATATTCCTAGGAACCTTCCCAGATTGAATGTGTTGTGCCACCAAACCGAAGTTTTAGTTTAGAAAGCAAAATTGGATTTCTTTTTCTTTAGGGAAGTGATGCCAGCAATAAGTAATTACTGCAACTCTGAAATGCATTTTTTGATGTATATTAAATATAACCCCCTTTAATAAGCTAGAGAATTTTGCAGAAAATCAGCACCAAGATCTAGGTGGGTAGTGTGTCTGCAGAAATTTAGCACTGACTTTTTTACATCATATGCATTTATCAGTTTAAAAAAAAAAATGCATGCTTACCATAAATACATGCATTTCTTTTTTTAAAAGATTTTATTTACTTATTTGACAGAGAGAGAGAGATCACAAGTAGGCAGAGAGGCAGGCAGAGAAAGAGAGGGAGAAGCAGGCTCTCTGTTGAGCAGAGATGTGGGGCTCGATCCCAGGATCCCAAGATCATGACCTGAGCCGAAGGCCAAGGCTTAACCCACTGAGCTACCCAGGCGACCCTATGATGTCAGTTCTTGCTAGCTAATCATATATTGCATCATTTTGTAAACTTTAACAAAAGAACTCAAGACCATTGAAATCTTTATTTGACAGAGTTTTAAACTGGTTAGAAATTTTTTTCTAAAATTATTTTTAATAGTGCAGATATGAGAGTTTTTACAGGTAGTACACATTGTTTTCATCAACAAATTTATTTAACATTGGAAAATTTTACAAATATATATTTTTAAAAACCATCTCTCCAGAGTACAACTTTCTTCAAAAAAGTTACTTTCTCTTCAGAAATCTGTTGCATTTCTATAACCAATAGTGAAGCAGCAGAAAGAAAAGTAAGAAAAAAATCTCATTTACAATTGCATCAAAAATAACAAAATATCTAGAAATAAACTTAGCCAGAGGCAAAAGATCTATACTCTGAAAATTATAAAACATTGATGAAAGAAATTGAAGACAAAACAAAGAAATAGGGGGTGCCTGGGTGGCTCAGTGGGTTAAGCCTCTGCCTTCAGCTCAGGTCATGATCTCAGGGTCCTGGGATCGAGCCCCGTATCGGGCTCTCTGCTTGGCAGGGAGCCTGCTTCCTCCCCTCTCTGGCTGCTGCTCTGCCTACTTGTAATCTCTCTCTCTCTCTCTCTCTCTCTCTCAATCTGTAAAAAAGAAAAAAAAAATTAAAAAAAAAACAAAGAAATACGAAGATATTCCATGCTCATGGATTAAAAGAACAAATATTATTAAAATGTCTATACTACTCAAAGGAGTCTACAGATTTAATGCAATTGTTATCAAAATATGCCAACAGCATTTTGCACAAAACTAGAAAAAACAATCCTAAAATTTGTATGGAACCAGAAAAGACCCAAAGAGCCAAAGCAATCTTGAAAAAGTAGAACAAAGCTTTTGAGGTCTCATAATTTCAGCACAGTAGTATTGCAAAGCTGTAGTAATCAAGAGTGTATGGTGCTGACACAAAAATAGACACATAGATCAATGGAACAGAATAGAAAATCCAGAAATAAATTCACAACTATATGGTCAATTAATCTTCAACAAAGGGGAAGTGAATATACAATAAGGAAAAAACAGTCTCTTCAACAAATGGTGGTGGAAAAACTGGACAGCCACAGGCAAAAGAATGAAACTGGAAAACATTCTTACACCAAACACAAAAATAAACTCAAAATGGCTTTAAAGACCTACATATGATATCTGAAACCATAAAAATGCTAGAAGAGAGCACAGGCAGTAATATCTCTGACATTGGCCATAGCAACATTTTTCTAGATGTGTCTCCCGAGACAAGGGAAAAAAACAAAAATAAACTATTAGAACTACACCAAAATAAAAAGCTTCCACACAATGACGGAAGCAAGCAACAAAACTAAAAAGCAGCCCACAAAATGGGAGAAAATAGTTGTAAATGAAATATCTGATAAAGGGTTAGTATCCAAATACATAAAGAACTGATACAACTCAACACCCAAAAAACCAAATAATCCAATTAAAAAATGGGCAGAAGACATGAAATGACATTTCTCCAAAGAAGATATCCAGATGACCAACAGACACATGACAAGATGCTCAATCTCACTCATCATCAGGTAAATGCAGATCAAAACTACAATGAGAAGAAAGAAAAACTGCAATGAAGCATCACCTCACAAAATGGCTAAAGTCAAAAACAAGAAACAGGTGTCAGCAAAGAAGTGGGAAAAAAAGGGACCCTCTTGCTATGTTGGTGGGAATGCAAACTAGCGCAGCCACTGTGGAAAACCGTATAGAGTTTCCTTTAAAAATTAAAGATGGGGGGGCGCCTGGGTGGCTCAGTGGGTTAAGCCTCTGCCTTCAGCTCAGGTCATGATCCCAGGGTCCTGGGATTGAGCCCCGCATGGGGCTCTCTGCTCAGCAGGGAGCCTACTTCCTCCTGTCTCTCTGCCTGCCTCTCTGCCTATTTGTGATATCTCTCTCTCTCTCTGTCAAATAAATAAATAAAAACTTAAAAAAAAATTAAAGATAGAACTACCCTATGATCCAGTTATCACTACTGGGTATTTACACAAAAAATACAAAAACACTAATTCAAAGGGATACACGTATCCCTATGTTTATAGCAGCATTATCTACAGTAGCCAAATTATCAAGCAGCCCATGTATCCATTGATAGAAGATGTGGTTTATATATACAATGGAAGATTATTCAACCTTAAAAAAGAATGAAATCTTGCCATTTGCAATGACATGGATGGAGCTAGAAAATGTAATATTAAGCGATATAAGTCAGAGAAAGACAAATGCCATATGAATTCACTCATGTGGATTTAAGGAACAAAACAAATAAGCAAAGGGGAAACAAGAGAGAGAGAGAGACAAACTAAGAAACAGACTCTTAACTATAGAGAACAAATAGATGGTTACCAAAGGGGAGGTGGGTTTGGGGATGGGTGATGGGGATTACGGTACACACTTATGAGGAGCACGGCTGATATATGAAAGTGCTGAATCACTGTATTGTATACCTGAAACTAATATAATACTGTTTGTTGACTATACTGGAATTAAAATTAAAAATAACAAAAATTTTAAAGAGTTATTTTTCATGCATTGTTATAATAATACCCCTCTACTGAAATGACAGATCAAGTATTTTTTAAATAACCAGTGAGTTTCATAACACAGAAGGACATCTGTCATGACAAATGGTCAACAAATTTATAATTACTCATTTTATAAAGAAAATGTGTCGCTCTCTTTAAACCTGACATTTTTAGTCATTTGCAAGAAGTAATCTGCAGACATCAGTGTCTCAAAAATATTTTCACATCGCTGCATCTCAAAAGAAAATTATTATAAATATTCTATTATTTAAGCCTTCTCGCACATAAATCCATGTAACCAGACACACATAAACTGCAATAAATTGCAATATGGCTAAAAGCACAGAAATGCGTGAGGGGCCACCACCAGCCTTCAGGTATGAAACTGTGCTCTCAAAGCCTCACATACTGTGTGAAGCCCATGAAAATCTGTCCAAAGGACAAAATGAAGGCCGAGCTCAGGCCATGCACTAAATACTAAAAGTTAACTTGTTTCTCTATTTTGGAGTTTTAAAATGAGTATAAATGTAAGTTGAGAGACGCTTGGGTGGCTCAATCAGTTAAGCATCTGCCTTCAGCTCAGGTCATGATCCCAGGGTCCTAGGATCGAGTCCCGCGTGGGGCTCCCTGCTCAGCAGAAAGCCTGCTTCTCCCTCTGCTGCTGCTCTGCCTGCTTGTGCTCGCTCTCTCTCTCTCTCTCTCTCTCTCTGACAAATTAATGAATACAATCTTTTTTAAAAAAATGCAAGTTGAGGGGCGCCTGGGTGGCTCAGTGGGTTAAAACCTCTGCCTTCGGCTCAGGTCATTATCCCAGCGTCCTGGGATCGAGCCCTGCATCAGACTCTCTGCTCAGCGGGGAGCCTGCTTCCCCCTCTCTCTCTGCCTGCCTCTCTGCCTCCTTGTGATCTCTGTAAAAGAAATTAAAAAATCTTTAAAAAAAAAAATGCAAGTTGAGGGGCATCTGGGTGGCTCAGTGGGTTAAAGCCTCTGCCTTCAGCTCGAGTCATGATCTCAGGGTCCTGGGATCGAGCCCCATATCGGGCTCTCTGCTCAGCGGGAGCCTGCTTCCCCCTCTCTCTCTCTCTGCCTGCCTCTCTGCCTACTTGTGATCTCTGTCTGTCAAATAAATAAATAAAATCTTTAAAAAAAAAATGCAAGTTGAAATATTTTCTTTCTTTCCCCTAATGGATTATTTTCCTATCTCTGGACTATACAGACACCACTTGAGAGATCACTTTCTGATAAATAGGAACTACGATAATGCCTCATTTTTCAAATCCATTCCGTTCTTCTATTGCAAATTATCTTCCAAAACAAGCAAGCCTGACCAGTGAATTACTTGAGTGCTACAGAATTACTTTGGTTCTCAAACACCATATGACCCAAGTGCATAATCATTTCATGTTTATTTACATAAATCCAGTGTTTCCAAATAATACAGAAATGTCCTTATCCATACTTGCTGATAATTTTTTCAGATTCTTCTCAGCAAACCTTGGAATTATTTTTCAGTATTGCCAATTTTCCTTTTAAAATGAAATGCACTCATGCCTGTAAGCCTGTTACAATTTTCAAATATTCTCAGGATTTTTAAAAGGTCAATAAAGTAAACTTAAAATTTTATTAATTCACCAATAAGAAACAGAAGATGGCTGCTTTAAATTGAGTATAAATATTAACATTTTGATATATTAACCTGAGACCTAACTGCTGATATGGATGGAGTTGCAATTTTAATTTTATAATAAGAATTTCATGAGATTCTTTAGTATTCAGTTTCAATAATAAAAACTACAGTGTAAGCTCTCAAATTCAGATAAATCTACACTTTCCTAATAGCAGACGTTTACATCTTATAACTTCTTCTTTCTCTCCACAGAGTATGTTTTTCAGCTTGGAAATGCGCAATGGTTACCTACATGTGTTCTATGACTTTGGATTTAGCAATGGCCCTGTGCATCTTGAGGACACATCGAAGAAAGCTCAGCTTAATGATGCAAAATACCATGAGGTATAAATCATTGCGATTTGTGTGGTGTGTTTTGTTTTGTTTTGTTTCACTTGTGCTTAGAACTATTGATCGAATCAGATGGTCAAATGACGTAGGTGCCAAAATGATTAAACTGAGCACCTTCACTTCTAAAAACCAACAGCAGGACCCCATTGACTCAACTCCAGGATGACATTTGCTTTAAAAAAAATGAAGGTTTTTGTCATATTGATGTTTTCTAATAAGAGTCACTGAAAGATTCATTTTAATTGCTTCATTGACCAAAAGACTCCCACTCAGTGTCTTGATTACAATGGCACTCCATAGAATACTTTTATACATCTGTTGAAAATGCTAGTGTGGATACACAGCCATTTTTAAAAGTATCATTTGAGCACTACTAAATGTAAAAAGAGTAGGTAGAAAGCAAATAGAGAATTTCCTTGTAAAGCATTTATCCAGAACTTAAAAAATACTAACACAGATTTCCTTATAAAGAGAGTCCCCAGGGAATGCTCTTTAACTTTGAAACCATTGTACAGTACACTGATAATATGTCTCATCTATTTTCGGTAACAACTACTTTGAATGTACAATTGAGTAAAATGTATGAAAGGTGTATCTGTTAAGTTGAACCAAAATGCAGAGAGTAGGAAGCTCTCTTTCTCTTTCAGTTCAAAGTCCGTGACCTCCGTGAGGATGGTCTATGGCAGAAGGATATTTTAACTATATCGCTGACTAGAATTTGGGCAGAAGCATTAAAGATTTTCACTGTGTCACTAAAACAATGACACATGGGAACATGCAGTCTGGGTTCAAAGGGTCCCTGTTTATAGTCTTTTTTCCTGAATCTCCTCAAAGAGACGAAAGAAAACAATTGGTGTCATGACAAAAATATTTTTTGGTTTAGCTCCTTCTCCGTGTGGAAATTCCTCTCCAGAAAATCTGATCTTCTGGTTATTGAAGTATGAGTGTCCCTGTCTGTAAGAAAGGAAAATCTGTTCCCCATTTTGTGAGCCAACAAGTACAGGAACATGGGGGCCCAGCTGTTATAACCAGAATAATTAAAATATGTAGTCATCTTTAAAAAGTTGATTATTAAACAATGATCAAGACTTGACTATATATTATGTCTCCCAGATCTCAATCATTTACCACAACGATAAGAAAATGATTTTGGTGGTTGACAGACGACATGTCAAGAGCATGGACAATGAAAAGATGAAGATACCTTTTGCAGACATATACATTGGAGGGGCTCCCCCAGAAATTTTACAATCCAGGTAAGCTCTTTTTGTTACGTAGCTGTTGTTCCTGATGACATCCTGGGCTGAGTATTCAACATCCAGGAGACGTCTAGGAGAGGTTTGAAGGCACTCCCACTTGCTGCTTCTAGGCACCTACACAGACACATGAACACACATATTCAAGCACCCTCGTGACCTCCTTAAAATAGCATCTTCTAGATGAGATCTGCAGGTTTCTTTAATTATTGTATTAATCTCTGAACACAGTCTCGTGCAATATTTCTTACCTGCAAGAGCAATGATGGAGCCTGGTGTGTTGTATGAACATGAAGCATTGTGTCCCTTTACTTTTATTTCAGACTTACTTTAAACTTCTTTGAACTCTCAAATAGCATCTGAGGGTATAAAAAAATTTAAGCTTATCCAAGGGGATGTGAATTATGTATCATTATAATTTTATTCTCAAGCATTTAAAAATTTAACTATCTCTTATTACAATCAAGTCATAGCATCAGACACCCTTGAAATTGAGAGGCAATTTGAGGATAGTCCAGCCTGGTCATCCTCAACTCTGGTTCTCACCAGAATAACCTGGACGAATTTTATAAACACCATTGCCCATAACCACTCTCCAGAAATTCTAACTGGTCTGGGATGAGGACCCCAACTTCAAACTTTTTTTCCAAATTAGATACCCTCTTAGCTTCTTCAACAACTCCACATGGGACTTTCAACCATTATGGTTGTCATTATCTACCCCCAAACCTTTAGTTAGCGTGGTCCTCTAGGTATGATCTTGATGGAACAGAATATAGTGGGACTGTTACTCCTTAGTTTGGCCAGTGATCATTTAAAATACACTGAAGACATGATAATTTGATCAAAACTAACTTCATAGTCATTCAATATTTGATAATATGCTCTTGGGCACCTCCTATATCCTAGGCATAATGATAGGTACTAGGATTACAGTATCAATCAAATTATCACCCCTGATCTCCAAGATAAAAGATTTCTTACGTTCTTATTACTCCAAAAGCTCAACATTCCACTAGGAGATTTCTCTAGCCTTAGTTGATCATAAGTGTGTTGCAAAAATAGCCAAGAAGATGAGTTCATGACTTTAATCCAATCCACTTGGGAATGGATTAGTGGAAGACTGAAGACCTGGGTTCAAATCTTAACTTACCACTTGTGACACTAAAAAAAAAAAAACAAAAACAAAAACAAAAAGATTTTGATGTTTCTTAGTTTCATTTTGAAGTTGCCAACAATTGACCGTTTTTGACCCAAAATACATCAGTTCTGTGTGGTTCAACCTATTAATCATCTGTAAAAGGGAAATAATAGCCTTTCCTTTAAAAAAAAAAAAAAAGAAGATTTTATTAGACAGAGAGAGACATGGCACAAGAGGGAACACAAGCAGGGGGAGTGGGAGAGGGAGAAGCAGGCTCCTCACTGAGCAGGGAACTCTATGCGGGACTGACTCAGTCCCAGGACTCCGGGATCTTGACCCCAGCCGAAGGAAGACACTGAACCACAGAGCCACCCAGACACCCCTGCCTTTCCTTTTATATCACAGAATTTTTATAAACATAAAATGAGCTAATGTAAGTTAAAGGATCTTCAAAACTATAAAGAAGTAAACAAACTGGCTTGATGCAGAATAAAGCTGTTCTACAGGCAAAGATTAGACATTACTCTATGCTTATGAGAGAAAGCATAAGAATATGAATAGTTACAAAGCCACTAAAAATGACTATAAATAAAATCAAATTTCATATCCCACATATGCAGGGTAACATCACCATCATCATTATCATCATCATGTTATCAGTGAAGACTTAATTTTCTTTTTCAGGACCCTCAGAGCGCACCTTCCCCTAGATGTCAACTTTAGAGGATGCATGAAGGGTTTCCAGTTCCAAAAGAAAGATTTCAATTTGTTAGAGCAGACAGAAACCCTGGGAGTTGGTTATGGATGCCCCGAAGACTCTCTTGTAAGTACCAGTCAGTCAAAATCTTTTAAATAAATACGTACACACACACAACACACACAAATAGACATAAAATGTGTCATTCTCAAAAGCTGGAAAAGGTTTATTCAGCTTCTCTGTGAGCCTAAGTACACCTTGGCCTCCTTTCTGCCACCAGCAAAAAGGAGAAACATTAAGCTAAAAAGTCGTGTGGGGGTTCCTCTGGGACTTGTCTGTTTGCTTCACTTTTCAATGGGTGGGGCTTCCAAAGCCCAGAGAGGCTGTGCGGGCATGTTTACTCACGCAGGGTGGAGGAACTGGAGAAGCTAAAACCCCACCGGCCAGGGGCACACAGAAGAAGTCAACATGCCTGAATGCCTGTATAAAGCAGAAGTTAAAACATAAACTATTAATACAGAAACCAGTAGGCAAGGGCTTTGGTGTGTGAGAAATTGACATTTATTTTCAGCATTTAATAATTATCACAAACACTACACTACATTCACTTTATTTATTTATTTATTTATTTATTTATTTATTTATTTTTGCCACACAGATATCTCGCAGAGCATATTTCAATGGACAGAGTTTCATTGCTTCAGTTCAGAAAATATCTTTCTTCGATGGCTTTGAAGGAGGTTTTAATTTCCGAACGTTACAGCCAAATGGGTTACTATTCTATTATGCTGCAGGAGTAAGTATTTCTTTTTCCCTATGGGAAATTTTTTGTGATAATTGTTTTGTCTATTGAAAATACTGTTTAAGCACATTAAAAGTGATTTTCAATTCAGATTAATTTGGACTCACATGAACACACACAGAATGCCTCGTTTCAGACACTTTGTAATTAAGTCTATCACATATCAGGAGTTCTGAACCTGGGATTCATAGACCCACGCCTCAGGAGTTCATGGAGAAAATTCAGTGTGTCTGTGGACCTAGATCAGAAAATAATAAGGTTTTTTAAAAATTTTATTTTCTCAAACTAAAATTTAGTATTTTCTTCAGTTACAAATGTCAGCAACAAACCACAGTAATATTTGCAGAACCTGTTACTTTATTGTTAATAGAAACCACAGTTATTTTTCATCTCCCATAATAGTTGCCACAGATGACTCAAAATATCGTTTTTGCTCATTGCTACTTTTAAATTGCAGTAGTTATTAGATCTGCTGAGAGATTTTATAATTTAGCGTCTTAATAAAGACGTACATATATCACAGATATATTAAATATTTTGAAACCGTATCTCAATATAATTGGTTTCCTTTTTATTCTAGATATTTGTTTGATGCATTTTAAAATGTTATTTTGAAGGGGCCCATGTGTATCACGTGCGCTGTGCTAAAGGAGTGCATAGCACAAAAAATGTTAAGAACCTCTGTGTATGGGGACACCTGGATGGCTCAGATGGTTAAGCCGCTGCCTTCGGCTCAGGTCATGATCCCAGGGTCCTGGGATCGAGTCCCACATCGGGCCCCTTGCTCAGCGGGGAGCCTGCTTCTCTCTCTGCCTCTGCCTGCTGCTCTGCCTGCTTGTGTTCTCTCTCTCTCTCTCTCTGACAAATAAATAAATAAAATCTTTGAAAAAAAAAAAAGAACCTCTGTGTATATATACAAATACATATGTGATTTCTTGGTAAAGTAATAGGAACATACTTTTCTGTTCTTGGACTGGCTACAGAACACTTGAACTCACCTTCTAAAGATACATTATTCCAAAAATAAAATAAGATATCCAGAGGTTTGGTGACCCCAAGACCCAACTGATTTATCTCTGAAAAGGTCATCAACATATCCACTGATAGAGCAGGTCATAATAGAATATGTAAAAGCTGCTCTTACTTTTTGTACTTATTACCTTAATATACTGAATTTAATTTAAATCAGTAGCGACAGTGAGAATTTACCCAAAGCACTCTGTAGGATCTCCACCACCAAACCTGCCTCAGATTACCATGGTTAGTTAAATAACAGTTTTTGTCAAAAAAAAAAAAAAAAAAGTAGTTATGTTGAGGGTTGTGCCCTCCCCCCCATAGAGGTCAGTGCCCCTCTAAGGGAAGAGAAGCAAGATTATCCATTTGCCAATATTTTAAATAATCAATAAGCAAATTAGTAAAAAGAACTGTTGACTTCAGTCCTTTTTGTATTTGTCTTCCACCTCTATAGATGAAAAGTAAAACACTTCAAAACACTTAAAAAGCCAAACTGACAAGTTAACCCTTTCCTGGTCACCTAGCTACATCTCCAAGGAGACAGAAGTATTGCCTTTCCCAGCAGGGAGACCAAAGACAGAATAGCGATGCCCGAGTTAGGGAAGGCGCTAACCCTGGGACAACTCTCAGCACGACAAAAGCACTAGAAATCCTCAGTTCAGGAGAGAGGAGGCTCCTTTCTCCGTTGAAACATGCCCAATTTTGTCCGTGACACCAGTATAAGCAATATGTTGTCACTGGTGTTTTCATAGAAATTATTTTACAAGAAACCTTCCACACATCAGGCGTTTCTTTAAGCAATGTCATTAAATGAGCGTTGAACACGTGTCCATCTTTTGGATCCCAGGCCTCCCTACTTAAAACCACGTGTTTGAATTTCAGTCAGATGTGTTCTCCATTTCATTGGCTAACGGCACCGTGGTTATGGATGTCAAGGGAATCAAGGTGCAGTCGGCCGACAAGCAGTACAACGATGGGCTCTCCCACTTTGTCATTACCTCGGTCTCACCTGCAAGGTACGGTTCCTGACTTCATATGCTTCCCACAAGATGCCTTTATTTGTAGGGCTTGATTCTGCTCAAGGACCACTATGAACAATAGAACATTCTATTGCTTTTCCAGTGCTTTAAAAAAAATGGTAGGGTGAACAACTTACATTCTTTTAAAAAGAAGTTGCTATTAATTTCCAAGAGATGCCAAATAAATCACTATATAATTACTTAACAGGAAGATAAAGGGTTTTTTCCAGTCAAACCACAGGCTACCAACCTTCTTGAGGGAAGTGCCTACACATAGCGCTTACTGAATGGAAGGCAGTGTTTTGCATGTAGAAGGAGATCCGCAAACATTGGTTTCATTTAGATTTTTAATTAAGCAATTGAGAACTCTATATTTATGACCATATATTGAAAGCTCTAGCTTTATTTTTCAAATGTGTAGTACTGAATTTCTTTTTCATAAGAAGAAAGCTTTCTGGATTAAGAAATACATTTCCATTGTAGACGGCTGCTCTTCTATGCCCACTTCTGTGGAGCCCTCCCATTACAAAAAAAAAAAAAAAAAGACATTAATTGGCCTTTATAGGCTCCATTTCCAATTATACTCAAAACCAGTCGATGTGCCTTACAATGAAAACAGACTTCCCAAGTGTGATTAAATAATCACCATGAGTTACATTCTGCTTTTTCCACCACCACCCCCCAAAAAATGCTGGTAACAAATCACCTGAGCTTCTTGTTTTTAGGGGTTTGGAGAGTCTTTTCTGCATATAAAAATATTCAACTATTTTATCCCAGACCTCATGAAGAGTCTGATAAGTTGTTATCTTTTCACTAGCCAGAATGTTCTATGTTAATTTCATGAGAAAACCTGCAACCTAGAATGGAACTCCAGGTAAAACGGTACCAATGTAGTGCATAAAGAAACTTTTTCCTTTGCAGATATGAACTGATAGTAGATAAGAGCAGACTTGGGAGTAAGAACCCTACCAAAGGGAAAGCGGAACAGACACAAGCAGGTGAAAAGAAGTTTTACTTCGGTGGCTCACCCATCAGTCCCCAGTACGCTAATTTCACTGGCTGTATAAGTAATGCCTACTTTACCAGGTAGGATATTTTTATTATTTGTAATTCTGCATAATTCATAAAAAAGTCAGGTCGATAATGAAAATGTTTACATTATTAAAACTGAGGACTGTAACATTTATAAACATTTATGAGAAGCAACAGAGGAGAGTAATTAAAACCTTGCATGTGCTCGAGCACCTGACATACTTAGGTTTCTGTGTAGGTTTCTTCCCTTTAAATTCCTTTATGCCCTTGGCTAAGTCAGCCTTCACTTCTTCTCTGCCAAAATGCAGATAATAATGATGTCTGCCTCCTTGTTAGAACAATTAAATGAGATAACGTGCAGGAAGCACCTGGCATACAGCAAGCTATAAATATTAGATGTAATTATATCCATGCTGATTATTATGGTGTAGCATAGAGTAACATACCCAAATCCTTGTTAGAGGTTTAGGAAAGTCTTCTTAATGCATCACTTTAAACAAAGCCATTAATCGAGGTCCTTGACAAAGACCGGAAGTGCTCCAGTACAAGAGCAAGCAAGGGAGAAAATTAATACACACGGAGTAACACAGAGGCGGTACCCATCGTCCAGAACGTGGTGAAGGAAAAGATGTCCATCTGTCAGAATGTGCTGGTGCCAGGCAAGGTTATCCATGAATTGTTAAGTGGTCATGTAAAGGGTTCTCATCAAGAGAGTGGTTGACGCAGACCCATCACACACACACACACACACACACACACACACACACACACACACACACAGATTTTAATTACCAAATTCTTTCACTTCTGTAGTTTTCATCTTATAAGTCTGCACCACATTTTAAGGGTTTCCCTCCCTCTGCTGCACAGGTTGGATCGAGATGTGGAGGTGGAAGACTTCCAGCGATACGTGGAAAAGGTCCACACTTCCCTTTCTGAGTGTCCTATTGAGTCTTCACCGTTGCACTTCCTCTACAAAAAAGAGAAAAATTCCTCAAAGCCTAAAACAAGCCAGAATAAAAAGGTAAAAGAGAATGCTGTGTCAGATTCTCAACCATCCTCGCATTCCACACACACAGTTCTAGACACTGATGCTGTATAAAATTCACTCCAATTTGCAACTGTATGTACATACGAAAGGTGGGATCCTTCTGGTACCTGATACCATTGTTTCCCAGCTTTGGTGTATCAATCTTTGTTCCCAGAGAAACAGTTTGAATCAGATTTATTCCATATGGCTCAATGCTTCTCATTACAATGATTAAAACTGCCCCTTACTTAACCATTTGTGTGTATAATGTGTATTATTTAGTATAGTAATTCTCAATACCATTTGCTTCTGTGTCACGATCTCGGGCTTCTGTCACAGCCATGGAAATTCTTAAAGTTTCTGATCTCCCTGTTCTCCGCTCCTTCCCTGACCTTCATATCAACCACTCACAGGCACTGCTGATCCGTGATATCAACTAGAAATGCTCCATTAACAAAATCTTGAGTTCTTAAACTACATCCCCTAGGACAGTTTTTTTTCCTCATTCATTTACATCCAGCATGTACATTAGCATTCTTTATTACAGATGAGGCTTCCAATTCCTTCCCACTCTTTCCAGCTGATCTCCCCACCCACTTCCTGGTCCAACCTTAACAAGTCCCTCGGGTGCTGCCCCTCCCACCCTGGTCCAAGCCATCTGGGCCCTGCCAGGGGCTCCTGCCCAGGCTCCTGGCTTCCACCAGCTTCTCTGACACTCTGTCCTCCACACAACAACCACATGCTTATACACACGTCACATCATGTTACTCCCCTGCTCAAAGTGCCCCCCACCCCCACTACACTCAGAATAAAAGCTCCGGGCCCTACAACGTCATAAGACGCTCTATGTTATCCAGGCTCCTTTCCCTCACTCACTCTTCTGCCCACACTAGCATGAGTCACGTGCATTCCTGCCCTAAGGTCTTTCTTTCTGCTGGACCACTGTCCCCCGCCAAACATCTACGCAAACAGCTCCTCCTTCTGGCCCAGCTTTCCAGCGTTCAGTAAGGCCTCCCTTCACCCCCTAATTAATACCACAGCTGTCTCCTGACTTTTCCCAGTACTACCCATCTCCTTTGCCTTTCCTAGTTGTTCTTTTTTCCATAGCACTTTTCACATTTTATTATAGCCTGTTTTTATTGTGTTTGGTATTTACTCTCTGTTTCTTCTTCTAGAATTCGAGCTCCTTTTTTTAATCTGCTCAATGATGTGTCCTAAAAGCCTAGAACAATGCACATAATAGGTGTTCAATACATACTTAGCTATTTGCATCATAGGGTTGTTACAAAGATTAAGTCAGTTGATGCATGAAATGCCCTAGCACAATGCCCAGCATAGAGAAAAACATTCAGTGAATATGAGCTGTTAGATCTCTTTATGGAGGCTTATGAATGTTTCTGGAGGATCAATTCCTTAAAGTAGAATTGCTTGGCTTAAGGGAATATGCATTGTCAACATTGAGATAATACTTGAACAGCATTTGAAAAACCTATTGTCCCTCCCAACAGCTGAACTGGATATGAGCAAATTTTTATAATTTGCCCATCTAATGGACAGATAGGGCATCTCATTGTGATTTTGATTTGCATTTCCTTGAATGCTAAAGTGGCTGAGCATCTTTTAAAGAACTAATTTTCCTCCATGGCTGGCTTCTGAACCACCAGCAAAAGGAAAGCATCCCCACCAGCTTCTCCCTTCTGACAGTTTTTCACTGGCCGTTACATCTTGATCGCTTCCCTATGTATTTCAGCTTACGGGGACCACTTTTGAAAACCCCCTTGCAACTCCTCCTTTGTTCACACACGATTTGCCAATGTTAATAGGGTAATTTTATTTACGTACAACTTAAAATTAGTAATTTTTCAGGATCCTCTCCTGAATTTCACATGGCAGAAAGATAATTTCATACGACTTTTATGAAGGCTTTCACTAGAGGATAATTTAAAGGATTTTTCAGAGGAGACTATGAAATTCTGATGAGATCTCACCGTCCCCTTCTCATATTGATGCTAAAAGGTTTATTCTGGAATTTTTCAGCTGGGACTTGAGCGCAGCCCAGTGGATCAGACACAGCAGGTTAATATCATGGGCCGATGAGGAAGATCAGCCTACTGCGCGCACTTTACCTCTTTAAATGAATACAGTTTTCTATTTGAATCTATCAAGTGCAGTCTCCTAACAAATATTCATACTCTCAAGTTTGCAATCAACAGACCTTGGAACTATTAACATACACTTTTCAGTATTATAGGAAACCTCTTAGCCTTTCTTGTAAAAAGCCTTAGAAACTCAACTTCATAATAACAGATACAGGATGACTATAGATTTCCCTTCTATTTCTTGGTAATTAGAATGTCAAATATTTGCTAATCTTCTCTCGTATTTACCCTTGTATCAATAGCTTCTTAAGTACCTATCCAGAAAAATATGTGGCTGCTATTTTAAATTTTTATCAAGGCCGATTCATAGCAATTGGGCTATAATAATTTGTTTTCACAGTAATGTCCTCATATTGCATCTTATGTGTATATTTTAATTTATTTAACCACTAATAGACTTTCAGTGCTTTCCAGTTTTCTCCCTTTATGGGTGATGATCACTGTGTATTAGTCTTTGATTACACTCCTGAATATATCTTTACAAAATATTCTTAGAGGTAGACTTACTGGGTCAGGGAAAATTACTTTCCAAAGAAGAACACTGATTTCTATTTCCCCAGGAGTACATAAGAATACCTGTCTTACCACCTGTGTTCCAGCATGGAAATTTCTTATAATTTTTGTTTTTAAATTTAATTGGGGACATAGTTTCTCATGTGGTATTTCGTGTGATAATGAAGATTTTATATATTTTAAGAGGCATCATTCTAACGTATCCAGCCAACCACTCGCTTTTCTGAGAATTGATTCCCTACACACAGGGCAAGCCCAGTATTTTAGGTATGTGACTTCATCTACCTGGATACAGATGTTTGGATTGGGGTAGATCATTTGAACTAAGCTGGGCTACCAGATCCCCTTCCTTATAAACTTAGAACCCAGAGACACTAGCCTAGGCTGGTCACTGAATGGAAAACATGTAAGCCTAAGAGCTCTATGTTAATCATGCACATAGAAAGCTGCTTTGTAGAAATTTAAAAGGCAGAGAGCTGTCCTGAAGAGAAAGAAAAATGAAAGCCGGCTGAGAAAAACAAAGCCAAGATACCAGAAACATTTGGAAAAGGAATTCCTGGAATCTTCCTAGCTTTGCCATTCCGGATTCTTGCCCCTGGTAGGGTACTGTCTTGTGTACCAGATAGCGTGCTATCTTGCCCCTGATACTGTATTTCCTCCCCTTGGATTGTGTAAGATACTCCCATATCCTTATAACGCACTGCCCTCTTTTGCTTAAGTAGCTGAACTAGTTTCACTGTTGCGTGACACAAAAGAATCTTACTGCATTAAAACAGACCCTCAGAGAGCACCTGGGTGACTCAGTCAGTTAAGCACCTGCCTTCGGCTCAGGTCATGATCCTACGGTCCTGCAATCAAGCTCGATGTTGGGCTCCCTGCTCAGCGGGGAGTCTGCTTCTCTCTCTACTCCTCACCCCTTCTCCTGCTGTGTCTTTCATGCTCTCTCTCTCTCTCTCAAATAAATAAATAAAATCTTAAAAAAAAAAACCCTCAGAGAAAAAAATTACACTGATAGAGTCAAAGTCTAGTGAGGTTCAAAATCCACATACACAGCTATTCTAGGATAGTAAACCGAGTCTCTGTGTTACATGGTTGGATGTAATTAAATTAAAACCTGTCTTCTTATTATCATTATTATGATTCAGAGCATATACCCACAGAGAATTTAGAGTGTTTGGTTGCCACATATAAATATCCCATCATCTATTCCTTTCTGCAGCAGACAAGAGACAAGTCCTCCTCTGTGGATTCCCACGTGGAAGCAGAGAAAGGCAGGGCTGGTCATGGAGACCTTGTAGTCCGGTAGCCCCCCCTTTGCTGCCCCCTGCCGTTGATTCGCCCTTGCCCTTTTCCCATAGCGAAGTGGAGGCACTGACTGAGGAGGAGGAGGAGCCACCAGGGTTGGGGACGTCCCCAACTCCTCAACAATCTCTCACCCCCACCCTCCGGAAAAACAAAACCCCATCCTCCAAGGGGCGGCGGGGGGGGGGGGGGGGGGGGGCGCGGGGGGGGGAGGTTGAGGAACCAGGTGGTGGGTAATAGGGAGGGCACGTACTGCATGGAGCACTGGGTGTGATGCCAAAACAATGAACACTGTTATGCTGTAAATAAGCAAATAAAAATAAATAAATAAATTAAAAAAAAAAAAAAAAACCATCCTCCAGCAAGTCATCAAAGGTCCTTTCTATCTGGCAACGGCCTGTCTTCCGGTTTGCTGTTTAACTGCCTGTTTTTCCAAATCAGTTTTCAGTTCCTTTAAAAAAGGAAACCGTTTCTCACTCACCCTTCTCTTCCCCACCACACGGTGCCTGCGGGGGGCACGCACAAATACTCCTTTCCTTCCACGTCATTTCTACCTCGGAGGTATTCAATAAACACTGCTTGGACACATGAATAAACGACGGGATGACCAGGTTTATTTGCAATAACTTTAATCTTGCCCCCAAAATTAAGACTAGATAACTATGAAATATTAGCCTATAGTCTCACAGCTCTAAATTTTAAAATCAGCAGTGTAATTTTAGGAGCACAAGGTAATTGTTCTATATCTTGCCACCTGAACGTTTACTACTTACCACCAAAAATATTCTTAAATATTTTGAAGGTGTTACTAAGGATGTTGGTAACCGCCTGTATAAATAATAATTTGTGTGTTAAAAAAATGTTGTCTATAATATGAGGGTTTTATTGACTGATTCCCCAGGGTTATTTTATTGTCAATATTTCCATTTTTCCCCATTGGCTAAGATGTGCATTTAATTTAAATGATAGAGCAGTTATCTCTGGGGCTTTGGGTGGGCTCTGCTCTATTATCACAGACTAGAATTTTGGATTTGACATACTGTGTTGTCATTTGTTGTTCTTAACGCTGCAGCACCTAACGTCATCTCCTCAAGGAAAGAGAGGGGCCTAATATTTCATGAATGGAAAATGCACAAATAATATATACTTTCATCGTTATTTTATTTTTATTAATGATAAAGAAATCACAAATGAACTTTTGCTACTAGTACATCAGAGTCATCCCTCAATATGACTTACTTCCTATTCTTACAGGGAGAGAAGAGTAAAGATGCACCTTCAGGGGATCCTGCTGGCCTGAAGTTCCCGGAGGGGAATGTTCCAAGGGATTCTCACTGTCACCTTTCCAACAGTCCTAGAGCAATAGAGCACGCCTATCAGTATGGAGGGACGGCCAACAGCCGCCAAGAGTTTGAACACTTAAAAGGAGATTTTGGTGAAAAGTAAAGTAACACACTATCCTTCCAGAAACTTTATGCCGTGGCTGGACTTCATACTTACTTGCCACATGCCGTCTTTTTCCTGTGATCTTTCCTTTCTGTGGCACTTAATCCTATTATCTTGTCATCAAAATAAATGCTAAGTAGTACATGATTCTTACTTTCCAATAAATGAACATTCTCTGAGACTTTCTTCCCAAAAGTAAGATGCATAACTCAGGATTCTTCTAGGAGTTTGTAGCATTTTTATCAAAAAGGAAAGGCAATCAAAGAAAGGAACATGTGGCACATTTTCAATGACTCATCATCTAACCTTGATATTACCTTCCTTCCCCCATATAAATTGCTTTCAGATTGAAAATGGGGGTGCCTCTGAACCGCTGGAAGGTTAATAAGGAAAGACACCAAAGACACAAAAACCACTTGTATCTCAGCTAGCCCTCAAGCTGTCTGTAAAGCCCAGCACCTCTTCCCAGTATTCTGCAAATCTCTAGGTTACTTAGCACTCTTGAGGATCTCTTTTTAGAGTGTCAGCACACAAATATTCTTATGTAAGTCTTATATCTCTTTCAAATGTCCATAGAGGCGGTGCATTCAATAAGTAACCTCTAATGCCTTCTAATTTGCTATTTGTCTAATAGGCAGTATCAGTATTTTGTATTCATTGGGAAGAATTTAGAGTTAAACTAGAAATTACCCTAATGTATCTTGTCTATATGGGCTAGAGCTAAAAGTCTAGAAGGTTTTGTTTAATTCCTACACCTTCTGGTGGCTGTTTTTGGCCTGTGATATCTACTGATTAATTTTTCTTGGGAAAGACAAATCGATCTTGTATTTTAGATAGCACACAGATCGTATTGTTTCTAGGCAAACTTCTATATGCACATTAATTACAGACTAGTATTTTGTCCACATGAACAAACCAAATGCGACCATATTTTCAAAGCAAGATGCATTATGATCCTTACATGAAACAATGCTTCCTTAAATGTGGAATGCAGCCCTGCTGTATAAATAAGTAGGGAAAGATGTACATTTTTGAGTTAGTCATGCTTTCCCAATATTCATGAATAATGTTAAGACGTAATTAGAAGTAATGCTGCTTGGGATTCGATAGAATGGCTACTCATTCTTCCTTACGCTGTGTTGCTGTTGGAAACTAGAGATCCCCTCCAGTCTCATTTTACGGATAGTAAGCTTTCTCTTTTCATTTACCAGATCTCAGTTCTCCATTCGTCTAAAGACTCGTTCCTCCCATGGGATGATTTTCTATGTCTCAGATCAAGAAGAGAATGACTTCATGACTCTATTCTTAGCCCATGGCCGCTTGGTTTTCATGTTTAATGTTGGCCACAAGAAACTGAAGATTAGAAGCCAAGAGAAATACAATGATGGATTGTGGCATGATGTGAGTTGAAGGCAGAGAATATTATTACCAGCAAATAGTCACCATTATCAAATGGACTGACATTAATGCCCACTATTGGTCTTTCTAGAAACACCCATTTTAAAATTCTGTTGCCGTATGCTCAGAGTTCAATTTTGAGAAATTTTTTAAATTCCTTATAAAAATCTTGAAGCATATTATTTAAAAAGAGATACAGGTTGCATGTAATTTTTAGTGTAATTATTTTCACCAAAGGACCAATAGCAAACATCACCTGAAGTTTAATTTCTAATGATTTTTCACTTGTTTTCCCACTGCCTGTAAGTTTCTAAATTTCAATAGCAAATGCTGAGTGTCTTTTATAGGCTAAGCCATGGAAGATACAAAGTGAAGAGAAAATCTGTTAGGATGCTAGGATACCACAGGGAGACTCTTTAAATATTGAAACAAATCAGTGTTACATAAAGGAAAGAGTAAGAAATGTAAGATGTATTAATCACCATAAATTTACGAGAGGAAGAAACCAAATGAGCTGACCAGCTGTGAAGAGTTTCACTGAGAAGCCTGCTAAATACATATAAGCTGAATTCAGAAATTAAGCCTATAGCTTTAAATCAAGCTTTAAAGGAAAAAACAAACTCTTGACCTTCAGAGAAAGGGTCGGCTTTTGAAAGAACTTCTGCAGATCTCCCACAGTACCCCAATAG
Organism: Meles meles; assembly: GCF_922984935.1. Lineage (NCBI taxonomy): Eukaryota > Metazoa > Chordata > Mammalia > Carnivora > Mustelidae > Meles > Meles meles. The sequence goes on from NC_060070.1 coordinate 20,988,282, forward strand.
CAAACCCCAATGGAGAAGAGTCAACAGAGCCTTCTGCCAAAGCTTGGGATGCACTTGACATGTGTTATTGTCCTTCCCTCCACCCAGGTGATATTTGTTCGGGAAAAGAGCAGTGGCCGACTGATCATTGATGGCCTTCGAGTCCTAGAAGAGAGTCTTCCTCCTACAAGAGCTGCCTGGAACATCAAGGGTCCTATTTATTTGGGAGGCGTGGCTCCTGGAAGGGCTGTGAAAAATGTCCAGGTAAGCCAGACATGACCAGGACAAGCCCTGACTTTTAGAGCCGACAGATTATTTAATCCAGGACCTCATTTTACCACCAGCAGACTAGCGAGAAGAGAACTGTAGTTTCACTGGATCTGGGCTACCAAAGGGAGTTTTGTCCTTGGGCATGTCTGTCTGCCCTCTGGCATTACAAAGTCAAGAGTGGTCTTTTGACTCTGACGGAGAGGTGAGATGAAACAATTTCAGAGGTTTAAACTATCATGAGAAGTTATGTCTCAAGGAGATGCTTATTTGTTCAGCAAGTACACATGCTATTAGTGTAAAAAATACAAAAAAAAAAAAAAGAAGTAAAGAATGTCATTCCATTATGTAGCATTGAGTGACAAAAAACTTTGGGGCCATTCTGTAGACTATGATTTCATTTTTGTTTCCTACACACACACACACACACACACACACACACTTGTAAATGGGCAAGGAAGTATGGTTATCCCTGGGCAGAGGGGTGGGGGAAAAGAGGCGGTTATAGTAAAAAGCATGTAATTTCTGTACTTGAAAAGTTAATAATATTGCATCTTTACAAAAATATTTATCAATAAAGGGAATGTATCTTTCTTAACATATAGATTTGACTTCAGCACGAAAATATAGATGCATTTCTAAGATTCACTAATATATGTAGATAAAGGAAAAAGGGGGGGCTCATATTATGTTGAGATTTTAGGCAAGTAGCCCCAATTTCATGACAACTCCTTTAAAAGAAAGGTTTCCAAAACAGTGTGAAATCAGTTGTCCAAAGGGGCCCAAGTTTCATGTCCTGAGGTATGATAAATTCTCGACCACAAGATCAGGTAATGCAGCCAGAAATGCAAGCTTTCTGCTGTTTAGTTAACCATGGTAGATTTAACAATTAAGAACTTTGCTAGCCCTCATCAGCATTAGCTGATTTGGGGCCACCTGTCATCGTCATTCTTGAAGGAAAACAAAGGAGGATAGTTCTAACATTTAATTTCAAAACCATAGCTGCAACTTACGTGTCACAGTGTATGTAGAAATGTTCTTGGTAATGACTGCAGGCTGACATTATCAAATACAAAATCCCAACTTCAAAGAACTCATCATTAAAGAAGCAACTACCTGGAAAATGACTGACCCTTCAGGCAGCTAAGATAAATAAGACAGGGGGCTGCTTCGTTTCTCTCGGGACGTGAATCCCTTCATTCTGTTTCCCTTTGGTGCACACCTGCGCATGTTAAGAAAATGACTTTTAAGAAATGTCTTCTTCCCTCAGATCAATTCAGTCTACAGTTTCAGTGGCTGCCTCGGCAACCTTCAGCTCAACGGGGCCTCCATCGCCTCTGCTTCTCAGACATTCAGCGTGACCCCTTGTTTTGAAGGTCCTATGGAAACAGGGACCTACTTTTCAACAGAAGGAGGATACGTAGTTCTAGGTAACAGTGACTTCTGCACAAAACATGAATCACGAAATACTTCTGTCCTGGATGGGGAAATTTGGCTCAGGGTTAAAACTTCAGAATACCGGGGCGTCTGGGTGGCTCAGTGGGTTGGGGCCATGATCTCAGGGTCCTGGGATCGTGCCCCGCATTGCGGGGGGCGGGGGGGTGTCTCTGCTCAGCAGGGAGCCTGCTTCCTCCTCTCTCTCCACCTGCCTCTCTGCCTACTTGTGATCTCTCTCTGTGGAATAAATAAATAAAATCTTTTTAAAAAAAACAACAAAAACACTTCAGAATACCAAAGTCACTCAGCCCTAGGAAACGGCTTCTTTCCACCAGGATCCCCTTTGTTGCCTCCTGCCACACCCAGCGAGACAGGCTCCCCTGTCCCTGTTCGCTTTCCTGACCAGAACTTCTCCACAGCTGCCACATCTCTGATGTAGCCCATCTTGACCCTTTTAGGATTTCCTGTGCTGCTCTGTGCTCTAATCTGTGTCAGGGCGGCTCTAATCAGAGCAGGGTGGCTCTTGTCTTTCGCTGCCCCCCTCTTAGCGTGACCCATTGTCCCTACTAAAGCAAGTCCCACTTCCTCCCTTTGCTCTGCAACTCCATCCTTCAGAAATTTTATTTCTGGATTTGTATTCTCCATAGCTATTATTCTCGCATTCAATCAACCACATTTTTATTGTATGCCTCTGGCATGGGAGCCCCTATGCCAAGTAATGGAACATCGTAGTTCTAAAAATAAGTACATAAAGTCCTATCAGTCTATAAACAATCGCCACCCAAGCCATTCCAACAAATACTCTACAGAGCAAATATTAGGTACGAGGAGGTCACTGGGATCGGTACCCCGAACATTCCCTGAATAAAGACGTGACAATGCAGCCACGTGTAGCTTCCTAAACTGCCCCCACGTCCAAGAGAAAACCAGAGGTCATCTCTCCTCTCCCTGTCTTGCTCGTGATTGTACTTTCCTTTCTCCTCCTTGATCCACAATGAAGCACCAACTCTCATATTTCTCAGCCTTTCATTGGATTTCAGTGATAAGAACTCAAAGGCTCGGACAGCTTGAAATGCATAGCAACCTGCACAATTTACGCTCTCCCTTACCATTAACTAATAGCAGGAAACATTAAAAAGTGATTTATAAGGAGACATGTCAAGTGAATATTATTAAGATGCCCAGGTTTACACCACGTCTCCTGGAGTGAGCACCGCTCTCCTTAATAAGAATTCATTTTCTCACATCACGGCAATAGCAGCTCCTGACCGCTTCTGCTGCCCTCACTTTTTCTTTCCTCTGAAATGCTCAGCAGCGCTGGCACCAGTGATCTTTATTATTAAGACTTATTTTAAAATACGGGTCTTATTGGAAAATAAGGCTTATCTTAAAATACACCTCCCTTGCTCAGTGACTGCAAAATAAAGTCTACCTTCCATACTTGAGCGCAAGTGCCCTTCCCCTGTGGCCTTCCTCACTCTCCTGGACTCGATTTACCCTGGCAGGGGACACTGGCCTCCACGGTGCTCTCCAAATGTCCTGACCTCTGCACTCGTGTTCGTAATATTTCCTGTGCCCAGGCTGCTCTTTTCTCCTCCTCGCTTGTGAAAGATTAAATGGTCCTGCTGGTTGGAATCAGTTTCTCTTCCCCTGAGAAGAGACGCCATGGCGCCTTTTCCCCATGCTGTCCCCATGCCACGGCCCACGACCGGAGTGGCATACTAGTTTTCTCAGGCCCGCTCAGAGCTTTCCGCAGCGTGCTTGACACAGGAAATGCCACTTGCTGCTTATCTATTGAAAAAGGTGTCAAACTTTCAAAAAGCAGATATAAAAATGTATAATTACAAAATCACACCATGATTACAAAATTCAGGCTGCTGCTCTTAAGAGCTAATATATCTCTTCCCAGATGAGTCTTTCAATATTGGACTGAAGTTTGAGATTGCCTTTGAAGTCCGTCCCAGAAGCAGTTCTGGAACCCTTGTTCATGGCCACAGTGTCAACGGAGAGTACCTAAATGTTCACATGAAGAAGGGGCAGGTAATGGGTTAAAAACTGTTTTAACAGTCTGTCTTCTCTGACCTTCAATTCTAGGTCTGAAGCATTTTCATTTCACAGAATTAGTCCATCAGTCTGTCCTAACTGGGGGTGGAGAGGGGGGAATCATGGGGAAGCTCCACATGAAATTTAAATGCAGGCAGTACTTAGATTCACATTCATATGCTGGGAATTGATTTGATTAGAGCAAAGGGCCATGAAAATGTGGCAAAGCTAAAAAAAATCACTACCAATGGAATTAAAAGGTTTTAATAAAAGAATTGGGAGAAAACATTTTTACAACAAAAGAAAGCAGCAAACATATCCAGCTATCAGAATGAATAAACACTAAAGCATCAGTCTTCCTGTCTATAATATATTTGCATACCAGGTGTATATATGTGCGTGCATATATGTGTGTATATGTATATATGTGCATATACACATATATATTACTTACAATTGCTAGAAATAAAAAAATATTATAATTAAGCAGCACTTTCATCCTGAAAAATTATGACTAAGGAATAGTCATGAAAGTGTTCAACTAAATATTAAGGAGAAAACAGCATATTTTCACTCTTGTCCCTAACTGATTTTTTATTTGAGTTCTGGTACTCAAACTATATAACGATATCATGCTTACTGTGTGTCAAGTACTATTCTAATTATGGATGAGCTCCATTAGCCCCCCAGCGGCCCTGTGACCCCACGTAGGTGTCACAAGTGAGAAAACAGGCAGTGAGGTGATGGGGCCCTGGGATGGGAACCCAGGCAGTCTGGCTGCACAGTCCGCACCCTCCACCGCTACCGTAACCAGCTTTGTAGAACACATTCAATCTGCAAAAATTAGAGGAAAGCCTTTTATTATCTTGTTGTTCCTCTCCCCCAGCTTTTCTCCTGTTACTATTCTGTCCTCTCCCCTAGGAACCATTTACTGTCTATAGCCTACCAAAGAGTGACCCCTTGCGTTCACATTGCAAAGCTAATCGTTTGCAGATGTTAAAGCATTGCTCCTCTGGGGTGAATTTCAGAAATCTAGTTTTATCTCTATGAGGAAAAATGAAACTATATAACGTATCCTGTCTTTTGCAGGTCATAGTGAAAGTCAACAATGGCATCAGGGACTTTTCCACCTCAGTGACACCCAAGCAGAGTCTCTGTGATGGCAGATGGCACAGAATTACAGGTGAGAAAAACGAGTATCCTGGGCTCCTTTTATAAAGTGAGTCCACATCCCAAGTGTGGAATGATGGCTCGGGAGAACTCAGACTCTAACTCACATGATAAAATAGGGGATGGACGACAGTCTACAAGTGGCCAAGAAAAGAGAATAAATATTACTGTATATATCGAATCCACATGTGATTTGAAAATTGTCTTTGGGGGCTTTCTTAATAATGCATAATTTATGAAGAAAAAAAATAGAGTATCCTAAACATTCTCCCTTCCAAAGGAAAATATTATAAGGATTGCTTGACTAGACATTGACATTTTCAATGATACAGAAGAAAGTGCGAGGTTTGTTCTGGAATAAATAAAAGCCATCGCTGTTATAAATTAGTCTCTTTCATGTGAAAATTCATCACTCCAGTTCATTTATGACTAGTCTTTTCCTGGTATTTCAGTTATTAGAGATTCCAATGTGGTTCAGTTGGATGTAGACTCTGAAGTGAACCATGTGGTTGGACCCCTGAATCCGAAACCAGTAGATCACAGGGAGCCTGTATTCGTTGGAGGAGTTCCAGGTAAGAGTTCTTTAAAAGGGACATAATTCCAATTCCAAAAAACAGTTAAGTTCCTATAATTATTATTATAGTACTAAGAATGGAGCCGTGTGTTTTCATAATTCACCTAATAACTCAAAGGATTTTATATACAACGTCCTTTCCTAGGAAAAAAGTATACTGATCCTTATCCAAGGATCAAAACAAAGTAACACATCACTACACTTCAGCCTCCTCCCTGGTAGATACTACTCTCCCTTTGCCAAATATGCTTATTTTTTTCTCTTTTCCTTTTATATGTCCTCACGTTCACATAGTGAATACACACACTCTATTTTTTTCTCTAACACAAAGAAAACTCAGTTGCTAACCCTGCTCTCAGATCTGAGAATCATGGAGGACTAAAAGTTTGCTGATAAGTACTCCCCTTCCTTACTAAGAAAGAAGAGAATCCACAGTTCTCCCTGTCCAGGATTAGTCTGAATTGTGAAAACAGCTGCAGACCGTAAGTTGTTTTGTTCCGATGTAGTGACAATCCCCAAGAGAGGTTCCCAGCTGCCATCCTGCAAACGTCATCAGTAACATTCCTGCTGTCATCTGCCAAGAATGGTGTGTAATCCAGGGTGGTGACAGAAGGACTCTTATGGACCCCCCACAATTGTTTTAACCCTCTGGAGCAGGAACCATGACCTATGTTGAAAGCATTTGTTGCACACATTTCACTAACTTGGAAAAATGGAATGTTAAATCTATAGAGAGAGAGATAAGGAGGAGAAAACCAAGCTTTTACATCCAGAATTTGATGGTGATTTTAAGGAAAAACCTTGCATGATTTTTCCTTGTGTTCTAACTAGATTATTTTAAACTGAGCCATGTAAATGCAAGCAATAAATTAATAAACAGAGTAAGAAGAAAGAGAGAGAGAGAAAGAACAGATCAAATGAAGCACCTGACCTTGGGTACTCAACAAAATCATAGGAGTTGAGCATTCCTCTTAACATGAATCTTTCAAATGAAACACCTGACCTTGGGTACTCACAAAATCGTAGGAACTGAGCATTCCTCTTAACATGAATCTTTCAAATACTAGTATTGACAATAACAGTAACTCCCTGATGAAATACTTGAGACCATCCTCTTCTTTACTTCGACTGTCCGCACCCATCTCCATCCCCCAGTCCTCTCCCCCCACTCCTGGCCTCAGTTCTGAGAGGGATTCTGGTGAAGGCCACCACTGCACTTTCTGCAGGCAGTGGGGGAGATGAGCCACCTCAGTTCTTATATTTCTGTACATTGCTTTCTTCCTGGAAAGCACAACATGATTTAAAGTATTCCACAGGTTCCCCAGGACTTACAAGATCAAATTCAGCAAGGTCCTAGATCTTCTGGGCCTTCCTCACCCCTGCCTCTGGGGTCTCCCCATACTTTCTGGGACTTACAGTTCTCTGAATGTTTGATGCCCTCCTTGCTCCAGGCCTTTAAATCACATGTGGAGCCTCAATTGCTGAGAAAATCTTCTTGATTTCCTCCCCTGGTATACCTTTTTGAGGAACAGCTTCTCCCACTCATCTCCCAGTTTAACTGTTTACTGATCTCTAGGACACAGCTCAGACCTCTACTGACCCACACATGTCCCTCTCTCCCTAGAATGTGCTACGTTTTCCTAGCCCTCTTGTGACACTTACCACAGGATTTCGTGGAAGTTAGATAGTCCACTCCTTGCTGCCCGGTAACGTGACCTCATCAATTTATGGTCTATTGCATACTGTGCTAGGCTCTGAGAGAGGGACAAACTAAGCATGGCCCTCCTTCATGGAATGTAAACGTCTTTCTTCTTTACTTTGCACCAAAGCACTATGTCATTCAAGCAAACATTTGTCTCCAATTTTTGTTTGTTTTCAGAGTCTTGTCCCAGCATTACACACTGCCATCATCTCCCACTAGAAGAGTTGCTAAGCGCCACAGACTAAGTGGGCAAGGTGTCCCTTAAGCCGAGTTTAGCCTGCCTGAGACATATAATGAACAGCAAATTGTGCTAATGAGCCAGCCCACAGGAACTAGTGGGCTGGGGGAGCTAACCACTGCACCATTACAGCTTTCAATTCCATCTAGGAACCATGCCGGTGAGCCTAGAACAAAAGCAATTATAATGTAAGCTGGATGTCATTAATTACATCATTTTGAGCTGTTCGACATTAATTCCACTAAAATTACATCAGAAACTGAGGCATGAAAAAGAATAACTAAAGGAAATTAGTCATAAATAAGCCTCACTGAATTCCCTCAGAGTCTCAATCAGGTCTCTTATATCACATAGGACCCTCATGATACTATCCTGATACTATTTCTATCAATAAAAACTGAATGCATTTAATGAACTATATTCCCTTTGCAAAAGTCAATTTTGCTGTGTAATTTAAAAATCAAAATTAGAAATCAAAAAATAATTTAAGATAATGTAGTTCACACATACACACAGATCTGATCATTCCTCTACTGAAAACCTTGCATTATTCTGTATATAGTCAAGCTTTCGACCTGAGGAATGTTTGCTCTTAAAATCATCTGTTGAGGGTGCCTGGGTGGCTCAGTGGGTTAAGCCGCTGCCTTTGGCTCAGGTCATGATCTCGGGGTCCTGGGATCAAGTCCCGCATCGGGCTCTCTGCTCAGCAGGGAGCCTGCTTCCCTCTCTCTCTCTCTCTCTCTGCCTACCTCTCTATCTACTTGTGATCTCTCTGTCAAATAAATAAATTTTTAAAAAAAATCTTTAAAAAAAATCATCTGTTGATTTTATTAATCAGTTACTTAGGGTTCCGGGACACTTTATTGTCAGTACCTATAATAAATTGTGTGGTGAATTATGAAGACCATAATTTCTATATGAATTATTTCCTCTAGATGACGTTCCCCGTGAACCACAGGATGGTAAGCTTGAACAGAATCAAAATCCATGTTCTAAAACTAGTTTCCAAAATGAGCAGAAGAAATAGATGTTTCTGCCCCTTATACTCTTTCCTGTTCACCCATTTTTATTCTGACGATGAAGTACACTGAGCAGCTTGAAGAATATATATAGTCTAATCTAGAGACAAAGGGAAGTGATCTCTCAGCCCCTTCCAAATCTAAAACTTCATAATTATCATTCTAAATACGAAATGCGATTTCCACGATTTATTTTCAGTACAAGCTTCTGCATAGTCTTCATCTACGCTGCTTAGAAAACTTATTACAGCTGCTCGATAATATTTAATTTGCTGTCCTGTTTTATGTTCCTTCCTGAGTTAGTGATTTCTTAGTGTTTTCCATCTTTTATCTGCTACTGCTCACATAGCTGTTTGTACATAATAATAAGCTTTGACTAAGTGGATTTTAATTCCATGATATTTCTAAGCTCTCTAAACTGCTTTAAATTATATCGCTTCTATCATCCAACACGTTTAATTGTATTTGTACAATGAATAAGCATAAGGTTTCTTCTAGATCCCTAAGATAAGGGGAGAAAGTTCCCCTGGCATACTACAGGACACCCCTGCCCATGAAAAGACTAGACCAGTTATCATTATCCTATTCATAGATCTTTTCTTAAGATTTTACTTATTTATTTGACACGGGGAGAGAGAGATCACAAGTAGGCAGAGAGGTAGGCGGCAGAGGGGGGAAGCAGGCTCCTTGCTGAGCAGAGAGCCCGATGTGAGGTTCAATCCCAGGACCCTGAGACCATGTCCTGAGCTGAAAGTAGAGGCTTAACCCCTCTGAGCCACCCAAGCACCTTCTATTTATAGTTCTTAAATCCTGAGCTTAGAAAAATTAGAATTTAGCTTATGTGAATTCATTATTTTCTCATTATATTTCATGAGCTTGGCAAAAGTGTGGAGGCTTAAGGGTGAAGGGTAATGATACAAATTAAACAGAAACATTAACCAAGTCTAAAAATAGTGTAGAAGCTAAAATCCCTTCCCCTTTTCTCAGTAAATCACCCAAAATGAGTGAGAACCAGGCAAAGTTAACTCTAAAAAGCATCAGCATAGGTAGCTCCTGAAAATTTACTACTGAAATTTTATATGTAAGTGGGAAATTTCAGCCCTGGAAGATAGCTGAAATCCGCTCAGAACTTTGATCATGGGACACATGGAAAACTTTAAAGTTACCACATGGTCACATTACTTCGGAAGCAGATAAAGTTCCTGAGAAAATGAGTAAATTATCACTACATTCCATTTTGACATGTAAATCATTTTGATGATGTGAGCGTTGTGCATATTTTTGCCAGTGTAACATTTGGACTTGGAAGGGCTCACCTGCAATCTTTGTTTTCATTTCTTCCCTTTTCCAGAGTCTCTACTGACACCACGCTTGGCCCCTGGCAGACCCTTCACAGGCTGCATCCGTCACTTCGTGATTGATGGGCGCCCCGTGAGCTTCAGCAAAGCAGCCCTGGTCAGCGGCGCTGTGAGCATCAACTCCTGTCCCGCCGCCTGACACAGCAGAGCAAAGCTGCCCCGTACAAAGTTCTTTCGAGCACTGAAAGAAACGCAAAGCCAGCAAGGAGGAACAGCAACTCTTCCTCCCAGTGGGAGCCTTCATCTAGTGGAGCAGGACTTAATAAATGAATCGCCAGGGAATGGAGGTTTATTATTTCTCATTTGGATTCTTACCTTGGATCCAAGGTGTCTGCCGTGAACAACAAAGGAGCATCACACTTACTTGCATTGTATTCTTTCCTGCTGGTGAAATTACTGTTCCTCTTTCTAATAAAATAGAAGGGATTCTAAATAAACACTGGCACACATTTGCAAGTATGGCTAGATTCTCAGATTCATCTTTCTTTCAGGGATGAGACTTTGAATTGAATTACACCAAAGTATTTGAGGTGTATTTTCTTTATCCTGAAAACATATACTAATTTACATAAAATCTGGAATTAGATGGTAGGTTTGCTTTTAGTGCTTTGGTTTGATCTAACAACATAACAAGAATATTTTAGGTTTATAGCAGTTATAAGGTTTATAAAGTAAATTTCTAACAAATTATTAGAAAAATGAAAGCACAACTTAACTGTTTCTAGAGGAGAAAAAAGGAGTTAAGCCACTTTTCCCCCCTTATTTCTTTAAAAGAAAAAGAAAACAGCATGAGGGGATGTTCCCGTAAGATATTATTACTGTGTGTTCTATAAGAAACACTGAGGATATTATAGCAAAGAAAGTAGGACATAATCATAAAATTCTATTTAAAAGTATAAAAGTCCTCATATTAAAGGTTTTCCCCTACATAACTACAACACAACTAGTATTTTCAAATTTTATGATTTTTTAGGTGTCTGTATTCATAAAGTCTAGAAAAAAAATGGGCTTGAATAGCCGGTGTGATGGTTAAACACAGAAACTGAAATAAAAGAATTATACATGAAAAGATAATCAATATTGAGGACAGAATGAGAGAAAAATAGCCCTCAAAGCAATAGGATTAAGGATATGTAAAAGGAATAAATTTGGGGGCAAGGGAAGGGGGCATAAAATATTTTGAAGAATTACTAAGGGAATAAAATAATCTCTGACCTTGGGGAAAAACATATATGTAAATTGTTATATAAGATAGATGATAGATGATATACATCTAGTCCCCTGCAACCCTCCTGTCTCAAGTACATTAATAATAAAGTTGAAGATATCAATGAAAATAGCTAATATCAATTCATAGATGAGTTACTGCATTCCAAACTCCATGATAAGTTCATGTTGATTTGATCGTTACATTAATCCTATGAGGTGGCCTTTGCAGATGAGAAACCTGAGACTTAGAAAAGTTAGGGATATATTGTCAGCTGTCATTCAGCTAAGCTGAAAAACCAGGTTTCAAAACAAAGGGCAGCGTGATTATCCCCTTGCTTTCTGCCTCCAGAGAACTATCTGCCGGCTACCAGCTTCTCTAAGTCTAGAGTCACAAACCCAAGTGCCTATAGAGCTGGTGAGTTACCATAAAGGAGTAAAGCTGGTAGGGTTTGACTGACAAAACCAAGAGGGCACCTGCCAGACTTACCTAAAAAGCCAGGAGTTGCTCAACTCAGCTGACTCTCAACCATGAAAGGACTGACTCGGAGAAACCATTTCAGCATAATCAGCAATGTAACATGATGAATAGCACTTGATACCTAGGTTTATGCTCACTACATCTTTGTTGAGTGAATTTCAGGAAAGCAAAATGTCCATAAAAGCTACCCCTCACCTTATCTCCCACTGCAATCACTTGTAAAGTGCCTAGGACTCTCAAGGGGAAAAAAAATCTGGTATTGACCCTCCACTAGGGATCCCCTGAGCCCCAGGGATCTCTGATTGCTGAGGGTGTAGGGAAGGAAAAAAAAAATGATACAACCCACCAGAGAGACAAGAAGCACTCCCTCAGATCTTTGGTAACCTTTCAAGTCCTTAAAAGTAGAGAAGAAGGTTAGCTACATGGATAAGGCCACTCAGTTTTTAAACTTCACAACACCAGAGGACATCAACCCCAGAAGACACTACTAGGGGGCAGAATGACCCAGGTGGCAGGTTGGGAGGGGTGGTGGTTAGGTGAGATTGAGATATGAAAGCCTGTTATCATCTGCCAAAGCACGGGACAGAAAAGCACACATAAGAGGAAGGTAGCATGATGTGACCAGCCGGAAGCAGCAACTGAATCCCTCAAGGAGGTGCTGAGGTATAGTAATGGCGGCTGCCCAGCACTGAGTGCTTCGCCAACCTCGCCAGACTGTAGTGCCTCAACAGTGAGCCAAACTGGCCACCTCAACAAAATATGCTTTAAAATGATCACGTCTAAAGATGAATGAGCTGATGTCAACCTGGAGGAAGGTTATGAAGGCATGATGCCCCCAAACCTACTTATTATAACCCCTTACAGAAAGCCCAGATGTAGCACTGTAAGCAGTATAGGAAGGATTTACTCAAGGCAGAGGCCTTAGAAGAATAAAGAATTCATACTGGTAAAAAACTAACTGCTTTGTCCTTTTAGTTATGTCTTTATGATCTACAGTAATGTCTCTACTTTCATTCCTGATATCAGTAGTTTGTGTCTTTTTATCTTGTTTAGAGGAAATTCTGTTTAGAGGCTTATCGATTTTATTGATCTTTTCAAAGTACCAGCTTTCGGTTTCATTAATTTTTCTCTATTATTTATTTTTATTTTATTGATCTCTGGTCTTTATTCTTTCTTTCTTACTGCTGGTTTTGGGTTTCGTTTGCCCATCTTTTCTGCTTTCTTAGGGTGAAAGTTTAGATCATTCGCTTGAGATGTTTCTTCTTTTCTAATGCAAAAATTTAAAGTTTTCTAAGCACTATTCATCTGTACACCATCCTTTTTAATGTGTTTCCACTTTCATTCAGCTCAAAATACTCTTCAAATTTCTCCTGTCATTTCCTCTTTATTCATGGGTTATTTGAAAACGTGTCATTTAGTATCCCAATATTTGGAGATTCTCTGGATCCTTTTCTTAATTCTCCTGTGGAATATACTTGCATACTCTGTATATTTTGCTATTTTTCAGTTTATTGAGACTTGCTGGCTGCAATGTGATCTATTCTTGACGGAGTTTTCCATGTGTACTTGAAAAGATGTACCATTTCTGCCATACTATCATTCTACTACCAGTTGCTGAAAGATGTTGAAATCTCCAACTATAAAATGTGGAGCTGTTTCTTTTCAATGTCATCAGTTTTGATTCATATACTTTGAAGCTCTGCATAAATACTTAAAATTGTTACAACAATGTTAACATTATGAAATGGCCTCTTTATCCCTGGTAGTAGTCTTTGTTCTAAAATTGTCTTGTCTATTATTAATATAGGCTATTCCAACTTTCTTTTGATTAATGTTTACATGGTATATCTATTTTTACCTTTCATAATTTTAATTTATGTGTCTTAGTATTTTTCTTTAAATGTTTCTTTTTTTTTTTCTATTTTATTTATCTGACAGACAGAGATCACAAGTAGGTAGAGAGGCAGGCAGAGAGAGGGGAGGAAGCAGGCTCCCTGTGGAGCAAAGTGCCTGATGTGGGGCTTGATCCCAGGACCCTGGGATCATGACCCAAGCCAAAGGCAAAGGCTTTAACCCACTGAGCCACCCAGGCACCCCTGTGTTTAGTGTTTAAAGTAAGTCCAAGTAGATAGCATCTTCTTTTCTAGCCAATCTGAGAATCTCTCTGCCTATTCATTGAAATATTTAGATCTTTTGTAATTAATGTAAATATCAATATAATTTAGCTTAAATTCATTATCTTTGTTCGCTTTTCCCCTTTTCCTGCTTCTTTAGGATTGAGTGATATTTATTCCATTTTATCTCCACTATTTGGTATTAGCTCTCGGTTATCATTTGTTTTTAGAGATAACTCTAAAGTTTACAATTTATTGGGATTTAGTTCAGTTAAGCGTCTGTCTTTGGCTCGGGTCATGATCCCAGAGTCCTGGAATCAAGCCCCACATTAGGCTCCTTGCTCTTTGAGAAGCCTGATTCTCCTTCTCCCTCTCCCTCTGCCTGTTGCTCTCCCTGCTTGTGCTCTCTCACATGTGTGTTCCCTCTCTCTCTCTCTCTGCCAAATAAATAAATAAAATCTTCAAAAAAAAAAAAAAAAAAAACTATCAAGCCAGAAATTGGCTTAGGGTATCCAAACGAAAGGATTCAGCTAAGTGGCAACCCAAATATAAACAAAGGAAACCAGCCTAAAACACATTAAGTATTTAGAACAGGCCCTTCATGATGGATAATCAAGGTGGATTAACCTTCATCTTGAATTACTGATATTAATGATCCACTGTGAGCAAAATGATGTCTAAAGTACTTTCTAATTGTGAAATATTATTCTGTCTTATCTATCAAACGTAACTGATGGCTTATCGCTACGTATTTTACAGACGACCTCGTGCGTTTTCCCACTGAAAGAAAATATTTCCACCACTGTCATCATCCAAAGGTGCCACCACTTTTATTTGTTTATCAGATCATAAGATGTTACTGGCCCATTACCCTTGACCTAGTCAAACCTCTACAAAAGGCTTAATGATGCTATTTAGGATGCATTTCCTTGCTGCTTTGTGCAGGTGGCTTTCGCATTGTTGCATAGACAGTGATAGGAACATCAGTTATTGTCAGGCAATGACTTCCAGGGCATCTTCGGAGTTGCCTGAATAAAAGAGCAAATGACATGTGGTTAGATACTAAAAAGGAAATTTTTTCAGAGCAGCAAAGCTTGCTTATCAACTGTTTTAAATCATTTTGAAAGCTTTGAATGTCACAATATAATTATAACACAGTGGCACTGATGAGCCAGACATTTTAGACTTATGTTGCAAAGAAGTTCTGGTTGTTGCCATACATTTAGATGCAGAAAATTCATAAATATAAAATAACCCTCTGGGGCGCCTGGGTGGCTCAGTGGTTTAAGCCGCTGCCTTCGGCTCGGGTCATGATCTCAGGGTCCTGGGATCGAGTCCGACGTCAGGCTCTCTGCTCGGCAGGGAGCCTGCTTCTCTCTCACTCTCTCTGCCTGCCTCTCTGCCTACTTGTGATCTCTCTCTGTCAAATAAATAAATAAAATCTAAAAAAAAAAAAAATAACCCTCTGGATGATCATTTTGAAAGGTAAGCAGTGATTGCTAAATGGCAAAAAGAGGAGCGGGGGGAGTGCATAGTTGTAAACATGGTGATGATTCTATGGCACTTTATGCATACATGCACCTTAAAATCACTTCGAGTGACCTAAAAACCAGAATATTTGTGGAAAAATATAAAACTGAACATACTATTCCATATACTATTCAAATGCTGATTGACTCTCAGGTTTAAAAGAATCTTTAAAAGACTTCTTGTCCAAAAGTACATCGAGTGCTTGAATTTCTGTTCCAACATTCCCACCAGATAATCACCTAACCTAAGACGTTTCTAAAGACAAGTGTTTAGTACTTCCCAAAATAGTATTGCATCCTTGAGTAACTCTGATTTTTAAAGTACCTGACTTATTAAGCTCAAATCTGTGTTCTAAAAATTTCCAAGCCGTGAGAACGGAGTCTAACAATGTAGTATTTGGTGGTTTGCTCTGGTAAGCAGCAGAAAAGTGGAACAAATCCTCTTTGTTACAGTTTTCTCCAGTTTGCAGAAAATGATTTTGCTTTATAAAACATTCATATTCTGTATTACTGTCTTTCTGCTGAAAGTCAAATCAAAGCCAAAGTGACATGAAATCTGAGGTTGGGGTCTTCTTAACATTTGTAGCCTTATGCCTGGCATATAGTAGCCCTAAAGATTTGCTTGTTCAAATGAATGTTATCTGTCTTGTAACTATCAAAAACAACAGTAACAACAATCTAGCTAAAAATGTACCCCATCCCCCAAAAAGAACTGGTCTATCACTGAGATTTACAGAGGTACCAAAAACAGACTGTGCTTAGAAAACCTGGAAACTGTTAATACCGATTTCATAACAGCAGTGTTTGTTAATATTAATTTAATGACCTTGCCAATATTGAACATCAACTCAAGCTTAAACTGATAATAGCCATTACACATTTCCTCAGTCATCAGGACAAGCAGACCTTACCTGGTCGGTGACATCTCTTTCCCATTACAGGCAGCACTGGAGCTCAGCCCAGATTCCAGCCCAATTGAAGAATCTCCACCTTCTACCGGAAACCTCCTTGGCTGGGTCCCAAACCGAAAAGGCATAATTCACTGAAAACCTAGATTAGAAAGTTAAAATAATGGCATGGGGCTGAGTTGTCTTCAGAAAGTTCTTTGGAGTCTTTAATGTTATTACTTTGTCACAGGTATATAAAAACATTCTGAAACTGACATTTTAAACTATCTCTAAAAGTATATGAATGTTATATTACATAACTCCCGCTCACAAACAATTTGAATGCTAGTGACAAATATAAAACAGCCATTAGATGGTAGAAGTAAAATGTGTCCTGTGGTTAACATTACTGAAGTCTCTTTCTGCTGTACTGGGAAAAAAACTAGCTTTCTTGAAGTGGGTGTTCCAATCAACAAGCCTGAGCCCCTACTTCCAATCCCCAACTCTCTGCCAAGCCCCTCTCTTCCTTACAAGTAGAGCCGAGTCCCAGATCCTCCACAATAGCTTCCCTTAACCCTGTTCTTGATGATCATTCATCACCTCCCACCTCTCTACAATTACAGCATATTAGTTAAGAAAGTGGGAGAGTTCGACTGCAGTCCTAAGCAAGGTACTTAACCAAGTATGTTTCCCAAGGATAAATCGGGAATAATAGTATCTCCTTCCAGGATAATAGTGAGGATTAAAAAAGGTAATACCTGTAAAATGCAGTGCCTAACACATAGTGCTCAATAAATGTTAACTATCAATACCCAGCAGATGCTGCTGGGCATTATTAAATATATGTACACACACACAATGTAACATATATATGAGATATAAGTATAATACACATACACACACAACTATATAAAATAAGCTCTTTACTGCCTACCATAGCATCTACTTAGAACTCTTCCCTCACCCCACTGCTCCCCACTCCTTACTTGCTAGGACCAACTCATTCATTAAGTCTGAATTTACATTTCACTTGGTCAGAGAAGCCTTCCATAACCACTCCGCTATAGATGTTTTTCTAGCACTCTCTGTTTTGGCTTTGGAACAGTTACCACTCTAATTCAGGACTTCTCTACTGTGACATGATGCACAGTTGGGGCCACATAGTTCTTTGTTGGGGAAAGAAGTTGGCCTGTGCTCTGTAGGATGTTTTATACCACGAAGGCCTCCATCCACTACACACCAATAGCACCCCTCCCCCAAAGTTGTGACAAACAGTTGTGACATTCCCAAATGTTCCCTCGTGGAGAGGGGAAAAATCATCCCCTGTTGAGAAGTAGTGCCCTAATTTTTTGTAAATGTGTTTGCTTAATCATCGCACCCCCTCCTCATTTCATGCCTATCTTTGTCACCACTGACTGAATCCTTAATATCTAGAACAGTGGCTGACACACAGTAATTAATAACTATTTTATATAAATGTATATGTGTTCAACAAAAGACAGGAAAAATGAAATGTCTTATAACTGTTTTTTATGCCTAGAACAGTATTCTATGCCTAATAAGTAAGTGTTTGTTGTGGTAATAATAAAACTAAATTATTAAAGTTTAGGAATTTGAATATAGTATATATTGGTTTTTATAGACTATGTGCTTCCTTTATCAAGGAAAAAAGTGAAAGGCTCATTGATAAGTTAGTAAAACTACAGTAAAATCTATGGTTTAGTGTAACTATCTTGTTTATGTAGGTATTAAGTTTTAGCTAATTCAATCAAGGATACATAGACTTACCAAAATAGGCTGAGTCTAATTCCCGTAGAGGTGAACAAATCAACTGCTTCTACTGACTTTCCATAGAAGGCTGGAATTGCCAAAGGAATGATGATCAAATATTCCAGTGACACCCAGAAATTATTACATCAGAAGATTCTTTCACATAGTTTCCTACCTGATAAAGAATGAAATGTCACAATTCATAGCTCCAGCACCAAGCTGAAACTCAACAAAAAATTTGTCTCTCAAGTTTGACAGTCTTATTCTTGTCACTGCCTTATTCTCCAACAATATGATATATTTTAATCCATGAATGAATTTATATTCTAAACCTACAGTCTGTACAAAATCACGAGATTCTTCTCACTTTATATCCCAATTTCCTCACTATCTTTATCTTCCAGTTTTTCCCTTAACTATTAATACAAACTAGTCTAATGTAACTATGTTCTCATCCCATACCAAAGGCCTCAAACTGTACCTTACAAATTTCTCTATGGCTCTTCCTATATGGGATTCTTTACATCATCTCCCTAATGTCTGGACTAACTCTTCTTTTCTATTTCCTCAAGAACCTTGAAATTCCCCAATGACAGAAATAAGGACAATTGAAAAATACGAATACACCTTGTACTGTCCTCTGTTCTGTCCCCTGGACCCTGAGGCTCTCCTCTGTTTGTACCATCTTTGCCAAAGGAATGATGATCAAATGTCACAGTGACACCCAAAAATTATGACATCAGAATTCTTTCCCATAGGTTCCTATCTGCTAAAGAATAAAATGTCTCAATTCATAGCCCCAGCAACAAGATGAAACTTACCTTCTGGACTGCCCTCCCTCTCCCAACTTCTGTAGCAATAGCGTACCTCACTGAATATAATACTGAAGTATAACCTTTAAGCCAGAACATTTCTCTTCAGCTAATCTTTTTCTTTTTTCCATTTTCATAGTTGATGACAAACTTTTAAATGATATTAAGCATTTTTTTCATTTAATGAAAATCTTTTTTACTACCCACATTTTCTAAGTTCCCACTGTTCTGATTCATATGATTTACATTATGGAAAGTTGGCATTCTACATATATAAGTTGATGTTAGACAAAATCTTACCTCTACCTTCTTTTTCTTACTAGGGTGCCATGTGTGAATAGTTGATCACAATTTTAGCTTGAAGAAACCACTTAACTGACTGTGTCATAGTTAGACAAACTGAAATAATTGCTAGCCATTGTTAGCTAATGTACCAGTAGGACCTAAACATTTGATCCTTAGGGTGGCAAAAAAAAAATTTTTTTAAGATTTTATTTATTTATTTATTTATTTGACAGCAAGAGAGAGAGATCACAAGTAGGCAGAGAGGCAGGCAGAGAGAGAGAGAGAGAGAGAGAGGGAAGCAGGCTCCCTGCCGAGCAGAGAGCCTGATGTGGGACTCAATCCCAGGACCCCTGAGATCATGACCTGAGCTGAAGGCAGCAGCTTAACCCACTGAGCCACCCAGGCGCCCAGGGTGGCAAAAATTTTTAATAGTTTACATTTTCTAGTGGAGGTGGCTGTGGGAAAATGGTAGGTTTTGACAGGAAAATTCGGTTTGAATTTTAACACAATGTAAAGTCTGAGACTTTGAGCAAATCACTAAAAGTTTGCCTGAAAAAATGGTGTGAATTTCTGCATCATTGAGTTGTTTTGAGGAGTGAAAAAATATAACATGTAATAAAGCCAATGTTTGAGATACAAAAATTTCACCAGCACATATTCTTTTATCTTCGTGCACAATTCCTGAAATCAGAGTGTTGAAGCATTGATTTCACTTTCTAGTCATTGATGTATTTTTAAACTACAAAGTGAAGTATCTGTATGTGAAATATTCATAAATTCCTCTCTAATTTACTATGATTTTTAACTATTTATTTGGCACAAGTTGTACCAAGTTTCTTTTTTTTTTGTATGGGTGACACAATGAAATAAGCCATACAGTAGCCTTAATGATGAAACTTTCTAGCACTACAGTAATAATATATCACCAAAAAGAACCTGACTCTCCAGCAGATCTTCACAGAGAAAAGGATGACTATGTGAAGTATAGCTATTTGGGCGGGAGCAGTGTTGAAGATGTTGAAATCTCTAAATACTCTCTTAATCCTCATAAGCCTGACAGTAATAATAATCTTCCAACCCTCAGAATATTGATTCATGAAATGCAGGAAAGGAGTAATGCTTGAATTTGTCATATCCTAAGACAACAGATCTACCACGAGGAATTCATGTGTATAGCAAATATTTACTGAGAATCCACCATGAGCCAGGCATATGTTAAGTGCTGAAGATAAAATATTGAGCAAAACACAGTGTCTATCCTAGTAGAGTTTACAGGTTAGGGTAATGTATGCCCTAGATGAGGATATCAAACCTAAGTCTAAAGAATGAGTAGACACTAACTAGGTGAAAATGGGTGGGAATTAGAAACACTGAGACAGCTGAGCATGGGACAAACAGAGGAAGCAGCATGTGCAAAGATCATGCGCCAGTAGAGAAGACAACAGAAAATATGAAAGGCCAGCATAACCATAGTAGAGAAAATAAAAAAGAAATAAGGTCAGAGAAATGAGTAGAGGCTAAAACAAGCAGGAACAGGAATCCAAGTCAAAGACTTCATGAGCAAGGGAGCTCACAAAAGGATTTTAATCTTTCAGGAAATGTATTACGTGTTCGTTGATTTTTTTTCTCTGTTCATTTTGTTTTCTACTTGATTTCTTCTCCAATCTTTAGTATTTCCTTTTTTTCTCTTTTCTTTGGGCTTAATCTGTTTCTCTTTTTCTAGTCTCTTAAAACAGAAGCCTAGAATCTTTGATTTGAGACGTACTTTCTTGATACAAGCATTTAATTCTATAAATTTCCATCAAAGCACTACTTGAGATTCATTCCACAAATTTTGAATGTTGTATTTTCACTACCTTTTACTAATTTTTTAGAATCCATTGTTGGCAGAGAACATTCTTTGTATGATTATAATTATTTTACATTTATTGAGACTTGCTTATGGTCAGAATATGGACTATCCTAGTAAGGGTTCCACCCACCTTTGAAAAGAAAAATATGTGTTCTGCTGTCATTGAGTGAAGTGTTTGTTCTACCATTGTAATTACTTGTTTGACAGAGTTGTTCAAGTCTTCTGCATTCTTACTGATTTCCTGTATTCTTTTTCAATTACTGAATGTTCAATTACTGGATGTTGAAATCTCCAAATATAATTATGAATGCATTGGTCTCTCTTTCTATACTGCCGTTTTTGCTTCATATTATTTTGAAGCTCTGATAATAGTTAGTAGTTAGTACTACTGATAAGTAGTACTGATAAGTAGTTAGTAGTGCTATGTCCTCCTGATGAACTGACAACTTTATTGTTAAAAACTATCCTTCTTTATCTATAGTAATATTAGGTGCCCTGAAATCTACTTTGTCTGAAATTTATATAGACACTTTATATTCATTAATGTTAGTATAATTTATCTTTGCCTATTTTTTTACTTTTAACCTATTTGGTCTTTATATTCAATGTGGTTTTCTTATAGACCGTATGTAGTTGAGTCTTGCTTTTTCTTATCTACTCTGATGAAATTAGCATGTTTACCTATACTTAATGTGATAGATAAAACTGAATTTGTATGCCCTCTTGCTATTTGTATTCTATTTGTGCTGTTCTTTTCCCCTTTTTTCTTATTCTGTTCTTTTGAAACAGCTGAGTATATTTTATGAATCTATTCTATCTTCATTACTGGCTTATTATTTTACAACTTTTTGTTTTCTTTTTGGTTACTTTAGGGTTTATACTACACATGCTTAACTTTTCTGTTTGCCTTAAATAACATTATGCCACCTCACATACACTAAACGAACCTTACACTCAAAGAAACTCATACTAATAGAACCATTTCCTGTCCCATCTTGTATTATCATAAATTTTACTTCTACATGGATTGCAAACCCCACAACACATAAGCTTCTCTTTAAGCAACTGTTTTTAAAGAAAATTTTTTAAATGACTGGTCTTTTATTTACCCACATATTTATCCTTTTCAGTGTTCTTGAACCCCTCTAGTAGGTCCAGATTTCCCTCCAACAGCATTTCCCTTTTATCTGAATGAAGATTTTCATTTAACAGTTCTAGTCTACTAGCAATTAATTTATTCCATTTTTGTATGTTTTTACTTCATCTCCACTTCTTTCATCTCCATTTTTGAACAATATTTTTGCTGAGTATATAATCCTGTCAACAGTTTTGTTTTGTGGGCCTTTTTTTAAGTACTTGAAGATTTTGCTCCAGTTTTCTGACTTGCATTGTTTCTAAGTCTTCTTTTATTCTTAACTATGTTCCTTTACATGTAGTATGTCTTTTTTTTTCCTCTGAGTGCTTTTAAGACTCTTTTTTGGTCACTGGTATTAATTTGATTAGAAGGTGCTTGGGTGTGGTTTTATTCCTGTTTCCTGAGTCTAAAGTTTCATTGAGCTTCTTAGGTCTGCGGGGTCGTAGTTTTTATCACATGTGAAAACTTTTCAGACATCATCTCTTCAAGTATGTTTTTGTTTCCTCCTTCTGGAACTGCAATTATGATATATAAAGCTGTCTGAAGTTGTCCCATAGCTCACTGATCCTTTTTTGTTCTCATTTGGTTCTATTTTGGGTAGTTCCTACTATTAAATTTTTAAGTTCACTACTCTCTTCATTTGCAATGTCTAATCTGTTCTTAATTCCATCCAGTGTACTTTTCATCTTAGACATTGAATTCTTTTTTATCTCTAGATGTCTGACTTGGGTCTTTATATTTGTCTCTTCTTAATCTTTCCATGCTATGCTTCCTTCTGCCTTCTTGAACATATGAAGTATAATTATGTTATTATAATGTCCTCTTCTACTAATTCTTTCATTTGTGCCATCTCTTGGTTTGCTTTTACTGATTTCTTTTCAACCTCATTTGGAGTGTTTCTACATCTTCGCTTATCCTGCAATTTTTCATCTGATGGCAGACATTGTAAATTTTATGTTGTTTATGCTGGATTTTATTTTAGTCCTCTAAGCACTTTCAAGTTTTGATCTGGGACACAGTTACTTGGAAATAGCCTGGCCCTTTGGAGGCTTGATTTTATGCTTCCCTAATCTAGACCAGAACAGCCATTCATCTATGGCTAATTTTTCTCCACTACTGAGGCAATGTCCTTACTGTACTCAACACCCCCAGATATTACAGGGCTCTTCCACTAAAAATACTGGGAATGTAAACTAGTCCCAGCCTTGTGTGAACTCCCAAAATTCTTCTGCCTGCTTCTTCCCAGTGGTTCATTCCTCAGTCTTGGGTAATTTCCCCACATGCATATACCGACTGGTACTCAGTTTAAGGCTCAGAGAAATTCCCTGAAGATCTCCAGAGCTTTCTCTATACACTCACTCTCTAGCACTCTGCTTTGAAAATTCTAGCTGCCTTGGTCCCACAGAATTTTCAGTTCTGTCTCCCCAACTCAGAATGGCTGTTGTGTTGTGTTTGAGCTCTATTCATCAGAAAGAAGTTAATAGGTCTAGTCCATACTCAAGGAGAGGGAATACTGTATTCTGATATCATGTCTGAGAGTGCTTGTAATGTTATAAATGTTGTTCATCAAATATTTCTGGCTTTCTGCCTTCTGGAAATTGCAATTCCTGCCCCCCTATGATTACTCAGAGCTCATGTGACTAGTTTTGGCCAGTGCGTTAACAACAGCCATTAACTGCAGCGCAAGATCCTCTTGAGTTGCCTTTCCCTTTGCCACAAAGACAAGAATTTACCAAATAGTGGTAGTTTAGAAATCTGGGTGCCAGAGTGAGGTAAACATAAAGCACAACCACAGCGACCACCCGAAAGACATGGATCTTGTGCAAAAATATAAACCTTTATTGTTTTATACCACTGACATTTAGAGGTTAGTTACCACAACTTGGCAAAATTTATCATGGCTTATAAAGATTTAGGTCCAGATTTAATAACTGCCATAACAAAAATCTAAAATATAAGTCACTAGCATAGTGGTCAGGCAGCAGGTAACAAGGAAACTGTTACTGGAAGCTGAAAGGACAGTTATTTGTTATTAGTGGCAAATGTATTGGAAAAAACCTTTGCAAAACTCTTGTGATAACCTAGAAGATTCATTACTTACTAATGAACTTGAATTCAAGGGGAAGGAGTTAGAAACAATGCTGGCAAAACACTGGTTGCTATGGTTGTGTTTGTCAGATTATATGAAAGAGAGATGGGCTCTGAAATGCAGTGTGCCAACAGGAATTAAAAATGGATAGAGCCCCCACAAATTCTAATTATATTCAAGTGACAACCTGGAAAGTCAAAGGAGTATAATTTTCCTGGAACACATTTTATTCCCCCTCAGAACTTTGTAATATACTTTCAATGTCCTCCAGTACTGAATGTGCTAAAGATGAGTCTAAGAAAGCCTCATTGCTTTTTCTCCAACATTCCCCCCAACCCCCACTGCTGCTGTTTCTTGCCTGGGTACACACAGAATTCTTTAATTCTGAAAATTGAGTAACTTAACCAGGATATATCTTAGTGTTGACTGTTCTATAGAAATTTTTCTATGGAACATGATATATCCTTTTTTAATTGAAGTATAATTAACATACAGTGTTATATTAGCTTCAGATGTATAATACATTCAACATTTCTATACATTACTCAGTATTCATCATGATAAGCATACTCTTAATACTCTTCCTATAATTCTTAATCCTGTATACTTTTAATCTATAGTTTTTCTTTATCAGTAAGGACATTTCTACTTCCATTTGCTGTGTTCTCTATTTTAGGGGCACTTATTAATCTCATGTCAAACCATCTTTGTTTCTTTCACGTATATTCTAAGAGTTTTAATACCTTTGTCCTTTGCCTCAATATTCTCTGTGATTATCTCAAGCCTCTCATCAACATCAGTTGATTTTCAGCTCTCTAAGCTACCTCTTTGTGCTTCTAAATCTGTATTTCTAAAACCAGTTCTCCTACTTACAGCTATAGTTTGAAAGGTAAGTCATATTTTTTTCACTGTCTGTATCAGCGGAGGTATATTACAACCCCACTAGAGCTGTGTATAACCCTCCCGGATGGCCTGGGTTCCTCCTGCTCTTCTGAGTTTGCTGAATATCTTAAATGGGGTATCGATCCATCTAATGAGGAGTGTATTCAATTCCAGGCGATGCTCAAATATATGACTTCAATGTGAGTTCTTGTAAAATATAAACTCTAAAAAGTTTTTCTGCTTCTACTGAGGTCCTGCAATG
Source organism: Meles meles (assembly GCF_922984935.1). NCBI lineage: Eukaryota > Metazoa > Chordata > Mammalia > Carnivora > Mustelidae > Meles > Meles meles. The sequence goes on from NC_060070.1 coordinate 21,013,373, forward strand.
GCCGGTATATAAAGCTCTGCCTTGATTCTGAAGCAAAATTAACTCTCATTCTGATGCTCCCCAGACTGAAGTTATTAATGAGACTTTTTAGGACTTTCTTAATTTAACTTTTTCCCATGTATGACGGCATGGACTAACGACTTGGATCTCACCACTGTATGAAACAGAGAGCTTGCAGAAGCCAGACCACCAGATGAGCTGACACCATAACTCACTGGCACAGACCTACTAACATCACTGCTTGCAAACTGGACCAAACTTTGCAAATTTGGGAGGCCCCAGGCTTTGGGACTTCAACATCAAGACATGAAGTGAGGTGTTGGTGGTTCCAAACTATACCTCCACCACTGACTCCATGCTCACTAATAAACAGTTAAGAGTAAAATCTAGCAATTGCAAAACCTTCTGGATTAAAAGTTACCTATTAATCACAAGGGATATAAATACTAAAATTAAAAACATCCAAATGGAAATGTGGGAAAACCTACGCACTATAAATCCCCCATTGCAACTTCAAGCTTACCAACTATCAGAGAATGTAGAAATTATTTGTCTTGGTGAAGGAATAAGGTGTTCTAGGCAATCAAATATTATGGTTACTATCACCACATACTAATTGCACATATACTTTTTTTTTTTTTTAATGGAGATGGCTTCCTACAAAATCCGAAGATTTTGGAGTTCCTCACAATTTTGTGGAAATTATTAATTTCAGTAAAGATGTTCTGGAGTTCTTAATTGAAGTCTGGTCTAAATTGATCAATAACAGTTTAGAGTGTTTTTCAACGTTTGACAATTTTTGGTACTTGGTAATTTTCAGGAATGTGTTAGTCTTAGTCTTCTTCCTTCCATCTAATTGACATAATCAAATGCCTAGTTTTAATGTCATCTCTTTCACTAGACTTCTGTTTGCTGATCTACATCCTCACCCACTGAACCCTACAGAACTTACAATCAGCACCACACAATAGAGTAAGACAAAAATTGTTTTAGTATTTCCTGTGTATCTAAGATATAGGCTTCTTGGGGCTGGATGCATGTCTTGACTTCTTTTGAATACTCTGGAAGGCCTAGAAGTTCATGTCGGGAGTGTACAGCTTCAACGAACTGTGTCTCTGAAGCGCTTTTTTGTCGAAGTGTATAAACTGCCTAGTTTCGGTTGTAGCTTGACACGCCTATTTGGGATTTCTTTGTGCTCGTCGACATTGTTTTCTGTTAGAAGAAAGGGCTTGTTGGAAAGACATTCGAAAGCAGAGCGTCGCGAGGGACTCTGATTAAACGGAATTTGACCCAACTCCCAGGGTGTCGAGACTGAACAAAAACTAGGGCTCTAAATAGGCCATAAACACTTTTGAAGACACACATTTTAAAATCCCACTCCAAGGCCTAATTACCCGCAGTTACCCCAGCTTCCGGAGCTGCCGAAGCTCAAAGATGTTGGCAAGCAGCAGGATCTACGGTCCGGAGGCCCATTCGCTATGGCAACGGTGGGACGCAAGTACCCTTGCGCGGCCTTCTGAAGGAAAAACTTAGCTTGACTCTAGAAAAGAGCGTTGCGACGGCAGTGACTTGCGGCAGCTGCGTGACTTACGGCTGCCGGGCGCCTGTAGGCGTGCCGCTGGTAGGCGGAGCTCGCAAGGGAGTTCGAAAGTGGGCGCGGGCTCCCGGGTGCCTGCGTCTGGGCGCGCCGTAGTATGACCCAGTCGGTGGTCGTACAGGGTAAGCTGCGCTGGGGTTCGTGGGTGGGGATGAGCAGTCGGTCACCACGCAACCGAATGGCCTTGTTTGCCATCTAATGGCTGCTTTCTTTCGCTCTTCTCGCTTGTCTCAGTGGGCCAGTGCGGAAACCAGATCGGCTGCTGCTTCTGGGATCTGGCGCTGAGGGAGCATGCCTCGGTCAATCAGGTACCGGCCCCGCCGCCCGGAGACCCCTCGCCTTTCACCGAGACTCGTCCAGCAAGAATCAGTCCATTTGATCTTTTATCTGACCAGTTTAAGGCGAACGGGATCTCCTCAGGAAAGAACAACCTGGTTTTTAAACGGTTTTTTTGGCGTTAGACACAGAACAAACGATGGCCAAAGATCTTAGTCTTAAGGCTCCCTGATTCTCAGGGTCTCACTGTTAACAGGATTCTTGTGAAGAGCGATTAGAGAGTATTGGGGAAGTACTCGTACACTACGTAACATGTGTTATATTCCTGAATTTAATCAGCTTGAAAATGATCACCAGAAATCTAGACAGAGCTTTCGTTTGACGCGTCTGTTCTACAGTCCTGTGGAGACTCCTTTCTTCAGCGCCCTCAGCTAAACTTAATCTATAGATTTTATAGCATTTATTCTTTAGGTGGGAAGAATCAGTCTAAGCACTTTATGGTAACTTGCATTTTTGCAGTTGTTCTCATAGCCAAATACCAACCATTACAGTATTGTGAGACTATTAAATCGAAAGGATTTCATTTGGGAAAGAGGTAAAACTAATCAAATGTTATAAATATACTTTTTTCTTTTTAGAAAGGAATTTATGATGAGGCATTAAGCAGCTTCTTTAGAAATGTGGATACCAGGTAAGATGGCATTAAAGTCTATCACATGGCATAATGATTCTTTTCATGCTATCGGGTTGGGTGAGAATTCTTCAAGGGACAATGAAACAGTTGATAGCTATAAAGAAGTTGTCTGGATTATTTGTTTTTCTCATTATTGAAAGCATTTTTTTTCTCATTCCCATATCATTCATATTTCTCATATTATTCTGCAGAGCAGGACAGCAAGTTTCCTTTTAAGGCCATTTGAAGGAACAAAAAGAAACCTCAGTGTGTCTTCTCTTTATTTTTTAAAGATTTTATTTTTTGGAGAGAGTGCACACTAGCAGAAAGGAAAGGAAGAAGGAAAGGAAGGAGCAGACTCCCTGATGAGCAGGGACCCTCATGTGGGGCTCCATCCCAGGACCCCCAGGATCATGACCTGAGCGGAAAGCAGACACTTAACAAGCTGAGCCACCCAGGCGCCCCTCATGTGCCTTCTTTTAACATGACCTTGAAATAAAGTTTTACTGAAAGACTGATGAAAGTTTCCTTCAGGGTATGTTGTTAATGCGTTCAAGAATGACTAAACTTTGAAAGAAAAAATACATTTTTACACTTCTGTAGTCAGGAATATTTGTAGTCAAGAATATTTGTTGTAGGAATAGAATGTGCTAAAAGAGAAAAACAGTTGTCAGATTACTTTTGTTTATATAAAAAAGAGCACATGTATCTTTTATCTGAAAGTAATTTTAACATTCAAGATACATCCCCCAAAAAATATTTTTTTAAAAAGATATGTCCATAAGCTTTTAAATTTTTTTTTTTTAAGATTTTATTTATTTATTTGACAGAGAGAGATCACAAGTAGATAGAGAGGCAGGCAGAGAGAGAGAGAGAGAGAGAGGGAGGGAAGCAGGCTCCCTGCTGAGCAGAGAGCCCGATGTGGGACTCGATCCCAGGACCGATCGATCATGACCTGAGCCGAAGGCAGCGGCTTAACCCACTGAGCCACCCAGGCGCCCCTGTCCATAAGCTTTTAATGTTTAATCATTAAGTTTGTGTATTTTCAAAATAATTAATAAAACTAAACTGTAGTGAACTTGAACTAAAAACTATATCACGAAGATCCACCTTTATATATATAATTAAAATTCTAGTTCTAAGGGTACCTGGGTGGCTCAGTGTGAAGCTTCTACCTTCAGCTCAGGTAGTGATCTCAGGGTCCTGGGATCAAGCCCTGCATCAGGCTCTCTGCCCAGCAGGGAGCCTGCTTCCCCATCTCTCTCTGCCTGTCTCTCTGCCTACTTGTGATTTCTCTGTCAAATAAATAATCTTTTTTTTTTTTTAATTCCAGTTCTAGTTTGAATTAGTTGGGTATTTAAGGTAAGTTATCTCCTAGGGAAGGCTAATTAGAGGCTCTGCTTCCTTGGTAAATCCCAGAGTTTGACCCTCAGATTTGCAAACTAAAAACTTAACATCTTGTTAATGAGTCCATTGCTTTGCAGTATAGGCAGATAAACCAAACTCAAAGAGAATGGAAAATTGAAAAGCAGAAAGTCAATGTAGTAATTGACAGTAGGAACCATAACTCAGGAGCATCAGATCTTCCTTTCCCTTCGAAAACATTTTCTCTTCTGTAGGGAATCTACTTGAAAAGTAATAGTAGAAGGTTGCTTGGTGATCATGGAATCAGACCAAGGGGAGTTAGATGTATTACCTTAATGACTGGTATCATTTATCTTTATTATATGGAGATACTTGTTATGTAGGATTCCCTCTTATTTGTGAACTAGAACATCCTCTCTCCTAAATACTGTTAAAGAGACGCAAATTTGCCTTTGGCATACTTCCTTTTCTGTGCTTCCCTTCTAACTAAATTCCCACTCTCATCACCTCTACCCTTGATGGCCAGTCCTTTCATTAAGTAGTACTTGGTTGAGACTCAGCCAGGGAGCTATTCTTTCTTTTGAGAAAGGTGGTCCAAGCTCTTTTTTTTTTTTTTTTTAAAGATTTTATTTATTTATTTGACAGAGAGAGATCACAAGTAGACAGAGAGGTAGGCAGAGAGAGAGAGAGGGAAGCAGGCTCCCTGCTGAGCAGAGAGCCCGATGCGGGACTCGATCCCAGGACCCCGAGATCATGACCTGAGCCGAAGGCAGCGGCTTAACCCACTGAGCCACCCAGGCGCCCAGGGAGCTATTCTTTCTTAATAAGGTGACTACATAACTATACTCTCCTGTACTCTATTTTATAATTTAATGTGAGGGCATTCTTATTTCCCAAATCCCAAGTTTATCCAAAAAGGGGAGATGAGTCTTGGCATTTTACTCTTTCTATGTACTAGCAACACCTGGAGCATCTGTTCCATGTTAGTACAAAAAAAAAAAAAAAATTTTCAAAAACAAGAGCACATTTTTTTGTACGTTTCTATATCTATTTGAGGAAATGACCATAGCTTTTTAATAGTGTACTAAGAATTTACCTATACTAGGGGTTAACAAAGCTTTCCTACAAAGGACCAGATGGTGACTATTTTAGGTTTGAAGACCATAAGGTCTGTGTCACATCTGTTTGACTCTGCTGTTGTAATGGGAATGCAGGTATAGCTTACTAGTACCTAAGCAAGTGGGCATGGCTGTGTTTGAAGAAAACTTTAGGAAAATAAGCAGCTGGTGAGAGTCAGCCCAAGGACCATAGTTTACTAACCCAACCTATAGCATCATCTCTGTTCAATTCAACCTCCTTTCGTATATTGTCTTCTTGTGAACTGTATTGACTCATACTCTGTGTTTGGTCATAGGTGTAGTTACTTTAGTTCAACATGGCATTCTAGGAACAGGCTTAGATACTTGGTGATACAAAACTTATATCAGTTGATGTGTGTTCAGCTACAGTAGGAAACCTCAGTAATGGTGGCTTATACAATAAAAGTATCCACTTATCCCATATAAAGAAATCTGGAAATAGGTAATCTAGGCTTAGAGAAGTTCCTTAAAAGACCAATGTACTTTCATTTCATTATTATTGTGTTGGCTTCTTGTCCTCATGTTTGTTTTTTCATAACTATAAAGTGGCAGCCTCCATTCCATGCATCGCATCTTTATTCATGTTCCAGGTAGGAAAGGGGAAGAGTTGGCACCGACTACATCTGGTCCTCTTTATCAGAAAAGCTTCCCAGAATATCTCCCTTTTATCTCATTAGTAAGAACTAGATTACATGGCCAGCCCTAACTACAAAGAAAGCCAGGGCAAAAAGTATTCACTTTTCAGCCTAAGGGGAGGGTAAACAAGGGAGAAAAATAGGAAAGGCACCTTCTGTATGTTGCCTTTTGTGTCTGCCTCACCGGGCCTGTAAGTAGCTTTATATAAACGGGAGTTAATTACCTAACAGCAGTATTAGCCTTTGGGAGATCTTATGACCTTTTCTCATTTTTTATCTTTCAGAGTGGTTGGTGATGGTGGCAGTATTTCCAAGGGGAAAATTTGTACTTTGAAAGCACGAGTAAGATCTGTATACTTGGATTTTTTTATTGTGTGTCTTTTAAAAATAATATTTCTCTAACAATCAGAATAAAATTTTAATTTAACTTCTCAAATACAAAAAAAGTATTTACTAAGCCACATTTTAATATAAATATAATTAAGCAGACATTTATATCTGCCTGGAACTTTAGGGGAGAAATTTTGTGCTTAGAGGAAAAACACTATCTTAGCATTTTTTTAATAAATGTTTCAGAGGAAATGTACATCTGGGTAAATGATACCAAAAGGAGCTTTCTTAATTCTAAGCCTCAGACACATGCTAATGCAGGTTAATTTTTCATTTGAAGGTAATGGAACATTTCTTTGCATCAGTTACTATTCCCAGCCCAAAGCATGGATCGGATCCAGCCACGTTATAGTGAATACCATAACTATTAAGACCTCTTGAACAGGGGCACCTGGGTGGCTCAGTGGGTTAAGCCTCTGCCTTTGGCTCAGGTCATGATCTCAGGGTCCTGGGATCGAGCCCCGTATTGGGCTCTCTGCTCAGTGGGGAGCCTGCTTCATCCTCTCTCTGCCTGCCTCTCTGCCTAGTTGTGATCTCTCTCTGTCAAATAAATGAAATCTTTAAAAAAAAAAAAAAGACCTCTTGAACAAAAATGATTTGAGTCAGTCGCCCATATTTAGTCTTAATCTCATTCCAACAACAACACTTCTGCATTGTTTCTCTACAATAACCTGCTTTTTCCAGTTGTTGATCAGTAATCTTTGTAACAATAAAGAAAAGCAGTTTGGGTGGAAGGAATTGAGACTGTAAGGATCAGACCTGGAGTCGTGGCTGGAAGAGCAAATAGCAATCGTGTTGTGGTACCTGGGAACTGTCTCCTTGTATCCGTAATCTCAGATGTCCTTGGAAAACAAAATTTAGTGGCAGAGACCATGTACTTATAGGCTGTTCAGATGACTAAAACTTGGTATCCTGGAGATACCAAGAGCACTAACATCCCAATCCAAATCTTACAGAAAAAGTAACATTGACATTTCCTAGAGCACTCCCAGTTTGAGCTCTTTCCCAGTACCCTATCAGTGAGCAAGGTAGGAGGTGGAGAAAACGCTATTGGGAGAGAATAAATCAGTGTGTCTCTGTCACCTTTGACTTGTCCTAGAAGGTACTCTTCCATTTCTCCTTAGGAGTCTTGGTATTAAGTGGCTGTGATCACTGAAGTCTTCACAAGATAACTTGGTGGTCAGGTCCCTCCACTGTAATGGGTAAATACTCAGTTTTGTAAATCCTATATTACAATTAAGGGATAGCTCAAAGACCAGAAAGCTATCACCAGGTTGCTGTTGTGGTAGAAAACAATAAACATCAAATCCTGAAACAGCTGTGATTCTAGGCCTTGGATGGCTATGTGAGGAACCCAGAATAATTCCTCCTCATTTAATTAATTTCCAAGGGAAAAACGAATCGAAGGCTTGATATGACTAGAATTGAAAGAATTCTGTGCCATGTCAGCGTTTTCATGTTCAGTGATGATGACAGTGATGATTCTATCAAACCTGACTTCAAGAGGGACTTGAATGTCCGTTTGTAATCTTCCTGTTGCTTCCTTTGCCAGATTACAAGGTAATTGAGGGTAGTCGTCCACAAATTATCATAAATAAATCTGTTTGGGAACAAGGCCGTTATAAGCTAATTTTTTTTTCTTTTTGTAATCTTATACAACTTGTAGTATACTACTGTTTGCCCATACAGTGACGTCCCTCTTATGGTTGATTAGGTGTCAAAAGTCAACATCTAGGTAAAACTTGCATATTATCATAAAATATCCTAGAAAAAGCTTAAATTGCCAGTAAATAACCCTATATAGTCCAGTATACATAAGGTATATGTATATTGCTTGCTATATATAAAAGAGCACATTTATAATATATAATTTTATAATCTTTCTAGTATTCTACTGTGATATGCTATTGTGCAATTAGAAATATATTTCTGACATACTGAGTAAGACTAATTCAGTTGCTTGCTTACAGTAGCATAGTTAATTCCACAAACAGTTTAATTCACATAATTTAAATGGGCATAAGTTGCAACCCCATGGTAGTTAGTACTTCATAAATATCACTCTTGACTATCTCAGTAGATAGGAGAGCATGGTGTTTGATGGTGAAGACTGAAGATTCTGCAGCCAGGCTAAGCGAGTGTGAATCTCCACTCCATCACGTACTAGCCAGGTGATCGCAACTAAGTGATTTAGCTTTCCTGGGCCTCCATTTTCTCAAGTGTAAAGCAGGGGCAATTATAGTACCTATGCATAAGGTTGTGAGGATCAAATGGGGTAATACGTACAAAGCACATAGAAACGCTGTAGGTGCTTAAAGTCACAGGGTCACAAGAACTAAAAAAAGCCCGTAAACCAAGCACTTCCTCCGACACTGAATCAAAGAGTTAATAGCTTTGTAGTGTATTCTAAAGTTATTTCAGAATTTTTTCAGCTTTTTTAAGTATTTATTTTACTTTTTCACTCATCTTCCTCGGTTTAGAAAACATGGGAAGTACAAAACAGTGAGAGTAGGGGATATCCCTGCCTACATTTTGCTGTGTTTCCCTCCCATCTCTTCTATTTTTCTTTCCACACTTAATTTTATGTTTTATATTCTCATTTTCCTCTAAGTAGTAAAGGTTATTGCCCATGTCAATAGTGTTTGTGGTAATGAATTAGGTTTCTTGGGAGTAGGGACCCTGTTTCACCTTCGACCTCTATCCAGGGCCTTGGTTTGCATCTGACAGTAAGTTTACTGATCTGAATTGAACCGTTTTGGGCTGTGATTCGTGAAGAGCAGCATGGTTGTTCCTGCTGAGCAAGTGCATTAACAGACCGTAGATTTATTGAGAATTTTTTTCTGGTTAGCGCACCTTCTAAATTTCCGAGACCTTGTTTTCAAAACATTTACAATCACATAGGCACATGAGTACAGGAGTTGTTAGAAAATCAGTTAAGGGGATTATTCCTCACCCCATACCACGTGGTATTTTGGAGTAGAATGAGAGTTTAGAACACACCTTTTAATTGTATTCCACCTTCTGAGCAAAGTGAAATTACTTTTTTCATTCTTTTAACAGATTCTACATAAAGATTCAAATAAAGATTTAACTAAGCTTAAACTATAAAAAGAACAATGCAACTTTTAGTTCATAAATTCATTTACAGAGTTACTAGGTCTAAAAACATAAGCTAATTTGATTTTATTTCTCTTTCTCAGGCTGTTTTGATTGACATGGAGGAAGGGGTAGTAAATGAAATTCTGCAGGGACCGTTGAGAGATGTGTTTGATAGCAAGCAGCTCATCACTGATATTTCTGGCTCAGGGAATAATTGGTGAGAACATGCTGTATGTAAAAAATTGTCATCTGAAAAAACTGATCTTTCCTTCATTCTAACAGGTCCTGCTTACATGAAAACAAGATCTACCTGCCAGACCTGCCTCTAGGCTTTTCGGCCCTTCATCTTTCCCTGGATAAGTGATGGGGTTTCTCAGTGTTGAAAAGCCACCCTATTACAGTTTTTTCTCACCATTTTTTAGGAAAAAATCATGAAAAATTGATTTACTAAATTCCTTGTAATTGATTCTGACATAATACTAATGACAAGTTTTAACTATTTTTATAAACTGTTCTCTTACTTATACTATTTGACTCTATCAAGTTCTCCAATTGGTCAAACTTGACAGGAATGCTAAGAGCTGCAAGCTAGACCAGTGTCCCAGCATTGAAGCTCAGCCAAAGGCTGTGTTTAGCTCTTATATATATAACTGTCTGTTCTCTTTAATGGGGTAAAAAGCTTCAACGAAGATCATTGAAAATTTACATTGAGACTGTTTTTGCTGTTTTTTAAAAATTAAGTAGCTCCTTATTATTTGCAGATCTAATATTTACTATTTTATCTATTTGTAGCCTGTCTCTCAGGTTCCTAATGTGTAGTGATATCATTTCACTAAAGCATGAATTTGCTGGGTGCCTGGCTGGCTCAGTTAGAAGAGCATGCAACTCTTGATATTAGGGTCATAGTTTGAGCCCCATGTTAGGGGCTAGAGATGACTCTAATAAATAAAACTTTAAAACATGAGTTTACATTTTGCGTTCTTAGAAACTCATATGGGGAGAACCAGCCACCAAATGAATTCACCTGCCCACTTAACTGGCTTTTCACTAATTGTGTAACTTTTTCTGTAATTTTTGAGTTACACAGCCTGACTGCGTGTCGTGGGGAACTCATTCATTTGTTTTTTTAATCATTTTTTAATGCATCAATGTGCTCAATGCAAATTTGATTATCAGAAAGGCTTGCAGAGCCTTATGAATATCAGGTTTCTATTGTGTATCATTTCAACTAATGATAACATGTGATCAGTGTTTTCTCCTTTATTAAACCAATATGTTACTTCAAAATTTTTTATTTTTAATGTCTTTCTAGTTGACCAAATTCTGCTCTTCAATATGTAAAACTTACTGCAATCAGTGTTTATGTTAAATGGAGATGAGAAAAACTATGTAATTAAAGTCTTATATTTATACCTTTAAAAAAAAGGGAGAAGATAAATTTAGAAAACCGTAGTTTAATATCCATTGATAATGAGCTATTTTATCAGGATATTTGAGGATTATAGACCTTTATATTTGTTACATTTTTTATCTAGTATCTTTGAAATACTACAATATGATTTATTCATATGAAACAAGAATTATTATAGTAAAATGCTTTTTTAAGTTTTTCTGCAATCTTTTCATTTAGTTCAGAAGTAATAAAATCTTGAAACAATAAATGTCAGAGTATTTTTGTAATTTATATTCTTTTTTTTTTTTTTCAGGGCTGTGGGGCACAAAGTTTTTGGCAGTCTTTATCAAGAACAGATTTTAGAGAAACTCAGAAAGTCGGCAGAGCACTGTGATTGTTTGCAGTGTTTTTTTATAATACATTCCATGGGAGGAGGTAAAGTTATGCACTCATTTCCCTATGGTAATGTGAAAGTGTAAGTGGAAATTCATTTTGCGAACAGTAGCCTATTTTCAGACCTATGCTTAATAAAGATACAACTTTTAGGGGCGCCTGAGTGGCTCAGTGCGTTAAAGCCTCTGACTTTGGCTCAGGTCATGATCTCCGGGTCCTGGGATCAAGCCCCGCATCCGCCTCTCTGCTCAGCAGGAAGCCTGCTTACCCCCTTCTCTCTCTGCCTGCCTCTCTACTTGTGATCTCTCTCTCTCTGTCGAATAAATAAAATCTTTAAAAAAAAAAAAAAAAAGATACAACTTTTAACACTGTATGTGTTTGAGTATATACATAACTGCTTCTTAGTTTAAATTTTTGCCAAATTTTGTTGCTATTACCATTGTTTATAAATTGAAGCCCTTTTAAGAGTCAGTACAACTGAATCTGAAGTTTTTTCTTCTTCTACTTTTAGTTCTTTCATAAAATTTCCAGCTACATTTCAGTGTATGTGAGCTTTCTGGGAATCCTTACTTTGTCTATGAGTTTGCTTGAGTAGACTCATATCCCACCTAGAAACTAAGCATTTCTGGCTTGTTCATAGGTATCCTTGCTAAGAAATATCATACTCTTTAACTGCTTTCCATCCTTTCTTGTGTCCAATAAGAGACATAAATAAAAGAAATCCTTTTAGTCAGCTCCTTTAAACCATTCCTTACATACTAATTGCCTTGACCTAGAATAAGTGATCTGCATTGCTTCCTTTCCCCGGGGAATCCTGTACCTTGCAAATGAAGTATTTTGTTCCTCTGTTTTATGAACTAGACGTATATCATATTTTGATAATTTCCAAAAGGATTAGTGAGTTTTAAAAGAAAAATTTGCCATACAATTTTTCTCTGAGCTCAGATTAAGACTTTATATTCAGCAGATTATATAAATTTATTTTTTTAAAAGATTTTATTTGAGAGAGAGATCACAAGTAGGCAGAGAGGCAGGCAGAGAGAAAGGGGGAAGCAGGCTCCCTCCCAAGCAGAGAGTCCGATGCGGGGCTTGATCCCGGGACCCTGAGACCAGGACCGGAGCCGAAGGCAGAGGCCCAACCCACTGAGCCACTCAGGCGCCCCATAAATTGATTTTTATACATACTATTCAGTATGATAACATTTTAAAATTAAAGTGATAATTTCTATGTAACCATGCCTTTGGAGGACCATCGTAATCATTAAGAAACAAATTCTCTATTTACTAGTATAATTAACCTAAAAGTTTGGGTAAGTTTTCAAAAAACCAATTTGATTTATAGTTAATTATAGTGCCTTTTTTAATCTCTCTTTTGTTCAAAATCTCAGAAGACTATATTCATAATTTACTGACAAAAATAAATAACAGTGAGGGTTAAAAATGGTCTCCTTTCTGACATCTAAATCCTAGACTCTGTCCTCACAGGTAATCAAGTTTGCCTATGTCTGTCCTTCCAGATATTTTCTGTGCCTTTAAAAGTACGTGTGCGTATTTTAACATAAGATCATGCAGTGCATATTATTCCAACATTTTTTCACTTTATGTCTTTCCTGAATGTCTTTCATTATTTTCTCTGTCTCCTAGAATTCAATTGTGCTAATATATACTTTTGGGGGACGCCTGGGTGGCTCAGTGGGTTAGGCCACTGCCTTCGGCTCAGGTCGTGATCCCAGGACCCTGGGATCAAGTTGCGCATCGGGCTCCTTGCTCGTCAGGGAGCCTGCTTCTGCCTGCCACTCTTCCTGCTTGTGCACTTGCTCTCTCTCTCTCTCTCTCTCTCTCTCTGACAAATAAATAAAATCTTTAAAAATATATATGTGTGTGTGTGTGTGTGTGTGTGTGTGTGTGTGTGTGTGTATATATATACTTTTTGAAGTCCATTTCCCACTAGTGGATGTTCAGTTGTTCATGATATTTAGTTATTACAAACAAGCCCCACTTGACTATCTGGTACATACATTTCTGCCTGTTTATGCCCCTACAGCTGTAGGTAATATTCCCAAAAGGAAAGTGGGAGCAAAGAATACATTTTAAATTTTGATTGATATTAATAAGTACTTCCCTACTTTATTTCACCAATCCATACTAGAAACAATCTATATGGATTTATTTCCTCACACTGTCACTAACACTGAGTATTATAAAACATTAATATATTCAAAATTAGATTGTTTTAACTTGGATTTCTTTGATTAGAAGAAGGGTTGACCATCCTTACATTTAGTCACCACTTGATTTATTATGAATTACATATTTACATACTTTACCCATTTTTCTGTTGTATTATTCATGTTTTTTTGGTTGTTAATTTGTGAGACCTCTTTATTGATGAAATTTAGCCCTTCAAATTTGTGGGAGATATTTTTCCTTAGTTTGCCCTTTTTTTTTTTTTTTTTTTGCCTTTTTCATTTTATTTATAGGTTTTGTATTTGTATGTATATATTTTTTAATTTTTAATGGAATCAAAACTCTCTTCTATATAATGCTCTGGTTTTTAAAATATGTTCCTATCAAAAAAAGCCATAAAATTCCAAGTTCCTCACAATTTTATTTTGAATAGTTTATGCTGGTTTGTTTTTGTTTTTGTTTTTGCAATTTTAATTCTCAGGAACAGGATCTGGACTTGGCACATTTCTTTTAAAGATGCTTGAGGATGAATTCCCAGAAGTATATAGATTCGTGACTTCAGTTTATCCTTCTGGTGAGGATGATGTCATAACCTCACCTTACAATAGCATCTTGGCAATGAAGGAACTCAACGAGCATGCAGACTGTGTGTTGCCCATTGACAACCAAGTAAGAAATGACACTAATTTATGGATATATATACGTTCAGTCTTGTGTTACGCTTATATGTGCATAGGAAACATTCTCATCGTTTTCAGCCTTCCCATCTAAGAGGAAAAATAAATTGTTTTTCTTTCTCTTCTTTCCTTCCTAGTAAAATGTCATCTATGTCCACTCTTGTTAATAGCTTCTCTCCCAATATTTTCCCTTTAAAAGTCTTTATTTGACATCATTAGCAAAATTGACCTGATGGTGAGTTCTGGAAAGTTGGGCACAACTATAAAGCCAAAGAGTCTGGTTACTTCAAGTGCTGGGGCTGTTAAGAAACGGCACCAGAAGCCCTTTGATGCAATGAACAACATTGTGGCCAATTTGCTGCTGAACCTTACAAGGTAATCCTATTAATGGCAAAACTTCCGACAGTTTGAAAACTTCACTTGTCCTATGATGATGCTTGTAGTAGCATTTTTGTATTAACATCTTTCAGGTTCTCTAAGTCACAGGAGGTTTTTTAATTTTATTTTATTCTATCTAGCGTTTTCAGATCTTGGAGTGAAAGACTAGAACTTTAATTTCTGTTACTCCAAAGCATTATTTTCCCAGGTATATTCCGGAGAATATTAATAGGCTTTAAGTGAAAAAAGTTTGTCACAGATAAACACATGAGACCTTGGTTAGATTACAGTAAGCATATTTTTTGCTATAGATTGCCTCATCTTCTAAAGCAGCTAATGTTTATCTCCTTATTGTTAGTTGGTCCAAAATATTTCCTTGACTTTGATCTAGAAGCCTGCTTTGGCATTATTATATTCCAAATTGTAGAGCACATCAGGCAGACCCTTGAAGAATTTAATGAAGTTTATAGAATAATTAAATAATTATTGACCTGTATGTGTTTAATTCAAAGTCTGTTTTAAGTAAGATATTTTTGTGTGAGAAATGTGCAACATAATAGTGTCTTGGTTACACATCATATAATCCACAAATAAGAATTGATATAGATGTTGTGTGTTATACTTTATCTTTATACATGTTATCCATGATACAAAGTTTCACTAATACAAAAAAAGCATATATTCTCTACTGTAGAACGGTGTGCAAAAGGACTTAAGAATGCCTGCTGAATAGTAAAGCTACATTCAAAGTATAAAATTTTAACATTAAATTTTTTTCTCTTGCTTTAATGTTAATTTTTTAGCTCTGCAAGGTTTGAAGGGTCCCTTAATATGGACCTTAATGAAATCAGCATGAATTTAGTTCCTTTTCCACAACTGCATTATCTTGTATCAAGCCTAACACCTCTCTATACACTGGCAGATGTTAACATTCCTACCCGAAGGTAAGATAGAGTAACTTTATTCCAATGACTTGATTATTTGAATTACCTTTTTTTCGAAAGTTTTTTTAAAAAACTTTTAACTCTGGGTATTTTTTCCATGTCATTTTCTTTGTGTCATTTTCGTTATTTGAATGCTTTATTTACAAGTCTTTGTTTAAAAAGTCAATATTAAACTATTTGACATTAAATCTTAATTTTTGAGCTAATGAAATTCGTAAAGATTTGGTTTTTATTGAAAAAGATTTCAGGACTTTGCAATCTGACATACATAAGTCTGAATGCCAATTCTGTCACTAGCTATAGGACCTTGGGCAGGTGCACGTGCCTCATATGCTTGTTGGGTATCTTAAATAAGAATATCTTTAAAGCTCTTACCCCAGTCCAGCACCATAGAAGGCTTTCCAGTGTTACTGTTTATGGTAGCTGCTATGTATCATTTCCAGAACACCTTGTTTTGTAACTGTGTGTCATAAGCATAAAACTTAATGAGTCTACTTAACAAAAAAATGTAGTTGAAAAATATTCCGAGCACATACAGTGATGATAGCTTGAATAGGTCCCACTGGCATCCACAGTTGACTGAAGAAAAAGGGCCTGTCAAACTCTAAGAGGAAAGTATGTAAATGATAAAAACCAGATGAAGGTCTTTTTTGTAGTTTAAATTTTGACAAAGTAATAATTCTATACTATAAATATCACAGTGCTATTGAATAACTTTTATTTAAGCTGTTAACAAATAACCCAGTTATGCCAACTAGTAGATAGGACTCTTTCTGCATGGGACACCGATGACCTTAAGTGACTTGCATTGTATATGGAACATGGTAATCATTCACTGAATGATCACGTTATTATCAGCCCCACATATTAAAACTTAGTGTATTTAAATGTGCATCTTCAGTATGGACACATAGAATGTAAATTGGTGCTAAACTATTTGCTGTACAATAATGATAGTCCAGACATTTTTACATTTAAAGTTAATTCTTAAAAAATAAAGACGGGAAATTTCTAATTAAGTCCAGCATAAAGAAAAAAATGCTTGACTTGGTCCTTCAACCTGAATGTTTCAAAGCCAATTTAACTTCTTTTAACCCTGCTTTTTGGCGTATTTTAATAAAAATTATTCTGTTGCAGCATTTTGTATTCATATAATCATAGTTATAATCATACAAAGGTTTATTTTTAAAATGTGTTTGTGATAATGTATAAGGGACCTTAAAGATTTTATACTCTTAGGGAACTTGTCACAGTATTCTTTCTATCTTTGTGTCTTTTTACTCCTTTTCCTGCCGTAGTATAGATATATCAGCACATGAGCACATTTATCCTTGAGTAAAATAATAAATTGTTCTAAAATTGTACTATTAGATAGAAGTCAGTTTTAAAGCTCTTCAATTTCTTGTAGTGAGAATGGTTCTTGTTGTGCCTTTTATTAATGTTAGTCCTGTACCTTTTCTCATTTTTATCACACAAAAATAAAATAAGCACATATGAGGAGTGTTTTAGATTTCTTGAAATTCCATATTTCTAATGTAAATAAAGATAAGCATCCCAAAATTACAAAAAGCTCCTTACTAGTTTTTATATTTTTTGCAGAGGATAAATCAAGAATGAGTTTGCCCACTTGTTGGATAGTGGTTCTTAATCCTTTTCTGGGTTTCCTTAACTCCATAAAAATGCCCAAATCACATACACACCAAAATTTCGAACACAGTAGCAGAGGATTTACTAACCTCCCACAGCTCTTCATTCCCTAAAGGAGTCTTCTGTTCTTGCTATCACATAACCAAGATCGAATATAAGCCCCAGTAGAGTAGAAATTTTTGTTGCTCACTTCTGTGAGCAACTTCTGTGAGCAGCTCTTGCACTTAGAATAGCGCCTGGCACATAGAAGGCATTCAGTAAATATGTGTTGAATGAGTAGGTAACACAGTGTGATTTCTGCAGCTCTTCCCAGACAGTTTGAAGATTCAGCACACAGAATCGAGAGTTATCTAGGGAACCTGATTATATTTGTACTGAGTTACGTGGAATATAAGAACCAGGGTGGGGGTCTAGGTTCCTGTCTATTATTACATATAATATGTTAGCACCTTCTTCATCTCTTTAAATAAAGGATAAAAGGTGTCCTCCTCTGTTCTTATCAAGATTGTTTTGAGAAAATGATCACTGAAATGTAGGTGTTTGTATGTGAAGTTTCTTTACATATAAGTGACTATCTTGACTTTGTAGTTCTACACAGAAGAAATAATATTTTGTATAAACAGTGATTCTTTCGTTGTTCTAGGTTGGATCAGATGTTTTCAGATGCCTTTAGTAAAGATCACCAGCTAATTCGGGCTGACCCCAAACATAGTCTGTACCTCGCCTGTGCCCTTATGGTTAGAGGAAATGTACAGGTTTCAGATCTTCGCAGAAATATTGAAAGGTTTGATTTTATATTTTCATGATAATTTATGTGTACTACCTGTGACATTGTAGCGTAGTAGTTCAAATGGCCTCTCTTCAAATTCTACCGCTGCCATTTAATTAAAGGGTGACCTTCAGCAAATTACTTAGCCTTATTTTTCTCAGCTGTAAAATAAGAATAATAATGGTACGAAGTTGTTATTTATGGATGGCACCTGGTGGCTCAGTGGGTTAAGCCTCTGCCTTCGGCTAAGGTCCTGAGATCGAGCCCCACAGCGAGCTCTGCTCAGCAGGGAGCCTGCTTCCCCCTCTCTCTCTGCCTGCTTCACTGCCTACTTGTGATCTCTCTCTCTCTGTCAAATAAATAAATAAAATCTGCAAAGTTGTTATTTATGAATAGTGAATGATAAAGGAGATATTTTATTTTCTGAAAGAATTCAGAAAATTTAACTACTGTTGTATTGTTACCACTACACTGCTTGTAAGTGTATGTTTTACTATTTTTTGACAGTCTATTTTTAGGAAAACTACTCTATTGAATTACAAAGTAAGGAAATTGCAATACTTTCATCTTT
Organism: Meles meles; assembly: GCF_922984935.1. NCBI lineage: Eukaryota > Metazoa > Chordata > Mammalia > Carnivora > Mustelidae > Meles > Meles meles. The sequence continues at coordinate 21,031,506 of NC_060070.1, forward strand.
TCATCCCAGATTTAATGTCCTCCTAACTAAATATCCCTTTAGCTCACTGTCAGACTGTACCATGAGACCGCTAATAGTAAAAAATAGGTTACTTACATTATATACTGGGCAATTAGAATGGTACCATCAGTAATGTCCGCTGCCATATATGGCAGATACTTTCAGAACCTTCATTCTCACCTTTCGGTTTTTGTATCTCAGATTAAAACCTTCTCTACAGTTTGTCTCCTGGAATCAAGAAGGCTGGAAGACCAGCCTGTGTTCAGTACCTCCTGTGGGTCATTCCCATTCATTATTAGCTCTAGCAAATAACACATGTGTGAAGCCTACCTTCATGGAACTGAAAGAGAGATTCATGAGGCTCTACAAGAAAAAGGTAATTATCAATACACCTTCGTAACTGAATGTGTTTATTTTGGCTATTTAAGATGTCTTCTCATGAATTACACTACCAAATCAGGGGCAATCCTGACAGCTCTATTCACTGTACTGATTATAACTGAAGAGGAGAGGTTTACTCAGACTATGTAAAGGAGAAATCTTGTGAGTTTACAGGATTTGAGTTGCCCTTTCTCTTGTAAAGCTGAGTGAACTATCATTTTAATAAAGAATTATTTATGTTTTAGAATAATTACATATGGATTAAATTTTCTGAAAATGGTCAGCATTATCCAATTTTTTATTTATAGGCTCATCTTCATCACTATCTACAAATTGAAGGGATGGAAGAAAGCTGTTTCATGGACGCTGTATCATCTTTATCAGGACTCATAGAGGAATATAACCAACTGGATGCCACGAAAAGCATCCCTGTGGAAGATTTTCCTAGACTAAGCGTAGCTATGTGATAAAGAAACCCCAAGATACAACTTTGATTTTGTCACCTTTTCTTTCTGTTTCAGAATTTTTGTGATTCAGAAAATCCAATTTGCACTTTTCCTATTAGAAGCCACTTTTGTCTTAAAAAAAAAAAGTGATTTTCATTTCATCACAATTTGTGGATGATACCAGTCTGTGAAATTAGTGAAGTCCTACTACCTCAACTTCAAACATTTGTCTTCAGAAAATTCCCCTTTTCTAAAATGAGAAAACAGAATTCTTCGGTATTTTAATTTATAGTCTCATAGTTAGGCACCTAAATACAGTGATAATCATGTCTTCAATAAAGATCTTATAAGGTATATTTTTATATTTATTTATAATTTATTTTTTCATATTGTTTAAATTCTCCTGATTTTTTAAAAGCAAGTACGAGGAGTAGTAGAACACAATATAAACACATCTATGTAATACCACTAATTTTTCAGGGATAGGTTTTATTACCTCTATAACGGAGGTTTTGGTTTCTTCTTTGGGTAACCACATGTTTGCACTCAAAGAATCCAAATTTACATTTATTTTAACCTGTATATATATTAAATTATCTTTAAAACTTTTTTATTAAAACAGTTGATTTCATAATAATAAATGTCTATTTTTAAGCAGTATTACTTGTTATTGGATTTGCTTATTACCATTTATATAAACAAAACATTACTTAGCTTGACATCTTCTAAAGTTTACAGGAAAATGGCTATAATAGTCTAGGGAACGTGTTCCAGTTATAATCTCCAGTTATACTTTAACTTAAATTAACTTTTAAATACAATTTATATTTTAAATCCATAGGTGGATTTATCATTTAAGAAAGTAATTTTGGGGAACAATTTATTTTCAAGCCATAATAATCTGTGCTTTCTTTAGTGTTAAGTTTTTAAGTTTCTTTCCTTTTCAAAGTACAGATACTCTTCTTGATCTTTATCTTGGAAATTTCATTTTTTACAGTATTTCACATAGAAACTTTTAGTTTACAGTTGTCAATGGCCAAAGAAGTTCTATTTTCTTCTTTTAAAAGAAATCTTAATAAACTGATAGGATAGGGTAGTGGAAATTATATTTGTAGTTTAATCTTATTCCTATTTAAGATGTAAACCCAGAATCTTGCTCACTGTGGAATGATTATCACCTGATGGAATCCTAGGCTACACCTTCAAAGTACAGATAAAGTCTTAAAAAATAAAGTGTTAAAAAAGTTCTAAACTTTTTACACATCTTCAACAAAGTATTTTAGATTATTTTATAGAATAAAATGCTTTCTTGTAAATTGTATAATTTTTCCACTATGTATGGAATATGGAGATGGAAGCAACTATCTGTGTATTTCATTAACTACAATTTTAAACAAGAATTCACTTTTAAGAATTTTAAGCTATATATATACATACATATATACATATATACATATTTTTGGTGCAAAAAAGCTTTTATTAAAGCAGAGGGACAAGACCTATGAGCAGAAAGAGCTAAAGTTTACAGGTTTACATATATCTTTAAGAGAACATTTTAAATAGCCTCTAACGCCTTAACTAGAGTCATCTGAGAACAGGTAGGTGTTCTTCCCTTTTTTAAATCAGTAAGGTAGATGTGCCACCCTTTTAAAACCACCCTAATTTCCTTATGTAATGGCATGATTACCTAAACAACTTTTCCCATATATACTAGGTTTTATAGGATCTTGAGCTCAGAAAATATATCTCCTGGCTCTCTGCAGTTCCTTTGACATACACAAGATGTAATCCACAGCATCTTCCACTTAAATGACCCTTCGTTTGGGCAATCAAATTGAATGGTAATCATTTTAGACTTATTAGGGATACAGCATCTCTTATCCAAGCATACTCCACAGAAAGTGGGTTTATAACTCTGAGTACTTGAGCATCCAGAAAAGATGAATTTTTCAGCTTTGAGCAGTTGGAAAGTAGGTTGGCACGTTTTTCCTTTGGGGATCTGAAAAGGTACATGACATTAAGAAGTCATTCTTTAATTTGGTTACAACAGTTTAGAAAAGTGATACTCTATATAGAAACACAAAGAAAGAAATTATTTCCAGGGCATTAATATTTCCCATTTAGTGACTTAAAGCACTCTCTTTTCTACCTTCAAAATTCCCTCACCAGAAGTCTGTCCTCCCTATTCTTGTTCCATCATAGCATAGGACCCGCTCCCCAGTCTTTTTGGCTATCTACTCCACTCAGTTCCAGTTTCCAGAATGGAAATTTTTCTTATTTAATGTCAAGGGCCATGTCTTATGAAATGTTTATTTACCTAAGACTTAGCAAATCCCCTAACACAGCTCAGACAATTTTGAGTGGATGAATAAGTGAAGACATATCTAAATCCCTTTAAAATTGAGTTGTCAACTTCTTAACATGATAGGGAATAACTTGGAGATGAAAAGACTTTCAGTGTTCCTAAAACTTATTCTTGAGATGGTTATCTTGCCTTGTTCTAGAAGCAGGACCAGCACTAGTTATACCAAACAAATCTAGAATAAATATTTTGTCACAGCCCTTTGGCAAATCTACTATCTAAGCACAGAGCATTTTGGACATGGTGGTTTCCCCCTCCAACTTGGTGATACATAACAAAGATTAGAACTTGTGCTCGCTTCGGCAGCACATATACAAAGATTAGAACTTCTCTGATGTCCATAATGTCTGTTTTTATAATTATGATGTAGCAACCAAAATCTTTTATCCATTGCCTTGACTCCACTACATAGAATTAATATATTTTTAAAAAGAGTCTGAAAAGGATCTACTTTTAAAAAACACAACACATCTTGGGCCTACCAGAAGAAATCAGGCTGATCAAGACCCACACTGTTAAACTGTTAAAATATCTAGAATCAGCAGGGTAATATTACCTCTCCTCCTGGTACTATTTTCCCCATGAAGTGCAGTTAGATTGATCTTTGTTTTCCTCTGAGATAGTTTAAGATTACAATGAGGTGAACTTATTTTTATAAGAATTACACACCATCTAGCCCTCTAAAACGCAAGAGTACTTTTTGGTCTCTTAATACTGAATTATAACAAAATTAAATCTAATTAAATGTTACCTTTACTCTCTTTGATATATTACTGTCACAAGGTTGAATATAACACAGTCTTCTCTCTTTTCTCATTTCACAGTTGCTATTTTCATTAGTGACCCGATCGGATATTCCCATCCCACATGTTCTGGAGCAAGGGGTCCACTTTGTTGCTTGCACAAGACATTTTCTCTTCCAAACAAGTGGGAGATTCCTATAAGCTAAAATAAAGAGGGGAAAGTACATATGTATACATATATGTACTCATGTCAACAGACCACTTTTAATCATTATTTTTCAGCTAATTGTTAATAGATCAGAACCTTTTATGTAATATAACTCAGCACAAAATAAGCTTATGGTCTAATTCATCATTCTCTTTTTCCCCGCTTTCCAAATTTCCTTTCAATCAAATGCGACAGTCCAATTTCTTAGGAAGAATAAAAATACTTTATTTTTGAAAATCTGAGTAAGGTGCATCCATTTGCTTCTGCTCAGCTCATCTTAGTAGTAAACTACTGTGTTTTCTCTGGTTCTTGCCTCTTGCAGGATATTATTTTCAACAATGAAATAGACATTTAAGATTAAGACTACCAAGATATTATTAATCAGAACAATGTCTTAATGTTAAATTTCCTATTATGTTAAAATCTAAAATACAAAAGTTATATTTGAGGATAAACTATTGAGGCCAGTTATTTTTCCTCCACTTGTTTTAATCTAGTCTTTTAGAAAACTCTCTACATTACATTGAACGAATCAAAATCATATACTACTAAGTCATGGCAAATACGTAATCTATTTTATCCATTCAGCTTAACTGCTACATTCCCTATGGAATTGGGCCCATAGTATTCATTCCATTGGCTAGCCATTTCAAATCACTTCTAGAAAAAGGCATGACAGAGGAAAAGATGGACAGATCTACGGGCGGGTGAATGAGTTGCTGGATAGATGGAGCCCCCTCCACTGGACAGATCTACAGGTGGGTGGATGAGTTGGTGGACAGATGGAGCCCCCCCCACTGGACAGATCTACGGGTGGGTGGATGAGTTGGTGGACAGATGGAGCCCCCCCCACTGGACAGATCTACAGGTGGGTGGATGAGCTGGTGGACAGATGGAGCCCCCCCCCCCCCCCACTGATTGTACTGACACTGGAGCAAAAGGGAGGGGAAGGGAATAAATAACAGGAATACAGTGAGTACATAGTAAGTCTTCCTTCTTATGAACCCACTGGGAGATTCATGTTCTACTCATGAATGAATCAGGCCATTGCTGCATTTTAAACAAACTACATATTGGTTGATTTTCTCAAAGCATTTCCTTAAGCTTAATATGCATCCTCAAATGGATGCTTGGAATAAGATGCAGATTTGAATCTGCAACGGAGCATAGCAACATTCTGGCTACATTACTTTAAAATGCCGATTTACAAGTCTGAAAATTCACTCCCCACCTGCCCCCGGCAAACTGCCTTCCTCATAGGAAATATTGGGCACTTTGAATTTCTGCTGTCTTTAAATGAAATGGCCCTTTAGGGTGCATGGGTGGCTCTGTTGGTTAAATGTCTGCCTTCGGCTCAGGTCATGATCCCGGGGTCCTAGGATTGAGTCCTGCATCAGGGTCCCTGCTAAGTGGGGAGTTTGCTTCTCCATCTCCCTCTGCCTGCCACTCCCCTGCTTGTGCTGTCAAATAAATAAAATCTTTGAAAAAAATAAAAATAAAATAAATAAAAATAAAATGATCCTTTACTGCTTTCAGTGTTATTACAGTAAGCTCTTGCGATTGCACAAGGAACTGAGGGAGAGGAAGCAGAAACATGAAGATACCTGGAAGGTAGACAGCAGTTTAAAGACCTCTATGCAGGAAGCAGATTAAAAGCCCCGGCAGGCATCTGTAATAAATAAAGGTAGGTTAGATTATCATATTTCCAATAACCCCCCTACAGTTAAGCCAAGAGCTGCAGTTCAGGAATTTAACATTCATTAAAAAGCAAGAAAACTAGAAGAGCTTTTAGAGAGTTTATTTAGTACTTGGTGAGCAGTGAGGAAAGCATGGGGGCATTCACTGCATGCTTCATATGGAGCAAACAAAAGGTAGATTCCAACCATGAGCTGTCTGCATTAAGTAAGTATATCAATTACGACCACAAATACACCTTAGAGTGTGTGTGTCATTGTGCTTAATTTAAAAAACCAAACTTCTGTTTAGGCCCATAAATACAGTTTCAAAGTTAAGCAGCGGAGAGACTTCAGACCGAACGTACACTTCCTTTGAAACCTGTCTAGGCCTGTGATCTCAGCTCCTGAGAGCACAGTGGCAGATTTTGTTTTTTTGTAGCAAAGCACTAACCAACAAGAATGACGGTCTAAGAACCCCTCCAACCAGGTTCCAAGTGAATCCTCTGGAACTGCTCTACGTCCACAAAGGAGACCGACTGAACTTGATCCAAAGGGCTTTACTTGTGGAAACTGCTGGGCTAAGGTATTTTCTCACCAGCGAGGTTCATGCATGGGTCCCAAGAACTCACACTGAGTCCCACAGATCCAATGCAGAAAATCAACTGTTCCTGTACATTTTGAAGAAAGAACAGTTTGGCTTATAATTTTAGAGGTTTTAGAGCATTAGTCGTGTCTTGTTATTAGCTGAAAAACTAGGTATGGTAAATGCAAATTCACTACAACCTGTTAAATTATTTTCAAACCAGTTGGGATAATGGAAGCTTTTGAGAAAGTTCTTTTCATAGAGTTAGTTCTTAATATCTAAAATATCATTTCTCTGATGATAGTGGCTTTTATTAAATATTTACATAATAGAAGTGAACTTAAAGAGTTTTTAGTGTAGTTGAATATCCCCTCTGTATCTGCATGGCACCTATCATTTCCTAAGCTCTAAATTTTGATAAAGAGGCATTCTTGATTTCTGGGTGAAAACACCAAGATTCAGGCATGAATACTGACCTTTTTGAGTCCTTCCTCATCTGTGCTTCATTGGTTGGTGTTTTTGAAACTCCTGTCCCCAAATGCCCCAGCACTTAAGATATTAACTTAGAGCTGACCAGAATAGAGCCTTTGTGAACATATGGACACTCACTGCAAATGGCCAGGTGCTCAAGAGGAGTGATACAGAGCCTCATTATAGGTTTCTGACTACTCACATGCCTAGGGAGCCTACTTTAAAACCCCTGTACATGTGTCGGTGACTGGAGAGCGTCATTTCCAGAGCGAATGAAAAGATAATCTTATGTCGGCCATTTTCTATTTTTAGAAACAATAATTACAAATTCTAAACATATTCTTAAATATTTTTAATCAGTAGGCTTCCATTTCTGCTTTCATCATATAGCAAAGTTACCTTTGAAAATTTGGGGGATGAGTTAATTCGCACTTCTTGCCCATAATATAACAATATAAGCAAAAATTTTTCTCAGGGTACACATGATATAGCAATATAAGCAAAAATTTTCCTCAGGGTGCACATGAACAATAGTTGGTCAACTCTCCTGAGAAGAGGTTGAGTGGGAATGAGCAGAGGCATAGAAGAGTTTTTCTGACCCAGCAGAGCTTTTAAAAGCTGGAATGTTTTACTGGAAAAATCTAAAACATTATGAAGCTTCCTTTTGAGATTTTTAGAATATACCTCTCTGAGGCAGACTGAGTAATGGCACAGCCAAACTAAATCTCACACTGATTGCTGATCATTAGATGCTTACTGAGTACCTATGGTACATCAAAGGAACATGAAAGAAAACCACGAGAAGCCAATACATGAAAAATAAATATGTCTCTAAGCACCTGGCATTGCTTTGTAGCTTGCTGAAAGCTGCTTTTGGAATGGTCGCAGGCCACAGTGGGACTGATCAGACTTCTTTCTACCTTTAGCGCCAGAGCAACGCCTGTCATCCAGCTTTGGTATGAACAGAGGTGTGCATCCAATGGCCCCACTCACACAGAGGCAGCTAAACAGGGGGCTGGGCTGAAAGACTTGGCCATTATGATAATGTACCCTGTTGAACTCGCATCCCACAGCTATAAGGTCTGAAAGAGAGAAAAGCAAAATCACCAAAGAAGCCATAACTGATAGACCAGACCTCCCATGAGAAACTTCAGAGGTAATAGCCATCCCCTTCATGAGGTCATGGTCTCAATTTCTTAGGCCCCATCTGGAACCTTTCCAAAACATCTGTAAAAGGTGAAAATTAGACTTTTTCATTTTGTTGTAGATTATCAGCCCCAACTGGTCACTTTCAGAATTACGACCAAGCACAGGCCCTGTTCTATCACTGTGAGGATGGCAGTGAGTTCATGATTCTGAGAGATGGATTGGTGGAAGGCAAAAGAGGTTTCACTAGATATCCAACAATAGGCAGGGATATATTCGTAGGAAATGAGGCTACATGAATGGCTGAAGAGAATTTGTTTAAGTACATACATAATTTAAGTACAAACATAATTTGTTTGAGTACAGTGCCACACAGTAACTAGTTCTTTTTGCATTAAGAGAATTGGAGGAAACTTTCACTGCTCTGAGAGGCGTTCTTGACCTGGATCAACAGTTCTCAAAAGCTTGACCCCTTGGACCTCTTGGCAATACTGAAGCCCTTTCAAGAGAATCTGCGAGGCCAAAACTCTTTTCCAGAATACCAAGAGGTGCCTGGCTGTTTTCACTGTGTGGATATTTGCACTAAGGTACAAAAGCTGGAACCTTAGCATGAAGCCAATTATACAGGGTAGTCACTGTATTTGCCTTGCCAATGCACTTGTCCATAAATGTACTTTTGGGGGGGAAAAAAGCTAGTTTTACTTAATAATGTCCTGACAGCACAGTAAAAATTACTAACTTTATTAAATTTTAACCATCAAATATATGTCTTTTAAATATCCTGTGTGACAAAATAGGAAGTATCCACAGAGCATTTTTGTTGATATTCTTCTTGAGGAGAAGCAACTAATCTATTGTCTGAGTTTGGGGCTGAAACAACCACTTTTTCATTAGGAATTTCACCTAAAGAAATGACTGACAGAGAAACCAGGATTACTCAGGTATTTGGCGGACATTTCCTTGAAAATCAACAGTGAGCCTGTCACTTCAAGGAAAACAACTTTCTGGCCAATGACAGAATTCAGGCTTTCAAGCAAAAATTAGAATTTTGGAAAACCTGTATCCACCACTGAAATCTTTATATCTACCCAATATGCAGACTTTTCTGATGAGATTAGGATTCATTAATGTGGTATTTTAAAATATTGTATAATTAAGTATATCAATATTTGGAATATCTATATAACCACTGTTCCAAACTAGCATTTTCCAAATAAATGATGCATGATATTGCAAAATTATATATAAGTAAAACACCCATTCCAAGTAGATCTTGGATAGACCAATACATTTTATTGTCACAGAGTTCGACAAGTTCATTGATATGGTTTAGATTCCATGATGCAGCTAATTTTCAAGAAACTACCACTCCTCAAGTTTATTAAAGAGAATATTCAAAAGAATATCAAAGAAAATATTCACAATTATCCGAAAATTCTGTTAAAATACCCCTGCATTTTCCAGTGACCTATCTGTGTCAGGCTGGATTCCCTTCATAGATGTCAACTAAAATAACACACGGGAAGAGTTTGAAAGCAGCAGCAGGTGGGGAAATCGAGCTATCTTCCATTAAGCTAGACATTAGAGAGAGGTACAAAACTGTAAACCCATTCCATTCTTCTAATTTTTTGTTTTAGAAAATAAAATATTTTTAACAATATATTATTCCCATCAGGTTGCAATGGGTTTCTTATTTTTAAATGAATTAGTAAGTATTTTTAAATCCCTAATCCATTTAAACACCAATAGAGAAAACTCACATTAGCAAAAGCTCTTGGGGTCTTTATTAATTTCTAAGACTAAAGGGGTCCTCAGACCAAAGTTTAAAAATCATCGTTCTATATCATGGATCAGCAAATGTTCTATAAAGAGCCAAACAGTAAATATCTTAGCATTTATAGACCATTGGGGTTTTGTCACAGCTACTGGGCTCTATACCATTAAGCAGCCATAGCCATGTAATTGGATGGTGTAGCTCTCCTCCAATAAAATGTTACTTCCAAAAATAGGCTCTGGACCTGAATTGGCCCCTGGGCCATGGTTTGTGACCCCAGTTAGAGGTCATCTCCATCCCCATCCTCATGGCTACGCTCTGTTAAAATACTTACCACATTGTATGTGACATCACGTGTGGAAAGATCTGTCTGACACAATAAACTTTGACTCTGTGAGGGCAGGGCATATATATATATATATTTTTTTTCTTTCTTTCTTTTTTTCTTTCTTGTGTCCCCAGCTGCTGATCCCAGTGCCTAGCATGGTAGTGGCTGCTCACTACGTGCTTGTTAGGTTAACCAAATAACTTGCCCAGCACCGTTTGGGAGAAAGGGGTATCATGATGCCAGAGTCTGCTAGAACATGTTTTCCCTGTTAAATTTCCATAAATAATAGCTAACATTTTTAGGAGTCTACTGCCGACTAGATACTCTGCTAGGTGTTTGGGATTTTGTATCTATTTCATTTGCTCCTCCTGGAATTTCTGTAAGGTAGGAAATATAGATGACATAGCTGAGGCACAGAGAGGTTAAGCAACTTGACCTCAAGGTCATTCAGCATATGAAGCCCAGAATTGGAACCCAGTGCCTACATTCTTAATCAATATAGTTTAGTCAGCACTAAACAGGGGTATCAGGCTATCAAACCTGAACAGCTCTACACATTCAGTCCATGCTCACACCCCGACTTCGGGAGTAATCTGCCTGTCCACACAGTGGGCAGTCTTTCCTATGGACTGACTGAAATGTAAAGCAGACACGGGTCTTTCTCTTCCCTTGGAAATCTTAATTTTTAATCCCAGATAAATCAGGATCCTGAATTATCCTCGAGGTGTCAATTTAGAGAGTTATTTATGTCAATTTAGAGGTGTCAATTTAGAGACTCAATCAGTCTCCAGAGCTAAAACCCCTCAAGTCGAGGGTCAGGCTGTGATTTGGGTTACCCGTACCTTCCTTTTTACACCTGCTTCATCTGGAAAGAACAGTGACTTGCTGGTTATCCGGAAAGGCGGAGGTGAATTATGTCTGCACGTACGCAGTACGTCTGCACACTAGATACACATCCTTACACTTGAAGCGAGATTCCTTTTTAGTTCCAGAGAAGGCGGAATTGACAGCGTTCGACCGCAGGGACAAAAGCTGTCACTGTGTGGCGCCTGGAGAAGTCTGCTCCTCCTTACATCATCTTAGCCCTTTTTCTCACCGAAGGCGATCACCCGAAAATAACTAAAGATCACTACGGTGCAATAAAAACAGCAGGGGCGGGGTGTCTGGGTGGCTCAGTGGTTTAAGCCTCTGCCTTCGACTCAGGTCATGATCCCAGCGTCCTGGGATCGAGTCCTGCATCGGGCTCTCTGCTTGGTGGGGAGCCTGCTTCCTCCTCTCTCTCTCTCTCTCTCTCTCTCTCTCTGCTTGCCTCTCTGCCTACTTGTGATCTCTGTCAAATAAATAAATAAAATCTTTAAAAAAAAAACAAAAACAGCACGGGCTTCTGACCACGTGTACACATCGCCAGGGTCACGTGTTGTCTACTACGACAAAACCGGCCCCACCGTGGCCGAACTCCGCGGATTATCCCCCAGGAACCATTACTGGGGGGAGACCTGGCGCCCAGACAGACGCGACCGTCGCCCGACCTCCCAGCGGGAGACACTTACGCGCACACACGCCGGTCTCGAAGCGAGGCCTGTCGGCTGAGTAGTCACAGTAGAGCCCTTTGTGGGGGTCACAGAGGTCGGCTTCATTGCAGATGTCCCCCGGTTGTTTGGCACAGATCTTACAGCACCCGCAGCCGTCCCTCAGCAGGCTCACTCCCGGAGGGCAGCTGGGCGGCGCACGGGGGCACTTGCAGGGCCAGTGACAGAACTGCCTGCGCGGCTGCACTTCCGGTTCTCCTTCTCCTCCGGGCCTGGCTTCCGGCGCCGCCGCGGCCAATGGCGCGCCGCCCTGCGCCCCGCAGCAGAACTGGGGGGGAATAACACAGGAGCGGTTAGATTCCTCACACTGCGTTCAGAGAGTTCTGGAAATGGGAGCCTTCCCCTAAACGCGTAGGATACGGGGTGGTGAGCTGTGAGAATTTCTATCTGACCCGACCCTCCTTCCTTGAACCTTTCTCCACTGAGCTTCCAGCGCATCACTTCCCTCCCTCCTCACCGATGGCTCCTTCTCCGGGTGCTTTGCTGGGTTCTTCGCACCCTCTTCATCCCTAATTGGAGCCCTCTGTGGTGGAGGCCTCTCGAGGCTCTCCCCTCGCTCTGTCTCCCGCCACACCTCCCTTCCGGACTGAGCCACAACCTGCCAGACCTCCCCGTGGGGACGGGATGGGCTTAGCAAGCTCAACCCGACCAAAGCAAACTCCCGAGTTTCCCTCCCGAGCTTCTCCTGCACACCCTCGCGTGAGCATGCGCCAGTTTCATTTTTTCAGAATACCTTGGGGTCGGGTCCCTCTTGACTTCCCCTCTCACATTCCAGGTCCCATCCCTTCTGTAAATCCTGTTGGCGACATCTTTAAAATGTACCCACTCTAATCCTTTCTGAACACCCCCACCGCTATCCTGGTGATCCAAGCCACAGTTATTTCTCACTTGAGATGATTATAATCGTCTCCTAAAAGTTCTCCTCACTTCCCCCTTTGTCCTCGATATCCTCCACTTGGCAGAATGGTTAAAACAAAATAAGCTACAGCGCCTATAGCTAACAGTACCATGTTATATACTTAAATTTTGCTAAGCGAATAGATCTTATGTTGAATGTTCTCACTCCCTGCTCATGTTTGCTATCTCCCGCTCTCTCTCTGTCTCTTTCAAATAAATAAATAAAATCTAAAAAAAAAAAAAAAAAAAAAAACTACCCTCTAAGGCCCTGCAACATTGGGTCCCCACCTCCTACTTTCCTTTGCCCGCTGTCACTCACCCACTGGTTTGCTCCATTGCACTCCACACCCACCCACCTCATTCTCTGAACACTCCAAGCCTGCTCCTCCCCAGGTACCTTCATCTCTCCCTCTTCCACCTGCTTGAGTCTGTGCTCACATTTATCAGTAACCACCCTTTATAAACCACCACCCTGCCCGGCCTTTTCCCCATAGACCTTCTTACCACCTATCTTATTCCTGCATGTTCTGTATGTTTATTTGTTATTCTTGATCACATGCATCAAGAATGTGAACTTTTGGGGCGCCTGGGTGGCTCAGTGAGTTAAAGTCTCTGCCTTCGGCTCAGGTCATGATCCCGGAGTCCTGGGATCAAGCCCCGCATAGGGCTCTCTGCTCAGCGGGGAGCCTGCTTCCCTTCCTCTCTCTCTGCCTGCTTCTCTGCCTACTTGTGATCTCTGTCTGTCAAATAAATAAATAAATAAATAATGTATGCCAGGTGCCTTATGTGATTACATCACTGACCCCTCGTAAGAACAGTGGGGAGCAGTTATTATCCACCTAGGATGGGCATAGTAATTCTCCCTTCAAAGATATCTGTGTTCCATTCCCTGAAATCTAATAACATGTTACCTTACATAGCAAAGAGGATTTCACAGAAGTAGTTAAAAATCTTCAGATGAGATTATCCTGGATTAACCAGGTAGGCCCAATGTAACCACAAGCATCCTTAAAAGGGAGACAGGCAGGGGGCGCCTGGGCGGCTCAGTCATTTGAGCATCTGACTTCTTTTTTTTTTTTCAATTCAAGAAATTAACATATAGTGTACTACTAGTTTCAGACCTAGAGTTCACTGATTCATCAGTTGTATATAACACCCAGTTCATTACATCATGTGCCCTCCTTAATGCCCATCACCCAGTTACCCTCTCCTCTCCCACAACCCTCAGTTTGTTTCTATGATTTAGAGTCTCTTATGGTTTTTCTCCCTCTCTGATTTCATCATGTTTTATTTTTTCCCTCCCTTCCCCCATCCTCCTTTGTTTTGTTTCTTAAATCCCACATGTGAGTGAAGTCATTTAATTGTCATTCTCTGATTGACTTATTTCACTTAGCGTAATACTCTCTAGTTCTATCCACGTCATTGCAAATGGCAAGATTTCATTTTTTTTGATGGCTGAGTAATATTCCATTGTATATATGGACCACATCTTCTTTATCCACTCATCTGTCGAGGTACATCTGGGCTCTTTCCATAGTTTGGTTATTGTGGACATTGCTGCTATAAACATTGGGGGGCTCGTGCCCCTTCGGATCACTATATTTGTGTCTTTGGGGTAAATACCTAGTAGTGTAATTGCTGGGTCATAGGGTAGCTCTCTTTTTAACTTCTTGAGGAACCTCCATGCTGTTTTCCAGAGTGGCTGCACCAGCTTGCATTCCCACCAAGAGTGTAAGAGATTTCCCCTTTCTCCACATCCTTGCCAATATCTGTCGTTTCCTGACTTATTAATTTTGGTCATTCTGACCGGTGTGATGTGGTATCTCACCGTGGTTTTGTTTCGTATTTCCCTGATACTGAGTGATATTGAGCATTTTTTCAAGCATCCAACCCTTGATTTCCACTCGGGTCATGATCTTCCCTCTACCCCATCCTACTCTTGCGTGCTCTCTCTCTCTCTCTCTCTCATTCCCTCAAAAAAGGAAAAAAAAAAAAAGGAGAGAGGCAGGAATGCCAGAGAAGATAGGATGATAGAAGTAGAGACAGGAGTGACATCACAGCTGAAAAGCAGTCATGAGCCAGAAAGGCACCTTTAAAAGCTGCAAAAGGCAAAGAACAGATTCTCCCCTAGACCCTCCAGAAGGAACACAGACCTGCCCAATACTTGATTTAGCCCCCTAAGACCCATTTTCAGACTACTGATGTCCAGAACTATAAGATAATAAATATGTGTTGTTTACGCCCACTGAGTTTGTGGTGGTTGGTTACAGTAGCCATAAGAAACTATACACCCCATTCTATAAATGAGGCCACTGAAACTCAGATTATGTAACCTGTCCTAGATCATACACATCAAGCGGTAGGAAAAGGATTTAAACAAGGCAGGCAGATTTCAGAGCCTGAGCTCTCAACCCTTACCTTCCTTCCTTCCCTAGTCCAGGTCCTGCCACAAACCAGCTTTGATCCTGAACAAGCCACCTAATCTCTGCATCTGTCTCCCCTCTCCAGCCTACACCTCTCTCCCTAAGCTTGCAGCTCGTGAGTTTCCACTGGGTATATCCACTTTGATGCTGGTGAGCATCTCATTTTCTCCCTCCCACCAACAGAATGCTCCTCAACTAGCAGTCCCCATTTTAGTGAATGGTGATGCCAGCCACTGGGTTCCCCAAGCCAGGAAGTTGAAAACCAACCTCACCTGCTCCTCTGCTTCATCCCTGACACCTGAAAGTCACTGACTTACAGGAAAGTCCAAACTCCTAAGCATAGCATTACCTGACTCAGGTTCTAGCAAGTTCAAGGTTCTGCAGTTCCCTGCATATCCGATGCTGTTCCTTTCGCCTTGAACATAATTTCCCCTACTCCCACTCCTTCAGCTGGTTGTGTTTAGGCATCATCTTTTCCAGAAAACTTTTTACAATCTCTCCTGCCTCCCTTTTACATGCCCTCATATGGAAATTATCTGTGTAAGAGCTTGTCTTCTCCACAGGCTGACAGTTACCCAGCCAGAACTTGGGGCTCATTTGTGGGTATACTGTTGGCACCTAGCACAGTGCCTGGCAAGTAAGTTATATAATTAACTTTCAATTTTTATTTGATAGACTGGAGGCCCTTGCACTGATCCAGAGGTCTAAACCTCCTTCCAACTCAAAAATCCTACCTTTAAAAACATCAGTTTGCAATCCCACCATCCACCCTTAGCCCTTTGCGTTATCACTGGTAAAACTGTGATATCACTCAGTATCAAGGAAATACAAATCAAAACCACAGTGAGATACCACAGTGTTTCCCCTAGAGAAACACTTTCAGCTACAATTCAAGTGGAAGATACAATGTGAGGTTAGAGTTTGAGGAAACAGTGCTGAGGGTCTGGAGAAGGAAGAGGGGGACAGAAATACAAGAGTGGAGAAGGGAGTAGAAATAGTGTCTACTTCTCAGTTTTTCCAGATTCAGCCATGGTAGCAGGGCCTCCCTGCAAAGCTGAGTGGCCGACCGCTCAGCTAGGCTTGTGTTCATGGAGTCTCCAGTCTGCCCTTTGCCCGCTTCTCTGAGGCGTTTGACCCTTAATCTCTTCCACTCCCCTGGCTTTCATGATACCAGACCATCCCAATTCTGCCCTTATTCTCAACATACAGTCTCAATCTCTTTTGCAGATTCCTCTTTCCCCAAATATTACTTACATTTAGACTAACTGGTGTTTTGTGACCTCAATGTATTGCTTTTCACACTCTGCCCACTGTCTCTTAGCAATCTTGTCCACCCCCTTGCTTTCAATTTCCATCTCGTGCAAGCTTCGAAACTAAATTTCCATCCAGGATTTTTCCACTGAGCTCTAGAGCCATATGGCTGACTACCAACTGATGTTGTCACTAGAATATCCCATGGGAAAAACTCATTTCCCCCAAACTCATCATCTCTCACAAACCTCTGCCTTTTAGACAGCTTCTCCAAAGTTTGGCGTTAGGAAGCCAGGAGTCATCCAGGTCATTTTCCTCTTCCTCACTTCCATAGACATTCAGTGACTGATGCTTGGTGTCCTCGTATTCTGAGAACTAGTCACTCTTTCACCATTGAGACTGCTACTGAGGATGAGAGCAGGACATTCTTAACTGGTTTTGCTTCCTCAAGAATGACTTCCCAAATGAATCTACCACATTGCTTCTGATGACATCTCTTCTAAAAACATATCTGATTCTACTGTTCCTCTCCTTAAAGCCCATGAGTGGTCCCCTACTGGGTACACTTTGTAGTCCGAAATTATAAGCATGCTGTCTAAAGCCTGTGCTGGTTTATGCCTTCCTCCCCAGCCTTCACTCTCAATTCTCTCTCCTTTGCACCTTGCTACTTGCCAGACCCACCAGGTCAGTTTCCTCCCCCATGTTTTTCCTCATATTGCTTCCTCTTAAGGAGAAGCCTACTCTCAAAACTGCCCACCTGGGGACACATGTTTTTCTTTCCAGTCTTGAAGTATTTCTATATAATCTCTGAGGCCACAAGGTAACACTGCGGAAAACCAAAGGTAAAGAGAAAATTTTGAAAACAGAGTGAGAAAAGACCCTGAGATCATAACCTAAGCCAAAACCAAGAGTTGGAATCTTAACCAACTGCACTACCCAGGCGCCCCTCAAATTTGCCATCATCTTAAAGCTGCTCTAAAAAAAAAAAAAAAAATTAAGTCTTTTTTAAAAAGGAGGAGGAAGAGAATAAGACCCAGTGCTAAAAGGGGGATTGGGTGGGGGGCTTTCAACATGGAATTCTATCTCCAGTGAAACTCTCTTTCAAAAGTGAAGGTGAAATTAAAGGCATTTCCAGTCAAACAAAAACTGAGAAAATCGTGTCTAGCATACCTGCTTCACAAGAAAGGTGAAAGGAAGATCTATCTCAAGGAAAATTACAATAGATAGTAATTCAGAAATACAAAAATGAAGAGTCCCAGAAATAGCTAATAGTGGGAAAATTAAAAGATACCTATTTTTTTCAGACATTTTGACTGTTTTTAGAAATCAAAATCTCAAAACAACAAGAGTGAGTAGACTCCTTTGGTGGAATGGAAAAGAAGTGGAACAGAATTCTTTTGGCACACCCAAACAGGCTCTTTTGGCGTAACAGAAAGAAAGGGTTTTGACATCGAAGCTGAGCTTTGGTATAGTCCTCTCTCTATATAAAGTGATCTTAGATGACTTTTTGTCATTTATTGATCTTTGAGCTTCAATCCTCCTCTGTAAAATGGGATTAATAACATCCACTTTATACAGCTATTTTGAGGATTAAGATAATAACTAAATACGTAACACCGTGTTTGGCAAGTGGCAGATGTTCAACAAATGGTAGGTATTCTTCCTCAAAAATTCATAATGGCAAAAGTAAACAAAATAATACTTTCTTGAATTTTAACACCTTTTTATGTTTTTTTAAACATTTTGGACACATCTCTCTATAATGGAATATTTACTGTTTAGGAATACCTTGTAGGCTCTCCATTCACAACAATGATAGGATTTTTCTCAAGAAGGGTGGAGTGGGAGATAGGCTGCCCCATCTCACTTTTGCTGGGGAAATGCACGCTCCACATAACACTGGAGATAAACTGTACCACCCGCATTCTTGTTAGGATTCTTTTATAATCTTAGATCTCTCTGTATAAAATATAACAAATTTAAACCTCTTATTTCCCAAAATGCAATTTACTGCCCTAATCAACTATTAACTCAAAGACACGTCCCATGGTTTCCAAATCACCAGGAGGTTTCAAAAGCTCTATCCTCTATGCAAGCAATAACCTCTGCTGTGTACATAAATCCATAAATAAGTCACCCTGTTTTCATCTTCTTGGTAAAAAATACTAAGGCAATGAATTGCTCCTATTAAATTAACCTTCCCTTTGGTCTGTGGCTTAAACTATTTCAAAGTCTTCATGGACTGGTTCCCTTTCATGAAAAGTGAGAAACACATGAGTTGGGAAAAGACGAAGTAACAGAATGTTTGAAAAATAGAAACGTGTTTCCAAAGTGCTCCTCTCCAACAAGGACAGGCTTAATTGAAGAAAGTTGTCAGGATCATTTTTTCCAGTGGCTCTCTGCACATTCAGCACACAGCCCTGGAAAGCTGAGCCCCAGCCTGGGGCCCAAATGAAGAGGCGCCATTCACCCCACAGCCCCCAGGCGGAGCTGCCTTCTCCCAGATCCGTGGTGTGTGTCCTACTCCACTCAAAACACACATTTATTCAAGTTTGGGAGCTGTTCAAACATACCGAAAGTGGGATTTGGTGCCATTACCTGAGAGGGAGAAATGTTTTTCACTTCTTTCCTGAAGCTAATAAACTAAAACCCAACTTTCCTTGGAGAGGAAAATGGCTCCCCATCTGGCATGAAGTCTTTCCACAAGGAATTTATCCTGAACCACCTCCCCCTCCCTCGATTCCTCCATCTTCTTCTTTTTTCATTTCTGAACTGAAGAAATGGGAACCGCTGCAGCCTCCCAAGGGGAAGCAGAAGGAGAGGGAGCTTACCTGCACCAGAGCGGCGCCCAGCAGCGTGGAAAGGAGGAGCCCCGGCATGTTCCCCAGGAGCCGGCAGCACCGGGACATAGGAGGGAGCTCAGGCCCCGCACAAAGGGCCCCTGTGTCTCCTCAGCAGGACACACACACGCCTCCACCTCCCAGGCCACCGACTTTGGGCTCACACTCTCAGCCTCTGCTTTGGCTCTCAGGGATCTGCTTTATACTCTGTTTTCTTTCCTGCAACTCGCCTCATATTTACCTTCAGAGGGGCGTGGACTGTGTCATGAGGGTGTGAGCACTCTCCTCCAGGACTAAAGGAGGATAGGTCAGGTGGTGACTTTTCTTTGAGCAATCGTTCCGCCAGTTCCCAGAGATCAGAGTCTGCCCTTCGGTAAAAAATGGTGCAGCTGGCCTCATTCGCCTTCCTCACCTGACTCAGCCTCCCCACCTGACTCAGCCTCCACACTCAAGGCTTGCCCTGCCCCAGGCCCTCCCAGACCCACAGCACAGAATGCTGGCCTGCTCTCTGTCCCTAGCCCCAAAGTCTGGGGTTCTCCCTCTACAGCGATAACAGGGTTCCAAAGGCCTTCCCTGACTTCCCCCATCTCCGGATTCTCCCTCAGATGTCCCCACAGTGCCCTGCACTTACCTCCCTCACATCACATCTCTCATACCAGCTGGCTCATGACTTGAAGAAATGGAGGCAGAACGGGTGGATGCCTAGAGTATCTAGCCTGAGAGAAGTTCTCTCTGTGGCCACAGCCCCACCACAGCTGAAGTAAAGTTCACCCCAGTCTCTCTGAGCTAAGACAAAACAAGTGCTAGTGGCAGTCATTTAACAAATTAAGATTGGGGGGGGAGGAAGAAAACCATTTATTACAGGTCCGTACCCCTCCTCCTAAATCTCACCTCTCTGGCGTGTGTGGCCATAAGCCCATCTCCTCCGGGGTTCGCGTGTCTATGTGTGTGACCGTCCTTCTTCCCACTTTCTCAGCCTTGGTCTTTGCTTATGCATCTTGACATGCATCTGCCCTGGGGCTTTGTCTCCTTGTGGATCCTCTGTCTGGTCTACCTTCATGCCCCCATCTTAGAGCCTATTTCTATTCTCTTTGTCCCTTTATGCATCCCATCTCTTCCTGTTATCTTACCTCTCCTGGGTTCGTTGGAGCAGTCCCAGCTACATGAAGACATGGTAAGTAAAGCCTAGTGCCAAGGGTCTGGGGAAAATCTAGGCTCTCTGCCAACATCGGGAAATCTGAGCTCCTCGGAGAGCCAGGGATTCCATAAGGTGCAAACAAATTCTATGCCGATTACTAAGTAGTCAATTAAACCATAATTATAATCACACCAAAACACCAAGGAATACCCAGTGCGGCTGTGAGGCCAATTTTTACCCCTTTCTCCCTAAGAAATAGGACAAAACCTCAGAACCACCCAGTGAAGGAAAACGTATTTGTCCTGGTCCACTCTGATCTATTTCTTTAACCTTTCCGGCGTAACACTGTTTGATCTTTGGGTTCCCAACCTCAGGGACTCATGTTGCTCACTGGCCATCAGGATGAATTGTTTCTCATCTCCTGGCTCGTCCATCTGAATCGGAGGAACCCCAGCCAAGAACTAGAGTACTGGTCAACTCCATCCCTCCTGCGCCCCACGTTCTGAATGTGATGCTGCCTGTATCTGCGGAGCCTTTGAACTTAGGAGATTCACGCTTCTCCCATTCACTCTCTGTGAAATGCTGGTGGCAGCCGCCATTTTTCCGGAAGTTCTTCGCTCTGTCTGTAATGTCTCTGCACTGGGGAGGGGAAGGTGTCATAGTCAGCATCCTTGCCTCTTGGGAGGAAAGGAACATCTTGGTTGAGCACTAACTCGTGAGCCCCCTCCCCCACCGAAGTGTACAGAATTGATTGGCTCTAGGTTACTCACTGCCACAACATGTTTACACGTCTTCAGCCCCAGGCACATCCCTAATTAATTATTTCACGCCCACTATGGATGGACTACGTGAATACGATATTTTTAGAGGCTGGGGCTGACATCTTTGACTTCTGACAATGAGAAGTATCACAGGATACATCCTGTCCCAAGCACTTTCCTTTAGTATCTCATTTAACAAAATGCTCCTCTAGTTAGGAGCCCATTGCACCAGTGCTCAGCTCGTGATGTGCTTTCAAATACACATGGCATTGAGCATAGTTAATATATGCATCATGTTTTATGATTTACAAGGAAGTTTCACATTATTATCTTTATTAATTTCACAACTCAGTGAGGTAGGCAAAAGCAGTATTAACTATCCTCATTTAACACATTAAAAACTTGAACTTAAGGGATTGTACTTGGTCGATAAAACACACTTAATCCCTGCCCTCTAAAGCTTCATAGAATCTACTGGGAGAGAAGTCAGTAACCAAACACACAAAATATCCATCACTAAAAACTGAACAAAGGCTAATAATGAAGAGTAAGAAAGTCTAAGACAGAATGACAGGGAGAAGCTAATGGAGCTCAGGGGGCAGACAGGACACCTCTGAGGAAATGGCACTTAACCAGTTGAAAGTGGAAGCCAGATGGAGAGTGGGGGGAAGACTGCTGCCCCTGTGCTCTTTCCACTGGCAAAATGCACACCTTTGATGGTGACAAGCTCCATCTGCCAGGGGCACAGCCCTCTGCCCTTCCCATAAGGTGCCTGAAATCCTTCCACTGGGCACATCTTCACAGCTAGAATATTCCCTTCTCCCGGAAGGATCAACCACCTAGACAGGCAAAGGTCCAAACCCACACCTTCTTTTCTCCTCTTTACTGGCTGTGGGAGGGAGACCTTGCTGGTGGAGAACACACTGAAAGTGTGCTTTGAGGGAGCGCCTGCACTTGCATGGGTGGAACTAGAGATGTACTACCAAACGCTAACCATGCATGCTCAGGGGGCTTTCCAGTGTGCCCAGTGCTGTGTAAATATTGACCAGGCTGATCCCCAAGGCCACCCTGCAGACTGGGTGCATCTTCACTTATGAGGAAACCATAAGACAGGGCCACAGAGAAAGCACAAAGCAGAACAGAGATTCTAGATATTTACTGCCTCTGCTAGGCGACCTCTCTGCCTGGCCTATACGTTCCGTGATAATTTGTACCAGGATGGTTTATTGAGATATTACTTTGCATTGAGTTCTCAACATTTTTCTTCTTCCTGCTCCTCCCTCTAACCTCAAGAAGTTAGTGAGGATTTTTATATTTCTCTCTGATCCATCTTCCAAGCAGAAAATAGAAGCCACTGGAATGCTTTATCTCATCTTTTTTTTTTTTAAGATTTTATTTATTTAACAAACTGAGAGAGCACAAACAGGGGGAGTGGCAGAGGGAGAGGGAGAAGCAGACTCCCTAGCATGATTGGAGGCACAGGGAGAGGGCGGGCACTCAATGCAGGGCTGGATGCGGCTCAATCCTAGCACCCTGGGATCATGACCTTAGCTGAAGGCAGGTGCTTAACCGACTGAGTCACCCAGGCACACCTTTCTCTTGTCTTTTGGGGAGGCTTGATCTCACTGAAAAGAGGAGTCTGAGAGAGGAGAGAGAAAAAGAGAAAGCGAGTGAAGCCCATGGGCTGATTGAGGACTGGATCCTCGGACCATCCAATGACAGCCCAGAGGGACTTGGTGTTCCATGGTGCTTTCTGGAGACTGACCCTATGTCAGGGCTGCGCATGGGCAAGCTCCCTGCAGATTTCCGGGCACATGCAAAGCCTCTATTACCCTTACAGGCAAGGAGCGTCAGAGTGTGGGCAGAAAACTCAGAAAGTGAAGACCAAAAGCCTGGCCTCTTTTCTGAGCCCCAGCTCATCCTTCTGGTGGTGGTGGTGGTGGTGTCCCGGCTGGTGTCAGAGGCGGGGAGGAACGCACTGGTGAGAGCTTAGAACAAATTTCTCTCCAGCTGGAGATGGGAGAGGGGTTCAGAGCCAGGTTTAATTGTAATTTTAATTAAAGTTTAAACCTAATTAAATTCAATAAATTTTTAATTTTAATTTGAAGAAAACGGCCAGTTCCTACACTCCACTGCTTGATTTCCAGAGTCACTCATACTTGCTACAAATACTCGAAGTCTCACAGAGTTGCTTTTCTCCTTCGCTGTGTTCTCTTTCTTGAAGATTTACAGGCTCCAGAACCGAAACCAAAGCCAGGACCTCTGTGGGACCTCTACTGGCTCTCTGCTCTCTCCTGGCAGGGCCAGCAGCTAGATCTCTAGTAATTCAGCGAGTTTTCCAGCCAGGTTGACATAAGGGCGCCGAAGGATACACGTGACAGGTGTTCAATAAAAACTTGTTGGTTATATAAAGGACTTCTTTCAAACATCACACTCAAGGGGCGCCTGGGTGGCTCAGTGGGTTAAAGCCTCTGCCTTTGGCTCAGCTCATGATCCCAGATTCCTGGGATCTAGCCATGGGGCTCTCTGCTCAGCGGGGAGCCTGCTTCCTCCTCTCTGTCTGTCTCTCTGCCTACTTGTGATCTGTCTGTCAAATAAATAAAATAAAATCTTTTAAAAAAAATCACACTCTACCAGAGCTAAGCACGACTATCCTTTTGCATGCATTTATCCACTGCGTTTTTAATTTTCTTTTCTATTGCTAATTATTGCACTTCTCACCTTTTTCCTGTATGTCCTCACCTTAACCGCCACTCAATCTTTTTGCAAAGCTCTTGCCTCAAGGTCCCACCTTGATTTTTGTGCTAGGGCCTGAGAGAGCAGGTGCATTCTCTCTGCTACCTCCGCTCATCCTCGTGAGCCTGGTCTATCAACACCTGCGAGTTCTCCGAGGGGCTAACCCCGTGCTAAGGCGCGGCCAATGATGGCTCCTCCCATCTGCTTTTCATGAACCAGATCCAAGACAGAGCAGCTCCTGACAACCGCAAAAGCCCCAGGCCCTGCCGTCTGCGTGGGCCTCGCAGCATCCTCTTTTTGAAAAGCAGCAGGTGCCCTCGCCTCGTTCCCAGAGCATCAAAAGTCAGGAAACACAAGGCCAAATACCCCAGAGGGATGTAGTGCACTTTATCTCTTGGCCCTGTTAGTCTGGTTTGCGGGGGGGGGGGGGGGGGGGCGGGGGGGGAGAGCGGAGTTCAAGAGGCACGCACCGAGCATGCCAGCCACCAGAGAAGTAGGAAGGGAGAGAGGGTTACTTTCTGCAGGTCCCAATGTGAGTGGAGCTCATCCTTCAGACAAGGAGCAGCATGCATAATGCAGTGTGTCATTCCTCAGCTGAAAAAAATGCCTGTGTGTGTGCACTGTAATCCAACTAGAAGGGCAGGTCCTTTGGCAGGTTGATGGGCGGGCTAGACTTGGAGCCAGAAGACCCCAGTTCACATCCAAGCTCTGCTACTTGGGAGCTCCTGACCTCGGACCATGTTCCCCCAGCCCCACCTTCGGCCTTCTTAGCCCCTCCCATCCCCCCTCCACGTTGCTGCCAGATTTACCTCCTTAAACACAAACGTGACCACGTTATACTTCTACTCAAAACCTTTCTTTGGGGGTGCCTGGGTGGCTCAGTCGGTGGGGCATGGGACTCTTGATCTCAGGGTTGAGGCCCTGTGATGGGTGTGGAGGTTACTTTAAAATAAAATATTTATTTATTTATTAAAGATTTTATTTATTTATTTGACAGAAAGAGAGATCACAAGTAGGCAGCGAGGCAGGCAGAGAGAGAGGAGGAAGCAGGCTCCCCACGGAGCAGAGAGCCCGATGCAGGGCTCGATCCCAGGACACTGAGATCATGACCTGAGCCGAAGGCAGCGGCTTAATCCACTGAGCCACCCAGGCGCCCCTAAAATAAAATATTTAAAAGCAACAACAACAACCCCTTTCTTTCACTCCCCATGCATACAGGTTGAAATCCAGCTCCTTCGTAACACGGTAGGGGCCCTCTGTGACCGGCAAGCTCCCAAAGGGGCTCTCCCCTCCTCACCCCTGTGCTCCATAAGCATGGAACTGCTGGGCTGTGCCCCCGCCCCAGCGTCCTGCCTTCTCTTGTCCTACCAGATCCATATGGATTTTCCCTCCTAGGCATGTCAGGCGACACTGGAGGCTGATGAGACTCAGTAGCATCGCCCTGGTACTCACAAACTGACGGGCAGATGCCCGGTAATCATGATTTAGTTTATGCGATAGGCACTTGGCGTTTTTAGCCTTAAAATGGTTCATCTTACAAGCAAATGAATAAGCGCCACACTTATTTTTCCTTTGCCTCTTACAGTTAGATCCACTGGGGCGCCTGGGTGGCTCAGTCGGGAGGCGGCTGCCTTAGGCTCAGGTCATCATCCCAGGGTCCTGGCATCGAGCCCCACACTGGGCTGCCTGCTCAGCGGAGAGCCTCTCCTGCTCCCTCCCGCTTGTTTTCTGCTCCCCCTGCTTGTGTACCCTCCCTCACTGTGTCTCTCTGTCAAATAAATAATAATTTTTTAAAAATAAAATAAAATTAGGTCCACTCTTAGAAGCTAAGTGCGGCTCCATGCACGGTCTAGAGAGAGCAGTTTCTGCCTCTCCGGGGCCAGCCCGCGATGAGCACAGGCGGCCTCTAGATGGCGCAGCGGGCTAACGTAGCAACCTCCCACGCGCATTGCGGGCGCGGGCGAGAAAGAAGGCGCGGCTCTGCCGCAGAGCCCTGCATTATTGATGGTGACGCTGCCGCAGAGGTAGGAGGAGCCCGCCGCCATCTCGCCAGGGCTGCGGCATCGCCGACTTCCCTTCGAGAAGCTCTTCCTTCCTGCAGAAAGTCCTATGTTGTGTGAGGAGGGAGCGCTCGAGTGCACACGTTATTGTTTCCATTCATAGGAAGATCGGACCTTTCTTTGGTCAAAATCATTTCTATTTCGCACTGTCATTGTGCGTAGCGGCACCAAAGAACACAGCTGTACCTTCTGAAAGCCACTGCTTCTGAAATCAATATCTATTTTAAAATATTACCGAGTGTAATTAAAAGGCAATAAAATTGCGTGGGGGTGGGGTGAAGGTGTTCACCCAGTTACAAAACGTTCTTATATAAATAGGTGAAAATACTTTCGATGTAAAACAATAGCATTATACTGATGTAACCACGACTACATTGTCAGCCGGCATTTTAACCGGAAACCTGCACTTCTTTATGAAAATAGATGCTCCAAAACGAGACAGTGGGTGGGGCTTCCACGCAATCCATGGACGGCATCCCTCCCTTCTGACCGGTAGAGGGCGGTAATGCATTCGCACAAAAAAGGGGATCACACACCCAAATAACACATATATACCGCAAACACTGTGTTCCAACAGGAATCTTAAAATGTGTATTCACTCACCAATCCTTTTGTTTGGCCAACGCCTGCCTTTGAATATGGATTTGCTGGTAAGAGTGCTGTCTTGTCCCCTTTCTTTGTGAACCACGCACATAATGGATCCTTTATGTTCTATCATTTGGGTTACCTTAGGGAAATGAGAGTTCAAAGACAGTTCAAAGCATCTTGATTCAAGAATCCTTCTAGATACTGTACTGAGAGCCATCAAATATAATTCAACAACACTTTTTAAACAACTTCCCTTCATTGAATCTTTCCAGAGCAGTAGCTTAATTTTCACTGGTAACGCATTCCTCTCTTGAGGTACTCTTGTATTACAGGCTTTAATAACACACAGTCAAAGTGTGTAATTATTGGAATACAGCCAAATGGTTAGGAAAGAAGCAAACACACACAGTGAACCTACGAAAGAGCATCCTCCTATCACAGCACACTCTAGCCCTCCGTGGGCTACAGGCAGTAGTAGTGTCTTAGCTCAGGCTGCTAAGAATTGTCACAGAATACCAAGCTGAATAGCTACTAAGCCACAGAAATTTCTTTGTCACAGCTGTGGAAGCTGGGAGCCCCCAGTTTGGGGTGGCAGCATGGTTGTGCTCGGTGAGGGCACTTTCCTGGTTTATAGACGGCTGCCTTCTCACGGCATACTCGCATGGTGGAGGGGAGCACTCTCTGGGGTCTCTTTTATCAAGGAAATCATCCTATTCATGAGGGCTCATGACCTAATAACTTCCCAAAGACCCGCTTCCTATCCCCTCGCATTGGGGGTTAGGATTTCAACATGTGAATTTCGAGGGGATACAAACATTGGTTCCATTACTATCAGTTTGTTTCACAAAGGAAACGGGGAGTTAGTTAATCTGGCCAATCAGTTACATGAAGGTCAGTTATGAGAGCTTCCACTTGAACTCAGAAAAATAATAATCATAATCATAACCAATAAATATACATACCAACCTATCACTTAGCCAAATCCACATGTAATGTGATTGCATCAATTGCTAAATCACATGCCATCCTCACTTAAGATCTGGTAGAACAACACTGAGCTCACTCTTAGCCCCCGCGAGGTTGTCAGCGGATGAAACTCAGCCACAAAACACTGAGACTCGTGTCAGTATTTCAGAGTATGGAAAGCAACTCTCCAGTCCTGGCTGCTGGTTGCTAGAAAGCCATCTGGGTCCTGTGTCAGTCGCACGTACACTGCCCTTACCGGACCCTCGGGTTTCATGTCCAAACTCAGTAGATTCAGCTGCAGCAAGCAAGAGTTTGAGTTCTAAAATTCAGGTGCACGATCAATAGCATATATTTTCAGCCTCCTGTAACTCAAGTCAAAAATGACTCCAAGTCCCCTTTCCACAGAGAAAATGGGCAACTAAATCATAATCATTATCAGGTGCCCGCTCTGTCCTGATTTTTGTAAAGGTACTTCTTGGAACCCACAGGCCACACTGTTCCAGCCCCTGTGTTCCTTCGGATCTGGAATCCACTGTTACTGTCCCACTCTTAGGGTATGAGAATCATCAGTGACCTGGAAGGTCCTGCATCTGGGGTCCACTCTCTCTGGCTCGGGTCATCCCTAGGGATGTCCTTCCTACCATCTCCGCAGCACACAGTCAAGAAGTGGAGAGGAGCCCCACTCTCACAAGACCTCTGACTCATCTTGGAGGGGCGTCTCTTCCTCAATGGCCAGTTGCCTCCAAAGCCATGCCTCCTTCCCTTCCCACTCTAGGGCAGAATTTGCTATAAAGAGTACCAGCTGTAAACCTTTTCAGAAAGGATCTAAAGGAAACCAATAGGTGGCAGAAACAGAGTTTGTGGACGGGCACTGTATGGAAATAAATTTTGTTCTAATGGAGACAAAGTAATGTTAAAGATTGAGAGCCGTTTCAACCAGGAATAATTTATCTTTTCTGGACAGTTCTAAAAAGAGGATGGAAACTTCCTCACTACGCAGAACATGGGGACTCTGTTGTTGGGCTCTTGAAAAATTTCCACGTCTAAACATTTCATTTTGTTAACCAGCATTTCCAGCTCATACATTCCTTCAGTCCCAACTGTAATTAAGCAAGTGCATTAAATTTTCAGTATCAGCGACAAATATCCCTCCAGCCCAAGAACTTTCTATTACAGTTGCACACCTTTTCTACTAAAGAAAAGAAATAACTCAAGTTTATGTGACGCAAATGTCAGCTCTGAGAAAATGAATATGGAAGCAAATCAGGAATTAATCAAGAGGAAGCATAGCAGTGGGAAAGAGAACTGGAACTCAGAGCTCCTGGGAACTGGGGCGGGGGGGGCTTACCTCAGGTTAGCAGGCACCTTTCATTAGGGAGTTCATTATTTCAAAAGACCATCCATGCCATTGTTGGAAACCTCTGCAGCAACACTGTCCACTAGAACGTTCGGCAATAAGGGAATATTCTATACCATAGAGCTATATTGTGCTTGCTATGAGCATTTAAAATATGGCTCATGCGACGGAATATTTTATTTAATTTTAATTAGTTTAACTTAAATTTGAATAGTCAGATGTGGTTAGAGGCTACCCTGTTGGACAATACAACCAGATAGTCTTTTTCTCTTTTAATGTATGATTTATGCCTCACCCACTTCCATAAAGGTACTAAGGTAACTTACCAAAAAATCAAGCACAGCATGAAATAAGAAAACTTGGGTTTTCTAATGAAAACAATAAAAGAGGAAAGTAGTTTTGTAAAAGTGAGCAGAGACATAGATGTTCCCAGATACATGGAAGGAGTTAGTCATTGCCTTTGAAAATGAAATTTATGTCTAGAGACTATAACAAAATGAAAAGTCCCACAAAAGGCAACATTGAAATTTGTAATTAACAATTGTTTGGCTGCTAACAACCCCTATTTTCTGGGGGGCATTTGGCTTCCCTCTAAAGCCCCACACCCTCACCTCACACACCCCACTTACTTGGTTATGGCAAAGCCCCTTAGGGTGACACTAAGCCAAGCTGGCCAATCACAGCTGTTTTCTTGGGAGACTGGCCATAAGACATAGGAAGGTGTGATCTCTGTGGGGCTGATGGACAGCAGGTGTGAAACCTGGGGTCTGCAGAGCGCAGGGCAGAAGTCTCCTGTCGGTTCCGAGGCCAGAGAATGCAGCATGGTGAGGACCGCAGACACAGGTCTGCACCTGTTCTCACACTTCCAACTACGTGGCATTGGTCACATACATGCCCTAACTTCTCCAGGCTTCCTTCTCTATAAAATCTGAGTCATTTTCATTCAGATCTCATAGAGTTTTTATAAAAAATAACTGCAAACCCATCATAAGTGCTTCACAAATATTACTATTAATTATAATAATATTAGCGGCAGAATACCGCCAGCATTCAAGTTGCCAGATCTGTGGCATTTGCCAAAATCTCAGCAATTGTCACCCCTGCACTCTATGAGACACACTCCTCCCTCATATTCTTAAAAGAGCATTTCTCTTTGGTTTCAGCTAATTTGGGTTGGGTTTCTGGTAACTGTATTCAGCAGAGATGCGACTTGTCTGCCATTTGTTTGGAATTCCAACTTGTTTTCTTCCCTCTGAAGGAAGCCAGGGGCACCTAACCTTCCACAGACTCTGACCACAGGTGAGGGGCATGGAATAGGAGAACACGGACACAACATTTAATCGACATACGCCATATTTTTGGTTGCCCAAAACCCACACACCTTTCTTATTTGGGAATAGACCTTCCAGAATATGCATCTCAGTGGGAGACAGGGCCCTACTTCTTACTACAGGTGCCCAGAAGTTGCCAAACAATCTTTTTCTTCATCCATTGGCAGCTACCATGTGGATGTGTGACCTGGGCTGGGCTGATTGAAGGCTCCCGACTTTGGGACTTTGGAAAGAGTGCACAGGCGCGACTGTTGGTTGTCATGGTGATGGCTGTAATGATGTCCAGAGCCCTTCTGTGGAGAGGGCAGCACCAATAGCAATGGGCTGACCGGTCGCTCCTGCCATGTGACCCTCATAGACAGGCTCCCCCTGCCCAGACTCTCATTTTCCGTGACTAGTTCTGCAGCCTTCCTGGGGATTCTGTGAGCTACCCAATAGGTTGCCACTGAATTCTTTCTCTACATAAACTAGCCAGGAGGCGGGGGGGGGGGGGGGGGGGTGTGTGCTTTGAATGTGTAATCAGGAACCCTGTCTTTCCCTTTTACCCCCCTGAATAATTAGGTGAGCAAAAATGAACACAGCCTGCTCATTGGGCCTTGCTGTGTCACCACTGACATTACTAGTATTCCAGTCCCCAAGGTGGTCACATTTCTAGTGATTCTCACACAATCCTGTGGTGCTCAGACTGCCACTTGGCCACACCTGACCTGATCATTATGCCATAGCTTGGACCGTGATGGAAGAAGGCAGAAGAACCATGCAGGTACCAGGCATGGCACACTGCTTTCAAAGTTACCAGCATTAGATTTGGGGCTGGTGTCTTCTTCTGAAGAGAAGAAAATAAGGAGTCTTCAGAAGGACTGAACTTATTCAAATATCTACTTTTCGTCTATTTAAAGCAGATGTACCAGCACATCTCTAACAGAAATCTTATCATTTGTGCTAATACATTAGTATTCTCTATCAGTGATGCAGCATAGTTTCACCTTCCATACAATGTTCTTTCAGAAAAAATCTAGCTTGACAGTTTATCCACAATGTGTTCTTCTCCAACCTTTAGGTAGACGGGGGCATGTATCCCCACTCCCCGGCACGATTCCTAGAGAAAAGCAGCCAATAAATGTTTGTTGAACAAATGAATAAGGGAGCCAGTGAACTCACACACAAGCAGTCTACCAGAGGAAAGTGAATAGTCAGCTACTTGCATTTGCTCTGGAATGACAGACCTTCCACGAGCTTGGTAATGGAGAGAGAAAGAACAGGGCTGATAATCCAGAACATCTACTCATTGCAAAAATATGAGGCTGTTTTGGTCTGTTTGTTTTTCATTGTGAGGAAAATTTACAATTAAGTCCTTCTGTTAAGGTCACGAGCACACCCAGTGGGAGGCTTCGACTCAAGCTGTAAGGCACTCAGTGATGGGCCAAGTCACGGTCGTATATGGCGGTGGCTATGCTAACATGCCCCTGTAGGAAGAAGAGTTCATCACTGACATTTGAGGGTTCTATTTCACTCCTCTCTCTTCCCTCATCCAGCTTAGTTCTCCAGGAACACCTGGAGTAAGTCTGTTCAGCCTGCTCAGCTGCCCTGACAATTGCTTGTCAAACACCAAAACCAGATATTTTCCCTACTGTCAGCACGGACTGCCCAGAATGAAGTCATCACAATAGTAACTGCAGGAACCTAAGCTGTGTTCCAACTTCTGCATTCACGGGGACCACAGAATTACTGGATGCCTCCCACGTTACTACTTCCCAGGGCTAAGTTGTTGTCCTTAACTCCATGACCATGATGAGGGAGACTTCCTTGGGAAACCCAATGACAGCACTTTGTTATTACTCTGCTTTCTGCACTGCTAATCACGTGCCTTGGTTATCCTGGTAAATACAGCGGGTGTTCCTAGAAATGGAGGTGTTGGCTAGTTGGTTAGCTGGTTGGTGGGTTGAGACTTAGTAGAGAAATCAGCACTGCCCTCTGAGCGACTCTCAAGAGTCTACCGTGGGGCTTCTCTTAGTTACTGTGCCTGTGAATCACGAGGGGGATCTTGTTAAAGTACAGACTCTGATCCGGTGGGGTACGGGTCGGGCCTGAGAGTGTGCATTTTTAGCAAGCTTCCATGACGACCACGTTTATGCAGAGAACTTTTCCCTCTGAAGGTAGCCGTGAGCCACTGCAGACTGACCTTGCCTGGGAGTGCGCATGCGTTTGCGCATGCGCATACTGTAGATTGGTGAGGCGTCCACAGCGAGTTCAGAACAGCCCGGAAGCTAATGGCAGCAGGCAGACACATCCGTAAAGCTCACCTGAGAAGCTCTAATGACCAGGGTGTGGCCGTGACACTGACTGCGTGAAATTCTAGACGTTGGAGAAGTCTGAAGAGCAACTGTCCGTTGCCTCTTGAAGGAGAGCGCAGAGGAGGGGTATCGATGTTGGCAAGAATGAGGACTATGTTATTATGGAGAACCCCCTAATTATGCAGTTAGAGAGCCGTGTGCGGCACATTCCGGAGCCCACACTGCTCTCATAAGGATTCCACTGTTAATTTTAAGGAGAGAAATAGCAGTGCAACTTTCTCAACTCCCACACCATTCACACATTGAATTTGTGTGCCAACTCAAAGCATACCCACTGGAAATGAAAACAGAGTTAAAGCCAACCCTTAAACTGAAGCTTGTCAGGCTACAGAGACACACAGGGAAAGGACTTTGTTTTCTTTCTCCCATTTCAAAACAAAATTTTCTCTCTGCCATTTTAAAATTTACATCAGACATACTTTTGTTAAATCAAAAAGACCAGCCCAAGAAGCCTAGCACAAAGACTTTCACACAAGAGGTGCTCAATCCATGTCTGTTTATCGCCTGAGTGGTCTTTCAGGCACTTCACCGTCGGCCTAAGGAAACAGCCTGCGGTAGGAGCCCCTAGTGAACCAAAGCCAGCTGGTCTGATATAGTTCCTCCTTTTGGAAATAGGAGCAGGCAATGAGGATTGAGCTGTTAGATCACAGAGTCTACAGGGCAGTGAGACAGGGGGGAAAAATTTATATATATATACACATATATATATAATCACATCCCAACACACATACAACCACACGTAAAACAAGATTTATGAAATCATAGTCTTCCCTGCTATATAAGATGTACCCTATTTTCAAATGATGGTCTCTCCTAGTACATCATTCCAATAATTCCCCAAGCCACAATTTTTTTCATGGATTTTTTTCACAGCAACTCTTTCATGATCTCATGATTGTTAAAGCACCATTTCAGTATTTCTTTTTCCTTCATTATTCCCTCTCAATGCCTTGCTGCCATTGTTTTCCCTTGTCAATGAGTTGTACTCTCCTCTCTTAAAAGGTGGGGAAGCAATTAGCACAGTGGTGAGTGGCCTGGAGTCTGGAACCAGAGTCATCTCCACCGCTGTGTGACCTTGGGTAGGTTAACTTCTCTGGGTCTCAGTGCCATCATCTGTAAAAGGGTGACGATAGCAAGGCTGACTCAGAGAGCTGTTGCTAGAATTTCATGTATTAATACAGACAAAGTCAGAACATGGCAGAGCACAGAGTAAGTCACCTGTTGAAACAACCGTTAGTGGTCCAACCTCTCCTCCGAGAAGAGACAGCCACTGTGACTAGCCTCTGCTTCTCAGCACTTAGGCACCCAACCTAGAGAGTGTCCTTCCACAGCCCCGACTTGGTCATGCCACACTCACCCTGCCTCTTTCTGACCACTGCAGTTAATGATATAAGTATGTAAACTTCCTTTCTTTTTTAACATTTCCAAAATGTACTATTTAACTTAAAGGATTGCAGAAGATACTAAATCTACTGTAGATTTTACTTGATCACAAATGGTCATCCCTAAAAACATCAATTATGACACAAGGCTGTATTACAGTGATACCTCTGGGACCCACAATAAAGTCCCTTTAGCAGGAGGTTTCCATGTTCCGGTTGCTCCAAAATGTTGCTGGGAGTTTAGGAGCCTGGAGAAACATGTTTGTTAGAAGAAGGAACAAAATCATAAAAGTAAATAGATTGTGTTGGAAGACCTCCTCAATGAATAAAGGGCATGCAATTTGGTGTATCTGTTTAAGGACATTGATTCTGGCTGAACTGGGATGTTGGCTTCAACTACATTCCAGATAATTGCTGCTACCTGAGAAGAGGCATCTCAGTGGGTGAGATATTGTTACATAGTGTTCTCATGGTATTTCATGTGTGTACAACCTCTTCCCTGCCTGATTCTGAACAGAGTGCAGAGACTATATTTTTTAATTCCATTCATTCATTCACTGATTCTTTCAACAAAAAAATGACCAAACACCAAGATGCCAGGCATTATGCAGGATGCTGGAAATAATGACAAACATGTACATGGGACTTTATAGTTGCCAAAGCACTTTCAGGTAAATTATTTCATTTGTTCCTATAAATAGCTCTAACAGACAAGTGATCCTATTCCCATTTTACAGACAAAACAAGGGGGGGGGATTATGCACAAGAAAGAGTAAAGGGGAAAGAAAGTATTAACTGAACAAAAGTCTTTTTTTTAAGATTTTATTTTGAAATAATCTCTATATCCAACATATAAGATTTTATTTTGAAATAATCTCAGAACTCAAAAGTCTGAGATCAAGAGTCGCACGCTCCACTGAGCCAGCCAGCTCCCCTAAACCAAAAGTCTTGAGCATTCTATCCATGTTGTTTACAGAAGGGCAACACCCCAAGGAGCATGGACCTTGCTCCCTGAACTGACTTGGTGCTTTGCCCAGCTCAGCACTGCATGTAAAGAGTCATTTAATAAGCACTTTGGAGGAAGATCATTTTGATGCTGGTGAGTCTTCAGGTCATCTCTGGGGAAGGGGAAAAGGCTGGTAATGAATTCCAGGAGCCAGAATGAAGGAGAAGACTGACAACACTGTTCCAAATACTGGGGGATGGCGTGGTGGGATAACAGGCAAGACTTGAAGGAAGGTAATGAGGTTGAGGTTAACTTCAATCTGGGGGAGAAGACAGCCCGACAAAGAGGACATGGCCCCAATGAAGACATCAGCACACAGAGAGCAGAGACTTTGGGATCCAAGGGCCGTTTCCAGGATGTTACAAACTGGCCTCAAGAAAAAGGAAACACTCTTTTCTGCACTTTCACCAACAATTTCCAGCCAGCAAAGTGGTTCCAGATTTCTGGCAGCCTTCTAAATTAGCTTCAGGCCCAAATTCAAAGCAGAAACTGCCCCAGATTCCTGTTTCTCAACATTTCCCTTTTCTGTTGCACGAGGCAGCTGCAGATACTCCCTCCTGACGATCTCGTGGGTGCTCAAAGACTGTGGCTGCACAGACTGATTCATCTGTGGATGACTGAGGCTGTGCTGCGTGCTCACTGAGGCGAGGTGCGGTGTGGTGAACACCAACAGCATTACGGACAGCAGGTGTGGCCGAGGGTTGTTTCCAGCAGCATGCTCGTGATAATCTCCTTGTGTGTCCGCGGTGACAGAGTTTATATCTGAGTGGGAAGTAAGATCAGATTGGTAGGGCGGGGTCACATCACAAGAAGCCTAAAGAGGGAGGAGTTTAAGTCAGAAGATTGCACTAAAGTCTGGTGGAACGGTAGGTGTCCAAATCCATGGAATGCATGCATGCAGAAATGATCTTAAATGAGCATACTGACATCCTTGCAGAATTATTCTGGAATTAGAGAAGGGTAGGAGTCTACTCTTTTCCTGAAGACAGTGACTTTTGACTCCCCGAATGGATCTGATGACTTGGAAATAGAAGAGGAGAAGCTGAAAGATAGCAGTGCTTGGTGCAGGGTGGGCGCACCCTACTGACAGCAGAATAGCAGAGAAATGATGAGTGGGAGAGGAAAGAAGTCTATGGCCAGATTCTCCCGCCACCCAAGCAGGGTCCCAGGAAGGCAAGGACAGAGAACGGAAAGACTGGGGGAGCAGGTTCAGTCATACAGTGCTGCGACCTGCACTGGCACTCCACAGAGGGTAATCAGTACTGATCACGGAGTCTTACCTGCTCTGCTCCCTGTGCCTTCCTAACCCTAAAACCCTTTCTAAGGTATCTTGTCTCTCTTTTTTAAGATTTTATTTATTTATTTGACAGAGAGAGAGAGCACAGCAGGGGCAGAGGCAGAGGGAGAGGGAGAACCAGGCTCCCCACTGAGCAGGGAGCCTCATGTGGGACTCCACCCCAGGACTCTGAGATCATGACCTAAGCCAAAGGCAGATGCTTAACAGACTGAGCCACCCGGGCGCCCAAGGGTATCTTGTGTATCTTGACAGTGTCAGAGACATAGAATGTGTAGCAATCTGCACAGTGAGGAGTAAATTGGATGGTTTCTGAAGCTTGAGCTGGGAAGTCTTCCAGAGGAAAAGTGTGCCAGTTCACGGAGGATGCTTCCAAACAGCCTTCAGCAGAGATCCCGTTGGAATGCTTTCGGGATGGAACAACTGTGGGCATCTTATAGTCCTCCCCTCTCCCTCCTCTTGCACTCTCTCTGTACACAAAACATGGGCCCACACGTATCCCACCCTCATACCAATCCTAAGGCAACTGCCACTTTGTGTACTGGCCTGATCTTTAATAATTGGAACATATAACAAAAGAAAACCTATTGGGCCAAGGTCATCATCTTCATGAACAAGAAATCTGCCATGAGTACTGCAGGGGTTCGTCCCTGAGGGATATGGGGAGTCAGAGCAGCTAAACAGCAAGGCATCTCTTCAGTAGTCCTTCTTTATCTCACAATGTGAGATTCAAGCTGGGCCTTTCCACGAAAACCCTACACTTTTGTGTTTTCTTCATGCTACCTGATCAAACCACCATTTAACTCAGGCTAAGCCTGTGGCTTCTGTGGAGCGCACACTTAGCTGTATCAGTTGGGTTGTAATTCCTTTGGCCAATATAAAGAAAGGAATTTCCAGTAGAGACTCTTAGGATCTATTTACTGAGTTCAAACTCCAAACCCATTACTCTGTCCAAGTTTTATTGACTTGAGTACCTAGGTAGACATCCCAGAGTCATCGACCTCAGAAGCCCCTACTTTGTTAATGTGAGTTCTGAGAGCTGAGTGGAATGGAGGAGGGAAGGAGCAGCAAAGGCAGACTGAAGCCAGGCTATTCTGACTTTGCCTTTTGGAGGACAATAATCACCCTACCTCCCGGCAATTCACAACCCAGACTCACGACACTAAAAACTCCACCCCAGGAGCCCAGGACGAGGTGGGTGGCGGTCCTCTGGCCTCTGAATGAAGAATTAAAATCCACACCTTGACCAATGGCTATGTCCTTTAACTAGAATTATGTACACTTGGTATCAAATATCTTGCCTCTCAAGGTGAGAGAACCATTCCAAGACCTGTTGGAAGGTAGAGATTTTTCCATGAGAGGCTCTTTTGGAATCTGCCCTCTTCCACATTCAGCAGGAACCATCTCAGCTCACTCCCAACAAACCAACGGTAACGGCAGTGCCCCTGCTATTCTGGAGGCAATTAGCCAACATCATCGGGGGTGATCTTTCATCACTGGAGACTTTGGTAGAGTCAGCTGCTTTACAAGCACAGTAGTGGACAAGTACGTATGCACAACAGGATTAGAGGTTCAAAGCTTCATAGGTCTCGGTGACCCAGTGACAGCTAAATGGAACAGGCTGTCTGAAAACCCCTGCCTAAAATGTTCAGGATTTACTGATAGTGTCAGAAAGTGTAGTAGAACATATATCTTTTATATATTTGTATTTATTTAATGCCTACCATGCACAATATTTGGCACTGTGGGAAGTAAAAATCAAGACACAGTCCCTGCTGTGTAATCAGGGTGTACGGCTTAACAGACTCAGACTGAAATGAGCCTTGTTTAAGCTCCATTCTGGAGGGAATGTAGCTTTTTGAGTTTTCCTGCTCTGGCCATTGCATAGATTTGATTTATTAAGTGGGGTCTACTCCCTCCAGACAGCCCTCAAAAGTGATCCCCAAGAGGGCTCTTTAATCAAGGACTTTAGGAACATACCAAAAGTGTTTGCTGAGAAAAGATTGATCAATACACTGGAATGGGAACTAGATGCACACGGTCACATAGTTCACTTAGCGATCTCGAAATGTGCAACTCCAGATGATGACGTGCCTTGGGACTGAGACACAATTCCACCTCTTTCTCATTCAAGCACTAGTGAAAACCGGTGTGTTGATTTGTGTTCTGACATGATCAGATTTCTCTCCTTCTAGTGTCACCCTGTCCAGACTACGCCTCCTCTGAGGGATGGTGCCTGATTTGGCCTCTTGCCAGGCCAAGTTGCTGCTGCTTCTGTCCCACACACTCTGCACCAGGCTGGCTGCCAACTGGGTCTTCCCCTGTCCCTTGGGGACTGGCTTCACACACACACACACACACACACACACACACACACACACACACACGTGCTGCACTGAGAGCTGTCCTGGGCGTGTCCTCTAGGGCCACCAGTGCTCTGCACCATTGCGTCCTTTAGTAAAATGGAGGAAGAGAAGAGTGTATTGGAAAGAGCCATTTCTGGTGTTTGGGGACTGAGATAAAAATGGATCCTACGTTGAGCAGAAATGAGACTCCTGACACTACCCATGTTACTATTAACTACCCCGTGGCTTGTTTTCCA
This sequence comes from Meles meles, assembly GCF_922984935.1. Classification (NCBI taxonomy): domain Eukaryota; kingdom Metazoa; phylum Chordata; class Mammalia; order Carnivora; family Mustelidae; genus Meles; species Meles meles. The sequence continues at coordinate 21,070,199 of NC_060070.1, forward strand.
CTTTGATCTTGACACCAGCTGTCATGTAGGTTGGGTAGGGGTGGGGGAGTGAAAGGCATGACATCAAAAATCACAGTGAAGAGGCAGAGAAAAGCTGCTATTTGGATTTCTCCTTGCTCCATCCCCTCTCAGTTCTCCTCATTACCAATTAATAGGAAAAGCAATCTAAATCCTACACATGTGTCTCCACGCTACTGTTTTTTGTTTTACATAGGAAAATATATTCAGAACTTCCATACTTGTATTTGGTGTTCCTCAATATAAAAGTTGCCTCTTCACCACTGCCTTCCTCACATGGTTTTTGATCTTGGACCTCCATGGCCTGCAGCACCCCTCTTCACAGCGCCCATCATAACTGCTCAACTGCTACAAGACTGTGAGCTCTGAGAGGATGGGCCTTATGTCTGACATGGTCACAGGTTATTCCTGTGCCCAGCACACAGACCCACAAATCCAGAGAGCTCAGTAATTATTTACTGATTAATTAATGTAAAAATAAATCATTAGCTTTCAGGCTAGTCCCAGGGTAAGGGGAATCAGCCCACCCACCTACAACCTTTATTCAATGTCATCCCATTGTCACATTCTAAAATCCCAGAGGAGAACCACCAAAATGCAATAGAACAGTTGATAGCATATAAAATCCATTAAAATTATGAAACGTCTGGTCCGGTACTATTTTTTTTCCACAAAGGCAGAAAATGAGAGCAGATACCCTGAGCACTGTGTGAGGGCAATAAATGCACGTACTGGAGTCAAGTATCTGGTGGCCCACCGTGTTTACTCTACTCCATCCATGCATAGGGCATAGCCCATTGTGGTGCCAACAGCACAGAACAGGGTTCAAGTCCCAGCTCTGCCACTTACTAACTGGTGGATGATCATTATGATGTCCTTCCAAGATTCCTGTGTTGGAGTCCTCATTCCCTTGTACTTCAGAATGGGACCTTATTTGGGAAAAAAAGGCTGTTGGCAGATGCAATTAGTTAAGTTACAATAAGGTCCCACTCGTGTAGGGTGGGCTCATTACTTAGTATGACTGGTGTCCTTATAAAAAGGGGAAATTTGGACACAGATGCGCACACACAGGGAGACTTCCTTGTGAAGAACTGTGTTCTGCTGCTGTAAGCCAAGCCACTGCCAGAAGCTGGGAGACAGTTCTGGAACAGACCCTTCCATAGTGCCTTGAGAGTGAGCATGGTCCTGATGACAGCTTGCACTCAGACTTCTGGTCTCCGGAACTAGGAGACAATGTTTCTGTTAGGTGGGCCCCCAGTTTCTAGTACTTTGTTATAGTATCCCTGGGAAACTTAATACAGTGACCTTCACAAATCAATTATTGTGCCTCGGTTCCTTTTTTTTTTTTTAAATGAGGTTAGTCATGGTCCCTATCTCGTGGAGTTGTGATGAGGATTAAATTAGTTGATATTTGGAGGGGTGCTTGGAGGTGACACCTGGCACAGAAGACCAACGAGGTTCTTCTAATGGTCAAAACTCTCGCCTTTTCCACGCAGCAGTGACAGGAGTAATTGTCAAAAATTCTGGCATAGTGAGTCCTAATTTGCAACTCATTGCTGGGTTGTGACATTTCATACTTTCACTTCTGTGTACAGCATGGATACATAAAAGGACTCGAGAGTTCACTAGAAAGCGATGGGTGCTGGATGCTCTTGTATCCACTAGAGATTAACTGAGCACCTTCCCCATGCAAGGCACAGAGCTAAGGATCTCAAATGGCCACATGTGACCTTGCAGGGAAGAATGTTTTATAGCATTTTATTGTTTCTAATACTGAGCCATTAAAGCAAAATGATCCTAGATTTTCATCAGTTTCTGCTGGATATTTCTAGCTTTCTCATAAATATGAAACCCTGGAAGCTCAGAAGAGTAGGAGAACTTTAAGAGAAATAAAGCATCTGGGAATGAAGACAGAAACAGCAAATGGAAGAGAGGCTGGGGCCAAAGAAAATTCAGGAATTATCACTCTCTTCACTTTAAACAAAGGATCCTTTACTTACCAAGTCTTTTGAGCTGTAGGTCATTGGAGGACCTCCATTAAAGCCTGTGTGGGTTCCACAGGTTCTTCGGGAAAGGACTGTGAATCTCTCTATTCTCCTGGCCAAAATGACCACCAGGTAATTCATTCAATTAGTCATTCCACAGGTATTTATTGAGCACTCACTATGGGCCAGGTGCTGTTTTAGGCATGAGGATAATGCAAAGGATAAAAATGAAAAAAAAAAAATCCATTTCTTTGTGGAACTCCTATTCTGGTGAGGGGAAAAGACAATTGACCAAATAAACAAGAGTACGTCAGAGAGTTATAAATGTTAAAGAGGAAAAGAAAATAGGGGCATGTGGGGTGGAGGATTTGCACTGGGGGAACAACTTTACACTGGATGAGTGGGAGGCCTCACTGAGAATGTGACATCTGAAAGAGCTGGCAGAGGTGAAGGAGTGAGCTATCTAGCTGGGAGAAGAACATTCCAGGCAAAAGAAACAGCACGTGCAAAGGCCCAAGGCAGGAGTATTACAGATCAGAAAGAAGTCAGAATGGCTGGAATGATATGAGAGGAGCAGAGGAGCATGGGATGGAGAAGAAGGTGACAGGGGCCTGGAAGTCATAGGAACATTGACTTCTGCTTTCAGTGCAGAAAGGAAGCCACTGCAAGGATTTCTGGCTGCTGCTCCGTCTTCTTGACTGCGTCAGGGGCAAGGGAAGGACACACGGAGACAAGGTAGCAGCTTTTGCAATGACTCTAATAGGAGATGATGACTCAGGATGGTAGCGACAGTGACGGTGACTCTGGATAGATTTGGAAGATCGAGCAAGCAGGATTTGTAAGGTAGGATGTGAAATATGAAATAAAGAGAGAAATTATGGATGATTCCACGTTTTCTGGCCTGAGAAACTAGAAGTATACTTCTCAGACGAGGAGAGCTATGAGGATAGCAGCTTTGTGGGGAATCCCAGGAGTGTAGTCCTGAGGTACAGGTTTCCAGACCTAGATACAGTGTTAGTTTTCTACGGCTGCTGTAATAAACTGTCAGAAATTAGGTGACTTAAAAGAACTAAAACATACTTTCTCATAGTTCTAGAGGCCAGAGTCAGTTTTACTTGGCCAAGATCAAGGTGTCACTAGGGCCATGTTGTCTCTAGGGTCTTTAGGTGAGAACCCATTCCCTGTCTCTCCCAGCTCCTGGAGGCTGCTGGCATTCCTTGGTTTGTGGCAGCATCACTTTCATCTCTGACTTCATGGTCACATTGCCATGTCCTCTTCTGCGTGTCAAATCTCCCTGTGCATCCGTCTTGTAAGGTTACATGTGATTGTATGTAGGGCCCACCCAGATAACCAGGATCATCTTCCTATCTCAATATCATCTCCCCATCCTTAACATAATCACATCTGCAAAGTCCTCTTTACCACTGAAGGCAACAGAACAGGCAGCAGGGACTAACGAGGACATGGATATATTCTGGAGGGCCATCATCCAGCCTATCACAGATATCCTGGGGAGATGGTGTACAAGCAATTCCTGATACAATCTGAACCTCAGGGAAGAAGCACACTCTGGAGGTAGGAGTCGACGAGTCAACAGCATCCTGGGGTTATTATTGTCATGAGACTGGACCACCCAGGGAGGGTAAGCACATAACATTGATGTCAAAAAACCTGGGCCTGTGCTCAAAAGTCTGGGATGTTGGGAGAAATCAGCAAAGGAAACTGAGGAGCAGCTGGAGAGGCCAGAGGAAAATTGGGAGGCTTCTGAGAAGCAGGCAAAGAACGTTTCTGAAACAGCAGAGAATGGCTGACCGTGTTAAATGCACCAATGGGTCCGGGAAAAAGAGATCTTAGAGCACTGGGCTTGGCAGCATGGACATCACCATTGGTCTCAACAAGAACAGTCTGATGTAGAGACCGGGGCCAAATCTGATGCGAGAGGTCCTGCAGAAGAATAGGAAGAAGGAATCGGAGATGGCCCTGCTGACAACTTTACAAGGTGCTTTGTCCTAAAAGGCAGTCCTGAAAAGAATCCACCCTCCTACCCCTACCCCCCAAAAATCTCTTTACATGCCCCAACTTTAAGAACAGCAGAGAGACCGGCCGCCGGTAGTGTCCTACCTGGGATTCTAGAATCCAAAGAGGATGGATGTGAGAGATTCTAACTGACTGTTTTGTCCAAGAGAGTCCTGTACTTGTTATTGCTAAGGCTGACTGCATTCAGAAAGCACCCCATAGAAGGCATGGCCCTGAATTTGAAACACTGGATCACTGTGGACAGATGGCCCACACTCTCCCCCAACACAAGCGGGGATGCCTTAACCCTTAGAGATGGGTTATGCGGCCCCCTCCCGAACACGGAAAGATCAATCATAAGGTTTCTAAGTTGGTGGGAGCAAAGCACTGCTATGCACACACTCTGCAGATGTGGAGCTAATTAACCTCGAACTAGGCAAGTTTCTAAGTCTCTCAGAGAAGTTTATTTATGCCTCCTAAAACTGAGGGCAATAGCTGCAGCCTGATTTTAATTCTAGGTTGGAGAAAGTGTGAGGCATTGCTGTAATGCTAATGAAAAGAGGCCCAAGTAAATTAACACCAGCCTGCAAGGAGTTAGTTAAAGAAAATCATAAGGTTCTCTTGTGAGTCTCTGGAAGATACTGTAATATACTTACCTTTTTATAACTATGACGCTTAAGAGGACACATGACCAGGATCCAACAACACTGGAAGGAGAATACTAGCTGTTGTTCACTGAGTGCTCCTCTGGGACAGATGCTCCTCTGGGATGAGATGCTCCCCTGGGACAGATGCTCCTCCCAAATGAGATTCTCCTAAGGGATGAGATGCTTCTCTGGGACAAGATGCTCCTCTGGGACAGATGCTCCTCTGGGATGAGATGCTCCTCCCGGATGAGATACTCTGTGCATTATTATTTCATCCTCGCAGAAGGTCTGTGCACTGGTTACTTCTGTTGGACTCATTTTACAGTCAGGAAAAATGAGACTCAGCTTCATGCCATGCTTACAGGAATAACAGATAAATGTAGAAGCATGACAGAGCCTCTTCTGTGGAGGTAACATGACTGGAGGGCACCAAGGAAGATGGGGCCAAGACCTTGAACAGAAGTCTGGTGTCCAGAAAACCAACCTGCTTCATTGCAGGGCAACTGAAAATGCTTTGGCAATAGCCAGTATCCTTTGGCATTGTCCATTAGAAAAAGAGAATGCAATGTTTCCTTTGGGAATTGAGACTAACCTACAAATGGCATAGAAGGTGAGGGGTAGGGGCTGGATCCCTATAAATAATGGAGATACTCATTTCTAGACAGAGCGGTCCACTGAGTTTATTGAGAGGCTGGGGTTTGGTTATCTGTCAGCCAGAATATGCATGCTAAAGAGGGAAAGAACAAAGGGCAGCTTCAATTTCCAGACAGCCCAACTGCCCAGCAGGATTTTTAAAAATTAGTACAGTAGTTATTTTAACAGGGTGAAATTTAACACAACAACAGTACCAAACACCCCCAAAGAATAGATGGTACGTGCGAGGCTGAGATTTGGCGCATGAGGACTAGAGCCATTGGCTCCCAGATCTTTCCTGGGGTACCCAATGCCGGAACTAAGCAAAGCTATAAAACAAAAGTGATTCTCAATGGTTCTGTTGCCTGACATCTTCATGCAGGAACTCCCAGACAATCTCAGGTGTCTGCCACCTTAAGAACTCCCACCTGCCTGGCCTCTCCCCTGTGGAGAGCCCTATTCCTGCCCCTTCTCTCTCTCATCAGAATTTGTGTTCTGGACTCAGTTACTTTTGGAGTCCTCGCAGGTGACCACCAAAATGATTTTTTTTTAAGATTTAATTTATCTATTTATTTGACAGCGAGAGAGAGAGATCACAAGTAGGCAGAGAGGCAGGCAGAGAGAGAGAGAGAGAGAGAGAGAAGCAGGCTCCCTGCCGAGCAGAGAGCCCGATGTGGGACTCGATCCCAGGACCCCTGAGATCATGACCTGAACCGAAGGCAGCGGCTTAACCCATTGAGCTACCCAGGCGCCCCACCAAAATGATTTTTATTAGAACAGAGGGCTGGATTTTCAGGGAGAAGGACCCTTTCAAGCCACTACCAACTCCTCTTCCTTACTGTGGTTTTGGATCCAACTCTGAAATTAGCCAGGCTTTCCCCAGGCCATATGTATTCTACTGGGAACCTGAGAGGTGTGAGCACACCAAGACATTCATGGGGAGGACCCACTTATAACTTTGTTAGTTAAAATGATCTGCACAGATCTAATAATTATGGAATGGGAATTAGTTTTTCAAACCCAAATGAGGTACTACTACTAAGACAAAAATCACTCTCTGGAAAGGTTGCTTTTGCCCACCCAAACCTTTCCTAGTACCGAAAAAAAAAAAAACAAAACAAAAACAAAAACAAAAACAAAACCTCATACACACAGCCCGGCATAGTCACTAAGTATATGTATCTCAGTATCACACAGAGCCAGGCGAATAGCTTGTTTCTGCTACTAGTTCACCAACGGACATTGGTTAACGAGTTTCTTCCTCTGCAAGACCACAGTAGTAAGAGTACGTACCCCTTGGGGCTTTGTGTGGAATAGATGTGAAAACTCCTATGAAACCCTTACTTAGCACAATCCTTATTTCCTAATAAACATTTAAAAGATGTTAACCACCGTCCTAACCCTCTCTAATAATAGCTCCCCCTAATGTGTAGTTTACCCAGTGCCAAGCACTGTTCTGGATTCTTGACGTAAGTCAATGTGGAATTTTCACAATGACCCTGTGGCGTATGTTGCCCCTGTTTCAAAGAGGAGCAAACGAAGGCACAGAGAGATATGATTTGCCAAAGTACTACTATGTGTCCAGGGCAGAGCTATAGCTTGAACCCCGGTAGCCCGGACACTCCGTCTACACTCTTGACCACAACCACCCAACTCTATGGCACCTGCTGGGGGCTCTAAAAGGCACAGCCCATCTTACATCCAAGAAATTTGTGTTTGTGCAACAAAGAAAAGACTGTCTGTGAACGCTGTACCCCAAAGGAGAAAAGATAACAAGCACCCCCAGCGCCGAAAGGGGGCTCCCATCGGGAACATACTCCACACCCTGGAGCCGGAAGTGAGTCGTTCTGAAATCTGCAACATTTCTCTGTGGTGAAATTTAAGAGGAGGACGTTCTTCATCAAGAATGAACATAAGTCACCATGAAGTGAGGGACTAAAGAGATTCTCTAAAAAGTGCAAAAGGAAGACAGGAGGAAGAAAGGAAACAAAGAAGCTAAGGAAAGGCAGTCCTATTCTCGGAGTCATCACTCACACACAGCACAGGTTCCCCCAGCATTGATAGGGACAGCCTGTCCAATAACACACACAATGCACAATACGCTACAGACTTGTTTGGTGCAGAAATGCGTTCTTGAATGAGATTCACAAGGGAATTCTTGTTGTTTGACATTCCTTCCAGTTTATTAGGCCATGATGCCCGGTATGAATTGTCGTGTGTGCCACCAGACTGTGGGGAGCACGCCGGCCACGCCTTCACGTGTTGTCGCTATTCATGCCCGACCCTGGTCTCTCCGGTTTGGTGGCAGCTCTGCTTGAATTTCACTCACTCCGTTTATACTTGGGGAAGGGAAGAAGGAGGGGAAAGTAACAGAACCCCGTTTGTGGAGTTTTGCTAAAAATCTTGTTTCAATAAGACTAAAGGAAAATGTCCAACTTGTGATTCTTTTAAAAAAGCATCTGGCCTTTTAGTAAAATTGCTTCAAAGGTGCATCCAAAGAGGAGGTCTACACTCAGGGATTTATCAAGGTAAAGTCTGGGCTCCTCTGCATTTAGCCTGCAGTGTCGAGGGCATGGGCTGTTAGCGGCTGCCCCTATGGACGGTTTCCAGCCAGGAAAAATAAAACCAAACCCAGGGTCCACAGAGTGAGCAAAAGGTCTCCGAGTTGCTTGTCACTCCAGCTTCTATACCTGAGTTTGCCTGTTGCCATGGGGGTAGAAGCCCTTTGATGAGGGTCGTGAGAATATTATTTTCAGAAGCTGGCTACTTGCCGTCAAGCTTTTATTTTTTAAATTATTTATTTCTTGTGCAAACAGTGCCTCCAATTCCTACCAACAAACTACAAAAACTCATAGCCACTTAAAAGTAGAAGAGAATTAGTGAATTATATTTCAGCTCCTTCTCCTTGCAGCTGTTCCTTTTGGAGAAATTATAAACTGTGAAGCAGGAGAATGGACAGTGAGTTCTCATCAGTTGTGAGATGCAAGCTAACCATCCACTCTCCATCATCGCCTTCATACAGTGGAGAAACCCTTCATCGTGCTGAACTGAGGCTGTGTTTGATCCATAAAATGCCTTCACTGCTTCTAGATCCCCACTGCCTACTGATCTTAGAGCTGAGAAGTGCTCCTGCCCCCTGGAGATCCAACAGAACCAGCACAAGGCCAAGCTGCTGCCTTCCCAGCCTCTTCTGGGAGATGATTTCCTAACGATTTCTTTGACCACACAGATAAATTCTCATTTAAATTCAGGCACATACACCCACAGGCTGATCGACAAAGACACACCATGAATTGAATGATAAATAATACATGCAGACAAAGACAACATCAGCTCTTATTTGCAGATGAAAGAACACTAGAAATTATTTCTGATGGAAATATAAAAGATTAAATTCAAGCGGGGAGTGGAGGAGGAAGTATTTTTTTAAAGCTCCTTAAGAAACAACCTCATTGTTTCACTTTCAAAAGGCACTTTCTGTCTTGAGTTGGGAATTCAGTGGGCACTTGGTAACCCAGGCCCCAGGGGGAGACGCTTGTCCACTACTGAGAGAGCCCAAGGGAGCAGAAACGGAAGTGAAATCTGAGAAAGGACACTGACTGAGAGGCAACCTGCATCCATCTCCCTTCCTCTGGTAATTTTCTAGCAGAAAACTATCCCCTTTCCACTCCCATTCTATAGAGCCAAAGGGTATTGGAGTTGGGAGCAGAGTTAGGAAAATGAACCAAGTCATCTCAGTGAGACCCTACCACCCAATTTGGCTCTGTTTTCATCAAAGTTTCCAGCCAGCGGGTTGTAAGCCTGGGGCTTGCTAGGTCAGGAGAGCCTGCCTGAGAGCACAGAGGAAAACAGCCGAGCTACAGATTCCTAGTTAAGTATTGTGAGTGCCTGGATTCAGCCATTCCTGAAGCTAAGACTGCCCTTGAAGTTTCAGTTACAGAAGCCCAGGAATTCATGCTTGTGCTTATGTCAGTTTCAGCTGGGTTTCCCCTCACTCTGTCAAGCAGTGAGATGGACTGGTGGGTCCCATTCAAATATGTGTAATATACACGAACTTACACAGATACATAAGTATATATGTATATCTATCTATCTAATTATTAACATGAAGGCAATCCTCTTGTGAGTATTAGTAAGAAGGTTTATCCTACTGATAGGCTAAACCTACATAAGAAAATCCAGGTTTATCAATTGATAAATTAGGGAGTAGAGGGGAATGTGGGTGGCTCAGTTGGTTAAGCATCGGACTTGGGTTCAGGTCCTAATCTTAGGGTCCTGGGATCAGGCTCCACGATGATCAGCAGGGAGTCTGCTTGTCCCTCTATCCCTCCCCCAACCCATGTGTTTTCTCTCTCTCTCTCTCCACTAAATAATAAAATATTTTTAAAAATTAAGGAGTATTTTTTTTTGTTAAGGATTACATGGGATGTCTATAAAGAATTACATGGCAGGGGCGCCTGGGTGGCTCAGTGGGTTAAAGCCTCTGCCTTTGGCTCAGGTCATGATCCCAGGGTCCTGGGATCGAGCCCCGCTTCGGGCTCTCTGCTCCGTGGAGATCCTGCTTCTTCCTCTCTCTCTGCCTGCCTCTCTGCCTACTTGTGATCTCTCTGTCACACAAATAAATAAATAAATAAATAAGAATTACATGGCAAACAAGGCTCTCACCTGAGATTAGGGGAAACAACTCTCAGAAGAAGGGGATCATGGCCTAGGAGGCTATCTCAAAAGATGTTTAATACAATATGGAAAACACAACTTAAAACAGGAAAATTTAAACAAAAGAAATCAAAACTGTGGACATTATGAGAATAAGCAGTACTGGAAACAGGTGAACAAGAAAGCCAAGAAGAAAACACCATGACTAGCCTGAGCCATTAAAAACTTGCTGTAAGAAAATTCCAACAGAATAGATGTGAAGGTTTCCAGATGTTCCAGTCTGTGGAGAGGAAGTGGTGTAGACTGCTCTTCTTCTCATGTGGATGGTCCAGAAACCATGCTCAGAGAATGAGCTGCCTTCCCTTTCTTGTCCACAGAGAGAACCTCTAATCAAGCTATCTTTGACTCCTCCAATAGCCAACACACCTAATCCTTTTCATTTTATCTTCGATATATATATATTTTGAAGTTCATCTTCAGTTGATTCTCTGCTTCATTCTCACATTTTGGTCCTACACACCATCAGCCCTCATGTAGAGTACTGTGAGTGTCTCCTAAGTGTCCTGCTTCCCTGCTTTCACCTGTGTCCTTCTATAATCTCTTCTGTAGACCACAGAGGGAGCCTTTTAAAATACAGCTCAGGGGCGCCTGGGTGGCTCAGTGTGTTAAAGCCTCTGCCTTCAGCTCAGGTCATGATCCCAGTGTCCTGGGATCGAGCCCCGCATCAGGCTCTCTGCTTGGCAGGGAGCCTGCTTCCTCCTCTCTCTCTCTCTCTCTCTGCCTGCCTCTCTCCCTACTTGTGATCTCTATCTGTCAAATAAATAAATAAAATCTTTAAAATAAATAAAAATAAAATTATAAAATACAGCTCAACCCATATCATTCTTCAGTTCAAAACCTCTCTATCTCCCCTAACAAGAGCCAAAATTTGAATTTGGTCAGAATAAAGAGGATGGAATGATTATGACACATTTCAACCAGATAAGGAAATGAAGGCAAAGGGTAACATTTTGCTTCTTTTCTTTTTTATTGAAAAGCAAGTGCAAAAGCCAACAGAGAATATAAGTACATCAATATTCAAAGTTCCATGAAGGCAAAAGTTAATCCGTTCACTTTAAAAATAAAAGTGAGTAGGGGCGGCTGGGTGACTCAGTGGGTTGAGCCTCTGCCTTCAGCTTGGGTCGTGATCCCAGAGTTCTGGGATCGAGCCCCGCATTGGGCTCTCTGCTCAGCAGGGAGCCTGCTTCCTCCTCTGTCTCTCTGTCTGCCTCTCTGCCTACTTATGATCTGTGTCTGTCAAACAAATGAAATAAAATCTTAATAAAATAATAAAATTGAGTAGACTTCAACCAAGCATTATGGGAAAGAAGTAAGACTCAGACTATCTGCATTCACAACCCAGGTCCACCATATAACAAGCTGTGAGATGCTGGGCAAATTATTTCATTTCCCTGGGTCTCAATTTTCTCATCTGTGAAATGGGGATACTAACAGTATCTACTTTATCAGATTGTTACGAAAACAAAGTAACACATGTAATGTCCTTAGAACCTTGCCTAACATGTTGTAGGACTCCAATAAGTGTTAATTATTAGTGTTTATTATTATTTATGTTAAAGAAAAATTTTTGGATAACTTAGTTATGAAGAGGTGTGAAAATATTGCTAACATCATGTTTGCAAGGAGGAAAGACCTATAGTAGACCATGTCAGAAATGTCTTACAGGAAAAGAGAATAGTGAAAATATCACTGTTGTGTGAATAAGGTAAGACAAAATATGTTAAGTACCCAATATGCTGCTACATAATGTAAACTGAAGATAATATTGGTTTTTCCTTTTTCCTACTCCCCACTCCTCCCTGTCTTGTCCAAAACACAACCCAGTAAGTCTCTAAGCTAGTTGCCACACCCCCATTTCCTACATGTGATAGGAGTTCTCAGGAGGGGAGCAAAGTAATCAATAATTGACCTATTCCACACACTACAAATGGCCATATTTAACCTCAAGCCCCATGTCAAGGGCATTATCTCCTAATGGTCCCAAATCCAGTCTTCAAAGCTCCAGGACAACATGAGATTCCTGATGTGGCCAGGAGAGCAGCCCTCCCCTGGGCCACTTGCGACCATCCTTTGTAACCTGAGCTTCTGTTCATAGTCTGAATGATCTCACCAGCTCCTGATATGTATCCTCCCACCCCAGCCAGAGCCCTCACTGGCTCCTTAGGTTGGGTGGGGACAGTGTCCTCCATCTATCTTACCTTCTTTTCCCATGCACTAGACTCGAGGCAAACCTGCTGGTAATGTGTGTATGGGGAAGAAGATGAAAGGGTGTAGTTTATTGGAAGTACTTATCTGCTATTCTCAGTTATAGAATAACCCTTTATTGAATACTATGAATCTGAATTATAGAGGAAAAGAGGAAAGAGAATATAGAGTCAGTCCCTGTTACCATTCACAGCCAGTTGAAAACAGGAGACTGCTCCTTAAGGCTGAAATAGTCATGTCTCATCTCCCTGATGTCCTCCACGTCCTTGTTCATAATGGAATCTCAATAATTACCAAAAGTATGAATAAATTAATGAAAATTTCCCTTCACCCAACTGAGTACATACTCTAAAAGATGTGATTTGGGAGGGGGCATTAAAATACAAGCTAATATTTATTTAATGAAACAAATGCTTCCTTTCATAAAATAGATATGGCTAGGGGATTAAAACAGCATTGGTACATTTATTTTGTAGTTTGGAATTCTCTTATACAAATTTTCAAAAGATGTGACTCTTGTCAGGCCAAAACATTCACGATAAAGAATCAAGGCACTGAAAATAATGGCTTATTGTGTGAGAGAGGATAATAAAACATGTACATTGTCAAAATTAGAGATTGGGCTCAGATCAGTGAAATGAGACTCAATTTTTTAAAACAGCAAAGTGATTTCCATATGAAAAAATATGGAGCAAGTTGAGAATTGGGACTGTTGGTCTGGCTGAGCATGAGAAATAAATAGTTTGCAGGTCCACAGAGGGTCCCACTGCAACAAGAGACCATGGCGTGTCGGGCTGGATGCAGGGATTCACTCCAAGGTCAAATAGGCGTGTGTTTGTAACTCTTGATTTGGCCTCCGTAAGAACAAACCCAGTGGGGATACGAACTATAATCTTCTTCAAGTTCCAAATTTCAAAATCGACGTAGACCAAAGAAGTTTCGGAGGAAAATGAGAACAAGAAAGATTTTTTTAAAAAAAATAAGTCTTACAAGAAAAACACAAATAAGAAGGACTATGTTTGGTATGTAAGGAAAGAGATTAAGGAAAGGTACGAATCTTTAAGTGTATAAAGTGTATAAAGTTAGGGTACAGAGAGGACAAAAATGACTTATTCTCTCCACACACAGTGGATAGTTGAAATAATAAAGGCATGGTGCCAGCATTGTTCCATGAGCACTGATAAATCTAGAAAACAGGCGATCAGGACAATTATTGGCATGGTCTGTTCTACCTTGGGCAAAGGCTGGCCTTTATTCAACCCATTACTCAAAAACTCTGCTTTTCCTCCACGAGCACAAACAAAACTCTCCTCACAGAAACCTCAGAAGGAGGAAACAATTCCCTATCTTCTCACATAGGAAGTATCAAGATAAGAATATTGTATTCTAGGACAAAACCAGTATGATGGGGTCATGGAGGGAGAGGCCATCTGCTGTTACCACCAACACACGTTCCCTGTTAATCCTGCATGTATGAACTGGTGAGTTCTCCATGTGCTGGAGTAAGTGGGGATATCTGTCCTCTAGGAACTTTGTACAATTTTTTTAATCTTTTTTTTTTAGATTTTTTAAAAATTTATTTGACAGACAGAGATCACAAGTAGGCAGAGAGACAGACAGAGAGAGAGAGGAGGAAGCAGGCTCCCCACTGAGCAGCGAGCCTGATGTGGGGCTCGATCCCAGGACCCTGGGATCATGATCTGAGCCGAAGGTAGACGCTTTAACCCACTGAGCCACCCAGGCGCCCCCTTTGTACACTTTTATGTGGTTTGTGACTCCCAAATAGAGACCTTCCACCTATGTAAGTTATACTGAGAAGCAAAGAGGAGAATCTTTGCTCCTCTTTCCTGAATGCAGGATAATATGGCTCTCTTCTGAACCTTTAACAGCTCCCATCCATCCCGGGGACAAAGCCACAGATACTGGACAAATGACCTGATGGCTTTTTTCCAGCTCAGACCAGCTCTCCCTTCCTCCTCCCTGACCCTAAGCATATCCATTCTAACCTGTATCTCCATCCATGTGCTGTCTCATTTCCCAACACTCCCTTCCTCCTCAGATGAACTCCATGTGTAGCCTCTGCATGGCCCTCATTTCAGACATGGCCTCAGAACTTTCCTTTGGCTCTCTCTTGATTCCATGCTCTGCCTCCTGAGAGCCAGCCTCACCAACCCCCACACCAGCTCAGGCTCCTAAATCCCACACCTGGTCAGAGAAGTCCCAGAACTGCCAGGCCAAGAAGCATAAACTTGACCATGCTACCCAAAGCTGCTCTGAATATAAATGAATCCTAAGTATCTAAAAAGGTTATTTGGGATGAAATGTATATATACTTGGCCAAGATTCAGAATCTTTCAAACAGCCACTCTATAAGATTGTGAGGGAAGCAGATGGAGGTCCCTTCCCCTCAACCAGGAACAAACATTCTCTCTGTTCCCGTGAGGCCTGGATCACAAATAACGTGCCTCCAGAGGTGGAGAGAAGTGATAGGAATGGTTAAAGTGGGCCAAGCAGGGGAGTGGTGGGAAGCGTGGCCCACGGGAGAACATCCCCATCTGTCTTAGTTACTAGGGCTGCCATAACAAAGTACCATGGACTCGGGAAGCTTAAACAACAGAAATGTATCTTCTCATAGTACTGGACACTAGAAGTTCGAGGTCAAGGTTGGCCTGTTTGGTTTCTTCTGATGCTTCCCTCTTTGCCATGTGGATGGTCACCTTTTCACTATCCTCACATCAGCTTTCTTCTGTGTCTGTCTGTATGCTCATCTCCTCTTTCTCTAAGGATCTTGGTCATATTGGATCAGTATCCATCCTATGACCTCATTTAATTTGATTACCTCTTATAGACCCCTATCTACAAAAGTGATTCCTGGGAAAACACTCTGAATCAATCTGACCTAGCTCTGCCCCAAAGATAACCCCATGAACAGGCACAGAAAAAAAACTGGTACATTTCAGAAAAGATCTGTGACTTCTCTGGGCTTCCTTCAAACCTCAGACAGAGAAGCTGCTTCTAGGTACAGTACAGTAATGGTTGGTGGTAAAGGGATTGCAGGTCAAGAGGCATAACTGACCCAAAATAGGCATATCTGTGGCAGATTCTATAAAGACCTGGTAGCTAAAGTCCGACAGGCCCCAGCGCTATGCAGCTGGGCCAGGAGCTAAGGAAGAATGGTAGGCAGGTTTCACCTGTCCAATGGGCACGAGAAAAGTCAAGTGCAGAGAAGCAGAGGGGAAAGGGCAAAGTGAATTTACATGGATGAGGGCCGTCATTGAATTCAGTGTTGGCAAGCAGGATGACACTCCTGGGCCAACTCTGATGGGCAGTGGCTGCAGGGAGGATCAGTTTGTATAAACTCTGCAACTTCATCAGGACACTGAAGGGAAGGGAAGAGTTCTGTGATTGATTAGCCCTGTCTGGTCTGGGTGCAGAATGGTTGTGACTGTGCCATCCTGCTCCAGGAGGGGTGATCAGGCAGTACCAATCAAACACCGAGGCTCGGGGATGGGAACCTGTCAAGGGTGTTTCAGCTACAAGCTAGGTGAAGGTCTCAGGACAAGAAGTCAGAACAGAAACAAGGGATTTGCTTGTACCTCCTGGAGAGCAAACCAGAAACTTCAGAACCATGGAAGTCAAAGCAGAGATGTGCAGATCTGAGGTGTTGATTTTTAAAAGCTAACCAATAATCTGAAAACCAGAAAAGTGGTAAGAATGAGTAGTGCACAAAAGCTCAAACAAGCAAGGGGCACCCCACAGGCGTGGAGTAGAAATGGACAAGAGCGGTGATGATCATGACGTAGGAGCAGCCGGAGGACGACTGGTTTGCTGGAGGACCTGGGCAGCAGAGGGTCACCAAGGGATCAAGGTGTGCACATCAGATGGAGAACCCAGCCACAGCTGGTGAAGAAAAGGCCGGGTGCTAAAATCACTTCCGGGGCCTGCCGAGGGCAGATCAGGAATCCTGGCCTGCAAGCTCATTTCTTCATTCGCAAGGACAGCTAGGGAACCACTGCTCCGTGTCAGGAGGAGGCAGGTAACAAAGCACGTCTGTGCCCCTGAAGAGCTCGGAGTAAGGCAGGAAATGCACCCAGGAGAAATCCCCACAAAGAATGTGCTAAGTGTGGGGATGAAGGTAAATGCAGCACACCGTAGGGGCACAGAGGCCGATGAAGTCAATGCCCATCTCTGAAAATGAGTGTGAGCTTGTTGAATGGAGGAACCAGGATGACAAATACTTAGAGAAAAGTACCTAACACGTGCCACGCATTATTATAAATGCTTTACACATATTAACTCATGTCATCCTTTGGAGGGAGGTATTCTGTTATTACCATTTCACAGATAAAGAAACTGAGGCTCAGAAAGTAATTAAGCTGTTCAAGGTCCACAGCTAGGAAGTGGCAGAGCTTCGTGGTCTGTCACAAATCTTCATGGTCTGCCCTCACGACCTGTGCATGGCTGCCCCTTAATGGAAGGGTAGGTATGGGCAGAAAGGTCACTCTTGAAAGATATTTCAAGATCAAAATGGACCTTGGAGTCCATCTAGTCCAAGTGATACATGGGAGGGGGATATTTGGGCTAATGTCCTCAACCGTCTTTCATTTCCAGATTGTTCTGAATCCTCGGACTTCAGAAGCACCCGTTGTTCTCTATTAAGGATTTACATCCCTAGGACAAAATTAATGGGCACCCGGCAAGGATGCTACTCAATCCGAAATTAAAAGTAATCAAGGATGAATGATCAGGATACTGAGGGTTGTCATCCCAATTAAAAGCTATGGTACCTTGCCCAGTTTCCAGATAATGAACAAGTTTTGTGAACATGGAACCTATTAAGGAGAGGCGGGGTCCTGGGAGGAAGGACCCCAAAACATCATGGCAAGTGTATCCAGTTACAATTCTTCCTGCCCTTCCCCAAAGAGATTATATGGCCATTTGCCATGGGTACACCAAGGAAAGGGAGACACCAAACATTTTGAGGTCTACTGACTACAAGAGCTGACTTGACATTGCTAACTGGAGACTCAAGCATCAATCTGGCCCTTCTTGGAGAATAGGGACATGTGCGTCCCAGGAATAAATGAAGGTGGCCTGGCTCAGGTCCGGCTTACACTGGGCTCACTGAATCCAAGGACCCATCAATTATCACTTCCATAGCCCCCAAATGAAAAACTGGATGCACACAAACCCGCATCAGTCTGGCGGAAAGTCAAGTGGAAACTACACTCCTGTAAACCCAGTTCAAAATAGTAAATCAAAAGCAAGATAGCTTTCTGGAGGAATGGCAGAAAAAAACACTTAAAGGGCATAGGGTTGGTGAACCCCATCTTACCTCCATTTAAGTCACCAGTCTGACCCCTGCAAAAAGCAGACAGATCCTGAAGGATGGCAGTTTAGATGGCTGCCATTCCATCAAGCCCAAATGCAGCTGCTCTCCCAGATGTGGCATTTTTGCTAGAGCAGATGAACATAGCCTTGGGTATGTGGAATGAAGCCACTGATCTGGCAAATGTATTATTTTCCATCCCTATCAAAAGAAAGAATCAGAAGCCATAACACAGTATATTTACAGTCTGGTTTGAGGGCAATATTAACTCTCTTTCCTTCTGTCATAACACAGTCCAAAATAAAAGCCTGGACTGGTTAAACATCCCACAGAATATCACAGTGGTACATTATGCTAATGACATTATGCTAATTGGATTGGGTGAGCAGGAAGTGGCTAGGACATTGTAAGCCTAACTAAGCCATGTGCACTCAGGAGGCTAGGAAGTAAACAGCATGCAGGTTGAGAAACGCGTTGCATCAGTAAAAAAAAAAAAATTAGGTCTCCAGTGATCTGAGCAATGCCAGCTTTCCATTCCAAAATAAAAGATAAATTATTGCATCTTGCACGTCTCTCCATGAAGAATGAAGAGGCCGATGATGGCTGGTTCCAGTAACAGGTTCTTGAGACACAGGACTACCTCCCGCCAGGCATGGGGGTCAGGGCACTTAGGCAATAAGAGCATTTCCAGGAAGCCACTGTTACTCAGAAACGGCTAGCAATAATTCAAATCTAAGCAGAAGTGACTACACACCACTTAATCCAAAGGCATTCCTAACTCACTTCCCCTTACCAGAATCCCAAAAGGCTATTCCAACACCACCCAACCCAAGAGGAAGTTAGAGGTAGATGTTTTCAAGTCTGTCCAGGTGATTGCTAGGGCACCTCTGAGAGCCTTGGCAGGGGTCTATACAAGTGAAGGGCCCAGGAGTTGACATGCCATTAGCTTCCAGGTAAATTCAACAATGGTTAGGAACCAAAACAATGAGCAACAAGTTCTGTTCACCTTCAATCAGGCCAAGGTGGAGCTGGATGCGGGTGCTGACGTTCTGGTGCACTTTTCCAAAACTTCTTCTCTATTCCTATGTCTGTAAATATTTTCACCACTGTGACAATTACCAAGGGCTTTTTGTTTGTTTATCAAACTAGGCTCCATCAAATACTCTCATAATTAGGAACAGCTGGTGAAGTACAGGGGCTGGGAGGGGAGCCGACACTCCATCCTCATCCAGAAAGAGTCATGAAGACCAAGCGTTTGGCTCCTTAGCTGCTACGTCTGGATGGGAATTACAAATATCTGGACATTCTTGCCACGGTCTCAAATTCCAGTGCCTGAGACAAGGCATGAGAGCTCGGGGCTCCAGCTTCCCCCATCTGCACATCGACGATATTTACTGGTTGGTGACTGCTGGATGAATGGCACTACCAAACTGCAAAATCATATATTATTGCATTTCCTCTTTCATCTCATGGGACAAGATGAATTTATGATATCGTAATTGTTTCCATGGCAGCAAATCATATTGTCCCAAACAGGGGATTTTATGACTTCATGGCTGGATTAAGAAAAGGGAGAAATCAGATTGAGAGTGAGAAATTTGCCCGAGCATAAATATCTTCGATGATAGCAAGGGGAATACAGCAAATTACAGATAGGCAAAATTGCCTTTGGTTTTAATGTTCTTTTTACAAGTTCATCCCGGTGCAGAAGCCCCTTCTCCAGGCATATAATTTGTATAATGATGCCTCTTTCCTTGAATTCACAGAAGGCTAATGGTGAAGCTCATCTATTTCGGGAATGCTTCAGCAATGCTATTACTAATTGTTTTACAACAAATATCTGGATTTCTGCTGTAAGCAGTTTTGTTTGGCTTTTCTACTTGTTTGGGTTGCTTGTTTTTTTGTTTCTTTTTTTTTTTACTCCCTCAAGATTTTATCCACAGAAATTCATTTGAAATGAACCTTTCCAGATAAAAATTGGCTTTATGTCATCTGAAAATCTGTCAAGAACTCTCCTCACTAGAGGCATCTGCTTTGCCTTCCGTAGGTTCCCATTGACTTCATTCTCATATTTCCAATCTTCCATTATTTTCTGTCTATTACCTGAGAAGAAAGCAAAATTTCTTCCTAATTTTGAAGCTACTTAAATTTACCTCAGTTTCATTTAACCATATACAACAAACAAACAAAGACTTGGGATTTTTAAAATTCTGGGTCTCTCTCTCACTTGATCACTTTCCTTTCTCTCTCCCTCCTTCCCTAATTTCTCTTCCCTTCTCACCCTCCTCCCTCCCTCTCTTCACATCTCACCCCAATCCCACACAACTCCTTTTTCTGCATAGACATATTTCCAGTACCTTCTAAGAGCAGTGTCCCTCTCTCCTTCTTTTACCCCTCACATACCCAGAATCTGCAGCTTCCTACTAATTCACAAAATTCTTGCCAACCAGCTCACCCAGGAACACCATTCTCTGAATACCCTGGAGACTCACTGCTTCCCAATAATGTGTCCCAGTGATCCTTCTCCATTCTTACTCTGAAGATTCCACCTTGCTGAATCCTGTACAACGAATTACTCCTCAATATGATTCCATCAGCAAGCGATCTGTGATGGTTAGTTTTATGTCAGGTTGGGGAGACTATAGTACCCAGTTACTTAATCAAACACTAATCTAGGCATTTCTCTGAAGGCATTAATAGATGTGTTTAACATCTGCAATAGATGACTTTAAGTAAAGGAGATGACTTTCAATATTGTGGGTGGGCCTCATCCAATCAGTTGAAGGCCTTAAAGCTAATCAGTCAAAGCTAAAACAGGTTGCTTAAAGAAGAAATATTGCCTCAAGATTGTAACATGAACTTCTTTCTGAGTTTCCAGGCTGAGGCCTACCCTATAGATTTAGAACTTTCCATAACCTCACAGTCACATTCACCAATCCTTAAAATAAGTCTGTGTGTGTGTATGTGTGTGTTTGTGTGTTACACTTCTTGTAAGAACCCTGACTGACACATGTACATAAAGAACACACTATGTGTTCAGTGACATGCTGAGAAATGTACTGTAAGAAATACAAGGACCCAAAAGGCGTGGTCCATTTCTCCCAAGAGCTTATAACTCATGGGAGAACCAGGACTAACAGTGCCTAAAACAATGACAAATTTTTAAATAATAATAATGGAATTTAGATGTTCTGTGTAGATGCCCAGGAGTTCAGCGGAAAGAAGCATCAGTTGGAACTCGGAATCAGGGAACATTTCATGGAAGAAGTGAGCATTGAGCTGGCCCAAGGAGGATTGGAGGACTGGTACAGGCACGGGAGAGAGCAGAAGGAACTCAGGCAAGAAAAGCCAAGTAGAAGGCCCAGAGGCAGGCATCTGTGCAGTCTGCTTACAGAACCAGGAGGAGACCAGTCTGAGCAGAGCAGGATGTATTTAGAGAACTTGGAAAGCAAGGTTGGAGAGGACGACTGGGACAGAATTGGGGGAGAGCTCATTAAGGTCTTGTTTATGCCTTGATATTATAGAAGGAGATCCCAGAGTTTCGACAGAAAGAGAAGTCATAGGTTGAAAAATTCAAGGACCATGCCCAAGCACCCATGACTAGTTAGTGGCAGCGGCAGAGAACCAGGTTTCTTGACACTTTATCTAACCACCACACCTCTCTGCCTCCATACAGAATAGAGAAATGATATCATGGAAATAGTTTAGAGAGAGACTGTCTAGTTGGTGGGTGAGACCTTAGAAGGGAGGCTCCCGTGTGTGGCAGGCGAGGGTCTCCACCAGGGGAGCATGGGTGAGAGGAGGATGACGGAAGGACATGTTGGTCATATAAACCCAACAGCTCCTTCTCAACCTTCACCCTTCCCACTTAGTAGCATTTTGTCTGTGACTCCTTCCTGAAACTGCCACCTCATCTTCTCTGACACTTTCTCTCCTCCTTCCTCTCTTGACACTCCTACTCTGGATCCTTCCTCCTCCTAGCTCATCAGTGTAGGTGGCCATCTTGTCCTCTCTTTTTAACAAGACCTTGACGATTGTGATCAATCTCTGGACCTCAGCTCTCACCTCGGTAATGACCTCCATACTGCCATTTCTAGGTCTGTCCGTTGTCATGCATTTCAGGCTCACGGGTTTAATTACCTATTAGAAAGCTCCACTTGGATGTCCCCCAGCACCTCCCACTCACTGTGACTGCAACTAAACTTATCGCTTGCCTCGTCACACTTGATCCTCTAGTCTTCCCTGTTTCTGACTTGGGGATCAGACACTTGGGCTCAACATCTCAGCATTGTTTTTGCTACTGTTCTCTCTTGCTTGTTCTCCATACTCCACTGGATGCAAAGTTCTGTTCATTCTACGTCACCAGCATCTCCGCCATCCTCCTGTGCCTGAATTTCCAACTCTGCTCCTACTTCTACCAGCCCCATGGGAGCTGCTGTAACATCCAGCCTAGACGATGATGCCCCCTCTTGCGTTTCTCTTCTCCAACCCATTTTTGAGGCTGTGCCTAAATTAACTTTCCTGAAACACAGCTCCAGACACAGCTCCAGTGTATTATTTACCTGTGCAGTATTTTTAAATCTGTTGCCAAGACCTTCAAACAGAAATCAGTTCCCTGCCGGTCTTCCCCTTCCTTCCTACCCTTCCCCTCCCCCACTCTAGGCTCCAGCCCAGCTCAGTGATCATCTTCCCTCCTCACTCACAGCTGTCTTTCTTCTGGGGTTCTGTTCATGCTGTTCCCTCTGGCTGAAAGGCCAATCCCAGCATTGCCATGTCCAAGCATGACCTAATTTTCACAGCCCATCTCAAATGTCCCTCTTTCTCCAAGCCTTCCTAAACTCAAGTGGAAGTAATTGTCCCCTTTTCTGCATCCTCATAACTCGAATCTGTAACTCATTATTTTCCTCCTTAAATTACTCTTCCTGAACATGTTTTACCTCTAAGCTTTGGCTACAAACTCTCCGAGGCTAGAAAATGAATCTTTATAGCACCAACCCCAAAGCATTTACACAGTGTTTTGCATATACTAGGCAATAAATAAGTATTTCCTCAATAAATTCTGAAAGAAGACACTATGGGATTTGGTGTGGGTTGGAAAAAATGTTTAAAGATAGGAATATAAAGAAATGGAAAAGTTTCAGGTTTAGCTGCATGGAAGGAAAGTAGTGACATTGGGAGGGGACAGTAATTCTGACAGTGGAAAGGGATTTGGGGGCTTTAAGTGACAATAAGATTTCTAAATGGAAATGGCCACCAGGAAGCTGGAAAAATGGGCCTGGAACTCAGATGATGCCAAGTTAGGAGCATAGACATGAGAGAGCTCTGAGAGTGCATGCGGTCCCCAGCGAATAATGTGGAAGAAGAGAAAAAATTGGTGAAGAAACTGAGCCTTGAACAATAGGAGAATAGAAAACAAAGAAGTTGCCGTCAAAGGATAAGGGACAAGAACTAACATCATAAAGAGGACAGCATGTCCAGAAGGAAAGAGATGCCAACAATGTTACATAGAGAGATATCTATAAGTCACTCGCTGAATGAATGTTTATTGAACATCTTCTATGTGCCTGGACTGCTGGATGTGCTAGAGATTCAGTGTTAACTATAATAGAGCCCCTGAAGAGTTACAGTCCAGTGGAGAAGAAAAAGCACAGATAAATACATAGCAGGTGGCAATGAAGTGCCATAAAGAAAAGATAAAGTGGGGTAAGGAGATAGAGAAAGGCAGGGGTGTTATGTTAGAGAGGAAGGATCTAGGAAATCTCACTGTGGAAGTGACATTTGAACAGAAAGCTGAATGAAGCCGGGAACAAGCCATGTAAATATCTGGGCAGGTGCCTGGAAACAACCAGACAGCAGGGGGCGTGGTAGCTTCCTTCTGGGTGTCTCAGCTTGCTCTGGCAGGTAAGAAGTAAGAGCAGGAGATGAGGAAGAGGCAGCCACTGGCCTGTCCTGGGATGGCGGAAGAGGGGACGGGGGGGGGGGGGGGGGGGGGGGGCGCTGTGAGTGCCGGATGAATGGAAATGAGGGAAATGGTGCCAAGCTGAGGCAGAGGTACCGGAGAAGCGGGACAGCGATAATCAAGAGCGAGCTCGGGCTTCTTCCAGCAGGGACTCTGTTTCCAGGACATATTTCTCACCTGGTTCGCCCTCTACTTCTGGGAAAAGCTGGCCCTTCCGTAACGCCCGGTGGGTCAATGCCACCACTTTGCCAACTCCCTGACAGAGAACTTCTGAGAGATCTTCATTTCCCTTTGAGTCTTTCCAAATCCTTCCTCACCAGTTCCTAACCCAGTTTGTTTGCAAATCCTGCTGTCCTTTCCTCTCTAGATACTCAGCATTCCTACCCGTCTTTCTGTTTGCATTATCACAGCCTGAAAACAGACACTGATCCTTTCCCAGGGAAACTGTCTTCCTCCTCGGATCTCTTCCCTCTGAATCTACCTACGGTTCCCCACTGAGCCTCACCACGTCAGCCATAATCACTTTCTTCTATTGGTATTGCTTTTATCCAACCATCATTTTTTTTTATCTTGTTGATTTTTTTATTGTTATGTTAGTCACCATACGGTACATCATTAGTTTTTGATGTAGTGTTCCAAGATTCATTGTTTGCATTTAACACCCAGTGCTCCATGCAATCCATGCCCTCCTTAATACCCATCATCAAGCTCACACATCCCCCCCATACCCTTCCATTCTAAAATCCTCTGTTTGTTTCCCAGAGTCCACAGTCTCTCATGGTTCGTCCCCCACTCCAAGTCCCACCCCTTCATTTTTCCCTTCCTTCTCCTAATATCCTCTGTGCTATTCCTTATGTTCCACAAATAAGTGAAACCATATGATAATTGACTTTGTCTCCTTGACTTATTCCACTCAGAATAATCTCTTCCAGTCCCATCCTTACTGATGCAAAAGCTGGGTATTCATCCTTTCTGATGGAGGCATAATATTCCATTGTGCATATGGATAGCATCTTCTTTATCCATTCATCTGTTGAAGGGCATCTTGGCTCTTTCCACAGTTTGGTAATCATGGCCATTGCTGCTGTGAACATTGGAGTACAGATGGCCCTTCTTTTCACAACATCTGTATCTTTGGGGTAAATACCCAGTAGTGCGATTGCAGGGTCATAGGGAAGATCTGTTTTTAATTTCTTAAGGAATCTCCAAACTGTTTTCCAAAGTAGCTGCACCAACTCGCATTCCTACCAACAGTGTAAGAGGAGGTTCCCCTTTCTCCACATCCTCTCCAACACTTGTTGTTTACTGTCTTGTTGATTTTGGTCATTCTAACTGGTGTAAGGTGGTATTTCAATGTGGTTTTGATTTGAGTCTCCCTGATGGCTGATGATGATGAACATTTTTTTCATGGGCCTGTTAGCCATTTGTATGTCTTCTTTGGAGAAGTGTTTGTCCATGTCTTCTGCCCATTTTTTGACATTATTATCTGTTTTGTGTGTGTTGAGTTTGAGGAGTTCTTTACAGATCTTGGATATCAGCCCTTTGTCTGTAGTGTCATTTGCAAATATCTTCTCCCATTCCATGGGTTGCCTCGTTGTTTTGTTGACTGTTTCCTTTGCTGTGCAGAAGCTTTTTATCTTGATGAAGTCCCCGAAGTTCATTTTTGCTTTTCCAACCATCATTTTTATTTTACTTTTCTTCCTTCTTGGGCTGGGATTCTAATATCACTGAAGACGGAGCCCAGGCTGTTGAACCCTTGTATCAGGAACCAGGGAGCTCTTCACAGTGGTCCTCCCCTTGGCCTGAATTTGTCCCTCCCCTTGTCCCAAATCTGTTCCCAAGCTGGACCACAGGCTTGGCCACACCATCTGGGCAAACTTGCTGGCTGATCTAGTACCAACCAGCCACAGGCCTCCTTGGCTCTAGCTGGTCACGGAATGGCCACACCCCCTTCATCTCATCCCTGTGACTCTGTGCCCATCCTCACCAGTCACTCCCCACTCCTGGTACATAAATGTGACATTAGGAGAACATGTGGCCGAGGACAGTGTAAATCTCTGGCTTCAGTTTGTCAACTCGGAGGATGGCTCCTGCTTTAAGTGACTGCTTAGATCCTTGATCTAAAAATGCAGGGAGGTAGCTGGCCGGTTAGCTCAGTTGGTTAGAGCGTGGTGCTAATAAAAATGCAGGGAGGAGGGAGCACTCATGAAACTGGGACAGCCCGAGCACAGTGATGTGCTGGCAGCTTAAAACCACCACCACATACATACATAGATACATACATGCAGCATTTCGACTCTGAAGCTTCGTTAATAGCCAGCAGCAGGGTAAACCCCATTATCTGGCAAATATGTTCCTGAATCTATCAACCTTTGATAGGTTGAAGTTACAGGAAAATGTATTCCCTCCCCAATCCCCAAGTCCCTATTCCCCTGACTAAACAACAAAGTCATGGGCCGGGAACTGTGATTTTAGCCTTTCTCTGAAGAATCTCCTCCTGGCTGCTAACAGAGCTGGGAGGTCTCCCTCTGGCCCCATTATTCAGGGGGAACGAACACCATCAGCCTGTGAGCTAGCTTGGCCTAAACTTGGCCCTTGAGACTCAGAACCTGACTTCAGAAGAGTGGGAGGGGCAGAATACAAGGGAAGAACAGAGGGTAAGAACCTTCTGGGCCGCTTACTGCCTTCGGAAGCACCAGGGTGGGGGGAAAGAAGGCTTTCCGACAGTCTGCTGTCTTAAGTAGGAATGGAGAGCCCGGGGCCTCTGAGACCTGCTGTCCTTGAGGGAGGGTGAGCAGGAGCCCCTGACCTTCCCCACAGCTCCTTGAGGACATGACCTGGGACACCGCCCTTGGCCTCAGTCCTCTCTCCAGCACACACCCTGTCCTGGGTGAACTCTCTGGGTGAAGCCCTAACGGCAACTGAGAAGCCTTTAAAAAACAAATCCTGGTGATCTCTGTGGAGGAAATCTGCCGGAGGGAAAAACAAAACAACAAAAAACAAAACCAAACCCAGCAACCTTTGAGTAGCATCGCAAGCACTGCTGGTAATGCGCGGCAGAAACGAACGAAATCTTCAGCCGGTCCGTCCCAAGCGTCTCCACCAGGAAAACAATGAGGAAACGTCTTACCTCGCCTTTGTTTGTGGGGAATTTCCTAAGAATTCCCATCTCTGCGGCGATTTTCATTCTGGCCGCTTAGCCGCATGCAAATTCCAAGCCACGCGCTAGAGGTCGCTGTTCATCACTATCCAACCTCGCTCCGCTGGGGTCCGCCCGCCCGCCCGCCCGCCTCGCGGCTTCACCGCAGAGGGAGCAACCTGCGGGCTCCGGGCAGCAGGAGAATCTGCTCGCTCACGCCCGGGGCCAGGTATGTCAGGACGCATCCGACTGCAGGGACGTTTGCCCTTCGTTACACAGACAGAAGTATAAAAGGGGAGGGGAGAGCTATCGCCAAAAGTCCTTCCGATTAATTAGAATTTTTCACAAGTGCTGCCCGATTGGTGACCTTGTAAACACTTCCCCTTGTTCCTCTGCCTTCCCCTCCTCAACACCCGGTGACCCCACCAGCAATTTGAAGAAGGGATGGTAAGAACGACTTGCCTCAAAGCCAGGGTTTCGATACAGGCCATACCTGGAGCGAGCTACTACCATGGACACACTGGGTTCGTATCCCTCCGGGCTGGTTCTGTGCCCAGAATATAAAACAGCTCAGAAATAAAACGACAACGGAGCTGATAACACTGTAAGCCATGACAGCCCGGCCCGCTGCGGAGATTTCTAAAGCGACGACTGAAAAGAGCAGGGTCCGCATAGGAGACCATTATCAATGAACCGGAGCTGGGCCTGGCCGACCCCTACTATTGCTTTCCTGCATCTCCTAACGACATTCACCTGTTCCTTCTTTAGTCCTAACTTTGGAAATTGCAATTCTTTCCACCCAGACCAACGCAAAGGCGAGACAGAGGCCAGAGTTGCCATAAAAGTCAGCAGTACTTTCGTTTGGAGGCAAGTCAGGAAGCCCCTACTTTTCATTAGCTGCATTTCCGCCTGTGTCCTTTACTCTGGATCCAAAGTAGATTCTAGATGGTGACGCAGAGTCATTACACATGCAGACGCTGGTACAAGACAATGTATAAGGCAGCGTTAAGATCACCGCACAGACTCCAAGTCTTAGGGAAATTCCTAAAAGAGCCCAGAGCACCAGTGTAGACAAGCAAGGGCTTCTTGGTGAAGACCAGGGCTTAGCCTCTCCTCTTGGGGGTGGGGGGTGGTGAACCCGGGCTGGGAGCATCTGAGGTAGGGAAGCAGACAGGAGCCTGGCTCTGGTGAAGGGACCGCCCACCTGCAGCCAGGTGCAGTTCCTGAGTTGGAGGGGGAAGATGGGAAGCACCAACCACCCACGGTGCCGGAGCAGGGGAACATGACTGGTAAGCTGCAGGGTGAATCTGCACACTTTCCCTGTGGTGTGTATACATAACATCATAGCTACCACTGTAGCCCTTTTTAAGTGTGCAATTTGGTGGCATTGAGTAGATCCACATTCTCGGGCAACTGCCCCCACTCTCCATCTCCAGAACCTCTTCCTCATCTCAGAAAGAAACTCTGCACCCATTAAGCAATGGCCCATTCCCCTCTCCTCCCAGCCCCTGGTAACCTTTGTTTTATTTTCTGTTGCTATGAATTTGCCTATTTTATATACCCCCATGTAAATGAAATCAGGCAGTAGGTGTCCTTTTGTGACTCGTTTATTTTATGTAACATAATGTTCTCAAGGTTCATCCATGTTGTCGTATGAGTCAGAACTCCATTCCTTTCTAAGGCTGAATAATATTCCATTGTGTGCTTCTTCATTCATCCTGTAGACGGACTTTCGGGTTGTCTCCACTTTCTGGCTATTGTGAATAAAGCTGCTATGAACATTGGTGTACAAATATCTTTAGGTTCTTTCAGTTCTCTTGGGTATATATCTAGGAGTGGAGTTACTGGATCAATATGGTAATTCTATATTTAAGTTCTTGAGGAACAAATTATTTCCCACAGCAGCTGCACCATTTTACATTCCCACAAGCGAAGCAAAGATACCAATTTTTCCACATCCTCACCAGCACTTGTAATTTTCCGGATTTTTGGGTTTTTTTTTTTTAATAATAGCCATCCTAATGGGTAAAGCGGTATGTCATTATGGTTTTGATTTGCATTTCCCTAATGATTAGTTATTATTGGACATCTTTTTTGTGTTTATTGGCCATTTGTATTTTCTTCAGATAAATGCCTATTCAAGTCTTTTGTCCACTTTTGAATGACGCTACAATTTTGAGGCAGTATGCTTCCGTCCTGGCTTGGGCACTTCCTAGCTGCGTGACCCAGAGCTAGTTAATGTCTCTCAGTTCCTTCATCGGTAAGACAAAAACAATAGTATTTACCCACACAGGATTGTAGGCGGATGAAGTGAGTTTGTATCTAGTAGTGGTATAGCAGACGCTCAGTACATGCTAGATTCACTGCTACGTGAAGTGGCTTGGAGAGGGGAAGGCTGGAGTCCGGGGTGGTGGAAAGGAGGGACTGGGGAGCTAACATCCTACTACCGATGCTGGTGGGAGTAGCTTCAGAGATCCCCCAGTCTAGCCTCTGTATGTAACAGAAAGGAAAGGGACAAAGTTAGATCCAAGAGCCCAGGGGAAAGAGGGGCGCTTGGAGCCATTGCTCCGAAGTCCAAGTCCACGCTCCTTCTACCACACTTTCTACTGACTTCCGTTCCAACCTGCAGTGTTCTAGTAGCTTCCTCATGGGATATGACTTGAACATCTTCAAAACCACATTGATATCCTCTTATTGGCATCATATTGATGGACCTGCCACGGTTGTTAGTTCTGAGGCTCAGGGTGGGAGCTGGTGTGAGCAGGAATTCCCCAAAATTCCCCTTTGGGGAAAGGGAGCCCCAGGTTCTCTCAGCGCTTGGGGCTGGTCAGCTTTCCATCAGCATCACAATTCTCAGTGGCCTGCTCCCACTTTTCCCTCTCACTTCCTACTCCTGTGGGACAGACCAATTAGAGTAGAAGACCAGCGACTAGAAGACCCTCTCCTAGAGAGACAACTCTTGGGACCTCCCCCCAAAGGGCCTGAGAATGCAGGCAGCCTCTGCTTCAGGTGGAGGTCTTACTGAATGGAACCCTGCTTGTCCGTGTGGAACTCCCCATTTTTCTATGCCTACCAGCACATATGATGATGCCAACTGCCTCCCAGCCCCCATGGCGGCAGGTGACCCAGAAATAGGTGGGCAAATGGACACAAGATGAGCGGAGACAGCCCGTTCTGCCGAAGGTTTTTATGGCACCTCAGAAACAACTGATGGCATCACTGGTAAAATCAATATGGCCTCTTTTCGCAGTGCCTAGAGCTGAAGTTCATGTCCAATTTCCTAAATGGTCCTGCCTCCAACAGCAGAATCCATTTCATATCAACTTGACATAAACCCAGACGCTCTGCATCTCTATCTCAGATTTGGCTAATGTGATTTCTCCCATTCACCGCCCTGAGACAACGCGACACGCATTTTATCTCTCACCGAGCCGCATGCCCCCCTCTCGTACAGTTTGCTCGCGGATGATTCACATCAAATTTCCTGTTGGGCTTCCTTTACAGACGCATGGCTCCCGGTGTTTTTACCCATCTTCTCGTGGTGCATCCGGCCCAAGAATTCTTATCTCACTTGTCAGCTTAGCAGCCGTCCCTCTCCACCGATGCTCCCCCGGGCAGCAGAAGGAAGTTTCACATTTTAAAAATGTTTTGATTATTTCTTCTTCCTCCAACTTTCCCCCCTTTTCTTCTAGGATG
Source organism: Meles meles (assembly GCF_922984935.1). Taxonomy (NCBI): domain Eukaryota; kingdom Metazoa; phylum Chordata; class Mammalia; order Carnivora; family Mustelidae; genus Meles; species Meles meles. The sequence continues at coordinate 21,100,542 of NC_060070.1, forward strand.
AATAAATGTCAGCTGTCATAACCCCGGGGTCCTAGGGACATCTTCGGTCCTTGCATGTCCTGCGATCAAGAAGGTAAGAAGCACCCACGGGCCCATCACCAAGGCCTTCCCCTAGGCAGGAGAACGAGGGCTACGGTACCCAAGCAGGAAGGGTGGCTCCTGAGGCCTATGCAGCCATTCGGAAGAAGTCGGAGCTTTGGGGGTTGTCCGGTACCCTAAGGATGATGAACCCCACATATGTGTCTTCCACACCAGGAGTTTTTTAATTGTTCCCCAAAAGTGCAGGAAGAAAAAGAGAATGTGTGGAGAATGAGGGACAGCCAGGCTCTGGGCCTCCTCCCTTGATTCAAGGTGATCAGCTCTGAGTTTGTATGTTTCATACAAGATGGTCTTTGGAAGAAGCCCCTCTGTGGCCCAAGATAGGCAAACCCACAAATGTGCTTAAAAGACCACCGTCCTTCCAGTCAGGAAGGACCTCGGTCCCAACCTAGCCCCATGGTCCTTGGCAAAGCACTGGAGATCTCCCTGCTGTCTGCGAAATTAAAAGACTCAGGCTAAGAGATGGCTGATGGCTGATCTCCTGATCTCCTTCCAGTTGCCTGATCTCTTCTTAAATGTGATTTGTATCCTTTAGATGACCGTGTCAGCTCCCAGGCAGAAGGACTTGGAGCTCAGTTCCAGGTCTGCCGCTCACAGCTCTGCTATCTGGGCGGGAGGTTGCTTCTCCCCTGGAATCACGGATAACCTTAATGGTCTTGCAAGGTCATTGTACGGGTTAAAAATAATATACATAACTCTTGGGGCACCTGAGGGCCCAGCTGGTTAAGCGTCTGACTCTTGATTTTGGCTCAGGTCATGATCTCAATGTTGTGAGATCAGGCCCCAGGTCAAGCTCCATGCTGGGTGTGAAGCCTGCTTAAAGTTCACTCCTCCTCTCCCTCTGCCTCTTCTCCTGCCCATCCTCATACTCCCTGCCCCTGCTCCTGTAAGTGTGTGCTCTCTCTCTCAACAACAACAACAAAAATAACATCAATGAAACCAAACCTATATATAGAAATCTTCTCAGCCCATAGCAGCTGCTCAGTGAAAGGTAGCTATGAATTACCATGATTTTTAAGCATATACCTTTAATTCAGCTGATCTAGTGCTGGACATTTAGCTTATAGGTATTTGAGTGAACGTTCACCAACACATTCATACAAAAATATTCATAACCCCCAAATCTGTAATACAAAAAAAAAAAAAAGAGGAGGAGGAAGAAAACAAATAGAATGTGTCCGTCAATCAGGAATGAATAAATAAATCATGGATTATGCGTCTCTCTATATTTGCATTTCATGACTGTGGATAGGTTTGTTTATTGATCTATTTTATCAAAAGCAAGATTACAACTTATCCTTTTGTTTGTTTACCTCTTCATACTTCTCTATATTAAAGGTAAGTTCAACAAATGTTATTTTTAATGCAGCGTTCTACATTCTATGTATATGCTTGTTAAGTAAATAAATATTGACTATGATGAGGCAGATGGTGCAGGAGATGATGGGTCACTTTCAGAGGGTGTGGGCCTCTTAGGATATCTTTCGGGTCAATTCCCAACAAGGACCAGGCTCTTCAGATGGATGCTCTCTTGCCAGTCTTCTTCTTGGACCCCATCTGTTCCACTTGATGAATTATTTGGGTCTTCCTGGGGCCTCCTCCAAGCGAAATAACTCTCTGGTCCTGGTTTTTATTTATTTTTTCTGTTTTATAGCCAGAAAACAACAATTCTTACCCGGTCTCAAAACCTAGAGTCGAACGCTGAGCTGAACACCACAGGGTTCTCTAAGGACACCCACCCAATTTCCGGGTCCTCGGTGCTGGTTTCTCAGCACTTGGTCTGAGAGTGAAGAGGCTTGACATCCTCCAGCAGATGATCTGTTCCACTTGCAGAAAAAGGGGCTCCTGTCTTTGTACATAAAGCTCAGATCTTTGAGCTTTCAGTTTTACTCTTAAGATCTTTTCGTAACTACCTTTACAGGCACGTAGACCGGTGCTAACAAAATATTTCCATCACACAGATGAAAAACTCTAGCCAATACTGGTCTAAGGGTGCAGAATTTCTGGCCTAGGAAATAAATGTGTAAGTGAGATCGCTTGGCCCTCTCCCCTGTGAACATCCCACACACACACACGTTGAATGTCACACTACTTCCTCTGGCTTCAGGGCCCCATCACAACATCCTGTCATATCTGATTTCTTCTGAAGTGTGCCAAGCTCTGCGTGACTTTTCCCTCTCCTTCCCCTGAGACCCCTCTACCCCTCTGGCTCCCCTACTTGCACACAAACTCAGATTTTCTCCCTTCTCGGGTAACAATCAGGAGGAAAGTCCGCTGATTCATTGATTGAATTTATGGTGTGAATGACTGAGGACCTTATCATTTTCTCTGGGAAAGTGAAGGGTTTATCAAAGGCATTTAATGCCAGTATTTACCGAAAGAGATTACAAATTCTTCTTTTCTCCATCCCTAACCCAGCCCTGGATTAGATGCTGGTCCACAGTCCTATTGTCCTCAGGGCTGAGGAGATCTCTGTTCTTCAGGAAGAAGACAGCTTCTTCTTCCCTGGTAGAATGTACCCCTGTGATCCTGACTCTTTCCTACTATAGATATCATATATTTTTCACTTCCCTTTCTCCTTTCCTTCCTCCAGAGCACAGAGCCCCTAAGCCTTTACTCTGTGTATGTATATGTGTGTGTGTGTGTTTCATTTTGGGGGGGCAGCTCACAGGCATTCTTCTGCTCTTCCCATTGTTTTTCTTTCTAGTGGCTACTCAGGTATCTGGAAAGAGATCACAGAGGGATTCCACTTTTATGACCACAGAGCTCCCAAATACAGATCAGCGTGCATAACCACACATCCCTTGGCTTGGGGAGCACAGTGTAGAGAAAAGTAGCTAGGATCTGGGCTAAGAGCCTTATCCATGAAATCGTGATTGCTGCTTATTCAAGGGCCCTCGGGTGTCTCAAGTATGGTCTTGGGCAACATTTATTTTTCTCCTTCCTTCTGCCACTCTCCACTCTCAGGATCGTCCTACGAGGACTGTTGCCTCCTGCTGTCCCATAGAACTCTAGCTGCTCTGTTGTATCTCCCTGAATCACAGTCAAGAGGGGGCTCCCTCTCTTACACTGTAAGCCCAAGTACGAGACAACTGGGCCACTCAGTGGTATGGATCTGCCAAGGGGACTATTTTTTCATTTAAGTACAATTTTCATGTTATCACAGTTTCCCTTCCCTTTGAAAGTTGGCACAAATCCTCTGGACCAGAAAACACCATGGAATGCTGGGTGTGCAAAATAACACCCAAGCAACTCGTTGATAAGGCAAAGCTGAGCTTATTGCCTACGGCGGTGAAAGAGAGTACTTGTCCTCAGAGTCTCACAGCTTCTCAGAGCGAGAAGGGCTAAGGAGATACATCTAGTGAAATTTCGAAGTCTGACTTAAGACAGGTGTTTCAGTGTGGGGGCACGTTTAAGGACGGAGGGAGGATCATGGTGTCATAATCTAGTATGGATGGACAAAACAAAGGAAGGATTTTGGAAGCAAAAGGTTTCAACGAGTCTTAGGTTATAAGTTGTCATTTAATGCTTTCTAAAATTAAAGATTGAGGAGCACATGGATGGCTCAGTCAGTTGAGTGTCAGACTCTTGATTTCAGCTCAGGTCATGATCTCAGGGTTGTGGGATCAAGTGTACAAGCAGCTTCTTCTCTTCCCTTCTGTCTCTCTTCCTATTCATGTGCGTGTTTTCTCTCCCTCTCTCTCTCTAGTGCACGTGTTCGCATATGCGCGTGCTCTCTCACTCTCAAAAAGAAATAAAATCTTTCTAAAAATTAAAAAAAAAATAAAGACTTGATACGTCTCTCAGGAGGTTCTTGCAATGATCAATAAAATTATCTGCCACTTTCATCTCCCTGGAAAAGAGGTTGCTGTAATTATTAAGTTATGTGATGAAGACAGTAGAATAGAAAAGTTGTGTGTAAACTGTAAGCTGTGTAGGAGGTTTGAGTCTTAATAGTAACAAGTCCCAAAAGTACCCATTGGGCTACACTTAATCATCTCCCTGTACCGCCAGCCCCACCCACCCTGCGCCGAATCTGTAGACCTAGAAATTTCAGACTATTTCCTTTTCTTGTAGTGCTTCCTTCCTCATCCAGGTCACTGTCTGCAGGGGAAAGGATTCCTGTTTCCATGCCCAGCTCAGCTATACACTGTCTCTCCTCAGCTCCTCCAACTCTCCTGCAGACAGGGCTCCTTCCAGCCTTCTGGACAGGCCCCAACAGGCCTGAATTCAGACACACTAGGTAGGCCACAGGAGCCCTTGCCCATGACTTTGGTGGACACTTGAAGGTTTGGTAGAAGAGGCAAAATGTACACATTTGGCCTGTTGTAAAATGGCACCACCGTGGAAGGGGCCACAGAAAATAGTGCCATGAATTACTGTCATTACTCAAGGAAATGAGGCAGAGCTGTCTGGATGTCCGACAACTGTTTTACTCCCTCTCACCTGGGACAGAGTTAGCACTGATCTCGGGCAAGATATCAGGCAGGACAGAAGCAGCCTGGGTCCCAGGATTGTCAAATGGAGAAAAGCCTGCCAGGCAGGAAATGAAGGAGAAGTAAAGTCCTATTATGTTAACCACGAAAAAAATGTTCAGTCTATCTGTTATAGCAGCTCGTACAGGAAGCAAGATGATGATATTCCCATCAGGAGTCACGAGAAAATGATCTCTGTCATTGTTTGGAACTGAAAAACCACACCAGAGTGAAGAACACCGAGTTCAAGCTTTGGGTGACCTTGATGGAAAACCAGAACAAATGAACTTGGCTTTGGCATATTAATCAAGTGGCAGGTATTTATAGAATGTGTTATTAGCTGATCATCCTTTGAAAGCCAGTTTGCTTCTTGGGGAAGGTTCCTCTTTTTTTTTTTTTAAAGATTTATTTATTTATTTATTTGAGAGAGAACACGTGAGCGGGAGATGGGCACAGGCAGAAGGAGAGGGAGAAGGAGAGAAGCAGGCTCCCCACTGAGTGCAGAGCCTGATGCAAGGCTCCATCCTACAACCTTGAGATCATGACCTGAGCCCAAATCAAGAGTCAGCTGCTTCGCTGACCGAGGCACCAAGGTGTCCCAAAACTGAGATGATCCTCATTTATGTATTTCAGATGGGAAGAAACATAGGGCCAAAGTCATATTTGACCAGAATCTCCTCAATACCTAGGTCATTCTCCCTGGAGTTCAGTTTGCAGCAGAATCCAGAGAAAAATTCTCCCAGCACCCTTCTCAATAACTTCATGAGCTGGAGGAAGTAATACCCTCATGACAAAGGAGACCTCACTCTCAGGGACTCTCCTGCAGTTTTGCTGCCCCTCAGTGCAGGTGTTCAGGCTGAGTAACAAAATTAATTGATTGATTAATTAATTAAAAATTAAAAAATAAAAATAAAAATCACATACCCACAAGGATAGGTAGGAGCCCCCCTTTTCCCCATGTTTCTATCATGTTATAGAGAAGGACACAGTGTTGATCAGTGTACAATTCCCCACTAGTTTGCCTGGGATGACAACCATAAGTGGTCATGATGGTTTGAGGTGGGCCCCGGTTCAAGATCATTGCTGGTCTGTGTGCATCGAGCAGCATGTGTTTTGAACGCCGAGCAGCATGCATTCTGCCCATGTCCCTGCAGCCATATGATCCTGGGAGTGATTAGCCCACCTTCTCCACCTATCCCACGACTTTCTGTAAAATGAAATTAATGAAATCGGCCAATTTCATGTGACAAAGGTAGTAACAGGCAGTAAAAGATTATGGACTCTCATAGGAGGGAAATACAGAATAATACTATATCTAAACACTAGGTACATCCCAATTAACCCCAATGCTGGGATTCAAAAAAATCTTTTTTTTTTTTAATTTTTTTTTTGTCGGTAAAACTTTCACAATGGGAAAAAACACATAGCATTTGGCTCATGCATTCTGAGTACAAAAGGATTCCATAGGCAAACCACGTTATTAGAAGAAGCCATCCAGCTCATACTTGTTCATTCATTCAAGAGAGCGTGAGAGCCGTCAAGCAAACTGGTTTTGTGACATTCTCATTTGAGGAGGTCACATGGGCCCCTTCAGCCCATTTCCATGTGTGAGTCCTGGCTTTGCTGGAGTTATTTGTGGGCAAGACTCACATGAAAGCTTTGGAGGGGTTGGCTTTTCAAGGTTTAGTTGGGAGTAAGTAGAGAAGTTGACTTCGGGAACTGGAAGGCTTTAGAGACCTGACAGACTCAGCACTAGGTGCTATTTTTAGTAGTTCTTCAACCTTATTGACGTGAAAAATGCCAAGTAGAATAAGACCATAAAGGAGGGCACCTGACTTAACCACCAAATGCGATAGAAATAATCATTAAAAGCTCTTGTCCTCTTTACTCAGTTACAGCTCCTAAGTTCTGGATGGTGGTTCACACTTCAGTGCTTGAGGAGCATAGGGAATGCCTTTGGATTTTATTATTTCTGATAACATAGATTTAAAAATTACAAAAGTATCTAAATTCATTTTTGGTTTAAGTGCACTTTTGGTTTTAAAGCTTCTAAGTAAAAATACCATAGAAATTTAGACAACTTGAGAGCTTATGAAATCAGAGGGGAGTGTCACCTCAAACACATTTTGTGGTATTGTTCCCTCACCCCCTCAGCTGTGGAATTATTCCCTCACCCTTCTGGGCTGTAGTGTGTCTCCTCACCTCCTCAGCTGTAGTGTGTTTCCCCATCCTCCCCTCCTGGGCGGTGTTCTCTCACCTCCTGGGCTGTGATGTTGTCTCCTCACCTCCTGGGCTGTGGTGTTGTTCCCTCACCTCCTGAGCTGTGGTGTTGTCCCCTCACCCTCTGAGCTGTGGTGTTGCCCCTTATCCCTGAGCTGTGGTGTTGTTTTCGCACCTCCTGAGCTATGGTATTAACCCCTCATCTCCTGAGTGGTGGTATTGTCCCCTCACTCCTCAGCTGTGGTGTTGGCCTCTCACCCCCCGAGCTGGGGTGTGAAGAACAGTGTAGGTGCTCCTGCAGCATGCCTTGCTGCTCTCCAAGAGTGGCAGCCATACCATGAGAAAGAGTGGCCGTCCTTGTGATTTGTTTCAATTTGAGAAATAGAAACCCACTGAAGCCAAGTCAAACAAGCAAGATTTATTATGGGAACACATTGGAATTAAAGAAGAAATCGAGTTCCAAGGACATCCAAGCACAGAAGCTATAACTGAGCTAGGTCCTGGCTTCAAGGACACTCAGTCAACCCCAGAGCTAGCACTTAATAGATCTTCACTCCAAAACCTCCAAAATCTGCCAAAACTTGTGTCTACTCATGTCATTGCTCCGCTCAGAATGCTCCAGTGGCTCCCATCTCACTCAGCGTCAAAGACTAAATTCTTACCATGACCCACAGATCCTATATGATGTTCACTGCCTCTCCCGATTACACTGTGCCTCCCCCTCAGTCACGCTGCTGTGACCGGTCATGCTGTCTACCCTGTGGTCCTTCAGCACTGCAGGAACCCTCCTGGCTCCAGGATGTTGTACCTGCTGTTCCCCCCGCCTGGAATGCTCATTCCCAGCTTTGTACTTATCATTTCTTTTATGTCTTTGCTCAAATGTCTTCTCAGTGAAGCCGTCCTTCTATCTAAAATTGTAAGCTCATCCCACCCCAAGACTTCCTATCTAACTTAACCTGAATTCTTTTCAAAGTTTTGTGTTATGAAAAATTTTAAACAGTCTAAGTGGTAAAATGAACCCCCCTTCTAGTCATCATTGATCAGATGCCTAAATTTCATTGATCTTTTTTCATCTATTTCCCCTCCATTTTTTCCCTGTGCATTATAGCTAAACCTCCCAGCATTGATCACTCTCTAACATATCTTTTCTTATTTTTCTTGGTTATTTCATGTCTCCTCACAAAAACATCGGCTCCACAAGGACTGGATTTTTCTGGCTTTGTTCACAGCCGATCACGGACACCTCCAAGAGTGCCTGATGCCGAGTAGGTACTCATTATTCATGGATGAATGAAGCAATGAAGCAGTTACCACAATATTGCCTGCTTTCTTCTCCCACAACCTCCCCCACCATCTGACCTGCACAGCCACGAATGCCACAAGCACCCCTCCTCGGACCCCACCCAGTGATCGTCAGCCACAGCACCTACTTAGTCCCATCCCAGACTTTCAACAAGTCCCTGGCTCATAGTCACAAGAGGCAAAACCAGATTGGTCCAGTTCTCTGTTTGTGGGCCACGTCACATATTCTGGCGAGACCGTGAATTAATCTCCCTGGTATCCTCTTGTCACCATGTGGTACAGAAGTGGGTACCCAACAGGGGCCGTTGATGGGATCTTTCCCTGGAAAGGGGATGAGTAATTGACATCCCTCTTTCAACCACACAAATGATTTTCAACAAATTTGATGAGATTGGGCCATGTCCCTTTTTAGGTGGGTTGGTAACTCTTTGGGGCAGCCCATAATCATTCTAGCCATCTTGGAGTTATTATGCATCCCCTAGAGATTTTTGGGGGGAGTGGGGGGTCAGGCTCCACCTGTGAGGCAGAAAAAAATGCACAAGGAATACCTCTGCTCAATTCAATCTCTCTTTCACCACTGCCAAGGTTGTCAAACAGCAAAGCCCTTTGGGCATCAGACACTCTCCAATTAGGCTTCCAATAAAAGCCAGGAGGTGTTGTCAGGCCATGATGACAAGCTAGGAACCTGAAGGACCAGTAATATTGTGGCAGCCCGGCAACCACAACTGGGATTGCTTGGCGAATGCTCCTTGCCAACAGCGTTTCCCGTCTACCTGCCAAAGGGTGTGGCTTCGTCTTCAGGCAGCTCCTAATGCCAACCAAGCATGGACCAGGCAAGGGTAGGTCCGGAAGAAAACATTACCACCTCAGAGCATGTCCCATGGCTGTTGCATTCTTTTCAGGAAAGACTGTTTATTTTTGCTGGGGGCTGGGTGTCCCTGACAGCTCTCCACCCCACCCCCACCCCCGGCCACCACTCAGGATGATTTTTTTTTTTTTAAGATTTTATTTATTTGACAGAGATCACAAGTAGGCAGAGAGGCAGGCAGAGAGAGAGGAAGGGAAGCAGGCTCCCCGCTGAGCAGAGAGCCCTACGCGGGGCTTGATCCCAGGACCCTGAGATCATGACCCGAGCTGAAGGCAGAGGCCCCAACCCACTGAGCCACCCAGGCGCCCCTCGGGATGATTTTTAAGGCCACCTGGTTTTCAAAGTCATCTTATAAGGTTGTGGAACCCCAGTCCCAACTCAGATTCAAAATTTTTAAAATTAACAGTATTTCCTTCATTAGCTGTTAGATACACACTGAGACCTCACAGGGGGTATACCCTTTTTCTAGAATCTTTCAAGAGTAAGATTGATACTCATCTGGGGCTGTCTGGCTGTTATCCTACAGAGTATTGGAATACTTCCATGCCACTTGGTAAATAGACAATGCCCCAGTCACCCCCACTCTGAAGTCTCCCACCATCTCACCTACCTCAGCTCCTCCTCTGAGTCCTCTGGAACTTGGCATGACCCAGGAGGTAAAGGACTAATGCCGGCCTGGGAGGGACCACACTATCCATTGTGATGGGTCAGCGTCTGTGCCAAACTAGTTGCTAGATGTTTTTAAGATCACCCCCACTTCTAAGTTAAGAGCAACAACTATCACCACCCCTCATATTCGACATTCTCATTCTTGCTAATTTCTAGAGAAGACTGAAGTGGGACTGGGGTTGGATCAAAGTCCTAATCCTGCACAGAGAGAGGACAGCCAGAAAGAGAAGTAATGGTACGCAGAAATGCTGCAAGTACTTTCCTCCACCACGGGCATCTCTGCCCCAGAATGATAGCCACGTAGGACACACACGTGTGGTCTGTGCCTTGCTGTATACCCCAGCACCCCGAACAGTGCTCGGCGCACAGAGAGTGCTCAATAAATCAACGCAAACCTTGAATGACGACACAAATTCCCTGATCTGAGGACCCTGTTGTTGGCCTAACTCGACAAACTTAGATGAATCCGAGGCTTTTCAGGACTTAACAGTTTTGACCTTTTTTCTGAATTATTTAATCTCTTCCCACATCAGGGCACAGAGAAGACAAGCATATACATGACGCATGTCACTGCCTGCTCTCCGCATTTGCGGTGATGTGATGTCTGGAGGATTCCCCTGAGGTCTCTAAGGTGCCCTGATTTCTCCAAGATACTTTGATTTTCACTTCTGGAAAATTGGCCTCACACATGACATCCCTTTGACCAACTTGGCAGAAGCCGTTCCAGGATCTCAGACAGCAGAAGTGACACGAGAGAGCAGAGTAGCGCTCTGCCATCTCAGCTCTGCCACGAGCCACATCGTGGGACACGAGCCACATGCAGACAAGAAGCCTCCAGGGGCTCCAGGGTAGTAGAACAGGGTCAGGGACCAGGAGGAAGTGGGGTAGGCAGCAGGCCTTGGAGAACTGGAGTAAACAAGTTCCCCTTCTCTAGCTGCTGACCAAAGGCCACTCTGGAAGCAGGGAAGGGCCGGGTTTCATCCATCGAGGCGTCCCCTACCTTCTCTGCACTGTCCAGCTGTGCTCACCTGGGACATGTTTTCTGTCAGCAAGATCTCTGTGGGATTTGAAGGGTGAAGGAGCAGAGTCTCTGAAGGAAAACTCGAAATACGTGACACTTAAGAATCAGCCCCCATGGCGCCTGGGTGGCTCAGTGGGTTAAGGCCTCTGCCTTCAGCTCAGGTCATGGTCCCAGGGTCCTGGGATCGAGCCCCGCATCGGGCTCTCTGCTTGGCAGGGAGCCTGCTTCCTCCTCTCTCTCTGCCTGCCTCTCTGCCTAATTGTGATTTCTCTCTGTCAAAGAAATAAAAAATTTAAAAAAAAAAAGAATCAGCCCCCTTGGGGCGCCTGGGTGGCTCAGTGGATTAAGCCGCTGCCTTCGGCTCAGGTCATGATCTCAGGGTCCTGAGATCGAGCCCCGCGTCGGGCTCTCTGCTCCACAGGGAGCCTGCTTCCTCCTCTCTCTCTGCCTGCCTCTCTGCCTAGTTGTGATTTCTTTTTCTGTCAAATAAATAAAATAAAATCTTAAAAAAAAAAAAAAAGAGTCAGCCCCCTTCCCTGTTTATGAAACTACAGGGAAGAGTGTCAGCCTCTGAACACACATCCCACGTGCAAATCCACATTTTCCTCTTGACTGTGCTTAGGGGACCAACGTGATTCCAATACACCACGCAGATGGCATGTTTCCCTACAAGTGACATGAATCGTGCGTCACAGTTACACTTTGTTTTTAACCCCTTTCATCCCAGCATTGCCAAGCAGGGCACAAACTTTAATTAATACCCCTCACAAAGTAGCAAGGATCATTATCTCTGTGTCAAGTTTGAGAAACTGAGTCACCATAGGCTGTGACCCACAGGCCACAGGCTTAGTCAGTGCGAGAGCAAGAGACCAAATTCCTGACTCCCAACTGCCCGGCCACTGGCCTGGCCTCACACCCACTGCCGGCCTCTCTTCTGTGAGCTGCTGGCTTTCACCTGGAGCCAGCCAGACGCCTCCCCTGAAGCCTCCTTCTTATTCCACAGCTAACAAGGATGCTGCAGCCCAGGAGAGGTGGAGACCAGCAACGGTGGAGACATATCAGAGCATCTGAGGACGTTCAACACAGTCAAGAATCTGGGCCTGACCTGGGCCGGACCTGGAATTTTCTCCCAGGACTGTGATACCACGAAGCCCCAAGCTTTCCAGACGCCCCTCTCCCTTCTCAGAGCACACTTAGTCCGCACCATGCTTTTATAGTTCATGGTTCTTAGTGACTGCATGAATGATTTTTGCCTTCGTCCTTTTCTTCCTATCTCTCTGCTTGCAATCAGTCCCCTGCCTTTCCTCTCTTCCTTTCACAACACATGCATTGCCTCCTCTGCAAACAATCCACAGGCCCACACACCTTGCCCTAGAAGTCATGACCTCCACTTCTGGCATGCTCTAGAAAAGGAAGCCAGGAACCAACTTCACTAGAAATCAGCTTTCAGGGCATAGGAAACTATGCCATGTAAAGGAGACACACAGGTAACTGGGAAAGTGTCCTGATTGGGAGCAGGGGTTCCCACTAGGTGTTGCACGTAAGGACTGTTTTTGGTTTTTGTTTTTTGTTTTTTCCCTGAAGGAAGGCAAATAAAAGGAAATAGAGACCTGACAAGTTTTCACTTAAGAGGTGGTGTGGTGCAGGGGCTTAGAGAATAGGTGACACGGAGCCCAAACACAGCAAATCCTGACTCCACACTTACCAGCCATATGATCTAGGCCTCTTTCTTCATTGCTTGATACTTCCGTATTCGATCTTCTGTAAATTGGTCAAGTTGTCCCTCTCCTCGTGATCATTGTGAGAAATAAATGACTTAAGGTATCAAAAGTTCCTAGAATGGTGTCTAGTGCTTAATAACTGTTAGAATCCAACAAATAATGCTCTCCACAGTTACTCACGCCAAACATTGTATTAGGTACAGGAGCTGGCCCTCCAGAGCTCCGGTGGAGGGAAGAGAAAGTAGCTAGGTAGTCATAATACACTGTAGTTGGTCATGACAGTGATGCGGGCAGGCACAGGGCACTACGAGTCTGTCTTTGTATGAATGAGGAAGTAATTGAAGCCCTAATGGAACATGCAAGGGAGACTTGGGCTGGAAACCAGCAACTTATTTCCTCAGCTGGGCCCCATTATGCCATAGTGTAAGTGATATGCCGTGTAACATCGGCCTGCAGAATTGATCTAACCCAGCCTGGGAAAGAAGGGGAATGGATCAGAGATGGGTTTGGAGAAGGGATGACTGGATTTCTCTTGAATCTTGAATTCTGATAAATTCAAAATGAATTCATCAAAATTCATCAAAATGAACAGGGGAATCTGAAATGGCATTCTAGGCAAAGAGAACACCATGAGCAAAAGCACAGAGACAGTCAGGAAGACATTGTATGTAGGGAACTACAAATCATTCGGTACTTCCTTGAGTAGGAGACAGGGAATGGCAGGCAGCGTGCTAGGCAGGGGCCAAGCAGTGTAGGGGCAGGTCCACTGTGTTCATAGCACCTGATATCTGAGAAAAGATGGCCAGAGATTCAAATCCTCACACTGACTCTGGGTTACTCACTTGGACATGGTTTCCTCTTTCCTCTGTTCTACTCTGGGGTTTCAGTGGGCGTTGTGAATAGCTGACATCCTGAGGATCAGTGATCCAACAACTTTGGGCTCCCATCCTGTCTGATCATCAAGATTAGACAAGGACCCTGTGTCAAAAGGGAGGCTTTCTATTTTGCCAAGGAACACAAAATGAAAGGTTGAATTCTTTGTACATCCTCTCAACTACAACTTCCTCTGAAATCTCATGGGAGTCTCACTCAAATTGCTTCAGTGAAAGAAGAAATGCACATACTCTGAATTTAGAAATGAGAGAAACATGATCTGAGTGTTTAATCTATTAGAGTCGATCAATGTGTAAATGGATAAATCCAACTACCAGATGACCTGAAAAGTGCTAGACTAGAAATGTGGGCAAAGTGTATGGAAATCGCGGGACCAACTTGTCAGGAAGAGTTTGGTGAGGCTTGATATAAGATGATGTCTTTAAGCTGACCATCAGAGGCTGAGTCAGAGTTTGTTAGAGAATGAGAAGAACAATTCAGACAGAAGAAAGCACAGAGTTGTGAAAGAGTCTGTTGTTTCAGGAAACAACAAGTCATTCCATCAGAACGACTGTGGTGAAGGATTGGAGGGTCAGAATCACAGGAGCTGAGCATAACTGGATGGTGATGCATCTTGGGGTTACATGCTCAGGTTTGCTTTTTAGAAGACATTTTTGGTGGCAAGACACAAGATGAAGTGGAATGCAGTGCCAAGAGAAGCGGAAATTCCACAGATGAAGCCATTGCAATCACCAGGTAAACCATAGTAATGGCCTGATCTAAGATAATACAGTGGGGATCTTTATGAGATGGGATTCTCTGACTTTGTGACTGGCCACAGAAGTGCAATAGGAGGAAGATTTCAAAAATTACTGAAATTTCTGGGTCACCTGGGTGACTCACTCGGTAGAACATCTGACTCTTTATCTCAGCTCAGATCTTGATCTCAAGATGGTGAGTTCAAGCCCTGCATTGGGCTCCATACTGAGTGTGGAGCTTACTTTAAAAAAAAAAAAAAGAGATTAAGAATACTTGAGGTACAGAAATTTCTGTCATTCATAAGCATTCCATTTGAGATGTATTAATTTTGAGATGACTTAGGACAATCCAATCGGAAATATCTGGTTGATCATTGGAAATATTTGTCTATGCTTCGGAGAAAGATCAGGACTGGAAATAGGAATATGGAAATTATTATGGGTTGACCCATATAAAATTGCTAATATGTGATCACATTTTACCTAAAAAAGTAGCAGTTTCATGTGGGAGAACATTCCATCTGGGAAAATAGAGTGAGAGAGAAGAGATAAGTACCAAGAGTAGGGATATTATCTGGGAAACGATTTCTAACCATGGGCAGTGAACGAGAAATGGTGAAGATATTGCACAGAAATGGTGGGAGATAGAGATGTAGGGGAAATTCAAGGGAGTAATGTATAGAAGCCGGAGGAGTGCTTATCAAAAAGGAAGGAGTGTTCAAGAGGAAAAGGAATGCTGCGAAGGATGCAAGTAGGAGGACAGAAACAGGGCTCTGACTGCACCCCCAGCAAGAATTTCATCAGAGATAGGATAAGAGCTCGACTGTAAGAGGTCAAAAAGAGAAGGCTGACCACAAGGTTTCATTTGCTTGTGTGTTTTCTTTCTTAAGGTTTGAGGTGTTTGGCACATATTTATATATAAAAGGAAAAAGCCAAAGAAAAGAAAGTAATTGAAGATGCGAGACAGAAGTAATGAATAATTATGAGCACCACGTCCTGAAGGAGGCAGAAGGGTAGACTTGAAGGCACAAGAGGAGAGGTGTGCCCCAGGTGCAAGGACTAGGGACTCACTAAAAGCAGTGTTAAGTCCCTAACCATCGTATGCATTTCCAGCCACGCACTCTGACAGATCACATTTGCTAGTGCTATTATGTTGCCATGGGACAGAAATCCTTCTCAAAGAGAAAGATGGCAAATATTTTAATTACTACTGCTTCTTTCCAGAGATCGGCGCTAATGCCTTTGATGCATTCTTGGGCACGCCTACCTTGCAGCCTGCAACATCACAGCTAAGTCCTCTCCACTGTTCGCTGTGAGCCTGCCCTCACAAGAAGATCCATCCCTTTGAAAGACCTTCAAAACAACCCAAACAGGTGAGCCCAGAAGGAGGGTGTCAGATTTTGCTTGGACTGTCAGTCTCGAAGGAGATGTTTCTCTAAGGATGACATTTCTTCCAGCTCTGGATTTAATGATCCCAATGCCTGAGGAGAGTTGGGACAAATGGCTTCCCTTTGGTTCCAGTTTCTGACATAACCAAAAGGAGAAATTCATTGCCCAGGACAGCTAGTATTTGCTTAATGATGTGTCACAAATATAGATGCTGTCTTAAAATTCCCAGCTAATCCTGTCCTAGTTCTCATCACTTAGAGGCCAAAGTACTAGGATTACATTGGATCCAGCCAATCAGAATAGTAGAAAAAACAGGATTAAAGGCAGAAGTCTCCTCATTCAGAGAAGTTAATAAGTGAAAGACCCAATAGTCCAAACCTCTAACAAAAGAGTCCATTTGGTGAGGGACCCACATTGCCACCTGAGCTGCCCACAGACCTGGGAACTTGGGGAACGTGGGCTATTGATCACAGAGGAGACCAGGTAAGAGACCAGGAAGGTTCCCACTAAACCTTTCATACATTACCCACATGGTACTTACTGGTAACCAAATTGTCGATGTACAGCTCGATGTCTGGTACAAGGGCTCTATCTGTCATAAGAGCTGCTCAGTAAGTATGTCTCTAACAAATGAACAAGTGAGTGAACAAATCATGCTGCCAAGTCGCTACACTTCTTATCCAGCAGGGCTTTGGAGTGTCTTGGTGCTTGTATGTGTATAGAGAGAAAACGAGGCAGGTCCTTGGGAAAGTTTTCTTACTACCAGTACCTAATCTAAAAATGGTGAAATTAGTTTTCTTGAAGACCACAGATCTTCTCTGTGTGTGTATATGTGTGTGTACATAGATATACACAGATACACACACACACACACAATGGGGAAGGTAAGCATCTGTAAAACCATAGGTTGGAGTAAGATGATTTGGATCCTGAAAGATGACAAGAAAACAGACACAATTTGCACCTCGTAACATCAGGAGGATTTGTACTAGTCTTTTGAAATAAATAAAACAGTAATAAAACCAGCATCCCAAGAAATTCTGAATTTAGCTCCTGCCTTTTGTTCAATTCAGATTCCCTCTTTTTTTTTTCTATAATCTTCCACATGTTTCTTATGCTCTGAAGTGATTTTGTTACTATGGAAACCACAGGGCCTGCCTAAAGCTCAAATATGATGTCAACTTATAAAATGATTTAAAATTTGTCCCATGGCTTGACAAAAAAAGCATTTGGAGGGATTACCACACCCAGTGTAGTGATGCGCCTACTTAAAACACCTAACTGGAATATGTTTTTAAAAAAATGTAGATGGGCATTTGGGTGGGCAGATGTGATTAATGAAGAACGATCCCGCAGATGCTGCTCTGAATGAAAATAAAGAGCTTGGTTAGGAAATTCCAGGTTTATAAAATCATGGTAATTATGAGTTATAGCATACAGAATTTGTTCCTCACACGCGAAGCCTTGCCTTATTGGTGAAACACATAAGCCCTAGCTTTCTAAAAGGCCTCTCTCAGAAATATTCGAGAACAGCATATCAACCATTTAAGGGGGATTTTTTTTTTAAGTGACTTCTTGCCTAGAGGCAAAAGATAAAGGAACTCACCTCTTGGGGTTCTTTTTAGGCCAACGAAAGCCTAGTTCTCCCACTGGAGCTCTTGCTCTGTTTCTTAGGCCAAGTGTTGCCTCCAGACGAACACATATGTTTCTGATGTCATCATCTGGCCTTGAATCTGTAGATGATTCAGTGATAGTGGAATCTGCCCTAATACTCTGAAATCACTTATTACACTGATAACCTAATGGAGCCTGGGAACCCGCACCAAAAGTCTACCTAGTTGATCTGAAGAAAAGCCACAGAGCCGCGAGAGCTGTTAGACAGGAAAGACAGAATAAGCAGAATGGAAGTCAAGCCGCTCGGCTCCCTGGCCTCCCACCCTCCTCCTCAGCTACCCTCCCCTCTGCCAAGTACTTGCAAGTATATCATCACAACAACACTCCAGAGAACATTCTTGTTGGGTAATAAGAAAGCATAATTATATGCCTCAGAGCTGTTGAGGTTTTCTCCTATTTTCAAAACAATGACTATCCTGTGGAAAGAGAGCGCGGCTCATGAATAAGCTGAGACTCCTTCCCTGGAACACACAGACGGTGGTTTGGAGGAGAGACCAGAGGGCAGCTCTACTGATGTCTTTATTCCCTGGATAACCCAACCGGGCTGTTCGGTGGGGCTCCCGGGAGCAAACCCTCTCTGTCAACATAATTCAAAGTGTAACGTCTTCAAAACTAAAATTACGTATTCTGTCTCTCCCTCTTCCCTCACAACCATAGGCTGTCCAGTGCTGAGAAAAAACGGAATTGTTTCTAAGTCCACCCCATACAGAACCCAAGACTGACTTCCACAACACATTACATTTATTCCTTCAGATATTCCTTTTTCTCACCTCAAACATGATCGGGGAAGAGGTGGGAACTGTCCCCTTGAGTCACACAGTTCCTTCTGGATGTGGAATCTGAGTTGAAACTCCATGAATGTGCAGTAACATATGGTTTCCAGAGGCAGAGTTTCTTTCCTGCGATTATCATACCAACATTCTTCAAAGTCCGGCAGAATGCCATGGAGAATAGTTGTGGCTGGGGCGAAAGAAACCAGCGTGAGCATTTAAAAAACACCAGTCCTTTCAACACTTTTGCTTCCTAAGTAGTGACATCGATTCCACAGGTAAGAAAAACCTGCATCCAAAGAGAGTCACAGAAATGCATATCCCAGAGTCCTTGTTCAGACTGGACTTCCCGGAGCCCAGACTATTCTCTTACCACTTAATCAGGCTCTCATTCAGAGAAGTCTGTGTTGCTTCTAAAATATTACGCGAGTGTGCTTATTTGTACCACAGCCCACTAAACTCTCGGTTCCATTAAAATTGCCCTGAACAGAACACGCTTTCAAGTAAAAACACCATGCTCTCGCTTTTATAAGGCGTGGGTCACATTCTTTTGACCATATGGACTCTGTCACGTGGAAATGAGAATTGTCGATCGCTGTCAAAAAATGTTGTCCCACAAAGGGAGGCAAAGCATTCTGGGGCTCACACAACCTCTAGCCACTGCCCCTCACCCGACCACAGCCTCATAAAGAGTCTGAGGCAAACACTGAGGATCAGATTCCTTTCACTTTGGTGGTGGTTTGGGAAAAATGACTTTTCTTCCTGAAAAATCTGTTATTTGGCAGTAAATACTAAACGTAGGGGGCTGAGTCACGTTTCCTCATCCAGCTTTGTATTTTGCTTCCTAGGCGAGTGGGAAATTCTGGAAAATCCAATTTTTATGAGCGTGCTGTTGTGTATGTGTTATTTGTGAGAGAGGGAAAGAGAGAGTTTGGGAAGGAGTAGGGGAATAAAATATATATATATTTATATATATCCCAGAGCCAATTTTTAGCAGACAATTCATATTCTTAATCTGTAGCCTTGAAGAGACTGTCATTTTATTGGCACAAATGACTTACTGTGCAGTTTGCTGGGCAAGTGTTTAAAAAAAAAAAAGTAGGGGGAAAAAAGCCCAGCCATGTGCAGAAAATGCCTTGGCAGGTGGAGCACATCTCTTCCAGACCCAGGTCCTTCTCTACTGAGTATCTTCCTTTTCTTGGTGTTGGACCCATTCACTGCCAGGGAAACAAATGCCAAGAATTTCCCAATTGCACCGTTGAGGATTTCTGAAATGAGAATTCTGGACTGTTGCAGGAAACTCTTAAACCAATACATCCAGCCTGTGTTGCCTAAAGGTTAAGGGGGTGAGGGGGTCTTCACCTACATAAGTGGTAACTAAGGCCAAATCCTATACAAAATCACTCTGTCTCCCTTCATCAGTGCTTGCTCTGAGCCTCGAGATGCAGGAAATCAGAGAAGTTGTCTGTAATTAAACTTCTCATTTGATTAGCTTCATTTTCTCCATCTGAAGACAGATCACAAGAGTAGGAACACACTTACAGATAATGAACAGCTTCATTGTGTCCTAAGACCAGAACATGAGTTTATTTGGGAAATTTTTAGATGGGATATGTCAATGGTGACCTACCTGTTGGTTCTCTTTAACATTCAAGTCTTATTTCCAGCAATACTCTTATTAACATACACATATATGCAACTTCTGTTATGTGTTTTGAATCATGTAGACACTTTGGGGAGACAAAACTGATCCTGATAAGCTAGCAGATATTAGAGTTGATACACAGGTGAATGGATCATTGAAAACACAGAGGTAACCAGAGTGGGTGTCATAACTCATCAGAATATAAGCATATAATATTTTCAGATTTATTTATTCATTCATTCAACATATATTAACTTGGTAACTGTTATGCGTCAGGCACTCTCAAGGTGCTGGGAATAAAGCAGAGAACATAAGAGACAAAAATTCTAGTTTTCATAAAGCAAGTCAGATAGGAAATTGTAAATAAAATATAAACAAGTTGGGTCAGGTGGAAATAAGGGATAAGGAGCAAAATGAAGGAAGAACAAAGGTATGTGTGTGTGGAGGAGGGGGTTGAAATTTAAATAGGTGTGGTTGGAGAGGCCTCATTGAGAATGTGTCAGTAGAGCAAAAACCTGAAAATGGTAAAGAAGGGAGGAAGAGCACTGTGGGCAGAGATAATAGCAAGTGCATATGTCCTGGGGCAGGAGTATCACTGAAATGCGTGGTTGGAGCAAAGCAAACCACAGGGAAAATATAAAAGAAAGCATCAGAGAGCTATGGGTTGGCAGGACATGTGCCAGATTATAGAGGATCATTTAAAAGACAGACTAAGGATGTCTGGCCTTTATTCTGAAATAAGGCATCAGTGGAAAGTTTATTTTGTTTTGTTTTGTTTTGTTTTGTTTTTGGTGGTTCATGAGCTAGGTAATCCTGGGCAAATCAGTTAACCACTCTGAACTTCAGGTTCCTCACCTGTCAAATGGGGACAGTAACAGAATAATATTACCAATTCCAAACACTGTTGTAAGGATTTTTTATTGTGGTAAAATACATGTCACATAAAATTTATCATTTTAGCCATTTTTAAGTGTACAGTTCAATGGCATTCAGTACATTCACACTGTCATGCAACCATCACTACCATCCATCTCTAGAACTTTTTCACTGTCATAAATAGAAATGCCGTAGCCATTAACTAACTCCCCGTTTCCTCTTACCTCCCACCTCCCCAGCCCCTGACAACCATTATTCTACTTTCTGACTTCTGATTTCTACTTTATGATTTTAGCTATCCTAGGTACCTTATGTAAAGGAAATCATGCAGTATTTGTCCTTTCACAATTGGCTTTTTTCATTTAGTATAATGCTCTGAAGATTCACTCATGTTGTAGCATGTGGCAAAATTTCCTTCCTTAATATTCCATTGTGTATATATACCACATTATGTTTGCCATTCATCTATCAAGGGACACTTGGGTTGCTTTTACTTTTTGGCTATCGTGAATAATGTTGTTATGAATGACTTGTAAGAAGTTAGCTTTGAGTCCCTGTTTTCAATTATTCTGGGTACATAGCCAGAAATGAAATTTTGGAGTCTCATGGTAATTTTATGCTTACTATTTTGAGGAATCACCATATTGTTTTCTTGAATGCACCATTTTACATTTCCACCTACAGTGCACAAGGGTTTCAATTTCTCCACAGCCTCACCAATACCTGTTATTTTCAGGTTTTCTGATAACAGCTATCCTAATGGATGTGAAGTGGTATCTTGTGATTTTGATTTGTGTTTTCTTAATGATTAGTGATTTTCAACATTTTCCCATGTGCTTATTGATTACTATCTTCTTTACTTGAATATGTCTATTAAGTCCTTTGCCTATTTTTTAATTGGGTTGTTAGTTTTCTTACTATTGAGTTATGAGTCCTTTCTATATCTGGATATGAGCAACTTATCAAATATATTATTTTTAAATATTTTCTTCCATTCTGTAAGTTGCCTTTTCACTTTCTTTCTAGTGTCCTCTGGTGCATAAAAGCTTTGAAATTTGATGCTGTTCAGTTTATCCATGTTTTCTTCTGTTCCCTGTGATTTTAGTGTCATATCTGAAATACTATTGCCAAACCAATGTTGTGACGAGTTTCCCCTATGTTTTCTTCTAAGAGTTTTATAGTTTTAGCTCTTAAGTTTAAGTTTTTAATCTATTGTGACTTGATTTTTGTATATGGTGTGAGGTGAGATCGCTGGAGGGTTTTTGAATAGAGGAGAAACATAATCTGACTTTCATTTTTAGAAGATCACTCTGGTGGCTGTGTAGGAACCCAACTGCCACCAGCTGTACCTCGTCTAATCCTTTCACATGCCAAAATGTGGGTTCCAAAACCATATTTCAGTGTGAGTTTTTAACTTCTCAGTCACTTCTTTGCTCAACAGTTGCCTAAGTAATTTGACATGACTTTTGCCTGAGTGTATGCACACTTCCTCCCACCCCCTACAAACATCCTAACCCATCATGTGGGGAATAGAAAGATGCATACTTTCCTCTACATGAATATTGTGCTTTTTATTACCTTTACATTAATATTATGCTCTCATCATTATTTACTTCTTCAATATGCATTCAACGAGTGTTTATTGGATGCTTACTAAGAGCCAAGCACTTTCCTAGGTCAAAAAGATATGGTAGTGAGAAAGCAAGAGCCTATCATCATGGAGAAGACATTCTTGTTATGCATTTAAAAAATGACCTAACAAATAAATGATCCTGATATCCAATGACTACAAAAAGATAATTAAGATCAACTATTAGAAAACCAAAATTATCACCCTTTCTATTCTCAAAGAGCCTACTAAGACATCAAAACCAATTAATGCAATTTATAAATAATTCATAGAAAACTATGTTGCTTCAACAGGGATGATTATTTTTTCTGTGGCACAGTCAGAAAACCATGTTGATGGATTCATTCAGTCTTACTTTCTTTTAAACTTAGAACCTACTATGTGCTAACCACTGTTCTGGGGGCTGAATGAATAAGACTAGAACGAGCTGATGTTGGAGAGAAAAGCAGGGAAGGTCCTCATAGGCTAAAGAAAAGAGATTGCCTGCTTGGAATATTTTCCAAAGCTCAATTATTCCAGGTGTGTTCTGTAGTGTGGAGGGCTGACTCATATCCTGGCTGCCCATTATAACTACCTAGGGAATTTTTTAAAATGCCAATGCCTGGGAACTACCCTCAGAGATCCTAATTTAATTGATCTGGGGTGGGTCCAGGGCATCAGTATCTTTATAAGGTCCCTAGGGGATTTTCAAATGCAGTGAGTGCCATGGAATTTGTGACTGCATTTACTTATTCATGCATGTATTGAAGAAGTCCAGCGTAACTATTTTTCTCTGAAAATAACTTTCATTGCTTTATTTTTTTCCTTATAACCAAAGTAACATCTGCTCATTATAGAACCATATATAAAGAGAAGAAACATCATCCAAAATCCTACTTCCCAGAGATTTCTTCTATTAACATTTTGGTGTATTTTCTTTTTGTGCATATGTTTGTGCTCTTTGTCCCCAAAATGGTATCCAGCTTTTTCCATCATTTAATAATGTATCACAAAGATCTACCCAGTGTTGGAATTCAGAACTATGTTTTCTTTGTCTTTACATTATCTCTCAGTCCTCCACACACAGAAATGGGATAGTTTGTTCAGGCAGGTAGGTTTGCTTGGCTCTAACTTTTCATAAAAAACACCTTGGTCTTATTCTCTACCTGATGGTCCAATCACATCTCTCTGTCCTTCATCAACAACAGAGGGTATCCATGCTCAGGGACTTGCCTTGAACTCTACTTTCATATATTTTTCAAAAGCTTGGTTGCCAGAGATAATATCTGCGGAGGATTGCCTGAAGGACATGAGTCTATTTATTCTTCTATGTATTCTAAAATTTATCCTTGCAGCATGCCAAAGTTGGAGGATTGCATACATAAAGCACACTATTTTAGTTCCTTATAAAAATGCTTTTACTGAATTGAACTTCAGCTATATATCATCAGCCTATATTGAAAGGCATCATAAGAAATGGTTCTCTGGAGTTTATTATCACATCTATTATGAAAGTAGACTTAGTATTATGCTTGACAGCATTTACTTATATCATCTAACATTTCTTTTATGAGACTCCACAAAAGTGCTGAGGAAAAGAACCACAATTTTTGTATATTCTCTTAATCACATAGACCTCACTACTCTTAACTCTGTCTCCATCTTTCCTTTGGCTGCTAGGGAGCTCAGTAAAATGGTGGCCCCAGCCAGCAATTACACCTAACCATGAATGCATTCATGCATTTTGTTTTAACTCTGGCTTTATGATCTCTCTGTTCTCATTTTCCCTGCACCTATTTTCTCTTCAACTATTAATTTTGACTATTTGTGTTGGATATATTTTTTAAGTCTCTGTGGGTAAAGGGAAGGGAGTGAAGAAAACAAGAAAGATAACAAAGGGAAGATGAAGAACATATGAAAGGAAGGAGAGAGAAAGAGAATTGTGGGAAGGAAAGAAGAAAGCAGGCAGAAAAACAATAAAAGGCAGTCTCGTGACCAGGTAAAAGCTAGGCTACAGGAGTCTTAAGGAGGAAGAGATAAGCTTCTGTCTGGGCAGGACAGCGAAGTCCTGAGGAATTTCATGGTAACAGCAAGCTAGCTCCCACAGGGAGCCTACCCTCCTCCAGGTACTTTTAGATGCATCATTCCATTTAATCTCCATAGCAACCCTCTGTGGAAGGCACTATCATCACACCCATTTCTCATACTTAAAAAAGCAAAACAGGGGTGCTTGGGTGGTTCAGTTGATTAAGTGGCCAACTCTTGATTTTTGGCTCTGGTTATGAGATGGAACCTCACATCAGGCTCCAAATGGAGCATGGAGTCTGCTCGAGCTTCTCTCTCTCCCTCTCCTCCTGCCCCTCACCCTCTTGCCCCAGCAAAAGCAAAACAAAACACTGGAGATACAGAGAAGTACAGTTCATATTGAATGGTGAAACTGGTTTTCAATCCAGATCTGCTATACACATGCTATACACTATACCCAGTCGTTTTAAGTGAATACGATCCTTTAAAAATGGACCATTAAAATCTTTTAGAGAAATCAAAACTTCAGCTGAAAGACATTTCCTTATATTAACAATCTCTTACCTTCATCTTAAGGGTGGGGGTGTGATAAAGGATAACTTTCTCCTTCATCCGTCTATTTCCACCTCCCAAGGAAATATAATTACATTGAAAATGAGATCAGGAATGGGGGGCAGGGGTGGAGGAGAGAAAGTACAGACTTGTTGGCAGGAAGAGCAGGCAGGAAAGCCAAAAGGACAAAGGGAAAGCTGACAAGACAGAAGGAAAAGAGTGAAGGATGGGAGAGCAGACGGGAAGGGGCTCTTGCAAAGAACTGAAACCCTGACTGAAGGCCAGGGAAAACACAAAGACAATCTTGGCGGGAAGCCTGGCATGACAAGTGGCAAATTAGAGCTAAAATAACAATGAGGTGCTCAGGAAAAGATGAAGTCCTTAGGAGAGAAAGAGAGGCGGCCTTTTTGACTCCCCCCTTCCCCACTCTGGGTGGTGCTGAGCAGAGCTTGGCGGAGCACAGCGAGGAACACTGCGCCTGCCTTATGCCCTCATCATTCCAGTCCAAACAGAACTGTATGTTTTAAAAACCTGGAGATCCAACTATTTGTGTCTGGTTTTAGTAAAGAGAATTTTCTCTTATCTTCAATGAGGCAGTGGTTCTATAGAATCTTCATTTCCCAAAAGCTCTAAGATCCAAGTAAAATTCAATATTCTTTTTCTGAATCCTAGAGGGAGCTTTACCCTGATGCCCAGATGGAGATGGATCTCTGGACCCCCAAGTGCTGACGGACAGCTGCGCTGTACAAAGAGAAGACTCTATTCACAAATGCGCCATTTTGCTTAGCGGGTCCATCTGCAGTAAAGCGGAAACTCATCGTTTTCCTCATCATCATCCTTTCCTTTCTATTTCAACTGGTCCTTTTTAAAAACTATCCCCATCGCCACACAGCTGGTTGTAGAGTCAAAAGATTTCCATCCAGGAAAGTACCCAGAAGCCCAGCATTCTGATATGCTGAATGAAAATAATGACAGTTCTTTTTTCTCCCCTCCAATGTTTTATCTGAAAAATGTCAAGAAAGGTGTAATGAGTATTCATATACCATTCACCTGGATTGGTCAATTTTTAATGTTTTCCACATTTATGCCTTCTCTCTATGTGTGTGTGTGATACAAATACATACACAAACACACTCCTTTTTGCCCGAACCTTAGAAACTTCAGGGAGTTATTTGCAGACATTATAACCCTTTACTCCAATTACTTCAAAATATATCTGCTATTGACAAAGATACTCTCTTTCAAGACCACAGTACAATTATCATATTCATAAAATTTCACGGTTGATATAATACTATTACCTACTATACATTCTACATTCAAATGTCTCCATTCATCCCAATATTATTTGTGATAGCTGAGCTATTCCCCCCAAACCCAGGATCTTAACAGAAGCAATCACTGTATTTGGTTTCATGTCTCTTTAGCCTCCTTTAATCTAAAAGAATACCTCAGCTTTTTTCCTGGCTAATTCTTTCAGGATATTAACATTGTTTGAAGAGTCCAGGCCTGTTGTTTTGCTGAATGCCCTCCCCCCCATTTAGAATTTTCCGGTTGTTGATTCATCATTAACTTGATATTAAACAACAGAAACACTGTTATCTTGAATCATGAAATGGTTATTTTCTATACCAACACCAGTCAAATATCAGCAATTTCATACAACTTATAATTTCAACTTAATACGTAAGGAATATTTTGTCCCTCCTTTTACATCACATCAAGGATACATGATGCTTATTTGTCCTGTTATTGGTGGTGTTAAGTTTGATCATGGGGTTAAGGTGGTGTCCGCTAGACCTGTCCATTGTAGAGGTATTTTGTTCTTTTTGTAATTAATAAGAAATCTGTGGGGGATCCTGTGAGACTGTTGAATTATTCTGATCCCCAACAATCTTTCACCCAATGATCTGAACATCCATTGGTGATTCTTGCCTGAATCCACTAATACTCTGGTGATCATAAAGTGGGGCTTTTCTCCTTCTGTCCTTGCTTCTTTTCTTCTGGAAAACGCTTTGCCTCCCTGCTGTTTATAAGCTCTGGTCAGTGAGAACTCATGGATTCCTTTTTATTTAAGTTGTTAGAATTTATTCCTGCCATTATTCGTTATAGGTCTTTCCACATTAAATGTTTATTTTAACCTGCCGAGTCGGTCTTGCCTGTCTAATGCCAGCACGTTTACCCTTACAATGGATGTTATCTGCTTTGTCAAATTCGAATCTGCATCTCCTGAGAGGTAGTGCCAGAATCAGTCATAAAAGTGAAATTTTTAGTTTTTGTAATTGACCTGAACTTTCTATCTTTTCTAAACATCTGAAGTCATCTCCCTGAATTGGATTAACTTCTTCTGGGAAACTGTTCTTTATTGTCACCATTTTGTAAGTATCTGTAGTTACATGGGATGGGATTATAGAACAAAGGGGAAAGAGCAGGCTTGTTAGCCACACAGGCTTGGGCTGAATCCTGGCTTTGCCCCTAAATCGCTATATACGAGCCTGGCAAGTTATCTTATCTCTGCGACTTCAGTTTTCTCAATTTAAAAAGAAACAAAGAGAGGAATTCTAATCCAACACGTAGGGTGCTTGTGAGTATTCAGGGAACAATGTATGCAAGTGGCTAGCTCAGTACCTGTATATAAGATGCACTCAAGTAACTGGTGGTTGTTTTTCTTTGTTTTTTTAGAAGCCATTTTTTTAAAGAGAGAGAGAGATCTTGATGTCAAGATCCTGAGAGCATGACCTGAGCCAAAATCAAGGGTTGGGTGTTCAACCAACTGAGCCACCAGGTGCCCATAAAAGTCATTAAAAAAAATTTTTTTTAAGTAATCTCTACACCCGACATGGGGCTTGAAATCATGACCCCAAGATCCAGAGTCAGATGCTCTACTTACTGAGCCAGCCAGGTGCCCCTAAGTGGTGGTTCTTATTAGCAATATTAATGTTATTGTTTTCCAGGCTTACATTTCTTTGCAGGTTTTACTTACGCTTAGATAATTTTGCATCTCCTAAATTATTTTTCTACTTATACATAATTCTGTGCTTCTCTAAAGTGAAAAGTCATTTTATCCTTTCCACTCATCTTATTAATTTACATCTTTTTGCATCTAATTGACTCTTCTTGGTACTTGCACCCCTTTGCAAACTGGAACATCTGTGAACTTAATTTAAACTATGTTTCTTGGGGCGCCTGGATGGCTCAGTGGTTAAAGCCTCTGCCTTCGGCTCAGGTCACGATCTCAGGGTCCTGGGATCAAGCCCCACATCGGGCTCTCTGCTTGGCGGGGAGCCTGCTTCTCCCTCTCTCTCTGCCTGCCTCTCTGCCTACTTGTGATCTCTGTCTGTCAAATAAATAAAATATTTTTTAAAATAAATAAATAAATAAACTATGTTTCTTCCATTCTTTTGCAAAATGTATGACCCTAAATCTATTTTATATTCTCTTTATCCTCTCACAAAAACATGCTCTTTAAAGAAATTCATTAATAGTTACTCTTTATTTAGTTAGGAAGTTTCCTCCCTGCCTCCCTCTGTCCTTTCTCTACTTTATCTCTCTGTCCCTCTCTCTCTTTCTGTTTTCCTTTCTTTCAAATGGCAGATATGTCTTGGAGCACCTGCTAGATAAATAGTCTACTGCTGGAGTCCTAGACCTCAGTCTAGTAAGAAACAGACACATAACATAGGTAGCTATAATTCAAAGTGGCCAAATATAAGAAAGTTATAAAGTGACTGGAAAACTTAGAGGAAGACTTGTAGAATGAGTAAAATTTGGACATGTGGTGTCTTGGAAGACAATCAGTAAAAGTTTAAAACTGAACTCTATTCTAACCTAATCTTGAATAAAGTTAAAATTGTCATTTAATACTGCAAGTTCACTAGAATTACACATATTTGGAAAGACTATGCCAAGAAGTGCCACAACCCACTTACTAACATTTATTTCCCATATGAGACTGAGAACACTGTGTCTGATACTATAAATACCAAAAAAAAAAAAAAAAAAAAAAACTTGGTTAATTTCTTCTGACCTATCTTCTAATTTACTAATTCTTTCTTTATCTTCACCCATTATTTTTAATCCATATGATGAACTTTACGTTTCAATTCTATTTTTTTCTTAAAATTTCTCCTCGGTTCTTCTTCAAAATCATTTGGCTATTTTTAAATATTTCTTATTCTATGTAGATATCTTCAAGTTTGTCTTTTATTTTTCTAAACATAGTATGGTGGTTTTAATATAATTTTTAGTAAAATAATAATAGTAATAATAATCCATTACTTGAAGCTTTGGTAGATCTATTTCTCCTGTCTGTTGTCCTATTAGTTTCTTTCATGCTACCAATCTCCTTGTGCTTAGTTATTTTGTTACTGTCAGCTGCTCATTTTCCATGGAAACTTATCTGTGGGACTTCTTTGTGGCCTTTTATGAAGATGCTTTCATTCAGAGAGAATTTGCTGTTGCTTCTACTCACTTGCCTGAGGCCACTGCCTGTCCCAGACCACTTTAATCTAATTTTAGGCTTGAAGTTTTTTAACTACTCAAATGATATGAATTCATGCTTTAAAAAAAATGCACGAGGGCAGATTTTTGTGGCTAAAATGTGTCAAGGCCAGTTCTACCAAGACTGGCTCTACTCGGAACCAAAGCTATTTTTCTTGCTGTCCATCTGGAGGTGGGAGTGGGAATATGTTTATTTCTGGTAGACTCTTCCCCTGAGAGTCTAGCATTTTGGGACCCCAGTTTTATGAGCAGGGTCTTCCATTAGACCCCTATTTTGTTCAGGCCCTGGCTTTATTTTCTGTCTCCTTGGGCCTTTAGACCATGAAACAAACCCAAGTTTGCTGGATTCAGCAGTTCAGCAAGTGGTTTAAGGCAAAAATAGTTTTCTTCTCAGATTTTTTTGACTTCACTAGGATTGGCCTGATTATTTTTTTACAAGAGTTTAACTTTTCCATGCTTTTTTACAAGAGTTTAACTTTTCCATGCTTTAAAGATACTTTTATACGCATATTATCAAGATTTTTAATTGCTTTTAATAAGAATTATGCAAATATGTAGCCCACTGTGCTCTAAGAAATAGAACTACAGTAACTACAGTAACTTCAGACATAAGATGATCATTCTATTTTTTTAAATGACCAAAAAAACTTGCTTAAAATTTTTCAATTCATAAATATACCAACTTTTTTTTTACTAACAATGCTGAAACTTCTTATTTAAAATACATTCAGTGATCTCAAAAATAGGTGAGTCTTCTGGCAAATCCTGGAAAATAAGACCTTAGACACTGGGGGTTTATAATCATTTCTTTTTTGCCATAAAATCTAAACTTCCTGGAGTAAACAGAGAACAAAGTGTACAGGATCTTAAATGCATAAATATACATTAGTTAAATATGCAAAATACCGTTTAATGATTCAGATTGTTGCAATATTTCTGTTACTAAAAATGATCAAAGATTTTTACAAATGTTTAATTACTTCAGGATATCCTTTGGAAGTTGTTTAAAACAAATGATATTTTAAAGCTATACATCTAATAGGGGCGCCTGGTGGCTCAGTGGGTTAAAGCCTCTGCCTTGGGCTCAGGTCATGATCTCAGGGTCCTGGGATCAAGCCCTGCATCTGGCTCTCTGCTCATCCGCGAGCCTGCTTCCTCCTCTCTCCTTCTCTGCCTGCCTCTGCCTACTTGCGATCTCTCTCTGTCAGATAAATAAATAAAATTTTTAAAAAACAACAACCAAAAAAAAAAAAAAACTAGGGGCACCTGGGTGGCTCAGTGGGTTAAAGTCTCTGCCTTCGGCTGGGGTCATGATCTCAAGGTCCTGGGATCGAGCCCCGCATCGCATCGGGCTCTCTGCTCGGCAGGGGGCCTGCTCCCCTCCCCACCCCACCCCCCACCACCTGCCTCTCTGGCTGCTTGTGATCTCTGTCTGTCAAATAAATAAAATCTTTTAAAAAAAAAATAAATTTTTTTTAAAAAACTATACATCTAATACACCAACACATCGAATGTTTATTTTCATTTGTCGATTTGCCATCCAAATCCAAACATGAGCTAACGGAAATAGTGTTTGGTTGATTCAGGATAATAAATTAGGTGTGTTTCAGTTAATGTTGATTTCTATTTCCAAACAATTCTTATTTTTTACACAGCATTGTGAAAATGGCCAGTACTATCCCTCTTCTACAGTCCAGCAAACAGAACGTTACTGATTGATTCAAGCAGTAAATGATCAGTTCAATGTTTAGGTGGTTGAGCTGTGCTTTTATTTCCCCTGACACAGCTTTTGAGCAGAATTCAATCATTTTAAAAACCCCGAAAAAAGGATGGAGTAGCGACTCAACTGGCCAGAAAATCCAATGTATAAACAGTGCAGTAGGACTTGGGAAATCTGACTCAATGGATTCATTCAACAATTATTTACTTTTTTTTTTTAAGATTTTATTTATTTATTTGACAGAGAGATCACAAGTACACAAGTAGGCAGGCAGAGAGAGAGAGAGGGAAGCAGGCTCGCTGCTGAGCAGAAAGCCCGATGCGGGATTCGATCCCAGGACCCTGAGATCATGACCTGAGCTGAAGGCAGCGGCTTAACCCACTGAGCCACCCAGGCGCCCCCAACAATTATTTACTTTATACTCACTTTGGAGGTAGAGAAGCCCCAGACATTGTAGATACACAGTGAACAAGACAGTCTCTGCCCTCAAGGAACTTTGAGTTCCTCAAGGAACTCTTCCGAGGCAGTCTAAGACCTTTGAGGTGGCCAATGGGGACAACAGTTTTCCTTCACCACTTTTCATCCCCTTTATGTTCTGGTTGCTCTCTGAAATTATCACTGTCCCGTCCTAACCCAGGGTGCACTCTGGGGGAATACGATGGGAACTGGGAGGCCCCATCACTCCAGCATCTGCCTTGTTGATCCAGCCTGGTGCTATTTCCTCATCTCCTTCTCTACAAGTCTGTGCCTATCCCATAACTCACTCGTTGGTTTCTGCAGTGAAATGCCCTGCAGAGCCCAAGTCAAGCTTAGTTCGAAAATACAGATGCTTATATGGATGGTCTTATGCAGCAAGACCAACAGAGGCAGTTCTATCCTCAAATGAGTTTGTAGGAGTTGGTATCAGTGATAAGGCTAACTTAGAAAAACACCAGTGGCCTTGCTTAAAAGCACACAGAAGACACATCCTGGCATTTCTAAAAATACCTGCAGGAAGCTTCAGCTGGGAGGCTGAGGTCCTTCTCAGTTAGTGGGAGCAACAAACCAGGAAAGGCAGGCTCTAAGGTTAATGCAATCTCATTGTTACCCAAAGCTAGTGAGAACTGGGGGTTATTTGGGACACATATGTTATCTTGCCATCTCTAAAATGTAAATCAAAATAGAAAAGGGGATTGGAGAGGACTATGGGAAATGCTTGAGAGAGGCTTTACTTTCTAAGCCACTCTTTAAAAAAGACGCAAGACTGTTTCACAGTTGGGTGCGGAGGGATGAAGTTACAAGATGGGGTAGGTTCTGTTCCACAGAGGGTCTTAGATGAAAGGGCCTGGTTAGAAGGGAGAGTGCTAGGAAATCAGAGCAAGCAGCTTGGATCTGGATGACAGCCGAACAAAAAGCAGGCATTGACCAGGACTGATCCTGGTCACGGGAAGCCTGGATCCTCACCCCAACTCCCACCCTCAACAGTAACTTGGCTTACCACCACCCCTAGAGGCCCTGTCTTACCCCTCACTCCACCCATCACCACCCCCCCACCTCTACCTCCCACGTTACTTTAACCCAACAATGAACTTACCAAGTTTAGTATTGTGTCTCTCAACCTTGGCTGCCTATTAGAATTATCTGGGGAGCTTTTAAAAACCCCAATGCCCAGGCCAATTAAATCAGAAGTGAAACCCAGGCATCAGTAGGTTTTAAAGCTCTCCTGGTGATTCCAGTGTGCAGCCAAAGTTGAGAACCTCTGCGTTAGGAACACAACTTATTAATAATAAATTGAATACTGCCTAGCTTTTCATCAAAAGCAGAGTGTCAAAAAGGAAAAGAAGGCAGAATGGGGGAACAGGGCAGAGGTGGACTGCAGAAGGCAGAATTTTGTATCAGTAATGACAGACGATGGATACGTGTGTGTGCGCGTGTGTGCGTGCACGTTCCATGAGGAGCGCATTCAAATTTAGAACAAAAACACTGAGACCTCCAAGGGGAAATGCACAAAGGTCATGAACAATTCACACAGAGGAATACAAAGAATAAATGAACATGGAAAAATCCTTTCTGCCAATAAAACCTAAATTAAAAGCAAGCTTGAGATTGCATTTTATAACCACTGGTGTAAAAGGAAAAAAGCTTAAATGACCCTTAATTTTGATGAGATTGCTGTGAAACCAATATACTCACAAATTCTGATGGCACTGTAAATTGGTTTTTAAAAAAACTCCACCTGGATAGCAAATGGCAACATGAAAAAAAAAATGGAAAAAGGTGTTTGGACCCATTGACTACTAGAGGCCAAAAGATACACGCTTGAACACCATCTCTGCAACAAATTCTAAATTTAAAAAAAAAAAAAAAAAAGTTGGAATCAAGCTAAATTTCCAACATAGGGTAATGGTTTAATAATTCATGGTATACCAGCACCACAGAACATTATGCAGTCATTAAGCTGACAACTATGAAGACGGTGAGGAAATGTGGAAAAAATGCTCCCCAGAGGGGGCCCTGCCCCAGGCTCAGCACAGCCCCGCTTCTCCCCTGCAAACTGGGCATGGCTGAGAAGGAAGCTGTAATTTGACCTGATTTCCCAGCCTCCCCGGAGAGACCTCTGGGTGTAGCTCCTGTCAAGTCTCACTTCTCTGTCCGGATCCATGGGGAGCCCAGCTTCTCGCCACCCCGGTTCTTAGCTCCAGACCTTTGAACACCCATTGATCTCCCTGAGCCTTCCAGCTCCTGTCCCCTCTCAGGTCCTAAAGCCTTTCACTCTGCCCCCCAGAACCCGCGAGGGTTCATCTGCAGAAACCCCTGTATTTCCAGCTTCATCTCTGAGCTGTATCTTGTCCCTCTACCTCGTCACCCAGCGGTGAGGAAGTCTTTGGAAATGTGAAATGTTCGTGGGTGACTGGGCCTGGCTTCCGCCAGGGCGCTAGGATTTGCCGCGATGAGCATACCCATCCCTCAGGACGAAAAATTGCTGTTTTCTGCCAGACCGTCCTGTGATTTAAGAAACCATTTATAGTAATCGGAGGCCAGAACTGAACTCTATTCTACACAGAAACCCAAAGTATTTTTCACACTATTTTTAAATCCACTGCATTTTCCAGAAACAAGACTTGCATCTACACTGAGGGGACATTGCACTTTGGGGCACTTTCTAAGAATTGCACAGCATTTTGGAGATGCTTCCAGGACAGTCTCACACCTCTGCCTGGCTGCCCACAGAGCTGTCTCGTTCAGCATTCCCCGACGGGTCCCAACAGGGAACAACTTTGTGAGGCCTTTGAGTGAAGTCATGACCAAACATCTAAATAAAATATCTCACTCTAAGTTACTTTTCCCTTTTTCTTGGCATTCTATTACAGCAAGGGAGGTACAAAACATTTGTTACAAAAGGAGAACACTGAGCCTCACAGCAATGAGCACCAAGCTTTACCCCTGTAGCTCTTGCAAGTGGAGACTGATTTCACCCTTGTCCTGCTCACACAGGGCCTCAGTGGTCCTGCACGGTTGCCTCCAGACCATGCCTGCTATTTCCCTTGGTAAAAATCTCAGTTCTTTCTGGAGAACATCTTCAGACTAGCACTCAAGACCCCTTCTCAGGTGCTCTCAACTGCTGATCAAGGTCACACCCCTTCGTTTACTGATTTTTAGCACCTGCCTCAGGCATCCTCCTTCTACCAACACTTCTGTCATCATTCCTGGAAACTTCAACCTCTACAAGGACAATCTACCATTCCCCTGGCTTTGCGGTTTCTTGATCTCCTCTTTTTCCACCCCATCTTAGCCATCACTGCCATGGTTATACTCCTGGTCCTCAACACCACCAGTCATGACACTAACTCCAATATCACAGTTTAAAGCCTCTACCCTCTCTGACCACCACCCCATATCCTTCCAACTCACCTCCCTCTAATGATTCTTAGACCTCAATGAGACTTCCAATTCATCAGTCCCATCATTTTTCCTTTCTCTCTCTCTCTCTCTTGTACCATTCGATGCCTTTACATTTACCCTTACTCTTGACCAAGTTTTGATCCCCTGGTACACAATTACACACACACACACACACACACACACACACACACACACATCTCTAACTATCTAACTCCTTTGCCACGTGCTCCCTTCATTGTATTATCTGGCAAAGCTCCAATCCTAGTTACACACCCCACTTCCTGTTGAATGTAGCTGGGAAAAAACACACCATCTTGCAAACTGGTCTGACTTTAAATTTATGACAAAACTTTCAAGGAGGCATTCAGCTGTCCAGATTGATAGTACAATCCTAAAATATGTCCCTAGGACATTGATTTTCTCCCTTTCTAAGTCAACTTTCTTATGTTTTTATCCTTGCCTCAAACCATCAACACCATCCTCCCTTCCTCACTCTTATTTCTTTGACAAAACTGACCAAATTTGATGAGAATCACTTCATTGTTCTACTATTAAATCTAACAACATATATGAACCTGTGTACATATATTACATTTCTTTCCATTGAAGACCAACCCCCACAACTCCTGAACTGATTCCCATCACCTCTCGCCTACCTTAAGGCATTTTCCCCAGAATTAACACCCTTTTTCAGGAATCATTATTTTTCTTCTCATTTCCAACAATCCTCAAACTTGCTATAATAAGTTCCCCACCATAGATTATATCTTTTACAGCCACACTCTATTTTTCCTTTGCTCCTGCTCAGAGCAAAACCCCTCCAAATGTGTCCCTCATGATGTCTCCATTTCTGCACCTCTCGTAATGTAATGCATCTCTTCAGGATTTCATCCTCACCTCATTGCCAAAGCAGCTCCAACTGTTGAAGGTTACCAACATCCTCCAACTGGCTTACCCCAGTGGGTTTCTCTGTCTTCTATCTTATTCCACCTCTCAGGAGCATTTATCGCATCTGCCACTTACTTCTTTTTTTTTTTTATTTTATTTATTTATTTATTATTTTTTAATAAACATATAATGTATTTTTATCCCCAGGGGTACAGGTCTGTGAATCGCCAGGTTTACACACTTCACAGCGCTCACCATAGCACATACCCTCCCCAATGTCCATAACCCCCCTCCCCCTCTCCCAACACCACCTCCCCCCAGCAACCCCCAGTTTGTTTTATGAGATTAAGAGTCACTTATGGTTTGTCTCCCTTCCAATCCCATCTTGTTTCATTTATTCTTCTCCTATCCCCCTAACCCCCCATGTTGCATCTCCACGTCCTTATATCAGGGAGATCATACGATAGTTGTCTTTCTCCGATTGACTTATTTCACTAAGCATGATACCCTCTAGTTCCATCCATGTTGTCACAAATGGCAAGATTTCATTTCTTTTGATGGCTGCATAATATTCCATTGTGTATATATACCACATCTTCTTTATCCATTCATCTGTTGATGGACATCTAGGTTCTTTCCATAGTTTGGCTATTGTAGACATTGCTGCTATAAACATTCGGGTGCACGTGCCCCTTCGGATCACTATGTTTGTATCTTTAGGGTAAATATCCAGTAGTGCAATTGCTGGGTCATAGGGTAGTTCTATTTTCAACATTTTGAGGAACCTCCATGCTATTTTCCAGAGTGGTTGCACCAGCTTGCATTCCCACCAACAGTGGAGGAGGGTACCCCTTTCTCCGCATCCTCGCCAGCATCTCTCATTTCCTCACTTGTTAATTTTAGCCATTCTGACTGGTGTCAGGTGATATCTCATTGTGGTTTTGATTTGTATTTCCCTGATGCCGAGTGATGTGGAGCACTTTTTCATGTGTCTGTTGGCCATCTGGATGTCTTCTTTGCAGAAATGTCTGTTCATGTCCTCTGCCCATTTCTTGATTGGATTGTTTGTTCTTTGGGTGTTGAGTTTGCTAAGTTCCTTATAGATTTTGGATACTAGCCCTTTATCTGATATGTCATTTGCAAATATCTTCTCCCATTCTGTCAGTTGTCTTTTGGTTTTGTTAACTGTTTCCTTTGCTGTGCAAAAGCTTTTGATCTTGATGAAATCCCAGTAGTTCATTTTTGCCCTTGCTTCCCTTGCCTTTGGCAATGTTCCTAGGAAGATATTGTTGCAACTGAGGTTGAAGAGGTTGCTGCCTGTGTTCTCTTCAAGGATTTTGATGGATTCCTTTCTCACATTGAGGTCCTTCATCCATTTTGAGTCTATTTTCGTGTGTGGTGTAAGGAAGTGGTCCAATTTCATTTTTCTGCATGTGACTGTCCAATTTTCCCAGCACCATTTATTGAAGAGGCTGTCTTTTTTTCCATTGGATATTCTTTCTTGCTTTGTCGAAGATTAGTTGACCATAGAGTTGAGGGTCTATTTCTGGGCTCTCTATTCTGTTCCATTGACCTATGTGCCTGTTTTTGTGTCAGTACCATGCTGTCTTGATGATGACAGCTTTGTAATAGAGCTTGAAGTCCGGAATTGTGATGCCACCCACTTTGGCTTTCTTTTTCAATATTCCTTTGGCTATTTGAGGTCTTTTCTGGTTCCATATAAATTTGAGGATTATTTGTTCTATTTCTTTGAAAAAAATGGATGGTATTTTGATAGGGATTGCATTAAATGTGTAGATTGCTTTAGGTAGCATAGACATTTTCACAATATTTATTCTTCCAAACCAGGAGCATGGAACACTTTTCCATTTCTTTGTGTCTTCCTCAATTTCTTTCATGAGTACTTTATAGTTTTCTGCATATAGATTCTTAGCCTCTTTGGTTAGGCTTATTCCTAGGTATCTTATAGTTTTGGGTGCAATTGTAAATGGGATTGACTCCTTAATTTCTCTTTCTTCTGTCTTGTTGTTGGTGTACAGAAATGCAACTGATTTCTGCACATTGATTTTATATCCTGACACTTTACTGAATTCCTGTACAAGTTCTAGCAGTTTTGGAGTGGAGTCTTTTGGATTTTCCACATGTAGTATCATATCATCTGCGAAGAGTGATAGTTTGACTTCTTCTTTGCCGATTTGGATGCCTTAAATTTTTTTTTGTTGTCTGACTGCTGAGGCTAGGACTTCTAGTACTATGTTGAATAGCAGTGGTGATAATGGACATCCCTACCGTGTTCCCGACCTTAACAGAAAAGCTTTCAGTTTTTCCTCCATTGAGAATGATATTTGCGGTGGGTTTTTCATAGATGGCTTTGATAATATTGAGGTATGTGCCCTCTATCCCTACACTTTGAAGAGTTTTGATCAGGAAGGGATGCTGTACTTTGTCAAATGCTTTTTCAGCATCTATTGAGAGTATCATATGGTTCTTGTTCTTTCTTTTATTAATGTGTTCTATCACATTGATTGATTTGAGGATGTTGAACCAACCTTGCAGCCCTGGAATAAATCCCATTTAGTCGTGGTGAATAATTCTTTTAATGTACTGTTGAATCCTATTGGCTAGAATTTTGGTGAGAAGTTTTGCATCTGTGTTCATCAAGGATATTGGTCTGTAGTTCTCTTTTTTGGTGGGATCCTTGTCTGGTTTTGGGATCAAGGTGATGCTGGCCTCATAAAATGAGTTTGGAAGTTTTCCTTCCATTTCTATTTTTTGGAAGTTTCAGGAGAATAGGAATTAGTTCTTCTTTAAATGTTTAGTAGAATTCCCCTGGGAAGCCGTCTGGCCCTGGGCTTTTGTTTGTTTGGAGATTTTTGATGACTGTTTCAATCTCCTTACTGGTTATGGGCCTGTTCAGGTTTTCTATTTCTTCCTGGTTCAGTTGTGGTAGTTTATATGTCTCTAGGAATGCATCTATTTCTGCCACTTACTTCTTAAAGCACATTTCACTGGTTCCAGAATGCCACACTATCCTATTTTTTCTTTTACCTTACAGACCACTTATTCTTAGTTCCCTTTACTAGGTGCTTCTCTTCTGCTCAAGCGCTAAGTTAAAGTCTCCTAGGTTTAGCCTAATCCCCTTCTTTTCTATCTACCCAGAGATCCTTGGCTTTAAATGTCATCTACAAGCTCATGACTCCTGCTTTTATATCTCTAGCACCAACTCCCCTCCTGGGTTCAGAGGCATATCTCCCACTGCCTGTTTGATATCTTAGAGGGCTGCCTAATTTAAGGCATCTTGAACTTAGCATGACTAGCATGAAACGCTTGGTGTCCCCCCTCCCACCCCTTAGTCCACTCCTCCACGAGTCTTTCTAGTCACCTTTACGGCACCATTATTTCGATAGGTAGGGCTCCTACCTATCAAAACTGTTATTTATAAGAAGAAATACAAACATGGAGCACCTCACTGTTGTCAGGGTACTCTTGCAAATGTGTGCCACTGACCGAGGCACAGACCACAAGTGAATCCAGTCAATTGGAACTCATGTAGATACTCACAAAGTTGTTTAACACACAGCTGTTCTAGTCATCTGATGCTGTGGATAACAAAGTACCCCAGAATTAGGTGGCTTAAAATACAATACTCATTTATTTGCTCACTCTTTGGCAGTTTAGGTAGCTCATGGTACAAATGGCTCCTCTCCAATCTATAGGCATGTCCTGGGGAACTTGCTGGTGGCTGGAGACATCAGCCTCTGAGAAGGATTCCCTCACAGGCTTAGCAAGTTGATGCTGGCTATTCAACGGAGATCATCAGCTGGTGACTTACATTCTCTCTTGAGTGGGCTTCTCCCAGAAGCTTCTTGGGTTTCCTCCTAGCAAGGTGTGCTCTAAGAAGAAAGAAATAGAAGCTGCCAGTCTTCTTAAAGGATAGGTCTGAAATCGGCACAAGGTCACTTCCATTGTATTCTGTTGGTCAAATCATCCTAGGGGAGCGGGTAAGTACACTCTCCCAGTTAGAGAGGGGCTGTGACAAGGAATCTGGGCCATCTTTAACTCACTACACCAGCCCTTTGAACTGGGGGACAGAACTGAAGTTGGTTTGGCTCTTCCGAAACAGTGATGTGCTGTTCGATGTGGAACAGCTGACCGGAGTGACCTGGGAACGTGGGGGCTGCCGTGCCACCCTCTCACTGGTTCCCCCACACATGGACCATCTGGTACACCCCAACGATGTAGACTGTAGGCAGAGGAGGGGGGTGGGGAGAGGTGGGACCCCTGCCATGTGAGCCGTGAATGTAGAATCGCACACTCCCCTGTCTAACTCCCCCCTTCAGCAAGAAAGAGCAGAGATAATGTAGCTCTGATTTTTCTACTTCCCCGTCTATAAAGCAATCCCAAACTAGTCGCCCTTATAACTAAAAAGCTTTCTAAAAGACTATAGACCAAAACCCAGGTTTTGTCATCTCCATTTTTTTAAATCCTAAAAGATCCCTTCTCCCTCTTAATGCACACTGTCATTGTTCTCAGTTAATAGAACAGGAGCTGGAGCAGGAAAGTGGAACCCTGCTCCCTGGCAGAGCCCTGGGGTTGATGAAAGCGTTAACCCAGTGGGTCAGAGGAACATGTCCCCAGAGACACCATCTAAGAGCGCACTGAGAAATCAGAGTTGAATCAGGTGCCAGGAGACCCATTGAGCCTTGTAAATGGTTAAGGGAAGGCTGTGATCAGCAAAGTGAAGGGCTGTTGAAAGATCAAAGGCACCATAGAGCAAGAGACACCCCAAGTCAGCCGTGAATAATAACTTGTTTTCTTCCTTGAGGAGCAAAACACGCTAGGGCTAAAGCCAGACAGAGCACATTCAGGCTCCATCAAATGCTGCAGGAAGCACTTGTATGGATGGAAGGTTGGGGAGGGGTGTACTAAAAAACCAAGGTCCATAAACATTCATTAAATCTCCTCTGGAGCTATGAGGAAATTGGTGAGAATTAGGCTCTGCATTTTACAGGCAAAAGAACTGATGTTATATAAGGTAAATTGTTGAAACACTATTAAACAGATGAACGGAAGTAAAAAAAAAAAAGGCAACAACAAACCCACCCACCCCCAAAAAATCCCCAAATATTTTATTTCCCTGGTCTATCCATCAGAGAAGATAACCTTGATCTTACATGATGGTTATCTAGTTACTTTCAGTCTGGGGAAAGATTTGAAAAATGAAAAAATGCCTGATTACTAGGCTCTCCTGGGAAAAAAGCAGGCAAGATAAGAGGTTTCCCTATCAATGGAATACCAAGACTGACTTGTGCTAGGAACCCAGCCAATTTATTACTTTGTTCCCATTGTGAAGAAATACTATAAATGGACACACTGAGCCCTAAAGAAACTGGTTAGAAGGGAAAGAAAAACCAAACCCAAGTGTAGAGAGTCAGGCAAGTAGGATCGGTTTGCTGGGTTTCCATCCAAATCCACCTAATTATGCGTGAGGCTTGGCTGGCAGCTTGACATCAGCGAGGCTGTCCCCAGGCTCCCAGGCTTGAGCCTGTGCTGAGTGGGGAGCAGGGCACCAAATCAACCTTCTAGAAGCAACTGGGTTTTCTGTCCTTGTGCCCACAGGAGATCATTCCAAAAATCTAAATGTATTCTTCTCTTTAGAATTACTCCTTCAGAAGAATGTCCAAGACCCAGTTACTCTTTGTTGCTGCTTACGCATAGCTTAATATCGTCCCTCCTCCCTGCCCTTGGCCTTGTCCTCTTCCTTTTCCTACTGACCCCACCCAGAAAGGACTGTATTTCATTGTCCGTGGCTAACTCAGTCATGCTTTCTGCACCAAGGATAGGGGGAAATTTTTTTAATATTCAGGGGCATTTACAGAAACATTTGAAAGAAATCGAGTGGACCTCAGTTTTGCCACCCACTCCAAGCAAGCCCAAGCCAAGAGAGACTTGCTCAACTATGGGTAAATGTTAAAGGCGTGCAGCTACTCTCTGCTTGCTCCCTCCTACTTCTGTTTCACCCCGCCCCACCCTCCGGCAGCAGAGCGAAAGGGAGCTCCCTGTCCATGCTCTCCTCCCTTCTGATGGACCCTCAGGGAGGGAGGGTTGGTGTCCTCGCATGGGCAGACTGAGAGTCCACGCATGGGCAGATTCCCAGGCTCTGGACAGCACCCGGGCTCTGCCCCTCCTCTTCTTCTGTGTCAGCCCCTTCTGCTTTGCCAAACCAGCTGGCTGCACCTGGACATCTCTGTTCCTCTGCTCCCTCACTCTGCTTGGCCAGAAGCCAGCTTGGCATGATCCCTGCAATGGGGTCTGTGCTCTGCAGTGGGCAGCCAGCTGGACGTGGGTGGGGGTGGGGAGGACTCTGGGGTGCTTCTTTCTACTCAGGGTAAGCCAATCTTCAGGCTTTCAGGGAGATTCAGAGTGTGCGCGCTAACCAAATGAATGGGCCTCTTGCAAGGTATTTCTATTAATGAACAGTGGAGTTGGGTTTGTATTGGTGGGCGAAAGTATAGACCAAAGTGGATATTGCCATCTGCATAATGTCTTTAAAATGCAATTGTAAGTGGTGGATTTTTTTTCAGTAGCCTTCCACCCATTTAAGGTTCTGAGATTTCATGGAATCTCTCCTAATTCTCCACAGAGCCACATTTCCGGGGAGCAGATTTACCCTGTCGTACATGTTGCCGCAGGACACCCAAGTCCTCACCTCCTCTTGTGGCGCCTTATTGGTTACAAGCAACAGGAGACCTAATCTACTGACATCAGTGGCAAGAAGGAATTTTATTGGAAGAGATTTACGTAGCTCATAGAGCCAAGTGAAGAAGGTGAGGGAGGGAAAGAACGAGGTGGTGCTGAGGCCCTGGGTCGCAAGGGGTCACCACCTTCTCCAAATGCATTGCCCTTGTCCTGTGCATTCCTTTCTGTTGCTGCCATAATAATTTACCACAAATGTAGTGGCTGAAAGCAATGGAAATGTCTTGGTTCATAGTTCTGTCAGCATGGCAGCAAGTCAAATGTCTGACTTGGCTCAGCTGGGTCCTCAGATCAGCATCTCTCAAGGCCAAAATCAAGGTGTCACCCATGCTGGGCTCTTATCTGGAAGCTCATTTAGGTTGTTGGCTGAATCCATTTCATTGCTATTATAAGACCGAGTCCCCCCCAC
Organism: Meles meles; assembly: GCF_922984935.1. Lineage (NCBI taxonomy): Eukaryota > Metazoa > Chordata > Mammalia > Carnivora > Mustelidae > Meles > Meles meles. The sequence continues at coordinate 21,143,240 of NC_060070.1, forward strand.
CCCGCCCCCAGCTTCCTCACCTGTGGTCCTCTGGGGGCCTCCATCAGTTCCTAGAGGCCACTGAAGTTTCTCTCTATATGGCCCCTTTCAGCTTCCAGTCAGCAGTGGGGTGTCCAATTCCCCTCATGCTTCAGATTTCTCCAGGTCCTGCTCCTTTTGAGAGAACAAGTAGTTAGGTCAGGTTCACTCAGATAATCTCCCTATCCTCAAGTCAACCCTGCCACATAAAACAACAGTCATGGGAGCTATGCCTTATCATCTCATCATGTTATAGCTTGAGGGGAGGGAATGAAAAATTCTGTCAACCACACTTTGACTCAGCTCTCATCAGCTCAAGCTCCTTTTAGTCCTCGTCTATGTGTCACGTTTCAAGCTCTCAGAAGAGAAACTCAGTTTGGGTCAGGTGTCCATACCCCTCACCAATGAGCTATGACCAAGGGACAGGCTCACCTAGAAGAGGGGTCGGCACCTGGATATCAAAAGCTGTTCTGGGACAGGGGAAGATGGTGAGGAGACGGGTGAAGATCACGAAAGGAATCCTTCTTGAAGAGGGAAATAAGGAAGTGACAATATGAGAAGAGAAGAGAGTCCCAGGCAGCACAGTTGGAAGACAAGCCCCCAAGTTAGAGAGAGAGTCTAAGAAGAATACGAGCATGGTTTATGAGCTCATATTTGGTCCTTGTATTTTCCATCTGGGTTAAAAATCTCTGATGTTGACACTGTTGCAAAATAGAACTGTGACGTGTTTTAGTTAAACGAGTACATTTCTGAGAGTTGCCTTTTCGTCTGAAGAGTTGGGATTTGTGTACGCACTTATACTTCCTTCCAAGGGAGAGGGTTTAAAACATTACCCCACAAAGGAGGTCAAAACCTAAGTAGACACATCCTTGGGTTTTTTAGGTATTGTTGTGTCCTTTTGCCACTCCCAAGAAAACTGGGACATGGGGACATCCTCCCGATTTTAAACACTTCCAAACATGCCCTTAGCCAAAAGTATTGGCTTTCTTGAAGGTGATATAACAAGGCTCTTGGAAAAAAGACCTTAGGAATGAGTATTTGATAGATACTTCTTCTTATGGTGATGGTGACAAATGAATGCTCCACTTGCATAGAGTAGAGTAGCACTTTATCCTTTTCAAAGTAAGAAGACGTCACTGAATTACATGCCTTGTTAGACTCATTTGAGGAGAAAACAAGTGTGCACTTGGCTTCATCTCTCTCATGCACACTTTGGGCAGAGTTCACTGGGAGAATCAGAGAGATAGGAAAGAATCAAAGAGACTTTGGGACACAGTAGGGAAAAAATGACCGAAACAAATTATATCTGGAACTGTGTTCTACTTAAAATGAAACAGAGCCTCTCCAGAAGTGAGGTAAATTCTCTAATATTACAAAGTCACAGTGAAATTGATTTTCACTCACTTTAAAAGTGTATATGGAAAGAAATAAAAACAATAAAATTTATATGGTATACTATACTATACTACAGAGGTTAGGATGAACCATATAGAATCAGAGCTCCAAGACCTGCTGGAATGAATTTCTGTGCTTCGCTTTCTTCTCACCATGTATCTGTTCCATGCATAAGCCATTCCTCCCGCGCAGAAAGTATTCCTTCATTCTTTTAAACTGTTTTCCTTCCTGTCTTTAAAGTGCTTCTGAAATGATTTGTTCCTTCCACCCCCATCACCTGCCTTCTTATTTGTTATTATCCTCGCTCTCCAGGTACTATCTTAGTATCAGCCAAAGCTCCTGACCCACCTTCTTCTCTTTGGGGAGACACCACACAGCTCTGCCAGCCCAGAGCCTGGTCTCGTCCTGGGAGCAGTGAGAGGGTATCAAAAATGCCTTTACTGATGCTGGGTGGGTATTCTGTTTTGTCTTGGTTCTGCCAGTTTGAGAGACCAAAAAAAATCATCTTATATGTTAGTATCCTAATGATTTTAGATGATGGTCAAGGAAGGCTGCCTGAATAATTTACGGTGAGAACAATTTTCTGAAGTGTGCGGCCTACCATATGATCAGACTCGTTCAACACATCACAGATATTGGGAAAGCTTGGGTATGTCATTTTCCATATGAAGTTTACCGTATGGCTAGTTAACAAGTTTATTGATGATTTTATTCAAATCTTCTAAATTCTTTTTTTTTTTTCATTTAACTTGATCTGTCAAAGATTTTTTTAAATAATTTTAGTTGTTGTAAAATACAACTAAAATGTACCATCTTGACCATTTTTAAATGTACACTTCAGTGGCATTTACTACATTCACATTGTGGTACAAACATCATCACTGCCCATTACAGAACTCTTCATCTTGAAAAACCAAAACTCTGTTCCCATGAAACAACAGTTCTCTAGTCTCCCGTCCCCTCAGCCCCTAGTAACCACCATTTGATTCTGTGTCTCTCCGTGTGTGACCCCTCTAAGTACCTCACATAAGTGGAATCATACAATATTTGTCCTTTTGTGGCTATTTAATTTCATTTAATATAATATCCTCAAGATTCATTTATGTTGTAACATGTGTCAGAACTTCCTTCTCTAACGACTGAGTAATACTCCATTCTCCACATAAACCACATTTTGTTTATTTATTCATCCATCAGTGGGCACTTGGGTTGTTTCCCCTTTTGGACTATTGGGAATAATGCTGCTATGAACATTGGTGCACAAATATAATTTCAGTCCCTGTTGTCAGTCCTTTGGGTTTATGCCCAGAAACGAAATTGCTGGATCATATGATAACTCTTGCTTAATTTCTTGAAGAACCACCATACCATTTTCCATAAAAGTTGCACCATCTTGTATTCCCAAGAACAGCACACAAGGGTTTCAATTTCCACATTCTCACCAACACTTGTTATTTTTCCAGTGGTAGCCATTGTCATGAGAATGAGGTGGTATATTATAATAGTGATAGCCCAAAGGCCTTTTAAGAGGTATATTATTAAATCTTCCTAACACAAACTATGGTTTCATTCTTATATTTTAATAAAATTGTGTTTTGTATATTTGATAACACAGAGGATTTTGTGCATCAAAGTTAATAACTATTAGGGCACCTGGGTGGCTTAGTCAGTTACATGTCTGACTCTTGATTTTGGCACAGGACAGGATCTCGGGGTCTGAATCAAGCCCTGAGTGGGGTTCCACACTAGACGTGGAGAATGCTTAAGAATCTCTCCCCCTCTCCCTCTGCCCACTCACATGAACTCAGGCGCATACGTGCGTGTCCTCTCTCCCTCTCAAAAAAAAAATTAATAACTATTACCTATTCATTGTTTTTTGCATCTTTTTGCCCAGAAAATAAACTCATTACTTAGAAAATTGCTTCTTAAATTCCAGCAGAGGTCCATCTTGCTGATCAATCCCTGAGGCTTGTGGCCCATCCCAATGTCTTTCATTCATTCTCTACCTCAGGTAGAAATTAATATGGACACTCGAATCTTGAAAAAGCTGTTCCACACCACCTGAGCCCTGCAAGAGCAGAAAAATAGGCGCCTGTTGTTGAACTATTACTGTCTCTAACTGCACACCAGCCTGCTACTTGGATTTTGCAAGGTAGAAAGCAGAAGTAACCGGCATTATCTTCCTCCTCCTCATTTTCGCCTGCTCGATTGTTGAACAGTCAATCAATACAGGACCATAGCCAGACTCTGCGCCCGGTACTAGAAATGCAGCTCTGGACAAGATATACACAGTTCGTGTTTTCATGGATCATACAGCAGAGAAGGGAAACATTACATAAATAATTGCAAATAAGGTAAGTCCTATAAAAGAGAAGTACAGCGTGTTAAGTAACATGGAAGAGCAAAGATCTAGCCTGGCTGAGAAACCAGGGAAACCATCCCTGAGGAAGTTCATTTTCAACTGATCATATAAAGGATAAGGCATTTAGTAGGCACTGAAGAGCCATAGGAAACTTGATTGGTTAGCAGCCTGGCCCCTGGAGCTGGGCTGCAGGTATTCAAACCCCGCTCTGGTCTTTAACAGCTGGAGGACTTTAGGGGAGTTATTTAACTTCTCCGTAAATAATAGTTGGCATGGTTAATTAATACGCATATCAGTTTCTGGCATATAGTAAGTACTCAATAAAAGCTTATCATTCACTAAGGGAGTGTGCATGCCCACCATAGGAGGCAGTGTGGAAGATGCTGAGAGCATCATGGTAAGACTACGCAGTCATTGTCTTCACAGTCCCCGACTCACAATAGTTCAACCTACAGTTTTTTGGCTTTTCAATGGTGCAAATACTGATATGCATTCAGTAGAAACCGTACTTCAAATTTTGAATTTGGTCTCTTCTCAGGCTAGCGATATGCGGTACCATCCTCTCTCGTAATGCTGAGCAACCCACGAGCTACAGCTTCCCCAGTCAGCCAACGATCAGGGAGTAAATAAGCAGTATACTTACAACCAGTCTGCATCCATACTGCTCGCCTGTTTTTCACTTGCAGTACAGGGTTCAATAAATCGCTTTTATAAAATAGACAACACTTTTATAAAATAGTCAGCACTTTTACAAAACAGACTTTGTGTCAGATGGTTTTGTCCAACTGGAGGCTAGCATCAGTGCCTGAGCTTGTTTAAGATAGACTAGACTAAGCTATGTTTGGCGGCTTACGTGTACTCGATGCATTTTGGACTTAGAGTCTTTTCAGTTACAATGGGTTTATTGCAACATAACCCCATCCAAGTCAAAAGAGATCTGAATTAGAGGCATTTGAACGTACTTTGATAGGAAATAAACCTCCAGAAAATTTTCATTAAGCAGTTTTTTTATTTGTTTGTTTTAGAGGGAGAGAATGACAGAAAAAGAAAGAATTTTAAGCAGGCTCCACATCCGGTGCAGAGCCCAATGCGGGGCCCTGAGATCATGACCTGAGCCAAAATCAAGAGTCGGATGCTTAACCGACTGAGCCACCCAGGTGCCTCTAAATTAGACCGGTTTTATCTAAAGTCTCTAAAAGGCCCCTATCCTTTGGATCAACAATTACACATCTGGGAATTTATCCTCAAGAAATCAGCATGAATGTGTGCAAGGTTTTAGCTATTTCTTATACTGAAACGTTGACAGCACCTAAGTGTCTCACAGGAAATTAGGTAACTATGATACATCGTATATGATGGGATGTCAAGCAGTCATCAAGAAGATGTAGAGAAATTCTATTTGCTGACGTGAGATGAGATTTAGTATCATGCATTGAGAATACCTTTTGCTAATAAGATACACTACTTTACAGAAAGCAATGATGGAAGTATTTAAACCAGGGTATTCAGGTCATTGTCTTTAGGCAGATATACTAATTAGGAATCCATAGGAACCAACTCTGGTAAACTTGGTGGAAGGGGAAGAATTTACTGACAAGGGCTACGGTAACTCAGAGAAAGGAAGGAAAAGCTGAACAACCAGGCTTCGGGTAGAACAGGAACTAGCAGGATCCGGCATCCAGGTAATAGAAATGAGAGGACTATCTTCGCTAAGCTATGCCATTAGTAAAAGTAACTTGATCTGTGTGTGTGCGCGCGTGCGCGCGTGTGTGTGTGTGTCCTTCTGTTTTCAACCGGTTCAGACTGAGATCTCCAGAAAGAGGGTCTGATTGATTTGGACTAGATCACGAAGCCTCATGCTTTCCAGTTCCGGTGATCCTTCCTGCAGTGGGAAACCCCCCGTACCCCAGAGGAAGAATCAGAGGGAAAGGTGGAATCAACAGATGTTCCCCATAATGGGAGTTTAGGTATGGTACTTCTCTCTTTTTCTTTATTTATCTATATATTTTAATTCTTCTGTAATAGGCAGATACTGTTTTATAACCAGGATTGCTTTTTTGTAATTTAAAAAACCTCAGAACACAGACAGGCTGCCAAGTTCCCTGAATGGGCTACTTTACAACCTGTTTTCTTCTTTTATACCCCCCTACATCATCTGCAACAAATCTCATTCCCATAACCCCACACCCACCCACGTACTTACTTATCCACGTGAATTACTTTTATGTGATTATTATTAATATAACAGTATAAAGAGCATGTAACACTACAAATATTTGTAACACTACAAACATTTCAATAACATAATGACAAAGAGCTGTTGAATGCATTACCTCATGTTAGGGTAGAATTTTGTAAAATAATCACTAAAAATTATAGCAAGCATTTAGTAAGTGCTTGCTCGGTGCCACTGGACTGAGTCCCTAACTTACATGATGTCACTTTAGTATAAAATACACGATTTGACAAAACAACATTTCCTTCTCCAACACAGCATTCTTAGTAGATTCTATCTTTTCTGAAAAATAGATTCTTTCTCTTCCCAAGAACCTCAAGGCATTCCATTCGCATCAAGTAATTCATTTAAATTCTCTCACCATCCCTAAGAGGAAAACACAGGATTGGATATTACTTATCTTTCTGTAGAGCTGAGGAAGCCACAGAGATGTAATTTCCTCAAAGTCTTTCAACTACTGGTGGCATCTGAACATCTCTCCATTTATGAAAACTGAAGGCATTGAGAAAACAATTCTCTTATTTAATAGACATATTTAATGGTTCTACTTTGTATCAGGCTTTTGTGCAAGGAATCAAAGACTGAGTCACTCACGTACAACCACAGCGTGTACCCAGGAGGTGTCAGTCACCAGGAGCAAGACAGACACTGTCCCAGTCCCCACGGTGGAGAGGCCCTACCTGTTCCCGAGTTTACAGTCAGAGGATAAATTAGGGGAGCATTTGCAAGTGAGGCATGTAGCTTAAGGAATAGAAGTGAAAGTCATGTCTGGGGAGTTGGAAATATGCATGAAAATACTGAAGTGACAACAAAAATAGGGTAGATGCACACAGTGGAAAGTAACTCTGAGGAAATGGGGAAAGGGTACATGCGGAGGATGGGACCATAAGGAAGTAGCGTTCGCAGGCAGAGATACTAACCTGGAAATATTGCAGGCCACCTTGAGAGGAGCTGCGCCTTCAGTGGTGGGATACAGTCAGTGCGAGGCAAACTTGCAGGGACGGGGAAAGGAAGGAAAAACCCAAGCTCATCCTGCGTCCTCCCCTGATCTCCTGCCAGATCTCCTGTTGGCCAGACCAAGGAGTGAGCATGTCTGCTGATACAGTCTTATGGGTCTTGGGGCTGGGAGCAGCCTGGAGGAGGGTGGGCAGCGAATCTGGAGGGGTGAACCGAAGATACCCACCACTTCCAGTTATGCTGCTAATGCGCCTTCCTGAACCAAATCCTTTGGCCTCTTTGGACATCAGCTTCTTTACTGTTCACAGGAAGGCCTCATCCTCGTCATTGCTAAGGCATCTCCCAGAGTTGGCACTATATGGAGAAAGAAGAGCCTTTGGTGTGAATAGGTTTGCACTAAGAATTAGGAAAGGAGGCACCTGGGTGGCTCAATCAGTTAAGCATCTGTCTTCAGCTCAGGTCATGATCTCAGGGTCTTGGGATGGAACCTTGGTGTCAGGTTCCCTAATCAGTGGAGAGTCTACTTCTCCCTCTCCTTCTACCCCCTGCTTGTTCTCCCTTTCTCTCTCTCTCTCTCTCAACTTAAATAAAATCTTAAAAACAATTTCGGGCAGATTTCCTTCTACTGTCTACCAAGGGGTACTCTTTCTCACCGCCTGGGCATATGTGGTGTAAAACCAACTTAATAGGAACCTTCTTGACTGGCATATGGAAGAATCTGCATAAAATGACAAAAGATCTGTAGACTGTAGCTCTAGGATCTTGGTGTGCCCCTCAGGGAAGTCAGTCTCCCTCCTGTTACGGTAGTCAGGAAGCAGACAAAGACACAGAAGGTCACAGCTCCCCTGCAAATGCAAATGCTATTTTTAATCCCAAATAATGGAGGAACAAAGAGATGAAAGGAGAAGAGAAGATTACCACTATCACTATTGAAAGTGACTTCGACCAGTTCCTCTAAGGATGCTTTGTAGTAATTATTACAAAGAAGTGTAAGACGCTAGCTGGTCGGCCAGACAGGAGCCGAGTAAAGGGATTGATGTGTAGGTAGAAGAGGCTGCATCCGTGTGAAGCCAAGTGGCTCTAATGGGCCTTCTGCTGTCTGGTTCAGAGCATGGTTCATTCATTAATGCTGAGTGTTTACTAGGGACTGATGCACACATTAACTAAAGAGGACAAGAACTTACCAACATGAAAAGAGAGAAGGGTTTCTTCGCCCATCAAAGCCAATAAGATGTCATGGCTCATTTTATCCCCGAATTCCAAAATACTGGCAGAGTTACACACTCTGACTTCTTGACCTGAGCAGATGGGAGAGGTAACATGTTGAGGAGATTAAGCAGTGGGTACTGGATCCAGACTGCATAGGTTCTGTCCCTCATGTCAAGGGACCTTAGCAAGTAACTCAGCTTTTCTGCAGCTTAGTTCCTCGTCAATGAAATGAAGAATCATGCCTTCCCGTAAGACAGTTCTGAGGATTAAGGCATTGACTAAAGAGCAAATAAAGTTAAGGAAAGTAGAATAATGCCTAATAGACAGACAGTACTGTATGTGCTTAATAAAATAAATACTTCGTGGGAAGGCAAAGAATAGAACCCAGAAACCTTCAAATTTAAATCTCTGGTGAATGACACAGTTGCCTTTAAAAATGGGGGGCAGGGGGGTGGGTAAAGACAAAGGTAATTCCTATTGGGTTCAAACAAGTTTTCAAGTAAATTTGAGGGGTATTTGCTATTTTTTAAAAAACTTTTATAGATGCTAATGAGTGTTTGGCCTATGGTTTTCATCTATTACAGTAGTCATGCATTAATATTTATGTGATATAAGTAGACACACACATATAGGGGCCAAAGTTCTCCACGTATGTAAGTTACTCTCAGAGGAGTGTCATTTACCTGTAGTGGAAAGAGTAATATATCTCAAATCATGCTTTTTGGGGGGAGACCTTGGGGAAACCTAGCTTTGGGGTATATTTCACTATCTAGAGAGGAAACAACGTCTCAGAGTATTATGAGGATCAAATGAGTTAATGCAAGCAAAGCACTTAGAATAGTGCTTGGGACATGGTCAACACTCAAAATTATATATATGTAATATATATATATGTATATGTATATATTCCCAATGTTCCTTCCTGGGTCAAATGACGTCAGGGAGCTTGTTTGCTCACAAAGGAAAGGACTGACTGACAAATCAGCCCAATGAGCAGTCTTTCTGAGGCTGAGAAAATAAAACTGCGGTAACCGTGAGAAACATACACGCAAGAATTGCTCGTGAAGAGCTTGCTAACGTATCTTTGGATGCCACCAGCTTTCCTGGGCTCTCCATAGGTACTACAGCTCAGGGCTACATGGGGACCCCTGCCTCCACTAAATAGAAGCTTCCTGAAGGATCTTCAGAGAGGAGATGGCTCCTGTACACTATGAGTGTTTGGCCCCACTCAAATCACATGTGGTGCTCAGGTTTGCTAATCTAAAAAGAATGAATCAAAACAGAAATAGTCTCTGCCCCAGAGGCAACCACATTAGAAAAAGACCTGCGGTGCCAGAATCATTTACTTTATGATTTCTCATTTGTTGAGCCCTTTATCTAAAACAAGTCTTGTCATGTCATTCTTTTTCTTTTAAGACAAACTCAGTCACTGCAATGGATGCTGGCAGCTTTCCTTTAAAAAAAATTTTTTTTTCTAATCTTCCTGTTTATCACTCTTGCCCGCATACAATTCCCACATTGCATTTATGTGTGTGTGTGGGCGCATGTGCGCGCACGCACACGCGTATGTGTGCAGCACTTTATTCCATTTAAATAAATGCCTTGTTATTATCTTAAACTTGTTGGTGTATTGTTCTTGTTTTTAAAGTGTTTTAAAAGTTAATCTTTTTTCTTTTTTCTCTTTTCTGTTAAACCAGTCAACCTGATCTTTAATTTCCATGCCCTGGAAGGCTTTGGAGAATAGATAATATCTTCAGTGTCAGTCAGGCTAAACCAAGATACATTCATCCCTAATGTAGGATACTGAGAGGAAAATTACCTGTTTGAAACTTAGCACTAAGTAAAATATAGGAAATAGTCCCTGAGAATCCATACTACGCTCTGCTTTTCAACTAGAATTTTTAACCCCAGTTCATACCACCAAGTTAGTCTTAAAATCTTTAGGCTAAAACTGAAAGTAAGGGGCTCTTAAAATAACCAAGCAAATTTTTGAACAAATAAATAGAATTTCTAGGAGTGAAAAAGAAAATAACTAAAATTATTAACTCAATGAACAGGTTTAAGAGCAAAGAAGACACAGTGAAAGAGAAAATTGAGAACTGGAAGCTGAAGAAATGATCTACAATAAAGCACAGTGATAAAGAAAGTAATGAGAAGAGGTTGAGTATGGAAAATACAGTGAGAGTGCTTAACACACATCTCATCAGAATCAGAATGCAAGAGAAAAAGAGAATGGTGGGAAAAAGGCAATATTTGATGATCCTAGCTAAGGAGTTTCAGAACTAATAGAAGACAATAAAAGTGGAATGAGAAAAAATAATCAAACCAAAAGAAGGCAAGAAAGGGAAGGTGTATGTAGGAGGAAACACAAAAAAAAGTGAGACCCCAAAAAGTATAAAACAAGGTTAATAATAAGTCCAAATACATCAATATTATAATATTGGACTAAGTGTTCTGATAAAAAGACAAAGTCGATAAACCAAAAATTTTTAATTTATTTATTTGAGTGAAAGAGAAAATGAGAGAGAAAACATGAGCAGGAAGAGGGAGAAGCAGACTCCCTGCTGAGCCTGTGACCCCATTGTGGGCCTCGATTCCAGGATCCTGGGATCTTGGCCTGAGCAAAAGGCAGTTGCTTAACTAACTTAGTCACCCAGGTGTCCCCCAATAAACCAAATTTTTTTTAATCCACTTACATATTTCTTACCTGAGATACCTCTAAAATATAAGAATACAAAAAAGTTGAAAAAAATGAAAAATGTATGCCAGGCAAATACCAATCAAGAGAAAGCTATACTATTAATCTCACCAAAATACACTTTAAGGCAAAAGCACATTTCTCTAGATACAGGGAAAAGGTTTAATTCACCCAGAAAATTTAAATTCTAAATGTTTGCGCACCTAATATCTCAAAGTATAGAAAGAAAAATTGATAAAATTATGTAGGAAAATAGACACATTTTACAGTCACACTAAGACAGTCAGTAATCAATAGCTCAAGCCAGCAAACAAACAAAAATTAGTAAATCTATAAAAGATTTGAACAAGCAATTTGGGAAATTCATGCATAGAACACTGGGCCCCATCACTGTCTTTCAAGCCCACAGGAGGATTTACAAAACTGATCATATAATAGGCCATTAAAGAAGTCTCAAGAACTTTCAAAGGACTGAAACCATAAGGACCATATTCTTGGATCACAATTCCCTTCCTCTTGAGTATGGGCCAGATTTGGCGATTCATGTCTAACAAACAGGAGAAACAAAAGTCGAAGTGATGATGTGAGACTTTGCCGACTTGGTCACACAAGGCGCTGTGACTTCCTGTGTTCTCTCCCTCAAGATCAGTCTCTTGGGGAAGCCAGTTGCCATGTTGTGAGGACATGGGAGGAGCCCTGTGGAGAGATACACATGGTAAGAAACTGAGGTCTCCAGCCAACAGCCATGTGAGGCGCCAACTTGGGAACAGATCCTGCAGCCCCCGTAAAGCCTTCAGAGACTACAGTCCTGGGCAACACCTTGACCATAACCTAATGAGAGGTCCTGAACCAGAACTGTTTAACTAAGGAGCCCATGGATCCTTCACCCACGGAGACTATAAAAGACAATGTTTGTTATTTTAAGCCACTCCGTTTGGGAGTAATTTGTTAGCTAGCAATCCATAACTAATACAATAGGGGTGGCGTTCCTGGTCTATCTCTTCTAAGACTCACAATAATAACAAGAAAATTAGAGAACAAGACCACACACAATAAGGTGCTAAGGTATATACTGTAGGTAACAAGACTGTGCACAAAGAGATGATCATTCCAGAGTATGAAAGGTAAGTTGGAGGAGGAAGATACCAATTCTCCAAGAAGAAAGTAGAGTTGAAATTCAGTATTTCATTCGTCCACGCAATAAGTCAATTGACCCCCAACAATCTGTGATACGCTGGGCTGGGAAATTGAGCTGCAAAGACAAATGTCTTAGCAATGATTCCTGCCCTCAAAACTTCACAGTTTCATGGGAGAGAGAAAGAGAGAGAGAAGTTAACAAAAATTTACATCATGAGCATTAAGTGCTCTCTGATAGTACCCTCCAGTTTCTGGAGTGAAAGCTTCCTAGATAAAGCAATATCTAAACAGAAACATGAACATTGGGGTTGCATTAGCCAAGGCAGGCAGAGGAGGTGAGGAACAATGTTCTAAGCCAAGGAAACACCACATGCAAAGGCAGCAGGGCAGAAAGCATAGCACATTAAGCATCCAAACGAAAGCCCAGGATGTCTGCAGGCTTGGACTGAGAGATGGGGAGAGAGGAGACTGAGAGGACAGGGAAGCCGGATCCTGCAGAACTTGGAAGCACTTTCAAGAGTCTGTGCTACACGAAGAGCAAGGGGGAGCCAACGGAAAGTTTTAAACTCCGAAGTCCAGGCCAAATAAGAGGTAAGAACAGCGCCCTTGCAAGGTGCTAGCTGGCTTACCGGGCCTTCAAAGATTCCCCATCCCCTAATCCTAACAATTAATCCCCAGGGAGGTATTATGAACACCTTCGTAAGGAAGATGCCATCGAGGCTCTAAGAGCCTTGGCGCCTCACTCAGAGTCACGCACTGGTTATAAGGGGCAGAGGGGCAACGTAAAAGCAAACAAGAAAAGACGGAAGAAGAAGGGAGTCGAGAAAGGATGGATAGGTAGGAAACCAGTCTGGCAGGACGGCACAAAGAACACTATTATATTCTAAAAGCCAACTTCAACCCTCTATGATTGTAATAGACTTTCTCTAAAAAGCATGTTGCCTTTCTATAAGGCTGCGAACGTGTGGGAATGCATGTAAGACCCGGTGTAATTACAGGGAACTGCAAAGAACTCTGGCAGGCTCCTGCTGCTTTCTTTATCCCAGCATGTGCCCTGCGACGTTTATCAGCATCCCCGATCTACATTACCATGATGACAGTGCACAAGGGCATTGTGCACAAGACGCCATTTTGCGCCCATGGAAAGTGTGCAACTCCACTGTGGGTGAGAGCAGCGGGCTTCCCGACGAGAGTCCCCCTCACCCCCCTATCCCCCCACCCGTGGCCAGCCTGCCTCTGGGCTTCTGAATTCCGGGGGAGTGCTCCTGCCCTGTGTGGCAAAAAAACAAAAGCAGAAGCATGTCTGCTGAGCAAAAAAGGTGTTTTAAAAACCCTAACTAAAAATAAATAAATAAATAAAAAATTAAAAAAATTCTTAGATGAATTCCTGAGAGTGCTATTCATCATTTTCTCCATTTACATAATTTGCCCAAGTATGAATTCTCAATTACTTCCCAGAATTTCCACCAAGAGGCTTACAAAACAACAACAAAATGTGAAATTCATTTGTTACAAAAACTGTTGTAATGAGCGGCAGATTGTCCTTACACCGAATCAAATGTCTGGGTGCGTGTTTGAGGTTTTCCTTTTTGTAAGTGTACTGCTCTTCTTTTGTCTTTAATATTTTAGTGGTAGGAGAGGAAGAAAATTAATTGCTGCCGGGGGAACTAGGAAAAGGCTGAGAAAGATGAAAGAGAGGAGGATAAAGGCAGATACATTTTTTTGAAATTTGATGGATCTATTAATATTCAGGCTAAGAGAAAATGCCAATAAAAAATGAGTTTGTTTGTAATGAAGAGATCTCTTTGATACTATCTGAACCGCGTAATCAATCTCAGCTGCAGAATCACGAAAAATGGCCAATCAGACTGTACGTCCCTCAGAATGGGAAGCTATAGAAAGTATGTGGCACCCGTCGGAGGCTAAAATATTGAATGTGGACCTCATGAAGCCGCTAGATCTGCTTGCACGTTTACGGGAAATTGGCGATGGAGTTAAATGACACCGCAAAGAAGCCATTCACTAAATCCAAGATATAGTACATTCTTCAGGACAAATGACTCGTTTTCTGTCACAAACCAATAGCACGAGAAGAAAAATAAAAGTGGGGACAGATGATAGAGACTTAGAAGACAGAGAACGACCGAATACAACGGGTAGACCTTGTCTTCATCCCCATTCCAATGAATCAATTATAAAAAGACACCTTTGAAGAAACCAGCACATTTTAATATGGTAGAAGTGATACAGACCATCAAGGAGTGTTAGTGAATTTCATGAGGTGTTATAATGGCTTGGTGCTGATGTTTCTGTTTTTGTTTTTTTAATCCCTGTTGGTTAGAGACACTAAAATTTGTACTGGCAAAATGATTTGACACCTGGGATTTCTTTTTAAAATACTGCAGATCGGGGGCGCCTGGGTGGCTCAGTGAGTTAAAGTCTCTGCCTTCGGCTCAGGTCATGATCTCGGGGTCCTGGGATCGAGTCCCACATCGGGCTCTCTGCTCAGCAGGGAGCCTGCTTCCTCCCCTCTCTCTGCCTGCCTCTCTGCCTACTTGTGATCTCTCTCTCTCTCTGTCAAATAACTGAATAAAATCTTTTTTTAAAATTAAAATAAAATAAAAATAAAATACTGCAGATCGGGACACATGGGTGGTTCAGTTGGTTAAGCAGCTGCCTTCAGCTCAGGTCATGATCCCAAGGGTACTGGGATGGAGTCCCACGGTCGGTCAGGCTCCTTGCTCAGCGGGGAGCCTGCTTCTCCCTCTGCCTCTGCCTGCCGTTCTGCCTGCCTGTGCGCTCTCTCTCCCTCTCTCTTTCTGACAAATAAATAAATAAAATAATATACTGCAGATCATTTTTAAAAGAAGGCTTGAAGAAACAAGATGGACAAAATGGTGGTCCGGTTGAAGTTGGTTTATGACGTGCAAGGGTTCATTATAGTACTCTCTCTATTTCTGTGTGTGTTTGAAATTTCTCCTCTTTAAAATTAAGGGGGAAAATGAACTCACTTGAAGATCAGTTTCTCCAACCAGGCATGACTGCATGGTGGTTTACTCTCATTTAGGTCACTTATAAACTAAGTGACCTTGGAAATAAAGACTCCTGGAGCCCAGCAGGACCTCAGGGGTTACTCTTCCCTTGAATTGCAGATGAGAAAATTGAGGCCAAAATTAAGTGAGTGATCTAGGACACCCAGCCCATGCCAGCCAGCCCGTGGACTATACCAGGAGTAAAACCCAGATTCTCAATCCAGTTTTCTTTCTTCTCGATCGTGTGGCAGAGCAATTCCTTAGTCCCTCTGGAGCTCAGCATCTTTTTCCCTAACATGAAAGCACCCCTACTTTACTTCACCTAATTCATTCACAACCAGCCTGGGGAGGGGAGAGGGCTCGGTGAAACTCTTCACAACTATAAGAAGTTGTTGCTGTGTTTTCACACTTACCCAGGATGGAATGGCAAAACTCCCGAGTCCCCTGAAGGAGGGGCTGCAGGGGGAGGCGTGTTGGGGGAGAGTAATGGAGAACAAGAGAACACCAGATCGGCTCGAATAATGCCAAGACCGATTCAGAGTCACCTCCCCGTGAATGAAACAAGATGACTGGACGAGGGGCAACAATAGCTCCAAACTAAACCTGCCAAAGAACACAGCTCACGTTGTGTGTTTACCTGAGAGAAGGGCTCACAGGGGGCCGGCCCTGTGATAGGAGTAGCCCTGAAGGGTGGGGGGGGGTGTAACTCCCTTGTTCCTCTCTGGCAAATTCTTTGCCCCCAAAGCCATATGGCTCCCTGCTGGGGGCCCAGGCACAATAGGGAGCCTGCCAACCAGCAGGTGTGACTTCTCTAATTGGCAAAGTCTGTTCAAGTGTCTGGCCGCCAGCTGACAGACGCCAATGTTGACAGTGGGGAGAGGGAATCTGAGGGTGTGCAGGAGGGAGGGGGCGCGTGTGATGTCTGAGGCAGAATGCTCCCATTACGTTGACTCGTCTTTTTCCCTTTGGAGCTCCGGGACACCAGCAACATAATTGGCTGTTCGGGGGAAAGACATTACAGTGTCAAAAGTCAGGTGGCCTCTCAGGAACATCTGCTCTGCAGAGTGTCTACAAAAATAACTCAAGGCCCACGAGAGACAGGCTGAGGCTGGGGAGTCCCAGAGGAAGGGAGGAGGAGGAAGCACGAGTGGAGAGTTTGCTGCTTGACCAAATCTGCTATTCCGTGCTGGCAAGCGATGGGTGATGGTGAGGAACAGACTGAGTCGTGTTTCCAAGGGCAGCAGAGGAAGACTTTCTTTCTAGAAAATTTGTGCCGTGCTGCCAAACCCTTGGACAACAGAAGGCCTGCAGGGAACGCAGAGAGACCCTAGAGTGAGAGTCTAAGGGCTTCGTGTCTTTCATTCCTTTTTTCATTCAACGAACATTTGCTGGGCACTTCCTCTGTCCCAGGTGCAGATCAGGTGCTGGGATCCAAAGATAATGTGAGGACCAGGAAACGTTTAGGACCAGGAAAGAGTTTATAGGCCTTTGGGAGACACAGAAAAGAGCAGAATTTTCATGATATAACGAAACCCTGGTTTCTGCGGAGGCATCTAACTCAGACACGAGTGTTTTGATCGGGGCTCCTCGTCGACTTGCCGGGCGACCTTGTTCCAGGCGCCTGATCTCCTGAGCTTTTGTTTCCTTGCCTGTAAAACGGGAAGAAAGGGGGCGCCTGGGGGGCTCAGTGGGTTAAAGTCTCTGCCTTCGGCACAGGTCATGATTCCAGGGTCCTGGGATCGAGCCCCGCATCGGGCTCTCTTCTCAGCGGGGAGCCTGCTTCCTCCTCTCTCTCTGCCTGCCTCTGCCTACTTGTGATCTCTGTCTGTCAAATAAATAAATAAAATCTTAAAAAAAAAAAAAAAACCAGGAAGAAAGCTGCTTTTCCCTTGTATAGGACGCTCCAGGGAGATCGTATCCATAAGAGATTTGTAGCTGTGTAAGTTTGCTTTGCTAATGGTGTCATGTCTTTCTCTACGTAAGGAAGCCTTCAGATTGCCAGGAAATTATCAGTCCGGCCTCTATTTCCTGAAGTGGGTAAAACCTCACAAAAGAGAAAAGAATCACTTGACGATTCCCCACATAAAGAGAGATACCTGGAAGCAATGGTTGTTCACTTGGTATGTCCCACACCATGACAATGGCCCCCATACAATTAGCACTGACTTCATACGAGGCACTATGCTATGTGTTTTACACAAAACACACATTTCACTTCATGCCTAAAACAGTCCAGTGGGTTAACTTTATTATCACCACCTCATGGCCGAGGCAATCGAGATCCAGAGATGTTAACGTTAAGCAACTGGCCCAAGATCACACAGCTAGTAAGCAGAAGTGCCTTGGTTCGAACCCAAACTTTTTCAGCTCTGTGGTCTTTGTGTTGAAGCCCCAGACTGCGCCATCTCCACTGTTGGTGGGAAAAGACAAATCCGTGACTCCAGGAAGCCAGCAGAGCCATGCGCAGAACCATGAGGAGAAAGGGCTGGAAGCAATTGTCAAGATCATTTGCTCTTTGTCTGCACTGCAAACCATTTTATAGAAGAGAAAAGCAGGTCACAAGAAGGCAAAATATGCTCCTGAGAAAGGTCACCTGTAATCCCACGATCTGCCCACCGTACCGCATGACCCTGGCTGTTGGTCACAGATCAGGAAGAGGGATTTACAAGGGGTGACTTCATAAGGACCAGAGCAGTCAAGGCTCAGAAGCTGACCATTTCCAGGCCTCTCCTTCCTGACTCATCTCCTCTAATGACCAGCCTCCCACCTGGCATTTTGGAAAAGCATACTGTGGGCCAGTGGTTCTCAAACTTTGGCAGGCTTCAGAATCACCTGGAAGGCTTGTTAAAATCCAGATTGCTGGGCTCCACCCAGATTATCTGATCTGGGAGCTTCGGGAAGGGGGACAAAGGGTGAGAATTTGAATTTTTATCAAGTTTCCAGGTGATGCTGATGCTGCTGATCTGAGGACCGTAATTTAAGACCCACTGACATGGTGCACCTGGGTGGTTCAGCAGGTTAAGCCTCTGCCTTCGGCTCAGGTCATGATCTCATGGTCCTGGGATCAAGCCCCGCATTGGACTCTCTGCTCAGCCGGGAGCCTGCTTCCCCCCACCCCCACCCTGCCTGCCTCTCTGCCTACTTGTGTTCTCTCTGTCTGTGTCAAATAAATAAATAAATAAATAAATAAATACAAAGACCTACTGGCATATAGCCCTGGGCTTGAGGATGCTCAGACATTTGATATGACATTTAGTCAAAAACCACTGGTTGCTCGATACCTTCATCTCCAGTTATAGAATCTGATTATTGAGCTGAGCACGAGGCTAACCAAAGCAGAGGCTACATTTTCTAGGTCCTTTGCCGCTGAGTGGTCCCCCATAGACCACGTAATCAAGTTACAGCTGCCCATACGTGAGCAGTCGTGATGCTGGCTGAAATGCAGACATGGAGAAAAGTCACCCTTAGATGACACAGAAGGAGGAGGGGCCACTGATGACTTATGGGAACAGGGTCATTAGCCATCTTGGACTTTTATATAAAAGAAAAATAAACTACTTTTTTTTATATCATTACTTTGGATCTCTGTCGCTTTCAGCCCAACCTATATTCTACCAGACACAGACATACCAACAAATATCTTAGAATGCCAGGAAAGAGGGTAGACGGGTAGATCACTAGAGTAGCTAAACAGATCATTGAAGGAGATTATTGGCCAACAGTCAGCCCAGTAGGCAACAAGACACTTGATCTGGAGAGCAGGTTACACAGATAGATGACCAATCAACTTCACTTGACTTAGCCAAGGTTTAACGTTGCCAGAAGTTATTTAGTTGTTTTGAAAGATTTCATTTCCATTTACAATTATAGAAAGTATTCCCCATTCATTTTATTGCCCTGCCCTACATTATACCTATAATCTTCCTGACTTGGATTGTTATCTGATGCACAATTACGTTTCTAAAAGACTAGAATCTCAGCAGATGATTTAAAATAAAAGTTAAGTGGATATAATTTGTGTTTATTTTTGTCTTATTGAAACCGAATACTATAGAAGTGTCTATTTCACAGGGATGATTTGAGCCAAGAAGATGTAGTTTCCCTTTAAATAACATCTTTGAGGAAAGCATACGCAGATGAGACTATAATTGTCAGAGGAAGGAAGGAGAGGGAAAAGGTCAGGTTTCACCACAGCCAGGTTCCATTCCTGCGAATTCACGTGCATCCAGATGTTACTTTCCAAAACCGTGGCCCCTGTATCTGTCTTTAAAAAAAAATCAAGAGTCAGAAGAAATGGCCGAAATGAAGGCACTTCATGTTGATGAATAACCACAAACTGTATACCTATCTGTAGCTTCTCAGACTTTGCATAGCATTGCACAACACACTTTCATATCCCCACGTGACAGAAGCCAGAGGGTTTTTTTTTCCTTTTTTTTTTTTTTAAAGATTTTATTTATTTATTTGACAGAGAGAGAGATCACAAGTAGGCAGAGAGGCAGGCAGAGAGAGGAGGAAGCAGGCTCCCTGCGGAGCAGAGAGCCTGATGCGGGGCTCGATCCCAGGACCCTGAGATCTTGACCTGAGCGAAAGGCAGCGGCTTAATCCACTGAGCCACCCAGGCGCCCCTTTTTTTTCCTTTTTAAATGAATTGCCGATAGTGATTACCCACATTCACACCAATTAGCTAGCTGATGGCACCACATTGAAGTTTTTGAGTAATAAACTTATTCACAAGGTTGGCCATTAACTCCCCCTCAATAACACACAGCTCATCTTGAGTTGTCCCATACTGGATTGGTTGGTTTGGATTTGGACTGAAAACTTTGGATAAGCTCTTTTCTGACCCTTCTGCCTGTCCTTAGAACCTAGAATAGTGCTTGATGTATAGATAATAGATAGAAGGAAAGAAAAGAAAAGAAAGAAAGAGAGAGAGAGAGAGGAAGGAAGGAAGGAAGGGAGAAAAGGAGAGAAGGAGGGAGGGAGGGAGAGAAGAAGGAAGGAAGGAAGGAAGGGAAGGAGGGAGGGAGGAAATACAGCATATATAGACTGAAGCAGGAACTGAGATGAACAAGTTGGAATTCTAAGCATCCCACAATGCAATGTCCCTTATGAGGGCTTACACAGCCCACTTTTTCCTTTGTAATTAAGAGACTTCAGCAGAGCCACAGGTGATTAAATGTGACCACGGACGTGGCTAGCATTCAATTACCTAGGTTTAATTATGAGGCAAATGTGTATTTACAAAAGCCATCGATAATACTTATGGTATGACAGAGTATCCATGCTAATTATAATTCATGAGCAGTCCACAGGAAAATATATTTAAAAGAAGATACTAACTAAGCAGTTTCAAAATCATCTTCAAATTTCAGCCAGGATGTCTCTTGCAACACCCACTGTGATTTCATCAGATTCTAACTGTAACTTACAAATTAGACTGTGACCATAGACCTCCCAAAAGTCTGATGTCATCGATGGCAGATAGTTTCACTGCTCTGTGAATGTTTACCTAACCAACTAAAAATAAAGTGTTTTTTACAACCTTGGAAATTACAGTGACTAGACACCCTCCCAGAATATTAATCATTCTTGTTGAATATTTAAATCTGTTTTTATTAAGGTTTAGAGAGAATAGGTTAATGGAAGGAAGAGATGTAATGGGGAGTTAAGAACAGGAGGGTGGGTTAGGCTCAGCCCCACTGGGAAGATGACCGAGGCCTCCCACGACGAATTTCTTATCGTGATCGTCAGAGATGACAACCACGGAGGGCTGCAGGGACATCTTTAGGCGTCTTTATGATTCTGAGTAAAAAAGTAAGTTTCATAAGAAAACACTGCTGAAAGTTATTTCAAGAAGGTACCAGTCCATTAGGAAGCTTTTTTTAAGAAAGTAAAGGGTGTTCGGCTAGAAGATACCAACCACTCTTCTCACATGTTCCTTGATAGTTAAGCAACATGCACAGCAAAGCTCCTCCTGTTCCAAGAAGATGGAAAACAAGAGTGCTAATTACAGGATGTTTTAAAAAATAATACTCAAGCAGTTTTTTTTCATTTGTCAACTTGATTGGGAGCCATAAAAAGTGATTAAAATCCTTATTGTGCTGTAATTTCTTTATAATTTGGTATTTTTAGAGTCATGTTTCCAAATGATAGCATCTAAGGGACTCTCGGAATTTAAATGCAAAATTAACAAGCACTTGTGCAACAAAACAAGTACTTACCAGGAGCTAGTTTTTATCAATGTGAGATACAGCAGGTTTCACATCTCATCGGGGGACAGGCAGTTAATTATCTCAGAGCAGGAAAGCTCTGGAAATGGGGTGCTTTTAATGGGGCTTACGTTGGTGACCCACAGCCACAGGAACCCAACGTCTGGCTGAGCTCACAAATATTTTGGAGCCGAGCCAAAAGATACAGTCCTGGACAGGGACCTGATGCTCTTAGGCCCTTGCAGATGCTTAGGGAAAGGATGAACGAATGAATGATCACCTATGATCAGAGATCATTGACCCAGGGGGTGGAGGGATTTTAGAGGCTTCCTATGCGGTTGGTGGTGGAAAGTTCTAAACTGATTTGCAAGTCTGACTCGAATGACTGAATTCTGAAGCGATCCTTTCCAAAGCTGGTTCTCAAACACCCCCGAAGCAGCTTCCCTTCCTCCAAGTTGTATCAAGCCCTCTCGCCGACTTGCAGCTGTGAACTGAATGTTTATGCCACTGGATGGGATTTTTCTCCTTCTGCCTTGTTCGCCTGGGTCAAGCTGTGGTTTTGACATAAAAGCCTAAGGGAGAAATTAACAGGCTGGTACATCCAAGTTGGTGAAAGATGGGCTAGTTTGCAGGTTCGCCTCCCTAAGAAGACATTATAGTTCAGGACTCCTCTGCCTTCTCCCAGCATCTGACACCCCCGGGGACCATCAAGGAGAGGACAGATGGACTGTGGGGGCAGAAGTAGGAGCAGACAAAGGGCAGATGGATGGGGGTAAGGGTAGGCATAGGAGACAAGAGACAGAACTTGGAAAGGGGAGAAAGGGCTACCCCTGCAGTCTTTGAGATCACCACACATGTTCATAGCTAGTTGGAATGTATGGCATAAACATTAGGAAATAGACATTTTACATACTCTCAGATTCCTGGGGCTGCGGGGGATGGGTGTGGTGGTGTCAGTTTCTCCCTCCCTTCCATGATGTAGATCGAATTCTGGGGCTGCATTCAGCTGTCAAAAAATGTACAAACATTCACCCGTTCTTTGATCAATTTAGTTTTATAAACCAAAATTCGGTGTTTTCTGAAATAAGTGTTGAAGATACCTTAGGGGGAGACCAAAGGTATTGCCAGTAATGCTTTATACCTGGAGAGAGCTATAGCATTCACAAAGGAATCCTGTGGTTTTGTCCTTGTACTTGCATTTACTCCTACTACCAGGCTGTGAGGTGGTAGTAGCCGTCCCTCCCACCCGCAACCCTTCCCTCTGCACACCACTCGCTAGATGAGCAGACTGAGGTTCAGAGAGGTTCAATGATTTTCCTAGCTAAAATCACTCAGCCAGCAAGCAGCAGCCTCCCTGTCTGAAAATCCAGGCCTTCTCTTCTTGATCATGATTAATAATTCTGGGCTGTGCATAAACATTGATCTGTTTGCTTGTGTGTGTGGCCGATTTTTTAAACGTTTAATAGTGTGCCCCCAGAGATCAAGTTCGTGTGGTTTTCCCAGGTTTTCCAGGAAGAAAAGTGGCAGAAAAATCATCTTAGATCCACTAAGAGGATCTTCCCCTCTGGGAAGTGGGGTAAAGGAGTTCCCCAGTAATGACTTCAGGTAGCTTTACTCTGAAAGTCAGGGACAGAGTGAGTGGCTCAGTTGTCCCAAGAAAGGACATGTAGGACAGCAGCCTGTCCCCTGTGGGGGCTTTGGAGAAAAGGGAGGCCCTGAGTTCTGGCTGCCAGGTCAGTGGGCAGAATCCCCCGGGGTGGCCTGGGCCTGGGAGGCAGGAGGACAATTATAGCAAGGGGAAGAGCATGGGATGAAGGAAGCAGGCCTCCCTCTACATTCAAGGCCTGATGTCCTCAGCACCTGCACTCCGGGCTTGGTGGAACATTCTTGGTTCACACCCAAAGAAAGACTGGGCCAGCCTCTGTGCACTCAGACCATCTTCCATGAGGCCACCCCTCTGCGGACAGAAAGCTCAGGCAGTTCAGGGCACCCATCAGCCCTCACCAGCCCTCAGAGAAGAGTCTGGTGGGACCAGGTGTGGGGTGCCCAAGTGTCCCTTCCAGCTTCAAACTGAGTGGGAAGACAGTAGACCTCCCAGTTTAGAAGGATATTGCCAAATATTAGATTTCAGTCGTGGCTAAGCAAGTTCTGTGCATAAAACACCGACATTATACCTGAAGAATTTACCCCTGAAAAAAGATGATGCTTTTTCACGGAGGGTTGTATGACCAGCTGATGTAGGGGAAGAGCGGTGTCAAAGGCAAGGTTGTCCTTTGTGAGAACTACTAATAGAATGTGCTCTCAACCCCTCAGGATACATCACCAAAGACCAAGTGAAGCACTTACAGTTTTTTGTTTTTGTTTTTTTTTAAGATTTTATTTATTTATTTGACAGACAGATCACAAGTAGGCAGAGGCAGGCAGGGGAGAGGGGGTGGGGGGGGAAGCAGGCTCCCCACTGAGCAGAGAGCCCCAAGTGGGGCTGGATCCCAGAACCCTGGGACCACGACCTGAGCCAAAGGCAGAGGCTTAACCCACTGAGCCACCCAGGCGCCCCAGCACTTATAGTTTTTAATAATCACTGTTCCTTCATTACAGTGAAAACTATTTCACGTGTCCCAGAGCACCTTAGTGAACTGTCTCTTCCTCACACATTCCCTTCCCCCCATTTTAGGCAGAGACCTGGCTTTTGTCTTGCTCTGAGTACTATGGCTTTCACAGAAAGCAGAAGCGGCCTGGTGTCTGAGACCTTGTCTTTCTCAGAGCCCACGCCTGTGAAAGACACAGAGGAAGGTGCTTTCAGCCTGCGCCAGAGAGAGGCAGCTCCCTAAGGAAGGGCTTCCATGAGGCAGAGTGATCCGAGTTCAGGCAGAGGCCTCCCCAGTCAACCAAAGAGGCTCAGGGCCCTGGCCAGCCCTGACGCAGAGGAGCCCCAGAGAGAAGCATCTAGAGGACGGTAACCAGACAGACGGCTGCTGAAGCCGTTCCTGAACTGCTTCCGGTTCCTGAACTTTGCATATCCGGGGGTGAGGAGGAGAAGCTGGAAGAAAGACGGCAGCTAGATTTCCTGCCAGCCTGGCGGGAGGTAAGCTCAGAGTGGAAATTTCATTTGATTAACAAAATTACATGTCTTACACACCTAAATTTGAAGACGGCAATTCATCTCCACCATGTAGGCCACCTGTGAAGATATCTGTCGCTCCACCAACAGGTCACACGGTGATTCATGACGAGGACTAGCCCAGCTGCGTTAGTTGTAAAAGACACAAGAATTTATCTGGGACTAGAAGAGTGGGTGACTGCCCAGCAGCACGGTCCATGCAGGTGTTCTGCCTCAATGACTTGAACTCTTATTCCCTAATTTCCCAGCCACATCATGGCATTCTGTCAGCGTACATCAAGCTAACATCTTTAAAAGTTGACAATAGATTTGTATAGAAAGTCTGGATCAATGAATGTAATTATAATTAGAGAAGGTAGATCATCTCTCTTTGCCCTTTCCAACTAAATGCACACCTGACTTGGATTTCTTGGTGCTGGTTAAGCAGCAACAGGAGCCCGACCCTGGAGATGGATATGCCTGAGTTCAAAGCCTTGCTCTGCCACTGACTAGCTCTGTGACCACTCACAAAGAGCTTGATCTCTCACAGCCTCAGTTTCTTCATCTGTAAAACATGAAGGATGCTACTAAATGCCTTGTGAAGTTTAGATATGCATTCAAGCTCTTAGAACTACGCCCAGTACATGGTAAGCCCGCCCAACTTGTTAGCTTTTACCTGTTTTCATTGGTGTTGAAACTTACATAGTCTTCCATTTAGCAGATCAAGTTCCCAGTCAGTCATAAAAGGCCTACTGCTTTCTCTGAGGAAACTAAAAGATATATATATAGATATAGATATAGAAATAGATATAGATATAGATATATAACACAACTAAAAGATAAACATATGTTTATCTTTTAGTTGTGGTTTTTTCCTTAATTTTAAGTAGATGCCACACCCAATGTGGGTCTTGAACAAATGACCCTAAGATCAAGAGTCCTATACTCTACCAACTGAGCCAGCCAGACTTCCCCTAAATATATCTGTTTATAGATAGATTCATTATTACTTGTAATTCATTGTTAACTTTTATTTTGAGTGATGTTCTTTGTTTTTATCAACCCATTTTTATGGCAATGCTCTATTTTGACAGGTAACGCAGGTTTTTGTTTGTGAAAGTTATGTAAACTTTCATTTAAATATAATTATTTTAAATTTTAAAAAGATAAGTCCCTATAAAGATTATTGGGTAAATAGTTGTACAAAGGTTATACCACTAAGTCCAAAATCATGGAGCTGCCAAAATGGACTTCTAGAAACTCAATCCAAATGCTTTCTAAGCCTGCTTTCCTTTCTAACATCCTATTATTTTAAGCTACTTTTGCTCTTTCACCCCAGCTTTACTGAAGTATAAATGATTAATAAAAAAGTACATATTTAGACTGTATGCCATAATTTTTGGTGTACCACATGGTACTTTAATTATGTATAATTTTGAAGTGATTACCACAATCAACTTAATTAACTTACCCATCACCTCACATGGTTTCCATTTTTTTTTTTGGTGTGTATAGTGAGAACAACAAAGATCAACCCTCTTAGCAAATTTCAAGTGTGCATTACACTATTATTAACTATAATCACCAGGCTGTACATTAGACCTCTGAACTTTTTCATCTGATAACTAAAAGTTTGTGTCCTTTGGTGAATATTTCCCCCACCCCGCAGCCCCTGGCAACCACCATTCTATACTCTGGTTTTATGAGGTTGACTTTTTTAGATTCCACATTTAGTGAAATCATACAATATTTGTCTTTGTCTGTCTGACTTAATTCACTTAATCTAATACCCTCCAGTTTCATCCATGTTGTCACAAATGGCAGATTTCCTTCTTATTTATAGCTGAAAAATTCCTGGGTAGATAGAGAGATAGCGATAGATAGCACATTTTTTTTCTTTTTTTTAAAAAAGATTTTATTTATTTATTTGACAGACAGAGATCACAAGCAGGCAGAGAGGCAGGCAGAGAGAGAGAGGAGGAAGAAGGCTCCCTGCCGAGCAGAGAATCGGATGTGGGGCTCAATCCCAGGACCCTGAGATCATGCCCTGAGCTGAAGGCAGAGGATTTAACCCACTGAGGACCCAGGCGCCCCAGCACATTTTCTTAATCCATTCATCCATTGATGGCACTTAGGTTTTTCTGTCTTGGCTATTGTGAATATAGGAGTAGAGATATCTCTTGAAGATCCTGGTTTAATTTCCTTTGCATACATACCCAGAAGTGGAATTGCAAAATCATACAGTAGTTCTATTTTTAGTTATTTGAAGAATATCCACACTGTTTTCCATAGTGGCTGCACCAATTTACCTTCCCACCAACAGCATACCAGGTTTCCCTTTTCTTCACCCCCTATCAACACATTTCATCTCCTGTCTTTTTTGGTAATAACCATCCTACCAGGTGAGAGGCAACGTCTCATTATGGTTTTGAGTTGCATTTCCCCAGTACTTAGTGTTGTTGAGCACCTTTTCATGTACTTGCTTGTCATTTGTATGCCTTCTTTGGAGAAATGCCTATTCAGGTGTTTTGCCATTTTTCAGCCAGGTTATTTGTTCTTTTGACTATTGAGTTGTATGCGTTCTTTAAATATTTTGGATATTAACCCTTTCTCAGATATATGGTTTACAAATATTTTCTCCCATTCCGTAGGTTGCTTTCTCAGTTTGTTGATGGTATCCTTTGCTCTAAGGTAACTTGTTCATTTGTTATAGTCCCACTTGTTTATTTTGTCTTTTGTTGTGTGTGCTTTTGGTGTCATACCCAAAAATCATCGCCAAGACCAATGTCAAGGAATTGTCTGTCCTATATGCTTTCTTCTAGGTGTTTCATGGTTTTAGGCCTTAAGTTTAAGTCTTTAATCCATTTCAAGTTAATTTTTATATGATGTAAGATAAGGGTCCAGTTTCATAGTAAGTCAGTGTATTCCTGGCACCCTTGTCGAAGATTAGTTGACATATTGCCCTTTTAAAAAAATTTTGTTGGCATTTTATAGTATCTAATGACTTGTGGTTGGAAAACGGAAGAAAAACTTTAAAGGAAAGGAAAGGAAAAGATGCTATTTCATTAACCTCTAAAGCTGTACTTCTCAAACCTGAGCATGTACACAAATTACCTGCAGATTTTAAGATGCATATTCAGATTCAGTAGGTCTGAAGTGAAGCCCATGGATTTGAATTTCTTTCTTTATTTTATTTTCTCATTTTAATTTCAGTGTAGCTAAGGATTTGAATTTCTTTCTTTTTTTGAAAGATTTTATTTATTTATCTGACAGACAGACATCACAAGTAGGCAGAGAGGCAGGCGGGGGTGGGTGGGGGAAGCAGGCTCCCCACTGAGCAGAGAGCCCGATGCAGGGCTCAATCCCAGGACCCCAGGACCATGACCTGAGCCGAAGGCAGATGCTTTAACCCACTGAGCCACCCAGGCACCCCAGGATTTGGATTTCTAACAAGCTCCCAGGTAATGCTGACGCTATTGGTCTGAGGACCACACTTTGAGTAAAATAGGTGCTAGACATATATACAGAGAGAGGAGCTATTTGATGTGCCAAGATAACTGTTATACAATTTAAAAAGATATGTCTTTGACCTTAAGATTAATCATGGTTCTTTTATACTGAAAGTTGAAAAGTTCATTTTCTCAATAAGACATAGACAAAGAAATATTTTTTCTAAATTTCATGAGGCATTTGCAAAGAATATTTCTGTCTACCTAGAAGTTCTAGAATATTCAACTGAAAAATTCAGAAATAGTAAGACAGGAGCACCTGGGTGGCTCAGTGGGTTAAGCCTCTGCCTTTGGCTCAGGTCATGATCTCAGGGTCCTGGGATCGAGCCCCGAATTGGGCTTTCTGCTCAGCAGGGAGCCTGCTTCCCTACCTCTCTCTCTGCCTGCCTCTCTGCCTACTTGTGATCTCACTCTCAGTGTTAAATAAATAAGTAAAATATTAAAATTTTTAAAAAAAGAAATAGCAAGACAACTCAACCATACAGCCATTGATAGAAAAAAAAAAAAATAGATTCCCTATAAGCCAGTAAGAAGCAGTTAGAAAATTTAACTATATATGGGTATGGGACAAGGAAGAGGAGTTTCATTCACAATAGCAACAAAAATACAAAGTGCTTTGTGTGCCTGCCTGGCTCAGTCATTAAGGCATGTGATCCTTGATCTCAGGGTTGTGAGTTTAAGCCCCAGTTAGGTGTCAAGATTACTTAAGAGTAAAATATTAAAAAATAATAATGATACAAAGTGCCTTTAGGCTTCTGCTTGGCCAAAAATAAGCAGAAACCACAAGAATAAAATAACAAATAGAATTTTTTTAATTTTTTTTTAAGATTTTATTTATGTATTTGACAGACAGAGATCACAAGTAGGCAGAGAGGCAGGCAGAGAGAGAGGAGGAAGCAGACTCCCCGCTGAGCAGAGAGCCCGATGTGGGGCTGGATCCCAGGACCCTGAGATCATGACCCGAGCTGAAGGCAAAGGCTTTAACCCACTGAGCCACCCAGGTGCCCCAAAATTAGAATTTAACCAAGATTTATCCACATGCAAAAAACAAAGTTGGACCCTTGCCTTACACCATATACAAAAATTAACTCAAAGTAGATCAACTAGGAGCACCTGGCTGTCTCATTTGGTAGACCATGCAAATCTTGATCTCAGTGTTGTGAGTTTGAGTCCCATGTTGGGTATAGAGATTGCTTAAATATAAAATCTTAGAAAAATAGATCAACTAAACTTAAGAGCTAAAACTTTAGAACTCTTTTTTCTTTTTAATTTATTTACTTATGTGAGAGAGAGAGAATGGGGGGAGGGGCAGAAGGAATCTCCAAGCAGACTCCCTGCTGAGCACAGAATCCAGTGGGTCACTTATTCCACAACTCATGAGATCATGACCTTATCCAAAACCAAGAGTCACATGCTCAACTAACTGAGCTACCCAGGCAGCCCAAACTTCAAAACTCTTACAGGAAAACATAGAGGGACAGTTTTATGACACGGAAGTTGACAATGATTTCTTGGATATGACACCAAAAGCAAAAGCAACAAAAAAATACAAGATAAATTTGACTTCATCAAAATTTTAAAATTTTTGTGCATCGAAGGACACTATCAATAGTGAATAGGCAGGGGCCTGCTTCCCTCACTCTCTGCCTGTCTCTCTGCCTACTTGTGACCTCTCTCTCTGTCATATAAATAAATAAAATTTTAAAACAAATAGTGAATAGGCAATAGGAATGAGGAAATAGTCACAAATCATAGGTTTGATAAGAGGTTAATACCTAATGTATAAAGAACTCCTATAATTCAACCACGAAAGAAACAAAACAACTTGATTTTAAAATGGGCAAAGGACTTGAATAGAGATATCACCAAAGAAGATATGCAAGTTACAATAAGCACATGAAAAAAACAAGAAAAGAACATCACTAATCATTAGGAAAATGCAAATCAGAATTATGATGAATATCACCACACACTTTTTATGATTGGTACTCTGAAAACAAAGCAAAACATAATGAGAGTTTGCAAGGATTTAGAAAAATTGCAGCCCTCAGGGCACCTAGGTGGTTCAGTTGGTTGAGCATCTGACTCTTGGCTTCAGCTCAGGTCAAGATCTTATGGGTTATGAGATCGAGCCCTGCATGGGGCTCTGTGCTCAGCAGGGAGTCTCTTGAAGAGTCTTTCCCTCTGCCCCTCACCCCTGTACCTGCCGGCATGAGCACATGAGTGCACATGCTCTCTCTCTCAAATAAATAAATCTTTTTAAAAGATAGAAAAAAAAATCAGAGCCCAGTGCACTGTAGGTGGGAATGTAAAATGGCGCAGCTGCTAATGAGAACCCATAGGACTGTTCCTCAGAAACTTGCCATGGGATCCAGCAATTCTACTTCTGGATATATACCCAAAAGACTCAGAAAGCAAGACTCTCTAGAAAAGATGCTAGACACACATCTGTGTTCTTAGCGTCATCTGCAATAGCCAAAATGTGGAATCAAACCCAAGTGTCCATTAGAGGATGAATGGAAAAACAAAACGGAGTATTATTCAGTCTTAGAAAGGAAGGAAATTCTGACACATGCTACAGCATGGATTAGCCTTGAGGGCTTTATGGGAAGTGGAATAAACTAGTCACAAAAAGACAAAGACATTGTTCCCACTTATATGAGGTACCCAGAGGGGTCAAATTCATAGAGACAGAAAATAGAATGCTGGGTGCCAGGGGCTTGGGGAAGGGAGGACGGAAAGGAATTAGGGGGGTCATTGTCTAATGGGTACAGTGTTTCAGTTTTGTACGATGGAAAGAGTTCCAGAGGTGGATGGTGGTGATGGTTGCACAAAGATGTGAAAGTGCTAAATGCCACTGAACCGTACAAATGCTGAAAAATTATGAAGATGGTAAATTTTACATGATGTGTGCTTTACCACAATTTTAAGAAATTTAAAGAACATAGGAAAAGAATTGACTATATGGACAGATATTCCAGCTTCTTGGGTAAGAGAACTGATCATGAGAAAATGCAAATTTTACCTCAGTTTAATCTATAAATTTAAATCAGTTGAGATCTCATTAAGATTGTGCGTGTATGTGTGTGCGTGTGTGTGTGCAGACAGAAAAAAACTTGACAAAATGATTCTGAAATACATAAAAAACAACTAATAATATTACAAAAAGGGAGACTAATGAAAGATATGTTAACTAGAAATAAAAATATACTATAAAATAAAAGATTGGTAAACTGGATTACAAAAGTAGTGTAACTGTGTTAAAAAATTAAACACACGTAAAAGCAGACTCTAGACTGGGAGGAATCTTTGCGGTAAGTATGGCAAAGGACTAATACCCTTAACATATAAAAACTCTTAGAAGTCAACATGAGAGACTCAATCATACCAACAGAAAATGAACAAAGGTGGAAGAAACGTAATTCATAAAAGGAAAAATGCAATGGCCAATAAAGTCAGGAAAAAGTTTTTATTTCCCTAATAAAGCAATGCGAGTTAACACATCTATCATACTGCACTAATTTTTTTTTAATTATACTATTTGCTGTTAATAAGGTTATAGAGAATGTAGCATTTTTGTACATTGGTGAGGGTGAATTAGAGGAGAGAGAAACCGGTACTAATTTCTTGGCCCAGGATAGCAAGGCAACTTTTTCCTACCCTTTGACTTAGAAAGTTTATTTTGAGATATGTATAATGTGCAAAGATTAAGCTAAAAATTATCCTTTACAGTGCTACTTTTATAATTACAAAAAACATGAAAACTTCTTAAGTGTGTCAAACTCTGAGATTGGTTAAATATGGTACATCATCCATGAAATAGAATAAAACACATTTTAGAAATGACATTTAGAAAAACTTTAAATGAACTAGAAATATGTGCCAATGCAGTGAAGGGGAAAAGCAGATTATGTAGAGTAGAAGCAGCCTCCCTACATTGAAAAATCACTGACAGTGTATATTCAAATATTAACAGCAATGATGTAAGAAAGTGAATTATAAATTATTTTTCTCCCTTTTCTCCGTCTGTATTTTCTATCTTTACTTTCTTTTTTGTAAGATATTTGACTGACTTTTGTATCAAAAATAAACAGCTTAAGAAATAATAAAATGGTCTCCAGATAAATCTTGAAGAAAAGACTCTAATCATTCACTGACAAGTAACAGATGTCGACTTTAGATTTTTTTTTTAATGTTAAAGCAGTAAGGAAAGAGTGAGTACAACTCATTCTTTTGAAAATAAAGAAACAAAGTGTACAGACATTAAGTAAACGAACAGCAGCCTCTGTGTTACCTCAGATTTGGTTCGGCTGAGAACAAAAGAACCCCAAATAACAGTACTTTGGACACAAGATTTTATTCACTCAAGTAAAATGCCTATAGTTCAGCAGCACCTGGGCCTGGAGTCATATTCTCTGTTATTTCAGGGAGCAGGTTTTGAGCGTGTTGCTCCACTAATCTCTATGGTTAGCAGCCACCTAGTGACAATATAGCTGTTGCAGCTCCAGCCATCACGTCTACTTTCCAGAGAGCTGGAAGTAGAAAGAGAAGAAAACTTACCCTAGGTCTTTAAGGACATGGTAATTGCACATAAATGCAAAGGGGGCTAATAAACACAGTCTTCTCTGCATGTGACTCTGCTCAGCTAAAAATCTGGAGTTGTGTTAGTAAGAAAGAAGAAGAGGAACGATATGAAGGTTCAGCTTTCTGTCTCTGCCAGTGCCTCACTGCCTGCAAAAGTCAGGCAACAGATGGACTGGAGTGCTCTCTCTCCTGCATATTTCCCTGCAAAGAGGAGCACACTGGAACTCTCACTCTGAGCATGCAGAGTGGGAAAATCGCCACATTCCTGGATATGGAATTTATTTTCAAGTTCTAGTTGCTAGAATTTTAAATTAGAATATATTTAGCCAACATTACAGTAAAATATAAGCAAACATCGAGACAATTACATATATATGAAAACTAAAGCATCCCTTCTCTGTAAATATCTAGTTCTTACAAGCTTCTGTGACCTCTTCTGTTATCATTTTTATATGATTATTTTAAGATATATGTACAGAATTCTAATCACTGTGTAATTATATTTTTCACTTAATGTTATTTAACATAACTTCCTCACATGTCCATATAGTCCACACATCTACCATTGTGATGCCAAGGGATAGAATCAATATGTCAATTACACTTATAATACCAATTATAGGACATTTCCATTATTTCCAATTTGTTTTGTGTTATTTCTTTGTCACTACATATAGACTAGCTATAAATAGCACAGTACAGATAAACATTTCTTTCTTACAAGTATTTCTTTAGAATATATTTTCAAACATGGAATTATCAGAGCAAGGACTATGATCAATTTGTTGGCTTTGATATGAACCGTATTCTCTCCAGAAAGTTCTCTAAATTTCAGTAAATCCCTTGAATTTAAATATCTTTAGATATTTTTCAGCTGAACATTGTCTACGTTTACTTACCTATGTTTTTAATCCCTTTGAGTCATCTGTCCATTCATGGGTTTTGCAACAGAACTATCATAAGGAACTGGTGTGGTCAGCTCTTCTCATATTCTGAATCTTAAATTTGTTTCTATCCTTTTTATGATGGATGATATTTCCCTTCCACTCTTTTTTTTTCCTGAAGGCAGCTCAAGCGACTGTGAAAGGGTTAAAAGCAGTATTTCTTAGAAGGCATAATAATGCACGTGTTTCTGCTCAACTGGGAATCCATTGTCTGCTGGGGCCCCAGTCAGAGAAGTATGTTTCCTATTAGAAGGAGCAGGCTCAGAAGTTGCCTTTGCTGCCCACAGAAATGGCAGGACTTGGGATGCAGAGGCAGAGAGTGGGAACCCCAAATGAAACAGAAGTGAAGGAAGCCAGGGAGCATTTCCAGACGTGCTAGGAAATAGAGGCAGGCCCCTTGGAGCCCTTCAGGTAGGCTCCTGCTTTGCACAGGGCCTATTCCTGAAAAGCCGTGTGAATTTGAATGTCTGAAAATCACATATTAGGGCAGATGTTATGAATTGAGGGGAAGCTGGTTTATACCCAAAGAGAAAAAAAAGAAATGAAACCCAAAATGTTGATCCCTGAGGCACTACCTCTCTCAGGCCAGGCCTACTCTGTGGACTAAAGAGAGAACATTGAGTCAAGTGTCTCCCCTTTTATTTGTACCCTGTCTCTGATCCCTTTAAAGGCTCTAGCAAAGGGTCACAAAGTTCTGTCTTTAAACTTGAACTCTGAGACACTCTGGTTATCTGGGGCAGAGGTGATGCTGCTTTTCTGCACGGGTATGGGCAAAGCACAGATAAAAAATAACAACTAACATCTCTAAAACAAGCAAGTAAATAAGCATGATAATTACCAGCTGTGATCCATGCAATAAAGGAGGTAGGATGATGTAAGAGAGTGTAACTTGGGGTGGTGCTATTTGAGATCAGATAGTTGGAGGGGAGGGGTCCCGGGGAGGGGATATTTGAGCTAAGATTTGAGGATGGTTGACAACACAAAGGGACAAGTGTACCATTGAGAGAGAGAAGCTCTGGGATCCCTGAGACAGGGAAGGACAGGACATGGTCAAGGAACAGAAAAGCAGGAGTACCGGGAGGGAGAAGGAGGGTCAAGGTGACGTCAGAGAGAAGAGAGCAGGAACCATATCTTGAAGAGTTTTAGAGACAGTGGCAAAGACCTAAGATTTTATTCCATCAGAAGTGGGAAGTCAAACACTACAGAAATGTGAATGGGCAAAGCAGGATTTCAAATGCTGTCTAAACAGGCTATTTCCTGTTTGGATCCATCATACACTATATTGGATTCATAGCATCTAATTACACAGATAACTAAAACATGTATATGTTATATAAGAATACACAATGTTTAAAAATATATATATTTTTAAGGGGCGCCTAGGTGGCTCAGTGGGTTAAAGCCTCTGCCTTCGGCTCGGGTCATGATCCTGGGGTCCTGGGATCGAGTCCCGCATCGGGCTCTCTGCTCAGCGGGGAGCCTGCTTCCTCCTCTCTCTCTGCCTTTCTCTCTGCCTACCTGTGATCTCTGTCTGTCAGATAAATAAACAAAATCTTTTAAAAAATAAAATAAAATAAAAATATCTATATTTTAAATACTTTTTTAAAAGGAGACATTTTAGGTTCACGCAAAATTGACGGGAAGGTACAGAGATTTCCCATATATCCCCACCCCACACAGGCAGGTACAAAGACATGCGTTCATCATTATAGGATCATACAGAGTATTTTTACTGCCTAAAAATCCTTTGTCTCCGCCCAATTCATCCCTCCCCATCCACCAATCTCTGACAACCGCTGAGCTTTTTCCCATCCCCATAGTTTTGCCTTTTCCAGAACATCACATAGGTGGAATCCTACAATATGTGAGATCATGAGATTCTTTCACTCAATCATAGGCATTTACATTTCCTCCATTCCTGTTCATGGCTTGACAGCTGATTTCTTTTTCATGTTGAAAAATGTTTCATCATCTGGATGTACCAGAGTTCATTTATAACCTAGTCACTTCCTGAGGCACATTTTGGTTGCTATCACGTTTTGGCAATTATGAATAAAGCTGCTATACGTATCCATGTCAGGCATATTTTTATCTCATAAGGCTACTTTGTCACAGGTAATTTATTCAGTCTCTTAATGGACAAAAGACTAATTTTCTTCACAGTTGTAGGAGTACATTATCTTGTTTACTCATAGGTGTTTTATGAATATCTTATATTTAACCCACATTAAACTCACACACACTTTTTCTGGGGCTCCAGCTTATTTTCCCTCTGTGTGTGCCCAGACTAATTGTCTTGATCTGATCTCATCTTCAGAGTAAGACTTGATAACATTTGTACTTATCAGGAATATGAAGTACTATTCTGTCTTCTGTCTTAGACATTTGGCTGACAGTAAACCAATGACTCTCCAGAAGATTGCTCCTCCCATTGCTTTATTTATTTGTTGATTCATTTTTTTTCCCCAGCCATTAACTCAATATATATTTCTTTAGTATCTGTTATGACCCGGGTACTCTATTATCACTGGGGACATAAAGATGAGTGAGATGATTTCTGCCCTGAAGGAGGTCACATCCTCTTCAGGTAGGAGAGACACATACCAAACAAATAATAATGAGGAACTGCAATATTTCTATAATTACAATAGCAGCATGTGCAAAGTGCAAGGGTAACCCAAAGTGGGGGAGTGATTAGTTTTGCTTAGGAGAACCGGCACAACTTTGCATGGGACATAGGCCTTAAAGACTTGGGAAAGAGTCCACAGGCAGAGATGAGAAGAAGGCCTTCCATGAGGAGGAAACAGCACAAAGAGGAGAAGCAATATGTATTTTTAGACATTTTAATATTTTTTATCAGAATAATACATGTACAGTGTTTTAAAATGTCATTTTCAAGAGGAGATTTTAATGGGAAGCCCCTCCCCACACCTTCATTCCTGCTCTGCCCCCAGGAACAACCTTCATTTTATTGTTTTTTTTTCTGATAACTTTTTTATTTTAGAATAGTTCTAAATCTGTGATAATATGACACAGCAGCGATAGAAATCTAATGCAGGCAGGGCTCCCCTCACATGGGCCATTCCATATGGCCTTCACTTTGGAATGATGAGGTAGGAAATCAGCCTTTCGTTGAAAAACACCAAAATGCTGGTAGGTGGCCATCTTTCCTCAGCATCTGCTAGGCTTTTCAGCAAAGAATTCTGTCTTGCCTGAAACGCTACCTGTGTTCTGTGGAGAAATCTAGGAAGGAAAGGCTTTGAAAAGTTAAACCACTCCATATGCAGATTTTCAGTTAATTCCCCTATCTTCATCCCTATGCCTAACTCCTGGCCATGCTGTGTGTATTGTTCCGAAATCCTAAGGGTTTCTCCTCCCTCCTTTGTTCAAAGAATAAATCCCCCTCCTGCCTCAGCTGTGATGATACAAGTGCTGGCATTCTTTGCCTGGACAAGGTGATAGACTTCCTTCCTCATGTAGCTTCTTCCCACATGATTCCTCAGGACGGGAGCTTCTCCGGGGTTCTGTGGAACTAACCTGTTCTCTCCTTGTTGTCCCGTGCTTATCCTTTAAAACATGGAATCCTTGGTCCAGCGGAATCAGATGCCTCTCCTCCACCCCTTCTCTGGCTTTTGAAACAAGATGGAGATACTTTGTCAACTCATGTCCTCCCTCCTATTTTTGTTATGCTTGCAAGCTGAAGCCTCTTTTATTCTTTCAAATAGTTTAGGAGGCTTTCTGAACCCCCTGACTGTAAACTTGCATGTTTTTCTTTAACCTGAACAAGGGGAAAACATCTTAACTGTTAGGAACTCAGATAGTCCAGCATTTAAATTCTGCCTTCATCGCACACTATCTCTAATTTGCTCCACCTTTTGAAACCTCAGTCTCCTCTGTGTAAGATGGTCATAATGCTACAACCTACCTCATTGGGTTGCTGTAAGGATCAAATGAAATCTTCATGTTTGGCACAGTGCCTGAAGTCAGTGACTCTAATAAATGTTAGTGACTGCCATTATACAGGTAAGAAAGGATTTTCATACAATGGAAAGAAGAATTTGGGGATATGAGGCTAAAAAAAGTCAAATTGGTGTTATAAAGAAGTAAACTGTCTCAGCTAAAATGATTGGAGAAGAAAGGAGGCAAGGAAATGAGTTAGAAACTGAGACTATTGAAAATAGTCTAAGAGAGACATGGTAAGGCCATGAACCACAGAAATGGCAGTTTGTGACAAAGGATGAGATTGATTGTAGCTGGGTTTGAGTGGTTCTCAACACTGGATGCACATTATAGTCCCCAGGGGAGGGGATGTTTGGTTTGTTTTGTTTTGTTTTAATATCGCTGCCCAAGATCCTACACCCAGACCACAGAATCAGAATGTTTTGGAAATGGAGCCATGTATCCACATTTGTAAAGTCTTCCAAATGATTCTAATATGTATCCAGGCTTGGAAACCACT
This sequence comes from Meles meles, assembly GCF_922984935.1. Taxonomy (NCBI): domain Eukaryota; kingdom Metazoa; phylum Chordata; class Mammalia; order Carnivora; family Mustelidae; genus Meles; species Meles meles. The sequence continues at coordinate 21,181,092 of NC_060070.1, forward strand.
CGTTTAGATGATGGAAGTCACAGGACTGGTCCAGTGACTGTCGGAGGACACAAAAAGCTCAGAATTACCACCAAGTTTCTGGTTTGGCTCATTTGTCGAGTGGAGCTTTAGTTTTGGGAATATGTTTAGGGAATAATTCATACTGCTGCAAGCAACTTTTTATCCAACCTCCATTGCATGGAGGACAGAAGTTGGGGTGCCTGATTAAGTGAATAATACATATATTTCTAATTATCCCTCATCTGTTCCACATTTAGGGAGAGCAAATATTGGAAAACTTCTCCCCATTGCATTTACAGATGTCCAGGGGAGGTAGTCAGAGATTCAGAGGAACCCAGGGAGCTAGAACTGTAAGCCCACAGGATGGGTGGTATAGAATGGGTTGCAGATCACTGTCCTCAATGGGAACCCAAAACTGGGCTTGGCTGTGGTAGTCTTATTTATTTAGGACTTACAAGCTGTTTACTTTCAAAAGGATTTGAGGTAATTTATCAGATTAAGCGAAAGCATATGATTAGGAAATCAAAACAAGAGACCACCAAAGGGCCTGGAAGAAATAGAAGCTTCCATTCATTGAGATCAGCAGTCTCTATAGGCCATGACGTAGGCTGGGTTCTCCAGGGGACACTGTGGGCTGTTTAGTTCTTAGGTTTAGACTCTCAAAAATGCACACCCTTTTCCAGAAGATGGAGCTTTTTTCATGAAACAAAAACTTGAAAAAGGTTCACTGTAAGTATCTCTCCTTCCCTGAATAACAAATTTCTGGAAGGAGGAAGGGAAAGAGGGGACTAAATAGAAGGCCCAGGGATTCAGAGACTCAACAGGTATAAAACTCACAGCACATGACTGGGAGTCAGGTCGCGACTCTCTATCAAGTAGTCACTTCAGCTTTTTTATCTGCAAAAAAAAAACCAACATTCAACAGCTACATTGTCCTCTCTGCCACTTGAATTCATTCATTTGTGATTAAATTAGGAAGGAAGGATAGAACTATACATTCACTAGATTTTATGGTGATCCTTATCCCTAAAGGTCTCTCTCCCAAATATTAAGTTCATCAGTTGAGCCCTTAATACGTGCTGGAAGAGTTAATTCATGGCCAAATCTCCAAGAAGGATCTGTAGAGTAAAATTTATCTTCTTTGTAAAGTAAGAATCAAGTAATTTAGATGTCGGCTATGAAAAGGACAAACTGTATTATATTCTCTGTCAAAATGCAAAGTCAGCCCACATCAACTTGAGAGTGGGTAGAAAGGACTCTTGCAGGCAGAGCCAATTCTTTTTCAAGGGAGTTTTGCTTCATAAGAATCTGCAAAATGGGGGTTGGGGGTACCTGGGTGGCTCAGTGGGTTAAGCATCTGACTCTTGATTTTGGCTCAGGTCCTGACTTGGGGGTCATGAGATTGAACCCCACATCATGTTCTGCACTCAGTGTGGAGCCTGCTTAAGATTTTCTCTCTCTTGAAAGAAAGAAAGAAAGAAAGAAAGAAAGAAAGAAAGAAAGAAAGAAAAGAATCTGCAAAATGGGAAAGAAAATAATGTTTATTGGATTCCAAGTTCTCCTCCACAAGGTGATATGTACATAGGTGTCTCCCGAGCTGACGGGCCCCCCAGGGATTCCAGCTACAATGGCTGGGGCTATGTATACCTTATTTCACTTAATTCTCACAAAAGCGATGTAAAGCAAGCATAGATTTTCCCATTGTACACTTGCGGAAACTGTTCATGTAATCTACCCAATGTCTTTTTTTTTTAAGTTTTTATTTTAATTCCAGTTAGTTAATATCCAGTGTTATATTTGTCTAAGGTGTTCGATATAATAACTCAACAATTCTCTTCATTACTCAGAGCTCATCACAACAAGTGCCCTCCTTAATCTCCACCACCTATTTAACCCATCCTCTCCTTTCCTTCTGGTAACCATCGGTTTGTTCTCTATAATTAAGAGTCTCTTTCTTGTGTTCTCTCTCTCTCTCTCTTTTTTCCCCCTTTGTTTGTTTTGTCTCTTAAATCCCACATGTGAGTGAGGTATTTGTCTTTCTCTGACTGGCTTATTTTACTTAGCATTATGCTCTAGCCCCATCCATGTTGCTGTAAATGGCAAGATCTCATTCTTTTTGATGGCTAATATTCCATTATTCCACTTCTTAATCCATTCATCAATCAATGGACACTCAGGCTGCTTCCACAATTTGGCTATTGTAAATAATACTGCAATAAACATAAAAGTGCATATAATCTTTTGAATTAGTGTTTTTATGTTCTTTGTGTGAATACCCAGTAGTGCAATTGCTGGATCGTAGGGTACTTCTATTTGTAGCTTCTTGAGGAACCTCTATATTGTTTTCCTAATCTACCCAGTGTTCCTCAAACTGGACCCAAACTCAGGACTGTGTTTAGCCAAGCTCCTAGCTTTCCCCATACCCTCTTGATTGTCAGTGTACTTGGTTGAGTAAAGTTCTGGCTCATCCAGCAGGGAAATTGCTATTTTCTGCAGGTCTCTTTGTTAAAATTGTAAGGGCATGGTCAAAAGACTTTGACATGGTAACCGTAATATCTGCTACATTTGGGTAATTCTTGTCAATGTGTTTAAAGGTCTTCAAGTCTATGAGTATTTTTATTATTATTTTCCCAACAATTCCATGAGCTGACTCAGGGCTGGTAGAATTAATCCTATTTGACCTTATGGAAAAATGGAGGCCCCAGAAGTTAAGTTACTACCACAGGGGAGTTAGTTGATGAACAGGCCAAAATCAAAACTGCTCCATTTCCAAACCAGCTTGCCTCCACGTCTGCAACGTTCCTCAGTCCTCAGTCTGGCATTAAGGGTGCTGCTCTCTCTGATGAGGGGCTATATCATGTGTTAGAAGTGGTTTTACCTCTATCTATTTTACCAGGTATCGGAATAATAAAGACCATTCTCTAGCAATCAGAAGCGTAAAAGGATGGGAGCTGGCCCCACACCGCTGAGAAAATGCACAGGACTTGCAATACAGGAGGCCAGATGCAGGGTTGAAGCAGTCATAACCAGGTAATTCTACTGGTGAGGACCAAACCCCTTTTCCCTGTGGGTGGGCAGGCCAGAGTAAGAGAGGAAGACAGTGATGGTTCTATACTCTGGGAAAGTCTTTGACCTCTGGTTTATGATCTCCACCACCCCCAGACTGACAAGTTCCTGCATATTTATGGTAGAAACATCACTTTTCACACTTGATTCCTATTCCCAGAAAAGGAACTTCTATTTTACATATTCCTTTCTATTTGGCAAGTATTCGTACTGAACACGGAGGTTAGCACCCCCCTGATGTTACAGGGAATTGCTATTGTTATTATTAGGTAAATGGAATATTATGAATGTACAGTGTGTTCGTTTGAAATTAAATATTAGGGAAATACACTGAGTTAGCATGGCAGCAAAGAGAAGACAAACCAGGGCCTTATGTTGTCATTCAGGAAAATAAGGCAAGAGGGCAAATTTGAGGGGCGCCAGGGGAGCTCAATCAGTTAAGCGCCTGCCTTCATCTCAGGTCATGATCCCAGTGTCCTGGAATGGAGCCCCACAGGGAGCTCACTGCTCAGTGGGGATCCTGCTTCTCCCTGACACTCTGCCTACTTGTGCTCTTCTTCTATCAAATAAATAAATAAAATATTTTTTAAAAAAAGACAACAAATTTGGAAGCCCAGGAAAGGACCCAGAAAAACTGTCTGGCACCTTCATAACTTCTAGTAAAAATGAGCAAAATGACTTCAAGAATGCTTTTTAAGTTCAACTAACTTGAAATTCTCCTTCTGTAAGGATATCACAGTTATATCTAAAATGGCAAAAGAGATGAAGATAACTCTTTCTGAGAGGAAAAAAAAAAAACAACACAGGGATTCCTGAGTTTATACTGAGTTTCCAACATGATAGCATCTTTCTAAAAAATGTGAAACTAAGTAACTTCTTAGGGTAGACTTACGAGTATCAGTAAATAATTTAAGCAGAACTTTTAGTCTTTGGGTGTCTAGTTTCTTTTGAATGTACGTTCCTATGATATATAAATGACATTTTTCTCCATTGTGACACATCAGATTTGTGTACCATAGGGAAGGTTGAATGACGCAGTAAAATCACAAAGGAAAAGCAAGTGGCTCATCTTTGCAAGGCTTGTTTAGTACAGACTGTATTTAGACACACATTTTGATGATAGCTTTGCCACTCCGAAAACTGGGTGTGTAGATTAGTGCTGAAAATGCATGGCAGCACATGGAAACTCCACGTGCTGTTTGTGGGGTGGCTCTCATTTCATGGTCTTAGTATTTCCCTTAACGGTTCCTTGCTCACACCTCCAGGGGGACTCCGAGCTTACTTTCTCTCCCAGATTCCGCCATGTCAAGGAAGAAACACCCCAGGCTTTGATTTCTTGGCACAATTCCCTTTAGCCTACCTAGGTCAAGCCCAGTTCACAAAAATCTTAAGTGTCACTTGAAATTTGGATTTAAAAAAATAAGTTTCTAACCCTAAACTGTGCGTGTGAGTAAGAAGACAGAATTATAAGCCCAAGGATATGGGTCTTGTCCTGGTGCTGCTGCTGGAAGCCGAGTTACCTTTGGCAGGTCTCTCTGGCCTTCTGGGACTGGATTTTCCTCTGCAGAATGGTGGGTCCCAACATCTTCTGTGTCCCACATCCAGTCATTCACTAACAGGTTGGGTGCCGGCTAAGGGGCAGACCGCCTGCTGGGTCCCAGAGGAATCACAGAGACGATGAAGGCATGAAACCACGGGGTCACAAAATCTTCATTCCTGACATGACTGATCACTGACATCGAGCTTTCCTGAGACAGGGCTGTCGGAGCACCCTACTGACTATTTTTACCCAAAAAAGCTGTGTTTTAAGAGGAAATTTTAACCTGTTTTCCCCAGCCCAAAATAGAAATGGGGACCATAATGTTAGGTCTATTATTATACTCTGCGTGTCATATGCAAAGATGCTGGATCAGATTAAGGAAAGGGAGAATCCCAGAATGAGCTCCAAGCATTCTGCTTCCTGAAAGCCTCTCCTTGCTAAACATTTGGGGCAGCATTTTTTGAAATGTGTTCCGTAGTACACTAGTTTTTCAGAATGTTAATGTGCTCTGTGAAAGAAGTTTCCAGCACAACAAACACTGGAAGAACACTAGGCAAAAAAAAAAAAAAAAAAAAAAAAAGGCAAACAGTCTTTCATAGAGCAGGTTTGCTTGGTGCCTTTATCCTGCAACGTGAGTCTAAAAGAGTTGGGAAAAGACTCACCAGCCAAACTTCTTCAACCGTTGAACTTGTCTGTTTTACAGAGCATCTTATGGGACTCATCCTCTCTGGAACTGAAGACTTTTGTGTAAGTATTAAATGCTATCTAAAAAGTCTAAAAATACTGTCTTGGGGCACCTAAGTGGCTCAGTCAGTTAAGCGTCTGCCTTCAGCTGAGGTCATGATCCCGGGGTCCTGGGATGGAGCCCTGCATCGGACTCCCTGTTGAGCGGGGAGTCTGCTTCTCCCTCTTCCTCTACCATGACCCCTGCTCGTGCTGTCTCTCTCTCTCTCAGACGAATAAATAAAAAATCTTCAAAAAATAAAAAAGCATATCTTTCACACAAAACCTCATACATGAACATTCATAGTATCTTATCCATAATAGCCCAAAAGTGGATTCAACCCAATGTCCATCAACTGATTAATGGATAAATAAACCTGGTGTAGCCCTACAATGGATTATTATTTAGCCATAAAAAGGAATGAAGTACTGCAATGATATGAATGAACCTCAAAAACATGATAAATGGAAAGATGTCAGACATTCACGAGCACATATTCTACGATTCCATATTTATGAAATACAAACCCTTATAGATAGAAAGTAGAGTCATGTTTGCTAGGGACACCTAAGAGAGCCACCCAAGCACCCCAATAAATAAATCTTTAAAAAAAAAAAAAAAGAATCTTAGCTGTGAAGGGGAGAAGAAAGGGTAGTAGCTAGTAGAGACATTTTAGTGATGAGGATTCCTTCTTGTTTTAAGATGAAAGTGTCACAATTAAGTCCATTTGATGAGAAGGAAAAAGGGACTGGAGCTGGAGGACAACAGCTAATGGGTTTGGGTTTTCTTTGGTGGTGGCAGGGAGTGGGGGGAGGGTGCTGCTGAAAATGTGCCAAAGCTATATTGTGGCGATGGTTATACAACTCTGAATATAGCAAAAACCATTGAAGTATATATAGAAAATGTTATAGCATGTGAGTAATAGCTCAATGAAGCCATTAATAAGCACATGTTTTAGGAAGGAAGGAAGGAGAGAGAAGGAAAGAAAGAAAGAAAAGAAAAGGTAAGAGGAAGGAAGGAAGGGAGGCAGGCAGACAGAGAGAAAGGAAGGTGGAGAGAAAGGAAGATAAAGAAAAAGAAAGAAAAGGAATTAACCAAAGGGGGTCAGGCCTGTCTTTTGAGTGCTATCCATGTACAGTTCGACTCAGTGTTTTAGAGGCTCGCAGGGAAGCCAAGCTGGCTTCAAAGTCACTTGTACCATGTACGGGTGGAGCAACCCTGGAAAAGTCCTACCCTCTCCAAGTCTTCCCTTATCTCTAAGTAGGAATAATAACAAGACTGTTGTGAAGACTGATGAAGTCACGTTTGGACATTCTTTTGAAAAGTGTAAACCTTTCATGAATGCTAGCTATTATTTTACTGCAGTGAAAAGAGCACGAGGTGTGAAGCCTGGGTGATGTTTCTAGAGTTCAGTTGCCTTCTCTGAATTAAGATGCCTTCCTTCCTGGGTTGTTATGAGAATTTAATGGGTTAAGATGCGTAACCCTGTTAAAATAGAAAATAGTGTCTGATATTTAGTAAGCATTCCATATCTATAGCTTAATTTCTTCTTTTTCTTTCCAGGTTTACTTGCCACATGGTTTTCACACATTGTATTTTCTTTCTTATTTCATTCTTCTCTTGCCTCGACAGCTTTGACCGCATCTAATATTTCATTCCTCCCTTTCTTTCTAGTGGCTCTTATTTATTTATAAATCACCATATCCTTGTTTTCCTGCCATTCTTCCAGGGTGTGCATGCCAAATTATTTTTGTTGCTTCTTAAACATATGCCCTTTAACCCACATTGTAGTTTGTTTGGTTGGTCTCCAATGTGCCAGCAACCTTTTTGCTCATTGGTTTAGTTCTCTGTGTGGTGATGGTGATGGTAATTAGAAGGAAAATCTATAAAGAAAAGGGAAAAGGAGAATGAAAATTCTCCCTGAGAAACACTTGTTATCTACTCCCTTTTAAGAAAGAAGGGTTTTTAAATGGATTTTAAAAGGTTTTAAAGGGTTTTTTTAAAAGCGACATACTAAATACTAGCAGGACACATTGTGCATGCATAAATCAGTACCATGAGCCGAGTACAGGGGAGTACTGAGCATACTACACTACTCTTCTAACAGTCAGTGTGTTAAATTTTATTTATTTTTAATTATTTTTATTAACATATAATGTATCATTTGCCCCAGGGGTATCCCCTTAATAGGTATGTTAATGCCTTTGCATAACTTTGGTCACTTTCTAGTCAGAACTTCATAACAAGGCACCTCCCTTTCATCAGAGGAGAAATATGAAAAAAAGTTTTCAGAAAGCATGAAAAGGGGAAAAGAAATAGGAAACAAGAGAGCTATATATTAGTTTTAGTTTCTTCCTCTGTAGATGAGACATTCAGTAAGATCCCTTTCAGCATTACAACTCTGTGATTCTAACATAAATTAAGAGATTATATTCACCATTCATTAATAATTCATTCAATAAACACATATTTGTACAGGGATGTAATATACAAGAATAGACATATGTGGTAAGTTCTATGTGAGAGGAAATCTCACAGGAAGGTGCTTATCCAGACTGATGCTTTAGCAGCCTTCTTGGTCAACGTGACATTGAACTAGGTCTTAAAGAAAAAATGTAAAGTCGATAGTTGAAAGAAAGAAAAGCATTCCAGGAAGAAGAGAAGTTTATGCGAAGGGACAAAGGCCTGAGAACAGCCAACGCATTCCGGGAACGGACTTACTTATGAATTCACAGTCCAGTATAGCTGCTATGGAAATTTATAAAGATATTCAACTATGCATCTAGTATGTTGCTTAGCATGTCATAGTACAGAGGTTTGGATATTGTCCAGTAGGCAACAGGGAGCAGAGGATTTTAAATCGATAAGTGACAGGATCACATTTGCATTTTAGAAATATTCAGGAAACATGAAAAAGAAAGAAGAGGGCAGGTGTAGAGTCAGGAAGACCAGCTAGGAGGCAAGAAATGATAGCGGTAAGAAGTAAGGTGGACACATCGGGACTAGGGGGTATTGAGGACAGATCTGAGTCATGTTCAAGAAGATATAACTAACCTGGGTGAAAAATTTGATGCACAGGCGAAAGGAAAAGAAGAAGCCAAGAAATTGTCCCATTTTCTCTTGGGTGACTGAGTAGATAGAGTTACCACCCTCCCATAAGGAGAGTATTTGTGTAGAGATGGAAAGAGAAACAATACTGTTTTACATATGTTTGACTTGAAGTGGCGACAAAACACACAAGAACACTAGAACCCGAAAGATCTGGGCTGGGTTCCTGGTGGTCATGGTCATGAGCATTTGTGAAAATCACTGTCACTAGACTGCAAGCTCAGTGGCAGGAACTCTGCCTTATTTACTGAAGGAACTCAAGAAATATTTAAGTGAATAAAAATGCAGACCCAAAGGGAGTGAGAACTCTGGAGTACAAGCATGAGACGGCTGACATCTGAAACCGAGCATCACTAGCAGAGCACAGAGAAGAGAATGCGAAGGAACAAGAGAAGAAATAGGAGGACCCTTGGGAGGAGGAAGGAAAATGTTTTAAGGAGAGCACTCCAGGAGGGACAAAGAACACTGGAGGGTCTGTCAAATGAGTCCAAAGTGTGCTGGATTTCATATCAAGGAGTTGATGACTTCAGGGAAGTAATGCTGCCTCAGTGAAGGAGGGACCATCCTTTTGAGAAATCTTAGCAGGGCACCTGGATGGTGCAGTTGGTTGAGCAACCAACTCTTGCTTTCAGCTGGGGTCGTGATCTCAGGATCATGGGATGAAGCCCCACATCGAGCCCAGAGTCTGCTAGAGACTCTGCCTCTCACTCTGCCCCTCTCCCCTGTACTCTCTCTCTCTCTCTCAGATAAATAAATAAATCTCTCTCTCTTTTTTTTTAAGAGTTTACTTATTTGAGAGAGAGCGAGAACACAGCGTGAGCGGAGGGGGCGGGGGCAGAGGGAGAGTGAGTCTCCAGTGGACTCCCCGCTGAACACAGAGCCTGACTCCGGGCTCGCTCTCATGACCCTGGGATCATGACATGAGCCAAAATCAAGAGTCAGACATTTAACCGGCTGAGCCACCCAAGCACCCCAATAAATAAATCATAAAAAAAAAAAAAAAAAGAATCCGCTGTGAAGGTGAGGAGAACGTATAGTAGCTAGTGGAGACATTTATTTTAGTGACGAGGGTTCCTTTTTGTTTTAAGATAAAAGTGTCATAATTAAGTCCATTTGATGAGAAGAAAAAAAGGAGTACAATAAAAAGGCTGAGGCCTTTATAAAAGAGAAAAGAGAATTAATAAAATGAGTTTTATAAAAATATTCCTAATTAGAGTCCTTTCTGTGGGAGGCTCCTCTTGGGCCCATACATTGTTGCGTGATTTGCTAAAGGAATAGATTTACATCTCTTGGAAGAAGTACTTCAGTTGTAGAATTCAAGACATACTTGTGGTATTGCTGTACGATCTCTGAGAAATACCCATCGATCTAAGTTTCCTATTTCTAATTATAAAATGAGATTATGTCCATTAATTCCATTTCTTCTCCCTCCCGCCCTGCTTCCCCCTCTTTCCTCGTGCCTAAACAATGATTTGTATTCAGAGCCCCAAGTGGAAGAAGATACATCTATTCCCAGCCTTCATTCGTTCTAACCCAAGGGCTTTTAAGTTTTCAATTTATGTGCTGAAACTGAAACAGGAAAAAGAAATCCCACTGAAGCCATGCATGCAGTCCAGCGGGAAGAAGGCTTCAGCAACCTGGTGAGACAATGGGATTCTGAAAAGCAAGGCCTGAAGCCCCTCTTGGTCTGTCGGAAGACTATACCACCAATCAAAAGCAAATGAGGAAATCTGTGAACAGTAAAAGGAAGAAGAAATCCAACATGGCGCGCCCAGGTTTGCGGCACCGTATTAAAGCTCAATTTCTCCCAGCACTAAGAGGCCATCCTCGTCTTGTCCATCTTTCTATCTGAATGGACAGGCCTGGTATTATAGTCTTGGGGGGGGGGGGAAGGGTACTCTAGAAAAATAAAGATTTCTTCAATTTCTTCTTTCTACCTCTCTTTGTGTTAAGTACTGAAGTGGCTCGTTGAAAACATCGTGTCTACTCAATAGCTTACAAGCTGAATCACTTGTTTTTGTTTAGTTTTAAATAAAACTACTATAAAAAAATTCCAACAGAACAGATGATATTAAGCAAATGGATGGTAAGAGCCCCTCCAGCTATCATTGCCCTGTGACCACTCCTCAGAGGTAACCATGAGCAGTAGTTCCTGGGCATCCTGCCAGATACTCCCTGAGGATGTGTGAGCAAAAATGTGACTACCTTTCATTTGCAAAGAAGATGATGGTGGTGATAATTACCATTACCTGGGTGGTCCTAGTCCCGGGCTTTTGTTTGCAAATCTGCAAGTGGGTAGGCCTGTGTTTTCCTTTCGTTAACTGAAATGGCCATACCAACTGTGTACATCGCTGCCTTGCTTCAGTAGTGCTGAGTCCTAAGTGGGTTTTAGAAGTGCTCGGAGGGAACCTTAGCCCTCTGATCCTCCTCTTTCGCCTCCAAAAGGGAAGAGTAGCTTTGAAAAATTAAACCCCTGCTGAGGTCCATCTCTGACTCCCTCCGGAGGGCTTCGCTCAGGAAGCTCTGTCCTTTTCCTGGCTGGAGCCCCTCCTCCTCCTCGGAAGGGAAAAGCCTCCTGCTGCTGCCTGGGCTTTAATGAGTGTCTAATTAGAGAGAAAGCCCCAATCCTCTTTTCCAAAGACAAGAGAGACCTGAGATTTGAAAAATACCATGAACTAGGAAGTAGATGAGGAAGACTCAGAATTTCAGAAGTAGTAGCAACAATAATAATAATGAATAATAATAATTTTTTTTTTTTAATTCTCAGATTGCATTGCTGTTTCCACGCATATCGTTTTTCATGGATCTGCCTGAGAGCTCCCTTTCTTCGCACGGAATAGTTATAACACTGCTTAAAAGTGCAAACCTGTGCATTTGCTTGCTTCTACTGACACAAGATAAGCTTCATATCTGTTTTGGCCTCAGACTTTCCAGTCTTCAGTAGACTGAGCAAGTCGATGAGCAGAGGGGGAAAACAGGCTGGCTCATACTTTCTGGCATTGACCCAATTTTCCAATCTTCAAAATTCTCAGCCAGTTTCCCTTTCTTCATCATTGCATTGTGCTATTTGAAAGACACAGTGGAAATAGCTATGGGAACACAAAGAAAGAAAGAACACACACCATGGGGTTAGCAGAAAGGAAACCCTCTTAATAGATTTCAAAAGAATAAATCCTGGAGCAATCCTGAGTCTTAAAAGATTTACCAGAAATGTAGGCAGAACTCCAAGACCGTGTTGCTGGAAAAAATTACAATATTGGGTATTGTAAGATAGAAGATAAGAAGAAGAGAGATTCCAAATGATTTAATAATCAGATTCATGTATGGCTTCGTGTTAACAAGGTCCTACCAAGAACTGTAAGATTCAACCTTGTTACCCTCTTAGCTGGAGTAAATATGATGGAGTATCTGCTAAAGTAACTTGTATTATCTTAGTTCTAAAATAACCGTATGTGCTCTGCGCCTTTCAGGTATCCAAAATCAGTGCAAAGTAAAAGTTTTCCGGTGATTTTGTTTGTTTGTTTTTAGAGAAAGAGAGAGAGAAAAGGGGTGGGGGCAGAGGGAGAGGGAGACAGAGCCTCTCAAGCAGGCTCCACGCCCAGCACAGAGCCTGACGCCGGCTCCATCTCACAACCCCAAGATCATGACTTGAGCGGAAATGAGTCGGATGCTCAACCGACCAAGTCACCCAGGCACCCCTCCGGGATTGTTGTTTTTTTTAAATCAGTCGTTTCCTATCAATATATCACGTGGCCTGTCATGTCTTTTTTTTCCTTTTGTTTTGTTTTAAGTAAACTCTACCACCAGCATGGAGCTAGAAGCACAACCCTGAAGTCAAGAGTTACATGCTCTCCCGACAGAACCAGCCAGGCGCCCCTGTCAAGTTCTGACTGTGCTTTCCTGAGGAATATTGAAACCTGTAACATGACTGGACCACAGCTATATCCTTAGTAATTGTTCTCTGTCTTGGGAACTCGTGAGGAATACATTCATAGCAAAGAAAGCACTAGAAATTGAACTATAATAAGAATCTACCTAAAGATGTCTCAAGAGAAATAAGTTGCATTCAGAAGTATGTTTTCTTTATTCCAGTGTGGGTTCTGACAGCATATAAGGACTTTTGATATACAATCTGGATTTATTGGTTTTTTCTTTAAAGGTTGCAAAGAGAGATGCATTTTATGAATGTATGTAACCGATATACAAGTTTTAATAAACTTTAAGTTATATTAAAAGTTTAATAGCTTGACTGCAAACCAAAAATCCTCATCAGTCATTCAGGCTTTACTAGATTTTTGGTATTTAGAACTCTGGGGGTGATAAAGCAGACAAAAGAGTATTTTTTTTTTTTAACTAATTAGTGAAGAGATTTGTCTGAAATAGAGACTCAGCAATCCTATCTGCAGGGTCCCTGTCAGAAATGCTATGGAAAATAGGCAGAACAACAGAACATAGACAGATAGACTGGGATCAGAGCAGAGAGGCATTATGGAAGAGGGAAGGAGTAGGGACTCATATGTCATGAGATAGAGACTTGGGCAGACTCTATAGTTGCTTACCCAACAGATGCCCCACCATGTTCTGATATTAGGAAGAGAGGCTTTGATAAGAAACAGTTCTGACCTCTGTTCTGGGGAGAGATGAACATGTGATCCCATTCTTTACAATGATATATAAGGGCAAGTCTGCTGGGTGAGCCTGCTCTGGGTAAAAACAGGAGGTGTGTAAGGAGAAAGGTCTTTCTGCCTGGCTGTTTTCAGGCCAACCCAATCCACCCATCCTCTGCCATTTCTGGTCTTTGGATGTTGTGATGCTTTTGACCGTGACAGCTATATTGCAACCAGGAAAGGACGAAAAGCCAACATGCCAAGGATGGTTAAAAAAAGATAGAAAGAGCCTGGAGTGTCAGTGACCCCACTGAGACGATGAACCAATGCCAGCTGCTGGGTATCTCTAGACTTCTTGATATGAGAACAATAAATCCATTTGTTTTAGCCACTGTTCCTGAATTTTTCTGTTATTTGCAGCTGAAAGCATTCCTAGTTACTAAGGAAATTATAGTCTTGGTTCTAAAACCAAACCGTAGCATAACATCGAGCCAAAAAAAACCAAAAAAAAACTAAAATACAGTAAATGACTTCTCAAGTCCTGTCTCCTTATTTGTAAAATGAGGAATAAGAACCAAAACAATCACTGTCTTCTTTCCAAGATAAACAAAGCAGTCTGCATCTTTGAAATAATTAAAAACAGATATTTTGAGCTTCTACCTAACCTATTTTGAAGTCTTTCCTGGCCCCACGCTGAGAGTTTAGACTACATTATGTCATTTAACCTTTCAGAAATCCTTTAAAGTGAAGGCTTTTAAACCTTTTTGATAAATGAGAAAACTGTAACTAGGAGAGGCTGAGTAACATGCTCAAGGCCACACAGCTACTAAGTAGCAGAACCAAGACGCATGTGCGGTCTCTTTCCTACATCTGAAGACATTCACCACCTCAAGGAAAATCTGCCCTCACATCAATGCTGTGAGTGAGGCCTAATGCCTTCCAGACACTTCAGTGATGTTTGTTGTTTTACATCTCAAGAGACAGGACTTGACCTGTGGTATAAACAAAACCACGTGATAGCTACCCCCTCCTGCCACCACGACCATCTTCATGCAGAGATGGGCTCACACTACTCACAGGGGTCAAGATTCTCCCCAGGAAATAATTTTGAATTTATTCCGAGACATACACAAATAGGTCATCGAGGCACTGAAGGTCTATGCCATAAAGTGTGTCTCTAACAATCTTGGCTTAGAAGAACTTTGAGTGCAAGAATAATCAGGCCTACTTGCATCATACAGAGAACTCTCAGGAAAGCTCCCAAATATACAATGTCTGTCATTAACGGTCTTCCTGGCACCCAGCCGAAATAAACCACGTAATCCATTCCACATAACTGAGTGAATGGACTGCCCACCACGGGGGCGGCTGCTACGTCAGTGAGAAGCCAGGGGACCCTGACCAAAGAGATGACTTTGCTTTTGAAATTATGGTCAGTGACCTACTTTTTTTCTGGCAGAAATTAGGCCACAGGTCCATTTGTCTGTTAAGGCATATCATAAATCCTGATATGAAAACTCTGATCTCTATGAAAACATTTATTCTTTCAAGTTATCTTATTACTAAAACAATATTTTATTTTGTTTTATTACTAAAACAATATTTTTTGTAGCAAATCTTAAAAAATACAGATAAGAAAACAAAATGAAACAAAACAAAAAACTGTAAAGATCACCCACAGTTCCACCACAAGGTGTAACATTTTGAATTCATTATGGATTCATTAGTTGAATGAATATATATAATATATATATTATATATTTTATATATATATATGAACATATATATGATATATAGATAGATAGCATATATGAACATATATATGATACATATGATATATATATATATCTATATGATAGATATCTATATGATATCTATATATCTATCTATATAGATATAGATATACCATTGCTGTGACTAAAAATTGAGTATTAGTAAGCCACAGAGTATTGTTTCCATTGTGCTCCAGCTACACAGCCCGGGGCAAGTTTCTTTAACCAAACTTGGTTTTGGTTTCCTTACCTATAAAGTGGGAATAGTAATAATACCTACTTCATAGGGTTTTTTTAGTGACCATTAAATGAATTACTTTATGTAAAGCACTAATAATACCGCTGGTGCATACTAGCACTAAATCAATGAGAGCCGTTGCATGTTTTGTAACATACACTGTTATCTCTTTCATGTTATTTCAAGCCTTCTACAACATATTTTTAGTGACTGCGAAGAATTGAATTGTAACAATATATTATAATTTAACCAGTCTCTTATTGTTGAGCATTTCAGTTGTTTCCAATATGTCACTATTTTCTACGCCTTACACCGTGACAAAACCACTTACAGCCAAATTTGCGCGCACATCCCTGGTTAGTTCCTTCAGATGTATTCTTAGGAATAACATCGCTGAGTCAAAATGGTGAATACACAGCTAAGTTTCCAGAAATGTTACATGACTTTACAATTCCTTCAGTGCGTATGCCACCCCGTCCCTTAGGGAATATTCAGAATTTTGCCAATTTGATCGTTTACAAGTGATTTGCCTTTCTGTTTTCGTTTTTCATGGGTTCCTACTGACATGAAGCGCTTTTTCATTGTTCATGGACATTTTTGCTTTGCCCTTGAGATTTGCCCGTGTCGGCACAGCTGTTCACCGACCTCCCAATCCACTCGCCACCCATCACCGGTTATCTCATCTTTACCTAATTCTGGGATTGTTTGTTGGCTCTCCTTTCTCTAGACCTTTTGGCAGTCCTTGACACCATTAACCATGTTCTCCTTAAAAGACTCTCCTCTGTTGCCCATTGAGATACCTCATCTTTCTGTCTCTCTAGCCATTCCTCCTCACTCTCCTCTGTCTAACCCCTCATGGCCTAATCCTGGGCCCTGGCTATGTGATCGCACTCACTTTCCATTCAGTTGCCATTTATGCTAATTATATCTCCAACCAAAACTTCCCTCCTGAGTTTGAGACTCTGACATTCAAGTGACAGGAACATCTCTACTTGCATGTTGTCACAGACTCTCAAATTCAACATGTTCTAAAAGAAACAGGAACCCCCCCTTCTCTTTCCTCAGTCTCCCCTGACTTAAAAACTTCACTACCATTTCAGAGCTACTCAAGTTAGAAACCAGGGTCATTCCTGATTGCTTTCCCTTTCTATTCTTCTAGTTCTAGTACTTCTCTTTCCAAAATAGATCTTAACCCATGGATCCTGTTATTCCTGCTGAAAGCCCTTCATTGGATACCCACAAATTTTCAAATAAATTCCAAACCAGTTACTACAATCAGTAAGGCTCTGCATGACTTGGTGCTTGTCTCCCTCTTCCATTTCACTCCTTACCACTCTCTCTACCCTCTTCCTCACCACACTGGCCTCCTTCCCATTCCTGTAGGGCCTTTGGACGTGCTGTCCCTGCCTACTGAAATGCTTTTTCCACTTCCTCTCCTTTTCACTTAGAAGTCTCTTCCTGATCTTAAAGTTCTTGAATTTGTATGCAGAGACTCTAGAGGCCTCTCCTGGGCCAATATCTCAGTACCTCCACTCCATACTCCCTGTTCTCTTCACAGCACAGAACATGCTCTCAAGAAATACTTGTTGAACAATGGATGGATGGCTACTTTGCCCCAGTTTAATTTTTATCAGTCTTTTAATATTTTCTTATTGATTTTCAAAAACTTCAAGAACTTTTTATATATTATGTATAGAAATGCTTTCTTTTTCTTTTATCTTTTTCTCTCTCCTGTTTGTGGTGTTTTAGGTCAATAGATGTTTTCCACTTTTGGAAATGTACTCAATTCTATCATTTCTGTCCTTTAAGATTCTCTCTCAGGTGTCAAGCTTAGGCTGGACTTGCCCATTCTATTCAACCTCATTTGTTTTATCTTTACTATTTTGACTTGTCTACGTTTTAATCTTATATCCATGTGGAATTTGTTTTGCTATATGACATGATGTAAGGTTTAACTTAAACCAATAGTATTTATTCAGTATTCCTTTCATTTTTGGATGATTTGAAATGGCACATGGCATATATATTATATGCTAATAAGTATTTGAGTATGTTCCTATAATCTTTAAAATATTCCCTTTGTTTGTCTGTCTATCCCTATACCAGGCCCATTCTTTTATTATCTGGTAAAGTCAATATGCTTTCATTATTTAAAGGATTTTCAAGGGTAGTCTTATTCCATGAAAGTTTTCAAACATTTTAAACTATTCTTACTCGTTTTTTCCCTACCTGAAAAAAAAAAAAAACCTTAAAAAAAAAGACCCAGTAGAATTTTAGTCAGAATTATATTTGATTTATAGTTTAATTTGGAGAAAACTAAAATCTTAACATTATTAAGTCTTTTCTCCCAGGGGCAAAGTCCATCTCTCCATTTAAGCTTGTAAATTTGTGAGTCTCAGTAAAAATGTGTGGTTTTATATATAGGTCCCATTCTTTTTTAGGTTAACATGTGATAGGCCCCGCCAGTGCCCTACCTACAAAAATGACTTAGGCATTCCTGTCTATGTGCCAAGCAAGGACTGGACCTCCCCGGGACGAGGAACCTTTTGTACAAGGGGTCTCTTCTGCCCATAAGAGCACCCTAGGCCTGCTGGCAGGGCCAGCTGGAAATCCGAAGTTCAAGTCCCTGGATATATGTTCATGCCATCCCCCAGAAGGACCCAGTGGGATGAGCCTCTAACCTCCCCAGAAAACACTAACTGGATGATACACCTTTACTTTTTTCCCCTCTCTGTCTCTCTTGCTCATTCCCAGACTGGGTTCCTGGGATCACCCTTCAGTAAACAACTCTGTCTTTGTCTCTGTCTTTGTCTCAAGGTTAGCTTCTAGGGAAACCTCAACCAAGGCGTAAACCCTTAATTATTTTTAGTTGCTATTGTAAATGGAACTTCTAAAAAAAAAGATAATTCCTAACTAGCAATATAAGAAAGTTATTGATTTCTTTGTCTATGGTAGAAATACAGCATATAAGCCTATAATAATATACCCTAACATTAGTTTTGCCATGAAAAAATGAGTACTGTTAAATTGTTTTACATACGTACTGTGCAAATACTGTATGTTTTATACATCTACACAGATATAGTGCATAGACTTACATACATAATCTCCATGTATACAGTATCTCGAAGACAATTTGGAGAATTTTGTGATTTTGCCTACACACATTTACCTTGTTCACTGTTTTTAGAACCTCATGATCTTTAGCAATTGGCTTCCTTACTGAATTCATTTATTAGTTTTAATAGCATTTCAATTGATTCTCTTAGTCTTTCCAGGTAGATAATCACATCAACAGGAAATAATAAAAATTTTGTCTCCTTTTCATTATTTATACATGTGGTTTCTTCATCTTGTTTTATTGCACTTGCTAGAATTTTCGGAACAATGTTAAGTATTAGTGGTGAAAGGACT
Source organism: Meles meles (assembly GCF_922984935.1). Taxonomy (NCBI): domain Eukaryota; kingdom Metazoa; phylum Chordata; class Mammalia; order Carnivora; family Mustelidae; genus Meles; species Meles meles. Next base: position 21,199,561 of record NC_060070.1, read on the forward strand.
GTCCTCGTCTAATTTCAGATTTGAATAGAAATAGAGTGTTTCTCCTTCTATTGAGATAATGTGTGAGAAAGTGTTGAGGGAATGTGTATGGTTTATCCAAAGGCAATTAAATAAAATAAATTGCAAATTAAACTGAATTCAGATAAACTGGAATTCAGATAAATTGAATGCAGACACATTGAATGCAGGATGGACTTTCAGTTTTACACTAGCAAGAAATATTTCCCAATTTTTCAATAGACCATTGCTAATAACCTTGATTCTCTTAATTTAAAATGAATATGATTTCTATAAGCTCATCTATTTGAGATTTCTATAAGCTATTCTATTTGAGATCTTCCCTGGCAGCTCTATTTTCATTGGACTTTGGATCCCATGGCCCATATGAAGAAGTTGCTTCTTCAGAATGGGCTGGGACTTCCAAAGTTTAGGGCAGTTGACCTTGATTTATAAGCTAGAAAAACAAAGTCTTTAAAATGTAACAGGATCTGAGATTCCATACTCATACTCGCCAAATACACACCCCACGTAACTGTTTCTGTTCTTAGTTTTGGTTTCCACAGACCCAAGTGTTTTCACAGAAACACAAACTACAAAAATGTAAGTTGATTTTAAAATTTGGAACTGATATTCAGCTATTGCCACCTAAATTTCATCTTGGGGGCTGCTTTATGAACTTGGTGCGCATTTTGCTTCATTTGTCTTAAACCTAACACCCTTCATCAAGCTGGACAGCGGGAGGGCAAGACATAAGACATAAGACACTGGGCTTATGTGAGATGACGCCAATTTTCGGTCAGCATCCACATCTGTTCTTAGCACGTGCAAGGCAAAAGCTCTTCCTTGAAGAATCCTAGATGCAACTTTGTATTCCTCAAAACTTTTCAAGTCTTATTCCTCATGGGTATATTTTGAGAATTCCACAGTTTACCTTATTCTTTTCCTGATCCTTAACTTCCCCCAGAATAGTGATGGCAGGTTCTGGGTCAGCCTTGCTAAAGTGGAAGGCAAAGGGGAAATAAACGCTTTCTACCAGGTCTGAAAAAATAATTTAGTCTGTTTTAAGGCACAAAGAATTGCACGTACCTTAATTTCTTCGAGTAATCACCTATGGATTTTTGAGATGTCCAGTCTTTTGTGATTAAAAAATGCTGAAGTTTTTGTCCTTATGTACACACCATCTTGTACACATGTAAACGTATCTGGCTACCCTGAACATAGGAAGATGTGTATTGGGCAGATACTACAATATTTTAGTGGGTCCAAGAAGGTGTTGATTAATCACATTAGAGGAAGAGAAGTCAGAATGCTGAAGGGACTTCAGCAGCAGGACTTGGTAGATCATCTCCCCAGAGCACGGCTCGGTTCTACCATCTCCCGGTTCAGCACGCTGGCTAGACACTCACTGAAGCCATTTCCTCTTTTTCCTGCTTACACCAGCTAGACGACACTTTCCAGCTCCTTTGCCTATCGGGATAGCCTTGTGATTATTTCTAGTCATTAGAATGTAAGCAGAAACGCTATGCGTCCCTTTTTTGTTGACTCCTGAAATGTGCCCCACAATTCTCTCTTTTCCCTTGTTTCCTGGTGGTATGAAAAGAATCCAGGGAAATCCAAGGGTGCCTAGGTCCCTGAGTCACTTTGTGAAAAGTTGCCCAACAAAAACCCAGCCAAATCTTTGCTACGTACAGCCATAGCGATCAGGGGATAGTTTGTGATGGCAGCTGGCTTTTCCTGTTAATACATTCAAGTCTGTATATCTCTGATTTAATCTTTACATTCTTGGTAAGTAATACTTGGCTCTTTATGGGATAAGCCCCTACCCCCATGGCAATGGCTAGGCTATGGTGTTGTAAGGTCACTTCACAAAGACATGGTCTCTCGAAGCCCCCCTCTGGGTTTTTGGGAGCTATTCCCCCAAAACGGGACTAACTGTGTGCTGGGAAACCACAAGAAGAGTGTCTCCTACATGAAGGACAATAATAAATAGGAAGAGACTAGAGCTGACAAATCCTCTTATGAACTTCCTTTGCTGCCTCTCAGGGTAAGAGCCAGGGTAAAAATTCTACCCAAAGTCCCATTCCTCAGAAGCTTCACATCCCTATAAGACCTGTCATAAACCCTTCACTCCCAGAGACAGCTACCTCCCACGTGAATGTGGAATAAACGAAAGTTAAAGATCATTCATGTGAGACATTATGTTCAAGAAGGTACTGTATACCTTGCTGGAGAAATGTCAGTGTGGGACCTAGCCTGTCCCCCTCTTGCCAGAAAACCGAAACATAACTGGAAAGGAAGAAATTTTTGTTAAATGAGCAGTGGCACTCAATTATGGAAATTTGAGGTTCATAGAGATATGGGTGAACAATTACGGGGGGAGGGGCATAGTCGTTTTTGAAATTATGGCCCAATATCCCACTTCCCCTCCTATTTTGGGAAGAGTCCTATCATCTGAGTTGGCTAGGGGCCAGGTCTTACCATTTTCCACAGCAGCTGAATAAAGCCAGATACCTGTTCCCCTCCTCTGCCTTCTTCTCTCCAACGCCCCCGACACCTGCAGTAGGACCCGCCTGCAGGATGCTGTCACCCGAGAATCTGAGTCTTCAGCAAGTGAGACGAGAATGAAGAGACAGTGTGGAATCCATCTGCAGGAATGGCAGAAGTCCTTGGCTGTGGGACTGCCCCAACAGACCTCCTTACCGGCCCTCAGATGTGCCCTTGGGTGGTAATTCCCGATTCCTGCTTATCTGCGGAGCTTCCTTTTCAAGTCCTCACACTGATTCTATGAGATACCCAATATCCTTCTAATAAACTCCTTTTCTGCTTAAAATAGACAGAGTTTCTAATGCTTGTAACCAAGATCTTTGACTGATAAAATAATTTACTTCTTTCTGTTCATTCTTTTCCTTTGACAACCTGACACATAGACTATTTGAACTCTTCAAAGTGGCGAGATAAATGTTATAAAATCCACATTTCATAAAGATGTAGATCACTAAAGTAATTAGAAAGTTGAGACATTATCTTCTTTTCTTTAGGAAAAGAATCAGGCCATGACCAGAAAAATATCTGAGTCATCAAGGGCACACTCTAGGAGCTCTACCCGAGCAAACACACACACGCGCGCACACACACACGTACACATGTGCGTGCGCGCACACACACACACGCACAGAGTTCCTGCTGAGCCTCACTGTGCAAGTCTTGAATGTCTCCCCAGGGACGGTAAATCAGGTTCAGTTCACCCAGTGAACTATGCCTATGCCGGCAAACAGGAAATCTGAGGCTTCGGATCCAGTTATCTGCCCCAGAGTCTCAGCCACACAGGAGGAACTTCAGGCACCATCACTGCATGGAGTGTAGCCAGAAAATAGATACAAGTGTGTTATCAAGTCTGGTCAGAGTGGGAGGGACAGCTAGTTAGGATGTGAAAGAAAGGAACAGGCCAACCTAAGACAAGAGAGCCTCCCTAGTTAGACTCCTACAAGGGCTCCTGTAGAAGATCCGTTGGAAAACAGATATGTGAAATCAAAAGTGTTCCCACTGGGACCTTCGAGGTGGACTTAGTCCCATCCCCAGACAATAATCGAGGCCTCCCTTGGGGAGTCAGGCAAAGAATCAAAGAAGGCCATCCTCAGTCATCACCACCTTTCCCACTCTCCCTGTGGATTGGATGGGATATGGCCTCTCTTCCTCTGTAAGCCAAATCCTTTCTCCCTAACAGGCCCAGCTTGCCCAGTAATAACCCTGAGAGCATGCAGCAAAGGTCAGTGGACTTGGACACTAGAACCTCATGCATGGTAACTCCTATCTATTTAGCCCAGTTTCCATCTTTTTAAAAGGGAAGGGAGCTGAGGAGCCACATACCAAGAAGGCTCTGCTGTGACATATTCAGGAACTATTCAGACTGGGTAAAATTGAACATGAGAGAGCTGGAATAAAGTACCACCAGAATCCCAGTGTCAGCAGCGTGGCTGGGCTTCTTCCAAAGGCAGGTCTGATACCACCTACCCCTACCCCTTCCTAAACTCAGGCTGGGGCGTAGTAGGGAGGGTCCTTCCCGTTCCACGTGAGATTTTCCCAGGACCATCTCCTACTATTGGCTATATTCTGAACATCATGGATTTTAAAGTATGTAGCTCTTTCTATAAGAACTTGATGATATGTCAGAAGCAAGAATTTCACAGTAAACCAGGTGTACCAGGTACAGAGAGGTTAGCCCTGGGACTAGTTTCCCAGCATCCTCCTGCTGTCAGAGTCAGTAAAGTTTTTTTGAGAATCATTCTGACAAGTGCCAAGGAGGTCTACCAGAAGCTAGAAGGGTGAGTGTGGGCAGATGGGACCAGAAGGTCTCTAACCCTCTTGGCCCTGGCAGGGATGCTCTCCTGTATACACCCTTGTGGCAAGACTCCTTCAAAGGGGCAGAAATCAACAGGGCAAATAAAAGGATAAAATAAAAAAGGATAAAATAAAAGGATAAAAGGGAAAATTAAAGTATCAAAGAGAGGAAAAAGTTTAACTTTTATTGTTTCCTCTGTGAAATAATGGGTGCCCAATACAAACAGTTCCGAAAATTGAGAAAAAGATAAAAAATAATGATGATCTATAATTTGATAACTTGGGGAAAATCACCCTTAAAATTTCTGTGTATGTACTTGCATGCTTTCTTATGAAAATTTACATTTATAATTTTAGAACAATGGAATATGTTTACATAAAAATACATATATAGAGGCCTATATATACACATATTAATTTATTTTAAAAATTTCTCCACATAAAAAAAATAAATGCCATCATCATTATTTTCTTGACTTTGGAGTGTTCTATCATAGCATAGTTTATTCACCCAATCTCTTACCAATGGACTTTTCTCAGTTGTTCACTATTATAAACAATGTTCCAATTACTCACATCACACGTATATTTTTGCAAACTTGTTCCATTCTTTCCCAGAAGCAGAATTGCTGGGTCAAAGGCATACTTTTCAAAATACTTTTCAGAAATGGTGGTAAACTGTCTTCTAGAAGTGCTATGCCAATTAGCATTAGGGTGTGCGTATCCATTTCCCTACATCCTTTTATGTCTCTGGCCAACTGTGCAGGGAGAAAAAAAACTATCTTTGCATTGCTTTGGTTGCAAGTGAAGTTGAATCCCTTTTCATGTGTACCAGCCATTTGGAGATGCATTTCTTTTGCTCGGTGTTTTTCAATCAGAGTGTTCATCTTTCTTTTCTTTTCTTTTCTTTTCTTTTTTAAGTTTTTATTTACTTATTTGACAGACAGAGATCACAAGTTGGCAGAGGCAGGCAGAGAGAGAGAGAGGAGGAAGCAGGCTCTCCGCTGAGCAGAGAGCCCAATACGGGGCTCGATCCTGGGACCCCAGGATCATGACCCGAGCTAAAGGCAGAGGCTTTAACCCACTGAGCCACCCAGGCGCCCCCATCTTTATTTTCTTGTTGATTTGTAAGAACTCTATATTCTGGACTCTTACCCTTGCCATATGTGTTGCTCTTGAGATAACATTTAAGAGAAGATTAAACCTAAATGTAACCATTAGGGGAGAAAATATTTTAACTAATAAAATCAAAAATAAGGAAAATGTTACTTTTAAAAACAAGAAGATAAGAAATTCAGGTGAGACAAAATAAAGCCCAGATAGAAATAGGAAACCTTAAGGTCAAGAAATAGAAAAATAAAAATGGGAAAAATTAAAAGTAACTAGTACCAGCCATATCAAAGCAAAACTCTAGAACAATGCCGACATTCTAATTTGTATAATACAAACTATCCATAAGAAAATTTAAAGAAATCAGGGGTGCAGAGGACAATAGGACTTCTCACAGGTAGGCCGGGGACAGTGCCATGGACCTTTAATCATGGTGTCTGCAGACACCTGCACAGTAGATCAAAATGGAATAGTATCCAAATCCCTCATAGAACTCTATATACTTGTTCAGGCCATTAGCAAATCCTCCTGAGGAGGCCAAATCCATTTAAAATGACTTTTAAGAAGGGCAACAGATAAAAAGGTAGGCAAGGAAAGAATTACAAAAACAGGATGAAGCAGGTTAATCTGTCATTTTAATTGCATTGTCTGTTCTTTTTGTTCACTAATTAGATCAAGAAGCTATTAGAGTCGGATACTAAAAAGTGACTTTTCTTGAAGAAACCTTAAACTAGGAGTCGTCTTACCCCACCTACTCCAGGTTTCACATAAGATAAGTTGGATCCAAGGAGCAAACCAAGGAGGTCCGTATCTTAAGAGTGGTTTTCCTGAGGGTGCAGGACCGTTTATCTTTAAAAAGGAAGAAAGTATGCATAAATCGCTTCCATGCCCATTCAGTCTTCACAAAGTAGTATGAGATCAGTTTTACTACTCCCCTATTTTATGTATGAGAACACAAAGATCCACAAAGACTAAGTGGTTTGCCTCATCAAGGTGCTGACATTGTGAGCCATGGAGCGGGAATCAGAAACTCTGCTATCCGATAGAAATGTCATGTGAGCCACATATGCTATTCAAAATTCTCTAGTAGTGGGGTACCTAGGTGGCTCAGTCAGTTAAGTGTCAGATTCTTGGTTTCAACTCAGGTCATGAGCTCAGGATTCTGGGATCGAGCCCCACCTTGGGCCCCCATGCCTTGAGCCTCTGGCCTGAGGCCTGTGCCCAGCCCCATACTCCGCACTCTGCAGGGAGTCTGCTTGAGACTTTCTCTCCTTCTCCCTCTGCCCTTCTCCCTGCATGTGCTCTCTCTCTCTCTCAAATAAATACATAAATCTTTTAAAAATATTCTCTAGTGGCTACATTTAAAAATAAAAACAAATATGTCAAGTAAAATTTAATGATCTACTTTACGGAGCACAGTACATTCAGACTACTATCTTCTTAACATGTAATCCATATAAAAATTAATTCGATGCTTTACATTTCTTTTTTCATGCTAAATATTTGAAATTCAGTATGTCTTTTCTATTTACAGCATACCTTAATTTGCACCAGCCACATTTCAAATACACAAGTACATTTCAGGTACTTAACAGCTACCCGTGGCTAGTGGTTGCCACATTGGACAGCCTGGTTCTAGACTAGCAGTTCTCAAGACGTGGTACCCAGACCAGCAGCACTGACAACACCAGGGAATTGTTAGAGGTACAGATTCTTGGGCCCCATTTCAACCCTACTGAATCAGACCCTGTGGGATTGGGGAACACCAATCTGCATTTTAACAAGTCCCTTCTGGTAATTCTGAAAAATGCTAAGGTTTGAGAACCATTGCTCTAGACCGTTGCCTCTCCATCCCAATTCAAATTGAGGACAGCCATGTCAGGCTAATACTAAGGAAGAGGAATCCCTTCTCTTGAGATCAACAATTCTTGGCTAGATGAAGTTGGTTTTCTCTTATATGGAAGTCCTCTAGTTCTTGTTGTGGTTCCATTGCTTGGGGCTGTGGAATGAATTACCAGACATGTAATTTAAACATGGTTTCATTTATCACTTTGTTTAAGGAGGAAGCAACACCCCATGGTAACTACCCTGTGTGATCACCTTGAGTTTAGTTATTAAGTTCTCTTGTCCTCAGTTTCCTTATCCATAAAATGGGGATCCTTTAATAAATGTTGCCAATTTTTTATTTATTTTTTAATTTATTTATTTAGTAATCTCTACACCCAGTGTTGGGCTTGAACTCACAATCCCCAAATCAAGAGTCACAAGCTCTTCTGACTGAGCCAACCAGGTCCCCCAGGCAACTTATTTCAAAGTACTGTGTACAAAAAGAAGTCAGCAAAAGCGATTGATAATTTTAAACTACGGTTAAAAAAAAAATTAGAGGGCCGGAAAGGTAATATAGATTTTGAGCATAGAAGCAGACGCTAATTCACTTCTATTTCTCAGAACATTAGATTTGCTGAGGGGGGAGGGTAAGGTACTTGCCAAAATCACTAAGGAGAATGAATCTGAGCATGCCTTAAAGGAGAATTTTCAGTAAACAGGAATTAACTATAAAGAAAATCAGGAAGCCAAAGTGTTTCTTTTTATGAAGTTACATCCTGCCATAGAAAAGCTGGATAGGAAATAAAGACTGATGCACTCCTGACTGTATATGAAACCGGCTATTATTTCAACAAGGAAAATCTGAGCAGAAGCTCAGATTTCGTGAAGGAATAAAGTATGAGAAGGCTAAATGTCACGAGAAACCAAAGACAACCAATAGCTACAATTAAACCTGATTTGGGGAAAATTTATACCAACAAATTTCTACTCTGTGATTTCAGATTCCTAAGTGGTCACCTGCCCTCTTCACCCTTCCCCCTATTTCAGTAATACTTTTTCCAGACTTTTGCTTGAAGATAAATATGTGTGTGTCTACGAAAATAGACTAACAGATGAATCTTAACTTCCTCCTTCTCTTTATTATTATTAATATTAGTTGTGGGTTTCCAAGGTTCTCCTGGTTTTTCCAAGTTTCTGTGATGGAGTTCTACCTTACTCCGCACTCTTCAGTTTGATCAGCAAAAACGTTTTCATCACTAACACTTTCCCAATTTATCTTCCCACCCTCAAATGAAAAGACACCAGAAAGGCAAGATAGCCCTTTCCCAAGCCAGGTTCCCATGGTTTGGGGGGCGGGGGGGGGGGGGGGATGGCAGATGCCTTTCTGCAGTGGCAGCTGCAACCTTCCGCAAAGCAGCTCACACTCTCCGCTTCTTCCCCCGCCCAAACCCACTACCTCGCAAGTCCACACAACCCTTAAAAGCACATACACAACTCCTCCAACCTCGCATCCCCTCTCACAACCCACACGGCACGCACGCCAGGATGCCTGCTGCCACAGTAACGCTCAACCCACTCGGTGGCCCCACCCCTTTCAGCCCCGCCCCCGAGCCAGACACCAATGGTAGCCGCCCGCAGCTCCCGACGGATGCGTTGATAGGGCAGCGGGGACTGCCTCTCTCAGTGTGCGGCCCGCCCCGTCCTCACTCAGGGCTGGAGCTGGAGGGGCCGGAGCATCAGCGTGAGTAGCTGCGAGCAGCCGCGGCGGCGGCGGCGCGTTGTTGCAGTTGCGCCATCTGTCAGGAGCGGAGCCGGCGGGGAGGGGGCTGCCGCGGGAGAGGAGGAGGGGTCGTCGTGACCGAAGGCCGCCGAGACCCGCCCGCCGGCCGGCCGCGAAAGCAGTGGCAGGCTGCCCCCCGAGCCGCGCGTCCTCTTCCGTCCGGGCGCGCGGCGCTTCAGCCAGCGCACCGAGAGCTCTCCGGGCGCACACAAAGCCGCCGCCCGCGCCGCACCGCCCGGCGGCCGCCGATCGTGCCACGGAAGGATCCGGCCGCCGGGCCGGGGATACCCGGCGCCGCCCCCTCGGCGCTCTCGGAAGGCCCACCGGCTCCCGGGCCCGCGGAGGAGCCAGCGGAGTCGCCTCGGTCGCGCCGGTGGAGGGCGGGGAGAAGACCATGTGAATGGGCTCCGGAGCCTGAGAGCCGCGCAGGTAAGCGGCCGGGGATGCGTCGCGGGAGGGCCGCGGGGATGCTGCGGAGACGCCGGCCACCCGCGCCCTCGCGCTGCGCCGCCCCCGCCGCGGGGGCCCGCGCTGCAGTCTCCCGGCCGCCGCCGGCTCCCGGGCGCTCCGCGGGGCTGCCGGGGAGTTGCCCCCGCTCGGAGTCTTCCCACGGCCGCGCCGGAGGACACCTCTGCGGGGTGCGGCCCTGAGGTGGCGCAGGGATGGGGGCCGTTTCCTTGCCTGCGAGCCGGCGCGGGGTGAGAATGGGAATTGGCTGGGGGGCGAGGCTGGCCCAGACTCCACCCTCGCCCTCCTTTCGGGGGCCCCCCGCGGGGACTCGGTCTCTGTGTGTTGTTTTAATGTCAGGGATGATGTAATCACTTAATAATTGATGCCCCGTGCTGCTTCCCTCCCCACCCCATCCCACCCCACCCCACCCCTGCCCCACTCCTCCACCTCTTGGCCTCCTGCGGTCGTCGCTTTCCTCGGCGCATCCTCCTGCCTATTTCTGGCACCTCCCTAGCACTTCCCCCATCCTCCCCTTCACTCTGCCTGTGCCGCCACCCACCCAACCTTCCCCTGTCCCTCGTGCTGTTGCCTTCGCTCTTCTTCCTCTGCCTCCCCACCCCTTCTGCTCCCTCAAGCTCCTTTCTCCTCCCTTCCCTGCTCGCTGGATTTCCTCTCCACTTCCCCAGATCGATGGCTGGTTTTTTGTTTGGTCGCCTCACCTTTCTTATCTCTGCGGCCACAGGCCGAGGGGACTGGGCCAGAAAGAGGCCACCGTGGTTGGGCCCAGACGGAGATTTGCTGGGACTCAGTGAGAAGAGGGATAATAAAATCACCCTTCTTGCCCCTCCTCCCTTAATAAATCACAGAGACTCGCCGGGTGTGTGTGTGTGTGACACAAAGAGCCCTTTCAGTGCACAGAGAGGAGACGCACAAAGTACCCAAGGATGGGCACGATGATTCTTATTTCTCTTCACTGGGGCTTCCCTTTCTCTCAGATAAAGCAGTTGATTTTCTCTCTGAGAGTCTTTCCTGCCACATTTACCAAAAAAATAAAAGGCCCCAGATGCTGCAGGGTGGCAGGTGCTGTCATTTTGCTGTATTCATGGACCCAGTAGTGTTGACTGGCAGCTGCAGTATTTCTTAGATTTAAGGGGGGAAATGATTCCAGCAGTCTTAAGAGTTGCTTTACTATCAAGGTAGACCTCCTCTGCCTTGTTTTAACCTCCTCTCTTTTGGGGATAGGTACGAAAGAGCTGGGGAAGGATAAATTGGCATTGGGGGGGGGCAGAAGAATTTTGCTTCTGAATCAGATGATTAAATTCGTGTTTGATAAGAGTGAGGCAGCCAGACTTCTTCTCTGAAGTCTAAGAAGTGCTGAAGCTTGAAATGAAATTTTGTCTGCCCAGTGGTAGGGTTTTACCCTTATACTTAAACAAGTTTCTGGGGCCATCAAAACCAGCATAAATTGGTATTTGGAAGACCTCTAAAGACCATGTCTCTCCCCCGCTTCTGGTAACCCCACATCCTTCCTCTCACCACCCAAGCGATGGCAATACTTTCCAGCCTTTGTGCTCTTTCTCTTGAGTCCTGGTCCCGTGGGTACTGTGCTTGCAGATGAAGGGACTCACAGACTTTTGGAGGAAGTGGTTTGTTAACTCTCTCAGGTTTGGGGGCACTTAACTATGAGCAAAGGATATAGAGAATCTTTTGACAGAACTTTGAACCATCTGTTTGGTGTTCCTCTTAAAGAGGAAATGTTAATGTAAATCTAGAGGCTTAATGTTCCATTTGGTAAGCCAGAGACTGTTACATGCTTAGTTGATAATGTGAAAACTTACTTTAAACCCATTGATTCCTAAGAGCATGGCTCCTTGACGGTTGTAATAGATCTGCCTTAAGTTTGTTCTAAAAGAATTTTATTAGAAAAGAGTTATGATTCATTAAACATTTACTTCTGCACTTTCTAAGGACATTCATCATGGAACTTTTTATATTTAAAAAAAAAAAAGCAATAAGGTTAATGAGCGTACTGTAAAAACAAAGGGTTGTTTGTTTGATGCCAGACCCAGGAAGGAAAGTCCGTGCACAATAAGCTCACACTGTGTTGACCAAGCTAAAGAGACTTAATGATAAGGTTGAATGTGAACAAATGCCCACTCTGCTTTCTGTACTTTATGCTTCGTGCTGGGTCTGGACTCTCCAATCCCATCTGATTTGCTTGGGTTCTACTTAAGCTTTAGGGCTCAGCTCAAAAGTCTTTGATGCTTTCTCCATCTTCCCTTCCAAACAAATCACCACGCCTCCAATTTTGTTTTCAGATTTCAGCAGTGGGCATTATGTTTGGCATGTCTCTGCTTCCATCATTAGTTAGTCAGCACATTGAAAGAAGGAATCTGTCTTACTTAAAACTGTTTCACTAAATGTGAATTAGGTCTTTGGTATGTGCCAGGCACCTGGATTCATTCAGCTAATGTTAGCAGCTATAACAAATAGGCCTGTGAAAATGTAATGGCTCAAAAGCAATAGATACTTATTATTCTTCATGCTTTGGCCTGGAAATGACACCTACCGCTTCTATGCATGGGCTTCTATGCTTCTACGAGGGCTAGTTATGTGGTCACATTTAACTGCAGGGGAGCCTGGGAAATACAGGGTAGCCACCTGACTAAGAAAAAACATCAAGAAGAAATGTATTGTGGGCCAGCAGCTTTGACATATGTTGCCACTCAACAAGGAACAGTCATTTCCCTCAAGGAGTTTGCAGACTGATGAGAATTAAAATATCTGGAAACCTGGAGCCTGTACCCATCATTGCTTTATTCTTTTGATTCCGTGGGGTTCAGATCTTTTTATTTTAAATGTGTTTCAAAAAACTTTTGCTTTTTGTCCATTCAAATAGTTCCCACTCAGTGATTACTTTTAATACGGTGATCTTAGACCTCCAGTGTTGACTTTGAAATGGTTCTTTTACTCCAAGAGCATCTTTCTTGGCCCACTTTTTTTATTTGCTGATTTAAAGACTCCCAAAGTGGCTAGGAGGGTCCTTAGAGATCACAGTTCTACCTTGTCTTAATTGAAAGGGGAAAGTAAGCAAACTGCAGAGGAGAAATTTCTCGCCTGGGGGGCCATGCTAATGGGAAGGGAGTCCCGGCAGGCCCCGTCCTGCCTGGATCCCCTTCACCACACAGCTGCCCTGACTTGGGGGCCGTGAACCCTACCCTGCATACTCCATGGAAAGTAAGTGAGCTTCCAGACCTCCAGGAGCAGGGCAAACTGCTAGTGTTCTGGATCGTCTCTGTTTTCCACAGGCCTCCAAACTGTTGGAGCAGTGCGTTCTGTACTATTCATCGTACTTAATAATCCACATATTTTTCTATAAACAGTTCATTATATTCATCTGATCTGCAAACATTAGCCAAGTGTGTTATTCTGTGCAAGGCACCGGGAGATAAGGTCATGAAAATGAATGCTTCTGCTGTCCTTGCTCTTCAGGGGCTCACAGTCCGCTAGAGGAGATAAAAATAAATAAACAAATAATAGCTAACTTTTGTTGAGCATTTACTATGTGCCAAGCAGTGTTGAAGTTCTAGTCTTGACAAAAACGATATGAAGTGGGTTTGGTTATCCCCATTTTACAGATGGGAAGTTGAAGTGGGGAGGTTAAGTATCTAATTAAGATCATAGAGTTATCAGGTGGTAGAGTCAGAATCCAGGCCCATTAGTTTGGTTTCAGAGCCCTTGCTCTTAGCCATTAGACAATATGCAAAATACTATATATGGATGTAATGATATTAATTAAAATACTCCATAAAGGGGGGATGACTAAATGCTTTGGAAATTGATACTTCTAGTTGTTGTGAAGCCACTTCATATTAAATAAAGTTAAAAATGGGAAAGCAGGGGCGCCTGGGTGGCTCAGTGGGTTAAGCCTCTGCCTTCAGCTCAGGTCATGATCTCAGGGTCCTGGGATCGAGCCCCGTATCGGGCTCTCTGCTTGGCGGGGAGCCTGCTTCCTCCCCTCTCTGGCTGCTGCTCTGCCTACTTGTAATCTCTCTCTCTCTCTCTCTCTCTCTCTCTGTAAAAAAGAAAAAAAAATTAAAAAAAAATAAAATAAAAAAAATGGGAAAGCAAGGCAGGTTGGTAGTGGAAGTACTTCTACTCTGTGTGATTTCTATTTTAGGCTGGATCCTTCTGTGGGCCACAGACAGGTCTGTGTCTGTGAATTGTCCTATGTATTTACTCTTCCAGCAGCATTCATTCGTTGTATCCATCACGCCAGACCTTGCACTCGAGGCTTTAGGCGCAGAGGTGTGATCCTGCCTGAAGGAACTTACCTGGATAAAGGAAGTCTCAGACCATCATGATTCAAAGATCCTCACGAGAGCAAGAGAACATACAGAAGGGAGCGTGATCTCTGCAAAGAAGTGGGAAAGTGGGGTAGCCCGGCAGAAAAGATTAGAGGAGGTGTCTTTGAGATGAAGAGTAGGAGTCAGCTAACAGAGTGTTGTCTGAAGGCCATTGCCCCAGAAGGAACAGCCCAGAAGGCAAATGTACAGACCTCCTGGGAAATTGCAAGTAGTTAGTTCAGAGTAGGTGGAGGTTGTGGAGAAATGGACAGAGGAAGAAGATGGGGTTAGAGGAGAAACTGAGAATGTTCTTGTACCTACAGTTGACCTTTGAACAACATGGGTTTGAACTGTGCAGTCAACTTACATGCGTTTCTTTGATAAATAGAGTACAGTATTGGAAATGTATTTTCCTAATGATTTTCTTAACCTTTTTTCTCCAGCTTGCTTTACTGTAAGAATGCAGTATATGATATGACATACAAAATGTGTGTTAATCAACTCTTTATGTTACCAGCACCCTCAACAGTAGGCTGTTAGTAGTCAGTTTCGGGAGAGTCAGAAATTATACACGGATTTCAGACTACATGGGGATCAGCACCCCTAACCCCTGCATTGTTCAAGTATGGAAATGATGCTTTGATATAATTTGTATTTTATAAGAGAGCATCTGGCCACTGTGTAGGCTGTTGCCCAGAGGCAGTCAGGACCGATGCAGGGAAGGTAGTTATGGAAACTCACATGAGCAATAGACGAAGGTCCACATGGAAGGAATGGAAATGGGAATGGAACAAAAAAGAATAAGAGGGAGCGAGACAGTATATGGGGAGAGGGGTGCAGAAGAGGGTTCCTGAGAAATTAGGTGGAGAGACACGTGCAGATAGGTAATACAGTAAGACAGGAGAGGGCAGGGGATACAATGATGATTTTATCATGGAATTTGGACTTTCAGGTCGATGTGTGTTGAAGGCAGTTGATAGATGGTTCTGGAGGGAAGACTGGGACTTAAATATAAGCCTATTAGTAGCAAATTAGAGACGACTTGTAACAGTGGATATGGGTGGTATCACTCAGGACGTTTGTAGGCGGGGCTGAGGGAGAGCCCAGGAATGAAGGAGGAAGAGGAGCCAGGCCCTCAGTGGGACAGGTACAGCCAGAGTGTTGAGCAGGCCCAAGGAAGAGAGGTGTTCCTGATCCCCGGGAGGGGCGGGTTATGCCCCAGAGATGAAGCAAAGTTAAGAATGGAAAGTGTAGTTTGATTTAGCACCAAAGGTCTCAGAATCTGGCGAGAGCAGCATCAAGGGATTAAGGAGTTGGACGTCTAAAACTCTGCCGCTCCCAGGCCAAGGTAGAAGCCTGTATCAGACCCGCAGAACACAGAGCCATAAGGGACTGGAGATCATGTAGTCCAACATGTCTGTTGTACTTAGGACAAAAAACGAGGCCTGGAGAGGCCAAGTGACTTGTCCAAGGTGGCGGAATCACCATGTAAAGCCAGCGTCAAGCCGGTGAGGGATGTGGTCAAGAGCACGGACTCAGGTGTTGTCCTGGTTCCCCCTCCAGCAGTGTGACCTGGGCCAAGTTACCTAAACTCTCTGTGCCTCCTTTTTTCACCTTTAAACTGGAGGTGATAGTTCCTACCTCAGAGCTTTGCTGTGAGGAATCAGTGAGGTAATAAAGGTAGAGCACTCAGCAGAGTCCCCACACATGGGAAAGTCTGTGAGTTTGCTGCTGCTGTTTCATGTGTGTTTGCGTGCGCTCGTGTACACACACATGTAACATGTATACACACAACAGATATGTCCCTTAGGGAAGGGAAAGATATATTGTCTTCATAAAAGGAAATTTTGAATATTTTAGAAAGCGATTTGGGTATTGTCAGGTCCGGGTCAAGCATTACTGGAAAGGGGACGCCTGGGTGGCTCAGTGGGTTAAAGCCTCTGCCTTCGGCTCAGGTCATGATCCCAGGGTCTTGGGATCGAGCCCCGCATCTGGCTCTCTGCTCCGCAGGGAGTCTGCTTCCTCCTCTCTCTCTCTCTCTCTCTCTCTCTCTCTGCCTGCTTCTCTGCCTACTTGTGATCTCTGTCTGTCAAATAAATAAATAAAATCTTTAAAAAAAAAGAATTACTGGAAAGATGGGAAAGTTTATATAGGATGATTGAAAACAGGATATTTAGCAAGTGTTCTTAAGAAATGCAGAGCCGTTTTTATTCTTGAGGATAGAAGAACATAAAAGCACTTTGAAATGAGCCCCGTGAAAGGGTTTCTTGGTTTTAGTCAGATAGCCAGAATTTGACCTATTTACAATGTAAATCCCTTGAGTTTGACTTCGAATGTCCTCATCCTTCCTGACGGTAGAGACGACAGAGCAGAGGGAGAAAACCCCAGTTATGACTCTCAGACACTTGGTTCCTCTGAGAAAAGGGTGAGTTGGATTATTCAGAGAAATGCCTTTTCTTTTTTCCCCCCAGTGTTTCTAGTTGAGCAAATCTAATTTTTAGCTGCTAAAACACATGAGTAGCCCAAAGAGTATTACCCGAATGGACTTGGGTGACATGCAGGACAGACAGCCTGGGCGTAAGTGGCACTCTGGACTTGATTAGAACACAGTAATCCTAGAAGGATATAAATTGAACTGGATTTATGGTCTAATAAAAACGTGGGAAGAAAAGATAATGCTTACTGACTCATGAAACTTTAACAACATTTGTATAAGGCTCTGAGTTGTCGTAATGTTTGGATGCGAGCGTTTTCCCATTCGTCTCAGCACTTCCAGGATGACCTGTGGGAGGCCTCACCTCCCATGTGAAGCTGACTTGGGTCCTTCCTGGGTGTTTTTAGGAAGTGGAGATCATCACATATTTCTGCCCTTGTAGACCTGTGACCTCAAGCAGCACCCTGTTGGTTTGGGCAAATATGGATTGAACATCTATTAACTATAAATTTAGGGGAGAAAAATATACAGTATGGGAAGGTCTTAGCTCATTTCTTATTTTAACTCATAAGGCTTTTTCTGAGGGCTACTTATTTCTGGCCTGTGATAATGCAAAAAAGCATGTTGCACACCACAGCTACTCACCCCTCCTCAAATATACCATAAAAATAATAATACCTACCACTTTGATTGCACCCTGGAGGCCTTGTTAAGTTCTTTACATACAGTAATTTACTTAATTGTAACAGCTCTGTGAGGCAGGTGTTATTATCCCCATTGATCAAATGGGAAGACTGAGGCTCAGAAAGGTAAAGTAAATTGTGTGTTGTCACACAGCTAATTACTAGAGAAGCCAGGTCTGTCTGGCTCCTAAGCTCATGCCTGCTTTTGCTCCATAACTGTGGTTCCTCGTTCCTTGCCTGCTTTCTAAGGTCTTTGCCTTTGCCTTGCAGTTGCTTCTGTGTTAAGTGTTGGAGGCTGTAAAGACACCTTTATCCCCTAGTGGAAACCTCACTCCTTCATTGCTCCATTCAAGACTACCTTCCGGAAGCCCCGTCTTTGGTCCTCTCTCTCTGGGCCCCCATGGCGCTTGGTTACCACCTCATCACAGTCTGACTTAGAAAGCAAAACACCAGCTGGATGAGAGAATGGGTGGATACTGGTCTTTTTCACTGACTTGTGAGCTCTTTGGAAGTCAGGGACTATATCCTGCTGGTGGTTGATTGGCCAGCACCACACCCAGCATGATTCCATGATGTGCTATCATTATTATTCCCATTTAACAGAGGGGGAAGCTGATGCATAGGAGGTGATTTAGTCAGGCTCCCATGGCTAGTCCCCAGCAGAGCTGGAAGCGGAACCCAGGTGGTCAGTCTGACTCCAGAAGCTGTCCTCCTAACACTAAGTTTGTTCCACCTCTCGAATGAGATTATAAACTGTAAGGATGGAGACAGCGCCTATTACCTCTGAGCCCAGTACACATCAGCCCTCTTGTTCTTCCATCCACCCTGGCAGAACAACAACAGAAAATCTGAACTAGGTCTTAGCTCATAATAATCATAAGGAGAGAGCTTTAGGGCCATGATTACATGAATATCTCTGAGATCTAGAGTGTATATTCCCAGGCCCTCTTCTGACTCAGTGGTCTGGGACAGGTGGGGTTGAGCGCTGAAATCTCTTCTGGAGAGGAGAATGGCAGTGGGGAATGAACCATCAGGAAGATAGCTAGCTTCTGAAAGACAAGGAATGAAGCAAGCGTAGTGAGTCTCGGCCACATTGATGCGAGCAGGCCGTGAAGCGGTAGAAAATCATCAATCAGCCAGAGCGAGCCGCTGCCCTGGGAGGCTGGGGATCAGAAATCAATCACAGGAAGACCACTTGCTTTGTATTTTTAAGATTTCTAAGTACCTGCTCCTTTTGAATGTGCTGGTGGGATTTTATCTGATGAATTTAAACACTTTCATTTTTTTCAGAGCTTCCATCTTTGAGGTTCCCAAAAATAGTAGGCTTTTCATGGAGTTGTATAAGGATTCCATCTGCTTTATACCAAAAAGTAGGGCTTTAATGGAAAATTAAAAATGAGCCAGATCGCCTTTCCCACAACAAAGCCCAGGGCACTTTTCCCAATCCTTTCTTCTTTTAATCCCCAGAAAAACTTACTGAATCTGTATTTCTATGAGATCCTCCCCCCACTCCAATTTAAATTCTACTGAAAAGGCAAATAAATACTGACAAGTTTCTTCGTTTCCACACATTGTCATATCTATTTAAAAGCAATAATGGTTTCGGGTCGCCTGGGTGGCTCAGTGGGTTAAGCCGCTACCTTCAGCTCGGATCATGATCCCAGGGTCCTGGGATCGAGTCCCGCATGGCCTCCTTGCTCGGCAGGGAGCCTGCTTCTCTCTCCACCTCTGCCTGCCTCTCTGCCTGCCTGTGTTCTCTCTCTCTCTCCTTCTCTGACAAATAAATAAAATAAAATATTTAAAAAAATAATAAAAGCAATAATTTCAAATATTGTCATTTGTAAAATTTGGTTTTCAATTTTCATTTTATTCCAGAACTGTGTGATATGTTGCCTATAACTAGGCACATGCACACAAAGATACTTGAAAAGTGCTGATTTCTCTTAAAGGTTTCTCTTATTTGCTCTCAGAGTTTGGAGGCTTTCACCTTTCACTGTGGAGTTAATTGTCTAACCTATAAATAGAAACAGAGCACCTCATTGTTTTCAGATGTAACAGTTGAGTTATCAGTGAACACTAACATTCTGTCATTCTCTATCTCCTATCATCATCTCTTACTTGAAAATGTCAATCATGTGGCTGTCCTTTATATATACCTTTGCCCAGGGGCGCCTGGGTGGTACAGTGGATTAAAGCCACTGCCTTCCGCTCAGGTCATGATCTCAGGGTCCTGGGATCGAGTCCCGCATCAGGCTCTCTGCTCAGCAGGGAGCCTGCTTCCTCCTCTCTCTCTGCCTGTCTCTCTACCTACTTGTGATCTCTGTCTGTCAAATAAATAAATAAAATCTTTAAAATATATATATATACCTTTGCCCAATCTATATTCCCTTAATTTGTTATGTCCTTCGGGCTCTCCCATGGTTTGCAAATCACGACTGCAGTTGCTTCACTCCTATACCTTCTAAATTGAGCGAGGAGATGTCAATCCATGTGAAATGGATGTGCTGGCTGGTGTAGACACTGGTTCTCTTGCCTTGTTCCTTTACTAACAACCCAGTGAGTAGGAGAAAGGCCACATTCCGTAGACTGGCACTCAATGCCTTCTACCATCTCCACATCTTGGTGGTACCTGGCTCACTTCATTCACCACTACACTAAGACTTGATTAGCCAGATGTCAGTCTCCTGCCTCATTAATATGAAGTATGTGTCCCAGCCCCTGTTTTCCTTTTTGGGAACCCTTGATCCTTCTTTCCCCTCAGAATTCTACCCATTTTTCAAGGCCCAACTGGAATTCCAGCTCTGGGAAGAATCCCTAATCTCCTCATCCTCTTGCATTGAACATTTGTGAGCAATTGTCTTCTAATAAATGATGCCTTAATGCTGTTAAATTCTTATATGAGGATTCCAAGGTACAGAGAAATTTTGTGACTTGCGCGAGGTCATCCATCCAATAATTTAGTTTAGGCTAGAATCCAGTCTCCGAGAAATCTATATGCTTGGGTCCTGTTTTCTCAAGAAACTGTTGATCTCATGTGTGCAAAAGTGTTGTTTGCTGCCCATCTCCCTTTTTTGTCCCCCTATACCATGTAGCACAAGGTTATTCATAGTGCAGATACTCAGTGGATGTTTATTCAGACAGGCCCTGGATCAGGGCACTGGAATGTGTGGGAGGTTTCCCGGCCATCTGTAGGGCTAGGCTAGCATCTCCTTGGATGCTGAGCTACTGTAGTTTCTGATGGCACCAGATTCACTCTCTACCAGTCCACATGGTTTAAGGCCAATGACTATCTCAGACAGTTTCAGGAACCACTGTCATGTTTTGAGAATGATATATGTTTGAAGAGCTTTTCCTCATAATCTTGGGCTTTTTGTTAAAAATTTAGAGGGGTCAAGGAAGGGGTGGTGCACCTGGATGGCTGAGTTGGTTAAGCGTCCAACTCTTGATTTTGGCTCAGGTCACAATGTCAGGGTCGTGGGATCAAGCCCTGCGTTGGGCTCTGCACTCAGAGGGGAATCTGTTGGAGATTCTCTCTCCCTCTGCCGTTTCCCTGCCAACCACCCCCCTTGCTCTCTCTCACGCGTGCTCTCTCTCTCGCTCTTGCTCTTTCTCGTGCTCTCTCGCACTCTCTGCTCACACACACACAAATATTTTCTTAAAATTTAGAGTAGTCAGGGAAATACTTCTTTGTCCCCTGCCATTAGGCTTTCACCAATAAGATTTTCACCAAAACCATAGGGATTTACTACCGGTGCAATGACATCCAAGACCTGGGGGAAATGCAGAATGTTTCAACACAAGGAGGGACCTGGGAGACGACAGTAGTGGACAGTGGAAGTTGGATGAGTGCAGAGTGGCCACCAGTGTTGTGCCTGGAAGCCTGTGAGGACCAGTGAAGGTCGACGCCCACCCATTCCTGCACCTCTCAAAGCAGCATTTACCTGAGTCCCTCAGCCACATGACACCCAGCTGTGGCTGTGGGAGTGCCTTCCTCTCCATGTGTTAATTTTATTCCCTTGGTAGTATCACGATCTGAAAAATCTCCTTAGTAGGGGGGGAAATTTCCATGGACTTAATGTCCTACAAAGTAATGACTAACACCGTATCCCAACGAGAGCCTCTACATATTCTTCAAAAGAAAGACTAAAAATAAACCTTATAAAATGTTCCATGGTTAGGGTCATTACTCGAATCATTTCTGTAACAAAATGCACAACAGTACAACAGCCAATGTTTGTCAAAATGTACTTTCTCCTGAGCTGGCATGTGATGTCTCCACTTCATGTATTTATCCGGTTTGCTCGTATTCAGTCACTTTTGTACACAGCATTGTCAGCGTTGGCCATTTTCAGTAGCATGCTTCCAGAAGGCTGAAAGCCCACCTCTTTAATTTGCTTTGTGCTATATAGTACGACACTGAACTGTGCATTTATTAAACGCTTGCTGATTATGATTCTAAGCTTCCAAGCTGGGAGGTCTTACAAATGTTTTCAGTACTTCTAGACGGAGATGCATCGTGAATAAATTTTCTTCTTGTACGTAGTACATTAGGTCCTCTGCATTGGTAGATCCTCAGAGTCATGTTTAGAATCTGGATTTTGGTTGTGCAGTGTTTCAGGTTCTGCCTTATGTTCTACTCCTTGGGTGAAAATGAGGTGATGCCAACTTCCAAATCCTGTCCAAAGCATAGGTCGATAGTGTACCATACCACACTCTTCTTTTCATATAAGTGTAGTTGCCCATATAATTCCCACTCTCCTGTAGTCATCATCCAACAGATTCTTGATTTCAGACTGCTAAGAGTTGGAGGTAGTTCTCTAAGAGGCCAAGAATTGCTCAGTGAAGGCCAGTGGTGTGTGGCTGGAAAGGACCTAGAAGGACTACAGTATAACGAACAGAGCCAGATATGTCGATGAGTGCCAGTAGTTCCAGGGAATTTCTGCTTAGTTTATACCTAAGTGTGATACAAGATGGATTGGCACTTGGAAAACTGCAGCCCCAAACATTCTTTGATAGTACTTTGGCCTAAGTATGCTCCAGCGTGGGAAGGTGTTAAGAGTTCCTGATCTAGGGTGCCCAAGGCAAACTGCACTGCCTTCCCTATCTCCTGTCCCTAGCTGTGACCGAGGTTCTGTTTGTAGGGAATGTAGTACCCTGGCCTTCACTCCCACAGTAATGCTCTCGTGCCTTGTGATTCAGAACTGCCACGTGGGAAGAGCCCTGCTCTGTGCTCCCCACCAGGACGCTCAGCTGGGCTTTCAGAACCTCCTACATGATCCACTAATGAGAGTGATGTTGGTGAGACTGGAGAGAGAGGGGGTAATGGACCAGCAAAGAGCTGGCAGGGGCAAGATCATGATGTACCGGCATAGAAGGAGCCTTTGTATTCGTCTTCTGTAGCTGCAACAAATCACCCCAAACTAGATGACTTAAAACAACAGAAAAATTTCTCTTTTACACTTCTGAAGTTCAGAAGTCTTGAGATTAGATGTCGCTGGAGTTGGCTGTTTCTGGAGGCTCTGAGGGAGATTCTGTTCCATGCCTCTTTCCTAGCTTCTGGTGACTGCAGGCCATCCTTGGTGTCCCTTGGCTTTTAGACCATCACTACAATTTCTGCCTCTAGTACACATGAGATTCTCCTCTGAGTGTCTTTGCATGCCCTTCTCTTATAAGGACACTTATCACTGGATTTAGGGGCCAACCTAATCCAAGATGATCTCATCTTAAGATCCTTAATTATATCTTCAGAGACCTTTTTCCGTATGAGGTCATATTCACAGATCCCAGATGGGCATGTTTTGTAGTGGGAAGGGGGCCACTTTTCAACCCACTATAGCTCTCAAAGGGATAAAAATTAGCAATAACTTGGAACGAGAAAGAACACATGGAAAGGTCTTTGTAAGTTTGAATGCCTACTGAGGGGAAGGCACAGTATTTTACATGTGTGATTTCTAACTATTACTGCAAGGATAAAGATACTGACACATGGAGTGTCTTGAAGCTTTTCAGTAAAATTGGAGACTGAGCCATCATCCAGGGTTGGAAGGTTTGGATATGAAAGTGGGGCTTGGAGAATCTAGAAGAAGTCCAAGCAGCCATGAAAATGTAGGGTAACATGTTAATAAGTGGATAAAAAGTATTACAGAGAGGGTGCCTGGCTGGCTTGGTTGGTGGAGCATGTGACTTTTGGTCTTGGGGTTGTGGATTCGAGCCCATGCTAGGTGTAGAGGTTTCTTAAAAATAAAATCTTTAAAAAAAAAAAAAAGTATTACGGAGAAATAGTGAAGCCCCTTTGGAATTTGTAGGTCTTTTTAATGGTTTCCTTTAGGCCAGTTTTGTGATTTTTGCTTGGTAATACTTGTTACTTTGGAATGGAAAATCTGACCTTGTGGTGACATAGAGTTGAGAATTGATTTTGACAGTCAAGTGAGGAGGGTGTCTAAGAGACTAAAGAAAATATTCATTGAATCAGCTGCGAGTAGGATTCAGGCTGGGTAGGGAGCTATTGGGAATTGGGATGGTGGATACAGTAAGGAAGGATCTGAGGTTTTAAGGATGTGAGGAGGTTTATTTATTTGACAGATAGAGATTACAAGTAGGCAGAGAGAGAGAGAGGAGGAAGCAGGTTCTGCGCTAAGCAGAGAGCCTGATGCGGGGCTCGATCCCAGGACCCTGGGATCATGACCTGAGCTGAAGGCAGAGGCTTTAACCCGCTGAGCCACCCAGGCACCCCTAAGGATGTGAGGAGGGAACACAGAACATATGGAGGAGGGGAACCAAAGGCAGGAAGGCCTTAGGAAAAGGAAATCGAGGGGAGTGAAGAGTTCTAAAATGATGCTGAACAAGGGTGGCTTCCTGTTGAATGGAGCTCCACTCATCTCCGGGATAGTGATTAAGAACATTAGTTATAAATACTTCAAGAAACCAAAATCCATAGACCTCTTTTGCCCTAGGTTCAAATATGTATGTAGTTGACCCTTGAACAACACAAAGGTTAAGGGTGTTGACCCCTTGGGCAGTTGAAAAATCCGTGTATAACTTTTAACTTATCCAAAATGTAACTATTAGTGGCTATCTGTTGAGTGGAAGCCTCCCTGATCTTCAGCAGTTAACGTATTTCATATGTTATATGTATAATACATACCATACTCTTACAATAAAGTAAGCTAGAGAAAATATTAAGAAAACCAACCATAAGAGAAAATACATTTACGGTACTGTACAGTACTTATTAAAAAAAAATCGATGTATAAGTGGACCTATACAGTTCAAACCCATGTTGTTCCAGGGTTGACTATAAACTATGTCTTCTAGAAGAATGACATGTCAGTACGTTGCACTTTAAAAAAAAAATCCTGAATGATGGGGTGCCTGGTTGGCTCATTCAGCAGAGAGAGGGTGCAACTCTTGATCTTGGGCTTGTGACTTCTAGCCCCATGTTGGGTATAGAATTTACTTTAAAAAATATTTTAAAATCCTGGATGTGTATTCTGGGATCTCTGAAACCTTGCATTATAATGAGCTGCTTCAGTGGTGATAATATCTTAGACTAGTATTCAGTTTACTTTCCCTTCTAATTCTTGTTGCCCTGGGATTCTCCCCCATTGAGGCTAAGGATTCCATTACTTCAGGGGGAGGACAGAATATGGTCTAGGACAAAGAAGACATTGTTCAACTTTTGACTTTCAAAACAGGCCCTTGAAGCATGTTTCAGAGACCAGAGCTAGCCCAGGCCTTCACTCAAAAGAGACAGGCTTTGTTAGAAAACTGATTGTGGATTCCAAGGAGGCAGATCTCAGAAGGCCTGGCATGTATTGTACAGTAAGCCAGGCAGGAAGGAGGCTGCAGGAAGGAGGAAGTACCTTCCTGGGATGGAGCAGGGAGCCATGAGAGATTAGAGGAGACTAGAGAGAAGTGGATGGGTCGCCGAGATCCCCGCCTTTAGGATGGTGGAGGAGACTCTGCCTCCTGCCTGGTACCCTGGAAGGAAACCACCTGTGGGGTGCCCTGCAGTGGGACATGTTTAGGCAGAAACCAGTCCTGAAGTGCTGTCTCCTCCCAGTTGCCCAAGGCGTGCATGTGGCATAGAGATCCCGAGGGCCTGCTGGTGGAGGTGTAGAGGGAGCTGGGTGCGAGCGGCTTGGAGGCAAAATGAAGGTGGCACAGAAGGAACCGTGCAATCTCACTCCTGGAGACTGGTTGGGTTCCATCTACCAGTCACACCAGCAGAGCGGCAGAATGAAGCCTACACCCAACCATGAAGGGAAGAAAGTCCCAGGGAGGCCGGTGAGGGTGTGGAGGGCAGTGCCTGGACTGGGTCCTCACCCATCCCGTGGTGGTCTGTCATCTAAACCAGGCGAGGGGCGGGGTGCAGGGAGAAGGGCAGGGGAAAGGCATATAGCCCCAGAGAAGAAGCTAGAGATAGGTTTAACTTGACTGATGCCCTGAGGCAACTAAAAATTTTAAATCTGAAGAGATTAAATTATCCTGAAGTGGCAAGATTGGGTTTTTTTGTTTGTTTGTTTTTGTTTTGTTTTTTTTTTTGCCATAATGAGAAATGCAATGGTCATGATCAAATTGAATTCTACTATGGAGAAATGAAGTAGCATTCCTTAAAAATTTATGTATTGGGCGTCTGGGTGTTTCATTCGGTTAAGCGTCTTCCTTCGGTTCAGGTTATGGTCCCGGGGTCCTGGGATAGAGCTGGAGTCCAGCTGCCTGCTCAGCGGGAAGCGTGCTTCTCCCTCTCCCTCTGCCTGTCGCTCCCCCTGCTTGTGTGTGCGCTCGCTCTCTCTTTTTCTCTCTCTCTCTCTCTCTGTATCAAATAAATAAATAAAATCTTCTTAAAAACTTAATTAATAAATTTATGCACATAAGCTCACTCTATGCCCAGCTCGGGGCTTGAACTCATGACCGTGAGATCAGGAGTCACGCTCTCCACCTCTGAGCCAGCCAGGTGCCCCTGAAGTAACATTTTTGTCTACAGCTGTGTATTAGGCATAAACTTCAATCCTGCCACAGTGTCAGAGCTGTATTTTCTCTTGATGATGATGATAACAATGATGGCGGCATAGTCACTTGCTTATATTCTTAGAGTACGCTTGTTCTTCGGAGTAAGTCATGCCTTAACATGCCTGTACGAAGTTCCTTTTGAGCAAGAAGTGTGGAGATCTGCCCTGTGGGGGAGCAGAGTTGTGTACCAGATCTTCCACCGCGAAGTGGGGATTTGGGGCTTTCCATTGTTTAGCTTCCTTCCATGTGCCCTGGAAGGAAGGACTTCAGTTGCCATGGAGCCTCAGGTCAGTAGAAAGTATTAGAATTTCAGGCCTTTCTTTAATGAGTTTACTGTGATGCTGGAGACTAGAAATGAATTTTTACTGGGTGCCATCCTTCAATTGTGTATTTTAAAGGTATTGGGGTGAGTAGTAAAGGTTATAGTCTGTAAGGGGAGAAGCTCTTCATTGTTCTTCACTCCTCACGCGCTAAATAAAGAATGAGTTGATGAAGGGATTCCTTTCTCAAGTGTAATTCATAAGGAGGTACCAGAACACTAAATGAGAGAGGGGGCAGCAAACCAGTTAGCTCTTTTCAATTATGTTTCCTCTCTCTTTGACTTTCGTACAAGGAAGCTGCATTGAAGAAGATGTTTTAAAACCTGCTGTTTCTTGAAATGCGTAATGATTTGGGAAGGGAAATCTTTAGTCTTTTTGTTTTTAGTCTTGCTTTAAAAAGTGTAGGTTTGGGCGCCTTTGTGGCTCAGTGGGTTAAGCCTCTGCCTTCGGCTCAAGTCCTGATCCCAGGGTCCTGGCATTGAGCCCCGCATCGGGCTCTCTGCGTGGCTTCCCACCCCCGCCTGTCTCTGCCTACTTGCAATCTCTGTCTGTCAAATAAACAAATAAAAATCTTAAAAAAAAAAAAGTTTGGTGGTGTGGTTAGGACACTGCTTATGTATTTTTCTACTAGAAAATTTGACGCTTTGAGTGTATCATCTCAAAACATAAATGCATCTCATATTTTCCCACATCTCTCAGTGGGAGCCAAGAGAGAGATGTGGGATCCTAACAGTATTGAGAGGAGTCACTGAAATCATATTACAGAATTTTAAAAAGTTGATTTATTAACTGACATCATTTCAATAATATTTTGGACCGTGGAAATGGTTCTATTCAAAGTTTCAAAAATAAAATTTCTAAAAATTAAAGAGGTGTCCATATACATTAGAGAAAAAAAAAACCAAAACTTTTTTATACTGATTAAGCATTTGAAAGAGCAAAAGACCATAATTATTTGGGGGTATATAGTCACTCTAGTCAGTTTTTAGCCATATGTCTCTAACACCCATGTCACATATTTTTTATGAAGAATGAAGTGTTTTAAGTTTTCTCATAGGTTTGCCTGCAGTCTCCTTCAAGGTTGTGTCTTATAGTCAATATTTGAAATTGTCACAATCTTCATTTGGCATTTATGAAAATGTGAAATATTTTTCACTGAGAAAAATAGCTCTTTCTACAGATGCAAATAAGCTCAGAGCAAATTCTGCTAAATGGAGGCTTTTCTCAGACTAACTATTTTCACCTAGAAGTGTGTTAATATTTTAACCCAAATATTTTCACCCCCATTTTACCCCCATTCAGGTTTTTATCATTAATAAATATTTTTACAGGGGCTCCTGGGTGACTCAGTTGGTTGAGTGTCTGACTTTTGATTTTGGCTTGGGTCCTGATTTCAGGGTCCTCAGGTGGAGCCCCAGACAGGCTCTGCACTCAGCAGGGAGTCTGCTTGAGATCCTCTCCACCTCCCTCTACCCCTCCCCCTTCTTGCACTCACACACTTTCTCTTTCTCAAATAAATAAATCTTTTTAAAAAATAAACATTTTTATTAAATTCATGAAAATAAAGTCCACTGTGGTCCTTTTGAATGGCTTATCACATTTAGATGACTCAAATCATGGATCTTCATAATTTCGCTGCATTCTGGTTCATAATATCGGTATATCCAGTTAAAATTAGGAGCGCCATCAAAAGATCACGTCAAGTCTAGTTCCTTCAAAACATACTAAGATAATTTCAGAATTAAATCTTGGACACTGCGTTTAGTTCCTCCTTGGCTTTGTTGGGATAACTTTCAGCATCTTCCTTTTAGCAAGCCCTGTTTTTAAGAACTGCAATTGGCTAAAGGCTTTAAAAGCTGAAGTGTTTTGGCGCTTCACTTACTGCTTTGATGAAAGATTTCCAACTGTTTTGGAACAGATCGCACCCAAACTTTACAGGATTCATCTATCATACCATTATGAAACAACTAGGTTGATTTAGAGAGTCGTTTCTCATACATTTCTAAAACTTGGTTGCTGATGACAGGTGGCAAAATAGAAAGCACCTATTACGGTGCTGACATGTTTGTAATATTTTTGCACTTTAGTTTTCCTACCTGTCAATTTCTATATCTATATCTATATCTATATCTAGCTATAGTTTCTTTTGCATTTGGTAGGGTATAGCCCCTTGTTTGAATTGGCAGTTATGAATTATGCATCCACAATTCCAAGTGACTTCCTCTGCTCCATAGATTTCTTGATTTAGTAAGGACAGTTGTTTTTAGCATCATAAAATTTGTATTTGTATTTCACTACAAAAACAGTTTCATCTCTCGAGTTAAATTTTTTACAATTAACAGTAGCATTCACGATAACAGATGTTTCACTACTGACCAAATGAACTTCACAAGCTTTGTTTGAGCCCAGGAAATAGATGGGGGGAAAAAAAATCAAACCACTATTGGAATTAATTGACTTTTCTGCATAAAACACCTGATAATACTAACATAAAACTGGAATCATTTAACTGTTAATTTTTTTTCTTCTGCTAATGAAGCCAACACATTAAAAGCTATTGCTTTACTTTTCACATATGCCCAGAAAATCCAAACTCAGAAATAAGCAGAATCAAGTTAGAAGAGCAACTTTTTTTTTAAGATTTTATCTATTTATGGGGCACCTGGGTGGCTCAGTGGGTTAAAACCTCTGCCTTCGGCTCAGGTTATGATCTCAGGGTCCTGGGATCAAGCCCCACATCGGGCTCTCTGCTCAGCGGGGTGCCTGCTTCCTCCTTTCTCTCTCTCTGCCTGCCTCCCTGCCTACTTGTGATCTCTGCCTGTCAAATAAATAAATAAATAATCTTAAAAAAAAAAAAAAAGATTTTATCTGTTTACTTGAAAGAGAGTGGGAGCACAGGAGTGAGAGAGAGCACAAGCAAGGGGAACAGCAGATGAAGGGGGAGAAGCAGACTTCCCACTGAGCAGGGAGCCCAGGGCCGGTGATCTCCTGGCAATCTTTCGACCTAAAGGAAAGGTCATGCCTCCTCAAGTGCTGTATTGGTGAGTCTTCCGTGGCTGCACGTGTTAAATTGTCCTCGGACACAGCCTCGTTACAGTAATAGTTCCCATTTGAAGTAGCTGCTGATTTCTGCAGATCTGTGGCTGTGGTTCACGTCGTGAAGGGTGTCACTGGGGCTCCCATGGTGGAGAGCAAACCTCAACAAACATTTTGTGTGAATTAACATTTCATCATCAGCTTTCTTGAAAAATTAAAATTTAGTGCTTCACTTTTCTTTCTTTTTTTTTTTTTAATTTTTTTTATTTATTCGCCAGAGAGAGATCACAAGTAGATAGACAGGCAGGCAGAGAGAGAGAGAGGGAAGCAGGCCCCCGCCGAGCAGAGAGCCCGATGCGGGACTCGATCCCAGGACCCCGAGATCATGACCCGAGCCGAAGGCAGCGGCTTAACCCACTGAGCCACCCAGGCGCCCCAGTGCTTCACTTTTCACTCGTTTTTCATTTTTATCTCATTACTGCTGAAAGGAGTACTGCAAAGTGAAATAGATAGCCATCAGTAAATGACAAAAACGCTGTAACACAAGCACTTAAACCATTCTGGAGAAGGATCATTTCCCGAAAATATTTCATGTACACCTAACCTGTAATTTTCTGTTTCCCATCGACCCTCTGTCAGGTGTCTTGCGCAACTCTGGCCAGCCCAACCCGTCATTGCATCCAGTGTCTGATGGGGGCCCTGCCTACTGAGACCAGGAGGAGTTAGCTGCCCTTAGCCGCTTGCATCCAAGTATTCTTTATTTTATAAGCATCCTGCATGTTTTCCTTGAAAGGGAGGTGTTTACTTAGGCCAGGGTTGTAGAAGGACAGCAAAGGAGGTGGCTCGTTCTTGGTCACTTTTCAGACTTAATCACATTAGGACGAAAACTCTCTTCGTCATGGGTCATCTCACCCAGCAGCAGGCAAGACTATGGCAGAAGTCGGAAAGGCAAAGTGGAGTTTACCAAACTCAGTCTTGACTGAATGATGCAAATTCAACCTTGCATCATTTTTTTTTTAATTTATTTATTTGACAGAGAGAGGCAGAGAGGCAGGCAGAGAGAGCGGGGAAGCAGGCTTCCTGTGGAGCAGAGAGCCTGATGTAGGGCTTGATCCCAGGATCCTGAGATCATGACCTGAGCCGAAGGCAGAGGCTCAAGCCACTGAGCCATCCAGGTGCCCCACAACCTTGCATCATTTTGATGCAGCTATTAATACTGGGTCTAAAAAATGAGACGTCTGTACAGATGTTTAATCGCTCCCAAGGCAGTAGGTGTAATCTAACACTTTCACACAGGAGCCAAGGTATAAAGTCACCATGGTTAGAGATCCCATTTCTCCATCTGCTTTTGGACTGTCCTCTCTTGTCGGGACTATTCTGATAACATTACTGCTCTATGCTCCTCCACTCTTGACTTCCAATTCCACTGTCCGCGACAGCTGAGTGAGCTTTTAAAAATCTTTGGGAGGTCACGTTGCTGGGTAACACCACTCAATGGTCTTTCTATTGCAGTTAGAATAAAATCCGCCCTCCCCCAAAGTCCAGGAGGCCTTTCATGCTCCCACCCAACTGGCCACACCAGATTTTAAGTCTCTAAGGGACCCATACATTGTCTGGTTGTTTTGTTTGTTTGTTTGTTGCCAACGTAGCACATGAGAGCTGCTTAATATCTTACCTCAGAAGAAATAAATATGGTCTACTTTGAGTTAATGAAAGGAAAAGGGGGGATTGTCTTGCCAATCTGTGGCAATAAGGAAAGCAAGTCTAAATCTCTGCATACTAAATATTGTTTTTCTCTCTCTCATGGCGATAGCAGAAGGTATCATAGGACTAAATCCTTCCCATTAGCTGAGGTGTTATGATGCCTACACACCATTCTGAGGGTGCAGTCTCCCAGCCCCACCCCACCAGGAAAGTAAGTGTGCATTACAGGGAGTCTATTGTTTGCACCAACATTAGATCAGAGCTTTTGTTTCCAGTACTCCTGGTGTATGAGAGGAGGAGAGGTGCCTCTCCGGTTGACTTGGGGGGAACTGGGACATATGACAGTGGTGGCAAAAATACTTTGAAGTTGCGATTTTGAGATCTTGTGGTGTTCTTACACACCTGCTCTCTATTGGGTCTCTTTCTAAAACATGCTGCTGTTCAATTTTTATCATGAAGGCCTTTCCAAGGACAGTAAATGGTTTTACACACTATGACATCGTTTCCATGGCAACTAATGTATTTTAGCAAAGAGAGACTGTTAGAAGTAGGCTAAAAAGGACAAATACAGAAATGGCACAGTGTAAATGTGGGGCAATGTGTGTTGTAGTAGAGATTTTTTTTTTTCCTGACTTCTTGTTTAGGAAAACCTGTATAACTAGATCTTGGCTTCTTAACTCCTACTAATAAAATTTTTATTGCCCCTAGTATTGTCTAGTATTTTGCTGACGTAATTCCCTTCCTTGGTACTTGGCGGGGGGGGGGGGGGGGGGGCGGGGCGGTGGTGTTTACTTTGACATGATGCTCATTCCATCACCGTACAGACATTTGTGATTTCATCCATCTTGAAGATACGGTGTCTTCACCTCGTGTTCTCGCGTAGCAGCCGCCTCACTGCTCTGCTGCCTTTATGGCTGTGTGTCTTGAGAGGCTTGTCTACACTACCTGTCTCTGCACAGGGTTTGTCTCTGCACGCTTCCGCCCCACTGCTTGATCCAGTTGGTCACACCTTTGTCCTCTAAAGCTATTACAGTTACCTCTTTCGTTTATTTAGAAGCTACAGTGTAATTATACATTTCGAATAATTCTACAAAACATGAAGCCCCATAGTACTAACATTTGCATAGACAACAGGGATCAGGGATTGTGTTACTCTGCTTTGTGCATCTGAATGTGCTTGGGTTATTTTGTTACATGATAATAAAAACCCCCTCTGTGCTCTTAAATAACCCCAAGGGGCAGATAGCAGCCAATTTCCTATTTAATATTAAGAGAAACCAAGGGCTAGATCTTATGACTCAGAAAGATAGCCAACCAGTCCATGGGCTGGATTATACCCTCAATAATTATATTTTGTTAGGCCACATGACACATTTAAAAAACATTAAACTAACATTTTAAAATCAGGCAGTTTTATATAAAAATGGAGATTTTCCGTTTCTTTTGAAAAGAATTGGAAGGTCTGGCAAAACCGAGCCTGCGTTCTCCCAGGACCGCGGCCTGCCTCAGCCTTGCTGCAGCTGTCCTCTGGGTGGGGGCAGGGCCCTTCAGCTCCCCCAGCCCCACCTCGCCTGCTTCGTTCACGTGTTTTACCTGCCTGGCCCTGTGGGCTATGTGGTATGTGACCCCCTCCTGCACCCTTTCCCTCACCCAGCCCAGAACAAAGAAATAGCAGAGCGAGGGAATAGAGCAGGGTCCAACTGCTTCCTCCCTCACCGTGGACCGAAATTCTGTGTTTTAGAGAGTAAGTCACAGGTCAATGGTGAGAGGAATCATTAGGTGATACAGCCTCTAGTTTGCACCTTTGCACTTGAAATAGACCCTGCAGTTAATTGCACTAGGTACATGGTTCATATTGGGGTATGTGCCCATTAGCCTCTACCAGAAGTAGAGTAGTACCATGAGCTATGAGTTGTTACATGCAGAATGGAGGTGCGGTGCTAGAGGGTAACAGTTCCATCAGCATCGAAAAACTAGCCAGAAGGGGAAAGCTCCAGTATCATAATGGGGCTCTGGATTTTCAATAAGCATAGATTACCTTTTCAGTGAGGTAAATAAATGAGGTAAATAAGCATAAATAAGAACAAATAAGAATGTGGTAGTAGGACAAAGGATTTAGGACATTGGCGGAGCCACATCCCATCTTCCCAGGCTAGAATGCTCAAAGGCAATCCCCAGCCACCTTTGCTGTCGTCTCCCAGACTAGACCCTTTTCTTCAAACTCCTTCAGGAGTTTCGACTTGTTACTAAGGCCCTGTGCCCTTCACCATGGTGAATGTGGATGGGTCACTGCACCTTTGGCAAGGGGCTGGGTGGGGGGCACAGGTAAGATGAGAGAAGGGGTTGTGGTTGCTGCCATCTTGAACTTTGTTAGAAGGTTCGTACGTGGAGGAGGACAGAGGAGAATGATGCAGTCTGGGGCCAGAGTGAATGGCTAAAGGAAAATCCATTTTTCCTGGGGAAACCAGGCAATGAGGAATGCCCCACAACAAAGGACCTTGTCTGAGCTGGCTCCTGTCTCCGGGGCCTGCCCCAGTAGTTGGGCACACAGGAGACTGTGGTGACCTTGAGCGTGGCTGGTCCCAAACACTGCGCCGCGTGTCTGTGTGCAGCTGTGGAAGGCTCAGGAAGCCCACTGAGAGAGTGGGCCTGTTCCAGGCTGCAGGCAGGGAGCCAGGGGCCGCCCCTTCACGAGGGAACATTGAGGAGCTTCTGTGTACGCTCTGTATGTGTCTCAGCTTTCTTTGGAATTGTGGCAGAGTCTGGCCCTGCCTGGTCTTTTTTGTGCCTTGGATCCTAAGTTAATAACCGAAGGAACAGTGCCCCTGTTGACATACTTGATATGGAAGTTGCTGTCCAATGGCCATTTCATCCTCTTTGCCATTGACATCACACCATGTACAGTCCTGAGGTTCTCACTTTAGTTGTGATTGAATAGAGCCATGATCGTTGGAGCAGAAAGCAGCCATTTAGATGTGAATAGACGTGTCTAGTAACATGCAGATGTTTTTTGGCAGGTTGGTGAATATTTTAAATCTTTTTCAAGAAGTAAAAAGGGTTGAATTGGAAATAGAGAAGATTCTGTGGCAAGAGAAAAGTGTATTTCATTTCTCTCTCAATCTTCCTTTTCTTAAAATAATCAAACAAAAACCAGAACCAGGATTCAAATCTTGGATTTGTGATATTCCTCACATCTCCTTCTTCACTTGGGAGTTGTGACTATGACTCTCATGTATTGAACCTCAGTTTCTCAGTCACGTTTTTTTAAGTAGAAAGGAAACACTGGCTAATATTAAAAATAACAGTGGAATCTCCAGATTGGATCTTTGTCATTTATTTATAGCTAAAGACACAGGACTAAGTGGAAGGAAAGGTCATCTTCTGGTTCTCTATAAGCTATGTGTGGTATGTGGACACACCCTGGATTCTTCTCCTTCCCCCCAGCCCCTGTACTTGCAGCTTGAGTCAGGGCAGTTTTGTTTCCTTCATCCCCATCTGGTCAGTTCTCCATTTGTCACTCTGTCACCACCCCTCGTCACCCTTCACCCCTCCATCAGTAGAGCTGCTCCAACCCCTGTTGTGCTCAGCATGGCCCTGGTCACAGACGAGCTGGCGTCTGAGCAGGGGAGACCGTGAAGCAGGTACTGAGTATAACGTGCTATGAGAACACTGAGGAGAGGAAATCTAGTTCTGCACAGAAGTGGGACCAAAGGAAAACAGGAGTGAGAAGGTGATTTTGTCCTGGGTCCCGACAGCGACAGCTAATTAGGGGAACCCTGTCCTGAACCCAGCAGGGTTGGTGAGATTGGAGTGACGATGCTTTGTCCAGTGCCAGGAATATGCTGGAGGCTGTATCTATTTTTCAGCCCCTTCCTGGGATAGAGGCAAGTAGAAAAGACACTGGTAACCCCAGGAGTGTGCCTTCAACTGGCTGACTTGTTAGCTGGCCTCTGCCTCAGTTTCCCACCTTTCTCCCACCAGCCTACCACCATCCTCTTAACTCCCACTCTGCCCTGTAGTCCCCGCAGGCCTCTTGCCATTCTCTGAACATGTGGCTGATGCCCCATTGACTGTGTCTATTTATTCCTCTGCCCTGGGGTAAGGTGCCTGTGGTGGGTGCCGCGGGAGACGTGCCCCAGATGGTTGGAAGTAGGAGAGTGGTGGGGCTATGCGGATGGCTGCATCAAGAGAAAACCCACAGTTGGAGGCTTCTCAGTTTTATTTTTAGAGTTTTCTCTAAGAACAAAGATCTCTGTGTATTCTCCTAAAGACAGAGGATTTGATCCGATCTAAATAGTTGGGAGTAGCTCGTTTTTGGCCGGGGCCTTATTCTCTGGCTTCCATTCCTGCTGGTAGTCACACATTTGCAACATTCATCGATCAGCCTTTTCCACTGGGGAATCTGGGTCACTTCAGTCATGTTTCTCAAACAAAACATTAGCACTACTTCAGCAGGAAGAATAAAAGCATGGAAAATGCCCTAATGCCCACAAGCCCACAGTTGAATACAGAGTCAACTGTTGAAAGGGTCTGTTCAACCACATATCCACATCTGTGTCTGTACAAAAACACACGCCCAGGGAAGGAGAGGTCTATCTTGCCTTAAGCCTTGGAAACTTAAAACTTGGATATTCCAAAAATTTAGATCTAGAATAAAAATAAAATGGGATAACTGGTCAATTTTTAAAGAATGATTTTTTAAAGTTAAGACAAATAAAAGATACCTTTTTTTTTTTTAAGATTTATTTGAGAGAAAGGGAGTATGTGGGTGCACCTGAACATGAGGGGAGGTCCGTGGGGAAGGGGGAGGGGAAGAGGACTGAAAGAAGTCTCAAGACCCTGAGATCACAACCCGAGCCAAAGCCGAGAGTTGGACGTTCAACCAACTGTGCCACCCAGGCGTCCCAGATAGAAGGTACTTCTATTTCACTTAAACATTTCACGACAAAATTTATTCTCAACTTTTAGAAACACACCCTTTAGTTAAGACAGAGATGCTGGTTTTAAAAACAGATGCCACTCTTCGTACTAGGTAGGGTTGTCCTGTGAATTTTACTTTGTGGCAGTTTTATTTCACCAAACCAGATCTTCTTTGAAACAATGGAGCTGATGCCTAATAATACCTCGGGCCGTGCTTGCTGGGAGGCTTTGAAGTTAAAGCTGTGGCATCCTTCTGCGTTGTGCTGCAGGATGATACATATATGCATTGTCTTCGTTAATTAACTCCACCTGTTTTGAAAGCCTGAAAGAGAGGTTGGATGCAGCTGCATGTAGGCACGGATGGGTAATATTCCTTTTGCACGGGGCAGCCAGCCGCTCCAGACAGGTTTTCAGTTTTCCTTTTGCTACCAGTTGCCGAACTGCTGCAGAGCCGAAGCTCATTCTTCAAGACCCTGTTGTTGAACTGGGCATCCCGTGAGCTTGCCCTGTGCTGTCTACATAAGAGAGGCCGAGTTTGCTTCCTGCTTTGGGAAAGAGTAGTCATTCTCCAAGTGCGCTTTCTGTGGCAGGTGAAGGAATCTTCTGCCTTGCAAATAGAAAATTCCATTCTGTAAATCCGAATGACCGCCTTCCTAAACCTCTTTGGAAAACGTTCAAGTGGAAGTCAGACTTCCACTTTATATATGTTCCCTTTGGTGAAAAGTTGGGGGTTTTATTTATTTTTGTTTTTTTAAGATTTTTTTATTTGCTTTAGAGGCAGGGAAGGGGCAGAGGGAGAGGGAGAGAGAGGAACCTAAGCAGACTCTGAGCTGAGCATGGAGCCCAATGCAGGGTTCGAACTCAGGACCCTGAGTTCACAAGCTGAGCCAAAACCAAGAGTCTGTTGCTTAACTGGCTGTGCCACACGGACACCCCCGATGAAAAGTTTTCATGGCACTGAATTACTCTTTGCTGGTTACAGGGAGGCTAGTTAAAAATTTTGGACAATGGGGATTCCCATTTTTTTTTCCAGCTGGGCAGGGTCTGCATCCCCAGTGGGTTCGCCAGAAGCAAAGGCATATATTGCCTGGTGGCATCTCAGTTAGGACAGGACAGCGTGTCCGAAGCAAGAAAGAGCTGGGGTGAGGTGGGTTGCTAAGGTACCAGCTGCATTAGCCTGCTCACTAGCACATTCTCTCCCTCCAGCCTCATGCTGCTTCTCCTGCAGTCAGTTCATGATTTGAATACCCGTCTGCAGAAGACAATATATGAGTTTCTAATTCTCTTCCCCACGGTCATTTTTTTCTTTCCTTCATTCTGAGTCATCTTTGATTAAAGAAAACAAAGATGTTACTGTTAATTATGCACCCTTTCAAACAGTGCAGAAATTCTTCTGTGCGTGCATAGGGATGGTTTTGATGGGGATAGAGATTTGTGATGGCAGTATTTTAAACCACGGACCAGGTTGTGAAGAATCATAATGAAAAAAAGTGTGAGTCTCTACTACGATAGGAAAAATTGTTTCTGCTTTTTGATTCACACTCCTCAAACCTTTTACTTTCTTCCCTAACACTATCGACATAATTCCAGTCAGCCATGTTTGTTCTCTTTAAACATCTTATTAAAACTAAAACTTGGTTCAAATAGCTAAAATTGCATATAACGAATTAGGTACCATAATATTGGCAGGTTGTAGGCAGAGCGCATGAGCAAACTGGAAAGCTGCCGTCTGCTCCTGGCACTTTAAAGAGTAACGTGAAATGGGCACAGGTGCCACAGAATCAGCACTCAGCTCTGTCGGGGGCTTGGCACAAGGTTCTAAGGTTATCCTGGGAATCGAGTTCTATGGGCGAGTTGGTGCAGGCTGGTGGGTTGGCACACCTCCCAGAGAGGGGAACACCAGCTGACGGGAAAGAGGGGCCAGCCTAAGAAGGCTGTTTTAACAGTGAGGCCCACCCACAGCCAGACAGGAAGTAGGGCACATATAGGTTGGGGGCTAAGGGAAGATCTAAGCCAAGAGGTGAGTTGAATAAGACCTTGGAAGACTCATTTTTTTTTTTTAATGTGTCCCAACTGTGGATGACTTGTAGGCACTCAGAAGAGTGTGTGTGTGTGTGTGTGTGTGTGTGTGTGTGTGTGTGTATGTGTAAGACCTCCATCTTTATCTTTCCTGACTCCAGAAACTCAAAATCTCATGTTGGCCTCCTTTGATGGTGGAGGGCCAGGTCTTTGCAGTTGCAGGCAGGTGTTTGTGGCAACTGTGACTTAGCAACAATTATATGAACGAGAAAAAAGTTGTGAGCAAGCTGATTGTCTGCAGCACATGGAAATTCTGTGGTGGTACTTCGTGGGAGGTTTACAGGCAAAGAGTGTTCAGTTCTCTTTTGATGTCTATTTTTTTTTTCTTCTACAGTTTTTTGAAGAAGCAGGATGCTGATCTAGACGTGGAAAAAGTAAGTTGACAAGTTTTGCACTGAGAACACATGCCTTGTGAATTAGAAAGGGTGTCCCACTGGGACCCAGGACTTGGTCCACTTTGAACTTGGGATCGTGACTCTGAGTCTGTACGTTTCTAAGAGAGAGATTGAGTTGGAGATGGAATTGGTACATGAGTAGAAAGTCTTCCCTCACTTAGGGAGTTCTGCCATTTCCCCCCTTCTCTTAGTTGTAACACTTGGTTTTGATAATTATGGGAAACATATGTTTTAGCGATACGATGTGTCTCCTTACCCCAGAAATAGAATGGGACAGCTGTCCTGTGGCTGATGAGCCTTCAGGGGCTGCTGAGGGGTGGGTAGCACTCTGTCTTCAGACTGGTTAAGGAAGGTCCCCTTCAGTCCCTCTGTTTTCGTTTTTCTCTGCTCTGAGACGACTACTGCTTACCTCTGCCCTAGTTGTACCTTCAAATTGTAGTCACTGTGTCACAGGTCATTCTTTCATTCACTGAACACTTTTTGATGCTCACTGGGTATTAGGCACCATGCCGGAATCTGCTGAGACAAAAATGAATGTGACCGACCAGTAAACAGGCAATGATTATAGAATGTGATGGAAGTGTGCAGAAGGGGCTCTGGAAGCTCAGACTGAGGCTGAACTGTCCAGAAAAGCTCCCTGACGGAGGGCATGTGTGAAGGAACCATGTATCCATTGCTTCTGCAAGCGTTTGCTGAGTCTTCTCTGCCTGTCCTTCTCTCGTCTCCCAGGTGCCCTGGGTTCCCATGAAAGGCTGGACTTAAGCATGTCTCACTCGCCATCCGTGGGATCCTATTCTGCCCTGGTCTCCACGGCCCAGTCACATTGCCTTGGAGGTAATTTTTCAGCAGTTCAGGGGCTGAGCACTCAGGGGCTCTCCTTCATTGTCTAAGAATGACTTGGGGTTATTTCTTGTTTTGAACTTGGTGTGTAAGACGGGTTCTTTTCCCTGAACTAGAGCCATTCTGTATGCAGTTGCTGTACCTTTAAGTTGAGGAAGTATACTATCTGAAACCTCCTTCTAGAACGATTATGAGCAACCCCTGACCTTTGACCCATGTAGCCCCCTAGCTTCTGCAGAATGGACTGTGATCTACTTTCAGTCATGGCATTTTCAGCTCATGCAAACCAAGGTGACTCGGGCTCTAGTCAGGGCTAGATTGGAGGGGAACATTTTTGAAATCCTGGGGTGCTTAGGTTTGGCCTGTAGAAGCCAAAGGCTGGCAAAGATACTCCCTATGGGGGCTGGAGGGGTGGGGAGGGCCAGTACTGTGGGTCCTCCTGGCCAGGCTGGCCCCACAGCAGGTTAGAAGAGCCTTTGGGTGCCCGGATCCACCTTGGGATGGTGTAGTGTGGGAGAGCCGGCATAGCCAGAACCCTGGCGGGACGATTTAGGAAGTGCCTGGAGCTGTTCCAGGTTGCAGGGCTTGCCCTGCCTTGTGTGAGGTGAATCCTACAACCGTGAAAGGGGGAGGTCCAGTTTATGGAGGAGGCGGGTCTGTTCATTGTGTTTTCAGTATAACCCAATGCCAGGCGGACAAGACGGCTCAGTAAATGGGGTGGGAAGCCCTGAGTGGAATGAATTAGAGTCTTGCTTCAGCTCTGCTGTTCACTTGCTCTGAGACCTTAAGCAAAACTTTTCTCTTGTGCAAGCCTCATTTTTCCTATCAGTAACGTGGTCCCTCTTCCAGGATCGAGTAAAATTCTTCATTTTTTAACTCAAAAACACAAATGACACTTATTTTTGTTTTTCTTACTCAGTCTTTGTACCAAAAAGAATAAAGCACTGTTCGCCAGTGTGAAGTGTGAAGGATGTGTGAAGGATGCTTAATAAGGCCCACCAGAGGTTGGGCGCTCCCGGCAGGAGCAGCCCTGTCTGTTGTCTGTACCCTCATGCACTGGCAGCAGGGAGTGTCTAATGAGGGAACTGTGACCGACCCAGTCGTGTGGGTTGGGTATTTGTTTAAGTACTGAGGGGAATTCAGAATAAGAGATGCTAAAAGTGTGGTGGGAAATGCTTCTTGGGCTGCATGAATTTGAGCTGCCTGCAAAGGACTCTGCCTGCTGCACCCTCTTGGTCCCATAGTTAATGACCTGGAAAATACTTAACTGCCCTAGGGGACTTCACTATTTTAAAAGTTCTAATTCAAAAGCTCCAATTCCAGATTTTTTTTTTCTAATGCTGATAGAAAGCTGTTGAGCACAGATGTATAAATTGTTCTTTTCGCCTGTATTTATATATCTGCCAAGAAGAATCTAGAGTAGAGTGTGCTCCATTGTATAATTAAATGATACCTGCTGGCCAACCCAAGGGAAGAAAAATCCCAGAAGTCATGGTGTGTTTTTTTCTAAATGGATTTTTGAGTTTTCTTGTTCAGTTGAACATTTTTATAAAGAGAGAACTGTGAGTGGAAAATTAGCCTTATCTCGACATGTGAAAGCTCAAAGATAAGTCAACTAAATGCTGTAATTATTATTATCTATAGTTTATTGAGCTTATACTACATACTGGGTGCTTTCTCTGTGTCACACTTGACCATTACAACAATCTTGTGAGGGAACCATGTCCCTTACCACGAGTTGCTTGAGGCACCACAGTAACCACAAGGATTCTAATTACATCTGTCTGGGTCTAGAGCCTTCTCTTTCTCATGCCATCCCCTACCTTAAAATTGATACAATATTTGGGATAATATGTTTGTGTGACTTCTTTCTAAAAAGTTTTATGAGTGATAAAAAAGCAATGTTACTTTCTAGAGAGGTCTTCATTGACACTCCCTCACGATC
This sequence comes from Meles meles, assembly GCF_922984935.1. Lineage (NCBI taxonomy): Eukaryota > Metazoa > Chordata > Mammalia > Carnivora > Mustelidae > Meles > Meles meles. The sequence goes on from NC_060070.1 coordinate 21,240,780, forward strand.
CACAGGGTTGCCATGCCACCACGCCCTTCTTCAAAGCTACCATTGTTGTACTGTCATTTGTGCAGTGGCCATCTAGTATCTGTTCCCTCCTGAACTGTAAGCTTTGTCAGATCTGACTCCTTGACATGCTAAGCCTAGGGCCTGACTTCTAGAATGCCCTCTTAAAATGTTGACTACAGGCGTGAGTAGAATGGCACATGACCAAAATAGCAGATAAAGAGAGTCCGTGAAAGCCACTTTAGTAAGTGGCAAGGTAAAAAAAAATCTTACTGTGTACTCCAGAAATCATGTTCCTTTTTTCCATCTATAGGTTTTATCTGTGGAAGCCATGCTAATTAATAGCATTATATGGAGATAAGACAATCACTCCTTGGCTTCCTCTTCAAAAGTATGAAGTTCCAAGCAGACAAATGAATAGATAATCCTTAAGAATTAAGTAATCGTGCAAGCAAAGAAAGCCTAAGGATAAAAGAGGGAGGAGCAGTAAGAGCAGAAGGGAGACATTAATACTGCTTTGTTTTGGTCTCTTCACAGAATCTTCTTGAATTATTAAGGGATACATTTCTGAGTATGGTCTACATAAATCACTGATTTAAATATATACAGTGTATCTTCTAAAAGTAAAACCGATACTCAAGTGAATTTTAGAATATGTAATCAGATTATGTCACAAGGACAAAATATACTTTTTACAAAATAAAACTAATTAAATTGGGTTCTCTTATTTGGTAATTTAAATCATGATTTAAATGGGTTTGGTTAAAACAACATCTTCTTTGGTCGTAATGACTTTCAAAGAACTGAGGAGAGAGGCTTGAAATCCATGTATCCTACATGATTTTGTCTAGCATGATTGAAAGCATTTGGCACTTGCCTTGAGAGAGACCTGTCATTTTTGTCGTTTCAGTGAGAACAAGAATCCCTGTATTGCTGTTACGTTTGCAAGTTTAGATGGCTGCCTTCAGGCCACAAATATGGCCATAGATCCTACTGTCTGTTTGATAGCTACAGAGGGCACCCCAAATAAAAATTGTCATTCAAAAGAAAAGTAAACAGAATGCTTTAGAATGTTTCCTTTTTCTCAGTGAATTCCTTAAAATGTGTTCATCCATAAATGTAGTATGTACACGTAGAAGTTGCTCCATTTTCCAATTTCTTTTGTTTTAGTAAGTCCCAAGAGAAGTGATAACGATATCCTAGTTTCTTAATGTGGAGCTGATAGTTTTTGTTTAAAAAAAAAAAAAAAAGGAAAGAAAAAAAAAAGTCGTTCTAAACAATTGGTTCAAAGTTTGAGACTGCATCCGGATCCAAGCTTTAAGGCCTGTATGTTGGATTCCTATGTAGCTGGTTGAGAGGTAGAAAAATTAATTCATGTAAGATTCTTCTTTAGTAGGAGGAATAGGATTTCCAGGAGTCAGAGGTCAGCAATGCTTTTTGGGGGGAGTGCAAAGGTATGAGGATGTGTCTTCAGTGACAATGTGTCTGTGGGGGGGGGCAGGAGACGGTGTCAGGGTGTAGCGTGTCCCTGTGTATGCTGATTGCCGTAAGGTGTGAAGAGGAGGAGGGAAGAACACCCATGAGCAGAACTCCCTGCCCTCTGTAGAAGCCACTACTCCCTGAATGGAGTGGAGGGCTCACTAGGTAGGTGTGGGGAATGGAGAAAGCAGCCCTGGTGTGCAGATGGGACTGCGCCTTAGGCCTTCTGTGATTCACATGCTTAGGGCTGTCAACCCCAGGGCATATAGGATGCCCACTTGTCTCCCATTCTCCATGCCTTGACCCATTTTCTTGGAGATTGGGCATGGGGAAAGACCAGGTTTCCTATTGCCTGCTTTCCTGGTGACTTAGGAATGATTTGGGTGGGAGGGGGTTGTTTGGGAGGGAGGAACTTCCATGGAGTTCTGCTTTAGGTCAAAGAGCAAATCATTCTAGTTCTGCATCGAAAGCAGTTGTTATACATCACGCATAATAACTGACCAACTTTCTTTTATATAAATCTCTGCATTATAAACCTAAGTGCTGTGGGAGAAGAAAAAACATGTCCTCTGCTAATTTGAATTTCTAAGATAATAAAAGATTCCCTCTTCCTAGACATTATAAACTCAGGCAGATGTTGGTGACCATTGGAAGAGCTATAGATAACAAAATGTAAGTTGTAATCCAAGGAAAGAGTTGGAAAATTATGGGTGAATTGTCTAGTCTTTGATGCTGAACACATACTTCATTTGTTCCTCAAACATTAACAAACGTCTGTGGGCTAACCACCATCCTAGACCACATGTTATCTTACTCGGTAGTCCTGTTTTACATGTGAGGGAAATGAAACCCAACAGAAATGACATGATTTGCCCAAGGACTTATATCTGGGAAGTCACAAGATCCAAAAGTAGCTCTCAAACTCAGAGTACCCTCTGTTTTCACTCTACGGTGGGTGTTCTCTTGTACTGGTCCCACCCGGGGGTCCCTTGGGGGTGACCACATGAGAGTGACTTTCCACAATGGCATTCTGTAGGAGTGGGAGTCCGGGGAGTCCCGTTCTTGGGCTCCGGATCATCTCATTGTCCTCCTCTCGGTAACATTCATCATTCTACAAGGAGAGAGCTGGATGCTGCCAAGAGAGAGTGGGGAGAAACTCAGCCCATGTCACAATGGAGAATCAAGACAAGCTCCCACCTACTCTGCAGGCTTTCTCCTGTAGCCGTGAGTTGCTGCATAATTTCTTCCACTGCAGCCAGGCCTGCTGGGGGGAGGTTGGAATCCTTCAGTCGTCTGCCTTGCATGGATTTATTGTCTGCTGAAATCACCTGTGAAGGAGAGATTATTAGTAAAATATGTGTAAAGAATGGCTAAGAAGATCCTTTTGTCACTGCCCCAAAACACTTTCAAAAGCAGAGCTGCACTTGCTCTGAGCTGCTGTGTGTATGGGGAAGAGACCTAAAAATACGGGAAAATTCAAGGTTTTCCCCTAACCGCGGTTATTACTGCCCACTTCGTGGGGACTACACAAAAGTTTAAGTAGAAAATCTCCATGTTCATTTGCTGTGGCTGCCATAGCAAGCAACCACACACTGGACGGTGGAAAACAACAGCTTTCTTCTCTCCCAGTTTTGGAGGTCAGAGCCCACAGCAGGCTGTCAGGAGCGCATGCCCTCCAGAGGCTGGGGGGGAAGCTGTTACTTGCCCGCCAGCTCCTGGTGGTACAGGCGCTCCTCTGACTTGTGGCCAATCACTGCAGCCTCAGCCTTCGCCTTCAGATTCTCTTCTCTCCTTTGTGCGTCTCTATCAGAGCTCCTGTGCATCTCTCTTGTAAGGATGCCCGTAAGAACAGGGCTGATGGCTGAGGAAAGGGGGATTTGCAGGGATGGGGTTCTCCCTGCAAATTTTAGAACCTGCTGGATAATCCAGGACAAGCTCCTCCTCCCAAGATCCTTCACTTCATTCGACCCTAGCATTCCATTCTGTGTGGGCTGATGGTCACAGATTGCAGGGATTAGGAAGTGAAAATCTTGGGGAGGGGGTGGACATTTTTCTGCCTCCCACACCTTCTCTTTTCCACATTTTTCATTTCCTGAAACATAAAGCTTTTGACCACTGGTTTCACGCAATACTTCCAATGAATTTGATTTTTCCTACAAGGGGCCCTTGGGAGACTTAAGAGCCCATCTGGTCTCCCAGGCCACAGAACAGGCAAGACCATGTCTATCTTCTTTCTCAGATTGGGGTTAATGTGAGGTTGAGGAATCATGGTTTCTGAGAGCAGGGAGGGGCCTTCAAAATCATAGTCTCCCAGTCTTAGGGGGAAACTGAGGCCAGGATACAGGGTGATCTGAGGCAGGAGCAGAGGTGGGACCAGCACCTCCTGCTTCAGGCCACCTCTTCCATGGGTGCCTGTATGTGTCCCTGTGTGTGCGACCCTGTGTGAGAGTCCTCTCGTCATGTAAGTCTCCATGTCATCATTCATGTGACAGCTCTTTGGCACTGGAGAACCCCATCCCTGCAAATCCCCCTTTCCTCAGCCATCAGCCCTGTTCTTACAGATATTCTTACAGTATCTAGTATTAGGAATTCTGCCATTCTGGTCACATCCCCCTGGAGGCGTTCCCTTAAGAACGTAGCACTCAGACATGAATGGTACTTCTGTGACGACTTGCCCAGTGTAGGATAAGAACTCTACTCCTGGAACTGTTTGGTCTTGTGAGATGTACATGTTTTCTGCATCATTATGTGCTACAACTAGGGGAACCAAGGTCACACCTCTATTTAGCCACCCTGTCACACTTTTGCCTTGCATCGACCTTGGGTTCGGTACACATCCTTAAGACTTAAAATAGGAATTGCTTTAAACCTATCCCCTTTTGCCCTGCCAGATAGAAGAGCCGGATTTCTGTCCGTAGCAGGATGGGATCAGCTTGGGATCCAGACAGAGGCCAGACAGGGGTCCAGAGAACAGACACATCGGCAAGCTGGGGCGTGCTCATGGGGATGGTACCAGCCGCAGACAGTAAACAGGGCAGTTAGGGCAATTTGGTGAGGCACAGTACTGGAGAAAGCCCTCCATAGGTGGCCATCTAGATGGACAGGTATTGGCAGCAACAAGACTCAGACAAGAAGCTGATGAAGAGATGAGTCCCGAATAACGAGTTCGAACCAACTGCCAAGGCAGGAGGGCCCAAGATAGGAGCTTGAGCCCAGGGAGTAAGAGGAAGCCCCTGGTGTGACGTCAGAGTCACAACACTGAGGTGGGTCTGTGTGTCAGTGGCCTGGAGCCTCGCCCATTCAGAGCCCAGGGTCTGGGTCACATGGCCGAGCTTGTGAACAGGGCTGAGTTGTCCTAGCTGAGCAGATTAGAGGATGTCAGGGAGGTGACGAAACCCTCCTATATATCCACAATTGATTTTTTTTTCTTACTGTTTAAGGCAGGGTTTTATTTTTGTGAACTCCTTGGGTTCTTTTTTGGTCTGTTCCATCAGTCATTCCAGCTGGCTGAAATGTTTGAAAATCTCTATTCTTTCCTCTAATTGATTGACTGTCCCCTCAGTTGTGAATTGTTTGTGATATGCCTAAGCACATCTTGATGAAAACCTTACCAGGGATGAACCTACAAAGCCCCGCTGTGCAGGGCCCTCCCTCCAGGTCAGTGTTGCTCCTCGGCGATGTTAGCACTGCTGGGTATGGTTGCTCATCACCTCTGGGGCCTTCAGACTGAATTGTCACCTAGCCCAGGGCCTTCCGTCTCGAGCAGCTATGCTTCGAGCGACAGATGCTTTGCTGAGGTCAGGTGCTCTGTGTCCATAACGTACCACTCTGATAGTCCCGTGAAAATGCCCTGCGATGAGGGCAGTGCCCCAGGAAGGGAGAGTTAGTAGCATTGCTGTGAGGGCGGAGGTCCCCTCGGTTGTTCTCACTGATGTCCGTGAGCCCCATCCTGAGCCCCACATCCTGTAGCATACTTGTGGGTGTTAGCCATGGGTGATTTTGAAGGTGAGACTCAAAGCCTGCATCAGATGAGGAGTCCTAATCATTGCTTCTGGGGTTCACCATTACTGAAGACATCCTCCTTTGCAGATTGCATATGGTCTCTGAAGAGCCGACTCACTGTTGGGTGCATAAGGCCGCATCTTGGAAGATGCAGGGGTGTTCATGAAGTTGTGAAATGTGCCACTACTAAGTGTAGTCAACATGTAAAGTGAAGGAAAGGAAGTGAGATGCTGTGTGGATCATTTATGTGAACGAAAGAAGGGGAAAACAACAATTCATTCATTTGCATATTTCTTCCAAATAAGACTCGCCAAGACCAAGTGAGATGGTTTCAGGGTCAGTCACGAGGCGGCATGATGTAGTGGAAAGACTGTGTGGGCCTCAGGGGCTTGACGAGGTCCTGCTTTGCCACCCGAGAGCTGTGTGATGTTGGCCGTGGGGGAAGCGGCGAGTCAGACACAGAGTTGCAGCAGTGGTGAGTGAGGGGACGTGCGGGGGCCTGGGGAAATGATCCAGGAGGATCCCAGGACGGAGTTCGCAACTTCTGTTTCCTGTTCCTTCTTTGGGCAATACTGGCCAACGATCGGATAACTTCCCAGTGTGACCGGGACAGATCCATGCTTGGGCCAGAAGAATGGGCAGGGGGAAGTTTCCTTTCTATGACTTTAATTTTTCTGTTGCTCTTCATCAAGATTTAATGCCATAGTCATTTAAAACAAACAGAACGTGTGTGTGTGTATGTGTGTGTGTGTGTGTGGTGGGGAGATTTTGTTCATCTTTGGAAGAATATTCTGAAAAGTAGTCCTACTAAACTGGTGGTATGGGAAGCAGTAATTTAAAAAACACAGTAACAGTCACTTTGCCTATTATACAGTTATCAAATAAGGGGGAAATTTTTTTTTCTTTACCAGAGAGCCTGACCCATGTGTCAAGGTGATGCTTATTGCAAAAAATAAATTTGATAATGAGGTTACAAGTTTGTACAATTCTTAGGTATTGAAATGAAATAACCTCTAAAACCTATTCACAGAGTTTGGAAGTCCTCACAGGGATCCACAGTGAAGTGTTAGGTACAGGAGAGAACTCACTAGCAAAATGTCCATAGTGCTTCTCACTGTCTAACCCATGAACTGGAAGAACAAAAAAATGTTGACGGTTACCATAATATTTACTGTATTTTCTCATATTCAGTTATATTTTTTAATGTAAATACTGGCCACTACCCAATTATGTAATTTTATTATTATTCTATTTTTGCAGTGGCTTAGAGGAAAATATAATTAGGCCTCCACGTTTTGTAGGTAGTAAATACACCAACGACAAGGTGCTGTGTAATGTTTTTTGAAGGAAAAAGTAAAAAGCTTCAGAAACAATTTCAGGGCCAGCGGAACAAGATGTCTCAGGGGGGGAAATAGCACTTGTTTGGTTTCTTTTTTTTTTTCCCAAGTTTTTTTTTTTAATAGACTTTTTTTTTTTTTTTAGAGCAGGTGATAGCAAGATTAGGGGAAAGTACAGAGATTTCCCAAATATCCATGTTCCCCTATATGCATAGCGTTCCCCCGTTCTCAACACCCTCACCAGAGTTGGACAGTTGTTAAAATTGATGAACCTAAGTTGACACAGCAGTAGCCCCCAAAATCCATAGTTTACATTAGGGTCCAGTCTTGGTGTTGTATGCTGGATCGAAGTACGACCACGAGTATCTGCCATTATGCTATTATAGAGTATTTTCACTGCCCTAACAGTCCTCTGTGCTCTGGTTGTCCATTCTTCCCTCACCCCTAACTTCTGGCAAACTGTGATCCTTTTTTTTTTTTTTTTAATTTTTTTTTTTTTTAAAGAAAATCAAATTCCCTAAACTCAGATCTGTAGGATCGTGGTTACAATTTATGTATTTTTTCCCCCAAGCAGTCTACCAAATAGGAGAGAAAAACCCAATGTAAAAAACTTTGCTAAATTCATTTGTTTTGAAATAATTTTTTTATCACTTTTAATTTTTGAGTAGGAAATAAGAAAAGCTTTTAGAATAAACATTACTGAAATGGAACAAATTTAATAAGAATTCTTATTTTGTCTAAATGACGGTTGTGGTACCATGATCAGGGACTCCTGAGAGAGCCTGAGGTTGGAGGAGAAAAGTAATGTCAGAGCTTACCCTTAAAAGAGGTAAAAAGATGAAGAATTGGAGCGCGTGGGTGGCGCAGTCGGTTAAACCTCTCCTTTTGGCCCAGGTCATGATCCCAGAGTTCTGGGATTGAGCCCCATGTCGGGCTTCTTGGGAAGCCTGCTTCTCCCTCTTGTCCCTACTTGTGCTCTCTCTCACTGTTGCTCTCAAATAAATAAGTAAAAATCTTAAAAAAAAAAAAAAAAAGATGAAGAATTTTGTTAAGGTTAGGAGCCCGGGTGTCTGGGAGATGAGTGGAATTAAGATTATTTTGCAGGAAGAAAGAAAGGGTGTTTGAGAAATCTGGCCAGGCAGCAGTAATAGAGCAAACTTGACAAGCTTCTCAGGAGCACAGGACACCCTGTGGTTGGGTCAGGTTGGGAGATCAAGGCCAACATTGCTGCCTGCAGCAACTTGGTGTAATTTAGCAAACAGTCATTGCACTCCGAGTGGCATTTCAGGTTCCCTTGCAGCGCAGTTGTTACCACCTTCCGAATGAGAGCTCACCACGAGGTTCACCTTCCATCAACGGTGAATGTTCCACATGAATCTGCAGAGAATAAAGGCCGTCATATTGGGTCTTCAGTGGTTATCATGTTTAGAGGAGGGAGTTGGACAGAGCAAGCACTCAAGTCTAAGACGAACGTCTGAGCTGAGGACTCCACGTGGGTCAGAATGCCTGGAAGGAGGGGCTGAGGGAGGCAGGTCCAGGGTGCGAAGTGAAAAGGAAAATGATGATGATCATGAGGATGTCTACAAAGGTGTGTGTGTGTGTAGATAGATAATGTATTTATATTTATTACTATATATTATATTGGTGTAATTTTATATATGTATAATATTCTATAATAAGTATATTTGTTATTATGTATTATTATATTTATATTCCTACAAAGAGGTATGCGTATGCATCAGTTATATACATATATTACAGATATACATACACAGAGAAGAGAGTGGAGGGGAAAAAAAGGGTAAGAAATACAACCCCCTGTACCCATCCTGCAACGTAAGAACTAGAATATCACCATTACTTTGGGAATCCTTAATGTGTTCCACCCTGGCCATATTCCTCTCTCCTGGTACCACTGCTGAATAATTTTGTGTTTGTTATTTCCTGGCTTATCTGTTTAAGTATGCTTCCCTACGGCTTTTCTATGTAATCTATTATTAAGTTTTGTTTGCCCTGGGCATATATAGATATGGATATATAGACATGTAGTATTGTACCATTTGCTTTTTTTCTAATCAGTCATTTAAGATTCATCCCTGTTGATGCATGAAATGACAAACATGAAATTCACTTATCTCTACTGCTATATGGTCTTGTATTGCGGGAAGATACCACAATTTATCCAGTCTCCTCTCAATGGACATTTGGGTCATTTCCAATGTTGTGCCATTTTAAATAGTGCTGCTGTGAGCATTCTTGTATGTACAGCCTCCTGCAAACAAACTCATAGGACAGGTGCCTAAGAGAAGAATTTTGGAGTCTTAGAGTATGTGCATTTTCGACTTTACTGAATAATACCAAATTATTTTTCCAAAGTGGTTATATTTGGACATTCCATTTGACATTCCCATGAGTAAACATGTTAACTTTTAAGAGAAGGGGGAAGTTCGAAGTGCAGGACTCACTAAACGTTGGAGAGGAAAAGAGTATCATTAGGGTCTGATGAAGTACAACTCACCATCAAAATGTGCAGTACAGGGGGCACCTGGGTGGCTCAGTTGGTTGAGCGACTACCTTGGGCTCAGGTCATGATCCCGGACTTCCAGGATCAAGTCCCGCATCGGGCTCCCAGCTCCTTGGGGAGTCTGCTTCTCTCTCTGACCTTCTCCTCTCTCATGCTCTCTCTCACTCATTCTCTCTCAAATAAATAAATAAAATCTTTTTAAAAAATGTGCGGTACAGAGAGCTGGGGATATGAAGAAAAAGATACGGGTTTTAAACAGGCACTGTGGATAGGGTGGTAGGTTATCTCGCATGGACTATAGTCAAGTTGTCATTAAGTGGCATAATTCCATCTCCGTAGGAATGAATTCCCCATTTGTCCCTGTTTTTACTTCATTCTCCCTGATCAGCGGGAATCTTTAGTGCTCTATCTGGGGAGCAGATAGATGCTTCTGGGCATTTAAGTATACTGTTCCCACATCACACCGATGGCAGCATGGATTCTAATAAAGTTTTCAAAACAGACACAGAGGCACATGGGCATTTTGGATATTACTTTTCTCCAAAGATAAGAGATTTTTCCTTTTTTGGAAAGATTTTATTTATTTATTTGACAGACACAAATCACAAGTAGGCAGAGAGGCAGGTGGGGACGTGGGGGGCAGGGAGCAGACTCCCTGCTGAGCAGAGAGCCTGATGATGTGGGGCTTGATCCCAGGACCCTGAGATCATGACCAGAGGCGAAGGCAGAGGCTTTTAACCCACTGAGCCACCCAGGCACCCATAAGAGATTTTTCTGACAGGCATGCTTTATACTTTATTAATTCGGTCAGCTTACACAGGATTCAATATTGCTGACTCTTTTACGTCATAGGGTTATTTGCCAAAAACCCAGAGCTGCACTGCTGCTGCTCAGTCACTTGGCCTGAGAAAAATGGGCACGTGGCATTTTGAATAGGAAATTAACTATGAAACATGACACAGTCCTGGGTGAGCACGTTGGCCTTGTTTTTGTAAGTTCTGACTGCTCTGATACATACAACGGATGGGACTTGTTTTCTTTCCAAAGAATTTCCGTTCTTCCAAATCTAGATTTTAGTGAGGATAACTTCTTTTGTTGGCATTCCTGGGAAACTGAAAGTAAGAACACTGAATCATTCACAGCACATGCTGTCTGGGGTCTCAGAAGTGCAGCCTCTTTGAACTTGTTATTTTGGGAGGACCCTTCATTAATAGTGTTCATCGGACTTATTTGCTTCTAGGCCTAAGAACTCAGGGATGGTAGCATTTTCAAAATATTTTCATCATAGTTTTTTTTTTTTTTAAATCATCTGTTGATTGGTATTGTCTATTTGAAGCTTTCAGTGGTGACAGTACGTATTTGGGAAGGCAGCATGTTACACGCAAGATGAGCACTGGGTGTTAGATGCGACTAATGAGTCACTGAATGCTACATCAGAAACCAATGATGTACAATCTAGTGGCTAACTGAACATTAAAAAACAAAAACAAAAGCAACAAAAAAACCATGCTTTGCTCCCAAAGCTGCAAAGAACCACCAGTGTTTCACGGTTTGAGGGCTCATTATGTAAACTATGACATGTCTACTCTGGAATATAATCTCTAATTTAAATGATTGGAAAAATTGTTAAATAAGTTAGACAAAAGTTTAGTTTGATACCAAATTGTGGAATATGATTGTAATTTTGCAAAGCATAAGGCATACCTAGGAAAAACCTACGACAATTATACCAAAATGCTAACAGTTGTATTTAGGTTATGAGATTACAGGGATTTTTATCTCAGTGTTTGTTAATGTGGTTATATTACTTTTATAATAAAATTAATTAAAAGGCTGGACTTAAGAGAGATCAATCTGGATTCAAATTGCCACTCTACCATTAACCAGCTGTTTGACCTTGGGCAAGCTACTTAACTGGCTTCCTCAGGAGTTCAAGATGTTATATCTGCCCCCATAGGGTTGTTGCTAGTCAGGTAATATTCCCAAGCACCCCGCCCCTGGTGCAAGTAGCTAGTATGGCGGTTCCTGTCCTCTGCAGCTTCCCCTTCTCTTGTGAAACAGGCCTTGCCCAGTACACACCCAACAGCCATGAGTGATGCTCTTTTATTATCTGGTTTCTATTTCGTCCAGTTGGAGCCTCACTCTGATGTCAGTAAACACTTTTGACCTCTCGGAACTTCTGTTTTAGCAGTGACAACTGATGGTTATTTTAGAGAAGTGATTGGTAAGAATGTTTGGCCTTATGTCACAGGAGGGGAAATTTGAGGAACTGGACTTCCTAAAAGTTTGAGAATTTCAGCTGTTCAAATATATATATATATGTATATATATACATATACATATATATATATTTGACAGAAACATGCTTCCTTATTTGAGGACATTTTAACATCCCTTGTAATAAGGAGGGAACATGTTATATGCTTGCTAAACAGACTGGTGATTTTCTTGTCTCTATCAAGTTCTTTTAAGAGAAAAATACAGGGGCGCCTGGGTGGCTCAGTGGTTTAAGCCGCTGCCTTCAGCTCGGGTCGTGATCTCAGGGTCCTGGGATCGAGTCCCGCATCGGGCTCTCTGCTCGGCGGGGAGCCTGCTTCCCTCTCACTCTCTCTGCCTGCCTCTCTGCCTATTTGTGATCTCTCTCTGTCATAAATAAATAAAATCTTAAAAAAAAAAATCTTAAAAAAAAAAAAAAGAGAAAAATACAAATAACATATGAGAGAAGATTTAGCAGGATCCCCAGGGGCTGTGTGTGAGCCCTAAGATGTTAACCAAGCTTCCTGATGATAGGAGATGATCATGTTCAGCAGTTGGTGTAAACAGGGCCAGAGCTGCTCAATGAGATCCTAATTTTTAACTTATTTCAGGGTAAGTTTATTCAGGCAAGGAGAGGAAAACTCATTTCTTTTTCCTTTTCTTTTTTGAAGATTTTCTTTTTAAGTAATCCCTATACCCAACGTGGGGCTTGAAATCACAAATCTGAGATCAAGAGTCACGTGCTCTGCTGACTGAGCCAGTCAGGCACCCTGAGAACTCATTTCTTAAGCGTAAGAGCCAGCTATAGATGGACCAGGTGCTGGAAAATGTTATCTTGCCCTGGTTTAGGGTATATCCTTAGCAAAGGCCCAAAGAAGGACGCCCATACGCACAGGGCCTGAGTCATCTCATCTACTTGGACCAGTTCTTAGAGTATCTGAGATCTCCTCTAGACTCTTAGAGTCTGAAGACAGGAGTACATTCCTGACCTACTCAAGGCTAGGATCCAGGTCTGTGCACTCCCAGTTCATGTCCTGTTTAGAATAGCAGACTCTCCGTCCACCTCCAGCTGGCTTTGTATGAGTCACTGGACATGCTGAGCCTCACTTTTGTTATAAGAGGAGAGGTTTAATCTCTAAGTACTCTTCTGGGTCCAAAGTCCAAAAATTCAGTAATTCCCTTGGCTATTTTCTTCTTCTCCTTCTTTCTCCTTCTACATGCCAGTGTCTTGAGAGGTATAAGTAATTAAACTATAGGAAATCAACTATAAATTCTTGTTCCTTCAAGTTTGAGCCTCAGAATCAGGCCTCCTGTCTTCTGTGGGTGGCTTGGCAGGGTCAAGGTCTTTCTGCTAAGGCCATAGTTCCCCATGGCATGGTGTTCTTGGCCCTATGAAGGTCAAAGATGGCATGGCATGATGCCAACTGGAATGCAGTGGCAGGAGGTTCCTCACTGGTGAAACAAGCTGCTATAGCCCTTTAAGAAGGAGAATCGAGCAGGAACAAGAAATGAAGGGCATACAGAATGCATGGGAAGAAGGGCAGTTCTCTCTACTTACAGGTGACACGACTGTTTACATAGTCAAGTCCTAAGGAATATAAAACCACTTCTAGCGAGAATTAATGAACTTAGTGAAGTCATAGGATATGAGGTCAATATACAGAAATCAATTGTATTTCTGTATATTAGCAGCCAATAGGTGGAAAATGAAGCTAAGAAACAACTCTGTGTAACAGCAAGAGAAACACATAAAATACTTAAAAATAAATGTAACAAAATTATCAGCTGGTGCAGTTTCTGAGGGCATTTAAGGGTAATGGGTGCTAATGGTCCCAGACAGTTGTGCAGGGATTGGACTTGGTTTTTGTAGCCGTTATCATTTCTCAAGGGGAAATCTGTATCAACTTGCATCATTGTTTAGCATCATCACTATGTGGATTGTAATGTCATCTTGTATTCAACAAGCCATGCAGCCCTCCTACGGCCACGTCACAGTTTACCTGGTACCAAGCATACCTCCTTTGCACTTTGGGTATAGAGTGAAGTCCTGAGTGATTTATGGGGCCAAATTAAATCTCATGCAGAAGATGTTCACTCAGAAAGTTGTGATTTTTCTTTATTATTTGTTCTTACCTCTCTCCAGGGTGTGATGAGGCGTTTAATCCACCAGACAGCAGGAGGGTCTATGTAATGAATTTTTATATGCCCCGGTCATTTTAATGTAATCGTCCTTGTTTTAAAAGGCTTCATTAAGTCTATTGTTAGGATTGTAAAACTACCTAAGAGAGACACGAGGGCTTTTCCCATTTTCAGAATTCAACAGACAGTTTCTTAATTGCACTGCTTTGGGTGAATGGTAATTAAATGGGTTGGGAGAATGTGCAATATTTATTTATAGTAACAGACATGTCATGTATTTATAGTCATTACTGCACAGTGTACTTGATAACATCCTTTAGGGGAAAAGGGGTCATGACTATTAAAAGTTCCAATAACTGTTTTTGGCAGGTCTTTGAATCTAGCTGTGAATATTAACAGATTCAGGTACTTTTATATTAAAATACCACACATAGTAAACCTCTTGCAAGGAAACTGTACTTGCAAAATTCTAAATATACTTTTAGCATTTTTAATTTAAAATATTTAAACATGCTTGCCAGTGTCAGTAGTCTTTGGAGTGTTATAATGTACCTTAGTTTTGATAAGATGATAGGAGAGTGACTATTCCTGGTTCTTAAATTTGGTAATAAGTGCAGTTTTAATATCGTATTCTTAATGTCCTCTCACACGGTAGATTTGTCAAGCAGATAGGAGAGAAATTTCCATCAAATATTGAGGATCTTAATACCAACTAAACCACTGGTTGGGGGCCTTTTAGAGGACCAGATGAAAGCTAGGGAAGTCCTCCATCAAGAAAAACCTGTGCACACATACACAGAAACACTAATACGGTATGCTGTCTCAGGATGTCTGTGGACTGACTTCCGGAATGCCTCTTCATGGACCCAAAGATGTGAATCCTTGATCTATATGCAAATTGTACAAATAGCCCCTTCTGTTTTGCACATGCCCTATGTCTAGGCTCTCCACTGCCCATGTCTGCAAATTCATTTTCATTTATACCTTTTTGCCATAGGACATTTTTACTCGGAGTCTCCATTAACAGTTCAGTCTAAATGCGACAGAAATAGAGAGCTCCCTTTTCCACCACTACTGATCTCTAGCTCATCTGTCATTTCTTCAGTCCTTACAGGTGGTCACCATCTTCTCCCTCTACCCTGTCTCCCCAAAAGCTGGAACAAGGGTGCTGTCTTACCCCATGTCGCTCATATATTGATAACCGTTTTGTCACATGTTCTTTCCACTGCTTTCATCCCTTCCGTCGTTTATCAACACCATCCTGCTACAAGCCTCAAACATCTCTCCTGTAAATGGGCCTAGCCTCCCCTCCCCAAACTTCCTCTGTCCCACTCCTCATTTGGGACTCCATCTTCCTGTGTGTGGCCTGCCTCACACAGGCACACTTTTACCTTGCCCCCACCCTCTTGGACACCTCTGGGGATTCTCTATCACAGCACACAGAAGGTTAAAAGCCACCAGCTCTTTAATTATGGGGGCTGGCTCTCCTTCTCCCATTTCCCCCAGTGACTGTTTCTTTCACCCAAGCGCCTTGCCTGTCCCTATCCAGCCACTCCTCTCCCGTCTTCCTGCACTGCTAACAGCTCTGGCCCTCCAAGAGAGAGCCTAGGACAGATGATCGGTCTGTTGATAGGCAGTGGTTGGGCATCTCACGTTTTCTGTAAATAGTCACTGAACCTGGCAGAAAGATGGCTCCCCAGGTCTGGGCAGCCTTACTTCCGTGGAAGTCTGTATTTCTGTTCATTTAGTAACTTTTCCCTACCATCTAGCTCAATTGAGTCATTACTGAAGTAAAGATACTTTGGAAATACCTTCTTAGAAAAGAGCATGGGGGCCTCTTACACTGTTGGTAGGAATGCAAGCTGGTGAAACCATTCTGGAAAACAGTATGGAGGTTCCTCAAAGGGTTAAAAATAGAGCTACCCCATGACCCAGCAATTGAACTACTGGGTATTTACCCCAATGATACAAATGTAGTGATCCAAAGGGACACATGCACCCCAATGTTTATAGCAGCAATGTCCACAATAGCCAAACTATGGAAAGAACCTGGATGTCCATCAACAGATGAATGGATAAAGAAGATGTGAGATACACACACACACACACACACACACACAGATACACAATGGAATATTATGCAGCCGTCAAAAAGTGAAATCTTGCTGTTTGCAACAACATGGATGGAATTAGAGAGTATTATGCTAAGTGAAATAAGTCAGAGACAATTATCATATCTTACTGATATGAGGAATTTGAGAAATAAGACAGATGAGCATAGGGGAAGGAAAGGAAAAATGAAACAAGACAAACCCAGAGAGGGAGACAAACCATACGAAACACTTAATCTCAGGAAACAAACTGAACATTGCTGGAGGAGAAGGGGGTGGGAAGGATGGAGGGGTGTGGTGATGGACACTGGGGAGGGTACGTGCTATGGTGAGCGCTGTGAATTGTATAAGACTGACAAATCACAGACTTGTAGCCCTGAAACAAATAATAGAGTATATGTTGATTTTTTAAAAAAGCATGGGGGCAAGGGACTAGGAGGATACTATGAAGCAAATAAATCTGTGGCTTCCCCCACGTGCACCTTCTCATCTTCGCCTGCTGGTCTGCAGGCCAGCAGCCCCCGCTCACTCACCAAGGAGTATGGCCTGTCGTCTACTCATCTTTGTGTCCTAGCACGAGACAAGGGTGGGCCTAAGTATCTGATAAGGGATGTGTGCAGGTGCCACAGTGCATCTCTCATGGTATTTGATAGTTTCGCAGCTGGAAGTGACCTCTGACATGATCTCCAGCCACCTCATTTGACAGCTGGGCAAGCTGAGGGTCAGGGAGGTTAAGTGACCTGTCCAAGGTCAGACAGCAATAAAACCAGCTATTGAAGCTATGTTTTCTGACTCCTAGTCTCTCTCTTTCCTACACTACAAGTGTTCCACCCACCATTCTTCCTTTTCCCCTTCTCCTTCATCTCTACGCTTATTAGTACCTGTTTGGGGCCTCTGGATATTCTGAGCTCTTCGTGCTGCCTTAAGTTATCTGTTGCACTTTAATAAGCATAAGTACTTAACAATTATCTTACATTTTGAATAGCACTTTGTACTTTTCAGGTTCTTTCACATATGTTTTTCCATTAGCTTTCACCACAAACCAGTAAGATAGGTTGAGCCGGTATTATTCTCACACATCAGAGGAGATAAAAATAGTGACTTATTCTAGACCAAGACCATGTGGCTAAAATAAGTGACACCCTTGAGGTTAGCGTCTGAGGATGATAGCAAGTTAAAGCTGTTTTGAAAATCTGGCTTTGAGCTCTGGAATCCTTCCTTCCTTGATGTAAATATAAAAAAGTTAGGATTTCCTATTTTCTAACAGTTTCTAGTTTAGTGGCTCATTTCCTAAAGTATGTTCTGAAGCACACTGGTCCTGCCAGATACTCAGTGAAAAATGGGTTGCATGGCCAGATAAGCTGGGCAGAGCTGCTTGGTATATGCCCCTCTTGAGGATTCCCTATACATATTAGCATTTAAAGGTTCTGACAAGTCCTACTGCAAGGATAACTGTTGAATGTACGTGTTGTTTTTTTTTAATCAGCAAAACACACATGACGAAATTTACCATCTTAGCCATTTTTCATTGAACAGTTTAGTGGCATTAAGTATATTCACTTTGTTGTTCAACTAGTCTCCAGAACTCTTTTCATCTTGCACAGCTGAAACTGCGCCCCTTAAGTAACAATTCTCCCCTCCCCCAGCCCCTGGCCACCACCATTCTACTTTTTGTCGCTGTGAATTTGACTACCCTTGGGTGCCTCACATAAATGGAGTCATACAGTATTACCTTTTTATGGCTGACTTATTTCACTTAGCAACATGTTGTCAAGACTGGTCCATGTTGTAGCATGTGTCAGGACTTCCTTCCTTTGTAAGGCTGAGTAATATTCCGTTGTATGGATAGTCCGTGTTTGTTTTCCATCCAACACAAGTTGACACTTGAGTTGTTTCCACGTTCTGGCTGCTGGGAATAATATTGCTACAAACATGGGTGTGCAACTATCTCTTCAAGAATTTACTTTTGGAGCGCCTGGGTGCCTAAGTTCATTAAGCATCTGACTCGTGATTTTGGCTCAGGTCATGATCTCAGGGTTGTGAGATCAAATCCTGCCATCAGGCTCCACACTGGGCATGGGGCCTGCTTGAGATTCTTTCTCCCTCTCCCCCCACCCCACCCCATACTCTCTCTTTCTCCAAAAAGAAAAAAAAAAAATTTACTTCTGTTCTTTTGGATATATACCCAGAACTGAAATGACTGAATCATATGTTGATTCTGTTTTTAGTTTTTTATGCAACCACCATTGTTTAACATATTTTCCTGCCCAAGTTTCACAGATTCATTTGACCACAGAATCCTTTTTCCACATTGTACCTTCGAGTATCCCCCAGAACCCGGGCCTCCCAGAAAACACTGGTAAATCCTGAGCCTGGGATTATTTCTGCTTGTGCCAAGGATTTCCTCCTATTCCAAGGAGCCGGCAGACCTCAGGATGCTGGCCGGGCATTTCAGCCCCAAAGCTGCCAGCCTACGAGCGAAGTCAGCAGGGTGGTCCCCGGAACTGCAGAAGCCGAGGAAGCTCACAGGATACACAACAGACTGCAGCCCGGGTTCCTCCGCCTGGAACTGACGCTGTGAACTTGGCACCGGCCAAGAGGCTGCCGTGGCGGCACGTAGGCGGCACTGGTTAGGTTGGTCCTTCGCTCAGTGGGACAGTGAGGAAGAGCCACCCCCTGCCTACACGCAGGAAGGGGCCTGGAGAGGGCTTCATAGTGAGAAGTGTTGGAGTGCAAAAGCCACCGTTTCCCTCATTCCTCAAGGAGGAAGGAATGCCACCTGGTCAGAACCGCGTGTGAAAGAGCTCCTCCACTTGTTGTGCTGACTTCATCTAATTGGCCCTTAATGTGGTTCCTGAATAATTGAGGGGTCGTTGTAAATACTGTCCTTGTGTGGGTAGGTAGAAATGCCAACCGAGTTGATCTGCTTTCCGCAGATGGAAAAAGGGGTATGTGGGGCAAAGGCAGTAAAGTGAGGAAAGAAGAAAAGTCCCAACCCCAAAAGCCGCTGGACACATCAGCTGTCCTCGTGGTCACCTCTCTCCTGGACAAGCTCAGGAGGGGTCGGCCCTTGGTGACTTGAAGGAGTTACTACACGATAGAACAGCCCATGTGATCAGGGTTGTTTCTGTCTATACTGGTGTGAAAACTGGCATGGGCCTGAGTGGTCTTCGGGGCGCCTGAAAGAGAACAGACCAGGAGGTTACAGAGCTGCTGTAGCTCGGTCAGGCTGTTTGCGATATTGATAAAGATGAGGACATGGAGAGAAGATAAAACTACGGAGTGGATCTGTAGCTGCAGAGAGCTCGAAGCTGCCTCCAGGAAGGCCGCAGGGCCACCAGTGTCTTCGCGCCCTTGCCCCAGAGCAGGTAATGAGAGCCGGCACCGCGGGTTGAGAATTTCATCAGCTCTCTGGGATCCTTAGATGAAAGCAGCTGCTGATGCACAAATTATTATTATTATAGGAGACTTTATGTTCTGTAAATAAATACTATGGCTTATCCTCTCGGACTCCTTTGCTTTTAATGAGTTCAGACTTGGCCTCGCTCATTGGCCAGTTTCCAGCCATGCTGTTCCCCTGGGATCACAGCTCCATATGGAGGTGCTGAGGTGAAGGGGAAGGAGCCCTGATGGAACCCGTTTGACCTGGGGCGATCTGCTTCCTCTCACTGGGCCTCGGCTTTGTCATCCCCGCCGATCCTTTGCTGAGGTTCCTTCCAGCTCACTAGGTGGATGATATTTATCAAAGATTAAACACAAAAAGAATTCACCTTCAAATTAAAAATGTTCATCAAGTGCCTTTTATGAGCTAGGCACTGTGGTAGGTGTTTGGGATAGATCCCTGAATGAGGCAGCTTATTCCAGTTAGGGGAGAGGAAATGAAACAATAGGCAGTAAACGTTAATGTATAAGTGAATTATATAGTTGTTAGAAGGTGATGTGTTCTGTCCAAGAACAAAATAGTGTGGTAAGTAAGAGGGATCGAGAACACAGGCAGGAGTGCAATTTAAAAAATGTAACAAAGAGGAACTTTCCCATGATGAGAGTTGTTAGAAAATCAAGTACGTTGTTAATCGGAAGCTATAAACATCTCCCTTGGAGATTTTAGGAAAGGAACATTCTACTCGTCTTTTTAGATTCAGGGATATTCTCATTCAGATGTAGCAGGATTAACCAGATGATCCATTTGAAGGCTTTCTTTTCCAGTGATTTAGTTGTTTGTGCAGGGATAGCTCCAGAATTTGTGCATACGTGCGTGTGTGTGTGTGTGGTGCGTGCACACATACACACATGTATTTATAGGTGTTTACACACGTGTGCACACACACGTACTTCTGTTTAAGGAGCACTACAAGCCAGAGTTGGGTGAACCCAGCTGCTGGCACATCTCCCAGCAAGCTTTTAAAAGGTCAGCTGTTGGGCCATAATAATATAGCCCTCCCATCCTGCCATTTTCCAGGGGAAGAACTGGAACACAGAAATGCTAATGACTCACCAGAAGCCGTGTGAATCAGGGATGGGTAATAGGACCGGCTCCGGCCCTTGGACCATCAGTCACCCGCCTCCAGTACCTCCCTACATTCCTTTTACAATGAGGCAGACAACTTGGTTGTTTTGACTCCCCCTTCCCTTTTGCTTATGAACCACCTCCACTCCCAAGTCTGGATAATTAAATAATAATAAGACTGGTTTAATACTCGAACCTTCATGCCTCCAGAGCCCCACGGTCCAGCTTCAGGATGATGTTAGAGTCAAGCAGATACAGTCCAGTGGTGACCATTGCAAAGAGCAAATTCTTTGTGTTTGTCAGGGCGCCAGTGGGGACATAGAATCTACAGCAATACCTCAAGCCCCTTGTTCTCCCATCAGATTTCCTCACACTCTACAGCACTTGGACACTTACTGCCTTTTCCTAACCATGACCCATTTCTTTTCCACTTTCCTTTCTCATGCTGCATCATAAGATACCCCCCCCCGGGGGGGGGGGCAAGATCAGGACTTTCCCAGAAGGGTAGGCAAGGGGAAAAACCCGCAAAGCCAAGTCAGAATCCACCTTCGGGGCTGGAGGAAGAGAGCCTAAAAGCAGGCATTCTTGATTTCCGCTCCCCTCACACCACTGTTCACTGCTGCGCTAGTCATTCTTCCGTAGTGCCCCATGTGATTTACACCTTCAGAAATCCTGGGTGGTAGGTATTGATAGCTTCATTTTGCTGCTGAAATAAACTAAGCCCGAGAAGTCAAGTAACTTGTGTGGTGTGCTCTGTAGACAATGCTAGGATTTGAGCCCAGTTCTGTCTGGTTATAGAAGTGGTGCTCTTGGTCCTATGTGGCGCTGCCTCTAAGTAACGTAAATCCCAGAGGCTCCATGTTCTTTCAGTTGCAGACTTGTTTGGGTGGGAAGCGCAAGTACAAAACTAAGTCTTTGGTGTTTGTTTGAAGCAGTTAAATCTGTCAGCAAAGATTTTGGAAGCATAGGAGCTAACTGGAGAAGAGGATGTTCCCCCAACGTGGAGTGGAATCTTTGTCTTATTTGGAAACAGAACGGTCTGGGCCTCTCTGCCCACAGGCCAGAGAGAGCCCAGTTAGGTTCTGTGAACCACTGGTCCCACACATCTGAGGCCATCACTTCCTGACTCAGTCTTCTTAGCAGTTTTTACAACCTGCTAATGTTGGGCCCGGCAGTCTAAGGAAATGCCTGCAGTGCACAGAGATGGAAGCATGAAGAAGCTTCCAGAATTACAGGAAATTTGAGCAGTTCCTTTGTCACAAGTATAAAATATATTTTCTGACAGACACACAGCTTCAGCGTGTGGATTTGTGAATTTGATAAATTCACAAATAAGAAGCTTAAGGGTAAAAGTATACAAAGAATGCATTTTGTGGCCACCTCATTTGGGCAGGGAGAGGAAAGGGTCCGAACTGGAAGAAGGGATAAGAGACCAGAGAAGCAAAATAGCTAAACCTAAACAAATACAAATATGAAATAATGAATGAGAGCACGTCAGGCAGAACAGATGAGACAGAGTGAACAGGGAAAGGCAAGCCAGAGCAGAGCTACGCATGAGCTGAGGACGAAGGACATGTGACAGAGAAATGTACTGGAGATGAAAAGACAAAGACACAGAGCCACAGGCAAGAATGTCTGCCAGCGTTAATGATGCTAAACAGAGGGGTGGGGATGGTGGTCAGGCTTTCCCCTAAGTTTCAGTAGAAAGTTAAGCCTAGTATACAGGAGGGTTTTCACTTGAGTTCTCTTTCCACAGGCCCGAGATTGTATTTGTTGGGTCAGGAGAAAAATCATTTGAAAGTAGAGGCACTAATACTTATCATCATCCAAATTGCCCCTTAATAAACTAGGAGAATTAGAGCAAAGTGAAATGAGCTTAAAATAGATTCTATGGCAATGACCCAGCCAGTGATGTTATCACAGATGAGTCACGACCAAATAGACTCTTCACATCTTGCAATAGATGTTTTTCAGTTTTCAAAAGTTCGCTGTGAAGATTTTTTTTTTTAAAGACTGTGTACTCACGCGAGAGAGTCAATTGTTGATACCTTTTCTTTTGTGGCAATGCTGTGCCTTCCTATTTTCCCGGTTAAAAATGCTATTTGAACTCTGAATGTTCTGTATCCATAGTTGGTGACTTTATGTACTCCTTGCTTCCAGTTCCTGAGGCAAAGCGATATGATGAACTGATTAAAAATAACGTTCTAATGAAATTGCTGGGTGTGTTGTTGTAATATAAGTCAGCTGCACATGGGAAGTTCTTTCCTGAGGAAATTTGATAAACTGAAAGTCCACTTGAGTGTTTATATATTTTCCGTGAGAATTTTGGGTCCTTCCTCATGTTTCCTTTCAAAAATTACCAGTTAATTTGTGCTTCCCACCCAAACACATACTTTAACACTTGTAATAAATAGTTAGCTGAGGTCCGTTATGTTAGCAAGAGACAAGAGTGTGGATTAACTGTTTACCAGTAGAGTATGTGAGTGTGTAGGCTCTCTTTTTTTTAAGATTTTATTTACTTATTTGAGAAGGACCAGGGTGGAGGGGCAGGAGAAAGAGAAGCAGACTCCCTGCTGAGCGGGGAGCCAAACATGGGGCTCAATCCTAGGACCCCAAGGTCATGACCTGAGCCAAAGGCAGACTGAGCCACCCAGATGCCCTGTGAGTATATGGACTTTTTTTTTTTTAAACTTTGTTTATTTATTTGACCGAGAGAGATCACAAGTAGGCAGAGCGAGAGGAGGAAGCAGGCTCCCCACTGAGCAGAGAGCTGGATGTGGGGCTTGATCCCAGAACCCTGAGATCATGACCTGAGAGGAAGGCAGAGGCGTTAACCCACTGAGCCACTCAGGCACCCCAGTATATAGACTTTTAAAGACAAGCAAAGTGAACCCTTTTTTGTTCAAGTACTGAAAAAAAGGAGACGATGGCTTTTACTTATTAGGTCTTCACTCTTAGCCTAGCAACATGTGAAAAGCTCTCATTCTTTAAAAGATAAATACATACATACATGCGTGAAGGGGAAAAAAATGAAATTTTTACCTGACATTTTCTCTTCAGTGCCAAACTTGAAAGAGTCAAAATGCTAGAGGTGACCCACAGGCATATTTTGCCTAGTCCGGTGTTTTTGTTTTGGTTTGGTTTGCTTAATTTGAGCCAGCATTTAAAAGCCAAGAAATTTCACACTAAAAAAAAAAAAAAGAAAATCCAGATTTATGGCTTCTCTTTAAAAATAAGATGATCCGCGACATTGGGCGAGTATCACCACTTGGCAGCCGTTACCTGGAGAAGGAGCTGCACGGCGGCCGCCCCATCAGTTGTTCCTAGGCAGTTTGTCAGGTTCTTGGTGGGTCCCCACCCCTGCCATCTGTGGCCACAAGTGTTAGTTGCCATTCGCGATCACATTTGCACTGTCAATTTTCACAAAACAGACAAGTATTTTTTTGTACCCATTTGGCAACCTGGAAGACACAGACGGGGCAGCTTGCTCCCAGTTCACCTCATTCCTGCCTGCTACTATCCTGCAGGCATTTAATCTCCTGCTGCTGCTCATCCCACCCTCACACCACGTCTTCACCCCGCTGCTCTCTGATTTCCACTGCTGCTGTTCCAGGGAAACTGCCGTATCCCCAGGTAGAGAGTCCTCCTCCTTAGGAGCCTGTCCTTGCTTGAGTCTTTGTCCTCCTCCGCATCTGTTACGCAGGCTGGTGATCTGGTTGACCAGCCCTCTCCCTCCACACTGTCTTCCAGTAGCTTCGAGGACTCTTCCCTCTTCTGGATTTTCTTCTGCTGGGAGTCCATCTCAGTCTTCTTTGCTGGCTTCTCCTGTGCTATTTGCTTAAATTACTTATTTCTTCAGTAGTCAAGTATTACATGAACATATAGATGACTTTAAAAATTCAGACAATAACAGAATTATGTAAAGTAAAAAGAAAAAGTCCTTTTTTTTTTTTTAATCCTTTTTACCCACCCACCCTCATCCCAGAGGCAAATGGGTTTCTTTTCCTGACACTTTCCATGTAATCTTGTTTGTTTGGTGGTGTTCATCACGAATGGGATAATTTTATACATGCTGCTTTTTTATTTGGAGAGGCCATCGGTCAAGATAAACAGATCTCCACCATACCCATTTTATGATTCACCGACTTCTTAAATGTGGGTATTTCCGAGCAAAGCCGATTGAATAATTATAGTAGTTAACAAATGATTGTTTTTATGGTCATGTATCTGTTTTCCCTAAGACTCTGAGATGGTAGGGACAGTGTGTTTTCGTATTCCCCTACCAAAACACCTGTCAATAAATATTTCATGAGTGAGTAAAGTTGGTATTTTTGCCCATTCACTCTAATTTATATATAATATTATAGTTTAAATTCAAATTAAAATATCCTAAGCTGTATGGTAAGTACGTTAGTGCAGTTATCATAAGGTACAGTTAATCTATTTCTCGGGTCATTTTCTATCAGTAACATTAATTTTGCTTCCCTCATTAAGATCACCCTGCTATACAAAAGAGAATTCTGCACACTACTTGTTTTGTTTCAAAGAAGTATTGGTGGCTGGTTGTTTTTGTTTTGTGTATTGTAACTGTGTATATTGGCATTTTTCCAAGGCAGATAGTATGTTGTGTGCAATTCACTCTTCATAAAAGTATCATTTATGTTTCAAGAGAACATGAATACATGATGGTTTTATAAACAGAGTTGACTTAATACGCCCTCCCTTCAGTAGGAAAGTAGTTGTGGTTTATAAAGTGAGCCTTGTTGGATAGAATTTGAGCTCTTTTGCTGAGGGTTTTCATTCAGTATCGTGCTACTGTTAATAGCCCTGATTTAAGGAGAAACCAGTGGAAACATCTATCATCTGATTGCCATGGGATGTCGTCCCAGCTTGTGTCATGGTCGCATAATGTTTGTGGGTTTGTGGGGTGAAGAAAATAACACTTGGGTGTTTGGAATTTATTCTTAAGCTGTTTTTGTCAGGGATAGATGAATTTCTTGCTCCTGAGTTGAAATGAGGCTTTTAAATACTCTTAGTAACTCTCTCGTCACTGGACCCTCTGGAGGAGACACCAAGGGTGAGTGTATAGGAATAATATTTTAATATTTATGTATTTTAAAAAGTGAAGGAGGTGGGGCGCCTAGTTGGCTCAGTTGCTAAGCTTCTGTCTTCGGCTCAGGTCATGATGCCAGGGTCCTGGGATGGAGCCCCGCATGGGACTCCCTGCTTAGTGGGGAGCCTGTTTCTCCCTCTCCTACTCCCTTTACTTGTGTTCCCCTCTCCCTGTCTCTCCCTCTGTCAAATAATAAATAAAATCTTAAACAAACAAAGAGAGCTGGGACTAATCTGTCATCAGTAGTGAACTGAAGTCTGTTGGTCACTAATAGTCCATATTAACACATGATCCCTACTTGTGCTGATTTGGGAAATAAGTAAACACAAATTAGAAAATAAAGAAGCAGGAAAAAGGAAACTACATAAAGACTTCTGCAATGCACATATGTCTGTTAAACTAATTAAAATTCTGCCCGAGGGGTTACTGGAGTGGCTAAAACTCAATTTAATCTGGGTCAAGGTCTTGGAGAAGGCGGTTCAAGTGCTGCATTTTTAAAGAAAGGTTTTTAGAGGAAAGGGTATATTTCATTTGCAGGGTCCACCGTAAAACAATAATCATGATCTAGTTAGAGATTTAAAGTGACTCCAGATTACAGAAGGATTTAAATACTGGAATAAGACTTGGAATGAGTTCAACAGGAAACATAATTGAAGTAAAATGATTATGCCCATAACTGATATCTTGTATGCGTATATCATACTATGGTTCCTAGACTCCTTTTAGGAATGGTATTTTATTAAATCTATATTAAATCTTGATGAATTGCAAGCCTTTTTGAAGACTGAATCTCGAGGTTTGATGGAGGCAGACTGCCTGGATATAGGGGATGAAATAAGGGGAAAGAGATGAGACTGAGTTTCCCAGCCTGGGAGGATGTCTGCCTCTGACTGAAGTGAGCACATAGGGCTGATTTGGACAGAGAGGATGATCAGGCATAGCCAACGCTGGCAGCAAAAGCCACACACACACACACACAGACAGTGTTAAACTCTTGAGAACAACCTAGGTTAACTTGCTGGTGAACTTTACAAGTTCACTTTTTGTAGCCTGGTGACCTTAAAAGCCAGGGTCCTGGGTGTGGGGCAGGGGAAGGGTATAGGCATTAGAGGTTGCTGATGGCCTAAGGGTAAAAACAGGAAAAAGAAGTAAGTGGAAGAGAAAAGTGAGTGTCAAATGATACTTATAAATCAGGGAGCCTCCACAATGCTACAGACTAGAGAAACAGCAGCGTGACAGCATGAAATCATGTTTTGTATTGTTTATTTGCCGTTTGTTGAGTCTTATATCCCTCAGGAAATGCTGTGGCTTGGAAGCTGACAGGTCTGAGTAGACAGGTCACATGACAGCAGCGTCAGAGAAAACTAGTCAGTGCCAGCAGCCAGGTGAAAGATCCAGCACCTGTCACCGTGATGGAGCCTGGCTCCAGAGGTGGGCGGTGGTCGGGGCTCCTTTCTGAGGCTCCAGGGCGTCAAACAGCACCGGCCCCCAGGCTGTCCGAGCGTCTTGTAAATGAGTGGTACTGGCCTCAACAGTGTGATTACAAACTGTCACCACCACTGCACCTGCACTCAGAGCTCATGCCACTAGGCTCGTCTTCATAGACAGTGGTACCTTTTTAAGAAAAGAGGATTTGCCACATTAAATCCATAATCTACCTGATTAGATCAAGTCAGCCACCCTCATGCCCGGGGCTTAGAATGCTTTTCACAATGAATGTCTCCTGTTGCTGTCCCCAACACCCGCCTGGAATGGTAGCACACCCAGGAACTGCAGGGAGGAAGTAGAGATGTGCGTTGTCCTCCAGCCTTCCATCTCTGTTCTCTCAGCCCTCCATCTCGCTCTTTCTCTGGGCTTGATTATTTGGGAGAAGATGCGACAGGACTGGAATATGTAGTTTATTCTTGACTTGATGAACCCAGGCATTGGCATGGCATGTTTCATCAGCCAACTTTATATTTTCAGATAAGTGGCATCCAGCAAGGGCAGCGTATCAGTCATCAGCTCATGTGTTCTCTCTGTCCTTCTCACAGCTGGCTGTTCTTCGGGGCACATGTGCACAGATGCCGCGTCTGTTGGCCCTGACTCTTGCTTTCAGAGGCTGGCCACAATCACAGACAGTGCCCCAATGGAGGAATCACGTTGCTCTCGTTTGAATCCAAAAAGAGACACTTTGTCATTTGTTTATTAGGAATGCTTGTATTTTCTCCTGGACTGGAAAAAAAATTACCAGAAGCCATTAGTTATTAATACAAACTGTCCACTTTTAAACTCAATCCAGCATTCAAGAAAAGCAGTGTCTCTTTGCCAGATAACTTGACGGTCTTTGTGTGTAGAGCTGACAGATGACGTCCATTGATGGTGGATACACTTGAATGCACAAGAGAGCATCCTTGGGCGTTGAGGGTCGGCCAGAAAGTTAACAAGGGTGGGTTTGGAAGGGTTGTGGACAAAGAAAGTCCAAATAGTGAAATACCGTGCGTTGAGATATTCTCTTGGGTGTAATGGTTACCAGGACGTGATTGCAACTGTTTTAAAACAGATGTGCCTTGTGTTCATTCTGCTTCAGGCCTGTTACAGGAGTAAGTTGCAGAAAAGAGAAGTAGCACAATATTTGAGAAGTCAAGGGGGAAAGAACTGTCTTATATCCTCTGGATGTTACCTGTTAGTAGGTAGGAGTTGTCCTTCTCCAGAGTTTGAGTGGTTGGGATAACAATTCAAAAAATAGCCTCCTCCTCAGCCAAATAGAAAATATGTAGCTACTGTTTTAAAATAAATCCAAATAATACAGAAAAGTTTAAAGAAAAAAAAAATGAAAATTTCACAAATCCCACCTATCCTGCCATTCCATGCATTTACATACAGGTGGACACGCATAGGATTTTTTCTAAGGGGGATCAGTTACGACATAGGCTAGTCTGTAATCTGTTTTGATCACTTAACAAAATGCTGCAGACTCCTTTCTAGGTTGAATATAGCTTTACATCAGGAATGTTAATGTCAGCATAAAATTCCGTTGTATAGCTCTGCCCTGTTAATTTATTCATCCACGGAAACTTATTTTTACTTGTACAAGTAGACACTGCTAAACTCTGGGGATAAGCAGCAAACTCCTCTATCAGAGGATATTTTGGTTTTCACCAGTTTTTCTATGCTATAAGCACTACGGCATTGAGTAGCAATTACTGCCACATTTACCTTTGCATACAGAACCCAGTTTTCTCCTTCGAGTAAGTCCCTAGGAGGAGAATTGGCTGGGCAGTGGTTTACACATTTTGAAGTTTGATCCATATTTATTGCCTCCCCACTCTCTACTGATTAGAGAGTGCCAGTTTTTCAATACTTTTATGATAATACTTTTCATTGGTTATCGTCTTTGTCAGTGTGACAGGTGAAAAATGAGGCTCCGCTGTTTTAACCTCTATTTCTTGGCTTTCTGTGGTGCTCGGATGGGAGTTTTAGCCACCAGGAAATCATGGCCTCCATATGTGGTCTATGGAATACCATTTGCTGTGAGTCCTATCTCTATACCTCTTAAAAGGGAAGATTCTTTTTTTTTTTTTTTTTTTTTTTACTTTTTTCTTCAGAGTCAGGTTAGAGTTAGTGAGAAGATTGTCTGCTTTAGGTCAAAGAATCCTCACTGAAAGGATGTTATATAGACATGATAACCGACCAAAATCCAGTTCATTGCTTTTAGCATCGTGTAAGATTTCATTCATTTCCTTTTATTTTCAAATAGATGCCATACTTTTGAAAATATCAACAAAAAAGAATCATAGTTGCTAAATTTAAGGATTACCTAATAAAAATCTTAAACATTAAAAAAAGCCTAGAAGTATATTGTCTTCATTCACCCTTCACCTGCCTGTGTAGCACTTGAATTTACTCTTAAGTTTGTTTGTTTTCTGGCCACAAATGAAATCCAGTTTGCAGCAGAATGATTATGAAACAGGCAGGTCTGGGTTCTAGTCCCCACCGCTCCAGTGGTACTTGCCTGGGTTTCTGCTTCCACATCTGCAGAGATAAGAACACCCACCTCTTGCAGATGTGAGCCCTCTGTGAGATGCAGAAAGCATCTTGGATACGCCTGGCCTCTAATACATGCTCAGTGATTATAGGGAATTTTAGCAAAATTAGAAACATATATCAGAAAAGGATATAATCCCTTTATTAAAATTCCACCAGGAAGAGAGGACCAGTGTTTCTGGTTTGGGGTGTTTTATTCCAGTCCTTTTTTTCTCCAGATACCTGCTCTGCAAAAGTAGGACTATACTAAAATTGTACAAGATTTTGAATTTCAGCAAATGCTTATACTTAATTTTTCAACAATAAGAAGGAGTAGTTACCCAGATTGATTTTTTTTTATTGTGGTTTAATTGAGAATTTTGTGTTACTATTTACTTGTAACACATTTTTTATTAGAGTGAGGATTAAGTGTAATTGAAAGACATTTTGGACAATTTAAACTATAAACATTGCAATTCCTCTGAATTCATCATTCAGATCTTCTTGTTATGCAATCAAATAATGTGGCCATTTTTTCCCCTTATTTCTGAAGATGTTTACAGACTGTAGGAGGCTGAGGCTATAGCCCGTCTACACTGCTTCCGGTCCAGGAGAACAGCGAGGCAATCTTGCACTGACCAAATGTGGACTGAATCTTTCTCAGCTCTCTCTGTCTCATCCCGTGTGGCTGAGCTGGATTTCATGAGATAGTTGTGTTACTATAGTGTCGAAATTAACTTTTTGTTATCATATTTCTTTTAAGGTCTTCGAATTCCTTTGAAGCCAGTTCTTCAAAAAAGCCTTGTTGTCTATCTTTTTTAAAACAGGCACACACACACACACACACACACACACACACACACACACACACCTGTGAACTCACCAGTTTATCTGCCTTGCATATTGAGATTATCCAGGAATTACATTTCATAAATTTTCTGAAAGGAGGGAACTCAAATATTCTCTGTACTCAGCTTGTGTGTTCTATAGTCAAGTCCTGGCTTTTGTTTCTGCCCTCCTAGGATTTCCATGTAATTTATTTTAGTTGAAAAATCATCTTAATTTTACTGCCATTTTCCTTTTTTTTTTCTTTTTTTTTGTAACAAGTGTGGGGTTGTTTCAAAGGTCTAAATCAAAGATGTTTTAAAAATATTTTGTTTAGTAATAGTCCTTGAGAATATCCTTGTCACTGTATGAAATTCATAGTGTAGGTATATATTTGCTTGATTCGATGCATGTATACATTTTATGTACCACGTATTAAAAATTTTTGCATAAACCTGTTTCCATCTGAGGTTCTTAATTATTTCCAATCTTTTGGTAAAAGAGAAGATCAAAATTTACCTGCGTTAAATTCACAGCTCTAGGTGTATCTTTATCCTTCTCCTAGGAAATTCCAAACGCATACAGAAAAAGATCCTTTCATGCTTTAGGCTTTTATTTCTTTCTGTTTTGGGTGAGAATCTGAGACCTAGTCAGAGAGTTGTAGCTTTATCATTCTCCTCTGCACTTTTGTCTTTAGAATCAAAACTTAGTTTGTAAAACCAACGCCACTTCTGAAACTAACCCAGTGGTTAGGATTTGTTTTCTCCCCACCATTTTGACCTATTTTTTAAGTATTTTAATAAGAACAGTATTAAAATGCATTGTGAGTGTGGGATTTTCCCCTTTAGTTTAAAAACTCGTCCAGAGCACACACTGTGCTTTCTCTTTATGGAATTAACATAAATCGAGATGGTACCAAGGCACTCCCCTTTTGGGACATGATATGAAATTAAGGTTCACTTGCGCTGCCTCCAGAATGGCCTGTACTCTGTCTTCAGCTCGAGTCTTGCTGAGACAGACTAGAAGGATGGTCCATCTCCCTCGAGTTCCTTGGCACCTCTGTGCTTTCTACCTAGCAAGGGCGAAAGAGCTGCCAATGGGAACATAGAAGGAGCAGGGTCTCCCCCTCCTCAACCCACTTTCCAGTTTCAATAACACTTTGATAACCCCCTGGCTTCCATGCCAGTTCTGTTTCCACACGGTGAAGATCTCTGTATTAGCTAATATTTATTGAGTCCTTCCCATATGCTAAGACCTTTACTGTTTCACTTGGAAATCCTCTGAGATAGGTGGTATTATCGTCTCCATTTTGTAGATGACAAAACCACAGACAAAACCTAAAGTAGCCGATTTAAAATGATGACTGATCCATCGTGGCGTGTGACTTTGAGACCGAAGTGCTAGCTCCAAGTACTGCACTCACTACCTTCCCTTCCTCTAAGCAAATTCTGATGGAGCCCAAGTTCTGCTCCATAAAAAGTATTTGAGCAATCCTTGGGGTTCGTTTTATCAGGATTTGACCTTCATTATCTCTGGGGATTCCGTTACCATGGGTTGTGGCTTGTAACTCAGTCTAACACAGACGGTGTGGTTATTCTTTCACTTTGCACTTCATATAGCAGGAGTTCACGCCATATTCTAGAGTTTTCCGTAAAATCGTTGGGTTGTCTGGCAGTGTGTGTAGTATCTACCCGAACTGCTGCTGTGTTAGTCCTGGGGGAAAAGGTCATCCAGGTTAGATGAGGGATTTCTTCGAACTCTTCAGAATCACTAAACTTTAGATCATCACCAATACAGAAGTGGGAAAACACCCCACTGTGAAGTTTTGTAAACTGTTTAATTTTGAAAACACAAATCCAACTATGTATTTTGGAAATTACATGCAACATACTAAGTCCGTGATTTTAGAACATAATTGTAGGTGTCTTACTTCTAATGTAAGTTATTCCATGGTCTAGAACATACTGAATGCTCAGTAAATGATTGCTTCATGAGTGAATTAGTTGCATTATTTATATAATTTGGAGGAACTAAAAATAATGAACAATAAGCAAAACTCGGTGTATATCTGGGCCAATGATCATGTATGATGTATACTAAGTATTTTATAGAGGGCATGACTGTTTCCATAAAAACGTGTTGTAAAAAAAAGTGTTGTATGTTCAGATTATATTTTATCTAAGGAACTAATTATTCCTGAAAATACCACTCTGAGGAAGATGAGTGACACCCTTCTTTTATAGATGAGGAATTTATGGTTAAGACTGGCTAAGTATGACTGACTCAAGATTGTACTCTAGTTGTAGGATAACTTGCCTCATTCTGTGCCTGCGACCTACAGGTTGACCTTTCAAAGCCGTGTGGCCTCCTATTGTCCAGCATTGCCCCCCTTGTTAAAAAGGGGGAGCATTTTAAATTAATTACCCACTTTAAAAGAAATGTAATAACTTAGCTGCGTAAGCACATTTGGTTTCTAAGTATACAGCAAGTATTTCTAGACATTTGGCCCCAGACACTTTTTTCTCTCACACAGTTCCACAAAGTGCACACGAAACAGATGGCGTCGACGAGCACATGGTTTGTTTACAGCCAGTGCAGTAGACGGAGGCATATGTGCTCAGGCCTCTTCCACCCGCGCCATGGGAGCCATTAGCACATCCATTTAGAGGAAGGAGTCTCGGGGTTTCGCTCTGGGCATTTCTGTTCGCTCCCCTGAAGGATCACCATCTGCCCGGCCCCTTGTGAGGCCATGGCACCCTCCCCCGTTGCCCAGGCAGTCACTGGCCTCTTCTTCAGAACACCCTTGGTTCACTCAGACCCAGTGCTGACAGCAGCCGCCCCGTCCCTCACTCACCCCAGTTTTACTCAAAGCCTGTGCGGCTTCCACCCAAGGCTGCTCTTGGGCCAGGTTCAAGCCCACGCAGTTCCACAGACATGAGCACCTTCCGCGCACCAGCCTCGGGCCTGGGGCGCAGAGGGTCCTCAGACAGGCTCCCTCGGAGCTGGCACATATGTTTCTTCTTTGTATTCTGATTTCAAGGATGCAGCTTGGCTTGTCACCTGCGATGCCTGGAGAGCCGGCAGCTGTTGGCCTGCGAGACTTCACGCATCGGAGGAACCAGGCAGTAGCCCCTACTTTCTGCGCCGCTCACCATGGAATCATGTACACGCTTTTCTTCCTTCACAAATGTTCTCTCTAGGTGAATAATTATTAACTGTATTTAAAGGTCAGGGACTCCGAACTTTTTTCGACCCCAAATGTTCTTTGGGACAGAAAAAACTTTGTGGATACTTCATCTGGCCATTTCTTTTTTTTTTTTTTTTTTTTTCATCTGGCCATTTCTATTTATTACTCCCCTTCCCAAAATTAAAAGAGATTTAAAAAGCCTGGCGACTGAAATGATCTGTTAACTTAGCAGCCCACAGCTAACCAGTAACAGCTTCTCCACTTTCTAGTTCCAAATTCCTGGCAGAGCAATCTGATTGGCTTGACTTATCTTTGTAAGCCAAGCTGTACAGCTCGAAGCTTCCCAGCCAGCATTTGTGGGTGGGGCTCCTTCAGCTGAATGGCAAGAGGTGGATTTTGCCAGTTTCTTTTCATTGTTGCATATTTATGTTATCACTGAATGGAGTGTTTTATAAGCTGGCCTTGAGCATGTATAAAGCGTCAGGATCAGACTTTTCTTTTACCTCCTAGAAATTTGAAATAAAGATAATTGTGTTGTCTGAGTAGGTAATCCTTGGTCGTCTTGCCACAATGTTTAAAAATTACTGTAGAGGAGAGTCACAGCAAAGCAGCAGTTGTGATTTTGGGTAGGACTCACAGGTGCCACATTTCTCTCTGGCATTTGGGTTACGACCTTTTTGTTCTTGCCTGGAAACTTCACGTGGAACCACTGGTGTGCGCTATGAGGTAATCACTTGGGATCTGCTGGGGCGTTTGTGAGTCTTCCTTACCACCAGCATGTGGAAGTCCCATCAGTAAGGTTTCTTCCTCTGGAGCATCAAATCCTCAATTGATGATTCTTACTTTCATCCCTTTAGCATTTGCTCTGGCAGCCCCTTTTGTCCTTTGATATTCAGTAATTTCATTTGTACGCTTCTGTCCAATCTTATGCTGCCGGATAGCTGTGGTCACATGATCTGCTGCTGAGCCACTGGCGGACAGATTCCTAGAGAACAGGACAAGGATGGGGCAGACACCCAGAAACATGTATGGTACAGACACGATTTTGAGAGACCTGAAACATAAAACTGTATTTGCTCTCAAATACTTGTCCTCAAACAAGTCTCTTTACAAAACTGGGTTCTGTTAGAATAAGGAGCATAGCAGTCTCTTGACCGTATTGGCCTCTCTTCACTATATGCACATTTATAACTCTAAATGCTGTTACAGGAACCTCTCCCCACTCCCCGCCAAAATAAACTACTATCTGTTATGGCCTGTTTTAAACCATTTTGTTTGCATCTAAATTTTAGAATTGAAATAAAATTAAAATCTGTCTATTTTCTATAATTCTAGCAACTGCATAATTTTAAAAATTCTACAAATGAAATCATACAGCATAAAATAGCATTCCGTTATCTCACATGGCTAAAACTGAGGTCGCGGGATTAACAAGTACCGACCACGTGCGCATGCAGCAGGGGCAGAAGGCCGAGGGCTCCGTGTTTGCCACGTTTATCAGCTGGTGCTGGGCAAGGTCTGGTCCCTGTGCCAAGTAACTCCAATTACTCTTTGGTAAACACACTTTTATTCATTGAGGAACAGTTGTTTGCCCATGTATCATACAATTACATGATGAATGGAGAACAATAGATGCATTGTAGAAATATTTTTAAAACAAGTGAACAGCAGACAGTGCATAGGGAAGGGGCCCCAGCTCCGGAGTGTCTGCCGATGTGTGATATTTAGTAAAGGACAAGGATAAATACGGGCTCAGAAGGACAGCACACTTCATTTCAAACACCTCTTTCTGGAATGAGCCGGGCAGCCTTGGTTTCCGGCTCTACCCCGAGGGTGAGTTGGCAGGTGGGGGCAAGTGTGTGTGCAGGTGTACACGCACGTGGGCGTGAGCGCGCCCCAACACTCTGCTTTCTCATGCTCATGATAGTAAGAAGAAAAAGCCACCACGCATTGGTTGATTTAATGTTTCCTGAGGTCTTGACTCGAAAGGAACGTGAACATAAATGTAAATTTTTCAAGAGGTTAGAATTGGGGGTTTTGGGTGACTTGAAACAAAACAGGGCTGAAGTAAAATGCCTTCGGAGCTTTACAGTTCGTGTAGGAAGGGACCATTGGCCGTGTCTTCCCTGATCAGCACCACAGAATACACAGTACCTTTACCAAACATCAGAAGGATTCACGGACCATGACAGATTGCTTTTGTAATTTATTCTGCCTGGATGGACCTGGAATACGGT
Organism: Meles meles; assembly: GCF_922984935.1. NCBI lineage: Eukaryota > Metazoa > Chordata > Mammalia > Carnivora > Mustelidae > Meles > Meles meles. The sequence continues at coordinate 21,276,499 of NC_060070.1, forward strand.
CAGTGAATCTTATGTGAATGAGGGAAGGTTTTTCTCCTCGCATTACAGGGACTGCCGAAGGCCCTCTTGTCAGACCTGATGAAGAGAGCAGATTTAGCTGTTTTCTTCTCCCTTCATAATTTATTATACTGTGTTTTCATCCTATGGTAGTATTCGGTATAAATGTTTAATATTTATCAGGGACATCTCTGTTAAGAACAAGATAGGATTCGGATTACAAAGCAATTTTACTAAATTTTTATTACTCTCTTTGAGCTGCAACCCTCTGACCAGAACTACTACCTTCCATGAGAGAACTGTTTGTTTACAAGGCAATAAAATTAGTCATTATTGCTATTGGATGGCAGTTAGAACTAAACGTAAGTCTCTGTGACTCATGACATATACTTGGCGTTAGATCAGTACTTCCCAGACTCTAGTCATTTGTACACCACCTGTCTTATCTTCTCCGTATCTATGTACCACCTGCATTTTTTATATAATAGCCCTTAATTTTTTATACTAAACCAAACTTATTTTGAAAGGAGACTGTGACCTCCTCAAGTAGAAAGTTTGTATCACTTGATACAAACAGATGATCATCATGAAAATAAATAAGTGAAATAAGACTAGGACCTAAGGCCGTCCCTCTGCAGGGAAAGGGGGGCCTTGGCAGGTGTTCCGGAGGAGAGCTGTCATAGACATGCAGCATCTAGCTGAGACTTCGGTGTTTGAGAAGGCTTGAAAAGCACTGGGAAAGGAATAAGGTTTTCATTTTGTAATTCCGTGATGTGCCTCTGAAGTCACCTGGGGCATCCCTGGTGGCAGACCCCGCTGCACCGTGCGGCTATTCCCTTCGCGCAGTGAACCAGGTCAGTGTGGAGACGGTGAGACTTGAAAGTCATTGATTAAGCACCCAGTGAAGGTGACCGTAGGAGAGATGGTGATCAAACACGAGGCCTCCTGAGAACTTGTTAGGTTTCACAGAACCAACATCAGCAGGGTAGAAGTTGAAGGATGGAATAAATCATCCCTCACCCATTTGTTTCAGGCCACCTGACCTCACATTCTGTGCATAATCGCCTGCTCACATGCAGGTGAAACCTAGTTGGAAAGTCATATATATTAAAATGGGGGGGGGGAGTCATTTTTGCTGTAGGCTATGAGTACATGCAGAAATTCAGTTTTTCCACTTTAAAAATCTGAGATATTTTTCTTTTCTGTAACATACACACACGCGTGCACACGTTTTTAGGAAGCAGCAGCAGCCACTTCTCTAAACCCTGTGAGCACGTCTCTCCGCAGTAGCCCCATTGAGTTCAACATAAAAGGCACCAAGACCTTTACTACTAAAGTGTGAAATATCATGTCTTTCATGGAATCGGTGCTCAGTAGATGGTTGACAGGTACATTTGTGAATTTATTTTTGAAATACTTGACAAAGTTGTGCCCTTCCTGTAGGTATCTATCCCTCCAGGTGCTTTGCTGAGTGGGTGTGGCAGAAGCATAGACACTTGGCGTTTGCAGACGGAATCTGTCATCTGTGATGCTGGTGAAGACTGGATGCTCCTTGGTGTGGTTTCTCTAGTGATACCGTACCAGGCATCTTCCCTTTGCTCACCCAGGTCCACTGCCCTGCCTCTCCTGCCCTGCTCTGTGCCCCTGAAAATTGACTTCTGTGCACTGCTTTGGTGGGTGCCATTACCTCTGGTTCCCAGTTGGGTTCAGCACGGGGGGCACCTGAACCTGGGGGGCGGGAGTGAGGTCAGGATCCTTTATTCTGTGGGGTTTCTCAGGCCCTGGCTCGTGAAGGGTGATCACAGCTCTTGTCAGGCAATGCCGTCCAACAAGCATTTCTGTCCCAGGTTCTGGTAGCCACTTTCTCATCTTGCCCCTTCTGCCTTGGGGTATGACAGAGCCTGGCCTACTGGATTCCCCCCATGTTATTGACCCAGGGGACTGCACTAGGTCTTGTGGCTTTCCTGTACCCCGCCCACTTCTTTGTAAATAGCCCCTTTATTAAATTCCTTTCAAATTATCGTAATTTGAGAATGTTGCCTGTTTCCTGCTGGAACCTTGACTGGTGAATTGGGCAAATTACAGCACAGCCAAACTGACCGGTCGCAAACGGCCTGACCTCTGACCTCAGCTTTAACAGCCATATGTTGTGTACCAGAACGGTCCCCAAACTCAGAGGTGCTTCAAGATCACCTGGGGAGGTTGTGAAAATGCAGGTTCCTAGGCCCCTCCCTTCCAGCTCCTGGCTTCAGGGTGCTGAGGATGGCTCTGAGGCCCTTGTACCTCTTGACCTTTGCTCACTAGACACAGAATATGATAATTTAGAGTGTCCCAAACCCAGGTGACCTTCTGAACAGGTAACTGGTTCAAGGGCACTAGGCTTTAGGAGCCATGTTTTTACTGTTACCTGGAAGTAAGTGAGAGAAACACCTGATTGTTGTAAATACAGATTCTCTTGGAAAATAGTTTGATGAGAAAGAAAATAAAACTAAACCTCAGAGAGGAGAATAACTGCTCTCTTAACTCCTTGTTAACAACAGTGAACTGATGCATTAAATGCCGAAATGGCCAGATTCCTGGTTCCTGGGTAAGCTTTGGAAAGGAAGAGACCTTTGCCTAGTATCCAGGAGGAAAGCCTCGTGTCTGTCTTGTCAGAGTTCCTCACCATCATCTGTTAAGGGAAAAATCTTGTTGACTACCAAAGTGTGACTCAAGATGCAAAACGTAATTCTCTAAATACTGGACACTTTCTGCAAAAAAGAAGTTATAAATCCTGTTTTAAAGCAAATCCCTCAGTAGAGCACTTGCTGTTTATCACCGATGAAATGTTTAGTCAGTCCCTGTCAGTGACCACACTCTGAAAAAGCGTCAGCATTCACACTCCCAAGGGAAAAGAGAGATTGGGGCTCAAAGCCTTGAATAAAATGGTATCATGGACAATGGGGAGTGTCCAGAGGACACAGGTTCAAATCCTGCTTGGGCCAAGTGATCTGCTTCTCCTAGTTAAGCTGTTGGGACATGTGAGAGTCTCAGTGTTACTCCCTGCCCGCCCCCCAACCACTGCCCCCACCAGAACTCTGTTATCATCTTTTAAAAAGAAAAACAAAAAAAAATTCACATCTCTAATCTCAGGGCAGTTACAAAGATGTCAAGATAATTGCAAAGTATAGCCTGCTGAGTCAGTAGGGCAGACCCCAGGTGCCCCCATCTACCCTGCAACGGGCCTTGCAAAATTATAAGAGAATTTCTCAGTCCCAAGTTAAGTAGTAATTCATCTCAGCCAAATAGTGAGCCAAGGCATGTAGCAGTTCTGTCTTCCCAGAAGGTGGAATGAGGGGGACTCTGCTGAGAGCTAATTGCTAGAGAAGGATAATAAATTATGTGTTATATAATATTTTGCCATTTCGTTCGTTTTAAACCTTTCCTTTTAATGGTTTGGCGAAATGCTTTTAGCTGACGGGTTGTGGAGATTCAGATAAAAGGTCATCTTGAATAGAACAGCCTAGAACAGAGATCCTTTCCAGGAGGGCAGAGCTGGGCCAGGAGGAATTCCGTTGACCCACTTGGGGGTGCTTGAGCGATTTGGATTGAAGTGTGTCCATCCGCCTCAAGGCACTCGTTGCCTCGATAGCTCCTTGCCAGGTTAGCTCTTAGAGCCATCTAGACTATTATGCCCTGGAAAGAGAGAGGAAGTCCTTAAGGCCCCGGGAGTTCCTTCGACCAGCACTCAGGAGCCAGGAGTTACAGGTGTGTGCAGTACGGTTTCATCTCTGAACACATGGTGCTCAAAAAAGAGAAAGGCTAGTCAGGGTTTGTGTTTTCCGCGGTCTAACTGAATTAGATAAGCTGCCCCCCCCCCCACCCAGGACCTGCACTGGTGACCGAGAGGGTGGCTGCAGGGGGGGGCGGTGTGGGGACCGGCATCTTAGGAGATGCCACCCTTCCATTTGCCCCTTATCCACAGGGTCTTCAGCTACCATGAGAGCTGCTGTGGGCTCAGAAGGCGACAAAAGGAAAAGGCTAGAAGCAGCAGAAATACCTTAGAGGAACTGCCATGAGAGCCAGCAGGAGGTGGGGGGGGGGGCGGCCCTGCCCAACCCCTGCCATGCTTTCTTTTTTTTTTCCCCACACAACCTACTTTTTTTCACCTCAATTTTTTGATGGCCTACAGTTCAATCATTTTAATTTGAGGTTATAAGTGACCTTTGAAAAAGAAAAAAGTTGCTTCAGAGGAGGTTAATGACTCATGAAATGACTAGTGACACATGTACGTTGAATTCATTGGATCCGATTTCCCAGCCAAGGGGAAGGGGAGGGTGATTGGAAAGTGGTCAGTAGACAATTTGGGTACCCCGGAGAGACCCAGGGAGGAGATGTGGTGATATAAAGCCAATGCGGGACTAGAAGGGGGTAGCTTAGGAACGGCGAGAAGATGCGGGAGAAAGAACCTTAACCACATAGAGTCTTTTTCCTAAGACCAAGTCAGGCCAGCAAGGGTTCTGTTTTGTGTAAGGCTGTTTTGGTACCTAACACCACCAACAGCACCATCCATCATATGTGGGGTTGCCAACTTTAGCAAATAAAGAAAATACAGTATTTGAATTTCAGAGAAACAGTAATTTTTTAAGTATAAGTCTGTCCCAGATTACCCGAAATTCAGATTTTACTGGGTGTTCTGAATTTTATCTGGCAGTGTTCAGAATGGCTGAGCGCCTGACACTCAGCAGTTCTGTGGGAAAGATGTTGTTGGCCCCACCTCAGTGATGGGAAAGCCGAGGCTAGGAGGGATTGTGGTTTCTAGTCTCTTGGCTGGTGGAAAAGCCTCCAGCAGCTGGTGTTCCCAGTTCCCCCAGACCAACCATGGAGCACGCACCGTAGCACCAGACAGCAGGCTCACAAACACACTTTGGGTCATCTGGTATTATCTCGGTGGCATTGAGGGCCCTGGAGGCTGGCAGAGGGCTTCCTTCCAAAAGGCCTGGAGAGCTGGGAGGACAGAGACTCCAGGAAGTGAACACACAGGTGGGGTTGGGGCAGAGGCCTGGAAGGAACGTCTGTCCTTCCTCAGAGGACATGGAGGACAATGTGAAATGAGCATTCAGCCGCAGAAAAGCAACATCCGTGAAGCTGGGAGCAGAATCGGGTTTCTTAAGTCCTCCCTGAGTTCTTTCCAGTCCATAGTGCTGACACTCAGACCTCCAAGTTTCCACACAAGCGCGGCTCAGGATGCTCTACCCACTCGGGCCAACCCGGTGGGAAGGACTCTCTGCTTATGAATCACTGTCCTCATTTTCTTCTCTGTTGGCGTAAGAACCTTCTTGGTGTAGCCCCTTATTACCAAGAGGCTGGGTTACATTTTAGATCCCAGTTAACAAAAACCAGGGACCAGAAGCATCCAGGTTTTGCCATTCATTGCATTAGGTGCGATTGGGGGCGGTTATCTATGTTTCCAAAATCTGGCTACTCGGTAGCATGAAAGAAAAACCTAAAGTTGTGCTTCCTTCTGGCTTAAAAATATGAATCAGTGGGATGCCTGGGTGGCTCAGTCCGTTCAGTGTCCTTCTTCAGCCCAGGTCATGATCTTGGGGTCCTGGGATGGAGCCCGGCATGGGACTCCCTGTTCAGTGGGGAGTCGGCTTCTCCCAGTGCTCCTCCCCTCAGTCGTGCATGCTTTCTCACTCTCTCTCAAATAAATAAATCTTTAAAAAAAAATAAGTATCAGTGATTTTGCAATGTAGCACTCATTCCTATTTAGGACTAAAATGTGGTAGGCGGACTAGTCAGCAGAAGCCTGTGTATGAGCTCTCCCGGGCCCTCCACAGTGCCTGGTTGGGAAGAAAGAAATGCTTAGGATAGAGAGGAATGGGGAGGGTCTCTTCTGACTTAGAAAAAACCATCACCCCCAGTTCCTCCAGGGACCGAGTGCTGTATGATAACAGAAGGTGTCGATGTTACCCAAAGCTTGAATTTACCCTGTTTTCTCTTCTGACGCCTTAAGCAAGTCTTTCCTATATTTTCAGGACCACTGTGCCTTTTCCTGGCTTTTAAATATGCGGGAATGAAATTTTTTTTTAAAGTTTATTTTGTTTACTTTAGCAGCTTTTGATGTAAACTGTGGATTTGAGGATAAGAATACTTCAGTGAACCCATAGCTGTGTCCACACTGTCTTAGCCTCTCAGTAAATTAGCACGTGGGAAACTATTTAGAGGGGAGAAGGTCATTTATGGGAAAGAAGATGCTTTTCTTCTTCTCCACTCATGTGGTTTGCCCCATTCCTGACATGGTGGATATTTGCGATGTTTTCTTGGAAAGCAAAAGATCCCACGTTAACGTTGCATGGCTTCTTTGGGAAGCTGAAATCCCATATGCTCCTCCACACATTATTTCTTCAGGTGCTGCTGCAGTTTGCGCTCTTTGCTGCGGAAATGAGATGATCCTCAGCAGCTGCTTTATTATCTCAGGAGCGGTAGTGTTAAACAGCTAGAGCCGGAGGCCAAGACACCTGTTACTCAGGTTCCTCCTTCGCTCTTTACCTCCGTGGCCTCCACCCCCCACACCCACGCCAGCCGAAAACATTACGAAGTGGGTAACTTTCTTCCCTGATGGTCCCAAGAATCATACTTGACCATTTGCAGACTGGAGAATGGGAAAGTAAAAAAGCAAAGGATCTATGGGAATACAACTGGCCAGGAGCTGACTGGCTTTGTAAACTCTGGTCCTCAAATCTGCGTAGCTTGCGAATAAGAAAGCCTCTTGGACATTTATTAGAGTACTTGTTGACTTCCCAAAATGACCCATAGGATGGAAGAAACCTCACTTCCAGAGTCAAGCCACAAAAGCAGCATGGTTTGGAAAGGAAATCTTTCTAATGAAGCCCAAATATTTAAACTGATTGAAATTCCTACTTTTAAAAGAGCCAGATAAGTATGTACCCCCTGAAAGGTACCTGATTTAGAAAATCCAAAAAACTATAAATTAGCCCAGAACAATGCTCAGAGGAGGAAGCAGCAGCATGCCCTTGGAACTCCCAGTGGTCTCTAAAGGTCAGTGGGAACTTGCTGTTTGGAGGCAGACAGATCCGGGAAATAGTTCCCAAAGCGGATGGGGCCTTTTTCTGGAGTAGTTGTCACTTTTCTCACTTAGAAAAACTTCAGCTGGATTTTGGTCATCTTCTGGTCCAAAATTTTCCAGTTTCCTAGCCAAGAAAAACACGTATGGTTGGGAAATCTAGGAGTTTTACCCAGTTTCTTCAAAACCCACTCTGCATTGAGCTTGGCAAACAGTCGGTGGTTAAGTATTGCATTGGTAAGTCAATCTGACATGTGGATGTATCTCACATGTCTTGAAGGCTAATATGGTTTTGGATACTTTATTCTCTTCACTTGCTATTTGTGTCATTGGTTCATTTTCTCTAGTATGACCTGGATCACTGGGAGAGACCCCTCAGGTTTCTGATAATTCGTAGAATGAATGATGCCATTCCCAGATATATCTGAGTGGCTGGTAGAGAAATTCTGTCGAATTTTGGTATTCATTTCCCTAGCCAGCAAACTTTTCTCCCTACAAATATTTGTTCAGTTAAACTACACATCCTAACAGTTTCTGAATTCTGTTTCCGTGTGTTCCCTGTAGGCAGATATTACTGGAAGAACTCCCTCGCAAAGCTCTCTGATCCTCATATAATGCCCACGGTGTATGGACCCCTCCCTGCCTTGGTTATTTGGGAAACGGTTTACACTGGAATGTCTAAATGCAAAACCCTTAAAATCCAAAGTGCTCCAGAAACTGCCGAGTGGGAGGTGACTGCTGAGCAAACCATCAGGGCGCTGCCCTGTTGCTGCCAGAGGCTGGAGGGGAGCTTAGCCCCCAGCAGCAGGACAAGGGATGCACTTAGTGCTTCTGCATCGCTTAGATACAACACCAGACTCTCGGTGGCTAAGAGCAGATGCTCTTGATGTTGTGGGGTCTTATTTGTGGGCAGAGGTCTTCTCAGTATCTGTTACTAGGATAAAATTGTAAGGAGGTCTAAGGTGATTAAGTATGGAACAGCAAACACCGAGGAGATTCCTAGATGAGAACATTAATCCATTCTCTTCCCGAATGGTGGAATGTAGGTCTTTGCAATTTACACTTGTCTCTGCTGTGGGCCCTCACAGCATCCCACCCCAGCCTCACAAGTATCAATCATTGGCACCTGGTTTTCCATGGGAAGAGGTGAGGACAGGCCTGCAGGCCTGGGCAAGAGAGGGTTAAATCGCAAGCTGGGTTTCCAGAAATTCAAGGCAGATCTCTGTGTCACTGCAAACTAACCTATTCATTAGGAATCCTGCTGCATCATCCCTGGAACTTAAATTCCCATTTTCATCTTCGTGGGTATTTTTGGAAGTCAATGAATAGTATTAACTTATGCTCTGAAAAAAAAGGGGGGGGGAATGATCCTGTGACAGATTTAAGAAGCACGGCAGCAGTCATTCCCATTTTAGATTATAGTAAATTCCTTCTGCGTCAGGCTCGCTCCTTGTGAGTTTTCTCTTCTTCTCTTCATCACGTTCATCATCCCTTGGGCGAGTTGTGTCTGTCCCTCCCGCTGTGCTCCCACGCGCTTCGCAGAGGACTTCTGCAGAGCCTCGGGCGAGCCTCCGACCAGCTGGAGAGCCTTCTTTCTGCCACCCCTCTGGTCCTCCCCACCCCGGGGTAAGACCTGGGCCTCATCTTCAGCTCTCCTGGGGTAGTGTGTCATTACCTGGAAAAAGAATTAGAAAGCATTTTATGTTGCTTATTATAAATCATTAATTGAAATGCCACTAAACCCAAGGAATTTATTCTCTCATTGATGTGTGCGTAACTCCCATTAACATTTATAAAATTGTTTAGAATCAAAGAACCCGCAGGAGCCGGTAACAGAGGATTCCATTTTGATCCTGCTTTGCAAAGTGACTCATACCCACAGGGCATCAACAAGCATTTTAAATATGATTTTTACAACTCCTTTTTAAAAAATTGAGCAATTACTGGATGTATCACCACGGCATGCCCAAGTCCTTGGGAATAAACAGTGTAACCACTCGTACAGTCCTGCCCCACCCAGGCTAGAAGTTGCCAGCTTTGTCCAACGTCCGAGCAATGTCCGTGTTGGGAGGTTTAACCTTGTGCCCGCCGTTCCTGCATGTTTCCATCCATCGGGGGCTGTTGGAACACTTGGGACTTGGCATCACAACACTGGAGAAGGCACCGGAAGTGGGACAGAGGCCATACACATTGTCACCCACAGGACAAAGAAAAGTAAATAGAGGTTTTGGCTTCACCTGAGCTATTTGTGTGGTTATTGACAGATAATGTCCCTGAAATGAACAGTGGAGAGTTGGGGGGAGTCAGTCCAGGTACACGTAAAGCTGTTGAAATCCTCCATTTACCAATCCTTGCTATGGTAGAAGAACCACAAAGAATCGGAAGACAGTGTAGAAACAACTTGAAAATACCCTTCATCTTTCTGGTGAAATGCAAACACGAGGTGTTATCGCTGCCCTTTCTTGCTGCATGTTTTTTGTGTGTTCACCGGATAGCCGATCCAGGGAAACTTCTCTCGTGGTGTGCCCCATTTGCGGGTTTGTGTGTTTCTCCTTCTGTCTTGCCTGCTCCTTCCTTACCTCTTCTTCTGCCTGTAATAGGGCTTATTACACAAATATTCTCAATGTTTGGAAAATGAGTTCAGTTTGGGTGAGAGAAGGGGTATTTTCATATTTATGTCTGATTTGGGCATACCGTATGGTGTCCTTTCAGTGCTGGTTCGTCTTTCTTAGGAAGGTTGAGATTTTGTAACATTTGGATTAACACTTGTGTGTGTGGTTTTTCTTTTAAGATTTTATTTATTTGACAGAGAGAGATCACAAGTAGGCAGAGAGGCAGGCAGAGAGTGAGAGAGGGAAGCAGGCTCCTTGCTGAGCAGAAAGCCCAATGCGGGACTTGATCCCAGGACCCTGAGATCATGACCTGAGCTGAAGGTAGCGGCTTAACCCACTGAGCCACCCAGGTGCCCCAACGCTTGTGTGTTTTTAAATGTTGTTCTTTGGAAAATCATCCTACCCAACATGGGAGATGGAAAACTATAAGTTAATTTTATTAGGTTTTGAAGTGCTGGTTATAATTGAATCATTTCCCTAAAGACTGGCAGCATCTCACCTAGTTCTGTCCTTGGAATGTCGTCAGACCTTGCAAGAACTTTGAGTCTCCTCTGCTTTTGTTGGAGGTTGAGAAACAAGTTTTCATTTCTGTAATTATTCATCTAGATATTCTAAGGAAGAAAAATACAGAATATCCCTTTAACACTAAACCTCATCTCCAACCCCTCCCTTTTTTTTTCTTTTTTTTCTTTTTTAAGAATAAATACACAGTTTCCAAAGGAAGGAAGCAATGCTGGCTATTAACAGGTAGAATCTATCTGGCACTGAATAGATAGAAACAAGCCCAGAACACTTTTTACTTTTTCTTCACCACAGCACTGGGAACTGGGTCAGGATTATTCTTGTTTTACAAATGAGGCGGCCGACGCTGGGGAGGTGAAGCCAGCCTTCCTCAGGGCTGCAGATCCCGGCCCAGAAGAGTCAGGAGGATTGAGGGCAGACCTGCAGGATTACTGCCCAACCCTGCCCGTGGCTGGATCCTAGCTGGAGTCGGGGTGTGCAGGGCCAGTGTTAGCCCGATGGGGCCAGTTGTTCCCAGAGACCCAACTTGACCTGTCAGTACCCCACAGAGTACTTGGAGCATGACAGGCACTCCATAAAGGCTTGTGAATGAAAGTATTGTCAAAGCCTCGTAATTCATTATAATTTATCATCACATCCTTGTGACTGCCCTGGCCATGGCCAAATCTATTTTGAAACCCCATTGCAGGTAAGTGTTAAAAATACATATTTTATTTATTTTTTTCTTTTTTAAATAACATTACCAGAATTAGCCATATGTGTCAAAGTGGCCAAAGGCCCCTGGTGGCCAAGACCATCAACAAATCAGAGGTGTGGAATGGGGAAACTATATGCAAACTTTCTCTTTGATTTAAGATTATTTCTAATGGTTATTTTTTTCCTGGTTTTAAAATATATACTCATTGTAGAAAATATGGTGAGCTGTAAACAAGAAAATTAAAACATTTCTTAATCCCACTATATTGCGATAACAATGTTAAGCTCCTATTTATTTCCCCTCCTTTGTGTGGGGGGATGTGCATCATATATATATATATATATATATATATATATATATGTATGCATATATATATATGTAAGGTTTAGATTCTGATTTTACTAAATATTAAATTATGGTCATTTTCTAATGTAATTAAATAATGACTATGGGATTTTCCACTGTATGAATAGACATAATTAAACATTCACCATCCTATTACAATGCAATTAAAATTTCTCATACTTGCTATTATAAATAACATGTAGTAAACATTCTGCTATGTAAATATTTGCTTATCTCCTTGATTATTTCTTAATGAAAAATCAATAGACTTGACTAAAAATATGAAGTTTCTATACATGTAAAATCCTAAGTAAAGCCAAAATAAACCATAGGAAAAATACTTGCCACAAATATATTAGAATTCTTGACGCTCCACACCCTGGTTTCCTTTCACTCAGAGTAAGTTTTTTCTCACACTCTCATGACCAGGGATTCATTATAAATTCTTAACCATTGTAATGGTATCTCCTTTGATTTAGCTAAAATTCTTCCCATTAAATGTTTAGTTCTTTGCTCACATGCTAGATACCATATGACAGGATCTATCTATCCTCTTGGGACTTCCCAAGGACTGTCTGAATCTTGTCATTACATCTGACTTGAAAGTCCTTGAGTAACCTCCATATATCTCTTTTGAAAACAACTTAAAAATAAGTAAATACATTCAAACTACTGTGCACTGTGCCAAGGACTAAAGGAGATATTTTAAAGTATGACGTAGCCCCTGCCATTGAAAAATTTCCATTCAGCTTGGAAACTCAACAGGACCACATGATAAGTAAACCTGGATGCCAGAGATGTTAAAATTACAAGAAATACCTAGTAAACCTTACCCACCTTCCTTTGTTTTCTACAGTTTCTTCAGTTTCCTTGGTCTGTGCCTTTAACACACCTGAATCTTATTCCTCATGACACACATGAGAGGATTTCAATAACCACAATATGGTTCTATTATTAAAGTCTTCTCCAAATGATCACCATGATGGCAAGAATTCTGTTTGATCACTATTGTATCCCTACCCCCAGGCCCTGTGATATGTGTTCAGTTGGTATTTATTGGATATAAGAACAAAGAGTATGCATCTTTTTTCTCCATGTGGAAACTACCGGCAAACAGTTCTATACTTAGGTTGACAATAAGTACAGTCAGGCAAAAGGAGAGACTGTGGTAGGCAAGAGTTCCAGCTCAAATATCAGACCAGTGGGAGTTCAAATCCTAGGTCTACAATTTACCAGCTTTGTAACCTTGGGCAAGTTAATAATTTTTTCCGGACTTCCTCAGCTAAAAATCGTGGACAACAGAACCTACCCTGTGGGTTGTTGATAAGGATGAAGTGAGGTCATTTACGTAAAGCGTAGCACCGTGCCTGGCACCAGGGAGTGCTTGGTCAGTGCACTATTTTTACTTGTAAATGTTTCCCCTTTCTTTTGATCCCTTAGTACTGTCAAACTACACCTATTCTCAGGGACTTAGAAGTGCAAACTGATTGATGAGGAGGAATAATACAGCATCAGCTTTGGAGTCAGACCTGGCCCTGCCACCTGTGTGAGGCGGTTGTAGCATAAGCCATACACAGGGCTGCTGTGAGAATGAAATAATGTGGTCAGCAAGGGTCCGGCCCCCGCCCCCCTTTCTTGTCTCGGTTGAGTTAGAGCATCCCTCTGTGATTCTGTACCTAGCACGTGTCTCTCTCCCGTGTAGTATTCGTCAATTTATTTTTCATCTAACACAAAGGATTTAATATACATTTTTACATCACAACCATATCACATGCTTACATGGCTGAAAAGGGAAATTTCACCAAATAATATTATGAATGATGCCTATATTGGTTGGCTAGGGGTGCCATAACAAAGTACCACAAACTGAGTGGCGTAAACAAGAGCAATGTATTTTCTCACAGTTCTGGAGCCTAGAGGCCCAATATGAAAGTGTCAGCAGGGTTGACTTCTTCTGAGGCCTCTCCTTGGCTTGCAGATGGCCATCTTTGCCCTTCACATGGCCTCTCTTCTGTGCATGTCTTAATCTCCCCTTATAAGGACACCAGTTGTACCAGAAACTTCAAGACTTCAACATATGAATTGGCAAGGGGAACATAATCCAGTCCCTAACAATGCCCTTGATATTTTTCTGTTATTTTATCAAAGAAAATGCTGGGCACAACCAAGTCAGTCAATTTTTGCAGTCCACTATTTTGATTACCAGACCGTTGAAAGGCACTTCTCTAGTGGGTTGTGTTGATTAGTGTGAAACTGGGACCAGCATTAGGATTTGCCTTTGTCTGTAGAGACAGCCTCAGAGGCTGAAAACATGTATGGGAGAGTAAGAAGATCAGAGGGGACAACCTTCTGCAAACACGTAACAGTTACCTAAGCTTAGGTATTAACAAACTTCTGTAAATATCCAGATGGCAAGTATTTTTGACTCTGTGGCCCCACGATCTTTGCCAAGACAGCTCTGTTGTATCATGACAGCAGCCAGAGACAACGGGTAAGTTAATGGGTATGGCTGTTTTCCAATACAACTTCATTTATAAGCACTGAAATTTGAATTTCTTATAATTTTCACATATCATGAAATATTCTTTCGACTTTTTTTCCCTCAGCAATTTAAAAATGTAAAAACCATTCTTAATTCATGGGCTCTGGCAAAAACAGGCTGTGGGCCAGATCTGGCCCACAGGCTGTAGATTGCCGACCCCTTCCCTGGCCGGCAGAACCAAAGTGTCTAGCTAAAAGGCTCTCAAGGAATTTGACCTGGATGATTTTCCTCAGTCCATGTAAATTCTGAAAAATCTCCATGGTTACTCATGGTTTAAAAAAATTATCTAAAAAGCAAGTGTTGTTGTTTTTTGTTTGTTTGTTTGTTTTGTTTTACCAGAGGGAACTCTAGGGATGTGGAAATATTCTTAAAGCGCCCAGAAAGTCATGGTTTGTGAAGCAATAAAGTTAGGAATAGAATTAGCACAGAAAGTCTGCACCAAAACAACAGAACTTGAATCTAAAAAGAGTCTCTAGAAGTTGATATTTAGGGAAATAGAGTGGCCAGAGAAAGGCCCAGGTGTTCTCAAGGCAGATAGAGGATAGTAGCTCAGATCCAGGGCCCCGGTCCCCACGCTTTCCTCTCAGGGCGAGGGTGCGTGAGGTTGCCCTCAGAGCAGCCCCACGTCCTCCACAGTCCCCTCACATAGTTTCTTTCCCAGCTCACCATGTAGGCCATGGTGGCTGTGGCCAGCTCTCACTTCCTGTGGGGAAGTGAGTACAGGCTCAGGATGCCCTGCAAGCACTCAAACAAATCTCCCTCCCAGAGGGTCTGAGAGAACAAAGCTGTCTGAGAAAGCCAAGAGTCTGGCCGTCTGGTTTCTGTGCTCCAAAGGCTTTATTTCAGTGGTAGCTGGAGCAGTTGTACAGAGCACGTGTCTAATGATGATGAGCTCGCCCCTCGCCAGACACTGACCAGAAGAGGAGGAGGGCCCAGGAGAAGCTGTGGACTGAGCTGCCCCCCAGAACAAGAGGACAGAATTCTCTCTCCATCCTTCTAATGCTGGCTGCTCTGAGGGAGGTCAGAACTCTGCCTGTGACGTAGCAGGAATCCAAAGAGCCATCGAAGTTGGCCAACGCTGGAGTAGCGTCCTGGGGGTTATCTTGAGTATTTTAGACTGTCAGGTAGAAACCACATTTACCGACGACCAGGTTGTGAAGGCAAGCTGAACTGCTGTCGCTTCCACTGGAGAGATGAGCTGATCTCACGGAGAGACTCTGGAAGGGAAACGCTGAGTGCCTGTGTGCACAGAAGGAAAATGCCATTATCCCCAGGGCTCTCCCATGTAGGGATTCTTCAGACTGTAAACCAAGGACCCAGAAAACTAACTGACATGAAGAAAATGGGCTTAATATCTAAATTTTCACTCTAAGAAACCAAATAAAATGTGTGATTTTATTTTGAAACTCTTCCCTTCATTCCATCCTAACATATAATAATAAAATAGCTTTGGCATGAGAGTCCTCTTAAGTGAATAAGAAACACAATTTAATGAAACGGCACTTTTTAAGCTTTTAGCAAAGCAAATTTTTAAATTATTTTGCTTAAATTAAATTGCTGTGCTTTCTTCTTTCAGTACGTGTAAGAGCCCTGTTTTGTTTCTGGTTTCACTGCATTAACCACCAAGATTTTTTTTTAACTGAAGTATAACATTCATACAGAAAAACACAGAAATTAAGTGCACAGATACTGAATTTTCATGAAGTGAACACTTATGTGAACAACAGCCAGATGGAGAAAGAATGTCACCCAAATAATCAAAGCCCCTTTGACTCCCAGTCCCTAACCACCCCCACTCCAACCAAAAGTAACTAATAGCATTATTTCTAACAACATCGACTTTGTCTATTTTGAACTTCGCATAAGTAAAATTGCACCATGTAATCTTGTGTTCCCCTGAACAGTATATTTGGACGATTCCTCCTGTTGTTATGAGTTGTACTTTGTTCATTCTCTTCGCTATGTAATATTGTATAACTACCCCAAAATGTATTTAACCCTTCTTCTATTGCGCATGGACTTTTATGTCATTTCCAGCTTGGGGCTATCAAAAAGCGCACTGCCAGGAACATTCTTGTACATATCAGCGGGTGAGCATATGTAACATTTCTGTAGGATAGACCCCTTGATCGCGAGACCCTGGGTCATAGGTTATGGGTGTGTTCAGCCTTCAGATACTTTGAGTTCTCCAGTGTCTTTATCAATTTACTGTCATCAACGTTCGTACAAGAGTTCCATTTACTCCACATCCTCACCAACACTTTGTAGTTTTTGTCATTTTAGACAATTTGGTAGGTGTGTATTGCTAGCATTGTGATTTTACTCTACTTTTCTTTGATGACTAAAGCATCTTTCAATCTGTTTAATGGCCATTTGGGTTTTCTTTTTTGCAAAATTTCTTCTAAAGTTTTTGCCTATTTCTTTATGGGGTGCCTACCTTTTCCTTATGGATTTGCAGGCGGCATTTGCTGGATGTAGTAATGCAGTTATCTCCCACTGTGGGCATGCTTTTGATTCTGTTGATGTCATTTGACAAAGAGATGCTTAGTTTTAATATACTCCAAATTATCATATTTTCCCTTTATGATTAGCATTTTCTTTGGTTCTGTTCTTTAAAAATCTTCACCTCTTGCAAAGTGTGAAGGTGTTCTCTGTTTTCTTCTAAATGTATATTTTACCTTTCACATTTAGATCTACGATCCATGTGGAATTGATATTTACATGGTGTAAGGTAGAGATTAAGAATAATTTTTTCGTATGGATACCCAATGTATTCATCAACTAGGACTACCGTTGATGAACGGTACCGCAAACTGGGTGGCTTAAAACCACAGAAATTTGTCCTTTCATAGTTCTGGAGTCTAGAAGTTCAAAATCAAGGTATGAGTAGGGCCATGCTCTCTCTGAAGACTCTAGGGAAGAATCCTTCATGGCTTCTGGTGATAGCCAGTAAATCTTTGGCACTCCTTGGCTTGCAAGCTGCATTGTTCTGATCTCTGTGCCCATTACCACATGACCCTGTTCCCCTCATGTCTCCTGTGTCTAAATTTCCTTCCTTTAAGGACTCTAGTCATATTGGATTTAGGCCCCACCCTAATCCACTATGACCTCACTGAGTGAATTACACCTACAAAGTAGTATTTCCAAATAAGATCACCTTCTCAAGTGGGGGGCGGGGGCGGGGAGTGTTGGTTAGGACTTCAGTGTATCTTTCTGGGGTACACGATTCAACCCATGACGCCCAGTGGACCCAGCACAATTTATTGAACTTCAGTGTCATCTTCGTCATAATTTAGGTGACTATCTCTGTAGGTCTATTTGGGGGCCTCCTTTTTTGTTTGTTTGTTTGTTTTATTGGCCTATTTATCCTTAAACAAATACCACATTGTCTAAATTACTCTTATTTTATAATGAATTTTGAATCTGATAGAGTATGTCTTCCAGCCTTGTTGTTGTTCTTCAAAATTATCTTGGCTCCTGGCATTTTACGTTCCCATATAAGTTTTTGAATCTGCTTGTCAGTTTGCACCAGGAAAAAAAAATTTTTTTTTGAAATTGAAGATGCAATTTGGGAGAAAACTTTTTTCAAGTTTTATTTTCATTTAAGTAATCTCTATGATGTAACAAATGAGATTTTTCTCATTTCATAGTAAAAAAAATTATGTAATATTTTACCAAAAAAAAGTCATCTCTACACCCAACGTGGGGCTCAAACTCATGACCCTGAGATCAAGAGTCACACACTCCTCCAGCTGAGCCTGCTGGGCACCTGCGAACTGACGTCTTAAAAACAGTGAGACTTCCAGGCCTTCTACATGCATGACCCTCTATTATTTAGGTCTTTAATTTCTCTCAGTGTTTTGTGTTGGACTTATTCTTTGTTGGACTTATTCCTAGGTATTTGATGTTTCTTTGATGGAGATTGTTTGAAGAAATAGGAGGCAGAGAAGAGAAGAAAAGCTTCTACTGGGCTTCTACTTTATGTTATTAAGGAATTTTCTCAAGTTAAGCAAGCACAGCAGGGCTAAGCTTTAAGTTGAGGTCTCACTAGGCAAATAAACTAGTTATTGCTTCAGGAATGCAATTTTTATGAGGTGAAATCATTCGTAATGTGGAGCCCTTGGGGGTAGGCAAAAATAGGCCCTTGATAGAAGAAAGGTGATGTTTGGTCACCCACAGTGCTACATGGGGTGCCTGTGCTTGGGCTGGAAGAAATGAAGACGAGATGCAGATCCGGGGTGGGGGCAGGGACTAGATCTGGATGGTCAGTGTTCTTAGAACATTAGGGTTCCCCAGAAGTGCCAAGTGGGCCAGGAGAATGGCCCAGGTGGTGGCATTTTGAGTCCTTTCCCCCCTTGAACCGGGACTGTCACATTCTACTTTCATTTAATATATTGGTGTTTAGTATAAATCTTGAAAATGTGACAAATGTGTATGAATTCACAAGGTTCTTAGATTTAAATAATGGTATTAAAACTACCGGACTGGATGTTCTTTAACATTTCCTTAGGATTCTGGGATTCTAATATTGTAGCCAGCCTACACACCCCAGGGGCTCTGCACACATCATTATTAACCTGGATCTTGGCAGTGTCGTGATACCATGTGCGTTCCACAGGCCTTCCCAGGAGCCAGTGCAGAATGTCTGTTCGAAGGGTCTTGGGAGTAGTATGCAGATTGGAAGATAGCTCAGGGACTTGTCCAGAAACTGCACCTGTATCATAGCAAAGCAGTGTTTCTGTTCAGACCCTGGACTGTAGATCCCAGAAATAGCTTCACTTATAAGGACAAGTCAGAAAGTCAAAATTCAAATGTACTATAAAAAGTTTCTCTTTTCTCTTTACCTGATACATAAGTGATGTGATCACCTGACAGAAACTCATTGTTCATTCTTTTAACTCATTTAAGAAAAGACATGATTATTATAAATCTGTACTTCATTCTCATGAGTCTTATAGAAGCAGAATATTTTTCCTTCTGACAGTTAACTAATTAGTTATTCCAGTGGCATTTCTTCCCCAAATAAACTGGGTGTCTTCAGCCCAAAGGTTTAAACTTAATAATTTTATTCTTATTATTAGAAATTATGTCGTTACTACTTCTGCTTGGGGCTGATGAGAGTTACCAGGGGCGAGGGGGTGCCCTAAAGCCCCACCCAACCCCTCCAGCATCCCTTTGCATGATTCAGTCCAACCATCTGTGACAGTGAACCCAAAATGTGTACCTCTCTAGTCTGACTTCAGAGCTGGCCTCTTGGGCCGCTGAGGACAAACTCATCTGCTGGTTTGGTGGTGCCCTGCTCACAGGGAGACTCTAACTCCCTGAAATGGCCTTTTGTAGTTCTGCCTTCCTGCCCTCCTACTGTGTGGTCAGTAATTTCTTTCTCTGGCCAAGTGCCTTCTGTGCTCATCTCTTTTTCTGTCTGGCTGGCTTCCTCCTCTTTTCTTCTGCTCTTTACTCCCCCCTGCAGCAAATAATAAAACAAGCAAAAACCAAGCCTTGCTCAAGTCTCCCAAACTTGTGGGAGTGAAGCCAGAAGAAATAGGGCCTTGCAGGCAGGGGAAGCAGATGGGTCAGTGGTACCTTCTCAGAGCACCCCTCTCTTCCCCCAAAAGCAATGAAGGCCACAGTCAGTCATAAAGTGGGCTTGGTTTCCTAGGGAACCAGTGTTTTCTGGTTCCCAT
Source organism: Meles meles (assembly GCF_922984935.1). Taxonomy (NCBI): domain Eukaryota; kingdom Metazoa; phylum Chordata; class Mammalia; order Carnivora; family Mustelidae; genus Meles; species Meles meles. The sequence goes on from NC_060070.1 coordinate 21,295,967, forward strand.
CCTCCTCCCTTGTGCTTGGGCTTTGTGTGCTAGCTTGTTTAATGCATTATCCCACCATTTGGAACGCTTTAATTTTTCAGACAATTGACTTTAGACTCGCAGAGAATATGGTAGCATGGAAGGGTCAGGACTGTATTTTAAATCTATTGTTACCTTTGTGCACAAGCTGCCCAGCTTGTGCCTCATGCCGTGCAGGACAGCCATAGCCACAGGAGAGCTATGGAGGGGAGGGAGAGTCACTCTCCCTGCCTCCACATTTCTTGCTTTTGAAAATAAAACTCAGCAAAGACTCCCACAGCTGTTTCTTAGCAAGTGGGCTCCACCCAGGTTGTGTGCTGGCTTTATCATCAGCCTGTATCATCTAGAGGGAGACTTGGAATCCCCATTACAGAGTTTATGTAAGTTGGTTACAGAGGTGGACCCAAAAGGATAATGCCCTTTAAATGCAACAAGATGACTAGAAGTACCTCTTCTGTGCAAGGCACTGGATCAGGCAAGGTGCTAGTGGTTCAAAGATAAATTGAGAGGAGGTTCCTGCCCTCAAGGAGCTGACTCTTTCCCTTGAAGCAGAAGGTATGGTAAGTTCTGTCCTAGAAGTACAAATAGAATGAGATTAATTCCAGTGGAAGAAATTGGGCAAGAACTTCAGGGAGGGGTTTATATTAGAGTTGGACCAGAGGGACTGGTTGGTTCTCCATTCTTGCAGGTAGAGGTAAGAGCACCTAAGAGGGAAGAAACAGGGCCCGGGGGAGGGGCAAGTGCCCGAACAACAAGTGCTTTGGTAAGACTGGGCATGAAGGAGGAAGAAGAAATGGAAGATAAGGCTGAGATGGGTTTGGAATAATAGTGGGTGGCTTTGGGAACAAAGCTGAAGAGTCTGAGTTTATGTAAGTCATTGTTTTTTTGTTTGGTTGTTTTTGTTTGGTTGTTTGTTTGTTTGTTTGCAATGCCACCAAGCCCTGAGGTTCCTAGGAGTTGGTTCAGAAACACTGCAGGGCAGAGGTCCAGAGCAGCTCTTCTCGTCTCCATTTTGTTACTGGGGAATTGTCTTTCTTTAAAGAGTATTCCACTTTAAGAATAACTCAAATCCATTGGTACATGCAAAAGAGACCCATTCATTTTTCCAGTCAATTAACAAATATATTTTAAGTGACTCCTACATTCTTAGCCCTGCACTGGGTTCTACTGAAAGACCATTGAAGATTTCCAACAGTCAATGGCATGTTAGCAAGAACCACTGGGTTAGAATCCTGTCTCTGCCACCCACTGTTCATAAGACCACAGTCAAGTCTCCCTGTATCAGTGGGACCGGTGTCTCACCTGGAAAACACAGGGCTGGACTGATAAGTCATTCCCAGCTGGGATCATTCTAGGAGTGACATGATCCCCAATAATTCAGACCTTTCATGCATGTCAATAGAGTGGGAAAAGGAGAGACCAAAGTCAGAGAGGCCGATTAGGACGTGATAGCAAGAACTTCTGTGAGCCATCCTAAGACTCTGCATGAGGGCTTTCACGGACTCCTTCAACAGACAGGTAATACTCAGTGCCAGCCACTGTGCTAAGCATTGATAATATAGCAGTGACCAAAATGAAGTCCCCACTTCCAGAGTACGTTATGTCTAGGAGGCAACAGAGGAACTGGGCGCATGGGTGATAGATTTAGGGGTGTGGTTTGAAACTCATGACAAGGGGTGATGGTTGGAGCTTTGGAAGCCTATAAGGTACCAGCAAAGAGAAAGCAAAAAGGTTTCGAGAGAAAAGAAGACCTGAGGTGATAGAACCTAAGAACATTCTGTGGAGAACCAACTAATTTCACTCCGTGATAGAAAGCACCTTCTACATCAGGCCAACACAGCAAACCCGTCCTCAAAGTATCCTGTTGTGGCTAAGAAGCTGTAACACACAGAAGAGATAATGTCCAGTTAGACGCCTGGCCTCCTTGACTACATCACTCCCGTATATGAAGCAAAATTACACCAGAGTCCTCTATGGTTTTCTACAAGAGCAGTTCTATTTGGTCTCCTTGGGAAGGTCTGGGTATGTAAGGTCCAGGGTATGTAAAAATGCGATAGATGACTACCTAAGTTGCTAGCCCCTCAAATCTTTTCCTAGACCAGCTGGTGCTTTTTTTGTTTTTGTTTTTGTTTTTTTTGTTTGTTTGTTTTGTTTTTTTTTTTTTTTTACTTTTCCCCGAGTTATTGGAGTAGATTCAGAAGCAGATTCTGAGATCCTCAAGCTTTTCCTTATTTACCCTGCCAGTAATTACATGTCACAGGTTGCCTTCCCTACTGGAGTCTGAGGCTGAGCAATTAGTCTCCCATTGTCTTTACAGGAAATGACATCCGTGTGGCTACTGGGGTAAGCAACTGCTGACCACTCTGGTTAAAACAATTTGGAAAGTGTTCAGCACTTCCCCTGGTTGATCACTTAAACTGGCTGCTTTAGAAAGCTTTCGGAAATGCGCAAAGCAAACAAAGGTTGTCAGAACCAGAAATCTTCCTGGGTCAGTTCCCCACAGAAAACAAGTCTCTAAACTGTTGCTATAGTCTCTCAATGCACCGACTTGTCTGGACTCTTCAGCATGTGGCTGAGCCCAAAGTCTAGGGGTTCTGTTCTTTTTTATAATGCTTTACTGGGCACTGATTTGCTGGAAAGATGCTTTCCAGCGGCAGATAATTGAAAACCCAACCCAAGGAGGCCTGAGCAGCACTAAGTTTACTGGAGCTCCATTGGCTCCGCAGACTTCAGGACTGACCTGATACAGTCACCCCAACTCCACTTCACTGGGGCTTTTTGTCTTTGCCCTCGTCTCTGAGCCAGCTTTGTCATTAGACTGGAGCAAGGGAGCTACAGAAGTCCTAGGCACCCTGTCCCACACAACATTCAGCAGGGGGGGGATTTGTCCCAGAATGAGAAGTTCCCAGCAAAAACATTCTTCACATGGTGTTGGCCTGAATTGAGTCACATGCCTAATCTTGAACCAATCCCTGTCAAGAGGAATGTGTTCCCCTTAGATCAGTGCATTTGAAACCCTGTGGACACACAGATCACCTGGAGATCTTATACAATAGAGTCTGGTTCGGTAGGTTTGGGCTGGAGCCTCAGAGCTGACGTTTCTCAGAAGCTACCCGGTGATGCCGATTCTGCTGGGTGGCACACCACAAAGCCTTGGGCCCGTCAGGTCCCCACCCAGCAGCTGGGAGGGCTGTCACCTGCCCCTGAGGCACTGTGGCTGAAGGCACATAGGGGATCTGTTAGGAAGAAGGGCGAAGGAATGATCGACCCATGCATTTGAGGACTGTATTAGAGGTATTTGTTCCCAGTGGTAATGAGAATGTTGACTTTAAACCAGGAGCTGCACAGGGTCTAGGTAGTAGAAGCAAAAAGTTCGTGCAGGGGCGCCTGGGTGACTCAGTGGGTTAAAGCCTCTGCCTTCGGCTCAGGTCATGATCCCAGGGTCCTGGGATCGAGCCCCACATCGGGCTCTCTGCTCCGCGGGGAGCCTGCTTCCTCCTCTCTCTCTGCCTGCCTCTCTGCCTAGTTGTGATTTCTCTCTGTCAAATAAATAAAATATTAAAAAAAAAAAGTTCGTGCAGGGCGATGTGTTGTGTGGGACTGCCTATTAGTATCTTACTATTTATGAGGATGTATATGTCATAATTCTTGAAACAAAAGATTAAACAGTCATGTTGCCCTCCTCGTTATCATTCAGTTCTTTTTATTTAGTATCATCTATCTAGTGTGTCTCGAAAAGAACAAATTCAAATGAGATGGATGTAAATGTCCATAAGTTTAAAAAGAGTGTGCCAAGCCCAGCCTTCGATCTGAGTGAATGTGTCATCTGTCTTAGTTCTCGAGGAGAGAGAGTACACCCCTACTGTCCTCAGAGTCACTTGATACGATGTTGAGCATGAAAAATGCTGCCAGTGGTGGATTTATGCCAAAGCAAATGGTCACAGTGCCTTTGTGAGTGATTATCAGGGGAGAAAATCGTTATGCTCTCACCATTTGAAAGGGAAGAACTATTTTGTGATTTTTTTTTTTTTTGTAAGTTTACTTATTTAAGTGACCTCTACACCCGTCTGGGGCTCAAATCCATGATCCTGATATCAAGAATCACATGCTCTTCCAACTGAACTAGATAGACACTCCTATTCTGTTATTTTTGAAGTTTTCTTAATAAAAGATACACAGCAGTCCTGGGCTGCAGCTGCTTAGGGGAAAAGCTGGTGAGACCAAAGGCCGCGACAGATCCATCATAAACCCAGTGGGGCTCAGAGTGAAGTACGCAGACAGATGTTAAGTAGACCTTCCTGAGACAGTCTCTTCGGTGGGATTTTAATCTCCGACATCATATGCAAGGACGGTGTCACTTAGGGGTGAAGATGACATTTCAGTTCCCCATCTATGGGAACCACAGGCTCACATCCGTAAGACAAATGGGAAGCCAGAGCAAATCTTCACTGGCCTTGCCTACATAGGTCACCAAGGTGCCCACACTTAGGAAATCACCAGATATTTCTCATCTTTGCAAAACCCGTGAAAGGTTCCCAGCTCCTCTCTACCAGGTGGGGAAAGCTGCTGGACTCAGTGCTGGACTCAGGCAAGAACTGTGCCTGCATCATGCAGGAACCCCAGTGTGACGGGGTGACTGGACCGCTGGTGTGTTCCCGGGAGATCTGTCAGTCAGCAGCCCTAGCTGAGTGTCCATACTCTAAAGAGAAGTAAAGGAAGAGAACACTTTTTTGCCTAGCTGCAGTAATTTATACTCAAAATATGGAGTGTTTAGGAGTCCTGTCTACATATATAGGACCTTACAGCCTGCCAAAGAGAGGTGAAATCATAGTCATAATAGGTGATCTGTGGGGGGCAGGCAAGAAAGCCCTTAGACTCACTGATTGATTCAAACAGTGCCAGCTGCATGCCTTCCAGCCTCTGTGTGCTGTGAGGCAAAATGCTATTAGCCACGGGAGGAATCAAAAAACAGCACCTTCCCTTACAGCCTAAAAAGTAGGATACAGTAAGTGTATTTCAAGTATCTGTATCAAATAAAACATAATTTTTGAAAAGAGAAAAAGAGGGGTAAGATCATAGCCATTGGGAAAATTAAGGTAGAAAGGGCTCAAGGAGGGGCACCTGGGTGGCTCAGTCAGTCAAGCATCTGCCTTCAGCTCAGGTTATGATCCCAGGGTTTTGGGATCAAGCCCTGCATTGGGCTCCTTGCTCAGCAGAGAGCTTACTTCTCCCTCTCCCTCTGCCCCCAACTCTGCTCATGCTTGCTGTCTCTCTCTCTCTCTCTCTCTCTCTCTCTCTTTCTTTCTCTATTTCAAACAAAATCTGGAAGGAGGGAAAGAAAGAAGGAAGGAAGGGAAGGTGGGTGCGCGCGGGCGGACTCAAGAAAAAGAGGAGAGTTAGGCCAGGCCTAAAAGCAGGAGCTCATAACCTGAGTCCGTGAGTGGAATTCAGGGCTCTGTGAACTTGGAATGGGGGGAAAAATTGTTTTCACTAACCCTTAACCAAAATCTAATATTTCCTTCTATTACAAAGTAGCATTAGTTCTTTTTCACCAATAGAAATTACGGGTATTTTCATATTACATTTTGGTTATAGATATCCTAAAATATCATTTATGCCCAACAGTACTTCAAATTACAGTAATTTTTAGACTTTTGCTGGAACTTATTTAAATATGAAAAGAAAGACATCATAATTTTGTTATATATATTGATAACTATTTACCAATACACTTCTTTTGAATCCTGTTCATTTCCTGCAATAATTTCAAGCATTTAAAAACATTATTCTGAGAAACATGTCTCTAGACTGCTTATGGGACAAAAAAGACAAAGAGCCCCTGCCACAGAGAGTGGTTAGGCCTCTTAATAGATCTAGGTCTCCGGCAATTAGGAGACAGAGACACTTGGGGAAGGAACTGGCATGCCCATGGGCTCAGGCAGGACAGGTGACGGGACACTATAGCTTCCGGTGGGAAGCTGTGGGGATAGAGCAGAGGGGAGCTGGAGTCCCAGGCTAATGTGACGTCACACGTAAATTTGTAGGTCACGGGAAGCAGTAGAAGGTGTTTCTACAAGGCTTTAAGCCGTGTTTAGGAAGAAGGCCTTCCAGAACCATGAGAACATGATTGGAAGGGAAGAAACCCGGGGCTAGGGAACCGGTTTCTTCAAGGAGCAATGCCAGCTGGTGTAATGATAAGATGGAGAGAGGCGCTGAGTTCCAGCACACCCGCAGGACTAGAAGGGCAGGCTGGGGCCCTCGCTTACCAAGGAGGTGAGGAAGGCCGTGTTTGTTTTCAGGCCTGGCTGATTAGGACATAGATAATAGCTCCTTGCATGCACTAAGTGTTTACAACACGCCAGATGCTGTTTTAAGTCTTGCTCTGTGACATTTATATGTCATTAAATTTATCTCTTTTAATCTCCATAACCACCCTGGGAGGTCAGTACAATAATCCCTGTTTTACAGATAAGAAAATGAACTCCAGAAACGAAAGGTGAGGGTCTCATAGTCAGCAAAGGAAAAGAGAGTGTGTTATTGAAAGAAATAGGAAAAAGAATTGGTTTGGGGAAAATTTTTAGGAGTTCACTTTTAGATATTTTTGCATTGTTTTGTCTTCAATTATTTTAAAGGGCTAAACATTCAAATAAAGTAGGAGCAAAGCTTCTGGTTTATTTCATCCTCCAGATTTTTATTTATTTGTTAACTTATACATTGTTTCCATCTGGGAAAAAAAAGAGAAGAATCTGGCAGTAAGGCTTTGGTACAGGGAAGAGTGCCCCAAACGAGGAAGACTACGTGGTTTCCAGAAGTAAATGACTTCTGTTCAGCGATGTATTTTTTTCCTTTTGTCGTGGTTTGTTTTTCAGGACCGGTCCAGCAGCTATAGAAGAAGACATGCGGTGTATATAAAGTTTGTGATAGTTGGGGGACATTTTGGTAAGTGTTGCTGCATTTATTTCTAATACCTTTTGTCGTAAGATGGTGTCCCAAAGGGTAGCCATTGCCTCGTTTCATGCATCTTTTAAATCTGCACTAAACTTAGACAAAACGGGATTTTATAATTAGATGTGACATTCAGTCGGTACTTGTTGACAGTATGACATTTTTTTCTTGTCATTGCTGATGTTATTAAGAAATAGGGGGTTGTCTAAGGTTCAATAAGAAGTCTAGATTTAGGGAAGCTTCTGGACACAGGGTAAAGAATACCCTTGACAGTTAGCTTATGGTCTAAGTAACCCACAGAATGTAAGCGTGATGAAGGGCAGACCAGTAGGGTAACAACAGCAACAGAAAGTCTCCCCAGCAGAGAAATCCTTCCGGCCTGTCTGTTGAAATGAGAAATGGGCAGTTAGCTGTTTGGGGAATGGGAAACGGAAGGGAATCGAGAGCCCCGTCATGTGTGGAAGTCAGTTCCAGCAATGACAGTGGCCCAAGAGATCAAGGACATTAGTTCGGCAACCACCCAGAATACCTTGCTAGCAGTAGTAAGAAGAAGTCTTCAGGGTCAGGCAATCTGGGCTAAAATTTAAGTTCAATGCTAACTGGTTGGTACATTCACTCTCTGAGCCTCGGTTTCCTCATCTGTAAAACGAGGCTTGTAATGTTACACACTTCGCATGGTTGTCACGAGAATAAACTGAACGAGGTGGTGCTGGGGCGTAAGAGTGGCTCAGTAAAACAGTTATTCTTGAAAACGGGACAGCCTTGTTTGGAAACGGGGCATTTATCACTGAAGTCAAACCACCCAAAGGTGCACATATCTCCCAGCAGGAGGGCCCCTGGGGATGGCACACCACCTTTGCTGTCCCAAGGGATGTCACAGCTAGTCACCACAGACTGTCCTCCAGAGTCCACTCCATAACACACTGTGGCAACCCCAAGACATTTGTCATCTTCTTGCCTCCTGATTACCCATTCTTAGAGAGGCTTGGCAAATTTAACTTCCCTTCCTGCCACCTCTGCAGACACGTACAGTTACACTTGTCAGAGTTTTGTTCGGTTTTGAAGTTAATGTTACTTTGAACAAAAATAATGAGAAGGAAAAGAAGAGTTGGGAGCAGTTCCCATATTTAGGCTTTCGTTTCCAAACCTTTCTTCTGATTTTTTTCATCTGTGCTTACCAGGTACCCTTCGCAGAGGTCCAGTTATTGGGCTGAGAGTTTTGAGCTTTGACTAAAAGAATTTGGCTCTGGGATAGGGCTTTTATCTGTGGTTGGAAGGAATCAACCAGGTCACTCACTGCGGATGGGCTAGTATTTAAGATTGGTGTCCCTAGGTGGACCCCTCCAGTTTCACAGAATCGAAGAGATGGCCATGGCCTCAGGGCTTGTCTGGCCCATTCTCCCACCAGCCAAAACAAGGTCTCTTCTATGGAACCTGTGACAGGGGAGTCCGAATTCTTTCAGAGGTGAGGAGCCTGCTACTGCGTAGAGCAGCAGCATGCTCCAAGTAAAGAAAGCAGTTAAGGGACACAGGAAGAGGTTAGGGGGTGACGACATCGTTCCGGATCTTGGATTGTGGCCATATTTATACAACTATATGTTTCATGAAAATTCACAGAGCTCTATGATAAAAGGGTAAATTGCGCTGTTAATTAAATCTCAGTTTTAAAATAGGAAAAATAAAAAACCAAGCAGTTTTTTATATTTTTAGACAAAAACCGGGATATTTAGCTCAAATTGTTAAAAAGAAAGTGGGAAGAAAGAAGGGAGAGAGAGGGGGGAGGAAAGCAATCTAGTCATTAGGTTGAATGGTATGTGCTCCGTGAGCCGGGAACTTGCTCTTCTTCCTTTCTCTGGTCCCAGTGCATAGATAGTGCCTGGCACCTAGAAGGCCTATGATAAATACTTATTGAGCCAACTATGCTTGTAGTCACGCTCTAAGCAGACAGAGAAAAGTCTACCCACTCTCTCACACACCAGCTCTTCAGGTGTTTGAAGACCCTCTCCTTCATCATTCTTCTTGTCTTCTCTGGGCTCAACTTAACCATGTTCCATCTTTGTACTGTTTGTGTCCTGACGTTATTTCCCTCTCCCTCCCCACCCTGATTCTCCAGCATTAGGAACACTGCCCCTAAGGTGATCTGGCCCATGAGCAGTACAGAGGGCCATTGCTTCTATAGACAATGTCAATAGCTACCAACCGTAATCCTCTTCCTTTGCAGTCGGTACTGAGTGCCTGGTAATAGATTGTGAAGGATTTCTTAACAGTAGTCTTCTAAGAATGGAACTACTCATAGGGAGGATAGCCATCCAAGAGATAGGGTGACAGCAAAACCATTCTCTCTTAAGTGTCTTGACTGAAATGAGGCCAGGCCTTGCCACCCTCTGTTGAAGACAGCAGTAGTGCTGTTTATAAATCTGTCAAGGTAGCACTGTGTCACAGATCTTAACAATTCATTATGAATCACAGGAAGTTTAAAATTCTTAAAACGTGAACTTGTGAGTGCCTTAAAAAATCTAAATTCTACCCCCGCCCCGGCCATGTCATGGTGAGATATATAAATACATAAATATAGAGAGAGAGCTGTGGTTCTCAGCCCAAAATTTTGTTCTCCCAAAGGACATTTGGCAATGTCTGAAGACATTTTTGGTTGTCACAGCTGGGGGTTGGGGTGGGGGATGTGATGTGTGTACTGACACCTAGTGGGTGGAGGCCGTGGGTGCAGCTAACTGTCCTGCAGGGCACAGGACAGCACCCCCCCACCCACAATGATCAGGCCCCCAGTGATGCTGACACCAAGAAACCTGATTTGGAAGTAATAAAAAAATTCAAATATCCAAAGTACTTATTATTTTGAAGGTTTAAAATTTTAAATAGTTTAACATCTAATTATATGTAAATATATAACTAGAAAATATAAAGAAGTTTGGTCAGAGAATCATAGGGATGAAAGATCTTGTAAGAGGATCTCTCTCTTATCCCACCCCTAACTCCAAGCAAGAACTGATTTAAATGAATTCAGACAGACAGTTGGGCGTCTGAAGCCTTATACTGATGATTGTCAACGAAAAATGAGACTCACACAACATGACCCCCACATTCACACAAAGGAGGTTGTCTCCAATTTTAATTTCAGCCCCAGCTTCTTCAGAATTGCCTGCCTTTCAATGGTCTCTGAGATGAAATGGCATTTCAATCTGGGCTAGTCCTTCCTTTTGAATCAAGGGCAGTGATTCTGTTGTGATGAAAATGTGCTTAGGGAGGAGGGAGATCTCATTACAGATGATTGAGATTGGGTATTTTGGTACACAGGGCTGTTTATTCGCATCAATTTCCTAGTGACACCACAGTCTGGTTTAAATGTAAGTTGTTGAGAGCTTCTATAGGCCCAAAGACGGCTACATTTGCTGAAGCAGAAGCAACATATGTCAAGTTGTGATATAGGACAATCCACTTGAAAAGACTTTAATTGTAGGGCTTATTTTGGGAGGGTAACTGTGCTTTCTGTGAGGTGTATTTTGGGATCCACTAACCCAGCTTCAAGGCCAGTAATATCTTCCCAGAAAGGGTGTGGCTTGTGCTTGTGGACATAAATATTTTCCCACCAAAACCTTTGGTATAATATTCTTTCTAGTTTACTACCAAACATTTTTCTTTTTCTGATAATCTTTCCCTTTGCAAGTATGCTATGAAAATGCGTTCTGGAAACGTGGAGAAGAAAAGGATTAAAGATCTCATTTCAGATGGCCAAGTCCAGAGATTTAGGGCCTTTACATCATCAGTCTGCTGTGTTTAAGATGAACAGAATTTGGGGCGCCTAGGTGCAGTGGGTTAAAGCCTCTGCCTTCGGCTTAGGTCATGATCTCAGGGTCCTGGGATTGAGCCCCGCATCGGGATCCCTGCTCAGTGGGGAGCCTGCTTCCCCCTCTCTCTCTGCCTGCCTCTCTGCCTACCTGTGATCTCTGTCTGTCAAATAAATAAATAAAATCTTAAAAAAAAAAAAAAGATGAATAGAATTTGGAGAAATGTACCAAGGCTGAATAGTAAGCAGCGTTGGGTGATGCTGAATATTTAATATAAGAAATGATAGAAAAGCTACACATTTATCGCTTCCTGATTTGCCAGCACTGCCTCTCCAACCCCCAGGGAATTGTTGTGGGCCACCTCACTGCCTTTTTATCTCAGCTGACGACCTAGACTGGGTGTCCGTTTGCACATTTGCTCGTCAAGACTCATGCCTTTCCCCAGCTCTGCCTTTGGTGGCCTCCTTCACTTCTCTGTTAATACCGGAGGCCTTTGGCCTTCTTCAGCGGAAGGGTTGGAACTTTCTGCCCAGTCAGCATTTCCTAGTTCTCATTTGACAGCGAATGATAAAGGAGAAATTAGATCAACAAAATAAACTCACTTTTCGCTTACACAATGTGTGTGGTAGGTGGGTGGGGAGGAGGAACAGAGGTCGAGTAAAAACAATTTTTTAACCCCAAAACCAATCACACCTGAGGGCAGAGAAGTACTTTCACCTAAATTCTAAGTCATGGAAGCAATAAAATGAGAGCAACAATGTTCCATGAGGGAGTTTTGGGAGGGAGGGTTGAAAGCAAAGCCTCCTAACTAGAAGTCTCTGGAGAGGTGTCCCTGTTCTCCCAGAGGCTGCAGCCTGTGCCTGGATCACCCAGAGAGAGAATTTCAAAGTGCTGTGGGTCCCCGGGCTCAGTCCAGATGGCTAGAATCCAAACCCCTGTGTCAGGTGTGTTCTTCACGCCACTCTCCAGGCGGCTCTTGTCCATACTAATATGCACCCCTGCCCAGTCTCTAAGATTCTCTTCCATAAGCATGGCTGAAAAATGCAAAGAACAGATCAGCCATTTTGAAGGTCAAAACTGTGAGTGATGCTCCTTGCTCTGCTGTGCGTGGGAGGGTAGAGCACCATATTGTTACTTCGTTCTCTTGATCCTTGGGTTTTTTCCTTGCTCACTGAGAGAAGCGTCCTTCTCATTCCAGGTTAGTGTGGGGCCATCCTAGCCAGATTCTTTGAAGCTGCTTTGAGACTGTGTCCTTCTTGTCTACTCCAGTAGCCCATGGATCCGCCGAAAATTTACACTATAGCGTGGGTGCCATAAAACCAGCATTTCCCACTCACGGAGAGGAAACACTTTCAGAATAAGTAACTGTTGCATATTCTAGTACATGCTGGACAGCTATCGCTGTGTAATAAATCCCACCTGGGATATAGGTATTGGGACCAACTCTAGAGCCCTGCCTCTAACTGGCTGTCTGTGTAAATGGGTCTCGTGATATCATTTGTAGAGCTAACAGAAGCTTATAAGGAGCTGCACTGTACTCGCTCCTCCCAAATCACTTCTTGGGTGGTGGAACAGGTATTATCCCCAGATAAAATCTGCGACTCCGAGTGTTTAGCCTATGCCTTAGGAGGCATTTGGGAGTTATGGTTGTTTTGTTTTGTTTTTTTTTAAGATTTTTATTTATTTATTTAACAAAGAGAGAGAGACAGCAAGAGATGGAACACAAGCAAGCAAGGGGACTGGAAGAAGGAGAAGCAGGCTCCCCACCGAGCAGGGAGCCCGATGTGGGACTTGATCTCAGGATGCTGGGGTGACCTGAGCCAAAGGCAGATGCCTAACAACTGAGCCACCCAGATGTCCCAGGGTTTATGTGTTGTCCTCCTCTCAAAGACTGGAGGAGTGTTGGCATGCAGTTGGCACGGGGCGTCAGGTAAGGAGGGTAAATGTCCTACAGTGTCTCTCACAGTCCTGCCCAGTGAGGAGCTGTTCCCGGCATGGTGTTGGTTGCACCCTAACTCAGTAACATTGCTGTGAAGTTGTAGGGCTAACATGTGCAGTTGAACTGGGCTTGTATCTGTGCTATCTGAATCCAGGCCCTTTATGGCCCCCCTCCCTGTTAAAGGCATCACAGAATGAATTCCTGCTTCACTGAGAGCTCTCACTGCATTAAAAATCGAATTCTGGGGCACCTGGGTGGCTCAGTGGGTTAAAGCCTCTGCCTTCAGCTCAGGTCATGATCCCAGGGTCCTGGGATCGAGCCCCACATCGGGCTTTCTGCTCAACAGGAGGCTGCTTTCCTCTCTCTCTCTCTGCCTGCCCCTCTGCCTACTTGTGATCTCCATCTGTCAAATAAATAAATTTTTTTAAAAATCAAATTCTGAATGATTGTTCTTTGGGTTGTGCCATTGCTGCTCTGCACCAGAACACAGGCACAGCGTACTCTGTGTGGAAACAGCCTTTCTGAAACCTCTGTGGCCCAGGTTGACCAGCACCCAGTACCTGTCAGTCTCCTATCAGGGCCTCGCACTGGTTGAAAGAGCGCCATCTTGGGAAAGGATCACAGCCCAAAAGGATGCTCCACCTGGAGCCTTTGATCCAGTCTTACTGACTTAAAAACCATCTAGATAGGGAATTGGGTGTCAATTTCAGGAGTTTTTTGATATGATATCTTAGGCTTTATACCTACCTGGTGCACTTCAAGAGCCGGCTCTTGGAGCTTTTTTGAAGTTTGATTTTGATGTTGGCTAACAAAGCAGCCAGTCAGTGGCTACTTCAGTTTGAATGAGCACATACGGAATTTATTAAAATGGTAAAAATGTAACCATATTGAACGAAGCACACAGTGAAGCTGACCTGAATAAAAATATCGAGAGGATTATGAAAAGAAGAGGTAGTGATATTACATTATTTTTTTTCTTTCCTATTATTTCTTTTCTTTTATCTCTCTTCTAGTTTCTTTCCCAACTTTTTTTTTTTAAGATTTTATTTATTTATTTGACAGAGAGATCACAAGTAGGCAGAGAGGCAGGCAGAGAGAGAGAGAGGGAAGCAGGCTCCCCGCTGAGCAGAGACCTGATGCGGGGCTCGATCCCAGGACCCTGGGATCATGACCTGAGTTGAAGGCAGAGGCTTTAACCCACTGAGCTACCCAGGCACCCCCCAACTTTTTATTCTTAACAAAGCCACTAGTTTAGGAGAATGATAAAACCAACACCTACATGCCCTTTACCTAGATTCACTAATTGTTCTGAATTTTCCATACTTGTTTTCTTTATTCCTTCTTCCAATTATTTATACATATATATTTCTATGTATTGCATGTAATATATATGACATATATAAATTTTTGCTGTGCCATATTTGAAAGTTGCAGACATCTTGACACTTTACCTCAAATATTTCATTGTGTATCTCCTAAGAATATGGATTCTTCTACATAGCCACAAACTCTTACACCTAAGAAATTTACAGTGATTCCATGATGCTGTCTAGCGTCTGGTCCATAGTCAGACCTTCCCCATTATCCAGGCTGCATGTGGTATAGAACATCTTGAGTTCTGGCCTTGCCTGTCTCTTCATGGTGTTGGTCAACTTAACTCCTTCTCTCTTCCTGAACATTGTTAGATTTAGAGGCTTGGTGTTAGATGCGGGTTAAACATTTTTTTGGCAAGGATAGTTCATAGATGGTAATGTGTGTCTGATATTACATCGCTGCAGGAGGCTGACAATGTCAACTTGTGCCGCCATCCAAAGAGTTCAGTTCGCGCTCTCGGGCGCGGTAGTAACCAGACCTTCCCTATGCCCAGATACACCGGGAGTCAGTGAGGCATCTGCGGGCTGCTCTGTGGATCCTTTGTGAACATCTTGTCACCCTCCTGCCTTTTGTCCTGTGCTGCGAGCAGCATTGGGTAATCCCTGCCTGGATCACTTGCCTCACTGGGGTAGTGTCTGATACTTTTACCCTTTGCTTTCTCTTCCTCGGTTCTTTATAGGGAATGATCTAGGCCTTCATATTTTGACAGTGATGATTAGCCACATCCCTCGTGGTCAGCTAGGTTTTGCTGTGATAATAGATTTCTTGTCTTTAGGGTAAGAAGGAGTAACTTTAACAAAGCTGTTTACCACCTGCCAGAGTACCACATAGGCTCCTTAACTATAGAACTTTTTTCACTTTTTCCCCCACACACCGGCTCAGGCTAGCGAGCACAGGGACTCATTCAGGGTCGCCCGGCTCCTCTGGTGGAGCTGAGGTCAAGCAGGATCTGTCAGGGATTTTCCACTTTGCCGTGTTCCCTCTGATTCCCGGCCCTCTCGGTGCCTCGCACCTACAGTTCCTGCCATTAGATGAATGCCCAGGTCTGTGAAACAAGGCAGAGTTGGCCGGGGTGGGGGGGGGGCTGTGCCTCTGGAGAAATGCAAGGCCCCCCCACCCCCAAAAAGTGCATGTGCTCCGGGGTTACAGACAGCTGCGGGCCCAGTACATCAGAAGTCTCGAGCTGTATTCTAACCCTCCCAGGTTTTCAGTGTCTGGAGCTCATTGATATATTCTGACACTCGTCAGCAGAACCGGCAGGTTTCAGCACCTGCACTGCGGCTGGCTGGCTCCTCTCTCAGCCAAGGCTTTGTTTAAAATGGAATTCTCTGCTTGCGTTTCACATACTCTTTTAAACAAAGATTCACGTTCTTGGAATTGGATTTGAGGGGCGTTTGGTTTTTGAAGAGGGGGAAAGTTGGGTTTTATAGACGTGTTCTTTAACTGATATATTATTATTAATCCTTGTATTTCTTAATTAGTAGGTTAATAGCACAGTGGTGGATATTTCATCTGTGGCTTTGAACAAAGGCAAACACATTTCCCTCTGAATATCATCTGTAGGATTTTTCTGTTTGAAATTGCTGTCTGAGGGGCACCTCTCAGTTTAGTGGTTCAGTCGGCTAAGCGTCTTCCTCTGGCTCAGGTCATGCTCTCAAGGCCCTGGGATCGAGTCCCACGGTGGGCTCCCTGCTCAGAGGGCAGTCTGCTTCTCCCTCTGCCTCTGTCCATCCTCCCCACTCGTGCTTTCTCTCCCACTCTCTTTTTCTCAAATAAACAAAATCTTCAAAAAATATATTATAATTGTTCTCTGAGTCCTTACCAAGGAGATGAAGCCTGTCTGTTTCACTCACCTCACATTCCTCGTTCTTTGTGTGTATTTAACTACACTAACATGCCACGGAAGGAACTGTGCGTTGTTCCCATGAGGAGAACGGGAGCAGAGCTGACACGGATGCAGAGCAGGGCTCCTCAGAATGGGCCTCACTTGTCACAGTGTGTTTGTTGGCCAAGGCCAAGGACCAATTAGTTAACTCTAATCATTTGTAGGAAAAATTATCCTTGAGTTTGGAGTGACGGGGAAACAATTGCAGGTAGAGGCCCTCTCTGTTCTTACTTCATCCTGCAGGAATTTAGTCCTGCCCTCCCATTTTACAGATTAACAACCTGAGGCACCGGCACATTGAGTCGGACCTAGGTCAGACCTAATTAGCTTCGTTCCCTTGTGATTCCTCCTCACATTTCCTGAAGTTCAAGTTTTCAGTCAGCAAGTACAAACCGTAGTGCCTCACCCCAAGAGGACACTCGTCCCACAGACACACACCGTGTTTCTTCCCATGCTAACCCTCCATGACCCAGCTTCCCACCACCAGGAACATTTAACAAGCAAAGAAATGAAGGTCTGAATCCATGCTGTCCAATAGAAATAGAAGGCAAAGGGCATGTATAACTTAAAATTTGCCAGTAGCCATGTTAAATGAAAGTAAAAAGAAATAGGTGAAATGAATTTTAATAATACACTTTAACCTAAGATATAGCTAAATTATTATATCATCAATCCATATTAAAAATTATTGAGGGGTACCTGGGTGGCTCAGTGGGTTAAGCTGCTGCCTTCAGCTCAGGTCATGGTCTCAGGGTCCTGGGATCGAACCCCACTATCCAGCTCTCTGCTCGGCAGGGAACCTGCTTCCCCCTCTCTCTGTGCTCTGCCTGCCTCTCTGCCTACTTGTGACCTCTCTCTCTGTCAAATTAAAAAAAAATTTATTGAAATATTTGTGGACTGTCTTAGAAATCTCAGTGTGTATGTAACACCTAACGGCACATCTCAGTTTAGACAGGGCACATTTCAAGCGCTCTGTGTGGCTCCTGGCTACTTCTTTGGGCTGCAAAGCAGTCCAGGGCCACACCCAGCAAGATTCTTTAATTGACTGTCTTGAGAGAAACTTAATCAGCTTTCTTGTCCTCCCCCCGAGTCTGAGGCCACATATTTCTATCCTCTGTGTGCCACTTTTTCCCCAGCTAAGTCTAATTACAGGGAGATGCTGGGTTTGGCCATAATGGCCAGCTCAGCATTTTTCTTCCAGTCCTGGCAGCTGGTGAGACCCACATCCCCGGCCTTGTAAATGACAGTGTAAAGCACGCTTCCAAATGTCTCCGCAGCACTTTCCATGATGTCCTTTCTCTGAGGAGGTAACTCCGTGGCACTTTGCAAACCCAGGGTGATTTTTGTTTTTAAATTCATCTTTACTGAAAGACCCATTGTAATCAATGGATTCTTAAAATTCATGCAGACTTGTAGTCTCCCAGGACCTCAGCAGAACAAGTAGGCATTATACGTTTTTTAGCTGTTTTTACACCAGGTATACCTCTGTTTTGATTCATGATGGTTTCTTCTTTTTTTTTTTTTTCATTAGTGAAATACTAGTCAATACATCAGTCCCACTTTGAGCATTATTCACAATGAAACCAAGAACATTATTCACAATGAAACATTAATAAAGGTCAGATTCCATTTCCGCTAAATGTCAAGTCTCCTGGCCATTGACCCTGTCACTTAAAGTATTAGATTATAATACAATCCTGGGGTGGGGGGGGGGGATGACAGAAGAAGGGTGACAGGTCCCTGGAGTTTGTTATGATGGACTTTACCCAAATGGAAACGCTGAACTGTGAAAATAGAAATTTGGATACGGTAAAGATTGTCCCATATTCCTAATTAGAGGCCAGACTCCACATCTTCCAACAATCTCCATTAAATAAAGGATAGAGAGGATGATGCCTTTTTCTCATCCTCTGGCCTCTTCCGGTCATTGAAGGATGACTCCATCAAACCAGAGAAATGAATTTCCCCTATTTTGCTTCAACTCTGTATTCTTAGGTTTTGACCTTGTGTCAGTCTCTCTTATTCACAGGGCCCCTGAATCTTTAGGTGTAAGGTTGCATTTGGAATCGAAACAATATATTTTATAAGGGCGATTTTCTTCTATCACCTCCCCCCAACCCTTTCCTACATCAGTACTCATCCCCATTTTTTTTTAAAGATTTTATTTATTTATTTGGCAGATCACAAGTAGGCAGAGGGACAGACGGTGGGGGGAGAGAGCAGGCTCCCTGCTGAGCAGAGAGCCCGATGTGGGACTCGATCCCAGGACGCTGGGATCTTGACCTAACTGAAGGCAGAGAGAGGCTTAACCCACTGAGTCACCCAGATGCCCCTCAGTCCCCATTTAAATCACAGCCCTTTTATTCACTCTAATTCAAAGGCATTTTTATTTCTTTAAGTGGTTATCTTGTGTTCATTTCAAAATATCATTGACTAACTGTATTTCTGCTCTACAGCCAGAAATCATAGTTGACTCCAGGCAAGTGACTGAGTTGCCTCACTTTAGAAATGCTTCAGTTTTATCTTCAATCTTAACAGTTGAGAGTGAGGGATGAGGGACCGGGGAAAGGAAAGGAAATCTAGAATGGAATGGAATGGCAGAGCTTCATCTACCTCAAGGATTCTTATCTGGATCACGTGAGATGTTAAAAACCTTGGTCCCAGGCCTCACTGTCAGAAGCCCTGGGGAAAGGGACCCAACCAGTATATTAAGAACCACCCATTCTTACTCAGTTGTGTCCATTTGTCAAAATTCAGGGATAGCTTTGCCATATGTAAATTATACCTTATCAAACTTAATATCCTGAAGTATATTTATGTGCATGCATTGAGATTTTTGAAATTGCTGACACCCACCATGGAGAATATTTTGACTACCAAACTAGACTCTGAGATAAAGCTCACAGTCAAAACAAGCATTCATTCATTCAGTAAACATTTAAAAAGCAGTACTAGGCATTGTTCCTGCCTTGGGAAAACAGAGGTACATTGAGACCCAGTACTTGACAAGGGTTTTGTTTTATGTGAGACCAGTATCCACCAATTAGGATGCAAAATGGAAAGTGTAATATGAGTATATCTATAGAGCAAAAAAGGAAAAGAAGACCTCCAACAAACACACACACGTACGCACACACATTCATTCACACACACACATTCCCAGCTCTGCCCCCCTGCCTTCTTGAAGATAGAATGGGGTAGGCAGTCTTAGGAAAATTTCACAGAGAAGCCACAGAACATGAGTCCTGGGGCATGATTAGGCAAGGAAGTGGAAAATACTATGCCTGTTTTACAAAGGAATGGCTCTCAAAATTTGGTTATTTGGTTCCAAAGTTAATTTTTTAAAAAGTCATTATGTCATCAGTTGTTTTTAAAGTAATTTCCACACGCTTTCATAGTCTTCAGTTTGCCTATCCTGCTCTATCTTGTCCCAGTGCTTGACACCGTAGGCATGCCACACAGTAGGTGTGCTGAATTGAATTGATTCCTTCAGTAGTTTGCCTCGCCCCCGACAAACTGTTATACACGACTGCGTCTTGGGATAATAATAGTAGTGTGTAGTTTTCAAAATAGCACCCAAGTTACCTCTGTAAGTATTGCTTCCTAAACACTAAAAATATTTGCCCTTGAAGGAGAGTGCATTTAAGAATATTTAAGTAGTTCCTGATGGTGTGTGTCACGGTATAATTTGATTTTTATATTTCAAGAACAGTAACTCTTCTTGCTAACCCAGTTTTTTATTCTTTTTCACTTTTCGATATAGCTGAGGTTTTGGATGAGCAATTGAGCCAAAAAGAAATGATCATGGCATCCCTTACCAAGTCTGTCCTTCCAGCAGATCCGGGACACAGCGTTGTGTTTTCCTGGGTACTGGCTGCTCTTTCAGGAGTTGGGGGGCAAAGAGTATTTGAGAGAAGCTGTTGACACTGCATTGAAAACAATATTCTTGGCGCAGGATGTCAGCTCACCCAGGGCAACTGCTCTCCCTACACATTTTTGCAGCTACTATGCAAATTACCATCATTGGTTACTTTGATACCGCTGAGCATAACAGGAACATTTGTAGCTTTTTGTTGTGACATGGAAGGACGAGAACTAGCTCCCATCCTGCTTTTTTTAGAAAGCTGAATAAGATTTCCCGAGGTGCCCTGTGCATTGGAAGTTTTTGCTGTTGTTCTTCCTATTTCCAAAGCCTAAAGAAAATGTGCCTTCCAGTCTCTGTCCCCTTAAGTAGCCATTCTGGTTGCAGGGAAAGTAGATGAAGCCATGGGAACTGGGTTTAGGGTTTTAAATGGCAGGATGGACAAGGCATTCACTTTGGTGCTGGACATAGGGTTGAAATCTGAGCTCTCCACTACAAATGAGCTGTGGGGTCTTGGGCAAGTCACTTCACCTCTGTGAACCTCGCCTTCCTACTTTCTG
Organism: Meles meles; assembly: GCF_922984935.1. NCBI lineage: Eukaryota > Metazoa > Chordata > Mammalia > Carnivora > Mustelidae > Meles > Meles meles. Next base: position 21,316,353 of record NC_060070.1, read on the forward strand.
AAGTGGGAGTCGAGAATCACGGGAGATAACGTGGTGCTCAAGTGATGCCTGGCACTATTAAATGCTTATGCCATGTCCGGCCTCTTTACTTTGCCCTTGTTAGCATATATATCCATTTTTGTCATCCTCTTGTTGAAAAACTTTTCAGGGTTCCCAATAGCCTCTGAGAAAGAAACGTCGTGACCTGATGTTCAAGGCCCTTCACCGTTCCCGTCTGACCTACCTTTCTACCACATCTGCCCTTACACTTAATAGTCATCCCACAACCAAAGCAAGCCGCCTCTGTGCCCTCAGTGGGCCTCGGACACTCACTCTCCTCCTCCAGGATGCCTTCCTCCTATCTCTTTGAGTCTGCCACCAGCGAGGCTCGTCCTAAATGCCCTTGCTTCTCAGGCCCTCGGGCTGGAAAAATCCCCTCCTCATCCGACACTGTGTCTCTGTCAGCACGGGTGCTCAGAGAGGCCTCTCCTGGTCAAGCCTCTATTGTCTGCAAGGAGGCCTGCGGGTGGCTGCCTTCGCACTGTCCTCACCTGCCTCTCTGTACCGACGCAGCCCTGGTATCACTTCCTCTTGCTACAAGGGCAGACCTGTTAGCCTAGGACCTCATCAAACCTTGATTACCTCCCTAGACTAAGACCTATCTCCAAATATCGTGATAGTGGGGGATAGAGCTTCAATATATGAATTTTGGGGGGACACTATTCAGTCAATAACACATGCATATAAAACTACTGCCAGGGGCGCCTGGGTGGCTCAGTGGGTTAAAGCCTCTGCCTTCGGCTCAGGTCATGGTCCCAGGGTCCTGGGATCGAGCCCCGCGTCGGGCTTTCTGCTCCACAGGGAGCCTGCTTCCTCTTCTCTCTCTTTGCCTCCCTCTCTGCCTACTTGTGATCTCTCTCTCTGTCAAATAAATAAATAAAATCTTTTAAAAACAAAATAAAAATACTGCCAACTCCTCTGAGAGGGGTGTGTGTGTGTGTGTGTGTGTGTGTGTGTGTGTGTGTGCGCGCGCACGCGCGCGCGCATGCCCCTGTTGTGCTCTGTTACTAGTTTTCGTCTTTGCTGCGGTCATGCAGAAAGCCCACAGAGCAGCAGATGGCTTTGTCGCTCACCTGTGGGAGCCCTGCCCGGCAGGCCCAGTAGAGCTGCCTTTGCCCCTCAGAGCCCCCCCACTGCCACTGCGAGGGCTCCGGGAGACACACACCATCTCCAGAGCACAGCAGTGCCCTGGCAGCTCCTCCTGGCCCCTGGCTGCCAGTGAAGGGGAAAGAGATTGATCCACAGCAGGGAAGGGAAGGGATCAGGGTACAAGAACAGGAGGGGGACATTTTTGTTTTAAAAGAAAGAAATGAAGTCTTTCCTTTTACTTCTCTGCTAAACACTGTCCACGGGTGTTTTGTTTGGTTTGGTTCCTCCAGATTTCTCCAGGTCCCCGATTCTGAAAGCTGCTAAGGAAGTCCTTAGCTCTATCCGTTTAGACCCTTGGTAGGCAGCGTGGGAGAATGCAGTCTAACTGGGTCCTTTCTTAACCCACCCCTGACTTACAGAGGGAGGCTGCTGGGTTACGAATAGTTCTTATTCTGCTAGAGCAGAGGCTCCTCACGCCGTCCTCTGCCTGCAGATTAGCTGGAGCCACAAGTGTTGCATTATGCTAAGTATTTATTCTCACCAATAATCTGCTGGAAAGTGTGGTTTCACACTTTTCTGCCAGGACCAAGGTTCTCACCCCTTAGTGAACCAAGTCACCTGGGGAGCATCTACAAAATCCCGAAGCCCTTTGCTTCTGCTTCTCCTCCCATCCGTGAGAGTGAGATGACCCAGGGCCTCCCTAAACCTGTACTATCAACCACTGTGTCATTTCCTTATTACTTTCTCAGAGGTTTCTTTTTAAGTCTTTCAAATATAGGAAGCCTTTTTTTTTCCCCCTGACAAAATCCAGTGATGAGTTCATTTTTTAAAATATTTTGTTCTGGGGCACGTGGGTGGCTCAGTGGGTTAGGGCCTCTGTCTTCAGCTCAGGTCATGATTCCAGGATCCTGGGATCAAGCCCCGCATCGGGCTCTCTGCTCGCCGGAGAGCCTGCTTCCCTTCCTCTCTCTCTACCTACTTGTGATCTCTGTCTGTCAAGTAAATAAATAAAATCTTTAAAAAAATTTTTTTGTTCTATTATGGAAAATTTTGAATTTATAGGAAGTAAACAGTGTAGCCTTATGGGCCAACCCCCCCCCCCATGAATCCTTCACCCAGCTCCCACAGTTACCCACATTCTGCCATTCTTTTTTCATCTATCCCTGGATTATTGTTACTGTTTTTTGACTCTGCAGTTTCATTTCGTAGAAAAAAAAGAGAGAGCATACGTGCGTGTTATGCTCATGCATTGTCTCTGCACTAAAACATGGTTCCATGTCCTTACAGGTGTTTCTCCCACCATATGGCATTTAATCCTCACAATACCCCAAGGCATTGTTCCCCACATTTTATAACTGTGGAAACTGAAGCGCTAAGAAATCAAACGTGTGCAGTCTCCCAGCTAGTAAGTGCTCAAGCAGGGGTTCACAGACAGACGTGTCTGAAAGCCATTGCTTTTCCCCCAAGCTGCACCTTAGGAGAGTAAGGGCCATAAAAAATGCATAGATAAGTTTTAGTAGATGGATCACTGTATGATAAAGTAAATATGGTATAATGTTAATGTTAGAAGCTAGGTGCATGCTCAGTGTAAACTTACTAAATGTGCAGTTATGAAAGTTTTACAGTCTGGGGAGGTGGATAGCTGTACGCTACAGCAAATACAGTATAATGTTAATGTTAGAACTAGGTAGATAATCAGTGTAAAACTATTAAAACTACATATTTGGAGTTTTTCACAATAAAATATTGAAGGGGAATTCCAACAGAAGCACACTTTGTTTTACCCATCGAACAGTGGACAAAACACCAAGCTATTTTCAGTTACCCATCCTATTCATGTCATCTCAAAGAGACAGAGTGGAGACTTGGTTGAATTTTAATTTTAGAAATGTCAGGCCAGGGATAGAAATCGCTTGGAGGTGTACCTAACTGACATTGACTGGTGAGGTCCGAGAGAACTCTGAAAACCCCTGCAGAAACAGAGCCTCCCGGAGGTGGTGCCAGTGAGCTGACAGCTCGGAAGCCGCCCCCCACATTGCAGCTCATGGAAGGCTAGAGCTCAATATACTGATGGACGGTCCTCTTTTCCATTTCTGGCCCTTGGGTGGGATTCCATCATTTACCCAAAGGAACATTTTATGTATATTCAGCCTGCATGTTGAAGCCTTTCCTTCTCATGGGAAGACATAATCAATTTCTTTTGTACTACATCAGAAACAGAGCGGCCCACAGCATTCCATTGTGTAACACAGGCCTCACCTTGACTTGGCCTGGCCAGGAACTGCTGAGCAGTCTATGCTCTGTTGGGAGCAATGGTTGGAGGCAAATGTACTCTGTTCAAGGGATTCCTGAGGGTGTTTCGTTGCTGAAGGTATAGCCAGCAGGCCCCTTCCCACTCCTGCAGAAGACCCTGTGTGTCCCAGTGGCCCAAGCGTGGTTGCCATTGGCATTACCCAACCTGCCCTTCCAGCTTTAACCTGCTCTGCAGGAGGAAGCTGCTTAGAGAAAGGAAAGCCACCACCAGAATCCTCCAGGGTCCCCACAAATTGCAAAACTATAGTCACACAAGGAAACCAAGAAGTTTCTAGTAACCACCTTTCCCACTGATTTCCAAAATTCTGATTGAGTCTTGGGGCCCGTGTGACCCTGACGTTCATACCATGGTACAACTCTCCTTTCACTCTGCCCTGAACAGAAATTAAAGCCCTCAAAAGGTACCCGTCCCTTAAGTTAACTATTCCATCAGCTTCCTTTATCCTGAAATGCTTAGGCAGTCCTGGCTAGAAGGAAGAACAGGCTTTGTAATCACACTGGATGTGGACCCCCAACTTCTCCCATTCCTAGCTGTAAGACTTGAGGAAAAGTGCCTAAGTTCTTTGAGCCCAGCTCATAGGATTATTGTAAGGTTGGAGCTCAGATAAAAGTATGTGAAGCCACCTAACATAGTGTCACTATGAATAGCTAATGTCACTAAGCATTGGTTTCCCTTTTCTCCCGTGTGTGATATATTGTAAGGTATGAGATGAGGGGTCATATACCTGCCACTAGCTGGTGGTATGACCACGCCTTGTCTCTTTGCATCCGTACATCTCCACCTCATCATCGAAAAACGGCCTGTTCTCCAAGATGCTGTGACTTTACACCACCTAATTGCTCCTTGGGGGGATCCTTCAGACTGTGGGGGCACAGGGGAAATTCCTGAGCATGGGGCAGCCCAGAAACATTGAGAACTGGGACTGGTGAGCTTGAGGTAGAGACAGCAGGGGAGAAATGATCAAAATGACACCAAAATCCAAAGGTTAGCATTTCTAAAAACGAAGATCACCACTGGGGAGTTTTGTCAAGGCTGGGTTACAGCACGCTAAGGAGTGTGGGTGCCTGCGCTTCTGGTCCCTTCTGCATAGGAAACCTATTGCAGCCCAGGCCCCTTCCGACTCCCTGCCCCAGGGAGGCTCCCAGCTGCTTCCAACACGCCACTGCGGCATTCCTGCCCACCCGTGTTACTGCTGCCCTCCTCCCAACAATGATTTCCATTATCATTTCATGTGGTCTCTAAGAGGTTGTTTGCTCAGTTTTGCATGACAGACATCGAATCTGTTGTCCGCTTTGCTGTTTAGCCTTGCTTGTGGATCTTCCGTCCGTATTGTGGGCTCCTGCCTGCTGCAGCCGTCCAGACACTCTGAACGCTTTTACTTTCTCCTCCGCAGCTGCAAGGAGCCCTGTCGTTGGGCTTAAACGGGAGCAGATGGAAGTAAGCAGGGGTGTGGAGGCAATTAGAGGATTTCTTGCTCCCAGCAGTGGGGTTTGTTCTTTCTTTGGGTTTGTGGCTGTTCTTGCTCATTTTTTCTTTCATTTGGGCTCTGTCAGGCTATCAGCTTTCTTTTCAGGCTGTGTTCTGCTGCTGGTTGCAGGACGTTGCAAAATGGGGTGATTTCGTTGCTGATGGTTTGGAATCAAACTTTCCACATCCAGGTATGATAATGCGTATCATGATGACAACGGTGCTTCGTATTTGTAACCCATTCTGCCCTCTAAAGGGTGCCTTCACCTACATCACTGTCCCGTTTGTCCGCTTTAAACTCAGGAAGAAGCAAAGGCTCTACTCATTTTGCTAGAGTGGGAGTTTTTCCTTGTCTTTACACCATCTCTGCAGTCAAACCACAAAGTGGAGAGTTATAGAATGAAACTGTAGCCTTCTGCTTCATTCCTTTTCTCTTTCTAGTTTCAGTTTAATATTTTCCAAACCCTTGGGGCTCCTGGGTAGCTCAGTCAGCTAAGGGTCTGCCTTCTGCTCAAGTCATGATCCCGGGGTCCAGAGATCGAGCCCCAGGTCGGGATCCCTGCTCAGTGGGGAGTCTGCTTCTACTCCTGCCTCTGCTTGTCCTCTCTCTCTGTCAAATAACTAAATAAAATCTTAATATATATACATATTTCCCCCCCCCCAACATTTTATCAGCACACTGCTAAATTGTCTGGATATTTAAATAATTGTAACAGATAACATTTTCCACCAGGGAGCTTCCCGTCTAGTGGAGGAAACAGACCGCCAAATGTGAGTTTAAGCAACAGTGCCCAGCACACAGCAGGCGCTCAGTAACACGGTGTTGAATGAGTGGTGAGGAGATGAATGGGTAATGTAACCCACTAAAGTCCTGAAAAACAAGGAAGAGAGTGAGGGAGGAACTGAAAGAGACCTAGTCCTCAATGCGCGCAGCACCCTGGGGGTGCCTAGGCGTGAGAAGGCAAGAGGACCAGGCACCCTCGTGGATTGTCTGCGTTAGTGACTTGCCATCCATTAGTGCAGCTAAACAAGAGCCAAAGACATCAGAGGAAACCTATAGATAGAAACTTAGAAGAATGAGCAGGGAAGATGCCGTGCTCTGCTCTGTAGCACAGGACAAGCAGAAAGAGGGAAAGAAGCAGGCAAATAGACAGACTGGAAGGGAGAGCCTACCGGGTCGCAGCCCCATGCTGAGAGCTGGGAGAAGGCAAGGGGGAGAATCAGGGTTCTCCCTTGATTATTGGGACTTGGTTGGGACTTGGCCTGCCCTGCCATGCGCAGGAAACAGTGAATCAAAGAGACTGTCCCACCCCCACATGATCAAGTGTGGGGGATAAGCCAAGGAACCGAGAGACTGGGAGATCAATGTGAGCCGGAGGAGATACAAGGAAGGCTTCTGGAGGGTAAGCTCAGCTTGGGGCCTGGCATGTGAATGAGGTGTGGGAACTGCAAGGGACGGTCCGTGGAGACATGCACCATCGTGGGTGGACATTGTGCAGGGGCCATGGGAGATCGGTGGAAGACAGTGGGGCCCTACTGTGGAAGGCTTGGAAGCCGGGCTGGAGAGCTGAGGAGAGTGCTGAGCAGGAAAGCAATAGTGAAGTGTGATTAAGTGGAACCATTGTCCATGCCCCGAATTCCCATTAACGTCCTGCAGCCACAGATGCCGAGCTCGGGGCTCTGCACTAAGGGAGGGGAAGCTGAGGGAAGCAGATTCCTCCTTGGGATGGGCACTGAGCCTTTTCAGTGTCTCCTGGGGGCCCTGATATACTGCAGCCCAATGACCACCCCTCGGGTGGTGGAACCAGAGTAAGAAAAGATCCTCTAGTGTGACTGTGAGTAGACACTGCTTCTCTTGGTTTTTTTGACTGCCACGAAGCTGTGCTAAGTTTGAGTGTTTTGGGAGAGCTCCAGAAGTTTGTGCTGCAGAACTCTAGGTACTTTATTATGGTGAATTTTATTTATTTATTTATTATCAAGATGTAGTTGACACACAATGTTACACAGGTTCAGGTATACAAAATAGTGGTTCAGCTTCTCTGTACCCCACAAGTACCTGTCCCCACACAACACTAGTCCAGTCCCCCTGACTGTATTCCCTGTGATGTACCTTTCAACCCTGTGGCTTATTCATTCCCTTTCTGTACCTGTACCTCTCACTCCCCTCCACCTATCTTGTCCATCCCCCCCACCCCACCCCTCTGGCACCCACCAGTTTGTTCTCTGTATTTATGGGTCTGTTTCTTTTTCTTCATATATTCGTTCATTTTTTTGTTTTGTTTTGTTTTTAGATTACACATACAAGTGAAATCATATGGTATTTGGTGTCTCTGTGTCTGGCATATTTTGTTTAACATGTCCATCCATGTTGTCACAAGTGTCATTAGGGTGAGTTTTTAAAAATAATATCCACATTAATACACACCCTCAGTGTAGAGTACTTAGAAAATACAGGAAAGCACAAAGGACAAAACAGAAGTCACTATTATTCCATCACTCAGAAATAATCATGCATGTTGCTAGTATTTTTGCTCAATGTCCAAACTGGGAACTTTTTAAAAGTAATTGCACTTAATGTTTTAGATCTTATTTTTACAACTTGGCAATTACCATGAATACTTCTGCGTGTCAATAAGGCTATTTTACAGTATTATGCCAGTGCTATCTCCTATCCCACCGTAAGAATGTGCCAGAGTTTATCCAATCAGATAGGAAAACAGCCTCTTTTTTGCTTATTTTGGTTGTTTCCAATGATTTAAGTTTTAACCATTTTTATTTTGATTTTTTAAAAGATTTTATGTATTCATTTGACAGAGATCACAAGTAGGCAGAGAAGCAGGCAGAGAGAGAGGAGAAAGCAGGCTCCCTGCAGGGAGCCCGATGCGGGGCTTGATCCCAGGACCCTGAGATCATGACCTGAGCCGAAGGCAGAGACTTAAACCACTGAGCCAGCCAGGCACCCCAGGTTTTAACCATTTTAAAAAACAACATCATACTATAGTATTTTCAGATAACCTTGTTTTTATTGAGTGACTTGCCCAGTCGGATCCAAGTGAACATAAACAGTTCTTCATGAAGTTTTATCTCATTTTTGTTGTCACTTTATCGAAATGATAATCAACCCCTGAGTGGAGAAACATTGTTTGTGCCATAGTATAGTGCTCTAAGAGTACTGAAAACACAAGCAGACCAAGCCCCCTGCTGATGGATTTACCCAAATGTAGAATAAGTGTAGGTGTCTCAGTGGAAGCAGATAGTAGAACTTAAATACCCTGTGCTTGATATAGCAAAATTTCAGTTTAAAAAAATTTTTTAAGTAACCCTCAATATTATCTTCATGTAGATGAAGAACTTCTTAACTCTCTCCCTCTACCTACCTCTCGCCCGCACCTCTCTCTTCAAGACAACTGTCTCCTTCCCGATGCGGGATGCTGTTTGAAGGGCTGGTTCCTACTCACTTCATTGCTAGCTGTGTGGAAGAGAAGGTGGCAACCTTATTTTTCCTTTGAGGCAGAGTTCGATTTGCAGAGGCCTGGGACTTCCTGTTTGTGTTTCTTTTCCAGTAACACATGTGATTCACCACAATTCAAGGTAACCCCATCTACAACGCCCCGTTTCTTTCAGGTGGAATTTTTCTGTGGGAACCATAGACTAGAAAGGAATCCTGTAAGTCTTCCATGAAATTGTGCCATCTGCTTCTCATAGTTTTGCAATATAATTGGTTACTTGTTTTTCTGAATAATTTTTTTATCGTCCTATGCTTATCTGAATGAGGTGCACAGCAAAGAGCAGGAAGTGAAGGTCAAGGGGCACCTGGGTGGCTCAGTCGGTTAAGCAGCTCCCTTCGACTCATGATCTCGGGGTCCTGGGATTGAGCTCTCCCGTCAGGGTCCCTGCTCAGCAGGGAGTCTGCTTCTCCCTCTCCCTCTGCCTGCTCCTCACGTGTGCACGCTCACACACTGTCTCTCTCTCTCAAGTAAATAAATAAAAGCTTTAAAAAGGAAAAGGAAATGAAGGTCAAGAAAAATAAGTGTTCTATTTCTTTGAAAAAAATTACTTTGTTACCAGTGTATAGGAACAGAATTTTCCATATTGAACTAATAGTTTGCTAAGGCGTTTTACCAGCTCTGATAGTTTATCTGCGATTTCTCTTTGGTCTATATAATCAGTGACATCCATAAATAATTCTGAGTATTAGTTCTCCCTTTCCAACTCTTATTTATTTATTTATTTATTTATTTCTCTCTCTCTCACTTTGCATAGGACCCACAGTACAGAGTTGAGCAGAGTAGGGAGAGCACACCTCAACTTGTTCTTAATATTAAAGGGAAGGCTTCTAACTAACGTCTCATCATTGAACATGATGCTTACCATTGGGATTTGGTTAATACACTTTAGGTTAAGAAAGTTCCCTTCTGATCCTAGTTTGCTAAGAGTTTCTGTTTTTTAAAATCACAAATAAGTGTTGAATTTTACTCAGTGCTTTTTCTGTGTCCATTGATAAGATCAAGGGGTTTTTTCTCTTTTAATCTGATAATGAGGAACTTGCTGTCAGCAACTTTCTTAAGTTAAATCACCCTTGCATTATTGGTAAAAATCCAAGTTAGCCATGATATATTCAGTGCACTATTGGGTTCATTTGATAATATATTTTAGGATTTTTATTTGTATTAATATCTGAAATTGTCCTGTAATTTTACCTTTTCCCTTCTGCCCTTGCCTGGTTTTGATAGTAAGATTATACTAGTGCTTTTCCAGTCTCCATCTTTGAAACTCGCACCTTTTTTTCTCTAAAACCATCTGAACCTAGTGCTTATTGGCTTTGTTTTCTTTGATGGAGAGACGAGTAGATTTTTAACTGATACGTCAGTTTCTTCAACGGTTATAGGACTGTATTTTTCGGAAATTCTTCATCTCACTGAAATTTTCAAACTTAATGACATACAGTTGTTCATAGTACACTCTTGTTTTTTAATCTCTACTGTGTCTATAGTTTTTTTCTCTCTTTTATTCCTAACATTATTTTGAGTATTCCCTGTTTTTCTTGATCGATTTTGGTGATTAGCCTGTCAACCTTTTCAAATAAACAACTTTTTCTTTGTTAATCTTCTCTAGTATATCTTTGTTTACTGATTTTATTAGTTTCTACCCTTCATTAGTCCCTTCTTCCACTTTCTTTGGATTTACTCTCATTCACTTTCTTACCTCTTGAGTTGGCTACTCATTAATTTTCCATCTTTTTTTCTTTCCTAGGATCAGATTTAAGTATTTTCCTCTAACTACATTGTGAGTGGATTCTTCCCAGTGGTATTACAGAATATTTTCATCATCACTCAATTTTAAGAATGTCATCATTACCATAATTGTTTCTTCTTTGATTCATGAGATACTAGCCGTGTCATTTTAAATCCCCAAACAAGTGAGAGTTTTTTAGTAACCATTTTGTTTAGGAGTCTAACTTTAAAAAATCTATTGTTGTTAGAGAATGTTTTCTATGTGAAACCGTTCCACAAAATTTATTGAGACTTGATTCATGGCCTAGTGTGTGATCGATTTCTTTTTTTTTTTTTTAAAGATTTATTTATTTGACAGATAGAGATTACAAGTAGGCAGAGAGGCAGGCAGAGAGAGAGAGAGGAGGAAGCAGGCTCCCAGCCAAGCAGAGAGCCCGAGCGGGGCTCGATCCCAGGACCCTGGGATCATGACCTGAGCCGAAGGCAGAGGCCTTAACCCACTGAGCCACCCAGGCGCCCCTGTGATCGATTTCTTAAAAAATCCATATTCACTGATGGGTGCTGGTGAGATAGAACTCTAAAAATATACCCATTAGATGAAACCTCTTAATCATGTTGTTCAATCTTTTACAGACTTATTAATTCACCAGTCATTCAGAAAGGTATTGTTAAAATCTCCCACTATGTTTGTCATTCTGTCCTTACAGTTCTGACAATTTGCCTTAATCATGGAAGAGTGTCAAAGAGCCCTTTGCTGGTACCGTCCTCTTTCTCTTAGAACATGGATTCCCTTCTTTAGCTTCTAAGTAACTATGAATCTAGTTCTCAGAAGCCCTGGCCTCAAGGCATTCACTTTCATATTACCTTTTTAGATTTCACACTGTGGGCCATTTCAGGGGGAAAGAGAAGAGCTACTGTGCTTCAAGGAGCCTTAAAGTTCATCTAGTCCAACCAGTATCTGTTGATCCAAATTCCGCCAGGACATCTCCCGTGACACATGGTCTCTACAATCTTTGGGAAGTTCTCATGATTAAAACAAGTCATAAGAAAATATTCTTCAGTTTGTTTTTTTTTAAAGCCCATCAGTTTGTTTTTTTTTAAAGACTGCTTAAATTTCTTCTTTTGCTTAGAGCCAAACAATTTTCAGTTTTTGTATTAGTTTGTCCCAACATAATTTCAGGTCTTTTCAATATCTCTTATTTTCTGGACAAGTTCTAGATTCTATATACTCATGGCTTGAGAGACTTTCAAATTGTACACACACACATATGTAAGTGTGTGTATGTATCTCTCTCTATATATATGTTTTGAAAGTATCTTATTTGATAATGACTAGGGAAGCCCCTCAGAAAAATATGCCATATTGAGGCTCAAACCCACTGACTACATCATATAAGAATTTCTCTCTCCCAAAAGAAATAGTTGAGATGAGAGATTTATGGCTCTTGTCTGTTGTTCTAAAGTGTACACCAAGATCCATGCAGTCCTTGCCCTGAAGATCAGCAGCAACTACAAGAGGAAGGGAAACAATACACAGCAACGGATTTCCTTTCATATATTTAAAAAAGAAAATTCCAACTTTGTTTAGAAATTATGCCGATTCGCTGACATAAAGTAAGTGTTCTGTTCGGAAGTTTTAGAATTCACAACTCATACACTGAGGGAATAATAAGAGGTGTCAGAAGATCTCCTCCCACTGAGGGAATAGTACCCGATTGTGCTTGCAGGGAGTTGGCTATAAATCGTGGGCATTCCACCCCCTTTCCCTCATGATCCTCTCCAGCCATCAGGGAAAGCGAACCCCAGCTTGGTGCCCAGAACTATTCAGACAGTTAAAGAGTCCCACCTTCAAACAGACACACAATACCTTCATTACTTAATACAATGCTTAGCGTTTACTTAATGAGGAAGAGAGGGACACCATTGCCCTTTGAAATGGTGTCTGTATCTTGGTGCCTGAAATGTCACTATTATTGCAACTTAAAGACTCAAGAGTTCAGATTTGCCAAGAATGGGTCAGTGCAGCCTCTAGTGTGACAGCTCCTTCCTTGTGATCTGTTAACCTCCTTAGCTCAGCCTGACTGAGGGGAGGACCCTCATGATAACCAGCAAAACTTCTTCTCTTGGTTAAGTCAAGCTAGGTTTGTTAAGTAAGTTTACCCAACACGTTTATATAATAAAAGTTCCTGTCTTTCTGTTTCTGAAACCTTCTCTCAAGTGAGGCCAAGCCTAATGCTATGTTTCAGTAAGCACGGCATTAGATCACACTGACTTTCCTGTGCCATGTCAAACAATTGACTCAAACTGAAATTACTCAGCTAACACCCCCCAAATCTTGTTCACACGTGCTGCTGCTCAAACCACACGCCCACCTTCCTGTAGTTATGCAACATTTTTTTTTCAGGCCCTCACATTTTCCTTCACTAATTTTACCATCTCCGTTCTGGCCCTATTACCCTGGCCTAGCAAGATATGTCACCGAGCATTTCCCGTCCCTCCAAACTCATCTGAGTATTTTACAGGTAATTTTTCCATATCTTCGTCTAAGATGTTGGCAGAGTTGTTGAAGGGCTCGGGGCCCTGTTCTGTGTCCTTTGGAGTCTACCTTCCGAGAGGACACAAACTCATTGATCAGCCCCATTTAAATATTACCATTCCCTTCATTGCCTTGGTATCCAGCCCACATTTTCCTGTCTCCCAAGGGAATGTGAGAAGCTTTTTTTGGATGATGCAGTGCTAAAGTCCATAAAGAACCACATTTCTCTGATTCCTTTCAAAATAGAAAATGGGCTAACCGTCCCTATCCCATATGAGGGATCAGACCAAACGCTGAAACACTTTAACGGGATGACCCAAACTGGGCTTTTTTCATCTAGCCCTCCTTGATACTTTTTCCTCAAGACCAATCTATTTAATAAGACCAATTAATGTTTGAGATTTCAAATGTGGAAGTGGGACTGAATTTTATCCAAAGCTGTTTTTACCTCTTTTATGGTCATTTGGTCCAACAATTTTCTTCACGTGTGCTGAACTGATATTAAGTACTAGAATGTGTCAGCTAGAATGTTAGAGATAAACCAAGTTCCCCGGTGCCATTCCACCAGTCAACAACCCTGCGTGTCCCTCTACCCCAACCCTCCCCATCACTTCCTAAATCAAGATTAATTAATATTGGCTTGGTCTACCAAACTCCTCCTTAGCTGTGTGCCCCTCTTCTGGGTTCTCCCTTTGCTGAGCCATTCTGCATAGAGATAACAGACCAAGTCACTCGCTCAGAACTCTTCAGGGCCTCCCTTCCACAATCCAAACTAGGTCCATCCTGCTCCCTTGGCTGACAGTCTGCTCAGAGCCACTCCCCATTCCTCAGACTTACACCACCGAGTGGGGCCTTCACTGTTCCCTAGAAGTCTCCCCTGCCTCCTGGACTCCCTGATGCCATATTTGCTACCAGTGTTCCTGAGGTAGAGAATGTTCCGATCAATTTCTAAATTTAGAAATCTTGCTCCTCTCTCAAGCAATAAAATAAATGCTTCTCCTTGATGAAGTCTTGACTGATCCTCCACTGAAAGTGATTTCTTCTTCTTCTGAGCTCCTGTTAGTGCTATGTAACTACCAAGTAACAGTTGTATAGAATTGTTTCTCTACTTGTTTTATCAAAAGTTGCTCTAGGGCTGGGACAGTAGCTTATTCACCTGTTTAGCTCACAAAGGGCCAGGCAGCTAGTAAATGGGACATGGTGTTGGACAGATGACTAGATGGATGGGTAGATGATGGTGTTGAGATTCAAAGGAGATAAATAACTTGTCAAGATCACAAAGTTTTGGGTAATAGAATTGATGATAGAGTCAGTTCCCAAATTCAACAATAAGATATTCATCCAACACTGTACCACATTCTCTTCCATGGTTTTCTTTGATCTTTCTGTGTAAGTATTAGTCATAAAACATCCAATTTTAAGAATTAGACCAAAAGTTCCATATTTGATTGTAATACTTCTTGTTTTAGCACATGTTAGAAATATATACTTGGGGGAAAGGCATGGTGAGCTTTTCTTACCACATTCTTCATGAATAATGTGAAAGAAGGAGACACTGCCACTTTGGAAACCTTTTGCCACACAACTTAAAACATCTTCAAATACATTGGAAACTTTGGTCTTTCCAACTGCGAAAATCAGAATTCTCTTAGTGGAAGAATGCACTTGAGTCATACTGTGTCAGCAGTTTTTGGGGGGAGGAGTGGCCTAGGAATCCGATGTCAAAAATAAGAGCTTAAGCCCAGGGATGAAATGGTTACCCCACAAGTGAGGTGGTTCTGGCTTTCTCAGGCTACCCTGTAACAAAAGCATGATGTTGTCAACCTGAGCTAGGACTGATTAGCTTCATTTGAATCTGAAAGGGAGCCCACATCCTTCCTGTTGCCGCGGGAAGATGCTGAAAAGAACTCACAGAGAAAGCAGATGGACTAATATGTGTTATGTTTCCCAGACGTCCTGTCCCCAGTGCCTCCAGAACAGTGCAATAATCGGGAATGAGGTTGAAAGAGGAAAGAACAAAGGAATGAAAGTATAAAATGCTAAGGAAAAGCCAGCCAGAAGCTGTTCTTTTTAATCTGCTTCTCTTCGTGCTTTTTCAAATGTGCTTCTGTAGATAATGGCGAAGGGAAAGAAATGCAGGGTCATTTTTTCCGTTTTCAAGTCAAATTGTTATCTTGCACAATAGGCCCACCAGGACTTGCTCTCATTCATGGGTTGACCAACTCCCACTCGACCAATTTCAAAAGTGAAGGTGGCCAATCTGTCCTTTTGTTGTTCAGTGATGTCGGAGTCTCTTTCTTGCTTTTTTTAAAATAAGTTCCCCTAAAGTCTGGAGGGCTGAAGCCCAAGCCATTTATTTCAGCAATTCAGTCAAATTTTCCAATTTGCCTTCAATGTTAGTTTAAAAAAAAAAAAGACATGAATTATAGCGGCATGATTATGGATAGATCAAAAAAAAAAAAAAAAAAAGGAAGGCAGGAAGAAACGAGAGGAAGAGAGAGAAGGAGCCTGCCTGTCTAACATTCCTTTTCTCACCAAGTATCTCTTGAGTTACTCTGGTACAGGCAAGATTTATCAGTATTAGTGACGTTAATGTCATGTTGCCGAAAGTCACGACTGAAGGAATCTGGAGCCATGTAAATAAAGGCAGGGACTACTTCAAAATGGGTGAGTATCTTAGTGGCAGTTAAACACACTGTCACTCCATGTTCAGAAGTTCAAGGTGTCAGATTTTAATTAGATATAACAGGACACAAAGAGAAATGGGGTTGTAAATTCTAGAATTCTTTCCAGGGGAGCTCATGCAGTACTTCTGGAGGTCTTCACAGTAAGCAAGATTTCCAACCCTACACATGGCAGGCCTTTATTCCTACAATTTAATTCCAAATTTTGTTTCCACTCATAGATTTTTGAGCATACATTTGCTCAAAATATTTCACAGGGTCATGAATGCCATCTGTCGTGCTTGTGCTGCAACTTTACCCTATTAGTTATAATTGAGTTATCTAAATTGAAATTTTTTACCTTTTAAGGAAAAACTCTGGAATCATCTTAAAAGTGTGTAATTTACCTGAGAGATACAGAACAGCTTCCAGCAAATTATTCGAGGCTTTGAAAATAAAAAGAAATAGGGCAGAATCTGAACTAAAAGAATAACTGGTTCTCTTTGCCCTCTCTTGGGATATTTTATAACATCTTGGGTTCACCTTTCAGTAAGCATCTGTTGGGTTAAGGAGCTCTTAAGTTTTTCCATATTAGAAATATAGTCTTGGGGCGCCTGGGTGGCTCAGTGGGTTAAAGCCTCTGCTTTCGGCTCAGGTCTTGACCCCAGGGTGTCCTGGGATCGAGCCCCTCATCGGGTCTCTGCTCAGTAGGGAGCCTGCTTCCCTTCCTCTCTCTGCCTGCCTCTCTGCCTACTTGTGATCTCTGTCAAATAAATAAATAAAATCTTTAAAAAAAAAAAAAGAAATATAGTCTTATCATATAAAACCCACTTATTCAGATGCACCAGCAAATGGCACTGTCCCTCCTTCCAGGGAGCCCAGTCTGTCTATTATAAACATGATGATTGGGGTACCTGGGTGGGTCAGTCATTAAGCGTCTCCCTTTGGCTCAGGTCATGAGACCAGGGTCCTGGGATCAAGCCCGGCATCTGGCTCCCTGCTCTGCGGGAATTCTGCTTCTCCCTCTCCCACTCCCCCTGCTTGTGTTCCCTCTCTCCCTGCCTGTCAAATAAATAAATAAAATCTTTTCTGAAAATTGCTTATTATTACCTTGATATTTTAGCTGTTGCTCCAGAAAGACAGTCAAAGGTTTGTCTTGCTTGTGAAAGATCAGCAGGCAATATTGGAGCTGCAAATATTTTTTATTATTATTCACGTCACCCTCGAGCGAACAACCCTTAGGAATTGGCACAAACTTAAAATGTGAGCACTAGAAGAAATGTTCAGGATTATCTGGGTCAGGGGTGCTGGGTGGCTCAGTCAGTTAAGCATCCGATCTCAGGGTCATGAGATCGAGCCTCATATCCGACTCCGCACAAGGCTCCGGCCCTGGGCATGGAGCCTGCTTATGATATCATATCCTCTCCCTCTCCTTCTGTCTCTCCCCCATCTCTCCCCATCTCTTAAAAATAAGTAAATAAATAAATACGTTCTCGGACTCAACCACTGCAGAGGCTAGACCCAGGACCAATGAGTGGCTTACCTGAGGTCTCCAGTGGGTCAGAGCAGAACAGCAGTGTGCAGGTTGACTTTTTAAATTACTCTATTCACCTGTTAGGGAACATATTTCACTGCAGATGGTTTACCACTTTTCATCAAATACTCTTTTCAGTTACTGAGTATGTTACCAGTGCTGTCTATAAACTTACAGTGGAAAACACAAATGCAGGCAACACAGGTCATTTTTTTTTTAAGATTTTATTTATTTATTTGACAGACAGAGATCACAAGTAGGCAGAGAGGCAGGCAGAGAGAGAGGGGGAAGCAGGCTCACCGCCGAGCAGAGAGCCCGATATGGGGCTCAATCCCAGGACCCTGAGATCATGACCCGAGCTGAAGGCAGAGGCTTTAACCCACTGAGCCAGCCAGACACCCAGCACAGGTCATTTTACATTTTCTAGGAGCCATGATGAAAAAGCGAAAAGAAACTCCTGAAAGGAATTGTACTAATATATTTTATTTAGGAGGACATGTCCCCAAGATTATAATTTTAACATGCAGTCAATATTTCAAAATTTATCAATTACTGACTTTACATACTTTTCTTCCCATTAAGTCTGAAATCTGGCTAATATATTTCGCACTTAAATCACAACCACATGCGGTTAGAGAGGACGTACCATTTTGGACAGCACAGGTCTCTACTGCGAAACAGCCCCAAGCTTTGCACCATACCACAGGCTCATAGCCTTTGAAATGGTAAATACCCCTGAGTCTAGTTCACATTTCTTTTGAATTTTTGCTCTTAACATGCCAAGCTTGTCTCCTGAAAACCCAAGAGAAGGAAGCAAGCACAAACTGCTGTAAAACGAGTGTATCTATTGAAAACACGGTCCAACTCTTGCTAAGATAGTGTTACCCTGTGATATATGACTCCTGCCTTCCTCTAATTCCATGAAGTTCTGCATTTCCTTAATGTCAGAAGTTCCCTTGCCAGCTGCAGCTGCTTCCTGTGGATAATGTTCTAAATGGCCTTTATTTATGAGATGTCTTGTGCTGTAACTGCTCTCAGAAAGAGTATGAATTCTGTCAGTCCGCCTAATTAACGGTCTTCTAAGAAATAATGGTTAAACTTGAACTGTCACTCTCCACAGTGATATCTCTCACTTTGACCTAATTACAAAACTGAACATTAAAATATGTAAGGAGGGGAGATCGGAGAAGAGGATCGTTTTGCTTTCTGTTTGTTCAGCATCATCTCTTATATCTCCCAGCCCCCACTGCCCAGCGGAGCGGCAAAGGCAACACATGGAATGGGAATGACGATGGGAGGAGCTGTGGCTAGCTCTTAATTTCCTCACCATGGAACCCTAACTCCTCAGTAACAGCTCCTACCTCAAGGGCCTGTAAGAATGATGGGCAAAGCACAGTGACCAGCCCATAGTTAGGGCTCCACAAAAATGAGAGCTGTTATTATTTACTTTGCAAGGGCTTCGAAAAAACAGTTGGGCAAAAGAGAAAGCAAATCGGGGTGTCTAGCCTGAAGAATGGAGAGGGAGCCCGCCAGCTTTTCGTAGAACATTATCCACATGATTTTTGGACCCAAACCAGGCTCTACCCAGAGCCGAGAGCTTTATGTTTCCAGTGTGCCTTCAGCATGATTGTAACCAGCATCACTTTTGGTGATGATGGGAATGTTGGAGCCAAAATGACTAGTTCATTTCAAAGGACAGGCGTTGTATGGCGACGGGGGGAGGAGCTGACCCAAATGGTGTGTTTCAAGTCATCAGAACGGTATTCATATTTGATTTCATAGTGAGCTGTGACAGATGTCCAGGGAAGCCTGAATAAGCATTTTGTGGAAGCCGTTTGGATCCTTTGTGATGCTTCCTTACACACTGCCAACAGAGTAAGGACCTTTGCCCGTGCTGCGCAGTACCCGTCTTGGCAGGAGCTCACTGGCTCTCCTCGAAGCCTCCAGGTATCATCTCCTGGTTGAACGCAGCGACCGTCTCGCCTCACAGCTGCTCGGCACTCCTGGGTGCCCTTCTCTCGTCGGAAACTGGGAATCCTGAGAGTATTTCTGAATCACTCCCTTTCTCTGCTGAACTCCCTCAGTCCCCTTACGGAAGTGCCCCTTGCGGTAGGAACAACCTAGAACCCTAGGCTACGTGAAGGACTCCATAGACACAATTTAAGGTCTTAAAGAAGGCTTTTGTTACCTAAATCTTCAGTCTAGCCATTCATCCCAAGTACCTGATTCTCAGCAGGCTGGCTTCTCCCTTTTGGGGGCTATTTTTCATCTGTTTCTGTGATCCAAACATATAACACTAAGAAGATATAAAGGGTAGTCTCTCTCTCTCGGTTTTCTGGACTGACCTGAAGTTTTAGCCGCTGTTGCTGTTAGGGGTACTGAAGACCAAGCTGACTCGGGAGGTCGGGCCCCAACCACACAGAAAACAGTCGTCCACTTCACCTGACCTTGCACACCCTGCCTTTCTTGTTTGCTTTGCCTTGGTTAGTCACTTCCACACTCCTGCCAAAGAGAGGGCTGTTAAAAACATGCCAAATGGTGGTATATTCAGACCACGGAGTACCGCTCGGTGATAAAAAGTACTGTAATGAATGAAGCAGTAAAAACTGCTATACTGCCCAACAGTAATGAACTAGTGAAGGGCATTTTATTGTGGATAAATGTCAAAAATAAGTAATAGAAAAAGTACTCACTACAGGACTACATTTATATGAAGTTCTAGGCCAAACAAAAGTCATCTATGTGGTAGAAATCACAACTGTGATTGTTTTGCATGGGGCTGATGGCAAGGGGCCCTGATGGATCTTTCTAGGGTGATGAAAATGTTCTGTCTCTCGAGAGGGGTTTGGGTTACACAGGTACATTTGTCAGAACGCATTGAACTATATGTTGTATTGTACGTGAGTTATACAAACCCTAGAAAGAAACTGGGGCTGCCTGGTGGCACAGTCCATTAAGCATCCAACTCTTGGTTTCGGCTCAGGTTGTGATCCCAGGGTCGTGAGATGGAGCCCTGAGTTGGGCTCTGCACTGAGCGTGGTGTCCGCTTGAGAATCTCTTCTCTCTCTCACTCTGCTCCTTAGCCACATTTCAGAATCAGAGTGACTGCCTTTTCACAAAGATTTTTCCAGATTATATGGGAAATCAATGTTTTCTAAATTGTGCAAGAGAAATTTATTGCTTGGAGAATAGTTTCTGGAAGGCATTGACTATTCGCCTCCCTAATCACCTATGTGATCGGCTATATTAATTTAGAATTTGGAGGAACGCTGTTACACCATACTTGCTGTAAAGTGTCCAGTGTTGTGAAATGTAGATGTTTACATTAGATTTTAAATCTGTTTTCCTACCCCCGACCTGCTCCCTCCAGTCTGTCCTCCCTGCTGTTAAGTAATCTTTCTGAAATACCAATCTATTGTGTAATTCTTGCTCAGAAGCTTGGATGACCTGCTCCTGCTTTCACATTTAGGCCCCTGCCCAACTTTCTAGTTGCCCATCTCCACTCTTGGCTTTCATCACACCAAACAAGGATGCTCTCTGGAATGTTCCTTCTAGAATCTGTGCCTTTAAGAGCTGGAGAGCACTTCGCCTGTCCTGTCCTCGCCAGTCCTTCCTGCAGGCCCAGCTCAGCTATCTGAGCTCTGAGAGCATGTCCCAGCCTCCTCGGGGAAGGAATGACCCGCATGTTCAAGCTCCCAGAGCACATGCGTGTTTCTCTGGAGGGCACGCTTGACCACGCTGGGGCAGGACAAATCCTTCGCATGTCTGCCTCTGCCTGGCTGGTCTCTCTTCAGGAAGGGGCACAGCGTTTTGCATCTTGTATTTTATGCACACTGCTTGATATATAATTTTGGTCCATAAAAGGTGGTTGGCTGGGTGTTTGCGTTCATTCCTTCCTTCGTTCGGCACTGTAGCAGTAGACTTCTCTGTGTGGACCTCTATACGGCAGATAAGGACCAGAATGCTGTGGTCCTAGCAAACCTAGCAAAAGCAGACTTTCTAGGATGATGTTACAGTGTTCCGGTCCTGGCTTTTTTACTTTCTGTTTCCGAGAAGTAACAAGGATCCGATCCTGTTGTCTGCCTGAGTTGCGCTCTACCTCTCCTCTGCACGAGGGAATTCCTACCTAGTTCTCAGAAAGAAAACCAGAACATACCAATGTCACGTACACCAGGGCAGGGACGAAATGAAAAACCTCATACAAATACCACCTAACAATAAACTTGCCTTTTTATGTTTTCCAAATACCTTCGCATACAACACCTGGTTTTATCTTCACAAAAACCGCATGAATTTAAGCAGAGAAGGGATAATTATTCCAGCAAGCAAATGAGAAAACTGAGGTGAAGTAAAGGCCAGATGACTTGCCCAGAGTCACACGTCTGGTTAGTGATAATGCTGAGACCAGAATAGAAGTCCATGTGCTCCTACCAGGCTGGGAGATTTTCAGAAGTACGAGTTCCCAGGAAAGATCAAATAATTGCTGGAAAAGCACTTCCGATCTCCAACGAAAACAGATCTTTCCAGCTGAGTGCCCTCCCTAAGGCCTGAAGAGTATCATCTGCCAAGTAGCTGTTCTTTTGTCTTCGGCATGAACTACCCCAGGCTGGAGGCCACTGTGAAATCTGAATCAACAGCGACCACACACTGCCAAAATATATTTGCAATTTATGGAATAAATGTCCATTTGGATAGAAATTAGGGAATGTCTTTTCTTAAATCCTCGCTGGGACACAGGTGTGGGTGCTAATGCAGATATGGAGCTTTGTCCCATGTTCTATGTGTGTGTGAGTGTGTGTAAGGCTGGTGGGGGGGAGCAGGGGGAGGAAGGGAGGGAGGGAAGGGGGCCGCGAGACTGCTCTTTCTGCTAGGCCGGTCTAATATTTAAAAGGAAACATTTAACCATGGAATAACGGCTGCAGAAAGTGCATTTGCCACTGCAGCAGCATCACTCCTCTGGGGAAGGCGAGATGGCTCTTTTCCAGACTGTTCGTGAAAGGCGAGAGTCGGGAATGAAAAGACAGCTTGCTCATACCTAATACGGCACAGTCCAATCTCACGCCTTGCGTAAGAGCCCTAGCTCAGAAGCTGTCTGCAGAGACAGCCCATTGGCTTTGAGATCCAGGGTTCGTTCTACAAGACCTTGCAGACCTTCCTTTTTCTGTAATAAATAAAATTCCATGCATTTTATTGGGAGTGGAAGAGCCATATCTTTATAGACATTAGTAAATGAGGGGTTAGGTATTTGGCCCACCTTACTGATTTGTGCACAGAGAAGACCACCGTCACTCCCAACCTTAAACCTATTCACAACTGTGTTTAAAGCAAAGTTGCCTTTGATATCACGTTTTAACCGCTCTCGGGTACCCATCTTTGGGGTCCTCTTCTCCTTTATTCACATCCACTCCGTCCTGTTCCCTCTTTCCCACTTATCTTCAAGGTCTCCACTGGCCAGCTTTGCTAGCCAAACTATGCAGACATTTCAGTGATCACAGTTAGAAAATGACCTTCTGAAAGAAGAGGTTCCCAGGATGCTTGGGGAAGGCACAAGAAGGGACCATCATGTGAGCCCTCTTCGTCAAAGCCCTCATTCCTCTGATTCTATAGCCAGAATTATAGCAAGCATTTCCTTTTATTTTCATGTGAAATCTATTTGTATAGCTGCTTCAGGGATCTGGAATAAAATATAAGGGGGAAAATCAGGAGGTGAAATAAGAAATACAGAGAGACAGGTAAAGAAAACCACCTTTTTGTTGTTGGTCCCGAAATAACCCACTAACATTTAACTTTGTACCTAACTTGGAATCCTGATCAAAACTACAATGCTAAAGAATGTCATCAAGGTCCTTTGCCATTATTACCAGAGCTTTCTCAAACGTGGATTGAGTGTGACCACAATAATAGGACAAACTGTGACTCGTTGATTGTGTGAGTGTTTGTAGGTATGAGTGATTTGTTTGCTGTGTAGATTTTGTTTCTTGTTAATTTCCTCATCAACAAACAAAAAGGGAACAATAACTAATGTCTAGGTTACTTTTTACCTAAAATAGTAAATGATACGTTCTCATATTTGGGTGTTGGCCTTTGAATTCAAATTTAGTTCTTCAAATAGCGGGACAGTTCTGTTCAGCTGCAAAGTCTGTTTGGTTCTATTCCCACAGAGCATGTGTGAACTCTTCCTTTTGTCAGAAGCTGAGACTGATGCATTCTCCCTTCCCAGTTATTTCACAGATGATTTGCAATGAGCCAGGCATTGACTCAAATCATCTCTACTGTGAGGGTCTGAGTTGGAAGTTGCTGAGTATCGTGTACATGAATAAACCTTGGCTTCAAGCCCAGAGAAAAGGCTGGATGTTAATATTGTTGTACACACCTTCAGTATCTTTGGGAGCATGACATTATATTAATACTTCTTGGGGGTGTTTGTTTCTGCATTGGGAGACATTGATTTGCCACACTTAATGCCACAAGTGACAGCTTTTCCTTCTTCTCTGAAGGTTGGAGAATGAGTGTGGACTTCATGTAGTCAAATAGACATGGATTGATTTAAAATCTGTCTCAATCACTCCCTAGCTGTTTGCTCTTAAATGAGTTTCTTCATCCCTCTGAAGTAGCTTAGGTTTCCGGCGGCAAAATAGATTAAACAAACAAAAGTAGATCCATCTAGAACAATGCCTGGTGTAGAGTAGGCTCTCAGAATTGTTTATCCCTGTCTCCTTTCCTTCTTTTCACTAGGAACTCGGCGAGTGAGCCGAAACGATAGAGTTTTTCATTAATTCTTTGGTTGAAGGTATTGTTTTCATCACTACCATTCCTACAAGAAGAATAAGACATTTCTGTGGGAGTTATGAGAGGCCACGTGGCATAGCCTAGTGGTTCTCAAAGTGTGGACCCAGACCAGCAGCTTCAAAATCAATCAGGAGCTTGTCAGAAATGCAGGGTCTCAGCCCCTCCCCCAGACCCACTCTTGGAAACTGCAGGTAAGGCCCAGCGGTCAATATTCGCAAGCCTTTCCAGATAATTCTCATGTGTGTTAACTCTGAGAACCACTGGTATAGTGGGAAGAACACCAGACTCGTTATTATATGTTCTGCTCTATGCGCCAGCAGTCATTTTCCTGCTCCGCCTTGACCTCCGCATCTCTGAAATGGGAGCTGGGAGGGACCAAACGTTCTCTCTGCTCTTTTCCAGTTCTAGCATCTGTGGCTCTAATCTCAGCCTAGCTGTGCCCAGGCAACATTTTCATAGTGATCGTACTCTAAAACAGAAGGAAACTTTGTTTTCATTGTTTCAAAAGTGGTACATTATTGTTGTAGAAAACAAAAATAAGCAAAATGAAGAAACTTAGAACCCTCCAAAAACTCAGTTGTTTTTTTTTTGTGCTCTTCTAGTCCTTTTTTTTTTTTTTTTTTAATGAGAATGCAGATGGATATAGGAACCTGCATACGTAGCATCCGTGGGTATAGTCAAGAAAAGCCTTTCTCTCTGTGGAACTTTCATTCTCAGGGAGGGAGGTGGACAATAAACAAATAAGTAATTAAATAAGATCACTTCTGAGAGTATTAGGTATATGAAGGAAATAAAACAGAGTGGTATGAGGGACTCCTGGGTGGTTCAGTCGGTTAAGCATCTGACTCTTGATTTTGGCTCAGGTCATGATCTCAGGGTCATGACATTGAGCCCTGTGTTGGGCTCTGAGCTTGGCGTGGAGTCTGCTTGTCCCTCTCCCCTGCTCCTCCCCCTGCTCACATTCTTTCTCTTTCTCTCTCTCAAATAAATAAATAAAAGCTTTAAAAAAGAGAGAGAATGAGAGTGTGATATTATAGAGTGACCGCGCAGTGCCCAGTTAAGAGATGGCACCAGGAAAAACCTTTCTGAGAAGCCGACAGATCCCAGAAACAGTCCAGCTGTGTGGGTATTGGGAGGGAAGAGCATTTCAGGCAAAGTGACGAGCTGGTGTGGAGGCTCTAAAGGCAGCCCGTCTGGCTAGGGAAGACACATGGAAGGAGAGCCGTAGAAGAGGAGACCAGAGAGATAGAGAGAAGAGGAGGCCAGAACAGAGATGGCTGTATAGTTTAAATTTATTCTAAAGATGAGGGGAAACTTAAAAAAAAAGAAATCACTCTGCTAGGTAGAGGATGGATTATTATAGAGGGCGAGCATGGAAACAGGAGAAGCAGATTCCTATTTCCACCTCGTGTCTTCTAACTTGCATGTTCTCCCCTGACTTTAACATGAACGTCTCTCACGATTAGTAAGTCGTGCAGCGTCCTCCTCTGTCATGGCTGTATAGGAATCTGGTATGATAATCATCTTTTGTTAATCCCCTGTAGATGAGGACTTGGATTATTCCCAATTTTTTTGTTGTCATGAAGAACACCAAAGGGAGGGGCGCCTGGGTGGCTCAGTGGATTAAGCCGCTGCCTTCGGCTCAGGTCATGATCTCAGGGTCCTGGGATCGAGCCCCGCATCAGGCTCTCTGCTCCGCAGGGAGCCTGCCTCCTCCTTTCTCTCTGCCTGCCTCTCTGCCTACTTGTGATCTGATCTCTCTCTCTGTCAAATAAATAAATAAAATCTTTAAAAAAAAAAAAAAAAAGAACACCAAAGGGAGATACCAGCAAAGGGAGTGCTCTCAAATCTTTGTGTACATTCTTGTTGTTTCCTTAGGATGGTTCCTCGAGTAGAAGTCCTTCCCCACTTCTTTAGCCTAAGGAAATTTGAAGACTCTTTCCTGGGTCTGTTCATTGGTTTCATCTGTAATTATGTAACTGGTGTCCTCCAGTTACTTAACACCTTTAGCTGATGTGTTTTACCAGGCAGGGGCCAGAGGGAGACAAGTGAAGCACTCTCCTGGGGTGCATAATTTAAAGGCACCCAAAAAACAAAAAACAAAATCTCAGTAATCAAGATAAATATCTTAAGGCAATTTTTTTAATCCTGATTACTAAGTCTTTCAGCATCTGTTTATACTGCTCTCGGGGCACGTGCCTCACTCACTTTATCCTAGACCTGGCCCTGGCACCTTTATACAAGAAAAACATAAGAAAGTAATTACTTGTCTGTAGGCTTGATTCTGCTTTTACTTACCCTGTTAGAGAGTTAGTTCTGTCGCTGACTTATTGTCAGCTACATAGTAACAGTGCGTGCTTCTTTAGCCTCCTCATTCTTCGGCAGTTGGGAAACACAAACATGTAACAGGTACTGGGTGCAGATCCCCATTCTTCCCTTACAGGTATGACCGGGCACAGTTGTCTTAAGCAGCCTGTTTTTCCCTGAGTCATGAATGGCTGTGATCGAGTATCTGCCTCCCCGTCCTGCCCAGCTGTCCTGGGCGTTACGACTGGGAGGTCTCCAGGGCTCCTGGGTCGAATTCACTAGGAGCCCACGGGGTGTCTAACTAGCCTAACCACATAGTCCCGACAGTGGCCAGTGATTCCCTTCACTCTCTCCACCTTCTCAGGAAAACTGGGGAGCTAAAAAAAGGTAAAGTTGGAGGCTTTTTCTATTTCACAGAAAAGAGAAATTGGCCACAATCCAAAAGAAAAAAAAAAAAAACCCTTCAAGTAACCAAATAAGTTTTCAGTTTATATGTTGGTTTCTTTCTCTGCCTCACCCCAACATGTGGTGTCCACGTAGAAGTCGAGGCCTTTTAGCCTCCTTTCAGCAAATGACTGAAGACAAAGGAGGAATCTCTGTACCTATATACCCACTCCTCAACCGTCGGGCTTCTGTGCTTGTGGCCCATTGGTCTTACACACTCACACCTCTCTCCCACGTCCGGTGTCGGCCACACACGTTCCAGGCAGCCCAGCACACCAGAGGTGGGGATATCGTCAGCACGCTGAGACCTTCCAGGCACCACCAAGCAAACTGTCTTTCTCTTCCATCGTGTACTCCTTTTCATTACAAACCACCCCCCACCCCCAGTGAGCCTATTTTTAGCAAACAAATAAGTGTTGGGCATATAGGTCTATGAGTAGATGCCTCGCAAGAGTGATTATCATCAGAAAAAGCCACAAGTCCAAAAACTGTTAACCCAAAATGTTGCAAAGCCGTATCCCTCTAGACCACCCAGTTCGGCTCAAAGGCTCAGTGTCTAATCTGGCAGGAAGAGTCCTCCGCTCTTAACCCAGCACAGGCAAAGGAGAAGGTCCTCAGGTGACCTTGCTCAAATGCCTTGGAGATGGGGCCATTGCCAGCATCTGGTGCCTGCTTGGACCAGCGGCCCCAGTACTGGACCACACACCAGTAATGGCAGACTGGCTGTCTCCTGGCCAGCCAGGAAGTCACTGGATGTCCTGGCGCGTGAAGGAGAGGTCGGCATTCAGGTGACTCGGGCCCTATGGGCACAGACAGTGTCATGGGAGAGACTGATGACACTTCATGGAGCCACAGGAGCGATCTGTGTGGAATTAGAATGTGGCTGCCCCAAACCCACCTGTTCCTGATTCCCTCGGAGCTTTCTGATCACATCAGGCCATGAGGACTGTGTCCAAAATGCCAGGGATTTCTGGACAGTCTTCTTGTGGTTCTGAGGAAGCAGTAGAGCTAAATATAACACCCCTTCCGCAGAGATCCATGTGCTGTTCTTCTGGTTATATCATCAGCCTACAGCTTCTGAGAAATCTGTGCTTCGGATATTAGTATTTATGTGACAGTGAGCTTAATTGATGCAAAAATGCTGTCCGACAGGAGTGCTGTAGTTTTAGTAGCCCCTGAAACTGGCTCTTCAATGGTGTGATTCATACTGAGATTTTTAACCTAAGAGTTACACTAAAATCTCCTTTTTTTTTTCTGAGAGTAAACAGTCCTCCATCCTCACCTTCCAACTAATACATTAACAATGTGACTATCATACAAATGTTGGGGTTCCTTTTGAGAACTCTAGGTGGTGGATTCTTTCTTGCGTTGAAACCAAATACAGATCAGGCAGAAATGCAGCTTTCTCCCTTCCTTCTTTTTTTATTGTCTTTTAATTTTTGTCAAAATAATCCATTTTGTTTGTCTACTCAGTTAAACTCATTAAATGTTATTACTAAGCCATGGGGACTAGTTTGGTAGTGTCGCTGGACACCAGTAATGGCAGATTGGCTGTCTCCTGGCCAGCCAGGAAGTCACTGGATGTCATTTGTGCCTGGTATGGAAAGACCAGCCATAACCCCAGGAGAACCCCCAGGCTCCTAAGTGGCCCCTCTCTTTACATACGCACGCCTAGTAAGCCTGCAGTTCCTGAGCACCTACTACATGGCCAGTTAATGGTCTAGATATTATCTACTCATCTGAACTATATGAAATTGATGTTTCCTTTTTTCAGATCAAAGATGGTCAGGTATCAGTAACTTCCTACTAGTAATTAATAGTAGAATGTCAATTCTTATAAACATTGACATAATCCCCATTTTACAGGGAGAAACCAGAATACTTTTATCTACCTACTCAAAATATAAATTCTAACCCTCAGTCATAGCTTTCTACCTTTCTGACACCCGAAGGCAATGAGAAAGGAAGCAAAGAGGAGAGACTTAGAAGGCAACCCATTTTAGAACCGAAGGAGTGGAATTGAAGCCATTAAAAGAAAAATCACTCCTGTCTCTCTCCTCCGTGCTCAAATAATGAACTGCCTGGCCAGGGCCTCTCTGGAGACAGTTGGCTGGGCAGGCGGCAGGCTGCTCCAGTGGGGACCACAGCAGCCTTCAGTGAGAGACAGAACCCTGGGACGGCTGCGGGAAGGAGGCCAAGTCATGCAGAGATGGGCTCTGTGTGGCCTCCCTGAAATCCAACCCAAACTCCGTTTGTATTTACATCATAGCATCATCTTGATTTCCTCCCAACATCACCTCATCGTCTCCCACACATACTGGGTCTTGCCAGAACCCCATGTTATTAGGACTTAATGATTTAAACTAAACAAATTGCCTCCACCCTCAGTACGTTCCGGGGGCTGAGTAACAGGGCAGACTTCAGGTCCCCAGTGGACTCTGTAAACTTGTGCCACCTTGAAGATATTTTTAAACCTTAAAGAACAACAGCCACATGGTAATCGGTACTTTGCCTCAGGGATGTTCCAGTTTCAAAATGGGATTATGGGAATGGACAAACGGAGGGAGGTCATCTGGCCAAGCCGCACACTTTCTCCCCTTGTTCACCCAGAATGGGGAAGGGAGGGATGGTGGAAGCCATTCTTGGCACCAGGAGGAAAGAGGAACCCAAGTGAGGGTGATGGATAAGCCACCATTATACAAACTCCCCGAGTGAGAGCGGACAGAGCAGCAGGAAGTTGGAGAGCAAGCTCACCCCGGAAGGCACACAGCTGCTTTCACTTCTTGAGAAGTTCCTTATCTCACTTTCTATTCATCGTCATTTGGAAAGATCTATGAAAAGCCAAGTTCTACCTAGTGTTGTACTTATGTTGGACTCCGTACACCAAGAATCACAAACGTGGGCGCCCGCGTACAGGCTCACACAGAGAAGAACCATGGTTCCGTACAAGAGCTCAGCCGCCAGCCTTCTTTCCTGAAGCCGCGCCTAGAGGTTTTCTCATTCCTGGCAGGGAATGGCACATTCAGGGAGCACCCTGTCTGGCTGGGTGCTTCGGGGCTTTGTGCGGGAGTTGAGGTGATGGCCGTGCTGACTCCAAGCACCCCTCCAGATGGGTTGGAATTTGCATTGAAGAACACAAGCCCAAACTCGTGTGGCAGTCAGGGCTGACAGAAAGGAAGAAGAGGAAATGACCGTGAAATTTCCCAGATCCTCAGACAGGCTGGCTTTGACCAGGGATCAGCACCCCAAGCATAGTTACTCTCCAGCAGGCTTGTGCCATTTCCTGTCACTCCTCTCCAGTGAGCTTTCTTGTGGCTGGAACCACAAGCTGGGGAGGGACCCAGCCGCAGAGAGAGATCTGAGTTGATATGGTAGGCCTACCTTGATAAGGTCCCAGGCCCTTGCTGTGGAGTAAGGCCCCCACATTGCCTCTAGAACTGTAACAAATACAGATTCCTGGCACTGCCCCAGCCCTGCAGGGACACATACCCTTTGGCTCACATAAGCATGTTTCTTCAGCATGTATGCCTAGAAGTGGAATTGTGACTCAGAGGAGAGACACATCTTCATCTTCACTAACTCATGTAAAATTGTTTTTACAAAGTAATCATAACAATTTGCATCCCACCAGCAGTGTTTGGGAATTCTGTTGGTCCACTTTTTTTTTTAATGATTTTATTTATTTATTTATTTTTGTTTGACAGAGAGAATAGGAGAGACAGAAGGAGAAGCAGGCTCCCCTCTGGGCAAGGAGACCGATGCAGGGCTCGATCCCAGGACCCTGGGATCATAACCTGAGCCGAAAGTAGATGCTTAACCGACTGAGCCACCCAGGCACCCCTTGGTCCACATTTCTTTTTTTAAGATTTTATTTATTTATTTGACAGACAGAGATCACAAGCAGACAGAGAGACAGAGAGGAGGAAGTAGGCTCCCCGTCCAGCAGAGAGCCCGATACGGGACTCGATCCCAAGACCCTGAGATCGTGACCTGAGCTGAAGGCAGAGGCTTAACCCACTGAGCCACCCAGGAGTCCCTTGGTCCACATTTTTATCAGTATTTCGTATCAGCAGACTGAAAATTCTGCCAATAGCATCACTTCTTTATGCTGGAATTACAATAGAGAAAGGAGGGGAGAGAGTTTGGGGTAGGTTTGGTTTGGCTTCTGAATAAATGATATTTTGTTACCTGACCCAAATAAGAAAGCAAAAGCGCTCTGGTACCCAAAAGTGATAAATTGTGTTTGTTTGTTTGTTCCGCCATGGGAAACAGAGCCAAACGTGAAAAAGAGGAATTTAGTTGAGGCATCATTTTAAGCTGAAGGAGAGTCAGATGTTTGAAAAAATAATGAAAAAAATGGAAAGGAAGATTAACCAGCCAGCATGTTAAGACAGACACGGATTTAAAACAGTTAAGATATGGGTTAAGAAAAACAAACTTTGGAAACAGTTTAGTGGGTTTTGGAAGGCAGGAGTTGATACAAATAATCAATTTTCTATAAGAGATACAGAGATCTACCAATTTTTAGCAACATTTTCATTTTAGCAATGGAACTTATATAGAACATGCAAATCTTAAGACAAAAGCACAATGTGTAGGAAATAAAGAGGGGACTGAGTGGGGAGTGCATCCAGGAAATGTTTGTCCATATTAAAGATAAACCCTGGGGGCACCTGGGTGGCTCAGTGGTAAAGCCTCTGCCTTCCGCTCAGGTCATGATCCCAGGATCCTGGGAACAAGCCCTGAATCAGGCTGTCTGTCGGCAGGGAGCCTGCTTCCCCCTCTCTCTCTGCCTGCCTCTCTGCCTACTTGTGATCTCTGTCTGTCAAATAAATAAATAATAAAAAATCTTTTTAAAAAATAAAATAAAAGTAAAAATAAATAAAGATGAACCCTGGCAGAAACCAAGGGTGTGTATGCTGGCTAGTCACAGGACCTTTCTTCCCCCTCCTGGACTGATGATCAGCATGTCAGGTCAGCCTTTGTCAGAAAGAATTATGACAGAGCTGTTGCCCGGGCTCATTCCAAGTATGGACCATTGTTACTCACCCAGTCAGTTGAGGTGTATTGAACCAGAACTGGGGCAGAGTGTGAAGCCACACTTGGGTCATTGTCACCTGGAATGTATAAGGCCGCCCCATAGGAGCTCAGCATGAGCCCTGGGGACAGGCCAGTTCTGCCTAGTGCTGGGCCAGATTGCTGCTCAGAGCTGCTGAGCGATGACTGTTGCTGGTGGATGGGCAGAGTCTCCATCCTCTGACCATGGTGAGCTTGTAGATGTGAGCAGAACTATCATAGCTAAAATATAAGACATCTTCTGACATTAGCCTGAAGAATGTGTTAGATTACGTAGTCCACACAAAGGTGAGGTGTAACCGCCATTTCTGCCAAAAGACATTCCTGTTTGGCTTGATGGAGTAAACTGCCCATGGGTTGGGGCATTTTTGACCTTATACTCACCTGCACCCCTACCCCTAGCTCCTTCTTGGGGCTCCTCTTGTGGACAACAGAGGTCATCAGTCCATTGTTGCATATTAGCCGTTATATGCCCTTTTTAGTGAACAATTGTTATCTTTTTACAGATGTCATACATTGCTGGTGTGTAGCTATCTCCACTGTTGTCTGTCCTTGTCATGTTTAGGCAGCCATCGCAGCTGCACATCTCCCACTCCTACCAGCCCCCAAAGATCCTGGGCTGCTTTTGTGACAGGGCTCTCCGAAAATGTAACTTACACAGTCCCACAGTCAACTGCCTGAGCGGCAGTCTGGTTTTAGATCTGTATTCTCCCTTGCAACAGATGCTACAGTGTTGCCATAGTTGGGGATGAAATACAAGGTATGAATTAGGCATAGACAGGTAGCTAGAATGGATGGAGTTGTTTGTCCAGCTGAAGAAGTCACATCTTACCCCGATGCCTCCGTCCAATTGTGTGCAGTCTCTTCCCACTCTTGGCTTCACTGTCTGGCCTCCCCATGCTTCTCCTCTCCCTACCCCATTTCAGTATGTGTCTATCAGGACCCAGTTCCACTCCCACTTAATACTAAGTATCAGCTAGAAAATGTGCAGATACTTTAGCCTATGAGCACGTGGTTAAGATTACGTCTTAGATTCAGCCACTTGTGGGTTGAAATCCAGCTCAGCCTCGCTGTGGGGCTTTAGGCAAGTCACTTGCCCTCCCTCTGCGCATTCCCCCATCTGTAAAATGCTGCCGATGATAACGGTACCCCGTTCACAAGGCTGTTGACGCTGGTGGAGGATCAAAGGAGAGTGTTGACTTGTCGTACATGGCACCGGCTGCAGGCACGGGAGTGGGCGCTCGGTAACATGAACGTGTAGCTGTTTATGATCTGGCTTCATCTCCAGCGACCTTCCCAGCTACATATACCCATCCCATTAAATTGTAAGCTCCTTTTAAGCAGGAGCCGGGCCCCTTCCCTCTGAGAGCCTTGCAAGCTGCCTGGCACGTATTTCAGCGCTCTATAAACCCAGGAACAAATGCAGAAAGCCCCACGGCACCGTGCCCAGCCACACGTCTGTCCTCTCGTGTATGCTTCCGCCCCCTCCTCATCTGGGCCAGGTACATCACGGCGGCTGGCCTGGATGAATTCAGACCCCTCAGTGCTCCCTCCTCAACCCGGGTCCAGATTTGAGGGGCTCCCTCCTAAGTACATATAAGCTCCTCCCAGGCTGGCCCTTGGTTACTCGACTCCATACCCACAACCCTTTGCACAGCACCTGTCACAGAGAGAGGTTCAAAATACGTTTACCGAAGGGAGGCTAGAGGTAGGCCTGGATGTAAAGAAAGAGATAAGAATGCAAGGAAAATGAAATCGTTGAAAACGGGTGATTTGTTACTATGGTGATTTCTGAGTAACTTTTATTGGGGAGGGTGGGGGATGTTTCTTTGTCCTTCTTATTGTTTTCTGTGTAACTTCCTCATCTCCAGCAACTCAGGAGAACAGCTGTCCCTGGCAATGCTAGGAAAGACTCAGAGTTGGAGGCTCTCAGTGAGGAGGGGGAGGACCCCAGCAGGTCTCGAGTACCTGAGCTGTGTGCCGTGTGGAAAGTTGTTCTTCACTTTAGCAGCAAAGAGAAGAGGAGGGCGTGGTCAGGTCTTCTGAAAACTGCAGTAAGAAAGGACATTTTAGGCCACGGTGCAAAAAAATAAAATAAATGCCGTAGGCTATAGCAGTACCTAGCTCCTGTCACATCATTAAAACTCCCATAATACTCATGGTCTGGGCTCTGGCCATGGTAGAGGGATACCTGAGCATTGATGGCCAAACCGGACAGCTGGGTCACATTACTCCGTGGGTCCTCGTGATTCATAACAGGTATCTGGGGCTATGAGGAGTGGAGAGTTCTGTGCCTGTTTATAGACTCAGTTCTGCTTGAGTGTATACAGGAAGGCTCTGGGCTCCTTCAGGAGTGTTAGGCTTGCTATGAATGCTTAGTCCTCCTGGCTGAAGCTTGTTACTCGACGGAGAAGGAAACCAGGCTCCACAGAGTCAAGTGATATGTTCTGGGCCACATGGCAACCCCCAGGTTTGTCCCAGGCTATGCTACTGCTCGCAGAGCTTCTCCAATCCAGGAGCCTGGTACCCCAGCACTGAAATGTCCTGGAGACCTAGGAGCCAGTCCTATGCTGAAGACCTGTAAGGAGAAGAACACTTCAAGAGCACTTTCAGCCCTAGTGCAAAAACTGTCATAATGGTAGGACACAGCGGTGCCCAGGTCCTGTCACACCATTAAATCTCTCATTCTTTGATCTTTTCAAAAAATATGGAGAAAATGGCCAGGAGCAGAACATGCTTCTCAAAAGGGAACCCTGAGGAGTAGAAAGAGGGTGTGACTGCCTTCGACACCGATCCTGGTCCCACTGACTGCGTGACACCGAACGAGTTAACTTAAATTCTGTGAGCCCAAGATTCCTTAACTGTGGAATCCCCTTGCGAGGTTGTTCTGAAGATTAAATGAAATACCACATGTGAAGTGCCAGGCTCAAAATAAGTTCTCAGTAAATGGTAGCTCTTGTTAACAAGTTGTTATTGTTGTCCTGCTAGCCGGCCTCAGTACAAGTTGAACTGTCAGTATCAAAGGAGGTCAGAAGCTCTTATTGGTCTGAGAGGCTATAGGGGAAGAAACCAAATAAGTGACCAGTAGAGCCACCTTTGACCTCTATGCTGGATACCCTTCCTTCTTGTGGTAGAGTATAGGCTGCCTGTTATAACAAAAGACCCCTCTCGCTCCTCCTCACAAAAATCCAGTGGCTCCCACAAGACAGGCGTTCATGCCTCTCTCATGTTGGCTCAGACATCCCACCTCTAAGGCAGATGGGCAGCTGTGCTCCGCAAGACCGTCTAAAGCCCAGGGTCCTCCGTCCTGCGATTCTGCCAGTCCCTGTTGGGTTGCCATCCTCTGCCTTGCTGAAGCCAATTCACCAGAACTACATCCACTGTCCAGCCCTTGGAAGGGGGAAGGAGGTTGGAGAGCAACCCACTGTCTTTTGAAGACATGGGCTGGATAGAACAAGTCCATTTTCAGCTGGATGGCTAGGATCAGACATGGCCACACCTCGCTGCAAGGGAGACTAAATGTGGAGCCTTGGGGTGCATAGCCATTGGCTCACTTTGGAGGAGGGGGATGCTCCTCCAAACGCTACCTTTTCTCAGTGATCTGGATTTGGGCCTCGGGGTTGCAAGACTTTGTCCCTTGCCCTTCGGGCCAAGGACAGCCCTATCTGGTACCAGAATCGGCAAGGGGATGCCCTGCTGTGCGATCTTCTTTAAGAAGATAAACCCCAAGTTCAATGACCGTGCAAGACACTCTAAAATTCCCACTCTGCCGCATTCACATGCCAGGTGAAAAGTCACTATTGAATTGCTTTACCGTAAATTTTATAAGCAGCGGTGTTTACAAAGTGTATGCTGCTATATAAACCACATCTTTCCTTTTCCGATTGGTTAACAGAAACCTGACAGGATTTCTATCTGGTGCCAAGTAGGTCATCATCGAGTGGCCCAGCAACACGTGTTCCTCCCACACAGAATGGCCACAGTTTGTCATTTTTACGTGCTGTTGGGAAAGCATCACGGTCTGCCTTCAGTGGGCCCCACGTTCTCTTCCTCTTACTTATCGTTAATTTCCTTGGGTCTCTGCGGACTCTCAGCTCGCGATCGTGAGTACAGGCCTCTTGTGAAAGCTTTCCTCACGCAGCCACCACGGAGTCAGCCGACCTGGGCTCACTGTGGGTAAGCGAAGTAAGCTCGAGGGAGGGCAGAGACAGTCGTCACTCCCTTCAGGCACGGAAGTGGTAGGAGGAGGCTGGCGAGAGTCCCCAGCCTCTGTGTTTCCTTTGTTCCCCTCATCACTGTCACTGTTGTTCCTTGTCCCAGTAAAGGCCATAGAGTTAGGGGCGTGTTTTCTGAAGGCCTACTTCATCAGCATTCACACCAAAACAGCTGCCAACAAGCTTTGAAATTCAAAACCAATGCAAGGGATGCAGAAGTTAAGGATGGGAGTGTTGCTGATTCCTTGACAAAGTGCCAACAGAAAGATCAGGGGAAGTGGGGGGGGAGGGGGCGGGCCTTCACGTCAGTCTTCAAAGAAAAGACATCTGCCTCAGCCCCAAAAACAGAATGCAAGTGGCTTCACAACCAAATTCTCAGGGCGGTGGATTTTGATGCGCTCTGACTTCATAACCAGATAAGTCAGTGGAAAGGGGGTCTCATGGGGACAGGAACACAAACATGAGCTCGAGGGCAAAAAGAAGAAAAGTAAAATTTCCTTATTCAAAATCCATTCTGTTTCTTTAAAGGAGTAGATCTTCTTGACTGGAACTGATGAATTAAAGGGAAAAAGAATTCACTGTTTTCTGAAAGGATGGGGCCACATTTGCAGAATCATCTGGCGAGGAACCTCCATAGAGAATAGAAAGATTGGCAGAGGGTTTTTGTTTGGCCTTGGAGAGTGAACCTCCTCAGCGTTCATTCTCCACACTGGCAGGCAGGGGGCATTGATGACGCCTGTTCACGCACCTGCTTTGTGCTAATGTGCTTTCTTGTGGCCCCGCTGGTGACACCCCCATCCTTGGGTCCTTGGCCAGTTCAGCCCAGAAAGCCAGTCTCTACCACTGTGGCCCAGATGTGACACTAACTCTCTTCCAGTTCGTGAAAGGAAGCCTACAGTTTTATTTTTGTTTTCCTCTGGTTGTTTTTATACAACACGGCCAAGGAGAGTAGAAAGATGTTTGAACAAACATCAACATTAGGAAGGAGCATCTTTATTGAATCTTTTATGTTTCTGGAAAATTTTAGGTCGCATAAACCAATGTTGGTTACTCCTCTGTGCCCTGCTTGGAATGCACCAGATTCTAAGGACTGGGGGATTCTAGGCAAAGTCAAAATTCACCTCATCAAAATCCAGGCCGAATACCCCAACAGGAAAGGGTGAGGGCAAGAAGAGGAGAAGTGAGAGAAGGGGATAGAATTTTTCTGCCTGGTGCCCTGAGCAAGTCCCCTTGTCTCCACCAACACAAGCATCCAAAGAACAGAAGTGTTTTGCTTCATTCTCCCCAGCTCCTTAGGGTCATGCCAGTGTGTGGTCTCCAGGCCCTTGCTCACAGAGAGGTCTTGCAGATTCCTTAGTAACCTGAACTCCTTGGTTATATTCCAACGTCGACTTGTTCAGAATACGGTCATTCTGACTTTATTGGGTTTCCCCAGGTACCTTGGAGTTTGGGACCTGAAGGTTTTTAAGAACCCGCTAGTCCAGCCACCTAACTTCTGGTTCTGGTATCATAGATTCTACAGACACTTGCTACCTACATGGTCCTCTGAGCTATTGTGTGTCATGGCTTTGCTTAATCTGTGGCCTTCATTAAATTTTTGTGGCCACCCATCTGGGTGCATTCGCCACCCCTCCCAGCGCTGCTCCCTCACTGCGCACTGCCCAGCACCGATGTTAGAAAGACTCAGAAACCTCTCTGCCCTAGGGGCACCTGGGTGGCTCGGTCACCTTAGCAGCCGACTCCTGATTTGGGCTCAGGTTCCACACTCAGTGGGCAGTCTGCTTGAGGATACTTTCTCTCTCTCTCTTTCTCAAATAAATTAATTAACCAAAAAAAAAAAAAAAAGAAAGAAAGAAAGAAAAAGGAATCTCTCTGTCCTTCAGTACCTTTCACCTTTCAAACCTTCCAGGAGGAGAGGTTGCTTCTTAATAGACTTTAGAATCAGTCATTCTCTCTCCCTCTCTTAATTTTTGGAATCAGTCACTTTCTTTCATTCTCTTAATTTTTCAGTTCATAAAGCATGCTTCATCAGTGTATGGTTATATACTTATGTATAAATTTAATCAGCAACTGATAAAATTAAAGGGATTCTTCGTATTTTAAAACAATGATTAATTCTCATAAAAACTGTGCTTTCTCAGTATAGAAAATCTGAGAGAAAAA
This sequence comes from Meles meles, assembly GCF_922984935.1. Taxonomy (NCBI): domain Eukaryota; kingdom Metazoa; phylum Chordata; class Mammalia; order Carnivora; family Mustelidae; genus Meles; species Meles meles. The sequence goes on from NC_060070.1 coordinate 21,354,222, forward strand.
AACAGAAGAAAGAACAGTCACCCATAGTGTTATCCCTCCCCCCCCCCCCCCCGCCCACAACACCACCAGCAAGCATCTTGGTGTCTTTCCTTCCAGACGGTTTTTTAGGCATTTGTCATAAAGTCACAATCATGTGATCCTTCTTAATATAATATGAGCATTTTTCTGTATTACTGATTATTTTCTGTAAACTTAATTTTTAAAAAAAAATTTTTTTTTTTTTTACTTATTTATTTGACAGAGATCTCAAATAGGCAGAGAGGCAGGCAGAGAGAGAGGAGGAAGCAGACTCCCCGCTGAGCAGAGAGCCCAACGTGGGGCTCGATCCCAAGACCCTGGGATCATGACCTGAGCCGAAGGCAGAGGCTTTAACCCACTGAGCCACCCAGGTGCCCCAAAAAATTAGCTGGTTTTCTAACTTTCAAATTAAAAATAACATGTCACAGGACCTCTTCACATGTCATTTTTCCAAAAAGTGTCTCTTTAGCACAGATTCACAAAGAACAGGCCCATTTTTTAAGTTTTCTTTTAAAAAAATATATGTGGGGCGCCTGGGTGTCTCAGTGGGTTAAAGCCTCTGCCTTCGGCTCAGGTCATGATCTCAGGGTGCTGGGATCGAGCCCCGCATCAGGTTCTCTGCTCCGCGGGGAGCCTCCTTCTCCCTCTCTCTCTGCCTGCCTCTCTGCCCACTTGTGATCTCTCTCTGTCAAATAAATAAAATAAAATAAAATAAATTTTTAAAAAAATATGTAACACTGTCAGATTGGTCTATGAAAAGGTTATACCCTAACTCCAGGTCTTCTATCAGCAATATATGAGAATGGGCATTTAGGGGGCCTCCTTCACTATTGGGTAGACTTCCTTTCGAAGTTTTGTTAATTGAGAAATGAAAGTCTCTCATTAATCTACATTGTATTTCTTTGATTACTACTGAAGGTAACATTTTCCCATAAGTTTCACAAGCCCTTTTTCCTTTCTTTGAATTGCCAATTAACATGCTTTCCCATGTACCTAATCAGAGGGTTTTTTAAATCTATATAAATTCCTTACATATTAAAATATGAACCCGAGAGAATTGAAAACATATGTCCACACAAAAGCTTATGCGTGAGTGTTCATAGCCTCATGATTCATCCAGCCAGGAGGTGGCAACAAGCCAAACGTCGATCTACTGATGATTGGTAAACTAGTCCATCCATACAGTGGAGTATTTTCAGCTATAAAAAGGAATGAAGCACTGATTCATGCTACAAAAGGAATGAACCTTGAAAACGGTGTGCCAGCTGAAAGAAGCCAGTCACAAAAGGCCACATGTTTTATGATTGCCTTCATACAAAACGTCCAAATAGGCAAATCCATAAAGACATAAAACCACTGGTTGCCAGAGGTGAGGCTGAGAAGGGAATGAGTACAGATTCCTTTTGGGGTAATGAAAATGTCCTAGGATTAGTGACAATGGTTTCCTTTGTATATTAAGTATACTTATTAATATATATTAATACTTTATATGTGTAATATATACATATATATTAAAAATATATTTTAAACCACCGAACTGTAAACTTTAAGAGGGTGAATTTTATGGGATGGGAATTATAGATCAATAAAAATAAGATAAAAGTTTAAACCAGTAACCACAAAGGAGCCTTTTTTTCCTCCCAAAAGAGTGGGAGAAGGCCTGAAAAACTATATAATCTGTGCTCTAATTCTTTCTGAACCCTTTGGCATAGACAGTTAAAACATATCCTTGTTTTTTATCAGCATTTCCCTCTTGTCTTAACCCTGAGGTCTGAAGTGCAGTGAGCATAAGAAGAAAATGTTCTCCCTTTCTTTTGGAGCCTTTCCACGATCTGGTGTTAAAACCTCATTTGGCCATTTGGGTTTGGGGATGGTTCCAGCTCTTCATTGGCTGCAGTGTTAAGTCTCACCATCGGGGTCTAATGCTTCCATTTCTTTTTTAAGTACTTTTGACTCTCCGGGCATCGGGGAATGGAAGGTTTTAGAGAAGGGAAAAGAGAACATGCTGCAGGCAGTGAACCGCTGCTTCTCGGCGTGGGGGTCATTTGAACAAGACAAACCAGGCGGGGGAGCCAAAAAATCTTCTAGGTGCCAGGAATGTGGGGTTTTTTTTCTTAAAGTGATGTGATGTTTGCGAGAGTGATTTATGTGAGTTCATGTAAATATGAGCTGTGCGCCACGGAACAAGATCCGTGGTCCTAGTCCTCCAGAGGACCTTGCAGAGTCACACACAAATGACCATCCAACACCACCTCTTGTTATTTTCAAAGGAAAGCTTTGATTTGCTTTTTAAATAGGCTCCGTTCTCCCACTGTTGCATGTGGCTGGTGTCTGCCCTGTATGCGTTCTTGTGTCAAAATCAGTCTTTTCACCGCAAAGATGTGACATTTTCTTGTTGGGGGTGGGGTGCTCTCCCAAGGGTAGAAATCTGTTATTTTGTGCTTGAAGGAGGCCTTGTTTGTGCTCTGTTTATACGGTAAATATGTTCCAGTAAGTTTTGCCTGTAAAGCAAATTCTGCTTTAAATGCAGCCGCCAAGCTCACTATACCAAGGAAACCAGTGCTCGCTCCTTTGTGGTGTACATCAACACTCACCACATCTAGGAAATAGCAGGAAACTAGGGGGAACGTCAGTGCCGTTAGCCCAAATGTTCATTAAGACTCTACACCACATGGAGGACGCCAGTGACTCAGCACGCCTGGCATGGTCCCAGCACGCTCACAGAGCCCATGGTCTGGGTGTGGGCAGGGTGTGAATGTGGGGGTGGGGGTGAGGTCCAGTCCCTGATGTCAGGGCCCCCATTAGTCATACACATGAAGCTGGCCTCTAGGGAACTAGGGGGCCATCCCCACAGGCCCCTCTGACCACATATCCACAGCCTTGCCTGGACTGGCCAAGAGTCCTTGGGTCAGGAAGCAACTCTGGTCCACAGGCTCCATGTTCCAGCCACGGAATCAGTCTGGCTGGCTTCACATCCTGTCTCCATCCCGCACAGAGCTGGGGACAAAGTCTCAAACCTCTCTTCTCCTCTGTTGTCAAATGAGGGGAAAGCATGATACTTCTAAGGACTGTCATGAAGGTCGAGTGACATAGGATGTTCCAGTACATAGCATAGTGCCCGGTGTACGGCGAGCCCTCGTTTAATATTAGTCGTCACTATCAAGATTGGAGCGTTCCCCTTAGTGGTGCCCATTCCACAAAAGCAGTATTCACTTTCTCTTGCTGTGTAACAAATTACTACAAATAGAGCAGCTTAAACAGCCCCCGTTGATTAGCTCGCAGTTCTGAGCGTCTGGGCATGGCATGGCTGAGCCCTGGGCTCCCAAGACTGCGTTGGCCAACAGCATTCTCCTCCGAAACCTTGACCAGGGAAGAATCCATTTCCAGGTTCTTGGCCTACTTCAGGTCCTTGTGGTTGTAGGACTGAGGTCCCCATTTCTTTGCTTTCTGCCAGCAGGGGGCTGTGTTCAGTCCCTAAAGGCCGCCCACATTTCTGGGCCACATAGCTCCCCTCTGCCAGGCCAGCAGGATAGAACATCCCTGGGATGCCTCTTAGACTTTGTATCTACTTCAGAGAGAGCCCAGTCACTGTCAAGGGCTCACTTCATGAGGTCACTTCCACCTGGGATCATTTCTCCTTGTTGAAGTCAGCCATGCCAAGTGAAATAGCCTGATCGAGGGAGTGATTATCCCATCAGTCCTAGGGATGATACGGGGTTTGTCACAGCAAGGGCAGAAATCCGGGGCTTACCTTGGAGTTCTGCCTACCACACCACCTTTTCAGCAAGGCACAGATTTTCACTCCTTCCTTCCATTTGGCAGCAAAGAAGCAGAGTCCTGTGTATTCTTCTTTTATAGCCAGTCTGGGACCACTGGCTGGGCCCCACACCAATACCGTATGTGGTTCAGGCCTCGTGTATTGACGTGCCCAACATCCCATCCCAGCTGTGAACTTTTCCCGGCCTTGGGATCTTGGAGAGTGTCTGCATTTCCAAGATGGTCCAGTGTGGTCCTGCTTTCTCTCTGGCCTCCCCAGCCAACAGTGGCCCTTCTGTCCAGGGTGTCCCCAGAAGACAGCACCACCCCTACTCTCTTGTGGGGTGTCAGGACCCAATGTCTTCCAAAGAGGAAAGTCCCATCAAAAAGGATTGAAAGTGCTGGGAAATTTGGGTGACAGGGTCTGTGTCCCAATAGCCCTGCTTCCAACATGGCACTCACATGTCTCAGAACATTCTGCTAATAGCACTTACATGGTGTAAACAAAAGTAAGCCTTCCCTAGACGTTCAGAAGATTTGTTAACTCAATGGAGAATGTAGCTAGATACCTCTGGTGGATTCTTATTTTTTTTTTTTTTTTAGATTTTATTTATTTATTTATTTGACAGAGAGAGAGATCACAAGTGGGCAGAGAGGCATGAAGAGAGAGAGGAGGAAGCAGGCTCCCTGCTGAGCAGAGAGCCCGATGCGGGACTCAATCCCAGGACCCTGAAATCATGACCTGAGCCAAAGGCAGAGGCTTAACCCACTGAGCCACCCAGGCGCCCCTCTCTGGTGGATTCTTATGGCTGTTTCCAATCTGACAAGGATCAAGAACCCCCTGCCGTGGCTCTTCTGCCCAGAAGTCAAGTCATTTCTGATGTGTTGCTGTCACGTCTCTCCCTCTTGCCTCATGTTACTACTGTTGACCAGAAAAGAGTGGTGGCTCATTAAACTACCAGTACTTTCCGTGTTCGCAGAAGTGTATGAGACCATGCCATTGATCTACAATTCAGCTTTAAATTCTTTCTCAGATGTCCCCATCTCGGTTGCTTATGTTTGGTTTCTATGTTCCCTTCCTTGTTCCTTTGCTTTTGTTATGATTTTCACACAAGTAAAAGGGAGACCAGCTAAAGGGGTGGTGAATGGTACAAGCGGGAAACATGCCACATCCCAGTGCAGGCCAGTGGGGCCAGACCTGTCATTCTTCCAAGTCTGTGCTGCCAACAGCCAGGATGGCAACTTATGCCTCAGGGCCCTCACTTCCCCACACCCACCTGGGCTGGTTTCTGAGACAGAAGTGCTCACACTGCTGAAATTAAAATTATTTCTTGTCATTTCACCTTCCCTCCTCCTGCCATCCCTCCTTCCTGCCTGCAAATGTATGTGTCTCAGGAGAAGGTAATTTGCTGTTGCAGAAGACTGCCGGTGGCCTTTCCCCCTTTTGGGTCCCTAGCTCTCTGAACTCTCCTCAGGAGTCCTGCTATCATAGCCTGAGCGGACGGTGTTGCTGTGCTGAGTGGCGTCCAAGGCGATGTGAGCCTACCTGTCATATCTGTGTTTAATGTGCACCTAGCAGCTGGACTGTGGTCCGCGGCATTGCCGGAGGGCAGGTGTGTTCAGCCGGACTCATTCTGGATCACAGTAGCCTGTGCCCGGAGTCGGGGATAGAGTCCATCTTTCATGTCAGCTTCCATCCACCACACGAGGGCATATGCGAAGGAGGACTCTGGGGCCACGTGCGGTACAGCCCGAGACAGTGCCGCGATCAGTTGATGGCGTCTGCCGTGCTCACAGGAACAGGGTGTGGTGGTCCTCAGATTCTCTCTTGGACAGCTCTCTCCTGAGCTGCTTAACGCTGCTGGCACATACAAGATCACAGGCCTAAAGAAATTTTATGTAAATCCGGTTTTCCCTGCGTAATAGAGAGCCCTTCGGTTTTGCCAAAGGACTGAAGAATGGTGGGGAGAGGGGGACCTTCAGGGCTATAACTCCGACACCTTGACCACAGTCACAGGATCTTACTGGTCAAAGCGCTTGTCCATCAGTTTCCCTAGGCACAGCCCCATGGAGAGAAGCATGGCCATGAGTTCATGGCGCAGGATTTACTCGTCAGAGTGATGCCAAGGTCCCACCTTTGGAACGGCGTTATCCCGTGTTTCCCAGGGCCCCACAGATCTCGGCAGGTACATCAGTACATCTCGTGTTCATAAGGGACCTAGAGCATTGGCCGTAAGTGCCACACCACAGAACTGTGCATAAAAAAGGATGTTTTTATTTTAACTCGAGTGCTTAGAAGTTTGTCTCATGGCAGGGAGCCTGAAGTCACGTTGGGTACAGCTCACAGAGCGGCTTCTGACTCTTCTGTCAGGAAATGGTTAGTCTGACCACCCCAAGTGGGAGGAAGAAGACCACAAGTTCTTACACAAATATTTTCATTGTGATTAACTTTTAATGTCTTGAGCCTGCATTGACTGATTTATTTCAGTTTCTTTGTCAACCAAGGGAAGAAAGGAAGCCAAGACCTGTCCAAAAACATTTCTTACTCAAAACTGCAAATGTGGGACGCCGGGGTGGCTCGGTGGGTTAAAGCCTCTGCCTTTGGCTCAGGTCATGATTCCAGGGTCCTGGGATCGAGCCCCACGTCGGGCTCTCTGCTCCGCAGGGAGCCTGCTTCCTCCTCTCTCTGCCTGCCTCTCTGCCTAGTTGTGATTTCTCTCTGTCAAATAAATATTAAAAAAAAAAAAAAAAACTGCAAATGTGTGTAGTGGGGACAGAGCTGTCCCTTCCACAAAAGAGAATTGTTTCCTCCAAAATGATTTTGACTGAGTTTTGGGTTTTTGCAGTGTAATCGTTTAACAAATATTTATTGAGCTCCTACAGCATGTAGCACCGTTCTAGACCCTCAGGATGCAATGCTAAAACCAAGCCAGAAAATAATCCCTGCCCTCAAGGAGCTTATTATCTGTTTCCTTTCATTATTTCATAGCTGTACAGATGGTGTTAGTTGTTTATTCCAGTGGTAATACTTTTTCTTGGTGGATTGTAAAAGACGAGTTTTTTTCTTAGTTTGGTTAGATATAAGGTCCTGCTTCCAGTGGGTTCTGATGTGTCATTTTTGTTCTGTTTTGTTGAACTTGAAAGAGTAGTTCATCATGAGAGTTCTCATTGGCTTAGATTCTTTTTTCTCTACCACAGGGAACACGCTTCCAGGGGAGACTCAGCATTTTATACCGATCTTTAAAACTGTGTCCTTCTCCCTAGCCTGCCTGTTCTCCTAAGAAAAGCATTGTGAATTGCATATCGGTCACACATATAAGGGAAATAGCTGTTAGATACTGTTTTGAAGAAATGGATGTAGATCTCTTTCTCCTCCGTTAATCAGAATTTCTCAACCTCGATGCTCTTAACATTGGGGGCCAGTTAATTCTTTGCTGCTGGAGGTTGTCCTGCATGGTACTTGTTTAGCAGTATCCTTGGCCTCTACTGACTAGGGACCAGTAGTGCCTCTTTTCCCTGAGTTGTGGCAACCAAAAGTGTCTCCAGACATTGCCTGTTATGTCCCTTGGTGGGTGCGAGAGGAGTAAAAGTCAGCCCCAGCTGAAAACCGCTGGTGTCGATAATGTGACACTGTGATTCATTTCTCATAGCTTCTGATTACAGTAGATCAGTGAAATCCCTGAAAAAGGCACCTGGAACAAGAACATCTTCTGTCCGGCCTTTGTGGGAGCTCAAAGCAACTTTGTGTCATGAAGGAGTTAATATAAAGTAATCAAGATATTTCTCAATCCTGTGAAGCAATACCCACAACAAATGATGAAATTCCTTCAATACATCATGCCTTGGACATAGTTTGCCTTTCCTACTGGAAATTGGTTAAAATGGCATTTATCTACCATAAGTTAGAGGGCATGTTGGACCCAGTATATTGTAAGTTAATCTTGAATGATTTACGCGTAAATGTGTTCCAGATTGGGTGATCTCAACTCAGGCAGTGGGCGGCTCGTTTCCAGATGTTTCCATTCTCAGGAACTGACATTGAATTCCATAAGTATTTATTGAAATGTGTAATGTAAGAGGACATTAGAGCAGTCTGATGCTGCTTTCATGTCCCTTTTCCCCAGAAAGGGCGTGCTCAGAACAGTGCTCCCCACCAAGAGTCTCTGTATCTGATATGACGTTCCCCACTTTGGATTGCAAGATACTAAGAGCAACTAGTGCTTTCATTCTTCTTCATAACTGTCTGTTCCTTCTATTCCCGTACCAGCTTTACCCTCCCCAGTGAACACATGTAATTACATATGATGTCGTGCATTTCTTATTTGATCCTTTGGTTCCATACGGACCACTCTTCAGAGTTTTGGAAGGGACATCCATTGCATGTTCTACCTACCCCCATCGACCTGATGGGTATTACAGTCCAAAGTACAATCATTTAACCAACTTAACCTTGTATTTCTGAATCCTCTTGCTTTCTCACATTACCAATAGATTAAAAAAATGCATGGTCAACTGCTGATGTAAGTTGCTGAGAGAAGGGTTGGTCTTGGCTGCAGAGAGAAAGGGTGACAGAGAAACATCCTGGGCTAGAGAATTCTCCTTCACTCATCTGATTGTCTATATTGAGCACCTACTGTGTGCCAGGCACTGGCATTATAGCTATGACAAAAGTGGACAGTTTTCCTGGAACCCACAGTCCACTGGACCTTGAGATAAGTGGGCAAACCATGTTTTAATGGTTTATGGTGCCATGATGGGAGAAATCAAGATGCCAGGGGAGCACTTAGAAAGAGCATCACCCCAGCCTTGGAAGGTGGGTATGGGGATCAGAGAAGACTTTGCAGAGGAAGCAGTGTCTTACCTGGAACATGAAGGGTATGTTGCACTGCAGGAAAGAATGTTCCAGGCCACATTCCAAGGCCTAAAGGAAAGCAGAGAAAACTGAACCTTTAAGTAACTGAGAAGTTCAGCATGTCTGGATAGTGGAGTGTGAGACGGGGAGAGTGAGAAGTAAGAAGGAAGCAAATAAGTTTGCTTCCCAGGATTCTGACTTGAGCAAGTCAGTCATTGATGGTGGCATTTTTACAATAAACACAGAAGTAGGTTGGAGGAGGGTGGGGTGACAATGACCTGAGTTTTCACTAACTCTGGAACTTGAGATTAATTTTTTTTTAAATATTTCTGAAAGATGTCAAAAGCTAATGGAAATTTGGAAAGTTAATTAGCAGCTGAAAATGATTTTGTTACTGTAGGCTATCATGACATCCTGCAAATATACCCAGACCTCTTAGTTTCTACCAATTTTATTCTATTTTTTAATTTTTTTAAAGGTGGGGAGAGGCAGAGGGAGAGAGAGAGAATCTTAAGGAAGCTCCACCCCTAGCCCAGAGTCCAGTGTAGGGCTCGATCTCACAACCTGAGATCATGACCTAAGCCAAAATCAAGAGTCAGACATTTAACCAACTGAGCCACCCAGGCGCCCCTAATTGTATTTTTCATCCAGCAAAGATTTCTTAATTTTGATACTTATCATCTGACTGCTTAAAATTCACCAGGTGTGTGCCTGAATAATGGGCATCCATGAGAAAAGAATTATGACAAGCTGTTCAGGGGCTGTTTTCTGGCTTTTCCAGCACTCCTCCACCCTCTTGCTTGGATTTTTTTTTTTTTTTTTTTTTTTTTGCCATAATGGGGGTTTTATTCTAATATTGCATGGACTCACTTTGTAGAGCATACATTATCCTTTTAGATAACTAAAGAAAAGCATAGTACGTGGTCTTGGGCTATCTTTAAGCAGGTTCGTAATGTTCGAGGACTTTAAGGGGTGCAGGCCTCATTTGAGGACATCGCTGCCTGGTGACCATATTCTGTGTGGCTTCTGTCACCCTGAGCACAGGGGGAACGAGTATGATTGTCAAGTTAAGGCCATGAGATCGCTTCTAACCATCAGCCCTAGCCACTGCCTTTCCTCCTGTCCCTTTTAGGCCTGAAATAGCCAAGGGCGAGGCTTATAAATGATTCCTTTTTCATCCAGCAGCCCAGCAGCTACCGAGCATCCAAGTTCACGTGGCTCCCTTTTGTTTTCGGCAGGAATTTAGATAATGGGCTGTGTGCAATGTAAGGACAAAGAAGCAACAAAACTGACGGAGGAGAGGGACGGCAGCCTGACCCAGAGCTCCGGGTACCGCTATGGCACAGACCCCACCCCGCAGCACTACCCCAGCTTCGGCGTGACCTCCATCCCGAACTACAACAACTTCCACGCAGCTGCAGGCCAAGGACTCACCGTCTTCGGGGGGGTGAACTCTTCGTCTCACACCGGGACCTTGCGTACCAGGGGAGGAACGGGTAAGAGTGGAGCTGTTCTGCATTCTTTTGTCAACTGAACATTCCTGTTCCAGGCCGCTCCCTTTGACTGCCGCTTTAACATTAAGTTTTTCATCAGTCTCCACCTCTCCACTGCCAGGTGAAGGGCTCTTAAAACAAAAACAAAAAGGGGCGCCTGGGTGGCTCAGTGGGTTAAGCCGCTGCCTTCGGCTCAGGTCATGATCTCGGGGTCCTGGGATCGAGTCCCACATCGGGCTCTCTGCTCAGCAGGGAGCCTGCTTCCCTCTCTCTCTCTCTCTGCCTGCCTCTCTATCTACTTGTGATCTCTCTCTGTCAAATAAATTTAAAAAAAAAAAGAAAAATCTTTAAAAAAAAGAAAAAAAAAACAAAAACAAAAAAACAAAACAAACAGGATTTGATGGACAAATGAAATGCTGGCTTCAGTGCTCGCTTCGGCAGCACATATACTAAAATGCTGGCTTCAGTCATGGGAGGTGCCCCCAGGTTGCCGCTCTGGGAGGATTCTGCATGGGTTAGGAGACACAGAACTGGCTCTAAGGTACTCCAGGCCAATCGGTGGTCCCAGCCGTGGCTGGCTGACTCAGAGTAACTAGCAGCTTTCTCAGAACACTGAGATCTTTTGAATCAGAAGCTCTGGGACTGGATCTGAGACTGTTACGTTTTAAGTCCTCTAGATATCGGTGCACTTTCCTCCTCTCCCCCAGCTAAGAGCCACTTTGCAGGCGGTAGCACCTTCTCCCTCATCTTCCTAATCGCCAGCCTGCCTGTCACCTCCCAGCCAGTGGGGACATTTGGCAGCATTCATTTTGGGCCATTCATCCTCAGTAATGCTCTTTCTGATCTTCCCATCATCTTCCATGTGACGGAGTTTATCAACCCTCAAGTGTATCGTGATCTCTTGTATCTTAAAATCAAATCTTATGTATCCTTAAGGACTCCTTTTCTCTCTCTTTTTTTTTACGTTTCCTTCCCTTTCCCACCATGACGCTCTGTTTTACTGCCATGTACACTTGCTGACTTAGCTAATACTTTGTAAAATATCTGGCATGCATGCTCAGACATATGTTTCGCAGAATATTTGTAAGTTCTCTCGTGCATCCTTCGCCTTCCAAATCACTCCCAGCACGTGAATCATGGTAACTAGATATTTGACGTTATTTGTTCCAAAACTGTTTTGTTTATTAGAAAAGTTTAAAGAAATATACATCAGCCATTATGCTCTTGGCTCATCTGGGAGCAGAAGTCTTTCATGAGGACCCACTGGGCCTTTTTACCTAGGGGCTTGGCACTGCTGAGACATTAGCAGGGTTTTCGTTTTTTTGTTTTTCCCCTCTGCATGCCACACGGCAGGGTAGTTCTATCCAGGGGATCTGACCCAGAGCTTTAGGCACCATATCATTGTGTTGTAGTGGATCCAACTTTCTCTTTAAAGTAGGCCCCACGTGAGCTAATGAGTGTTAACACACTCACTAATCTTTCCTGCCTTCCTGGAAGGCACCTGGAATGGAGGGAGGAAAGAAAGAAGCATTCTACGGAAGTCTGTCTCTGAGGATGCGGGAGGGGGAAAAAGAGCCAAAAATGCACCAGCACACACTTCCTGTGCCTGCTGAGTTCTCTGCCAACCAGACTGAGTTCTGCTGATGCAGACATTGACCTTGCTCATTCATTCATGAATGTTGGATCTGAATCCCTGTGTCTGTAGGTATCATTCATAAAGTCACTAGAAAGGGAACTTGCCTTGAACATGGGAGTCTACACTGTAGTCAGGGACGACCTTAGTATAAGAGGCCACCTGGTCCCTTTTAAAATTTGGAAGTTAAAACATAGTACTCCCAGGGGCGCCTGGGTGGCTCAGTGGGTTAAGCCACTGCCTTCGGCTCAGGTCATGATCTCAGGGTCCTGGGATCGAGTCCCGCATCGGGCTCTCTGCTCCGCGGCGAGCCTGCTTCCCTCTCTCTCTCTCTGCCTGCCTCTCTGTCTACTTGTGATCTCTCTCTGTCAAATAAATAAATAAAATCTTTAAAAAAAAAAAATAGTACTCCCAAATGTTGGCAGATTTCTCTGCCTTGTATTATTTGGCTTTGTTATATGTGTGTGTCTGTCTCTCCATCACTGTGCTTAGTGCTTTAAGGCCCAGAACAGCGTCTGTGTGCCCCTGTGACCTCCTTTGACTCTCCCCTCCATCCTTAAAAGATCAAAACCCCAGTGAGAACTTACTGGCTGAGCAGGGAAAGAGTGGGAGACTGGAAGTGTCTGTCCTCGTGTGCCTTGTCTTCCACACGATGGAGCTTGGGTTTGTTTTCGAATTATGTAACAAAAGGAATCTGTTAATAGAGTGTTCAGTGAGAACAAGCGTGACTTTACAGGCTTCCACGTCTTTGTTTTAAGCCAGTTTCTAAACTTTCAAAGAAATTGAAAGTTGCCAAGTGAGCCCTGCTACTTTGCATGGTCAGACCTTCTGAATGCCAGTTCTCCCCCAGAAAGTGCCACTTGGGATGGGGTAGAAAAACAAGCCCTGCCTCCTTCTCCTTCAAATAGTTCCACAGGCACATCTGCTCCCTTGGAAGTACTGACATAGCAAAATGGCGGCTTGGTAAAGCTTGGAATCCGTGCTGTGCATTCTTTAGGCCACTAAAGGCACTTTGAAGTGTGCGGAGATCAAAACGAGGAGCCAGAGAGCGGAGAAATGGAATGTGTTAGTTAACGATGGCTGCATAACAACTTACTACAAACTCAGCAGCTTTAAGACAAAGCATATTTAGGACCTCGCCGTTCCTGGGGGTCAGAAATCCAGGAATGGCTTCTCTGGGTCCCCCATTTCAGAACCTCTCACTGGCTGCAGTCAGGGGGTGTTGGCCGGGCTGTGGTCACCTCACAGCCCAGCTGAGAAGGATCTGCTGCCAAGCTCGTGTAGTGCTGGCAGGACTCAGTTCCTCGTTGGCTGTTGGCCAGAGACCACCCTCAGTTCTTTGTCATGTGTGTCTCTCCAACATGGCAGCTTGCTTCATCAAAGTGTTCCGGCCACAGTGGCAACACAGAGAGTGGGCTGGGAAGACAGAAGTTGCCATCTTCTGAAGCCTCGTCACTTAGAAGGCATCCCATCACCTTTGCCATGTCCTCTTGGTTAGAAGCAAGTCACTGGGTTAGCCCACACTCAGGAGAGGGGGAACACCAGGGGGTTGGAATCATGGAGGACTGTCTTGGAATTCTACCCACTATATGAAGGAGGTCCTAAGTCAAATGGGCTGCTGGAGATTTCCTGTTGTTGATAGCAGACTTGTGCAGAGCAAGAGGGACCTCTGTGGGGAGCCCACCAGCTGAGAAGACACAGGGGGGCTGTGAAGAGGAATAAGGCCTACAGATCACTGCAAGGATTGGCAGACTTGTGGCAGGAGAGAAGGCGTCCCCAGGGCAATTGCAGATGCCGAGAGCAAGACATCAGTTGGGGTGAGCATTTGTGAGAGGGTCTTCTCAGTCCCAGGCCGCAGAAGGAGTTTCCTGTTACAGTCTCTGTTACTGTGAGGTCACGGGAGAGAGGGATCTGTTTTACCCTCACCCTAACGTGGGCTCCTGAGAGGAACGGAATCTGTGTCTTTAACTGCCGCAGGCCTCCTCAGATCTGACCTCTAACACTGCTCTTGGTTGTGGACATGATAATAATATCTGTCTCTTCCCGAGGACTTGTTCAGAGATCACACAGTGCTTCCCCTGCAAAGAGCGAGGCATGACTTCAGCCTCACCACCCTGGTTTCATGTTAATTACATCACCGCACCATGTTATCACTGCTGATTAGATGAAGATTTCGAGAATGAGATTTCAGTGAACGATGTCATTTCTTGGAATTAATTTCCCCTTGTGTAATACTCTCTCCCCTTTTGGTTCTCAGGAGTGACCCTGTTTGTAGCCCTTTATGATTATGAAGCACGGACGGAAGATGACCTGAGTTTTCACAAAGGAGAGAAATTCCAAATACTGAACAGCTCGTAAGTTCGGAGAGGGACAGGGAAGTGTGCATGTCTTTCAGATTGAGAAAGGATACTTGTGTTCCCAGTCTGTGCCTTTTTAGTTTCTGAAATGCTAAAAGAACACTTGCTGAATTCATTAATGGGTAACAACTGAACTTGAGACATCAAGAGTTGACGAACCAGTGCAGTATTTCACGGGGCTGGTGTCCAAGGAGCTTTTTGGAAGACACCACAGTCTCAGAGTTGAGGCTTTTGGTTTACAGGTTGGAAAAGTTCCGGTTTCGCCCCTTGTAGATCTGTGTTTTCAGATGATTGGCACAAAGCTTGGCTGTCCACACCACCCTCTCTCTGCCTTGACATGGGTTGTTTGGGGTTTTTTTTGTATTTTGCAAGTTGCACTAGCTGAGCCCTCACTCACAGCCGTCAACAAGTTCCTTCTGTTTTCAAAACTGCTAAATACTCTGATTGGTGAGGCTCTGGAGGCGTTGCCCCATAGTGAAAATTCACAAGTGACTGAAATCTTTGTGAGCAGGAAGGAGAAATGACTTCGCCCACTTGCGAATGACTACAATGTGTGTGTTTTAAATGTGACCCGTAGGAACAACAGTTAAACAGGCAATGTGGACATTCTAAGGGTAAGAATCACTCACTGTAATTCTACACTTAAGACCTATAGAAGAGTAAACATGGTATATATGGTAGTATATATAGGGAAACGTATCTCCCTGTGGGTTTTAAATATTGCCTCTATTAGGTTAAGGCAGCATGCCTGCCCAGGAACTTCTAGCCTCAAAGAAAATGGTGGTGGGAGCTCCCGGCTGGTGCAGTCTGTAAACCATATGCCTCTTGATCTTGAAGCTGTGAGTTCGAGCCCCACATTGAGTGTAGAGTTTACTTAAAAAAAAAAAAAAAAAAAGAGTGTAGCTAGCTCAATCAGTTAGGCATCTAAGTCTTGATTTGGGCTCAGGTCATGATCTCAGGGTCATAAGATGGAGCCCCATGTCGGGCTCTGTGCTGGGCATGGAACCTGCTTAAGATTTTCTCTCTCTGCCCTCCCCCCATCCACTCAAAAAAGAAAAGAAAAGAAAAAGAAAATGGTGATGTCCCCATCAGCAGTCAGGCCTCTTACCCTGTAGCTCAAGTTTTCCTTGTGAGCACTCCCCAGGGACTGGGAAGTCATGCCCCCCCAGGGCTGGGGGCCCACCAGGAAGCCCTATGCCACCAGCTCCACTTGCTGTGTTCTCCATTCCCTGAGCAAACCGTGATGGCAGAAGGACCGGTCAAAGCCTGGCTCCTCAGCTTTCCTGAGAGCTCCAGCAAGAGGAGAGGGGAGCGAGACGGCGCCCCAGAGCATCCCTGTCCTAGGAAAGACAAGTGGTCATTGTAACAGGGAACTCCCTCGGGCCTAAAAGCTGCTTCCCTGGAAAGCCCACCCCTTCCTGGGACGCCTCCAACTCTTAGAATACACCACCTTTCAAGGACAGGAGCTGGATTCCTCCCACAAGAGGTCGGTCACTCTTCTGGATCTCGGAAACCAGTGTCTACATAGTAGCCACAGGGTTGCTCGGGTTTTTTTTTACTTATTATTGTCATCATTAATGGGTATGGGTGGGTTTGTATTTTTTTTTTAATTTTTTAAATACATGCAGAAAACTACATGTGTGTGCATGGTGGTGGTCACGCAACACGTTGGGCTTGTTGCTGCCTAACTTTACACTTGAAAATGGTTGAAATGGTAAATTTTGCTATGCATGTTTTACCACAATGTTTTCCAAGTGTACAGTTTGCTGTATTTGCACAAACTGAATATGCCCGTGCAACCAGCACCCAGATGAAGAAGAACGTGACCTGCCCCCTACAAGGCCCCCACAGCCACAGAGAATTTTTTTTTAATAGAAAACAGCTGCCATTTATTGACAGCTCCTCTGTGCCAGCTGTGTACGAAGTCGCAAGTGTTCTCATGCAGGCAGTTGTCTGCGATGTGCCTCACAGTCATGGTTCGACATACAAGGAGCCAGAGGCTGGAGGTAGGGAGCTGCCTGGGTGCCCAGAGGAGCCAGCTGGCGGCAGTGCCATGGTGAGGTGTGGGGGTGGCACCCAGAGGACCACCCCCCCTCGACCCCCAGCCCAGAGAGGACTGAACCTTTCAAGATACATGAAAGTTTAGAAGGTCGGCTGGGAGGTGGGAGAAAGGGGAATTGGGCTTTGATCTCTTCTGAGCTATGATTCCTTATTGTTATTTTGATTCTCAGATGAATGCTTCTCCTCTGAGTCTACCTGCTTTGAATTCTGAAATACCCTCCACTTCCCCTCCCCGTTCCGTATCATTTTCTCTCAGTCCCAAAGCTGGTTAGAACTTCTAACCCACAGAAAGGTGAGAACTAGGGAGGAGTAGGAAGCACCACCCAGCTCTTCCTCTGCGGGTTTGTCCACACTGCAAGGGGATCCACACATCAGATCATGGGACCCTTGGAAAGCCAGTCCTTGCCGAAGTCAAATTTGTGACTTCTTCCTTTGTTGATGTGGATCGGATAGACAATGGCATCCAGTTGAAATTTTGAAGAAACATTCCAGGAAGATCCAGTCTATCTCAATCTGTGTTTTATGATTTACATGAATGGCCTTTCATGTTTTACAGGCTTTGAGCCTCTGGCCTTGTTCTCTTATCAGAAAATATTATAAAGGTTTTTTTCCCCCCCTTATTTAATGTTTTTCCTTCTTGCCAATGAAATTCCTTGCCGTACATGCCATTTAAATGCCCTTTTCCAGGGTTATGGGGGCGAAAATAAGGTTTTTACAACAAATACAGTATCTCGAAGTAAAGGGTAATAACAGGGAAGAGGAAATCATGAAGGACAAACAAAGCAATAATAGAGAACCAGATGGCAAGCGCCTCCTTCCCCCTCCCCCAGTCCCTCCCAGCCCCTGGCTCTCCTCCGCTGGGGGGAGGGGGATGGCACTCTGTTCTCCCTGGGGCAGCTGCCACACCTCCTAGTACTTGTGTCCTCCCATTCCTTACCCCATCCAGAGGCAGAAAGGGAAGGCGGCAGGGCTGGCCTTTGTGTTTTCAAGTGTGGCAGGCCCCGCGGGGTCCATGTGTGTGCTTGTGCCCAGAGCCGGCGGCACTACCTTCCTGCGTAGGATAAGGGTTCTTCAGGGACCTGTTACAAGTCCTCGGTGTAGTGCACTTGCACATCATTAACCTTGAACCCATTTTACAGACTACTTAAATGCATCTATTTTATTCCCTATTTTCACATTTCGTGACTTGGCGATTTACCACCTAATAATAAACATGTTACACAGAGTGGAATAGTGCCCACGGTAGTGACTCCTTTAAAGTTCTTTCCATCTTGTTAAGGAGAAATCCGGGATTAGCGGGTCCCATCTACGCATTTGATAACATTGTTACGGATATGCTCTCTGACGGTAAGATGACAGGAACCAAATTGAGAAAGAATATAGCATTTTTAATAAAAACACTCCACAGCTCAAGGGAACAGGCTCACTTCTGTGTGCAGATGCCAATCCCTGGCTGTCTCGGGGGCCCACAAACCCAGTGAGTGATTTAGGGGATTGAGAACAGGCTCTTTTAGTACCTCTTTAAACTAGAGGAATAGGGGAAGCTATTATAAAAACTTAAAAGTTAACTCTAAATGAGAGCCTTAAATCATATTTTTGAGTCAAAGCAAGATAAAGTTAAAGAAAATCTCACCAATGCTGAATTAATGAAATATCTGAACTGTAAGAACAGGTTTTTCTTAAGTGCACTTTTAATAAAGTTAATTACTCACAATAATTTAAGAAGTAATAAGTCACATAGTAAAGATTCTGTTTTCCTAAATCAAGGTGAATGATTTGTGGAAGAGTAGTATTTGCGGGTGAATTGGACTTCCAGTGCATTGAAAAGATGATTTATTCATTTGCTCAAGAGATTTTTTTTGATAGATGTTTTGAGTCTGTACCAGCCTTTTTGGGCACAAACCGTGAAGCTTACTACATAATACATTGTTTCCTTGTCACCTCATATTGCCTTTGATGGAAAAAGTGACCCTAGATGGCCTCAAAAAAGAAAAGAATTTTCTCTTTCTCATGAGTAACTGAAAACCTTTGTGAGATGAATGGAGTCACTTAAGAGAAAATCATGAATTCCTGATACATGACTTTAGAGTGAGCTGATAGTTGGATTCTAATCTGTGCTAAACTATTTAGGTGCCAATTTCAAAATGAGATGTTAGTGCTGGATTTGAAATGGAAATTGTAGTTGACCCTTGAGCCATGGGAGGGTTGGGGCACCAGCTCCCCCCACTGCGTGTGGTCAAAAATCTGCATATAACCTTGACTCCCCAAAAACTTCTAATACTCTACTGATGACTAGAAGACTTACCGATAGCCAATTAACACATATTTCATATATGTATGATATATACTGTGTTCTTAGAATAAAGTAAGCTAGAGAAAAGAAATGTTATTTAGAAAATCATAAGGAAGAGAGTACATTTACTGCGCTGTTTTTTATTGGGAAAGATCTGCATATAAGCTCAGACCTGTGCTGTTCAAGGGTCAACCATACTTGATTAATCCCGGATCATCTGACGGGGCGCCTTGGTGGCTAGGTCATTAAGCCTCTGCCTTCCACTCAGGTCATGATCCCAGGGTCCTGGGATCAAGCCCCGCATCTGTCTCTCTGCTCTGCAGGAAGCCAGCTTCTCCCTCTCCCACTCCCCCTGCTTGTGTTCCCTCTCTGGCTGTCTCTCTCTCTCTGTCAAAAAAAAAAAAAAAAAAAGAAAGAAAGAAAGAAAGAGAAAAGAAGAGAAATCCCAGATCATCTGAATAAGACTGGGCGTGTCCCAGCCCCAGCAAAATGTATTGGCTTCCTGCCTCAGGTAACATTTCCATGTACCCCAACATTGATACTAGATGGTCTTCTTAATTTAAATCAATTAGAGCTAACTTGATGGAGGTTGCAATTAAAGATAAGCTGCTGATGAAAGCTCT
This sequence comes from Meles meles, assembly GCF_922984935.1. Lineage (NCBI taxonomy): Eukaryota > Metazoa > Chordata > Mammalia > Carnivora > Mustelidae > Meles > Meles meles. Next base: position 21,373,308 of record NC_060070.1, read on the forward strand.
TAATTTTTTACTATTTTGGAGCATTTCCTGGGTGTGGGGTTTGGGAGGTGGAGTAAGGGAAAGAGAAAGGAGAAAGTGGGGAGATGGTAGGTATTGTTAATTTTTTATGATGAAATGTCTCCATCTGGTGGAGCTTTAGAGTAGTAAACATTGTCACCAGCTTGAAGCCTCCAAAGCCATTTCTTAGCACATGTTCAAAGAAAAAAATTAATTTCCACATGTGTTCCTAGATGGTATACTTAACAATTGCATGTATTTCTTTTAGAGGACACAGAAATGAAACCAATACAAACTGTTCAAAGGTTAACAGTTTTACTAGCCAGAGGAATCCAATAGGGGAACAGCACAGTACGCCACACGATCAGTAAAGACCCAGCTCCTAAGTCGAGTGGTGGCCCACAGGGGTTCATCCACACGTATGTTCCTCCGTGGTGTCAGTCTTTTCCTGAGACAAATCTGGACATAAATTAAATTTAAGGTTTCTTAGCAAACGTCCCAGGTATGAGGACTTATCTCCTTGTTTTGGTTGATTTGTCCGTTTAAATTTGTCTAATAGGGTGAAAAAAGGGAAGACTGAAAAGTGAATTAAAACATAAGTTTTGGGGGGCCCCTGGGTGGTGCTGTTGGTTAAGTGTCAAGCTCTTGGTTTCGGCTCAGGTCCTGATCTCAGGGTCGTGGGATGGAGCCCCGCATCACAGAGCCTGCTTAAGAGTCTCTCTCTCCCTCTCCCTCTGCCCCTCCACCCTCTAAAATAAATAAATAAATCTTTAAAAAGCCAAAAGACATAAGGTTTTAAAAGCCTTTACCATCACCCTGTTTTCTCATGGGCTGATCTGTGTCACTGGGCCACTAAGCACGGGCCCACAACCACACCCAGAGCACATGAGGGCTTGTCACCGTTTGCCTGTTACTTTATTAAGTCCTGTCTAAGTTGTTGCTCCTCAGTCTCCTCGCTCAGAGAGTCAGTCTTTGGAGAATGGGGCTCTGGAGTCAGGCCCGTGTTAATACAGAGGCTGGTTATTCTCTACCTAATCCCATCAGCCTGAGGAAGATCTTGACCAGGGCTAAAAGCCAACGTATTTTCTTCCCTAGCTGAGGGCTTTGACACAGAGTCTGGCCACAAAATGATGTTAAAAAAAAAAAAAGGGTAGGGTTTCTCTTGCTACCTCCAAGGACCAAAAGAGGAAGGAGAACAGGCGCTGAGCCCCTGCTGAAGAGCCATCAGACAGGTCTTGGTATGCCCAAGGGCAGCAGCCTCGCCTCCTCCCCTGCCCTCGCACCCCTGGCCGCAGGCTGGTGCCGGGTTCTGTGGACTCCGCTCAAGGCAGGGCTGCAGCCCCACATACGTGTGTGGGGAGAGTCACACATTCCGCCCCTTCTCTCCGTCACACGTCCATTGCCGTGAGTCTAACCTGTGAACTCTAACCATCGAACTGACTCGTTTGCTCTAAGCTGAGAATGGTGTTACAAGCCCCCCTTTCACGTCCTTCTGCCCGCAGACCTGGGAGCCCTCCCCCTCCCAAATGAGACAGGCTATTGCCTGGAACACTGGGTCTGACAGAGTGGGGAGACTCAGAACCTCAGTGCCTGGCCAGTTTGTGTCTCCCCCACCCCCACACACTTGTACACACACAGCTAGACCCTTCCTCTCCCGTGCACCAGACTCAGGTCTGTAGTCAGTGGAATAACCTCAGGCTGAAGGCTTCTGAACCAGGCCTACCCTGTTGGCCTTATCATTCTACCCATTGTCTTGAAAGCAAGCAAGGCAGGTATGAGGGATAGGCTTTCATTCCTTCCTGGGCCTCCTAGCAGGCTTCCTGTCTGAGATGATGGGCAGATGAGCTGTTTTCTTTCCTGGTATATCTATTAATGGTCAACAAAATAACACTAGAGCCAGCAAACAGTTTGCATCTGTCCAGCAGTACCAGAGGATGCTGCTTACCTCAGGATGTGAACCGAAATAGAGACCTAGCTATATTCATAGACTTAGTGCATGCTTTGTTTTTCCTTCTAGCTTTGCTGAGATATAACTGGCACATAACATTGTATAGGTTGTGACGGGTTGTGTACAACATGATGGGTTGTACGATGTGTATGGTATACCGTGTACAGTGTGGTGGGCCGACCCACGTATATATTGTGAATATTTACCACAATAACACATCCTTCACCTCACATAACTACCATTCTGTTTTTGTTACAGGATTTTTCTAAAGTAGCCTGAGGTTGGGTTCCCTTCCCCTCTGTCCAAGTTAGGGACACTTACCAAGCAAAATGCCCCTCCACCCCAAGAGAGCGCTCTCATGACTAGGGTGCAATGTTATTAACTTGCAAATAAAACAAGAAATGAGAGAGAGCACCGGAGTCGAGCAACAGTCAACGCCAGCTGTAGTCATGTGACCCTTACAAAGGGCTATGTTGGAGTGTGGAGAAATCAGGCAGTGGAATGACTAGGAGATGGTCTTATACTCTTACGGTGTTGAGTCTGTAACTGTGGGACATTGAAATGGTCAACACATTCACTTTCTTTTCTCTTTGTTCTCTGCAGGGAAGGAGACTGGTGGGAAGCCCGCTCCTTGACAACCGGGGAGACTGGTTACATTCCCAGCAATTACGTGGCTCCCGTTGACTCTATCCAGGCAGAAGAGTATGTTTTGTTTTGTTGTTTTCACTCAACTACTTGCTTTTAAAAGCTAGCTGTCACAATAAAATGCCATTAACTTTGTGCAGGAGGGAGAAGAAATTCGCTAGAGCGCTTTCAGGGCTGAGAGGACATGCCGTGTTTTGCCAGGCCTTGTGCTGCGGTCTTTGCCACATCTATGTAACACTCGTACTATTACTAACTTACTATTTTTCCTTACACCTGTTTCTTAAAAGCATACTTAATTCGAAAGGGATCGTTATCAGAACCCTAATGAAAACCCAATATTACCTGCCATAGATAGAAACTAACCAGGAAAACACAATGAAGTTCTGGCTAGAGCATATGTTGTTAAGGTGAACGTAAGGTTCGAAGCCTATAGTCTGCTGAAAAGAAATGAGAGCGAGGGTGGGAAAAAGAATGGGAGTGGGGAGGGGAAGAGAAAGGTGGGGGAGGGGTCAAGGGGGCAAGTAATTATTAAAGGTCAGCATGAGATTTTCTTTCTCCATGTTATCAGAAATATTAAGGGGATACTAAAGGTACTAGAAGTATCTCACATACAGCATGTCCCACAACTCGGGGGAACCCTCTGATCGTGCATTTCAGATGCTCCTTTCCTTTGAGTCGGGGTCTTGGTTGGTTTCTTTGATAGTAAATTGTGACTAGCCTTTGGTTGGACCAAGAATTTCACTGGTACCAGTTTGGGGAGATGGTCCGCAGGCTGAGGGGATTCTAGGAGGGACAGCCATTGTTCCTTTTCCTGACCTGTGGAAGACTCCTGGCCACTTCCAAAAAGGAGAACTCTCAGAGTGGCTTGTGTGAGGACCCTCTTTTTTGAAATGAGGGAAAGAAAACTGGCCCAGGACTCCCAAACCTGGGGACCTGTCCTCCTCCCTGATGCCCTGGGGATCTGCCTCTTCTGGGAGTCTTGCCTCACCAGTAAGGGAGTCAAGGAAAGTCAGACACGAGGCCCAGTCTTTGGCTCTGGTACTGCATTTTGTGCTGCGGGTTAGGCTGCACACCCCAGCCAAACCCCTAATTGGTTCACCGTCTTGCCTTTAATTACTTTATATTTGCTCTAAGACGATTGCTTTTGTTCCTCCCAAATACTCAGTGCTTCTGCGCTCATTTTTTTCCTCCTAGGGAGTGTGTTTTGTCATCAGAGAATAAAGGAATTTGTATCGAATTTTAATTTTATGGCAGATTTGCAAACATCTTTGTGTTCGTTCCGAATAAAAGGTACCACTAAGTGTGGCATTTTGATTTAACTGGGAACCTACCAACTCTATATTTAAGTTACATACGTGTGTAATGTAATACATTTTTTAAATACTTTGTTTTTAAAGAATAAATTAGCATTCTAAGGAGATAACGCATATGGTTTCACATAGGCAATTAATTACCACTATCTGAAAATGCTATTGTTTTAGTTCCATCCATTGTTCTAACAGCTCTCTTTTCAGCACTGTTCGCGTTCGTGCTGCATTTTCATTGGGCGGCTGATGCAAACCCAGAAAGTCATTTTTCATAAATTATTGTTGTGATTCTCTTTCCACCATCTAGTGCTAAGTTAGGATCGTTACCCAGTCTGGTGCCTTTAAAAGTCACTGAGGAGCTCGCTTGCAGCGTGTCTTTTCTCATCTTCAGGGAGGCTCTTTCATTCACAAAAGAATTTGACAGGGAACACATAATAGCTGTGTTCAAGTATAATGAATTAAAATTTCATTTTAGAAACTGGATCCTTTCGCAGTCGAATATTCTAAAATTCTTTCCAGGGACAGATGCCGGCAGGGCGCTCCTGACTTCGCCTTGGGTTCTCACAGCACCTGCGGCAGCTGCTTGGGCACCCCGTGCCGAGACGTTAGCCAAGGGCCGGGCCACGGTTAGGGCTGCAGGGTGGGAGGGAAGAGAAAAGATAAACGGCCGAGGTTGTGAGCCGACTGGAGGTGCTGCCTTCTTACATGGCACCAGAGTGTCGTCTCAGGGAGGGTAGGAAGCGTCTGCAACGCCAGTCATTTGTTAGGGACACGCTCGTTGACTGTTCTCAGGGACCCATCCCCGCAGCTGTGCCGGCACGCATGCGCAGATCCCCACCCATCTGCAGGCAGAGCCTTTCATTTACCCAAGTCCTCACACCTGCTGTCCAGGAAGAGCATGAAAGCAAGCATCCAGGGCAGCAGTCATCTCAAATTAGGGGTCGTCTTGACCATTTTATTCAAAGCTGCTGTAGGTACAAAGTTACTGAAAATATCGTGTCTTTGTTCTTTATCCGTTCTGACTGACTTTTTTTTTAAATGCTTGATTAATGATCTTATCTAGACGAAGGCTGCGTTTCATTATTTCCCAGGGGTTGTAATTATGCTCCGAAATCCCAGGGTCTTGGAGGTGTGCGTGGGAAGGGTCTCCTGCCGTTGCCGTTTCAAAACAAGGTCTTAGATTTCTCCTTTTGTGAATGCAGGGGGCAGTGTTAACACAAACCGGTTCTTGTCACTCTGGAGGGGAAGGGAAATCAGCCACAATTTGAATCTGATTTTTTTTTTCTTTAAAGAGGGAAAGAGATGGATTAGGGATGGATGGAATCAGGAGCCGACTGAAAGGGAGCGAGATGAGGCTAGGAAGACATGTAGAGGGAAAGGCTGTGGATGTGATTGGAGGTGAAGAGGAATGCTACTGCATTTTTGTAAATGAGCCTTACAAAAACGCTTCCTTCCCTTGATCTCATTTAAAGGTGGTACTTTGGAAAACTTGGCCGAAAAGATGCTGAGCGACAGCTTTTGTCCTTTGGAAACCCGAGAGGTACCTTTCTTATCCGTGAAAGTGAAACCACCAAAGGTAAGATAAGGAGTTGAAGAACTTGGTTGTCATTCAAATCTGTGGATTAGTCAGAGGGGATGAAAGGCTTATCTCTAATGTACAAGGGTTTTTAAATGGCACATATCCTCCCTGCCTTGTGAAGGGAGTCCTATTTTCAGTTTTCCCTCCAGGCTCTACTGGAACTGCAGACAGCTAAAAGGCCTGCAGAGGCTCAGAATCAAGCCCTTCGTCCCAAAACAGGAGCCAGGCAGCTTCACTCCTGCAGGCACACAAGATCATAGAATTTGCAGCAGGTCTTTAGAATTACGATTTTCCTCAACTCTTAGTTCCTCAGGCACCAATCCTACGGGTTGTTTTTGCATTCCTTTTGTTTTTTCAAAACTGACTGCTTTCCTCCTGCCACTGGCCTTTCATTATTTAACCACACGTTAGAGCCCAGCAGAGAAGCTGGACCACGGGAAAGCAGGAGCAGTGGCCTTCCAGCTCCATCTACCAGACATGGGGGTCTGCTCCTGAGACAGGGTTGTGAGAAGGAACTGGAGGCTTCCTTCTAGAGACACAGTCCTTACTCCTGTTTAACTCACACTGCCTCTGCCTCTGCGACACTCCATGGACAAGGATGATGAGGAGAGCCACCCCAGCTGGCTGGGCTGTGTTTCTCTTCTCTTCATCTTCCCCCCCGGGGGAGTTGGGGCTGTACCCTATTAGGCAACTCAAGGGTACTAAAGAGAGTGCTGTAGGAAAAGCCCAGGTGGGCTTTCATTCTCAAGGATAAAATCACTGAATTGCTACTATCTCCTGACACTTGCAATAAAAAGGTGTTTTCTTCCGCTGAGCGGAAGTGTGTGTGTGCACACGCGTGTGAGCGCGTACGCGTGCGTGCGTGTGCGTCCTCTTCATAACCGTTGATCAGAATACTCAAGTAAACGAGACCCAGAAAACAAACGAGCTCGCAAAATGATTGGAGCTGCTGTGCCATGTGCGTTTTTACCAGGTGCCTATTCACTGTCAATCCGAGACTGGGACGACATGAAAGGAGACCACGTCAAACATTATAAAATTCGCAAACTTGACAATGGTGGATACTATATTACCACCCGGGCCCAGTTTGAAACACTTCAGCAGCTTGTACAACATTACTCAGGTAACCCTGATTCTGACTAACTAGTAACCCATGGTACCCTGGAGGGGATGGGTAGACGAGGGGTGGGGGTGTGTGTTGGGGGAGTGGGTACAAGCATATACGAAGTCAGCAGTGACAGTTCGCCAGCTGCACAAGGTGGGGCGAGGCCGAATAGTTTCTACCAGAGCTATTATGAGTTCCATATGTATACGTTTGTCAAAAGACTGTAACATTCTAGTTCCCAAGGACAAAGCCGTAAGTTAAATTGTAAAAGCCGTTGTCTTTTCCTGTTCCTCTGGAGTCTGGAATTGGAAACTGTGACAGGAGAGGGAGCAGTGTCTGGGAGGGAACTCACAGGGGGCTCCTGTCGGCGGTCCCCCAGTTCACACTCAGCACTCCCAGGAGTGGCTGCACAATGCTTTTCATTCCATGACCAGAGGAATTTTGCAATCCACTTATCATGTTCTCTTTCTCCACCAGTGTTTTCTAACAAGATGTAGACTGTGTGACCCCCCACACGTAGCTCAGTCACAGCTCTTGTATGAAACTTCGGAACAGTCAGTAGAGCAGTCGCTGTCCTAACCCCCGATGTCACTGCTAGCGTGTTGTTCCTAGAGATGTACACTTACTAGGTGCTTAGGTGTGCAGTCTGTACATTTTCGTAGAGGATGTGGTCTTAACACGTAAGTATCAAAATGACCACTTTCGTTCCAAGATTAGCAAGAGCCTCCCACTATGTAACAGTGGGTTTTTTATATAGATACATATGTACAGATGTAGAGCTATGTCCCCTTAAACCCAGCAGTATTTTTGTGATGTGTATGCGTGTGTGTGTGTATATATATACACGCATATATATGCATACACACACAGACACATTTTATGTTGTTCTTCAAGACAATAACAGCACCACAAAATAGTACACGACTTGATCTCAACTATTGCTCTGTGCACATTCATTTTTAAAAATGTGTGTGTCATTTTTTAGCACCAAGAAAAGCAATCTTTTGAAAATGACAATAAGAAACACCTCTCGATTGATCCTGGGCACTAATGAAAAAGTGAAAAAATTAACAACACTTGGAGTTACTCGTTGATTAGGACATTGGGTAGCTTTCGTTTATGTGGGTTCTAATGAAACATGTAGTAGAAATGAAGCAGAATATCTCCCCGAGCTTAAACAACATACTCAAAATGCCTGCAAGTGTAAGGATTTTTTTCAGATGCTGAAATATATTTCATTACAGCCAGACATCCGCAGGATCCCCAGGGTTCGGATCATTTGAAAATATTGTGTTGGAAAGGGCACCTTAATAACATCGTAAAGCTGGAAGGAGAGAAGGGATAGGAGGAGCAATAGACGTTTTTTAATCTCAAAAAAAATCCATCTCAAGTTAGATTTGTTTTTATATTGGCTTTTCCTCTTCCCTCTTTCCCTCTCCCACACAATAAAGTGCCTTTGAAATACTGACACATAAATAATTTCCTGCCTAAATATCTCAGAACCTGATCCTACCACAAAGAAAGGAGTAAAAAGTAACTCAGAGCTGGTTCCCAGAGAAAAGATAACAACCCTCCATGTGATTTCCCCGGGTCTGAGGGGCCTCCAGGGGGCTGTGGGGCTCTGTCCACCTCACAAGCCAGACTCTCTACAGCCTTTGTCGCAGCCCTGATTCCTTGTGCTTCGTTACCTTCCCTTACCTGACAGATGTTTCTCTTGGCATTCAAGCAATTTCTCCCCCTCACCACGGCCAGATTCTAAAAGGTATATTCTTAAAAAAAAAAAAAAAAAAAGAAGTAGAAGAAGAAAGAAAAGAAGAAAATTCCAGGGGCACCTGAGTGGCTCAGTGGGTTAAAGCCACTGCCTTCGGCTCAGGTCATGATCCCGGGGTCCTGGGATCGAGTCCCACATCGGGCTCTCTGCTCAGCAGGGAGCCTGCTTCCCCCTCTCTCTCTGCCTGCCTCTCTGCCTATTTGTGATCCCCCTCTCTCTGTCAAATAAATAAATAAAATCTTTAAAAAAAAAAAAGAAGAAAATTCCAAATAACCCATAAGTGATCATTTTTTTCCTTTGTCTTTTTCGTAGGAAATAGAGTGCTTTCACATCCTTGAGTTTCTGCAGATTTCAGTTTCCTTTCTTTCTGTTTTGAAACCAGATTTCTAAATTATATATTAGAGATTGTTATAAAGATTTGTTTTAATGGGAAATATCAAAGAAGCAAGAGTATCTGATTGGTAGAATAGAGTCAGTTAAAAAGCCAGAGAAATCCTAGAGAAACGTGACCTCTTTCTTCCCCTGCCAGGTATAATCTTTAGTCTTACTAGTTTATAATAGTCTAACATTCTGTGGAAAGATCCTGACCAAAGTTACAATTTTAAGTATATTCATAGCAAAGAAAGTCCCGAAGCCCTTGACATACAGAGGGAGGGGACAGTCGTGCTGATGTTCTGTAGTCCAGATGTACCCTTTGAAATCAATGGAAGTATTTTCAGGATTCCAGAGACATGATATTAGCATACTGGGCAGAAAACATTTTTCTTCCTTAGTGAGTATAACCAAAACCGACATACTTGTACCTGTATATGTGCGTAGCCAATATTATACCCGGAGGCACAGAGCAGTCCACACCTAAAATGTCCTCTGTCCTGCCTCCAGTGAACATGTTTCAATGTCTGGTGTCTAATCTTCCAAGATGTGTGCAGTTCTCTGCTGACGTAGCACTGTTTTGAGCAACGCCGTGCGCTCGCTGGGTTTGTGTGATTCTAAGTGTCGTTTCACGTGTTCTGCTTTTCTCTCCCTCTCCTGCTGCTGTCCCCGCTCCATCAGAGAGAGCCGCAGGCCTCTGCTGCCGCCTAGTAGTTCCCTGCCACAAAGGGATGCCAAGGCTTACCGATCTGTCTGTCAAAACCAAAGATGTCTGGGAAATCCCTCGAGAATCCCTACAGTTGATCAAGAGACTGGGAAATGGGCAGTTTGGGGAAGTATGGATGGGTATGCTGAGACTCGATTATTCTATTACTAGCTCTCTCGTTTGGGAAGTCCCAAACATCCAAGATGGAAGGTGAAAAATGAAGACTTCATGGCCTAGAAGAAGGTTTAAATTACTAATAGTGGGGAATTATGCCTTCGATTTGAATTTCAGAATTCCGGAATTTCCAAAAGAGAGGTAGCCGTCAAGATTGGCAGATGGCTCAAATTATGCTGTGATATAAGCCAGAATATAGCATAAGGCATGTTCCAGCCTGCACAAATGCCTTTTGCCTTTCATGTTCAAGTGCAAATGTTTGCCCAGTGCAGTGTCACCCACAGGGCAAGTCACCTTCCATCTTTGCTAGTGCATGCATAATTATGGATTATAAGGACTGTGTTTTCTTTATTAATTCCCTTTCCTGTAGAGAAAGCTGATGGTTTGTGTTTTAACTTAACTGGGATTGCATCGAGTTGTACCCCACAAACTTCTGGATTGGCTAAAGATGCTTGGGAAGTTGCACGTGATTCATTGTTTCTGGAGAAGAAGCTGGGTCAGGGGTGTTTCGCTGAAGTGTGGCTTGGTAAGGCAGAGGGCACATTTCATTTTGGATGCATCTCAGAGCCAATTTAAAAGACCGTTTGGGGCAGAAACATCCACGCAGCCACTGGGACCAAGACATTTAACCTGGCTAGCTAGATGGGCACAGGACATTCAGAATTTGAGAATGTGGCAAAACCACTGCACTTCTCTATCCTTCGTATAGTTAATGAAGGCAGGCACACACAGAACAAGCAACCAGTACGATGAGTCCATTGTTTCCTCTTCCTAAGACCTGGGAAGGTAAGATACTACAGAGGGTTACTATAGGAAAGACCACGGGTTTTTTTGCTCAGTAGGCCTGGGTTTGAATCCTTACTAGCTGATTAACCATGAGCAAGGGGCCAATTTAACCTCTTTGTGCCTTTGTTCCCTCATCTGTAAAATTTGAATGATACCTACTTGTAAGAGTGAGGATTACACGGGACAATGCGCTTAGAGTCCCCGTGTATAGGAGATGCTCAGTAGACACTCCTACTTCCCTTAATTTTGTTGTCTTGTCTGGATCAGGCTGACTGCAGGGGGCCCCTCCCACTGCTTTCATAACACCCTTTGGGCCCTGTTGCAGCTTTGCTTAGAGAAAATCCATAAATTTGGCCCCACCCAAACACATTTGTCAGTGAGACAGATGTTGGTGCTTAGGGAATCCTCCTTCTTTCTTTCTTAGATTCAATTAAAAACAATACAGGTAGGTACCTGTTGCCACATGTCCCTGTCAGTGTTTAGGGTGGTCAGCATTAAAAGATTTAACACAGTGAAAGCACTTGGAACAGAGCCTGGCAAGGACCAAGTGTTACACAGATGTAGATGCAGCAGTGAGGTTAGAGATGGACGCTCGGACATACACATTTGTGTGTGTACGTGTAAGAAACGTATAATAAGTGTGTATAAATATCTTTATACGGCCTTCCTCTCCCTCATCCGCCCAGTTTGTAATTGAAGTTGTGGATGCCAAGGATTTTAATTCAATCAATTACGCAGTCAGGAAGAATCAGACATTATATAAGAATTTATTATCAAACTTTATAATTATCAACTTTGAATCAGTATGCCATACTATTAAGAATCTGTTTCCCACTGAACATAAAACATCATGTTTTGCTCGTTCAGGATCAGGAGGGAATGCCAGTGAGACTAACTGGGTTGTTATTAGAGAAGAAAATCTCTATTTAAAATTTTGGGATGCTAACAGCACTCAAATAAGAAAGACCACTGACAGACTGTCAGATTTTCCATTTATGGTTAGTGGTCAGATGTTTTATAAGATTTGAATGAACTCTTCTTTAAGCCACTGTTCTTTCATAACTTAGATTTTTGTAGGTTGCATGCTGTAATTGTATGAACCATGTCTTGAACAGGGTGACAAAAGTTCACTGAATTTTTTAATTCTAAAATAAATTATATTCAATATAAAAATTTTAATTTAAACCCCTTTTCTAAATAGAAAAGGCATAATCTAGCTTCACAGATTTTTCTCTTTCCCTTAGAGATATAAGTCAAAGTCCTAGGGCTAATAGTGGAATACACATTGAACTTGCATTTTTTTTCTTCCATTCGGGGCTGAAAGATAATCCAGCTCCATTCCTGTATTTTACAGATGAGGCAACCAATGGTCATAAACCAGGCCTGTCTCTGTACCTCCCTGACTTTAACATGTTATGCCTAAATATTTCTGTTCCCTCTCAGCTGCTATTTGATTTTTCCACTCTAAACTGATAGAAGCTATTGTTCTTGTGGCAGACCATCAGTAAACCTGAGGAATTTTCCTTACCTGGTTGAAGTATGGGGCAAGTAGACTGGGAGTTTCTTGCCAATGCTTATCAGCATACTTGTAATCTTACTTCTGTATCAGCTGTTTAAGGACTCAGTCAAGTAGCCGACCTACTGAAGGCAGTTGAAAGTCTGGAGGTAATCTCCAGACATCCTCAATGTGTTGCCATGTTTGTTTGTTTTTAACGGCACACTTCATAAAATGGAACTTAATCTAGTTTCTTCCACTCTATTCACTCTACTACCTAAGGGATAGCTATGGGATGGCTTTGGACATTCGTCTTTGTAAAGAAGTGTCCAGAGCTTTTGGTACTAATTTGTAGTCACGTGGGTGATTACAGAACAGGAAAGCGGCATATATCAAAATAAGAAAAAAGTTGCAAGAATTATAAATCATAATATAGCCATAAGGAAACACATTTTTCCTGTTGAAATATTTGACAGAGTCCTTACATTGGATTGTCCTCATTCAACAAAAAAAAGATACTAAGTTCTTCTAAGTTAAACTCTAACTTTATGCAAGTAGCTATTGATTTAAAATCTTTTTTTTTTCCCCCATCAAAAGAGGATCTTGGATTTAACTTAATATTGTGGGATGTGTGCAGGTACCTGGAACGGAAACACAAAAGTAGCCATAAAGACACTTAAACCAGGCACAATGTCCCCGGAGTCATTCCTTGAGGAGGCACAGATCATGAAGAAGTTGAAACACGACAAGCTGGTCCAGCTGTACGCCGTGGTGTCTGAGGAGCCTATCTACATTGTCACCGAGTACATGAACAAAGGTTGGGCCCTACCTCACAGCTAACCCACAGGGGTCGTTCTGCGGAGGACAGTGGCGGCGCCTGCTTGCTTTTTTCCTAGTTTCTTCAGGAGTCAAGCAGTCCCATCAGTGAAGCACAAATTGTGTGCTCATTAATGAAAACATTTTTTTAAAACAGACCATGACCTTGAGTTTGCCCCCCACGTGCTTATGAAATGCAACACCTTCTGGACGCTGCACATGTCAGGAGTCCCAGCTCCTGGCCATAATGAAAGCATTCATTTTTAATATCAGGGGTGGCATGGGAGGCTATGATCATTTGCTATCACTTCGAATGCCATGGGCTAAATTTTCTTTTTCAGGGCTGAACAGTTAATATCAGACACAGGTCTCTGTGCTCAGTTTAGTCTCCATCTTCTCAGCGCCTTTGTTTTTCCAGCATGCTTCTTAAACATGAGATGGAGAAAGACATGCTTTTAAAGAGCACTTTTTTTTTTTTTTTTTGAAGATTTATTTACGTATTTTAGAGAGAGTACAAGTGGGAGGGGCTGAGGGAGAAGGAGAGAGAGTGTCAGGAGACTCCACGCTGAGCGCAGAGTCTGATGCAGGGCTCTGTCTCAAGACCCCAAGGTCATGACCTGAGCTGAAGCCAAGAGTTGGACTCTCAACTGACTGTGCTGCCCAGGCATCCCAAAGAGCACATTTTATTCTCATTTTCTCCCTGTCTTTCTAATCAAAGCATTATTGCCAGGGATAAGACCAAAGATCACTTTGTTTTGGAAAAATAGACAAAGCAAACAAGAAATAAACTTAAAAGGCAATGCACTGCACATCAGAGGACACCAGTGTAATTTTTCATTTCCACGTACTTTCTTTTTCAATATGTGTGGAATTCTTTTTAACCTGGCAAATGCTTTGTCCTTTGTGTCCAGGGTCATTTGGTAGATAACTTTGTGATTAAAGCACGGAAGCAATCGCGAATGACCATTATGAGCCTCCAGCCTCTGCCAGTGATTGTTTCAGCCCTGGTGTTGGTCCTGAGCTCCTGGACGGCTCCGAACTAGCAGGGGGAGCTACCTGCCCCACTCTGTGTTTCTCAGATATTCTTTCCTTGATTTAAAATCTGTAAATAAGCGAAGCCAGTGATTCTCGAACTTTGCCATGTGTCAGAATCACTCAGGGGGGCTTCTTACAATGCAGGTTTCTGGGCCCAGCTTCCAGAGTTTCTGATTCTGAATCTTGGGTAGAATCTGAGAGCTTGCATCTCTAACAAATTCCCCAAGGGGTGCTATCCAGCTGGTCCCAGAACCACACTTCGGAAACCACAGGGCCGGACAGCATCTTCCCCATGTCCTCCCTGTGGGGCTGCTGGGGAATGAGGCTGAAATGGTGCAACTCCCCACGTGTGCCCACGTGTCCTTCTTTGTGACATAAAAGGAACTGTATTCCATGTATCGTGTGGTTTTTATCAAACCTTTGTTGTCCTTAGAAATGGAGTCACCATTGTTTGTATCTGAAAGATAAAACTGCTGCCTCTCCATACGCAGAGTTTTTTTCTACCCTCCTTTTTTTTGTATAAATCTTCTCTTCATTGACAGCATTATTCATTCAATCACCTCATTAGTTCTAAGAAGAAAACCAAATATCGCCCTTTGTCAGGCATTTTTCTCTTTCAGAATAAATTGAAATGGTTTTATATTTTGTTCACAGGAAGTCTACTTGATTTCTTAAAAGATGGAGAAGGAAGAGCTCTGAAATTACCAAACCTTGTGGATATGGCAGCACAGGTAGGCCTCGTGGCCCTTGGACCCCTGCCTCAGGTTTAGCGCCGTGTAGGTGCATCGAGTCATGGTGTGACGTGTGTCCTGTTCCCTGGTCCCCACAGGTTGCTGCAGGAATGGCTTACATCGAGCGCATGAATTACATCCACAGGGATCTGCGATCAGCAAACATTCTAGTGGGGAATGGACTCATATGCAAGATTGCTGACTTTGGATTGGCCAGATTGATCGAAGACAACGAGTACACAGCAAGACAAGGTGGGCATTTCCATAGGATAGCTTGTGATCACATCCTTGGGGACAGTTACTGCACAGTCCTTCCTCTGTCCTTCCGTGCCCTTCCTCCAGAAAATATTCTTCGGCTGAGGTTTTTCTTCTTGATCTGGCAGGAATCTGGTAGCTCTGCAGGTGGGAGACTGTAGTGGAGTCAATAGACAGACAAGATGTTGCTTTCTGGCGAATGAGTGTCCACCGAGGTGGTCTTCCTGGCTCGTGCTGCCCTCCTCACATCCAGGCCTGGGACGCTTTACTTTTGGGGAACGAGGGCTGTGGAAGGCCAAAAGATAAGTCAGATAATAGCTCGTCATTCCATCGAAGTCTCAGCAGAACACAGAAACACGCTCCCTGGAGAATTTAATAAAGGAGTTACTCATAAAGGCATGGGCAGAGTTAGAAAAACCAACATGGCATAGTGTGAGACCCTAGAGCTAGTAAGAGCTACCCAGTGGGCCAGAGGCCAGAAGGCAGTAGGGAGGGAACCGCCACCAGAGCTAAGAACAAGAGGCCACACAGAGAAAGGCCAGGCATGGATCCGGCAATTTGTACCCAGCTCACTCCTCAGGCCTCCTCCAGATGTCCTGCCCAACCTGGCAGGAAGCCCGAGCTCAGAGGAGCCCACTGGTGAGCTGGGTCCAGAGCCAGGAGAGAGCAGAAAAGGGATCTAGAAGAAGGAGAGAAAATAGCAGTGTCCTCTAAGCAGCCCATCCCCTCCAGATCATCTGCCTCCCTTCTCCCTCCCCCAGAGATTTCTAGAACTCAGACTGTAGATCAAACACATCCCAAACCAGCAGCCACTCCAGTGGGGAGCTTTTTAGCTGCTTTGAGAGTACCCAGTGCCAGGGAGGGAATTCCCAGGGTTATTTTCTACCGTCCTGGATCTGCACACAGCGGTCAGCAGGTAGGTGTGTGGAATATTACAGGGCAATGCTTTCTACTGAGTTTTAGAAGGGCCACCCGAAATTCTGATCCTTTCTTCTTAAATTCTTTCATTTCATGCCTGTTCTTCCCTCATCATTCTCAGCAGGCTCGAGTGAAGGGGGAAATGGTTAAACAAAGACCCTGGCTAGTGCAGATACCGTCCAAATGCTCAGTCACATGTTGGTCAGGCAGCTCGGCTATTTGAATGTTCCCAACACTTCGCAGTTCCTGTCTTGGAGCCAAATGCCCACACCGCCAGCATGCGCGCGCACGCACACACACACACACACACACATGCTATTGCGGAGCCAGATGGCAGGCCATGTCCCTAATCAAAGGCCCACAGGCAGATGCGATTGGCGCTGGTTATCCAGAGAGAAGTGTGGATGTGATTTTGAGTCAAGGTGAGCTGAGAGGGCCTGAGACCTGGCCCTAAAAGAGAGTTCACCCCGTGGCAAACCCATCACATCCCAACCCAGAGATCCAGAGGAGGGGGAGCAGGTGAAGGTTTGGAGACGTGACTATTTGATCCGGGATGGGATGAGATGGGAGTCGGTCTCGGCAGACGGTCGTGAAAGCATCCTTGTGTGCATGAGTAGAGTCCTGGTGCCAGATGGGGCCGTCCAGGATTTGTCCCTCCCCTTCTCCCAGACTGTGGACTCTATAGAATTTGTGGTAACAAATTCTGGCCTTGAACCATCCAGAAGGTTGAAGGGCAGAAACCCAGGATCTGGACAGAGGCACTGTGAACAGAGGCACTGCAGACAGGGCTAGAGGTTTAGTTCGTGGAGTGGGGTCCTTTGGCTGTGGCCCTTTGTGCCTGGCACCGGAGGGGAAGGCATGTGAGAGCCCCTCACCAGTTTCCCTGACGGCCTGATTCTGTGGAGCGGGGCCACACTGGCCACCCTCGGCCCTGGCCGTCACATGCAGTCCTCGTCTCCCACTGGCTGTCCCCATCCCCCTTCTGGTGGCTTCCTCACCCCCACCGTCACTGTCCCACCTGCTGTCCTGACACCTTTTGAAGGATCAGCTTCATACCCTTTGTACGGTGTTTTCTTTGCTTAACTTCCAAACACGCATCCCTCTTAAAACCCTTTTTGCTTCTCTCTTCTCTTTCACAAATATCTTCACATCTGCGCTAAACACTGGAGATAAGTAAGGAGAAGTAAATGATGTCGAGAACTGAACTTGGGGAAAAACAAAGGCTCCAGGATTTGCAAGGAGAATAAAAGAAATGGTCTCTTGCAGGAGAAGGAGAGGAAGGAGCTGGGGCATTTACAGGATACCTACCGAGAGCCAGCCTGAGAGGGTCACTGTGAAGAGTGTGGAGGGAACTGATAGGAATAGACTCAGGGTTTAAGAAACTTATAGTCACAGCTAGGAAAAGCGCCAAGGCGGGATTTGAGTCCAGGTACGGCCAGCACTGTTGCTTCTGCTCTCGTCAGCTGTACTGACTGCCTCTCATCAAGACAGTCATTGCAAAACTAAAAACTAAGATTAGACGTGAGTCCGTTTTTCCCTTTATTTTCTGGGAAAGTCGTTAAGGGGGAGCTTCTGATGTGCACGTGTGAGTGAGTTTGGAAGAGCTTTATTTTCCAGCTCTGGGACAACCCAGCTGTTTATAAAATTCCTCCCAAGGGCCTGGCCTGCCCTGGCCTCTTTACGAGGCAGAAAGGGCCCGGTCGGTGTGTATCTTCTCGTGTGCTCTGCAGATGGCATGCGAGCCGCGTGCTAATGTTCCTGCTGGGATTAACAAGCTCCTCCACACAGCTGGTCCATGTGCTGGCTAATATTTTCAAGTCGGGTTTTATGATACCCACAGGCCACGGCCAGGATCAGTCTTGATCACGGAAGTGTGGGCACTATTGAGAAGCAGGGGCCAAACACAGGTATTTGGGGACAGTTGTTTTTCAACACAGCTGTGGGTTTCCCATCTAAGGGAACACTGAAATGTCTGTCACCATCCCCCTTCCTGCCGGGGGTGGATCCAGCGATATTTCCCAGGGCACAAGGAGAATTGAAATTTGGACATGTGTTAAACAGCCCTTCCTGCAGTCCTTTCCTCCTACCACCCCCTACCCCACTGGACTGTAAGCAGAAGCCGTGTCAGGGAGAAGGTCAAGACCAGGGTCAGAGCCTGTGAGGGTGGTCCTCTGCCAACAGCCTTCTAGAGGCAACTCGAAATTATTTGGTATTGCTCTCTAGTACCTGTACGCCTCCCTCCGTCACAGCAGATCTTCTGAAGTCATAAACACACTGCTAAATTCTGTCCAATCAGGGTGTCCGAGTGATGCCAGCATTAATTATTTTTGAATGCCTTGTCTGGGAAAGGGACTTTGCTAGGAGCTACAGACCTGAGAGTACCTGAGATTGCACTAGAGGTCTGCAAGTGCGCAGAGGGACACACAGAATCGGCGCCGAAGCCACGTAAAACCATTGCCTGGGGCCTTGGCCAAGTTATTGAGCTTTTCTACACCTCAGTTTGCTTCTCTGTAAGGTGGAAATATGTTTTACCTGCTTTGTACTTTAACTTTTGCCAAGATAACAAAAAACAATACATGCAAAGTGCTTAGCACGGTGCCCAGAACATGGCAGGTGGTAAATGCTCCTGTTGTCATCCTGTACAAGACAGTCCTTGGGGAATAAACACGTGCAAGAATGGACTCTAGACCCCATGGAAAGGCTCAAACACTGTGCTGGAAAGGGAGAGAGGAAGCAAAGATAATGTCCACGTAGTCAAATGCCCGTGTCATGAGAACGGACTTGCCAGCAACAGAAATGAGGGAGTCCGGGAAGAAGAGCTCATTTTCAGAGGAAGAGGGTGAGTTTGGCTTTGGGTTTGCTGAACTTGAGGTGGTTGTGGTGGTACACCCCAGTGCAGTGTCCAAGCCCTCACGGGGGGGGGGGGCCGCGGCTGTGGTGCTCACCTCCCAGCACCTCCCCCCACTCCCTGCCTCGCCACTTACGCTGGCCTCTCCCCACCGACTTGCACTTTCTCCTGAGGTCCACCCTCAGCCACTTCTCTACCCCAGCATCAGCAGACGGCCCCAGCCCTGCCTGTGCCGTGGGCACCCCAAGGCTCTGCTGTCTGTCTGTCTGTCTGTCCTCACACGTCCACACCTCACCTCCTCCCATAACCACCAGCAGGGGCAGCTACCACCAGGCCTTTCTCTCTAAGACTCCCAGCGCCTCCAACTGTCAGTTCCTTCAGAGCTCACCCAAACATGCAGGGAACGGGGAGAATTCTTGATCGACTCCGTGTTCTTCTTCATAAGCTTTCAGGAAGCCCAGCACTGACTAGCCCTTGATTTAAACTTAACAAGTTCAGATAGACTTGGCTTGTGGATAAGAACAACTTGCTTTTGTGGACACTTATTTTTTATTTAATCATAACATACATACAATAAAATGAGTAAATCTGGAATGCCCAACTCAGTAAGTTCTTGCACATTGGTTTGCCTCTGAAACCACCTGCGGACGAAGACACAGGGCACTGCCTGCGCCCCAGAAGTCCACCGCCAGCCCCATTCAGCCGGTAGCGCCCGAGCGGGCAGCCACCGTCCCCACCCCTGCCAGCAGAGCTCCTTCTGCTGGCAGTGGAACTTCATAAACACCAGTCCCAGAGTCTCACTGCCTGGTGTCTGGCTTCCCCACCGTCGTGTCTCTGGGCTTCATCCTTGTTGCTGCATGAATTGATTCTTTCCCTTTCGTGGCTGCACCGTGTGCCACTCTGCAAATGCATCGCTTCTCTCTTCCACTGGCATTTCTGATTTGGGACCGTTAGGAATTAGGCTGCCGTGGTGGTAGACAGATGTCCTCCCTATCTCTTGGATAATCGCAGGAATAGAAGCAGTAGGGGCCCCGAGTGGCACAGTCGGTTAAACGTCCGACTCTCGGTTTCAGCTCAAGTCATCACCTCAAGCTCATGAGATCGAGCCCTGTGTGGGCCTCGAGGCTCAGCACAGAGTCTGCTTGAGAGTCTCTCTCCCTCTCCTTCCCCTCCTTCTGCTCATGCTCACTCTCTCTCTCACATAAATACATAAATCTTTAAAGAAAAATTTTAAAAACTGAGCCTGGGTGGCTCAGTTGGTTAAGCATCTGCCTTTGGCTCAGGGCATAATCCCCAGGTCCCGCATAGGGATCCTGCTCAGCGGGGCGTCTGCTTCTTCCTCTCCTTCTGCCCCTCCCCCTGCTTGTGTGTGCGCACGCATGCTCGCTCTCTCTCTCAAATAAATAAATAATCTTTAGAAAAATAAATAAATAAATAGAACCATTAGTCCTACAGACCTCATTAGCATTTGTAGATACTGTCCACCGACTTTGTGGGCATATCTTTAAAGGTCTAGTACGGGGTTACTGTGTTATTTGCTGGTGTGTACCTCCCTTCAGGCTGAGGACAGGACCAGTGAGACTGCGCAGCCTAGGATTCGAAGTTACAAGGCCTGGGTTCAAACTAACTGTATCACTTACAAATCACTTGACTTTTGTGAGCCTCAGTTATAGCATCTGGGAAATGGAGACATGAAAATAATCACCTCCCATAATTAGTGCAGGACTACACGAGCCGTCTGTAAAAGCTCTTTGAGGGTTGTGGAATATAAAAACCATTCCTACTACCTGAAGCTTCTGTGTTTGATGTATATTGTATCTTTCTTACCTAAAAACAAAATGTTAAAAAAAAAAAAAAAAGCCATCTAATCAATAAAGAAGAATCAGTCTTTCCAAAGAGAAAAAAAACCTAACTCGTTGATGATTTTCTGGGCAGCTCCGTTTGGGCAGTCAGTTTGTCTGGGCAGTCACGGCTCTATATTCCCTGCCTGCCCCGAGGGCCCCTCCAACCTGACACAGCCAACCAGAGATGCCAGCAGACTGTCCTTTTTCTCGCACTTGCCTTCTCTGCTGAGAACCGCCCCTGCCTCCAGGTCGCCTCTGTCGCTTTTCCTTTTCTCTTTTGCCAGCTGGGCGTCTGGTGGGGCATTCTCAGCAGTGCCCCTGATGGTCGTGCACGCACATGCGCAAGCACACACACACACACACACACGTGCACGGGCACTGTTGCAGCAATTCTCCCAAGTGTCTGTGGACCCAGTCTCGCTGCTTCTCTAGAGCATTTGGCCTGAAGATCAGCACAGAGCACCTAGTAGGTATTTAACAGATATCTGTTTACGGCAGTGAAAACAGCCCAAATCACTGTCACGTCTGCTTGCTCTTCCCAGGCGTGCTCTCCTGTGCTCTGGGCACCGGGCACAGCTCTCTCCGGGCATGGATACCTTGAGGACGGTTTGCTACAGCAGCACCCCCTGCACACAGTGAGACTGTCTTTGGGGTAATGGGAAGCACAGGAGCTTTGGAGCTAGGAGGTCTGGGTTCAAATCCTGGCTCTGCCACTTCCTTCTCGTGGACTTTGCAGAATCTCTCACCTTGAGGAGCCTCAGCTTTCTCACCCTTGGACGAGGGTTGGTATTGGTCACCTTTCAGGTGGTTGGGAAGATCAGAGAAGAGGTTGTTGGTGTTCGTCAGTCCTTCCTACTGCTCCTGGCAGCACTTAGCTTCACATCGTTCTGGATAGCCAGACCCTACTTTCCTACACGCGCGTGCACACGCACACACACACTCTCTCTCTCTCTGTCTGGATTGGTTAAGAGTACAACACATGAAATCTGATGATCTTGGTGTGAATCTTAGCATCGCTGCTAATTAGCTATAAACTCTGGACAAGTTTCTTTACCTCTCTGAGCCTTCCTCCCCTCCTCCGACAACAGGGATAATAATAGTTCTTTACATCACAGAATTGTTGGATGGCTTTCCTGGGAATGTCTGTAAAGCACTTAATACACAGCAAATGCTGAGCTGATAGCTGTATAGTCATAGTAGTAGTGATAATAATTGCACTACTACTGATCCAGTGGGTTGATCAAGCTGTTTGTGTGTCTCTCACACGCCGTCCCTCCTTGCCCCTCCCATACACGCTTACACACACACACACACACACACACAGAGGCCCCGTTGGTCTGTCCCTAACAGTTCCTAGCCAGGTCACCTGCCTATTTGCCTATTTAACCCTCTCCTCTCCTGATCTGAATCATCACAAAGACAGGAACATAAGAGTCGCTCTGTGTGTTGGTTGGCTTTTTTTTTTTTTAAGGTCTAAGTTAATGACCGGCTTGTTGTTGGGGAAGTAAATGTCAAGGCAATTTAATCTTTGGATCTTGGGAATGTGTGTAGAAACCGGGGCTTCCATGACTTTTTATAAGACCTGCTGTGAGTTTAGGCTTGTGTATTAAATAGAAGAAGAAAAATGCGTCTGTTCAAACACTCCCAGTATTGCAGATTTAGGTTGAATAGATTAGTATCTGGAGGAAAATTCACGTATAAATTAGACTGCGAAGAATTCATAATTGTTGCAGTTTTCATGTTAATTATTTCATGTTAAAAAATTGTTACTGCATAAATTAACACATTCTTTCATGGTGAACATATTTTAGAAAGATTTGTTACTTTAATAACTCTTTGTGTATTAGAAATCCCAGATGCCTGTACTAATTAAATATAATCAGATTTTGGATTCAAAAAGCACAGTAGCCATTTAACACAAACAAGGAGGCAGCTAGGTTGACAAACACAGTCAGGAAGAAGCTATCCCTGTTTCTTTCAAATTCTGAATTTCAGCAATTCAGAACTGTGAATTCAATTTCTGTCCTTCCTTTGTATTACAATGACTGGGGATTATCAGACTCAGAACGCCAGCTTTCCAGCTCAAGGGCTTCTGCAGAATTATTAATCAGCCTCATCCAAGGCCTCTGTAATCCAGTGGCACATCAAGGCTGATCTCGCCCTGAGATGCCCTCCCTCTGCCCCTGTCGGCACATGCGTTTCTTGTTCTCTGTCAACAACAGCATTGCAATTCCCACACAGTGTGCTGTGACCTGAACAGCAAATGTCAGGGAAGGGGAGGTAGGAGGGGAACCCTTTTAATCATTGGACTTAATCTAATTCTTCCCATACTAGAGAAGCAAACCATCCTTTGACGAAAAGCAAACCCTTTCCAAAGCAGCCATTGTTTTAAGTACAGAGCAGGAAACTTGTTTGTTTGGCCTGACCCTCCGGCCCCCAGAGTTTACAGCCTGCCCTGAGGGGCTGTCTGGTGAGAGCCTGGGGAACCTCCGGGGGCAGAACGTCCTGCCCTCAGCCCGGTGGAAGCCAGCCCGCCCGCTGAGTTCGTGGGGTGCCTGCCAGAACCGAGCCTGGTTCTGATCCAGGCTTCCCGGTCCCCAGTTGGGTACACTTCCGTCACTAGGCAGAAAAGCACCTTCATTGGTATTCTGCGGCTTCCCGCTCCGGGCTTCCGTGGCCTTTCCAAAGGGATGCTTTGTTTATCTGCCGAGCCACCCTGGAGCTGCGGGGGCTGGCTTGACCGCCAGGGAGGGTGGGTCATTCTGCCCGGGGAAAGCGAGATGAATTGTGCACACCATCCATTTTCTGCACAGAAAGAACACGCGGAAAGCCAGAGATCACAGTGAAAAGAAAGAGACTTTACCTCACCCCTGCGTACCCCAGACTCTCTTTTAAGATTAAAACTACAGGAAGGAGGTGGACTCACTCCTTCCACACACTGACAGCCCAGGGGAAACAGATGGGACCGCTGTAAGCCCTGATCCCTGACAGCCCGCTCCTCTGAATAGCTTTCCTCTTTATCTGAACTGGGCAGTCACGTGCTCTGCTCCGTGTGGGTGTCTTTCTCCTTTGTGCTGTCTTGGGCAGAGCAATTTGGCGGTTGTTTCTGAATGGTCAAGAGCATGTCCTTGGTCTGTGCCTCCCATGTTTCTTAGTAATCAGCAAGAAGGAAGCAGATGGTCACCCTCTGTGATTTTAAAGTGTGTAAATAGGAACTGCAGACTGCCATCAAACATCAAAACTGTCACTTGGCTTCCTCGTCTTGCTCTGCTGGCAGAAGGAACTCCTTCATTTGCATCATCTGGATAATCAGGGGCAGGCAGTGCTGATGAAAACTGCCCCACATTTGGAAGCCTCCATTTCTTGCAGCTGAAGGAAGGCACACAGCAGCAGCAGGCTGGTCTCCCCCGTGGCACAGGCCGTGTGTGGGGGCAGTTGGAAAAAGCAGCCCCAATGTGGTTATTGCCTTTTGCATATCCTCTCTTCCTTTGATTTCTTGCTGACTCCCACCAAAGCCTCAATATGACCACCAGCTGTTCCCTCGCAGTTCCCCAACCCCAGTGCTTATCCTTTCTGCCCAGCATACTTTGCGGCATGAGGTCAGGCTGAACCAGGCCTGCTGCCCCTTCTGAGGGCGGCTGGATTCCTGGAATAATTTGTGTTAAGCTGCATCCCCAGACACCCATTTACTATTTAGGTTTGAGTCCCCACCACGCTGAACAGCAGTATCCACATGGCTACAAAGCCCGACACACTGCTTTCTTTTCTGTTATTCTGGATGAAAGTCCACAAAGGTAGTGTCCATCCGACTGGGACTGCGAATCAGAATCTTTATTCTGATTTTGCTTCTCTTTTGGCTCTTGGAAAGCTGAAAGGGTCCTTGGTTCTAGAATAGTTCTAGAATAGCTAGCAAGATTCCTCCTTTACCCGCTTCCACCCAAGAAAACCACTTAAACCCCCCACAGTGCAGTCTATAAGCAGAGTCGTCTGGGTGGTTCTTAGATTTCCTTCCTGAAAGGAAGGGGACCAATCCCCATGATTTCGGGAGATGCTAGTGCATTCTGGTCTTTCATGCTTCGGGGAGAGTTCTCTTGGGTTGCCATTGGGAAGGGTGGTGGGGAGACGAGCTGCCAGAGCAGCCTCCCATCACCTGCTGGCTCCCCCACGGATTGCAGAAGTGTCCCAGCTGGCTTTCTGTTCTCCTCCCCATGAGGCTGCACTGCCCTTCCCTGCTCACCTCCTGCCTGCCCTTCCTCAGCTCCAGGATGCCAGGCCTAGTGCCCTGGCTGCAGACTCATCCCCTGTTCTCCCAGGCGGCTGGGTCTTCTGATTCGGTGTTCGATACCCACCGGTGGACCTTGCACCCTTCTCCATGTGGTCCTCCATTCCGGGCCTCCCTTGAGACTTTCTCACCCCCTCTCAGCCTGAGCATCCCTGCCAGGGAGTCGGCCATGCCAGGCTTTGGATCCACACCCCGCTCATCGGTCCTTGCCTGTGTAGTGTGTCCAGGCCCTGCCTCTGGCCCTTGGTTCTTCTCTTCCTTGTCCAAACTTGTTCTTCCTCCACCCACATACCCGATGGGACAGCACTCCTCCTCCTCCTCCTCATTGCCTCCTTCCTTCTCAGATCCCGGCTCACCATGATACATTTCAGATGAAACATCTCGTGACTTCGTTGTGCCCTGTACCTCTCCTTTACTTTTACTCTTAAAACATGGTGCTAAAATCTTATGAACTTAAAAGTAGAAATTTCAACAGAATGCGTCACCAGGAACAACTGGAAAACACACAGTTGTATTACTCCAGACATGTTTGGGAAATTCGAAAGTCATTCCTTTGGCCTAGTGTGAAAAATCTGGGTTTTGCCTTGTGTGGTTTTATTGGGTTTGAAATCATTGTTTTGTTTAAATAACCATAGAGTTCCAGGTCAGGTCAGCTTTGATTTTGCCCCTTCTACAGGATATCCCGTCCTGGTCCTGCCTTGTCGCCCCTCCCCGCCAATGCAGTCAGCTTCCTGTTGTTGGCCTGGTGTGCGATTTCTTTCCCTTTGTTCCACAGGGTAACTTGAAAGTCCAAGCACTGCACATTATTTAATTTTGGATGTAATAATTTGCAGAGTTTGTGGCTTTCTAATTAAAGGGGACCCTGGATGGATCTTTAATTCAGAAAAACAGCGTCTTTTGTTGAGGCGAATGCCCTCCCCCCTTGAAAATGCTATCAGGACACCGCTGTAGTCTCCGTAGGAAGGATTTGGCCGCTTTTATTCCACGCTGGCTTTGCCTCCTCCACCTTGGCCCAGTTTTTTAGCCAGAGGGGATGTTTTCTGAGACAGGACTGTGGAATTGGTCTGGTCACAGGGGAGGAAACAAAGGTTTGACAGCCCAGCACTCCAAGAGCCAATAATGTGAGCTGGCCCCACCCCCAATGATGTGAACTGGCTAACCACCCCCCTTCCCTCCCCACCCCGCACCCCCCAGGCCCGTCTTGGCCTCCGGACGGAGCCCCTCCCAGGAGAACTACAGGGTCACACTGCAGCATTTCAGTGTGGCCACCTCTATCCAGAGCCCTCATTCCCCGTGCGTGTTCTCTTTTCCTCTCTCCCGAGCCCTTTTTTCCCTAAAGTCGGTGCCGCCATCTATTTAGCTGTCTGTTGGGTTTGCCTGTGAGCTCTGTCTCCCCAGCTGCCTGGAAAGGCTTATGGCAGGAAGTGTACCCCCGCTTGGTTTTCTCAGGAGGCCCTCCTCCTGTGCCTGGGGCAAACGAGATGCTCAGTAAGCTGTCAGTAATTGAGGGATGAGCTCCCTGGGTTTTCTTCACGCTCCTTCCCGCTCTCAAAGTTTGGAGAGCCTTGGCTAACCTGACTCGACTCAGTGCCTTTGCGTTACTGTCCAGATAGAATAATGCTTGGCATTTACGCAGCTGTCACAAGGTGCCAGAGGCTTGCTGAACTCCTTACATTATTTATAATTCTCACCACAAGCTTATGAGGGTATCATCGTCTCAGTTTACAGACACGGAGACTGAGGCTGGGGGAGGTTTTAAGTGGTCACCCAGCAAATCGAATGTGCAAGCCCAGATCTACTGACTCGGAGAGCTCCTTTCGTAAATGGCCATCCTGGGCCTTCACAAATGAGCCCTCAATCACAGCACAGCCACGGGGGGGGGGGGGGGGGGGGGCCTTTGCACTGTCACTTAAAAGCATTTTCTCCTTGATTCCTGGCCTCCTCACATGCACAGTGCAGGAGGTAGACGTGGGAGTGGAAGTCTCGGCCATTTTCATTTGACTGTCTCCAATGCGTTGCCATCCTCTTGATGCATGAAGATGCATAAAGTGTGGTGAGTAACCGAATCGAATGAGAACTGTTTCCACTCCAAGCAAAGAAAACAGCTTGCCTGGCCACTAGGGATATAGGACCTCCATTAACTGGAATGGATCCTGGGGGTTGGGATGAACCATCCTGACTTAATGAATTTAACGGGTCTTCCTGTTTTCACTAAAAACCAAGAGCATTCTGTCAGACCATCCCAGAGTATGGTGGGGATGATTTTATTCCTATAACACTAAGAGTGAAAATAATTATTAGTTCATTACACTGCTGTGTGTTCACTCTTTCCTTCTTCTGGTTTGATTAAATCGGTGTAAGGGAAGAGAGTTTGGCCATCACAGAGTTGGACAAATGGCTAGGACGAATTGCCATTAGCCAGTTAAAGATTTGGTGAGCAGCTGCTCTTTCAGCAGCCTTAGGCAAGGGACTGTCAAGGAAGAGAAGTACAGAACATGGTCTCCAACCTCGAAGGATGTACATTCTACTTAAGAAGATAAAAAATATTGCCAGCAGAACTAGCAGAAAGCCATGTTGGGGACTGGGCACAGCAGCAAGGGATATGGTGTTGAAGCTCTTGGTTCAAATCCCAGTTCCAACATTACCACATGTTCTTTGACCTATCATTTTCCCTCTCTGTGTTCACTGCTCTCATGTGGAGGACAGGACTATTACTGGCATCTGCCTCCTGCGTGGAAAGTACTTAGCATAATGCCTGACACTGAGCAAGCACTCAGTATGTACGTAGCTATTGTTATGGCTACTACTGTCGAGCGTTAACCTATGACTTATAAGATTGGCTCCGAGTGCATTGGAGGGGTCAGTGAAGGCTGAAGTAATCACAGATGACTTTGTGAGGAAGGTGGGACTTGAGATGAGTGTAGGCTTCCGCTGAGTAGGTGGAAGGAAAGAAGATGTTTAGAACAAGCTAAGAAGAAGCAGGTCTGGCTTCACCAAGGGCAGAGTACAGGTTCTGGAAAAGTAGACCAGAGGAGAAGATGTGTTTGGGGTTGCAAGAGCTGAAGCTGATTAGATACTTGGGTGTGAAAACCAGGCCGGGGATTTTGCTTTGAGGCAGTGGGGGGCCCACTGTGCGGTTCGCGAGGGGAGCACTGGGGGGCTGGGGTTTAAGTGACCTGTTGGAAGGACAGTGAGCCGAAGGCAGGGCACAGTTCAGGGACAAAGACAGGAGGACTGACCGGGGGGGGGGGGGGGGGGGGGGGGGGGGAAGGACCCAAGACAGGTTTCAGCGAAGAGCTTAAACAAGAAAGGGCAAATGGGAGAGACATGTCAAAGAGAGAAACAGGAAGCCTTGGTGATATGGGGCCCCTGGCCTGCTCAGTCAGTAGAGCATGTGACTCTTGATCTCAGGGTCATGAGCTTGAGCCCCACTTTGGGCACAGAGATTACTTAAAAAAAGAGAGAGAGGGAGAAAAGAAACCTTGATGATAGATTAGCTTGGAGGTTTGAGGAGAGGGAGAAGTTCCAGCTGGCTTTCCCCACTTTGAAACCTGGCAGAATGATGATCCGACCCCCAGAAAAGGGATATTTTTTAAAAATAAAAAGTACTCCATTTTCATCCTAAAATATTCAAGTGAGAATAAGCTTTTTAAGTCAGTCATTTAAGTCATCTGTCATTTAGTAAAATTTTCCACCTAGTACAAGAATCTCCTTCATAATGTCTTATTCATAGTAAGATGACTTAGTAAAATAATGAATTTAGATTCATAGTTGCCACTTTTGAGATAAGGGTGGGACACCCTAGAGGCAAATCAAGGACTGGGACTTCCCAAGAAGAAACGGAGTCTGTGTAGTGTTTCCAGGCCTATTCACATGGAGATGATAGACGGGGTAGTCCTGAGAGAGGGTGTGTCTCCCAGGGGAGTAAGTAGAGAGGAAAGTGTCCCAGCACGGAAGCCTCTCAAGCCTCTCGGACATTCGCAATGAGCAAGGGAAGGATGGAGAAGAGCCTAAAGCAGAGACACAAGAAAGGCTGGAAAGGAAGGACATCAGGGAAGAATAAACTCAGAGAAGATAATTAATTGATTTCTCATAGAAATGCTTGAGCTTTGCAAAGTGTTGGAGTATGCTAAGTTTTACTCCTTTGTTACTGAGATTATTAGTATTATTCATACTGAAAAGTGTGCTAAAATAGCACGGATGTGACTAGGTCCACGAGTTAAACAAACATGATGTCAGGAGTGAAAACAGAAGCATAATCTACCCAATGCTCGTTGCTAAGAGTCACCCATGGGCCTTGAAATGTCATGATGCTTCTCAAGGGTGTTGAAAAGTCAAAATGCTTTACACGTTCTTTCTCATCATAAATCGTTCTCAAGGTAACGATATGTCATCCTCCACACTTGAAAGAGAAGGAGAAAGAGCGAGGTGGGATGTCATCCCGTTCCGCTCACAAGCCCCAGTGGCTTCCCATCACACTTAGGATGGGATCCAAAGACTCTAGTGGGGCTTGCAAAGCCCCATAAAAATCTGTCCTTGTAGCCCATTTCGTTCTTCTTTATAGCATCTGTCACTGCCTGGCATGTATAATGTCTCCTCATCTGTTTCCTCTCCGTCCCAGTCTGAGCTGCAAGCTCCGTGAGAGCCACGGGTTGCACTCACTGCTGCATCCTTAGCACCAGGTACAGTGCCCGGCACGAGTGGGAAATCCAGAAATACTGATGGTAGGAAACGACAGAGAACAAAACCAGCCCGGGGAGTGGGGGCTTGATGCTGCTGTGTGGGCAAACGTTGACAACTGGATATAGTCACAGCCCTTCTCTCTTCCCCTCCCTATAGCCTGGATGACTGTTAACCTTATCCTACCAGAGAAAGATCGGGACCTAGGGGTGGGGGGGGGGCGTGAGTGCTTGGCATCCAGTTACCAGTTACCAGTTATCCAGTTACTGTTTCATCTCGTTCTATTCAGAAAAGGATTTTCCACTTTGTTTTGCTGTGAATACTCCCCAGGCCTCTGGCCACCTAGTCTTTCTGCTGAGATAAGCCCCCCAGCTGCAGCTCCAGGGATCTAGGGCCCCCCGCTCCTCACCGAGCAAAGTCTGGGGCTCCTTCCACCTCAGATTCACTCCACACCTCATTTGACAGTAAGAACACAGGGTTTTCCCAGTGTTTCTAAGTGGCATGAGTGACAGATGTTCTTCGACTGCAGTCGGCACTGCTAGGAGCCTTAGAAGGGCATCCAGATGGTGGCAGACAGTGACACTGGTCACTGAGGACAAGGAGAGGACCTGCCGGAGAGCAGGGAACTAGTAACAAGCCTCCTGAGGGGCTGTGGTGGTTCCGCCTGGAAGGGCGAAGCAGCTGTCCAGTTGCTCTGTCATTCAGCACAGCTTTCTCCAGTTTCTTCTGTGCACCAGGCCCGGGTCTCCATACTGGAGATAAGGTGGCTGTCCAGAAAGACACGCTCCTGCCCTCGAGGACAGTCTCTGTCTCTTGAGAGAGGCGTGCTTCAGACGACTGATGTATTCATCTGCCCTTGAGTAGTAGTGGCCACAAAGAACCAGAGGCTCTGGGGGCATAGGGCTAGGGACAAGCCCCGGTCCTAGTGATCAAGCGAAGTCTCCCTGTGCTTATAATGTTTAGGCTAAGAGCAAAGGAGCAGGAGTTAGCGGTGGGGTAGGGACTTCAGCAAAGGGAACAGCCTGTCCTATGGCCCTGCAGCAGGTAGGAACAATCCAGAAGGGCAATGGGATGGGGGGGCGGCAGTAACAGGAAGCGGCTGGAGCCGTAGGGAGGAGGGACCAGACTGTGCGCGTGGGCTCAGCCGGAAGGCCCTTGCAGGAGGGCAGGCAGAGGACAGGCGAGTAAGGACTGGATTGAGGACAGTGAAGATACCCAGACACATTCACGGCAAGTGGACTCAGCCTGGACGGAGATAAAGCAGCGGGAGCCAAAGACATCATAGGGAAGTTGGACTCAGCTCCTTCCCTGGCAGGCCGTGCACTGCCTCGTGAGGGCTGGGGATGGGCAGTTAGACCCAGCACCCAGATAAGGAGGATTCTCGGCATTCTGGTCGCGTCAGCTGGGCAGTTTACAAGGCAACAAACGGTGAGAAAGAAGCAGAATTCTAAAGAAGGTAAATTTCGGATGTTGTATCTGTGAGGCCCTTTGAGGCCTCCCAGCAGAGACAGAGAGCAGAGACTCGATTATACAGATCAGGAATTCAGGAGGGAGGGCCCATCGGGTGACCAAACGCAGGTGACATGGGAGTCAGGAGAGCCGATGGAGCCAAGAGAGGGAGTACCCTCCCCTGTCGTCACACAGAGCTCATGACAACTGAGTTCACTTCTCAACGGAATCTAGAGAAACACAATGGAGATGTCGGTGACGGATTATTATTTAAAACACCGGCATGTTTACTCTCTACAGAAAATGGCTCGGCCTTGGTCTTGCTGGCCCTCACTAGGATTACAGGAAGGTAAATGATGCAAGTCCAGATGGTGATTCAGGGACTGGGTCTCCGTGACAGCACCGAGTCAGGCTTTCTGCAAGGCCTTTCCCCTGGCAAGTCCAAAATCTGCAGACGCTGCCTGGAAAACAGTGGAAAGAGCTTTCAAGTCCGCGCATTAAATGCATATGTATCATGTACGGCCTCTGACTGTTGGCCTCAAAGAACCCTGAACTATCAAAGTAACTTAGTCAGAAATCAATACTAGAGTTATTTTTTGGGCCATCCAAACATGGAACAAGTTCAGTGAGTTCCTGTGTCCTCCAAAGCCCATGACACCAGTAACACAGATGATCCTACCTGCAGATAATCTGTGTTTGGCTACGTTTCCCCTGACAAGATGCAAAGGAGGGGAAATGGTGATGGCCTCTGAATCCTGTTCCCAAACCAGAGAATTTTAAGAATTGTGAATCGGCTGGTTACACAGTAGGGCCAAGTTCATTGTAGTAGAGGCCTTTGGACCCTGTCTCCTTTCCTCTAAGAATCCATACTGCCTAGGAGACAACTTTGATCCTGACTTTCACTGCCTGTCATGACAACTTTAAAAAAACATGAGGGGGCAGAACTTTATTTTCAAAGGAAAGGCAGTGTTTACACCCAGGAGATCCTTCCTTCCAGGTTTCTGAGCTGTCTTGACTTCACTGGAGGCAAGAACCTGCACAGTCCCCCGCAGGGGCGCCTGTGTGGATGTGTAGGTGGTATTCCGGACAGCCCCAGGGATGCTGTTCTCATAGACTGGGGTTTGCAGTGTGCAACCTGCCCGGCCCTGGACAGAGTCCCCACTGCCCACCCCCCCACTCCACCCTCCACCCCCGCCACAAACCATTTGGCTCTGCATCTGTACCCCCAGGAGGCAGGAAACCAAGGCAAGGGGAAGTAGAGGTAATGAGATGAGCAAGAGGACATCCATCAGTTCTTTTGTTGAAACCGTACTTAATGATTAACAGATTATCGCTGCTGTAATTTATTAACCTTTTTTCTGCTGTGAGAAGGAAAATATGAGTTATCTTTAGAGAAGTTTCTTTTGTCAACAGCGGCTGCTGTTTTAAGGCTGAAAAGAAGTAGGAGAAATTGGACAAAGGCATTCTTTCTTTTTCACCAAAAAGCAGTATGTTGCTTATTTTAGAAAGAAAACTAATGCAAAATAAATTTATTTATGAAAGCCCCTGCTAATAAGTCTCCAAGCACATATCCTCAAATGGTTTCCTATCATAGATCTTTTACAGCCTTCATCTGAATGTATTTGTTAGAGGTTTACATATTAGAATTCTTGTTGCAGATGATGTAATGAGAAAACGATAAAGCTGACTAGCACAACCGGCCGAGGTATTGACATTTGTTTGGGATTTTGTTAACCTCAGATTATGAAGTCTTCTTCTCTCAGAAAATCCAAAATGACTTTATCCAAATTTTGAAGTTTCCTTTCAGAAGCAAGCGCGCGCGTGCACACACACACACACACACACACACACACACACACACACATACACACACACCCCTTCATGAACATTGAGTGATTCCAAAGCGGGAAGAAAGGCTCCTTTTGGTCATCATTTTATTTACAGGATTTGTGTCTGCACAGGGGAGAAAAGAAAGTTCTTTTTGCTTTCGAGATGGACATAGATTTCCAAGCCATTTGGCTCAAGAGATAGTTTAAATAGGAATGAATTTAATATACCTTTAATTCTCTGAAATAAGAGAACTCCAGCTGAGGTCTGGTCCAGGGCAAAATCTGTTCTCGGCACTGAAGAAAATCTATCACATTAATCCCAGCGGCTCAGAGTCCAAAGCTGCGTGAACAGAATGCTCGAGGGTAGGTTCACACAGCAGAACGCTTTGAAAGAAACTTTAAAAAACAAAACGACTGTTCGGAGAATACTAGGCCTTGTGTGGAATCATGCAGCACTTAAGAAAAGATAGAAATAATTATGCTTGAGAAACACAGCTAATTAAAAATAACTCTGCGCATACAAGGAAAAGAAAACTGTAGAATAACTTCTCTGCTCCAGTGTAAATGTGAGATGCCACATCATGAAATAGTAGGATTTTTTCAATTTCATTTCACACTGGCATAAAAGAGATGGAGAGGAAAATTATATTGCCAGAAAATGCCAGGGTAGATTTGCTAAAGACATTATCATGTACTGTGTTTAAAACACAAATCTAATTGCTGTAATTTATCATACCTCTCGTTATTAAAACCGTGCTAATTTAAAGATTTTAATTATTTGCCACTTTTGCATATTGTGACTTTTCGTAGAAGATACTACAAAAAATTCTGATTCTGTCATCCTTTGTATGATTTTTTTTTAGGAGGTCCTAAGAAAATTAACATGCTTTAAATATATAATTGTGTTTACATCAGTAATAAAAATTCCTTGTATTTTTCTTTTAGTTTGTTCAGTGAAATTTCTGGAACTGCTTTATAATCGCTGAGCTTCATATATGAGCGCACAGGCTGCTGAAATCAATTTTAATTCCCTGTACACACATCTAGCCTTATAAAGAGCAGGGTGGACGCCACCCTCCCTTTTGGATTAGAGAGAGGATTCTTTTAATGATCTGAGAAGTTTCAAAGAAAAGATTCTACTGACTTGGCCATGAATTTGTTGCTTCGTCTTGAGAAATCAGACTCATAAGATAGTCACTGAAGCAAGACTGCTCTTTCAAACAGTACGCTCTCTGACCAATAGCAGAAAGGTAGGCAGGTAAGCAAGGGATCATAGAGTACAGAAGAAGAAGCTGTCCCAGGAGTAAAGATGGCCACTATCAGTGATGAGGGAAAAGGTAGAGGGAAGTAGCCAGAGGCGAAATCATTTCTCTGCCATGAGTTTTGAAGGCCTTGGGAAATAGAGCCCATTTCTACAAAATACATGGGCTACCGCAAGTTGTCTTCCCTTTGGGAGAAGCATGGTAGTTGGATATGGTTTCTGTGTACCTCATAAAAGCACACTGTGGCCTTCTCTACCAAAGAATTCATGAGAGGAGCATTATGATTTAATTCTCTATGAATTAATTAGAATATTATATCATTTCAAAGCAAAAGAAAAACCATGTAAAATTAGTTTCCTAAATCACAAGTCAGCCCCACAACCAGACCAGTCCTGTGACATTCAGGGTGGTCCTTGATTCAGATTCTAGAAGCCAGAACTTTAAGGGGCTTTGAACACCAACCTTTTGACGGGAAAAATAAAATTAGATGAGCTCGCTTAAGGCACCAGAACCAAGACTAGACCCCACAGCTGCTCGACTGAAGCCCATTCTTGTTTGCAGCCTTCCCCACCTCCTTTGCGAACTTCCTAGCGCTCCTCCCCCGGCCCCATACCCCGGACCATGCTCTCTGGCTGCCGAGTTACCACGTGTTCTTTTTGCAGGTGCAAAGTTCCCCATTAAGTGGACAGCCCCCGAAGCAGCCCTGTATGGGAGGTTCACAATCAAGTCTGACGTGTGGTCTTTTGGAATCTTACTCACAGAGCTGGTCACCAAAGGAAGAGTGCCATACCCAGGTAAGAGCGGGACCTAGCCAAGGCGGGCCTCACATTGGAGGCTCTCTTCACACTTTGCCTTCCAAGCCCCACCCTCAACTTTCTGCCCAACATGAGTTTGAGGAACATGGACAGGGATTTAGCCAGGGAAAAGCAGAACTGGGAGCCCTGCGGGCATCACGGAGACAAGCAGCTGCCGCGCGTGGGGTGCCGGGATTCGTGCAAACAGCGGCTAGCACAAGGGCTGCAGCCCACCCCAGTTCGTGGAGCCTGTGCTCTCTGGGTAGGGGCGTGCAGCTCTGGCTCCAGGAGGGACAAGGGTTCTGGCCCGGTTTCACCCAAAGAGAATTTGCAGACCCTTGCAGGGAAGAGAAGGAGAAAAGCCCCCACTGCTTTTTGATTACACTGTAGCATTGACCCATGGAGTGAACTTGGCAGGAAAATGCCAGGACCTGCCCTCTCTGCAGGCCCCAGCCCCAGACAGCCAGACAGAGCAGAGGCACTTGCGAAACATGGTTTCAAGGCCGCGTGCTGTCCATCCAAGCAGTCGAAATACGCCCTACGAAAGCAAGTGTAAAGTAAAGAAATCGGAGAGTCTTGGGCTCTGGAAATTTTCTGGACTGTCAGATTCATGCTTCTCAAAGAAACCACAGATTTAGATGATCCCCCTTAACTTCATTAATTTCAGCAGATGCTGATGCAAAGGACACTTGTGCCATTTCACCTCCACGCTTTAGTGATTATATTATAGCACGTGGGTGATCTGCTTTCTGAAATGTTAAGGACATATTTTTCAGTTACTATTGAGTGAAGAAAGAACGTAGCTCCTCCTCACTCCCTGCCTAAGAAAGGAGCTTAAAAAAAAAAAAAAAGATAGTGGAGATTAATGAGGAACTGATGTCTCTTGCAAATCCTGGGTTTGTAATTCTATCTTTGCAGGCAGAGGAGACAGCGAGGGCAGATTAATGTGTAATCCCTTTGTTCGTTTTTTATGATTATTTCTGGCCATCTTTGGAGAATGCAGAGAGGGAGAGGGGATCTTTTTTCAGGTTGGCGTGGCCTTGAGACTCCTAGGAGAGCCAGCTTGGCACCGAGACAAAATGAACAAAATTCCCTGTCCCTGAAGCGCCAGCACGGGGCGCTTGGCGATGCGGGTGGAAGCCAGTTTTATTGATGGGCTGGCGGCGGCTGGTCCCCGCATGCACGGGTGGGCAAACGCGCCGCGAGCAGCCAGCAAGCATGGCAGGAAGGACTGCCCCCGAGGGGTATGGAGAGCAGCGTGGGCATTTTTGAGTGGCTTCTTTAGGGGGAAATAAATGCAGGTCTGGGGGTTTTAAAGACATGAAGGCACTTTTTTTTTTTTTGCTGGATTTTGAACAAATTTCTTCCTGGATCCTCCAGGTTTACAGTCAGCCGGTGTGTGGAATGCCACGGAGGGGAAAAGGTTAATGTTGTTTTGTGTTTCTGCAAAGGCTACCCTTTCAGTGACACAAAGCCACTTTTTGTTTGTCAGGGTTGCACACAGAAACCAAGACAAAGGGGCAGGGGCTGGACCCCAGAGAAGGCAGGCAGGTGTGTGCTTCTGAGGGAGAGGCTTTGCCCAAGTTTGGATTTAGCATAAGGAAAATGGCCTCATTTTATAACTCAGACTAAGATTCATTTAGCTCAGTGTCCGTGAGCGTGAACTGTGCCGGGCATTTTGCTCTACCTGGGAAGTAAGTACAAATAAGACATTCACACTCTGAGGAAACAGATTAAAAGCTTCCTGGAGCTAGGCACTGTTTTGGTTGCTGGGGATACAGGACAATGAGCAAATAAATTTAGTTCCTGCACTCGTGGGATTTACAGTCACATAGATAAAATATGCATCAGGTCCAGGAAGAAATCAGTGTTTTCTGATACTTATTTATTATCAGAGGGAATCATCCTCATGGGATGAATTACTTCAATTTACCCTCTGTGGGCCTCGAATCTTAATTCTGATAATGGGGTCAGGGACACATGATTCGGGTGTCTGCAGAGGGGCCTTTCCCTCAGAGTCTTGTGAGGGGCAAAGGAGTTTGCAGTAAGAACTGAGTCCACTGGATTGGGGGAGTCACATACTCAGAGCAGCTGCCGACGTGCCAGGGGTGGGCTGGGAAAGACGCCCTGCTCCTCTGAGGTAGCAGGGTGGGTTGTGTCTGGGAGGCTTCATGGAAAGGGCAAGCAGGGTTTCTTCCACAAGTCAAGGAAGAGGGAAGAAGGTCCTGGATACAGATTGGCATATGGGAAGGCACCAAGGCCTTGGAGGGCAGAGCTCATTCAAGGAGCTGCAGGAGAAGGTGCAGCTTGAGGGTGGCGGCGTGAAGCCTGGATGTGCAGCTGGAAAGGCTGGCCAGAGCCCGTCGTTGTCGTGGGGGCCTCATACCCTGCCACAGGGAGGCTCTGGGGCCAGGAGGGTCCGCAGTAGAGGGCAGGGCGGTGGGGGGTGGGGGTGGGCTGTGTCAGTGGGCGAGCGACATGAGCTGTGTCTTAGCCACAAACAGCCAGCAGCCACAGAAAATTGTTCCCAGGCCTGTTCCTTGCCATGGGGGCTTCTTGTTTTTGTTTTTTAACATAGTTATAATCCTATTTAATTGGACTTCTGGATCTTACAGCAAAGTCTTCTTGAGGGAGAGGCTTTTACAGAAGAATTCCAATTATAGGACTATTACCTTAATGAAGGATAACAGTTCCTGAGGCACAATGTCATTAAGCTTCATCCAGACGTCACTGTGAAAGGAAGGACCTTCCCCTCTGCATTCTCACTGCTGGTGTGGCCCAGTCAGTGTGTGCCCAGGCATTGCTTTTCTGCCACGCCAGATCCTTGTGTCTGTTGGGGGAACTCTGGGATGGACTCCCAGTCCCCGCCCATCATGCCTTCCGTCCTGACATCTCCATGCAAAAATTTCTCAGTTGGCTATTTTTAAGTAATTCGTTTTTCAAGAACAGTAGGTGGCGGTATTTTTCTGAATTCTTTCATACCTGAGCATGACCTTGTTACCTTCAAAGGGAGGAAAGGGCCTTTGGCTGGTAGATGAGGATGGAGGTCAAGGGAAGGGAGGTGACTTATCCACAGGTTCGCAAAGCTTTCCCGGCATTTCTGCCCAGCATGACAGTAGTTCCAGAAGTAAGAATCAGAGAAGGAGCGTAGAGTGGAGTATGTGATGTGGGGCCACGCGAGAGGAGCAATGAAACGTGGGCCGGCTGGCTGGTTTGTTAGCGAGTTCTGTAAAAGGAATGGATTAAAAGGAAGGGAAGAAGGACAATCTCAAATGGAATGACAGCCTTAGAGCCAAAGAAAAAAGTATTGAAATGTGACGCTGAGATTAACAGAGAGGTAGCGGAAAGGAGTTGCGCACACTCCACCCACCCAGACAAAGGTTGCTTCCAAGGCGTGTCACAGAGATGCACACAGTTCCAGAGAACAGCTCTGCTCTATGGATTCCCCGGGAGCAGCCGCACTCGAACACATTCTAGGCCTTGCTTTTCCGTGAGCTGAGGTGCAGAACCATCCTTTGCATCGAGATCAGACTGGATTTTGTAGTGAGGGGACTGCTGAATGTGAGAAATGACGACACTTCCATGAAAGGAGTTTTCTGGGGTTGGTGCATGCAGTCAGAGTTAGGCACCTTCAAACCCCCTCCCTCACATTCTTCTTTTCCTCTCTGCCTCCACTGCCCTGTGTCAGGCCATCCACTCTGCAGTGACCTCTTCTGGGGACTTCCTGCCCCCTCACCCATTCTTTCCCTGTCACCACCAGGGTTGCTATCCCAGAAAACAGAGACCCAGCTATCTTGCTCTCCTGGTTAAAAGCGTCTGTGGCTTCCCTTCTCCTTCCAGATAAACTCCAGAAGCCTTAAGTTTGCATGGCCCTTAATAACTCTCTCCGTGAGGGGGGCAGGGGGGGAGGGACACCGTGAGTCATTCCACAAATATTTATTGAGCACCTGCCTTGTGCGCTGAACCAGCAGACAAAAACTTGCGCCCTCATGAGCGTTTACTCTTCTTGTAAGAGACAGACAATAAACAAAGATAATAAGCAAACTCTATTCTGTATTGGCTGGTGGTAACAGGCTGGGAGAAGAGTAAAACTGGGAAGGGGATGGAAAGTGGTAAGGGAGGGCCTCACTGGGAGGGTGGAGGAAGGCTGGCCCTGAAAACAGCAGGGAGGCCAGTGTGGGTGGAGCAGAGGGAACAGGAGGTCTGAGAGGCCCCGGGGAGATCAGATAGGGCCTTCCTAGGTCATTGTGAGGACTTTGGTTTTCGTTGTTAGTGAGATGGAGAGTCCCTCAGGGGCTTGAGTAGGAGAGCGACATGGACATGACCTGACGTGGTTTCTCTCTTGCCACCCCCAGCCCTCACACCGAGCTGTCCCTCTGATGTGAGTCGCTCTTCTCGGCTTCACTGTCTGCCTCAGA
Source organism: Meles meles (assembly GCF_922984935.1). NCBI lineage: Eukaryota > Metazoa > Chordata > Mammalia > Carnivora > Mustelidae > Meles > Meles meles. The sequence continues at coordinate 21,412,354 of NC_060070.1, forward strand.
ATCCTGCAAAACCCAACCCAGACATCACCTCCTTTGTGTAGCTTTCTTCATGTCCATACCAAAGGACTTGCCCTGTCTGCCTGCTCCCACGACACACGGTGCATCTCTATTAAAGCCACCATCCCTGTGTCTGGAATTCACAGCAGCTCTGAGGGGACAGGAGCTCCTTTCGATATTCCCAGTGCCCAGCAGTGTCTGCCCCGTAGTAGACTTTCAAGAAGTGTAAGCACATGGTTGGATGGATGGATGGTCAGGATAGAAAAAAAAAAGATGATGCCTATGAGGTTTTAAAACAAGATTTTTTTTTAGTTTGACTGATAACTTGCAAAGCCTTTTAACTCTATTCCATCATCTCCACACATAAATACAGCATGTATCCTCCCAGCCACGAGATAGCCTCTGTCCTCAGAGTTGTTCTGGGAAATTGACACTGTGGTTGGTTGAAACACCGTGTTCCAGTACCATTCTAGGCCGACTGTCCTGGCCATTCCGTGCCCTGGCTCGCAGCTGAAAACCTGCTTTGTGAATGTGGCAGGATCTAGCAAGCAGGAGCCTTCTCTTAAGCACCTCACTTTTATCCATGCATTTGGAGCACTTTGAAATCTTTTAGTAAGTAACAGCTGCCTGGCTTTTGTGACTATATCCCATCACCTGACAGTGACTGGAAGAGACCAGGGAAATTAGTGAAGCTAGAAGCCACCTTCCTTAGGGAATTAGAAGTCCCTCCCTTCTCCTCCCTCTGCCCCACTCAGATGCCCTACAGCCCTGAATCGTAGACCTAGATTCCTCTGTGTTCAGCCGCCCATTGTCCATCCCCGGCAGTCTTAGTACTCCTGCTATGCTCAGTGTGCCGACAGATCAGATTTTTCCTGGGTTAGGGAAAGATTAGACTCTCCAGCCAGGAAAATGGGAAGCAGAATGGAACCTCTACCCTCAGCCAAGGGTGCTTTGTCCCCTGCCCTCCCTGCCCCTGTCCATAGCCCCCAGGGCTTCTCCTTTCAGCTCCCGGGTTCCCCCAGAGCAGGAAGCCTGCCTGGAGTGCCCAGGGGTCACGCTGCCACCTTTCCCTACAAGGTTTCTCTTGGCCAGTGTGGCTGGTGAGAGGTGAAAGCAGGAGAGGAGAAGACACATGGAGAGGGCAGCCAGAGAGGAACTTTCCACTATACTGAGTCCTGCGTTCTGCTGCCGTTCGTTCTCAGCTCGGTGTTTCCACGGCCTTCCCGGTGGACACCCTCATGCTCTCCCTCACTTCTCCTTTTCTGAGACAAGGGAGTTCTTCATAATACTGCATGACCAGCTTCAAGTGACCTTTCTGTATGATGGCCCCTGAGTCACAGTCATTTCTGTATTTATTCATATGGTGGGCATAATAAAAACAGCTGCCCCGAGGTTAGCTGGTCAAATGAGGCCAGAGAAAGAGAACTGGACATTAGTGGGTCTTCTCCAAGTCACTCCTTTATTTTTGCCTGCACTCTTTGATCGGTATCTATCCGCCCTAAATTTGTACTTTGATCCTTCACCAGACCTAATGTGCCACCTCCTGACTGTCGCCTCGTAAGCCTGCTAGAGAACACGTGATGGTCTGCAGCACAGGGCCGCACTGAGCAAGCGCCGTCAGCCCAGCCCTCCTTCCCCTGGTGTTAGCCTGGCGCTGCCCAACAGACAGACCCAGACGGTGCTTTTCACAGGGTTTATGCAGAGAAGAAGGGGGAGCCCCTGACGAAAGCCTGATGCACAATAGAGCTTAATTTCCTTTGAACGGAAAGCTCGGTTTGCAAAAGGAATCTCAACGTCTGAGAACCTCCCATCATTCCCATTGTGAAAGGGCTCAGTTTTCCCATGGCGCAGAAATCCACGTTCTTGCAACCCACGGTCACATCCAGATGCAGACTTGATCCGCTACCAGTGAAAATGCCTGATGGCACAGAGCCGGCCCCTCCGGGATCCTTATTAGGAAGCGGCACACATGGGAAGCTGTAAGGCCAAACCCTCCTCTTTCACAGAAAAACAGTTTCGTTGGGTTTGTTTTTTAAACCGCTGAAAGCACAGTGACTGTGGAGGCATTTTGTTGACAAATGAAGAAACTGAGGCCAGGGCGGCTGAGTCATCAGTGAGCGGTGCGGAGTGGGACGTAGTGGAGTGGCTCTGCTAGGGGAAATGGCTTTCTTTCCCTTCTGCAAACAATCTGACAGAAGAGAGGGAGGGAGGCTCTGTGGACTTCGTAGGTGGCTGGAAGGACAGGGATGGGACAACCTAAAAGAAGGAGAGGGGGAGGGGCGCCTGGGTGGCTCAGTGGGTTAAAGCCTTCTGCCTTCAGCTCAGGTCATGATCCCAGCGTCCTGGGATCAAGCCCCACGTCCTGGGATCGAGCCCCACATCGGGCTCTCTGCTCCGCAGGGAGCCTGCTTCTTCCTCTCTCTCCCTGCCTGCCTCTCTGACTAGTTGCAATCTCTATCAAATAAATAAATAAAAATTAAAAAAAAAAAAAAGAAGGGGAGGGGGAAAGACAACAGACTCACGTGAAAACCGACATGGTGGGCAGCCGCGTGTGGTGAACGTCGGACGCTTGACCCTAATTCAGAAACCACGAGGAAACCAGCAAAATGATTTAGAAAGGATAGTGCGGCCCTAACGACAGGAAGGGAGGGCAGTCCCTTGGCTGGAGAGTCTCAGCTACAGGGCCTTGGGCAGACGGACTGGCAGTGATGCTCTCTCTCTGCAACCATGTTTGAAAGCCAGAAATCCATGGCGACAGGAGGCCATGTGGAGGATCTAGGCAAAAGGAATTGGAAAGCAAACCCTAGCACAGCAGGCCCCACGGGTTTTCTGTGGCCTGAGGACCAGTGAGTTGCGCCCTGTGGCAGTGACCCATGGATATGGCCCATTTTCCAGATCTAGTGAGAGGGCAGAGAGCCAGGGGCTGCACGTTGGGGATGAAAAAGGACAGGGTTGGGGCGGCACAGGCCGCCAAGCCCCCCACCCCATAACCCCGGTCCTCCTCCAAGGTGGAGGTTGGGAACCAGGGCCTACATCCAACTGTGCTTCATGACTGTGACACTCTTGGTAGCACTGCAGGGAGAGCCCCTCCTGCTGACAAATGGTCTCTAGTGAAGCTCCTGCTAGGAAACCTGGAGGCCCAAACTGTTGATGACAGTGTTTCCCTAAAACGTGCCCATAGGCCATGTTCTCAAGCTTCGGCCTTTTCTGTTTCTCTGTTAGCATTACCCCCTGTGAAAAGAGAGAAAAAGGAAAAATGTTCCCAAGTGCCCTCCTCCCTCCCTGTCTGCTTCCTTGATAGGAAGTATGGTAACGAGATTCCTGTCTGGCAGCCCCATGTCCCTCCAGACTCCCCTCTGAGCACCCCGCACTCAGGCTCACGTGGAGCCCCTCCTTGGTCCCCGGCCTTCACCTCCCACGTACTAGGTAAAGCCAGCATCTTGGGAAAAGTGGCTAAAAGAGGGGAACAAGTTATTTTGGTAACAAAAATATGAAACCATCTAAAAAGGAAAATGAAATAAGCTCATCTTTATAGGAATGTATAGAGTAAAGCCCGTTTTTGCTAAAAAAAAAAATTCTTGGAATTTATCAAATTTGGATTTATCAAAATTCTTATAGCTGAGAATACTATTTCTTTAAAGAAGAACACAATCCACTTAATCTGGCTGTTGTTTATAGAGTTAAAACCAAGCTAAGTGAACCTTGCTCAGAGGGCATATCCTGCCCGCGCAGGGTGGGGAAGGTGCCATCCACGCTCTGCCATGCGGGCTCTGGCTTAGGACGGCAGGGAGAGAACTGACCCCACTCACACCATCAATGCCAGCCGAACGTGCACTCTTTTCCCACTTTTCTGGCAAAGCTGTCATTGGTATGTTTCGGTTTGGCTCAGGGTGTGGAATTGGTTACATATGGTCCCCATGCCTTGAGAAGTCTGTAGAGAGAAGGCATGAGAAGAGAAGGAAGAGGAGAAGCAGGAGGAAAGTCAGGCAGGAGAGGAGGCGGAGCGAGACAGTAGTGGGCCTGTGACTGATGGTGTGGGCCTGCTGGCGCCTACGTGACTCCCCTGGCTACGTCCGCCCAGGAAGCAGGCTGTCTCGGGGGATGCTACACGATAGGGTCAAGTTGCTCTATCTGCTGGGTCTGGGACTTGGGCAGAGCGCTGGAAAAATAGGCCTGACCCAAGTGGCCAATTAAACTTTCCATTGGCAGAGATTGAACGAAGAGTTGAAAAAAAATACATGAAATCTTTCCATTTGAGTAGTTTGTTTTTTAATGAAATGAAACATTTACTGACATAAGCTCCTCGGAGCAATAGGAGAACGCTTAATTAAACTCTATGGTGCCGTTTTGGACAGTCTCAATGCCAGAATAAAGCATTAGAAGGCGTTTGGAGCCCGGGGGTAGAGTGGAGGGGAGGTGAAACCCCTTCCAGAAGAGCCTTCCAAGGTTCAGACCTTCTGCCCTTCTTTCCTCCCAGTTCCTACAGACTCCTGGCAGGGGTGGGAGTTCTACAGGTTCGGGTAGCATGGCTTCCGAGATACGAAACCAAGACCTGTAGTCAAACACAAAGCAAAGGCTTTAGAGAGTGCCGTTCCTCATACGTGAGGACGCTGGCTTCCTAACCTTTCTGGGCGAGCTGGAATGTGGTCGCTGCCATCACTCAGGCCAGAGCCTCCCAGCCAAAACTCCTGGGCCCGGATGTACCCGAGAATCAGACTTTTTAAAAAGAACATCCATACTGTGCATAGACCAGGTAACATCCTCAAGAGTCTGAGGCCACACTCCATATTCAAATAAGACATTATCACTTCTATAGCAGTATGTATGAATACATAAAAGCAGTAAACAGCCTTGGGTTATATGGCTAAATGAGGTCAGTTCAGACCTGTTTTGCTGCCAGGTGAGTTACCAGAACTTTGTGTTTCCAGAGCCTGTTGGGTTTCGGGATGGTGGATAAGGAAACACTGGTCCCTGTCCCTTACCCAGTTTGTCCAGAGCACCACAGGACATTCTGCTAGCAGCAGCACGTTGCTTGCTCCCAGCTTGCTCCCAGCTCCCCGCCCCAACCGAGTTTTCAAAATGAGTCTTCCGCAGTTGGAGGAGGATTTCAGCTAATTAGCCTCAGAGCTGACCCAACACCCAACTGCACAGGGCACCTGAAGTCAGACAAAGCGTGGAGGCAGGGGGCCCATGCTGGTTCACTAAAGCCCTCTCACTAAACTAAGGGTCACTCCCAAAACGTGAGCAAGGTTCTGTTGGAATAATCACATCGAAGGCCAACTTCAACACAGCAGGAATAATGATACATGGATTTTATCACAAGACGTTACAGTGGCAGAGAATAAAAAAACATCCCAAAAAGGCTCATATAGACATGTGACTGACAGCCTGGGAGCCGGGGTAAACCCAGTTCCAAAAGTAACAGCAAAACAAAGAGAATGGCAACAGACCCCAAAAGTCAGGATGGGGTTGTGCTCTGGGCCCAGTTCCTCCAGAGTTGAAGGGAGCTGCTGCGTGCAGATGCCGTGGTCTTCTGCTGACATCCCTGAGACCTGGGGGAAGACATCTATCTAGGTTTCTGTATGGCTTGAAACCAGGTTCTTGATTTTGTAAATAAACCAGGCAAGAAGTTGGGGAGGATTCCAGATTACAAGCCTGGAGCTAAGGAGCAGCCAAAACATACAAGTGCTTGGCGGGCGGTGGCAGAAGGCAACGGGGCAGGAAAAGGAAGGAGAAGTAGAGACGAGTGTCTGGCAGTGATTGGGAGAGGGGTCAGGACATTCACCTCACCCCACCTATGGTATTTCCTGCCCTGTCAGGAAGGCCAGCATGCAGGGAGGCTGCCTTCTCCCCGAGAGGTCTCCTGTTTGTGTGGGGGCAGCCTGAGGTTTCAACATGAGGCAGCTCCCCCGGAGGGTCACAAAGGTTTCAAATGATAAATGGCCTGTCCAAGGTCATCAGTAAACACGGGCCCTGGAGGCGCCCTGTCTCCCCATCAAAGTCACCAAATCCCGGGGCACCTCGGGGTCACTGGGCCAGACGGTGCCCAGCCATGGGGACACAATGGCAGATCTCAGCTGGTGGGGTAGAAGCTGGCCCGGGTAGAAGCCAAACAAATTTATGAAGTTCAAAGATGGAGTTCATAGATGCTATAAACACGGGATAGTGTATTTTTCATTCCATGGATTTCTTTTCTTTTTATTTATTTATTTATTTTTGTCTACCTCATTCATAGTTTTTGATTGGTTTACTTGAACTGTAATTTACATACAACAGAATTCAACCATTTTAAGAACACTGCGTTTTGACAAGCAGAAACGGCCCCACCACCACACGCGGGATACAGAACAGAAGCTGGCAGATTACCTTGCGTGGGCCAAATCCAACTCCCACCTGTTTTTGTTTTGTATATTTTTTAAGGGTTATTCAAAATAATACTATGCGACAGAGATCATAGGCAGCCCACAAAGCCTCAAATATTTGCTATCTGACCTTTTACAGCAGAGACTGCTGACCCCTGACCCTCGGCAGGCACTCCCCTCCCCTTGCCCCTGGCCACGATTCATCTGCTTTCTGTCACTGTAGCTTTGCTTTTTCTAGAACTTCACAGTCCGTTGCCTTTTGTGTCTGGCTCCTTTCGGGGACGACGCTTTCAAGATTCATCACCCAGCTTTCCGCATGCAGCCGCGGCGCAGTCCCGGCTCCTTTCTGAGCGGGGAGTGGGGGTGGGGGGGGCGGCGCGCCATAAAAGGCCGGACTACACCCCCCGGCCCAGTCCCCGGGCGAGGCGGGAAGCTCCCCACCCCCTCGCGATGCGCAGGCTCAGAGCGGAGGAGAGGGGCGCGGCGGGGCGGCGCATTCACGGCCTTGTCTTGCAGGCATGAACAACCGGGAGGTGCTGGAGCAGGTGGAGCGCGGCTACCGGATGCCCTGCCCGCAGGACTGCCCCATCTCTCTCCACGAGCTCATGATCCACTGCTGGAAAAAGGACCCTGAAGAGCGGCCCACCTTCGAGTACTTGCAGGGCTTCCTGGAAGACTACTTCACCGCCACCGAGCCCCAGTACCAGCCCGGTGAAAACCTGTGAGGCCGGGGTCCGCAGAGAGAGGCCTTCTCGGCGAGGCTTCCCGCCCCTTCCCCATTAGCTTTCAGTTCCGTAGCCAGCTGCGCGAGCAGTGCGAGCCGTCCCGGATCAGATTGCATGTGACTCTGAAGCTGACGAACTTCCATGGCCCTCATTAATGACACTTGCCCCCAAATCCGAACCTCCTCTGTGAAGCATACGAGACAGAACCTTGTTATTTCTCAGACTTTTGGAAAATGCATTGTATCGATGTGATGTAAAAGGCCAAACCTCTGTTCAATGTAAATAGTTACTCCAGTGCCAACGACCCTAGTGCTTTCCTTTTTTTAAAATGCAAATCCTATGTGATTTTAACTGTCTTCACCTGATTCAACTAAAAAAAAAAAGTATTATTTTCCAAAAGTGGCCTCTTTGTCTAAAACAATAAAATTTTTTTTCATGTTTTAACAAAAACCAATCAGGACAGGTGTTTGTTTTTTTTTTCTTTTTTATAATATGAATATATATCATATATATGTCCCTGTACATACACCATGTGGGTGCTAACGTGGAGACCATGGCCCACCTGGGCCATAAAGCCTCGGGACCCAGAGTGAGGATTTTACTGCCAAATCAGCATAAAAGCACTGGTATCGTTCTGCAAACCAGTGGCCTCCTTTTTGGCTTTTGCAAAGCATGATCCTTTTTTTTCTTTTTTCTTTCTTTCTTTCTTTTCTTTTTTTTTTTTTAATTTGGATTGCACTTTTTTGGTTAATGATTGTACCTGTAGATGCTGTTCCTTTGACTCTTTCCAAGCAGCCCCAGAGCTGAATTCACAAGTTCTGTTTCCAGTATATGCTTTGTCTTAACTGCGATCTGTTCTCGAAGCCTAAAAGCATATTGAAGCAAGCAAATGGCCAATAACTACCAGGGGAACTGAAAGATGGATACCACACATACTTCTTGTATAAAAATATGAATGCTGAAATGTTTCAAACTTTTTTTATTTAATAAACCTTGTAACCACATTTAAATGGTCTAAAACCCATAGCATTAGAATCATGGCGACCTGCTAAACTTTCTCATGCAACTAAAACTTCTGAGGGTGGGGGTTGGACATTTCCCATTGTAAAATAAGTGTTTTAAACGTTCTGTACTGCTAATGAAATGACTTTCTCTATGTCCAAGAAGTCTCCAGTGGAATAACTATGCACTACTTTACATTTCATGGGGATGCACCAAAAAAAAGAAAAGAAAAGAAAAAAAATTACATTTTTAGTTGCTGTTTGTACCAACCTTGAATTACATGTTTAACAACAACAAATCAAAAAGCCTATTTCTATTAAGTTTTTAATACTGGGTAGCGACTCTGAAATCTTAATTCCTTTTTTGTTATGATTTATTTGTGAGTTTACATTTTTAAATTGTTTAACTTTCTTAATTTAGTAATTAAAAAGAGAGCATTTTACATTTGAATTTTATTTTTGCTCATTTGTTTAAAGCATGGAAGATACTCTAGTAATGACATATCTGTCCCACACCGGGTGATAAGGAGTTCTCTGGTCCGTTTAACCATTGTACAGTGACTTCCAAGTGACAGAAACATTCAGAACACTGGGAGTGGGTTCTTCCCCCTAGAAAGGCTGGACCATTGTTGAGCTATTTCAGAGGATTATTAACGCAAGCTTAAGCGTACTTTCACGTTTTAATCTACCAGACATCATCTCTAACTAGAATGTTCTATATTCTACCTGTAGGAGAAAGACAATTACAAGAAGAATCTTTATTGCCCTAGAGTCAGTGTATGTATTTCTTGTGATCCTTTACCTCTGTCAGCAGGGAAACAACCGCGTGTGGTAGGAGGGGCAGTGGGTAGACTGCACTATCTGTCCAGGTGCCTGGCTCTGCACTCATTCAGCTGTGGGACCCTCAGCAGCCATCTGGCACCTCTGTTTTGGGTCCCGTCTGTAGAGATGAGGGGATTGGATGAGATTTGCTGTAGGTTCCTACAGATCTAAGATCCTATAATTCTGAGATCATTGCTGTTATGTGGAGTTATATAAGCAAGAGAGTTTTCTTGCCAAATAACCTTTATATTTAGAAAGGGTTTCCAACATTTAAAAAAAAAATGGTTGAAACAAAGGAATTTTCTGGTTAACCAAGTCTTTCTGGTATTGTTTTTGGTATTAATGAATTGCTAAATTGATAAAAATAAAAAATCAAACATCTTCAACAATTACTATCATATTAGTGGGCAATTTACTAACATGTTCTAGGTATTTTTAAAGATAACTTTGTTTTTCATCTTCACATTCCACTAGGTTGGATAATTTGCAAATATTCTCCAGAGGATTGTTATTTATGTTTCGGTCATTCAAAAAAAAAAAAGTGACAACCTGCTTTAAACAGAGATTCTTTTTTTTTTTTTTAAAGATTATTTATTTATTTATTTGACAGAGAGAGAGATCACAAATAGATAGAGAGGCAGGCAGAGAGAGAGAGAGGGAAGCAGGCTCCCTGCTGAGCAGAGAGCCCGATGCGGGACCCGATCGCAGGACCCCGAGATCGTGACCTGAGCCGAAGGCAGCGGCTTAACCCACTGAGCCACCCAGGCGCCCCTAAACAGAGATTCTTTAAGACAAAATTTGGTTTCTTCAAACCAAAGTGTAGCCTTTAACACATCAATTGAGTTTGTTGTGGATTTTCTCCTATGAAGCAGAACCAAGGATTTGGGTTAACTCGAGGGCAATCTGACAAAATGCTCTTAAATTTGGTGGGGCTGTAGGATGAGTAGCTACAGATACAGAGACATCAGAGACGTTTTCAGGGTTTTCTTCCAGAAGCTACTGTGCTGCCCAGAGATATTCCTGAGGTAGACCAGGCGAATGAAACCACCTGCGGGGCTTCCCAACACCTCCAAGAAGCCTCCCTCCCCCGCCCAGGCTGTAGAAGTGTGGAGTGAGGAAACTGAATTCACTGACCAGAAAGATGTCTGGCTAAGAAAGAAAAACACGAGCATCCCTCAGATATAGTGCAAGTTCCAACCCAGACCGCCTCAGTAAAGCAAGTCAAATGGAGGCTTTGGTTTCCCAGTGCATAGAAGAGTGATGTTTACACGATACGGTAGTTTAGTAAGTGTGTGTGCAAGAGCATGTCTTTAAAAAGAAAAAAAAATGCTCGCTTCGGCAGCACATATACTAAAATTTAAAAAAAAATAAATGAACTTAATTTTAAAATATTACTTAAAAATCCTGATTCGCATCTGAGCTCTCAGTGAGCTGTAATAACTGACCACGGCTCATCAACAAATAAAATAACGAGGAAGGATGAAATATCGCGAGAATTAGACGGAGCCCCGCGGAGTGAGCCCCAGCGGTTGGAACCTTGGCGCTGAGAGACTTGCTGGACGCGGGCACGCCACAAGCCTTCCACGTGTGAGAAACACGGTATTGGCGAAGCACCGTATAACGAGGTATGGCTGTGACCTTGGCCGCAAGTGATGGTGAGATGTTTTTTGTCTTTGGGAGCCTAGTCAGTACTGTCTCTGCTGCCTTAGGAGAGCGGGCTTCCGGCAGTGCTGCACTGCAGAGGGGGACTTCTTCATACACTCCTTCTTCTTATCTTCTCAAAACCGAATAATAGAGCGACTGGAGAAGGCCACTTGACAAAGCTCAGACGCTGAAAATGTGAACACGACGGGCCTTCACCCACGCTCACGGCAGCTCACGATCTCCCAGGCGCTTCGTCCCTGGTGCCTTGATGGGCTGGGAGGACCCGCGAGCCGGGAGGGGCTGTGGGGCCTCCCGTGGGTTCGGGCCCCCGGGTGTAGACCGAGCTAATGATGCATTTATTTGACTCTGACTCAGTCGTGGCAAAGAAAGGTGTATGGGGAGCCAGGCAGCTCCCCCGGAAAAATGAAGGCTATTCGTAAACCCTCAAATACAGCCACACTACTGAAGGTTTTCTGACAGGTGCCAGAGGGTGTTTACCCGCCTGGAGAAAGACAGGAATCCTCCTGTGGCTACATCTTGGCACCAGAGGATTTTTCTAGTAGCGTTGGAGCTGCAGAATTTTTATCTGAAATTTCCTCCGGGACCTGAAGAATGTATACTGCACTAATTGGAATGGTTCTTTCAGGAGTCTTGAAAGAAGGTGAGGTTTTCAGCGGTGTGCGGAGGGGAGCTACAAGGGAGCCTACCTCCGGAGGGATGTCATCTGTCCCTGTGTCAGTGCTCAGGACAAGGGAGCCTCTCTTGACAGAAGAGGCATTTCCTAACAAGTTATATTTGGATAAAATGGTGTTTGGTCCGTTTGTTCCTGAATGTAGTATAATAGGTTTAGATGGCTTTTGTTGGCTTTTTTTATCACTAGATACTGTGCTGTGGGGATTCAGTTAGGCTGCCCAAAATATTTGCTGGAAGGAAGAAAGGGGGGGGGGGCAAAAAGAGGGGGAAAAAAAGAAGGAAAGAAAAAAAATAATCTGGGGGTAGGGAGAAGGGAGCTCAAAAATATCTTATTCTAAAAATGAGACTGGGGTACAGATTTGAGTACCAGTAATGTATGTTTCTTTAATTCTCAAAAATAGGTGACAACTACAGAAAAGAAAAATAATGAAAAATTAGTATCTTTAATATCTTTGAAATCTCAAATAGACCTTCATAATGTATCTATACCTATCTTCCCAAAAACCTTTCATAATGAGTTCCTAAATCATGCCTCATTCTTTTCCAACATGCAAAATATCCAGAATCCCATGGGGGCAGGGGGGACATGCCTTTATTTTCAACATTCTAAGGACTGAAAATAAAAATAAGCCTTTTCCCAGCTTGGCAGGGACTAGTCCAAGGAGAATGTGATCAGCGACAAATGACTACTCCTCCAGCAGCCAGAACACTGTGCTCTCTTTCGGAATAACTACTACTCCTTGTAATACTGTGTTTAATAATATGACTCTTCTTTTAATGCATCTTTCCTGCCGGACTATGAGTTCCTTGGGCACAGTAACTGCCTAACTGGTTCACCAGTCTTGCTCCCCACACCAAGAGCAATGATGAGCTGCTGGTAGACATTGGATGGATGGATGGATGGATGGATGGATGGATGGATGGATGGATGGTGGCTGAATGGATGATAGCCACCCAGGGGGTATGATTGACCTGCAAATGATGCACTGACCTAGGCCAGTGCCAAGCACGCTGAGATTTACTGTGAGCTGCTCCATGTACTCGCCCTGCCCCCTTGCAAATGTGTGGTCGCCAGTCCTCAGTATGTGATTTAAAGACCCAGTCTGGAGCCTGAAGGGAACCCCATTAGTGCTTCCCAAATCTTTGCCCAGAACTCACCCCAACACTAATGGGAATAAACTTGTCTGCCCTGGGACATGGGGCCTTTGAGGTCTCATTCTAATTTTGTACTTTCATGAAAATTTGATACTCTCCCTAGGATATCCCATTTTTTATCTTCACATAAAATTATTTTCCCAGACCTTCAGATTGTGCATTGTTAAGCAGACCACAGCTTATAGGATTCCTGGCACACTCCTGCGTGACCCAGGGAGGACGTGCATCCTGCTTGAGAATCACAGCATGAAGATATTGTCCATAAAATATTACTATTAACCTAAAAAGAATGTATTTGGGAGAGGTGCAATTAACCCCTTTAAAATGGATTCTCTTATCTGATTCCCTTTTTTCAGGAAAGCACAGCCCTCTGACTGAGAATGGGACAGAAGACAGGAGGGTCTGATAGTGGGAAGAAGGAAACCATCCAGAGCCACCCAGAAGTCAAAGTCTGGTCGGGTCAACCTGCTGGCCCAAGATGGCAGCCATTGGGAGTAAATAGGATGGAGACATTGGATAAGGAGGAAGAAACAGAACTGGGATGAGAGGAGTCCTCTGCCAAGGCTGTTCAAGGTAGTGGGATAATGGTAGATAGGACTATGGGTATATATAAGGACTCAACATTCATTCCTTCTCCATACAGTTGTTGAGTGCTTATTATGGGCCAGCCCTTGTCCTAGCACTAGAAAGTCAGAAAGATAATGATCCCAGTCCAGCGAGAGTGGACACCCATAGCCCATAGAAGATTGTTGTAATAAGCGCTCCACAGGGCGCCTCTGTGACTCAATTGGTAGAGCACGTGACTCTTTTTTTTTCCTAAAGATTTTAATATTTTTTTTAAATATTTTATTTATTTATTTGACAGAGAGGTCACAAGTAGACAGAGAGGCAGGCAGAGAGAGAGGGAGAAACAGGCTCCCCACTGAGCAGAGAGCCCGATGCGGGGCTCGATCCCAGGACCCTGAGATCATGACCTGAGCCGAAGGCAGAGGCCTAAACTACTGAACCACCCAGATGCCCCAGATTTTATTATTTTTAACTAATCTCTACACCCAAACTTATAACCCTGAGGTCCAAAGTCATGCACTCAACTGACTGAGCCAGCGAGGTGCCCCTAGAGCATGAGACTCTTGGTCTCAGTATTGTGAGTTCAAGCCCCACATTGAGGGTAGAGTTTACTTTAAAAAAAAAAAAAAAAAAAAAAAAAAAAATATATATATATATATATATATATATATAGTCTGCTAGATGATAGCAAAGGGTGATAGCAAAAGATGAAAGCTGTCTGGCCCAGAATGAGGAGTGCAGGAAAGGCTTCCTGGAGGAGGTGATGCCTGAACTCCATCTTAAAGGACAAGTAGAAATAGATTATGTACTGTTTAATGGTGTTTTCTGCATTTAGATGTGTTTCCTTCTAATTCCCAACCCCCGCGAGGGACTGGCATATGTTTTAAATATAGAAGGCGCTCAGCAAATGCATCTAAATGAAGAAAAAAAAAACCAAAAAAAAAAAAAAAAAACTAAGTCAATCTCTCTCTCTCTCACACTCTCTCACACACACACACACACACACACACAACACAACCATATAGGTGCATTAGTTACTCTGATCACTGAGCAGCTAACAAAGAGGATGGTAGATAATATCATAAAAGAAGAGAGAAAGGTTTTAGGCAGGTCGTTGGTTTTAGTGTCCCAGCGGGAATGGTACAGTAGTTTGATATCTATTTACAGAGTATGAGAATAAAAAAGTGAAGGTGAAGAGACTTGTCATAGCTCCTCCCCACTCTCTTAACAGCAATGAGCAGGGTGGAGGGGCTAGTCTCCCCTTCGTGAACTCTTTGCCATTCTTCCCTGTCCTCCCCTTCACTAGGCCGTTTTGCCTGAATCCCGACGCAGCACATACACTCACGAAAGAAGATTCATAGGGCAGTTGCAGGATGTCCTCTGGTTGTTTTGTTTTGGAATTTTTTCCCTCTGGTTAATTATCAAGTGCTTGCAGTGTAGTAATCAATGAGTAGCTAATTAGAAACAGGAGAGAATGAAATGGTTATTAGGCAGATAGTGTTTTTAATGAAAACCGTACATGTAATCCTGTGGGGAAATATTACCAAATCGCAAGAGGGTTCATCTTCTTTTTTTATTATTATTTATTTATTTATTTATTTTGGTGGGTCTTTATAAAAGGATTAATTTAAAACTACTCACAAACTAAACCCAGGTATGTGAATCCTTTTGCTCTTAGAGGCTTCCCGAGGGGCGAGCCCCAGAACACACCAGGAGACAGAGGCTCTGGAGATGGCCCCTGAGCCCAAACCACCCTAACAGAGCCTGGAGCCAGGAAGGTCTGCCCCTTCCCAGAGAACAGCGAGGAAATGGTAAGGAAATGGCAGCAGTTGCCTCGAGAATTAGGGAATGAATAACAATGCTTTCTGGTAAATTAACCATATTACATTGTGCACAGTAAAGTGATGGAAAAACCCTGTTAAAAAATTGAATAATAATTTGCCCACATCATTTATGGAAAATGCATAATTTTCCTACTTCAGTGGACTTTAGTTTGATTTAAAATATGAACAGCTCCCGCACTGTTCAGCAGAGCGTAATTTGCGAGGTAATTGGGAAGGGGAGAGGAATCAGACAGTAATCAGCGCAATCCTGCGTGAGCCACATCACCTCCCTCCTTTCACCTGCAAATTCCAGAAAATATTTGTTTATATGTTCCTGAAGGTCTGGAAGGGAGAGCATGGGGCATTAATCATTGTCAGAGCGATCACTAAACCACAGCCTCACCACGCTTCAGAGGGGAAGAGGTGCTTCTCTCGAGTCAGTGTTTTTCTGTTCTAATTCGAGGAAGCACTTGGTTTTTAATAGTAGAGAAAATGGAAATGTAGCAAAGCTATACTTAAAACAGCAAGCCAAGAACAAAAGCAACATGCACGCAGCCAGAGGAAACCTTGCAAGATAAACAGATAAAACAAAAAGCCGTGCTTGGCTGGGATTCTGCTTCAGAGTCAAATGCAGAATGGAGAACATTGTTCCAGCTGTAAAGATTTTGCAATCTACAGTATTTGAAATAAAAATCCTGGTGTAATGCACCCAGCCCCTCAGAAGCCGTGCTGCGGCTGTGAATGCTGACATTTGGGCACGACTGATGGAGGTGTTCAGAACCAGAGTGCTCCGAGGTGGGGTTGGTGCCCTGAACTGGGCCGTGCACCCCCGTAGCAAGCCCTGTGCTCTCTCCCTTCTCCCCTCCCCCTTCCCCACTAGAACCATAGAATTTTTATTCAGACACTCCCACATTCTGGTCATCCCCATCTCTCCACTACAGGCCATTACTTGTTTACTAGATGCAGCCCTTAGATCTCCACCTGTCAGAGCTGCGGCTGCTTTGGTTTCACCTTGTTTTGCCTCCTTGATGACCCTGATGGCCCCACAGGGCTGAATCTTGAACCCCATAAAGACCAATGCTTCTTAGCTCTTTGGTTAGCCAAAGGGGCCTTCCCCAGCCCTCCTCCCCACTCCTGCCTTCTCTCCCGCCAGTCCCTCCCTGCCAGTGGCCCAGATTTATTGGACACTAGTTTGATTCCTACGCCTCCTGCCACTAGCTATAAGTTACCTTTTTGCAAATTAGAAAAAGCTAACCAACCTCCAGATACCGCTGCCATCTGCCAGAAAACTGTTATAATAAATACGCCAAGAGATCATAAGAATGTGTCCCCCCCCCAAACTGTGTAGTACACAACTGGTTCAGCTGTATGTGACGACCCTAGAGTTGGAAATAACCTGAGCTATCCTGGGAGCCTGTCTGAAAATCAAAGCCCCAATAGGTCAGTCTTGCCTTTTTAGGACAGGTTGCAATTTCAAAATCTAAGTGTTTCGGTCGCAATCAGGGCAGTTTCTGGAAGAGACAAAGAGCCCCCAGGCAGCAGTACTGATGGGCAGATAAAGCTCCAACCACACTGGGTAGATTTTTAGGAAGCCTCAGAGATAGAAAGCTGCTGAATCTGAATGTTGGGGATGCGGGGGAGAGGCGGACTTGGCTTTTGCTTAGATCAACGGTTGCCCTTCCGTGGCACTGGCCGCTTCATTTCTTGTTGGTTGCTCCATCTGCTCCCCTCAAGAATGGCTTGATGATTCTAAAGGCAAACGCCTGACCCGGAGGAACCAATTCATTGAGTGGTCACTAGCTAGTGGAATGGTTGCCTTGGAGTCGGAACCAAGAATCAAGGGGCCATGGTGATAGACACTTGGCCTACAGGTTAGGTTGGCCCCATAGGGGAGCCACAGTGGGCAGAGGAAAATGGCGGTTGGACCTCCGGGGCCACCAGAGAGAGTGACTGGGAGTAGCTGCTTTCCACACTCCTTATCTGGAGGTCCAGCTGCTCTTCGGGAGCGCCATCTCCTTGAGATCCTCAAACCCGTGCAGTGCGCCCTCTTGTCATTGAGTAAATTCAAGGGTATTTGGGCCCCCGTAGTCCAGCTCCGCCGTTTTGCCAGCCTCGTCTCTCCCTTTCCCTCTCCATCACCTCCACCCTAGCTCCTGGCTACACTGAACTGCCTAAGATTCCCCAAGCCTGCCCTGCCCTGCTCTAGTCTCTCCCCCTGGCCTGGAATGTTCTTTTGCCTTCTCTCTTCATCTTAGCAGTCTCTCTGTCCTGTGAGGCCAAACTCAAACCCTCCCCCCTCGTGAAGCCTCCTGTGATGCCCCAGACACAGGATCACTCCGTCCTAAGAACCCGCTGCTCTTGGCTTCCCGCCACTCAGTGGATCCGACAGCACATCTCCCCCTGGCTTCCCCCCTTGCCTCTGCTCACTGAGGGTAGGAACTTGGCACACATCAGGCACTCGGATGTTGCTTTGAATTCAGTCCGAGGGTTGGAACCCTAAAACACAATCTGAGTTTCTTCAATCAGGAGTAGGATGCCGATAGAAGACATTGTTCCTTAAAATGGAAATGCATTTAGAGAATGCTGCAGATTAAGGGGATGAAGATCAAAGGGCACATTCTTGGCCAGGAGTTCTGAGTCTTAGAGACCCAAGTAAATTGTAGACATTTTATTTCCTGAATTGATTGGAACCATAACACTGGATTTGGTGCTGTAATATAAAACTTTCTGAAACTTTTAGCCCAGCGGAAAGGCTGTCGCCTCCTGACTGTAAGTGTTAGGATTGCTCTTGTCTAAAATTTGAGTGCCCAGGCCAGCAGCTGAGACAGGCTGGTAAACCTGGGAGACTGACTTGGGAGAAGCGTTCTGTGTAGACAAGGGATCTGCGGGCCCTGCTCCTGGCTGGAGTTACAGGCACACGTAGCTTCGTCCTGCCTGGGGACACGCGTCCACTCAGGTTCAAGGCCCCAGGGACCCGTGTTGAGAATAGAAAGCCGCTGCTCCAGCTGACAGTGCCTGACATGGTATCAGTCTTTTGCAAATGGATGAGCATTCCCCGATGGCGATTTTCCCTGCAGTGGCAGGCCCCACAGCTCTTTTTAGGCCCTCAGCCTGGCTGGGCGGGCTTTGCTCTCCTGCTCCCCTCCCATCTGGAGGCTTCTCCCTGCCTGACCTGCCCAGCCCAGGCTCCTCCTGTATGACTGGGAGTTGGGAGGGGTTGGGTTCTAGGTTATGGGATGACCCAAGGCCTTGCCGCTCAGCCAGCTGGAGGGAAAGTCCCAACACCTGAAGCGAAGTCCACTTTCAGATGCTGACCTCTGACCCTGATCTCAAGCTTTCTGCATCAAGCCCCACCTACAACCCACACTTGCCAATCTGCCTGTGAAGGTCCTCAGAGAAGCAATTAAAATACAGGTTTCTGGGCCCCTCCCCAGACTTGCTGAATCAGGCTTTCTCAGGCAGGAGGCCAGGGAAAGTGCCCCTTTCTCCTCTCACCTGCAACCCCCCCATTTCCCCACCCCCCCACCCACTGACCTCCCCTACACTCCCCCAAAACCCCCCTAGGCACTCCACCCCCCTGCTGCAAGTCACAGCAGGAGCTGATTCATGAGGCACTTCTCCTTTTAAGTCTCCTTTTAAGTCCTACTTGCCTCAGTTCTGGTCTGGGCGGCCCAGGCAACTACGTCATGGTCTGCCACTGCACCAAAGGCTGGTGACCCGAGCACACCAGGGTGCAGCTGCTCTTAGAGCAGCTCCAGGTCAGGCTAGCTGGGCTAGGCCTGACTCAGCCCTCAGAAAGCAAGTCCTTGCAGTGATAAGGCCCTGTGACCTGTGGCCAGTTCCCCAAGAGCAGTCAGACCAAGGTCTGGGGAGTAGGGGAGCCTGACTCCCAGCACACCAGGGTGAGCTCCCAGCTCACAGCGCTTCCCGGCAGGATCTGGGGCTGCAGGGCGGTGGGCCTGGCCCTCTAGCCAAGCGCTTCAAGGCAGGGCCGCCCTATTGGATGTGAGGAACCTGGCCTCCACTACAGAGGCCCAGAACATCACAAACTTATAGGGCACCGAGGCCTGTTTTTCATGGAATGGCCCTGGATGTATAGATGAAACTGATTTTTTAAAAAACAGCAACAGAAAAAACAAACACATTGAAATCTCCTGTTGGCTTTATTCCTGACCCCTACCTCACCCTTTGCCCAACGAGATGTCTCCATGTGGAAAGGCCCCACTTTTGATTGATATAACTATCTCAAGAGTCTCCCCTTACCCTTCGGAGATTCAGATATGTCTCTCCACCCCCACCCCCAGAGGATGGAACCAGAGTCAGTTGGAGAAGCACCATCTGGGAGAGAGGACTGTGGTGGTTAAGAGGAACTTTCTCCAGAAGCTGAATGACACTAAGGCTTCCACACCCGATTTGGCTTTCTTTTTTTTTTTTTTTTTAAATATTTTATTTATTTATTTGACAGAGAGGTCACAAGTAGGCAGAGAGGCAGGCAGAGAGAGAGGAGGAAACAGGCTCCCCACTGAGCAGAGAGCCCCATGCAGGGCCCGATCCCAGGACCGTGAGACCATGACCTGAGCCGAAGGCAGAGGCCTAAACCACTGAGCCACCCAGGAACCCCCCCCCCATTTGGCTTTCTTAAAACTAAAACACCCTCAAGCAAGTTGTCCTCTACCTCCCACGCCCTGGGGAAATCCTATAGTTTTTCTTCCGCCCTGGCTGCTCAAGCTCTTATCCAGTCTGGCTACCTCCTTTCCAGCTCACTGCCGACTCAGGGAACAAACAGGGTCCAAAATTTTAGTTAAATGCAGATTGCTGTGCTCTACTGATCCTGGAGCAAGTTGGCAAGACCCAGAAATCTACATTTTTAAATACATACAATTTCTCTTTTTAATGGCACAAATTCATATGTTGAAGCACTAACCCCCAGTACCTCAGAATGAGACTGTCGTGGGTCAAACATAATATATATTAGATTGTGTCTAAACCTATAACAACAGATTATGGGCAAAATAACTTTTTAAAAATTTTTAAACAGCTTTACTGAGATGTAATCCATATACCATACAATGCACTCATTTAAAGTGTCCAACTTAATGGCTTTTTGGGTAGTCACATGGTTTTATAACCATGACCACAGCCAATTTTAGAACATTTCCATTGCCCCCAAAAGAAATCACACCCTTTAGCCAGCACTCACACCATCCCTGCCCATTTCCCTAGTCTTTTTTTTTTTTTTAAGATTTTATTAATTTATTTGACAGAGAGAGAGATCACAAGTAGTCAGAGAGGCGGGCAGAGAGAGAGGAGAAAGCAGGCTCCCTGCCAAGGAGAGAGCCTGATGCGGGGCTCGATCCCAGGACCTTGAGATCATGACCTGAGCCGAAGGCAGAGGCTTTAACCCACTGAGCCACCCAGGCGCCCCTCCATTTCCCTAGTCTTGGGCAACTACTGGTCTACTTTCTATTTCTATAGATCAGCCTATTCTGGATATTGTATTTAAATGGAATCATACACATGTGCTCATCTGTGACTAGCTTCTTTCACTTGGCATAATGTTTTCACATGTTGTAGCATTTATTGGTACTTTTGTTTAAGTTTCTTTATTTCAGTAAGCTCCACCCCCAACATGGGGCTCGAATGGAGATCAAGAGTCGTATACTCTTCCAGCTGAGCCAGCCAGACACTCCTATTCATCCTTTTTTTATTGTCAAATAATATCCCATTGTATGAATATACCACATTTATCAGTTCATCAGTTGACAGACTTTGAGATGTTTCTACTTTTTGCCTATCGTGAATAATACTGCTATGAAAATTCACGTACAAGTCTCTGTGTACACCTATGTGGTTTTTTTTAAGATTTTATTTATTTATTTACTTATTTCTTTGAGAGAGAGAGGGCATGAGCAAGGAGAGGGGCAAAGAGAGAGGGATAAGCAGACTCCCCACTGACCATGGAGGGAACCTGGGGCTCTATACAGGGCTCAAGGCCGGACTCGACCCCAGGACCCTTAGATCACAACCAGAGCCAAAGTCACACTTAACCAAAAGCCATCCAGGTGCCCCTTACACATATATTCTCAACTCTCTTGGGTATATATCTAGGAGTGGAATTATTAGATCATACGGTAACTTTATCCCTATCCATTTGAAAATACTAAGTTCTACTCGAATTATTCTTACTCAAATCAAATAATAGAGAAGAGATATTCCATTTTTATGGATTAAAACATGTAATACTATTAAGAGGACAGTTTTCTCTATATTGATCTATTGAGTCAAGGCTATCCCAGTCAAAACCCCAGCAAGACAATTTTATGGAAATTGACAAAATTCTAAAATTTATAAGAAATGCAAAACACTTAGAACAGCTAAAACCATTCTGATAAGAATAACAAAGTTTGAGGACTTATACTTCCAGAAGAGAAGATGTACTATAAAACTATGAGATAGAGTATTAGTATTGGTATTGGTATTGGGGTAAGAATAAACAAATAGACCAATGGAACAGAATAGAGACGCCAGAAATAGACCCATACATATATATAGTCATTTAATTTGCAACAAAGGCACAATTGTAATCTAATATGAAAAAGATGGTCTTTTCAATATAATGGTGCCACCTCATTTGCACATCCATGTGGGAAAAAATGAACTTTTATACTTACACCATATGTAAAAATTAATTTGAAGTTTGATCATATTCCTAAGTATAAAAGGTAAAATAATAGTTCTTTGGAGGAAAACATAATAGAATATCTTCATGATCTTGGAGTAGGCAGAGATTTCTTTAAAAGATTTGAACTATTTAGGGGTGCCTGGGTGGCTCAGTGGGTTAAGTCTCTGTCTTTGCTCAGGTCATGATCTCAGGGTCCTAGGATTGAGTCCCGCATTGGGCTCTCTGCTTGGCAAGGAGCCTGCTTCCTCCTCTCTCTCTCTCTGCCTGCTTCTCTGCCTACTTATGATCTCTCTCTGTCAAATAGATAAATAAAAATCTTTTAAAAAATAAAAATAAAAGATTTGAGCTATTTAAAAAATAATAAAAATAAAGATTTCAACTATTTAAAGTAAAACATGATAAATGCAGAACTTATTAAACATAAGAACTTATATTCATCAGAAACAACATTAAGTAAGTAAATATGCAAGTTCCTAGGCTTGGAGCAGATATTTACAACATCTATTTTTTATTTTTATTATTTTTTTAAAGATTTTATTTATTTGACAGAAAGAGAGAGCATAAGTAGGCAGAGCTGCAGGCAGAGGGAGAGGGAGAAGCAGGCTCCCCACTGAGAAGGAGCCCGATGTGGGACTTGATCGCAGAACCCCGGGATCATGACCTGAGCTGAAGGCAGCCACTTAACCAACTGAGCCACCCAAGCTCCCCACATCTATTTTTTTAAAGATTTGCTTATTTTATTTTAGAGAGAGAGAGAGCGGGCGTGTGTGGGCAAGGCACAAGCAAGAGAGGTATGGAGGGAAAGAATCTCAAGCAGACTCCCCACTGAGTGAGGACTCAACTGTGCTCTGGGCTCAACCTCACAACCCTAAGATCATGACCTGAGCAGAAATCTAGAGTCAGATGTTTAACTGACTGAGCCACCAGGTCCCCTAACATCTATTTTTCACAAAGTACTCATACCCAGAATATATCAAGAACTATAAATCTATATTTTTAAAAAGGCAATTCATTTTAAAAATGGGCAAAAGACTTGAACAGGTCCTTCATAAATGAGGATATCTCAGTGGCCAGTGAGCATAGGAAAAGGCACTCAACAGTGTTGGTCACCAAGGAAACACAGATTAAGGTCACAGCAGGATAGCACTGAACAGCCAACAAGGGAAGGACTGACACTACCAAAGTGGGGTGAACAACAAGTGGAAGGTCATTCATCGCCGGTAAGAGTATAAGTTCTTTCCACCACTCTGGAGAACTGGTAAGGTTAAGCATACTCCTGGGGTGCCTGGGTGGCTCAGTGGGTTAAAGCCTCTGCCTTCGGCTCAGGTCATGATCTTAAGGTCCTGGGATCGAGCCCCACATCTGGCTCTCTGCTCAGCAGGGAGCCTGTTTCCTCCTCTCTCTCTGCCTGCCTCTCTGCCTACTTGTGATTTCTGTCTGTCAAATAAATAAATAAAATCTTTAAAAAAAAAAAAAGGTTAAGCATACTCCTGCGACACGATGTTCAAGCAATGCTCTAACAGTCTCATCCTAAGCTGTACACTACAGAGAAATTAGTACATACACATGCAAAAAGACTTGTACATGAATTTTCACAGCAACCTTATTCACCATAGCCCCAAACTGGAAGCAGTCCGCATGTTCATCAACACAAGAAGGGATCAGTGAGTTGTGGATAAATTCATACAGTGGCACATGTTACACAGCAATAAAAAAGGAAACCATTGATACAAGCCATAAGATGATCTCAAAATTATAATATTGAATGAAAGAAACCAGACACAAAGAGGACATTCCATATGATTCCATTTATACAAGGTTTAAAAACAAACAGAACTAATCAATGGTAATAGAAATTGGCCTTGGGATTTTCTAGGAGTTGAGGGATATTAACTGAGAGAGGGCGCAGAGGAACCTTCTGGAGTGAAGGAAGTGTTCTGAATCTTGATCAGATTGGTGGTTACATTAGTCTATACATAAGTCAAAATCCACTGAGCTGTTCACTTCATACTGGAGCACGTTACTGAAGGTAAATTGTTCCTTAATAAAAAATAAAATAATTGGGGCACCTGGGTGGCTCAGTTGTTAAGTGTCTGCCTTCGGCTCAGGTCACGATCCCAGGGTCCTGGGATTGAGTCCCGCATGGGGCTCCCTGCTCAGCAGGGAGCCTGCTTCTCCTTTTCCCACTCCCCCAGCTTGTGCTCCCTCTCTATCTCTCTCTGTCAAATAAATAAATAAAATCTTTAAAACCTTTTTTAAAATTAAAAATTTAATAAAAAATAAAATAATTGACAAAGATTGCTCATCTTAAAAGAGATGTTGTAAGGACTTAATTTTAAGTCCACTCTCTTTAGGAACAGGTGGAATGTTTTACCTTCTCTGAGCCTCAGTTTGTCTTCTGTAATAGAGATCATACCTACTTCATATATATTAGTCTGATGAGGTAATGTACATAAAATATGTCATTTAAAAAAAAAAATATGTCATTTAAACACTCTTCCTTCGTTTTCCCGCCTGAAAATAGGTATAAAAGTGGTAACTCCCTCCCCTCGGAAGGGAATTCTGAGCCAATTCACATAAACAGCGCCAATTCACATACACCGCTAAGAACAGCGATACAGTGGCAGGGGGAGGGCACCTGGCTGGCTCAGTCAGCAGAGCATGCGACTTTTGATCTCAGGGTTGTGACTTCGAGTCCCACATTGGGTGTACAGATAATTTAAAATTAAAATCTTAAAAAAATAAATAAAAGAACAGTGACACGGGAAACTTTCAATATTGACAGTAGCAGTTGTCGCTATTGTCGACGTATGAATGTGGACCAGATTAACTTCAAGGCCCCACTCAGCCACTGTAGGCATCCCTCTATCGATCAATGAAAGCCAGGAAGACTGGATGTATAGTCCATGCCTCCTGCGTCAGGGCTGAGCTGAAAAAGCAGGTCCCTTGACTCCCTGCCAAGGTCTTTCTACCACCTGCCTGGAAAAAGAGAGAGAGAACCACCAGGAAAGTATTAATTCTGCATTAATTTTTATGTGCCTGACCCTCTCATCTGCCAAAAAAGTTTCTGGGTTCATGAAGAACCATGTGGCCTCCAGCATGGAGGTGGGGAGGGGCTCACATCTCCTTTTTCCCCCCTGTACATCCTTAGACTGAATCCTATTACTGCGGATTAGCCCCTGAGCTGCTAAGTTCTTAGTTAATTGCATGTATTAAGGCTATTATCCCGATTTCATTGTTGAGAGAACTGGCAAATGGGATGACTCAGTGACTTGCCCAAGGTCACACAGCTACTAAAAGGCGGAAGCCAGGAACAGAGTGCACACTGCCTGTTGCTAGGCTCCACTGTCCCAGTCTGTGAGGCCACCTCCTCTAAGGGTTCGAGGCTGCTGCCTTCGGGGGTCACAGATCTCCTCCGCCAAGCACATCTCACGGCATAAAAGACTGTTGCAAGTTTGGACTGGGATGGAGGCTGAGTGCCTGCATTTGACTGGCTGGCAGGCCTGCAGCACCCCTTCCCAGAGTGGAGTTCTTTTCTGCTCCAAAGGCCTCCAGCTGGACACTTTATTTGAAGCCAATAAAAGGGGTGAGTGGTGTTAAAGCACCCCAGCCTTGCTGCCTGTCACCACAGGAAACTGTGCTCTTTCCAGACCCAGATTTACGTCCATCCTACCTAAACTTTATGCCGTGCCTGTCTGCAGCTGAAAGTGATTTACTCACAGGCGCTGGCTCCCAGGAGGCAGCCCTTCAGGAGACCTGGCTAACCCCCGCCCATGTTACGTAAAGACACCGCCAACGGGTCCGAGCAATTCTCTGCAGGACCTCGAATCACAGAGGTCTGGGCCAAAGCTTCTCCCAGGCCAGGTGGCTGAGGGGTCTCCCATCTGGCTTGGAAGTCTGACAACTGTAAAACAGAGGAGTCCTCAGAAGCAGACCTCGCTTGTTTTCGTAGATGGCAGCAAACCCAGGGGCCATATCTTTCCTTTCTTACTGATACATACCCAGGGAAGGTCTGAACATATTGAAAGGGGAAAAACCAAGGGGTGAAATGTATATTCACATATTATCTACAGAATTAGAGGTGTATATTTAAATATCGAAGACAATATGTTTTCTAAATACTTATAGAGAGCGCCAAACCTGCCTCTGCTCTTCAGTGAATAATGGGGAGACTCAAGACCCACCTCGGGCCTCTTCCTGGGGCACATGGTGTGGGCCAGGAGTGGGGTTCCCTGATGCAGCGGAGGTTGAGTTCCGGCCCAGAAGTGCTCAGTTCTTGCCCTAGCACATGTTCTCTGTGCCTTGAGGCCAAGTGTGGGTCTCCTGCCAAATCCATTTGTATCAACAGCTAACTATACAAGACCAACTTCTTCATTTTGATAAGCTTGGGGTGGGAGGAGGAGGGAGGGAATGATGCGTACAATCTCTTCGCTATCTCAGGCTCAAACAGGCTGTCCTGAGGGTAAGCGGGGAGGTCTTAATTTACCTGGTGTATCAGTCAGGGAAATTAATACTACCTGTGTGGTAACAAAAATTCCCACAGTCTCAGAGACTTTACACAATGCAGTCCCATTCTGGTTTAGTGTGAACTGAGCATCTCTCCTGCGTAAACCTCCTGGGAGCTATGACTCAGGCTCTACCTCATGATACTTCTGGAGGCTTCTCTGGAGCCTACTGCTCAGTCTTCCACCTTCATCTGGTCCTCTGTGAAGGGATAAGGAACACATACTCTAATGGGACATCTTATGGGCCAGATCTGGAAGTAGGGTTTATTACTGCTTCTCACATTCTATTTCCAGAACTTGTCATGCAGGCTTCACCTAGAAGCCAGGAGTCTGAGGAATGTTGCCTCCTCATGTGCTTGCAAGAGGAAGTGAAATTAGTGGGCCTGTAGCCAGTTTCATCTACATCTAGGAACGGAGACGAACTAAGAGTTCAAGGTGTGACGGCCTCCCTGTCCATCTAGAAGCAACATGTAATATTCCATCTAATGTGGATATACAGTTCTGTCAACTACCTGATGTAATTTCTGGACTGTCAGGAGCCTCTCCTACTCCAACATCCCTTCTCTAGCCTGCCTCTTCTGGAAAGGTAATACTACAGAATCCCACGGGGTTCAACATTACCCTGATCTTTTCTTTCTCTTCTAAAATGTGCGCCAGTGATCAGTTTATTGCTTCTTAACTCGATATTCATCCTTCATTGCCTGATATTCAAAAATAGATGGGCATCCTTTAAATAGTTTTCATCTGGGGCACCTGCATGGCTCAGTTGATTAAGCAACTGCCTTCAGCTCAGCTCATGATCCTGGAGTGCCAGGATGGAGTCCCGCATCAGGCTCCCTGCTCATCTAGGGGTCTGCTTCTCCCTCTGACCTCCGTCCTTCTCATGCTCTTTCTCTCTCTCTCATTTTCTCTCTTTCAAATAAATAAATGAAGAGTTTTCCTTTGCACCTTTGCAGCAGGCATAAGGTTAAGCTTTGTTGATAAGGATACTTGGAGAGACACTGCAGGAGGGAGGGCTTTTCTATGCCAGTTGCAATATGCTTGTTGTGCAGACCTCCACAGTTTACCAATGCCCCACAGCCCTCAGCCCCCAAGAGCCAGCAGCTTCCCTCTCGCTTCCCCCGCCTCAGGTGGTTTGGCAGCAGTGAGATATCTTCCTATGATCATCTTCTCCTAACACTCTAAAGAGCAGATTCCCAGCAAGTTCTACCAGTGCAGCCTCCCTGAGTCTTTTCAGCCCTCCTGGGAGCCCCAGCTGTGACCTCTTGGGTAAGATCGGAATCCTGACTCCAGAGGCCTCTGGCTGGAGCGCTCTGTCTCAGCCCTGAGTGTAGCTGTTACTCCTCATCTGCCATTCTTGTATTTTTTAGACTTCTCTTTACTTCCTACTAACTCTTTGTTACCTCAATCCCCTGTTATAGTTAATAATTCTTTGTAATATACTTTCCCTGTCCAAATGACTGTGTAGATTCTCTCTATTGAATCCAGAGTGATGTAAAATGCAAATGTCCTTAGGGTAAAATTCACCAAAAGTCAATGACACTTTAGTGTAAAATAGTTTGTTTTGTTTTCCGGGCACCTAGAGAGCCGTAGGTGGCTTGAAGCTAAGAGAGGGGACAGAAGAAAGACCCAGCAAGGGCTGATAGAAAAATCCTAATGACAAACTTTGCCTATTTGACAGTTTTGCCATGGGCTAACTAGAGTTGTTAAATGTTAATCATTTCAGTGCAAAACATCTTTGGTTCCCCAAGGTCAGCCTAACAGCACCAGAAATAGAATGAAAACCAGTTTTTCTGGTGAAGCAGCAACTATTGGACTTTGATAAGCTTTGTACCTTCTTCCCTTTGTTGTTTTGTTTCTTAATCATGTACAAAAATGTGTTGCTGTAGAAAGAATCAAGAGAACAGCTCTGGATATTTTACTTCATTGAACAAAGCTGGGCCACTCCCTGAGTGTACATGAGGTCCTTCAGACAGGACACTATCACCCTCAGGCAGCAAGGAAAATATGAATCAAAACCATGAAGATAGTCAGACAATGAAGTGGCTTCCTTAAGGAGAGGCTAGTGTTGCCTTTCTCTAGGGATGATTGAAAATAGGGTAGCACCTTGTATCTTTCCAATGGTGTAAGTGTGATCTTGATTAAAAATTGAAGTAGGGAACAGAGAACTACAAAACAATCAGAAAACAATTGACAAAATGGCAGTCAGTACCTATCTATCAATAATTACTTTAAATGTAAATGGATTAAATGCTCCATTCAAAAGATGCAGAGTGGCTGAATGGATTTAAAAAAAAAACAAGACCCACCTGTATGCTGCCTATGAGAGACTCACTTCAGATCTGAGAAACACATAAAATGAAAGTGAAGGGGTAGAGAAAGATACTCCAAGCAAGTGGAAATGAAAAGAAAACCAGGGTAGAAATACTCATATTGGACAAAATAGACTCTGAAACAAAGACTGTAACAAAAGACAAAGGACATTAAATAATGATAAATGCGTCGATCTAAGAAGATATAACATTTGTTAATATTTATGCACCCAACATAAGAGTACCTAAATATCTAAAACGAATAATAACAGACATAAAGAGAGAAATTGGAAGTAATACAATTATATAATAGGGAATTTTAATACCCCACTTACATCAATGGATAGATCATCCAGGCAGGAAATCAATAAGGAAATGCTGGCCTTAAATGACACATTAGACCAGATGACTTAAGAGATCTATGGAGAACATTTCGTCATAAAACTGCAGAGTACACATTCTCTTTGATGTGCACATGGAACATTCTCCAGTACAGGTCACATGTTAGAACACAAAACAAGTCTCAATAAATGCAAGATGATTGAAATCATATCAAGCATCTTTTCTGACCACAACGGTATGAAACTAGAAATCAATTCTAAGAAGAAAACTGGAAAAACACAAACACATGGAGACTCAACAACATGACATTAAAGAACCAATGGGTGAATGAAGAAGTCAAAGAGAAAATAAAAAATCTCGACTCAAATAAAGATGAAAACACAACTTTCCAAAATCTATGGGACACCGCAAAAGCAGCGTAAGAGGGAAGTTCATAACATACAACCTACCTCAAGAAACAAGAAGACTCCCAAATAACTTTATAACTAAAGGAACTAGAAAAAGAAGAACAAACAAAGCCCGAAGTTAGTAGAAGTAAGGAAACAATAAAGATCAGAGCAGAAATAAATAGAGCTTAAAAACAAAACAAAAAGAAAGATGATTAAAACTAAACACTGGTTCTTTTTTTTTTTTTTAAGATTTTATTGATTTATTTGAGAGAGAGAGAGAGGGAACACAAGCAGGGGGAGTGGGAGAGGGAGATGCAGGCTTCCCGCTGAGCAAGGAGTCTGATGTGGGGCTCAAAACCAGGACACTTAACGACTGAACCACTCAGGCGCCCCTAAACACTGGTTCTTTGAAAAGATAAATAAAAGTGAATTGATAAACCTCTAGCTAGACTCATCAATAACAAAAGAGGGTCCAAATAAGCAAAATCAGAAATGAAGAAGTTTCCACTGACACCACAGAAATACTAAGGATCATTACAGACTGTGGCAAACAACTGCATACCAATAAATTAGAAAACCTAGAAGAAATGGACAAATTCCTAGAAAGACACAACTTTCCAAGACTGAATCTAAAAGCAGGAAATCAGGAGAGACCAATTACAAGTGATGAAATTGAATCAGTAATTTAAAAGTTCCCAAAAAACCCCAAAGTCCAAAACCAAACATCTTCATAGGTGAATTCTAATTTAAAGAAATCTAAGACCCTATCCATCTCAAATTAATCCAAAAAACTGAGAGGAAAGAACACTTCCAAACTCATTTTTCAAGGCCAGCATTACCCTGTTATCAAAATCAGAAACAGATATGACACAAAAAAGAAAATTACAGGCCAATATCCCTGATGAACATAGATGCAAAAATTCTTAATAAAATATTAGCAAAACAAATTTAACAGTACATTAAAAGGACCGCCCACCACAGTCAAGTAGAATTTATTCCAGGGATGCAAGGATGATTTGACATCACCAAATCAATCAAACCACACAAAATGAAGGATAAAAGTCATACAATCATCTCAATAGATACGGGAAAAGCACTTGACAAACTTCAACATCTATTTAAGAAAAAAGCTGTTATAACCAACGAAGTGGTTATAGAAGGAAAGTACCTCAACATAATAAAGGCCATACATGAGAAATCCGCAGTTAACACCATATGCAATCCTGAAAAGCTGAAAGCTTTTTCTCTAAGATCAAGAACAAGACAAGGATGCCCACACTGACTATTTTTATTCAACATAATATTGCAAGTCCTAACCACAGCCATTAGGCAAGAAAAAGAAATAAAAGGCATCTAAATTGGAAAGGAATGAAGAAAACTCTATTTGCAGATGACATGATACTATATAAAGAAAACCCTCAAGATCTCACCAAAAAACTACTACAACTAATAAATGACTTCAGTAAAGTCATAGAATATAACATTAACATATAAAAATTGGTTGCATTTCTGTATACTAATAATGAAGCATCAGAAATTTTTTAAAAATCCCACTTACAATTGCATCAAAAAGAATAAAATACCTAGGAAGCTATTTAACCGAGAAGATGAAAACCTGTACACTGAAAACCATAAGATATTAATAAAACAAACTGAAGACAAGATGAATAAATGGGAAGATACACCATGCTCATGAACTGGAAGAATTAACATTTTAAAATGTCCATACTACCCAAAGCAATCTACAGATTCAATGCAATCCCCATCAGAATACTAATGGCGAGGTGCCTGGCTGGCTCAGTCCATGGAGCATGCAACTCT
Organism: Meles meles; assembly: GCF_922984935.1. Classification (NCBI taxonomy): domain Eukaryota; kingdom Metazoa; phylum Chordata; class Mammalia; order Carnivora; family Mustelidae; genus Meles; species Meles meles. The sequence goes on from NC_060070.1 coordinate 21,443,194, forward strand.
TGATCTCAGGGTCATGAGTTTAGGCCCCACACTGAGCATAGAGCTTACTTGAAATTAATTAATTAAAATTAAATACATGATTTTTTTAAAGTGCTAATGGCATGTTTCACAGAACTAGAACAAAAAAATCCTAAAATTTGTATGGAACCACCAAAGACCCCAAATAACCAAAGCGATCTTGAGAAAGAAGAATAAAGCTGAAGGTATTACCCTTCCTGATTTCAAACTATACTACAAATCCATAGTAATCAAAACATATCGTACTGGCAGGAAAACAGACACCTAGATCAATAGAACAGAATAGGAAGTCCAGACATAAATCCATGCATCTACCATCAATTAATCTATGACAAAGGAGGCAAGAATATACAATGGGGAAAAGACAGTCTCTTCAATAACTAGTGTGGGAAAGCTAGACAATTATGTTCAATAGAATAAAACCTGACCACCACCTTACACCATATACAAAAATAAACTCAAAATGGATTAAAGATGTGAATGTAAGACCCGAAACCGTAAAGCTCCTATAAGAAACCCAGGCAGTTAACTCTTTAACACCATTTTTAGCAATATTTTTTTGGACCAAATTTCTCAGGCAAGGGCAATGAAAGCTAAAATAAACAAATGAGATCACATCAAACTAAAAAGCATCTGCAAAGCAAAGGAAACCATCAATAAAATGAAAAGGCAACCTACTAAATGGGAGAAGATATTTGCAAAGCATACATACAATAAGGGGTTAATATCTAAAATCAATAAGAACTTACACAATTTAATATCAATAAAACAAAGAAGCCAATTTTAAAATAGAGGATATAAATAGACATTCTGCCAGAAAAGACATACAGGTGGCCAAGAGGAACATGAAAAGATGCTCAACACCAGTGATCAGCAGGGAACTGCAAATCAAAACCACAATAAGGTATCACTTCATAGCTGTCAGATTGGCTTTTATGGAAAAGACAAAAAGTAACACGTATTTGTGAAGATGTGGAGAAACTGGAACCTTTGCGGGGAGACAAGATGGCGGGGAAGTAGGAGGAGGCGCCGTTTCAACCTGGAACCTTTGCACTGTTGCAAGAACATAAATTGGTGCAGACACTATGGAAAACAGTATGGAGTTTTCTCAAAGAATTAAGAATACAACTACCACGTGATCCACAATTGCACTTCCGGATATTTACCTGAAGAAGATGAAAACACGACTTGAAAAGACACATCCATTCCCATGTTCATTTCAGCATTATTTACAGTAGCCAAGATATGGAAGCAATGTAAGTGTCCATTGGTAGACGAATAGTTAAAGAAGATGTGTATGTATGTGCGTATACATGTGTATACACACACACACACACAAAATGGAGTATTACTCAGACATAAAAAAGAATGAAATTTTGCCATTTGTAACAACATAAATGAAACTAGAAGGTATTATGGTCAGTGAAATAAGTCAGAAAGAGAAAGACAAATGCCATATGATTTTGCTTATATGTAAAATCTAAAAAACCAAACAAAATAGAAACAAACTCATAGATACAAGAAACGAACTGTTGGTTACCAGAGGGGGTGGGGTTGGGATGGGCAGAATAGGTGAAGGGGATTAAGGGGTAGAAACTTCCAGTTATAAAATAAATAAGTCATGGAGATGGAATGTACAGCCTAGGGAATCTAGTCAATAATATTGTAATAACTTTGTATGGTGACAGTAATGAGACTTAGCATGGAGATCATTTGATAATGTATAAAATATCAAATTACTAAGTAAAATATAAATATAAATAAATATAAATAAAATATAAAATCACTTTTACACCTAAAACTAACAAGATACTGTATATCAATTATATTTCAATTTTAAAAAACTGGAATAGGTACAAGACAACAAAGATCCCTTCTAACTTAAAAAAATATATTTTTTACCAGAGTAATATATCTACACAATTTAAAAAACAAATGGTAGAGAGGACTTTTTTTTTTTAAAGATTCTATTTATTTCACAGAGAGAGAGATCACAAGTAGAGAGGCAGGCAGAGAGAGAGGGGGAAGCAGGCTCCCTGCTGAGCAGAGAGTTCAGTGGGGTTAGTGGACCCAGGTTAGTTAGAGAGTTAGTGGGGTTCGATCCCAGGACCCTGAGACCATGACCTGAGCGGAAGGCAGAGGCTTAACCCACTGAGCCACCCAGGCGCCCTAGAGAGGACTTCTTTAGTAACCAACTGTCCTCTCTTTTACCTTCCTTCTCCCACTGTCCACAGATTCCTGCTTCTCCATTTTCTTCATGTTTGTGGGGTTATACCTTTTTCATATTCCTTCATTATCTTTTTAATGGGTCCTTGGAAGGCAGCATAGAGAAACCCATGTGCCCATCTTGAAAAGCTTTCCTCTCATCATGGACTAATTTTTTTCCCTTAGGCAAGAATATAAAAAGCAGAATCGATTGTCTTGAAAATCCTCTGCTTACAGAGTCAAAATGCATACAAATGTGTCATTTAAGCTTGTGTTAGGAACATACTTCTTCCATCTAGTCTAGTCCTTTTGACCTTCTAGATATTTCTCTATCCTGTTGCCCGCATGGATTCAGGATCCAGGCTTTTTGCCCTCATCCATTTGGTGTTCTCTGGTCGAACATTACTTTGAACATCTACATTTTAATTAAAACTTTCGATATAGGGGCGCCTGGGTGGTTCAGTGGGATAAAGCCTCTGCCTTCGGCTCCGGTTATGATCCCAGGGTCCTGGGATCGAGCCCCACATCGGGCTCTCTGCTCCGCAGGGAGCCTGCTTCCTCCTCTCTCTGCCTGCCTCTCTGCCTAGTTGTGATTTCTCTCTGTCAAATAAATAAAAAAATTTTTTAAAAAATCTTTCGATATAGGTCACCTGTCACAATAGCAGATTGTAAAATGCTTATCAGGGTGAAAACAGCAAGGTCGCAAATAACGTATTAGCTACAGTCCCGAAGTGCTGTGCTCTAGGAGGGGAGACACAGTGAGTGGCAAAGCAGCTAGAACGAAAGTGGCTGAAGTGTGGGATCCCCACACCATGGCCTTCCACTCTCCCAGGGATGATTACCCATCCCATGGCTCACTCCTCGGCTGGCTCCCCCTGCTATCCCTGTCATTTCTGCCCTTCCCGACAGCAAAATGGAGAGCCGGGCAGAGCATAGAAAAATTAGACTAAATTCTATCCTCCGACACTGCCATTTAACGCACCTGTACTTTACTTCATCCCAATTTCACTTCTCCCCAACTGCTACACAAGGCAGAGGGCCCTGCCAAAGGACCAGCTAAACCAAAGCCACATTTCCATTAGGCAGCAACACCACACTGAGCTCCTATTTCATGGCCATTGGTCCGTCATCTTTGTTTATTAATTCCTGCTTTGCAGAGGGTTAAGTAGACAACGCTCACAGAATGCACCTTTATCTGGGTTAGTACTTGTGAACCGGGGAAAAAAGAGAAGATATCTACTTTGGGGGGAAAAAAAAAAAAGCCATCAAAGCTCCTTAGCACATAATACATTTTAGCAATCAGAGCCAGAACCCAAAAGCATCCTAAAGAAAAGCAAGTGAAAACGCCTCTAATCGTCATTTTTTAAATGCCTTGTTTCCTGCCAATCCTACATTCGCTTCCAGAGAAGCAAAAGTTGCCCGCCCTGCCAGCGCCTTTGTCAGCTGCCAGCTGTTACTTCCCTGGAAAAAAGGGTCAGAAGGCTGCTGGTAGCTAACAGCCAGCCAGAAGCTGCGAGAAAGAACCATCCCTCGTGGGTTTTAGCTGCTGGCTGATTGTCAGCCGAGAGCTACAAGTTCTGGTTTGATAAAAGCCAGCTATAGATTTCAAACCTTCTTTTTTTCTTTTCCATTTGTGCTCTGAAATTGTCGTGCACTCCAAATGGAACTCTGTGAGCACGCAGGCCTTTGTTCTGCCTTGTTAGGCACCCGCAGTTGAGTCCTCTCCAGACAGTCACTTTGCAGGGAGGGCCGGTGGGCTGAGGCAAAGCAGGGGAGGCAGGAGGAGAGGGGTTTGGGGCTGGATGAGCTGCGTGATGCCCGATGGCACGTGAGCAGCCCTGAGTGAGGATGGACCCAGCAGAGAGGGTTTCATGCTCTGAGAGACAAGCTCAGAGTCTAGTTGTTTCTGTAATGGGGGGGGGGTCGGAGGGGGAAATGTGCTTGTAAGTTCGAGTCAGGATTTATTGACTGAAGTCCCCTGAAATGAAACAGTCACCAGCTTGAAGCACCAGGCATGAAATCCGAATCTTAAACTGCTTCAAGGCTCCCAACTGTTCCCCTAGGCCAGCGAGGAGAATTACCTTCTCGGAGACATGGTGCGGAAATCAGAGCTCTGTAGATTTCAGGGGGTCGGGCAAGAAGGGGGGTGTGCGGCAGGAATTCGGTACAATGGTGTGCTTTAAATCCAGATGCTTAGGGGCTGTCATGTGCCATGCATCAACGATGAAAAATAAACACCCAGCAGAAGCTGGCTTTGAGTTAAGGCGAGTGCACAATAAATTTCAACTGGTTAAATTAATCGCTTGCTGCTTGTTGTGAATATTAATCCCAGGGAGGGAGCTGGCTTCAACCCAATCAAAAGACAGGTGAAAACTGAAAACAGCAAAACATTTGGGATCTTTAGAGGGAAGGCTTACCTGTGAGCCAAGCGTTGACGTTGAGTCCCATTGAGAAGCAGAATCTGACAAACAGCCCCTCCTGCTCTGTGGGCGCAACTGCACCATGGGAGCCAGCTCAGCCTCAGCCTGCCCTCAGCCCGCACCTGTCCTCACCCGCCACCCCCCCAACCGCCCCGGGGCTCTCCGGGGATGGGATGCAGAAGAGTCTTGCTTGAGGGTGTGGAAAATGGAAGGAGCCGGGACTCCTAATTTGGCTTTTCCTGGTTATCATGGTAAAATGTACATTAACATTAAAAATTTTACCATTTTATTTTTATTTTTCTTAAGATTTTATTTATTCATTTGAAAGAGAGAGAGCACAAGCAGGGAGAGAGGCAGAAGGAGAGGGAGAAGCAGACTCCCTAAGGAGCTGGGAGCCTGACGGGGGGGGGGGGGGGGGGGGGGGGCTCGATCCCAGGACTTGGAGATCATGACCTGACCTGAAGGCAGACGCTTAACCATCTGAGCCACCCAGGCGCCCCCAAATTTACCATTTTAACCATTTCCAAGCATACAAGTCAGCAGCCCTGAGTACATTCAGTGTTCTGCAACCATCACCACTCCCAATTTCTAGAATTTTTTCATCATCCCAAACAGAAACTCTGCACGCATTAAACAACAGCCCCTTATTGTCCCCTTTTCCGGTAAGCTTTCTTCTGTATTCTGTCTCTGTGAACATGACTACTTTAGGTATCTCATATAAATGAAATCTAATAATATTCATTCTCATACATCTGCCTTGTTTCACTTAGCATAACATTTTCAAGGTTCAGCCATGTCATAACATGTATCAGTACTTCATTATGTTTTAGGGCTGAATAATATTCCATTTTATGGATATACCACATTTCGTTTATCCATTCATCTCTTTGGTTTCAGGGTTTTTTATTTAAGAAGGACGCATGCCCAGCATGGAGCTGAACTTGGGGCTTGAACTCATAACCTTGAGATCAAGACCTGAGTGGAGATAAAGAGTCAGACACTTAACCAACTGAGCCCCCCACATGCCTCTATCCATTCATCTCTTGATGGACATTTGAGTTATTTCCACTCTTTCATTACTATGAATAGTGCTGCTATGAATGTTTGTGATATCTCTTCAAGTCCCTACTTCCGATTCTTTTGGGTGTATTTCTTTTGAGGAATCACCAAACTATTTCCCAATTTGTTTCTAATATTCCTAGAATTTCTGATATAACAGAAAGAAAAAAATCATTACAAAAAGATACAATAATGGTTGCTTTTGGCATGTGGCATTCACCTCAGTGGGAGATGGCTGTTTATGAAATGACCCTGATGGGACATGTTTGGGTGTATAACGTGAGATCCTTTACAATGGTCCAGAAGGAGAAGGTCGCCACCAAGAAGAAGTAGTAGAAGGTACAGCCTTGATAAGGATGCGAAATTATTGTCTTCCCTGGGTGGTGCCGAGATGGGGACCCTGGAAGGAGGGAGAGGAGGCCTCTGCAGAGAGGGAGCCACACCAAGGTGACGGATCCTAAGGTGAAAGATGGCCAACTAAGCTAGAAGGCCTCACAGTCCATTGTAGATTGCTGACTTGGTCGGCTCTGGGCGGTCATTCCCCTCTGTTGTCCCTAAACCTTCAGCTAAAACCTGTTTTGTTTCATGAAGTGGTGATCGTGGCCCTGTGAGCAGATCTGGAGCATGAGAGGGACAGGGAAGGTGGTGAGGGGCTCTCACTGTGCGGGAGGTTGGACTGTGCCCCTATTCAGTGCCCGCAGGAAATCGGAAGGCCAGGTGGCTGTGAGGCACATCAGAAACCCTGCAGGAGACGAGGTAGGGATTCAGTATCCCTTGGAGTAGATACTGAAGAAGAAAGCCGTTGCAGACAATGGAAGACTTGGGGCTTTCCAGGGCATCCTGAGAATACTGTGCCACTGAACAGGAAAACCAGAGTCACCCTACGTAAAGCCCCAGTGTCAGAGGAGGGCAAACAAGGCCTGCGCAGCGAATGTTCCATCCGGGCAGGACACGGAGACTCACCCTCTCTGTGGCAACTTTTGTCAAAAGGCTCAGCCTGTTAAACAGAACTTTGTGGAGACGCTGGGCCAGCTTAGATAAGATCTCACTTCCCTTCTCTATGAGGAACAGCCCCAGACAAGTCGTTCTGGGGACCAGCCTCGAAATGTGAACTTGCTCAGACAGAACCCGCCCTGCACCGTGACAGGATCTTGTAAAGTACCATCGGCCTCGATACGGCCACCACGGGTATCAGCCCTTGGACCCACGTAATGAAATGGCAGGAATTTGGGGATTTTCCCCAGGCAGCAAGGGAGACCGTGGCCCCATGACCCAGAATATGTTGAAAGAGGTCAGAATAGGCTCCCCAAAATGTCTACGGTCAAGGTTTACAGAGAAACGTAACTCTAGTGAGAAATTCTCCATGGCAGGCTAAGCGAAGGGTCCTCAGAACCGCAGTCCTCGGGCCCTGTGTTTGAGACCCTTGCTGTTGTGAATGTGGTTCGCAGAGTAGCAGCGTCGGTAGCACCCGAGAGCTCATTAGAAATCCGAACCTCAGGCCTCACCCCAGACCTACTGAACCAGAATCTGTCCCTTAAAACACGCCCAGACAGTGTACCTGTACACCACATTCTGAGAAGACATTTTTGGCGTCCTGCTCTGTAACCTTGGCCGTACCTTGAAATCACCTGGGTAACTTCAGGTTTGACAGACCCTGTCAGAGCTCTCAGGTGATTCCAATCTGTAGTGGAATCTGAGAACCACCGCTCTAGAGGGTTCTGCTCTGGCCTCTTCCGGCTGCGCCCCTGTGCTCGGGTGAGGGGTCCAGTGGTGTGCTGATGAACAGGCTTTCCAGGAAAAAAAAAAACGAAAACAAAAACGAATGACCTGTGATACTCGAAAGTTGAAAGTTTGCCCTTTCTCCTTGTGTACCTATTCCTACTGGACCGCAGCTGAATTCGGGCTGTGCAAGTGGTAGCAGGAGGACAGAGGTGGGGAGAGATGACTCAGCGCTCAAGCTCCCGTACCAGCCTGCACCCAGGCTTGGGGCCAATGGGGTGTGTCCACAGTGAGCCTCTGCCCTCCTTTGGGGACCGTAGAATTCCCGATCCCATGCAGGTCTTTTCTCCAAGGGGGTGGTACAGAGCTTAAACAGGGGCCCCTCGGAGGCGCCGGCATTAGGAAGAGCATGGGAGGGGGTTGAGAGAAAGGGCTCCCACCACCTCATCCCAGTAAGTGCAGGAATGAGCCTGCGGTCGGTCGGTCACGCCCCATTTTGAATTTGCAGCTCTTTGCGGAGCTCTGCTGTGGTATGGCAACCCTCTGTTATGACCAAACTTTCCCAGGTCCTTAAGAGCGGGTTTAACTTGCCAGTCTGGGGCTCAGGTGTGTTTCAGGGAAGGAGGGAGAGAGAGACAGAGAGGCCAGCAGATGCTGGCAAGGGCTTGAAGGAATCGGGAATTTAAGTGGGAATGAGCAGGAGAATATAACTCAACTCTGACTGCCCAGGAAGCCTTGGAAATGGTGGGGAGGCGCTGGACTTCCCACAGGATGTGGGAGATAGATTTACGTCACGGTGTTTGTTTGTTAAAGGAAAGATGATCTCGAAAGTTTGGAGGACTTATGGCAGAGAGCTCAGAGCCTGGATTTAGACTACATGAATTCAAATCGCAGCCCTATCACTCACTAGCCTTGCGGCCTTGGGTAAGTGGCCCAAGCTTCCTTCCATTCCCTACTCCATATCTTCCTCATGAACCTGGGGTGCACTGGATGGCAGGGATTGGCCAGATCTGTGGCACGAAAGGGTTAAGGAGAGCAAAGGGCCTTGTGGCAATAACACTAGAAGGCTGGAGGAGGTGGCATAGAACGGGCATTAACCCTCTGTGGAAGGAGTTTTGGGGGAAGATGGTGCTCGAAAAAAGGACACGTGGAACCAATGAAGGAAATTGATTAATGAAAAAAGGCTGAAGACAAACATCACCTCCTTCCTAGCTGTTATTAGCACCAGGCTTCAGCCTCTCACCTAAATGTCAGGTAATCCTTCTTTTATTTATTTATTTTTAAAAATTTTATTTTTAAGTAATTGCTACACCCAAGGTGGGGCTCAAACTTACAACCCTGAAATCAAGAGTCATGTGCTGTACTGACTGAGCCAGCCAGGTGCCCTGGTAAGACTTCTTTCAAAAGATTCAAAGTGTGAGGGCTTGAGCTGCATCAGTGGCTAGAAATTAAGCTTCCTCAAAGGGCCTATGAGCTCCCCAGAGTGCTGACATCTCTACCATGGGTGTGTGCATGTGCGACACAGAGAGAGAAAGCAAGACAGAGAGAGAGGATGTCTCATGGGTTGTCAGGGTCTTGTGGCTCCGGCTCCCTTGTCAGCTTCAGGTGCCAGTCAGCAGCAGGACCCCCTTTGCCTGTCTGTTTCCAACTTAGAACTTTCACACGAGTAAAATTTCCTGACCTTATTGCTTTTAAGCTGCAATTCTAAGAACATCTTTTTTTTTTTTTTTTTTTTTTTTGACAGAGAGAAATCATAACTAGGCAGAGAGAGAGGAGGAAGTAGGCTCCCTGCAGAGCAGAGAGCCCGATGTGGGGCTCGATCCCAGGACCCTGGGATCATGACCTGAGCCGAAGGCAGAGGCTTTAACCCACTGAGCCACCCAGGCGCCCCTCTAAGAACATCTTTCTTACAGATTATCATCACTCACTACTTCTGTTTACTCTTATTTCTATATGCATTCTGCCAAGTAGGCAAAGCTCGTATGAGAAGAATCCGTATTTTTTTCTCTACCAGGAAGGTATGATCACCAAGGCAGAAGCTTAGAGAGAGAAGACAATTCTGCTTTTAGATGGCCTGGATGACGTAGTCCGTCTGTCCCCAGACCAGAGTGCAGATCAGGGCAGACAAAAGCCCTCACCAGGTATGTGCTTCTGCCTTTGGTTTTTCCTCAGCTGGGTCCTCACCTGTGGTCGGATGCTCCGATCTGTAGTAAATTCTCTGACATACAACACTCCCTTAGTCAGCTGGTAGCAGGAAAGTACGTCTTAGTGCCACATAGGAATATTTGTAGTATCTACTGTTTTGTTTTGTTTTTTTTCTGTTTTTCCCCTTCCAGTATTAACTGGTAATTGATTCTGATTGATTTATGCCTTTGTTTGAGAGTTCCTATGTATTACTATAGTAGCAGCTAGTGTTTACTGAGCACAATGCCAGACACTGCGCACAGATCATTTAATCTCTTCAGACTCCTCCCGCGGGCCTGCAGAGTATAGTTGTGTCATTAGTTGTGTCGTCCGTGTCTGGCTGAGGAGGCAAGTAGGACTAAAATCTACCCTCGCCCTTGCCCACCAAGGGCTGTGCTAAGGGAGAGGCTTCATCCCGATGGAACAAAAATTGTTCTTCACACAAAGACAGCAGCCAGAACTGCTACATTTGGAGGCTTGCTCACCTGTGAGAGAGATGTCTTACTATTCCCATTGCAGAGATTAAGAAACTAAGGGACAAAGAAGCAACGAAACTTCCCGAAGGTCACACAACTGGCAGGCAGAGGAATAGGGACACAGACCAGACGCCTGACTCAGAGCTCAGGCTCTTGACCTGGATGCTATTGGTATAATGTCTGTTCCACTCCCTGGGAATTCCCAGTCTTCGGTTGTGAGTGCCCAGAAGACAGGCTTTTGCATCCCAATGCCTGGCCTTTGAGTCTACACAACCTGCCGGGTTAATGTGTACATGAAGTGACCTCTCGACACTAAAGGCATAAAAACTCAGGTTCTCTGCACAGAGATCTCTGACTACGGCACCTGGTGGCTTGAGACTAGAATTTTCATGATCTAACAAGAAGAGCAGAGGCATTGAGAACTGTCAGGCAAAGGAAGCCCCGAGCAAATCAACTGACTAGATTGTCTTGAGAGCATGCATGTTCTGAAGCCAAGCAGGCCTGCAGTCTGGCGGTCAGGAGACTGAGCCCGCTTGAAGGGGAGGGTTTAACATGAAGCGTCCACCTACCTGCCTCGTATCCACACACCACACCGTGATCAAGCTGAAAGATCAGTGTGCCCAGAAAATAGATCTCCTTCTAACCACGTGACTCAGGTTTCCCCCATTTACTGCATTTCTCTCAGTTCACGTTTGCCCTGCCTGCCGCCATCACCCTTCCAGATCCTTCCCGCCCTCTCCCTGATGCCTGAAATTCCTTTAATATGGAACAAAGGCTTTCATTTCATACAGGGTGATGAGGCTTAAAATGCAAACACCCCTCAGAGAGGTGGCATACTGATTTAAATTCACACCGTGTAACTTAGACATAAACGACTGCTCGGGTTTTTTTTCCTGAGAGCACCTTTTGATGAGGGGAAGGCAGCGGAGAGAATAAGGACACTAGGAAAGGCAGCATTAAGAGGATAGTGGTCTAGAGAAAGAAAAGGGCACAGAGAGGAGATGAATCTGTGTGGCTTCGGCATATATATGTGTGGCATCCTTGGCCCCCCAGCGGGTACCAGGCAGCTCGGTAGAGGGGTGGGCAGGGCAGCCTTTCTCGAGAGTCCACTCTGCTTTGAAACCCAGCCGTGTGGCCCGCGAAAGCTACTTAAATTCTCTGCACCTTGCTTTCCTCGCCTGGAAAATGAGGTGAACGAAACCTATTGTGCAGGACTGCTTTGGGGATTTCTGTTTTGTTTATTTTATTTTCTATTTTACTGTGGTGACATGCACATAACATTTACCATTTTTAAGTGTACGATTCCGTGGCACTTAGTACATTCACTTCGGTACAACCATCCCCACGTCCCTCTCCAGAACCCTTTCCTCTTGCAAAGCCAAAAGTCTGTATGCATGAAACAATGACTCCCCTTGCCTCCTTCTGCTCAGCCCCTGCCACCACCGTTCCAATTTCCGTCCCTGTGGATCTGACTATTCTGTGGATCTGACCTTGTGCAAGTGGAATTACGTAGTATTTGTTCTTTTCTGACTGGCTCATGTCACTTACCATGATGTCTCCCAGGTACAGCTATGCTGTAGCATGTGTCAGAATTTCCTTCGTTTTTAAGGCTGGAAAGTATTCCGCTGTACGGATAGATCCCACTTTGCTTATCCACTCATCCACAGACGGACTGTTGTGTTGTTTCCACCTTTGGGGTATTGTGAATAATGCTGTTGTGAACATGGAGGTCCAAATATCTCTTTGAGACCCTGTTTTTAATTCTTTTGGGTATTAAAAAAAATTCTTTGGGGTATACCCAGAAATGGAATTGCTAGATCATATGGCAATTTTTTTTTTTTTTAAGAACCGCCATATAGTTTTCCCACAGGGGCCACACCACTTAACATTCCCACCAATGGTGCACAAGTGCTCCCTTTGCCCCACATCCTCGCCAACACTTGATTTCTCTTCTCCTCCTCCTTCTCCTCACCTGTCTCTTTTTGTAACCAACCTAATTATTAAATACCTTACACAGTTTTTACACAGTTTCTGAAAGACACACAAGAACACGTCGAGAATCTCACTTTGCATGCCTAGCACCTAGTGTATGCTTGGAGAAAGGCAAGCGCTCACTAAAGGTTTGGTGACTGGAATACCCAGAAGAACAGGGCTGGGAGCCTGGCTGTTTGTTCTCATCCTGCCATTGTCCCTTCAGCATGCCACAGAGCTGTAAGCCCACAGTGTGTGAGCCCAGCAGACCCACTGAACAAGGGCCATCCTTGGGGAAATTCCTTCTGGTGTGCCCTAGTTTCACTCTGCCCTTTCAGCATTTGAAATCATACCATTTAAAAATGGAAACTCAAGGCTTGTCCAAGGAATGAGTCTTTCCCTTTTTTTTTTTTTTTTCTTTTCATGAATTAATACTGTAGAGTGGAGAGTTCCTGAACATCAGGTCCAAATGGCTTTGTTTGGTTTGGTTTACGGAGGTGGGAAGAGCTGACTTTCATCTAATGATGTCTTTTGCAAGAAGCTGGTGGGCTTCTTGAAGCTGGCAAACACAAACCCTCCCCTCCTAGGGAGAGGACTGACCCACGTCTTGGCTATTTTAGTTATTGTGTCTGCAGCCGCCAGGCCCGTATACACACGGTACCATATGACCGACAGTCTCCGCGCCACTCTTTTAGTGTCTACATCTTCTTTTTCTTCCTGAGTGCTGTCAAGAGTGTGCAAAGGAAGCAAGTTACCTGTGTGCACCCAAGCATGTAGGAAGGACAGAACACAACACAACAAGAAGGGACAAGAAGTAACATTCCGCCAGAGGGGAAACAGTTCTGGAATCCTTTTCCACGTACAAGCTGTGTAAATCCGGAGAAGTTACTCAATGTCTCTGAGCCTTGGATTCCCCGAAGGCCAAGTGGGAATGACAGTCAATGGCTTTCTCGGGACTGCTGGAGGGTTAAATGTGCTGACATGTAGCATATGGTGGGTTCCTGGTGAAGCGTCCCTCTCCTGTGATGGCAGCTAAAAGGGTATATGCATTAGTCTGAGAATACCAGTGGAGACTCCTGGGGGACAGACGTGCTCATTTCCCAGACCCCCTGACGCTTTCCCTGCGTCTGCATTTCCCTGTAGCTGCCTACAGCACATTCAGACAGGACTCTCTACTGTTCTAAACAGTTTATGTCCTCAGGCTGCTTTTCAGCAGGGGCCCCAGCAAAGGCCCCAGGTAGGAACTATGAACCTGTGCCTCCAGGTGCCTGCCCTTCTGTTCAGGATAAACGGAGACAGGAGGAAGGCCCAGCTCACAGCAATTAAAAGAGCAATTTAGCACCTGGTTATCTTTCTACACGGCCCTCAGACCTCCATCTGGGGAAAGAGCTGGGAAGAGAAATAGAAAAGAAAATTCTCCCTGTTCTTCCTGATGGGTTGTATTCCAAAGGTAGTACTTGACAGAAGCATCTTCCAGGCTTTTCCCAAGCCACTGAAGGTATGGAAGAGAAATGAAACGGTTTTCACAGCGCCCCTTTTCTTGGCTCTCCTTGTTTCCTCCCCTTGACATTCTTTTCTTCTCTGTTCTCCAAGTATCCTGGGACTAGCTGCTGCACAGAGAATACTATTTTTCCCTAAGCTAAAAAAATTTTTTTTATAATTTTGAGGCAGAAAGTTCAAGGTCACCATAATAAATACTATTTTTTTTTTAAATATGCTTCTGGAAAAAAAGACTCAAACAGCCCTTATGTGTAAATAGTATAAAAGTCCTCCATTCTCACTCGGTCCCCTCAATCTCATCCCCTGAAGGTGACAATCACTTCACAGTCTGCATGCATTTTTCCAGACATTTATAATTTCTTCATCTGACAGACATGGAATGATTGTCAGTGTGTCAGACGCCAAGGAGAAGTGAAAAAACATAAATCTATATATGTATGTCCATGTGTTTATCTGGCATATATAGCGGCAAAAATGAGATCATGTGTCTCAATAAATAATATCCCAGAGCCACTTTTCCATGTTAGAATGTAGAAATACATACATACATATTTATGATTTTTCACAGCTGCATAGTATTCCATTTTAAGGCTATATCCAAACATCTACAACATGTATATTTTATTTTAAAAACAAGCCATTTATCCTCTGCCTGCAGAATGCAGAGGAACCCACTTCATGGGACTTACTGGAGCAGAACCTGGCAGTCTGGGTGGGGATGCCGCAGGGTCTGTCCCCCGCACAAGGGTGGAGATGGCTAGCTGTGCGGGCTGAGCCTTGGGCCTCTTCGATGAGTAGGCAAGGCCAGCACCTGCGGCACAATGCGCCTGCCCAGGCGCCTCGCTGTGGTGCCCAGCCGGTCAATGCCCTCACTGACTTCACACCCACGTCCCTCTGATTCCAGAGCTCTAGCGGCCACAGCTCCCATCCCATTCTGCTGCCCCTGTCAGCCTGTGTCCAGCGTCTACTTTGACTATAATTTCTGTAGGCTACTGATTAAATAACGAGAAGGAAGGAGAAGAAATAAACTTGAGGTCTTGAAAAATGCAGCCAGAGGAGGACGGTGTGTATGTTGCATGTGTGCAAGTATGCACACTCACGCATGTGCACGTGCCTGTGTGTGTGTGTGTTCTTGAAATGACTCACTTTTTCGTGCCTGTTGATGGGCAGGGTGCGTGCGTGTGCGTGTTTTCTTAAAAGGACTCACTTTTTCATGCCTGTTGATGGGCAGGGTGTGTGCGTGTGCGTGTTTTCTTAAAAGGACTAACTTTTTCATGCCTGTTGATGGGCAGGGTGTTCACGCTCACTGGGGTGGGCAGGGAGTCCTCCCTCAGTGGTGAACGGCAGCAAATGCTGATATTTTAAGCAGCTGCAGATAGTTAAGAAGCTCTTGTCTCATGGTCCACCCAGCTATCTGCCCCCAGTCTCCTCCTTTGGAGCTGCTAATGAATAACCAATCTTAACACCCAAGTTCAATCCTCCCCACCCCCAGGAACCCTCTCCGGCTAAGGCTAGGGCACCTCGGGGAGCACGGAGATCCAGAGATCCGGGGCGGTGTGGACATTCCTCCACAGTTACTTAGCTGGGTGGTGGAAACAAAAATGCACCCTAATTGGTCAGTCAGTGGCCTTTTCTAGGGAGTGAAGGAGGTTTCTGTTTTAAGAAATAAAGTGACTTCTCGGCTGTTGATTCACTGCCCACAGGGAGATTTTTCAGCTGAGGCTTCCTAGACTCTAGAAATTTGCATACAACTTCCACTTCCTGCTTCAGAGCCTGTTCTACTACTTACCTGGGCCTGGAGAGGGAGGAGGGAGGTGGGAGCCAGCTAAGGTGGAGTGTGAGGAGAGAGCCCGACCACCCTACCCGCTGGTCTGTCTGTCTTTGGTGGTGCTAAGGTAAGTTGTTCAGAGCGGTCGCCTGCCTGGCCTTACTTTTTAGCTACTGACCCATTTTCCCAAACACTGTTTTCTTCTTTACTGAAACGTTCTGCCTTCCTTTCCCCCCACCCTCCACTCCCCACCTTTAACTTGTTCCTGGACCGACTTGGGCTGAGAAAATGACACTTTAGTTTCTGGCGAGGAGAAAGTGCTGGTGGTTTAATATTTCAAACGCGCGAGCTGAATGAGATTAACTCTTTGAGCAACAGGCGGCACACGGGTGTGTTTTTCTTCGGAGCTGCTTGGGAACCATTTGTTTGAGTACTTAGTGTCCCCACAAGTTTCGGTTAAGGATCCAGCCCCATTTCTTCCAAGGAGGGAGCTGGGGACAGCAAAAATTAAGTAATTGGCTTCCAGCCCCAGGGCACGTCAGTGGCAAAGATGGAAGGAAAACTCCCAGTTTTCTTGATCCTTGTCTCATGCAGGGAAAAGATCAACCCCACATTCTTGGGCCAGGAAGTTCAGCTCTGCTCTGTGCAGCTCCCCCTACAGCCCCTCCCACCCTCCCCCCTCCCAAGCTGCGGGGACATTTACTGGCACTGAAAACAGGGGGAGAAATGCTATTACTTGATCTCAGCATCTAATCAAGCTTCATGTGACTTTCAGTTCAAGATGAGCTCTTAGAATAGGGGATTTTTTTTTAATGGATGGCGGGGTGGCAGGGGGATTGGAGGCCAAATAACTAATAAAAAAAGAGGACAAGAGACTTGGTTTCAAGTCCTTACTCCAGTCCTTGCTGGCTCTGTGACTTAGGCAATTCACTTTGGTTTCCCTAGGCCTGGATTTCTTCATCAATAAAATGTGTGTGGGGGATGAACTAACATGATTTCGTCTAAATTCCCTTCTAACAAAATAATGGGAGTCCCACAGGGGTAGCCATACTGGGTGGTCTTGGAAGATTTGTTTGCTGACTATTCAAATATATTAATTTTACCTCCTGCTACTAGATGGTTAGTTCCTTGAGGAAAGGGTTTTGTTTCTTAATCCTTTTCTACCCCCTAGCACCCTGTATGGGTATCAAACGCTTCATAGGTGCTCAAACTCTTTCCATATAAGCTGCTTTGATTTCTGTTTCATCACTTGCTCTCAACGCACAAGATAAAAGCAGTTTTCAGGGCCAGAGACTGGGGGTGGCTGCAAGGCCACGTGGCTCTGTGTGAGGGCTGCCCGGAATTTAGGCATTTTTATCGGCTCTTGCTACATAAAACAGGGGGTTTCTTGAATTAGTTCATGTCCCATTTGGGTTCCCCAGGAAGAACTGTCCTGTGAACTCTCCCACAGAGTCAAGGCAGGCCAGACCAGCCTGGCTCAGGAGGCTGTGTGACTTAGCTGGAGCTGAAAACCACTGCTGGGCTAAACCAATCACTGTGCGGTGAGGTGGGGGTGGGGGGTAGGGGGGCTTTAAAGGAAGGTGAAAGGAAGCAGCACATCCTGATACCATGTAAGGGTGATGAATGTGATCAGCAGACACAGAATCCTTAACCTTTTCCAAACCACTACTTTATTATTGTTGTTGTTATTGTCGTTGTTGTTGTTATTATTATTTCTTTTGGGCAGTTATTTTTTGTCAGGGCAGCTCCAGCAGGCCCTGGCTGACTGAGACGGGCCGACTCAGAGCTTTAAGTATTGCCAAACTCTTTCTGTGGAAAGGCCGAGGTATGGTCATTGTCACGTTCTTAGATGGCTTTCTCCCCCCAAGCCGGGATGAGAGTACAGAAATGTCACAGTGTTTCCACTGTGATGAGTTACCCATTAAATTTTCAAATAATGAAGCACTGTTATCTGAAATGAGGCTCACTGGCCCTGGCTGCCAACCTAGCTTTTACCCAGAAAGACCACCCACAGTCATTCTTAATCTGGTGTTGGGGCCCCAAGTCGTTTCATGATGAAGGTCATGACATGGTGCGGTGATGGCTCTGCGCGCTGTGTGGGGTGGGCTGACTAGGAGTGAAGTCAGGGCAATGAACCAACATGTCGGGGAGAAGATTCCTAACTGGGACATTCCCACTTCTGCAGGGTGCAAAGACAAAATGTTTAAGCCTGCTTCTCCCAGGATTAAAGAGTTAGTGACTTTCAAATGCTCTGAAAACAGGAGGAGAAAGCAGTCCTATTTGCCGGCATTCTTTAACAAGCATTCAGAAAGGCAGATTATGTGGGTAATTTGTCTAAATGAAATCTGTTTTACACAGCACAGAATCGAGAGCTCAGAAATACCCTGAATTCCACCATTTTTCTACGGCAGATGATTTTAGATAAGCCCATAAAAAACATGTAAGAATTGCAGGCAACTGTTTGGAGGGGGGAGGGGAGGGGAAGAGGCACAGACGAGGCACGTTAAACTTTAAATTCCTTTTAGATCCAGTGAAATGACCCCTAATGTTTAATCAAATTTCCTTATCAAAACAATCCTGCTGTCTTTCCGTGAGAAAGCATTGGAGGATTGGAATCAAGAAGCTCTCCCCCTGGGCCTCTCCGGTTTCTTCTCAGTGCGTTGTCACCAAGATATTTTTAGTTCGTGAAACCCCAGCTGTCCCTACCACCCCATCCCGCCCCACACACACATTCTTTGTGTCCTGTCACCGGCAGGCCTTTGCTAGCCCACATGTGCTCCCATACCTGCAGCAAGGGTCGCTCTGCGCGTGCGTGTGGGGGGGCGCGTGCGTGTGGGGGCGCGTGCCTACAAATATGTATAGACACCAGCGGGCGCGGGGCGGTACCATGAGTTGTAAAGGGGCTGAGGAGGTGGGGCACCATTCGTCTGCCCGGTGACCCCATAGAGCTGTGCCAGTTTGGCTTGGGTCCCTGATGAGGCCCCTAAAATGGAGCCATTTGGGGGGTGATGGAACTGCCGTGGCCTCCCCCAGCCCACGTGTCCCCCTTCCTTCCACCCTGAAGACCGAGGCTGGCTGGGGTGTTGGCAGGTCCCTCGGTGATGAGGGAAACTTGGCTCTTTTCTGCTTCACTGATTTCCTGCTCTGGGGGGTTCCAGTGTTTTTCCTTCTTCCCCTCCCTGGGGCTCCCTCCCATTCCTGATCCGGGTCCTCCTCCGAGCTGTCTGCCTGGGCTCTTCCTGATTCATTAGTTGACCTACGACACTCTTGCCTTTCACCTGTATTCATTCTTTCCCTTCCCTTCCAGCTACCCCTTCTCATACCCAGTAATACATAAAAATCCCAATTTAAATAACTCTCTCTCCTACACCAATAAAAGGCACATTTTTAAAAATGCCCTTCAGGGTTTCCCCACTTTCCTTGTTGTCTCTCCTCTTCCATTCTTAATATCCCCTCTTCTTTCTCTCCTGATTTTTCCTTTCTGCCGCTTCTCCTTCACTCTGGGGCTTGGACTGAAATTAAGAATCACAGATATGTGCTTAGAGAAACCTTATCTGAAAGAAAACGAACAAGAACCTGGGCTGGTATGAGGCCGTTCTCCAAATATTTATCCCCAGCTAACTAGAGAGCAGAATCCGTCCATTCCCATTAGTCCGTGGTCTCCTTGCTTAGCAGCGCAGAGAAGCTCCAGAGCAAACTTCAAAATCAGGTCAAGTCATGCTGTGCTGCCTTAAGCCTGATGTGAGTCGTACTGTGCAGGGGATGAAAAAGGGCCAGTAAATGCTCCCTTGTCTCCTGGGCTCAGCACTGCTTCCAATCCTCTGGCAAACCAAATGGAAGAACTTCTCTGTCTGGGAAATTCTGCAAGTAAACTTGGAAGTATTTATTCACTGGAATTTGAACAGGAGCCAAACAGTTCACTCAAAACCAGCTTCCACTGAGCAAACCGACATTGTGAAAGTTTGCATGCATTTGGGCAGTAAACAAAGAACATTAATGAGTTTAAAGATTTTTTTTTTAATACGTGACTTTTAGACTTTTAACTTATTAAAAAAAAAAAAATTCCTCCCTGAGGAATGAAGTAAGACCTTGAGACTCTGTAATTGAAAGTATCTGATCCAAATTGGATCTAAGGATCTTTCCAGCTGTAAATTTATATATTTATTTATTCTGTCCACCTGAAATATTCATGTTGTGTGTCTCTAGGACTCTTCAGCCCCATTGTTGACCCAAAGAATTCTTTAAAAAAAAAAAAAAATCCAAGCAGTCGGTGAACAAGCCTTGATTACTTAGGAGCTGGTAATGTGGTTTATTAATTACTCAGGCTGCTCACTTCTGCCCTTCCTCTGTTTCATGCTCTGCTATTTGTCTTCTTCCAGGGACACAACACCTTCATTAAATCCTATCCGTCCTTGCTTCAGAGGCGTCCCCTGGAAGATATCCCCTCTCTAGATGCATCACCATTTATCATCACCCTTTGTTTGTGCTCTGTCAACCAGTTTTCAATTTATTTTGAATTCAGTTTATGATTAAAATTTAATGAGATCCAATCAAGTGCTTTTCTCAAATCAAGATGCCTCTGCAGTCTCATCCGTGTCCTCTATTGTAATGGCATGAAGGAAAGCCACCACAGGTTTCCCGCCTGGTAATCCTTTATAAAACACAGGTGGCCTGTATCCACATCTCCTTAGCTTCAAGGTGAATGGTTACAAAACATATTCATTCTAGAAGCTTCCAGGGTTTACTCAACTCCTTCAGGCCCCTTCCTCCCTCCTCCGTTCAAATAGCTGTACAAGTCAGGGCTCCCAACCAACAAATTATTGAGTGCGAGGGTTCTGGTGCTGAACTGCTTGGATTTGAATCCTGTCTGTGCTGCTTACTGATCACGTGATCTCGGGGAAGTTACTTAACTTCCCTGTGCCTCAGTTGCCCCACCTGTTAGATGAGATTGACAATAGTACTTAACAAATAGGGTAGCTGTGAGGATGAAATAAGTTAAAATATGTAAAGCACTTGGAGCAATATTTGACATGTAATAAGTGTACAATGAACACTAACAATTACTACTAATAAAGGGGAAGAGTTCTTTCTTTCTTTCTTCCTTTCTTTCCTGTTTTTTTTAGAGATAGAGAGCATGCAAGTGGGGGGTGGGGGAACAGAGGAAGGGCATCTTCAGCAGGCTCCACGCCCAGTGCGAGTCCCATGCAGGGCTCAACCTCATGACCCTAAGATCATGACCTGAGCCAAGAGTTGGACACTTACCCAACTGAGCCACCCAGCACCCTAAGGGGAAGGTTTCTTTATATTTTGATTTGTCAGTATAGTCTGTATCAATGGTTGGTAAACTATAACCCTTGGACCAAATGTGGCCCATGGTCTGTTTTTAGTACAGCATGTTGCTAAGAATGGTTTTTATATTTTTATTTATTTATTTTAAGATTTTTCTATTTATTTGACAGAGATCACAAGTAGGCAGAGAGGCAGGCGGGGTGTTGGGGGGGGTGGGTGGAACACAGACTCAGAGAGCCCAATGCAGGGCTTAATCTCAGGACCCTGAGATCATGACCTGAGTCAAAGGCAGAGGCTCAATCTACTGAGCCACCCAGGCGCCCCTGGTTTTTATATTTTTAAAGTGCTGTTTAAAAACATTTTAAAAAGCAGAGTAGGAGACAGAGACCATATGTGGTCCATAAAGCATGAACTATTTACTATCTGGACCTTTACAGAAAAAGTTTGCCAAGCATCTGATCTGTGTGGTTTAATGGAAAGAGCTAGGAGATCTGTAAGTTAGATTTGGCTGTGACTTTGGGAAAGCTACTTAATGTCTCTAAGCCTCTGTGAAACAGGAATGCAAAAGTGTTAGCACGTACCTATTCTGTGGCCCAGCTTGTTTTAAGACAAGAGACAATGTGTACTGAATGTGCCAGAAACACACATTGGCTAAAAAGATACAGTCTCCATTCATTAGGTTCATATAATAGCATTAACTTTCAGGTATAAAACCAGTAAACGTTGTGTAGAAGAAAGTTCTAAAACCAGGCCGCTTGTAAAAATAATATGATGGGGCACCTGGGTGGCTGTCAGTTAAGTGTCTGTCTGCCTTCAGCTCAAGGCATGATCTCCGTCCTGGGATAGAACCCCAGGTTGGGCTCCTTGCTCGACTGGGAGTCTGCTTCTCCCATTCACTCATGCGCTCTCTGTCTCAAATAAGTAAATAAAATCTTTAAAAAAAATAACAGGGGTGCCTGGGTGGCTCAGTGGGTTAATCCTCTGCCTTCGGCTTGGGTCATGATCTCAGGGTCCTGGGATCAAACCCTGCATCGGGCTCTCTGCTCGGCAGGGAGCCTGCTTCCCCCTCTCCGTCTGCCTTCTGTTCTGCCTACTTGAGATCTCTCTCTCTCTGTCAAATAAATAAATAAAATCTGTAAAAAAATAATAACAATGGGACACCTGGGTGGCACAGTGGGTTAAGCCTCTGCTTTCAGCTCAGGTTATGGTCTCAGGGTCCTGGGATCGATCCCCACGTCAGCCGGGCTCTCTGCCTGCCTCTGCCTATGTGGGCTCTCTCTCTCTGTCAAATTAAAAAAAAAAAAAAAAAGCTTTTAAAAAAATAATAACAAGATGGGTTTTGTTTTTTGAAAGCTTGATATGGGCCAGGCCCTATAGTCAGCAATTTTTAAAAGAGTTATTTATTTATTTATTTATTTGAAAGAGAGCAAGTGTGAGTGGGGGAAGGGGCAGAAGACAATCTCAAGTAGACTCTCCTCTGAGTGGAGCCCATTGCGGGGCCCAGTCTCATGACCCTGAGATCATGACTGGAGCCAAAACCAAGGTGGGATGCTTAACTGACTGAGCTACCCAGTTCAGCCTTTTACAGCCCGTAGAGTCAGCATTTTACTTCTATCTTCTTTCATCCCCACAATATACCTGTAAAGCAAATGTTATTTCCCCCATTTTACATCCCAGAAAAATGAGGCCCAGAAAGGTAAGGTCGTTTTCTCAAGGTCACGCATCTCATCATGCTGCTGGCAGGCAGAGAAAGAATGAAAACATAGGGAGTTTGAATCTAGAGCCTGTGCAGTTCAATACTGCGTATTTTCCTACTTCCTAGAATTGTGTGTTGATTCAGTGTAAGCGCATCTGGAAAGCAGAAGCCGCAGTTCACTGTGCGTGTGGACATTGGATCCCTTCACGTGCGCTCTGACAGAGACCTGTCTGCCACACAGGCTGGGGTCGGGTGTAATGGTCACGCACAGAGGGAGGTGGGGATGATGGAAGGAAAAGAAGCTTTCTGAGGAAATATGAGATCAGAAAAATAGTGTTGTGAAGGCTCCATAGGCTTTGTTTCAAGAAACAAAGAATTCAAGGCAGGATGTGCTGGAGGAGAAGAAGGTTGCAGGAAACAGGAGCAGAGCTGGACGCTGCTCCAGGGAGTTGACTGAGAGCTGTGTGCAGGGAGTGGGGGAGGGGCTGAGGGATTCTGTGACTGGGACACCAGGGAGCGTTGTCATATAGGACACCAGCACTGCTGGCACCTGGATAAGATCTGAGCTACAACATCAGGCTCCTCGAGGTAGAGTGGATGTGCTCAGAGAAAGGCTTCAGGCTGGAGGAGACAGCGAGGCAGCCCAAAATGAGAGACTTGGACAGAGAAACACTGACAGATTTGAGGCAAGGTGCGGTCAGAATCCAAGAGCTAGAACCACAGCTCATGGTGCAAAGGGCAATGAGATTGAAGAGAAGGAAAGTTAGTGTCTCTGGGGTCAACTCAAGTGAGTAAGAACCAGACTTCCAAGTACGCACAACTGGTTCCGCCTAGGTCGTGTGAGCTGCGGACAAGCCCTCTGGTCCCAGCCCTCTGTTCCCGGCTTGTGCCAACCCATTTCCACCCCAGGCAAATGTTCTCACCCTCTGCTGAATGCTCTTTTGTATTATAAGGGACATGTTCTTTCCCTGGAGTGGTTCCAGGAACGCCTCCCTCCTTCACACTGGTTCTTAATCTTCGTGACCATCAGAAGCATTCTGGAGCTTTTCCTTTTCCTTTTTTTTTTTTTTTTTAATTTTGTTATTTATTTGACAGACAGAGATCACAATTAGGCAGAGAGGCAGGCAGAGAGAGGAGGAAGCAGGCTCCCTGCTGAGCAGAGAGCCCGATGTGAGACTCTATCCCAGGATCCTGGGATCATGACGTGAGCCGAAGGCAGAGGCTTTAACCCACTGAGCCACCCAGGCGCCCCTTCTTTTTCTTTCTTTCTTTCCTTCTTTCTTTCTTTTTTTGTTTAAAGCTTTTAGGTAGACATAGAAGGTATAAAATGCTCCAGAAATCAAGTCTCCCTCCTGGCCCTGTTCTCTCAGCCATCTGGTTCCCTTTCCAGAGGCGCTGTTGGGAATTTCTGACGAGATGGCATACCCAATCTTCGGTTCTGCAAAGAGCCACATACCCCATACGCTGTCTGCTCATTACTTTTTCTCCCTTCACAGGTAAATCTTGGAGACCGTTCTCCTCAGTTCACACAGCACTTCCTCAGTCTTTTTAAAAAAGACACAGAGAAGTCATCGTTGGCCGGACTGCAGTTTTTTTTTTTTTAAAAATCAGAACCTTTCTGGGCATGCGGGTTGTTTCTAGCCTTTGCCATTACAAACAAGGCTGCCTGGCCAGTCTTCAGAGCCTCTTCAGGTCACACAGGGTGCGCACATCCCTGTAGAGGAGATCCTTAGAAGTGAAATGAAGGTCCAAGGGCATGAGCTGTAGCAATTCTGACAGTTCTTGCCAGATCACATGGATTACATTCCCTTGGTAAAGAAGGAGATAACCTGTTTACCAGTGGCACATAAACAAAATTACACAGGAGCCCCGACCTCACCTCAGAATCTCTAGGTGGGGGGCCTGAGCACCTGTATCGTGAGCCCCAAAAGAGAGATTCTGAGCCAGAGACTCTCTTGAGTTGAGTTCCCTCAGCCACCAGCCCCTCACTTCCCCCAGGAATTGGGTCCGAGGTGAGGTAGACAGGGCCATCGCCCTCCAGGCCTGACAGGCCCAAGCTTGCTCCAGGCTTCCTGAGCTGGGCGGGATGCTGGGGAGCCACAGACTGTCCAGGACACTGGGGCTCACAGGGTCCTGGCTGGCAGCCCTTCTGGTCCCCTGTGGAGCCAGAGCCTTCTCCTCTAGGGCACTTCCCTCCAGGTGCCACTCCTGGGTAGGGACAGAGCACAGGCCATGCCACCATTGTAACCATGCGGCCGTCATGTGGAGAAGCCTTGCAGTGAAACAGGGGAAAAGGAAATGTTAGGAGTGGTGAGATATTGACTGATTTTTAAAAATGCATAGTATTTTTGCAACATTGGCATTAAAGACCAGAAATAAAAGTGCCATTTCCAACAATCCCCTCATCTGCCCGTGGCTTTCTGATGTGCCATTCGTGCGTAGTTGTTCTCTGTGACACCTTGGGGGTGGGGAGGATGGCAGGGTTGGTTCTGCCAGTTCTGGTAGGGGTCTAGGGCTGGGAGGGGCCCACATGGGAGCTCTAGGCGTGCCCACTCTCTACTCTTTTGGGTGAAGCCCTCAGGATGAACAGATCAGCTCCCTGTCTGGAACAGAATAGCAGGATGTTCTTATTACACTGGGTAGTAGAATCACCTTTATTCTGCAAGCAAGAGTCGTGGTCAGCTCTACCCATGGGTGAGACCTCTGTGACATGGTCCAGGCTCACCTTGGGGGCCTGATACTCAGTGAGTGTTTATTTGAGAAGAAGCAAGGAAGGAAAGGGAGAAAGGTCCCCATGTGGTATAATTTTTCTTAAGATTATATTTATTTATTTGCAAGAGAGAGAACACCAGCCGAGGGAGGGGCAGAGGGAGAGGGAGAAACAGACTCCCCACTGAGCAGGGATCCCAACAACATGAGGTTCCATCTCAAGACTCTGGGATCATGACCTGAACAGTTAAGGTAGACACTTAACTGACTGAGCCACCCAGGCACTCCTACATGTGGTATAATTTTAAGAACTCTGAGTACTTGGCCCACAAATGCTCCTTCCTACCCACCATAGAGCCTGACATTCTCACTGTCAATGATCCTTCTAGCTACACAGATCTGTGCCCTCTCCAAAACAGGAATTGATCATTCATTCAACAAATATTTATGTGTGCCAGGTACAACTCTAGGTGGTGAGACCTATAATTAAATTCTGGGGGAGGAGAGAAACAATAAACAAATAAGAAATGTATTAGATATTTGTATTTACAATATACATTTTATAGAATGTAAGGTGGTGCTAATTGCTGGAGAGGGTGATGAAGCAGGGAAGAGAGACAGGGAGTGAGAAGGGTATGTAACCATTTTAGAGAGGGTGACCAGGGCACCTCACTGAGAAAGTGCAGCTGAGTAAAAAGACCTAAAGAAGAAAGGAAGCAAACCATGCAGATATGTAGGGGAAGAGTGTTCAGAAAATAAGAAACAGCAAGTGCAAAGGCCCTGAGGTAGGGCCTTTGACTTCCTTTATTTTTTTTTTAAAGATTTTATTTATTTATTTGACAGACAGAGATCACAAGTAGGCAGAGAGGCAGGCAGAGAGAGAGGAGGAAGCAGGCTCCCTGCCGAGCAGAGAGCCTGATGCGGGGCTCAATCCCAGGACCCTGGGATCATGACCCGAGCCGAAGGCAGAGGCTTTAACCCACTGAGCCACCCAGGCACCCCCCTTTATTTTTTTTTTTAAAGATTTTATTTATTTGACAGAGAAATCATAAGTAGGCAGAGAGGCAGGTAAAGGGGGAGGGGGAAGCAGACTCCCCACTGAGCAGAGAGCACGATGCAGGGCTCGATCCCAGGACCCTGAGACGACGACCTGAGCTGAAGGCAGAGGCTTAACACACTGAGTCACCCAGGCACCCCAGGCCTTTGATTTCCTACATTAGTTTTCTTTCTTGATCTGGATCACAAGCAACATGAAGGTAGGAATAATGCTTAAGTCCTTAGAAATACTTTTGATTACCATTCCCTGTATACCCTTTTTTTTTTTAAGATTTTGTTTATTTATTTATTTATTTGATAGACAGAGATCAGAAGTAGGCAGAGAGGCAGGCAGAGAGAGAGGGGAAGCAGGCTCCCTGCTAAGGAGAGAACCCAATGCGGGGCTCCATCCCAGGACCCTGGAATCATGACCCAAGCTGAAGGCAGAGGCTTTAACCCACTGAGCCACCCAGGTGCCCCCCCGTATACCCTTTTATACTCTTGAATTTTGTATCACTTGTAGGTATTACTTATTATAAAAAAAATATATTTACTTCAGCTCATGCCTCAGAAGGAGGATGAGTTGGACACATAGTTGATGAGTCCAACACAGAACTGGACACAGTAGGGTTCAGTAGTTATTTTCTGCTTGCATACTTGAGAGTGACACGTATAAAACATCTGGGTCTGTTCTGTCTTCTACGGAGTACCAACCCCATAGCTTTCCTCAGAGGCTGTTCATCACCGCAGCATCCGCGCTGTCATCCGAGCAGCCCTTTGTTCCTTTTCAGTCCAGTTTAACTACAGAATCCCCGCTGCTAGATAGACCTTAAGTCTTTGGTTATGTGGGATGACCCCATTTGTCCGCTTCCTCAGGAGCTTCCACCAAGCCCCTGAAGGCTTCTTGGCTGGAAGAGAATTTGCAACTTTTTAGGGGAATACTTGTATTTAAAAACCCAGGGAAAATGTCAACAGTGGCCCCTGAAGTGTGGGCAATGAAAGTGAATCTCAACAAGAAACAGTCCTCTGGATGCAGTCCTTTTGCGGGTTGACTCCCTCGGTGCATCTCTTTGCCCTCCCATCCAGCTGCGGGCCCGCAGATGCTCACGAGAGATGACACAGCCCTTGGCCAGCCCCTCCGAAAATGCTTTTGTTTCCTGACCAGCTGAAGAGCATGTTGTATGGCCTATCCAATTTCATAGCTACAGACAAATTGTAGGAGAGAGGAAAGCAGTGGTAAGCCTTCAAAAGTAATTATTTGGTATTTCAGCTATTTGCTGAAATATTTGTGTTTGCGGTAGGTTCCTGTTGATGTTTACAAGGTCTAATCGATGTAGGTGATGAGGTCTCTTTTTTGCAGAGTCAGGGGGCAAGGGGGCACCCACCACCTAGACAGCTGCTTAGAAGGGAGCCAGGCAGGAGAAGGGGGAGCCTGAGGCAGGGAGGGAGGGCCAGCCAGGAATTAGAAATGTAGAAAATTAATTAGAAAATTAGAGTTTTCCTTTGTGCCAAAGAACTGTACAAAGGTTGTTTGTGGCAGATGGGTAAGTTTGTCACCAAGCAAGAGGAAGAGACATGTTAGTGTTCACTTGGCAGAGAGGGGGAGGGGCAGTTGGGGGGGATCTGCCTATAGGCGGTGAAGATAAATTTGGGAGGAAATTGCTGGTCCTCCGTCTGCTCAGAGGGGAGCATCTTGCTGTCAGGTTGCCATTGAGTTGGCTATAGGGCTCAAGAGAAAGTGAGTTCATTGTTTTCAAAACTTGTCTTAGGGCAATAATTGACATATATCATGAATTGAGGCCCAGCAAGCCCTCAGGAAAGGTTTGTGGTTGAAATTCTTTTTTTTTTTTTTTTTTAAGATTTTATTTATTTATTTGACAGAGAGAGAGAGATCACAAGTAGACAGAGAGGCAGGCAGAGAGAGAGGGGAAAGCAGGCTCCCCGCTGAGTGGAGAACCTGATGTGGGGCTTGATCCCAGGACCCTGAGATCATGACCTGAGCCAAAGGCAGTGGCTTAACCGTGGTTGAAATTCTACATGGAGCCAGAACATGAACTTCACAGCCCCCCACCAGCATTACCACCCGTGTTCTCTGATATGTGAAGTACACTGTGTGCAAGGCCTGCATAGAACAAACCTCTGGGATGTTTTGTTCACTGTCTCCCTCCCCCTCCACCTGCTCTGGAGCTTTCTACAGGCCTGCAGTCTCTCCTCTGCTCTTTTTCCCCATCTCCTGCCTTCCCCTGGAGTTTGGGTATCCTGGGGCATCATCTCAACCAAACTCGTGATAAGGGGAGGCTAATTTCCTCTCTCATTTCGTCATGTTGATTAAGAGTTCTGTTTTTATCGGTAAAACCAATATTACCGGGACCGTGGCTGAAAGGCGAGTTCAGGCAGCCTTACTCGTTCAGCTCGTACATCACAAACCAGATGGCCAGGCCTACCTTAACTGCAGGCATAGGGCCAAGGGGAATTAAGTCCTACAAACAATCTATAGCTGTTAAGTGGAAAATGTCACTATGACCTTTTTCCAGTGCTCTTTAAAAACTCACGCTTTCTTCTTTCTGTGTGTGTGCGTGTGTGTGTTTGATTAAGCAATGGCCACACAGCACAGTTTTTAAAGTTTAGAAGGTGAAAACTCTCCCCTACTTAACACCATCCTCAAAGGCAACCAACACAACAAAGTCTTATGTGTCTGTCCTGCACACCAGTCTGATAGATCTACACGCACACTCGAAGCAGCCCACGTGATCATGTCTCCTTCCTCAGTACTTGCTGATGATTTTCATCTGCCCCCGCGGTGCCGTCTGCCACATGACTGTCCAGTCACATCCTTTCAATCGCCTTCCATATAAAAATATCTTAGTAAGGATTGGAGCTTTTGCTGGAGAATAAGAGAACAGCTTCATGCGACTAGGCTTTTGAAGCACGTTGGTGTCACACTGCCGTTAATTGAAACCACATCTTGAACGAGGTCCCTTAAGGTCATAAAGCAGGGACTCCAAGAAATGATCTGTCCTCTAAGGCTGTGGCATGTTTTCTCTTGTTCCAGAAACTAGGATGAACCGAAGCATTCCTGTGGAGGTTGATGAATCAGAACCATACCCAAGTCAGTTACTGAAACCAATCCCAGACTACTCCCTGGAAGAGGAATCAGAACCACCTGCTCCAAATCTGAGGAACATGGCGCCCAACAGCTTGTCTGCGCCTCAAACCCCTCACTGTTACTCAGGAGAAGTTTCTCAGGCTCAGCCACCCTTGAAACTTTCCAATCACCTACGGCCCGTGTCGCAGCAGGTCACCTGCCTGCGTGCGAAAATCTTGGAGGAGAGCGAAGACAGCTTCTGGAGGAGACACCCAGACCCGGGCAAAGATTTTCCCTCGGGCTCCCCCGCAGTCAGCGAGCAGGAGCCGGAGTCTGAGGTTGGAGGCCTCCCTCTGGCGCATCAGTTTTCATTTATGGAAAAACGGAATCAAGGGCTAGGATCTCAGCTTTCAGCAGCTTCTCCTGACACTGGCCATGACTCAGACAAATCAGACCAAAGTTTACCTAATGCCTCAGCAGACTCCCCCAGCCGGAGCCAAGAGACGGGGCAGCAGCCCCAGCCCCACAGGAACCGGGCAGCTCCAGATCTGCCTACGATAGACACGGGGTATGATTCCCAGCCCCTGGATGTCCTGGGCCTCAGGCAGCTGGAAAGGCCCCTGCCCCTCACCTCCGTGTGTTACCCCCAGGACCTCCCCAGACCACTCAGCTCCAGAGAGTTCCCTCAGTTTGAACCTCAGAGGATCCCAGCGTGTGCACAGAGGCTGCCTCCCATCCTTCCCCCACACACTCAGTGGAATTGTCATTACCATTGTCCTGGAGGTCCCTATCACCAGGTGCCATGTAAGTGAACTTCACCTCCTCTGGACCTTCTGGGCTGGGTAACTAAGCAAGCAAGGGCCTGGCGTCAGGGCCTCGCGTCTGAGACGGGCACAGACTGGTCAGAGTGCGGGGAGGGACTCTCCGTGGGTGGTTGGACTTGCCAGGAGCTCGAGAAAAAGGCTGCGTCTTAGCCCAAAGCCTATCCTACTTGGAACCTACTTCTCTGTAAAACTTGAAGGAGACAACAGATTCCTCTGTCTTGGTTGGTTTAACTGAAACCTGCCTACAGGCAGGGAGATGACCCAAGTGACTTATAGAGTAGATTTTTGTTGACTTAATTCTTGGGCACCTGGGCTCTGCCTTCTCTGCATGCTTCTCCCCGTCTTAGATTTGGCAAAGAGAGGAGGCCTTCAGTCAAAAATCCCGAATGCTCTTCAAACTGGATTCAGGCCATGACCTGAAGATGGAGTTGCTCCTGGGACACTGTTACTTAAACCCCTTTGGGGATTTAAACCACCCCTAAGGACCACAGTCCCCGGAACTGGGCTAATTGCTTCTCGCCGGCAAGTGCCTAGTTCTCTTCCGTCTCCAGGATGTTCTTCCCCTCCTTGCATGTTTAACCCAGCTCTAAACCTCCTTTCTTGGCAGCTTTACTGTGATCTGATTTACGTACCGTAAAGTTCGCCTTTTATGCATTTAGGTGTGCAGGTCAATGAATCGTAGTGTTTGCAGACTTATACGACCATCCCCGTATATACCTCGTCAGACTTAGCTCAGGGGTCACTCTGGAAAGCTCCTGGATCAGTCCTGCCTTCGCGCTCTCAGTTTCCTTGTGCTCTGCCGGTGGGAACCACCTAAAGTCAGTATGACATCTACTCAGGGACTTGTCTTCCTCGCCCTCCAGCACGTCAGCGAAGGTTTAATATTTTTATTTTTTATTTTTTTAGATAGTGCTCGTGCCCCTGCACTTGTGCACAGAGTTGGGTGGTGCAGACGGAGCGGGGGAGAGAATCTTAAGCAGGATCCACACCCAGTGTGGAGTCCAATGCAGGGCTCGGTCTCGTGACTCTGAGATCGTGACCTGAGCCAGTCTAGAGTCTGACGCTTAACTGACTGAGCCACCCAGGTACCCCAGGAAAGTTCTATTTTTAACCCATAATTCTCCAGAATTTAGCCCAGTGACCAGCGTATACTAGGCTCTCAGTAAATTATTTCCAAATGAGTGGCTAGATAAACAATGTGTATCAGTGCAGTAAGCCTTTCTGAAAGCGATAAAGTCTTGAGACAAAAGGTCCATTACAATTCTTGACGTTAAGTCTCAGCCGAGGCCACTGGGAAATAACGGCGCTGTGAAATCTGATATTTTTCTTAGCAAATAAATGCTGTACAAGAAGTAGTTCAAATGGCCAGACCAAAGAGTCTGACCAAAGGCCTGATGCCTAGCTTTATTTCATTTTATCTTATTTTATTTTTAGATATTTATTTATTTGACAGAGACACAGCGAGAGAGGGAACACAAGCGGGGGCGCGGGAGAGGGAGAAGCAGGCTTCCTACTGAGCAGGGAGCCCGATGCAAGGCTTGATCCCAGGACCCTGGGATCATGACCTGAGCCGAAGGCAGATGCTTAATGACTGAGCCACCCAGGCGCCCCTGATGCCTAGCTTTAAAATAAATTCTAAAAATAACCAAAAATGTTGTAAGTGATTGCAGTTTTTTGTATTTGTACATGTACACCTTGTATAAAGCTTCCTAAAGTGAATGGAGCAACAGAGTAATTCCTAATTTAAAAAAAAAAAAAAGGGGGAGAGAAATTTTTGTCCTGCTGTACAAAAACTTACATTTTGGAGGGGGAGGTAGACACGAGGAGTCCGTGAGCAGATACCATGCTGACATGAGGTGTTCTGACAGAGCACAAGGGGGAAGGAAAGCCTGAAGGAGGCATTGATCTGGGCCGGTTTCCAGAAGGACCTTTGAGCTAAGTGGTAGAGGAACTTAGATGTTGGGAAGCAAAACGTAGGAACGATTGTGAGGTTAAGAGTGAGGCCAGGAGCTGTGGAAGCAGCAGGGCTCGGGGAGAAAGAGCCCCTGAGGCCCAAAACTGGGACCTTGAGTTTTGGAGGCTGGGAAGTCACTGGCTGGGCTTGTGGACACCACTGCCTGCTCTAAGTGCCTGGTGATAGGATGGGTGTGGCGGGCGGCAGAGTTCCGTCGGTAAGTCTGAATCACTGAGGGTTGAACCTTGCCAGCGTTGGGGTTGCATTTATTTCTCAATGATCTCCAGGTTAAAAGGGAATAATTCTGTGAGGTTAAAACCATCAACTACTTTTTTTTTTTTTTACGATTTTGTTTATTTATTTGACAGATCACAAGTAGGCAGAGAGAGAGAGAGAGGGAAGCAGACTCCCTGCGGGGCTCAATCCCAGGACCCTGAGATCATGACCTGAGCTGAAGGCAGAGGCTTTAACCCACTGAGCCACCCAGGCACCCCGATCAACTACTTTTTTAACATTCTACTCTCTGCGCTGAAAGATAAATTTTCTAATCATAACAGCAATATACGTTTGCTCGCAAAATTGAAATATGCCTAAAAGTCCCATTCATGTTTCTATCTCCTAAATATCATTCCTTTTTGGGGTTTCGACTTATAAAATATGTATATGTGTAGCATATATATTTAATATAAAATTAAAATAATTCCCAGTGACATTCGGTGTACTTCTTCCAGAATCATTTAAAAATGCTAGGGACGCCTGGGTGGCTCAGTTGGTTAAGCCACTGCCTTCGGCTCAGATCATGATCCTGGGGTCCTGGGATCGAGTCCCGCATCGGGCTCCTTGCTTGGCAGGGAGCCTGCTTCCTCCTCTTCTCTCTCTGCCTGCTTCCTCCTCTTCTCTCTGCCTGCCTCTCTGCCTGCTTGTGTGTACTCTCTGTCTCTGACAAGTAAATAAAAAAAAAAATGCTGCATGGTGTTTTCTTTCTTTTTTTTTTTAACATTTTATTTATTTATTTGACAGAGATGACAAGTAGGCAGAGAGGCAGGCGGGGTGGGGGCGGAAGCAGGATCCCTGCTGAGCAGAGAGCCTGATGTGGGGGCTCGATCCCAGGACCCTGGGATCATGACCTGAGCTGAAAGCAGAGGTTGTAACCCACTGAGCCACCCAGGCGCCCCTGCATGGTGTTTTCTCAGATGGCTCTACCAAATTGTTTTTAAGTTCCTCTCTGTTATTGGACAATGTAAAGAGTTTCCATTTTCTGATCCAATAAGAAATTGGAGGATAAACATCATGTATATAAGTTGTTATCTGCATTTTTTTTCTTAAATTTTTTTTTATCTGCATTTCTGATGCATTCCTTAGATTAATGTGTAGAAGTCTGAATACTTTGTAAGGGCTTTGTGATCCTAAGTCCCAGGCAGTTTGCCTTTATCTGCTATCAGGAGAAAGCCTCATTGTGATAGACAAAGAAAGCATTAACTCAGTATGATTTGAGGATTCCAGAAAGATCTTCCCACTTGCAAGTATTTTTTTGTGTTGAAGACTGAAATGACACCACAAGCAGTCCAGTCTCAGAAGCAGAGCAAATTGCCCCCTCTGGGCAGACTCTTTTAAAATGCAAACACCCCTGACTGGGGACTCTTAGTCTCTAATACCTGCTGATGAAATTCTCTCATCAGCTGTCCTGCCCTCCCTCCCTCCACTATTTCCTTCCACTGCAGCAGGGAGAAGGCCACTGTGGGTCCTGGGAGGGAGGAGGGGTGTTGAAAGGCAGAGGAGAGAATTGGGGCAGGAGAAGGGGATAATTCACAGAAGAAACACAAACAATAAGCATTTGAAGTCAAGCTTCATGTTACTAAATATAAGAAAAATGTATATATGCAAATTTTTTTAAGCTGCCCTTTTCCTAATTAGTTGTGCAGAAAGAAAAAAAAACCCTCCTCTGACATCCATTGTTGTGGGATTAGGGGGTTATGGGGAAATGAACGTTCCCACCGGCTCTTGGCAGAAGTGGCAATTGGTACAACCTTCTGGAAGGCATCTCACTATTTACCAAAATTTTAAATGTGCTTCCTTGGCCCATCAGTCGTACTTGTAGGATCTATCCCATAGAAACACTAAACAAGCCTATAAAAACACGTGAACAAGGATGTTTAGTAAACCATCATCATAGTAAAGTCCAAAGGAAAGCAACTCAAATGCTGCTCATAAGGGGACCGATAAGTAAGTTGTGGTTTATTTATACAGTGGACTGCTAGGCCACTGTTACACAGAATAAAATACACATTTTGACATAAAAAAGATTAGGCGGATAAGCAAGGTGCGGTGCTGATTCCATATGTGTTAGTTTTGAAAAGCTAAATGTGTTTTAAAACCATGCATTGAAAAGTCTGGAAGGATTGCCTTAACTGTTGCCGGTGATCGAGGCGTCAGGGGTGGTGGGGGCAGGGAATTCAGAAGAAACAGAGAGACTTTTCCTTCTACCTTTATATACTTAAATTTTTTACAGCAAACAGGTATTATTTTTATATTAAAAATAAGTCAATGTCAAAGAAAGAAGAGCATGGGGAAATGAGAGCATAGGGCAGCCTCATTCCCCATGCCTCTCTTTACCCTGGCTCTGCCTCCCAAAAGCATCCAGTCACTGGTTGAGTCAGGGTTGGGCTGGCTTTGTCCGGGAAGCCCAGGGCTGAAGTGTTTCCTCGGGACACCACAAGCTGGGAAGCTTGATGAGGCCTCTGGCTCCAATGGCTCCCAGGAAGGTCACCCTGAAGATTAAATGAGATAATATATTGAAGGTGCTGGGAATGGAAGCCCTCCCCAGCTAGCAGTTCTTAGTTATTATTGTTATTCCTTACGTGGATCCTGTAGAGCGCCCCTCCCCTTCCAGATCCCTCTGGCTGGCACAGATTTTAAGCATTCAAAGCAGGTGTACGAATGCTTAGTTTCCTGTCAGGACTATAACTGCACTTAATTGCCAACAAAACCACTTCAAAAGAGCTGTTCACCTAAGGGATGCTTGGAAACCATGGCTACGTGGTTCTCCTTGGCTTTCCAAGAGCGTTACTTCCTCATCTGTTAATGAAAATATAAATAAATAATGATAGCCATGCAAATGGCATACCTTCGTCTTTGCAAGTTAAAGGAGACATAGTTACTGGTCACCCCTTTTATGTAAAAAAAAAAAAGTTCAAACCTAGCGAAAATGAGTAGAGAGTAAGTAGAAGTCAAATAAGCCGGTGTTTTCTCCCCTACCCCCGACCAGTCCCCCAGAGAAGCTGGCCCCCTACTGTCCCAGGATCCTTCCACTGAAGGTCACCAGAATGGCTGGTTGCAGTTGGCTGTGCAATCCAATAAAACCCATGATGCAAATCACTTAAAAAAAAAAAAAAAAAAAAGAATATAATGAAATCTAAAGAGCCTTTGTTTTACTATCAAAATGTTTGCTTTCTCTACCAAGAAGACTGAATAACATATAGTTGTGGGCATATGCCTACTGTTGCTCAAAGGAACCAGAAACAGTGATCATTTGTATGCTGGAGTGCCTGCACAGTTAAAAGTAAGGGGAAAAAAAATAACCCAGATGGAAAATATGATAAAGAAAGGAGCTGCCTTTCAGGAACCCCAGCTGCTTACAGCTGTGGGTGTTCCGGTAACAGTTTATGTTGGCCATTTTGTTTCCTGGCCAAGCTGATGGCGTTACATCATCATGCTTTTTGACAACTTGAAAATCAGATTTTATTTTCTCTCTCATACTCTTGTAATACCATGCTTAATAAGGAAGAAAAATGTTGAATGTTTTGACTGATAAATTGGAAAACCTCGTTTAGGATTTGGTTTACAGATTCCAAGTGGTGAAAGGCTAGTAACATGAAGACTGTGTATACCCAGGCCAAGAGGATCCTAAGATTGATAAATAACACCCGGTTCTGGGCACCCATTTACGAGTGTGCAAGATTTGTATCTTTGTTCTGTGATTAACCCTGTCTCAGAATTGAGGAGTTCCAGTGCTTACAAATCACTTGTCTGTCCCACCATCCACCGCCTTCTATCCTCCAACCCCTGCTGAATAAATTATCTTGACAGGATTTTAGGCACCGAGGACAAGTCAGTAAGGGAGACACTTTTGGGCAGTAATTCTTAAGTCTACCAAGTAGGTGGCTGCTGACTTGCACGCCTCCCCTTCTCACATACTAACAAGTGTGGGTTTGTGTTTCAAAACAGACACCCACAGACAAAACAGATTTTTCTCTATTTTTGAGCCACTCAGAGAAACTGTATCCTATTTATCTGTGTTCACTGCGTGGCTAGCAATAAAGGTTCAACAAATATTTGTTGAATGAATAAAAAGAAGTTCTTTCTGTTCCCTGCCTCCTGGGGAGAGGAGTAATCCCTAATCGTGAGTACAGCCTTTGTGACAGCAAGCCTTGGAAAGGCCATCTTTAATGGTCTTGTGCAAGAGGGCAGGAGAGGAAAGGAGGGACTCGATGGGACTTAGCACCAGAACTCACCCATTCGTTAATCAATTCATTCAACAAATGTTTCCCCAGTCCTGTGCTAGGCACCAGGTGTACAGCTATAAAACACACGTGGTCTTGTCTTCATGGAGTTCACGGTCTCCTAAACAGCCAGCTAGGAGGAGAAATCAACAAACGAAACAAGTTCTAAGTGCCCTGCAGGAAGAAACTGGGTGTTGGACATTAGTAGGATGGTGAGAGGAGACCTCTTTAAGAGGACACATTTGAGCTGAAATCTGAAGGAGAAGAAAGTGCAGGAAGCAAGGAGCTTGGTGTAGTGAAGGCACCAAAAGCGAGCCAGCAGGGCTGAAGCGAGATGAGCTACGCCACAAGGTAAAGGATGCAAGGACCAGGGTAGGGAACTGGATTTTATCCTAAGTTAAGCTTCTTTAGGAAAACAGAAAATTGAACTCTGTAATCCCCAATAAGGAACTTAGAACAGTATCTGGCATGTGGCAAGGGTTGAATAAATGTTAGCCACAATTCTCTATAGAGGAGCCCAACTAAAGGAGCAAAGTTTGGTCAACATCGTGGAACAGAATGATTAAAACGTGAACAATGAAAAGATACTCCTTTACCTGATAAACATTCTTAAGGAGCCATTTCTCCACACAACCAAATTTCACTCACAAAAGGGAAAGCTTATTTTTGATTGATCCTCTGGAGTTCGATATATCTCTTTGTTTTAACCAATCAAAGCATGGCACCGAGGACTCCGTTGTAAAAATTGGGAAGGTGGATCCTTTTCATCTGTTCACGTAAACCACTGTAAGTTTTTACTGCAGGTGACCGTTTCAGAAATGAAAGTTACAGCTAATCAAACCTTAGCCCACATGCCTTAGTGATTTTAATGACACGATTTGTTGCTATGAGACAAAAACATGTTGTGCGGGGAAATAATCTGTTAGAAATCATATGACCTTGACTCAAAGGCTTTTGATTAAGAGCACTAACATCCGCTCTCTGGAAAAGAAACAAACCCTATCATTAGAGCCTGGTATCCCTTTTAAAGCAAGTAAAACCTTATTAGCCACTTATTAATGGATCGGGGAAGCAAAAATGGCTGCAAACATGGAAAACTTTCAAGGCCACTGGCAAAGGTTCCTCTCTTTTACCTCGTCTTTCTCCTTCCTACTTGCGGAGGGAGACAAGACCCAAGTGGGCTGCAGCTAAGTAGCAAGTCTCGTGGCTTCTCTTTCTCTGTGTGCGGGAGGTTGGCTTTGAAAGCATGCAGTCTCCATTCGTTCGCGTGTTAAGCATCCCTGTGTGCAGGCTCTGTGCTTGGAGACATGGCAGCCAACGGATGCAGTCTCTGCTTTCACAGACGTTAGATGCCGGTAGGGAAGGCAGACGAAAAGTTGACAAGTAAGAGTCATGCTTACTCATGTTTTGAGTAAGAAGTTGGTCTGTAAAGATAAGAAGTGTGAGAGCACACTAGGCAGAGAGGACGGCCATCTCATGGTCCCGGAGGTAGAGACAAGCTTGGGGTGTTCAAGAAGAAAGATGACCAGGGTAGCTGGGGCTTGATGAGCTTGGGAGAGCATACGAGGGGCTAAGGTCAAGGGCAGAGATGCAGTCATGCAGGGAGGATTTTAAGCGCAGGGGGAGATCTCCGGAGGGGTGTAGTTGTAGCTGGTTTTATAAATGGTCCACTCACACAAGACTCATCTGAAAGCAGGGTTGGCCCCTGCCTGGGGACCTAATGGCCATGACACTTCCCCCCCTTTCTAGGGAAAAGGAACAGCAGTGGCAACTGCTCTGTTGCCCTGAATTTCCACCTGGCCATCGGACCCCTTGGAATATGTTTGACCTGCCCCAGAATGGCTGTAAGAGCAAAGTCTTTGGGGTATATCTTATGTCGTCCCGTGTCCCCACTCGCAGGCGTGCTCTCCAAGTCCCGGTCTCCTTTATCAGCCAGGGAGCTGAGATAGATCCAGGAGCATCTCTCCATCCCGCCTCCCCTTCTTTAAGCCCCCCAACATCAAAACCAGCCCTAAGCAATTTCAGGAAGGCATCAGGGGCTGGGCCAGGAGACAGCCTGTGTTGGAGAGGGGACAGGAAGGACCTGGCTGGTGTCCTGTGTCAAAGCAGACAATAGATTGAACCCAGGGAACCTGACCATGCTTGAGAGACTGGCTTGGCCACATTTCCAGTGTCAACCAGCCAAGTTGCCTGAGTCAGACAGTGGAGACCTGGAGACAGTGAACATGCACATTATTTGTTTTCTGTCTATACTTGAGGCTATCGTTCCCCTGAACGTTCCCTTGAAAATGTCCATGGCTGCTGACTGCCAAACCAAGAACAAAATTCCCAGCCACAGTCTCACCAGCCCCCCACCGCCCTGCGTTCTGGTTCTGACCTACCTTGTCTGTGGCTTGCTTGCTTACTTGCTAGTTTTATTTCGCTTTACCATCCTACCTTCACAGCAAGCAAACAGCATTATTATTATCATCAGAAAAAGAATAAAGGCCAATCAGTGTTTTGAAAAACAAGGTTCCTTCTTCTTGTGACCAGCTCTGCCTCCTGGATCATCCTTCTTGGGCAGAGGCGGTGGCGCATGGATCACAAGGAGGTACTCGTGGCCTATGTTGCACGGTTATCCACTGCGTTCTCTCCAACCCCTCCGTAGGCTAGACCCATCCCTAAGGCGCATCCCCACACTCACTGCTTAGATGTCCTCCTTGAGCCCCTTGGGGCCTGGGCAGGTCCCTCGGGGGCTTCCTCTCTCACCCAGCCTGGTTTCCCTACCTCCCTCCTCTGGCCTTCAATTCTCGTCTTTCACCTGGTCAGGCAGGCCGCCCCTCTTCCCTGGGGACCCTTCTGCTTCTGGGCTTGGCTGGGACCCACTTTCTCTTAGATTACACATGTACACAAGTCCCCACCCGTCCTCGCTCTACTCCCGGGCTGGCCCTTTCCCAAGTGCCGCGGCCCCTAGTGCATGTAGGCTTTAACAAGAACAAAACCGAGAAAGTTGGGAGGTGTTGCCAACCGGTTAGCTGCTTCCCAGAGGTACGAGCCAAGTTTCCCTCATTCATTTACTTCTTCCTAAGGGAATGGTATATGTGTGTGAGAGCGAGTGTGTGTGGTGTCCCCTTGGGGGAAGGAAAAAAGAGAGTATCAATTCTGTATCTATCATGGAGATAATTTCTCCTAGCCTTGGGTTCTAGAAACTTGGAAAATTATGATCGGAATGCTGTTGTGAGAGTTTCTCGTGGTTGGATTATCCTAAGTATCTTTTTAAAATAGAGGCCTGTGTGGAGCTCTGCGCTTTCCAATTAGAACACCGAACTCGTGATTTCACAGATGTTTTTATTTAGGAAAAAAATGACTCAATTTCATGAAAACGATCAAGTAAATAATAGTGCAGAAATATGGCAAACATTACAGAGGTGATAACTGATATCTGGAACCCACGATATGGAGAAAAAAAAGTGGCCCCGAGCTTCTGCTTTCCCACAAAGGTGCTAGAGTCTTTCTGCCCTGTTCACTTTGCTGTCTTCCCCTACAGGTGGCCACGACCATCCCCGAGCAGCCTACCACCAAGTGGTCCAGCCCATCCCTGGAGCCAGTGTGAGGGGCCCGAGGCCTGTGCAGAAGGTCGTCCTGAACTACCCCAGCCCCTGGGACCAAGACCAGAGGCCCGCACAAAGAGACCACTCCTCCCCGGGGCTCCCGAGGTATCACTATGACAGGGTCAACTTTCAGACATTTTTTTAGTGACGATTGAGAACGATGCCAGTGGGACCAAGATGTATCAAAACTCTCCGTTGGTGTGCCACCCAGGCTAGTGACCGAGGCCCACAGAGGAACAGACTCTTTGAGTCAGAAGGAAATGGCGGCTCGTGGACAGGAATCTCTCCACCAGACCCATTCAAGCCACTGGTGACTTGTCAAAATTCTCTTGAAGGAAAGGCCCTTAAGATGCCAAGTGACACCCCCTCCTTTTACTCTCGAGTCACCTGGTCTTTTAGCTCAGAAATAGATTTTTATTTTTACTGGGTCTGACTTTCGCCATTAGGAAATTCTTGCTCATATCCCTAGTTTCTACGCCTGTTTAAATCCATGTCTTACTTTGAAATTTTAAATTCAGTTAGCTCTCAGTAGCAGTTTTAAAAAGCCCGTTGTTTTCTTTTGTAACATAAGCACCCACACATATGGAGGGCCATTATTATGTCTTTCCCATACTTCTTTCAGAAAACCATTTCTGGTTTTGCTTGACCAGACCAGCTGTCTAACCTTCAGTCGTGTCTCCCCCTCATTGTTCTCCTTTGACCTTTCTTCACATTTTCCTCATCTCTTAATTTACAGATTTAAAATACAGAGGAAGAACTCCTAGAAATGGAACTTATTAATTTAAGAAAAAAATTGAAGAGTAGATGAAATGTTTGTTCTTGCCCAAGCAGAATTTTTATATACCACTCAAAGGAAAATTATATTCTTTTTTGAGACTAGAATGAGATACAAAGAGAGATACAAAGATCCTTTTAAAGCAGATTTTTCAGAAATGCGGAAGTGGGTAATTAGCCCAGAAAGTTTATTAAAAGAAGAAAAGCCCATTCTATTTACAATGGCAGATAAGGCACATGCCTGCTTTCCCCTCTCCTGAAAAACCCATACATTCTCAGATTTTCTTTACTGACAGAGCCCCTATTTTTTAAGAATAAAATTACACAGAGTTTGGGGTACCTGGCTGGCCCCATCAGAGAATCATGTGACTCTTGATTTTAGGGTTGTGACTTCAAGCCCCATGTTGGGTGTAGAGTTTACTGAAATAAATAAATAAACTTTAAAAAATGGCACGGAGTTTAAATAACGAAATCAAGACAATGTGATTTTACAACCAGAAAAGTACTCTTGCATAAGAAATATCTACAAGTCCAAGAAAACAAACACAACTTAAGCATCCTTATGAAACACGTCCACTGGCATTGGATAGGGGAGGCAATAGTAATTTCTTAAATAAACATTTATTTCAAAATATTTTTAGATTTACAGAAGAATTGAGAAGTTAGTACAGAGGAATTGCTTTTGTAACATCAATTTAAGCCTGCTGTGGTCTCCTTGGATTTATTTTATCATTTTAGGATAATGAAAAATAAGTTTTGATAATGAAGCTAGTCCTCAGTGATAAATTTGAAAGTGAAACTTGACATAGAAACTTAACAATATCATTAATATCCATGATATTGTTTTTACATGGACATTTTTAACATTACCAAAGCTTTAACTTTTTTTTTAATCTAATGAGCAATTGCCTTCTATTACAACCAAGCAACTTTCAGTATAAAGGAATTTAATGCAAAAAGGATGTGGACCTGGGCCCCCGTTAGATGAGGGCATATTTTATAAGGATTTTTTTTTTCTATGTATTAGCAAAATCTAAAATAAAAACAATTTCCTCAAACATTGACACTTCAGAAATATAGTATACATGAGATTCTGTGTAATTTTATTTTAAATCCCGTTGCATAAGACTTTCAAAATTTTTTATTACTCTTTTGGGTAAAAATATAAGTGTATGCAATAACCTATAAAAACTGGGCAGATACACATCGATTTTGAAATCAAAGCAGTTTTGAAAATTTAGAATAGAAAACCATCTCAAACCTACAACAAATAACAAACATCCACGTTCCCACTCCCTAGATTTTTTTTTTAAATGTTAACAAAGAGCCACACATCCTTCAGAGGTTTTGTTTTTTTTTTTTTAAGGAAATAAAACATTACAGACACAGTTTTAGTCTCCCTGTCAGGAACCCAGGAAAAACTCTAGTTATTTGTAGCAGAAGGGACTTAACACAGGGGAGTGGGTGCTTCTAGAATTGTTGGCCATTGGAGGAGCAAGTTTTAGGTCAGGGTTCCAAGAAAGATCCCAGAGTAGCATCACAGAACAGGACGCCAAAGAAGCTGCTTCCTCCGTCCCAGGGAGAGAGGCAGAAAATGAGAAAGTCACCAGAGAACTCTCTGTTGGAGGCCACGCTGCCATAGTACAATCCAGAATCAGGAAGCCACAGCTACTGCAACAACTGGATTCATTCTGTTCCTGCTGGATCTGCACTGACCCAAAATGGATGCCTACGCCCTTAACTTGACAAGGGAGGCTGGTAATAGGACATGGGGATGCCTCCTGACGAGCTCGGCACCTCACAGCAGCACTTTGCAACAGAACCCGCAGAAGTGGCCGAAGCATGGCTTCCGTTTCCTTCGGCTTTCCCAATCTCCCATAAGTGCACCTGTCAACCAGAAAAATAATAAAGACACCATATAACGATGTGGTAGAAACTACTCTAAGGGGTCTTCAAAATCAGACTTCTCATCTATATATTAGCAACAACATAAAAACTTGAGGCCTACAAGGCCTTTCCTACCTTCTGATACACGATTAAATGTTACCTATCATGAGTTAAGAGTCCTGTCTTTTTATCTGAATGCCTCTAACACCAACCTTGTATATCACCCATTATACTACTTTCTTTTATTGGTGACCATGTCTGCCTTGTACATACCACTTATCTTCCCAATTAGACAGTCCTTGAATGGAGAAATCGAATTAAGTTCCCTCTCTCGAAACTTCACACGGGTTCTTCCATGTGGCTGCCTGCCAATCCCTTATTGACTCAGATTCAATGAAGCAACCCTCACTTAGGAAAGAAATGGAGGCAGAGGAGAGAGCTAGCTCACTGGCATCTCAAAGACTTTCTGTTCCTCGGGGTTGGCCATTGTGAAAAACGAAAATTTTACTATAAACGTATTCTTTTCCAGGGACCAACTGTATAACCAGCCACCTCATCGAGCCGGGGTTCCTGAGGAGTCTTTGGAGTGTCCTGCAGAACTG
Source organism: Meles meles (assembly GCF_922984935.1). Lineage (NCBI taxonomy): Eukaryota > Metazoa > Chordata > Mammalia > Carnivora > Mustelidae > Meles > Meles meles. The sequence goes on from NC_060070.1 coordinate 21,486,458, forward strand.
AGACCACTGGCTCCCCAGGCTCCATCCCCAGCTGCTGTCCCTAGACCCCTTAGTAACCTTCCAGCCAGAGGAACTCTGAAAACAAGCAATTTGCCGGAAGAGTTACGTAAGTTGTTTGCAGTGTTGTTTTTTTCTTCTTTTTGCCAGGTCTTATACTTTCAGAATACGTGAGGATTATTCACCCATAATCTTGGGTGTTTCTCATATACACAGTGAAATAAATTTTACTTCTTTACTCTTGGCTAAAAAGAGTAACCCGCATTTTGTAGGAATGTTTTTAGTGACCCTGAGACCACCAGCAATACTCACAAAATGCTTACCGTGAGATTTTCTTAAACATATACTCCAATGACAAGTAACCCGAACACTTCTCTCTTCTAAATGATGCCCTTGAGTGGACTTGCCCCTGGGTAAATTGATTGGATGTCCATGTGGTATTGGCCGGGGACCTAGCGTTTCGCCATAAATTAGCAGCAGCCATCAAGAACGAGGTCATTTCCTGTAGGAATGAGCAATCTTGTTTGGAAAAAGCGGTCTCACATTCTCCATACTGCTTTACAACCAAACGCAAACTAAGCCTTTTATTTAAAGAAACATTCGACTAAGTGTCAGGTGATGATTCTTTTTCCATATTTTGCAGCCAGAACCAGAAATGTTGAACTATCACCAAAATGTTCTCATATTAAGGTCAGTCAGGAGAGTAAGTTCCAGGAATCTTATGAAAACAGCCACTACTTGTGAAATTGTTATATTCTGTTGTGCTTGCTAGAGAAGCTCAGGTAATTTTGAGAAGCCCTTTGCAAATCTGGGTGCCTCTTTGAAACAAACCTGGAAATCAAGCCTTTTGCATTTGCTAACTCCCATCTGGGGAATCTGTGCTCTAGTCATTTAGGACTCCTCAAGATTTCTGTGGCAAGGATCCACTGTTGTTTATCATTCAAAAAATTGGTTTAATCTGCTTAAAGATCTCACACATTTTATTTTATTTATTTTTTTTTAAGATTTTATTTATTTATCTGACAGACAGAGATCACAAGTAGGCAGAGAGGCAGACAGAGAGAGAGAGAGGGAAGCAGGCTCTCCGCTGAGCAGAGAGCCCGATGCGGGGCTCAATTCCAGGACCCTGAGACCATGACCCGAGCCAAAGGCAGAGGCTTTAACCCACTGAGCCACCCAGATGCCCCAAGATCTCACACATTTTAATTCTGAGTATTTCTGGAGAATGGATGCTGCATCGGCCAGCACCCTGATGTCAGTCTATAGACCATATTTATCTTACTATAGTCTATAAAGGAGTCCTAAAATTCTTACGTAGGAGTTGGTTGAATATTGGGTGTTAAGGATAGGTTGAGTGCTATCAACAGGACTGCTTAAATGAGTCAATGTGACCGCTGTCCACACTTCTGTTTGAGAGATCTGTTCCAAAACAGCAGAGTCCAACCACAGATGAATACATACACATTTACATTTTCTCTCTAGCCTTCCTTTCTTCTCCACGCTGCCCCAGAGACTTCCTGAGATCGAGCCTGTCCATTGCAGACTAAAAGCCAACACTCAGAGATTATTAATCTCTCCCATCACCATGCTAACCAGATAATTTCCCACAAGATTTTAGCCCGAGAAAACAGTGGTTTGCATCCTGACTGGGTCAGGCTTGTGGGCATAGTGCCCTCTGTGGCTCCAGCTGACCGAGGGAGGAAGAAGGGGGTCAGTGACGCTGGGTGCCCCGAGGTGGCATCTCGGTCCTTCAGGCCGCTGAAGGTCCTACTAACATTTCTGCTTCCGTGTACCCCAACAGCCTGGCCTTTCTCCCACCAGTGGCCTTTCTCCCTCCCATAAGGGGCAGGAGGGCATAAGGAACCACTTCCTCCCTCTCCCCTAATTGCTCTTGTCAAGCAAGAGTTCAGGGCAGCAGAGAGCATCGTGAGATCAAAAGAGGACACTGCTGGGTGGCCCCTTAGCAAGGTTCGGCTTCTTGGCCTGCTGCGAGAGTATTCCTTGGGCACAGTGCCAAGTGTCTCTAAGGAACCGGGAGGTGGCCTCATCTCAAGGACCTGCGGGTTCCGGCTGATGGATTGTATTAATGCATCACGTGGTTTTCCAGCAGCCTCCTTGGTTTGTCTGAGGCTGCCGGCGTTCCTCTTTCCCTGCACACGGGGCAGTCTGCGCCCCCTTATTCAGACCCCCTGCCTCTTGGCCTCTCCTGAGGACAGCAATTCACACAGCTGCAGGCGTGAGCCCTCAGATCACCCCCATCCCAAAGTTTCACTTTATTATTCTAGAAAGACAAAAAGACATTGCACACAATTTGCAAGCGCTCAGGATAGAATAATCTGACCAGTTTCTAATAAATGTGAAAAATCTCTCTTAGGGAAAGTCTTTATCACCTATTCTATGGACACAGCCATGGAGGTGGTGAAATTCGTGAACTTCCTCTTGGTAAATGGCTTCCAAACTGCAGTAAGTACCTCATCAGCCAGAGAAGGCTGAACAGCTCAAGTGAGTACAATGGGAAGAAAAACAAAGGGAGAGAAGCCATATGTATAACTGTTGAAGTTTTAAACTGTATTATTTGAGTTACGGGATGGTGAACTAAATGCTTTTGGATGTAGGTAATTATTTTCTAGATTTTCAGCTATCCAGAGATGCTGGCACTTCCTTCTTGCATGCTTTCTGAGCGACCCCGAGGACCTCGGAACAGCCAGAATGGCTGTGCGTTCATGCTGACCGCAAATGCAGCTTGGCCCCTGACCTGAAGGAAACGCCAGAACCTACCACACTTTGGACTTGGTCCTTTTCCACCAAGCATGCCTGCTTGGGCTGGGATGCCTGTGGTGCAGGGGGCTGCAGGCTTCCCCAGACCACCTGCTTGTTGCACCAGGTCCTAGTGCTGGGCACTGGGCTGTGAGGCCTGAAGCACGAGGCCCACTATGCCCAGCTGCCTTCCACGCCCTAATGCGGCTGTCCTGTTCCTGGGCGAGGAATCCACGGCCAGGTTCTCAGCTGGTCTAGTCCAGTTCTAGGGGAGGCGGACGACCCCACCCTGCCATGCGCAGTGATCTTGGCCCAAGGAATCTCAGGAAGTACACGCTCCCCAAGTTTCCCTGCAGCGCCTTCCAACAACACAGCTTCACATCATGTACGTTCTTCTGTAGGATAAATTAAATACCACAGGAGGCCACTCAAAGGGCTGGCTTTCCTCTAACACTGAGATCACATCTTTTCCTTCCCAGAGGCCCCCGTGGGATATTTAGTGAATCCTAGAGAGTGGTGAAAAATCATGGAAAATATCTATGAATAGCAATGTTGAAGGATAAAAAGGAACTACTTAGTAACTAAACATCCATTTTAATGATTACTTAGCATTATTTAACAGTTTTTATTGAATTTTTTCTTTATTCTGTAAATTTTTTTTTTAATGGGAGTGTCCGCAAGTTTAAGATGCGTACAATTTATACATTCCAACTTAGTGACTATACAGGAACCAACATTTTAATTTCTCATTTCTGGAATAAGAAAGCACTGTGGAAACCAGGACATAAAATCAAATTACAGGTCATAAGGCCAACATTTCAGAAAAGATCTTAGTTTTGGACGTTTCCAAATAAGCATACTGATTGCCCTTGGAAAAGAGGACAGGTTTTTAGGACCTTACCAATCAGAGGCTACTTAGAATTTAAGTCCATCCTTGATTCTGATCACCAGGAAGCCTTCTAGTAGAATCACAGAGTCCCACCCTGGACAGTTAGGTTACTGTATTGATACATCAAGAGCCCCTAAGTATATCTCCAAATATAGTCAGGCACTGGGGGTTAAGACTTCAATTAATGAATTTGGGAGGGAGGAACACAAGTTGGCCTGTAACAGTAGCTGTGTGGAGAAGTTGGCCTGACAGAAGCTGTGGACTTTGGCGGAGATCTGGAGAAACAATCCAGCACATTGTGCCTCCCAAAAAGCCCACCTCAGTAGCAAGGAATAATTTAGGTCCTGGGGTAACAATTACAATAACCATTTATTGAGTACCTACTTCAGGCCTGGCATTATGATATACCTTTTCCATGTCCAACTGTTTCAGTCCTTACAACCATCCTGGGAAGTAGGCTTATTAACCACATACTACAAATAAAGATAATAAGACTTAGAGAGTTTCAGTGATGTTTTTAAAATTATATGAGTAGGAAGCGCAGAAGCCAAGAGTAGAACCAAGAGTAGATCCCAGCTGTCTGTTTCTTCTCCCGACATTGTATTGCTTCTGTCTCATATGATAGAAGTGGGTTACCGATCCAGTCACCAAAAGCCACACAGGCTTTCTCAAGATCACCTCATGTGGTCATTGGCCAGCTGACATTTTATTTATTTATTTTTTCTAAAGAATTACATATTCTAATACTTCTGAATATTTAGTAAGGAGGCTGATGTAACATTTCTAGCTAATTTCATTTCTTTTTTTAAGATTTTATTTATTTGGGGGCACCTGGGTGGCTCAGTGGGGTAAAGCCTCTGCCTTCAGCTCAGGTCATGATCTCAGGGTCCTGGGATCGAGCCCCGCATCGGGCTCTCCGCTCAGCGGGGAGCCTGCTTCACTTCCTCTCTCTCTGCCTGCCTCTCTGCCTACTTGTAATCTCTGTCAAATAAATAAAGTCTTTAAAAAAAAAAAAAGATTTTATTTATTTGACAGAGAGAGGCATCGAGACAGGGAACCCAAGCAGGGGGAGTAGGAGAGGGAGAAACAGGCTTCCCACTAAGCAGAGAGCCTGATGCGGGGCTCGATCCCAGGACCCTGGGATCATGACCTGAGCCGAAGGCAGATGCTTAACCGACCGAACCACCCAGGTGCCCCTGGCCAGCTGACATTTTAAAGCAGGAATCATCCAGCCCAAAAAGAAAGCCATTCCATTTTGGGTGTTCCATCAATAAAGACGCATATTCTGAACTTGGGTCTGACAGTTTGGTGTACTCGAGGCACTTTCTCGTTCCACAGGAAGAGTAGAGCCAGGCTGAAGAGATAAGGCAGACCTAAACAAGACATACAGTAAATGAAAGGATGTTATAATAATGTGTTTACTGTCCAGTACCACTGGTCACAATGGGCAGAAGCAGGTGAGGCAAAGACGAGGAAGTCAGCGTGTGGTACAGGAGAGCAGGGAGGTCTGTGCTATGCTTTCAGGGTGCCGGGGAGTAAAGTAGACAGGGCACGTGAGGGAAAGAGGTAAGGCTGGGTCACAGATGGCCTGGAGAGCTTGCTGAATGGCTAGGACTTGATACGTCTTAAATGGCGGAGTGACATTTAGGACAACTGATCTGAGAGCAGTGTGGCTAAATCAAATAACCCCTCCTCGAGGACACTATCCCTGAGTCACCCATTCTAGTGTATAATCCGTCTTGTAAGCAGGAGCACCTTGTACACACGTACATTACTTTCTGGCTGCAGGACAGGCCAGAGCCCCAGAATGGCTGCCTTATTTGGTCTTCTGAAAAACCGAAAATAACTGGTTTTTCTCCCCTTCAAATACTCCTTCGAAGACTTGATATTTAATATCAGTCTTTTCAAGGCCCAAGAGATCTGTTTCTTGACTTTCATCATAAACCTTTTCCCACCATCTCAGTAATTGTTTTTGTGACTGTTCCTTGGATTTGCTCCAAGTTTCATCCAATCCTTTTTAAACGCATAGATCGAAACTGGACATAATACCATAATAATGACCTGGCGAATGCAACAAAAGCACCAGAATTGTGTCTTAGTACTTGTACCACACATTCATTAAAATGTTCCAGGATGATACCATGTTAGCCTTTCAAATTACATATATATATATGTTGCCGGCTTATATCCAATTTGGTCTACTATGTCTCTCAGATTTTTAAAACATAATTATTGTGTAGCCAAAGATAGATTTTTATGTGTACCACTATATCCTAATTATGCATATTAAATACTTGAATGCCTACTCATGTTGAAATAGGGAAGACTTTAAGAAAATTGTGTTTTGTTTTTTAGACTTACATGTTCCTCCCTGCAAAAAGCAATCGTAATTTTTCCGGTCTTAAATGCATACAGTCTCTTGTGTTTTCTCTCCCTCTACATCTACAGAAAGCTCATTAAGAACCACCTCCCACATCTTTTTCTCGTAGATTGACATATTTGAGGATAGAATCCGAGGCATTGATATCATTAAGTGGATGGAACGCTACCTTAGAGATGTAAGTACAGTCCCAAATTCTGAGCTCGTTTTCTGGCAAAAAAAGACAATTCGCCTGTGGAGTTATTTTATGAAAGAAGCCCTGGCAAACCTACCCAGTCCAGAGCTGCGCGAGCCCCCAACAAAGCCTCACTTGTTGGCAGCCGTGCAGAGACCTGGAAAGGAAGGATGGGGTCACCCTCGTGGACATGCACAGGCAGGAAATAACGGTCAAACCAGACACAGGTGGTTGATAACAATCAGAGCAAACAGTTTTTTTGTTTTTTTTGGTTTTTTTTTAACACCAGAATAGGAAAAGAGGAAATGAAGGCAGGGAGTAGGGAGGGAGCGACAGAATTCAATTTAATCCGAGGCCACCCCAAGTGTTCTGCCCGATGGGGCTCCAGCGCTTCCAAAGGGGGGAAGGAGCGGGGGAGGCTGCCCCTGCCGCGCAGCCCCCCACCCAGGCGCCCACTCGCAGCCCTGTGGTTTGTTTTCCACTGACAGAATCTATACTGACCACTGGGACACTTTGTGCTTTAACAAGATAGAAATTGATCGCTGCCAGCGTGTCCGTGTCGGCTGCTTCAGCCGCTTCCTTTGGAGGGAGCGGTGGGGGACAAGAGTCGCAGCAGGCTGGGGTTCTGCGGCTTTTCCTTTTGTCTGCAGCCTGACGTGCGCTTTGTGCGGAAGGGGCCGCTCCTGCCGGCTGCGCTGAGACGCGCTCGCGGCGGGCAGGGCTCGGGAGTGCGCACCCGCGGCTTCCCTGCCGCCGCCCGAGGGAGGGGGCTTCTCCTCCGGCCCCGGCGGCCGCGCGGGGCGGGCCAGGCTTCCGTCCGTGTCGCAGCGCCGCCTGTGCAAAATGGTGGGCCAAGCCGCCTCCCTTCAGGAGCGCGGCCCACGGAGCCGTTTGCTCGCGTTTGAAGGGAGCCGGACGAGACAGCGGGGAGGTGGGGACGCAGGAGCCCGGCGCTCTCCGCACAGGACCGGCGAGCCAGGCCCTCGGGGCGGGGGCCTGTGGGGGGGCTTGGGGCCCTGCTGGCCGCTTGCCAGCCTGCCTTCCCCGAACCTCGCTTCCGCAACGGACCACCCTTGACACTTCCATAAACATGCTTTCTCTCTCATTAACAGAAGACAGTGATGATAATTGTAGCAATCAGCCCCAAATACAAACAGGATGTGGAAGGTGCCGAGTCGCAGCTGGACGAGGACGAGCACGGCTTACACACTAAGTACATTCATCGCATGGTGAGTGGCGAGGGGAGCGCCGCACCCCGCCACCCCCAGAGAGGGGCGTGCTCTTCTGGGAAGGTCTGTCCTCCGTTGGGGACCCACGGAAGGTGGCGCGGTGATGGGGTGAGGAACCCCGGGCAGGACAGGGGATGTTGCCTCTGGCTCCCGCTGCCTTCGGGACTGTCGGACAGCGGCCACATCTCTGGGACTCCGTTCCTATCCGTAGCAAGGGGACAGTCATCGGTGATCCCTCACTTCCGGTTAAAGGACCCTGGAAAGCAGGGCTCTGCTGGCCTGGTTGTTCACCAACAGGTGGGCGGTCGCAAGAGGGGCCTGGGCCAGGGCTCCGAGGAGAGGGGGCTCCTGCATCTGTGTCCTGTTCTGTCCCCTGGTACATCAGAGACGCAGAGTAGCGGAGTGGAAGGGACGCACGGTGCTGTGTCAGAGGGACTTGCTTCAAATTTTGCTTCTTCCTGTATAGTTGTGGGACCAACCGCCTAAACCTCTCTGTGCCTCCGTGTCCCTAATCCTGCAGTGGGTCACTGCTACTTACAGGGTGGATGTGAAGATGCGATGGGATCATGTCTGTGACGTGTATGGGACATCTCCATGCTCAGGTCAAGGGAAGGGATTGTGCTGAGCTCATGATAGATGAGCAACAGTCCGCCACCACACGCGAACCATGGGGCCTGGCCCACCTAAAGCCAGTGGGAGAAATTTGCAGGAAGTTAGGCTTGCTTGGCATCTGATAGACCGTTCTGATGGAAAATATCACCCAGCTTTGGAATTGGCTGTTTTGTGAGCTAGTGATCTCCCTGCTTTCCGGGATGACAGAGGTGCTGTGGAGACAGTTCTGCTTGACTGGGATGCTGGACTAGGCTTGTGACTTTCAAAATGTTCTGCGGAGTCCCTACTGGGTGCCCATAGGTGCTGGGGGTCAGGGCAGCTCTGGGTTTCCCATCCCACCTCAGCTAGAGCTGGTTTGCCCTTCTCGGGCTTGTTTGTTTACCAAGGATTCTGAGATTTAAAAAGGCTTGACAGCCGCTGGACTAGAATTTGTAAGCTCCGTTCCAACTGGAACATTCCACAAGCACCTGGAATGAACAGAAAGAATCATAGACTAAGATGGGAATATGGGGCAGGATGCTGAAGTGGCCTGGATAGAATCAATAAGCGGCACAAGGCAGGACACAGGCAGGCATGAGACCAGCAGCAGACTTCAGGGGAGGCTGACTTAAGTCCGAGTCTGCCCTGTGGATCAGGAGCCCAGGAAAAAGGCAGAGCAGGTGGGTGGATGAGGCTTCCCCATCTGTCTCCTCTTCTAGCAAGTACTGACCACTTACTTGAGGTTAGAACCAACCCAAAGTAAAGGCCAAGGCGAGCGGTGAAGTCAGAGAGTAAGGCCAAGGAACCAGGAGCTCAGCGTCCCCCCCATTCCATCTTCTCCCAGTCTGATGGCCCACGGACAGGCCCAGCACAGGGTCATGGCTGGCTGCGGGGGCCGCCGTCCCTTGGCTGGCTGCTGCATGTCTGCATGGCCCAAAGCACTGGATGTCCTGTCTGCATCTCTAGGAACCTGCCAGTCCTGGGAGCTGACAGCTGGTGTGTGGGAAGGGCTCCAGGTCCCTGCCAGTTCCTGAGGAAACCTGTCACGCTGTGCTGGTGTGCGGCAATGCCAGGCAATGAAACAGCTACCCCCAGAGCTTGTCTGACGGTGCCCTGCCAGCAACCAGATTGTCTCCCAACTCAGTTTTCTGGGGACAACAGTGTCTTGGGCCCTTCCTTCTCACCAGAGGGGTTCAAGAGGCCAGATAAGAAGACCTCAGGTCCCCTCCAGGCAGCAGAAGCCTCTAGGACGGAGGGAATGAAGGGGTAGCCACGAGTCACTGCATCATAGGGCCAACGACTTCACAAAAAGCCAGTGTCTGGAAATAGGAGAGAAAATCATCATCCGGTGCGGCCTAGTGGACGAGCAAAGCTTTACGGGTTCTGGGAACTGGATGGAAGTCTGAGACTAAATCCAGTTCTTTCCTTGTAACTTGTCAACCCTGGGCCCTTCCTTTCACATGTTTGTCCTGGTGATTGGCGTGTTCACGTCACACAGGACACAGATCGTTTTAAAATACGTTTTGGTCCTCTCAATTGTAAAAGACAGTGGTTCTGAGAGGAAAAAAAAACTGGTGCATTCATGCGTGTGTGCGTGCGCGAGTGCGTTGTGTGTGTTTATGAAGGGGTTTCTATGGTGACTTCAATAACCAGCTGTCACCACCATCACTTTCTTCTCTGTCCTGTTTTTATTCCCCTGTACAATGAAGACTTCTCGGTGATAAAAATCAATTGGAAGATGAAACACTTGGGAGCACAGAATTCCTCATCTCCTTGTCATCAGATGACTGAGAGCTTTGTGCTGGTCACAGCATTGGGAAGACACTAGCTCCCCTCAGCTTGAAAATTCTGGGTTTGATAAGAGTTCTTGGCAGCTAAGTCTTTGGGGGCCACGACAGTGTCAGGGCAAACTGTGTGTGGGGACCTCCAGTGTGGCTGGCAGAGCTCCTCACAGCAGACCCCCAGCCTCATCTCCCACTCCCTCCCTAGCCCATCCTGGGCCCCAGGTAGCTGGTCCCAACCCCACCGACATTCTTTCAAAACCTCCAGACATCTGCTCATGCTGTTTCCTCTACTGAGGATGCCCTTCCCTTCACCCCTGCTTCCTCTCCCAGACCAAATTCTTGTCTTTCAGTATCTAAGTGATATATGCCTCCTAACTGTCCTTCAAATCACTGATGCAGAAATGGATGGCCCCCATTTTGGGTTTCCACAGCAATTTATTTCTACTTTTCACACTGCAATGTGGTTGGCAGTGTATCCTTCTTCCTGCTCACCAATCTGCTGGCTTTGGGAGGAGAGGAATCAGATCAGCAGTGCTCTGATAAACTAGTCTCCATACCCCCACCCCAAAAAGAAAGAAATCCTGATTTGTAGCATTTCCCCATTTCCGTTTTATAAATACTCTCATTATAGTCAATTTCAAGCTACCAGTGTAAAGTCCTGAAACACAGAATTAGGAAGGGATACATACGACTGGCTTTTGTGAGCTGGTACAAGCCAGCTGGGCACACCCTAGAAGGTATCCTAATCCTTGAAACTTGAAGTCTAGCACAGAGTGTGACTTTTAATAGGCCTTCAATAAAGGATTCACGAAGGAGTGACTGGCATGCATGTGTAATGGGGAGACCTTAAAAGCCTCGGTGTGTGGCACTCAAGGAAATCAGAATAAAAATGCTATGGGGGCTTGCAGCGTCCTGGGTGCCATTAACTCTCCTTCATTCCTGAACTCAAACCTTCAAATTCTTTCTGTTCCAGATGCAGATCGAGTTCATCAAACAAGGAAGCATGAATTTCAGATTCATCCCGGTGCTCTTCCCCAATGCTAAGAAGGTAAACAAAGAAATAAGCAAGCCAAAAACCTTCCAATTCAAGCTTTGGTGTGCTTGTTATCTAGGCTTCTCAGGGGAAAAGCTGGTGAACTCTGTATCAGTTCTCAGAGATAACAGTGTTACCAGAAAGATCCACAAGTTGTAGCACCCAGCTCAGCAGCATGAATCAGGAAGGTTTTAAGGTGTTATCTGCTGGGCCATCTCTGTCCTAATTGTTCAAACCGCCATTACACACAGAGAAGTAGTTTGTGTTTTAACTCAGGAGAGAAAAAAAGACGGTTCATCTGATACTTCTTATCTCTCATACATAAAAATCAAGATATGGACAATTTTTGCTGACTGGCCACAGAGGTATTTTGGTGCACAGAGTTCAGCTCTCAAATCTGTAGATGACGGGAATTAAATCTACAGAGTTACCAAAGTGAACTTTGCTGTGGTTCATATGAGGGATTTTACACGGAAAGAACATTCTAGCAGTTTGGGGCATGGGGACAAAAACCATCTGACGCCATGTTCCAGGCTTGGCAAGGGGCAGGCAGAGGTGTCATGACTGTCTTGAGACTCAGACCACAACACCCTGAGCTCAGGTCCAGCTGTACCTGGGAGGATCCCTGAAGGTCAGGACTGCAGAGACTTCATGGGGCAGGAGGCAGAGGCACCCTGAGACGACCTCAGGTTCCGATGCTCGCACCCTGGGCGACCGCGTGCATTTCCATCCCTCACCCAGGCTCTCATTGTTCCCACTGCGGGATCTCCTTGCTGGTCTCCCTGTCTCCTTTGATCCTGTACTAGCCACCCTCTCTTCTGCCATGGAAGAGGAACATCCAAAATGCAGAACTGATCTGTCTCGCTCCAGCTTAGAAACTGTGTGGTGGATTCTGACGGACGCTGGGATTTTATCCACTTTTCTCAGCGTGACAGATGAGGCCCCTTAGAAGAGGGCTGTGCTCACTTGCTCAGTCTTCTCTCCCCACCCTCTGCACAGGGACTCTATGCTCTGGTCATACTGGACTGTCTCAGCATGCCCTCACACCTGCCCCGTTCTTTCGTGTTTCTGTGCCTTTGCACTGTCTGTTCCCCCTGCTGGCAATGCCCTTCCCTGACTTTTCTGTGTAGTCAACTCTCGCTTAGCCTTCTATCACCCAGTCCCTAGGTTCCGCTGACCTCTCATCCTCCTTGCCAATATACTAACTTGTTCCTCTTTTGAGCTCTCTTAGCTATAGTGCCTTGAGCCAGGGGGTTGCGGTTGGGGCTGGAAGGGCTGGCGGGCGCACGGTGATGGAAAAGGAGACCGACTCTGACTTGGTTTCATTAATGCTTATGAAACTTCTTCAGACAACCCCCTGGGTGCCTGTGCTCGAGGTAGACTGCTCCCACCTCCTGCCCCTTTGGTACACCCCTGCCTGGAAAATAGTTTCTTTACTTCATTTACGTTCCATCATTGGGCCGTGAACTCCTCAGGGCAGTAGCTGCGTCTTTTTCATTTGGGTGTCATCCACACCAGCACGATGCCTGACCTGTCGCAGGTGCTGCTTCTGAGCTTATTCTGCAACCTCCGAAGGGATCCCATCCACTCAGAGGAAAACCTAGAAGGCCCTGACTCAGGCTTCTCTACTTCCAGACCTCTTCTCCTCCTCCATCTCACTCACTCACTTTTCTCTGGCCACACTGGCCTGTTGCTCCTTGAACAGGCCAGGCACGCCCCTGCCACAGCGCCTTTGCACTGCCTGGACCCAGACATCCACAAAGCTGGCCCCCTCCGCTCTTGTAGGTCTTTGCTCATTTTCTCAGTGAGACCCTTCCTAAACACTCCACTTAAAGCCGCAAGCCTTTCCGCCCTGCCCAGGACTCCCTCTCCCCTTTCTCCGCCTTATTTTTCCCCACAGTATGTATCACCGTCAAACCCGCTATTTATTTTCCTTATTCATCGTCTGTCTCCCCCACAGAATGTCCACCCCGTGAGGGCAGTCTGGGACGGCACCCTCACGATCCCAGGCTTATAGTTTCTGCTTTTGGCCTGATCCCAGATCTGGTGGGCTCCTTCTACTGCAGGCCAGATCTGAGTGGCTGGAATGAAAGGATAATGAATTACATCAAGCCCATAGCCTTGGCGTACTTCTTCTGAAGCCACAAAGGAATTCACATCACTCTGCGTGACCTGTGTCCTACCCCTTTTATGTGAGGGTGGTGAAAAGCACGTGGAAGTGCACAGGGCAGGTAGCCTGGAAGGCTGACAGCAAATGCTGCGCACATGTGGTTTCCGTAACGAGGTCTGCAGCTTACACCGGAGCCAGGCGCCGCTCACGTGCTAACCCCTTCCCAAAGCCAAACGGCACAGCTCCCGGGAGACTGCAGGAGGGCGCGCCCGTGAAGGGAAGCCATGGAGGTTTGGGAACTGGGCCTGGGATCTGGAATCCCGGTTTCTCTCCGAAGGCCTTCACCCCGGTGCTGTGCTCTCTCCCCTAGGAGCATGTGCCCACCTGGCTTCAGAACACTCACATCTACAGCTGGCCCAAGAATAAGAAAAACATCCTGCTGCGGCTGCTCCGGGAAGAGGAGTACATAGCCCCTCCCCGGGGGCCCCTGCCCACGCTTCAGGTGGTGCCCCTGTGACCCCTCGTGCCCAGAGCCCTGGGGTCGTGCCAGTGGGAGTTGGGGGGGGGGGGTGGATCCCGGTCCGACAACATGTCCCCTCGCGGTCCCTCTCAGAGGATTCCTCCCACCCCAGGAGACCTGTCCTGCAGACCCCTCTTCCCCTGGAGACCTCCACAGACCCTGCCTTTCAGACAGAGGATGTGGCTGTTCTGTAGTCCCCACTAATGACGCCGCCCCCTCCCGCCCCCCGGCACGCTGCTCCTAACAGCCTGATGCGTCCATTCTGGGTCTCTCCCTGCTTAGCCCGTAGATCATATAGATGACATTGCCATCGACGACCCCAGCTCCCTCCCCTCGCTTAAAGCTACTTTTGTGAGTTAGCCAGATGCTCGTGGGTCCTCCGATCAGCCTGGTTCGTGTACAAATAATAAAATGTTTACTCTTTTGTAAGATCGTGTTTTACTTATCTCAAAGGAAATGGATGTGTGTTAATTCCTAGTGATGCGGGCAGTTGCTTCGGGAAAGCTGCTTGGATGTCCTATTAGATAAATGTATCCGACTCGTCCATAGGAGAGGATTAGAGCCAGACAGTTAAACAATCCCTTTTAATGTCATCTTCTAAGCTTTATTTTTGCAGTAGAACTTTTTGGCAAAACCATTCCGTACAACACACAACCGTGGTTATAAATATATTCTAAATAGGGCCTGGCTGTCCACCGAAGGGTATCCAGGAACGGGAGGCAGCAACGGCGGCGGCAGAAAGCAGGCTGGACGGGTGCTTGGGGCTCTTGTCTCGCTCCTCCCACTAACTAGCTGTGTGACCTTGAGCAGGTCCTGTCACTTGCCTGAAACCCCGAGGACTCGCTTCTAAAATGACGTGGATGAAAGTATCTCTTGGGCCCTAAGTGGTTTAAGGTCCGGGACCCAAGTTCTAAATACCCGATTGAGGAATGACTGAGTTTTCATAATTACATCGCCCAGAGGCTAAAACTACGTTTTCCTGACAGGGACATTTTCCGCTTTTTTTAAAATGTCTTCAGCAACACCTTCACATTTGTCATTTTAGAAACGTTTGTTTCTTGCTCATCTGATCTCAAGAAAACAAACAAAAAATTAAACAAAGGAAACAAACAACTGTATAAGATAAATATCTATATAATGTACATAGGCTGTAGCGCTGGTGGGGTGACATTAATTATGCCCTAAATAATAAGAAATACGAAGATTTTAAGGTGGGGTGGGGGGAGAGAGCGACTGTTTCCTGTTACCTGTCTCCGTCATCTGGGAAACAAGACCGTCATCCTGTCAGTTCAGCCCTCGTATGTCACCGTAGGGAAAAGACAAACATCCACGCCAAATAAGAAGGTTTGCCAATGAATTGCAAAGAACCCGGGTTCATGTGTGGTACCTAGATGTCTACTGGGCGGTGAGGTGAATGTCTGTTTATAAAAACAGGAAAAGGGAAACCACTAGCTTGCCTGAGGTCACCATTACCTGAAGTGAGGCGGTCACCAGCACCCTTAGTGCTGTAGCGTCTGAGACCCGGTGGGACTCTCTCGTTTGAGGGGACACCATCATGAAGGATTCCAACAATTGTAAGTAAAATGACGTCAGCAATTATTTCTCTGAAATTGTTCTAGTTTGCCAAGGTTTAATGTGAGGCTGGGACCCTTCCTCCCTTCAGGGACCTGTCCTGGGCTCTCAGCCACTGTCCCTGGTGTTCCCACAAAGTCATTAAAGTGTTAGAGCTGGTGACCGTGGTAGCAAAAAGACAAAACAAAAGTACACGCACACACACACACACACACACACACACACACACACACACACAAAACACCTGGCCAGGTGATGAAAGCTTGACCCTTGAAGTTTCTATGCAATCTGATGACCACAGACATCAAAGGAATTTTAACAACTATTTTAGAACACCGACCCGAAGATTAACACTTGGTTTATTTAGACATTATCCCTGTGTGTGCATTCATCTGCGGATATTTCGGGGGAGGATGTGGGGTAAGGCTGACTCGGTAAAAAAATAACCTCTTGGCCACAAGGCTTTATTCAGACGGAAACTGACTGTAGGGGTGAGGTATGCCGAATGCAAGGTGAGATTCTGATCCAACGTTCAGTGACCAACTTAGAATTTGAAACAGGATTTTTAATTTCAGGGACCGAATGTACATATGCCTCGTTAGTTCAGCTTAACCTGTCATCCGGCGGCATCTCGGTGTCCGGCCACGGTCTGAGTGTCAGACTAGCTAGGTCTCAGTTCAGTGCTCAGAAAAATGATGCTTGTGGCTTCTCTTTTCTTTTTTTCCTCTTAAATAAATAACCTATTTAGAGATCGAGTTTTCCCTCTGTCTTCTCCGCCAGGGAGGGAAGCCCTCCGCTCTGAGCATTCCAGACCTTGTCTCATGATGTTTTGCCAAGAGCATTTTTCTTCGCCTCAGCCACTTCATTAACCATCTCCACCACTTGGCCAAACACCCCCTTGTCACCGTCACCTTTGCCAAAGGGACTGCAAAGTCCTGTGATCATTGGGAAATGATCCAGAAAGAGTTTCTCAAAACACAGGATCTTTCTGTTTCTTCCTAATGAACCAAGAAGAATCAGGGAGCCCCACCTCCTCGTGGTGAGTGAAAAGAGAAGGAAGGTTAGACTGTGGGAAAACACCACAAAGAAGAAATGCCTCTCCTGCCGAAGAATTATGAGCTCCTTTTCACGATAAATAGCTCTGTGTGAGCCCACCAACCAAATAAACAAAAAGAAGAACCAGAAAGGAAGAAAGAAAGCACGGAAATAAATTTAATTCTTGAATCATTGCCTTCTGGAACCATCTGGAATTTTCAGTCTGAAAAGGACCCTAGAAACCACGCACCTCTGCAGTGTAGTTTTCGGCATGGGAAGCGTGGGACCCACCAAAACCATGGCTTGTTTAAGTTCACCGTAGGACTAGAACCCAGAGAGCCTGGTGTCTAGTCTGCTGACATGTATCTGGCAAACCTAGAAAGCTTTCTGGCTTTTGATGGTAGATTTGTTCCACAAATGACCCAGTATCTCCCGGAGGTAAACTGAGCCTCATGAACGCAGGAGGCCTGAGGGAAGTCGTCCCTCTGTCCTCTGGTGGCTGGAGGATTAAACGATCATGTTGCAACTTGTTCTGGGGGAGACTCTTTGGGGAATTAATTACTGCTGTGATTAGCTGGAGTGTGACTTCTGCTGAAGTCGTTTTGGCATATTTATTTATTTCACACTAGTATTATATAAAACCGAAGCACAATTGAAAAGATCTTGGCACCTTCCCGAAGCTTACAGATAAAATCTGCCATTAGATCAATTTTGGTTGAGTTTTATCTGGCCAAACTCCACAGCAAGGACAATGAAAAATGCTTTTACTTCGAAATCCTGTAACAGTCATCTTTACCCGCCGTCCTCATTGGACAAGAGCGGCAACTTGTTGGAATAATGCATCACTGTTTGGAAAACCTGCATCACCTTTCAGGTGAAGAAACGAGAAAGGTATGGATCCTGATCACTCTCCTTTGAGTCAGGGTGAGGGGGCCTGCAGGAAAGGTCCCTTTTATCAGGAGGCACACGGACACCACCCAAGAGCCAAGCCCAGTCAACAGAGCTGGCATCTGGGGAGGCCTTGTGCCCAGCAGGATAGCATGTTCCTAACTCCATACTGATTTGTTGTTCAATTTTCTATTGGGAAAAGCTTTCAGATAGAATCCCAGGGGGCACCTGGGTGGCTCAGCGGGTTAAGCCTCTGCCTTCAGCTCTGGTCATGATCCCAGAATCCTGGGATCGAGCCCCGTGTCCGGCTCTCTGCTCAGAGAGGGGCCTGCTTCCCCCTTCCCCCCTGCCTGCCTCTCTGCCTGCTTGTGATCTCTCTCTGTCAAATAAATAAATAAAATCTTTTAAAAAAAAGAGAGAGAGAATCCTAGGATACTTGGTGGGAGCTGGGACGCTGTCACGGACCCTGGGCACCCGGATTGCCAGCTCACCCCGCATGCGCCACAGCCCCTCCGTCTGTGACTGGGCATTTGCTCCCAAGTCCTCCGCCTCAAGCCAAACAGGTGGGACCTAGGAGAGGGACACTCAGCGTAGCTGAGCTCCCCGTTTCACCTCTCAAGGAGCATGTGAGTGCTGGTCCAGGTCATACTCCCCGGAGTGTTTAGGAAGTGATATGCGAGCCTCCGCCTCCTGGGTCAAGGTGACCATGTGCCGGGCCTGCCTGGTCTTTTCTGGAAACACTCGTATGGAAGGAATAAATAACTGCCGCCCCCAGATCTCCCAGCACGTGCAACTGAAACCACGAGGGCACACACTTCTTGTCCCTTGCCTGACCTCCCTGTGCTCTGTGCACCAGGAAGGCGCTGATGGTAGGAGGCAGCTGGGGAAAGGGGGGCGGGGGGCGGAGGACGAAAGAGAGAACTCGTGCCTGATGGATCCCATTAGGCTTAGTGTGCAAAGCAAGTTGAAATGGAGTAGCTGCTCTGGTATGCGTCCAAACTGCTGTTCTATTTTTAGCCTCTCCCGCGTGCTTCTTCGCCCCGCACGGAGCGCCCGGGCACCTGGATCGGCAGCAAAACATGGAACCGAGCCACTCATTTGTAACACTGGAAGGAAGGAGGCGGTTGATGCGGGGCTTGTTTATGGCTGACGGGGACGGGGGACCTGGAATGTTAATGAGGATGGCTCTCTGAGGCAGGCCTGCGTGGCGAGCTGCGAGTTCAAAGGAGAAGGGAGCCTCCGTCCTGCGCGGCGCAAATGTAAACCGTGGAGAGAGGCAAGGAGAAATCAATTATGCTGTCGCAGGCTTGCATGTCATTGTGTTGGAGTTGTTAGAAAAGGTAGGACAAGGACCAGACCTCAAAAGGAAACAAAGCCACATGGCCTTGAAGTAGAATGAGTTTGCCATGGCAACTGATGGAAACGAGCCTCCCGGGCACCGAGCAGGTGTGCTATCTTACAGAATAAACATACTTCTCTCACTCCCTGGTTTTTATAATAAAACCTGTGTTTGGATTACTTTCCCCTCCTCTTTGTTACCGGGAGAAGTTGGCTGGGGCTCAATCAGCCCAAGGCTCTAGTGAGGGAAATGTAATCGCTGTTATCAAAAGGGCTGCTTTAGAACAAGCTGGCGTGGGGCTCGGCGGCCGGCCTCGTCGCTCAGCAGCAGCTGGGCGGCGCGTACCTGCCTGGGCTTTGCCACCTTGCAGGCGACGCCCTGCACGGAAGGCCACTTGTCCCTGCGTGCATCGACTGGAACGGGGAGGCCACGCTCCCAGGCTGGCGGGGCTCAAAAGCGGCATTCTTCCGAGGAGAGGGGAAAGGCGTGTAGGTGAGGCTGGGGACCCACCGATTTTCAGCATGGTGTGTTATCTGGGATACGGGCCAAGGGTTCCTTGAGTTCAGGGATTAACTGATTCTATCTTCCAATCTGTTGTTATCTGCAAAGTTCAGTTACTCAGAAACTTCCAGAGAGCAGCCCCATCCCTGAGCTTTAAATTCCTCTCAGATGGGTTCTGCGGTGGGAAAGTCTTACGTTCAAAATGTGCACAAAATGTGGAGATTTTATAAAATCCTCCCAAGCTAGAAAGAGAAGTTTCCCATTTTTGTGGTTACAACACTGAAAGTAATGATCAACTAGGATAGTCCTATTTTCATTGTTCTCACTTTGTGGCTAAAAGAAAACGTCTCCCATTCTAGCTTCCCATTGTTTTTCAAAACAGGAAGCTCATTCACAACAGACTCCAAGGACACAGGACAATTCTAAACCAGGTTGGGGCAAAAGAGCTGCACTGGGGACGACTTGTGCAGTTGCCTCCCTGAGCAACCGTCCAATGGTGCTTACTGTTCAGCTGCACCAACCCCCCCTCCCCGCTCCCGTCCGCGCCCCTGCATTCCTCCCCCAGGATGCCCAGCACCAGTGCTCCTGCTGGATGATGCCCTGGCAGCCCCTTCACTCGTCATCTTACCTTTGACCCTAATAAATAAAAAATGAATGTCTGAAGAAATAACTTAAGCTCTGGTGTCCACGCTGGGAAAAGTCTCATGCACTAACCCTCCCAGGCAAAAGAGTATCACCAAGTTCAGGCACTCAACCAGGCTGGGAGGTGACTGAAGGGGGGGGAGGGTGGTCCACACTGGGTGGACAGGGCCTTCCCACATCCAGATTTTTTAAAATTCAAGATTCTAAACTAAGGTCTTTGGATACCAGCATACAGTTCCTGGTCCAAAAGGCACTTGGAAGCAGAAGTCCCAGGGCAAGCATGAAGGTTCTGGTTCCATCATGCTACCATTTCCAATAAGACAGGTATTCAAAGCTAGTTCCAGAAAGGTCACCCAGTGGGAGCTAAGCAGTAGCTAGAGATCAGCAACCAAACTACAATTAGTTATTAAATGCCTACTGTGTACAAGGTCCTATGTTTGGCACAAAGGTGAGTGATACATGACTCTTGCCTTCAAATTGTTTAAAATCTAGGACATAGCGGCTGGGGGGGCTGCTGTGGGTGCCTGAGTGGCTCAGTTGAGCATCTGACTCTTGGGTGATGGGACTGAAGCCTGCATTAGGCTCCGTGCTCAGCACCTCTCCCTGCTCGCTCACTCTCCAAAATGAATGAATAAATAAATAAATCTAGGACATAGATAAAATTATTTAAAATCTAGGATGAGATGTGACACGTGAGAAGACCAAGTCAAGGCAGTACATGGTAAATGCTGAGCAATGGAGCCACTGTGCCCTTTCCCCTGACCCTCGCCTATGACCCAGCACTCAGCTCACATCTACGCCGTTTCAAGGTGTCTCCAACGAGCAGACTGGACATTTTCCTAACAAACAGAAGGCTTGCTCATTCCTCCTCCCTGCACCCACCCTTTTGATTATAATATTCAACATCCCTATAAGCCACCATGTGGGTGAGATCCAAGATTAGGAGACACAATGTAAGAAACGGGAAAGTATGGAAAAGCACTGCAGAGTATATGTATTAAACTAATAAATGAGGGCACCTGGGGGGGCTCTGTAGGTTAAGCATCTGCCTTCGGCTCAGGTCATGATCCCAGGGTCCTGGCATGGAGCCCCGTGTCAGGTTCCCTACTCAGAGATGAGCCTGCTTCTCCCTCTCCCGCCACCCCCCCCCCAATTTGTGCTCTCTCTCACTCTCAAATAAATAAAAATCTTTTAAAAAATAAAAAACAAACCAATAAATGCCAATGCAGTCTGCAAGGTATACAACAGCTCTCTCTAAAGACAGCCTACGTCCATCCCTTGAAGGGCCAGACCGTACTGCAGTGAAAGGGAAGGGAAGGATGTGCTTTTCACACTGTACCCTCCAGTGATCTGGGAAGGCAGAGCCCTGGCCGGTGCTGGGATCCACTGGGAGAGAGCAGATGGGTTTCTAGACTCTGCTAAGTAGGGAGTGGGGAATGCTGGAAGTTGAACCTGCCAGCCGTTTGGCAAGTGTTATTTACAAATAACGAAGTGGGGAAGCAGAAAATGATAATTTGCTGGAAGGGGCAAGGGAACTCTCTCCATGAGTGAATATTGGCATTGTCCAATTTCCCCCAAGCAAAGTATGTGGCAGAGAGCACTGACCGCGCTGAGTCTGTCTGGCCAAGTTTAACAAGCGTCTTAACAAGTTTCTCGTTTGCGCAGATGGAGCAGCTCTGAAATCGGACAAACCTGAGTGCGTGCCCCGGTTCACTTACTTACAAGTTGCGTGACCTCAGGTGAGTTACTTTCTCTCGGAGTTTCAGCTCTAAAATGAAGACGACAGAACGGACTCCCAGGAAGACTGTCAGGATAAGGTAAGACGGATGACAGAAATCTTCTAGAATAGTGCCTGGCAGGTAGTCAGTTCTCAGTAAGTGTTCCTTTCTTGCCCTTCTTGCTTTCTCCCTCTTAACTAGTGATTCTTTGTGGGGACTTTGAATATTTTCTTATTTCTGAAAAGTAAAATAGCAAATCCTAACAACAACAAGAAATCTTTCATTTTAAAAATGAAGCCTCAGGAGAGTCAACACATGAGCTTTTAAGCTAAAAACACCTCCATCTCGTTTTCCAGAGGAGATCATCAGCATTCGTTTGTTTTCTTACTAAGGCCTGGACCACAGTCGACTCACAGAACAATCCCAGCCCCTGGACACAGCCGTCTTCCCACTGTCAGGTCGCTAAGGAGCAAGTTTCAGCAGCACGGGCAAGGATGATTAAAGGTGTAACGTATCAAACTTGGCAATGATGTTTGACATTAAAGGAAACTAACTTTAGAGATTCACCATGGGGCCTCAAAAATAGGATAATGGATTTGAAACTATTTTGAAAAGTAATTTGAAAGGCAGTATTGTGTTCATATTATACCTATTATTAAAAAGGAAATTTTGAATTCAGGTCGGGAACACTGCTATGCTCTCCCCGGCTCTGCTTTTTCAAGAAACAAGGTATCACTGTCATCTCCAAAACAGCTCACTCCAAGCTCTCTAGCCAGGAAGGAAAAGGGGGGAGGGTTGGTTAAGCAGACATTTAAATTGAAAGACAGTTGCCATATTGATTAGTGTTCCTCAGACTTTTTTTTCCCCCA
The DNA here is from genome assembly GCF_922984935.1 of Meles meles. Classification (NCBI taxonomy): domain Eukaryota; kingdom Metazoa; phylum Chordata; class Mammalia; order Carnivora; family Mustelidae; genus Meles; species Meles meles. The sequence goes on from NC_060070.1 coordinate 21,508,487, forward strand.
ATGGAAAAAGTTCTCTTGAAATTTCCCCCATGTTGGCTTAAGTAATTCTCATTATATCATTCCTTAAATATGTACCAATATATGATTAGGTATAAATGCTCACAGCGCATACTCTTAGCTCGCTAAAAGCTATATGAACACAAAATGAGAAAGTTCTAGAGACCCACTGCACAACAGTGTGGGTATACTTACCACTACAAACTGCACACTTAAAATTGGTTAAGATGGTGAATTTTATGGTATGTGGTTTTGCAATTTAAAAAAACTATAAGGGAGTGACTCTGTCAGCTAAGCATCTGCCTTCAGCTCAGGTCATGATCCTGGGGTCCTGGGATGGAGCCCCGCATTGGGCTCTCTGCTCAGCAGGGAGTCAGCTTCTCCCTCTCCCTCTGCTGTTCCCCTTGCTTGTGCTCTGTGTGTGTGTGTGTGTGTGTGTCTCTCTCTCTCCATCTCTCACATACAATGCTCTCTGTCAAAAAATAAATAAAATCTTTAAAAATATCATGTAAACTATAAGAACAAATCAAATTTACAAATTAAATAAAAATGACATCAGCAGATAAATTCAAATAAAAAACAATAATTTAGTGTAAAAGTGGTAACATTTTGCTGAGACTAAATAGCCAGTGTTGGGTTTAATTTATCCATGTCATTACAAAAGCAAACGAAGATGCTTTTTTGCCTTTTATCTTTCAATTGTTGACTTAAATATTTGATGTTGAAAGTGATGGATAGTCGTTGACTCACAATCATTATCATTATAATTTTTCCGCCCATCAGGTTACTCATGTGAAACTATCAGTTGATTATTTTAATTGGTCCAACTGATCTAAAGAAGGATTCACTCCAAAATATAATATTGACAGCTCATTTTTCCAGAATGCTCCTAACAAAAAAGGCTTCCTGGAGAATATTTGCAAGCTGGTATGTCAAACAAACATAGAGTCAAACCAACACATCTGCTTCTAATCTGAATTAAGTGACGGCTTTGCCTAGCTTCTTTTGAATTCAGCCTAGGCTACCATGAGACCTGTAATGACTCAATTTTCTCTCCATTTTTCTCTTTTTGAACTACTGTAAAACTTCATTTATGCTGGTGCCCCGATTCCTTTGGCCTTCACTTTGCGTGAACGCATCATCTGTGTGTTAAGTCAGCTTTTCTCATTAGCCTGTGACAATTAAAGTAGCATGGCTATTTTGATGATGGAAGATCAAAACCAACTTATTAAATACATTAAGACACTAAACGTAATTGCATCTTATCGCTGAAAAAGAGCAACTTTAGCTTTCTCATTGATAAGATAATCCACTATGATTTTCATCCAATAGAAAGCAAGATGGTTTTCGTTATTTTGATGCCAGGAAGGCCGATCTAAAGGTCACCAGCACATTAAAAGTTGAATATTGCCACATTAACGGTCACGTGGTGCCCACCCAATTTTAAACACAAAGCACCAATGACAAGAGTGTGGCTATAAAACAAACATCCCAATTGAACCAAATAAGCTTATATTTTATTGTATAAGTGCTTTTACACTATTGTTGAAATGAAAACAGTATTTGATGGACCATCAATAATATATACAGAGACTTCTATAGTTTGAGGAAAAACTGATATAGAGAGAGATAATACAAATCTTTGAAGAATTAGAACACCAGAAAATTGGGGTAAGGAGGGCATCTGCTTGAGAGGAAGGCCTGGTGTAGGGTGTTGGGTGTTGATGAAGAGGGTTGGCTTGGCTCAGCGTCGGAACCAAAAAAGCAGGCTGAGTAGATGGCTCAGGGCAGGTTGCTGGATCCCAGGTGGGTTGAGGATTGGGCATGGGTGGGGGAGGCAGCCCTCTTGGGGCTTCCGAGCCCACATGGGGCAAGGGGATTGTTCTTACAAAGGGATAGCCTCGTGTGTGGGGTGTCTGAGTCTAGGCAAGGAGAAGAGGGCATCCCTGCAGAGAGGTAACTCGGTAGAGGATTTCAGAGCCCAGGAGAGATGAGCAGGGTATCTGTGTGGGAAGGTGGTCCAGCCTGGGTTGTTACAGCCAAAGCAGGTGTGCTAGCTCGTAGCATCCAACAAGAAGAACATAGCATCACTTCTGTGGTGTTCTTGACAGAGACGTAGAACTTAATCACGAAAAAACATCAAACACAAATGGAGGGACATTCTACACAATAACTGGTCTCTATTCTTTAAAATTGTCAAGGATATGGAAGTCAAGGAAAGAAAGAGGAAATATTCTAGACTGAAGGAGATTAAGGAGATAGGAGAAGTCATTGCATCATGTGGTTCTGAACTTGAATCTTTTTGCTATAAAGTACATTATCAGGCCATGGAGAAACTTGACTAGTGTCTCAACATGACACCTCAATGTGTCAATGTTAGTTTCCCAGTGTTGCTGTTGGGAACTGGAGCTCTAGAAGGGAAGGTTTCTCTTTGAGGAAATGTGCACTATGATATTCGGGGGTGTTGGGGGAATCGAATTGGCAACATCCTTTCAAATGGTTTGGAGGAAAAAGGTCTTTGTATCTTACTCACAACTTTTCCAAAAATTCAAAATTGTCTCAAGATTTAAAATTTAATGATATGTAGTTAAGTTTTAAAAAATGACAAAAATGTACCTACGAAGGATGACCAGCCATGTAGAAGTGTCTTGCAAAATAGTAAGAGTCATATTGAGCATTTATTATGTATCAGACACGGGCGAAGTAGTTTAAATGCTTTATTTCATTTAAATTTCACACCAATCTTTCAAAGTGAGTGTTACTAGTTTTGTTTCATAGATGAGGAATCTGAGGTTCGGAGAGGTTAAGTAACTTGCCCAGGTTCTTAACCAACCTACTATACTATACTGCTCAGAGAAAAGACTGGAAAAGTCTCCAAAAAGATTCATGTAGGGACTAAGGACATGCCAACCCAAGACGAGCCAGTTTGGCATGAAGATTATTCTGAGCTGAAGGCAGTCAAGACCCTACAGGCTCAAGAGAAATCTCTGTCCCTTCCTTAACTATGTAGAAGGATTGAAACTGGGGGTCCTAATAAGCAGAGATCAATTTTATCTGGGTGACCCATCTGTATGGCAGGGCATATATCTAATTACGCATCATCTGCTCTTCTTATCACCCTGTGAAGTACATTCTTTTCCTCTGAAGTCCCAGGCCCTTCCCCTTCTTAGCTCAGAATGAAATACAGACCTCATTTTGCCTGTCTTTGGAATTTCCATGTCTGTGTGGATTCCCTGTATGTATGCTATTAAATTTGATTTCCTGTTGTTAATCTGCCTTATGTCCAGCTATAAGGACCATGGAAGGCAAGAGGAATTCTTGCTTCCTGACCATTGGAAAATGTTCAAAACAGAACTGCCACTGGGGTGTGGGACTCCGAATGACTTTTAGTTTTGTCATTTTCAGTATTTTCCAAAATATCTACAATGACATGTTGCTTTTGTAAATAGAAAAAAAAAAGAGAAAGTCTTCATTTAAAAAGTAAATCATTTGTCATGGAGCAATTTGTAAAAATGTGCTGATTATTCTAAACCACATTGAATAACCCAAACTATTAATGGTGATACTGTCTTTTAGTAGTGGTATTATCTGTGACTTTCATTTTTAATTTTTTGCTTCTGTGTAATTTGTTGTTTCTGTAAACAATTCATTCAACAAACACTGTAATCTGCTATGATTTATTTTTATAAGAAAAAAATTTTTAATGTATTATAGATGTCCAAAGTTATAAATTTTATTCAGAAAAGAAAAGGATAGGAAGGATAGGTACGCTTAGAAAAAGACGGCCCCAGAATATTCATAGCAGTTATGTTTTAGTGGAAATTCTATCTTTTAAAAATACTTTTCTATGCTTTCTCGGCTTTCAACAATAAGAATTCCTTATGGGGTGCATGGATGGCTCAGTCATTAAGCGTCTGCCTTCGGCTTGGGTCATGATCCCAGGGTCCTGGGATCAAGCCCCTCATTGGGCTCCCTGCTCAGCAGGAAGCCTGCTTCTCCCTCTCCCACTCCCCCTGCTTGTGTTCCCTCTCTCACTGTCTCTCTCTCTGTCAGATAAATAAATAAAAATCTTTAAAAATTAAAAAAAATAAGAATTCCTTACATATTCTATTCATGGTTGTGTCTTCAGTGTCTAGAACCTGAGAACCAGTGGCACATATAGAAGTTCAAGAAGATGGGTTGGAAGAATAAATGCTTTTGAGCATTTATACCAAAAATGTCGTTTTCAAAAATAGCATTGACCTTTAGTCATTCACTCCCTTATGGTAGTTTGCAAACTTTGCATTCAGCCTATGCTCTCTTCCACTGGAGAAGACCTATGAGAAGGCCCAGGTGTGGCAGGGAGTTCTCGTGCCAGTTACTGGGTGGTAGTGATGCGGAGAGCCATGTTACAGGAAGACAGCGTGCGGAGAAAGAGGGGACACGCTATTCAGAAGAAGATCACGATGTTGTTTTATTAAGATTTCTGTTCAGACAATTTCTCGGAGGACTGGAGGTGATGTATCATTATACTAGTGTCCACTGAGGATAGACCTTGTGTTGTAATAGATGGGTTTTTTGCAATGGTGTGATCTAAGGTTTGCGGAGGAAGGGATAAGGAAAGGTGGGATAAGGTGCGGATGACTCAGTCATAAGCTTCTTTTAATAATAATTTTAATTATGAAGTTCATTTCTCTGGGTTTTTTTTTTAAGATTTTATTTATTTATTTGAGAGACAGAGAGCACAAGCATGCAGAGAGGCAGGCAGAGAGAGAGGAGGAAGCAGGCTCCCCGAGGAGCAGAGAGCCCGATGCGGGACTCGATCCCAGGACCCTGGGATCACGACCTGAGGCGAAGGCAGAGGCTTTAACCCACTGAGCCACCCAGGCGCCCTCATTTCTCTGGTTTTATACATGAACTTGGATCATGAACCTTAAGGGACAGCACATATCAGGCCAATGCGGGGAGATAAGTCCCTGAGGCGGTGTCTAGCTCAAGCTGACCGCCCAGCATCCAGATCTCCACTCGGCCTCCCGAATCTCAACTCATTTACGGAACAGTTTATACACTACAGTGATATTGCCAAATGTGAAGATTCTAGAAAACCACACAAGGTAATGCTCATGTATATCCAGGGATTACTAGAAGAAACAAACCTTTGAAGTTAGCCTGGACTCTTCTCTTTCTCTTTGGAGCCGTACACTGGCAAATTGTATTGGCTTTACCTTCAGACTATACCCAGAACCTGGCCATGACCCATCTACCCGTGACTGCACTTGGATTATTGAAAAAACCTCTTAACTGCTCCCTGCTTGGCCCCCACAGCAGCCACAAGGACCCTTTTAAAACCTAGCTCGTCTTTACACAAAAAATTGCAACGGCTATCGCCCGTGTCATACGGTGCTACCTAGTGTCCTACGACTCTGTGACCTCTCTGACCTAATTTTCTACAGCCTTCCCCTTGCTCACTCCGCATTAGACACCTCAGTCTGCAAACCCTCACACATGCCAGGCACACTTTGCCCTTGCTGTATCCTCTGCAGAAAGTAGTCTCCACCCCCAACCAAATGGCCCTCCCTCTCTCAGGATCTCTCCTCAAATCTCACCTTATCAGACAGACCTTTCCTGACCCTCCACATCAAGCAGAAACCACCTACCCGTAGACCATCCCCTCTACCTTGCATTTTTGTCTTCATAGCATCATCTGGGGCAGTTCTGCCCGCAAAGTGTGTCTGATTTTCCCAAACACGTGGTATGTCTGTACTCCCTAACCTTTTGAAGTTGGATGCCACCCCGTCCCATGTCCATGTCCACTGGACATGCTTTGTCCAGTGACATGTGCGTAGAAGGGCCATGTGTTAATTTCAGGCATAAACTTGAAGACCCAGCGTGCAATCCACCACTCTGTCTTCTCCCTCCCCCGTGGGGACTAGCCATACTCCAGGTCATGGCTCTCCAGGCAGCCCGGGTTCCGGAGCAAAGGTGCACAGAGCCCCCAGCTGTCATGCAATGAACACACAGTGTAAGTGAGAAAGAAACTTTGTCCTTTTAAGTCACTGTGATGGGTAGTTTATTGCCACACTCTCTGACATAGTACATATTTATTAGTTTACGCCCTCCCCCGCTCCCCCCTCTAGAATGTACTTTTTTATGACGGTAGGACAATCTGTTCACTGTTCTAGTACCTGGAACTGTGCCTGGCACATGGTAGGTATTCAATGAGTATTTGTCATCTGAGTGAATGCTAAAGTGATCACACCCCCTGAAATCGGAAGAGGTGGCAATGACAGGTGACTCTAATCCTGCACTCACCTACAAAAACATTCATCCTACCTGCTCCGCCCGTGAACGAAATCGCCCTGATTCCATCCAAAGTGTGGCTGCTTATCTCTCACCCGCCGCAGTCTGAAGGCACAAATCGCCTTCGGGTCCGTAACACAGCTAGTCACAGAAGCCCATAAAGTAGCTGAAGTTACAACACAAATGCAGATCTGGCCTACTGCTGAGGGGACCCGGTGACAACCATAAATAAAAAGCGTTAGCAGTGTTTGTGTCGATGCTGAATACTGATGCGGTTTCCTTTCCCTGTGTGGACATTAGCATTGGTAATGAACCGAGCTTCAGAGGACTGGGATTTCATCCGCCGTTATCATCAATTGGTGTATGAGCCCCTCTCAGGACTTTTGCAAAAGCTGTGTGTGCTTTTGTGAGCTGCTTTCTTTTCACGCGCTTCCTCCTGGTCTGCCTGAATCTGGATGGGGATAATGCATTTCCTGTATCGTGTGGCACCGCACAAGGAAACTCATTGTATCCCTTCAGAGGAAGAGTACATCTGTAAGTAGTTTTTAAGAGCGCACTGAAGGATCTTGTTAGGGTGACTTATTCTCCCAGTTCCATTTGGTTGATGAAGTGGATCACGTGACCCATGTGCATAATGAACGGCTTCAGCTGCTGCCAGTGGGAAGCTCAACCTACAAAACGCGAAATCTCATGGACTCATTGAGGGCAGGGGGGGCTGATCACATGAGAGCGGAGCCTGCCTCGTTCTGAACTGTCATTTCTTACCATCGCACACAATGCGCCAGTGTGGCTAGGCTGTCGCTTTTACTTTCCCCCAAAGTCACCGCCTCTCCAGCTCATTCCTAGTTCACCCAGGAAAGGCACTTCTTTCCGCGTACGATTCCCTAAAAAGCTGATATTATTAAGATGCGCAAGTCATCATCTATTAAACGCACAGGCAAGGAGTCTATGCTGTATCATTAAAACAGGAAATCTGTTTCCGTCAGAGAGCGGGATTGGGGGCTGGGGTTTGTTCGTTTGCCTCTTCCCCCCATCTCTTTTCCTCTCATCCCTTTCTACACTTATTTTCTTCCTCTCTTCCGTTACTTATTTTTTTCCTCTTTACCTCATTGGTAATTCCCCAATGACTGCGATCACGAGGAATGGACGTGGTCTCCCCTTTTCCATGGTCGATAGAGAAAGGTGATGTCTAAGCCAAAACACACAAGTGATGAGCCTTTTCCGGGAGTGACCCAACTTGCACCCCGGAAGCTTCTGAGTCACCGAGGGACCTGTAGCGAATGCGGAGCTAAAACTCCAGCTTCCAACAGGCTAAGAGAAGAATGGGGGGAAAAGGCTGTGTCAATTCAACTCGCTTCCACCACGAAGTGTTCACGTGTGTTCACCACCACGCTGGGCACCGTGCAGGGAGCTGGAGAGAGCGTGTGGCCCTTGACTTGGAAAAAGTCAGTGAATCATTGGGGGTGCATGATGACATAGCCAAATGCCATAGCAGCGACACATGTCATGGGGCTTCTTCGGGTGGTCCCGGAGGAAGATCTCCATGAGGTCTTAAGTTGTCAGGCAAGGATTTGGGCGGGAGGCAGGAACCGAGCTAGAGCTTGAAGCACAGTTATGTGGTAGCTGCTATCCGAAGAGCAAAATCCTCTCTGATTAAGAAGTCAAGAGTGGGGGCGCCTGGGTGGCTCAGTGAGTTAAGCCTCTGCCTTCAGCTCAGGTCATGATCTCAGGGTCCTGGGATCGAGCCTCGCATCGGGCTCTCTGCTCAGCAGGGAGCCTGCTTTCCCCTCTCTGCCTGCCTCTCTGCCTACTTGTGATCTCTCTCTGTCAAATAAATAAAATCTTAAAAAAAAAAAAAAGTCAAGAGTGTCTGACTTCTTGATCGAATTCAGCTGTCTGGGGCGCCTCCCCTCATGGCCCCGGTTCCCCCAACTAACCGCTCCCATCAGCTGCGCAGGTTATCTAAAGAACGTTAGCAACAAATGGTCCTCAGGTGTTAGCATGAGGCAATTCATCACAACAGAAAGTACCAAGATGTCACAGCTGTAAGCTTTAGATTGATTACGAAGACAGCAGAGTTGTTTTATACACCAATGAGAGTCACGGATTAAAAGCGCTGCTGGGGGCGCCTGGGTGGCTCAGTTGGTTAAGTGACTGCTTTCGACTCAGGTCATGATTCCAGGGTCCTGGGATCAAGCCCCACGTCGGGCTCCTTACTCAACAGGGATCCTGCTTCTCCCTCTCCCTCTGCCTGCTACTCCGCCAGCTTGTGCTCTCTGTCTCTCTCTCTCTCTCTCTCTCTCTGTCAAGTCACTAAATAAAATTAAAAAAAAAAAAACGCTGCTGAATTTAAGGAAAATAGAAAACATAATTCAGGAAATGAGGGCTTACTCTTCCAGTAGAAAAACAGCTTACGAAACTTCTTTGGGAGACCTTTAAATATGTCAGATTTGGCTTTCACGACTTGAGTGAGTTTTCCTCTGTAGACAGAAAGCTGGCGTTGGGGCACCACAGGACGCGCCCCCCCCCAGCCCCTCGGCTCCCTCCTGCTGACTTTGATGCTGGCTGGCAGCCTGGGGTGAAAATCCCTGGCTCTTTTCCTCAGAGGACTGGCAAGACTTGGCAGCAACTGGTGCATTCACAAAGGGATGGGAGTGACTCGTTCGCAGGGTCGGCGAGGGTGGGGGTGAGAGGCAGCTCGAGGCCAAGAATTTGACTTCCTGACCCTTCCAGAAAAGTAGAGCACTCTTTAATTTATTCCTAATTGGAATACTTTGCTGTGGTTTTCCTGGCCACAAAGCACACCCTTTTAACCATTTCTTCTCAAAAGACCATTGTTAGGTTTGATTTAGTTGTTTCCGTATCAAAATAACTTCCATGTAAAAATCAGTACCAAAAATATCCCAGATTGGGGCGCCTGGGTGGCTCAGTGGTTTAAGCCTCTGCTTTCGGCTCAGGTCATGATCTCAGGGTCCTGGGATCGAGCCTCGCATCGGGCTCTCTGCTCAGTGAGGAGCCTGCTTCTCCCTCTCTCTCTGCCTGCCTCTCTGCCTACTTGTGACCTCTCTCTCTGTTAAATAAATATTAAAAAAAAAAATGTCCCAGATTTCTGTTTTACATAACTCAGTAATAGGGTTTCTGAGGTCTTGAGGCCAGGACTTTTTCGTCCTTTTGGGTCTGAGGGGTTGGGAGGAGAAGTTAAATAGATTTTATGAAGGGGCACCTGGGTGGCTCAGTCAGTTAAACGTCTGTCTTTGGCTCAGGTCATGATCCCAGAGTCATGGGATCAAGCCTCGCATTGGGCTCCCTGCTTGGGAGGGAGTCTGCTTCTCCCTCTGCCTGCTGCTCCCCCTGACTGTGCTCTCTCTCTCACTCTTGTTCTGTCTTAAAAAAAAAAAAAAAAAAAAAAAAAGAGTTTATGAAGGCTAGAAAGAAACTCTTTGGGACCATCTCCCTTATTGTGAATGCCACGAAAATTGAGTGTGTGTGTATTTGCTCATGGTTGGCACACTTGTGTGTCTGCACACACATACCTCCTCACACCTCACCTATTTCACTGCAAAATACTATGATAGAAAACTTTATTCTAGTGTTTAGGGTCCGGGTTGTAGTCCTTCAACGATGGCCACCCGAGAGGCAGACATGTTTGCAAGCCGCTGGGAGGACAGCTAAGCCGTCTGGCTGCAACGCAAAATGAGATTGACTTGATGATTCTACTGGGAGAAATTTCCTCCCATGTTTTCATTCCCAAACTCCGCTACCCCCGTGCCTATAGGGACTGAAGTCACGGTAGATGGTACTCAAAAGTAGTAACTCCGAAGAGACTCTGGAAAATCAGCATGCAGAAGGCAGTTGGCCCCAGAAGCCAAGGACTCTTGGCTACAGCAGTAGAATGTTAAAGCCACACAGTGGCAAAAGGAATCTGGGTTTCCTATATTTAAAATCGTCTATTGTTTCGGCCTTTGCTTCAGTGAAATCCAGAGAATAAATTAAAGATTTGGCTTTTGGAGTCTTTATAAAAATAGGGTGTTTGTGTTGTTATTCCTTCAAAGATGATGAAAACGAGGTGCTGAAATTGAGATGCCTTCCGAAAAGGACTTGGAATCATTATATTTGTGAAGCTGGGCAGTCCTGGTCTGATACTGTATGCTATATAAATCAACTTTCATTATTCTTTAATGACTCTTTGAATTCTTTTCTCTCGAACTTTGCAAGCTTGACTTGTGTTCACCTTGCTGTGGAATGCTTTAAAGGGCATTTCATCTAATAGCAGGGCGAAATGATAAATTATAGATACCAAATCATATAGTAGTGATTTAGGCAGCACTTGGGTAAGGCTGTAAGCAAGAAAATAAAATTTTCCCAATCAACCTCTATATTCGGAGCAAAAAAGAAATTGCTGTCTGCATAATTAAAGAGCAACATGTCAACATACTGGTTAATATGCTAATCTGAGGCTTTTTAAAAAAAAAACTTGTAATCACAAGGCAGAATACTGGGAATATTTATCAGCTTAAGTGAAGAAGTTCTGTATTTATGAATGAGTATGAAGTAATTTTGTTGGGAGTGTGCTCTGGAAATACAGATATCAAGGAAGAATAAAAAGGAACTGGGTCTCAGTCTCTTAGACACTTGTGGTGGCAGGACAATGAGGTGGTTAAGAGTGACATGGGTCAGGGCGCCTGGGTGGCTCAGTGGGTTAAAGCCTCTGCCTTCGGCTCAGGTCATGATCCCAGGGTTCTGGGAGCAGAACCTAGGAGCCCCACATCGGGCTCTCTGCTCAGGAGGGAACCTGCTTCCCTTCCTCTCCCTCTGCCTGTCTGTCTGCCTGCTTGTGATCTCTGTCTGCCAAATAAATAAATAAAATCTTAAAAAAAAAAAGAGTGATATGGGTCTAAATTTGGGCCGAGTCCCTACTAGCTGTGTGACCTCAGGCAAGGTACTCAACCTCTGTAGGCCTCTGTTTCCTTAACTGTAAAATGGGGAAGTTGGCGGGTCCTGCCTCACAAGGTTATTGTAAAGATCACAAATAAGGCCTTTAAAGTAGACTCTGACAGAGGAAGGCCTCGGCCAATATGGCTTATAAAATGCTTAATCATCCCTCTGCCTATACTCCTGGGTGGCTTCTTTTCTTACTCTGACTGGAAGCCGAACTCCTTCCCATGTCCTGTAAGTCCCAACACAACCAGCCTGTTTTCTCCATGACCTCATCGCCAGCTGCTCCCCCCTCAGCTCACCCGCTGGCCTCCTGCCTGTTCCTGAGACGCAGACACGCGAGGCGCCCTCCCATCTCAGGAGACCTCTGCAGTCACTCCTCCCCTGCCTTGAAAGTTGTCCCTTAGACATCCTTATGGCTGGCCTGTCACTGCCATCTGGTCTCTACTTCAAAACCACCTCGCAAGAGACTGTCCTTGGACTATCACCTAAACATTTCAACAGCTTGTCCCCATTGATAGTCTTTGGTCCCCTTTCCTGCCTTGTTTTTCCCCTTAGCACTAACTACTTCCTAATCATACCAATAACGAATTTATAGTATTTGTTTTCTACATCTCCCTCCAGAACCTGAACTCCAGGGATGCAGGGATTTTTGTTTTAGTCACTGCTGTATCCCCTGCGCCTAGAACTGCGCTTGTCACGACGGCAGTCATCAATAAATAATGCGAAGGCTGAATGATGGTGTTCCTTAATTTCTAGAAGAGGATAATTCTCGGAGCACCTGGCTGGCTCAGTGGGAAGAGGGTGCACCTCCTGATCTCAGGGTCATGAGTTTGGACCCCACGTTGGGTGCAGAGGTTACTAAATAAATAAATAAATAAATAAACTTTAAAAAAAAATTCTACCCTGCACATATATTTCCTCATTCCAAGTTTAGTGGAGCGTCAGTTTTCTACCACATGAGTTTTTTTCTTGGTTGTTACGATGACTATCAACCCTCGATGCAGTGACCGCCACTCCTTAAAGGCCTGATAACTACAGAAGGAAAGCGAGGGGTACAAGGGTAGCCACCCAGGCCAGGGCACAGTTCTTTTTCTAAGTCTCTACCAGTTCACTCGCAGGAAGCAATAATGCTGCTTGCTGGGCCTCCCGATTTCCTAGTCCTTTATCCACAGATAAACCAGGGACAGCTTCCGATATGCCCTTTCTACCTCGTCCTTCTACTCGCGAGGTGAGGGTGCTTCTTAAGTAAATATGGCAAATAATTTCCAAAATCTGAATGTATGCAAGGGCAAAGTATATAAAATACTCTGACTTCTCTCTCTCTCTCCCTCTCAGCCCTCCCCACAAGGGTTTTTTTTTTTTTAATTTTTAATTTTTGTAAAGATCTCATTTATTTATTTGTCAGAGAGAGAGAAAGTGTGCACGCACACACAAGCCAAGGAGCAGCAGGCAGAGGAGACGCAGGCTCCCCACTGAGCGAGGAGCCCAATGCAGGGGCTCCATCCCAGGGTCCTGGGATCATGACCTGAGCCGAAGGTAGACACTCAACCTCCTGAGCCACCCAGGCGTCCCTCCCCACAAGGGGTTTTTTAAAAGGTGTTATCAAGGGGCGCCTGGATGGCTCAGTGGGTTAAAGCCTCTGCCTTCAGCTCAGGTCATGATCTCAAGGTCCTGGGATCGAGCCCCGCATCCGGCTCTCTGCTCAGCGGAGAGCCTGCTTCCCGCCCCCCACCCCGCCTACTTGTGATTTCTCTGTGTGTCAAATAAATAAATAAAAATCTTAAAAAAAAAAAAAAGGTGTTATCAAACACTGACCTGCTTAGTGGGTCAGACAGTAAAGCGGAACGTAAGATTTCCTGAATGCCTACTGTGCTCCAGACATCACGCTAGGGACCTAACACATGACATCGAATTTATTCCCGCAGCCATCCTGCGACGGCCGTACTATTACCCCCAACCTCTAGATGGGGAACAGAGGTGCGATCGAGGCTCGGAGAGGAGAGGGGACCAGCTCAAGGGCACCAGACTAATAAGTGGTGGAGGAAGACGTGGAACATTTATCAGAAACATGACGAGCACTTGCATTCTCCCTTTGCCCCTGCAAGCAGTTTCCTCAGCATTAGACCAACTGGTGGGTCTTGAGCCAACAACTTCGGAATTACAGAGTTAGTGTTCATGATGGATTTCCGCAGCCCCTTAGAGCTACTGGGACCTCAGCAGCTTCTCCTCTCATCAGAGAGGTGAGGACCTGCACACCAGGGACAGGCTGACGACGAGGAAGAGCGGCCTCTATGCCCGTCCGTGCCCCCCGTTAGTAACCAGATGTGATCTCTCCCTCCCTCCTCATTTTACCCCGTTACGGCACTTACGCTGCTCTGCTTTGCTTGATAAAAATGTACGTATTCCTCTTGTTCTAAACCCCTGGTGGGCACAACTGCCCCTCCTACCTGATGCCAGGTGGGATCCCACTGGCAGGGTGTAATAGTCTTTGCATCCCCCCACCAGACAATTAGCGCGGGAAGAGCTCACCCAGTCTAACTTCCTAACGCTACTAATGGTGAGAGTGAAGCCTAGCATGGATACGTAACTTGGTCAAAGCCACAGAGCTGAGACCAGAGCCCTGGTTTCCTTAGTTCCTTAGTTTTCCATTACACCACACTATCTCCCTTGTCTGTAAGCAGAAGTACAATGTGAATGGAATGTGCTTTAAGAAAAAAGCTATCAAGGCACCTGGATAGCTCAGTCCATCAAACGTCGGACTCTTGATTTCAGCTCAGGTCATGATCTCAGGGTCGTAAGATCAAGCCCCACGTTGGGCTCCATGCTGGAGCCCACTTAAGATTGTCTCTCTTCTTCTGCCCCTCCCACCCCCTGCTCGCTCTCTCAAAAAAAAGAAGAAAAAAAAAACCTCTCTATCTGGTAAGAGCTGTGTAGGCAGCTCAGGGTCCTGCAAAGACTGCAGTGGGCACAGAATAGTTCAGGAACTAAATAGCAATCATTTAACTAAGTTGGTGGCAGCAGAAATGGAAAAAGGGAGGCAAATGCAAGAAACACCATGATACGGACCTGCTAGGACTTGTGACTGATTTGGGGGATAAGTTCATGGAGTGACAGAAGGAAAGTCAAAGTTGAAGCCAGAACAAGTCTGGTAGAGTGGTTAAGCCAGATCTGGTTTCAAATCCCAGATCCTATGTGCTTATTTTATGATCCTCTGTTCATTCAATAAACACAAACACCAGCACGAGCCAGGCATTATTCTAGGCACTTGGGCTATATCAGAGAATAAAACTGACAAAGATCCTGGAGCTCATATCCTAGTTAGGACTTAACCTTGCTAAACTTTCGTTTCCTCGGACATAAAGAAGATAGAACCCATTCATGCGGTTGTTGCGAGGATGAAGTACTCAACAGACATTAGAGATCATCATGCCCGAGTTTTGAGTCTGGGTAACTATGGTAAAAGGGATAGTAAAGAATTTGTCAAATTGGAAGCCCAAGATGGTTCTGAAGCCGGCTTCGGGATTAGCCTATCAAGTTAAACATACAGCCCTTTACCATCCCAAGTTTCTGGTAACATATGTGACCCAGGATGGCGACAGGGTTCAGTCTGTATGTGTACCAAATTTAAATTTGCCTATATGTCCTGATGTCCTTTAAATAAACGAAGTTGATGTTGTACGCCCCAGATCCCAGATTCTGGGTTTGGCCTGTTGCTAGGTAGGAGGAAGAGACCTCTATTGGAAGGACACTCATTCTGTGCTTCTGGGTCTGGGCTCTGTCTTGATACACAAGAGCCCCGGGGGAATTGGGAATGAGGTGGTGTGTGGCTGGTCACAGGGCAAAGACAAACACGCGACCATTCACGGAACTCTACTGTCAGAGCTTAAGACTACACGACAAACACTGTCCAAGGGGACAGAGGAAAGTGCAGTTCAAAACTCTGGCTGAAAAAAGACTCATGAACAGAAAACCAACTCTGTTTGATGACAGCATGTGGGTCATCAGGAGAGAGAGACCTGCGGGGTGCCCACCAACTCTGCATGGGTGCAGATGGGAAAGGAACTAAAAGAACCATCAGCGTTTAAGAACACCCAGATTACCCAGAGCTACACGTCTAGCCAACAGGGGTTCTCAGAGCGTGGTCCCCAGACCAGCGGCATCACTGTCACCAGGGGACTTGTTAGAAATGCAGAGTCTTGGGTCCCATTCCAGACGTACTCCCAGAATCTCGGGGAGGGTGCAGCCCAGCAATCTTCATTTTCACAAGCATCCAGATGATTCTCTGATATTAAAGTTGGACAGCTACTGAGACGCACTGTTGAGCTCTCCGATATCTTCCCAGCTGGGTGTCTCCAGCCTCTACTGCCCACCTTCTAAAATGTATTTCCCTTGAATGCCTCTATGTTTCCATATTTCCAGGGTTTCTTTTTCTTTTTTTTTTTTTTCTATACAAGACTCTGTGAGGTGGAGAAATGATAAATAGTAGGTCCCGTTGGGGCTCGAGTCAGTGAAGACCCTGAACTTTATCCCGTCACTCCAGATCTGACAAGAAGGTTACACAACCCATATTTATCCTTGTAGAATTTTCCACTTGTTTTCATGTTCATTAGCAAGCTACTTCTGACTTTTTTTAGTCTTCTCTGTAAGACTCTGAACAGGACCAAATTGGGCCTTAAACCCAAGGTGAGTTAAAGGAATCATGGATAATAAAAATAAAATAGCAGCTATAATCAAACATTCACTACATCGTAGACACTGTGCTATATTTTACATGACTTCTTTAACTTAATCCTCTAACCACTCAACATTAAACTCTTTTTTAAAATTAATTAATTTTTTTTAAGTAATCTCTACACCCAACGTGGGGCTCGAACTCACCGAGTCGTCTGTTCTTCTGACTGAGCCAGCTAGGCGTCCCTACATTAAACTCTTACTAATACGTTATATACTAGAGAACACTGAGGCTCTGACAGATTAAGTATATTGTCTGACGTCAAATATCATGATGTGGTTTACAGGTAGGATGATGCCAAGCGAGTTGACTCCAAAACCAAAGTTTGGGTCACTATGCCATCGATCTATAACATTGGAATCCCTGGGGAGCATTCCAAAAATATTCATGCTGGGACCCACCACAGAGCCTAATTTAATCGGTCTGGGTGGGGGCCCAGTCAGGGATACCTTTTATAAGCATTTAGGTATTTCCACCATAGGCAGGTTGAAAACCCCAATATACAACACCATGTCCATATCTCCATGCTTACACCATAGCACACCTACCCCAGATCAGCTGCTCGTAAGTAGTGGAGCTGGGTTCTGAATTCAAATCTGTATGGGCCCAGAGCTTGTTTCAGTCACCACCATCACCTTAACCACGACGTCTACCATTTCCACTCCGACACCACTTTACACTGAAGATAGACATCTTATATGGCATATTCGAAGACATGGAACAACAAAATCTCTCCCGTCAGCATATCTAATAAAAGATGCTGCTTTCAAAGAATATTTTTATGACTTCTTAAATCATCTAAAGTCGTCATCATCAACTTCTTCTGCTTCGGCTTTTAAAGGTTTGGCTTCTAGAAAGTATTCTAAGCATAATGGCAAAACACCCAGCTTGCCTATGAGTTTATAAATTGAAGTGGTTCTTTGGGATAAACAAAAAATCTTTTCATCTAAAAATTTAATTGAGACCAATTCAGGGCCCTGGGAATTAGTTCCCGTGTTTGGCTCAGGTTTCTGGCACGGAGCACTGGGCCCTGGCCTCAGGCCTGCCCTGGGTCCCCTTACAGCTGCACCTCGGGGCTCTGTGCCAAGAAGCTGGTCTCATGGCAGCTCTGCCCTATGGCTTAACACCAGAACCTTGAGCCTCGATACCCAACCCGGCTGAAAGCAATTCACATGACCGCAACTCTGTTTAGCAAACAACCTACAGGAGTCATCTCGCGTAGCATTGCAGCACCCTCTGACATTTCTGGAAAAAAAGAGGACTCATTTTCAGCAGTTTGTATAGGAGCAGGGAAGGGTGTTTCTCAAAGTTTAATTTATAACCAGAAAGTTGTGGATTGATATAACCGTCACATAAAAGGGAAAACGTCTGTCACTTCCATTTGTAGCCGAGTTTATAGCAGCTTTTTCAAAAAAGGAGAAGATGAGGGGCCAGCTATCCTGGTTCAGGGGCAAGAGAGATCAGGATTTGAAATCTGGTCTTCCCACTAACCAGGTGGGTTTAGGCAGAGAACTTAATTTCATTGTGCTTCGGTTTCCTCATCTAATAAAATAAGGTTTCATTTTTAAATGAATGCTAAATATCAGTCCTAAAATTGCATTATATGGATGAATATGTATTTATAGTTTTTCTAACTTGGTATAACCACTTGAAACATCCCTTACTAGAGAAAATCTGAATTTCTAAAAACCTGGGCTTGACATTAAGGATGGAACTCAAGAACCAGAAAGTGTAGATTTTTTAACTGTACAAGGCTATTTAGATAATGTACTCTAACTTGTTTCTTTTGTCTTATTCCTCTGTCTTCTTTTTCCTCCCTTCTTTTTAAAATGCAAGAAATATTTTCTGAGTTCTGCTGTGTATCAGGCACTGAACCAAGAGCTGGAAACCAAGACTGAATCCTTAGTCTAAAAGAATTTCTAGTACCTTCCATGTGAGTAAGCAGGTTATTAACACACAATGAAGAAAGTGCTACAATAGAAGTGAGCAGAAGGCACAAAGGCAGACAGAGGCTTAGTCTCAGGGTGCGGAAGGAGTGGGAGTCAGGCCAGCGTTCCTGGAGAAATGACGTCTGAGCTGAGGTCAGGAGAAGGGGCCACCTTTCTAGGCAGAAAAACAGCAGAGGCCTTTAAATATCACAGAGGGAGCTCTGAAATGGTGGGGAGGATTACCCAAGGGCATGCAACTGGCCAGTGGCAGAACTGGAGCTCAAGGCCCTAACCCCCAGATTATAGGCTTGGTTGAATGTCAATGACAGGAATTAATAGTCTTTGTGTTTGGTTTTTTTGGCAAAGGTGAAACATTACAGTGCCCGCTTTTGCTGCCACCAGCTTAATTAAGATTCAGGGCTCTTCCTGGGCTCTCTCGCCTTAGGACCTCCCCTGTCTGGCTCCAGTATCTTCAGCAGTAACTCGTCAACACAACCACATCAGAGACCCATCAACTGAGAATCACCCCCACCAACCTACTCTAGGGAGGAGACTCTTTCAGCTGCTGAGTAGTGTGGAAGGATACAGCTCCTGCCGTGACTGGCTTAGGAGACAAGTCTTAAGTTCGCAATACAGTTACAGAACAGTTTTAAGTCATGATGACCATCTTCAGATATTTGAAAGGTTGTAGGAGGGATTAGATCTATGCTGTGTGGGGTGAAGGGGAAGAATCGGATTCAAATGAATGTGTAGGTACAGAGAAGTTTATTTCCCAAAGTTAGACCAACTTGAAGTTGGAGGTATTCATCAGTAATGGGTATCCCTACACCTACAGTATTTAAAACAAGGGCAGAAGGACCACTTTGCTGGGATGCCACAAGGGGGATATAAGATTTGATTTATAGAGGTCGAATCAAATCCTTCCAGCTCAGAGTTTCTGTATTTTTACAGTTGGCCCTCGCCAACTGAGGTCTAATTGTTGTATTTCTTATCTATCCTTCGTAAAGTATTTACTCTCCGTTCTAGTTAATTAACATTTGCAGGCACATTCTTTTTACATTTCTATGCAAAGAAAAACTTACTATGTGGTGTGATACTTAAGAAGGCAATTTAGCTGGGGTTTTTCTCCCTCATAAAGCAGTAATATATTTATTGCTAAGTAGTGAAATCTGTTCTATTTGTGTAAGAAAAGGGGAGATTTGGCCTGTTTTGGCACAAACCACACTGACCCCTCTCCAGTCTGGTGCACGGGTAGTGCCTTATTTCAGGTACACTTTGCCGGTGTCCTTATATGCTGGGGTCCGCCCTCTTACCTACCCAAAGGAAACTTTATAAAGTCTTCCCTTCCTTTCTTCCACCTTTGTTTTTCTTTGTGAAAACTGTGCCACTGCTCCATTAGTCTAAAAGTATGGACAGAGAAGGGAGAGTCTAGTCAGTGAAAATTGAAGCTATTACTGGTAGTTCTGACAGGTGCAATTTAGATTTTGTTAACCCTGAATTTCTTTCAGAGAGCAGTGGTAAAAGATGATTTATATTGTTTTGCAAGGCAGGCTGCTCTGTTGCTAATGCAGTAAAGTAAACCATATAATTTGTTATTACCTGCTTTCTATGCTTGGTGCATGTAATGTGTTATAAATCAACTATATTAAAAATATTTTGTTTTAAATTAGTATTTGGATCATATGTTACTTGAGGTCTAAAACATGTATGTTTTAAAACAACATAATAGTTTTTTCAAAAAGAGAAAAAGGAAGGCAAGCCCATTTTCTAAGTGTTCAAAATCAAACATTAAGGGGACCAGCCGAAATAAGCTGGCTCTTCCCTATAAGCCAGAGAACAGAAATGGCTTTCACGTATTATGCAAAGGAATTTGTCCTGCACTAGCTCCCAGAGTCAACCTTAGAGAGAAGCTTCAGCTCAACTCTACACTACAGTGACCGCTGATTAGAGCAGTTTATTATGCACTGAGAGCGACACCGGCAGCCGCTCAGACCGTCCCTAAGCGCTCCGTGCAAAGTTACAGGGAGCGGCCTCTGGTAGAGTTGTTTACTGGGAATGGGATGAATAAATCGTCTTTCTCAAGGTAATCCTGCCAAAGGCCTCCCCTCAAACAGTCATCAGCACCCCGCCTCTGCACGCAAATGTAAAAGCACAGCTTTACAGTACGCAGATACGGTAGCAGATACAGTACGCTGGAAAGAGCTCCACCAGAAACGACACGCAAAACTTGCAAGGGCAACAGCGAGCAGCCCATAGACTTTTGTTTTGTTTTGTTTTGTTTTGTTTTTCCTTCCGGTTGTTCCTCATGTGACAAAAACTTTTTTTTTTTAAGATGTTATTTATTTATTTGACAGACAGATCACAGGTAGGTTCAGAAAGAGGAAGGGAAGCAGGCTCCCTGCTGAGCAGAGAGCCTGATGCGGGGCTCGATCCCAGGACCCTGGGATCATGACCTGAGCCGAAGGCAGAGGCTTTAACCCACTGAGCCAACCAGGCGCTCCGACAAAAACATTTTAATGAATGATTTGTTTGACCATTAAGAATGATAAAAGCAAGGGGACACCAGGCCAAATCTCCTGAAATCAGCACAGGGGAGAGCCGGAACTCGGGTGTTGCAGCGGGCGGAAGAGGGTGGTGACCCATTTTGAAAGGCGGGAAAGGACAACTGGGAGCAGAAGATGGGATAGTCTGCAAAGCCGAGGAGCAGATGACACGGAAGATTCTACAGCTGCTTGCTGCAGCTGCTCTAAGAGTCTCCTCTGCTTCAGAATAGAGGCAAATGTGTTTAGAAATGAAAGGCAAGACGGGAGAGGAAAAATGTACCTTCCGTTTCTAACCAACTGGAGTATATGCTTCACAGAGCACACTCTGTTCTCAGGAGGTGGTTATTTTTAGGATTCAAATATAGGCAAAATACTAACCAGCAAACTCTATGTGCTTCTTAGCTGCAAGCACAATTGGGAATACCCAAATTATGCTGCGTTTCTAAAGACAAACTTGCAGTTGGAGCCTTGAACATTAGAAATGGTAGCAATTTAGAAATAGGATAGTTTATGGCCTTGCCCACCTGTTACTGAACTCATAAAATGCTTTGTCATATGTAACCTTCATTTTTATATGCCGTAGGGCACATAATGGCAATAAGCCATTATTTCTTGTTTTAAACTCAAAGGAGGGTAGTTGATCCCCCTACTCTGAGATGATTTCCAAGAACTCTGGACTATTCGGACTATCCGAAGGACTGGCTGTGGTTGACTTGAAATCCTATCCTCAGGAATAAACACACGGTTGGGGACAGAGAGGTCAGGGGCGGGCCAACTCCATCCATCCCCGTGCTTTCTTCAGGACCCACCGGCCTCCTAAACAACAGGGTTTTCACCTTCTTGCTAACAGAGAGCTCTTACAATCAGAAAAAGATATTCCTCAAAAATGTCAGGGACAGAGAGAAATCACAAAAGAGGAGGAAGAGAGTTAATAATAACCGCTTAGCTGCTGGACTATTTTACGGATTAAAAAAGAAAAGTCCCATAAAGTTTAGTAATTCGAGTCACACAGGTCAGAAGTCAAATAAAGGTCTGTGAACACCAAAACTTCTTTCTACTTCTGTAAGCCGGCCTGAGGGGTGGCTGGGGGCAGGGGGTCTCTCAAAATTCTATAGAGCCCTTCCCTTGTAGGGTTTATGACCTACAGACAGAGAATGAGTATCTCACTGATTCCAAAAGGCCAAGACATTTCTCAGGCTATCTGTCTTCGCAGGCAGAGTGTTCGCCTCCCAACCCCAGTCAGGCACTTAGAACCACCGCAGCTTACTCCAGGGTCTCCAGCCAGGCCTGAGTGTATGGAGGCCGAGGGCCAACAGCTGCCTGATTTCTCAGCTCAGCTAGGCCTGGCATGACTCGGGAATGGACGGCGGTCCTCCGAGTCTGTTGTGGTCTGAGCGGCCTCAAAGAAAACAAACATGCTACTAGATGCAAAGCACTTGGTTCTGTCGAGGTGTGTTCCTACAAACACGTTTGCAGAAATGAGAGAACTTCGATGAGCAGCTCAGCTAACAGAATAAATCGTGCTGACCTCCAGCATGAAGCCATTGCAATAATCTGATCCCCTGTCTGATCCTCGGGCCTGTCCTGTTACCCCCGCCCCGAGTCTGTCTGTTCCAGAGAGGATGTCTCTTCATTGTTCCCGCATGCTCCCCTCACTCCTGCCTTCACGCCCCAGCGGCTGTGGAACCCTCAGGCGGAAATGCTTTCACTACGCCCCGCCCATCTCTCAAGACCCGGATCAAACCCACCTTTTCTCCCCGGGGAAAACTGAGGTCACTTCAGTCAGCAGTGGCCTCTCCAATCCCCTAATCCCGAAGAGTCGTCACTGTATCTCCACTATTTATGTTGTTATTCGATTATGCCCGGCTTAGCATGTGACCGTGAGGGCTTTGTAAACTTTCATTAACTCATCTTTGGAAATCCTGCCAGTTGCCAAACTGTAAGCATCTGTTGACATACTCAAATGACTGGCAAAGAAGCGCCATCGCAGCGTTTCCTAACCTCACATCGATTCTTTTTCTTACTTTGGGTTTAAACCAGATGTGAGCGGAGGAATGCTGTCCTTTGAGACTCAACTAAATTGGCTCAAATCCTGTTCCTTTGTGTGGTGGGAGCCCTACATTCCTTCCTGCTGGGGATTCTGGAAGGGGGGTAGGGGTAGTTTATGATTTCTTTTCCTAGTCACCTCTGTCTCCAAGTTCTTGCCTTTTGTGGACTTAGTTCAGTGGCTGGGACGAGTGTTTTGCTCTCTCTGAACCCAACATCTCCAGCTATGGAACTCAGCTCCTTTTTCTGCTTCAGTAAAATGGGCAAAAGCAGGAACGATATCCCCTTAGGAGAAAAACCAGAAGTGAGGCATATGTGTCCTAGGTCTTCAAATATTGATACTTCATTGTACATACTATTTGCTTTGGAGATTTAGAAGAAAAATACTTTGTATTAACTAATTCTTCATTACATAGAGTAGAATGCTAGAAAGAATTTTGTCATTTTCTAAGTGATTCTGATTTATTACTCGTGCCATAACAAAAGAATAAATGAAAGCTGCTTCATTATTTTTCATATATGGCAGCCTAATAATTGCTAATTAAACATATACCGACTCTTAAAATTAATTATAGCTTTATCTCGGATAGATATTACTGTGTTTTCTGTTTCTTTGTTCCAAACGGGATGCTTCTTGTGACGGGGCAGTAGAATATAGTGGAGGAGCACAGACTCTGGCATCAGACTGTGTGGATTCAAATCCTGTCCTACCACTTACGACCCATGTGACTTGGGACCAGCTACTTAACCTCTCAGCAACAAATAGGGATAAGAAGAGCACCTAGCTCGTATGGATTAAAAGAATGTGTGCAGTGTTTTACACAGTGTTGGACACTTGGTAAACACTATATACGAGTTATTTTCTTTTTTTATTTGTATCACATGGCTTATGCTACAAATACAAATGGGCTGAATTGTGTCTCCTTAAATTCATGTGTTGAAGCCCAACACCTCAGGATCTCAAAATATGACTCTATTTGGAGATAGGACCTTTAAAGTTAAAAAGTTAAAATGGGGTCATTAATCCAAAATGACTAGAGTCCTCACAAGAAATGGAGATTCGGACACATACAACAGAGAGAGAGGGATGACCAGGTGAGGACACAGAAAGAAGGCAGCCATCTGCAAGCCAAGGAGAGAGACCTCAGGAGAACCCCAACTTGCCGACACCCTTGGTTTTGGACTTCCAGTCTCCAGAACTGTGAGAAAATAATCTTCTGTTGTTTAAGCCACTCAGGCTGTGGTATTTTGTTATGGTAGACTTAACAAAGTAATACATGCATCAAAAGTAAATGTGTTTTAAAAAATTAAATATGGTGAGAAACCCATGGTCTGTTATTACAATTGAAATTGGTAGAATATGTCTAGTCCTGGTTCTGCCACTTTCTGGCCACGTACCTGTAGGCTAGCAACCTAGAGACATACGTAAGGACTACATGAGCTCCGCGACTTCATGAGCACATAAGAGTAGACGAGAGAACACATAGCACAATGCCTGACACATACGAAATGCTGAGCTAATAAAATTCTATTTAAATTCTCTTAATAGGGGCATCTGGGTGGCTCAGTGGGTTAAAGCCTCTGCCGCCTTTGGCTCAGGTCATGATCCCAGGGTCCTGGGATCCAGCCCCGCATCGGGCTCTCTGCTCGGCAGGGAGCCTGCTTCTCCCCTAACCCCCGCCTGCCTCTCTGCCTACTTGTGATCTCTGTCTGACTTTCGATCTCTGTTTGTGAAATAAATAAATAAAATCTTTTTAAAAAATTTCTTTTAATAGGGGTGGTATCAGAACAGGGGAGACATTTCCTCAGGATCCGGCATTTTCTGCTTTGGGTGTGTGTGGGTGGGTGTGTGTGTGTGTTTAAATCCAGATAAGAAAGCTGAGAGGCCCTTAGAAATTAAGTGATTTCTCCAGGGTTATAGAGAGTGTGATGGAGATGGGATTCATAGGAAGGTATATCTGACTCCAAGACCCATTCCCTCCCCACTCTATCAATTATCTTTTGCATTAATTTTCTACAACTGCTAGGTTCTAGTATGCTGTCCACCGCACTCACCTAATACATGCTTCTCAGTATTTATATTTATATATATTTCTATTAGAATTATAACATCAATTATTATATATAATATATAGTTAACATTATAATTATAAATATATACATATATATATTTTATTTGTGAGAGGTCATGAGGCCAGAGCAAGAGGAAATTAAATATCATTCTCAAAGGATCTTCTCATATATAAAAGAAAAACAAAAAAGAAAAAAATGAATAAAACCCAACCTTCAGGTAGAAATAATTCTAGCTTTGGTAACTCTACTGTGCTGTAATGGAGACTGCCGGGGTATAATGGCCTCATAAGAACATGGCATAAATGATTGCATTCTCACGTCGCAGTGTCCTGATTTGAACCAACAGACTATGATTTCTAAAGGATTATAACTTGTGCTGCTGTTGGATCAACCCCAGTGTCTACTTTTAGCATTGAACTTGCTCCAGCAGTACTTAGTCCTAGTTAAGTAAGCAAAGTGTGTTCTTAGTCGCTAAATGATAGCTCTTCGTTTCATTTTGTAACCTGTCCATGCTGCCGGTCAGGAATCACACACCAGCTACCTCTGGAGACATTTTTCAATGCCCCAACAAGGTGTTTTTCTAACTAGTTTCTTTAACAAAGAAACAAACCAATAAAACAATAAGGTAGTAATTTCATGAATCAGTTAGTTTTTACTAAATTACCTCCCAGAAAATGTTTCATTCCATCATGTGAGCCGGTGTTTACTGATTTAGTTATATGTAAGCACCTATTTACTTTGCTTTCGTTAAAAAATAGACTGGTTCTTTAAAAAAAATTAAAAAAAAATAGACTGGTTCTTAAAGAAGGTGATACCATGCAATCCAGGAACAAGAGCAGGAGACTTTTTTTTTTTTTTTAGATTTTATCCATTTATTTGACAGAGAGAGACACACACAAGCGGGAGAAGTGGGAGAGGGAGAAGCAGGCTTCCCACCGAGAAAGGAGCCAGACGTGGGGCTCGATCCTCATGACCTGAGCTGAAGGCAGACGCGTAACAACTGAGCCACCCTGGCATCCCAAGAACAGGAGACTCTTGATCTCAGGGCTATGAGTTCAAGTTCCACGCTGGGTGTAGAGATTACTAAAAATAAATAAATGAACTTAAGAAAAATTAAAATAAAAACAGAAGACCAAAGCTACATAAGCTAAAATGGTTAATGTGAACTACTTTGCTCTGGGTTATATTTTTGCCACTTCATTAGTTTTACATTATGGCAGAAACTTGCTTTGCATAATATTTTTCTAAGTTTATTTATTTATTTAAGTAATCTCTACACCCAGTGTGGGGCTTGAACTCACAACACTGAGATCAAGAGTGACATGCTCTTTGGACTGAGCTAGCCAGGCATCCTGGTTTGCATACAAATTTAGATTCTTGGGTTTAAAATGCAAAAACCCTTATTTTTAAAAAACTCATTAATCCAGTAAAAATATTGTAAATACTCACCATAAATCACAATACAAATCTGCAAGACAATTAATAGAATTGTTACTTTTAAGAGAATGGAAGAACGAAAAACTAAAAATTGTTTTAAAAAAATCTTCACATCTAAAAGAATATAGATAAAGCATAGTTTGAAGCAAACAAGTAAGGAAGTTTATTTTCCAAAAACATTGTATAGCTTGTAATTTTCTCTCTATATAAAACTTTGAATTCCATAAAGAAAAAAATTAGTTTAAATAACCCAAATGTTTTTCTCTTCTGGCTCTTTACTATTTTTTTAAGGTTTATTTATTTATTTTAGAGAGAGAATGTGTGTGTGAGTGAGGGAAGGGGCAGAGGAAGAGGGAGAGGGAATTTCAAGCAGACTCCCTGCTGAGCACAGAGCCCAACACGGGGCTCAATCTCACGATCCTAAGATCATGACCTGAGCCCAAATCAAGAGTCCCACACTTAACCGACTGAGCCACTCAGCTGCCCCATGGCTCTTTACTATTTTAATGTCAATGTAAAAGTTTTACTGTATAAACTGAAATATTTATACAGAAAAATATTGCTCCTTTCACTTAATTTCAGGAGTAGTAACTCTTTGGGAGGGCTCCGAAGTTATTCCAGAGAATCTAAAAATCCTGGTGTTCTCCAAAAACAGACTGAGGTTTGCAGAAAGTCAGAATGGCTGCAGTCAAAAACAAAAGAAGTAAGTGTTGGCAAGGATGTGGAGAAAAAGAAACACTCATGTACTGTTGGTTGGAATGCAAATTGGTGCAGTCACTGTGGAAAACAGCATGCAGGTTCCTCAGAATATTAAACATAGAATGACCTAAGATCCAATAATTCCACTACTAGGGTATTTACTCAAAGAAAATGAAAATACCAGCTGGAAAAGCTCTATGCATGCTTATGTTTATTACAACATTATTTACAATAGCCAAGATACGGAAGTGACACAAGTGTCAATAGATGAATGGAGAATATACATGTTATATATGATTCAGATATGAAGGAATATTACTCAGCCATAAAAGGATGAGATCTTGTCATTTGCAACAACATGGATGGATCTAGAAGGTATTATGCTAAGCGAAATAAGTCAGAGAAAAACGAATACTATATGATTTCACTTCTATGTGGAATCTAAAAAACAAAACAAATAAACGAACAAACAAAAAGCAGAACCAGACCCATAAATACAGAGAGCAAACTGATGTTTGCCAAAGGGGAGAAGATAGGGGAATGGGCAAAATGGGTGAAGAGGAGGGGAGGTACAGGCTTCCAGTGATGAAAAGAGTAAGTCACGGGGGTGAAAGGTACAGCACAGGGAATGGGGTCAGTGGTACTGCAGTAGTGTTGTGTGGGGACAGGTGGTAGCTGGACCTGTGGTGAGCACAGCATAACAGGTAAACTTGTTGAATCACAATCTTCTACACCCGAAACCAAAGTAACATTGTGTGTCAGCCATACTACTTCTTTTTTTTTTTAAAGATTTATTTATTTATTTGACAGAGAGAGTGACAGCGAGTGAGGGAACATAAGCAGGGGGAGTGGGAGAGGGAGAAGCAGGCTTTCCGGAGAGCAGGGAGCCTGATGTGGGGCTCGATCCCAGCACCTTGGGATCATGACCTGAGCCGAAGGCAGAGGCTTAACGACTGAGCCACCCAGGCACCCTATACTTCAATTTTTTTTTAAACAAGAACTTATTAGGGGTGAAAAAGACCCTTCATTTTCAAAGAGGTTGGCAACCATTGCCCAAGCCTCCCTTTGATTTCTTCCTCTGCCTCTTCAGGAATGGAGGAACAAGAAAAAGAGAGTAGCTGGACGTGCAGGTAAAGATGATGGCAAAGCACTCCCTGATAGCACTTTTATCAAGCAGGAGATGTGCAGCGGAGCAGCTGGAACACGATTCCTTTTTTGTTCTATTTGAACTCAAAAGCTGAGTCACGATCCCTCAAAAAAAGAATAGAAACACTATATGGACAATGGCTGCATTTCACTTGAACTTCTGTGACTCGGGATCCCTCAAAAGACTGAAAGGGCTGCGACGGTTTCTAGATAAAGCAGGCTGTTAAATTACATAATTTCGTGAACTAAGACAATAACCAATTAAAAAAAAATCAGCAGGATTTCCAGTCAAGGTGGCACAGTAAATTCATGCTTCAATTCATCCTGTATGCTCTAAACGCACAACAATGACGGAGGCAATAGAAAAAGAGAAAACCCAAAAGGTCATTGCTGGGCTCAAAAAAACCAAGATAAACATCTTTGTGGACCAGAAATGCAAAGCACTGAGCTGGGCGAATGCTGCAGCCTATCAGGCTCTGAGTGTTAAAGCCGCTGGTGGCAAATGGAAATTCAGCTCTGGTTTAATACTGGGGCTAAAATGCTCCATTGAGGATGGAGACAAAACCCAGCAATGTTACCAAAAGTTGGGAGGATCTGGAGCAGACCAACCATCCTGGTTTTCTCAGGACTCTCCCTGTTTTAGCCCAGAACATCCCAAATCCCAGGAAATCCCTTGGTTCTGGGCACATGGTGGTGATGGGTCAACTTTCCCTAGCCCCATGAAAGGAAGCGGAATAAAACTGCTGCCATTACACTGCCCAGAGCTGTGGATTTATGGGAAGCAGTGGACCCAGGAACACGAAAGCAAAGCACGAAAGACAAACAACACTACAGCAAATGAACTGAGATACCAACTGGTTTAGATACGACATTAGCCATATTCCTAACATGGATCGGGAGCATTAATGGCTTCGAAAGTCATTTCATGATCTTGTTCTAGACTACGGTGTGCCGTGGAGATAAGGGCAGGTGGGAATATTCATCAAGTTGGAGATGGGATAGGAAAGGATGACAGAAATAGCTCCTACTCAAAGTGATTGTGCAAATCAAAATTCCAAAACATGTAAGGTTCGTGCTAAAAAAGACAGTTGGGCAATGATGGAGTAAGTGGCACGGGACCAATGTTCCTGCTATAAAAAAGTTATAAAAATAGATAAAATATTTAAAACAACCATTTGCAGAAATTGAGCAATAAGCACTAAGAGGCTGTGATTCCTGGGAGAAATAAAACAAACGAGTTCTCCCAATGCCCCAGTTTTCTGCCTGGAGGCTCTCTGTGGATTGACACACAGAGAGGCAAAACTCAAGCACAGCACAATGGTTTTGCTGTGTTTAAGAGCAAATGGCTTGGGTCATGAAATGGGGGGTCATGGGGAAGGGCCCTGCCTCAGGCTCCCTCCTCTGCTGGGAGTCTGCATGGGATTCTCTCTGTCTCCCTCTTCCCTCCTCTCCCCTGCATGTGTGTGCTCTCTCTTGCTCTCTTGTTCTCAAATAAATAAACAAATCTTAAAAAAAAAAAAAATGAGTGGAACTCAGGAAGGTAACCACAATTTGAGTTACAGGATATCCGAGAAGGGAAAGATGTGCAGAGACAGAGTTCCAGAAATCTGTGTAAGGGTCATCTTGAGTGTTTGTTTGAATATTAAGATGCATCAGCATGAGGGAGGACCCCATATAGCCAGGCAAAACAACTACTGGGAGAAGAACCACTCTCAGGGAAAGAATTGCTGGGGATCTGAGACACGGGCAACACTTTCACAAATGGAAGCTTTGAGCTCTAACCAGGGAGGAGTCCTCTTAAACATGGCAGATGCTAGGAGACGATCTTCTAGGACGTGTCTCCATGTCTCGTGACAACTTTTGTCCTTGACTATCTTTCCAAGGTTGTTTGTATAGTCTATAGCCTTTAGAAGGTATGTACAGTGTTGCCTTCCAGGAGAAAGGGCAAATTTGTTTCCTGACCATTATAATAAAAAAATGCCTCCTTCCGGGGCAACGTTGGGGGTGGATTTGGTTGCAGCTATCTTATAAAATGAGAGGTTTTCCAAGTTCAAGATTCCTCAGCTATGATTCAGACTCACTGAGTGTAACACCTACTTGGATCCACTCTGCATTTGCCTCCATGAGGTTTGGGGGACAAGAGAAACCAATGAGAACATGGAGTTCATGCTACCTGCTGTAAGTCATCAAGTCCTTCGTCCTTTGATCTTGGAGTCTCGTGTCTTCTGTTAGCATGTACGCAACCATTACAGGCTTGCAAAGTAGGGGAAAATCTCACTGAGTAGACCCTGACATGACAGCAGGCATTTAATAGAGACATCAGAAAGGTCATCCAGCCCACAAGCTAAATCCAACCTATAGCCTGGTTTTGTATAGCTTTTGAGCAAAGAATAGGGTTTTTTTGGTTTTGGTTGTTTTTCTTCTTTCTTTCCTTTTTTTTTTTTTTTTTTTTGGTTTGTTTTTTTGTTTTACATTTTTAAAGGTACATTAAAAAAAAAAAAAAAACCAAAAAACCCCAAGAATTTGCAAGAGACTGTAGAAAGCCTGTAGAGCCTAAAATACCTACTATCTGGCCCTTTAAAGAGAAAAGTCATCCACTTCTACTTTAGAACCATCTTAACAAAGCTTTAAAACATGACTTGAAAGGATCAAGCTGATGTGCAAGTAAATTAACTGCCTGCTGAAACAATATACTTTGGAAAAGACCAAAAAACCTAGAAATTCAATAGCATGGTAAATACGATGTCCAGCACCAATAAAAAAATTATTAGACAGGCAAAGAAGCAAGGAAATGTAACTCATAACCAGGATAAAATCAGTCAATAGAAACAGACTCAGAGTTGACAGAGATGGCAGAATTAATAGAAAAGGGCTTTAAAACAGTTCCTATAAATATGGTTAAGAATGTAATGGAAAGCATGAAATAATTTAGAGACAAGTAAGGTATCTCAATAGAGACAGCAAAAGAATTTTTTTCAAAGTACTATATATAACTTCTAGAGCTGAAAATTCAGTATCTAAAATCAAACTTTTCAGTTTCATTGGAGGCTTAACAGCAGCGGATGATACACGACAGAAGATCAGTGAACCTGAAAAATGGGAATTTTACAACCTGAAGCACAAAGGAGACCGAGTCTCAGTGAGAAACAATACCAAGGAGTATGATTTGGAAGGAGAGAAAAAGAGCATATGGCAGAAAAAAATATCCGAAGAAATAAAGGTTGAAATGTTCCCAAATGAGGTGAGAACTTTAATCTCCCAGATCCAAGAAATTTCATTTCTCTGGAAATGCGAGAAAAAGAAAGGTTAATGATTGGAACAGGTGGTAATCCCAGTTTCTGAGTTCTGAGGGTAGCAGGTTGAGATTCCTAGATGTCAGACTTGAAGCATCTTCCAGTGGAGCGAGGGTCAACAGTGGTGACCTGATAGTCCTGTTTACAGTTTGCTTTGCAGGTGATCTGTCTGCGTGACCCACCCAGCGACAGGCATAAAGATGGTACATACATCAGTTGTTGTGATTTCTCTTATGTTTAGAAATTTGTCCCACTTTAATTTGCATGGCTTTGGGGGAAAGGGCAGTTTTAGTTCTCAATGATTCCAAGCCAGAAGGGCGGTGGGGGGTGGGAATGAAAATGTAACTTTGAAGAGGAGTAGCCAAGTATTGGAGGAAATGAGGAGAATTCAGGATCCAATAGAGAACAAAACCTCAAACACAATGAACAGAACTAGAATAGAACCTAATATTCACAAATATGTATTTTTCCACTGAAACATGATTTTTCTCTCTATAATCACCTCCATTTCTATCAAAGATAATCATAGGCCAATTTGTTTGCAAATGAAGTCTGGTTTCAGCAAACTTGGCCTGATTATTTACGTAAGAGCGACAAAAATAGTGATTGACCAATTAGGTCCGAAGTCTGCTTTGCTGGAACTTTTAGAAGGAGTCTCAAATTGAACTTTCAAAAGTCTCAAGGGTAGGAAGCCAAACCAAAGACTCATTGTCAGATTTTTGCAGCAATGCCTATTGATTTGGGTGAATTCCTCTCTTTTTGATGTCCCCCCAAGTCTCCTGATGTTCCCGCACCTACCAAGAAGTAACCTTCCTTACTCACCTTGCAAGGCTTCTGGGAACAGTATAAGCAAAGTATCAGGCCAGTTTTTTTTCCAAGGGGCTTTATTGGCTCCATAAAATCAACCTTAATTCCTGACAGCTGTCTGGTCATATCTGAGTCTCTATATATCTCTCTCAAGTATGAAAATACAGTTAAAGCCTTAGTGATAGAACCAATGTTCCCAAGTATGTCCCGTTACAAAGAGAACAGATTCTCATTGAGCTTATGCAACTAACTATATTGCCATGAAAATAAGAATACTCACTAAGTTTCTGAATCCTGGACAGATCAGGTAGGAGAAAAAAAAGTAATTGTTCCGTCTTTGTTCACAAAGATACTTTACCGAATTGCTGTAAGTCATAGCTAGCTAGTTAGCTAGCAGGGAAAAAAAAATTTTTTCCCAAATGTAGAAAACAGAAGATTAAAGAACCAGTAATGTTTCAAAAAAATCTTACAAAATTAGAATCATTCTCTTTTAGTCCTATGTGATTAATTTTTGATCTTGATCTTTTGTTAGCAGTTTTATAAATCCCATTTGTCCTCGGAGTCTTGTAAAGTCTTCCCCTATTCAGTGATAGGATCTGAAAATGATCAGAAACCTGTACTTACCAGAGTCCTTTCCACGAATCTCCTTGAAGATGGACCACTTTTGCGAAAGCATAAGAGTAAAACAATAAATGTCTGTAAATGACAGAAGACGTAAAAATGCCCATGTTTAAGATCTGATGAATGTTCCTTATGTTATCAATGGAAAAGTTTGGTTATTTCTGGGACATACATTGTAAGATAGTAACTAGAATTACAAGTGTTTTGAGAGAGAGAGGACAAATCTTTTGAGGTGTTCCAGGGACTCTCTAAAAGTCCCAAGTTAGTATGAAATCAAAATTATTTCATTTAGGAGCGCCTGGGTGACTCAGTGGGTTAAGCTGTTGCCTTCGGCTCGGGTCATGATCTCAGGGTCCTGGGATCAAGTCCCACATCGGGCTCTCTGCTCAGCAGGGAGCCTGCTTCCCTCTCTCTCTCTCTCTGCCTGCCTCTCTGTCCACTTGTGATCTCTTTCTGTCAAATAAATAAATAAAATCTTTTTAAAATTAAAAAAAAAAATTTCATTTAGAATTTGAATTTTATAAGATTTTTCAAAATATCAAAAAAGCCTGGATACAATACTTAATTATCTATTTCAAGAGGCAAAAAAGATTTCAAAAGCAAATATAGAAGGTTACATCGTACTGGACAAAACTTAGCTCTTTAAATAGAGAAGACTTGATTTACATCATCAAAGACCTGAGGAAGACAGACTGTGGGTAGGACACAAAATCTTTGCTTTCCAAGCTGATGACTTAAAAGGTAAAGAAAAGCCTTTGTTCAGATTTTTTGTTAAGAGCAGACTAATAATCTAAGAAAACTGTCTTTTTGGCAGATGAAATAAAAATTAGGTTTACATGAGCACATTATTAGTATTAAAGCTTAATTTTAAAAATCCTCATAATAGGAATTCAATTTTTAGCCAACTTGACTACACTAGATTTCTTCTCTCTGTCTCTCTCCCTCCCCTACCCCTCCCTCTAACCTTCTATGTCTATAGTTTGTCCTTCATTTTCTTCTTTCCCATTCTGAAATAACCAGCTTTATTTTATTTTATTTTATTTTAAAGATTTTATTTATTTATTTGACAGACAGAGATCACAAACAGGCAGAGAGGCAGGCAGAGAGAGAGAAAGAAGCAGTCTCCTGGCCCAGCAGAGAGCCCGGTGCAGGGCTCGATCCCAGGATCCTAGGATCATGATCTGAGCCCAAGGCAGAGGCTTCAACCCACTGAGCCACCCAGGCGTCGCACCAGCTTTATTTAGAACAAAATCACTTTCATTTCCCCCAGCAAAAATGCATCTCCATAACTCACGCCTTTTCTAACCAAAACGAGGAAAACAAAACAAAACACGACACATACTACTTTTCTTACATACAGAATTTTTTGTATAATTTCTAGTAGTTTTGATTACATATATTAGAATTCTTTTTTTTAAAGATTTTATTTATTTATTTAACAGACAGAGATCACAAGCAGGCAGAGAGGCAGGCAGAGAGAGGGGGAAGCAGTCTCCTTGCTGAGCAGAGAGCCCCATGTGGGACTCCATCCCAAGACCCTGGGATCACGACCTGAGCCGAAGGCAGAGGCTTAACCCACTGAGCCACCCAGGCACCCCATATATTAGAATTCGTAACCCTTAGGAAACTGTATTTCTAGTGAAAGCTAAGAAGTAGAAATTGTGAACTGTTAACACCAGCATTGTTTAGATTGGCAATTTTATGAATACATTTCCTGATTTCTAGAAACCTACATTTCCTCATAGTATTTTTTTTTAATGTGGCACAACACGTGTTTAGTAAGAGATCCAAATCTTTATTTCCTCTGCAATAAGAGGTCAAACGTAGGTAAACTTAGATTTGCTTAGCTATTAATGTTTCAGTATTTTTATTTTATTTGGAAATGATGAAGACATTCAATGAATTCCCATCATTTAATTTAACTTAGCAAAATTCTAAGGATGGAAGTGACCAAAGGTCTGGGAAACTATTTTTGGTGGGGGGTTGGGGGGGGACAGACTATTTTTAAGGAGACGTGACATAATGATTGCTGCAAAGCTCACTTATCCTACTTCTATCTATCGAAGTTATTTGCTCCCAATAATTAGGTTTAGACTGCCCCTGAAAACTTCATTAGACTCTAGACAAAGTCAGTCATCACCAAGCTACTTTTCTTGCTGACAAATGTTGTACTAGAGATAACATGAAGTTATTTCACTAGTAAACCCAGGTAGGATAAAAGCTGTTATCTGCACTTTAATGCTGACAACCCTGAAGACATACCTACTTCAATTAAACGAAACTGAAAGCAGCTTTTATTTACCCAAGGTTATGCCAGATAGCATGAACTTGAAAAATATTTGGGTTAGTTTCCGTATTTCTGAGCTTTAGAAATAATTCGCAAGTGCTTATTTTTAAGCCAATTCAATAGGGTCCTTCTACTAATTTTGGCAATTCCATCCGGAGTTAGAAGGCAAAAGAAAATCACATGCATAACTTATATCCACAGACGTATGTAAACATCCAGATACAGACAGAGACCCTGTAAGTTTCCATTTCAAAATTTTAGCCATAGGTCAGGTACAATATAAAATTCACTAGTTTATAAATAACAGTTGAATCCAAACTGCTTCTAACAGAGGAACAAGCTAAGGTTACCCGCTCCATGGCTAAAGTTTTTTACTATTTGTGGAGAAGACCTTTAAGATTTGTATTTTGCCCTTGACAATCTTCGGGAGGCTGTGAACTAGAGTTTGGATAGCAATTTTTTTTTTTTTAAATTTTATTTACTTATTTGACAGAGAGGATCACAATTAGGCAGAGAGGCAGGCGGAGAGAGAGGGGGAAGCAGATTCCCTGCTAAGCAGAGAGCCCGATGCAGGACTCAATCCCAGGACCCTGGAATCATGACCCGAGCTGAAGGCAGAGGCTTTAACCCACTGAGCCACCCAGGCGCCCCGCAATTTCTATTTTAAAAGGCCTCTTACATCTGTCCCCCTTTCTTCCTTTGGTCTCAGGCACAGTTTTAGTTACCTCCAGGGGCGGTGACATTACAAAGACTTGGTAAGATTTACATCTTCAATGAACAGAGAAAGAATGTAAGTTTTCTCCTAGGAGTTCCAGTGCCTTTCAGACAGCTTCAGCCCTCCCCACTAAATGTAGTAACACCACCCTGTAATTAGGGGGGTGCCTTGTAAAAACAATTCTCAGGGTCAAGTGGGGCCTCTTCAGGTTAGAAATGAAGAAGGGGTCATTTGGGTCACTGTGGTCATGGAAATGATGAACCCATTGGACCATGATAATTTTGTGCAGCAGGAGATAAGCTTCCTCCATGAGCCTTAGTGCTCAATGATGGAAAGATGGGTACAGCGCCAGGCAGCATATATCTAGGTGAGGAGAGGGAGGGCTCGGGTATGAGTATCAGTGGCTGTAGGGGCCTTTGTCTTCCCACTTCCCTCTTCCTCCTCAGGAGAGGCCTTGATAACTCTATCAGTCCATCCCATGGTGGCAGGAACACCTCGAGAGGCATGTTGGCATTGGAAAGCCATTCGGCAGAAAGCCAAAGTGGCTCAGAATCTGTGGTATCTCAGAAGGAATGAGCATACAGCCGGGATGGATCTCTCAGAAAGTTATGGATTTTAGAGTCTTTTAATGCTAGCCCTAGTTAATGAATTTTGGCCACTGTGAAGAATTTAGAGCCTGTTCCAAACAAACAAGAAAACCCATAATAGCCAATTAGCTCTCTTCTCTCCTTCCTACTGTAGAAAATCTTTAAAAAGATTTGATCTCATTAAGTTTTTTTTTTTTTTTTAAATCTCAGTTTCTACTTGTTTTTCTCCTGTTACCTTAATCTTATGGGCTGTTAGCAGAAAATTTGGGATGACGTTGCTGTCAGCCCTCTCCATAGCTGGCTGCTTTCTTTTCCAGGGTGTCGCAAGAGACCTCCCCAGGATCGGAGTCTGCCTTCGGGAGTGTGATATGCGCAGGGTGGTTGGGACAAGACCGTAGGCCTCTGGAGCATGAACCAGAGTCTTGGCACGTTCGTGCATGACATTGAATAATAGCCAGGAAGCATCCATGAGGCCATGCATTTATCAAGGAGCTGGTGTTCCTCCTCAAGGTTCTTAGGAGGTGCCGGCCCCAGATGTTTAGGACATTTATATTTGTTCATTAATTTTTTAGCAACACCACACCAAGCGATTGAACCCACAATATCTCATTGGGTCAGGCGACAAAGAGCAACAGTGTGAATGAAGTGGTGACACGGGGATTGTAGGCCCCTGTTGTATTTTCCCTCTTGCTGTGCCACTGGCTTCCAGTTGCAAGGCTATTTCACTTTTCTGGGTTAGGACATGGAGTCTGGGCACAAGCCACCAACTCAGTTGGTGACAGGCAGATGTCTCCCATGCTCACTTATGGGAATCTTTTCCTTGTGCCTTTAGCCCAGAGCCCTCCTTGGGCAGTGACAGCACCCCTGCAATCTCATTCAACCTCCTCAACTCTCCTTAGTGTGGAGGACCCTTTTGCACATCAATAGTCAATTTAAGTCTTTGTAACTAGTGGTCTCGTCATCTTTTTTTTTTTTAAAGATTTATTCATTTGACAGAGAGAAATCACAAGAGAGGCAGGCAGAGAGAGAGGAAGGGAAGCAGGCTCTCCGTTGAGCAGAGAGCCCGATGTGGGACTCGATCCCAGGACCCCGAGATCATGACCTGAGCTGAAGGCAGCGGCTTAACCCACTGAGCCACCCAGGCGCCCCGTGGTCTCGTCATCTTGTTAGACTATATGGCCTTCATCGCCCTGCTCTGGGGAGAGGGTGAGATGATTGCAGCAGGCCTGACCTTTTGCACTGGATCCCGTGGGCAGTATGTGAAAGCATCAAGCAGCACAACAGACCCCCGGTTACCGTGCATGCTTCTTTCTCAGATGGTGTTACCTACCTGAGTGTGGCGGTTGGTAAGCAAGGTAAAGGCGTTTCCCTGGGTTGAGTGCGAGGGCAATCATGCAATCTTACCAACCACGCCAGTGTGTCGGTCTTAGCCCGTCAACAACTAGTGTTGTGGCTGGAGTGGTACTTGTGGTTCTGATCATCACAAGATGCCCTTCAGCAGTAACTATCAGGAAACTTGGAAAATAAATAAATAAATAGTGGTTTATTACTTAGAGGACTAACTACACAGCATACTGGGGGCCACACAGCAAGGTCATGGGTAGAAAGAGAAAGCGAGCACAGTGCGTGCAGGGACCTGGGGGTTCTGTTTTTATTGGGAGTGAAGGTGGGAGTCTAAGATTTCACCTCACGTTTTATTGATGAGTTTAAGATGTAAAAGGTGGAATTTAAAGCCTGGGAAGTGGGGGAAAAAAAAAAGCCAACAACCAACAAGTGGCCCAAATGATCAGTTATCAAGATCAACTAAGATCTCTAAAACAAGGGAAACTCAATGGGGGGAGTTGGCCTGACTCTGTAGCTAGTGGCTGGCAATGTGTGTTGGAAATAGCCATCTTTGAAGTGGATGCCTCTTTGAAGTGGATGCTAGCAAATTTTAAATCAGGCATTTGCATTATAAAAAACAACCACCAAAAAAAAAAAAACAAAACCAAAAAACAAAACCCCCAAAAACAACGGTCAGGGCTTACATTACACCCACATTATTTTCCAGTTATACTTCCATAAAGCCAGATTCATTCTTCTGACAGATATTTATTGAGCATTTACTATGTGCAAGGAATATACCCGTAATACAGGAAGGAGGGAAAAGGAGGTGGGAAAATCCCACCACTCGTGGATCCACTCGGGGATCTTCCTTAGCTTGGGAGTTAGGGGTAAACAGACTATAAACAACAATTAAGTGAAAACATAGTATCTCACCACATGAAGAGAAGTGAAAAATAGAGCAGGGGAGGTGGGGGGGTTATCATTTTCAAGAGAGGGCAGGAAAGACCTTAGTAAGAAGGTGATGTTGGAGGAAAGATCAAAAGAGAGGAAGGGAACCATCTATGTGAGCATCTGGAGCAGGTGGTAGCGTCAGTGTCGCTGGTGCAGGTGGTAGCATCAGTGTCGCTGGTGCAAGAAGAGCCCGAGGGAAGGAGCAGGGGGAGTGCAAGTGACAAAGGGAGGAGGAGGGCAGGGAGGACCCAAAAGGGCCTTACGCACCTTTGTAGGGACTCCAGCTTTTATACTCAATGAGATGTGAAGCCTCCGGAGGGTTTTAAGCGGAGGAGTAACAAGATCTCCTCGGATTTCTGCAGAAGCATGCTGGCTGTTGAAATGAGTACAGTCGGAAGGGGAGCAGAGGCTGAAAGAAGGTGGCCAGTTAGGAGGCTCCTACAGGAATCCAGGAGAGCTGATGACTGTTTCCGCCAAGGTGGTAGTGGTTTAGACAAAAGGGGATGATCTAGTAGAGAGGGTGGGAATGATGACAAGGGGGAGAGGAGAGAGCGGCTGATTCACTATCATTGGCAGGGGTTGGGGGTTGAGGGTGTGGAAGGCAGGAGGCGATATGGGCCCGGATGCCGGCAGGCGACTATGGCTCTAGCGGTGGGGTCTGTGGAAGTTCTTTTCCGGTTACTCCTACTTCTCAGGGAAGGAGGCAGCAAGGGCTGATCAGGATGGTGGGGCAGGAGGTATTGGCGGCTTGCTAAGGAGGTATAAAACAGTGGATTAGGAGAGTAAAGAACGTGAAGTTTAGATTTGCCGTTGTTGCTCTTTTCAGCCCAACAGACATTTGAAACAGTTCTCTAAACATCTTGCTCCTAACTCTATGGACATGAGAAAGAATCATTTTGAAGCCAAGTAATTATCAACGGCTATCCATCTTCCATCTTTATTATGCCTGTTCTCTGGAGAGAGAGGGGAAGTTCTGCCCTGTAGTCAGGGGGCATGTGCCGCAGAAATGCAGAGCTCAGTGTGATCGGAATGCTGGCTGATTTGTAGCCTTCTTGTACTTTTGCAGAAACTAAATTGCGTTTGTTCGAATTCCTTCTTTATTACAAGACTCCTTTCAAAAGAGAATCAGCACATTATAAATGTAAATGCACTGATCATTGTCTTTCCCATTTCCCCTAAAATTGCAACTGAAGTAAACCTTTAAGGAGAAATGAACGTCATAGAGAGGAAAATGCTTGTATAAAGGGTTGGATGATTAGAAATTTTTTCATGAAAAGGCCATGAAACTCTCTAATGACGAAACCGGGCTTAGATATCGAAAGCTTGGAAAGAAACGAGTGGCCGTTTTTTTCACAGCCTGCAAATAGCATCTAATAATCCATCTCAAATAAATAAGGGTGTAAGTTGTGTCATAAATATGCTATACATCAAAATTATAAATCTAGAAAACCTAGGATGAGGTGACAAGAAGACTAATTATCATTTAGCATTTTTTCTATCGATGCAACTCAGGGAAAGAGAAAAGCAATCTCGGTGTTTTATGAGACATGAGCAGTGTGTTGATTCTCCTAAAACATCTTATTTTCCTAAAACTCTGTATTTGAAGGGGGGGGAAATCCTACTTAAATTACATTATTGGACTACACTTACATGTACATATTTTTCCAGAATCTAAACCTTTTGTAACTGTCTCCTCACCCCAATCCCTCCATTAGGGGATCTTCCAAGTACCCCACAACATGGGGACCCAGAGGACACGTATCTTTATAACAGACATATTTTTAACAGGGAAATAATGAGTTTTCCTTTTGTGTGTGCAGGGGATGGCAGGTTATTATTTTAAAAAATTAGGCCACTTCCTATAAATAAGTACTGCTCATGTTGGGGAATGAGATGTTTAAATAATCATTGGGAATAGGGGCACCTGGGTGGCTCAGTCAGTTAAGTCCCTGACTTTTGGTTTCAGCGCAGGTCAGGGTCTCAGCATCATAAGACTGAGTCCCCAGTTCAGCGCCATGTTGAGCCTGTGTGGGGCCCACAATGAGCCCCATGCTCAGCAGGGAGTCTGCTTGAGATGCTCTCCCTCTGCCCCTCCCCACACCCCCCCTTAAATAAATAAATAAATCTTTTTAAAAAAATCGTTAGGAATATTCAAAGCCAACTGAAGAGTCAATATACTCTACTTTTTGGTATGAATGAAGCAAAATCAATGAAACAAACTCACTGCTTGCTAGCGAACACTTAAGGTCCTGGAACTGCTGCTCCAATTACTCTTAAAGACAGAGGAAAGCAGTTAAAATTCTTACGCAGAACTATTTATTCTGCTTAGCTCAAGTTTTAGTTTCGCATGGCTTTAGGCAGTTTTTCACTCCTGAGCAAGGGCCATCCGGCCATTCTCAGGTAGGTTTGACTTTTTCCAGATGGGCAATTTAAAAAATCCTGGTTGAAAATGAATAATACAAATGTTCAGATTAGATCCAACCCGTGATCACCTGGGCCACTGGTCTGTGCATGTAACGAGGCACAGGTTAAGAATGCATACCAAAGCAACCTGGATTCTTTTAATACTATATTATACATGGTTGAAACATTATGGCAGAAGGGCAGGAGGGAGGCCCAGATTTTAACTAAAAAAAAAAGTGTAAAGGGTTATTTATATTTTCAGCCTATACTACCTCTGGAAGTAACAAGAATTTTCACAATTCACTGCAAAGCTATATTATTTATCCTAAACTTGTCTTTCATTCCCTCACAGAAAGGAAATGTAACTCCAATAAGAACAAATTCCAGCCACAATGTCTCTGGTGTAAGATATTCTTGATAAATAAGTTTAAAAAATAACCACTAAAATGAGCTTTTTGTTTTATTCATAACTTTTAATCGCCTCAGCACTTCTTGCTCCTCATTTGCGCACGTAATTGATGGTGCTGCTGCCACACTCCAAATTTCATGCTGCTGCCCCTCAACCATGTTCAGAGTTTCAAGAGTTTCTCAGGTCCAAACGTCTTTGCTTTCTTTCCAATTTTAGTGCGTGTGTTGCCGAAGCGA
The DNA here is from genome assembly GCF_922984935.1 of Meles meles. NCBI lineage: Eukaryota > Metazoa > Chordata > Mammalia > Carnivora > Mustelidae > Meles > Meles meles. The sequence continues at coordinate 21,549,940 of NC_060070.1, forward strand.
GCACTAAACGTCTTTGGTTTCTGATAATACTGTCTTTGTGTGAAAGAGGAGAGGGGACAGCATGCCTTGCATTGATTATTTAAGTAACAGCTAACCCTGAAGCCTTATTTGCGCCATTAATACCAAACGCAAGCTATAAAACCTGGGAAACAGAGAGCCGGCCTAATAAGCCCTCATGTGTGGAGCTCATCTGATTCTTCCTCAGGAAAATGGAGTCTGTGTTGGCCTCTGCCAACTCCTCCCGGGGTCCTCTGAGAGACCACGGCTATCATTCTTAGCTTCTTCATGGGAGGCTCTCCATGGCAGTCACTTACCTGTGGTGTAAGTGCCTATTCAGCATTTACAGATACGAAGTATCGAATCCATCTTTGTCAGATTGATAAATAATTCTGTAAGACAAGGGGTTTCCACATCATGGCCTCAGAGTTTCTCACCTGGTCTAAAATTTTGTAACTTTTATTTGTCTCAACCTCTACCTATAGATTTTCGGAACTCCTATGAATGTTTATATGAATATACAAAAGTTGCCAGTTTGGTCATTAATGGGGTGTTAATCCTTTCCCTGCATTATGCTGGTGATTTAAGACCTAGTGTGAAGTAAAATCCTATTAATAGTTTTTTCTAGATCAGTGCTATCCAAAAAAAATATAATACAAGCCAAAAATGCAAACCATGTGATTTAAAATATTCTAGTAGCCATATTAAGATGGTAAAAAGAAACATGTGAAATTGATTTTAATGATATAGTTTATTTAACACCATACGTCCAAAAAATAATTCCAACAGATACTTAATACAAAATAATTGTTAAGAGTTTTACATTCTTCGTGTGTGTGTGTGTTAAGTCTTCAAAACCAGTGGGTACTTTACATTGGTACATCTCCATTCTCACTGGCCACATTTCAAATACTTAAGGACTGCATGTGGCTAATTAGTGGCGGCTTTCTTGACATCGAGTAGTTTTTGAGCCCCGATACTCGAAGTCCTCTGTGGACCAAGAGCTCTGGGATCATGTGGGAGCTTGTTAGAAATACAGATTCTTGGAATGAGAATCTGCATCTCAACGAGCATGGCAGGGCATTTGTATGGACTTTAAGGACTATTCTGGAGAGTGTATCCAAATTCTTCTCTTCAGTGAAACCTAGTTTTGAATATTCTTATAACTTAACACATTTCTAACTTGTGTACATTTTTTTATGAGTCTATATGCTTTCAGGTCTCCCCATTTAAAAAAAGTAACTTATTTTTTCTAGTTATAAAAGCATAACTTGTTTATACTGAAAAATTAGAAGCTAGAAATAAGAACAAAGAAAACAAAAAACACTCATCATCCCATCAATTGGAGATAACTACTCTTAACTTTTGGGTGTTCAGCCTTCCAGCATCTAAAATGTTGCCTATTTCTTAATAACATAAACATAATACATAAATAAATTCTTTTTAAAAATCATACAGTAATGTATAAAATAATAGAAATGCAGTCCCTGCCTGATCCACTCACCAGATGAAGAACATTTGGGTTATTTCCAGCTTTAGGCAATTATGAATAGAGTTGGTCTAAACATTGACTTCCAGGTTTTTGGGTAAACACACAGGAATGGGAATGCTATTAGAAAATATCTTTTTTTTTTTTTAAATGCTGCATTGTATTCAGGACTTGAATATATATGAAGAGGTATGTATTCACTCAATCGACAAATATTAAATATTTATATTGTATTGGGCAATAAGAATCAGTGAAGGTAGGGGCGCCTGTGTGGCTCGGTGGTTTAAGCCGCTGCCTTGGGCTCAGATCGTGATCTCAGGGCCCTGGGATAGAGTCGGGCTCTCTGCTCGGCGGGGAGCCTGCTTCCCTCTCGCTCTCTCTGCCTGCCTCTCTGCCTACTTGTGATCTCACTCTGTCAAGTGAATAAATAAAGTCTTTAAAAAAAAAAAGAATCAGTGAAGGTAGTATTGGTCAGTGTTGGACCCAATCTTCATAGACTTTTTTTTAGTCTAATCCCTATTAATAGACATTGAAGTTATTTCCGACCTTCCTATCATAAACAATAGGTTTTAAAATTTCAGTTCAGTCATTATTGATCATCTGCTATTTGCCCAGAATTTTCCTAGGCATTTTCAAGGAAAATAATGAGCAACTAGGCAGTAGTCTTGGTCGGGAGAGTCACCTAACTCTAACCACTGAGCTCTAGCACTGGTTAAAGTGGGTGTGGGGGAGGGGAGGGGAGCCTCTAGCCCCAGGCAGGTGTTGCAGGTTAATTCTAGGTTAATGTAGAGCACCTGGGGTTACCCTTCACTTTCCTAGGCCAGTGGTTTGTTTTTTTTTTTTAAGATTTTATTTATTTAACAGACAGAGATCACAAGTAGGCAGAGAGGCAGGCAGAGAGAGAGAGGGAAGCAGGCTCCCTGCTGAGCAGAGAGCCCAATGCGGGGCTCGATTCCAGGACCCTGGGATCATGACCTGAGCCGAAGGCAGAGGCTTTAACCCACTAAGCCACCCAGGCACCCAGGCCAGTGTTTTTCAAACTCTGGTGTACATCAGAATCACCTGGACAGTTTGTGAAAACACAGAGTCCTGGATCCCACTTCTGATTCAGTAGGTCTGGGATGGGGCTCAACGATCTGCATCTTTAACAAGTTCCCGGGTGAGGCTAACCCTACTGGCCAGAGGAACATACCTTGAGAACAGCCGTCGGCTATTTCTAGGGAGTTTCTGACTCTGATGTCTTAAATTTGGACTCTCCTTCGTCAGCAGTTAGGAATTCAGGGATCTGGAAGTAGCCATCCTCAAAGTTACTGGAGAAGCTATTGATGCCAAAGAAACTTCCCGGCGCCTCGAGGCTCCACGGTAGGATCGCCAGACAACTCCTGTTCCTTGTGGTTTATTTCTAGTCCTCTCATCTGGGTTAGCGAGGACTTGGGAAAGCTGCAGGCCATTCTCCCGAGACTTCAGAAGGGCTGGGAGGGGACAGGCTTACCCTGGACTTGTATGTGTGTATGGGGGTTGGGGGGCATGGGTAGTCTTGAGAAAATGCACTAACTCTGAGAGTTGCAACGGTCCAGGTCCCATAGGCAGAGGAGCCAGGGTTCTTAGAGGTGCTGGTGAGTGTAAGGCTAAGTGCAGAGAAGTCTTCCTGGTTTTCTCTCCTTACCTAGTTTAGTGGGCAGGTTTAAATGTGGGATCTGCTGTTCATTCCCCTATAGCAGGGTTGAAGGTGGTTTTACCGTTCACTAGCTCCATCAGTAAGGTTCTTAGGAAATTTCCTCATCTGTAAAATGAGGACAATAACCCCATTCTTGGGGTTACTGTGGGGATTAATACAGTAACATGTAAAGCACCTCATCACTACAGTACTTAACACACAGGAGGTCCCTCTTTATCTGATGGGAGCAGAGGTCAGGAGTGAAACTGTGGTATGTCCCGCCGTGGGACCTTCGGCGGACTCCTCACAAAGCATGCCCAGTTCTTTTTGTACTTTGGAGTCCTGGCATGACTCCCTCTGGAAAATGAGGCTAGCTCGCTTTGGGGACCTGCCGTCAAGCATTCACGAGCATACCCACGGAAGCTACCTTAGCTGACAGCGTAACCGTCATGCCACACTAGCACTGAAAGACTTCATAGGATCTAGGGTGACTATTAACAGATGGGACTTTTACCTAGAAGAAATAGGACAGATTCATTTCAATCATTCATTTTACTACCTTGGGAGGTTAAGTGACTATCTCAGACTCAAAGAGCATTATAATTGTTTGGAGTTCCCAAGTCTGAGCTGGCCTTGTTTTCAGCTGTTCCATGCTTTCTGGACTTTGACCCTGTTGCTCTACCCATAACGCACTTGCCCTAGTTCCCTTTTTATTTCAGATTGCATACAAGATGAAAAGGAGAAGTTGATGAGCACAGTTCTGTGGCTCTAATTCTTGGTTAGAGAAGGGTTTTAGGAGAATTAAGAATTTAAGGTCAATTTGGAACAGTGTGAGTACAGGGTATCAGAACCCATCTTTCTGCTTTGTCATTCCCAGATACTCTTAGAGCATAATACTACTTACAGGCTCACTATAAACATTACTGCAATGTCTGATTTTAGCTTATTGGCCAATTAATACTTATGTTTGTGTTCTAATTTTCTGTTTTAGTAGTCAGGAATGTTTTCTTGTTGTCTCAGGCATATCTCAGCCATAAAAATCATTTTCCACTATGTCAGAAACTTAAAGCAGAAAGCCAGAAGCCTACTTTTAAAAGTCTGTAAAATGTAAGCTTTAGACATGACACAGAGTATTTGTTATAAAGGAAGGTTTCTTTTTCATTTTTTTTTAAGCAAGATTATTTATTTATTTTTTAGAGCATGTGTGTTGGGGTGGTGGGGGAAAGGCAGAGGGAGACAGAGAATCCCAGGCAAACTCCGCACTGAGGGTAGAGCCCAACACGGGGCTTGATCTTCACGACCCTGAGATCATGACCTGCGCTAAAATGGAGAATTGGACATTAACCAACTGAGCCACCCAGGCACCCCTCTTTTTTCTTTTTTTTAGTAGGCCTTAAAAAAACCCACAAAACCCTACAAAAACAAACTCCAGTAGCTAAAGAAAAGGTAAATAATTTCAGAATGGTGTGTACAGTGTGCACACTCATCCCCACACCCTCCTACTGGTTTTGCTGAGACAATCAGAAACCCATCACGGAAATGAATCTCCATCACAGGAGCCTGACTCCCCACTTTCCTAGCCCCCATACTTAGTAGAAGGCAAGACAGGTGGCAGTTCCACAGTATTCCAATTGCAAAGGAAGCATTTTCTCATTGAAATGATGTTAAAAGAGATGCATGGGTTTCCCTTAATGTGAATTAGATAAATTTCTGAGATTTGGCCTGAAAAGCAAATAGCCATTTTAAGATTATTTCTATGAGAATCATATTTGTAGGTCCACAAATTGGCTAACCATCAACAAACATTTGAAATACAATCTGTCATAGGTTGGATAGGTTGGGAAATGGTTGGATATAAAATTTGATTTATACAAATTCTTACAAGTGTGCATTAAGCCACAACCATTCCTGGAGTTCCTGAACATCTGTTGTATTAATAAGTGTAGCACCTATACTAATATAGCACTTAAAGCTCAAACATCACTTGGGGGCTCATCATACTATTTGTTCTATTTTTGCATATGTTCGAAATTTTTTATAATAAAGATTTTTTAAAAAACCCCTTCAGATGTAAATTTCAAAATTCCCAAAGGATTAACCTAGGGGAAAACTGGGAAGCAATATAAAAACCCCTAATAAGAAGCAAAAACTTGAATTTTTTAAAAAAAATTTTATTTTTTTTTGAAGAGTTGAATTTATAATTGCAACCATTATATAGACAGCAAACCAGCTATCAAAATGTTGGAAACATTTCAAATAATGGACCTATTTTAAAGCCTCCAAAATCTCACATCACTGTTGTTTAAAATTAGGCATATCTTTTAAATGTTTACGTAGGATATTTTAAAAAATCCATTGCAATTAATATAAAAAAGATCTGCAGCATCTTTTTAAACCACACTTCTCTTTAACATGTAGCTTAATACAAATCTAATAGACTTCCTAAGATATAATTGTATTAAATTCAGAGTTAAAAATTCACTCTTTAGATATCTATAGTCAACTAATAAATTTTCTGTTAATATCCTTACATATCTTTTATAAACAAAATATTTTAAAGACCTACAATGGCATGGTATAAAAGAGCAATAATTATAGTAGACAAAACAATAAATGAAATATGATATGCCTTCTGCAATATACCTGTGAGTTTTACAGAATAATCATTACAACAGATGTCCTTAGAGAACAAAAGAGAATGAGAAAGTAGACAGGTTGAGGAAGGCACGGAAGATATTTTCTGTTATCTTCTACTGTGTGGTCTCTCTCGCTGCACTATTCTTTAAACAAAAAAAGGTCTCTGCAAGGGCAGGTCGTGTTTCAAATGTCCCCTTACCCTTCTGACTAGAGAATAATGTGTTTGTGTAGGATATGATTACACCAGACAAGGCTGTGAACACATGTGACTTACTCAATGATCCTATTCTGCTTCCTTTTAAAGATAAAGAATGCATTTAAGTCCATTGTGTATGAGACTCTAGTAATTCCTTAGAAGGCTCCATTTGAACAGAGAATAATATTACCTTATTTTCAAACATTAAGAGCATGGCCATTTCCTGGGCTTTTGTTTTCTTTCCAGAAACTATGAATTAATACTTTCATTTATTTTCAAAGAGAAAAATATGACACATGTAATTACTTCAAGATAGTTTTAATTTTTCTTTGTATAAGCAAAACATCCCCATAAAACATTTACTTTGCAAAAATGTTTATATACAAATAACTATGTAAGACAGAAAAAAACTAAGAACAACACAACCACCAACACGACAGTTCCTAACAGCAGGCCAGGTCAGGGTGCAGATCTCCTGAAAACAAGCTGCTCACATTCCCAGAACCACAATCCTCTGGGAGGAATCTTGTCCTGTTTAACTCGTTGGGTGGCGGAGCCCAGAGGAATTATCTCAAACTATGAAAATCCCAAAGCATGGTCACCTATGGGGAAATGAGACAGATACGACTTGAGCATAGTAATTATTTTCTTGTAGTAATAGTAAAGAAAACAACCTCACATGGTAAAGGTTTTGTGGGCTTGAACTTCAACAGGTAGCTGCTTGTACATGTAGTTACCAAACATAGCATTTGTTGGCTGCGGTGGAAAACACGTATGTGTGCTTGTCATTTGTCTTTCAGATAGTACTCTCCAGAGCACTCCCATTTATTGGTTAGAGATGCATGTAAGTGGCATTTAAAATAATAAAACAGAGCTAAAATTTGAGGGTTTACTGTGTATCAGACATACTGTTCTAAGTACTTCGTGTTGTTTCTTTCACCTAATCCCCACAATAGTCCTATCAGGTAAGAACTATTATTATTCCCACTTAACAAAGAGCTGAGGCATAGGCACCTCGTGTGCAGAGCTCTTGCTTTTTTTTTTTTTAAGATTTTATTTATTTATTTGACAGCGAGAGAGAGAGATCACAAGTAGGCAGAGAGGCAGGCAGAGAGAGAGAGGGAAGCAGGCTCCCTGCCGAGCAGAGAGTCCGATGCGGTACTCGATCCCAGGACCCTGAGATCATGACCTGAGCCGAAGGCAGAGGCTTAACCCACTGAGCCACCCAGGCGCCCCACAGAGCTCTTGCTTTTAATTTAGCTCTAGTGCGGTAATGTGAAGTTGGGTTTTAAACCCCATTATCACACAGAACTCTTCTGAGATTGCAGATTCCGTTTTGTTGTGAACTTCTACCTCTTCACACCACTCTGATGCACTGTTCACCTTCTGCCTCCCAATTCACCTTCTGGATTCACCTGCCTCCCGCTACAGCCCGGACCCCCAGGGATTTTAATTAGCCCCCAGACTCTTGCCCTGACCTCTCCTACTGAAGTCAAACCAGGGTGGTCCCCTGCACCAGCAATCTCTGTTACTGCTTCCGGGCAGGGAAACATCACAGCTGATTTAATCCAAGAAAAAGTCAAGTTTCCTGTTGCTAAGTGGCCTTCACTGCTGCACAGTAATCCTTTCTTTGACACTTCGAAGCATCCGTAACAGCTGTTTCCAACTTCTTCCAGGATTAAATCCCCAAGCGCACCACCTATCCCTTTGTAGATTATTTTACTATGGATTTACTTGAAATCCATCCAAAGTAGGGCTGCCAGATAAAATACAGGGTACCCGGTTAAATTCGAATTTAAAATAAACAAAGGATCATATTTTAGTATAAGTATGTCCCTCCCAAAAAAGTACGTCCCAAATATTACATTATAGAAATATCTAAATGCCATTTAAAATAATAATAAAACCCCAGTAAACTATGAGATCCTACCAAATATTGTATAGAACATATGTATTCAACAAATGTATTCATTGTTTACCTGAAGTTCAAATTTTACTGGGCATCTTGCATTTGAAGTTGCTAAATCTAATCCAATCAAATTCTGTTACTTTCCATTCCCAGAAGCATCCTTCCTTTTTTCAAAGTTTAACTCTCTGAGCTATGGTACTGGCCTTTCTCCTTGGTTCACTTTCTTCTTCATTTTACATATTCTTTCTTCTCTACTTTCAAGCATGCTCAGGTTATCCCTCCTACAGTATGAATGATCCCAGTTCTATACCCCTCCCATGAGCCCACCCATGCCCTTTGCCGTGTCACTGTGTGATTTCTCTACAAAGCTAAATTCTATTTCCCCACTCCTTGTATCTGAACTTAGCCACATAACTTGATCTGGTCACCAGAATGAAGCAGAAGTGCCAGTGTGTCAGTTTGGAATTAAGGATTCAAGGGGCTTTATATGTTTCTGCCTGTCCTCTTAAAATTCTTCTCCCATCTCCATGAGAAGTGTGTGCCGAGGTAAGCCAGACAGGAGGAGGATGACATGTGGAGTAGAGTCCAGCATGGAGCAAAGCTCCCCAGTAGGCTTGGAGATGCACAAGCAGTCTCCACTGAGATCAACCAACCCTCAGACATGAGCTGGAATAATAACTGCAGTCTTTTTTTAAAAAAAAAAAAACAAACCATTTTATTTGAGGGAGAGCACAAGCGGGGGGAGCAGCAGAGGGAGAGGGAGAAGCAGACTTCCTGCTGAGCAGGGAGCCCAACGTGGGGCTCGATCCCGGAAGTCCGGGATAGTGACCTGAGCTCCAGGCAGATGTTTAACCAACTGAGCCACCCAGGCGCCTCAACAATTATTGCAGTCTTGAGCCACTGAGTTTTCAAATGTTTGTTATGCAGCAAAAGCTAATGAAATACCTACCTTGAAAAAGCTCTTGACTTTATTATCCTTACTTTCTTGTACCCCCGAACTGCTGCGAAAAATGTCCTTTATTTTTTTTTGCCTGTGTTCTCTTACCACTTGTTCTTGTTATCTGTATCACTTCTCTTAATTGACACCAAAAATGAGCCCTAATGGGCACTCCTACAGCTATAACTCTGTCCTTCTCCACCTTAGGCTCTGCATAGCACTTGACTCTGTAGATCACCTGATAGCTGTTAAATTTCCCCCTTCCCGATTGTACTGCTCTGGTCTCAATTTCTTTGATTGTTTCATCTATTTCAGGGGCTCATCTTCTCTCTTCCACTCTTGGGAGTTTATTTATTCCCCCAATAGCAATTATCATATATTTGATTCACGCATCTTTATCTCCACCCCAAATCTCCCTTCTGAGCTCTAGTTGAGTTGGTTCTCAAACTACCGTGTGCATTGGAATCACCCAGAGGGCATACGAATGTTCAGATTGTTAGGGTCCCACTGCTTGAGTTTCATATTCAGTAAGTCTGGAGTGAAGCCAGAGAATTTACATCATTAACAAGTTCTCAGGTGATGCTGATGTGTAACTTTGAGAACCACTATTGTAGTTTCGTATTTCCTACTACCTAATGGTCTCCACTGGTTATCAAACATTGTACAGGTGATTCAAACATTGCATAGTGTCAGTTGGGGTGGGGTTTTGTTGTTGTTGTTGCTTGTTTGTTTATTTTGTTTTTAACTATAAGCCCCTAGGAACCAATCTGGGCTAGCTAAAGCAAAGTCAAGAATTTATGAGGGAGCTCACAGATTCAATGTGAAGACTGGTGTGATCAATGCTCCAAATAAGGAAACCAGAAAACAGACTACTTGACAATAGGAGCATTACCTCTATATCTGAAAAAGTAAACAGTGTTTCTTGTGTTCTTGAGTCCCTCTGTTCAAGATTCAATTCCAAGGACATCTGGTTGGCTCTGTCAGTTGAGCGTCCCACTCTTGATTTTGGCTGGGGTCATGATTTCATGGTCCTGGGATCAAGCCAGGTGTCTAGCTCCACACTCAGTGAGGAGTATGCTTGAGGACTCTCTCTCCTTCTCCCTCTGTCCCTCCCCACTCTCTTTCCCCTACCAAAAATAAATAAATAAATAAAAAATTCAATTCCAAATGAGAGTCCCCTACCCATCCTTTAGTTGAACTAGGGTAGGGATGGAAAGGATTACGGTGGAAAGAACCACCACCAATTGCTCTTCTTTCATTCTGTCTTTGTTTAGGCTCTCACAATCAAGTGGGTGGATTACTACAACAACCTCTTAGGTTTTCTTTTTTTTTTTTTTAAAGATTTTATTCATTTATTTGGCAGAGAGAGATCACAAGTAGGCAGAGAGGCAGGCAGAGAGAGAGAGAGAGAGAGGGAGAAGCAGGCTCCCCGCCGAGCAGAGAGCCCGATGTGGGACTCGATCCCAGGACCCTGAGATCATGACCTGAGCCGAAGGCAGCAGCTTAACCCACTGAGCCACCCAGGCGCCCCCTTCTTAGGTTTTCTTGCCCCTAATCTAACCTCCAATTCATTCTCCACATCATCTTCAGTTATCTCTTTAAAACACATGTCATTTTCTTCTTTGCCTTGTCTGGTAGTGTTCCTGTCTTATCTTGTTTTAAGTAATAAATTGCTTTTCTTTATGTGCAAGTGGATGGGATACTTTTTCCTTAACAGACTCATAAAATGTAAAGTAGTTTTAGAAGGTAGGAAATACATCTCTTGTTAAATGAGGACCTACTGCTTAGTAACCAGGCAAAGGTAGGAAGTGGTTGCAAAATAGAGACCCCTCTAGGAGCCTTTAAGAGATCAGTGTCTCACTAGATTGAAAAGCCCCACCTGACAAGGACCTAGCCCTCACTGCATCACCAACACCTCGGTCATAGCAGGAGCTTAATGAATTTTTATTTTTTTAAGATTTTATTTATTTATTTGACACACAGAGATCACAAGTAGGCAGAGCAGCGGGGGGATGGGAGGGAGGAGAGGGGGAAGCAGACTCCCCGCTGAGCGGATAGCCCGATACAGGGCTCAATCCCAGGATCCTGAGATCTTGACCTGAGCCGAAGGTGGAGGCTTAACCCACTGAGCCATCCAGGCGCCCCAGGAGCTTAATGAAATTAATAAAGTCTTCATCTCTAGGCCCTCTCTACTTTAGATTACTGTTATAGTCTCCTAATTGATTTCCTGGTCTGCAGTCTCTGCCTGCCTTAAAAAAAACCAAAAAAAAAAAAAAAAAAAAAAAACCTTGATGTAAAACAAAAAAAATCCTCACTAGCAACTCCTTCCTGCATAAATCAAGCCAGTTATCATTTCCTGCTCAAAACCTTCTGACTCCTCAGTATATGTTTGCCAATTCTAAATTCTCCGTACTCAAAGCCTTCCATAATCTGGTTCCAACCAGGTTCTTTAGGCTTTCTTCCATTTCTACTTATACCGTCAACCAATCTAGATAAGACTTTTTAAAACATAACTTACATTTCTGTTCCTATTGCTTTGGTTCTACTTTTTGGAATGCCTTTCTCCCATGGTGTTTATCTTACTCTACCTTCAAGTCTGTTAACTTAACCTGTCAGTATTCTCAATCTTTTTAAGTCCATGACCCACCACTTCAGGTTCTTTTTGTAATGTCTCCTTGAGCCCTATATCCCTAACTCCCTGGTTAGAAATCTTTCTATTTGAAGCTTCTGAGTGCCGGGGTCGCTCAGTCAGCTAAGGGTCTGACTCTTGATCTCAGCTCAATCTTGAGCTCAGGGTTGTGAGTTCAGGCCTTCATTGGGTTCCATGCTAGGCATGAAGCCTACTGAAAGAAGAAAAAAGAAAAGAAGAAATCTATTTGAAGTTTTTGCTAATTGATGTCTTGCATTTATACATATTTCGTAAGAGTTGAACACATACTATCTTAAATTATCACTATATACTTATTTATTTGTCCTACCAGATTTTAAGAGCCTTCTATCACTTAGTAATCTTCTATATTCCTCCAGAAACTACTCTGGTGGTTTACACATAGTACTGTTGAATGAAATCTGTTAAACAGATGAATAAATATGTTTATAATATGACGCTAGTATTTGGGACTGGTCTCCTTGAGGCAGTAGCCAGTGGCTACTAGGAATTCCAGAACTGCTAGAATCAAAGGGTATAAATCTTGGCAGCTTGGAAGTACAAGGTGAGTTTAAACCAAAGATGATCAGATTGAGCACAGAGGCCAGTGCCAAGAGGCCCAAAATAAGCATCAAATAAAAAGATCTAAAGGCGGGGCACCTGGGTGGCTCAGTGGGTTAAGCCTCTGCCTTCGGCTCAGGTCATCTCAGGGTCCTGGGATCGAGCCCCGCATTGGGCTCTCTGCTCAGCCGGGAGCCTGCATCTCCCTCTCTCTGCCTGCCTCTCTGTCTACTTGTGATTTCTCTCTCTGCCAAATAAATAAATAAAATCTTAAAAAAAAAAAAAAAAGATCTAAAGGCCAAACCTGAGATGAAGTGTAGAAGAAAGGGTTTGGAATCAGGCAAAGACACAGTAGAAGAAACAGTAGCTTAATAATAGGTTGATGGGGATCTGGAATGGTGCACTTGTTTCAGGGGCTTGCGCATAGCATTTACAGGATTAAAATGAACAGTTTATTAGTAAAACAGAGTTGCCTAAGAGTCAGAAGTTGGTGGGCAGTCATTTATCATTTCTAGCAAAGAAATAGATGGAAATAATTTATAATAGCAAATATAGTGAAACATAAACAGGCCTGCTTTGAGAGGTAGATTTCATTTCAGCTCCATTTTCTTCTGCTCTGCCATCTTAATTTGTTTCACGTGTTTGCAAAAGTTCACATCCAAGTTTTAATGCATTTTTTTGATTCCTCCATATTATGGATAAAGAAAAACATATTTTAAGAGAGATAATATCATAGCATTCGACCCCAAACACAAAAACTCAGAATTTTTTTCTATATTTTTTAGGCTTTCAACCAATCAATAAAGCTACAATAAGAACACCGTACCTAATAACCACTGATTTTTTTTTTCCTACATTAACCATTATAGACTGGAAAATTCTAAGAATATTTTACAAAGGTTTTGTTTGTTTACTTTGCTTTTTTTTTTTTTTTAACTTAAAACAGGGCACTTGGGTGGCTTAGGTGGTTAACCATCCAACTCTTGATTTCAACTCAGATCATGATCTCAGGGTCATGAGACTGACCCATGTCAGACCCCACTATGGGCTTCCCACTCAAGAGTGCAGAGTCTGCTTGTACCTCTCCCTTTGCTCCTCCCCTAGCTTGCATATGGGCACACTATACGCATGCTCTCTCACTCATTCTTCTCAAATGGATAAATAAAATCTTTTTAAAAAATAAAAAACTTGGGGCGCCTGGGTGGCTCAGTGGGTTAAAGCCTCTGCCTTCGGCTCAGGTCATGATTTCAGGGTCCTGGGATCAAGCCCCACATCGGGCTCTCTGCTCAGCAGGGAGCCTGCTTCCCTTCCTCTCTCACTGCCTGCCTCTATGCCTGCTTGTGATCTCTGTCTGTCAAATAAATAAATAAAAAATCTTAAAAAAAAATAAAAACTTAAGATGTAAAACAAAAAAATCCTATTTATATGAAATGCTTATTTTATTATTGAGAGCTCTACGAAGCTTAATTCCTACAGCTACTTTTCCTTATAAAGCATTTGTTTGCTTTCAGTCTGTGAGGTTGGGTTGAGCAGCTCTCTGCCACACACAGTGTTTCCTTGTACTAATTAGCAGCATTGTGGCAAAGACTAATGTCCACATGAAAAGCACAGCAAAATTCACTTTAAATCCTATTGTAAATGTGCAGTAGTCCTTTGCATGAATTGTACAATAAATTTTGCTATTCTGAATTGTGTGATGAATAAAGTACACTTTTTAAGTCTATGTTATTCTTCCTGATGTTACTGAAAGGAAGATAAACTCCCACATTAGTTCCTTGGAAACTTAATATATTTGGTAGGCAACACAGAATAGGAAGATCACTTATCAAGGAACTAGGTGACGTTGATCCTACTTATTCTATGGGGTCTTACTCAAGTCATTCATTCTTTCTAAGTCTTACTATCCTTATGATCAAATATAAAGACTTGAATTATTTCAGTGGTTCTTGTAAGGAAGACTGCATCAGGATTGCCTGTGGACATTTTATTTTGACTTGGTAGATGTGAGAAGGGAGGGCCTCGGTAACTGTAGCTTTACAACCCTTCGTAAGTGATTCTGATGCATAGTACTGGTTAAAAACCAATGGCCTAAATAATTTCTTGAGCCTTTTGCAATTCTAAAAGTCTACTTTTTATATCCAATCAATGGAATTTTAATAGCTCCTAGCTTTCATCATTGTAATGATGAAAAGTCTCTTCTTCTAATGAATAAATGTATTTTAGGAAATAGGGAAGCTGCTTCTAAATTATGAATAATAGCTTACAGTTACTGAGCGCTCACCAGTTCTAAGGCATTAACTCATTTAATATATGTAGTTCAGTCTTCACAACAACAGTGAGGTGGGTACTAATATTATCACCTATATAAAACAGAGTGGGGAAACGAGGCATAGAGAGTAATTTTCCCTAAGCTACAGAGCAGGTAAGTAGGGAACCTGGGCGTAGAGCCTACACTCTTCACCAGTATGCTACTGCCATCCACTATAAGGGAACTACACCTACAAACAGCACCCGCACCGCTCCCCACCCAAGTAGCCCTGCTTTCTCCGTTACTTAGGAAAAAAGAAGGGTCTGGTTTTTTGTTTTTTTTTTTAATTTTTAAAAAGATTTTATTTATTTCTTTGACAGAGAGAGAGATCACAAGTAGGCAGAGAGGCAGGCAGAGAGAGGGGGGAAAGCAGACTTCCCACTGAGCAGAGAGCCCAGTGCGGGACTCGATCCCAGGACCCTGAGATATTGACCTGAGCTGAAGTCAAAGGCTTAACCCACTGAGCCATCCAGGTGCCCCAGAAGGGTCTGTTTTAGAAAAAATGGTGGAATCTGAAATGATGGAAGGGGGAATCTGGGAAAGGCAAGAATGAAATGACTCAAGGGAGCTGAGCCTAAGTCCCCAGACCCTGAGTTGCAACAACTAGAGACTACTTAGACTCACAAAAGCCTGGCTGAAAAGGTAATCATCCCGACGAGTGATTTGCCTTCAGTTCTCACTTCATTCCATAATGTTTGAGACATGTTCTTTTTGACTGATGAAATAAGAATTTTTAAGAAATTAGAAATTTACCTTATTGGTTGAACTAGCCCCCAAACTATAAAGTTAAAACAGGAAAGTAAGCACAAAAGCTATGTTTGAGATTCAGAGAGAGGGTAACGACATTTGAAATAATTCAGCCTATTACTAATTTGGCATATACAGAGGAGAATTTATAACAAGTTACCCTGGCACATGGAGTAAAGTCTAGTGCATTGTAAGGATAAACTTCCCTTCCCAACAACACGGACAGAGTGACCTTATTGCTCTGTGGTCCTGAATGTACAATGTGAAATGCCACCCTACGCAGGAGTGCTATTTTTTTTTCTAACTGGGTACACTCAGCAATCTGGGTGCAGGCGCCCAGCTGGAGCTGGTGTTTTGCCAGATTAGTGACAGCAGGCCAAGCAGGGCAAAGGTGAGTGGTAAAGTAATTTAAAATAGAATGCAGCAAAAGATCAGAGGAAGTGAAGGCAGAAGAAGGCTGAGAGGGAGAAAAAAGAGAAGTCTGGATTGGAGGTCCCACATCAGAGAAATGGGAGAGGGACAGCAGACTGAGGTAGAGAGAGAAGAGCCCTGGAGACATCAGGGACCTGAGAATGATGTACTGGGAAGAAGTGAGGGACAGAGCTGTGATGCATGTCGTGGCCAGAGACTGTGAAGTCTGCAGTTAGAGGTGAAATAGATCGGGTCTATGGCAAGATCCAGGGTGCGGCAACAAAATTGATCCCCTGAAGATAATGGGAGATGAGATATCATGAACTTCGAGGATGGTATTCTGTCTACTTTGGTGACTGACTCACTCAGGATGAGGGTAGCAGTTAAGGAAAACAGGAAGACTGTAAACCACATGTCAGTCTTTAATAATTTAAGTCCTAAAAGACTTTGGATATGCTTAATATAAGGGACTGGATATTCTAGAAAGATGCTACCCACCATAATCTATGAGTTTTCAGTCTAAAACAGTTCATACTAAGGCAGAAGCAAGCAGCAGCTTAAGAAAAATGAGTAATGTTTCCCTTCATTCTTATGACTAATTTTTTTTCCACTTTTTTGACTTGGTAAGAATCTGTGTGTCACCTTTTAAAATTAGGGCTAGGTTAGTATTTTCCTAAAGTTGAATAGAGAATGAAATTATTGCTAATTCAGACAAGAAAAATCTCAGCTTCCCACTCTCATAAATTGGTAAAAATAAATGTTTAAAAAATAAATTACAACTCAGTTGCCCCAGTTCTGATTTGAAAACATCTGGTGAGACCCTGGGTACAGCTTCCCACTACTTTTTTTTTTTTTAAGTGTAAAAAAATACACTTACAAAGGTTTCTTACAATCTTGAAAGAACAGGGTGCCATGCTATTTACTGACAGGCTGACCTTTACACAAAGAACCTCCACCTTCAACAAGCTGAAATTACTGTTACTGATGCCCTCAGAATATCATTGCCACGGAAAGCAGCATGTTTTGTCCAAGTCATACAGAAGTAGCTAGATAGACACCATTTGGTCACCAAATGGTGCAATGTAGAGGGCAAGGGAAAATTATTTCTACAGTACCAACCATATGTCTGATACTGTGCAAGGAAGAAAAGGAAATGTCAAATCTGATTCCTAATGTCAAGAAGCTTACAATTTGTTGGTCAATTACATAATACTTCACCCCAGAGCCATGTCTTACATTTTTTTAAAAATGACTCACAGCATCTAACATAGGACATTATAGATATCAATAAGAAGTTAATAACTAATTAAAACAATACAAAATGTTAAAGTAATAAAACACATTTAACATAGTTGACTGAGAGACGAGATAACACCTGAGCTAGTGTCATTGTAATCAATGAAAAAATCTTGTTCCTATTGTGTTTTGAGCAGGTACTGACACAGGAAGGTCCCTATTCCTACTTATTGAAATCTTTAGGGAGGAAAAAAAGAACAGGTCAGCCTTTCCTACAGGTAAAAATTGGAAGGACAGGTTTATCCTGCGCTGGGGCATCAGGAGTGGCCGAGTCCTTACCTGTATCTTTTCCCAGATGGCCAAGGTAGCTAGCCTTGAGCAATAGTTCTTTTAAGTATACAAAACTATTGACCAACCTGTTATTGAAACATTTTCCTTCTTGGATTCTTTGCTCTTATATTGTTATCCTTTCATTCATTTATCAAAAAATTACTGAGCACCTACTAGATACCAACAACCTGTTCCTCTCTCTTTTACTTCTTATTTCTTTACTACTCTCCATTCTCTGCCCTATCACTCCCAGGCATCCTTACTCAGGCCTCAGCACTACTCTTCTCTCTCTCTCTCTCTACACACACACACACACACACACACACACACACACACACGGAGGTTAGATATATATATAGATAGATAGATAGATAGATATAGATATAATCTTATTCTTCAAAAAAGTGCATCAATTTATACGAGGTTCATGTAGCCTTTAGGCTAATATCTCCCAACCAGTATATCCTACACATAGAGATGGAAGAGAGGGTTAGAGGGTCTGTAAGGTCTTAAACTTCTGTTACTGCTATGCCTCATTGACCATCCCTTCTCAGTCTTTCCTGCTGGCACCTCTTCCTCTAGGGAGTATTAGGTTTTGAAAATTTGTCTTTCCTGAATTGTCTTTTCACTCTATATTCTTAAAATTTCAGCTCCCTCTCCCTAACAATCTCAAGCTTAAGTTGAATTTCTTTCTATTCTTGCTCTTTCTATACTTCAGGAGTTCATGGAGTCTGTCACCCTAACTTTAGATAATTCCTCTTCTTCCTTAAAGTTCTATTCCTTAAGAAGTCTTTGTTCTTTTCCCTAAACTAGGTTAGACAGCTCTGTCACGTGACGTTATTGCACCCTGTCCTTTCTTTTGAAAAAGAAGAGTAGTCATCATCTCATGATCTGTTCAACAGCTGTCTTGTCCAACAGACCAGGGGTAAACAATAGCCCATGGGTCAAACCCAGCCCCGCTGCATCTCCTATCAGAACCTAAACACACTCTCTTATTTATGATTATTGATGATTGCTTTTGCATTTCAATGGCAAAGCTGAGTAGTTGTGAGAGGCTATATAGTGTGAAAACCCCAAATATTTATTATCTGTCCCCTTAGTTTGCCAAATGCTGCATAAGTCTATAAGCACCATGAAAACTGAAATCATGCCTGTTGTTCTCATTTCTATATTCCCAGCACCTAGAGTAATGCCAGACATATAAGTATTTCTGGACTAATTGTATTTCAATCTCGAGCTTTAACCTATCTTGTCAGGGATACAAATGAGATCACATTAATTGGCCTGTGTTTATAACATTATAATCACTGCTTATCCAGACAATGATTGTACTGTTCTAGTCCAAGGGCGGGGGGACCGAAATTAACCAAATAATAAACAAATGAATAGATTATTACAACCAGAGGTAAGTGATATGGAGAAAAGGAACACTGTGCAATTAGAATATATAACAGAAAACCATAACCACATATAAAGTTTGGGAAGACTTCCTGGAGGAAGTGACTTTAGACCTGAAATCTAGAGTGAACTAACTGAGCAAAAAGAGGTGGAGAGAAGGAACATGACATGTCCCAGGAATTGATGTTCTTGTCCAATAATAAATTATAAAGTAAGTTCCTTGAAAAGTTAAGGGTAGGATCCAAAATGGAGCAAATGCTCAGTGGGATACTTATTATAATGTAAAATTTGAAACACTCTGTTGTTGGCCTACTGTGGGAAAGTGGTAAACTGTCGTTATGCCCATAGCACAGTATATTCTGCATCCAGTAAAATAATGGATATGAAGAATTTTAATTTGTATGGAAAATGCTTCCCTATAATGTAAAGTAAAAAAAGTGGGACATTGTTTCCGCTAAGAAATGTGTTCGTAGAAAAATGTTCTTCAAGAAAAATGGACTAAAATGTTAATTATAACTGCCTCTGGATGGGATTGAGTATCCTATATTTTCTTTATGGTTTTCTGTATTTCCTATGCTTTGCATTTAAAACCTTTAAGGTTGGAAAAATACATTTTATTGAGGAAATAAATGTAAGTGCTGATCTGTATCTACACCTTTGAGGGTAGTCTTTCTTCAACTCTGGAATGAGCATATAAAATGAGGATCAAAACCCAGGAGAGTTCACTGTCAGTAACAAAGATTATCAGTGGAAGTTTTCCTAGCATGTGATTTAACCTGTAGATAGAAAAGTGCAGTGGGGACATTGGAGCCAGAGAAAACTACCTGATATGCTGCTCTATACAGACACTTGCTTCTGAGACGCTGTACCTTATTTAAATTGGGAACTTAATCTAACCTTACTCCATGTGCATTTGGTCTCTTCCTGGCTAGCCATAATCCATCAGAAATGCTCTGGTTTCAATTCTGGATACATCATTTAAATGAGGGTCCTGGAGAGCTCATGCATGAGCTCTAATATTACTCTATTCTGAAAGCTGCTTTTATTTTTTGTTCCTCAAACATCATCTTTAATTTATAGGTCTATTGGTCTCTCCTTTAAAACTATTACTGCTAATTTATGGAAGTGGGTGAATTGAGAGTTGTTTTTAAAAAGTTTTGCTTCTTCCTGTAACTGTAATAAAGAGATAAGAACAGAAATTCTCCCCACAATGATTAATTTGACTTCCCTTTAGTTTTTAAAAAAGAAATAAACCCCCATTATTTTGGTTAAAATATACTTTATTAATCATTCAGGCAATATACATTTGTGTGCCTATCTTACACCCAGGCAGGGGCTATGAATCCATTGGGGGAAACCTGCATGAAGCCTTTTGAGAGTCTGTAGTTGATAGCAATTGCCTCCAGAGTTTGCCATTCAGGGCTTCCAAATCCCTTGGGGTGGTGGTGGTGGTGGGTGGGGGTTGGGTTTCTTTTCCATCATGGTTTCAGAGGCAACGCAGTGCATGAAGGGCTGCGTAAAAATTTCCTTTGGACTAGATCAGGGCTTTTCAACTTGGCACTACTGACATTTTGGGTCAGATAATTCTCTCCGTTATGGGGCTGTCCTATGCATTGTATCCTTGGTCTCTTACCTACTTGACACAGGGAGCAGTCCTTCAGATGTGATAATCAAAAATGTCTCCAGACATTTTACCAAATGTCCCCTGGGGGTGGAAGGAACAAATAATTTACCTTGCCTTTCACTGAATTTACTAGAAAACAAACAAAAACAACCAAATAATTGAATAAGAAAGAAAATACAAATTATACCAGATCACTATGCCCTCCTGACTCATGGGATATTCTCTAGATTAGTAATGAATGGAAAGACACTGACTAGACAGTCCATTTCCAACAACAGAAATGACTAGCGTATGACCCTACTCAGAAGATTCTCTAACAGTAAAGGAGTAAAAGTAATAGATCTGGAGTTAGAAGGCTTGGGTTCTCGCTAAATAGCTTAATTTCTTTGGTCCTCGGTATCCTGATCTATGAAATGGAGGTGTAGCAGGAAAGCAGTAGAGAGAGTTGTAAATAGATCTTCTAATTTTTAAATTCAATATATGCTGAAGATCTAGTCTAGCCACTATACATGGGGCTAGGATAGAAAAGATAAAAAGACAAGGTGCCGTCCTTCAAGGAGATTATATTCTATTAAAATGGCAGACTAATAAATAAGTGCAATAATCTAACAGAAGCATGAACCAAAGAAAGTGGAAACCTAGAGAGAACACCTAAATTCGTTTGGGGAAATCAGGGAGACCTTTACAAGGGAAGTGGCATTTTATTATTATTATTATTTTTTTAAAGATTTTATTTATTTTTTGACAGACAGAGATCACAAGTAGGCAGAGAGGCAGGCAGAGAGAGAGAGGAGGAAGCAGGCTCCCCGCTGAGCAGAGAGCCCGATGCGGGGCTCGATCCCAGGACCCTGGGATCATGACCTGAGCCGAAGGCAGAGGCTTTAACCCACTGAGCCACCCAGGAGCCGCAGGGAAGTGGCATTTTAACTAAAACTTGGAAGATGAATAAAAATTTTGGTAGGAGACGAGAAGAGGGAAGCTATTCCAGTTAGAAAGGCAAAAGCAGAGAAATATGATGCTTTTAGAAAAAAGTATATCTAAGGAACTATAAGTACTCCAGTGGTGCTAAAAGATATATGAAAAAGGTGAAATGACTCTTATAGTGTAGCTGACAATTTCAAATTTAAAATATGTGATAGGCCACCCTTGCTATGGTGTAGTAAGTAAGTTTAGAGGGGAATGAGCCAATTCCCCTACTACTTTTGAGCCAATCAAGTGACTACTGCAATAGTCCACCTATAGGTAGTGAAAGCCTACAGAAGGTCAGATATGTGCGCAGGAGTGGGGAAGATTCAGAGAATATTGAATATTCAAGACTTCCCAAGTCTTGAAGTCAGAATGTTGGAGGGATTCTAGAGTAAGACAGAGCACTTTCTGTATGTGTGCAATAGCTCATTTGATCCATATAATAAGCCTAATAGTGACGGAAAATAGCCCAATATGCTAAAAATTAATTTGCCAAAGAATCAGGCAGTTAAATTTACCAAATACTTGTTTTACAGAAAATTCACTTTAATTTTATTTAACAAACATATTCTTTGGTAAAATTACTTCTTTAGTGAATTGGCTTTGGAAAAATGACTTACAACCCAAGGTAATACACAACTGTCCTCATTTTGTTGTGGAGAAAACAGGTTCAGTATTAGCAAAGGCAAGGCCAGTCTATAGAGCCAGAGCTTTTAATCTCTACACAGCTAATAATAGTATAGGGATAAAGAAAACAAATGACTTAGAATATCTTGTTTCAGCTCTAATTTGTTATGATGTTAATGTACTTAAATCAAGAACCAAAACTTAAAAAAAAATTAGAGACACAATGAAACTAAGTTCAAAATCTATTATTAACATATATTATTAACATATAATTATTAGCTCCAGGGGTACAGGTCTGTGAATCCCCAGGTTTACACACTTCATATCACATACCTTCCCCAATGTCCATAACCCCACCACCCTCTCCCTACTCCCCCCCCGCCCCCCCCCCCCCCCCCCCCGCAATCCTCAGTTTGTTTTATGAGATTAAGAGTCTCTTACGGTTTGTCTTCAAAATCTATTCGAGTACTACAGCTTTTTATGGCAACTTCCTTAATTTTTCTTGAGAGCTTTTAAAATTTTTCTCCCTTCAGCCAATTGATGAAAATAATGATAGTGAGATAGTTCTCTTTACTTTTCTGTAGTTCTCTACTCTTTTTCTTAACTACCAGAAATTGCCATCTATCTGGAGTCAGCTGCTATTTATATCCATGTGACACATAAAACCCACTGATCACTTTTAAACTTTCATCCCAAATATTTGTTTCATCACCAGTGCAGATAGTATTATTTTCCTGACAAGGGGGGAAAGGTCACCGTAATTCTGTTCTCTCAGGTATGAGACTTCTGAAATCTTTTAAACTCAACTCTGTATTTTTTCCCTGCTTGAGAATCACTAGCAAAAACTGCACATGACCTTTCTTAGATCTGTAATGACCACGGTTCCCAGCTGCAGACAGTGGAGTGCACTCCAGGAGTTCAGTAGAAAGTAGTAACTCCTCTTGGGGGGCATTTTTGTCAAGACTAGCATGTAGTGCCCAGGGGCCAGGGATGTTAAATATGCATTACACTGTAGAATTGTTTCACCTAACGTATCAGGAGAAGCCCCTTGAGAAACACTGAGCTCAAGGTCAACACCAGGGGCATGCAAACTGTGCAGTTCTACAGGGTACAGTGTTTGGTTTAGTGTTCTGCAGTCACCATTTTGAAAATCTTCATACATTTATGCTTGAAAATCTGTTTGTTTTTTTTTA
This sequence comes from Meles meles, assembly GCF_922984935.1. Taxonomy (NCBI): domain Eukaryota; kingdom Metazoa; phylum Chordata; class Mammalia; order Carnivora; family Mustelidae; genus Meles; species Meles meles. The sequence continues at coordinate 21,572,810 of NC_060070.1, forward strand.
AAGATTTTATTTAAAGAGAGAGAGATCACAAGTGGGCAGAGAGAGATCACAAGTGGGCAGAGAGGCAGGCAGAGAGAGAGAGAGAGGAGGAAGCAGGATCCCCGCCAAGCAGAGAGCCCGATGCGGGGCTCGATCCCAGGACCCTGAGATCATGACCTGAGCCGAAGGCAGAGGCTTAACCCACTGAGCCACCCAGGCGCCCCTGAACATCTGTTTTATAAATGGAGTCCGATGGTACGGTGGATCATACATTCAAGCAGAGGAGGCAATGCATGCATCTTTTCTTTCTTGCCACCCAGTTTGCCTATAGTCTCCATGGTGTGTCAGAAACACAGGATTCTGATGGACCTCTGAGGTGTAGGAACTCAGGGAGTCACAACGATGACAAGGCAAGTGTATTACATCTATGGCTGACTTAGTGGACAGTTCCTAAATTCTACGCTCTCCATTCGAACCAGAGCTTGCTTCAGATGCAAAAAGAAGGCAATGGCATCCTAAAAAACACAAGTGACAGAAGAACCCCATCATACCTTTCTTACTAGTGTGTGTTCCTTACCCACATCACCATTTATACTGAAAATGGTGACAGAGAAGGAAGGGGGAAGGTAAGGTAATCCATGGTTCTCTTTCCTTTTGGGCCTTCCATACTCAAATTGGCAGGCAGAATGCGTGCATATCAAGAAGGGAAATAAAAATGGCTGAGTGGGTTCTGTGCAGCATTTACACTGTTCTGATAAGCACAGAATGCATAAGCATGTATAAACTAGGAAATATGAATTGCGTAATTTTGGTGATTCTATGTATGAGTTAAATGCTTTTATATTTGCATTTATAAATGGCATTACGCAAAATAAAGATGAATGGTAAAATTCATTCTAATAATTTAAAATTCTATTTTTTCTTTACTTAGAATGACATTAAAAAGCAAATAAAAAATCATTACAAGGGAGAGATGACAGAAGAAAGAAAAATATTTTATATTTATATTTTAGTAAGCATAATGGCACTTTCTTCTTGCTTTTTGAGCAAGGGGCTCTACATTTTTCATTTTGCTCTGGGCTCAGCAAATTACGTAGCTGGCCATGACTGAGCTAGTTTAAGCAGAAACGGATTAAAGGACAGCGTTTAGCTTACAGTTCTCTGAGAGAAGCAGGCTTGGATAATACATAGCTAGAAACAACATCCAGGAAAAACCGAACCAGAAAGAACACTCATCCCACAACACAGGGTTATTCTATGGGAACTCACCCCAACACCGCCAGCCAGTCAGCACCTATCACGCTAAAAGTGGATGTGAGAACTCTTCCCCAGCTACTCAGAAGAACCAAATACCTCCACCATGGTGTTTGTCAGAAAATCCCACCTCCCTGAGTGTAGTTGAGGCATCATGTTGCTCACCTTCACCTAAGACTTGAATGGGTGCATCTGATTGTTGGAAACTAGGTCAAAGGTACTGATATGCTGAAGCCGGCTGTTGATTGTTAGCACCTTTTCCACCTTATTCCACATTCAGGGAAGTCATTTTGGTAGCTTTGTGGGAGTAGTCATGCCATGAAGATTGCAGTTTTTCCCTCCCCCAGCCATTAGTAAACATTTACCAGCACACCGTCATGAAGCTGCAAGCAGCACTCCAGCTGCAAGGGAGTCTAGAAACTGTAGTTTTTAATTTTCTAGCTTCTAAAGTGCAGGAAAGCAAGCTAGAAGGGGACTGGATGAGTGTTGGGTAAGCCATCCTATAACCTGATAATGGCAGCCATTGCCTTCTGTTCTAGATTAAAAATTGCTATAGGCAATTTATATATATAAAATTTATATATGACCATATTTATAAATTTATATATAAACATTTATAAATTTATAAATTGCTAATAGGCAAATACTAATAGACATTCAACGGTAGTACGGTAGTACAGAAGTTTGGGGAGGTTTTTACTAAAAGCATGACACAATGAGTATAGGTCACTGGACTTAAAGAGATAAAATGTCAATTGAGATAACTAAAATACATTTTTATGATGCTAGTCTATATACTCTGTAAGAGTAGGGACCATGTCTGTTTTGTCTCACTTTATCTCAAATCAACCAGGAAACAGAAGCCATTCAACAGTAACAACAACAACAAAAGAAATACCTAAGGATATAGAGAGTTCAATTTGGCATTTCTATTATTCTGTGTAGATAAGAAAACTGCAAATGATTTTATTGACTCCTTTTAGAGGGGTTAAACCTCTGGATGTCAACAGTTTATGATGATACATTCACGTATGTTATCTCATTTGATCCTGTACCATTCTGAGAAGTTAAAACAGAAATTACTATCCATTTCATAGATGAGGAAACAAACTCCAAAAAGTAAAGTGATCTTTCCAAACTCATTTAGCTAGTAAAAGATGGTTTTTTCATTTCTTGACTCAAAATTACAGAACTCTTTCTTTGATTAATTAGGGAAGTAGTGTCAGATTTCCAATTCGAGCATCAGCTTAAACTCAATTATATGCAGTGGACAAAATATCCTAATTTTATGCTGCAAATGTTTTTCTTCAACAGTGAACATTCTTTCCTTGGCGTTTTGGAAAGATTTGAATTGTGGTTGCAATTGTCTTTTCTGAGTCAATGATGTTGATTCAAGAGGTAGGGGGAAGGAAACCCTTTTCTAGAAATAGCTAATCCATGAAATTTGATGGTTTTATCTCTTCCTAGTTAGGAATAGTATAATTTAAATATTATGGATGTATTTGGATTATAATATAGTACAGGGACACTCAATTTTATATTACTTTAGAATCATGAATGGTGGGTGAGGTTGCTAATACAGATTTCCAGGCCTCATCCCTAAAAATGTGACTACGAGCCAAAATATTAAAATTTAAAACTCCAGTGCTATAGAATATTGTAAGAATCACTGGTGTCATGCATCTGACATTCAGCTTGTACAAAAACATTTTACGAGAAAATGCGTTTAGCACAGTAATGTTTTTTTAAAATCACTTCCATACCCTTATAAAACTTAAATCAATTTAAGAGATTCTCCTCTTAAAAATATTATGTAATTTCCTGTATGTCAGAAATCTTGCTACCTATGTTTATCAGAAGCACGCTCTGAGGTTGAAAACTGCAGGCTAATTTACTGTGGTAATCAGCCTCAAATCCCTTGGAGCATAAATTCTTATTAGCATTATATGTTATGGAATTTATAGACAGCTTCTTACCAGCGATCTGTCCCTTTGAGCCTTTTGATTTTCCTGTTTGAAGAACCACAATGGTTCCAAATGACAATCTCTCACACCACTTAAAATACATGGCAACCTACCAAACATTAAAATACACCTGTATCATAAATAAGTGGGAATGATCTCTAATTAGGGCAGGTAGGTTGGAAATTACTGTCAAATGTCCTTTATTCAGTGTCATATTTCGAACTGGAAACCATGGTTTCTGCCTCCTACTGCTTAAAATCTTTTTGTTGGGAAGAAACCCTTTCCTGGTTTTGTTAAGTGAAACTCTCGTTCCACGAGGAGGAAACTGAGGTCCGAAGAAACCAAATTATTTGTCCAAGGTCACACCCTCTATTAGTGACCCAAGTCAGACAAAAAAACCCCTTGGTTCCAATACGATGGCCAACCCAGGGGCTCTGTTAATACCCCCCCCCCCCCCCCCGATTTCACAACTGCACCCCTATCTACCCTTCCCACTTTTTGGATAAAGTTTTTTTTTAACAGTCTTTCCCCACCTCCTTTTCCTTTTATGCCTTTGGGTAAAACCTCACACAAACGGTTAATGAATAACACTGGGTGTCCACATCTAAAGCCGTGACTTTCACGGACTTTTTTTTTTTTTTTTTTGGCCGAACATTTCTCTGAAAGGCTCTTAATCCTGGATTCTGCCGGGGGAGGGAGAAGGGGAGGGAGGTCACCCAGCGCGGACAAGTCCTAACATGTACATGGGCGCGCTCGGGACGCCGGCTGCAGAGCCAAAGAGGAAACCAAGCAAGGATCTATTAAGGCGGGAGAAAAATATCGTGCTGGGAAATCCCTGAGCACGGATCCGCCAAGCCCTAGCAACGCTAAGCAAGCCGAGCGCGAATAAATCCCTTTAGGTGGCCAAGCGCAGACACTGCAGCACCACGTAGTGGGAGGGGCGCGGCGGCTCGAGCCGCGCAGTCGGGAGGGAGCGCCCGGGCCGCCCTTTTATAGGCCGGAGCCCGCGCTCGCGCGCCCCCGCCCCTCGCACCGCCCCCGGGCCACGCGCAGAGCCGCGGCGACACCTGAGAAGGGTCGGCTGCGTCCGCGTCCCGCCCCGCCCGTTCCGCCGTCCGCCCTCCCGCGAGGCCGCGGCGGCACGAGATCTGCGCCTCGCCTCCCTCCTCCCGCGGGCGGGTTTTCTTACCTTGTAAAAAGCCGTCTCCGTGACTGCCCCCGCCTCCTCCGCAGGATGTGAAATGGCGGTCGGCTAGGCGAGCGCGAGCACCGCAGCTCCGGCCAATCCCGCCTAGCAGCCAAAACGGCCCCGAACACTGGCGGCCCCACTCCCGCAAGCCCCTCGGAGCCCATCCATGACATCGGCGCTCCGCCGCCCCCCCTCCCCGCTCCGCCGCTCCCACCCAGGTGGCCGTGCCCACCGGCCGAGTCATCGATTCTCGCGCCAGGCGCGGACCCCGCTTTCCACCGGCCTCCTCCCTCGCTGCGAGTCTGGGGCCGGGGGAGAAAACACCTTCTCGGCCCCCCACCCGGGTGTCCCGCTCGGGTGCCCGCCCCGCTCCCTCCCTTTCCCGCCACATCCCCTCCCCCAACTACTCACCGCCCTCCGCCACACACACAACCCCCTTCTCCCCTCCCCCAGTGGTTGCGTCCGTGACATCATCATCATGGCAACAAGAGCTGCAGCCTGGGACCGAGGAGCCCGTGTGATTCCCGGCGGCGGCGGCGGCAGTGGCGGCAGCACCAGCACCGACGAAAGCGCCAGGGCTTCTCTCCTGTTGCCCCTCGCCGGGTGCTCCTGAGGAGGCGGCGGCAGCAGTGCCAACACCGCCCCGCCCGCCGCCGCTGCTCGCGGTTTCAGTGTGTGCGAGGGGAGGGGGCCGAGCCGAAGCAGGGAGGGGGCGCCGCCGCCGCCGCTGCTGTGGGGCCGTCGCTGCGGAAGAAGCCGCCGCCGCCGCCGCTGCTGCTGCTGCCGGATCGCTCGTGAAGAGGAGGCGGTGGCGGCGGCGGCGAACATGTTTTCAGTGAGGATAGTGACTGCCGACTACTACATGGCCAGCCCGCTGCAGGGGCTGGATATCTGCCAATCCCCCCTCACCCAGGCCCCTGTCAAGAAGGTGCCCGTGGTGCGAGTCTTCGGAGCGACCCCGGCAGGTAAGCGGGCGCGGGGCGCGTGCGGGAGCCGGCGGGGCGCCCGGGCTGCCCTCCCGGCCGCGCACACGCGCGCACGCCGCCGGCCTTCGGTGTATCGCTGCCGCCTCTTCCCTCCCCTCCGCCCTCGTCGCCTTTTCCCGGGTGCGTGACAAGAGGCGCAAAAATGTGGGTCCGCGCGAGCGTTGCGCCCCCTCCTCTCCGGGCAGGGAGGCGGGCGGGCGCCGAGTGTTTACAGTGCGTGCGGCGGTCGGGAGCCGGGTCGGGACTCCCCGTCTCGGGCCGGGGGGAAGCGAGCGCCCGCGAGCCGCGCTCTGGCCCAGGAAGATGGGCCAGGATGCCGCGCCATGTCCTCCGTGAACCGGTTCACAGAGCCCCGCTCTGAGCTCTGTCGCTGGTGGGACTGCGGACAACCCCCCCTCCACCCTCCCTCCTCCCCCGCGTCTCCCAAATGTCCTTTCTGGAAATGGCTTTAAGAGGAAGGAGTAAGTGTCAGCGCTCTGTGTTCAGTCTCTCCTCCTCGCGCCAGCGCTCTCCTCTGCCCCTTCCGGAGATGCCGCGGGCTGAAGAGTGGCGCCTAGGGCCAAATAAGCTTTCTCATTGAAGTGACCATGTGGTTCCGCTGTGAGTGCAGGTCGTGACTCCTTGGAGTCTAAGCCTCGGTGTCGGGGGACGGGGCAGCATCCTCAGGTGCATTGCTTTGAGTGGAACGTGGATCCATGGAAGTAGGAAATGTGCGTTTGTTGCCCACGTAAAACATCCCACTCAATAGCGTGAATTTCTTAAGAGGCGCAGCTAAACTCAGCAACGCAAACATTTAGAAATGCCCCATGCTGAGTTGTGGTACTGCATTTTACATTCACGTATCTTTAAAATAAAAACTGTTTTGATGAACGAGTAGGGTGGGGAGACAGCAGTAACAAAAGCTACCTTCTCTAAAGCTCCTAGGGATTTGTGATAATATAAGCAGGTAGTGGCCAAATTTACAAGGGGTTGAATTGTGGTTTTCTACATGTTGTGAACTGCCTATGTGAAATAATGGAGCTGCCTCGTAGAAAGGGATGCTCTTACCTCTAGCTATGTGTTGCCCTATGGGATTTTAGATAGCATTTCCCACTTGATGCTCCTTGCCCTAATCACTTCATCTTATTACTACTGTTTCTGTGCACTACCAAGATAATAACACTTTCTCAGACACGAGCACTCATTTTCAGGCAGTTATCTTTTAATGTAAATTCCCTTTGTTAAAAATTTCTGTGTTGTTAGTGAGATTTGATACAGTATTCCTTTTTAAAATTATGAGAACGATTTTGATGGTAGGGACCTGGTGAAATGGGAAGTTTGAGTGCTGTTAATTTTATGAAAGTATAACACCTGAAACTTTAGAGGCTGGAAAATAGAGGCAATAAAGTTCTGAAGGATAGATCTTCTGCCCTTTTAAATATATTGGTGCTGTCTTTTGTTTCTAATTGGAATTTCAGTGTAATATACAGTTTGTTCTCACTTCAAGTACAGAGGAAGAATAAGAGTGACGTTGCTATAGCTCTGTTCAGCCAGATTTCCGAATTATAAAGGGGTATGCTAATAGGATATTCTGTGGCATTTCTAGGTATTAAAGTTTGTGTGGTTTGGATTACTTCTCTACACATAGTCCCCCCTCTCCCCCCAAGTCATTGAGTTTGTATCCCTGGATGATTTTCAGGCTGTGTTACAGAAAACTTTTGTTTGTGGAATAGGTGAATTTCACTGTGAACTAGCAGTAATTCTATAAAGTGAGAAAATATTTTTTAAATGATAAAGATGATGAGGTACTTTTGTGTTTTTCAATATAAAAAAAACTGACACGGGGACTATTCTCTGATAAATATTCATTTTTTCCCCTTCTCTTACAATAGATTACAAGCCCCCTCCTTTAAAAAAAACTTCAAAAAATATATTTTGAAATGTATAATGTAAATGAATATGGATGACTTTTTTGTACATACATTGAAGGATCGAAACTTGATACAAAGAAACTGAAACTTAAGGTTGTTAAGAAGTATCAGATTGAGTTTACTATAAGTATAGTTCTCAGTGTCACACATAAAAATTTCCTGTTTCTTCAACAAGTGAAAAAATTTGAAGTCACTGGCATACATTTAGAGTTTATAGCCTTCAGCAATCAAGCCAGCATTTTTAACGTGTTAGAAACTCCCAGTAAAGTTAGTATTAATTAAATGTAAACAAAAACTGTACAATTATCTGCTCCTGAATTCTCTCCCCAAAGACAACAAGTCCATTTCACCCATTAAAATAAAACTTGAAAATAATTAAAAGGTCAGTCTGACTTGGTAAAAATCTGAATGATAGAATTTTTAATAAAGACAGTTCTATTGTTTGGAAGTACAAACTATGTTTATATATTTACTAATTAGTAAAACAAATTAATGAAAAATAATAACATAAAACTGTGTTACATAAAGTACCATAAATATAAGCCTTTCATATTATTAGTTAATTTTGGAAGTCCTTAATTCTTGATTTGGAGAAAAGCTGTTTTTAAACTGAGTTTGTTTTATAAATGAGTCCTGAAAAATAGCAGAAAAAATTGTCTCCCAAATAAAGAGGGCATTTCATATTTGTATTATAAATTCTGAACTGATTGGTTTCTTATGTTTTTACTAGTTCAGTTTTTCTATTCATAAAAAGTATTTTTCTGCTTTAGAAAACAGTCCGGTTGACTTCTGATTGTCCTGTGTTTTGAGGGCATATCCTGAATAATTTAAGAAATAAATTGTCTTAGGTTTAAAAGCTCTCATATCTTGAGTTGGTGAAATTTGAAAAGGTATTAAAGAAAGTGACATACTCAAATTTGAATGGTAAATCCTGACTGATTTAATCTCTTGCTGACTGAGGATATTGATTCCTGAGAGAATCACTTAAATTTTCTTCATGTGAGTGATGGAATTATTTAAAAAAAAACAAACCAAAAACCAGAAAAACCTCTTCTGCTTTTCTACACGCATTTAAAAATGTCTTGAACATTATTTTGATATAACAATGTATTAGCAATGTAACAACGCTTCCGTAACTAGTTTTAATGGAAAGAAGCAAGGCTATAAATAACTAAAGCAAGCTGTGTTTTCCACTTAGATTTGAATACAGGTGTGACTGCTCTGGGAATTCACTTCAAATAAAATCCTAAGGCTTCGTTGTGAAGACCTGACTCCAGTGGGTCTGGGAGGTTGTCAGGTTTCCACATCCCAACTTTTGCTTACTTGCTTGATGTAACTCACTTCATGTTGAGTTTAGAAAGCTCTCGGTTTTCTCAGCACTGGGTTAAACAGAATCATCCTTTCAAAAAGCTTTCCTGCTGAGATGCAGAGTAGGAGTAAATAGAAGAGTGAGAGTGAGGTGTTCACACAGCAAGTAATTAAACAAAGTAGGCCAAACAGACTATAGAGGGAGCTGCTTGTCTTTAAGATTACTGTAAGGAACTCTGCCACTCCCCCCTCTAGTCTTCCTTCAGGTAGTAAAAATTTTAGTAGATTGTTCTAGATGCTAACTGTTAAACATGAAATCAAGTTTTTCAACATGAGAAATTGATCATTCTGAAATGCTATATAAATTTATGTCGTTGCTTAATAACATCACCTTTTTGGTAAATTGGATTTTTAACTACGTTTGAGACTAATACAGTTTTGAAAACCATAGCATTTACGAACAATTCAAATTATAACTAATTTCAACTGATTTCTCTAATAAAACTCTTATTTGTTCATAGTCTTTTTTTTGTTAAGCCATTTAAAAATATTTTAAGATCACATAATACTTATTTGATGTAATTACTAGAAAGGTTTTTCAGGAGCACTACTGAGATTTAGTGATTTACTACAAACAAAATTAATGACTTTATTTAGTAGGCATTTGTAGCCCTGAGTGGCAAATTTTGTTAGCTTTCTGTATTATATTTGATTTAAAATCACAATTAGTGTATCAGAGGATGAAGCAGGACCCTCTTAAATCTAGACGCAGTAGAATCTGGTAATAGTGACTGGGTTCATTCAGTGAACACTTAATGAGAACCTACTATGTATATTGAGCTATTTTTGGTGTCGTTATGAACAACTTTTACCCTCGAGACTTTCACAATACAGGAGAGATGACATCTAAAACGTAAATCATAGTTTGATTGGAGTATGACAGAAATGTGTGTAAAAAAGCAAGGACTCCAAGGAGGACATGTCAGTGACCAACTAGCAGGGAAGGCTTCATGAAGGAAGTATGGATTAAGTCATTTTTAAGGAATTTCAAAATTCTGATAGAGGAACAGATACAAGGTAATTCACAAAGAGAAAACTGCTCGTGGTAGGGCAGCTTGGCAATACATATCATAATCCTTGAAATGTTTTTTGACCCAATAATTCTAGTTTTAGGGATTTTAGTCTATGAATGTAAATCTTTTGGCAAATCTGATTATCTTTTGAATCCATCTACTTCTTTTCATTATCCATCACCACCCTAGTCTAAACTACTAGCATTTTTGGATGCATTTACAGTAGCCTCCTAATCTTGGCCTACCCCAGTCCATTCTGTTCCCTTCTAATCTGTTTTCTACACTGTAATCAGAGGGATCTTTTCAAAATGCAAACCTGATTATATCACCCTACTACTTGATATGCTTTAGTAGCTTTCCATTGCATTTAGGATAAGGACAAAGCTACATGTCTTACGTGGTGGCGTCTACATGTCTTACAAGGTCTTTCATATAGTCTGGCCCCTACCTTTCTATCCAGTCATGGCTTGAGCCATGTTCTTCTTGCCTTGCTCTTTGTGTTCCAGCCATATTGGCCTTATTTCAGTCCCTGTTCTTGCCATGCTCCCTTCCACAATGAGGCCTTTATACCTGCTGTTCCCTCTGCCTAGAATGTTTTTCCTTTTCCTTCACTTAAACTCTGATTTATCTTTCCTCAGGGAAGCCTTCCCTATCATAGACTCTCAAAACTCCATAAACTCTCCTTCATAACACTTGCTATAATTGTAATTTTATATATGTTGGAGATTAATGTCTGTTTTTCCCAATAACCTCCATAAATGCTGGTAATGTGTTCATTTTTGCTCACCATTATACAGTCAATACTTACCGCAGTGCTTGAAAATCAAGCATTTTTGCAAGAATTAATCAGTAGATGATAGTCATCAACAGGGCACAACCTCAGATATTCAACAGTTGGGAAATGGTTACATAAACTGGACATATTCATATGGTAGAATTTATGTCATTAATATTTTAGAAGAATATAAAATAATATAGGACTGCTCAGTATGTTATGTGAAAAAATGAGTTTGCAAAATAGTCATTTATTAAAATACAGAAAAAGTACATAAATATATAAAGGTTGGTTATCTCTGAGAGGTGTGTTTTTAATTTTTTAGATTTTCTTACAGAGAGAATGTATTGATTTTATAATTTGAGAGAAAACTGTGTACAAAATTAATGAAAAACTGGCTTTCTAGGTATATTTCAGAAATACAACAAAAGAGACTTGAAGTTCATACTGGGCTCCAAAATAAGTATCTGCCCAAATGCATGATTATGTGATGATAGCATTGAACTTGATTATGTAAATTCAATTTAGTAACTGCAGAATGATTCTTACATTAAAGCAAGCCAGTAATTTCTGGCATTTTAAAAAATTATTATGCCCATTCATATGTAACATTTTAATTTTAAAATGTTTTGAAAAGTAGTTCAGTTTTGGCATATAGCAATAATGAAACAGAGTGGAGGCCAGAAACTGACTTAAATATAAATAAAATTTACTTTGTGAAAATGGATGCTATCCTTACCTATTAGTATGGAAAAAATTATTTAAGAAAGTGTTCATCTAGAAAAATAAAAGTTGGCTTCCAGATGAATCAGAAGATTTAAATGTATAAACAAAACAACATAAGATAATTATTTTTAATTAATCTAGGAATGGCAAAGACTTTTCAAAGTATAAAACAGAACTGGAGCCTGGTTGGTGATCTTTACAATATAAAAAATAAATTCTGTATAGAGAAAAAAAATCAAAGTTAAAAGAAACGGAGTAGTAAAACTTACTTTTACACTCTTCACAAAGGCTAATGTCCTCTTAATATACAAAGAGCTCCTAGAAAATGATCTAGTAGACAAAATGAGTGAGGAGAATTCATATGAAAAGGTATGTAATTTTATTTATAAAGGACATGTAAATTAAAGCTACAACAGACTATTTATCATCTATCAAATTAGGACCAATTGATTACATAGTATAACTTGGGGAGAATGAGAGGAAGGGGAAATGGGCATTCTCATATTGCTGGTGGGAATATAAAATGTTCCATTTTCTATGGAAAGCAATTTGGAAATCATTTTCAAAATTAAAGATATACATATATTTTGATCTAGCAATTTCATTCAAGGATTTTATCCTCAAATATTTTATATAGTTAAATGAACACGTAAGAATATTTGTGGCAGCATTGTTTGTCGTTGCAAAAATTGGAAACAACCTAAACATAAATCAGTTAGGGAAGTGGTTAAGTAAATAATGGTATATCTATTCAATGGAATACTAGGCAACCCTTAAAGAAGCAACACATGTGTACTACAGTGGTGCCCTGTCTAAGATATATTAAGAGAAAAAAAGCAACATGTAAGACTCCATGTATGGTATGCTGCCATTTGTGTGGTTTAAAAAATTATTTATATAAAATATATATGTACGTGTGTGTATGTGTGTGTGTGTGTGTGTATGTATGTAGATATCAAAGGATATGTGAGAGTTTGGTAACAGTGGTTGCCTCCATTGAAGGGAACTGGTGGCCTAGAGGACAAAGGTGAGAGACTGAATTTTTTTTTTTAGTATAATGTTTGGTTACTTTGGATTTTTTTTATTAAACCATGTAATACCTATTCAGAGTTAGTGGTGTTTGTTTGTTTGTTTGTTTTTTAAGTTGTGTTTGAAGGAATTGGTAAAGAGGAACAAAAACCAAAGGCTGTAATAGTTGTGAACAGTTATCAAATGATTACTGCAATACTGTTTAATTTTAGATTTTGCTAGAGGTCTTCTAATTCAGAGCTTCATAGTGATACATGGTTCACTGGAGGGAGGCTCTCGTGGAGTGGGGTCTACAGGAAGGCTGTGGGGTTCCTTTAAGCAAGTAACATCATGAGCAATAACCTGAAGTTACTGCTCCTTTTGATATTCTTAATGCATTAAAGGAGGTGCTTTATTACTTGGAATCCACTTCAGCTCGCCACAGAGTATGCAGCTACGTCTTGTGGAGAAGGGATCATGGAGCTGCCATTGGAGTTTATATTCTGGGTGCCTGAGGAGCATGTTACACAGTGCAAGGTGTAGCCCAATGACAGTGAAAGCACAGGGATGTTGGTTGCCCTGGGGAGCCCAGCTCTAGACCTGAATTTCTGTATTCGCTGTATTGGGTCTCCTAGTCACATGCATCTGATGTGTTATTTAGCTTCCTGCAAGGTGGCTACCTAATAGTGCATGTATGTTCTGCAAAAATAAACATCATTGTTATTTTGAAATATTATTCCTGATGTGAAAAAGGTTGATTTTGAAATTCATTCATATTATTACAAACCTCATTTAAATTTTAATTTTCTTCTATAATTATATAAAGAAAATGTGATGATTTTTTTTCACCAAGCACCATTCGATGCTTCCAAATGCCCTTCTTGTGCTGAACAAATATTATTTACAATGTGAAAAAGGTTGGGAAACACTGTTCTGGTCAAATCATTTTCATTTTATATAAAGAGAACTGAAATCTAGATAGGTAAGCTCAGGGATTTGTCCAGTGTCCTATAAGTTGATTATGTGGGGTAGGGGTGAAAACTAATGATCTTGACTCTTAAAACTCACTGCTTCACACTGTCCCCCCAGACATGAGCGAAAATTGGAAGAAGGCATTGATAATAGAAAGGTGAACATACTGAACCTTGGAAGAATTGTTAGAAGACCTGCATGTACACAGTTTAGAAATCTTTAAGGGCCTACCATGTGTAATAGTGCTTAGAATCTTCCTATAGAATAGGTAGTGGGATTTGTTTCATGATGAGGTTTAAGGAGGTCGGGGTTGAACAGATTTCAAAGGATGTTATCAGTAGCCCTAGACATTTCAAAGAAATAATCAGCAACTTACTGAGATATGGGATATGGTATGTTGTGTGTTACTTTGGTACCTGGCTGCCATTTTAACACTGCAGTGATACTAAATAAGAGAGGAAGGAGTGGGAATTAAGGTACAGTGAACTTTGGGTAAAATGTGTTAACTTATAGTTTCCAGGTAAGATATAGATAGGGCAGGAGTAGGTGTTTTAGGCAATTAAAACAAAATTCCACTGTTTAAACGTAAAGTAGATACATTTTTGAGACTAAAATTATCAGTAAAAATAAAATCTTAATAAGGGTCTAGTTAACCTTTTGGTGTGTTGGTGGTTTTTTTTGTTTGCTTTTTGTTTTTTGTTTTTGTTTTTGTTTTGTCATTTAAGTTTTTCAGATGACCTTCTGTGTTTCTTCCAGTTCTCTACCTTTTTAAATATTTCATTTTTTTTTCAGTGAAAAATATTTTGTTGCTTAATTAGTATTGGCAAACTGGACTGTTTTCTGCAGCAGAAATTGAATGTATGCCTAGCAAAGTAAATTCTGAGAAAAAAGGGTCGTAATTGTCATTGTAAATGTTAGGAGGTTTTTTTTGGTCCAATTTTATTTTCTTTTTAGACAATAGTTGTGGGAAAAACTAAGAATTTGAGGCCAATTTCCTTGGGGAGTTATTTAATTTTCTTTGGGTTGAGAGAGCATTTACTATATAAACGATTCAAATAATACAAGAAAACGTGTTACCTCAAAAGTGCTTGTGTAATAAATAACAATATAACAAGAGTTTTCTATTTTTTTCCATTTATTATAATTACCAAGGAAGTATAACCATAATTTAAAAAATATCTTATTTTGTGTATATATTTACACTTCAAAGTAATTTATATATTAAATTAGGTTTTGTTTGAGATGGTGAAATGAAAGGTTTTGTAAGTAAGAATACATGTTGATATGTGAAAAAATGTGAAGTTAAAACATGTTGGCATACTCCTAGTTTCTCAGAACAAGAAAATGACTAATCTAAATTTCATTTCAGAATAAAAACCAAGACAAGCCACATAAAAGCAACCTAAAAATTAAACTGTCATCATATTATTTGTTTTAAAACTATGGAATAATATATCTGAGGAAGATTTCTCTCAAAATTGTTTTTCTCAATTTCAAGTAAGTAATTTATTTTGGTTAATATATTGGGGATGAGGGGGGTTGGGGGTAAGCCTTGGCATTGAAGTTGAAAAATCCTACTCATCCTTAAAGTAACAACTCAAATATTAACTCTTTAAAGCCTTTTGTGACTCCTTTGCCCATTCCCAAAAGGTTATCTCTTTGGCTTCCCGTAATCTTAGCCCCCTTTCACATTGTTGATAAAGGACTTAACACATGTAGTGTTGTATTTGTTTGTAGGGATAGTTACATGGCACCCTTGTGTGCCTCCCCCCCCACCCCCCACGCCCAGCCCTTACACTGTCTTCTGCTGAGGGACCTTGGTCAAGCTATTTTACTTCTATGAGCCCTAATTTCCTCCTCTGTAAAATGAGTTCTAATAATTTTTACCTCATTGAATTATTATGATTAAATAGTAACCAGCAAATGTGTGGCATGATATCAATATAAGTGTTACTTTCTTCACTCTTCTAACCCAGAATCTGCCACATTATTTCATGTATACTAAGCACTCTTTAATTGAATTGAAATGAAAAAATGGAATTCTTGTAGCATTTATTAATTTAGGGCAAACTAAAATACCTGCACAATTGTGGTGTGAAGCTTTTTGTAGTTGGTCACTACCTCTTAATGTCTTCAGGCTAGGGAATTGCCTTTTAAAATACTTTTTAAAGAATTGACTTTTTTATAAATACCCATTAGGCCTGATTTTTCTTTAACTATTGATGTATTCAGAGAAAGAAAAGTGTCCAGGCCTGATCTTGCCTTGAAAAAGGCCAGTGTTAAGCCATCGATTCAAGGAGTAACTATAATTTTCCAATGCTGCAGATTAGGTTAAGTTTATTTCTTCTGAAAGAGCCTTATTTTCCAAAGCCTTCAGTAGTGCCTTCTTTATAAAAGATGGTGTAGAAGGTATTGAAAGTATGTGTGCCAGAGATCACAAAGACGATAATTGGATTTATTGCTCTCTTGTTTTTGCCATTTGTGAATTCATAAAACACAAAAACTGAAACCTTTGGTTTTTAAACCTATTTAGGATTGTGGAATGTGGACCAAATGAATTCATTATTGCCTGGAGTTTTGATTTCTTCACCATATTTTCCTTGTATGTTTTCCCAGGTTTGGTTTGGGTTTTTTGTTTTTTTTTTTCTTAAATAACATTGTTTTTTAATTTTTTTAATGAAGTCATTAGAAAGATTTTCAAATTAATTTTGATAAATTACTGGTTGATGATGCTTAATGATTTTAAAATAGAAGCCAGGTTAGTCAAGACATTACTTTTGAGTCATTTTACTAACAGAGATTATAGGCCATTTATTGACCCCGTACTATGTGTCCACTTCTAAGTGAGTCTTTTTAATCTTTATAACAACTCTATAAAATGGGTAGTATTATCCCCATTTTACAGTTGAGGAAATGAGGCTTGGAGAGGTTAATTAACTTTTCCGTAAAGTTATTCAGCATATATTTACCTCCTAGCATGTGAGGATTAAAATGAGGGGATGTGTATTAGCCTAAACCGAAGAAGCAGAGAAGCAAAATCTGAGATTTTGGAATTTGGTAATCATTATTGAGACATGACTGTGACCATGAATATATTCTTATTCACTTTTTTTGTGTGTATGATAATATACCCTGCTACTCTGTACTGACCCTTTTTTTTCCTGAGCAATATTAAGTCTCTCAAACATGTTCCCGTTTGGACTAGATTGTTTTGTTTTATGTATATGTGCTTATAAGGTGATAATGGGACTTGACTATAATATCAGTCTGATACAAAATATCTTTATAACTTTAGTTTGATTGAACAAGTAGTGTATGAATATATTCTCATTGTGAAATTTAACAAACAGATAAAACATAAATTTTCCTTAATCACCACCAATTCTATTTCCCTATCCACTTGTATTGGTTTTTGCATAACCTCCCCAAAACATAGTAGTATAAAATAAGCTATTTGTTAACATATGATTCTGGGATAGGCTCAATTAAGCAGTTCTGCCCCTGCTAGTGGCTGGGCTGCTTATGGGGCGCAGTCAGCTAAGAGGTCAGCTGGAAGGTGGTTGGTCTAGGATTGCTTCATTCATATGTCTAGCTGTTGGTGTGAACTGTTGGCTAGGGTCCTAGGGTGCCATGTGTATCCAGTAGGCTAGCCTTCAGTTGGAGGCAGTAGTAGTAGGGTTTACAGAAGCAGCAAGTGAAGGCAAGCCACACATATTTTATCTTGTTCCATGGGCCAAAGCAAAACATGGCCAAGCTCAGAGCAGTGTGGAAAGGGTTTCCTAAGAGTGTGTGACTCATTAGGGGGCCATACCACTGTTGCTGTCTGACTCATTTTTCAGGAAACATTTGTGAGTGTGTCGGTGGTCTACTCTTGAAAAAGTATAGTGTTTAAAAATTTATTCAGCAATTCAGATAAATTTAGCTAACTCCTCGATCTTGTTTTATTTCATTCTCATCATTGCTCAGCATCATTCCTGGTCCCATTTAATCAACAAATATCTACTGAGCCCCCATTAAGTGCACAATAAGGTATAAGGTGGGCAGCAGATCACTGGAGCAAGATCACTGTGTTCATCATCCAGGTTTCTTAAACTTCCCTACCTATCTGCTCTATTATATGAACAGAATTCTATAAAAACAGGCAATTACAAGTTTTCTGAAAATGACCAACAGCCCACACAAGACAGAATATATCTTGTATACTCTATTTTTTAAACATCTTACGAGAATATCTTCAAGAGAAGAAAAAGTGTAACACAGGGGTTGTTTTGATCTGTACTCCCACCAGCAATATGAGACTTTTTCCATCTCTTCACCAGGTTTATGTTCTCAAGTGTTTTGATCTTTGCCGATCTAATAGATAAAAACATGGATCTCAGTGGTTTTAATTTGCAGTTCTTTTATTACAAGTGAGACTGAGTGTCTTTCCATATGCTTGAGAGCCATTTGTATTTCCTTTTCAATGTACTACATGTTTATCTTTTATGCGCTTTTCTTTTTTGGGTCTTGGTCTTTTGTTTATTGGTTCCAAAGAGCTCTTCATATAATAGGAAAATTGGTCTCTGAGTTGACTTTCAAGTATTTTTCCCAGTTTGTTTATTCTTAGGATAAATACATTTTAATTTTTTCATTTTATAAAGAACTTTTATGTCTTTTTTTTTTCTTAAAGATTTTATTTATTTATTTGACAGAGAGAGAGATCACAAGTAGGCAGAGAGGCAGGCAGAGAGAGAGGAGGAAGCAGGCGGGAGCCCGATGCGGGGCTCGATCCCAGGACCCTGAGATCGTGACCTGAGCCGAAGGCAGCGGCTTAATCCACTGAGCCACCCAGGCGCCCCAAGAACTTTTATATCTTAAATGAGGCTTTAGATCACATTTAGTTGAAGTTACCTTTAAATACTGGTCACGGGAGTAGAAGAAAAAGATCCTGACTTTATCACTTCTTATTTAGAGAACTTACCTTTAAAATGCCGTAACTTAAAATGAACAGTTTCAGAAGGATCCTGTTTTTTATTCACTTTTTTCCCCCTCAGTTTGTTCTATACTGAGACCACCCATTTTGGAGCTATTTTTAGATGATTAGACTGTGTAGCATAGGTGGAAAAAATCCTGTGTTACTTAGAATAACTTGTTAATAATGTTGCTTTGAGTCTTGTGTTCAGTTTGTCCGTGTGTGTGTGTGCGTGTGCACTTGTAATGTGTACAACACATACATATATAGTAGTAGTGGTTCAAGCTGGGCTCTAACTCATAATCTATTCAGCCAGCCTTTACCTAATCAATCAGATAGTTGTATTAGGGTGGATAGATTAGGCTAGTGTTTACCCAGTGGGCCAAATAGAGGAAAGACAATGGACTCCAGTCTTTTTGAGAAGGCAGTAAACCTGCCCACAATCCACACAATATCCTACTTTTTAATAAGGTTGTAAGGAGCTAGAAGAGGGTAGCAGAGGCATCTGTGACCTCATCTGCAGCATCTGACCTTGTGAAATACTAAAAGTTTTCCCCCTTGACTTCTGTATAAAAGGGGATTAGAAAATCGTGAGGCTTTGGAGATGAGTGTGTTTTGAATCATTTAAGGTAGCTTTCAAAAGTTTTTTTTTTTTTATTTAAGATTTATTTATTTGACAGTCAGAGATCACAAGTAGGCAGAGGGGCAGGCAGAGAGAGAGAGGAAAGCAGCCTCCTGTTGAGCAGAAAGCCCGATTTGGGGCTCGATCCCAGGACCCTGGGATCATGACCTGAGCTGAAGGCAGAGGCTTTAACCCACTGAGCCACCCAGGCGCCCCAGTTTTCAAAAGTTTTTAAAGTTGGCAAACCCTTCACACATAATTTTACCCAGCAGCATCCAGAAACAAAAAAAAAATCCTTTCGTGATTTATAGTGGACAATGGTGGGCAATGGTAGAAAACCAGTTTTTGCCATGCTTTAAATTTTAATTTTTCAGAGTTGTTGAAGTGTTCTTTAGGATCTGTTATATCATCGTTATCTTTATAAATGTTTCATTGACAATTAAGAAGTTTTGCGGGCGGTAACTATAATTCAATTATAGTGAGCATTTCATAATGTATATAATTGTCCAGTCACTGTTGTCTACCTGAAACTAGTATAATATTGTATGTCAGCTATACTTTAATTAATGCTTTCCATTTATATGATACAAAATTGTGTGGACATACTATTTCCTTGACTGAAAGAAATGTTAACATTTCTGAGGTTGTAATACATCTTATAATATGTGCATTTAATATAGTAGTTTTCCCTTTTGAGAAGTTGATATTAAACTGATGGGATATCTTCTAAGATATGAGTTCCCCCCCAAAAAATAGCATTTCATAATTGTTTTCATCCTCTGTACATGTATTTTTTTATGTAATATGTCATGGAATGAAATTGCTTCCCACTTCAGTTGTTCTTCATTTTTGCCTTGCATCTTTAATGGTTTTAACTTTGTATATTTTGATGTTGTTATTCATAACTAATAGAGCTTTTGTGGCAGTGCTTTTCAAATTATTTGTAGTAAAGATTCAGTTTTTTCCTGATACTTCTTTAAAATACATTGGAAATGAATTAGAAAAATTAAAAAGAGTGAAAAACCAAGAAGCAAAAACAAGCTTCCTTTTTTTTTTTTTTAAGATTTTATTTATTTATCTGACAGACAGAGATCACAAGTAGGCAGAGAAGCAGGCAAAGAGAGAGGAAGGGAAGCAGGCTCCCTGATGAGCAGAGAGCCCAACCTGGGGCTCTGATCCCAGAACCCTGGGATCATGACCTGAGCCGAAGGCAGAGGCTTTAACCCACTGAGCCACCCAGGCACCCACCCCCTTTTTTTATTATTATATTAAACAGATATACAGTCCCCCTGTCAGATTGCTGTAACAGTTTCTAAATGCTTACTTTCAAGTTTTATACTTGTCTTGTTCCAGACCTGTAACAAACAGCTAGTTAATGGACCATGTTTGAGTAGTTCTGTAAACTTCCTTTCTTCGATTTAAAGAGACCCTTTAATTCCTTTCTTCTTTAATCCTATTTCTTGACCCATATCAAAATTGTTACTCCTACTTCCATGACACTGTCATTGCCTGTCACTATTTTTAATCTTTTTTATGTCATTTCATTTTTTTAATCCCATCTGAGGATCTTTCCAATAGAAGGGTTTTAAACAATAAAAATTTGTTATAATTGATTTTTTCTTCTGTAATTTTATACTTTTTAATAATTTTGTTTTGTTCTTTCCTTTGCTCTTTGCAATATTAGACTGTTTTGTGTGTTTTAAGTAGGTGCAAAAATCGTTTTAGAAGCTTATATATAGAAATGTAGTTGTAATTACAAAATTTAAGAACAACTCAAAAATATTTTCTTTAATGTAATAAAAGGAATTTAGCTTATTTTATTGTTTTACGCTGTCAGCTTCCCAAGTTAATCTTTAAAACTAACTTATAAATTTTGAATAAACTGTGTAACTCCTCTTTCAAAAAATTTTAAGCTTCTGTATTAAATTTCAACAGAACAATTTGGACTCTACATACTAATTTGGTATAGAGTACCACCACTAATCTGTTTATACCATACCTCTTATACCTATGCTTGAATTCCAATTTTAATTTCCCTCTTTTGGTTGCCACAAATATGGTTTTAGGAATATTTTTCAGGAGATATTCATGTGGTTACTTTTTCTGAACCCTTGAATATCTGAAAATGGCTCTTGTCGCATGCATGTGTTAATGACAGCATGACTCAATATGGTATTCATGTGTCCCAGACTTTTCCTTTATAATTCTGTAGTCGTTATTCTGGTCTCTTTTACTTTTGACTGGGACAAGAAAGACTTTTTGATGTAGAGATACTGGTGCTTTTCATTTTGGGATAGTTCTTCTGTTATACCTTTGAATATAGCTTACATTCCATTTGTTAAGGTTTTTTTTAAAATTAAATAACTGTTATTGGTGGGCTGGTTCATATTTCTTTTTTATACTGGTCTTCTTCCTTATTTTTAACTTTGTCTTTTTGCATTCTTGGTGAACATTTTTATTTCCATCATCTACTTTACTGATAGGTTTTTTGCAATATTGATTCTTTCTCATCTCCAGTGTGGAATTTAATTTTGTTGTTTATTCCTTTCTTTTTTCTTACCAGTTAGAGTTCCATAGGTTTATATCTTACTCTGCATATGTCTATTGTGTCTTTAGCCCTTCCTGTTTTTTTTAATTGATCATCTTTCCTTATAAAATGTGTTTTACAAGAACTTAATTTTCTTGTCTTTTACTGAGACACACAGCTGATACTTTCTACATTTCTTCTGTTTCCTAATGTAAATTATTACAGATTCTTTTCATTGACAATTTAAGATGTTTTATCCATGCTGCTGAATATTTGTATAGGTCCCATGCTATCCATCAATGAACAAGAGGCTATTTATCCATTCCTGGTGTTTACCGGGAGGCAGAGTATGGAAAGTCCACTTAGTTGTCTTTGTTTTCTTCTAAGCTGATAGAATTGCTCTTCCAGATACATAGAATTAATAATTGTGCACAACTCACTGAGATTAAAATGTTCTTCCCATGTGCCTCTACTGGGTTGAGGTTTCAGTTTTTCCCCACGCATCTCACTGCACATCCTCTCTGTTATGTGGAAGAGAACTTACTCCTAGATAACATGAAATAGGTTTTTTTTTTTTTTTTTCATTTATTTTTGTTTTTTGTTTTTAGAAAGTACACATGCAGGCAAGGGGGAGGGGCAGCGGGGGAGAGAGTATCTTAAGCAGGCTGACGGTCTTATGAGCCTGAGATCATGACCTGAGCTGAAATCAAGAGTCAAGACATTTAACTGACTGAGCCAACCACATGCCTCTCCCCCCACTTTTTTTAAACCAGAGCATTAATTACTTGAAATTCTCCAAATTATAAAGGCCCTTAGGACTTTTGGTGATTTCAGCGGGGTTGGGAGCTAATGTAACATCCAGAATGGAGAGAGCTGTACTCCATCAGTTAATGTTTTTAGGTGTGAAACATTCCCTGGGTATGGTAATTCTTGAGCAAGTCTGTTTTGAAGCTTGTCTGTGGAACTGGAGATAGTGGTTGCTATTTGGTATTTCTAAGCTAGGGTAGTTATGGCACCAATCCCCATGATTTCATCCTCTGGTGCTTTATTGCTCCCTGGGGAGAACCAAAGACTATCCCTTGAATTGCTGTGAAGACTCCTGATGAAGAGAAACTAGTTCACATTGCCTTGCTCGAATGTTGTTTCATATTTTATATCCTATTAAGTATAACCAAGTGATCTTTTTGAGTCATATGAGTCTCAATGTCTAGTTGGACCTAATGTGTTATATTTGTATTTCATGATTTTGTTATTTTGGTTTTTAATATTTGCTGAGTGAATCTGTATTTATTGCTTGTTCTTTGTAAGCATTTCAAATTTTAAATATGTAATACAGATATTCTCTATAATATAGATTAATATATGTAAAGAATGTAACAAATATCTGTTTTAATATTTATAGTAAGACATAGAATGTTACAGATATCTTTGAAGTATTTGCCTCCTTCTCTCCTGTCTAATAATTTCGTTTTTAATTTTGGTTAATCATTTCCTTGCTTTTCTTCATAGTTTTACCTCAGATGTATATATCCCTAAACAATAGATTGTGTAGTTTTGTCTTTTTGGAGCTATTTATGTGTGCTTGTTCTTTTGTGATTTTTTTTTTTTTTCCTCCCATGTTTTGGACATTATCCATGTTGAATTACATAGATATAGTTCATTCATTTTCACTATTGTATAATATTGGCATTATATGACTATACCATAATTTAATTTTTCCATTTTTCTGTCTTTAGACATTTGAGTTGTTAATTTTTCCATTTTTCTGTCTTTAGACATTTGAGTTGTTTCCTGTTTTTATCCGCAATTACAAACAATGCTGTTAAGAAAACTGTTGTGCATGTCTTGTAGTGCATATGTGTAAGAAATTATGTGTTTATACTAGGATAGTAGAATTGCTGAGGTTGAGTGTGCACATGTCTCCTTTACTAGGTAAAGCCAGCTGTTTTCTAAAGTGGTTCTACCAAACTGTATTCCCACCAGCAGTGTGTGAGAGTTCTTATGTTCTGCATCATCACCAACATTTAGAATTGTCAGACTTAAGTTCCAAATTAACTTTTATAGATATAAATGATAGCTTATTGTGATTTTGTATGTTTTCTCTCACTAATAAAGTTGAATTTTTCCATATGCTTATTATCTGCTTGTTTCAGCAAATATTGAGAGAGATGTGTTGAAGTCTCCGACTTGTGGATTTGTCTTTTTCTCTTTTAGTTATGTCAGTAGTTGCTTCATGTATTTTGAAGCGTTGTTAGGGCCTTATAAATTTAGGATTATTATGTCTTCTTGGTTAGGTGGTCTCTTTATCCCAGGCAGTATTCCTTGTTATGAAATCTTCCTTGTCTGTTGTTAATATAGCCATTCTAGCTTTTTTTGATTAGTGTTTACAGGATATGTCAAGAATTTGAAGGGCCTGAAATTTTACCTTCTTGAAAGCTAACAAGTTAACTTACCACAAATGTCATAGATACTGGCAGTAGACAAGAGATTCCTGGATCTCCATTTTATTGACTATTAATAAGGAGGAACTGCAGATGGGAGATGGTTGTGGGTAAAGTACTGAGAAGTCTGTTCAAAAAATGCTACCACAGTAGAGACCCATGGGAAGTTGTCTCCCAATATATCTTTTTTCATCTTTTGCTTTCAATGTATTTATACTTTTATATGCGTTTCTTGTAGAAAACATATACCATATAGTTGGACTTATTCATTTAGTCTAATAATCTCTCTTTTCATTGGTGTGTTAAGATTGTTTATGTTTAATGTAATTAGTAATATGGTTGGACTAAAAAATCTACCACTGTGCTAGCTGTCTTCTGTTATTGTCTGTTCTTTGCTTTGTTTTTCCTCTTTTGGATTACTTGGATATTTTTAAATTTCCTCTCTCCCCACTATTTGCTTATTTATTTATACCTTTTGAAATTAATTTAGTGGCAGTCCTAGGGTTTGAAATATACATTTGTAACTAACCAAAGTCTCCATCATATAATAGTATGTAATCTCATAATCTCATATGTACAATAAGGATTCTCGATTCTTCCTGCTTATCTTTTGTGCTTCTGTTAATAGATTTTACTTTCATAAAAGTTGTTGCTACTATTTTTGCTTTTTATCTTTTTTTTTAATATGCCAGTTTGTTTTTTTTTAAGATTTTATTTATTTACTTGACAGACTGAGATCACAAGTAGGCAGAGAGTCAGGCAGAGAGAGAGGAGGAAGCAGGCTCCCTGCTGAGCAGAGAGCCCGATGATGCAGGGCTCTATCCCAGGACCCTGGGAACACGACCCAAGCTGAGGGCAGAGGCTTCAACCCACTGAGCCACCCAGGTGCCCCTGCTTTTTATCTTTTAAGAGCAATTACAAATAGGGATGCCTGGGTGGCTCAGTTGGTTAAGCATCTGCCTTTGGCCCAGGTCATGATCCTGGCTCCTGGGATCAAGTCCTGCAGCAGGCTCCAGAAGCAGGGAGCCTGCTTCTCCCTCTGCTTGCTGCTCCCCTTGCTTGTGTGTTCTCTCTCTCACTGACAAATAAATAAAATATTTTCTTAAAAAAAGAGCAGTTACAGATAAGAAATAAATGAAGTTTTGTATTTTCTTTCATTTATGTCACTTCTAGTGTTGTTGATTTCCTTGTGTGGATCCAGGTTTCTGTCTGTTACTATATTCCATCTGTGTGAAGAACTTCTTTAACATTTATTTTATTGTAGGGCAAAAATGGTCGTCCTAAATGGTGGCCCAAAAAAGTGGACCTTGGGACAAAAATCCCAAGGTCCTAGGATCGAGTCCCGTGTTGGGCTCCTTGCTTTGTAGGGAGCCTGCTTCTCCCTCTTCCTGCTGCTCCCCTGCTTGTGTGCTCAATGTCTCTCTCTCTCTCTCTGACAGATAAATAAATAAAATCTTCAAAAAAAATTTTTTGCTAAGTATAGGATTGTGGATTGCCTTTTTTTTTTTTTACTTTACAAAGATACCACTCTGTTGTTGTCTTGCTCATGTAGTTTTGCTATAATTCTTATCTTTGATTCTTTTTTTCTCTTTGTCTTTGGATATGATTTGCCTTTACTTTTTTTTCCCTTAAGATTATTAATTTGAGAGAGAGAGAATGAGCAGGGAGAGGGAGAGGGAGAAGCAGACTCCTCACTGAGCAGGGTGCATGACATGGGGCTCAGCCCCAGGACCCTGGGATCATAACCTGAGCTTAAGGCAGACATTTAACCGACTGAACCACCTAGGTGCCCTGATTTGCCTTTATTTTTGAACATGATGTGTCTATTTGCTTTTGCGTGGTATTCTCTAAACTGCTTGGTTCTGTGGTTTGGTATCTTTTATTTAATGAAAACTCTCAGGCATTATCTCTTCAGCTATTATCTCTTCATGTATTTCTTTTGAACTGTTCTCTCTGTGTGATTTCAGTTAAATGGATGTTAGACTATAAGATACTGTCTCATAGCTCTTATGTGATTCGTTATGGGTTTTGTCTTATTTTCACCTTTTTTTCTGATGTGAGATTTATCTTCTAGAAAGATTACCTTGATGATAATAGCTATTGCTGTTCCTGAAGTATTAATATTTCAGAAGGTGAAGCTATAGTATAAAGGCATGTTTTTTTTTTTTTTAAGATTTTATTTATTTATCAGAGAGAGATCACAAGTAGGCAGAGAGGCAGGCAGAGAGAGTGAGAGGGAAGCAGGCTCCCTTCAGAGCAGAGAGCCTGACGTGGGACTCGATCCCAGGACCCTGAGATCATGACCTGAGCCGAAGGCAGCGGCTTAAACCACTGAGCCACCCAGGCGCCCCTGTTGTTTTTTTTTTTGTTTTTTTTTTTTGGCATGTCCTGAGATCATTCAGATTATTAGTAAAATAAAGGTAAATCATAAATTGTGTCCCAACTAAAGAACAGCCTTATTAGATTTAAGGACCATGAGATATGGCCCAGGATTATGGCTATTGTTGTGGAGATAGAATTTAATATAATAATTAGATCCTAAGGTACATTTTAATTTTATGTGTCTTATTTGTCTTATTTTTCTACCTATGTTAATCACTTGAAATTCACTGGATTTTCATTCTGAATTATGCCTCAGTTATTGTAATAGTACACATTTAATTTGAAATAAAAAATACTACAAATTACCAAGTAGCTAGACCCAGATATGCTTATTTTACTTACCTAGGACTATGTAGAATTAAATAGACATGAGAAAGACAAGTAAGAAATTAATATTAGTATTTTGGTTTTTTTTGTGGTCTGTTAATTGAGAAAGTGTTTTTGGAAGTGAAGATGGGATGCCTTTTATTTTGTTTTTTTTTGTTGTTGTTTTTTAAAGATTTTATTTCTTTATTTGTCAGGGAAAGAGAGAGCACGAGCAGGGGGAGTGGTGGGCAGAGGGAGTAGCAAGTTCCGCACAGAGCAAGGAGCCCGATGCAGGACTCAATCCCAGGACTCTGGGATTATGACCTGAGCCTAAGGCAGACACTTAACGACTGAGCCACCCAGGCATTCCAATGGGATGCCTTTTAAAGGAGAGCTTTTTTAATACATGGAAGCTTCAAGATCACTAAAAATTAATAAACCAACTAATATAAATAAAAATTGGAAATTTCAAAGCGTGGGAAAGTTTTTTGGGTACGTATACTTGGAATTATCAAAAATGATAAATGAGAGCTCTCTAGTTTTGAAAAAATTACATGGTAGATGAATAAAAAGGAATGTTATCTCAAAAGGAAGATATGCTTCTAATTTTTTTCATTTACATCACTTGAGGTATGTCAGATTTACTAAAGAATCTTGGGATATGTGTGATTCAAGAATCTAATTATTAAAAAAATCATTACTTTTGAAATCTGAAGTTTAATGGGTATTAGTATAAAGAAAAAGATGTTAGGGGGAACTGGTTCACTACAAGCATTTTTTATGTGAGCTCAGCTTTACCTAATAAGATTCCTTGTCATGATACATTATACTTTTTCATAGAAAGGAAAAATGTTTTTTGTTTGACCCATGTTTCAGTAGCTGGCAGATTTTTGAAATGGGGACATCTCCAAGTTGATATTGGACACTAGCCACATAAAAGGACAAGGAGCCAAATGCATGAAACATTTGCTTTTTTGGCAGAAAGCCCCAGTATATGCAGATTCTCTTTAAAAATTGAAATAAACCTGATCCTGGGCAGTTTCTTGTTTAGTGTGTTAAACTCCCACTACAGCCCCAGCATATAACTTGAGAACAGAAGGTCAAGCTTTTGTTGACAAGTGTGACATTTTCTGGCTCTACTTCTGCAATTATAGAATCAGAATAGGGAATTGTTTTTCCTCTGATAAGAAGGAAGACTCTGAATTACTTAAATGCAGTTGGAACCCTGATCCTACACATACACACAAACATGAAAGTGCAGATGTGTTGTGTTCTTTTATCCTGGTATGTTTTTCTCACTAATTATTCTTGGATACATTGTAGGGCTCTGATAAATATTTATTGAAAAAGAGGAATTATTTCTTTATATATAGTCTTAAACAGATGACAGAACTTTACATGTAGATTGTGGACTTTCAAATCCATTCTCTGTCCATTTCCATTGTTACGACTTTAATTGAGGTCTTATTATTTTTGTTTGGACCATAGTAGTCTCTCAGCTTGTCTCTGAATTCACCTCTTTTCAAATTCAGCCCTTACCATGTCAATAGAGTGATCGTTCTGAAACCCAGATTTTTATCCAAATGATGACATATTGACAGTGGTACAGGAGAAACTGTGAAAAATTGTTAATAACCTCAGCGTTAAAAAAAATGAAGGATTGGGACGCCTGAGTGCCTCAGTCAGTGTCTGCCTTCAGCTCAGGTCATGATCCCAGGGTGCTGGGATGGAGTCCCACATCGGGGTTCTTGCTCACTGGGAAGCCTGCTTCTCCCTCTGCCTGCCTCTCTTCCTGCTTGTGTTCTCACTCTCTGACAAATAAATAAAATCTTTAAAAAAATAAAAAGAAGGATAATTACATGAAGGATAATTATATTGTTAGATCCATGGTCAAAGGAACGAGAGTGATACAAAGCAAAGGTCAAGCAAAGCTTTATTTGGCGCCAGTCATCGAGAATCAAACCGACTATTCAGGGCCGCCTCTTACAGAGAGGGCGACCACCCCCAGCCATACAGACTAACTTTTATAGAGCAAAGGCCATGTGGTTGAGCCTTGCCACACACAGGTGGCCAGTGAGATTGTAACACACAGAGAAAGCTGTGCAGTCATGCTAGGTCACACACGGTTGGCCAGTTGAATTACAATTCACCCCATAGTAGCTATTTGAACTAGCCTATCACCTTGGTCAGAATTGGTGCCCAAAAGGCGGGGCCCACACTCCTTGGTAGCTAGGGAGACAGTATGCGCTCTCCACTGATTGGATGTCACCACCTGACCCGACTCATCCCTGCATTCGGGCTGGGTTGTCTCCATCTGACCTAACCCGCCCTTGTATTTGGGCTCTGTTTTCAGGGACTGGTTGACCACATTCTACTGGTTTCCCGGACTTGCTTTTAAGTAAGTTCTCCTGGGGGAGGGGGCAGGGTCAGTTTAAGTTTTACTGCCTAAACAACAAAATCACTGTTTAACCCGGTGGAATCGCTCTGGCTAAATAGGCCGTTACAATATGATATATACAGTCTGCCATATAGTCATCAAAAATCTGACAAAGAATATAAAGGGGAAGTGTTCACTTGCATGGCTAAGTGATCTCTGTCAAATAAATAAATAAAATCTTTAAAAAAAATAGTACAGTATGATCCTTCTGTTTAAGAGTGTATATAATATAAACATTAGAGAAATAATAAAACAGAAAATGTGAAGGTGGTAAATTTAAGTAATTCTTGTGCTTTTTTTTTTTTTTTTTTTTTTTTTAAGATTTTATTTTTTTTTTATTTATTTGACAGAGAGAGATCACAAGTAGGCAGAGAGGCAGGCAGAGAGAGAGAGGGAAGCAGGCTCCCTGCTGAGCAGAGAGCCCGATGCGGGACTCGATCCCAGGACCCTGAGATCATGACCTGAGCCGAAGGCAGCGGCTTAACCCACTGAGCCACCCAGGCGCCCTTCTTGTGCTTTTTTATATCTTATAAAAGCATGTATTACTTTGTAACTAGGGGGAAAATTAATAAAACATATAATCTATTCATATAATTCTTCTCTTTGAAGCCATCATGAACTATATGATGTGTAGTTCACATCATGAAGTACAGAGATGTTTCCCAAAAGTAGTCCATGGATATGCCTGTTTTAGAATCACCTGGGGCACTTATTAAAAATACAGATTCCTTAGCTCCATCCCAGACATATGAAATTAAATCCTCTGGGGTTGTCTAGGACTGTGTACTTCTGGCAAGTGTCATCAATGATTCTTACATATTCTAAAGTTTTGAAACTGGCGTACAGTATAGAGTAAAACTCTGGATGACTTTTCCATGATCTGATACCTGAATGTCTTCCCAGCCTCATCTTATTCTTCCCCAGGCACTTTGCTTTTTAGTCTGAACTGCTTGCTCTTCCTCGGAAGCATATCTTATGTCTCTGCATTTACTTTTAGTTTAAGGAAAGTGGGGACTCTGTCCTAGGTGTGGCATGCTGGGAATAGTGTTGCCCCTCCTTAAGTGTTTGATGAATGAATGTATGCCATTCCTCTGGATGAAATGACGATGTCCATTCAGTGAATTCTTCCTGTTTTAAAATGTCCTGGGACATTACCTCCATTGTGAAGTGCTCTTGACTTTCCTTAGAGTTCATTAATCCTTTGTGCCATCATTGTACTTGGTACCTCTGTTAGAGCTGTTATCACACTGACATGCAAGTTGTTGTTATTGACTTGCCTGACTCCCCTAGAGTGTAAATTTCATGAGGGCAGATTTGAATGCTGCCAGTCTTTGTGTCCGCAGTGCTTGGTGCCTAGATATGCAATAAAAAGTGGTAGAAAAAAAGCTCATGATGGAAGGACAAATAGTATATGATTCCACTTACATGAGATATGTAATATAGTCAAATTCATAGAGAAAGAAAGTAAATTAGTAGTTACCAGGGGCTTGGGAGGGGATAAATGGGGATTTATTGTTAAATGGGTGCAGAGTTTCAGTTTGGGATGATGAAAATGTTCTAGAGATGGATGTGATAATGGTTACACAATAGTGTGAGCTCATTAATACCACTGACTTGTACACTCAAAAAATTAAAATGGTAAGTTTTATGTATATTGTGACACACATAAACAAACCACCTCTGAAGGTAAAGACCTTGGCTATTCATTCAGCTTTGTTCTCTACGGTTCTTAACATTGTTTTGTTTCATTGTGTTTTCTTTTGATTTTAAAGATGTTTGAAAATAAGTCAAATGTATAGAGAAAGCCCATAGGAAGTTCTATAACAAGTCAACAAAATTTATAAAGAGGAAAACCTAGCATATTGCTTTTTAAAAAAATCACATATTTTTTTAAAAGTCATGATACTATAAATTATAATTAAAATTGAAGTGGTTGTTACCTACTACTAGCCAGTAGATAGTGGTGAAGCAGAAGCAGTGTGGCTTCATGGAACTTCAAACTTGGTATGGTCAAAGGATCTTTCTTTTCTTTGCTTGAATTAATCTCCTTACTTAAGTCCAGGGTGATTGGCAAGCAATACATTGAGTACCTTAGCAGTGTCCTAAGTGGGTTTTGTAGATGAGCTCCTTTGAGCTGCTTACATCTCCATGAAGTAATGATGATTCTGTGTTTCCATAAAGAAATCATGTATGCTATTTAATACTATTCACTCGGAGCTGTTGCAAACCTAGTTCACATATGTGTGTGTATACATGTATACATTCCTTTTAGAAGAGTGGCTTTTTCTGATTTAGTCTGTAAAATAATTTTTTTAAGAGGGGGGAACAGCAGGAGAGGGAGAAAGAGAATCAGCCTCCACACCCAACACAGAGCCCAGTGTGAGGTTTGATCTCACAACCCTGAAATCAGGACCTGAGCTGAAACCAAGAGTCAGTTGCTTAACTGAATGTGCCACCCAGGTGCCCCTAAAGAATTTTTATTTTTATGTAATATCTGCATCCACTGTGGGGCTTGACCTCACAATCCCAAGATCAAGAGTCACATACTCAACCAACTGAGCCAATTAGGCACTCCACAGAGTAATTTCTTTGGGAGAAATTTAAAAGGAGATTTAGGGACGTTGCACACAGAGTTTCTGGCAGAGAAGGTCTGGGATGCTTCTGGTTTAGGTAGTTCTTAGAACATAATGAAAGAAATACTATTGCAATGAAACCTATTTTTGGACTGGTCAAGGTCTCTTTTAGAAGCAAATTATTTTCTTGGGGCGCCTGGGTGGCTCAGTCAGTTAAGCGGCTGCCTTCAGCTCAGGTCATGATCCCAGGGTCCTGAGATCAAGCCCCGCTTTGGGCTCCTTCTCAGTGGGGAGTCTGTTTCTCCCTCTATTCCCCCAACTCGTGATCTCTCCCTTCCTCCCTCCTTCCCTCCCTCTCTCTCTCAAATAAAATCTTCAAAAATAAATATTCTTATTTTTGGAATCTCATAAAAATGACATATTTCTTCTTACAACTGCATCATTTCTATCAACTCCCTGTTCTTTCTTGTCAATGATTTCTGCATCTGTACTTTCCTACCTAGTGCCATTTTCTGTCCGGCATTAAGAAATCCTGGTGAGGGGGCGCCTGGGTGGCTCAGTGGGTTAAAGCCTCTGCCTTCAGCTCGGGTCATGATCCCAGGGTCCTGGGATCGAGCCCCACATCAGGCTCTCTGCTCCTCAGGGAGCCTGTTTCCTCTTTCTCTGCCTGCCTCTCTGCCTAGTTGTGATTTCTCTCTGTCAAATAAATAAAATATTAAAAAAAAAAGAAATCCTGGTGAGTGACAGGTAAGATGAAGATATGTTTATTGTTCTTTTTCCTTAATCAGTTTTATTCAGGTATAACTTACATACAACAAAATTTACCAATTTTAAGTATACAGATAGATGAATTTTGGCAAATGTATCCATCCTGTAACCACCATCATCACAATTATGATAATATAGAACACTTCTAGTACTCTAAAGTTTCCTTGTGCCCCTTTCAATCAAAGCTTCCTCCCCACCTCCAGCGACTACTGATCTGCTTTGTCACTGTAATTACTATATAATATAATTACTACAGTTTGCCTTTTACATAATTTCATGTTAATGGAATATACAATATATAGTTATTTGTGCCTTCATCCATATTCTTTAACCCACTGAGCCACCCAGGTGCCCCTGCCTTCATCCATATTCTTGCATGGATGAGTAGTGTGTCCCTTTATATTGCTAAGTCATATTCCATTATATGGTTATACCATTCACTAGGATCTGGACATTTGAATAGTTTCCAGTTTGGACTGTTATGAATAAAGCTGCTCTGAGCAGTCATGTACAAGTCTTTGTGTGAATATATATTTTCATTTCTCTTACAGATACTTAGAGATAGGATTGCTGGTTCATATAGTTAGTTTACTTTATAAGAAGCTACCAAACTCCTTTCCAAAAGAGCTATACCATTTTGCATTACCTCCAACAGTGTATGGGAAGTCCAATTTCTCCATATTCTCAACATTTAGTTCTGGCTTAGTCTTTTTTAAATTGTGTCCTTTCTAGTGGGAATGTAATGATACCTCATTGTTTTAATTTTTGTTTCTAAGGACTAAGGTTACTGGACATCTTTTCATGTGCTTATTTGCCATTCACATATCTACTCTAGTGAAGTTTATCTATTTAATAATCTTTTGCCCACCAAAAAAAAAAAAAGATTTCAGTTGTTTTCCTTCTGTCTAGCACCCCTCTGGCCTCCCCACCTGCCCCAGATTCCATTCCTTGGCCCTTTTTCTCTGTGTTCTTTGGAAATCTGGCTTCTTATGCTTAAACTTTCTAAACTCTCAGCTCAGGCCCAGGCATTTCCTTACTGTTTATGTAGAACTATGAATCTCTGTTATCTTATATGGGAATTCTTTGTGGTTCCATCCTTTCTACAGTTCTCCTTATATCCCATGTGGGATAAATTTAATAGTTTCTCTGGCTCTCTCTTGTGAGCTGACTAGGGTAGTTTATAGTTAATCCCTTATTCTCCTCTTAAGCACTCTTTTAAGATTTACAGAACGAATACTATGCTGTCCCCCTTTTTAAACTTCGTTGTTCTACCCAGAAGATGCTATCTTAGCTTTCTTGGGTGTGTAAGCTTCTACATGACACAGATTGGTTGGTTGTCTTTCCCAGCCAAAACAACATAAGCAACAGATTGAGCAGAGGCAGATATGTGAACCCAGCTTTCTCTTAGTAAGCCAGACATCAGAGAGATTTACAAAAATGTAAAACAGTTTCTATCTTTGTACCAATTTTTTTCTTTGGAAAAACGAAATGTTACTCATGTTAACTTGTAATAGGTGTGCTATTTTTAATGAATGAAAATGTTAATACTTTATTTCTCAGTTTTAAATTTCTAATATGGTAAATATTGATCAACATTACCCAGATAAGCAAAATTCTTTGGGGTCCTCCATAACTTTTAAGAGGGAAAAATAGTCCTGAGACCAAAAGTTTTGAGAACTGTAATAGCTAGTGTTTATTAAGCACTTATTACAGGCCAAAGTACTCCACATGTTTTAACTAATTTAATTCTCAAAACAGCCCTGTTACATAGGCACTGCTATTATCTCTACTTTACTAATGAGGAAAGTAAGCCAGAGAGGTATTGAATAACCTCTCCAAGTTCAAATAGTAAATAGAGAAGCTGGGACTCAACTAGTCTGGTCCTTTTCAAAATTTCAACCTCTTAACATTCTTCTTTTCAGTACAAAGTTAGTCATGAATTCCTGTGATTTCTTCCTTTAAAATATTCTCAATTCTCTCTTTCCTTACCGTCACATCCTAATCCTGGTCCTTTTTCTTTCTTAAAGGTAATAGCTTCTAGCTATGTTATTTGTCAGCCATTGTCAGATTTATAGCCAAATGTACAGTTTTTCTCATTTCTTTCCTCCTCTCCATAATCTGTATAGTTTGCTCTTATGTACTACTTGAAGCCCATACTGTCCTTCCCTCTTTTTTTAAATATAATTTTATATAGCACTTATCCTCCACCTCGAAGACTCAAATTACATATGTATGAGTCTGCTTAAAGTTGTTGCGTGGGTTACTAATGTTTTGATCCCCCCCCCCCAGGATTATTTTGTGCCTCATTTTGGGTAATTTCTGTTGCTCTCAAATTCTTAATCCTTCATTCTGGCATTTTTTTTTTTTTAAGATTTATTTATTTGAGAGAGAGAAAGTGAGCAAGCAGAGAGAGAGAGAGAGAAGGAGCATGGGGTGGGACAGAGGGAGAGGGAGAAGCAGACTCCCTACTGAGCAGGGAGCCCGATGTGGGGCTTGATCCTGGGACTCCAGGATCAAGAGCTGAGCCACCCCAAGCCACCCAGGCACCCATGGCATTTCTAATGTACTTTTAATTCCATCTATTGTATTTTTCATCTCAAACATTTATTTTTCATCTCTAGTAAGATGAAAATTTTTATTCACCTTTTTTTATATTGTCCGCATCTCTGCTTAACATGTCCAAGCATTCCTCCACTTTTTTCAACATACAGATTATAAGAATTATCTTGATATTTTTGCTGACTCCAATATTTATCAGTTGTTGGCTTGGTTCTGTTGTTGCTTTTTCTTCTCATTATGTGCTATATTTTTCTGTTCTTTTCATGTCTCATAATTTTTTTTTTATCAGATGCCAGACATTATGAATTTATCCTTGTGTTTGGGATATTTTGTATTTCTAGAAATATTCTGTTTTATTCTGGGACACTTACTTGGAAATTGTTTGACACTTTCAATGCTATTCTTATGCTTGTCCAGGTGGAAACAGAATGAACTTTATCCAGGGCGCATTTTGCTCCATTACTGAGGCAATAACCTTATGATTATTCTGCCCGATGTCCTGTGAAGTGTGAGATTTTTTTTCCATTCTGGATGAAACAAATTATTCCTGCCACTGTCTGACCCCTTAAATTGGTCCCTCTGCTCCTTTTAGTTCTTCTCCCGCTTCAGGTAGATTACTCACAAGCTTGTGCTGATGTTACTCAGTAAAGTCTTCAGGGGGCCCTCTGCAGATCTACTCTCCTATCTTTCTTTCTTTCTTTTTTTTTTTTTTTTTTTTTTTTAAACTCTCCTATCTTTCTACAACTGTCTCCTCAGTGGTACTCTTACCAGACATATTCTAGCCAGCTTGGACTCCTGCTTCTTCAACTCTGGGAGATTGCTGAGCTCCACCTAACTTCTTTCCCTCTCTACTCCCTGGAAGCGCTCTCTAAGCAGGGAGCTATTAGAAGAGGGCTCATTTTGTTTCCTTCTGTCAGGTATTACTCTCCTATACTAGCCATTGTCTAATGTCTGTTTCTTTTTTTTTTTTTTTTTTCTGTTGTTGTTTCAGGCAGGTGGGTGAATCTGTTCCCTATTAATCCATGTAGACTGGAATCCCTGTCTATTCATTTTTTTAAAATTCAGCTCAAATATTAACTCCTCTCCAAATGTCTCATAATCCATTTTCTAGGCAGGAATCATTTAACTGCAAAGAACAGAAGCCCTTTCACAGAAGCTCTAATAAAAAGGAGATTTATTATTATAATACAGAGAAATCTCTCAGATCTTCACTGCATGGTACAGACGGGTCTGTCTTCTCTTCCATTCTCTCCTCCGAACACCAGTCTTCTCCTCAGGCTTCTTTCCACCTGCCTTTCACTCTCACTTGCCATGGTATTAACTCTAGCTTTAACTCAACATGACCTTTCAGCTCTGGTCCTTACACTATGTAATTAGATTATCTATTTATGTAAATGGCCAAGGAGCCAGAAAATTAGTATTAATCTTGGGTAAACAGAGTTCAGTAGCGACATGACCATGATTAATATTACAATTACAGTTTTTTAAATGAAAAGAAATTCTGAAGTAAGTATTTTTGTGAGAAATACCAACTTACAAATTCTAACTAGGAAGTTAGTCTCAAATAACATTCAGTAGATACAATGTTTGTAACAAGATAGCTCAGACATTTTGCTTATGTTTTTGAATAAATAATAGGATTCAGGGGCGCCTGGGTGGCTCAGTGGGTTAAAGCCTCTGCCTTCGGCTCAGGTCATGATCCCAGGGTCCTGGGATCGAGCCCCGCATCGGGCTCTCTGCTCAGCAGGGAGCCTGCTTCCTCCTCTCTCTCTGCCTGACTCTCTGCCTACTTGTGATCTGTCTATCAAATAAATAAATAAAATCTTTTAAAAAAAATAGGATTCTTCTACAGACATTTTCGGAGCATATATTATGTACCAGACACTTTCCAAGACGAGTGATACAAAGGCGCTTATACTTTTATAAAGTCCAGAGAACCAAATCCAGCCCCACCACCTGTTTTTCTAAGTAAAGTTTTATTGGATCACAGCCCCCTCCATTCATTTCTGTATTATCAACAGGAGACTCTATGGCCCACAAAACCTAAAAATTTGCTATTTGTCCTGTTAGGGAAAAAGTTGGTCAACCTGTGGTATTAGGTGATTGTAAATATTTTTTAATATCAAAAAGTTTGATTTCTTTTTGCAGTGTCAAGACCTTCTTTATCAGGTCTTAACTTTAACTAGAATAAATATTTAGAAGTTAAATTATTTTCCCAAAGTGCTAACATTAGACATTAGAAGTTCTTGGTTTCTCCTCCCCTCCCTTTTTTTAAGAAGTTCTTGGTTTCATTCATGAAGACCATAGGATTGTTTTGTCTCAATTAATTTCTGGTTGGATTTGAAATATCTTACATCTGGATTTACTGGTAATTCAGAACACCTGCGGTATGGTATTTGGCAAAAGGTTAAAGGCCAAGTTGCAACCATCCACATAACAATCTTTTGCCAAGCCATAGTGTTTTATATAATTTTAGCAATAAAAACAGATTTTTTTCTCTCTTGTATTAAAAGGAAAAGTAATATGCTTTGAGATGGTTGGTATAGTTGAAAATTGTTTTCAAATATGAAAAACAGAAACTTGGGGAATACTATCTAAGTCTAAATGTGCTTGTGAGGTTAGTAATTGGTATGTAGTTGCTTTGTGTTCATGGTTGTCATTAGTTAAGATAAAGAAGTCTTATACAGATTTGCATGAAGTTATCCACCCTTCATGTCTCTGCTACTATAAAATAGATCTGTTACTCATTTTTAGTATGTGCCTCTTTAAAATGCTATAGCCATTGATCTCAATATCAAATACTGGATTCTCCTCCTGCTCCACAGTCAGAAATTCCCACTGAAGAGAATGTAAGAAAGAGTCCCTTTGATTTGGGGAGTTTTTAAAACTAGGTTAACCGTTCATCCCAGTTTTCTTGGTATGTTCTGAATTTATACTAGTGTAATTATTAATAGTGCCCCCCTTTATTCTGAAATATCCCAGTTTAGATGATAGATTAAGTGGTCACCCTGTTTATAATCATGTTGACCATTGAGCAGCTGGATATCTTTTAAAATTTAGCATTTAACCAGCTTCCGCATTTATTCTGATTTTAAATTTCACGTGAGAGTTGCTGATTGATGACTGCAACACAACATAGTTGTTAAAGTGAAATTTAACTTGTATGCAGGCTTATTTGATAGTAAGAACCTAGATTATGTGTGTCTGTAAGGCTCAAAATAATTTGAATCCCTGCTGCTAAAAATGAACTTATTATGTAGTGTTTAGGGATTCCTCAGTCTCTTTTCCAATCTGCTTCTCTAGACTTGGCTTTTCTCATTTTCTCTCTCTTTACCATGAACACTATTTTTCCACCCCACTCATATACACTTGGATTTTCCTGAATATATCCTATACTTATTTCTAACTCCCATACCTTTCTTATGTTATTCCGTTTTTTTTTTTTCTTGCTCTACCTTTTTCCTATCTATGCCTATTAAATACCTGCCCATCCTTTAAAGTCCAGTGGAAATATCACTTCTGTGAAACCTTTTTGCCACACTTCCATTCGAATTCTCTTTTCTCTAGGCTCCCTAAGCATTTTGTTTCCATCTCTGGTTTATATGAAACTTGGTGTCTCAGCCCTATCCCCAGCTAAAGATGGGGCAAGAGACTATATTTAATTCATTTTAAAATCACATTACCAGGGTGCTTGGGTGGCTCAGTTGGTTAATCGAGTAAGCCTCTGCCTTAGGCTTTGGTTATGATCCTGGGGTCCTGGGATCTAGCCCCTGAGTTGGGCTCCCTGCTCAGTGAGGAGTCTGTTTCTCCCTCTCCTTCTGTCCATCCCCACCACTCGTGTTCTCTTTCTCTCTCTCTCTCTCTCTCTCAAATAAATAAAATCTTTTAAAAAATAAATAAAATCACATTTCCTATGCAAAACCATTTATATACTAGGTGTTCAGTAAAAATGTATGTTTGATTGTTGGCTTATTCTCCTTATTACTTTGGAACAACTAGGCCAGAAAATATTTTTATTTGACAGAGAGAGAGATCATAAGTAGGCAGAAAGGCAGGCAGAGACAGAGGAGGAAGCAGGCTCCCTGCGGAGCAGAGAGCCCGATGCGGGGCTCGATCCCAGGACCCTGAGATCATGACCTGAGCTGAAGGCAGAGGCTTAATCCACTGAGCCACCCAGGCGCCCCGAGGCCAGAAAATATTTTTAAAAGATACTTTCTTTGTAAGCTTTGTAAGGGTACTTTTAGTAATCCAATTTCTAAATTTATTTACTACCTTTAATTGTCTTTATTTTATCTGCATTCCTGTTAACAATTTTTTTTCCTTCAGATAGAAGTATATTCTCATTGACACTTGAACTGGAACCAAAAGTTTCTATTTTTCCTTCCCTTACAAGGCATTTTGCCATGTTCCAAGAGCTTCTTATGTTCTTTTCCCATTGCCATCTTATTATCTTCAGTTAATTCTTGAAGATGATGAATTGATCAGTTGTCCGACTACTTACATTAGTTCTCTGGATTAATCATTGCTTTCCACAGATCTCCTTTATTCTGGCCACTATATTTTTAGAGAAGTAGGATGAAAAGTATTAAGGAGTTCAGGAGAGTATATCTTAAACATTAACCTACTTTGTATAATTTTTCTCATGGCGCACAAGAAGAATGAGCAGGTGACATCACATCTCTGTCATTTCTTTTTCTTTCAAGTAAGTCGAATTTCGTTAGACTTGTGGTCTAGCTCTTCGGGCATGAAATATTGGCTATATCAAAAATTTTTATTTTGTTTGGATGAAAAAAGAAGTTCACAGGAATTTTTTGAACCTAAAACCAAAAGGTGAAACTAGGTGCTAGTTTTTTGCCATAGCTTTTTGCCATAGCTGTTAATAATCAAACCAACATTTGTCCTTGGTGTAGTGACTGGGAATTGGGAAGTTTTGTTATAGAATTGTATTCAGTGCTCTGATCCATCTTAAACCTTTCATTTTCTTCACTCCAAATCATAATTAGCATTTTATTTCACATAAATTATGAGCTAAGGATTGTGACTTGTAAATGAAATACAATAAGTCAGTTGGTCTCATCTACCTTATTTTTGTTATAGAATAAGTTCTCAGGTCATCATATATGTGGTAGATTAAGTCTGAAGTTAACCTGTTTTCACCTTAGGAAAATTAGGATGATAACCCCTAACTTGTAGGAGCATTTCAAATTAATACATATCTACAGATGCTCAGTACTTCAAGGTATGCTTTATATTTCACCATGTTCTTGTGAGATGGATGTTGTTTTAGAATACATGAGAATTCTAGAAACCTATTAGAGGGGAACCTCACATTGGGACGTACGTTAAATAAAACAGATCCATAGATTTGTTTATACTTTTGAAGAAGAGAACTCAAATTCTGTTACTTCCTCCACTACTTCATCTTCAGGAAGTTCATCTAGATTGGGCCAAGACACAGGGTATACATGTTTGGGCAGTAGGGGAGGTGGTGGGACAACCCATTCTAATGGCACTCTCACTCTCGGTGTTCTACTTTTTGGCCCTTCAGTCTATGGCAATGACTTAAGGTCACCTTGATTGGTGCTACCATAAACTTTCATCATGAAGGGTAAGTAGTAGCATTTCATAGTACAGGAAAATTATCATCCTTAGATCAGAATTAATAAATTGTGGTTTGAGGAGGAGCTTAAAGATTATGGGTTGAAGAAAAACTTGTCTTTTGTGTCATGTTTTAGAGAGAGATTGATACATTTTCTAATTAGGGAATTAGAATTGGGAGGGAGACAAACCATAAATGACTCTTAATCTCACAAAACAAACTGGGGGTTGCTGCGGGGAGGTGGGATTGGGGGAGGGGGAGCGGGCTATGGACATTGGGGAGGGGAAGCGAACCATAAGAGACTATGGACTCTGAAAAACAACCTGAGGGTTTTGAAGGGTCAGGGGTGGGAGGTTGGGGCAACCTGAAGGTTTTGAAGGGTCAGGGGTGGGAGGTTGGGGGAACAGGTGGTGGGTAATGGGGAGGGCACGTTTTGCATGGAGCACTGGGTGTTGTGCAAAAAGAATGAATACTGTTACGCTGAAAAAATAAATAAAATGAGAAAAAAAAAAAAAAAGAATTGGATGATTTGACAGACCTGAGGAGAAACTCAAAAGGGCAAAAATTGCCTAGAAAGGCTAGAATAAGGAGAGTACTCTTCTTGGTAGTTTATAAGTTTAATAAACTGAAGAAATTGATGAATAATGTATAAATTACTTTCATTGAAGACTGGTTATAATGTTTAATCATGTAGATGTTTAAGAGATATTTAAGAAATGCCAGGTAAATTTGAAATCAGCATTGGCAGAAGTAAGGATTAGGAGGGAATATGAATTTACAGATTATGGAAGAAATGTCAATGTTAACTATAGATATTCTTAAAGATTTAAAAATATTTGCATTTGATTTAATAACATTTTAATTTTGATATTTTTCATTTCCTACTAAGAACTCATTGGAAAGTATCACAGTGGTGATTTTGAAAAATATTATTACATCTGTGATGTGATTGTATGTAGGTAGTTCTTATACATCACTAAATTTATATGGTTAAAATATATCCTTGGAGTTTTTTTTTATTATTTATTTGTTTATTTTTAAAGATTTATTTTAGAGAGTTCTTTTGAATGAGTGGAAGGGGAGAGGAAAAGGGTGAGGGAGAAAATCTCGGATTCCCTGGGCTCCATCTCACAATCCTGATACCATGACCTAGCTGAAATCAAAAGTCAGATCCTTTACCAGCTGAACCATCCAGGTGCCCTAGTTGTTATTTTTAAAATTTGGTGCTTTGGTAAAGTGAAAAGAACACCAAACTAAGAATCAAGAGTTTATAATACTTCTGGCTCTGAGGCCCTTGGAATTTTTCTCATCCAGTTAACTCTATGACTTTAGGCACTTTGAATCTCTTATCTCATATATAAAATGGGTAAACAAACTGATTATCCATACAAGGAGTTACTATGGGACAATAAAAGGAATGAACTACTGATACATGTGACATCCCGGATGAACATTAAAATCACAGTGCTGGGCAAAAGAATTCAGGCACAAAAACGTATGCCATTTTAATGAAGTGCTAGACAAAACTTGTGAAAAATCGGAACAGTGACTGCCTTACAGGAGGTGAGGAGTGAATGAAAAGCAGCACAAGGGAATTTTGGAGGTGATGAAAATGGAAAATATTCCAAAACCTAATAAAGATATATTTGTCAAAATTAATAAAGTGTAGTTATCATTCCAATTTTAGTATATGTGCTTTTCTCAATGGTAGTGGGTAGGAGTTCTGAAAGTACTTAGCTTTTTAGGATTTTGCAAACAAGTAAATACATTAAGGAAAATGGGAGCCAGGTTTCTCACTGTTGGCCAAAGAGAAAGAAGCATGGACATAGGGACAGTTAGAATGTCTCTAGGGTGGGTTGGAATTGGGGATTTGAGAATAATTTTCATTATATACAGAGAAGGATGGATAGATAGAAAAATATAGGGTGTGTGTATGTTTATAAATATATAAATTTCTTAGTATGTGCCCATAGCAATGAGCATACTTTGCATCCTGATCTTGATTTCTAACAATATTCTTTTTTTTTTTAAGATTTTATTTATTTATTTGACAGAGATCACAAGCAGATAGAGAGGCAGGCAGAGAGAGAGAGAGGGAAGCAGGCTCCCCGCCGAGCAGAGAGCCCGATGGCGGGACTCGATCCCAAGACCCCGAGATCATGACCCGAGCCGAAGGCAGCGACTTAACTCACTGAGCCACCCAGGCGCCCCT
Source organism: Meles meles (assembly GCF_922984935.1). Taxonomy (NCBI): domain Eukaryota; kingdom Metazoa; phylum Chordata; class Mammalia; order Carnivora; family Mustelidae; genus Meles; species Meles meles. The sequence goes on from NC_060070.1 coordinate 21,615,331, forward strand.
CTTCACTAAAAGTAACCACGAGTCCCTTGAGAAAACTCAGAAATGAACCTAGAACATCTCCTTGTTCCAGAAAATTTAAAAAAAGTGTTCAAGGAATGATGGGAATACATAAAAAAGACATTGAATTCTGGTTTCCACTCAGACATGAAAGAAATTGGAAGTCGCCACTCTTGAAGTCCTTATATCAGGAACACAGTTGAACAAACTAAAAAGCAACAGTTCTTCTTAGATCACAGAGAACTAAGATCACAGAGTAAACCGGTGCCTCCAGAACTGGAGAGACAGGCGAATACAAAGAATCACACCTTGGTGGGAGCATAAACTAATGAAACCAAGAACTTGTAGGACAACTTAGCTGTAACTGATTACTTGCCAGAAGCTGAGTGTGGATTAGCTTGATAGTTAAAAAACTTTTGTGGATCTAGTTTTAGGAGGGCTCCCACGCTCTTGTGAGTTTTTCTTCCACAGGCTCCACTGGGTTCTCAGTTTAAGATTGGGAGGCAGGGGGATTTCCTGTGTTTTGGTAGGAGGGGAATAGTAACCATTTTGAAATCAGCTCATAGCATTCTGTTTTCTCCCTCCCAAAAGGAAAACTACCAGAGCCTAACCAACTTGGGGACACCCAACTTCCTCTCTAGCCTTGCTGTGTCATCTGTGGATTGGGGAAAAAAAAAGTCCAGAAGCACTTTCAAAAGCCATAGCCAGGAATACAGATCCACTGAAAGAGTCAGATCTCATCATTGGATTATGGAGTACTTCCCCTCCTCCCACATTTTACCACTACATCAACAGGGCTCCTGTGTAATAATAAAGGATTAAAGATGAAAGAACTGCAAGGTTTGTACTTTATTAAAGGAGTTTCTAGGGAGACCCAAGGACAACAAGGATGTTTGAGGAAATTTTAGTTTTTGATACCCATAGCTACAGTAAAGATAGTATAACTTCTAGTCAGATATGGCAGAGATTTTGGAACTGTCAGACTGGGAAATCAGTATGCTAAAGGCTCTAATGGAAAAAGTGAACAACATGTAAGAACAGATTGGTGATGTGAGCAGAGATTGAAATTCTAAGAATCAAAAGAAAATAATAGAAATCAAAAACACTAACAAGTAAAGAATGCCTTTGATAGGCACATCAGGAGAAGAGAGGAGGAGCAAAAGAAATATTTGAAGTAATAATGGCTAAGAATTTTCCAAAAGTAATGACAGACTCCAAACCACCAATCCAGGAAGTGCAGAGGACACCGAATTTGACAAACACCAAATCTACACTTGGACCTATCATTTCCAAACTGCAGGAAACCAAAAACAAAGAGAAAATCTTGACGGGAACTAAAGGAGAAAAAAACACCTTACTTATACAGAAAGAAGGCTAGGAATTACTTTGAACTTCCCTTCACAAACCATATAAGCACAGAGAGTAGAATGAAATGTTTAGTGTTGAAAGAAAAAAAATCACCAACCTAGAATTTTGTATACATTGAACTTATCTTTCAAAAGTATAAGAACTGTTAACTTACCTTGCAAGAAATGTTAAAATAAGTTCTTCAGAAAAAAAGGAAAGTTAGTGAAGGAATAAATGAAGGTAAAATAAAACCTTTTATCTTTTTTAAATTTTATTTTTTAAATTTTAAAAAAATATTCATTTGAGAAAGAGAGAGAACATGAGCAGGGGAGAGAGGCAGAGGGAAAAGCAGATTCTCCGCTGAGCAGGGAGCCCAATGCGGGGCTTGATCCCAGGACCCTGGGATCATGACCTGAGCTGATGGCAGACACTTAACCATCTGTGCCATCCAGGTGCCCCCCCCTCCCTTTTTAAAAGATTTTATTTCTTTGACAGAGAGACCGTAAGAGAGGGAATATGAGCAGGGGGATGGAAGAGGGAGAAATAGGCCTCCCACTGAGCAGGGAGTCTGATAGGGGGCTCGATCCCAGGATCCTGGGATCATGACCTGAAGACTGAGCCACCCCCCAGGCGTCCCAAAACCTTTTATTTTCTGTCTTTAATGGATATAACAGATAATTTCAAAATAATAGGACCAACGTATTGAGTGATTCTAGCTTATAGATAAGTGAAATTTGATAGCAATGTCACAAGGTAGGAGAGAGGAATTTGGAATACTGTTTTAAGGTACTACCCATGAAGTGCAGTATAATGTTATTTGATAGTGGATATAGATTAAATGTATACAGCAAACTCAAAAGCAACCGCTAAAAACTATTCAGTTTTCTCTTTTAATACTTTAAAGATGGTGCTCCATTGACTTCTGGTGTGCATTATTTTTGATAGGTTTGGCAGTATGTTTTTGTCAAATATTTTGGAGTTCTGATTTTCATGATTTATACCTGCTTTATTCAGGCCCCCATATACCCAACTTTATTCTTAGTAGAACTAAATGGCCATAGCAGTCTGATACTATTGAGTAACTGAACATAAGAATTGCCATAAGAAAATTTCCATTTAATTCATATACAAAAGGTATACAGCATTTTTGGAGGGGATGGTTTGAGGGGTAGGAGGAGGCTATGCCGCTTCTACTTTTGACAGAGCAAATATTAAGCACATGTGGTAGGTCAGTTTTAGTTTATTATCTTAATGTCTTACTGTCTGAAGAAACTTTCTTACATTGACAGTTCTTAATTGTTGTCTGTTTTTAGTAATGATCACTATAAGTAGAGCATCTCCCTGTAATTTGACAACATATCTTAATGTGATTAAATGTCTAAAGTAATGTACTTAGTGCATCATTAAGTGGAAATAGAGATATATAAAGTGGTTTTAGGGACTAATGGTTGTATTTCTCTCAATTTAGTCAGAATTTATGTGATGCAAATCAAATAATTCATTTTAATGAATGCATTAACACTAATGGTGTATTCAAAATTAGGTCTTCTCATTAGAGATCTCCAAAATAAAACAATGAGTACGTATGGGCTTAAAAAATTATGTAAGAGGTTTATTCAGATACAGTTTACAGTTTGCCTATTCATCCATGTTGTAGCATGTATCAGTACTTCATTCCTTTTAATGGCTGGATTAATATCCCATTGTATGGATATTCCACATTATATTTATTTATCAGTTGATGGACCTTTATTACCACCTTTTAGCTATTATGACAAATGCTACTATGAGCATTCAGGTACAAGTTTTTGTGTGGGTGTAAGTTTTCATTTATCTTGGGCATATAACTAGGAATGGAATGGAATTGCTGATCATATAACTCCATGTTTAATCTTTTGAGGAACTACCAACCTATTTTCCAAAGCAGCTATACCATTTAACATTCTTACTTACCAGCAGTATATGAGGTTTCCAGTTTATCCACAACACTTGTTACTGTCTCACTTTTTCATTATAGCAGTCTAGTGGGTATGAAGTATAGTTCATTGTGGTTTTGATTTGCATTGGTGGCTACTAATGTTGAGCATCTTTTACATGTACTTGCCATTTTTAGATCTTTTTGGACAAATGTCTGTTCAGATCCTTTGCCCATTTTAAAATTGGGTTATTTGTCTTTTTATTACTGAGTTATAAGAGTTACTCTAGACACAAATCCATTATCAAACATTTCTAAATAGTTTCTCTTATTCTGTGTTCTTTTTACTTTCTTGTAGATAGTTTATTTTAAACTATCATGAAGAATGGTTGCATTGAATGGTTTACTAGATTTGCATTAATTTAATTACCTGTATTGTTTTATTTTATTTGTGTCTTTGAAAGAAAATCAGGCGTTTATATACAAATTTGACTGAATAGTAACTTTATTTTGATTAGCTATTAATACTGTTTTACATCACTGGATGTGAATCTTCAGATACCAATCAGATTATTAATTTTACTTTAACACCTTGGATTACCTTCCTTTGAATTGAAATACCACATAGATTAAGATTAAGATGACGATTCTAGCTGTAAGGCATCTGAAACTAAAACAATATTTAGGGGTTTTTTTTTTGTTTGTTTTGTTTTGTTTTTTTTTAAGTAGGCTCCACACCCAGTATTGGGGCTTGAACTTATGAACCTGATGCTGAGCCAGCCAGGTGCCCCAAAACAGTATTTGTTTTATAAGTCAGAATTTTATTTTTAGCAAAGGTTAATAACTGTTAGTTATTTTTATGACATTTAGTCTGAGAGGTACACATTTTCTTGGAGATTCTGGCTTGAAAACACTGTTAGAAGTTTAATTTTTTAAGGCTAGCCTTTTTAGAAAAATGCGATGGTATACCATACTGTGTGAGTCTTTAAATAGTACCCAAACTGATGTTCCCAGTCACTCTGAAAGTCGAAAACTAATTACTGTTTTCCTTTCTGTAGTAATAACTGCAAACTAAATTAAACATGAATTTTGGACATGTCATTTCATCACATTCTTGACATATTTATCATAAAAATATTTGATAATGTTATATTTTGCTGTTTATTAGTTTAATTAATTAGTCCACTATGGAAAGTTGATCCTTAATTTAGTCCCTTCTCATTCCCTTGCAAATAGGGAAGATAGGAGGGCATTTGTTAGCTTTTGAGTAGAAATTATGAGGAAAAAATAGAGGCAGTCGAATTTTCTACAAGACTCAGTTGAAAGACCTCTTAAGGAGTTAACCAGTATGAAAAAGATGCCCTGTTGGTTCTCCAACAATAAATTCTCAGTTCTCTGACATCAGCTATAGATGTTCTGTAATTCAACTCACTTATGACACTATCTGAAATTAATCAGACCCCCACAGGGTGTAGTCCCTGATCAGTTCCACAAGATCACCCCCACTTCAGATGCCAGCCCCAAAAGGATACCCAGGCTGCCTGTACTTCTGCCTAGCCAATTGCAGATTCAGGGATTCTCTCAACCCTCCCTACCCTCAGTTTAATAAATTGCTAGAACAACTTACAGAACTCAGAAAAATGCTATATTTATACAGTTTATTATAAAGAATACAAGTCAACAGCCAGATGAAAACATACATAGGGCAAGGTTCAGAAGGGTTCTGAGCTCAGGTATTTCTGTGGAGTCAGGATGTACTGCCAACCAGGAAGCTTTCCCAAACCTCATTGTTCCAGAGTTTTTGTTGACGTTTCATTACAAAGTCAGGATTGATTAAATCATTGGCCATTGGGTGCTCGCTTCGGCAGCACATATACTAAAATCATTGGCCATTGGTGATTGAACTAAACTTTTGAGTCCTTCTCACCTCTCTGGAGGTGAGGTGGCAGGTGGGGAGTGGGGATGTGGAATGAGACATAAAGACCAAGTACATATATTATGTTGCATATGCTTAGCCAGTATGGATCAAACACCCCTTGTATTCTATGTATTGAGAATAGGAAGAATATGAAGACATGCATGTGTTCGTGGAACTCACACCGTAGGTATGGAGACAGAAACAGTGAAGTTGCATCTTACATGGGAATTAGGTTCTGAGGCAAAGATATGAGGTTAAAACCTTTTTTAAGAATTAGGCAGAATTTCCCTTGACAGTCTCTTAAACTGCAAGAATTCTATCACACTATCTTTTAGTAAGCCCAGCAGCTTAATTTTCCTTATTTACAGACACAGACACTAATCACTTTCCCTCAGCTGAGGTCTAGTCGAAATAGTTGGCCCATAAGCAGGGCCATGTTTAATGAAAATCTATGAACTGTATCTTTTAAACAGAATCACACTTAGTTGGCATTTTCAGTAGGAGGTGCTTCCACTTTAGAAATACGAAGGAACTGAAACTAAGGAATAACATTTATATACCCTATCTCATGACACTAGGTCGTAAATTTATTGCCCGGGCATACTGGCATGATTTAATTACATTCTCATTGTCATTCACTTGATCTGCCTCTCTACCTGAGTCTCTTTCCATCCCCCTTGATTCCTTCCTACCAGTAAATGCACATATGATGTGATTCCACTGTATGTAAACAGTGTAAATTCATAAATATAATAGATTTATCTAAGTGCTCTGAAGACATAAATGAGGAAACAAGCTGTGCACTTAACTTTTGTAGGTAAAGGAAGGTGTATATAGTTGAACTAAACAAGGGAGCCTGTCCTTAAAGAATGAGAATAGGAGTTACGGTATTTTCCATCTAAGTACTAATCATATTTTTTTTTTATTGTCTTCAAACAATTCTTCACATCAGCCATTTTCCTGTTTCTTCAGTGATGATTCTTCTGGTAATAGAGTATATTAATTAATTCAACGAAATAAAGTGAGCATGTTTGACATGACTGAGGCAAAGGATTCTAGTCCTCCTAATTTTTCTTTGGTTTTTGATGCTTCTGTAAGTTCTCATTTTGCATAGTACCCCAAATTGTACTGGAAAATTGATACTCCCCATTGAGTTAAGGGCTATAGGGCAAGATATAATGTGTCCTTTGACTTCCTACCAGTTCTGGGTAGTTTTATATCTGCCATTTTGTTACTGTTTTCTCTGTGTCTTATGCTCTTGTTGTTTTATTCCTTTATTATAGTCTTCTTTTATACTAAATAGGTATTTTCTGGTATACTATTTTAATTCCATTTTTCCTCCTCTCTCCCTCCTTTTCTCTACCTCTTTCTCTTTTAGTTTTCTTCATGGTTACTCTGGGTATTACATTTAACGTGTTAATTTAAGACAGTTTGGATTAATCCCAGTTTAATTTTCATACAGGCATACTTCATTATGCTTCACTTTGCTGTGCTTTGCAAATACTGTCTTTTTTTACAAGTTAAAGGTGTGTGGCAACCCTGCATCAGGCAATTCTGTCAGCACGATTTTTCCAACAGCACTTGATCACTTAGTGTCTGTGTTACATTTTGGTAACTTGCCATATTTTGAACTTTCATTATTGTATTTGCTATGGTTACCTGTGATCAATGATTATGACTTGCTGAGAGCTCAGATGATAGTTAGCATTTTTTAGCAAGAAAATATTTTTTATGTGTGTACATCATTTTTTTAAACAATGTTATTGCACAACTAGTAGACAATTATAGTGTGAACATTATAGTGTGAACATAACTTTTATATGTACCAGGAAACCAAAAAAGTTCATTTGATTCACTTTATTGCAGTAAAGCAATTTTTTATTGCAGTGGTTTGGAAATGAACCCACAATATCGGTATGCCTGTAATACATACAAACTTTGCTCCATTATAACATTATTTATATAAATTACATCATTACACATTATAAGCCTACCAACACAATTTTATAATTATTACTTTATGCAGCTGTCTTAAATGACATGGAGAAGGAATTACAAAATACATGTTTGCTATCTTTTGTATTTACCTATGTAGTTATCTTTATTGATACTCTTTATTGCTTAGTGTGGATTTAAGCTACTCTCTATTATTGTCCTTTCATTTTAGCCTGGAATGAGAGTCCCTTTAGTATTTCTTGTAGGTTAGCCCTGCTAGTGACAAATTCTCTCAATTTTGATTTAGCTGGGAACATCTTAATTTCTTCTTCCTTCCTACCTTACCCAGCTCTTCTTTGTTTTGAAGGGTAGTTTTGCTAGATACAGAATTCTTGGTTAACAGTCTTTGTCTTTCATCGCTTTGATTATGTCATCCTACTGGCCTCGATGATTTCTAATGAGAATTCAGCTCTTAACCTTATTGAAGAAATTTTGTACATGATAAACTGCTTTTCATTAGTCACTTTCAAGATTTTTTCTTTGCCTTTGGCAGTTTGGTTATGACACATCTTGGCATGGATCTCTTTGAGTTTCTCTTACTTGCAGTTTATTGAGCTTCTTATATGCAGGTTAATGTTTTCAGTCAAATTTGGGGTCTTTTTGGCCTTACTTCTTTCATATATTTTTCCCATTCCTTTTTCTGTCTCATTTGCTAAAGCTCACATTATGTATATATTGGTATTCTTCATGGAATCCTATAAATCTCTGAGGCTTTGTTAATTTTTCTTCATTCCTTTTCTTTTTTGTTCCTCAGATTGGAAAACGTCAACTGTCCTGTCTTAAAGTTCACTGATACTTCTACCAGTTCAAATGTGCTCTTGATCCTCTTTAGTAAATTTTTAATTTCTGTTGCACTTTTCAACACCAAAATTTTTTTAACACCAAAATTTATATTTGATTTTTTAAAATAATTTCTGTCTATTCATTTATATTTTCTATTAGGTAAAACATGATTCTCAAACTTCCCTTTAATTCTTCAGACATGATCTCCTTTTAATCTTTGAAAAATTTTTTAAGACTTTATTTGAGGGGGAAGGGCAAAGGAGAGGAAAGGAGAGAGAATCTCAAACAGACCCCTCACTGAGTGCAGAGCCCAGTGCAGGGCTCAGTCTCACAACCTAAGCTGAAACCAAGAGTGAGCTGCTTAACCCACTGAGCCACCAGGTACCCCTCCTCTTTGAAATATTTTTAATAGCTGGTTTAAAGTCTTTGTCTAGTAAGTTGAATGTCTGGGCTTCTTCAGAGACAGTTTTATTGACTCCTTTTTTCCATGCGTCTCTTTTTCTTTATCTTTTTTTTTTTTTTTTAAGATTTTATTTATTTATTTGACAGAGATCACAGGTAGGCAGAGAGGCAGGCAGAGAGAGAAAGGGAAGCAGACTCCCCGCCGAGCAGAGAGCCCCATGCGGGGCTTGATCCCAAGACCCTGGGATCATGACCTGAGCCGAAAGCAGAGGCTTTAACCCACTGAGCCACCCAGGTGCCCCTCTTTTTCTTTATCTTACCAATTTTTATTGAAAACTAGACATTTAAAATAATTTGACAGTTAAGGCAATCATATTCTTCCCTATCCCCAAGATTTATTATTGTTTTATTGTTAGTTATGTTGTTTGTTCTTTAGTGACTTGCATGGATTAATTCTGTACAATCTCTATTCTTTGAAGTCTCTGCTCAGGTAGCTTATTGGTTATTTAATGATTTACCAGAGATTCCTTTAAATGCATTGAGCTAATAGGTCTCTTTCCACCTTTTGTTGAAGGCCTCTGTGTATTTGCGTTTTGGTGCAGAGCCTCAAGGTCAACCATAGTGAAAGATTAGGGCCTTCTCATCCCTTCCTGAGAATGCACGCAGCTCCACACATGTGCATAACCTTCTAAATTTCAAGAACTATGTCAGAGCCTTTCAAGTTCTTATGGACATTTCAGTCCTCAGCTTTTCCTTTTAAGGTTTTTGTTCAGCCTCTTATTAGCGGCAACTGGTAAAACTCCCTCAAGCAACTGTGATGTTAAACAGTTGCTGCTGATTGTTTTCCATAAAGATGCTACAGATAGTACTATACACAGAGAGTTAGCTCGGAGCCTGATCAAATACAGTCCTGAGAATGGAGCTTTTCACTTTTGACCAGGCAGGTCAAATAGTGACAGTTTTCTGGTGATCAGGCTTTTGGGGAACTGCAAATCTATTTTGGTCCCTCCAGTGCCTGCTTGGCTATCTGTTTTCACAGCTACTCTGGAGCTGGCAGGGTGCTGGGAGGCAGAGGAGATTGGATTAGGGCAACTTAGAATACCACAAAGCTTGCTGTTCTTGCTAAGATTCAAGTGGTTTTCTTGAATAAACATGTGTTGGATTGTCACAGGTCTTTTAATTTCTTTACAGAATGCTGAAAAAAGTGACAGAATTTCCCAGTGTTCTTGTTGCTATTACGGAGGAGCAGGCTTTTAAAGGTTGTTCCTCTGCCATTCTGAACTGTTTCTTGCCATTTCTATATACATTTATGTACGTCCTTCTCCCAGTTTCTGATCCAGCCTTTCACTGCTTGTGTTTATCTTATACATTTCTCATGGACCCTTGGTGCTTTTTCCATGGCTAACACGCTTATATTTTCAAGTATTTGCTGTTAGTACTCTTTCTTGCCTGGCAGCCCTTTCAGGGGCTCATTCTCTCATATCCCACACAAATCAAAATCCTTTATTTCCCCCCTTAAATATTACTGTTCCTCAAGTTTCTGACCTATGCCCCTTCTTTTGTCTGTGTATTCTCTTGAGCATTTTTACCCATCTGTTATTCAGACTCCCAAATCTGTCTTCTTCTCTACCCAGATCTCTCTCTTAAGCTCAACATCTGTGTACCTCTCTCTCTTAAGCTCAACATCTGTGCTTAATGTAAATCTCCATTTGGAAATTCTATAAACATCTAAAATTCCACAAGTTCAAAATAGAAATCAGCCTATTCTTTCTCAGTTTTCTCTGAATGACATTTACATCTATCCAGTTGCCTAAACCAAAAATTTGCATCATCCTTGATTCTTTCTCTTTTACTGTACTCCCAAGTTCTAGTCAGTTACCTCTAAATTTTTTGTACCCTAAGTCCTTCTTGATGCTTTCTCCATCTCTGCTGACTCTCTCTTCTGAATTACTCTAGCAGCCTCCTAAACTTATTTTCCTATTAAAACTCTGTCCCTAGCTTCTCTCACAATGTGCCCACAAGGGAACTTCATAAAATGCAAATCTACACAGATCACAGAATATACACACCCTCTCACACTTACATATGCATACTTGGCCTGTCTCTCCATTACACTCTGCTCCTTCCTAACTACATTTTTCCTGTTCCCAGACCATGTGTATTCTCATTTGCGTTCAGATTTTTGTATATACCACAACATTCTGTCTTTGCTCTTCTGTTGCTTCCTCTGGAAAGCCTATCAGTAGTACAAATCTGAGTCTTTTGGATATAGAATTGCTGTACTGTAATTGCCTATTTACTCATCTTTATCTCTGTGTAGAACATAAAAAGTTCATGAATTCTGAGACTGTGATTATGAGCAGCCTGTGGTCTAATACCTAATGGTGGACTTTGACAAAGTATTTGAAGAATAAAGAATTTAGGTCTACATTTATGAATGAAAAAACCAATCATGTTTAGCACTGGAAATACAAAAATAAATTAGACAAATGCATAAATAGGCCTTTGAGACATCTGGTTCTTGGATAAAGTTCTGTTAGTAATGTGGGATTGTAACTTTAAACCAATGATTTTTTTTTTTTTTTTTTAAAGATTCTATTTATTTATTTGGGGCAAGGAGCAGAGGGAGAGGAACAGCAGACTTCATGCTGAGCATGGAGCCTGATGCAAGGCTCAATCCCATGATCCTGAGCCAAAATCAAGAGTCCAGCTGCTCGACCAACTGAGCCACCCCAGTGCTCCAAAGCCAGTGATTCTAATAAAGCCATGTATACTTCAGTTGAAGAAATAAAATGGCATGAATAAATATGAAACCCCAAAGCATTATTTACAATGGAGAATATGAAGAGAAACTGTTTAACAAAGTTATGTACATATGCCCTTTGTAAAGTTAATTATCATACTTAGTTTTTTGTTGTTCTTGGTGGTGTTTTTTTCTTTAAAGATTTTATTTATTCATGAGAAAGAGGAGGAGAAACAGGCTCCCCACAGGGAAGGTAGCTTGATGTGGGACTCGATCCCAGAACCCTGGGATCACAACCTGAGCCAAAGACAGATGCTTAACCAACTGAGCCACCCAGGCACCTGGTGGTGGTTTTTTGTTTGTTTTAATTTCTGGGTCATTTAAAAGCAGATGACTTCTTCCTACCTTTCTCTTAAAGAAATTATATAATATTTGGAAAATATATGTAAGCAAAAAGAAGATAATCAAATCATTATCTTGTTTACTATGGTAAATATATGTTTATAATTGAAATAAAACTGAATATCACCTGAAATAAATATATCATAAACATCTCTTCATACCAGGAAATATACTTCAACACCATCTGCTGCTGAGGTTGGCAAACTTTCTATAAAGGGCAATATAGTATGTATTTTAGGCTCTGGGGGCTAGAAGGTCTCTGTTGTAACTACCCAACTCGGCCGGTAGCAAAGCAGCAATAGACCATTCCGTAATGGTTGTGGTGTGTTACGATAACTTTGTCTTTATAAAAACAAGCAGTATGTGGAATTGGTATGAGAGCCATAGACATGATATAAATTTATCATAATTTATCTCCTATTTTTGGAAATTTGTAATGTCTTCATTTTATTTTTTTTACTGTTGGTAATACTGTCTTAGCATCTTAATATCTAAATCTTCATGTACATTCTTGTTTTTTCTTAGAGGATAATAGATGATAAAACACTTAGTTTTGCTTGGTTCATTTTGTGGTTTTGTGAGAATGGGGAGAGAAAGAATAAAACTTTAAAGAGAAGCAAAGAAAGATTTTGCTTAGAGGGACACAGATTGAGGTAATGACAATGATATAAAACTTAAAAAATAACAAAAATTCCATAAATACACATTTTCCTTTTCACATACCAAGCTTTTCTATTTAATAGCTCTGTAGAGTTTGCTTTTTTTTAAATCTTACATATATTGAGTTTGAGATTTGGGAGATAGGGTTGCAAGTTACAAAATAAGCATTTCTTGGGGCATCTGCGCGGCTCAGTGGTTTAAGCCTCTGCCTTCAGCTCAGGTCATGATCTCAGGGTCCTGGGATCGAGCCCCGCATCGGGCTCTCTGCTCAGCAGGGAGCCTGCTTCCTCCTCTCTCTCTGCCTGCCTACTTGTGATCTCTGTCTGTCAAATAAATAAAATCTTTAAAAAAAAAAAAACATTTCTTATTCAGTCTCATAGTATACTCTTAGGGCCAGCATGGTTTTGATTGTGGTGACCAGTCAGCTTATTTTAAAAAGAAAAAAAAAAGGGGGGGGTGCCTGGGTGGCTCAGCAGGTTCAAGCCTCTGCCTTCAGCTCAGGTCATGATCCCAGGGTCCTGGGATCGAGCCCCGCATCGGGCTCTCTGCTTAGCGGGGAGCCTGCTTCCTCCTCTCTCTCTCTCTGCCTGCCTCTCTGCCTACTTGTAATCTCTATCTGTCAATAAATAAATAAATAAATAAATCTCTTAAAAAAAAAAAAAAAAGACGTTAAGCTTTTCTGTTCTAGATGATAAAGTCTCATCAGTTAGAGTGGGATTCACAAACTACTATCCATGGACCAAATCCTTCTTACTACCTGTTTTCATAAATGAATTCTTATTGGAATAGCACAGCCATGCCTGTTCACTTATGTATTTATTGTCTGTGGCTGTTTTCAGACTACAGTAGCAGAGTTAAGTAGTTGTATCAGACACGGTATAGCCCATAACGTCTAAAATATTTACTATCTGCTACTTTACAGAAAAAAATTTGCAGACCTCAAAATTAGAGGAATGGTACTTGGTAGTCTTTCTGCTTGTCAGAAGTGTATCTACAAAAAAATACAGGTAATTTTTCTGTGGATAAACTAATAAGACTTTAGATGCACAATTTAAGAGACCAAATTAAGAGACCCAATATAGGCACTTAAAATGGAGGAGAAAATGTGGGGAAATGACATAAGAAATGTTGGAATACAGAGGTCTTAATGTGTACTGTACATCTAAATTCCTAAAAGATTAGATTCACAATATCTGAGTACTGGCTGTTACAGAGACATCCACCTTAGTTATAGAAGCACTCCTTACACAGAATTGCAAAGTAGCCACCTTCACACAGTTTTGCCATGGTGTCTTTAAAAACCAGCAGTTACGCTATGACAGGTTTCTGTGGAGCTTTCCTGGAACAACTTTATTGCAGTTTATGAATTAGACTACATCAGTCAAATTGGAAAACCCAAATTCTAAAAATTTTTGAAACCCATGTGTGTAGACTTATTCTCCCAACAACAGTCTTTATTCCTAAATTTGCTGCCTTAATTCAGTTTGGCATGACAATAAGAGGGGACATTCAGAAATTAGGAAGATAAAGAATGCCAGTTGCTTGCTTGCTTTGGATCCACATGTTACTTAGACATAGCTTATTATTCTAAACCTTCGAAGAATCCTAGATCATTTAGCAGGGTTTCAAAATAGCATAGCTTTCATTAATTTTATAAAAACATTCTTTAAAAGAACCCTGTGTGTGGAGCTCTTTGGAGCATAGTGAAAAAGCCTCTGGATTGAAGTCACAAGTTGTTAAACTAGGCAACTAACTAGTTGTTGCAAAAGCCCGAATGTGCAATACAAGCAACCTAGCCTTAGACTTACATTATAAGAGAGAAACCATTAATTAAATGCTTAAGTCACTGATTTTAGGTTTCTCACAGCTGAATCTAATCCTGTTGATGGGGGTGGAGCAGAATAGTTTATCTTCAAGGTACTTTATGTATGTGTGGCCCCACACTGTGTGCTGTAGAGCTGATGGAGGGAAGTCTATAGAAGTGGTCTGTATCTTGTCAAGATAAAGCAGTGCTATTATGGAACTGCAAATTTTACAATAATAAAAGACCTGTTGCCAAAAAGAAATGGAATCTCACATTGATTTTTACACATTTCTTATTCCTAGTTTAACTTTTTGAGTTTCCTGTTTTATCTTGTTTCTCATCATTTTCTTTTCTGTGATACTCATTCTATATTAGAACCATTAAGTGCAATGCCAAGAATTCTTGTGCTGTGTTTTCAGGAGGTTGTTTTTGAGGAGAGGTGTTAAGCCATCCCTAGCTGCTGGAGAACCAGAGGGAGGTACATCTGTGTTGATGTAATGACTGCAGCTTTGCATGGGACTTTGGGTTATTCAGGGTAGGAAAGTGCAGTAAGCTGGGGACTCTTCCCAACACCTATGTCCCCCTATAACTCTGTAATCCTTAGTTGTAGCAAAGTCCCTCTGTTTTCATAGATTTTTTTTTCCAGATACTCAAGGCATTTACACCATTCCTTTCTCCTTAAGCAGTTACTCTGTTTTTTGTTTTGTTTTGTTTTGTTTTCAGTTACTCTGTTTTACTGAGGATTTGTTCACCCATTTAATAAGTATTTATTAAGCACATAAAATGTGCTTTGTGTTCGGTCCTGGGGATATTATGATCATTCAAACACAGCACTAGTTGCAAAGAATTTTCAAATGGGAAGGTCAGATAAGAAAACAGGCATTTACATTAAAAAATAAGAACTGAAGAGTTAAGGATTAAGGAAGCCAACATTCGATAGAACCAGCATGGTTAAATGAAAAGAGTATTGGTTTTAGATTTTATTGATCTGCTTTTAAATTTTGATTCAATTACCTAGTAGGTATGTGATTTGGGGAAAGTTAAGCTTTGTGATACTTGCGAGGTTTTTATGTTTTAGAACTGAATATATGTAAAGCACCTAGCTCAGTGCCTGCTGAATAAATCATTTCTGCTTTATTCCTAAGTTATATATCACAAATTATTGTAGCTTCAAAGCTGTGAAATAGAAAGATAATGTCTTTATGCCCCTACTTCACAGGAGACCTGAAAAGTGGGTATTTAAAAAAAATTCTGTGAACTCTGAATACCCTCCTTATAAAGAAACTTGTAGAAATCAGGTTTTATAATTATGTCTTGTAAAATTTATCCAAATTTCCATTATTGAGATATACACACTGTGAAACTAGTATCTTAGTAACTTAGAAACTTATAAAGTATACTATTACACTAATTCTTTTTTTGTTTTTTTAAAGATTTATTTATTTGAGACAGAGAATGCACAGTGGTCAGGGGCAGAGAGTCTTAAGCAGACTCCACACTAAGCGTGGAGCCCGACACTGGGCTGGACCTCCTGATCCTGAGATCATGACTTGAGCTGAAAGCAAGAGTCAGACACTCAAGCGACTGTGCCATCCAGGCACCACACTATTACACTACTTCTGTAATCACTGGTCTTAGATTTATTTGTCAACTTAAAAGAGGATACTTTCGGGGCGCCTGGGTGGCTCAGTGGGTTAAAGCCTCTGCCTTCAGCTCAGGTCATGATCTCGGGGTCCTGGGATCGAGCCCCGCATCGGGCTCTCTGCTCAGCAGGGAGCCTGCTTCCCTTCCTCTCTCTCTGGCTGCCTCTCTGCCTCCCTGTGATCTCTGTCTGTCAAATAAAAAAATAATAAATAAATAAAAAGAGGATACTTTCTGTCTCCCCATCTTCCTTACCCCCATGGTTTAACATTGCCACATGCTCTTAAACAAATTGTGGTTTATGTCCTGAATGGTAATGGATGTAACATTTTTCATGAGATGTTTAAAAAGCATCGTTAAAATTTAGCTTTTTTTTCTCTTCAGAGAATTAAGAAATTGCAGTATTTAATAGATATAATCAGATTTGAAATGAAACAGAATAATCAAGAATTTGCTTTTAAGTGAAAGGTTTTTTGTTTTTTTTCCATTCCTTTGAAATTAAGCAACATCACTGCTGCTAACAATAGAAACTGGTCTAACAGCAGCACAATTTATAGTTCTCCAGAAGTGGGAAGTTGGTAGTTGAAATCCAAATACTGCACTTGAGAGGGTATAGATCTTATTCCATTGTGTGACTGGTCTTTCTGATTTTGCTCTGCTGTATGTAATAACTGCTCCAGATTTATTTGTTAATTCTGTTATAGCTGTACCTTAAAAACAAGATAAACTGATGTTATTCACTATAGTGTTAAATACATCAACAGAACATAGAACTATTTTCTGTGTATTTTATATAAATCATTCTAAATTATAAATAGGAAAAAATGAGGAAACAAATAGTTACCTTCCTGCCAAAAAAGGAAAAACCCCCAGTGAAGCAGAGTGGAATAAGGGATGGGGAAGAAGCCTAAGGATTGTGTTGGCAGGACAGTACAGTGATAGTGACAGCATGAAAAAAAATGGATACGTTCTGGATTCCAGCACTGCCATTCTCCCTGTTTGAAGTAGACAAATGCCATGTACCCCAGGAGACCTAGGGACAGTGCTCTAAGGACAGGAACCACTTCTGTACAGCCCTGCCAGGTTCATGAGAGTAATGGTGCATCTGTTTTTTGTTGTTGCTGTTGTTACTTAACCTTGTCATGGATACATTACTGTTTCTGTGGCACTTCTTTTGTGGGTTTTTACTCGCATTACTTTCTTTATCATAGCCAAGATTGTCTGTTGGCAGGTCAGCACCGTTTACCCCTTTTGCACCTTGCCTGATACCTTGCCCGATAGAACGGCTTCCTGGGAAGTGTACATGCTTGTTTTTTCACCTCTCATTGTGTTTCCCCCTCATCCCACTCCACCAAATGTGCAGTTTAGATATCTAGAGGTCCATTATGGACACATGATCTGTAGAGGTTTTCTTTTGCTTTGTTTTTGTCATTTTTGGTTGTTGTTGTTTTTTTCCTAATAGCAAAATTTTATTATTACTCTTCCCCCAACCCCTTTCCACACCCTTACAGCAAAATTCCACATACTGGAACTGCTTTTACCCTCTCCTTTCTCCCAGAGCAGTCGTTGTCTCAGGGAATTCTCTTTGTTTGAAAAGCTTTATGCCAAGACAGACATGCACTGATTTATTTAAAAAACTTTCAGTGAGTTTTTGTAAGATTCATAACACTGTGCTAAGTGGTATTATTATAGGGCGATTGAGTGAAGTATATAAAACCAGTGAGATTTTGAGGGTAAAATACTCAAACATATTTTCACCAAAACTGCTGTTTCAATCATACTATAATGCTTATGTTTATAAATGCTTCTGAATGTCCTGTTGTAAAATGCAGTTAATATAGGTGGCTTTAAATTATGGGTTAATTTTTTTCAACTCTTATCCTAAATAAGCTGTATTGTCCTTAGAACATTTAAATGATTTGCATTCTGAGCTTTGTAATGTTAAAATTTTAAAATACATTTCAAGACTAAACTTTATAATGTGTTACATTTTTAGGTCAGAAGACATGTCTTCATCTGCATGGCATCTTTCCTTACCTCTATGTGCCATACGATGGTTATGGACAGCAGCCAGAAAGCTATCTTTCTCAGATGGCATTCAGTATCGACAGAGCACTTAATGTGGCTTTAGGCAATCCATCTTCCACTGCTCAGCACGTGTTCAAAGTGTCATTAGTATCAGGAATGTAAGTATATGTTAACTTTTTAAATTTCTTTATTTGTATTTCTAGTACCATTCCAAGTAAAGAAAACCTGTCTGATTCAGAGATACTGTTTATTTTTCTTTTACTTCTAATCTAATGGAAATAAGGCAAATTTTATGCTGTAATTTTTTTTTTTTAAGATTTTATTTGTCAGAGAGCACACAAGCACAAGGAGGCAGAGTGGCAGGCAGAGCAGAGAGAGAAGCAGGCTCCCCACTGAGCAAGGAGCCCGATGCAGGACTCAATCCCAGGACCCAGGATCATGACCTGAGCTGAAGGCAGCGGCTTAACCGACTGAGCCACCCAGGCATCCCTATGCTTTAATTTTTTAAAGTAAATTTTTATTGCAGTGAAAGATGGATGGTTTAACCTTTTCCATTTCTCTACTTCTTAGAACTGTAGAAATTCATGTGATTTATGTTAACATATTTATTGAGCATCTTCCATTTGCTAGGCACTATTCTAGGTGCTTGGATTTATTGGTGAACAAAACAAAGATCCCTGCCCCCATGGAGGTTACATTTTAGTATTTGGAAACAGAACATAACTTAAAGATATGACACAAAATAAATGTATTTATTACATGATAGTGCTATGGAACAAAGATGTAGAGTAGTATATGATGGATCAGTAGTGTAGGGTAGGAAAGTGGACTGGTGGCAGTTTTATACAAGGTCATCAGGGAAGGTGGCATTGACAAGGTAAATGACATTTGAACAAAGAATTGAAGGTGAGGGAGTAGGAATTACATGGAGGTGATCAGAATGGAGGAAAAAGAGAGTAGGACAAAATGAGATTAGAGAGATATGAATGGATGGAGAGCATGTTGGCTAGTGGTTCTTAAAGTATGGTTTCCAGGATCACCAACATCAGCTTTACCTGATTTGACAGCTATGAGAATGCATCTGTCAGATCTACAAATACAGCAAGCATAATTGAACAGCAGCCCCACCAGCACAGTGAAATCTATCTATCATTCCATATGAACTGAAGCTGCTTTCATAGGCTATTCCTAACCAGTGGCTAAACCTGGTAAGGGTACGAAGGCAGGCCTGTTCCTGGGAGACACTTGAGAATACTCTGAAAGTCATTCTGCACTTTGATTAGAATTACACTACAATAGAAGATATTTCTACTGCTCTTTCTACTGATCTCTGTCTCTCTTTGTTTCACATGGGATCAGACGTGTATCAAGTTTGGTAACTCTCCAAGGCTCTCCTGGGTCCCTCCTCATTTTCTCTCAGTTGTTTCCCCTGATAAATTTCTTGAATATATTGGCATCTACTTCTCAGAGGACTCGGATTAACATACCTAGGAACTTACTTAAAATATATTCTTGGGTCCCATGCTAGACCTAATGAATCAGACAGAACTCTGGTGGTGGGGCCCAGCAATTAGTGTTTTAATAAGCCTTTGTAATGATTCTGATACACACCGAAGTTTGAGAACTACTGCAGTGGGTTGTTCTGAGGACTATGACTTTTACTCTGAGCTCTTGCAGAAATTTGAGTAGCCACAATTTAACTTAAACTTGAAAGGATTACTTTAGCAGTTCTGTGAAAAGCAGATCATCGGGGATAAGGGTGGAAGCAGGGGAGAGCATTAGGATTCAGATTAGCATTAGGAGAGCATTAGGTGAGATGAGAAAATATGCTGACTTGCATTTAGGTAGTAATGGGAGTAGTGAGACGTGGTCAGCTTCTGGATCTTTTCTGAGGTTTGAGTCAATAAGCTTTGCTGTCTGATTGGATGAAGGTTGTGATAGGAGTCAAAGATGACTATAAAAATTTGAGTCCATACTGCTAAAAGGATGCAAGGTTTGCAGGTAGAACAGGCTGGCAGGGAAGATTTGGAGCTCATATTAGAACATTTTGAGTTCGAGATGTTTATATGAAAACTATCTTAGTCTCTCTATTACTTCCACCTTAATCTAGGCTTTCCTCTGGACCATCACAGTATCTTTTTAATGGAATTTCCTTCTATTTTTGTCTTGCTTCAGAGCCATGAGAGTACTGTTCTTTTAAGATACACTGAATCCTCTTAAAATTACTTAAAATCCTTGAATGGGGGCACCTGGGTGGCTCAGTGGGTTAAAGCCTCTGTCTTCGGCTCAGGTCATGATCCCAGGGTTCTGGGATCGAGCTCCATATCGGGCTCTCTACTCAGCGGGGAGCCTGCTTCTGCCTACCTCTCTGCCTGCTTGTGATCTTTGTCAAATAAATAAATAAAATAAAATAAAATCCTTGAATGGCTTCATATTGTTATTGGAATGAATTTAAGCTTCTAACCACAGCCTATGTGATCTGACCCCTGCCTACCTCCGTACTTAAGTTCACTATGCTCCATCTAGAAATTCTAGATGGATCTTCTTTCAGTTCCTCTGATATGCTGAGCTCTTTCCCAGCTTCGTACATGCAGTTTGCTTTCCTTGAGTGCTCTACCCTTCTCCAGTCCTTTAAATCCTTTACCTCTCCAAAGAAGTTTTCTCTGATTTCCTTACTTAAAAATAGGTTGTCATTATTGTTATTCTGTATCTCTGCCCATTCTTTGTTTCCTTCAGCACTTAATATAGTTGGCAATTATTTTAATTTTTGTTTACTTAATTTTTATGTATTTCTCCCACCAGCATTTAGCTCTACAAGAAAAAGGATGATGTTTGTCTTGTTCACCATGATATCCTTAGCATTTTGTATGGTGTTGGACACAGTAAATATGGCTCAGCAACTATTTGGTTGCATAAATGAATGAGGTACAAGTTCACACCTATCCTATGATAGTAACAATTAGGTTAAAGATAATTATCAGCTTTATATTTTAATTTTTTAATGTTTAATAGTTTCTCATTTCAAAAGTTAAATTTCCAAATGGCCTAGTAAAATGAATAGTTACCAGTCTTTCTTTTTAAGTAAGCTCTTTCCCCAACAGTGCTTGAACTCACTACCCTGAGATCAAGAGTCACATGCTCTACCAACTAAGCCAGCCAGGCGTCCCACTTACCAGTCTTCTGTATTTTTAATGGGTATTTTCTTAAAGGCATTGTCATGTTTTCAAGAATCTGAATACCTGAGGTGAAAGATGAGCTGTTCTGTGGCTGCCATTCTCTTTTCCCCTGATTCTAAGTTTTTTCCTAACCTAGATCCCTTTTTTATTACATACATTTTAGCTTCTATGATTATTTTAGTCCTTCAGTTTTTCCTACTTCTTTAGACAAGGTTGCACATAACTACCAAATTAAAATTTGTACAGGTTTAATTCCAGTCTTTTTGGATAGTGCATTATCCTGAGGCTAGGTCAAGAGACAGGATTAGGACTTTAGGCTCATTTCTGGAATTCCTTGCTATTTAGCTGCCATGATTCTAGAAAATATCCTAAAAAGAGATTCCTAATCCATGTAAGTTAATTGAGATCTTTTGCTATCCATTTTCATTTTCCTTCTTACTGTTATTAAAAAACACTTAATTATCAGACATTTTTTAAGCATAAAATATTTTTTTAAACTCTGTTCCATGCTGCTTTCTTCCATCCAAAGGATCTCCCTGTTGAGGAATTCTTTTGGCAAAACCAACTGAAGCCAACAGCAGGAAGTAAGGGTTGCCAGTTAGATTATAGAGAAGCAGAAAATTGAATTGGGTAGAATTTCCAGGCTATATTTTGGGGCCGTAGATGTGAAAACAGAATCCTAGATTTATAAAGAATTTTAGAGGTTTGATAGTCTTAACTTATATTCAGTTTTTGAAATTTTAATTGTAAAACCCTAAAGATTGTTAACAAAACCAAAACAAAGCAAAGAAAACATGTACTATACTGCACATTTAAATTTTCTCCTATTTATCTGGCTAAAAATAACTCGTCTCCAGGTAGAGAACTCTATTTATCTATATGAGAAATACCATAGCAGGAGGAATAAACAGTTGAAATTTTGCCAGTGAGAGAGAATGAAATCATTCATGTAATGTGCCTTTGTTTCATGGCAACAAAAATGGGGTAAATAGTGGCCAACTAGACGAAGTGGTTAGGTGTTATTAAAGTAGGGTGGGGGGGAGCGGGGGGAAGAGTGAAGAAGAGTAAGGGATAAGGAGTGATGGTCAGAGAAGGCTTTTATGAGGAAGTGAGGAAGTTTCAGTAGAAACCTGAATGAAGACTGAAAACAAACCATGCCAGTGTTCAGAGCAAGCTTTCCAGGCAGAGAGAATGGCAAGTACTCGAGAGTGGAGTAAGTTAGAGGGCCTAAAATGTTCAGGATGGCTAAAGGAGGAGTATAGGACACAAGATTGGAGTGAGTGGCAAGGACGAGATAAAGAACCTTTTAAGACTTGGTAAATAGTTGGGTATTTGTTTTTGTTTTTTTTTTTAATAGAAATTGCTTTACAACAATCATATAGATGGCTGTGGCCTAAAAGCTTAAACTAGGGGAAATAAAAGTTTATACTCCAGATAATGACTCTGCTGCCAGATTATTCCTGTATTTGATGTCCACTACATTGTCAGACATGACAGAAATGGTATCCTAATGAGGATAAGTTCTATCTAGTGCCCATTATAAAGGGACAGTATTTTTTAAATGAAAGTGAATGGGTTTACCCACCTGAAGATTTAACCAATCACTTATTTACAGATAAACTCTAGGAAGATATGAAACTTTTTATTTTGTATGCAAATTCATACTTGTTTATATATTATTCCTAATTATATCATCTTTGAAAGCGATAGTCTGGGGGCACCTGGCTGACTCAGTCTGTTGAGCATGTAATTCTTGATCTCAGGGTTGTGAGTTCAAGCCCCATATTGGGCATGGAGCATACTTAAGAAAAAAAAATGACTATGGTAGTCTGTATATCAGAGGTACTGGTGTAGTTTCAGATCCTTCTGAAATGATGCAACATGATATTCCAACTTATTTCATCTTGCACTGAAGACTTGTTTCTCTCCTGACCATGTGGGATTTTGTTTCTTCCTTTCCCCGTTCTAGCTAATGCCCTTGAGAAAAATCCAGCCTCAGCATAATTAGGGTCCTCAAGTAAGGCCATGGTCTTTTCAATCTCTTTTAAGTTCCTGTCTGCACAGTTTTCGTAGGCTTCATTTGAGTTGGATGTGTGTTATGCACACACACACGTATATGTGCATATATAATATAGGTAAATTGTCTCTGGCTAGTGAACTTAAAAAATCAATAATAAACAGAGACAAATAAGCAAAGTAACATGAATGCTGTTAAGTTCCTTTTTTTTTTTTTTTTTAAGATTTTGTTTATTTATTTGACAGAGACAGAGAGAGGGAACACAAACAGGGGGAGTGGGAGAGGGAGAAACGGGCTTCCCACTGAGCAGGGAGCCCAATGCGGGGTTCGATACCAGGACCCTGGTATCATGGCCTGAGCTGAAGACAGATCCTTGACTGAGCCACCCAGGTGCTTTATGAATGCTATTAATTAAAGGACTTTATTAGTGAAGAAATATAGCTTTTGACAGAAAAAATGGGAAATAGGTGAAGAAGGTACTTGAAAGGTCTCTGGTTTTTTTATACATGGTTAGAGTAAAGAGAAAAGAGCCTTTTTTTTTTTTTTTTAAAGATTTTATTTATTTATTTGACTGAGAGATCACAAGTAGGCGGAGAGGCAGGCAGAGAGAGAGGAGGAAGCAGGCTCCCTGCCCAGTAGAGAGCCTGATGTGGGACTTGATCCCAGGACCCTGAGATCATGACCTGAGCGGAAGGCAGAGGCTTTAACCCACTGAGCCACCCAGGTGCCCGAAAAGAGCCATTTTTTAATAGAGATATTATGTTTGAAATTAACGTATAAATGGTTTACCACTCCTTTTTGTCCCTAGTTTCTGAAAGTCTTATTTTTAAACTTTTTAAAAGAAGTAACCAGATTTCAGTATTTTATATATTGACCTATTACAGGTTTAATTGAAAGGTTTTGAATGGTTTTGTTTGTGTTTTGGGGTTTTGGTTAATAATATAAATAAGACTGAATTAGGTCACCTGAGTCTTGTTTGGGAAACAAGCTGCATTACTTCATCTCTGAATGCAGAAAATAATTTGAAATATCTTTTTCTTTTATTTCAGGCCTTTTTATGGTTATCATGAGAAGGAAAGACACTTTATGAAGATCTATCTTTATAATCCTGCGATGGTGAAAAGGTACAAGATAAATAAAAATATGAATAACTATCACTTAAGTATTTCGGTAATAATAAGAAAAATCTAGAAGAAAGGATTATGTAGTTTGTAGCATTATTAAAGGAAGAGACCATATGTATATTTATGTGCAAAGAGAGAGCCATAACTTGGCCTCTAAGAAGGATATTTTAAAAGAGTGAAAGGACCTTGCTTCATGGCCCCTTACCGCTTCTTTTCTGTCTTAGGTTTAGAGAGCTTGTAGAAGTAGATAAAGAGAGATGATGGCTGCCTTGTAGGATCTTAGTAGCCAGAGCAAATGTTCAAAACCAGGAGAAATTTGCTCTTCAGTTTCAAAGCAAAAAGAAATATATGAGAGTGAGGCCAGAGTATAAACTAAGAACTCAAAATCCTTTTGACTCTTTATTAATGTTAGTGAAATTTTATATCCCAGGTGTTTTTGTTTGTTTTGTTTTGTTTTTTTCTTTCCCTCAGTAAGTCTGCTTGTATCTTATTTTGTCAATGGTCCTGGAGTCTAAGTCATTAATGGCAGGAAGGGCACATAAAGAAGATTTCAGTCATCCTTTGGGGCTCACAACAAGGGTTTTCATTCTGTGTGGTGATGAGTAGGGTAAAAGTGTCCTTAGAGAATGCTTACTGTTGTTTTTTCAGAAGACCTCTCTGCTAGTAAGTACTAGGTTTCAAAAGGTAACCTTTTGGTAAGACACAAATTGAATGTTTCCTCAGAGTGGATTTAGGCACCAAGAGAGGCACAGCTACCAACGATGTGAGGTTTATTCTGAATTAGGCCAACTGAGTGCTTCACTGAATCACTGCCTTAAACCCAATGGTTAGTTATTCCCTTCTCCAGGTAACCAGTGAAAACTAGTTTTCTCTATAATCTGCTCCCACCCTTATTCCAAACAGCTTCTGTTATGTAGGGTACCAAAACAATTTTTCAAAACAGGCACTTAGAGACAATGATGTTTCTTATACCACTTCCCTTGGTCACACTTTCTTCTATCCATGGAGTCCATAAGAACAATCACTGTGAATCCTTACCCTGTCTTGTACACACAGTGGTGAGAGAGTAAACCTTAATAATTTTTACCCTTTCTCAGCCCCAAGTGTGCTAGAGGGGGACCCATAAATAAAATTTGCATACATCTTTAAAAATAGCCTAGTTCTATGTGAAGTATACATCTTACCTGTTTTTCTTCCTTGTGACTATAACAGTCAAATACTTATTAAACTCTTTCTTTTAAGTTTGCTTTAAATTATATAGTCAGTTTATCACAGTGCCTATTGAAATTCCCTGATTTATTGAGAGATTACCTGTATTCAAAATCTGGCTCTACTTCTTATCTCCTGGGAGGATTTAGGCAAGTTATTTACTCTCTCTGTGACTTATCTTCCTCATCTGTAAATAGGGTTGATGTTAGCACACGAAGTTCTGATAATCAAATGTGTTAATATCTATAAGTCGCTCCAAACAGTGCCTGGCACCTTATAGGTGCTGTGTTGGCTATAGTATATATGAAAAAGATTTTTATATTTTATATAAATTAAAATATTTATATTTTATTTACCCTTGCTCTTAACTTTTCTCCCTAGAGGCGATTTAAAAGTGTGGTATGTGTCCTTTTTTTTTTTTTTTAAGATTTTATTTATTTATTTGATTGAGATCGTAAGTAGGCAGAGGGGCAGGCAGAGAGAGAGGAGGAAGCAGGCTCCCTGAGCAGAGAGCCTGATGAGCAGAGAGCCTGATGCAGAGCTGGATCCCAGGACCCTGAGATTATGACCTAAGCCGAAGGCAGAGGCTTAACCCACTGAGCCACCCAGGCGCCCCATCCTTTTATTTTCCATACATATATATACACACACATATATACGCACATGTCCTCTTTTTAAAATTTCCATATACAGGGGCACCTAGGTGGCTCAGTCCGTTAAGCGTCTGTGCTTTGGGCTCAGATCATGATCCTGGGGTCCTGGGATCAAGCCCTGCATCAGGCTCTCTGCTTAGTGGGGAGTCTGTTCTTCTTCTGTCCCTTCCCCCAGCATGTACTCACTTGCTCTCTCAAATAAATAAATAAATAATCATAAAAAATTTTCCACATACAATTGGTGTCCTGCTAGAAAAAGATTTTTTTCTGCTATGTTTGGTGTATAATCTTCAGTGTGCAGAATATATGTGTCTGGCACAGAGTAGTCAGTAACTTTCTATAGAATGAATGAATCCTATACATACCATTTGGAGACTGGTCTCTTGCTTTCTCTACTTGCTCATCTCCTGTGAACTTTACTGCCATTCTTTTTTTTTTTTTTTTTTTAAGATTTTATTTATTTATTTGACAGACAGAGATCACAAGTAGGCAGAGAGGCAGGCAGAGAGAGAGGAGGAAACAGGCTCCCCACTGAGCAGGGAGCCCGACGCGGGGCTCGATCCCAAGACCCTGGGATCATGATCTGAGCCGAAGGCAGAGGCTTTAACCCACTGAGCTACCCAGGCGCCCCTATTTTTTTTTTTTTTTAACATATAATGTATTATTTGCCCCAGAGGTACAGGTCTGTGAATCGTTAGGCTTACACACTTCACAGCACTCACCATAGCACATACCCTCCCCAATGTCCATAACCCAACCACCCTCTCCATATCCTCCCGTCCCCAACCCTCAGTTTGTTTTGTGAGGTTAAGATTCTCTTACGGTTTGTCTCCCTCCTGATCCCATCTTGTTTCATTTTTTTCTTTCCCTACTCCCCAAACCCCCTACTCTGCCTCTGAAGTTTTTCATCTCAGGGAGATCATGTGATAATTGTCTTTCTGTGATTGACTTATTTCGCTCAGCTTACTACCCTCTAGTTCCATCCACATCATTGCAAATGGCAAGATTTCATTTCTTTTGATGGCTGCATAGTATTCCATTATATATATACATATATACACCACATCTTCTTTATCCATTCATCTGTTGATGGACATCTAGGTTCTTTTCATAGTTTGGCTATTGTGGACATTGCTGCTATAAACATTTGGGTGCATGTGCCCCTTCAGATCACTCCATTTGTATCTTTAGGATAAATACCTAGTACCTACTCTTACCACACCCTGAAATTTGTCCTACCTCTGAGATTTTAAATGCAGACATCTTGATTTCTGACTACAGTCTTTTTTTTTTTTTTTTTTTTTTTTTTTTCAAATTTTTGAGATCTGATTTACCACAAAATTCACACATTTTAAGGATATGCAGTTCAGTGATGTTTTTAAAGTAAATTTACTGAATTGTACACTTACCACTATAATTCAGTTTTAGAACCTTTTCATGGCTCTAATAAGATCCTTTATATGTTGTTGGGGGTTTTTTTGTTTATTTGTTTTTAAGATTTTCTTTATTTCACACGGAGAGAGACAGTGAGAGAGGGAATACAAGCAGGAGGAGTGGGAGAGGGAGAATCAGGCTTTCCACTGAGCTGGGAGCCCAGTGCAGGGCTTGATCCCAGGACCCTGAGATCCTGACTTGAGCTGAAGGCAGATGCTTAATGACTGAGCCATCTAGGTGTCCCTGTTTTGTTTTGAGGTTTTAAACTCCCTAGACTCACTACTCCTGCCCTATTCTGTATAACTTTCTCCTGCAATTTCTTTCCTATCCAGCTCAGATTCTATTCTCTATCTTTTCAACTCCTTTGTCTGCCAGGTTAACCCATTAATTCTGGGTTAATCTCTTTATTTACCTTTTTTTCTCTGCTATAAAGTCTGGCTTCTGATTACTGTTAGGATACAAAAAAATGACAACAGAATGGTGCCACTGTGAATTCATAGTCTTCAACTTCACCTGGGCCCTGCCTTGCTTTTTTCTGCTTTTCTCTAATTTTCTTCTTACCTTTCTCCACCCTCTTTACTCAAATGTGAAGCCCCTCCCAAGGCTTTGCCTTCTACTTCATAGAGAAAATGGAACTCGTCAGTCTAGAAAAGTAGTTGTTAAATTGTGCACTGGGGATTCCTTAGACCCTTTCAAGAGGATCTGCATTGTCAAAATCAGATCTCCATGTTGCTAAATCTAGTTAATACCATTTTGTCCTTAACTTTTGACCTTATGTCTGTGGTTATAGTGCTTTAAAATAATGCCAGGTGTTCACTTTGATATAAGCCTCCTCTGATTTTCCTTATACCTGTCTGATTATTCATATTTATGCCATTTTGTTGGTTCCTCTTTTAACATCTGCAGCTGTTCTTGGGGTTATGTCTTAGGCTTTCAGCTTTTCTCTCTGTACTCTCACCTCACTGTACAGCCTTATCTATTGTCATGGTTTGTCTTTTTGTTAATCTTTATGCATTTGACTTCTAGGTGTATACCAATAGCCTAAATTTCCCTCCAGAGCTCTGGATCAATATATCACACCATCTTCTGGATAAATAGAAAAGCTCTGCAGTTAAGAGTAAGGGCTCACAAATCAGAGAAAACTTTTTAATTTTAGCTCTTCATTTTTAATTTGTACGATTTGGGACAACTTTTTAATCTAAGACTCAGTTTCTCTGTTTATAAAATGGGGATAATAATATCACAGGTTTATAGTGAGGATTCCTTGAGATTAAGCATTTAAAACACCTAACACAATGTTTAGTACATAGTCCTTAAATATGTTAGCTGCCTCTGCTGTGTAAATGAAGTTACTCTTGTCCTCATTCTCATTGTCATTCATTGTCAATATTTTTATGGAAACCTACCTGAATACCCCACAATACCTAAACCCCAGTATGTCTAAAACTGAGTTTATCCTTAATCCCTCTCTGAAATTCTGCAAAGAAACCTGCTTTCTTCTAGTCTTTTCTATTTCGAACAAACAGGCAGAGGCGGAGAGAGAAGCAGGCTCCCCACCGAGGAAGGGAGCCCGATGTGGGACTCGATCCCAGAACCCTGGGATTATGACCTGAGCCGAAGACAGTGGCTTAACTGACTGAGCCACCCAGGCGTCCCTAGTCCTTTCTATTTCAATAACATGGCACCACCAAGAAATCTAGACATCGTCCTTAACTCTTATTCTGCCATATCCTCCACATCTAATCAGTCACCAGGCTTGACTGTTCCTTATATATCTCCTGAATCAACACAGTGCCGTGATCTTTGTTAACGCTACCATCATCTTAGTTTTTCCACAATAGCCTTCTCACTTCCTAGCTCTAGTCCTGTGTATTGTCTAGCTACCCTGGTCATTTGTCTTTCCTACTCTTCAAAGGCAAATTCTACTATCTCTTTGAATGTTTTAATAGACTGCATGATCTGACTTTTCATTATCTCTCTAGCCCACACCCCTATAGACAGACTCACCACAGCCTGTCACTAATCCTCACTCAGTGATTGCAGTTCCCAAATAGGCCGCATTTTCTTGTGACGTTTCATATGTGTAATTTTATTTGTGTGAAATACTTTTCCCTTTCTCCAGAGAAGAAATATCTTTAATTCATCATTTAGTCTCCTGCTTAGAGATTTCTCTTCAAGAAGGCTTTGCAGAAACAACTTCTGTACCTTTATCTTATTAATCCCTTCTAGATGTTTCATATACTTCCCTTGCATAGCACTTACACTTTTTATAATTGCCTATTGTTTGTATTCTCCATCATGAAGGAAAAATAACTCAAGAGAAGACAAATATTAAAATAGCAATATTTCAGAGTAGTGGATTTGAGTCATAAATCCTTTTTCAGAACATTTGTAATCTTTTAAAATGTTTCAATGTTTAATTTTATTTTTGAGTAATCTCTACACCCAATTT
This sequence comes from Meles meles, assembly GCF_922984935.1. NCBI lineage: Eukaryota > Metazoa > Chordata > Mammalia > Carnivora > Mustelidae > Meles > Meles meles. The sequence continues at coordinate 21,645,031 of NC_060070.1, forward strand.
GGGGCTCAAACTTAGAGCAGGGAGACTAAGAGTCACATACTCCACTGACTGAGGCAGCTAGGCACCCCAGGAAAAGTTCATATTTTAGAAACTTTTCACATAGTTTTTTTAATATAATTAGTATTAAGTTGGTTTTCGAAGTCAAAATATTCTTCATCCAAGTAGTTTTTTGTCACTTTCTTTGAGTGTGCAGCTGACTTTAAAACTTGACCAAACTTCTCATTTCTAACAAAATAAAAATTTTCAGTAAAATTTAAATAAAAAATTTGTGTGCTAATAAATGTGTTTCATTCTCCATAGTAGTACAATGTTTCATTTAACATTTTAGGAACCATAATTTTATGATACAACTTTTTTTTCTAATTTAGGATATGTGAACTTTTGCAAAGTGGAGCCATAATGAATAAATTTTACCAGCCTCATGAAGCGCATATTCCCTACCTCCTACAGCTGTTCATTGACTACAATCTCTATGGAATGAATTTAATAAATCTGGCTGCTGTCAAGTTCCGAAAAGCAAGAAGGAAAAGTAAGGTTAATTTCCCAAGTTCAAATTAAAGCTTTGAAACAAGTGTTATGTAATTGATGATTCATAAAATGACATATATTTATAAAATAACTGCTGAGTGGATAAAGAATAAAAAAGAATATGCAAAATGGTATTAGGGTTCATCAGGAAAAGAATCACAAAAGAATTTTTTTTGTAATAACTTTATTGAAATACAATTCACATACTGTGCAACTCACTCATTTAAAATGGACAATTCATTGGCTTTTAGTATAGTCACAGAGTTGTACAACCATCACCACAGTCAAATTCAGAACGTTTTCAGCACTTCTGAAAGAAAATCTATAGTCTTTAGCAGTCACCTTTAATCCTTCCATGCCTCCTACCCCTTAGCAACCACTAATCTATTTTCTGTCTCTGTATGTTTGCCAGCCTGCACACTTCCCATAAATGGAATTGTATTTTTTTTTCATTTAGCCTAATGTTTTCAAGGTTCATCCATGTTGTAACATCTATTAGTGTTTCATTCTTTTTATGGCCAAATAATACTCTGTTTTATGAACATACTACATTTTGTTCATCAGCTCATCAATGGATGGGAAATTTGGGTTTCCACTTTTTGGCTATTATGAACAAAGCTGCTTTGAACATAAGTACAGATATTTGTGTAGCCATGTATTTTCACTTCTCTTGGGCACATATCTAGGAATAGAATTTCCGGGTCAGATGGTCTAGCATCTTTCGTTTTTGTTCTCATCGAATTCCTTCTCTTCTGCTTGAAACAAAATGACCCCAACATTTTTTTTCTGCCAGTGCTATTGTCCTGTTTTAATTTTTTCTTTTTTTTCCACTGCCATACTTCTTAAACCAGAGGCTGACTTTTTTTTTTATCTCATAGTTTACTGTCTATTCGTTTTGGTTTTACTTCTTACGTTTCTTCTACAGTATCCAGACTGTGCTCTAAAAAGTAACCAGGGAGGATTTTTTTTCCCCTGCTCAATAATGGACTAAGTGATTATAATTAACCTTCCTATTAAAAATTTAAAGGCTACGTAGATTTTTTAAAAATCTTAAATGCATCAAAGAAATACAAAACAGCAAAGAAATACTGGCCAAAAGAGGAAATAGACTGCTGAAAATCAACCTTTGCCTTGAGGGATTTTCTCATTCTGGAAAATTTGGACCCTCCATTGAGACAGCCTTTCCAAATGAGAGAGGCAGAAACAAAACCCAGGGTCTCTCATTGGGTAAGATGCCCTTACAAACTAAGAAGTGGAACAGCTTTAAGATACTTCAACACAGTTTGAATTCCTTGGGAATAAAAGAGATTCCCAGGTCTAGAACCTGATCTGAGGTGGTGATGGTTTGGTCATATACTCACCATTCAGTTGAGGCAAATTCCTCTAGTACAGTAGAATTTTATTACAGGTCTTAAATTATTCCTAAAAATAGCATTTCAAATATAATATGTTCACATAATTTAGAATATACCAGACACACAAGAAAACTCTATGAGCAAAACCTAGCAAACACTGATGTGTGCACACATGTGCACATACACATGCACTAAAGACTTACAAGGAATTCAGGTACTGGAATTACAGATGCAATTTGGAAAACTATAATGCAGAATTCTTATCAAATACAATACTATTTGCAGTGCTTTAATATATAATGTTATATATACTTATAGTTGTGTTTGTCATGTCTCTCCATGATGCTGATAATACCCTTAAATGAAACAATTTAGATGCAGTAATACTATTTCTGAAAACATACTGTTTTATATTGACAACTTAAATATTACATTTTTTAAATCCACAAAAATTGAAGCATTGACCAACATATGACTCACCTTTTAAGTAGATCAAAATAATTCATTTGTTCATAAGTAATTCTCCTAAATAGTAATCTCAGTTTTAGGTTCAACTTACAGTTCACTAAATGCCAGTTTTTCTCATCATCTCAAAATCTTAGAATTTTATAAAATTTTGTATAAACCAAGTTGTATAAATAGTCCATAGGATCCCAAGATAGAGATCATCTGATAAAGGATGAAGTAGTCTGTCTGCCTAGTATCTTTCTTTTTCTCCATAGAGGAAAAGAGTAGAAAGTGAAGGCAGGAAGAGAAAAGATGTAAAAAGGCAGGAGAAAAATAACTTCACTGCTTAACTTCCTTCCCTACAGGAATTGTTTCCCCAAATTCTTCTGAGGGCTTTGTTATTTCTTATCTGGGAGATCCTTCTTTTGGTGAGGGGAGGGCAATGTAGAGATTTTCAAGAGTAAAGCTTTAAGGAATCACATTACCCAATTTCAAGACATATATTATAAAGCTACAGTAATCAAGACAGCATGGTATTAGTAAAAGGATGGGACATACAGACCAATGGAACGAAAGAGAACCCAGAAATAGACCCACACAAATAACATCAACTTACCTTTGGCAAAAGTTGTAATTCAGTGAAGAAAGGATAGTTTCAACAAATGGTGCTGGAATCACTGGATGCCAGAAAATAAAAATAAAAGAACCCAGACACATACTTCACACCTTATATAAAAATAAAAATGGATCATAGACTTAAATGTGAAATTTAAAACTATCAGACTTACAGAAGAGAACAAAGGGAAAATCTGCCTGACCTTGGATTGGCAATTAGGTTCTAGGTAGAATACAAAAAATATGATCCATGAAAAGAAAAACTGCTAAGTTGATTTTATCAAAATTAAAAATTTTATCTGTGGAAAATACTATTAATGAAAAGATAAGTCACACACTGGGAGAAAGTGTTTTCAAATTACTTATCAGATAAAGTACTTGCATCTAGAATATGTAAAGAACTCTCAACAGTAAGAAAGCAAACAATCCAGTTAAAAATAGTCAAAAGAGGGGCACCTGGGTTGCTCAGTCGGTTGAGCATCTGACTCTTGGTTTCAGCTCGCATCATGCTCTCATGGGTTATGGGCCCGAGCCCTGCTCCCCCACACTCAGCATGGAGTCTGCTTGAATCTCTCCCAATATGCACGTTTGTGCTCAAGCTCTCTGAAATAAACAAATATTTAAAAAATAAAGTTCAAAGATCTGGACAGATCCTAGCAAAGAAGAAGATGTAACAATGGCAAACACATGAAAAGATGATTGTTAATATTATGTATCATTAGGGAAATGCAAATTACAACCACAAAGAGCTACTGCTACGCACCTATTAGAATGGCTAAAATCCAAAAACTAGCAATACATGCTGGCAAGGATGTGGAACAACAGTAACTCATTCGTTGCGGGTGGGAATGCAAAATAGTGCTACCACTTTGGAATACAGTTTGGCAGTTTCTCGTAATGTTACACGTAGACTTACATGACCCAGTGATTGCTCTCCTCCGCATTTACCCATAAAAGTTATGTCTGCCCAAGAACCTGTATGCAAATGTTTATAGTGGCTTCATAATTGCTAAAAGTTAAAAGTAACCAAAATGTCCATTTATTGGGATAGTGGATAAACTGTGATCTAACCATACAGTGGAATACTGTGAATCAGTAAAAAGCATCAAGCTGTCAATTCATACAACATTGATGAATCTTTAACACATTTTACTGAGTGAAAGAAGCCAAATCCAGAGGCTCCTAATTGGATGATTTCATTCATAAAGCATTCTGGAAAAAGCAACACTACAGAAATGGAAAACGTATTAGTGGTTGCCAGGAATTGGAGGAGAGGGGAGTATTGACCACAAAGCAAATATACAGGCAAACTTTGAGGGTGAAGGAATTGTTCTGTGTGGTACTGCATCTGTATTTATCCAACCCATAGAACTATACCTTAGTTTAGTTAACCAAATGTTGAAGGTTAACATCCTCAGTGGTGTCATGTGATACTGTGTAGCCCCTCGTGTGAGGTGATGAGGACACTTCATCTCTGTGATACTTCAAAAACCCATTACCACAGTCTAGTGATGAGAAAAATGTCAGACAAACCCAGATATGGGAGGATGTTCTACAGGTTACCTGGCCGGTACTCATGATTCTCAAGGCCATGAAAAACAAGGAAAGACAGAAATAGACCAGATGAGACTTGGGGAGACAGGATAACTAGATGCCATGTGGTGTACTGAATTGGACCCTGAAACAGAAAGTGGACAACAGTGGAAAAACTGGTGAAATTCAAATTAAGTGTGCAGTTTAGTTAATATTGATGTGTCTGTGTCCATTTATTTTGACAGATGTACTGTCATAATGTAAAATGTTAACAGTAGAAACTCTGTACTACCCTTGCGACTTCTCTATAAATGTAACATTATTCCAAAATAAAAAGGTTTTCGAGGGAATAAAAGAATACAGCAGGTTGGTTATCAGTATCAAATACAGATGATAGTTCAGTTAGGATTGAGGAATGGTAAAGATTCTAGACTATGAACAGTAGGTATTTATAGGAAAAGAAGGTAATTTTCACAGAAGTTTATTTCCAATAGGAAAACGTGAGAAAAGTTTGAGTTGTCAAATATATGTAAGCCATTTATTTTAGTTACAGAAGTTAGATGAGAATTAGAATGTTAATTAGAAGGTTTTTTTTTTTAAGATAGAGAAAATTTTCACAATTCAAAGACAGGAACACATGAGATTTAGTTGGAAATTAAAAGCAGGGAAATTGTTGCAAGTATGATGAAATAAAATTTATATCTTAATTCCTTATACTAAATGTCCCTCAGGTTTTTGGTTTGTTTTGTTTTGCTTGTTTTGTATAAAAGGTTATAGTGAAATCATGGAAAGAAGAAGCGAATCTTTTTTATATTTTACCATATTTCTCAGACACATTAAACTGACAGTTAACTTCTTATGGTAAATTAATATGTATTGCATATATATGCATAACTTAACATTTTTATTTTGGAAGACAAGTTAGTGTACATAATGGAGTCTTTTGAAAATGGAGTAAGTTCAAAAGTAGAAAAGATTTAGAAATTTTAACAGTGTATAGGCATATACAGTTTTTTCCTCAGGATTTCAGTTATATAATCAGGTATCAGATGAATGGAAATGGTGCTCATTACTATAGTTGTTAGTGAAGTATATTAAACTAAACAGAGTAAATATTTTGAGCACCACAGAGGTATTTTGTATTTTTTATCATCCACAATTGAAAAATTATATATGTATATAATTTTATGTATATATATATATATATATATTAGGGAGTTTCCATGTTCTTTAGGGAAATATGCTAAAACAGTGCACAAAAAGTAGGTAAAATGTGTTTTTTTATAATGTTATCAATAACTTTGAATCAGTAAACTTGTATAGATTCTTTTTTCATATAAATTTGTTAGAAAATAATATTTATGGTAATTTACAACTTACAAAGTAATTTCATATTAATGCAATCAGTAAACTTGTATAGATGCTTTTTTCATATAAATTTGTTAGAAAATAATATTTATGGTAATTTACAACTTACAAAGTAATTTCATATTAATGCCCTAGCCACCTAACAGCAAAGTCTTTAAAAACATCTAAAGGTATATAAAATCACTTACATGTTTCGGCATGTGTTTTATTGAAATAACAAAGATGGTAATACCTGATCTCAGTCTTAATTACACTATTTTGTGAACAGGCTAACCAAATAAGAACAAAGTACTGGGGCACGTTGGTGGTTCATTTGGTTGAGTGTCTGACTCTCATCTCAGCTCGGGTCTTGATCCCAGGGTGGTGAGTTCAAGCACCATATTGGGCTCCATGCTGGACACGGTGCCTACTTAACAACAACAAACAAAAAGCATTCAATTTAGCTGGAAAAGATTACAAATTTAGCACCTTTCTTAATGTTAGAATTCTGTCCATGCTACTCAATTAAGCTTTCTCTTAGGATTTAAATTCCTATAAGAGATCACAGAAAAGTTACTAAAATTTAGAGCCTACTTCAAAGTATGACCCCAGGACTCAGTGCCCGAAACCTAGACAACTAAGCGAACATGCATAGTCCCTTCTTCCACTGCTGGTCAAATTGTATTTGTATTTGCCCCCATTTTCCACTCACTGCTATTAACTGCCATCACTTCTGGAATGTGTTACATATTTTTTTGTTGGGGGCATAGTGTTGAAGTATGTTTTGAATCTTAACCTGGAATCTGATTTCCACTAGAATTTTAGTGGAGATTCATACAGAATACAGAGGAATTTAAAGTCTATAAAAATTCTTAATTCTTGGGTGCCTGGGTGGCTCAGTGGGTTAAAGCCTCTGCCTTCGGCTCAGGTCATGATCCCAGGGTCCTGGGATTGAGCCCCGCATCGGGCTCTCTGCTCGGCAGGGAGCCTGCTTCCTCCTCTCTCTCTGCCTGCCTCTCTGCCTACTTGTGATCTCTGTCTGTCAAATAAATAAATAAAATCTTAAAAAAAAAATAAATAAAATACCCAGACAAAACTTATTTAAAAAAAAAAATTCTTAATTCTTCATTATTTTCAAAATGAGATTTTAATCATACCTACCACAATAGCACACTTAAATGTGTCATACTTTTATTCCAGTATCTAAGTATTGTTTCTGTTTCTCTCATATCCATATTACAAATACTTTTGTTCCCTCTTAGTTTGGAACCATTGTTCTCTGACGTACATATGCATTCCTGTATGTGTATGCATTTTAAGGACACAATTTTAGAAACAAGTCATATAGGTTTTATATTATTTTACCTAAAGGGTAATTGTGTGCGAATTAAAAGTAGAATTTATCCCCTTTTACCTTTCTATTCCTAGGTGATCCATTGCGTACAAGTGGATCTTGCAAGGATCGGCTACCAGGAAATTCTCTTGCTGGTACTTTATTTCGGTGGGAAGAAGATGAAATACCAAGGTTAGTTAATGTAAAGGGAAAAAAAAAACTACTCATGTATAACCTACTGTATTAAAAAAAAAAATCAGTGGTTACTATAATCTTAATGTTATATATATTTTTTAATCTCTAAGTTTGTCAGAGAAGCAAATCTCAGCATTAGTATGTTACATGGTATCACAGATTTTAAAAACAGACCTTGGAAATATGGAAATAGACCTACTTATTACGTAATTAATAAAAGTAATCTGGGTATAAATTTTTATACTTCTCTCCAACATCTATCTTCATTATGCCTTGTAAATTGATACCCTATAACTTTTCAAATAAAAATCACATAGTAAAATAATTTAAAATGTAAATAGCAGATATTTTTAGTAAAAATAACCCTCAAATTTTTAAATATTTTTAATGGAAAAAAGAAGATTGATATACTCTGTATGAATAATGTAGTTTGTGATTTGTTTTGACCAGGTATATTGTTTATTAGACTTTCTGGGGGAGGTAACATTTCCCAAATGTTTAGATTATAGATATGTAATTAATACCTATCTAAATTATCAATAACAGCTTTATACATGGAATTCAGAAAGGTATCTGTTTTATATCACAAAGTTTGCCCAAGCTTTCGTGATCCTTCTGTTTATCAGTTGGGTATTGGCAGGATAATTATGATCTTCCTCTTTTCATATATGTCGTCTGATGCTTTTTTAAGTAGGTAATTTTCATGAACAGTGCAAGATAGAAAAAGTGTTTAAATGATTTTGTTTTATTTCATAATAAGAAAGTGTGAATTTAGTAAGCGACTGAAGATAAATTATCGTAAAAATATTTGTTTAAAATTTATGTTATTTAAGATTCTAATATGTGCTTCACAGAATTTTTATATTTTAGAATTAGTTGGGTTTTTAATACCTAAACTTAAGAAAGAATCTCACTCAGTAATGATAAAAATACATTGTTTTATGACAGAAATATTTGTACCAGAATGAAACTTTGAGGTCTTCAGAGTGATATGCACAGTGACTCACCTTATCTCTTGATTGACTTGAACAAGTATTAAGAGTTTTTGATAAACATGCACACCCACGTTCACATATGCATACATATGTACTTCTTGGTTCCTTCTCAGTACAGCAGAATTGTTTTTTAATCATATTGAAATGGTATTAAGTTTAGACAGAATATTAATCACCACATGAAATCAAATTCTAATCAGTCCAGGGCGATGTGACCAAGAAGCTACTTGCTGCGTTCATTTTTAATGCCTGTGATACAGTTCCTTGATCTCTCTGAAACTGGAGCACATCAGTTTGATCCAAGGACTTTGCCTATTCACTAGAGCCTTCAGTTCTGAAGTTTTATATTTAATAACTTGTGTTTTGCTTGATCAAATAAGACCAGAGTTTATTAGTACTTGAAATCCATTTATAAGCAACCATCTTTCTAGTTAGCTCATAGTAAAGCTTTACTGGTTAGAATTAAGTTTGGGGAAACCATATATAATAAAAAGTTTGAGATTTACAATGTTTTTGGGGAGCCCATCTTATTCTTAGCAATTGACAAATTATGAGGAAAGATATGAGTAGGCAAACTAATAAAATTAGAAGAGGTACTCAGAGTCAGAATTTATAATAAATATAGGATAACTGTAGTTTTTTCTCAGAGTTATCCTATATTTATTATAAATTCTAACTATGACAAATAGCAGCAAACTATTAAGGGATGAGAGTGCTAAGTTAGCAGTTCTGCTAACCCTACTCGTTAACTCATTGTAAATTACTACATACGGTGGACCTTCAGGGTCCTTTGCCCCAGAGTGTTGAATCCACAAAAGTCAAGTCTACCACAGTAATCTCAACCTTGGCTGCCCAGTCGATTGATCTGAAGAGACATTTGAGCTCCACCCTCAGTGATTCTAATTAGTATGTCTGTTGTGTTAAGCTAGAAACAGAAATGTTGAGAGAGGCACGATTGTCTAGTTACCATCCTATTGCTTATCTGCTTTTCATGACTATGATGAATAGTTTACATGTTTTGCTGCCGCAGATTTTTTTACTTACAGTTTTTCTATCTACTGGAAACAATTTTTTTAAAAAGATTTTATTCATTTATTTGACAGATCACAAGTAGGCAGAGAGAGAGGGAGAAGTAGGCTCCCCGCTGAGCAGAGAGCCAGGTGCAGGGCTCTATCCCAGGACCCTGAGATCATGACTTGAGCTGAAGGCAGAGGCTTAACCCACTGAGCCACTCAGGCGCCCCTGGAAACAAATTTTTATTGTGAAAATTACTTTCTTTCACTAGGAACACCACCTATACTGAATGTCTAAAGTAGTTTTGTAATAAGGGCAAGAAATAGTTGTAAATTTTTACATGAGATTACTTTTTTTGTTGTTATTGTTCCCTTCTTTTATCATGAATATGCTGCTCCTGGGAGATTCACCCTTGGAATTTACAGTATAATTCTTGCAAAAACTGTGAAACGTTTTGGTAAAAGGAGAAAACTGTTGACCAAACCATTTTATCTACTACTTCATTTCATGGTAAAACTAGTTTTATTAAATTATGTGAATAAAAAAAAAAGCTACATTGGTGATTATTTTTTTTCTGAAAGTGAAAGGGATATATTGTGATAGGTTAGCTAATATGTCCCTTCTCTGTCAATGGTAAAAAGATACAGGTATGTTTTATATCTACATCTATATATATACATAGAGGGATTTCCTTAGGGATAGATAATAGAAAATTAGGTTTTGCTAATATGTTTCTCTTAAAACGTTAAAAAAAAAATCTTTGAACTAAAAATGTTAATGAAATCTGCCGTCACCCACTTTCTAATAAAAGTTCTTCATTTGCGGTCAGTATTTGTAGGAGATCTAAATTTTGGAATGAACAAACTGGTATTCATATTAGATGCTGTATGTTCATTCTGTCAAACAGGGTCAATTATGTGGTGTCTTCCTAATCCTGCTCTGATAAAAAAAAAATGCTTTTGAGTAAAAGAACATTAGTGGGGAACGACCCTCTGAAGTTGTTATAAGAATTAATGGCCTTGTGGTATCAGCACTTTTCTTAGCTATGATTCTACTGTTGAACTTATATAGTTTCTCAGTTCTGTAGTTAAAACGTTCCTTAGCTCAGCAGTGGCTGAAGGCAGGGAGAACAGTACTATTTGCCCCACTTTTCAGTATGCTCTCTTCCCCTTATCTCTTGTTGCATATTCTGTTCTCATTGTTTTATAACCTGCTATGATTGCTGAAGAAGATACCTCTGGGCAAGTGATTACAAATGTATGTGGTTTCTGTATCCCTCTGTTGTCATCTAATCCCATTCTACCTGGATATGACCCACATGCTAAAACATTGTACATTCCTTACATATAAAATATAATGAACCAAAATATATGAAATATACTGAAAAGGAATCTCAATAGAGTTGTCAATACAACAGGTTTTGTATTTTTCTCCTCCTGTATTTTATTTCTTTATATGTATACACACAGTATCGTCATGAATAATTGTGACTTACTATAATATCACTAAACATGAACAGTTACATAAGAAAATTTGCTCTTATGTGACACATGTTTTTTAAATCTGTTATTTATTTTTTAAGTAATCTCTGCCCAATATGGGGCTTGAACTCACAGCCCCAAGATCAAGAGTTGCATGCTTTACTGACTGAGCCAGCCAGGCACCCTGATTATTATATTTTTGGATATCTTCTTAATACAGCTCTTTAATACTGGAAGGTGTTGAACCACAGAGTACATGTGAACTAGAAGTGGATGCTGTAGCTGCTGATATCTTAAATCGGCTGGACATTGAAGGTATATACACAATTATTAATATGTGTTTTTATTTTTAAAATTTAATGACCAAAATAGAGTAGAAAAAATAGGGAAGAAAACATTAGTAGAGAAGTAATATATTATAAAAGGGAGATGCAAAATGTTAGGAAGATTTCTTCTGTACCTCTGATGAGATGGTCATTATTTTTTCATTGGTACTTCCATTCATGTAAGTATATTTGCATAGGCATGAGCCTAATGTAAGACACTAAATACATCAGCCATCATAAAAGAATTTCATATACTCTGCCTTTCAATTTTTTAATTTTCAGGTTATATACCAGGGAGGGAACTCTTAGGTGTATTGACTGTCATCAAGTGCTTGAATCTTACTCATTTGCTGAGTTTTCAGGAGCCAGTAGGAAGAAAACTAAAACAAAAGAATAATGTAATAATGTAGATTGGGAATGTTTGGTCATTTTATTACACAAAGCAGGTAATTTTTTTTAAGGCAGTATTTATTTTTTTAAACTTTGGATTTCTTTTTATGAGCAAGTATTTTTCACTTTGATCCTTGTCATATTGAAGCATAAGAGACTATGGACTCTGAAAAACAACCTGAGGGTTTTGAAGGGTCAGGGGTGGGAGGTTGGGGGAACAGGTGGTGGGTGATGGGGAGGGCACGTTTTGCATGGAGCACTGGGTGTTGTGCAAAAAGAATGAATACTGTTACGCTGAAAAAATTAATAAAAAGGGAAAAAAAATGAAGTATTATTGTGATTATAGCTCAAATTGGTGGAAACCCTGGTCTGCAGGCCATATGGGAAGATGAAAAGCAACGGCGAAGAAACAGAAACAAAACTTCTCAAATTAGCCAACCTGAATCACAAGGTATAAACCCAATAGTACTCTGGTGATTTTTTTTTTTTTTTAAGTTTAAGCCATTGAATTTTTACCTTGATTTAAATTTTGCTTTTCAAGTTACCTTTAAATGTTCTAGTTTTTTTCCTTCTGTCATTGCTCTGAACTGTAATTCTTTACCTCCAAAGTGTCACTCATTGTTCTCTCCCTCCACCCAGACCCCCCCACCGCCATAGAAACTGTCATCTTCATTGTCCTTGGTTTTGACCTTACCTTGTCTTCTTGTCCTACCTCTTTGCTCCTTTTTTATTTTCTAGGATGTTCTAGGCTTTTGTAGAATACTCAGAGAAGAGTCCCAACTTAGAAACACTACATTTTGTTCATTAAGCTTTGAAAATGTAACCCTTGAAATACTGTCCTTAAACTATTTTCTTTGTATGTCCTTAAATTCCCACTATGATCATCTTGAACAGCTCAGAAAAAAATACTCATTTTATGTATTTTATGTATTACTAAATTCCGTATTAGTATACATACTAAATTATGTATTACTAAATTCTACATTTTATGTATTACTAAATTCTGCTACATTCAAAAAAGAATTTGAAGGCTTAAATTAATGCCATGAATACAATAAAAATTTTAAGTAAAAATAAAAGAATTAAAGATATACATAAAAGAATAAAAAGACATAATTCAGAAGGTAAATATATTTGAAATATAGTAGTAAGTATACATTGAAGTCCAATTAAAATTTTTATTGTGTCTTAGACACTAAAAATGCTATGATAAATTTTGAATGCCTTCTAAGGCATTCTAAGAAATATTTTATAAGGGGGAAATTTCTAGGTTCAGAGTATGTGGTACATTTATAGGTAGAGAGCAATGTTTTTGTTTTAGATTTAAGTTATAATTATAGAACTTAATCTTGAACTGACTTTAAGTGCTTAGTTTTATAGCTTCAGTATCAACCATTTCTCTTTTGTTTGATTTTATAATAGGACTACTTTTAGATGGTATTATATGTGTCAAGAGAAAGATAGGAAATTGTAAAAGCTACTCTAAGAGAAAGGAAAATATTTCATTCATTTGTTATCCACATGTTTTAATGCACTTTTAAAATTCAAAGATCGCAGGTTTGTGGCAGCAACAGAAAGTGAAAAAAATTTTCAGAAGAGACTTCAGGAAATTCTCAAACAGAATGATTTCTCTCTGTAAGTGGTTATTTATTATAGATCTTAGAACTAATTTTATTGCTTGGTTATCTAGTTTGTTATAAAAGATGTGTTTTAATTAAGCAGAACATTATCAGGATCAGTGGACTATAGCGATGGATCTCAGGAGTTCTCTGCTGAGTTAACATTGCACTCTGAAGTTCTGTCTCCTGATATTCTTCAGTGTACACCAGCCAATATGGTAGAAGTCCACAAAGATACAGAGTTGAGCAAAGGTAAGGTTTGCTTTGCAAGTATACAGAAATACTACCATAGATTTCAGTAGTATTTGGTTGAGTTCGCTAAGTTTCTTCCATTCCTTTATCTTTTCTTCATTTCTAGAGGTAAACACTGTTCTAAAGTTGGTGTAAATTGTTACCATATATGATTGTATATTTTCTTACGTATGTATGTCCGTAATACATACTGCTATTTTGGGTTTTAAATTTTACATAAGTGGTATTCTACTTGACATAAATTAAGCAACTTGCTTTTTTCATTCAACACTTTAAAAATAATTTAATTGAGGAGGCACGTGGGTGGCTTGTCAGTTAAACATCTGACTTGTGATCTCAGCTCAGGTCTTGATCTTTGGGTTGAGTTCAAGCTCCATGTTGGACTCTATGCGGGGTGTGGAGCCTTTAATTAATTAATTAATAAGTTGAGGTATGATTTGTATAACATAAAACGCACTTATTTTTAGTGTACAATTTAGGGACACCTGGGTGGGCTTAGTAGGTTAAGCATCTGCCTTCCCACTCAGGTCATGATTCCTGGGTCCTGGGATTGAGTCCCACATTGGGCTTCTTGCTCAGTGGGGAGCCTGCTTTTCCCTTTGCCTGCTCTGCCTGCCACTCCCCCTGCTTATGCTCTCTCCCTCTCTGACAAACAAATAAAAATAAAAAAATCTTTAAGTGTACAATTCAGTGATTTAGTAAACTTACAGAGTTGTGCAAAGATCCCCATAATTCAATTTTAGAACATTTCCTTCACCTCAGAAGATTCCTCCTGTCCATTTGCAGGCACATCTTTTCCCACCTCCAACCCTAAGTAACCACTAATCCACTTTTCTGTCTTTCAAGATTTTGTCTTTTCTAGATATACCATATAAATGAAATTACACAATATGTGATCTTCTCTGTCTTTCATTTAGCATAATATTTCAGGTTCATCCATATTGTAGTATCAGTATTTAAATTTTTAAAAATTTATTACCAGATAGTATTGCATTCTTGGCTCTTACCCTGTTTTGTTAATTCATTCATCAGTTGATGGATATTTGAGTTGTTTTCACTTTTTGGGCTCTGAAGAATAATGCTGCTAGAGAGAGGAAGCAAGATGGTGAAGGAGTAGGAAACTGAAATATCATCAGGTACCAGGAGTTCAGCTAGATATTAAACCATTCTGAACACCTACAAATTCAACAGGAGATAGAAGAGAAGAAGAGCAGCAATTCTAAGAACAGAAAATCAACCACTTTCCGGAAGGTAGGACCTATGGAGAAGTGAATCCAAAGCGATGGGAAGAGAGACCACAGGAGGAGGGGCTGTTTTCCGGCAAGTGAGGGAGTAGCAGAGCACAGAATCAGAACTTGTAGAAGTCTGCTCCACTGAGGGATGTCGTTCCAGAGGCTGTGAGGGGTGGAACCCTTGCAGGGACAGTGTGATCTCAAGACCTGCAGGGACACAGAAAGACCCAGGGGTGTCTGAGTGTGGCAAAGCTCCCAGGTATTGAAGCAGGGAAGCTGGCTACAGAGACAGAGCTGAGCAGTGAGCTCTCAGCTTGGGGTTACCTAAAACCATCGTCCAAGTCACAGTCGAGCCACTGATGTTCGAGCAGGGACAGCACAACTGGCAGATCTGGAGAGATCCCCTCCTTCCTTCTCTGGGAGGAGCAGCATGGGAGCGCACAGCAGGAATCTGCTGCATTTGGAGACTCCAAATGGGTCCATGTGCCAGAGATAGAAATGCTGGGTCACAGGCTCGGTGAACATGGAGTGCAGCCAGAGACCAGGGAGACAGGAGGGATTGATAGCTTTTCTCTGAGGACGCATTAAGGAGTGGGGCCACAAGCTCTCTCCTGCTACGGGCCGGAGATTTGGAGGCCACCATCTTCATTCCTGTCCTCCAAAGCTGTATGGAAAGCATTCAGGAAACAAAAGCTACCAAGAACGAACCCCAGCAGATTACTTAGCCTGTCCCCCAGCAAGGGCAGTACCATTCCACCTCAGACAAAGACGAACTCCAGAGCTAGGGCAGAGCAACACAAGAATTCATGGCTTTTCCCCCATGATCATTTAGTCTTTCAAAGGTAACTTTTATAAACTTAATTTTTTTCTTATTCTATTTTTTAACTTTTCCTCTTTCCTATTTTAACGTTTTTTAAACTATTTTATCTTATCAATACCTTTTTTTAAAAAAACCTTTTTAAATTTTCATTGTTAGAGTCATATTCTGTCTGTTCATTGTATTTAACCTTATTTTTTGTATGCATATAGGATTTCTTTCTTTAAAATTTTGGGATACAATTTCTTCTAAAAATAGATCAAAATATACCCTAAGTCTAGCACATGGCTTTGTTCTAGGCTCCAGCCTGATCACATTCTCTCTTCTTTTTTTTTTAAAACTTCTTATCAATTCTTTTTTTAGAATATTTTTTAATTTTCATCTTTACAGTAACATTCCATCCCTTCATCGTGTTTACCCTTATTTTTGCATGCATATATATATATATATATATATATATATATATATATATTTTCCTGCTTTAAAATTTGGGGAGGTAGTTTCTTCTAAGAGACCTGAACACCCAAAATTGAGTGGCTAGCTCTGTTCTGTTCACCAGTCTAATATATATAAATTTTTTAACTTTTTATTGTTTATTTTTAATTTTTTTTAAAGATTTTATTTATTTGACAGAGATCACAAGTAGGCAGAGAGGCAGGCAGAGAGAGAGAGGGGAGGAAGCAGGCTCCCTGTGGAGCAGAGAGCCCAATGCGGGACTCGATCCCAGGACTCTGGGATCATGACCTGAGCCGAAGGCAGAGGCTTTAACCCACTGAGCCACCCAAGCGCCCCTATTTTTAATTAAAAAAAAAATTTTTTTTTTTAATTTCGCCTCCTTCCCCCCCCCGCCCCAGTTTTGGGTCTGTTCTGATTTGGTTGGTGTATATTTTTCTGGGATCTTTGCCACCCTTTTAGTATTTTGTTCTTGTTCTCTCATTTATCTGTTCTTATCTGGACAAAATGACAAGGTGGAAAAATTCACCACAAAAAAAAAAAAAAAAAAACCAAGAAGCAGTATCGATGGCTAGGGACCTATTCAGTATGGACTTTAGTAATATGTCAGAGCTAGAGTTCAGAATGACGATTATCAAGGTGTTAGCTGGGCTCGAAAAAAGCATGGAAGATACTAGAGAATCCCTTTCTGGAGAAATAAAACCCCTTACTGGAGAAATAAAAGAACGAAAATCTTAACCATATTGAAATTAAAAAAGGTATTAATGAAGTACAGTAAAAAAAAAATGGAGGCTCTCATTGCTAGGAGAAATGAAGCAGAAGAGAGAATTAGTGATATAGAAGACCAAATGATGGAGAATAAAGAAGCACAACAAAAAAGAGACAAACAACTACTGGGCCACAAGGGCAAAATTCAAGAGATAGGTGATACCATAAGACGAAACATTAGAATAATTGGAATCCCAGAAGAAGAAAGAGGGGAGGCAGAAGGTATATTGGACCATATTGTAGCAGAGAATTTCCCTAATTTGGCAAAGGGAACAAGCATCAAAACCCAGGAAGCACAGAATCCCCCCTCAAAATCAATAAAAATAAGTCCACACCCTGTCATCTAATAATAAAACTTACAACTCTTAGTGACAAAGAGAAAATCATGAAAGCAGCTCAGGACAAGAAGTCTATAACTTACAATGGTATAAATATTAGATTGGCAGCAGACTTATCCACAGAGACCTGGCAGGCTAGAAAGGACTGGCATGATATACTCATAGCACTAAATGAGAAAAATATGCGGCCAAGAATACTGTATCTATCTAGGCTGTCACTGAAAATAGAAGGAGACATAAAAACTTCCAGGACAAACAAAACTTAAAAGAATTTGCAAACACCAAACCAGCCCTCCAGGAAATATTGAAAGAGGTCCTCTAAGCAAAGAGAGACCCTGAAAGTAGTAGACCAGAAAGGAACAGAGACAATATATAGTAACAGTCACCTTACAGACGATACAATGGCACTAAATTCATATCTTTCAGTAGTTACCCTGAATGTAAATGGGCTAAATGCCCCAATCAGAAGACACAGTGTATCAGAATGGATTAAAAAAAAAAAAAACAAGAACCATCAATATGCTGTCCACAAGAAACTTTTAGACCCAAAGACACCTCCAGATTTAAAATGAGGGGGTGGAGAACCATTTACTGTGCTAATGGACATGAAAAGAAAGCTGGAGTGGCAATCCTTATATCAGATAAATTAGATTTCAAGCCAAAGACTATAAGAGATGAAGGACACTATATCATACTTAAAGGCTCTAACAAGAAGATCTAATAATTTTAAATATCTATGCCCTTAACATGGGAGCAGCCAGTTATATAAACCAATTAATAACAAAATCAAAAGAAACACATCAACAATAATACGATAATAGTAGGGG
This sequence comes from Meles meles, assembly GCF_922984935.1. Lineage (NCBI taxonomy): Eukaryota > Metazoa > Chordata > Mammalia > Carnivora > Mustelidae > Meles > Meles meles. Next base: position 21,662,896 of record NC_060070.1, read on the forward strand.
ACTTTAACACCCCTCTCACTGAAATGGACAGATCATCCCACCAAAAGTTCAGAAAGGAAATAAAGGCTTTAAATGACACCCTGGATCAGATAGACATCACAGATACATTCAGAACATCCCATCCCAAAGCAACAGAATATACATTCTTCTCTAGTGTACATGGAACATTCTTCAGAGTAGGTCACCTCCTGGGTCACAAATCAGGTCTCAACTGGTAAAAAAAAAAAAAAAAAGATTGGGCTCATTCCCTTCATATTTTTCAGACCACAATGCTTTGAAACTAGAACTCAATCACAAGAGGAAAGTTGGAAAGAACTCAAATACATGGAGGCTAAAGAGTATACTACTTAATAATGAATGGGTCAACCAGAAAATTAAAGAAGAATTAAAAAATTCATGGATGAAAACACAACTGTTCAAAATCTTTGGGACACAGCAAAGGCAGTCCTGAGAGGAAAGTATATAGCAATACAGGTCTTTCTCAAGAAACAAGAAAGATCTCAAGTACACAACCTAACCCTACACCTAAAGGAACTGGAGAAAGAACAGCAAAGAAAGCCTAAACCCAGCAGGAGAAGAGAAATAATAAAAGAGCAGAAATCAATGAAATGGAAACCAAAAGAACAGTAGAACAAATCAACAAAACTAGGAGCTGGTTCTTTGAAAGAATTAATAAGATTGATAAACGCCTGGCCAGACTTATCAAAAAGAAAAGAGAAAGGACCCAAATTAATAAAATCATGAATAAAAGAGGAGTGATCACAACCAACACCAAAGAAATACAAATAATCATAAGAACATATTATGAGCAACTGCACACCAGATAATTTGACAATATTGAAGAAATGGATGCATTCCTTGAGACATATAAAATGCCAAAACTGAACTAGGAAGAAATAGAAAACCTAAACAGACCCATAACCAGTAAGGAGATTGAAGCAGTCATCAAAAATATCCCAACAAAAAAATAAGAAATAAATTTTAAAAAATTCAAAAAAAAATAATAAAAAAAAATCTCCCAACAAACAGGAGCCGAGGGCCAGACAGCTTCCCAGGGGAATTCTACCAAACATTTAGACAAGAGTTAATACCTATTCTCCTGAAACTATTCCAAAAAATAGCAATGGAAGGGAAACTTCCAAACTCATTTTATGAGGCCAGCTTTACCTTAATGCCAAAACCAGACAAAGACCCCATCAAAAAGAACTACAGACCAATATCCTAATGAATGCAGATGCAAAAATTCTCCCCAAAATACCAGCCAATAGGATCCAACAGTACATTAAATGGATTATTCACCACGACCAAGTGGGATTTATTCCTGGTCTGCAGGGTTTGTCCAACATCCACAAATTAATCAATGTGATACGTTAATGAAAGAAAGAGCAAGAACCATATGATACTCTCAATAGATGCAGAAAAAGTATTTGACAAAGTACAGCATGCTTTCTTGATCAGAACTCTTCAAAGTATACCCCTGGGGCAAATAATACATTATATGTTAATTGAAAAAAAGAATAATGCTGCTATGAACACTTATATGTAAGTCTTTGTGTAGCCATGTATTTGCATTTTTCTTAAGAGATACAAGAATGGAATTGCTGGGTCATTTGATAAACTTATATTTAACTTTCTAATAAACTACAATAGTGTTTTTCCAATGTGACTTTACTGTTTTACATTTCCACCAGCAGTATGTGAAAGTTGCAGTGACCCTGCATCCCCAAGAACCTTTATTTGTTTTTTTTATATAGCCATCCTAGTGTGTGTGAAATGGTATCTCATTATGGTTTTAATTATCATTTCCCTTGTTACTAGTGATGTTGAGTATCTTATGTCAACAGTATAACTTTGAAATCTATCCTTGTTCATACAAGTTTCTAGTTCGCTCATTTTAGCTGCTGAATAGTGTTGTTCCTTTGTAAGACTAAACATGTTTATCTGCTTCTCTACAACCATTAGATGGTTTTCACTTTTGCATTGTTATTCATAGTGTTATTTTTGTCATTTTGTGGCAAGAGTTTCTTTGTAGAAAGCATATAGAAGTGGAATTTGCCGGGTCTTAGGGTATAAGTACTCTACCTAGATAGCATCTGTTCTAACAGGGTTTCTGTAAGGTAGTTAGAGTATACACGATTGGTAATTAAAAGTATAAGGAAAGTTTTAGTCCAAAGTCACATTGTTTGATACTCAGTTTTTCTTGCAAGGGGAAGCAGAATAGCAGCAGTAGAATTACAACTTTCTGCTGGAATGGAAAAGCCTCCTTCAGACTGTTGCATTAACAGCAGTGGCTCTTTTGACTATATTTAACTAAAATTCAAAATGGGTATCTACACCCAGGGCTTCCTTTCTCCCTAGGAGGTGTCCCAGCATTGTGCCATCTCTGACTCATGGCAGGTTGCACCTGAGTCTCCTGACTCACCTCATTGGCATCCTACTGGCTCAGAGTTCTACTTGCATTTGCTTTGTCTGAGCATCTGCCAGCTGCATTTTAATCAGAATGTATCCAGCATTTCCATACTATTATTTCCTGTGCATTTTAATATCCACTTTTGACAGCTTCCAGCCACACTGGCTGCCTGCCTGACTGATCAGAGTTATCTCCTCAGGTACCAATTATTGATTTTATTAGTGTTCTGGTTATAAAGTTGCATAAATTTTGCCTTAACCTTTTTTTCCCCTGTAAGCCTTGTTATTTTTAGAGCTCCATTTTTCATATTTTGAAGTATGTTAATAATAAAAATATCACATTATAGTAGTAATGCTGTATTATAAAATTCCGCTATAAAATGATCCTAAGTTTATAATCCCACAGTGTATCAGAGCTTATATTTCCCTGCATCCTCAATGGCATTTGATAGTATCAGATGTAAAAAATTTTTGCCTTTTTGATTCTTTGAAATGGTATTTCCTTAGTTTAATTTGTATTTCCTAATTACTAATAAGTTTGAGCATTTGTGTGTCTTTATTTGAGAATTGCTTATTCATGCTCTTGGCTCATTTCCTGTTGGGTCCTTCCCTATTGTGATGTAATGCAAGTTTTCATCCCCATGGCTTATGTGTGCTTACAATTTGGTTTTTCACACTTAGGTCTTATACTTATCTGAAATTTTACTTTTATATATAATAAGGATCTAATTATATATGTTTTTTAAGAGGGGGCAGAGGGAGAGGAAGAGAGAGAATCAGGGCTCAATATCTTGACTTGAGCTCAAATCAAGAGTCAGAAGGTTAACCAACTGAGCCACTCAAGCACCCCATATTTTTCTAAAGGTAAATAACTAGTTCCCACATATTACTGCAAATTTTTTTTCCCACTGAATTCTTCCACCTCAGTCATGTTCCAGTCTCACAGACCTGAGATCACCACTCAAGTGGAAACCAGGAATTGGTTGTCCAACCAGCTGAGCCACCCAGGTGCTCCTCAAAACTTTTTTTTTGTTTGTTTTTTAAGATTTTATTTATTTGAGAGAGAGAGAGTGCATGAGTGGAGAGAGGGGAACTGTTTTCCATTTAGTTCTAACTGCCTTCCATTTTTTATTACAGTCTTTTTTCCCAGTGCTATTTGCTCTCTCTCTCCCTTTCACTAGATTATGAGACTCATTTTATCTTTATTCTTAAAATTATTTAATCTAGTGGTTCAAGTTAGGCTTATAAAAATCATATGTTGAAGGAGAAATTTTTAGATCTTGAAAGCTGAGAAATATAAAATTAATTTGTAATTTTTAAACCATAGAGAATAATTATATTACTCTTTTCCCTTTGTATATTTTAATTTAATCAGGGTAATATAACTGTACAAACTAGGTAGGATCAAAGAGGCTAAAGAGATTATAAATATTTAGTGATTCACTGATGGAGGGTTTTTAATTTTAAAAAATTTTTTTAAAGATTTATTCATTTGAGAGAGAGAGAGTGTGTACGTGCACACATGATCATGAACGGGGGGAGGGGCAAAGGGAGAGAGAGAGGAAGTCTTTTTGGGGGGGGGTTTACTTTAGTTTTTTTCAGTGTTCCAAAATTCATTGTTTATGCACCACACTCAATGCTCCATGCAATATATACCCTCCATAATATCCACCACAAGGCTCACCCTCCCTCTGAAACCCTCAGTTTGCTTCTCAGAGTCCACAGTGTCTCATGGTTTGTCTCCCCCTCTGATTTACCCAACTCACTTCTTCTCTGAGGAAGAGGAAGTCTTTTTTTTTTTTAAGATTTTATTTATTTTTTTTGACAAAGAGAGACACAGCGAGAGAGGGAACAGAAGCAGGGGGAGTGGGAGAGGGAGAAGCAGGCTTCCCACTGAGCAGGGAGCCCGATGCAGGGCTCCATCCTAGGACCCTGGGATCATGACCTGAGCTGAAGGCAACCGCTTAACAACGGAGCCACCCAGGTGCCCTGAGGGAGAGGAAGTCTTAAGCAGACTCCTCGCTGAGCACAGAGCCCAGGGTAGGTCTCCATCTTACCACCCTGAGATTATGATCTGAGCCGAAACCAAGAGTCAGAGGCATAACCAACTGCATCACCCAGGCACCCCTGATTTTGGTTTTATTTTTTTCCTTTATAATTACTCCATGTGACTGGTTAGGTATTCCTCTGGCTTTTACTAAGTTTTATAATGTTTTTTCTTAACACATATCACAGTAACACTTCAAAATTTTATAAATAGGTTTGCATCATTATGGTTTCTAATTTACATAAATTCTAAATAATAAGATTTAATCTGTTGCTTTAATGCTTTTGTATTCTTTGTCATCTTAAGGTCGCACTACACACAAAGTGGAGGAAGCTCTTATTAATGAAGAAGCAATTTTGAACCTCATTGAAAATAGTCAGACTTTTCAGCCTTTGACCCAAAGACTCAGTGAGTCACCAGTTTTCTGTGAGTAGCAACTCTACCATAAATTTCAGAATGTTAATCAATGGAAGTGTGTTATGTGAGGGGGTATTTTCCTTTGGTTTGAAGAGGTTAATGCTGCATGCATGTTCAGTAAATCGTTACTTTAAGTATAAAATGTAGCCTTGAATTAAATGGAGTAGCTTTGTTTTGTTTTCTACACAGCTTTTAAAAAAAAAAAAACCAATTCTGAAAGAAAATAATTCTTTTGCCTTTGATTGGAGGAAAACCTTATTGCTTTAGGGGAAAAATGCATTATTTTTTTTTTTTTTTAGTTAGACTTTTCCAAATTTGAGTACATTAAAATACCATAATTCTTTCTTGGTGAGTATCAGAAATTTCCCTGGACAGTTTTTATTAAGCCATTAATTTTTGTTAGGGTAGAATATGACTCTGACTTTTGCATCTCCCTAAACGCATTTTCATTAGCATCATAAGCCATTTGTCAGATTTCATTTCTTTAATATGGTCTAAATTACTGACGTCTTTTACAGAGATTTATTTAAAATTTCATTGCAAAAAGTGAGAAGTCACTTTGAGTTTCATGCCTCTTGTTTAGTGGTTTTTTTGTTTCTTTTTCTGTGAACTTTCTATTTTTTCATTCTTACTGTTTCATATGTCTTCCCACGTTTTTACAGTGTCCTCTGTCAGTTATCTTCATTTTTATTTGAATGGAACACAAATTGACTGACTAAGAGCAATACCAAAATTATTATACACAGTCATATATCAAGAACATTTGAGACAGGAGTAGAATACTTTTTTCCTTTATAAATGAATAGCACATGCAGAAGGAAATAACCCAGAGGAAAAAATAAGCAGTTGGAAGAGAGGAACATAGAGAAGATTAAGGAATTAAAGAAGAGACTGAGAGAGACATACCCTTATTTCATTACATCAGGCAAATAGAATATCATCAGTAGATAAATTCCACCTTGCCTAAGGTTGCAAAAATGCAGTCTCAGTGCTAGTCAAAGATCTGAAAGTCAGATATCTATAATTCATTTGCTAATACTGCTCTTTTTTAAAGAATGTCCTTCTTTAAAGGGACAGGAAAAATGAACTGCAGTACTAGGTTTAAGAAAAGATTTTTGTGGGCCCCTGGATGGCTCAGTCCATTAAGCATCTGCCTTCGGCTCAGGTCATGATCCCAAGTTCCCAGAATGGAGCCCACATCCCTGCTGAGCAGGGAGCCTGCTTCTCCCTCTTCCCCTCCCTCTGCCTGCCACTTTCCCATCTTGTACTCCTTCTGTCAAATAAATAAATAAAATCTTTTTTAAAAGAGAGAGATTTTTGCCAAAATGGCAACAAACCTCTATCTTCATGGTCTTTTTAAAAAAGATTTATTTATTGTTATTAAGATTTAAGATTTGTTTATTATCTGTGAGATAGAGCGTGCTTGGGAGGGAAGGGGCAGAAGGAAAGAAAGAGAGAGAATCTCAAGCAGATTCTCTGCTGAGTACAGAGCCTGATGTGGAGCTCAATCTCATGACCCTGAAATCATGATGTGAGCAAAAACCAAGTGTCAGATGTTTAACTGACTGAGCCACCCAGGTGCACTCCCCCCTTTTTTAAATAAAACCTTTTATTGATGTATTTCACATACCAGAAAATTTACCTTCTAATGTATATGGTTCAGTGATTTTTTTTAAAGACTTTTGTTTATATGAGAGAGAGTGAGTACAAATGAGAGACAGACTCCCCACTGAACAGGGAACCCAACATGGGGCTCGATCCTAGGACCCTGAAATCATGACCTTAGCCAAAGGCAGATGCTTAACCAACTGAGCCACCCAGGGGCCCCAAGTTCAGTGATTTTTTTTTTTTTAATTTTTTTTTTAAAGATTTTATTTATTTATTTGACAGACAGAGATCACAAGCAGGCAGAGAGGCAGGCAGAGAGAGAGAGGAGGAAGCAGGCTGTCCGCAGAGCAGAGAGCCCGACGCGGGGCTTGATCCCAGAACCCTGGGATCATGACCTGAGCCGAAGGCAGAGGCTTTAACCCACTGAGCCACCCAGGCGCCCCCCCAAGTTCAGTGATTTTTATCATGTTCACAGTTACTTAACCCTTACCATTATCTGATTCTAGGACATTTTATCACCCTAAAAAGCAACTCCATAACCATTAGTAGTCACTCCTCATTCTTCTCTCCTCTCAGCTCTTGGCAACCACTAATCTATTCTGTTTTTTGCTGCATTTACCTATTTGGGTCATTTCATATAAATGGAATCATATAACCTTTTGTTTGTGGCTTCTTTAACTTAGCAAAATGTTTTCAAGTTTCATTCAAATTGTAGCATGTATCAGTATTTCATACCTTTTCACTCCTGAATAATATTCCTTCATATGGATATACCATATAGTTCATTTATCCATTCTTCACATGGATACGTGAGTTGCCGCCTTTTTTTTTTTGGCAATTACAAATGATACTGCTGTGATTATTTATGTATAGGTTTTTGTGTGGACATATATTTTTAGTTTTCTTGGTTATATATCAGGAGTGGAATTGCTGTATCATATGGTAACTAGTTTTAACATTTCAGCAAACCATCAAACTTTTTTCCAAAGCTGCTGTACCATTTTACAGTCTGACCAGCAATGTAGGACTTCCTTCTTCGACTTCCTTGCCAATACTTACTACTTGTCTTGATTTGGCAAGCATAGTGCATGTGAAGTGGCATCTCATTATAGTCTTGAAGAAAAAAAAAAAACCTTGAAGGTTTTTTAAGTAATGTCATTGACTACTTTAAAGCTCTCTTGTGTTTTTCAACCACATGTTTCATTTAACTATGCTGTGCACTAAATAAAATTTAAGTGAGAATAAGGTATTCACATGTATTGTTTTTAAGGCACCTCTTCCTTAGCATTAATTCACGTATTTATTACGTATTTTGATTTTGTTTTAAACACTGGTCACCCTATTTGGTTTAGTGTTCCTCACGCTTAATTGTGCAGTAAGATCTTGGACAGCTTGTTAAAAATGCATCTTCCTGGGCCCTAACTCAGAAGTTCTGATTCAAGAGATAGAAGATGGGTTCTGGGGAATCTTCTCTTTAATGAGGATACAAAATCATTCCAGTACAAAGAGTCCAAAGATCATCACACTTTGATAAAACAGTTACATCGACACAGAAGTCTTTGCATCAGCTGTATTTTTTCAGTATGTGCCAGCATCTGTGATTTTATTGAATGTAATTGACCTTAGTTGTTCACTTATTTAGAAAAGTTATTTGTTAGTGATGCTTCACTTGTTTTATAGTGGACAGTAGTCCTGATGAGGCTCTGGTACATCTTCTTGCTGGTTTGGAAAATGATGGATATCAGGGGGGAAGAAATAGGATACCATCACCATGTCATTTCCTTGGAAACAATAAAAATCCCCAAAATAGTGATGATGAAGAAAACGAACCACAGATTGAAAAAGAAGAAATGGAACTTAGTTTGGTGATGTCTCAGAGATGGGACAGCAATATTGAAGAACCTTGTGCCAAAAAGAGGTAACTTTTTAGTACTTTCGGTTACTTTAATAATTTCCTGTTATCGTTATCACTGTTCTCGCATTAGAAATTATTTTTTACTATTCATAATATAAATACTTTATAAACTAGTCTTCTTTTAAATCCCTTTAAAGTAGTGCTTTGTTTTTCATGTGGCATAAACTTCATATTCTAAGCAAAATAAAATTTTGCTACATTCAGAAAGATTAAACCTAGCTGTGTTTTTCCAGTTTTATTAAAAGATTAAACCTAGGTGTTGTTTTTTTTTTTTCAAGTTTTATTGAGATGTAATTGACCTATATCACTGTATGAGTTTCAGGTGTACAGCATAAATGTTTGACTTTACATATATTATGAAATGATTACCACAAATAAGTTTAGTTAATATTCTTCATCGCGTATAGATATAATAAAAAGAAATAGAGGGAAAAAAGGCGGGGGGGAAAGCTGCTCCTTGTAATGAGAACTCTCAGGATTCATTCTAACAACTTTCCTCTTTAATCCTACAGGAGTGGTAACTATAGTCGCCATTGTACATTACATCCCTAGTAATTGTCTTATAACTGTAAGTTTGTATCTTTTGACCACCTTCCTCCAGTTCCTTCTACCGCCATAAACTTAACTTTTAGAAATTATATATGTAGTATTAATATGTGTTGATAGTAAGTGGGGCAAAGTAGAAGTGCCTCTTTATCCCTGAACTTGAGGAAAAAGAACACCCTCTGAGAGTTATATGGGTTACAGCAACAGTTACAGAGTCAGCTTGAAGACAAGAAATAGCCTTTAGGTCTGATTAGACTGAAGGAATTAAATATTAAAAGTAAATAAATAAGAGTCTCAGAAACAGACACTGGTATTCTTCATTTCTCAAGTTAAATTAATAAGATGGCACTGTGGTTTTCCAAATTAAGTTTCTTGTGAAACTGATTGATTTGACTTATATGTTCTGTATATGGAAAAAGATTGGGCCTCTGAGCCTGAAACACTGAATATGCCTCTCCTTCAAACATAGGTAGATAATACCAGAACTTCTGAACTCTTTGTTTGAAATGTTCTCTTGTTATCTGTCTATATAACCTTCTGTATTTTCATAGTATGCTTCCTCAAAGAATTCCATTTCATTCTATGAGTGGAGAATCCAAACCTACAAAATATTATTTCATACTTTGCTAGCTTCATTTACTCAGTTACCTTTCCTGTGACAGTGATTCAAAGACTTTTTTTTTTTAAGATTTTTTTTAAAGATTTATTTTTTATTTATCGACAGAGAAAGAGATCACAAGTAGGCAGCGAGGCAGGGGGAGAGAGAGGTGGAAGCAGGTGCCCTGCTGAGCAGAGAGCCCGATGCGGGGCTCAATCCCAGAACCCTGAGATCATGACCTGAACCGAAGGCAGAGGTTTAACTCACTGAGCCACCCAGGCGCTCCTGGAGCTTGACCTTTGAAGAACTAATGCTACCTGGTCCAGACAGAATCAGTATTTGATTTCCTGATAGATTTGACCCTCAACAATGTCATAAAATGTCTTTTGTCAATATTTCCTAACTATTAAAAAAAAAGTGAAGTGAAAGGCATAAAATTTCCTATAGATCTCTATAAGTTGTTTTTCGATTTTTTTAATATAAACTTGATCAGTCTTTCCATGGAATAGCCTATTGGGAAATGCCTCAACCACATCAGCCTATAAATGGCTTTGTTCTTGTTTCTCTGTTATTTCTGTAATAATAAATTCCCCCCAACTTCTGGAAGTTTGCGACTTCAGTGTTATATTTGACTTGCCCTCTTTTGCCATTCTGTCCCTCCACCCTCCTCCCTCCCAAGGTTAATATCCTAGTTTGGACCTTCATTATCATTTATCTGGAACACTATGATTCACTTTTTAACTGATCTCCTCCTTGCCTCTAAGTCCTCCTTTATAATAGGGGTAATAATTAGGATTATTAAGTAAACATGAGCACCAGAAAGGGAAGAAGGGAAGCAGAGAATATCAGGAATCTTCATGAGTTCAAGTCATGCTCTACTGTCTTTATATCCTTTTTAAATATGGTTATGTAGGGGAATGTTACAATCATATTGAGTCTTGTAAGTCTTACATAGTATCCTTCTAGATAAGGAGAAAACATGGCAGTAGTGACCAGTTATGTGGGTTCACAAGAACTTACATGACTTTGCACTTAAAAACAACATAAATGCTTAAATGCCAAGTATCATGCTAGATTGGATTGAGATTGTCACAAATATTAGAGATTGGTAATTCACTGGGTAACAGAATATAGTCCAAAAATATCTCAGAACTGAATAGGAGCTGCCTAATATAGAGTCATGTGTTTAGGTTCAGTCAGTCAGCTTTATAAATAGTGACTAGGTAGATCATCTCTCTGGGCTTAACCATCTATTCTGGGCTTAATTTCTGTTGGAAAGCCATGATTTTACTTTATTAAGAGCACAATAATCTGTAGTGTTGTATGGTTGCCAAAATAATGAATTTAATTATTAGCTACCAGCTGTACCTAGGGTAACATTTATTATTCTAACAGATTTTAGATTTTATTAATATAATAATTACAGTATTTACTTGATGTATTTAAGTCTCACTGTAATAAATTGGATCGCTTCTTTCATATTTTAGCAATGTGTTGACTATCTGATTATTTCTATTTGATTGATATTGTGGCATTTCACTTTTTCTTATTTCCATTTGTTTTTCTCTTGATTATTTTATTTTGGTATTATTATTTGGTATTATTTGGTATTATTTCTCTATTTCACCTTCAGTGTCTCATTAGCATTTTTCTACAGTTTCTTAGATGATATCTTATATAGCTATTTATACTTTTGAGCCTGTATTAAGTAGATACACATTCAAATATATAAAATTCTTAGAGTCACTATCTACTTCTTACCAGTCCTGTCAGCCTGTTTAAAATCATAGGCATGGTTTGTCCCACAATTAATGGATGCTTATATGTTCATTAACTGGACCAATCCTGTGAAAACCATGCCCAAGTCAACCTTGGGAAAACAAACTGAAACATTTCATAAATGTACTTTAGAAAGAGATTAAAAAGTAAAAGTATAGTGTCTAGAAAAGGAGTTCTTCAATTATATTAGGATGTTATGTTTTGCTCTGAGTACCATTTTTTAAGAATCCTGAGAAAGGACAGGAAAGGGAAAGAAGAGAAAGAAAAGGAAGGATCTGTGAACACTGTCACTTTTATTTATTTATTTTTATTTTTTCTAATTTTACATCCAGTTAATTAAACATATATTATTGGTTTCCAAGGTAGAGGTCAGTGATTTATCAGTCTTATATAATACCCAGTGCTCATTACATCACATGCCCTCCTTAATGTGCATCACTCCGTTACCCTATCCCCCCATCCCACCTCCCCTCCAGCAACCTTCAGTTTCCAATGATTAAGAAAGAGTCTCTTATGGTTTGTCTCCCTCTCTGATTTCATTTTATTTTTTCCTCTCTTCCCTTATGATCCTCTATTTTGTTTCTTGAATTCCACATATAAATGAGATCGTATGGTAATTGTCTTTCTCTGATTGACTTATTTGCTTAGCATAATACCCTCTAGTTCCATCCATGTCTTTGCAAATGGCCAGGTTTCATCTTTTTTGATGGCTTAGTAGTATTCCTTTTTCTTAGTGTTCTTAGTAGTCTTCTTTTTTATCCATTCATCTGTCAGTGGACGTCTGGACTCTTCCCATAGTTTGGCTATTGTGAGCATGGCTGCTATAAACATTGGGGTGCATGTGCCCCTTTGGATCACTACACTTGTATCTTTGGGGTAAATCCCTAGGAGTGCAGTTACTGGGTCATAGGGTAGCTCCATGTTCAACTTTTTGAGGAATTTCCGTACTGTTTTCCAGAGTGGCTGCACCAGCTTGCATTCCCAACACTGTCAGTTTTAAAGAACAATAGAAAGGATAGATAATGTTTGGTCTAATTAGAGAGGAATTACGGGATAAATTATAAATGCCTTCAAATATTTTCAAGTTATCATATGGAAAATAGCAACAATAGGTTACATATAACAACATAGGACAAAAGGACAAAAGCAGAAATAATGAATGGAATTTGGAAAGTACTGTGTAACAGAGGGGAAAAAATCCTAACAATTAATAATGGAAAAGATTAACTTGTGGACCGCAAGCCCCTTATACTGAGAATGTAAGTAAAAGTGGAGATTTTATCATCTGTTAAAAATAAGGTTTTTGCATTCAGTAGAAAATTGGACTAGATGATCTCTAATAATTCTTTCAGCTCTTAAGACAGTGGTTTTAGGACAAATTTTGATTTGGTAAAGGATTAATGGAGAAACTGTTATATGTATAATTAAGGGACACTTTCAAATTTTTGAGACCAGAGAAAGAAAACCTTAGGTATGGATAGAAAGGGAAGTATCAAGCTAGGACCTAGTGAAAAAATTTAAATCGATAAGAGATGAACCCTGAAGAGATTACTATCTGGACTTCACAGTCCATCTGAATTCTTTAGTAACCTGCTTTAGAGCGGCTGCTCGGATTGACTCAACACCTCTACTACTTCCTAGCCCCTCTGACCCCTGTTTTCTCTTTCAGTCTGACCAGAGTACCCCCTTGCTTACTTTTGTGTTTGTTTTTTCCAGTTCACAGTGTAGAGACTGTATATTTGTGGAGACTTCTTAAAATATGCCGGGATGCTACCTTTTTAGAAGTTACTGGGTTCTCAACCAAGCTGTTATCTATATCTAATAATAGGATGGGGGGAGAATATAAGAAAGAACATGATTAGATATGGTAGTCCAGGATATTGTGGAGCTTTGGATACAGGAATGATGGTGTCTTCTAGCTCACATGAAAAGGATTTTAAGTTTATCTGCAATAACTTTTTATAGAACTAATACTAAAGCAAGATAAATCTGCTTTTCTTTTTGAGGTTCTAATTTTTAGATCTTTTCAATTTTACTATTACAGCATCAGATTAAGCAAATATTTTTAACCTGACATGCTTTTTCTATGATCATACTCATAATGAATCTTAATATTCTCCAGATCACTGTGTAGAAATACCCATAGAAGCTCAACTGAAGAGGATGATTCATCTTCAGAAGAAGAAATGGAATGGAGCAATAACAGTTTGCTTCTAGCCAATCTTTCGATACCTCAGTTAGATGGAACTGCAGATGAAAATAGTGGTAAGTTATCTAATACTGAGAGCATTTTATGATTTAGCAGCTGAGAATATATTTGCTTTTAAAACTGTAATCACACATACAAAATTGGCTAAGTGTGAAGCTTTGACAATACTATCTATTATGTTTTGTCCTTCTCCAAGATTTTTTCTTTTGCAAGAATGTGGATATATGATTGTTTCTTATTTCTAAGAGGATAATATTTGTAAATCACTGATTTAAAACTTTATAGACTTTAATCAGTTTATCATGTTAACATTTAAGTAGCATAAACTGTAAGAAATATATTCAGATGTTAGCTAATTGGAATTTAAATAAAATCTTAAGAAAAAATATTCTCAGCTTATTTGAAGTGATAATACAAAGAAGCATACTGTTTTTATGAAAAAATTTTCAAGGTGACAGTATTTTTCCCTATTTACCACTAAGGCACTGAATATTACTATAAAATTTCTTTTTTTCTTTTTTTTAATTTTTACTTAAAAATTTTTTTTTTTTTTTTTTTTTTTTTTTTTTTTGAGAGAAAGAGAGAGAACATGCTCTGTGTAGAGCCCATGCAGAGCTTGATCCCAGGACCCTTAGCTCATGACCTGAGACAAAATTGAGAGTCAGCTGCCCAATCAACTGAGCCACCCAGGGGCCCCTAATGTAACTTATTTCTGACCAAAAGAAATATGTTTAAAATAATGAATAATAATCAAGTATTACTGACTCTTGAATATTTAGATTGAGTTATTATCTTAATGAGAGGAATGACATTTTGTTAAGATAACCATTTTAAGCATGGAAATGTAATTTCATATAGCTTCTTTCATGGTGATAGTATGGAGAAATATTTTAAAAATTAAAAGTATGAAGGTGAAATAAATTCTTTTTTCCTCAATTTCAGACAATCCATTGAACAACGAAAATTCCAGGACCCACTCTTCTGTGATTGCAACAAGCAAGCTATCAGTAAAACCTTCCATCTTCCACAAAGATGCTGCTACATTAGAACCCCCATCTTCTGCTAAGATTACCTTTCAGTGTAAACACACAAGTGCCCTTTCTTCCCATGTTTTGAATAAGGAAGATTTAATTGAAGAACTTCCACAGCCAAACAACATAGAAAAATGTCTAGATCATTCAGTTGCTTCTTTTACAAATGAAAGTACTTACTCCATGAAATACCCTGGATCTTTGAGCAATTCTGTCCATTCAGAAAACTCTCATAAAGAAAGTAAGAAAGATATCCTCCCAGTATCTTCCTGTGAAAGTAGTATTTTTGATTATGAAGAGGATATTCCATCTGTTACAAGACAGGCACCAAGTAGAAAGTATACAAATATTAGAAAAATCGATAAGGATGCCCCTTTTATACACATGAACCGTCATAGTAGTGAAAGTACATTAGGCAAAAATTCTTTCAACTTTTCTGACCTAAGTCATTCAAAAAATAAGTTATCCTCTGAAGGAAATGAAAAAGGAAACAGCACAGCTCTGAATAGTTTATTCCCTTCATCATTAACTGAAAATTGTGACTTGCTCTCATGCTCAGGAGAGAATAGAACTATGGTACATTCTCTTGATAGCATTGCTGATGAAAGTGGGCTAAATAAACTTAAAATTAGATATGAAGAATTTCAAGAACATAAAGCAGAAAAGCCAAGCCTCAGCCAGCAAGCAGCACATTATATGTTTTTTCCCAGTGTTGTTCTTTCTAACTGTCTCAGTAGACCACAGAAACTCTCTCCTGTCACATACAAACTACAACCCAGCAGTAAACAGTCCCGGTTAAAAATGAATAAAAAGAAGTTTATAGGTCATCAGGAGACTTCTACCAAAACTAGTGAGACTGCATCCACAAAAGATAATTGTATACAAAATAATCCTTGTAATCCTGAGAAGGATAACATATTGGCCAGTGATCTAATTAAAGTTACCCGTGGAGCTTTTGAAAATAAAACACCTGCAGACAGTTTTATAGACTGTCACTTTGGAGATGGAACCTTAGAAACTGAACAGTCCTTTGGATTGTATGGAAATAAATATACACTTAGAGCCAAACGCAAGGTGAATTATGAGACTGAAGATAGTGAGTCAAGTTTTGTAACACACAACTCAAAAATTAGCCTACCTCATCCCATGGAAATTGGTGAAAGTTTAGATGGAACTCTCAAAGCTCGAAAACGAAGAAAAATGTCTAAAAAGCTACCCCCTGTCATCATAAAGTATATTATTATTAATAGATTTAGAGGGAGAAAAAATATGCTTGTGAAGCTAGGAAAAATAGACTCTAAAGAAAAACAAGTTATATTGACAGAGGAAAAAATGGAACTATATAAAAAGCTTGCACCTTTGAAGGATTTTTGGCCAAAAGTTCCTGACTCCCCTGCAACCAAATATCCCATTTATCCACTAACACCAAAGAAAAGTCACAGAAGAAAATCAAAACATAAGTCTGCTAAGAAAAAAACTGGTAAGCAACAAAGGACAAATAGTGAAAATATTAAAAGAACTTTGTCTTTCAGGCGAAAACGGTCACATGCCATCCTGTCGCCTCCCTTGCCATCTTACAATGCTGAAACCGAAGACTGTGACTTGAATTATAGTGATGTTATGTCTAAACTAGGTTTTCTTTCTGAGAGAAGCACAAGTCCCATAAATTCTTCTCCCCCTCGCTGCTGGTCTCCCACAGATCCAAGAGCTGAAGAAATGATGGCTGCTGCAGATAAAGAAACAGTGCTTTTTAAGGGTCCTAATGCATGTAATAACAAGACTGTTAATTCTCGTATGGAAAAAAATAGTCGAGCAAGAGCGCAGGTTAAGAAATCAAAAACTAAGCTTGTGAATCCCTCTGTAGTTACTAAGAAAAGGAACAAACGGAATCAGACAAATAAAGTAGGAGATGATGGAAAAAAGAAACAGAGAGCAAAACAGAAACAAAAAACAAATGAGAAAGCTATGTCAAGAAAACATATAACAGTTAAAGATGAAAAAATAAAATCTCAGTCTGGTGCTGACGTTAAGTTTGTGCTGAAACATCAGAATGTATCTGAGACCTCAAATACTTCTGGAGGCTCTCAATTACTTTTTAAACAGAAAGATGTGTCACTAATGGGCTCTGCTATAGATCATCCCCTTTCTGCTCCCCTGCCCACTGGAATTCATGCACAACAGAATTTATCTGGCTGCTTTTCTTCTTTTTTAGAAAGCAAGAAGCCTGTAGATTTGCAAACATTCCCCAGCTCACGAGATGATTTGCATTCATCAGTTGTTTGTAGTTCTTTGGGACCTGGAATCTCAAAAATTAATGTTCAAAGGTCTCATAATCAAAATGCTATGTTTACTCTAAAAGAATCAACCTTAATTCAAAAAAATATATTTGATCTTTCCAACCATTTGTCTCAGGTAGCCCAGAATACCCAGATATCTTCGAGTATAATGTCTCCAAAGACAGAAGAGAATGCAAATGCACAAAAAAGTTATTTGTCATCTATCGGAAAGTTAAGTGAATATCGTAATTCTTTAGAATCAAAGCCAGACCAGGCATATGC
The DNA here is from genome assembly GCF_922984935.1 of Meles meles. Taxonomy (NCBI): domain Eukaryota; kingdom Metazoa; phylum Chordata; class Mammalia; order Carnivora; family Mustelidae; genus Meles; species Meles meles. The sequence continues at coordinate 21,680,013 of NC_060070.1, forward strand.
CCCTAATTTTTTGCATTGCAAAGACAGTCAGCAGCAGATTGTGTGCATGGCAGAACAGTCAAAGCACAGTGAAACTTGTTCTCCAGGAAATGCAGCTTTAGAGGAAAGCCAAATGCCTAATAATTGCTTTGTAACTTCCTTGAGAAGTCCAATCAAACAAATAGCATGGGAGCAAAAACAAAGGGGCTTTATTTTAGATATGTCAAATTTTAAACCTGAAAAGGTAAAACAGAGGTCGTTGTCAGAAGCAATTTCACAAACCAAAGCACTTTCTCAGTGTAAAAGTCGAAATGTGTCAACACCTTCGGCATTTGGTGAAGGCCAGTCTGGACTGGCAGTTCTAAAAGAATTGCTACAGAAAAGACAGCAGAAAGCACAAAATGCAAATATGCAAGACCCATTACCTAATAAACATCAACCAAACAAAAATATTTCTGGTTCCCTTGAGCAAAACAAAACAATTAAACGAACACGGTCAGTAACGGCTTCAAGAAAACCTCGAACTCCCAGAACTACAAAACCTAAAGAAAAAGTTCCCAAACTTCTTAAAGTAGACTCTCTAAATTTACAAAACTCTGGCCAGTTGGATAACTCTCTATCAGATGACAGTCCCATCTTTTTTTCAGATCCAGGTTTTGAGAGCTGTTACTCACTTGAAGATAGCTTGTCTCCTGAACATAATTATAATTTTGATATTAATACAATAGGTCAGACTGGATTTTGTAGCTTTTATTCTGGAAGTCAGTTTGTCCCAGCTGATCAGAATTTGCCTCAGAAATTCTTAAGTGATGCAGTTCAGGATCTTTTCCCAGGACAAACCATAGAAAAAAATGAGTTTTTAAGTCATGATAACCAGAAGTGTGATGAAGACAAACATCATGCCTCAGACTCAAACTCGTGGATTAGATCTAGCACTCTAAGTCCTGAACTATTTGAGAAATCATCAGTTGATAACAATGAGAATCGTCGCCACAACCAGTGGAAAAGTACCTTCCATCCTCTAACAACTCGCTCTAATTCAATAATGGATTCTTTCTGTGTCCAGCAGGCAGAGGACTGTCTAAATGAAAAATCCAGATTGAATAGGAGTTCAGTAAGCAAAGAAGTGTTTCTTAGCCTCTCACAGCCAGGCACTTCAGACTGGATTCAAGGTCATACCAGAAAAGAGATACAGCAATCTCTTGATTCAGTCAATACCTCTTTTACTACAATACTATCCTCCCCTGATGGTGAACTTCTGGATGCAGCCTCTGAAGATTTAGAATTGTATGTTTCAAGAAACAATGATATATTGACACCAACTCCCGATAGTTCACCAAGGTCTACCAGCTCTCCCTCACAATCTAAAAATGGCAATTTCACCCCTCGAACTGCTCACATTCTGAAACCACTTATGTCCCCACCAAGTAGGGAAGAAATTATGGCAACTTTGTTGGATCATGACCTTTCAGAAACTATTTACCAGGAACCATTTTGCAGTAATCCTTCTGATGTACCAGAAAAGCCCAGGTAATCAGGATTATTTTTTCTCCTTGAGTCATTCTGAGTACTTATACTGAATATAACACTGGTACCTGACTGCTAGTGTTCTGGCTGTAATATACCGTATTTATAAGTAAATCATTGTAAAAGTGGTTCATAATTAGGACTTCTGAGAAAATTCACAAACTAGCTGGATGGTTGCACCTTGAGAACTTGAAGCTGATAAGTGTTGGTCTTCAATCTTACTGTTAACACTGTGTCAACATCAAGGATTAGAGATGCAGAGGCTCACCATGACATGATGCCAGATTAAGAAGGATGTGATAGTACTTAAGCACCTTTATCATTTTGAAAATGGTGTTTATTTCAAAAATTATAAATTTTTACAATTTTTTAAAAACTTTATTTATTAAACATGTTTGGAAATGAGTATACATGTTTTAAGTACTTTATGGTATATCTAAATGAAGCTTATTTTAACTTGTTTGTATTATAATATATCATTTTCTTTTCATGTTGCCAACATCTTCAATCGTATTGTTACTACTATTAGTTTGTCCAGTTATTAGGGATACAAGATGGACTTGACTTCTCCTTATCTCTCGTTTTTTAAAAGAAGGCTAATTGAACATAATAAAAAAAAATAACCATACAAATAGACTATTTGAAAAGGAAATAATCTCATATTTCTCTGTGGCAAATAAGAGAAAATGTTAGCTAACCCTCTGAAATTTCTCCCTCAATAATGAAGTTGAATTTCTTCAGGCTGTTGGAAACAAAATCGCTGCAAAGGAATTGGTAATGTGGGTCAGACTAGTACAAAGATTTGTGAATAGAGAGAATTTGAATCCATGTAAGAGGCTCTTAAAATAGGAATAGCCAAACTAAAATCCATAGAAAATACATATATTGTAGCCAGATGCTGTGCCGAAATGAATCCTACAATATTAATTTGGTGCCATGATAAAGAATAATTTTAAAATAAAACACCAGTAATATGTAACCCAGTAACATTAAAAAAAAAAATCTTTTCAGAGAGTCAGTAGACAGATGCATACACACACACACATACACACAGCCAGTAGCAAAACACAAAGTCATCAGTATTGGTTTATTTATAAGCCAGTAGTTAAGTAGGTATTCTGTACCTCTTGCATCACCAAGGTAGAATATAACTGATAGGAACTAAGTTGGGAACATAATTTAACCCAGGCCATTTAAGTGATGGTTTTTGTTCCCACTTCCCCCACCCCCTGTGTCTTTTATCCCATTTACCTAACCAGTTGCAAGGAGAGGCAGTTCATTTCAGTCATCCTGTCAGAAGCAGAGGATGCTGGCTAAGACTTCTGCAGCTGACTTAACTTAGCCTAAAGGACAGAAGAGAGATGAAGAGTCAACTAAGGCAAGAAGCCACACCATGTGTGTACAGTAACCTTCAGCAGCACTGTGTTCTTGACCCCAGTAAAAAAGACACAGTGAATACCAGGATTTTACCCAGCAGATCAGCAATAATCCTGCAGGAGTCTATTTAAGAAGGGTTTGAGAAAAAGTGATCAGAAATACAGGTTAAAAGTTTCCTCCTCTAAAGATTAGAAGTGGAAGACAGAAAATTTCTTCCCCAGCCTTCCTAATACGCAGTTCTACAGTTTTGTTTTATTTTGCTTAGTACTTATGTGTGGTCTTTTAACACAAATGGGACTCTTTCTTTTATTTCACTGCCAGAATATGTGAACGTCTGTTCCTTGAGCATTAGTTTCCATTATTTGGGGGGCTTTGGCTTTTATCAGTAGTGATTATATTTTTTTAATTGAACTATTTTTTTCCGTCTCAAGCCTTGCATATCTAATTTTTAATTCTCAGTTACCTTACCATGTGTTAGTCATTAACTCTGTTGCTGTTAGTTACTGTGCAGCTTTGAGACTTGTCATGCAGCTGAAATAAAAGGACGATAGTCATTATTTTTGAAAAACAATTTTTAATATAATACTATTCACTATAGTAAATTTAGGAGGTATAAGAGAATAAAAGTCCCACAATTTCTCTACCCATTGACAGCCACTCAGTATTTTAATGTGGTTTTTTTTGTTGTTGTTCGTCTGGTTGTTTGTTTTTTAAGATTTTTATTTATTTATTTTGAGAGAGAGAGACAGAGTGAGAGAGAGCATGAGAGGGGAGGACAGAGGGAGAAGCAGACTCCCCATAGATCTGGGAGCCCGATGTGGGACTCAATCCCAGGACTCTGGGACCATGACCTGAGCCGAAGGCAGTTGCTTAGCCAACTGAGCCACCCAGGTGCCCTAATGTGGTTATTTTATTTTAGATTTTTTAAATGTATAGTTTTTATTTTGTTTTGTTTTATGAAATGTGATCCTACTATAGTCACAGTATTGCATACAGATTTTTTTCACCTAATATTATAAACATTTTCCAAATTATGAGTTTCTGGAAACATCATTTTAATGACTACATGATAATCCTATCATATGTATATTTTATTGAACAGAAAGTTTGTTCCCTGTTCTGCCACTGTAGATAATTATGTGATTATTGTTTTCTTCATGAAGCACATCTTGATTTTGGGTTTTTCCATATAGTCGTAGAAGTAGGATTACTAAAAAATGGAAGACTCTTGATGTATATTATGACATGAGTTGTAGCAATAACCACGCTGTTGACATATTCAAGAGAGCTGAATTTACCATACCTCACCAGTTTTTATTTTTTATTTCATTGTGATCTCTGTATCATTAATATTAGAGTTGACTATGTCACATAACACATGTACTCATTTTCTTCGGTAGCGATAATCTTTCTTCTGATCTTCCTATAGCTGGGAGGTGGTTACAGAGTTAACTATTTAGGGCCAAAGTCTTTCCACGTAAAGGGGAAAAGCACCTGTGGTAATCCTTCAGCTCCAAATCAGAAAACATGAATCCAGTTCATTGAGTTTTATGTAGAGAATGACCAGGATATTTGGGAAATCATGCCCTAGAAAAAGTAACTGGAAAAACTAAGAACTTACCTTCATATCCAGGAAAGAGATACCTTAAGGAAGAAAAAGTAGATTTTCTGGTGGCAAAAGACAGAGATAGTATCAGTGGATATATGTTAGAGAAAGAAGTTTAACTTGATATTTCCAACTATTGAAAAATAAATGAGGCTACCTTTAAATAGTGATTCCCCACATACACATACATTATCAGCATTTATGCTATGTATTCTATGGCCTCTGCCAACGTAAAGTTCTTAATGTTAGTGTTAAGCCTTACCATGTAAAGGGGAGTAAGAATATGGTAATTTATCTCAATTGTGTGTGATTTTTTTAATGTTTGGAAGGACTTGGGGAAGTACAAAGATATGTTTGAACTGACTGGTTTTGCTAAACTAGTCTAGCTACTAGAGAATGTCTAGAGAGGCTGTAGGTAAGATCCAGGGAGATGATCGCTAATGATAAAATTATTCCATTCTTTTTATTCATATGTGGTGACGGTGGAGAGTTATTTGAGTAGAGGAAAGGAATATGATCAGTTGGTGCCATCTCCTTGGAGAAAAGGAGGCTTCATGGGGCACTTAAAAAAAAATACCTTCTTTCCTGGTATTGATGATTCCTTTCAAAGGAAATTAATTTAGTAGCATATACCTGTGAAGGAAAACATGTTAAGACTAGAAAGAGTGTACCTGCATTAAATATGTAGGGAGAGGGCACAGAAAGGGAAGAAATGTGCATTTTTAAGAATTCAAAAGAAACTTCAAAAAAATCTTTAGGATAGGGAGCTAAATATTTTGGTAATTGCTCTTTGAGACAAAACAGTTGTTCTAAAATATTTTGTTTATAGGGAGATCGGTGGACGGCTTCTCATGGTAGAAACTCGACTTCCAAATGATCTGGCTGAGTTTGAGGGAGACTTTTCATTGGAAGGACTTCGTCTGTGGAAAACAGCATTCTCAGCAATGACTCAGAATCCAAGACCAACGTCACCCCTTCGCAATGGCCAGGCAGTGGTCAATAAAGGGTCAAGTAATAGCTATAACATGGTTGAAGATAAAAAAATTGTGATTATGCCTTGCAAATGTGCCCCGAGTCGACAACTGGTTCAAGCATGGCTTCAAGCCAAAGAAGAGTATGAACGTTCCAAGAAACTGTCTAAAACTGAGCCAACTGGAGTTGTAAAATCTGGTGAGAACTTCAGCTCTTCAGTTAACCCAGATGACAAACCTGTAGTGCCTCCAAAAATGAGTACAGCTCCACATACACTCCCCACTGCAGCACATACCAAGGAAGATGTTGATAACGCTCAGATTGCTTTACAAGCACCAGCTACGGGTTGTAGTCGAACTGTAAGTGAAAACCAGGCACTGCCACCAGTTGCTTCCACAAATGATGCTGAGAAAGTTGAAGATGATGATGATGATGACTACTATGTTAGTTATAGCTCCCCTGATTCTCCAGTAATTCCGCCTTGGCAACAGGCAACATCCCCAGATTCTAAAACTTTAAATGGAGATGAGAGACCCACATCACCAGTAGAGGAACTACATTCCCTGAATGAGAATATCTTAAAACCAGTAAAAGATGGTATACAGAAAAGCCCCTGCAGTGAGCCTCTGGAGCCTCTAGCGATATCTCCAATTAATGTTAGGGCAAGGACTGGAATATGTGATCCACTCTGCCTTCACAGTACACCAATTGTACAGAGAAAACTTCTGGAAAGGCTTCCTGAAGCAAGTAGCCTGAGCCCTTTATCAACAGGTGAGTTTACAAATAACAGAAATACTTGAAAGTTCTTTTTCAAAGATGTAGAAACGAAAACATTAGACTATGTAATGAAATTCAGAGCTTTTCTATGAGATTTTTTAAATGGTTTTTAAATTTAAATTAACATATAGTGTATTAGTTTCAGAGGTAGAGTTCAGTGACTCGTCAGTCTTATATAATACCCAGTGCTCATTATATCATGTGCCCTCCTTAATGTCCATCACTCTATTACTCCATCCCATCACCCCTCTTCCATTCAGCAATCCTCAGTTTGTTTCCCATGATTAAAGAGTCTCTTATGGCTTGTCTCCCTCTCTGATTTCATCTTGTTTTATTTTTCCCTCCCTTCCCCTATGATCCTCTGTTTTGCTTCTTAAATTCTGCATCATGAGTGAGATCATATGGTAATTGTCTTTCTGATCGACTTATTTCACTTAGCATAATACCCTTTAGTTCCATCCGTGTCATTGCAAATGGCAAGATTTCTGTTTTTGATGGCTGCATAATATTCCCCTGTGTGTGTGTGTGTGTGTGTGTGTGTGTGCGCGCGTGTATCATATCTTCTTTATCCATTTATCTGTCAGTGGACATCTGGACTCTCTGTAGTGTGGCTATTGTGGGCGTAGCTACTATAAACATTGGGGTGCAGGTGCTCCTTCAGAATCCCTAGGAGTGCAATTTCTGGGCCATAGGGTAGCTTTATGTTCAGCTTTTTGAGGAACCTCCATACTGTTTTCCAGAATGGCTGCACCAGCTTGCATTCCCACCAAGAGTGTAAGAGGATTCTCCTTTCTCTGCATCCTCGCCAGCAACTGTCATTTCCTGCGTAGTGAATTTTAGCCATTCTGACTGGTGTGAGGTGCTGTCTCATTATGGTTTTGATTTGTATTTCCCTGGTGCCAAGTGACATTGAGCATATTTTATGTGTCTGTTGACCATTTGTATGTCGTCTTTGGAGAAATGTCTGTGTCTTCTGCCCATTCCTTGATTGGAACATTTGTTCTTTGGGTGTTAAGTTTGGTAAGTTCTTTATAGATTTCAGATACTAATCCTTTATCTGATAAGACATTTGCAAATATCTTCTTCCATTCTGTCAGTTATCTTTTGGTTTTGTTGGCTGTATCCTTTGCTGTGCAAAAACTTTTTATCTTGATGAAGTCCTAGTAGTTCATTTTTGCCTTTGTTTCCCTTGCCTTTGGAGACATGTCTAGCAAGAAGTGGCTGTGGCCGAGGTCACAGGTTGCTGCCTGTGTTGTCCTCTAGGATTTTGATGGATTCTTGTCTCACATTTAGGTCTTTCATCCATTTTGAATCTATTTTGGTGTGTGGTGTAAGGAAATGGTCCAGTTTCATTCTTCTGTATGTGGTTGTCCAATTTTCTCAACACCATTTGTTGAAGAGATTGTCTTTTTTTCCATTGGAAAAACTCCTCACTGTTTTTTTCCATTGGAAAAACTCTTTACTGTTTTGTGGAAGATTAGTTGACTATAGAGTTGAGGTTCCATTTCAGGGTTCTGTATTCTGTTCCACTGATGCACGAGTCTGTTTTTGTGCTAGTACCATACTGTCTTGATGATTACAACTTTGTAATAGAGCTTGAAGTCAGGAATTTTGATGCTACCAGCTTTTTTCCTTTCTCAACATCATTCTGGGTATTTGGGGTCTTTTCTGGTTCCATACAAATTTTAGGATTATTTGTCCCATTTCTGTGAAAAAAAAAAAAAAAAAAAAAAAAAAAGCTGATGGTATTTTGATAGAGGTTTCATCGGATGTATGGATGGCTTTAGATAGCATAGACATTTCAACAATATTTGTTCTTCCAATCAATGAGCATGGAACATTTTTCCATTTCTTTGGGTCTTCCTCTGCTTCTTTCATGAGTGTTCTACAGTTTTCTGAGTACAGATCCTTTGCCTCTTTGGTTCGATTTATTTCTACATATCTTACGGTTGGGGTCTTGTTAGTGTATAGAAATGCAATTGATTTCTGTGCATTGCTGAATTCTATATGAATTCTAGCAATTTTGGGGTGGAGTCTTTTGGGTTTTACACAGAGTGTTATATCATCTGCAAAGAGTGAGAGTTTGATTTCTTCTTTGCAGATTCAGATGCCTTTAATTCTTTTTGTTTGCTGATTGCTGAGGCTAGGGCACTAGTACTGTGTTGAACAGTCGTGATAGTGGACATCCTTGTCATGTTCCTGACCTTAGGGGGAAAGCTCTCAGTTTTCCCCCCACTGAGAATGATAATTTGCTCTGGACTTTTCATATATGGCTTTTATGATATTGAGGTATGTACTCTTTACCCCTACACTGTGAAGAGTTTTAATCAAGAAAGGATGCTATACTTCAGATGCTTTTTCTGCAGCTACTGAGAGTATCATATGGTTCTTGTTCTTTCTTTTATTAATGTAGTGTATTACATTGATTTACGAATGTTAAACCACCCTTGCAGCCCAGGGGTAAGTCCCACTTGGTTGTGGTGAATAATCCTTTTAATGTACCATTGGATCCTATTGGCTAGTATCTTGGTGAGAATTTTTGCATCCATGTTAATCAGGAATGTTGGTCTTTTTGGTGGGGTCTTTGTCTAGTTTGGGGATCAAGGTAATAATGCTGGCCTCATAGAAAGAGTTTGGAAGTTTTCCTTCCATTTCTATTTTTTGAAATAGTTTCAGAAGAATAGGTATGAATTCTTCAAATGTTTGGTAGGATTCCCCTGGGAAGCCATCTGGTCCTAGACCCTAGTTTCCTGGGAGATTTTTGATTACTGCTTCAATTTCCTTGCTGGTTATGGGTCTGTTCAGGTTTTCTGTTTCTTTCTATTTCAGTTTTGGTAGTTGATATGTATCTAGGAATACATCTATTTCTTCCAGATTGCCTAATTTATTGGCATGTAGTTGCTCATAATATGTTCTTATAATTGTTCGTATTTATTTGGTGTTGGTTGTGATCTCTCTTCTTTCATTCATGATTTTATTAATTTGGATCCTTTCTCTTCTTTTTGATAAGTCTGGCCAGGGGTTCATCAATCTTACTAATTCTTTCAAAGAACCAGCTCCTAGTTTCATTGATTTGTTCTACTGTTCTTTTGGTTTTTATTTCATGGATTTCTGCTCTGATCTTTATAAATTCTCTTCTCTATATCTTGCTGTATTTAGGCTTTACTTGCTGTTCTTTCTCCAGCTCCTTTGTATAGGGTTAGATTGTATACTTGTGACCTTTCTTGTTTCTTGAGAAAGGCTTGTATTGCTATATATTTTTCTCTTAGGACCACCTTTGCTCCATCCCAAAGGTTTTGAACAGTTGTGTTTTCATTTTTATTTGTTTCCATGAATTTTTAAAAATTCTTTAATTTCCTGGTTGACCCATTCATTCTTAAGTAGTATGCTCTTTAACCTCCATGTATTTGTGTTCTTTCCAAATTTCCTCTTGTGATTGGGTTCACGTTTCAAAGCATTGAAGTCTGAAAATATATGGGGAATGATCCCAATCTTTTGGTACCAGTTTAGACCTGAAAATCACAGCTTTTTAAATGAAATTTTAACTCCACCAATGAGAAGTTATTAGTATTATTTTATCATGTCCTATAAAGTCATCAATTATCACATGGAAACCTTATCTTTCTGCCCTGAAATCTATTTATAGATGCTTCCATCATATGTTCTTTTGCTTGCTGGGTGAAATATAGGAGCCCTCTCAGAAGCCTTCCTTTTTCTCAACTTGATTTTTCCCACTGGCTTTAACATATACCCAACTCTTTCCCACCCTTTAAGATAAAGAAAACCAAAACCTGCCTTGACCTTATACCTGCAGCTTCTGTTTTTTTTCCTGTTCTTCAAAGCCAGATTTCTTAAAAGTTTTCTATAATTTGACAACTCCCATTTCTTCACTTCCTACTCATTTCTTAGCCCACTCAACATTCAATTCTGCCCCCATCATTCCACTAGTATGGCTCTTCTAAAGATTTTCAAAAAGTTTCATGTAGCTAAAGCCAGTATATGTTTTCTTGGTGTTCTATCATGTGCCCTCTTTAAACAGCCATTGTTCTATCGACCATACCTTCCTTCTTGGAGCTATTAGTCCCCTTGGCTTTTCTCCTACTCCTATGTGTCTGCCTACTTGCTTTCCTTTGAAGCTTTACTTAGTATTTTCTCCCTAAATAAGTGAGTTCTTACCCACAGGATTACTACAGATAACTTACAGATTTAAATTTCCAGTTCAGAACTCTCTTAACCTCCAATCTAGCTGTCTATTTGGCATTTCTATTTGAATGCTCAAAAGCATCACAAGGTCAGTATTTTTTTTCTTCTTCTCCTTCTTCTCCTCCTTCTTCTCCTTCTTCTCCTCCTTCTTCTCCTTCTCCTCCTCCGCCTTCTCCTCCTTCTCCTCCTTCTCCTCCTTCTCCTCCTTCTCCTTCTTCTCCTTCTTCTTCTTCTTCTTCTTCTTCTTCTTCTTCTTCTTCTTCTTCTTCTTCTTCTTCTTCTTCTTTCTTTTTCTTCTTTCTTCTTCTTCTTTCTTCTTCTTTCTTCTTTCTTCTTCTTTTTCTTCTTCTTCTTCTTCTTCTTCTTCCTTCTTCCTTCTTCCTTCTTTCTTCTTTCTTCTTCTTTCTTCTTCTTCTTCTTCGATGGGGGAGGGGAGAAAGGAGGAAAGAGATCCTAAACAGGCTCCACACCCAGCACGGAATCCAGTGTGGGGCTTGATCCCTCGACCCTGAGATCAAAACCTAAGCCAAAAGCAAGGCTGACACTCAACTGACTGAACCACTCTGGCACCCCATAATGTCAATGTTTTTAAAACTCAATTTATGATCTCACAGTATACATTTGCCACCAGTCATCCGGTGTACTCATACACACAAACATACATGCCCACACGTTAAAAGCCCCTGTGGTTCTTTTTTGGTTTTCCTTACTTAAGTGAATAGTACAACCATCTCTCTGTCACTGAATTACACAACTCAGAAACATGGGATTTATTTGTAACACCCACCTGATTCCCTTATCCCCCATCCTCTCTAGTCTATTACCAGCCAAGTCCTGTCACTTTTTTGTTTCCCAAATTACCCAAATCTCTCCATTGTTTTCTCTACCTCTACCACCACAACCTTAGGCCAAGCTGTCATCATTTCACCTGGATGTCTATCCTAGCCTTCTTTCCACCCACAGTAATTTCTGCTTCTTTTACTTGGTAATCAGGAAAAATTCTTACTCAGTTCCTAGTTAATTACTACTCTTTCTTCTGATTTTAGCACAAAAAAGCCCTGATCTCCCTAATAAAAATCCTAGTTATATTCCCCTTTGTCATACTTACCCCAGTTATAATTTTATTTTGCATTTGATGAGTATCTTATTCTCACTGTAGACCCTGTGAGGGAAGAGACTCTATTTTTTCCTCATCATAAATACTTGATGAATATATAAATAAATGAATTAATAAATTAAATGATTGCCTAGGATATGGCTGAGGTATAAAACTCAATAATTAAAATAAAAATGTTTTTATTTAAAAATACAGAATTTTAAAGTTATTTTAGTGGGGATCAGAAGTTTGAATTAGTTTTATTTTTAAATTATGAAGTCTTTGGGGGGAATTAATAGGACAATAGAACGGTACTCACAAATGGTACTCAGGAGTTTGGGATAACAAAAATTAAAGGTAATTTTGATGTACAATTTTGATGTTAAATATGACATTTCTTTCTACAGAACCAAAAACCCAGAAATTGAGTCATAAGAAAGGAAGTAATACTGACACTCTTGGAAGAGTACTCTTAACACCAGCGAAGGTAACTACGCTAAACATACTTATTGTTCAGTGGAAGATCCATTCTTAGATTTCAGTTAGATAATTGATAATTTCGTGTCTCAATTTTTAAAAATTTTATTATATTTTTGCATCATTTTATTTACATATCTTTGAGACAACAAGAAATTGCCTAATTTTTTTAGTTTTTTTTTGTTGTTGGGATCTAAAAGATTCTTATATGTAAATACAAATATTACAGAGAAAGTGAATATGATAGCCAAAATGTGGATTATGAGGATACAAATACATTAACTGATTACTGGCAAAATCAGAACAATCCAATGACAGCAGAGCTCAAGTAAGTGATTTTTGATCCCACCAAAAATATATCCTTTTTCTTGGTTTATTACTTTTTTCTCAACTATAACATTGATTTTTTTCAGTTCATTTTACTAAGTAGTAAAGGAAAGCAACATTATTTACTCCTGAAACTAAAAAATCTTAAGTATCTTTATTCAAATACTAAAAATATAGTAATACTTAGAAATATATGATTATGTTAAAAAAGGTATACATTAGACATGTATCCTTAAAAATAGATAATAGAAATCATTTCCATATTGGTTACATCTCATTAATATTAACCACATAAAATATGTTTTAGCATTTCTATTTTAAAACTAAATACTTTTTTAAAAGCTTTCATTTTTAAATCAGTATTGTTGAATTACAAGCTATTAAAGAATAAGTACAAATGTTTTGTGAGCATAAATCAACATTGTGGGGAATGGTTAATGGATCTGGAAATTAGAAAAAATATTTTTAAAAAATAGATTCTATTTTTTCTAAACCCTTCAAGATGATTTACATTTTCATTCATCTTTCAGACACATGTTGTATTAGAGTAAAATACAGACCCACATTTTCAAATCTTATAGAAACTTTATCAACCTGGTTGCACATACATTGCCTGCTTGTTTGCTATACTTCCAAGAAAGGTCAAGATAAATGTCCATGTGGTGTAAATGTCAGCTCTCCAACAAGACTTATTTTCATTACTTGGGGTTTATAAACTAAAGATCGACATTTGGTTTGCTTACAGATTATATCAGATATTTCTACGTATACCCAGTTCTGATACCTTGAATTACTAGCATGAAAAGAATCTTAATAAAATATTAACTAGTTTCTTCTTGGGTCTGAAGAGATGGTACTAGTTTATCATGTATTACTAAACACATAAAGCAGATTATCTAAGTAGGAATAAGTGATCAAAAAAAAGAAAACGATTGCTTATTTATCTTTTTCTGGCTATGTGTTGTTGTTGTTTTTTTTTAATAGAATCAATTTGCAGCAGTAAATACCCCAAAGAAAGAAACTTCTCAGATTGACGGACCATCTTTAAACAATACTTACGGTTTCAAAGTCAGCGTACAAAACTTACAGGAGGCAAAAGCTTTACATGAGGTAAAATTGCAACAGTAAGGACACATACACTATTTAACCTCTCATGTTTTATTCTGTGGACAAGTATGGACATCTCTTACTGAGGGTGGAATACATTGAATTCTGTGCCTGTTAATCTTCATTTTGTTATTAGTTTATATATTTATATAAAATAGAGAAATATTTTTGGGTTTTTAGTTTTTGGTTTGTTTTTTTTTTTTTTTTTTTTGAGAAACCTTTGAAGTAGCCATCAGTTATTGATACTGCTTTGTGACTTCACAATTCTCACAAATCTTGTAGCTGAAATTTGGTTTATAGAAGCTAAAATTAGAAAAGCCTTTATAACTATTCTTTATGTTATTCTGGGATTGTTATACTAAGATGTTTTATCCTAAATGAGATATTTATTTGTATTTTCTACTTGTTTGGTTCAGTGACTCAGTGCTTACTAATTCATTGCTACGATTCTATTGTTACCTTCACAGCACAGACCATATGCCAAAGGGTAGGCAGCAATCTTATAAATATGTACGTCAATCATGGGACATACTAAAAAATAAAGAAAATTTATCTGTATTAAAGAAAATGCAACTCAGAGCATATCTCTGGCAGTCATTAAGGTGGAAATTAGAGTATATTTTCATTGTTTACATACCTGTGCTGGCCACCACTAACAATGTGGCTATCGAAAATTTAAAATTTGCCTTATCCATCTAGGAAGTGAATTCTAAATTTCATTTAATTGTACATAATTTAGATTTAAAAACTGATACTTGACTCCTTTGTTAGAAAATGGTTAAGTATGTTTGGAACAACTGAGGTATTTAAAACTACTTTTTCAATTGTAAATTTTACAATAATACAGACCCAGTATTTCTGTATAAAAATTTAACATCAGCATTGAAATGTGCTGTAAATGTAAATGCACACAGATTTTAAAGACTTAATAGGAACAAAGAATGTAAAATATCACATTAGTAATGTTTTATATTGATTACATGTTGAAAGGGTGATATTTTAGATGTATTAAATGAAAATATTTTTCAATTAGCCTATTTTTACTTTTTTTAATGTAACTACTAGAAAATTTAAAATTACACATGACTTTCATATTTCTATTGAACAGTTGTTTTGTCTTTGCCCCTAGAGCACAAACTTTGATTTTTTATTTTTGTATATTTGTTCTCAAGTCAATTCTGTCTTAAACTGTTCTAAGGATAGATGAGCATAGTCTAAGAAAAATTCAAATGTTGTCCTCATTTTCACCTAAATTGGAGCTAAGATTTGTACTTTTTTAGAAATTGGAGCATAGTCTAATTCCCTATTACTTGAATATTGCTATTTTCAACAGCATTTAGTTCCTGCTTTAAACCTACTTGGCCCTGTACCATATCCCTCGAAGCCTAGATAAATTAAGTAATAAGCTCAGAAGTACATATCTTATGAAGTACAGACCCAAAATTAGGGAAAAAAATATGTGATTAAAAATATTTATTAAAGCAAATTTCATAGACCTTAGAAAAGACTCATTACATATGATTATCCTTTAATTATTTGAAGGATTATTCCCCTTATGGTCTTACGTTATTTCTCCATAACCCCACTGCAGAATCATGAACCCTCGAAGTTAAAATCACTTAGAAGTTATGGTAGGTTGCTCACAGCTTCTTCCGTAAGCAGGCTTTCATCTCAATATGTACTCCAAACTGCCACCTGGTGGTCACATTGGGATTGAGAAAAAAAATCTACAGTATATATGCCATTCCTTTTTCTAGGGAATTGTGTCCATAGCTTTTTTTCCTGTGTGTTCTATTATGCTGCACTAATTTCCCTCTCTTCTGCATATACATTCTCTGTACAGAAGAGAAGGGTTATAATCCTCATCCTCCTTTGTCACCACCTCTTTCTTAGTCACACTCAGTAAATCTCTCCATCTCTTGATTTCATGTTTGCTTAAAAAAATGCCCCTAAGATCAGTAGTGCATTGTATATCAAGGAATAGAATGGCAAAATTTGAATGTGCAGTTTGGCCTACTAAATAAGAAAACCTCCACAAATCTTTTGATGTGAAATTGTCTTCAGTCTTCTTCA
Source organism: Meles meles (assembly GCF_922984935.1). Classification (NCBI taxonomy): domain Eukaryota; kingdom Metazoa; phylum Chordata; class Mammalia; order Carnivora; family Mustelidae; genus Meles; species Meles meles. Next base: position 21,695,534 of record NC_060070.1, read on the forward strand.
TAGTCCGCTTTTTCATCCTTTCCTAAATAAACTGTTTTTGTTGTTGTTGGTTTGGTTTGGTTTGGTTTGAGTTTAGGGAGAGGTTTCCCAGTTTAGATTTTTTAACTTGCCAAATTAATATGTGATTATTGTCTAAAAAAATCAAGCCTGAAGAGCATACATTTAAAAGTAGAAGTTCTTTCCCTTTGCTCCCCATTTTACTTAGTTTGATGTTTTTAGTATTTAGAAACAGCAGTATATATTCAAAGAAAATAGTAGATTTGTGGATATTTGTTTTATTGTGTTTTATATATGTATAATTAATGTTCTTTACATTTTAAAAAGTAATTACAAACTTACTAATGCATGCAGGACAAAAAGATTTACAGTGAAAATTAAGCTTACCTCCCACATCACACTCTAAACAGTGTCCTTCCCCAAAGACAGTATAAGCAGTTCTTTATTTTTATGTCTCTTTGCAGAAATTTTCTGTGCATGTGCTTTAACATTTTTACATACATAAACACATACTACACTCACTGGTTCCACTTTTCAGTGTATTTTGGTGATCTTTCCATATTAGGACATTTAGATCTGGTTCGTTCTTTTGAAAATTGTAAAACTTACAGAGTATTTATTATATGTAGCCTTTATGGGATGTCACATAATTTATGTAACCAGTCACCAACTGATAAACATTTATGTTTTTAGTCTTTTATGAGCTGTAAAAGACTGGAAATATAATTTTTAACGAACATCCTCATACATAAATATTGACACATGTGAGTATATCTGCAGGATATATTTCAGGAATAGAATTGCTAGATCAAAGGATATGTCTATTTTTAATTTTGATAGATATTTCTAAATTGTCCTTCAAAGAGGTCTACCAAATTCGGCATCCACCACAAGGGAGAGCCTTGTATTTACATTTCTTCATGCAAAATAAATACCGAACACAGTCCTTCATTAAATTTGTATGATTTTAATAATTACCAATACTGTAAGAGTAGTCTCCTCTTTTCCATTGCCACATATATGTACATTATTGGTGCGGTGATGGCTATAATTCCATGGCTGTAATCATGAATCCAACCTATGTTTTATTTTTTTACCTAAAGTTTCTACTTATTTTGTCTTGGTTTTTAAGAAGAGAACTAAGAATTACAGTTCAGAGTTTTTATAAGCATAGGAATATAAGTGCAAAAAACAAAATACTACTTTTTTGCATATATGTTAAAGAGAAAATATACATGGGCAAAAATCTATTGTGTAGTTGATGGCATATAATTCTTACAATATTTTTTCAGGAAAAACTATAATTAAAAACTTACCTAGGGGCGCCTGGGTAGCTCAGTGGGTTAAGCCTCAGGTCATGGTCTCGTGTCCTGGGATCGAGTCCCAGCATCGGGCTCTCTGCTCAGCGGGGAGCCTGCTTCACCCTCTCTCTGCCTGTCTCTCTGACTACTTGTAATCTCTCTCTGTCAAATAAATAAAATCTTTAAAAAAAAAAAAAACTTACCTAGTACATACGGAAGTAAATTGTGGTAGTAGAGAATTAATAGGAATTTCAAAATAAAATACACCTTTCTTTTTAGTGTAAACTAGAGGTGAAACCATAGTTAACTGGGTAGAAGGTACAAAGTAACAGATTTTGACTCAAAATACAAGCACTTGGGCTAGTCATTCTCTTTCTCAACATTTGAGAAACTTGAGAGGTACTGCATGTATTTTAGAGAAATCATTTTAAGTATATATTGTCACTGAGAAATTATATCACAACCAGTTTTTTTAAAATAAAAACATGAATTGATTCAATCTAATCTTGGAAGTAAAAATCTTTAGTCTTAATCTGTGGAGTATTAGATTGTGATTGTGTCCTTTATGGCCATTTTTTCCCATAATTTTACACATATTTCTTTGGAGTCTTAGTGAAACATTTCTTTCAACATGTCTCAAAAAGTTGTCTAAAATCATCATTTTTATTTCCTTTTGTAGATACAGAATCTTACCCTAATCAGTGTGGAGTTACATGCTCGAACTAGACGAGACTTAGAACCAGATCCTGAATTTGATCCAATCTGTGCTCTGTTTTACTGCATCTCATCTGACACTCCACTGCCGGATACAGACAAAACAGAACTCACAGGTGTCATAGTGATTGACAAAGACAAGACAGTCTCCAGCCAAGGTATTGTTCATTTTTAGTAATTTTATACCTACCCACCCTAGGATGAACCTTTTAATGGGACAGTTTCTGTGCTAGAGATCTAAACCAAGCAAGTATCAGGAACTCCTTTTTAAAATGTGTACTGAAGTAGGAGTAGGAAGTATTCTGTATAGCTTTGTCCTGGATTCATTAGTCTTACTTGATTTATTGTCCAGAGTCAGAAGCACTTAATAGAAATCTATTAATAAAATTTGCCATTAACATATCTAATTTGTTCTGAATATTTTATAAAATAGTAATTGCTAATACTGAATTAAAATGATTATGTTTAGGTTGGGTGGACAAACTTATGCATGAATTGCTAGTATTTTGCTGCTAATAGTTGTGTTTTTCTCTTTTAAGAAGTTACTAGGGTAAGTTAATGGATTATAAGAGACTTTAAAGATACATTCCAATTTTGTTTATATCTCTTCCTAAATATACACATTTTTGGTTTAGACATTCTTCACAGAGTATACCACATAAAGGCATTTTATACACTATCAAGTGTTCTGCAGTTTTGAATAGTAATACGTGAATTCAGTCCACTGAGGAGGAAGTCTTAGCACAGAACAAAACCATATAGGAATTTTCAGTCTAATCAGTGGTGTGCTTGAGTTGACTTTTACTAATTCACAAGCCAGTCGTTAAATTTTTATGAATTTTTTGAACTAGTTGATGTCATATTGGTAGTTTGAAATCAGCCATGGTGGGGAGTCTTTACATTATGGAAATAGGTAAGCACTGCAAGTCAGGGCTTTTTTTTTTTTTTTTTTTTTCGTTGAGAAGTAGTTATAAACTTTTCTTTTAAATGAAATGTTTTCTGAGTTCTAAACCAATGTTTCCAGAAAGCTTTGGCATGCAATCTCTTCATAAATACAGGAAGATATAGTACATACTCTTTTATAACACATAGTTCCTTAAAACTCAACATACCATTTATTAAAATACTCTCTACTAAGCAAAGCTCTTTCCATAGGAAGAGTAAAGATAGAAGCAAAGTAATAAAATTTCTTTTTGGGGGAGATGTTATTACTTGAGGCGTTTGGTAAATATAGACTTTTCAAGAAAATAACTGAAAAAGTGAAATTTGACTTTTCAGTTGCATATTAAACTAGAAAACCTTTAAGAAAGTTTTCAAGAAATTGAGTTAATGAAGTATTTACTTTGGGGAACACTCTTAATTTGAAGTATTTCAGTAGCATAATTTCACTCAAAAATAAGACATTATGTTACTTACACAGTTACATGTAATAAACATTTTGCTTGTTTCTTAGATATCAGGTATCAGACCCCATTACTGATTAGATCTGGAATTACAGGACTAGAAGTTACGTATGCACCTGATGAGAAGGCACTTTTTCAAGAAATTGCAGATATAATAAAGAGGTATATTTTTGTATTTTCTGATTTTTCTGGTTTTTGTTCAGAGTCCTTTCTTTCTATTGAATAACATGGGTGAAGATAGGAAAAAGGAAGAGAATCCCTTCCTGGGGCCTTAAAAGTTATCTTTGGAAAGATTTTGCCCTCACCTCCCACCACCATCGCCAGCAGGTTAGGGATGGCAAAAAGGATATTCTATTCTCAAGATTAAAGGGTCTGTGAAAGAGATACTGGCTTAGCCTCTAGCTTTCCCAGTTGGATTTTAGCATAATTTTTCTATGGTGGTGAAATAATGGGTACTAAATTTAAATTGTATTATTCACTAAATAAGCTTCTACCTCGGGAGCCAGCCATCCTTTCAGCACTTTTTTTTTTTTCCTTAAATGTTTTCTGAGTTCTAAACCAAGTTTCCAAAAAGCTTTGGCATGCAATATGTTCATAAATATAGGACTATGTGATGCATACTCATTTGTAATATGTGGTTCCTTAAAAATCTCTTTTGATCATTTGGTAGTTGGCCTGGATGGTTGATAGTAGAATCTTGTCAAAATTTAGGAAAAGCATTTTTTTAAAACAAAAGTATTTTAATTTAAAAATAGAGTAATTAAATCTTTTGCATTTTCTTAAGACTGTAACTTTTTTTTTTTTTAAAGATTTTATTTTATTTGACACAGAGAGAGAGATCACAAGTAGGCAGAGAAGCAGGCAGAGAGAGAGGAGGAAGCAGGCTCCCTGCGGAGCAGAGAGCCCAACGTGGGGCTCGATCTCAGGACCCTGAGATCATGACCTGAGCCGAAGGCAGCGGCCTAATCCACTGAGCCACCCAGGCGCCCCAAGACTGTAACTTTTGATAGCTATGGGCCCTCTTATTAAATGCTTCACTTTTCTAGGAGCTTAATGTTTCTGCCCATTACTAGGCTTAGGTTTTTAAATACCTGAAGTAGGCTAGAAAATACTCCTTGGATCTTAATGTATGGATAAAATCTGTCCTTGAGCATGTCGTTACACTCGATCGTTTCTGTTCTGCTTTCTGTAGTTTGAACTTTTTCTTTAGTTGAACTTTTTCTTTTAAAACTGAGACAATATTTTGCAAGAAAGATAAACATAATATTCTACAGACTGAATATCTGATTGAATCCCACCCAGATGGGTTAACATAAACCATTTTGAAATTTAGAAGACCCGAAAATGTTTTCAGCAAAATAAAGTTAAATGTCAGGGCATCGAAAATAATATACTGGTACCCGTCACTGTGGGAGGTAAAAAGAGGTAAGTATTTTTACTGTTTATACCACTGATGATTGGGTGGATTCCCATCCATTTGAGTCTTGTCATGCCTACTTTTTATCTTCTCACAGAGGTTGTCATCCACATGTCAGATGCTTCAATGCTCACACTTTTATTTCTGCAGGCAACCTAGCAGCAAAAGTAAATGCAGAGTTTCAGTCAGTACTGCTTTGTGTGCCAGCACACGTCCAGTAATATCCCTGGGCTTTGTAAGCTTGTGTTTTCCTCGTATATTCCCAGCAGGCTTATCTGCCAGCATTGAGAATTTTGTCCGTCATTTACAAGTGTAGTGACTTCATGTCCATAACATGAATTATATTAGTCACTAGGAAGAATGCAATAAACAAAACCAATTTCTGGTTCTTACTCTAAAAGATCATACGATTATTATAAACAGAAGAAGAGTGCTTAAATATCAACATTTCAGTTCTGTAATGTCCTTTATATATTATTCTAAACAACCCCCAAAAAGATTATTTCATTCTTTCAGCCCATTTGTTGAGTACCTAATCAACACAGGCTTTGTTAAAAGGGTAAACTTTGGAATCAGCTAGCTCCGTAAAATTTTTTTTAAGAAAATGGCTTTTATTATATGCTTCTACATTTATATTTTAAACATGTGTATCTTAATGGAAGATGTTACTTGAAGGACGGGTTTTAATTTTTATTCCAGTTAATTAATATACAGTGTTATATTAGTTTCAGGTGTACCATATAGTGATTCAACACTTCGGTACAACACCTGGTACTCATCAGAGCAAGTGCATCCCTTAATCCGCATCATCTGTTTCACCCATCCCCCTCACCCACCTCCCTTCTGGTAACCATCAGTATGTTCTCTATAGCTAAGAGGCTATTTCGTGGTTTGTCTGTCTCTCGCCCCTCCCGCCCCCGACTTTTTGCTTGTTTTGTTTCTTAAAGTCAGCATAAGAGTGAAGTCGTATGGTATTTGTCTTTCTCTGACTGACTTATTTCACTTAGCATTATACCCTAGCTCCATCCATGTTGTTGCATCTGTATTTTTATCTTGAGCAAGTACTTATCTCTCTAAGCTTTAGCTTCTTCATTGTAAAATAGGTAATAAGTATGAGTTAAATGAGGGACACTTCGGTGGCTCATTCAGTTAAGTAGCCAAGTCTTGACTTCAGCTCAGATCATGATCTCAGGTTTGTGAGATTGACCCTGCGTTGGACTCTGTACTGGGCCTGGAGCCTGCTTAAGATCTCTAGCTCCCTCTCGCTCCGTCTCCTCCCCACACCACCCTCCCCCCCATAAAAAAGAAGAAAGTTAAATGAGATAATGTACGTAAAACTTTTAGCCTGGTCAATACATAAATGTTTGCTGTGAGTGTAAGGAATAGTGCTAGGAACCAAATAAAAATTGAATAAAATATAGATGCATACTTTCAGAGTTTTATTGTCTTTATTCATTCTTAATATTTACCTCCTCAGATGGAAAACATAAAAAGTAGTAGGAAGTGATATTTAAAAAGTTAAACCAAATGCATTGTTTTATCATTTCTCTTTCTATATTTCCTTGAACTATTAATAATTTTACATTTTTCCCAGCCTCCCTAACTTAAATAAAAGCTTTGATTTTTTTCCTTTTTCTCTTCCCTCCATACATATATTACATTTTATCCATATAACCTCAGAATTATGTTTCAAGATCATTCCTTTCCCCCATCCCCACCGATTGCCACTGCCCTGGTTAGAACCCCCCATCTCTCTTGTGTCCAGATATTAATGGGTTATTTACAATTTTAGTTGTGAAGCAGCTTTTTTTTCTGCCTAAGCAAATAAATTGTTTTCATATTTCTGCTGCTGCGTATGTTTTTTCCGGTTGTTTTTTCCTTCATCACCAGTCCCATCTACCCAACCTTGTTCTTTCCATAACTTTTAGAAACCAAATAAAGTAGATAAAATTCACCAAAATTGAAGAACAAGTGACGAAGATTTTGTTATTGTCACCAAATGTTTTCACAGAAGAAATGAAATCCTTGAGATTTTGAACTTGAGACATGGTTTCATAACTTTAAGAGTCTCTTAAGACAAAATGGCTTGTAGGTAAAAAAAAAATAAAATAGATCTGAAAAATATTAAAACAATACCTAATTCTTCTAAAGGAATAAAATCTATTTAATCAACTAAAAAAAGCACAGAATAACTTTTTTTTTCCCCAGCAGTCATCTCTGAGCAATAGCAATTTATAAAAGACAACTTTTTAAAAATATATTTTCGGGATGCCTGGGTGGCTCAGTTGGCTAAGTGTCTGCCTTCAGCTCAGGTCATGACCTAGGGTCCTGGCATTGAGTTCTGCATCAGGCTTCCCTCTGGAGCCTGCTTCTCCCTCTGTCTGCCGCTCCCCCTGCTTATGTGTGCTCTCTCTCTCTCTCTGACAAATAAAATCTTTTAAAGAATAAAAATAAATAAAAATATTTTCTTAAAACATCAAAAAGTAAGTGTATTTAACCAACTCTATTAGTCAGGTGCCACAGCACAGCAAAGTAGCTTACTGGAATAATAATTCTTGCAGTGATAAGATGTTTTATGAATCAGAGAAATTCAGATGAAGAAGTCAGAACTATCTTTATAGGATTTATCAAAGAAGGGCTCTGTAACCATCTGGCATCCTCTTCACGTACCTGTGCTTAGAAATGTATGCAGTAGGAACACTAGCAGTCTTTCTTCTTCTCTGAAAATCAAGGCCAACTGTGGCGCATTGTAATTCCTATTCTGAGTTGTTCTTGGTACTAAAGCAGTTGGCTGCATCGGTTCTTTCTTAAGTGCATGGGAATCCTTCGAATCTCCCATCCCTGATAATCCCTAGAACCACTTGATATGATATTTCTGCCCCAGTTTCTCAAATTTAGACAATACATAGTTTTCGGGCTGATGCACTTGTCATTCAGATAACTGCCCTGAAAAGAGTTTTACCTTAATGGAAGAATTGATGAAATTGCTTTCAACAAAGATAAGTTAACATATTAGATGTTATGTTAGAAGACAAATGAGCAGGAAGAGTGTTGGGAGACCTCTCTTTTCTTATGTGCCCTAGGATCTTTCTGGACTTTTTGTTTAGGTATTAGTCTACTGTTTCGCCTCTGGTCTCTGAGACTAAGTATTTGCCTCATTGTTGCATAATCCCTTGATTTCTTTTCCTTCTCCACGCTCATGCCTAACCCTTGCCCTTTCTTCTAAAATTACCAGCCATGTGGCACTTTCTACCAAGAAAACATCTTTTTATAGGTTGGTGAAAAGGTCCATTTGGCTGTTCTATTAAATTAGTCAATAGGTGGTCCTTAAGTGACTTTCTCAGAAATTTCAACCCAATTTGTAATTTGGAGCATTATTGTAGTTTCTCTCTAAGTTTTTGTTCTCAAATTGTGACTCTGATAATTCGCTCTCTTCCTTACACAACTTTCTCACTGAGGTGAATCTTCAAGTTTATTTTCCCTTCTACTATCACCAAACATTCTTCTATGGTGGTCCCCTTGAAAGTACTAAGAGGAGCCACAAAGAGGCTGTTTCTGGGTTGAATGCACCTTGTCGGTTCAGTCTTACCGATGCAACTGTGTGGCTGTAGTGAGCACGTTTTTCTCCTAGTTTCTAATGCTTAGCTTCCCCACATTAATCTCACCCCTATTAATATTTCATTGTTCCATTAAACTAAGTCACCTTCTCTTAAGTTTAGAGGACAAACTTGTCATTACTGAGGCCTTACTTCACATGAGGACCAAATCATTACTAAAATTAAGTGGGAAAAGGAAGACATTTTCATTTTCTTTCTCAACATTAAAACCCTTTAAGACAGTATAGGTTAGAAGCGACAACAAAATCATCTGGGGGTTGAGCTTTTTCAGAGTGGTATCCATGCATGCCTTCATATCTCACGCTGACCCCATGACAGTCGCAGTCATACGCTCACTCTTAAAACTTCAGTGGGAACGCCTCTCTTCCGCCCGTTTTTTTTTTTCCCTCGCACCCTAGTTTCCACTTCTTTCCTAAGTCATATCAAATAAATCATAAAAACTATGATCACTTTACAAAACTAGCTTCAAATCAGGAACCCTAATCGCCCTGTTCCGTACTGTATAGAAATTATTTAGGTACCATGTCTCCATCCGAGAAGACATAATGGGAAGAACCCCATTCTTTTGAGTAAAGGTTCAAATGTGTGGTCCTTGCATAATTTTTTCATTCCTTTTAGGTACGATCCTGATATTCTGCTAGGATATGAGATTCAGATGCATTCCTGGGGTTACCTCTTACAAAGAGCTGCTGCCTTAAGCGTTGACTTATGTCAGATGATCTCTCGGGTGCCAGGTATGAAGCACTGTGAATATTTTATGGTTCAACAACAGAGCAATACAAAGTAGATAAAGACAAGATGTTTAAGCAGTACTATTCTAATTTTAAATACTAAATTGTGTAAGTTCTAGATACAGCATAACTCCATTATGGACAAATCCAAAAATCGAGAAAAGTGAAAGAAAAAATACTCCCATCTCACTGCTATATAGGCTATTAATGTATTTGGTTTTTTTTTCTTTCAGTCATTTTGCATGTGTATATCTAGGTCTCTTTTTATATAACTTTAATCTTACATATATCCCATTTTTGTTAATGCTTCCTTCATTTTGCATCTTATAAGTATTTTTCTGTATTATGAGATAGTCTTTCTCATAATCACTATGAAACACATTTCTTTGGTTGATGTACCATAATTTTATTTTGTCTGGTTCTATGTTTTATCCTTTTGGTTTTAAGGAAGGAGATGATGATATGAGGACACCAGCTATTGATATTTAGTAAGGTATCAGGCTGAAACCTTGCATGAATTTTGAAGGCTGTTTCCCATAATCTGATTCTGTTTGAAGGAGGGGAGCAATAATAATAACTTTATAAAGCACTTCTCAGAATTTTGTTTTTCTTAGTAACTACAAAATTTTTAATAACTTGGTTTTAAACTCACAAGTCTGACTAGGACAAAAGAGCATATGCTTTGGGTTTATTGGTGAAAACTAATCAAGAGAACTCCTAGGAGAGGTTATGACTTCAGTACAATGTCTTAAGTACAGTAACTCTAAAGGGAAAGGCTGAAACTAGAAGATTTAAGAACCGTAAATATTTTGATCTTTGCGAAAAGCTTGGAATAAAAAGGCAAAGATAATTTTAGTTTTTCATTGCACAAATTTTTCTTTTTTTTTTTTAAGATTTTTATTTATTTATTGGACAGAGAGAGATCACAAGTAGGCAGAGAGGCAGGCAGAGAGAGTGAGAGGGAAGCAGGCTCCCTGCCGAGCAGAGAGCCCGATGGGGGACTCGATTCCAGGACCCTGAGATCATGACCTGAGCCAAAGGCAGCGGCTTAAACCACTGAGCCACCCAGGCACCCCCATTGCACAAATTTTTCGTAGCTTCTGTGTCCCTTGAGTGCTAGAAATGGTGGTATAACTCAATTTTTCAACATTTCATTTGGGATAGGTTTCTGAATATTCAGGAACAACAACATGAGTATTCAGGTCTATTCATTAATTATTTTAATTAGCCATAACAGGTAAGGTATATGACTTCAGATCAGAAAAGTGAATGAGGGGCACCTGGATGGCTCAGTTGGCTGAGCGGTGGACTCTTGATTTCAGCTCATGTTATGAACTCGGGGTCCTAAAATCAAGCCCCTTGTCAGGCTCCTTGCTCAACAGGGAGTCTGCTTGAGGATTCTCTCTCTCCCTCTCTGTCTGCCTCTGTCTCCACTCTCATGTGTGCTCTTCTAAAATAACTTTTTTTAAAAAAAAGAAAAGTGAATGAATGCTCTTGACCATTTATTTATTTATTTATTTATTTATTTATTTATTTATTTATCTTTAAATAGGTTCCACACCAACATGGGGCTTGAACTCAACAACCCTGAGATCAAGAGTTACATGCTCTACCAGCTGAGCCAGCCCTGGCCTTTTTAGAACACTGCTGAAACCATTTTTATGAGGCAACATGATGCAATAGAGAGGGAATGGTTAGGGAGGTACAGTATAAAGAGTATAGATTCTGCACAAAGATAGCCAGGGTTCAAATCCTGGCTCTCCTGCTCTCTAGCTTTGTGATGTCAAATATGTTACTTAACCTATTTATACTTCACTTTGTTCATCTGGAAAATGAAGGTGATAATAGAACTTCTCTCATAGAGCAATTGTGAAGTGCTAAGAACAGTGCCTAAGAACATAGTAAACATTATGTAAATGTTAAATGAAATAAACTTTTAAACATCATCTTTTGAAATAAAAGGGGGGGCATCTGGGTGGCTCAGTGGGTTAATTGATGTCAACACATTTTCAGAGAGTTGTTCAGGTTAAAAATGCTACCATGTTGGGGCACCTGGGTGGCTCAGTGGGTTAAAGCCTCTGCCTTCGGCTTAGGTCATGATCTCAGGGTCCTGGGATCGAGCCCCATATCAGGCTCTCTGCTCAGCAGGGAGCCTGCTTCCTCCTCTCTCCCCCTCTGCCTACTTGTGATCTCTGTCTGTCAAATTGTCAAATAAATAAATAAAATCTTTTTTAAAAAAATGCTACCATGTTTTTCCAGGAAATGACCAGTTTAAGAATAAACATATTCATCGTAACACCAAAGAAATGCTGTAGTATTAGATGTCATAAGAATAGCACCAGAAATTCCCAAATTTAAAGTGAAAGGGTTTATTTTTTTAAATATGTGTTTATACACATTTTTATTATTTAAAAAATATAATTTTCAGAGACATTCCAAAATTCTTTCATAACTTAGAGGAAAGAAAATTGTTTTAATCAAAATAATGATTAATTATTAAGTCTGATAAAAAATAGATGATTACATTTCATATTTAATCTTTCTCTTTAATTTTTATTCTCATTTTATTTGGCATAATTTGCTTGGAAATTTGGTTTCTGTGAGTCCTGATACAATCTATATTCATTTCTGTAGATGACAAAATCGAGAACAGATTTGCACCTGAAAGAGATGACTATGGATCAGATACAATGAGTGAAATAAATATTGTTGGCCGAATTACACTAAATCTTTGGAGAATCATGAGAAATGAGGTAACGTACTTCATCTAAAATTTTATTGGAAATAAGAGATTAGGATGGTGTAACTATTTTAGTTATTGTAGAGTATTAGTATAACCTACTTACATAATTTATGCTTCTTTGTGTATTATTTTTGTCATACTTAAGTAGAGTTACAAAACTAAATACTACATTCTAAAATGCAAAGCTACAGGACTATTTAATGTTATTGATGTGTTTTAATTTTTTCATTTTTGTCTATATAGCAGTAGTTAGAAGAGTCTACAACTGTCTTAAAGTTTTATGTTGTATTTGTCCAATGTTGTATATTTCATCATTTTTGCACTTAATGCTAGATGAATTCAGCTTGGTCTTTCTGATTTATTAAGTAAGAAAAATTTAGTCTACATATAAGAAGGAATTAAGGTTATTTAAAAACTGGGTCAGACTAAGGTAAATTGGAAAGACAGTACTTGGAAATAGTTAATAGCATCTTCCAATCAAGGCTTTGGGGGTCCAGATAAGGATTTGGGGTAGTATAAATTTCAACAAATGATCTTATTGGCAATCACTCAGAGAAATAATTCTTTAACCAAATATGTGAGATCATAAGATCTTAGACCATATTTGCATCCTTGAAGTTGCCTGATTTCTTTTATTAAAATGTAAAAAGATATCTCCTGTAAATTGGTCTAATCTCAGATTTTGGACTTTGGATAATATCAGATGAGATGTTTATATTTAAAAGAAAACTGTATTCTTCTGTTGCTTCCCTATTTGAAACTACTTTCTCACTATGGACTTTCTATTATACACTCATTATTCACTATGATCTTTCTTGCTCTTCTAGATTTATATAAAACATTTGACTTTCCAGGCATGCCCTCTGCAGTTCTTTTGGACACCAGCACACAGTAATTCTTTCACGTAAAGAATTAGGTTTCTTTATATAAAATTCAGATGTCCTGGGGCACCTGGGTGGTTCAGTGAGTTAAAGCCTCAGCCTTCAGCTCAGGTCATGATCCCAGGGTCCTGGGATCAAGCCCTGAATTGGGCTCTCTGCTCAGCAGGGAGCCTGCTTCCTTCTCTCTCTCTCTTCCTGCCTGCCTCTCTGCCTACTTGTGATCTGTCAAAAAAAAAAAAAAAAAAATTCAGATGTCCTTATTTTTATTTCCTCTCTATACCCCTTCACTGTCCTGCTTAACTTAAAATTACTGCTGTTCCCTCTGGACTTTGAATCCTCAGTAACAAACACAGTGCCTCTTAAATAGAACTCATGACATACTTGTTGACTGCTTAAATGAAAGAATAAATGACTCTGCCCAGAAGATAGTGTTTAGAGGTCTGGGTATCACCTTAATTCAGGCCTTTCAAGAATTTGCCAAGTACCAAGTGCTTATTTATTGCTATCTCTACTCCACAAATTTGAGCCTAGGGTTAGATCAGTTAAGGGTATAGCTGGGGGGGAGTCTGGGTGACTCAGTTAGTTAAGCATCTGCCTTTGGCTTAGGTCATGATCGCAGATCCTGGGATTGAGCTCCTGCATTGGGCTCCCTGCTCAGCGGGGATTCTGCTCCTCCCTCTCCCTCTGCCCTTACCACTGCTTGTGCTCTCCCTTGCTCACTCTCTGTCTCTCTCATAATAAATAATAATCTTTGGGGGGAAAAAAAGTATAGCCAGTTCCTCTGTTTTCACAGGTAGAGAGGCAGATTATATGGTTGCAGATGTTAATAGGTAGGTGGGTATGTCAATGAGAGTTTGTCGAAGTTCTTTTGTGACTGAGTTTTCTCAGTAAAAAAAGCAGTCAGGGTTCTGAACTGAGAATAACCATAGTAGAGGGACTTTTTGTTATCTGGGAGAATCCAGGAGTGGTTAATTAAGAAAATACAGTATAAAAGCTAGGTAGCATGGACAGCCCATTTGAGATTTGCATCAGAAAATGAAAGTGATAACCTGCCAGCTCTGTTCACATTCACAAATGTAAGTGTAAGTTACGGGTGGTTAGATTCAACTACAACTCACAAAGGGTTATAGCTTTGTGAAAAAATAATTAATTAGCTAGTTAATCACAGAGCAAGAGAGAGGCAAAGAAAGAAATGGTATGTGCAAGGTTGTGATTGCAGTTGTGCAATTTGAGCTAGATACGGAGCAGGGGGAGGTTGGGGTACTAGAGGGAATAAACTACAAGGATGGGAGATGGTGGTCAGAGAATAGGATGCCTGAGATTATGGAGGGGGTAATTATTGGTGGTGGTAGAACTTGGAGTAAGATCATGGGAGTGTGTGGCTGAGGTGGATGGAGGCAGTGACGTGTGAATTTGCCTTAGACCTAGCTCTGGGGGCAGCATGGAAGAGGACACATTTAAAGATAAGGAAACCCGTGAGAAGATTATTGGGGTAACTCAAGTGAAGGCTGGCAGTCGTATAAGGATTCAAAAAACAATTTAGAGGATAAATCCAAGATGTACATCTAAGAATTAGATGTACATCTAAGAATTAGATGTACAAAGGATGAAGAGGAGAAGGTGTCAAGAGTAATTATCAGGGTTCTGGCCTAGATGATTTAAGATTCCAGTTAGGTGGGAAAATAAAGGGCATGAGATAGCAGTCAGAAAACCAGGTGAAGATAGCAAAGTCCCAAATTATGTAAATGGAAAATGTAAATAGGAATGTTAACAGAGGAATGCCTGGTGGCTCAATTGTTAAGCTGCTGCCATCTGCTCAGGTCCTGCAGGATCAAGCCCAGAGTCCATCTACCTGCTTAGCAGGAAGTTGGCTTCTCCCTCTGTGTCTTCCCCTGCTTGTGCTTGCTCTCACTTTCCCTCAAATAAATAAAATCTTTAAAAAAAAAAAAAAAGGAATGTAAATAGGAAAGTCCCAAATATGAGGTAAAGGTCTAGATTAGAGATAGAAGTCACATGAGAGTTGATGAACTCACGAAGAAGGGAATGGAGAGGGTGATCAGATTGAGCCAAAAGACATTTTTGTGAATGCAAACATTTTGAGGTGTAGACAAAGAATCAGATCCTAAGAAGCAGTCTAAGACGAAGAACCAGAAGAGAACACTCCCCGCAGAGCCACTAGAAAAGTCAGATGTTTTCCACACAAGCATGTAAGCCTCCCATTATCTCAGTCTGGCAACATCAGAATCTGTTTCTAATGTTCCCTATTACAAATTTAGTTTGTCAATAAGCATGTCAGATGCTTTTAAATAAGACAGTGTGATAGGCAATGAAGATTATATGGAAGTAGAATAACGTACTCGCTCCCATTCATATGTTGTTTATCATTTATAAGGCACTTTTACAGACTTGGTCACTTTTAAATTTTGATACAAACTTGCAGCATAAATAAGACAACAGAAATAGTGAGGTACTATTCCAAATAAAGAAAACTGAAGCTGACAGAGATTAGTGACTTGTTGAAAGCCTCATTAACTAGTAAGGGGTTAAGACTCAGACTCATTGTAGGCATGCTGTCTGTCTTCAGAGAGGTTAGTGTATATTTCATTTTAAATATAAATATGTATAAAATAAATATATATATAAAATAAATGTATATGTATAAAATAAATATATTTATATATATAGACACGTATATATGAAAAATATATATAAGTATATCTATTTAAATATAAATATGTATAAAATAAATATATATAAATAAATATATATAAAATAAGCTCTCTGAAGACCATCTTCCAGAGCCCTAGAAATTTCTTTTTGTTTTTTTGTTTGTTTGTTTGTTTGTTTTTAAGATTTTATTTATTTGACAGCACAACCAGGGGGAGTGGCAGGGAGAGGGAGAAGCAGGTCCCCAATGAGTAGGGACCCCAATTTGGGGCTCTATCCCAGGACCCTGGAATCATGACCTGAGCTGAAGGCAGTTGTTTAACTAACTGAACACCCAGGCTCCCTATCCTAGATATTTTTTGTATCTTCATATGGGTGGTGATTACATGGTTGTATATATACATAAAAATTCATGAGTTCTTCACCTAAAATTTTTGTCCATTTCTTTATATGAAGTATGTGTCAATCAAAAAAATTTTTTTAACTGAAGACTCAGGTAATGAGGAACAACTGAGGGAATAAGGTGATGGAGGATATAGGACACAGGTACTTATGATCTCCTTCTATTTTCTTTTCTTTTATCTTTATTTTCTCTGTTCCCCTGCACTAATTCTGACTGCCTCTCCTAGTTCTGAGTAAGTTTATTTCTGAAGTGATTAACTGTTGTGTTCTGCACATTGACTACAGCTATGAACTATACCTCTATCAGGACCATTCCTTTATCCATAAATAAATGTACAAGCATTGTAACACTTTCTTTATATCAATTCTGACTTTGATCTACAATAATACATTTATATAATGTTTAACTTACTTAGATTTCCCCTGAAAACAAGTAACTCCTACTACATATTTCTGGATCTGTACTTCAACTTCTAGAGTAAATAACTCTCTAAAGATTAGAACATTCTGAAGATAGATCTTCTTAATTTTAGAGTTCATGTTTTGCTCCTTTAGTTTTACTTAAAGCTAGGATTGTAGCTAAGTGTATTAATGCTCCTGTGACACCAAGAAGACTCAGAGTAGTGTGACTCAAATAGATATTGTAAGATTATAATATTTGTTTAGTTTTAATTCAATTTGTGAAATTGTTCTGTTTAAAATAAAATCAACCCAGAACATAGATATGCCATCTGTCTCAGATATTGGGAACCAATTTCTTAAGATTTTAAGTTTAATTTGAGTTAGAAAATCTGCTAGTTAATCCTTACAGGTCAACTTACATGGCAAGCTTCAAAATTTTTTCTAATGAGAGAGCTATAGGACAAGAAGGTGACCTTTTCTGTAGAGGTTTTTTTGATTGCTTATGTTAATGAATACATATCCAACAAAAGTTTAGGTTTGGTCTAAAGTGATATACTCTGTGTTAAGTAATCTTGTAACTACCAGAGATAAGATGTTTGGCTTCATTTTCTGTAACACTAAATGAGAATTAAAACAACAACAAAAACAACAACCAAATGAAAATATTCATTAGCAAGTAGAAGAGTCACTCAAATACAGGATTTAATAATAAAATGAATCCTTTTTGAGAGAAGTTCTCCAGGCCAGTAATGATTATTGGAAAAAATGGTGACTTACTTCCAAGATAATGGGTTAATACCTGCTTTGTACTGGTGACTCTGGAATACGCTTGTCCCAAAGTTTAAAACGCTTGTGTATGCATGTGTGTGTGCTTGCCAAGTATACTAATTGCCGTGCTCTCATTCTGGAGGTTGATAGAAATTATAGATAGAGTAAGACCAGTTTGGATCAGACGCAGATTAGTCTTTAAAATTCAGTCCCTGTTTTATACCTGCTGGATTGTAGAAGTGGAAAAGAAAATATTTTAAAATTATAATATACAAATGTGAAGTGCTTTTGAATTGTTCCTCCCAAGTTGTCCTACAAATGAGGACTGCAGGTTCCTCATTCCATTTTGCATTGAAAATGCCTGCCACTGTCTAGATTGTTTGTGTCTCATAGGTATTTCTGAGATAGTGTTTAGGTAAAGTACGTTTTATGAATTTGGACCCCCTTTTTTCCTTTTAAAGATTTTTATTTATTTGACAGAGAGATCACTAGTAGGCAGAGAGGTAGGCAGAGAGGTGGGGAAAAGCAGGCTCTTTGCCGAGCAGAGAGCCCAATGTGGGACTCAATCCCAGGACCCTGAGATCATGACCTGAGCCAAAGGCAGAGGCTTAACCCACTGAGCCACCCAGGGCCCCTGGACCCTTTTTAGTATTCTTTTTCCCATTAGCATACTTTTTCCTACATAGTTTTTAAAAAGATTTATTTATTTGGGAGAGCATGTACAAGTGGGGAGGGGCAGTGGAGAGAATCTTTAAGCAGACTCCCTGCTGAGCGTGGAGCCTGTGGCAGAGCTCAGGCTCACAACCCATGAGATCACAACCTGAGCTGAAATCAAGAGTCCGACACTTAATAGACTGTGCCAGCCAGGTGCCCTTTTTCCTACATATTCTAAGGATGAGGAAACATTTCTGCCATTTCCTTTTAATCTTTTGCTTTGGGAATGAAATTAAGTAACTGTAATGTCCACGTATTGGGTCTTAACACCAATGTAGTTCTTGGAAGCAGGATGAAAGCCTGACCTTAACTAGATAACTCATTCTTGAATCTGTGGAATTCTGTTAATTAGCATGTCTTCGTGGACCAAAAAGTAAGTATGGAAAGAACAGAAAATTAACTTGCTTTTTTTGTTTTTTTATGGTTTTGGTTTTTTGTTTTTTTTTTTTTTGGTTTTTTGGTTGGGGGAGGTTTTTGGCATGGCAATCAAGATTTTTTGAACTACTGATGCTAAGTTTTACAAAACTGCACCACTTTAATTAAGGCTTTTAGTCTACATTTGGCCACCTCAAAGTAATTGTAACATTAGATTGGTCAATTTAAATACTGCAGCTCCCTGTTGGATAGACCCACAATCTTCACACCCAGTTAATGCACACAAAGCAACAAGATACTGCTAAGTAAAGCAGCAGTAGTTACTGCAGTTTAGGCCTTGTGACCAATAACACATGATTAAAATTACTTCCCACATTAACGTCCACAGTACTTGTCCACCATTTAACATCTCAACCAAAACATTACAAGTGAAACAGTCACTAACAGGCAAAAATACTAAACCTGTATACGGTATTTAATACACTTATGCATGAACAAGCAAGGGATTCACAGTCCCTTTCACTGTGAGCTGTGGAAGCCTGAAAATTATTTGCAAAAGTTGTTAAATTGTTAAAATGTTTGAAAATATATGCTTCTTGTTGTAGACCCCCACTGTACACACAACTATAAACATTGTTCCCTATGTAAACAAGAAAGGAAAGATGTAATAAAAGATTTGAAAAGTCTGGACATTTCCTTCCCTACAGATATTAAAGGCAATGTCTTTAAGACATTATACTGAAAAGACTGTCATATTGTAAAAATGCTTCTGTCAGGGGTGCCTGGCTGGTTTAGTCAGAAGAGTATGCGACTCTTGCTCTCAGGGTCAAGTTCAAGCCCCACGTTGGATGTAAAAATTACTAAAAAAAATAAATAAACTTTTAAAAAGTTTTTAAAAAATGCTTCTGTCAGTATTTGTATTGGCATAGAGTATAAAAAGAAGTGATAAAAACTGAAATCTCCTAAGTATGTTATGACCAAGTTGAACTCATCTGGTCCAATTGTTTCCAATTAAATATTAGCTTATTTTGAGTATTTCCATCTAGAAGACTATATATACATAGTTTTAAATTATTTATGATTCACTTGTAACAAATCATTTTTACAGGTAGCTTTCATATCTACTGTGAAAAGTTTGAAGTAATATAGATTTTTTAGAACAAAATTTGCACATAAGTACAATCATTATTATAATGAAGTCTTGGTTTTGTTGGTTTTTTGTTTTTTTTTTTTTTAGGTGGCTCTAACTAACTACACCTTTGAAAATGTGAGCTTTCATGTTCTTCATCAGCGTTTTCCCCTCTTTACCTTTCGAGTGTTATCTGATTGGTTTGATAACAAAACAGATCTGTACAGGTAATTTACGTTTTATAACTCCGAAGAGGATAATATCCCTGTTAAAATGAGTATTATTAGAGTATAACTTATATACAACAAAATGCACACATTTAAATTGTATTGTGCCATGACTTTACAAAATGTATACACCCTGTAACCACCACCCCAGGCTAGAGAGTCAACCTACCATCCCTGAAGCATCCAGGTAAGTACTAATTGAATTTCTATTACTACAGATCAGTTTTGCCAGTTCTAGAACTTCATATAAATAGAATTATTTACAATCTACCTATTTTTCTCTGGATTCCTTCAAGAAGGCATAATAATTTTTGAGATTCAGCCATGTTGTTGCATAAGCCAGTAACTTGTTCATTTTTATTACTAAGTGATATCCAGTTGTGTGAATATACCACAATATATTTATCCGGTCACCTGTTGGTGGACAATTGGGTTGTTTCTCGTTTGAGGCTATTATGAATAAAACTGCATGCAAGTCTGTATGTGAATACACATTTTCATTTCTCTAGAAGTAGAATTGCAGGGTCACATGGTTAGTATGTTTCATATTTTAAGAAACTGTTTAATTGTTTCCTTTGGCAGTTCTGCTGCTAGTTGGCTGGCAATAAATTCTCTTAGCCTTTATTTATCTGAAAATGTCTTTATCACATCCTTATATTTGAAGGGTATTTTCAGTGTCTAATTCTGGGGTTCAGATTTTTTTTTCTTCCACCATTCTAAAGATTTCACTCCCTTTTCTTCTGGCCTCCATTTCTAATGAGAAATCAATAGTCGTTCTCCTCATTTTTCCAGTGTATACAGTACATTTTTTCAAAGTCAGACTTCATGAATAGCTGACTGCTGCTGTTCCTCTGTGTAAGATTTATAGTGGAGTCAGGGGCATTACTCAGCTCTCCTGATCCAGAGTCAGTCTTTAGAGGTTCCTGTTCTCCTGGGGCTTGGGGATGAGGTTTTCTCAACAGTCCTGGACTTCCCACAGAGCAGTGGACCTCTGCTTTGTACAATTCCTTCCTCATCAGCGCAGTTTCCTTGCTTGGAATCTATGATGGAAAGGTTCCCTGCCTCTTTCCCAGTGGTAGACAGCTGTTGCTTGTTACTTAGTACAAGGCCCACAGTTGGAACAGGGGAGCTTGCCTGCCCTTCCTTCAGGTGCAGCTTTTTCAACTACCCCTTTCCCAGCAGCAGACATATTTTGCATCTTTTCTTTCCCCAGAGATAGTGGATCTCTGCTTAAATCCTGAGGATTAGAGTTTCCTGCCAGGCCCACAGCAGCTCAAGGCTTTGCTTCATAGGAGAGAAAAGTCAGAGGAAGATGCAGGATTTCATACCTTTGTGCCCTCCCCAGCCCCCAGTCTTGGTGGGGGGGCCCATGAAAAACACTCCTCTGGTATCTGGGGTTCCCAGCGATTATAAACTATCATGCTGGCCCATCCCTGACCTTGAAGAATTTATTAGCATTTTAACGGTTTCACTCTTAAGTGCTTTTATGGTGCTGCCTGTGCTCTGCCAAAGATGAAGTAAGTTATGTGTCCTATCTGTCTTTAGATGTATTTGTCACCCTGTAAATTTTAGTTCACCTGGTTCTCTTATAACCTCAACTTTCTGATGGCCTCAAGAAAACATGATTTCGTAGATTATTGAGCTCTTTATAATTGTTAGACTGGAGTGATGTCCTTCTGCAGCTTTCTTTATCTGAAACAGAATTCTGTGATTTTTTTTTTCCTGGTTGCTTTCAAGATTTTTCTCTTTGCCTTTACTTTTCAGTAATTTCACTATGATATTTAGAAATGTGGATTTTTAAGAATTTAAAAAACTTGGTGTTTGCTATGCTTCCTAGGTCTTTAAATTGATGTTTTTCCATCAAATTTAGGAAATTTTTGGCTATTTAAATATTTTTTTCAGCCCCCACTTACTCTTTTCTTTCTAAGACTCCAAATTACATGTGTGTTAAACTATTTGACAGCGTCCCACAGATCTTTGAGGCTCTGTGCATTTTTCTTCAGTGTTTTCTCTAATCACCTATCTTTAGCTTCACTAACTTCCTTCTGTCATCACCGATCTGCTGTTAAGGCCTGCCAATACGTTTTGTATTTCAGTTTTTGTATTTTTATTTCCCAAAGTCTCATTTGGTTCTTTCTTTTTATAGTTTCCATATTTTGTTGCCCCATCTATTTGCTCATTAAGACTATATTTCTTTTAATTTTTTAAATATTTTTTTCTTAGATTCCTGAACATATCTATAGTTACTAAATCCAACATCTGGCTATCTCGGTGTTAGTTTCTGTTTAACTGCTTTTTTTCTTAACTGGGTCATATTTTTTTAAACATTTTTAAAATTTAAATTCAATAATTAACATAATTTATTGCTGGTTTCAGAGGTACAGGCCTATGGTTCATCAGTCTCATGGGTTATATTTTTTATTTCTTTGCATGATTATATAATGGCTGTTGTTGATATTCTCTTGTACACATTCTGGATTTTTGTTATCTTCCTGTGAAGCATGTTTATTTTTGTTCAACTTGGTAATTCAGTTATTGGCCAATTACCTTGAACTTATGTAAACCTGGTTTTTATGCTTTGTTAAGGTGATTCTCTGGTAAGCCAAAGTGTTTTCTATGCCCCTCAAACTTGGCAGGATTCAGTCTCCAAACCGTTCCATTTGCATATTGCTAGTGCTTGGTTTTAGGTTTGTCTGGAGTAGGCTTTTCTCTTGGGCAAAGGCCTCCTAAGGCATCGTTTTTCTGGACTCCCAGGTGGATACCCAACTTATTAATAAAGGGATAATGAGGTCTCTCTTCACTAGTGTTGCTGGGCCTCCAACCCCAGCACTGCCTGAATAGTTCTGTTCCAAACCCAAGCTCACAGCGTCTGCTCTTTAGTAAGCTTCACTTGGTTTCATCTTCCTCATTTTCAGCACAGCCCTGGGCCAGTTACTCACAGGAAACCCCCACGCGTATTTCTGACTGCTAACCTCTGCTGCTTGCACAGACACTCGGTCTCTCAGTTTCTAGCTGTGAACTGCCTGAACTCTGACCTTTGCCTCCTCAGCTTAGCAAGACAGACTATATAAATTCTAGCATAATTAGAATGATCTCCACATGGGCTGGGGTTCACTAGCACAGTCTTACATTGCCTGTCGTTCTTTGCCCAGAAACAATTACCGCAACTGTTTATCAAAGCAGGAAAGCCAGTCCAGTGCCATTTATTCCATCAGAGTCAGAAGTGAAAGTTCCCACCTCTGCTTTTCTTTAAGTTGATGTTAACACAGGAGTAATAAGCTTAGAAAATAGCTATATTTTTAAAAAGTCCTGAAATTAATATGTCCAGTGTTTGAAATGAAGTTCTGCTTATTGAATTGTAAGGCCACATGATGGTGAGGGTGGAAATACAGCCTCAAAAACAACTTGAAATATTGGGGGGAACTGTTTCATCTCTAATCTCTTCTGAAGACTCTCCAGGAGGTGAAGTGTGAAGTCACAGAAAGCACTAAGCTTATGATCAAAGGCTTACAGAAATAGAAATTTAGAAGTTATCAATAAATAAAATGAAGCTTTTATTTACTTTTTAAAGATTCATTTATTAGAGAGAGAGTGTGTGTGTGTGCACAAGCGGGGTAATGAGCAGAGGGTGAGAATCTCAAGCTGACTCCCCTTTGAGTGTGGAGCCCGATGCAGAGCTTGATCTCACGACCGAAGATCATGACCTGAGCCAAAACCAAGAATCAGATGCTCAGCCGACTGAACCACGCAGGCATCCCAAACTCAAACTTTTTAATATTAGTATTAAACTTAACATTGAAAGCTACATTTGGTGGTTTATTTATGAACCCTAAAATGCAGTAAATGCTTATTTTGCTACCTCTAATTAGGCATTATGTAGGATAAGTAATTGCTTTTGCGAAGTGAAATAGAGAGCTGGACCTAACATACTACATAAAGGACTCGAACTAGTCATTAGACCATTTATGTTAGATGGCTTGTTTTACATGGAGAGATTTTTTTTGGAGACACTTTGGAAGATCACACAATTTTATTTTTAAATTTAAGTGAATTCTTATTTAATTTCCATTTGCTAAAAAAATAATAATTTGCACTTGCTTTCTACAGTGTTTTAAGTAAATAGACACATTTTTTGTAAATTGCCTCGGAAATTAAAGGGACTTGCTAGTCAAGAATTTCTTGTAATTAAATCTGTAAAGCATGAGGGAGCACTGATTATTATCATTTTGTTTTTGTAAATTCACATTTGGTCTCCTTTGAAAGCCCCTGATTTATATAAATGAGTCAAGTTCTCAGAGTTACGTTGTTAGAATGTATTTTTCCATACCATGTTTAGATTCCTCAGTCAGCTTATAAAACCTTCCTAATCCCTAATATTCATGATCTAGGGAACTCACAGTAGCATTCTCATTTTATCTGCTTTCCAAGCAATCATTTTGAATACTATTCTAGTTTCTGAGGTAGGAGCTATGTGTTGGTAGCAGAAGGTTATGTTGCTCAAGAAGATAATAATCAAAATGTTTTTCTTCATTTCCTGGATGTAGAACCAATCCAAAGAAAAAAGGTCAGAGCAAGTGAGTTTTTACTCAGAATTCTTAATTCTTTTTGTTACTTTCTTCTTAGATGCCCTATCCCAGAAAATACCCTGTGCCCTCAAGATGCTCTATGTTCATCCATTCAGCACCTACCCAGGCCTATCATGAGTAGCTTATACTTTATATTTCCCTCCCTCTTCCCCAAATAAATACTTGTGTTTGGGTGCCTGGGTGGCTCAGTCAGTTAGGCGTCTGTCTGCCTTTGGCTTAGGTCATGATCCAGGGGTCCTGAGATCGAGTCCCACATCAGGCTCTCTGCTCGCTGGGGAGTCCACTTCTCCCTCAACCTACCCTCCCCCACCCCCCACTGCTTGTGATCTCTCCCTCTTTCACTCTCTCTCTCTCTCAAATAAATAAAATATTTGGGGCGCCTGGGTGGCTCAGTGGGTTAAAGCCTCTGCCTTCGGCTCAGGTCATGATCCCAGGGTCCTGGGATCAAGCCCCACGTCCGGCTCTCTGCTCCGCAGGGAGTCTGCTTCCTCCTCTCTCTCTGCCTGCCTCTCTGCCTAGTTGTGATTTCTCTCTGTCAAATAAATAAAATATTTTTAAAAATAAATAAAATATTTAACAAACAAGTGAAAATAAAAACTTGTATTTGCTTATTATACTTGAGTTTCCCAAAGTATTAGGAGAATGGCATAATTCTTTAACAACAACAAAATTACCTAACAGAATTCTACTTTGTCACATTTTTTTTAAGGACCATAATGTCACATGCATTCAAAAGTTTATAGCAGCAATGTCCACAATAACCAAACTATGGAAAGAGCCTAGATGTCCATCAACAGATGAATGGATAAAGAAGTTGTGGTGTATATATACAATGGAATATTATGCAGCCATCGGAAAAAAATGAAATCTTGGCATTTGCAATGACGTGGATGGAACTAGAGGGTACTATGCTAAGCAAAATGAGTCAAACAGAGAAAGACAATCATCAAATGACCTCACCGATGTGAGGAATTGGAGAAATAAGACACAGGATCATAGGGGAAGGGAGGGGAAAATGAATCAAGATGAAACCAGAGAGGGAGACAAACCATAAGAGACTCTTAATCTCAGGAAACAAACTGAGGGTTGCTGGAGGGGAGGAGGGTGGGAGACATTGGGGAGAGTATGTACTATGGGGAGTGCTGTGAATTATTTAAGACTGATGAATCACAGACCTATACCCCTGAAACAAATAATACATTATATGTTAATAAAAAAAAAAACCCACAATGTAATTCCATTCTCTTTTTATACCATGTGGTGACCCAAATAGGACTAGAAAGTAGAATTGAAGGTGATCTTACTTTCTTTTTTTAAAGATTTATTTATTTATTTATTTTAGAGAGAGGGAGAGCAAGCAGGAAGGAGGAGTAGAAGGACAGTGAGAGAGAGAGTCCCAAGCAGACTCTGAGCTAAGCATGGAGCCCAACACAGGGCTTGATCTCACAGCCCTGAGATCGCAACCCGAGCTGAAACAAAGAGTAGGTCATTTAACCAATGATCCACCCAGGTGCCCTGTGAAGGTGATCTTATTTTAAAAGATTGCTCTTTTAATTTAAAAAGCCCACTTTTTAAATACTTTCAAAATGTCAGGAAAGTTATGGAGTGCTGTCAGCAAGATGGTGGAGTAGGAAGCCCTAGATCCTCTTTCCCCTGTAAACGCACTGATTCAGCAACAATTCACAGACAAACTCCCTTTGTGAGAAATCCAGAAACTAATTGAAAGACTCCTGTGCCCTCGATGAATGCAGAACCAGAATCACCAAAGCTGGAGGGAGATTTAAGACACCCTCTTACCACGAAATGGCCGCTAGCTCTCTGCTTCTCTCACAGAAGAAGGAGGGTTGGTTTGCATATCGGCACGCCAACTTTTCCAAAGGGGCTCTGACAAGTTCACCAGTCTAGCTACAGAGCCAAATGGAAATGGTGGTATGGGTTGATAGATGCCATAGATCCTTCTCCCCTGCTTAGCACAAAGTGAGTGGATGACGAATCCCACCCCTGGAGAGAGAAGGAAATCCATGCCTTCAGTACCCTAACTCCTGCACAGCTACACAAAGAACTGCTGTCTGTCCTTCCAGTCTTGGAGCTCTGACAGGTTCAACATAGTCTGGCTGCCTAGAGGAGAACAAAGACAGTGGTTTGGACTATCAGACACCATAACTCCACCTTCTGCTCAACAGAGAGAAGGTAAACAGAAAGCACAACTGCCTGCTTCTACCTGGAAAGTGAATGAGTTGGTAGAGGCCCCCAGAATCTCTGGCTGGAATAAGTGGTGGAGGCCTCCTGTATGAGGCTAGTCCATGACTGGGAGAAGTGCCTGCTTTGTCTAATGTGGAACACCAGCATGGAGACTTGAGGAAAATGAGGAACCAGGCAAAGATACTCCAAACAAAGGAAGATAAATATCCAGAAACTGACCATAATGAAACACTGACATTATTATATATTATTATACATATTATACATAATATACATATTATACAGTATTATTACCTTAATCTAAAAAATACATTAAAATGTGATAGAATTTTTTGCCTGTCAAACTAGCAATAAATATTATAATCCCCAATGTTGGCAAAGATGCAAAGAAAACAAGCACTTTATCATCATTAGCTTGAATGTAAATTATTAAAACTTTCTGGAAAGCAGTGTGAACTACGTATTAAAAACTAAATCATAACAGACCTTTTGACCGAATCTAGGAATTTATCTTTTTTTTTAACATATTTTATTTGGAAATATTTCAGCATCAGTTCATAGACGTAGCTATGAAGATGTTCATCACAGCATTTCTTATATTAATAAAAGATACTCAATAACAGAGCCATTGAATTATGTTATAATCATAATAGTATGTTTAATAGCTATAAAAATATATATATATATATAAGTATATAAGTATGGGGAAATAGTATATATATAAGTATGGGGAAATAGTCACAATATATTGTTAGAAATGCAACTTACAGAACATTTCTTTTTGTCTATTTAAAAATTGAATATAAAATTTTTAAGACAGGTTTTTGTTTAATTCTTTTTAACAGTTTTACTCAGAATTCACATACCGTATAAGTCACCCATTTAAAGTATACGGTTCAGTGATTTTCACGTATTCAGTTGTGCAACCATTACCACAGTAAATCTTAGTATTTTCATTACGCCAAAAAGGAGCCCTGCATCTCCTAGGCATCACCCTCCTGTCCTCCCTTCTCTGCCCCCACCCTTATTGATCTGCTTTCTGTCTCTGCAGATTTGCCTGTTCTGGATATTTCCTATAAAAAGATTCATGTAATATGTTGCCTTTTATAACTGACTTCTTTTAGTATGTTGTTAGACTAATTCATATCGTAGCATGTGTCAGTACTTCATTTCCTTTTATTGCCAAATAATAGTCCATCATATGGATATATACCGCATTTTGTTTATTCGTTCATCAGCTGATGGACACTTGGGTTATTTCCACTTTCTGGCTATTTCGAGTAGAGCTGTTAAGAACATTTGTATATGGATTTTTGTGTAGATGTGTGTTTTCATTCTTGGATATATACTGAGGAGGGGAGTCAGTGAATTACGTGGTAACTCTATGTTCAACAATTTGAGGAACTGCCAGACTGTTTGCCAATGCAACTGCACTATTTTACATTCCCACCAGCAGTATATAAGGGTTATAATTTCTCCATACCCTCTCTAACACTTGTTATTATCAGTCTTTTTTATTATAGGGTGATTTCCCCCTTTTCCTGTTCATTTTGCAGTATTTCTATATTAGTCATGTATCATGACTTTTAAGACTTTTTTTATTGAACAGTTATATGACTGTATTGTTCTAAAAGCCATATAATTAAAGGTTGCAATATATTTGAACCTTACTTTCATTAAATGAATAAGGTTTATTCTTTTTAATATACCTTTAGATTATTTTTACATTTTAATACTCAGAACTTTTTTTCCTGGCTTTGGTGGAAGGTTTTTTGTTGTTGTTTGATTACTAACAAAGGCAGGGTAGAGATAAATTTATGTAAAGATTTAAATCACAAAGAACAGAATATTTGTGTTTTCACAGAAAATACTGATTTGACATATATTTACCCCAGGTATAATCTCATTATTTTCCTAAATCATCACCAAATTACTGTGTTTCTTCCCATGAACAGATAGTAGGCATGCTTTTAGGCTGGTATTTGTAGTGATAACCCAAAGCCTCCATGTTCTTTAAAAACCTATAGATACAGTGCATTATAATTGTGTAATTGTACCAGCAGTAGCACCTAAGAGAATGTTAATTTCTTACAATAAAAATAGAGTAACAGCAAGCAAAATACTGAGAATAATTATCCTTACAAGTACTACTTTAAAGCTGGTATATTTTTCACTAGGTTTTATGCCCTTGAAATATATGAAATTTTCTAATGTTTAACTCCTTTACATATTTTGCTAACGGCTGTCATCATGACTCCCTACTTAAATCCTCGCTTTTAATGTGTAGGTTTTGGCAAAATTAAAAGAGTACTAGTTTCAAGCGTCCACATTTTTCCCTAATGTTCATAGCATGGATTCTCTTTTTAACAGATGGAAAATGGTTGATCACTACATTAGCCGTGTCCGTGGAAATCTCCAGATGTTAGAACAGCTGGACCTGATTGGGAAAACCAGTGAAATGGCTAGACTCTTTGGCATTCAGTTTTTACATGTATTGACAAGGGGTTCACAGGTAAGAAATCAATTTTCTTACATACTTGAGAATTCTATGTGAGAGACCTACTTTTGCGATATTTGCAGTAATTTGATATTTTGAACTTTCTGTGTGGTACTAATATATAGCTGATTAATCAAATCTTGTCATTTTATTTTCTGGAAAAGCTTTAATTTCACTTAAAGCTCCATTTTTTATTTTCTCTCCATGCCAACTTTCTGGCCATTGCTAAGTTTTTCATGCTGTTAAAAAACTAAATGACTGTGTCCCTGGGATGATACTTTGTTCCTGAATATTGTCAGTGTGATTAGGGAAGTTTTCAAAACCCCTTAAAGCTAGGGAGGAAGCTGCAAAGAAAGTCTGTCTGTCTTTTGTTTTACATTCCTAATTTCATCATGTTCTAATTCCCAAATAAAAGTTGAATGTAAAAAGGAAGAGGCTTTGGGAATCAATATAAGTAACTGTATCACTTTTTTAAGAAGTTAAAGAAAAATAGGACCTTAGAAGTAATTTAATTCATACGTTTTTTATTAACTTCCCAAGGATATGAGAGATTTTATCAAATGCATCACCCAAAAAGATTTCATGCATTCATTCAACAAATATTTATTTGAATACCTTTAGTGTGTTAAATAAACACTATGCTAGGCATCAGGGATACTACATTCATTCACTCAGGTTCCTTACCTCATAAAGTCTTTTATTTTTAATTATTTTAATTAGTGTAAGTCTGTAACATTTCTCCATTCTACCAATTCACTAAATATAGCAAAAATAGAGTTCTAATTACTTTGACATGTTTATTAATAAGCAAAGTATGTTTATTTATTTAATTATATTGCTTATAAGCTATTTGTACCCCCCACAAATTTTTTAAATGATTTGAGCTGGCATTATAATAAGAGGCAAAGGTACCTTAAAACAAGATGGGAACATTTCTGTGAACCCATGCTGGCTCTTGTGAGTGCTTTCCTTTTCTAATACTCCAAGCCATCTACTTAATAGTGGTTATTATAAACAATCAGTAATTGTTTGATTTAATTTTGTTAGGGACTGGTATGACGTTGACTACCTTTCAATTTTGAAATCCTTGTGTTTCCTTCTTGGAAAATTGGAATAACCTTTATCCATCTCAAGTCTCCTGACTTTCATTCTCTAATTTTCTCAAATTTCTCAAAGATCATTAGCCAACTTTTCAATGCAATTGTTAAACTATACAGTCTTTCCCACATCTGTTTATTATACATAGATGTTTTTAAATATAAAAAGAAATCTAATTTTTTCTCCTATCTTTCCAAAATTTGACTTACTGTATAAGTTATTTGATATATTTTACAGTTTTTATAAAAGTTATAAGAATACAGGAAAAGGATTTATGAATATCTTTTATAGGTACCTGAAAGCTGACTAAATAACCCATAGTCTATAACTGTATTGTAAAAATGTATCCTTGGTGCACCTGGCTGGCTCTGTCCGTTAAGCGTCCCACTTTTGATCTCAGTTCAGGTCTTGATCTCAGGGTCGTAAGTTGAAGCCTCATGTTGGGTTCCATGCTGGGTATGGAGCATACTTTAAAAACCTATAAGACTGCAGCCTTATTCAGAAGAGTAGAACATCCCCTAAATAATTATCATATATTCAGAGACCAATATATTTCTATTTAAACTCTTTCTTCTTTTCTTCCTACTTCCTCTCTCTTCCTGCAGTACCGTGTGGAATCAATGATGTTGCGTATTGCTAAACCAATGAACTACATTCCTTTGACACCTAGTGTACAGCAGAGATCCCAAATGAGAGCTCCACAGTGTGTTCCCCTGATTATGGAGCCTGAATCTCGCTTCTACAGCAACTCTGTTCTCGTTTTGGATTTCCAGTCACTATATCCTTCAATTGTGATTGCATACAACTACTGTTTTTCCACCTGCCTTGGCCATGTGGAGAACTTGGGAAAGTAAGGGTTTTTGGTTTGTTTGTTGTTTTTTTTTTCACATTTGTAATTATGTTGTGCTTTGTACTTCTTATTAAAATTAGACTTTGAGTGTCTCTTTGCACTTGACACTGTCCTTTTGAGCAAGAGCAAGATGAATGGGCTATAGCACAGCTAATTCCTTCTTTGTAGTTACCTTGCTAATTGACTGGATAACTGTATAACTAATTCAGCATCATGAATGGAGACTCGTGAATAGATCAGTCTTGCAACTTCTTTGTTTCATTCTCCATGTACATCCATTTCAGCGGAATAGTTTGAGGATTATGATCTCCTATCTCCAGCTGTCACCTCCTCTTGACCTCTTAGAAATCGTCAGTGATATTTTTAAGTTAAATTGTTAAGTGTTGGGTTTTATTCATGTCAACCAATTTTATAAACTAAATGAGAATAACATTTTTAATGTTCAAAGGAGTATATATTATTCTCATAAGAAATACAGAGTCTTCCTTGATAATGATTTTTATGTATTTAAAACCAAGTTATAGTGTTAGCCTAGAGCATACTCATTCCTTCATAGAAAGTATTCATGGAAATTATATTGGTAATCCTGTCTTTTTATTAAGAACAGAAATTTGGAAAAGTTATTTAAAATATTTTTATTTAAGGCTTAAATTTTTCTTTAAGGAACTTAGTGTAAAGTGGTCACATGTTGAGTTGAAAGCTAGTATTCAGTATAGATTTTGCCCATAAGTTTTAGGATAATGCCATTTAAGAAGTGTTTTTTTAATAAATTGTGAATATTTAAAGAACTGATTTGGTAATAGACCAATTACAAAGTAAATGAATTCATGTTTAGAATTCATTTGAAAATGAATTTCTACTGGAGTTCTTAAATTCCTAAAATTGTCTAGTATCACTGTTCTATGATTTGAGAAAGTATTTGCTTAATGTTTTCTTTCTTAATAGGTATGATGAGTTCAAATTTGGCTGTACCTCTCTAAGAGTACCTCCAGATTTACTTTACCAAATTAGGCATGATATCACAGTGTCCCCCAATGGAATAGCTTTTGTCAAGGTAATACTCTCTTGTAAGTGAAAGGTATCAACTGTGGCTTAATGTTTGGAGAGCTGATGATTTAGATTATATCCTGTTGGCTTGTAAAACAAAGAAAAAAAAAACCAAGTTTGCTTGAGTATATTATCTTAAAAAGTAAAGATACATGAATCTGCTAAGAAATTACTTTTTAAAAACCAGTTACCTTGTTTTGCATGAACTTAGATTTAAAGTCTTTTAACTGTTAGATTTTAGTTTTTAATGAAATACTGAAAAAAATAAAATGTGTATATATATATGTTCTGACCGCTATTAGAATCTGAGATTTAAATTGCTGTTTGACAATCACCACAATGTTAACTTATAAAGATTCAGATCGCTTTAATGTGTAAACTCTAATTGTTCTTCTACATTATTTTAAATTAAGGCTATCTTAGAAATGATACTCTAATGTATTTATTGATCGCATTTTTAAGATATCCGAACTAAAAATAGGGTCTCTTTTTTTCTCTCCCTTATCTCCCCTTAAAAGAGACCAAAGAGAGCCTCAGAAATGAATAAATTAAAGACAAATAGGAGAGAGATCTAGGAGAAGATTATGTTGCCTCTCTTATGCCAACTTCATTCCTTTCTTTTTTTTTTCCTATTTCCCTACCAGTGAGTCTGACTGTAAACGTGGTACAGTAGGGCAGTTGATGGTAGCATGGACCCCACAAGCCCTCAGATTCATTCTGATGTACTTAGAAAAGTAGCATCATTTTCTACCAGTAAGAGGATGCTGTGTTCAAAGAGTACCCTAAAATTAGATATTTAGATAGGGAAATTCTCACCAGAGACTTCATGGCCTGTTCCTTTTTGGAAAATATTACCTCTTTTAACATAATGACATCTATTACATCTTAACATAAACATTATGACTGCTTCATAAGGTACACAGAATGAATTAGAGGTTAGAATATGTTTTCATTGTCACATATGTAGTGGCTTGTTATATTATCTCCCTTTAACAGTATTTTTAAAATTTGCATCTACATTTTGACCCAAAATGTAAAGCTTAATAAAACTAAGATTTTTTAATATTCAGAAGTGTGATTATCCTTATACCTAAGATTTTAATTGTTCAGTCCAACATGCATTACCTTGCACGTGTCTGTGAATCATCTTCAAAGTTAATACTGTTTTGTGGTTTTCATTCCTACTGGAGTTCTCATAAATTCTCCCTAGTCTTGATTAATACAAATGATTTTTTTTTTTTTTTTTTTTTTGGCATCAACAAATTTTATCACCTCACTATTCATCCCCTCTTCCAGATTGCTAATAAATATAGGCCGGAGGGGATGGCTTAGTGGTCTAAGCATCACATTTGAAATACCTAGAGTCCCTGGAACTGCAGGTTTGAATGTCAGCAGAGTCAACCCAGCTCATCATTCTTCCAAGGTAGATAAATGGAGTTCCATGCAGATTACTGTGTGGGGTCATTAGGATGAGATCTTTAAAAACTGAGGTTTGTTATGAGTGATACAAATCCCGTGTGTCTTTCTGAAAGAGTGGGGGTTTGGATCAAAGTTTTGAACAAAATTTCCCTCTGAACTTGTTGTATGGTCTCTTATGCACTAGTTGACATCCTCCTTCCTGGAGGTCTCTGAACTCACATGGTAGTGCAACATTAGATTTATAAACATTACAGGAACCATTTAGGAGAAAAGTCCTCTTCAAAAAAAAGAAAATGTGATGATTTTGTATTGATGGCCACTGGCCCTGTGGCCACTCAGTTGTTAGTATGTTTCAATTCATGACAGTTGGCCATTATTAAACTTTGTGCTTCCTTCTTAATTATCTAAATCTGTAACTTTTAAGGGATTTTAAATATTCTTTTTTTCTTTATGATAGCCTTCAGTAAGAAAAGGTGTGCTACCAAGAATGCTCGAAGAAATTTTGAAGACTAGACTCATGGTGAAGCAATCAATGAAGGCTTACAAGCAGGACAGAGCCCTTTCCCGAATGCTGGATGCACGTCAGCTAGGAC
Source organism: Meles meles (assembly GCF_922984935.1). Lineage (NCBI taxonomy): Eukaryota > Metazoa > Chordata > Mammalia > Carnivora > Mustelidae > Meles > Meles meles. The sequence continues at coordinate 21,729,314 of NC_060070.1, forward strand.
TTAAGCTTATAGCAAATGTCACATTCGGCTATACAGCTGCAAATTTTTCTGGAAGAATGCCATGCATTGAGGTAAGTGATAACAGATCTCTTCAAGAGACTAAAGCAGCATTGAATATCTGTTCACTGAATATTTTGTTTTGTTTAGACTAAAGAGTTTCATTTCCGTGATGTAAGATTGGTTTTGTTCAAACTGGAGCTTGTATACATACAAAATCTTCGGGGTTTTAGGGTTTTCCTCTATGAGAACTCTTCTTCATACGCAGTTGCTACATATCTAGATGAGCACACCGTAGCAAACCATTAGCACGAGATTTAATGCCACGTTGATAGCAGCATTTCCAACAACCTTCATGCTAAATAAGTCCTTTTAATGTAGTCTTTTTAATGTAGTGGCCTCTCCAAGTGTTAGAATAACCGGCCTCTGTCCACTCGTGTGCCAGTAGATGCAAAGCAAGACCTTGGTTTTGCAGAGGTAGTTGCCACTGCAAGATACTTTTCACAGAATAAGACTGACTTTTTGCTATTTACTAAAGGTGTTAATTTAACATAAATACGATATAGTGTGACAGAGTAATGCAGTAACATACTAGTGATTGAGGGCAGAGTAGATTTGTTGTACTGGTGATCTTTTTATGCCAAACAAAGGTCAGAACATTGTGGTATACCACATTAGAAAGGGAAAAACAGGAGAAGAATGAGGTTCCCACGCAGTGGGAGAATAAACATTGTACACAATAGGCAGAATAAACTTCAAAAACTTGTACAAGGGACTTTCAGTTTCAGGTCCAGCATGTCAGAAGCTCAAAATTATCAGTCTCTCCCCACAACAAGTAAAAAGCTAAACATACTGAAAAATCAACTCTTCTTAGATGTGTCGGAGAAGTGAGGACACAGGGCAAACCACTACCCCCAAAACTGAAGAGTCCAGTAGGTAAATACAAAGAATCACAACTCATAAGAGCAGAAACCCGGGCGCACACACCTCTGCAGGAACCAGTGCTGAGGACTCCAGGGGACCCAGTCATCAGGACCCCTACAGTTTTGTGACTTTACCTCTGCGAGCTCAACCAGGTTCTCAGAGGTTTTCTCTCACAGAAGAAAAATTCCCCTGCGCTTCTGGCAAAGGAAGGGGGAACCATTTTGAAATACATCAGAGTATTCTGTTCTTGACAAGGTCCACCTTCAGCAATACTATTTTTTTTTTTTTTTTAAGATTTTTATTTATTTATTTGACAGACAGAGAGAGATCACAAGTAGGCAGAGAGGCAGGCAGAGAGAGAGGAGGAAGCAGGTTCCCTGCTAAGCAGAGAGCCCGATGTGGGGCTCGATCCCAGGACCCTGAGATCATGACCTGAGCCGAAGGCAGAGGCTTAACCCACTGAGCCACCCAGGTGCCCCTCAGAGATACTATTTAACTGGAGCCTAACTAACCTGAGAGAAGGGAAATAGCCAGTTCCAATGCACGGGCCTTCCATGTAGAGGAAAGGAAATATACCAGACCACTCTAGCCATCCAGTCCCACCAAGGATGGGGGAAAAAAACAGAAGCACAGGTGAAGTCTATAGTCCAGAGGAACAGTTTCACTGAAAGAGTAAGACCTACTCATAGAACTATAGAACACTTCCTCCCCGAAAGATGACCACCATATTATTAACGATCTACTTATGGCAGTCCTTTTTACCTGATATATCCATCTATCCAAAAAATAAATAAATAAAGACATACCAAAAGCCAAAAAACACAGTTTGAAGAGACAGAGCAAACATCAGAACCAAACTTAGATGTGGCAAGGATGTTGGAATTATCAGACTGCAAATTTAAAACAACTATCAGGATGCTAAGAGACTATGGATCAAATACACGTGTGAAAAGACAAATGAGCAATGTAAGCAGAGACATGAAGACACTAAGAAAGAACCAAAAGAAATATTAGATATCGAAAACACTTTAATAGAAATGAAGAATGCCTTGTTAGTAAACTAGATGTAGAGAAAAAGAATCTCTGAATTGGAAGAAATCTCCATCAAAACTGACAAAACTAGGGGCTCCTGATGGCTCAGTGGGTTAAAGCCTCTGTCTTCGGCTTGGGTCATGATCCCAGGGTCTTGGGATCGAGCCCTGCATCAGGCTCTCTGCTTGGCAGAAAGCCTGCTTCCTTCTCTCTCTTTGCCTGCCTCTCTGCCTACTTGTGATCTCTGTCTGTCAAATAAATAAAATCTTAAAAAAAAAACTGACAAAACTAAAAAGTAGAGAGAAAAAAGATGTAAAAAAAAAAAAAGAATATCCTAAAACTGGAACAACTACAAAAGGTGTAACATTCATGTAATAGGGATTCCAGAAGGAGAAGAAAGAAAGGAACAGAAAAAAATGTTTGAAACAGTAATGACTAGAAATTTCCCAAAACTAATGTCAGACACCAAACCACAGATTCAGGAAGTTCAAAGAACACCAAACAGAATAAATGCTCAAAAAACTAAACCTAGAGATATCCTTTTCGTACTACAGAAAAGCAGTAGTAAAATTAAAATCCTAGAAGAAGACAGAGGGGGAAAAATACCTTGCCTATATGGTAGCAAAGGTAAGATTTACATCCAACTTCTCTTAAATCATGTAAGCTAGAAGAAAATGGAATGAAATACTTAATATTGAGAGGAAAATACTCCAACATTAAAATCTGTACCCTGAAAAATTATTTTCCAAAAGCAGAGAAATGAAAACTTTCTCAGACGAACAAAAATTGAGGGAATTTGTTGGCAATTGACCTGCCTTGTAAGAAATGTTACAAGAAATTCTTTAGAGGGAAGGAAAATGATAGAGGTCAGAAACTCAGATCTACATTAAAAAAACAAAACAGCCAGCGAAATAAGTCAATCAGAGAAAGACAACTATCATATGATCTCCCTGATATGAGGAAGTGGAGATGCAACGTGGGGGGGGTTGGGGGGTAGGAAAAGAATAAATGAAACAAGATGGGATTGGGAGGGAGACAAACCATAAGTGACTCTTAATCTCACAAAACAAACTGAGGGTTGCTGGGGGGAGAGGGGCCGGGAGAGGAGGGTGGGATTATGGACATTGGGGAGGGTCTGTGCTATGGTGAGTGCTAGCAATTCACAAACCTGTACCCCTGGGGATAAAAATACATTATATGTTTATAAAAAAATTTTTAAAAATTTAATAAAAAACCAGCCTCAGAGAAGGAATAAAAGAAGGAAAATAAACACTTTTATTTTTCTTACTCTTAATTGATCTAACAGATTATAATTTGTTCAAAATAATAATAGCAACAATGTATTTGATTATGTATGTTTGTATGTATGTTATGTATAAGTAAAATGAATGACAAATGACAAAAGGGTTGGGAGGAATTGGATTATTTCATCATTATAAAGCACTGCACTACTGTGATGTGGTATAGTAGTATTTGAAAGTGGTATATTGAAAGTAAATGTAGGGCACCTCGGTGGCTCAATGGGTTAAGGCCTCTGCCTTCAGCTCAGGTCATGAGCCCCACATCGGTCTCTCTCCTCAGCGGGGAGCCTGCTTCCTCCTCTCTCCCTGCCTGCCTGTCTGCCTACTTGTGATCTCTCTGTCAAATAAATAAATAAAATCTTTAAAAAAAAGTAAATGTATCTAAGGCAACAACCACTTGTATAAAAAGTAAGAGATTATAATTGATATGTAAAAAAGAAAATGGAATGATTTCAAATAGTCAAAATCACAAAAGGCAGAAAAAGAGAGGAAAACAAAAATAGGAACAAAAAACAAGGGCAACATATAGGAAAAAATAAAATCAGTAAGGATGTGGTTGAACTCAGCAGCATCGTCAACTGAATATAGTGGGTATTTATAGAATACTTCATCCAGCAACACCCAAATATGCATTCTTCTCAAGCTCGCATGGAACATGCACCAAGACACACCACATTGTGGGTCATAAAACACACCTTAACAAATTTAAAAGATACAAATCGTATAGTGTCTGCTCTCAAAGCACAATGCAATTAAACTAGAAATCAATAATAGAGAGCTGGGAAAATCCCTACATGCTTAGAGATGAAATAACACATGGGTCAAAAAAAAAATGTCTTGAAAGAAATTTTTAAATATTTTGAACTAAAGGACAACACAACTTATCACAATTTGTGGGAATCTGCAAAAGCAGCAAATAGAGGGAAATTTATAGTATTGAATCCATTATTAGAAAAGAAGAGACACATCCCAAACTAATCATCTAAGCTTTCACCTTAGAAAACTAGATGGAAAAAAATTGTATCAATTCTCTACAATCTCTTTCAGATATGACAAACAAAAGGAATACTTTATCATTCATTCTGTGAGGCCAGCATGATCCTAATAACCAAAACCAGACAAAGACATTACAAGAAAACTGCACCCCAATATCTCTCATGAACACAGATGCAAAAATTTTCAATAGATATTAGCAACCCAAATCCAGCAATTTACAAAAATGAATATACACCACAACCAAGTGAGATTTATGTGGGTATGCAAGCTGGTGTAACATTCAAAAATCATCTAATGAGATCCATCACCTCACATACAGGGTAAATAAGAAAAGCCGCATGATCATAACAATAGATACAGAGAAAGCATTTGACAAAATCCAATATCCATTCATCATAAAGATCCTCAGTAAACTAGGAAGAGGGGAACTTTCTCAGCTTTCTAAAGAATATCTACCCAAAAAAAGCCCACAGCTAATATCATATTTAGCTACGAAAACCTTGAATCTTTCCCACTAAGATTAGGAACAAGGCAAGGGTAACCCCCCTCTCACCACTGCTTTTCAACATCATAAAAGAACTGGAAGTTTAACGCAGTAAGACAAGGAAAAGGACATAAAAAGTATACAGATTGGGAAGGAAAAAATAAAAGTAAAACTGTCTTTGTTATACATGGCACAATCCTCTCTGTAGAAAATCCAAAAGGATTAACAAAAAATCCTCCTAAATCTAATAAGTTGTTATAGCAGGGTTGCCAAATATAGGGTTAATACAACAAAACTCAGTCATTTCCTGTTTACCAGCAATGAACAAATGAAGTTTGAAATTAAAAACGTAACACCATTTATATTAAGCATTCCTCAAAATGAAATACTTTGTATAAATCTAACAAAGTATTCATAAGATCTCTATGAGGAAAATGATACAGCTGATCAAAAAAATATAAGAAGAGCTAAATAAAAGGAAAGATATGCCATGTTGATAGATAAGAAGACTCAGTATTGTCAAGATGTCAGTTCATGTATAGATTGAATGCAGTCCTAGTCAAAATCCCAGCAAGTTATTTTGTGGATATTAACAAACTGATTTCAAAGTTTACATGATGAGGTAAAGGACCTAGAATAGACTACACAATTTAGAAGAATAAAATCAGAGGACTGACAGTACCTGACTTCAAGACTTACTAAACTACATTAATGAAGGTAGTGTTGTACTGGCCAAGGAATAGTAGTGGAACAGAATAGAGATTACAAAAATAGACCCACATAAATTATAGTCATCTAATCTTTAACAGAGGAGCAAAGGTAATATAATATATTGACGAGAGAAGATAGTCTTTTCAATAAATGGTGCTGGGATGAGTGGATATCCACAAGCAAGAAAGTGAATCTAGACACAGATCTTACACGCTTCACAAAATTAACTCAAATTGGATCACAGAACTAAATATAAAACACAAAACTATAAAACTTTTAGAAGATAGGGGTGTCTGGGTGACTCAGTGGGTTAAGCCTCTGCCTTCAGCTCAAGTCATGATCTCAGGGTCCCGGGATAGAGCCCTGCGTCGGGCTCTCTGCTCAGCAGGGAGCCTGCGTCCCCTTCTCTCTCTGCCTGCCTCTCTGCCTACTTCTGATCTCTGTCTGGCAAATAAATAAATAAAATCTTTAAGAAAAAGCAAAAACTTCTAGAAGATAAACATAGGAAAAATTCTAGATGACCTTAGATTTGGTAATGGCTTTTTAGATGCAACTTCAAAGGCACAGTCTATGAAAGAAAGAATTTATAATCTGTATTTCATTAAAGTAATTTTCCACTCTGCAAAAAACAGTCAAGTGTGGAAAGATAAACCATAGACTTGGAGAATGCAGGGATTGGGGGCACTGACCACCCCCCCCCGAGTTGAAAATCCACAAATAACTTTTGTCTCCCCCAAACTTAACTACAAATAGTCTACTGTTGACCAGTAGCCTCACTGATAATATAAACAATACATATTTTGTATATTGTATGCATTATATGCTGTGTTCTTTAAGTTAGAGAAAGGAAAATAGTAAAATCATAAGAGAAAATACATTTACAGTAGTATACTGTATTTATTGAAAAAAATCCACATATAAGGGAACCCCTGCAGTTCCAGCCTGTGTTGTTCAGGAGTCAACTGTGTATATACCACATTTTCCTTATCCTTTCATCTGTTCATGGGCGCTTAGGTTGCTTCCATGTCTTGGCTGTTGTAAATAATACTGTAATGAACATAGGGGTGTATGTATCTTTTACAGTTAGTGTTTTCATTTCCTTCAGCTATATACCCAGTAGTGAAATTGCTGAATCAAATGGTATTTCTGTTTTTAATTTTTTGAAGAACCTCCATATTGTTCTCGATAGTGGCTGCACCGGTTTGCAGTCCCACTAGTAGAGCACAAGGATTCCCTTTTTTCCACATCCTTGCCAGCACTCCTTTTCAGGGAATTTTTACTTTATTTTTCTCATGACTTTCGATAATCCCAACCATTGCCTAAACTGTAAAGCCAGTCACATTCCTTTTTTTAAAGCTAATCTCAGCCGCGTAATGGAGTAATGTTCAAACTAGGAACCATGGCACAAAATGGCAGAATCACTTTTAATTTAATTATCACTCCCTCCTTCTTCCCACCACCCCCACCCCTCATTCCTGCCGCTGAGTCCTTCCCACTACAGCGTCTTGGGGGCAGCTGCAAGAGATCTGACTCTTCCAGGTGTAGCTTAAATGGGTCAGAGTAGGCAGCGGCAGCGGTAGAGGTAGACATTTGGATCAGTATGTGTATGTCTCAAAGCATATTTGACTCGGACACTAGATGGCTCACCCTTCCGGCTATTTGCTCTCACATATTTTAAAGTGTATCTTGTTTTGAAAGTGACAACAGATGACATTGAACATTTTATTCAAACTTGAATTTCAACTAGATAACATGATTTTTTAAATGTCTCAGGATATAGTTCACATTCTCAGGGTTTTCTGTTGCACTAAAGGTCTCAACAGAATTCATGATTCTTATAACCAGATTAAGTATCTGCTACCAGTTTTTAAAATTTATTCCTTTGTTCATTTAATATTTCCTTCTTAAAGCAACTATAAACAGTGTTTTATGAGCACAGCCTTTTAAACACTTACCAGTCCTACATTTAGTTCAGGTGATTTGAATTTACCATAAGAGGAGGATGTTTATAACTTTTGTTTGCTTCTTTACACAAGGTGCATGATTCTTTAAAATTTTAAAGATTTTGTTTTTTATTTTTATTTATTTGACAGAGAGAGATCACAAGTAGGCAGAGAAGCAGGCAGAGAGAGTGAGAGGGAAGCAGGCTCCCTGCCGAGCAGAGAGCCCGATGCGGGACTCGATCCCAGGACCCTGAGATCATGACCTGAGCTGAAGGCAGTGGCTTAAACCACTGAGCCACCCAGGCGCCCTGATTCTTTAAAATTTTAAAAGGAATGCTCCATTTATGCCAAAGAGTAATTTTCCCCAATTCTTAGTTTTTATGAGTTTAATAAATGAAGAAGCAGTCCCATGCTGGTCTCCTTAATTTACTTAACTGTAAAATATAGTCATATTTGTCAAGATCTACCATCTTTTTGTTTTGATAGTTTATGCCATGATCTTTGTTTAAACTCACTAATGACCAGTGAAAGTACCCTTTTTAGGGGCACCTGGCTGGTTTAGTTGGTGGAGCATACAACTCTTAATATCCAGGTAATGAGTTAAAGCACCATGTTGGATGGAGAGATTACTTTAAAAAAAAAAAACAAGAAAAAAAAAAGGAGCACCTGGGTGGTTCAGTTGGTAAGCGTCTGCCTTCAGAGCTCAGGGCGTGATCCCGGAGTCCCAGGATCAAGCCCATTGTTGGGCTCCCCACTCAGCAGGGAGTCTGCTTCTCCCTCTGCAGCTCCCCGGCTTGTGCATGCGTACTCTGTCAAATACATAAATGTCTGAAAAATTTTAAAGAAAGTACCCTTATTAGGCATGTATCTGCCTACTTAATTTAAATTGAACACTTGTAATATATTTTCCATCATATAATTATACATTTTTCTTTGTGTTCTTTATTTTCTAAAAATTACGTATAACCAATCACTGAGATTCAAGTTCAGTGTTAACTTTAATGATACTGAAAGAAATTATCATAACACTACAACAGAAAAATTTTGAAAGATACACATATACACATTCACGCACATACACAGAATAAGTCCCTGGCTAATTGGTTACAAAGGCATTTAAAAAATTCCTTAAATAAGGCTAATTCTTCACGGAATTATGAATCTACGTACCTTGTATAGAGTGCAGTCCTTTGTACTTAACTAATACACTCACAGGTGAGTCTGTGTATTGATTGGTTCCTTTCTTTAAATTCTTCGTTTATTTTCTTCTTGAGTCCTTATAACAAGAATGCTGCACTGGAGACCTTTGTTTTCTTTTTTATTCTTTTCCCCTTATTTCAATTTTAGAAATATTTGGTAATGAAAAGTATTGTTAGTCTATTGATTTATACTAAGCTATGTTAAATAACTTCCAGTGTGTTTGTACCCACAGGTTGGTGATAGTATTGTTCACAAAGCAAGAGAGACCTTGGAACGAGCTATTAAACTGGTGAATGATACCAAGAAATGGGGCGCTAGGGTTGTATATGGAGATACTGACAGGTAATGAACTCTCTGCTTTATAGTTGTCCTTTTACATCTCTTCAGATATTCATTTCAGTGTTTGAACTAGCTTAAGGGTAATCCTTACTAAAAACAGAGTTCTACTTAAGTCCTTCCCAATCCTGATGATCTTGTGATCAGGATTAGCTCAAGTCCTGACTTACCAGATATGATCTTAAGAGACAGAAAATGTAAGTGTCCTGAGCCAGACTTGTAGAGATTCCCATGCATCCCTGCAGATAGCCAGGTGATAGTGATCTGCAAAAATACTGTATACACAAGGAGTCTAGTCTATAAAGAAACCACTTTTAAAAATGGAAATGATTCCTCATATAGGTGCAGCTCTGTGAATTTAAATGTATGTCTTAATTTTGAAAGATACTGCCAAAGCTGTGAGTGTAACTTTTCACTAGATCCCCAAATCTTTTTGATCTTCTACAAAAAGTGCATATAGGCACATAGAGTTTTCCATTTGATTCCAGAAGGCTCATGGTCTTCCTGAAGCCCAGCATCCGTGGACTGACAAAGGACAGGACTCCCTCTGAGTCCTGAATTAATAACTTCAGCCTAGTTGCTTGCTTTGGTATTTATTAGGGCCCAAGTATTTATGTACCATCTTATTTGTCTGACTTATTAAATTCTTCTAGAATATAGGTATTATGCAAATTTCGTAGAGTCTGATATTCTTTTCATATGGAAGGCTTAGTCACAGTGGGATCACGCTAAGAGCACTTGCCTCGGGAGCTCTGATCACTAGCAGAGCAGTAGGAGATAACACTTCTAATCATTACAAACAGCTTCTAGGTAATCTTTAAACAGCATTTAATCTTCTCCATTCTGTAATGCACATGCAGTCAGCATAATCATATTAATGCTGAAAGAGACCTTACTTCATACAGCAGCTGTTTCATTACTAACAGGGGGGGATACTTTCAAGTTATCCAGGCCCTGATTATCCATAGTCTCTACTCCACCCCATCAAAAGCCACTCTTAAGTTTGAGTATTTCACTGCTTTGTAAAACCACCTCTGTTGAGTAGTCTGGCAAAATAAGAGTTACTAGAACATCATTTCGCACCTTGTTAACAGAGCTCCTTGCAAAATATTTAGGGAAGAGGACAAAGTTAAACCTTTAAATTGTTGAGTTTAATTCAGGATCATACATGTCCGTGGTTGATACCATACACAGAGAATCAGAAGTTGGCATGATTCTGATTGTCGTAGTTTTGTTTAGCCTTTAAGTTCTTTAAGAATTCAAACCAAAAAACACAGATTCTCAGAATGTCAGCTGGAAGATGATTTCGGCGCTATTTAGGTCAGTAGTTTTCACACTGTCAGGAGGAACCATTAGAGGCACATTCACAGGTACTGCCCAAAAGCACATTGTACGCAACTGATAAATTATTGAACACTATATCCGAAACTTTTTTTTAAAAGTTTTTTAATAAATGAATAAATAATGATAATAAAAGCACATTCCCCATGTCTAAAATTCCCAGTTCATCAGCAGTGGAGCCATAAAGTAGTACTCAGTGTTTTCTGATTCCCAGCTGGTGCTTTCTCATTAAGTCAGAATTCACAGGTGTTTTATGATTCCAGTCACATAAATTTATTCATCATTTCATTGAAATATACTGTATGAGGGCAAGTCACTCCAGGACATGCACTATCAGTGTTAATAGTATCACCCTAACAATACAAATTGGGAGCAAAACTTAAATAGTACTTAGATAGTACAATGGGTTTAGGCCCCACAAAGTTCAACCCCACCCAACAATATTCCTTACTAATTATTTTTTCTTACTATATTTACTTTTAATTTGTTTCTTTGAGAAGACAATAATGATAAATGATTGAGAAACACTGCTTTAAGGATAATAGATAATACTTGGTGAAGTGAAGAAGTTCTTAACTAAGAATGAGGAGATCTGGATTCTCTTTCTAGCTGTACTCCTAGCTGATTGTGTGGTCATTAACAAATCACTTAGCCCCTCTGAAGCTCAGTTGTCTTATAATCAGAATGAAGGAAATCTGATAGATGATGGTGAATGACTATTGCCTCCCTCCAATTTCAGGACTGCTGTTTTATGAATCTTGGAGTCTAGCTAAGGGAGATCAGTTACCAAAGCATCAAAAGTACTGTTAGAAGGGTGTTTCTCTTTCTAAAGCAGTTATGCATTATTGTCCATTTAGAAAGTATAATAAACACACTGCATTTCTTCAGTTAGATTTTTTTATTAAAATACAGTTGACATACAGTATTAGCTTCAAGTGATCAATACAGTGATCTGGCAATTATATACATTATAAAATGTGCACTATGATAAGTGTAGCTACCAACTACATACAAAATTACAATACTATATTACAATATTACAATAATTTTACAATATTATTGACTTTTTGACACCTTACAATATTATTGACTAGTGGTTCAAATAGTTATTTTATAGAATAATGGTTCTCAATCATATTTACAGCATCCTCATGGGATGTGACCTGCTCCCATCAGTTATAAGAGTTGTGTAGAATCTCTTGGATCAACTATACTCAAATTTAAAAAAAAAAATTTTTTTTTTTTTTTTTTTAAGATTTCCTTTATTTGAGAGAGAGAGAGCATGAGAGGGTAGGAGGTCAGAGGGAGAAGCAGACTCCCCATGGAGCTGGGAGCCCGATGCAGGACTCGATCCCCAGACTCCCAAGCCGAAGGCAGTTGCTTAACCAACTGAGCCACCCAGGTGCCCCAAAATAAAATTTTTTTAAAAGAATCTCTTGGGAAATTCATCTGATTATAGTTGAGAAAGACCTCCTAAGTTATTCTAATATCCCCACTCACTACCATGTGAAAATCACTGCTCTATATGTGTACTTGGATCTCAACCCAAAGATAAATGTAATTTAACTAGATTAAAAGCACCAGTGACAGACAAATTCATTTCAAAATTCTCTTTTCATATGTAGGCTGTTCATCTCCATTCTGTTAAGTGACCTTCCATTGATCTTGGCCAGCTGTCTTGAAGCTTAGCTCCAAATAAAACTGGCCAAAACAACATAGACGGACTCAAACCCACTAACTACTGGGTAAAATCTCATATACCCTATAATAAAGTACTTTTAAGATAACAAATTCATCGAGATATACTAAGTGCACAATTGTTTAAAAAGAAAATGCACAGCGTGTAGTTCAGTAAATACATGTATAGGTCCATGAAACCAATTACCACGTCGGTTAGGGTACAGAACATTTCTGCCAATGTAGGAAGTTCTTTTGTATCCTTTCACAGTCAGTCCCTCACTTTCATCCCCTACCACCAGGCAGCCACTTATGTGATTCTATTACCACAGCTTAGTTTTTCCTGTCCTAGAGTTTTATAGAAATGTGTATATGTGTTTAATTTCAAAGCGTCTTCATCATCATTGCACCTGGCCATTTTAAGCATAGTGATCTTTTAAAAAACAAGTTTGGCAGTTACATCTCAAGTTAAACATACCTTTACATTTGACTCGACAGTTCTACTTCTGGATATTTACCTAAAGCAAATTTAAATTTAGGTCCACACAAAGACCTGAAGCAGATGTTTATTGCAGCTTTATTTATAACAGTCTAAAACCACAAACAATCCAAATTTCCACCAAAGGGTGAGTGGATAAACAAATGTAGCATATCCATACAATGGACTATTACTCAGCAATAAAAAGGAACCAGTTACTGTTACTTCAGCAACAGGGCTGAATCTCAAGAACAAGCTGAAAGAAGCCGGACGTAAGAGAGTACATACTGTATAGTTCCATTTATATAAAATTCTTGAAAGAAAAAAAAATCTGTAGTAATTAATATAGCAGGTTTTGTGTTGCCTAGGGCCAGGACTGAAAAATTATTACAAAGCAGCACATGGGAATTTTGGGGGGGTGATGAAAATGTGCTTTGTTTTTCTAAGGTATTATAGATTTAGTGGCTTAAACAACAGAAATTTGTTTTCTCACAGTTCTGGAAGCTCAAAGTTCAAGATCAAGTGTCAGCAGATATGGTTTCTCTTGAAGCTTCTCTGTTTGGCTTATAGGTGGTTACCTTCTTTCTGTGTCCTCACATGACCTTTCCTTTGTTCACATGTGTCCCTGGTGTTTCTTTGTATATTCCAATATTCTTTTCTTATAAGGACACCAGTAACATTAGGCTCATCTCACCACCTAACCTAGGGCCTCTTTTTAACTTAATCACCTCTTTAAAGGTCCTTGTCTCCCAAGTATACTTACATTCTGAGGTCCTGGGGTTAGGGCTTCAACATACGAATTTTAGGGGGACCCAGTTCACCCCATAAGAAGGCTACGTATTTGTCAACATTCATGGAACTGTACACTTAAGATATATTCATTTTGTTATATGCAAATTATATCTCAGTAAAGTTGCTTTTGAAAATAATCTTTCAAAAGGAAGTTTTAAAATCTGTTTTAAAAATAAAGTTGTATTGGTGTAATAGCATCAGATGGGCCTAACAAAAAAAATTTTAGAAAGCTTCAGGTGGTTTGGAGTATAGCCTTTAAAATTAATTTAGATTGAGACCATTTTTATTTTAAAGACCTTAAGTGATACTGAATAAATATTCATTTTCTTAAGCTTTTCATATCAGACTAGAAGTATTATCTCCAGTATTGGCAGAGAAAGCTTTTCCAAAGAAACCATCCAAATGAGATTTGAGGTCCAATATAAAAAACATAAGAGGGGTACCTCGGTGGCTCACTGGGTTAAAGCCTCTGCCTTCGGCTCAGGTCATGATCCCAGGGTCCTGGGATCGAGCCCCACGTTGGGCTCTCTGCTCAGCGGGGAGTCTGCTTCTCCCTCTCTCTCTGCCTGCTTCTCTGCCTACTTGTGATCTGTCTGTCAAATAAATAAAAAAAAATAAGAAATAAGAGATTGGTTTAGGTGGCCCAAAGACTAGGGGCAAGAATATTAAGATCATGTTTCTGCTATTTAATATCTTTCCATTAAAATTATAAGCAAAGGGGAATCTGGTGTCTCAGTCAGTAAAGCGTCCAACTTTCAATTTCAGCTCAGGTTGTCATGTCGGGGTCACGGGATTGAACCCTGCATTGAACTCCATGCTTCAGTACAGAGTCTGCTTAAGATTCTCTCCCCCTCTCTGTCCCTCCCCCTGCGCTCACTCTGTCTCTCTCTCTCTCTCAAAGTAAATAAATGATACAATTTGCCAAAAAATTATACATGAAGATCAACTTTATAACTCTTATTTTAATATGTTTATTAGCTATTAGTTTTGTTGATCACAGATTGTGCTATTCTGTATTATGTTGGAGAAAAATACCCAATACTTTTGGGGGTTTTTTTGTTACATTTTTTTGAGTGTTTTTTGTATTGCAGTTTTTTATTTATATTAGAAATTCTTCCTTCTTGATCTTCATAAACTGCTCCTGGAATTGTACATTAGAAATATCTTTCTAAAATTCAGATTGGACAGTATCTTTTTTTCTTTTTTAGATTGTATTTATTTATTTGACAGAGAGACACACCGTGAGAAAGGAAACACAATCAGGGGGAGTGGGAGAGGGAACAGCAGGCTTCCCGCCGAGCAGGGAGCCCGATGTGGGGCTCAGTCCCGGGACCTTGGGATCAACTGCCTGAGTTGAAGGCAGATGCTTAACAACTGAGCCAACCAGGCACCCTGACAGTGTCTTTCAAAAAACATTTTTAGGTATACCATTTACCCAGAAATTTTCACTGATAGAAATTTGTTCTCGCTGTGTCTCTCTCTGTCAAATAAACAATAAATAAAAACTTTTTAAAAAATAAAAGAACTGAACAATGTGGTAAAATGTTAAGATGTACAACTAAATGAAAGGAAAAAGTTACCCAGCAATAATGATCTGTGATCCCAGATGAGAAGAGATTTACAGATATACCCAGAAAGGTTTGTAGTGCCTTTTTTTCTCAATGGTCTGATTAGGTGGCTGTTTTCTTCTTTGTCCTTTATGTTTTCTAACATTTCTTCTGTAAACTTATATTACAAAATATATGTGTGTCTTTTTTAAGTTGTCTTTTAAGAGAACATAGACTCCTATTTCTTAATGGGAAGAATGTCAGAATCACACTGTTAAGACCATGTAGGATGGCAGGTACTATTTCTTTGGACAGTACAGTCTGCCATTAGGAAGTTTACTCCCATATCACAAGTAAATTTTCCATTTCTTTATAATCACATTTTCTCTTATTTTAGGACTGATGTAATTGTGTGTCATATAAAGCCATTATTATCTAGGAATAACCCAAGACCTTCTTGGCAGCTCTGACAGCTAAGCTGGTCTCTGTGTAGCCAAACTAGAAATACTAAATGTCTTAAAGATCTGTAATAAGATATACAGGGAAAGTATGGCAAAACAAGAAAGTTTAGATAGGAAGCAACTTAATAAGGAAGAGTGTGTTGGGGGAGGGTTTCTTTGGTATTAGAGTATTAGCCAGGAAAGTTACTCTTGATGAAACTTTTTTATTACAATGACTTCCTCGTTTTTTAATCCTCTTAGTATGTTTGTGCTACTGAAAGGAGCCACTAAGGAGCAGTCTTTTAAGATTGGTCAGGAAATTGCTGAAGCTGTAACTGCTACTAATCCTAAACCAGTGAAATTGAAGTTTGAAAAGGTAAGAGAATATATTAGTACTAGTAATCACGTATAAAATTCACATGCCTTCTAGAGATTTTGGACTTGCACAATACATTTTCAGAATCAGTAGTAGTATATGGGTCTACAGAGTGTTAAATTTAAAATACTTTCCCTTAGTTTTGTGTAATTTTCTCAAAAAACTTTTAGTAATGTCTTTATGTAAAGAAATAAAAAGATTGTTCCAGTTAACTATTGCTTTGTAACAGACCACCTCCAAACTTAATGGTGTCAAACAATCACCCTTTTTATTAATAATGCTTACAGATTTTATGGGTCAGGAATTCAGGAAGGGTGCAGCAGAGATGGCATGTCTCTGCTCCACAATGCTTAGGTCCTTAGCTGGGAAAATTTAAAAGCTGAAGGTAATCCAACCAACAGCTAATGGCTGAAATTAGCTTGTTCACTCTAATGTCTGGGGGTTGATGCTGGCTGCTGTTTGCAACATCATCTGGGGCTGTCAGCTGGAACACCTACACTTGGTCTTTCCCTGAGACTATGTGTTCTTCCTCACAGCATGATGGGGCTAAGTTCCAGGATGAACATTCCAAAGAAAAACAGACAAAAGCTGTTTTGCTTTTTTTGACCTTGTCTCAAAGTCACACAGCATCATAGCCTGTCTAGATTTAAGAGAGAACATAGACTCCCATCTCTTAATGGGAACAATGTCAGAGTCACGCTGTTAAGACCATGTAGGATGGCAGATATTATTTCTTTGGACAGTAGAGTCTGCCATAAGGACCTTAGACTATTTTCATTTAACTTTAGATATAAAATATGTATTTAGTTCTTTCTATATAAAGGATACTAAGCTAGGAGAGATGTGGCATGCAAAGAAGCATAAGACCACAGTCCGACTCTCTAAGAGCCAATACCTAAAAGGAAAGATTAGAATTCTTTTATTTTAAACTTACAGAAAGTCTCATGAGAGCAGTCTCCCTAAACACGTAAGAGCACAAATAAAAGGAGATATTATGTCCTCCTGCGCTGGATGGGGAGACCCCATGTAGGAGGTAGTATTGCACTATGTCTCAGAAAATGGTAAGATTTTCAATAGGCAGCCATGGGGCTGCAGTCATTCTGCATAGAAGAAAATGGTATGTAGGAGAATATGGAGTTAGAAAAGCACAATATGGGAATAGAGAGTACAGGGAGAGAAGTCTGGAAAACAGAGTTAAGACCAGATTGCTGAGTGTCTTGAATGCCAAGCTAAAGTGTTTAAAGTAACTCAGAAAAGTTTATTAAACAAGAGTATGACATAATCAGAGGTGTTTGGGGAGGATTGTCCTCACGATGGTATACAAGATGGATTGGGAGAGTGGAATCTCAAGATAGGGTGCAACCTGCATAGCCTGAACTAGGGAAAATAAAGAAAGGAAAACAAATAAAGAAAATTCAAGAGGTCCTGAGAAAGAAGGAATGATAGGAGTTAGAAGTGGTTGATTTAAGAGAACAGGTGTGAAATGGGTGAAAGTACGTATTTCGGAGCAAGAATTGTGCAAGAAGAGATTCAAAGATTAGGATATGGTATTGCCCTGAAGAGTGAGCATTCTAATTGGCACACAGACAGGGAGAACAGCTAGAAAACAGTGAGAATGAGTGCTGTCCTAGAAGTACACATACGTGTGGACACTCACTCAACCCATCCGGCATGACACCAGACATGAAAATTTACCTGAAATAGATCACAGACCTAAAAGGCAAACCTTCTTAAAGAAACTAAACACTAGTTAAGGATTATGATGTATATGTTCATGATGAATATTGATCTGTAGTTTTTTCCTGTATTGAATTTGGGCCAAAAAAAAAAAAAAGGCTAGTTTCGTAAAACGAGTTGGAAATGTTCCCATGTATATAAGATTAGTATGGTTCTTTTTCCTTAAGTGGTTGATGGAATTCACCAGTGAATCTCTCTGGTCCTGACATTTTATTGGAGAGAGAGGGAGGGAAGTCATAGATTTTTAATTACAAATTAAACATCTTTAATATATATATATTGAAATATTCAGGTTTTCTTATGTCAGTTTTGATAACTTGCAGTTGTCAAGAAATTTTTCCATTTCTCCTAGGTTGTCATATTTATTGGCATGAATTATTTATACTTCCTATGATTTTGATTTCTGTAAGACCTTTAGTGACATCCCTCCTTGATATAGATAATTTGTTTTTTTTCTTTTTTCTTATTTATTTATTCATTTATTTTGCCTTGATCATCTAGCTAGAGGTTTCTCCATTTACTGAACTTTTTGAAGAACCATTTCCTTAATTTCCAGGCTTTATTATTTCCTTCTCTATACTTACTTTGGGTTTAGTTTGCTTTTCTTTTCCTGTCTTCTTTTTTTTTTTTTTTTTTGTTTATTTATTTGACAGAGAGAGATCACAAGTAGGCAGAGAGGTAGGCAGAGAGGCAGGCAGAGAGAGAGGAGGAAGCAGGCTCCCTGCGGAGCAGAGAGCCCGATGCGGGGCTCGATCCCAGGACCCTGAGATCATGACCCGAGCCGAAGGCAGCGGCTCAATCCACTGAGCCACCCAGGCGCCCCATCTTTTCCTGTCTTCTTAATTTAGAAGTTTGAATCATTTATATTAAATATTTTTTAATGTAAGTATTTTAAGATATATATTTCCCTCTAAATACTACTTTAACTTCAAATTTTGGTATCTTGTATTTTCATTATTACTCATTTGTTTCAATGATTTATCTACTGTCATTTAGAATTACGTTAAGTACCAAATATTTAAGGATATTCCAGAAATCTTTTTGTTATTATTTCCAGTTTAATTCCATTGTGGTCAAAGAATGCACTGTGTATGATTTTAATGCTTTTAAGTTTATTGAAATGTGTTCTTTGGTCCAGCATATGGTTGGTCTTAATGAATATTCCCATGTGACCTTAAAAGCTTTCTGTATTCTGCTTATGGGAATGTCCTATAAATGGCACTTAAGTTAATAGTGGTATTGTTGAAGCCTTCTATATTCCTAATGATTTTCTGTCAATTTCTAAGAGAGAAGTGCTGAAGTTTCTAAGTATAATCATGGTTTTGCCTATTTCTTCCTTTTTGTTCTGCCAGTTTTTATTTCATACACTTTGAAGTTTTCTTATTAGGTACATACACATTCAGGATTATGTATCTTCCTGACAAATTGATATTTTTATCTTTGATAATATTTCTTATCTTGAAGCCTACTTTTTCTGATATTAATATACCCACTCTAGCTTTGTTTTGATTAGTGTTAGCATGCGTATCCTGTTACATTTTTTTATTTGTAACCTTTCTGTGTCCTTATATTTGAAGTATACTTTTAGTAGTTTATTGCTGTATCTCACTTTTTGGTTAGATCCAACCTGATTACTTCTGCCTTTTAGTTGGGTTGTTTAGACCATTTACATTTAGTGCAATTATTGATAATGCTTGGGGACAGAGGAAAGGACCAATTTGGTAGCATTAAAAGGAGGTGGAGGGCCCATGACCATTAATCTAGGAATTTATCCAATAGATTAATCCATGCAAGGTTGTTCACTGGAACACAATTTGTAATAACAAAAGGTGGAAACATCCTAATTGACCCACAGTAGTAAGTAACTAGTTACATAAATTGTGATAACTTCCCATAATGGACTACTATGTATCTATAAAATAAACTGAGCTTTCTGTACTAGAATGGAATGCTCTCCAAGATACATTATCAAATGAAATAAGCAAAGTACAGAATGATATATATGATAAGCTACCATTATGTGTATAAGTATCTCTGGATACTTAAGGGTACACAGGAAATCTATAAGAGAGGATGCCTCTAAGACGGGGAAAGTAGAGGCAGGAGGACCAGGGCCTTTCATTGTATATTCTCTTATAACTTCTAATTTTGTACTTAAAACTTTAAAATATGTAGGTGTTAAAGTAATTTTTAATTGTTTAAATGATATGATTGACGACTTTTGAGAGAGCTGTGTCAGCTACAGTAGGGGCAAAAATTTGATAGTGCAAACAAAGGAGCTGAGTGGTAAGGAAGTAAAAACAACTCATTTTGTGTGCTTTCCCCTCTGCATGTTGTATCATGAATTTAATTGGTGCTAAACCATATTTAGATTCTGTGTGTGTGTAATTAATATTTAGTTGAAGACAGAAAAAGACATAAAAATAAAATATTCGTGGTAGGGGAAAATTGTTATTGAGAGGCATTTTGTGAATCCATTACAGGTATATTTGCCCTGTGTCTTACAAACAAAAAAGAGGTATGTGGGTTACATGTATGAAACACTGGAACAAAAGGATCCGGTATTTGATGCAAAAGGAATAGAAACAGTCAGAAGAGATTCCTGCCCTGCTGTTTCTAAGGTAGGTTTTACCTATCTTGTTTTCATCTTTAAGAAGTAAGTCGCTAAAGAATCTGGTGAAAATCCTTAAGCACACATCACCGTCGCCCTCCTAGCCTCTGTGACTGTGTGTAACTATTAGTGGAGGAACTATATGATTTTTGAGAATTTCATTTCTAATGAAAACAACTTAATTTGATTTTAGTCCTTAGTTTCTGACTCCTTCCCACAACTGTCTTTTATCACAACGGCTAAAAAACAACACATGAACTTGATAAGAATTTCCTTCCTATCACCTAGAGATGATAATGTTATCATGACAACGCCGAAAACCTAGGGAGCAGGATAAAGAAACTAGCAAGAAAATAATTTTATAACTAATCCATTGTAGATCAACCGAAATTTTATTTACTTGAATGATTAAATACAAGTTAGATTTCTGAACAGTGGTACCATAAATTACCTGAATTTCTCAACCACAGTAATTGTAACCAATAGTATTTTATACGTTTTCTTTACTGACTCACTTTACTGACTTCTTTACCCAGACTCCTTATATAACAAACCAAAAATAAGTGGTATAAATGGAACAGTACTCTACACACTGATTTTTATAAGAGCATAAAAAGGATAATACATAATTGTCAATGTCAGTATATTATGCTGTATATATAGAATGTTACATCATTTGAGATGTTTACTACTCGTTTCTGAAGAGATCTCATCCAGTGCCTTCTTTCTCTAAGGGTAGAATCATACTTAAGCCAAATTAGCAAACTGAGTGAATATGTGTTGGTTCCAGTATTCATAATAAGATACAGAACTTTAACCTAGAACTAATTTAAATTCAGTCTGCTACATAAATCCACTGCATGTCAGAAATACTCCCAACATAGAGAATTCCTTCACAATCAATATATATTTCTTGACACTATGAAACAGCAAAAGACTGATTTTGATTTCGCTGCTTGGTGATATGACACTTAAACTTCTGTCGGTCCACCTGAGTCTGTAACAGGCAAATAAAAAAACAATACATGAAATTACGCCTGGCTTCTTGTGCTTAAGTATTTCATGTTACTCATTACATAGCAAATGTTTTATTTGCATGTTATTTTGATATGATTTTCCTCAAACTACGTGATACTTTTTAGAAATAGCAAGCTATATAAGATCTCCAAAATATTTTCCAATTTTAAATAATTTTTATTATCCAGTTACTGTGAATAGCAGATTGTTTAGGTAGATAGCAAATTACTCAGTAGTTACATAGTTGAAAATACAACAATGATGAAGTGTACTAGGGGATATTTTTATAAGCATATCCTTTTTTTTTTTTTTTTAAGATACTTGAGCGTTCTCTAAAGCTGCTATTTGAAACAAGAGATATAAGTTTAATTAAACAGTATGTTCAGCGACAATGTATGAAGCTTCTGGAAGGAACAGCCAGCATCCAAGATTTTATCTTTGCCAAGGAATACAGAGGAAGTTTCTCCTATAAACCTGGAGCTTGTGTGCCAGCCCTTGAACTTACAAGGTAATGATGCACACCACAGTAGCACTCTCAGTACCTAGCAAGTGTAGTCCTGGGATTCCGAATGGTTTGGAATCGATGAAAAGACAGCTAGTCCACAGGCACAAAGTTTCTTCACCTGCCCAGACAAAGCCTCACTAAAGGTAAATAGACGCTCTCCCGTACTGTGTAAACTCTGAAGAGGAAGAAGGAATTCCTCTTTTGGGCTTCCCTTGAGAAACTACATTCAGTGAAATTAATCTGGTACAGATCATGAATTGTTTTTCCACCTCAGAATCACTAGGTAGTCCTTAGTATGAGTCTACCAGAGCACTTAAATGGTATCATCCTAAAATCCGATCATCTAACCAGCTAAATTTTCTCTTCTCTTTCACTGTTAGATTTATGATAGTTCTTATTCTTCAGAGATAGAAATCATTTTAAGCTAGTTGGTATCTGGCAACTCATGTTGTTTTTCAGGTAGCAATGATTTACAATGTAAGTTGTTGTTTTAAAAAAAAAAAAACTTTTTAAAAATATCTTTTATTTAAATTAATAAAAATTAAAATTAAAGATTTAAATAAAATAAAAAGTTAAATAAGAAATTAAAAGATTTAAATCTATTTTATTTAAGTCTTTTTTAATCTTTTTTTTAAAGATTTCATTTATTTATTTGAGGAAGGGAGAGCACAAGCGGTGGGGTGAGGAAGGGCAGAGGGAGAGGGAGAAGCAGGTTTCCCACTGAGCAGGGAGCCCAAAGTGGGGCTTGATCCCAGGAGCCTGAGGTCATGACCTGATCTGAAAGCAGATGCTTAACTGACTGAGCCCCACCTGAGTGCACATACAGAGTAAGTTTTTAAACTTATATCTGCTTGGTGTTCATTAAGTCAAGTGTATCTAGCTCACAAAAAAATGTAACTCTGGGCACCTGGGTGGCTCAGATGGCTGGGTATCTGCTTTCAGCTCAGGTTGTGATCTCCAGGTCCTGTAATTGAGCCCCATGTCAGGATCTTGGCTCAGCTGGGAGTCAGCTTCTCCCTGTGCCTCGTCCCCTCTGCTCATGCACGTGCTCTCTCACTCTCTCTCTCTCTCTCTCCCTCTCCCCCCCTACCCTGAATAAATTTAAAAATCTGTAAAAAAAAAAAAAAAAAAGTTGTGACTCTAACATAAAGGTACCCCTTGTACTCTCATGGTTTCATAATTGTTTAATTATCACTTAATTTTCCAGTAAGATGCCTTCCATAACAGTTTTTGAGTGAATATCTATCTGGATTTAAATAGGAAAATGCTTACTTACGATCGGCGCTCTGAGCCTCGAGTTGGAGAGCGAGTGCCCTACGTGATCATCTGTGGAGCCCCCGGAGTGCCACTTATCCAGCTGGTGAGGCGCCCGGTGGAAGTGCTGCAAGACCCGACCCTGAGACTGAATGCCACTTACTATATCACCAAGCAAATCCTGCCGCCCCTGGCAAGAATCTTCTCACTCATTGGTATTGATGTCTTCAGCTGGTATCATGAGTTACCAAGGGTAAGCCTTGTACCAACTAGTACCCCTATGCTATGACTGTAGGGAGAATTCACTTGCAGTTTCCAGTAGAACTAAAGAGTTTCTTTATGTGCTATGAGAGGCAACCCAGATGCTCTGTTATCCTAAACTGGCAAAGGCTCCACCGTCTTCTGGTTTCCTAAAAGAAATTAAGTTTTCTACAAACACCTTCCCGGCTCCTGTCACATAGGTCAAATTATAGAAGAGTAAAATAAATTCTGCAGCTATTTCAGATAAATTTTCATAATAAACCAGCTCATAAAAAGTAAATGAAGGAGAGCAAAAATTCCTTCAGAATGGGTGCTTAAGCAGTGTATGTAGTATGTCGTATCTCGACATAGTGCTTGAAGAAATCAGACTAATGAAATAACGTTTACTAAAGTAAAACCTGAAACTTGGAATATGGGCCAAAGGAATTTTGCTTGAACTCTCAGTTAACTCCCTAGCAGCCTGGAGGAGCAGTCTGCGATTGGATAATTGTCTGGGAGACACGAGTCTTGGAGAGGGCTTTTATCTACTGTTGAGAACTGGATCTGCTCAGTCATCTGCTGTTGTCTCAGACTGCGAAAGACTTGTGCTGTTTAGGCAAACTAGTGAAAGTTGATCCTCAAATTACTTTTAATTTCTCAGCAAGCATGTATGGCCTCGGGGAAAGAATGAGCTTGGAAACGAAGGTGGAAGGTACACGGGCCGCCATCTGTCTTCTGGGTCCTAGCTCTGCACCAGAAGGCTCTGACGACTTTTCGTTTCCTCAGCAAAAATGCTAAATCAATGGCAGATTTTAAGAGTTTGATCTAATAATAACTTCGATGCATAGTAATTAAAAGATACCAGGAGGAGACCAAGGGTATAATAACCACATGAAAATGTTACTTCCGTGTCCAAAGAGTACCAGAAGACCGATCTCTGAAACCAGTATTACCTTCCAATGAAGAATGCTTAGGTGACACATATCTAATTTCAGGAATGTTCCAGGTTTACTCTTGCTTGAATTTTGTACCCTACTGCCTAACAAGTTATTTTTAACCTTCTAACTTGCCTTGTTTCCCTGGCCCACTTGCACGGCCTGAAACAGTATCCACTCTCAACCTGGATTTCTTCCACTGTCCTCTCTGATCTCCAGTGGCCTGTATGATCTCACACTGTGTATCTCAGCCAAAACACTGAGTGACAGAGACCCATTTTCTTCCCCTAAACAAGTACATACACAGATGATACTAACATTTAAGTTTTGTGAAAGGAAGGATTTTGTTCATTTCTGTATCCCCGTTATGTAGGACAGGACCTGACGTATAGTAACTATTATTTGTTGGATCAATGAAGTAATGCCTTCGTGAATCTATAATTAGCATAACAGTAGCAGCTCTGCTATGAAGCTGGATCAGACTTTCTTCTTAAGTTTTATTATTTTCACTCCAGTCTGGTTAATGTACTGTTCCTTTAGTTTCAGGTGCACGGTGCAGTGACTAAGCACTTCTGTCCGTTACTCGGTGCTCACCGTGATGTACAAAAGGGTCCTCGGTAATCCGCATCACCCACTTCACTCCCCTCTCAGCCCACCTCCCTGAGACTGATTCCTGAATTGATGTTTTTATAGATCCAGAAAGCCACCAGCTCATCTCGAAGCGAGCCTGAAGGGCGAAAAGGCACTATTTCACAATATTTTACTACTTTACATTGTCCTGTGTGTGACGACCTGACTCAGCATGGCATCTGCGGTAAATGTCGGAGCCAGCCTCAGCACGTCGCGGTCATCCTCAACCAAGAAATTCGAGAGCTGGAACGTAAACAGGAGCAGCTCGTAAAGGTATGACCTTGTTAGATAAACCCAGAATCCCAGGCAACCTGATTCTTTAGGGAAATGTCATCAATACTTGAAATAGAGTTTGAGATATGAAACTGGGTGAAAAGCAAACTAAAGATTCTAAGTTCATAAACTTTAAAATATCAAAAATCCCATAATTGAACTAAATTATTTAAAGATGGATTGTTTTGGATATTAACCCTTTATCAGATATGTCATTTGCAAATATCTTCTTCCATTTCATAGGTTGCCTTTTAGTTTTGTTGATTGTTTCATAACTTTTTGTTTTTATGGAATAGTGTATTGTGTTTATTAAAACCTAGAACTACAATGTTCTTCTACCCAATTTCTTTTATGATTAGTATTTTTTTTTTAAAGGAAGTAACAATTTCTCTACCATAGCTACATACCATTCTCATAAAAATCTAGTTGTCCTACAGAATTGCTAATAAACTTGGAAGGCTCATAGTTCTGAGAGTCCAGATAGAAAATAGTTAACATGACTGGGTTTTGGTGGTTTTTTTTTAAGATTTTATTTATTTATTCGACACAGAGCTCACAAGTAGGCAGAGAGGCAGGCAGAGAGAGGAGGAAGCAGGCTCCCTGGTGAGCAGAGAGCCCGATGTGGGGCTCGATCCCAGGACCCCGAAATCATGACCTGAGCTGAAGGCAGAGGCTTAACCCACTGAGCCACCCAGGCACCCCAACATGACTGGGTCTTAATCTGTGCAAGAAAACTCTTACAAATGAGTCAGCTGTCACAGAGGGGTTAAGTAATTTGCCCTGTGTTACACTGCTAATAAGCAGCTGGCTGGGATACAGGCATAAAATGCAGAGATGATTTTTCAAATATGGGAATTTTAGCAGAAATAAACAACAGAAATCTCTTGAAAGAAGTTGGAAAATGAAATCTGAAGAAAAATTAGCATGTTTTTAAAAACAAAGTAGTATATTTCTTAAAGGAATGATTATATCTTATACCATCACATTTCATGTTACACTTTTAGCTTTCAGGCTAGAGAAAACAATTTTGGAGTGGAGTTTGTTTTGTCTCATCTTAGAAGAGCAATATATAAAGTAATTGAAATGTTTGAAAACCAGCCAAATAATTGAGAGCTAGTGTGAGTTAGTGAGAAATGAATTATGCTGATAATAATGACATCAGGGTTCTAGTCTGGACTTCATAATACTGGCTTTGTCCTTCGGCCTGTTGTATCAGCCTCTTTTACAGGCCCCATCTAGCTCTAATGTTGTAATTTCTCTTCTACAATCATCCTCACAGTCCTAAAGTATCCAAAGTGCTATGTGAAGGCCAGGCTCTGCACCCTATCCTCAAGGTAAAGAAGCTGTTGAATCAAGACAGAGTATCCATCCACAATCAGTAAGACTTAGCTGCCACGAAGGTGACCAGGGAGAGAACGCTCTTAAGAATTTGAATATTTTCTGAAGATGATTAAGGGTTGATAAAGCACAGACTGTTTGCTCTGCACCATTCTAACCGCTACAGTTAGTATTGGCAGGAAATTCTTAAGTTTTCGAGAGAACAGCCAGTCATCCAGAATCCATTAAGCAGATCTCATTAAGGCTGGTAGAATCGTGAAGGGATGGTTATTTTGATGCGCCACAGAAGCCTAGCTTGCAGAAATAAGTTGATTTTTCCCTCTCCCTTCCACCCCCTTAAGTAGTTCCTAAATACCCTCACTTTTCTCCTTCCCTTCTGTCACCATCCATTCTCTCTCCCCTAATCTCCTGCAACAGCCACCTGCCATTGTCTCATTCTTTTTTTTTTTTTTTTTAAAGATTTTCTTTTTTTTGAGAGCGAGCGTACACATGTGTGAGCGGGGTGCGGGGCAAGGGCAGAGGGTGAAGGAGAGGAGCAGACCCCCTGCTGGGCATCGAGCCTGACAGTGGGCTCCCTCTCACGACACTGAGATCGGGACCTGAGCCAAAATCAGGAGCTGGAGGCTTCATCGACTGAGTCACCCACCGCCCCTGACTCCATTCTAAACGCTAGCTAGAATTATATTTTAAAAGGACCAGTCTGGTGCTCTTTCTCTCTGATAAATTCGAACTCCATGGGGCGCCTGGGTGGCTCAGTGGGTTTAAGCCTCTGCCTTCGGCTCGGGTCATGATCCCATGGTCCAGGGATCGAGCCCCGCATCGGGCTCTCTGCTCAGTGGGGAGCCTGCTTCCCTCTCTCTCTCTGCCTGCCTCTCTGCCTACTTGTGATCTCTGTCTGTCAAATAAATAAATAAAATCTTTAAAAAAAAAAAAATTCGAACTCCGTAGGTGTGCTTTACAAGTCTGTCTCCGTTCTGGCACCTCGCTGGTACCTCTGTCCGCATCGCTTAGCCCGCTCCGTTACACTCCACCCTCCATGCGTACTGAACTTTTAGGTCCATGAACGCACTTGAAATTCAGAAATTCTCCCGGGTTCTGGCCTTTAAAGTCCTATTCCTTCTGTCTGGAGTGCTTTCCTCTACCTCCATTAATCATCATCTACAAGGAATCAGCTTAAACCCCTAGACCCGGTGAAGCCTTCCCTGCAGTGGGCTCGTGCCATAAGCGCTTCTGCCTCGCTGTGCCTGTGTGTGTGTGTCCTCCCCCGCTGGAAAGCTGGGGAGCCCAGGGAGGGTCGAGGCGGTCCGTTCTCGTACTGCTGCGTCAGCTGTGCCTGAGCAGAGTCCCGCCCATGGTGGCAGTAAGAATCGGAACAAACGAACAGCTTCTTGCTGAATGCACAGGGGAAACAGGGTATGTCATGGGAGCGAATACCAGCCACTTCTGTGTTCATGTTAGGGCTCTCGTCCGTGCAGCCACTGAAGTCACTGCGTGCTCCCAGCTTCTGTTTTATGGGCTGCCCCCCAGGTGACAGCAGCCAACCCCCACAGCACATTCTCTCGTTGGCTTCTGTTACAAGGTGCACATGTGAGCAGGACCGCGGGAGTTCCAGCGAAGGCGAAGGCTGTGTAGGTCTCTTCTCCGGACCTTCCTAGCTTCTGCCCTCAGTGACCTACACCACACTAGTTGGTGCCATCGATTTTACTAGATCCCTCGGTCAGTATTAGGTCTCATTTCATATAGAAATACATAAAAGAAGGGATGTTTTATAAATAAGGATGACTCATGATCTTTTAAGATATTTTAAACTTGAAAGCTTTTTTTAAGAATTAAAATGTGTTTCCTGTATACTAAGTAGTCTGTAGAAATTTTCATAAAGCAGAAATTATAGGAGATACAATAAGAAATAGAAATATAGTCATAGATTTTCACATGCTTCTCAGCCCAAGAACAATCAAGTGATCAAAAAGTAGTTACAGAAGATGTAAACAACATGAGGTAGACCTTATGACTATATATCAAACTCTGAAAGCCGGTGCTCTAGGATACACCTTTTTTCAAGCATTACAGAATGTTAAAAAACTGACCCGATCTTAGTCTGTAAAGAAAGCTTTTAATAAGGAGCGCCTTTGTGGCTCAGTCGGTTAAGCATCTGCCTTCAGCGCAGGTCATGATCCCAGGGTCATGATATGGGGTTCCCTGCTCATCAGGGAGTCTGCTGCTCCTCTCTTCCCGTCTCTCTCTCAAATAAATAAAATTATAAAAGAGAGAGAGAGAGCCTTAATAAACTTCCAAAAGTTGGAAGTACTACAGACATTTTATCCATGCAATGCTATAATGCTAGTAATTCATTTTAAACTCAGAAAACAAAATGATCATTACACTTGGAAACTTTAACTCTCTTAAACACACACATCAGATTCTAGACAGCCATAGCAGATCTCAGAGAAAAATTCATCGCCTTCAACACTTCTAATAATAAACATGAAAGAGTGAAAATGAATGAAATAAGCATCTGATTAGCTTTCTTATGTCTTCAAAATTTTTCAAAGGCTAGCAAAAAGAAAGACTACAGCAGACCCCTTTTTCTTTTTTTTAATGTCTGCCTCATGAGCTAAAAAGTAAATATCCAGGTTGTAGTGTTTCAGGTTTTAAAACATAAGCTGAATTAAGCTACAGTGTTTCAGGGTTTAAATCACCAGTAATGGATCTTGAAACGAAAAATTGAGTTAGATTTAAAGCAGCAAGTAATTCCATCCTGGCTTATTTATGAGGCACAGAGAGTGCATAAAAACGGATCTGTTTGCCCAGCAGCTGACACTCAGTTGTAGCACAGAAGCTCTATATTTGGGAAGAGATGGGAGCCTCCTGGCAGAGACTCCTAGGGAAAGGTGTCCTAGTAGAGCAGCATCCTTAGTCCTCGGAGAGCACACTCGGTCAGTGCACAGTTTCTCGGGAGTTCGCTTGGATGGTATCGTAGGACTGGACGCAGTAAGCAGTGTGCTCAGAACATGCCCTTCGGGTGACTGGTAGATCTTGGGGCAAAGAACAAAAATGTTGAGACATCTCAAAAAGAGAAGCTCTTTGAGATACAGATCAGAGAACTACTAAAGCAGTTTGATTTCTCTCTAAGATCATCTGGAGTAGAGGCAGCTGTTTGCATCCGTTTTGAAACACACTATTGGATACACTATTCACATAAAACCCCAGCCTGTCCTTGCTGGACCCTTGGGTCCACATTTAATATCCTTTTTAATTTTTTGATGTTTTTCATGTTTTAGAATCTTTTTAACCTATGTGTGACCTGAGACTTTGTTTAATATCTGATCATTAAGACATTATCATGCTTCTCCACTGCTAAAAATTACCTTATTAATTATTTTTCTTTAGACCAAATCTTATTCAACATCCAGATCACCTGGGGGCCCTAAAAAGTATACACATCCGTAGGCTCTTAGGCCTGAGGATTCTGGTTCGTTGGTCTGGGATGGGGCTCGGGTGTTAGTACACTTTTAAGCTCATGTATAGCAAGTTCATGTACAGTAGTTCTCATGTATGAGAACTACTGATCCACTGATCCAGCTTTCTAATTCATATCTTTGGATTTTTTTTTCCCATACTGACATTTTCTCTTCTGGAATGAGAAAATGGATCGCTTATTATTAGCATCTAAAAAGATAAATCTGAATAATTTGAAAAAAAGTGTTTATAGCTCATTTAAGATAGTCTTTCATGGTAAATGGGTAGCTTATTTGTGGATCTTAATATACTATTGACCCTTGAACAACATAGGGGTGGGATAACTACCCCCCCCGCCCCCCGTCAAAAATCCACATAGGAATTTTGACTGTCCAAAAACTTAAATTACTAATAGTCTGCTGTTGAGGGGAAGCCTTGTTGGTAACACTTGATTAATACTTACTTTGTATGTTACATGGGTTATATACTGCATCTTTAAAGTAAGCTAGAGAAAACAATCCTTAAGTTAGAGAAAAACTTATTTTTTCTCTAGCTTCCTTTAAGAATTTTGTAACATTTATCGTAGTGTACTGTGAATTTACTGAAAAAAAAAAAATCCATATACAAGTGGACCTGTGCATTTCAGATCCATGTTCAAGGGTAACCTGTAATATCCATCAGGGTAGTTGGGCTTCAGAGATGAGAATTAATGAAACTTTCTGAAGTGTGTTGTGTCTCATATGTCTGCCAGTAAGCTATGGTGGGTCAGAGAGGAGGGATTGTGCGAGTTTGCAGTTAACACATACACACAGGACTTTCCTACTGTTTTACGTATCCCGCTTATGCTTTCAGATCTGCAAGAACTGCACAGGGTGCTTTGACCGGCATGTCCCGTGTGTTTCTCTGAACTGCCCAGTACTTTTCAAACTCTCCCGAGTAAATAGAGAATTATCCAAGGCACCATATCTCCGGCAATTACTAGATCAGTTTTAAACTGTCAATGTCACAGAATTCCAGGTGCTATTTTTTTTTTCAGTGTTTACCACTAAACTGTTGTGCATGGTGCTTTCTCCACTTTCATCGAGTCAAGTACGTTCACTGTCTATTATCTGAAGACTATGAAGGCTTTTATGCTAACTGAATTAAAAATCGTACTTGTTGATCTCTGAATAGCTCACTTCTTACAATGTACAAATTCTTCTTCATCCTTTTATAACGTATGTGTTGAATTTGCTCCAGTTTGTGTAACATCTTGTAAATCCATTTGAGTAGATGATCCTTACTTCCCTGTGGAAGGAGCACTGAAAACCTCTTTAAAACAAAACAAAACAAAACAAAAAACAAAAAAAACAAAAAACAAAAAAAACCATTCGTGTGTTTTCCTTGAACTGTCTGTATCAAGACGTGTTACTTAGAGATACTCATTCACTTTATAATTTTGACTGCGAAATATTTTGTAAATACACTTTTTTACTTTTCAAACAACTGAGTAAAATGTGCAATGAATTTTATACAAATGATTTTCAAGTTGTTAGGTATATTTCCTCTAGGTTTTGCTTGACTCAGAGTAGAGTTGTTATTTTGATCAAACTGTGCAAACAATAGTACCATGTGTAGCATTTTGAAATGTTATTTTCTAAAACCGCTGTCTTGCTTTAGCTATTCCTGGGGCATTGTG
Organism: Meles meles; assembly: GCF_922984935.1. Lineage (NCBI taxonomy): Eukaryota > Metazoa > Chordata > Mammalia > Carnivora > Mustelidae > Meles > Meles meles. Next base: position 21,760,566 of record NC_060070.1, read on the forward strand.
AGGAACTGTGCAAAGACATTTTTGTTACAAACCTGTGGGCCTGTTGCAATACTTTAAAAATAAAAAATTTTATTCCATTTTTGCTTGTTTTGTATAGACATTTCTATTGCTTCTAAATATGCTTAAAATATTTTCTTTCCTTACGTACTGTACAGTTAATCTTATTTGCCATCATCTTGAACACAAAATGTGTATTTAGAATATTTGTATAACTGTATAAAATGAAAAAGGAATTATGTGGTCAGTGCATTGTTTTCTAAACTGGAAATCATTTTGTTTTTAAAAGTTAATAATGGAAACCATATTAAAGTTGAATAAAATATGAAATATGGCAGTGTGATTTTATCTTGATATCAGTGGTATCATGTTTTATAAGCCTCTGCTGGTTATATCTTACCCTACTCCTTTCTAAATTTTAATGCAGTCAATTTAGTTCATTGTTATATCACAACTGATGCTGCAAATTCCCTCACCCAAAACTTGATTTGAAAAAATGGGACAGCAAAAGTTGTCCGGAAACAATTCAGCTCTCATCCTTTTGTAGTTAGAAGAGTCTACTTGTTAGAGTTTGTGTGAAGCCAAGACTTTGCAGAAGGAAAGCAATAATTATTCCTTTTTTTTTTTTTTAATTAAATGCCATTTTGTCAGTAGAAAACAATTCTTATTCTAACACAGGAAGCTCATCCGGGCGTCTATCAGAAATGGGTCTTCCGTTGCCAAATCAGAACTTCCAAATATGGGGGAGGGGGATTCGTTTCTAAAAATGAGACAGTAGATACGGAATCACAGAACCACAAATCATGTTTCTGCACATATTTCCCCAAAGTTCTGCAGAGATGAGCCCCACTTTGAGGGATTTTGTTTGTTTGGGAGGCTGGGGCTGGCCCTCAGAATTGGGATTCTGTTACCCTGTTGCCTGGCAGTCGCTGGTCTGTCCTTCCTAAGTTCTGTGCTAACAGGATTCCCACTTACATCAGCTTTCCCCTTGTAACCAGATACGGTATTCTCAGCAGAATAACTGTTCTCAAGTTCTTTACAACTGAACACAGCCAGACTAACAAATGATTATCAAACCACAAGTGCCCAAAACTGGCTCTGTCTTACACTCTTCCCAGATCTCTGGTTCCCTTTTCCGGAGGAAGTACATCCCTTGGAACACGGTCATCCTCGGGGTCTGCAGCCTCACTGCCCTTTATCGAGATTCATTCACCCGTGCTGAGACTGAGACTGACTTGACCGAAACAGTGTTTTGCAAGAAGCTTAAGCGTAAGCTTTCGTAATTGTTCTCCCTGCCTTTCCAAAACTATTCATCAGCTACTAATAATCTTGTCTTTCACCCAGACCACAAAAAGAAAAACTATTTCTGAGTAATGCTGGAGAGGTAATGTCATTAAACATCCCCTTAAATTTGTTAAAAACGTCATTTTCTCTCATTCTGTCCACTTCCCACCAGTGCCTTTCTCTAGACGTAAAGTACAAACAAAAGCTACTTAGAAGCGTCTCTGTCCACCCCGGAGAAATCCCATTCAACGGTGGGAAACAGGCAAATGCTGAACTTATATTCAATTTTGTATGAACTTCAATTTTCTATGTCTGTGAAGAAGGCCAGGACATTGGGAAAAACATAAAACGTGAACACAGAGCAGTTACAGAATTTTTAGACGAAGTAGTCCTGCCAGGGCTGGAGCAGGCTGCCCAGAGAGTCCGTGGAACCCTCCAGCCCTGCTCACAGTCACCGGCCCCTCCCCGTGAGTCTCAGGAGACCAGTCCCCGCCATCAAGCTTGCTGTCCCGATGACCTGAAATTCTCCAGCAGAGCTAGAGTTTATGCCAGTACATTTTTTTTTTTTAAGATTTTATTTATTTATTTGACAGAGAGAGATCACAAGTAGGCAGAGAGGCAGGCAGAGAGAGAGAGGGGGAAGCAGGCTCCCTGCTGAGCAGAGAGCCCGACACGGGGCTCGATCCCAGGACCCTGGGATCATGACCTGAGCCGAAGGCAGAGGCTCAATCCACTGAGCCACCCAGGCGCCCCTATGCCAGTACATTCTTACAGCTACATAATCTTGATCTTTCCATCTACTCTTCTCTTTTGCGTCACAGCAACCACAGGGATATTCTTTTAGGGTCTATCAAATAAGCTTGTAAGTTCATTTCTCAATTTCAGAATAATATTTCTAAAGATACTCCCATATTTGATTTTATAAAGTAAAAAGGCTGGCTACACATGACATGAGGGCTCCGCCATGACCAGAGGGGGGGAGAGAAAGCAGCAGGGCACAAGAGGCTGTTTGGGGGCTCCATATGTCCCTGTCTCAGTCAGACTTGGAGGACAGTCTGCCTGGTGCACCCCATGACACCTTGTCGCTTTCCCCTGATAGGATGAGACCTGTCGTGGAGCCATTTTGGGTTTCATGGAAGTGAATGATATCTAATGCCAGTAATGCCCCAGAGTTCTGCTTAATAAATAGCTTTATACCGGAAATTAGTCGGGGGTTGTCTCTAGTATTCAAGGTCTGAGGAGGAAGTCCTAAGACAGCACTGAATCGACTCTCTGTCTTGTTGCCTTGTCCATTGCCATCGCTGTTTTGTCTCCTTGGCCAATCTCCAGAAGTGGCTTACAGAGCAAATATCTTGTAGACGAATTCTCAGATTTCTAAAATCAGGTCTCTGTGTCTATTAAGGAAGGAGAGAATATCACCAGGAAGATAGAGGAGGCATTTTTATTATTTTCTAATTTTTTAATTTTTTTATAAACATATAATGTATTTTTATCCCCAGGGGTACAGGTCTGTGAATCGCCAGGTTTACACACTTCACAGCACTCACCATAGCACATACCCTCCCCAATGTCCATAACCCCCCCCAACCCCACCTCCCCCCAGCAACCCCCAGTTTGTTTTGTGAGATTAAGAGTCACTTATGGTTTGTCTCCCTCCCGATCCCATCTTGTTTCATTCATTCTTCGAGGAGGCATTTTTAAATCAAAATACCATCTACTGCCTGAGTCTTTACCTGAACTCGCCACTGATGCCATCGCAGGTGCCTTTCTTCTGGGGGCAGGATTGGGAGAGTCCAGGGAAACAGTGGGCTCGGAGTAAGGAGACCCATACCCTGGTCCTCCGAATTGCTAGTGCAAACGCAACACTTTGGAAAAGCCACTACTGTGGTCACAGAGATGAAGTAAGAGGTTTCAAAACCAATCATTCTTTGAAGGCAGGATAATAGCACCTGCCCTGATTACTTGGGAGAGGCTCTATGAATGGGACTATGGATGGGTGCCACAAGGTCCACAGAAGTCAAGTGTTAGTCAGTCAATGTCTACGGAGCACCTAAGAGGCGCTGCACATCCTGCTCATCTATAGCGACAGCAGCGGAATCCACGGTCCTCACGTATGTCACAACCTATCGGGAGAGACAGAGACGTAATGACACTGGTCTCGAGGTTATGCAATAAAGACGTTTTTGCCTCTTCCTCTTCTGTTGGATGAACCCAAACGTAAGGGAAAGCCAGCATTAGCCAACTCCAGAAAAGCTTAGGAACAGAACACCCCACGTGGGAACCAATTATAAAGGAAGCACTTAGACCTCATGGGCCAAACCTGACTCCGCGTACTCAGGTGACCGCCCCACCCCCCCCCCCCCCACACACACACACAAGTAGAGTTTAGTCTTACTCTACAGCAAATGAGAAACAGAGAGGGACTGAACACGGAGACACTGGGCACCGATGGGGACAGGACTAGGTTTACCACGAAGAACGGGGATCAACTGCGTCTTCAACAATAAAGTGAGACCCTCTGCCCCACACCGTGCCAAGGTGAAAACCCCAAAAGCCAAGTCTACATTCCCATATCACTGTGTGCTGCTTTGGCTCATAATAAATACAGGCTTGTTTGTTTGAAGATTTATTTATTTGTCAGAGAGAGAGCACAAACAGGAGGGGCGGCAGGCAGAGTAGGCAGAGGGAGAAGTAGGCTCCCTGCAGAGCAAGGAGCCTGATGTGGGACTCAGTCCCAGTATCCTGGGATCGTGACCCAAATCGAAGGCAAATGCTTAACTGACGGAGCCACCCAGCCGTCCCAATAATTACAGATAATTGTGTGTGCCATTTGATATCAGTGTCTCCATTCAATTCTACGTATAAGTTCTTTATAAATTCTATATATATCAAGTCAGAGATCATGTCTGATGTGCTCCCTAACATAAGCCACCACCAGCATAACACCCTCAGATTACTGATAAATAACAGTGAATTGAAGGGTTTAAAATGCCCACCTGGGAGGGGGGGCTGGGTAGCTCAGTGGGTTAAGCCTCTGCCTTTGGCTCAGGTCATGATCTCGGAGTCCTGGGATCGAGCCCTGAATCAGACTCTCTGCGCAGAGGGGAACCTGCTTCCCCCTCTCCCTCTGCCTGCTTCCCCCTCTCCCTCTGCCTGCTGCTCTGCCTACTTGTGATCTCTGTCTGTCAAATAAATAAATAAAATCTTTAAAAATAAAATAAAATAAAAATAAATAAAATGCCCACCTGGTGAAAAGCTGACAGCAATTCCCATAAGGTCAGAAACAAGACAGGGATGTTCCCTCTCACCAGTATTATTTAACATAGTATGGAAGTCCTAGCCTTAGCAATCAGACAAAAGGAATAAAAGGCATGTAAATTGGTAAGGAAGAAGTAAAACTTCCACTATCTGCAGATGACATGATACTGTATACAAAACCCTAAAGGCTTCAGCAAAAAAAACGACTAGAACTGATAAATGAATTCAGTAAGGGTTGCAGGATACAAAATCAATATGCAGCAACATTCCACTGTATTTCTATACACTAATAATAAAGGAGCAGAAAGAGAAATTGAGAAAAAAATCCCATTTACAATTGAAGCAAAAATAATAAAATACCTAAGAATAAACTTAACCAAGGAGGTAAAAGACCTATACTCTGAATACTATAAAACACTGATGGAAGAAACTGAAGATGATACAAACAAAAAGATTCCATGCTCACGGGTTGGAAGACCAAATACTGTTAAAATGCCCATGCTACCCAAAACAATCTACAGATTTAATGCAACCCCTGTTAAAATACCAATAGCATCTTTTCACAGAACTAGAATAATCCTAAACTTTGTATGGAACCACAAAAGACCTCAAATAGCCAAAGCAATCTTCAAAAAGAACAAAGCTGGCAGTATCGTAATCCAGATTATAAGACATGCTACAAAGCTGTAGTGCTCAAAACAGTATGGTACCGGCACAGAAGTAGGCACATAGCTCAGTAGAATAGAATAGAGAGCTCAGAAATAAATCCTCAATTTTCTGGTCAATTAATCTTCTACAAAGGAGACAAGAATGTGCAATGGGAAAAATACACAGTCTCTTTAACAGATGGTGTTGGGAAAACCAGAGAGCAAAATGCAAAAGAATGACTGGACCACTTTCTTATACCACACACAAAATAAACACAAAATGGATTAAAGAACTAAATATGAGACCTGAAACCATAAAAATCCTAGAAGACAACACAGGCAGTAATTTCTCCAATACTGGTTATAGCAAAATCTTTCTAGATAGGTCTTATGAGGCAAGAGAAACAAAAGCAAAGATAAACTACTGGGGCTATATCAAAATAAAAACCTTCTACCCAACAAAGGAAATAATCAAAAAAACTAAGAGGCAACCTACACACTGAAAAAAGATATTTGCAAATGACCCATCCCATCAAAGGTCAGTACCCAGGATGGAGAGGAGCAGGATGGTGGAGGAATCGGAGACCTAAATAACATCGGGTCCCAGCAGTTCAGCTAGATAGTTGTCAAACCATTCTGAACACCTATAAGCCCAACAGGACATAGACGAAAAGAAGAGCAGCAATTCTAGGAACAGAAAATCGACCACTTTCCGGAAGGCAGGACTTGCAGAGAAGCGAGTCCGAAGTGACGGGAAGATAGACCGTGGGAGGAGGGGCTGGCTCCCAGGAAGCGGCGGAGCAGCAGAGCACAGAATCTGAACTTTTAGAAGTCGGCTCCACTGAGGGACTTTGCTCCAGAGGCTAAACAGGGGGTGGAGCCCTCGTAGGGACAGTGTGGTCTCAGGACCCGCAGGGTCACAGAAAGACTGGGGTGCCTGAGTGCAGCAGAGCTGCCAGATATTGGAGCGGGGAAGCCGGCAGCAGAGACGGAGCCAAGGAGGGGGCTCTCAGTTCAGGGTTACTTTACACCATGATCCGAGTCACAGTGGGACCACTGCTCTTTGAGCAGGGACCCCACAAGTGGCAGATCTGGGGAGACCCCTCCTTCCTCCCCCAGGGGTAGCAGAGCAGGAGCGCACTGGAGGAAATCTGCTGGGCTTGGAGTCTCCAAACAGGGCTGGGTACCAGAGATAGAAACAATCCGTCACAGGCTGGAGACCAGGGAGAAGGGAGGGATTGGCGGCTTTTCTCCGACGGCACACTGAGGAGTGAGGCTCCCAGTTCTCGGCTCCTCTGGGCCAGAGATTGGGAGGCTGCCATCCTCATTCCTGTCCTCCAAAGCTGTATGGAAAGCATTCAGGGAACAAAAGCTACTGAGAACGAAACCAAGCAGATTACTTAGCATGGCCCCCAGCCAGGGTGGTGCAATTCTGCCTCAGGCAAAGACATTTGAGAATCATGGCAATAGGCCCCTCCCCCAGAAGATCAGCAGGAATATCCAGCCAAGACCAACTTCACCAATCAGTGAGAACTGTGGAACTCCAGAGCTAGAGGAAAGCAATACATAGAATTCATGGCTTTTTACCCATGATTCTTTACTCTTTCAAACTTAACTTTTTTAAATTTTATTTTCTTCTTATTCTATTTTTAAAAATTTTTCCACTTTTCTATTTTAATGTTTTTTTAACTATTTTATCTTATCAATACCTTTTTTAAAAATCTTTTTTTAAAAGATTTTATTTATTTATTTGACAGACAGAGATCACAAGTAGGCAGAGAGGCAGGCAGAGAGAGAGGAGGAAGCAGGCTCCCTGCTGAGCAGAGAGCCTGATGTGGGGCTCGATCCCAGGACCCTGGGATCATGACCCGAGCCGAAGGCAGAGGCTTGAACCCACTGAGCCACCCAGGTACCCCTAAAAAATCTTGTTAATCTTCATTATTATAGTAATACTCTATCCCTTCATTGTGTTTAATCTTATTTTTTGTGTACATATAGGTTTTTATTAATTTAAAATTTTGGGATACAGTTTCTCCTAATAAATCAAAATATACCCCAAATCTAGCACATGGCTTTGTTCAGGTCTCCAGCCTGATCACATTCTTTTTTTTTTTTTCCAACCAATTTCTTATCTTATCAATTCCTTTTTTAGAATCTTTAATTTTCATCTTTCCAGTCATATTCCATCCCTTCATCATGTTACCCTTATTTTTTTGTATATAGATAGATAGATAGATAGATGTTTTTCTTTCTTTAAAATTCTGGGAGGCAGTTTCTTCTAACAGGCCAAAATGCACCCAAAATCAAGTGATCAAGTGTGTGGCTCTGTTATCTATTTAACAGATCTATTTAACTCTGTTATCTATATATATATTTATACACACACACACACACACACACACACACGTGTGTGTGTGTGTGTGTTTTCTTTTTTCCTCCTTTAGTCTTCACCTGGTTTTGGATCTCTTCTGATTTTGTTAAAGTATATCTTTCTGGGGTTTTTTCTACCCTTTTATATTTTGTCCTCTCATTCTTATCTATCTAAGAATCTTACCTAACATTCTATAATATATAGAAAAGATATAGATAACTTATAGATAAGAATCTATCTATTCTTACCTGGATTAAATGACAAGATGGAAAAAGTCACCCCAAAAGAACAAGGGTGCCTGGGTGGCTCAGTCAGTTAAGCAACTGCCTTCAGCTCAGGTCATGATCCTGGAGTCCTGGGATTGAGGCCCACATCAGGCTCCCTCCTCAGTGGGGATTCTGCTTCTTCCTCTGACCCTTACCTCTCTCATGCTCTCTCAAAAATAAATAAATAAATAAATATTTTTTTGAAAAGAACAAGAGGCAGTTCGGATGGCTAGGGACCTAATCAATACGAACATTAGCAATATGTCAGATCTAGAATTCAGAATGACAATTTTCAAGGTGATAGCTGAGCTTGAAAAAAGCATACAAGGTACTAAATAATCCCTTTCTGAAGAAATAAAATCCCTTTCTGGAGAAATAAAAAAACTAAAATCTAACCAAGTTGAAATAAAAAAAGTTATTAATAAGATGTAATCAAAAATGGAGTCTCTTGGGGCACCTGGGTGGCTCAGTGGGTTAAGCCTCTGCCTTCAGCTCAGGTCATGATCCCGAGGTCCTGGGATCGAGCCCCGCATCAGGCTCTCTGCTGAGCAGAGAGCCTGCCTCCCTTCCTCTCTCTCTGCCTGCCTCTCTGCCTACTTAAAATCTTAAAAAAAAAAATGGAGTCTCTTTCTGCTAGGATAAATGAGGCAGAAGAGAGAATTAGTGGTATAGAAGACCAAATGATGGAGAATAAAGAAGATAAGAAAAAGAGAGATAAAACAACTACTGGACGACAAGGGGAGAATTCAAGAGATAAGTGATACCATAAGATGAAACAACATTAGAATAATTGGGATCTCAGAAGAAGTGGGGGCAGAAGGTATATTGGACCAAATTATAGCGGAGAATTTCCCTAATTTGGCAAAGGGAACAAGCATCAAAATCTAGGGGGCACACAGAATCCCCCTCAAAATCAATAAAAATAGGTCCATACCACATTATCTAATAGTAAAACTTACAAGTCTCAGTGACAAAGAGAAAATCCTGAAAGCAGCTCAGGACAAGAGGTCTGTGACATACAACAGTAGAAATATTATACTGGCAGCACACCTATCCACAAAGACCTGGCAGGCCAGAAAGGACTGGTATGATATAGTCATAGCACTAAACAAGAAAAATATGCAGCCAAGATTACTATATCCAGCTAGGCTGTCATTGAAATTTGAAGGAGAAATAAAAATCTTCCAGGACAAACAAAACTTAAAAGAATTTGCAAACACTAAAACCAGCCCTCCAGGGACTATTGAAAGGGTCCTCTAAGCAAAGAGAGAGCCTAAAAGTAACATATACCAGAAAAAAAACAGAGACAATATACAGTAACAGTCACCTTACAGGCAATACAATGGCACTAAATTCATATCTTTCAATAGTTACCCTGAATGTAAGTGGGGTAAATGGCCCAATTAAAAGACACAGGGTATCAGATTGGATTAAAAAAAAAAAAAAAGACCCATCAATATGATGTCTACAAGAAACTCATTTTAAACCCAAAGAAACATCCAGATTTAAAGTGAGTGGGTGGAAAACCATTTACCGTGCTAATGGACATCAAAAGAAAACTGGGATGGCAATCCTTTTATCAGATAAATTAGATTTTAAGCCAAAGACTATAATAAGAGATGAGGAAGGACACTATATCATACTCAACGAGTCTGTCCAACAAGAAGATCTAACAATTTTAAATATCTATGCCCCTAACATGGGTGCAGCCAATTATATAAACCAAGTAATAAAATCAAAGAAACACATTGGCAACAATACAATAATAGGAGGGGACTTTAACACCCCCCTCACGGAAATGGGCAGATCATCTAAGCAAAAGATCAAGGAAATAAAGGCTTTAAATGACACACTGGACCAGATGGACATCACAGATATATTCAGAACATTCCATCCCAAAGCAACAGAGTACACATTCTTCTCTAGTGCACATGGAACATTCTCCAGAATAGATCACACCCTACGTCACAAATCAGGTCTCAACCAGTACCAAATGACTGGGATCATTCTCTGCATATTTTCAGACCATGATGCTTTGAAACTAGAACTCAACCACAAAAGGAAAGTTGGAAAGAACTCAAATACATGGCTGCTAAAGAGCATCCTGCTAAAGAATGAATGTACCAGGAAATTAAAGGAGAAATTTTAAAATTCATGGAAACAAATGAAAATGAAAACACAACTGTTCAAAATCTCTGGGACACAGCAAAGGCAGTCCTGAGAGGAAAGCATATAGTAATACAAGTCTTTCCCGGGAAACAAGAAAGGTCTCAATTACACAACCTAACCTTAAACCTAAACGATCTAGAGAATGAGCAGCAAAGAAAGCCTAAACCTATCAGGAGAAGAAAAATCATACATTTCAGATCAGAAATCAATGAAATAGAAATCAAAAGAACAGTAGAACAAATCAACAAAATCAGAAGCTGGTTCTTTGAAAGAATTAAGAAGATTGATAAACCCCTGGCCAGACTTATCAAAAAAAGAAAGGACCCAAATTAATAAAATCACAAATGAAAGAGGAGAGATCACAACCAACACCACAGAACTACAATTATAAGAACATATTATGAGGGGTGTCTGGGTGGCTCAGTCGTTGAGCATCTGCCTTTGACTCAGGCCATGATCCCAGGGTCTTGGATTGAGCCCCATGTCAGGCTCCCTGCCCTGCGGGGAGTCTGCCTCTTCCTCTCCCACTCCCTCTGCTTGTGTTCCCTCCCTCGCTGTGTCTCTCTCTGTGTCAAAAAAATAAAATCTTAAAAAAAAAAAAAAAGACATATTATGAACAACTATACACCAGCAAATTTGACAACCCAGAAGAAATGGATGCATTCCTAGAGACATATAAACTACCAAAACTGAACCAGGAAGAAATAGAAAGCATGAAGAGACCCATAACCAGTAAGGAGATATCATCAAATTCTCCCAACAAGCAAGAGCCCAGGGCCAGACAGCTTCCCCAGGGAATTCTACCAAACACTTAGAGAAGAACTAATACTTATTCTCCTGAAACTGTTCCAAAAAATAGAAATGGAAGGAAAACTTCCAAACTCATTTTATGAGGCCAGCATTACCTTGATCCCAAAACCAAACAAAGACCCCATCAACAAGGAGAATTACAGAACAATTTTCTTGATGAACATGGATGCAAAAATTCTCACCGAAATACTATCCAATAGGATCCAACAGTACATTAAAAGGATTATCCACCATGACAAAGTGGGATATATTACTAAAAAATCAATCAATGTGATAAAATACATTAATAAAAGAAAGAATAAGAACCATATGATACTCTCAATAGATGCTGAAAAGCATTTGACAAAGTACAGCATCCTTTGTTGATCAAAATTCTTCAAAGTGTAGGGATAGAGGGTACATACCTCAATACTATCAAAGCCATCTATGAAAACCCACAGCAAATATTCTCAATGGGGAAAAACTGAGAGTTTTTCCCCTAAGGTCAGGAACACGGCAGTGATGTCCACTGTTACCATTACTATGCAACAGAGTACTACAAGTCCTAGCCTCAGCAATCAGACAACAAAAAGAAATTAAAGGCATCAAATCAGCAAAGAAGAAGTCAAACTCTCACTCTTTGCAGATGATATAATACTTTATATGGAAAACCCAACAGTCTCCACTCCAAAACTGCTAGAATTCATACAGGAATTCAGTAAAGTGTCAAGATATAAAATCAATGCCCAGAAATCAGTTGCATTTCTATATACCAACAGCAAGACATAAGAAAGAGATATTAAGGACTCAATCCCATTTACAATTGCACCTCAAACCTTAAGATACCTAGGAATAAACCTAGCCAAAGAGGCAAAGAATCTGTACCCAGAAAACTATAAAGTACTCATGAAAGAAATTGAAGAAGAAAAAGAAATGGAAAAACATTCCATGGTCATGGATTGGAAGAACAAATACTGTGAAAATGTCTATGCTACCTAAAGCAATCTACACATTTAATGCAATGTTTATCAAAATACCATCAATTTTTTTCAAAGAAATGAAACAAATAATCCTAAAATTTATATGGAACCAGAAAAGACCCCAAATAGCCAGAAGAATGTTGAAAAAGAAAACCAAAGATGGCAGCATCACAATTCCAGACATCAAGCTCTATTACAAAGCTGTCATCATCAAGACAGTATGGTACTGGCACAAAAACAGACACATAGATCAATGGAACAGAGTAGAGAGCCCAGAAATGGACCTTCAACTCTTGGTCAGCTAACCTTCAACAAAGCAGAAAAGAATGTCCAATGGAAAAAAGACAGTCTCTTCAACAAATGGTGTTGGGAAAATTGGAGAACCACATGCAGAAGAATGAAACTGGACCACTTCCTTACACCACACACAAAAGTAGACTCAAATGGATGAAAGACCTCAGTGTGAGATAGGAATCCATCAAAATCCTTGAGAACACAGGCAGCAACCTCTTTGACCTCAGCCACAAAAACTTCTTCCTAGAAACATTGTCAAAGACAAGGGAAGCAAGGGCAAAAATGAACTATTGGGACTTCCTCAAGATCAAAAGCTTTTGCATAGCAAAGGAAACAGTCAAAAAGACCAAAAGACAACCGACAGAATGGGAGATCTTTGCAAATGACTTATCAGATAAAGGGATACTATCCAAAATCTATAGAGAACTTATCAAACTCAACACCCAAAGAACAAATAATCCAATCAAGAAATGGAAAGAAGATATGAACAGACATTTCTGCAGAGAAGACATCCAGATGGCCAACAGACACATGAAAAAGTACTCCACATCACTTGGCATCAGGGAAATACAAATCAAAACCACAGTGAGATACCACCTCACACCAGTCAGAATGGCTGAAATTAACAAGTCAGGAAATGACAGATGTTGGTGAGGATGTGGAGAAAGGGGAACCCTCCTACACTGTTGGTGGGAATGCAAGCTGGTGCGGCCAGTCTGGAAAACAGTATGGAGGTTCCTCAAAAAGTTGACAATAAAGCTACTCTATGACCCAGCAATTGCACTACTGGGTATTTACCCTAAAGATACAAATGTAGTGATCCGAAGGGACACAAGCACCTCAATGTTTATAGCAGCAATGTCCACGATAGCCAAACTATGTAAAGAACCTAGATGTCCATCAACAGATGAATGGATAAAGAAGATGTGGTACACACACACACACACACACACACACACACACACTGGGATACTATGCAGCCATCAAAAAGCCCACAAAATCTTGCCATTTGCAATGATGTATATGGAACTAGAGGGTATTATGCTAAGTAAAATAAGTCAATCAGAGAAAGATAATTATCATATGATCTCTCTGACACGAGGAATTTGAGAAGCAGGGCAGGGGGTCCTAGGAGGTAGGAGGGAAAAAATGAAATAAGATGGGATCGGGAGGAAGACAAATCATGAGACTCTTAATCTCAGAAAACAAACTGAGGGTTGCTAGGGGGTGGTGGGGGAGGGATAGGATGCCTGGGTTATGGACATTGGGGAGGGTATGTGCTATGGTGAGTGCTGTGAATTGTGTAAGACTGATGATTCACAGACCTGTACCCCTGAAACAAATAATATATTATATGTTAATTTTTTAAAAGTCAGTATCCAAATTTATAAAGAACTTATACAACTCAACACCTAAAAAACAAATAATCCAATTAAAGAAGGGCAGAAGTCCCCCAGAATAATACAGTACATGTTAATTAATTGAATTTAAATTTTAAAAATGTTTTAAATTTAAAAATAAAAATAAAAATGGGCAGAAAACATGAACAGACATTTCTCCAAGGAAGACATCCAGATGGCCAACAGATACATGGAGAGATGCTCAACATCACTAATCATCAGGGAAATACAAATCAAAACCACAATGAGCTATCACCACACACCTGTCAGAATGGCTAAAATCAAAAACACAAGAAACAACAAGTGCTGGCAAGGATGCGGAGAAAAAAGGAGTCTTCATGCACTGTTGGGAATGTTGGCGCAACCACTGTGGAAAACAGTTTGGAGGTTCCTCAAAAAGTTAAAAACAGAATTACTGTTTGATTCAGTAATTCCACTACTGGGTATTTACCCAATGGATATGAACACACTAATTCAAAAAGCTATATGCACCCCTATTTTATTGCAGCATATTTATAATAGCCAATTTACAGAAGTAGCCCAAGTATCCAATGGAATATTATTCAGCCATTAAAAAAAAGAAATGAAATCTTGCCATTTGCAACAACATGGATGGAAGTAGAGGGTATACTGCCAAGTGAAATAAGTTAGAGAAAGACAAATACTATATGATTTCACTTATATGTAGAATTTAGGAACAAAGAATGGAGGAAAAAAAAAAACAGGCTCTTAGGGGTGCCTGGTGGCTCAGTTGGTGAAGCATCTGCCTTTGGCTTCAGTCATGATCACAGGCTCTTGGGATCAAGCCCTGCATCATTTTCCCTGCTCTATGGAGAGCCTGCTTCTCCCCTTCCCTCTGCCTGCCACTCTTCCTGCTTGTGTTTTCTCTTTCAAATGAATAAATAAAAACTTGTTTTAAAAAACAGACTCATGGGGCGCCTGGGTGGCTCAGTGGGTTAAGCCGCTGCCTTCGACTCAGGTCATGATCTCAGGGTCCTGGGTCCGAGTCCCGCATCGGGCTCTCTGCTCAGCAGGGAGCCTGCTTCTCTCTCTGCCTGCCTCTCTGTCTACTTGTGATCTCTTTCTGTCAAATAAATAAATAAATAAAAATCTAAAAAAAAAAAAATTTTAAAAAACAGACTCATATATACTGAGCAAACTGCTGGTTACCAGAGGGGGACAAACTGGTGAAGGGTATTAAGTTTACATCTATTGTAATGAGCACTAACTAATGTACAGAATTGCTGAATCACTATATTGTACACCTGAAACTAATATAACCCATAGGTTAATTGAGAGACAACCAAGAGTTAGGAAGGGTTAAACAAAGGATAAAGTTCATCTCCTGTAGGAGATGACTCCTTTAAGTTAAGATGAGGTGGTTGTTTTATCTAGAAACCAACACAGAGAGTCAAGGAAAATGGAAAATCAGGGGAAATTTTACTAACAACAGAACAAGACAAAACCCCAGAAAAATACCTTAATGAAACACAGATAAATGACTTATAGAGTTAAAATAACAGTCATAAAGATGTTCACCAAGGTTAAGAGAACAATGAATGAACAAAGAGAAAATTTCAACAAAAAGATAAAAAAAATATAAGAAAGTACCAAACAGAAGTCACAAAGCTGAAGAATACAATAATTCAACTGAAAAATACACTTAGAGGGGTTCAAGAATAGGCTAGGCAAAACTGAATAAAGGATCAGCAAGTTCTTTAAAGACATGGCAGTGCACTCAATCAATCAGAGAAACAAAAAGAAAAAAGAATGAGAAACAGGGAAGATAGTTTAAGGGATTTATGGGAAAACATCAACAGGAACAATATTTTCAGTAGAGGAGTCCCAGAAAAAGAGAGAGAGAAAGGAGTAGAAAACTCATTTGAAGAAATAATGGCTGAAAACTTCCTTAACCTGGAGAAGGAAACAAATATCTAGATCCAGGAATCCCAGAGAGTTCCAAGTAAGATGAACTCAAACAGACCCCACACCAAGACACATTATAATTAAACTGTCAAAAGTTTAAAAAAAAAAAAAAGGAGAGGATCTTAAAAGCAGCAAGAGAAAAACTTGTTATGTATAAGGACATGCCACTAATACTATCAGCAGATTTTTTAGGACAGACTTTGCAGGACAGAAGGGAGTGGCATGACAAATTCAAAGTTCTCAAAGGAAAAAACTGCCATATAAGAATACTACACCCAGCAAAGTCCTTCAGAATTGAATGAGAGATAAAGTCATCC
Source organism: Meles meles (assembly GCF_922984935.1). Classification (NCBI taxonomy): domain Eukaryota; kingdom Metazoa; phylum Chordata; class Mammalia; order Carnivora; family Mustelidae; genus Meles; species Meles meles. The sequence goes on from NC_060070.1 coordinate 21,776,264, forward strand.
AGATAAGCAAAAGGCAAAGGAGTCAGTGCCACTAGACAAACTTCCAAGAAAACGTTAAAGGGATTTAAGCCAAAATGAGGGGTACTAATTAGTAAGAGGAAATATATATGAAAGTATAAATTTCAGTAGTAAAGACAAATATATAGTTAAATTCAGAATAATCTAATATTATGATGCTGATGGGTTAATCACTTGTCAATCTAGTTATGAAGGTTAAAAGACAAAAATAGTAAAAATAATACTACATAACTAATACTAATAACTATAACTATGTAACAAAACATCACAATTACAATAATTTGTTACTGGATACACAAGATTTAAATTGTGACATCAAAAACAAAATGTGGGGCGGGGAGAGTAAAAATATAGAGCTCTAAAATGCATTCAGATGAGACTATAGGGGAAGATGGTGGTGAAGTAGGAAGATCTTGGCTCACCTTGACCCACAAATACAACTTGATTAGTATCAAATCATCCTAAATACCCCCCAAACTGATCTGAAGATTGGCAGAACAAACAACTAAAGGTAGAGAAGAGTCCACATCAAAGAAGGTAGTAGGTGTGGGGATGCAGCTTGGGAAAAAAATGGACTGTGGCCACTGTAGTGGGAGGGAGCCACAGTCATGGAAAAGGGCAAGAGACAGTCTAGCACATAGGTAGGTGCATGGGAAAAATGAATGCCCATAGCAATTCGCTTAGAAAGCAAGAGAGCCCAGATTTCATGAGCTCTTGCAACTCATGGGGGGCTAAGGCCTGGAGTTTTAAAAGGTCACCATGCTGGCTCTGGGAGAGCTTGGAGGACATTAGGGCTGCTCTTGGAAAAAAGGCTGGGCAAACAGCCCATAGACATACAGCACGGAAACTGCAATCTGATGTGTGTCTGAGGCACAGAGTGTGGAGTTTAGTTGCTAATCTCAGTGCAGTCCCAGAGAGGGAGCACTCAAAGTGAGATCCCTCCGAGAACAAAGGAACTAATAGCCGCTATTTCCCTCCCCTGCCCCTCAGCATAAACAGAGCTACCTATGGGAACCAGTGCAGGGAGGGCCAACACTCACTACCTATTTTGCTTACATCAAGCCCCAACCTGCTGCACTCAAGAAAAACCACCCTTTTCCGTCATGCTTACCTCAATCCCACCACAGTGGGGTCCCCTCTCCAAGAAGACGAACCCAAACCCCTGCCAACACCTCATCTCCTAAACCGGGAGTTTTGAGAGGCTTTAGTTCCAGTGGCAGTGGCCACTGGGCTCATTTCACAAGTAGACCAGAGTACGCCTTAGTTAAAATTCACCACATTCAGGCCAAGGACCAAACACTATTCACAGCAGACAAAGAGAGCCTCTGCAGATGACTGGCCTAAAGGATAAAGCATCCAGGATACAATAGCAGAGAGCACACAGCACACATTAGAGACACTCCCAGAAGTGCCAGGGCCTGGGGAATGAAAGACATTACACTGCAGGGCACTACAGAATCTCTTCTTCACAAAGCCATTACCCTCAAGAACAGGAGACATAGCTGAATTTCCTAACACAAAAAAACAGGCACAGAAACTTGGGCAAAATGAGGAGACAAAGAAATGTGTCCCAAATGAAAGACCAGGGCAAGGCCATAGCCAGAGATGTAAGTGAAACAGAAATAAGCAACATGCCTGATGGAGAATTTAAAGCAATGATAATAAGAATATTCACTGGACTTGAGAAAAGAATAGAGTACATCAGTGAGACCAGCAACACAGAGATAAGAAATAATACAGAAGAAATAAAGGACTCAATAAATGATATAAGAACCATGCTGAAGGAATGAACAGCCTGGAAGAAGAACCAATTAATGACTTAGAAGCCAGAGTAATGGAAAGTAATCAAGCTGAATAAAAGAGAGAAAAAAATAATTATGCAAAATGAGATTAGACTTAGGGAATTCAGTGACTCCATCAAACATAATAACATTTGTATTATAGGAGTCCCAGAAGAAGAGACAGAGAAGGGAGCAGAAAATTTATTTGAAGAATAAATCTGGAACAGGAAACAGATATCCAGATCCAGGAGGCAGAGAACTCCCAACAAAATCAATGAAAGAAGATCCACACCAAGACATATTGTATTTAAAATGGCAAAATATGGGGTGCCTTGGTGGCTCAGTGGGTTAAAGCCTCTGCCTTTGGCTCAGGTCATGATCTCAGGGTCCTGGGATCGAGCCCCGCATCAGGCTCTCTGCTCAGCAAGGAGCTCGCTTCCCTTCCTCTCTCTGCCTGCCTCTCTGCCTACTTGTGATCTCTGTCTGTCAAATAAATAAATAAAATCTTTAAAAAAATAAAAAATAAAAATAAATAAAATGGCAAAATATGGAGCACCTGGGTAGCTCAGTTGGTTGAGCATTTGCCTTCAGCTCAGGTCATGATCCCAGCGCCCTGGGATCAAGCTCCACATCCGGCTTCCTGCTCTGCAGGAGCCTGCTTTTCCCTCTCCCTGCCACTCCCCCTGCTTGTACTCTTTCTCTCTCTCTGTCAAATAAATACATTAAATCTATAAAATAAAATAAAACAAAACAAAATAAAATGGCAAAATACAGTGATAACAAAAGATATTAAAAGCAGCAAAACAAAAGAAGGCAGATATATACAAAGGAAACCCTATAAGGCTATCAGGGGATTTTTCAGCAAAAACTTCCCAAACCAGAAGAGAATGGCATGATATATTCAAAGTGCTGAAAGAGGAAATCTTGAGCCAAGAATACTCTATCCAGCAAGGCTATCATTCAGAACAGAAGGAGAAATAAAGAGTATCCCAGACAAAGAAAAGTTCATGACCACTAAACCTTCAAGAAATATTAAAGGAAGTCTTTGAGTAGAAAGGAAAGACCAAAATAACAGTTTGAAGGTAGGAAACAAAAAGCAGTAAAAATGAATATTTCTGGTGGGGGGGAGGATGAGTCAAGGAAGTCACACACACACAAAAAAAAGAGGATGTAAAATATAACACTATATACCTAAAACGTGGAGAGAAGTAAAAAATGAGTTCAAAATTAAGTGACCATCAACTTAACATAGACTACTATATGCAGAAGATGTTATATACAAATTAATGGTAACTATAAATAAAAAACTATAATAAATATCCAAAGAATAAATAAAGAGAAATAAATCCAAATATATCACTAAAGAAAACCAGCATACCATGAAAGCAAGAAAGACAGGATTTGAAAAAAATCTTCAAAAGCAACCACCAAAAAAATGATAAATGGCAATAAAGTAACTATCGATAACTCGGAATTTAAGTGGACTAAGTGCTCCAATGAAAAGACATAGGCTGACAGAATGGATAAAAAAATAAGACCTATCTATATGCTGCTTACCAGAGACTCATCTTAGATCTAAAGACACCTGCAGATTGAAAGTGATGGAATAGAGAAACATCTGTCATGCAAATGGATGTTAAAAAAAGCTAGAGTATCAATACTTACATCAGACAAAATAGACAACAACAAAGACTATAACAAAAGACAAAGAAGGATACTGTATAATAATAAAAGGGATATTCCAACAAGAAGATATAACAATTGTAAATATTTATGGACCCAACAGAGGGGCACCCAAATACATCAAATAGTTAATAACAACATAAAGGAACTAATCAATAGTAATACAATAATCGTAGGGGACTTAAACATGGATAGATCATCTAAACGAAAATCAACAAGGAAACAATGGCTTTGAATGACACACTAGACCAGATGGATTTAACAGATATATTCAGAACATTCCATTTTAAAACAGCAGAATACACATTCAAGTGCACATAGAACATTCTCCAGAATAGATCACATATTAGGCCACAAAACAAGCAAATTCAGGAAGACCATGCACCTTTTTTGACCACAACACTATGAAACTAGATGTCAACCACAAGAAAAAAATCTGGAAAGTCCGCAAATACATGGAGGTTAAATAACATCCTACTAAACAATAACTGGGCCAAACAGGAAATAAAAGAAGAAATTAAAAAGTACATGGAAACAAATGAAAATGAAAACATAACAGTTTAAGGCCTTTAAGATGCAGCAAATAATAATAAATAAATAAATAAATAATATAATAATATTAATTTTAATAATAAATAAATAAAGCAGTTCTGAGAGGGAGATTTATAGCAATACAGGCCTACCTCAAGAAACAAGAAAAATCTCAAATGAACAACCCAACCTTACATCTAAAGGAGCTAGGCAAAGAACAACAAGCAAAACCTAATACCACCAAAGGGAGGGAGATAATAAATATTACAGCAGAAATAAATGATATAGCACTTAAAAAAAAAAACAATAGAAGAGATCAATGAAAGCAGAATCTGGTTCTTTGAAAAAAAAAAATCAATAAAACTGATAAACCCCTAGACAGACTTATCAAGGAAGAAAGAGGAAGATTCCAAATAAATAAAATCACAAATGAGAGAGGAGAAGTAACAACAAACATCACAAAAATACAAATACAAGAGTATTAGGAAGAACTATATGCCAAGAAATTGGACAGCCTAGAAGTAGTAGATAAATTCTTAGAAATATATAACCTATCAAAACAGAAACAGGAAAAAATAGAAAATTTAAACAGTCCAATTACCAGCAAAGAGATTGAATCAGTAATTAAAAAACTCCCATCAAACTAAAGTCCAGGACCAGATGGCTTCACAGACAAATTCTACAAAATATTTAAAGAGTTAAGGCCTACTCTTCCCAAACTATTCCAAAAAATAGAAGATGGGGGCACCTGGGTGGCTCAGTGGGTTAAGCCTCGGCCTTCAGCTCAGGTCATGATCTCAGGGTCCTGGGATTGAGCCCCGCATCGGGCTCTCTGCTCAGCAGGGAGCCTGCTTCCCCTCTCTCTCTGCTTGCCTCTCTGCCTGCTTGTGATCTCTGTCTGTCAAGTAAATAAATAAAATCTTTAAAAAAAAAAAAAAAGAAGATGAAGGAAAGCTTCCAAAAGCATTCATAAGGCCAGCATTACTCTGATACCAAAACCAGCTAAAGACACTACAAAAAAAGACAACTCTAGGCCAATATCTCTGATTAATATAGACTCAAATATCCTCCACAAAGTAACCAAACAATTAACAAACCAAATCCAACAATACACTTAAAAAATAATTCACCACAATCAAGTAGGATTTATTCCTAGGTTGCAAGGGTGGTTCAATATTCACAAATCAATCAATGATATATCACAATGAGAACCATTTGATCACTTCCATAGATCCAGAAAAGGCATTTGACAAAGTACAACATCCATACATGATTAAAAAAAAAAAAAAAGCCTCAACAAAAGCAGGTTTAGATGAAACATACCTCAACATAATAAAGGCCGTGTATGAAAAACCCACAGGTAACCTAATCCATAATGGGGAAAAACTGAAAGCCCTTTCCCTAAGGTCAGGAATGAGACAGGGATGTCCACACTCATCACTTTTATTCAACAGAGTACTGGAAGTTCCAACCACAGCAATCAGACAAAAAAAAATGAAATAAAAAGGCATCCAAATTGGTAAGGAAGAAGTAAAACTCTTACTATTTGCAGATGACACTATATATAGAAAACCCAAAAGACTCCATCAAAAAATTGCAAGAACTTATAAATGAATTCAGTAAATACTGTCACAGAATACAAAATCAGTATACAGAAATCCACTGCATTTCTATACACTAAAAATGAAGGAACAAAAATAGAAATTAAGAAAACAATCCCATTTACAATTGGACCAAAAATTAAAAGATACCTAGGAATAAACCTAACCAAAGACATGAAAGATCTGTACTCTGAAAACTATAAAATAATTATGAAAAAAACAGAAGGTGACATAAAGATATAGAAAGATAGTCCATGATCATGGATTGGAAAAATACTGTTAAAAGGTCTATACTACCCAAAGCAATCTACACTATAGATTAATGCAGTTAATAAAATCCCTATCAAAATACCAACAACACTTTTCATAGAACTAGAAGAAATAATCCTATGGAACCACAAAAGACCCTGAATAACCAAAGCTATCTTGAAAAAGAAATTCAGGGGACTGGGTGTTAAAGAGGGCACTGATTGTAACGATCAGTGGGTGTTATATGTAAGTGATGAATGACTAAATTCTACCCCTGAACTGAATATTACACTATATGTTAACTAACTAGAGTTTAAATAACTTGAAACCTTAAAAAAAAAAAAAAGAAAGATAATGAAAAGCAAAGCTGGAGGTATCACAATTCCAGCCTCAAGTTATATTACAAAGCTGTAGTAATCCAAACAGTATGGCACTGGCACAACAACAGACACAAAGATCAATGGAACAGAAGAGAAAACCCAGGGTGCCTGGGTGGCTCAGTTGGTTAAGCATCTGCCTGCTTCTCCCTCTGTTCCCCGCTACCCCCTCCCCCACTTATGGTCTGTCTCTCTCTCGCAAATAAAATAAAATCTTTTTTTTTTTTTTTTAAAGATTCTTTATTCATTTATTTGACAGAGAGAAAGATCACAAGTAGGCAGAGAGGCAGGCAGAGAAAGAGGAGGAAGCAGACTTCCTGCTGAGCAGAGAGCCCCATGCAGGGCTCATCCCAGGACCCTGGGACCATGACCTGAGCCAAAGGCAGAGGCTTTAACCCACTGAGCCACCGAGGCGCCCCTAAAATAAAATCTTTTAAAAAAGAAAAAGAACAGGGGCGCCTGGGTGGCTCAGTGGATTAAGCTGCTGCCTTCAGCTCAGGTCATGATCTCAGGGTCCTGGGATCGAGTCCCGCATCCGGCTCTCTTTTTTTTTTTTTTAAAGATTTTATTTATTTATTTGACAGAGAGAGATCACAAGCAGGCAGAGAGAGAGAGGAGGAAGCAGGCTCCCTGACGAGCAGAGAGCCCGATGTGGGACTCGATCCCGGCTCTCTGCTCAGCGGAGAGCCTGCTTCCCTTCCTCTCTCTCTGCCTGACTCTCTTGTGATTTCTCTCTGTCAAATAAATAAAATAAAATAAAATCTTTAAAAAAGAAAAAGAACAGAAAGCTCAGAAATAAATCCACGACCATATGGTCAATTTTTGACAAAGCAGGAAAGAATATCCAATGGAAAAAAGACAGTATCTTCAACAATGGAGAAACTGGACAGCAACATGCAAAAGAATGAAACTGGGCCACTTTTTTTACACCATATACATTAAAGACCTAATTGTAAAACCTGAAACCATAAAATTCCTAAAAGAGAGCACAGGCAATATTTTTTCTGACATCAGCAATGGCAATTTTATTCTAGATTGATCCTCTGAGGCAAAAGGAACAAAAGCAAAAATAAACTATTGGAACTACATCAAAAGAAAAACCTTCCGCACAGCAAAGGAAACAATCAACAAAACTAAGAGGCAACCTACACAATGGAAGAAGATATTTCTAAATGACACATCCCATCAAAGGTTAGTATCCAAGTTTATAAAGAACTTATACAACTCAACAACCAAAAAAGAAACAATGCAATTAAAAAATGGACAGAACACATGAATAGACATTTCTCCAAAGAAGACATCCTGATGGCCAACAGACACATAAAAAGATGCTCAACATCATTTATCATCAGGGAATGCAAATCAAAATGACAATGAGGGGCAACACTCTCAGATTCCCTCCCTCTTTGGGAGCTTTGTACCATCACTCAATAAACTTTACTGTCGCTCAAAAAACTTTGCTTTGCTGCCCACCTTAAATAAATAAATAAATAAATAAATAAATATATATATATATATATATATATATATATATATATATATGAGGGGGGCGCCTGGGTGGCTCAGCGGGTTAAGCCTCTGCCTCAGCTCAGGTCATGATTTCAGGGTCCTGGGATCAAGCCCAGCATGGGGCTCTCTGATCAGAGGGGAGCCTGCTTCCCCTCTCTGCTCTGCCTCTCTGCCTACTTGTAATCTCTCTCTCTCTCTCTCTGTCAAATAAATAAATAAATAAAATCTTTAAAATATATATATATATATATCGTTATATATATATATAATGAGATATCACCTCGTAGCTGTCAGAATGGCTAAAATCAACAACACAAGAAACAACAGTTACTGGAGAGCATATGGAGGAAAAGGAACCCTCCCGCACTGCTGGTGGGAATGCAAACTGGTGCAGCCACTGTTTTCCGCAGCCACTGTGGCTACACCACCACATGGAGGTTCCTCAAAAAGTAAAAAATACAACTACCCATGACGGAGCAGGTCCACAACTGGATATGTACCCAAAGAATATAAAAGCACTAATTTAAAGGGATACATGCACTTCTATGTTTATAGCGGCATTATTTATAATAGCCAAGATATCGAAGCAACTCGAGTGCCCATCAACTGATGAATGGATAAAGAAGTGGTGGGGCGCCTGGGTGGCTCAGTGGGTTAAAGCCTCTGCCTTCGGCTCAGGTCACGATCTCAGGGTCTTGGGATCGAGCCTCGCATCAGGCTCTCCGCTCAGTGGGGAGCCTGCTTCCTCCTCTCTCTCTCTGCCTGCCTCTCTGCCTACTTGTGATCTCTGTCTATCAAAAAATAAATAAATCTTAAAAAAAAAGAAGTGGTATATATACACAGTGGAATGTTACTCAGTCATCAAAAAGAATGAAGTCTTGCCATTTCCAACAACATGGATGGAGCTATAGTATACTGCTAAATGAAATAAGTCAGTCAGAGAAAGACAAATACCATATGATTTCACTCATAGGTGGAACTTAAAAAACAAAATAAACGAACAAAGGGATGGAAAAAGAGAGAGAGAGAAAAAGACAAACCAGAAACAGACTCTTCGCTATAGAGAACAAATTGCTCCTTAGCAGAGGGGAGGTGGGTGGGAGGACGGGTGAAAAAGGTGATGGGGATTAAGGAGTGCACTGTGTGATGAGCACTGGGAAATTAAAATAAAAATGTCAAAAAATAAAATAATATGCAAACTTAAGTTAGTGATTTTAAATAGGCTGTTACAAATATAAGGTGTTTTATGTAAGCTTCATGGTAATCATAAGCCAAAACGTATTTTAGATATGCAAAAGATAAAGGAATCTGAGGTGCCTGGTGGTTCCATCAGTTAGGCTTATGACTCTTGGTTTCGGCTCAGCTCATGATCTTGGGCCCCATGTAGGGCTCTTCGCCCAGCAGAGAGTCTGCTGAGATTCTCTGCCTCTCCCTCTTCCTCTGCTCCTCCCCCTCCTCTCTCTCAAATAAAGAAAATCATTTAAAAAAAGAAAGGAGTGTAGTGATGGGCACTTTAATAGGGATGTTATACTGAACTGATGAATCGTTGAACACTACATCAAAAACTAATGATGTTGGCTAATTGAACACAATTAAAAAAAACTTTTTTTAAAGAAAGAAATCTAAGGCTACCACTGCAGAAAACCATCAAATCACAAAGCAAGGAAAGAAACAAAGGAATTAGAAAATAGAGAACAATTAACAAAACTGCAATAAGTACATACCTACCAATAACTACTTTATTTTTTTAAAAAGATTTTATTTATTTATTTGACAGACAGAGATCACAAGTAGGCAGAGAGGCAGGTAGAGAGAGAGGGGGAAGCAGGCTCCTTGCTGAGCAGAGAGCCCGACCCGGGCCTACATTACAAAGCAACAAAGATCTCTACCAACCTAAATTTATACTTCAAGGAACTAGAAAATGTACAACAGCCAAGACATGGAAAATGTCTACTGACAATAAATGGATAAAGAAAATGTGATGCACACACACATACACAGGACTGTTAGCCATAAAAATAAGGAAATCCTGCCATGTGATACATCATTGGAATTTGAGGGCATTATGATAAGTGAAATAAGTCAGGGAAAGGCCTATACTGTATGATAAATCACTTATATGTGGAATTCAAAAAGATTTTTTAATTTAAAAAGTTTAAGAAACAAACCTGAACTCATAGATACAGACAACAGATTGATGGTTATCAGAGGTGATGGGTAGGGGGTGTGCAAAATGAGTGAAGGGGTATTAAAACATACACACGTCTAGTTAGAATGTCATGGGGATGTATTAGTATCATTGACTATACTGTATTGTATATTTGAAAGTTGCTAAGACAGTAAATCTTAAAAAAAAACATAAATCTTAAAAGTTCTCACTACATGAAAAAATTTTCTAACTGTGTGGTGATGGATATTACTTAAACCTATAGTGGTGATCATTTTACAATGCATACATATATCAAATCATTATGGTGTGCACCTAAAACTAATACAATATTACATATCAATTATTTCTCAATAAAAATAAAGAATATGTTAATTTATATTTATTTTATATATGTACATAAACATATAAACCCTTCTTTGTAGATCCACAGACATCTCCAGAAGATGCACAGAAAATGACAATAAGAATGGTTGCTTTAATGGGGGTTGGAGTTAAGGGTGAATAAGATCTACTTTTTAATTTACCTTTGTATGATCTGGTTGTATTACTGCACACACATAATATCCATTAAAAACAATTACGTGCTCTTGCTGTTTCTCAGTCTTCTGTTGCTAGTGTGCTCCATTCATCTTAGCTATTTGGTTGGGTCCAAGAAGTCCGTCCTCTGCACAGTACCCAAGCAGAGAGCTCCCCAGGCCAGCTGTGTGAACTAAGATTTATTTATGAGAGAGAGAGAGAGTGTGTGTGTGTGTGCACGTGTGTCTGCACACTAAGGGCAGAGAGAGAGGATCTCGAGAAGCCTTTCAGGGCAAGAAGCCTGACGAATCTGACGCAGGGCTGAGATCCCAGGATCCTGATATCAAGACCAAAGCCGAAATCAAGAATTGGATGCTTAAATAAGTCAATCAGAGAAAGACAATTATATGATCTCTCTGATATGAGGAATTTGAGAGGCAGGGTGGGGGGTCTTGGGGGGAAGGGAGGGGAAAATGAAACAAGATGGGACTGGGAGGGAGACAAACCATAAGAGACTTTTTTTTAAAAGTTTTTATTTATTGGGGCGCCTGGGTGGCTCAATGGATTAAAGCCAATGCCTTCGGCTCAGGTCGTGATCTCAGGGTCCTGGGATCGAGCCCCACATCGGGCTCTCTGCACAGCAGGGAGCCTGCTTCCCTCTCTCTCTCTCTCTCTGCCTGCTTCTCTGCCTACTTGTGATCTCTCTCTTTCTCTGTTGAATAAATAAATAAATAAAAAAAGTTTTTATTTATTATTTATTTGACAGGCAGAGATCACAAGTAGGCAGAGAGGCAGGCAGAGAGAGAGGTGGAAGCAGGCTCCCTGCCGAGCAGAGAGCCCGATGCGGGGCTCGATCCCAGGACCCTGGGATTATGACCTGATCCGAAGGCAGAGGCTTAACCCACTGAGCCAGCCAGGCGCCCCCATAAGAAACTCTTAATCCCGGGAAACAAAGTGAGGGTTGCTGGAGGAGTGGAGGGGTGGGAGGTAATGGACATTGGGGAGGGGATGTGCTATGGTGAGTGCTGTGAATTGTGTAAGACTGATGAATCACAGACCTGTACCCCCTGAAACAATACATTATATGTTAATTAAAAACCAAAAAAAAGGGTTGGCCACTTAACTAACGGAGCCAGCCGGGCGCCCCTTGGCCACAGGTCTTCTTACCGATGTGTCGGGACAACTAAATGTTCTTATGACCCATAACCGTATTAGCTTAGTCAGGGTGTCCCTTCCCAACCACAGTTATTAAAAACTCTTATTATTTCCCTTTTGTTAATGGTCTCTTTTACTCTTTTACTCAGTTAGTAAATAGTATTTCATGAATAAAATTTCCCACGTGTGGCCACTTTATTTTGTCCTTCGCTAGGACTGCCAAAACGAAGTACCACAGACTGGGTGGCTTAAACAACAGAAAACTTCCCCAGGATTCTGGAAGCTAGAACTCTGAGAGCAAGGCATTGGAGGGCTGGTTTCCTCTGCGGCCTCTGCCCGTGGCTTGGAGACGGCCGTCTTCTCCCTGTGTCTTCACTTGACCTTCCTTCTGTGCTGGTCCGTGTCCAGATTTCCTCCTCTTATAAGGATACCAGTCGGGTTGGATTCGGACCCACCTTAATGAGCTCATTTTAGCTTAACTGCTTCTTTAAAGATCCTCTCTCCAAATATTCAGGCTGGGCTAGTAGAGGCTAGGACTTCAACATAGGGATGGGGGAAAGGGGAGCAACACGACTCAGCCTGTAACTGTATGTATGATGTATGATGCAATATGCTAGGTGCTTTATAAACATTATTTCATTGATGTCTCACTGCCCACCCCATGAAAGAAAATAGAGGCCAAGAGATTATGTACCAGAGTCAAAACTCCAATTCGCGCTGATAGACTCCAGGTCCCGCACTTACCCATCACACCACACATGAGGTTTATCATGGGTTCTATAGGGTCCATTCAAGTTTGCCAAAAGAGAGAATGAAATGTTTGCTAGAGTGAGCAAAAAGAAAAATTCTGTTCCCGAAACCATTCTCTTTTCCAGTGGGTGGTATCAGGAGCCCCAGCCAATCCTCATGTCTGCGTCCTTGTAAACCAGAGTGCCTTCCCCTCCGCCTTCCTGCCCAGGGAACACTGAGGAGCAGACGTCATTCTGCCTGCTCGCAGGCCCAGCCAACTCCACGGAAGTTGAAGCAGGAGTGTAACCAGACACCCAGCCCCTGCTTCCTCAGGGAAAGCATGGGGGGACCCCTGGATATCACAGTCAGCAATACTTGAAATCACATCTGGCTCAGTGCCAATGCTTCTAGGGTTCTGTGTTTAGGAGGAGCCAGAAAAAGCCCAGCACGAGTCCCTGGCATGATGCAAAGTTACAAGAAGATCCCTGCCCAGGGCAAGGTGCACGGCTCTAAGCAGAGATGGCTGCAGTCAAATAAGGACACCTACGGTGTCATTACTAACTGCTCAGATAAGACAGGAGATAGGGTGCCATTTAGTTTCCTCCCACTTTAAAAATATCTTTCCCTGAGACTCCAGTAAAGTGCGAAGGGGGTGGAGAGGTTGCTGCACACGTGGGCCATGCTCCCAGCTAGAAGCATTTAACCAGATTCTCCTGACAATTGTTTCAAACAAGACAAAAAGGGCTGTGGTCCCTAACAGCAAGCCTTCAGCTGCAGGTTCTGTAGAGAAGCAAAGCAAGGAGAAACACCCCAGTTTCTCCTTAACATGCAATTTTGAAAACTTCTTTTCTGTTCTGAAACAAAGACATAACTGTAATCATCTTACTTAGGGAATTATTATTCAAGTAAAATACTAAGATATCCAGCTAGCCAAAGCTTCTTCAGCGGACTCGTAAATTTAGAAATTGGATCATAAACGTAAGAGAAACCAAAGGGGCAGAAATGTTAGACATCTATCAAAGATGTTAGATGTCATTTCTAAAATACCCACGTGCAGTGACACTAATACACTATTCACACTTTAGGAACCCAATACAACTACCACATACATATTAGAACACCCACAATCTAAAATCTAGAAATATTCTTGACTAACTTCTGGAGAGATGCCAGATCCATTTTTAGCACCCATGAAACGAAACACCAATTTGATCTTAAACCAACATCAATATTTATTTATATCAATATTTTATTCAAACAAGCTTTTACATTGTACAAAGCCATGTAAGATGTGAGTGGTCTTAAGTACAGATGTAATCAATCTCCGAGGCCATCCCCACCTCGTTAAGCACCCCCAGATCAAAACTGATTGAAAACCTGTCTAGAAGGGCAACCTCCAACTGGCACAGGTTTGGTTTCATTTCAAGGAGGATTTCAAACAAAGTAAATTCTCCGACACTTGCTCCATGACTGAATAAAAACTGTAAGCAAACTTTGAGGTAGATGTCTGATAAACTTTTCATCTACTCAGTGTATGGGTGATACTAAGTTGATTAAAATGGGCTAAAAGTCTGCCTAGGGTTTGAACCAATACTAACAAAAGCATGGGCTCCTCTGGCCTCTTCCTATACCTGGTTTCTTTTGGGAAAACTGATTAAGACAATATTATCTAAGTCCAATAATGAAAGCACCCCCCAAAAATTAGAAACAGAACATATGATCCAGCAATCACTCTTGGTTTCAAAACCAATGAAAGCTGAAATGCAAACAGATACGTGGACATCAATTTTCATAGCAGCGTTAGTCACAACTGCCAAAAGGTGGAAGCCACCCAAGTATCCATAGCAGGTAAAGGGATAAAAAAAGCAGGCATTCCAAAGACTATTACTCAGCCTTACAAAGGAAACTGTGACACACGCTACAACGTGCGAAGTGAAATAAGCCAGGTGTAGGACAAACACTGTGTAATACCATTTATAGGAAGTACTTAGAGTAGTGCAATTTGTAGAGACAGAAAGGAGACTGATCATTGTCAGGGCTGGTAGGAGGGTGGAATGGGGAGTCACAGTGTTTAACGGGTGACAGTTTTAGTTTTGTGGATGAAGGCTGTGATGGTCGCACAAAATGGGAATGTGTTCGATGCTGCTGAATTTATACACTTAAAATGGTTGAGATGGTAAATTTCATGTTATGTCTATTTTATCACACTTAAAAATAATTGTTTTATTTTTTAAGATTTTATTTATTTGTCAGAGAGAGAGAGGGAAGGAGGACACCAGCAGGGACAGAGGCAAAGGGAGAAGTAGGCTCCCCGCTGAGTAAGGAGCTGGATGCAGGACTCAATCCCAGGATCCCAAGATCATGACCTGAGTGGAAGGCAGACGCTTAATGGACTGAGCCACCCAGGGGAATCCCTAAAAATAACTTTTAAAATCACGTTGTAACCTCACAAGTTGTTCAGTAGCTAAAAAGCCCGGGGCACTTGGGTGGCTCAGATGGATAGGCCTCTGCCTTCAGCTCAGGTCATGATCCCAGGGTCCTAGGATCAAGCCCCGCGTTGGGCTCCCTGCCCAACAGGGAGTCTGCTTCTCCCTCTCTTTCCCCACTATACCCCCTGCTTGTGCTCTCTCACTCTCTCTGTCAAATACGTAAATAAATAAATAAGCCCACAGCCTGAAGTCACTCATGTCATCAAACAACTTTAACACTTGTCCAGGCCATCTGTTAACTGACATAACCGAACAGATCAAAGGCAAGTTGCTATAAAGCCAGAGACCAGACACGAAAGGTTTCTACAGTTAAAAATATAAGCCAAAAGGAAGATAATACATAAGAATTAACAGCCATAGTGCAAGAACCTAGGGGATCTTTTCTGCAAGGATTGAAAGAAATGAACAAGGCAGAAGTACAGACCATGAGAACACATAATTAAGACAACCACCAAATAATGTTGGAAAATATAGGAAAATTCTCTTTGCAAAAATTTAATATTATAAAATTTTAACTCATTAAATATGAAACTATTTATAGCTGAATAAAAATCCAAGTGCAACCTTGCTCAGATGCCAACCGGCCAAAGTGCATAAAGGCAAAGAGCTTAACTCCTCCTGATAAACAATGTGACCAGCCTTGGTTTGCTTCCTTGACACACTAGGAAAGACAGACCTTCTCTTCCAGATGACTAAGCACAACGTTCTACCATCAAGACCCAGTAAAACCAGCCCTTTCCTTAAAGTGCCATGATAATTTATATCATGCCATTTGAGAAGCTATCTAGCCCAACCTTTCTGACCCCAGATACATGAAAATTTCTAGTCTAACAGAACAGAGCCTTTCTGGGAAGATGTTGGGTGATTATTTGTTTGATTCCTGGTTTCTCCCGGTAGACCTGTGCTATCCAATATGGCAGTCACTAGCTAGTGTAAATATTTAAATTAAAAGTTCATTTTCTGTGTATTAGCCATATTTCAAGCGCTCAGTTCACCGCATGTGACCAGTGGCTACTGGGCAGTGCAGGTATAAAATGTTCCCATCATTGTGGGAAATTCTACTGGACAGTCCTGCTTTAATGGGTAGGTTCCATGAAGGAAACTTCTGATCTTTTCACCAGTGCAACATAACACCTCTCACAGAGACTGCCAAGTAGGAGACATTCGACAGACATAATAAATAAATATTCAACAGCCAATGCAGTAAGTGGAAAGGACTGAAGAAAACTCCGAATAGTGTCCTAGGGTTTGGGTGTAAGAGAGAGGAGGGGGCGCATGGGAACCGCAGACTCCTCAGATCTAGGGTGATTCAGAAGAGCTAAAACAAAACAAACTGAATTCCCAAAAGTAGCAAAGAATTTGACCCTCTCAAAAAGTGAATCTTGCTACCTAAAATGTGCCTAGTCCATGGGCCAATAGCTCCCCATCAGGTAAGAGCTTATTAGAAATGTAGACTTGCAGCCCCTATCCCAGGCACGACAGAATTAGAATCTATATTTTAACAAGAATTCGAACACACATTAATGTATGAGAAGCACTGGCCTAGTTCTCTACCCTCCAGATTGAGCAAGTAGCTCTCGCTCAGAGATTTAGAAAAAACAAAAACACTATGTACAACTGCATGTAAATCTATAACAGTTGCGATAAAAATTTCAATTAAAAAAAGGACCATTTCTAACAAGCTTGGAACCATACCATAAGCTTTTTGGTATCCCTTCTCTACCACCTCTACCCCCACTGCACCCCCCCCCCCCAGTATAGGAAAATATGAAATACACATAATATCCGTGAATTCACGTATCCAAACACACACATTCACAGCACTATGAAAACAAGTGGCTCTTCACAGACAGAGATACAAGGTATGCCAGAAGAATGTTATCTACTTCCATTAAAAACTTTAAGCTCTATTTTAGTAATAACTTTAAAGTGGCAGGAGCGATACAGTGCTATGGTAAACCCAAAGTTCTGGTTATGAGAAAGCTATCCTGATAATTCAATGATTCTACCTGAAATGAAATCATTTCACACGTAACCCCGGTCTCACATAGTTTTCAGGAGGGTTACTCCACTGATCAATTAGGTTTTGGGTTTTTTTTTAAAGATTTTATTTATTTGACACAGCGAGAGAGGGAACACAAGCAGGGGGAGTTGGGGGGGGTAGCAGACTCCCCACTGAGCAGGGAGCCTGATGCGGGGATCGATCCCAGGACGCTGGGATCATGACCTGAGCCCAAGGCAGACACTTGACAACTGAGCCACCCAGGTGCCCTCTGCCTTTTTTTTTTTTTTTTTAAATAAATTACAGTTCTCCAAACTAATAACCAGCCCACCAGCTGCAGTGGCAGTGCACTCTGGACACAAAATTCAAGTTGTTTCTGAAACTTTATCCCATAGGAGGGAATTTTTTTTTTTACTCCTTTACCCAGGAATTTATGTTGATGAGAAATGTTAAGAACTTTTCTAGGTGTTTAGAATTATAAATTACCTATCCCGGGGCGTCTGGCTGGCTCAGCTGATGGAGCATACTATTTTTGATCTTGAGGGTCAGGAGTTCGAGCCCCACATTGGGTTTAGAGCTTACTTAAAAAAATAGATAAATAAAAACTTTGCATAAATTACTTATACTTGTCCCTTATATTTTTATGTACTTCCCTAATCTTCCAGCTGACTTTTTTATACCTTCATTACTTTTATGACAAAAACAGATTTTTTAAAAGGATTTTTCTATGAAACATAAGAGTAAATGAAAGATGCTCTCCAAGTGTTCTTGGACTTTACTATGAAAATATAACTAAATTGAAATTTACTTATCTCTCTCATAGGAAGCTGCATTTCAGCAAGTTAAAAGCACAGTGGGAAAGAACATAAAATGTCAAGAAGGAAAAAAGGCTTCATTCCGAGTTAGCCCATCCACTGCCCCACCACAGAAAGAATCTCCTCCATCAGATCCACTGGCCTGGCCTTTGGGGAGCCTTCCACCCCCACACTAGCTCACTCAGTTTGGCACCTATAATCACTTTCAATGACTGCTAAGGGCTTCTTGTCCCCGGCCCAAACTTTTTAGTTCTCTTGAACCTTGGTTTTGCGAGTATCAGAGTGTAGCAAACACACTCTAAGGTGACCCCCCCTAATGAATTACATCTCTGTACTAGTCTCTTCCCTTGAGCTTGGGTAGAACCCGTGACTTGCTGCTAGCCAAGAGCATATGGCAAAGGTGATGGGATGCCACTCCTGTGATTACATCGGGTTCAAGAAGACTCCAGCTTAGCCGACTCGGGTGAGAGATTCTCCTGCTGGCTTTGAGGAAATGGGCTGCCATGTTGTGAAAGCGCTACCAGAGGGCTGCCTGGCAAAGAACTATAGGAGGTTCTAGGAATTGGGACTGGTGGCAGCTCACAGCCAGCAAAAAAATGGGGACCTGAGCCTACCACAGCAAGGAACTGAATACTGTCAACCACATACACGGCCCTAGAACGGAACCCTAAGCACCAATAAGGAGCACAGCTCTATCCAACAGCTTGACTGCAGCCCCACGAGACCCTGAGCAGAGGACCCAGTGAAATCGTACCCAAATTTCTGACTCAAGAAACTGTGAGACAAAAAAGTGTCTGTTGTTTGGTCAGTTAGGCAACCAACTCTTGATCTCAACTCAGGTCTCAATCTCACGGTTCTAAGACTCACATTCGGCTCCACACTGGGCATGGAGCCTAATAAACAAAAAATAATGTTGTAAACTGCTAAATCTGTTATTCAGCAATAGAAAACTTCAGTATCGGTTCTTGTATATCAGCAGACACTTATCTAAGGACTGATTATTAGAATGAATGCTAATTCTTGGAATTGTACGAAGTCTTATCCTTCCAATATGGAAATACATCAAACTTTAACAATGCCTACAATCTCATATGGTCATTCACATTTTGGTTTGTGGAACTCTAGTGGATTTTCCAGTGTGGATTTCCAAATTTTCTGCCATGTTCTTATCATCACCCTTCTCTCCGAGCTGCATCTTCTACCCCTCAAATGCAGATGCCACAGACAGAACCCCTGTTCTAGCAAGCTTCCCAGCTGCCAAAGAGCACCTACTGCCTACATTCCAACAACCTGAGAAAAAGCAGTAAATGGAATACAGGTGGTCTCCAAGTCGCAGCTAAGAGAAAAGTACAATACAAAAAAGCAAGAAGAATCCGATTTTTACTGTTAATTTCTCCACCAGCCCTCTCCAAAATTGTGAGGTTATACACAAACCCACACTGTGGAAGGTATTGAAGGTGAATGGGCAGTGGTTGAAAACGATACTGTATTTCACTCAAGAAAAAACAAAGGCAAATTCGCAGAAATCAGATAAACAAGAGAAAGCAAACACACTGCAGGCAGAAATGAAACATTATTCACCATAAAACATGGTAAAGACAAGTAAACACAAGCTGTCATCAGTGCTAGTCATTTATCAAAGGAGAGTTCGCACCAGCTTAGCCACCTTCATTATGAAGTACCCTTTGCGATCCCCGACTCCTACGCCACCAAGCCCCTTTCTAATCGTTATTTTCATTTCCCAGGTACTTCAAGCTCAGGAAGGAAGAACCCTGTGTGAAGGGTTGGGGTGGGGGGTGTATACAAATATTCCAAATACATCTCTTTGTAAATGACACTAGCAGCCTAGTCGACAGTGCGATTACCAGCCAGACTCAATGAGGAGCAAATCCTGTAAGAGCAAGGCCCAGACCCAGACTTCGTTACTAAGGTAGACCCCACTACTAACACAGTAACTCTCAAACAGCTTTTAACGGAACATTGCATCTCCAAATCCCACCTGAACGTCAAGAAAATCAGCATATAAAAATAACTTTTTTGAAAATATCTGTAAAAATAGTAAAATCTCCATAATTTAATGAATTACTGTAAGATGCCGATTGTAACATGCAACATTATTTTGTATATGTATGTGGATAACTGTCGATTAAATTTTGTCACAAAATTGTTAAGTGACCACGGGCTTTAAGACCTATCCTGATTTCAGAGCTGTTACAAATGTGGAAAAAAGATGCATCTTAGAGCTGATGGAACACAGTACTGAAAAATGTGTTTCACGGGTAATTATTAAACACGAAGTCTCTTAAATTGACATGTATTCATAACCAGTAGTATTCTCAAAACTATCACTGTTTCACTTCTCATTTGAAATGAAGAGTGGATGGGACTTATTTATGTTAAGTTCTAACAGACACCTGGCACGAATTTTTTTTTTTTTTCTTGCACAAACTTTGAAACTGATGGATTCCTGGTTTGAAAATCATCTCATTGTCACTAATAGAATTACACATCAGGAGACAGATAAACCAGGCCTACTTAAGTGAAGGGACTGAGCATAGGGCCAGAAAACTAGTAAGCAGCAGTCATGAAGCCAGGTCTCTAAGGTTCTGTCTGTGTTCTCCTCATAGAAATCAGAAATCAAACGAAGCATGAGCATTCTCCCGTGCAACACTACACGGAGGGCAAAGCAATTAATAACAGATCTCTGTCCGTTTTCAAAGTTGCTCTTTTATGAAACGACAGTCCTCTACTTCCCTGGTAGAAAACTGATGACTGACCACTTGCTCTGCTAATCGATTCAACTACTAGATGGTTTCGTTCTATTAGAACAGCACCCAACTTCTCAACTACAAACACCTTCTTTGTGTGCTCTGAGGGGTAGAGACCGTAGAACATTACCTAATCAGGCACATGCCAAACACTAGCCTCACAATAAGATCCTGCCATATGAGACCATTTGTTCTTTATGGAAAATTCTGGAATTACAGAACCTTTCAAAACTTTGTAGCATTTGCTATACTCTGACCTAGAAATTTCGATTCCCCAAAGCATGCTGATAATCTGTTAATGCTCTGCTCTGCCTGGCTTCTTTAGAACTGGAGATTATTCAAGGAGGTCGGAATAATCCATCTTCTCCAGGCGTTAGTCCCTTTTTGCCTGGTTTCTTGCAAGGTGATTCACAGGGGACGGCAACACCACTGCGCTGGGGTGGGACTGACTGGAGACTTCAGCTAAGGGCTCCGTCGAAATACTTCTAGATGTCTCTATTACAGAATTCCTCATTGTATCATTCATTTCAATCACTTCAAAATCCATTTCATTCCATTTTTCTGCCTCCTCTTCTTCATTGTCTTCCTCATAGTCATTTAGCTCAGAACTAGACAGCAAAGCTTTCTGGTCCTCACTTTTTCTGTGCCCTTTTCGCTGTTGATGGAGAGGTGAGGTGGCTAATTTATAGAGCACGGGAAACAAAACAGTGGTGGCTATCGATGCCCCCAAACAGGTGTACAAAATTACGGGCAAATCAGGGTACTGTCCTTGAAGAATTCCAATTATTGCAGGAATAGCCATTTCTCCCAGGGCAGCACCGACTACAAAAAATGCTGCAGATTTCCCGTGGATGGTGGTGTACTGCTCAATCCAAGAAACGCCACTGGGAAACGTGGTTGCCATCGAGGCCCCGTACACTGAAGTTGCTATCCAGAGGCAAACTGGGCTCTTGTCGAAAAGCACCAGCAGTAAGGACGACGTCAGGCTGCCGATGTTGCTTAACACAATCATGGTTCCGGGTTGTAAACACGTAGCAAAAAAGATTGCAAGGCCCCTGCAGGCTGCGAAGGTCCCCCAAAAGATGGAGTTCAATCCAGCCGCTTCACTTTCTTTCATGCCAGCATGGGTGGTCGCAAATGAGAAAACGTAAGAGCCGTATGTGACCTCAGCTCCGACATAAAAAAAGAAGAACAGGAAAAGGAGACAGAGAAGGGCATTGTGGTATTTAGCTCTTCGAGACCTCTGAGCAGATGCTTTTGCTTTTTCCTGCCTTGAGCTTTTCTTTAAAAACAGAGCCAAAAAAAAGATAGCAACTACAAAGACGTAAGTACCGATAACAGCGTACGCCCACAGCAGATTCATATTGTCAGGTACTCCGAGGACAGATTCTGAGTCAGCTTCGGATGACTGGTTGAGGGCAAAATGGTTAGAGTCAGCCTCTGTGCGGTTCTCAGCAGACACCGTCGCGCCCAGGGCCAACTTAGCCAGCAAGGGAGCCAAAAAGGCACCCAAGGCAAAACTGAAGTGTAAGGCCTGCATATGGGGGGCTCCTCTGTCCCCCCAAATAGCCAAGATTAGGACGTTACCACCTACCAAGGAAAGATGAGGAAAATTATTTAATCATAGTAACTTAGCAAAAAACAGTTCATTACTCTAAGGAAGAGGAGTCTGTTTTACATGGCACAAGGATTAAGGTATTCTCGGTTATCCAGTGCGGCAACTCAGTTGATTTTATGATTAAAGGACTCTAACCTACCAGCACAGGAGAACTCTGAGATTTGGGAAAAAATCACATACAAATGTGATTCTACAAGCTAGTAAACCACTACCTCCTAGAGCCAGGCACATTGGCCCAAGGCGTTTTACAAGACAGTTCTCATACGAGGCTGGCGGGGGGGGGGCGGGGGGGGGAGGAAGGTGGGAAAGAGATGGATATTTATTTATTTGCAAACATTCTAAATACATATGTTATAATCAGATAATGGCCAAATTACCAAATAACCTGTTGAGGAAAATTATTTATGTATATAGCAGACGCAAAACACACGTTCAGAAACCTGAACACTGTAGGATTCTGCTGGGTCCATTACAGGAAACAAAGGCGAAAGGCAAGAAGCATCAAGTGTGTTTTCTTTCTCTGTACCATATTTGCAGATAAACATACAACTTACCCCATAATTTCACAACCAAACCACACCTAAAGTATAAAATATCCCCACTCTATCAGGTGACAATACAGCAGGGGAAGAAGAGAGCTGGTCTTAGGGGTGGACAAATACCAAGTATATTGTTTAGTAGGTTTTAAAAGATAAAAAGACACATGGAGAGGATCTCCTGTAGGAAGGCAGGGGCTTTTTGTGAGGGGAAATAAAAGAGAGAAAGAGAAGGAAAATAACACACAGCACAGGTTTCTCTTAGTTCAAAAGGCAGAGTGCTTTTTAAATTGGACAGCTGCTTCTCTGATTCTTCAGCCAAATATGGTTCCAAAGTTGGAAGCCTATTAACCCATCAATCCCTCCCATAATACACTGATCAAGTTCTATCCCAAAATGAAAACCCACTCACCTGTGCCATAATTACCCACCTGGGGGACCCTTTCCTGTTTGGATACTGCAAGCCAATAATCCCTCACTGAACAGAATTCTTTAAATTTACTCAAAACCAGGCACCCTACTTGGCAGGCAGAGTAGTTGCCAGAGGGTGGTTCTGACTGGGTGACCCCATGAGCAATTCAGTAGGTCGGTGTCATTTTACAATGCAAATGACAATTTGATGTCATCTGCTCTACTTTTTCTAGTAGGAAGTCCCTATCCCAAGATGACCCTGCAGGGCTCACTGACCTGTATCCAGAATGCCAGCTGAGACACCAAAGACGGACATCATGACAATCAGTAATACTGCTGTCTTACAAAACGGAACAAGATAAAGACCAACTGTGGTAGTCAACATTGACACCCCTGAGAAGAAAGGTAAAAGTCAGCTATAAGAAATAATAATTCACACACAGAGTCATGAATCAAGTCGACATCATAAAAACTCCTATAAATGCAAGGTAGGTCAAATTACAATTGGCTAATAGTACGTAGATGAGAGGTTCAGCGTCTATAAACGGTTATTTCCTTTACAAGCTTTCATAATCTTTATGGACTATAAAATATAAGTTAATCTAACACAAGTACATTTCTAGCACTGCTGATAATCAAACCATATACTACAGGGCAAAGTTTTAAAGCAAAACTGACAAGTCAAGTATATTTAGATATTTCCTATTTTAAAAAGAGACTTTTGGGGCACGTTGGTGGCTCAGTGGGTTAAAGCCTCTGCCTTCAGCTCAGGTCATGATCCCAGGGTCCTGGGATCGAGCCCCGCATCGGGCTCTGCTCAGCGGGGAGCCTGCCTCCTCCCTCTCTCTCTGCCTGCCTCTCTGCTTACTTGTGATCTCTGTCAAAGAAATAAAATCTTAAAAAAAAAAAAAAAGACTTTTAATCAAAATAAATACATCAATAAATAAATAAATAAAAGGAGACTTTTAGGTATGAGGTAAAAAAAGAAAGAGAAAAATAAAATGCAGCTGTGCTAGTTTGTAGTAGAAATGTATTAAGTAATTTAGCTTGGGAACAGGGAGGGAACTACAAGAGAGCGATACATTCTCAACCCACTTTGGAAATCTGAGCAATTATTCATTTATTCGTCCACAACAGTAAATTAAGTCTTCTTACTTCCAAAGCAGTTTTATCACATTAATCCAGATTTTCTTTAAACGTGTCTATCTCTTCAAAAAAGAGGAAGTTAAAAGCTTTGCCGTCTACTTGAAGGGCGAGGTAGAGAAGTCTGCAGGAATCATGAACATGGGGCAGCTGCAAAAATCTAGCCGACGTCCTTTGGCCCTCAGTACTTCCCACCTTCATTCTCAGTTCAGGGCCTAGAATGGGCAGGTTCAAGGAATTCATTCTAGCCTATGTTCATTGGCCCCAGGAGATGTGCCCTAAACCCTGACAAGCAGAGTTCTTTGGCTAACTAGTACGTGATGGGGGGCGGGGAGGTGGTGCCTAAATTACAGTGATGGTCAGGAAGGCTAAAGATAGTAACACATTCTAGGGCTAATCTAAATTTCCAGAGCAGCCCCACACAGACTCCCAGTAACTGCTGAGATGAAAACAGGCACCAAGGAAACCCGATTTCCACTGAGGAGACCAGAACACTACCCATTTGAGTTGTCAACTATAGTATGTTTCACATTTAAAAACAAACTGTAAATTCCTTGAAAGTAGTCATAAAAAGCTAAAATTGGTCTTTACTTACCCAAAAGTAGAAAATGATTCAAAATGTCAAGAAGAACTCCACCAATCACTGAGCCACTCAAAAATCCAAAGGCACGGCCCACGAAAATCAGAGAAAGACTGCTTATATTGCGGTTCACATTTGTTGCCAAATCTTGAAATGTCGGTCCCAGTATCGCAACACTCATTCCCTGAAATTTAAAAAGACAAAATCTTTTATTTATAATCATTAAGATAGTGTTTATCTGGGGTGCCTGGGTGGCTCAGTGGGTTAAAAACTCTGCCTTCGGCTCAAGTCATGATCTCAGGGTCCCTGGATCGAGCCCCGCATCAGGTTCTTTGCTCAGCAGGGAAGCCTGCTTCCCTTCCTCTCTGTCTTCCTGCCTCTCTGCCTACTTGTGATCTCTATCAAATAAAAAAATAAATAATCTTTAAAAAAAAAAAAGGTAGTGTTTATCTGTGTGGTAGCTTTTTTCACTATTAAAAAGGGGGGGGGCGCCTGGGTGGCTGTCGGTTAAGAAGCCAACTCTTTCTGATTTCAGCTCCGCTGTGACCTCAGGGTTGTGAGATTGAGCTCCACGCTGGGCTTGGAGCCTGCTTGAGATTCTTTCTGTCCTTTTCTCTCTCTGCCCCTCCCCCACCTCTTAAAAATTAAATTCAATTAAAAAATAAAAAGGGAGGAAGGGATTTCAATGAAATGTAGGGGATTACTTTAAATCTCACAGTCAGGAAAAATTCATGATGACAGTCCTAGGACTCCTAGAACTATAGGATACTGTATTTGGTGTGTCAAATCCTACTGGTTTTCTAGTTTTATGACTCCCAAGTTAAAAAAATTCTTTAATTTTTTTTGGCGCTCTGCTGCAATTTGTTTCTTTTTTGAACAATACCACAAAAGACTCTTGTATTAACAGTGAAATGTAACATTAAAATCATTTTTGAAACAGTTTTGTGCAGTTTGAAATATACTATATTCACAAATAAGACAGGAATTTGGATGTTAAAATTTTAAATTATCAAATCAGCATAAAAATTTAAATTATCAAAACAGCATTCCTGTTTTCTGATGCTGTCAAAACAGCAATATTTCTGGATGCACGTGGTATCCTTCTTCTGACACACCAAAATACACAGGAAATAGATAATTCAAACGTTTCTAAATCTGTATTTCTCTTCAAGGAAAACCCCAAGCCATCAGAGAATACTTGTTTAATTTTTAAGAATACTTAAAAATATTTGTTGGAGGGCGCCTGGGTGGCTCAGTGGGTTAAGCCGCTGCCTTCGGCTCAGGTCATGATCTCGGGATCCTGGGATCGAGTCCTGCATCGGGCTCTCTGCTGAGCAGAGCCTGCTTCCCTCTCTCTCTCTCTCTGCCTGCCTCTCTATCTACTTGTGATCTCTCTCTGTCAAATAAATAAAATCTTTAAAAGAAAATATTTGTTGGATATTTCTAATGGGTCTATGCTTCAAGAATAATTCATTCTAATTGGACTGCTCTGCTCAAAATACAGATTTGCATCCTGCCCAAGCCAGAGCAATCCTAGACTAAGGGCAGAGCGAGCAGTGGTACATGGAGGGAAGGCTGAGCTCCATCTCCAATCCAATTCCTTGCTGCTTGCAAAGCACTTAAAACAGGACCTGTCACAGGTGAGGGCTCAAGAAGCATCTGCAATGATTTATCTTTTTTTCAAATCAAAATACTCAAGGAATCCGTTGTCACTCAAGCGAAAGACGCTAAGTGACTTTCTCAGAGGACTGAGAAGTGACTCTCCTCAGAGGGGCTGAATCATCCTATCAAACCCCCAAGATCGCAAGTCTCTACAAGTGGTGAGAGGATCTCCAGAAATTAGGGACTCGTGGGGCAGCCAAGGGGTTTGTCAAAAGGCTCTTCTAGTCTTGTAGTTTGCCCAAATCTAACACTGAAAGATGTAAAGGTTTGTTTTACATAGGATTGTGGGCAGAATAAGAAACATATTATTCCTGCCTCCACCACTTAAAACCAGCTGTGTGGTCCGGAAGTCATTTTCCCTCTCTGGGTCTATTTCCCCCTTCTGCAAAAATAAGGGGTTGGTTGAACTTGGTCAGGCAAGGAAGAGGAAATACCAGAAAAGCAGCTTTGTGTACTAATTTGGGGTCTGCGTGGGCTTACGGGGACAGGGCCTATAGACCTGGCAACACCCCCTTGCATCTACTCCCCACCCCACGCAGAAGTAGGGAGGCTTGCTGGAAGAAATATACTAGGAAAATCAATTTCGCACTTAACAATAACCCTCCGACATTAGAACATTATAAGTGTGCCCATTTTTCAGATTAGGAAACTAAGGCTGGGGGGGGGCAGGTGAACGCGCCCAAGGTCACGCAGTTTGCAAGTGGCCCAGGTGAGACTCGAACTCAGAAGCCGGCGTTCTCTGCAGGACGCCTGCTCAGGCCCCGGCCTGGGAGGATTCCAGCCCCGGCTCTCACCAGCCCCAGGAAGGCAGCACACAGGATCACCGTGATGAACCAGCGCAGGATGCTCCCAGCCTGGCGGCCCCGCCTGCAACGCGCCACCGCCACCGCCTCCGCCTCATTCTCCGCCGCGGCCTGGGCCGCGAGGAGCCGCTGCCCCGCAGCCGGGGCCCCGGCCCCACGGAGTTCCACCTCCAACTCCAGTTCGGCGGCTGAGGAGAAGCGGTCTTCCGGCCGCCCGGCTCCTCAGCGGAGCCTCGGGAACCGGGAGCCAAGCCCCGGCCCCACCCCTCCAGGCCCGGCCGGCCCCTCCGCAGCCACTTCCCCAGGACCTGCCCCTCGTCGGGGCGGGGAAGTCGAACTTCGGACACGCCGGGTGTTGCAGGCCGGTGACGCCAGCCCTTCAACCCGCGAAGCGCCGGAAGGGGTCACGTGGCGGAAATGTGGCCTCTCGCCAACCGCGGCCGCTCGCAAACCGGAAGTTTATGTGGTTGCCTGGGAGACCGGACGTGGCACCGGTGCCGCCGCATCACACACAGCTGAGCCCACAGAAGCCCAGCGAGCGGGCGCCCCGTGGCGGAGTGAGCTGAAGCTGCAGCCTGGGACCCGCGGCAGCGTGAGGTAAGACGAGGCCACGCGGTTGTGGGCGAAAAAGCGGGCCGAGACTGGCAGGGTTTGGCTTTGCACCCGCTCCCCGGGTCTCCTCGCAGGACAAAGGGAGCCCAGTGGTCTGTCCCTTGTGCAACTTTCTAGAATTGCTGCCCTCGCTCCTTTGAGCTGTGTCCATCTGTCACTCGGCCGCATTTGTTGAACTTCCTATGTGAGCGTTCATGGGTATTCATGAATCCTGCGAACGGCACTCCAAAGTGCGGGTTTTCCTCGTTTTACAGATCGCAGGATTAAGTCAGAGAGTAAGTAGCAAGGTGCCCAGGGTCAGTCAGCGAATCGGGCGCTGTACATAGTGTAACGGTAACTCAAGAGTCCGGACCCACAGCTGAGGTTTCAAGCACACTCTGGCTCCAGTCCTGGCAAGTGATACCATTGTCAGAACCTGGAGCAGGACGCGGGTTTCCAGGATCCCCGAGTAAAGGTGTACCGGTGGAGAAGGAAGGCCTCGTCGTCTTTACCCAGTTCCAGCTTTTGTTCCCTTTTGCTCTTTGACCAGATCACCAGATGACCAGATTGACCTCAAGACGTGTGAATATTTTTTACCGTCTTTCGGAAATGTGCTGTTGGGCCCGATGACTTTTACCCACTTGGGCTCCCGGACTACAAACCTAAAGCTCTTCATCGTTTCCTTTCCAGCCCCTCTCCCCAGCCCCATCCATTTGGTCCTGGAGCCTTTCCCAGTTTACCCCAGAAAGCACAGGCGCTGTGGTTTAAGAGAACCTGTTTTAGATTTCAGGATCAGGGAAAGCCTCTTTGAGAAAAGTCTGATGTGGTTGAAACGAAAGGCATATTTATTAAAGAGAAGAGAAGGTTGTACGAGAGGCAGGTTGCAAAGGATTTTGTAGCGTCCTCCGTGGAGGAGTTCTGTCTTGAGCGACACACCTCCGACTTGCTCACTGAGATCTAATATAAGCAAAAGTACTCTGTAGGAAGTCAAGCTTCACAATATTTCATCTTTATTGCCTAAAACCAAACTCCTTTTTTTCCCCCTAAATAAATTTGCCCCTCTTCTCTGATACTCCATGCGGGTATCACCAACCACTCGGCTATCTTTGTAAGGACCATGAGATCCTGTCTTTATGCTTCTTTCTTTCTCCTCACCAAGTCCTGCCAACTTTACCTCCATAGATATTTCTGGAACCAGCTCTCTAGGCTATTATCACAGCCTACTTTTAGAACTTTATAACTTCTCACCAAAACTATTCCTCTAAGTTTGTAATTGGTTTTCTCCACTCTAGTCTTCTGGGAATTTCACCAAATTTGGGAAGTTTCTAACCATTACTTTTTCACATAATTTTTCTCACTCAAGCTCTTTCACCTGTCTTTCTGGGACTCTAATGACCTGTATGTCAGACCTTCTGATGCTGTCGCACAGGTCCCTGATGCTCCTGTGTTCTTTTTTCCAGCCTCTTATCCCATTCTGCTCTTCAGTTTAGGTAATTTCTGTTAACTTATCTGTCTTCAAGTTCAGGGCCGCTTTCTTTCATCATCTCCATTGTGCTATTACACCTATCCAGTGAACTTGTTTCTTTCAGATACTGATCAGTTCAAAATTTCCACTTGGGGATCTTTTTCATGCTTTGTTTCTCTGCTGAAAATATCTTTCTTTACATTTATCTCACGTGTGTTTATCTTTACCTCCTGCAACACACAGAAGCTGATTTAGAGTCTTCGTCTGAATATTCCAACGCCTGTGTTATCTCAGAGTTGTCTTGGTGATTGTCTCTTCCCTCGGGATTTGGCCACAGTTTCCTGGTTCTTTGTCTGACAGGTGTTAACCTTAAAAATAAAACAGCCAGTTATTTTAACAGCAAAAATGGATTTATTTGGGAAGAACTGAAAATTGCAGTCTGGGACCGCAAGCTATGGCAAAACCATCAGAAGTCTAGAGAACAAAGGCGAGGACTCCTCTTTTATGGAAGAAAGAGGGGATGTTAGGAGAACGGCTACAAACAAAAGTCCATTGGAGTGAAGTGAGAATTCAAAGTATAGTGGCTTTTCATGGCTGAGTTGTGACAGTCTCTCACTGACCGGGCTGCTGCCAGAGGAGGAGGAAAACCTCTCTTCCTTCCTGCTGGGAGAGTAACGTAGTATTTAGAAGCAGTACCCACCTTGCTCCAGAGCAACGAATGTCTCCTGCTGTTGGAGCTGCAGGTGGCCACGAGCAGCAGGGCACGACAGCTCCCCCTGCTGGCCTCCTGCCGTCATTTTAAGCAAAGTTTCCTCCTATTTTTACGCAGGTCATTTCCTCTCCCCTCTGGAACATAGTGACAGTTAACATGGTGCTGCCCCTGGGTCCTGTGAGAATCCTCCTCTGGAGAATGTATGCTTGTTTAAGCAGGCAAGCGCCCTGATGGGATTCACATTACAGGTTTTGCATCGCCTTCTGTAGTTGTTGGTTTCAATCTCAGTTCAGTTTTCAAGGCCTCTGCTCTGTTGCTCTGGGTCTGTCCTGAGCATGTACCACTCAGGGGGTGGTCTGAGAGTGGCCCATGATTAACTGCTGGTTGTCAAAGGCTTTGCTGTGCTGTGCTGCTTTGGGTCTCCTGCAGACAAGTGCAGGTCAGCAGTGAACCTAAGACTGACGGTGGTTCCTACACAAAATTAGGAATCCCCTTCGGTGACCCTGTCCTCTCCCTCCTCCCTGATCACTTTCTGACTCACAGAGGCCCCTCTTCTCAGTTCCTGGACTTGCCCTCGGTACCCCTGGATGGAGAGACAGGGTTTCTGTCACAGAGTTCGCAACTCATGCAGCCAAACAGTTCCCACATGGGGCCTCTCCTCAGGACAGAAACGACAAGAGGGGAAAAAAGGCCAGGAAACCCATCCCCTGACAGGTTCCTTTTCCAAGTCGTGCCTCCCCTTCACCATCTTGTACTTTTCAGAGTCCTCGGGCAGTCGTCTGTATTTTGTCATGAGTTTTTAGTCGTGACTAGCGGGAGAGATGGACAGGAGTAGCCTTATGATGCCAAAGCTATACCAGAACTATTCCCACCTTTAAGAATCCGCTTAGGTATGGACATTGGGAAGGGTATGTGCTATGGTGAGTGCTGTGAAGTGTGTAAACCTGGCGATTCACAGACCTGTACCCCTGGGGCTAGTAACACATTATATGTTTATAAAAAATAAAAATATTATATATAAAAAAAAAAAAAAGAATCCGCTTAGGTGTGGCACGCCTGGGTGGCTGCGGTTGAGGGTCCGGCTCTTGGTTTTGGCTCAGGTCATGATCTCAGGATCATGGGATGGAGCCTGGTGGGGAGACCCAAGGCAACTCAGCATGGAGTCGCTTGAGATTCTCCCCCTTGCCCTCCCCTTCGCCCCCCCCCCCCAGCTCATGCTCTCTCTCGAAATAAATAAATAAATAAAATCTTAAAGAAAAGAAAAAGAATCCACTTAGCTGTTACCTCCTCTAGCCAGCCTTTCCTGACCCTCCTCTCCATAATACTAATAGTCCACCTACTGTTTCATACAGAATGTTCCTGTTTATGTGTCGTCTTCCCTACTGGTCTGAGAGTGTCGAAGGGAAGGCCCTGTGTGGCGGTGTGTCTTGTTTATCCTTCAGCATGGTGCCTGGCACAAAGCGGGTCTTCGGGAAATGTTTGTTGAATGTAGTAGACTTTCTCTGGTCACCCTTACCAAAAATCTGAATTCTTGTGTAGTTGTGCCACTGCTCAATTTTCTTACACATTCTAGCTTGTATTATAAATATTTTAGCACTTATCTTTCGTTTCCTGGTAGACTGTAACCTCAACGTGTTATGTCTCTATCTCCCCTGTAGCATTGTATTACATACTTGATAAATATTATTAAACTGAATTGAGGTTCAATTCAGTTAACTAATTTTAGTTAAAGGCTTTAATTCATCCTGATTAAACTTGCAAAAAAACCCAAAAAACAAAAAAACCTCTACATGGAAGGATCTACTTTCTAATTCTCCCCACTTTGCTCCTGAAAGCAGCAGAATATTTTGTCCAATTGCCT
Source organism: Meles meles (assembly GCF_922984935.1). Classification (NCBI taxonomy): domain Eukaryota; kingdom Metazoa; phylum Chordata; class Mammalia; order Carnivora; family Mustelidae; genus Meles; species Meles meles. The sequence goes on from NC_060070.1 coordinate 21,808,039, forward strand.
CCAGAGGTCACTCACCACCTTTAAAGGAAAAGGGTGTGATGAAAATAGGGTACTCTTTTGTTCAGGTTTCTCCTTAGGCTAATAGTGAAGATAAATTTTTTGTGTGAGACAATTCATGAGAAATAAAATATTGAGGGGACATTTTCTTTCAGTTGAAAATAAATATAGCTTTTTTTTTTTTTTTTAAGATTTTATTTGCGAGTGTGTAAGCGAGGGAGGAACTGAGGAAGAGGGAGAGAATCTCGAGCCAACTCCCTGCTGAGCTTGGAGCCTGACTCAGGGACACAGGGGCTCGATTCCACAACCCGGAGATCATAACCTGAGCGGAAACCAAGAGTCCCAGCTCAACCCCTGAGCCACCCAGGCGCCCCCTCAGTAAGATAACTTTCGTTCGCACTATGTGCTTTGAAAAGTTCAAAATAGTACTGAAAGGATCTGACATGGGTGTCTGATGGAATTTTTTTATCTCATTAAAAATTAAAACTTAGGGACACCTAGCTCGCTCATGTGGATAAGTATCTGCCTTCACTTGGGTCATGATCTTGGGGTCCTGGGATGGAGTCCTGTATCAGGCTCCTTGCTCAGTGGGGAGTCTGCTTCTCCCTCTGCCTGCTGCTCCCCACTCTCTCATTTTTTGAAAAATAAAATTAAAACTTACTGATTTTTAAATTTCCTTTTTTTGTTTGTTTTTAAAGGTTAAATGAATGCTTTTTTATTTTTTAAAGATTTTATTTATTTATTTGACAGAGAGATCACAAGCAGGCAGACAGGCAAGCAGAGAGAGCCAGGGGTGGGGGTCGGGGGGAAGCAGACTCCCCGCCGAGCAGATAGCCCGATATGGGGCTTGATTCCAGACCCTGGCATCATGACCTGAGCTGAAGGCAGAGGCTTAACCCACTGAGCCACCCAGATGCCCCAAATTTCCTTTTTTAAAGAAATAGAAACTTAGAATTTCTTTTAACTGGATTCATGGTAACATTCAAGACTATAGGCCCCTTTGATCTGCCACCATAAGGCCTCCTATGCTGTTTTGATAAGATCAGATCTTTGGCTTACTGTACTGTTAGAAGCCAAAATCGACTTACCAAGAGAATAAAAATAAAGCAACCCAGAGTGAGAGATGGGTCACCATAGGCTCAAATAGAAATAGACTAACATTTCTTAAAGTACTAAGTGCTGCGGGAGCAATTGGAGTCGTCCATATTAAAAAACAAAAAGGAAACTACTTTTAAGGCCTTTAAGCGTTCTGTAAGAGATACATCCTTCCTCGGCTGGAGGCAGCCACCGACCCAGGGCTGGATGCCGCTCTGCTCTGCTCAGGAGCCAAGCTGTTCTGGGTTAATCCTTGCCATCTAATACAGCGCTTGCTACCCTCTGCTTGGGAGAAGACCAACACCTCTGCAGAAATCCCCACAATGACAGGGACTGGTGTGTTGCTAAACTAGGAACAAACACCAGTAGCAGGTTGGTTTTGGGTTTTGTGTTTGTTTGTTTTTTTTTAAATTTCTATGCGAACTATATAAAAGCCCACCCATTCATTGATTTACTCATTAAATAATTATTAAATACCCAGTCTGTGCCAGGCAGAGATCTAATAGTGAAAAAAGCAGACAAAAGTTCTTGCCCTCGTGGACAAGGTAGAAAATGCACAAATGCATTTGTAATATGTCAACAGTGATCAGTACCATAGAGAAAAATAAAGCAGAACAAAGGGGGCAGCGAGGGGACGGAAAGGGGTTATTTTAAATTAAGACAGTGTTGGGGAAGGCGCCTGTGAGTGACATTTGAACCGAGCCCTAACTGAAGTGAGGGAACCAGCCAGGCAGGAAGAGCATGCCAGGAAGAACAGCAGGTACAAGGATCCAGTAACCGGAGTGAGCTTGGAGTGTTCTAGAAATAAAAAGGCCGGCACGCCTGGAGCAGCATGGGTGAAGGGAAGGTTGGTAGAAAATGAGAGAGCAAGCAGGGTTTCTGGTTGTGTGGGTCTTAGGTTAAGGATTTTCTGATTGTGTTGGAAGAATTCACTAGAGAGGGGGAGCAGGAAAGAGAGCAGAGAGAGTGTGTGTTTTAATAATTCTTTAACCAAATTCTTGTAACCAAAACCAGGATCTAAAAGAGTCACTGAAAAGTTCCATTGTAGACATCAAGGAAGAATTGAGAGCGAACCCTAGGTCAGTGAAGAAGGAATTTAATAAAGTCGGAGGTAAACAAATTATTCAAAATATGTCAAAGTGAAATGTTAAGGCAGAAAAAGCTTGGGAATTTGCACCGAGAAATCAAGGTGGATGGAGTAGCTGAAGGGCAGAGAGAAAATTTGCTTTGGAGTTTTAACTCCAATGTGGAGTTAAAAATAATGAGTTGCCCACTGTTACTAAGCGGTAGAAGGTAAGTCTGGAAAGGCATTTGTGAAGAACTTTGAGAGCACGGAATCCTAACCGCTAGACCACCAGGGAGTGTCTGTGAAGAAATTTGAAAACCAAACCGAAGACATAGTCTTTTGACTTTAGGAAGCTATGATGGGTTTGGAGTAGTGAGAGTATCATGACGAAAGCAGAGGACTAAGAACATCAGCAGACAGAACTGGCCGGTGGAACTGGAGTAGAAGAATCTAGAGAAACGGAAATAACTTCGGTGGTTTTATTCCACAGATTAGTGAAGTGCTCACTGCATTTGCACTAGAGTGGCTTGGTAAGAATAGAAGGGTGGGTATGGAGGCCACAATTCCCATGATCGTGTGTGTGTGTGTGTGTGTGTGTGTGTGTGTGTGTGTGAGAGAGAGAGAGAGAGTGTGTGTGAATGTGTGTTTTCTTCTGGGCATGCGTGCTGGACGGTAGCTTCAGAATTTCTACAGATGAAGGTATAAGATAACAATATAGTCAGAAGGTGGGAGAGTTAGGGGACTTATATTCAAGATAAACCATTTTTTACTTCATTTGTAGCTTTATTTACAGTGGCCAAGGGTAAGCAACTAAAGGAGATTTTAAGTGGGCTAAACTGCTCCCTGTCTCACCCCATGCCACCCACTGGTTCTAATCTTGATACAGGGAAGGCCCAAATGATGCAAAAAAACGGCCCTAAGAACTGAAATCTAACTGAGGTTTCTTCAGAGAGAGAGAAATCCTGTACAGTAGAAAATGCCCACCTCACCCAGCTCTTGAGGCGGCGGGGGTGGCCAGGGTCAGCTCAATCGCCCACCAGCTTGACATGGAAATGCTTCGTATCTATTATTTCAGTGGGTGGACCTGTTGGGAGCCCAGCGAAGGGAGCTGAGATAGTCAAAATCCATGAGAATGAGTTAAACTGAGTCATTCAGCAAAAGAGCCCAGTGAAGAACAGAAGCTGAGCTGCTAGGTTGAAGCATAGGGCTTGGGAGGCCACAAGAATGAGGAGGTAAGGCCCAGCCATGGGCTTCGCCTGCCAAAATAGCATCTTCCTGACGCCCAGCTTCTACCTGGTTTATATAATGCCAGTTACCGCAAGTAGCCTATCATATGACTATGTTCCTGGACAATTAGGGAACATTAGTTATAGACTCGAAAGCATTACTCAGTAACAGTTTACTGGAGCCCCTGGTTAGGTTTTCAACTCTTGCCTGGCTTCTTTGAAGATGATTTCAGAAGGAAACAAATAATCAGCTCTGGACTGAACTGTATCCCCGCCCTGCAAAGTCATGTTGTTGCCCGGACCCTTCATGTGCTGGTGTTTGGAGAGAGGCTGTTTGGGAGGTAATCAGGTTTAGATGAGGTCGTGAGGGTAGGGCCCCATGGAAGGGATTAGTGTCCTTATAAGAAGAGGAAGAGAGGGGCGCCTGGGTGGCTCAGTGGGTTAAAGCCTCTGCCTTTGGCTCAGGTCATGATCTCAGGGTCCTGGGATCGAGCCCCACATCAGGCTCTCTGCTCAGCAGGGAGCCTGCTTCCCTTCCTCTCTCTCTGCCTACCTCTCTGCCTACTTGTGATCTCTGTCAAGTAAATAAATAAAATCTTAAAAAAAAAAAAAAAAAGAAGAAGAAGAAGAAGAAGAAGAAGAAGAAGAAGAAGAAGAAAAAGAGGAAGAGAGACCAGAGCCAGTGAGCTCTCTTGTGAGGACACAGAGAATGCAACTCTCTGAAAGCCAGAAGATCACCTTCCCAAGGAACTGAATTAGTACCTTGATCTGGACCTGTGAAAAATAAATTCCTGTCGTTTCAGACACCCAGTCTGTGGTATTTAGTTACGGCAGCCTGAGCTGGCGAAAAATAAAATCTTTCATAGTGTTTTGTGGTTTTAGTGCAGTTAACAACTCTTCATGGTAACACCTGGATTGTTATAACTGAATATTTTCTTTTGTACTCAAATGTTTTAAATATAGACCAATTATTAAAACTTAAAAAAAAGCCCTATTTGGTTAGCAGAACGTATTAAATCCTATTAATAAAGATAAAAATCAGTATGTGGGTGCTGTCATTTAGAGATGGTGAAAAGAGGAAGAGAGTTTGAGAGACAGAGAGAGAGAGAATAATGAACGAGACAGATGAGCTACTCACACTAGACCCCAAGGTCAGGTCTTTCAGAGATCAACTTTCCAAGGTTATGAACTCAACTGTTAGTTCATCCAGAGCTGATCAGCTTCTAGAAAACTAACTGATATGACCAGACCCAAAGACGTGGATCTGTAAACCTGTGTCTAGTGTTCCCAGGGCACCCCTTCCCAGTGAGTTGGTTAGGTGGGCCAATCTAGACATCAAATGATAGGTTAGTTAGAGGTCAGAAAACTAAAGCCCACAGGCCATATCCGGCCACAACCTGTTTTTGTAAATAAAGGTTTACAGGAACACAGCCACATATATTTATTTGCACATTACCTATGGTCTGGTTTTGCGCTGCAGTGACCGAAATGAGTAGCTGTGACGGGAGACTTCATGACCAGAAAAGTCAAAAATATTTACCATCTGGCCTTTTTCAGAAAAAGTTTGTTGACCACTACATTTCAAATTTCTCTTTTATAGCAAAAAATTGAGGAGAAGGAATTTATATATATCCTTAGAACTTTAGAAGCAGATAAGTTGCCATTTTCCATGATCAGGCTTATTTTTTGGCTGTAGTAGCAAAATCAGAATCCTAGAAGTGTTCGGGATATAGTGACAAATTCTTGTCCTCTGATGCTCTTTTTAAAAATACGCTTGACTTCTGAATTCCAGGTCTTCCTGTCAGTTTAGCCCTGATTGTAAGGATTTAAAGTTTCTATCCTTCCTTTAGGGAGATGACCTAGATCTGTCTGAGATCTGGATTGTGCCCTAGTCTTATCAGCAGTATCTTTATAAATCGTCACTGTAGCATGTTACTTCTAACACAGACGATTTCCACAAATAGCTATTCCCATCCGTATCCGCTTGATTCTTACCAGTTTCAAAACGTGAATGTCCCCCTTCCATTTTAGGGGTGAGATTTTCTGACTTTGTCCACAGATTCTCTTAGAATGTGTTACGTTTGTGGCTGTTAGATCAAGTACTGTACTGGCATGTACTGGCCATCTGAGCTTCTCAATATTTAATCATAAAAGGAAGTAGGGGCGCCTGGGTGGCCCAGTGGTTTAAGCCTCTGCCTTCAGCTCAGGTCATGGTCTCAGCGTCCTGGGATCGAGCCCCATATGGGGCTCTCTGCTCAGCAGGGAGCCTGCTCCCCTCTCTGTCTCTGCCTGCCTCTCTGCCTACTTGTGATCTCTGTCTGTCAAATAAATAAATAAAATCTTTAAAAAAAATAAAAATAAAAGGAAGTAAATTCTCCCATAGGTGAAGAGGTTCAGAAGAGCACATGGATAAAATTCTCAGTAGGGGACACAGGAGGGACATGGTCAGAGGAAGGGGGCGGCCGGTTGCCCAGGGTTGCATTTTGCTCTCTCTTGCCCTCGTTGCACATGAGGGTAAGGGGAGAGGAGTTATCCCCTCTAGGGGTGCTCTGCCAGAGCTGTGCCTAGTCCCTTGGCTATGCCAATGTCACAGACCTTGCCTGGGCCCAGTAACCACCTTCACTCGGTCCTCCCAGAAGCGGACTCCAGGCTCAGGCTGGCAGGAACCCCCTAACTCGATGTGCTCATCTACCTCCCCACCCCCAGCCTCAGCTCACTTGCACCCCAGAGGGTGGCTTCGGCTGCTCTTCTGCCCCGGACTTCACATACCCCCAGGCCACCAGCTAAAGAGAAAAAAAATTACCTCGGGGAGGGGGATAGGGAAGGGTCAGGGAGGGGAGGAGGCCTCACTGAGAAGAATTTTCAGCAAAGCCCCAAGGGACATGATGGAGCAATCCAGGTGGATAGCTGGGGGCGGAGCGCCGGGCAAGGGGCTGCAGTGCGGGGGGGGGGGGGGGGGGTGCAAGGAGGCAGGTGGCTCAGGAGGAGAGAGCAGGACACACAGCAGAGACATGACAGGTGCCAGAACGCGGGGAGCTTTGCCGATCACAGCACGACTTCAGCTTTTTCTTTTTCTTCTTTCTTTCTTTCTCTTTCTTTGTTCCTTCCTTCCTTCCAAGTCATTGTTTCTATTTTTATTTATTTTTAACTTAAAAAAATTTTTTTTTAATTCCGGTTAGTTAACGCATAATGTACCATTGGCTTCTCGGCTTTCTCTGAGGTAGGTAGCCTCGGGAAGGTTCTGAGCAGAGGACTGACTTCACCTGCCACGTTGTGACTGGGTCATGCTGGCTGTTCTGTAGAGAACAGACAGAGGGGGGAGCAAGGGAAGGGAACAAAGGACAAAAGAGACCCTGATGGCGTGGGTCAGCGTGGTAGCAGGTGGCAGTAATGAGACGTGCCAGCTCTGGACATATTTTGGAGGTAGAGCCCGGGGGACTTGCTGGCAGGCCAGCAGTGGGTGTGAGAGCAGGAGAGAGGGGGTGAGGATAACTCAAAGGTGTTTGGTCCACACAACCAGAAAAATAAAGTTGGCATTCACAGGAATGAGGAGAGCTTCAAAAGAAGCAAATTTGTGTGTGGGGGGGGGATCTCGGGAACTTGGTTTGGGATATGTTAAATTGGGAGATTCTTTGGTCATCCAGTTTAGAGGTGTTGGGTTGGCAGTTGGATCTAAAGGTCTGGAGTCAAAGGGTAAGGCATGTGCTCCAGGCTGATGTAGGTAGGAAGTCCTACCTTGAGCCGGGGCGGCCACGGCGTGGGGGAGCACGCAGGTAGCACAGAGAAGCTGGGATGCGCTCTCCGTGTTTAGAGCTAGGAGCCTGGCATGGAGTGGCTAGCAAGGAAGGGGGAAAACCAGGTAGGTGTGTTGCACTGGAAGCCTGATTCAGGGATCAGAAATTGATGCCTGCTGTACCACTCCTGATCATTCAAATAAAATGAGGACTGAAAAATGACGACTTGATTTAGCGACGTGGTGGTCAGTGGTAACCTTGAGAAGGGCAGTTTCAGCAGAGTGGTAGGGGCAAAATCCTCATAGAGATGCTCAAAGAGAATAGGAGATAAAATTGAGTGAGTAGAAATTTTTTCAAAGTCTTCTTTTTCCTTTTGGCCTTTTGTAAATGGATGGAAAGAAATGAGACAGTAGCTGCAGGGGGCACATGGGTGTAAAAGAGGTCTTTTCCCCACCAAGATGGGAGAAATAATAGTGTGTATTTATGCTGATGGAAATGATCCGGTTGGGGAAGCTGGAAGTGTTTAATTTGCAGGGTGGGAGATGTAGGGGCAACTAGTGAGCTAAATATTCAGAGAGCTATTTGGATTTTTTTTTCAATCCCAGGAGTAAGGGTAGGGAACAGAGTTAAGAGAGAACAGATCTGATATGCCGAGAGGGAGTGCGGATTGGGAGGGATGGAGCCAACAGGAAGAAAAGCTCAGAGTTGAAGGGCAGGCCAAGTGGAAGTGAGAAAGAGGGAATAAAGTGATCATACGTCATGATAAGAGAGGGATGATATGAAAGATTTCAAAGATGGAGCCATTTGCAGAGATGGCAAGGTTCCAGGTGTTGCTGTTGAGTGCGAGTGGAAATAAAGTTGCTCCCCATGAACACTGAACGCTAGACCAAAAGCCGTTTGCTGGAGTAACTGTCAGAAGTACAAGAGTGACCAGGGAGGCTCATAGATGCCGGAGACAAGGATGGGTGGTTACGCTGAATAGTGTGACTATGGCAAGCAAAGAGCTATGGAGGAAACCACTGTTTGGGGTAGGGTTAGGGAGCTTCCCATGCCTGAAAGAGTTCAAAACAATTTGCGACTCAAGGATTTAAAAAAAGAACTCATTTAGATTTGTTAGTTGGAGATTTGAGAACTTTCTATGTTGTCTGATACTGTAATTATTTGATTTGCACTGTGTCTCTAGAAAAATTAGGTTTCCTGTATACATTAGAATTCCTTTTTTTTTCCTATAAAAATAATTTTTCCAGGAGAGTACATTTTATCCCGCTTAGGATCGGTAACAATGTCTCATATCCATTCTCTCCTTTGCCCAGACATGTAAATAATTATATAATTATATAATTATATAATGTAAATAATTATCAGAGCATCTGGGTGGCTCAGTCGGTTAAGCGCCTGCCTTCAGCTCGGGTTATGATCCCAGAGTCGTGGGATCGAACCTCGTATGGGGTTCTCTGGCCAGGAGCCTGTTTCTCCCTCTGCCTCTGCACTGCCCCTCCCACCTCCACTCATCCTCTTTCTCTCTCTCTCTCAAATAAATAAAATCTTTTTAAAAAATAAATGAATAATTATTGGGATAAATGAAATAGCACAATTCCATATTCTTGAGTTTAATGTATAAGATCTCTTTAGCAACATTCAGTGAAAATGATGATTTGCTCTGTGGTTAGGGCACATCCAGTAATAAACATCCTCTGCCTGCTGAGTCCGTCTGTCTCGCAGTGGGTATCCACCCAAATTCCAGCCCGCTTCTTGATCATCCCTGAAACTGTCAGTGAGTCAGAGGTCCCAAGTAACAGCTGAATGTGATAAATTTAATCAGTATAAGCAAAACAGTAATGTAAATCAATCTATAAAAAAACAGTTTTCAGATAGAAATCATTTTTGGACTATCCCGTGCTTTGGGATCATTTCTCTCCCCATCACCCACCCAGCAGAGGTAACGATACCCAGGCACATTTGGAATACATGTGTGCAGCTTAAAAGGCACACAGCTGATTTTTCTTTCATTCAACACAGACAGTTTCTTTCACTTCAGTAATTTTTCCTTCCCTCGTCTCCCCAGGGAATTCCGAAAATATAATCACAAAGCCTTACAGAAATTTGCTAACATTTTTTAATTGTATTTACTGAGAATACCACATTGTTCCACAGTAAAACGATTTTATTCTCCAAATGATTACAAAGCTCTTTCCATTAAAAAGGTTTTGGTTATCTATATGAAATTGCACATTATAAAAAACCAATTATAAATTACACTTTGAAAAGAAAAAAAACATTTTTTAAAGGCAAGTACTAAAATGCTGCATACCAATCAAACCCAGCATAATTATTTCACATCGTGATCTGTTTGAGCAACTATTGTACCCAACATGGCGTACTGTGTGGGCAGGGAAGCAGAGCTGCACCGCGGTGTACAGCGTGCGCTTGGCATCATTTGGTTTTGATGTCTAAGATCTAGCATGTTTTCCTAACTTTGAAAATATGCACATAATTTGAAATTGCCTTTCAGATAAACATTAAAATAAGTTGACATGAAATATGTCATATTATATGAAGAGGTACTTAAAATATCCACACTCTCTCTTAACACTGTAGGGTTCTGTTTGTTGTAGCTACCATTTTCAGGCTAAAAGAAACTGGTCGGAGAACAAACTGACAAAATGCAAATTTATCAAGCATTACAGCACAGTGCCTTTGGAATCTTACAGTTCTCAAACCACATAAATTAAGTCAATCCAGAAGTGAGTAAAGGGATATTTCATCTCACCGTACAGTGACTCCTCATGAGCAAGCCCCCATTCTCCCTTCCACACATAACCCAGGTTCACAGTAGTTAACAGAGAATCCAGTATACTCTGGTAGATTCTAAATGTATGATTTTCCTAATTTCCTAGAGTGTATCATATTCTAACTTATATTTATAAAATCCTCCTAGAGTTAAGGCAGTCTATAAAAGCAGGATTAAATAAAAACCCGTTATACTCACTTCATCAGAATCCCACTCACAAGACCTTAAGACTCAGAGACCCATGTGGGATTTTAGGTGGGTGTCATCTGGTCGGCTACAACCATGATGCTAAGAACCTGGAATAAATCATAGGTCTGAGACTTGCTCACATTGACCCAAGGTGTACTCTTTACTAATTTAAGTCTTTATGTTAAATCTGAAAGATGAACAATGATACTTTCGGTGAGAATTTGTTTTATGTAACTCATTATTCAAGTTTTAAGACTGATGACTCCCCTAACTCTACTTTTAGCCTGAAAAATAGCTTAAAGTATCCACTTTAACAAGCTCATTAGAAAGGTATTTTGTAACATGTAAATATATATATATACAATAAAATATATATAAAACTTTTTTCTATATGCTCTCAGAGTTAAAGACTACTTTGAGTAGCTAACTTTGTGCTAGAAACACTGACAAGGGAGTTTTTAATTTTTATGTTATTTTAACTATTTTATTTTTATGTTTAAATGGAGATATAATGGACATATAACATTGTATGGGACTTTTTCCTCCAAGTTATTACCTTCAGGGTATATTCATTACTAAGTTTTCATTTGGTGATCATTTTCTTTTCAGTTTTGCACTTTAAAGCCTTACATGTTAATGAAAATTATATAACTAAGTAGATATCGGAACTCAATTGCTTTTTAGGTGAGGTTTTTTTCTTTAGCTGTATATACGAATATAACATGCATAATATTGCTAGACCTACACATTTCCTGTTGTGATATATATATATTTTTTTTTTTAAAAGAAAAAATAATTTGAAACAAACATGACCTTTAGCACCAATTTTAACCTAATTTTTCTTTGGTAGGATAGAAAGGCACCAAATACATAGTCTGCTCATTGCGTGGGGTCCAAAAAGCACTCATGAAGCCCTCAGTCCCTAAAGTACTCCTCCAGTATAGACTGAATTATGAAAGATACTGTGGCCCATTAACCTTCTAGTATACTAGAGTATACTACAGTAGACCACGTTTAGGGAAGATCCTCACAGAAAAGGCTTTGTGTGCTTACCCACACTTAACATATTTAACAAACGGACTCTTCTAATAATGGACAGATACTAAAATTATTTAGTAAAGAATAAAAGTCACATACCAGAGGCTCCAAAATTGTGTCACAGATTTCATTAGATTTCCAGAAGTTATTTTATACTGCTAGTTCCTACCACACACACGGTTAGTGACATTCAGCTCCAAAATACTCTTCTCACAGCACTCATACTGAAAGGCCAGAAACGGCTTCGATTAGACTGGGAACTTGTGGGTTAGCTCCCACACTACTGCCACACTCAACGACAGCATTTTTTAAAAACTCCAGTGAGACAAAAGGTCATTGCCACGGTGCCTCCTGCAGGGATGTAAGATGTAAGTTACATGGTTAAGGCACAAGCATGTAATCTGGTGTCAGCGATTACCCATTTCTATGCCAAAGAAAACACAAATGAAAATAAGACTTTGTTAAGCTGCCACTCTAGTTTGAAAAGCCACTGGTGAAACATTTCAGTCAGTGTGCATTTTTATACGTAGGTCATAAATTTCTTCAGTTTTCCTGTTTCCCATTATCCACAGGCCACATTAGTTAATACTCCTTTTTTGTTCCTCTTATATCCAACTTCTCAGACCAAAGTACTTAAGAAGGTTTACTGATAGTTTGGGCCCTGTATTCCTTGCACTCCCTTGCCTTTTAATCTCAGAGTCACTCCTAGCTCCTTTCTGATTAAGCACGACTCGATTAAGCTGGGCTTTTAGTTGGACACTGAAAGCTGAGGTAGGTGGCCTGTCATGATCAAGTACTTAGAAAGGTTTGATTTCATTCCCAATGTCTAACACACTAACAAAAAATTGAAATCTTCTGTTTTGTAAATGAGGTAGCCTCCTATATTGTATGTCACGAAAATAGTACCGTGGGAGAGCTCCTTGAAGGTACAGAGATCAAGATGATTCATGTTTATTATTGAAAAATTGGTCATTTTTCAAAGGACAAGCTAAGTAAATTAGATCCCAAGTTTCAGGGTTCTTTGACTCAAAGATGTGGCAATGAATAGTTTCATGGATCTTTATTGTCTCGAGAGGAGTCACTAAAGTCATCTGGCTAAGTCCCCATTCATGTAAGGTTAGGAATTGTGATTGCTGTCTTCAGGTTTCACATTTGCTGTGGGCATTTGGCCCTTTATTTTTGAGATTGTAACCTATCGCTCTATAACGTATTTATAAAACAAAGCATTAGTGTTTATTATCTGCCAATAAATAAACTGCTAAAAAGGGCTGTGATTATAAAATTACAGTGAGCCCACAAGCTGTCTGTTGTTGCTCTCCGCCTTGTTAATCTTTGCCCCACGAACCATGCTCAAACTCCGCTCCAGATTACCGGTAAGTATCACAAAAATCATGAGTGTAATCCGAGCAGAATTAATGATTGTCAGTCAAGTAGAGTAGCAAGGCTGCCTTCTCTGCTGTGTTCTTACTCCACGACACTCCACATCACCATTACAAACGGCACACTTGTTCTGTTTTAGTAACAGGGTAAGAATTTTATGTTTTTAAGAGTTAAACTATGACGATTCTTTTCTCTTAGCTAAGATACTACTTGCCTTTCAAATTAAAGAATATAAATGTAAAATAAGAACACTTCACATCCTTCTCCTTTTCACACATTGGCAAAAGCAACAATTTTCAGCCTAACGCAAAAATTGCTCCTTAACGTTTATGCCAGCAACAATGAAGTTTTCGGTGCTCGAAATTTCCTAAGGAGTTTAAAACTTAAATTGTTAACATATTTTTTAATTGGAGCTAATTAACTTCTCCTTTCCACTTGTGTCTCTAGACTCTGGGAGTTTAACTCTAACACCGTTCACCATAAAGTCTAACACAGATTCATTAGGAACCACACGTGAGGGGCACGCTACATTCCAAAGCATCCTCCACAACGTGCTCTCGGGCTAAGATCTAGCAAAACTTTAAGAGAATATGAAAATCAAAGTAAAAAAGTATGCCCTCTGAAAATTCTCATGTTAAGAATTTGACAGTCTTTTCTCTGAAAGCATTACCTTAAACCTTAAAAATTTAAGTAAAGTTTTAGATATTAGTACAAAAGATGCCAGTCATATGAACTTCTTTCCCAGATTTTAATCACATAATTAATGTTTTCAATGTAGACCAATAGAACTCTAAGTTCAAGGCTGAGAGCAAGCCGTTCACCAGGTTACATGACGTGGCATGGGCTTCCATTCTCTGAAGCCATAGGTACCAGTAAGTAGGGCTGCTAAGCAGCCAGTAGAACTAAGCAAGGAGGCTAATGAACTCAGCAGGTTTTTGAAGGATGGGGTAGTAAAGAGAAAAAGAATGATAAGGAGAAAGAGAACAGGAAGAGCAAGCAGAGTGAAGAAAGAATGGGAAAGTGAACTACCAGGAACCCCCCTCGGTGCCACCCGCTGGACGTGGCCTGCCCCTGTTCACTGCATTTTCTATTCAGTTTTCTCTTGATTTAACAGCAACAGTCATCCGGACATAAAGTGGTTTATAAATAACAAAAGTAAAAATTAAAACCTGTGTTTACTTTACAACTAATTGTACATTTACTTTAAGGAATACTATGTAGCCATCAAAACCCACAAAAATCTTGCCATTTGCAATGATGTGGATGGAACTAGAGGGTATTATGCTGAGTGAAATAAGTCAGAGAAAGACAATTATCCTAAGATCTCTCTGATAGGAGGAATTTGAGAGGCAGGACGGGGGGTCGTGGTAGGAAGGGAGGGAAAAAAATGAAATAAGATGGGACCGGGGAGGGAGACAAACCATAGACAAACCATAAGAGACTCTTAATTTCAGGAAACAAATTAGGGGTGCTGGAGGGGAGGGAAGGGATGGAGTGACTGGGTGATGGACGTTGGGGAGGGTATGGGCTATGGTGAGTGCTGTGAATTGTGTAAGACTGATGATTCGCAGACCTGTACCCCCTGAAGCAAGCAATACATTATATGTTAATACAGTTTTTTTTTTTAAGTGTAGAAAGTTGAAGCTAACAGAGTTATAGTTTGCTTCATACTTGGGCAGAGCCTACGGGATGGGATCTTCTGCAAACACATATAAAAAAGTACTGTGGATCTGGAAGTACAAATTAAGTCCTGCTTCTGTTTCTGACTAGAATTTGAAGCCTAATGCAAGCTTATGTGACCTCAAGTGGACATTACAAGTATCTTAGTAGGACGTAAGCAAAGGATTGCAACTGTGATCAAAGAAATTTATAAATCTGGGTGGTTTATTATTACTGAAATGGATGGAAACCAAGAGTATCTATTGCTTTAACTAAAATGTTTCTGGAAGATCCATGGGTATCTGTTACAATAGTATCTGATTCAGAGTCTCTGTAAGGAGGAATAATTGCTCCCCTTATATTGTTGGCCTCAAATGCTAGAACCTTTTGAATGTGAGAATTTGCTGAGTTTTATCAGAATTAGGATGATGAGATAGAAAGCAGAGTTCTGACTCTACTGTTTTCCTCTCAATTGCATGGATTGAACAAAAACATTTAGGCCCACCAGGTCACTCTATTGCAATAAAGTTAACACTGTTCAGAAATTAGAAAGGATTCACTTGGAAAGATTAGGGTAACGTTTCTTATTCTAAAACACAAATCCTTATGAATATTAGTATTTTTCATTTATAAGTTTGCAGAACTTCCAGAACTTCAGACTTCTAGAGCTTTTTGTACCAAACATGTTATGAAATACAATTTTATAGAATTTAGCATCTTTTGTACTTTTTAACTTTATGTTATTACAGCAAAGAACTCTCCATAACAGTCTATTGTAGGAGAGATTTTTCAGTGTCATAGGACTGTTTAATTCATTCCATCTGACTGAAAACTGCATATGTGTAATTTAATACATGAACACAATATTCTAAGAGATCTTAGATTCTGAGATCTAAGTTTTACTATAAATACTTCAGCGACTTCGCTTTTTTTTTTTTTTTTTTTTTTAAGTAGGCTCCACATTACTACTCACAACCCTGAGAGGTCACTACCTGAGCTGAGATCAAGAGTCCGAGGTTTAACCAACTGAGCCATCCAGGTGCCCCACTTTGTTCTTTTGTTATGGAACCTAACCTTTGAGTTTCAGATTATTACTTTTTTTTCCTTTCTAAAATCAGTCAAATTTTGAAAGGGAAAACATTTTGGAGTTCTCTACCGAGTTAATTTTCTCTTTTAGAATTCTTTCCGTAAAATTGGCAGGGGTAGGGACAAGTCTTAGGAGTCTATGCTAAAGCTATTAAAATTTTTTTTTTATATAATGGCAGGTTTGATGATTGGTCTTAGCTGTATGTTTTTCTGATCTCAAAAGCACTGATAATAATGAGGAAGCAATTTTTATATAACTAGGCATGAATAATTGAAGAACCCAATAATATATTGTCATTTCTAAGCCTTTTTTTTTTCTTTTTCTTTTTCTTTTTTTAGAGCATGGGTGCTTGGGTGGCGAGGGGCAGAGGGAGAGAGAAAATCTCAAGCAGACTCCATGCCCAGCACGGAGCCTGATGCGGGGCTTGAATTCATGACCCTGAGATGAAATCAAGAGTTTGTCACTTAACTGACTGAGCCACCCAGGTGCCCCTCTAAGTCATTTTCTAAAAACTTAAGAATATAAAAGGGGAGAACGGTCAAAATATAGTTGTTTTTTAAACAACATAACCTTCCAAAAAGACAAATTACCCAAGTTTCCTAAATATGAAATATAGAAGTAGTAAAAGTTACAACCATGTGTATGTCATAGTAAACTGCTGAATGTCTTCACAATCAAAAATCATTTAAAATCCTATTAAAAATAAATTGCACATTTAGCATTCCTACTTCGAACTTCTGGGTTTTCTAGCTGTTTTATTAACCACCTCACTTCTCTCTAGCCCCCTATGTGGCCTGCCCCGCCCATCAACAACTACAAATCCATATGTTTGTTCTTCAGGTTTCAGCTAAAGTCAAAGATTAGATGCTGGAAGAAAAAGTAGGGAGATAAGAGACTAAGTTTCTGTCCTTACAGAGAAGTTCAAAACAGATGGATCCTGGAGGTGCATTAGAAAAGACAGCATTCTTCCCAAGTTAACAAGCTACATTTGAGGAAGCTCTAATACACATTTATACTTAGGACTTAAATATACTTTGCATATTAACTTTCAAAGACATAAATAAGAACCATTCAGGATGAGGAAAGTATTCCTATTTTTTTGTAGATGAGTTTTATTTTTGTAGATGAGTACAGGTCATGGCATGACTTTGGTTTTAATTTTAGGTCTTTAAAACATTAATACTTTAAAATATTAAAATTAAAAATTAAATTTAAATAATTTTAAATTTAAAAAATCTTAAAAATTAAAATTAAATATTAAAAATAATACATTTATGCAAGTGTCTCTGCATAACTGGTAATGTTAATGGGGAGTGTGCTGGGATAAATACCGACGAGTGCAAATTTTGCCAGAAAGTTTTGGAAATACAGAAGTTCTCTTTATAAGTGCTTTTAATCTTTCAAGACCTATTAATTTTTTTTTTTTTTTTTTTTTTTTAATATTTTTTTTTTTTTTTTTTTTAAGATTTTATTTATTTATTTGACAGAGAGAGATCACAAGTAGGCAGAGAGGCAGGCAGAGAGAGTGAGAGGGAAGCAGGCTCCCTGCCGAGCAGAGAGCCCGATGCGGGACTCGATCCCAGGACCCTGAGATCATGACCTGAGCCGAAGGCAGCGGCTTAAACCACTGAGCCACCCAGGCGCCCAAGACCTATTAATTTTATAAATGCATTTGAGCAACTGTTTCTATCAGAAATATTTTCTGCATGAGTACAAAGATTTTTTTTCCCCATCTGTACCTGAAACTGCCAACTTGATAACATGCTCAGTAAGACTCTGTGGAAATGTCACGTCCTAGTGCTAACAAATCCCGAAGTCAGAAAAATTCTACGTTAAAATGGTCAGAATCTCTTTCATTCATTCTATTTCACTTTATTGTTACACTTTAAACAAGTTCAGAAATTTGGGGGTTCCTGGCTACTTGAGTAAAACACACTGCAAACCGAAAAGGAACAAATGGAGGAGGAAGAAATGCCTGCCTCCCGAATTGCTCTGCCCTTATGACCAGGATCCCTTCTGTGTCGCGCACGAATCTGAACACAGTGCCACCATCTGCTCCTGGAAGCTCCCTGGCCAGTGGAGCAAGGCGGAATAACTTAATTTCAGATCTTATTTAACAGCAGGCAAGCAGCTTTAACACAGACTTGAGGTTTAGGTAGATCTGACATTACCTAGAATCCAGGCTTCAATCTTGTAAAAAGTTTCCCAGTAGAAGAAATTAAAACAGAGATACCGGAATTAAAAACATCACGTGAGACAAGAGACAGTATTTCCAGTCCTAACCAAATTGCAACCCTTTCATTATATCTTGAGGTATTTTTAAATATTTGTACAAGCCTATTAGCATTCACAGTTTTCCAGAGTTGCTTTTTACTGAGATAGCATCAATGCTCACAATATTTGACTTTCCGACGTAAGTTTTCATACGCGAGAGTCTCTGCCCCCACACTCATGGAAATACATCAGCTAGCTATTCAGTGGCAGAAAATGGTTCTTGTAGTAATAAGGGTTCCAGTTCCTCATTATTGTGCTATTCCTAGTATGTAATTAAAAAAATAAGAAATTTGCAATTTATATAAAAGGAAAACTTGCTTAAACTTCTGAAAGCAAGTTCAGTCTGGTGGAGGTATGTAAGACATTAAATAACAGAGTCAGATTCTTTCTTAAAGATTCCGGATGAGCTCGACAGCAGAGAGTTCTGATTCTCCAACATTTTCTCCATCTTTTCTCCTTCAGTGGTTTTATCAATCTCTCTTTGCTTCTTACTATGGATCCAGGGGATAAAACAAAGGACAGCACCTCCAATAAGGGGAGGGATTCCAGAGAGGTAGAATGCCACATCATAGGAGCCCAGCTTGTCACGAAGTAACCCTGGGAAGGGAAAAAACTGTCACTAAGAGAGAACAAGGTGGCTCCTAGGGGTCTCAGATCAGTCACACATTTCTTAGGAAATGGGTCTGAAGTATAAACCTTTTCTGATACGAGAATGGAAAAGATCTTAGATCTTTAATCTTGCCACAGACTACAGGTTTTTGGGTTTGCATACCAAGATATTACATGGAAAAAAATATTTGTAACCAAGCTTTGGCTTTTTCAAAACCATTCTGAGGCCTTTGGGGTACTGTGACCCAGGGTATAACAGTCCTTATTTCAGGGGAAGGTGGATAAACCACCACCCTGAAACCTCTCTCATACACACATACCCCACAATGTCTGTATTGCAAACTTTCTTGGGCCTACTTGCTTATGAAACAACATAAAACTATTTAAAATTAGGATTCAAGGGGCGCCTCGGTGGCTCTGTCAGTTAGGCATCTGCCTTTGGCTCAGGTCATGATCTTACGATCCCGAGATCAAGCCCCACGTGGGATCCCGGCTCAGTGGGGAATCTGCTTCTCCCTCAGCCTCTGCCTCTGCTCCTCCCCGCTCCCCTGCTTATGCTCTTTCTCTCTCTCTCTCCCTCCCTCAAATAAATAAACAAAATCTTTAAAAAGATAAAATTAGAATTCAAAATCATGAAAAATTATAGATCTGAGAGTTAAGATGAAGAAGTTAGATTATTAAATATATTTGTCAGCACATGGGAGTAAAACGTTTGGCAGTCTGATAGATCCTTGGGCCCTGCTTCTGAAAACTCCTATTCAGAATACTCCTTATTTCTAATTTCTCTAACAAAATCCAGGTTTTTTTTTTTAAGACTTTATTTCTTAGGTAATCTCTACATCCAACATGGGGCTCGAACTCCCAACCCTGAGATCAAGAGTCACAGGCTCTACCAACTGAGCCAGACATGTGCCCCACAAAACCCAGATTTTAAATCTTAGTGTTTTTAAACTTTTGTCAGTTTTAAAATAAAATATCAGTTATCTGAAATGTCCAGGGAACACAACGAATTGAGTATCTGGCTTTTTGAAATAAACTACCGAGAATTTGTCCAGTTAAGTACTGACACATTAAAAAAGTGTACATTTATTCTAGACCTAAAATATACAGATACAACTTTCGAGATTGTATTAGAAATTAGAAATGTATATTGTAAATAATATACAGATACAACGATATGCAGATACAATTTTCCTATCTTCTGAATCAGAATATTCTGTATGTAACTATAACTTTCCTCCTTCTGAGCACTAATTATCATGTTTGACTGTAATACTGTGACCCCTCAGAAACTCCTGGTGAATCAAGAGCTTTCAGCTGCCAGCGGCCGCCTATTCGGCCTACTTTGGAAGTTTCCGGTTATCTCCTGTTACTGGTCTGTTCTCAGTTATTTCTAGTTGCAAATAGCATTCCTACCAAAGTGCTGCTTATAATCTGTTGTAGACTTGGAAAACCTAAAAATCCAAGCTTGTGAGGTGTAAAAATAGTGGAAGTCGTGTATTACCTGGGGGACAGGGGAGGGGCCAGAGGGTCCTCCTGCGGGGAAACTGAGACCTTTAATGATTGTTTGCTTATTCATGCCTACGTTCCCAGTTGGCAAAGTTGCCAGATATGAGTGGTTCTGGATATGAGAGTGAGCTCTTGCTGAGCCCCTCACAGGCCGGACACAGATGACAATACATACAATTCAACTTTATCCTAGTTTTATCGAATCATAACCTAATAATTCACATGGGCACCCAAGTAATATTGAACACGAGGCAACTTTATACTATTCAGAAGATTTCTAAAGGTAAAATTCATAGAACATAAAATTAACCATTTCTGTGGCATTTACCACATTCACAATGTTGTACAACCACCATCTCTATCTAGTCCCAAAATATTTTTATCACACCAGAAGGAAATGCCATACCCATTAAGCAGTTAGTTATTCCCTAATCCCCCTTCCTTCCTGCCCCTGGAAACCACCAATCTGCTCTCTGCCTCTATGGAGTTACCTGTTCTGCATATTTCATGTAAATAAAATCTGACAGTATGTGACCTTTTGTATTTGGCTTCTTTCACTTCGCATAACGGTCACAAGGTTCGTCCCCCTGGTGGCATGTATTGATTGGTACAATACTTCCTTTTTATGGCTGAATGCTATCCCATTATATAGCTACAGACATTCTGTTCATCCATCTACTGATGGACACTTGAGTTATTTCCACTAAATGCTATTTTCCATTAATTATTTCTGGAGAGGATATGATCTCTTACACAAAACGTACATATTTAGAAATCTTTTAGAATCTTCATCTCTTTTTTAAAAGCAACTGTGTTTCCATTTTCCCAAAACATATACTAAATGAAATATAGGCATTGTGAAAGCTTGAAGCCCAGAAGCTTACAATTGAACATTTTATAGAGTATGTTATGTATCAATAAGGATAAGAGGGACTCCTCAGCAAACTTTTTCAACACGTCATCCAAGGCTGGTCTTATTAAAAATGTTATCAATAAGGCACACACAAAAGCAAAAGACCGGCAACCAAAAACTCACATTTTCCATATAGTAAATTACTGAAGAATCATCATATTTACCTGCAATAGGTGGGCCCACAGTCATGGGTAGAGACATGAATCCAAGTAGAAATCCAATTGCTTGAGAAACATCCTGGGCACCAACTAACTCAAAGGCAATGGGGGCCATAATGGAAATGAAGCATCCATCGAAGAGACCCAAGATGAGACAGACAGCAATGAGGGCCCCAAAGACCCTACATAGGGGAATCATCATGGACATCAGACCAATGAAGAGAAAGGAGATTACCTAGGACAAGACAGCACAATGTCAACTCTGCTCTCAGGAAAAGTGAATGTACAGTCACCAAACAACATGCTTAGGACTTTTGCCCAGCTATTGGTTAGTTGCCTCCCTGGCCCAATTCACCTTGATTTTATATATATAATCAACTCCCATAATCATCTCCCCCAACTTCCCCTAGCACTTTCTCAAATTTTCCATAAAGGAACAAGAATAAAATAAGTATTTTTATTACTTACTTTCCCTTCTAGCCTGTAAGTTCTTTGAAGTCAGAATTTGTACAAAAGTCATATTTGGAGTAGATAATCTAATGTTTAAGAATCTTACACCTGGTTGATGTGGCACCTGGATGACTCAGTGGGTTAAAGTCTCTGCCTTCAGCTCAGGTCATGATCCTGGTGGTCCTGGGATCGAGCCCTGCATCGGGTGCTCTGCTCAGCAGGGAGCCTGCTTCCCCCCTCTCTCTCTGCCTGCCTCTCTGCCTACCTGTGGCAGAGATTTAAATAAATAAGTAAATCTTAAAAAAAAAAAAAAAGAATCTTACACCTGGTTGATAATAAATGTTTGTTCTTTGAGAATCAGTTCAAATGCATTCATCAAATATCCGATTTTGAAGTTGTATATACCCTATTAGCTAGCATTAGTCTTCTGCAAAAGGAAAATATGCCAGCAAGCTCAGTATTTCACATCACACAGCTTCCAGCTTGGGGACTAGAATGACGTTAAGGTTTAGATATTTAAATAATTTAGAATACGTTGCCTGCCAATATTCCAGACATATTCCAAATATTCAGACCAAGTGAGATTAAAATAAGTATCTATGATTTGCTATGTATTACATAAATATGTACTGAATTTCGATTATTCAAATTCCAATTAAGTTTTGACTATCATAGGAAATATATGTAATATGCAAATGAAAACATAAACATATTCTACTAGAACATCCTGAGAGCTAAATTATGTAATCCGATTTTATTTGATAATGTAAATCAATGTGATTATTTAATGATATTTTCAAACACTGTCTTCTGGTAATACGGCACAGATATACCCTATTTAAGCACAGACTTAAGGCTGAGAAATAGTCTGAGCCATGGAACACTTTCATTTAATGGTAGAGTAGTTAACAGAACCAAACGCTCGATTCGCCTGCCATTGGGTAGCTTCTGTGCTCTGTGCTGTATACGGTGCCACGTGAATAAACCTTGGTTCCTTACCCTTGGGTTGTGGGGGGATGAACATGGAAAACGACTGCACATCGAGTGTTCTAGATATTCCACAGTTGTATAGTCCAAGTATGGTGGGTACACAAAAGGGAGCAGGCAATTCAGTAACTTTTTTAGGCAAAGAACTAAATGAAACTAGACAGTTCACCAGTCAGCAGAAGAGATGTTTCAAAAAGCATCAGCCTTTTTAGAAATATGCATAGGATAGCTGGATCATTTACTTAATGTTTATTAAATGCCAGGCACTTTTGGGGTGCCTGGGTGGCTCAGTGGGTTAAAGTCTCTGCCTTCAGCTCAGGTCATGATCCCAGGGTCCTAGGATCGAGCCCCGCATCAGGATTCCTGCTCAGTGGGGAGCCTGCTTCCTCCTCTCTCTCTGCCTGCCTCTCTGCCTACTTGTGATCTCTCTCTCTCAAATAAATAAATAAAATATTAAAAAAAAATAATGTCAGGCACTGTTTTTTTTTTTTTTCCCTTTTTATTTATTTTTTTTTTCAGCGTAACAGTATTCATTCTTTTTGCCCAACACCCAGTGCTCCATGCAAAACGTGCCCTCCCCATCACCCACCACCTGTTCCCCCAACCTCCCACCCCTGACCCTTCAAAACCCTCAGGTTGTTTTTCAGAGTCCATAGTCTCTTATGGTTCGCCTCCCCTCCCCAATGTCCATAGCCCGCTCCCCCCAAAAAAAATAATGTCAGGCACTGTTTTAACCATGCTAGCTAGTGATCTCCTAACAACTTCATGAGGTTGGTACGAGTGTGATGTCCATTTTACA
Source organism: Meles meles (assembly GCF_922984935.1). Taxonomy (NCBI): domain Eukaryota; kingdom Metazoa; phylum Chordata; class Mammalia; order Carnivora; family Mustelidae; genus Meles; species Meles meles. The sequence continues at coordinate 21,831,000 of NC_060070.1, forward strand.
GATGCAGAGTGATGCTGGGAGACATTTAGTAACGTGTCTACATGTGCCCATCGGGGAACCCCTGGTCTACGCAGGTGAGAGCAGCGAGCAGGCGGAACTCCTCCTGGGGGTACCTCCCACGACGAGGGAGCTGGGGAGGAAGGGAGAGACCATATAAAGCAGCCATCTGGGTCACCATCTTCTATTCTGCTTTTCCCACCTCCGGCCCACCAAGCTCAGTCACTCGGCTCAGGGCAGCCGCACACAAGCTCCTCCGCCGCCCAATTGCCTGTGGGGCTACGACGGACGCAGGAGGAAGAGCGGCAGTTGTACCAAGTTCTCCAGTGGACGCTAATGCAAGTGGTCCGCGGACCGCACGGTAAGAAACATGCTCTTGAAGCAAGTGGCAGACTCCAGGTTAGGTCTCTTTTTGGTATCATCATACCATACAGCTGAGTGCATTTTTCTTCTTCACTATTAAAACAGGACTTTATGGTATAATAATTTAAGACTCTGAGTTAGTTATTTGAAAATTAAGTCTGGCACTTCACTTTTTCTAAAGAACACCATCTCCCATTCTCCTGGGTTTTTTTCCCCCCACTTTCTTTGTTAAAGATTTTATTTACTCATTTGTGAGAGAGAGCAAGCAAGAGTGGGGGAGGGGCAGAAGGAGAAGAAAACGGAGAAGCAGGCTCCCCGCTGAGCAGGGAGCCTGCTGGGGTGCTCTTGACAGGAGCAGAAAGCAGAAACTTAACCGGAGGAGCCACCCAGGTGTTCCTTTTTATTTTCTACTTGAACACTTCCTCCAGCCCAATTCAATGAAAACACACGCATAATTTCTTTGCATGGGTAATTAGTGGGCTTATAGCCTGGTAGGTCAGAAAGAACTAAGGTTCAGAGGAACAAGACCAGGTTCCAGCTCTCTGTGACCTTGAACAAGTACTTCCCAATATTTCCCATCTACAGAAAAAGATCTAAAAATAAAATGTAGAAAGTAGTTCTGTAAGGGCCTATTTAGCCAGAGGGATTCCATCTTGGGTTAAACAGTGATTTTGTTGTTTATGCAGGAAAACTTAAACTGACCCTGCCCCCCCCCCCCCAACTGACTTAAAAGCAAGACCGGGAAACCAGTCCCAGGTAACAAAGCCCAAATACAAGGGTGGGTCAGGCCAGGTGGAGGTATCCAATCAGTGGGGGCGCATACTGTCTCCCTAGCTACCAAGCAGTGTGGGCCCCGCCTTTTAGGGCACCAATTCTGACCAAGGTGATAGGCTAGTTCAAATAGCTACTAGGGTAAATTGTAATTCAATTGGCCACCCGTGTGTGACCTAACATGACTGTGCGGCTTTCTCTGTATGTTGCAATCTCACTGGCCACCCGTGTGTGGCCAGGCCCAACCGCATGGCCCTTGCCCTTTAAAAGTTAGTGGGTAAGGCGGGGGGGGGAGGGCGAGGGGCAAGGTCACTCTCTCTGTAAGAGGCGCAGCCCCAAACGTTCAGTCTGATTCTTGATGCTTGGCGCGAAATAAAGCTTTGCTTGACCTTCGCTTTGTATCAGTCTCGCTCCTTTAATCATGGACCCATTATTGGGGGACATTTCGGTTTGAAATTCACAAGTACATAAAAATTTCAGGAGTATTATCAATGATAACCTAACCACACTTTAATAGTCTTAATTATATATATATTTTTTAACTCTGCCTACAAACATAAAAGGAGATAAACATGGAAAGTCATAACTTATCTATTATCACAAACTCCAGAGAATCCAGAATAAAATTTCTGGACACTATGGGGCCACATTCAATGAATTTAATTGGTCAAGCCACCGACTAAACATTCCCAACCATGCCACTGTAACTCTACGGGGTTTGCTTTTTTTTTTTTAATAAAGATTTTATTTATTCGTTTGTCAGAGAAAGAGCACAAGCAGGGGGGAGCAGCAGGCAGAGCAGGCAGAGAGAGAAGCAGACTCCCCGCTAAGCCCGATGCAGGACTGCATCCCAGGACCCTGGGACCACCACCCGAGCCAAAAGCAGGCACTTAATCAATTGAGCCACCCAGGCATCCCTAGGTTTGCTTTCAAGAATATTTTTTTCTTTGAGTATACTTCCTGATCTTTTACTATTTTGTTCAGTAAAAATCTCTCCCAAGATAAGAACCAGAGTGAATTATTGAAAGTCTAAGCACACCAAATCAATTGTGCTCAATATATGAATGCTTTCTCAGACAATTTATATAACTCGAGACCCTTTACTTCTAGTGGTTATCCTGATTTTTCTATACATTTTTGGCCCTTTCCAATTTTTGTTCTTTGGTTAGTTTTATAAAAAATAATTCACTTAAGAGTTTCAAGTTTAGGGGTGCCTGGGTGGCTCAGTGGGTTAAGCCACTGACCTTCGGCTCAGGTCATGATCTCAGGATCTGGGGATCGAGCCCCGTATTGGGCTCTTTGCTCAGCAGGGAGCCTGCTTTTCTCTCTCTCTCTCTCTGCCTGCCTCTCTGCCTACTTGTGATCTTTCTCTGTCAAATAAATAAATAAAATCTAAAAAAGAAAAAAGTTTCAAATTTAGTAGGAGTGTCTAGGCGGCTCAGTCAGTTAAGCATCTGACTCTTGATTTTGGCTCAAGTTATGATTTCAGGGTCATGAGATCCAGCCCTGGGTTGGCCTCTGCACTGGAACTGAAGTCTGCTTAAGGTTCTCTTTTTCCCTCTCCCTCTGCCCCTCCCCACCTCTCTTAAAAAAAAAACAAAACACGTTTCAAATTTATGTATATATTACTATATATTTGAACTTAACAATTTCTTAATACTTTACCTGACTACGAGTTCTCAGTTCAAACTGTATTAACTATATTCTCCCTTTTTAAATTACTTGACAATAACTATTATTAGTCAAAACTGTTAAGTTTTAATAAATAGAAATTGTTATTTAACAGTAAAGTTTCTTGGTTTTTTTTGTTAAGAATTGAGTTCATTGGCATTTACACATTTATCCTTTACTGTGTCTCAGAAAATAGCTACCGAACTGTTCATAGGGGATTTTCTGTACTTCATCACTTCCCCAAATAAATACTGATCCATACATCAAATATTGATTTGTAAATACTGGGCTCCGGTTTGAAAGATAAATAAATTTGGTATTACTACAGACTTCTTTCCCCTCCTCCAGCACAGCAGCTCTGGTTAGATTTAAATGAGGTTTTTTTTGTTTGTTTGTTTGTTTTAAGATTTCATTTATTTGACAGAGAGACACAGAGACAGAGGGAACACAAGCAGGGGGAGTGGGAGAGAGAGAAGCAGGCTTTCCTCGGAGCAGGGAGCCAGGTGTGGGGCTTAATCCCAGGACTCCTGGAATGATGACCTGAGCCTAAGGCAGATGGCTTAACTGAGTCTCCCAAGCGCCCCTAAATGAAGTATTCAGAGGTCCCTAACTCTCTGCTAGCCTCTGGCACAGATTTAATAAGGCACTGACGGTTGAGATGTCTTTCTTGCATTTGTTTTCTTAAAATCGCCCAAGGAAATATCTTCTGTCACAGATTATAGGTTCTATTACAGAACACCTTGCTTGAGTTTGTTTACATACTTAACAAAAAAATTGGGGTGGGTCTTTCTTTCCCTTTTTTTTTTCCTATTATCTTTCCCTATTTCTATCACCAAAAGAACATTCTTGGAGAAATGTCAGTTTAAATTTTGCTCAGGAATCTGAGTTCAAGAAGAAAAATGAGCTGCACCTGAATAAGCGGTAGGCATTTTCAGAGGCAGACACGCAACTGGCCCCGGTTAGAGTCAAGTGTTGCTCCTACGAATTTATTCAATATAAAGTTTCCAGACGTTTCCAGCTAGGAGCCCGGAGCAGAAAGCCTTTAACCATTATTATTCCGTATGACGCAGTTCAGTTATCTCTTTGCTCGGCATTTAAAGTGGTTAAGCTGAAAACAGGAAACCAGGGCCCTGACGGAGTTTACTTTCAGAACTCTGAAGCCGAGGTGTGAGACGGCCGAACCAGGAGTTGAGGAGTCTGTCTATCAGCAGAGGTCTCCGGGGCGCCTGGCCGGCTCACCTGGTGGCGCGTGCGACTCAGGGTTGTGAGTTCGAGCCCCATGTTGGGTGTACAGATAACTTTAAAAAAATTATAAGCAAAGATCTCTAGTTCAGGATAACCAAGGTCTCCTTTCTTGAGACCTGTTCCAAATCAGGATCTGCTTCAGTATTTGATAGAATATTAAAACATAATCAAAGGAAGGGTTTATTAATCACCCGCTCTGGGGAGATGCTTTACATGGTTGTCACCGTGACTCCTTACCGCAGCCCTCGGCCGGTTCTGGAGACAGCTGGTGACAAGAACTGGGGTGAACTCATGTCTCACTCCCGAGCCTGTGCTTTTCTGCTCTGCAGCCTCCCAGACCCAAGATGACCGTGACCAGAAATCAGACCACGTGGGAGGTTGTGAAGTGTGTTTCGTGCCCAGCTGCTAGGATATGGGGAGGGGAGAGAACTGTCACAGCCCCGTGTGGCTGGGCTATAACGGACAAAAGCAGGGAGTGGGTATGTCTGCCCCACCAATGACGAGAAGGTAAGGAAGGTGAGCAGTGGGAGCCTTCCAGCTCTCACAGGCCTGGCCAAGAGGCCGGCAGCCAGTGAGGGAAAGAAAGGGCAAAAAGCAAACAGGCAGAGCTGGAGTTGGTTACAACAAAGAACAGCCAAGAATCAAAAACCACGCTGAACGGTTGGGAGTTGGGCCGGGAAGCCAAGGAAAAGGAGAGACAGAGGAGGGGAGTGATGTAAAGGCGCGAGGCCAGGAGCCACAGCACACACTGAAGGCCTTCCTTCTCCTTCACAGGCCTCTCCGAAATGCAGTCCTCACCTGTGACTCAGCAGATACTACTGTGGAGAATGGATTACTGCTTCCATCTCAGGAATCTCTCCTCCACATACAACCGCAGTGACTTTAAAATGTGAGATCGGGGGGTGCCTGGGTGGCTCAGTTGAGGGTCTGCCTTCAGCTCAGATCATGATCCCAGGGTCCTGGGATTGAGTCCTATGTTGGGCTCCCTGCTCGGCCGGGAGCCTGCTTCTCCCTCTGTTCCCTCCCCTGGCTCATGCTCTCTCTCTCAAATACAGAAAGAAAATCTTTTAAAAAATAAAAAATAAAGTGTGAAATCAGGGGCACCTGACTCTTGATTTCGGCTCAGGTCATGATCTCAGGGTCGTGAGATCAAGCCCTGTGTCAGGCTCCATGCTCAGTGGGGTGTCTGCTTGAGATTCTTTCCCTCTCCTTCTCCCCCCCCAAATAAATACATCTTTTTAAAAAATGTGAAATCAAACCACATCATTCTCCAGCAAAGACTCACCACACTTATAGTAAAATCTCTTCATTTGGCTTTTAAGGTCCTAATAATGTGGCCCTTCCTAGTTTCCCAAACTCTTGCCATGGCACTCCCTGTCTTTTGAATTCTTCCTTTTTCCTGCCCCCAGTATTGCTCCAGGAACTCAGGGGCCATGCGTGTCTTGTGTGTATCACCCTGCCAGGGTCTAGGCTGGAGCACAGTAGACACAATCATTGCAAAGAATGAAGGAAGCGGAGAGTCTGTAATGCAGCAAGTGTCCATTAGAGGGTTCCCTTGACCCTGGAGAACAAGACCAACTGTCCTACAAGCAAGTTCACAGAAAAGGTCCTAATAAAAGGGGACTGATCATAATACAGTAAATGCTTTCAAAAGGTGCACTCTACCAAGTATGGACACTTCCTTCCACCACGTGACCTGACTCCTTTCTGCAGACAGCAGAAGGGAGCCACACACAGCCACCACCGTGAGGCCACCTCCCTGCTCCTCAGGGTTCACACCTCCAACACCGTCCTCAAAGGGTTGGGGTAAGGAGTACCAGAGACTGCACGTGGGGCACTGAGCTCATTGTCTGGCACATGGAAATAATACACGGCAGCTGCTGTTATTTCAAATCACTTAATGAAAGTTATTTTATCTGTAATAAATGCTTTTTCCAATCATTTTCCTGCATCCAAATCCCACTTAAGGCCCGGTTCAAATACTGCCTCCCATCTGTACAGTGAGGAGACATGCTCAGTTCCCTACTCCCAAACCGCCCCCCACCCCAGACTTCACCTTCCCTTCACAGCCAAGCTTTTGAGCAAAGTAGTCTATGTGGCCATTTATTCAGTGATTATGATCATTCTTCAGTACCTGCCACTGTGCTGAAACTCTGTTGCTAAATCCAATGAAAACCTTTTAGTCTTTTTTTTTTAAGATTTTATTTATTTATTTGAGAGAGAGAGCATGAGAGGGGAGAAAGTCAGAGGGGGAAGCAGACTCCTCATGGAGCTGGGAGCCCGATGCGGGACTCGATCCTGGGACTCTGGGATCATGACCTGAGCCGAAGGCAGTTGCCTAACCAACTGAGCCACCCAGATGCCAAAAACCTTTTAGGTTTGACGTGCTTGCCCTCTCACTAGCTGCTGACACTGCCAAGCACTCCTGTCTCTGAAAACACTTTGCGCCCTGCTTCCTTCCCACCAACCTGGCCACGCCTTTCATTCCCCGCTGCACACCCGGACCTCCACTCCCACACACAGCCCGCAAATGCCGAAGTCCCACAGGTTTCTTGACTCTCTCAGGAGCTCCAAACCCAGCCTTCCCACGAGCAGCACAAATTTAAAATGGCAAAAATGAACTCAGCATCTTACTGTTACTGAATCATTGATCTTAATGAAGCAGCACAAACATCCAGTCTGGGACTAGAACCACAAACCTCAGACCCCGCGGAGGGGGCTCCATCATCCCCAGGGTCCCGGCTTCACACCGCTTTACTGCAATGCTTCTGCCTTGGCTCCTCCTGCCTCGACGACTTCAATAGTCTCCAGCCAGTCCCTCTGCCTCCACTTTTTTTAAACAACAGCCTTATTGAGATAATAAATTCACCTACCATAAAATTCGCCCCTTTAAAGTCAATACTATGTGGGTTTTAGTTAACAAAGTTGTATCACCATCACTACTGCCTAATTTTAGAATATTTCTATCACCCCAGAAAGAGTTTCCATACCCTGTAGCACTTACTCCCCAGTGCCTCCTCCCCCGGCCCCAGCAACCACGAATCCGCTTTCTATCTCTGTGGCCCGCCTATTCGGGCTACGTCACAGAAAGGCAGCTATAGGGCACGCAGCCTTCCGGGGCTGTCGGAACCCCTGCCCCGCCTCCACTTCATTCCACTCTTCACTGGATTAAGCTTAATAAAATACAACTCATGCCATGTCGCTTCCTTGGTTAAAACCCTCTCATGGCTCCTGGTAGACGTCAGGACAGTGGTCATCCTCTTCCTCACCTGCCTCCTGCGTCTCCCTCCAGCCCGTCTACGCGCTCCCTTTATCCCCTTTATCTCTCCTTTCACCTAGCTTCCCAGACATAATATACCGTGTCACACCTCCACCTGTCTGCCCACGGGGTTTTGTCGGCTTGGAACGCACTTCTCTGCCTTATCTATCTGACTGCCACTCACGGCGGAACACCCCACCAGCCAGGAACCCTCACTAGCGACTCAGGTGGTGCCCATGTTTCTATGGCACCACCTAGCAGAGTCACTAATCGTCTGTGCCGCCACACCGTTTTATCTGTCTCCCCATGAGACCATTAGCTACTAACTGAGGGCACAGGTCCTGTTCCATGCTTCCTCTGCAGCATTTAGCACAGTGTCTGGCATGGAGGAGTCATTTAAGCACTTGTCACATGCGTGTCAGTATGATCCTGGAATCAGCATTAGTTTCGTGCACACCCCTCGACGCCCAGGAGGCAATGTGCAATAAAGAAGTTCAAAAGAAACACACACCCCTGAATTTCACAAGATATTGCAAAAGGCACATGACTATGAGAACTGTGCCAAAAATAAAACATTCTTCTTAGAAAAAGTAGTGGGCAAAAAACATTTGGATTTGGTAGAGTTCCGTGACAAAGCAAATAAGATTGTTGTTTGATCGTCAGTGTCCCATGTTGAAAACCCAAAACTCATTAGCGATTTTGCCCTTTGAAAAACTGCTGGTAGAAGTTAGGTTCCAGAAAATAGTTGTCATTTTTACAGATGAATTTAAGGAACTAAATACGTATAACGAGACATGAGGGGATAAAGATAATCTTGCCAGGGGCAAAAGTGGCTTGAGAAAGTACCTGAAGATAAACCTTCTTCACACCGGGCACGTAATCTGCAATCCGGCCAAAGAGCAGCCGTCCAACTCCTGAAGTGATGCCAATGCACATGAGAACCACCTCTTTGTTTTTTCCATCCTGAAATCTCTCGTTCACGTATTTCATCTGTGGGCCAAAGAGAAAAAAAGCAACACTAAATATGGTAGGAAAAATTGGCAAGTTTTGACACAAAATGCCTTTGCGTCTCCACAATGTTATAGACTCTCACCCCCTTCCAAATCCAAATATTCATAAAATTTCTTCTGTGCTAATCTTTCATCAGAACATATGAAGACAAGGCTAACGTGATTTAGCTTGCATAAAAGAAACAAGAATCCTCACGAGAGGTCTTTATTCAAAAATGGGTTACCAACATGCATTTCTTTTTCTTTTTTTTTTTTAAGATTTTATTTATTTATTTGACAGAGATCACAAGTAGGCAGAGAGGCAGGCAGAGAGAGAGGAGGAAGCAGGCTCCCTGCCAAGCAGAGAGCCCAATGCGGGGCTCGATCCCAGGACCCTGGGATCATGACCTGAGCCGAAGGCAGAGGCTTTAACCCACTGAGCCACCCAGGCGCTCCCCAACATGCATTTTCTAAGTTAACACGGAGCCACTAGCTAACGGAAGAGAACAGACTTTGAACGTGCCGGACAATCTTGCTCTGTCAGGGTCACCTAAGGACGCCATCATCTGCTCTCCTTAAAGGCAGTTTAAGGCAGTTTCACATCTTCTCGGAGAACCTGAACCAAATGGCCACCCCTGAAATAAGCTGTCCTGGAGCTTCCGGGATAAAGGCGTAAGGGTCCCTGGCTGTGCATCTGCCTGTCTGTGCGGCATCAGAACAGACAGAGACACAGAAGCAGTTGAACACAGCAGTTAGGAGAAAAGCCTCTTAAAGAGACTGCTTGGGTTCAAGTCTAGGGTCCATCCCTTATCAGCCTAGCGACCCTGAATAAGTTCTTAACCTCCAGGTCCTCAATTACCTTGACTATAATATGGAGATAGCAACAGACCTCAGGAGGGTGGTTTTGAGGATTAAAATAAAGTATCTGTGTAAAGAACTTAGAATATGCCTGACACAGTTAATAATGATAAGATATTAATTTTAGGGGGCTCCTGGGTGGCTCAGTGGGTCAAGCGTCTGTCTTTGGCTCAGGTCATGATCCCAGGGTCCTGGAATCAAGCCCCACAATGGGCTCCCTACTCAGCAGGAGCCTGCTTCTCCCCCTCCTTCTGGCTTGTACTCTCTCTCACTATCTCTGTCTCTCTCTCAAATAAATAAAATCTTAAAAAAAAAGATATTAATTTTAGGGTTTTTTTTAAAGGACCCTTTCCCTTAATTGACAGTGTGCCTAGAGCAGTGACTATAAAATGGCCACCTGACAATGTGTTGGGTTGGTTTTGTTTTTTTTTTTTAAGATTTATTTTTTTGACACAGAGAGAGCAAAGCAGGGGGAGTGAAGAGGAAGCCCGAGCCACCCAGACGCCCTGACAATGTTTTTAAAGGCAGTGTGACCAGGCAGGTGCTATCTTGGGTGACAAAACACGCAACTCAGCACCCACCAGCATGAGCTCTGCTCCACAGCCCCAAAGAGTCACCCTCTCTTAGCACTTCCATTCTCTCAATGAGCATCTGTGCTCACAGGAGAAAAAGCATGTCTGTCCTCCTACTGCTTTCTCTGAAACCACAGAGATGTTTTCACAAATCCAAACAATTGTTTGAAACAATCAGACTTACTGTTCCCTACACCAAACTTTGGCCTGAATTCCAGAAGCCTGCAAAGCAAATTACCCCAGCAAGTTCAACGGCCCAGTGTTTCCAGGTGGTCCCAGTAGCCTTCAGGGATGAATGAATGCCATCCCCTTAAGAGACTTCCATTTTGTATTTTTATGCCCACTTGGATAGGCCAACACCAGTGCATCTGCCTTTCCCTTTTCAAAACTGGTAACTCCCGTCCCCAACTTTTGTGTTTTCACATTGGTCCAGAACAATCCTTTCATCTCATCAATCCCTCATTCATCACTTGCCCACTGCCTACATTTGTATTCTTTACTTAGGTATTAAAAGCCCTTCATAACCTCTCACTAGTCTATCTTTGTGCCCTTATTACCTACTGATCCTCCACTGAAAAGCAGAAAATGCAGATGTCTACAGGTCTCAGGCTTGTTAGAGAGAGGGAGCACATTCCTAAGTTGATTATTTCTATACAGGACCACCACGTTGCCAAGTCTATCTCCCAGCCCCCTTTTATTTTAAAGGAAAGTCAGAAATTTTTTGTCGAAATGTTGGCACCTACCTTAAATTTAGAATCCGGCAGGATCCAACCCCATGCAAGCCAAACAGAACATGTCTGCAAACTGCATTAGGCTGGCTTTGATCTTAGCCCAAATCCCATATGCCCAGCAGGATAGGTTCATTCAGCATCGCTTAAACGCGTCTTGTACTTTTCTTACCTCCCTACATTTCTGCTACGTCTTGTGTCATCTTTGACTTTCTGAATCCCACCCATTCTTTAAGACTCTGCTCAAACCCCACCTTTTCTATAAAGCTGTCCTTGATCACCTCTGTCTTACATCCCCTTCTTGTTACTGCCTAATGTTTTCACTGGCACCTTAAGTACTGAATGTTCCTACCCAGCTTTTCTAGCTTCTAAAGCTACATATTCTCTTGTGTAAACGCTTACATGTCAAACTAGACCTACCCACCTGCCTGTTCCAAAGACACCACAAAGTCAGCAAGCCCCATACTGAACTCCTCTCCCCCTCCCAACCCGGCCTCCCTCCGTTTCTGGCAACACTACTACTGTTGTCCCAATAACCACAGGGAGAAACTGAATAACCATCCTAGATTACTCCCTCTCCATCCCCCAAGATCCAGGAGTCGCCCCTAAATTCTGATGATTTTACCTCCTACCCTTCTCAGACACACTTTAGTTTAGGTTCCTTTTTGTTTTTTTTTTTGTTTTTGTTTTTGTTTAATTGAGGAATGGTAAAGTGATAGGACAAAGCTCCTGAGAGGGAGGGGACCCGAGAGAGGGGTGCCACAGTTTAGGTTCCTAAACTCCTCACTTAGTTAGACAACAACAGCCTTCGGGCATGCTTCTGGCTTGAGGACCCACTCCTGAATCTCTCTTCTCTAAGACCACCAGATTGAGTTCAAAATTAAAACACTTCTCGGCCTAAGATCCTTTGCTGGCTCCCACAGCCTTCAGGGTAAAGCTCCGACTCCTGGTTGGACAGGCGAAAGCTCCTGCTTCACTGCCACAGCCTCACCTCCAGCTGCCTCCTTGTGCCCGGCGCGCTAACACTGTGCTGCCCGATATGGTAGCTACTAGCCACGTAGGGACTACTGAGCCCCGAAAATGGAGCTAGTAAGCACAAAACACACGGCCAATTTGGAAGACTTACTGGAAAGAAAGCATGTAAAATACCTCAATAATTTAAAAACTGACTCCAAGTTGAAATATTTTGCCTGTCTTAGTTACGACCTTCATATAAATTTTTTAATATTTGGAAACTAGAAAATTATAAATTACATATGCGGCTTGCATTGTATTTCTATTGAATGGTGCTGGTCTAAGAAATCCACTTGTGGCTGCAAGATGAGAGAGCTGCTGATAAAGGTAACCTCTAACTCACTTATTTCTCCGGGCCCTTATTAGATAAAGTGGAAAGATGGATTCCAGCTCATTCTGAAGAAAATAAATACCCTGACTTAAGGCAGGTAGGATATAATTATGTGTATTCACCAGCTTTATTTTGGAATTTGAATCCAGACTTAATGTATTAATTTACTTCAGTAAGTACCCAAAAGATCTATTATAACTTTTTAAAAGACATTCTTCAGTATTCAAGAAAACTAAATTCACTAGCCATTCTTCTTTTTTTTTTTTTAATGGATATGGAGTTTCCTTTTGGAGTGATGAAAATATTTTGGAACAAGATAGTAGTGGTTATACAATATTTTGGATATACTAAATACTACTGAATTGCTCACTTGAAAATGGTGAGTTTTACATGATGTGAATTTCACCTCAATTAAAAAGAAAAAATAAGGGAGGCCCCTAGGATGACCTTTGGCACCAAGCAAGACCAGGTTGCCAGGTACTTGAGCAGAGATATAGATGATGGGGGCCAAGTCTTAGGCCAGGAGATAGAGGCAGGTCTCCCGAGCAGGTGTAGTCTGGAAGACGGTCACGTGAGGAACACAGCCAGCAGGGGAGATGGACTGTGCCTGGCCAGGCAGGGCGGAACCTGGGATCCCTTTCCAGGTGGGAGGTGATCCCTGGTGAGGAGAGCAGAGGTGAGTAACCAAGGGACCCGGAGCTTCCTGGGATGATGGACATTTCTGGCCTCCCTCCCTCAAGCGGCATTAGCCCGGAGGTTTCGATGAATGCATTTGGCTCCTAATGGATCCCTGCCTGGAAGGCCCAGTTTGCATGGTCTCCGTTTTGAGGTCTTTCTTAGCCATTCTTTTGATAAAACTAAGAACACCTGCCTGCCAAAGTGCTATCATCTTTTAGTAGTGCTTTATTTCTCCCCTTGCCCTACTTTATAATCCTAAATGAAATACTAAGGTGAAATATTTGGGGCCTTATGAAAGTCGGTAAGTTTGGTAAATTCAAACTACGCTTAAGTGGAAACTTAGTTCTTCAACTATAAGGGGTGTTATTTCATTGAAATGTATTGCTATTGTTGCTGTTAAAATAAAACAAGAACTTCAGATTCTAATACCTCCTCCCCATCAGCAGCCCAAATCTGCAAGCTAAAAAAAGTATCTCTGGTCAGTAATTGAGGGAATTTGAGGGCCTGGAGAACAGAATCTAGGGATGCTGGATCTCTGGGTCCGAGAGATCCTTCCTCACTGAGGTACCAGTACCCCGAAGATCTGGTGTTTTCTCCTTGCAGCCTGGGCCTCCCATGATTGCTGCAGACTAGTTTATGAGTCTCTGCCTACGTCTCATCCTCCGGAGACTGGCATGCACTGTAGCAGAAAGCATGAATATTGGGCAAAATTGTTATGTCTAATAACAAGTTACATGGATAAGAACATGAAAATACTGGACAGATGTTTCCATATTTGATCCAACTTATTTTAACCTTTTTTTTTGTTGAGGGAGGGGGTGAGCAGGGTGAGGGGAAGAGGTAGAGAGCAAGAGCGAGAGAGAGAGAGAGAGAGAGAGAGAAATCCTAAGCAGGTTCCACATAGAGCACAGCATGGAGTTCGATCCCACGACTCTGAGATCTTGACCTAAGCCCAAATCAAGAGTCAGAGGCTCAACTGATTGAGCCACCAGACGCCCCTTAAATCTCACTTTTTTTAAACAAGCATTTTCTTAAAGATTTATTTTAGAGAGAGAGAAAGAGGGAGAGAGAGACACACTCAAGCAGATTCCCCGCTGAGTGCAGAGCCCAAGGCAGGGCTTGATCGCGGGACCATGAGATCATGAACAGGACCAGTCCACTGACTGAGCCACCCAGACACCCCTAATCTAACTTTTTAAACCAATACAGAGCTTAAAACAGAGGCCACTAGTGGAAAAGGAAGAACACCATTCTGTAGAGCAGCTGTTTCAAGCAGACTTTATCTGAATGTGTGTGTGCCTTCCACGCAGGAGTCAGACTTTTATTTCTGTCCCCAAACACGTGTTTACTCCACGGCTGCACACCTCTCACAGATGACCAAAACCTTGCCGACACTTTGAATGCTCCCTGCTCCTGAAACATTTTTCATCATTTGAGCAAGAACTTTTGTTAACCATAGAAGCTATTTTTGGGTTGTGTAAAGCCCTATTTACTGTTTTGTTACCCAAAGTAACCAAGAACTCATATCCCTAAATATCTGCTCATTCTACACCATGGGTGAAAGAAAGAACAAAAAGACAAAGCAGTTCACAGTTTCCCTTCCTCCCAACCATTCCCACTTCAAGTAAGTGGTGATTCAACCTATATCTGCAGGTGACATGTTTCTGACCAGCCAGCTGAAGGGACGGTCCCTCTCCCCTCACTGGAGCCCAGAGGCAGATTCCTTTTTGAGAGGCTGGGGCAGGAGCCCAAGAAAGTCATCTTGCTGGGTTGTCTTCTCTCCCCTCCCCAACTCTCCCCTGCGGAGGAGCCACGGCGCCAGACACAGGGAGACATCAGACCTAGTGTTCTTCCATGAAGAATCTGGGCTGAGTCCTCTGGCTTTTAGTCAACCACGAAGAAAACTAAATGGGTGGCCATAGTATAAAACCAGCTCCAATAAAGCTGATGTTAAGTGCGGTAGAAACTCAAGCTTCTCCTTGACAAATAGTTGCACAACAGAAGAATAACCAATAGGAGGGAACCCTATAGCACCTTATTTGCAGAAACCCTCGAAACCCAGTGGTGATACATACCAGCAAAGCAAGGAAGTCATTGGTCAAAAAGGTCTGGGTGGCTCAGTGGGTTAAGCCTCTGCCTTCAACTCAGGTCATGATCCCAGAGCCCTGGGATCGAGCCCCACATTGGGCTCTCTGCTCAGTGGGGAGCCTGCTTCCTCCTCTCTCTGCCTGCCTCTCTGTCAACTTGTGATCTCTGTCTGTCAAATAAATAAATAAAATCTTAAAAAAAAAAAAAAAAAAGGTCTGATCTGATAATTACCTACTGTTGTTTTCTGGAAGTGTGTGACTTGGCCAATGCCATAACGGTCTTTAGCCTCAACTGCCCTTGTCTCCAACTTTTTAAGGGGATGGGGACCTTTTGCTTAATGTCTTTTATTTAACGTTATGTAACTTATTACATAAAGAAGATGATCAAACTTTTGTACATAGAGGCTGGACTGTGTATCTTTGGGGAACAGTTAAAGAAGAGGAACTAGGGGACACTTCAAGATAGCTATTTCTGATGC
The DNA here is from genome assembly GCF_922984935.1 of Meles meles. Lineage (NCBI taxonomy): Eukaryota > Metazoa > Chordata > Mammalia > Carnivora > Mustelidae > Meles > Meles meles. The sequence continues at coordinate 21,846,042 of NC_060070.1, forward strand.
TGGACGTGCGGTAACAGCTGCTGAGTCACGTTCAGAGTGCTAAAAAAAAAAAAAAAACAAAACCAAAAGGCAGTAATGTCGGGAGGCCGGGAAAGCAAGACAGAAACCGCCCCAACAGAGCATGGCCAGCGAGGGTGCTACCAGAGCTTCAGCTGCCTCTGCAGAACTCGCCGGGAAAAAGCAACAGTATTTGTCACCCGCGGCTGTTGCAATTACTGTGGCCTTTGAGAGACAAGCAGATTCTGGTAACGCAGCCTTATCTGGACTTGCCTGGGAGGATTCTGACTCCCTGACCTTCCGCCCTTCTTCTTCACGTCCACAACAGCAAACTGGACAACAGGCACTCATTCTGTCCCTAGAAGAAACCTGCCTCTCTTATGTTACGTGCTACACCCAAAAATGGGGCATTAACGCACAGTATTTTCAGGGGTTTTATAACAACAATTTCTGCAGCTCTCTACTTTCCAACAAGGATTCGGAGTTCTAAGTGCTTCTAGCCACTTGCTCTTCACCCCAGAGACGAGCGGCTTCTGCCTGGTGCCTGTCCCTTGCATGCAATTTGGTTTCTGACCCATCCATCCAACATTTGAAAAGCTATTCCATCCCTCTAAGAGGTCGGTCTGCTGAAAATATACTTCTTTAAAGACAAACTCGAAGAAAAGAGCCTGGCCCCTTTAAAAATGAGAAAGGGAGCAGAAAGCCTGCTAGAGTAGTTAATGGATAATCTTAGAATTTGTTGCAAATCAAAACTTTACACTACCCTTTGACTTCACAGTAAGATGAACAGAAATCTGAATAGGAAATAGGGTTTGGTCTGTTTTTTTTTTTTTTCCCTTGTCTTTTTTAAGCAAAAGCATTTTCTCTCTGTTTCTGCTAAGAAAAGGAAGTAAATTAAAACAAGTGAGGCATTCACTTAGAAAGTTTTTTTTTTTTTACATGTGCACTGTGCACGGGCAAGCCCACTGAGGTGATCAAAGGTGGAAAAAAACCTAAACTCACAGACTTGAAAACATAAAATTAAGCCCCTTACATCAAAATAATATTGAAATACAACTGACGGCTATTAAAAGATATTCCTTGATTAGATCAGCCGCAAATGTCATTTTGGCTTGTTAAATTTGATCAGCTGTGCTCTGAGAATAAAACAGCGCTAAGATCTGCTTGAAGTACGATTCAGACAAACATACAATTCTTTGCCTACCAACATTTTTACAAACTGCTCTCTTCAGGCATCCCAGTCTCTCTTACTACCAAGATGTTTCTGTGGGCACCACACCTGCGGAGCAGGTACCAACTGCCTCCTCAGCAGCTGACAAGGTTAGGAGCAGACCTTTGGCCTGACAGGATTTCCGGAGGCACGGGCAGCGGGCTCCGTTGGTTTTCTGAAACAGCCGGTCTTTCCATTTCGCCACAATGGGCTTCTGTGGTGTCAGTAATCACAGGTGGCACTGCTAAGACACGTGAAGGTCAGGACCGAGAAAACAGAGGAAGAGTTTCTGAGTGACGGTTACTTAACAGCCACCAAGGAGCAAAAGAAGCACCAAGACACAGCAGAGTTCAGAAGGAAGAAAAATGGCTGATGGCTCGAAAAACCCTGATCTGATTTTAAAAACATCTTCTCATTCTAAAATTTCTTTAAAGCACTTATTTTTCCTTTAAAAAAAAAAAAATTTCCCCGAGATTTAAAAAAAAAAAAAGGCAAAACAAAAAACGTAAATAGTCCATCCTTGATGCAACATTCATTAGATTGGCTCTAGATTTGGCAAAATGTTCGAAGGAATGATCAGTCAAATCCAGTTTTGGATTTTTTTTTTAAAGATTTATTTATTTGACAGACAGAGATCACAAGTAGGCAGAGAGGCAGGCAGAGAGAGAGAGAAGGAAGCAGGCTCCCAGCTAAGCAGAGAGCCCGATGCGGAGCTCGATCCCAGGACCCTGGGATCATGACCTGAGCTGAAGGCAGAGGCTTTAACCCGCTGAGCCATCCGGCGCCCCCAGTTTTGGATTTTGATGCCAGTTCAAATAATCCTGAAATTTAGGAGATGGACTTCAACTTCAAAGAGAAAATAAATCACTAGGGTTTTGGAGTAACCTGAAGTTTAGTGACCCTGACAATTTCTATGCCAGATATCTCACAAATTATCAAAAACTATTCTAGTCTTTCCTGAGCAATGAAAGATATTTAATCTGTTGAGTTTATTTAAATTTATTAATTCCACCTAAACCCAAATTTGATTCAAAACAGTCTCCTTCTTGGAGTCTCATTCCTGGCACAGACTCGGTGCTCTCTCAGACCCTGGGTTCCCAGCTAATTTGGATGAACACAATGCACTGAGAATTAAGACAGTGTCTGTCTGGGGGTCAGGTCTGATTCTTGATTTCAGCTCAGGTCATGATCTCGGGGTTGTGAGCTCAAGCCCTCCATACTAGGTGTGGAGCTACTTGGGATTCTCTTCCTCTGCCTCTGCCCATCCTTCTCGTTAAAAACAAAAAGAAAAAGAAGAGTGTCTGCCTGTGAAGGAGTTAGACCATCTGCCCTCTGGTAACATGGCTGCAGAGGGCTCAGCCCCAGTCCAAAACCCGCCTGCGTGACTAATACTTCAAAGAGCACTCTGAAAATACACCCCGGCCACAGCAGCCCTGCTGTTTGTGATGAAAGCTCTTCTGAGATATCATGGATTTCCGTGTTTGCGTGTGTTTAGAAAAGGGGAGGTGCCCTTCTCCTCCCGGCTTTGTAATGGCATACAGTGATGAGTCTTCTCTATCAATTCTAAGAATTATTTAATTGCTAACCAACTCCCTAGTATCACATCAAGTTAAAAAAATTTTTTTTATCTGAAAGATGATGAAAAATTGTTAGAATTGGGTGTAGATCAGTTTTCCGTCCACTAATGTTGTTTCCATATATTTCTGAGATTGTCTACCCCCAGCTTTTTCTTTTCTTTATTACCCATTCCTAAGAAATTATTTTAAACATGTGCAGTTCTGTTTTGTGGTTTTAAAGTTTCAGGAAGAAAAAGACCGCACTGCCAGAGGAGGACAGATAAGAACATGGAAAGCCTGAGTGGTCTAGATTAAGGATGCCGGCACAGCAGAGAGAAAACTTTTGTGATTGAGAGTTGGAAGGCCCAGGACTAGCAGGGGGGAAAAAAATCTTTGGAGCTGAATTATGAACTCTACCCCTTCCTGATTTTTCAGATCTTGGACATCAGTTTCCTGATCTGAAACCAATACTGCATGTTCGTTCACAATTTGGCCAGTAACATCCCCTCAGGGCTGTTTTGAAAATTTGTGGAGGGCATTTTAATCTTTCTAATAAGGTTGTGCCCAAGTATTACCTTTTTAAAATTTTTAAATAAAACTTTTATCACCTAGTATTGACCATTTTAACCATTTTTTTAAGTGTACAGTTGCTGTGGCATTAAAGACACTTACCCTGTGCCGCTATCACCACCAGCCATCCCCAGAACATTCTCATTTTCCCAGACTGAAACACTGTTTCCATGAAATTTCCCCAAGCCCCTGGCAACCACCTTCTACCTTGTTTCTATGAATGTGACTACTCTGGGTACCTCGGTATTTGACCTTCTATGGCTTATTTCACTCAGCAGAATGTCTTCAAGTTTCTTGCACGTTGTAGCCTGTAGCCCAAGCATTAACGCTAGAGGCTGCTTTTAGGCAACAGGCTTGAGCAATGGAAACCTGAGCAAGGCAAAAGGGTTCACAGTGACCACCGACCACCAGGCTGACCCAAACAAGCTCGTTAAGTGACCCACCTTGAAACAGCCATTAGGCCCTAACTGACCATTACAACCAAGCACAAGCAAGATTACCAAAAAAGGAAACTAAGTTCCCACAGTCCTTCACTCTGCCCTGTAACTGGCGCACCACCACCACCTTGTTGGAAGACAGTCCCTCCTTTGCTGTCCTGCCCACTCCTCCCCTGCACTGTATTCAACAAATTTCTATCTCCTTTGTTCTGCCTTAGGTGAATTCTCTCACACCTGTGCCACTGGCCCCCACCCGGCCGGAATGCCCCACATTTGGTGGTCAGTATGGGGACCCTCTGTCAGCTCTGGACTCTCTCCAGATTCTCCAGGAACTTCTCAGGACTTTCCCACAATGGACCTGACTCTCGTAACCTCTGACCAAAGTTACTCTTGGTGAGGATCTGAAGCCCCATGGGGAACACGCCAGACCATCCTTGCCTGAAAGGGTGAGGGATCCTTCCCTCCCTCTCCTTTTTCTTTTCAGTCCTTTGGCAACCAACCCTAGTACTCCCCAGGCAACTGAATGTCTCTGACCCAGATGGCTCCCTGTTGCAATCTGAAGGTCTGAGGGCAAACAGGTTGGATTGCCCATGCCTGTGAGGGTGAAGGATCCCTTCCCGCTCCCCTCCCACTCCATCTTCAGCTCATCTAGGGTGAACGGGCATACCTTAGAGATTCAGTTGGGACCCTTTCTTGAGACTGGTTAACTCTCAGCTACCTTGCTTCCCTTTTTCCCTTTGTTCTGGCAGATCCAGCTGCCGTCTTGACCTATAGGCAAAACACATTTCCACACATCTGAGGGGTGAGTTCTCTCCCTTCTTTTTCCAACCCTGCCCACCGTGTGTCCGGCTTTCCCTGTTGCAGGGGACACCCCGGCAAGGACTGCAATTGCCATTCGCCCTCTCCTTGGTGGGTTGCCCCAGTAGGGTCAGTTGCCCTGCATAAGGTCCCATATTTTTCAGGTCAGTGGGAAGCCCTGACTGAAACTGTGACCAGAAGTCAGAGTTTTGGGGCACCTGAGTGGCTCAGAGGGTTAAGCCTCTGCCTTCAGCTCAGGTCATGGTCAGGGTCCTGGGACTGAGCCCCAGGAGGGAGCCTGCTTCGCCCTCTCTCCACCTACTTGTGATCTTTCTCTTTGTGTCAAATAAATAAATAAAATCTTGAAAGAAAGAAAGAAGTCAGTTTCATTCCTTTTGGTGGGACAGCTCTTTGGAAATTGGCAGCAGTCTTTCCCACTCTGGGACAAGCCTCCTCTATTCCTTTGGACTCACTCTTGGGCTGTATTCTTTAAAACTGGAACAAATCTACAGACCTATACCCCTGAAACAAATAATACATTTTATGTTAATTTAAAAAATTAAAAATTAAACATAAAAAAAAAGAAAGCATACTTCTGGGAGAAAAAAATACTGGAAAAAATTACAAATTTGACCCCCAAAGCCTGAGGAAAAACATTTCGTCTTTTTACATAACATTTCCTGGCCTCAGTACAGATCAAGATCAAGAGGTATGGCTCCTCCACAGAACCCTTTCTTATAATACTATTTTCTAACTTGGCCTCTTTTGCTGGAACACTTGCAAATGGTTGGAAGTCTCGTAGGCACAAGGCTCCACGACATTGTCCCCAAAATCCTGACCTCCATAAAAACTGTAGAATTTATCTTGCTCAGTTTCATGGCCCATCTGACCCTGTGTATAGCTTGCAAAGTCTGTGGTAACCTGAAACTTTCACGTTTTGCTTCAATGATAAAATGAAATCATTGGACAGTGAAGTCATTTCCAAATAAGATAAAATATTCAAGTACTGATTACTAAATATAGGTTTATGCTTTTGGCTTCTCATTGCAGAGAAACTAAAGATACCTGGGTATGTAAGAAAACATGCTTTGTGCCTTATTGGGAGAATGTCCTATGAAGGGAAAGCTTTAGTAAAGAATTTTGGGACACCTGGGTGGCTCAGTCGGTTAAGCATCCAACTCTTGATTTTGACTAGGTCATGGTCTCAGGGTCGTGAGATGGAGCCCCATGTCATGCTCCTCACTCAGTGGGGAGTTTGCTTTTCTCTCTCTCTCTCCCTCCCTCTACCCCCTTCCACTCTACCCCTGCCCCCACATGAATGTGCAAACTCTAAAACAATTTTTTTAAAGGGATTTTGGGGCCGCCTGGGTGGCTCAGTCAGTTAAGCATTTGCCTTCAGCTCAGGTCGTGATCCCAGGCTCCTGGCATCGAGCCCCACATTGGGATCCCTGCTCAGCGGGGAGTCTGCTTCTCCTTCTCTGCTCCCACTCCCCCCGTTTGTGCTGTCAAATAAATAAATAAAATCTAAAAAAAAAAAAAAAGAGTTTTCTTGGATTGTTAAGTCTGCTCTTGATAAGAAAATGGAAGAGGTTGTTTTTGTTTTCTCTGTATCTGTCCAGAAAACCAAAGTTTCTGTTTTGTCTTTGTTGGGTCTTTGGTTACTTAAGAGAACTAAAACTTCTCAATATTAAAGGAGCTAAGTTTGGCTAACAACTCTGTAACCCTCTTTTTTACTCTGTAACCAACTTTTAACCCTCTTTGGAATCTCTCATTGCCACCTTGGGTAAATAAGTTTTAAGTGTTGTAATGATCTGTAATCCTATTTAGTCAGGCACTTTATAACTCTGATTTTTTTCTTAAGCAAAATTCCCAAGATTCAAATTCTAAATGAAATCTTTTTGACTGAGCTTGTTTATTCAGTACGTTAACTTAATTCAGAAGCTGGTATGTTAACTTAATCCAGAATTTAGAAATTATATGAAATCCCTGAAGTTTCAAAATGTTTTAGTATAGGGTCATCACGTGACATTCTAATTATTAAAATGCTAGGTGTCACAGAAATAACCAGATTTCCTGGTCTGCTGCATTATAATGAACTTTCATATCAGATCTTCAACCATGTCCATTTCTGAGAGTTTTGTGGGTTGTTTTTTTTTTTTTTTTGTCATTTATAGTTGTTCTGTTGCTCTTGCAAAATGAGTTTTGTCCTCAAGGAGATTCATAAAAAAGACTTTTGACAAATAGAGGTTTTTGAGGTCTTTAAAATCATAAAATTAAAATGGGTAAGAATTTCCAGAACCAACCAAAAAAAGCTGCATTCCAACTGAAGAAGAATTAGTCACGTGGGACTAAGTGAATTCAGGAAGATGATTATAGTTTTAGTGACTCTTGTTTAAAACATTGCTGATTCTCTAATGTTTGCTCTTCCAGATTAAGGAAATTTTCTCTTAAAATATATATGACTTACAGAGGTTTGATAAAGCATTCCCTTGTGAACAAATGGAAACCTTTTTTCTCCCCACCTGAACTTTCTGAAATTCCAAAATTCTCACTCAGTATTCTTCCTCTCATGACAATTATAGTTATTTGCACAAGATCAGTAAGAATCTGTCCTCCTTGTAACAGGACACCATTGGAAACATTGGTTATTTTACCAAGGCTTTGACTAGAATGTCATATTTGAGAGAGACATGCACAGCCTCCAATATGACCAAACCCCTTTAAGGAATAAGGCTAACACCATGGAGCCATAAAGCCTGTTGGAAATGTTGGCTGGATACCTTGCTTACAGAGTTCCCCGCAGCTTTACCAGGTGAGTTAAGAATGTCACTTCCTGGAAGATGCAGGAACCTCAAGAAGAGGAATTTCCCTAAATCTACAGGTACTGCAGGCACATATGTCTAATAGCACATATTTGGCTTGGCTTCTGGCCTAGAAATTCTATTATAAGTTCAATCTAGAGATTCCTTATAAAAGTTCCAGCAAAACTGGATTTAAAGGATCTATTTGATCAATCACTATTCTTACTGAGTTTATATAAATAATTAGGCCAAGTTTGTTCGGGTTTTTTTTTGTATGTATGTATCTAATTTTTAAAATTTAAATTGAATTAACATATAATGTATTAATAGTTTCAGAGGTAGAGGTCATTGATTCATCAGTCTTATATAATACCCAGTGCTCATTACATCACTGCCCTCCTTAATGTCCAGCAGAGTTACCCCATGCCCCCACCTCCTCTCCAGCAACCCTCAGTTTGTTTCCTATGATTAAGAGTCTCTTATGGTTTGTCTCCCTTTCTGATTTCATCTTATTTTTTTCCTCTCTTCCCTTATGATCCTGCTTTGTTTCTTAAGTTCCACATATCAGTGAGATCATATAATTGTCTTTCTCTGATGGACTTATTTCACTAAGCATAATACCCTCCCATTCTATCCATGTTGTTGCAAATGTCAAGATTTCATTTTTTCATGGCTAATATTTCAATATATATATACCACATCTTCTTTCATTCATCTGTTGATGGGCTTTTGGACTCTTTCCATAGTTTGGCTATTGTGGACATTGCTGCTATAAACATTGGGGTGCAGGTGCCCCTTTGGGTCACTACATTTGTATCTTCAGGGTAAATACCCAGTAGTGCAATTGCTGTGTCATAGGACAGCTGTACTTACAACTTTTTGAGGAACCTCCATACTGTCTTCCAGAGCAGCTGTACCAGCTTGTACTCCCACCAACAGTGTAAGAGGGTTTCCTTTTCTCCGTATCCTTGCCAACATCTGTTACTTCCTGACTTAATTTTAGCCATTCTGACTGGTGTGAGGTGGCATTTCATTGTGGTTTTGATTTATATTTCCAGTTAGGTCAAGTGAGTTAAACTGGGCTTGTTTTACAAACAAATTAGTCTTAGGGTGTCTGGCTGGCTCAGTTATTGGAGCATGCGAACTTGTAGTCATGAGTTCAAGCCCCATGCTAGGTGTAGAGATTACTTAAATAAAACTTCAAACAAATAAATGAATTAGTCTTGATTTAGCTATCTGTAAATAAGGGTGAATTCAGAGAGAAAAATTATGTTTCAGTAATGCATCCTTATGGATTAGATTCTAGTTTTGATTAACTGTCTTTGTTTTTTATTGAGGGGGCAGAGGGAAGGAGAGAGAGAATGTAAAGCAGGCTCCATGCCCAGCATGAAGTCTGATGTGGGCCTTCGTCTCACAACCCTGAGATCATAACCTGAGCTGAAATCAAGTATCAGACGCCTAACCACCTGGGCCACCCAGGCACCCCCAATTAACTGTCTTTAAATGTTTGTTGTTTGCCTAATCTAGACAACCTGAGGTAAACTTCAGAGAAACTGCCACAACAGCTCATGTACAGACAATCTTCATGCTTGTTATTCTGTGGGTGGGGATAATAACAGGACCCAGTGGGCATATGATTATTTGAACAGCTGGAAAATGGGATGGATTCCCCAACAACTGTATAACTCTCACTTTGACCACTCCTGTGTGGCTGGGAGGACAAAATCACTCCTTAAAAGCTGAAGTATATCCCACTCCATGAAGTTAACTATGGACTTGTGGAGATAATGAATGGCCCCGCTTTCCTTATGTATTTCCTATATATCCACTTATATTGGATGATATCCTTGGGGATGCCCATATCCCCAGACAAGTCTCCTCCCACTTGCCAGTGATTCTTCATATTAGGGTATTTGTAAAGCCTAGACCTCAAAGAGAGCTTCTTGATGGTTTTATCCTGTAGCCACCTCTATTGATGTAAAATTCCAAGTAGAGGCTTTAGTCAAGCATAGAACGGCCACCTTTAACTACACCCAACACGCAGTTACTCACAAATTCGAAACGTGGCCCTCTGAAACCAAATGGCCCTTGATACCCTGCTGCAGCTCAAGGAGAAATCTATGCTCTATTAAAACAAACTGTTATATATATTCTCCAGATTACCACAAAAATGCGACAGGGTTACCAGGAGACATGAATATTCAGATTAGTTCTTTAAACGATCCTCTCTCCTTTAATGGGTTAAACTCCTGGACTAGAGGAAGATTTTCATCAACTATCAAAGGTGTTTTGTTTGCGCTTCTCTTTCCCATAATAACAATATCACTACCACTACTACCACTACTACTACTACTACTGTTACTACTTTGATGTCTTTTCTGATGTCTCTCCACCCGGTGTTAAGATTCCTTTACCGTCATAACTTTGAGCTGACAGATGATCTTTTCTGCTCAGGGAGATTCATACATGCTGTTTAGCTTGGATTTGGCTGCCTCTGCCTTTTATAATTCCTACATATAAATTCCCAACTGACCAATACTGACCCATAGCTAAGGACATCTCTATGCCCCTCATTCAGCAGTGAGAAGCTCCTGGAGATGAGACCTCCCCGCCAAATGCCAAAGATCTGTCACTATCGCTCTGTCAGCAGGGGGATCCGGAGGCCACTTTTAGGCAACAGGCTTGAGCAATAGAAACCTGAGCAAGGCAAAAGGGCCCACAGTGACCACTGACCACCGAGCTGACTCAAACAGGCTCATTAAGTGACTCACTTTGAACTAGCCATAGGCCCTCACTGATCATTATAACCAGGCACAGTCCTAAGGTTACCAAAAAAGGGAAAATTCCATATGTTCCCATATTCCCTCCCTCTGCCTTATAACTCTGGCTCCTCACCACTGCCTCATCACAGACAGTCCCTCCTTTGCTGTCCTGCCCACTGCTCCCTTGCAGTGTAAGCAGGAACCTTCTATCTCCTTTGTTCTGCTTTGGAATTCTTGCACACCTACGCCACCAGCCCCCACCCAATTGGGATGCTCCACATTTGGTGTCCCCTCATCTGACTGGAACACCCCACATCAACTTTTAAAATACATGTGACTTAATGAAAAATTACTTATTATCTTCTTCTATAAAGGCATTATTTTCATTAAATTATGTATACAGTTAGCTTTTATGACCCAGGTATTTTATTTCAGGAGAGAAAAGGAGGTCCTGGGCCTGACACACGGCTCTAGATACGGGACAGGGTTGCTGCGAAGGTAAACGTGCTGCAGAGCTCAAAAAGCACCTCACAAGGAAGAGGGGGGACAGGGACACTAGGATCAATAATCCTGACCCCAGGATTCAGTGTCCTGCAAGCTAAAGTGTAGGAACAAAGCAACACCTGGCAACAAACTGTGGAAAGTCCCTGAGGCAGCTCCTGAGGAGCAGGAAACATAGAAAAGAAAACCATGTGTTCATGTAAATAGAGACACAATTAAGTAAGCACAGGCACACTTGACTTACGTTGAGGCTATTAAAATGTTTCACAGATTCAATCATCAATATATGGTGATATTTTAAACTCCACAGATGGGTGCAAGGGTCAAGAGAGGCATGGCCAGGGGTTGCTGGGCTGTGGTCATCCATGGTCATCTGAATCTTCTGGAAGCAGCTAGGAGAAGGGACAAGGCCTAGGAGGTACCATCTCACCTCAGCACTATGTACCTCTTACCACTGGATTTCCCTACCTTTAAATTGCTCCACACTGCAACTAGACAAGGTATTTTATTTCTATTATTTAACCCTACCCTTACACTGTGTGTGTGTGGGGGGGGTGTGACCCGACAAAGTCTCCAAACCAACTAATGTCTTTCCCTATAAGAGTGAAAGAAAACTGTTACACCTTCAAGGTCTATTACACTGAAGATCAAAAGAAAAAAGAACTTAAATAAAGTGCTATTAGAATGAGAAGTAGTCACAAGTAGAGAAATTCGTAGAACACATACTTCAGCCATTCAGCCAATCCACAAACCCAGGGTGAAATTGGCCCCCAAATATTTTAAGCGCCACACACAGGCCAGGTGCTAGAGAGGGAACAAAGGAAAGGGGGCTCTGCTCCTGCCCTTTGATGCATCCAGTCTACTTTACCCCTTTATTCTTTACCATTTCCTGAGGTGTAACAATTCCCACACAAAACCCCCCAATATATTTTGTAGAAAAAGCCACAGTTTTCACCAGCCTTTCCCATACTTACACTGAATTCATTATAGAGTATAAGAGCCTGACAAAAAGATGCTATTGCTGGTTTCAATTGAACTTAAAAAGATGTCTGTGGATTTCTTTCTCTCCCATAAATTCAAAATCTCTTAGGAGTTTGGAGCGTATATTCTGGGGATAATTTTCATGACTGCATAAACCATGTATCACTTCTGAAAGCTACTGCTGAATTCTACAAATACTTATTTTTGTCTAACTGAATACAATTTGGAACGCATGACAACTTACTGCCTTACTAAAAGCAGCAGCTCTGTTTTAGCTTACTTATCTGTAAATGATCAGTTTTCTAGGCTTCTTATGTATTCTGTCCTATCCTATCAAGTTCCTACATTAGTATATTACACTTTGAAAGAGGGGAAAAAAACCCTCACAAAACAACAAAAAAACCCCAACTAGCTTGTTCTGATGAGTGTTCCGTAGCTATTTAACGTCCACCATTTTGAATCGTAAGTGGCCAGAAGTAAAGATCCTTATTCATCTGAAGTAGGAGAATACTGGTGACTACTGCCTGCGGCACAAAACTCATAAATGGGCAAATTTTCACTAACCTGAGTAGTCAAATTGCAGCAGATGTTGAGATCTGCAGGAAAATAAATGTGAGGTTAGAAAAGCGAGAAAAGCACTACTGGAAAAAATCTGAAAAAAGTGGGGTAAGGTGAAGGAGAGGAGAGGTCTAATCAGTACCGTAATAACCACATGCGAACGGAGGAAGAGCACTGCATTTTTAGAAACTGTAACTAGTAAGTAAAGTATCTGGAAAAAAAAAAAAAAAAGGCAATGTTTGGGCCCGATGCAAGAATTTTTAAATTTTCCACATGCAGATTCCAATACACCAGCTAAAAATAAGTTGGATAAAAAATTCATCAACTGTTGGCTGGTCTTATAGATAGAACCTAGAGAGATTCTCTGTCATAGGCTTCTCAAGGGCAACAGGAAGCAGTCTTATTTTTAGTATCTTCCACATTTCTAATTCTGCCCTCCACCAATTGGGCCACACACTTACTGTCTCCTCCTCAAAGAGGTTGCCCCTGACTTCCCAAACTGAAGTGACCTCCCACCATCACCTTCCATTGCATTTTACTTTCTTCGAAGAAAATATCATTGTTTGAAAACTACCTGGTTTACTTGTTTATTATCAAGCTCTGTGAGAGCAGAGATTTTATCTGTTCTCACCACGGCATCCCTGCACCTATAATGCCAATGGCACCCAGCAGGTGCTCAGTGAATATTTGTCAAATGAAAGAATGCTCGAATCTGTTCAAGTGAGTTATCATTAGAGGAAGACACACACATGCAACAAAAATCCCATCAGAATAATGGGGAATAACCCATTCTAATTCTAGTGACAGCCCTACCACGCGAGCGAAATAAAACCTCTCCAATCTTCAATGTTCTTAATCTGTTCAGTATTAGTGTTGCTTTCCTCATAGAAGGTTGTTGGGAGAATTGAAACAAAAATGTACAAAACAGGAGCTCCTGGTTGGCTCAGTTGGTTAAGCATCTGCCTTCAGATCAGGTCATGATCCCAGGGTCCCCAGATCAAGCCTCATATCAGCCTGCTTCTCCTTCTCCCTCTGCCTCTCCACCCCCACTCATGCTCTCTATGCTCACTCATGCTCTCAAATAAATAAATAAAATCTTAAAAAAAAACTAAGGGTTGCTGGAGGGGTGCTGGGTGGGAGGATGGGCATTAAGGAGATGTATTGAGTACCAGGTGCTATATGAACTGATGAATCACTAAATTCTAACCTTGACACTAAATTAATAATAATAATAAAAAATGTTTATGTGTGTGGGGTGCCTGGGCTGGCTCAGTTGGTAAAATATATGACTCCTGATCTTGTGGTTGTGAGTTCAAGCCCCACATTGGGTATAGAGATTTAAAAAGATGTTTGTGTGAAATAAATACTTTCATCTCCTTTTTAGAAGTTCACTGGGAAAGGAAAACGAATGAAATGAAATGAACAAATAAATGGATGAAACAATTCCAGACCACATAACAACCAAAAAACCCTGCAAGCCATGTATGTAGGTGTTATACATGTGTATATAAGCAACACAGTGAATCTCAATGGATGAATCCTGATATTTAAATTAATCCACTATCAAAGAAATATCCTCATGTCAAAGGAATTTGTAAGCCTATTTTTATATAAAAAATAGAAAAAATAAAAATTACACTTGACCCTTGAACAATATGGGTTTGAACTGTGTGGGTCCACTTATACACAGATTTTTTTCAATGAATACAGTAGGATACTGTAAATGTATTTTCTTATACTGTTTTTTAAACTGTCATTTATTAAGCAATCTCTATACCCAACAATCTCTATACCCAGCTTGAACTCAGAATCCCAAGATCAAAAGTCACATGCTCTACCAACTAAGCCAGCCAGGTGCCCCTCTCTTTTAAACTTAACATTTTATTTTCTCTAGCTTACTTTACTGTAAGAATATAGTATAAAATATATATATAATATACAAAATATGTCTTAATCAACTATGTATTATCAGCAAGGCTTCCTGTCAACAGTAGGCTATTAGTATTTAAGTTTGAAGAAGTCAAAAGTTATCTGCAGACTTTTGACTGCATGGGGGTCCAGTGCCCCTCACCCCTGCATTTTCAAGGGTCAACTGTACTTAAGTTAGAAAATCTGGTGAAATAACAATGTGATTATGCTTTATTCTGCAAAGTACCATAACACTGCATTAGCTAATACATGTCAAAGTAACAATCAACGTAACTAGGATAATAAACCAAAACCAAAAAGAAAAAGAAGGGAGAAAATGAAACCGTTAGCCCCTAGTATTTAGTATTTAGTCTCCAGTGTTTAGCCTCTAGACTAAAAACAAAATTTTAATGTTAACTCCATCTTGGGTTTAATCTGATTATAGAGCAAGTAAGACTGACGGGGAAATTCTTCATGCTATACAATTCTATCATAAATCAGTTTTAAAATATTTCCAAAGCACGGCAACCATCCTGCCCAAGGCTGGAGATATTTAATGGACCTCAACCCTTTTCCCCTGTCAGAACCTTACCGTGATCCGTGATAAATGTTGCAGGAGAGATCAGCCCTGCAGCCCAGTTCTGGCCCAACACACAACCACCTTTGGTTTACAAGGATCCTACTAGGAGGCCTGCACTCTCAGGGACACAACAACCTTGACCCTGAGCTCTAAAGAGGTTCACAAAAGAAAGAGGACAAAGCCAGGATAACCGCTATTGGCATCTCTGAAGAACTGGAATGTATCAGAATGGCACAACCCCTGACTGGGAAAGGAGTCTGAGGAGTTGACTAGGGTTACATTACCTGAGAAAACTATTTTGTTCCCTAAAAATTCTGTTTCTACTATGTACATGTTGACATTTTAAGCTACGATAAGCTTCCATTTATCTTCCATGGATCATCGCAGATGTTATGCTGGTTCTGCTGCTTTTTTTTACTATGTGACGTCTGGCAAGCAACTTACCCTTTCCGTGCCTTGGTTCCGTTAGTCTAATTTTAAGAAGTGCAGTTAAATCACCTGTATAATCCCTTTCAACTGCTAAATTACTGCTATATCTTTGCAGGTATGTAAACATTTTATTTAAAAGCCACACTCTTAAGAGGAGCCAGGCTCAAGCCCTGGCTACTCCAGGTAGGAGCCTCGCATCACACCGATCTCGCAGCGTGGCCCTGAGACGCCAGTGAAGGATAACGTTTGTGGGAGTTTCTTGTAAACTGAGCACTAATAAAAAGATGGGAAGTCAATAAATGTCACATCTGTTTAAAAGCCAATTGGTAGTTTAAAACAAACCCTTGTGTGGGTATGAGGACCGGCCGGGCGGAATTGGAAACTGCTCGGAGCTCGGGAGGCTGCAGTTGCTCTCGCCCTGCTACTCCAGGAATGAATCTGTTCCATTTGACACGGATGCAGACACAGTCAGATGGCACAACCTCACAGCAGCTGCCCATGTTTGCAATTCTGCCTCCAAATGGTAGGCATCACCTACCATTAAATGAGCTTTTCTCCAATTTGTTACAAGGAAATGTAAACATCCTGATTACAGGTGAGCTGCCAATGGGTAGAGGAAGGCAGAAAGCTAGATACAAGTAATGGGAACAGAAAGCAGGAAAAGCACAAGGAAAAACAGACAGTGGCATGGGCAGTCTGGGCGCTAATACGTAAGAGATGTGCAGCCCTCAAATGTTCTTTGGGCGCTAGAGACTCTCACCTGCAGTACAATTATATAACTCAGGCCTGTTTCCTCTTATGCTCTGTAATCCGTGGAGCTAGTGTCTGCAAAGCCTTCTCCAAAAAGACGCTCCAGAACAGGGCGGTACGGTTAAACGAGCAGACAAGTACTCTCAGTGGATCAGACAACACTCTCCAGCTGTCACAACCACCTGATAAATATGGCGGAAGGCCAAGGTCCAAGTATAGCCTGAGGGAAGATTCTTCAAATTCAGATTTCTATTCCTTTCGTCTTCTATCAGAGTAACTTACTTTTTAATGATATAAAAATCACAATAGGACACTTACCAGCTGATTTAGGTTCTTCAAACCTCAACAACTAAGCCAAGCAGTTGAGGCATAAGCAAATATCCATATAACAGTTAAATTTTGAAGTTATTCAAAAGTATATTTTAACAAACGAAAACAAAACAAAACAAAAACCTGGTGAAATTTATGTATTGAGAAGAGACAAGGAACAGCTTTCCAACACAAGGACTCTTTAGGGCCTTCTCAGGACACTAATGACCTAACAGTGGCCTCAGTTTATATGTAACTAAAATATAAGCAATTTATTTTTTCCCGTTTTTCCTATAATTTCTTATGTTAACCAATATATGACAGATCTTGTTATAAATTTTTACATTTGTCCATTTTTTCTTCTGCCATGCTTTATGTTTAGTATAGAAATCAAAACCTAACCTAAGACTATGTATATTCCATGTTCTGCTTGTCACAGATTGTGAAAAGTGATTCAGTTTTCTCACATTCACAATGTGCTAGAAATCAGAAGAGGAGATGAAGAGGCTGGAAATATGGTTACATGACATCTTCTCTCTCGGATTACATTAGAACAGAAACCTATTTCTTCCACAGTCCCCCCCATAGCTGGGCAGCAGGCTCTGAGGGCTGGGAGGGTCCAGCACTGTCTCTTTCCTTAGTTCTGAGAATGGAAGGGAAACAGGCAGCACTCCATCTGTGAGGTGACTTGATGAAGGAACAGCAGACTCTTTCATAAAAAGAACATGAGACTCAGAGTCCAACACCTGTGTTCAAATCCCAGCTCTGAGCATAACTCAGTGAGTGACCTTGAACAGGCATAACTTAGCAGAGTCATTTCCTTAGCCTTACGTTTGTAGTTACTTATTATACTTGATACGCTCATTCTTGCGATGGTTACATGAGACTTTGTGAAAATGCTTGACATATTATACATTTTTTTGACATATTATAGAATTTTGACAAATGTTTTCTGACTCTCCCTCTGAGGAAGCCACAGATTGATGAAAACATGTACACTTTTCCCATTTGCATGGCTCAACGCCCTGAAAGGAGTAGATTCTCGCTTTCACAATATGAACAAGAAGGCCCTGACCAGTGAGGTCAAACAGGGACATCCCTGTACTGACCCATGAGAGCATGTGGCATTAATCAAAGCTATAAAGGGTCTTGTGAGGTACCACATGCCTCATTTATTAGCTTGTTTGTCTCAAAATTTCATTTCTAGTTTTAAAATATAACTTGTTCATTCCTGGTTACAACTGGACTCGGTGTCCACTTAATCGCCATGTCAGCGGGCAAATGACTGGGTCTTTAATCACAGCATCAGATAAATGGGTCTTTGTACCAGATCAAAGTTTCTTTTGAGAACAATCACTTGCTGACACAAAAATGACACATTCCTGTCTTATCATGGAGTTTCTGAAAACAGGCTAATAAACATATATTGCAGATTACAACACAAGTCATTTATCTTCTCTTTGCTAGAGAACTACAAGGGTCTAAAGCTTAAAAACTAAAATTCAACCCAACTACCATATGTTCTAGAGTCAAAGAACATAGGTACTCAATAGCTGCTTTTCAAAGTGAGTAGTGATGGAGAAATGGGAAAGTAATTAAAACTATATCCTCACCCTCGTATTGAGGATGGAGCACTGCATGTCACTGATAAAAGTTACACTATCATTGTCATCTGAGGTACCCCTGTGCCTACCAAATCAGATTTTTGTTCAGGGTATGGTTCCTGAATCCTACCCTACTCTGACACACTCCACCCAAGGCTCTTTGAGATTTTCAGTTGCTACACAGTAGGGCAGACACCAACTATATAGCTCTCCTAATTAATGGGGATGGCCACCAAGCGTTCCTATTTCCTCCTTTCATACACTTACAATAGTGACAGAGACAAAGAAATTTCTTCTACTTCTATCAAGTGACAATTTCAACATATGCATATAAAGGTGTGGGTCAAAGCAAAACACATCAGTTCTTTACTCCATTAGCAGATGGCCTTAGTGTTAATTATTCTGAGGTTTGCCGAGTTTGATTTACTCACTGTTTAATGACTATGAAAACCATCAGGTCCTATGTGAGAAACGTATAAAATGTAAAAAATCATTATGGCATCAAAGAGAATATTAAAGACTGAAATGGTGAGAAAATGAAATTGCTTAATAGTGTTGTTTTAGGCTTACCCATAATACAGTCACTGAACAAATACTTGAGGACGTGCTGTGCACTAGGCATTGTGCTAGGTGTTTGGGATCTCTCACTGAACAAAACAAAAAGATTTTCAGCCAACAAGGCTTATATCCTAGCAGAGATATACATACAGATAGCAAATAATAATCATAAAAAATAAATTATGTACTATGTTAGAAGGTATTAGGTGCTATGGAAAAAGAAAAGAAAAAGCGTTATGGGGGTTTTGGAATGCTGTGGAGGGGAGAAGAAAGAAGGGAGTTTTAACCAAGTGGTCAAGGTATGCCTCATTAAAAGGTGAGTAACAGGGTGCCCACCTGGCTTAGTCAAAGGAGCACGAAACTCTTGATCTTGGGGTTGTGGGGTTCAAGGCCCACATTGGGTGTAGAGGCTACTTAAAAGTAAAATCTTAAAAAAAAAAAAAGATGACTGGCAAACAGGGCAGTGTGGCAGGAGCAGAGTGAGCAAGTGAGGCAAAGACAGAAGATGAGATCAGACAGGGAAGAGGGGCCAAATGATGGAGTACCTTACAGACCGGAGTTTTTACTCTCAGAGAAATGGAGAGCCAACGAAGCGTTTTGAGCGGAGTGACTTATGTGTTGAAAGAACACTGGTGGCCTCCATGTAGAGAACTGCAATGAGCAGGGACGTTAGCAGGGAGACCAGCTACATGTGTAAATTCAGGGATCTGGGCAATGGATGATGGTGGCCTGGTCTTTGGGGCAGTAGTGAGAATGATGAAAGGAGGGCGGATCCTGAATATATTTTGAAAGGAGAACCACCAGAATTTCCAGACTGAATCAGGAGTGTGGCATGAAAAAAGAAGAGCCAAGGTGAAGCCAAGGTTTTGGGCCTGATCACTAAGAAGGATGACATTGCCATCTCCTGAGGGCAGAGCAGGCTTGTGAAGGGGTAAGACTTTAGGGTTGGACATGTTAAATCTGAAACACCTAGCAGTCATGCAAGTAGAGATATTAAGTAGGTAGGTGGTTCTAAAAGTCTGGTAGAGAATTTAGGAAAGAGGTCTGGGTGAGAAGTACAAATTCAGAGTCACTGGCATGTATACAATGTCTGAACTCAGGAGACTGGATGACACCACTGGGTGGGATGAGTAGATACAAAGACTAGGGAGAAGCCTTAGGACACACTGATATTAAGGGTCAGGGTGAAAAAGGAACCAGCAAAGATACTAGGGGGTGATGGAGAGGGAGGAGGAAAAGTGAAAGAGAGTTATGTTTCCAAGAGCTAATGAAGAAAAATGGGATAGGGAGAAGCCATAAATATGCAGCCCAGAAACGTTACTGCAGAGCCCTTACCTTTACCCAAGATACAACACTGCTTCTGGAATAAAAGTGCCACATCAATAATTACCAGTCACTATTTCTGTGACTCTGGGCAAGTTTTTAAATCTTTCAGTTCCTCAGTCTTTTTATCAGCGAAATGAAGATGTTACATCACAAGTACTCCACTGTTGTAAAGATTAAATAATATATGTAAAAATTACCAACTATAACAGCTTTTATTATTAGGTTTACTAGATTTTATACTCCTTTGACGGTTTCTTATACCTCCCATGTGGATTCCCTTCAACACCCAATAAAGGATTTAATACGAATTGAACACCATCTACTTGTGTTTGGAAAGATGACGGGAGATTCCTTTTCCTCCTCTAAGGGGAAGCCTGGATCCATGAACCCTGGATTAAGTAGGTATCCGCAATCTAAACCTTAATTTACAACAGTGACAAACTCCGTGCACCCATGAAACACAAGACTAAAACAGCTCACGTGGCATTTAACTGTCTGGTGTTTCCTCTCTGACATGGCTTTTGGTGCTATACCAGTTTGACAAAGAGAAAATCACAAATGAAAAAGAGCAACACGTTTGTAAGAAAACACACCTGGAAGGAGGGAAAGCAGAAAAAAGACCTGGCTTTATCAGAGTTAACAGAGACCTTATTGTTCTGTGTACTCTCTGATTTACAGCCTCCTGATGACAAACGAATCATCCCTCATTATGAAATTTGATTTACTTTAAGAAGACGACCAAGAACATATTTATTAAATTTCCTTGGGCATACTTATTTCATTTAACATCTCTGAATGGGAACGGGAAGTCACTTAACATCTTTGCTAATGATTCTTCTGTTTTCCAGCCTGCACAACGTGAGCTAATACTGTTTAGTTTGCCCACTTCACAGGTTTTTTGTGAAGGTCAGATAAAATAATATATGTGAAATTATTTTACAGGTTATAAATATATTACCAGAAATGACTACACTGTCACCTACCACTTGTCCTTAGGTAAATGTCTGGTAGTAACAAAACTGAGATATTGAGTTCTCTGCATGTGCTCACTTTGTAGTACCAAAGAATTTTTTAAAAAATCTTCTCATTTTGAGGACACCACAAATGTTTTAACCACAGAAGCTACAGAAAAGATAGTTGATAAAGGAAATTCTTCCACAATGGATCTATATTCTAACAAAAAATAGCTTCAGATGGTTTAGACATGCCTTCCTAAAAGTACGAAAATGGACTATTAGGTCAAGATGTAGTCACATACTACACATGTGACAGGGGTCGCATACTAGGTCATTTTACCTAGTACCTTAGTCTCTGCAAAATGCCAAGTGACTCAGAGTACTAAAAATTAGTCCTTCTCCCTGCTTCCCATTGGTCATCCCAGTGGCTTCTTCAACACTTGCGGCAAAATGAGAATAAGAGGAATTGAGAAATCAAAATTATTCTTAGATCCAGGACTGTTTACCATTTCTCTGTTTCCTTGACTTAATTCGTTCTGACTTCAGCATAGGAACCCACCAAGAGTTGATGACATAGTTTACTAGCAGACCCCTTGAGCCCAGAATTCCCTGAGCTGTTACCAACTTCCACCAAAACTTTAAAGAAAAATTGCATGAATGTCCAAAAGTAGAACTGTAAATACATTTTTAGCCACAACAGTAAGAAAAAAAGGAAGAAACATAAGAAGCACTTTGAGCAAATTTTGCCGGGGGCAAATACTTCAGATACTGCTAATTCTTGTATCAGTATAAAGAGGCTTAAATTTGCCTCTGAGATAGAAGTAAACAATATAAATTGTTTGAGCCCTTGAATTCTTAATTTCCTGTGAAATCTTGTTCTCCCCACATTTGGAATTTGCTAACAATTCTCTCACTTCAATAATCCTCTGAAAAGAACTCCCATTTTCCCAGAAGTATCCTACAAGTAGATGTAATGCTTCTTTGTGTCAAGCCCATTGGCTTTTACAGTTTACCTAATTTCTGTACCTTTTTATCAAAAAATAATTAACTGATGTTGGCAAAATCATTGCACCATCTTTGTCCCTGATTACAATTTGTAAGCTACTTAAAGAAAATGTGACCAATTAACTTCCCTTCCTTTTTTTTTTTTAAGTTGTTTCTGTTTATTTAGGTTTGGCAATTTTAAAAACACCAAAGCAAACCATGAAGCGTACCTTCTATTTAATGATCTGACGGGTGTGATGACCTTGTCTTAAGGGCCCCTGAATTTCAAGAGTCCCTGAATTACAGCCAGGATAATGTTTAAGGCCAAGCTCAATGTGATCTCTCTTGCTCTTCTAAGAACTTTTCCAGTATGAAATCATGATATCCATTACCAGCAAAGCCAAAGCAGGATACTCACCAAATGAACATAAGGCACAAAGTATCCAAAGAGTGCAAGTGGTATTCCAGCTGCCCAAACTGCGTAAGCTGTCACCTTGAAGATGGCAAAATTGAAAAGTTTTTTTGGAGGACTAAATTTCCTCCTGGAAAAGAGGGAGAATCTCTTGCCTCCTTTGGTTCCACTCTCTTTATCTTTGGCATTTGGAACAAGAGGTCGGTAAGTAAAGCCAGCGAGAAAGAGGACAAACATGAAGACGCAGAGGACCCTCAGTGTGTGGAAGAGGCCCACGCTGTCAGTCAGAAGCCTTAAGAGGAAAGGCAGCAAAATTGTGAAGATGCTGCTGCCGGCGGTGACAATGCCATTCACCAGTCCGAGGCGCTTCTTGAAATAGTGTCCCAAAATGACCAAGGAGGGCTGGTAGGCAAAGGAGCAGCCACAGGCAAATATGACTCCATAGGTAAGGTACAGAGGCTCGATGGAGCTGCGTAAAGATGAAAAGATGAAGAGTGCTTTCATTATTTGTATTGAGGGCCTGGTAGAACAAAACCTCATAGGAAAGTGGGCTTTAGTTCATCAAAATATTTTATACAAATAAAGACTTACCCAAAAAGAGGTGAAAAACTTAACACATCAAGAATATGACACTGAAAATATTTTAATTCAGCCCGAATGGATAATAAGATGCCTCAAGTATATGAAAAAATGACCAGGAATGACCAAAATCTGTGATTTTGTTTCTCCTCCTCTTTCCATGGATTTCAGGTGACCCAAGCAGCACTCGGTAAGAACTGCTGTGCTCTCCACAACTCAGGAAGGACAGGGCCAGGAAGGGCTTCAGTAACACTGACACAGTGATTAACCTAACTAGCAAAAAACCTCATCTCAAAAAAAGTTTTGAACAATTATCATTTTACAATGGAAATTCATTATTTTATTGAGATTTCCCAGGCACTTACTAAGCAATCTATTCAAAGGAAAAGCTGCATTTGACATTTTCTCCCCAAAGTTATGTCAGAAACATTTGCACAGAGAAGCAGTTGTACCTCATTTTTGTTGGCCTAAGGGCTATAGACCAACCTTCGCCCTGTACTGCACTGTTCTCAGTGTTGTGCAAGATAACAAGAAATTATATTCCGAGTGCAGAAAGACTAAGTGAGGTGTGTTATTAGTGATCCCACCTTGTTAAGTTTTAAGGCAATATAGACTTCAAAAGAATAATAAAGGACTACGAATTTTATAGTTTAACCAAAAATAACTTAATTACACAGCTCTTAAGAATGTAAAGGATTGTATTATTACATTCTTTGAAACAAGGTAAGGAGTAAAAGAAAACTAAAAGTTTTTTCTTTTGAAAAGTCTATTCAAAAGACTATACATCAGTAGTAAAGGAAAATTATTTATTAGAAACCAACACAGATAAAGTTGGTTAATAATTAAATTTTGAACAATAATACTAGTCTAGCAATATGCTAAGGTAATCATAAGGAACTCTAGAATCTGATAAAATCAAGGCATGTTGGCAATCCTCTCTCCAGAATACCCTTCCCCCTCTAGTCACCCACAGCTAGCACAATCTCCAAAAGAGGCCCAAGAGTCACCCCTGGGTTTTCCCAAATTAATTTTACCTCTTTCTGATAGCCCTTTCCTGAATCTCCACTCTATTCCATAACATATATTTAGCAGCCATGTGTTCCAGGTACTTGGAAAATATACATATATATAAAAAATATATATATATATTTTATATAATATATATATATACATATATATATTAAAAATGTACAATGCCCTGCTTAGTGAAACAAATAATAACATAGAACAAAATATAAATAATACTTCATTCATTCTTCCTTAGTTTTTCCACATAGCAGCAGTTTTCCAGATAACTGCTACTTATTTCTTAAAGACTAACTTAATTTTATTTAACTTTTAAGGGAAAAATCTAGATTACACATTTCTCTGCCTTTTTCAAAACATATACTAAAAATAGTACTGACAAAGGTATCATCACAAACATTGATATCCGAACAATTATTCCATGATACTGTAAAGCTGTCAGTTGGAAACCCAGAGAGCCATGGATATAAATCGGAAACATTTTCTTGCACACTATTTTAAATACCAAATGCTGGGTGATACTAGCTTCGTATCTCCCCCATAGAGTACAGCACATCAGCATAAACGATGGCATTTTCACTGCTCCTGAGTCTCTCTCACTTCTAAATTTTCACCTCAGTAACAGCTCGTTCCAGCTGCTGAAGTCTGAAAACTGAAGTGCAGTGTAAGTCAGTAAATAGCATTGTGGGTGTAAAAAGGATTCCGAGCAGGAATACTGATGTGACCTGGAGCTGCTAGAGAAGGCTTTCCTAAGAAGGCAGAACTTGAACTACAGGAAAGTGGGTTCAACCCCTGGAATTTATATCACATCTCCCCTTGCTCCTCTGAAAGCTTTGTAGCTTCTGATCAGTGGGTTAAAAACACAATTGAATGAAAAATAGGAGAGCTCTGCAAGCAAAAGCTTTCAAATTATGAAGCCTCTGACTTGCTACTCTGGATAACACTGTTTATTTAAGTCATACTGCTTAAAGCTTATGCAATGAAAAGGAGGATTTTTTTCCTTGCAAATAGCAAAGTTTCTGAAGGAACAACTGTGTGGTAACTAACAGCTCTTGAAAAGCAGCATGAAGAACCAAGTCCTTACCTTACAAAAGAACTGGACATGAGTCCAATGAATCCAACAGCGGCACCCACAACAGCTGTCTTCCGACAACCAAACATGTCTGTGAAGACACTGGCTATTGGGCAGCAAAAGAAAATCATCCCCATGGACAGAGAACTTACCCATGCTGTAAAAGAGGGACAAAAGGGACATTATGATATGGCAAATGGCACTTGTACTTATCCCATAGGATATAATACACATTTAGAACAATATTAGTACAAAAAAGATATTACTTTTTGGAATGGGATGGAGTTGGAACAAATTAGAAGCAAATCTGAATCACAGCTCAAAGGACTTGCCAGTAGTAATTATAACTAGCACAGCAATTATTTGTGTTTGAGTTCTTGAAAAGTTTGTATTCTTTTTTTTTTTTGAAAAGTTTGTATTCTTAATCAAATCATTCTTCTAGGACCCAAACACTATTAATATCTAACCTGTTATCTATGGTTTTAAGCAACTTCTACGTTTTTTTAAAAAAATGAGATATATTTAGGAATGCATGCCTATGTGGTCAAACTGAAGAAATGGTGACCACTGAAAATCAGGATAGTGGCTAATGCTTAGGGGGGAGAAACAGAATTATAATCATTGGGACCTAGTAGTTAAGAACTGAACATCTGCCTAGAGTCTGGGCTTAGTTTTTGTGCTAAGGGAATCAAGACATACACAGGTAGTCTATTTGTTGACCTGCATAATAGTTCCTGGGTGTCACTTTATTTATGAAACCACACATACATTCTTTTTTCCTTTTTTTCTGAAAGTATGTTATCATCACGAAAAAAAAAAAAAAAACCAACTTAAGAATCAGAAGTCATAATTTCCTGTACTGACTCTGTAAAAACTAAAACAAAAGGGATCCAGAGAAAAAAAGAGAGAGAAATTAATACTGAATACAAATTAAGGCAACTTTCTGCCAAAGAAATGAGTGATCTCATAAGATATTAAGTCTATAAATTCTTCTTAAAAAGTATTAAAAAATGAATGGGACCTAAGTGAATGTGGCTAAACAACAAACAGATTTAGGTCCAAATCCCTTGACCGTATAACTACAATATATCCTTAGGCAATTCACTCCCCCTGAGTCTGTTTGCTGATCTTGAAAGAGGGTCTAACACCTATCTTTTTTCCCAACCCCAGCGTTGTCTCTTTTCCTGACCTCTTCTCCCCTTCCCAGGCTGCCATACTCTCTAAGGGAGGTACAGGAAAGAGAGAAGCTGGGACAAGGAAGGCAGATTCCATTGTAAGTGGTCCTGCCCAAAGACCTGTCTGATCATGTTTGAAGCTGACTCTTTTTTCTCAGATGTACTTTTGTGGGTTCTCCAGAGTCTCACCTCAGAGACCTTCTGGCTGTAGCTCCACTGGCAAGGATAATTCATTTTCCTCCTGACTTTCTTGCTGTCACTTAAAAGACCAACTATTGGAGCTTCATTGTCCTCATAGGCAGTGTATCTGGGCAGGAATCAAAACAGCTCCAGACTGCCCCTCTCTTCCATGAGGCCTGCCTCTGATGTACAGGCAACAATCATGTTGCTTTGCCCTGACAAATGTGGGAGTGTAGACAAACTCCAACACAGACATCTCTTGGATACCTTTGCCTACGGGAGCAGTGCCCCAGCTGTAGTTTTCTCCTTGTTGGATTTCTCAGGGGATTCAGACCCCAGTCCTCTGTATCCCCTCACTGAAGAGAACTCTTCAAATCTCTAAATGGTCCCTTTCAAGTTCCCCTCACTGGATACCAAGTGAGAGAGCATGCACCCCTACTTCTCCCATATGCTAAGAAGAAGCCACAGCATAATTTTCTGAAAGAATATTCACAAAATGTTCTTCCTTGACCTGTAAGTGTACTTCTTTCGGCTTTTAGAGCCTCTAACTTGTTCTTGAAACAGGTCACTTTTGGGGCGCCTGGGTGGCTCAGTGGTTTAAGCCGCTGCCTTCGGCTCAGGTCATGATCTCAGGGTCCTGGGATCGAGTCCCGCATCGGGCTCTGCGCAGCAGGGAGCCTGCTTCCCTCTCACTCTCTCTGCCTGCCTCTCTGCCTACTTATGATTTCTCTCTGTCAAATAAATAAATAAAATCTTAAAAAAAAAAAAAAAGAAAGAAACAGGTCACTTTTGAATTTCACTCTATGGTATTTTAGTGTCTTGGCTAAAATCCCAACAGCACATTCAGTTACGATAATAATCAGCAACAGATTAGGTTAGATCCATCTTCTGATCAAATTCAAGAAGAAACTAATTCCTGAATGAATAATTACTTGCCATTGTTAACCCATAAAACTTCTAGCTTTTATAAAGTTTTAACATGACAACCCAGAGAATGCAAGATCTTATGGTTATGATACACATTATAAAAATAAAAGACTGCTATCGCCTTTCACCCCTGACAAGTCTGTAATTATTATTAATAAAAACTCAAAATTTTGAGGTAATATATTTGCATACTCAGAGATGATCTCATTTAATCCCCAAAACATTGTAGGTAGGTCCTCTTATTAAGTTCATTTAACAACTGAGAAACTGAAGTACACAGTCAC
Source organism: Meles meles (assembly GCF_922984935.1). Classification (NCBI taxonomy): domain Eukaryota; kingdom Metazoa; phylum Chordata; class Mammalia; order Carnivora; family Mustelidae; genus Meles; species Meles meles. The sequence continues at coordinate 21,873,272 of NC_060070.1, forward strand.
TGTACCGAGCATGGTAAAATTTTTATTTAAAAAATGTGCAGGGGCGCCTGGGTGGCTCAGTGGGTTAAGCCTCTGCCTTCGACTTAGGTCATGATCTCAGGGTCCTGAGATTGAGCCCTGCATTGGGCTCTCTGCTCAGCAGGAAGCCTGCTTCCCCCTTTCTCTCTGCCTGCCTCTCTGCCTACTTGTGACCTCTCCCCCTCTGTCAAAATAAATAAATAAAATCTTTTTAAAAAATGTGCAAACAACAAATCACGGAACAGTACATCAAAAACTAATAAAGCGGGCGCCTGGGTGGCTCAGTGGGTTAAAGCCTCTGCCTTCCGCTCAGGTCATGATACCAGGGTCCTGGGATCGAGTCCCGTATCGGGCTCTCTGCTCAGCAGGGAGCCTGCTTCCTCCGCTCTCTCTGCCTGCCTCTCTGCCTACTTGTGATCTGTCAAACAAATAAATAAAACCTTAAAAAAAAAACAAAACCTAATGAAGTACTGTACGGTGACTAACATAACATAGCATAACATAAAAATAAATAAATAAATAAATAAATAAAGCAAACTAGCCCAGTCCCTCAATGGAATTCAACCAAATACCTGCACAGGGTTTCCTATTATTGTTGAGAAAACAAATCTTTTTCAATGGAAGAGGTGCTATTTAAATTATGGAATACAACATTCTCTCCCTTCCTATTAAAAGTGCCTATTACCTTCAAAGCACTATACTAGGCTGTTGAGAATATAAAAACAACTAAGAGATTTCTCTACCTTCCAATAATTTTCAGTCTACTAACATATATGCAAATAGAAGTCCAATCAGAACACCACATAGAATGTGATAAATGCCTTAAGAGATACAGATGTCAAAAAATGTATAATAAAGTCTTTAGAACGTGTTTGTATATATGTGTGTGTGATGTTATAGAGAGAGATATCCAAGAAAGGCCATGATGAGAAATCTTTTTCAAAAATACCAGGAAGCTTTCCAATTTTCCCATTCAGATCCTTTATTTCCTACTCCATACCAAGAATCAATCCTCATCTCTCGGTATATGGCCAAAGGAGAATGCACATCACTCAAAGGAAGTGTTAGATTTAATATATAAGAAGATTTTCCTGTACAGGCACCTGGGTGGCTCAGTCAGTTAAGCGTCTGTCTTTAGCTCAGATCATGATCTCAGGGTCCTGAGATTGAGCTGTGTCCTCTCCCTCTGTCCCTCCCCCGCTCATGCTCTCGCTCTCTCAAGTAAATAAATAAAATCTTTAAAAAATAAAAAAGAAGGCCTTCCTGCATATTAAGTAAAATAAAGGTGTTATAATTACGCAGGTATAAATGACTGCAAGGGCAAAGTTTTTACCATCAAAAATACTCAAAGGGAAGAACTACTATGGCTAGTTTAAGGTTGATACTATTTTGCCCTTTTTTGGTAGCCCCAACCCCCATTTCCACTTGATCTTGGCCTCTTTCAAGATATCTTTGTTCTGGGGGCACCTGGGTGGCTCAGTGGGTTAAAGCCTCTGCCTTCGGCTCAGGTCGTGATCCTAGGGTTCTGGGATCAGGCCCCACATTGGGCTCTCTGCTCTGTGAGGAGCCTGCTTCCCCTCTCTCTCTCTGCCTGCCTCTCTGCCTACTTGTGATCTCTCTCTGTCAAATAAATAAATAAAATCTTAAAAAAAAGAAAAAAGATATCTTTGTTCTGTAATATTTCAACATTGGTCTAACAGCTTTAAATAAAATGGAACAATACTATACAAACCTGAGATTAAAAATACGAAAATATTATTTAACAAAATCCCAATGACTCTTGGGGCATAGAACTGTATGGCAGCCACATAAAAATTCAAGAATGAGTAGACTGTACTTGACTTGACCATTTCATTGACACCCTAAATTTATTTGGTAGTTATATTTCCAATGAGGAGTGGTTTTTAAGTTTTTTGCTTTTGGGACACTTAGGTGGCTCAATCAGTTAAGCTTCCAACTCTTGATTTTGGCTCGGGTCATGATCTCAGGGTTCTAAGACAGAGCCCTGTGTTGTACTCTGTGCTCAGGGAGGAGTCTGCTCAAAAACATATATGAAGAAATAATGAACCCACAAAAATCACAGATTGTGTGAAAAACATTAACTTACAGATCTAAGACACTCAAAGAACCTCCTTAAGCAAACCCCTCCTAGGCACTTCAGAAACTTCACAATGACAAAGATAAAAGACAAAATTTTGAAAGCAGCAAAAGAAAAAAATGACGTATTATATACATTGACGTATTATATACATTATCATTATATATATTATATATATATATTATATTTATATATATTATATATTATATATATTATATATATATTATACATTATACAATAATTATACATATATTATCATTATATACAATGATACCATTATCAGTTGGTGACTCATGATCAATAATGGAGGACAAAAGACATTGGAACTGTCAAATTCAATGTGCTGAAAGACAAAAAACGATCAACCATGGATTCTATATCCAGCTAAACTATTCTTCAAAAAATGAAAACATAAAAGAAAACAAAATAACATTTTTAGGTAATAAAAACAAAGAATTTGTCACTAGGAGATTTCCCCTACAAGAAATATTAAAGGAAGTGTTTCAGGATGAAGGGAAATGATACCAGCTGGAAACCTGGGTACAAAGGAAGGACTGAAATACACATATACATGCTTTTTCTGCATAATTTCTTTACAAAAACTTATGGGACTGTTTAAAGCAAGTTATAACACTGTATATAGAGATAGTATACTATAACAACAACACTAAGAATGGGGATAAATATTACATACTATTGCAAGTTTCCCATATTCTATCCGAAGCAATTCTGTATTAAGATGCATTTGGGTAGCTTAAAGATGCATATTATAATCCCCAGAGAAGGCATTAAAAAAATAATGCAAAGATACATAGCTAAACAGCCAACAGAAAAATTAAAATAGATTACTAAAATTGTTTGATTAATGCAAAGGAAGGCAGAAGAGAAGGAACAGAAGAACAAAAAACAGATGAGACAAATAGAAAACAAATAGAAAGTGCCAGACCTATATACTACCATATCAATAATTACATTAAATAGAAGTAGACAAAAGACTCTAATCAAATGGCAAAGATGATCTGACTAGATTTTAAAAAACAAGAACCAATTATATCCTGTTTAAAGAGATGCTTTTAGAGACGCCTGAGTGGCTCGGTCAGTTAAAGCGGCGCCTTCAGCTCAGGGCATGATCCCAGAGTCCTGGAATCAAGACCCACATCAGGCTCCCTGCTCAGTGGGGAGCCTGCTTCTCCCTCTCCCTCTGCCTGTTGCTCCCTCTGCTTGTGCTCTCTCTGTCAAATAAATAAATAAAAATCTAAAATAAAATAAAGAGATGCTTTTAAATACAAATACACAAATCAATTGAAAATAAAAAGATGGGGAAAAATTACCCCACGTAAATAACCCTAAAAAGGCTGGAGTGGCTCTACTCATTTTAGACAAAACAGACTAAGAAAAGAAGTATTACTAGAAACAAAGAGGGATAGTTTATAATGATAAAAATGTCAATGCATCAGGAAGATATAACGATAAACTTCTATACACTCAATAACAGAGCTTCAGTAATACAGAAAGCAATAAAATTTGGTCCCTCCTTTACACCATATTTAAAAATTATCTCAAAATAGATAAAACTTAAATGTGAAGCTGAAAACTATGAAACTTCTAGAAGAAAACACTGAAGGAAATCTTTGTGGCCTTGGGTTAGGCAAAGATTTCCTAAATACAATATTAAAAACAATCCATAAAGTAAATGTCATCAAAACTAAAAACTTCTCTTTGAAAGACACTTTTTAAAAAAAAAAGATTTTCTTTATTTATTTGACAAAAAGAGAGAAAGATCACAAGTAGGCAGAGAGGCAGACAGAGGGGGAGGGAGAAGCAGGCTCCCTGATGAGCAGAGAGCCCGATGTGGAGCTTGATCCCAGGACCCAGAGGTCATGACCTGAGCCAAAGGCAGAGGCTTAACCCACTGAGCCACCCAGGTGCCCCAAAAGACACTTTTTAAAAAATTTTATTTATTTGAATTCAATTACCATGTATTATTGGTTTCAGAGGCAGAGGTCAGTGGTTCATCAGTCTTATATAATATCCAGTGCTTATTATATTACACTCCCTCCTTAATGTCCATCATCCAGTTACCCCTCTCCCCAATCCCTCTCCCCTCCAGCAACCCTCTGTTTCCTAGGCTCAAGAGTCTCTTATGGTTTGTCTCCCTCTTTGATTTCATCTTGTTTTATTTTTTCCTCTCTTCCCCTATGATCCTCTGCCTTGTTTCTTAAATTCCACATATGAGATCATATAATAGTTGTCTTTCTTTAATGGACTTATTTCAATTAGCAAAACACCCTCTAGTTCTATCCACATCATTGCAAATGACAAAATTTCTTTTCTTTTCTTTTCTTTTTTTTGATGACTGAGTAGCATTTGATGACCGAATAGCATATACACACATACACATACATACACAAACACATATGCATACATACATACATCTTCTTTACATCTTCTTTATCCATTCATTTGTCAGTGGACTTCTGGACTCTTCCCATAGTTTGGCTATTGTGGACATTGCTGCTATAAACATGGGGTGTGCATCCCTTCAGATCACTACATTTGTATCTTTGGGATAAATACCCTGTAGTGCAGTTTCTGGGTTATGGGTTAGCTCTATCTTCAAACTTTTGAGGAACCTCTATACTGTTTTCTAGAGTGGCTGCACCAACTTGTATTCCCATCAACAGTGTAAGAGGGTTCCCCTTTCTCTGTATCCTTACATCTGTTATTTCCTGACTTGTCAGTTTTAGCCATTCTGACTGGTATGAGGTGGTATCTCATTATTTTGATTTGTGTTTCTCTGATGCTGGGTGATGTTGAACATTTTTTCATGTGTTTGTTCATGTCTTCTGCCCATTTCTTGATTGGATTATTTGCTCTTTGGGTGTTGAGTTTGATAAGTTCTTTGTAGATTTTTGGATACTAGCTCTTTATCTGATATGGAAAGACATTGTTAAGAGGATGAAAAGACAACCCACAAACTGGGCAGAAAGATCTGCAAATTATATATCTAATAAAGAACTTATATTTAGATTATATAAAGAAATCTTAAAACTCAATAAAAAGCATGCAACCCAACTAAAAAATTGGTAAAAGATCTGAAAAAATCACTTGACAAAAAAGATATGTAAATGGAAATATGCATATGAAAAGACATTCAACATCATTAGTCATAAGGGAAATGTAAATTTAAAAAACAATGAAAAAACCACACACATCTATTAGAATGGCTAAAATGATCACTTCTCAGCCGTTTGGCTATAATCAAGGGGAGCAGAATGACAAAAATGAAAAGAACTAATCATACAAGTGCTGGGGAGGACATAGAGCAACTGAAACCATGACACACTCCTACTAGGAATATAAAATTGTTCAATCACTTTGGAAATCAGTTTAGGAATTTTTTTTTAAGTTAAACTACCCCTACCATATGACCCAGCCATTCCACTTCTAGGTATTTACCTAAGAAAAACAAGTATACAAACACTTGCATACAGACATTTATAGCTGATTTCTAATAGTCAAAAACTAGAAAGAATCTAAGTGTTGAGAGATAAGTGACTATAAGGTGCATTCATATAATGGAATACAACCCAGCAACATAAAAAGGAGTGAATTCCTGATAAATACATGACGAATACCAAAATAATCACATTCAATGAGAAAAGATTGAAAAAGTACATAAAGTATGATTCCATTTATACAGAATTCTAAAAAATAAAAATTAATCTCTAGTGACAGGAAGCACATCAGTGTTTACCTGGAGGATGGAAGGAGCTAGAAGAGGGGTTACCAAGGGGCAGAAAAAAACCTTTGAGGTTGATAGTTATGTTCATTAGCTTCACTGTAGTAATGGTTTCACTAGTATATACATATGACAAAACTCATCCAATTACATACTTTAAATATGCAGTTTATTACATATCCATTATACCTCAATAATGCTGATTAAGAAGTGAACCTATATGGAAGATTTCAACAACAGCAAAAAACAGATGTCATAAAAAACAAATACATAAAACTAATAGAACTAGACAAATCCACAATCACAGCTGTATATTTAGCACATCTGTCTCAGTAGCAGAAATAAGAAGACCAAAAAAAATCACTAAAATATAAAAGTCTGAGGACACTACAAACCATTTTAACCTGATACTTATAGAACACTATATCCAACAACAAACGCCAGGAAAAGTGTTAATCGCCAATGAGGGTGGGGTTGAGACAGATGGAAAAGAGAACATTCCTGGAATGTCTCCTAATCCACGGAAAGTGCATGCACAAAATTGTCATTCACTCCTCAGGCAATCCTGTGAGGTATTACCTTCATTTTAAAATGGAGGGGGGGCAGGGTGTGAGATTAGGGGTCCTAGGCACCTTGCCAAGGTTTTATAACTATGGTGGGATTCAAACTAAATATCCAGGTTGGAAACACTAATACGACACACTCACGGTGCCTGGGTGGCTCAGTCGGTTAAGCGTCTGCCTTTGGCTCAGGTCATGATCCCAGGGTCCTGGGACTGAGCCCCTTGTCAGGCTCCCTGCTCTTCCTCTCCCTCTGCCGTTCCTCCTGCTGTGTGTTCTCATGCTCTCTCTCTCAAATAAATAACATCTTTTAAAAAAAATTTTTAAATAAAGACATGCCCAAGAGTCCTTCATTAAAAAACACCCACCATGTACCCACAGCCAGGCATCATGTTTGAAGTTGCTAAAAAGTTATCCCTTCCCGGAGAAGCTCACAATCTAGCTAAATTAAGACAAAATCCAGACCTCAATCAAGATGACACAGTGAATTCACAGTTTCAGGCATCATCCTCTGTTCTAAACACAAAGTAATGATATAAATAGTATATACATTACATAATATATATATACTAATATATTATATACATATATAAATAAATGATACAAAAAAGACCTAGTCATGAGCTATAGACTACCTGCAAAAAGGGATGGGCTAAGTTGGAGTCCAGGTCTGGAAGTCCAGGTCTGGAAGTCCAGGTCTGGAAGCAGGTATTGGCCACTGTTAAGAGGACTGAAAGCACTCCCTGTGAGACAGAAGAAAGCCAAGCTCACTGACAAAGGCCAGAGCTGGAATGCCCCCACACCCTGCATAAAGGAGACAGGGAGGCACAAGTGAGCTGAATGGGAATTAAGCGATTTCTATCCAGATTAAAGATTTAGAATCCTACAAGCCTCTAGGGGAAGGGAGGCTACAGCCTCAGACTCCCCCGTAGGCCTGATACAAGTTCTCAATTGGCTCTCTGGCTGGTCTGCGAGGTTTTTTCGTGTTACTATGGAACAAGAAGCTTAAAAGACCTTGCTGTAAACTGGGAACTTAGGGAGTCTGGTAGAAGACCCATTAGGTAGAGAGGGTAATCAAACAAAACAATATAACTCCCAGCCAGAATGATTCTGTAAACTTAAATTCCAAAAAACTGAAACCAGTCCCATGCTAACAAAAAATGCCAACAAATCACCAATTAGCAAATACAGTCACTCCAGATGAAACTAATTCTGTAAACCAGCGTGACCCCACTCCAAAATGGGTATGCTTAGAACTTTCAAAAAATAAACCAGTATTTTCATTTAAAAAAAAACAAACAAACTATGAAACACACAAAAATAAAACACAGGAAAGTTCATTAAAAAAAGAGTATTAAGGGGCGCCTGGGTGGCTCAGTGGATTAAGCTGCTGCCTTCGGCTCAGGTCATGATCTCAGGGTCCTGGGATCGAGCCCCGCATCGGGCTCTCTGCTCAGTGGGGAGCCTGCTTCCCCCTCTCTCTCTGCCTGCCTCTCTGCCCACTTGTGATCTCTCTCTCTGTCAAATAAATAAATAAAATCTTAAAAAAGAAGAGTATTAATTAGAAATTCTGCATATGAAAAAATAGCCACAGAAATACAAAAATTCAATACACCGAGGAAACTTTATTTCAAATTACAACCTCAATACGAAAATTATTTTTTAAAGATTTTATTTATTTGAGAGTGAGTGAGAGAGAGAGAGAAAATGAGTGAGAGAGAGAGAGAAGGAGCAGGAAGGGGGGCAAAGGGAGAGGGAGAAAGACTCCCTGCTGAGCAGGAAGCCAGACATGGGGCTGGATCCTGGGGCTCCAGGATCATGACTGAGCCTAAGGCAGACATTTAACGAACTGAGCTACCTTGGCACCCTCCCACTGCCCAAAAAATATCTTGAACTCATGAGAGAAAAGTATTTCCAGACACAGGCACAAACCATGAAGAAAAATACAAATAAAATTTACAATTCCTATGCAAAAAAGGACACGAGAACCAAACCAAAAGAGATGAGCCACAGGATGGGAGATCACTGCAGGGCACGTAAGTAGTAAATTATCATCATCTTACATTTATAAAGATAGGTTATAAATCAATAGAAAAAAAGACAATCCAATAGGAAAATGGGCAAAAGAGTTCAGAGGAAATACAAAGAAAAGAAAACGGAATAGCCAACTGACTTTTACAAAGATGCTCATTAGTAATCAGAAAAATGCAAATTAAAATAATAACAGACGATAATTTGGCAACAAATAAGAAGTCTGACCATACCAAGTTTTAGTGAGGCTATTGGAAAATGGGAACTCCTATGCATACTAACATCAATTCTAATAACCATTGTGAATAGCAATTTGGCAACATCTAGGAAAGCCAAGGACATGCATACTCCACATTCTAGCAATTCCACTCCCAGTTATGTACTCCAGAGAAATTTTATACATGTGCATAAGACATGAATAAACATGTTCACTGAAGTGTTGTTTGTAATAGTTAAAAAAAAAAAAGTAACAACCTAAATGTCCATCAGCATTAGAATAAAGAAATGTTGGTGTTAATACCCAATGGCATATAGATTCACACATGTAGTAATAGTATAAAACATGACGGGAATAATAAAAGCAAGTAAAGCAAAGTGATTACCTCTGGGAAGGCATAGATGAAGATTAGAAATGAAGAACGGGTACACAGGTAACTAAAATTGAGTCTAATACTTTACATTTTAAAAAGGAGAAAACATTAGAATTTGAGTGCTGAGTAGTAGCTATATAGAATATGCATTTGTTGTATTATTCTCTACATTTTTCTGTTTGTTTGAAATATTGAATAAAGAAAGATAAAGTTAGTTTTCAGATCCTCAAAATGTTCCTCACAAGTATTCCTCTAGAACACCAGAGGAGATAGAATAACTTTACTAAAAAGAGTTAACACATGGGGCACCTGGTTGGCACAGTGGGTTGAGCAGTCAACTCTTGGGTTTCAGCTCAGGTCATGATCTCTTGGCCCATGTAGGCCTCCGGGCTCAGTGTGGAGTCTGCTTGAGATTCTCTCTCCCTCTCCATCTGTCCCTCCCATCTCTCTCACTAAAATAAATTAAAAAAAAAATTTTTAAAAAGGACTAACATAAGGAAAACAATCTCAAACTCCTTTTATTTGTAAAGCTTATGGTAAATTGACAGACTATTCCGGCAAAATTGAAATCTTCAAAATCCCATATATTCCACTGCTCTGGAATTAAAGCTTTTCCTCACATTATATCATTAGTAGTTCTTTTAAGACATCAAATATATATTTAAGTAAATATTTAAAACATTGAATTAAAAATATATCAAATAACATTAGAAGAGCTATTATCCGAAAGTGATGGAGCCATCACTTCTGTATAGCCATTTCATGGTGCTTACGGATGAGAAGACTTTGGAGGTGGGGGGAGCATTTTAAGTTCACAGGTGCTGGCAGTTAGGAGTGTAGTTCTAACACTTGCTGTGGCATAGATCTGCCTTAAAACTACAGGTAGTTTGAGGTTGTATTTTATGGTTTTGCTGATACTACGGAGCTAACTTGTATTTACAACCCCTGGAACTCCATTCTCAAATAAAAATACCCATGTCTTATCTCAACAGTAAGATTAAAAACTTGAAGCTTCTCTATTTTCTCATTTATTTTTTTAAAGATTTATAGAGAGAAGGAGTAAGGGAGCATGAGTGGGGGAGGGGAGAAGGAAAAGAAGGAGGAGAAGCAGACTCCGCACTCAGCAGTGAGCCCCACACAGGGCTTGATCCCAAGGCCCTGAGATCATGACCTGAGCCAAAACCAAGAGTCAGATGCTCAATCGAATGAGCCACCTAGTCACCTTTGTCTCCTCTAATTTTTTAAAAGTAAGCTTTTTAGAATAGTGTTAGATTTGTAGAAAAATTGTGAAAACAATACAGAGTGCCCATATACTCCACATCCAGTTTCACCTATTATTAATATCTTACATTAGTATGGTACACGTCACAATTAATGCATTGATACATTATTCAGTCTATACAAAGTCCATACTTTATTCCTATTTCATTACTTTTTACCTACTGCCATTTTTCTGTTCCAGGATACCACATTATATTTAGCCATCCTGTCTCCTTAGGCTCCTCCTGACTGACAGCTTGTCTAACTTCTGTTTTTGAAGACCCTGACAGCATCAGGGAGTACTGGTCAGGTATTTTGTAGACTGTCCCTCAACTGGGATTTGTCTGAGATTTTTCTCACGATTAGACTACACGTATGAGTTTTTTTGGAAGGAAGAGCACAGAAGTAAAGTGCCAGTTCATCACATCGTATCAAGAATACATAGTATTGGGCACCTGGGTGGCTCAGCCAGTTAAGCAACTGCCTTCGCCTCAGGTCATGATCCTGGAGTCCAGGGATTGAGTCCTCCATCAGGCTCCCTGCTTCTCCCTCTGACGACGCCCCCTCATGCTTGCGCGCTCACGTGCTCTCTCTCTCTCTCTCATTCTCTCTCAAATAAATAAATAAAATCTTTAAAAAGAGAATGTATATGGGGCGCCCGGGTGGCTCAGTGGGTTAAAGCCTCTGCCTTCGGCTCAGGTCACGATCCTAGGGCCCTGGGATCCAGCCGCTTCGGGCTCTCTGCTCAGCGGGGCGCCTGCTTCCTCCTCTCTGCCTGCCTCTGCCTACTAGTGATCTCTCTCTGTCAAATAAATAAATAAAATCTTTTAAAAAAGAATACATAGTATCACACTATGATTTATCACTTTTGATATTAACCTTGGTCACCTGGATGAGGTAGTATTCGTCAGCTCTCTCCACTGTAAAGTTTACCTTCTTTCCCCCTTTCTCATACTGCATTCTTGGAAGTCACCAAGCACAACCCACACTTTATAAGGGAATTATGCTGTGCTTCCTTGAGGACAAAGTATCTATCTGCATAAATTATTTGGAATTCTCCTGCACAGGAGATTTGTCTATTCTCTCACACTTACTTATTTGCTCAATCATTTATATCAGTATGGACCAGTGGGTTTTTATTTTATACTTTGATTTATAATCCAATACTACCTTATTTATTTTGTTGGCCATGGTGAACTCTTTCAATTGGCTCCTGTAACCCTTTGACATATCCCAAATATTGTGGAGGAGGGTTTTTTTGGTGGATTTTGCTTTGTTTTTTGAGCACTTCCTGGCTTTCAGGTACTGTAAGATGCTCCAGGCTCATCTTATATATCCTAGAAGCAGCCACTTCTGTAAGGAGCCCTGGTTCCTTTTAGAGAATGGTATTAGAAATCAAGGTGCTTTCTGGGTGCTTAGTACGCTTGTTTCCATGCTTCTAGGCCCTCTCAGGTCACAGAGCTAGGTAATGCATGAATGTACATCGACCCCTATATATACACATTTCTAAAAGTACTTCCTGTACATAACCATCCAGATCTATATTAAACTAAACAAATTCATATCAATTCCTACAACCCTAATCCATTATCACATAAATCATCCCAGCCTTCTCCTTTGCTTGTCTGTAACCCTCCACTCCCACAGTGAAAAATCTCAGAATTTCCTGTATGTCACCTCAGAAAGCTACACAAGTAAAAGGAGAAATGAACCTATGCTTTAAGAGGAAATCAATTCTCCAAATAACTATATTTTTCTGTTTGGTAATATCAAGATTCTGTAAATGAAAAACTTTAAAGCGACATTTCACTTTGGATGAACATCCAAATGTTCACGTCCCAAAATTTCAAGGTCAAGGCATACATAAAAACTAGTAACACTTGTACAGACCACTGAGGTAAAATGGACAAGGTTGCTCACGGCTGCAGACAGTGGCTCAGAAACTTGGGACTCGGGAGTGCTGAGGGGCTCAACACGGACACTCCCCTGCAGCCATTCACTTCACTTGGGAAGCGGCTAACTGAAGTAACATGGCTCTAACTACAGAGATTTCCGGAATCGTGTATCATGTACCTCTCAAAAAAAAAAGAAAGAAAGAAAAGAAAAGTAATGAGGTCCAGGGTTAAACAATTCGCAGCATCATACTCAGATCAGCTGCTGGGTCCCCAGGGTTCATCTGTAATTTACAGCTCTCAGGAATTCAAAGTGTAGTATACAGATAGTTGAGTTTGTGGGGTTTTTTCTTTCTACTCTTAACTTAGGTTGACAATTCTAGCTTCTAATGTAAAGTCCTCACTCCAACTTATTGAAACTCACACTAAGAATAACAAACATTTGGGGCGCCTGGGTGGATCCATCAGTTAAGCATCTGACTGTGGCTCAGGTCACGATCTCAGGCTCCGGGGATCAAGCTCCCTGCTGAGCCCCATGCTTCTCTGTCTCCTCCCTGCTTGTGTTCTCCTGCTCTCTCTCTCTTAAATAAAATCTTTAAAAAGAAAAATAATGAATATTTTCTACCCTTGCCATCATTCAAAGTAGAAGATAAAACCCCGCAGCCCACATCCATAAGGCAGTGTGCTAGTCATATAGCTAACTGTGAGTCTGCTTAGGCTTCTCAATCTCCATGAGAGGATGCTGACCTGACAGGCTGCTAGTCTGATCTTGAGAAGGAGATGAATCCAGTGTAATTCAAAATACAACACCCACAGTACAAGTCCTAAACTCCCGGACAGCTCTTGTCAAAAGCCCTGTTGAAAGCAATGGCATTTGAAGATGGGGAAATTGTGCAGTGTATCTCCACGTTACCCTTAGATGAGGCCAGACCTGGAACCTGTGAACTCGGTCAGACCACACTGACCCTGGCAGCACTGCTTTCAGAGTTGTCTCTTGATGTCACAGCCTCAGCTGTCATCAAGAGACACTTAGAGAAACTGCCTGATGAAATCCATTATTACATCCACCATAAAGGTAATGCCAACATTCTTTTCTTAGTCCTCAGCGCTTCCTACAAGAAGCTAAGGGTTAGGAAACCCTTCACTTGCTTGAGTAATAGTAAGTTTTCTCCTCTTTAACCACCTGCATCATGCCTCCCTTTCATTCTGGTTGCCAGGAAGCCTAGAATCGTTTTTGTTATTGCATTATAACAATACCTTTAATGGTTTACGTATTAATTGGGTACTATTTTTCCCCGGTCTTAACCACCCACCATGTATTTTCAATGTTCCTGATTTCTTATTTTCTATTCCTATCTTACCATTTTATTTGTGTAGTGTTCCACGCTTCTGCAAACCACCTCAAATCCTTCATGGAATGAGGTAGCATAAATTAATACACACATAACCCTATTATTGCTATAGTTCTTTAAACCTGGCCATAATGACAGGATTAATGGCCTATGGTGAGCAACTTGGTTAAGAGGAAATTTTTTTTTTACTACATTCTTATAGAAGATATTGAAAAATATTCTCCAAAATACAAAAAAATAAAAATAAAAGTAAACAACCATTCTTTCCCCGAACACCATTTTCTTATAGGCTACTCATGGCATAATTCAAATTCTAGGCCATCAAGAAAAATGCTTTTCTAATTAGATCCCCATCAAACATCCGTTTTCTCTACACCCATTTCTGTGTTATCTCTTCACCACCATGGTGAACTTTTATCTCTTTTTTTGACCACAAGAACTATACAGGTAGTGGTTACACTAAGCTTTAAAATCATACCTAGGAACCATCAGTAGGAACACAAAATATACTCAGGACAAGCATCTTGTCTTTGTAGGGAGAAAGAAAAACTAACATTTAGTGAGCACCTACCATGTGGCCGACAAAATGTGGGGCGCTTTATATACACGACTTGATTCAATCTTTGAAGCAACCCCAGAATATAGACAATATCCCTGTATTACAGTGTCTGAAATGGTCAAAGTTCAGGGATTAAGTGATTTGGCTAAGGGTACTCAGCTATTTAAGTGGAAGCCTCTAGATTTACACCCCAAACTGTCCAGTCTAAAGCTCTGCTCTATCCATTCCTTCACCGCTTGCAAATGACCATACTGCCTGCCTTTGTAAGCTCTCATCTGTGCACCTAAGCTAGGGAACATTTTAAAGCAAGAGAACAAGTTAATAAGCCTTCAACAGGATAATAAGGATCCATAAAATTGCTTATGTGGAAGGACAGGTTAGAACCAGTCTTACCCGACTGGCCTTCAGTGTTCTCTCCGCTCTGCTTCTGCAGCACTTACCGTTGGGGCCACTCACTGCCCCCGACCCAGGGTTCTTCACCCTGTGCATTGACTTTACACACACACACACACACACACACACATGATTTTGTCTCACCAAGTCTCAATTCCTTTTTTTTATTTTTAAGATTTTTTTATTTATCTATTTGACAGAGAGAGAGAACACAAGTAGGCAGAGAAGCAGGCAGGGGCGGGAAGCAGGCTCCCCATCGAGCAGAGAACCTGATGCAGAGCTCAATCCCAGGTCCCTGAGATCATGACCCAAGCCGAAGGCAGAGGCTTAATCCACTGAGCCACCCAGGCGCCCCTCCAAGTTTCAATTTCTTTTTTTTTTTTTTAAGATTTTATTTATTTATTTGACAGAGAGAGATCACAAGTAGGCAGAGAGGCAAGCAGAGAGAGTGAGAGGGAAGCAGGCTCCCTGCCCTGAGATCATGACCTGAGCCGAAGGCAGTGGCCCAAACCACTGAGCCACCCAGGCGCCCCTCCAAGTTTCAATTTCTTAAACGCCGCCACCATACATTACATATGCTTTCCCCCTTCCATTCTCCATATTATTATAGTAGGTAATCAAAAAGGTATCAAATGAATGAATAGAAACGTCCAATCCTTGAGAAGGAAGTTCCTGCTGGATATATAACGTTAGATCACTCTGCCTTTCTCTAGGAAGACTGCATCTACCTCCTTTGTCCGTCGTAAGATGTACCTCCCTTACTGCAGCAGCATGACTTCTGAAAAGCCAGAAGACAGTTCCTTCATGTACAGCTAAAACTACTTACAGCATAGCATCAACAATTTCTATATTTCCTTACTTCTCCCACAATGAAATAGTCCTGATTCATTAAGGTGTCTCGAATTTCTCAGTATAACCTATTCTCCTATAAGATTCACAGAACTAAGTCCTATGTAACTTAGAATTTTTTTTAAGTTATCTCTAATAAAATGTGGAAAAGAGCATAATTAAGGTAAGGGCCAAGACATGAAAGGAAACCTAAGTTCCATCAATCAGATTTGTATGTGACACATTCATTCATTAAATATTTATCAAAGGCCTGTAGAGCATATACTGTTGCTGTTTTAGGTGCTGAGCAGATGGAGCAGTGAATTAAACAGCTACAAATGCCTGCCCTCACGGAGCTGCCCTTCCACTGGGGGACAAAAAGCTAGGGAGAATGGCTGGTATCTGGCTGGCAAAATCAAGACTTGAAATCAGTATCAAGAGAAGACTGAAAGCGGGTGCCTAGGTGGCTCAGTGGGTTGGGCTTCTGCCTTCGGCTCAGGTCATGATCTCAGGGTCCTGGAATCAAGTCCCACATCGGGCTTTCTGCTTGGCAGGGAGCCTGCTTCCTCTTCTCTGTCTCTGCCTGCCTCTCTGCCTGCTTGTGATCTCTCTGTGTGTCAAATAAATAAGTAAATCTTTAAAAAAAAAAAAGAGAGAGAGAGAGAAGACTGAAATCAACAAAATCAAATTTAATGGAGAAAAATATATATAGTGTTTTACAGGAAATTAAATGGACAAATATGAATGAGAGGGGGTTATACAGCTTTATTCATGCAATAAATATGTATCGAGTCACAGACTCTTCTGGGTACTGGGAATCTCAAGTCCCTAATCTCAAGAAGCTCATAATCAAGAGAAACAGACAGACAGACAAGGAAAGAGCAGTATACAGCATGGTAACTGACCAGGTATAAACCATATATTGGCACCACTTAGAAGGGGCACCCACCCCAGATGGGAAAGAGCTGTCAGATACTCTTTCTTTAGGGTAACACCCAAACCATCTTAAAGGATGAACAAACAGGGCTTCACCAGGCAAGGTCTGGGGGAAAAGAGGCAGAAACATTCCATATGGAGGGAACAGCATGTACAAAATTAATGTCTATATTAATAGATATGATATTGTGGTTGTGAAAAGGTACCACCAGAATCATAGTACAGGTGTGTCTGTTGTTCTAAGAAATACAGAGTTCATAATTAGATGTTAAGTAGTCATCATTAACAAGTGTTAACCTGGGAATTACAAGATCAAATGGTATTCTAGAAACTCCACGCTGCGAACCGTTCAGAGAGCGGACTCTTCAGGGGGAGAGTGGGAGGGAGGGAGCTGCAGGCTGCTACAAGTGGCAAACGACAGTGGTCTGAACTCAGAAGCAGCAGGGAACCCAAAGGGACAGATTGGATGTGGGTGGTGGAATCAACAGAACTTAGCCTGATTGGTTATAAAATAAATAAATAAATAAAAGGGAATAGCAATCAGGTTGACTCTTAAGAGATCTGGCTAGGCGACAAAGTGAAGGGGAGGCAGAGGCAGAGTCTAAGAATAGGGAAAATGAATGGTTTTGGAGAGTGTAGGGAAAAGGGAAGATGAGTTTATTGGAAAATGCCAGCAACTTCTCAATATGCCTGAATGTAAGGCACGTTTCTTCTTCCAAAACTGTTTCTCAGGAATAACTGAAATCATTGCTTAATATTAAAGGAATAGTTGCTTTGCACTGAATCCTCTTTCAAAAGTTTCCATACCTGGGGCGCTTTCTCAATCTCTGTATTTTGTGTTGTTTTTTTTTAAGATTTTATTTATTTATTTGTCAGACAGAGATCACAAGTAGGCAGAGAAGCAGGCAGAGAGAGAGGAGGAAGCAGGCTCCCCGTGAAGCAGAGAGCCCGATGTGGGGCTTGATTCCAGGACCCTGAAACCATGACCTGAGCTGAAGGCAGAGGCTTTAAACCACTGAGCCACCCAGGCGCCCCATCAATCTCTGTATTTTGAACAAATTATTTTTAGGGAAGGTACAAATAAGCCTCAGACCACCTAAACCACTACCTACTGTTGTTGGTTTCGGATAATACTAGAGATCACCTGATGGATGGGATTGGTAAAACAAAACAAAAAAATTTAACATATTTATGTATTTTCCTGGGAGCATACCTACATGTTATCAGTTTCAAAAAGCAACACAGTGAGTAAGCACTTCTGTTGCGGAGATCACAAATATGCACCCACAGGACAAAACATCTGTCCTAATAATGCACCAGTAGAGACTTGCCACAAGGAACTTTCCTGGTTCCCTAGCCTTTTGTTTCCATTCCGGGACTTCCCAGCAGAGACAAGGCCTGTCTCCACCCCCTCAGCAACTACTCCTGGGGAAGATGCCTTTGGTGGGAGGAACTGAAGATGCCCAGTCAGCCCCTTCTGAGCCTCAATGCTTAATAGTGGCCTGTCCTCAAGAGGTCCAAATTTTCTAATCATCCATGATATAAGCTTACAAAGCAAAGCCTGCAGGAGAGATTTACAGCCCACCTGGAACTGCCACACCAGCCCTGTCCTTTAAATGCAGAGGGAGGTATCAGGCGGACAGAGATCATAATGATACTGATGATGATGACAGCTGGAATTTACTTAAAACCCATGTGCCAGACACTCTACATGTTTCACATATAGTCAGTCATTTAATAGCCACAGCAATCCCATGAGGTAGGTTACTCCTGAGAACACAGAGATATGGAGATTTAAAAACCTGCTAAAAATCACACAAATCTATTGGGAGGTCAGGCTGGTACTTGAGCTGAAAGCCCTCAGTCTTAACCACTAGGCTATACTGACTTTGAAATAATCTAACCACAAATTGTAATATTAAGAGGATGAGAAAAACAGTAGTATGAATCATATCTTCATCCTCCATAGAAGGAAGTCTGCAGATAAGTTTGAAAAGTCAAAATACAGCCATACTCTATAGAATTTTTTTTTTTTTTAACCACAAGAAACTGTTAAGCAAGTTGAAAGCAGTGCCTTTGGAAAACAGTAACCAGGGTGAGGGGGAGTGGGTTAGGGCAATGCTACTTTTTATTAGGACTTAGAGAAGTCTTACACTCTCTACATATGTAACTAATAACCATAACTATATTTTAGAAAATTGATACCAAAGTCTGTTAGAATTAATCAGGGTACATATCCAGTCTGCTTTTAAAAATCATATGACCCCATTATGATAGAATAACTTAGTTAAACTACAGCAGACATTCTAAACTGAGAAGATACCACCGGGAATAGGAACGTCACAATGGTGATAGGGCCTGGCTCAAGATTTCACAACTCTGATCCAAATTCCTAGGAAAAGATGAAATCTGCGTGTGGGTCGGATATCAAAGAAAAGGGTAGATTCCCTAAGCCCAGTCAAAACACAGCTGTCCTGATGGGGGAGTTGAAGGGGTAACAAGAAACAGTCTTGTGCTAGCGGGTGCCTGGGTGGCTCAGTCAGTTAAGGGTCTGCCTTTGGCTCATATCATGATTCCCCTGTTCAGCCCACACCCACATTGGGCTCCCTGCTCAGTGGGGAGCCTACTTCTCCCTCTGCCTCTCCCTCTGTTCCCCTGCTCATGTTCTCTCTCTCTCTGAAATAAATAAATTAAATTAAATTAAAAAGAAATAGCCTTATGTTTGGATACTGGTTTCATTGGAGCTAAAAACCTACTCCAGTTACTAACTTGCCAGAACAGCTAACCCTGGAAAACATATAAGACAACTATCCTTCCTTTAACAAGAAGAATATCTGCAACGTGAAGGGGAAATGGAAGGTTAAAGTCATTGCCATAAAGCAAACCAAAGAACAGTCCTGACCAGGAATAGTGTCAGTTCTGCAAAGGAAGATAAATATCAGGCCAGCATAGAGGAAGATAATTATTTCAAAAAAGTCCCTTGTGAGAACTGGGAGAATTTGAAATTATAAAGCTTTATCCTGCTATTTAATACTTAATAGTATTAAGCAACATGTGTTGTTTTAAAAGGTAAAAAGGAATATTAGACCCCACAGAACTGAGTAACAAAGGTCATTCTAGACAGCTACAATATCTCCATTCCCTTCAAACGGGAAGACCGACCTGTTTACTCCTTTCAAAGGGGTTTACCTGAGTACAAGTAATTTAGATAGGTCTAGGATAAACTCTAAGGTAAAATTTCCAGTTAATCTCAAACCATCACCCCTTTGGTAGCCCAGAACTTTGTATACATTTCCTATAGAGTTTTGTGCTAAAATAACATTTATTAATGCTTACTATGTGCCAGGAACCTGCCTTATATGCATAACTCATTTAATCCTTACAACAAACCGGACTGAAGCACTCTTACTATACTTGTATAAAGGGGGAAACTGAGGCAAAGAATGGTTAAACAACTTGCCCAAGGCAAGATACAGAGTGGAGGAAGAAGACCCAGACAGTCTGGAGGCCATGTTCTTAGCCACTACACACTATCCAACAAGAGTCCAGTTTTTGTAAAGGGCTACAGCCAACCTTTTGGAGAAACACAAAGGACCTCCTCCTAAAATTGTCAGGTACAAATAAGTCTTGATATTCTAAGAAAGCATCAGCCTACACAAGTTTGTACCTAACAGATGGATTTCTGTCTTGATGAATCAAATGCCTCCTTGCCCTGCCCTAAGTATCAACCAAACAAAGATGCTCTGATAAGAACATTCCTAGCCACAGGTAATCCTGCCAGGGTGTTATTTATTACTGAATGGCAGGAAATTATGAGAGAAGTTAAATTGCCAAGATAAACCAGAAACTGCATATATGGCTGGGTTGCAAGCCAGGGCTCTCACCCACATTCCTCCCTGACTGGAGTTAGGACCTAGATCATTTTTTATTTTTATTTTTTATTTTTTAAATTAACATATAATGTACTATTTGTTTCAGGGGTACAAGTCTGTGATTCATCAGTCTTACACAATTCACAGCGCTCACCATGGCACATACCCTCCCCAGTGGCCATTAGCCAGCCACCCCCCCCACCCCTCTCCCCTCAGTTTGTTTCCTGAGATTAAGAGTCTCTTATGGTTTGTCTCCTTCTCTGGTTTCATCTTTCTTTTTTTCCTCTCTTCCTCCCTCCATGATCCTCTGCCTTGTTTCGCAAATTCCACGTATCAGTGAGATCACATGATAACTGTCTCTCTCTGATTGAATTATTTCGCTTAGCATAATGCCCTTTAGTTTCATCAATGTCGGTCGTTGCAAATGGCAAGATTTCTTTTTTTTGATGGCTGCATAATATTCCTGTGTGTGTGTGTGTGTGTGTGTGTGTGTGTGTGTGTGTACTTGTGTGCCTTCTTTATCCATTCATCTGTCATTGGACATTTAGGCTCTTTCCACAGTTTGGCTATTGTGGACACTGCTGCTATAAATATTGGGGTGCACATGCTCCTTCAGATCACATTTATATCTTTGAGGTAAATACTTCACAGTGCAATTCTTGGTTGTAGGGCAGCTCTATTGTCAACTTTTTGAGGAACCTCCACACTGTTTTCCAGAGCAGCTACACCAGCTTGCATTCCCACCAACAGTGTAGGACGGTTCCCCTTTCTCTGCATCCTCACCAACACCTATCATTTCCTGACTTGTTAATTTTAGCCATTCTGACTGGTGTGAGGTGGTATCTCAATGTGGTTTTGGTTTGTACTTCCCTGATGCTGAGTGATGTGGAGCACTTTTTCATGTGTCTGTTGTCCGTTTGGATGTCTTCTTTGCAGAAAAATGTCTGTTCAGTCTTCTATTTCTTTTTTTTTTTTAAGATTTTTATTTATTTATTTGACAGACAGAGATCACAAGTAGGCAGAGAGGCAGGCAGAGAGAGAGAGGAAGGGAAGAGCGCCCCCCTGAGCAGAGAGCCTGATGCAGGCTTGATCCCAGGACCCTGGGATAGTGACCTGAGCCAAAGGCAGAGGCTTTAACCCACTGAGTCACCCAGGTGCCCCTCTTCTGTCCATTTCTTGATTGGATTATTTGTTCTTTAGGTATTGAGTTAGATAAGTTCTTTATAGATTTCCAAAACTAGTCCTTTATCTGATAAGTCTTTGCAAAGATCTTCTCCTATTCTTCAGTTGTCTTTTGGTTTTGTTGACTGTTTCCTTTGCTGTGCAAAGTTTATCTTGATAAAGTCCCAATAGTTCATTTTTGCCCTTGCTTCCCTTGCCTTTGGCAATTTGTCTAGGAAGAAGTTGCTGCCGCTGAGGTCAAAAAGGCTGCTGCCTGTGTTCTCCTCAGGGATTTTGAAGGATGCCTGTCTCACACTGAGGTCTTTCATCCATTTTGAATCTATCTTTGTGTGTGGTGTAAGGAAATGGTCCAGTTTCGTTCTTCTGCACATGGCTGTCTAATTTTTCCAACACCATTTGTTGAAGAGACTGCCTAAATTCCATTGCACATTCTCTCCTGCTTTGTCAAAGATTAGCTGACCACAGAGCTGAAGGTCCATTTCTGGGCTCTCTATTCTGTTCCATTGATCTATGTGTCTGTTTTTGTGCCAGTACCATACTGTCTTGATGATGACAGCTTTGTAATAGAGATTGAAGTCCGGAATTGTGACACCACCAGCTTTGCTTTTCTTTTTCAACATTCTTCTGGCTATTTGGGGTCTTTTTTTGGTCACAAACAAATTTTAGGATTATTTGTTCCATTCTGTGAAAAAAGATGGCATTTTCATAGGGATTGCATTAAATATGTAGATTGCTCTAGGTAGCATAGACAATTTCACAATATTTGTTCTTCCAATTCATGAGCATGGAACATTTTCCATTTCTTTGTGTTTTCCTCAATTTATTTCATGAGTATTCTATAGTTTTCTGAGTACAGATTCTTTGCCTCTTTGGTTAGATTTATTCCTAGGTATTGTATGGTTTGGGGTGCAATTGTAAATGGGCTTTCTTCTGTCTTTTTGTTGCTGTACAGAAATGCAACTGATTTCTGTGCATGGATTTTACATCCTGCCACTTTACTGAATTCCTGTATGAGTTCTAGAAGTTTTGGGGTGAAGTCTTTTGGGTTTTCCCCAGAAAGTATCATATCATCTGCAAAGAATGAGAATTTGACAACTTCTTTACTGATTTGGATGCCTTTTCTTTTTGTTGACTGATTGCTGAGGCTAGGATTTCTAGTACTATGTTGAACAGCAGTGGTGATAGTGGCCATCCCTGCCGTGTTCCTGACCTTAGGGGGAAAGCGCTATTTCCCCCATTGAAAATGATATTCGCTGTGAGGTTTTCATAGATGTTTTTGATGACATTGAGGTATGTACCTTCTATCCCTAAACCGTGAAGAGTTTTGATCAAGAAAGGATGTTGTATTTTGTCAAATGCTTTTTCTGCATCTATTGAGAATATCATATGGTTCTTGATCTTTATTTCTTTTAAAGATTTATTTATTTACTTATTTGACAGAGAGTAGTCACAAGTAGGAAGTGAGGCAAACAGAGGGGGAGGGGAAATCAGGCTTCCTGCTGAGCAGAGCTCAACACAGGGCTCAATCCCAGGACCCTGAGATCATGACCTGAGCCGAAGGCAGAGGCTTAACTCACGAGTCAGCCAGGAGCCACTCTTTTATTAATGTAGTGTATCATATTGATTTGCGGATGTTGAACCAACCTTGCAGTCCAGGAATAAATCCCACTTGGGTCATGGTGAATGATCCTTTTAATGTACTGTCGAATCCTATTCATTAGTATTTTGATGAGAATTTTTGCATCCATGCTCATCAGGGATACTGGTCTGTACTTCTTTTTGATGGGGTCTTTGTCTGGTTTTGGGATCAAGGTACTGCTAGCCTCATAAAATGAGTTTGAAAGTTTTCCTTCCATTTCTATTTTTTAGAACAGTTTCAGAATAGGTATTAATTCTTCCTTAAGTATTTGGCAGAATTCCCCTGGGAAGCCAGTTGGCCCTGGGCTCTTGTTTGCTGGCAGTTTTTTGATTACTGCTTCAATTTCCTTGCTGGTTATGGGTCTGTTCAGGTTTTCTATTTCTTCCTGGTTCAGTTTTGGTAGTTTATATGTAACTAGGAGTGCATCTATTTCTTCCAGATTGCCTAATTTGTTGGCATATAGTTGTTCATAATATGTTACTTTAATTGTTTTTATTTCTTTGATGTTGGCTGTGATCTCTCCTCTTTCATTCATGATTTTATTTATTTGGGTCCTTTCTCTTTTCTTTTTGATAAGCCTAGCCAGGGGTTTATCAATTTTATTAATTCTTTCAAAGAATCAGCTCCTAGTTTCATTGATCTGCTCTACTGTTCTTTTGATTTCTATTTCATTGATTTCTGCTCTGATCTTTATTATTTCTCTTCTCCCGCTGCGTTCAGGTTTTATCTGCTGTTCTTTCTCTAGCTCCTTTAGATGCAAGGTTAGGTTGTATCCTTGAGACCTTTCTTGTTTCTTAATAAAGGCTTCTTCTGCTATATACTTTCCTCTTTCTTAATAAAGGCTTCTTCTGCTATATACTTTCCTCTTAGGACCACCTTTGCGGCATCCCAATGATTTTTAACAGTTGTGTTTTTATTTTCATTTGTTTCCATGAATTTTTTTTTTTCTCCTTTAGCTTCCTGGTTGACCCATTTATTCTTTAGTAGGATGTTCCTTAGCCTCCATGTATTTGAGTTCTTTCCAACTTTTCTTTTGTGATTAAGTTCAAGTTTAAAAACACTGTGGTCCAAAAACATGCACAGAATGATCCCAATCTTTTGGGACTGGTTGAGACCTGATTTGTGACCCAGGACATGATCTATTTTGGAGAATGTTCCACGTGCACTAGAGAAGAATGTGTATTCTGTTGCTTTGGGATGGAATGCTCTGAATATATCTGTGATGTCCAGCTGGTCCAGTGTGTCATTAAAAACCCTTATTTCCTTGTTGATCTTTTGCTCAGATGCTCTATCCATTTCAGTGAGGGGGGTGTTAAAGTCCCCTCCTATTATTTTATTATTGTTGATGTGTTTCTTTGATTTTGTTATTAATTGGTTTATATAATTGGCTTCTCCCATGTTAAGGGCACAGGTATTTAAAATTGTTAGACCTTCTTTTTGGACTGACCCTTTGAGTATGATACAGTGTCCTTCCTCATCTCTTATTATAGTCTTTGGCTTAAAAATATAATTTATATGATATAAGGATTGCCACTCCAGCTTTCTTTTGATGTCCATTAGTGTGGTAAATGGTTTTCCACCCTCTCACTTTAAATCTGGAGGTGTCTTTGGGTCTAAAATTAGTTTATTGCAGATAGCATATCGATGGGTCTTTTTTTTTTTTTAACCAATCTTATACCTTGTGTCTTTTGATTGGGGCATTTAGCCCATTTACGTTCAGGGTAACTACTGAAAGATATGAATTTAGTGCCATTGTATTGCCTGTAAAGTGACTGTTACTGTATATTGCCTCTGTTCCTTTCTGGTCTATGTTACTTTTGGGCTCTCTCTTTGCTTTGAGGACCCCTTTCAATATTTCTTGTAGGGCTCATTTGGTAATGGCAAATTCTTTTAGTTTCTGTTTGTCCTAGAAGGACCTAGATCATCTTTTATATGAAGAATTGATAAAGACAAGTAGAATCGGTGATGAGAAAAAAAAAATACTTAAAAGGATACCAAGACTACTCATCCTTTGCTCTGTTCTACTGTGTTTAGAAGTTCTGATCTTTCCATAGCAAGAGGAAAGATTGGTCTTAGCTAAGTCAAACTATCTCTGCCATTCTGCTTAATCTTAAAATCAAATTTAAGTAATAAACATCTACTGAAAGTAAAAGAGTGAAAAGATAGACTAATGATCAAGTAAGGCCTAAAGAAGGGTAGGATATGATCAGAAGCAGTCCGCTAGAGCCCCACAGGAGGGACCCCTGTCTAGACCTCTGCAGATCACAGATGCACATGCTCATACAAATCTCATTAAAGAACACATGGACACTCAGTACTGACACAGTGAGACTTCTAACTCTGAACATGTGCTCTTGTTCAGGCCTCAGAGAAGCACATCTCCATATCTGTTTCCTATGTCCACAAAAGAGGCTCTCATCTAAATACCATGAAGTTTTAGCTGTGCCACTGCAAAGCACTTAGGTAAGAAAAAAAAATTGACTTATAGAATCCTTCTTCTAAGAGAACATGATTGAAATGAATTCTTGCACAATGAAGTTTAGTACCAACTAGAGCTAGATATTCATTTTCTTGCTTTTCTTCCTATTCCAATTCATGGTTCTGGTGGTACTCACTAATTAGCATGATATTCAAAGCCATTACACATGGAGAAAAACATTTTGCAGCATTAAACATTTCATATTACTCTTACATACATACATATGTTATTGGACCTAAAACAAGTGAAACATGACACTGATTGTTTATATTGGGAATTAATAGACTCTAAATGTTTAGAACAATTTTGATTTTACAAAACTATTTAATAAGACTTATTAAATTTCAAAAATACATCAAATTCAGGGGCACCTGGGTACCTCAGTCAGTTAAGCATCTGACTTCGGCTCGGGTCATGGTCACAGGGTCCTGGAATTGGGCCCGGTATTGAGCTCCCAACTTAGCGGGGAGTCTGCTTGACCCTCTGTCTCTCCCTGTGCCCCTCCCACTTGTCACATAAAATCTTTTTTAAAAACTCAAATTCAGCTATAAATACTTTGTATTTAAAATTAAAATTCAAATATTTTCTGTATTTTGCCCTTTGATTTTTCTCATGTAGCTATTTTTTTTTCTCATGTAGCTATTTTAATGAGATCTAATTCACATACCATACAATTTGACGTTTTAAAATATGCAAGTCAGTGGTCTTTGTAAATTCACAAACTTGTGCAATCATCATTATCTAATTACAGAACATTTTCTTCACCCTAAAAAGGAACTCTGTACCCATTAGTAGTTACTCCTATTCCCCCCTCCATCCAGCTCCTGTCTACTTAAACTACCTATTCTGGACATTTTATATAAATGGAAGTACAAAATGTGTTTCCATTTTATGTCCAGCTTCTTTCATTTAGTAGGTTTTCAAAGTTCATCCTCATAACAGGTATGAGTACTTTGTTCCCTTTTGTGGCTAAGTAATATTCTATTTATGGATATACCATACTTGGTTCATCCATTCATTTGTTGATGGACATTTGGGTTCTTGCTACTTTTTGGTTATTATGAATAAAAGCTATGCTGAATGTTTGTACACAAGGTTCTCCATTCACATAGCTTTTCAATTCTCCTGGGTAGAAATTGCTGTGTCATACAGTAACTTACAGAAGAACTGGCAGACTGTTTTCAAAGTGGCTACCTCATTTTAAATTCTCACCAGTGATGTATGAAGGCTCTAATTTTTCCACAACTTTTCCAACATTTGTTATTATTCATATTTTTATTATAGTTAGCCTAGTAAGAATGAAATGGTATTTCATTGTGATTTCTATTTGTATGTCCCTAATGCCTGGTGATGTTGAGCATCTTTTTGTATCACTGGCCACCTTTAGATCTTTTTGGAGAAATCCCCATTCAAATCCATTGCCCTTTTTTTTTTTTATATTTTTTTATAAACATATAATGTATTTTTATCCCCAGGGGTACAGGTCTGTGAATCGCCAGGTTTACACACTTCACAGCACTCACCATAGCACATACCCTCCCCAATGTCCATAACCCCACTCCCCTCTACCCACTCCCCTCCCCCAAGCAACACTCAGTTTTTTGTGTGAGATTAAGAGTCACTTATGGTTTGTCTCCCTCCCAATCCCATCTTTTATTTATTTATTCTTCTCCTACCTCCCTAACCTCCCCCTTGTTGCATCTCCACTTCCTCATATCAGGGAGATCATATGATAGTTGTCTTTCTCCGATTGACTTATTTCACTAAGCATGAAAGCCTCTAGTTCCATACATGTCATTGCAAATGGCAAGATTTCATTTCTTTTGATGGCTGCATAGTATTCCATTGTGTATATATACCACATCTTCTTTATCCATTCATCTGTTGATGGACATCTAGGTTCTTTCCATAGTTTGGCTATTGTAGACATTGCTGCTATAAACATTCAGGTGCATGTGCCCCTTCAGATCACTACGTTTGTATCTTTAGGGTAAATACCCAGTAGTGCAATTGCTGGGTAATAGGGTAGTTCTATTTTCAACATTTTGAGGAACCTCCATGCTGTTTTCCAGAGTGGTTACACCAGCTTGCATTCCCACCAACAGTGTAGGAGGGTTCCCTTTTCTCCACATCCTCGCCAGCATCTGTCATTTCCTGACTTGTTAATTTTAGCCATTCTGACCGGTGTGAGGTGGTATCTCATTGTGGTTTTGATTTGTATTTCCCTGATGCCGAGTGATGTGGAGCACTTTTTCATGTGTCTGTTGGCCATCTGGATGTCTTCTTTCCATTGCCCATTTTAAAATTGATTCCTTTTTATTGTTGAGGTGTAAGAGTTCTTTATATAATCTGGACATTAGTCCTCTAAGATATATGACTTACAAAACATTTCCTCCCATTCTGTGAGTTTTCTTTTCACCCTCTTGATAGTGTCCTTTGAAAAAGAAGTTTTTAAATTTTGATGAAAAAATTCCATTTTTTCTTTTCTTGCTTGTGCTTCAGATGTCGTTCCTAAGAAATCACTGCCTAATTTGAGGTCATGAAGATAGATACCTATGCTTTTTTCAGAGTTTTAAAATTTTGGCTATTATATTTAGGACTTTGATCCATTTTTTAAAGATCTTATTGATTTAGGGGGCGCCTGGGTGGCTCAGTGGTTTAAGCCGCTGCCTTTGGCTCAGGTCATGATCTCAGGGTCCTGGGATCGAGTCCCACGTCAGGCTCTCTGCTCTGAAGGGAGCCTGCTTCCCTCTTACTCTCTCTGCCTGCCTCTCTGCCTACTTGTGATCTCTCTCTGTCAAATAAATAAATAAAATCTTAAAAAAAAAGATCTTATTGATTTATTTTTGAGAGAAACAGAACAAGTGGGAGGGACAGAGGGAGAAGCAGATGCCCCACTTAGTAGGCAGCCCGATGCACGACTTGATCCCACGTCCACGGGATCATGATCTGAGCCAAAGGCAGATGCTCATCTGATTGAATCACCCAGGTGCTCCTTTGATCCATTTGTATTAAGTTTTGTATATAATGTGACGTAAAGATTCAACATCATTCTTCCTCATGTGGCTATCCAGTTGTTCCAACATCTTTAGTTAAAAAGACTATTCTATCTTAGCTTGCCTTTTTTTTGGCTTGATTTTTTTAATCTCAATTTTTCATATTTAGGAAAAAATAATTTTTTATAGTTTCACTTAAACTGCATATAAAGGGCTCAGTGAGAAGCTTTGGCAGGTGTATACACCATTGTTACAATCAAGATAATGAATATTTCTATTCCTCTAAAAATTTCCTCATACCCAACTGCAATTCCTCACTCCTGCCCCTTCCCAAACAACTGTTGATTCATTTTCTGTCACTGTAGTTTGCATTTTCTAGATTTTTCCATAAATGGAATCACACAATATGTATTTTGTTTCTTACTTTTACATTTACTTTAATTTGCATCTTTGTTGCAAAGCATTCAAATATCATGGTTCAAATACAATTACCTTATTTTTTAATCCTTAAATCATTATTGTGACTACATCTTGTTACTAATACATCAAAATGTCTTGATTACATTACCATTCTTTTTTCTTAAAATAAAAGCAAATAATTTTTTTTCAAGATTTTATTTATTTGACAGAGATAGAGACAGCAAGAGAAGGAATACAAGCAGGGAGAGTGGGAGAGGGAGAAATAGGCTTCCCACTGAGCAGGGAGCCTGATGTGGGGCTTGATCCCAGGACCCTTTGGATCATGACCTGAGCTGAAGGCAGACGCTTAATGACTGAGCCACCCAAGCGCCCCAAGGCAAATAATTTTATAGTATTAATTTGTGAATATATTCTACTTAGTAAAATTTATTACTCAACCAAACATTACAAGCCAATCAAAAGAATACAATGATAGATGAAATAATGACTGAATTCAGTCATCGTTGATATTTTGTCAACATTCAGTTAAAACCATAAGTTTACATATTTCCTAATTTTGTTACTAGGAAGCTTTATTTTCAAGGTACAGAGAATATTTTAACAGTTTTTAGACATAGAGTTTGTAGGACTCCATTTGTACCTCTGGGCTGGCAATGTTCTGTTTCTTCATAAGGTGTTCATAATTGTCTTTTATAGGGCTGTTTACACCATTCTAAATATAGGTTATATTTCACAGAGAAAGAAAGAGGAAAAGGAAAAGGAAACAGCATCGCAGAAGGTCACAATATGTGTGACCCTGGTGGACAGTGTAAATCTGACTAACTTGGTATAAAGTATGGGTGAAGTGGAGTCATTTTGCTCACTTTGCTCCTATATGAATTCAGCTTTTGGAGGATTTGAGTCAAGCCATTCAACTCTCCAGGATCCTCGCTCCCTCAGGCAACTAAGGACCTTCTAGATACATTACTTCCAATATGGTCAAAAGAACTGGGAAGGAATCAAGAGGAAGGAACATCCAAATGACACTCCAATAGGCCAGACGTAGGGCCAAGGGCTGTCCATACATATGTTATTTAATCCTCACAGCAACTATGCCAGACAGGGAGTACTGACTCCATTTCACTGGCAGGAAAACTGAGGCTTGCAAAGATCAAGTAACTCTCCAAAAGGCCACAGAGCTAGTTAGTAAGGCACTAGCTCAAGACCAGCTCACTTAAGATATATTTGTCAAATATGTCAAATGTATTCATTTATCAAAGGTGGAATAAAGATCTAGAAATTGGAGAAATAAGCAAATTGTCATGATGAATAAGACAACCAGTCTAGGAGTTCAAAGACCGATTCTGTCTCAGCTCGTTGTCACCCCACACCTCCTGCCTGCAGTACACTTCTGCCATCCTGACTACCCCATTTATTTATCCATTCTAAGGAATACACAATTCTCCAAGTTTTCTATGTTAGCGTATTTCTTTTATAAATAGGGAGAAAGTATTTTACTTTATGTTTATATAATGTTTACCGTATGCTAGACACAGTCCTAAATGTTTCATAGATATTAACTCACTTAACTCTCTTTACAGCCCTGTGAGGAGAGCATCATAAGCACACCCTTTCCACCTAAGGAAGCCAAGGCGCACGGAGGTCAAGAAAGTTACTTGAAATTGCACAGCTGGTAAGGAACCCAGCCAGGATTCAGACACAGACAGTTTGGATCGTGCTCTTAACTGCTACACATCGCTCCCTATTAAAAAACAGGGACTCTTGTGGGGAAAAGGTCCTTTACTACCATCATGGATCCCGTCAGAGCAGAGGTGGGCAGGTGCGAAGATGGACGATGGCTAAGTGGAACCCAAGTCTGGGGCCCAGGGAGGCGAGCGGGGAGTGTGCGCAGAAGTAGAGCTACCAGACAAACAGCGGCAGCAAAGCATGAGCAGCCCTCGTGCCCGATGGGGCTGCAGCCTGCCCGAGGGCAGATGTCGTGCCGACCAAGCCACACGGCCTCTCTACTGCACACAGCAGGATGTCTGGTGCAGGCAGTACAACAGCAGTCATTCAACTAGAGCCTCCAAAAACAGCCTCCAAAGAAAGAACAGCTCGTGAAAAAAAGGTTTTTTCTAGTCACTGTTTAAAAGTAAACACAAAGGAAACGGCCATATGCCAGTGAACAGGTTCACTGAAGGCTGTCACATGAGTAAGTTTCCATAGTAGAGAAGAAAGCCTTTATGTGAATGTAACAGGAAGACTTGCTGTCCCGGAAATCAAACTGTGTGGACTCCACTGCGGTGGCATTTCATCTAGAACGCATTCCCCCTGACCTACATACACGCTCCAGGGCCAACACTGGCCTCAAATTTGTGTTATGAGAAAAGTGTGTGTGTGGGGGGGGGAACATCTTAGAGAATACACAAAGAAATGTTTCAAAGTAAACTATACATTGGGGTAAAATGATGTGCCATATAATGAAATATCCCAGTTCGTAACTCAACTACAGCCATCGTTAAATTGTAATGGCCTGAACTTAACAATAAAACCTGACTTTGGGGGGCACCTGGGTGGCTCAGTCGGTGAAGCCTCTGCCTTCGGCTCAGGTCATGATCTCAGGGTCCTGGGAGCGGACCCCACATTGGGCTCTCTGCTGAGCAGGGAGCCTGCTTCCCCCTCTCTCTCTGCCTGCCTCTCTACCTACTTGTGATCTCTTGCTCGCTCTCTCTCTCTCTCTGTCAAATAAATAAATAAATAAATAATCTTTAAAAAAAAAAAATCTTTAAAACCCGACTTTGGAATTCTCATTTTGGAAATCTCCCAGAGATATGCTATGTAAGAGGACTTCAATCAGATCAAATGAAATGTGCAAGAGCCAAAAAATCATAATAATAATCAATTTGATAATAATATCAATTATAATAATGAATAATAATGACTTTTCCTTATTTTATAAAGGAAAAAAGTGTAAACAAGTATCTCTACCAACTGTCTCAGGCTTCTCCAAACAGGTTTAACAGGATTTCTACTTTGTCCCATTGCCTTTCACTCAAGTTACCTCTTGTCACATCCAGGAGCACAAGAGAAAAAGGCCAGTTCGGATAGTGGAACTATCAGTAAAGATCGTGAATATGGGATTCTACCCTTTTTGTTTAGAGTTGGAACATGGGGGCCTCTGAATGCATGTGGCATGTGGCTGGTCTACAGTTACACAGATTTGCAAGTTAAAAACCACTGTGAATTAAACTGAACTTAAGTACAAATACCAGCTTTATCACTACAATAATAGTTGTCAAGTACTCTGTGGTTCCACTCTGATAAAACTTAGATTTGTAGCCAATAACTAACTATTAAAGCCACTGAAAAGAGCAAAACACTGGTGGTTTCGACAAACTATAATGCAGTCCCTATCCACTACAGTTTTGCCGTCATCTAAAGTACGTATCAGGTAGGGACTGTTTTTCCTCTTTCCCAACACTGAACTCAACCAGCTTGTTAGTTTCACATGGGCTCCAAATCACTGTATTTTTCCATTTCTCCCCTGGCTTTCTTGGAAGGTTGACAGACTGGATGGAAAGATGAAGACTTTCCAAGGTCCAAACACACAGCTGCTCCTTACAAGGCCAGCTCCAAACCTGACGTGGCTGCTTGGTAGGCATTGTCCCCAATTGATTATGAATGCCTTATACCCTTTCATATTCCAGTCTTCTCATCTTTACTAGAGAGACTGCCTAACTTAAAAACCCATTATAACATAACATTAAGTGAAAAATTAATACTGTACAACTATGTACAAATTGTATATAAACAAGAACTGGAAGGACACATGAAAAGTTAAAAACAGTTAATTTGTTGAGGTAAAGATTTGTCTTGATTTATAAATTATCTTTTTATTATATTGTCTGTGCAATTAAAACCCACTAAAGATGGGGCACATGGGTGGCTCAGTCAGCTCAGCATCCAACTCTTGATTTCGGTTCAGGTCGTAATCTCAGGGTTGTGAGATCAAGCCCACAGCAGGCTCCATGTCCAGCATGGAGATTCTGCCCCTTCGATACCCCTCCCTGCCCACTCAAGCATGCACTCTTGCGCTCTCTCTCTTTCAAAAAGAAAAAACTACTAAAGAGATAATAATCACAATCTGTCACTGGCAAGCCCCATTCTAAAAGGGACAACACATCCTCTTCTGAAGAAAAAGAGATTTTAATTCCTCAATAAATAGCCTTCCTAGGGGCACCTGAGTGGCTCAGATGGTTAAGTGTCTACCTTCCGTCTGGGTCATGATCTCAGGGTCCTGGGATCAAGCCCCGCATCAGGCTCCCTACTCAGCAGGGAGCCTGCTTCCCTCTTTCTCTCTGCCTGCCCCTGCCTACTTGTGATCTCTCTCTCTGTCAAATAAAAGCTTTTAAAAAAAGAAAGCTTTCCTAAATGCATGTCACTTCATATGGTATGCAGGTAAAATTCTTCAAAATAGAAAGGTTTATAGTATGGTGCTATGAAATTAATTTCCATATGTCTTAAAACCAACTGGTATCATTTTCATCAAGTAGGCTACATTCTCCAGTAGAAGAGGGTCACCCCCTCTTATCAGACCACTAAATAATCAATAAATACCTTAAATATGTAAAAGAGTGATGAAGAAATTGAGAATATCATGTCTACTCTAAAATTAAGCACAGCTTTGAGCCCTGAGCTTCTGTGACCTGCTCTGGGACCACACATAGATTACTTAACCTTTCTGTGCCTCATTTTCCTCAGTAAAAATGCAAGTTTAGCAGCATCTACCTCAGAGGGTTTGAGGAGTAACAGAGTAGGTAAAAGAGCTTGTAACTAACTCTTAGTAAGTACTCAATAAATGTTAGCCACCATAATAATTACATACGATTATGTTAACTGATCAATTATCGTGGCTAAGCTGATGGAATGATTCAAAGAAATAAACTCCCAAGGGACGAGAACCTTGTCCTAAGAAGAAAACACAAGAGTATCGTCGCAGCCCCTTTTGGCCTCATAGGAGATGGGAAAACTGCCAACAGTCTCGGGCTACAGAACCAAGGCGCCAGCATCTGGGCTGCACTGCCTGGCTTCTCACGGAGCCTGGGAGACACATGGCCCAGCCAGTGCGGACTCACCCATGCCCCCCTCAACGAGCCACAGTTGAAACAACATCCCTCTTCTCCACGCACAACAGGGTCTTGCTTTATGCTTCACTCCCCTGCCTCCTAATCTCGGTTTCAGAGCCAGTGTTCAGAAATAGCCTTTCTACCATTTCCCCCCAAACTGCCTCCACCCTCAATGCCCTTCAGACTAGTTAGAGAAGCAGCTTCGTTGATAAAAACCATGATGCCACTTGAGAGATGCCCGCTGTGAGAATACATGATAAATAATATCCATTATCAGATTAGGAGTACGCCAGCAGGAAGGAAGTGCCGTGCTCTCTGCTACGTGCTATGTGCTAGTTTTCAGACACAGAAGACTCTAAACTCCAGGGAGACAGAAAGGGTTCATCTATTCCTCTTTCGTAACACCTCCCTAATGCTTGCCCAAAACTGAACATACCCCTCCCCTGCTCAAAAACTCAACCCTTATAAGAAACCCAAGCTCCTGTCCCTGGCTCACAAACCCTACACAACCCAGCCCTCCACCTCTCACACTGGATGGCGTCTTTCTGTCCTGGGCCACCCTCAGCCTGCCCCGCAGCCTTTACATCTGTCTTTCTCTTCCTGGAAAGCTGTTTTCCCGGATCTACACACAGCTATGGCCACTTGGGTCTCAGACCAAATGCTACTTTCTCCAACAGGACTTCCCAACAAAGAATGTCCCTTTTAAGCATTGTCCCATTTTACCTTCCTCAAAGTTCTTGTCACTCCATGAAATTCTTATTGACTCATTTGCCATTTCTACCACTAAAACGTAAATTCTATTAGAGTAAGGACCGTATGTGTCTAGTTCACCATCAAGTACCTGATGCCTGGCCCAGTGACTGGCATAGAAAAGGGGCTCTCAATTTTTGTTGAGTTAAATAAATGAATAATAACCTCTAAAGAGGACAATGCTGCCTCAGATTTATTGATTCTGAAAAGTGTCTACCCATTATTCTCATTTAAGCTCTCCAGCAAGCTTACAAGATACCCCATTGTACAGATTGGAATACCAAGGCTTAGAGAGAGTAACTTGCTATGAAGTCACTCCAGTAGTATTGGCAGAGCCACAGTTCTGGTCTCATTCATAAAAGAATATATAAAAATACAAAAGCTTGTATTCTTAACCATGGTGCTATACTCTAAGTCATATTTCTTCATTTGTAATATGATTAATAACCATGTCATCTCACCTGGCTTAACAGGTTTATTGTGAGGAGTAAACATTAAAAAACAGATTAAAAAGTATGCGATGTAGTACAGTATCCTAAAATAGTCACAGACGGCCTACCATGAATCTACCTAGGTAGGAAAAAAATAAAATAAGCAATAAAATTTTTTAATGCTACGCTTCATCTCTGGCCCAGCTGGCAGTACTAGCGTAAATTTGACACTCTAGATATATTTCAGTGTAAGTCAATGCATGCTATGTCCACCGATCCTTCAGCGGCAACTACACAAATATGAGAAGCATGGGAAGAAGCTAACCAAAATATTCGCACCAAAAAGAAGACATATAAACACTAGGAAAATACTCTTGGTGAAGTCAGCCTTATCTTTATAAGCAAACACCAGCACATAGGTTCCTCACCCATCACATGAAAAAAATAAAACAAAAGTGAGATAACACCCAATTTGGAACGCGGATTTGAATGGTCTTCAAAATCTTAACACCTCTTATTCTAGGACTTCAACATAATTCCCACTAAAATAGTAAGTGCTCTCAAATATAAATCCAGTGCTCGCTTCGGCAGCACATATATCAAATATAAATCCAAAAATGAGGCACCATTGGGGTGCCTGGGTGGCTCAGTCAGTTGAGCATCCGACTTTATTTCAGCTCAGGTCACGATCTTAGAGTTGTGAGATCAAGCCCTACAAGGGGCTCGGCGCTCAATGGGGAGTCTGCTCGAGATTCTCTTTCCCTCTTCCTCTACCCCTTCCCACCCCCCATGCATAATCTCTAAAAATAAATAAAAATTTTAAATAAATAAATAATAAAAAAATAAGTCACTATTGATTCTAATTCTGACATTTATGACAAATATTACATGCATATAAACAGCTACCATAAAATACACACATGCCTATGTCTGAAACAAAGCTGCTTCTGATTCAAGTCACTAATTGCCGTGACTGTCTTCACTAAGAATTCATAATGTAAATCAGTATACAACAGTAGTCAGCATAGAGTAGCAGAAGGATCATGTGTTTGGAGTCCAAAGATCTAGTTTTCAAACAGGTTACTCCTGTTTGATTTAGTCAGTCTGAGCCTCAGTTTCCTCATAATACCACCATCCTACATGTTGGTAAAGTTAGGATTAGGGGTATTATTTATGGAAAAACACATCAGAAAGTGTAAACAGATTTTACATTTGTTATAGAGCAACTGACTGCAATTCTAACAGCAAATATACAGCACACATGTAATGTTTTACTGACATTCAGAATAGAGAGAGTTGTAGGAAATACTTATTTAACCACAGAAATACCCAAGAAATTACACTTCATTATTCAAACTGCCTGGAAAAACTTAACAGAAGCAAAGAGATTTCAACAACAGTTTGATGAGACATGGAGAGCGTAGTTTTTGGAGAACTCATCAAGTCAGATAGCTTTTACAATAAGTCAATATTATATATATATATTTTAAAGATTTTATTTTTATTTATTTGACAGAGACACAGCAAGAGAGGGAACACAAGTAGGGGAAGTGGGAGAGGGAGAATCAGGCTTCCCGCTGAGCGAGGAGCCCAATGCAGGACTCCATCTCAGGACCCCAGGATCATGACCTGAGCCAAGGCAGACACTTAACAACTGAGCCACCCAAGTGCCCCAGGTTTTTCAATAAGTCTTAATCATAACATCTTACTGTAAATGTGCCCCCTTTTTCCAGAAATTTCATGGGAGGTAAGTGATAACCACTCCATACCCATACATATTTATCAAAGCGTACTACCATTTCTACGAAGATTCACCCCAAACTACTCCCGTTAGCCCTGGAGATGATCTAAAACGTATTATAATTTAATAAAACTGCTTTTAATGCTGATGTGATTTTTAGTGTGGTTATAGAAGCAAAAAGATCTTTGAACTAAAATAAGTCTGCAGATTTCATGACCCATTTAGGTCTAGTTGAGGAATTTAGAAACAAAAATGAAAACTCAGGGTTAAAATTAGTTTTATTAATAAAATTTAAGGTACTTTAATAAAATATTTTTCTAGGGCACCTGGGTGGCTCAGGGGGTTAAGCCGCTGCCTTCGGCTCAGGTCATGATCTCAGGGTCCTGAGATCGAGTCCCGCATCGGGCTCTCTGCTCAGCAGGGAGCCTGCTTCCCCCTCTCTCTCTCTGCCTGCCTCTCTATCTACTTGTGATCTCTCTCTGTCAAATAAATAGATAAAATCTTAAAAAAAAAATATTTTTCTAACTGTATTTCCTCTTCCCAGTATAACAGTACTAAGGCTAAAGTATGACTATCTTTGATGATTGTGCCACTTAGCCATCAGTACTTATGATTCAAAGTCTTCTTAATTAACAGTGAGGAAAATTTCCAAATACTGTGCAATGAACTGAACTTGAACTCTGACAGTCATTAATGGATAAAATTGCAGAGGTAGGAAAAACAAACTCTTGATAAGCAGAGTTTCTAAACATTTATTTTTCCTATAGAAAGTTTATAAAGGACATTTTCTACTTCAAGTTTTCAGAGATTTTTACATCATACTAAAGATCACACTAAAAATTGTTATACTCTCTCATTCCTACTCAATAACCTAAGCCAGAATAAAATTTTAGGAATTCAGTGAAAGAAAAGCACTCTGCTGGGGGAAAATTAAAAATTAATTTTTTTCAAACTAGAAGTACACAAGTCCATTTCTCAGCCATCGACCAACCCAAATAATTAGGTTCAGAACAAACAGATAAAAGGTTCCAACTGAAGAAGAGTTGAAAGCATAGGGTCCTTTGTATTTCTATGGCCAATCCCGTCGCTCCAGGTTTACTTACCATTGACAACTAAAAAGCCCACTAAAAATCAAGAACTCCTCCATCTTAGGTCTTAGAATGAAATTATCTTGGATTTAGGGCAATTTTCCCTTCGGATCTCAGAGCGCTTGGTTTGCTCTTCACGCAGCCTCTCAACATGCCCTGGAGTAGAGGACTGCAGCCCACCGCCCTTGCCCACCTCCGACTGTCCTACTTGCCTGCTTCTTCTGATCCAGTCCTGACCCCAACTCTGGGACTTCTCAGAGGTTTGAAAGGGGAAAAGGAGAAGAGGGTGGGATTTCAGCCAGTGTCTCCCTAATGGTAACATAATGCTAACTCTACTGCTCTTGTACTGACAACTACCAGCGCCTCCTTTGGGAAGGTTTTTAGGTGAGAAAACACCCCCCAAGCTCAGAGTCACAGCAGTGACTCCTCCACAGAACGAGGACAAAGACTCAAATCCAGCACCCTTGGAAAACTCTCTCTGATGAGAGTTTTTGCGCCTTAGACCTACACTAGAATATTCAGGAAATTTTACTGGTTATTAGTCTATTAGAAAACAGCAGAATCAGACAAAGATTACCTCCTGGATCCAGGGCTCAAAGTGTGAATTAAATGACTGAAGGAACAGTGCACCTCAGCCGGCAGGTCTCCCTGATTTCAGTCACTACATTAGACCCTGAGGAAGGAGGCTAATATCAGACACAGATCCTTCTCCAGAGGGAGCCACAGTCTTAGAGCTACACTAACACATCCTTGAGCATGCACATGAATTACACAAGTAAATAAATAATTGATCCAGTAAGCCAAGGGAAAGGATTCTTTTACGCTGTAGTAATCTGAAGAAACTTCCTTGCAAGCATCAAACATGGTGGGCTGTGACCCTCACACCAGGCTCGTCAGGCCCACTTGCTCGTGACAGAATTATATTTGACAGGGAAAGTAAGAGTAGGTAGGATGAAGGAATAAAACTCCAAAAGCAAAGGTACTAGGAACCAGGCAGAGAGCGGCCTGACAGGATGGTGACAAGTGGAAGGTATGGGCTAGAGTCCAAAGAAGCACCTGATGACAAAAACATACGTGGGGAGTAATAAGATCCCGATCACACCAGGCTCCAAGACCATGCTGATCTTCTCAGAAGGAAAGTTAATAGCAACATGTGAGTGAAAAGCAAGTATAAAAATATTATGCCATGAACAGGTGAGGCAATGTTTACTTTCCAAATCAGTAGTGACGAGCTGGGGGTAAATAAACTACCAGCAGCAATATCTAGTGATTACACTCAGCACCCTTCTCCCAGGAGATGGGTGACAGCCGGCAGCTGAGGGTGGCCTCCAGCCATGTACAACAGCCTGAAAGAGAACCCACCAGTTTTCTCTGGGGAAGCAGGAAGCAGGAGTTGTGTAGAGGGTGATAAGAACTTGATAAAAACTGGGTAACGAGAGTCCTTACCTAAACCAGGTGCTAGGTCTGCATGGAAAACCTGCACTTAAAGGATCTCAGTCATGCCCTGGACACTTCAAAGAACACAGTGAGATAAAAGGCCAGAGTTCTGCCCCAGCCAGCCCACTGTGGAGGAAGGAGTTCTCGCTGGTACACAGTCCAAGCATTAAAGTTTCTCTTGCCTGGAAACTCAGTGACCCAGTCCTGCCAGAACTGAATGCCTTTCTGACAGCCTATTGGGTTTCATCTTTAAAACCCTAAAGCATCTTCTTGTCTATGGAGCCAAGCTGAGTTTCTAGAGAATGATGAGAAGCAGACTACACTAAAGCCCAAGGACAGAGTCAGGTCCAAGTTCAGGACATACAAGAGCAAGACACGGGATGCTGTCAACGAGAGGAATGAATGAATGAAGGGCCATGTCTTCAAGGCCGGGGGACTCACAGGCAAAAATAAAGGGCAAGCCATAGACAAAAAACCCATGAGCTCCTGAAGTCGGAGGAGACTAGGAAGCAGACAAGCATAGGGACAGGAAAGAAACTCAGATCACACCAGAGATCATTCCTGGCATTGCATGTTCACATAAAAACCACATGCTTAATAAAGATGTGTTCTATCAGAATATACTGTATATAGTAAAAATATAATAAGCCCGGGGTGCCTGGGTGGCTCAGTGGGTTAAGCCTCTGCCTTCAGCTCAGGTCATGATCTCAGGATCCTGGGATCGAGTCCCACATTGGGCTCTCTGCTCAGCGGAGAGCCTGCTTCCCTTCCTCTCTCTCTGCCTGCCTCTTTTGTGATTTCTCTCTGTCAAATAAATAAATAAAATCTTAAAAAAAAAAAAAAAAGCCTCTGCCTTTGGCTCGGGTCATGATTTCAGGGTCCTGGGATCAAGCCCCACATCAGGCTTTCTGCTCGGCGGGGAGCCTGCTCCCTCCTCTCCTCTCTCTGCCTGCCTCTCTGCCTACTTGCGATCTCTCTCTGTCAAATAAATAAATAAAATATTTAAAAAAATATATAATAAGCTGAGTGATATTACTCTTCTGACCAAAAAGCCTCACAGGTCCAGTTTATCACACATCAGATTTCATGTGTGTTTGTATGACCCAACTTGAAGAGAGCTTATCTTTCTATTTGAAACATACTAAGAGAGACTACTGACACTGTACAATCGCAGAAAAGAAAAATTAAAATGTGTAATTATTAGCATGGATTTCACCATTATCATTATACTATGCAATGCTACTCTTAAATTAAACTCAGGCAGAATCACTGAAATTACACAATTTACATTTCATAGCTTGCTCCCAGAGGGTACCTCATGCCAGCCAGAAGAGACAAATTGAAGCTAGACTCAAGAAGGCCATTGGAAGGTGAAAAAATAAATAAAATGGAAAAAAAAAATAAAATAAAAGAAGGCCATTGGAAGGGGGGCACCTGGGTGGCTCAGTGGGTTAAAGCCTCTCCCTTCAGTTCAGGTCACGATCCCAGGTTCCTGGGATCGAGCCCCACATCAGGCTCTCTGCTCGGCAGCAAGCATGCTTCCCTTCCTCTCTCTCTGCCTGTCTCTCTGCCTGCTTGTAATCTCTGTCTGCCAAATAAATAATAAATAAAATCTTTAAATAAAAAAAAAAAAAGAAGGTTGGAAGGAAGAGGACAGGGTGCCCAGGCATTTAGCCAACCCAATGGAGCATTCCTTTGGACACAAAAATACTCAAGGGAAAAGTTCAGACCTTTAAGAGCCTGGGGAGGGGGGCTGAGGTATATGCTCAGGCCTGATGGCTGCTGGATTTTCCCTTCAGACCGCCTACCAGACTGAGGGCAAATAAAGCAGGTATTTCCCCTGCCCACGGACCAGCCACCAGAATCCATGGCAAGAGTTGCCCACTGGTTTTTAAACCTCCACATCTGGACATAGATACCTAGACTGGGGGTAAGCTAGGGACCAGCCCACCAAATGTGCCACTGTGCTGCTAGCCAGGGGCGGGGTTGGCACTCCCCACTCCCCACAACACTACGAGATGTGGGCCCCTGACTCCAGCCCTCCCTAAGCCTGGGCCCAAGCCTCAGCAGAAGCTAGAGAGTAACAGCAGAACATGGGCCTCCTCCTCCCTAATATGACCCGGTTACCGCTCCATGTGAAGGGTGGCAGCAGACGGGGGCAGTGGCTGGGAAGGGGAAGCAGAACAGGGCCAAGGGAGGTAGAAAGGCAGAACTGTACATGAGCCAAGGCCTCCAGCACAGGCTCCGCTGTCCCATCATACTTCATTTACAAAACAAGATCAAACATAAAATGAAGAACTTCAAGATGCTGATTGCAAAGCATTAAACCAATCACAGGATCCTTCCGAGCATCGAGTCCTGCATGACTACATGGGCTGTATGCCCAGGACGCTGGACTTGCCCCGTTCTCTACTGTAACATGAAAATCAAAGGTGAAGGAGGTTAATCTGT
Organism: Meles meles; assembly: GCF_922984935.1. Lineage (NCBI taxonomy): Eukaryota > Metazoa > Chordata > Mammalia > Carnivora > Mustelidae > Meles > Meles meles. The sequence goes on from NC_060070.1 coordinate 21,915,122, forward strand.
AGCTTTCTACAAAGCTTCTTGAAATTATGCTTTAAATGGAAATAGAAGAGTAACAGAATTTTTCTAAAAACCATGTTCTTTCAAACACAACAAAATCTTGATAATGCTGGTGGCCAAAGAATTAAGCTAATCCAGGCCGATGGGGTAGCCATGCTACTACCTCCAACCCTCCAACACCGGGCGGGAAGCATGTGTGCTAGATTTTACATGTCATTTTGAATCTTGGCTCATTTAACCTGGAGTTTTAAGAAGCTGGTTGTATTGTATGTGTCTGACTGGGAGGCATTGTGGGTCTGTGATTGCTAAAAGCAAGTTTGGGATCAACTTAGGGTTAATTGTCTAGGTCTGGCATTTAAAGGGAGTACTCACTCTGGCTAAAACCTCCTAAGCCTTTTTCTTCTTCAAAATTGTTCTCGGGACCTTGATTGGGAATACAGAGGCTTAAAATAAATATATAGTAACGCCTCTGTCTGATGGGCCTTACTTGTTGAATGGAGAATTGCCAGGTACACTCACGGAAGTGGAATTTTAGAGTTACATGGTCCAGTATAGTAGCTACTAGCCACATGCGGTAATTGAGCACTCGAAAAGTGGCTAGTCAGAATTGAGTCTAAGTGTAAAATATGCGCTGGATTTAAAAGACTTAGTACAAAAAAAAAAAATCTCAATTTTTTAAATTAAGGTTGAACTATTTCAGATACATTGGATTAAATAAAATATACTAAAATTTTAAAATGTCTAAAAATTTTTAAACTGAAGATTGTACTGTATATTCCAAAATCACTTGGTAATAAACATTCAAATACATTTTGAATGTATGAATAAAGAAACAGATGAACAGAAATATTTGACAAAACACTTTATATTTTTTCATTAGAGAAATAAAATTTCTACTTGCTTCATATCTACAGTATTCCCCATAAAGAAAGCTTTATTTCAGAGTGCCTCAGTTTACACCAAAGTTCTAGAGAGTAAAAATAACCCTGACACCATAAGATACTGCCAATTCTTAAAACACACACACACACACACACAAACTACTCTGCAGTGACTGAGACAACCCTAATCTCTTGTTCAAGTACTAGAAATCAGCACTGTAACACGATGTTCATCTTCTTTGTCACAAGGCTGTCAAATAATCTCTACTACCTGTTGGTGTCCAGCATAAGTTTAAATCACTGAAATCATGCTTAAAGTGAGTGGTCCATGGGTAGGTGTCAGTCTATAAACTAATTACCAGTTCACAACAAGATAACTAAAGAAACAGTTAACCTTTCTTAAAAAAAAAAAAAAAAGGTTTAGAGCGGGATGCCTGGGTGACTTAGTCGGTCAAGCAGCTGTCTTTGGCTCAGGTCATGATCCCCAAGTTCTGGGATCGAGTCCCACATCGGGCTCCCTGCTGAGCAGGGAGCCTGCATCTCCCTCTGTCTGCCTCTGCCTCTCTCTCTCTCTGACAAATAAATAAAATCAAAAGAAAAAAAGAAAGAAAGGTTTATAGCAATTTGAAAGGTTATTTTTATGTCTGATAAATCTAAGATACAAATCCAAAATCATCATGTCTGCTTTTTCTTTTTAATAATTCTAGACTGGAGATAGGCACACAATAACAGATTCCAACTGACATTTTACTTTACTTCCATTTAAGGTGTGAAATTTATATTGTGTAGAAACTATACAAGAACATTTTGAAACAGCAAAGGCTGCCAGAGTTATCAGGTTCTATACTAGTCCATAAACCAAGTTAAATCTCTAAAACAGTGACACGCAGGAAAACTGACATTAGTCAACTTCCACCTTTCTTCCACCACCCATTTTTGGAGCTTATGTTTATTTTTAAACACTACTGATGAGCCCTTTTCACACAGGACACATGCCTATGACTTATAAGTAGACCCAGAGGAAAATGTCTTGATTATTTATCTAAGAATTTGAAAAAGTATTACACACAGAGAAAGAAGAAATGGAAAAAATGCTTCATGACCCAAACTAAGGATTATTGGAAGAACAATGTCAGCATGTTTGTCTGAATACTGATGTGATTCTTTAACGTGAAGACATGTGCAAATTAGCTTTTATAGAAACAGATGCAGGCATTACAGATATGACCAAGTTTTTCATATTTCTAAATATTTTAAATTAATATCTATGATGGCTGTCCCCGTTAATACTACTTAATGGTTTAAACCAACTTCATATTTAAAAACTGCACCTGGGGCACCTAGGTGGATCAGTCAGTTAAACATTTGCCTTCTACTCAGGTCATGATCCCAAGGTCCTGGGGTCGAGCCCGCATTGGGCCCCTGCTCAGTCAGGAGTTTCCTTCTCCCTCTGCCCCTCCCACCGCCCCCACCCGCTCATGCTTATGCTCTCTTAAATAAATAAACAAAATCCTGAAAAATAAGTAAATAAATAAAAACTGCCCCTAACTGGCTTTTAAAAATTCCTTTATCATAAAAATTATGTGTTTGGATACATAAAATATTTGAAGGAAACATCCAAAATGATAAAAGTAAAGACCAGAAATCCTGCCAGTAACATAGTCTCCAAACCAGCAAGGTTATAGTGCTTCTCTGCAATGTTATTAATTTCCAAAATCCCAAGTCCTAGGTAAGGCCTGGATATGATCAAGTTCCAAACAACATTAAATACATTCATAACTGGGTTTTGTGTGGGGTTTTTGTTTGTTTGTTTGTTTCTTGTGGTTTTTTGAGAGCCAGAGTGACCGACCATGGAACCATGAGGTAGTAATAGTTATTTAAGTCCAAAATCAATATGTCCCAATTTATTTGGTTTACTCACCCGTTATACTGAGAGGTGAAAGCCTGCCTCTTCCCTTCTTATTGCTCTACTGATATCCTAAGCACACTTGTGGATTTGATTTTGAACTCTAAATACAAAATACTCAGTTCCTCCCACCAGTGCATCATGCTTTCAAAATGCCCCAAATAGAAACAAACAGCAACAACAAATGCCATAAACAAAAACAAAAAAAACAAACGACAAACTGGCAAAAGTATTTGCAACTCATATCGCTGACAAATGGCTGAGATTCTCAATAAATTAGGAATTCCTGCTAATCTGTAAAACAAAACTAACATCCCGGTAGAAAAATAAAGGATATAACAGTTCACTAAAAGGAAATACAAATAAGTGAAACTTTACAAACAAGAAAAAATCCTCAACCATAATAAGAGAAGGGTGGTGGGTAATAGGGAGGGCACGTATTGCATGGAGCACTGGGTGTTGTACAAAAACAATAAATACTGTTACGCTGAAAAAATAAATTAATTAATAAAAAAAAAGAGAGAGAAATGCAAGGTATAGTGAAATACCATTCTTTCCCTAACAGAGTGCCAAAACTGTTAACATAATTGCGTTGAAGTTGAGGGCACAGTGCATTCTCAAGTACTACTTTAGGGAATGTAAAGTGGTAATACAGAGATAATATCTTAATCTTTATTAAAATCAGAAGTGTAGACCAGGGCACCTGAGTGGCTCAAACTGTTAAGCATCTGCCTTCAGCTCAGGTCATGATCTCCAGGTCCTGGGATCAAAAACCTGCATCAGGCTTCCTGCTCATCGAACAGTCTGCCTCTCTCTCTCCACCCCTCCACCTACCCCCCACAACCTCTGCCCCACCCCACCAGTCATTCTCTCCTTGTCTCTCTCAAATGAGTAAATAAAAATCTTAAAAAAAAAAAAAGAAAGAAAAAAAAGTATAGACCAAACAGTATTATTGGGTCAAACGACAAAACAAAATATGGATTATATATATTAAAAAAGCGTACTGTAGCCATGCTCAATCTACCGAAGTTGCTAACTTATTGTAGTTATATAAGAGAATATTTTGAGGAAAGATACACTGAAGCATTTAGAAGGAAAAGGCCATAGTATATGTGACTTATTTTTTTTTCCAACTTAAATGGTTCGGGAAAAATATTTTTCTCACATATATGTTATGTATATATGTACACACACACATCAGAAAGAGTGTACAAGTATGCACAAGTGGTAATGCAAATGAAATAAAAATGTTAGGAATTGATAAAGGGTTTACAGGTATTTTTATACTATCCTTATTCTCACAACCTTATTGGCAAATAAAAAGTTTTCAGGGGCATCTGGGTGGCTTAGTCATTAGTGGCTGCCTTCAGCTCAGGTCATGATCCCAGGGTCCTGGGATCAAGCCCCACATCAGGCTCCCTGCTCAGCAGGAAGCCTGCTTCTCCCTCTCCCCCGCTGTGTTCCCTCTCTCACTGTCTCTCTGTCAAATATAGAACTAAAATCTTTTTTTAAAAAGTTTTTCAAAGTGAAAAAATGTAGGGATGCCTGGGTGGCTCAGGCGACTAAGTGTCTGCCTTTGGCTCAGATCATGATCCCAGGGGATGGAGTCCCACATGGGGCTCCCTGCCAAGCAGGGAGCCTGCTTCTCCTTCTGCCTGCTGCTCCCTCCGTTTGTACGCACACGCGCTCTCTCTCTCTCTCTCTGACAAATAAATGAATAAAATCTTTTAAAAAAAAAAGTGAAAAAAATGTGTATATACTTTGACCCAGAACTTTCACTTTAAGAATGTATCTACAGGGCGCCTGGGTGGCTCAGTGGGTTAAGCCTCTGCCTTCGGCTCAGGTCATGATCCCAGGGTTCTGGGATCGAGGCCCGCATCAGGCTCTCTGCTCCGCAGGGAGCCTGCTTCCTCCTCTCTCTCTCTGCCTGCCTCTCTGCCTACTTGTGATCTCTGTCTGTCAAATAAACAAATAAAATCTTAAAAAAAAAAAAAAAAAGAATGTATCTACAAGGTGCCTGGGTGGCTCAGTGGGTTAAAGCCTCTGCCTTTGGCTCAGGTCATGATCCCAGGGTCCTGGGATGGAGCCCCAAATCAGGCTGTCTGCTCAGCAGGGAGCCTGCTTCCACCTCTCTCTCTGCCTGCTTCTCTGCCTACTTGTGATCTCTGTCTGTCAAATAAATAAAATCTTTAAAAAAAAAAAAAAAAGAATGTATCTACAAATGTACCAATATATGTTAATAATTTGTGTGTACGGGGGCATCTGGGTGGCTCAGTGGGTTAAGCCTCTGCCTTCGGCTCAGGTCATGATCTCGGGGTCCTGGGATCGAGCCCCGCATCGGGCTCTCTGCTCAGCAGGGAGCCTGCTTTTCCCTCTCTCTCTCTGCCTGCCTCTCTGCCTACTTGTGATCTCTGTCTGCCAAATAAATAAATAAAATCTTAATAATAATTTGTGTGTACAAAAAAATATTCATTATGACATTGTTTGTAAAAGCAAAAGACTGGAAACCATTTATGGTCCATCAATGGGAACCAGTTAATTATGGGACATCCATACAGTGGAACATTGCAGAGCTGCACTACAGAAGTAGATACTGAGCACTTAAACCTAATATTCAATTCCGTTCCCAGAACATTTTTAAGCCGCTTGGAACAAATTATGTATGTGAATCCATTTTTCCCAACTGAACATTTTAAGAAATCTAAATACAAGATCATTATCAAGCATTCAAATTGGAATGTGCTATAAATGTAAAACACAAAGAGTGCTCGCTTCGGCAGCACATGTAGTAAAACACAAAGAATTTCAAAGATTTCATATGGAAAAAAAGAATGTAGAATATCTCACTACTAATTTTTTACATTGATTACCTATTGAAATAGAATTGAAATATATTAAAATATAGTATTAATTTTACCTGTGTGTCTACTCTTTAAAATATGGCTACTAGAAGATCTTGATTTACATAAATGGCTTGTTTTATTTCCACTCAAATTAGATTTCTATTAGCAGTGCTGCTATAGAGCAGCAATAAACAAACCATTGCCTACAGACCAAATCTGGCCTGCTGTGTGTTTTTACACAGCCCTAAAGCTAAAAATGGTTTTTTCATAGTCAAAGGGCAGGAGGGGAAAAAAAAAAATCAAAAGAACATGCAACAAATTATTACGTAAAATTCAATGTCAGTGTCTAATAAAGTTTTATTGAAACACAGTCTCACGTATTCATTTACACGTTGTATATAGTTGCTGTTCTGCTACAACAGCACAGCTGAGGAGTTGTGAAAGAGATCGTTTGGCCTACACTAAAATATTTACCCTGTGGCCCTTTACAAAGACCATTTGCCCACTGTTGCTACAGAAGGTGAAAAAGAATGAGGCATTTCTGTATGGTCTGATTGGGCCTACCTCTAAAATATATAATTTAGTTAAAAAACAACACTGAATATTTATTACTTTTACCCTGCTTACTTCCAAATGGGTTTTGAGGGAAGCTATTATCAGAACTCCTGGACTGGTTTAGGCCAGATGATAAGGTCTATTCAGAGATGTGGCACATGGTTACCAAGGACAGATAAGCCACTCAGTCCCCTTACCCGGCTTCACAGAACCATACCTGTTACAGAGTTACAGCACAGTTCAAACCCTGTCTTCAGCAGGGCACTCTCCAATAACTATACTTCTTCAGCCTCTTTCCTATTTTAATGATTCTCTTTCCCTGGCTTTCTCGTCCTGGGACCCTGCAGTAATCTTCTGAATGGGGATGAGGGCATTCCTTTAGTCAGATCTGAACCAGCTTCTCTATTTGCGTAGGGCACAGAAGGAAAAGAAAATTAGATACCAATGCTTAGTCTCAACTGCTTTGAGCCTTTCACAGCTTCCTTCCCAGTGGTGCACAGTCTGTAAACAGCACCTGCGGTAATTCATCTATGGATGCCAGATAGGATCAAATGAATGAGTAAAAACAGGTTTAAAGCTACCATAGCTTTCATGAAATTTATTGACCAGGTTGTCTTCATCTTTCACTATTTGCACTGCAGTTTTTTCCATTATAATTACATTTCCTAAAATTAGATTGCCCACAAAAAACCCTGTAAAGCCAATAGTCTTAATAAAGTTTGTAAGTAAATTTTTACCTTGAGGTAGTAATGTGCATTTGTTACTTATATTCCAATTACGTTGCACATTTTTTCATGTTTATTATATTTCTTTTTGTTTGTTTTGTTTTGTGTTTGTTTATTATATTTCTTTGGTGAACCGTCCATATATTTTACCTATTTTTGTTTTGGGGTGCTACTTTTTGTAAAAACTATAACTTAAGACAATAACAACATCAAGTCCAATGTTCTGTCCTTTCGGAAAAAGAAGCTTCTAAAATGTCAATAATTTGGCTCTGCTCTCCCTTTCCCGTCTCTTCTCCTTGCAGTACAACAGAAAGGGCATTAGATTTGAAATCCTAAGACATAGGTTCATTGCTATCTCCCTGGTACTTACTTATTTACCTATAAAACAAAGAAGCTGGATTAACTGGTTAACAAAGCCCTGAAGGTCTAAAACTTTTTTAGTCTATTAGTATTTTCTGTCCTCTCTTCAGTCATCACTAGCCCCAGTCTACCTATGATGGCAAGATGATTTAACTACGAGTTAATTATGGGACTTATTTTGTCACTAGAAGTCCATGGTTATGTAAAAATCAAAAACAAGACGTATAGAGAAAAGAAATGGTTGTCATTCAAGAGGTTCACTTTCTATATAAATGATAAAATTAGTTAAGATTCTACCTTCTCAGTGTCAGACTGCAGCTCTCGTGAAGATGTTAATGGCATTATTGCAAACAAATAGCTTCAAAGCAAATAACCAAATATTGACTAAAGCAAACAGTCCAAAAATTTGGTTTATTTGGTAGTCCAAAAGAATAAGCTAGTCACATTGGCTTTGATCCTCCCACTTCTTTTTACCAATCCTCTTCATTATTCTGATTTCCACATAATTGCACTACGCCAACTTACTTTGAAAAGACAAAATTAAATAATCAATATGTGCAGTGCAAACGCAAACTCGGTTTAAAATGTTTTAGTTTTATCTTCAAAAGGGCCACTACTTTCAGTTTTCTAGTATCCTCCAACCTACCATCTGCCATTTTCTTAAAGAGAAATTCAAATTTTTCGTTAAATGATCTGGCTCCCCCTCAAAAATAAGTATTTTTTTTAAACAAATGGTGAGGGGAGAAATCCACTCAAAATTCTGCCATTTTAATACAACTATTCTTTTGTTTTTGATTTTCCATATTCTCTTCATCTTTGTTCATGTTCTTGACATTTCTAGAGTCATAGCATGGTATATCTGCTCGTTTCACCAAACATTTCCTATGTTGCTACACAGCAATCATTATCACTTATAGTTGTAATATAATCCATAAAACAGACTGCCATCACTTATCAAGCCATTTCTGGATTTAGGAACATTCAAATGGACTCTGAAGCTTTACTTTTTTACAGTAATAGTATAATGGAGCTCTTTATGCATAGAGCTTTTTCCTTCTCAGAGTCATTAGGCAAGACCCTAGGGAATGAGATTTTGGGTCAAATGGTATGACTATATTTAGCACCTTTTTTTTTTTTTACAGATCTTGCCAAATTTTATTTTAATCAAACAATAAGGACTATTAAATACCTAAGTGTGATACTAATATTACAGGATATGAAAAATATTCCTTTTTAATTGACGTAGAAGGTTAAGGACCCTTAAAGGTAATGTGATCAGGGGCGCCTGGGTAGCTCAGTGGGTTAAAGCCTCTGCCTTCCGCTCAGGTCATGATCCTAGAGTCCTGGGATCAAGCCCCGCATCGGGCTCTCTGCTCAGCAGGGAGCCTGCTTCCTTTCCTCTCTCTGCCTGCCTCTCTGCCTACCTGTAATCTCTGTCTGTCAAATAAATAAAATTAAATCTTTAAAAAAAAAAAAAGGTAACGTGATCAAACAACATCCCTTTCAGCCCCTAGATTCCTCACTGCTTGGGACATAATAAGCAAACATCCTACTACAGTCCTTTCATCTGGTAGTAGCAGGGCAAAACTGAAACACTTTTTAGGTTTCAGTAAAAGGAAAAAAAGAGTTCATGAGCTTCATGACCCTATTTTAAAAGTCTATCAGATTTCTAGGCATGATAGTATTTTTTTTTAAGTAAAGCCTATACCCAACATGGGGCTGGAACTCACAACTTCCAGACCAAGTGCTGTATGCTTCACCAGCTGAGCCAGCCAGGCATCTTGACATACTTTTGTTCAACTTGTACAATTCATATTCTCAAGACTTGACCTCTCTAGACATCTTATGACTAAGAAAGAAAGAGTAAGGGAGCAACCTGAAAAATGGCTTCAAAGAAACAAAAAACGGAAATATTTTCTTAACACCAAGAAATAATGCCAGCCAATCCTATTCATTCTGTGCCATCTTTAGCATTAAAAACCTTGCCCTTTTTATCATTACTAGAACAACACATGGTAGGTCTCTTAATTCACACAGAAAAATGGAAATGTAATATGCCCCAGCCTTCCCACAACAGCAGCAGCAACAACAAAACCTGCGATGGTATGACAGACACAGGAAAAAGCCTGAAAGAACACAAAATCAAATACTGCTAGAAGAGAGAGTCAAGTATCATATGGTTTCACTTATTTGTGGAGCATAACAAATAACACGGAGGACATGGGGAGATGGAGAGGAGAGAGAGTTGAGGGAAACTGGAAGGGGAGATGAACCATGAGAGACTATGGACTCTGAAAAACAACCAGAGGGTTTTGAAGGGGCGGGGGCGGGGGGGGGGGGGTTGAGGAACCAGGTGGTGGGTAATAGCGAGGGCACGTACTGCATGGAGCACTGGGTGTTATGCCAAAACAATGAACACTGTTATGCTGTAAATAAACAAATAAAAAAATTTAAAAAAAAAAGAATCACTATCAAAAAAAAAATACTGCTAGAAGATAAAATAGGATCCACTATATAAAGACTTTTGCAACTTGCTTTTTACGTAGCTTTTAAATATATAATTTTCATGATGAAATACAGCACACAGAAAAGTATAGGAATTCACCAACCAGCTTTGTCTGATCTTAATTTTTTGCAATATTTGCTTTAGATTTTAGAAAATAATTTATAGGGTTCAAGTCCCTTGTAGCCTTCCTCTACATCCTTCCCTTCATAAACTACATCCTGAATTGGCTATATATCATTTCTATGCATGGGTTTTAAGACTTTATTCACTTATTTGAGAGTGAGAGAGAGCAAGGAAAGGGGGTCAGAAGGAGAGGGAGAAACAGGCTCCCTGCTGCATAAAGAGCCTGATGTAGGGCTCGACTCCAGGACCCTAGGATCCTGACCTGAGCTGAAAGTAGACACTTAACCGGCTGAGCCACCCAGGTGCTCCTCTATGCATTTTTATATTTTTATTATATAAGTCCATTTTAATAAAATATATCTACTTGGCACCTGGTGGCTCAAATGGTTAAGCATCTGCCCTCAGCTCAGGTCATGACCCCATGGTCCTAGGGTCGAGCCCTGCACTGGGCTCCCTGCTCAGCAGGATGTCTGCCTCTCCCTCTCCCTCCACTCTTCCCCCTGCTTGTGCTCTCTCCCGATCTCTGTCAAATAAAGAAAATCTTTTAAAAATAAAATAAAATGAATCTGCCTACCTTATTTCTTCAATTCTAAGATGCATTTTTTCATATTAAAATATCTATAAAATTAGGATGTATCTTATAATCAGTAAATTCAGTGTATTAAAATAGTGGTGCATCTTAGCATCGGTAGTGTTTTAGATTCTACGAAATGTAGTAGTTTTACATGTTTTTAAATGAAATGTAGATGGTATCAGATTAAACATTCTACAACTTCATATTTTCACTCAGTACTATATTCTCAAGATTTACCAATGCTATTACATGAATGCAACATCTTCAAATGTCTTAATTCACCATCACACACCACAGGATTAGAAGTCAACGAAGTAAGGAGGAAATGCTTGCTGGTGGAAATGGTAACCTCTGTGTTTAAATGCGCCTGCTTGGGGGCGCCTGGGTGGCTCAGTGAATTAAGCCGCTGCCTTCGGCTCAGGTCATGATCTCAGGGTCCTGGGATCGAGCCCCGCATAGGGCTCTCTGCTCCACAGGGAGCCTGCTTCCTCCTCTCTCTCTGCCTGCCTCTCTGCCTACTTGTGATCTCTCTCTGTCAAATAAATAAATAAATAAAATCTTTAAAAAAAAAAATGCGCCTGCTTGAGTAACGTCAAGGAAAGGAGTAACAGACAAGACAGAAGTAAGAAAAGAAGGAAGGAAAGAAGACCAACAGAAGAAGCTGCTTGCTTGATTTCTAAGTAACTGGCAACACCAGACATCTGAGTAAGTAAACATGATGACTCAGGAATAAAAATGATGACAGGAGAACGTCTTCCCTAGATGTTTGTGCTACTGTTGCCCCAGAGCCCAGCCGGAGATGCAACCTGCTCCTGTCAGCCTCGCAGGCACTAAGACCCCCAGATCCCACCTCCACACAGCCGGCTCCTCTCTCCCCCACACAAAGTGGGCAGAACACCAGCACGGGGACCGTGCAGGCCTCAGTGTGGAAGAAACAGAGCAGCACTTACACAACCAAGACTGGAGCCTGAGGCTTCCTTTCCTGAGATTCTGCTCCTCCCTGCCCCTCCCCTCCCCCCACTGCCGGCTCTATTACTTAAGTGGAGAAGTCCATTCCAAAGACTTGTGTCTTTTGTCTGTCTGTCTGCTTCCTACACACGCACGCACACCCACACAAAGAAGCACACACTGAAAAGCCTTAGTAATCACTCAGGATTAGATTTTGCTGATGGTACATAAGAAAATTTCCATTACTGTTCCTAAAACCAAACTCCAGTTTCAGCTTATTGAGGGTGAAAAAAGGGTAAGAAAATAATAGAACTAGAGCTCCACTAGCTTTTCTTTATTCCTTCCATAGGATCCAAAATACCTTACTGGAGGCAGATTTTTTTTTTTTAAAAAGGACCTCAGTGAAGTTTTCTACGCACAAACACAGAGCCCTTACCTTTCAGAATCAGAGGACATATTGTGATTATTCTTATAAAGATGTTATCATATTGCTAATTAATTCTTATATGTGTATTTTACCCCTTTACATCATAATTTACATAATTTACATTATTTAAACATAAGCCAGTTGGTGGAAATACTGATTTTTATCTAATACCAGTTAACAGAGAAATCCCCATATTTGTGCATATTTCTTAAATAGAAAGTATTACTGAATCCATTAATAAATGAAACTATAAAAACATAATTCTTAGTTTCTTAATACATTAGCTATATAATATCTTTAATGAAGATAATATTTTAAACTCTAGTGTTTTTTATTTCATACAGGGTAATAGTACCAAACAGCCCCAAACAATTTTATAAGTTTTCTTTCTCCAAAACATTACCATAAGCCATAAAATCCACTGGCATTCCACTGTTTTGGACTATTCTGCAACTAAAGTTCCTGTTACCTGCTGATATATCTGAGGTGTGTGTGAACATAAATTATTGGAACATTCTTTCAACTCTCAAATTTGATTAACTCACTTTCTGTCAAGTTATCCTAATTAAACTACAGCCTGAAGGCTTGAAAGTTTTGGGATTATTGCTGCCAATTCTGTACAACCGTTTGTTTAATGCACAAGCTTCTCTAATACCTTCCAAGGTGAAACTGCAAATATAAACCCTTTTTGATTTCTACTAATTAACTAGACATTGGAATGTGGCATGCCCTATAATCTGTATTAAAGTGTGAATACAAGTTTTGCCCACTTTATAGGAAGCATTCAGAAAGAATTTACTAAACTGAAATAAATTCTTTCGGTAAAGGACTTTCACGTACTCAAAAACTCTACTGAATGCCTACTACGTGCCAAGCACTAAGCCAGACAGTACAGATATAACTGTAAATAAGACACAGACAGATAGCCTCTGTACTCACAAGCCTAGTAAGGAAGACCGACATTAACAAGTAATTACAACGAAATATCGAGAAAGCTAATGCCACACTTTGGGCCTCGCACAGCACCTGCCAAAGTTAAGCTCAGTACCTATTTATTATGAACATCTCAATCTCAAAAATACAAATTCTGTCTCCAGTAAAGGACTATGTTGAATTTACAGATCAGGAGTAATAAAAGGGAGGAAAAGAAATGACAAAGTCATGCCTCAAATTAAAATTGTAGGACACTGATGGGTACACAACATAGTGAATGTACTTAATGCAACTCAACTGTACACTTCATAGTGGTTAAAATGATAAATTTTATATTACATAAATTTTATCACAATTTAAAAAAATACATTTGAGGGCGCCTGGGTGGCTCAGCGGGTTAAAGCCTCTGCCTTCAGCTCAGGTCATGATCCCAGGGTCCTGGGATCGAGCCCCGCATCGGGCTCTCTGCTTGGCTGGGAGCCTGCTTCCTCCTCTCTCTCTGCCTGCCTCTCTGCCTACTTGTAATCTCTGTCTGTCAAATAAATAAATCTTTAAAAAAAAAAAAATACATTTGATGGGGCGCCTGGGTGGCTCAGTGGATTAAGCCGCTGCCTTCGGCTCAGGTCATGATCTCAGGGTCCTGGGATCGAGCCCCGCATCGGGCTCTCTGCTCCGCGGGGACCCTGCTTCCTCCCCTCTCTCTCTGCCTGCCTCTCTGCCTACTTGTGATCTCTCTGTGTCAAATAAATAAATAAAATCTTTGGAAAAAATAAAAAATAAATAAATACATACATACATTTGGTTGTTAAATGTTCAGTCAACTTCACCAAAAACATGAGGTGTATAAAAGGTAAAGAGAAGAGAGCCACACAGCACAGAGCTGAAAACAGACAAAAAATGTAAAATTACTTTGCTTTGATTCTTCTCCAACTTTGTATCAATTGTTCAGTTCACCTTCCCTGGGCACTTATCAGGGGGCAGAGCCAGTCGGGGTTGGGGGTGGGGCGGGGTGGAGAAAAAGCCACAATCTCAGAAACCAGCTTCACCACAAATTCACATTGTCCAATCTTGGCTGAGTTCTCAGAGTTGTTATCATTCCTTTTTTTTCTCACTACTCAGCTCCCAAACCTCTGCCACCCTCTTCAGATCTGCTCCTCTACCGCATCAGGTGACACTCAACAAATAACTTCCCAGAGAAAACAAATGCCCCCTCAGCATCCTGATCTTCAGCAATCCTACCTCCATTTGCTCCTGTTTTTACTTTCTTCTCTCCAGGCCCTAAATCGGTGGCAGCCCGGCCAAACCCCCCAACCCCCACCACCATGCTCCCATGCCTAACTGACTTGCTCAGGACCCTTCTTCTACTCATTAGCCCTGGGTAACTTCATCTCCCTCTCTGCGGGATCCGGGATCCCTCTCCTCAAACTACTCCCATCCTTTATAAAGTTAATTATTAACCTGCCCCGATGCTAATCCTCCTCTAGCTACCACCCTATTTCTCCTCTTATCACTTCTCAACCCACACCCCCTTCTCTACTCCCCATTCACTGCTCCACAAACTAATCAAACCCCACTTACCTCCACCCACGCCAATGAGAGTAAGTTAGCTGAAGTCAGTGATTTCCCAAGACTCATCTCAATAGGCCCTCTTCACTCTTTTTCAAAAATAGGAAATTTCAGGGGCACTTTGGTGGCTCAGTCAGTTAAGCATCAACTCTTGATTTGGGCTCAGGTTATGATCTCAGGGTCTGGGATGGAGTCCCGGTTGGGCTCCACGCTCAGTAGGGCGTCTGCTTCTCTCTCCCACTCTGCTCTTCCCCTGCTCTGGCACACCCACTCACGATCACTTACTCGCTCTCTAAAAAATAAATAAATCTTTTTAAAAAAAAAAGAAAGTAAATTTCAGCCATATTTGACTCTCTTGATTGGGAATACCACATTCACCAATTACCCAAGTGAAAAATTAGTCTTTCCAGAGTCCTCCACTCACTGTTTCACCTCCTCCTTCAACCACAATTTCTTTTAATTAAAAATAATAAAATAAATATCATCCTCTTGTGAAATTTAAAAATACAGATAAGCATACAGAATAAAATTTAAATTAAAATAAGGTGCACAGGAGACATGAAAACATAGGTAACTACACATAAATGTTCAAAACAGCACTATTCATAACAGGCAAAAACTAAAAACAACCCAAATGTCCATCAAGATGTGAATGGAGGGACACCTGGGTGGCTCAGTCACTTAAGTATCTACCTTACACTTGGGTCCTGATCTCGGGGTCCCGAGATTGAGTCTGCATCCCATTCCCTGCTCAGCAGAGAGCCTGCATCCCCTCTGCCTGCTGCTCCCCCTGCTTGTGCTTACTCGCTCTCTCTCTCTCCCCC
Organism: Meles meles; assembly: GCF_922984935.1. NCBI lineage: Eukaryota > Metazoa > Chordata > Mammalia > Carnivora > Mustelidae > Meles > Meles meles. Next base: position 21,930,290 of record NC_060070.1, read on the forward strand.
ACCCAAATAAATAAATAAAATCTTTTTTAAAAAGATGTGAATAGATAAAAAATTGTAGTATAGGCATACAAAGGAATACTACACAGCAATAAAAAGAAATGAACTACTAATATATGCAACAACATGGGTGAATCTTCAAAACCATCATGCTGAGTGAGCACTAGAGACAAACAATACTGTGTGAGTCTATTTACACAAAATTTTAGGGCAGGCAACACCATAGTGACAGAAAGCACATCAGCAGTGGCCAGGGGCCAGGGTAAAGCGGAAGACTGACTGGAACATCTTGGGGGTGATGAAAGGCTCAATCATGATTGTGATGGTAGTTCACAACTATATGCATTTGTCAGAACTCATCAAATTCTAGCCTTAAAATTGCTGAATTTAGGGCTCAGCCGTTAACAGTCTGCCTTTGGCTCACGTCATGATCCCAGTCCTGGAATTCAGCCCCATATTGGGCTCTCTGCTCAGTGGGGAGTCTGCTTCTCCCTTTGTCCCTCCCCCTGCTTGTGTTCCCTCTCTCGCTATGTCTCTCTATCAAATAAATAAAGCCTTTCTTAAAGGTTGCTAAATTTTATATTAAATTATCCCCCAATAAAGTTGGATTTTAAAAATTAATTGAGCCAGGGCACCTGTGTGGCTCAGTAGGTTAAGCATCTGACTCTTGATTTTGGTTCGGTAATGATCTCAGGGTCGTGAGACTGAGCCCCACTTTGGGTTCTGTGCTCATCGAAGAGTCTGCTTCAGGTTCTTTCTCTCCCTTTGCCCCTTCCCCATGCTCTCACTCTCTAAATAAATCTTTTTTTTTTTTTTTAATGAGCCTTTTAAAATGTGTCCTAGTTAAGATTTCTAAACCTGCAGTTGCTTTCTAAAGTCCTAACTTATATTTTGGTTCTAGTCAGTCAGTCCCACATACAGTCTTAGGTTTCTCATAATGACACAAATCCTTCTCTAGTGACTGGAAACAACACTTGGCAAAATTCTGTTTTGTTTCCAGAAACCTTATAAAAACAACAATTTGTAACAAACGCAGGTGAATTTTATCATCAAAATGGCATTATTTTGATTGTGATAAGTAATATGGCTCTGATTCATCCACATAACAACCTCATTTACTCTTAAAGATTCTTTGGGAACCTCATGAATGAGGATCACAAACGCCAAAAAGTGAATACTAATCTGCATTTAAGGCACTGTACCCATGCTAAAAACAGAAGGCTAAGACTTCCTCCTCCCTTTTTTTTTATTCCTTTGGGACTGAAATGTATAGCTTTCTTTATTCCCATCCTCATCCCTGGCATCCAATACTTTTTTTTTTTAAGATTTTATCTATTTATTTGACAGATCACAAGCAGGAAGAGAGGCAGGCAGAGAGCCAGGCAGAGAGGGGCGGGGAGGAAGCAGGTTCCTGCTTAGCAGAGAGCCCAATGTGGGGCTCGATCCCAGGACCCTGAGATCATGACCTGAGCTGAAGGCAGAGGCTCAACCCACTGAGCCACCCAGGCGCCCCTCTAATACAATACTTAAACAAAGCTGACTCCTTCAAAATATTTATTCAATGCACAAGTAAATGGAATTGCTGTCCCTAAAAGACTCACTTCCTAAAAACCTATAACCAAGCCAATGTTATAACGCAAGTAACTTACCTAATTCTAATAACGAAAACCACATACACAGGTCACAAGACTTTACCTGTTATGGCAACTATGTTAATCCTCAACTAACAGGCTCTGAATGCCCACCCGAAAACCATGAGGTAGTGTATTAATATATTTTCCTGTTGTTCCCTTTACACTGTCCAGAGTTTTAGAATGATCATTCTACAATGCAGGAGAGAAAGGGTTGCAGGCAACTAGTTTCCATTCGCTTATTATTAGGCTTAGAAAAGCTGATCAATTTTGACAGTTCTACTAATTCACTGACTTGCTTTCCAAAAAATTAAGGATACTTCCAACTAAATAGAGTAATTATCCAAAGATTAGTGACCAATGATTAATTTATCCTCTTAAGTGACCATAAATAATGGAGATTACAATGGCTTGACATTTTTCCATAACGCATTCTCAGTTGCCACCAGACACCTGAAGTTATCATGATGAATTAGAGGAAGAAGACAGATTAATTGGATCAAGCATTACTTTTACTACATTTTTTTCCCAAAAAGAATAATAGTCTGCCTTTTGATTTAAGTGACTCATCTGTTTCCTGATCAAAGTTACGAAAAGCAACTACCATATATACAAAACTATAACCGCATACATATAACAAATGAACGCGAAGTTACAAAAACAGTGTGTTTTGAAGTCAATACCAAAAACCTACATTGCTCTTTTGTGAATCCTGACCTTTGCTATTAGCAAGTCTTTTTTCTGCCTGGTGTGTTGCCATGGGATTTACAAGACTACATGGCTTCTGTTTATCAAACTCCGGGGGAAAAGTGCTTTCGTTGGACTTCCCTTTTCCTCCCCTCTCCATAACCACTAGATACCAAATGTACTTGTCAGCAAAGCCGTATTTCAGTTCATCCCCGGGAGCACAACAGGAGACAAGCACGGTCACAAGACTGCTTCGACACAGACATGCGCTTTAATACAAACCTTGTAAATGAAGCCAAATGACATTAAAAACAGAACAGTTACTGGAAAGGTAAGAGTGTCTTACCCAAAAAGGCAGAGAGCCTCTTCTTACACAACTATCCGTTCCCTTTCATCCGCCCCCTGCGCTTACAGGTTCTTGCACCAGGGTCACTGCACTTCCAACACCTTCAGCTGGGCTTGAATCACAGGAGAGCGATTCAGGACCCGAGTTCTGAGAGATTACAGCAGAGCACGTGAGTCAACACACACGCCCACGTGGGGGCTCCACGCCAGCTGCTCAATGACAATACTGTTTGACATATCGGCAGCACTGGATGCATCTGAAAGTACGCTGCCCTTCTATTATCTTGCTGGAGTCTTGCTGCTAGGCTCTGTGACACAAGATGAAGGCAAAATACACTTGGGTGTAGCCCGATGGCCAGTTATTACCCGAATGAGGCCCAACTCCATTCCCCGCCAGCGAGCACAGGAGGACACCTCCTCCTCCCCGTACCAAACCTCAAATGTCTGGTGTGACGGAACTGCAAGAGTCAGTCCTGTTTCTTAACAGACTGTGCAATATTCCACCCTACTCCTAGTCAGAGAACTTAAATTCATTTATACTAGTTTCCTAGTTTCCCTAGACAATTTTTTAAAAAACGAGCCTACACTGAAAAGAGCTGTTTTCATCGTGAATTGTAAATGAAGTAGCCGACTCAGTTACTAAACTCTGTGAAGACGGATCTACAAGATAACATCTGCCTGTTGAACGGTTTTCCACCACCATCAATACTTTATACTTAAATTTGAAATACATAAATCGATTAAAACTATTCTAAGCTATTCTCATAGTCTCTTGGTCTAGAACATCTTGAAAATAAGACTTACAGACTGGCTTAATTGCATCACGGATGAAAGAAAGAGTAAATGTCAATAGCCCTACAGACAACAGAGAAAAAAATAAGTCAGTCTTAGGACTACACTTTGGAAAACTTAAGACAAAGATAATAGTACAATTCTGACCTTTGGGAAGTTGCAGATCTGAATAAGAGAACTCTAAATGCTAGAATTTTCAAAGCAATGAAGTTCTGTTCTTTTTTTTTTTTTTAATTTTTTAAAAAGAATTTATTTGTCAGAGAAAGAGAGAGACAGAGAAAGAGTCCAGGCAATGGGAGCAGCAGGTAGAGGGAGCAGCAGGCTCCCTCCAATCCAGGACCCTGGGATCATGGCCTGAGCTGAAGACAGACACTTTAACCAACTAAGCCACCCGGGGATCTCAAAGTTTTGTTACTTTTAAATATGATGATTTCAGTGGACACGAACTAAACTCCTTAGGAGCAGCCCCCAGGTCTGCTTGAGACAGAATTTCTGGGTTTCTCTTACTACATGTTCCCCTTGGAGACACGTGCTCTATCCAAAGCTCTACCACCGGCTTCACTTCACTCTGAGGCTCCGGGTTTGCGCTTCCAGTTACCTGCATGACATCACCCCCTGATGTCCTGCTGGCATTTAACACGCGAAGGACTGACTCAGTCTTTCCCCATCAGTTCCTCCTCCTCGTGCCCCTGGTCTTGACAATGGCACCAACCACAGCTGCCTATGTAATCTGTAGCGCCAGTACAGAAAGAAAATGTGGGGCTCCCAGTTCAAAAAGTCTTAAATGCAGATTCCAGATGCAGGCATCATCTCTGCTTCCACGTCACTGTCCACACCCAACATTTACTAAAAATTTCCTCAGGCGGTCCTTTAAAATGTTTCACAGCTGTCCTTTCTTCCCTATTTCAACTACTGTGCCTCAAATCTCACCCAACAACTTTGTAATTGGAGCTCACCCTTTCTTTCCCTCTGCAACCCAGTCACATCTTTTTAAGGCATTACTTCAGACCCCTTCATTATCTCCCCATTGTCTATTAAATCACATCCAAACTTCTTAACTCACCATTCAAACCTTCCATTCCCTAGCTCCACCATTCCTTTCCAGCCTTCCCTTCTGTGACTTTCCTTACACACACATCCTGGCTCTCGGCAAACCAAACCCGTTGCATTCACTTAATAAGTCCAGTGTGTACTCAGGCATAAAAAGAGTCCAGTGGGCCCTGATACAAACCCAGCCCTCACTGCTCACTAGCCTTAGCTGCCTATCTAAAACATGACAATCATTATAGCAGTTTTATCACATAATTATTGGGTAGATAAAACAAGTTACAATATAGAATAAAGCACAGTAAAACATCCATTAGTAGGCTGCCTCCTAGCCCTTGCCTAGGCCTCACATTCTACCTAAAACGGCTCTTCCTGAGAAATCTGAAATCGAGTCTATGGATACTTTAAAGCCGAACTCAAAAGCTCTATCTCCATGCAACCTTGCCTGATCAGCTCAGAAGTCACTTTGCCATCCCCTAAAATCCTCTGTCTTATTCATACTGCATTTAACATGTATAGCATATTGCCTTAGAGTCATTTACGTTTTTGCCTCCTCTCGTAATCGCTCATGTGTATGGAATACATCAAATGTATTCATTTCCTGCACGACCCTACTACATAGTTTGTGCTCAATAAATGAACATTTATTAAATGAAAATTTTTAAAAATAAATAAAAGGAAAACATTTTTAAGTACAGGTACACCCAAATTAATTAATTAAAGCTATTTTCAACTGAACAGGCTGGGTCTGGAGGAGGCGGAGGAGGACAACAGCACCCAGGATGAGACAGGGCTGCTCGTGCAGACCTGATCCTCTGAAGGATGAAGAGTCACCTGAAGAGTCAGGAAGTCCTTCCAGCCGAGTCTCCAGATGGTTCATTTCCATTCCCACTTTTAACCCCAAAAGAAGGCCTTGATCAACACCTGTGCTGAGAGCAGAGGAATGGGAACAAGGGTGTGCCCCACCTGCTAGGTGTGGCAGGTGAGAATCTAAAAACAAGTATACTCTCAGGCCTTCCTAGTATTCCCACTTGTGGTAACAAATTTACTCTAACATATTTACTGGTATGTGTCCCCTTGTATTTCTAGATTTTATATACAATTGTCAGGCCATTTTGCTGCTTTTAAAGGGCTCAAAAACTGGGAAAACACACAGTCCTAAAAGCAACAAAATATAATTTAAAGTTAATTTTTAAAAATAGCATTGACACTTATCAAATTAGCAAATATTAACAAAAATAAAACTTAACACTGTTAGGGTGTTCAGGAAGCCAACATATTGTTGGCGCACAGTAAACTGCTTGAAGTTTTCTAAAGAACAATCTGGCAATGTGTAACAAGTGTTATAAAATTGTGCATACCCTTTGAACCAGTAATCTCACTTTTGGACATGTACCCCAAGGAAGCAATCCAAGGGAGAAAAAACAATTTCTTTGTTCAAAGATGTATACAGATAGGATACTTATATTGCATAACACTGCCTACAGTTCAAACATCCAACAAAGGAGGACTGGTTAGTAATCTCTGATAGAGCAGTATGGCAGAAGGCCACACTTACTGAAAACCTGAAGCAGGTATACTGTGTGCTGTAGAAAAATGCACCTTAAGAATGTTCACTGAGAGGGGCGCCTGGGTGGCTCAGTGGGTTAAAGCCTCTGCCTTTGGCTCAGGTCGTGATCCCGGGGTCCTGGGATCGAGTCCCGCATCGGGCTCTCTGCTCCACGGGGAGCCTGCTTCCTCCTCTCTCTCTGCCTGCCTCTCTGCCTAGTTGTGATTTCTGTCAAATAAATAAAATATTAAAAAAAAAAAAAAGAATGTTCACTGAGAAACAGAAAACAAAAGTTTTTTGTAAGATGGTATCAACACTCACTTAGAAGCAAAATATAATCTGAACTGACATGAGACTATTTATGGTCTTTATTTGTCCACTTGCTCTGAATACCCATAGATTTTGCTGCAGAAATATCAATGTATTTGATTACAGGGGGCCACCCCATATTCCCCGTAGGGTGTTAAAAAATTGAGATGGTTGTAACAGTTTACTTTTTTAAAGTCCAAAAAAGTCTGAACCCCAAAGATATATGGCCCCAAGAGTGTCAGATAAGAGACTGTGGCTCTGTACTAATGACATGTGTACATATGCAAGAATATTTGTATGTAGGGGCGCCTGGGTGGCTCAGTGGGTTAAGGCCTCTGCCTTCAGCTCAGGTCATGATCCCAGGGACCTAGGATCGAGCCCCACATCGGGGGGTCTCTGCTCAGCAGGAATCCTGCTTCCTCCTCTCTCTCTGCCTGCCTCTCTGCCTACTTGTGATCTCTGTCTGTCAAATAAATAAAATCTTTAAAAAAAAAAAAAAAGGGGGTGCCTGGGTGGCTCAGTGGGTTAAGCCGCTGCCTTCGGCTCAGGTCATGATCTCAGGGTCCTGGGATCAAGCCCCGCATCAGGTTCTCTGCTCAGCGGGGAGCCTGCTTCCCTCTCTCTCTCTGCCTGCCTCTCTGCCTACTTGTGATCTGTCTGTCAAATAAATAAATAAAATCTTTAAAAAAAAAAAAAGAATATTTGTATGTAAGTATCTGTTATGAATTTAAAGTAAAAGAGTAAGTTTGGTATTCCTTGGCTTTCCATTTCCAGCCTATTCCATAATTAACATTTTTGTCTGAGTAGAAAGAGACAAAATCTAACACACGCACAGCTAAAACTCCATCCATCTATCATTTATTCCTCCAAAACAACTTATTCTTAGGGCAAGTTTACTATTATAGTCATGAAAGTTAATGTCTAATGTTAATCATGAATTATTTTTAATATTAATATTTTTATTATAAAAGTAACACCTGTTCAACATGGAAAGCTTAGAAGCCACAGAAAAACCAATAGAAAGTAAGAAATCTAATAACATGGCACTCAGGGGAACTATGGTGTTGGGGCTATTGCTGCCAGAATTTGAGTGTTACATTAGTATAGAACAATGGCAACATTCTGCCCCCATTTGCACTAAAACATCAATTAACTTTGTGGAATGTCATTGTTTAGACAACTATTGACAAATGTGAATCCTTTGAGATGCCGCCATTTGAAAACTGGAACATGAAGTCAAAACTAATAAAAAGGATAATTAACCAAGATGAAAAGATTTTTACTATTAAAAAGTCACCAGACTTTAAAACCAATCTACCCAGAAGAGTCAAGAAATATCTCTATTTAATGAGTAGTGGTTTTCTGCTTTTATAAAGCATAGCTCAGAATTGGTTTTGGATTCAGTCGTTTGTCACAAGAATAAATTTTGATTCTCTGAATGCCTACAGAACACCGTTTATGCAATTTACTCTTTAGCCAAAAAAAAAAAAAAAAAGTAATAGCTGAACAACAGACCAATACATAAGCTCTAGTCAGTGATTCTCCTTCCTATGGGAGAGCAGCATTTCTTTTTTTTTTTTTTTTTTTTTAAAGATTTTATTTATTTATTTGACAGAGAGAGATCACAGGTAGATAGAGAGGCAGGCAGAGAGAGAGAGAGGGAAGCAGGCTCCCTGCCGAGCAGAGAGCCCGATGCGGGACTCGATCCCAGGACCTGAGATCATGACCTGAGCCGAAGGCAGCGGCTTAACCCACTGAGCCACCCAGGCACCCGAGAGCAGCATTTCTGATCAACTTTGTTCCCTCTTGATAAACACAGAGGTCTCATAATCCTTGAAAACTTTAATGCACACCTCCAAGGGTACCTAACCCTTCAAGTGAGAACCCTAATTTAATTCAGAAGATAAAGGTATGCTTCTGTATTTATCCACCAGCCAAGATTTGGTCACTTTCCTTTTAGTTGCATAATGAAAATAATCAGGATTATTTTGTTTGTTTGTTTTTTAAATACAAAATTAGAATCTTGACTATGCTTTTTTAAACTAAATGTGCCTTGGAGCACCTGGGTGGCTCAGTCAGCTGGGCATCTGCCTTCAACTCTGGTCATGATCCCAGGGTCCTGGGATTGAGTCTCGCATCAGGCTCCCTGCTCAGAGGGAAGCCTGCTTTTCCCTCTCTAGTTTCCTCTGCTTGTGCTCTCTCACACACACTTGCTCTCTCTCTCTCCCCCCATCAAATAAATAAAATCCTAAAAAAAAAAAAAAGAAAGAAAGAAAAGGGTGTAGATCCAACAGCTCAGTGGGAAGCCTGCTTCTCCTTTGCTCTCTGTTCCTCCTCCCTGCTCAAGCACTCTCTCCCTCTCTCTCAAATAAATAAATGTGATTAAAAAAACAAAAAAACGGGGCACCTGGGTGGCTCAGTGGGTTAAAGCCTCTGCCTTCGGCTCAGATCATGATCCCAGGATCCTGGAATCGGAGCCCCACATGAGGCTCTCTGCTCAGCAGGAAGTCTGCTTCCTCCTCCCTCCCTCTCTCTCTCTCTCTCTGCCTACTTGTGATCTCTGTCTGTCAAATAAATAAATAAAATCTTTAAAAAATAAAAATAAAAACTAAATGACCTCTGGAACTTCTGAGATGCTCCTCCCAGTGGAGGGAAACTATGCTGCCTTCTCAGACCCATACACCTCTCCAGACTTAATTTAAGCAGAAACCCAGCTTTGGCCCATGTGCATTAGTTCACACGTAACCCCATAACGAAAAAGAAAAATGAAAAAAAGACTTCAACTTGGAAATAAGACATGTCATTTCCTCTGCTCCTTTAGCTCTAGCTCCTATAGGCAAGGCGGGGAGTTATTTCTGCCGTTCCTGAAGATACCGGAGCAAAGAAAAGTACCGCACACACATTTGGTACATGTACGTGTGAAAGCACTGCTTCCCTCCCTCACTCCAGGCTCAGAGGGGCTGCCTCCTGTGTGGTGGTTTGCACAGCTCCTCGGGAGTGCTGGAATTGCTCATTCTGAATCACTGCCAGGAAAAACACCACGGTTCATGAGTGGCACCAGGCTAGGCTGGTGCTCAGAGCTGTGGTGAGCCAGCTGTTCAAGGAGTGTTTGGGAGTTTGTTTTTGTTAAGGTTTGTTTGTTTAATTTGAATATGAGATCAGATCGCTAACTGGTTTGTAATAACTCTTAAGTAGAATTCTACTCCAAAAGCAACTTCCCAGGATTTCTGGTAACTTGGGTAAAAGATATTATTCAGGTTCTAGAGAATATATAGGTAAATATGCAAAAAATAGTTTCAAGGGAGAAGAAAAAAAAGGCAGGGTTTTACGGTTCAGGACGACTTTAACACAAGTACAAATTTTTACCCAGCTGAAAAGACACTCTTAAATTCAACATAATAGATGTATATAGTGATATTATGTGCCACAACCCTAAACTGTACAAGTTCTAACTTTGTTATCTGTAAACGGAGGTAACAGCACACTACAAGACTACTCTAAAAACAATGTATGAATATGTATGAATGCATATGAAAGCTATTTATGATAAAGGACTATGCAAATTATCACTTAAATATGAATTACCTTTAAAATGCCATTCACAGGGGCGCCTGGGTGGCTCAGTGGGTTAAAGCCTCTGTCTTTTTTTTTTTTTTTAAAGATTTTATTTATTTATTTGACAGATAGAGATCACAAGTAGGGAGAGAGGCAGGCAGAGAGAGAGGGGGGGGGGAAGCAGGCTCCCCGCTGAGCAGAGAGCCCGATGCGGGGCTCGATCCCAGGACTCTGGGATCATGACCTGAGCGAAAGGCAGAGGCTTTAACCCACTGAGCCACCCAGGTGCCCCAAAAGCCTCTGTCTTCGGCTCAGGTCATGATCCCAGGGTCCTAGGATAGAGCCCGCATCAGGATTCCTGCTCAGTGGGGAGCCTGCTTCCTCCTCTCTGCCTGCCTCTCTGCCTACTTGTGATTTTTGTCTGTCAAATAAATAAAATCTTTAAAAATAAAATAAAATGCCATTCACAGGGGCACCTGGGTGGCTCAGTCGTTAACCGTTAACCGTTAACCGTCTGCCTTAGGCTCAGGTCATGATCTCAGAGTCCTAGGATCCAAACCCGCATCCTGATTTGCAGGAAGCCTGCTTCTCCCTCTCCCACACCCCCTGCTTGTGCTCCCTCTCTCTCTGTCTCTCTCTGTCAAATAGATAAATAAATAGATCTTTAAAAAAAAAATGCCATTCACAGAATGGTAGATTAGAATAGGTTGCAATTAGGTTCTCTGTCTTCCACTTTCAAGTTTGTTTTTGTTTCTTGTTTTGGGGGGGTATTTTTGTTTTGTTTTGTTTAAGTAATCTCTAACTCCAACAGGGGGATCAACCTCACCACCAGAGATCAAGAGTCACATGCTTGATGAGCCAGCCAGGCACCCCTCTGACCGACTGAGCCAGCCAGGCAGCCCTCTGTCTTCCACTTTAATCATAACTCATAACTCATTTGAATTCATGCCACCCCCCACAAATGTTCCAAGTGTATCAAAAATGTAACAACAGTTGTATAAAATCACTGTTTTGTCCCATGGCTGTGAGAAAAAGACTAAAATGGCCAACAATTTCATCAGACTCTTAACAAGGATTAACAACGACACTGAAGAGAGGAGTGGCACACTAAAGGTGAGAGGCAAGAGATAGCAGGGTAAGTTCTGAAAAGTGCAAGGCTTTTGGCTTGGCCAGAGCACAAAGAACAAGGTAGAGAGGTGAGAGGCGATGCTAATGGGTCAGGAAAGGACCAGAACTTGAAGGCCTCTGGTGTATAGAGTAATGAGTATCACTGCTGCCTTTAAACAGGATATAATCCTACGTTTTAGAGAAATCGCTCAAGTTTATAACTGAGAACAGGGAGATCAGTTAAAGCATTATGACAATAATTGAGGCATTAATGAAGGCATGAATTAAGACAGCACTGAAGGAAAGAAAGGGGATTGATTTTTGAGGCATTAAGGAGATAACTGTAAAAGGACTTGGTGTAATTTAACAAAATTAGGAAAAGGGAGAAATAAGAAATTAAGATGAATTCAACCAGAGGTGTCACACACCGAGAGAATTCAGAAGAAAGGACAGGTTTATTTGCCAGTGAGATACTGTTTTGGGTAGCAGAAGAAGAGTGTGTGGGGTGGCTAAAAAATGCTTTTTATTTTTATTTTTATTCATTTTGATTATGAGATACCTGTGTATCCAAATGGAACTGTCCAGATACAATAAATATGGGTCATGAACACAGAAGAAATTTGGAAATAACAACCCCAACAGAGTGGCTGGAGAAATGGGGTGTGTGGGACACCCAAGAAAGGTAAGAAAAGTGAAGCCAAGTACTTGGCCTAGGATGAAGCCTCAAGGAACTGCAATATGGATTCGACAAGAACCCGTCCGAAAAGATACAACAAATCACAACAGGAGTTCAGAGTACAATTTATCCTAAAAGATACCTCAAAATCCCTCCTGAAGTAGTTCTGGTATGTTTTTACTTTTGACTGATTTTGTTCTTTGAGCAGTTAACTGTATTGACAAAAGTTCCATGATAAACCACAGGAATACTCATTATTGTATTTGATCAAAATTCATTATATACTATTCACACTGTTCCATCTTGCTCTGAATTCAGAAACATTCTGGAAATGGAGTACAAAATGCTCACACCATACTCATTTCTTTATTATGCCAAGATCCTGAAACCATTTTTGTGATCTAATGACCTACCATAACAGGCAGTCTAGGTGAATTTACATGGAATATAAGACTGGATGTTTTAAGATGGAGGAGAATGGAGGAGATTCAAGCACAACAGCCGTGAGTTATCCTGGTTTTTCAGCCTCTTCCAGTGCAAATAACAGACATTTTCTTAGAGTCAAAGATGTATTAGACCATGAACTAGATCATTCATTCACCGTAACCAGCTCAACAAACACTGTGACTAAAAACCATCCTAGGATATAGAAATAATTAGTTATCCAGGCAGCTCTACCCCCCACCCCCCGCCCCACACACAAAGAGCCCTTAGCACAAAGGCCAGACAGAGCAGTTCGGTTCTGAACTATAATCAACCTCCTATAAGTTTAGGTGTAGCAAAAAAAACTACAGCATGTAAATATCAGCATAACTGTAAATGTGAAAACATTTTTTTAAAAAACCTTCAAGAGGGGCACCTGGGTGGCTCAGTGAGTAAAGCCTCTGCTTTCGGCTCAGGTCATGATCCCAGGGTCCTGGGATCAAGCCCTGCGTTGGGCTCTCTGCTCCGCAGGGAGCTTGCTTCCCCCTCTCTCTCTGCCTGCCTCTCCGCTTACTTGTGATCTCTCTCTCTGTCAAATAAATAAATAAAATCTTTAAAAATAAATAAATAAATAAAAGATCACAATTTGGAAATTATGAAAGAAGCAAGAGTCTACTTGACCAAGCCTCTGGACCACAAAGACATAGTATCTTCAAAAGGATATCATTAACTACCCTAAACACTGTTTATTTAAAACAAGTATGTTTTCAGAATCATATTTTAAAAGTGAATATACCATTAAAATATTTCTTTCTCGGGGCACCTGGGTGGCACAGTGGGTTAAGCCTCTGCCTTTTGCTCAGGTCATGATCCCAGGGTCCTGGGATCGAGCCCCGCATCAGGCTCTCTGCTTGGCCAGGAGCCTGCTTCCTCCTCTTTCTCTGCCTGCCTCTCCGCCTATTTGTGATTTCTGTCTGTCAAATAAATAAATAAAATCTTTAAAAAAAAATTCTTTCTCCAAGAAGAAAGCAGATAAGTAAGCTAGATTAATACCCTAATAAGATCCCAGAGTGTCCACAGCGCTGTATCTGAAGATAAAAGAACTCTTAATTCTTTATCAGTTCCATGAAGGAACTAAATATGTGCTTTCCAATATCCAGCACACTTGTGATTTCTAAGGAAAAATAACACTCCGGTAAAAAAGCATCTGATTTACCTGTACACATGTGAACAGGTAAAAGATTAACTGAAAAGAGACAGCTCAAGTTCTGTCTGCTCCCTCTGCTGCAGGGGTATGTGTGAGGCACAGTTCTGAGCATCCTGTCACTGGCAGCTAGGATAACATAGTGGGGCTGTGAGGCAGTCAACATTTTTCACTCATTCTCCTGCCTAACTTGTAGCTCAGCTCGTTTCCCTTTTCCAGAGTCCTAAATTCACGAAGTAAGATTTATTACCATAGAGAAAGAGGCTATCAAACATCAAATGCCTTCGCAGCCCCCACCATTCACAGGAATTTCCTTAGAATTTCAGCTTTTTAAAATAAGATTTAGTCCTGCTAAATTGCAAAGGCCTCAGGGAAATATTCTGTTTACTCATTTGTAAACCCCAGCAGATCAAAAGTCTTTGGGAACTGCTGACCTTGTTTCTCTCAGTTACCATCTCCAGTGCCCACCACAGAGAGTGACAGAAACTTGGTAAACTTTTGTAGAATGAATAACACGTAACATGAAGCTGTATAAATTAGCCTATATCTTAGTGTGAACGAATTTCTTCAGGGACTTTCCTGAGAAGTTTTCTGTAGATTGTCAGTTGCATTGGAAGAGTTAAGATAATCCTGAAGAGGGCCGCCTGGGTGGCTCAGTCAGTTAAGCCTCTGCCTTCACAGAGGTCACCATTCCAGCATTCTGGGTTGGAGCCCTGCATCGGGTTCTCCACTCGGTGGTGAGTCCGCTTCTCCCTCTCCCTCTGTGAGCTCTCTCTTGCACGCTCTCTCAAACTAAAAAAGATAACCCTGAAAGAAGTAAGCCTGAGAAAGTCTCCTTTCCAGTTCTGTCTGGAAACATCCTACCATGCATGGATCAGTCTAGAGGAATGTGGTTCTTCAAAGGAAACCCCATACTTCTGCTGAATGCCATTTGAAATTATCTTGTTTCTCACTGGAAGTCCCTCTACAACAAACTATTTCAATGAGACATTAACAATTGGCAATACTTTATTGACAGTATTGACTTCAATACTTTATTGAAGACCAAGAAACAGGGACCCTTGTCTTTCAGACTTCTTTTCTAACCCTAGAATTCCTGGTATGGTACTCAATTCCTAATGCTTGAATTAGTCAACAAAATAAACAAAGCTATATTAACAGAATGTTATCATGCCAGTGCAAAGGATCAATCATTAAAAACCCAGTTTCTGGAGTCAGATAAACCCGAGGTTGAATCCTGGCTCCACTACTTACTCTGTAAGCCTGAGTTTCCACATTGCAAAGATATTAAGTTAACCCTGTATCACGGAGGTGCAGTAAAGTTTAAATAGGAATGCATAGAGGTGCTTCGCACTGGGCCTGGCACGTAGTTAGTTCTCAAGAAAAGTGAGCCATCATTTAGAAACCTAGATTCACTTTCCACCACTACCTTCCTATGCGTCCTTGGGCTCATCACCAGGAAGAAGCCGATGAAAACAGGAAAACAAAATTAAGTGGTCGCTAATGCTAGGATTATCAATCACAAATAAGGTAACAGATAACGGACCAAAACTTTTTGAAAAATAAAAGCCTCAAACAATTCAGTTATTTTTGGCACTGTACTGGAAGCTTGCATATGTTTAATCACAGATGACTCAGCATCAGAATATCAAAATGAAAAAGCCTGAACAGGCAGACTTCAGGTTTTCTCAAACACTTCAGTGCCCGTTGTGAAGGATGGACTTTATGAAACACGTCTGTGTGTGTGTGTGTTGGGGGTGGGGGGACAGGTCTCAGTATTAACTGGCTTAAAGAAAATCATGTTACCACTTTTTTTTTCCCCACAGATGAGGTTAAATCTTTTTTTCTTCCTTAGACCTTAAAATTCTTCAATTTTCAGCTCTGTATAGCATAGCATACAAGTAAAAGTCACTGTTCAGTCTAGCTGCTGTGTTATACAGAACCATTACAAGTACACAGGCAGGGGGTGCCTGGGTGGCTCAGTGGGTTAAAGCCTCTGCATTCAGCTCAGGTCATGATTCCAGGGTCCTGGGATTGAACCCCGCGTTGGGCTCTCTGCTCAGCAGGGAGCCTGCTTCCTCCCTCTCTCTCTCTGCCTGCCTCTCTGCCTACTTGTGATCTCTGTCTGTCAAATAAATAAATAAAATCTTTAAATAAAAAAAAGTACACAGGCAGGCACCCAGAGCACAGGTTGGTTCCCAGTCACCACAGAACTGTGCTCTGGGTGGGCACCTTTGTGCAAGGGCACAGTCATACACCACAGTCATGCAGATAAACACAGAGATCTTCAGCATTTAACTGGCTTAACTGGTTTACCTGTGTAACTGTACAATATACACCCCCACATACACAAACATGACAAAGTGGAATTACAAAAATTCAAGAGAGCAGGTCCCTCCCTCATGCTCAACTGGCCAGTACTGGGATACTGTCGCCAGCAGGATCTCTGGGGATGTGAAAAGTGGGTAGAGGCTTCTACACTGTAGAACTCGGATCCCCGGCAAAACTACGGCCTTTCCCCAGCAGTTGCTCACTCACTCACAAAGTCACTCTCATAAAATGAAGATACGAGGAAAAAAACCCACGATAGCAAATGAACTACTCACCTGAGTTTTCAAGAACAGTGATAAACAAAAGATTGTTGTCTTGTTGTTTCAACTGCATTAAAAATCTGCAAACCCAGGCAAGAATATGCTAAATGCTGAAGAAACCAGTCTTAAAATGCTGAGTGTCAATTCTGCCTCCTTGACCTCTTCCTTATCAGATGCCCAATGCTCACATAAAAAAGATTATTTTTGTTCAATACTGCATATGCATGTCAATTCTGCTAAACTTTATAACACCTGCCTTCTATTAAAAATAAATACAGGACATTACATTTCTAACACTGTGACCTGTGTAACACAGTAGTTTAAGAGCTATTTAAGGAACAGAAATTCCAGGTTAAATATGGTATATTATCACATGTGCAAAGAGACAATGTACAAGAACACTCATTGCAGCATTGTTTATATTAAGTCTGGAAGTAATCTAAATAGTTATTAAAGGGAGAATGTATTAGTAAAGTATAATATACATTCATACAATGGAAAAACCTGAGTTAAAACGTAAGAATTTAAGCTATCAGCCCAACTGAGGTGTTCTGTGGATAAACTGCAAACAATGCAGAGTAGAAGAAAAGCAAGCTGCAGAATGATCCATGTAATACTACTTATATAAGGTTTTAAAACTCCCAACATTACCTCTGCCTCAGAATTTGTTATAACAGTCTTGCATGTTCCTTGCATGCACACTAAAGACCTAAGGAATATTCACTGTAAAAACAGAATATTAAAGTTAAAAAAAAATGACTATCAATCATATAAAGTTTCCCCAATGGCAGGGAGGAGCCTTATTTAGTAATGGAAGTCACTTAGCCCTTTAAGTCATAAGATGTGTGTTCTATCTCCATTCTGCTACTCACCAAGACACTATTTTTACCTACCTTCAGTTTGCTCACCTAAATAGGGTTGATAACAACTGCATCGCAAGCTACCATAAAATAATGTATGTAGAAGAGTTTATACAAAAGCACTTGGACTTGGTTTTTGCCTATCTGTCAAGAGATCACATAATAACGCTCTAGAGGGGAAAAAATGTTGAGTCTGCGCTTTTTCATCCAGTCTCATATATGGTTAAATACGACAAAGAACATAACAGGAAAGGGCAACCCCTCACCTTCCTCCTCCCAGTCCCTGATCTGGCTGCCCCCTATGCTTTCTATATTAAGCACACAGTGCACCACCACCACCACCCCCCCCCCCCCAAAAAAAAACACGAAACCGTGACTCTTCCAGGGCTCCCTTCGGAACTCACCGTGACCTTGGAATAAATCTCTTTAATCCCGCCAACCCTGCCTCCCTCACCACACACACACACACCCCTCTTGACAGCCCTGGAGACAGATGAACGAAAACCCAACGGTCTTGGCCACATAAGAGACCGTAAAAATCCCAGTGCGATGTTGCTGGGTTTGAAAGGCTCTGTTTGTTTTCAAAAATTAAGAGAGAAGTATACCGCAGACGCTTAAACGCTACTCTTAGATCTGGGCAAGTAAGTTCTGCGACTTGTTTCCAAACACCCCGTCCCCACATCTGGATTCAATACAAAGCCAGGCACACGGCGGCCCCCGGAGCGACAGGCTGCGTTCGCAGCGGGACAGACCCACCTCTCACACCCTCGCGCACACAAGCACCCACCCAGGCGCACACGCGGGCGCCGACACACACTCCGCACGCGGGATGCGCTCCGGGGCCCGGGGCCCGCTCTCCCCCCACTCCCGGCTGGCGCGGCGGGCTCCGCGCCTCACCTGTCTTGAAGACCATTTTGTCATCGTCCTTGGACCCGAAGGTCTTCAGCATGGCCACGAAGAGCACCCCGCAGGCGTTCTGGATGCCGAACACCGACCCATTGCACCACATGGCGGCAAGCATCACCAGCCAGCCCCAGCCGCCCTCGGGACGCTGCGGGGGCTCAGCGCCCGCGGGCCCGCTCAGCTCTACCTCCACCTTCTCCACAGACGCCTCGGGGCCGTCCGAGGGTCCCGAGCCGGGCAGCGGAGCGACGCCCACGGTGGGCGCGGGGCCCGGTGGCTGCGCCTCGCTCGTCCCCCGCGCGGCGGCGGGCTCCTCGGGGAAGGGCACCATGGCCCGAGGCGGCCCCCTCGGGCGCCAGGGGAGCGCGAGGGGTGCGAGTTGCCGGCGGGCTCGCGGAGGAGCTGCCGAGCGCCGAGCCGGCGGGCTGGCGAGGCCGAGGCGAGGGCGGTGGAACCCCCGGTGGGCCGGCGGCGCAGGGCGCGGAGGCTGCCGCAAGGAGGAAGGCGGAGGAGAGCGAGCACTTCAAAGCCTCGGGAGTCGGGCCTCCTGTCCACAGCCCCGCACCCCCCACTGCGACCGCGGCCCGCCAGCGGGCTCTTAAAGACGCCCCCCGCCCCGCCGGCTGGGGGCGTGGCCGGAGCGGGACGTGCCCCGGACTCTCCAGATGATTGGGCTTCAGGAGAGCGGAGGCGGGGCCCACCCGCCCGGAGGAGCCAAGACCCAGGTGCCCGCGGGTGGCCGTCTCTGCGCGCGCGCCTGGGGCAAGGCCTCCTCCTACCCAGTTGGGGGTCACAGATGTGCAGGTTACCTCGCCGCAAAGTATTAACGGAAGGGGCCCAAATCCTCCTAGGTACAGGCTGGGTGTGTCATCACACAGCAGCACGGGAGCTTCTTTAGCCTTAGCTCACTGACAGCTTCACAACCAAACTAACATTGCGTCTTTGTTTTGTTTTTGTTTTGCTTTTTGGTATGCACCTCTTCTTACTAGTTATAATATATAAGCTACGTAATGCCACCAGTCAGAAAAGGATTTACCGGATTATTTCATTTCTCCTGCTTTCATATCCAATTTCCTATAAATACCTGGCACATTAAAGATGCCCATTTTGTTAGACGCAGATAACACTTTTGACAGACAGCTGGAAAACATTACTTTTACACGCAGCACAGTTGTTTTCACTTTAAACAAAAATGAGCACGTATATGCAACTCTTCGGTCTCCCTGAAGCATGCAGCAGCAATCAATATATGTGAAAGAAAGGAAAAATAGCCGTGCAATATTGAGCACACTTCTAAACTTCTCAGCTACTCAGATTCTCCACTTCAAAGTCAAAATAGACTAGTTATTTTGTACTACGGTAGAGTATAAGTATGATTGATGGTATTTCTTCCCCTACCTGTTAATAAACTAATAAGAAATCCTGGAATAGAATAGGAGGCTCAGATGGTATTATAATACACATACAACAAAGAGAAGTGAGATGAAACCATAAAATTCTCTTCAAAATCCAGTAGAAGAGCTTCTACAGCAAGTCGCCATGGAGCTGAGCCCAGAATCAAACAGGGAACGTGAGTGGGCAAAGATAGGGGAAGAGCATTCTAGGTAGAGAAAATTGCCTAAGCTGTGGAAAGCAGGGTGTGCTTGAAGAACAAGGGGCATAGCTCAAATATAATGTGCCTTAGGGATGGAGTTAGGATAAGATTAGCCATACAAGTGCACAAAAATGAATGCACAAGGATGTTAAACCAGCATCGTTAAAAACTAGGAAAAAGTGGAAGCAAAGATACGCGTCAGTGGCTGGTTGATTAAATGCATACTACATGATCTCTAGAAATTGTGTTGTTAACCTCTGTTGACTTTGAAAGTTATCCATAGCATTTTATTCAGCAAACAAAGCACATCATAGAAAAGGGTATGGATTATAACATAAAATATAAAATAAATATCCATGAGTCAATACTGTTAAAAATAAATGATTAGCATGTTAAATTAAATTTAGCAATTCTGCTAAAAAAAAAAGATTAAGTATATTAAGCCTTCCCTCTCAAAACCCATGATCCCAGTCTAATCGTTAAAAAAAAAAAAAATTAAACAAGGGCGCTGGTTAAGCCTCAGACTCTTGAAGTCCGCGCAGAACGTCATCTCAGGATTGTGAGATTGAGTGCCTGATCAGGCTCTGTGCTGGGCTTGGAACCTGCTTAAGGTTCTCTCTCTGCCCCTTCCCCTGCTCCCCCAGGCACGAGAGTGCTCTCTCTCCCTCTCTCACTCTTGACCTGGGTGGCTCAGTTGGTTAAGAGTCTGACTTCAGCTCATCCCAGAGTCCTGGGATGGAGCCTCAATCAGGCTCCCGTCTCAGCGGGGAGTCTGTTTCTCCCTCTTCTTCTGCCCCTACTCCTGCTCATGTTCACACTCACTCTCTCTCAAATAAATAAATAAAATCCTTTTTTTAAAATATTTTATTTATTTGATAGAGAGAGATCACAAGTAGGCAGAGAGGCAGGCAGAGAGAGAGGAGGAAGCAGGCTCCCTGCGGAGCAGAGAGCCCGATGCGGGGCTCGATCCGAGGACCCTGAGATCATGACCTGAGCCGAAGGCAGAGGCTTTAACCCACTGAGCCACCCAGGCGCCCCTAAATAAAATTCTTTTTTAAAAATGAGACAAGTCCCAATTGAGGAACATTCTACAAAATACCAGACCAGTACTTCTTAATACCGTTAAGGTCATCAAAAATAAGGGAAGTCTGAGAAACTGTCAGATCCAAGAGGAGCTGAAGACAGCGTGAGGACTACATGAAATGTGGCATCCTAGACGTGATCCTGGAACGGAAAAAGGACATTAGGTAAAAAATATGGAAATCTGAATAAAATAAAATAAATTATTAATATTGGCTCATTAATTGACAAACGTGGAATACAAATTAAGGTGTTAATAATAGGAGAAACTGGGTAAAGAGGTAGGGGAACTCTATTACCTTTGCAATTTGTCTATAAATCTAAAACTGTTCTAAAAATAAAATTCGCTTTTTAATTAATTTTTAAGTAAGCTCTAGGCTCAACATGGGGCTTGAATTTACAACCCTGAGATCAAGAGTCACATGCTCTACCGACTGAATCAGCCAGGAGCCCCTACAGTTTATTTTTTTAGTTTATGTATCATGATCCCATTCTTGTACAAATATATATAATGTACATAACAATTTTTAAACGTGATATAGTTTATTTTTTTAAAGATTTTATTTATTTGTTAGAGAGAAGGGGGGGATAGAGAGAGAGAGAGAGGCAGGGAGAAGCAGACTCCCAGCTGAGCAATGAGCCTGATGCCAGACTCGATCCCAGGCCCCTGGGATCACAACCTCAGCCCAAGGTAGACCCTTAACCAACTGAGCCACCTAGGCATCCCAATACAGTTTATTTTTAAGTTTCACTTTATATATGATTGTTTTATATATATATAGTCTATATCACCTTATTTCTAAGCATTATAGAGTATACTTTATTTTCAGATTAAAGTTTGACATTTTTCACAGGGATTGATTTAGGAATAACTAAGACTTAAAGGTTTAAAAGTTAATGCTGACAAACCACTTAGACAGTGCCTGGCACACAGCAAGCTCTTATGAAATGTTAGCAGTTACTACCATTATTATTACTATTGACGACATCAATGACTCCTTCTAATGACTTCTCGATACCAACACTTTATTGGAATCAAGCAATTTAAATAGATGTTTACATATTTATAAATATAACTTTTATTTAATCACAAATATATCAGGTTAGGAAATTAAAATATGAAAACATTGAAATCTGGGAGTTTAGACGTCCTTGTCCTCAACTATTAAGTTACTTATTCCTTAAAGAGAAATTTATTCTCCACCAGTTACACTTTCCCCAACTCACAAAAGGCATCACTTACAAAATCTGATATAAGGTCTACAACACAAATAAATGGAAAGATATTCCATATTCATGGAAGGGAAGAAGTAATATTGTTAACATGACAATACTACCCAAAGCAAACTACAGATTCAATGCAATCTCCATCAAAATACCAATGACATTTTTCATAGAACTAGAACAAATAATCCTAAAATTTGTATGGTGCCACAAGAGATACTGAATAGCCCAAGCAATCTTGAAAAAAGAAGCACAAAGCTCCCTAATTTCAAACAATACTATAAAGCTATAGTAATCAAAATAGTAGGACACTGGCACAAAAACAAGCACGTAGATCAATAGAATAGAACAGAAAACCCAGAAATAAACTCATGCACATAAGGTCAACTAATCTATGACAAAGGAGATAAGAATATACAAGAGGGGAAAGACAATCTTTTCAATAAATGGTGTTGGGAAAACCGAACAGCTACATACAAAAGAATAAAACTGGACCACTATCTTACACCACAAACAAAAATAAGTTCAAATAGATTTAAGATTCAAATATAAGACCTGAAATCATAAAACTCCTAGAAGAAAACATAGGCAGTAAGCTCTTTGACATTAGTTTTAACAATATTTTTTTTTACCAGTCTCCTCAGGCAAGGAAACAAAAGCTAAAATAAACAAATAAAATCACATCGAACTTTGCACACCAAAATAAACCATCAACAAAATGAAAGGCACCCTGCTGAGTGGAACAAGATATTTGCAAATCATACATCCACTAAGGGGTTAATATCCAGAATATATAAAGAATTCATACACGTTAAAATACACTTTAAAAAAGGCTCAGTTAAGTATCTGCCTTCGGCTCAGGTCATGATCCCAGGGTCCTGGGATCAAGCCCCACATTGGGCTCCCTGAGCAGGAGGCCTGCTTCTCCCTTTCCCACTCCCCTGCTTATGTTCCTTCTCTCTCTATGTCTCTGTCAAATAAATAAATAAAATCTTTTTAAAAATTAAAAAAAACATTTTTTTAAATGGGCAAAGGGGGGCGCCTAGGTGGCTCAGTGGGTTAAGTCTCTGCCTTCAGCTCAGGCCATGTTCCCAGGGTCCTGGGATCGAGCCCCGCATTGGGCTCTCTACTCATCAGGGAGCCTGCTTCCTCCTCTCTCTCTGCCTGCCTCTGCCTGCTTGTGATCTCTCTCTGTCAAATAAATGA
Source organism: Meles meles (assembly GCF_922984935.1). Classification (NCBI taxonomy): domain Eukaryota; kingdom Metazoa; phylum Chordata; class Mammalia; order Carnivora; family Mustelidae; genus Meles; species Meles meles. Next base: position 21,953,070 of record NC_060070.1, read on the forward strand.
ATAAAATCTTAAAAATAAAAATAAAAACAGGCAAAGGACTTGAATATACATTTTCCAATGAAGATATACAGATGGTCGACAGACAATGAAAACATGGTCAACATCACTAATCAAGGAAATGCAAATCAAAACCACAATGAGCTATCATCTCACACCTGTCAAAATTGCTAAAATCAACAACATAAAAAATAACAGATGTTGGTTGGCAAGGATGTGGAGAAAAGGGAACCCCTGTGCACTATTGGTGGGAACATAAATTGGTGCAGCCACTCTGGAAAACAGTATGGAAGCTTCTCAAAAAAAATTTTTTTTAAATAGAACTATCATGCAATCTAGCAATTCACTTCTAAGTATTTATCCAAAGAAAACAAAAACATTCAAAGAGATATATATGCATCCCTATGTAATGTCACATTATTTACAATAGTCAAGATATGGAAGCAACCTAGTGATGTCTGGGTGGCTCAGGTCATGATCCCAGAGTCCTGAGATCAAGTCCCACATTGGGCTCCCTGCTTCTCCCTCTGCCTGCCGCTCCCCCTGCTTGTGCTCTCGCTCTCTCTCTCTCTCTCTCTCTCTCTAGTTTTCTCTCTCTCTCTGACAAATAAGTAAAATCTTTAAAATATATATATAAAAAATAAATTTTAAAAAAGATATGGAAGCAATCTAAGTGTCCATCAGTAGAAGAATGGATACATACATGTCGTAGAATATTACTCAGCCATGAAAAAGAATCCAACAACATAGATGAACCTAGAGGGTATTATGCTAAGTGAAATAAGTCACACAGACAAAGAATATTACTCTATCATTTTAATTTATGTGGAACCTAAATAAAAAATAACAAGCAAAACAGGAACAGACTAATAGATAGGAGAAACATACTATTAATTACAGAGTGGGGCACAGGTTAGGAGTTGGAGAATGGGTGAAATAGGTAAAGGGGGCATTAAGAGGTGCAAACTTCCAGTTACAATATAACCATGGGGATGTAATGTACAGCGTAGGGAATATAGGGAATAATATTATAATAACTGTATGGCGACAGATGGTAACAAGACATATGGTAGAGGTCATTCATAATGCATAGTAATATTCAATCATTATGATGCACATCTGAAACCAGTAGGATATTATATATCAATTATACTTGAATTTAAAAAATTAACACAAAATCTCTCTTTCATTAGTAACTTGATCTGTTTGGAACTATTAACTCATTTACACAAAGACAGATTATTCTTCTAGACTATGGTCTGAGTGAAGGGCATATACTGAAGATTACCAATAAAAACAATTTCCAGTATAGTTAAGCCACAGGTCGGCTTTCCTTCATCTCCACTGTGCTGCCTTTCTCAAATTTCTAAGTTGGTGAAAAAAAAGAAGATCTCGTGATGTGAAATGAAATAATCAAACAAAACATTTTAAAAATAATAAAGTGCCAGGGCGCATGGGTAGCTCAATGTGTTAAAGCCTCTGCCTTCGGCTCAGGTCATGATCCCAGGATCCTGGGATTGAGTCCCACATCGGGCTCTCTGCTCAGTGGGGTGCCTGCTTCCCTTCCTCCCTCTCTGCCTGCCTCTCTGCCTACTTGTGATCTCTGTCAAATAAATAAATAAAAATCTTTTAAAAAATAAAAATAAAAATAAATAATTAAAAATAATAATAATAACAATAACAATAAAATGCCTTAAGCATTAAAAATCAAAAGTTATTTTAGGTTTCTATGCTCTTTAAAAAGATATTCTGGGCCCCCAATTGGATTCTGGGTTTAAATCTTATTATTAAATCTGGCAAGTTTGTGTTTGGCATTTTATTTTTCTAAATCAAAGGGGAAAACTTGAATCGGATTTTCTTGTCTGAATGTTTTTTACAAGAAAGTTTTTACTTCTAATTTTTTAAAAGATTTTATTTATTTATTTGAGAAAGAGAGCATGGGCAAGGAGTGAGGGGCCACAGAGGGAGAAGCAGACTCCCTGATGAACAGGGAGCCAAGCCAACGAAGCAAAGATTTGCCAGGGAAGAGAAACTACATTCTATTCCTATGTCTATACCTGCCGCCAACTCATATCGTATTATTGGATCGACCTCTTGCTTCACCTTCTCCATCTGAAAATATGGAACTGTTTATGTATAACTACCTCCAAATAATGGTATGCCTTAATGAGTTCCTATTTATTAAGCATTTTGTGATCATGAGATAAAAGAATTATTAAATACAAAACAATATAATCGTTCTTTAACTCTAAATGGCAGCAGTAACTTCACAGTTAGGTCTTTTCATCTGTAGTTTACATTAAGCTTATTATTTATAAACTAACTATTTATTAAAATATCCTTACTTAAAGGAATAAATGAAACAAGATGGGATAGGAGGGAGACAAGCCATAAGAGACTCTAAATCTCACAAAACAAACTGAGGGTTGCTGGGGGGAGGCGGGGAGGGAGAGGGTGGCTGGATTATGGACATTGGGGAGGGTATGTACTATGGTGAGTGTGAAGTATAAACCTGGCGATTCACATACCTGTACCCCTGGGGCTAATAATATATTATATGTTAATTAAAAATAAAAAATTTTTTAAAAATAAAATATCCTTACTTGAGTCCTCACTCTACAAATGTCATTCTTTCCTATTTAGGAGGCTCTCATTTTTTAGCTAAATGTTAACACTTTCCACTCTCCAAGAAATATTCTCTATCTAGTACGGTTCGGCATAAACGCTCTTGAAACATCTAGTAGAATTGAATATACTAAATACAAAAGTACTAAATTATGTGGTCATGGATTATGCCAGTTATGCTCTATATAATCCGGCACATAATACCTGCTTTGATGCCATTTTAATTACTATTTTAATTACCGTTCTAAATCTAGTGGCCAACAGTAGCTTTGGACTGCCTTGGTAACTATGGACAAATTCTAGCACATAATCCTGTGTCTCTATTGTTCAAATCATGAGATAGGAATAGTACTCTCATGGCAATTATTTGGTAGGAAGTTGGGAAATGCTACAATAAAATCAAATCTAAATACATATACACAGATATGTGATCTAGACATCTTTTTGTGAATGCTTTGAATAAAAATGCATGCACAGAGATTCTTCAACACTGACTTACACAAATGATAAATGAGGGTTTTAATGTTTAAAACTGCACTTTATAAATGACACTGAATTAACTCTCTGACCTCCACTTCCTCACCTCTTTTAAAAATCCCCCCAATCTCCTCCTCTCCTAGAATGCCCCTAATGCTCCCAAATCTAGGCTAATAAACTAGGGCTTCTCCTTTATATACCTCTACCCGAGATAGGGGTCTAGGGCAGGTTGCTCCCACATGTACCTCCAGGGTATATTGATTATTTTGAATTGAGGCTACTTAGGAAACAGTGGTACAAGCACGCTCAGACCCCCCTGTCTTCCTGAAAGTAGGAAATAAATCTCCCATATGAAAAATATCCTCCCTATACTAAGAAGTAAAATAAATAAATAAATATTTTTTAAAATCCTTATTACCAGAGATAGGGACGTTAAAGTTGAGAAGCCGTAAAAGAAAACCTTGTTACTTTTTACTAATCCACTACCTTAGCCCAAATTCCACTTAGAATTCCTTTCTAATTAAAAATCCCCAACATGTGTTTTCCTTAGCCTATAAATTCCTCACAAATGTATTGTCTCTTTGTCTAAAATGTATAAAACTGCCTAGCTTGGTCATTTCTTTGGGTTTCAATTTCATTATTCGGCCTCCATGTACACATTATAAAACAGCTTTCTTTCTCCTGTTAATCTCTTTCATGTAAATTGAATTCTTACTCCAGCTGGAGGAACTTGAAGGGTAGAAAAAGAAATCTCCCTCCCCTACACCTAATTCCCCCAAATACAATCCTGCCAATTCCAGTTCCAGAAGGTCTTCTGACTGGCCCCCACTGCTCCCCAATGATTTCTTATCATTTCACATGGACCACCAAAATGTCTTGCTGCCAAAATCTCTGCCTCTACTAATTCTTCCTCTAGACTATCTCTGCTCCAACTCTATTCACCAGGCTTAAAACCAGCTCCTTGTTTAAAAAACAGGTATAAAACCCTCTATGCCTGACATCCTGCAGACCCTGCTTTTGAAATTATTTCCTTTCCCCATTTCTGAATGGTGAGATTTTACTCAACACTCAAGGCTCAACTCTAAAATGGAAGTCACCTCTGGGAAGCCTTTATCGATTCAGTGGTTTCCCATCTCCTTCACTAGAGTAAGAATTTTCAGACAGGTCAAATCAGCTCATGAAGCTTTCACCCGCAGCACCAAACACAACGTAGGTACACAACAAATATTTGTTGAACCAAATTGAAGAGAATTTTTAAAAATTTTCTTTTAAATAATCACAAAGCATGAAATTGAGGATATCAAGTCTCGTCCCATATTTTGGGGTAGAAATTTTTCAACATTTTTTTTTAACAACACGTGTTTGTTTCCTAATTATAAAAGTAATACATGAGGCGCCTGAGTGGCTCAGTGGGTTAAAGCCTCTGCCTTCAGCTCAGTCATGATCCCAGGGTCCTAGGATCGAACCCTGCATCAGGCTCTCTGCTCAGCAGGGAGCCTGCTTCCACTTCTCTCTCCCTCTGCCTGCCTCTCTGCCTACTAGTGATCTCTGTCTGTCAAACACATAAATAAAATCTTTAAAAATAAATAAATAAATAAAAATAAAAGTAAAACATGCTCATTATAGCAAACACCATAAAAAAAATGAAATCAGGACAATTTTTTATTGTACTACTCAAATAACCTCTCTTAACCTTTAATTTTTTAAAAATTTATGTACTTATAGGAGATAGTCAGTTCTGTAAATTCCTTTTAGAATATTTCCTCTATAAAATATAGGTTTCGTATAACCAAAAACATTTAAGTGACTCTTTTGACCCTTAATGAAAATTGCTACATCCAAGATGATGAGTGAAACATAAAGAAGCCCGATGAGTTGATGACACTCAATGGGGCGCTAGAGTCACTTACTAAACAGGGGCTCTTACTACATGTGACTCAAATTTGTATGTCAGCAAAGCTATTTACTAATTACCATATATTACAAATTTTCAGCATTGCTCACAAAGCCAGAGGTCCACTCTATGTCCTTCCAGTCTTTTTTTTTTTTTTCTGCATTTTTTAAACAAATCAGAATTACAGCATTGTGGACTAAATTGTGCCCCTCAAAATTCCTATGTTGGAGTTCTAATTCCCAATACCTTCAAACATGACTACTTGGAGATAGGATCTATAAAAAGGAAATTAAGTTAGAATGAGGTAATTAGAGCAGACCCTAATACAATCTTACTGGCATTTTTCTTTCTTTTTTTAGTAGGTAAACTTTTTTTAAGATTTTATTTATTTATTTGAGAGAGAGAGCATGAGTGGGGGTAAAGACAGGAGGGGCAGAGAGAGAGAGAGAGACTCCCCTCTGAGCAGGGAGCCCAACACAGAACTTGATCCCAGAACACAGAGACCATGACCTGAGCCAAAGGCAGACACTTAACCAACTAAACCACCCAGGTTCCCCTCCTTTTTTTTTTTTTAAGATTTATTTATTTTAGAGAAAGAAAGAAGAGAACACGAGTGGGAGGGGCAGAGGAAGAGGGAGAGAGACAAGCCCAAGCAGACTACGGAATGCGGAGCCCAATGTGGGGCTCAATCTCACTACCCTGAGATCTTGACCTGAACAGAAACTAAGAGTCAGAGAGGCTTAACCGACTGAGATACCCAGGCATCCCTAACTGGTGTTTTTCTAAGAAGAGATTAGGAAATACAATGAGAGACACCAGCAAAAGGCCAATGTGAAGACAGAGGAGAAGGGAATCATTTGACAGCCAAAGAGAATGGCCTCAGAAGAAACCAAACCTAAGGATGAATACCCAACTTTTGTAGCAACATGGACGGGACTGGAGGAGATTATGCTGAGCGAAGTAAGTCAAGCAGAGAGAGTCAAGTATCATATGGTTTCACTTATTTGTGGAGCATAACAAATAACACGGAGGACATGGGGAGATGGAGAGGAGAGGGAGTTGAGGGAAACTGGAAGGGGAGATGAACCATGAGAGACTATGGACTCTGAAAAACAACCAGAGGGTTTTGAAGGGGCGGGGGCGGGGGTGGGAGGTTGAGGAACCAGGTGGTGGGTAATAGCGAGGGCACGTACTGCATGGAGCATGGAGCACTGGGTGTTATGTCAAAACAATGAACACTGTTATGCTGTAAATAAACAAATAAAAAAATTAAAAAAAAAAAAGAAGAAACCAAACCTGCTTACACCTTGATCTTGACTTCTAGCTTCCAGACCTGTGAGAAAATTTTGTGGTTTTTTGGCCACCCCAGATTGCGATATTTTGTTATGGAAATCCTAGTAAACTAATATACATCGTAAAGCACAATTTTATATCCTGCATTTTCTTCACTTAATCCTCATATCACAAATAATTTCCCATATTATTAAATATTCTTTGGGTCACCTGGGTGGCCCAGTTAGTTGAGTGACTGACTCTTGGCTTCAGCTCAGGATGTGATCTCAGGGTTGTGGGATCAAGCCCCACATCGGGCTCCATGTTTAGCATGGATTCTACCTGAGATTCTCTCTCTCTCTCTTGCTCGTGTTCACTCAAACTCTCTCTAAAGTAAATAAATAAAACTTTAAAAATATTCTTCAAAAATATGATGTTTGGTGGCTATAAAGTGTTCTATAGAGATGGACTAAAATTTATTTAATTGTATCCTATTACTGCATGTTTTAGTTATTTCAGGTTTTCACTATTATAAATAATACTCCAGTAAACATGCTTACACACAAATTTTTGTCTGCCTCTCTGAAAATTTTTAGGATAAAGTTCTAGATGTGGGGTTACTGGCAAAAGCATATGAATACTTTAAGGCTCTTAATACATTGCTAAATTTTTAAAAATACACCTCAGTTTATTTTTTAATGGGATTAAATGGGGGAAATGAACATAAATGTCTCAGCAGAGTAAATGACACAAAATAAATGCTCAGTAATGTGAGTCATTGTAATGATCATTAAGTCCTATGGCAAGATATGGTACACATCACCCACAGGCACATATCTACAGGGTCAGAAATCTAAGTAAGGTGATTTTTTTTAATTAATCATTTTTATTAACATATAATGTATTTTCTGTCCCAGGGGTACAGGTCTGTGACACTGTTAAATTTTTAAAGCAACTTTACCAATTTATACTCCCACCAATGCTATATAAGAATGCCCACATTAGGGGTATTGGCAGGCTAGTTGATGGAGCATGAGACTCTTAGTCTCAGCGTTGTGAGCTCAAGCTCCACATTGGATGTAGAGATTACTTAAAAACAAAGTCTTTTTTTTTTAACATCTTAATTTTATTTCATCTTTTTTTGGTGTTCCAAGATTTATTGTTTATGCACCATACCCAGTGCTCTGTGCAATATGTGCCCTCTTTAATACCACCAGGCTCACCCATCCTCCCACCCCCCCTCCCTTCCAAAACCCTCAGTTTGTTTCTCGGAGTCCACAATCTCTCATGCTTCATCTCCCCCTCCGACTTCCCCCAATTCACTTTTCCTTTCCTTCTCCTAATGCCCTCCATGTTATTCCTTATGCTCCACAAGTATGTAAAACCATATGATACTTGACTCTCTCTCTGCTTGACTTATTTCACTCAGCATAATCTCCTCCAGTCCCATCCAGGTTGATACAAAAGTTGGGTATTCATCCTTTCTGATGGAGGTATAATACTCCATTGTATATATGGACCACATCTTCTTTATCCATTCATCTGTTGAAGGGCATCTTGGCTCTTTCCATAGTTTGGCTATTGTGGACACTGCTGCTCTGTGGACACTGGGGTACAGATGGTCCTTCTTTTCACTACATCTGTATCTTCGGGGTATGCACTAATCCAATTGCGGGGTCATTGGGTAGCTCTATTTTGAATTTCTTAAGAAATCTCCACACTGTTTTCCAAAGTGGCTGCACCAACTTGTATTCCCACCAATAGTGTAAGAGGGTCCCCCTTTCTCCACAACCTCTCCAATATTTGTTTACTGTCTTGTTAATTTTGGCCATTCTAACTCATGTAAGGTGTTACCTCAAAGTGGTGATTGTTTTTTTTTTAAAGATTTTATTTTATTTATTTGACAGAGAGAGATCACAAGTAGGCAGAGAGGCAGGCAGAGAGAGAGGAGGAAGCAGGCTCCCTGTGGAGCAGAGAGCCCGACGCGGGGCTCGATCTCAGGACCCTGAGATCATGACCTGAGCAGAAGGCAGCAGCTTAATCCACTGAGCCACCCAGGCGCCCCTCAAAGTGGTTTTGATTGGAATCTCCCTGATGGCTAATGATGATGAACATTTTTTCATGTGTCTATTAGCCATTTGTATGTCTTCTTTGGGGAAGTGTCTGTTCATGTCTTCTGCCCATTTTTGACATGGTTTTCTGTTTTGTGTTGAGTTTGAGTTCTTCTTTATAGATCTTGGGCATCAGCCCTTTGTCTGTAGTTTCATTTGCAAATATCTTCTCCCATTCCGTGGATTGCCTCTTTGTTTTGTTGACTATTTCCTTTGCTGGGCAGAAGCTTTTGATCTTGATGAAGTCCCAAAAGTTCATTGTTGCTTTTGTTTCCTTTGCCTTTGGAGACATGTCTTGAAAGAAGTTACTGTGGCCAATGTCAAAGAGGTTACTGCCTATGTTCTCCTCTATGATTTTTTTTTTAAAGATTTTATTTATTTATTTGACAGAGAGAGATCACAAGTAGGCAGAGAGGCAGGCAGAGAGAGAGGAGGAAGCAGGCTCCCCACGGAGCAGAGAGCCTGATGTGGGGCTCGATCCCAGGACCCTGAGATCATGACCTGAGCCGAAGGCAGCGGCTTAATCCACTGAGCCACCCAGGCGCCCCTCCTCTATGATTTTGATAGATTCCTGCCCCACCTTGAGGTCTTTTATTCATTTCGAGTTTATCTTTGTGTATGGTGTAAGAGAATGGTCAAGTTTCATTCTTCTATACATAGCTATCCAATCTTGCCAGCACCATTTATTGAAGAGTCTGTCTTCTTTCCACTGTATATTTTTTCCTGCTTTGTCAAATATTATTTGACCATAGAGTTGCAGATCTATATCTGGGCTCTCTACTCTGTTCCATTGGTCTATGTGTCTGTTTTTGTGCCAGTACCATGCTATCTTGGTGATCACAGCTTTGTAGTAAAGCTTAAAATCAGTCAATCAAGTCTCTTAAGAAAATAATGCTTTGAAGTTTGTTAAGATAAGACCTATGAATTTTAGATGAGTTCAGCATCCTAGGCTTGTCCTCTCAAATGGCTGAAATCATTATTTACACACAAATATTCATTTATTCAACAAACATCCATTAGTACACCAAGTACCACAAAGCACTATGCCAGGCTGATTCTTAGCAAGCTTGGTTCTTTTTTTTTTTCTTTTCTTTTTTTTTTTTTTAATTAACTTAAAATGTATTATTTGTTTCAGGGGTACAGGTCTGTGATTCATCAGTTTTACACAACTCACAGCACTCACCATAACATATACCCTCCCCAACGTCCATCACCCAGTCACTCCATCTCTCCCACCTACCTCCACTCCAGCAACCCTCAGTTTGTTTCACGAGATTAAGAGTCTCTTATGGTTTGTCTCCCTCTCTGGTTTAGTCTTATTTCATTTTTCCCCTCCCTTCCCCTATGATCCTCTGTCTTATTCCTCCAATTCCTCACATCAGTGAGATCATATGATAATTGTCTTCCTCTGATTGACTTATTCCACCTAGCATGTTTCATCCACATCATTCCAAATGGCAAGATCTTGGGGTTTTTTGATGGCTGTATAATATTCCATTGCGTGTGTGTGTGTGTGTGTGTGTGTGTGTGTGTGTGTATATATATATATATATATATATCAATCATCTTCTTTATCAATTCATCTGTTGATGGACATCTAGGCTCTTTCCATAGTTTGGCTATTGTGGACATTGCTGCTATAAACACTGGGGTGCACATGCCCCTTCAGATCACTATATTTATATCTTTAGGGTAAATACCCAGTAGTGCAATTGCTGGGTCATATAGTAGCTCTATTTTCAATTTTTTGAGCAACCACCATACTGTTTTCCAGAGTGGCTGCACCAGCTTACATTCCCACCAACAGGGTAGGAGGGTTTCCATGCTAGGTTCTTGATTATAATAAAGACCACTATACTCAATAGATTTAGTGGGTCACTGAATATTACCACTGAGCAAACAATTCAAAAAACATTTTGAGGAGTAAGCACAAGAAATAGGAACTCGAGTTCTCTGACCTCAAATAACACCATACAAATATAATATGAAGTAACATACTAAAAAGTGCCTTAAGATCAGTATTTTTTTTCCAAAGTTTTCATTTTCCTTTGTATTTATAATTTTTTTGAAGAGGTGGAGAGGGGCAGAGAGAGAGAGAGAGAGAGTGTTAAGCAAGCTTCATGCCCAACATAGGGCTCAATCTCATGACCCAAGATCATGACCTGAGCCAAAATCAAGAGTCATACACCTAACCAACTGAGCCACCCAGGGGCACCCCCTATGTAGTTATAAGTTATATATATTTTTTTAAAAGTCAGCCTCCACCTCCACTCCTTTCCAGGTGCTCATTCTTCTAGCACAGGAATATGAATGTAGACTTCTGATCTTAGGTTCTGAATATCTTTCCATTTACAAATAGCATAATTCCTTTCTTTTATTTTTAAAAGTATGTGTTTGTTTTTCCCTTCAGAATAGGATTTTGAGGGTTTTGTTTATCCACATTTTCTCATTTTTCAGTAGTGAGCACTTATCATATAATGAAATATATCAAAATGTTTTTATGGGAAATAGCTCCTTACCGCTTATGATAAATTTACTGCCTGAATGATCTCTCTGTTGAAAAACTTAGAAGTACTACTCAATTTCCACAATTGTAGTTAGTGCATGTGTATGCCACCTGATAGCTGCCAGAAATAATTGTAGTCATAAAGCATTTATGAGATTGTAAGATGAAATTTTGGCTCCTCTCTGACTCATTCTGGAACTGAAGAACTGTTCTCTGCACTGTGGTTTCTGGCCACATTTCATGCTGGGAGTTCTTCCCTAATCTGGCACAAATTAAGAATGATGTGGGCTTTGATGGTCAAACAGCCTTTGAAAACTTTCTATTTATTATATTTATATCTGCTAATGGTCACTTAATGATATAAAAAAAATTGAGGGAGCTACTTTGGCACAATTATAAATCTCTCAAAACTAGTAAGTCTCAAAACTTGACTAGCTAATTAATGTCCGAATTACATACTAAATCCTCATTGCAGCTTCCTGAAGGTCAACGGGTGAAAGACAGAAGCTAATGTAAGCACCAGCGTAAGGTTATAATTTAACCAGTGGTTCCCATTTGAGATGACCACATTCCTACACAGAAAACGAAATGTTTGTTCAACAGTTTTATCTGTTTTCTTCCATGAGTTTTGAAGGGATTTACAACTGAGAATCAGTAATGTATTATTCTAACTCTAGCTACTTTCTTTAACAGACTTTAGGATGGAGCCCAATTCACATATAAAGCACATCAAAAGTCGTAGTCTAATATTTGATTGTACTCCCTGACTCAACCCCAGAAAGATTAAGTCACCCAAGGTCACATAGTTATAAGAAGAGGAGGGATCAGAACACAGAGTTCCCTGTCTCTGGAATAATCAAGGATCCCCGTTTGGTGTTTTTCTGAATCATTCAATCCCCTTTTTAGTTTCCAGCCATGACAATCTCCAGTTCTCACATGTCACAGCTATTGTTTCAATCCCTTGCCTTCTTCATTCACTCAACAGCCATTTTTGAGCACCTTCTCCTTGTCAGTCACTGTATAAAGCATTGATAGGATAACCAACACATTTTAGTGTTGTGTCATATACAAGCCACTGTCATAAACACCATATCATTTGGTCATGTAGTGTGAATGGTGTGACCTATTCGAAGTCAAGCAATGGGACTCATTCATCCTTTCATCTCCTGGGACTTGGTTTAGTGTCTGTGCAATGCACCAAACATTCATTGAATGGATGAGTAAATGCAGGAGAAAATTAAGGGGTGAATGAATAGAGAAGACCTCATATCTCTGGTCTATGCCATTTTTGGTTTTCATAGGATTGGCAAACATTCACTTTTCTCCTTAACTCTTTTTTCCCTTGAAAAGCTTTCTGGTTCCTACTCATTTTTTTCTCTCCTGTGGAACAACTCTTCCTAATTATGCTCAGGGGCAAACCTCAGTTCCCCAGAAGTCCCTAAAACTCCTACCTTTGTTCTTTGGCCAGGACCCTTGCCATTAGCTTTCAATCTCTGAGTGAGGGGACACTATGAGTCAGTCTACCTGTTTTTAAAACTGACCAACTCTTATAAAGAGTTTGGGAAAAAAAGTTTGACAACTGGATTATAATACAAATTCTTATTCCTTATCTTACTACTATTGAAGAATAATTTTAGTTGGAATAAAAAGTTGTGAAACTAGGTTTTCCTTGTTAAATTTAGAAACCCAGAAAGCAACAAGTCAAGGAACCTAGAAAACAATGGTGGAAACCATAAGTCAAGCTGATATGATGCAATTAGTGCTCAAGGTGAGACCAACACACAGAATCAGGAAGTGGATTTTGTATAAGGATTGCTAAAAGAGTTCAAGAAATTATCTATTAGTCTCACAAACAGAAAGTTTTTTTTCTATTTTTTTTACATACTTCCAGGTCACCCCAAGATTTTAAAACTTTGCATGGTTTCACCTTGAAAAGAGCCCTGAAGACAGATAAGACCCCAAGAAAACAAGGTGCACCTTTCCCATGTAACATGGCAATGGTCAGCTTCTGGGGTAGATGGCACAATAGGAGGATCCTAGTCTCACCTCATCCCATGGATACACTTGGATAACATCCACTTCCGTGTAAATAACCCATAATATGACTCAAAGCCTGGAAGAATACACTCTCCACAGCTAAATGGAGAGAAAAGGCCATACTGAAAAGGGTAAGAAGGGTGGAGATTGTCAGGAGCCAAATGGACCTATGGAACTGTCTACAGGAGGGAAGAACCTACTGGCCACAGAGAGGGGAGAGGAGCAGGTCCCACCCCAGCATGGTGGATCCACACTGGGAAGGCTGTAATATTTGGCTTTGAAAGCCAAAGGGGCCTAACTTTGTGAGTTCTTACAATCGGTGAGTCTTAACATTTGGAAATTTGAAAATCAGCAGGCTTGGCTCTGGGACAATCAGAGGGCAATAGGAAACTGAATTTCCACCCTTAAAGAGATAGCACAACAAACAGCTCTTCTGAGATATAGCACAGAAGCAGCAGTTTGAGAGATGCCTGGGGTGTAACGGAGGGAGATTTGTTTGCTAATCTGCTAATCTGGGGGCCTGTGCTAGAGGTGCAGGGATCTTTGGGAGATTTCTCCAAGAACAAAGGAGTTGGCAAACATCATTTCCCTTCTCACACCCAGCTCAGATACAAGGACACCTGTGTATATCAGCACAGCACAAATACCAACACTCCCTGTGAACTGGGTGTTCCAACCCACACTCTCCCAGTACCTGCCCTGTTCAGCATCAGCCTCCTCTCATAGCTGACCAGTGCAAACATTGCTAATACCGCACATCCTGCCCCTGCATTCTCTGTAGACCTCCCCCTCCACCACACTCTTGGTAGGAGTCCATCCAAAGCTGCCCCACACATATGGAAGTGTGCAAGTGCCCCAACAAGGGTTGGCATCATCCCAAATTGACTCCTGCCCCAGGGAGAGAGGAAGATAACACACACAAACAACACAGGGAATAAATCCTGCCCACAAGGCAAAGAGAGCCATTGCAGATGATTGGACTGAAGACAAATGCAGCTCAGCCACAACAGTAGGATGCATACAGCACACATAGGAGACCCCTCTAAAGCAACAGGTTCTGCTGAACAGGGGACATTGCACTGTAGGACGCGATAGGATCTCTTCTTCATAAAACCACTACTTTCGAGAGCAGGAGACATAGCTGACTTTCCTAACACAGAAAAACAGACACAGAGTTAAACAAAATGAGGCAACATAAGAATGTGTCCAAATGAAAGAACAGGACAAAATCACAGAAAGAGAGCTAAATGAAAAGAAGATAAGTAATATGCCTGATAGAGAATTTAAAGTAATGGTCATAAAAGTACTCACAGGACTTCAGAAAAGAATGGAGGACTTCAGCGAGATCCTAAACAAAGAGATAGAAAACCATAAAAAAGAACTGATCAGAGATAAAGAACTTAATAACTAAAATTTAAAGTACACTGCTGTGAATAAAGAGTAGATTAGAGAAAGCAGAAGAAAGGATCAGTAACCTGGAAGATACAGTAATGGAAAGTAATCAAAAACAGGAGAGAGGAAAAGGAATAATTAAAAATGAAAATAGAAAATAGATTAAGAAAACCCAATACCACCATCAAGAGTAATAACATTCACATTATAGAGATCCCAGAAAGAGAAGAGAAAGGAAAGGGGGCAGAAAATGTATTTGCAGAGGGGCGCCTGGGTGGCTCAGTGGGTTAGGCCGCTGCCTTTGGCTCAGGTCATGATCTCGGGGTCCTGGGATCGAGTCCCGCATGGGGCTCTCTGCTCGACAGGGAGCCTGCTTCCCTCTCTCTTTCTCTCTCTCTGCCTGCCTCTCTATCTACTTGTGATCTCTCTCTATCAAATAAATAAATAATCTTAAAAAAAAAAAAAAGAAAATGTATTTGCAGAAATAATAGCTGAAAACTTCCTGGATTCTGGGGAAGAAAACAAATATCCAGATCCAGGATGCACAGAGATCCCTCAATAAAATCAAACCAAGGAGGTCTACACCAAGACACATAGTAATTGAAATGGTAGGAGGAAAAAAAATAAAGAGTGTTAAAGAGAGAATTTTTAAAGCACCAAGAGAAAAAAAAATAGTGACATACAAGGGAAACCCAATAGTGCCATCAACTGATTTTTCAGTGGAAATTTTGCAAGCCAGAAGGGCAAGAAATGGGATATTCAAAGTGCTGAAAGAAAAAACTTGCAACCAAGAATACTCTATCCAGCAAGGCTATCACTGAGAATGGAAGAAAGATAAAGAATTTCCCAAACAAACAAAAGTTAAAGGAATTCATCACCACTAAATAAGCTCTGCAAGAAATGTTAAAGGGTTCTTTGAGTGCAAGGCTATACGCAGGAGTAAGAAAAGTAGAAAGCACAAAAACAGTAGAATTAAGTATATCTATACAGTTAAGTGTCTCTATAAAAGCAGTAGAATTAAGTGTATCTATAAAAATCAGTCAAGGGATTCACAAATTAACTGGATGAACAATACCATATACCTCAAATGTGGGGGAAAAGGAGTAAAAATTTAGTGCTTTTAGAATGGGTTCAAACTTAAGTGACCATCAACTTAATATACACTGTTATATTCATTAGATGATATACATAAGCCCAATTGTAACAAAAATATTCCAGTAATAATAAAAAATCAGTAATAGACATGCAAAAAATAAGAAAAGAATCCAAGTATACCACTAAAGAAAGCCAGCAAACTGTGAGAAAAAAAGAACAAGTAACAGAGAACTATAAAAAATAACCATAAAACAAGTAACAAAATGGCAATAAAACAGATCTACCAATCATTGCTTTGAATGTAAATGGACTAAGCACTCCAATCAAAAGACATAGGGTGATGGAATGGATAAAAAGCAAAACCCATCTATATGCTGCCTATGAGATACTCAGTTCAGACCTAAATACAACATGCAGATTGAAGGTGAAGGAATGGAAAAGCATTTATCATGCAAATGGCAGTGAAAAGAGAGCCAGGGTAACAATACTTATATCAGACAAAATAGACTAAAACAAACACTGTAAAAAGAGACAAAGAAGGACTCCATTATAGCCATAAGGAGAACAACCTAACAAGAAGATATAACAATTAAAAATATTTATGCAACCAACATGGGAGCACCTAATCACATAGAGCAGCTAATAACAAACATAAAGGAAGTAACTGATAGTAATACAATAACACCCCACTTAAATCAATGGACAGATCATCCAAACAGAAAATCATCTAGGAACCAGTGACTGAATGACGCATTGGACCAGATGGATCTAACGGATAGATTCAGAACATTCCGTCCTCAAACAGCAGAATACACATTCTCTTCAAGTGCACATGGAACATTCTCCAGAATAGATCACACATTAGGCCACAAAACAAGTCTCAACATATTCAAAAAGATGGAAGTCATAGCATTCTTCCTGTCCAACCACGACACTATGAAACTAGAAATCAACCACAAGGAAAATCTGGAAAGAACACAACTATATGGAGGTTAAATAATGTGCTGCTAAACAACGGATGGGGCAACCAGGAAATCAAAGTGCAAATCAAAAACTATGTGGAGGAAAATGAAAATGAAAACACAATGGTCTAAAATCTTTGGGATGCCGCAAAAGCAGTTCTAAGAGGGAAGCTTATGACAGTGCAGGCCTACTTCAACAAGAAAAATCTCAAATAAATAACCTAACCTCATGCCTAAAGGAGTTAGAAAAAGAACAAACAAAACCCAAAACCAGCAGAAAGAAGAAAATAATAAAGATTAGAGCAGAAATAAATTAAATAGAAACTAGAAAAAATAAAAATAAAAAACAATAGAACAGATTGATGAAACCAGTAGCTTGGCCTCCACCTGAGCGCAGCAGGATGTGCGGTCGGCCCCACCCCCACACCCTTCCCTGGACAGAAGTGAAGGAACTTCCACTGCCTCATGAACCTGGTCCTTCCCTAGTTTACTTCATCCTCTCTGCTTTGCATGACCCTTCCCCTCTATTATCATTTGGATGGTTGGGTCACCCAAAGAATACTGAAACACTAATTTGAAAAGATATATGCACCCCTACTTTTTTTTTTCCAATTACCAATTTATTTATTTTTTCAGCGTAATGGTATTCATTGTTTTTGCACAACACCCAGTGCTCCATGTGCACCCCTACTTTTACTGAAGCATTATTTACAATAGGCAAATTATGGAAACAACCCAAATGTCCATGGATAGATGAATGGGTATAGAAAATGTGTGGTGTGTGTGTGTGCGTGCACGCGTGTGTGTGTGCATGTGTGTATACAGCCACATTACTCAGACATATTACTCAGCCATAAAAAAGAATGAAATCTTGTGATTTGCAACAACATAGATGGATGGATCTAAAGGGTATAACGCTAAGTGAAATAAAGCAATCAGACAAAGACAAATACCTGATTCCACTAATACATGGAATTTAAGAAACAAAACAAATGAACAAAGAAAAAAAGAGACAAAAAAAAGATTCTTTTTTTTTAAGAGTTTTATTTATTTATTTGACACAAAGAGACCACAAGTAGGCAGAGAGGCAGGCAGAGAGAGAGAGGAAAGCAGGCTCCCTGCTGAGCAGAGAGCCAGATGTGGGACTCGATCCCAGGACCCCGAGATCATGACCCGAGCCGAAGGCAGCGGCTTAACCCACTGAGCCACCCAGGTGCCCCCCCCCCAAAAAAAGATTCTTAACTATAGAGAACAAACTGATGGTTACCAGAGGGGAAGTAGGGGCGGGGAGCGGGTGAAATCGATGAAGGCGATCAAGAGCACACACTTAACATCATGAGTACCGAGTAACATAGAGAATTGCTGAACCACCATATTGTACACCTGAAACTAATATAACACAGTATGTTAATTATACTGGAAACTTTAAAAATAAATAAAAACAAAAATAAAAAGTAGCTAAGAAAAGTGGCAATGGTCCAGTTCCCTTGTGCATATGTTCCACAACTATTTATTGCGCTTCTATTTGTCAAGCAGTCTTAGTGTTAAAAGAAAAAAAAAAAGGAAAGACAAACAAAGACCCTGCTGGGTGCCAGGGAAGGAGATGACACTTCAGATCAGTCCTGAAGCACGCACAGATCTTCTTGGACAAAAGGTTCTGGCCTGCTCCCCCAGCCAGCGACCGGAGGGGGAAAGGGTAGGAGATGAGATCTACCATGGAGGCAGACGGAGAAGGGCCTCAGGTCAGAGGAGGCAGCTGAGTTTTATTCTGAGTACAGTAGAGAGCCGTAAGGTGGCAGGAACCTGAAGGCAAAGTGGCCATCCCAAGTGGCACACATACTCACTATCCCCTTGCGTCCTTTATTTGGACACCATTTTAGAAGATCAGCCAAGTCACTATGTTTTGTTACCGTCTTTTTTTTTTTTTTTAAGACTTTGATTTATTCATTTATTTGAGAGACAGTAAGAGAGAGCATGAGAGGGGAGAAAGTCAGAGGGAGACGCAGACTCCCCATGGAGCTGGGAGTCCGATGAGGGACTCAGTCCTGGGACTCCGAGATCATGACCTGACCCAAAGGCAGCTGCTTAACCAACTGAACTACCCAGGCGCCCATACGTTTTGTTACTTTACTAAACATTTCCCTTTTAAAGCAGATTGTGCCGGGTTTTATCCAAATTATCACATTAAATCTTCATGAAAACTTGCTCTATGTCAAAACCATCTGCCGGTCTCTGACAAGGGACTTCGAAGACTTCGCCAGCCCGGAGCACTACTGGGCTGTGCCTTGTTGCGGGGTGTTCCAATAATGCCACATGAGGGCGTCAAGACGGGGATCGGCGCCTGCCATGCCTTTCACCACCAGGCAAATGCTTCTGCTTGTAGATTTTGATCAAGAGTAAAAGTTTCTTTCCTCACTCAGCACGTAGTCATGGGCTCTAGAGCTATGAAAATGGAAGAACATAGCCCCAATCCTGTCTTTAGTTAAGTAGGACAGAATCTCATAAGAGCTCAGCTCTGTTGCCCTCCTTTTAATCACTCTCCCCTCCACCTACACCCCTCCTGTGTTTCTGTGATGGATAATGGAAGAGAACTCATCCAAGAGCCACAGAGGAAGAGACAGAATTGTGTCCTTCAGGCAGCTCACACCTTGTAAGGGCACCCCAGAAACATCAGGTGTCAGATCAGGTGAAAACTGAGAACAAGGCTGACCTCTGGAGAACAGAAGGCCGGCTGGAGTATTGATACTAGCATGGGCTCTGGCCTCATCCAAGCAGGGGCTTGGGGAATGTTCTGCCACGAACAGCGGCAGGACTCTAGGCAAGTTACTTAACCTCTTTATGTCTTAATGTCTCATCGGTAAAATGGGAACAGTACATACCTCACTGGGTTGCTGCGAGGACTAGAGGAGGTGGTATATGAGACAGGTACCTCCGAGCCTCACGTGTGGTATGTGCTTAATGATCAGTGGGGACCATGGCCCCAGAGGATACTGCAGAGACCTGGAGGTGGAGAGAAGAGGTTGTCCCGCTGTGCTCTGCAGGTGGGCTGGCAAAACTGGGCCCCCAAAGCCGCATGTGAAGGGAAATGCACGCTTCCTGTACCAGCTTGCACGCATGTACATCGGGTCAGAAGGGAGGTAAGTGGAGTATTGGCACCAGTGGGAGTGCGGCCTTCTCAGCCCCCTTCCCCCTCCCCCTGCCCAGGTAACCACATGGAAGGCAGCAGCAGCCGCAGCCCCAGGGAGGACATCCTGGGAAACGGGTTGTGTTTACTTGTTCTGTTTCGTTTCTGTCTCCCTCAGCCCATGAGGCCCACTCCATTCCTCCAGCCACACAGAGGAAAAGGAACATTTTAACTGGGCCTAGAGGAACACAGTGTGGCCCAGAACCAACTGCCTTCATAGCCTTGTAGACCACAGACACTATTATTCAAGCAGCTTAGCTAATGAGAGAGAGAGACTCTGGGAGTTGGCAGAAAGTTGCAAGAAGGGGCAGTAAGGTTCAGGTCGTCAACTGTGCAGTCAAATCTGGATAGAAAAGTCGGAGGTCAACAGAAGACTGACACAGAAGTCAGGAGACGGTGAAACTGGAGGTCCCTTGGGGGACAAAGAGAAAGTGTGGGTGAGATGAAACAGCTGGAAAAAGTGTGCACTGGGATGAACAGTGCCCTGGAACAGTCCACGTCCGCAGGAACCTCAGAACGTGACCGTATTTGGAAATAGGCTCCTTGCAGGTGTCATTGGTTAAGATGAAGTCATACTGCAGGAGAGTGGGCCCTAAATCCCATGACTGTTGTCTTTATGAGAAAACAGACACAGAGCTCTCCACACACACGGAGGAGAACGCCCTGTGAAGACAACAGCGGACACTGGAGGGTTGGGTCTACAAACCAAGGAATGCCCAGGAAGGCTGGCAACTACCAGAAGCTGGGAGAATGGCATGGAACAGATCCCCCTTAAGAGCCTCTAAAAGGAAACTATTCAGCCAACACCTTGATTTTGGACTTCTAGCCTCCAGAACTATGAGACAAGACATTTCTGTTGTTTCAAGGCACTCCGCTTGTGATAATTGTCATAGCAGCTCGATGCTATGTTAATGCAGACAGGAAGAAGGTCATGGTTTAAAAGCTGGGATTGACAGATAACTGCATGGCCGCTCCCACTTTTGTGCTCTGTCGGGGCAGTGAGGAGGAAGAGGTCTGGTGGAGGCTCGAGAGATCCTGAGGAGCTGGACTCAGTGGGACCTAGGCAACTCCTTAGATGATAGGCAGGGGACGGGGAGAAGATGTGCCCAAAAGGGGCAAAGGTGACCAAGGTTTCACAGTCAATAAATGAGAGACCATCTTCCCTGATCTCCTTGTTCTGTGACTGGCATTACTATTCTCCCAGAGGAAAACAGGATAGGGTCTGAGAAGACTGAGGAGTCTTGGTGTCTTCTCAGGAAAGTCGTGAGGGAGGGGCCACACTACAAAGAGATGAGTGGGATTTGTAATGAGGAAATGGAGGTGGTTAGAAGGGATGAATCGTCAGATGTTTAGGAATGAAAGAGGAAGCTCAAGTAGCGCTGGTCTTTGCTGGGCTAGAAGAGACATGTTCTTTGGACATCGGTGTGGTTTGTCTGCTGAAGGGTTATCTTGGGTAAAGAAAAATTAATATTACTCTCATTTTCTCTCTCCCGCTCCATGTATGTGCGTAGAGATAAGTATAGAATATATGTTAGATTGGACCACAGTCCTGGCTATGGCAACCTGGTACTTGAGCCCGCTACAGACAGTGAAGCAGAAACAGAAGGTGACTCAAAGAGCACATGCCTCTGACCATGAGTGTGTGTGCTGGGGGCGTGGGGACGGGAGAGGTGAGGACCCAGGGAGTGATTAGAGATGCCAGTGGTATACTGGCGTTGTTCACTTCTGGGATGGTGGCTCCCACCCCACTGTCCCCACCCTGCCTACACGATGGTCGCCCACTGGAGGACTGGTGATAGCAGCCACCATGGAGAAGCCCTGGGTCTGGGTCTTCTCTGGTCCGCAGGGGCTGCGGCTCCAGGACGAGCGCGGGGATTACCTCCTCCCCCCCGCCCTTCTAGATCACAGCCAAAGTTGCTCCTGTCTCTTTTTTTTTTTTTAAGATTTTATTTATTCATTTAACACAGAGAGGGAGATCACAAGTAGGCAGAGAGGCAGGCAGAGAGAGGGTGGAGAAGCAGGCTCCCCCCTGAGCAGAGAGCCTGATGAGGGGTTTGATCCCAGAACCCTGGGATCATGACCTGAACTGAAGGCAGAGGCTTAACCCACTGAGCCACCCAGGTGCCCCTGCTCCTGCCTCTTATCTCCGCTAGATAAGGACCCACCTCATAAGGTTGTGATATGTCTGACTCTGACAGCAATTTGTTGTTGTTATTTTTTATTACTTCTAAGTAGGACCCCTTGGCACACATTCCTGGCATAGAAACAAAGAGCTGGTTAAAGCAAATACCCTGTTCTAATGGAGCCCTGGAGATCAAAGCCAGGGGATGGGGGTGGGCAGCTCTCTTCCAAGAGCCTGATAGGCATCTCCCTTACAGCACAATTTTCACGCTCCCCTTTCCTCTGTAACACGCTTCTCCTGCTCCACTTGCAGTCTGGTGCCAAGGGGGAGTCACACTTATTTATTAAAACTTGACAAAGAACAGCGTGGAGTAGGATGAAAATTAAGAACAGAATCAAATCAAAGGCAGAGGTGTTTTATTATGCATACCACCACCCACACTGACCAGTCTGCGGATGAAGAGATAAGGGGCAAGTGCTTGAGGGGAAAAGCCAGAGAAACTGGTGAGGGAAACTTTTCTTTCCTAATGGCTTCTTTTGGCCACAGCTCTGTCTCACACAGTGATTAGACAACATGTGAGGACCAGAATAACATACCAGCAATACGGAAAAAATGCAAACCTCTTATTAATCCATTCAAGGTTTTGAGCCCCTACTGTGTGCTGGGCCTTGTGCAGGGAAGGCTCGGGGGATATGGAAAATAATACCACACCATCCTTGTTCTTGTGTAGTGGCAAGAATTAAGAATTAGGGCCTAGACAAAGCACAGAGAGAAGGGAGTTGCAGAGACCTCCTGGGGAAGCTGGGAAGGCTTCAGCGAGGAGGTGATAATTCGGGTAATTCTATGAGGTTGAGTAGGAGATCACTAAGTATTAGAAACAGCATGTACTAAAGTACAGAGCTGGAGAGAATGTATTTTGTTTAAGGAATATTAAGAAGCTGAAGGCTGGGATAACTTAGGCAGTGGTAGGGGACGTGGCCAGAGAGGCAAGCTGGGAACATACTCTGAAGAACCTGTTCTACCACACCAGAAATTTGGATTTTATGTGAACAGAGCTCTGCTGGGAGTATTTAAGTAGGAGAGCTGCTTGGTGAGATTTTCATTTTGAAATGATGGATAGGATGGGGTACCTGGCAGGCTCAGTTGGTAGAACATAGACTCTTCATCTCATGAGTTCAAGCCTCACGTTGGGCATAGAGCCTACTTAAAAATTAAAAATGAATAAAAAATAAAATGATGCGTTCGCCTGGGTGGCTCATTGGGTTAAATCCTCTGCCTTCGGCTAGCATCATGATCCCAGGGTCCTGGAATCGAGGCCTGCATCCGGCTCTGCTTCCCCCTCTCTCTCTGCCTGCCTCTCTGCCTACTTGTGATCTGTGTGTGTGTGTCAAATAAAGAAAGAAGAAGAGTAGGGTTGTTGGGGGAGGGGGAGCTGCATGAACAATTCAAGCCCACTGAATGCACTAGATGCCCTAGGGGCAGGTGATAACAGGAGACCCTCAAGGCAAGGACTTTTAGCACAGGCAGGGACAGACCTACCCAGAGACCCACCCAGAGGTGGAGAATCAAAACTGACACTGCTAGGCGGTGTAGGAGTTACGTCTGAAGTATGAGCCAGGAACTACAAAGAACTTAGAGAAGTCAGTGATCCTAGGAGTGAGAGCACTGTTGACAGAGAGAGCTTTAGGAAGTATGTATGTAGAGAGCCAGGACCCCTGACTCTCCCACACTGGGTCAGGTGATGAAGGTGAAGACAGTCCCTCAGGTGGAAGGCAGCTGAAATCTTCCTGTCTTTTTCTTTGTTTGACCCTGCCCTCGGCCTCCTCCTAGTCCATGTGGAACCCTTCATGCCACGAGGGGAGTCAAGACCGTGGGGACAGGTCAGCCCTCGGACAGCTCAGTTGCTGCAAACTTGCAAGGAAAAACAACTTATTTTCTCAGTTATAACCATAAAACAAGTAACAAAATGTCAATAAGTACAGACCTACCAATAATACATAAATAATATAATATATATTATATATATTTATATATATAAATAATTTTTTTGCCATGAAATAAAAGATACAAGAAAAGTTGGAAATAACGGAAATGCCTATAGTTTCAGAAACCCCCATTAAACTTATGGTGTATCTCCTTCCAGTCTTTTTCTAAATACACAGGGAGTCTGCTTATTTTTACTTTTGTTTGTTTTATACATACCTATAACGGTTAATTTAAAATGATACTTTAAACGTGTTATCATACATGTTTCATAACTATCACTTTCAGGCTGCATAGATTGCTTCAAATGGAAATAATTTACTTGAATAGATTAAAACATGTACGTGGTAAAAGATTCAAAATGCAGAAAGGATATACATGAAAAATTAGTCTCTCCCATGCCTACGTCCCAGTCACCCAGTTCTCCTCAAACATACCAGCTCTAGTCTGCTGTGTGTCCTTCCGGAGATATTCTACAAAAATGCAAATATGCATTTACTAATAAGTATCCTCCTATCTTCTCCCCCTGAGATTAGCTAGCGTATTATACACACCGTCTACACTTGATTTTTTCACTCATCAGTGTATCTTGGAGCCTCTTCCAGATTGCCAAATTAAAGTTGCCTTGTTCTTTTTATTGGAAAAGCAATTTCTTAGCAGGCAACAAATGATGGCTCTCCCAAGAGCAGCTGGACCCTCCCTTGAGCCAAAGGGACAGGAAGCAACAGCCTGCCTGCCAGGTCTTGCTCCTGTGAGCCAGGAATGCCAAGTCTGAGATTTCCATTCCCCACCCACAGGGTGGGGGTACTCAGAAGCCAATGAGACAGGCATGTCTCCTGTTAATAAATGAAGACAGTAAATACAGAGAAAATGAGACAGGAAGAGTGAACTTTGCTCAAGAAATAGGGTTGTTTTCTGTCTCGCGATCACTAGCTTGCAAGGACATGTGTTCCAGGAAACCTCCCCAGACCTCCCAAGCCTTTGGCGGCTCCAATGCTTCAAACACAGATGGGCCACTCCAAGGATAATGTGACAAACTTGCCCACAAATGTCCCCACCCCTGTCTCCCAGTTAGAGGAATATCCTTCTGCCCCAGCTTTATCCTGCTTGCCATTTAGGGTGCGTCACCTCACCAAACCAACTAATCCATGCATTCAATATTCTGAAAGCCGCCAAAAATCCAAGGTTTGATATAATCACAATATTGAGTCCTAAAAGGAGCGACATTAATGAAGAGAAATGTGGACAGCAGCCTGAAGCATTTGTTGGGAATGAGACTTTCCTATTTTCCTTAAACTCTACACCCTACCCAACCCCTGAGAAATGGAAAGAATGGTTTATCATGTTTATAGTATCAAGGAGACCCCAAATTCCATATTGCATGGCTCTTGACGGAGAGAGACAAAAACAAGGTTTGGGTCCAGATGGTTAGACAAGACAGTGGCATGAGAAGTCAAATACCAATGCAAGAGATGTCACTAGGTGGTAAAGAATGAATGTCAAAACAATAATTTAGATCAAGTTTTCAAACTGTGATTCTTGACTCCTCACTGGATCATGAAAGCAAATTTAGTGGGTGGTATATATGACCAGAATCTTTTTTTTTTAATTTAATAGAATAGAGTGTGTGGCGCATATTTTGATTATTGCTTTGTAAAGCTTCTTTTTCAGCTATATATCTGTATGTATGTATTTATGTATGATACACATATGTGTATGTGTGATATAAAGTTATATATATATATGTCTTTTTTTTTCCAGTTATGTGTGTTCTGGCCATGATAGAAAATATATTTACTACTGTGGATTATGGAATAAAGTTTGAAAGCCACTGACTTCCCAGGAAGAATTGGTCAATGTACATTTGAGTAGCCAGGGGAAAAATGCCTCAAAACTATAAGAGCAGCACAAAGTAGGTGTACAAAAAATGTTTATGAGATTGTACATGCTACGTGACTTTAAGAGAAGACCAAATAAAGCACGTTTGGGCTCCTGGCCCTGAATAAGTAAAGGATAATCCTTGGTGTCCTCCTGGGGGCTGCTTGGGCAACACACCTTGTATCTGGAATTTGTCCACTTTGCTCTCAGTCTGCCATTCTAATCCAAGTCCTTGTTATCTCTGGTCTGGACTCTGGTCCAGGCCTCCACCCTGGCATTCCTTCTTCTGGTCCAGCTCTCTGTATCAGGAGTGCATTCAGTTGTAACAGGAATCCCTGCCACAGTGGTTTAAACAAGCAGGGGATTGTTCTCACATAGCAAAAAGTGTAGGGGGGAGTCTAACTAGAACTTACAAAGCTGCTCAAAGGTATCATCTGAAAACCAAGCTCCCTCTATGTGCTTGCTCTATATCCTTGGCATAAATCTTCATCCTCTTGGTTCCAAGATGGCTGCTGCATCTCCAGGTATTGTAGCCTTTTCCAAGATAGGAAAAAGAAGAAAGAGTATAGGGCAAAGGAACATGCCTTTTCTTCAGTAAAATGATAGCCTTTCCTGAGACTATTAAATTCCACTCAGTAGACCTCCAAATTATATCCATTAGCCACTTGTAACATTATCACATAGCCACCCCTTGTGCCAGGAGAACCAGTCAGTTTGCATTTTTGACTGAACACATCTATGCCTTGAGCAAAAACCAAACTTTTGTTGGCAAAAAATTATTATCTAGAACCATCTGTTACATCCCCTTCAGCACAGCCCCTGCCTCAAACTCTTTAATGGTTTTCCACTGCTCTTAAGTGCAAATCTGAAATCCTTACAGTTATGCTGTTATGGACTGAATTGTGCTCCCCAAAATTCATATGTTGAAGCCCTAACTCCCTGTTAAGAGATAAACTGAGGCATATTAAAAATTTTGAGTGCGGGACACCTGGGTGGCTCAGTTGGTTGGACGACTGCCTTCGGCTCCGGTCATGATTCCAGAGTGCCAGGATCGAGTCCCGCGTCGGGCTCCCAGCTCCACAGGGAGTCTGCTTCTCTCTCTGACCTTCTCCTCGCTCATGCTCTCTCTCACTGTCTCTCTCAAATAAATAAATAAAATCCTTAAAAAAAAAAGAAAAAAATTTAAAAAATAAAAATAAAAAATTTGAGTTTATTTAAGCAAAAATCAACTCAAATTGGGCAGCCTCCAATCTAGAAGATAGAAAAGAACCCTGAGTTGCTGCACAGTATGACTTTCATAGCCATAAGGGAGGAGGAACAAGGAGGTTATAGTAGACATTAAGGCAGTTGGTTATTACAAGGTTACTTTCCTTTAGGGAATGGCAATAGGGGAGGGGGCGCCTATTAGGCAAATCACCTAACTAGTGCTGATCAGGCAATTCCTGACTGGCCTAAATTTCCATTTCTGGAAATTTAATTAATTAATTAAGTCTTGGTTTGGTGACGTGAGGCTTGGCACAAGTAATTCCATTTGGAGCCTGTTTCCTTGTGTTTTAATACCCCAGTATTTCAGAATGTAACTGTATTTGAAGATAGGCCTTTAAAGAAATAATTAAGTTAAAATGATGCCAACAGCCAATGGTTCAATCAATCATGCCTAAGTAATGAAGTCTACATAAAACCTCAAAAGGACCACATTCAGAGAGCTTCCAGTTTGATGAGCATGTGGAGATTTGGGAAGAGTGGAACACCCAGACAGCAGGCACTCTCCGAGCCCTACCCACATACCTTGCCCTACACATCTCTTCCATCTGACTGTTCCTGAGTGATATGCTTTCTTGGTCAACCAGTGTTCTGGTCAGTAAAATATTTCTCTGAATTCTATGAGCCACTCTAGCCAATCTAAATTAATCAAACCGCAGGAGGGGGTCATTCAAACCTCCGATCTATAGTCTCGTTGGTCAGAAGCACAGGTGACCACTTGGACTTTGGCAGTTGGCATCTAGAGGATGAAGGGATTGGGCAGTCTTATAGGACTGAGCCCTGAACCTGTAGGATCTGGTAGTGTTTCCTCCAGGTAAACAGTTCAGAACTGAGTTAATTGTTTAGTGGTATAGGGAACAAAACACATATCCTACAAGCCCTAACAAACCAGTAGAGTTGCTTAGAAGAGCTAAATGTAATCTGACTTCCCACTAATCTTAGATGCCATTCTCTCTTGCTCACTACCCTCCAGCCAGGCTGGTCTTCTCTAGTTCCTGTAACAGGTGAGCCTTGCTCCAGGCTCTGGGTCTTTGCATGCACTGTTCCTTCTCTCTAGAGCTCTGTCCACTGCTTTTTTTGTTTTTTTTTTTAACCTTTTTGAGAAAGCGATGTTTATCTATTATTTTTTTAAAGATTATTTATTTATTTATTTGACAGAGAGAGAGAGAGATCACAAGCAGGCAGAGAGGCAGGCAGAGAGAGAGGTAGAAGCAGGCTCCCCCCTAAGCAGAGAGCCTGATGTGGGTCTTGATCCCAGGACCCTGAGATCATGACCTGAGCTGAAGGCAGAGGCTTAACCCACTGAGCCACCCTTGTGCCTCATACACTGTGCTTTTTAAATGACTAACTCATTTAAATGACTAACTCCTTGTCCCAGAGATCTCAGCTAACATATCACTTCCTCAGAGATGCCTCCTTGACCACCTCAAACAATGAAGTTGGTTCCTTGATATTCTCTATCCCAGACTGTGGTATATTTCTTTCATGGATCTTACAAAAGAGTACTATGACTTGTAATAATTTTATGTTTATATTAAATATTTATATAGGCATATTTGTCATCATGTTTTGGTTTATCGTTTCCAGTAAAATACCTCAAACTCCATCAGGGCAGGCACACATCTGGTTCGTAGATGGGTCCTATGGTCTGGCACATCCTATGCCTTCAGTGAATAATTTCTGAAACAGTGAACAAGATGTATGTTATCTGGTATTTCCTGTTGGTTACATTTATTTTTAACTAGGTGTGAATGAGAAGAGGAAGGGCAAGCCTGGCCTTTCTGAATAGAAGATGGGTAGCCGTTAGATACAGTCAGTACCCATAAATATGCCCTTGGGGCTTGGGGGATAACACCCTCCTGCTTCCTTTTTGTTCTTCTTCTTCTTTTAAGATTTTTATTTATTTATTTGAGAAAGAGAGAGAGAGAGAGATTGAGCAAGCGGGAGAGGCAGAGGGAGAAGCTGATGCCCCACCAAGCAAGGAGCTCCAATGCAGGACTGGATTCCAGGATCCTGGGTTCATGACCTCAACCGAAGACAGATGCTTAACCGACTGAGCCACCCAGGGGCCCCACTCTCCTGCTTCCTTTGAGCCATTTAATGCTTTTTTACTGACCTCACTGGCACAGAGTGAGGCTGATCTTCCAGTTTGCTTGTTAGTGATTCTAGTAACAGTTTGGTGAAAGAGAACTTTGGAAGTAATTGTGTGACTTAAAATTGGTCAGAATTTTGTGAACCATAGCAAATCCTCCTCTAACTCTGCTCTAAACTCCCTAGCTCATTAAATGAAGACATCCAAATATATTCAAACCCTTATGTGTTCCCTTTGCAACAATCTAACAACAAAAACAAAAACAAAAACAAAACCCAAGCTATTTTAAAAGTTTTGTAGAGGGGCGCCTGGGTGGCTCAGTGGGTTAAACCCTCCCAGGGTTCTGGGATCAAGCCCCGCATTGGGCTCTCTGCTCTGCAGACAGCCTGCTTCCTCCTCTCTCTCTCTGCCTGCCTCTCTGCCTACTTGTGATCTCTGTTTGTCAAATAAATAAATAAAATCTTTAAAAAAAAAAAGTTTTGTAGAAGCCAGTGGATTATTCTAACTTTCACATATCGTAAAGGTTGAACTGTTCAACAAAAGACTACCAGTGCAAATTGGAATCTGCTCCAAGTCTTTAACACTGAGCCAGGAGTAAAAAGAATCTGTTACATCTGACTTGAAACCTCAAGATTCAGAACAGTGATTGTCCTGCCTTAGCTGGCCATAAATGTCTCCTTGTCTGAAAACTCCATGCCCACCAGATTGTTGGAACAATGTGATATTATTTCCAAACATCTAAGTTTGTGGAAAAGCAGAGGAACTAACTAACCAAAATAAGGATATAATAAAAGTCACTGGAATTCCCTTAATAAAATTTATTTCAAAAGATGTTTATAGTTTCTAACCCAAAGGTTTCTGTTCCTCTGAACAGGCTTGAGGGAAGCAAAAATACTATATTTGCATATTTCTGCTAAACGAATAAATTATGGACAGAGTTGGCTAATTGTCAATAATTAGATCAGAGTTTTACTCTAAAAGAAATCCAAATATTAGCTTTCCCATTTTTCTCATTTTATAACCATAGGTGAGCCCTATCTGAAAGGATCATTGCGTTCCTGGAAGGTTATATACAAATAATATTTTTGGAAATGGAATGATCTAATATCTAAAGATGCCAACTATTTTCGGGATCCTTATGCTGAATTTTGCTTGTAATATGTTTTTTAAAGATTTTATATGTTTATTTGACAGAGAGAGACACAGCGA
The DNA here is from genome assembly GCF_922984935.1 of Meles meles. Classification (NCBI taxonomy): domain Eukaryota; kingdom Metazoa; phylum Chordata; class Mammalia; order Carnivora; family Mustelidae; genus Meles; species Meles meles. Next base: position 21,983,169 of record NC_060070.1, read on the forward strand.
GAGAGGGAACACAGGCAGGAGAGTGGGAGAGGGAGAAGCAGGCTTCCCTCCAAGCAGGGAGTCTAATGTGGGGCCTGGTCCCAGAACTCTGGGATCACGGCCTGAGCCAAAGGCAGATGCTTAATGACTGAGCCACCCAGGCAGCCCTGAATTTTACCTGTAATATTAATAACTATGTTTATAATGAAAATATTCACTTTTTAACTCTTCCATCTTTGAAAAGAAAAACTTAGAGGCTTAGATAGGTCTTGCAGGACTATACAAAATGACCAAGTAGATTTATCCCATGAATGCAAGATTGGCTTAACATACAAAACATCCAAAATACATCCCACTGAGAGAATAAAGGTGAGACCCCACCGGATCCTCTCAATAGATGCAGAAAAGCATTTGGCAAAATTCAAGACCCCCTCATGATAAAAACACTCACCAAACTAGGAACAGAAGGGAATTTACTCAACCAGATAGAGTGCATCTACAAAAAACCCACAGCTAACATCATACTTAATATAAAAGAGTAGGTGCTTTTCCCCTAACATGAGGAACAAGACCCACTTCTATTCAACATGGTGAGGGCATTATAACCAGGGCAGTTAGGCAAGAATAAGAAATAGAAGGCATCCATCCAGATCAGAAAAGAAAAAGTAAAACCACCCTATTAACTGATGATGTGATCTTGCATGTAGAAATCCTAAGGAAACCACTAAAAAAATTATTGGAACTAATAAACAGGTTCTGCTAGTTTGCAGAACACAGGATCAATGTATAAATGCAAATTGCGGGGCACCAGGTGGCTCAGTTAAGTCACTCTTGATTTTGGTTAGGGCATGATCTTGGGGTCAGAGATCGAGCTCTGCTTTGGGCTCCACACTCAGCAGGGAGTCTGCTTCTTTTGCCCTCGCCCTACAACTGCCCCTTGCCCCACTTGAGCACACTCTGTCTCTCTCAAATAAGTAAACCTTAAAATATATATACATATGTATTTCTATACAATCGTTACAATGAGCAACCAAAAATGAAATAAAGAAAAGAATTCTACTTACAATAACACCAAAAGAATAAAATAATTAAGACTGAACTTAACAAAAGAAGTACAAGACATGTACATTAAAAACTACAAGCATCTTTGAAAGAAATTAACGACCTACATAGGGATATCTGGTGGCTTAGTCGGTTGAGCGTCCAACTCTTCATTTTGGCTCAGGTCATGATCTCAGGGTCATGGGATTGAACCCCGTGCTGGGCTCCACGCTCAGCTCAGGGTCTGTTTGAGAGTCTCTCTCTCTCCTCTCCTTCAGTCCCTCCCCTGCTCATGCTCATGCTCTCTCACTCTTTCTCTCTCTCTCTAATAAATAAATAAATAAATAAATAAGTAAATAAAATCTTTTTGAAAAAGAAGACCAGGGTTACCTGGATGCCTCAATCAGGCAAGCATTTGCTTTCAGCTCGGGTCATTATCCCAGAGTCCCGGGACTGAGTCCTGCATCAGGCTCCCTGCTCAGTGGGGAGTCTGCTTCTTCCTCTCCCTCTGTCCCTCCCCCTGCTTATGTGCTCACTCTCTCTCTCAATTTCTCTCAAATAAATAAAATCTTTAAAAATCAATCAATCAAATAAAAAAGAAGACCTATGTAAATGGAAAGACATCATATGCTCATGGATTAAAAAACTTAAAATTGTTCAACTCTTGCCATTTGCAAAGACATGGGTGGAGATAGAGAGTATTACACTAAATGAAGTAAGTCAGAGAAAGACAAATACCATATGACTCCACTCGTATGCAGAATTTAAGAAACAAAACAAATGAATATAGGGGAAAAAAGAGAAGAAAACCAAGAAACAGACTCTACTACAGAGAAAAAAATTGATAGTTATGGGGGGGTTGGGGTGGGGGTGTGATGTGTTAAATGGGTGATGGGGATTAAGGAGGACACTTGTGATAAGCACTGAGTACTGTATGGAAATGTTGAATCATTAAATTCTACACTCAAAACTAATAACTAATATTACACTGTATGTTAACTACCTGGAATTTAAATAAAATCTTGGAGAAACAAAAAACCCTTAAAACTGTTAAGATGGAAATAATTTTCAAATTGATCTGCAGATTCGACACAATCTTGTCACAATCACAGCTGACTTCTTTGCAGAAATTGGCAAGCTGTTCCTAAAAATTTATGTGGAAATTCAAAAGACCCAGAATGGCCAACATAAACCTGAAAAGGAATAAAGCTGGAAGACTCACATTTCTCCATTTCAAAATTCATTACAAAGCTATAGTAATCATGCATTGTGGTACTGGAATAAGGAAAGACATTTCTATGTCTTTCCATTTTCAATGGAATAGAATCAAGAATCTAGAAATAAACCCTCATATTTACTGCTAATTGATTTTTTTACTAGGGTGAAAGACCATTCAATTGGAAAGGAATAGTCTTTTCAACAATGGTGCTGAAACATGGGATATGCATAAGCAAAAGAATGAATTTGGACCCCCTACCTCACACTGTACAAAATTAATTCAACTAGATTAAAGACCTGAAAATAAGAGCTAAACCTCTGAAAGTTTTCAAAGGAAAACACAGGAGTAGGTCTTTGTGATATTGGAATAGGCGATGGTTTCTTAGATACGACACCAAACATAACAAAAGAAAAAAATTGATAAATTGAACTTCATCAAAATTTAAAGTTTTAGTACTTCAAAGGACATCATTAAGAAACTAAAAGACAACTCACAATATACAAGAAAATATCTGCAAGTCATATATCTAATAAGGGACTTGTGTATCTAGAATATATTTAAAAAAAAACCAACCTTTATAGCTAAGTAAAAGACAAATGACCCAATTTAAAAATGAGGAAAGGATCTGAATAGACATCTCTCCAAGGAAGCTAGACAAATACCAGTAAGTGTATGAAATGATGCTTAACGTTACTGGTCATCAGGGAAATGCAAATCAAAATCACAATGAAAAGCTAATCTGCCTGAAAACAGCATTATGACAACCTCTTATTTACTGACAAAGAAGTATCCCTTTTTGTTGACAGTTGAAATAAAAGGCATCCCAAAAATACACAAAGAAGAAGCATTTCATATCTGTTAGAACGGCTATAATAAAAATGGAGGGCCCATGGGTGGCTCAGTCCATTCAGCATCCGGCTCTTGGTTTCAGCTTAGGTCTTGATCTTGGGGTTGTGGGATCAAGCCCTATGGCAGGCTCTGCACTCAGCGGGGAGTCTACTTGAGATTTTCTCCCTCTCCCTTTGCCCCTCCCCCCCTCAAATAAATAAACAAATCTTTTTAGAAAACAGAAGATAACATATGTTGGTGGGAATGTGGGAAATTGGAACACTTGTACATTGCTGGTAGGAATATAAAACAATACAGCTGCTATGGAAATAGTCTGGAGATGTCTCAAAAAGTTGACACAGAAATAATCATATATGATCAGCATTCATTTGTCCCACTCCTAGGTAGAGGCCCCAAAGAATTAAAAACAGGTATTCAAACAAATACAAGTGCATGAATGTTCAAAGCCACGTTTTTCACAATAGCTGAATGGTGAAAGCAATCCAAATGTTCATCAACAAATGAATAGACAAGTAAAATGGGGTAAATCCATACAATAGAATGTTATTTGACAAAAAAACTAATGAAGGACAGATACATTGTACAAAGTGGATGAACCTCAGAAACATTATGCGAAGCGAAAGAGGCAGTCACAAACATCACATGTTGTATCACTGTTTATATGGGACATCCAGATTAGGCAAATCGATAGAAAGCAAAGTGATTAGTAGTTGTCTAGAACTGGCAAAGGAGAGAGAAGTTGGAGGTCAATGGCTCCAGGGAGGTGGTTTCTTTTGGGACAATGAAAATTTTATAAAATTGATTGCAGTCATAGTTGCACAACACTGTGAATATTATAAAGGCCATACACTTTAAATGTGTGAACTGACCCCAAATAGAATAGCCAAAGCAATCTTGAAAAAGGAAAACAAAACTGGAGGTATCACAATTCTGGATTCAAGTTATATTACAAAGCTGTAGTCATCAAGACAGTATGATATCAGCACAAAAACATACATAGATCAACAGAACAGAATAGAAAACCCAGAAATGAACCCACAACTCTATGGTCAACTAATCTTCAACAAAACAAGAAAAATACCCACTGGAAAAAAGACAGCTTTTTCTTTTTCTTTTTTTTTTTTTAAGATTTTATTTATTTATTTGACACACACAGAGAGAAATCACAAGTAGGCAGAGAGGCAGGCGGGGTGGGGGGGTGGGGCGAACAGGCTCCCCACTGAGCAGAGAGCCCGATGTGGGATTCAATCCGAGGATCCTGAGATCATGACCTGAGCCAAAGGCAGATGCTAAACCCACTGAGCCACCCAGGTGCCCAAAGATAGCCTTTCAACAAATGGTGTTGGAAAAACTGGACAGCAACATGCAGAAGACTGAAAGTAGACCACTTTCTTACACCAGACACAAAAATAAATTCAAAATGGTTGAAAAGACCTTAATGTGAGGTCAGAAACTATCAGAATCCTAGAGGAAAACATAGGCAGCAACCTCTTTGATCATGACTATAGAAACTTCTTACCAGACATAACACCAGAGGCAGGGAAACAAAAGCAAAAATGAACTACTGGGTCTTCATCAAGATAAAAAGCTTCTATACAGCAAAAGAAACTGTCAACACAACTAAAAGGCAGCCTATGGAATGGGAGAAGATATTTGCAAACTATATATCTGATAAAGTATTAGTATCCAAAATCTATAAAGAACTTACCAAACTCAACACACACAAAAATATAATCCAGATAAGAAATGGGCAGAAGACATGAATAGACATTTTTCAAAAGACATCCAGATGGCCAACACATGAAAACATGTTCAACATCACTCATCATCAGGGAAATACCAATCAAAACCGTGATGAGACACCATCTCACACCTGTCAGAAGGGCTAAAATTAACAACACAGGAAACAGCAGAGGTTGGCAAGGATGCAGAGAAAGGAAAACGCTCTTACACTGTTGGTAGGAATGCAACCTGGCGTAGCCACTCTGGAAAACAGTATGTAGGAGCCTCAAAAAGTTAAAAATAGAATTGCCTTGTGATCCAGCAATTGCACTACTAGGTATTTATGGAAAGGAGAAAATATACAGATTTGTGGGGGTACATGCACCCCGATGTTTATAGCAGCATTATCAACAATAACCAAACTACGTAAAGAGCCCAAGTGTCCATCGGCTAATGAATGGATAAAGATGTAGTATATATATATATACACATATATGTATATATATTATCTATATGTAATATTCTACTGCATATATATGCATTGAGCGATTACTCAACCATCAAAAAAAATGAGATCTTACCATTTGCAACAATATGGATGGAGTTAGAGAGTATTACTCTAAGTGAAACAAGCCAGTAAGAGAAAGACAAATACCATATAATTTCACTCATATGTGGAGTTTAGGGAACAAAACAGATGACATGTGGGGAGGGCAAAAAGGAGAGAAAGAGAGAGGGGGAGGCAAACCATAAGAGACATTTTTTTAAAAGATTTATTTCTTCGAGAGAGAGAGAGAGAGAGCAAGGAGGAGCAGAGCAAGAGGGACAAGCAGACTCTGCACTGAGCGCGGAACCTGACACGGGCCTCGATCTCACAAGCCTGAGATCATGACCTGAGCTGAAATCAAGAGTTGGAGACTTCACCAACGGAGCCATCCAGGTGCCCCCATAAGGCATACCTGGGTGGCTCAGTCAGTTAACTGTCTGCCTTCGGCTCAGGTCATGATCCCAGGGTCCCAGCATTGAGTCCCACCCATGCTCAGCAGGAAGTCTGAGGGAGACAGAGTCTTCTCCCTCTGCTCTTCCCCTCACTCATGTTCTCTCTCTTTCTCTCTGAATCACTCTCTCTCAAATAAATAAATAAAATCTTCAAAAGGAGAGAGAGAGATGTTTCTCCTACAGATGTTTATAAAGAGGATCCTGTAAAATGTAGTCAATGACATCCCAATGACATCTTTCAATAAATACAGCAACAACTTAAATGAGGATATTCTTAGAATATGCTTTAACACAGGTTGGGACACCAAAATAAATGCCACCCACCCTCTGGCTTAATCAAAGAATGCACTCTGGGAAAACGGGCTGTACATCTTGAAGAAGAATTTCCATAATTGTTTCTCTCAGCCTATTTTTTTTTCCTTCCCCCTCTTATTTGCAAATACAAAGCATGTCTGTTGAGGGAAACAGAGACAAATGAAAAGATGAAATTAAAATCACTCATAAGTTCACCACCTAAGAACAATCACTGTTAGCATTTGGGTCCTGGAAATTGGAGAGAACTAGAATTGGAAAAAAAGTTTTATGAAAGGAAATCCACTTCAACCAAGAACAAATATTTCATAGTAAATAGTGTTTGGGGTGGGGAGGAAAAGTTTGATTTGAATTCTGTCTGGTAAAATAAAACTAAAAATTATACATTGTATATATATGATTTATATTGTTTTTGCAAGTTTGAGCGAATCACACTTTTAGAGATGTGTGATTTTATGACTATATTTGATAGCCTGATTAGATAGCTTTCATTTCATTGCTTGCCCTTACAGCACAATTCCAGTGTTGTCCTCACAAGTATATTTGAGTATTTCACCCATTTTCCAAGGGCCTAGCTTATTGTTGCTAAATGCAGAGTGACAGTGAGTTCAAGATTACACTCACTAGTATATCCATACAATGGAATAGTATTCAGCCATAAAAAGGAGAAAAGTATGGATACATGCTATAACACGAATGAACCTTATGCAAAGTTAAAGGCCATAGACACATACTGTATCAAAGACACATACTGTATCGTTCCACTTATGTGAGATTTCCAGAAGAGGCAGATCCATAGAGGCAGAGAGTAGAATAGTCAGAGATGGAAAGAATGAGAAGTGACGGCTAATGGACTGCTAATTACCCCAAGAAGAAATCCCTTATTAATGGCTAAGGGCTATCTTCCTGGAGTTATTAAAACATTCTGGCATTAGATAGCAGTTATGGTTGCAGAACTCTGTGAATGCACTAAAACCACTGAGGGGCAAACTTTGAAAGGGTGAATGTGATGAAATATGAATAATATCTCAGTAAAGATTATATTCCCTGACAACTTCATGGAGAACAGCCATGCTCTGCTCCTAGTAAATGACCCATCTTCTGGCACAAATTGAGGACCTTGAGGATGACAAGGGCTAGAAAGTAGCCCACACCACATTCCCTGGAGGTGACAGGGAACCACAGACAACAGCTTGAGGACCCTTTCTTGGGGAGTTGTGTGTCACTCCTTTCCATTTTGTGCCCCTCCCACGGCTTAAAAACTGCCAATAAGTTCCTCTGCTAATGGCCCTACATATACTACTCTGATAGGATTTATTGAGTTAAAATGTTGCAAAGTTATATAATATGAAAATTATGCCTGACCTGGCAATTCCAGCAAGGGCTGAAGAAGATCATGGAAGAATGAAAGCAGCAGTTTCTTGATGGTGGTGTGTTTATTCCTTCTCCTTCTCTCTCTCCTTTTTCCTCCTTTTCCTCCTCCTCCTCTTTCTGTTGCTTTATTTTCCTTAAGATTGCACAATAAGTATAATCAGTGATATAACTTAGTCCTCTAACATATTTTCCAGTTGTACAATTGCATGTTTTATCTGGGTTAAAACCCTGGTGGGTATCATTTGAAATCACTCTTATTACTTTTCAATGGACAGAAGCAGGTAAATGCTGAAGAATCCGCCTCATGTTTATTTTTAACACGTGCTCATGCTTTGTATACACTGACTATAGAAGATGTCATTTGACTGAAGGCAGAGAACACATCTTTCCTACCGCAGCCTTTCAAGGAATACTTGGATATTTGCTGAGCGCCTGTTGTTAAACCCAGACTTAATAGGAAAAAGAAATCAATTGCCTTACAAATTAGTGCAAATTACTACAGTTTGTTTATAATCTGGATTTGTATTTCCTCAATAATTTGCTTTGAGAGACCAAAGTCACAAGTTTGGTTTCAGTTCCTTCTAGTCGTAGTTGTTATTCACATTCGTAGGAAAGGTGTTTATAAAGAAAGGTAAAAGAAAAAAAAAAAACAAAACTCAACAACAACCAAAAAGAACTTAGAAGTTGATCATTTTCCAATCCCTCACGGTTCCACTATTAAAAGGTTAGACTAAACCAAAACTTTTTTCCATCTAATGTTCACTCATTGGTTATATTTATGACTGACATTTTAGAGAATAAGTGTAATCTCTTTTCTTCCTGATTATTTGCCAGGGATCTGGAGACAACTATTACCCCTTAATTCATCCATCTTACATTTCCCAAAGACTCTGGGCTGGCAGGTCCTGGTTCCTGGAATGCACTCCCCCAAATCTTCACACACCGCTCCTCCCCAGCCTTCAGGACTCGGTTCAACTCCTGTGTCACCTCTACAGAGAGATCTTTTCTTGTCGTTCTAGGTAAGAGAGATCCTTCTGAGTGACTCTTCACCTACTCTGTTTTATTGTCCTTTTATCACTAATCACTTTCTAAACTTATCCTATCTGTTTACATGTTCTACTGACTCCTTCCCTTAACTAGAATATGAGCTCCATGGCATCTGGGAACCTCTCTCTTGTTCATTCGGTTCCTAATGGAACTGTATGTCCAATATAACCAGCCATTCCACTCCTGGTAGCTACCCAAAAGCAATGAAAACATTTGTCCACAGAAACTTGTAACATGAATGTTCCTAACAGCTTTGTTCATAAGAGTCAAAAACTGGAAACAACCCACATGTCCACAAATAGAAGCAAAACATGTGGTACATCCATACAAGAGAATACTACTCAGCAATGAACTCTTGATAAGCAAGATGTATAAACCTCAAAATCTTCATGCTGAGTTAAAGAAGCCAGTCATAAGAGTTGGCCTTTTCTATTCTATTTACTATATAAAATTCCAGAAAATTGGGGCACTTGGGTGGCTCAGTGGGTTAAAGCCTCTGCCTTCAGCTCAGGTCATGATCCCGGGGTCCTGGGATCGAGCCCCGCATCAGGCTCTCTGCTCAGCGGAGGGCCTGCCTCTCTGCCTACTTGTGATCTCTGTCAAATACATAAATAAAAATCTTAAAAAAAAAAATTCTGGAAAATCTTCATTAACCTGTAGTGATAGAAAGGAGATCAGAGGTTGCCTGGACTTGGGGTAAAGAGATAATGAACTACAAAGAAGTATGAAGAACCTTCATATGAAACATGAAAATGTTCCCATCTTTACTGTGCTAGTGTTTCCATGGGTATATACAAATGTCAAAACTCTCCAAACCATATATTTTAAATGGAGGTACTTTAAGAAAAAAGATTAGGGGGCGCCTGGGTGGCTCAGTGGGTTAAGCCGCTGCCTTCGGCTCAGGTCATGATCTCAGGATCCTGGGATCGAGTCCCGCATCGGGCTCTCTGCTCAGCGGAGAGCCTGCTTCCCTTCCTCTCTCTCTGCCTGCCTCTCTTGTGATTTCTCTCTGTCAAATAAATAAAATCTTTAAAAAAAAAAAAAAAAGAAAAAAGATTAGTTTATCTTAAAGAGAGGGAGGGAGTGGGGAGGAACAGAGGGAGAAGGTGAGAGAGAATCTCAAGCAGACTCTGCACCAAGTGTGGAGCCCAACACAGGGCTCAATCTCAAGACGCTGAGATTATGACCTGAGCCAAAACCAAGTCAGACATTCACTCCCCTGCACCACACAGGTGCCCCTAAATGGATGTACTTTATTATACATAAATTATATTTCAATTAAGCTGATAAAATATGAGTTCTGTTCTTTTCTTCCCCTGGGAAACTCTTTCCACCCCTGGCGAGGTTTGGAGATTGTCATCACTCTCATCATCATCTTCTGAACACCCTCCAGGTAGCTCAGGTTCCGCCAAGGGTGGTGCCCAGAACTGGCAGCAATACTGTAGATGTGGTTGGGGCAAATTTGAGACACCGAGTCTCTTGTTACCTCTCCACTCTTGCTAATTTTCCTACCAGGCAGTGCCATTTTCAGACTTCCTTGTCTAACCTCATGTATACTATTTCAATCAACATGAATGTTCTGTCAGCGCCACTTCGATGTCTGTGGACCTTTCTGGAAGTCTGCTCACATTGATGACCAACAATAGGTTTGCCCCCTGGGTCATTTCCCAACTGTGGAACCATGTCTTCCTTATCCTCTGTTTGTTACTTAAAGTAATCTCTATCCCCCAGCATGGGGCTTGAGCTCACAACCCCAAGACCAAGAGTCACATGCTTTACTACTGAACCAGCCAGGTGCCCCTACCCCAACTATGTTATATTTCCCCCTCTAAATACTGAATTTCTCACTTATCTAACAAAATCTCTCCTTTTGGCTCCAGTCCGCCTTCCCCACCCTCATCCTGCCAAGATATTTTATATCCCAAGATACTTTACTTTTACGTCATCTAATATTCTCATTGGTTTATGGCATCCACAGATTTAATAAGTGTATCATCTTTGTCTTCACTCAAGTGGAAGATAAAATTGTTTAGGAGACAAAGGCCAAGGACAGAGCCCTGTGGCTTGCCAATAAAGATTTTCTTTGCAGATGCCACAGATTTATTCATCATTCATCAACATTCTTCAAATTGCTAGGAAGCGCCTAAGTGTTCTAGTTACATCACATTTCTCCATTTGATTCACAAGAATACGTTGAGAGTCTTAGATGTTGAGAATCCACGAGACTAGAGATGAGAAGACAGGGCGTCTAGGACAGCTTTACTTCTTTCAGCTGTGTAACTTCAAACAAGTTACTTAATCTCTCTGGGCCAGTTTACTCAACCGGAAATTATATGTAATACCAACTGCATTATACATCTTTACAGGATATTTTCAATAGCAAATAAAATGAACATATGAAAATGCTTTTCTAAAACTATTTCTGCCCTTGCCTGGGATTGAGACTCCAGGTCATTTCAATTGACCAGGTACTCCCCATGCCACATCTCACCCACCTTGGCGATAGGAGGGGTATTCTCTGGAACCCTCCTCCTCAACCATGATGGCTCTACTTCTCTTACCTTCTAAGTAAGGAAATAACCTAAGAATCCTGTCAGCTACTATCATACCACGTGCCTTATTGGGCACTTTAAAAAGTCATACTTTGTCATTCTACTATCTCCACAAAACAAAACCTCATTTGTTTCCTCCGTATTTCTGCGAAAATGCTGGGAACTAACAACTCTAACACTACTCTTAGAGAACCAGACCACTGATTGGTGATGACCGTGGGTTTTTGATGTCCTTAATTGGATCCTTGGCCTTTAAAATCTCAGCTGAGCTCTCAGAGAGCAATCGCAGAGGATGTCAGCTTCTTTTAACAGCACAACTCCCCCTGCCCCCCAACCGCACAATGCCTGCTGTCCTTCCCTCCCATGTTTTCCATGGTCACAATTCTGCTTTTGCTGAGCAACCATGCCTTTTGGTTTTGTTTTCTGATTTTTCAAGATTTCATCTAATCCTTCCCCAAGGTCTCCCTATACGGAGGAATGTGCTGGGAGTAAACCTCAAACCATTTGTGACCTGGACCAGATTTAAGTGATGAGTCAAATGAAAAGAAATGCAGTCTAGTGGGGACAGCAATGAATTCTCATGTTCTTCCCCCCAAGTGCCCCAAACCCTAGACCTGCCTGTGAGAAGCTGAACCACAGGTGCTGTCACAGGTTGTCATCTAAACTGATGTCTCTAATCTGTTGGGTCATCTTGCCATCTGCTTTGTCAGGTGACTCTGGGGAACCAGCTAAGGACTTGAGGTAATAAGCTTCTCACATTAGCAAATGTGAATCTTCCAAGTCTCTATCAAATACACTAATGAAATACCTTGTACTTTACTTCCAGGAACCTCTGAGCTCACTTGTAGTGTTTCGAGAGGGACAGACCTGAATACAGCCGCAACTTTTTCTCAGTCCTAACCTAATTCCTGTTCCAAGTCCCTTTCCGTGCTCCAGCATCCAGAGGTGGTCCTCTGAAGCCCTGGGCTTCAGCTGAGTGGAAGGGCTTGCCTCACAGTGCCAACTTCTGCCACTCTGCTTCTTGCTAAGCCCTTAAAAAAACCTGGTTTTGAGTTTGAAGAATCAAACCAAATCCAGGAAAGTTAAGTTCAGGGGCTCTGATCTTTGCTTGGCAAAAGCCCTAACTGCTAAGTTCAAGAAGTTTTGCTATTTCCCCATTATCTGCCTTTTTTCATACTGGCTCCAGCCCTGCTCAGCAGGAACTTGCAGTTGGACCTTTCTCCCTGTGTTTGGAACCTATTTTCTGATGCCCAGATTGTGTGTGAAGGGCGCAGGTGGGGGTGAATTGGGTTGGGGGAGGGAGGAGGGAAAGTTGTTTAAAGGAAGAAGCAGAACAAGAACAGATTTAAAATGCATGTTGGTTATCTTTAAAAGAAAATTAAAAAGCCTACCTTTATCCCTTATTTTACAACTTTTTTCCAAAGGGCTTTGAAATGGAAACAATACAATACAAACGGCTCCATTCCAACCAAGGCAGTTAAAATTCCTAACATGGACCACTCTGGGTGATACAGGAAACACACAGTGATAGCTTTGCTGTTTTAAACTTGAATAACTCAAGTTGTCAGTTTGAGAGAAAAACAATATACAATAAAAAGCAAGTTGACTGGGATCCCTGGGGGGCTCTGTCCATTAAGCCACTCCGTCTGCTTTTGGCTCAGGTCATGATCCCAGGGTCTTGGTGATGGGCTCTCTGCTTGGCAGGGAGTTTGCTTCTCTCTCTCTCCCTCCAATATGTAAACAAAACCCTTAAAAATAAATAAAAGTAAGTTGACTTTCTTGTCACAGCTAATGTAAACCTCAAGCCAGCTAGCTCATTTTACCTTCTTGTTCATAGTAGCTTATTTCAATGGATGTGAAGAATATTCTACTCAATTTCATATATGCTAGGATATATCCACCTTTAGTGCAGTTATGAGATATTGTGACCATGTTGATCTGTTAAAAGTGCTCTAAGGACACAATGAACACCCTGTATATTTGCAGGCTCTTAATTTTATGATAGACAACGCAACCAACAACTGAAATTCAATTAAAAAAACAAGCCTTCCTGAGTGCCTGGGTGACTCAGTCGGTTAAGCATCTGCTTTCAGCTCAGGTTATAATCCCAGGGTCCTGGAGTTAGGTCCCACATAGGGCTCCTTGCTCAGTGAGGAGCGCTGTTCTCCCTCTCCCCCTCCCTTCTGCTCATACTCTCTCTCTCAAATAAATGAGTAAAATCTTTAAAAAACAAGTCTTCCCTTGTTGGTCAAATGTTAGCAGTGGTTTGATCTTACTTTGCACAGTTTCTTTCCTGGCCCCACCTGAGGGAAGGAGGGGATATAAAATGGCTGAAAATATAAAGAAAAGGAAAGAGAGATCACAAGCTAGATGATCAGATAACTGAAAACTGACTTGGGGTAAGTTCTTTTTTTCCTCTTCTTCTCTTGAGTAATGACAACTCTACTTTGGATTATGTTCAATACCAAGAAAACTAATAGCAGCATTTAGGTTATAAAAGGGAACTAAATTTCATTAAATTATACATAGCTTGGTATCAGTATTAACATCCTAGGGGGGAAAAAAGGAATTTGGTATTTAAAACCAAAAAAACCTGTTTTCTTCATCTACCAAAATCCAAAGAGTTAATAAAACGTCATTAAGTAAAAATTAAGGTAGTTTACCACATCTGTTGAAATGAATATACATTCTCCAAATTATGTATGTTGTCTCCTAAAGTTCAAGGGCAAGTGGAAATTAAAATGCCCTTCCCACAAAATTGGTGATATAAATGGTCGATTAAAGGTTCCATATAGCTCAACAACTCCAGCGAAGTTTTCTTAAAAAAAAAAATCCAACTAGATCTAATACTTTATAATACTTCTCTTAGCGAAGAGGATGCATTCAAATACCTCTTAGACAACCCATAACCTCGACATAAAAATTACAGAGGAAGCAAAAGAATGCATTACCAAATCTCAAAGATGATTGATTAAAACAAACACCCTGGGGCACTTGGGTGGTCCAGTTAAGCATCTGCCTTTGGCTCAGGTTATGATCCTAGGGTCCTGTGATGGAGCCCCACATCAGGGCCCCTGCTCAGTGGGGAACCTGCTTCTCCCTCTAATCCTCTCTCTGCTTGTTCTCTCTCAAATAAATAAAATCATAGACAGATAGATTAAAAAAACACTCCAGGCACCTGGCTGGCTCAGTTGGTAGAGCATGTGACTCTTGACCCCCAGAGCTGTTAAGTTTGAGCCCCACACTAGGTGTAGCAATTACCTAAAAATAAATTTTTAAACAAACACCCTAACCCAATGTCCCGCATACCAAAAATGTGGTCATCTCTGTCAGTTGAATCGCTGGGAGAGGTCTTCGTAATAGAGGTCAAGGTATGGCAGGGTCCTTCTGTAAGTGGCTAGTAAGACCCATTGTATTGCTGAATCACTATTTCCATAAGTGTTAGCTGAAAGTAGAGGATCAAGCCCTGGGTAAGAACTCTGCACTCATTGTTTCTGATGTACCTTTTTCATGGCTCCTCTTTGCCCCAACTATTGTCCATTTACTTGTAGATGGCTGGGTATGAATTATTTTAGCCTTTTCCTTGCATCTAGACATAAAATGCCTGCTTAAGATCTAAAACTCTGTCTTTGGATAAATGTACAATCAAGCAACAAGTCCAAATAATAATACCAGCTCCCTTTTTATGAGAGGTATTAACCATCTGGAGAGGGATGTGGAGAAGGAAAGCTAAGGAATGGGTTTATCAGAGAAAGGACAAGATATGGAAGATAAATTGAGGCTCTAGCTTTTGCTTAGTGGCCATGAAATCACATAAATGTATGCACACACAGGCATAAGGGAGCTCCTTGACATGGAATTAAAAACAAAGCATTCTCAGACAACAAATTATAGTTTATGTATATTTGTCGTTTTGCGACATGGTTGGTTTGCACTTGTATAAAGGAGTTTCTTTACCAGGGACCTAAATTTGGACATTTAAGGAAAACAAGTATGCAGCACTAGGAGGAAGTAGGGAGCTTCTTCCCGTTTTCCTAGGCATTTTTGAGAAAATTTCAAAATAAGCTGTTTGGCTTTGGCTCACTCCTACTTGGTATGAACACTACCCAGGGCCCTCATGGGACCTTTAGTTACCTAGAGCTCCTCGTACCTTAAGTGCATTTTGTCCTAAACCTTACCCAGTCTCTCCCTTCTAGCCCTACCAAAACTGCTTTTCTCTCACAGGAAGAGGGAACAGAGCTTAGTAGCAGCATCTCTTAAAAGAACCAATGGTATAGAAACACCTGGGTAGCTCAGTTGGTTAAGTGTCTGCCTTCAGTTCAGGTCATAATCCCAAGCTCCCGAAGTGGGGAGCCTGCTTCTCCTTCTGCCTGCCACTCCTGCTGCTTGTGCTCTCTCTCTCTCTCTGACAAATAAATAAATAAAATCTTAAAGAAAAAGAAAGATGGGGCGCCTGGGTGGCTCAGTGGATTAGGCCGCTGCCTTCGGCTCAGGTCATGATCTCGGGGTCCTGAGATCGAGCCCCGCGTCGGGCTCTGCTCCGCAGGGAGCCCGCTTCCTCCTCTCTCTCTGCCTGCCTCCCTGCCTACTTGTGATCTCTCTCTCTCTGTCAAATAAATAAAATAAAATCTTAAAAAAAAAAAAAGAAAAAGAAAGATAGTAATATGGTAGGAATATGTCAATGATCAAGTAGTAGCCTTTTTTTTTGCTACTACTACTTACTCATTTTCATTTAAGCTTTATGATTCATAAATTTATAAATTGATTTGTGAAAAATAAAAACCCACAAAGCGTATATCTGATTATTTTAGAACATACTGCTTCCTTCCGTTTATAGGTCTCTCTTAATAAGACTCTGTTCAAAGATAATTCAATATATTCTTGAACTTGTGATCTTATCATTATAATGAAAATCTTTCTTTTTGAGATACATGTTAAAGTTTTTATATGCATGTATCAGCCACTTTACTATTATTAGTAGACTGCACAAAGGCATTTGGACTAATGACTAATGAAGAGATGATGCGCTACCAACATCCCTGCCCCTTGTTCAAGCGTGACTGATTTAAACATTACTAACCACAACCTTCTTTTTAAAAAAGTTCTCTAGTGTTGTAGAAAAATCAATGGAATGAAACAAATTGAGTAAATATTTAATTCCCTCATTCCCCCACCTCTGCTCAATGGTGGGCTCCTTTCAAGGCCTCTTGAAGTCTTCCTAACAAGGGATAGAATCAGCAATTGGCCACGGTGAGAGTAGTTACTTCTAGTGGAGTTAATGGTTGTTAGTTATTTGCTAACTGGCTTTTTCAAGATTTTATTTATTTATTTGACAGAGAGATGCACAAGTAAGCAGAGCAGCAGGCAGAGGCAGAGGGAGAAGCAGGCTCTCTGCTGAGCAGGGAGACTGATGTGGGGCTTGATCCCAGGACCCTGGGATCATGACCTGAGCCGAAGGCAGCCACTTAACCAACTGAGCCACCCAAGTGCCCCTAACTGGCTTCTTCTTACTGGGAAAGTCCTTGGATTAAATTCGGTTTTAAAACATCTGAACAAGGGCACCTGGGTGGCTAGTGAATTAAAGCCTCTGCCTTTGGCTTGGGTCATGATCCCAGGGAGCCTGGGAAGGAGCCTGCTTCCCTTCCTCTCTCTCTGCCTGCTGCTCTGCCTACTTGTGATCTCTGTCAAATAAATACAATCTTAAAAAAAAAAAAAAAAGCCATCTGAACAAAGGAGGTTAGTATTGTAGCCCACAGTGTCAATGGCTTTGATTTCTTTCTCTCCCTCATTAATACCGCCAGTTCCTGTGCAGAAAGCAACTCTTGATTGGTCCATTTCCTCCATGCCTGACCGTGGAGTCAGAAAGAAGCATGGTTCTACATTATTAATTTCTTCTTAAGTCAAGTTGGAAGCAAGAGAGAGGATGCAGTTCCTGCAGGGTTGAATGCTTCATCATACTTAGGTGAGAATTGAGGCAGTGAAAGGGAAAAAGTGCTTTATAGTCAGAGTCTGCAGTGAATACATAGCTCAGATCCAGACACATTCAGGCTTTAAATCGTCTCCATGGTTGGCGTATTTGTTTCCTACTCCCTGAGACAGTGTCATAGAAACTTTAAGGCCTTCTCTTGATCCTGTGAAGCCACACTGGGTGCTGAAATCTCCCTTTTGTTTGCTCTCTCTAGGGCGGTGCTGACTGAATGTGTGTGATCTCTCCCAGTCCGGGAGAACGGGACTGCTTTCTGCACACGTCTGCTAGCCACTTCCAGAGGCTCACTCGCGTTGCCCTCCTCGTGCACTGGTGGCAGGCCACGGGGTGGGATGACGTATGGGTGAGGCACTGAGAGTGGTGTGAGCCATGGACCATCTGCCGGGGTCTGCAGGCAAGCCACTCTAGTGGTTCACGGGCAGATTCCTAATGGAGGCTATGCTGTGGTTTCCCCGGTCCATGTTGGTTTACTGCCCTCTGAGTGCCCTGGGTGCTGGTAGGCCAGGTGCAGTCCATCTCAGTATTCTGGGTGGGACTAGAAAGAGGGTTCTCTCTGACAGCATCCTGAAGGGCTTGGGAAGCCATGTGCTCCCTCACACCTTCTCCCTCCCCTCCCTGGGGAAATTGCAGGCTGGAAGGTTTCTCTTGGCTGAGAGCTGGGTCACAGGGGCAGGGCTGATGAGATTAAAGTGAAATTGTTCTTCGTGTCCTCCTCAATCTGTCCAGTATCCGATTTGTTTTGCTCCACGGTGTGCTGTGTCTTCTCTGCTGGACTTCTTCAGAGGCACTTTCTTTAGTGTATGACCATGAATATCAGTGGGTTTTTGGGGAGCTGGAGGTGGTAGAAAATTAGTGGACATGCTCTTAAGAGAAATTTTTTTTTAAAGATTTATTTATTTACTTATTAGACAGAGATCACAAGTAGGCAGAGAGACAGGCAGAGAGAGAGGAGGAAGCAGGTTCCCTGCTGAGCAGAGAGCCCAATGCGGGGCTCGATCCCAGGACCCTGGAATCATGACTTGAGCTGAAGGAAGAGGCTTTAACCCACTGAGCCACCCAGGCACCCCAAGAGAAATGTTTTAAGACAAAGTTAAAAATCTCAAATGAATCTCTAACTGGAAGAATTTCAGGGAGAGTAACAGAAGAGTGAAAAACAAAAGTCAGGTTGTAGGTTTGTGTTGGGAGATGGGGTTAACTTTCCAGGTAACTCATATTAAGTGTGTATACAGTTCCTTTGGGCCATTTCTACTTTCCATGGCTTTCTTCCTTTATTGAAAGCTTAACCCAGAAGTTTGGTTGTTCTGGAGATCCCTCCTCACCTACTAACTCAATGAGACTTGCTGGGGGGGTGGAGGTATGTGGTAGAGGGAATACCATAACATAGAGAGAAAATGACCCACCAGCATATATCTCAAAGAGGCTTAATTTTGAGGCACCTGGGGGGCTCAGTCGTTAAGTGTCTGCCTGTGGCTCAGGTCATTATCCCAGAGTCCTGGGATTGAGCCCTGCATTGGCCTCTCCGCCCAAGAAGCCTGCTTCTCCCTCTTCCACTCCCCTTGCTTGTGTTCCCTCTCTGGCTGTCTCTCTCTCTGTCAAATAAATAAATCTTTAAAAACAAAACAAAACGAAGAAACAAAGAGGCTTAATTCAAACTAATACCAGTAGATTAGTGTTCATAATATATATAATATATAGTTTAGGTAAATTACTATACTATAAAAACATTTAATAAAATCTTATAAGAAACTTACAAATGACTGATGATTGATAATTCTCTTAAGTAAACAGACTACAATAACATTATAGTCACTGGCTAAGTTGCATCAGTTTTTTTTAATTCTCTTTGATTTTTTCTCCTGGTCTTCTGTTATCCTTTCTGCAGGTCGCTTCTTCAACCCCTTCATTTTCCTGGTTTGTAGTTTGCTTAGGTCTTGCTTCTGCATATGAATCCTTCCATAAGTTGTACCGAAAGTATCATGGGAGACATTTTTCTTCTTCTTTGGCTATGAAACAAGAAAAAAAAAAATATATATATATATATATACACACATAATTATATATATTCATTATACATATAATGGTATCTATTGTATAAACTGGTAAAAATCTAGTGTACATTAACTATTTTACTAACAATTTCCATTAGTGATCACCAATTCAATATAATCTATAACCCTATAGACCTTTCTTCTCAAACTTAAACACATACAAATCACTTGGGAATCTTGTTAAAATGCGTATTATAATTCAATACATCTGGGTGGGACCTGAGATTTAACATTTCTAACAATTCCCAGGTAAACTGTCAGACCACACTTCAAAAAGCAACACTTACAGACTATGCTAATCATTATCATGCATTGAGATAATTTCTTGTGTTTCGCTTAAGGAATTGTGACTATCATTTAATCTTTACTAGTATTCCAGAGATGCCATTTCCACTTTTATAAAACCATTCAAAAGTCAAAATAGGTTTTATGCAAGTATGGGTTACATACACATCCTGTACTCTAAATCCCCAATCTCCACAATACCCCAATTTTCTTTCTTGCTGAAAACCAGCAGTCTTGGCTACCAGAAAGCTCTTAGCCGTAGTTGATGTGTGGTTTCTACAACTCTTTTATTACCCTTTATGTTTGGCTTATTTGCTTCTTCCTCCTTTTCTTTGTTCTTAGAGTCTAATTTTATCTGTATT
This sequence comes from Meles meles, assembly GCF_922984935.1. Taxonomy (NCBI): domain Eukaryota; kingdom Metazoa; phylum Chordata; class Mammalia; order Carnivora; family Mustelidae; genus Meles; species Meles meles. Next base: position 22,002,944 of record NC_060070.1, read on the forward strand.
ATTGATCTCTTTCTATATGTTCTTTAGTGTCCTATGCTGCAAACCCTTTTGGAAAGAAGAGTGGAATATACAAATAAATGTGGCACCAATCTCCAAGTTACAAACCTTGAGGGCTTTTGGCATTTTCATAGATAATTTATAAAGATCATCTGATGCCAGATGTGTCCTCCTCAGAACCAGATCCAATGAGGGTCCCATCTCTTCCAATTCAATCCTTGGTGTTCTGCAACCAGATTTCTTCAACAGCAACCTTTACGAAGCAGGAAAAAAAGAAATGTTGCTTTGACTTTGATGGAAGTCCTATCCCCTCAAATATTTTTGTTCAAGAGAATTACAGTTCATAAAATGACAGTCTTTAGGAGGCTGAGCTTCTTAAATACTTTCTGCGTTTAAGCCAAGTCTATTCTTTGGTTTGCTGCTTTTTAAAAATCAAAAACAAAAGAATACTACATTGTTGGGCACCTGGGTAGCTCAGTCAGTTAAGTGTCTGCCTTCAGGTCATGATCTCAGGATCCTGGGATCGAGCCCTGCATCTGCTCCCTGCTTAGTGAGGAGTCTGCTTCTCCCTTCCCCTCTGACCCACCCCCTACTCGTGCTCTCTTTCACCTAAATAAAATATTTAAAAAAAAAAATACAATATTGTTGAGAAACAGTAAGTGAGACAGACAATTCTTCTAAGAAATTAAATCCCCCCCCCTTTTAAAAAAGATTTTATTTATTTGAAAGAGAAGAAGGGCACCTGGGTGGCTCAGTGGGTTAAAGCCTCTGCCTTCAGCTCAGGTCATGATCTCAGGGTTCTGGGATTGAGCCCCACATCGTTCTCTTTGCTCAGCAGGGAGTCTGCTTCCCTCTCTCTCTGCCTGCCTCTCTGCCTACTTGTGATCTCTATCAAATAAATAAATAAATAAAATTTCAAAAAAAAAAAAGGTTTGAGAGAGAAGAGTACAAGCTGGGGAGCAGGCAAGCAGGGTCCCCCCTGAGCAGGGAGCCTGACAATGCAGGGCTTGATCCCAGGACCCTGGGATCATGACCTGAGCCGAAGGCAGATGCTTAGCTGAGCCACCCAGGTACCCCAGAAATGGAATCCTTTGATTTGACTTCTTCATCTTATTTATAGATTTACATAATTATAAAAACAACTGGGCCTTTGAAACATTACATTTACATGATTAACAAATTCTTATTTCTCTAAGACCCATTCAGAATCCACTTCTGAGTATAGTATAGACACATACTAATCTCTGTAGATTGGAGTGAACTTTAAAACCCTAATATAACAAAACCACAACCTTCTAGATTCCGTATATCAAAATAGTTCTGGATCTGGAAACAGATGAGCAACACAGACAGAGAGGAGACTAACAAATTCTTTTTGTGAATGATACAAGAACAGCTCAAAGACCTGAAGATTATTTGAGCTAACTCAATTTGTTATAGTGGGCAGATCTCCACATGGAATAAAAGAAGTAAATGAATAACAATGTTTATAAAAGTTCAAACTTTAAAAAAAAAAATCAAACTTGTCACACCAAAGGTAGAATTTGAGAGAAGCAACAAATGACATGAGGGAAGAGACAGAACATACGAGTACAAGCACAATAAGGAAGACCTAAGAACAACAAACTCCAGAAAGCAGAAGTGAGTGTGCAGAAGCTCATTAACAGCCTTTTGGGCGTCACATGCAGACGGTCTCCCCATGGGAGGTGCATCTAGTGTAAGGAGAGTCTTAATGACAGATATGCTGTACCAGACACAGTGATTTACACCAAACTGAACAAGGCAAAAACAAAACAAAACAAACACCGACCTAGGATATGTAAGAAGCAGACATGTTAAGCAATAAAAAAGATTTACTAACAATAAAAGATCACAAGAATATTAGTATGGGACTTGAAGAGAGCAAGCAGAGGGGAAATAAGCCAAAACAAGGGTGCTTAGCCCGCTCTCTTCATAGTGGTTCCAGGAGAAGAGAGTTGAGAGTACACCAGTCTCAGGCCCCTAAAAGCTGATTGAAGGCATATGGCAGCAATGACCATTTGACTCTGCTATAACTCACTTATTTCTGTTTTTGAATCCACATATTCAATACCTCCAAATAAATGACATTTATAAAGCTGAACTCGTAACAAGATTAGTATCTTGATTAACATCTTGTGTCCAATAGACTACTGAAGAAATCAGGAAACTCTACATAGAAAAAGAGCCAACTAAAAGTGTTTCTACCACTTAAAATGCTTATTTTCAGCTAAGTGGAAAAGTTGTAGATCTAGACAGCTCATGGCATGCCTAATGGATTCACATTACCCAAGTACCTTTTTATCTATGCAAGTATCCTCCTACCAAAGTAATTTGAGTATATAATTAAGATTACTTCCAAATAACCGCATATATATATATCGTTTATGTGTGTATATATTTAGTATATATATCTACATATGCTGTTATTTACCAAAGAATTAAGTTACAGTGCCATACTGTCTGTGTAGATGATCTTTTTTAAAGATTTTATTTATTTATTTGAGAGCGAGCGAGAGAGCAGAAGCTGGGGTGGTGGTGCAGGACAGAGGGAGAGAGGGAGAAGCAGACTCCCCACTGAGCAGGTAGCCCAACATGGGGCTCAGTCCCAAGACTCAGAGATCATGACCTGAACTGAAGGCCAGACGCTTAACTGAATGAGCCACCCAGGTGCCCCTGTGTAAATGTTCTTGCCTGAATTACTTCATGGGGCAGGTTTATTGGCAGATCAAATGACAGAAACAGAAGAAAACTTTCTCCAATTTTCAGTTTTCTATGTATGGTTTCTGGTAACAGACCTATAATTCATTTTCTTTATTAAACTTTTAACAGTGAAATCTAAAACCTAAAATTATTATCATCATTTTGAGCATTCTTAGTTTTTTTTTTTTTTACAATTTTGTCAAACTTCCTTGAATTTTTTTGTAATTTTTTTTCAGGGTTCCAAGATTCATTGTTTATGTGCCACGCCCAGTGCTCCATGCAATACGTGCCCTTCTTTTTTTTTTTTTTTTTTTTAAGATTTTATTTATTTATTTGACAGAGAGAGAGATCACAAGCAGGCAGAGAGAGGAGGAAGCAGGTTCCCTGCGGAGCAGAGAGCCCGATGCGGGGCTCGATCCCAGGACCCTGAGATCATGACCCGAGCCAAAGGCAGCGGCTTAATCCACTGAGCCACCCAGGCGCCCCAATACGTGCCCTTCTTAATACCCACCACCAGGCTCACCTATCCCACCACTCCCCTCCTCTCAGTTTGTTTCTCAGAGTCCACAGTTTCTCATGCTTCATCTCCCCGATTTCCCCCAACTCACTTCTCCTCTCCAACTCCCAATGTCCTCCATGTTATTGCTTATGCTCCACAAGTAAGTGAAACCATATGATAATGGACTTTCTCTGCTTATTTCACTCAGCCTAATCTCCTCCAGTCCTGTCCATGTTGGGTATTCATCCTTTGTAATGTAATATTCCACTGTATATATAGACCACATCTTCTTTATCCATTCATCTGTTGAAGGGCATCTCAGCTCTTTCTACAGTTTGGCAACTGTGGCCATTGTTGCTATGTGGACACTGGGGTACAGATGGCCCTTCTTTTCACTACATCTCTATCTTTAGGGTAAATACCTAGTACTGCAATTGCAGGGTCTTAGAGTAACTCTATTTTGAATTTCTTAAGGAATCTCCACACTGTTTTCCCAAGTGGCTGCACCAACTTGCACTTCCACTAACAGTGTAAGAAGGTTCCCCTTTCTCCACATCCTCTCCAACACTTGTTGTTTACTGCCTTGTTAATTTTGTTCCTTCTAACCAGTCTAAGGTGGTATCTCAATATGTTTTTTCTTTTTTTAAGATTTTATTTATTTGACACAGAGAGATCATAAGTAGGCAGACAGAGAGGGAAGCAGGCTCCCCACTAAGCAGAGAGCCCCATGCGGGGCTTAATCCCAGGACCCCGAGACAATGACCTGAGCTGAAGGCAGAGGCTCAACCCTCTGAGCCACTCAGGAGCCCCCTCAATGTGGTTTTGATTGGAATCTCCCTGATGGCTACTTTTCATGTGTCTGTTAGCCATCTGTATGTCTTCTTTGGAGACATACATGTTCATGTCTTCTGCCCATTTTTGGACATGATTATCTGTCTTGTGTGTGTTGAGTCTGAGGAGTTTCTTATAGATCTTGGATATCAGCCCTTTGTCTGTAGTGTTATTTGTGAATATCTTCTCCTATTCTGTGGGTTTTCTCTTTGTTTTGCTGTTTCCTTTGCTGTGAAGGTTTTAATCTTTTTTTTTTTAAGATTTTATTTATTTGACAGAGAGATCACAAATAGGCAGAGAGGCAGGCAGAGAGAGTGAGAGGGAAGCAGGCTCCCTGCTGAGCAGAGAGCCCAATGCGCAACTCAATCCCAGGACCCTGAGATCATGACCTGAGCCAAAGGCAGCGGCTTACCCCACTGAGCCACCCAGGCGCCCCTTAATCTTTTTTTAAAAAATATTTTATTTATTTGACACAGAGAGAGAGATCACAAACAGGCAGAGAGGTGGGCAGAGAGAGAGGGGGAAGCAGGCTCCCCGCTGAGCAGAGAGCCCGGTTGCGGGGCTTGATTCCAGGACCCTGAGATCACGACCTGAGCCAAAGGCGGAGGCCCAACCCAATGAGCCACACAGGCACCCCCCGGAGCTTTTGATCTTGATCAAGTCCCAAAAGTTCATTGTCACTTTTGTTTCCTTTGCCTTTGGGGACATGTCTTAAAAGAATTTACTGTGGCCAATGTTGAAGAGGTTACTGCCTACTTTCTCCTCTAGGAGTTTGATAGATTCCTCCCTCACGTTGAGGTCTATTATCCATTTCAAGTTTATCTTTGTAAAGTATGGTGTAAGAGAATAGTCAAGTTTCATTCTTCTATACATAGCTGCCCAATTTTCCCAGCACCATTTATTGAAGGGACTGCCTTTTTTCCACTGGTTATTTCTCCCACTTTGTCAAACATTATTTGACCATAGAGTTGAGGGTCCACATCTGGGCTCTCTACTCTGTTCCACTGGTCTATGTGTCTATTTTTGTGCCAGAACCGTGCTGTCTTAGTGATCACAGCTTTGTGGTAAAGCTTGAAATCAGGCAACATGATGCCCCAGTTTTGTTTTTCTTTTTCAACATTTCCTTAGCAATTCGGGGTCACTTCTGGTTCCATACAAATTTTAGGATCGTCTGTTCTAGCTCTTTGAAAAATGCCCATGGAATTTTGATCGGGATGGCATTGAAAGTATAGATAGCTCTAAGCAGTATAGACATTTTAACAATGTTTATTCTTCCGATCCATGAGCATGGAATGCTTTTCCATGTTTTTGCATCTTCTTCAATTTCTATCATGAGTTCTGTAGTTCCTCAGGTACAGATCCTTTCCCTCTTTGGTTAGATTTATTCCCAGGTATCTTATGGTTCTTGGTACTACAGTAGATCGAATCGATTCTCTAATTTCCCTTTGTATATTTTCATTATTAGTGTATAAGAAAGCAAAGGATTTCTGTACATTGATTTTGTATCCTGCCACATTACTGAATTGCTGTAGGAGTTCTAGTAGTTTGGGGGTGGAGTCTTTTGGTTTTTCCATATAAAGTATCATGTCATCTTCAAAGAGAGAGAATTTGACTACTTCTTTGCCAACCTGAGTACCTTTTATTTCTTTCTGTTGTCTGCTGTTGCTAGGACTTCTAGTACTATGTTGAACAACAGTGGCGAGAGTGGACATCCTTGTCGTGTTCCTCATCTCAGAGGGAAGGCTGTCAGCTTTTCCCCATTGAGGATGATACTCACCGTGGGTTTTTCATAGACTTTATGAAGTTGAGGAATGTTCCTTCTATCCCTATACTTTGAAGCATTTTAATCAGGAACAGTGGCTGTATCTTGTCCAATGGTTTTTCTGCATCAATTGAGAGGACCATGTGGTTCTTCTCTCTTCTCTTATTGATTTGTTCTATCACATCGATTGATTTGCAAATGTTGCACCTTGCATCCCAGGGATAAATCCAACCTGGTCATGTTGGATAATCTTTTTTTTTTTTTAATTTTTTTTTATTTGTCAGAGAGAGAGCGAGTGAGAACTGGCAGATGGAGGCAGAGGGAGAAGCAGGCTCCCTGCCAAGCAAGGAGCCCAATGTGGGACTCAATCCCAGGATGCCGGAATCATGACCTGAGCCGAAGGCAGCTGCCTAACCAACTGAGCCACCCAGGCATCCCTGGATAATCTTTTTAATGTACTGTTGGATCCTATTAGCTAGGATCTTGTTGAAAATCTTGGCATCCATATTCACCAGGATATTGGTCTGAAATTCTCCTTTTTGATGGGGTCGTTGCCTAGTCTGGGGATCAGGGTAATGCTGGCTTCACAAAAAGAGTCTGGAAGTTTCCCTTCTGTTTCTATTTTTTGAAACAGCTTCAGAAAAATAGGTATTATTTCTTCTTTGAATGTTGGTAGAATTCTCCGGGGAATTCGTCAGATCCTGGGCTCCTGTTTTTTCGGAAGTTTTTGATCACTGCTTCAATCTCAATACTAGATATTGTCTATTCAGGTTGTCAATTTCTTCCTGATTCAGTTTTGGAAGTTTATAGGTTTCCAGGAATGCATCCATTTCTTCTAGGTTGCTTAACCTATTGGCATATAACTGTTGATAATAATTTCTGATGATTGTTTCCATTTCCTTGGTGTTAGCTGTGATCTCTCCCTTTTCATTCATAATTTTATTAATTTGGGCCCTCTCTCTTTTCTTTTGGATTAGTTTGGCCACTGGTTTATTGATATTATTGATTCTTTCAAAAAACCAGCTTCTAGTTTCACTGATGTGTTCTACTGTATCTCTACTTTCTATCTCGTTGATCTCTGTTCTAATTTTGATTATTTCCCTTCTTGTGTGTGGGGTTGGCTTAATTTGTTGTTGACTTTCCAGTTCTTTAAGGTATAAAGAGATATGGTGTATTCTGGATTTTTCAATTTTTCTGAGTGAGTCTTGGAAGGCTATATATTTCCCCCTTAGGACCACATTTGCCGTATCCCATAGGTTTTGGGACCAATGTGTCTTCATTCTCATTGGTTTCCATGAATTGTTGAAGTTTTTCTTTGATTTCCTGGTTTAGAATCTAAAATTTTTTTTTTTTAAAAGATTTTATTTATTTATTTATTTATTTATTTTTTAATATTTTATTGATTTGACAGACAGAAATCACAAGCAGGCAGAGAGGTAGGCAGAGAGAGAGGAGGAAGCAGGCTCCCTGCGGAGCAGAGAGCCCGATGCGGGGCTCGATCCCAGGACCCTGAGACCATGACCTGAGCTGAAGGCAGAGGCTTTAACCCACTGAGCCACCCAGGCGCCCCAAAGATTTTATTTATTTATTTGACAGAGAGAGATCACAAGTAGATAGAGAGGCAGGCAGAGAGAGAGAGAGGGAAGCAGGCTCCCCGCTGAGCAGAGAGCCCGATGCGGGACTCGATCCCAGGATCCCGAGATCATGACCTGAGCCGAAGGCAGCGGCCTAACCCACTGAGCCACTAAGCAAAAAGAAGAGACTGACACTGACTCATTAAAAACAAAATTAAGGGGCACCTGGGTGGCTCAGTTGATTAAGCCTCTTCCTTCAACTCAGGTCATGATCTCAGGGTCCTGGAATCGAGCACCGCATCAGGCTCTCTGCTCAACAGGGAGCCTGCTTCCCCTGCCCCATCCCCTGTCTGCTTCTCTGCCTACTTGTGATCTCTGTCAAATAAATAAGTAAAATCCTTATAAATAAATAAATAAATATGAGATTAAAACCCTTTCCTTCACCCACATCCCACCATACACACCGCAATTTTTTTTTAAAATAGACATTTCATTTCCAGGCCATCATGTCTCCAGCCCACACCCAGAACTGTTACATCATATGCCTATCAATCTCCGTATCAGATCCTAACCTCAACCTTTGTTTTGTTTTGTCTCCCTGTAAGCTCTAAATCAAAAGAGACATTCAATTCTGCAAGGCTCTATGGTACATCAGGATGCAGGGATGAAAAGACATACAACTCTTTCCTTCTCAAATGGGCTCAGGCTATTAGCTATGTTGATGGGTAATTTCCATACATTTTAAAACAATATTTGCATGGTGCCTGAGTGGTTCAGTCCGTTGTTTCTGCCTTCAGCTCAGGTCATGGTCCTGTGGTCCCGGGATCGAGCCCCACACTGGGTTCCCTGCTCTCTGGGGAGCCTGCCTCTCCCTCTCTCTCTGCCTGCCACTCCTCCTGCTTGTGCACGCTCTAATAAATAAAATCAATCAATTAATCAATAAAAATAAAACATTATTTGCCTATTCCTGGAGGAAGACTGCCATTACCACTCTTGTTCAAGTTGTAATTTCCCTATTTTTCTCCCTTCCATGTTTTTCATTACTTAAACTCCTTGCCTACAATGCTGTTTGCTTTTTAAGGTATGCTAATACTTCCTCGTTTTGCATATTTCTCCCCACAGAACCTAACCAATGTCATGGCAAAGGCAAATGTGGCAGTTACTAAAAATTTCCTGTTTTATATGCATGGCTTTGACTTTATAGTGAATAAAATTCTCCAAGGAATATAAATGGTCACTCACATATGAGGAATTATTATACGATACATGGGAAGAGTCATTAACAATAACTTATTCCCCCCAAAAGGTCAAATCAAAGGTTATGTTAATATAATTTCATGTTTACACTTTCTTTCATCCAAAAAATTCAAAGCCATTTTCTAAGATTAACCTTATTAACTTCACAAATGGGTACCAATGGTAACTATTACCTTTTACCAACTGCTTAAGGGCTGGTTCCAAGTAAAAGAAGAGGGCAGGACACCTAAGTGTAGCTTGCAAGAGTGCCTAAGGAAGCACACTAAGTGAGACACACTTCTCCAGCATCTTCCCACCTCTATCCACAACCCCCCCTTATAAAGGAATTACTATTGAGCTTTCAGGGACCGCAGATTCACATGAATGGGATCACTCACTACCTTCTGCAGAGGAAAAACAGAGACCTTAGGAAGTGACCTGCCTAGGTCATGCAGCTAAGCCTGGTCCAGAGCCAGCTCACTGGGCTCAGAGGTGATGCTCATCCCTCGGACCACTTCTTCCTTCCTCTGCCAAGGGCGGCACAGCCTCTGCAGACAAAGCTAGCCTACATTTGATGATTTGTTTTTGTCCACTAGCAGCTTGCTCTCAATCACACAGTCCATTTTCTATTATAAATCAATAGCTAGCATGTATTACTGGGCCTGTATAAAACAACTGGGATTAAATTTATACTAGTGTCTCTGCTCTCTAAAGTTCACACTTTTTTTTTCACTATGGGACATGCCATGCTAACCTAATGTGATTCCAGCAATTCTTAAAGTAAGTAGATGGGTAGATATGTGTAATTACACTGCTTAATTTATCCATGTTCTGAAGTCTGATTTACTAATTTTCTGTCAATTTTCTTTTCTCTGCATTTCTTTCTTTACAAATTAATCTTCTTTTCACTAAATACAAGTTCTGATACAAGTGAATACTTTCTTTGTTACTGTTTACAATGAAAGAGTTTAGATTACTGTCATTCATTTCTCATTCTCAAAGATGTTGCTCTTTATATTTTTAGCTCCCTTATATCTCCAGGTGGGCTGATCACAGTAAGTTTTCAAAAATATTTTTCTTATGTTAGTGATTTTTCGTCTTTCCAGTTCTATAAATTGGAGTCATCTACTTTATATATTCTTCATAGCACCAAAGTTAAGTTTGGAAACTCACAGACTTAAGGCTTTCAATCTCAGCAAGTTCAAAATGATTATAAAATCCGTCTTGCTTTAAAAAAATAAAATAAAAATAAAAATGAGTATCGATCATGTGGTTATTTTATTGCATTTTGCCTATCTAAACTATCTAAACAAAAGGAAAATACACAAATAGAAGTGATGATACCAATCATGGTGAAAAGAACGAAGTATCTGATTCAATACAGTTGAAACAAAGATGGGAATTATTGAGAAGAGGTGAATATTTAAATTCATTTGGACATTCATTAACACAAGCTGGTCAACCAGGTATTCCATCGTGAAGAAAAGAACAAATTTAGGGGCCTGGCTGGCTTAGCCGGTAGAGCACGAGACTCTTGATTTTGGGGTTATAGGTTCAAGCCAGACATTGTTGGTAGAGCTCACTGGGAAAAAAAAATGTAAGGGCACCTGGGTGACTTGGTTAAGCGTCTGACTCTTGATTTCAACATTGGATCATGATCTCAGAATTGTGAGATTGTGCCCATGTTGGGCTCTGAGCTAACCAGGGAGCCTACTTGAGATTTTCTGTCTCTCCCTCTCCCCCGCTCTGCACCTGGGCACATACATACACTCTCTCTCTCCCCCCTTAAAAAAATAATTAATTTTAAAAATGTAAAACTGTGGATGAAATGCTGAAGTCCACAAATGGCTGCACATACAGCACTAACACAAAGAAGACATGTCAACACTGAATAGTCAGTGGCTCCAGGCTGCCATGCCGTAACTCAAAATCGGACATTAGTCTCAATCCTATGTACAAAGGCAGGCACTTTGTGGGAACTAATATATTCTCCAGGAGTGTGTGGGTTGATCAGCCAGTGCCAATGCTTTATTTTAAAAAAGAATGTATGGGGGCGCCTGGGTGGCTCAGTGGGTTGAAGCCTCTGCCTTCGGCTCAGGTCATGATCCCAGGGTCCTGGGATCGAGCCCCGCATCGGGCTCTCTGCTCAGCAGGGAGCCTGCATCCACTGCCTCTGCCTACCTGGGATTTCTGTCTGTCAAATAAATAAAATCTTAAAAAAAAAAAAAAAGAATGTATGTAATAAAATATATATATATGTATGTATCCACATACACACACATACATATATATATATGTGTATACATACATACATACATATACATACACATACATATATATATATATATATCTCACGATTACCTCAAAAGGCTTGACAATTGCAGCATATCATTAAGCTTTTAATGAAAACAAAATCAGTGTTAGGATTTACATTTATACCACGTTAAGAGTAGAGCTGGAAGGTCTAGGCTGGAGAAAGTAAAATGAGTCTAGCCACTAAATCTTCTCATTCCTTTCAGACTCCTTTTTAGATTCAGAGTTTTGAGATTTGCTTTGGCTGGCCTAAGACTTGTGTCTTGGTGCTCTAAACCCAGTCATGAAAAAGGAGCCAGGGGGTGCCTGGGTGGCTCAGTGGGTTAAGCAGCTGCCTTCAGCCCAGGTCATGATCCCAGGGTCCTGGGATCAAGCCCTGCATGGGGCTCCTTGATTAGCAGGAGCCTGCTTCTCCCTTCCCATCTGCTTGCCACTTCCCCTGCTTGTTCTCTCTCTCTAAATAAAATCTTGGGCGCCTGGGTGGCTCAGTGGGTTGAGCCGCTACCTTCGGTTCAGGTCATGATCTCAGGGTCCTGGGATCGAGTCCCGCATTGGGCTCTCTGCTCCGCAGGGAACCTGCTTCCTCCTCTCTCTCTCTCTGCCTGCCTCTCTGCCTACTTGTGATCTCTGTCAAATAAATAAAAATCTAAAAAATAAATAAATAAAATCTTTTAAAAAGGAGGGAGGGCACCTGGGTGGCTCAGTTAGTTAAGTGTCCGATTCCTGGTTTTGGCTCAGGTCGTGATCTCATGGTTCATGGGATCAAGCCCTGAGTCAGGCTCCATGAGGCATCTGCTTGGCACTTTCTCTCCTTCCTCTGCTCTTACGCCCACTCTCTCTCTCTCAAATAAATAAAAGATCTTTAAAAAAAAGAGAAAAGAAAAATAAAAGAGATACGGCATAACGTAGGGTCAAGACTGAATTAGTGTTCTAAGCTCAGAGGAGTGTCACATCAGATGCTCTGGGGCCCTGGAAAAGCAGGGTTTCAGAGGCAGAAGTGAACAGGGAAATGACAGACGTGAGGAACAGCACAGATCTGCTGTACCACTACGAGTTTGCAAACTCTCCAAACAAACTTTTGACCAAACACCAATTCTAAGTTTGAGCTCTACAAAGGTCACACTAAAATGCTAACCCTGTATTCAAAAATATCCTACAAAATGTACTTACTTATAGCTCCGAAAATAAATCTTCCCATTCAGTGCAGTGAAGTGCAGAACATACTCTAAACCAGCCAGGCGGATATTTGGTACTGTGGGGCCTCTGAAGAAATCTGAAAACAAATTTGAGGTTGTTTAAAAAAAAACAACCCAAAACTAACATGCTTTTAAATTCAGTTACAGAAAGCCAGACTGTAAAATGTTCTATATTGAATCAATACGTATCTAAAAAGATAAACAGATGGCACAAAAGCCAATCCCTGAGAATGTCTGAGAGACCCACCACCCCTCTACAATGTAAGCTCGTGACTTTATTTCTGTGTTTAGTTCACTGACCCATGTAGTTTTTCAGTTTTGAAATTCTCACTCTAGGGACACCTGGGTGGCTCAGTTGGTTGGGTATTTGCCTTCGGCTCAGGTCATGATCCTAGGGTCCTAGGATGGAGCCCCACGTCAGGCTCCTTGCTCAGCGGGGAGTCTGCTTCTCCCTCTCCCTCTGTCTGCTGCTCCCCCTGCTTGTGCTCTGTCAAATGAATAAATAAAACCTTAAAAAAAACTTTTCTCTCTTGCTTTTCCTCTGCCCATGACCCCACATGCTTTCTCTCTCTCTCTCATAAATAAAGTTGTTTGCTTTTTTTTTTAAAGATGGCAAATTTCTATAAAAACAGCTGTTCAGGGGTGCCTGGGTGGCTTAGCTGGTTAAGTGTCTCACTCTTGGTTTCAGCTCGGGTCATGGTCTTAGGGTTGTGGGATCAAGTCCCGCATAGGGCTCCAAACTCTAACATGGAGTCTGTTTGTCTTTCTCCCTCTACTACTCCCCCTGAATTCTCTCAGATAAATAAATAAAATCTTAAACACACACACACACACACACCCCAAAGAGCTGTTCAAACTTTGACTATTAAATCAAATTAGCCTTTGTTTTATGGTAGAGGCCAACACAAAAGAAATTCTAATGGAAATCTCAATTATATGAGCAAAGATAATAAATTATTAACACCAGAAAAGAACCACTGAGATCCATGAGTAGGCTGTTTTCCCCATGGTATGGCAGTCATACCACTGGTGGCACGTGAAATGATCTTAACCCAACCAAAAGAAGCATGGACTGCCTGATTTATCTAAAGTTCTACAAAATGCAAATAATCCATAATGACAGAAAGCAAAGTAATGTTTGCTTCAAATACAGAAATAGGATAGATTGCAAACAGGCACAGGCTAATTTTGGGGCGTAATAGGTGATCTTGACTGCAGTGGTGTTTTCACAGGTATAAACATACGTCAAAATCCATCAAATTTTAAAATTTTAAATACGTAGACTTGCCACAGACCTGTACCCGAAACGAACAGTACATTATATGTTAATTTAAAAAGTTTAAGAATTTTAAAAACCCGTGAAACAAAAAAATAGTAGACTTGCTTATATGTAAATTATACCTCAAAAGTTGTTTAAAATATAATTTAAAATGAAAAAATTTAAAGTAATCCCTAAAAATAAAAAACAAATGAACCTGTGTACTGAGCATTATCATACAGAAAATAACTATTTTAAGTGACTTCAAAACAGTGATTTGGGGGCATGTAGGTGGCTCAGTCGGTTTAGCATCTGACTCTTAATTTCTGTTCAGGTCATGATCTCAGGGTCCTGGGAGCCCCGAGCTGGACTCCACACTAGTGCAGAGTCTGCTTGAGATTCTCTCTCCCTCTCCCTTGCCCCACACTTATGGTCTCTTAATAAATAAATAAAGCTATCATAAAACACACACACACACACACACACACAGAGTGATTTGACCACATATTCTTTTTCTTCTTCTTCTTTTTCTAAGAGAGAGCAAGCAGGAGTGAGAGCGGAGGCAGGGAGGGGAGGCAGAGAGAGAATCCAAAGCAGGCTCCATACTCAGCGGAGAGCTTGAGCTCATAACCCTGAGACCATGACCCAAGTCAAAATCGAAATAAGAGTCAAATGTTTAACCTACTGAGCCACCCTGGTGCCCCTGACCATATTCTCAACAGGATATATTTTATAGACAAAAAGAACTGCAAGAAAAATAAAAAACAAAACCACAAAACTTTCAACGCAAGCAGTGTTCATATTATGAGTAGTAACACTGGTATCTTATTCTGAGACTGCTGCATGGTTAGTACAGTATAAAATAAAGGCACAATTGTTTGGATTATGGAGAACCTGTATTTTTGTCATGGATACATATGTGTAAGATACATATGTAAGAAGATACATATGTGAGGTCAATGAAGTTAAGAGCCTAATGTCCTAAATTTGAATTAGAAGTTTCAGTATGAACTCAGGATACATTTTATCTTAACAAATTTCAAAGTTCTGTTCATTAAAAAAGCCTACAAACAATGACCAACCATGAAACAATTCCTAGCACCCTAACTGTGATTTCTAAAATAATTTCTCAATTTAAAAAAGTTCAGGGCGGGGCGCCTGGGTGGCTCAGTGGGTTAAGGCCTCTGCCTTCGGCTCGGGTCATGATCCCGGGGTCCTGGGATCGAGCCCCGCATCAGGCTCTCTGCTCCGCAGGGAGCCTGCTTCCTCCTCTCTCTCTGCCTGCCTCTCTGCCTAGTTGTGATTTCTCTCTGTCAAATAAATAAAATATTAAAAAAAAAAAAAAAAAAGTTCAGGGCATGGGGAGGGCACGTTTTGCATGGAGCACTGGGTGTTGTGCAAAAAGAATGAATACTGTTACGCTGAAAAAATAAATAAAATGGGAAAAAAAAAAAAAAGAAAAAAGAAAAAAAAAAGTTCAGGGCTCCTTAGAGAAACAGCTGATACCAGGAATGGAGCAATGAAGGTATAAGAGGAGTCTGAAACATCAAAGGGGCAATGAATTAAAATGTGTCAAAACTCAGAACACTACCAAAAAGACTGATCCTAAAATGGGCAAGAATGATGGCTGAGATAAAGAGAGACATTAAAGAGTAAGGATATAGATGAAAAGCCTGGTTAAATATGTATATGAGGTAGAAGATAAATTGGTTATGGTCAGAAGGAAAGCCCCATGGCGATTCACAGACCTGTACCCCTGGGGCTAATAATACATTATACGTTTATAAAAAAATATAAATAAATAAATAAATAAATAGGAAAAAAGTCTCAGCTTGAACCTTTATTCAATGGATCAATTCCAAGTAAAAATAAGGCCTCAAACATGGCTATGTCCGTGAGTAAATATACTGAGAAAGGGCACAGAAGGCTGACCAGGGTGTTGATGGGAAAGATCAGGGGATCTGGAGTTAAGAGAACAGATCAGATCCTGATTCTGCCACTTACTAGCTCTTTACTCTGGACAAATGAATTAACTGATTTCAATTTCTTCATCTACAACAAGGTACTATTACCATAATAAACTGAATGTTTTCCCCTTCTACCCCCCAATCCCTGCCAAATTCATATGTTTAAGTCCTAACCTCTAATGAAGCTGTATTTGGACCTCTAAGGAAGAAATTAAGGTTAAACGAGGCAGGTCGTAAAGTTGGGGTTCTGGTCCCATAGGATTGTGTCCTTAAGAGACCGTACAAAGCTGACACCCTACATCTTTCCCTTCCTCCCATGCACAGACACGAAGGAAAAGCCAGGTGAGCACATGGCAAAAAGGCAGTAAGAGTCCTCATCAGAAATTCTGATCTTGGACTTTCAGCCACCACGACTGAGAGAAAATAAATTTCTGTTTTTAAGCCACCCAGTGTATGCTATTTTTTATAGCAGTCCAAGTAGATTAATATGATTACCTTTGTAAGGCTGCAGATTACCGGACCTAAACTATGGCAGTTATTTTCATCATTGCATATTTTTCAAGTGGAGTTAAGAATTAGGAAATGAAAAAGGTTAAAAAAATTTATATGACGGCTGATAAAGAGAAAGAGTAAGAAAAAGTAACCCACTTAAGGAGTTAAATTTTAAGAGAAGTCTCTCTTAAATAAAGGAACATTTAATAAAACTAACTTATTACTTGAGGGTGCCTGGGTGGCTCAGTGGGTTAAGCCTCTGCCTTTCAGCTCAGGTCATGGTCTCAGGGTCCTGGATCGAGGCCCGCATCAGGCTCTCTGCTCAGCAGGGAGCCTGCTTCCCCCTTCTCTCTGCCTCTCTGCCTATTTGTGATCTCTCTCTCTGTCAAATAAATAAAATCTTTAAAAAAAAAAAAACTTATTACATGATTTACTATCATCTTTGTATATAAGAAATAGTAATATTAAAAAGTAACCATAAAAATTAGGATACATTAAATCTAAAAAGATATTTACTGATTTTCTATAAAGAAAAGCAAGACCACTAAGAATAACTCAAATCTACACCATATTTAAGAAAGCAAAACAGAAGCAAAATCCAGAATAAACAAAATGTGTACCTGGCATAAAAACACAGAAGTTAATAAGTTAACTTTTCTTTCTGGCCAATTACCAAAATAAAACAAAACAAAAAACCCCACAAAAATCCCTTCCTAAAAGTAAGCAAGCCCTTGATAAAATTCTCTTTCCCTACTGTTCTACTTTATTTCATACGAACACAAAACATACACCAACGGGTCTGCAGCTGGTCTTACTTTATATTTACGTTAAAAACTCGACTTCCCTTGGGGCCTGACAATCTCACTTCATTCCTCCACCTTCTTCCTGAGATTTCTTGTTTTCACTCCCCTTCTCCTCACACTGCATTATGTGGCTATTCCTGCCATCTAGTGGAAGCATGAAATAATAAAGCTTTTATAAAAACCACTTAAAACCAAATGAAAGCCTTCTCTATTTTAATAAATATATATTGATAATTAATAATTATACGGAAGAACAAGGGGGAAAAAGGCAGAAAACCTGGACCAATGGAGTACAAGAGCAAGGAATCTTGGCTAAAAACCACCCTTGAAATTTTGGGGTGTGTAATATTGAAAGAAGGAAAATGTTAGTCATTGTCTTTCATGAATTTTTTTTTTAATTCATGAAAAATTCAGGTAAGAACCTACAGCAAAGGGGCGCCTGGGTGGCTCAGTGGATTAAGCCGCTGCCTTCGGCTCGGGTCATGATCTCAGGGTCCTGGGACTGAGCTCCGCATCGGGCTCTCTGCTCTGCAGGGGGCCTGCTTCCTCCTCTCTCTGTCAAATAAATAAATAAAATCTTAAAAAAAAAAGAACCTACAGCAAAGACTACAATCAGTCAATTGTTCAGCATGGCCCTCCCTGATGGATGGCAGAAGCAGAAAAGCTTGGTTTCATTTTAGCTCACCTACTTAACAGCTCTTAACTTCTCTAAGCTTCCATTTCACCTGTAAAATGGGAGTATCACTAAACTCAAGAGCTTTAGTAAGGACTGAACAGGTTAACAACAGTACCTAATTCTTTAAAAATAGCCATTTTTAAAAAAGATTTTATTTATTTATTTGAGAGAGAGAGAGCACACGTAGGTAGAGCGGCAAGCAGAGGGAGAGGGAGAAGCAGGCTCCCCGCTGAGCAGGAAGCCCGACTCCGGGCTCGATCCCAGGACCCCAAGATCATGACTGGAGCTAAAGGCAGCCACTTAACTGATTGAGCCACCCAGGTGCTACTAAAAAAAAAGTCATTTTTTAAAAGTAATTCCAACATTCAACATGGGGCTTGAACTCATGACCTGAGATCAAGAGTCTGATGCTCTCCTGCAAATAACCCAGCCAAATGCTCCCAAAACAGCCATTATTAATAAGAGAAATGAAAAGTTTTGGGGGCGCCTGGGTGGCTCAGTGGTTTAAGCCGCTGCCTTCAGCTCAGGTCATGATCTCAGGGTCCTGGGATCGAGTCCCGCATCGGGCTCTCTGCTCGGCAGGGGGCCTGCTTCCCTCTCACTCTCTCTGCCTGCCTCTCTGCCTACTTGTGATCTCTCTCTGTCAAATAAATAAATAAAAAATCTTTAAAAAAAAAAAAAAAAAAGTTTTGAAAATTGTAGTCCCAGCAATAAGCCCATAAATAATCACAAGGAAAAATGAAAGCAATGAGTCTGCCCACAAATGTTTTTCAGTTGGCTCAGATTTGTTTTTGTTTTGTTTTTTAAGATTTATTTATTTTACAGAGAGAGAAAGAACACAAGTCAGGGGAGGAGCAGAGGGAGAGAGAGAATCCTCAGACAGACTCCCAGCTGAGCACAGAGCCCAACGCAGGGCTCAGTACCAGGACTCTGAGATCATGATCCGAGCTGAAACTGAGAGTCAGGTGCTTAACTGACTGAGCCACCCGGCACTCCACTTGCTCAGATTTGAATAAATTATTATTTATATTATTATATATAATACAATTATATATAATTATATAATACTAATATATAATAATTATAAATAAAATATATCTTAATATAAAAATATATACCTTGTTTATTATTATTTATTTATTTATAACATATACTCCATCAACTTTCCAAAAGTGATTTAGGGCAAAGTATATAAAAATCCAGGGGCACCTGGGTGGCTCAGTGGAGTGGGTTAAAGTCTCTGCCTTCAGCTCAGGTCATGATCCCAGGGTTCTGGGATCAAGCCCTGCATCGGGCTTTCTGCTCAACAGGGAGCCTGCTTCCCCACCCTTTTTCTCTGCCTCCCTCTCCACCTACTTGTGATCTCTGTCAAATAAATAAATGAATAAAATCTTAAAAAAAAATTATAGGAAAAAGAAAAATCCAAAAGAAGGGCAACTAAAAAACTAAAGCAAAAGTTGTAAGAATGGTGCAGGAAGGGTCACCTGGGTGGCTCAGTCGGTTAAGCAGCCCTGTATCGGACTTCCTGCTCAGTGGGGAGTCTGCTTCTCCCTCTGACCTTCCCCCATTTCATACTCTTTCTCTAATAAATAAAATCTTAAAAAAATGTTTTTAAAAAGAAAATTACAGAGAACAATAATGCCAGCTTTTCAAAAAAGGTAAGAAAAAGTGATTTAAAATAGGTAAATCTAATGTCGATCCCAGATAATGACAATAACTGTACACTGAGTTTTAAGAAGATGACTCATAAACACACAGGAAAAGAAGTAGTCATTACATAAATCATTAGGAACTAATATAACTTCACTAAGAATAAGTCATCTGTAAGACAACTTTATAAGGTCGTGAGAATAAAGCAATACATATAAAGTACCTAGTACATGCTTGGCACTTTAGGATGACAATGAGATCAAAGGAGCTAAGGAAGTCACTAAAGGTTTCCTCAGGAAGAAACTTGATCTGAAATTTGCAAAAATGAAAGAAACTAGGTAAATAAGAATGAAATCAGAAAAGACAATAGGAATGTGCATAATATATTTTCAATAAATCACTTTTTTAATGGGAAAGGAAAATTGGAAGAGATAAAAAAACAAACCAAGTTATAAGGGGTTATAGTGTAAAAAGCCTTGCATATCAGCCTAAGAAAAATTAATAGAGGTTTTTGAGTTCAAAGTGGATGAGGTGTAACAATCTTTTTTTTTTTAAGATTTTATTTATTCATTTGACAGAGAGAGAGAGAGAGATCACAAGTAGGCAGAGAGGCAGGCAGAGAGAGGGAAGCAGGCTCCCTGCTGAGCAGAGAGCCCAATGCAGGGCTTGATCCCAGGACCCTGAGATCATGACCTGAGCCGAAGGCAGAGGCTTAACCCACGGAACCACACAGGCGCCCCAAGGTGTAACAATCTTGAAAATTAAACTCTTCAATTTTTTAAATTTAATGATGCCAATAATGACAGGAAATGGGTATAAGCCTTTTATAATTTATAAAATGCTTTATAAATAGGCTGATACTGAAGTTACTATAGCATCAAAAAATTATAATGATTTATGCAATAGAGCATCCTTAACCTCTCCCCTGTTAGTGGGGAATAAAAAGATGAAAAGGAGGGAAAAAAGAAAGATCAAAAAGAAAAAGCTGTGTACCTACAGTGAAGTAGCCAAGTGTCACCAATGATGTCCTAGATTGCCTACCTCAGCTACCCTGAGGATAATAAGTATTAAAATGCTTACCAATAAGAAGACTTTTTAGCCTTCTGTAGTCTTCTGTTACATCAAAATCATCACCAGCAAATATTAACATGGGTTTTGTTCCCTCAGGACATTTACTATTCTATGAAATGGAAAAAAAAATTATAATGATATAATTATCAATTCTCAACTGTTTATAAGCTCATTTTATAATAGTCAATACTTACATACATTGATTAGTTTTCATATTTTGTCCTAAAACTGTATTTATGAATACTGATAAAATCTAAAGCCTTGGGGTACCTGGGTGGCTCAGTCGGTTAAGCGTCTGCCTTCGACTCAGGTCACGATCCCAGGGGGCCGGGGTGGAGCCCCACATGGGGCTCCCTGCTCAGTGGGGAGTCTGCTTCTCCCTCTACCCCTCCCCCTGCTCATGATCCCTGTGTCTCTCGCATAAATAAAATATATATTTTTTAAATCTAAGGGGCGCCTGGGTGGCTCAGTGGGTTAAGTCTCTGCCTTCGGCTCAGGTCATAATCTCAGGTCCTGGGATCAAGCCCTCCATCAGGCTCTCTGCTCAGCAGGAAGCCTGCTTCCCGTCCCCCCCCCCCCTGCCTGCTTCTCTGTCTACTTGTGATCTCTGTTAAATAAGTAAATAAAATCTTAAAAAAAAAATCTAAAAACTTAAAACTACATTTGCAACTTTTAAACTAAAATACAGTTTTTTGCTTCATTCCCTCACATTTTCAAATTAATAAGCGGTCAAAGAATGATGCAAGCTACTTTTTAACATTATTCTATTCAAAGAATAAAATAAAAAGCTAAAATGCTGCAAAACATACATAGCCCTTTAATAGTCAGCATCTCAGAGTCTAAAAAGTTAATTTCTTTGAATTATTTACTACCACTGTGCCTTTCCTACTGTACCACATAAACAGTATTTTTAGGGGTGCCTGGATAGCTCAGTCTCTTCAGCAGATGCCTTCAGTCAGGATCCTGGGGTCCTCTCCTTTTGCCTCCCTCTTGGTGCAGTGTGCGTGCTCTCTCTCTCACTTGCTCTCTCAAATAAATTTTAAAAACTTTAATAAACAGTATTTTTAAATGAAAACTAATCTCAACTACCAACTAAACATTCACATGGGAAGAAACAGAATTTCATACAAGCTACAGAAAGTATGACGAAACCTCGCCAGAATGATTGAGGCTCTTACAGTAAAAAAAGTATTTTGTCCACTTTTGGATTTTTTTTTTAATACAAAGAAGAACATGGTATGAATAATAAGAACCTTTAAAAGCCAACAGAATAGGGCACCTGGGTGGCTCAGTGGGTTAAGCCTCTGCCTTCGCCTCAGGTCATGATCTCAGGGTCCTGGGATCAAGCCCTGCATTGGGTCTGCTCAGCAAGTAGCCTGCTTCCCCCTCTCTCGCTGCCTGCCTCTCCACTTGTTTGTGATCTCTGTCAAATAAATAAATAAATAAAAATTCTTTAACTGAACGATTAATTTCTGAAGGCAAACAAGTGTTAAGTCTGAGCTTCCATTGATTCTAGCACCACCACTCTGGTTCCAGTCAAGAACTCTACAAATCTAGAAATAAACAAACAAACACAAGAAAACAAACATCCTCTGCCCAGGACCAGAGGTCACCTGTTGCTTCCCCATTCACCGTGACCACTTTTGTTGACACACTGCTTCCAAACTCTGAATCTTAACTGTCTATACTTAGGAGGTGTGCCTAAGATCTGTCTGTGTTGACTTAGGGCCTGAACAGACCTACCAGACCCAATGACTCTTCCACCTTCTGTCTGTGCTGACCCCTATGTCTATGGGGTTGTTTAAGTATACAGAAGGTAGGAGAAAGTAATGTGACATCCTGACCACAATGCATAGTAAAAAAATATGACCCAGTATACACATCATAAAAATGTAACTGAATGAGGGGGCACCTGGGTGGCTCAGTTGGTTAAGCATCTACCTTCCCTTCAGGTCATGATCCCAGGGTCCTAGGACTAAGCGCCTCATCGGGCTCCCTGCTCATAGAGAGCCTGCTTCTCCCTCTCCCTCTGCCCCTTGCCCCTGCTTGTGCTCTCTCTGTCTCTCTCTCACTTGCTCACTCTAGCTCTACCTCAAATAAATAAAAATATAAAATCTTTTAAAAATATATATATACACACATATTTATATTTTCATACATTTGTTCACAACTGAACAAGTTACATGAAACAGGACTTAACATTTAGGTCATTGAGGGGCGCCTGGGTGGCTCAGCGGGTTAAAGCCTCTGCCTTCAGCTCAGGTCATGATCCCAGGGTCCTGGGATCGAGCCCCGCATCGGGCTCTCTGCTTGGCTGGGAGCCTGCTTCCTCCTTGCTTCCTCCTCTCTCTCTCTCTGCCTGCCTCTCTGCCTACTTGTGATCTCTATCTGTCAAATAAATAAATCTTTAAAAAAAAAAACAAAAACATTTAGGTCATTGATACTTTTCACAATATGAAAACCCAGAGCAAGAAGAAACTGCAACATATGAGCTTTATTTGAATAGTCTGAAAGGCACTAAAACTGCAAATTATAGAAGTACTATGATTATAATATACTAAAAAATCATAATTGTGTGACATCCTTGAACTAACCTTCTGAATTACTTTTTTTAAGACATATTTATTTCAGAGAGAGAGAGGAAGGGCACGACCCCAGGGAGGGGCAGAGGGAGGGAAAAGCTTTAGCAAACTCTTCACTGAGTACAGAGCCCCACGTGGGGCTCCATCTTACGACCATCAGAGATCATGACCTGAGCTGAAACCAAGAGTTGGACGCTTAACCTACTGTGTCATAAATCACACACAAAATTCCCAAATAAAGTATCTGCAATGTATCTTATCCTATCTAAAATAAAACCAACTAGCCTTAAATTTTACCATCTCATTCATTAAGGCTTATGTTATATAAAATAACCATCCCTAGAAATTTGGCCATATCTTAGAAAACAGAGTCCTAGAATCATCACTCAAATTTCCTGGTAGAATCGAATCACCTGTTCCTTGAGAGTGAACAGAAGGATAAGGCAAGTAAAAAAAAGAAATACTGTTGAAAAGTTCTTTTTTTTTTTTTTTTTAAGATTTTATTCATTTATTTGACAGAGAGAGAGAGAGATCACAAGTAGGCAGAGAGGCAGGCAGAGAGAGAGGAGGAAGCAGGCTCCCTGCGGAGCAGAGAGCCCGATGCGGGGCTCGATCCCAGGACCCTGAGTTCATGACCTGAGCCGAAGGCAGCGGCTTAATCCACTGAGCCACCCAGGCGCCCCACTGTTGAAAAGTTCTTTTTTTTTTTTTTTAAAGATTTTATTTATTTATTTGACAGAGATCACAAGTAGACAGAGGAGGAAGCAGGCATCCCGCTGAGCAGAGAGCCCGATGCGGGGCTCGATCCCAGGACCCCGGGATCACGACCCAAGTCGAAAGCAGAGGCTTTAACCCACTGAGCCACCCAGGCGCCCCTGTTGAAAAGTTCTTAAAAATAAAGAGGTAGTGCTCGCTTCGGCAGCACACATACTAAAAAAATAAATAAATAAATAAAGAGGTAGACATAAAAAGGAAATAAATATGAAGAGGAAGTATAACAAACATGCAATTCCAAAACAAACTAAAAATAGAAGGTTAGAATGGAATAATGAGGTAAAAGTGAAGGTCTGGCTAATAGTCTATGTAGAGGTGGGCACCTGGGAGGCTCAGCCAGATGACTGTCTGCCTTCTGCTCAGGTTATGATCCTGGGGTCCTGGGACTGAGCTCTGTGTCCAGCTCCCTGATCAGCAGAGAACCTGCTCTCCTTCTCCCTCTTCCCCTCTCCCCTGCTCATGTTCTCTCACTCAAATAAATTAGATAAATAATTTTTTTTAACTTAAAAAAATAGTCAGTGTTGGAACTACCAATGTAAGCAGATCATCATCATTAATTAGTGACTTTTACAGTTATGGATATGCTCCATGGGTGAAAATTTAGTACTTAATTTTTAAATGGTTCTTGTTAGGAAAAATCTCACAATAATAATTTTGTGGTCTGGTATACAAGTTACACAATAACATAAGTATTTCTTTGCTTAGAAAGTAAAATGCAAAGAGTGGAAGAGTTGGCATGCTCGCACCAGCCAGGGCGCACACCCACTAACAGGTGACCAAGCAGCAGCAGTGACGAAGGTGAGATGGGGATATGCTGCTCATCTCTGAGGGTTCATGCGTTGCAAAGACAAACTATAATAAAATGATCGCTTCCACCATAATAAAGCATCACAGTTTATACATTTCCCCAAACACCTTCCAAAATACTATCTTCGCTGATTAGCATTTCACATATTACCTCATTTGATATTGTTATACCTATTTATTTAATTTTTTAAAGATTTATGTATGTATTTTAGAGAGAGAGAGAGAGAGAGAGCAGGGTGAGAGGCAGAGGGAAAGGATCTCAAGCTAACCCCCTGCTGAGCACAGAGGCCAACAAGGCTTGATCTCACAATCCTCTGATCATGACCTGAGTAGAAATCAAGAGTCAAACACTGACTAAATAAGCCATCCAGGTACCCCCAATATTGTTATACCTGTTTAATACTTGACTGCGAGTGAAGGTCAAGGAAGTAACTGACTTGTCCCATTACAAGTCATCTAAATGGCCAACACAGGCTTGCAACCCAAATGTTCTGCCTCGAAACCCAATCTCGGGACGCTGTTCTACCTTGTACCTGAAGAAGCTGCTGTAGCTATGTCAGGATCTGGTAAGAGCCTTTTTCAAACCCACAGAAAACTTGGAAGGCATATCCTCCTTTTAGGGAAGACTAGGAAAAAGAGTCATATATTTTACAATTCTTTCAACTATACCATTGGTGACTTTCAAAGACCCATAAACTAAGAACAATTACGAAACTGTCCATTACAAACTTCAATATGCATTCTTTCAGTGTTTGGTTATACCATTTACTATACGCATGACTCCAGGTCACCAATAAAGTTCCTCTGGATCTTGCTCTCCAACTCTACACAACAGAGAAAGTAATTTCAGCCTTACACAGGGTGGCCATGAAGTCTAAATAAAATAACTATTTGATGGAGTATTTGATGGAACAGATTAAGCCAGAAACAGAATTCTGAAGGAGAAGAAGCCCAATCTGGACACAAGAACTGAATTAGGACAGTTTTCTTGCCTTTCTATTTTAGAATCCCATTCAAAGAAGACACAAAGATGAAAGTCCTGAAGGGAAGGGCTGAACCAGCATTTTGGTGACCAGCAACCTAAATACTGTAGGGTCAGCTAGAGCATCCTAGGTTTAGAACAGGTTCACTTTGAAAACTCTGATACTGAGGTGCCTGGGTGGTTCAGTCAAAATCTGCCTTCCGATCAGGTCATGATCCCAGGATCCTGGGATCAAGCCCCACATTGGGCTCCCTGCTCAGTAGGGAGCCTGCTTCTCCCTCTGCCTCTCCCCCAATCCCCACTTGTGCTCTCTCTCACTCACCCTCTCTCTCAAATAAATAAAATCTTTAAAAGAAAGAAAGAAAGAAAGAAAACAAACTCTGGTATTTCTGAGGTTCCGTAAAATAGGTGCTATGACAATTCAGAGGGGGAGGAGGGAATTTAAACTATGGGCCCAGGCAAGAGTTAATAATCGCTCTGTAGTCTAACTGCCAGAAGATCCACACTTGTGTTATATGCCGTACGACTTCTTTTTAAAGTGAAGTAAAATTTGCTTTTATCTCAGAGAACACTAGGATAAAAATAAAGTTCTTTCTCTTTAAGCTACAAAACCGTAACAGTACTCTTCACCACAAGATGTCACTATTGCCCAAGAGCAATATTACAAAATGCTTTTTTTTTTTAAATTTTTTTTTTAAAGATTTTATTTATTTTTTCAACAGACAGAGATCACAAGTAGGCAGAGAGGCAGGCAGGGGACGGGGCAGGGGAAGCAGGCTCCCTGTTGAGCACAGAGCCTGATGCAGGGCTCGATCCCAAGACCCTGGGATCATGACCTGAGCCAAAGGCAGAGGCTTTTTTAACCCACTGAGCCACCCAGGCGCCCCCAAAATGCCTTTTATTTTTATGCTTAGTATCTTACCTTAATATCTTTTAGAGAGACAAATTTCTCGATACCTAATTCAATCATATCCAGCACATGGTAGTCATACATACGACCTAGAAGGAAAATACATTTTCTTTTAAGCATTTATTTTTCCCAAACAGCCATCTTATATGTACCCACTTAATCTGCATGTTCAAAATGTTAGTCTCTGCCTCTTTTTTCCCCTCATACCCCACCAAACATGTCCCCTCTTTCTTAAACTTTCAACTCTACCTAGAACAGATTGTTGCAATCCTGGCCCTGAAAGAATCTTGGAAATTATTTAGCCAAACTCCCTTATTTTATGTAAGAGTAAATAAAGGCTCACAGAAGGAAAAGGACTTGCCTACCCCAGTGACCATGCCAGACCAAGTGCAATACTTACCAGGGAAGGGTTCATTTATGTGGTAGGTATGCTACTTTGTGTTTTTCTTCTCTAACACTGACTTAAGGTACATACATTTTACCTTAGGAAAATATCTACAACTTCAGGTAAAGTGATATTTACATGCCTATTGTTTACCTGCAATCTGGTAGATAAAAAGGTTTATTCAAAATCACAAGGAAAATTTTTTTTAAAACTAGCTTAGAGCTTACTTGATACTCCTGAATCCTCAACACCATCAATTTAACCTGAGTCACAAAACTGACTCTGTAAATAACAATATTAGAAAGTAAATGACAGGGGCGCCTGGGTGGCTCAGATGTTAAAGCATCTGCCTTTTGCTCGGGTCATGATCCTAGAGGCCTAGGATCAGGGTCCCCGCTCAGTGGGGAGTCTGCTTCTCCCTCTCCCTTTGCCCCTCCCTTTGCTCCTTCTCCCTCTCGCTCTCTCTTTCCCTCCCTCCTTCTCACTTACTCTCTCACTCAAATAAATAAATAAAAATCTTAACAAAAAAAAGTAAATGGTATTTACCTATTACTAGATTATTTGGCCGCTTCTTATTATGGGAGCCAAACATAAACAAAGAGCAATCTGACTTCTTTGAAAAGAATTCCTGTAAAACCAAAAAAAATTCTAATTAATGCATTAATATAAGCACTTTAAGAACCATACCCTCTGAACTTTACAAAAAGTAATGAATACTTAATGAACTAGATAGGATTAAGCCGAGGGAAAGGGACTTTATTTCTAGCTTTTTACTACAATTTTCTGATTTGGGTGTACCTAAAGAAAAGAAATAAGTTCAGGACTAAAATGTGCTGGCTGCCTGGGTGGCTCAGTCATTAAGCGTCTGCCCTCAGCTCAGGTCATGGTCCCAGGGTTCTGGGATCGAGCCCCACATCCACCTCCCTGCTCGGCAGAAAGCCTGTGTCTCACTCTCCCACTCCCCCGGCTTGTGTTCCCTCTCTCGCTGTCAAATAAAGAAAATCTTAAAAAAAAAAAAAAAAAGACAGAAAACATGCTGAAGAGTTTAGATTATTAAATAAACTGAGAGTATTTATTCTCAGCTATGTAGTTTTGGAACAGCACACTGAGTATTTCATTTGCTGAACAAAGGCCTTTATTTACTAGACATCACTGCTACCATCAATGGTACATCTTACCATCCATTCAAAATACACATGAATAGGGGCATCTGGGTAGCTCAGCTGGTTAAGCCTACAAATGTTTTTTTAAAGATTTGAGAGAGAGAGAGAGAGAGAGCATGTGCACAAGTATGGGCCAGGCTCAGAAGGAGAGGGAGAAGCAGACTCCCTGCTGAGAGCAGAGCTCAACTCCAGACTCAATCCCAGGACCCTGAGATCAAGACCTGAGCCAAAGGCAGCAGCTGCTTAACCAACTGAGTCACCCAGGAACCTCTAAGCCTCCAATTCTTGATTTCAGCTCCGGTCATGATCTCGTGGTTGTGGGATCAAGCCCTATGTTGAGCTCTGTGCTCTGCAGAATGTAGGCATGGAGCCTACTTTTAAAAAAAAAATTTTTTTTTAAGTGTCCAAATAAATGAAAATGCTTTCTTAAAATGTTTTTTTTTTTTTTTTACTTTCTCTTACTATAACACCCCAAAGCTATCCATAAACTACCTTTCACATATATGTATAGTACTCATCTCTGTTGTTCTTCTACATAAAAATTCTACCTTTTGTTAAAATTCTAAAGCAAGCATAGTCAAATTATCTGCAAAAGGCCAGAGAGTAACTATTTTCAGGCCTTTTATATGCTTTTATAAAGAAACCCTTTAAGGAAAAAAAAAAAAGAAACCCTTTAAGAATACAAAAATCAGGGTGCCTGAGTAGCTTAGTCGATTAAACGTCCCAACTTCAGCTCAGATCATGATTCCAGGGTCCTGGGATCAAGTCCCACATTTGCCTCTGCCTCTCCGTCTCTCATGAATAAATAAGTAAAATCTTTTAAAAAAAATTTTTTAATTAAAAAAAATAAAAATACAAAAATCATTCTTAGTTTATGGGCCTCACAAAAACAGGGATTTAACCCACAGGAGGTATATTTGCTAACTCTTGTTCTAATGCACAGTTCCAAAATCATAGTATAAGAAATGTGCTTGAAAAAAAAAAGTCCTGCTAAAGGGATACATGGTCAGGAGGAGGAATTCAACCACATTTCCAACTTGGCCACTGTTTCTACAGCCATTTTGAGCTCTACTAGTCTGCGATTTTCTACATCCAGTGAAATATCTCCTATCTCTGGAAGTGGAATATCAAAGAGAGGAAAGACACAATTTCAAGTGTAAGAAAAATCATCATATCAAAATAAGATTGAAAAAGAAGTACAGAGGGACGCCTGGGTGGCTCAGTCAGTTAAGCATCTGCCTTCAGATCAGTTCATAGTCCCAGGGTCCTGGGGTTGGGCTCCACATCAGGCTCCCTGCTCAACGAGGAGTCTTGTTTCTCCCTTGGTTCCTTCCCCCCATCCCACTCGTTGTTCTCAAATAAAATCCTTTTTTAAAAATGGTTAAAGGGGTGCCTGGGTGGCTCAGTTGCTTAAGTGTCTGCCTTTAGCTCAGGTCATGATCCCAGAGCCCTGGGATCAAGCACCACACCAGGCTCCTTGCTCAGCGGGGAGTCTGCTTCTCCCTCTGTCTCTCCCCCTACTCATGCTATCTCCCTCCCTCTCTCTCTCTCTCAAATAAATAAAATCTTTAAAAAACAATTTTTAAAAACACTGAATATTGATTTTTCTTAATATGTTATAATCTTCAATGCAGTTAGTTGCTACATTAGGAGAAGTTCAATATTAGTCTTCTAATTAATTACTGAAATTCTACTGAATAGTTCATTCTTTTAAATTCACTAAGAGAGGGGCGTCTGTGTGGCTCCAGTATCAAATAAATAGATAAAATATTTTAAAAATTAATTAATTAATTCACTAAGAGAGCCTGGGTGGCTTTGACAGTTACGCATCTGAGTCTTGATTTCAGCTCAGATCATGATCTCAGGACTCCAGGATCAAGCCCCGTGTTGGGCACCACTCAGTCAGCAGGGAATCTGCTTAAGGACTCTCCCTCTAGCTCTCCTCTTCCACCGCTGCTCATGTGCACGTAAATGCATGTTCTCTTTCACTCTAAAATAAATCTTTAAAAAATAAATTCACTAACTAAAAGGGAAAAACAAGTACTGGTGTTACCCTCAAGAGAACATAATTCCATCCCAATTTTATTTTTTTTTAAGATTTTTATTTATTCACTTGATAGAGATCACAAGTAGGCAGAGAGGCAGGCAGAGAGGGAGAGGGGAAATCAGGCTCCCTGCCAAGCAGAGAGCCCGATGCGGGGCTCGATCCCAGGACCCGGGGATCACGACCTGAGCTGAAGGCAGAGGCTTAACCCACTGAGCCACCCAGGCGCCCCAACATTCCAATTTTTTTTTTTCAGTATCTTTTAATCTTTTTTTTTTTTTTAATAAGGTCTACACCCAATGTGGTGCTTAAACTCAAAACCCAGAGATCCAGAGTCACATACTCTACTGACTAAGCCAGCCAGGCGTCCCCCATTCTGACTTTTTTAAAGTCAATTTATTTATCTATTTTTTATTAAAGATTGTATTTATTTATTTGACAGAGAGAGACACAGCGAGAGAGGGAACACAAGCAGGAGCACTAGGAGAGGGAAAGCAGGCTTCCCACCAAGCAGGGAGCCTGATGCAGTGCTCAATCCCAGGAGGCTGGGATCAAGACCAGAGCCGAAGGCAGGCAATTAACAAATAAGCCACCCAGGTGCCCCTTTCTAAGTCGATTTAGTTTAAACCACTTATTCTCTTAAGATTTTCTTTGGAAAGAAAGAAATACCATCACATACCCAAAGTCCATTCAACATTCTCCACTTACTAGATACCATCCTTTATCTTCTGATTTCATTCACTAGCCTTTTTCATTTAGTTTGGTTGCCAATACACTCAAATAGGAATTTGATTAGTAAAACAACTGACAATTGTTAGAAACAATTCAGGTAGCATTCCTTGTTCTAAAAATACTCAAAGAAGTCGGATTTTTAAAAATCAAACATGCTTTATAAAAAGACCTATAACAAGCTTCCTTTTGATAATCTATTAATTGTGCACATAAGGGGTGCCTGGGTGGCTCAGTGGGTTAAAGCCTCTGCCTTTGGCTCAGGTCATGATCCCAGGGTCCTGGGATCAAGCCCCACATCAGGCTCCCTGCTCAGCAGGGAGCCAGTTCCTCCTCTCTCTCTGCGCCTGCCCCTTTGCCTATTTGTGATCTCTCTCTGTCAAATAAATAAATAAAATATTTTTTTAAAAAAATTGTGCACATAAAATATAATTCAGCTTTAAAAATTCTGTCAATATACTTGCAAGCAGTGAATGATATTGGTCATAGTGAGATATAAAATCTGTAGTCATAATTTGGAAAATATAAAAGTTCTTATTTCAAAAAAATAAATGTCTTATTTCCCTTCTACTTCACATTAAAATTCCCTCATATAGGATGATTTCTAATTCAGAAACATCAAGATTAGAAGTACTCAAAGAGTACTAATTAGTCTGACTAATCATTTACATATTCTCTTAAATCAGAAAGATTCTTGGGATGCCTGGGTGGCACAGTCAGTTAAGTGACCAATTCTTAGTTTCGGCTGAGGTAGTGATCTCAGGGTCTTGGGATTGAGCCCTGTGCTGGGCTCCACACTCAGTATGGAGTCTGCTTAAGATTCTCTCTCCTTCTCCCTTTGCCCCTCCCCTCCCCGCATGCACGCTCTAAAATAAATAAACTAAAAAAAAAAAAAAAAATTCTTGTACTCACCAATGACGTCTGATCCTCAAACGGTCTTGTAATGTTTTTCCTAAGAATATTTTTAAAAGGTGACCTTAATTTTAATAATCTTAACAGTAATTTACCCATAATAATTAAATAATATATTAAACAAGGATAACTTTATATTCAGACAATCAAAAATAAAGCTGGAGGGATAGTCATTCATTCAAATATATATTTAGTGCCTATTATGTGCCAGGCACTGTTTTAAGAGCTAAGGATCCTAGAAAACAATCAAGATCCTTGCTTTCATGGAGCCCACATTCTAATGGGAAAATAAAAATTTCAAAAATAAATGCAGTGATGAAAATAAAATAGGGTATTCTATTGGTATGAAGAGTAGAAAATGACTATTTGAGCTGAGATAATGAATAAGTCATTGAAAAATTCTGAGGCTAAGAGTATTCTAGGAAGAAGGAACAGAATAAACAAAGATCCTGAGAAGGAAACAAGCTTAGACTATTCAAGAAATGGAAAGAAGGCAAGTGTCACTGAAGCTTAGTGTGCAAAGGGAAAATGGTGGGGCATGAGGTCAACAATGAAGATATGGCTCAGATTATGTAGGGCCTTGTTGTTCAAGTTAAGTAATGTAGATATTTACAGAGTAATGGGAAGAACTGAAGAGTTTCAGGCAGGAGTGGTAACTCAAATTTCCTTTTTAAAGGACTGCTCTGTGCACTATGTAAGAATGTAACATAGTATGGCAAAACTGAAAAGAGTTAGTAAGAAACTAGTGCAATAATCTAGAAGGGAAAGAAAAAAATGGTGCACTGGATTAGGAACATTAGTAGCAGAGCTGGAGAAGCAGTGGGCAAAACATGCTATCTTTTTTTTTTTAAGATTTTATTTATTTATTTGACAGAGAGGGAGATCACAAATAGGCAGAGAAGCAGGCAGAGGGGGAAAGGGAAGCAGGCTCCCTGCTGAGCAGAGAGTTCCACACAGGGCTCGATCCTAGGACCCTGAGATCATGACCTAAGCCGAAGGCAGAGGCTTAATCCACTGAGCCACCCAGGCGCCCAGAACATGCTATCTTTCATGCAAAAGGGAAAGAAATACAAATAAATATTTTTCTTTCCTTAAATATGCATAGACAAATTCTGGTAAAATATGTAAGAAACTAATGAGAGGGGGTTGTTCTAGGAAGAGTGTTTATATTTTCACTTATAACTTCTGATTTCTAATTATGTAAATGAAGTTTCTATAAAATACTTCATAATTTTTATGAACCAAAATTTATATACAACATGATCTCACTTTTGCTTAAAGAATAAAATAGGGACTCCTGGGGGGCTCTGTTGGTTGGACAGCCAACTCTTGATTTTGGCTCAGATCATGATCTCAGGGTCCTGGAATTAAGCCCCACCTCCTGCTCTACACTCAAAGGGGAGTCTGTTTGAGGATTCTCTCTCCCTCTGCTCCTACCCCCTTTACACACTTATTTATAAAATAAATCTTTAAAAAAAGGAATAAAATAAAGTGAAAATGTGAAATGTGTGTGAAAATGGGTGAAGGGGAGTGGGAGATACAGGTTTCCCATTATGGAACCAATAAGTCATGGGAATAAAAGATACAGTATGAGGAATATAGTCAATATCATAATAGTGACAGCTGATAGCTACAGTTCTAGTGAGCAGAGCATACTGTACAGACTTGTCAAATCACTATGTTTTACACTTGGAACTAATGTAACATTGTGTGTCAACTATACTCAAAAAATACATACATACAGAGAAAAAATACATCAGAATGTATAATTATTCACTCCATTATCCATTATCCTGATTATCTAAGAGAAATATGTATTACCTCATAGTCAGTAAAAAAAGAGTATAACTTTTAATGATGCAAGGCAAACAGACCATGAAAAATTATTGCAGCATTTATGGTTAATAGCTAATTGTAATTCACAAATAAGTAAATATGACCTGTTGGAAACACAGAAAATTCAAATTAAACGAAGTATGATTTTCACTACATAAAAATATAAACCAAAGTAGGTAATGGTCCATGGACTTGTATATTACACTCTGCCAAAAGGACAATCTTTTCAAAAAGCAATATAATTAATATGCCCTATTGAGCATGAAGCTGTACCCAGTAATCTCATGTCTAGGAATCTCATGTAAGAACTAATTCAAAAGGATAACTCATTTGTGTAAAATGGCCATTGTGGCATTATTTATAACAGCAAAAAAGGAAAACCTAAATTCCCTCAAATTAAGTTACAAGTAAATTTTAATATAACCATTTAATAGGCATTATACTAGCAATGAAAATAACATCTAAAGGATCACCTATCAATAGAAAAACGTTTATAATATGAGAAAGGCTTGATATAAAATTTAATGTATGGCAACAACACAGAAAATTTTTAGGTATTTTGTTAATGAAAGAAAATAGACTCCACGGGCTACCTGTTGTATGATTCCATTTATGTGACATTCATAAAAGGAAAAACTTTAAGGATGAAAAGCAGTTCACTGGTCAAAGGAGTAGGGGAGGGGTGGACTACAAGCACTCACTGCGCAAAGGTTCAGGATGATGGAACTATCTCTGTATCACGAACTGTAGTGCTAGACACAATTCAATGCATTTTTCCAAAACCCACAAAACTGTACACCACAGAGAGTAAATTTTACACACGTAAATTAAAACAACCACCAGGATGTGGAGAAAAACCCAAAACAGAATACAAACTGTAATAAACAACCCTAATTGTAGTTTGAAGGAATAACAATCACATTAAAGAGGCAGGAAAAAACCTAACCTATATTACATTGGGAAATAGTATTTGAACTGGATATTCTAAAGCTAAAAACAGAAAAACTATACACACATTCTATACTCTAGTTAATTTGTTTCTTATAGGATGAGAAATTCTGCAACTATGTATGTATTAGAATTACACAATTAAATAAATATGTATACTATCAATAATGAAACCCAGGTTTCTTGAGGCCAGAACAGAAAAGTTACAAGTAAGGAAGTGAGTAAAGAAGAAAGGCTGGAATGAGGTCTGTGGCATTGGGCTGCAACTAGAAGTATTAGTATGAACGCATGATTTTTAGTATCGATAATAACTGAGGGTCTTTAAAATATATAAATATAAATTTAGATTGCATGCATGCATAGGTTAATATGCATAATACATATTTTAAGCTCTGTCTGCTGAAGGGATCTAGAGACAATGACACTCCCATACTTAGTTCCCAGATCTTTGTTTCTAAATTATCAGTCTCCAATATATGGAAACAGGGCTCCATACAGAAGGGGCTGACTCCAGGGCTGTTGTAAGGAAAAATAAAAGATGAGCATGAGGGGCGCCTGAGTGGCTCAGTGGGTTAAGCCTCTGCCTCAGCTCAGGTCATGATCCCAGGGTCCTGGGATCGAGCCCCGCATCCGGCTCTCTGCCTGCCTCTCCACCTACTTGTGATCTGTCTGTCAAATAAATAAATTAAAAAAAAAAAAATCTTAAAAAAAAAAAAAAAGATGAGCATGAGGCATCCTGTAACGCCAAAAAGGAAGTACTCAAACACAAGTAAATATGACCTGTTGGAAACACAGAAAATTCAAATTAAATGAGGTGTGATTTTCACTTCTTAAAAATATAAACCAAAGTAGGTAATGGTCCTGAAAAAGCACAAGTACCAACCTGAAGGGACCCCAGTGGCCAAAGGCAGAATTTGAGCAACAAAATAATGACAGCACTGGATTATAAGTCCAAAGAATATAATAAATATCTGTAAGTCCACACTAATATAAATGAGCAATTCAACAGAGGAAGAGAGATTTTCCTCACAAAATTCCAATTAATAAATGAAGAAGGAATGAGGAAGATAGAAAACACTAGCAGAACACCAGAGTAATCATCTCTGTAGAAAAGATCCATTGATGGGTGCCAAAATGAGTAAGTAAAGTGTAAGGAGAAAGAGGATTATCTGCAGAACCTTTGCAGAGTCTCAAAGTTATTTCCTCCAAATATTTATTAATTACAAAGGGAAAAACGGTAAATTTATAGTGGAGAAACCAAGGAGACACCACTTTAACTGAGGTTAATGCTCCCAGCATTAATATATCCTGTACTCCGTGGTATGATTTACGGAGAAAAGCACATCACTTTTGTGATATTCCAGCCAAAAATGCATAAGTCTCAATCCACTCATGAGAAACTGACGACAAATCCAAAGTGAGGGACATTTTACAAAATAATTAACAAGTACTCATCGAAAGTGTCAAAGTCATCAAAAAAGGAAAGACTGGGGAACTGTCACAAATGGGAGAGTACGGAGACATGACAACTAAATGCAATGTAGGATCCTGGAAGAGAAAGAGGATATTACTGGAAAAACTGTTACACCCAAATCAAGTCTACGGTCCAGTTAACATAATTGTACCAATATTAATCACTTACTTTTGATAACTATACTATGGTTATGTAAGATGCAACATTAAGAGAAACTGGGTGAAGGTTATGAGAAATCTACAAATTTGTGCAACTCTTCTGTATGTCCATAATTACTTCAAAATAATACATATATGCTAAGATTACAACTATGTGAGTATCCAATGCAAATGAAAACACACTGGAAAAAAATAAATTTTAAAAAATACAAATAGCTATATATATGTAAGAACTGTCGTGTTTTTTAAACAAAATACTTTTCTAAATCTCCCATAATGGAATTGTTACTTTTATAATAAAACAATATAAGTCAAAATAAAACAAGTCATTACTTACTTTTTATACAGAACGCCATACGGTTTTTTCAGAGCATACTGTAAAACATAATTTATAGCTTTCAAAACAAATTACATTCTGAAAAGCAGATGGAAAAATTAAATTGCATTGTATCCGTCATTACACAAGATTACCTGGTCCCTGAATCCTATTCTGATGTCTCCTGCTTGGCGCCCTTTTTATCACCTATTAAAATGTGCAGCATAAGCTTAATAACCTAACTCAGACTGGACTTTTTTTTTTTTTTTTTTTTAATTTCTTTTTCAGAGTAACAGTATTGTTTTTGCACCACACCCAGTGCTCCATGCAATACGTGCCCTCCCTATTACCTACCACCCGGTTCCCCCAACCTCCCAACCCTCGCCCCTTCAAAACCCTCAGATTGTTTTTCAGAGTCCATAGTCTCTCACGGTTCATCTCCCCTTCCAATTTCCCTCAACTCCCTTCTCCTCTCCATCTCCCCATGTCCTCCATGTTCTTTGTTATGCTCCACAAATAAGTGAAACCATATGATAATTGACTCTCTCTGCTTGACTTATTTCACTCAGCATAATCTCTTCCAGTCCCGTCCATGTTGCTACAAAAGTTGGGTATTAAAAAAAAAAAAAAAAAGTTGGGTATTCATCCTTTCTGACGGAGGCATAATACTCCATAGTGTATATGGACCACATCTTCCTTATCCATTCGTCCGTTGGAGGGCATCTTGGTTCTTTCCACAGTTTGGCGACCGTGACCATTGCTGCTATAAACATTGGGGTACACATGGCCCTTCTTTTCACTACATCTGTATCTTTGGGGCAAATACCCAGTAGTGCAATTGCAGGGTCATAGGAAAGCTCTATTTTTAATTTCTTGAGGAATCTCCACACTGTTCTTCAAAGTGGCTGCACCAACTTGCATTCCCACCAACAGTGTAAGAGGGTTCCCCTTTCTCCACATCCTCTCCAACACACGTTGTTTCCTGTCTTGCTAATTTTGGCCATTCTAACTGGTGTAAGGTGGTATCTCAATGTGGCTTTAATTTGAATCTCCCTGATGGCTAGTGATGATGAACATCTTTTCATGTGTCTGATAGCCACTTGTATGTCTTCAGTGGAGAAGTGTCTGTTCATATCTTCTGCCCATTTTTTTTTTTAAAAGATTATTTATTTATTTATTTGACAGACAGAGATCACTAGTAGGCAGAGAGGCAGGCAAAGAGAGAGGAGGAAGCAGGCTCCCCGCTGAGCAGAGAGCCCAATGTGGGGCTCAATCCCAGGACCCTGGGATCATGACCTGAGCCGAAGGCAGACGCTTTAACCCACTGAGCCACCCAGGTGCCCCATTCTGCCCATTTTTTGATATGATTATCTGTTTTGTGTGTGTTGAGTTTGAGGAAAACTGGACTTTCTTAATCTAAAGCTTCTGGGCCCTTTCAAAAATCTATCCAACTTACATGATTGCTTTCATTTCTTTAGATTCTACTGATTGCAAACTATTTGAGTAGAAAGAAAACATAAAAAATAAATCCTATCAGAAAAGGCTGACAGATAATGCTCTCTGGAGATAAGAGAACGGAGAAAGAATCCCAGTAATAACAATCAGAATTCTAGTAGGGAGTTTAAACTCTTTAAAAAATTCCTGTCATTCAACCCTCTTTTCATTTTTTTCTTAGTTCTTTCCACTCATTCACTAATAATCACTTGTTCCCTGTATGGTTAGTTCTGCTCCATAAGGAATAACAAAGATCTAAGGCCTTCCCTTCCTTTAGAGGAAGGGGTAAATGAAGGAAACAATGAAAAGAAAAATGATCATTCATCAACAATCAGAGCTGATGAACAAAGGAAATTCAGCAATAAAACTTATCTTTTTAAGTACTAAAACTTTTTTTCCTTTTTTTAAGTTAATTTGCTTTATTAACCTATACAGCCAACATGGGACTCAAACTCACAACCCCAACATCAAAAGTCACATGTCTTCCAAAGGAGTCAGTCAGGTACCCCTTCAGTACTAAAACTTTTAATAATTCTTGACCAAATGTTTCCCTGCCTTGGTGTAATGCATATGACCACAGTGACAATTCAGGAATCATCAATATGAATGTTAACTACTGCAATTACCTGTAATATTGTGCTATTCTTAGAGCTTACTTAAATATAAGGCCAGTATCCTTCCAACACAATGACACTGAGAAAAATGAGCATGTATTAGACATTCAGACATCTGAACTACTGTATTTAACAAGCAAGCATAGAGAGTTTAGTCAAATTTAAAAATCTATTCAATTACTTAGTTGATTTAACTCAAAGAAACTATCTGCTATATTTAGGGCCTAAATATTCAACCACCAACTAGGTATCTCCATAGACTATGCCTTTCATTCACTGATTAAACATTTACTGAGCATGTACTATGTACCACACACTGGGCTGAACATCAGACTACAAGGCAGAAAAAACATAAAGCTTTTATTATCATCACTTATATTACAGATCCTGAACTGAACACACCACCTCTCTCTCCAAACCTGCTCCAGCTGGTATATTCTCTAATTGGCATTAGCACTCATCAAGAATCCAACCCAGAAACCATGCCCAAACCCTTCTACCCACACATCTAGTCTCTCTGATCATCTCTCATTTTCACTGGCACTACTACATTCCAGATACTCACTACCTGCCTGACAACAATGGCTGAATTAGTTTCCCGTATTTGCTCTCAATTTTCTCTGGTCAAACCGATTAAAGGAGCTGATCATGTCTGTCACCTCCAATCTTTCAATGGTTCCTTGGAGCTTTCCGAACAAAGCTCAAACTCCATGTTACTATCTGATCTGTTTGTTCTTCTAGCTCCATCAAGCCCATTTCCCCTTTAGCCATCCACAATTATTTACAGTTCCCCAAATGCAACATGCTCCTTCACATTCCCTTTTGCACAAGTAACGTCGTCAGCCTAGGAAGACTTTCTCCTCTTTCTCTTCTCCTACTTGCTGTGACGACTCCTTCAAAATGAAGTGTAAGTGTCTCCTCTGGGAAGCCCACTCTGTGCATGGCTACCCTTATGGGATTTTAGCCCTGCCTCCCAGCCTACCCTGTCCATGTCTCCAGCACAGCACTAATTCACAATGCTATAAAGCCTTACTTGCCTGTCTCTCTCTCTTTAAGCTCCCTGAGGGATAGATTGGTCTTATGTAACTATTAACCCTCAGCACCTAGCACAGTACTTGGTATTGCTGAAGGAATTGACAGTAACATGCAGCTATTTCACTTTACAAACTAGCTATGTCCCTTAAATGCAAGTAAACCAAATTCTAGTAATTGCAACCAGCTGAAATTTACTAAGAGAACTACAGTAGCTGCTTTAAGGAAAACCAGTGGTTAGTGGCTTGCCAAGGCAAATAACCTCCAACCTGAGCCTTTCTCTAAAGCTAGCAGTTCTTAAGGTAAGGCAAACTTTTCCATGCATTTCTCCAGCAGCCTAAACAAGCATGCAGAAAATGTCCTAAAATAATTTCAATACCATTTGAAAAATAAATGTGCAGGGGTGCGTCACTGGCTCAGTTGATAGAGCATGCAACTTATGATCTCAGGGTTGTAAGCTCGAACTCCACAGTGGGTGTAGAGATTACTTAAAAACAAAAACCTTTTTTTAAAAATTAAAAAAATAGGATATATACATATACATACCACATCTTTAAGTACTTGTGTCACCATGGAATTTGCATTTCCCCCTTTAATCAGCATAGCATTTTTAATATTTTCACTGAGTTTCGGTTCTCTCTTCTCAAGGAAGCGCTTGGCTCTTTTCGTTTTGGGCTTTCTGTTCAGAAAATCAAAATTCATAACAACTTAAAAAGTTTTCCTCATAGTACGAAACCATGACCTGTCAAACATGCAAATTCTTAAAAACCAACAGTTATTACATAACATTTATCAGGATTCCACCAATAACCAAAATCTCACTTTTTAGGAAGATAATAGTAAAAGATATTCAGTTATTACTATGAAGTAAGTTAATTTTATTAGCTTTTGATTTTTTAAGAGGTTTTCATTTTTTTAATATCCCCAGCATTCTTTTATTACTGCTTTTTCTAAACCTTTATTTAAAAAAAAGACTCAATGAATATTGTTGCTATTTTTACTCCATTATTTTTTCGTCAGTTTAAAGCAAACAGTACTCTTACCCTAACACAAAAAACTGCACACCAACTAGTGATCAATCTGTTGACAGTTAATAAACACAGAGATAGGGGCGCCTGGGTGGCTCAGTGGGTTAAGCCGCTGCCTTCGGCTCAGGTCATGATCTCGGGGTCCTGGGATCGAGTCCCGCATCGGGCTCTCTGCTCAGCGGGGAGCCTGCTTCCCTCTCTCTCTCTCTGCCTGCCTCTTTATCTACTTGTGATCTCTCTCTGTCAAATAAATAAATAAAATCTTTAAAAAAAAAATAAACACAGAGATAATTATTAACTGCCCTATCTTTCATCCAGGTTTATACCACAGTGCCCTCCAGGGCATATACGCTATACCATTCCAACACCACAGCTGAGAAAGTCAGATATTATTGCCACCAACGGGAGATAATAATGACTGACAATTTTACAGAGTCACTCTATTAAGGCTTATCTTCACCAACATCCCAAAACACCAATAAAATTATCATCTTCATTTTTGAGGCCAGGAAGGTAATGTGGCTAAGGTCACACAACTTACAAGCAGGCCAATCCTCAAAATGAGCTAGATTTAAAAACTCATCTAGACCAATCACTCTGCAAAATATGAAGGGAAAACAAATTCATTATTCTGATTTTATGATGTGACAGCAGGAGCAGAATGTTTTTGTACATTTCTGTTCAGAAAAAGGGTTTCACTTCTGCTTCCACCGTATCTTGCTTTTCCAACTGCCATCTACTGCAAGAATTCCTCCTCTCTTAAGTAACTATGACCTTCCATCCTCCTTTCAGTCCTATGGACACTTTGGGCAGGAAAAGAAAAATAGAATATACACATACTCAACTTATTATGCAGAGTTTAAAAATTCTCCTCCAGATAAAATGTCAAGCAATATAAAGCTTCCCATCATTTATTATTTGATAAAGGTACATAT
Organism: Meles meles; assembly: GCF_922984935.1. Classification (NCBI taxonomy): domain Eukaryota; kingdom Metazoa; phylum Chordata; class Mammalia; order Carnivora; family Mustelidae; genus Meles; species Meles meles. The sequence goes on from NC_060070.1 coordinate 22,044,113, forward strand.
CTATTAAATGAAATGAAGAAATATTTAGTATGTCTATACTTAAAAAAAAAAAGTGCTCTATGCTTTATATTCCATGTGGTTTGTCACTTCTCACTATCCCTCAACTAATATAAATAACATCTTTTATGTTTTATCAGCTGTTTGTCCCCCAATCAGATCATCGTCTAACTCATTTTTGCAGTTCCCATACCTGGAGGAATATATAGCAGATGCGCAAAAATCTCTGAATTAATGACTAAAAGAAGAACTTTTCGTTTCGATTGGCTGTTAACCCAGGCAAATCTCAAGAAACAGCCAGCAGGACTATTTAGGAGATCAAGAAATATTTTCTGAACGCATTTAAAATATCACCTCAAGAGAAAGAAAAAGCTAAGAACATTTCTACGTGCTGTAGCAAATGCTTTACATACATTCTCGCCGATAATCCTCACAATTCTATAAAGTACGATTATTACGAACGCTATTTTACAAAGTAAACTGAGGTTTAGGGGGGTTATATGGCCCAAAGTCACAAAGCGTTGCGAACGCGCCCGGATTGCCACCTACACCTGTCAGATTCCGAGGCCTTGTGCTGGTGACCGCTCATTCCCTCACACTTCTTGGGAAGCCCAGGGTGTCTCTAACTGGCCAAGCTAAAAGGGATCAACATCTCCGTGCTACCACCCGGCAGCTCCCACCAGCGGACTTCCTGGCTCTCCGTCTACCGCCGAGCGGCACCAACAGAGGGAGACCCAGGCTAGTGGATACATTGACCCACCGCAGGCCCCACTTACAGAGTGGGAGGAACGAGGGGAATCCAGGCGGAGCGGAGACTTTTTCACTCCTCCGCACCACAGGAGTCCCACTCTCCAACGTCCCCCAAAAAGAGGACCCAGCGCACTTACACAACTCGATCCAAAGCGTCCATGGCTACCGCAAAGAGAACCCGAGGAACGCACGTGTGCCGCCCGATCTCGCGAGATACGCCAGGGCTCTGGGACAGGCGGAAACGGAACTTACGCTTGACGCACTTCCTGGGACCGCCATGTTGGCGGCGCCTCGCCATTGCCGCGTTGTCTTGGTTACAGATTTTTGCCTTGTCTCTTGGCCGGAAGTTAACACTCTAGGTAATACCGCTTGTACCAGCGTGATGGACATGGCTGTGTGTACACCCGGAATAAGATATTCAGGGACCAGATATTATTCTGGGAATCTCCCAAAATGCTAAATGTCACAGTAGCATGCTTTCTGTATGAAGAATAAGGATCATGGTTACAGTTACAGATTGTATCAGATTCTTTTTTTCATGAAAATAAAACATTTCCAATGCCCCATTTGAAACTTTTAGGGTTTGTAGTGTTGAAATGTTTTGCAAATATACACCAGTGACATAGACTAATCCTTCCCTGTGGGAAATTTATGTTGTTTTAAGTTACCCATGAAAGTAAAACACTTAAAATGCTATATGTATTATATTTCCTCAACTTTCTGTACTGAATCTCAATGACATTAGATCAGAATACTATAATCATATTTTAATGACTAGAGTTCACTGTGCATTAAATTGGTCAAGAAAAATTTTATTTTCACTGATACTATTTTCACCTGTGTAACAGAAATTTACAGGTTCTAATCTTTTAGTTTGTGAATCCTACCCATTCTTTTTTTTTCTTTTTAAAAATTTTTATTAATCCTACCTATTCTTAACATTACCAATTATATGCAGAGTGACTCCACAGTTGTAGGTTCTTAAAAGGAAAATTAAAACAAGTTTTTTGTTTGTTTTCCAAAGAAGTAAAATAAAATAAAGATGTCAGTAGGGCTGCATTCCCCCTGGAAGCTCCAGGGGAGAAACTGTTTCTTTGCCTTTTCCAACTTTTAGAAGCTGTCTGCATTCCTTGGTATTCCTCCACCTTAAAAAGGCATCGCTTGAACTTCTGTTCCCATTGTCACATCTTTCTGACTCTGATACTCCTGAAGCCTTCTTATAAGAGCCTTGTAAATACAGGTGGCCCACCAGGATAATCCACAATCATCCCCCATTACAAGATCCTTAACTTAATCATAGAGCAAAATCCTTTTGGCCAGGTAAGGTAACATATTCACAGATCCCTAAGTTTAGGACACAGACATCTTTCCAGGGCAGCACTATTCTATCAACAAGTTCCAATTTCTCCACTCTTTAGCAAAATTTGCTTAATTTGTCCATCCTTTTTTATTAAGCCATCCCTGGGTGTGAAGTGGTTTTCATTTGTATTTCCCTGAGGGCAAACGATGTTGAAATCTTTTCATAGGCTCATTGGCCATTTATATGTATACTTTCATTAGGAAAATGTTTATTAAAATTACTTGCTCAATTTTAAAATTGTGTTGTCTATTTATTGTGGATTATACGTAAGTTCTTTACACATTCTAGACATGAGACCCTTTTCTGTTACACAATTTGCAAATATTTTCTCCCACTGAGTGTCTTCTCATTTTCTAGATAGTGTTCTTTTTTAAGATTTTATTTATTTATTTATTTAACAGACAGAAATCACAAGTAGGCAGAGAGGCAGGCAGAGAGAGAGAGAGGAAGGGAAGCAGGCTCCCTGTCGAGCAGAGAGCCCAACTCGGGGCTCAATCCCAGGACCCTGGGATCATGACCTGAGCCGAAGGCAGAGGCTTTAACCCACTGAGTCACCCAAGCACCCCTAGATAGTGTCCTTTGAAGCAAAAAAGTTTTCAATTTTGATGAAGTCTAGTTTATCTATTTTCTCCTTTAGTTGCTTTGTATTCTGTCATATCTAAGAATCCATTTCCTAATCCAAGATGATAAAGATTTACACCTTTATTTTCTTTCTTTCTTTTTTTCTTTCTTCCTTTCTTTCTCTTTCCTTCTTTTCTTTTGGTCTTAGACTTGCTCCTTATTTACTTGGACATTGTATGAATGTTCCAATTTTCTTTTGCTGAAAAAAGTATAAAAATAATTTTATATAGGAATCCATTCATTACTGAAAATCTTCCTAAGTCCCTGCAAATGGCTCTAAATGAGGGTAAATGAATGAACAAGAAGGAGAGCTATGCGGCAGGGCAAGGTTGGGCCAATCCTCAGGCACTTACCTAGATTCCTGTTAAAGACCTCTCTGTTCCTTCCTGTTAGTGCCCACCAGCACCCATAGGTTCTCAAGGCTAAGCACCCAGCAGAAAAGGGCATTTGAAAAGGTCTAGGAGGAGTTGTAGAGTCAGAGGATGGGGAGGAGTGAAGGCTAAAGGTGGAGCAGCAAATATCCAGGTCCACCCACCGGATTCCCTCCTCAGATTGGGAGGATCTGACAGAACAGAGCAGTGGGGCTGGACAAGATGGTGGGTCGTTGGTTCTGTGCCACTGAGTGGCAGTCGAGCCTGGGTTCTGGGAGGGCTGGGAGAGAGCGAAAAGTCCCCAGAGAAAAAGAGGCAAATACTTTGGCTCCGTAGTGGGAAGAGCTGAGCCTCCATTCTCTGCTCTCCGAGCACAGTACGGATGCTGGTACAGGAGTGGGAACTGTGGCCAGAACTCTGCACTGAGGGAAGGATGGGGAAGCCAGGAATCTTTGGCTCTCAAGCTATGAAGAAGTAGGGTTGGAGGAGGACTCCAGGCAGGCCCCAGGTCAGACGGTCTCTGTCTCAGCCACGTAGGGCACGTCTTTGTCGGTCAAAGGTTGAGAACAGTCACATCACAGACAGCTTTTCTCTTGTCCAGATTATAGATAGAACTGTTGTCCCCAGGGGGTGAAGAAAGGTGGAGGAAGGGCGCAAACACTTCTGAGGATATCAGCTCCTTCAGCAGCTCTGAAGCTCATGCACTCTCATGTGGGACTGAATATTTCTGACAGCTCCTCAGGAAGTTCTAGAACTCCTGTAGAGTCTGCCTTGATGGACTCAAAGGAAGTAGAAGGGTTGGGTCTAGGTGAGCTATTGCTGCTGCTGCTGCTGCTCTTACTGTCCAGTGGAGCAGAGGGCTTCAATGGCTAGTGGTTAGTGCTGTACAGCCCAGCAGGAGGGAACTGAGTTCACCATTGTCCTTGATACCAGTTCTAGGGCCACCACTCATTGAGATCTGAGCTCTTGGTCCAGCCACCCATTAGGCTTCAGTGCTGCGAGGAACAGGGGTGAGAGTGGCCACCTGAGTGCTGAGGCATCTTGGTGCTAGATCAGGGCAGGCCTGGACAGAGGTGGAGGGTAGAGACAGCAAGAGGGGCTGGGAACAGACCTCCAGGTGGCAGCACTGGCACCACCACGGGCAGTGAGCTCCATGCCTCCGTGTTCAGCAGCAGCACCTCAGTGGGGTCACTCACATTTTTCAGATGCTTCTCATACTTGAAATCTGGTACCTGAATCTGGTCCTTCTGCCCACTGAGACCCTCTGGGGTGGGCACCTCAAGGTGTTATTGCCTGAAAGGAGGATGTCTCAGCAAAGCATCAGCAGACGTTCTCATGAGTGACATAGGTCAAGCCGCTGTTCTGCACTGTCTTCTGTGACCTTCCGGTTGCTCTGCTGTACCCATCCTGTGCTTGTCCAGTGCTCCTGTTACTGCAGGTCCCTGATATCTTTTTTTTTAAAGATTTTATTTATTTATTTGACAGACAGAGGTCACAAGTAGTCAGAGAGGCAGGCAGAGAGAGAGGGGGAAGCAGGCTCCCTGCTGAGCAGAGAGCCCGATGTGGCCTGAACCGAAGGCAGAGGCTTTAACCCACTGAACCACCCAGGCGCCCCTATCTTTTTTTTTTTTTTTAAGATTTTATTTATTTACTTGACAGAAAGAGATCACAAATAGGCAGAGAGGCAGGCAGAGGGAAGGGGAAGCAGGCTCTCCACTGAGCAGGGAGCCTGATGCAGGACTTGATCTTGGGGCCCTGAACCCGAGCTGAAGGCAGAGGCTCAACCCACTGAGCCACCCAGGCGCCCCCTCCCTGATATCTGTCTTGAGCTCAATCAGCTTTTATGCTTTTACGTAATTTCCAGGGTATGACCAGGCCCCACACACTGCCACTAGATGCTGTTCTTGGGTTTTTCTGCATCAGCCACATATCTTCCAGCACATCGGTAATGTCATACACCAGGCACACAGATAGGCTGTAGTTACCTGTTGCGAGTTCAAGCATGGCCTCCTGCAGAAGTGACATGAACTTGGTGGTAAGAAGTGCCAAGCTCTTCTAGAGCTCTGAGGTGTCTTGGAGTGCCTAGGGGCATTGGCACCTGTGGCCCAGGCTCTGCCATCATGCCTGGCTGCCAACTTCCCTCAAGCCAGCCAGACTAGCACCCTATTTTCTTCAAAGAGTTTTATAACTTCAGCTTCTTCATTTAGGCCCCTGGGCTATTTTGGATTAATCTTCATATATTGTTTAAGACAGGGGATTCGGGTGCCTGGGTGGCTCAGTCATTAGGACATCTACTTTCAGCTCAGGTTATGGTCCCAGGGCCCCAGGATCAAGTCCTGCATCAGGCTCACTGCTCAGTTGAGAGCCTGCTTCTCCCTTTGCTGCTCCCATTCTTGTGCTCTCTTGCTCTCTCTGCCAAATAAATAAAATCCTTTAAAAAAAAAAAAGGTGGGGGGTGCCTGGGTGGCTCAGTCGTTAAGCGTCTGCCTTTGGTTTGGGTCATGATCCCAGCCTCCTGGGATCGAGCCCCATATCAAGCTCCCTGCTTGGCGGGAAGCCTGCTTCTTCCTCTCCCACTCCCCCTCTTTCTGTTCTCTCTCTCCACAGACCCTGCCACCTGAAGCCTCTCTATATAAACTTTAGAATCAGTTTGCCTCTGGTGGCTCAGTCTGCTTTCAGCTCAGGTCACACACGATCCCAGGGTCCTGGGATCGAGCCCTATGTCAGGCTCCCTGCTCGGTGGGGGGTCTGCTTCTCTCTCTCCCTTTGCCTGCTGCTCCCCTTGCTTATGCTCTCTCTCTCTCTGTCAAATAAATAAAATCTTTTAAAAAGGGGGGGGGGGGGAAGCAGTTTGCCAATATCCACAAAATAACTTGCTAGTATTTTGACTGGGATTGCGCTGAATCTATAGAGCAATCTGGGAAGAATTGACATCCAGACAATATTGAGGCTGATATCCAGGGTCTATAAAGAACTTCTCAAACTCAACACACACAAAACAGATAATCATGTCAAAAAATGGGCAGAAGATATGAACGGACACTTCTCCAATGAAGACATACAAATGGCTATCAGACACATGAAAAAATGTTCATCATTACTAGCCATCAGGGAGAGTCAAATTAAAACCACATTGAGATACCACCTTATACCAGTTAGAATGGCCAAAATTAGCAAGACAGGAAACAACATGTGTTGGAGAGGATGTGGAGAAAGGGGAACCGTCTTACACTGTTGGTGGGAATGCAAGTTGGTGCAGCCACTTTGAAGAACAGTGTGGAGATTCCTCAAGAAATTAGAAATAGAGCTTCCCCATGACCCTGCAATTGCACTACTGGGTATTTACCCCAAAGATACAGATGTAGTGAAAAGAAGGGCCATCTGTACCCCAATGTTTCTAACAGCAATGGTCGCCAAACTGTGGAAAGAACCAAGATGCCGTTCAATGGACGAATGGATAAGGAAGATGTGATCCATATACACGATGGAGTATTATGTCTCCATCAGAAAGGATGAATACCCAACTTTTGTATCAACAGGGACGGGACTGGAAGAGATTATGCTGAGTGAAATAAGTCAAGCAGAGAGAGTCAATTATCATATGGTTTCTCTTATTTGTGGAGCATAACAAAGAACATGGAGGACATGGGGAGATGGAGAGGAGAAGGGAGTTGAGTGAAATTGGAAGGGGAGATGAACCATGAGAGACTATGGACTCTGAAAAACAATCTGAGGGTTCTGAAGGGTAGGGGTGTGGGAGGTTGGGGGAGCCTGGTGGTGAGTATCATGGAGGGGACGTATTGCATGGAGCACTGGATGTGGTGCATAAACAATGAATTCTGTTACACTAAAAAGAAATTAAAATAAAAAAAAATTTTTTTAAACATTGAGTCTTCCTATCCATGGAGTATCTTTCCATTTAATTTTTTGATTTATCAGAGTTTTATTGTTTTCCTCATATAGATCTTGCATGTATTTTGTTAATACTTAATTTTTTTTCCATCTTGCTAATATAAATAGTAGTGCTAATATAAATAGTTATGTTTTAAATTTCTAATTCCCTTTGTTCATTGCCAGTATATAGGAATGCAATTGCCTTGTGTGTATTTAACTTCCATCCTGCATCTCTGCTACAATTGCTAACTAGTTCCAGGAGTTTTTGGTTTTGTTTTTGGGGTTTTTTGGGAGATGCTTTCACATTTTCTACGTAGATGATCATGTCATCTGGACCAACAATTTTATTTCCTCCTCAATCTGTATGCTTTTAGTTCCCTGTCTTGTTTGATTGCATTAACTAGGACTTACCAGTGCAATGTTAAAAAAGCAGTGGTGGGGCGCCTGGGTGCCTCAGTGGGTTAAAGTCTCTGGGTCCTGGGTCCTCAGGGTCCTGGGATCGAGCCCCGGGTCTGGCTCTCTGCTCAGCAGGGAGCCTGCTTCCTTCCTCTCTCTCTCTCTGCCTACTTGTCAAATAAATAAAAATCTTCAAAAAAAAAAAAAAAAAAGCAGTGGTGAGAGGGGACATTCTTGCCTTTTTCCTGATCTCAACAGGAAAGCTTCAAGTTTCTCACCATTAATACGTTAACAGGAGGTTTTTTGTAAATAGTCTCTATCAAGTTGAGGAAGTTCTCCTCTTTCATTTCTGATATTAAAGATCTGTCTCTTTTTAATTAGTTAGCCAGGCTTGAGTCTTAGCAATTTTACCGATCTTTTCAAAGAATCAACTTTTGGTTTCTTTGATTTTCTCAATTGATTTCCTGTTTCCAATTTCATTGACTTCTAATTTTTATTACTTCTTTCTTCTGCCTACTTTGGATTTAATTAGCTTTTTTTTTTTCTAATTTCCTAACATGGAAGCTTAGATGTTTGATTTTAGAAGTTTCCTCTTTTCTAATATATGCATTTCATGCTATACATTTCTCTCTAAGTGCAGCTTTCACTGTACCCCACAACCTTTGACAAGTTGTGTTATTTGCTCAAAATATTTTAAAATTTCTTTTGAGAGTTCTTGCACTGTGTTACTTAGAAATGTGTTATTTAATCTCTGAATATTTTGGAATTATCCAGCTCTGTTATTGATTTCTAGTTTAGTTTCATTGTGGTTTGAGAGTAGACATTGTATGATTTCTATTCTCTTAAATTTGATAAGGTATTTGTCATCCCTAAATGTAAATCTATTTTGATGAATGTTTATGAGAGCTTAAGAACAATGTATATTTTATTGCTGTATTAAGTAGGCTATAGATGTCCCATATGTCCAATTGACTAATAAGAGTTGCTGAGTTCAACCATGTCCTTGTTGATTTTCTGGCCTACCTGATCTGCCCATTTCTGATAGAGTTGCTGAAATCTCCACTATTAGTGGACTCATCTATATCTCCTTTAAATTCTATCAGTTTTTGCCTCATATATTTTGACACTCTTATTGTTAGACACACACGTTAATGATTGTTATGTCTTCTTGGGAGAATTGACCACCTTATCAATCCGTAATGCCCCTCTTTATCCCTGATAACTTTCCTTGATCTGAAGTTGGCTCGTCTGAATTAATATAGCTACTCCTACTTCGTTTGGATTAGTGTTAGAATGATATTGTTCTCCATTGTTTTCTACGTGTCTTTGTATATAGTGTAGGTTTCACGTTGACAATATTTAGTTGGGTCTTGTCTCTTGATTTACTCTGATAATCTCTGTTTTAGTTAGTGCATTTAGAGCAATGCAATTCAAAATTATTGCTGATATAGTAGGATTCATATCTATTATATATATTAGTTTTCTATTTGTTGCCCTTGTTCTTTGTTGGTATTTTTGTCTTCCATTATTTTTGTCTTTTGTGGGCTTTTAAAATATTTTATTTATTTATTTATTTATTTTTAAATTTATTTGTTTGACAGACAGAGATCACAAGTAGATGGAGAGGCAGGCAGAGAGAGAGAGGAGGAAGCAGGCTCCCTGCCAAGCAGAGAGCCTGATGTGGGGCTCGATCCCAGCACCCTGGGATCATGACTGGAGCCGAAGGCAGAGGCTTTAACCCACTGAGCCACACAGGTGCCCCTAAAATATTTTATTTTTAAATTTTAAAAAGATTTTATCTATCTGCCTATCTATCTATCTATTTAATTTATTTATTTTAGAGAGACTGAGAGAGAGTGGTAGAGGAAGGAGCACTAAGAGGACAAGCAGACTCCTTGCCAAGCATGGAGTCCAATGGGGGGCTGAATCCCATGACCCTGAGGGACACAGGAGTGTAAGAATCAGAGATGTGATGACAGAAGCAGGTGAAAGAGAGAGATTTGAAGATGTTACATTGGGACCTCACACCAAGGAATTCTAGTAGCTAGAAAAGATAAGAAAATGGATTCTTCCCTGAAGTCTCCACAAGGAATGCAACCCTATCAACATCTTGATTTTAACCCCATAAAATTTAATCTTGGAAGCTGACTTCCAGAGCGATGATAAATTTAATGCGTTTTAAGCCACTGAATTTGTGGTAATTTGTTACAGCAGCAATAGCAAACTAATACAATCACCAAATGGGAGCATGGAATATGAATAGAAAATAAGGGTTTATAAAGACATGCTAGTGAAAGAACTCTTATGTTGGATCTGAGAAAACCAGGACTTTGCTATCTTGACATCCTTATTCATGACATGCAAGTATGACTACATTAAACCCAAACAAAGTACCCTCCCACCCCCCTAAGAAAAAAAAAATATTTTATTCATTTACTCATGTGAGAGAGAGAGAGAGAGAGAGAGAGTGAGCCAGAAGCAGAAGCAAGCTCCCCATGGAACAGGGAGCCCAACATGGGACTCGATCCCAGGACCCTGAATTATGACCTGAGCCAAAGTCAGACGCTTAACTGACTGAGCCACCCAGTTGCCCAAAAGAAAATTTTAAAAGAAAAAATATACATAGCGGTATCTAGAAACAACATGTTGTAATTAAAAAAGGTGTATATTCACGCTGTATTGAGTCAATAATGTGTACTTCTAGATAATTTTACAAAAGGATTCTCTTGGGATCCCTGGGTGGCTCCACTGGTTAAGCATCTGCCTTCAGCTCAGGTCATGATCCCAGGGTCCTGGGACAAGTTCCACATCAGGCTCCCTGCTCAGCAGGGAGTCTGCTTCTCCCTCTGCCTGTCACTCCCTCTGCTTCTGCTTTCTCTCCCTCTCTCTCTAACCAATAAATAAATAAAATCTTAAAACAAAACAAAACCAAAACCTCAGGATTCTCTTATTCCATAAGAATATAATGGTGGAAGTCATAGAGAGACAGCAAACCCATTTTTAGAACCAATGACATTTCTGGAAAAAAATACTATGTATGTCTGACACATTAGGAAGTTTGTATGGTTTCGTATGGGAACAGAATGAAATGAAAACAGGTTCTAAAAAATTATCAGCTGAATAGCTAACTACATGATATCATCAATAATTTCACTCAGCTGGCCATATCTGTCAATAAATTTGTTATGATCAACTATGTAGTTTGTAATGAACAAATGCCTGGATTTCCTAACACTTCCATAATGGCCTTAAGGAATAATTCCCCACATCACATCGTAGCAATATAATCCTATTAAATAGAATATCGTCATTGTTATTAAATAGAATATCGTTTCAGTGTCAGAAGGAGTACCGTGACAGCTACATGGAGACTGTAGTTCCAACATTCATTTGTAAGTAATTCTAGTAAGTCAGTAAGGCAGATCAATGGTGGAGAAATTCATTTGTGAAGTTCTAGTCTTACAAAATATTTCACAGTTGAAAAATAAGATTTATTTTACTAAATTCCAAACATTTATTCTCACTTACAGGTAAGGAACTAAAACACGTTATGTTCTCTCCAGAATGTAAGACTTCATCTCCTCTTCAAGTTAGAACTACATCAGTCTAGATCAGTTTCTTTAGAAGATTACACATCTCGAGAATCTTGCATTCTACTGCCTTATACTTTTCTCTACTTTTCAAAATGGGTAAGGTAGTAATAGGATTAAGTGTGCTACTACAGAGTGATTCTGACAAGAGACAAGTTATTTCTCGAACGTAAAGGCCGGAGGTAGGCAGTTGCAGTGTCTTCTCTGCCCGAATAGGAGCAGTCGTCACAGGTTTGGAAGGACATTCACACTCACAGGACCCAACAGGCCTTATGGGAATGAATCCAGCACCAGACTCACTTAACTTCATAGGAAACAGCACAGCAGCACAACGCTTGTTTCAACAGGAGGCTCTACTCTGGCCGCCAAGTGTCAGCTCAGGTATAAGGAGACAAGATCCTTTGGGTGCGTGCAGAAGCCATGCTGGCTTGGAAACTTCAGCTTCCCAAGAACTAACATCTCTTGAAACAGCCAAGAGTGCTGCTTTCAGGAATCTTTGTAATAAGAAACATACTGTTTGGGGTGCCTGGCTGGCTCAGTCAATAGACCATGCAACTCCTGATCTCAGGGTCATGAGTTCAATCCCCACGATGGGCATGGAGCCTACTTAAAAATACAAACAAACAAAGTCTGTATTTTCCAATGGGCATTTATAGCTGTCGTAGTCTTTCAGGTCCAGATAGAATTTACCAATAAGGGTTGGGGTTTTTTTTTGTTGTTTTTTTTTTAGCAGGCTCCATGCCCAGTATGGAGCCCAACACAGGGCTTGAACGCACGACCCTGAGATCAAGACCTGAGCTGAGATCAAGAGTCAGACACTTAACCAACTAAGCCACCCAGGCACCCCAATAAAAAGTCATTTTTAACCACAAACAATGTTGCCTCACATCACAGTTGACATTCAATTATTACCTTGTCTAGTAGATTTCCAGAGAAACAATGCCAAAGGTAAACTTGAAGCCATTTTACCATGGGAAAAAAAGAAAAGATTTATTAATCTTTATTCCTGGCAGTCCAGGACAGCATCACATCAGGATCCAACCTTCTATCTTTTTTTTTTTTTTTTTTTTTACATTTTATTTATTTATTTACTTGAGAGACAGAGAGAGCATGAGAGGGGAGAGGGTCAGAGGGAGAAACAGACTCCGTGCTGAGCAGGGAGCCCAATGCGGGACTCGATCCCGGGACTCCAGGATCCACCCAGGCACCCCCAACCTTCTATCTTGTTGCTCTGCCACTAATGGCTTCTATTTCCAAAGTTTCTTTACAGTCCAAAAAGCCTGCTGAAGCTCTAGGCACCATGTTCCAGCAGAAAAAAAAGAGAAGTTGAACTGGCTCATCTCTCTTTATGCCTTAAAGTTTAAGGAAACTTTCCAAAAGCATCCATCACTCAACACTTATAATTCCGTATCACTGGCCAGAACTTGGTCATACGGCCACATATTTACACATATATGGATACACTATGGAAACATGTATGGATACACACTAATAATTCTCAGATTAGAATTACGGAAAGAACAGATACTGGGTCAGGTAATTAGCAAGGTAGGTCAGAGATAGGATGAAGCAAAAGAAGCAAGAGATTTACCAGCTTTGAAGAGAAGGGAACCGTAAGCCAAAGAATGCAGGCAGCCTTTAGAAGCTGGAAATGACCCTCCGATGACAGGAAGAAAATGGGACACTGATCCTTCAATGGCAAAGAGTTGAAATCTGCCAACAACTAAATGAACAAGGAAACAGTCTCCCCTACCCCTCAACCTTGAGAAAGGAATGAAGTCCTGCTAACACCTTGATTTTAGCCCAGCCCATGTCAGATAGCTGAATTACAAAACTATATAATAATACACTTGTGTCATTTTAAGCCACTAAGTTTGTAGTAATTTGTGACGGATGCAATTAAAAAAACGTATACACTTACCTTAATAAAACTTCCAATTTAAAGAAATTTAAAGAAGGGTCCCTACAGTCATTCATACCAGATTTTTAAAAATTCAATTCATATCTGGTCCTTAACAACTCTGGTATATTAAACTGTGTTATAATCAGAAATGCACGTATAGCCAACAAAACTAGTAATATAGTGAACAGAAAGCTACATGATTATTTTATATAAAAACTTCAAAAAGTTCATTATTAGTTATAATGAGAAACATTTCATCTAGGAGTGATTTCCTAGACAGCATCTTGAGTTTCCATAAAAACATAACCTTCTGTCTCAGAAGAAGGGATATCAATTAGAGGACCAGAATTCTCTACTTCCAAGTTCAGTGATTTCCCCTGTTCATAACTCAGGTCTGAATCATTTTTCGTTGGAATTTCTTGGTCTTCCAACTCCAAAGATTTATCTGAGGCTGGAGTTACATCGTCATCTTCATTTTCATGCAGAAAGCTACAAATCATGTTGGGTCTATAGGAGAACTCATTGTCCTTGATTTGCAGCCATTCCACACCACCTAGTGAGGGATGGGAGGACAAACCAAGAAAGAAATATGTAAAAGGAATTTCAGTTACTTACATATATTTCTTTTTATTTTTTATTTTTATTTATTTAAACATTTTTTTTTTAAAGTAGGCTCCATGCCCAGTGTTGGGCCCAACGTGGGGCTTGAACTCAAGGATGCTGAGATCAAGACCTGAACTGAGATCAAGAGTCAGAAACTCAACCAACTGAGCCACCTAGGCACCCCTCTCTTTAATTTAAAATTTCATCCTATGAATACATGTCAAACTAAAGCCTCAACATAAACCAATGAACATGGTGCCATGACTACTGATAAACGATCACATTATTTCCATCTTACATGGAAACCCTGAAATGCTTATACTGTATGAAACATCGAAATCACTGGAAGTGAAATAGAGTCAATAATATTGTAGAAGCTATATGGTGACTACATTCACGGTGAGCACTTTGTAATGTATATAATTACCAAATCACTATGTTGTACACCTGAAACTAATATTGTGTATCAACTATATCTCAATTAAAATTTTTTTAAAAGATTTTATTTATTCATTAGAAAGAGAGAGCATGAGCAAGAGAGAGCACACAAGCAGGGAGAGATGCGAAGGGAGAGGGAGAAGCAGACTCCTCAATGAACAGGGAGCCCAACCCGGGGCTTGATCCCAGAACCCAGAGATGATGACCTGAGCTGAAGGCAGACGCTTAACTGACTGAACCACCCAGGTGTTCCTCCAATTAAAATTTTTTTTAAATAATTGAGACCACACACACACACAAAAAAATCACTAAAACGAATCAACTTCAGTTACTATTCCAAGCTCTTTTTCCTGAGTCCAATTCCTAACTCACTGAGATAATTTGAGCTCTCACTCCACCTCGTGCCTTATAGAAGTCTTCACTGCCCTACAATTTTCTCCTCAGTTTCCGTAATAGATGATACTACCCTATCTTCTTTCAACTCAACACTCACATGTGATTTTGAGTTGGAACATCCAACTATAAAATAAGACACCTCTCCAAAACAAAAACCAACCAACCAAACAAACAAACAAAAACTTGAGGGGTGCCTGGGTGGCTCAGTGGGTTAAAGCCTCTGCCTTCGGTTCAGGGTCATGATCCTGGGGTCCTGGGATCAAGTCTCGCATCGGGCTTTCTGCTTGGCGGGGAGCCTGCTTCCCCCTCTCTCTCTGCCTGCCTCTCTGCCTACTTGTGATCTCTGTCTGTCAAATAAAATAAAATCTTAAAAAAAAGTTATTCTTTTCATACTTACAGTAACAGCACTAACCCGCACCCATAATCAAGTATTGTTTCAATAATGCTAGTAATTTGGGGGCACCCAGGTGGCTCAGTTGGTTAAGCATCTGACTCCTGGTTTTGGCTCAGGTACAAACTCAGGACTGTGGGATTAAGCCCTGCATCTCCCCACATTCAGTGGGGAGTCTGCTTAAGATTCTCTCTCCCTCTCCGTTTCCTTCCCCCCTACCCCTCCTCTGTGTGTGCGCTCTCTAAAATAAATAAATCTTAAATAAAAAAAAGAAAATGCTAGTCATTTTTTTCTTTTATCCTTATGACTCCTTCAAATATTTTCAATGGATCCTCATTAATTTCTATAGCAAGCCTGAGCTATTTATGTCATCTTCAAAATACAGTTAGAGGGGTGCCTGGGTGGCTCAGTGGGTTGAGCCTCTGCCTTCGGCTTGGGTCATGATCTCAGGGTCCTGGGAACGAGCCCCGCATCGGGCTCCCTGCTCATCGGGGAGCCTGCTTCTCCCTCTGCCTGCTGCTCCCCCTGCTTGTATTCTGTCTGTCAAACACGTAAATAAAATATTTAAATAAATAAATAAAAAGTAAAAAATTTTTTTAAATTGAAGTAGAGTTGACACACAACGTGATATTAGTTTCAGGTATACAACCCAGTGATCTGAAAAGTCTATAAATCACTCTATGCTCACCACATCTGTAGCTACCATCTGTCACTAACCAACACTGTTACAATACCACTGACTGTATTCCCCATGCTGTACCTTTAACGCCCATGATCTACTCATGTATAACTGGAAGCCTGTATCTCTCACTCCCCTTCAACCATTTTGTCCGTCCCACAGCTCTTCCCTGCTCTGGCAGCCACCAGTCTGTTCTCTGTATTTATGGGTCTGTTTCTGATTTTTGTTTATTCGTTTGTTTTTTTAATAATCCACATATAAGTGAAATCATGTCTTTCTTTCTCTTACTTCACTTAGGAGCAATGAGCTTTTAAACTATCAAGTGATTATCTGTTTACCTCCACAAACATGCGCATGCTATGGTTGCAAGAAGCACTAGACTAAAATCTCCACTTTGGGGTGACCAGCAACTGGAGAAGGCTCAGTGGATGCGTGTTAAGAATGAAACTCAGGGAGCACCTGGGTGGCTCAGTGGGTTAAGCCTCTGCCTTCAGCTCAGGTCATGATCTCAGGGTCCTGGGATCGAACCCCGCACTGAGCTCTCTGCTCAGCGGGAAGCCTGCTTCCTCCTCTCTCTCTGCGTGCCTCTCTGCCTACTTGTGATCTCTCCCTGTCAAGTAAATAAAGTCTTTAAAAATTAAAAAAAAGAATGAAACTCAGGTCCAACTATTGTGGTTTTAGAGTCCCTCCCTGACATATAAAGCCAGCTTCTTCCAGTTTTTAGCTTCCTGGGGAAGGCTGCCACACTGCCACAAGTTTCTAGGAGATCCTCTGGGGTTTCACCTTGAGAATCCAGATTCTATCATCTCCACTTACAAAGAACTCTTAATCACGGGAGTTGGGGGGGCGGTGGTAGTGGTAGGTGCTAAATTCCCTAGAGGTTGGAAATCTATCAAGTTTCTTGACAAACTCCTCACGATTATTTCCAGTGCAAAGGAGATAAGAAATTTCTTACATGTCTCCAGTGCCCTTTGCTACATTAAAGTTCAAATGAATTTTTTTTATTTTCTCTTTTTTTTTTTAGTAGGCTCCATGCCCAGAGCAGAGCCCAACATGGGACTCAAACTCAGCCATGAGATTAAGACCTGAGCTGAGATCAAGAGTCAGAAGCTCAAATGACTGAGCTACCCAAACGCCCCTACAGTTCAAATGAATTTTAAATCTATATCTGGTACTTTTCAGGGAGCACTCTTGATTTCCATAAAACACAGTTGTGACTACAAAGTACGTCCTGGCAGCAATGTGTCCTTGTCAAAGCCAACAGTAAATCACCTACTTTTAGAGAACTAAGTGAACTAACCTATGTTTTCTTCTCCTTCCTTCTTTTCTGTCAAAAGAGTTCTTGTCATGCTGAGTTTCTTCATTGTATGGCATTTATATTTCAGCACTGTTTTATCACTGCTTTCTGTATCACCTAGAACATAAAATGAACTCAATTATTTTACTGTTGATGCCACCATATAATCATGTTAAGCCTCAGTAATTCCAGTTAGAGGGTCAGACTAAACTACTTCCTGGTGAGATAGTGTAGTAAGTTCAAAATTTAACTCATCCCTCCTGCTCCCAGTAAAGAGAAATGACACATAAAATACGTAACAACTGAAGGCACAACTAGACCCCAAAACAACATTTCCAGAGGACCAAAACACAAAGCTGTGCTCGAAGTTCAACCCATCCTCCTGCTAGGCTCCAGCCGTGAAGCAGGGTAGTGGGACCAGGAATGTGGCCTTACAGGGTCATGAAGTCTCAGATTCTACCACTCAAAATGAAACACCAAAGTCAGATTTACTACTGGAAGCCAGACTGGCGTGAGGACATTCACAACATGAAAGAAGACTGAGAGAAAACCTGCTGCCCGGGGTTATAGCTTTACAGGAAACTGTGGGCGCAGGCAGGAGAGAGGATAAGGCTCTGAGCTGGAGGTGTGAAGCACACTGGAAACTTCCACACGCTGCCAGAGGTCACTGACACTACACTTTAGAAAGGATCCTAGCACTACCTATTAGGTTGAACCACATGAAGCTGTCCATATTCAGTTCAAATGGGTCACTTCATATGGTTAAACCTAACACACACTCAGCAATCAAATAATTCCATTTCTAAGTGTGTTATCTTAGGGCCATTTTTGCATCCATGCACAAGGAGACACAAAATACTCATGGCAGCATTTCTGCAGTGAGTTAGTAAGTGTAGTCCAGATCACAGGCTCTGGACCACACACCCTGGGTTCAAATCCCGGCTCTGTCTCTTACTTCGTGTATGACCTTGGGAATGTTATTTACCTCTCAGTGCTTCAGTTTCTTCAAATATAAAATGAAGACAACGATGGTATCTATCTCACAGACTTGTGGTGAAGATTAAATGAGTTAATACATGTAGCATTTAGAACAATGCCTGACATACAGAAGGCATTCAATAAATTTTCATAGTTATTAATAATTACTGGTAAAAATGGAAGCCATCAGCACATCTCATAACCGAAGAATACACTGTGGTATGGTCACCAGTAGAATACTTAGCAACAGGGAAAATAGAATTATACATACCAATTGTATAAATCTCAAAACCTATCTGTACCTGAAAAAATATACACAATGATACATATAATATGCTGTAATTTGTATCAAGTTTGAAAATACACAAAAAAATGCTACTACTGTTTGTGGATACATATCTATGTAATACAAAATCAGATAAAGAAAGAAAAACATCAAATTCAGAAGAGTGATTATCAAGACAGAGGAAGAGCGTACGTTTAGAGAGGAGTATACACAAGGCTTCAAATGTATCTGGAATATATTTTAAGTTCCTGGCAAAATGGTAGGATTTGATATAGCTAGACAATGGGCACATGAGATGTTTAACCTAAATATTTACTGTACAAAAGTAAGCTTGCAGTATTTCATAGTAACAAGATTTGAGTCAGCAATGCACACACTTACCATGCTCAACATTTTCTTCAAATATAACACAGGTCCCAAGAGTGTCTGCAGAAAAGTTGAAGGCAATTTGTTGAGAAATAAGAGTAACTTGCTCTGAAAAGCATATAAAAAAAGGAGCTTCATCTGTGACAGCCTCCTACCTTCATATTCTCCAGCAAAGACATAGCTGTCCACTTGCAGAATGGGCCTCTCAGTGTCAATTCCCTGCAAGAGAATACATGGTCATTAAAAAAATCATCATTAGAAAAAGCCTTGCAGGGGCGCCTGGGTGGTTCAGTGGGTTAAGCATATCCAACTGTTGATTTCGGTCCAGGGTGGGTCATGAGATCCAGTCCCACCTGGAGCTCTTTGCTGGGCATGGAGTCTGCTTAGGATTCTCCCTCCCCCTTTCCTTCTGCTTCTCTGTCTCCCTCTATAAAAAACAAAAAAATCCTTGAGGGGTTGGGTGCAATGGGTGAAGGTAATCAAAAGATACAAACTTTCAGTTATAAAATAAATAAATCGGGGTGCCTGGGTGGCTCAGTGGGTTAAATAAAGCCTCTGCCTTCGGCTCAGGTCATGATCTGGGATCCAGCCCCACATGGGGCTCTCTGCTCTGCGAACAGCCTGCTTCCTCCTCTGTCTCTCTGCCTGCCTCTCTGCCTACTTGTGATCTCTGTCAAATAAATAAATAAAATCTTTAAAAAAAATAAATAAATAAAATTAAATTAAAAAATCCTGGGGATGTAATGTGCAGCATTACTCTACTTAATAATACCATAGTTTACACTTAAAAGTTGCTAGAGAGTAACATCTTAAAAGTTATTACAACACGGTGCCTGGCAAGCTGTCTGTAGCGTGCAACTCTTGCTCTCAGGGTTGTGAGTTCAAGCCCCATGTTGGGCACAGAGCTTACTTAATTAAAAAAAAAAATCATTACAAAAAAAAAATTGTAGGGGCGCCTAGGTGGCTTAGTGGGTTAAAGCCTCTGCTTTAAAAAAAGCCACTGCCTTCGGCTCAGGTCATGATCCCAGAGTTTCTGCTCAGCAGGGAGCCTGCTTCTTCCTCCCACTCTGCCTGCTTCTCTGCCTACTTGTGATCTCCATCTCTCAAATAAATAAATAAAAAATCTTAAAAAAAAATTGTAAATGGATATTAGCTAGACTTACTGTGATGATTGTTTCCTATTACATATAACTATTAAATCATTATGTTGTACACCTGAAGTATAATGTTATACGTCAATTACATATCAATTAAAACAAAAAAACAAAGAGCCTTGCTACCAAGGAGAGTGAGCTCCAAAACTGGGGAACCTCTGGAGTTTGTCCTAGCCAAGTGCAAGGTAAGCTAAAAACGCTCTGATCACTGCAGTTACAATCTGAAGAATGCTGCATTCATAGCCAGGCAGCAAGCTGTATTTCAATCAACATCCTCTTCAAGTTAAAGTAAGAACAGAAAAAGTTTTGTCAACAGTAGCTCAAAGATTTTTATGTTAGGTGATGAAAACAGATGGTAACATGACACCACAGTTCAAGTCAACAGAAGAGTGTGAGGTCTTGAAAGTCTTTTCTTAGGTTGCCTCCCTTCTCCAGCTAATCTCTGCATGCACATCGGAAGAGCCTGTCTTCGTTGTTTTCTCTCCCCGCTCACTATCTAAAACAATGTATTTTTTTCGAAATATACTGGTTAATAACAAAACGCTACCTCCTCTAAATCTTTAACTCTCCCCGGGTACACATTGAGACACTCAAGCCGACTATGGCAATTTCTCCCATTTGCTCCCATAGTCCCTCTGTGCTTCTCTATGATTGTCTTTAGCATCCAGTGCTTTGTCACGAGGAACAGATCTTTGGGGATACGCGTTTCACTGTTCATTCTTGTTTAAATGTAAGAAAATCTACGGAAATCCCCAATGCTATTAGACTCACCAAAATCTTGCATTTATTTTCACATTTTGATAGAAACTCTGAATCAATAATTCCCGACAACTCCACTAGAACCAACTGCTCCTGGTGGAAGAAAAAGAGGCATTACCATGCTAGCGCGAGAGTGTGCAGTAAGAAGTAGTTACCAAGCGAAGCCAAAGATCCCCACGGCAGCGATCCCAACCTTGGCGAGCACCAGGTCCAGCTTTCAACGAGAGGACGCAAGCAACGCTGCCTGAGGTAACGTCCTCTACTTCCCCATTCTCACTACCGTCTGGCAGCTAGGGCCGAGGTCCCGGCTCTCCCTCCCGCCGGCCGCATCCCGACTCGCTGCCCTACAAGCCGCCCCCGCCGCGCAGGCCGCCGACGTGCCACTCACTGCTTCCTCTTCTTCTTCTTCTTCTCCGTCCTCCCGGATCCGCTCCTCGGGCGCGGCCATGATTCCTCACCATTTCGGAACCTCCGAGTCGCTGGCCACGCCCTCCGCGACCGCCATCTTGAGTACGGGCAGGTCGGGCTGCGGCTCGGGCCCCGCAGACAGTTCCTGCCAGAACGCGAGATGGCGGCCCCCGTGCCCACGTGGAGGAACGCTCCGGGCCGCCTTCTTGTTCCTTTCTTGAGAGAAGGAGTGCGGCTCCGGTGGCGGCCTACTGGGGCAGGCCTGCGACCGAGGACACGCTCAGGCTACCGGCCGGGGTGGGGGAGAGGGCTGGGGAGTGAGAGAGGATAAAGAAGGTGCAGGCAAGGAGACAGCCGTGTGAGAGGGAAATGAAGAGGCCTCGGTTTGGGCCCGACTCAGCATTTCTTAGAAAGAAATTCTTAATATCGTGTGAGCACTTCTCATTTCAAGTTCTCCTTGAGACGAGTTAGGGGCACATTTCATTATAACACGTAAGGAACGCTTGGGCTTGGGTTTCAGGCCTGGCAGCCCGAGATCTAAGAGTGGTAAAGAGAGGAACCCAGCAAATTAAATGCTAATGAGATCGCCCCAGGAGCTGTAAGGCAAACATCGTTAGGGGAATAGAGGCCTGGAGAAGTGGAGTTTTGAACCGAATTTTCTTAAACTCACGGGTTTCTCTGATTATGAAATAAATGATCTTCGCATCTGAGACAGGATGATAATAGCTGGCTCCAAAGAGCGTGAGCTTTGGGGTCGGATACTTGTCCAGTTCAGCTGCATTTTTAGCAGCAAGGTCTTAGGCAAGTTGCTTATCGTGAGGATTAAATAAAACAATACATGTAAAATAGATTAAGCCAGCATTTGGCACAGAGTAAACATTTAACGTGTTTTATTTTAGAGTATTATTATAATACACAAAATTTTAGAGTATTGATTTTTTTAAAAACACTCACGTATTGTAGAGTGGGTTAGCATAAGAACAGCCATCTTAGCTTGGGCAGCCATCTCAGGCCCAAGGGCTGACCTTTCCCCTACTTTATTTTAGTTTCAGGGATCCCTACCCTGCTTTAGTTAACAGGAATACCTAACCCTGTAAACACTTCCAGGAAAAACCGCTATACCTAACCCTGTTAGCACTTCCAAGAAAGTACTTTAACCCTGTAACCAGCCCGGCAACAGCTAATCAGCCTACTGCAGAAAAGTCTGAAACTTCTCCCCCCCTCCCAAGCCTCTTGTAATGACCCATAAAAACCCCAGGCCTTAACTAGCCTCGGGGTCCAAGTCCCTACTCAGCTGTGTCCAGTATATTTGGGCCCAAGCTTAAGCTTGTCAAATAAACCTTGCTGTGTGACTTGCATTATTGAGAGTGTTCTCTAACTGAGCGGTGGTCGACTCCGTACCCTAACAGTATATCCTTCCATCTTCTTTCTACATGTAAACACTGTAAGTGTTAAATTTGTACCTCTGTTTTTGTTTTTGTTTTTTTTTGAAGATTTATTTATTTAGTTATTTATTTGACAGACATCACAAGTAGGCAGAGAGGCAGGCAGAGAGAGAGAGGAAGAAACGGGCTCTCCACCGAGCACAGAACCGGACGTGGGGCCCGATCCCAGGCCCACGCACGACTGGAGCTGAAGGCAGAGGCTTTAACCCCCTGAACCACCCAGGCGCCCCTGTACCTCTGTTCTTAAGTTGCTTTTCTCACTGTATACAATATCATGGATGTTTTTCCAAGTTTTCCATGGTAAATACAGATCTACGTCATAATTTTTAGTAAGTGCATAGTATTTATTGTGTACTGTTATTTCACAACACTTGTGTAGCCTAGCTGGCTGGGTTGGTAGAGCGTTCAACTCTTGCTCTCAGGGTTTTCAATTGGAGCCCCACCTTGGGTGTAGAGATTACTTAAAATATTTTTTTAAAAATTACATGACTCTTGGGGCGCCTGGGTGGCTCAGTGGGTTAAAGCCTCTGCCTTTGGCTCGGGTCATGATCCCAGGGTCCTGGGATCGAGCCCCACGTCTGGCTCTCTGCTCCTCGGAGAGCGTGCTTCCTTCTCTCTCTGTCTGCCTCCCTGCCTACCTGTGATCTCTCTCTCTCTCTCTCTGTCAAATAAATAAATAAAATCTTAAAAAAAAAATTACATGACTCTTTAGTAAACACCTTTGTACGTTTTTACTGAGTTGCCCCACTAAAGAAATAGGATTTCACTGCTTAAAAAAAGAAAAGGTAGAGCACTTAACCTGTTAGAAGTTGTAGATTTGAATTCTGGCTCTGAAATGTAGTCATTGTGATCTGGGAAAAGCTGCTACACTTTCTAAGCCTCAATGTTCTTATTTATTAAATGAAGATAAAAATATTTATACTTACTGTATATTTTGCATTTGAAGATTAGATTATGTTGTATCTGAAAGTGCTCTGTAAATTGAAAAATTTTACAAGTTGTCAGATTTTATTGGTGTAAAAGGGAAGATAAAGAGAAGGCCCGTTGGGCCTCCCAATAATGGGTCCATGGTTGAAGGAGCGAGGCTGATACAAAATGAAGGTCAAGCAAAGCTTTATTTTGCGACAAGCATCAAGAATCAAACCGACCGGCCGGGGCTACGCCTCTTACAGAGAGCGCGACCCCTTCCTGCCTCACAGACTTTTATAGAGCAAAAGGCTATGTGGTTGGGCCTGGCCACACACAGGTGGTGAATGAGATTGTAACACTCAGAGAAAGCTGCACAGTCATGCTAGGTCACACATAAGTGACCAACTAAATTACAATTTACCCTATAGTAGACATTTGAATTAGCCTATCACCTTGGTGAGAATTTGTGCCCAAAAGGCGGGGCCCACACTCCCTTGGTAGCTAGGGAGATAGTATGCGTGCTTTACTGACAGGATGTCTCCACCTGATCCAACTCAACCCTGCATTCGGGCTGTTATCTCTACTTGACCTGACCCACCCTTGTATTTGGGCTTTGTTACCTGGGACTGGTTTCCCAGACTTGCTTGTAAATAAGTTCCCCTGCGGGGGGAGGGGGGGGCGTTCAGGGTCAATTTAAGTTTTACTGCATAAACAACAAAATGGTTGTTCAACCGAGGTGGGGCTGCTCTGGCTAAATAGGCCCTTACAGGCCAATCCAAGTTAAGGGAACAGCAGTTACAAAGGCTTGAGGAGTGAGAATATATGTGTGTGATTCGATTTATTTATTTAACAGAGAGAGAGCACAGGCCGAGAGAGAGGGAGAATCAGACTCCCCACTGAGCAGGGAGCCTGACACAGGGCACAGAGTGTGATCCCAGAATCCTGAGATCATGACCTGAGCCCAAGGCAGACGCTTAACTCTTTGAGCCACCCAGTCACCTCAAGAATATGTGTGTTTTGCAAGGTCAGTGTAATAATTTAAGAAGTCCCTTTCAGTGACACCTGGACAGCTCAGTTGGTTAAGCGTCTGCCTTTGCCTAAGGTCATGATCCTACGCTCCTGGGATGAGTCTCACACTGGGCTCTTTGCTCAGCAGGGAGCCTGCCTCTCCCTCTGCTTTCTACTCTGCCTGCTCGTACGCTGTCTTTCTCTCTCTTTCTGAGCAATAAATAAATAAAGTCTTTTAAAAATTAAAAAAAAGTCCTTTTCTAATAAACAAGCCTCATACATCTATTCAAGGTTTTTACTGTTTACTATTTAAGAAGTAATTATTATTATTATTTTAAAGATTTTATTTATTTATTTGACAGAGAGAGATCACAAGTAGGCAGAGAGGCAGGCAGAGAGAGAGGAGAAAGCAGGCTCCCTGCTGAGCAGAGAGCC
Organism: Meles meles; assembly: GCF_922984935.1. Lineage (NCBI taxonomy): Eukaryota > Metazoa > Chordata > Mammalia > Carnivora > Mustelidae > Meles > Meles meles. Next base: position 22,068,547 of record NC_060070.1, read on the forward strand.
CGATGTAGAGCTCCATCCCAGGACCCTGGGATCATGGCCTGAGCCGAAAGTAGAGGCTTTAACCCACTGAGCCACCCCAAGAAGTAATTATTATTTTTATTTATTTTGAATAATTTACAAAAGTATATAGAGTGAAAAAGGATAGAGTAAGAAGTAAGCTTTCCTTCCCTGTCCCCCTAAATCCCCTTCCCAAAGACAACAAATTTTACCAGTTTCTTACATATCCTTTCAGAGATACCTTATATATTTACAAAAAGGTGTGTATACAATGTGTAAAGTAATTTTAATATTAAAACATAGCACACAAACCATTCTCTTGGGAGGAAAAGAGACATAGATAGTATCAGCTTCATGGCCTAGAGCTCATGGCTTTGGAAAGTTAGCTTAGAGGCTGAAACATCTTGGACAGAAAACAAGCAGTTATTGGGCAGAATAACCCATCCAAGTCTTGATCTTGTGAGTTTGGGCCCGATCTTGGGTGTAGAGACTGCTTTAAAAAAAAAAAAAAAAAAAAAAAGAGGAATGAACCATATTTGGCATATCTATATATGGAATCTGATTTGCCAATAAAAAGGAATGAAGTACAGATACAAGCTACAACATGGGTGAACTTGAAAGCATTACACCAAGAAGGCGACACAAAAAGCCACATAGTGAATGATTCCATTTATAGAGATTTCCAGTTAAGTGAGTCTATAGAGAGAAAAGTTTGATTACTGGTTGCTGCGGCCGGGGGTGTGGGGAGGGAAATGACTGTGACCAGATGTGTGGTTTCTTTTGGGGGTGATGAAAATATTGGGAATTAGTTGTGATGGTTGCACAACTCTGTGAATATACTAAAAACCACTGAGTTGTATGCTTTAAAATAGTCCATTTTAGGTACACTTGCGTGGCTTAGTCGGTTAAGCGGCTGCCTTTGGCTCAGGTCATGATCCCAGGGTCCTGGGATCCAGTCCCACATCCTCACATCGGGCTCCTTACTCAGCAGGGAGCCTGCTTCTCTCTCTGCCTCCGCCTGCTTGTGCTCTCTCTCTCTCTCTGACAAATAAGTAAATAAAATCCATAAATTGTCCATTTTATGGTATGCTTATTATATCCTAATATAGCTGTTATTAAAAACAACAACAGGGGCGCCTGGGTGGCTCAGTGGGTTAAGCCTAGGCCCTCGGCTCAGGTCATGATCTCAGGGTCCTGGGATCGAGCCCCGCATCGGGCTCTCTGCTCCGCGGGGAGCCTGCTTCCCCCCTCTCTCTGCCTGTCTCTCTCCCTACTTGTGATCTCTCTCTGTCAAATAAATAAATAAAATCTTTTTAAAAACAACAGCAACAACAACAGAAGCTGCTAGTTTGAAATTGAACAGGGAAAAGAAATTGCTTAGGTGATTAAAAAAAAATCTTTGAAGGTCAGATGAGGGCCAAATACTATGGCAGTTGTATAGCAGAAATACCATGTGGCCCAGGATCCAGAAAGATGGCTTAAGGATCCACACTGGAGGGGGAGGGAGGGGTTGGTGAGGGTCGAGGGTCATTAGCATGTTTTGACTGAATCCACTTTAAGCCTTATGACAGTCTCAAGAGGTAATTATTATCAAGAGTGACATTCAAAATATTTGACTGTTAATATTTAACAAGATAGCAGGAAAATTAAATTTCTGTCCGTTTTCTCTCCCTTACACTCCCAGATCTTACATAGTATTTGGAGAGTACTTTCCAGTCTCAGGCCCACACTGGTTGCCACTGAAATTCCCATGGTTGAAGCCACACAGATCCTTGAAATGCAGGGACTCTGTTTCCCAGAGATTGGGAATCCCTGCTGTGTTTGGGAACCTCAGTGTTTAAAGCTCTAGCTTTTTTTTTTTTTTTTTTTTAAGATATTATTTATTTATTTGACACGGAGGGACACAGAGAGAGGGAACACAAGCAGGGGGAGTGGGAAAGGAAGAAGCAGGCTTCCTGCCCGATGTGGATCTGACCTGAACTGAAGGCAGATGCTTAACGACTGAGCCACCCAGGCACCCCAAAGGTCTCGCCTTTCTAAGCAGATCAAAGATCTTGGCACCTGTTCCAGGCACTGGGAAGGGATTGAGGACAGACCAGTTTATGCCCTTCCCAGCCTCCAGTTTTAAATAAAGGCACCACCTCCCCTTTTACCTCTTAGGCATCTAGCATAGTTTCTTCAGTGAGCTCAGACTCTAACAATGGACAGGAAAAGGCAGGGTCTTCAAGTAGCTTCAGCTTTCCATTCTTTAGATATCCCGGGACAACAGAATACAAATGGCCTGGCTACCTGTTTAGAAGGGTTAATGGGGGAAATGTGGGGTATTAGTAATTATTTATCCTGCCATTATCAATAAAATCTTTTGGAAAAAATCAAACCTTGTCTTGTTGGTTTTAAGAATCAAAAAAATGTGTTCACACCCTAGGTCAGTTACAGCCCAGAAGCTGAAGGGCTCAAAGTGCTAACTGAAAAAAAAAAAAAAAAAATTGGTGGCAGTGGCTGTCCCAGTACTCTGAATATCTCGTGTGGTTCCTAGGGCATTGCAAGAAAGGGGGTGATAGTGAGAGGAATAAAGGATGATGACCTGGTGTCCTTCAGTCCTATAAAGGAAAAAAAGTGAATTTCAAAGTGTTCTGAGTAGTGAGATTCTACTGCTAAGAAGTAACAAAATGAGGGAAAATGTACAAGTTGGTTTTAAAAGAGCCATGGAAAAGAAAAAAGAAAAGAAAAGAAAAGAAAAAGAGCCATGGATTGTGGCCATTGCTGCTATGAACACTGGGGTGCAGATGGCCCTACTTTTCACTACATCTGTGTCTTTGGGGCAAATACCCAGTAGTGCAATTCAGGGTCACAGGGTAGCTCTATTTTTAATTTCTTAAGGAATCACCAAACTGTGGAAAGAGCCACATTCGTCTGTGGAAACAGACGAATGGATAAAGACGATATGGTCCATATATACAATGGAGTATTATGCCTCAGAAAGGATGAATACCCAACTTTTGGATCAACATGGACGGGACTGGAGGAGATTATGCTGAGTGAAATAAATTGAGCAGAGAAAGTCAGTTATTATATGGTTTCACTTACTTGTGGAGCATAAAGAAGAACATAGAGGGGGGCGCCTGGGTGGCTCAGTGGATTAAGCCGCTGCCTTTGGCTCAGGTCATGATCTCAGGGTCCTGGGATCGAGCCCCGCATCAGGCTCTCTGCTCCGCGGGGAGCCTGCTTCCTCCTCTCTCTCTGCCTGCCTCTCTGCCTACTTGTGATCTCTCTCTCTGTCAAATAAATAAATAAAATCTTTAAAAAAAAAAAAAAAGAACATAGAGGGCATTAGGAGAAGGAAAGGAAAAGTGAATTGGGGGAAATCTGAGGGGGAGATGAACCATGAGAGAGTGTGGACTCTGAGAAACAAACTGAGGGTTTTGGAAGGGAGTGGGGTGGGGGGTTGGGTGTGCCTGATGGTGGGTACTAAGGAGGGCATGTATTGCATAGAGTACTGGGTGTGGTGCATAAACAATGAATTCTGGAACACTGAAAAACCAAAATTAAAAAAAAAACAAAACAGAGCCATGGAGACAAATTACATGATTTTCTGTAGCCACTGAGCAAATAGAGAAAAATCTGTGGAATTGGATAGAGAAGGCCAATTGATTTTAATTTTAGTTAATAAGAGGAATCTTAGGGGGAAAAATCAGAAATATGTATTTTAAGAAACAAATAGGATGTCGCGCTCAATATTTAAAAGTCTGCCACTAGGAGGAGACAAATGAATTAAAAATTGTTTAATTGGCTCTTCTTCCTCTAGAACACGTTTTCTAAACTGAGAAGAGCCTGTATGAAAAACATAGTAAGTAGCGGAATTCTAGTTTAAAAAATAGCCTTTAGTGCAGAGTGAGGAGCTGGGGGGCAGAGGATTAGTATTAACATTTGTCTTAAAAATTAACAGGGGTGCCTGGCCGTTTCTGTTGGTGGAACATGCGACTCTCCATCTAGGGGTTATAAATTCAGTCCCTGTGTTGGGTATGGGGATTATTTAAAAATAAAACCTTAGGGGGGCGCCTGGGTGGCTCAGTGGGTTAAGCCTCTGCCTTCAGCTCAGGTCATGATCTCAGGGTCCTGGGATCGAGCCCCGCATGGGGCTCTCTGTTCAGTGGGGAGCCTGCTTCCTCCTCTATCTCTCTCTGCCTGCCTCTCTGCCTACTTGTGATCTCTGTCTGTCAAATAAAAAATTAAAATCTTAAAAAAATAAAAAAAATAAAAATAAATAAAACCTTAGGGGCGCCTGGGTGGCTCAGTGGGTTAAGCCTCTGCCTTCGGCTCCGGTCATGGTCTCAGGGTCCTGGGATCAAGCCCCGCATCGGGCTCTCTGCTTGGCAGGAGCCTGCTTCCCGCCCCGCCTCGCCACCTGCCTCTCTGCCTACTTGTGACCTCTCTCTCTGTCAAATAAATGAATAAAATATTTAAAAAAAAAAAGAAATAAGATTTGAATGATCGTTTTTTGGAGGGGTTTGGATTCGGAAGAAAACAGTTTGTACTTTAATTTAGTAGCAGTGTGGCACTTCGGGAAACTCTTGGAGTGTGCTGTAGGTGGTGGTAAAATGAAACAGTGAAGGCAGAAAGGGGTCCTCCTCAAACCAAGACACAGGTAGCCCCCGTGAAGGTCCTGACAAACCCAAGATGTTCCCAAAGCCTCCATTTAGCTCCCTGACAAATAACTAAAATTTTCCTTTAATGTGAAAATAAAAATAGATGGAAAAATAAAATAAAAATAGATGAAAAGGGTTGCAAAATCTGCCTAACTTTTTTTTTTTAACATTGTATTTATTTATTTATTTGACACAGAGAGACAGTGAGAGCAGAAACACAAGCAGGGGGAGCGGGAGAGAGAGAAGCAGGCTCCCCACCCAGGAGGGAGCCCCATGCAGGGCTTGATTCCAGGACCCTGGGATCAAGACCCAAGGGGAAGGCAGATGCCCAATGCACTGAGCCACCCAGGTGTCCCCAAATCTGCCTAACTTTTTAAAGATAACAGGAGCCTACCAAGAATTTTCTCCAAAGTGGGGAGAGGAAATTTTAAAAGCTTCTGAGGAGTACAGTCCCTAAGGATACCCTCCTCCTCACCCTTTATATTTTCTCTGCTGTTAACAGCACTTTTTGGAAAAATCTGAGAAATGCTGGTGTAGGGAAAGGGCAAGAGGTCGTGATGGAAATGAAATATCGGCGTGGGAAAACAAGCATTTAAATATTTCTGACTTAGGGTGTCTGGGTGACTCAGTCAGTTAAGTGTGTGCCTTCTGCTCAGGTCATGTCTCAGGGTCTTGGGATCAAGTCCTGCATCCAGCTCAGCTGGGAGCCTGCTTCTTCCTCTCCCTCCGCCTGCTGCTCTCCATGCTTGTGCTCTCGCTCTCTGTGTCAAATAAATAACTAAAATCTTTCTAAATAAGTAAATATCATTGACTTAAGAACACAAAGTTTAAAGATGTTACAGTGTTTAGGTTAATAAAATGGGCAAAGGGAGCCAATGGAGACAGCCTCCGAGGGCTCTCAGGGGGAAGGTAATCAGGCATGTGGGAGTGGGGGGCTTGGAACAGAAAGCTTTTCTGTAGCTATTTGGGTACTGGGAGATGAGACCCTGGATGGGGGCAGGGACAGAGGAAGGGAAAAGGGGTCGGAGTCCTTCCAGATGAAAAGCAGTAGGACCCAGGAGACTGCCTAAATGAAAAGGCCAGTTAAGAGAAGGAAGTTTTTAAAAATCTCCATATAAGAGCCTGAGAGTTTGGAAGTACGTGTCTGGTGTCCGTGACATGAGGTAGAGCCCCAGCTGCTCTGTCCAAACAGAAAAAAAAGGGTGACTAACCAGGCCTGTGGTTCCCCAGACCCCTGTAGCCAGCCCGACTGGGGATTCTGTTACCGACGCACATTCTCGGGCCCTACCCCAGACTGCTAAATCAGAAAGGCTGGCACTGAGGCTCACCCCTTGCTGGTTTCACAAGTCCTTGGGGGGTTGTGACGCCCACTGAACTTGAACTCCCAGCGAGGCTAGTCACGTTTCCTTTTTCCTTGCAAGCATTTGAAGTGAGATACACAGAGAAAATCAGTCTATTGCTGGTGGAGAGAAGAGCTGAAAGTCGGTTATAGAAAGAGTATGAGTAAGCTGGAATTATGAGTAAGCAGAAACTATAACTAAATGAGGCAGTCGACGGGTAGTCATAGAGACAGAGGAGGGATGGTGACACCGTGGGGCGGGGGAATACTACATGCTCGCTGCGGCCCAGAGTGACAAGTCAGCCTAGGCCCTGGATGTGCGTGGAGTTTGTCCAGTTCCCTGCTGATTTTCCTTCCCAATTGAAGCCCAATCCTATTGCTATTCTTAGGTTCCTACGGTATTCTTATCTCCTTTATAGTCACGTGTGTCCTTAAAATAGCGGGACTTCCCATCACTTGAGGTGACCTGAGTGGACTGCATTCCTCAAACATGAAAAGTTGATGAGAGCTCCAGAGAACACGGAGCAGAAGTTTAAAATAATGAAAAGAGCTCATTAAAAAAAATTATATATATATACTCTTTTTTATTCTTTTTTTAAAATAAAATTTACCATGTGAACTATTTTCCAGTGAACGCTTCAGGGGTCACTTACGTTCACATTGTCAGGCAACCAATGTCCAGAACTTTTGGTTTTACTATTCTTTTGGTTTTACTATTCTTACTCTTTTTGTTTTTTTTAATTTTTATTTAAGTCATCTATCTCCCTGACGGGCACTCGAACTCATGACCCTGAGATCAAGAGTTGCATGCCTTTCTCACTGAGCCAGCCTGGCACCCCTACTATTTTTATGCTTCTTATTCTTACCTCCTTATTCAGACAATCACTCTGAAAAATTACTATTAGATTTTTAGCTGGAATGTCTTTTGATCTGTCCTCTCATTTCCCTCAGGTATTTTTCCTAATCCACATCTAGACTTCCCACCCTTAGATTTCAGTATTTTCCAGGTATGGTGTCTATCTTTTCCTTTCTCTAATATTATATTTCACATTTTTCATATAGATTTTCAAGTAATAACAATCAAGCAATTCAGGTAGAGTTATAAACAATAAAGATTCCATGGGTGTCTGGGTGGCTCAGTGGGTTAAAGCCTTTGCCTTCGGCTCAGGTCATGATCTCAGGGTCCTGGAATGGAGCCCCGCATCGGGCTCTCTGCTCAGCAGGGAGCCTACTTCCCTTCCTCTCTCTCTGCCTGCCTCTCTGCCTACTTGTGATCTCTGTCTGTCTGTCGGACATATAAATAAAATCTTTAAAAAAAAAAACAATAAAGCTTACAGGAACTGTTGGCAAATGAAGCAGCAACCAAGGCTGGCTAGTCAGTGCTTTATTTATTTATTTAAAGATTTTATTTATTTATTTGATAGACAGAGATCACAAGCGGCAGAGAGGCAGGCAGAGAGAGGGGAGGAACCAGGCTCCCCTCTGAGCAGAGAGCCCGATGTGGGGCTTGATCCTAGGACCCTTGAATCATGACCCAAGCCAAAGGCAGAGGCTTTAACCCACTGCGCCACCTAGGCACCCCTAGTCAGTGCTTTAGATGGGACCCCACTCTGCGTCCTGGATCCTTGACCTCTCTCCTCTGGTAAGATGGGTTGGATTAGAATAGATAATCTCTACATTTTTTTCATCCATGACATTGCCTATACCATTATATTTTGCTTTATCATCTTTTTTAAGAAATTTCTTTTAGAGGGGGTTTGGAAGGGAGGGGACAAACAGAGGGAGAGAGAGAATCTTAAGTAAGCCCCCCGCTGGGCATGGAGCCCAACGTGGAGCTCGATCGATCTCACCATCCTGAGATCATGACTTGGGCTGAAATCAAGAGTCGGATGCTTATTGGACTGAGCCACCCTGGTGCCCCCTTCCTTTATCATCTTGATGGCATTTCCCTTCAGTCTATTCACAAAATATTACTTATTTAAGTAGCTTGGTCTTGTAGAATTAATGTTTTACTCTCAATACATTTCAAGAAAGGAAGCCAGAGTTCTGAGAACAACACTATCATACTAAGGGTGTTAGAAATGTTTTCATTTGTTACGGCAGTGACAGCTGGGTTTGTATCAGAATGTACCAAACCTTATCAAACTTCACACTCTTCCTTTCCACCCACCAACTCACCCTTTTGTTCCAACCAAACCAGTCTGTTGAAACTCTACATCCTGCCTTTCTTTTTTTTTTTTCTTTTTGCCACAGGGCCTTTGCTAATGTCGTTACCCCTGCCAGGCTGACCTTCACTCCTTGGTTCATGCCCATTACTTCTCTCTCTCCAAGGAACTTGTCCTGACTTGCTGACTCTAATCTTCCGTTGATTCATTAAGCCCACATTTACCGTTTGCTCAACGTTTGTAGGCCCTCCTTCATTTCCCATGAATTTCTGTAGGCAACTGTTAAATTTAATTAAACAAGGAACCCATCAGATTGAGCAGGTTGTAATGAGCCCACAATAAGCAAACCAAAAAGCTAAGCCTGTAAATGCCTCAAGTTTACACAGTTGGAACCAAGGACAAGGAAGCACAAAGAGCCAAGGAGGCTTTAAGCTGTAGCCAATCAATGTACCTTGCTTTGCTTCCAACTTTTCCAAGGTTCTCCCCAGCCTTTACCAAGCACTTGTAACCATTTATGGTTTGGTGCTGTCTTTTTCAAATAGATTTTAGCTCAGAGGTGTCAGTCTGGCTCAGTGGGAGGAGCATGTGACTCCTGATCTCAGAGTCATGAGCTCAAGTTTCCTGTTGGATATAGAGATTAAATAAAAGTTTTTTAAAAAATCAATTTTTGCTCAAGTAAACTCTTAAACATTTTAATATGCCTCAGTTTAATCTTTTAACACAACTTGAAGTCATATTGTTCACATTCTGCTTTGCATTTGCTAGTGTATGTGTATGTTTTTCTCAACTTGATTTTAATTTTTTTGGCTTCTTTGTGCAGTACTGTGGCTTCATTAAGGGTATTGAATAAATGGATAGATGAATGAATTAAATAATATGAAACTGGTTTAATTCAAAGGAATTTGAAGAAAATACTTTTTTTTAAAGATTTTTTTTATTTGTATGGCTCAGTCATTTAGCATCTGCCTTCTGCTCAGGTCATGATCCCAGGGTCCTGGGATCAAGCTCTGCATGGGGCTCCCTGCTCAGCAGGAAGCCTGCTTCTCCCTCTCTCACTCTCCCTGATTGTGTTTGCTCTCTCACTCTTTCTCTCTCTGTCAAATAAATAAATAAATAAAATCTTTAAAAAAAGATTTTTTTATTTATTGGGAATAAAGAGACAGAGATAGTGAGAGAGCACAGGCAGGGATAAGAGGGAGAACCAGGCTGCCCCCAAATGGGGACTCGATCCCAGGACCCTGGGATCATGACCAGAGCTGAAGGCAGATATTTAACCGACTGAGCCATCCAGGAACCCCAAAGAAAATACTTAAGTAAAATTTAAAAGTCATTCTAAGTCCAAACAACTTTGAGGATTACATTGTAAATAATTCAGTTGAGTGACCTATCTCTAGACTGTGCACTCCTTCTTCAGCATTTTTGACTGGAATCATTTTTTTTTTAAGATTTTTATTTTATTTCAGAGAGAGAGAGAGAGTATAAGCAGGGGAGAGGCAGAGGGAAAGAGAAAAGGAGAAACAGACTCTCTGCTGAGCAGGGAGCTTGATGAGGGGCTCAGTCTCAGATCCTAACCTGAGCTGAAGATAGATGCTTAAGCGACTGAGCCACCCAGGCACCCCTGGAACCACTCATTCTTGACTCTAACCCATTCCCCATTTATATTATTTCTTCCTTATAGAAGTGAGTGACTGACACATGTTAAGCATTCAGAAGATGCATGTTAAAAAAAATAAATAAATTTTAAAAAAAAGATGCATGTTAATTATTTAAAGGAATTAATGTGTATTATTTACCCTTTACAAGTAAGAAAACACTTTCCTTCATGACAGGGACCCAGTACTTGAAGGAGTCTCTCTCTCACACACACACACACACACACAGATTTTATTTATTTTGTAAACTCTTCACCCAATGTGATGCTCCTACGCACCACCCCCCAGATCAAGAGTCGCACGCTCTACCAACTGAGCCAGCCAGGCGTCCCCCCCACACACAGATTTTGGAATTATAGCTGACCCTTGAACGACACTGAATGAACTACATGGGTCTACTTATATGCCTGTGGTGTTTTTCAATAAGTACAGTACTGTGTTTTCTCTTCCTTATGACGTTCTTAGTAATATTCTCTGTAGTTTACATAGTAGCTAATACGTATAACGCATGTGTCATATATATGTAATATACGTACCATGTATTATATATGCAGTATATAATACACGTAACATAAAGAGATGTTTAGGTTATTAATAAGGCTTCCTGTCAACAGTGGGCTATTACTCATTAGGTTTTTGGGGGAGTCAAAAGTTATAGGCACATTTTTGGCTGTAGAGGGTGGGAGTTGGCAACCTAAGTCCTGTTTTGTTCAAGGGTCAACTGTAATACGGTTCTGAGTTTACCGTGGGTACTGAGTAAATGTTTCTTGCGTGGATGAACAGACTACAAAGAGAAATATTCTCCCTCAGAAGAAAGAATCTTCTCTCCCGGTCCCGGCAATGGCACCCCTTGGGCTGAAGACCCCGCGCAGATCCCACAGCCCAGGCGCCAGCAGGAAGTGTTCCCATTCCAGGAGCTGCTCCTGGGGCACACTCAGCCGGCCGGTGTAGGTTTAAGCACTTTCTGAAGCCGTCAGTGCCTGCCCTGGAGGCACGTCTGCTGGAAAAGATTTTCCGTCCAAGCAGAGTCCTCCTCCCGGGGTTCGAGTGGGAGCTCAAAGTCCTGCTCCGGATGGGAGAGCCTGACTCCGTCCCTGGAAACAGGTCAGGAGACTGTCTAGGAACCTGTTTCCAAAACAGTACGATTTTTGTGATTAGGATCAGTCAGATCCGTAGGATTTTTGTGATTAGGGGCGTCAGTCTGGGCCAGGAGTCTTACCCTCAGAGGCCCGGTCTGAACTCTGCCTTTCTTCCTGGGGCTAAGGGAAACCAGTATTGTTGGCGGCCTACCCACCACTCCCCTGCATAGACGGCGGTGTAAAGATTCAAATGTGAGTCAGACTTGTACCCCTGAAACAAGTAGTACATTATATGTTAGTAATTTATAGAAAATAAAAAGTTTTAGGGGCGCCTGGGTGGCTCAGTGAGTTAAAGCCTCTGCCTTTGGCCCAGGTCATGATCCCAGAATCCTTGCATCGAGCCCCGCGTCGGGCTCTCTGCTCAGCAGGGAGCCTGTTTCCCTCCTTTCTCTCTGCCTGCCTCTCTGCCTACTTGTGATCTCTCTCTGTCAAATAAATAAATAAAATCTTTAAAAAAAATAAAAATAAATAAATTTTTAAAAGATTAAAATGGGAGTTATATTAAAAAATAAACTTTGAAAAAACATATATAGAGATATACATAGATGTAGATTGCTTTGCATGCTCCAAGATGGGAAAGAGCTAAGAATTAACAGATGGTTGGTTCTGCTTTTTCATAGTGTTTTGTATTAGGTGGGTGTGGTAGGATCTTTAATGTTCCAGGGAGCTTTGTAGATAAGGAAGAACTTTACTATTTATTCTTTCATTAATGCTAATTTTGAAAAAGAAAGTTACGTTGATATTAAACAAGCTTTTAACTACCCCCCCACTCTACTCCACTGCACCCCACCCCACCCCCAGCGCCAAAAAAGAATCTTTCCTTAAGTCGGTATTTCTCAGTGTGATACTGGCCCCTCTATATTAGAGTCGCTTGAGGTTAAAAAAATACGAGGTCGGGGCACCTGGGTGGCTCAGTGGGTTAAGCTTCTGCGTTCAGCTCAGGTCATGATCTCAGGGTCCTAGGATCAAGCCCCGCGTGGTGTTCTCTTTTCAGCGGGGAGCCTGCATCCCCCTCTGTCTCTGCCTGCCTCTCTGCTTACTTGTGATCTCTCTCTCTCTGTCAAATAAATAAATAAATAAATAAATCTTTAAAAAAAAAATGAGTTCTTCAGCCACTGCAGTCAGAATCTAGCAGGAGTGCTGTTGGCCTGGTGACTGTGAGGGCCACAAATATGCACTTTTAACAAGTGCCTCAGAGGGTTCTGATGCTTCCATAATTTTGAGGACCCTTACCCTAAGTACAACGTAGAACTAACAAATAAGGCTCATGAAGGTAACCGCTCAGCAGTGAAGAGAAGGACCTTGGAGCCAGATTGGCTGTGTTCCTCAAAACTCTACCACTTACTAGAAGTGTGTTCTACACATGCTATTTAACTGCCCCGTGCCTCAGTTTCCCCATCAACAAAATGGGAAGAACCTCATCATTATCGCGTAAAGTTGTGAGGATTAAATGAGGCAATATACATAAGCTGCTTAGAACAGAGTCTGACAGTATAAACGCTGTGTTTATGTTGGCCATTATCGGAATTATAAGTATCCACTTTCCGACAACTGGTACGTTTCTGAGTAAAGCCTGTTGTATTGTAGAAAATCTAATCCACAGAGATTTCTTTTCTTTCTCCTCTTCTCTTTTAGAAAAGTAGACACTTCAAACCAGAATATTGCCTCATTGCCAGGTAAAGCTGTACAAAGAAAGCTTAGATCTTTTACCACATGCTGATGAGCCAGAGATCAGCGCTCAGTCTTTTGTACAGCTTCCCCGTAATTAAAATCACATAAAAAGGGCAGGGATTCAACTAAGCTTAACGTGTTTTCTCACTTACTGGAAAGTGTTTGGGTAGCTACAAAGGGCAACAAAACACAAAGCCTATTGTGGCAACAATCCCATGGCCCAGTCATCTCCTGACCCAAGTCTATTGGAGATGACGTTGACACCAGGGCTCTTCCCCTTGTCTCCAAGAGATCTGCTAGCCTCCAACAGATGGAAAATATTCCGAAGACCAAAGCAGAGAGTGTATCGCTCCCCAGTCCCCTCCCTTCAGAGGGTGAGATGAGCTTTGGCTTCCAATCTCTTGAGGACGGAGCCTTGACAGCCGGTGTACTTGGGAAGTTTAGGATAGTTTTCCACAATGGGCTCCTTGTTGGTTTATGTATCCAGACTGGATATAATTAATTGACTCTTTTTAAACTGGGCTTTCGGGGCGCCTGGGTGGCTCAGTCAGTTAAGCATCTGCCTTTGGCTCAGGTCATGATCCCAGGGTCCTGGGATAGAGCCCAGCATCCAGCTCTCTGCTTGGCAGGGAGCCTGCTTCCTCCCTCTCTGTCTGCCTCTCTGCCTACTTGTGATCTCTGTCTGTCAAATAAATAAATTTTTTAAAAATCTTAAAAAAAAACCACAACCGGACTTTCTTCTTCTCATGTGACTTCTGGAAAGTTAGTTAAGATTGGAATTTCTATTTCCCTATTTGTAAAAAGGAACTTACACTAGAATAATAGTACTACAAGGACTTTTTTTTAGACGACTTAACATAACTCTTCAAATGATAATGAAGAAGCTAGATCTAGGGGGGCTGAGGGACTTAGTTAAGGTCCGAGCCACCCAGGTGCCCCTATTTATGACCATTTAGTTCCTGAAAAAAAAAATAAAAAATTATTTTCTAATGTTTCATCTAATGAGAATATAAGCTGAACCTTTGTTGTTTAGAATTTTTTAAGTTTCTTTAGATACATATTTTTCCATAATAACTTGGAATCATGGGGCGCCTGGGTGGCTCAGTGGGTTAAAGCCTCTGCCTTCGACTCAGGTCATGATAAAATATTTTAAAAAATAATTTGGAATCATAATTTTCATTGGTTTTAAAAAAAATTTAAAGGTTTTATTTATTTATTTTATTTATTTGAGAGAGAGAGAGAGAGCACACAGATGGAGAGGGAGAAGCAGACTCACTGCTGAGAAGGGAGCCCAATGGAGGACTTGATCTCAGGACCCTGGGATCATGACCTGAGCCAAAGGCAGATGCTTTTGAGCCACCTAGGTGCCCCTTAATTGATTTTTTTAAAATTTTTTTATTTTAGAGAGAGTGAAAATGTGGTGCGGAGGGGCAGAGGGAGAGAGAAACCCAAGTGGATGCCACTGAGTGCAGAGCCGTGGGGCTCAATTCCAGGACCCCAAGATCTTGACTTGAACTAAACCCAAGTCAGATGCTTAATTGACTATCCACTCAGGTGCCCCCAATTTTAATTGATGTCTTAATGAATCTATTGCTATTTATTTATTTTTAATTAGAGAAGCGGTAAGGCGACAGGGAGAGGAAGAGGGAAAGAGGATCCCAAGCAGATTCCATGCACAGCATGGAGCCCTACATGGGGCTCAATCATACAACCCTGAGATCATGACCTGAGCTGAAATCAAGACCCCAACAATCAACCGACCAAGTCACCCAGGAGCCCCATGAATCACTTTTTTTTTTTAATTTTATTTATTTGGCAGACAGAGATCACAAGTAGGCAGAGAGGCAGACAGAGAGAAAGGAAGGGAAGTAGGCTCCCTGCTGAGCAGAGAGCCCGATGTGGGGCTCGATGCCAGGATCCTGGGATCATGACCTGAGCCGAAGGCAGAGGCTTTAACCCACTGAGCCACCCAGGCGCCCCCCCATGAATCACTTTTTAAAGAATTATTTCATTATGGTCCCCCTGGCTGGCTTAGTTGGTGGAGTGTGTGACTCTTGCTCTCAGGGTAGTGAATTCAAGCCCCATGTTGGGCGTAGAGCTTGCTTAAAAAAATAAATAAATAAAGTGGGGGGGGGTGGGCAAAAAAATAAAAAGTATATTTAATTTCTATGAACCTTAACTTTACTTAAGATCTTTTTAAAAGATTTTATTTATTTTAGAGTGGGGGAGTGGAGGGAGGAGCAGAGGGAGAGAGGATCTCTAGCAGACTCCACACTCAGCGTGGAACCCCATGCAGGGCTTGATCTCCTGACCCTGAGATCATGACCCGAATGGAAACAAAGTTTCAGATGCTGAACCAACTGAACCACCCAGGCGCCCCTGCGCCTTAAAGATTTTTTGATATAATTTCAGTCATATAGAAAAGTTGCAAAGAACACTCAGTCTTCACTTTATAACATTATATATATTTCTATATACAATTTTTTTCTTTCTGAGCCCCTCAAGAAAAAATTGCAGACACGATGCCCTTCTAACCTTAATTCTTAACTAGAAAAAAATATACCACACCCAGTAACTGGAGAGTCAGCCAGTATCGGTCTTTTCAGCAACACCCACTCAGACAGATAATAATCATTGTTGATAGCATCATCTTCAAATTGTACATCTTCTGACTTGAACAATGGTAGATAAAAATCTAGCTGTAAGAACAATTAATATAGTCTTCACTCAATAGATATTTGCTAAACAGTACATGAGTGCCCTAATGGATGGAAGATAAAACATGTCCATATTTCGCTCATTTTAGAGATGCTAAGCTCAACAAAGAATTCTCTCTCTCTGTCTCCCGCCCTCCCTCATCTCTATCTCTTTCCCTCCTTCTCTCTCTCTGCCTTATTTTTCTCCTTGTATGCTGAAGCATTTTTTTCAGGGTGAGAAGAGGACTTAAAATAAAATTGCGTTTGCTTATAGATGAAGGGTTGGAGGATCACATCAAATATCTAAAATGAGCAGTTCTGAACTACGAATGAGGTGTTGTTTTCCAAAGTTTCATTATTGTGCCAACCATTTCTGGTTTTGCTGAAGCTGGAATGAAACTGAAGGATGTCGAATAGGTCTTTAGGAACTTTCTCTTTGTTGGGGCGCCTGAGTGGATCAGTGGGTTAGAGTCTCTGCCTTCAGCTCAGGTCAGGGTCCTGGGATCAAGCCCCACATAGGACTCTCTGCTCAGTGGGGAGCCTGCTTCCCCCTCTCTCTGCTCTGCTCTCCGCCTACTTGTGATCTCTGTCTGTCAAGTAAATAAGCAAAATCTTCAAAAAAAAAAAAAAAAGAAAGAAATTTCTCTTTCTTGGCTTCTGTTACCTTGTCTTCCAAATGACGTTAACACTCAGCGGATGCTTCAGCACTAAGGAAATCTTTTCACTTGTCACCTTGAGTATACATTCTATCCACATCTCCGTGTGAATCCCAATTCCGCTGGCATCAATAACCATAGATTTTGTGAGATCATAGTATGGGTACAATGGGTAATACAGGTGCCCTCTTATTTAAAACTGCTACAGGATCTCTGAGTAGCAAAAGGGGACAGCAGGTTAATAATAATACTTGGTGGAGCACCTGGGTGGCTCAGTGGGTTAAGCCTCTGCCTTCGGCTCAGGTCATGATCTCAGGGTCCTGGGATTGAGCCCCGCATCGGGCTCTCTGCTCAGTGGGGAGCCTGCTTCCCCCCCCCACCTGCCTCTCTGCCTACTTGTGATCTCTCTCTCTGTCAAAGAAATAAATAAAATCCTTAAAAAATAATAATAATACTTGGCATTTATTTAAGCCCACTGGATTTCCAGTGCTATCCTTTGTGAACAAAGCAGGAAGTTAGTTATCACTGTATAGAGGACAAATCTGTGAAAGATATCTAAACCTTAGTTATAACCTCATCACTCTGTGTTCTTTTTATTTTTTAAGATTTTATTTATTTGTATGACAGAGAAAGCGAGTGAGAGAGCACAAGCAGAGTGAGAGACCGAAGGAGAGGGAGAAGCCGAGCAGAGAGCCTGAAACGGGCTCCACGCCATCATGACCTGAGCTGAAGGCAGAAGCTTAACTGACTGAGCGACCCAGGTACCCCTGGGTTGGTTGGTTTGCTTTTTTAATCACTTGATATTTTGGGGGGGCACCTGGGCGGCTCAGTGGGTTGGGCACCCGACTCTTGATTTCGGTTCAGGTCACGATCTCAGGGTTGTGAGATCGGTCCCCGCGTGGGGCTCTTTCCTCAGTGCAGAGTCTGCTTTGGATTCTTTCTCTCCTCCCTCTGCCCCTCCCCCTTTCGTGCTATAAATAAATAAATAAATAAATAAATAAAATCTTTTATTTTTTTAAAGATTTTATTTTTTATTTATTTGATGGACAGAGATCACAAGTAGGCAGAGAGGCAGGCAGAGAGAGAGGAGGAAGCAGGCTCCCCCACCAAGCAGAGAGCTCGACACAGGGCTCAATCCCAGGACCCCAGGATCACGACCTGAGCCAAAGGCAGAGGCTTTAACCCACTGAGCCACCCAGGTGCCCCAATAAATAAAATCTTTTAAAAAATCATTTGTTATTTTTTTAAAAATTTATTTATTTATTTTTATTTGCTTATTTACAGCATAACAGTGTTCATTGTTTTGGCATCACACCCAGTGCTCCATGCAGTACGTGCCCTCCCTATTACCCACCACCTGGTTCCTCAACCTCCCACCCACCCACCCACCCCCCCCGCCGCCCCTTCATAACCCTCTGGTTGTTTTTCAGAGTCCATAGTCTCTCATGGTTCATCTCCCCTTCCAGTTTCCCTCAACTCCCTCTCCTCTCCATCTCCCCATGTCCTCCATGTTATTTGTTATGCTCCACAAATAAGTGAAACCATATGATACTTGACTCTCTCTGCTTGACTTATTTCGCTCAGCATAATTTCTTCCAGTCCTGTCCATGTTGCTACAAAAGTTGGGTATTCGTCCTTTCTGATGGAGGCATAATACTCCATTGTGTATATGGACCACATCTTCCTTATCCATTCATCCGTTGAAGGGCATCTTGGTTCTTTCCACAGTTTGGCGACCGTAGCCATTGCTGCAATAAACATTGGGGTACAAATGGCCCTTCTTTTCACTACATCTGTATCTTTGGGGTAAATACCCAGCAGTGCAATTGCAGGGTCATAGGGAAGCTCTATTTTTAATTTCTTCAGGAATCTCCACACTGTTCTCCAAAGTGGCTGCACTAACTTGCATTCCCACCAACAGTGTAAGAGGGTTCCCCTTTCTCCACATCCTCTCCAACACACGTTGTTTCCTGTCTTGCTAATTTTGGCCATTCTAACTGGTGTTAGGTGGTATCTCAATGTTGTTTTAATTTGAATCTCCCTGATGGCTAGTGATGATGAACATTTTTTCATGTGTCTGATAGCCATTTGTATGTCTTCGTTGGAGAAGTGTCTGTTCATATCTTCTGCCCATTTTTTGATATGATTATCTGTTTTGTGTGTGTTGAGTTTGAGAAGTTCTTTGTAGATCCTGGATATCAACCTTTTGTCTGTACTGTCATTTACAAATATCTTCTCCCATTCCGTGGGTTGCCTCTTTGTTTTGTTGACTGTTTCCTTTGCTGTGCAGAAGCTTTTGATCTTGATGAAATCCCAAAAGTTCATTTTTGCTTTTGTTTCCTTGGCCTTTGGAGACATATCTTGAAAGAAGTTGCTGTGGCTGATATCGAAGAAGTTACTGCCTATGTTCTCCTCTAGGATTCTGATAGATTCCTGTCTCACGTTGAGGTCTTTTATCCATTTCGAGTTTATCTTTGTGAACGGTGTAAGAGAATGGTCGAGTTTCATTCTTCTACATATCGCTGTCCAGTTTTCCCAGCACCATTTATTGAAGAGACTATCTTTTTTCCATTGAATATTTTTTCCTGTTTTGTCGAAGATTATTTGACCATAGAGTTGAGGGTCCATATCTGGGCTCTCCACTCTGTTCCACTGGTCTATGTGTCTGTTTTTATGCCAGTACCACGCTGTCTTGGTGATCACAGCTTTGTAGTAAAGCTTGAAATCGGGTAACGTGATGCCGCCAGTTTTGTTTTTGTTTTTCAACATTTCCTTAGCAATTCGGGGTCTCTTCTGACTCCATACAAATTTTAGGATTATTTGCTCCAGCTCTTTGAAAAATATCGGTGGAATTTTGATCGGAATGGCATTAAAAGTATAGATTGCTCTAGGCAGTATAGACATTTTAACAATGTTTATTCTTCCAATCCAAGAGCATGGAACAGTCTTCCATCTTTTTGTGTCTTCTTCAGTTTCTTTCATGAGTGTTCTGTAGTTCCTCGAGTACAGGTCCTTTACTTCTTTGGTTAGGTTTATGCCCAGGTATCTTATGGTTCTTGGTGCTATAGTAAATGGAATCGATTCTCTAATTTCCCTTTCTGTATTTTCATTGTTAGTGTATAAGAAAGCCACTGATTTCTGTACATTGACTTTGTATCCTGCCACGTTACTGAATTGCTGTATGAGTTCTAGTAGTTTGGGGGTGGAGTCTTTGGGGTTTTCCATATAAAGAATCATGTCATCTGCGAAGAGAGAGAGTTTGACTTCTTCCTTGCCAATTTGGATACCTTTTATTTCTCTTTGTTGTCTGATTGCCGTTGCTAGAACTTCTAATACCATGTTGAACAAGAGTGGTGAGAGTGGGCATCCTTGTCGTGTTCCTGATCTCAACGGGAAGGCTGCCTGGGATCACGACCTGAGCTGAAGGGAGAGGCTTTAACCCACTGAGCCACCCAGGTGCCCCCATGTTCACTTTTTTAAAAAAAGATTTCATTTTATTTTTTTAATTTTTATTTTTTTAAAAGATTTTATTTATTTACTTGACAGAGAGAGATCACAAGTAGGCAGAGAGGCAGGCAGAGAGAGAGAGAGAGAGAGGAGGAAGCAGGCTCCCCGCTGAGCAGAGAGCCCCACGCGGGGCTTGATCCCAGGACCCTGAGATCATGACCTGAGCCAAAGGCAGCGGCCCAACACACTGAGCAACCCAGGTGCCCCCATTTTATTTTTTTTAATGTAATCTCTACACCCGGTGTGGGCCTTGAACTCAACCCCGAGATCAAGAGTTGGCACCCCTTCACGTTATGCTAAATTAACAGCTTCTATTTATCTTTTGTGAACTTGTATTCCACGGAACACTGTCCAGAAGCTGATAAACAACTGGAGAGTAAGAGACCACGTGTCACTTATTAGCATGTCCTTTGGCGTTAAGTATTAAAACTGCATACACTGTAGGATATTGATATACACTTGATAAAATGGAGCAATTCATTACAAAATGCCAGTTTGTAGGTTAAAATTCAGTACATAAGGGCAAAAAGAGATTGCCTTGGGGAAGCAAACTGACCTTAGTTTTTCTAACTTTCCTAACATGAAAATCACATATATTTCTATTCAGAAGTATGTTACCTAATCCAACCGGGTGTCATGTAAAGTTGAAGTTTAGGGGGACCTGGGTGGCTCAGTTGTTAAGCATCTGCCTTTGGCTCAGGTCATGATCCCATAGTCCTGGGATCGAGCCCCGCATGGGGCTCCCTGCTGTTCGGGAAGCCTCCTTCGCCCTCTTCCACTCCCCCTGCTTATGTTCCCTCTCTCGCTGTGTCTCTGTCAAATAAATAAATAAAAACTTTAAAAATAATAATAATAAAATAAAAGTTGAAGCTTGGAGGGGTTTCTGGCTGGCTCAGTCAGTAGAGCATGAAACTTTTTTTTTAGAGTTATTTATTCATTTTTTTAGAGAGAAAGAGAAAGAGATAGTGTATGTGAGTGGGAGGAGGGGCAAAGGGAGAGCAAGAGTGAGAATCTGAAGCAGAAACCCCCCAGCGCAGAGCCTGATGGGTATGCGGGGGCAATCACATGACTGTGAGATCACTACCCCAGATCTTGACCTGAACTGAATTTAGGAGTCAGAGGCTTAAACAACTGAGGCACCCAGGCACCAGGAGCAAGCAACTCTTGCGATTGGGTTGTGAGTTTGAGCCCCACATTGGGTACAGAGATTGCTTTAAAATAAAATCTTAAAAAAATAAAAATAGGGGCGCCTGGGTGGCTCAGTGGGTTAAAGCCTCTGCCTTCGGCTCAGGTCATGATCTCAGGGTCCTGGGATGGAGCCCCGCATCGGGCTCTCTGCTCAGCAGGGAGCCTGCTTCCCTTCCTCTCTCTCTCTCTCTGCCTACTTGTGATCTCTGTCAAAGAAATAAAATCTTTAAAAAAAAAAGAAAATAAAATTTAAAAAATAAAAATAAAGTGAAAGGTTGAAAAAAAAGATAAACTGTAACAAAAACTAATTTCAAAATTCATGCGTATTATTGTTTGACAGCACTGATGTTCTCTGGGAGAAACCACAAAGGCTCTTTCTTGACTGGCATGGAACAGAAGTTCCCCTCAGCTCACGTGGGGACAAGGGGATGGGCAGCAGAAGCCGCTCAGAGAGCTTCACCATACTGGTGCTAACTTGCTGTCACAGAGGTCACCTTCTGGAGAAAGTCATGAGATAGGAAGTTGAAGAAATGTCCAAAAATGACAAATTATAGTATAAAACTTAAATATAAGTGCCTTTATCATCAAGGAAATGAATGAAAGAAAAAGCCTCATGGCCCTTAAATGGGTTAGCAGATGTCAGCTGCCTCATTTATAAAATGAGAAAATTGGGCTGAATAATACTAAGATCCCTCCTACATAGCTTGCTTCATGCTTTTTCAGGAACCAGAAGTTCTTGTGGCTGAGACAAGGAACTGACCAAAAAAACTCACAAAAAAACCAGTTATTTTAAGAATAACGATAAGGACGGCGCTGGAGTCATACATAATATCCCCCTTCACCCAGGCCAGTCCGCGGACTTCCGTAGCCCAATGCCGATGCTGTGGTATTCACCGGGGCCTCTCCACGATGGCAACATCCTGCCCAGATTGGGTGTTTTCGGGTTTTGCTGTGTTCTGGAGCCAGATGACACAACCATGTGGTGGTCAGGAAATCTTTGTTCCAGGCTCAGGGTTCCAGCTTTCTGATTTCCCATCATTCTGTGAGTGGCTGGGCGGGTGTTTGCGTGGTGGTATTGTCCACTCTGTTGTGCCCTCATCCGGGGCAGGGGTCGCCCCCTCTTCACGTCTATCTCCCATTTGACCCTTGCATGTGCTTTGCAGATAGTAGATACTCAACACAGGCCATTTGAATCATCTGTCTACAAAATAATATTGAAACTGAGTTTTTAGGTGGCATTTCACATGAAATATTTGCTTTGCCTTATGTGTTTTAAACATTGGACCCTTTCTTTAAGGGTTAGGTCACATTCATCTGTTTCTATGAAGCACTCATTGGCTGTTATGGCCCTTGATGGTGACTTATTTTTTGGATCACTTAGGCGGCTTAGCATACTGGGTCTGTACTCCATTAGTTTTTTTTTTAAGATTTTATTTATTTATTTGACAGACAGAGATCACAAGTAGGCAGAGAGGCAGGTAGAGGGGGTGGGGGGAAGCAGGCCTCCTGCTGAGCAGAGGGCCCGACGTGGGGCTTGATCCCAGGACCCCGAGATCATGACCTGAGCCGAAAGCAGAGGCTCAACCCACGGAGCAACCCAGGCACCC
Organism: Meles meles; assembly: GCF_922984935.1. NCBI lineage: Eukaryota > Metazoa > Chordata > Mammalia > Carnivora > Mustelidae > Meles > Meles meles. Next base: position 22,090,810 of record NC_060070.1, read on the forward strand.
CTCCCATTAGGTTTTTAGTTGATAACAGGAAGAATCATTCTGTGTCTGCTTGTATCCTGGGAGCATGCTGCTTTCATAACAAAGGCACTAAATAAATATTTGATGATGATCATTGTGACCAATATTAAGTGACTTATTGTTAAGGGTTCAGATCAGTTGTTTATAGAAAATCCCCCAACACTTCACCGACATGTTTTCTAGGAGGAAAGTGCTTTGGGGAGCAGCCCCTTTGTCACTGTGTTCTTTGGTATGGGCCTTCCTCCTAGACCCCTGCAGCCTGCTTTAACTCCTACCCAGGCATAGCTTTCTCTATATTTTTATTGCGTTAGTTTTTCTGGAAGCCAGGGAGCTTGGAAGAAGATCAAGTGTTTAAAAAAAGAAAGAAAAAGAAAATAAAAATGCTTGTCTGTGAGTTAATTGTGAACCTATTATGCAAAGGGTAACAAAAAAATAGACATTGTAGACATTTGAGGTCACTGTAATCTAATGGGATAATCTGGATATACACCCCTGAAAATATGTAAGAATGTATCATATAGAACTATAAACATACTATATCTTAGGGTCCCTGAGTGGCTCAGTCGATTAAGTGTCTGCCTTCTGGGGCGCCTGGGTGGCTCAGTGGGCTAGGCCGCTGCCTTTGGCTCAGGTCATGATCTCAGGGTCCTGGGATTGAGCCCCACAATGGACTCTCTGCTCAGCGGGGATCTGCTTCCCTCTCTCTCTCTCTCTGCCTGCCTCTCTGCCTCCTTGTGATCTCTCTCTGTCAGATAAATAAATAAAATCTTAAAAAAAAAAAGTGTCTGCCTTCTGAGTAGCCGACCTGGACTATGAACGTGGGCAGGCTAACTCAAACACCGGTGTTCCTACCCATTATGTCACATGGCCTTCCTAGTCTTTCCACGGAGCTGTTGGTCCCCACAACCGATAGCGAGAAGATTCCTCAGGGGTTCAAAGAAAAAATATGTCTGTATGTGCACACATGCAACCTAGGGGGAACCCTCCCCCCTCCAAAAAAACATTGGTGTTGGTGAAAATAAGAGAATTGAAATGTTTTGGCCTTTGGCTGATGTGGGAAAAACTCCCCAGTTATCAAAATTCTCTAGATAAAAGCTTTCACAAACCGCCTAAGGCAGTTTCACTTCATACAATAGACACACTGTTGAAACAGGTTCCGCGGGTGGCCAGCCTCCGCCCACAGGCTTCAGGGATTTTGTGCTTTCTTGTAGAACTAACCCTGACAGGACCGCTTCTACTGGACTTTATATCTGTATCTGAACGGACCCACTCAGTCTTCACCAAAATTTGGATCATGAAACCCCTTTATCTTTCACAGAAGTAGGATGGCCAATTTGATGAAATTGTGATTAGAAAATGTGGTTGTTTTGTTTTGTTTTAAATGGTCGTTGCCTTAAGATTTCCACAAATTTTGAGGATTTTAAAAAATTATTTATTTATTTATTTGACAGACAGAGATCGCAAGTAGGCAGAGAGGCAGCCAGAGAGAGAGAGAGAGAGGGAAGCAGGCACCCAGCTGAGCAGAGAGCCCGATGTGGGGCTCGATCCCAGGACCCTGAGATCATGACCTGAGCCGAAGGCAGAACCTTTAACCCACTGAGCCACACAGGAGCCCCTAGAAAACGTAGTTTTGTTGCAGATATAACTTTCACAGTTTTAACAGCTTTGTTTTGAAATAGTTGACATACAATAAATTGCGCATACTCCAAGGATTCAATCTGATAAATTTTGGTATGGGTAGGGCTGCCACCACAGTCAAGATAAGGAACAAATGCATCACCTCTTCAGAATTTCCTCCTGCTCTTTTATTATCCTTACTTCCTGCCCTTCCAGACCCTCTCCCCACCCTGAGCAACCATTGATCTGCTTTCTCTCTAGAGTGGTTTGCATTTTCTAGAATTTTATATACACGGAATATAAGATAATATGTACTCTTTTCCTGCTTCTTATACTCAGCATAGTTATTTAGAGAGTCACCTGTTATATATACCAATTTTTTTAATTAAAATTTGTGATTATAGGTCCACATGTGGTTTTAAGAAATTATACAGAGAGATATTATGTGCCCTTTACATTGTTTCCCCCAGTGGTAACATCTTTTAAATTTATAGTGAAACCGGGAGCCTGGCTGGCTAAGTTGGTAAAGGATGTGACTCTGGCTCTTAGGGTCAAAAAGTGAATTCAAGGGGCAACTGGGTGGCTCAGTGGGTTAAAGCCCCTGCCTTCGGCTCAGGTCATGATCCCAGGGTCCTGGGATTGTAAGGGCCTATTTAACCAGAGCATGCCATCCGGTTAAACAGTGATTTTGTTGTTTATGCAGTAAAACTTAAACCATCCCTGCACCACCCCCTCCAGGGGACTTACTTAAAAACAAGACCGGGAAACCAGTCCCAGGTAACAAAGCCCAAATACAAGGGTGGGTCAGGCCAGGTGGAGGTATCCAATCGGTGGGGGCGCATACTGTCTCCCTAGTTACCAAGGAGTATGGGCTCCGCCCTTTGGGTGCCTTTTGGGTGCCAATTCTGACCAAGATGATAGGCTAGTTCAAATATCTACTAGGGTAAATTGTAATTCAACTGGCCACCCGTGTGTGACCTAGCATGACTGTGCAGCTTTCTCTGTGTGTTACTATCTCACTGGCCACCTGTGTGTGGCCAGGCCCAACCACATGGCCCCTGCCCTTTAAAAGTTAGTCCGTAAGGCAGGGAGTCGTCGCCTCTTTGTAAGAGATGGCCCTGGCCGGTCAGTTTGATTCTCGATGCTTGGTGAGAAATAAAGCTTTGCTTGACCTTTGCTTTTTATCAGTCTCGTTCCTTTGACCATGGACCCAATAGGATCAAGCCCCGCATGGGCTCTCTGCTCAGCAGGGAGCCTGCTTCCCCCTCTCTGCCTGCCTCTCTGCCTATTTGTGATCTTTGTCTGTCAAATAAATAAATAAAATCTTAAAAAAAAAAAGTGAGTTCAAGACTCACGTTAGGTCTAGAACTTACTTTAAGAAAAATAAAAAACAAATGGAAAAAAACACACCAAAAAACTCCCTTATAATAACACACCCAGGATATAGACATGATGCAATGCATGAATCTTACTGTCTTTGAGTGTTTTTAGTTCTACCCAGCTTGATTACATGTAGGTTCATGTATCCACCACCACATTGAAGATAACAAGAGTTTTTTCACTGCAGGATTCTCATGTTACCCTCTATAGCCTCACCAACCTCCCAACCACACCCCTCAAATCAGTTTATTCCGTGTTAATGCTCAGTAGTACTCCGTTGTATGAATATGCCCCAATTGATTCATTCATTTACCTATTGATGAGCATTTGGGTTGTTTCCAGATTTTGACTGTTAAAAATAAGGGTATTGTAAATATTCATGTACAAGTCTTTTTTTTTTTTTTTTTTGGAGTAAGCTCTACGTGGGGCTTGAACTCACGCCCCCCCCCCCCAGATCAAGAGTCGCATGCTTCGTGGACTGAGCCAGCCAGGCGCCCCATGTGTGAGTCTTTATATGAACGTATGCTTTCTCTTTTCTTGTTGAAATACAGAAGAATGGAGTAGCTGATTCCTATGGTAGGTGTATTCTGAACTTTTTAAATAACTGACAAACTTTTTCAAAGTGTTTATACCCACCACCCGTGTATGGGTGTTCCAGTTGCTACACGTTCTCTCCAACACTCCAGGCTTTTAAAAAAATACAGCTTTGAGATATAACTCACATGTCATACAATTCACTCATTTCAAGCGTAGAATCAGAGGGGCATCTGGCTGGCTTAGTGGGTGGAGTGTAGCTCTTGATCCCTGGGGCCCCACCTTGGGTGTAGAGATTACTTAAAAGTAGAATCTTTAAAAAAGAATTACGTGTCCAATTACACTGCTTTCTGCTAAGCGACAATAATCCTAATACTGATGAAAGTCAGGTTATTTCTGACAGTTTTGTTCCTTCCTCAGATATTTATTAAATGGCTACTATGTGCCAGGCATTTGTTCTAGATCCTTGGTACATTAGCTATTTCTTACGAGGTAACTACCTCCAAATTTAGCAATCTAAAACAGTAAACTTTCTCTCACAGTTTAAATAAATTTGAAATTTGGGAGCCCCTTTTATAATTTTTTTTTTAAAGATTTTATTTATTTATTTGACAGACAGAGATCACAAATAGGCAGAGAGGCAGACAGAGAGAGAGAGGAGGAAGCAGGCTCCCTGCGGAGCAGAGAGCCCAATGCAGGGCTCGATCCCAGGACCCTGAGATCATGACCTGAGCCGAAGGCAGCGGCTTAATCCACTGAGCCACTCGGGCGCCCCAATTTGGGAGCCCCTTAACTGGTTCTGGGTTAAGGTGTCATGAATTTGCGGAAGAGATGCTGGCCAGGAGCAGTCATCCAAAGGCTTTATGGGCCTAGAGGATTTCTTTCCAAGATGCCGTTTAAAACCTTTCTTTTGGGGTGCCTGGGTGGCTCAGTGGGTTAAGCCTCTGCCTTCGGCTCAGGTCATAATCTCAGGATCCTGGGATTGAGCCCCACATGGGGCTCCCTGCTTAGTAGGAACTTGTTTCCCCCCATCTCTCTGCTTGCCTCTCCCTACTTGTGATCTCTGTCTGTCAGATAAATAAAATCCTAAAAAAAATAAAACAAAACCTTTCTTTTGAGGTCACACTTGATAATTTCTATACCATTCCATTGGCTGCTTAAGTCAGCTCTATCAGTGTGAGAACAGTCAGGGGCCATTTTGGAAACTGGCCTCCATGCTCTGGAAATAAAAAACAGACATATTACTCTGCCCTCAAAACTTACATTCTAGGGGCATTCTAGGGTGGCTCAGTGGGTTAGGCCTCTGCCTTCAGCTCAGGTCATGATCTTAGGGTCCTGGGATCCAGCCCCGCGTGGGGCTCTCTGCTCAGCGGGGAGCCTGCTTCCTCTTCTCTCTCTGCCTGCCTCTCTGCTTACTTGTGATCTCTCTCTGTCAAATAAATAAATCTTAAAAAAAAACCAAAACTTACATTCTAGTGGAAGCATCTGGACAATAAACGTGATAAATTACTTAGCATCTAATGGAAAAAATGATAGATTAAGGAACAGGGGTGCCTGCCTGGCTCAGTTGGTAGAGCACATGACTCTTGATCTTGGGGTTATAAATTCAAGCTCCATGTTGGGTGTAGAGATTACTTAAAAATAAAATCTTAAAAAAAAAAAGATTAAGGAACATTAAGATTGCTTTGCGGTCAGGTTGTAATTTAAAATAGGTTGTTCGGGGGACACCATGGTGGCTTAGTCAGTTAAGCATCTGCTTTCAGCTCAGGCCATGATCCCAGGATCCTGGGATTGAGCCCCACTTCAGGCTCCCTGCTCAGTGGGGACCCTGCTTTTTCTCTCCCTTGGCCCCTATCCCCCTGCTTGTGCTCTTTCTCTCTTGTCAAACAAACAAATCTTTTAGAAAATAAAAATAAAATAAAATAGGATGTTCAGGGGCACCTGGCTCACTCAGTCAGTAGAGGATTCAACTCTTTTTTTTTTTTTTAAAGATTTTATTTATCTATTTGACAGAGAGAGAGATCACAAGTAGGCAGAGAGGCAGGCAGAGAGAGAGAGGAGGAAGCAGGCTCCCCACTGAGCAGAGAGCCCGATGCGAGGCTCGATCCCAGGACCCTGAGATCATGACCTGAGCCGAAGGCAGCGGCTTAATCCACTGAGCCACCCAGGTGCCCCGAGGATTCAACTCTTGATCTCAGGAGCATGAGTTTGAGCCTCATGTCAGGGGTAGAGATTACTTAAAACTAAAATGAAATAGAAAAATAGGGTGTTCCCTATTTTTACAAAATTTAGCATTGAGCTATTTAAACAAAAACTTTGGTTGATGAGGGAGTGACCTATGGAGGTATCTAAAGAAAGAACATTCCAGGGCACAGTTGGTACAAAGTTTCAGAGACAGAATCATGCCTGGTATGTTCTAGAAAAATTGAGGAGTCAATGTTCTAGACAGGGGTGAGCAAGGGGAAAGTAGATGAGGGCAGAGAGGAGGAAAGGGGAAGGCCTGGGTGGTGTTTGACTCTTGGTTTCTTTTGTGTGTGTGTGTAGATATATATATATTTTAAATTTAAATTCCATTAACATATTATGTATTATTAGCTTCAGTGGTAGAGTTCAGTGATTCATCAGTCTTATATAATACCCAGTGCTTATTACATCACACACTCTCCTTAATGTCCATCACCCAGTTACCCCGTCCCCCCAACCTCCTCTCCAGCAATCCTGTTTATTTCTCAAGATTGAGAGTCTCTTATGGTTTGTCTCCCTCACTGATTTCATCTTTTTTTAATTTTTCTCTCCCTGCCCCTATGATCCTCTTTTTGTTTCTTAAATTCCACATGAGTGAAGTCATATGATAACTGTCTTTCTCTGATTGACTCATTTTGCTTAACATAACACCCTCTAGCTCCATCCATGTCATTGCAAATGGCAAGATTTCATTTTTTTTTTTTAAATGGCTGAGTAGTAGTATTCCACTGTGTGTGTATACACACACACACACACACACACACACACACACGCACACACCACATCTTCTCTATCCGTTCATCTGTCGGTGGACATGTGGGCTCTTTCCACAGTTTGGCTATTGTGGACATTGCTGCTGTAAACATTGGGGTGCAGGTGCCCCTTCGGATCACTACACTTGTATCTTTGGGGTAAATCCCTGTTAGTGCCATTGCTGGAATGTAGGATAGCTTTATTTTCAACTTCTTTTATTTTTATTTTTATTTTTTTTTTATTTATTTGACAGAGAGAAATCACAACTAGGCAGAGAGGCAGGCAGAGAGAGAGGAGAAAGCAGGCTCCCTGTGGAGCAGAGAGCCGGATGTGGGGCTTGATCCCAAGACCCTGGGATCATGACCTGAGCGGAAGGCAGAGGCTTTAATCCACTGAGCCACCCAGGCGCCCCATATTTTCAACTTCTTTTAAAGATTTTATTTATTTGTCGTAGAGAGAGAGTGAGCACGCACATGCTTGCACAAGCAGAGGGAAGGGCAGGCAGAGGGACAAGCAGGCTCCCTGCTGAGCAAGGAGCCTGATGCGGACCGACACCAGGACCCTGGGATCATGACCTGAGCCAAAGGCAGATGCTTAACTGACTGAGTCACCCAGGCATCCCTATTTTCAACTTCTTAAGGAACCTCTGTACTCTTTTCTGGAGTGGCTGCACCAGCTTGCATTCCCACCAACAGTGTAGGAGGGTTCCCCTATCTCTGCATCCTTACATCTGTCGTTTCCTGACTGGTTAATTTTAGCTATTCTGACTGGTGCGAGGTGGTATCTCACTGTGGTTTTGACTTGTATTTCCCTGATGCCGAGTGATGCTGAGCACTTTTTCATGTGTCTGTTGGCCATTTGGATGTCTTCTCCGCAGAAATGTCTGTTCGTGTCTTCTGCCCATTTTCTTGACTGTATCATTTGTCTTTTGGTTGTTGAATTTGCAAGCTCTTTATAGATTTTCGATACCAGCCCTTTATCTGATAAGACATTTGCAAATATCCTCTCCCATCCTGTGGATTGTCTTTTGGTTTTGCTGTTTCCGTTGCTGTGCAAAACCTTTTTATCTTGATGAAGTCCCAATAGTTCATTTTTGCCTTTGTCTTCCTTGCCTCTGGAGACGTGTCTAGCAAGAAGTTGCTGCCCCCGAGGTCACAGAGGTTGCTGCCTGTGTCCTTCTCTCCTGACTCTCGGTTTCGGCTCACATCTGATGTGGGGTGATGAGATGGAACCCCGTGTCTGACTCCACCTTCAGCGCAGAGCCTTCCTGAGTTTCTCTCCCTCTGCCCCTCCCCCACTCTCTCTAGAATGAATAAATCTCTTTTGAAAAAAGATTTTATGGGGCATCTGGGTGGCTCAGTGGGTTAAGCCTCTGCCTTCCGCTCAGGTCATGATCTCAGGGTCCTGGGATGAGCCCCACATCGGGCTCTCTGCTCAGCTCCCCCTCTCTCTCTGCCTGCCTCTCTGCCTACTTGTGCTCTCTCTGCCAAATAAATAAAAAAATGAATGAATCTTTTAAAAATAAATAAATAAAAAAGATTTTATTTGAAAGAGAGTGGGTATAAGTGGGGGAGGGGAGAGGAGGCTGAGGGAGAAGCAGGCTCCCCACTGAGAATGGAGCCCAGTAGGGGCTTGATCCCAGGACCCCAGTATCATGGCCTGAGCCAAAGGCAGACACTTAACTGACTCTCCAAAAAAAAAAAAGGGGGGGGGACAGATCTTAAAAGTCCCTATAAACCACTGTAATAATTTTAGCTTGAAGTGGAGTGAAATGGGGAAGTACTGGAAGGTTCTGAGCAGAGGGTTTTGTATTCTTCATTCCCTCTGTGTCTTAGGCTTCTGTTCAGTAAACAGTTATGGACTGATTTCCGTGGGAGCCATATGTGAAGATGCTGACTTAAGAGTTTTATACTAATAGTGACAACTGTTGGCGGCCCCAGGGCAGCCAGAGGGCAAGATGTTTTGAGGCAGACAAGACCTAGCAGAACCTTCAGACTTCACCACATAGCTAAAAACAATTTAGAAATACCAACAAGATAATTCACATGCTTTCCTAAAAAACATTGAGTAGTGATTTAATGAATCTTGACAACAAGCTTCGGGAAGCAAAATTCTCTTCACCACTTGCCTCCCATACTTAACAGGCCTTCCATCCCAGTGTCTCACTCATTCTTTTGAATGGAATTAAAGGCTTCCTTTTGAATACTGATGAAACTTGATAGCTTTCTAATTATGACCAATGATGAGTACATCACAAATTTAGTGACAATGTTGCGTTTTTTTTAAAGGTTTTATTTATTTTAGAGAGAGCACATGCGGGAGCATGTGGGGGGGGGGTGGAAGCAGAGGGAGAGGATTTCGGGCTTTGAGCCACTAGCGCCCCATGAAGTCTCAATCTCATGACCCTGAGGTTATGGCTTGAGTGGAAATCAAGTCAGTCGGCAAACTGAGCCAACCAGGGGCCTCAAAATGTAGCCGTTTTAATTTTTATTTATTTTTAAAGATTTTATTTATTTGACACACACGCAGAAAAATCGCAAGTAGGCAGAGAGGCAGGCAGAGAGAGGCGGGGAGAGAGCCCGATGCGGAACTCGATCCCAGGACCCTGAGATCATGACCTGAGCCGAAGGCAGAGGCTTAACCCACTGAGCCACCCAGGCACCCGAAATGTAGCATTTTTAAAAGGAGAATCAATGTTAAGGGACACCTGACTGGCTCAGTTGGTAAAGCATGAGACTGTTGATCTCAGGATCCTGAGTTCAAGTCCCACATTAGGTTGGAGACTACTTTTTTATTTGTTTATTTGACAGAGGGAGACACGGTGAGAGAGGGAACACAAGCAGGGGGAGTGGGAGAGGGGAAGCGGCTTCCCGCTGATCAAGAAGCACGATGTGGGGCTCCATCCCAGGACCCTGGGATCATGACTGGAGCCAAAGGCAGACGCTTAATGACTGAGCCACCCAGGTGCCCTGGGGAGCCTACTTTTAAAAAAACAATGTTAAGGGGCGCCTGGGTGGCTCAGTGGTTTGGGCCACTGCCTTCGGCTCAGGTCATGATCTCAGGGTCCTGGGATCGAGTCCCGCATCGGGCTCTCTGCTCGGCGGGGAGCCTGCTTCCCTCTCACTCTTTCTGCTTGCCTCTCTGCCTACTTGTGATCTCTCTCTGTCAAATAAATAAATAAAATCTTTAAAAAAAAAAAAAAAAAAAAAAAAAAAAAAAACAATGTTAAGACCTGGTAATTTGCAAGAATTTGTTGAGAACTGGATCAAATTTTCTTCCAGGTGTAGAACAGTTAGCTCACAGATTAGGGATTTATTGATCAGGTGCAAGAAAGGTTGAATTTTGAAGAAATTGCTTCAAGTTCTGCAATTGTCCTTGAACGAGTCTTGCCTCTCACTGTATTAACAATGATAATGATTATTTGACATGGGATGATCTACTTTTCGGCAATAAGACCTTTTTGTTCTTCTAGGAAGCGAGCGTTGTATTTTATATGTATTTTAATATTGTTTTATAAATGTCTAATAAATTCTAAAAATTACCCAGAATTATTTTGCCTTTAGTGTAGAGCTCATTTTCTCAGGCAGGACAGGCAATAACAACATTCAAATGTTATTTTTGAATGAACCTAATGAATGAGTTGTGTGGTGGGGTTGGCCCTTGTCCCCAAAGACCATTTGACTTCTTCCTTATCGGGGCAGCATGGTGACCCTCTTGTCAGGTTTCCTCGTCCCACTCTTCAGTTTTCACGTACAGAAGTACATCAAGCTCTAGCTAGATCAGTGCTACCAAACACTTGCTGACTGCTATCAGCCCCAAGCTGTTACCAGCTTATGGCCCCATACAGAAACTGAGGGCAAGCATTTCGAGTTCTTAGAACTACATGGCAGAGTGATTGTCAGGTGAATAATTTTTTTTTTTTTTTAAAGATTTTGTTAATTTGTCAGAGAGAGAGAGAGAGAACACAAGCAGGGGGAGTGGCAGACTCCCTGCTGAGCAAAGATCCTGATGTGGGACTCGATCCCAGAACCCTGGGACCATGACCCGAACCAAAGGCAGGTGCTTAACTGAGTGAGCCACCCGGGCATCCCAGTAATTTTTTTTTCAATCACACTGTATCTTTTAAAAATCCATTTTCATTGCATTTGGCTTTTCACAGTGTACAGTCTTCAGGCTGTGAGAATTTGGAAATCTAGTCCTTTAAGTAAAAAATCTGAAACACTGTTCTAGATGATCCTTTACTTCTGACGCTAGAAAAACGCCAATTCCTGCATCAGTCCAGCCTTGTGTTTTTCAAAGTGTGAATGCCAGTGGCCTCAGTCTTTGCACCTAGTCTTACTGTGACCTTGGCCTCCATTCCATCTCTGCCATCAGGGCTGAAGTCCAGCATACTCATTTCCGCAGACCTCCATGGTGCTGCACTGCTCCATGGGAGACTGATTCACACTATCCCTGCACATTGCAGATGATGGTAGGAGGCTCAAGGGAATTGGTGACCCACAGCAGGAATGCTTTTTGTTGTTATTCATATTTACTACTCAGACATGCCAATATTCATGAGTTTTGATAGCTTCAATGTGTTTCAACGTATTATCTAACCAGGCCCATACAGGCAGTTTTTGCCTGTGTGATGCAATTTTTAAATCACAAATGTTAAAAATTTGGGAGAATAGGTTAGACATTCTTTATGAAAGTACTGATAGCAAATTTGGGTAAATTTATTTTTATTTGGGGATTTGGGATACATTCTTTATCCACCTTTTGGCTCATTAACCTCAACATATCCAAAAGCAAACTTACTCTCTACTAGCCCAATCCTCTTCCTTTCCCTTGTCAATAGAACCAAGCCAGAAAACTCCACGTCTCCTGCCATTTTCTGTTATTGTGACTTCACCACGTTAGCTGTCCCATTTACCTCATCTCCTGCAGAGGCTAACTAATCTTTTTGCAATCCATTTTGAAGCTCCTTCGAGAATTATCTTTACATTTTCCCCACTCACATTGCTTCAAATATGTTCATCATAGAGGTGTTTGGATGAAACAGTTTGAGAGGGCTCAGGTGTGAGCTGTCAGTAGCCAATACTCCCGGGAAGTAAGGAAGTCAATGTCTTGGTCCTGGGAGCAGGGGATTGGGGTGGGGAAGGGGCAGGAAATCTGGGTTTATTACCATAGCATTCACCAGCATCTCAGCCACCTCCCCTCCTCTGCCCATTCAGCTCCTCCATGCAGATTATTGTGATTTCTAGACCAATTCACCTTCTCTCTCTGAAAGATCTATCCTTGCTTTTTGGTAATTCCCACAACTGGGAAAAAGATAAGAGTTCTACTAAATCTTTCCCAACCTTCCCAGGGAAGAGGCAGACTCTGTCTATGCTTTTGCATCATATCTCTATTTACGCATCTATTTCCTCTGAGAATGAGACCCTCAAGGGGGCTGGGTGGTGCGGGTTGGGGGGGGGGGGAGGATGATGGTTCATTCATTCGTATATTCTCAGCATCTGGCATTATGGCCAGCTTTTAATTCATACTCTGAATTTTTGGCCGAACATCAGTTTAACTTGTACAGTGAACATATTTTTATTTAAAGATTTCAAGAATGAGCAGGTGGGAGGGGCAGAGGGAGAGAATCCCAAGCGGACTCCTTGGTGAGCCCATCTATCTCAGGACCCTGAGATCACTACCTGAGCCAAAATCAAGACAGATGCTTAACTGAGCCACCCAGGCGCCCCTTAAAAAATTTAACGCAGGGGCGCCTGGGTGGCTCAGTGGTTTAAGCCGCTGTCTTCGGCTCAGGTCATGATCTCAGGGTCCTGGGATCGAGTCCCACGTCCGGCTCTCTGCTCTGAAGGGAGCCTGCTTCCCTCTCTCTCTGCCTACTTGTGATCTCTGTCCAAAAAAAAAAAAAAAAAAAAAAAATTAACGCAGTCACATAGACATGTCCAAATGAACAAACCAGCACATTAATTTTTGACATCCAGGTTGTTTTTACGTGCAATCTTGTAGGACTATAAACACATTTTGAAAAATTTCCTCAAAAGTGAAAATAGACTGTCAGATTATTCTTAGGAACTATTATTCAAACTACCATCATTGAATTAGTGTTATTTTCAGAAAGCCTTGCCAGTGTTATTTCATTATTTCACCTCATTTTGCAGACTTTGAATCCCTGCAAAATGATCAGGCTGGTCAGACAGTTGAGGAGGTACCAGGAAACTACTTCAGATAACCAGGGTCAAGGACGTCAAGGGGTTAATGAATGCTTTAACTTCCAGGGGTCACCTCAACTTCTTACTACCAAATGCTAGAGAGGCATTTGTGCTAAATAGGCAAATGTGCTATTAAGGGTGGGGAACTGAGTTGCAAATAAAGACGGTGAAATAACTGAATGTATTCCCAACTTTTAGGGCAGCTGTGAAAAGGCAACATTTTATTAAAAAGACTTAGCTGAGATCACACAGTGATTAATGAGTTAGAAGGGGTGCCTGGCTGGCTTAGTCAGTAGAGTGACTCGACTTCTAGGTTGAGTTTGAGCCCCACGTTGGGTGTGGAGCCTACTTTTAAAAAAGGCAGGGGGTGGGAGGACGTGAATCTGAATGCTTATTTCTACTTGTGAAATTTTGGGCAAAGTGTTTGGGAGCCTGCTTCAGTCATAGAGTTCTATTACTAAACTCCCCCAAGAACAGGAATATTGACAGATAAAGACAGGATCATTTCATGTGTGCCGAAAAGGGGAGAGGAAGTCTGATAAAATACATCACCCATTCCTGAGAAGATGCACAAACTATGAACAGGAAACTTTGTAAAAGATATCTATACATGGAAACCAACAGCAAACATTCCTGATGGAATATGCAGGGTTTCCTTCCTAAAACTGAAACAAGTGGTTGACTTTAATAGGAGACCAGGGTAAGACTCAAGCAAGCCAAACCCTGTTGACCAAAAGGATGTACCCTTTTAAAAATTAACATATAATGTATTATTTGCCCCAGGGGTACAGGTCTGTGAATCGTTAGGCTTACACATTCATAGCACTCACCACAGCACATACCCTCCCCAACGTCCATCACTCAACCACCCAGGATATACCCTCTTAAATGCCTCCTTGTGCTACGCTGAAGAGTACCTCGCTGAATTCTGCTCCGTAGGTGTTTCAACCTCACCTTAGCCGGTCTGCTCTAACCACCTATATTCAACAGGTATTAGATGTCCTAACCAGTGTATTCTAAATAGCTCGGCAAGGTCCTATAAAAAGACTATAAAAATTATAAATTACCTACAAGTTAGCAACTGGAAAGAAAATTCAATTGACACTAGCAACAGTGAACCTGTAATACTTGAGTTCATCAAATCATACAGAACAGCACACAAAACATTTGAGGAAATTATAATGGATTCTATCCAATCCTAATGATATCATCAGGTTCTTTATTTTTAAGTTTATTGGGGGAGAGAGGCAGAGCACCGGGGAGAAACTCCAGCAGACTTTATCAGCCTGAAGCCTGGCACGGGCTTGATCCCACCACCCCAAGATTATGACCAGAGCCAAAACCAAGAGTCAGATGCTCAAGAGACTGTGCCATCCAGGCTCTTTAGTAATGGAAACTGAAGGATACCTGACTGGTCCAGTTGGTAGAAGATGGGACTCATGATCTTGAGGATTCTGAGTTTAAGCCCTACCTCAGGTGTAGAGCTTGCCAAAACCAACCAAAAAAACCCTGACAGGCTTGTTTTAGTATTTACACAGAAATACAGGTAACCATGAAATAGTCAAAGCAGTCAAGAACTGGTCAAATGAATTTAAAAGGCACCAAAAGTAAGTCAATGGAAACAGTACAAATGGTGCCAGAGTAACCGCACAATCACACAGATGAAAACAAATTTCATTCCCCACCTCACCACACGGAAACCGGATGGATAACAGATCCAAATATTAAGGCTTTCACAAGAAAATACTGCCACCACCACAATATGAGGCTAGGTAGATTTATCAACAGGAAAAGAGCCATTTAAAATGTTGGTAAATCAAGACTTGAGATTAAGAACTTCTACTCATCAAGTCGCTATTAGGAAAATGAAGAGACAGGAGACTAGAAAACATTTGCAGAACACTAAATAAGGAACTTGTGTGCAAAACAGCCAACCTAATTTAAATGGACGAAACACTTTCGAAGTCCACTAACAGTGGATAAAGATAGGAGAACATGTTCATTACTCACAGAAACAGATTTAACACAAAGTACCACTACACATCCAGAAGCCACAACACTTGTATGCAAATGTTCATAGCAGCTTTATTCATGTTTTCCAAAAATTGGAAACCAGTAAAATGTTTAACAGAATGGATAAACGGACTATAGTACATTCATATACAACGGCTCCTACTTGGCAAAAGGAATACAGGTTTAACCTCTCAAAAACCTCATATCCAATGAAAAGCTCTTTGAGTATATACCTTGATTCAATTAATGTAAAGTTTGAGTGGGGCAGGGTCCCCAGTGGGACCCCATGCTATGGTGAAAAAAATTGGAAAAGTAGTTAGCTAGGGGGTGGAAGCAGAGGGAGTTGCCGAATTAGACTTTTGTCCCAATATGGCTGTGCACTAAGAAATGTATCCCCTTTCTGGAACTGTAGTTAAGATTTGCATATTCAACTTTGTAAATCTTCCCTAAAAAAGATGTACAGAAGATAGATAAATCTAACAGAGCATAACTGAGGACAATTTAAGGTAGGATATGAAGATTCAATGTACTATTTTGTTTAAATACTCTCCAAATGAAATGTTTAATTACAAATCTCATCTATTTTCTCAGGTCCTAGCTAATCCCTGCAGAGCTCAGTTACAAAATCTCTCACAGAAGGGATAGACTCCAAAGAACATTTTTCCATTTTAACAAGAAAAAAAAGGGGGGGGGGGAACCTCCAGTCTGAAGATGGGGAGTCAGGAATTGGGAGTTATTTGGCCAGGACAATCAAAGTAAGGTCCTTTCATAGTGTAATACTGCATCTGCGACTCAGGTGCCTGAATCTCGTCACTTAACCGTTCCGGTAAAAGAACCTGATGTTGATGGTATTATACTATGTGACATTTTACTTTTCTAAGACCCATCCTTTTTCACTCACATCATAGAAAATATTCTCTAATCTGCTTTTTCTGGGAAAGATCTGAGTATACATTTTTATAAGACTCCGACTTTCAGATTATTGTAGACCATGAAAGTTAACTGAAATTTTGGCAAATAAATGAGGTATGTACCTAACATGGCAAAGTGATCAAGGTTTTAACTCTGTTCTAGTTAACAGAAATACCGGTGAATGAAATAAAGTGTATTTACAACTTGTTCCTCCCCGCTACCAGTACACGTCTATTCCACAATAAAGGCTGAAACACTTTACCTCCAAACTTTTGGTTTAACTCCCAACTCACAAACACACTTTCTTAGTCTTACTACTTACCCTTCCTACTCTCTGATAGCCAGTATACATACAGAACCCAGCTATTTCTTTTAAGCTTCAGTTATGAAACCCCTAACACAAATGCTTAAATCTGAGTATAAATTATTCTCCCAGGAGCTTAAAGATCTTTTGTCTTTATGACTACTCTCCCAAATGTTAGAAAATAACCATCAAATATAAATTTCCTCAAATCACAAAAACTAGATGTATTTTTTAAATAGTATACATGACCAAATACTAGACATCAACAGAAAACTTTCTGAATGTCACTGGACAATGAATTAAGCAAACTTTTATTGAAGCTTAAATTGTGGTACAGAAATACATTTCAACTGATTTAAGTCCAACACCATGAAGAGAGAAATAATGGCACCAAAATTTTCCCTCCTCTATCATACACACTAGGATTAATTTCAATTACTATTTAATCTATAGTTTTAATTTTTCTAGGCTTTATTCCATACAAATTTGTGCAGTTTTTCAACATTAGATAGAAATCTATTAGGAGAAAAAAAAAATCAGACCTCAAGCCAACAAATGTCATCAAATCTACTGGGACACTGTTCGAGAACAAAATCCACTTTGAGCATTGGTCCTCAAAACAGTACCAAAACATCAGGTACTGTATGCTAATTACAGAATCAAACTGATCCACTGACTGAAAGTTTCTTCAATGAAACTTCAAATTAACATGCTTAAAATAAAAGTCAAAATTTGTGTTCCAACCACCTGATTTCAAACCAAGTAGATTTTATGTTTAGAAACACTAAAAAAAGTGTTTCATTTATAAATACAGAAGGAACAAAAACATCACTGCATCAATCCAGAAAGAATCAAAAAATTTTTTGTGAGGACAAGAATATAAAAAATTTAGTCAACTTCGCTGTTTTCTCCGCTGCTTACATCTCGTATTTGCAAATATAGCTAAACGATGCCAACTCCTCAAAGACTGTATTTCTAGTCATTTCCCATTGACCAGTTTGGAATTTTGCCTTATGGACAGCATTCTGCTTCATTATGTATGTCTGAATAACCTGAACGGTTCTCATTCTGTGAAGTTTCACCTGATGCTATGAAATCATGGTGAAAGCCAACACCAGGAAGAGAAACAGTTCAAGTCAGAACACTATCATAATGCATTACAAAGTCCAAGAACTTTAAGTTGTAAGAGGACAAGGACAGACTCCATTTTCAACCAAAGTTTATGGTATTATTATGAATGAAGATGACTGGAGATAGGTACTAAAGTAAAAGTTAAGGTGAATCATCTGAGCTGACTTATTAAATCCTGTAAATACAACCTTTATTCTTAATTTCCTTGCTAATAAACTTAAGTGGTAAAATTATGCAAGTACTTATTAGCAAGTTACTAAACGCATGGTACTCATGAGAAGCTAATCTCATTTAATGGGAACACAGAATGGCATAGTTTCTGGAAAGTTCTGCCAGTATACCCTAATATAAATATGTGTCTTTCTTGCTCATCAACAACAGGTTTATTTTTGTCACTATCTCCCAGAAGAGCCCATGTCAATATAAAAGGAGGCCAAACTCTCTTGACTTTAAAAAGAAAATTAAGCCCAGGGTCCACTCTCCCTTCCCCCTCCCGGGTATAAGATTAGTATAAACCCACAGTGTAACAGTGTATTGCTTTATTGGGGGGGGGGGGGGAGTGTTTGGGAGGCAAGACACCATGATGAGAACAAAATCAATTAAAGGAAGTACAGGTACAGGAAGCAATAATGTTAAAATAGTAAGACACAAAATGGAAAACTGCAGTCATTTTCTTAAGAGGACTTGACTCGTGGAAGATAAACTTTAATCGCTGTTGCAAAAAACATCTGTATGAAATAGAAACTGGTTTCAGTAATATTAGTAGAGAATATGTTCTAGAAAGTGGAGGTAACTGGATGTAAAATCCTGGCAGCAATTTAATAGAACAGTCCCAGATGATTAGGCTGAGGCCAACACCTAATGAGGACGAAAGCCTTGTCTGTGGGGAATTTTGGATGACACCTGGAGAAATATTACACTGTGCGTAAACCAAATTGAATTGTTTTCACAAGTGTTGTAAAGTTTCATATAGTAAAAGTTTTTTTCTACATGCACTTCAATTTCACAGCAAGAGTGGCATAGGATACCTAAACACAGAAGAGAGCATTCATGCAAGATATCTAACTCCTTGATATAATAATGCATACAATTCAAAATGATTACACTATCATTACATCTAGGGCTTTCTGCAGCTACAAGGTGGTGGTTATGGAAAGCATGGCCCCCGATATCAATATCTAAAAAGCAGTCACCACCTCCTTCTATGTGTGTCCTCTTTTTGCGTTTTTTCTTCATTTTTATTAATCAACTCTGCTGTTGTTGCTGCTTCTTAGCAAAACTGGTAAAAACAAAATTGTAATCATTGAACATAGCGCTCTGGCAATCAAGACGTTTAAAGCCATCAATCTTCTGGGGTGAAGAAAGCACTGTGCGACATTTAGAACTCTGGGGAAAAAATTAAATAAATCATTAGTGTTTCTAATCTGAACAAATATTTTCAAACAAAACAGTCACTTAGTAAGTATTTAAGACTACTGTCTGAAGAAAAACTGTGGCATTTGAGTATTTTAGCTGTCTCATGGGTGAATGGAGTGAGATATCCTATGTTGTTCCCCGACCTGTCCATCTATCTACAGGAAAAACAAGACAGAAGGAACCCATCAACTGGGCTAGACATAAAGTAAGGACCAAGTCTAATCAAAGATACAAAGCATCTCCTCTACCAGTAACCTTAATAGTAGTACTTCTAGATATCTGATATATGCCATCTTAGAATACATTTTATAACATGACTATCCTTATTTCCTGAAAGATTTTGTCAATAATAAAAGAAATACCTGATTTACAAACAGGGTGGTCACAAATTTTCCTGGCTTGAAGACTTCCACAACTTTCCTGATCAGGTCATCATAGGAGGTCTGACTTAAGTTTGTTTCAAAGCTAACATAAGAAAATTCTGGTTCTGGAGTGATGTGAATAGTCCAATAAGTTCCCTTAAAGAAACAGTTTTATGTTAATAATGGAATGGATACTCTTGAATATTTAATAATTATTAAGAAAAATATCACTTACATCCGATTTCATTCCATTCATCGAATACCCACAAGGATTGAAAAGTGTGGCATCAATGACAGAACCTGGTATCAGGTCACGAATTCCACTCTCCTGGGAAAGGAAGAGTGAATTTGAAAATTTGAAAAATGAGAATGAGTTAAAATATTTAGTCCCCAGGAAGGATCCAGAATTATTCTTGAAACTGCTTACACGAGTGACATCCTTTGCAGTAACACCATCTTTCATGTAGAACTGGTCCATAACTGCTGGGTCAAGCTCACTCATCAGAATTTCCAGGGTTTGATCCGGCTGACTGATTACCCGAGTCTCTGGGAAATCCAAAGTATACAAGTACCTATATAGAAGTAAAAAAGCAGTTTCTAAAAAGGACAAACGGCAATTTAAAATAAATTCTATAGAGGCAAAAAAAAAAAAAAAAAAAAAAAAAAATCCATAAACCTGTGTCCAACATACCAACAGTCAGAATTCATACGTCCCATACAATATGCTGCTCCATCTGTTGAGGGACAGAATGAAAAGTAATTTAACAGCTCCATTTGGTAGAATAGCTTTGCCCCCTCCCTTCCAATGGTTAGGGTGATAGTGCTTGCCTCCTATCAGAAATGTTATCAGTGAAGGGAAGTGAGTTCACAAGTAGGCAGGATGCCCTCTGTCATCCCTTAAAAAAATAGTTCACTAGACTATTTATTTTACTGTCATTCAGAGACATACTTCAGTTAGTGCGTTAGTCTGAGTGCTGAGAAAACTATGGCTCACTCTCCCCTAAAACTCCATTAAGGAAATGGAATTTGATCACCCATTTATCTACATTCCCAAGTAAGTACAAGTAATTTTATGTAATACATTCTTTCCATATTTTTGTTCCAAAGCCTCACTCAACACAGTAAATTAACTGGGAGATATTTATACTAAATTATACTCATCACTGACACAACCTTGTATAATATTTTATTAGTAGGTAAGAATAGGATAAAAATCGGACTTTCTTTTCCATGCCTGTGAGGGAGGAGGGGACGGATATCTTAAAATCCTGCCCATCAGTGGTTTTGTGCCAAGTTAGTAAAATCATCCTAGGTTTTCAGCCACATCTAGGATATAAGGGTGTTAACAGTGTTAGATTAGATAATCTTTAGTTCCCTGACCTCGAAACTCAAAAAGAGATGGTCTATAAATAAAAGCTTAGTAAATGGAACAAAATCTTGCCAATTTGTTTGAAGAGACACTATGATCTCACTGTGTTGATCATTTTTAAGCCAGCTCAATTCCTGAATAGAATGCCAGGCCAGAGTTTCTTAACATGGACCAGCATCTTAGCATGAGTATATGAAGACACTAGGCATTGTTCTGGATGAAGGGAACAAACCACTAAGATATAAATTAGAGCGACTGGCTAGACAAAGATGATCTCTCCCTCCGGCAAGTGATCATCTTTTCAAAACCAGTGACCTGATGTGCATGCACATTCTAAAATTTATAATCTTAACTGATACTTTTATCTTAACTATAACCCACCATATTTGCATTCACATGCTTTCACATATATAAAAAGATCTCTGAAAGGACAGACCTTCTAAGGAAAAGGGTTTTAATTCTATTTAAACTCACTTGGGAAAATTGCATTAAGAAACTCTATTTCTTCCTGGAAATTCCGGTGTGGGTACCCTTGGTGAGACGGCTTCATGAAATTCTTACGAGAATAAAAGAAGCTCTGAAAAAGACAAATAACTTTAGATGTAGGATTCTATCACCTTTCCTAGTCAACAATTTTCTACACACGTATACCAAAATCAAAGCTATAAATATTTCCTCCAATGAAATTTAATATATTTTCCCTTTAATATGTTTAAAAGGTAAGTGGTCTTTTGCTGGCCAATAAACAAAAAATGAAGGCCACTGCATCAGAGCAAGGTTCCAGACCAACATCCATGAGAGAGTGTTACAGAGAGCAACTTTAAGCTGTGGAGAAGAATCTCAAGAAAGCATTAAGAATGCAGGTCACATTTGTGAGTTTCTGGAAACTAAAAAAATACCAATCTACTCATGATGGTCACAACAACTGTAGAAACAAGGTACATTAATTATTTCTGGAGCAGTTATTTAAGCTCTGAGCTTTTAAATAGGAATGGAAGCAATAATTTGAGAACATGTGTACATTTAGTTTGGAGGGTCAGTGATTACCCACCACAACTAAGCAGTAAATATACAAATTTATTTACTAGGCATATGCATATCACAGACCCCTAACATTTGCCTGGAGGGGGAAAAAAATTAGGTGTTTGATTACTTACTTGAATTGAATCGAACCCACTGTAATCCCTAGCAAGTTTCAACAGGGGAACCAGTGCTTTCAGCAAGAGGGTGGTACCACATGTCTTCAAAATGAAACGTCTCTTGGAGACAAACATGCTACTCTCACTGCATTTGGAAAAAGTCACAAGGTTATAATGATGTTTATGTATTACCGAGATGCAAATAATCTATTATTAGATTATTTACAATGTAAAATTTGGCTATTAGTTTTAAATGTGAAGATCTGAAGGAAGCAAAGACAAGACACTATAGTATTCCTCTCTATTATACAGAACTTCAAATTTAAGGTTCCGGAACCCACAGAAAGGCCTTGTATTAGGCATAAAACATACTAGTTCATTACACAAACTCTCTTCTACTACTAAACTTTCCTCCTCACCTCACCTATCTTAGCATTATTATTTACCGAAGTCAGACTCTCACTATTTCTGTAAACATTTCATGACTTCTTTTACTAGATAGTAAACTATCTAGGTTGTAGCACAGACTCTCACTATTTCTATAAACATTTCATTACTTCTTTTACTAGATAGTAAACTCCATGAGGAGAGAAATTTGTTTTTACTCACCATTATATTCCTAGGGCCTGGCACATCATAAGATTAGTAATTAACCAGGCACTTTATGCAACCATGTTAAATACCATACCTGCAAGGTCCATTATAATATGTGTAAGAAACAAATGTTTTTACTGGGGTGCCTGGGTGGCTCCATTGGTTAAGTGTCTGCCTTCAGCTCAGGTCATATCTCAGGGTCCTGGGATGGAGCCTTGCATCGGGCTCCCTGATTTGTGGGGGGAGTCTGCTTCTCCCTCTCCCTCTGTCCCCACCCCCTTGCTTGTGTACTCCCTTTCACATAAAATATAAAACGAGCAAACAAAAAAACTCAATGTTTTTATTGGATAAATTAGTTTTGTACCTATAAACATGTTGAATGGCTTTCTTCTCCTATACACTGCTGACATTTAAACGGAACATTTTGTTTTATACCATTATTTCTCAAAGTAAGGTAAAAATGATTATAGTACTAGGATCCAGAAGAACAATCTGCTATTCCATGCAAAGTATGATTCAGACTGAAATCAGGTCGCTAACACCTGTTCTGGCAGGACTTACCTGAGTACATAAGCTTCCTGCTTGTCAGTTTTTGTCACACTTATGATTGAACATTGCACATCCTTCAGAAGAATGTCCCACTCAGATCTATTATTCAACAACAAAAAAGATGATTAAGTCATAACAGCACTTGCCTACAATTTGGTGTTCTAACACAATTTACACCCTGTATTTTATATTTGTTGTCACATTCTTGTTCCAGTTTCCGGTAACATTTGATTTTTATTTCAAAAGCCTACCTATATTGACATATCCACCAACTAACAGAGAGCAAACTGGAAAACTGGAAATTTTAAGCTACTTGCAATTTACTAAGAAAAAACAAATGACGAAATGAATAAGCCATGCACAGAGGAAATTTAAGTCCATAAACCAAGGACACTCATTACCTTTCACCAACAAGCAAGCGAAGAAGTCAGTCAAAATGAGTCTTTTTTTATCTATCAAATATTCTTTTGTATTAAAAATCAAGCACAGGGACACCTGGCTGGCTCAGCCAGTAGAACATGCAACACTTTCTCAGGGCTGTGAATTCAAGCCCCATGCTGGGTATAAAGGTAACTTAAAAAAATAAAATCTTAAAAAAACAAAAAACAAAAACAAAACCCTACAAGCATAGTACCAGTCAATCCTGCTAGCATTCTGTGCCTGTTTCATCATTTTCTAAAAGAAATTATATGACTAATCACAGAAGGCTGTTAATTCCTATGTTGAGTAAATTGGTTAAATTGAACAGTACTAAGACCTACCTGAAAAAAATTAATTAGTTAGGCTTGCTAATGATTTCAAGATTTATTTATTTGAGAGACAGCTCACGGGCAAGTGCACATGAAGGGGGTGGGTAGGTCAGAGGGAGAAGCAGACTCCCTGATGAGCTAAGAAGGAACACAATGCAGGACTGATCCCTGGAACTCCAGGATCATGACCTTTGCTGAAGGCAGTCACTTAAACCAACTGAGCCACCCAGGTGCCCTAGCCTTGCTAATGATTATAGAGCCTATTTGCCTAAAACTTTACCGAGGAATTTTTTTTTTTTTAAAGATTTTATTTATTTATTTGGCAGATAGAGATCACAAGTAGGGAAAGAGGCAGGCATAGACAGAAAGAGGAGGAAGCAGGCTTCCCGCCAAGCAGAGAGCCCGATGCGGGGCTCGATCCCAGGACCCCGGGACCATGACCTGAGCCGAAGGCAGAGGCTTTAACCCACTGAGCCACCCAGGCGCCCCTACTGAGGAATTTTTAAAATTTATTTTTATTTTGGGGTACCTGGGTGGTTCAGTCGGTTAAGCATCTGCCTTTGGCTTAGGTTGTAATTCCAGGATCCTGGGATTGAGCCCTACACTCAATTCCCTGCTCAGCAGGGAGCCTGCTTGTGCTGTCAAATAAATAAAATCTAAAAAAAGATTTAAATTTATTTTTACTTTTAAGAAATGGAAAGTGGGAGGAGAGCGGGGAGAAAGAGTGAGAATGATTTCAAGCAGACTCCCCACTGAGTGTGGAGCCCGACATAGGGCTTGATCTCAGAACACTGAGGTCATTACCTGAGCCAAGAATCAAGAGTCACACATTTAGGGGCGCCTGGGTGGCTCAGTGGGTTAAGCCGCTGCCTTCGGCTCAGGTCATGATCTCCGGGTCCTGGGATCGAGTCCCGCATCGGGCTCTCTGCTCAGCAGGGAGCCTGCTTCCCTCTCTCTCTGCCTGCCTCTCTACTTGTGATCTCTCTCTGTCAAATAAAAAAAAAAAAAAAAAAAAAAAAAGAGTCACACATTTAACTGACTGAACCACCCAAAAGCCCCTGCCAAGCAATTTTTAAAAGAGAGCTAATAATAAGCGCTCTTTTAAAAAGGTGCCAGCAGGGACCCCTGGGTGGCTCAGTTGGTTGGACAACTGCCTTCCGCTCAGGTCATGATCCTGGAGTCCTGGAATCGAGTCCCGCATCGGGCTCCCAGCTCCATGGGGAGTCTGCTTCTCCCTCTGACCTTCTCCTCCTTCATGCTCTCTCTCACTGTCTCTCTCTCTCTCAAATAAATAAATAAAATCTTTAAAAGAAAAGAATACACAACAGAGTGGGCCATATCTTGGCAGTTTCAAAAAATTTTTAAAGATTTTATTTATTTACCTGATAGAGACACAGCTAGAGAGGGAACACAAGCAGGGGGAGTGGGAGAAGGAGAAGCAGGTCCTGCCAAGCAGGGAGCCTGATGCGAGGTTTGATGCCAGGACCCCAGAACATGACCTGAGCTGAAGGCAGACGCTTAATGACTGAGCCACCAGGCACTCTGTTTCAAGTTTTTTTTAATTGTACAATTTGCTGTTTGGGAAGATAAAAAGTTACAATTAAGACACAGTTCTGAGCAACACAAACTGATTATTTTAATCCTCTTACTGTAGGTGGTCATGCAATAGCTTGGCCTTTCCTATTTCTAAGACTCAAAGTTCACCAATGTATGAACATTTCAGAACCCACTGTATTTCAATTCCACAAATAATATCTTTAATGAAAAAAAGGATTAATGGGGCTCTAAAAGAAGCTATTGCTTTTCTGCTTTGTGACATTTCTTTCTTTCTTTCTTTTTTTTTTAAAGATGCTATTTATTTGACAGAGAGTGAGAGGGAGAGCAAAGCCAGGGGAGCCGGAAAGGGAAAGGGAGAAGCAGGTTCCCCGCTGAGCAGGGAGCCTGATGAGGGGGGCTTGATCCCAGGACCCTGTGATCATGACCTGAGCTGAAGGCAGCCGCTTTAACCAACGAAGCCACTCAGGTGGCCAACTTTGTGACATTTCTTGCAATTAATTGTCTCTGGGCTTGGTTTCTTTATACCTGGCCGGCAATTAAAACCTACAGGGGGTACCTGGGTGGCTCAGTGGGTTAAAGCCCCTGCCTTTGGCTCAGGTCATGATCCCAGAGTCCTGGGATCGAGCCCCACATTGGGCTCTCTGCACAGCAGGGAGCCTGCTTCCTCTTCTCTCTGCCTGCCTCTCTGCCTGCTTGTGATCTCTGTCTGTCAAATAAATAAATAATCTTAAAAAAAAAAAAAAAAACAACCTACTTCACATGACTGATAAAGATTAAATTACATAGTGCATACAAAATTTACCTACTCGATGGAAAGAATTTAAGCACTGGACACGTAGGTAAGTAATAAAATTACCGCGTCTCTCTTTAGAGCCTATCTAATTCGGATCTTACCTAATAACTTCACACTAGAATTCAGCACTCCTGCAAATATTCTCTTCCACCCACTGGAAACGCTACCTCCTCAGTTATATTCACTATTCATGCAGACTCCTTCACCCCGTTTTATAACTGACATACATCACTCTAAGCTTAAGGTACAGAGCACAATGGCTTGACTTACACATTTGTGAAATGATTACCACAGAAAGTTTAGTTAGGATCCTTCATCTCACATCTACAATAAGGAAAGGAAGCAGGTTTTTTACAATAAAAAAAGGGGCACGTGGGTGGCTCAGGGGGTTAAAGACTCTGCCTTTGGCTCAGGTCATGATCCCAAGGTCCTGGGACCAAGCCCCACATCGCATTCAGCCCAGCCCTGCATCAGGCTCTCTGCTTCAAGCAGGAAGCCTGCTTCCTGCCGCCCTGCCTGCTTCTCTGCCTACTTGTGATCTCTGTCAAATAAATAAATAAAATATTTTTTAAAAAGCAAGCAATAAAAGAAGAACTTCCCACTATGAGAACTCTTGCGATTTTATTCTCTTAACTTTCACTCATACAGCAGTGTTAACTGCTTAATATATATTAAGTATATTAAGACTTTTAGTCATGCTCTGTAACTTTTTCTTTCTTGAACTTTTCCTCTGGATTTAAAAGCTGTTTTGCTTTGGTTTTCTATGCATTAATTTATCCTCAGATGTTCCCCCAACTCTTTCCTTTCAACATTTCTTTTGAGTGATTCTTGGCCAAGATTAGGGTACTAAGACTTAGCTAGTCAGTAAGTCTATACACATGGACGGGGCTTGTTTACTGTGGGCCTCTATACAGGGTACTGGGGAACTCCCTCCTTATCACTATCTTCCTTTTTCTTTTTTTTTTTTTTTAAAGTTCTTTCCTGGGCAGGTCAGATTATCCAAACATTCCATTCTCTTGCCTAGAGAACATTAAGATTTCTGGTAGGCAAAAGAGGGTAAAGAGCTAAGGACCTCATTCATTATAAGCTTTTATTCTTTGTTTTCAGTATAGTCACTCTACCCTTCAACAGTACCTGGTCCCCTCACTTCAGAGAGATCTTTTTGTACTCCCAAAGAATAAATTATTATCTAATCTTCAGATCTCTTGGCATCTCCCTTTTCATCTGACTCCGACAAATTTTATAATAAAAAGACAATCAGAAGAACAGCTGAAATACATAAAACACACACTGATGAATATACAGGTAACTACCTCTATCCCCATTTCCTCCTGTATTTCAGTTACAGTGGTTTTGCCACCAACCGTTTTCTCCCTAGAAACAGGGCACCATAAATTTTTTCACCCAAATTAAGCCAAACAAGAATGAAAGAGACAACACATATACTTTGTTCTGGGTACTGCTGGAATGGACTTCACCCTACCTACAACGTGTCCTCAGCACCCTTCTTCTAGCTCAAGTCACCTCACTATTTCCACCAAGGATCTTTTCATTGAAAAGATTTTAATACTCAGCTTACCAAAGCATTTTATTTGTGTGGCTATTTTGGTATTCATGCAAATCCCACAAAAGTCATTCCATACAGTTAGGGAGTTTGTGTTTTATTGTTTTGATCTGCAGTGCCTAGCCCAGTTCAAAAGAGGCCCTCAAGTAATTGCTGAATCTGGCAATAATTATTCTGATTAAATTTTACGGACATTTGGGAAATAACGAACAGCCTTAAAACTTTTCTTTTGTTATTTTTAAAGGTAATCTCTGGGGCTTGAACCCACAAAATCAAAAGTCGCATGCTGTGACCGAGCCCAGTCAGGCGCCCCATATAGCCTTAAAATTTTTAAATCGAAAATTGTTACATGCTCCTTTACTGTTTGGGACCTGTGGGACTAGTTGCTGCCCCCAATCTTTTTTCTGTGTTCAAAATGTTCAGAATGGATAATTCCTACTGATCTATCTTCAAGTCACTCACTATTCTGTCATCTCCAATCTACTAGAGCCTGCCCAGGAAACTTTTTATTTCAGTAGTTATTTTCCTGTTCCATCTTCTATTTCTCTAAGACTTTGTCTTTTCCTTTTAAGAGTGTTCACTCTTCTTATAGAATGGTTATGACAGCTGTTCGTAAAGCTTTACCTACAATCACCACGAGATTGTTTTTTTTTCTTTGAGGGATGCTGAAAACTTCTCATTCATAAATTGAGCAATTTATGTTGCATCCTGAATATTTTGATCATGTTATATAATTTTACATCTTGTTTAAATCCTGAGGAGCATGCTGATTTTTAAAAGTTTTAGCAGGCAGTTGGGATGCTTAGGTTCAGTCTTCAAGTTTTTTTATCCAGCTTCTCTGGGTTACGTTATGGTTCCAGTTTAGTTATGAAAGACCTTGCCATGGTATTCAGATCTGTCCTGGTTTTGTGTCATCCACTGGCCAGACTGGGATTGCAAAGTGATCTATCAGTTTTCAAAAGCTTTTGATATACTGTTTATGACCAGATCTATACAGGAACAGCTCAGTGGTGTTTATATAAATCTTTATGGGATCACTTACTTACTTCACCTCTCTCCTTCCCATAATCTTGCTGACAATTTCTGGTTTGGGGGGGGGGGCTCAATTCTTCGGTCCTCTGGCTAGAAACCCAAGGCTTTAGTTTGTCCACCTGCAGCAGGCTGCCTGTGACTATCTGTAACTTGGGCTACAAAAAGGGAAAAGAGCAGTAGTAATATCCATGATGCTCTTCACTCTTGGGACCACAGTGCCTCTGGTCAAAAAGCGGTTCCCCCTCCTACACCCAGAGTGTTGGGCATCTGTCTGGCCACCACAACTGTTACAGGGCTGCCTGTGCTGTGGGCAGAACACACACACACAACAATGCAATACAAAACCAAGAAAGGGATTTTCCCTAGTCTCTCTGACCCAAAGGAGCCAGAAAAAGAGGACCTCTCCTGGAACCACTTTTGTCTGAAACTAGTGTGCAGTTACCAGCTTCTGGCAGCTTTTCAGACGACCCCAAGAGATAACCAAAGAGGGGGCAAGGGGAAGAAATGGGAAAATCACAGTTGTTTCAGTGCTATTTTGAGTTATGGTTTCCTTCAATTCACCTGCCAACATTTACTTTTCCAAGTCCTCAGCTGTCCCATGCATTCTGCCCAAGGTTTTTAGTAAACCCAAGAGACAGAGTGTGCTTATTCCATCTTGAGGGAAACCAAAATGCTCCTGTACTCATTCACCATTAGTTATTAAGTTTTACAACCAAACTCTTCCTCACCTTAAAAAAAAATCCTCTAGTATTTTTTCGAAGTCACCGTATGAAAGAATGCAGCTGCTTTAAAACACCTTAAAACATAGCTGAATGATCAACCAAAAAGACAGCATCAGGAGAACCAATAGGCTTGAAAAAAGAATAAATCAAGGGGCAAGATGTGAGAAAGCCGAAAAAGCCAATACAATGCTATATATGTATATAAAGAAAAAGTTGAAAAACCAACATCAAAAACAGCAGAGAATTTCAGCTTATTATTTTATCACATTTTTTCCAGGAAAATAAGCCTCCTTTTGCAAATAAAGCTTTACGGGATCACAGCCACACCCAAATCATGGTAAGTATCCCCCTCTCCAAAATAGGATGCTCTTTACCACCAACAGTACGTGGACTGACTAACACTAGGTCACCATGCTAGAAAGAAAACATTAACATAGTATATTTGAAGTTTTCTTAAAGAATCTGTGGTTTGATAAAAACATAGTTAAGTTGGAACATTTACAAGGGAAAAGGCACAACTAAGATGACAGACTTCTAGGTCATCTGATTCAACAAAACCCCAAATGGACAAATGACCTTCAATAAAGGTGGCATGAGTACAAAATTGGTGGGGGGGGGGAGGTAGGGAGCCACCGAACAGTGGTAAAAAAAACTGGATGTCTACACAAAAGAATGAGGTCGTATTCTTACCTTACACCATCTACAAATAATAATTAATACATTAAAGACCAAAATTAAGGGGCGCCTGGGTGGCTCAGTGGGTTAAAGCCTCTGCCTTCAGCTCAGGTCATGATCTCAGGGTCCTGGGATCAAGCCCCGCATCTGGCTCTCTGCTCAGTAGGGAGCCTGCTTCCCTTCCTCTCTCTCTGCCTACTTGTGATCTCTGTCAAATGAATAAATTTTAAAAATCTAAAAAAAAAAAAAAAAAGGACCAAAATTAAGCCTGACCGAGGACATAGGGGAAAGCTTCAGGACACTGGATCTGGCAATGTTTTCTTGGATAGGACACAAAAAAGCACAGCCAAAAGGACAAAAGCAGACAAAAGCGACTACACTATGCCAAACTTAACTTTTGCACATCACAGCAAAGTACTGAAAGGAAAAAATACTTGCAAATCATATAGGTGATAAAAGGTAAATATCCAGAATATTTAAGGAACTTCTCCAAGAGCAAAAACAAGTAACTCAATAAGGCACGTGGCTAGTTCAGTAGGTGGGAGTGGGAGTGTGGGACTCTTAAAATGGGGTTGTGAGTTCAAGCCCCACCTTGGTTACAGAGGTTACTTAAAAATCTTAAAATAAGTTAACTAAATTAACCCCATTAAAAAAATGACAAAGGACTTGAATAGACAGTTTTCTAAAAATGGCCAACAAGCATATGTAAAGATGCTCAACATCACATAGTTAAGAGAAATGCCAATCAAAACCATGAAATAACACCTCACATCCATTAGGATGTCTACTATTAAAAATACAAGTTTTGGCAAAGATGGAGAAATTTTAACATCTGTGCATTACTAGTGAAAGTATCAAATAGTAAAGCCATTACAGAAAACAGTATGGACATCCCTCAAAACCTTGAAGATAGAATTACCATATGACCGATCCAGCAATTCCACTTCTGGGTACACATTCAAAAGAATTCAAAACAAGGTCTAGAAGAGGTATTTGCACACCCCTGTTGTTGTTCACAACTGTCAGGAGATGGAAGCAACCCAAATGTCTACCAAAGGATTACTAGATAAATAAAATGTTATATATACATACAACACGGATGAATCTTGAGAAACTTGAAATAAGCCACATGAAATAAGCCAGTCATGGAAGGACACATACTGACTGTATGATTCCATTTATGGGGTACTCACACTCCTATGAAGTATCTAATAAAGCAGTCAAAATCCTAAAGGAAGATGGTTGCCAAGGACTCAGGGAAGAGGAAAGGGGCAATTAATGGGATTAGTTTCAGTTTTGTAAGATGAAAAAGTTCTAGAGACCTGTTGCACAGCAATGTGACTATACTTAGAATACTACTCACTTAAAAATGTTAGTCTTTTTTTTTTTTTAAAGATTTTATTTATTTATTTGAATGTGCGCGCAAAAGGAGGGTGAGCAGCCCGCAGAAGTAGGCTGCTTGTGGGATCCCACGACTCCAGGATCATGATTAACTGAGCCACCCAGGAGTTCCAGTGTTCAGATTCTTTCAAATCACAGTTTTACAAAGTAAATGTCTATGGGAACAATGCTGCTGGCAGGGAGAAGAAATCCGTCAGAGTAATCACTCTCATCACCCGATGAGTTGGATCCTTGGTAGAACATACCAGTAGGTCAGTAGGTCAGATCCAGTAGGTCAGACATGCTGCAACTGGTGCCCAGAAATTTGCATTTAAAAGGCTTCCATGTGAATAAAACTGCTGGTTTCAGGGTTACCAAGTAATTTACCCAAAAGTCACACAACTACATGAAGTTTCCATGAGTTGTGACCTTAGGTAACAGCCTGATCTGTCTGTTTTAGAGACTTTTCCCTTACCACACTACATTCGTATCTTACACAAAGTATTAGTCTTTGGGTCAACAGCATCCTAAAATAGGACATCATTTTTTAAAACAATTTATTTATTTGACAGACAGAGATCACAAGTAGGCAGAGAGTCACGCAGAAAGAGAGAGAGGGAAGCAGGTTCCCTGCTGAGCAGAAAGCCCGATGCGGGACTTGATCCCAGGACCCTGAGATCATGACCTGAGCTGAAGGCAGTGGCCTAACCCAATGAGCCACCCAGGCACCCCGGACATCATTCTTCAGCAAAGCCTAGACTGACCAGAAGTTAAATTCTGAGTATACCTTTCCCTGAATTAGGGCAGTTCAGATATCCAGAAAAATACCTTCCCCTTTTGTTCAAAGAAATCAACTGAAAATACACTGCTAATTTTAATTCCAGTATTAAATTCTCTATCTCAAGCTTTAACATTTTAATCACTATTAGTATAAACACTGCTACACTTAATTATTACTTTCAATGCATACTTCTTTAAAATGAGTGCTTTAGGATAGCCGTTCAAACCTTTTTGAAACTTTTGTTAGCAATGTAAGGAAGCGGGGCGCCTGGGTGGCTTAGTGGGTTTAAAGCCTCTGCCTTCGGCTCAGGTCATGATCTCAGGGTCCTGGGATGGAGCCGGGAGCCTGCTCCCCCCCCCCCCCCCCCCGCGCCTGCCTCTCTGCCTACTTGTGATCTCTCTCTCTGTCAAATAAATAAATAAAAAATATTTTAAAAAAAGAATGTAAGGAAGCTTAATTCAATATGAAGATTCCTAGCTTCAAAACATTTATGAAAAAAAAAAAAAAAACCCCATTTACACTAAAAGGTTTCTTGGCAATGGGTTGTAAATTTCTTCAATGTAAAATCACTGATAC
The DNA here is from genome assembly GCF_922984935.1 of Meles meles. NCBI lineage: Eukaryota > Metazoa > Chordata > Mammalia > Carnivora > Mustelidae > Meles > Meles meles. The sequence continues at coordinate 22,123,180 of NC_060070.1, forward strand.
TGTGCAATGATGTGGTTAAGCAAGGCAGGAGTTCTGGGAAAGTTAACGTTGAAGTGTAACTTACAATCTTTCCAACTGCCACCAATCCTTTACTAAAAATTAAATTTTAGCTCACAAAACTTGCAGGAGAAAAATAGCCAAAACATCCCACTAATCTTAAATGTCTTCTCCAACGTGAACACTATAGATTCCAGTTTTTATGGTTCACAGTAAGTGTGCAAATAATACACCTCTAACCTTCCCACAGTTAATATAATATTTATTCTCTTCACCTCCACTACAATTTCCCATGTGAACGCACCTCATTACTATGAATATCCCCTCAGAGTTATAAATTCAAAAGCAAAAATCTTTCTTCTCAGGAAAATTTCTAATTTTCTCCAGACTTCCTCCCCATAGCTGCTATTTCCTATAACATAAAAGGCTTCTGTGTGGTCCAACAACCCTAAGACATTTTCTTAAATTTTATTTATTTCTTATTTTTTATAAACATATAATGTATTTTTATCCCCAGGGGTACAGGTCTGTGAATCGCCAGGTTTACACACTTCACAGCACTCTCCATAGCACATACCCTCTCCAATGTCCATAACCCCAATGTCCATAACCCCCCTCCCCCAGCAACCCTCAGTTTGTTTTGTGAGATTAAGAGTCACTTATGGTTTGTCTCCCTCCCAATCCCATCTTGTTTCATTCCTAAGACCTTTTAATATATGATCACTGATTTCTGTTCATGTCCTTTTGAAATCCGAAAAACTGCAGGTTAAACCTAATATACCACCTCTTCCTTTCACATTCAAATTCAAGTAATGTGTGAAATAATTGGAACATTATCATCTATTCCTTTATTCATATGGATACACTGCACTGTAGTTTTTTCTTCAACATACTGTTAACCAGTGTTCTTGAACCTGAGCCACAGATTTTCCATTTCTAACATTTTTTATTTTTTAGAGCCCGATGTGGGCTTATCTCACAACCCAAGAACAAGAAGGGGCGTCCTGGTGGCTTGGTTGGTTAAATGATCGACTCTTCATTTCAGCTCAGGTCATGATTTCAGGGTTTTAAGATCCCGCCTGCATTGGGCTCCATATTCTCTCCCCCCAAGACCCCTGGGTGGCTCAGTGGGTTAAGCATCTGACTTCAGTTCAGGTCGTGGTCTCATGGTCCTGGGGATGGAGCCCTGCATTATGTTCTGTACTTGGTGGGGGGTCTGCCTTCCCTCTCCCTCTTACCCAAATAAATAAATAAAACCTTTAAAAAAAAATTCTCCCTCTCTGTCCTCTCTCGTACTCTATCAAAACAACAAAAACTATATAATGTACACTTTGTCTCCCTTGAGAAATTAGTAAAAAATATTCTCAGTGTTCTGTAATTTGTTCAGATTACAAGTAAGGTAAATTCCACTAAATGGCCTACAGGAGAGTGGGAAACATTTAACAGAGAAGTTCCAGATCGACTTAGAGGAGTTAAAGCTTGGAAAGATGAAGCAATTTTGCTTCAAGTGCACTGTATTCCCTCATACTGCATTAAAAATAAAATTCCAGATGGAGTGCAGATCTAAATATGAAAAGCAAAACGAAATTTAGGAGGAAAAAAGAACATGTTCATTAATCTAAAATGAGCAAAGATATCTTAAATAGGATGCAAAACTGCTAACCAGAGGCAGCTGGCTGGCTCAGTTGGTAGAGCAGGAGACTCTTGATCAAGTTCAAGCCCTATGCTGCCTATATAGGTTACTTAAAAAAATTAAAAAACAAAACAAAACAAACAACAAAACCCATAAAAACTCTGCTAACCATTAAAGGGAAAATATTTCTAAGTTGGATTACATTAAAACTATGCAATTCTGGGGTGCTCAGTTGGTTAAGCCTTTGCTTTCAGCTCAGGTCACTACCCCCTGGGTCCCAGAATCACGGTTCATTTCAGGCTTTCTGCTCAGTGCTAAGTCCGTTTCTCCCTCACTGCCCCTTACCACTGCTCCTCTCCACTGCTCATGCTCTCTCTCAAATATATAAGTAAAATCTTAACCTCCCCCAAACAAAACAAAACCGATGCACTTCTGTTTCTAAAATTATCACTAATAGAGTGAAAGGGGAAGCCACTGAGGGTGAAAGATATCTGTAATACACATATTAGAATTAATCCACAATATATTAAGAACCTACAAAGTGCAAAGGCATTCCAAAAAAAACCAGGCAGCATTTCACAAAAGATACCCAAATGGCAAATAAAGATATGAAAGGATGCTCAACTCTATTAGTCCGATGGAAAGTATATACTATTATACACCCACAATAGCTAAAATTAGAAAGATAATACCAAGTGTTGGATGAAGATATGGAGCAACTAGCGCCCTCATGCTGGATATATATATGCACAGCTTATGACTCAACAATTCTACTTCTAGGTGTGTATGTAACAGAAACGCATACATATTGTTCACACAATATGGTATGTCTATGTCATATAGTATGCTACGAACATACTTTTTCATAGCAACATACTTGTATTAACAGCCTGTTTGCTTAAAAAAAGGAGAAAAGGAGGGGCGCCTGGGTGGCTCAGTCGGTTAAGCGGCTGCCTTCAGCTTTGGTCAGGATCTCAGGGTCCTGGATTGAGCCCCATGCCAGGCTCCTTGCTCAGTCAGGAGTCCACTTGGCTCTCTCCTGAACAACCCCCCCAACCCCCGCCGCCGCCTTGTGCACGCCTTGTGCACCTGCTCGCTTTCTGTCTCTCTTATAAATAAAATCTTAAAGAAAAAGAAAAGGGGGGGGGGGGTGCGGGGAGTGGGGGGGGGCAGATGGTCTTTAAAGGCAAACCAAGCAACTGCCCCCCAAAGATGATAGTTAATACTTAGAGAGTGGTTACCATGTGTCAGTTTAAGTATTATAGGTATATTAACCCACTTAATCCTTACAGAAGACCATACGAAGAGAGGTAGCCATTATCTTCATTTTAGAAATGAGGAGACATCAAACAGCTAGCTATTAAATGCTGTCTGAATTAAAACTGAGATATTATACGTCAACGTACTTAACCATTTCATTATGCTTTACTTACTAGATTATAATCCTCCTCTGGGCCCAGCAACCCCCAACTCAAGACACCAGAGGCCAATGATCCCTCTGGCCAGGCCGTTAATTTTAGATGATTTACCTAGCATCTACTATTTTTCACGTTATTTTTTACCTCCTTGTAAATAACCTAACCTGTACATCCTTGCTTGACAGGTCACAGAGAAAAAAAGTTCCTACCAAGGGATGCCAACGGACTTCAGCTAAATGGAACAGATTTTTCAGTTCTCCAACAGCTGAAATGTGATGTAAACTCTCAAATCTGACTTAACAAATATTTAATGTCTGTAAGACGTTGTGGCACTAAATCACAAACTAAACAATATTCTGTCCTTTAAGGTTTAACTTTTGCCGTCATTTTAAAAGCTACATTGAGGAAGCAAAACAATTTCAGCTGCCGAAAGTACAAAGGAAAAGTGGTTCTGAAACCTTTAAAGAAAACAAGCTACCCTTTTATAAGCCTTTCTCCCTGCTCCTTTACTCCGAATTTAACCAGAAAAGCCCAAGCTTAAATTCTGGCATTTTTGCCCAAGCACTTGGAGAGAGGAAAAACCCTCTTTATTAAGAATGCGCACTTACAAATGTAAAGCTTCCAAACATTTGAAGAGCAAAACAGTTTGTTATACACCTTATAAGATTACACACTAGTAAGTCTTCTTCATTGACAGGATTATCTAATCACAATTGTTTAATCAGACACAAACCACCACCACCAGCGAATTCTCCCCTTTGTGAAATGGAGGAAATACTAAGCTTCCCCGTTTTTGCAAGTAACCGCTTCCTATAATATTAAGTGTTTAAAGCTCAGCCTGGCACGTAGTAAATGGCTACATTAGACATTTTATGCGTCTCACAAAGCCTGAAAAATGAGCCCTGTCACATTTTAGCAAACAGGACGCTTTCCTGCAGGAGAATCCCTCAAGATAGACTGCCTTAAAAGTCCCGGCAGCACGTGTCCGCCTGGATTCCCTTCTCCAGTTGCTTTTTGTCAGGGACGGCGGCAAGCGCTGCCTACATTCCTGAAACGCCCATTGGCCCACACCCTGGGGCCAGGCTCTTGCTCGGGCCCAGGAGCTCATTGGTCGTCGCCTCAATGAGGCAGCCGCGCCGGTTCCTCGCGACACTGCCACACTCGCCGCACTTGTGCGCGGAAAGGCAAGCGGTGGGTAGCGGTGTGAGCGCCGCGATGAAAGGCCCAGCACCTTCGCAACCCGCTGCGCTTTTATCTGCGCTCGGCTTTCCCCAAACCACCAGAAGACCTCTCCTTTTCTGTGCGATCAGCCAAGCTCTCTCGCGTGACCGCCCGGGGTGGGAGGCCGGGGCCCCAGATTCCTTTGCAGGCTTAGGCACTAAAGGTATTTTGTCCTGGCTCAGACGGGCCTCTAGCCCGTAAATGCAGTCAAACCTTCCAGCACCCCGCACCTCGCCCGGAACCCGCCGACGCGGTTAACAGGTTACACACCCAAGGTCAAGAGTCTCCCGGGCAAGCCTCAGTGGGCTCCGCGGCCGTCCCCCAGGGCCGCCCAGAAAAGGATTTGGTGCAGAGCACGTTAGGGCGGCGGTGGGGCCCAGCCACTGCGACACTGCTCCCGCCCAATCCCCTCCGCCCGGGCGCCACATGCTGCCAGCGCGGACCGCGGGAGGGAGGGAGGCCTGCGCGCCAGACCCTCGGTCTGAGAGCGGGGGAGCCCCCTCCTCCCGCAGCACGAGGGGAGAACCAACCCGGCTCCGGACTCACTCCCTCCCTCCCCGCTCCCCGAGACGGGCACGCCCAAATTAGCGCCTGACTAAGTCTGCCGAGCCACACCTGCCGGGAGGCAGCCCGCGCGGCCCCAAGACGTCCCCAACCGGGGCCCCGGACCGCCAACCCGGGAGAGGAAAGCCCGACGGCGCGGGCCCACAAACCACCCCGAGTGGCGCCGCCCGCCGCCCCGCACGCCGCGCGGGGGACGTTACCTGAGCACGCGGCGCGCCGGCCTCCTCCCCTCCCCCCGGGCAGCGCCCGGCTCAGCAACGGCGACGGGAAGAGCCGGCTCGCGCCCCGCGTGGACGCGGCGGCCCCCCCCAACATCTTAGCCCCACCAGAGCCCCCGAAACGAGCCCCACCCGGGGACGTGCCCCCACCTGAAGGCTGCGGGCACCCGGCCCCCGCCCCCCCGCCCGCGGCTGATGCCTTCGAGGCGACAACAGCCCCCAGCACCCACCTGGGGATGGTGCGAAGATCTCCAGATCCTTGGTTTGCGTCGGGCTGCTGCCTGGAGAACCAAACCTCCAGAAGCTTCTCGGTCCCTTCGAAAAAATGTGCAGCTTCCATCACCGTGAGACTAGCGAACAACCAACAACCACAGAAAATCAACTAAATTAAATCTCTTCTCCCGCCGCTGCCGCCGCCGCTGCGGATTGTTCCAGCTGTGTTACTAAAGTTCAGGTTCCTTTTTTTTTTTTTTTTGCTATAATTTTATATTAACTTTTTTAAAAAAAAAGGATTAATAAAATTTTCCCGGCTTTTTTTTGTGAGCGAAAGTTGAACGTGAGTCTGTTGGAAATAGAGGCAGATACAGTTCAGTCTCTTGTAGTCCGCTGTTTCCCCGTTAGAGAGAGTAGAGCGAGCGCTAGCTAATGTCGCCGGCCATACTGTGGAAGCGAGAGCGCTGCGTGAGCACGGCATTTATATACTCCGTCTCCCCCGAAAGTCCAGGAAGTGACGCAGCGTCCCGGCCCTGAGGCTCATTGCTGCTGCCGCCTGTCCATCAACAGCCGCGAATTGCGGCTGGCTGGCGGCCCGCCTGCCAGGAGCGCGGGGAGATACCCGCCGCGCTGCGGTTCGGGCTCGCGCTGTCCCCTAGGCGGGAGACGGTGCTGTGTGGTCCGGCTGGGGTTTAGAAACCTGGGGTCGAATGCGGAATGGGTGGGGAGAACGGGAAGGGAGTGAGGAAAGGCTGTGCCGCGCTGCGTTAAACAACTGATTAGCAGAGAATATGGGTGGATCCTTAGGAAGGGTTGGCGGGGTTCGGCGGGGGCGGTGGCCACTGCTGGGATGGCGTGGTGGTTTTGATCCTGTGCAGTTCACCGCGATTGCTGAGGGACTTGGCCATTCTCTAAAGTGCGTTTCCCCCAAGGCGAAAGAAGCCACGCGTTAAAACTCAATATTTGTCCGTGACTCACATGTTGCTAAGGGTCGGATTAGAAGGCACTTTAATTCTGCTCGTGCCTTAGCTGATGTACGAGTAAACGCAATTCTCGACCCGTTTACACAATAGCCAGAAGCGTTGTTTCCCCCATTTAAAAAGAGAAAAGCAACGTGGCGCCCAGCCTCGGAGGGCTCCAGCTCTACCTACCTCCCACCATGTGGCTCGCCAAGCCTTGGAGTTGGTCGAGTGCGGCAGCTGCCGTGAAAGCACTGGCAATTCCGTGCTCGATTAGGTCAACTGGTGGGAATTTATTTTGCAAAACTGTTTCTAGAAACTGGTTTATTAAGTATAATCTGAAATTGTTTGATAATTTTTTCTTTGAATGTTCTCAAACTGATGAACTAGTTGAAAGGGGTGCCCCCGGGTGCCCCCCCAGCACCCCCCCCCCACAAATTTACAGTGATACCATCTTATGTGCTTCAGAAGAATTTGGAAATTCATAGAACAGGCATTGTGACCTATCGCTAGCGGTGATTTAAAGAACCATAAATTAAAAAATTAAAAAAAAAATAAAGAACCATAAATGTAATACTTAAGTTATCAATGTCAACTGTAAAATAGTTGGCAAGTCGTGGTTTTCAAAGTTTAACCCGAGGTGGCAAAATTGTGGCAACAAAGTTACGACTTTTTCTCGGGATTATGGGAGAAAAAAACCCTGCCTGACATAAAGATTACCATTGTCACAACGCAAAAGACTTCCTTATCATCCTTAGAGAAAGACTTCCCTTAACCGAAAGTGAAATGAGATAATGTTTTAAGCATGAAAAACTTAATGAAAAAGATGTGGTTTGAATTTGCACTCTAGATTCCCTCCAGGGTAGTATTTGTCTTACAAGAACGTAAATTTGCTCACATTTCTCCATGAAACCTGTTGAAAGAAGCTATGTTGTGTGTTAGGTACATAGACTACTCTTGCCATGTTTTTAAAAGCATCCAACTCAAGCTGGGAATTGGGACAAAAGGTAAATGTTGCTTATTTTATGATAATAATAATTCAAAGAGAATGTGGTGGTTATACTTGGAATAAAGATAAAAGAAGTATTTGTGTTTTACAAGCTATTCAATTATTTGATGCTTGCTTATTGAAATGAATCTGTCTATTAAACCACCTCAAACACTAATTGTGGTGTAAACATAATTTGGCTTATAATTGCTTATAATTAGTTGCTTTTCAATTACTATTATGCTTTTTCCCAATGCAATTTAAGTTAATATAAAAGTGCCAAGAATCTTGGCAAGGTAAGTCCTTGTTAATTTGGTAGAGGATATTTAAATAGTGTCTACCAATTGGATCGGTCCTTTGTAAGATATATTATTTTTCTCAAGCATCATTACCATTTTGAGGCTCAAAGTCCCTTGTACTAATTACTAAGTTGGTCAGTTAATCTCATTTGAATATTCTGCTACACTTAATATGTCCAAAACATACCTTTGGCTCTCTCAGATGATTTACCACAGACCAAGCCTGAGTGATTATTTTATTTTATTTTTTTAAAGATTTTTATTTATTTGCTAGACAGTGATCACAAGTAGGCAGAGAGGCAGGCAGAGAGAGAGGGGGAAGCAGGAGCCCCACTGAACAGAGAGCCCAATGTGGGGCTCGATCCCAGGACCCTGATATCATGACCTGAGCCAAAGGCAGAGGCTTTAAGCCACTGAGCCACCCAGGCGCCCCTGTTTTATTTTATTTTTTATGGTTCTCAACTAATTTTTCTCCAAGCCCATCTCCACTGTTCGCTTACTCTCTCTATGCCCTAGGCATACTGACCTTTCCCTTTTTAGGTCCTTTTCATTTATCTCAAATGCTCTCTCTCCACTTTGTATAACTTGTTCATTCTTTTCACTCAGTTCTTAGCTTAAATGTCCCCGCCTCTGAGAGGTCACCTGTGGTAGTACGGCATAGGCTAAACTAAGATAACAAAGAGACCCCCAAATACAGTAACCTGAGAAGAAGATTGAAGTTTATTTCTCTTTCACATAACATCCGGAGGCAGGGAGGTGATAAAGGGTGAGCGGGCACCCTGCTATGGAAGGTCGTACAGGGACCCTGGTTCCTTCTAGCCTGTTCCTATCACAGCGTGCAATCTTCATTCACATGATTAAAGCTCGTCCACATCTGTCTATATTCCAGCCTGGAAAAAAAGGAAAAAGAGAAAGTGTAGAAAAAACAATTTTCTTATAAAAATAAGACCTGGAAACTGCAATATCAGTTTTGCACACTTAGTCACATGTTCACGCTGCAAGGGAGGCTGGAAAGTAGGGTTCCTACTTGGGTAGCTAGTTGCCTGGGCAAAAATTGGCCCATACTGTTAAGAGGAAACGGGGAGAGAATGGATGTGGGGGCCTTTCTCCAGGCCTGCCACACCTTTCCTTACTTTCTAATCTACAGTAGCCAGATACTCCCTAACACACCATTCTGCTTTAATTCTCTGCATAATTCTTACTGTTCTCTTGTATTTACTTATTTGTTGATTGTTAGGTCTCTGTCAGCTTTTAAGCTATGTAAAACTTGTTTGTCTTTGCTTAACCTGCAGAGCATTGCCCCAAAAAAGTATTTGGCATAATGTATTCAATCAGCATTAGCTGAAAACATGAATGTTTAAGTGCCCTCCTAATAGATCCTGCTCTTTTTTTTTTTTTTTTAAAGATTTTATTTATTTATTTGACAGAGAGAGCTCACAAGTAGGCAGAGAGGCAGGCAGAGAGAGAGGGGGAAACAGGCTCCCCACCGAGCAGACAGCCGGATGTGGGGCTTGATCCCAGGACCCTGAGACCATGATCCAAGCCAAAGGCAGAGGCTTTAACCCACTGAGCCACCCAGGCACCCCAGATCCTGCTCTTTCAAACTAATCTTATCTCCCAACATTCCCTCAAAGGCCCTCCCCCAATTCTTCACACTATAAAAATCTTACTCAATTTCTAATACTAGCTATAATTCCACATAACATTCTTTAGAACAGTACTCTAGCACACACTGACTGTATTATCTCTGGGTACCTGATAAATTACACAAACTTAGTTGCTTAAAACAGTACACATTTATTATCTTACTGTTTGTGTGAGTCAGGAGTTTGCACATGGCTTAGCTCAGTCCTCTGTATAGGGTCCCTCACAAGGCCACAAGTCAAGATACTGGCCTGTGCTGCAGTCCCGTCTAAAGGTTTGACTAGGAAAGGAGCTATTTCCTCATTCCCGTGGTTCAGGTCCTTGCAAGCTACTGGACGGAGGGCCTCAGTGTCTTTCCACAGGTCCTTGCCATATCTTGCTTCACCAAACACAGAAACAGGGTATGCTAGTAAGCCAGAAGTTACAATCTGATATAACGTAATTGTGGAGTGGCATCCCACCAGCTCTGCACCATTGTTATATTCTACTGGTGAGGAAAATTGGAATGACGTCACAAGTTCTACCCACACTGAAGGGAAGTGGATTCCATATGAGTGTGAATACTGCTGGTCAGGGATCACTGAGGGGCAGTTTAGAACCTACCTATTACCACACTCACTACCCTCTGGGAACTCCAGAAGCATTTATTAATTTTTTAAAAAAGATTTAACTATTTATTTGAGGGGGAAGGGGCAGAGAGAAAGGGAGAGAGAAACCCAGGCCAATTCCACTGAGTGCAAGAGCCCAACGTGGGGCTTGATCTCAAGACCCCGAGATCATAACCTGAGCAGAAACCAAGAGCTGGAGGCCCAACCGACTGCGCCACCCAGGTGCCCCTCCAGAAGCATTTATAATTAGGACCACATAGGGGCGCCTGGGTGGCTCAGTGGGTTAAAGCCTCTGCCTTTGGCTCAGGTCCTGGTCCCAGGGCCCTGGGATCAAGCCCCACATCAGGCTCAAAGAGCCTGTACTATAATACCTAATTCCTTCTTCTCTCTCTGCCTGCTTGTGATCTTTGCCTGTCAAATAAATAAATAAAATCTTAAAAAAAATAGTAATTAAGACCACATAATTTGCCATTTAATAGCCTCATTGTTGGTTGAATATGCCAACTAAATTGGCACATCCGTATCTTCTATTTTGATATCCCACAAGGCACAGATGTAAATTTTCATAAACTTTTGGATTGAATTTATTTTATTTATTTTTAAATATATATATATATTTATTTATTTATTTGACACATAGGGAGAGAGGGCACAAGTAGGCAGAGCAGCAGGCAGAGGGAGAGGGAGAAGCAGGCTCCTTGTTGAGCATGATCTGAGCCTCCCAGGCGTCCCTGGATTGAATTTTTTTTTTTTTTTTTTTTTTTATTTGACAGAGATCACGAGTAAGCAGAGAGGCAGGCAGAGAGAGAGAGGAGGAAGCAGGCTCCCCGCTGAGCAGAGAGCCCGATGTGGGGCTCGATCCCAGGACCCTGAGATCATGACCTGAGCCGAAGGCAGAGGCTTAACCCACTGAGCCACCCAGGTGCCCCCCCTGGATTGAATTTAAAGTGACTGAATTTAAAGTGACCCCCCCCACACTGGGAGGTGTGCCAGAGCTGGCTTTTTCCTGTTTGCAAGAGTCATTTGTTCAGTTTTCAGAACTTTAAGGAGGTAGGTTGAATTGGCCACGGTGGGAGCATTTACTTCACGGAAATTGCTAAACTCTACAGTTAGGGTTCTCCATAACTGTTGTTAAACGTTTACCAGTATACCACTGGTGGTCCCAAATCTGTCACATTCATGATGTTGAAAACATGGTTTTCTCTAAGATAACATGAGTTCCACCACCCAAGGCTGTTGTGGGTTTATAAGTGATAAAAGTGGTTTGGAAACTGTAGAACAGCATACAAGCTAAGACAGGGCACTATCACCGCAAAATGCAGAAACAAAAGTACTGAGGAAAGGAACAGTACTGTAATACCTGATGTGTCAAATTTAGTGATGGTGTTTCCTAGGCTGAGTTAAAATTTTAACCACAGATACAAACTTAAAAATAAGAAAAGATTGACAATGACCTTAATGGAAATGGGCAGAGCCATTTATGAACAATGTACTGGCCATTGTCCTGGCCAATATGTCCTGGCAAAGTATGCTAAAATAATTTTCTTGTTTTCATCAGTAGTTCAATATTCAGTAAGCAAAGAATTTGTGATGTGCTGTTAGCAAATTTCATGTGGTTCATAAACATTTTGTTTTAGTTTTTAAATATTTAAGCAGATAGCCTCTTCAAGGGTTTTGTAATTTTTTCTTTTGAGACTTTTTTTTTTTTTACTGTTTTTGAGCTCCACTTTTGTGTTTTCTTTTTCTGTATGATCTTCACTTGTACTCCTTCTGTCATCTAAGGGATTAAAAAAATAAGTTCTGAATGTGTATAAAATATAAATTAAAGGTAAAAATGTCACAAATAGAAGTCCTTTTTTATTTTTATTTTTTTTTTAAATATTTTATTTATTTATTTGACAGAGAGATCACAAGTAGGCAAAGAGGCAGGCAGAGAGAGAGGGGAAAGCAGGCTCCCTGCCGAGCAGAGAGCCTGATGCGGGACTCCATCCCAGGATCCTGAGATCATGACCTGAGCCGTAGGCAGCGGCTTAACCCACTGAGCCACCCAGGAGCCCAGAAGTCCTTTTTTAAAAAAAGATTTTATTTATTTGTTTAACACAGAGAGAGAGAGATCACAAGTAGGCAGAGAGGCAGGGAGAGAGAGAGGGAAGCAGGCTCCCTGCTGAGCAGAGAGCCTGATGCGGGGCTTCATCCTAAGACCCTAAGATCATGACCTGAGCTGAAGGCAGAGGCTTTAACCCACTGAGCCACCCAGCGCCCCTAAAAGTCCTTTTTGAATAAAATAACATTATTTGAAGATACTACAAAAAGTTATTTTTTCAAAATGTGTAGTTATGTTAAAATTAAAGATAATACATACATGAATTATAATTACTAACAATTTACAATTATAACAGTAAGCTTATTATTTTTTTTTATTTTAAAAAGATTTTATTTATTTATTTGACACAGAGAGAGAGCACAAGCAGGGGGAAGCAGCAGGCAGAGGAAGAGGGAGAAGCAGGCTCCCTCCTCCCAGGACTCTGAGATCATCACTGGAGCTGAAGGCAGATTCTTGACCGACTGAGCCACCTGGGCACCCCTAAAGGTAAGTTTTTAAATTTAATTTTTACAAATTTATGAAACATTAACTCTTTTTATGAAAGTTAAACTATTTGCAATTCTCGTATAGCATATCCATTTTGCTACTAATGTAAAGAGTCTGTATCATATTTCCTGTATATTATGCCTATGCCTACCTACACATAATTTTTTTTCTTTTTAAAGTAGGCTCCACACCCAACACAGGGCTTGGACTCACAACCCTGACATCCAGACCTGAGACCCAGAGTTGGATGCTCTAACGGCTGAACCACCCAGGTGCACCTACATAAATCGAAGAATAATATGCAAGTGTTCAGTATTGCAAAATGTTCCGCCATGTTCAATTCTTTGAATTTTCACCCTAATTTGTGAATATCTCTGGTGTCCTGAGAGAAGCAAGAAAATGGATACTTGGCACCAGGAAAAGATACTTCATGAGGCCCAAATCGCATTCACAATAAGAGGCAGAATTTGACAATTATTTTGGTTCTTCTCTTATCAGTTTCTGCTCTTCAGATCCTCCCCACATTCCAAAGGTCTTTCTTCTTTGTCAACAGCACCATAAACCATAAACCTTAATGGCATTTGTACTTAGTTGTTTCTTGCATAGTGAACATAGGTCAAGAGATATGAAAAAGTATTTCCCTGGGGTCTAATTGGTGTTGTTTCTAGGAGTGGATATCTAAGTTTATGAATCACACTATGCCAACAAGGTGCCCTGAATTTCAAGTGACAGGTACACATATATTATTTAATAACTGCTTTGTGGGTATATATTAGTGACGTGTAAGGGCAGGGTCCTTCTTGCTGGGTCTAAGGTACAGATTCTAGAGTTCACAGAAGTATTACTTCTGGACTATAGCTAGTCATTCCATGCCACCGGTAGGCTAAGGTAGGTGAAGTATTCTTAGAAATTTTTAATCTTTTGGGTCCCACCAGCCAGTCTATCTCATAAAAATCTGTCAGACTGAAATAAAAAAGCCCCTGGGATGCCTGGCTGGCTTAGATGGTAAAACACGCAACTCTTGATCTTGCATTGTAAATTTGAGCCCCACGTTGGGTGTAGAGATCACTGAAATAAAAAAGCCCACATTCACTGAGGGAAAATATTTACAGAAATTCAGTGATTGTATCTATTGCTTATGGTAAATTATTAAGTCAAGTATTATGGGAAGTAAGTTCTTTTGAATTTTTAATTTTAAGTTCTAAAGGAAAATTAGCCCCATTCTCTTCCTCCCTCAGGTCAAACATCTAATTTCAGGAAGCAACCCAAAACTTCTCAGAGTTTGGAGACTCATACTTTAAAGAAGCTGAATACCTCTTAAATCAAATACTCACATTCGAGGCTCATTTTAAAAGAAGAAAAGCCTTGGGGTGCCTGGGTGGCTCAGTTGGCTAAGCGTCTGACTCTTGATGATGGCTCAGGTCATGATCTCAGGGTCGCGGGATCTAGTCCTAGGCAAGGAGCCTGCTTAAGAGTCTCTCTCTTTGCCCCACCTCCCCACCTCATGCATGTGCTCTCTGTCTCTCAACCCCCCCAAAACCCCCCAAAAACCAACCATCCAAAAACCACACCCTCCATTTGGTCTTTCTATGGTGAAGACAAGTTCAGAAGCCAAGAGCTTACAATCCATTTTGTAGTGCTTAAATGCTTATAGTCAAGTATCAGATATTAGAAGAAAACTTTCCTTCAACATTTAGAGAGAGATCAAGGTAAACAGGAAAGAAAGGAAACCAGAGGAAACAAATCCTGTAATCAGTAGAAGTAAACTTCTAAGAAAAAAGACCATAAGTATATACCATAGGGGTAGGAGAAATTATTCTATCCACCAAAACAAACAAAACAGACAAAAACAGAATACTACATAAATAAAAAATGTTCAAAGAACAAAAGAGAGTGCCTGAAAATTAAAAACAGTTTAGCTGACCAAAAAAAGAAAAAAAGGTGGGTGTTAAATTTGAAGATATCTCTGGTGCACCTGCGTGGCTCAGTGGGTTAAGTGTCTGACTCATTATTTCATATCATATGAGTGTCTGACTCATATCTTGATCTCAGAGTTGTGAGTTCAAGCCCTGCCTTGGGCTCCACAAAAATATCAATAAAGAATATAAAAGTTAAGAAATCTCTGACAGGGGCCCCTGGGTGGCTCAGTCAGTTAAGGATCTGCCTTTGGCTCAGGTCATGATCCCAGGGTCCTAGGATCCAGCCTCTCATTGGGTTCCCTGCTCAGTGGGGAGCCTGCTTCTCCCTCTGCCTCTGCCCTCTCATGCTCTCTCTCACTCACTCTCTTTTTCAAATAAATTAACTCTTTTTAAAAAATAGAAAAGAAGTGTTTAAGTTTTTTGTCATGGCTTATTCTCTTGTACTCTCCTTATTTGAGAAAGATAATAACTGGAAGAATTGGCGCTATAATCCATCAATATAAATATGTGATCTCTCTTAGGATATCTTTATCTGGAGTTGAAGAATAAGAGCAGTTCTGGTACCAGGAAACAGGTTCTAGTTGGTCACTCAAAGCTTCCACTCATACCGGAAGCTGGAGAGGTAGGTAGGAACCAAGAACCTTTCATACAATCCATTTTTTTCCCCGTACAATCCATTTCAAAAAAAAAATTTATTTTTAAGTAATCTCCGCACTCAACATGGTCTCGAACTGACAACCCAGAGATGAAGAGCCACATGCTCCACTGACTGAGCCAGCCAGGTGCTCCCCCATTATCTTTTAAAAAAGATTTTATTTATTTATACGACACAGAGAGAGAGATCACAAGGAGGCAGAAAGGCAGGCAGAGAGAGAGGAGGAAGCAGGCTCCCCACTGAGCAGAGAGCCTGATTCAGGGCTCGATCCCAGGACCCTGAGATCATGACCTGAGCCAAAGGCAGAGGCCCAACCCCCTGAGCCACCCAGGTGCCCCCCCTTCCCATTTTTAATAGAACAAACTATATCTGCCACAAACCAAAGCCTGCCTTGTTTTGTAATAAGAAGAATATGCTGATTTGATTTGACATTTCTGCCCTCTGCAGCCTGAACTCCCAAGTTGAAGGAGACTTAAAAACAACTGAGAAAGTCCAACTTCAACCTATCTGGTATCTGGTAACTTGAGATACTAATTGTTTCATCCCCACTCCCATCCCTTCCTCAGAGAATCTTCTACCTAACCCACAGTCCCTGGAAGGGGCAGCCCTACTTCCATTAGACCCTGTCTCCCGAACTGTGGCCGACTAGATGAGGGGAGAATACCCAACCCAGTCAAGTTCTTTTGCTGGATTATTTGAACCCAGAGACCTAGACATTGAGTCAGTAACTCTGTGGAGGAAACTAGAACTACAAGGTCAGGTAGGCTCAGGAATGGCGGTCATTTTTTGCTGTATACATGCAAATAAACTGAGAAATCTGGTTCTCAGAAATATACCATAACCTGGATGTGCCAAAGGAAGCAGAAATCATACAGCTCTAGAGAAAGAGAAAGTAATGGTCTGACAAGTTACATCATTTCTATATTTGTGTTGGGAACCATGAGAGTTCTTCTCTGGGACTTTTTTTTTTTTTTAAAGATTTATCTACTCTAGAGAAAGAGAGAGATCATGCGCACATGCACATGCAAGTGCGGGGAGGGACAGAGGGTGAGGGATAGAATCTCAAGCTGACTGTGCCCTGAGTGTGGAGCCCAGTGCCTGGCTCCATCCCATGACCCTGAGAACATGACCAGAGACGAAACCAAGAATCAGATGCTCAACCCACTGAGCCATCCGGATGCCCTTCCTCTCTGGAACTTCTAATTACCTCCTTTTTACTTGAGTTAATTTGGATAGCTTCCTTTTATTTGTAACCAAAGAATCCCTGACTCAATAGTTTTTAAAAGTTCATTTTTGGCACCCATGACTCTGCCTTTTTGTACCTCTCTAACCATGGATTCTGGATTCTACAGATCCTCTGTAACATGTTTTAAGTTATTTGAGAACATGGAACTATCGAAGAAAAGACATTTCCTTACAATGTCCTACGGAAGGGATGCCCGGGTCTTTCTAGTTATAGGGATTTGGAGGTACTTAAAGGATCACTCCTTCAATACTCAGCCTGCTCTTCAGCAGTTCTGATAGATGTTAGAAGAAACCAGAGGATGAACCTGATGAAAATCTACACAATCTGACTTCACTTATTGACTTAGAATTATATCAAACATAATTTGTGAATGAAAGTTACAAGATTTGTTACAGATTTGTTATGGTTTATTGTTGTTTCAGCTCTCTTTTGTAAAATAAAGCTATTACATCTTGGTTGCAAGATTCTTAACTATCAGTTTTTTTATAGATTTATTTTATTTTTAATTTTTTAAAAAGATTTATTTATTTATTTTGGAGGAGAGAACGAAGAGGAGGGAAAAAGAGAATTCCAAGTAGACTCTCTGCTGAGTGAGGAGCCCAATGCAGGGCTCAATTTCACAACCCTGAGATCATGACATGAGCTGAAATTAGGAGTCGGGTACTCAATCAACTGAGCCACTCAGATGTCCCTGTTTTATTTTTTTTTATTTATTTTTTTAACAGATTTAATACATATAATTACAGTACTTTAAGTATACATGGACATTTTTTGAAATTTTTCATTTATTTCCTTGATCTCAGGATTCTTAAAAATCTGAAAAAAGAAAGGAATTTCGCAAAAACCATGGATTTGAAGTATCAACGTAGATAGCCTTTATTTGCTAGAGAGACCAGATTCTAAAGTAATGGGGAATTTGAAATGAAGGAAGTTATTGTTTAAAACTATAACTTCAACTAATCTTCGACAAAGCAGGAAAGAATGTCCAATGGAAAAAAGACAGCCTCTTCAATAAATGGTGCTGGGAAAATTGGACGGCCACATGCGGAAAAATGAAATTGGACCACTTCCTTACACCACACATGAAAATAGACTCAAAATGGATGAAGGAACTCAATGTGAGAAAGGAATCCATCAAAATCCTTGAGGAGAACACAGGCAGCAACCTCTTCAACCTCAGTGACAGCAACCCTAGGAACATCGCCAAAGGCAAGGGAAGCAAGGGCAAAAATGAACTATTGGGATTTCATCAAGATCAAAAGCTTTTGCACAGCAAAGGAAACAGTTAACAAAGCCAAAAGACAACTGACAGAATAGGAGAAGATATTTGCAAATGACATATCAGATAAAGGGCTAGTGTCCAAAATCTATAAAGAGCTTATCAAACTCAACACCCAAAGAACAAATAATCCAATCAAGAAATGGGCAGAAGACATGAACAGACATTTCTGCAAAGAAGACATCCAGATGGCCAACAGACACATGAAAAAGTGCTCCACATCACTCAGCATCAGTGAATACAAATCAAAACCACAATGAGATATCACCTCACACCAGTCAGAATGGCTAAAATTAACAAGTCAGGAAATGACAGATGCTGGCAAGGATGCGGAGAAAGGGGAACCCTCCTACACTGTTGGTGGGAATGCAAGCTGGTGCAACCACTCTGGAAAACAGCATGGAGCTTCCTCAAAAAGCTGAAAATAGAACTACCCTATGACCCAGCAATTGCACTACTGGGTATTACCCTAAAGATACAAACGTAGTGATCCGAAGGGGCACGTGCACCCGAATGTTTATAGCAGCAATGTCCACAATAGCCAAACTATGGAAAGAACCTAGATGTCCATCAACAGATGAATGGATAAAGAAGATGTGGTATATATATACACAATGGAATACTATGCAGCCATCCAAAGAAATGAAATCTTGCCATTTGCGATGACATGGATGGAACTAGAGAGTATCATGCTTAGTGAAATAAGTCAATCGGAGAAAGACAACTATCATATGATCTCCCTGATATGAGGAAGTGGAGATGCAACATGGGGGCTTAGGGGAGTAGGAGAAGAATAAATGAAACAAGATGGGATCGGGAGGGAGACAAACCGTAAGTGACTCTTAATCTCACAAAACTGAGGGTTGCTGGATGTCGGGGGGTCGGGAGGGGAGGTGGGGTTATGGACATTGGGGAGGGTATGTGCTATGGTGAGTGCTGTGAAGTGTGTAAACCTGGCAATTCACAGACCTGTACTCCTGGGGATAAAAATACATTATATGTTTATAAAAAAATTAAAAAATAAATTAAAAAACAAAACAAAACTATAACTTCAAGGGCTACCTGGGTGGCTCAGTCAGTTGGGTGTTTAACTCTTGGTTTCAGCTGAGGTCATAATCTCAGGGTCATGAAACCAAGACCCGTCTCAGGCTCCACGCTCAGTACAGAGTCTGCTTGGAAGGAATTCTCTCTCTCCCTCCCTGTCTGCCCCTCCCCCAACTTGGGAGCACAGCACAGTCTCTCTAAATAAATAAATAAATATCCTTAAAAAATTAAAACTGTACCTTTAATACATTCAGTAAATTAAAGTCTATAAACAAGATACAACTCTCCTTTGTACATTGCCATAATCAATGGCACTGATAATGCTTTGCTGGACAATAGTACTTTCTTGTCCTCAACATCAGATGTTGAAAATACTGTTCCACATGACAGTTAAATATTTCACTTATTTAAAAAATTTTTTTTCCTCAATTTTAAGTAGGCTTCACACCCAACATGGGGCTTGAACCCACAACCCTGAGATTAAGAGTTGTATACTCTACCAACTGAGCCAGCCAGTTACCTCAAGATATTTCCCTGTGGTGGGGAACGTGGGTGGCTCAGTCTTTAGGCATCTGCCTTTGGCTCAGGTTGTGGTCCTGGGGTCCTGGGATTGAGCCCCATGTTGGGCTCCCTGCTCAATGGGGAGTCTGCGTCTCCCTCTCCCACTCCCCCTGCTTGTGTTCCCTCTCTCTCTGTCTCTCTCTTTGTTAAATGAATAAATAAAATCTTTAACAACAACAAAAAAAGGTATTTCCCTGTAGTTATTTTCTTGTTTTTTGTTTTTGTTTTTGTTTTTTTGCTTTTTTTTTTTTTTTTTTAAATATAAGGTTTGGGGTGCTTGGGTGGCTCAGTTGGTTAAGTGTCTGCCTTTGGCTCCGGTCATGATCTCAGGGTCCTGGGATGGAGGCCTGCTCTGGTCTCCATGATCAGTCGGGAGTCTGCTTCTCCCTCTCTCTTTCTCCTCCTCCTGCTTGTTCATGGTCTTGCTCTCTCTCTCATCCTCAAACAAATAAAATCTTCAAAAAAATGTAAGGTTATATTTTTTGTGAAGTTTTTTCTTGGTCCTTGTTGCAACGTTGTTTGACAAATAAAGTACTGAGATCTCTATTTGAGAAATTGTCAAAATAGAGAATTTTTAGGCATGTACTCAGAGAATGTAGAGAGAACCTCCCCAGGTAAATATTTGTAAATGTTCCTAATCTTCACATTTTTTCAGCTTTTCTTAAATTTTTATTTTTTTACTAACATATAATGTATTATTTGCCACAGGGATACAGGTTAATCTTCACATTTTTGACAGAACCAGTTTAGTATTACTTATTCAAAATCCACAATTGTAGGGGCACCTGGGTAGCTCAGTCAGTTAAGCATCCAGCTCTTGGCTTAGGCTGTGATCTCAAGGTCCTGGGACTGAGCCCCATGTCAGATTCTGCATTGAGTGCAGAGTCTGAGATTCTCTCTCCCTCTGCTCCCCCCACTTGTGCTCTCACTCTCCCTCTCTCAAATAAATAATCTTTAAAAAAAAGAAAACCAGGGACGCCTGGGTGGCTCAGTTGGTTAAGCCACTGCCTTTGGCTCAGGTCATGATCCTGGGGTCCTGGGATCAAGTTCTGCATCGGGCTTCTTGCTCGGCAGGGAGCCTGCTTCCTCCTCTCTCTCTCTCTACCTGCTTCCTCCTCTTCTCTCTGCCTGCCCCTCTGCCTGCTTTTGTGTACTCTCTGTCTCTGACAAATAAATAAAAAATCTTAAAAAAAAAAGAAAGAAAACCAAAATCCACAATTGTAGTTTTCAACTTAGCAAAATTTTATCGTGTCCTTAGCACTATGTGCAAACTCAAGATGAGGACCTTTCAAAGGACTGAACATAAAATGCATGAAACTAGAAATTAATACATCTCAATATAAATTCAACTAATGAATTTCATTCCATAGAATAAAAGAATTACAAAAATTTGAAGTAAGGGAAATTACACTGTTAAGAAGAATAGATAATTTTTTGTACATCAAAACAAACATCAGATAATTATGGATACTCTGATATCTGGTCGTATCACAAAGTAGCATGTTTTTTCCTTTTTTTTTTACAAATTATGCACTTTTATTTATTATTTATTTGTATTTTTTAAAAGATTTTATTTGACAGAGAGAGATCACAAGTAGGCAGAGAGGCAGGCAGAGAGAGCAGGGGAAGCAGGCTCCCTGCTGAGCAGAGAGCCCGACGTGGGGCTTGATCCCAGGACCCTGGGATGATGACCTGAGCTGAAGGCAGAGGCTTTAACTCACTAGGCCACCCAGGTGCCCCATATTTTTCATTTTCATTTTATTTTTGAGAGATTTTATTTGTGAGAGAGAGAGTGAGCACAAGCAAGGGAGCAGCAGAGAGAGAAGCAGGCTCCCCGCTAGGCAAGGAGCCCGATGTGGGATTCAATCCCGGGACCCTGGGATCATGACGAGCCGAAAACAGATGCTTAACCTACTGAGCCACCCAGGCATCCCCAAAGTACTTGCTTTTAAAGTAGATTTCTCTTTAAATGACTTGCAAATTCTGAGATACTAAAAACCATACCTTTATTTATAAGTCAGTCACAGTGTTTACAGTCATTAAATCCTTATCAAACTAAGGTGGACCAAAAATGAAAATAATCATTATAGTGGATGAAAGAAAATAAATTGTTTCTACACTTGGGTAATTAAAAATTAGAATATCTTATGAGTTTAACTGTGTATGACAAGTTAATTTTTATCTACTTTGAATAGTGAAGTCACAGTACTGTTTAGTTTCATATCTAAATGAAATGTGAAAGTTTCCATTCATTTTGATATTTCTATAACCTATTTCGTATCAAGTATTACTTGCACTAAGCCCTAAAAAGAATATAACCTTTTTGTTGCTTATAAGCTTAGTTTTCCTTAAGAATATTCCTAAGAAAAACAACATTTAAGGAAGTAATTAATCACTTCACTTTATTACTTTTATTTTCCATTGAGTATTTTAAAGCTTAATGTTTTTTTAAGAAAGCAGTTATGTGAACAAAGCATTACAGTAATTATAGCTTAGTTTTGTCCCAATAGGCTGGTTTGATGTATACACTTCAGCCACGTAGAATCATAATTACACTGAAGGAGAATATACTTTGTCCATTCACATTACACTTCCACCCAAGGAGTTATATATATAGAAAGAAGTGATTCCTTTCTCCTTTGTACTCATTTATTCTCCTTTTCGTGCACCTTGCTGACCTACATAAAAGTTGTAGCTCATTTAAATTTAGTCTCTGGTATGAAGTTGTGTCTTGCTTAACTGTAACCCGAAGTGTGAGAAGGGGAGTGTCGGTGTTTCTCAACAGCCGTGTCTTTAGCAATTAAGGTGTGGCATCTCTAGGGCTACGGAACCCTATTCCAGTCAAACACGTTTCTGTTCTGCATCTTCCGCTGTGGAACAAACTTTTTAATATATAGTTTCTAATCCTTAAATAAGGGGGGAGAAAAAGCTAGAAAAAAGAACAAAACTCACCCTCCAAAACCAAGAGTCATCCGTAGTGTCTGAAAATACCTGGACATTAAGGATTGGTCCCTGGATTTTCCTTCACCCTTGTCAAGTTACGCCTCATCCGAGTAGGTTTCCCGGCAGGAGATGGAGAGGAGAGCAGGGAAATGTTGCTAAGTAACACTCGGGGAGCAGATGTGCGGTGGGCCTATCGGATGACACAACCTTGAGCTTTGTGCTGGCTTACAACAATCCCACCATATAATGAAAGAGATGCAAAATTATGTAGATACAGAGAGGCAAAACAGAGTTCCTAACCTCAACTATTAGTCCAGAAATTCAGGTGGTTGAAGCATGACATGGTTACTTATGAATTTTTCTTGTCTTATTTTTTCCCCAGAACACATCTAGGTTTAGGCATCATTTTTATGTATTCATGAATTAGTTAACTAATTAATCCAATCATTCATTCAACAACTATTCACTGAGTGCCTATTGCTGTAGAAATTGAGACTGTTATAATAATACTGTGAGGTTTCCATAAGCCGTTTGTTATAAAAATGAACAAGTATAGAGATCAAAATCAGCAACTCCTCGAATCATTTATTATTGTTGCATTTATTTTGGAGATAAGGTTAGAATTAGAGCCTTTATTTGATAGGCCTATGAGTTACAAAACAGCTATTACGCACTGTTAAGGGAGGTGGGGAGAAAGTCTAAACATGCGTAGTTACATAACACATATTAGAAAATCCAGGGTTGCCTGGGTGGCTCAGTTGTTGAGCAGCTGCCTTTGGCTCCGGTCACACTCCCAGGGTCCTAGGATCAGGCCCCACATCAGGCTCCCTGCTCAGTGGGGAGCCTGTTTCTCCCTCTGCCTATTTCCCCTACTTCTCTGTTCTCTCTCTTACAAATAAATAAATAAATCTTAAAAAAAATTTTTTTAAAAAGAAAATGCATTGAGTTATAGAATTTACATAGAATTTAAATACCAGCTCTCAGTTCGACTTTAATCAATTTATATACATTTTAAAGTTTTATTCATTTAAGTAATCTCTGCACCCCATGTGGGGCTCAAACTCACAACCCCAAGATCAACAGTTGCATGCTATTTCTCGACTTGGCCAGCCAGGAGTCCCAATTTATACACATTTTAAAGGGGTGCCTGGGTGGCTTCTAACTTTTGGTTTTGGCTCCGGTTGTGAGATCGTGCCCCCTGTAGGGCTCTAACTCAGTGGGGAGTCTGATGGAGATTCTCTCTCCCTCTGCCCATCCTTCACCCCTCTATCTCTAAAATAAATAAGTAAATCTTTTATTTTTTAAAAGATTTTACTTATCTATTTGACAGAGAGAGAAAGAAGGAGGCAGAGCAGTAGGCAGAGAGAGAAGGGAAAGCAGGCTTCCTGCTCAGCAGAGAGCCCGATGTGGGGCTCGATCCTAGGACCCTGAGATCATGACCTGAGCCAAAGGCAGAGGCTTAACCTATTGAGCCACCCAGGTGCCCCAAATGGATAACTCTTTAAAAAAAAAAAAAAAAAGGCAGGGGCATCCGGGTGGCTTAGTTGGTTAAGTGTCGGCCTTAGACTCAGGTCATGATTTTGAGTTCCTAGACTGAGCCCTGCATTGGGCTCCCTGCTCAGCGGGGAGTCCATTTCTCTCTCTCCTTCTGCCCCTCTCCTGTTCATGTGCTTGTGCACTCTTTCTCTCTCTCAAATAAATAAAATCTTAAAAAAAAAAAAAAAGCACGTTGGAGTGCCTGCTTCACTCATTTGAAAGAGCACATGACTCTTAATCTGAGGGTCCTGAGTTTGAGCCAACGTTGGGTGTAGAGATTATTTTTAAAGAGGGTGTAGGGGCACCTGGGTGGCAATGTCCATGGAGCGTCCAACTCTTGGTTTCAGCTCAGGTCATGATCTCAGTGTTGCGGGATCAAGCCCCTTACTGGGTCCGTGTTAAGTGTGGAGTCTGTGTGGGATTCTTTTTTTCTCCCCTCACCCTCGTGTTCTCTCTCACCCTAAAAAAAATAAATAAATCTTAAAAAAAATAAGGTGGGGTATAGAGTGTAGAGCTCACATACACACAAAAGCACTGTCTAAAGGGAGTTGTGCCTATTATTTATTTTTGTATATTCAGCCCATATTCTTTGTCTAGTATAACTTTCCTTTTGTTTTTTAGGCAAACTTAATATGCCTAAAATATATGAATATTGATCATTTTTATTGACTGCTTAATTTATACAACCTGGAGTCATGTTAAATACTACATGCTTTATTTCACTTAGGTTTTAAGAAGTAGATACTGTCATTATCTCCACTTTGCAAATAGTAAAATTAAGATCATATAAACAGGGCGCCTGGGTGGCTCAGTGGGTTAAGCCGCTGCCTTCGGCTCAGGTCATGATCTCAGGGTCCTAGGATCGAGTCCTACATCGGGCTCTCTGCTCGGCGGGGAGCCTGCTTCCCTCTCTCTCTCTCTGCCTGCCTCTCTGCCTACTTGTGATCTCTCTCTCTCGCTGTCAAATAAATAAATAAATAAAATCTTTTTAAAAAAAAAGATCATATAAACACCCTTATGTTCACTGCAGCATTAGTTACAATAGCTAAGATATGGAAGCAAGCTAAGTGTTGATCAGTAGATGAATGGATAAAGAAGTTGTGGTATCTATACACACAACGGAATATTACTCAGCTTTTTTTTTTAATTTTTTTTCCATTTTATTTATTTTTTCAGCGTAACAGTATTCATTCTTTTTGCACAACACCCAGTGCTCCATGCAAAACGTGCCCTCCCCATTACCCACCACCTGTTCCCCCAACCTCCCACCCCTGACCCTTCAAAACCCTCAGGTTGTTTTTCAGAGTCCATAGTCTCTTATGGTTCGCCTCCCCTTCCAAATTTTTTTTTTTTAATAAACATATAATGTATTTTTATCCCCAGGGGTACAGGTCTGTGAATCGCCAGGTTTACACACTTCACAGCACTCACGATAGCACTTACCCTCCCCAATGTCCATAGCCCCCTCCCCCTCTCCCAATCCCACCTCCCCCCAGCAACCCCCAGTTTGTTTTGTGAGATTAAGAGTCATTTATGGTTTGTCTCAGCTTTTTTTTTTTTTTTTTAAGATTTTTATTTATTTATTTGACAGAGATCACAAGTAGGCAGAGAGACAGGCCAGGGGTGGTGGTGGGGCGGGAAGCAGGCTCCCTGCTGAGCAGAGAGCTGGATGTGGGGCTTGATCCCAGGACCCTGGGATCATGACCTGAGCCAAAGGCAGAGGCTTTAACCCACTGAGCCACCCAGGTGCCCGAATATTATTCAGCTTAAAAAAGAATGAAATATTGTGATTTGCAACAACACGAATGGATGTTAGGTATAATGCTAAGTGAAGCAGTCAGAGAAAGACAAATACCATAAAATTTCAGTTACATGTGGAACTTAAGAAACAAAACAAATATACAAGGAAAAAAAGAGTGATCAGGGTGCCTGCGTGGCTCAGTGGGTTAAAGCCTTTGCCTTCGGCTCAGGTCTTGATCTCAGGGTCCTGGGATTGAGCCCCACATTGGGCTCAGCAGGGAGCCTGCTTCCCCCTCTCTCTGCCTGCCGCTCTGCCTACTTGTGATCTCTCTCTGTCAAATAAATAAAATAAAATCTTAAAAAAAAAGAGACAGATAAAAAAATAGATTCTTAACTATAAAGAACAAACTAGTGTCTCATTTTGATTTATAGTTGTGCATAAAAATGTGGAATGGGGGACACTGGGGTGGTTCAATCGGTTAAGTGTCTGCCTTGCTCAGAAATTTAGGCTTGTGTTATGACATCATTCACTAAAGAAGTTTGGCTTATTTTTCTAATACTTCCAAATAAATTAATTGTTAACAGGAACATTACAGAATCAAGCACAATGTAGAATACAGAATAAAACTTGCAGGATTTCTGGTTCATATAATTTGCACACAAAATGATGAGTACTGTAGGATTTGGATCAAATCGCAGCTCTGCCACTTCCCAGGTGATCTTGTACAAGTTATTTAACCTCTCTATCCCTCAGCTTCTTGATCTGCAAAATGGAGACTATATTAATAGCAAATTCCTACAGAGTTGCTTTGAAGAGTTAATGAGATCATTAATATAGATTCTTCACAGTAATTAGTTGTTGAGTAGCTTTTTATGCCTTGTGTTAATTAATTTCAAGAGCTAATACACATAAAGTCTTTAGAAGGGTACATAGCATATAGTAAGCACTCAATGTTATTTACATTTATTTATATCTATATTTTTATTTTATAATTTTATTTTACATTTTATTTATTTTATATATTTATGTATTTTATATTTTAATTTTATTTATATATTACATAAAGTAATATTGGGATAATGATGATCTTTTTTTCTATGACTATTTACATTTTAACTCCCATTTCACATAAATATCCTCTCATTTGTTCTTTCCATTAAACCTGTGAGGTGGGTGCTATTAGCCTTTTTTTTTTTATCAAGGATTCCTCCTTATGGAATTCCTCTTTGAAGCTTACAAAGATTAAAAATTTACTCAGAAGTTCACAGTTTGTTCGTTGAGCCCTACTTAGGAGGTTCAATGTGCAGGAGTTTGTGAGGTTGGTCTATTTCTTTTGTCATAAAAGGGCCTGGACCAGGGATGCTTTATAACTGGTGAATTTGATTAACCTACATCCTTTCTCATACTCTTAGTAGTTCCAAAGCACCTAACAAATCAAGCACAAACTCTTCTGAGTTTATCATTTCATTGCCTGGCCTCATTTTACATAATCTCACTCATCACATACATACTTACCTACTCCTTCTGCTTAAGTAGGTTTCCTGTTTCATTTTTTAAAAAGATTTTTATTTATTTATTTTGACAGAGAGATAGAGAGATACCACAAGTAAGCAGAGAGGCAGGCGGAGGGAAAGAGAGAGAAACAGGCTCTCTGTTGAGCAGGGAGCTGGATGCGGGGCTTGATCCCATGACCCTGGAATCATGACCTGAGCCAAAGGCAGCTGCTTAACCAACTGAGCCACCTAGGCACTCCGATGTTTCTTGTTTCTGAGACCTAATTATGATAACTATATTCTCCAAATGTAGGCTTCGGACATACGATTTGAATAAGAGTCCAACAACGGGGCAGGACACTGAAACCAGGTTCAGCCCAGAAAACTTGGGATGTACGTATAATCCCAGTAGCTATGACCTTCCTTTCACTCTTGAACTTTAACTCCTGGTAGTATATGATTTATTCCTAATCTCGGTCCCTATAATTCTGCCTTAGAAATGTGCTCAAACAGTATGTATTTACATTTGCATTACATTAAACATTTTTGGAAAATATACACCAAATGGTTAATGGTGGCTACTTCTAGGGAATGAGATTGGGGGTATCCAATCTGGATTTTGATTTTAAAAATATTAGATAACTTTTTATTAGTGGAATGGTATTATAATGATCATGTTACTTCTGTATTTCAAAACTACTTAGAAAAAAAACTACATAGGAATATTTTAAAAATTAATCACAAATAGAACTAAAATCAGGATTTCTTCTTTCCCAACAATAACCACTGCTTCGACGAGGTTTCAGTCAACTAATCAAGCCAACGGTTAGAGCCATCTCAGGTACTCCAATTTGAACACTAAATTCAAGATCTCAAGTCAGAGCCTTGATATTGATAACTTGTGCCCAATTTGGGGTTATATTCTATTTTATTTGCTCTAACACTCTTAGAATCCATTCCCACATGCTTTCCAGTTTCCTATGAATACAGACTTGCATGGTTTTGCAATTGTTTTGGTATGCAAAGCCATATCTTCTTGGAACAGAAATGCAGATTTCCCCTGGGGGGGGTACCCTGAAAAATTAACTGGTTTCTGGAGACAGGAAGGGACGGGTACCTGTGTGGCTCATTTGGTTAATCGGTTAAGCATCTGTCTTAGGTTCAGGTTATGATCTCAGGGTCCTGGGATTGAGCCCTGTGTGGTGGTCAGTCAGGCTCCCTGCTCCGTGAGGAGTATGCTTCTGCCTCTCTGTCTGGCCCTCCCCATCACTCGTGCTTGGTATCTCTCTTTCTCTCTCTCAGATAAATAAATAAATAAATAATCTAAAAAAAAAAAAAGGAGAAAAGTATGTGAGGAGGAAATTCCATTGAATGGACTTAAGCTCTAGTTTCTGCCTGAATTTCTAGCCAGAGAGCTTGCCTGTCCTATAGATTTCAGACTTGACTAGTCAGTTCCCAAAATTGCTTAAGGTAACACTTCCTTGAAATATACATATTTATATATGTACTAGAGAAATATATATATTTGATTCTGTTCCTCTGGTACCTCAGAACCCCAATACACATTTCGAAGGTAGATACATAATTTGTTCGGCCCACTGCAAAATGAAAATGTAGAGACCCTTATTCAAAGAGCAGGAAATGGGTGTCTGGGTGACTCAGTTGCTTAAGCACATGACTCTTGATTTCCGCTCAGATCATGATCTCAGGGTTGTGAGACTGGGCATAGAGCCTGCTTAAGAGTCTCTCTCCCCCTCTGCCTCTACCCACGCCCCTCAAAATAAAAAATAAAATACAATCACAAAGTGGAATGGGGGATTCTTTAAAAAAATAAATAAAAAGCAGTAAAAGCAAAAACGCAGTAAACAAGTGCCACACTAAAACATAAAACTTTTTCCTTTGAAAATGTTTTATTATTGATAAAACACATGGAGGCAATGATACACGAGTAACAACATAAACTTACTAATTATAAAAATGTATTTTTGATGTTATAATTTTAAATAAATACTTAACTAATGCGATATCTTCATTGATCATAAGATTTTTCTGGCGTGCTTGCCTGCAAATTCATTCCTTAGGTCATCAAAATTTATACTTTTAGCAACTTCATTTTTTAATCAATATAATTGAAAGTAACATCGGTTGGTCTCAGCAAATGTCAGACTGCAAATAATTTTTGGTAATTTTAAATTTCAAGAAGGATCTTTCTGCTGATGCAACTGTTACTGGAGCTATTAAGAGTATTTCATAGACTTTGACAACATTGGGGTAATTTTCTGACAACTTTACAATGAAAATATAAATATATATATATTTATATAAGCTATGTTATACTTACATAGGTTCCATATATAAATATATATTTTAATATAATATATATTATAAATATGTATTTATATACATATATGTATTATATATTTATTAAAATATAAATATATATTATAAATATATATATTCTATAATATATATATATATTTAGGCTCCATGCCCAGTGAGGGGCTTGAACTCATAACCCCAAGATCAAGAGTCACATGGTTGACTCAGTCTGCCAGGCACCCAAGAAATGTATATTTTAATTCACCTACAGCTAATGATTCACATGAAATAATTTTTCTAAAAGATTTAAGGGGCATCTGGCTGGCTTTGTCAGAATAACATGTGACTCCTGACCTCGAGGCTGAGAGTTCCAGCCCCACATTGGGTATACTGATTTTTTTCACAGTTTTTTATTTATATTTTTAGGTAATCTCTACACCCAACATAGGGCTTGAACTCACAACCCGGAGATTTAGAGTTGCAGGCTCTTCTGACTGAACCAGCCAGGTGCCCCAGGTGTAGTGATTACTAAAAAAATATATAAACTAAAAAAAAAAAAAAAAAAAGATTTAACTCTACATCTATATTAGCTTCTTGTAAGCTTGAATTTAATTGTAAATGTAAATTTATGCAATGGCATTTTAATGTTTCTTCTGACATTTCCAGTAATTTGTAACAGTCCTACAAGAAATTGGAAGTGGCTCTGTGATTTGCAAATAACTCAAAGTGGCTATTTATGCATCCTAATATTGCACATCCAATTAAAAGGAAAAAATTAATTTTCAAATTCCCTTCCTTCTCAATGTGCTCACCGACAGTGCCATATGAAAACAGTGTTCTTTTCCATCACATGTGACAATCTTTAAATTATTTGTAAAAACCATGAATACTTGCTTTGCAATACTGTCATCTTTAAAGCTCTGGAATTTAAACTCAAGAATTCTGATAACTCTCTGAAATGATTTATTACAATATCCACGTGCACACACATTTTGTAATAATTTGTTGATAGTGTTTCTTCCCAGACTGGCCTGGGGACTCAGGCCACAGAATCAGTATTTGGGCCAATGCTGCTACCTCTACAGCTTGTGCGGTGGCTGCCATTATCACTAACACTGGGCTGGACCCAGACCTTGGCCCAGGTAAAGGTGGGAACAGCACTGGGCTGCCGGGTCAACTGCTCAACACCCAGGCTATCTGCTGTGCCTGGGGGTCTGAGCCCTTGTCTGCATGGGCTGCCTCCTTCCCTCCCAGTGTATTTCGGTTGCTAACAAGAATGCTTCATTGCCCTATTGAGAGCTTCAATTGCAAAACACAAGTTCAAAGATAAAATTAAGTCTGATGCCTTTCTGAAGGTGAGGCCCATAAGCCCACAAAGCAGTCCTGCATGCATGATTAGTATCCTAATTTCATTTTGTTTATGCTGTACTAGGCGAGGAATCCGATCCCCAAATTCTCTTCTTGAGGGTTTGTTTACTACATAAGGAAAGTATGGTCAGTGCCTGTGAAGCCTGGGTCTTCAGGGAGTAGCTGTCAAGAAGGAATTAGGAGTGCGATAGAGTTATTGGTGGGGGGCAATGTTTGTGAAAGATAAATGGAAGGGGAACAGGGGTAGAGAGGAAAAAACCTTCACATTGGGTGATTCTGTGAGAAATCAGGTAGTTTTAATATAGATCTTATAAAAATGTTAAACTGAATTTTTAAAAAACCTTGCTTAGAGAAAATCAAAATTAGATTTTCAAACTGTTTTTAATTTCAAAAAAACCTTCAGGCATAACTAGTCATGTTTCAAAGTAAATTTATAAAATCCAATTTCAGAACTCCTCATAAAACTTTAAAAAAATCTGAGGTTCAAATATAGAAATGGATGAATAACTTATGAATTTTAAAAAATGCCTGTTTTGTAGAGCTATTTTCAAAAGGCCATGATAACAATAAAACCTATCTTGTTATCCACAGACTGAATGAATTGAAAGGATTAATAGGTATCACTCATTTCAGATATATTCACTTTATTTTATGTATTTATTTTAAAGGAGATAGAAGTTTATGGAATATACCACAAGGGAACAGTGGGCAGGACAGCAGAGGAGAGGCTGTCTGCCTAGATAGAGTCACGTTAAAAAACTGATCAAATTTCATTCTCTCCTTTCATTTCTTTCTTCGCCCCCTCTCTCTTTTAATGTGGTTAAAATATTAAACCCTTACCAAGTACTTACCACTTGCTGGGCTCTTTGGCAATTAAAAGTGCCATTCATAATTGTAATTCATAATGGCCAGTGCAGTTGATTTATGAATTTCTTTAGCAAAAACTTCTTGGATTTCCACTTAGTATTAGGCAAAGCACTAGCTACCAGGAATTTGACAGTGAATAAAGAATGCTCTTTCCATTTCCCAAAGTACTTATGGTCTAGTGCAAGACACACACACTGGTTAAGTAATAGTTACCTTTCAGCCCTTGCTCCCAGATGAGACAAGAGCAAACCTGAGCCCAACCTGTGGCCTGAGGCTTGCTGCAGAGGTGAGTCAACCTGGATTGGCTAAACCACAGTGTGTCTGTGGAGCCAGTAAGCATGAGAATAAATGCTTGTTGGTAAGCCACTGAGTTTCTGGTGTGATTTGTTACACAGCATATTGTAGTAAAAGTATGGCTAATGCATATTCTGTAGTTCTTTGTTCATGATTCCCTCTTGCCTTTCAGATTGTTTCTTTCAGCCTAAGGTTTGCCCTTCAGAACATCCTGAGAGTCTCGGAGTGGAATATTCTCTGACTTTACACTTAATTAGTACATTTCTTTGTCACTTGTTCTTAGCGTATAATTTTTCAGTCAATAAGTGTAGATTGGCTATCAGTTTTTCTCACCAGAATGAAGATATTATGCTTCTTTCTTCTGACTTTAGTTGTAGCTGTTAGGTCAACTGTAATTACTGCCCATTTGTAGGAAATCTCTCTTCTCTCTGGCTGTTTTCATATTTTCTCTTTGTCGCTGGCACCCCCAGTTTCCTTGCAACATGACTAGGTCCGGATTTTGACTACAGATTCTTTTTATTCTGCTTAAAATTGATGGCGGGGGGCACTGGCTGGCTCAGGGGGTAGAGCATGTGAATCTTGATCTTGGGGTTGTGAGTTCAAGCCCCATGTCAGGTGTAGAGATTACTTAAAGTCTTTAAAAAAATTGATCAGCATCCTGGGACATGTAGATTCTATGGTATTTGGAACAATGGCACCTCAAAGATGTCCATGTTCTAATCCTAAGAACCTGTGAATATCTTATGTTACATGACAGAGAGGAATTAAGGTTGCAGATGAAATTAAGATTGTTAATCTGATGACTTTAAAAATGGGAGATTATTTAGGATTATCTAAGTGGGCCCAATATAATCACAAAAGGTATTAAATATGGAAGGGGGAGACAGAAGGGAGGACAGAAATGATGTGAAGTGAGACAAATTTGACCTGCTCCTGCTGGTTTTGAAGACAGAGGAAGAAGGCTATGTGCTAAGTAAGTAATTCAGGCTGCCTTTAGGAGCTGGAAAAAGGCAAGGAAACAGATCCTCTTCCAGAGACTCCAGAAAGGAATGCAGCCCTGGCAACATCTTGGTTTCGGCCCGATGAGACCTAAGTTGGACTTTTCACCTACAGAATTGTAAGGTAATAAACTTGTGTTGTTGGTAATGGTAAATTATGGTAACTTGTAACAGTCGTGATAGGAAACTGATACAGTCTTTTTCTGGTTATGGTAAGGTTATGGTGATGGTAACAAGTTATGGTAAATTGTAATTTGTGACAGTAATGATAGGATTGAAATTTGTAAGTTATGGTAATGGTTATGGTAATTTTTTATGGTAATTTATAGCAGTAGTTATAGGAAACTAACATAGTCTCATCAATTCTGGAACATTTTCGGCCATTATTGCAACTTTCAATACTGCCTTTTCATTCTTTCTCTTTTTTTCTTCTAGAACTCTGTTAACACATGTGGACTTTTTTTTTTAACAGACTTTATTTATTTATTTATTTATTTGACAGAGAGGGTGAGAGAGTACAAGCAAGGGGGAGGCAGAGGCAGAGGGAGAAGCAGGCTCCGTGCTGAGCAGGGAGCCCAATGTGGGAGTCGATCCCAGGAGTCTGGGATCATGACTGAGATGAAGGCTGACGCTTAACCAACTGAGCCACTCATGTATCCCCTACATAGACCTTTTAACTCTGTCTTATTATTGCTCTAATCTTGCTTTCATATTTGCTCTGTATAACATTCTAGGTAATTTCTTCAGATCTATTTTCCAGTATACTCATTCTTTTTGTAGCAGCATTTCTTTTTCTTTTTTTAAAGATTTATGTATTTATCTGAGAGAGTCTGAGTGAGTGGGGCGGGAGAGGGGGCAGAGGTAGAGGCAGAGGTAGAGAATCTCAAGCAGACTCCGCACTAAGCTGGAGCCTGACATGGGGCTTGATCCCACAACCCTGAGATCATGATGTGAGCCTAAATCAGGAACTGGATGCTTAACCAACTGAGCCACCCAGGTGCCCCTGCAGCAACATTTCTACTGCAATTTAACCCATCCATTAAAATTTTCATGTCAACAATTATGTATTTCTTTTCTAGAGCTCTTAACTGGTTCCTTGGTAAACTTGACTGTTCCTTTTTAAACAACCTCTTGTTTCTTACTCCAATTTTCAGTTTTTTATTTCTTTAAACATATATTTTTAAACTATTTTTAAGAGATTTTTCTTTTTAATTTATGATTTTTAATATTTAATATTTTTATATTTAGTTATATTTATATATTATTTATTTATTAAATTTATATTATTATTGTTATTTATAAAGATTTTTATTTTTAATTTATTTATTTGACAGAGAGAGACACAAGCAAGGGGAGTGGGAAAGGGAGACGTAGGCTTCCTGCTGAGCAGGGAGCCCAATGTGTGGCTCGATCCCAGGACCCTGGGAACATGACCTGAGCCCAAGGCAGCTGCTTAACAACTGAGCCACCCAGGTGCCTTATTTTATATTCTGTACCTAATAATAATTCTAATCTCTGAAGTTTTTGTGAAACTGATTCTAACTGATTCTAAGTGATTCATGGTACAGTATTTTCTTATGTGTTTGATGACTTGACTGAAAGCTCACAGTTCCTCAGTACATTATTTATGGAAACTGTCTGAGGTCTCACTTCTTCCAGGGAGGTTTTTCTCTTGCTTATACAGATGGTCCCTGACTTAATGATGGATCGACTTAGGATTTTTTGACTTTTCACTGTCAGTTTATTAAAAGCAATATACGTTCAGCAGAAACTGTACTTTGGATTTTGGTCTTTTCCCCGGCTAATGATATGTGGTACACACTGTCTCGTGATGCTGGACCATGGCAGTGAGCTGCAGCTCCCATTCATCTACCCAGTCATACAGGTAAGAAATCAGTACACTTAAAACCATTCTGGGGGTGACTGACTGGCTCAGCTGGTTGAACATGACACTCTTGATCTCAGGGGCGTGAGTTTGAGCACCATATTGCTGGGGTAGACCACTTTAAATAAAAAAAAATTAAAAAAACAAAAACAAAAACAAAACAAAAACCAGGGATGCCTGGGTGTCTCAGTCGGTTAAGTGTCTGCCTTCAGCTCAGGTTCTGATCCCAGGGTCCTGGGGTTGAGTCTCACCTTGGGCTCCCGGCTCAGCGGAGAGCCTGCTTCTCCCTCTGCCTGCTGCTCCCCTGCTTGTGCTTTCTCTCTCTCTCTGACAAAGAAATAAATAAAATTTTTAAGAAACAACAACAAAAACCTAAAACCGTTCTGTACCCACACAACCATTGTTTTTCACTTTCAGTATTCAATAAATTACATGAGATAGTCAACATTCATTACAAAATAGGCTTTGTATTAGTTGATTTTGCCCAACTATTAGCTAATGTAAGGGTCTGAGCATGTTTAGAGTAGGCTAGTTAGGTAGGTGTATTAAATGTGTCTTCAACTTACAATATTTTCAATTTGCAGTGGGTATATTGGGATATATATATAATATATATATATTATAATCCATCATAAATTGAGAACTGTATTAGCTTTCTAGGGGTATGACTAACTTAGGACCAATTTATTTTATTTTTTTTTTTAAAGAGTTTATTTATTTGACAGACAGAGATCACAAGTAGGCAGAGAGGTAGGCAGAGAGAGAGAGGGAAGCAGGCTCCCTGCTGAGCAGAGAGCCCAATGTGGGGCTCGATCCCAGGATCCTGGGATCATGACCTGAGCCTAAGGCAGAGGCTTAACCCACTGAGCCACCCAGATGCTCTATTATTTTATTTTTTAAAAGATTTTATTATTTATTTGAGAGAGTGAGAGAGAGAAAGAGCATGAGATCAGGGAGGGTCAGAGGGAGAAGTAGACTCCCTGCCACGCAAGGAGCCCAGTGTGGGACTCAATCATGACCTGGGATCATAACCTGAGCCAAAGGCAGATGCTTAACAGACTGAGCCACCCAGATGCCCATGGACCAATTTCAAATATATTTTCATCATAAGGTTTTTTTTTCTTTTCTTCTTTCTTTCCTTTCCCTTTTTTTTTTTTTTAAAGTGAGCTCTACATCTAACGTGGGGCTTGAACTCACAACCCCAAGATCAAGAGTCATGTGCTCTACCAAAAGCCAGCCGGTCACTCCTAAGCCTAAGGTGTTTGGTGGCACCACCTGCACATTAAGAACCGTGAAAGATTTGAGATTTTACTCTGCCATAGTTAGCCTACCATAATTGCATGGATTTTTTTCCTTTTAATTGCATGGATTTTGGTAGAAGACACACTACTCTTGGGTCAGAGACCAAGGACAGGTTATTACTCAAAGCAATAGCAGTAGCCAGAGTTTCAGCATGTGTGTTGGCTCCCCAAGGCCGAATTCCCACAGGCAACACAAAGCAGGCCAGGTAACATCTTATAGCCAGTGTGTTGCATTATAGGAAGGGAAACCTGAACTTAAAGAACGTGCATATTTTATAATAGGCAGTAAGCATGCCTACCTTTTTCTCCAGAGGTAGACTTTTTGGCTATCTTTGAAGGCTGTACACAAACCTGCCTCTGGTCCAGAGGGAGACACCATCAGTATCTTCCAAGACTGCTCACTACATAAACTGTTGAAAAGATAGTCTGGAACACAGAGAGTCAGTGCCTCTTTTTCACAAGATGTGCAGAAATTTGAGCAACTCATGAAGAATTGTCTTCTAACAGTAGATACTTTGAATTGGGCCATGAAGCCATGCTTGTGTTTGGTCAATTATTAGGATAATTTATCCCCCTTCTATTTAGAGCCAAGATTGAGACAGATAAGTTTTCTTGCTGTCCTATGTTGTAGGGCATGTGGTTTTGTTTGATAAAAGTATAGACCTTTGTGTCTAGTTTGTGTATGAGTATGTTGAGTGCGTTAAGGATCTCCTCTTACACTCCCTACCTTGGCTGGAATCTTGGGTTTGTCTCTTGTTCCTACACCCTTCATAGTCATTAGAACTCTAGTCCAAGCTCACTAGAGTTCAGAAGACACCCTCATGCCCCATAAAATCTTCCTTTTGTGCTTGTTTACCTCTCTTGTTTCCCACGTTCACTTGATTTTTGGCCTCTGGTTATTCCTTAATTTTTTAGTATCTCAGAAATGTATTTCAATAGATTTTTTAAAGAAGTATTGTTATTATTATTATTTATATGAGAGGGCTATTCTATGTCTCTAATCTCCTATACTGCCATGGTGGCTGAAATGCAGGGAGGTAATCATAATTGGAGCTTAGGGTATCGTGAGTCACCTGTATGAATGCTGAATTCACCCAGAAAGCTGTCAGGTTTGAAAGAATATACTTAACCAACATGATTAGGAAATGAGGAGTCTTAGTTAACTGGATTGCCCCCCCCAACCCCATTATCTAAAGAACCACCTGCTTGGAGGGGTTATACCCACTTAAGGCTGCTATACACAGGAAGCAGGGACTCAGGATTCTCTAAGTTGTATATTTCTCCACAGCTGTGTTGATTATTTTGTTGGCAACTTTAGAAATATTGCAGGTATTCATTTTCATAGCTTTGATATAGCAACTACTTGGATCACTCCAGGGTTAACAGACTCTGGAAACTTGCTACGCAAAGTGTAGCCCATGATCAACAGCATCAGCATGAGTACCACCCGGGTGCAGTGAGAAATGAAGATTCTTAGGCCCCTCTCCGGCTCTACTGAATCAGAATCTGCATTTTAACAAGATTTCCAGGTGGTTCCTTTGTGCATTAGTTTTTTTTAAAGATTTATTTGCTTATTTGAGAGAGAGAGAGAGAACAGTTGCAGAGGGGCAGAGGAACAGAAGCAGACTTGCTGATGAGCCTGATGCTGGGCTGGGTCCCATAGCCCTGAGATCATGACCCAGGGGATATCAAGAGTCGGATGCTTAACCAACCGAGCAACCAAGGTGGCCCTGTGCATTAATGTTTGAGAGGGACTGCCCTAGAAAAATGTTTTGAAGAAGGTAGAGTTGTTGCTGATGACTCCAGCAGTCATAAAATTTGGAGGCAGTGTAATACAACGTAGAAAGCATGGTTTTAAGAATCAGACTCTGACGGGGCGCCTGGGTGGCTCAGTGGATTAAGCCGCTGCCTTCGGCTCAGGTCATGATCTCAGGGTCCTGGGATGGAGCCCCGCATCGGGCTCTCTGCTCCGCAGGGAGCCTGCTTCCTCCTCTCTCTCTGCCTGCCTCTCTGCCTACTTGTGATCTCTCTCTGTCAAATAAATAAATAAAAAAAATCTTAAAAAAAAAAAAAAAAGAATCAGACTCTGAGGTCCACTCCTGAATAACAGTGTGAGTTTCAACAAATTACTTAGCATTTCTATATGTAGGATCTTATTTCACAAGATTGTTAAAGGAATTAAAAACAGATAAGATAAAGAGTGCCTGTGACAGCCCCTGTCATATAGGAGGTATGAAATAATAATTTATTTTCTTTCCTTTTTCATGTCTTGCCTAGAGGGAATAACTTTTCCCTCTATCATTCAAGTGTGTAGAAAATAGTGATACCTGGGTGGCTCAGTTGGTTGGGTGTCTGCCTTTGGCTCAGGTCACGATCCCACAGTCCTGGGATCAAGTTCTGCATCAGGCTCCTTGCTCAGTGGGGAGCCTGCTTCTCCTTCTGTCTGCTTCTCCCCCTGCTTTGCTCTCTCTCTCATTCTGGCAGATGAATAAAATCTTAGAAAAAAATGTATAGAAAATAGTTTTTATAAATTCATAAGAAATGTCAGTTACTGCAGCACCTGGGTGGCTCAGTGGCTTAAGCCTCTGCCTTCAGCTCGGGTCATGGTCTCAGGGTCCTGGGATCAAGCCCGGCACAGGGCTCTCTGCTCGGTGAAGAGCCTGCTTCCCCCCTCTCTCTGCCTGCTGCTCTGCCTGCTTGTGATTTCTTTCTCTCTGCCAAATTAATAAATAAACAGAATCTTCAAAAAAAAAAAAAAAAGGCTTTAAAGAAATGTCAGTTATTCATGAATAGGTAAGATATAAATCCATGAGTAGGTAAGATATAAATTATAAGTTTCCATAAATGATGAAATAGGGTTTATAAGAGATACATACAAAAATGTTTAAAACAGGGGCACCTGGGTGGCTCAGTTTTTAAGCATCTGCCTTAGGCTTGGGTTATGATCCCAGGTCCTGGGATCAAGCCCCACATGGGGCCCCCTGCTCAGCGGGAAGCCTGCTTCTCCCTCTTCCACTTCCCTTGCTTGTGTTCCCTCTCTCTCGTTGTGCCTCTCTGTCAAATAAACAAATAACCTTTAAAAAATGCTTAAAACAGAAATGAAACAAAAATGAAAATCATTGGAAGTTGAGTAAGAAAAATACCTACCATGTAGTCTATCACAGTTACCACAGGCAAGTTTGAAATGTAACACCAAGCTTCCTAATCACCATAGCAAAGAGGAAACTCAGTATTTACATAAGGAACTTATTCCAGAGACAGTTTCCTTGGCATTAAGGTCCAAGAGGAATGCGCTGCATGAGTCCTTATCCGAGCAGCATCAGTTTAACGGGATATATTTTAATGGTACGACTGGGAAGTAGCTGCTAAGATAGTAAAAATGTGACTTTTAAGGGGTCTCAGCTTCTTTATACTTGAGGATTAAAGATAGATGGAATCTAAGCAGAAATTTTTCTTCTTCCTTAATTGCTAAAAACCATCAGAGGCTGAAAGAAAATTCCTTAATAAGTTCTCTAGAAATGGATTATCTATAATTCTTGGAAAATTAATTTACATAATCAGAGGAATATTTTATGTATCAGTTATAGGCATGGTAAAATATCACTCAGAATTTTTCTAACCTGTAGGAGGCATGTAGACAACTGAAATAAAATATTTTTTCTTTCTCTACCATAGGGACCAACTCTTTTTTATTTTATTTTTTTTTTAACAATTTATTTATTTGACAGACAGAGATCACAAGTAGGCAGAGAGGCAGGCAGAGAGAGAGGAGGAAGCAGGTTCCCCGCTGAGCAGAGAGCCCGATGTGGGGCTGGATCCCAGGACCCTGGGACCATGACTTGAGCCGAAGGCAGAGGCTTTAACCCACTGAGCCACCCGGGAACCCCTCAAATAAATAAATCTTTTAAAAACATTATTTAAAAAAAAAAGTACGGGGGTAAAACAGATTTCTTTTCTTTTTCTCTTTTTAAGATTTTATTTATTTACTTATTTGTCAGAGAGAGAGAGAGGGCAAGAGCGAGCGAGAGCGAGCGAGAGAGCGCAAGCATAAGCAGGGAAATGCCAGCTGGGGGCAGAAGCAGACTCCCCACCAAGCAAGGAGCCCATGAGGGACCTGATATCAGGACCCTGGGATCATGACCTGAGCCAAGGGCAAAAGCCCAACCGACTGAGCTGCCTAGGCATTCCAAAACAGATTTCTAATACAATTGAATCACTGACTGTTAGAAAACAGTGGGGGTATGCCTTCAGGGTTGTGAGGAAATTTCATTTTTAACTTGGAATTGTATATTCAGTGAAAAAATAATCAAACATATAGTTTGGAAAGCAACCAATCTAATCTTTGCTCACTGAGGAGCTCACGGCCGGTCTGGGAAGAAAGACGGGTAAATATGATATGCTTAAGGTAAGAAAATGTAAAGAGGTCTCACAGGGGTTACCGACATGGAGAGGGCACCCAACCTAGTCGGGGGAGGCCATAGATTTCTTGAAGATGATCCTGAGTTAAGCCTTGAATCACGAGGAAACAACTGGGTAAATCTCTTCATTAAATTTCCCTGACCTAGAGTAGACTGCACTAAGAGAAATTTTGTCTCCATATTCAAACTTGGCTTCCACATAGCTTAAACTGATCATGACTAAGGGTATAAGCATTAAAAAATAGTCATGATTTTGCTCACTCCTTCTATCATATATGCACTGAACCTGATCTGCAAGATGTGCAGCTTAGTTCTCCTCATGACTAATCCATTGGAAGTGGGGCACACCTGCCTTTCCTTCTGACTTGAGCAAATGGTTGAAACCATCACTTTTTTCTTTCACTGTGATTCCCTACTGTGTCAAATGAACTCAGTTTTTTAACGTGTGGGCCAAACTTTTTCAGATTCCTTACTGGCATGTGATTTAGGTCTTCTTAACTTCTGTGTGATTATCATTTATTTGTTTTTTGCTTAGATCCCAGGGCAGGCTACATTCAGGTGTCAGAGAATGGTTTGTGCTGTATCGGAGCTGAAAAGTTTAAAGAATGAAAAGATAGTTGGCAAAGTCATATTTGTGAACTTCCTATTTCTTTTTGTTTTCCTGAAAATATAGTAAGCCAAAAGGACAAATAAGGTAGCTATGAAGCCTTGCTCCTATTTGGAATTTTTTTTTTGAATGAAAATAAAAATGTACCCAATTCTCTTTGAGATAAGCATCAGCTGACTGAACCTACTTCATTGCTATTTTGTAGCACACTGTAGTTCCTGTATATTTGAAAAGTTCTGTATCTTCACACTATCTACTAAAAAAATGATAAGAACAAGAAGACCTTGTAACCTGTTTACAAGGCTACTTTTTTTTTCTTTTTTAAAGTAGACTCCACACCCAGCATGGGGCTTGAACTCATGACCCTCAGATCCTGAAATCAAGTGCTGCATGCTCTATCAACTAAGCTAGCTAGGCACCCCTACAAGGCTAATTTTTAAAGATCAGACTCATTCACCGTGACATGTTTTTGTCATCAGAGCAGAGAAACCCGGCTAAAAGAAGGAGAGGGAGTGTTTTAACAATATTCTTGTAGTTAGACTCTCCTTTATTTTTTATTTTAAAAAATTTCTTTTTTTTTAAGATTTTATTTATTTATTTGACAGAGAGAGGCACAGCAAGAGAGTAAACACAAGCAGAGGGAGTGGGAGAAGGAGAAGCAGGCTTCCTGCTGAGCAGGGAGCCTGATATGGGGCTCAATCCCATGATCCCAGGATCACGACCCCAGCCAAAGGCCGATGCTTAACGACTGAGCCGCCCAGGCGCCCCTGTTTATTTATTTTTAAAAGATTTTATTTATTTGAGAGAGAGAGCATGTGAGAGAGAGAAAGAGAGCACTTGCTTACAAGAGCGGGGGGGGGGGGGGTGGGGGTGGCAGAGGGAGAAGCAGGCTCCAGACGTAGGGCTAGATCCCAGGACCTTGGGATCATGACCTGAGCCTAAATCAGGAGTCAGATGCTTCACTGATTGATTTACCCAGGTGCCCCTAGACTCTCCTGTACGAAAAGAAAAATATAAACAAGAAAGCCCAGTCTGGGGATGCTAAAAAGATCCTCCCATTCCCGTTGGATATTGTGTGGATGAGGGAAAAGATAATTTTCTTCCTTTTCTTCAGGATGGCCTCTCATTCAGTGACAGTCAAAACTGAGCACGGTTCCTGGTTGAATAGTATTCACCCCAAATTCATGCCCACCTAGAACTTGAGTATGATCTTACTTAGAAGTAAGATCTTTGTAGACGCATAGAAGTTATGATGAGGTGGTAACTTGTACCATGAGGATTAGGGTAGGGCCTAAATCCAGTATGACTAATGGAAGATGGCCATGTGAAGACAGAGGCAGAGACTGGAGTTATGTTACCACAAGCCAAGGAAAGCCAAGGACCGCCAAGGACTACTGACAGTCACCAAACTAGGAGGAAGGCATGCAGCAGATTCTCCCAGAAGGCTCCAACCTTGGTATACCTTGATTTCTGGATTCCAGAATTGTGAGAGGATAAATTCCTGTTCTTTTAAGCTACCCAGCCTGTGGCAATTTGTTAACAGCAGCCTTAAACTGATCGAGGCCTTCAGTTCTTCCCCACGCCCTATCAGCAGCAGGTGGGTATCCCTCCCTTAGTTTGGGAGTTCTAGCAGGAAGAGGTCTAATTCTTTTTTTTAAGATTTTATTTATTTATTTATTTAGAGAGTCTCCACATGCAAGCGGGGGAGGGGCAGAGGGTGAGGGATAAGAGAATCTCAAGCAGACTCCACACTGAGCACACAGCCTGACCTGGGGCTCTATCTCATGACCCTGAGATCATGACCTGAGGCAAAATCAAGAGTCAGAAGCTTAACCGACTGAGCCACCCATGCACCCCAAGAGGTCTGATCCTTAACTCCAACTGCCTCTCATTCCTCTTTTCTCAGCTTCCCTGACATTGACTGTGTACTAAAGATACTAAGCTTTTCACTTAGACCATCCTTATTAAATGGAACTTTGCTCTCAGACTTTTAATCAATGTTTAAATAGTCTGAATATGCCTCCCAGAAGAGTCACAGGTATTTACATGGTGATGAATGCCCTGAAATCTGATAGGCCGGAGAGCTGTTGCTGTTTGAGTGGAAGAGCAAAGACTAGGAAGGCCTCTTTAACATACTAACATCTTGAACATCTCAAGGGCTGCGGCAATGCTACAATCTCTGTACTTCCTAAGCCCAATGACTATTCCACCCACTGAGAAAGTGGAAACAGATGACTGTTATCAACCACATATGAAGAAAAAGAAAGCAAAGGTAGTGATTTTAACATATACAAAGTAAAGTTTAACACAAAGAAGATGAAAAAAAAAAGACAAAGAGGATGGAATGTTTCAGTAGGATCATTTGCTCTTGATAAATGGCCCTGTTAATCTTTGATAGTATTGTCCTCTAGTATGAGAGAAACCTGGGGTTAAATCCCATCACTAACTGTAACACTCCGTAATTTATCTTCCTAGAGCCTCTGGGTTTTTTTTTTAATCTGCAAAATGGAGATAATACAT
The DNA here is from genome assembly GCF_922984935.1 of Meles meles. NCBI lineage: Eukaryota > Metazoa > Chordata > Mammalia > Carnivora > Mustelidae > Meles > Meles meles. The sequence goes on from NC_060070.1 coordinate 22,166,526, forward strand.
ATCTTCCTCATAGAATGGTTGTAAGGATCATATTAGCTAATTTATGTAAAATGCCTAGGATTCAATAAATGTTAACTTTCATTCCCACTCTGCTTGCTTGCCAAAAAAAAAAAAAAAGCCAAAACCATCATTTCTTCTTCAAGCCCCCTGCTTAAGCCCCATGGCTTTTTTCCCTCTGCATTTGATCATGCTCCCCATGTTATATAGAAGTTATTACTTTTATTATAATGAGGCTAGGAATCTCTCAGTTCTTCAATTCCCTTTCCTTCATGAGGGCCTAGTCTTACTCTCCCCACTCACCTTCTGAAGATTTCTCCCTTTCTGTGTGAAGCTACCACTGTTTTGGTTTTGTCCCCTAGAAGCTCCATATTTTAGCTCCAATATTTCCTATGTTTTTACGTTTTCTTTCTCCACCAGTTCTTTCCCTTCAGCATATGAAAATCTTCCTCCTATTAAAAATGAACTAATAACAAATCTAAACTCTGAACTTCTCTTGACTATGGTAGGTTCAATTCTACCTTTCTCCTTTCTTAGCCAAGCTCCTATTTTTTTCTTTTTTAAGATTTATGTATTTATTTTAGAGAGAGGGAGAGAAGGAGGTCATGTGTGTGTGTGCATGTGTGTGTACACGTGTGCATGCGTGCACACACATACACACACACACACAGAGGCACAAATGGGGTGAGCGGGGAAGGGCAGAGGGAGACAGAATCTCAAGCAGACTTCCCACCAAGCAGGGAGTCTGAGATGGATCTCCAGGTGGGGCTCAATCTCACAAACCAGAGGATGACCTGAGCTGAAATCAAGAGTCAGCCACTTAACTGACTGAACCCTCCAGCTGCTCTTACTTTTTTTTCATTTAAATTTTATTTATTCACCTTTTTTTAAAAAAAAGATTTTATTTATTTACTTGACAGACAGAGATCACAGTAGGCAGAGAGGCAGGCAGAGGGAGAGAGGGAGAAGCAGGCTCCCTGCTGAGCAGAGAGCCTGATATAGGGCTCAATCCCAGGACCCCGAGATCATGACCCGAGCCGCCGAAGGCAGAGGCTTTAACCCACTGAGCCACCCAGGCGCCCCTTATTCACCTTTTGAAAAGGCAACACTTATGAATCAAAATTCAAAAAGGCATACAGTACAAATTTTCCCTCCTATCCCTGATTCTCAAGCCTTTTACCTTCCCTTAGCAAATGGTTTCCTGTGGTCTTTTTAGAGATCAGTCTATGCATATATAAGCAAATACATATTTTTCCTTTTGTATCAAAATTTTAGCATATTACAGACACTCTTCTGATCCTTGCTTTTTTTTTTTTTCTGTTAAAAATATATCTTGGAGGTCTCTTCATATCAGTGCCTAAACAATTTCCTCATTGTTAAAGTGTTCTCAAAAGCAGATGCCAAGATGGGATTAGACATGCAAGAACCTTACTGGAGGAAATGCCTGTGAGGGAGAAAAAGGAGTTGGAGACAATCAGATAGTGATGCTGATTTGAGCCCCATGAAGGGGGGCGGGTGGGAAATTAGGAGGGTTGGGGTAGTCAGTGACTCAGACTGCAGTATAGTTCTAAGAAAGTTTCAGACAGGCTTAAACCTGGGGATTCCTTAAGACAAAGTCACACATCAGAGGAATCCTGCATCCTGCAGGAATGAACCTGCCTGAACATCCAGCTACACTCAGTCATCAGTGGGGAGCAGTCCACGGGGAGTGCGGCCTCATTGCAAATGCAGTGGTAGAATCAGGGCTTAGCAGATGGCGCCTCCCTGCAGGGAAAGATCTGAGGAGAATAGTTCATAGCCTTCATATTATTTTTAGGGCTGCATAATACTCCACTGATGGATGTGCCATACTTTATTTATCCATTCTGTGGGGTACATCACAGCATCCACCACAAGGAGTGGTACTACTATGTGTTATTGTTATTATTTTTTGGAGACTACTATGTAATTTTGATAGATGCTGCCAAGATTAAAATCTAACGTATATATCGGTATATATTTTGTGAGTGTGCACTTTCACTAGCAATGCAGAAGACTATTTCCTCATATCCTTAATAACACAGGATGTGGTAAAACTTTGATTTTTTTAGTTGACTTTTTCATAATCTGTATTTTTTAATTTATATTTGATTTTTAAATTACATTTCCCCACTTTTCATGTATGTCCAAGTACATACTCATTAATTTACTAATTAATTGTCTCTTCAATTTACTAGCTGTCTCAGTTTGTTCATATGTAAAATAGCAATAAATCAAGAAATTTAATAGAGATATTTTGAAGATAAAATGAGTGCAAAACTCCATAGTTAAGAACGGCAATCGGGCGCCTGGGTGGCTCAGTGGGTTAAAGCCTTTGCCTTTGGCTTGGTCATGATCCCGGGGTCCTGGGATCGAGCCCTGCATCAGGCTCTCTGCTCAGCAGGGAGCCTGCTTCCTCCTCTCTCTCTACCTGCCTCTCTGCCTACTTGTGATCTCTGTCTGTCAAATAAATAAATAAATAAAATCTTAAAAAAAAAAAGAACAGCAATCAACCAAAAAATATTCTCCATACTCTACACTGATGATTTTCAGATCTATATTTTTAGGCCGGACATCTTGTCAGCAGGTAAAAATATTCATCAGTATACTTGTTCTTTTTTTTAAAAAAAAAATTATTTAAATTCAACTTACTTATTGCTATCTTGATGTTGCACAAGCACTTCAGATTCAACATGCTCTAGCCACACTTAAAATTCTTTTCTTGGGGCGCCTGGGTGGCTCAGTGGGTTGGGCCGCTGCCTTCGGCTCAGGTCATGATCTCGGGGTCCTGGGATCCAGTCCCGCATCCCGCTCTCTGCTCAGCGGCGAGCCTGCTTCCCTCTCTCTCTCTCTGCCTGCCTCTCTGTCTACTTGTGATCTCTCTCTGTCAAATAAATAAATAAAATCTTTAAAAAAAATTCTTTCCTTAAAAAATTGTTCCTATTCTTTTATTTATCTTATTGTTAAAACCCTGGGAGTCATTTTGGATTATTATCTCTCCCTTGAACCCACACTTAATTAACCACTAGATTCTGTTGAATTTGATTCATAAATGATTCTGATATCTGTCTTTTTCTCATGATCAGCACTGCCCGTCTATGGTTCAGATCCCTGTATTTTATAAGTATTACGGCAATAGCTCCTTCCTCTTTTTTTTTCTTTTTTAAAATAAAAGAAATGGGGCTTGAACTCAAGACCGTAAAATCAAGAGTCACATGCTCTACCAACTTGGGAAGCCAGCCAGGTGCCTTGAGGCAATAGCTTTACTGTTCTTACCTTCTCCCAATCTATTCTGAACACTGTTATCAGGAGGAGTTTTTTTTTTTTTAATATTTTATTTATTTGACAGAGAGAGATCACAACTAGGCAGAGAGGCAGACAGAGAGAGAGGAGGAAGCAGGCTCCCTGCAGAGCAGAGAGCCCGATGTGGGGCTCGATCCCAGGACCCTGGGATCATGACCTGAGCCGAAGGCAGAGGCTTAACCCGCTGAGCCACCCAGGCGCCCCAGGAGGAGTTTTTGAATACACAGCACTGATGATAATATTCTTTAGCTCAAGAGTCTTTAATGGCTTACTGTTGCCTATAAAATGATGAAATCTAAAACTTACCTGACATACATTGCTCTTCATAATCTGATCTCTTACCTGTCTGACGTCTTTTTAGATATCCCCTTTCCCTGCTTTAATCTGTAACATTCAAACTAGTTGCATTTCTCAGAGTATATCATGTTCTCTCTTGATATATGTATTTGCCATCCTGCCTTAAATAATTTCCTGCTATTTGCCCACTTGCCTTTCACATAAGGTTCTTAAAATTTTGGGTCAAACTGACTTTCCAAGCTTAGCCTGACTCCTCTAGAAGTCCTCCTATTCTACCATTACTCTATGTACCCACAGGGTTTATTTTTAATTTGCCTGCATGTTTATTTCTTCAATAGGTTTTGGTTCCCCGGATGGAAAAAGACCAATTTCATCTGGTATCTCCAGCACTTATCACGGTTCCTGGAAATAAGAGAAACTCACATACTTTTGGATTGGCTTCAAGATCTGAGAAGTTTCCCAAGAAATTTACTCTTGTAGTAAATAAATGATCTCCATCCCTCTCCCCATCCCAAGTTTTCCAGGTTTCTCCCAAAACCTAGTGGGCAGGTCACTCACTAGTAACTCTCCTTACCACTTTAGATAAAAGTGACCATTTCTTCCTTTGTGCTCACTCTAAAAGCGGTATACTAGTCCTAGCCTAGCAGCAATCATGTTTAAGATTGTATCCTAAGCATCTGACATGTTAAGCACGCAATAATTAAATGAATCCATCTTCACCTTAAGGAGACTTTCTTAAACATTCTAGGAGAATGTCATCATTATGCATAGACCATAAAAAGACTTTTAAAATCCAAACCTGATGATTGTTTTTAAAACGATCTATCCTCCTGGCACTTTTTTTTCTTCAAAATTTTATTTATTTGACACAGAGAGAGATCACAAGTGGGCAGAGCAGCAGGCAGAGAGAGGGGGGGAAGCAGCCCCAGCGGGCTCAGATCCCAGGACCCTGAGATCATGACCTGAGCAGAAGGCAGAGGCTTAACCCACTGAGCCACCCAGGCTCCCCCCTCTTGGCACTTTAACTGTCCTTAGACAGATGGCCAAAGCTTGGCTGTGGGAACCGCATATGGTAGGAGGAGACCGTGACTGGAGCGCGAGGAAAAGGATGATTGGCTGCCTAGGTCTCAGAAGTTCTCCTCAGACCGATGCTAGGACTTGGAAACCGCTGATGGTTCAGCTTTTGAAATACGGTTTTTGCATCGTAAAGGAAAAAGATTAACCTATCAGAAACAACCGAGCACACCCCATTACCAATCAGGAGCAGGAAAGAAGCCAAAGCCTGGGGATACCCACGCACCAACGAGGACGTCATTCTCCAGTCTCAGCCAATGAGCGGCTGAACAGGGGAGGGGGCGGGGCAACAGGCGGACCAATTGTCACAAAAAACAAACAATCTGCAGTACAACTGCCTTAACCACAGCCCTCGCCTCTCAAACCCCTGGAGCAAACTCCTGAGCAAAGCACTTGCCAAATACTTTCCACTCTCCTTCTCGCCTGGAAGCAGTTATAGTGGAGTACCTTTCTCACACCAGAACAAGGGCCTTCTTTCCGGCTCCCACAGACTCGCAGAAAGAATACTGCAACTTTGAGGTTTCTACCTTCACAGGAACTGGCAGTCCGGCGCTACCTGAGGGGGAGGGGCGGCCCCAGTACGCAGGCGTGCACGCCTTCTGGAGGCGGGGCTGTGGCAGCCCAAAGCAACCTGGGTGCTGTATTCCTTTTGCTGGCAAAACTCTACTTCTTTTGTAGCCTTCGGAACTACATTTCCCAGGAGCCCCCGCAAGCTCAGGGTGGGCGGGATGGTTCGTTAATAAGCTCGAGGAAGCCGCGGCGCGGCCCACCAGGTTCCAAAACAAGGAAATGAAGGGGGGAGGCGGGACTGGGGCTGCCTGCCGGAGCCGCCGCCGCCGCCGCCGCGGAGGAGGAGGAGGAGGTGGTGGAGGAGGTGGCTGCCGCGGCCGCCGAGGAGTCCCTTGCTGAAGGCGGACCGCGGGGCGGCGGGCGGCGCGCGCGCGCCCGAGAGGCGGCTGTTGGAGAAGTGGAGCGGCGGTCGCGGGGGGAGGAGGAGGAGGGACTGAGCGGCGGCGGCCCCCGCGTCCCGGTGCCTCTATGGGGAAAGCAGACAATGGATTATGATTTCAAGGCGAAGCTGGCGGCGGAGCGGGAGCGGGTGGAGGATTTGTTTGAGTACGAAGGGTGCAAAGTGGGACGCGGCACCTACGGGCACGTCTACAAGGCGAGGCGGAAAGATGGGTAAGAGCAGGGGCGGGGGGAGTAGGCTCGCTTGGGTCCTCGCCCTGCCCGCGACCGCGCGGGATGGGTGGGTCGGAGCCAGGTCGGGCCGTTCCGGAGGGGCGAGGCGGAGGTGGTCGCGGGGCCGCGTCCCAGCGCGGACTGAGGGACGCTGGTGCTGCCCGCCCCCCGCGCGGCCCCGTCGCGCCCCTCGAACTCCCGCGGCGCAGCCCAGTCGGGGGGCGTCGGTCCGGTCCCAGAGGGCGCCTTCCGCGTGCATGGAGCTGGCGGCGGGACTTGAGTTGGGACCTCGGTTGGAGGTGGAGTTTGTGGGGTCTGGTCTCTTGGGGAGACGCGGAGGGCTGGGAGAGCTTTGCCCAGGAGTTACCGCTCCGGCCCTGGGCTGGTGACGGTCGTTGTGGAACTTCCAATCGGCTGAGCGCCTCCCGGGGGCGGCGGTTTGAAACCTAGCCGAGGAGCCGGTCGCGCGGCCGAGCGCTGGGGTCCTAGCCTGCCTCACGGGTCTGACACGCCGGGCACCTCTGCCCTTGGGGCCAGCCAGCCTGTTGGCACCTCAGCGCAGCCCCCGGTCCCTGCCTAGACCCGGCGACTTCTGGATCCTTCTTCATTTGCCCTCATTTCGCTTTTTCACATTCCAAATTCCGCACCTTCCCTCGAATGTAGGACCTCCTGGGAAAACTAACCGCGTTTTACCCGCAGAACTTCAGAGTTCGCCTAGTTCTCTGGTAAATTATCCCCCCCCCCCCCCCCGGGTATTCTGATGTCCTCCACTCCATATCTTGGCTAAATGACTGCGTGCTGGGCTTTATCGAGCACCTAGATTGTCCAGAACGAAATGTGAATCTTTGTTTTCCTGACAGTTTTGGGAGAACCGTAATGACCTCTTAGGAAGCCTTTATTGATTGTTCTCTTAGGAAAAGGCGAACTGGATAAAGTATTGAGAACGCCTGTCCTCCGTCCTGTAGGGTAGACGGGCTCGTGCTGTAGGACAGGTGGAACCAGCTCCCTGCCTGCGAAGGATAGGTTTGAACCAATCGCCTCTTCACCGCCCTTCGTGGCAGGAATTCTCCTCCCCCAGAGTTAGAAGCCCAGGAACGTCTATCTACCTGTCCCTCTTAGATTTCAAAGACTTAGATTTCAAAAACTATATGAAAGAGAGGTTTTAGGGTTGTAAGGGAACATTTCTGGATAAAGTGAGAATCAGCCATAATGACATTAGTAAGATTTGAAGTGCTGCCTACCATTCTGCGCACTCTGATACAGTTGATTTATGAACTCTAGGATGAAAGTCGTTAGAGTCTGTGCTAATTTCGTACAGAGAACGAGAAAGCACAACCTTACAAATTGTTTTATCATAAAGTATGGTGGAAATTACCAGGTACTATACACGTGTAAAGGATTGTTACTGAAAGTAATTTTTGTCTTATAACCGAACGGGCCCCATCGTATTCAGTTGTAAACTTTTCTCATAATACTTTCATTTAGTTAATTGCCAAGTGTCCTTGGATTAATAGCTTGGAATGTGAGGTACTATAATTAACTTGTATTTTGTTTTTGGAATATTAACTTTACTTGTTTCACTGGTGTCCCTGTAGGAATCTTAATCAGATATACTTGGGGAGAGGACATCTAGTTTTCCTATCTGGACATTGGCATTACAAAACAAGTTACAAGGTGTTTTTCAAACTCCTCGTGCTAACTTTATAATACATTTCATCTGGAATTACTAAAATGTATTTTCATTCTTCTTGTTAAAATAGCTTCCCTTTATTAGGCAACTTTTGGGAAAAATTGAAAATTCTGCTTTTGAATTGTATTTCAATAGCATGGGCTATAACAGAAAACACAATTTAATTCCTGCTTCTAATTGTTCTATTTGAATATTTTCCTCTCTAATAAAGTTCTTGATTCGACTACAGTTTCTTCTTGAGTGAAATTTGTTTGATTAGAATTAATGAAGTTTCTTTAATAGAATAAGATCAGTTGTGTATTTTCAAAATATACGTTTTAAAGAAACTTGTAGGATCTGATCTTACTTGTAAGAAAAATCATTATAAAGGTAGGTTTTCTTGGACCAAGGATCTAGTTGAGATTTGAGGCTTTACAGTAAACACAAATCTCTTGTGGGTTGGTAGGATTAGTTTTATGTTCATTGATAACAGCGATTTGAAAGAATAGAAAGTTTTTAGTAATGGTTCTACACTGTGATGTACATTTGCATAGTAAAGGGTTTTACTCTGATCACGGTCAATTACAGTTTAGCTCTTTACAGAATTTATTTTGGTTAATTCAGAAAAAAATGTATAGTGCTGTTTTAGGGAGCAAGAAAAAAAATCACATGGGTTCATTAAAGAGAAATTATTCTGATGTATATAATGTAGTATATAACCAAAAAATCATTCAGGTCTTTTGGAGAAACACAGGAAGAAGTAATGTAGCACGAACCATCACTAGAAAAGCCTCTGCTTGTAGTTGAATGTTACAGTTTAAAAAACCTTAGAAAATTTTCATTGAAATATGACTTTAACTTAGGCTATGTTAATTTTACTACATAAATTTATAACAGTGGGAATGAAAGATTACATTTGGGCTTTTCACTTTCAATAAAAATGTTACTTGTTCTTTTTCTTTTTTTTTTTTTTTCGTTTTGAAGGAAGAGCATCTTTTGACCTAACCATTCTTTTTAAATAAAATCAGGTTTAAAAGTTATTCTTGAGAAACAAGTTCAGAATATTTCTAGATTTTTTAGTATGAGCAAGAATTTGTAATAGTTTTTCTTTTAATAGTAAAAAGTCTCGTATAACAGTTTATGGTTACAAATCTCAAGACCCTATTTCTTAAATTTAAAAAACTTTGTTTTGATTGATAAAGGAATATTGTTAAAAAGTTCTTTTGTCAATAAGAGGTTCAAACAAACTTGATTCCATAGGATAGTGTTATGTCTGAAAACTGTTGTACCCAACAATACTACTATTCAACTTTGCAGACATTCATTTAGTCTTTGAACCATTCCAATCAAAGAATGCTTCTTTTTTGGAGATGTCTGAAAGATACTTGTTAATTGAAAGTGAAATGGCTGACAACAGTTTCAGTTTTGCCTTAGGGTTTCAGATGAGTAGTTGGTGACTATGTATCTTAATGTATGAAGTTACAGATGAGTAATTGGTGTCTTACATGTCTTAATGTAGGTCATGAAATCCTTCACTAATAAATTTGTTAGGTACACGTGGACACATATAGGCATGGCCATAATAGCTTGGTTTTGATAGATTTTTCGTATTTGGTTTGTAGTTAAAATAGATGATAGTATTTGCATTCCTTTTTTTTTTTTTTGAGATCTATGGAGGTTAAACAGGTGTATCAGTATGATCATAACATTTTAGAAAGCTATCAAGAGTTTTAAGATCATTTAGTCTCATTTCTTCTTACAAATGAGAAAACCAGACCTGTTAGAGGTTGTCATGACTATAGTCTCACAACAAAGACAAACCTCACAGCAAATTACAAGACAGTAATCCAGATCTCGTGACTGAGTTATTGCATTTTCTAACGTGTTTTCCTTAATACCAAAGGAGGTAAAACAAAAAAGGCCACGTTGCCTCCAGTTTTGACAGTCTTATTCTATAAACCTTATCCATGCAAAGGATACATCTATACCTACAAATACAGAAAAGGGAAGATACCACATTGACATTTAAAAAAAAGGAGAAGTGCAGACCTGTAATTTTCTTTATCTGGTTTCTCTCCATTCTCACTGTCTTACTTTTGTCCACCATCTCTGATTTGCCCAGTAGACAAATTGGTCTCTGCTATTATCTTAGTCTTTCCTCACGATAGCCCAAGATCCAAGTTGCCTGGCTTGTTTTTTTTTCTATAAAATAAAATTAATCATGTCACATCTTGGAAAACTGCATTCTCTCTGGTTCAAATCATCACATCCAATCTTAGTTCCTCACTTCAGCATGTAAAGCCATTTGCATTCAGATCCTAAAGTCTTTAGTCTTTACAGCCTTTATGCTTGCCACCAACTCCCTCCTTTATTTCAGAGTCTTCAAGCCATGCTTCTCTAGCATTGAATTCATATTTTCTAGGACTTGGTAAATTCTTTTCATATCTATTTTTTCTTCTCTGCGTTCAAAGTAGAATGGTGTTGCTCTGCCATTCCTCTGTTCCTTTTCTCCTCACTCCCATTAACTTGGCATACTCCTGCTCATCCTTAATACCCAATTCAAATAGCTTTTCTTCTAGAAGCCTTCTCTTATTCACCAAGTATATTCATTAGATGTGATTCTGCTCTTCTTTGTTCTAAGATGTGATATCAATATAAATAATAACCCGAAGGGCTTGATCTCATGGCTCTGAGATCATGACCTGAGCCACAATCAAGAGTTGGAAGCTTAACTGATTGAATAACCCCTGGTGCCTGTTCTGTGCTTTTACTAGCTATTTTATAGAGATGCTTAGAAAATGTCAGCATCTAAGCATACTTTAGGAAATTTATTGAGATGATGGGTTTATGTTAATAAACAGTATCTTTAGCACTTAGTAAATCAGTCATTGGTTTATGTTTAGTTGGTTCTTCATTTATGCAGTGTAAGCCTTCAGAATGTTTATTTTCGAAGCCCAAGGGAAATAAATGCTCTTTTCAATGAAATTTGATTGTTTAGAGCAGTGACAGACAAACTTTTTCCACAAAGAGGCAGATACTAAATATTTTGGGGTTTGTGAGCCATACCATGTATGTTATAAGTACTTGAATCTGCTGTTGTAGTGCGGAAATATCCACAAATAATATGTAAATGATTTTAAATTAGAATGGCTATGTTCTAGTAGAACTTTGTTTACAAAAATAGGTGGTCAGCTGGCTTTGGTCTGGAGGCTGTAGTTTGCCCTGCTTAGTTTACCAACCCTTAGTCTAGAGCAGTGATGTCCAATAGAACTTCATGCAATGACGCCGGTACATCTGTGCTCTACAGTATAGTAGTCACTAGCCACGTGTGGCTCAAGGGATGTGATTACTGTGGCTGAGAAATGGCCATTCCCTGTGATACTGGACTGAGAAGGTTTCGAATTTTTGGAATGAGTGGCTTAGCATCACAATTTTCAAATCCACGAAGTGACTTTTTTTTATTTAAGTAATCTCTGCACCCAACGTGGGGCTCAGATTCACGACCCCAAGACCAAGAGTTGCATTGCATGCTCCACTGACTGAGCCAGCCAGGTGCCCCTGAGGTGACCATTTAATAAAAATGTGTATATGACAGTGTGGAGAAGTGAAATACGAACAAGCTCATGTCTTTCAAGTTATAGGAGAGATTTTGAGGCTGAAACAGTTTGATAATGCAAACTGGTACCTGAGCTGAAAAACTGTCAATTTGTGAATACAAGCAAGGATATCTGATCACTTTTTCAAAAAATGTTTTGTTAAAAAAAGAAAAAGTGTGTGTTCAGTAAGTAGTAAGTGCATGTGCATAAAAAGATACACAATGTAATATATAAGCCTTCCCTTTCCCCACCCTCTTGCCTTTCTACAGGCAGCCATTCTTGGTTTTCCATCTTAGATTTTCTTGGGGTTGTGTGTATTTAATGATAGTTTACATTTATTTTTAAACAAATATAATTTGAAGATCATTACATAACTGATATGCAGAGATGCCTAGTTCCTCTTAATAGTTTCACTATTCCATTGTATTGACTTACGTAATTTATTTAACCATCCCTCTTGATGGACAGACATTTAGGCTGTTTCCAGTATTTTGCTAGTACTAATACTATGTGAATACCCTAGTAGGTACAGTTTTTGTGCATAGTAGTGTAGCTAATTAAAATTTCTGTAAGCTGTTTACCTTTGGAAGTACTGGCTTGAAATGATTTGCTAGCATGGTGATATATGAGATGTAAATCTCTAAAGAATGGAGATAAGAAGGCTGAGAATAAGGAAAATAAATATTTAAGGCTTTAAGAATTGAGTAATTATTCATAAAGAAAAATGAGGCTTTTAAAAATTATTATCATTATTTTTAGGTTTTATTTATTTATTTGACAGACACACAGAGAGGGAACACAAGCAGGTGGGGTGGGAGAGGGAGAAGCAGGCTTCCCGCCCACTGGGGAACCTGATGCGGGGATGGATCCCAGGACTCTGGGATCATGACCTGAGCGGAAGGGAGATGCTTAATGCCTGAGCCAGCCAGGTGGCCCTAAAAATGAGTTTTAAATCATTAGTTTGCTATAGGAAGTAGGGGTTACTGTTTTAGCAGCATGGGAAAGATATGTCTCCAGAGTTTCATATAGGAAAAAAGTAGATCTGTGGAAAGGTTTTTTTGATATAATGGATGTCAGTATTGATGAATCAAGGATTTTTACTTTTGTGTACGTTTGGACTGAATATGCTGGATTAAAAGTTAATATGTGATGTTAAACTGTGTGCTTGTTTTGCAAAATGCTCATATAGCATCAGTATAGAAGACTTGAAGGCAATATATTACAATTTGCAATTTTCTTGGTGGTAAGTGATGAGAGTAAGGCTATTTGGTTAATGTGTTTTTTAAAGATCAACCTGTTTGTTACCTTGTGATGTTGGGACTGTGTAATGTTAGTGCTGCTTTTGGATCCCAAAACGAAGGGACAAGATATTTTTTTCCCCAGAGAGCATTTTAATGTTTTGAGTCACTAACATGACTGTTTCTTTAAAAACAGGTAGTTTTTAAGGTCTAGGACCATGAAGAAGTAACTGACAAAGCTATTTGAAGATTTTGTCCATTTATAAATAGCTGATAGTTCAACACTTCCTGTAATAGCCCTTTTGAGCTCTCATTGTGCAGGATGAAAGAGAATCTCAAGAGAGGAGACAGGATGTAATTCAGGAAACAAGTGTGCAGCAGTAGTTTTTTATTGAGGGTTTGAATTCTTATCCAAAAGTAAGTGATGGATCAAAGAGAAAAATCTGTAAAGTCCTCAAATAATCGGTATCCTTAAAAATATCTTTAATTTCTAATATAATGAGTCTTTCTAATGGAGAAATAGACCCTCCTTATAGAGGATTTAAACCTGTGTGTTTTCTTTATTTCTTTCCTTTTTAAAAATTTATTTATTTATTTGAGAGACAGACTGGGAGAGAGAGAGCACATGAGTAGGGCAGAGGGAGGGGGACAGAGAGACTCCCAGCTGAGCAGAGAGCCGGATGCGAGGCTCCATCCCAGGACCCCTGGATCATGACCTGAGTTGGAGGCAGATGCTTAACTTACTGACCCACCCAGGTAGCTCCTGTTGTGTGTTTTCTATAAAAAAATGTTATTTCAGTGGATTTTGTGGTTGATGGTCTCAGTTACCAAGGAGAACTTGATTAGGAAATGGATTTAATTTTGTTCTGTACTGTGACCACAGACCAAAACCATGTCATGCATACTGTTTTATAGATATTTACATTTGGACAGAAAGGTGAATCCAGAGCTGCTGGAAAAAGCAGGTAAAACTTTTGCCTTACATGTGGTTAGTTTGCCTTATAGGTTAGTTGCATCTTTCTGTGGGAAAGTTATAGTTTTCTTTATGATTGTTAAATAAGTTCACCTATGAAACTACCCTGTGGTTTGAGGCACAAAGCATGTTGCTTTTTTTTTTTTATTTTTTATAAACATATAATGTATTTTTATCCCCAGGGGTACAGGTCTGTGAATCGCCAGGTTTACACACTTCACAGCACTCACCATAGCACATACCCTCCCCAATGTCCATACCCCCCCCAACCCCACCTACCCCCAGCAGTCCCTAGTTTGTTTTGTGAGATTAAGAGTCATTTATAGTTTGTCTCCCAATCCCATCTTGTTTCATTTATTCTTCTCCTACCCCCCTAACCCCCCATGTTGCATCTCCACGTCCTCATATCAGGGAGATCATATGATAGTTGTCTTTCTCCGATTGATTTATTTCACTAAGCATGATACCCTCTAGTTCCATCCACGTTGTCGCAAATGGCAAGATTTCATTTCTTTTGATGGCTGCATAGTATTTTGCTTTCCCTTTTGCAGTGTAATTATTATAATTGCATTTTAAAAAATTTATTTATTTGATGGAGATCACAAGTAGGCAGAGAGGCAGGCGGAGGGGAGGAAGCAGACTCCCTGATGAGCAGAGAGCCCGATGTGGGGCTGTACCCCAGGATCCTGAGATCTTGATCTGAGCTGAAGGGAGAGGCTTAACCCACTAAACCACTTAGGCACCCCTATAACTGCATTTTAAGAGTGACTTAAACACTGAGTGAATCTTATTGTTTTGGATTTAAGTGAAAATTTTAAAGAAAAAGTAACCTTGGGGCGCCCGGGTGGCTCATTGGTTAAGCGTCTACCTTTGGCTCAGGTCATGATCCTGAGACCTTTGGAGTCCCACATCAGCTGGGAGCCTGCTTCTCCCTCTGCCTCTCCCCTGGCTTGTGCTCTCTTGCTCTGTCTCTCTCTAAGATAAGTAAATACAATCTTTAAAAAAAAAAAAGTGGCCTGCCTTTTTTCTGAAAAAAATTGTATGTACTTTTGTTGTAAAGTTGTGTAACTTAGAAAACCAGAGTTCTGTTAACTAATTTCTCAGCAGTTTTTGATCTTTATGGTATATTTGTGTTAAAGTGGAAATATTTTTATTTTTATGCTATTAAAATTTATTAAATAATAGTTGTACATGATTTAAATCTCCAACAGTACAAGTGTATACAGAATGAAAAATAAAAGCCTTCCATCTTATTGTCCACTGTCAAGCTTTGCTCATTTCTCAGAGGTAACCAGTGTTAACTATTTCTGTTTTAAGTTTTACTGGTGCTTACCACTATAATACACATATAATTCTGTTTCTTTTTAAAAAATGTTTATTTGTTTATTTGAGAGAGAGAGTGTGAGCGCACATGAGCATGAGCAAGAGGGGCAGGGCAAAGGGAGAGGGACAGGCAGACTCCCAGCTGAGCTCCATCCCATCTTGATCCCATCTCCATCCCTGACATCATGACCTGAGCTAGAAGTTGGGTGCTTAACTACCTGAGCCACCTGGATACCACTGTAATTCTGTTACTTGATTTATCAACTTTAGATGTTTTTTGTTGATTTTCCATTAGGAAAGCTGAACAGTTTTGTGAAGTCTTATTACCTCCTCTTTTCCCCTTTCCCATCTCAATGTTCAAATTTAATACCTTTGTTATTTTAGATTTTTTGTAGTGAATACTTTTATGACTCTAGATCATAAATTTTTTTTCTTCACTTGTCAGTTTAGATATTTGTGATCTTCCTGATATGAACATTGAGGAAAGTAATATATTTCTCCTACTCTTTTTCTCCATCTGCCTATATTTAAAGTATAATTTTTATAGCATCCTGCTTTTTGTCTATGAGTAGATTCTTTTTTTTTTTTTTTTAAAGATTTTTATTTATTTGTCAGAGAGAGAGAGAGAGCACAAGCAGGCAGAGTGGCAGGCAGAGGCAGAGAGAGAAGCAGGTTTCCCGCCGAGCAGGTATCCCGAGGTGGGGCTCGATCCCAGGACCCCGGGATCATGACCTGAGCCAAAGGCAGCCGCTTATCCAACTGAGCCACCCAGGTGTCCCTGTGAGTTGATTCTAAAGAGGGAACACTGAAAACCATATAATAGCCTTAAAATACTATGATTATGAAATTATTGTGGGATGAATTAGTATGTTAAGACCCATGGAGAAGGAAAAGTAATCTGTGCATTAAGTAATTGCTGCTTAAAACAGAATTCCAGGTATTAAGGCCTAATGAGTTTTCTTAAGTTATTCTGCCTTTTCTTCAAATATTCTGGAGCTTAATTAGCTTACAGCATTTCTTTACATCTCATTTGTGATTTTTCTTGGATTCCTTGTTTTGGTTCAGTTGAGGACATCTTTTAGAGTAGCTTTTTCATATAGGATGTGTACATATTCTGAGTTCTAGTGTGTCTGATAATGTGTTTTATACTCATACTAGATTAATAGTTTGGCTGAATAGAGAATTCTATATTAAGAATATTTTTTGTCTTAGAATCCAAAACTGTTGCTGTTCTTTTGGTATTTCTTGTTGCTCATGGGAATTTCTTTATTGGAAGCTTGCTTTTTCCTCTTTGGAATGTCCTAGGATTTTTCATTTTATCTAGGCATTCTAAAATTTCACCAAAGTTCTGTCTAGAAAATGTAGGTTTTTTTTTTTTTTTTAATTTATGTGCTTATGTTTCTGTGTCTTTAACAAAGTATTTTTTTGAATAGATAACTTATGCATCTAATTTGAACTTTAAAGGTAAAAAATGATATTTAGTCTAGTTGCATTCCTTCTGCTTCATTCCCTACTCCTTCACTCCCCTTTGCCAGTTTCTTATGGATCTTTTAGTGGGCTTTTTCTTTTGTCTTTGGTTTAGGGCAATTTTTTTTTTTTAAAGATTTTATTTATTTATTTGACAGAGAGAGGTCACAAGTAGACAGAGAGGCAGGTAGAGAGAGAGAGAGAGGAGGAAGCAGGCTCCCCACTGAGCAGAGAGCCCCATGCAGGGCTCAATCTCAGGACCCTGAGATCATGACCTGAGTGGAAGGCAGAGGCTTACCCACTGAGCCACCCAGGCGCCTTGGTTTAGGGCAATTTTTATTTCCTGTTACTTGTTTGAGTATTTTTTTCTTCTCCCTCTGTTGCCTTTCTTGTTCTCTTCTTCAGATATACTTACTAACAAATGTTGACCTCTTATGCCCTATCTTTCATGCCTCTTAAATTCATTTTCAAAAATAGCAGTTCTTTTTTCTCTCTATATTCTGGAAGATTTCCTTTATTTAATCTTTTAGATTACCAATTTGGTCTTTGGTGGGGGTTGCTATTCTTTTATTCGGTCTGAGTCTGACTGCCTGAGCTTAATAGGGTGTTGGTTTAATAAAGTAAATAAATTCCTTGTTAATATTTAGCTTGTTTCTAGTGTTTTTTAAGTAATTTTTTTTGCATGTACCATGTGCTGTTTTTTTTAGTTTTTTAAAGGATTTTTATTTATTTATTTGACAGACAGAGATCACGGGTAGGCAGAGAGACAGGCAGAGAGAGAGAGGGAAGCAGGCTCCCCGCTGAGCAGAGATCCCAATGCGGGACTCGATCCCGAGACCCCAAGATCGTGACCTGAGCCGAAGGCAGAGGCTTTAACCCACTGAGCCACCCAGGCGCCCCAACCATTTGCTGTTTTTAGCTTTTCCTCTTTTATATTTTTCTTATAATCTGAGTGCTAGACCAAGATAATGGAAACATTTTTCTGTTTTTCTTAAGCTTTTTTTAAGAAAAATAGTTTATTTATTATTTCAAATAGAGTGAGAGATAGAGAGTGCAAGCTGGAGGACAGAGGGAGAGGGAGAAGCAGACTTCCCACTGAGCAGGGAGCCTTATGTGGAGTTCAGTTCCAGGATCCTGGAATTGTAACCTGATCCAAAGGCAGCCGCTTAACTGACAGGTGCCCCTCTGTTTTCACATTTTAGAAATTATATTGGTTTTACTGTCACTTTAATATAATAGTAAATTCTCAACAACATCCATCTGTTCACATCAACATCATCCATCTGTTCACATCAATCTATCTCTGTCCAAATTTCCATCCATCCATCCTCCATCTGCCTTTCTTCCGTCCATTATCTCTTTTCATCTGTCTTCATTTTTCTGGTATCCATTCATTTATCCCTTGTTTAGTATTTATCATTTGATTCCTTTCCTCGAGTCAAGTATTGTGCCATAGGTAATGAGTATACAAGGTTAAGTGAGATGTAATCTCAGGCTGCAAAAACTGAGACTGGAAGTATAACAACAAGTTGCTAATTGTGATTGTCTACAGGAAGAAAAATAGGGTTGAGAGGAAGACTTTTTGAAAAAAGTGTATACTCTCGCATTATATGAAAAATATCCATGTATTTATTTTACTATATTTATATTACCTATTTAAAAATGATAAAACATTAAACTGTAGAGTATATATAACTAATGGGAAATAGGCAAATACCCTTATTTTTAATTTTTAAATTTTTAACTTTTTAAAAGATTTTATTTATTTATTAGACAGAGAGAGAGAGTGCGCATAAGCAAGGGGAGCAGCAGGTGGAGGAGATGCAGGCCCCCTGCTGAGCAAGGAGCCCAATGCGGTACTGGATCCCAGGACCCTGGAATTGAGGCCTGAACTGAAGGCAGACACTTAACTAACTGAGCCACCCAGGCATCCCAGAAACTTTAGATTTTGGGGTCATGAGTTTGAGCTGCACGTTGGGTATAAAGATTACTTAAATAAATAAAACTTAAAAAAAAAAAGATGTATAACATAATGGTAAGGTGTATAGTATAATGGTTTTATTTATATATATTGTGAAATGATTTACCATAATAGATTTAGTTAATTCTGTCATCTCATAAAGATACAATAAAAATTTTGATTGATGAACATAAAGTTCATCATTTTAAAGTTTTACAGTTCAGTGAGTTGTAGTACATTTGTACCATTGTGCAACCACTACCACTACTTTCTTCCTTACTAAAGAAGATAAGATAGTTCTAGAACATTTTTGTTGCAGCAAAAGGAAATCCATACCTGTTAAGCAATCACTCAGATTTCCCCTCCCCTGGATAGTGGCAACCACTAACTGCTTTCTGCTATGGATTTGCCTATTGTGAATATCTCATGTAAATGGAATCATACAGGGGCGCCTGGGTGGCTCAGTGGGTTAAAGCCTCTGCCTTCCGCTCGGGTCATGATCCCAGGGTCCTGGGATCGAGCCCCACATCGGGCTCTCTGCTCCGCGGGGAGCCTGCTTCCTCCTCTCTCTCTGCCTGCTTCTCTGCCTAGTTGTGATTTCTCTCTGTCAAATAAATAAAATATTAAAAAAAAATGGAATCATACACTGTGGAGCTTTTTGTGGCTAGCTTCTTTTACTTAGCATATTTTCTTTCTTTTTTTTGTTTTTTTAAAGATTTATTTATTTATTATTTGAGAGAGCACATGCATGTGTGGGGGGAGGGCAGAGGGAGAAAATCTCCTGCAGACTCCCTGCTGAGCGTGGAGCCAGCCACAGGACACAGGGCTTGAGTCCACAGCCCTGAGATCATGACCTGAGCTGAAATAAGAGTTGGATGCTTAACCGACTGAGCCACCCAAGTGCCCCTAGCATATTTTCAAGGTTTGTCCATATTGTGATGAATATCAGTACTTCAGTACTTTTTGAAGGCTGAATACTATTCTATTGTATAGATGTACCACATTTTGTTTGTCCATTTATCCACTCAGAAATTTGGGTTGTTTTCTACTTTTTGGCTATTGTGAGTAATGCTTTTATGAACATTTGTGAAGTTTTTTTTTTTTCTTAAGATTTTATTTATTTATTTCAGAGAAAGAGAGATCACAAGGAGCAGAGAGGCAGGCAGAGAGAGAGGGAGAAGCAGGCTCCCCGCTGAGCAGGGAGCCCGATGTGGGGCTCGATCCCAGGACTATGAGATCGTGACCTGAGCCGAAGGTAGAGGCTTAACCCACTGAGCCATCCAGGCGCCCCTAAAGTTTTTGTTTTAGCATGTTTTCAGTTCTCTTGGAGTGTAATTGCTGGGTCATATAGTAATTCTATATTTAGCTTTTTGAGGAACTGCCAAATGTTTTCTGCAGTAGCGGTGCCGTTTTATATTCCCATCTACAGTATATAAGGCTTCTGATTTCTTCACATCCTCACCAACGCTTGCTATTTTCTGTTTGTTTTATTATAGCCATTCTGTGGGTGTAAAGTAGTTCTCTCATTCTGGGTTTCTCCTTTCCCACTCTCAGTTTTATTGAGATGTGATTGACATACAACACTGTATTAATTTAAGTTGTACAGCATAATGATTTGATACATGTATATGTTGTGAAATGATTATCTTAAGTTTAGTTAATATCCACTACTTCATAGTTACAAATATTTTTTTCATGTGATGAGAACGTTTGATTTTTCTCTCTCAGTAGCTGTCAAATATACAATACAGTATTGTTAAGTATAGTTATCAGGCTGTACATTACATCTCTACAACTTATTTATCGTATAGCTGGAAATTTATACCTTTTGACTACTTTTAATTTTCCTCTCCACCTTCCCACTCCTGTAACCACCAATATGTTCTCTGTTTCTATTTTAGTTTTTAAAGTTTCCACATATAAGTGAGATGATAAAGTGTTTGTCTTTCTCTGACTTATTTTATTTTATTATTATTTCTTAAAAGATTTTATTTATTTGACAGCCAGAGATCACAAGTAGGCAGAGAGGCAGGCAGAGAGAGAGGAAGGGAAGCAGGCTCCCTGCTGAGCAGAGAGCCCGATGCGGGGCTCGATTCCAGGACTCTGGGATCATGACCTGAGCCGAAGGCAGAGACTTTAACCCACTGAGCCACTCAGGCGCCCCTTTATTTTATTTTTTAAAAGATTTTATTTATTTATTTGGGAGAGAGAGAGAGAGCATGAGAGGAGAGAGGTCAGAGGGAGAAGCAGACTCCCTGCCGAGCAGGGAGCCTGTTACGGGACTTGATCCCGGCACTGTGGGAATCACAACCTGAGCCAAAGGCAGTTGCTTAACCAAATGAGCCACCCAGGTGCCCCACTTGGACTTATTTTACTTGGCATGATACTCTCAAGGTATATTGTATTGTCACAAATGGCAGGATTCTTCCTTTTTTTTCTTTCTTTCTAGTTTTTAATGGAATAAAAACTATTCCATTGTATATACATACCACATTTTCTTTATCCATTTATCCACCAATGGATACTTAGGTTGTTTCCATGTCTTGACTATTGTAAATAATGCTGCTGTGTTTAGTAATTCAATTTTGAGATAGTGATTCATTTCTTTTGGCTATATACCAGTAAATGGAATTTCTGGATCATATGGTTGTTCTATTTTTACCTTTTTGAGGAACCTCCATTCTGGAATTATTAGGTATCATTGACCTAGAGGTGTCATGAACAAGTTAGTAAGATAACTAAGATTGTATAAATTGTTTGGGATCCTCTTATTTAAGATGTAAAGAATGTTTATCCATATTATTAAATTTCTTTTGAAAACTTGATTTATGATTGATGTCTGTATTCTTCTATCATGTGGATTTGTAATGCTTTAGTTAACTCTTTCTAATTATTGAACATTTAAGTTCTTTCCAGTATTTTGATATTACAGATAAGACTAATAGATGTTTTAGTATGTAAATTTTGGTTCATATATCTGATTCTTTCTTACAGTAGTCTTATAAAGAAATTCATTGTGTCAAAGTATATTAATCATTTTAAGGCTCTTAATAAATATTTTCTAATTGCTTTTCCTATGTAGTTTCATTCACCATCACGTACAGTATACATGTGCCCCTCTTTTCTCATCTTCAATAGCTCTAAAGATTCTTTTTTCTTTTTTTAAAATCATTTTATTGATTTTATCATTGATTTTTTTCATCATAAGTGTACTCTTTAATCTCCATTTTCTATTTTCCCCATCCTCCTACCTACCTCTTCTCTGGGAACCATCAGTTGTTCTCAAAAAAAAAAAAAAAAAAAGAATCTATTTCAATAGGTGGTAGGGATTAAGAAGTGTGCTGAGCAGTGGAATTGTTCAATCACTACATTGTACACTTGAAGCTAATATAACACTGTATGTTAACTAACTGGAATTAAAATAAAAACTTTAAAGTCTGTTTCTTAGTTTGTCTCTCTTTTTTCTTGGCTTGTTTGTTTTGTTTCTTAAATTCCTGATATGAGTAGATAAAATAATATGGTATTCATCTTTCGCTGATGGACTTATTTTGCTTAGCATTGTACTCCCTAGCTCTATCCATGTTGTTGCAAATGGCAAGAGTTCATTCTTTTTTATGGCTGAATAATATTCTCTGTGTGTGTGCGTGTGCACGTCATCTTCTTTATCCATTTATCTACTGATGGACACCTGAGTTGCTTCCATAGTTTGGCTATTGTAAATAATGCTGCACTAAACATAAGGTTGCACGTATCCCTTTGAATTAGTGTTTTTGTATTTTTTTTTTAAAGATTTTATCTATTTATTTGACAGAGAGAGATCACAAGTAGGCAGAGAGGCAGGCAGAGAGAGAGGAGGAAGCAGGCTCCCCGCGGAGCAGAGAGCCCGATGTGGGGCTTGATCCCAGGACCCTGAGATCATGACCTGAGCCGAAGGCAGCGGCTTAAACCACTGAGCCACCCAGGCGCCCCGTGTTTTTGTATTTTTTTGGTAAATACACAGTAGTGTGATCACTGGATTGTAGGGTGATTCTATTTTTAATTTTTTGAGGAACCTCCATATTGTTTTACATTGTAGCTGCATCAGTTTGCATTCCCACCAACAGTGGAAGAGGGTTCCTTTTTCTCCACAGCCTCACCAACACTTGTTGTTACTTGTGTTTTTGTTCTTAGTCCTTCTGCCAGGTGTGAGGTGTTACCTCATTGTAGTTTTGATTTGCATCTCTCTGATTAAGTGGTGTTGAAAATCTTTTTGTGTGTCTATTGGCCATCTGTATGTCTTTGTAGAAAGGTCTATTCATATCTTCTGCCCATTTCTTAATTAGGTTATTTGTGTTTGGGGTATTGAGTTATATTAGTTCTTTATATACTTTGGATACTAACCCTTTTTTGGATATATTATTTACAAATATCTTCTCCCGCTCAGTAGGTTGTCTTTTAGTTTTGTTGATTGTTTCCTTTGCTGTGTAGAAAATTTTTATTTTTAGTCTTGATAGTTTATTTTTGCTATTTTCCTTGCCTTAGGAAACAGAGCTAGAAAAATGTTCCTGTGGCTGATGTCAGAAAAATTACTGCCTGTGTTCAAGGATTTTTTCAGTTTCAGGTCTCACATTTAGATCTAATCCATCATGAGTTTATTTTTGTGTATGGTGAAAGAATGGTTCAGTTTCATTCTTTTGCATGTTGCTGTCAGGTTTTCCCAAAAGCATTTGTTGAAGAGACTTTTTCCATTATACAATTTCTCCTCTGTTAAAGATTAATTATTTGTTCTTATTTTTGTATATCCTTTAAGTGAAGGTTATGTTGTTTATTTGATTTTTGTTGTGTTTTTTTTTAAGATTTTATTTATTTATTTGACAGACAGAGATCACAAGTAGACAGAGGCAGGCAGAGAGAGAGAGAGGAGGAAGCAGGCTCCCTGCTGAGCAGAGAGCCCGATGCGGGGCTCGATCCCAGGACCCTGGGATCATGACCTGAGCTGATGGCAGAGACTTTAGCCCACTGAGCCACCCAGGCGCCCCGATTTTTGTTGTTTTTTGAGGTAGGTCTATATTGCTGTAAACTACCCACTTGCAACCACTTTTTGTATCCCAAAGATTTTAGGCTGTTGTGTTATCATTTTTATTTGTTTCCATATAAATTTTGATTTCTCCTTTGATTTCTTGGTTGACCCATTCATTGTGTAGTAGCATGTTATTTAATTTCCATGTTATTTGTGGTTTTCCCAGATTTTTTCTCCTGGTTGATTTCTAGTTTCATAGCATTGTGGTCAGGAAAGATGCATGGTATGACTTTGATTTTTTAAAAATTTGTTTTGCAGCCTAATATGTGATCTATTCTGGAGAATGTTCCATGTGCATTTGAAAAGAATGTGTATTCTGCTGTTTTAGGATGGGATGTTCTGAATATGTCTGTTAAATCCATCTGGTGCAGTGTGTCATTCAAAGCCACTGTTTCCTTTTGCTCGCTTTGGCAGCACATGTACAGAGCCACTGTTTCCTTGTTGATTTTCTGTTTGGGTAATGTGTTCATCATTGTAAGTGGGGTGTTAACATCTCCTGCTATTATTGTATTACTATGGATTATTTCCTTTATTTGTTATTAACTGTGTTATGTATTTGGTTTCTCCCATGCTGTGTGCATACAAATTTACAATTGTTATATCCTCTTGTTGTATTGTTGTCTTTAGTATTATGTAGTGTCCTTCCTTGTTTCTTATTACAGTCTTTGTTTTAAAGTCTATTTTGTCCAGTATTAATGTTGCTACCCTGGCTTTCTTTCGATATCTACTTGCATGATAAATGTTTCTCTATCCTGTCACTTTCAATCTGCAGGTGTCTTTCAGTCTGAAATGAGTTTCTTGTAGGCAGGATATAGATAGGTCTTGCTTTTTTATCCATTCCCTCACCCTATTTCTTTTGATTGGAGTGGTTAGTCTATTTACAAAGTACTGATAGATCTATGTTGTCATTTTGTTACTGTTTTGTGGTTGTTTCTATAGATTTTCTCAGGTTCTTTTTTCTCTTGCTCTCTTTCATAGTTTGTTGGCTTTTCTTAGTGATATACTTGAATTTCTTTCTCTTTATTCTTTGCATGTCTGTTACTGGTTTCTGATTTGGGGTTATCATTAGGTTTATATACAATATCTTCTGCATTTAGCAGTCTATACTAATCTGATGTTTCCTTAAATTTAAACCCATTCTTTACTCCTCCCCCCATCATGTTTTAGGTATATGGTGTTGTATTTTATATACTTCTTTTGCTGTTTTTAAAGTAAACTCTGTGCCCACCATGGGGCTTGAACAAATGATCCCAAGGTCAAGGGTCATATGGTCTACTGACTGAGCCAGCCTGGTGCCCCTTGTGTTCTTTTACTTTATGAATCCCTTCAGTGATTTTTACAGAAATATTTATTTTTACTGCTTTTGTGTTTTTTACTATTCATACTCTCACTTATGGTCATTCCTTTCCATTCAAAGAGTCCCCTTTAATGTTTCTTGTAGGGCTGGCTTAGTGATCATAAACTCCTTTAGTTTTTGTTTGTCTGAGAAACTATCTTTCCTTCTATTCTGAATGATAGCCTTGCTGGATAGAGTATTCCTGGGTGCACATTTTTCCCTTTCAGCGCTTTGGATATATCATGCCATTCTCTCCTGGCCTGCAAAGTTTCTGCTGAAAAATCTGCTGATGGCTTTATGTGGTTTCCCTTTTATGTAACTGTCTTCTTTTCTCTTGCCTTTTTTTTTTTTTTTCTTAGATTTGTTTCTTTATTTATGAAAGCAAGAGAGAGCAGGGAGAGGGGGGGCCGAGGCCAAGAGAGTCCCAAGCAGATGAGCACAGATCTTGATGCTGGCCTCAATCTCATGACCCAAGACTACAACTGGAGCCAAAAGCAAGAGTCAGATGCTCAAGCAACGTGCCACGCAGGCACCCCTTTCTCTTGCTGCTTTAAAAAATTTTCTCTGTTGCTATTTTTTACCATTTTAATTGCTATGTGTATTGATGTGGACTTCTTGGGTTTAATTTTTGGGTGGTTTCTGTGCCTTCTGTGTCTGGATCTCTGTGTCCTTCCCCCAATAAGGGAAGTTTTTAGCTGTTATTTCTTCAAATAAATTTTTGCCTCCTTTTCTGTCTCTTCTTCTGAGATCCCAATAATGTGAATGTTACTATGCTTGATGGAGGCACTGAGTTCCTTAAGACTATTTTCAATTTGCATAATTTTCTTCCCTGTCCTTTGTTCAGCTTGGTTACTTTCCATTACTCTGTCTTCCAGGTTGTTAATTTGTTCCTCTGGTTTATTTAGACTGCTATTCCATCAAGTGTATTTTTAATTTCATTTCTTGTGTTCTTTATCTGTGATTGGTTCTTTTTTAATCTCTGTAAAAGGATCTCACTATGTCCTCCACTCCACACACACTGGTCCAGTGTATATCTTTATGATTAAATTCTCTTATCAGACATATTATTTATATCTGTTTCACTTTGGTCTCTCATTGTGGTTTGGTTCTATTGCTTCATTTGGGAAATATTTTTCTGTCTCCTTATTTTGTCTTACTTTCTGCATCTGTTTTTATGTATTAGGAAAGTCAGCTACTTTTCTTGCTCTTAATGATAATAGCTTTATGAAGAAGAGGTCCTGTAGTGCCCTGCAGTGCACTGTCCCCTGTTCCCCAGGGCCTAGCACTTCAAGGAATATCTCCTATGTGTTTTGTGTGTGCTTTGCTGTTGAGTCTTGGACTCTTTTTTCCCTTCAGTTCAGTTGTCTGCAGAGCCTCTCTTTGCCTATCGGGGGCAGTGTTGGTCCCTAGCATGGGTGGGGTGTGTTTTAACAAGGTGTGTGGTAATGTGCTGGTGAAAGGACCTCACCAGCACTGAGGTCCTACAATGGGTGGTGGTCAGGAGAGGGGGTGATGGCAGAATTTGTGCTGGTTTTCTTGGGGAGGGGCACACAGCACGAGGAGTAAGGGGAGCATGCCTGGGACTGGTGGATCCACTAATGCGCAGGGGGCCAGGGCTTGGTCTAAGCAAGTTAAGTAGTGAGTGTCTGCACTGTGCTAGTTCCCACAGGTGGCTGCTTATGCTTTGGAATGGGGGAGGGAAATAGCACCCGCCGGCTCCTTTGTTCCTGGAGGGGACTCCCTGTGATCCTTATCTCTCTAGGCCATGCTCTGAGATGAGCAAATCCCTCTCCCTTCTGTCTGCTGCTGGCAGTTTTCAAATTACTGGTTTTATACTGTATCTGCATGGGTTGTTTGTCTGCTGTTTCTTTATGGGTGGGGACTCTGCTTCTGAACATCATCCAGGCTCTGAGAAAGTGGAGCCCACATATTTTAAAATTCCAGGCTTTAGGGGCGCCTGGGTGGCTCAGTGGTTTAAGCCTCTGCCTTCAGCTGAGGTCATGATCTCAGGGTCCTGGGATTGAGCCCCACATCAGGCTCTCTGCTCAGTGAGGAGCCTGTTTCTCCCTCTCTCTCTGCCTGCCTCTCTGCCTACTTGTGACCTCTCTCTCTGTCAAATAAATAAATAAAATATTAAAAAAAAAATAAAATTCCAGGCTTTAAGTTCTACTGTTGTAAGAACTAATGAAATTTGGCCGTTCTTGCTTTCAAAGGCAAATAATGGGGATTTGTCCTCCTCATTAGTGTGAAAGCCTTATTTTTCCACCTCTCTCCATGCCACCAGCTGTCTCCCCATCAAGGATCACCAAGGTCTGTTTTGCTCCTGGACTGTGTCTTTGCTCTTCCTATGTTCTTTGATGTGGTCTCTTCCCCAATTTTAGTTATGGAGTTTGTTCTGCCAGTCTTTTAGTTGTTTTTCTGGGTTAGTTAAGCTGGGGTAGGTGTTACCTGGTTGTATCTGTGGCACCAGGGGAGCTGAGGATCCTCCTACTCTTCCATGTTCCGAGCCAACTCAAATACTTTTCATGCTTTGAATGTTCATTGTCACAGTTTGATAGGTGCAGTCATTTCTGTCTTAGCCTGATAGGAATTAGAGCTATTTTTCTATATACTTTTCTTGAAACTCAGATAACGGTCTGGTCAGCTGTACAATTTACATCTCTCTCTAGCTTCTTAGGTATTGTAGTTCATCATCTATCTGTGTCACCAGTGTTTAGCCAGTTTATAGTTAATAAATATTTTTGACATATGAAAAGCATTTTTCTCCCCTTGGAAAACTATGTATTTATATAATCTTAGCATCCACATTTGTCCTACTTGTGTGTTGAAGAAAACTGTATGATGTGTTTTACATATAGAAATGGTCAAAAAGCATTAAAAAAAATTTCAAACTGCTGGAAAGAGGGGCAGATCTAGCCGTCCTTTACATTCTGGAAAGAACACAGGCTAAGGTGTGTTTTTGTGTCAATTGTAGCTTCATGTGACAGAAAAACCAATCAATAATGGACTTAAACAAGTAAGGCATTTATTTTCTTTCGTATCAAAAAGTCCAGAGTTGGAGAGTACTGTGCAGGTGCAGCTAGCCAAAAGTATTACCAGAGATCCACCTCCTTCCCTCTGGTTTGTGGTTTTTGTACACGTGGTCAAATGGTTTTGAATCTCCAGGTACTGATTCCAGATTCTAGGCAGGAAGCAAGGGGAAGAGGCAAAAGCTGAAAGACAAAAGGGGCTGTGCCAACCAAGTGGTAAGCAAGTGCCTTCTCTAGTGTAGCAGAAGGCAAAGGAAAGGCAGATTGTGAGTGGCTTTTGGGAAGCTAGTTGATAATAATCTATGACACATTGTGGAAGAGTTCACTTTGAGGTGGTGAAAAAGAAACCTTTGAATTCATTTTTAACTGTTAAAAAACAAAATTCAACCAAATAAATTTGAAAGATTTTATTGGCTATATTCAACAACTTATGAATCAGGCTGCATCCCAATCTAGCCAGATAGAAAGGAGCTCTTAGGAGCTGTACAAAATGAAGACTTTTAGAGGCCGAATGGAGAGGGAACAAGAAAGTTCTAGTAGACAAAAAAGCAGATTGGTTTTGGCAAGGTTACTTTCCTTTAGGGCATGGCAGGGTCTATCAGGCAGATTATCTCTAACTAATGCTGATTAGAGATTCTTGATTGGTTCCAGTTTCCATTTCTGGGAGAGCCTAAACTAATTAAATAGAGCTAGGTTGGGTGATATGCAGCTTAGCATAAGTGATTCCATTTGGGCCTGTTGTTTTTAACAAAGCTTAGCTATCACCCAAGTACTTAATGATTAATTTGTGAACTGTCACTGTCTCCCACACTATATAAAGATTTTCCATAATTAACCAAAACAAATTTTGTAGACCCTTAAGTCCATATAAAGCTTTAAAATTTAGGTGCATTAAGATGGGCTTTTAAGTAGAGCCATATGACATTATGGCTACACACAACAGAGAAATTTGGGACTTAAATAAGAACAGAATTTAGTAATACTAAATTTTACGGGTGATCTTTGCTCTAGGCCAACTAAAACTTCTTTGTTTAGTTTATTGGGGTTATAAATTTAGTACTTTTATCAGAAAAACATTTTCCATTACAAAGGTATTTGAATAAACAAAGTACTTTTGAGTCCAAATGATTTAAATAAAGCTTATTCCTTCTTTTTTAAGATTTTATTTATTTATTTGACAGATCACAAGTAGGCAGAGAAGCAAACAGAGAGAGGAGGGAAGCAGGCTCCTCGAGGAGCAAAGAGCCCGATAGGGGGCTCGATCCCAGGACCCTGAGATCATGACCTGAGATGAAGGCAGAGGCTTAACCTACTGAGCCACCCAGGCACCCCAGCTTATTCCTTCTTAAATAACTTCTTGAATGTCCCTTCTCCCTGAGGGGTTTTTTCTTCTAATTCTCAATAAATATACATATAAATGAAAAGCACAACTATGGTGTCAGGAAACCTTGGAACTGGAACCCCTCAAGTTTGAGCTAGTACTCTCTAACTTTGGGATTTTGGTAATAACTCTGAACCTTAAATTCCCCACCTGTTAAATTTTGTATGACAATAAATTACTCTCTCATGTGGTTGCTATGAGGGGTAATTAAACCATAATGTATAAAAATCCCTAACATGTATTGGTTTAATTATTCTCCAGATATATTAAGGGGATTTCCATGCTAAATTCCCCTTTAGATTAAATTAGCAAATAGGTAGGTACTGAGTAAAAATTATAGTCACCTTAGTTTTGAGAAAAGGATTAATCTTGTTAGGGTTAGTAGGGAGCTAGATTTTTCCTCCCCATTACAATGAGTTGTTATAAACTTCATTGTTTTAGAAAAGAGAAATTGGTTCTTTGATGGGCTATTTTACTTTAATCCTTCAAAATAAAACATATAAAACAGGAGAACCTTATTTTTTTATTATTTTTTTTCATTTTTATATTTTTAAAGATTTTATTTATTTATTTGAAAAAGAGAGTGAGCACTAGCAGGAAGAGGAGCAGAGGGAAAGGGACAAGCAGACTCCATGCTGAGCATGGAACCCTGATGGGGCTTGATCCCACAATCCTGAGATCATGACCTGAACAGAAATCAAGAGTTGGACACTCAACTGACTGAGCCACCCAGGCACCCCAGATTAAAATTTTTCATTAAAATAGAACATGTTTAAGAAAAATTAGATAAAAGAGATAAGCACACATACACACAAACTCTAAGAGATGATAGATGTGTTAACTGTAGATGTATGGCAATCATTTCCCAATACATACATAAATCATCACATTGTATACTTTAAACTTATACAATGTTATATGTCAGTTATAGTTAAAAGCTGGAAAAAAATTAAGATAGGTAAAAAAAGTAATTCATAGATGAACACTATGAATGGTATGGTATATATTCTTCTGGGCATTATAAGCTTTACTTTTCTCAAGAATGTGATTGTATTCCACCCAATTTTAGTAACCTGAATTTTCCATTAAAAAATATATAATGGCGAGTGCCTGGGTGGCTCAGTGGATTAAGCCTCTGCCTTTAGCTCCGGTCATGATCTCAGGGTCCTGGGATCGAGCCCCGCATCAGGCTCTCTGCTCAGTAGGGACCCTGCTTCCCTGTCTTTCTCTGCCTGCCTCTCTCCCTACTTGTGATTTCTCTCTCTGTCAAATAAATACATAAATCTTTAAAATATATATAGAGAGATAGGTATCTCTCTCTATATAATGGCTTTTCCCCACTTCATTTAATGTTCTTTTCCAGCAGTGGTTTTCTTTTTTAAGATTTATTTATTTATTTATTTATTTATTTATTTATTTGACAGAGAGAGATCACAAGTAGGCAGAGAGGCAGGCAGAGAGAGAGGAGGAAGCAGGCTCCCCACAGAGCAGAGAGCCCGACGTGGGGCTCGATCCCAGGACCCTGAGATCATGACCTGAGCCGAAGGCAGCGGCTTAATCCACTGAGCCACCCAGGTGCCCCTCTTTTTTAAATTAAAAAAATTTTTTTTTAAAGATTTGACTGATTGATTGATATGAGAGAGAGAATACAAGCAGGGGGAGCAGCAGAGGCAGAGAGAGAAGCAGACTCCCCGCTGAGTAGGGAGACTTATTTGGGACTCCATCCCGTGACCCTGGGATCATGACCTGCTCTGAAGGCCGATGCTTAACTGACTGAGCCACCCAGGTGCCCCAGCAGTAGTTTTGTTTTATTTTATTTTATTTATTTATTTATTATTATTATTATTTTTTATATTTATTTTTATTTGTTTATTTACAGCGTAACAGTGTTTATTGTTTTGGCATCACACCCAGTGCTCCATGCAGTACGTGCCCTCCCTATTACCCACCACCTGGTTCCTCAACCTCCCACCCCCCCCCCCCCACCCCCCTGCAGCCCCTTCATAACCCTCTGGTTGTTTTTCAGAGTCCATAGTCTCTCATGGTTCATCTCCCTTTTCCAGTTTCCCTCAACTCCCTCTCCTCTCCATCTCCCCATGTCCTCCATGTTATTTGTTATGCTCCACAAATAAGTGAGACCATGTGATACTTGACTCTCTCTGCTTGACTTATTTCGCTCAGCATAATTTCTTCCAGTCCCGTCCATGTTGCTACAAAAGTTGGGTATTCGTCCTTTCTGATGGAGGCATAATACTCCATTGTGTATATGGACCACATCTTCCTTATCCATTCATCCGTTGAAGGGCATCTTGGTTCTTTCCACAGTTTGGCGACCGTAGCCATTGCTGCAATAAACATTGGGGTACAAATGGCCCTTCTTTTCACTACATCTGTATCTTTGGGGTAAATACGCAGCAGTGCAATTGCAGGGTCATAGGGAAGCTCTATTTTTAATTTCTTCAGGAATCTCCACACTGTTCTCCAAAGTGGCTGCACTAACTTGCATTCCCACCAACAGTGTAAGAGGGTTCCCCTTTCTCCACATCCTCTCCAACACACGTTGTTTCCTGTCTTGCTAATTTTGGCCATTCTAACTGGTGTTAGGTGGTATCTCAATGTTGTTTTAATTTGAATCTCCCTGATGGCTAGTGATAATGAACATTTTTTCATGTGTCTGATAGCCATTCGTATGTCTTCATTGGAGAAGTGTCTGTTCATATCTTCTGCCCATTTTTTGATATGATTATCTGTTTTGTGTGTGTTGAGTTTGAGAAGTTCTTTATAGATCCTGGATATCAACCTTTTGTCTGTACTGTCATTTGCAAATATCTTCTCCCATTCCGTGGGTTGCCTCTTTGTTTTGTTGACTGTTTCCTTTGCTGTGCAGAAGCTTTTGATCTTGATGAAGTCCCAAAAGTTCATTTTTGCTTTTGTTTCCTTGGCCTTTGGAGACATATCTTGAAAGAAGTTGCTGTGGCTGATATCGAAGAGGTTACTGCCTATGTTCTCCTCTAGGATTCTGATAGATTCCTGTCTCACGTTGAGGTCTTTTATCCATTTCGAGTTTATCTTTGTGTACGGTGTAAGAGAATGGTCGAGTTTCATTCTTCTACATATCGCTGTCCAGTTTTCCCAGCACCATTTATTGAAGAGACTGTCTTTTTTCCATTGGATATTTTTTCCTGTTTTGTCGAAGATTATTTGACCATAGAGTTGAGGGTCCATATCTGGGCTCTCCACTCTGTTCCACTGGTCTATGTGTCTGTTTTTATGCCAGTACCACGCTGTCTTGGTGATCACAGCTTTGTAGTAAAGCTTGAAATCGGGTAACGTGATGCCGCCAGTTTTGTTTTTGTTTTTCAACATTTCCTTAGCAATTCGGGGTCTCTTCTGGCTCCATACAAATTTTAGGATTATTTGCTCCAGCTCTTTGAACATTCGCAAATCAATCAGTGTGATAGAACACATCAATAAGAGAAGAGAGAAGAACCACATGGTCCTCTCAATTGATGCAGAAAAAGCATTTGACAAAATCCAGCATCCGTTCCTGATGAAAACGCTTCAAAGTATAGGGATAGAGGGAACATTCCTGAACTTCATAAAATCTATCTATGAAAGACCCACAGGAAATATCGTCTTCAATGGGAAAAAGCTTGCAGCCTTCCCGTTGAGATAAGGAACACGACAAGGATGCCCACTCTCACCACTCTTGTTCAACATAGTATTAGAAGTTCTAGCAACGGCAGTCAGACAACAAAGAGAAATAAAAGGTATCCAAATTGGCAAGGAAGAAGTCAAACTCTCTCTCTTCGCAGATGACATGATTCTTTATATGGAAAACCCCAAAGACTCCACCCCCAAACTACTAGAACTCATACAGCAATTCAGTAACGTGGCAGGATACAAAGTCAATGTACAGAAATCAGTGGCTTTCTTATACACCAACAATGAAAATACAGAAAGGGAAATTAGAGAATCGATTCCATTTACTATAGCACCAAGAACCATAAGATACCTGGGCATAAACCTAACCAAAGAAGTAAAGGACCTGTACTCGAGAAACTACAGAACACTCATGAAAGAAATTGAAGAAGACACAAAAAGATGGAAGACTGTTCCATGCTCTTGGATTGGAGGAATAAACATTGTTAAAATGTCTATACTGCCTAGAGCAATCTATACTTTTAAGCCATTCCGATCAAAATTCCACCAGTATTTATTATTTTTTGACAGACAGATCACAAGTAGGCAGAGAGACAGGCAGAGAGAGAGAGAGGAGGAAGCAGGCTTCCCACTGAGCAGAGAGCCCGAAGTGGGGCTCGATCCCAGGACTCTGGGATCACGACCTGAGCGGAAGGCAGAGGCTTTAACCCACTGAGCCACCCAGGCCCTTCTAAATGCAGTTTTTCTTGAGGGTGTTGGTATAAAGTCTGCTTTCTGATCTTCCTTCCCCAGAAAATCACCATCTTTATTTTTAAGGATCATGTTCCAATGTATGGATGTATCATTATTTGTTTACTGAGTTACTCTATTGATTGATGGTTATGTTGTTTATAACTTTTTATTATTATAAACAGCACTGTGATCAATGGATATTCAGTTAAAATTTTAGTTTTCTGAGAGGGAATTTTTTTTTTTTAAAGATCTTATTTATTTATTTGACAGACAGAGATCACAGGTAGGAAGAGAGGCAGGCAGAGAGAGAGAGAGGGAAGCAGGCTCCCCTCCGAGCAGAGAGCCCGATGAGGGGCTTGATCCCAGGACCCTCGGATGATGACCCGAGCCAAAGGCAGAGGCTTTAACCCACTGAGCCACCCAGGCGCCCCATGAAAGGGAATTTTTAAAGTGAAAAATAAAAGTGAAAAGGAGAGAATACATAAATCAAAATAGGCTGAACTATTTGACTTTAAAATGGAGTTCATCATCAGAAAACTTCAAAGTGAACTGGTGTTTCCTAGTATTACTATATTGATCTGAATGAATGAAGTAGGGATTTTAAGGACTTATATAATTTAATTAAAAACTTAAACTAGGGCGCCTGGGTGGCTCAGTGGGTTAAGCCGCTGCCTTCGGCTCAGGTCATGATCTCGGGGTCCTGGGATCGAGTCCCGCATCGGGCTCTCTGCTCAGCAGGGAGCCTGCTTCCCTCTCTCTCTCTCTCTCTCTCTCTCTCTGCCTGCCTCTCTGCCTACTTGTGATCTCTCTCTGTCAAATAAATAAATAAAATCTTTAAAAAAAAAACCAAAAAAAAAAAACTTAAACTATTTCTTCCTGGGGTGCCTAGGTGGCTCAGTTGTTTGAATGACTGACTCTTGGTTTAGGCTAAGGTAATGATCTCTAGGTTGTGGGATCAAGTCCTGCATTGGCTCCACACGTGGAGTCTGCTTGGGTTTCTCTTTCTCCCTCTCCCCAACCCCTCCCCCTGCTCGCACATGACCCCCCCCCCCATCTCTCTAAATGAATAAATTAAAAAAAAAAATTTCTTCCTGGATGTACTTATAATTCTCAGTAAAAACACAAGTGTTTAGCACTTCATGGGATCTTATATCTTGTTCAAATCACTTGCCTTAAAAGAAGTCCAGAAATATTAATACTTCCCTTAAAATCACATGGTATATTTCCAGTGTCTGGTGTATTTCTGTTATTTTCTAATTCCTACCCCAACATTCTTATCTGTAAAAACTCTAATATAAAGGTAATGAGAACTGTTTGCTTATGGAGCATCTATAGTCTTTAATGAAGAGACTAAAGAAGGCAAATTGGTTATCATTTTTTGGGATGCACTTTTCTATAAACTTCCTAAGATATTGATTGATAAGTACTGCCATTTTCATCAGTGAAATATTTATTTAGGTCTACCTTGGCAGAGGCTTTTTTTTTTTTTTTTAACAATTCAGTAGTTTTAGTATATTCACAGAGTTGTGTAGTCATTACCACTATCTAATTTTAGAACATTTCATCATTCCATAAGAAACCTGTACCCATTAGCTCTATTTCCCCATTCTCCTAGCTCGTAGGAGCACTGTTTTACTTTCTGGCTCTACGGATTTGTCTATTACGGATATTTCATAAAAATGAAATCCTGCTATACGTGGTTTGTGTCTGGCTTCTTGCACTCAGCAAAGTATTTTCAAAGTTCACCCATGCTGTCCAATGTATGAATACAGCTGACCCTGGGACAATGCCAGGGTTAGGTACACCAATCCCCATGCAGTTGAAAATCTGCATATAACTTTTGATATCTTTAAGACTTGAGGGGCGCCTGGGTGGCTCAGTGGGTTAAAGCCTCTGCTTTCGGCTCAGGTCATGGTCCCAGGGTCCTGAGATGGAGCCCTGCGTTGGGCTCTCTGCTCAGCAGGGAGCCTGCTTCCCTCCTCTCTCTCTGCCTGCCTCTCTGTCTACTTGTGATCTCTGTCTGTCAAATAAATAAATAAAATCTTAAAAAAAAAAAAAAAGACTTGACCACGAATAGCCTACCGTTGACCCGTAGCTGTACTGGTAACATATACAGTTGATTAGCACATATTTTGTATGTTTTGTATACTGTATTCTTATAACAAAGTAAGGTAGAGAAAAGAAAATGTTATTAAGAAAACTGGAAAGAAAATACATTTTTAGTACTATATATATATTCACTGAAAAAAATCTGCCTATAAATGAACCCATGTAGTTTAAATCTGTGTTCTATGGTCAACTGTACATCATTCTTTTATTTTTTATTCTTTTTTTTTTTAAGATTTTATTTATTTGACAGAAAGAGATCACAAGTAGACAGAGAGGCAGGCAGAGAGAGAGAGGGGGAAGCAGGCTCCCCGCTGAGCAGAGAGCCCGATGCGGGACTCGATCCCAGGACCCTGAGATCATGACCCGAGCCGAAGGCAGCGGCCTAACCCACTGAGAGAGAGAATCTAAAGCAGACTCCCCACTGAGTACAGAGGTCCACCCCGGGGCTCAGTCTCATAAACTGAGATCATGATCTGAGCTGAAATCAAGAGTTAGATGTTTAACCAACTGAGCCACCCAGGTGCCCTTGTCTGTCTTTTTTTTTCTAGTCATCCTTAGTCAGTGTGAACTGTCATTTCATTGTGGTTTTGTTTTTATTTTCCTAATAACTAATGATGTGGAATATCTTCTTGTGCTTTTTGGTTATTTGTGTATATTCTTTGGAGAAATGTCTATTCAACTCCCTTGCTCATATTTTCATTGGGTTTTCTTTTTATTCTTTTTATTATTGTTGTTGGGTATAAGAGTTATTTATATATTCTGGATACTAGGATCTTGTGTGAGTTATGATTTGTAAATATTTTCTCTCACTTTGGATTGCTTTTTCACTTTCTTGGTGGTATTCTTTGAAGCATAAAAGTTTCTAATTTTGATAATGTCCAGTTTATGTCTTTTGTTGTTGCTTGTAATAGGAAACTGCTGCCTGATCTTAGGTTGCACAGATTTACTCCCTTGTTCTCTTCTAAGAATTTTGTAGTTTCAGCTCTTACATTTAGGTCTGGCAGTGTTTTCTTTTTTTCAGTGTAGGGGACCTGTGACAAGGTTCCAGCCTTTTAGGACTACAGTGTATTTGGCTAAATTAGACATATATGGCATAATTAGCAATACTCTTCACTTATTTATTTCGCACTGACTGAAAAACCCTATTTAGGAATTAGTAGTGTGAGAGTAAAAGACGTAGTTCCTTTCCTTACGATCTAGAGAAAAAAATAAAATAGATTACAGTACAGGGCTATGAATTGTTTTATATAGCTATGTATGCAATGCTGTGGGGGTTACTAGGAGGGACACTGAACTGACCCATGAGGGTTTGGGTGCTTGAGAAACCCTCCCAGTATGGGGAAATCCCATGATAACTGAATTTCGAAGATCAAAGAGTAAGCCAGACAGAGAAGTGGTTTTTAGTTTAGTAAGATGAGTGGTAAATACATCGTATAGAGGTGAAAGATGAAATGAACTCAGAGATCTGGAGGAGATTTCAGTTCTTGTGTGGGCCAGATAAATTCTAAATGTGTATAAAAAGTTTTTTAATACATTGGGAGGAACTGGAAAGGATTAAGGTCTGAAAATAAAAATCTGTAGGACAGTGTCTTTTCCTTATGAATTGTGAGGATTAATGAAGGTGATGCTTTTATACTATAAATAATATATGGGTTAATCCTGTTGCCATTAATTTTTTTAACATGGAATTTTGATGATCATTGGTTCTTTAGTATCTTTTTATTTCTAGGTTGTCATGAAGTCCTTAAGAACAAACTGTTCTGAATTTCTTTTTTTCTTCTTAGTTTCTTACTTAATATACACTGCATACTCTAAACAAGGAAATGGTTATACGTGTGTTATTAATAAGGAGATGGTGATTATTGAGCTGTAAAAGCAATTGACTGTGGTTTTTAAAATAATTATAAAAGTACACAATCTGTAAAAGTAATTAGATAGTAAGGAAAGCTGTAAGTGAGAAAGTAAGAAACCCTCAAAATCCCACCATTATGTGATAATTACTTAGTGTTTTGGTGCATTTTCTTTCTGACATCTTTTTATCCATTTGTGGTATGTACACAAACACACATTTTGCCTTTAGAAAAACAATTTATAAATGTAAGATCATTTTACATATGTAATTTCAATCTTTTTTTTTTTTAAAGATTTTATTTTTAAGTAATCTCTACACCCAGTGTAGGGCTCAAGCTCACAACCCCGAGATCAAGAGTCATATGCTCTATGGACTGAGCTAGCCAAGCGCCCCTAATCTTATTTTTTTAATCTAAATGCTTTATGAGGTTATCTTTCTATAGATCTATAGGAACATAGATCTGTATAATCATTTTGTTTTATTGTATTTCATTGGCAATATTTTAATATGATTGATCCCCTATTTATGAATATTTAGGTGGTTTCTAGTTTTTTTTCACTGAATAATGCCTAGTATGTTTGCCCTCTTGTCTGATTATCTCTTTCAAATAAATTCTTAGAAGCAGAATTGTTGGATCACATGGTATGCCTGTTTCAAATTTAGGACTGTATTATCACACTCTTTCTCCAGGTAGGTTGAGCCAATTTGTACCATCAAAAGGGCTCAGTCCTCTCTCTTTCTTTTTGTCCTTGCCCACATTGGCTTTTGCCCACTTACCTAAATTCCTAGGCAGATGATATTTCACCTTTATTGATATTATTATTATTATTTTATTACCAGGGAGTTTTAACATCTTCATTTGTGAATTCACTGTTTGTATTCATCTTTTGGGTATTTCGCATTCATTTCCTCCTTATACTTTTTTCATAAGGCAGTGTGTTTGGCAGTTAAGATTGGACTTTGAAGTTCTATTATCTGCATTCATAATCCCATCTGTACCAGTTTTTAGGTGTTTGACTTGGGCAAATTAACTGTGTCTGAGGACTGCGTGACACGTGGAGTGCTTACAACAGGCGCTGGCAGATGACAAGCCGTACTATCACTATTAATCTTTTCATACTTGTGTATTTCTGTAGCATAAATCTCTACTAGGGTAGCTGTGTTTGGAAATAGATATCATCAAATGCTGTTTTAAAAAGTTCTCTCTTTTGCACTAAAACCTGCATAATAACTCTTTGCAGTATCATACCACTATTACGGTTGTGTCCAAGCTCTCCGTCTCAAAGATCTCTTTCTGTATTCGTCTGTTTTCTTGAGAAATCAAAAGACTCATGCATAAAATTGTATATATTTCCGACTTTTGATTATAAAAACTTTCAAACATACAGGGACTTTTTTTTAAAGATTTTATTTATTTATTTGACAGTGAGAGAGAAGAACAAGCAGGGGGAATGATAGGCAGAGGGAGAGGGAAAAGCAGGAGAAAGAAGCAGGCTCCTCTCTGAGCAGGGAGCCCGATGTAGTGCTCAACCCCAGGATCCTGGGGTCATGACCTGAGCCAAAGGCAAACACTTGACCGACTGAGCCACCCAGGTGGCAACATACAGGGAATTTTATTAAAGACTTAGTCCTGTTATGATCACCTGTATATCCACTGTCTAGACCAGGAGTTAGCAATTTTTTTTTTTTTTTCCTGTAAAGAGCCAGCAAATACTTTAGATTTTGGAGACCATCCAGTCTATGTCACAGCTTCTCAGGTCTGTAGTTGTAGTGAGTAGGCAGCCACAGACAACGGGTGAAGGAATGGACATGGCGGTGTTCAACAGAACTTTATTTACAGGAACAGGCACAGCAGGATTTGGCCTGGGCTGTAGTTTGCCATCCCCAGATCCAGATTAAACAGTTGACAGATTGCTGTATTTGCTTTATCTGTAAATGTGTTTATGTATTTCTGAACCACTTCAAAGTTAAGTTAATGATCACGGCATGATCATCGTGTGCCTGGCTTCAGAACTTGGCCTTTAACCTGATGGAGACATGGAGTAATAGATTCCAAAGGGAATAGATGGTCATAGTTCCCCAAATGGAAATGGTAATTTTTTTTTTTCTGATCATAAAAGGAACACATACTTGTTGTAAAGTGCAGACAATTAATATAAAATGTAGGCATTCCTGAGAGAGAGCTCCCCTGCCAAGAGTTAGGTGTGTAGACTGACAGTGGGAATTTCATGATGAGTTTTGCACTGGTATGGATGGTGGAGAGGACCAGAGGTGTGAGAACTTGGGACCAAATTGTGGGGTCATTTGAAGGGGGCGTAAAAGGAAAAATAGCAGTTTTGCCAATGGCATCATTCTAGTGGAAAGTGTGTTCTTTGTTCTTATTTTTATCCTGTGTTTCCAGGCTTATTTAGAAGGGGAGGGTAAACATAAGAATTCGATTCTATTTTGACAGATAAGAGCTATTATATATTATATTTTACCCTTTTGTCTTACTATTTGTTCCTCTCTTGAATTACTTAAGGTTAGCAGCTTCTCTGTTGGTGTGTAACTGAGGCATAATTTTTACATTTCACAAAGTTCTTGTTGCAGTCTTTAACTTTTTATTTTGAGGAACTGGGACTGGACTGGGGTAAAGGGGACACTTGGGCAAGTTACTGGCAGAGGTTCTTTACTCCTAATTAAGGGCTCTCTAGGTCTCTGAGTAGGATCTTGCTTTCACCAGATTCTGTTCTGTTTCTCCTCATTGGAAACAAGCCTGTAGAATTCATGATGTGAAACTTTGGCCCATTGGCATCTTCATAGTAATGCAGTGTTAGCATGGACTCTGAGTTCTGGGACACAGTGAAGGATCCTCTGTATCCAGTTAACTAAAAGGTGATTGGTTGTTTAATGGTGGGCAGGGTTTATGGAGCTAAGGCATTTGTTCCCGGGTGAGAAAGACTTAGGTCATTAATGTTACCCTCTCTTGCTTTTTCAGATGGGGTTAAACATGGCACTGTAGCCTTTTATATTTTAACATGCCTCTCCCACATATAAGCACATTCTGCTGCGTAATCGTAATATCATTATTATAGCTAAGAGCATGATAGTTTTGTTCTTTTTAATAGAACCAAGACTGTGTAATGTAGCACAAAAAGTATGAAAATCCTTAGATTTGCTCGTCAACCATCGTAACCTATTGAACTATCTTTATTCCTGTTCCTCTTTACTTACCTTTTTCTTTAAAAAAGTTTTTTTTTTTAAAGATCTTATTTATTTATTTATGAGAGACAGAGAGAGAATGGCAGAGGCAGAGGGAGAAGCAAGCTCCCCACTGAGCAAAGAGCTTGATGTGGAACTTGATCGCAGGACCCCAGGATCATGACCTTGAGCTTCGGCAGATGTTTAACCAACTGAGGCACCCACGCGCCCTCCCTATCTTTTTCTCTAGGTAGAAGTCTATTAAAGTCTCAAAGTATTGGGTAGCACTGTTTGCTGCTTTCATTTGACCCAATTACACAATAAAATGAAAGAACATTCTGATTTTTTTCCATGTGTTTGGTTCATATTTTTATAAATCTGGGCTTTGTTTCTGTATTTTATATGATTTGAAAGAGAATTTCATGTAATTATAATCAGAAGAAGAGTTTACATAGTGTCTGATTTCCATTTGATTGTTGGTACTTGTTACATGGTAGAAGAAACTGAAGGAAGGCAAAGCCAATTATGTGGTTTTTTTTTTATTTTTTTTTTAATAAACATATTATGTATTATTAGCCCCAGGGGTACAGGTCTGTGAATCGCCAGGTTTACACACTTCACAGCACTCACCATAGCACATACTCTCCCCAATGTCCATAACCCAACCACCCTCTCCCTCCCCACCTCCCCCCCAATTATGTGTTTTTAAAGAAGTGGCCAACTTTGGAATTTTCATGCTAAAAGGTGGAGGGAAAGTAATATGGATATTCCCATTGTTTTCAAGTTTAACTTTATTATGCTTTTACTTGATAAGAAAATTTATAATACTTCAGGTAAAGGTCTTGTACTCTGAAAAATTATGCTGCAAATTTATCCAGGGTCCTTGCTTTGTTTTTCTTTACTCCTCCATCCCCTTCCCAGATGTAGTACTCTGCATTGTCTTCCTCTAATATCATCTTGTGGGCTGTGGATACAAAGCATCATCTTATTTTATCATTTTAAAGACATCAGTTTCCTTGATTAGAAGAAAATAATTTAGTGTCTTGGTATAGCTGTGGGACTGTAGGCTACAGTAGGAATAGCATGTACAAAATGAGATAAATGAGAATTTATTCTTCTTAGATTACAGACTTTATCATAACTACCAGTGGGAGGCAATTTGACTATTAGGAACAGAATCAAAATTATTGTTACATCTCTGTATTCTACACAGAAGAAGAAAAATGTATAAAATTATGATAAAAAGAAACAGCAATAAGTAATATAGGACAGCTGGTGTAAGCACTTGGGATGGAGGTTGGAAATAGATTTGGTTCTATCAGTTGTTTTATCTATCTATCTATCTATCTATCTATCTGTATTTATTTGGCTCCATGCCCCGTGTGGGGCCCGAACTTGCCCCTCTGAGATCAGGAGTTGCATGTGCTACTGACTGAGGCAGCTAGGCAGTCTTCAAAGTTAGTTTTTTTCTCATCATTTAAAAAGTGGCTTCCTGGGGCACCTGGGTGGCTCGGTGAGTTAAAGCCTCTGCCTTCGGCTCAGGTCATGACCCCAGAGTCCTGGGATCCAGCTCCATTTGGGCTCTCTGCTCAGCGGGGAGCCTGCTTCCTCCTCTCTCTCTCTGCCTGCCTCTCTGCCTACTTGTGATCTCTGTCAAATAAATAAATAAAATCTTAAAAAAAAAAAAAAGTGGCTTCCTTGCACCCAACCAAAATGTCGTAAATAGTGATGAAGCATATGAAAGCTTAGTTAACTGGTGAGTTATTTATTGGTAACTTTCTCTTGGCTCCTATATTTTATATCTCAGAGTTTAAGAGCGAGCATGTAATGGACAACCATTGTTAGAGGTACACATTTCTGAGTACAGATCCTAGCTGTTTAACTTTCGCAGATCATGTACTACTTAGCCTTTAAAAGGAGGTGAAGAACCATCTCACGGAACTTCTGTGAAGCTTAGTTGAAATTATGTATGTTTGGAACCTGGTACAGTGCTGCACAGTGGGCGCTAAGAGATGCGGGCTCCTTCTGTCTTACCTAAAAACAAACTCGAGTTCATAAAAAAATGGAAAACTAAAGTCTCCTAAAAATAAAAATATTCTAAAGGCCATTTCCGTTAAGCCTTCTCATTCCGTGGAGATGGGAATAGATGCACTCACAGTTTCTTGGGGGCTTTTTCTCTTTCAAAGAGCTCATTATTCTGTTCTGTAACTGCCTAGTATAATGGTTGGCACATAAATAGTCCTCAATATGTGTTAGAAGGATGTCTTGCAAAGAGAGAAAATGTTCTCTATTGCTTTTTTTCTCTTGAACACCTCACAAGTTGTTTACTTATATAGATTTACTTATTCACTCAAGATACTTGGTTTGTTTTGGAAGAGAAATGATATTTTGTAGGTAGGAAATTAAGTACACTGTTACTAACTGGCAAAAAATCCTGATGTCTTCTGATATATTCCATGATATCAGGATTTTTGTGATTTGAAATGAAGGCAACAGTGTGCTTTTAAAGATTTTTTAAAAAAATTTATTTATTTGTTAGAGAGAGAGAGAGAGAGAGCGTGCGCGAGCACAGGCAGATAGTAGTAGGCAGAGGGAGAAGCAGACTCCTTGCCGAGTAAGGGGCCCGATGTTGGACTCGATCCCAGGGCACTGGGATCATGACCTGAGCCGAAGGCAGTCGCTTAACCAACCGAGCCACCCAGGCGTCCCAACAGTGTGCTTTTAAATGTTTGAGGACGGGCAACCCTTGTGGGTTCCCTCCCTCTTCTGGAGCTTGTGCTATCACTCAATAAACTTCGCTTTGTTGCCCACCAAAAAAGAAAAAAAAAAAAAAGTTTGAGGATATTAAATTTTTAAAGGGCTTACGAATGACTGTTTCTCTGAACTTCATTCATTCACCCTACATTTACTGAGTA
Source organism: Meles meles (assembly GCF_922984935.1). Lineage (NCBI taxonomy): Eukaryota > Metazoa > Chordata > Mammalia > Carnivora > Mustelidae > Meles > Meles meles. The sequence goes on from NC_060070.1 coordinate 22,209,879, forward strand.
CTTCTGTGTACTCTAGACCCTGTGTTAAGGGCTATGGAAAGCCAAAGAATTACTGATGGTTTCTGTCCTCAGGGACTTTGATCTCAGTGACAAAGGCAGAAAAGAAAACCAACATTACATTATCATTGAAAAATTCTATAGTACCTGCCCAGAAAAGGTGAACATAGAAAAGGAAGTCTGTTCATAGCTGGTGCGTGGAAGTGTTGTCTGAGCCTGTATCAGTGGCAGGTGCGGCAGGCAGACTTTCTGGAAGAGCTGAGACTTGAAGAACAGGTGGAGAAAGATTGAGGAAAAGGACATCGCAAGCAGCTTATGCAAAGGCAGGGTGGTACGAGAAGGCTACAAGTCTTTTGTAAGATCAAGCTGGGATCATCAAGGACTGGGTTCCTCCTGTTTGCTTCACTGTCCTTTGGCATTGCCTCCATTACCTTGTGGTACAGAATCACTACCGGATTGCTATCCATCAAGTCCCAGTAACGGACACACTCCCAGCTGAGTCACTTCCCTTCAAGTAGCTTTCCTGGAAGTCACATTCATGACTTCCCCTTCCAGCTCATTGACCAGTTGTAGCAGCTGGGAAGGCCGGAAAGGGGGCACTTTGACCTGGGGACATACGACCCAGAATAAAGCTGGGGTCTGTTACTGAGAAGAGAGAGAGTGGGTATAGAGACAGCCAGCAGTATCGTCCACAAAGAGGTTTGAGAATGGAGCTGGGGAGACTAATTTAGTACAACAGCTAAGTAGTAATACTTGCAATATCTTACAGAAGAGATTTGATTGCTAGTCTAGAAATGCAAGAATGTGTTTGGTAACTAAGTAGAGAATGTATTCTGGGAAAACTAGAAGATTGAAGCCCTTATTATGATTGCTTTTTAAAGATTTATTTATTTAAGAGAGAGAGAGAGTGAGCATACAGATGGAGAGGGAGAGGGAGAAGCAGACTTCCCTGCTGAGCAGGGAGCCCAATGCTGGACTCGATCCCAGGACCCTGGGATCATGACCTGAGCCGAAGGCAGACGCTTAACCAACTGAGCCACCCAGGTGCTCCTGAAGCCATTATTTTGATACCATTCTATTCAAGTTCGGGGAGCAAAAATTATGCTTAAATTATTTTAGCCCTTGAGTTAAAGAGATTCTTTCCAACTAAGCTTTTCATAAAATTAAATATTTTGGCGCTAAAGAGGATGAACACTAATAAGAAAGGCATCAATAGAAATTACATTTAAAAAATTGCATGACATTTTCAGCTGGGTAGTAATATACATTAAAGGGGGATTTACAATGTATTTTTTCTGGGGGAGGAAATAATGTTTCTGTTTTTCTTCTTTATACTTTAAGTTTTATACACTTAGCATAATACTTTTTTAAAAGATGAGGTAGGGGTGCCTCGGTGGCGCATTGGTTAAGTGACTCTTGGTTTCAGCTCCGGTTGTGATCTCAGGGTCATGATCTCAGGGTCATGAGATTGAGCCCCCTGTGGGGCTGTGCACTCAGTGTGGAGTCTGCTTGAGAGTCTCTCCCTCAGGTAGAGGGGCAGAGGAAGAGGGAGAGGGAATCTTAAGCAGAGTTTGGGCGGAGTATGGAGCCCAGTGTGGAGCTCAGTCTTACGACCTTGAGATCATGACCTGTGTTGAAACTAGTCTGACGCTTAACCGACTCGACCCCCTCCAGGCACTCCCGTCTTAAAAACTTTTTTTTTTTTATTTTATTTTTTTAAAGATTTTATTTATTTATTTGACAGAGAGAGATCACAAGTAGGCAGAGAGAGTGAGAGGGAAGCAGGCTCCCTGCCGAGCAGAGAGCCCGATGCGGGACTCGATCCCAGGACCCCGAGACCATGACCTGAGCCGAAGGCAGTGGCCTAAACCACTGAGCCACCCAGGCGCCCTCCCGTCTTAATCATTTTTAAGTGTACAGTGTCATGAAGTACATTCATCTTTTTGTGTGCCATCACCACCATCCTGCACAGAACTCTTCATCTTGCAAAACTGAAACCCTGTACCTTTAACTCATTTCTCCCCTTCCCCTAGCTTCTGGCAACCACCATCCTACTCTCTGTCTGTATGAATTTGCCTACTACTCTAGGTGCCTCAATAGAAGTAGGATAACACAGTATTTGTCCTTTTGTGACTTACTTATGTCATCTATCATGTTCTATAATCTATGTTGTGTGTCAGAAAAAAAAATGGAAGATCTACTTGGCTTTATTAAATGATTCATGAGTCAGGCAGCATCCATCTAGCAAGTAGAGAGGTGCTCTAAGGAGTAGAACAAGATGGAAGGTTTTTATAGGAAAGAGTGTGGGGCAAGGAAGTTATAAGGAAAAGAGAAGAAAGGACAGTTTCAGGCAAGATAACATACCCGTAAGGGAATGGACTGGGGGCATATTGTATAGATTACCTCATCTTCCTTTGGGGGATAGAGAAGACCCATGGCACGTATTACCTCATTGGTGCCGGTCAGAAAATTTATAATGGACCAGTTAAGACACTAGAGGTTGAGGGGCTCCTGGGTGGCCCAGTTGGTTAAGCATCTGACTTTAGCTCAGGTCATGATCTCACGGTCCTGGGATCGAGCCCCTTGTTTGGCTCTGTGCTCAGTGTGGAGTCTGCCCCTCCCCCTGCTTGCTCTCTCTCCCCCAGATAAATGAATAAATAGAATCTTGAAAAAAAAAAAAAAAGACATTGGAGGTTGAGACTACAATTAGATCTGGGTATTAAGCCCTTGTTTACTGATTTGGGGCCTTAAACAAAGTGATGCCATTTGGTGGGCTGTGATTTTCTTTTTTCTTTTCTTTCTTTCTTTCTTTTTTTTTTTTTTAAAGATTTGTTTATTTTGGAGAGAGAGTGAGTGAGAGAGAGAGAGAGCTAGGGAGCAAGAGGACGTACACATATATACGAGGAAGGGGAAAGGGACAGAGGGAGAGAAATCCTCAAGCAGACTCCCTGTTGAGCACAGAGCCTGAGGCAGCACTCCATCTCAGGACCCCGAGATCATGACCTAAGCCAAAAATCAAGAGTCAGCCACTTAATTGACTTGGCCACCCAGGGTTCCCCCCTCCCCACCCTTGATTTTCTTTTTAACAGTTATCACCTAGGGATCACACTCGTGATTTAACTGAGAGATGTGTTTATAATTTAAGGCATGAGTAGCACTCTTGGTTACTGCTCTGGAAAGTTCCTACAGTTGTTGCAGTTTTTTTGTGTGGTATTCATAGATCATGATTTTTTTTTGCTTAACCTCTGTGATATGCACAAGTAACAAGGTTTGCAGTTTTTAAGTCAGTCATTCTCTTTGTTCCTTTTCTGAGGAGATCATTTGCTTGGTGGTTAGTGGCTGCAAACATTTAACTTAGAGCCTTTGTGAGAATACAATTTTCCAGGGAGAGTATTATGATGACTATAAACAGGATAATTTCCAGTGTTTGGAGGGCATTTCAAAGCCATGGTCCCCAAGACCCAAACAAGTCAAAATCAAAAGACCCAAACAAATCAAAATCAAAATCGAAAGAAAGACCCCCTGAAGGAGTCACCTTTTTTGGACAAGTGGCCTGCTGAGGGATCTTAGTAGTGAAGTTTCAACTTCCCCAGAAATGTTAATCCCTGTGTAACTGCTGGTGTTGGCTGTAACAAACACCTCCTTGCTCAGCTAAAAGATAATCAAGAACTATCCTGTTATCAAGAGCAACTTCGATTTTTTGGGGTGGGGGGCAGCTATTACTTTAGCAGCAGATTTTGCAATAATTTTAAGAATGAATAAGTTCTTGATCATAGCCTCATTACATTTATCCCTAACCAGGGAAATAGGGACCTGTCAAAGAAGTGGATCCTGAATCATGACTATTTCCTGCTAGGTCCCTTTTAAATTAGCAGTGTAAGTTGAGGGGAACCTTCCAATGAGATGTCTCATTTTGCTTGTAAAAAAATAGGGGCATACGGGCGCCTGGGTGGCTCAGTGGGTTGAACCTCTGCCTTCAGCTCAGGTCATGATCTCAGGGTCCTGGGATCGAGTCCCTCATCGGGCTCTCTGCTTGGCAGGGAGCCTGCTTCCTCCTCTCTCTCTCTGCCTGCCTCTCTGCCTACTGATGATTTCTCTCTGTCAAATAAATAAATAAAATCTTAAAAAAAAAATTAGGGGCATAGTTAGATTTTCTCCTAGCCTGAAACAAAAGGTTGTTCTACTTACCAGAACTCCCTTAGCAATGACCTGAGAGATAAAGATGAGGGCACAATCTTTCCAGGCCAACGCCAGAGGAAAGGAAAGGAAAAGGAGAAAGTTTCATGTTAAAGTATGAAGCCTTGATCCATCGTCTTGGGTGGAAACCGTCTACCTTGATGTCAGCTACTTCTCTTCCTCGTCAAATTCATTTGGAGATCTCTAGTGTCTGTACGTAGTGGGTGTTGGCTGGAGCCTTCTGTGAGATGCATATCTAAGGTTCAATGCCTTTTAATTTTGCAGTATTGTCAGTCGTCAGGAGCACTTGGTAAGATCCCTTGCAATAAGGTTTTTGGGCTGCGATCCCCTGGCGATGTTTCTGGAATTCACCATCACCAGACTGTGACCAACAGGATCCTTTGAATTGGGATCTGGGATGGCTTAACCTGTTGATAATAGGCTTGAGCGTGAGACATTAGAGACTTACAGTAGCTGGTCATACTGGCCTGAAGCAACAAGGGATCAGCGGAAGGTGGTATGCCAGACAATGATCTGCTGGCGATTTTCTTACGTGGGATGAATTCGTTTCCCACAGGGGATACTGGGAACAGTCAGCAAGATCAAAAGCAGTCGCTTAGCCAGGGAAGTCCAGTAGTTTTTGCAGGTTTTGAAGTTTTAAGTTTGAGGATCTGATTTGTTCTTTCAACCTTGCTTGATGACTGAGGGTGATACGGGCAATGATAATTCCAAGAAGTTTGCAAGTCTTTCATTAGGGCTTGTATGATCTTCCCAGTCAAGTGGGTGCCTCCATCACTGGAGATTACAGGAGGTATGCCTCAAGTATACCACAATTTGTTTATCCATTCGTCCACCGGTGGAGACTTGGGTGGCATCCACTTTTTAGCTATTATGAATAATGCTGCTATGAACATGGGCATATACATGTCTCCTCGAGAATCCCTGCTTTGAATCCTTTTGGCTCTACCTGGAAGTGGATTGTGGGATAATATGGTAATTCTGTTTTTAACTTTTTGAGGACCTGCCATACTGTTTTCTCTTGCAGCTGCACCATTTTACATTTTCTCACCAGCAGTACACAGGGGTTCCCATTTATCCACATCCTCACCAACATTTATTTTCCTCCTTTAAAAAAAACTGGCAGTAGCCATCTTAATGGGCATGTGGTACTATCTCATTATGTTGAATTTTTTTGAAGCTTATAAAACGTTTAAGAGTGAGTTATATAATCACATGGCAACAATTTAATTAATTAATTTATAAATATTTATTTATTTATTTTAGAGAGAGAGGGAAAGAGAGCAGGGGGAGGGACAGGGGGAGAGGGAGACAAGCTGACTCCTGGCTGAGTGGGGAGCCTGATGTGGGGCTCTGAGGACCCTGAAATCATGAACTGAGCCAAATCAAGAGTCAGATGCTTAACTGGCTGAGCCGCCCAGGTTTCCCTATTTATTTATTTTTAAGTAGGCTCCACACCCAGCGTGGGGCTTAAACTCACAACCTGAGATCAAGAGTAGCATGCTCTACTGACTGAGCCAGCCAGGTGTCCCACATGGCAGTAATTAAAAAAAATGGAACAAAATCACTCAATCTTGCTAGTCTAACACCAGTATTATTTTACTGTTATTTGGAGATATCTATCTATCTATCGATCTATTTCATGACTGGGCTCATAAGCATTTCTCATTTATTTTTTACATATTTTCTAGAACAATCATTTGGATTTTAATTTTCCAGGAAAATGTTGCAAATGCTAAAGGATCTATATAGCATGATTGACTACACTGAATTCAGTTGAACATTTATGAAGAAATTGAATATTTATTATTATGTGGTTTCTTACAGTAGATAAGTGCCTGGCTTGTATGATTTTAATTCCATAGGCTGTATGACAGAGTGACGAAGAGTGTGGCTCTTGAAGTAGTGTGTTTGAATTGCACATCTGCTACTTCTGGCTGTGTGTGTTTAAGCAAGCTTCTTAAGGTCTTGGGTCTCAGTTTCTTTATTTGTAAAGTGAGGGTAAGATCTCCGAGTTACGAAGACCAAATGACCTCATGCCCGTGGAGCTCTTAGAATTGTGTCCGGCACATCATACGTTCCATAGGAAGACTTTGCTGCCATTATTGTTTTATCGGGTGAGATATTATCTGTTTGGTTTTTAGAACTATATGCAATACGCATATAGTTCTAAAATAGTTCCTGTGTCTCAGATCCTGTCAGTTAGTTTAGACGTCACAAGCAGCACTTTAAAGAAGGGTGCAGTCTCTAAGATTGTTTGGGACTTAAGATAAATGCGAGGCAGATAGTGCCGGGCAAAATGCTAAATCAGTAATATGATACAACCCTCTCTCGGGGACGGTGACCTTTCTGGCTGCATTTAGCTCTGACAAGTACTCTAGACTCTTTTGGCCAACTCAGTCTTTTTGGCTTTGGGCTACCTTCCCCATCTGGTTCTCCAAATTCCTTGGCTTGGCACTCTGTATTCCCTCTATATGTCCACGTTTTTCTTTAAAAAAAAAAAAGATTTATTTATTTGAGAGTGAGAGAGAGCACAAGCAGGGGGAGCAGCAGAGGGAGAGGGAAAAGCAGACTCCCCGCTGAGCAGAGAGTCTGATGTGGGGTTCGATCCCATGACCCTGCGATCATGACTTGAGCCAAAGGCAGATACTTAACTGACTCAACCACCCAGGTGCCCCTATATGACCACTGTTATTAAGTTGTTAATTTAAGTCAAATGCACTGATTTAAATTCTTACAAAATATAGCATTCTGTGATTTTTAAAATCTTTTTTTCTTTTGATATTCCTTATAAATCTGTGAGATGGTAAAGGAGCCCTCATGGAACAGCTCTGATTGTACTAAGAAATTAAGTGGGCTGCCTGATGTTGCAAAGCAACTGAATGATTTATCTGGAACTTGAACTCAAGCCACCTGACTTTAGGGCCAATGTTTTGTAAGGCTATGTTTCTTTCTTGACATACCATGTTTTAAGACAACACTTTGTATCTTCCTTCCTAATTATTTGATGACATTTTTAAGGATCTCTAAATATTACATAGAGATAACATCTGCCCTCTTTTAAATTTAATAGCTACTAAAATCTATCTGATTCCCTCATACCCAAGCTGCATTTTACAATCTTTTATCCCTATCATTAGAAAAGAATGAGATGAAATCTGAGTTCTAAATATTTTACCTGATGACATACTTAGTTTTTTACATGGAAGTTTTCTGAAGAGCTTTTCATGTTTCATGCTTATATTTATTTTATAATATTGGAATAAGGTAGATTTCCCCCTTTAACTGCCCAGCGTGTGTAGTACCTTGCTCATTTCAAAATTACTGTCAAACTTGGCATTAGAATATCTTCTCGGTTCTACTTTTCCCTTTTTCTTCTACCTTGTCCCCTTCCAGGTCTGTTTCCAGTTGTTTTTCTCCAGTATCGCCAGTAATCTCATGTCCTAAGATGGAATTTACCTTAGCTGTAGGGTCTATCACACTCCATTTTGTGAAGAATATTTTTCTACGTAATTTCTTTCATATTCTTATGTGTGTATTGGCTCTTCACGTAATTTTATTTTTAATATTTATTTATCTTTAAGTACGTTCAGTGCCCAACGTGGGGCTTGAACTCACCACCCTGAGATCAAGAGCTGCATGCTGTACCGACTGAGCCAGCCAGGTGCCCCATCTCTCACATAATTTAAAAAACTAAATTGTGCTTTGACCATATATGAATTCATACTTGTTGCTCTTTTAGTATTTCAGAGACTATAAATCACTTCTGTTGGTGGGAGTATGCATTAATTAAGGCTCCACTTTTACTTTTTTCCACATAATTAGCTACCTAATATATAATGAACTCTGAATATTATCAATATATTGTTGATATGCTCACTGTCAAATCTAAAATCCAATTTCCTTGGCAGATATATAGACTTATGATAGGCATTTGGCATTTTGTGTTTTGGGCAGTGTAACTTTAAATCTACATAAACTTCTCTGCCTTTTGCCTCTGCTGTGTTCATAGATACCAGGAGGGCTTCGTGTATGGACCTCAAGCGTTGGAGGTAGCAGACTTTTCAGCAGAAGGTAAAGCAGAGTGTTGCCTTCTGGTGTCATTGTGTGTGTGTGCTGGGGTGGGTATGTGGCAGGTGAGAACTCTTCACGACTGTCATCACAAATAATTTATAGTAATGCATTAAATAATTCACAAAATTTGAGAACAAGTTGTATAATTTTATTCAGTATTATTAAAATCCATACCAAATAGAAGACTTTAGACAGAACTAAAGACTGAATTTCACCCTCTGCTGTTAACTAAACAGTAGGGGTGATTAAGAAAAGAGAGCATTAGCATAATGTATAGTATCTACTGTCTAGCTGTCTCAGACCTAGCTTCATGATGATTTCTTCCTGGGAAGTTGTCCAAGTCATTATTCATCTGCTGTATTCTTCCCTGCTGCTCCTTTTACTGAAAGATTGCTTCACAATAGAGGCAGCCTAGTCCATGACTCATGACTAGAGGATAGACATTCTTGCTGTAGGTCCCATGTGCCAAAAATGTTAGTTTCCAATATGTTAATTACCTCTCTTTTCAGAATGTGTTAATATGCCCTTCTCTCAAGTTAGTTCTTGTTTCAGTAAAGAAACAAACACATCCCACATATTTGTAAAATATGTTTTTATAGAGACCTTCTTAATGAGTTACTTTTTAAGAAAATAATGTGACACACCTTTTCTGGGCAATGCTTCTTTAATTTTTTTTCTTTAAATAGAAACATTTTTCCCTTTTATGTGCCAGGTATGATAACTACTACTTTCTGTGAACTATGAACTTTCTTCAGATGACACTTGTATAGAGGGGCTTTTTTTGTTGTGGTGGTGGTTGTTTTTAATATTTTATTTATTTGTGCACACACACACACACACACAAAGATTTTATTTATTTATTTGACAGAGAGAGGGAGAGATCACAAGTAGGCAGAGAGGCAGGCAGAAAGAGAGGGGGAAGCAGGCTCCCTGCTGAGCAGAGATCCTGATGCGGGGCTTGGTCCCAGGGCTCTGAGATCATGACCTGAGCCAAAGGCAGAGGCTTTAACCCACTGAGCTACCCAGGTGCCCACTGTTGTTTGTTTTGTTTAACGATCTATAGCCGCTAACAAAATGTATTCTTAGACATAAATTTCATAATGTGGCTAGTTTTTAGAGAGAAATCTGAATGGGAATCAAAGGAATAATTTCCTTATGTCTTCTGGAAGTTTTATTTCTGGTGGCTGCACATTATACCTTATGTGCAGGTTGTATACCTTACACAAAGTCAAGGTAAGATATATATATATGTATATTTTAGGGTGGTACATATTCTTTAAATTTCTATTCTGTGCCCAACACAGACTCCATCTTAAAATCAACTGAGTTTAACTATTTCTTTCACTTTCCTCTTATTCAGAGAAGCTTTTTTTTTAAATTAACGGGGAGAGAGTTAATGAGAAGATAGATGAGTTTTAGACTGTTTATTGTGGTTAGTGCAATTTTACCTCTTAGACCCTCTTTCCTTTACTTTTTTCAGTGGCCACTTGGAGGATATTTTCTATTTACCAGTAATGGTGGATGTAATTTCTTGAAGGCCTGTTCATGTTTCATTTTCAGGCTAGTTGGCTCTACAGCCTTGTATTTGCTTAATTAACTCTCGGAGTGTGGTATACTTTCTTACCAGTTGAGAATCTCAGTAGGTTATCTAAGTACTAGTATAAAAGAGATAAAGTTCTGTTTCTGTCAAGGCAGAGAAGGACTCTCCTCCCCAGGTCCTCACCCTCCAGCTTCTATGAGAAAGAGGTGGTGACATGGATGGCTTTTAAAGTATTTTTTCAAAAATAATTGTCTTTATTTTTTAGGGCAGTTTTAGGTTTACAGAAAAATTGAGTGGAAAGTACAGAGACCTCTCATATATCCCCTTACTGCCTCCTCTTCCTGTTAATTAATGTCTTGCTTTAGTGTGGTACATTGGTTGTAATGGATGAGCCAGTACGGTTACATCATTTTGAATTAAAATCCACACTTTACTTGGGGCGCGTGGGTGGCTCAGTGGGTTAAAGTCTCTGCCTTCGGCTCAGGTCATGATCCCAGGGTTCTGGGATCGAGCCCCGCGTCGGGTTCTCTGCTCAGCAGGGAGCCTGCTCCCCCCCCCCCCACCTACTTGTGATCTCTGACTGTCAGATAAATAAATAAAATATAAAAAAAAAAAATCCACACTTTACCTTACAGTTCACTCTTTTTATTGTAGATGTTCTGTGGGTTTGACAAATGTACAATCAATGTATTCATGAATATGATATCATACAGAATAATTTTGTTGCCCTGAACGTGCTCTACCCATTTATCCCTGGCTCCTTTCCTTCGAGCCCCTGGCAACCACTGGATCTTTTCCCATCTCTATAATTTTACCTTTTCTGGAATGGCATAGTTGCAATCACACAACATGTAGCCTGAGATTAGCATCTTTCATTTAGTAATAAGCATTTTAGCTTCCTCCATGCCTTTCCATGGCTTGATGCTCTTTTTAGTGCGGAGTAACATTTCATTGTCTGGATATACCATAGTCTATTTATCCATTTACCTACTGAAGGTTATCTTGATTGCTTCCAAGTTTTGGCAATGATGAATAAAGCTGCTATAAACATTAATGTGCCGATTTTTGTGTGGATATAGTTTTCAATTCATGTGGGTAAATACCAAAGAGTGTAATTGTTGGATTATATGATAAAAGAATGTTTGGTTTTGTAAGAAACTGCCAGACTCTTCCAAAGTGGCTATCATTTTGCTTTTCCACCAACAATAATGAGCTTTGCTATTGCTTCATATCCTTTTCAGCATTTGATCTTCTGGATTTTAGCCATTCTAATAGGTGTATAATGGTATCTCATTTTGTGTTTTAATTTGCAACCGTCTAATGACACGTGATGTTGACCATCTTTTCATATGCTTATTTGTCATCTGCATATCTTCTTAGGTGAGATGTTTGCATAGATCTTTTGCCCGTTTTAAAATGGAGTTATTTCTTCTTATTGTTGAGGTTTTTTGCTTTTTTTTTTTTTTTAAGTAGGCTCCATGCCCAGTACAGTGTTTGAACTTATGACCCTGAGATGAAGACTTGAGCTGACATCAAGTGTCAGACACTTAACCAACTGAGCCACCCAGGTGCCCCACATTGTTGAGGTTTTCTTTTTTTTTTTAAGATTTTATTTATTTGACAGAGACACAGTGAGAGTGGGAACAGAAGCAGGGAGAGTGAGAGAGGGAGCAGGCTTCCTGCTGAACAGGAAGCCCAACTGAGCAGGAAGCCCCACGCAGGGCTCCATACTAGGACCTCAGGATCATGACTCAAGCCCAGGGAGATGCTTAACGACTGAGCCATCCAGGTGCCCCTAGTTTAAACAATATTAACTTGAATGTTTTGAATATCAGTCCTTTAATAGACGCTCTTGCAAATATTTTCTCCCAATCTGTGGCTTGTCTTTTTAGTCTCATAAATGTCTTTTGCAGAGCAGAAGTTTTAAGTTTTAGTCAAAAGTTATCTCTAAACTTAAGGTCATTCTAGATTTTTCTCTTCCATTATCTTATAGGAGTTTTATTGATTTATAGTTTACATTTAGATCTGTGTTCCATTTTGAATTAATTTTTGTGAAGGGTGCAAGGTCTGTGTCTAGATTAATTTTTTTGCATGTGGTTGTCCATTAGTTCAAGCACCATTTGTTGAAAGACTTTTTTCTCTAATGCTATCCTTTGTTGCTTTGTCAAAGATTATTTGACTATATTTATGTAGGTCTATTTTTGGGCTCTCAGTTCCATTCTATTAATCTATATGCTTATTCTTTTGCCGGTGGTACCCTGTCTTGATTACTGTAGCTTTATAGTAAATCGTGAAGTTGGATAATGTCAGTGTTCTGCACTCTTCTTCTTTAATATTATGTTGGATATTCTGAGTCCTCTGCTTTTCCACTGCAACTTAAGAAACATTTTGTCAATACCCACAAAATAACGGGGTGAGATTTTGATTGGGATTTTGTTGAATCCATAGATAACATTGGGAGAAACAGACATCTTGTCAATATTGGGTCTTCTTAGGCACCTGCATAGAATATCTATCTATCCTTTATTTAGGTCTGTTTTGATTTCTCTCCTCAGTTTTCCTTGTATATAGATCTTGTACATGTTTTGTTAGATTCATTCCTAAGTATTTCATTTTCGGGGGGCGCTAATGTAATGTTACTGTGTTTTCAGTTTCAATTCCAACTTTTATTGCTGGTATATAAGAAAGCGATTGACTTTTGTATATTAACCTTATATCCTGCAACCTTGCTATAATCATTTATTTGTCCCAGGAATTTTTTGTTGATTCTTTAGGATTTTCTCCAAAAGCAGCCATATCATCTGTGAACAAAGAGTTTTATGTCTTCTTTCTCAGTCTGTATACTTTTTATTTCCTTATCTTACTGTATTAGCTAGGACTTCCAGTGTGATATTGAATAGGAGTGCCTTATTCCTGATCTTAGCAGGAAAACCATCTAGTTTCTCTTCATGAAGTATGAGGAATCTCGATAGATTATCCTAATCAGTAGTACAAGAGATGCAATTTACTATTCATATTAGATCATAGGAGGATTCCTTCCCCTCATTGAAATTTCTGTAAGATAGGATTAAGGGCACTCAGCTAAGGTTAAACATCTACCTTGGCTCTCCTGTAAACCTCCATTAGAAAGGAGATAGAAAAGGGAGATAACCAATAACATCAGTCCTCTAATCAATTAATCCATAAGATACTTGATTGTTAGTTGCTAGGTATTGTTATGGCTACAAAGGTATACATGATAATGACACCTCCTCTCTGGAAACTTATTATCCATATAGGAAAGGTTAATTTCAAATGTTTTGTTCCATTTTGGCTAATATTTGCCAAAAACTCATATTCCCGTGTTACTTCCTAAGCGTTCTTTTTTTGGGGTGAGGGGTAGAGGGAGATGGAGAAAGATAATCCTTTTTTTTTTTTTTTAGATTTATTTATTTTAGAGAGGGATGGGGGAAGGGCCAGAGAGAGTCTCAGGCAGACTGTGCTCTGAGCGGAGAGCCTGACATGGGGCTCGATTTCATGACCCTGAGATCACAACCCAAGCAGAAGCTACGATTCAGACACTTAACCAACTGCACCATACAGGTGCCCCCAGAGAGAATCTTAAGTAGGTTCCAGACCCAGGATCTCACAGCCCTAAGATCATCACCTAAACTAAAATCAAGAATCAGACACTTAACTGACATAGCCACGCAGGTACCCCCTTCCCAAGCATTTTAATTGAAATGCTTGGGAAGTATTCATATTCATGGACTTCTTTCATATTATTCTATGAAAAGTTTACAATTTTGATGCAAGAACTGACAATTATTGAGCCTATAGCTGGACACAGTGCTAGGCACATTACATATGTGATCTCAGTTATCTTCAAAACAATTGTGTGGTGTTGTTACTATTATTCTCAATTTACAAATGCAAAATCTGATAACCTGAGGGTGTAAGTAACTTATTACCTGTGTGACTTAGTATAACAGGTGTATAATCCCATATCCCATGCTCTCTAATTCATACATCATGGAAAAGTACCGTACGAAGTGGTGAAGGATGAATGTCATGTGTATAATACAGAGTTGTGCTCGGTGAATGCAGGGACGAGAGCTTTGACCTTAGACTAGAGTGTTAAAAAATTTTCGGAAAGCTTGTCTAATGGATAGGAATAATAAGGGGGAAGAGAGATCAGGGAGATTCATCACCGTGTAAAAGACAGAGAGTCAAAAATAGGAAGTATTTTGTGATTTGACAATATAGTATAAAAATATAAGAAAAATTCCTGCTGTAGTAGTAAAATGCCATAGAACAAATTTTGTCTTTTATTTATTTTTAAAGACTTGATTGATTGATTGATTGATTGATTTAGAGCACGCTGAGTGCGGAGCCTGCCAGGGGTTTGATCAGAAGATGTAACCTGAAATCAAGATGCTTAACTGTCTGAGCCACCCAGGCACCCCTGTCCTTTTTATTTTAAATGAGAACTCCTATCCTCCATTTTTCTCTTAAAATCATTTCAACTGGATTTGCTTATCAGGTTTTGAGTATGAGAGAGTAGATCACAGAACCACTGCATCCATGTCATTGGTCCCCAGCCTTGTCTTGCAGCAAGCAGTGTGGCTAGTTCAGAGAGAACAAAAGTCGGGGAGAAATGGAAGATCAAAGGAATCTTTAAAAAAAATATTTTCCTAAAATCAAGTATGTTTTATTTATCCCTTCCTCATATCTCATTTGGTTAAGTACCCCACAGATAGCCTTTAATATGTGAAGGCTGTGGAGTTGTAAAGGCGAGAGGAGGTATCATTGTTTTCAATGAACTTAGTGTTTATTTTGGGAAGACCAGAGTAAAGGAAGTAATGAGAAACCACTTAGCAATGTTAAGCACCAAATCATGTTTACAGTGTCATTACTGTAGGATCCTTTTTCTTAAATGATGCTCTTCAGGGTTCTGTCCTCTCTTCCAGTCTCAAGATTTCCTTTCCTAAATGCTTTCACATCTCCGTCTCCAGCCCACAGTCTCCCTTCTAAGCTATTGGTTCACCCAAATGCTTTCTGGGCATCTCCATTTAGACACCACCACAGTCCTCTCAACTTCAACTTCCCCAAAACATCAAATCACAAACACACACATTGCTTAAAATCCTTTTTTTCTTGGGATAAAGTCCATTTTCTTTGGGGCACCTAGTGGCTCAGTCAGTTAGGCATCCGACTTTTGGTTTCAGCTCAGGTCATGGTCTGAGTCCTGAGATTGAGCCCTGTGCCAGACTCCGTGCTCAGTGGGGAGTGTACTTGGGATTCTCTCTCTCTCCTCTCCTCCTACCACCCTCCTACCCCCCAGACTCTCTCTCAAATAAATAAATCTTTAAAAAAAAGTTCAGTCTTTCCCCTATTCTACATCAGCCTTACTGAACGTCAAGGGCGTAGTGCTCTCTTGCCTGCAGTACATGCTGTTCCCTTTTTCCAGAAGGGGAATAAGAAGACATGAAGCTGTAGTGATTAAAAAGCACAGACTCTGGGGGCACCTGGGTGGCTCAGTGGGTTAAAGCCTCTGCCTTTGGCTGGGGTCGTGATCCCGGGGCCCTGGGATAGAGCCCCATGACGGGCTCTCTGCTCAGCGGGGAGCCTTTCCCCTCTCTGCCTGTTGCTCTGCCTACTTGTGATCTCTCTCTCTGTCAAATAAATAAATAAAATCTTAAAAAAAAAAAGCACAGACTCTGAAGACAGACTTCCTAGATTCAGATGAATCCTGAGTCTGCCCCTTACCTAGCTGTGTGACCTACAGTTAGTTACTTAACCTCTCTGCTTTCAGTGTCCTCAACTGTATGACTGAATGGCAATAGTATCTGCTTCACAGCATATTGTGAGGATTGAAAGAGTTAGTAGAGTGAGGCTTTTTAAGCGGTACCTGCCTCAGACTGAGGACCATATAAATGTGGCCATTATTATAACTCTTACTATAAATGTGTTGTGCTATTGGATGGCATTACTTTTTATGTTTTTAGGATGATTTAATGATAACAGAAAAAAATACGTTGTTTCCCCATAAATTACGAGTTGATGGGCTAGTTTTTACAATTGCTGTTTATCTTTTTTCTTGGATGAGCAGCAGCTTTATATTCCTAACTTCTTGTCTTTTAGCTTTTTAGTGACTAAAATTTGGTCTTAGGTTGACATTCTCATGAAGTGGATCATTTGACAACATTAGGCTTACCTGGATTTTTATACAAACTAATTCAGGTAAACCTCCATGGAAACTTTTTTTTTTATATTATTTTAGTTTTTTAAAAGATTTTATTATTTATTAGAGAGAGAACGTACATAAGTGGGAGGAGGGGGAGAGGGAGAGAGAGAATCCCAAGCAGACTCCCCACTGAATGCAGAGCCTGATGTGGAGCTCAATCTCATGACCCTGAGATCATGAGAGCTGAAACCAAGAGTCAGACACTAAGCTGACTGAGCCACCCTGGCACCCCCTCCATGGTAACTTTTAAAAGAAAATCAATTCTTAATAGCTAATAATTAGCTGGCTTTTTACTTTATGATTTATGTGCCAAGCTGATTAAAGTTTCAAGTAAAGTCCTTTAAAGGATTTCACTTTTTTCTTTCAAATGTATTTCAAAGATTGTGGATTATAATGGTTCAGATTATAATCCTTGCTTGGGATCTCGCAGGGATACTTACTATATTATTATTATTGTTGTTATATTTTAAGATTTTATTTATTTATTTGACAGAGACACAGTGAGAGAGGGAACACAGGGGAGTGGGAGAGGGAGAAGCAGGCTTCCCACTAAGCAGGGAGCCTGATGCAGGGCTCAATCCCAGGACCCTGGGACCATGACCTGAGCCACCCAGGCACCCCATATACTTACTATATTATTAAATAGATTCTCCAAAAGGAAAATGTCTTGTTTTTTTCTATTCACAATTCTACTTATTTAAACCCAACACTTCCCAGAACACTTCTGATACCAGATGTGTGATTGATTTCTCATACTGACCAATTCTCCAACACCAGCTGAATAGTCTACGGTTTAACTCAATTTGGCACTAACTATTTGAAGTTGGTGCAGACTCCACAGACTAAAGGCTCAGCCCCACAAGACTGCCCCCGGCTTCAAACTCCCATAGAAAGTGGTGGGTTCCCAAGTCACCTACAACTTCTGTCCAGCTCAACTATAAATTCGATGTTCCCATGACACCCTCTGCCAAGTTCAGTCTTTTGCTAGAATGGCTTACAGAACTCAGGAAAAGTTTAATTACTAGATTACTGTTTTATTACAAAGGATATATTAAAGAATACAAATGAGCAGCCAGATGAAGAACAAATGGAGCTCGGTCTGTTCTGGAAGGTCTGAAACACCAGAGCTTCTGTCCCCATGGAGTTTTGGGGTATTCCAGCCTCTTGGCAAGTATATGTATTTTTTTTTTTTAAGATTCTTTTTATACATTTGACAGAGATCACAGGTAGGGAGAGAGGCAGGAAGAGAGAGGGGGGAAACAGACTCCATGCTGAGCAGAGAGCCTGATGCGGGGCTCGATTCCAGGACCCTGAGATCATGACCTGGGCAGAGGCTTAACCCACTGAGCCACCCAGGTGCCCCAAGTATATGTATTCTTATTCACCTGTCTAGAGCTCTTAGAACTCTGTGCTACAGAGCTGAGGCTTCATTATGTAGGCATGATTGATTAAATTGTTGACCATTGATTTTCAACCTCTAGCCCCCTTTTTGGGGATGTGGGTGAGGTTGAAGGGTGGAGTGAAATTTCTCATCACCTAGTTTTCCCCTGTATCGATCAGCCATCCAGTCGTTTTCCAGAGACTTTCTAAATGTAGCCTCATTATATAAACTCAGGTTTGGTTGAAAGGGACTTGGTATGAATAACAAAAGAGTTTCTTTCGCTTTTATCCTTCAGGAGCTATTCCAGGAACAAAAACCAGGTATTGTAATAAAAGATGCTTTTATGCTCTAAACACTTAAGAAATTACACGGGTTTTAGGAGATGTGAGCCAGGAACCCTGGAGGAAGACCAAAATACATTTTTCTTATTCTATCACAATATCACATTTTCTATCATCACAGTAGTTAAGGTTAACCTTAACTTAACTAAGTAGTTAAGGTTAACCAGGAAAACATGCAAAACCTAAATTTTATCAAAAGAAGATTCCTGAGTGGTCTAGGTTTAGTAGAAACTTAAGTAGTATGGTGAAAAACTGATACGTATTTAAATTTTAAGTGTTGGCTTTGAATCGTGATAGAGGACTTCAGCTGCCTCCCTTTTGACTGAAACTTTTTAGTTGGGTTTTTCTTTTGCATTTGTCTTTTGGCTCAGGCATTGGACCTTGAGGGCAGAGTATCCCCTGATGGGAACCGAAACTACCCCCTAAACCAGTAAGGACTGCCCTGAGCTTCAAAGACCCTCCTGGTGATTGACTCCATGACAGCGATCCATATGACCTTCACTGCCTGCCTGCACGTGCCCACCCACCTTTGCCCTATCTTTTCTTTATATAAACCTGGAAGTAGTTTCAGCCCTTTGGAGATGGTCTTGGAGAGGCTAGTCCACAGTCTTCTTGCTCTTGGCCTTCCTTTCTTATTTCGCCACTGTTGCCCAGCTATGTTTTTTTTTTTTTTTAATTTTGCCCAGCTATGTTTTAATACTTGTCTTTTAGCTTCCATGTACAGCTTCCTTATTTTTCTTTTAACTTTCTAATTGCTGCCCGTTAGTTATTTTCCTCCTCAGTTTTGTTTTTTTATTGAGAAAAGTTTTGTAAAAGGAAAAAAGTTGAGGGACTCTTGGGTGGCTCAGTTGGTTAAGTGTCTGTCTTTGGCTCCTGTCATGAACCCAGGATCTTGGGATGGAGTCCTGCACAGGGTGCCTTGCTCAGTGGGGAGCCTGCTTCTCCCTCTGCCTGCTGCTCCCCCTGCTTGTGCTCCCTTACTCTCTCCCTCTGACAAATAAATACATGACTTAAAAAAAAAGGCAAAAAAAAAAGCGAAAAACTTAAATTGTAGAATAGTGAATATCCACATACCCTCCACCTAGATTTCAGTTTTGTTACCATTTTTCTGTATTGTCTCTCACTCTGTGTATATATACATATATATATATATATATATATATATATATGTATATATACACATATATATGTATATACATGTGTGTGTGTCTTTTGTTGCTGTGGAACCATTTTAAATAAATTGCAAGTGTCATGACATGAGATAAGTCATACAAGTTCAAAATACTTGAACCTGTATCTCTTGAGAATGAAGATATTCTGCATAATCACCATAGATTACCCTCTACTTAGGAAAATTAATAAAATAGGGGTGCCTGGGTGGCTCAGTCAGTTAAAGTGACTGTCTTTGGCTCAGGTTATGATCCCAGGGTCCTGGGATCGAGCCCTGCATGGGGCTCCCAGCTCAGCGGGGAGCCTGCTTCTCCCTCTCCCTGCTGCTCTCCCTACTTGTGCTCTCTTTCTTTCTCTCTGTCAAATAAATAAATAAAATCTTAAAAAAAAAGAAAAATAATAGAATAAAAATTAAAAGATAAAATTTACAATGAAATAAAATTATCTAGTCTATAAATTAAGTTTTTACTGGTGTCCCACTAATAAACCTTTTTAGCTTTTTTTTTTTTTTTTTAAAGTAGGCTCCATGCCTGGTATGGATCCCAATGTAGGGCTTGAACTCACAACCCTGAGATCGAGACCTGAGCTGAGATCAAGAGTCAGGTGCTTAACCGACAGAGCCACCCAGGTGCCCTACTCTTTAGTTGTTTTTATTTGAACTACAGTCTACTCAAGATTTTCATGCACATTATTGGTTATTACATGTCTCGAATAGACTACCCTCACCCCCATCTACCTTTTTTATGAATCTTTTTTTTTTCCTTCTTTTTAGCAGCCAGGCCAATTTTCTTATAGAATGTCTCACATCTAGATTTGCCTATCAAGGTCTTTTGAAAGTTTCTCTTCCTGTACCCTGTTGGAGGGCAGCATTAATTGTAGGAGGACTTACCAACTCCGGTGGCATGGGTGCCGTGCATGGGTTATGGGTCCTATTTTTAATCCTTTAAGTTCTTTTTTAAAGACTTTATTTATTTATTTGACAGACAGAGATCACAAGTAGGCAGAGAGAGAGGGAGAAGCAGGCTCCCTGCGGAGCAGAGAGCCGGATGTGGGGCTCGATCCCAGGACCCTGGGAATCATGATCTGAGCGGAAGGCAGAGGGTTTAACCCACTGAGCCACCCGGTGCCCTTTAAGTTCTTTTTTTAAAAGATTCATTTCTTTGAGAGAGAGCATGAGTGGGAGGAGTATAGGGAGAATCTCAAGTAGACTCTGCGCTGAGCACGGAGCCCCATGCGGAGCTCAATGAGTGATCATGTCATGGACCTGAGCTGAAACCAGGAGTTGGATGCTTAAGCAACTGCACCATGCAGGCGCCCCTAATCCTCTAAGTTCTTCGGCCATCAGTGGATTTTGGGGCCCTGGAAGCCTATGAGTCCCTTGACCTCTGCTGTGAGTGCTGTTAGTTTACGCGGATAGATTGGTGCCATGATATGAAAGAACAGTGACTGCCATCTTCAGCCCTTTTTTCTTCCAAGCACTTTCTCTTGTGATCACATTTACTTCTCGGGTTTTAACAGTTGCTGGTGTAGTGATGTCTTCTTTTCCAAATTCCATTTCTTTTCTTTCCTTTGGTTCATCTTCTTCCGGCTATCTAGTAGCCCCTTCAGAATCACCAAAATGAGTTGATTCCCTGCTTGTGAACTGGCTCGTTGTCAGTAATCTTTACGGAGGCGGGGAGTGTAGAAGGTATAGTGTAAATGGCCTTACTTTCACTGAAACAACACTCTGGCGGGAAACCTCAGTTGTCTTCAGCTGCTTCTCTGGCTGTTGAGCTCTCTCTCATACACATAACACAGATGTGCATACACATTTACACATCAAGTATTTCTTTAATGCCTTTGGTGTGCCCATTTGGCTATGGTAGATGAGTCTGTCTCTGGAATGCCTCTTGCATACATTCTTCCCATTCTTAACTGTATTTACTCTGATTTCGGTCCTTATCAACCTTTTCCAGAACTTTTACACTATTTGCCCAGCCTCTGCTTTTAAATCCTCTGATTCATCCTGTACACTGTGTGCTTGTTGGGAGTACCTGTCGGATCATATGTTTCTCTTGCTTGAAAACTTCTGATGGTTTCCCATTCATTATACAGGAAAATGCCAACTTATTAGCATACCGTATAAGACTATGCTAATTCTGCTTTGCTCTTTTTGTGTTATTTCATGTCTCGTGTTCCAGCTATGTAAGTCTTCTGCTAATTTCTTGAATATAGCATAGATTTTAATCTTCAGACTTCGTCCATATATTTCCGGTGTCCATAAGACCCTGAGCCTTCTTTTTTGCTTAATGAAATCCTATTCACCTCTCAAGGTCCACTCAGATGTTCCCTTTGAACTTATATACCTGATAGCCTTCTGTCTATCCCTTCCACCAGAGCCAAAGCCTTTCCATTCTTTATCTGATGTACTTTGCATATACATCTGTGGTACTGCTTATCAGATTGTGTCCCTTGCTGGTGTGCCTCTCAGTGTAAAGGTTCACAAGGGAAGGGATCATCTTGTTCTTCCTATTGTTCCTAGAGCCCAACTCAAGGCCTGGCACACAGCACATGTACAAAGGAGAGTCTGGCATTGCTTTCTTTTTACCTTCTGTAGCAAGTAAATTTGATTTGAGATTCACGAATTCTCCTAGGAAGATAATATTTTATTTTATTTTTAAAAATTTTTAAAGGATTTTATTTGACAGAGAGAGCACAAGTGGGGGGGGGGGCGCAGAAAGAGAGGGAGAAGCAGGCTCTCTGCAGAGCAGGGAGCCTGATGAGGGGCTCGATCCCAGAACCCCGGGATCATGACTTGAGCTGAAGTCAGCCAGTTAACCAACTGAGCCACCCAGGCACCTGGAATATAATATTTTATATTAATGATTTGGTTTATACAACATATTTGCTAATGATTGCTTTCTGTGTAATACAGTCCTGAATTATTTGTTTTAAACTTAACACTCTGATGCCTTATGTCTTTTTTTTTTTTTAAGATTTTTATTTATTTATTTGACAGAGATCACAAGTAGGCATAGAGGCAGGCAGAGAGAGAGGAGGAGCAGGCTCCCCGCTGAGCAGAGAGCCCGATGTGGGGCTTGATCCCAGGACCCTGGGATCATGACCTGAACCAAAGGCAGAGGCTTTAACCCACTGACCCACCCAGGCGCCCCCTGATGCCTTATGTCTTAACGTATTACCGCAGATACATTTTTTTTTTAATCTTCTTTATATATATATTTTTATTTGTTTATTTACAGCATAACAGTGTTCATTGTTTTGGCATCACACCCAGTGCTCCATGCAGTACGTGCCCTCCCTATTACCCACCACCTGGTTCCTCAACCTCCCACCCACCCGCCCCTTCAAAACCCTCTGGTTGTTTTTCAGAGTCCATAGTCTCTCATGGTTCATCTCCCCGATACATTTGTTTTAATTGAAATAACTTCTGAGCCATATGAATTTGCCATAATAGGAGTTTTGGAAATTTTATCATTTTAGAGCCTTTGAATTAATAAATGTTTATCTGGAATTGGAATTCTGAATGGGCATAGTATAACATGAAAGACTGATTTCTAGAGAAAGAGATACATTGATCAGTTCTTAAGAAAACCCGAAAAAAGGCAGTTTTTCAAATGAATGAAGGCAAAAAGAGAAACTTGTCAAATTTCCATGTTGCAAGGGAATCCTGAACTTCAGTGAGGAAAGACCATTATTGTATTTTGATGATGTTTAGAGAATGAGTAGACGAAATGTTTTATAGATGAAGACATTAAGAGGGTGCTGGTACTGTTCGACATTTTTCGTTAATAAGGGGAATACCAAATAGAGTAACTCGTGTTACAGGTTTTTAATATTTCAGAATTATTTTAAACGTCTTTTATCGTTTAAGCAAAAAAAATTCCTGATAATTAAAGATACTATGGTTGAATATTGATATATAAAGATACTATGATTGATATTATGGTTGAACTGTTAATGAGTGAAATGGTACGGTATCTGGGTTTTGTTTCAAAATAATCAAGAGGAGGATAGGCAGTGGAAATAAGACTGGCCATGTGTTGATGATTGTTGAAGCCATGTGACAGATACATAGAATATCACTGTCGCTTTTTTTTTTTTGTTCAGTTTTGGAAAATTTCATGATAAAAAATTTTACAATATTATGATATTATATAACAAAGGAAAGAGTTCCCCAGTAAAGAATCATTACTATTAGGCTGGCTGAATACGGAGTTCATAATATTGAATAACTCAGAATGATACCAATGTAAACCTAAGTGATCTTTTTTGGTTTTTATTTTTCCAGTTTTTTTAATTCCATATAGTTATGTTTTCTCCTGTGTGATACGGAAGCCTCTCAATCTGTTAAGCCCAATCATCACATATTAAAATAAAGGGATAGGATATTGATTTATGTCCACATTCTTGAAGAAAAATTTGTTGGTAAGACTTGGGTTGTCGTATTGTTTGAAGGATAACTTATTGATAAAACCTAACTATAAAAACTGGTAATATTGTACCATCTTGGATACTATCTCTCTGATGATTTCATTATTTGAGTTCTACTCTTAAGATTTGGAAAAGGAAATTTGAACAATTCATAGAATAGTTTGTCTTCTTAAGGGATGTGAGAGAAAAAGTGTTCAGAGATCGTTCTGCCTTCTGTCTTTTCTTCCTTCTCTGTCTGTCTTCCTTTTCCCTTTGTTGCCTTGAGTTTTTTCCTAGACACCAACAAGGTCATCTTTGTGCTACTTCCTCAAATCTGGTAATGTATATATAGGCTCAAGTCTTTTCAGTCTGAAAGTACTATAGTAGTTTCTCAGTAAACACCTTTCGGGCATCTCCCTTTTGAACTTCTCAGATATTTTCATTTTTGGTTGGAGTTTTTCTTTCTATCGAAAAGAGTCATGTGTAAGCTGAAGGACCTTCTGAGATCTGCCCAAGTCTTGTTCTTCGTGGTTTGGTCCTCCCCATCAGCAAGTTCAGAACCTTAGCCTTCTCCTTGATTCAGCCTCCTTGATCTTCACTGTCTGTTAACTTGGTCCTGCCAACTCCTTCTATAGAATGACTGTCACAAGGGTTCCTTCTTTTCTCCAGTCTTACTGTTACCACTCTGTTACGGAGATTGTTGGACATGGAACTGGAAGATTTCATCTCAGCTCTGCTGCCAGCTGCTTGCCTAGCTTCTTCATCTTTAAAACGAGGAGGGCTTAACAGGGTCATTTTACACCCGTTTTGAAGCTAACATTCTATTACGCGAATCCGGGTCCTTACTTGCTCACACTTACATTGCTGTTACCTCCTCATGTTTTTCACACCTCTAGTCTCAGTTCTTCCTAATGAGATTAATCTTCATACGTAACTTTCATTGCCTGTGGAGTAAAATCTTCTGTTTCCTGGTCTCCATTTATTCATGCCATCATCTCTCTGGTTAGTGGTGTTCTCTCCATCCATCTTCAGAGTCTTCCTTTTTTTCACCTTCAGAATCAAATTGGTTTCTAAATTCTGTCCGTCCTGCCTCAGAAATGTCTTTTGAATCTGTATTTGCTCTCTGCTGCCACTGTTCTAATCTGGCTCTTCATCTTCTCTTATCTGGACATTTGACGCAAACTACCAGATGTTTGGTCTGCCACCAGTTTCTAGTTACCAGAGTTATCTTTCTGAGCAAAGATGAGTTAACTGCCTTTTCTGTTCTAAAACCCTTTTGTTCCACACTGTTGACATACGAAGCACAAACTTTTTTTTTTTTTTTTTTTCGAAGCACAAACTTTTTTGCAGGACTCACGTAGTCCCTTCCCTTTTTTTTTTTTTTTTTTAGGATTTTATTTATTTATCTGACAGAGAGAGATCACAAGTAGGCAGAGAGGCAGGCAGAGAGCCCGATGCGGGGCTCGATCCCAGGACCCTGAGATCATGACCCGAGCCGAAGGCAGCGGCCTAATCCACTGAGCCACCCAGGCGCCCCTCATGCTGCACTTCTATCTGCAATTCTCTGACCCCTTCATCCCTTCTCTGCTTGGGGAGCTCCTCCCTTAAAGGCACCACTCATGGAGTTACCTCCCCTGAAGCTCAGAGAGAAACATTAGTCTCATCCTCTCTGCGTCTGGTATGCATATATCCTGGGTGTGGGGACGTCGTATCAGAGTTATTTGCTTATGTTTCCCACTCACCCAGAATCTCTTTCCAGGTGGATTGTGAACTTCAAGATATCTAGGGTTGTCAGTCTCTAATTTTGTTCATCCTCAGAGTTTGGCACAGTGTTGGGACATACAATATTTACTCAGTAGTTTTTTGTTGCTTGATGTAAAATAAAATAATAAGTCTCCTCTGTTTTCCATATAAACAATAAGAAAAGCATTTTAACCCTATTAGTTCAAAGACTAAAATTTTTTTTTAAGATTGATTGGGGAGGGGTGCCTGAGTGGCTCAGTGGGTTAAAGCCTCTGCCTTCGGCTCAGGTCATGATCTCAGGGTCCTGGGATCGAGCCCCGCATTGGGCTCTTTGCTCAGCAGGGAGCCTGCTTCTTCCCTCTCTCTCTGCCTGCCTCTCTGCCTACTTGTGATCTCTCTCTCTATCAAATAAATAAATAAAAATATTAAAAAAAAATATTGGGGAGAGAGAGAGAGAACGAGCAGAGGGAGAGGGAGAGAGAAAGAATATTCAAGCAGACTCCCCAGCGTAGAGAGCCTATGCCACACAGGGCTTGATCCCAGGACCCTCAGATCATAACCCGAGCCGAGATCAAGAGTCAGACACTCATTGGACTGAGCCACCCAGGCACCCCATGAAGATTACAATTTTTATCTCAGCCTTGCTTGAGCTTGAATTTCCTCATCTTATCTTGAAAGATACTTCTATTTTTTTTTTTTTTTTTCTCTTGTAGATCCTTAAGACCAAAGATGGCCCAGGGCTGATCTGGACACTTGGTAGTAGAATTGATGGGAGTCAAAAAAGCCTTGGGCCTAATGATGATGATAACAGATGGGGTTTTGGCCTACACTTGTACATACAGGCTGCCGAATGATACTTTACCTTCCTAAAAGTGACTGGAGGCTGGTCACCAAGTTTGGACATTAGTGAAAGGCGTGAGACTACCATTTCCATTAAACCGGTTCCTAATATTTCATTCAAGAAATGTTCCTGAACGTGCTTCTTTAAACTTGAGAAATTCTTTCCTGAATTACATTTAAATTCTACCACTGAGCCTGGTTTTCTGCCTGGGATAAAGCTTTCAAGGCAGCATTTTCTACAACTTGTACAAATACGTGCTGCTTATATTTTCTATTATGCATAGAATTGCTTACTTCATGAGTTTTCCAGAACATAGTGTCTCAGATGGAAAGTTTAATAGAATTGCAGTGTCTTCCAAATTTATTTTTCTATTTTGTTATTACATAATGTTCTTGTTGAATAATTGTTTTTCTTTGTCACTGCTGAGAGGGAAGCCCACATGGTTTTGATATACATTACAGCCATATAGAAGAAATGTCTTTAAATTTTTAAAAAAGTACATATTAAATATACCCACATTTATTCTACAAAGTTACATGTTTTTGATTCTCCTGGATTTATTTAGTAACCTTTGATTATTATGAATATACAGTTACTCTAACCATGGTGTCTAATATGCACTAAAATTTAGAAAGTAGTTTCTCTGAAGGCTTTGGAATTGCTTTGTCCGTCTTTATTGCAGTAAATAAAGAAGTATTTTTATTTATTTTTTATTTTATTTTGTTATTTATTATTTTTAAATTAACATGTATTATTTGTTTCAGGGGTACAGGTTTATTTAGAAGTTAAAGTAATTTAGAAATAAGATCGTTTTAAGAAAGAACAAGCAGGGGGCGCCTGGGTGGCTCAGTGGGTTAAAGCCGCTGCCTTCAGCTCAGGTCATGATCTCAGGGTCCTGGGATCGAGCCCGCATCTGGCTCTCTGCTCAGCGGGGAGCCTGCTTCCCCCTCTCTGCCTGCCTCTCCGCCTACTTGTGATCTCTGTCAAATAAATAATAAATTAAAAAAAAGAAAAAGAAAGAAAGAACAAGCGGCCTCAAAAGCCAGGCTATCCTAGCAATGTAGGAAGGGCAAGTGTACCTGCTTTTCAGCCTTGTCATGTAAAAGAACAAATTGTTCCTTCATGATACTTAATATTATGTGTGCCCGAACACACAAGCTGTGGGGTATGAATCGTCACTACCACTTGGAGAAAGCTTCCAAGAGGGGCAGCACTCCCATAGGTTGAGAGCGACAAAGCCTCCCTGCCCGACGTGCTAATCTTTGAAGAAGTATTTGTGGGCATTGTGGGAAAGGACGCATCTGCAGCTTCCGTAACTAAGGTGTCGGCATCTGACCAAAGACTGGCACTGACGTAGCACCGAGGGGAAAGTGAGTCCCGCGTGCCCTGTGGGATCTGCCGCTTCTTCATGTGGGAAACCTCGGAGGTGCCACGTTATCTGTCACTCATCCTCTGACAGTTAATATACAAGAGAAGTGGCCATTAGATAATCTGCTTTCTTTCACTCTCAATGTCAAAGCTGCAGATAAACCTTAAGTTTGCAGATCTTGGAGTATTTTGCTAATTTAGCAGATGGAAGTTATATTTAAACTTATTAAGTGAAATAATTACTGGGTTTGTTCCTAGATCCCATCCTGTAATTCAGAGTAAAGGCCTATGCTTCAGTTGATTCTGCTCAAGCTTTCAAATTCCTCTGACAGCCTGGATGTGAAATTCAAAAGTCATTAATGTGGTGTTAATTTTGCACTTTTTGACTTACTGCAAAAAAAAAAAAACAACCCAACTTATGGTTTCCATAGCAACAATAACCTATCCAGATTGTGTAATATTCTTTACAGTATTAAAAATAAAACCATGCAATTACATGAGCTTCTGGAGCACTTCATTTAGGGGAACTGGGGATTGAAATATTTGTGTTTTAAAAAATTATGATTTCATTGAAAATTTTACCAGAGAGCTTATGTAATTTGAAGAATTTAACAATTTTTTAAAATATTTAGCAATAGTACTTGATAGTTAAATTAATTATTAAGTGTGAAATTTGCATTGTGAGCATTGTGTTACACATCTCAGGCATAAGTGCTCTCACACTCATGTTCACACGTACATTTAAGGTTGGGGGTTGGGGAACATTTGGCTTGAATTACATTCAGTTACCTGCGGTTTGTACTTCTTAGTGGCTTCTGGGTAGGCTGGAAAAAGTCTAGTATTATGCTTGGAGGAAACAGTATAGAGAAAAAGGAAAAAGTGATCACTTAAGCTTTCCCTAGTTTTGACTTCGCTTTTTAAAACATGTCTAAGATAATACTTTGAAGATATTAAGGATTATTTTAGTAGGTGACTATTTTCAGGGTGTCAAATTATTTTGGCTTTTCTTTTTCCCTCTAATTCTAATTTAAAAAACAATATAATATAATGTTAGCACTGAAGTTAATTAACATAAGTTCCTACATCTTAACAAACTGACTTTCATTTTTTAAGTCACTTCAGCATATGTCTAGATGTATGTATATTTTTATCTGGTATAATGTGTGTGTTTTCTCACTAATACATAGTAAACATTTTCCATTTTCTGATGATGATCATGATTATCATTTTAATAATTGCAGAACAGTCTATATCCTGTTGATGTATCTGGTGTGTTTTCTGTTTGTCAGAATGCTCCTTAATGGATATAATTGTCAAACTGATGGTGGGAGAAAGTAACTATAATTCACTTATTGCCCAAACCATAGATGAAAATCTTCAAAAGGCATATAAAATGTTTTAAAAAACATATAACAAATAAAACTCTTAAACTGCTTTTTCTGTGGGGCACCTGGGTGGCTCATTTAGTTAGTTAGGTGTGTGGCTCTTGATTTCAACTCAGGTCTCGATGTCAGGATCTCAGGGTCGTGAGTTCAAGCCCCATGTTGGGCTTCGTGCTAGGTGTGGAGGCTCCTTAAAAAACTGCTTTGTCTGCTATTAAATGCGCATGGGGGAAGGTAAGGAATAGGTAAGTAGGACAGATGAGGCACCATTTAGGTGCTATCATTTGAGAAAACCATCATGACATGATGAAAATTTGCTGAGGCTCCAATATAATCAAAAGACAAAACTCAGAGGCTGTGGATGATATTCCTTTTCTCAGAACAACCCACAATATGAACTACATTTCTGACGTTTTGCTGGGTCTTGTTCTGGTGTCGATATCCTGAGGATGCTGTGTTGGTCTACTCATGTGATACTACCTTTTTTTTTTTTTTTTTTTAAAGATTTTATTTATTTATTTGAGAGAGAGCACAAACCAGAGAGAGAGGCAGAGGCAGAGAGAGAGGGAGAAGCAGACTCCCCGCAGGGTGGGGAGCCCGAGGCGGGGCTAAGTCCCAGGGTCCTGGGATCATGACCTGAGCCAAAGGCAGACCCTTAACTGACTGAGCCACCCAGGCACCCCTCATGTGATACTATATTTTTATGGACTGTATCACTGTTATTGAACTGATGTCTTCCCTTGATTGAGCACCCTGGTAACTACTGGGATTTCGCAGAATCCCTAACCCTGCCTACATTATTTGGAAAATTCACTGTGACACTAGGTTTTTCCTAGAGTTCTTGAGAATGAGACATTGGTGGCTAGAGTTTTAAAGACTTTCCAAGGCTTTAGGTTGAGGTTTTGAGGCTTTTGAATGTTCCCTATTCTAGATCAGAAGTAGGGTGACCCTAGGGTGGGTCGATATTCTTCTATAGCCCGTCCCTCCTATTAAGTGGTTCTTATACTCGGAAATTACTTTAAACAAATATAGAAGTTTACATCTGTCATTTATTTTTGTAGTTAATGTTTAGAACAGAATGCTTTCATAGATTACAGATAATTAAGACAGGAGTAGAATTATCTTGCAATATGCTCATATTTATGCTTGTTTACTCTTTGAAAGTAGTGCTGTGTTTAGTATCCTGTTTCAATTTTGAATTTTGTGATTTGGCTCTGTCTGCTGTTTTCATCGTAACATGAATTTTTTTGGTATTTCATATTTCTGTAGTTGTAATATTATCAGAAGCAGTAAGCAATGCGTGCCTAGTGAGAGTGTTAATATATCACTGAGAAGCTAGTGTATACTTATTGTTTTTGTAGTTATGATTTTGAATCTGAAAATAATGTTTAGAAAAAATAAATTTTTTTTGTTTATATGCAGAAAAGATGAAAAGGAATATGCATTGAAGCAAATTGAAGGCACAGGAATATCCATGTCGGCTTGCAGAGAGATTGCAGTAAGTGGATCTCAATGTTATTTATTTTGTTATTGATATTGGATGATGAATGGTATTAATATGAAATAGTTTCATTGATGTATTCCATCTATTGCAAAGATGTTGATTAGTTCAATATTTTATATAAGATGAGAAACGCTGCATAAATTTTTTAATTACTTGAAAGTGACCATTTTTTTTTTTTTTTTTTTTAATTTACTTGACAGAGAGAGATCACAAGTAGGCAGAGAGGCAGGCAGAGAGAGAGGGAGGAGGAAGCAGGCTTCTGGCTGAGCAGAGAGTCCGATGCGGGACTCGATCCGAGAACCCTGAGATCATGATCTGAGCTGAAGGCAGAGGCTTAACCCACTGAGCCACCCAGGCACCCCTGAAAGTGACCTTTAAACATTCTTTTAATGATTTAGGATTTATAATCTTAGGAATACTGCACTACAGGATGATTTAATTAATTTAAATTATGAATTAATATAACTAATAATATAATTAATCAATAGAACTCTTTATTAATACAATTCATTGTTAATAAAATAATTTTATTCTTGTAATTTTAGGACTTATATATGCCTACAGAGAAAGGGTGATATTAGATATTATGCATATTAAATATTTTTTTCTGGGGCGCCTGGGTGGCTCAGTTGGTTGAGCGACTGCCTTCTGCTCAGGTCATGATCCCGGACTTCCAGGATCAAGTCCCGCATCTGGCTCCCAGCTCTTTGGGGAGTCTGCTTCTTCCTCTGATCTTTTCCTTTCTCACGTTCTCTCTCACTCATTCTCTCTCAAATAAATAAATAAAATTAAAAAAAAAATAAATATTTTTTTCTGAAATACATGTTTTAATACTAGATTTTACTGAGAGCTAGAAAAATAGGGCTATCATTATAATAATAAGATAAATCCTTAAAGAAAGATCATTTTTTTGTCTTTATATGACATATTTGTGCATTTAAGAAATGATTGTCTAGGGGCGCCTGGGTGGCTCAGTTGGTTAAAGCCTCTGCCTTTGGCTCAGGTCAAGATCCCAGGGTCCTGGGATCGAGCCCCACATCGGGCTCTCTGCTTAGCAGGGAGTCTGCTTCTCCCCGCCCTCTGCCTACTTGTGATCTCTGTCTGTCAAATAAATAAATAAAATCTTTAAAAAAAATGATTGTCTATAACAATAGCTGACGTCTACTGAGTATCTATTAGGTTTACTAAGTGCTTTCAAGACTTAATTAATTTACTTTTCACAACAGTCATATGAAATAATACCTTTAATATCTCCTTTTAACATTATCAGTAAACAGAGGCAAAGCCATAATTATGGCTTGGAAGACTTACCATTCATTGTATTACTTTATTTTAGTTCAGTTTCTTATTTTAGTTCTTTAGTTTCTTTTTGGGGCTTTATCATGATATCAGATCTATTAGGGATTTAGGTCTCTAAATTGTTAAATATTTATATTACCTGTGTCCATTAGGTGTTTCAGTTTCTAACTTGGTAACTCTCCACATATTGTTCCCAGTTCCATGTTTCTGCCTCACCCACATGGATGGACTCCATCACCACTCAGTCAGAGAAAATGTGTTGTGCAAAGAACACAGGAGCAGGAAATCTGTAGACCTGAGTGTCTGTTGGCCTGAGTGGCTTATTAGCCATGAATGCTGGTTTCTTTGTGAAATAAGGGACCTATAAGGTCTCTTCTAGTCATAAATTCTTTGCTTTCAGAATGGGAGCTCCTCTGTAGACTGTGCACACTTTAAAGGGTAGAGACTTTGTCTTTTTATCCCCAGTTCCTATGTGCCTGGCACATAGCTGGTGGTCCATAAATGTTTGTTGAATTAATAAATGAACAAACTGAACAAAAAAAAAAATTCTACTAGCAGTCAATGATCCTAAGTTTGCTTTAGAATATAAATACATTGTTTAAAAAACTCCTGCTTGGCAGCTTTCTATTAAGCATTTGGTAAGTGATTTTTAGTTCCCTAAAATTCTTAAATATATTATCTCAACCAATATGAATATAGTGTGCAATTTTGCTCTTTTAGAGTACCATCGTTTAGTATAGTATTAATTCACTTTCTGTGAGTTAATTGGGAGAAAAGCTGATTTTTTTTCCATTTTAAAAAGTTTCTTTATTTTCAGCGTAACAGTGTTCATTGTTTTTGCACCACACCCAGTGCTCCATGCAGTACGTGCCCTCCCTATTACCCACCACCTGGTTCCTCAACCTCCCCCCCCACCCCCCCGCCTTCAAAACCCTCTGGTTGTTTTTCAGAGTCCATAGTCTCTCATGGTTCATCTCCCCTTCCAGTTTCCCTCAACTCCCTTCTCTCCATCTCCCCATGTCCTCCATGTTCTTTGTTATGCTCCACAAATAAGTGAGACCATTTTAAAGAGGGTTTTTTTTTTTTTTTAAAGATTCTATTTATTTGAGAGAGAGAGAATGAGAGAGAGAAAGCACGAAAAGTGGAGGGTCAGAGGGAGAAGCAGATTCCCTGCTGAGCAGGGAGCCTGATGTGGGACTCGATCCCAGGACTCCAGGATCATGACCTGAGCCAAAGGCAGTTGCTTAACCAACTGAGCCACCCAGGCACCCAGGAAAAAAAGAAGCTGATATTTAAGGTATTAGTTATTAGGAAATGAAAGCCTAGTTGTAGATGTTGTTTTTGAAACAGAGACTTCTCTATAATGAGGAATCCATGGGTTCCCTTTTCTCTACATCCTCACTAGCATTTGTTATCTCTTGTCTTTTGATGATAGTCATTATATAGGTGTGAAGTGATACCTCATTGTGGTTTTGATTTGCATTTCTTTGATGATTAGTAAGGTCGAGCTCCTTTTATGTACCTGTTGACCATTTTGTTTGTTGTCTTTGGAAAAATGTCTATTCAGTTCCTCTGCCTATTTTTTTTTTTAATATTTTATTTATTTGACAGAGAGAAATCACAACTAGGCAGAGAGGCAGGCAGAGAGAGAGGAGGAAGCAGGCTCCCTGCGGAGCAGAGAGCCTGATGTGGGGCTCGATCCCAGGACCCTGGGATCATGACCCGAGCCGAAGGCAGAGGCTTTAACCCACTGAGCCACCCAGGTGCCCCCCTCTGCCTATTTTTTAAAATTGGATTTTCTTTTTAAACTATTGAATTGTATGAGTTTCTGATATATCTTGGATATTTTTTTTTCTTTTAAAATGTTTTATTTATTTATTTGAGAGAGTGAGCAAGCATGGGGGGCGGGGAGTGGGTGGGGCAGAGGGAGAAGCAGACTCCTTGCTGAGCAGAAAGCTGGATGCAGGGCTTGATCCCAGGATTATGGGATCATGATCCGAGCCAAGAACAGGTGCTTAAGTGACTGAGCCATGCAGGCTCCCCTTTATTTTGGATATTAACCTTTTATCAGATACATGGTTTGCAAATATTTTCTCCCATTCTGTAAGTTGCCTTTTCATTTTGTTTATTTTGCTGTGCAGAAGCTGGAAAAGCATGACCCATTCACAGTCTTCATAGTTTTATTGAGAATTTGCTTAATAGATGTTTAGAAAGTACACAGTTTCTAGATTGAATAGTATTTTATCACTACCTGAATGACCTAGCCCCAATGTGATAGCGATTTTGATGTAAGTTGAGCATGGATGTTCTTATGTAGTGGCTAAGTGAATACATACTTCTTTGTACCTTACAAGCCTGCTAACACAGTTTTGTAATTATTGCTTTATGTAGTTGTTTTTTTAGATCATATACAAGAAAAAAGTTACCAAAAAAATACATTTATGCTCTTTTTTTTAAACCCATGTTTTTACCTTTACCAGTGCCCTTTATTTTCTGTGTAGATAAATTACTATCTATAGTCCTTTCATTTTACCTGAAGATCTCCAGTTAGTATATTTTTATAAAACAGAGCTGCTAGTGATGAATTGTTTCAGCTTTTGTATTTGGGAATATCTTACTTGCTGCTTCTTTTTTCTTTCCTCACTGGTTCTCCTTTGATTTTGCAGGATAGTTTTGCTGGATATAGAATTATTTGACAGTGTTTTTCTTTTATCACTTTGACTATATTAATCCACTGCTTTCTGGCCTCCCTGGTTTCTGATGGGAAGTCAGTTGTTAAATTTATGAGAATCTCTTGCACACAAGAGTTTTTTTTCCTGCTACTTTCAAGATTCTTTTTTTTCTCCTTTGACAATTTGACTATATGTATGTAAGTGTAGATCCTATTTGGAATTTGTTGTGTTCTTGGATGTATAGGTTAATATTTTTCAGTAAAATTTGGAAAATGTTCAGCCATCATTTCTTCAGATACTGTTTCTGCCCCTTTCTCTCGTTTTCTCCTGAGACCCCAACATGCACATGCTTATAGGCTTGTTGGTGTCCCATAGGTCTCAGAGACTCTGCTTATTTTTCCCAATTATTTTTTTTTCTATTTGTTGTAGACAGGCTACTTTCAATTCCCTACCTTCAAGTTGCTGATTCTTTGTTCTGCCAACTCAGATATGCTGCTGAAATTTTCATTTTAGCTGTTGTACTTTTCAACTCCAAAATTACTATGTGTTTCTTTTAATAGGCTTTATTTTTTAGAGCAGTTTTTTTTTTTTTTTTTTTTTTTTTTAGAGCAGCAAAATTGAGTAGAAAGTCTATAGAGATTTCCCATATATTCCCTCCTCTACCTATCAGAGCCTGCCTCATTATCAACATCCCTCACCAGAGTGGTACAATTGTTATAAATGATGAACTATGTGATACCCAGAATCCATAGTTTACATTAGGTTTCACTATTGGTATTGTATATTCTGTGGGTTTGGACAATATTTAATGACAGGTATCTGTCATTATTATATCATACAGAATATTTCCCCTGCCTTAAAAATCCTTTATGCTCTGAATATTTATCTTATATGCCCTCCCATCCTCCTTTGCACCTGACAACCATTGATCCTTTTACCGTTTCTGTAGTTTTATCTTTTCCAGAATGTCTTATAGGTGGAATCATACAGTATGTGTCCTTTTTAGATTGGCTTCTTTTACTTAGTAATGGACATTTCAGATTCCTTCATGTCTTTTATGACTTGATAGCCCATTTCTTTTTAGCACTAAATAGTATTCCATTGTCTGGGTGTACCATAGTGCGTTTGTCTATTCATCTACTGAAATGCATCTTGGTTGCTTCCAG
This sequence comes from Meles meles, assembly GCF_922984935.1. Classification (NCBI taxonomy): domain Eukaryota; kingdom Metazoa; phylum Chordata; class Mammalia; order Carnivora; family Mustelidae; genus Meles; species Meles meles. The sequence continues at coordinate 22,245,187 of NC_060070.1, forward strand.
GTTTTGGCAATTATGAATAAAGCTGCTATGAACAGTGCATGCATATATGGACATATGCGTATTTATGTGGACATAACTTTCAGCTCTTTTGGGTAAACACCAAGGAGTACAATTGCTGGATTGTATGGTAGAAGTATGTGTACTTTGGAAGAAACCACCGAACCATCTTCCAAAGTGGCTGTACGGTTTTGTATTCCCACCAGCAATGAATGAAAGTTCCTGTTGCTCTACATTTATTGTTTCTAGCATTTATTATTGTCAGTGTTCTGGATATTAGCTGTTCTAATAAGTATCTTATTGCTGTTTAATTTGGGACTCTGCTTTAGCTTTCATATCCTGCTTGTATAGCCTTAATGGGTGAGAAATTGGAGCCTTTTTTATCTGTTTCCTGGACATGTCCACATTTTGCACATGGGCATAGTTACAGTATTTTTTTTTTTCTAGTTGCGCTCTTTCCTACCTGGTTCAATTTGTAGAAAGTTATGGAAAATGCAAACTAATCTATGGTGGTAGATAGTAGGTCAGTGATTGCTTGAGGGTGGGAATGGAAATGAAAATATTACAAAGGAGTATGAGGAATCTTTGGAGACGATGTAAGTCTTCATCATATTAATTGTCATGGTGGTTTCCTGGGTGTGCAGCTATGTCAAGACTCATAAATGGTATGCTTTAAATTTGTGCAGGTTATTACACATTAATTATATCTCAGTAAATCTGGAGGAAAATCAGTAAAGCTGTATGGGTTTATTAGTGGATAAAGTGTCTATAAATGAAGAATTTGTAAAAATCAGTGGATCATAGCCCAGCTGGAGGGATGGACCTTGAATAGGAAATGGAATAGCTAGTTTATTCTCTGCAACTGCAGTGAGAGAAGAAATGTTGATGTCAACATATGTCAGTTTGCTAGGGAGATGATGAGGTAGTTACATTCTTTTGTGCCTCTTTTTTGTGGGTGTGGTGTTAAGTGATGAGCATTTGAGGTAATTGATGAAGGATATGTGAAAATTTGCTGATCAAAGATAAGATTATAGTAGTATTGTAGTCCACCTAAAGGAGGAGATGAGTCATGGGACCAGTCTGCATGATTGTATGGTTCTCTTCATTAGCAACCCTGTGTGAGAAGGCAGATTTGGATTTTTCTGTTTGATATGGTAGAAGGACAGAGACTGTAAGGTGGGTAAAGAGGGACTGGACTGTAGATCCGGGAGAATGTAGACAACTCCAAAAACCACCCTCCCTGCCCCCGATGTGAGGCTCCATCCCAGGACCCCGGGATCATGACCTGAACTGCTTAACCGACTGAGCCACTTAGGTGCCCAGAGTCTGTGACTCTTGATCTCAGGGTTGTGAGTTCAAGCCCCATGTTGGGTGTAGAGATTACTTAAAAATAAAATCTTTATAGGGCGCCTGGGTGGCTCAGTGGTTTAAACCTCTGCCTTCGACTCAAGTCATGATCTCAGGGTCCTGGGATCGAGCCAGGCATCGGGCGCTCTGCTCAGCAGGGAGCCTGCTTCCTCCTCTCTCTCTGCCTGCCTACTTGTGATCTCTGTCAAATAAATAAATAAAATCTTTAAAAAAAATAAAATCTTTATATATATACATACATTTATATATATACATACATACATACTCCTGAGTACTCTTCAAAAAATAGAGCTGTTCCTAAAGAAAGTGAAGACAGACGGAAAGGAAAATTAGTCAGGGAAGCAGGGCAGAGGCATAGGCTGAGGAGGGAAGAGAAATAGAGAAAACCTGACTTCCTGTCATTCTTGCTATCTTCCTCACTGCTGGTTTTCATTTGCCATTTCCTCATTCACCTCTGCACAGTTTTGTCCAGACTCTATGTAACCACCAGCACCCAACACCAATGATTCCATGGTAACAGGTAACAGATTGGATCAGCTGTAATGTACTGTCCCTTGCAGTTTTTCTGCATAGCACAGAGTGGAGAGGGTAGAATGGCAGTTAACAGACTTGCCACCATTTCTTCACCTCTCTTGCCACTATGGGAGTGTAACAGGCCACTATGTAAAACTTCAGTGGAATGCCTGGAACTTTCCCCTGTCATCAAAGGATAAGCTTTTGCTTTTTTAAATGTGTGAAATGCAATTGATAAAATGTACATTTTCTGTGGATTCCTTGAGAAGAACTTTAAAATGTCTATGAGGAAGGCTCTAATTCTTACTAATATATTTCTTTTTTATCAACCTTAAAACCATTTTGTTAAAGTTTCTTATATTGAAGGTTGAGAAATACCTGTTTATTTTCATCAAGATTAATTATATCCTCTCAATTGCTTTTATGTTGCATGGAACACAGATTTTTCCTTATATATGTGTCCAACTTTATAGAGGTATAGATTTGTGGAAATAGATGTGTAATTCAGGTATTTTACCCTTTCTATGAAGGAGACAAAATCAAACTATATTATTAAGGTTTTGTGAAAACCACTAAGAGTAGAAAAGTTTTTTTTCCAGTAGACTTTTAACATGATTATTTAATAATTATTTTTATATAATGATAACTATATAAAAAGTTTGGCATGATTTTAGGAGACTAGAACTAAATAAATTATGTATGAAATTGCCTTTGAGCAAAATCTGTTCTTTGGTGTGGTCCTTGTGTTCTCCTTAGAAACAAACAAAAGTTTACTTTTGGGACTGAAGACTCAGCATAGATTTTTTTTTTTTTCCTTTTTAAAATGTGTTTTTTTCTTGCACTGATTGAATAGCGATATTTACCACTTTTCTCATATATATGTAAAATATATTTAGCTTTCTTGGCAAAATAGATATATTCTTGGTGATTCTTACAATGAAAAATAGAATCTTGTATGAGTTGGGGATGGGGTTTGGGATTATTTTAGGATGAATCTGGGAAATGGATATAGTGTCAGCATAGGGAGGAACCATGTATAGCACTTTTCATTTCCTTTCAAGAGCTGAGAAGGTAGAAGGGAGAGGTAAGAGGAGTCACAAGCAGATTCTTCAGTCTTGTGGTGGATCTGTCTGCCTTACTACATTTGTTAGGTCACGAGTCTTCTTATAATTTATCATTGTGTGTGTGTGTGTATCTGTGTGTGTGTGCTTCTATTTCAAGCCACTTTGTTTGTTCTGAGAAGACTAGCAGTAAATCTTTGTATTCTCAGAAGCTGACTTAAATACCTATTGTTGGGGCTCCTGGGTGGCTCAGATGGTTGAGCATCCGCCTTTGGCTCAGGTCATGATCCCGGGGTCCCACATGGGGTTCCCTGCTCAGCAGGGAGCCTTTTCTCCCTCTCACTCTGCTGCTTGCCCTGCTTGTGCTCTCTGTCAAATAAATAAATAAAATCTTTAAAAAAATTAATTAATAAATACCTATTGTTTCCAGTGCTAGAAAAGAGGCGGGTCATGTAGGTTTCTGAGTTTTTTAAATAAAGGTGACTAAGGTGAGAAGGAATAGTTTTGGAAAAGTTAAAATTGGTTTTCCTTACCACTTTTTTATGTGTGTGTGTGTGTGTGTGTGTGTGTGTGTGTGTGTGTGTGTGTTATGGTGAGGGAAGATGGATTGGTGTGGTAACATGGGTCATATATGTAACTAAAAACTCACCCACTGTTCAGTCTTCTTCTTTAGGAGAATAGATTAGTTGGTTGGAAGCAGTGCCTTTAGGGGCCTTTGGTTTCTGTAGTTCCTTTCTCTCTGTGAAGAATGGGCGTGTAATTGGAAGAGTTGGCTTTTTGCTGTATCAGTATCCTCCCTACGAAATAAATCAAATAAATTAGTTATTTCCATTCTAAAAATATAAAATGATTAATTTCATCTTCCTGCTCTAATTAGATTAGATTTAATTGACTATTCCCTATTTTTTAGTGTTGTTTCTTTTTCTCTTAAATAATATTGAATCAAAATTATACTGTGATATTATGCAGAGTAAAGGACTGAAAATAAATCTAATAGTGGTATGAAAAGGGCTTATCTTACAGCCTGAGTGTAAATGCACTGTAAATCGTTCTTATTACTATTATTATTATTGCTGACAGTAACAACTTTTTCCTATTTAAACTCTAATCAAAGAAAATATAATTTTTAGTTGAAATTGTTTTCACTGGTCAAAGTAAATTATTTTTAAGGCTCTATACATTTAATTTTTGAAGCATATTATAGAAGATACTAAATTATAAAATTTAACTTAAATTTGGTAACAGATTGAGGATAAGAGATCGAAGTAGGAAAACTTCAAAAACTTTTTTTAAAATATGGCTTTGGCTTCAGATTGTAAACTCAGAAGGAATATGGAGTCACGCACTTCACCATTACTCCTGTATGTCTTGGGCACGTTGCTCTTCAAGGACCCATTTTCTAGGTAGCTGTAGAAATGAAGCTATTTTAATTAAATTAATTGTATTGACATATAATCGGGATTTAAAAATGAAGCTATTTGAACAGGGAGTCGGGTTATGTCTTGAGTTGCCTCTAGGGCTAGCATTTCCAAGGAAGCTGACCATGCAGCCGCCCACAGATTGCCCAGACTTTTCAGATTCTCTGAGCCTCTGAGTCTCTTGCTTATGTTCCAGGTCATTCTCAGCTGTACCTTGGAACCAGAATATCAGCTAAATCACACGAAATACTTGGACAAATACTTTTTTCCAGATATGTTCAAGAATCTTAACAGTTCTTAGGAGGGAGGAGTTGCCTGTGAGAGCAGAGTCTGACCTTAGCATATATTTTAGTGATGCACACTACCTGGGCCTCTAAGCTCTTGGGTTAAAATATGGCTAATTTCTAATTATGTTTCTAGTTCATCCTTCAGACAACTTATTCTGATTTATTTGGATTTGGAATTAAACATCCAATCTCTCTCTCTCTCTTTTTTGGCCTAATAAAAATTATTCATAACCCAACTATTGAAATATCTAATTTCTGTGAACCTTGGTTTCTTCGTGTCTAAAATAGGATTAATGGTACCTACTATCACAGAATTGTTAAAGCATATAAACGTTTTAGTTCATAATCAATTCTCAGTGAAGGTTTGGTTTCCTCCTTTCTCTTAAGTTGAATTTGTTAATGTGATGCAAAGGTAAGTTGTTAGTGGCCTTAGCTTTGATCAGTAATAAAAACAGGAGGCCAGTAAATACACTTGTAAAAATTCAGTTCACTGTGGTCTGTGAATGCTGGATTGTATTTAAAACGTACTTGTAGCAGCAGATATGATTTTGCCCTCATGCCCCCATTCCTTCAAATATATCAATCAATTAACAGAAATTGATCACTGCTCTTTGTAACATAGTGTTGCTTACCGAGAGAATACAGAACAGGGTGGTTTTTTTTTTGGAGGATGGATGTCTTTATTTTATTTATTTAAAAAAGATTTATTTGTTTATTTAGTTGAGAGAGAGGAGTGCATGTGAATGGGGGGGAAGGGGCAGAGGGAGAGAATCTCAAGTAGACCCCGCACTGAGTGCAGAGCTCAATATGGGGCTCAATTCCATGACCCCAAGACCATGACCTGAGTGAAAACCAGGAGTCAGACGCTCAACCTACTGAGCCATCCAGGTGCCCCGGTAAGTCTTTATTTTTTAAGCCAGTTGTTTGAAATGCCTTTTGCTTCAGGGAACACTGACGTAAGTCATGCCCAGGCTACCAGTCTACTGTACCAACACCTGTTTACCCGTAGGAAACTGAGCTGTGGTGCTCTAGTACTGTCGTACCTGAGCACTACTTATAACATTGTTTTGAGGAAGAAACATGTTCATAGTTAAAGTCTTATATGTTAGGCTATACCTTGCCTTGTCATAGTTTTCTAAAAGGAAATAGGCTCTTCACATCCAGGTCACTGGCCAGGGGTCTGAGGCATTAGAAACTAGAGTAGGGATTAGGGAAGATGAGCCATAGTGTCATAGGTTAGGGGGCTTTACAGCAACCAGAAAAAGGGAAAGAAATTGTCTTATCCAAACAGTGAGGACTGGGGACTAGGATTTTGCCTGGGAGAAATAAAGGAGGGCAGGGATAATGAGGGAGCTGAGAAGGCTGGGGACCTGGGAGGCAGCTGGTGGGGTTTCAGGAAGTAAACAGGTAAATGAGGCGTGGAAGTTCTTGGTTAGTCAGTGGCTGTCTTGAGTCAGTAGAGAACTAGTGAACGGGGTAATCTAATGTGATCGGGATCAGAAACAGGGAGAGCCCATAATTAGGGTTTTGATACAGTAACACATGATAGCAAAGAATTTAGTATAATTAGGCAAAGCAGTTTAGTTACTTCAAGTACCAGTGGATTATCATAATGACATAGTCTCATATTACTGTTCAGTTACTTTGGCTTTATATCTCTTTTTCTGGTGACGTAAGCTGTTCACATTTTTAATATGGGTCTTTGACTTAAATAACTTTGCACCATTCTGATCGTTTGTTAAGATGAAATAGAACTTTAGGGCACCTGGGTGGTTCAGTGGGTTAAGCCTCTAGCTCAGGTCATGATCTTAGGGTCCTGGGATTGAGGCCCACATCGGGCTCTCTGCTTAGCAGGGAGCCTGCTTCCCCCCCTCTCTCTGCCTGCCTCTCTGCCTACTTGTGATCTCTCTCTCTGTCAAATAAATAAATAAAAATCTTAAAAAAAGAGAAATAGAACTTTAACAGATACAAACGAGTTAATAGACTGCATATTGAAAGGAGGAAGATTATTATTCAAAAACAGGTAATTCTATTTTTTAAAAGATTTTTATTTATTTTAGAGAGAGAGAGTGTGTGCATGTGTGTAAGTGGGGGAAGGGGGTAAGAGCAGAAGCAGAGGGAGAGAGAATCTTCAAGCTCACTCCTGTTGAGTGTGGAGCCTACTGTGGGGCTCCATCCCAGGACCCTGAGATCATGACCTGAGCTGAAATCAAGAGTCAGCCATTCAACAAACGGAGCCACCTAGGCATCCCCAGATAATTTGGTATTATTATAAAAGGCAGTATATAATGGGAGCGGGATGAACATTTAACATAAATGTTGGCTTACAGGCTTCTGAACATATACAGCAACTCAGTAATTCTGAGTTCTGAGGCTACTTAGAAGAAATTCATTCTAATTGGAATTTCTATAGTTTGTAGATTTTACTGATATTATTAGACAATATAGCATTCAAATAGTTGAAGGTAAATTAGCATTTGAAACTGAATAACTGCCAGAGGATTGAAATTTACCCAAGATAATGCTAAGTATTCTTCATAGTAAAAGCATATCAAGAAGGGAAAAAGATACTGAAAATCTTATTTTCATAGTAGTAATAACGGATTTGAGTATAAACTGCTTTGTCACCTTTTTTTCTAAGTTTTAATTTGAAAAAGAAGTTTTTTCCCTTCCAGATTGTCTGCCTTTCTGCTAAGTGTGCTCTACCATCTTATATTAAAATAATCTGATTGAGAAGCCTAATTTTATTTTTTAAAATTGTTTTATTTTTTAAAAAAGATTTTTTTATTTATTTGACAGAGATCACCAGTAGACAGAGAGGCAGGTAGAGAAGGGGCGGGTGGGGGGGAGCAGGCTCCCTGCTGAGCAGAAAGCCCGATGCGGGGCTTGATCCTGGACCCCGAGATCATGACCTGAGCTGAAGGCAGAGGCTTAACCCACTGAGCCACCCAGGTGCCCCGAGAAGCCCAGTTTTTTTGTGGTTTTGGCCTTTGGATGTTGCTGGCATGGTGTATGGTGTTTACTTTAAGTTATTCTCCCTCAGAAAGAATTCTTAAAGTTAGGTGGGTTTTTTTTTTGTTTTGTTTTGTTTGTTTGTTTGTTTTTTTGTGAGCCCAACACAGGGCTTGAAGTCACAACCTTGAGATAGAGACCTTAGCTGAGATCAAGAGTCAGATGCTCAACCAACTGAACCACCTAGGCGCCCCTAATCTTAGATAATTTTAATCCAATAGAAAAGGCATCTAAAGAATTAAATAAGAACTTTAAAAAAGGTGAAACATTATTGGCCAGTAAATAAAAAAGATGCTCAATTATGTTAATTGTCAGAGAAATAGAAACTAAAACCATAATAAGATATGCTTTTTGCCCACTAGATTGGTAACAGCATCCAATGATTTGGAATACTGAAATTGTCACATAGTGCTAGTAGAATTATAAATTATTATATTGCAGCACTGAGGAAAACAATTTGTATATCTAGTAAAGTTAAGATACACATGCCTTGTTATCCAATAATTTCCTTCCTAGATGTAGATGCTGTAGTAGTGCTCCTTAATGCCAGTTGACCTAATTAGTTCCCCCTTCATAAGAATTATTGTATAGTTCTATTTACTATCCTGAACTGAAATTTATAGATAATATAACCTATTTTCATGCATAACTAAAAACATAATGATAATGATGATGATAAACCTTTATTATGAAAAAAGCAAAAGAAAGTAGTTTGTAATGAAATAACATATTTAAATATATAAGAATCAGGCTATTTTTTTTCTTTTTTAAAGAGAGGGAAGATGGGGAGCAACAAAGGGAGAGAGAAAGAATTTTAAGCAGGCTCCACACCCAGCACAGAGCCCATGGTGGGGCTCAATCTCACAACCCTGAGATCGTGACCTAAGCTGAAATCAGAAGTCTGATGCTTGACCTACTGAGCCACGCAGGCTGAAGAATCAGGCATTTTTATTATGATATCTAAATGCTAATCAGATCCTAGATGCATACCTAATTGTGAAACATGGGGTTGGGTTGCAGTCTTTGGTTTTGGGTACCTTTGAATTAGCACTGTTTTTTGTTGTTGTGCTGATGTATACTGTGGTGTATATGAATTGAATTTACTTGTGGGCTTCACAGTGCCGTAGGAGATTCTGAAAAGAAATTCTAATTGTTCCCCAGATTTTTACCTTGAATCTGGAATGTAAGAGTGAAGCTCATTAGCACATTAGATAATACTTTTATCTTGTCATTTGATTTTTCATTTCACTTACTTCTTCTGCTATTGTTTATCCTATTTGATATTTCTCTTTTTATTTCTGCCTTATTTCTTAGGTATTTTCTTTTTTTCTGCCCTTTGCCAAAGTAGATCTGTTGCACAAAGACGATGCTTGTTTTATCTATTTTTCTTCTTATTTGGGACTGTCTTCCTGTCTGCTCAGTTATGCAAGATATGTAGGTTTTTACTCAGAGTTTTCCCAGAGGCATAAGGAAATCCTTTATTATATAAACAATTGCTCAATTAAGTTAATGAACAATTTGAAGTGCTTTTTTGAAAACAAAAGTTAATAAGCCATTGGAGTTTTTAAAGTTGAGATTCTCATTTTTGTGGGTTTTTTGGTTGTTGTTCATAATACATTAAAGGTATTTTCAGTATCAATTCACTCTGCCTTCATAATTTTTAGGTCAGGGATTGTGTCTGATATATTCACTCTTGAATTTTTGGAATCTGTTTAGTACAATACTTGGAACAAAGTGGCCTCTTAATAAATTATTGAATAAATGCAACATTTTGCATTTGTTACATTATCAGTATTAACAATTACGTTTGTTCTGAAGTTTTCCCAGTAGTGGAAGATTTTAAGCTTTCTGCTTAAGCCAATTATTATTTGAAATATAAAATTAAACTTTGTGGACTATTTGTATTGTCTAAAATTTGGGATCCCTTCTGATTCTCCTTCCCCTAACTGTGTGTGACTTAAAGGATAAGTGACAGAAATAATATGTATATGAATAATTATTTAAATAAGTTGATTTTTCATGAAATATTTGAGTATCTGTTGTAATCCAGGAAGAAGCAGTGAACAAAATTTTTCTTTTTCCTTTAAAAAGTTTATAGTTTTGGAGGACACAGATAAGAAAACACAGATTTCCACACAATATAATCAGTGTTAGGACAGTTAAGCACAATGCTGGAAGAACACATAGCCCTTATGAGGGAGTCGGGAGGGCTCTGTAGGGATTTTTGTGGTTGTGTAAATCTGAGGGACACTTTGGAGCTGGCTGGGTAAAGAAGGGAAGAAGTAGGGAAGAGCATTTGGCCTAAGGAAACAACAGGTAGGAAGGCCCAGAAATGAGAGAGAATGAGTCTGGATGCTCTTAACATCTTAACATTTTATGAACAAGTATATTCTCAAAGTACACTGTTTAAATTCTCTTAAGCCTACTAAATTATTAGTTATTGCAAGAGCATTATATAAATTTCTATTGTGTTAAGCAACTGGAATTTTTGGGTTTAACTACTACTGTAGCTAGGGTCACCTTCAGTAATGTATGAATGATAAATTTGCTATCCAAAGTTGAAACAAAAAGTTTGTGTTAAGGATAATTTTTATTTCTAGAATTACTGTTTTTCTCTTCGATCTCCTTTTGGATTTGTAGGTGTTTGCAATGCTTTGATAAGCTATCTAGCTGATCTCTTGCTACCTGATGTAGTCTCAGCCGGCTACTTCTCCGCCATCTTGACTCGTCCCCTGTTAAGGATAATTTTTAAAGTAAACAATAGATGAACTGAAAAGGATCATCTGAGTATAAGAAGATAGAGAGGGAACATGGAGATGGAGTATGGGAAATGAACTGTACTTCCATCTAGAATACATGAAACTCAATAATGTTTAAAGTTAAGTCAAGAATAGTGATATAAACGCTTAGAGATAGGAAATAATCAGGAGAACCCAAACCAGAAAAAGTTAAAAGTGGTTGTATGTAGGGAAGGGGAGGGATGATCAGAGGATTGTTAGATTATAATCTCTGCTATGTTGTGTTTTTTTTGAAAATTATAAATATATCATTTTGATTAAAAAATTAGATTAAAAGTTACTATACATCCACTGTAACGGCTAAGATTAAGAAGAGTGCTCATCGTTGGTGAGGATATGCAGTCACTGGCACTGGTGAAAGTGTAGAATGGTATAGACACTTTGGTGAAAAAACTTGGCAGTTTCTGATGAATTTATCCATAGACACACTGTCTGACCCAGCAATTCCATCTGTAGGTGTATAATTCAAGAACAGTTAATGCATACAAACATAGGACACTTGTAGAGGAATGTTCATAAAAGCTTTATTCATAAAAAAACAGGAAACCGTTCAAATGTCCATCAATCAGAGAATGAATAAACAATTTATGGTATATCTATAGGAAAGATTACTACTTAACTCTAGAAAAGAAAACTATTACAGTAACATAGATGAATATCCAAAATGTTAAGTTGAATAAAAGAAGCCAGACTCAAAAGAATACATATGGGTATGATCTCATTTATATGAAATTCAGGAATGACAGAAATTTCTATTGTGGTAGAAATCAGAATTGTGAGGGGCATCTGGGTGGCTCAGTGGGTTAACCCGCTGCCTTCAGCTCGGGTCATGATCTCAGGGTCCTGCTCTGCTCAGCGGGGAGCCTGCTTCCTCCTCTCTCTCTGCCTGCTTCGCTGCCTAGTTGTGATTTCTCTCTGTCAAATAAATAAATAAAATCTTTAAAAAAAAATCAGAATTGTGATTGCATGGAGTTGGGGGAAAGGTTGGGTAGAAATGGTACATGGGAACTTTATGGAGTGATGAAAATATTCTCTGTCTTGATCTAGTTGATGGTTAAATAGATGTCTATGTTTGTCAGAATTCAAGCCGATCACTTAAGACTTGTGTATTTTACTATATGTAAATTTTACCTCAATAAAATACTAGTAGTATAAAATACAAAATAAAGACTAGAGAGTTTGGTGCATTAAGGGAATGAAAGTCTAAGATGGTTGGGTTGAGAGAAAGAGTTGGGGATAGGAATGTTATGTTAACAGGGCTGGGCCATCTTGTATGACTTTGTAAATTACTAAGGCTTATCCTAAGAATATCAGGAAGGTATTGAAGGTTTTTAAGAGAGACAGTATTAAATTTGAATTCATTTATCTATCTATCTACCTATCTATTTAAAGATTTTATTTATTTGTCAGAGAGAGAGAGAGCACTAGCAGGGGAGTGGCAGGCAGAGAGAGAGAAGAATCAGGTTTCTTGCTGAGCAAGGGCCCGATGTGGGACTCAGTCCCAGGACCCTGGGATCATGACCTGAGCTTCGGCAGATGCTTAACCAACTGAGCCACCCAGGTGTCCCATAAGTTCAATTTAAATTGGAGGGAGGCGAGAATGGATGGAGGAATACCTGTTGAGAAGCTTTTGCTGAAGCCAAAATGAAAGATGATGATGGTCTGTGTTGGAACATAATAAAGGGATTGGAGGAAGCAGATATTTAGTGATGGGGAATGCAAGAGAGGACAAGGCTGACCACAGCGTTTCTCTCTTGATCAGCTTGGTGGATGACAGCATGGTATACTGAGCAAAAGAGCAGAGGTAGGCAAGAGGTTGACCTGAATTTCACAGATTTGATTGCTTAGTTTTGGGAAAGATACAGAAGATGATATAATAGTAATATAATTAGAAATATAATTAGACTAAAGTTATTACAGCCTTATAATTAAGACTTTCTGCTGAAGCTGTTCATTACCCATTCTTCTCTTTTCTCTTTATGAAGACATAGATGATTTGCCATTCACAATCTATATAAAATACAACTAGTGAACAAAGGATAGTTTATACAAGTAGAGAAAGCTGGGTGGTTTTATTCAAGAGAGTAGATTTCCATGTAACTCTCTATATTTAATATTAATAGTCAACCATATAGTATTGAAGAAATCAGACTTGTTCAGGGGAGGGACTGCAGAGGGTCTAGTGCTATTATATTCTTTTCTAAAATTGAGATATAATTCACATACCATAAAACTCATCAGTTTAAAGTGTACAGTTCATTGATTTTTAGTATATTCACACAGTTGTGCAACCATCACTACTAACTCCAGAACATTTTCACTACCCCATAAAGAAACCCTGTACCCTGCAGTGGTAGTCATGTCCCTTCCCCCCATTGCCCTCAGCCCGTGGCAACCACTAACCTACTTTCTATCTTTATGGATTTGCTGTATCCTTTCTATATCAGCCTATCTCCATTATTATCACAGCCGGTCATTCTATAGTCCAGAAATTCTCAAACTTTATGGGCCTGCACATACCCTGGGGATCCTGTTCAAAGATAGCAATCCATGACGTGGTTCTCTCCCTTATGGAGCTTATATGCTGACCATATGCTGGTTGGGAAGACAAGACACTTTTTTTTTTTTTTCAGATTTTATTTATTTATTTCAGACAGAGAATGAGAGAGAGAACATGAGGTTGGGGGGATTGGCAAAGGGAGAGGGAGAAGCAGACACCCCGCCAAGCAGGGAACCAGATGCTGGGCTCCATCCCAGGACCCTGGGATCATGACCTGAGCCAAAGGCAGACGCTAAACCAAGCCACCCAGGCACCCCACAAGATACATTTTTGAATATAATTAGTGCTACAAGGTGTGAATGAATACATTTTGGAAGAATAGTAGAGTAAGTGGAGTGAGGCCACTTTGGACATGGTATTCTCAAAGCTTCATATCAGATAATATTAGTGTTAGATCAGTGTTAATCACAATTCAACCAAGAATCTTTTATATATTAGTTGACTTGCATAATGTGTCTTGATATCTATCATAAGAAATTATCTTATATAATGTAACTCTATCTTGTATGGTTCCACCTTTCCTACTTATTGAAAAGTTCATATTATTTAAACTCAGTATTATATTGTTGACCTGTTCAGATGTGCCACGTAGTAATGGCTATCCTTTCTAGCTTGATATTTTAGGGGAAAAGTGACATCCAATTTAATTTATGTGAGAGTACCTTGTAGACTTTATGATTTTATGCTAATGCAAAGTATTATCATTATTAACCCGTCCATATGTTCTATGCTACTGTTTAGAATCTAGAAGTAAATATTCTTTGTTCTTTAGCAAAAGAATTGCCATCAGTGGACTTTTTTCCTCCTAAGTCTTTGTCTTAGGAGTCTGAAGAACTTCATTCTCTATAGGCAAGGTATATTTTGTAAGTATATAGTGCTCTTTCCTTCCCACTTAATTATAGTGTGTTTGCTATAAGCAAAAATAAAGTTCTTAGGGGTCCATGGCTGGCTCAGTCAGTTAAGCATCTGCCTTTGGCTTAGGTCATGATGCCAGTGTCCTGGGATTGAGCCCTGCATCGGGGCTTCCTGCTCAGTGGAGAGTCTGCTTCTCTCTCTGCTGCTCCCCCTGCTTGTGCTCTCTCTCTCTCAAATAAATAAAATCTTAAAAAAAAGTTCTTTATTAACACAAATAAAATAAACTTAACCCACTAGTTTAAAACATTTTTCTCAATTACCCACTAAAGATAAGAAAAACCCCACTTATGTATCTATAATTAGGCAGGGAATATTTTCAGGCCATACCTGTTATCAGTCATTACTTAATTAGTTCACCCTGCCTCATTTTCTCCAGGCTTTGATTCTGAGGGCTTTCCAAAATTATGGCCCTTTAATAGTTTTTGCTCACACATGAGTCCTTTCCTTCTTTAACTCTTGGAGGAAGGACCTGATTATAGCTGTTTACTCAAAACAGCTGGCATTATTAGGCTTTCTCTAAGAGTCTCCTATTATCTTCTTAGGTATCTCAGATACTTTCCCTACAAGTACAGAAAGAAAAAGGTATATGAAGTTCTGTTGCAGAATGATTAATAATGGTTGTATCGTGAACTATTAGGATACTCTTTCCCCCTTTTTTCCCTTAGTTTTTCTTTACTTCATTGTTCTTTGAAGTTACTGGTGTTTTAAAATAATATTAAAATATTGTTCCCATAGTAACACCTTACCGATTTCTTACGGCAAATGCTGCATCTTTCACAAGTTGGGTTGAAAAAGAGAAATGCTTTCAGTAAGAGTTTATTTATAAAATCGAGCCAACAGAACATAACTGTTTATTTTTAAGAAAGCATTTTTAAGCAGACTGTAACAGAGGATTTTACACATCGATGTAATGTGAGCTTCCCAGTGAGTTTCTTGCTTATAGAAAAGTTCATTTTTGAATTTGTATTAAATTGACATTTTTCCCTCTTAATAAGATTTGAACAGCTTAAATAAGAAATGGAAATCTTGCCAAATTTCAGTTAAATAATTTGTAAGTTCTGCTTAAACACAATACCCGTAAGCCAGTATTTGTAGGCTGCTTAAAGACTGTTAGAGCAGGGCATCTGGGTGGCTCAGTCCGCTAAGAGCTTGTCTTCGGGTCAGGTTATGATCCCAGGTTCCTGGGATCCAGCCCAGCATAGGCTCCTTGCTCAGCAAGGGGGAGCCTGCTTCTCCCTCTCCCTCTCCCTCTGCTGCTTCCCCTCCTGGTGGTCTCTCTTTCTCTATCAAATAAATACATAAAAATCTTAAAAGAAATACTATTAGTGCAAAGAGCAATGCTCATAATACTCTTGTAATGATTTTCCAACCGCTTAGGCTGCATGGTGGATTTTATTCAGGATCTGTTCCTCTGATTTTTTTTCTTTTTTGTTTTTGTAGGGTTTTTTTTTGGTCTACTCATTTGTAAAATCAATGTCAAGTAATTTTAAATCCTTTTGCATTTAAATTTTTAAGTTATATCATCCATTTTAAGCTGGTTCTTACTATCTGTTGGCTTTTAGTAATACTCAGTTTCATCTCAGAATTTAATTCATTATTTTTTCAAGAAGGTTTAGGGAAGACATATTTATAACAAAATATTAAACCCATGTATTCCTCTAGTGTTTACTTATTTTTCTTCTTTTTAAAAGTTTTTATTTAAATTCCAGTTAGTTAGCATGCAATGGGATATTAGGTTCAGGTATACAATATAGTGATTCAGCAGTTCCATATATCAAATGTCACCTGTTACTCATCACGGTGCTCATCACAGCAAGGGCTCTCCTTAATCTGCATCCCCTATATAACCCATCCCCCCACCCCATAACCATCAGTTTGTTCTCTACAGTTAAGAGTCTGTTTCTTGGTTTGTCTTTTTTTTTCTTTTGTTCATTTGTTTTGTTTGTTAAATTACGCATTTGAGTGAAATCACATGGTATTTGTCTTTCTCTGAGTAACTTATTTCATTTAGCCTAATAATCTCTAATTACTTTTCTTGCTCTAAATTTGGTTTAATTCCTATTAACTCAGTCTTTCTGGCTTTTTCACAATTCCAGAAGCATATGTTCTAGTTTGGCTACCATGCTCTTTCCTTTCCATTCTCTTGCTGGAGTTTTTGAAAGCTATAGATCTGTAAGAAATCCTTTGACGTTACCATAGGTTATATTTTTGGAGGCATAGATATATTTATGGAGATTGTATTTAATGTACTTTAATTACTGATTCATTCAATAAATTCCAGATGCGGAGATATAATAGTGAAAAAAAATGCTGACGGATATCAGCTGAAGACTTTTAGAACATTAAAAAAATTTAAATTCAGTTAATTAACACGTAGTGATTATTGGTTTCAGGGGTATAGGCCTGTGATTCATCTGTCTTATATAATACCCAGTGCTCATTATATCACATGCCCTCCTTAATGTCTATCACCCAGTTACCCTGTCTTTCCACCTCCCTCCCAAGACTTAACTATTTTGAATGCTTTTGTGAACACTCTTTGCATTTGCTCAGTTGGCTCTTTTCATCTCTATTTTCATAGTGCCAATTTGAAAGACTCCACTGGCTGATATCGTTTCCATTTCCATATAATTTAGAATTCTGGGTAACTTCGTATACTTCATTTTCTAGCTAGAGGTCTATATATTAATACTTCTGGTGTTGTACTATAGTTTCAGTTATATTTAATTCAGGCATAGAAACAAAAACTTAATCTTATCTAGGTATATGTCTTCTCTAATGTATTTTTTTGTACTAGCTCAAGATTTACCCAACTGGATTAGCAAATCTTATTAATTTTTCTTTCAAAAAGTTTTTCATCTTTCCCTTTTCTATTTTTATTTTCATTGCCTCTGTCTAAGCCCTCTTTGTGCCTAAACTTTAGCAGTAGTATTCTCTCTCTCCTTGCCTCTCCTGGCCCAAACATAGCCACTGGATTGGTCTTCTTAAACTGTAGATGTGATTATATCAGTTCCCTGCTCCACAGTGTTTCTAGCTAAAATAAGAACCAAACACTAAGATTTGGGGGAGGGGGGTGGCAACCTTGGGGCCCCTGACGATCAGTAGGGCCCTGGTAAGTCATGCTTTTTCACTCCTCACCGGGTTATGTACTTTTGTTTGATATGTATTTTTTTTCTTTATTTTTATTTCCAGACTATAGAAGAGATAAAAGGAATTTTCTGAATAATCATTCTAGACAGGTTATTTCAGAACCAGTTTCCATTGCCTTGAGTCAGTGTTTGCACTTCAGTACGATTTCATCTAGTTTGTTGAATTTATAATGGCTGGTTTGGATTATTCTCTTTTAAAACTAGTTTTTTTAGAATGTTTGTATGTTTTCCAGGGTCTTAGCTTCTGCAATAAATGATCACTATCAATTGTAGACTATGTATAGAAGACATATTAGGTATTCTGGACTGTGTTAATCATTCTTTCTAAAAAGTGGGAAGTGAATATTCTTTTAATTCTCACAAAGGAAAAGAAATCCCAGTTTAGATAAGCAATTCATCTAGGCTATGAGCCTGTTCATGTAATTTCTGTAGGACTTAATTAAGAGTTGAAATATAAATAAGACCCTTAATGTCGTTTGTGAAAATCAGGAGCGGTTAGTACAAATTTTGGTTGATTTATTTGTTCATTTTTAAATTTATTATTAATTTTTTTATTAAAGAATTTTGTTTATTTTACAGAGAGAGAGAGCACAAGTAGGGGGAGCAGGACTCAGAGGGAGAGAGGGAGAAGTAGGCTCCCCTGCTGAGCAGGGAACCCAATGTGGGGCTCGATCCCAGGACCCTGAGATCATGACCTGAGCAGAAGGCAGATGCTTAACCAACTGAGTCACCCAGGCGCCCAGATTTTGATTTACTTATTTAAAAGTTTTGGTGGTAGACACAAGAGAAAGCCCATGTATAATTTTATCATATTTCGTACAATCTTTTGTAGATAGGAAGACTCACTTTGTTTAGGTTAAAAAACGTGGGAGTTTAGAAATGAGATTACCTTTTTCGCTCCTGAGATCCAGTTAGGATTGTTGCCTAACACATTTTATAAAACTTAGCAGCATAAAACCCTTTTCATTACGCACATAGATTCTGTGAGTTGGGAACTCAAAAAGGCACAGTGGGGATAGTTTTCTCAGCTCTTATGATGATGGGTGTTCAGTTGGGAAAACCTGAAGGTTGGGATCAACTGTTAGGGGCTGGAATAATTTGGATAATTATTTCATAATTTGAAGGTTTATCGCCATCACGTCTGGCATCAGGGCTGGGAAGACTTGAAGAGTCTAGGACCATTGACCAGAGTACCTGTACATGTGTGTGGCCTTACTTTTGTGTGACATGGTGGTCTCAGCATAGTCAAATCAAGCTTAAATGTTAATGTGAAGGAGGAGAAAGTTGCATAGTTTTGTTTTTTAATAAAGCCTCATATGCTATGCACATCACATTTGCTGCATTTTGTGGGTTATAAACGTGTGCATATGCACACCCAGATAGACTTCACCTCTTGCTGGGAGGGTGGCAGATTCTAGGAAAGCATTTGGTACTGGAGATACTGTTATGGCCATCTTTGGAAAATACATCCTGCCACAATAATCAAGTCCAATATTTGATAATATTTTTTCATTTCAAATGCATATTTGTCATATTTCATATTTCAAATGAATTTAGAGATAAAAGACCAAGAATTCTTTACCTGTTTACATGAACGGAATTTAGGACTTTAGGAGTCTGTGAACTGAAGGTTGAAAACATTAAAAAATAAAAGATTTTAAAAAGTATGTTTTTCTATTATTTTGACAGTTGGCTTTTTGAGAGCATTTTTTGTCCCCTTTCAAGTCAAAATTGCTTAGGTATTTCTTTCTTTCTCTTACTTTAAATAAGTATAGTGTCCTGGGTCATTAATGTAACCAGTTAGATTATGTTCAGATTACATTGTTGATGCATGTGGAGACAATGTCAGACACTTTCCCATTGATAAAAATCAATGAAAACTGGGGGCATCTGGGTGGCTCAGTCTGTTAAGCATCTGCCTTCAGCTCAGGTCATGATCCCAGGGTCCTGGGATCAAGCCCCACATCGGGCTCCCTACTCGGCTGGGAATCTGCTTGCCCCTCTCCTCTCTGCTTGTGCTCTCTCTTGCTATCTCTCTCTCTCTCAAATAAAAAAATAAAATAATTAAAAAAAAAGAATCAATGAAAATTTACCATGCTATCTGTATTGATGCAGAGGCTACATAAAAATTAAAAATTAAAAAAGATAAGGAAAGGAAAAAAAAAGAGAAAAGAAAAAGAAAGTAGGAGAAAACTTGTGTGTCCTTTGACCTTACTCTAAAGGCTGAATGTGCAAAGATACAAAGTCTTGCTTTTTCTCTGGCAAGATTCTTGCTAATTCTTGATAATGAAGCCACACCGCTGAAGATGCCTTTATGTCTGCCCAGCCAGAAAACATACTGGATAGTGTGACTCCTTTTGACAAGAAGGTGGCTTATTTTGAAAAGGCTTGAACCTTACCGAAATTTGGATTTACCCCAGCACCAAAAAGCCTTATCTTACAAAATCTGGCAAGTAAAAATAGTGATATGATTGGAGAGGTCTTAGTGAAGATCTCTGAACCCCTGATGGTTTGTGACCAGAGGCCAAACCATGAAGGCCTTTTTCAGGTGACATTATTCTCCTGGAACGGTTGACTTTTTTCCCTTGTTTTCTTGCAAGTCAAGGTTTTCAAGGCATTGGCAGCTAGCCGTTTTCTTTGAGCATGTAACCAAATGAGATTCTGCTGTTTCCTTAGTAAAGCTGGTTGCTCTTTTTTGTCTTTTATGAGCATGCTGAGGCCATCAAGATTCTTGTTTTGTGAACCCATTTTGGACACTGGAAAGACCATTGAGAGAGAGAACAGTGAAAAGTGGCTTGCCATCAAAACTGATGGTATACCTGGTAATACATCTGGTTTTGCTGTTTTTATGAAGAAGGAAGCTCCATAGGTCCCCATGAATCATTGCTTTTACATGAGCATCGAAGACTCTGCCAAAGATCATGAAAGAAGTCTTGTCCAAGGTCTTGAAAGTCACACTTTATCCCAGTCAGGGCCTTGAATCACTTCCTTGTCTAGACCTTCTTTTGAGAGATGGGAGTGGAATATAAGGTTGTTTTCTGTTGCAAAGAAGCTCATTGATTCTCCTAAGAATAAGTCTTAGACCGCTGGGGAATTCTGATGCCATGTGCTGTTACATAACTTTGTGAATCTGAGTTTTTAGAACACTTGTAGCAATCTATTGGATTGTTAAAACCACTGGCATGTTAAAAACCATTCTGCTTACTATTTTAGCCCTTTATTCAAAAGAAAAGCTAGCATTCTTCTAATTGAAATGGAATTGATTTTTGTGGAATTAATTTTAGTTTTCTTTTAAATTTAATATCCTTTCCTTTCTAATGTCAGTATCCTTTTTAACTGTGGAGAGTTTATCCTAATGCGTTACCCTAATGTGTTTATTCGTATATTTCTTTTTATTTCTAGTTTTCCTCTTTTCTATGTCTCATGCTTTGATTTTCTCCCCCTTCTTTTCTGGCTTCTAAAGTATTGGTTGAGTTTCCTTTATTTCCCTTTTTTCTAAACATCTGGCTTGAAAATCACATATTTTTTTTTCTAATTTAGCAGTTATTCTTATATTTTTACGTGCATATTTGACTTAAATTCTCAAATTTACCCTGTTTCCTCCAAGTGGTAGGACTTGAAACCTCTTTAACTCAGCTCTCTCCCTCCTATTACTTCTATTATTTTAGTTCTACCTTGTTTTTACTTACCCTCCCTTCTCCCCGTCCCCAACTTTGTACATTTTAGGTTTCTTTACAGTCAGGACTTATTTAGGTTTACTTATTATTATTATTATTTTATGGTTCTTTTTTGCATACACTCCTTATTGGGGTGTATTTTTAGTGGTTCTTTCATCAAGGACTTGTTTAACCAGTTATTTTTTTTGGTCTTTGGCTGAAATTGTCTGTCTTGCCCTTACTTTTGAAATATCATTTAGGTAGATATAGAATTAAATGTTGGGTTTTTTCAGCACTTTGAAGATTTTTCTGTGGTCTTTTGGGCTTGATTTCTGCTGATGTCATGTCTGCTCTCAGCGTCATGGTCTCACCTCTCTGGGTAATCTGTTTTCTCTCTGATTTTGAGGTTTTCCCTTTGCCTTTGACACGTTCTGCTTACTGTATTAACACAAGGCCCAGGTTATACAGCAAACGTCTTTATTGCTTCTCCAGCCAGAGGATAGAATTTCTGGTCCTCTTTTCACTGACTTCTCACTGTGGTGCCTCCTGGCCTCAGGGTTCTGTGGAGGGGCTTATCCTCCACCCCAATCTTAGATACCTAAGATGTCATCTTCCATTTTTCATGGGGATTTAGAACCTCAACTTCTAGGGCCTGTATCCAGGTTGCACATCTCCATAGGCTTTATACACCAGCTTATTCTTTTGGCTCTGATTAGCATTTTCTCTTTGTTTCTGGAACCTGGGAATCTTCTTTTTTGTCTTTTTGGATTCACCATTTAACATATGTTTAACAGTAGGAAACAAAAAAATGAGAGAGTCTTGAAAACAGGAGATTTATTTCTCTGTGTTAGGAGGTTTCCAAAGTGCTATTCTAAATGTTAGCTGAAGTGTTTAATATGCCCAGAGCTCCAGGTTCTTATTGAGTGATTGACTGATTGCTTTATTTGCCCGAGAGACTGAAAGTACCATTTTGTTATATACACAACGCTTGTGGACCAATACCCTTGAGCTCCTGTTTCCTGTTTAACTTGAGTCTATTAAAGCCTGCAACCCTAGGCATGACTAACTATCTTGGAAGATTTTTTAAAATACTTCTTTTTAATGACTCTTTCTATAGAAAGACTCTTTGCCATGATCTAAGGTAGTGTTTTTCAGAGTGTGGTTCCTAGATCCTCAGTACCAGTATCATGTGGGGTTATACTGTTTACATTGTTCCCTTGTCATTCACTAGATATTCTTATTTGTCATACTTAAAAAAAAAATGTTTTACTTATCTACTAGAGAGAGCAAGACAGAGGATAGCAAGGGACAGCACAAGCAGGGAGGAGAGGGAGAAGCAGGCTCCCTGCTGAGGGCTCGGTCCCAGGACCCTGGGATCATGACCTGAGCCAAAGGCAGATGCTTGACCAACTGAACCATCCAGGCTTTTTCCTTTAAAGTCATGCTTTTTAAATTGAAGTTTGATAAAATATTTGGATTGGCACTTTATTTAAGTAATCTCTATATCCAAAGTGGGATTCAAACTTTTGACTCCAAGAGCAAGAGTCACAAGTTCTTCTGACTGAGCCAGACAAGGTGCCCCAAAGTTTGATAAAATGTTTGAACTGATAGGTGGTCCAGTAAGGTGTACTTTTTTTTATAAATAGATGAAGTATGAATTTTATGGCTTGATTTTTTTTTTATACAGGGTGTACTTACTAATTCTATGGTATAAAATCATGTTAAATACTCTGATAAAAATGATATGTATACCAACATATGTTTGTATATCTGTGACTTCCTTATACTTGAGCTTTCTTTATTTAAAAAAGTTCTTAAGAGGCGCCTGGGTAGCTCAGTGGGTTAAGCCCCTGCCTTTGGCTCAGGTCATGATCTCAGGGGCCTCGGATTAAGCCCCGCAAGCCCCGCATCGCATCGGGCTTTCTGCTCAGCAGGGAGCCTGCTTCCCCACTCTCTCTGTCTCTGCCTGCCTCTCTGCCTACTTGTGATCTTTGTCAAAAAAAAAAAAAAGGTTCTTAAAAGTTGAGTGTTAAATGTGGAATGAAGGAAATGTTTTACATCTGTAAATTAATTATCTTATCTTTTTTTTCATAATCTGCCTACCCCAAAGCTCAGAAAAGCCACAGTATTATTTATGTAACTCTTTTTAATGGTCCCCATGGATTTAAAACACAATTGGTATTGTTACACTTCCTTCCATAGAGAAAATGTATGCTTTTTAAATGAATGTAATATGCTTTTGTTCATGAAGAATGTCATTGAATAGTGCCAACTATTTTAGGATACTAAAATAAAAATATTTACAATCCCCAAATACTTTGATTATTCTTAGAAAGATGTTCCATTGTTTTTAGTCTATTACTTAATCTTATAAAAGTGCTATGAAAAGCAAACTACTTGACATTTCAGAGTTCAGAGATTTGATTAGATCATTTAAATCAAGTTTTTGCCAAGGAACTGAACACGTGAAATGAATGGTAGCACCATTGTGAAGATTTTCAATACTTGCGAGACTTATAATTAAGTACTTTAACAAAGCTCAGAAAATGTTGGCTGAGTTTAAATGACCAAGTTAATCTTGACCTGTTAACCTAGTAGCATAATATTCTCCTTTTCACATAGTAAGCTACCCTTAGATATATTAGATATTGCGAAATGGCCCTCATTGCCCTAGAAGGTAATTGTGAGATATAAACATGGAGGACAGTGAAGAAAATATTAATATTAGAGGAAAATATTAAGTGTTAAAGGAAAATGTCCTACCAAATATTGGTAAAACCAGTTTATAGATATGAAAAATTAAAGAAAAGATAGTGGCTTGATAGATTTAAAAAGGAGTATTCACCAAAAGAGATGATCTAATTTAAAAATGGACAAAGGACTTGAATAGACATTACTCCCAGGAAGGTATTCATGTGGCCCATAAGCACATGAATAGATTTTCAGCATCATTAGTTATTAAGGAACCCACAATGAGATACCACTTCTCATCAACTGGAATGGCAATAGTAATAGAAAAGGAAAATATCAACTGTTGATGATGATGTGGAGAATTGGAACCCTCCTACAATGCTGGTGAAAATGTAAAATAGTGTAGTTGCTGTAAAAAATATTTTTGTGGTTTCTCAATAAGTTGGCCATAGAACTGCCATCTAACCCAGCAACTCTGCTTCAAGGTAAATACCCAAGAGAACTGGAAACGGGTGCACAAATGTTTATAGCAGCACTATTCATAATAGCCAAAAAAGAGAAACAACCCAGTTGTCTATCAGCTGATGAACAGATAAACAAAAGGTGATAGATCCATACAATAGAATATTATTCAGCCATGAAAAGGAGTAAAGTATTGAGACTTGCTACAATATGGACGAACCTTAATAATATTAAGTGGAAGAAGCCAGATACACGAAGCCACATGTTATATAATTTCATTTAAAAGAAATGATTAGAATAGTTGAATCTAGGAGACAGAAAGCAGATTAATGGTTTCCAAGGGCTGGGATGCACAAGGAATGGGAAGTAGTTGCTCAGTGGGTATGGGGTTTCTTTTTGGGTTCATGAAAATTTTCTGGAATTAGTGGTGCTGGTTGCACAACTTTACGAATATCCTGGAAGTCACTGTACTTCTAGTACATTTAAATAAACTTTAAAATAGTAAAGTTTATATTATAGGCATTTTAGCTCAGTAAAAAAGAATATTCAGTGTAATTATAATTCTCAGTGAAATATTAAAGTAAGAATTTTAAAATCAAAACTTTTTTTCAACATTGCTATTTTGTGCTTAGAAAAATTATAAAACATATTTAGTGAAAATATGTATGACGTCAAATAAATATTCTTTTTTTTTTTAAGATTTTATTTATTTATTTGACAGAGATCACAAGTAGGCAGAGAGGCAGGCAGAGAGAGAGGGGTAAGCAGGCTCCCTGCTGAGCAGAGTCTGATGTGGGGCTTGATCCCAGGCCCCTGAGATCATGACCTGAGCTGAAGGCAGAGGCTTTAACCCACTGAGCCACCCAGGTGCCCCTAAAATAAATATTCTTTAGAGCAGGTTTTAGTACAAGGTATGTGTGTTTTGGGCCTCATTCAGAGGGGTTTTGCTGGGTTGAATAAGTCACTAAGAGGCAGTCTCACGTTGGATACTGTGACTAGTACGTTGCTTTTTAACTGGCTGGCCCTCTTTTCGGTCATGAGCAGTGTCTCTCAACCTTTTACATTTTCCTTGCCATCTTCTTCTAGATCTGCTTGACTTCTTACTGCTGTGAGCTTCACGCATGCCTTTCTTACAATAAAATCTATACTGCTCAATTAGCATTATTAAGGTCTCTATGGTTAACCAACCTACTCCTTCACTGACACTGTTTCCAGCCACTTTGGATAAACGCCTTGTTGATCTTGCTTCACGGTGGTCCTGTTCAGTTACCCAGATCCTCTTATGTTTCACCATCCTCACTTCTTCCACTTTACCAAGGAAACCTGGACAGCAAGGACCCCAAAACAAAACGGGGGGAAAGGTGAATGAGAGCTAATGAAACAAAGGCCCTGTCTTCTTCGTGAAATCTGTTAGAAGAATTGTCCATAGATGTGAGCATGGTGGTTTCATACAGGCCTGCTGTTTCCAGAAATCAAACATTATTTAATGTTTATTGTATAGCTTATTTGGTAAATTTGCATTTCTGTTCAGCGTAGAACATGTAGGCTGTCTTGAGGGTAGTTATTTCTTTCCCAAAATATGTTCTACAGAGTACTAGTCCCTGGAAATATTACTAGAGGCTCTGCTTTGGAAGGGGGAGGATCCCACGGTCAAATATATTTAGAAAACGCTGCTTATCCCCTCTTGGAGGTCCATAGCACACTCAAGCCTTTAAGGGCCCTGAAACAAGTCAAGAAACTTGTTTGACTCAGCATTTCCAAACTTATTTGAGACCAGAACTTTTGGTGGGGAGGGCAGGAGCAGCATAGCTATTAATGTCTCACATAATAACATCAGTTGGGAAGACATTGTCTTAGAGCATTGTAAATTTGTGCAACTGCAGTTTAAAGAAAGTAGCTATATTTATTTACTTATTTATTTAAATTCCAGTTAGTTAACTTACAGTGTTCTATTATTTAAGTTTTTATTTTTATTTTTATTTATTTTTTTAAAGATTTTATTTATTTATTTGATAGAGATCACAAGTAGGCAGAGAGGCTGGCAGAGAGAGAGGGAGAAGCAGGCTCCCCGCTGAGCAGAGAGCCCGATGTGGGGCTTGATCCCAGGACCCTGAGATCACGACCTGAGCCGAAGGCAGAGGCTTTAACCCACTGAGCCACCCAGGTGCCCCTAAGTTTTTATTTTAATTCCAAAAAGTAGCTACTTTGACCAGCTAGTACCAAAAACTACCTGTCCTTCATATGTTCTGTGTAACATACATCATATAGAGAGAGTTATCCTGTAAATTCTCTATCAAGATAGAGATTGTGTCAGATAGTGTCAGATTGTTGTCTTTCAGTGATTTTCTTGCTCTTTCTTACTTAAGCGTATCAAAATATTTTTTGGAAGGGTGACTAAAGCACTTAGGACATTCCCAGCTTTCAAGAGCATTCCTCAGCTCTGTTAAAGCTGTAGTACATACATTTGTTGATCCTGTTATAACATTTCAGACCTGTCTAATTCAAACACCCGTTGAAAGCCAAGTCATGTTTTCATTTACCAAGGATTTTTGTTAAGACAGGCCCTTTCTTAAAAATAATTAGCCTTGGGTATAGTAGGTATAATTAATAAAGCACAATTCATCACTTTGTTAATTCTTCTCTGCAGAAACAGCTGGCACTCAGTGTTTATCCATTATGGACTTATAACTACAGACACACTAAAAGTATGTATCATCGTGTATTCCTATGAAATACACAGTAGGTATCATTTTTTCTCTTTTAGGCGTAATTAGTGTAGGCTTTTAGCTTTAAAAAGTTTTAGTCATTTCATGTTCTTGAGTTTCTTTTCTCTATCATATGCCTCTCATTTCATTCTTTCTTATTCTTGAGAACTTTATAATAGCTATCACTCATATTCATCAATAATCTGTGAGGCTCTCTTACTATAGATGGGGTAAGATTAGATTCTTGTGGCTTGCCCCTTTTTTATTGTTATTTTAGGCCCGGTGCTTGAGTCTAATGGGGAAATAAAGCCTATGGCCTTGTGGATTGGATTCCTCTTGAGTGTTTTAGGGGTGTATTATGTTTCCATTTAGATCTCCTGCTCTGTCTTCTGACTGGTGACCCAGGTTTCTGTTCGGAGTTGTTTCTGTGTGGTTGGCTCCTGATTCCCCACAAGTCAGCCATGTCTGGCAGTGCTAGAACATGCTGCTTTCAGAGCTTCTCCCAGATGAAATAGAAATGACTCCCAGGTGAGTTCCTGATGAACCAGAACAGATCTTCTCTCACAAGACTGT
This sequence comes from Meles meles, assembly GCF_922984935.1. Classification (NCBI taxonomy): domain Eukaryota; kingdom Metazoa; phylum Chordata; class Mammalia; order Carnivora; family Mustelidae; genus Meles; species Meles meles. The sequence goes on from NC_060070.1 coordinate 22,272,352, forward strand.
CTTGGCACTTCGACAAAGCATGAAGTGAAAGCTCTGCTTTTGTTTGCGTTGGCTTTAAGACTGATTTTAATTTTGTTTGCTTAGAAATTAATGTTTTTCTCTTGTATTTGCTTTTTCTAGTCACAAGCAGCCTTTCTTCTCAAATGGTGTCTTGTACTTGGCCTTGTTAGCTGTGATCTACTGGCTGTTAGGGCATAATATTTTCACTTCTGTACTTATTTTGTTGTCTGAAAATGAAATTAGAATCGATACTGTAATCTTTTTGTGTGTGTCTGTGTGAGATGATGAATTCCTAAAGTCAAAACCCTATTTGTCTCTTTGGAAAAATAGTAACATGTAATGATATACAGATATATATCAGTAGCAAACAGATGTTTTGTCCACCAGAAGTTTATCTTTAATATTATTTTTGGTCAGATTCTACTCTTCTATATATATTTTGATGGTATGTAAAAATTTAAAGAATAATATAGCTTCCCTAAAAAGGCTTTTTATGGGGTGCCTGGGTGGGTCAGTCGGTTAAGTGTCTGCCTTTGGCTCAGGTCATAATTCCAGGTCCTGGGACTGAGCCCCAGCTCTGGCTCCCTGCTCAGTGGGGAGTCTGCTTCTCCCCCACCCTTCCCCCCACTCATGCTCCCTCTCTCTTTTTCTCTCTCTCTCTCAAATAATAAACAAAAATAAAATCTTTAAAAAAGGCTTTCTAGCATGATTGTGAGAACTGAGGATTTCAATTCTTGTTTTTTAGTCTTTGCTTTTTCGTTCTGTAATTACCTGTGGGCTGATCTTTATTTTCTTATGTAAAAACATTGGAAAATACTTCCTTTCCTTCTACCTCAAAGAAATTGCATTGCCATGAATAAAGATTCCATGTAAAGTCTAGTTGCTATTTACATAGTAAATTTGTGACAATCTACTATTTCTTGCTTAATGTATTCTGATACTTTACCAAGGCAGACCTTTCCTAGGTACTTATTTCTCTTATTTTTTAAATTTGTTTTTTAAAACCATTTAAAAATGTAAATTAAGTTAATTAATAGAAAATATATTATTAGTTTCAGAGGTAGAGTTCGGTGATTCATCAGTCTTATTTACTATGCTGTGCTCATTACATAACTAGGTACTTATTTCTTAAGAGGACTCTAAATGGAAAGGTAAAGAGAGATAGTTGAGATATCAAGTTGTTATTTAAAACTGTTCTAATAATGTCTATAAACTTTTAAAAAGCTTTAACTTCTGAGTCCGTGGTGATGATTATTTTTAATTTTCACCCTCTAACCCGTTTCCTTTTGAAACAACCCAAATGGTAGAATGCAAGAAAAATTTCTATCACCTTAGGAAAACAGATGGAGAATCTCATTTCCACCGTCCTCCTGTTGAAGAGCTGTGGTGGGAAACAATACAGTTAAAAGCGGGTAAGGGTATACGTCAGCCCGCCCCTTGCCAGCCAGCCCATTCAGGAGAAATTGGCTAAGGAGGTTGTTCCGAAAGCCTGCCTCTCCATGTAAACCTGGTAACACGTCCAGGCTGGGAGCTAGGGACCGGTGATGTAAGTAGTAAAATCTCTATCCTACCCTAGGTGGAGCTGCAGGGGGGCGCTAACTCTCCAGTGTATGTCCTGAGTGCCGCAGCTGTGGGGTCAGAGTGGACGTTACCTTGACGGGTAACTTACCTCAGTAGTAAGTGAATATAGAGGAGTTTCCTACTCCTGCCAGCTTTAGGCTGAACGGGGAGGCTGTGACCTATTCAAGAACTCAGCCGTGATCGCATGATCTTGTACAGTGTGGACTAGTCCAATAGAACTCTGCGGTCAGGGAAATGTCTGGGCTGTCCAGTATGTGGCCATTAGTCACAGGGCTTTGGAGCCCTTAAAATGGAGCTAAGAACCGAATAACTACCAAAAGCCTTAAAAAGGGTTTCCTCTTTCTGTTATTTGTCTCTGAAGCAGTGGATCAGACGAAAGCTATTCGTCACAGCATTGTTTTTAGTATTAAAAAGCATAGGTAATATCAGAGTAACGTAAATGTGCTGGTTCAGTCTATTTCATCCCCCAGCGGCGGGATAGTGCGCAGCCAGGAGACTGCTGATGTCGATAGACATTCATGGACAGAAAAGGTTTTTCCAATACGTTAAGTAAGAGGAGGTTGGTTCCAAAACCGCGTGGTTAGTGTGTTCCATATTTTTGTGTAAATATTTGAAAAGGTTGTGTGTGTGTATGTAAACACATACGTGAGTAAGTAGGATCTGGGATTTAGGCATCCCAAGATTTCTCTTAATCCTCGTTCTGCCACTTAACTAGCTCTGTGACCTTGTGTGAGTTTCCGAACCTCTCAGCCTCTTCAGTTTTTCCACTGTAAAAGAGGGATTAAAAATAGCACCTATCTCATTGGGTTGTTTTAAAGATTAAATGAAATAACATGGCAGAATTGCTTAGCAGGATGCCTGTGTCATCCTCTGATAAGATCACATAAAACAGCAGCTTTTTCGTGGTCATGGTGATTATTATTGTTATCATATGTATATGTGCGTGGGAAAAAGTTTGGGAGGACATAAAAAGTACTTGCAAGTTGTCTGGTAGGATTGCAGGTGACCTATATTTTCTTCTTTGTGCTTTTCTATGTTTTCGGATTCTGGCATTGCATTTGGGCATATATTACTTCTATAGTTTTAAAATGTTTAAAACTTTTGGGGTGCCTGGGTGGCTCAATCGGTTAAGCTTCTGCCTTCGGCTCAAATCATGATCCCAGGGTCCTGGGATCGAGTGCTGCGTCAGTCTCCTTGCTCAGTGGGGAGCCTGCTCTCTCTCTGCCTCTGCCTAGTTGTGCTCCCTCTCTGTCAAATAAATAAAAATCGTCAAAGAAACCCACACAACTTTCTGTGTGCCTAAGTAATTATTATTTGATAATATCAGTTGCGCAAAAATGACTCAGGGTAAGTGGATGAAAGATTTATGATACAGATTTATAATACAGACGTCATCACTCTCTTTAGAGATGCACAACTATTTTTGTGGTTATAGAAAATCTGTAAAATTCAGAGCGTTGGAAATGTAGTAGTGTAATTGAAACACATTCCAAAATGTAGAATTATAGTTTTAATCACATTTACGTCTGGGGAGACTAAGACAAGTTCTGTTTTAACTTGTATCCTTCGTAATCTGGGCAAAAACCGTGCATTTATCTCTATTCGGAAATGGTTTTGTTTGTGATTGCTTATTTTTGGGGTTCAGTCACTCTAATGGTGGTGTAGATGGTTGGCGAAGCTATAGACATCTAGGTAGGGTATTGCTTTGGTGGAGAGCCTTAATTTTGTAGTTCCAAAATGGATGGCAGCCATCTTTTATATTTCACTTTGCTTCACATTTACATGTATCAGGTTCTGTTCTAGACTCTAGGGAGTGAGATGAACACGAAGGGCGTCTGTCTGGCCAGGTGGGCAGTTACACAACCAGAACAGTCAGATGTTAAATGTGGGTATGATAAAAGTGAGCGGGTACGGCACGGTACCAGTAGAGAAGTGGTCAGTTATATTTTGAGTGAAGGTGCGTGGTGGGCCGAGAAAGGCGAAAAGGGGCTATCAAGAAAAGGCCAGGTTATGGAGCCGGATCTTGAAGGGGAGTGTCTTGAGTATTTGCAGGACGGGGTCGAGGCCTTTCTGGCAGTGAAGCAGCTGTGGTTTGAGGCAGCATGGGGTGCTGGGTGGCCTGAAAGTGGGTTGGTGTGGCTCGAGGTAGAATACAAGCCAGAGGCCTGCCAGTGAGGTCAAGGAATTCTAGTGTCAATGTTTTCGGAAATAGGTTTAGGATAAGAGAAACTGCTGACCATTTTTTGGTTGGTTCAGATCTTTAAAAAATGCTCACATTTAATAGATGCCGTAGATTCAGATCTGACGTTTTCTGAACCTGAATGTGGACGTTTATGTGAGATCATGGTTTTTCTTTTCTTTCTTTTTCTTTTCTTCTTCTTCTCTTCCTCCTCCTCCTCCTTCTTTTTTAAATGATATGGATCTTACCAATCACAGATTGTGTTAAATCACAAATGTTTTTGTGATTTAACAATACCCTTCCTGAAGGTTCTTTCAGCTCCTCCTTCCTTCCATATTCCCTTAGTTCCCCTAATTACCATCACACCTGTACCAACCTCTGACTCCCACAGGGTCCTGTTGCCCCTGCCATAGGGACACCTTTAAAGAATTTGTGAGTTAGAAGTAGAGAAAGACAGGAAGCTGGGGAAGATACGTAGTGGTTCAGTAGCTGATTTCGCTATACTCGCTCGCTTATAAGGAGGGTATTCTGTTCTGTATCGTAATCCTATGTTGGTTTTTTCCCTGCTCATTAAAACAAAGTGTTTCAGATCTTCAACCAATTAGATATTCATTTGGGCTAAAGTTAGCAGATAATTCTGGGAAGGGTTATATATGAATTCTAAGCAGATGTTTATGTTTTCTTCCTGCCCAGTGTATTCTTCTCTCTCCATATTTAAAAAAATATTGAAGATTCTCCTACCACACAAAGCAAAACAATATAAAACCACATTTCTGAGCCCTTAGTAGTGCTCCCATTCGTGGCCTGATGGTTTCTCCTCACCACTGTTAAGAACAGTCTAGCTTTTGTTGCAATCTGACTTTGTTTCCACAAGAAAATTTGTTGAGTGTCCACCAAATGACTGGCTTGTTCTCTGTGCAGTAAATAACAAATGAATAAGATAGCAATGACACCTTTCCTTTGGAATTTAAAGTGCCAGTGGAGAAAACTGTTCTTCCTAATCTTCCTAAATACCTCCAATAGAGATTGACAAATCTAACAGATAGACACTTCTTTCAACACTTGAAATCATTATCTATTTTCCCTTCTCAGAGAAGGGAAACCGTCCGGTTTTTATACCAATATCCTCTCTCCTGGGAGAAGGAGGCTTTTCCTGAGTATACATTCTGAATCTTTGTGTGATTCTCTTTCTCTTAAATCTTTCTTAGACTCTTAAAATGTTTTCATTTTGGGGTACCTGCGTGGCTCAGTCGGTTAAGCATCTGCCTTCAACTCAGGTCATGATCCCAGAGTCCTGGGATGGAGTCCCTGCTGGGCGGGGAGCTTGCTTCTCCCTCTCCCTTTACCCTTCCCCCTGCACATGAGCGTGTGCATGCGCGCACTCTCTTTCTCTCAAATAAATAAAATCTTTAAAATGTTTTTGTTTCCCAAAAGTTCTCTCTACTAATTGCCCTTCTCACCTTTGCATGAAAACACTTCTGGGCCCATCTTATCTCTGTGCTGATGACCCCTCAGTTTTTTGTCTCCAACTGCACTCTCTCTCCTGAGTTCCAGATCCACATATCCAAGACTGCTGTCAAGGTGCCCCATGAATATCTCAAACTCAATCGTGTTTGATAGTAAAATCAACATTTCTCCCCCACCTCAGAGCTGTAATGCTTTTCCTTGGCTCTAAATTGTACCACTATGGGCGGGGGCAGGGGCTGGGTGGCTCAGTTGGTTAAGTGTCTGTCTTCGGCTCAGGTCCTGGAACAGAGCCCCACATCAGGCTTCCTGCTCAGCAGGGTGTCTGCTTCCCCCTCTTCTCCTCCCCCTGCTTGTACTCTCTCTCTCTGTCAAATAAATAAATAAAAAAATCTTAAAAAAAAAAAAAAAGTCACACCATTATCTGTTCTGTGGTTTGTGTCATCCTGGATCATTTGCCCTTAGCGTATCATATTAATTCTGCCCAGCCCTCTTTTTATTGACCTCCTTTCTATCCTTATTGCCATTGTTCATATCCAGTAATATCCTCCCTCCTTGTCTCTTTTTCAAGAGAAATTTAAATTCCATTAACATATCATATATTACTAGTTTCAGAGGTAGAGGTCAGTGATTCATCAGTCTTACATAATACCCAGTGCTCATTACATCACATGCCCTCCTTAAAGTCTATCACCCCATAATCCCATCCCCCCACTCCCCTCCCCTCCAGCAACCCTCAGTTTGTTTCCTAGGATTGAAAGTCTCTTATGGTTTTTCTCCCTCTCTGATTTCTTCTTGTTTCATCTTCCCATAGATCCTCTGTTTTGTTTCTTTTTTTTTTTTTTGAAGATTTTATTTATTTATTTGACAGATAGAGATCACAAGTAGGCATAGAGAGAGAGAGGAGGAAGCAGGCTCCCTGCTGAGCAGAGAGCCTGATGAGGGGCTCGATCCCAGGACCCTGGGATCATGACCTGAGCTGAAGGCAGAGGCTTTAACCCACTGAGCCACCCAGGCGCCCTCCTCTGTTTTGTTTCTTAAATTTGACCTATGAGTGAAATCATATGTTAATTGTTTTTCTCTGATTACCTTATTTCACTTAGCATAATACCTGCTAGTTCCATCCATGTCATTGCAAGTGGCAAGATTTCACTTTTTTTTTGATGGCTGAGGAGTATTCTACTTATCTCTCTATTTTTAAAAAAGATTACTTATTTATTTATTTGAGAGAGGGACAGGAGAGAGAGCATGAGAGGGGAGAAAGTCAGAGGGAGAAGCAGACTCCCTGTGGAGCAGGGAGCCGGATGTGGGACTCAATCCTGTGACTCCGAGATCATGACCTGAGTCGAAGGCAGTTGCTTAATCAACTGAGCCACCCAGGCACCCCTACCTATCTCTTTTTTTTAAAGACTTATTGGACTAAGCTGCTTACAAAATTAGTTTTGGCTTATGACCCCATACTCCTGGGAGGGATGTGGATTATTAGAATCTATTTAGTCATGTTCATGCCCTGAACAGCTTTTGACTTCTAAGTTATATGAGAACTTAAAAATATAACTAAAAGGATTTATTGATATTTACTATATTCATCGTATGGAATGACCATATAGTTTACCAAAGAGTTAATGTATGTTTATAACAATATGTAAAAGTATTAGGATATGTATAAAAAAGGTAGATAGTATAAGTAATCGTATGTTAAATTCAAAATGAGGTATATATAATTGCCATAGGGATTTGGAAGAGTGAGAGATCATTAATAGCAAAGCCCTTCATGAATGGAAAGGAACAAAAGAAGCAAAAAGCCAGCAAGGCTTAATGGAGGATGGGGCATGACTGAAAGGGAGAAAAAGATGGAAGGAGTAAAGATACATGAAATTAAAGTTTGTGAAATTTAAAAAAAAAAACACTGACTGCATAATGTTTAGGGTTTAATTGCCATGTTCGTGAAAAAAAGTCTTTTGATTTCATTCTCCTGTAGTTCTTCAGTTTTACTTAATTTATGGTGACTGAACTATATTCCTAATCCTGGCTAATCATTTTTTAGTTATTTATCTACCCTCATCAAACAGGTGATTGGGCAATAGATTGTGTTTGTAACCAGAATAAACACATCCTTTGACACCAAAAAGATCCTAAAATACATGACTTTGCGAATATCTTTTGTATATGTATTTGAGCTATGTGGTCTTCTGTCAATATTCTGAAATTCTCAGATAGCCTAGCATTTTTTAAAAAGCCCGTTATTTTGGTGATTTCTTAATAGATAAACAATCTTAACCAAACTTCTTTAATTTTGATCTTATAAATTCCAGAGATTATTAATGTTTAGAACTTAAAATGTGGGGCTGTTGCCATTAATAAATGTATGTAGATTCATTTTTTAAAAATTCACTCATTTAAAAAATTCATTCAAGCCTTCATCTACATTGTATAGTGTCTTGTTAATACATCTCTTTAGATTTTTCAGAAATTATATTTTTTTCTTCATTATCATTTCAACTAATAATATTTTTTTCAACTTGGTCATACTAAGAAATGACATATAAAAACTAAGCTTAATATAAGATGGTTCTTGGCTTTGGACCGGAAATGATAAGGTCAGTAAGATTGTTCTTGACTCAAAATAGTATTAACATATAATGTCTGAGAGCAGTGGTTTTCAAGCTCTTTTTGACTGTGATCCACTCATGTTCTGGCTCTCTCTTGTTCATAACCTATGAGGTACACGGTGTTTTCAATTATTTTTTTCTCCAGTTCCAATTGAGGTGATTTCCTCTGGTGGATGGGAACTGCTGGCTGCAACTCACTAATCTGATTTCTTAATCCATTAATGGGTTATAAGGTGCAGTTTGAAAAACCGTATCTTAGAGTAGGTTTTTACAAAAATTAACTTGAAAAATGCAGAACAGTATAATATAATAGGAATTGAAAAAATATTGAAAGATTTAAAATGAAAGTTTTAAACCTCTTTCTCAGTTTGGTGCTTCTGTACAAAAGTAGCTACTATAAATGACTTCTTTTGGCTTTACCAATGTATTTTTTTATGTGTATATTAGCACATATATATCTCTGTCTTTAAAAAAAATTCAAATATTTTATTCATTTATTTTATTTTGTTTTATTTTTTAAAAAAGATTTTACTTATTTATTTTTGTGAGAGAGAGAGTGAGTTTTGGGGGGAGAGAGAGGGAGAAGCAGGCTCCCCGCTGAGCAGGGAGCCCAATGTGGGGCTCGATCCCAGGACCCTGGTATCATGACCTGAGCCAAGGGCAGCTGCTTAACCGACTGAGCCACTTAGGTTCTCTTTGTTCATTTATTTTAGAGAAACAGAATGTGTGTGTGTGGGGGGGAGGGGCAGATAGGGAAGGAGAGGGACAAGCAGTCTTTGCCTTGAGCATAGACCCTGACAAGGAGCTGATCCCATGATCCCAAGATCACGACTTGAGGTTAAACCAAGAGTCCGATCCTCAGCTGATGACTGAACCACTTAGGCACCCCTGTATTTTTTAAAAGTATCAAAAGATGTTATATATTCTGTTGTATCTATGTCACTTCACATTTTATCTTGTACTCTTTCCACGCCAACAATACAGATCTATCTAATTCTTATTGCATTCTTTTTAATGGCTATATAATATTCTACCATAGGGATGGGCCTTTAATTTATTCAGCCTGTTTCCTATTGATACCATTTAGAAACTCTTAAACTTTAAATTTTTTTCCCAGTCTCGTAGATGAAAAAATCTCCATTGCTTCAGCTTGCATTCTTATATTGTGAGATAGTCATATTTTCATACAATTTTTTATTATTTTAGTTTGTATTTCATTTTGTGAAATGTCTATTCATATTCTCTTCCCATTGTTTTATTGAAGTGTTTTTTTTCTTAATGATTTTTGTAAGCCCTGTAAATTAAGCAAATTAGCCCTTTAATGTTAATGTCTTAAAATTTGGTGATCTTTTCCACATTTGTTTTTAGCCTTTTGACTTTGGTTGGATATATTTTCTGAACAAGATAGTTTTATTAACCTTTTCCTTGTGAATTTTATTTAAAAGGAGCTTTTTTCTATAGCAGATGTTTATTTTAAGTATGACCAGAACTTATGTTGAAGAATTACATTTTGAAGAGGAGGGTCTAGTGAGATTTGACATTTTATATGTATTTTACAGGCAGCCTTGAATGAAGACATTTCAAAGCTCCAGGATTATTCAAAGAAAGCTTACTTTAAAGTTAATGTTATTTTTTGCATCTGTGCTTTGCTAAACTCAATATTATTGAAAGTTGTAGTATTTTGAATTATTATTATTATTTTTTTAAGATTTTACTTATTTATTTGACAGACAGAGATCACAAGTAGGCAGAGAGGCAGGCAGAGAGAGAAGGGGAAGCAGGCTCCCCACTGAGCAGAGAGCCTGATGGGGGCTTGATCCCAGGACCCTGAGATCATGACCTGAGCTGAAGGCAGAGGCTTAACCCACTGAGCCACTCAGGCGCCCCGAATTATCTTTCATTTTTATAATGTAGTAATTACCAGGTTTTTCCCCCCAGTTGTTTTAACATATTTTCCTAAAAGTCACATTTGTCACAGTGTAGCTCTTTTAAAAAACTAAAGTTAAAACTCAGTGGAAATATTTAGGATTTATTAACTCTAGTAGTTGTTTAATATAAAAGAAGTCATTTATTTCATTGTGGAAACTCACCACCCTCTGTGTTTGCTTATAATGCCTTCAAAGGTTTTTTAAGCAGAGTAGGAAGGAAGTAGATTTTTGTTTAATGGAAACAATACAGTAGACATTTCCTGGATTACATTTTGGTCAGATCATTTAGTAGCTTTACTTATTACTACTGTTTAAATTTCCGTGAGGTCTTCAGGAGCTATAAATGATTAATTTCTTTGAGCCTTGACTTCACTGTGTTTATCTTCCCTGGAAGCATAGTGATGTGAAATATGTTGAGTTACTGGTATTGGTATTTTAGCTATTAATAATTAATCAAAACCTTTAGCTATAAATTGTAAATGTTAGTGCAATTTCTTGCAGTTGTATGGGAGGGGTGTCTGACCACTGATGACGTCAGTCATTATAAAAAGCAGAATATCCAATACAAATGAAACAAGCTCCTTCAGAAAGCGAAACCCTCTCCTCCCTGAAGATCTCCACCCAGAGTCATCTAGATGGCAGGCAGGGAGGGAGTGGGCAGGGGATGACTTTCAGGGCTCTTTGGTTGCCTGCTTGTATTGAAGAAAAGCTAAACCATATATTTTAGAATTATAAGCTATACAGGTACAGGTTAGGTGTGAACCCAGATAGCTCGAGAGTGCACCGAAGTAAAAATAAAGTTTATTATGGCCATTTAGGATAAAAATACTACTTTATTGGCTTAACTCATCAAATACCAACTTCAATTTTCAGGTTTACTAAATTCCTTGTTAGAAATTTTATTTCTTAGTTTTAAAAATATGATTTTTTCCATGTGGAATAAATGTGATTTAACCAACATATTTGAAAACCAGTTCATGTACTATTGCTTTCATTTTTTTCATTCGACAAAACTTGCTGAATGTCTGCTTTGTGCCAGGTCCTGGGCTAGGTGGTTTTATAAATATTCATCTGGAAAGAAAAGACACATCTCCGTTACACAGTGATAGAAGTCTGCCATGGCAAATTTAGAATAAAGTCAGAATTTCATTTGATATGTCCTCCTAAAAGATGAATGGCGAAGGAGTTCTTTTTTTTTTTGGTGGGGGGAAGATTTTATTTATTTACTTGACAGAGGGAGAGATCACAAGTAGGCAGAGATGTAGGCAGAGAGAGGAGGGGAGCACACTCCCTGCTGAGTAGAGAGCCTGATGTAGGGCTCCATCCCAGGACCCTGAGATCATGACCTAAGCGGAAGGCAGAGGCCACTGAACAACCCGTGTGCTCTGGGGAAGGAGTTCTTAGAGTTGGTGTCTTCATGACATGATGAGAGTAACCATGGGTGCACTTGCTGGATGGTGGAGACTCTGGGCTTCTCAGTTCTCTTCCCAACAAGCATACTGCCTTAGGAGCACCTTCTCTGACTTCCCAGAGCAGGTGAGCTTTGCTGTGTATGCATATTCTGTATTTTTCTTAATAGTTTCATCATAATTACAATTTAAAAATTATTTCTTTACTCTTTCTCCTCTTTGGTCTCTATTACGTGGTAAACTTAACCCGAGGCTACCTGTGCCTGCAACAGGCTAGGGGCTCATGTTTATTAAGGAATTTTGACTTTTTTTTCTTTCTTTGTCATTGCTAACTGCAGGGTATTTTCTATCATACTTCTGCCTCATCTGCATGTCTTAGGGCAAGGCTTTGTGGGAGATATTGGGTAATGGGCTGAATTCTGAGACTTTGGGAGCCCATTCTTTTTTTTGTTTTTAAAGATTTTATTTATTTATTTGACAGACAGAGATCACAAGTAGGCAGAGAGGCAGGCAGACAGAGAGAGGAGGAAGCAGGCTTCCCACTAAGCAGAGAGCCCGAAGCGGGGCTCGATCCCAGAACCCTGGGATCATGACCTGAGCTGAAGGCAGAGACTTTAAACCTCTAAGCCACCAGGCGTCCCTTGGGAGCCCATTCTTGATGATGGCATAGAGAATATCCTTATGGTGAAGGCCACAACATATGGCAGTGATCACACTCCCTTTATCAGGGAAAAGCTCGCTGTTCCTTTATTTGGATCTTATCCACCTGCCTTATTTACAATGCAGTTTTTTTCTTGAGTCTCAGCTCCCTCCGGCACTCCATCCCCCGTTTGTTGTGGATGGTTTTGAATGTTGTGTTTAGGAGTTTTAACTTTGAAGTCATTTAAGATTTTTGGAATGGGAGAGTTAACATTATCAGACATTTTATTTTAGGAAGATATTCTGATATCAGTGCATAGAATGTATTAGAAGAAATAGGAGAGGGATGCCTGGGTGGCTCAGTCGGTTAAGCATCTACGTTTGGCTCAGGTCATGATCTCAAAGTCCTGGGATCCAGCCCTGCATTGGGCTCCCTGCTTGGTGGGGAGTCTGCTTCTCCCTCTGCTCTTCCCCTCCCTACTCGTGTGCTTTTCTTTCTCTCTCAAATAAGTAAAAAGATCTTAAAAAATAAAAAAAAAATAGAAGAGATAGGCATTACATAATCATTCGTTAATTCATCTAGCATTTGTTGAACACCTACCATGTGTCTGGCTTGTTCAAGACAACGGAAATGTAGACAGAGATAGAAGACATAGTCCCTGTACTCCAGGACCTTAAATCTGTTAAGGGAGATAGAGAATTAAACTACATCATGATTTTATTTCATTAGTGGTGTGTTAACAAGAAATACAGAATGGATGGAAACAGAAAAGAGATACCCAGTTCTGACTAGGAGTTTCTGGGAAGACTTCTTAGAATCAGTGATAAATTCCTCCTTTGTCCTTTAGAAAGGACTCTGCCTTTCTAAAACGGCAAGTAGGCGTTCATCAGACAAAGAGGATAGGGAAGATCTTTCCAGGCAGAGACAGGAGCACATGTGTAAAGATGAGAATTCATGAGTGATAAGGGGGAGGCAGAGTATTACTTGTTCAGTGGCTGAACACTGATTGATTATAAGTTTTGAGCCTACCTTATTGATGAGGAAATATTAGTGTAACTGCAGGAATAGTGGTCACACTAAGAGGTAGAGGTGGGCAAGTGACGTTCTGTCTTGGATCTGTGGATTTTCAGGTGCAGTGGGATTTCATGTGGATGTATATATGCATAGTTGGAAACTGATGTCAGAGTTTAGGGGCAAGATTAGAGATAGAGATTGGGATTTGGGATTCTCCATAAAAGTAGTAGCTAACCTCAGACACATGAGTAAGATGTCAAGAGGGACTGCAGAATAGAGAAGGAAAAGAGAACCAGAGACAGAATTATGGAGAGTAAGACAGTCCTTTTTTTTTTTTTTTTTTCTTTTTAAGCAAGGATCTAAATAAGGAATTTTTTTATTAGATTTTCCCCCTCTCTCCTTTTACTTCTAGGACAAAAACAGAAGGGTAGATAAGAGGAAAATAAACATTTGTTAGTTTATTTGTTGAAACCCCAAGACTCTAAAACAATGTCCAGAGTCAAAGACAAATTTAGTTTCAGTAATTGCAAAGGTAGAGAAGATTTTCAACTAGGAGCATTGAAACAAGAAAAGATTTTCTGATTACCCCTCATTGAATCAGAAAGCCCTTGGAATTCCAGTTCCCGTAGGTTTTACTTTGTAAACTCTTTATTTTGACTTGCATTGGTTTTGTTTTCCATACTTAAACTTTTTCTATTCGCAGTGCTTATAAAACACTCATAGTCATCTGCTTTCAGCTCAGGTCATGATCCCGGGGTCCTGGGATATACCGCCTGGCATCAGGCTCCCTGCTCAGGGGACGGTCTGCTTCTGAGATAGGAGCCTGAAGCAGGGCTTGATCCCAGGACCCTGGGATCATGACCTAAGTCAAAGGCAGGCACTTAACCTAAGGAGCCATCCAGGTGCCCTAGCACCACATCTCCTTTTAATTAGGTTCTCTGACTGTCCAGACTGATGGATCTCTTCCACTTAAGCATACGGGCAATAACAGCTGTTATTCACCAAGAACTTAGATGTCAGGAGGCATTCTGCATATATTATGTCATTTAGTCCACAATCACAGTCTTGTTAATAAGAGGTAATTAATAAGAGTAATAACTATAATGTATCAAGTACTTAATATGTCCTACGCATTGTGTTACACAGTCAATGTAGTTATATTCATTTAATTCTTATAGATCCTGTGTTTGTGTTTGGCAGTAGGTATTCATTATTCCATGAGGCCCAGAGGGGTCTTGAAATCAACCTGCTTTATATCATACATTTACTAAATCAGGACTCAAACTCAGATCTCTGAATCCTAAAACCCGTACTTTTGCATTAGGCCTGCTGCTTCACTGTCACCTCTGCTTTGTGGCGGTGGGAGCTCCGACCTTCCTGAAGCTTACGACTGGTACCTGAGCAGCGTCCCTAGAGTAAAATGAAGCCAAATAATTTAGGGCCACCTGGAACCAGAGCTGGGCTACTGGTTTGTAGACCCCTTTTCAGAGTATGAGTGCCACCTGCTGGAAGGTTATAATGCATCCACGTTCTTGCAAAGACCAGCTTCCGAAAGGGCTGCTGTCACAGATGTGGGCATGGCAGATTTCAAAATGCTAACTCTTAGATTTCAGTTTAGGAATACTGTGGCATCTTAGAGTGCCCTCTTTGCCATAAGATAAACTGCTTCATTTGTCTTCCTTTTTTGTGTATGTGTGAGGTGGGGGTCATACACTTAAAAAAATGATACATTCAGTGTTTCCTAAAGTAAAGCCGTTTTCACTGTGGGAAAGATCCAGAGTCAAATGAATCATATGGTTACTTTCAACAGATCAAATAAGAACAGCAAAATGAGGGGAGCCTGGTGGCTCAGTTAGTTAAGTGTCCGATTCTTGATTTCGGCTCAGGTCACGATCTAAGGGTTGTGAGATTGAGCCCTGTGTCGGACTCTGCACTGGGTATGGAGCCTGCTTAAGATTCTCTCCCTCTGCCCCTCCCCCCACCTCTCTCTCTCCCTCTCTTTAAAAGAAAAAGAATTAAAAATTGAATCTACTTTGAGATAAGTGAGTTATTGAAGTATAAGAGGACCCTTTCCACTCAGATACCCTAAAAGAGGAATCTGGAACCCATGGGGGCATCAGAGACTTGAAGAACAGAAAGAGGGGATAAGAGGGAAAGAAGGATGTATGTATATTTTAATTTTTTTTTCCATTTTATTTATTTTTTCAGCGTAACAGTATTCATTGTTTTTGCACAACACCCAGTTCTCCATGCAAAACGTGCCCTCCCTATTACCCACCACCTGTTTCCCCAACCTCCCACCCCTGACCCTTCAAAACCCTCAGGTTGTTTTTCAGAGTCCATAGTCTCTTATGGTTCGCCTCCCCTTCCAATTTTTTTTTTTTTAATAAACAAATAATGTATTTTTAACTCCAGGGGTACAGGTCTGTGAATCGCCAGGTTTACACACTTCACAGCACTCACGATAGCACATACCCTCCCCAATGTCCATAGCCCCCTCCCCCAGAAGGATGTATGTATAAAAGTAAGGATGGGTTCTTAGGTAGTTTAGCCCAAGCCTCCCCAAAGTGAGTCAGGATCCTAAATAGTGCCTTAGAGAAAAAAGATTAGGATTGTAACTTTGAATTATTATATGTTTGGTATAGTGAAAATTGGATACTTTTTATAGTCACTAATATGCCCTTGAAGGAAGATCAGATAAAATCTTGGGATGTTCGTTGCACATTCTTCATTAGGCTCCTTTGAGATAATGTTAGTACTCTGAGTATCTGCACAGGAGGTGTTATCATTTAGTGTGGAATTTTCACAGGAAAATCACGTTATGTTTAACTGTTATTTAGATATGATTAAAGCATATCTGTAGGTGCATGATGTCACGTTGAACAAATATTTGTGTGACAAGAAATTCAAGTCCATTGATAAAATCTGATATTGCCAAGAATGAAGGAAAGTATAAGTACGACCATCTCCTTCTTTCTTTGACTCCCTTTACAGATCAATCACATAAGAAACTGTGATAATTTGACAGTATCTTATCTTAGCAGAACATATCTTTCTGGAGAGAAAGGACTGTCTCTAGGGTGTGTGTGTGTGTGTGTGTGGGTGGGTGTACATGTGTGTGAGTTTTTATTTTTATTATTATTTTTAAGATTTTATTTATTTATTTGACAGACAGATCACAAGTGGGCAGAGAGGCAGGCAGAGAGAGAGGGAGAAGCAGGCTCTCTGCTGAGCAGAGAGCCCGATGTGGGGCTCGATCCCAGGACCCTGGGATCATGACCTGAGCCCAAGGCAGAAGCCTTAACCCACTGAGCCAGCCAGGCACCCCTATTTTTATTTTTATTTTTCATGTGTGTGAGTTTTTAAATGGTAAGAGTAAGTTTTTAAATTTAGGAGCTTACTCTAGAAAACTGTAAAATAGAAAAATAGAAGTAAAAATCACACCTAATCTCAGCACCCTGATACTGTATTAATGTTTTGATGTAGTTCTTATTTTATAGACAGTCAATATTTTGCAGCCTTTTTATATTACATCACAATATTATAGTGTAAGTCTTTTCTCATGTATTTAAAAACTCTTGGCATATGCATGAGGCTACAATATGTGGATATACCGTAATTCACTTACTGGCTTTCTTATTATTGGACATTCGTTTCTTCAGTAATGAGTGGTAGAGAAATTTCCTTTTTTTTGTTTGTCAGCTTTGGTAAATCGGGGTAGAGAATATACTCTTGTGTGGCTTTTATTTAGGGTCTAGCCTTCTGTTAGCAAATTAGCCTTGAAATTAACCAGTGATGGGATTCATCTCTGTTTTGCTCCTCAGGTGTATCCCCCCGGTCCCCTTTTCCTGTGTGCATTTTCTTCAGAATTTTGTAGCACTTATTTCATTCGTAGTCCTTTCAGGAAACACTCTCGCAGCGCCCTTTTCCGTTTCAGGTTCTGTGTTGCTGAAATACCTCACCCTGAGCTATTAAGAGCTATGTGTCTGCTCTTCACATCAAGGCAGCTCTCTTCTGCTTCTGGTAGTGTGGGCACTAGTAGAGAGAACTATTCCTTCTTAAGCTTAAAATAGATGTAGCTTGCAGAAAGTCAGTATCCTTAGAAAAACCATATTAGACATAGTCTATTCACTTTTTTAAAAACAAAAGCATTCAAAACACCTTTGGAAGGATACCGAAGTTTTATAATATTCCAAGCTGGTTTATTCTGTAAATAATAATACTGGTTTATTCTGTAGGAACTAGGTAAGTTCAGTAAGTTCAGTACATTTAATTCTTGTGACAAATATTTATTGAGTGCTTACTGTGTGCCAGGCACCATTTTAAGCACGGGGGATATAAAACCAGCAAAAACTTTGCCTTCATGGGGCTTATAGGTTAATGGAGAGAGACAGACAATAAACAAGATAAATAAACAATACCTAGGCCCCCAAATCCTTAAATGAAGCTTCAGGAACCAGATGTGTTTTAGAGTCAAAAAATTTAAAAAGATTTTAGAAAGATAATATGGTATATATATTATGTTACCTAGCACCCAGGGAAGCAGTAATCAAACCTGTTAATATTCTTTAGTATAGAAGTATGATCATTCACACTTGGATGAATAAAGACTGTAACAGCTTCACATTAGTGTGAGATATTTCTGCAAAACGAGTATCAAAGGATAGTTTTCCAAAAAGGTAGAATTATGATATGACACAAATATAAAAGGAACACATTTGAAGATTTTCTTTAACTTGTTAAATGAAGGAAACCAGTAGATGGTATAGCCCTTTCAGAGGAGAATTCTTAGACATATTTATAGATCAGGAATATTAAAATGATGGGCAAATTGAGGCAGAACTCGCCTTTTCCATAATGGGAGAGGGAAGTCTGTGAAACTCCTGGACAGGACAGTTTGCACGTGTATAGACAAGAATTATCCTGCATTGTTATCAGTTGTCTCTAACGTAACAGAATTGTAAAATAGCTTCTGTAGAATCAGAATCTGATAACCTGAAAGGGTGTGCCCTTGACAGTGTATTTTTTTTCATTGACGTTAAATTTTTTTTTTCCTACATGAGTTCCTAGAAGCCTTTGTTTTCTGAGCTCTTTAGAATTATAGATAAGGAATATAAAGCTGTAATATTCCCGACAGTGATAGTGCTTTGCAGAAAAATAAAGGTGCAGAGGGTGGTTATAATTTCAAATAGAAGAACCAGGAAAGACTCGCTGAGAAGGGGCCATTGTGAAGAGAGTTAAAGTAGATGAAGTTGTTTACCTGAGTCACTGGAATGATGAGGCTGCTATGAACTGAACTGGGGGAAAGAGCAGCTGGGGCAGAGGACAGGGGAGGTGGAGATCACCACCTCAGTGTGGGTCCTTAGACATTCAAGTGGAGATGTTGTTCCGGTTGGATACACATCGCTGGAGTTCAGGGAAGATATGCAGGCTAGAGAAAAACATTTGGGAGTTCATGCACACAGGTGACATTGAAAGCCCTCCAGCTAGATGAGATCACTAAAAACAGGGCTTCTTCTCTGTGCCGGGCTCTGTGTTCACCCCTGGGGATCCAGGGATACACTAAACATTGTTCTCGAGGTTTAATGGGGGGCAGTTTAAACAGTTAAAACAGTATGAAAATATACTAATATAGATACACCTGAAATACAGATGATTCTGTGAAGCCAAATCTGGGAGTCGTCTTAAACTCCATCACCCTTAGACTTCCTCGTTCGGTGACCTGACCATGAGACATGCACAGGAGATAGTCAAAGTGTGGGAATTGGATACTTCCGCATGGCTTACAAGGCTCCCCGTTACTTGGCCTTTGTCTTACCCCTTACCTTACTTGAATGAATAAAGACTGTAACAGCTTCATGTTAGTACAAGTGAGATATTTCTGCAAAATGAGTATCAAAGGATAACGGTACACTTAAAATGGTTAACATGGTAAATTTATGTTATGCACACTTGACCACAATAAAAAAAAAAAGAACTAGAAAGGAAAAGACTTAGAAATACATTGCTGATATAATAAAGAAAAAGAAAGATTTCTACCTACTAATATTGTATATTGATAGTGGAGGGAATTTCTAGGATAGATTATATTGAAAAAAAGTTAAGTGCTATCTTTTGAGTAAATAAGGACAGATAAAAATATATATTCATATTTGCTTTTATTGGCATAAAAAAACACCGGAAGGATTAACTAATAAAAGTTGTTAGTTCTGGCAGGTGAAGAGGACTGTGGTCACCAGGGGCAGGCATGGTCATGAGACATCTCAATGTATATCCTTTTATGTACTTTTGATTTTTGGACCATGTAAATGTATTACCTATTCAAAATAATGTTTAAACGTGGGAGCTAAATTGTTTGCATTGTAGAGGGATCACCAATTTGTAGTCACAGAAAACATAAATTTTTATTTTTATTTTTTTTTTTTTAAAAGAGTTTATGTATTCATTTGACAGAGATCACAGGTAGGCAGAGAGGCAGGCAGAGAGAGAGAAGAGGAAGCATGCTACCCGCTGAGCAGAGAGCCTGATGCGGGGCTCGATCCCAGGACCCTGGGAGCATGACCTGAGCCCAAGGCAGAGTCTTTAACCCACTGAGCCACCCAGGCGCCCCAAACGTAAATTTTTAGATATATGGATGAAATATTGCTGCATGTGACCTTCCTTCCCCTCGGACGAGTCAGAGCCTGGTGTAGATGCAGAAGTGAGTTTCACCTCCCTTCCACTGCAGGCAACAAAGAGAACGCATTTTGGGTAGAGACTTCAAAGAGCCAAACTCTCTAAGTTCATTAATACCAAGTGTCAGAAAGAGAGGGGAGAGACATTGCTTCTGCAGGAGGGCCTCTCACCAGGGTCCAAGTGCTTGAAGGTTGACCATGGTAAATAGGGTCATTAAGCATTAACCCACTGAGTCTAGGAGCCTAAACCATTCAAAACCAGGAAAACTGTCTGGGTATAGTTCTGCATCCCCCCACTTTCTCTGATACAGTCGCTGATTAGGGGCATATCATGTCTAACATTTGCATCTGAAGCAAGAGGCAGGATTGTTTCACCTTTCTTAGGCAATGGGAGCAGAGGCAGCAGCCGATAGCCGAACACTCGCCTAATGGCCCCCTGCCCTCCCTGCTCACCAAGGGAGTAGGACTATTATATCTTCCCTGGACATTTCTTTCCAGCTGTCCTTTCCCACCTAGATCAAGTAGGAAATGTGCATAGAACCCTGAGGCTGACTGTGCAAAGTAGAAGTGTGTCTCAGGGCAGCCCAGCCCATCCTAACCCTTGCTTCTTAGCTGTGTTCTGGGGCAGGTGGCTTGAGGGAGATCCTGTGGAGTCCTATCCGGGAACCATGCCCAAATTATACCTGGTAGAGCGCCACCTTCCAGCAAGGTGGTCAAAGGGCAGGCCAAGAGAAAAAGCTAAAGGACAGAGCCAAACAGAGAATTGAAGGACTGGGAAACAGCATTGAAAGTTGTAAAGAATTCAGCAACTGGGAAATAATTTATAAAAGTTCCAGAGATGGAATTCACACAATTTTTTAAAAAAGATTTTATTTATTTGACACAGAGAGAGAGATCACAAGTAGGCAGAGGCCGGCAGAGAGAGGGGGAAGCAGGCTCCTTGCTGAGCAGAGAGCCTGATGCGGGGCTCGATCCTAGGACCCTAAGATCATGACCTGAGCTGAAGGCAGAGGCTTAACCCACTGAGCCACCCAGGTGCCCCCCCAGGACTTTTTTTTTTTTTTTTTTTTTAACAGGATTCCAGCTCAGGCACTTAGGAAAAAAAAAATAATAAAGTTATTAAAATGGGTAAACAATTTTTCTCTTGCCTCATTGATCGATTTGTATGTCTGTGTTGCCTGTTACACTGTAGGAAATGAAGACAAGGGCTTTAGCCATAGTGCACAAAGCATGGACTTTGGAGTTAGGCAGATCTCTTTAAACCAAATGGCTTTTCTTTCTAGATGTTTGGTTTTGGTCAAGTTATTTTTATAACACTGGCCCTCAGGTTCCATGTGGATCAGAGGATTTGTTAGAAGATTTAAATGAGAGAAAAGCATGTATATCTAATCATCCTATACACAAAAAGTATTCAGTAGAAATTTTATTCCCTCTTTCTGTATCTCCCACAGAGTTTTACGTTTAAAAGACATTCAAAATAGCAAGTTGAGCATGTTAGTGTTAAATCTGAGCCCTGGTTAAGGAACGCCCGAGGCAGGCGTGTTTATAAGGCTTTGCCCTCCAACAGCGAAAGTTGTTGCTAAGTAATTTATCAAGCAGCTGCCTGGTATGTGCCAAGGGCTAAGGTTTCACTTGCGGATCTGGTCTGTCTTCTTATGATTTTCTTCTTATTATCAGGGTCCAGCTTCTACTCTGTGAGAGCCTATTCCTTATTCTCTATATTTATGGGACCTCTTCTCCACACCATTTTTTTTTTTTTTTAATCAGTGGGAATGAGAGTCATTATCTTATACTCAACTGCTTTTCTAAAACACCTCAAACACGTGTTCTAGGCATGGGTAAGTATGGAGATTGTTAAATCTCTTCCCTTCTTTTGTCACGTATTTACTGAGTACCTACTGTGCTAGGGTAGAAAAAACCAGAATTAATACATGATTCCTGCCCCTCAATTGTAAAAAAGAAAAAAAAAGGCACATTCCAAATTATATTTAATTACTTCATGATACGATATTTACTTTTGTTTACTGTTTTACACATTTTACTGTTTAAAATGATCCCATTTTGAAAACACACACATACACGTGGAAAAAGAATTTGAAGGGTATGCACCAAGAGAGGGCAGAGCTTATCTCAGAGGAGGGATTTCTTTTTTCTTTCATTTTGCTTATCTGGATTGTCTGAATTTTCAAAGATTTCACTAGAAAATGCATCATTTCCCCCTGCTTGCGAACAAGAGAGTGACCCCCTCTCTTCCTCTTGCATTCAGCTTTTGCGAGAATTGAAGCACCCTAACGTGATCGCCTTGCAGAAGGTGTTCCTTTCTCACAGTGACAGGAAGGTGTGGCTGCTCTTTGATTATGCGGAACATGACTTGTGGGTAAGTCTCAACTCGCTTTATTTTTAGGACTGTTCATCTAGGTACGGAGAAACAGATGTATGTAATGTTGCGTATTGCTAATGCACGTGAAGGAAAACTTGCTTTGTTGACCAGAGTTTAAAATAAGTATTCAATGCAAATGCAGATTTAAGAGAACTCAAGCAATAAACGCTGTCATATACTGAGAAGATGGTATTTGTAACATTCAGAAATGTCACTTCAAAAGTGTTAATGTGTGTGAGACTAATTTTAGGCAAGTCATCAAAGACAGCTTACTGATAATGTGTAGTGAAAATTGCTTTCTTTTGTGGTACACACAGTAGTTCAAATTTCACCAGTTATGTACTTGTGAATAATTTCCCTTTCTAAGTTAAGGTCAGTCTCTTGCAGCATTTTGCCAATTATATAGAAGTATATATGTATAGTTTTATGAACATTAGCCAAAAACTCTAATTCCAAATTTTTTATGTTCGAAATCAGGGTATTTAAACATTTTACCCAAGGAGTTGCTAAAAGTAAAAAAAATTCAGACTTGGCAGTAAGTCCAAATTTTTGGTAGTTAAGTTTTGACTTAACATAGTATGGTGTGTCATTTATAAATATGGCACATCTGTTTTGAAGTAACTTTAACAGACTTATAGGTCTTGAAGGAACTTTAAGAATGTACGCTATTATAGGATATTGACAAGAATGTCCAGTGAATTTTTCTCATGGCTGTTCATAAAAATTATGTTTTCTCCATTTCTCTGTATCCTTTATATTTCTCCCAAGGTTTATTTGATAACATTCATTATGAATATCAGGCATTGGTGGTTCAGGGGTAGAATTCTCGCCTGCCATTTTGAATATCAGTGATGTGAGGGAAAAAACATGTAGCATGTTGGAGTATCAGGTCCTGTAGACCTGTTGTTTGTAACTTGGTGGCCCCCAGCCGCATGTGCCTGTTGAGCCCTGGAAGTGTAGCTGATCTAAATTGAGATACGCTATACATATAAAATATATACTGACTTTTGGAGACTTAGTAGGAAAAAAATGAAAAATGTCTCATCAATATGTTTTATATTGACTACATGTTGACATGATCATGTTTTTAATATGCTGTGTTAGTTAAAATACATTACGTTAATTTTACTTGTTTTTTTTTTCTTTTGATGTGGCTATAAGAAGGTAGAAGTTATATATGTGTCGTTCATACTGTACATATATATTGGACACTGTTGCTATGGTATAAACCTTAATTTTCTATTAGTTCTTTAACTAATACATATTGTATTAGTACATATTGTTGAACAGTTTATAAAAAAAGCAAGAAAGCTATGTAAATAGCTTAAAATTTTTCCATGCCATCTGACCATTTTAAAGTTAGTGGAGCAATGTTCCAGTGTTGTTTAATAGGGGTTTAAATGGCCTTTAATACCCATTATGTTATGTTTTGCATCGGGGTGAGGTGGAGATGTAGATGCAGGTTTGGAGGACAGGTAGCATTTCTTCCCTATCATTATAATGTTTTCATGACCTACAAAATAGCATATGGACATAAACATATGAATATGTTGACACAGTTGTATTTATTTCAGTGGGATTGAATTTCCCATTTTTCTCTCCCTCCTCCTTCCTAGTGATTTCCTATTTAATATTAACTACTAGGAATATAACCTAATTTCATGCTGTGCCAAAGAAGGTAGAACTTTCTAATAAATGTACATATAGCTAGTGACCTCAAATGTACATGGAGTCAGTGACATTACACAAATGCTCTAATTGCTAACTTTTTATAGTATGGTAAAGATACAGGGGCATTTGGGTGGCTCAGTCAGTAGAGCCTGCAACTCTTGATCTCGGGGTTGTGAGTTCCAGCCCCATGTGTGGCATGGAGTTTCCTTAAAAAAAAAAAAAAAGAACAGTAAAGATTCACAGGGTCTTCTTTTTTTTTAGTATTTCATTCTGTCAATAGAGAATACAACTAGTGCTATTTTTATGTAGGCTTTTAAGTATCAATGCTTTTTATCTTTTAGTTTTATTTAATGAAAATCTTGATAGTTTCAATAAATCTAGTCATTATACCCTCAATAACATTGTCACGTTGACTGACCACCAATATAGGTTCTATTTGGTTGACCTTAGTATTCAAATTATTTTTCTTTGAGTCATTATTGGCGTTTAATAAGTAATTTTTAAATGTAGAGAGTTTATTGTAGACTTGTGTTTTATTGATATAAATATTAGCAAATACTATATATTATTTTGAATGTTTTATTTTTTTAAATTTTTAGCATATTATTAAGTTTCACCGTGCATCAAAAGCAAATAAAAAGCCCATGCAGTTGCCAAGATCTATGGTTAAATCATTACTTTACCAGATTCTTGATGGTATCCATTACCTCCATGCAAATTGGGTGCTTCACAGAGATCTGGTAAGTATGTTTCTTTTAAATTGATCAATTCGATTTTTTACCTTCTCTTAAAAAATATTTTTTCCTCTTAGTGCAATTATTATAAACATTATTGTAGAAAATTTTGAAAACACATATAAGCAAAAGGGAAGGAAATAAAATCACCCATAAGCCTACAGTTAAAAGATTACCATTATGAATATTTGGTGTATGTTCTTCCATTGTATTAATGCATAGCTATAAAATGTGTGGTTTTCAACAGATGATCGGTATAATCTTAATGGAATAGTCATATGTGAAATAAGTACCTTTCAATCCTTTTTTTTTATATTATTGCTCATTATTAGTAAAAACATTAATAATTAAAGATTGAGTTCTCATTGTTTTTTTTCCTTAAGCACTAAGTTGAGATAATGACATTGCATCCAGTGAACAGAATGTTATCAGTATTATCAATAAATGTTATCAGTATTATCAACAAATCAAATGTTTGTTTTTACTTTTTTTCAGTACACATGTATCAAACATTTTTTAATGTCAAATTCTGGTTATCTTTGCATTATTGTCACGTTAGTTTATGTTGGTGAGATCTTTTTTGTTTGTTCGAGAGAAAACATGGTTACTGAATAGTTGTAATACCCATGAGTTTATAATTGGAAGTTTTATTCTCCAACTCTCCTCAAAAAAGTGGTTCCATGATTATTATTTCTTAGGCTTTTGGCAATTCTAGGGATATGGTAGGGATAAACCTAGGTCGACTCAGTTTTACTAATTGAGGAGAGGTATTTGTTATAGAGAGGAATGAATACACAAGGACATCTAGTTAGTACCCCTTGCTGTCTGACTTGACCATCTCTTGCTGTTA
Organism: Meles meles; assembly: GCF_922984935.1. Taxonomy (NCBI): domain Eukaryota; kingdom Metazoa; phylum Chordata; class Mammalia; order Carnivora; family Mustelidae; genus Meles; species Meles meles. The sequence continues at coordinate 22,297,488 of NC_060070.1, forward strand.
CATTGAAGTTAAGTTGAAGCCCAATGACGGTAACCACAGAGATGGACTTCCCAATTCAATAGATGCATTTCACCTCATAAGTTTGAACTGTTCCCAAAGACTTTCACCTGCTCATTTTACTATAAACCATAAAATAAGCACATTTTTACATGGGTACATGAGGTCATTCCAGTTCAAAACCTTCTTCATAAATGGTTTTTTTGATACTAATTTGCTGTGTGCTTAATATAACTGATGTGAGTTATTTTTGAGTTAATGATCATGTTTGAATCACTGATCAGAATCTTTTATTGAAGATTAATTTCAACTCTTCTCTTTTTTCACAAAGTTGTATATTTTATTCTGAATGGCATAGATTAACAGATTTTATTTCTGATCTTGTCACGTGAGTATCCACCTGTACTAAAACTCAGTATGACTAGGAGTCAGTTTTCTCCTAGTTGGTTTGCTGCTGCTTTCATGTCTATTTTATTTATGGGATCACCCTCCTCTCAACCTAGAAGGTTCTTTTACCCCTGTAGACCCTTGCACTATACATCTAGACCTTGCCTAGTGTTGTTGGTTTCACCTCTAAAATATCTCTTCCATTTGGCCATTTCCATCCCTAGTGCCTCATTCCCAGTTCAGGCCTTTATTATCTCTTCTTTGAAGGATAGTACTAGCCTCTCAACTTGTCTCCTTGCAGTCTCTTTCCCTTCTGTCCGCTTTGGACCTTCTAAATAACTACATAGCCCCTGTTCAAGAACATTGAAATAGTTCCTCATTGCTTGCAGACTGAAGCTCTAATTCCTTATTGGGCTTTCAAGGTCCTAACAGATATAGCTCCAACTGCCTTTAGAATTTTTCTTTATCCCTGTCATCTTTCATTTACACTGTACCATTAAACCCTTGATTGTTCCCTGTGTCCGGAGATTTCCTGCTTCAATGGCCTTTACTTATTACCCCATCTCTTCATATTCAAATACTACCTGTCTTTGAGGACTTGGACAAATGTTAAAACTTACCCTCGTATCCATTCCTACTTGGAAATAATCTTTCCTTCTTGCTGGTTGCTGTTGTGTTTCTTTATTTCTCTTATGATGCTTATCTGTTAGTATGGTAGCAGTATATATAGGTACCCTAGAACATCTTCTAGACCATATACTTCTTGAGAGAGCGGGGTCTATGATTCATTTTGGCATGCTAGTAGTACCTGAGTACACAACAGGTACTGAGTAAATATTTCCTCAGTGAGTGAATGTGAGTAAGAATACTGATTATTATGGTATGCTTTTGGATCAAGTAACGTATTTATATATTTCGACACACTGTCTATAATAAACACTTATTATTACCTTGTATGTTTAAAGCATGAGGGATGGGGACAGTACAGAGATGACTGCGTGGAAGAGCTTCTCCTCAGGACTTTACTCTGAGAGAAGAAATCTGCCATGGGCACAAACAGCTGTGCTGTAAACTAGAGGAGAAAGAATGTGATCGTGGCTATGGGACAGGCACAGACTAAATGCTCCTCAAGGTTAGAAGAGGCTGTGAGGGGCGGAGGGAGAAAGGAAAGCTTCACAGAACTGCCACGTGAGCTAGACATTGAAGGATAAGTAGAATCGAAATAGAGACTTGAGGAAGCGAAGCTTGAGTCTGGCACCTAAGACCTCTCGGCTATACTGATATCGTAAGTAGAGATTTGAGAGAAGAGGGTAACCTAAGGGAGTGCTGGGTGTAAAAACTTCTGAGGGGAGAAAGCTCTTGAATTGTCCCAGAAAGAGTATGGAATTCGGTCTGATTCCAATATGGATAAGCTAAATTGTGGTAGTATGTGGTTAAGACCAGAAAGATACTGGTTAGAACCTGATCAAGGAAGCCAGATATCAGGAGATTTTATTTATTTATTTTTCAAGATTTCTTTATTTATTTGACACAGAGAGAGAGAGAGCACAAGCAGGGGAGAAGTAGGCTCCCTGCCTGAGCAGGGAGGCTGATGTGGGACTCCATCCCAGGACCCTGGGATCATGACCTGAGCCTAAGGCAGATGCTTAACTGACTGAGCCACCCAGTGACCCTGGGAGTTTGTTCTTAAGTACTAAAAGTTTGCAAGCAGCAGGGGCGCCTGGCTGGCTCAGTGGGTAGTGCATGCAACTCTTGATCTCAGGGTTGCAAGTTCAAGCCTTGCATGTGGTGTGGAGTTAACTAAAAAAAATTGAGAACAACAGAATGAACACTTTTTCCCAGAATGAATATTTTTTTTCCCATTAAAGAAGCCACTCTTATTATTACCTCAGCCATAGCATGATGTTGAAAAAAATATATTCTGAATGTGGTTCTGACCTTGTATAGCACATTCATAATTTGCATTCACTGAATGCCTCTTTTCTTCAAGTAGGTAACCAATAATATTTGAAACTTTAAATCAGTAGGACTCTGCCATGTGACAGCCTGCTCAGTTCTTGTTAGTGATCGTGAATCTTGATACTTGGACCGTATTGTCATGGTTCTGCCGAAGTACTTTTAGGAGTAGAAGATTTAAATTGTCTGTTTACTTTAGATGTATTCTGTAGTCAGTATAGAAATATGAAGTATATCAAATATGAATGTGGTGTTAAAAACAGGATGGGTCGGGCTCTCTGCTTCCCCACCCCTCTCTCTGCCTGCCTCTCTGCCTACTTGTGATCTCTGTCTGTCAAATAAATAAATAAAAATCTTAAAAAAAAAATGATGGGGACATTTGAAAAATTTTTTTGTGTGTGAACCTATTTTAATAGAGTTGTGATTTTAGTCAGGAGTGTTGTTTTTTTTTAATGCTTCATTTCCTATTGTAAGAAATTTTGCCGTATACTATTTGTTGGTTACAATTGTTTCAGAGTATGTACCATCTCTTAATTTTCATTTGACGTGAGAAACCTGCAAGATCCATACAATCAAAGGCATTAGAGTAAATATAAATTTGCAATGTAATAGTATTACCCCCCAAATTTAAAAAGTAAATAAAAAAAAAATCAGTGTTTTGGACTCTACAAACAGAGGCATTATATCATCAAAGAAGAGTGGGGTTTTTTATTGTGATTGATTACATATCTGAAATAGTATTTAGTTGTGTCATTTGGATCCCAGAATTTAAAACAGAAATAGAGAATTTAAATAAAGTCACTAAAAAGATTACTTATATTAAGGAATTGCTTTAAAAGGAAAGGAGGAGAGGAGCTAAAGATATTCATCTTGGCTGAGAGACAGCGAAGTAGAGACATGAGTCTATAAATATTTGGAACTTGTAAACACCAAGGGAAGAAAGATGTATTTTAATTTTACAGCAGGATATAGCTAAGAGTAAGAAGATGAAATATAGGATGACTCACTTTTATTAGATGACTATTCTGGTAGGCTGGAAGGGCGCCAAGATAAAGTTTATCCCTTTTTCAAAATTATGAGCTTCTGGGGAGCAAGGATCATATCTTACTAATTTTTGTATTCCTAGTGTTGGTATATTGTTTGTGTTTTAAGTTACTTGAATTGCATTTCAGCAAAGCATCTGGCAATTGCTTATTATTCTTTAGCAAAGAGAGAAATACTAGCTAAGTCATAGAGTGGTTAGGATTTATGGCTCCTTAGTTTCTCAGTATTCCTACTGGATCAGTGGCATAAACTGAACTATAAGTTAAACTCTGTCACTTTCATATCTCAGTACCTAACACATGATAGTGCTAGGTCTTTATGGAATGAAAGATCTGAGTAAACCCCCCAGGGCCCTGACCTGCTCTGTCTTTTAAAAAATATTTGTGGGAGCACCTGGGTGCTCAGTGGCTCAGGTCATGATCTCAGGGCCCTAGGATGGAGTCCCGAATTGGGCTCTCTGCTCGGCTGGGAGCCTGCTTCACCCTCTCTCTCTGCCTGCCTCTCTGCCTACTTATGATCTCTGTCTGCCAAATAAATAAATAAAATCTTAAAAAAAATATTTGTGGGCATCCCATCCTAAAACTCTGTAACTTCAGGTTTGAATGGTAGTTATCATTCACAGTAGTGGGTGAATTTGTACTCTTTTGAAGTCTATGGGCACAAGTAACTATATTATCTGCAAACATGGTACATGGAAATTTTGTAAGATCTAGTTGTAGGAGAAGATAATTTTGTATCCAGTAATCTTTTGAGTTTAGTTATTGGTTAACATCTACTAAACATTTTAGGATTGTCAAAAAGTCACTTCGGTTACAGACTTAACAACTTATTTGTTCTATTAGAGGTTAATAGTAATAATAATAATGAACTTGCCAATACTTAGAGTCAGATATAGTTCAGTTGATTAAAGAAAATGGTATCATAGATATTCTAGCTATATGACTCTGGATACTTTGTCATACTAACTGACAGAGAGCTATATAGTTTTGGTTTGTTACTTTTTTCCTTGTGACACCAGCTTGTTCAGGCAGAATACTTGATTTTCAACAGCATTCTCAATTGTTTATGACCTGTTGGCTGTGTATATTTTAAGTCTGTATTAGTTACCGACTGCTGGATGACAAATTGCCCCCAAACTTAGTTGCTTTTAATATGTTTAAACAACAATTATCATCTCCCAGCTTCTGTGGGTCAGGAATCTCGGTGTGTCTTATTTGGATTCTTTGTTTCAGAATCTCCTTAAAAGATTGCCATCATCTCAAGTCTTGACTAGGAAGCATCTTGTCCACGTGGTTGTTGGCAGGATTCATTTCCTCATGAGCTGATAGGTGGAGGATTCCTTTGGTTCTTTGCCATGTAGGCTTCTGCACATGGCAGTTTTCTTCACCAGACTGAGCCAACAAAAAGGCAAGAGAATGTATGTTAGCAAGACGGAAGTCACAGTGTTCTGTTAGTGAATCATGGAAGGGACATCCCATTACTGTTTCCGTCTCCCATTCACTAGAAGTCATTTGTGCAGCCCACACTCGGGGTGGGGGGGAGTGATTACACAAGAGTGTGTGTGCTGCGCAGGGGGGAGCGTATATTGGGAACCATGTCAAATGCTGCTTACCATGACCTCTAAAGAGGCTTTTATATTAGTTATGTTATGTTAGTGACCATACAGTATATTAGTTTTTGATGTAATGTTCCATGATTCATTGTTTGCGTATAACACCCAGTGCTCCATGCAGTCTGTGTCCTCCTTAATACTGGCCTCACCCATCCTCCTGCCCCCTCCCCTCTGAAACCCTCAGTTTGTTTCTTGTAATCCACAGTCTCTCATGGTTCGTCTCCCCTCCAATATCCCCGCTTCATTTTTCCCTTCCTTCTCCCAGTGTCCTCCGTGCTATTCTCTAAGAGGCTTTTACATGGTATTTGGATCCTGTTACTACTCTGTTTATTTAGTGGAAACATAAGAAAGTGCAGGAAGTCCTTTCTTTCTTTCTTTCTTTTTTTTTTTTTTTTGAAGATTTTATTTATTTATTTGACAGACAGAGATCACAAGTAGGCAGAGAGGCAGGCAGAAAGAGAGGAGGAAGCAGGTTCCCTGCTGAGCAGAGGCGGGGCTCAATCCCAGGACCCTGGGATCATGACCTGAGCCGAAGGCACAGGCTTTAACCCACTGAGCTACCCAGGTGCCCCAGGAAGTCCCTTCTTTCATGCATCATTTTCTCCATGTTGAAAAGTGGCTTGAGTGGCAAGAGTTTGGGGATAGTTCTGGTTCTAAAGAGCTAAAAGATACTATAATGTACTAGTTATCCCTTCCCTTTTACATTCTTCAGTGATTTGTTTTCAGAAGTCGGTATATATTCCTTACATTTTGCCTCCTCCCCCTCCCCTCCATTCCTTCCCCATTATTGAACCACAGGTTTAATCTGTTTAAATCTGGAGGATGTGTTCAATTGAGATCCAGGATTTTTTTCACTTTGAATGCTCCTAGAGATCCCATCTTTGTTATACAGTCTGAGGCCTATGCTTATTACTACTACTTTCTTATTTCTATTTTTCATGCATTTGTGTCAAATGAAGGCAAAAATGCAAAGAAAAATTTAAGTTTCCCAGTACCAAAATTTGGTAGTGCTGCTGAGTTGTAACAGGTGGCTGAGAAGCAGTAAAAGGACACCATGTGGAGGCATGAAATACTATAGTCCCTTAAGAGAGAGCATTTGAAGGCACTTTAGGAACATCGCTGTATGAAACACCAATATACAAAAGTCAAAAGATGGCCTCTGTTTCCACTCAGCTGGAGAAGAAGTACTGTACTGTTCATCTTTGTGAAGGTTTGATTAAAATAAGTGCTCGGTGGTTGGAGAATTTTCTAGAAATCTCTGTGTGCAGCACAGCTTCTCTTCATACCTTGTCTGACAAGGAGATACATCAAGTCTTTTAATTTTGTCTGTGCTAAACAGTGCCTGACAAGGTGAATGTTTTATACCACAATGAACCCCCTTAAAATCTCATTGCAGCCATCATGCTGGCATTGTGAAGAATTTTAGTAATGTTTTAGAGTTTAGCCTTGCTTAGTTCTTATAAAATGGGAGTTTTGAGATCTTAGACTTAAAAAAATTTATTTCTCAGATAGCTAATCTTGATCTGTAAGCCCCAGCTTACTCATTTATAAAATGGGAATAATGATAGGTACTTTGTACAATTGTTGGCTTCCCAGTCTTAGCGTAAGAATTCCTGAATTCCTCCTAATTTCCCTCTGTAGAAGCTTCTGGATCCCATCAGTAATCCAAGGATGCCCTTTCTTTCTTTCTTTTTTTTAAACTGAACATTCTAAAGATTTTATTTATTTATTTGACAGATAGAGATCACAAGTAGGCAGAGAGGCAGGCAGAGAGAGAGAGGAGGAAGCAGGCTCCCTGCTGAGCAGAGACCCCGATGTGGGGCTCGATCCCAGAACCCTGGGATCATGACCTAAGCCGAAGGCAGAGGCTTTAACCTACTGAGCCACCCAGGTGCCCCAAGGATGCCCTTTCTTTTAACTGCCTTCTTTGCCATAATTCCGTTCGCCTAAAACTCTAGCCCCTTCTGCTTTACAGTGTAGAGACCTATTAGAAACATGTGAACATGCTTCTTGGTGTTATTCTTTAAAAAAAAAAAAAAGTAAACTGTGTTTCACCCTGTTTATATTTAAACAGTGCAAATATTTTTTGCCGAGTCTTCATATTTAAAAATATCAGTTAAAAACAGTTGCTTAAGTGAAATCAAAATGAGTAAGAGCCTCAAATAACTTACTTTTCCTTCTAATAATCATGCTGATTGAATGACTTCCTTCTATTATTTTTTATTTGGTTTATTAAGTTAACATGCTACTTGAAGAATTATGGCAGAAAGTAGCATTTATTTTAATATGACTTAATCACTGTAATTTCTTTTAGAATGCAGAACTAACAATGAAAAAGGAAAATATGGCTTGGTTATTTTCTGACTTGCAATTTTAGGTGACTTTGGACAATTGCAGATCTTGTCATGCTGGTGAATCATATTGGGGATCCTGCTGGTGACCTTTGGTTCTTTACTAGTTCTTGGGGCTGGATCCTGGAGAGTCTGTAGCTTAGCAGTTTGTGTCTGCAGCCTGAAGGCCTTTGATGGTAGTGACTCCCCTGTGCAGTGACTCCCATTCTGCCTGTACGTAAGGCCTTGTGAAGATGAGGCGAGATAATGTTTCTTAAGGTGCTCTGGATACCTTAAAATGTGAGAAAGTATTATTGAGGTGTTTTCTACATATGGGCTCTGATTGTCTTGTTGTTTTTGTTTGTTTGTTTGTTTGTTTTTTAGAATGTGTGTGAGTGGGATAGGGAGCAGAGGGACAAAGAGAAGAGAATTTTAAACAGGTTCCATGCCTAGCATGGAGCCGGACGTGGGGCTCGATCTCACAACCCTGAGATCATGACCTGAGCTAAAATCAAGAGTTGGACACTTGGCCGGCTGAGCTACCCAAGCACCCCTGGGCTGTGATTTTTTTTTTTTTTTTTGGCATGACCATCATGCACAACCATACCCCAGTCACAGGAGCTTTCTGCACAGCCCTACACATCTGTTGGTGTGAGCTGGAGTGAAATGCTGCACCATCTGTTCCATAGACAGGTGATACACACTAAGAATCACACTTCCAAGAGGGCCCACTTCATGGGGGTTGAGACCTCTTCAGGTTCAGCTCAGGGACAGGCTCCTGTGATGATCCCTGACTTGTGCGTGAAGTTTTAGTAGCCTGTACTGATAAACACATGTGTATGTAGAGGGTGGTTTGCCAAACTAACTCCAAAGTCGCCGAGAGGCAATAGTCAAGATATGTTCCACAGTGGCAGGAATGGCAGGGACTAGTTAAGAACCAAGAGCTACAAACAGGAGCCCCAACACTTTGAGGCCTGTGTTTAAAACTGAAGAATCATTTCAGGTATCTTATTTCATTAAATTAGTATTATTGAGGTAGCATTCACAAACAATAACGTGTATCCATTTTAGTTAGAAATTGATCACTTTGGACAAATGTGTATACCAGGGTAATCACTACCGCAAGCATCCTATGTGACTAGCACTCTGGGGTCATTCAGGATCCCTCATTGAGAATGATGGTGTTCTCATCAAAAGGGGATCTGACCTGCACGGACTGATGATTTATTTCATTGGGAGATTGCATATGATGATTATTTTGGGTGACCATATTCTCAACTAAGCACTCATCTGAGTAGAAGGCTTCTAGAGGTAAGGGCCATAAATCAAGTGTTGTGCATTTTCCAGATGTGATTTTGTTCTCATAACCCCAGTCTGTGGTGCATTTCTTTCTTTTTTTTTTTTTTAAAGGTTTTATTTATTTATTTGACAGAGAGAGAGATCACAAGTAGAGAGGCAGGCAGAGAGAGAGGGGGATGCAGGCTCCCCGCTGAGCAGAGAACCCAATGTGGGGCTCGATCCCAGGACCCTGAGATCATGACCCGAGCCGAAGGCAGCGGCTTAACCCACTGAGCCACCCAGGTGCCCCTGTGGTGCATTTCTGGGAGACTTGAGTTCTGATCTTGCCTGGGTCTGCCACTGTCAGGGAGACACGGGACTTGGGTAAGGCTGTAGGTCTTTCACCTGCGTGTCTTCTTGAGTCACAAGAGAGGGCTCAGTTTCATAATTTCTACCTCTGACCTTCCCCCCACCCAAACCAAAGGTTGCCCCTATTTATTGCTGAACCAACAGAGAACAGCCATCCACCCTCCCGCATAAAACATGTCTATTGTTGAGGTAGGCGTGTACAGAGTGATAGGACGGGAGCACGTGACGTGCGTGCAGCGTGAGCACGTGACCTGCGTGCAGCGTGAGCACGTGCTGTCTCATACGCTGTCCCTTATAGACTCAGCTTGGCTTTTCTCCCATGTCTACTCTTGGAGCTGCACCAGATTTTCTCACTAGTTTTCATCCAAATGCCGTGAGACATGGGACGACTCTGCTTTTGCTCCCTGGCCAGGAAGCGCTTGATCCTCAAAGTCTGGTGAGAAGACATGGCCAGGAACAGTCAACCGCACACAGCACCATGGCGGAGAAACAGAGCGAGGAGCCGGGCCTTTGCCATTCTTAGTGTCTCATGATAGTGAGACTGAATTATTTGATTTAAATATGAATGCCACAGATGTAAATAGAAAACTTCTATCTACCGGCATGGCTGTTCTGAGGACAGACTGTACTCGTTAATGAGAAGGATAGAATCTGGGTGTCTTTAGCATTAGGCCTGGCATTGCCATCAATGTAGGATTTATCTTGATTATATTCTTAGTGACCTTGCAGTAAGTTAGCTAAGTGGTCTTCTAGATACCTGTTGTTTGTCTTGCATTAAACTTTTCATAATGGCTGCTTTTTTATTGGTTCTTGTTAGAGAAAAGAAAACCTTATCTCTGGTGTCCAGGCCTGTAACCACTCCTAAAAGGCAAAAACAAAGAAGTGCATTGTTAACTGTTGTGCCGGCTGGGTTGGCAGGCATTGTTTACTATGAACACCAAGGTTTGATGAACAGAGGTTATTCAGATTAACCTATTACAGATGCCTCCAGACCATTTTAAGGCAAAATGAAATGAATCACAGCATTTAATACTGTAGACCGCTCCTGAGTTACAGATAGCCGGCATCTAGTTGTAGATAAATAATTTTGAACTGTGAAGGCATTTTTGCTTAGAAACAGCAGTTCGAACAGTGGTTAGGTTTTCTGAATACAAAGGCCTGTTTCACCCACAATATAGCTGAAGTGGGACGCTTATAGAACTATGGAACCTAATTGTCATTGTAAGTAGATGGTTCACTTATAACTGAAATTCTGTGGGGGAAGTGGTGGCTTACAGACTCAGAATATTTGCTTTACAGACAGATTTTGATCTTCTAATATGTACCAGGAGCTATGCTGGGTGCTGGGACTATACAGATAAATGAAATACAGTCCCCTCCCTCAGTGACTGCAGGGTGGGGAAGAAACACAAAGGGATCATCACAGAACAACAGGGCTTAAAAAACATGAAGGAGGGGCCTGGGTTGGTAAAGTGTCGGCCTTCGGCTCAGGTCTTGATCTCCAGGTCCTGGGATCCAGCTCTGCGTGGGGCTCCTGTCTCAAGGAGGAATCTGCTTCTTCCTCTTCCTCTTCCTCTACTTCCCTCCCCCACCCCACCCATGCACGTGCTCTCTCTCGCAAATAAATAAATAAATAAAATCTTAAAAAAAAAAAAAAAAGACAGTATGAGATACAGTCAGGTATCCGCTATGCGTAAGGTAGTGAACACACAGGAGGACGCCTGATGGGGGCGGTCTGAGAGGACTCACACTGAGCTGACTCTAACGGAGGAATAGAAATTTATAAAATGAAAGGGGGGAGACGCAGGGCAGCATTCCAGGTAGAGGAGACAGCAGGAGTAAGAGCATGGGCTAAGAAACTGCAAGGATGTTGGTATCACTGGAATGAAGCGAGAAGTAGTGACCGACAAGCAAAAAGGAAGAGTAAGGACCCGACTGTGGTGATTCTTCACCATCATGTTCAGAAGCGTGGACTTCTCCTGTGACCGCCTGGACCTGAACTGGTCAGGTTTTTGCTTAAGAGAGACCACTCAGGCAGGGATTTGGAGAATTGATGTGAGGGTGCCGGGATGACAGATACATAATCAGGTGGTGGTGAAATGAGGAAGACCTGGCAGAGGTAATCAAGATAGACAGGAGCAGAAATAGTAGCTGAATATTTAGAAAGTAAGATAATCAGATCTGAGAATTCGATTTGAGGGATAAAGAACAGGGTGTTCAGACTTCTGCTTTTGTTGACTGAGAAGGGAATACAGAAAAAAAGGCAGTAAAAAATCTGTTTGAACAAGTGGAGATGACTTTGGAGATAGCTAACCTACCGTTGACCTAACTCTAAGTTATATCTACGTCTAGAGACCTGTGGTTATAGATTTGAGTGTCATTAGCATATGAGTGGTTGCTGAAACTCTAAAATAAACTGAAATTGGGACTTTAAAAAAAAAAAAACAACCTCTGTGGGTTTTTACCCGTATCCCAAAGTAGAATGTTCCTATGAAATCTTTTGTAGGCTGAAATGGAGTAAAGAAATGGTAACCATTAATTTTTATGGAGGTTTTTGAGCTTTCCTAGACACAAGAAATAATCTCCCTCAGGCATTTCTGATGCCTGAGGACACATCTTGCTACCGGATGCACACAATAAATCCAGAGAAAGCCCAGATGCTCATAGTTGCAAGCAATGGCAGGTTGACGCTGAGCGTTGCATGGGGAAAGGAGCTGGCAAGCCATTCTCCCTGCACGGACCCATGGCCACCATGAGGGCTGCTGTGCAACAAGGCTGATCACGATCTTCGCTTCTCACCTTTTTTTTGTAAAAGCGAAATCTTCGTATTTCTTTCAGTTAGAAAAAGCAGGTATTGCTTTTTTTATACGATCAAGGTTATTTTAAGGCATAAATAGTTATGATAAACTGAGGCTCTTAGCAAATGACTGTTGTCTTTGCTAAGGAAACAAAGCAAGTATATCTCACTCGTTCTTTGCACAATTTGTTACAACACAGCATCTTTTTTTGTTCAGGGTGAACAATGGAAAATGGTATAAAGAACATAAACGGGAGGTTTTCTCCCGGGAATGTACTTCCATATCAAATGTGAGGAGAGTGGTGCCCCTCGTATATTGAAGTAAAAGAATAGTTCTAGCTGTCCATATGAAGCCCGTGCTATTCATTGTTCAGAAATGAGCCTGATTGATATTCTGACTGGTTTTGTCCCTATTATTCAGGATGGTAGACAATTGTGTTTGTGTTTTCCTGTCGTCTTTATTGGTGCTGGTAAGAGTCATCTTGTGGCTTCATATATTTGTTGCAAATGTCCTGGGGTGGGGAGTACAAAGGAAATATAGTAAAGGATGATTGTGTATCTTTAGGCTGTTCTTTTATGAGGTGCCAATTAACTAAAATAAATTTAAACCTGTAGGGAGAAAATTGGTTCTATAGAAGGAGAAAGCAAATCCAAAGTACATGCAAAGCATCCTGAATGTAACTTCAGAATTAGCTAAATTTTGCTAAAATGCTGATTATTTCAAGAATAGTTTCTAAGTAATCACATTGTCACATGATCTCCCTGACTTTTGCCTTTAAAGTACAATTTAACCGAAACGAACCCTGAAGCCTTGATTTGTCTATCCGATTTTATTGCTGATAACTTAAATGCGAGGCATCCAACTCCTGCCATTTCTGCTGTTGCTATGGTAACAAAAGTGTGCAAACCCAGCAGTATCACTTTCTTTCACAGCTGGCATTTTGTGTTCACAGTAAGAGGAGTTTTAGTAAAGCGTAGTCCGTGTTAATTGGGATGTAAGTAGGTCAGAACAACTTTGGTATCCTCTCTCCGTTCTTTGAGGTTGTGCGTGGGTGTGGGTGCGTGTGCTTGAGCTGCAGTTGGCTTAATTTTTTTAAAGCATATACTTTCACTTAAAGTAATCACTATTAAAGTTAGTCTTTTGAAAATGAAGCATAGTATCTGTAAATGTGACTGGGTTTGGAACCTTGAGGATCAGGTGGAGCTCTGAGACTTGCCCCACACCTGGAGGCCCATGAGTATTTCAAGGACATGATTGATATGAAAATGCTTTGAAAATGTAAATGCATTTTAATGATGCTTATAATATTTATTTGTTGTTATCATTGTTATTTTGAAACAATCACATATCTTGTGACCTGAATATTTATTTACTTGTTCTGGGGGGGGGGGCATGTAATCCCAGTTAAGGGGTACGTATTTTAAAATGACTTCCTGTGTAATTCTGACTCTTAACTTGACTATGGCAACCCTCTCTGTGGATACTGCCAAGCCCTGGATTCCTTTCTTAGGTTGTACAAAAGAGCTTATAGCCTCTGCTCCCCTCAACCACGTCATTGCCTCTGCCCTCAACTCACGCTCTACGGGGGGACCCCACACTTAGAGCTTCCATAGGCTTCAAGTATCTTCTATAAAAGGTATTCCTTACAAACTTCGGTACCAGCTAGAATCCTCTTTTCTCTATCTCTGTAACCTCATTCCATTGTGGTGCTCACATTCTCTGTTTCTATAGATCATGACTGCACAAACTTCTGAGAGTTAGCTGGCAGTGATCGGAGACCAGCTTCCTGCTTTTCTCCCATTCAAAGGCTCATAATCTATTTTCATTTCTTATGTGAAGCAGCTATGCTCCCGCATCACATACTTTGTGTTTTTATCTTACAGATTTATTTTGAAAGGGTGTAAGCTCAAAATTTAGGAATTACAAATAATGTAGCAAAGGGTATGTAAGGTGGTTTATTTGATAATTTGATAATTTTTAAGTTTTATTAATTTAAGTAATCTTTGTACCCAGTGTGGGGCTTGAACTCATGACTCCAAGATCAGGAGTTGCATGCCCTTCTGACCGAGCCAACCAGACTCCCAAAGAATTTTTATATCCCGGAGAGTCTATTCTTACTAAGGCCTTCAACAGGATACTCTGATTCTGCCTTTACCTTCTTTCTGCTTATTTGGGTCTCATTTATGGTGTCTGTAAATGGGCAGAAGTTGTCTTTCCCATCTTTCATTCTATTGCACCTAAAGACCACCTCTTTCTTTTCAAGCTCTCTTAGCTTCTAGAACCCTAATGCTGTTTTCTTACCTTAGTTGCTCCTTCACAGGGTTTTTCATTGGCTTCGTTTTCCTCGAAGCACCTTTTATTTCTCTTAGCATTATTTATTTTTTTATTAAAAAATACTGTTTCCTGGGGCACCTGTGTAGCTCAGTGGGTTAAGCCTCTGTCTTTGGCTCAGGTCATGATCTCAGGGTCCTGGGGTAGAGCCCCACATTGGGCTCTCTGCTCAGCAGGGAGCCTGCTTTTTCCTCTCTTTCTCTCTCTCTCTGCCTGCCTCTCCGCCTACTTGTGATCTCCATCAAATAAAATAAAATCTTAAAAAAAAAAAACCTGTTTCTCTAATGTATACCAAAAAATACAAAGTCAAACATTATAGAAATATGTGTTATAGAACATTATAGTCTCTCCATATCCTTCTATCAGAGATTTGGCAAAATGGCAAAATCCATATTGTACTACCTATGAGAATTATGGGTAGGACAAAAGGTAATATATAATAGAATGATGTGAATTCTAGTCATGTAAAACCTTGTCTTTCCAAGTTCCTGCATCATTCTGTATGACTGATAAGCTTCACCATATCTCTCCACTGGTTCTCCCGTGCTAACTCTCCTACTGTCTCATTGACTCCAGCCACATTGACCTCTTCACTCCTTCTCCAGTTAGCCAGCCTGCTAGCTCACCAAGGCTTCTCCTCACTGCTTTACGCCATGGTCTTGCCCTTCTGCAAATCTCGTGGGAGCCCTCATCTACTCTCAGAGCGTTTACCAGACGGTGCTCAAGAACTTGCCGAATTCTGGTACTCCGATGACTTGTGCCAAAAGCAGAACCAACCGGAAACAACAAGCAAGCCTTCTGTTGGCTTTCCAGATTTTCTAGAATCATCAGCGCCTTATCCTGTGCTTCCTGATGCCCACTGTTCTCCCTAGCAGGTCTCCAGTTCACCAGGCAAGCTCCTGTCTCAAACCATTCAGTTTCCCCTTCCCTCTACCTAGATGGCTCTTCCCTTAGATTACAGCAGCTCATTACTCTGCTTTCTTCAGGGCTTATCCCAAAAGTTACCTTCTCAAAAGGAGGCATTCTCTGAGCCTTTTAAAATAGTGCTTATTACTCTTGAAAATGACAACCTCCCAGCAATGCATATCCCCATTCCTCGCTTTGTTTTTTGTCTTTATTATCGTCCTAATATACGATATATACGAAAGAGTATTTGGAATGTTATGTACCTTACAAAAGCACAACAGTTGAGAGCTTGTCACTTACCCCAGTAACTGGAACATTACTGATAGCTTGCTTCTGTTTATGCTTCCCTCCATCCCAACCTCCTGCCTCCTGAAGACGTTAACAAATATCCTAAGTTTTGAATCCATTATTCACTCCTTTTTTAAAAATAGGTTTATCCCATTAGTATGTGTGCCTGTACAGTATATTCTTTTTTTTTTTTTTTTTTTAAGATTTTATTTATTTATTTGACAGAGAGAGAGATCACAAGTAGGCAGAGAGGCAGGCAGACAGAGAGGAGGAAGCAGGCTCCCCGCGGAGCAGAGAGCCCGACGCGGGGCTCGATCCCAGGACCCCGAGATCATGACCCGAGCCGAAGGCAGCGGCCCAATCCACTGAGCTTGGTTTTTAAGATTTATGAAAATGGCATTCTGCTATATATAGTCTTCTAAACTTGCTTTTTAAACTCAACATTATGCTTCCAAGATTCAGACTTTTTTTTTACCTTTATTAGTAACTGCCAAATTTTCACTGCTATTTTAAAATTCATTGTGTGATTCTACCAAAATTATTTTCTCCATTTTTCTATTAGCTAGAAATTTGGGTTGTGTCCAGATTTTTTTGTGTGTGTGTGTTACAATCTATGCTGCTATGAACATTCTCTGGTGTGTCTAAAAATGGAATTACTCAGTCAAAGGGCATGTAATTGTTCAGGTTTGCAAGATGATGCCAAATTGCTTTCCAAAGAAGTTGTACCAATTATTCTCTTACCAACAATGTATTGGAATTCCCCCTGACCTGCTTCCTACTCAATAGTTCTTAATTTTTAACCCATATATTAGGTATAAAATGGTATCTCACTGTGATTTTAATTGCATTTCCCTCATGATCGATGAGGATGAGCATCTTCATATGCTTAGGAGTAAAATGTTTCTTCTTTTGTTAAATGCCTGTTCGGACATTTTGCTCATTTTTCTATTAGGTTGTTTTTATATTGACTTGTGGGAGTTCTTTATTCTGGACACAAAATTTTTGTTACTGATGTGTATTGCAAATACTTCTGGCAGTTTGTGCTTTGTCTTTTTATTTTCTTTATTTTTGATGGTTAAAAGTTATTTTTTAAATTTTTTAAAGATTTTATTTATTTGACAGAGATCACAAGTAAGCAGAGAGGCAGCAGAGAGAGAGGGGGAAGCAGGCTCCCCACTGAGCAGAGAGCCTGATGCGAGGCTCGATCCCAGGACCCCCGGGATCATGACCTGAGCCAAAGGCAGAGGCTTAACCCACTGAACCACCCAGGCACCCTGGAAGTTATTCATTTTTATTTTTATTTATTTATTTATTTTTTAGATTTTATTTATTTATTTGACAGAGAGAGATCACAAGTAGGCAGAGGCAGGCAGAGAGAGGGGGAAGCAGACTCTCCGCCAAGCAGAGAGCCTGATGTAGGTCCTGATCCCAGGACCCCGAGACCATGACCCAAGCTGAAAGCAGAGGCCTAACCCACTGAGCCACCCAGGCACCCTTGAAAGTAATTTTTTTTTTTTTTTTTTTTTTTAAGATTTATTTATTTGACAGATAGAGATTACAAGTAGGCAGAGAGAGAGAGAGGAGGAAGCAGGCTCCCAGCCAAGCAGAGAGCCCGATGCGGGGCTCGATCCCAGGACCCTGGGATCATGACCTGAGCTGAAGGCAGAGGCTTTAACCTGCTGAGCCACCCAGGCGCCCCGAAAGTAATTTTTAATAGCCAGATTTATCAGTCTTGTCTTTTATGATTTTTTTTTATCTTGTTTAAAGAATTCTTTCCTACATGAGGGTCAGAAAGATATTCTCTGCATTCTCCCTTACCCTCCACAGTTTTAAAGTTTTGTTTTTCATGTTTCAATCCTTAATCTGCCTGAAATTGTGTGTATGGTATGAGGTGAGCTTTCATTTTATTTATTTTTTCCCCACTTGGATGACCTGTTGTGCCAACACCATTTAGTAAATGGTTCCTCTTTTCTCCACTGACCTGAAGTTCCTCTTCTCCCAGTATCATGGTTCTGTTTGGGCTCTCCTTTCTATCCCATTGATCTATATGTCTGTCTCTCTCTCTCTACCAGTATAACACTGTCTTAGTTACTGGCTTTAAAATAAATTACGATGTCCTGTTTCCAGCCAGACGCTTCTCCTCATCCCCTACCTCTAGCACTTCATGACTATCTTGGCCAACCTTAGGTCTTTGCCCTTAGACATACATTTTATATTCTGTATTTTATTTATTTTTTTATTATTATTTTTTTAAATATTTTATTTATTTGACAGAGAGAAATCACAACTAGGCAGAGAGGCAGGCAGAGAGAGAGGAGGAAGCAGGCTCCCTGCGGAGCAGAGAGCCCGATGTGGGGCTCGATCCCAGGACCCTGGGATCATGACCCGAGCCGAAGGCAGAGGCTTTAACCCACTGAGCCACCCAGGTGCCCCTATATTCTGTATTTTAAAATCAGCTTTTCAAGTTTACACACACACACACACACACACACAACTTGGATGGAATTAGAATTGAAATTGCATTGGATTTACAGATAAGTATGGGGAAAATTGATGTCTTTATAGAGTCCGCTTATCTATAAGCTGGCCTCCTAATATACTTAGGACTTACTAATGTCATTTAAGAACAAGTTTCAAGATTTTCTGTATAAAAATCTTGTACCTCCTTTAGTGTATTTATTCTTAGGAACCTTATAGTTTCTTATTACTATAGACATACTGCCTTTCAAAAATTTTATTTCCTACCTTTTTTTTTTTAAAGATTTTATTTATTTATTTGATAGAGAACGCAAGTAGGCAGAGAGGCAGGCAGAGAGAGAGCAGGGGAAGCAGGCTCCCTGCCAAGCAGAGAGCCCGATGTGGGGCTCGACCCCAGGACCCTGGGACCATGACCTGAGCTGAAAGCAGAGCTTTAACCCACTGAGACACCCAGGCGCCCCGCCTACCTTTTTTTTTTTTTTCGCTGTTATATAGAAATACGGTTGGCTTTTTCATATTGTTCAGTTAGACCAACATCCTACTAAACTCTCTTACTATTGCTAATAATTTGTCTGTAAATACTTTGAATTTTTTATGTAAATAATTATATCATCTTCAAAGAATAATTTTGTTACTGCCTTTCCAATCCATATTCCTTTAATTAATGCTTTATAGCACTAGACTTACATTGCGATGTTGATTTTAGAAGTGGTAATGGTAGGTATCTCTGCATTAGTCCCGATTTTAAAGGGAATGGGAATGCTTCCCATGCTACTTCTTAGTTTTTGATATATTATCCATTATCAGGTTAAGGAGGTACTTTTCTAACCTAACTTGCTGAGAGATTTTTTATCATGAATGGGTGTTAAGTTTTGTCAAGTGTTTTTTGAGCCTCTATCAAGATAATTATATTATTTTTCTTTTTTAGTATGCTAATAGGGTGAAGGACATATATAGGTTTTCTCACATTAAGCCATCCAGGAATTCCTGTTAGTAGCTTTTGACTTAATAATATTTTGTTTCATATTTTTACATCTATACTCATGACTATTTTTGTATCTGTATTTATGAGGTTGGCCTGAAATTTTTCTTTCTCATACTTTGGGTTTTCTACCAAGATTATATTGGCCTTCTCGAATGTAATGGGAGCATTCCCTCTTTTTCTGTTCTCTGCAAATGTTGAATAGATTGAACAATCTGTTCATCGAAAATTTGGAGAACTTGCTTTTGTGATGATTTGAGGTCCAGTGTTTTCTTGGTAGGAAGATTTTTAACTTTAAATTTATTTAGCACGTATTGGTTTCTTAAGCTTTTATAATTCATTTTGAGTCAATTTGTTGGTTACATTTTCTTCATTTGGTCTCTTTTGTACACATTTTAAAATTAATCGATATAAAGTTCTTTGTGGGGTTCTTTTATCCTTCTAACCTCCATTGGACCTGTTTTTATGGCAACTCCTGTAATTTGTAATGTTTATTTGTACCTTCTCTTGCATCGTTGTCCTAGAGGCTTCATAAATACTGTCTTGTTCATAGATTTCTGCCCTTACCATTATCTTTTTACTTCTACTTACTTTTGGTTTATTTTAGTACTTTTCGTAACCTCCTTGATAGTCTAAAAAGCAGTTTGTCTATCTTTCCCTACTAGATTTGAAAGCTCTTTGAAATTAAGAGCTTCATGTTTTATTTTTCTTTCTTCCCAGAAAGTCTGCAGTATGGTGTTTTATCTATAATGGATTGTTGATAAGTTGTTGTCAAACTTGAACCTTGTGGGTTTGGGTTTCATCTAGTGCTATTTTCTCTTTTGGCTGTGATAAACTACTTTTGTCTCATGTCGTCTTCAGTCATCATACTCCAGTGACAATGATTTTGCAATCCAAACCTTCCTATTTCCATTCCCCTGGCTAGTGGGACTTAGGCATCTCACATTGTTTCCCCCTCCCTAACCAGGACCTCTCATAACTTTTCCATAATAAAGGCACCATCCTTCTAGTTGCAGAAACTCAAAACCTTGCTGAAATTTTTTTTTTATCACCCTTTGTCTTACTCTTCTGACTTCAACTAGATGCAAAGTCCTGCTAATTTCTTCTTTACAGTGTTACTCCTCAGCTCCATACCCCCCACTCCGTTTCAGCCGAGAAGACCTTAGACAGAGCCTAGTTCTGATAATGCCCCTTTTCCTATCACCTCACGCCTGTCACATAAGGTCGGATTACTTCACCTGGCATTTAAGACTGTCCCAAGTCTAGGTTCACTTTACTACCCTCAACACGAGTCCTCTGGTTTCTGTCCAGAGTTCTGTCCAGGTTACTGTCTCCTAAGCCTACCTCATTCATAGCCTTCTTCACCTTCTGTCATTCTCTTACCCTTCTACTCTACCATCCTAGTTCCTGTTCATTTTTCAGGATCTGGATAATGGAAAACACCCTTGCCCTCACCCACAATGAATATTTCCCTCAACAATGGAAACTCTGGTTAATCACTTCCGACTTTGAGCTGGTTTTTTTTTTTTTTTTTTTAAGTGCTTATTGTTTTCATTGAAACTTTGAAAAGAGCCAGCAAATTGGAGGGGATTTAAAGTAATCTGGTTTAACCTCTAACCCAAGACCTCACTTCTTTCTGTAACTCATAAATGACATTAGCTTTTAAGATACAGAGCTGTTTTTTCTTTCTACTTATGTAATGAGCATTTGGAGGTTAGAAATTTGGTTCATCATTGCACTTGTGTTCTTTTAATTGTTAATATGTTTTTTTTCTCCCTAGAAGACGCTAAAAATATATTCATTGATTGAATGAATGAATCATAAATTTTCTTCCTAAGTAGTTTACAGAGGAGACTGACTTGCCCAAAAGCCTGTTTCCACAGTTCCTCTGTTTCCAAAGATTTACAAATGAGGATGACTTAAAAAACAGTGGATACATTTGCAGCTCATTCTTTTCTTTATATAGCTCTGTATTAGTCCTGGTTTTTATTTTCCTACATCTTGAAATTCTATTTGGAATTTCTCACTTTGCATATGGATTTTAATGGAGTCTCGTGAATGTTGATCATGCTTTTCTATAGTAGTTTAGAAATATTGAGCAAGGAATATTCCATTTGAATCATTTAAATGAAGGCAGTGATGTTGTGGGTGGAAATTTTACATAAAAATTTTCAACCACAAAAACTCTTCGTTATGGACAGCAAGTGGACTTTTTATAATATGTGCAGGTTTTTAAAAAAATTATTGTTACTTCCATGGAGTAAACAGAAATGATAGCTTCAATTTCTTTATAATTATAATTTTGAAAATAAGATGTTTTCAAAGCAGCGATGTTTATAGAAGTTTAGTGCTAACTTCAAGTATGTCAAATGCTTTTATATAGAGGGTACTTAATATTCTCTTATGGTTTCAATGCAAATATAGAAATGATATTTTCATATTTTAAGAACTTCTTTCCATTTTAGAGCATGTCAAAAGAATAAACATAGTAATTTGAATGCTCTATTTTTATTTCTAGAAACCAGCAAATATCCTAGTAATGGGAGAAGGTCCTGAAAGGGGGAGAGTCAAAATAGGTAGGTAATTATTTCTAAAATAATTTGTTAAGAAACTGAAGTGGCTGCAAAGGTGGTATCGCCTTTTTAAGACTCTTATTTAAGTAGCTAATTTTCAGTGACTTCCTCATCATATTTTTAGGCAATATGTTGGGGAGTGTAGATCAATAGTTATAAAACTCCTTAGGTTTATTCCCCAAAGAAGGTTCTGTGATTCTAAGCTCAGTCAAGCAAGCCCACCAAAACTTCATTCCCGTACAGTACCTAAGCTTGTGTTTATGCTGTGATTACTGTCCTGCACATGACCCTAAGCATAATCTGCTAAGTCTTGCTTTTGTCTCACCTTCACCAGTGCTCTTTTCCCGAATGCCTCTCTGCTACCTGACCTAATACACACATCTTCCCAGGTACCTGTCCCCTGCCCCCTGCATGCCTGGGGCAGGTACAACATATTTTTTTCCAAATGAATACATATCTTTATAGACTCTTTTACTTGGTGGTGGTCTTAGGTTAAGGCACCAGCAGGAATCCTATCTATATATTAAAATTTCCTTTGCAACCCTGAAGGTTGTTCTAAAAGAAATTGGCATCATTCATACCCATGACATATTGGGGAAAAAAATGAGCTATAGAAATGCTTTATTCTGATTTTTTTTTTGTTATAGAAATTACATTTGTTAAATGTTCAATGGTTTTTAGAATTTTAAAAGAAATTTTGTTTCATCAACCTGCTTTCTTTGCTGTTCGAATATATCATAGTAGGGGTGATGTGAGATTGTGCTGACTTGACCTGCTACCTGTCTGTCCATCCTGTCCTACTGCAACTGCCTGCCTGCTCCTTGGTTTTCTGCTTCTTCAAATTAGTTTGCTAGCCCAGTTTCAGAAAAAGCTGTTTTATACCAACTTCCCTTTCTTCATACCTCTACTCTGAGTTTACTGAGATTCAGAATCCTAAAAAAATACTGTCTGTGGTCACTAAGAACCAAGTAGCTGCTTTCCTTCCCTTCCCCCCTTCCCCCCACTGCCACCGCCTTTCCACCACTTCTCACTTGCTCCTGTCTCGTGCTCACACTTTTTTCTCGTAGGCACTCGAGTCCCTACCTTTTGCTAGACATTGGTGGAAGGGAAAGGGTACTGATGGGTAGCCTTCCCTGTGAGGGACAGTGACGTAGACAGTTCACCGTCCAGTGGTAAACGCCATCACATGTTACCTCACTGACTTTACTCTACCCCCTGCCCGGTGGATGTGAGCGAGGAGGGGAGCTGGCTTTAGAGAGGTTGCAGCTTACACAGCCTCTCGGAGAACTTAAATTCCACGTCTGGTGTCTCTTTCCCTACCAGCGCTGCTGCCCGGCCATATCAAAGATGTCTGCTGTACCCTCACCAACCACGTTCTGTCAGCACCGTGCTGCCTTTGAAAGGGTCTCCAACAGAGTGACTCTCCCCTCCTGAGTGCAGGCTGGTGACCTCCCCTTCCCACCCCCAGGTTCTAAATATCTTCCGGCTGTAGTTAAGTTCTCACACTGCTGTGTCTCCACTCTCCACTTCCCAGGTTTCTCTTCATCACCTTTCAACATTGATAACCCTATTCCCAATGCTAGAATAAATCTTCTCATATCCACTGTGTCTTCTCTACCATGTGTTCATTTTTCTCCCCCTTGTTCCTCTACTTCTAGAACACACAGTGTTAACCCACGGGTTCCACTCACCCTAATTTGTTATAATCTGTCCTCTAATTCCTTCCCTCTGTCGAAACTGCTCTCCCAACAGTCACCTATGACCTCTGTCTCACCAGAGCCGGTGGCCCATAGTGAGTCACCATTTTCCTGTCTTGCCTTAGTCATTCCTTCCTCTGACTAGTCTGGCTTCATTCAGGACTGTCTTTTCCCTTGATCTGTGGCATCACAGAATTCTATTTTTCTATTTGTTCTTTTTGCTCTTTCTTCTGCATTTTATTCACTATTGGTTTTTACTCCTATTAGCCTTTGTTTCAAGATCCCCTAGGCACTGGCTTGGGGCATGGCCTCTCTCTACAATTACTTCTTTAAGGAACTGCTAAGTTGTGCCCTTAAAATCATGGATTCTCTAAAAAATCATTTTACAATCTGAATCTCAGATTCTCTTCTCTCACCGTAGCGGAAATCCTTACTTTGATTTTTTCTTTACTTTTTGTTGCTGGCAACCTCTCCTCCATTGTTTCAAACCAAATTCATCATCACCATCTCGTATTCTCCCTTGTTTGTATCAGTTGTCTCGTTTATCCTCATCCACTGCACTTGTCTTCTCACCACTTCCAGGGATCTCTAGTTCTCCGCAGCATAAATTCTGTTCTCCAGCCAGGCCCATCAGTTGCCCTCCTGTTAAGAGTTTTAGGATTGTAATTCTATCCAAGATTAGGGATAAAGTCAGAGTTAAAAGTAAGCAATAAGCAATGTCAACAGTCCAGTCAACAATCTGGTTGACTTAATTGTTTCTAAATTTTATTTAGAAATGGATGCCTATGCTTAACATTTTAATATAGTCCTTTTTTGAAAAGGACTTGAAAAGAAAAGTACAAATGGAAAATGCGTCGGGCCCTTTGCTGCACCTGAGCTGCCCCCTGCCCCAGCAGCCTAAAGACTTCAGGCCTCACCTGAAATGCTTGCTCGCTCCCTTTACTCTTCACAGTGGCTCACCCTTCAGAAATATAGCTCAAGTCCCACGTTTAATGTAGTCCAGCGCTGCAGAGGTTTGCCAAACACTGTTCCAGTTAAAGCCAGGAAGGAGACAAGAGCCCTCCCCTCAAAGGACATCGAGTCTAGTAGAAGCCACAGCAACTTGCCTTTAGCTTTACAGCCCTTACCCTTTTTTGTTTTTATCTACTCCGTGTATTTGTCACCTCAGCCTCCTGTAAGTCCCTTAGTGGTAGACACTGCCTTTTCCTGTTTTTCTCAGTCATTTGATACTATCTAATTAGCACTCACACCAGAATGTTATTTCTGCAGTCCATTGAATTGGACAGTTTCACTCATATCTAATTTTAGGAAAACAACTGTTAGTAATGTTTGGGCTGGTTACTTATGTCTAAAGTACTTATTATTATTATTTTTTAAAGATTTTATTTATTTGATACACAGAGAGAGATCACAAGTAGGCAGGGAAGCAGGCAGAGAGAGGAAGGGAAGCAGACTCCCTGCAGAGCAGAGAGCCCCATGCGGGGCTTGATCCCAGGACCCTGAGACCATGACCTGAGCCGAAGACAGAGGCTTAACCCACTGAGCCACCCAGGTGCCCCTAAAGTAATTATTTGAAAGGGTTTGAAACTCCTTTAAAGTTCAAATGATAAACAAAAATTATTTTTGAAAAATGCTTATTGTTTCCTTTGGACTTAGTTTCATCTGACAGAGAATCGATGAGGTTTATATAAAACTAAGAAGGTAGAGAATAAGGGGAGAAATACAGCTTTAACTTAAAAATACATGCTTTTCATATAACTTTGTCATCAGTAACAATCAGCATCTATTAAATACATAAAGCGGTGCTTTAAGTAGGCATAATATTGGTAGGATGATTTTGAATGTTTTTGTTTGCTCTAGGGCAATTTAGTTAAGAAAGAGCAGGCATAGCACAGTCTTCCTTGGATAGCTTTCTGTTTTATGACCTGTGTTCTCCAGAGCATTCTCAGAAAGCCTTGTAAACTATTCCAACTCCAAAAAAACAAAGTCACTGTAAGTTAAAATTGTAATGTATATCATAACATGTTAGTTTTAGATTAAATGATTCTGTATAGTTGAAACCTTAATGTGCTATTACAGAATGTACATTATTCCTTATGCAATCAAAATATACTGTGCGTATTATGTATTTCAAATGATAGAGGTCTTTTATTCTCATGGTTTTACCTTTGTGACATGGGCGTGTCTGTTGGATGTCAGATCAATGATTAAGAATACAGCTGCTAAATTATAACATGGTTTGAGTACATTTTTTCTGTCTATCCCTGTGACCTGGGGCAAGTCATTTCACTGCCATGGGCTTTCGATTCTTCATCTCAGAGGTGGTGAACAAAATACTTAACTGAGCCAGCATTCGTATGAGGATCTGATGAAGTGATAGATGATATGTGTGAAAACCATCTGTAAACTCTAAAGTGCTTGATAGATCAAAGGTATTTGTTCTTTATGAAATCTTAAGAAAATTAGATAGTCTCCAGGAACTTATTATAGTAATAACTATTCTTTTGACTACTTGTGTACATCTCTAATCTAAATCAGTTAGCTTTGATATAGACCTTTGTTAAATCCTGAATTATAACAAATTATGTCTTACATATTCTATGGAATGTTCTTGGAAACATGTTTATGATGTGCTGGTAATTATACAGCAGTGACTCTCTGAGGTTAAAAAGCCCCAGTTTGTAGCATTTGCTGTTTTTCAGGATGCAGATATTCCATCATAGCCAATTTCCAGTCACCAGCATGACATCAGTGAATTCAGAATTGGGAAGAAATGTGTGTAAATTGGCTCTCATGTGTCCATGAGACAACTCCAGCTCACACCAAACTAAGATACAGTCAGTCTTTAGATGCACAGACGTACAGGGGTCATAATTAATCCTGGAAACTTATAGACTATTTCGATTTTATAAAACAATTTAAGATTATTGCAATGTTTCTGAAAGCCAGGGGTCTGAAGTCAGACTTGGATTCTCATCATGACTCTGTGTCGTTTACTAGTTCTATGACCTTGGGCAAGTCAGACTATCTTTAAGCCTAAGTTTCCTTATCAGTAAAATAGGCACAGTAGTAATATCTACCTCCAAAGGGGGGATCTGGTGCCTGGTGCAGACCCCTGGTTGAAAAGGGAGGAAAAGGATTGCTTTATAAGGCTAGTGGCTATTGCCCTCAACCTTGCATGGTTCTAGTAGCATGCCAAACTGAGTTTTATCTTAATTTGTTTCATTTTTTTAGCTGACATGGGTTTTGCCAGATTATTCAATTCTCCTCTAAAGCCACTGGCAGATTTGGATCCAGTAGTTGTGACTTTTTGGTATCGGGCTCCTGAACTTCTGCTTGGTGCAAGGCATTATACCAAGGCCATTGGTAAGTTAGTCTAAAATGATGTACTGTCGTAGCATCGAATTATCATGAACTCCAAATGGTATAATAATAACGAAGCTGCTTTGTAAAAACCACTTTTATACTACTTTCAAAAGTCCTGTTGTCTTCTGTATTCCTATATTCTGGTAGATTAGGATTTTTAACTTTATAGGAGAAACGGTTCTTTAAAAAGAAGAAAGCATTTTTTGTTAGGAATAGAGTTATCTGATCCTGTTGCGTTGCTATGGAGATGATAACGCGCTAATTTTATTTTGCACTTACCTACCATTGATCAGAAGAACTGGAGAGAGGTTTAGAATTGTTTTCTCCACAGAAGGAAAAACAGAAACCAAGCAGAGTGTGGTGTGGAAGAGAACCCCTTCTATCTGGGGAAAAGTCAGTCAGTCAGTCCTTCCCTCAACAAGAAATAATGTGACTAATTTTTCTCTCCTGCCATTACCGTTATCAGAATGGCGGTTTCCCCGTTACAGCAGGAAATAGAGTCTGGGTGCATTAGCTGTGCTCAGCATCTTGCCATTTCACTAAGTGAAAAAATGGTAGGTAAGAAAACCTGTTACAAACCCTCTCTCTGTAGGATTTAAAGTCTGCTCCCGAACAGAGACAGCAGGGATTTTGCTACCTAATCACTCCACTGTCCGCGGGAGGGCCCAGCTAAGAACTGGGGGACGTCAGGAAGAGAGAGCTCTCCTCAAACCTCAAGATTTCTTTAAATGAGGTTAAAAAGAGAGGACAGAGAAGGGCAGATAATTCTCTCACTGTGATGGGCGAGTTCTATAAGGTACCAAAATCTGCCAGGTTGTATTTCTTGAAATTTCCCTTTTGTTGAATTTTCCATTTACTGGTATTAGACTAGTATCATTTTTTACTACGTTTAGCTGCTTTGGTTAAGTTCTATTGAATTAAGGCACTATAAAAGTATAAAATTATGAAAAATAGATGAGCACAAGCCTCTCTCTGTTAAATTTACAAAAAGCCTGATGGCATGCAAAGAACGACAAAGGTAGTTCCTACATTTGAAAAGATTAGACCGATAATTAACCTATTTGTGGGCAAAAGGAGTAACAAAGGTTAAACTATAGTGATGGCTTTGTTCATCAGGAGATTTGATTTCTGCAGAATTCTGACGCCCAGCACGTGTTTATCCTTTGTCCAAAGATGGAGATGCCAGGACGGTGCTCGCATTTTGTTATACTTTATGAACATTGCTGAAAGATTTTATTAGATTCGTGAAAAAGCCTATGAGTGTTTGACAGTAGGGGAGTGTGAGACTGACTCTCAACCCTTCTGTGAGCAGCTGAGCCCCGAGTAAGGCTCATTCGGAGGCCGCCAAGGCCATGCTCTTGGTGTTGGGCCGGCCCATGGCAGCTGTCTGTGAAGGCTGCAGGAGGGAGAACCACACAAGCAGAGGCAAGGAATGGAGTACTCTCAAATGAGGGCTTAAAATCAGAACCTGACTCTGCTTACATTCTAGTGAGTGATTTTCGCTGGGGAGCTGTATCTTTGCAACTTTTATTTATTTTTTTTTAAGATTTTATTTATTTATTTGACAGACAGAGATCACAAGTAGGCAGAGAGGCAGGCAGAGAGAGAGAGGAAGGGAAGCAGGCTCCCTGCTGAGCAGAGAGCCTGATGCGGAGCTCGATCCCAGGACCCTGGGATCATGACCTGAGCCGAACGCAGAGGCTTTAACCCACTGAGCCACCCACGTGCCCCTCTTTGCGACTTTTAGAATTATGTCTGTATTTTCTGTTATATCTCTCAGTCATGAACAGTGAAGTTTCTTAGACAATCTCGGAAGGCACCAAGGGGACAGGAAGAGACTGAAAATATGCCAGAGAAAGGGAGTATTAGCTGGGAAGTAACAGGCGGTGCCTCAGAGCAGACCAGATGATGAGATAACCCAGGACACAAGGCAGGGAGTAGAGGACATGGTAACAGCAGAAATCCACAGGCGCTGGGCTCCTACCAAGCTCCATACAGTCTATAGCCAGAAGGGAGATTTCCAGTAAAAGAGGCACATTCTGCCAGAACCTTCCATTGAACTAAATGACTCCCCACCAAAGTCTGTCCTACTTTCAGAGATTCTTATAGAGCAAACCCGTGGTAGTAAGTCCCATTTTTGATACGTGCCATTATATGATTCTGTGTATGTGGTCCCTATACTTTGTCCACACTTTGAGAAGCACAGTTCTATGAATATTTTCTGATTAACTGTTCTACTGTTGAAATAAAACTAGATGTTTTGGGGGGGAAATAAAGATAATTGGGTATGAATTGGAAATCAGCTGTATTTCCTGTTTCCTCAGAGCAAGGACAATCGAAATTGAATTTAAACCAGTTTGCAACTTACAGATAAAGATTAAAAATGTAATCACTAACTTCCAATTTTAGTCAAGTTGCTATTATCCGTTCTGGATAGAAATTAGGGAAAAGATACAGAAAAAAAAAATCCCCAAATCAGTTATTTTTAGACTTCAAAGATAGTCATAGCAGACATTATAAATATAATAAATATGTACACATTCACTTGTTCTTACTCTCCTCCATACCTGGTTCATGTCAGAAAGGAGTATTATTTCTAGCCAGAGACTATAAGAGTTGATGATTTGATATCAGTGAAGTTTTATAGAGCAACATTTAGAGGAGGAGGGAAGTGACAACAATTGTGTGTGTGTGCGTGTGCGTGCGTTGTGTGTGTGTAGAGGAGGGAGGAACAAGTCATTGACAAAGGAAGGGGAGTTGAGAAATGGTATAAATGATACAAGAGCCAGATGACCATTTAAAATTAGAGGCTAATATGAAGCAAGAAACCCTAGAACTCAACATTACCTGCTACCCTGAGGTTCCTTCTCTTAGCAGTTCTCAGGGGAATCTAGATCCTGGCTTCCGTCCTTTAAATGAAGGCAAACCAGGAACTGGCATGACCAGGAATATGCAGTACCAGTCCCAGTTGACTGCATAGCAGAGGCAGCCAGCAGGAAGAGAGATGGGACTGTGTCAGAAGCAGCTACCTCAGGGGCAAGAGTGACAACAACACGATGTGGGAGAGAGAGACCAATTTAAAAGTAGACACTGAAGAGTACTATTACCCTACTGTCATGATGGATATTTAGGAGGACTCTTCTGAGTCATTAAGAAAGATTAAATTACATTTTGTAGCCTCTTAAGATGGCAGGTAATGGTGTAATAAAAAGCGATTATTGAAGGGGTATGTTTCCATTATCCAGAAGTCTACCGTACATGAAAGGAAGCCGCTCCTGAATGGAGTCAGCTATGTAAGACATTACTGTATGGGTTTTTTTTCCCCCCATTTGGCAATTTGTTTTATGAAATAGCTTACCAACTTTAATTCTAGCTAATGGACATGATCAGACTTTTTCTTATTTAGCTTCTCTACAGAATGTGATTCCCACATTTAGTAGGCTACTGAACACTGTGCTTTTCTATCCTATACCGTGGTCTGTGCATTTAAAAAAATATTAAATAGCATTTATTTAAGTGGGCAAGTATGAATTATATATCTACAGAAATTAATTCGCTTGTATATTTGGCAAAACTTTGTGAATGTAATATTATAGTCAGAATTGAAATTACAGTTTTCAACGTGTAAAATCCAAATAGAATAATCTGTAACTGGTGATTTAAAATAGTTAAACTTTTAAAGATGCCTAACTTTGTCCTGGAGGGTTGGAGGGTTGGAGCAGTTTAATCCAAGTGAATATATTCAAATAAAATCGATCTCTATGGGTGTCATGTTGTATCTGGAGATACTTGTGTTTATCAGCTTCTAGATCTTACAATTTGTTGAAAATGTTGAAGTTGGTAGTCTTTCATACAAAAGTTGAGTTTTTCCAAATCATTTTTTATGGTCTGTACTGTCTACTCACAAATCAGAAATTATGCTCTATCATTATTCATTTGATTGTTCTAAAGGAATATATTTTTAAGAAGGAATATATCACTAAACCTGATGCTGATATTGTTTTAGTCTATCAGGTCATGAGTATTTAACCCTGCATTAGATGATCGGCTGAATGCTTTAGTGACTACATTATTAATAGTTGTTAGAAAGGCTTTTGCCTAAATGTAAATTCATGTAAGTGTAAATTGAGTTTCCCAAGTATATCTTCTTTAGGAGATTTATAAGTAAATGTTTTTTATTTGGCTTTTAATCTGTTATGTGATGATACAGCTATTTCATGTCATATATATATGTATATATATATTTAATATAGTTGTCAAACTTTGTATATTCCATCACTGAAAAGTATTTTTATATGTAGGTTGTGATTATACTCAGGAATTATATAACCCAAGAAATATAACAAATGTTTTCCTGCCTTCATAGATATATGGGCAATAGGTTGCATATTTGCTGAATTGTTGACTTCAGAACCTATTTTTCACTGTCGTCAGGAAGATATAAAAACAAGCAATCCCTTTCATCATGATCAACTAGATCGGATATTTAGTGTCATGGGGTTTCCTGCAGGTAATTTATTTTTCTTTTCAAAATAATATTGGAGTCATATTTCAAAACTAACTCCTTTTCAAAAGCATATTTTGAGTATTTTTATGTATATTTTTAAGCTCAAATAAGTAGATTGTTTTATGTAAGTAACCTTATGTTCTATAATAATATTTGATTTTTTTTTGTAAGATAAAGATTGGGAAGATATTAGAAAGATGCCGGAATACCCCACACTTCAGAAAGACTTTAGAAGAACAACGTAAGTAATTTGATATTAAATATAAGTAGTAACTTCAGTGGGAATATTTAAATTAATCCTTTTAAAAACCAGATATAGATTAGCATTTAAACCAGAAATTTAGATTTTAATATATTAATTATGCTTTTGATTGAAAGATGATGTCCCAGATGTTACAAATGTACATGTCAGGCTTAGGCTGTAGTATTTTACAAACCTTTAAGAATTTTAAGGATCAATATAGTGTTTAAACAACTCTCCTATTTTAGCATAATGAGGGTAGAGTTCAAGGCTGCAACTGTGATTTTTATCTTTATCCGAATAACGACTAGTGACCGAAATGCTGGGTGAGGCAACCAGGAAGGATAGCAGAAGGACGAACGCATGGCCCAGAAGCTAAGTAGAACACACTGGTGTATACTGAGCGGAAACAAGAGAATAAAGGTGACAGCATGAGAGGAGTTTGCTATCAATGTACATGCCTAGAGGAAAAGGCGAAAGAGGTTCTCTGAACTGAACAGAAGATTTCAGGTCAGGATGGCTTGGAGGAACAAAAGCAGACCTGATAAAGCAAAGCAGGAAATGGCAGTCCTCATTTTTGGCAGTTCTTGTACACGGTCCCGGTGGGGTGTTTTTCCTCTATCTGTCTCCTAAAGATAACACGTGTGTTGCTCAAGGTTCTTTCTTGGGCTCTCTTCTCACTCTGGATGTTTTCCTCAGGCAGTTTCTCCGATTTTATTGGCCACAATTTACCATTGATTATGCTGATAACTCCCAGTTTATGCATCCGAGTCAGATCTCTTTTCCAAGTTTCAGACCCACTTGTCTAATTGCCTTATGGAATCCCAACTTGAATGTTCCATAAATACTTCAGTTACATGTCCAAAATTGAACTCATCCTCTGTCCTCCCACACTGTCCTCCCGCTGTATTTCCTATCTTAGGAAATGACTCCATGATTCACCCAGTTGTTCAAGCGGAAGACCTGAGATATCCCTGATCCTTCTCTTATCCCATTCTCTCCCAATCGACCTTGCAGGGTAGAAACAGTTATTAAGTCTAGTCAGTTCTTTGTATTTCTCTCCATCTACTC
This sequence comes from Meles meles, assembly GCF_922984935.1. Classification (NCBI taxonomy): domain Eukaryota; kingdom Metazoa; phylum Chordata; class Mammalia; order Carnivora; family Mustelidae; genus Meles; species Meles meles. Next base: position 22,329,699 of record NC_060070.1, read on the forward strand.
TGCTGCTATTACAGTCCAGACCACCCCCGTCTCTCACTTAGGATCCTGCTGTGGCCTTCCAAGTGGTATTTCTACCTCCAGTCTTTATTCCAGCTCACTGTCTACACTGCAGTCATTGCCAAAAGCAAATTGGATCGTGTTGGTCTCCTAGTTGCTCTTAATTCACCGCTGCTCTCTGTTCTTAAGGATCGCTTATAGAGATGTGGCTTCTACATCACCAAATTCATCTACTAAACCACTGTCCACTTTGTATTCTGTAACCTGGACATCATTAATTTCTTTAAGAATCTGAAAAACCCAGAGCTTTTTTTTGACCTCTGGGCTTTTATACATGCTCTTCCTTCAGTCTAGGATGTTCTTTCCTCCCACTCATTTTAACACTTCAGATTAATTCCTGTTTTTCCTTTCTCCTTATCCTTTGGGTCTTGGCTCAGGCATCGCTTGCCTGCGGAGGTCTCCCTTGACCTTCTGTGTCTGAGTTAGGTACTCCCCCAGCGTCCTTGCTGCTTCTCTCAGCACTGATGACTTGGCCCTACAGTTTGCTTTTCAATGCTCACCTGCCTTTCCCTCTAGATGGTGTGGGTTGTGTCTTCTCTAAACGCTGTTATATGTATCCCCAGGGCCTGGCACATAGTTCATGCTCATTAGTTACTTGTCAAATGGGTATTAATGGAAGTGGCACAAGTAATTGAAGACACGCTAATAGCATCAAAGATGGGGAAAATTAATGTAAGCACTTAACATTTATCTTAGTATTTAAAGACCAAAGGAAAATTTTCACATAAAATGATAGTGTTTACAGTAACCAGAAATAAAAGGAGAGAAGTTTTAAAAGATAAATGAAATTCAGTTGGAAAAGTAGTAGGAAAAACTCAGTGATAAGAGCCCATATGTCTAATGCAAATGGTCCTAACCCAGTGAAAGCAGACTACTGATACATAAGATGAAAGGAATATATTAAAAATTAGCTAAATCTAATGGAGTACATACAAGTCACTAAAGTAAAATATAATTTAAAAATTCCAGAAAACATGACTTGAAATGACATAAAAAGTAATACAGCTTGCTTTCATTGTATCAGATGAAAAGAACCAAAAAAATTACTCTTCAGTGAATTGAGAAGGATAGTGAATAGGACTTTCTATAATCTATCCGGGGTTATTAGCTCAGTAGAAGGCAAGGTGAAAGTGGGACTAAAAGGAAATCTCTAAGCTGACTTTCAATTTGAATGTTCCAGTAAGCATGGCCTGATATTATGATAGAAACACATAACTTAGAATCTGGAGTTAACCCAGGAAATCAGTTGATTAAGCATAAAGTCCAAAGATGTGTATGTAGACAAACTCCATTTCTATATAAACTTTAAAATTTCTTCCCATTAACAAACTTAGTGGTTACCTTGCTAATCAAAATATTCCTGGTGTTGGAGCAAAAATGTAAAAAAAAATTTTATTTTATTTTTAAGCAGTCTCTGTCATGATCGATGGAGCTTGAACTTAACAACCCTGAATCAAGAGTCACATGCTCTACCAACTGAGTCAGCCAGGCACTCTGAGAAAATTTTAAATTAACATACATGGCAGAGATTTTGAAAGTGAACATACTTACGGTTGGCAAGGGTATGATAAAATGGGCATGCTTCCTTGTTTCTCAGTGTTTCTCGAACTTTAATGTACATACAAATCACCTGGAGCCCTTGTTAAAAATGCAGACTCTCAGGGGCCCATGCTGCTGATCTGAGGGCCAGCTTTGTGTAGCAAGGTTCTAGAGCACATATAAATGGCTTTGAAATGTACATATCCTTTGACCTAATAAATCCAAGAATTTTTCCTATGGAAGCAATCAGAGCAGCCACACATGGCTAAGTCCTTACTGTGTGTCAGGCTTGGTGCTAAGCCATTACCTGCATTTTCTCATACAGTCCTCATGACAACCCTGTAAGATAGGTATGATTATAATCCTCAGTTTCCAGAGGAGGAACCTAAGGCTTTCACAGGGGTTAATGAACTGCCCATGATCACACAGCGGGTAAATGCCAGAGTCAGGGTCTGGAAGGGGTCTCTGATTCTCACAGGCTGTGCAGCACTGTCTCCTACTATGCGGATCAGATTAACCTACAAGGACCCATATTTCTTAACTGTCGTGAAACAAGCAACATCAGTAACAGTAGGAATATACAACCATTGCAGATTAGTAGTTCAGGTAGCGTTAGATAAGGAAAAATGTTTATGAAACATTATTATTAAGTGAAAAGAGGTAAGACAGTTTGTTTAGTATGATCCCAATTTTATAAAAACAAAACAAAAACTCTTCTGTGTTTATATCATATATAGATATGTAGCAAAAATGACAGGAAAATCAGCAAAATCTCAACAGTGGGGTTTTTTTTTTTTAAATCACTGAATGGCTGGACCATGAGTAATTTCAATTTTCTTCTCTATGCTTTCTCTATTTGCTAAATTTTCTACCATAAACATATATATTACTTATTTTTTACCTTTTTAATATGAAATATTTCATATTTAGGAAAGAACATATGTGACAAAAATATTATACATAGTCTTTTTAGAATAATAAAACAAATAGTCCACTACTCAACCTTCAACAGAAGAAACAGAACATTACTAAGATTACCGAAGTGCTCTGTGTACCCTCTACCCTGCCTTCCTGTTCATTCCATGTTTTTTATTCTGGTTTTGCCACAGATGTTTGTATCTCTAAATGGATTATTGTTCCAGTTTAAGATATCTTTGAACTTTATATAAATTGTATTATAGTCTGCTTTTATTTGCTTTTATTCTGCACTCAGCCTCTGTATTCATTTTTACTATTGTGTAACATTCCATTCTGTGAATATAAAACAATGTAGCCATTCTTTAGTTGGTAGACATTTGTGTTATTTACAGTGTTTTCTGCTATAGATATGCTGCTAAGAATATTCTTCATGTATCCTGTGATATCCATGCACAAAGGAATCTCTTAGAGTATGTACCTAGGAGAGGAATTGCTAGATTTTAGGTTGTTCACATTTTCAACTCTAATGGTTAATGTATAATTGTTTTCCAAAGCCATTGTACAATAGAAACTCTTACATGGGCTGTTTAACAATTTCTGATTCTTCACACATAACCAATATTTGGTTATGTGTTCTTTGATTAATCAGAAAAAAACAATGGTCTAAACCTATGCCTTATAGGAAAACCAATCTGGGAGCTTTCCGTTAAAAAATACAAAGTGTGTAAGCTGTACTTCAGTAATAAACATTTTATGGAATGTGTGAGAGTTCCCAGTGATGTGTGATTGTCATGTCTTTGCAGGTATGCCAACAGTAGCCTCATAAAGTACATGGAGAAACACAAGGTCAAGCCTGACAGCAAAGTGTTCCTCTTGGTAGGTGCCTGTCTTCCAGACGAGGACTTCAGGTCTGTGGCACAGGCCCACCTCATTCCGTTCACCATGGAATTGTCTTAGCTACTCCTCCTCTTTAGAAAGAAAAGAAATTGGTGGATGCTGAAGCAAAGTTAAACATTTTTCTTTTGAGATGTCCCCCTTGACTTCTAGACTTAATTTTTCCCAGCAATTTATCAGCAGGAAAAAAAAAATTACATTCTTAAAGAGCTTTAACACTAATGATTTCTGCCAATCTCACGTTAATGCATGTAGTGTATTAATAGCGTGGTGAGCTCCACAAAATGGCGTTTGATATTTATCCTGCTAGACATTTATACAAAAGTCAAAACATTGACTTATAAGTGATCTTTCCACTTGCTTTCAATTTCTTATGTGTTACTCCAGCTTCAGAAACTCCTTACTATGGATCCCACCAAGAGAATTACCTCGGAGCAGGCTCTGCAGGATCCCTATTTTCAGGAGGACCCCTTGCCAACATTAGAGTATGTATCCTACATTTTCTGTGTCCTCTGCTCCAGGTTGAGGGTGTTTGATGGTGTCTGAAAGTAAGAGGACACTTTACCGCAGCATTACTGAAGTTCTCCATGATTACTGCCTTGAAGAAAAAGTCCTCAAGAGAAAGGGCGTGTATTCTGAAACAGGCAAAGTGATAGAGAGGTGTGAATGAAAACAAGTATTTTAGGAATCACCATTATTTGGTATTACAGAAAAAAGTTCAAGCTAACAGGTGGGACTTTTAGGTCAGTCAGCCAGATGAGTTTATACAGTTGGGTATAAAACTTAAGACAATAGGGGCACCTGGGTGGCTCAGTTGGTTAAGCATCTGTCTTTGGCTCCGGTCGTGATCTCAGTGTCCTGAGATCGAGCCCCATATCTGGCTCCTTGCTCAGTGTGGAGCCTGCTTCTCCTCTTCCTCCAACTTATGCTCGCTCTCACTATCTCTGTCTCTCTCAAATAAATAAATAAAATATTTTAAAAATGTAGACAATGAAGTCTTTTTTTGTCTTGTTTTGTTTTTTAAGAGAGGGAGAGAGGGGAGGAAGGGCCAGAAGGAGAGAGAGAAAATCTTAAGCAGGCTCCACGCCCAGTGTGGTCAGAGCGGAATACAGGGCTCAATCCCACGACCCTGAGATCATGACCTAAGGCCAAATGAAAAGTTGAATGCTTAACTGACTGAGTCACCCAGGCACACCACAAATTCTTTTCTGATTTGCTTGAATTGAGTTGTCTTGGGAGGCATCTAGCAAATAGTAGTTATAGATGAAAAGTGGGAAATATGTTAAGAAAAAAAGTGGAATTTCAAGTTAACAAGGTCACTGATATTGTAGACTTTATGCCATGATGTATATTCTTTTTTTAATGATTTTGTAGTGTGTTTGCTGGCTGCCAGATTCCATACCCCAAACGAGAATTCCTTAATGAAGATGAACCTGAAGAGAAAGGTGACAAGGTATAAACTACACAGTATATACTTCACGTCCAGAGAGTAAAGGAGGCAGAAAGAATTTAGGGAAGTATAATTTAATGATTCCTGTGTATTTAAATGCCTTTAATTAAGCATGTATTAATTAAATCACTTTAATTAAGTGATTGCAGCTGTACTTTGTGATTTGAAATATAATAAGTTTACAGATAAATGATCCTCTGACTTGTTTTAGAGCCAATTTTATTCCCCAATTCTTAACTGTGCATTTTGCTTGTTGGGTGTCATCATCATCGCTTTGTGCCGCCTGCTTTCAAAGCATCTTTCTCGTCGCTGCTAATAGAATATATCAGGCCCTCCCCCTATCCCTCTGCTTCTCCAAACCCGTGATGGAGACCATCACTGCTCCAAGAGTGCAGAACTACTTCCTGGGTGCCGCATGCTCTCCAGCGGGGTGTCTGGGACTGGGGTGGAGGCTGACTGCGCAATCCTAAATGAACTTCAGAGACTGAATCCCGCTCAGGACTCGGGACTCTTGACCTTTGGGGATGCTGCGTTCCCCGGCTGCAGTACTTGCCTGTCCCACCTTGTCCAGCAGGGTGGGCAGTCACGTGTGCATTATCAAGTTCTCAAAGTTATGTCCTGTTACAAAGAAAAGGAAAAGGAAAAGAAAGCACCGTCCTATTAATGTGGTTCCATACCGAGTTGACCTGTTTCTCTTCCTTCCAAGAATCAGCAGCAGCAGCAGAACCAACATCAGCAGCCCACAGCGCCCCCGCAGCAGGCGGCAGCCCCCCCACAGGCACCCGCACCGCAGCAGAACAGCACGCAGACCAATGGGACTGCGGGCGGGGCTGGGACGGGCACCGGGGCTGCGGGGCCTGGCCTGCAGCACAGTCAGGACTCCGGTCAGGTGCCTGCGAACAAGAAGCCCCGCCTGGGGCCCTCGGGCGCAAACTCAGGCGGGCCTGTTCTGCCCTCAGATTATCAGGTACTCAACTTGTTTTTTTTTCTTGTTAATGGCCATACATTTTGTGAAATGGGAAGTAGGATTTTTTTTTTTTTTTTTTAAAGCAAGCTCAAGTGAGAACCTGAGCAATGCGGAGAGGCAGAGGGAGAGGGAGAAGCAGGCGGGAAACCCCACAGAGGGGCTCGATCCCAGGACTCTAGAATCCGGATCTGAGACCAAGGCTGGCACTCAGCAGACTGAGCCACCCAGGCAACCCAGAAGTCAATTTAGACTTATGTAGTACCTAACTCTAAAGTTCGAATGTACAAATGCTACAATCCTACTTCTAGGTCATTATATGAAAATGAAGATTTTGATCATATTGCATGTAATTGCAAAACATTTCATTCTTGCCTTGTTTTCCTTGCCTCCTGAGGAGGGAAGGTGAGGCAGGCATCTCCCTCCTCAAAGAAGATCTCTCCTATTATCCTTCTAGCTGCCTGTCAGCTTTGGGTCAGAAAAAGATAACTAGATAAGCAACTGAGAGAGGAGCAGCGGCTTATTTTGGACAAAATAAGCTGCATACTAGAGAAAGATTTGCTGTCACTGAGAGGAAATAATCAGTAAGTAGCCGAGAAAACACAGAAAGGGATTAAGATAGAAACTTCTCAGAAATCACTGTTAAGTCTCACTAGAAGTATTTTTGAGACTAGAAGGTACTTTTTATTATTAAGATAAAAAACACCCTACAGTTGTGTGATATCTGTCTAAATGTGGTGTCTCTCTCAATGGGAGGGGGGCTCCCAAGTGCGGGGCGGGGGTGGGTGGAAACCAGTGGCAGCTGGTGGTCCCCGCGGTGAAAGGGCGACAAAGGAGCTAGAAGTTTACTGAGGACACCACAAGGGAGCCCTGGAGGACAGCAGAGGAGAGGCTGTGTGCCAGGAGGCGGTGGGTCAGGGGCTGTAGTTAAAGCGGGAAGGTGAGGAGGTATGGTGACTATGGAATTCTCCTTTTTTTCCGCTAACTGTGCCTGGTTGTAAGTAGCACACTCATCAGTTGGGGTCTATGGATCCTTGAGGTGGGTCCCCTGAGGGGCCTGTGCTCAGCCAGGGGGTTGCTGTGCGCCCTTTTGCCTTGGTCAAGTTCCCATTGCTCGAGCCTATTGTCTAAAAGTGGCCTCTACAGATGGTACTACTAATTTGGCAAATTAAAGGGAAAAAAGTCTAAGGATAATTAGTATTTGGGAAGAGAGAGGTAAAAATACCTGTGAAAACCATAGGGAATACTGCAAAAATGAAAAAACCCCACAAAACCCTCATTTTCTTTGTTTTTTTTTTTAAAGTCCTCATTTTCAAGGAAAGTAATCAGCTAAGATCTAGGAAGTTGGGGGTGGCGGTGGGGGGAAAAAACACCCTTAAAACTTAAAAAAAAAAATGTAGACTCTCAGGGTTCTGGTGGAAGAGGAGAAAGAGGATGGAGATTAAATAAAAAAACAAAACCCTCAGGCAAGGGAGCCATAAACTCACTGATAAGGAATGGGAATCAAAAGAAACATTAAGGAGAAAGACATAATAAATAGCTTCCTCAACCGGCTTTACATTTTGAATATATCTACAAAGGAATGTGTTTTCACAAAACGTCTTCTCTGAAAACTTCTTTTGGAAGAGTCCGTGCAAGCAGGGGAGTACACACAAGCAGGGGAGTACACACGAGCACTGAGACTGGTTCCACAGGCTAAAAAACAAAATTCCACAGAGTACGTTTGAACATCAAATTGGCTTTATTAAATGATCTGTGAATTTGGCAGCATCCCATCTAGCAAGTAGAGAGGAGCTCCTAGGAGTTGTATAAAACGGAAGGTTTTTCTAGGAAGGAGGGCGGGGCAAGAAAGTGAGTAGCAAAAGAGAAGAGCTGGTTCCAGGCTGGGTCACTTTCCCTTAGGGGGAAAGAGCAGGGGTCTTACATGCAAATTACCTTTGGGGGAATAGAGAGGACCCAGGTGGCAGACTCTTTGGCACCCATCAGAAAATTTCCTGGCTGACCTGGTAAACTCCATTTCTGGGGAAAGTTGAAACTGCAGTTAGATTTGGTATTAAGCTCTGGTTTGGTGATTTGGCCCAAGTGACACGATTTGGGCTTGTGGTTTTCTTCTCTAAACACAATGAAACTAATCAAGGCTTCATTTTGATGTACTGAAAACAGCTTGCTATTTGGGTAGTAGTCATGAACACATTTGAATTTTATTATAAATTCTGTTTCACCCCAACAGTAGTTTATTCCTATTATGGGAGCACCAAACCTCTATCATAAACTGGTTCATCTTTGTGTCTCTGACTGTATTATATTCACCTGAGAATAGTCCATTACGGACAGATTACTACCCTACTGTATTCCTTTCAAATCTAAGAATTCTTTAAGCTGCTTTTCTTTCTCCCATACTATGCTATCCACTTAAAAATAAAAACAGCGTGATCTATGGAACGGGTAGATATTTCAGCTCCTCAGCTGGAGAGGTTGTGCAATGTGGAGGTGGGAGAGCCCCTTGCACCTACGCGTGACTCACATTTCAACATGTTTGTTCTTTGCCGAGTGTGGAGGAACCTTCGTGCTGAATCTAATCTGCTGAAGTAAAGTGATCATAGCCAGCCTAGCAATTGTGAGTGGAAAGAACATGTTTTTCATAATAAACTTAAAAATAAAACATGGGGATCTGGAAGCCTGAAAGGGTTCTTACACTAACACATCCAGTGTGATGAGCACGCCAGGAAGGCGTAGACACAAGTTGCGTCTTTCCACAATGTCGGCTTTATTCAGTCACAAAGCAGGGTTCACATCATTGTAAAGCAGATGCAGGATTCCAGACTCGGTGACATTTCACCACACGATTACCCTGGCTCTTCACATGGCACACAGAGCAGAACGTAAGACAAGTCACACAACAAACAAGGTAGAAGAGAGGGTAGGAAGTTACCGAACCAAACCAGAAATCAGTTCTGGGGCGCGTGGTTGAGATGAGGTCTCGGTCCAGTCTGGGTCCGCTTTTGGCACTCAGTTCTGTTCAGAGATCAGTCGGGCAGAGCCTTCGGCTGCTGGTGTCTTTTTGAAGTGGTCGGGCATAGAGGGGTCAGTGTCTGAGGAGTGGGCCAGCGTGCTGCAGAAATTCTCCACTTTTAGAGGGATTTAGTGAGTCTTGGGCCCCTGCCAGCCTCCCCTGCGTCTCGTGATAAGTTCCGCAGTGTCATCAGCTGGTGCTGGTTTCGGCAGTATCTGGTAGCCGCAGGTCCCTTAGTGGCTGCTTGACGTGTGTGACTCCATCTTGCTCTCTGCAACTAGCCAGAGTTCTGTAACGGGGAAGAAGCCAGGCAGAGCTGTTTTTCACCAAGACTATCTTCTGGCCCTGCTGTCTTAGACCAGATGTTGCAAGTTTGGTTTGGCAGCCTTTGCACACTGAGCGGGGGGACCCTGCTGCTATATCCTTCCTTAAACCCTCAGTGCCAGCACAAGGTCATTTACATTTTTTACTCTGAGTAACGGTTTTATTAGTAAGCTCTTTCCCACTTTGCTCATGGGAAAAACCAGGCTTCCAAGCTTAGCTAAAGACACTGGTTCCAGCTTACTTATCTTTAACTAGACACATGTTCTTATTCTATAGATGATTTTTTATTTTTTATTTTAAAGATCTTTATTTATTTATTTGACAGGGAGATGGAGAGCACAAGTAGGGAGAGCAGCATGCGGGGGGCGGGGGGAAGGAGAAGCAGGCTCTCCGTGCAGCAAGGAGTCCAACGCGCGGCTCCATCCCAGGACCCTGGGATCCTGACCTGAGCTGAAGTCAGCCACTTCACTGACTGAACCACCCAGGTGCCCCTGTAGATGATTTTTTAAACATATTTTTTGTATTTGCTCCTGACACCATGAAGATGAATGTTTCATTTAAGGTAATAAAAAAACATTGAATTGAAATACATTTGTTCCTGCTTTCTCTTGAGGGCATTCTCATGCATGAACTTTTTTTTTTTTTTTTTTTCATTCTAAATGTTACCTGAGGTTCATACAACGCACTTCTTGCTGCCCCATCCCGTCCACCCTGCCGTGTTTTGTCCTCTGGGTGGTGCTGCTGAGGCCACTGTAGCCGCCACCTCTGCAAATTCTCTTCTCTAGAAATGACTTTTTTTTTTTTTTTTTAAGATTTTCTTTATTTATTGGACGGAGGGAGAAAGAGACAGAGAGGGAATACAAGAGGAGGAGTGGGAGAAAAAGAAGCAGGCTTCCTGCCGAGCAGGGAGCCTGATGTGGGGCTCGATCCCAGGACCCTGAGATCAGAACCTGAGCCGAAGGCAGCCGTTTAACGACTGAGCCACCCAGGTGCCTCTAGAAATGATTTCTTAGTCATCACTTTGTTGTTTCTTATGAGGACATTAACAGCACATCCAGATACATTACGAATACCACTAATTCAGTGCCAAATTGATCATTCTTGTTTGCAAATCTCAGTCACACAAAGAACAGCTAAGCAGAGTTAGTATCAAGAGTAGGGGTCAGCCTGCGTTTCCCCTCTGCTTTTCTTTGCCACTGCGGTTTATGCCCCAAAGAAATCCAGCCATGCTTCATGCCTGCCAAAACATGTTGTCTCAGTGGTGGCAGGCCGTGGGTTCAAATATGCAAAATGTATTAACGAGCTTACGTCCACTGTCCGCTACCATGGATCTGAACCAGGAGCCCGTGCTGTCGGGATGAACACCCTGAGCCATTCTCTGCTTCCCCCAGTGATTCCCTTTCTCTCTTTCCTTCCCCCAGCACTCCAGTTCACGCCTGAATTACCAAAGCAGCGTTCAGGGATCCTCTCAGTCCCAGAGCACTCTCGGCTACTCGTCCTCGTCCCAGCAGAGCACGCAGTACCACCCGTCTCACCCGGGCCACCGCTACTGACCGCGGCTCAGGGCGCAGACTCCAGCAATATGATGTCCGCATTGAAAAGAACCAAAAAATGCAAACGATGATGCCGTCTCAAACTCCTCCACATAGGAGGAAGACTCCATCCTGACTTTTGCAGGACTAACTGATGTGTCTTCTTTATGGACTTCAAGAAGATTTTTGTGAAGTTTCCCCAGCGCCCTTTCCCCGCATGTGTTCCATTGCGACTCTGATCCAGCGTCTGATCTAATCCTAGCACTTCACTTCTGTAACCTTCAGCATTTTTTCGAAGGATTTCCTGGTGCACCTTTCTCATGCTGTAGCAATCACTATGATTTATCTTTTCAAAGCTCTTTTAATAGGATTTAATGTTTTAGAAACAGGACTCCAGCGGTGTATAGTTTTATACGTCATGAACTGATCTAGCGACACAGGTAAAAATGCACCTTTTAAAGCACTACGTTGTTTTTGCAGAATATGACTGTTTTGCTCATGGAAGTCTTAAACAGGAACTGTTACTGTCCCAAAGTACTTTACTATTACGTTTTTATTTATCTAGTTTCAGGGAAGGTCTAAAAAAAAAAAAGACAAATGGTGGGACAGAGGGAACCTACAACCAAAAACAGCCTAGATCTTTACAGTTACTATGCTTTATGCTACGAAGAACTGTTGTGCTAGTTTTTATATAATCAATCATTCAGATGGAACGTAGTTCCCGAATCACCTTGTTCTGAAGAGTATTCAGTACTGAAGAATTCTCACTTAACCATCACGTAGCTAAGTCTAACTTAAAAAGGGTTTCAAGAGCTTTGAGGAACTGCAGCCCTCTGGTGCCCCACACCAGAAAGCAGAAGAGAGTATTAACTGCACTAGGGTTTCTTTAAGGAGTAACGTCGATCAAAGGATGTGTTACTTACCTTTGAAGGAAAAGCTTTTAGTGTGTGTTGTACATAAAGTTGGCTTCTCTAAAGAACTGTTGGTTTCTTCACGTCGGGGGTTAGCTTGAGTAACTTTCTTACATAATCAAGAGTACTCAAACAGAAGCCTGCAAATTAATTTGCAACTTAACCTGCTTTTAAAATAAAGAGCAGTGTTCTCCATTCATATTTGCATTAGACATAGAGTGACTATTTTTAAAGCATGTTAAAAATTTAGGTTTTATTCATGTTTCGAGGATGTATTATGTATGCATAATTTTGCTGTTGTTAACTGAAACTTAATTCTATCAAGAATCTTTTCATTGCACTGAATGCTTTCTTTGCCCCTAGGAGAAAACTTAATAATTGTGCCTAAAAAACTATGGGCAGATAGTATACATGACTATACGTTTCCATGATCTATGAATTAGAGGCTGAGTTCTTTCTCAGCCAGGGAAAGGAGCCCCTCGCTTCCCAGAGTCACAGGAAATGTAAAGGCTTAGAGCTCCCGTTGTAATGTAAGGGGCAAGAAATTTGTGTTCTTCTGAATGCTACTAGCAGCACCAGCCTTGTTTTAAATGTTTTCTTGAGCTAGAAGAAATAGCTGATTGTTGTATATGCAAGTTATATGCATTTTTTAAAAACTATTTGTGAACTTATCTACCTGGTTATGATACTCTGGGTCCATACACAAATAAGATTTTAGACAGAAGCCAGTATACATTTTGCACTATTAATGTGATACTGTAGCCAGCAAGGACCTTACTGATCTCAGCATAATAATGCTTATTAATAATAGAAGCTATATAGTGACACTCGTGAACATGGAAGATGAAGCAGTTGGCATGCTCCATTGGAAGGAATTTCTGATCATCTCAATGGTAATTCACCCCTTCCATTTTTTTTTTAATGGGAAATTAGTAGCCCTTTGCATAACGTAGCTGCCTGTATAAAATTCTATCCTGTGCCCTGAAGCCTCGCTGTCCAGAGTTATTGGCCATCAGCTGCTCACTGCACCATCACCATGTGCCCGGGGCCATTCCTGCTGGGAGACTCAAAGGGCAAGACATGCTTCATCCTTAAGGAGCTTAGGATCCATTCCACGACCGACCACAAGTTCTCCTGGGATGAGAGGACTGGCTTTTAAGAGTCTGAGGGTCCTTTTGTTTACATCTAAACTCCCTTGGATAGAGTTATTATTTCCAAAGCTGCTGTGTGATCAATAGTGTTATCGAGAGGTTTCTATTGACCTTAGAGAAGGCCAGTGATTAAATATCACAACAGGCATTAATGCGGCTTTGAAATGTTCACAGCAGCCTCTCAACAACAGTTGGTGGCCCTTATAAGCAGAACGCACTTCTGAAGTGGTTGTGGGAAATTACAGGGAAAACAGAAGCTCCGTGGCTGCCCTGGGGGGGCACTTAGAGTTAATAAGAGGAAAGCCCACCTACGGGCGTAGACCAAAATACCACGCCCCTTCATACTTTATAAGCAACTTTGATATACTGTTCTTGTGATACGTGCTTATGTAATCACCGGAGTACCCTGCTTTCCTTGCAGATAGCTAATTTTATTGGCAGAACTGATGCAGAAACCGTGAGGGGATAACCATCCGTTTTTCTAGTCCATGGTGTTCTCCAGGTTACAGGCAGATACCCCCATTATTCTGGTCACTGTGCTGGTACTGGCCCTTTTCTTGCCTCGGAGTTGGGGGCGCCAGTTGGGCCCAGTACCCTTGAAATAATTTAGACTCATGATTTCCTTTTCCTGGTAAAAGGGAACAAAGCCTTTAACATTCTTATGGACCCTAAACTGTGGGACCTCAAGGGAGCTCTGTGACGCCTTTTGAGGTTAAAATTTACCTTTGTGGTCCCCAAATGACCTCATTTCTCTTTGAAGACGCATTACTGTCTTGTTCCCTGAGAACGCAGGGAGCCCCCGCCAAGCCCACGAGAACACCCAAACTGAGGGAGGTTATTTGAAAGGAAGGAAGGAATACAAGTGAAGGTTCTCTGCCCTACATATTACAAATCAGTTTCCAATTACCTTCTGGTGAGCTGTGTGTTTGGGAAAAGGGATTCTAGTTTCAGGAGAGCCAGCTCCAGGATAAGGTAGCCTGGTGGCGGGGCTGTTTCTACGAGGCTGAAGCAATCTTTGTGATGATAGGTCGTGCAGTAACATACGAAAACCAAGGGCCTGTATATTTTTATATCTGTGTGGTTTTAAAACTTTAGTACTTAGAATTTTGGCCTTCTGCACTACTCTTTCGCTCTTGTAAACCTAATTGACGTAGAAGAATGGAAAGGGACGACGTTTACCTCCATGTTCACTGCCTCACTCATGGTGAAGCCGCTGCTGGGTGTATGCCTCTGAAACGAAGCTGTTTTCTCTGCTCCAGGGCATAGGAAAAATCATTGGACAATAAGATTTGCAGCTTAATCTGCTTTTGAATAAAACGATGTGGCAGAAACTATACAATGAAGGAAAAATTCTAGGAAAATTGGAAATCCTTACCTCTCCGGTGATATCTTTCGAGGGAATGGAGAAAGGCAATAAGACAGCAGTTAGCCTGAAGGAGGCTCGAAGGATTCAAGGATTAAGTAATGTTTTATATCAAACCTAGCAGTTCAGGCCCCATCATCTTCAAGAGTAGTCACAGATACCATAAAGCAAAGTTCATCGTTTTAGGATTTTTTAAAGAAATGTGTTGTACCTAAGGCCATACTTACTCTTCTGTGCTATCACTGCAAAGGAGTGATACGTATGTATTATATTGAAAAAAAATCCTTAATGCACTGTTATCTCCTAAATATTTAGTAAATTAATACTATTTAATTTTTTTAAAGATTTGTCTGTATAGACACTAAAAGTATTACACAAAATCTGGACTGAAGATGTCCTTTTTAACAGCAATTTAAAGTACTTTTTATATATGTTATGTAGTATATCCTTTCTCAACTGCCTAGTTTGTAACTCCCATAATTCCTGTTTGTGAAGTGTACCTGTCTTTGTCTCTTCTTTCAGCCATTTTCTGCACGCACCCCTCTTTCTATGATTATAGAGATGACCGCGTACGCTTCCCACACTCTGCGGCGAGGTATGCACTCAGAGCCAGCTGTCCCCCCAGTGAGTGAGCGAGCTCCGTGGGGGGCAGGAGAGCAGCCACTTTGGAGTCCAGAGTGTTTTCCCCGCATTTGAGTTGTCCTGACACCCTTCTTGAAATGACTGTTAAAGCTAAAATAAATTACATTGCATTTATTTTATATTCTTGGTTGTAATAAAATTTAATTGACTTTGTTTCTTGGTGGATTTTTTGAGTCTAGGAAAACTGTGAATAAGTTTTAGTGTCAAAATTTTATCTGCATGCCTAGAAGCTTTTCAGATGACACTCGTCCTGCAGAGATGCAAAGTCTCCCTGGAAGTTGCAATGTGTTATTTTGTTCAGGATGCTTATGATGTCACAAAACCACAGACACACTGCTTACATATGCCTCCGAAGCAAAATCACAGTTTTTAAAACATTTCTCGGGAAAACATCCTTTTTATTAAAAAAGGAAGATGAGAATGGCCTTTTAGGAAAACACAAATACGCAGCATTTTTTGGGTAGAGTGGCAATGGGTTCTACTCCTTTTTACAAGAACACTCTGTTTTACTGGGCTGCCCCTTACTAATTTACTTGATGTACCTAACATGGTTACTCCAAAAGTCAAGGGCATCATGGAGTGAACTGAAGAACGTTTAAGGGGCACAAACACAAAACTTGCATTTCTGTTTAAAATAGATACTGCACATGTCCAGGCTCCACAGCTTGGCACAGACCATATGTATATTCAATACGGTTCTATTTGGAGAGTAGAGCTTCCCTTGGAAGACTATTCTTTGACCATAGGCGCCTTTCTAACCAGCCACCTGAATAAGAGAATGTGGAAGACTGTACAAGCCCCTTACCACTCCTGGGGAAATCACTTTGAAAGGATGGGTCTGTGTCCTTGGCCAACTGTAAGTTCTTTGTGGGCAGCCCCCTGGGTTTTACTCCTCCTGCACTCCTAGCACCTGTCATGATACCCAACACAGAACAATTAATAGGGCAAGTCATTTGCATCTTTTTTTTTTTTCTTTAGCATAGAATTCCTGGATCATATTCCATTTTAACACCTCAAATAGTATCATTTTATCTCTCAGGCAGTAGAAAGCCACCTTGGACCAGCAAAACACATGCCCAACAGAAACGTTTGCTCATTTGTTATAAATGAGAGAATATAAGGGAAAGAGATGAAAATACTGACTTACAACATTAAGATGTATTAAGTACATTCTGCTTTTTCAGATTTTTTCTGCTGCTTAGATTTTTTTTTTCCAGAAAATACTACTGAAGTTTTTCACATCAAGGTGCTATTATGAACCGAATGTGTCCCTTCAAAATTCTTATGTTGAAGCCCTTATCCCCTGTATTTGTGGCTGTATTTGGACATGGCCTTTACCAAAGTAATTATAGTTAAATGAAGTCATAAGGATAAGACTGTGGCTGGGGTGGGGGTGGAGACAGAACGCTGATAATCATATTAATTTCCTTGTAAGAAAAGAGGTGTGCACTCAGAGCTTTCTTCCCTCTCCTTTTTACCTTGCGCCCTCCCTCCCCGACTTTCTCTTCTTTCTCCCCACAGCCTTCTCTCCCTACCATGTGAGGACACAGAAAAAGGGTTGTCATCTACAAGCCAGGAAGACAGCCTTCACCAGAAACCAAACCCTGCCAGCCCTTGATCTTGGACTTCCCAGCCTCCAGAACCGTGAGAAGATAAATTTCTATTGTTGGAGTCACCCAGTCTATGGTATTTTGTCACAGCAATTCATGCAGACGAATACAGATTTTGGTACCAAGAAATGGGCTGCTGCTGTAACAAGTACCTAAAAGCGTGGCAGCAGCTTTGAAACTGGGGGATAACAGGAGGCTGGAGGAGTCTGAGGTGCATGGTAGAAATGAGAAATGTTAGAGGCAATTCGGGTGAGGGCTCAGAAAGAAAAGAGGAGAGTGGGAGAGAGAGCTTCCATCTTAGAGAACACATCAGTAATCATGAACAGAATGTTGGTAGAAATATGGATATAAAGGCCATTCTGATGAGACCTCAGATGGAAATGAGGAACAGGTAATTGGAAACTGGAGAAAAGGCAGTCCTTGTTACAAAGTTGCAAAGAACATGGCCAATTGTTCTCTAGTGTTCTATGGAAGGTAGAATTTTTGAGGGGTGAAATTTCACTTTGTAATTATTTGTTGCTATATAGAGAAATACAATCGGTTTTTGCATATTGCCTTGATATCCTGTTGCAACATTCACTGTTCTAAAATGAGAGGATTCCCTTAGATTTTCTACATATACAATCTTGTCATCTGTGGATAAAGACAGTTGTACTGCTTCCTCCCTGATGTAAAGGAATTTTATTATTTTTCTTGCCTAAATGCATGGGCTAGCAGGTCCCATACAATGTTGACTGGAACTGGTATGAATGAATACCTTGTAACGTTCTCAGTCTTAGAGAGAAACTATTCTATATTTCACCACTAGGTCTGATGTTAGATAAAGGTTTCTCACAGATGCCCTAAGTCAAATGGAGGCAGTTTCCTTCTACTTCTGTTTTGACAAGAGTTTTAATCACAAAGAGGTGCTGCATTTTGTTAAATGCCTTTCCTGCATATGAGATGATTATAAGATTTTTCTCCTTTATGCTGTTAATATGATGAATTACACTGGGGCACCTGGGTGGCTCAGTGGGTTAGGCCTCTGCCTTCAGCTCAGGTCATGATCTCAGGGTCCTGGGATCTAGCACCACATCAGGCTCTCTGCTCAGCGGGGAGCCTGCTTCCTCCTCTCTACCTGCCTCTCTGCTTACTCGTGATCTCTCTCTGTCAAATAAATAAATCTTTAAAAAAAATATATGATGAATTACATTAAAAGATATTTTTGGCCAAGGGCTCCTGGCTGGCTCAGGCAGAAGAGCATGCAACTCTTGACCTTGGGGTTGTGAGTTTGAGCCCCACGTTAGGCGGAGAAATTACTTAAATACATAAATTTAAGAATTTTTTTTTTTTGGCTTAGCACAACACAAGTTTATGATCTCACTGTTTCTTTGGTTAAGGAGTGTGGTCCTATGTTGACTAGGTCCTCTGCTCAGGGTCTAACCAGATTTCAAGGTGGCAAGTGGGACTTTGAGCTCATCTAAGATTAGGGTTCTCTTCTAAGATCACTGTTTTTTGGCAGAATTCAGCTCCTGTGGTTGTAGGATCTGTCTGTGGAGAGCCATTCTTAGCTCCTAGAGACTGTACTTTGCCATATGGCCTTCTCGAAAACACAGTGGTTGGCTTCTTCAGGGCCACCAGCAAAATTCCTCTTTGGTCTATTGCAGTGGGATTTTATATAATCTAATGTAATCACCAATATGACTATTCCATCCTTTCCACAAGCCCTGCTTAAGTGAAGGGAATTATGCAGGATGTGGACATGGACTGTTTTTTAGATGTTAAAACAGCCTTGCATTCCTGGAATTGACATAAAGAGAAGGTGATGTGAAGATGGAAGCAGAGACTGGAGTGATGTAGCCACAAGCCAAGGAATGCTGTCAGTCACCAGAAACTACAGGAGGCAAGGATGAATTGTCTTTTTGCCTCTGGAGGGAATGTGGCCTTGCTGTCACTGATTTCAGACTTCTGGCCTCTAGAACTGAGAAGGAATACGTTTCTGTTTTTTCAAGCCCCCAAGTTTGTGGTAATTTGTTACAACAAACATTGGAAACCAATACAGATTTTGGTCATGGTGTATTACCATTTTTTTTCTAATTTGCTAGCTTTAATTTGAAACTGCTTAAAAGCATAAAGTGGAACAAAATCAAAATGGCTACATCTAGGCTTCAGCAAAGCTTGATTTTAAAGTCACCCTAGGTCCTTGGGTGGCTCAGTCAGTTAAGCATCCTATTCTTGGTTTCAGCTCAGGTCAGGATCTCAGGATCATGATCTTAGGGTTGTGAGATTAAGCACCCTGAGTGGGGCTCTGCACTCATTGGAGAGTCTGCTTGAAAGATTCTGTTCCTCCCCGCTACTTGCACACATGTGCGGGCACACTCTTTCTCTCTCTCTTGAAAAGAAATGCATAAACCTTTAAATAACCTTTTCCCTGCTCTTCTGCAAACCTCCCCTCCCATCTTAGCCTTTTGTTTCAGGAACCTGATCCCACCCTGAAGACATGGCAAGGGAGGCTGCCAGCACGTACACAATTCCTACCCAAACTGGCTAGATCCTGTATTTCTCTGTAAAACTCCCAGCCCCTTCCTCTGGGCGGGTTTGCAGTTTTGAAGGCAACCTCCTTTGCCTGGCAAAGCAATAAAGCTATTGTTCCTCTTTATATGCAAACTCTATCTTTGCATTACGTATTTTGGCTCCAGAGCACAAAGGTCAGTTTTCGACAACAGATTTGCTAATATTTTGTTAAGAATTTTTGTATTTAAAAAAAAAAAAAGAATTTTTGTTATCTATATTCATGAAGGATATTGGTCTCTAATTATCTCATGATGTCCTGGTCAAGTTTGGTGTCAACGTTATGCAGGACGCATAAAATAATTTGGGAAATGTTTTATCTTCTTCTGTTGTCTGAGAGAGTTTGTACAATACTTGTATTATTTCTTCCTTAAACAGTTTGGTAGAAGATACCAGTGAGGACTTCTGGTGTTTTCTTTATGAGAAACACTTTCATTATAAGTTGGATTACTCTAAAATTATAGAGCTATACAGATTTTCTCTTCTTGAGTCAAGAATACTTTATTAAGCTATATTTTTAAATGAATTTATTTCATCTAGGTTGTAATATAAATATTTCTCTGGAGATACATACTTAGACACGGAATTGTCAAATCAAAAAGAATGAACTTTTTAATTAAGAAAACATATTGAAGGGCACCTGGGCGCCTCAGTCAGCTAAGCGTCTGCCTTTGGCTCAGGTCTTGATGTCATAGTCCTAGACTAGAATCCCACATCAGGCACCCTGCTCCTCAGGAGTCTCCCTCTGCCCCATCCCCCTGCTGGTGCATGTGTGTGCTTGCGCTCACACATGCACTCTCTCTCTCAAATAAGTAAAATCTTAATAAAAAATTAAAACATTTATTTTTTTTTAAAGATTTTATTTGTTTATTTGACACAGAGAGAGTGCACAAGTAGTCAGAGAGGCAGGCAGAGAGACGGGGGCGGGTAGGGGGGGAAGCAGGCTCCCCACTGAGCAGAGAGCCCCATGCGTGGCTCGATCCCAGGACCCTGAGACCATGTCCTGAGCCCAAGGCAGAGGCTCAACCCACTGAGCCACCCACGTGCCCCCCAAATTAAAACATTTATTGAGCTAACATTTAGTGTGAGTACTTCCCACATGCACTTTACATTTATTAACTTTTAATTCTCACAATTCTCAGAGGTAGACACTATTTATTATCCCCATTTTTTTTTTTAAGATTTTATTTTTAAGTAATCTCTACACCCAATGTGGAGCTCAAAGTCACGATCCCAAGATCAAGAGTTGCACTATTCACTGACTGAGCCAGCCAGGTACCCTGTCATCCCCATTTTTAATAAATGAGAAAGAAAAAAAAAAAACAAAAACAGAGAGGTTAAGTAACTTGTGTAGGTCACACAACTGACAAGCGTCAGGGCCAGACTCCCAGCCATCTCCACCAGTAGTTCTCTAAGTGTATTCCCTAGACCAGCTGCATTAGCATAATGGGGGAACATTAGAAACGCAAATTCTCTGACTCTCCCCCATACTTCTGAATCTGGGGGTGGGGACCAGCAATTTGGTTGTAATGAACCTCCATGTGATTCTGATGCATGCTAGAGTTTGAGAACTCCAGACTTGTACCATACTCTTTTTACATATACTCCCAAATTGCCTTCTAAAAAGGCTAGATTAATTTACTTTCACCAGTAATTTGTGTGCGTGCCCCTGTCCCTTAGCCTTACCAAAATTCATTATGAGCAGTCTTTAAATTATGTACCAGTCTGATAGGCAAAAAATAGTGTCTTGACTCCTTTTACCAAAAATAAATAAATAAATAAATAAAATTTATTTGAGAGAGAGAGAAAGAGCATGGAGGGAGGGGCAGAGGGAGGGAATCTTCAAGCAGATTCCCTACTGATCGTGGACGCTGAGATCATGACCTGAGCTGGAATCAAGACTTGAATGCTTAACTGACTGAGCCACCCAGGCGCCCCGTCTTGTTCCTTAAAAAAATGTATTTTGCGGGGCACCTGGGTGGCTCAGTCGGTTAAGCCTCTGCCTTTGGCTCAGGTCATGACCTCAGAGCCCTGGGATCGAGCCCCACATAGGGCTCTCTGCTCGGCAGGGAGCCTGCTTCCTCCTCTCTCTCTCTGCCTGCCTCTCTGCCTACTTGTGATCTCTGTCTGTCAAATGAATAAATAAAATCTTTAAAAAAATTATTAAAAAATATGTATTTTGCTTCTCCTTTCAATGAGTCATTTTCTCTCCCCTCTCCTGCTCTGCTTGGGTCTCTTGTCTTCTGCATGGCCTTTGACTTCTTTGACCTTCCTTTTTTGGGGGTTCTCAAGTCTAACGCTTCTAACCTTGCCAGGAAACCATGTGGTGCTTGAGTACTAAATGAACCTCATTCTTTAGGAGTAAGGAGAAGCAAATGGGTTTTCTTACATAAATATAAAAATCTTTTTTTTTGTTTCCTGAGCATGAAATACAAGTCTTCTTCAGCTTTTGTTAATGACAGTCCTTTTTTAAAAATGTGTATTTTCCTTGAAACTCTGTGCAGTTGTGGTGCCAGTGCACTGAATATCAATGAGGACAGTAGGTGTAGGAGCAAAGAGATTCGCAGTCACCCCAAGTGACAGCTTCAGAAGTGTTTGGGGGAACCTAATCCCTGATCTTGACATTTCAGGGGAAGAGAGTATATTTCTCATGTCAAGAACAGAAAAGCCTTGATTCACCAAAGGTCCCCATGATTCAATTTCATGGTGTTTCCCATTATATTTTCACCACATTACAGAAAAGACCCCATAAAAACTGAGCTGGTTAAATATCACAGGGCTAGGGCACCTGCATGGCTCCGTTGGTAGAGCATGGGATTCTTGATCTCAGAGTCATGAGTTTGAGCCTCATGTTGGGCATAAAGATTACTTTAAAAATCACTGGGATAAATAACCTAAGAAGGTTTAAAAAAAATCACTGGGATAATTTCCATTTATAGTCTCTAATGATTATTGGGTTGTGATAATCAGTCATATCAACATGGCACAAGAGAAAGAACATGAGTTTTGAAGACAAATTTAGGCTTGAAACTCAGCACTTCTTCTTTTGAGCGATGTGGCCTTGGATAAGTTACTGAACCTCTCTGATCTTAGATGCAAAAAAAAAAGCATCTACCTCATAGTGTTTAAGAATTAAATCATTTAGGGGCGCCTGGGTGGCTCAGTGGGTTAAGCCTCTGCCTTCGGCTCAGGTCATGATCTCAGGGTCCTGGGATCGGGCCCCACATTGGGCTCTCTGCTCCGCAGGGAGCCTGCTTCCTCCTCTCTCTCTGCCTGCCTCTCTGCCTAGTTGTGATTTCTCTCTGTCAAATAAATAAAATATTTTAAAAAATAATTAAATCATTTAATATGTATCATGCCCAGAAGAATGCCTGCCCCACAGTAAGCTTTCAGTAAATATGGATTCCGTTGGTTTTCTCCTTCCTCTGAAATTTCTATGTGCTTGAATGAATTTCTAGTATAAGTAGGAAGTTTACTACCCTTCATCTCCTTTATTTGATGCTCTCTCTTTGTACAGAGAATGATGTCTATATCTGCACAGATTACTGGTCAGCCATTTGAATGCCAAAGACACCACCCATTGTGCCAAAGAGCACTCTTAGAAGCAGGAGGCTCTATAACAAGCATCTGGGTTCATTCATTATGGAAACACCATCAAAAGATGAGGGACTCTTTCACTGTGTTTTGGCGGCATTACCCATCACCTTTTCTCTTGCTTTCCCACATTTCCCTACAGTGTGTACCTGCAATTCATATTATACTCTGTGTTAACTAACTGGAATTTAAATAAAAACTTTAGGGGTGCCTGGGTGGCTCAGTTAGTTTTGGCTTAGGTCCTGATCTTGGGGTCCTGAGACCAAGCCCTGTGACCTGCTCCATGCTCAGTGGGGCATGAACCACTCTGCTTGAGGGTTCTCTCTCCCTCTGCCCCTCCTCCTTCTCATGCCCTCACACACTCTCTAAAATAAATAAATCTTAAAGAAACAAATAAAAACTTAAAAAGGAGAGAATAAATGCATTAGGTACTGTTTCTGTACCATCTGTAGCTATGATTATACCAATGAGAGCAGCTATCTTTTCTGGACATGAAATTGTAACATGAAGCAGAAGCCACCCACAAAATCTAGGGCCAAAGAGAACGTAATTCCTCCAGTTCTTCACTGTGGTTCTCAGAAGTTACCATCTGTACTTCCAATTCCTGAGTCATCACATCTCACAAAAGACACAGTCCAGAGACTGGCAAAATCCCTCCGCTATGAACACTTTTGTACCACTCATTGGAGAAAGATCACCAGGAATAAAAACAGCCTTTGAGTTTTGCCCTTTAGCCCTTATAGGCTGAGTTTGGAAGGTCTGTGCCACTCAAGGGGCAGGAGGGAAGAAAGAAAGGGAAAGAGTTCCTCTCTCTGTACCTAGACAACATGAGGGGTCCCACTGAGAACAGCAGCCCTTAGCAGGTGAGACTCCAGTCTGCTGGGGAGTGACATGGAGGAAAGGCCTGCTGGAGTGGGAGCGATCTGAGCCCAAACTCCAAACCAATAAAACAAAGTTCCCTTCTAGAAAGCCATCAACATCCAAATTGAGCAGGGCCTAGGCTACAGCGTAAAAGGAAAGAGAAGGTCCAAATGAAAATAGGGCATGGGGCAGAGGAGATGGGTCCAGAAAATCCAAAGGCATTTTCCCCCTAAGGTATTTGTAGAAATGTATTAAGCTCTCTTAATCATGAGCACTTCCATTGTACACATGCATCTAAAAAATCTTTTCAAAAACCACTTTCTTGATTTTTCCAGTAGCTTAAAAAATCCCACGTACTTCTTTCCGTATAAACAAGAAATAGGTTTATATTTGTTTCCCCATCCATATTAAGAAAAAAGAGCTTAGCTTTGATTATAATATATGTATGTACATAGTTTTCATATATAATTACTCATTTGTAATTCATAGGAACTTTCATAGGAAAATGATCCAAAGAACTAGTTAAGTGGGGGCATCCAACAACAAAATTATGTGAAAATTCTTATACAATTTGTTGTAACACGTTCTTTATTTCCAGTGAAAATTGGACAAAGGAAAATAAGTTTTTAGACAGCAATTCAGGGTGTGTCTCCTGTAGTCTTAATTAATATTCTCTGGTGACTTCTCTGGTGAAGTTGCTTGCATCATTTAGCTATCCTGGTATCATGTTAACATGGACTTGTATCTTGACATCAACTAAATAGTGCACTTGTTTGTTGTTTTTTGTTCTCGTTTTTAACATTTATTCATTTATTTCAAAGGGAGAGAGAGAGAGCACTAACGGGAGGGGTAGAGGGGGAGAGAGGATTTCAAGCAGAATCCGTGCTGAGCTCAAAGCCCCACATGGGGCTTGATCTCACAACCATGAGATCATGACCTAAGCTGAAGCCAAGAGTCGTATGCTTAATTGACTGAGCCACCCAGGCGCCCTGATAGTGCACTTGTTAAAGCAAGGACCATGCTTCTGGTTTTGTTCACCTTTGAAATTCCCAGGGCCTTACACACATAGTCAACGTTAAGTTGAATTTGTGAGTGAGCTGTAAAGAATCAGGTTGAGCATATAGAGCAACTTCCTAAGTTGAAACTGTTCTAAGTGGTTAGTGAACCTAAGCAAGGCCGCATGCCCTCATTTTGGAAACTATTAACCGTTGTATTGCCCTTGGAGTGGGCTATGTACCATGTGACTTGGATAGTCTCTTTGAATTATTCCTGTCCCTGTGTTCTGTGGGAAAACAAAATTACAGAAAGGCTGGACAGCTTATCTGGAGCTTACCCTGGCCAACAGAATTAACTTTTGTTTGCTCCAGAGGCTAAGAATGAAAACAATAGATCTAGAATCTAGATCTTTACACCAGATCTAGTTTCAGCAAACAAGATGGTCTCCAGTCTACCACCGCCACCACACCCCTTCTAATTTGGAGAAGGGAACAAATGAATTCTGCAACATTTTTAAGGTCTTTTTAAAAAGTAGCAAAACATTCTAAAATAAAACTGTCTAAAATTTTCTTATAAGTGCATTGACACATAAAACTTATTAACACTTAGGGGCGCCTGGGTGGCTCAGTGGTTTAGGCTGCTGCCTTCAGCTCAGGTCATGATCTCAGGGTCCTGGGATCGAGTCCCGCATCGGGCTCTCTGCTCAGCGGGGAGCCTGCTTCCTCCTCTCTCTCTCTGCCTGCCTCTCTGCCTACTTGTGATCTCTCTCTGTCAAATAAATAAATAAAAATAAAATCTTAAAAAAAAAAACAACAAAACTTATTAACACTTAAATCCGACTTAAAATATTACAAAAGCTGAACAAGGATCCAATAGCCAACCCAGTGTCTCACAAACAGACGTTTCATGAAACACCACTCCTGTAGTGGAGTAGTGGGTTGTTCACAGGTTTTCACAAACAAAAGTTTACACACATCTGGAAATTCTGGGTTTAACATGAATTACAGGTTTTCTCAGAGCTTTAATATGCTGATGACATTGTGAATTCCCAGGAAGATGATTTATTGCACCCCATCCCACACTTAATTGATCAAAGACCTTTCATTTCTTGCACCTCCAAAGAATGCTCTGTGGAAACCAATTTGGAAATCCCTGGTTGTGGCAGGCAATGTTGTTGCCTCCTCCCTGGCCTTTTCCTGCTTTCTCCCTGCTGTCAGAAGTCCTATTGGTTTACCCTTTCTAGGGTGGCTTTCTCCTTCCATGGAGGCTGGGCCCCTCCTCAGCTCTAGAGGATGACAAGTGATTGGACCAAACTCAACTCACTGGTCTCATTCCCTTTACTAAGCTACTGGTTCAAGCATGGGGATGTAATGCAATCCTGGCTAATAAAATTTGAGGGAAAACTTTCAGGGAGGGTTTTTAGGAGAATTTGTTTTAAGCTTAAAAAGATAACCAAGACACCAACATTCCATTTTTTATTTCTGGACTTCTAAATATGAGCTGTGGCGGCCATCTCAAGACCATGAAGGGAGCCTCAGAGAAATACCAAGGATCACTGATAAGAAAAGTGGAAAGAGCCTGTAGTCTTGAGAACTGCACTGAATTGCTCATTGGGCAGCCCTAGAACTGCCCTATCTCTGGAGTTCTCTTCTGAGACATTATAAATAGTCCTTACTTTAAACATCAATTTCCTTTTTTTTTTTTTCCATATCTGCAGTCAAAATCATCCACATATGGGGTTCTCACCAGTCAGAGCCTCAATACCATTGGCATAAGTATAGAACAAAGCATTGAAATGTTAATTTTTTTGGAAACGTTAATTGTTACAAAGCAATAGCCTATTACATATTGAGTGTCTACTACAATTATCACCAGAATCTGCCATCTTTATTTAATATTTAAGTGAATGACTCTAATATTACCATTTTTAGTGGCTCTGAATTAGAAATGAGACCTTTATTCCTTCCCAGCAGGGGCAGGCTGAGATGATAAACAATCATCAGAATGCTGTCACGGTGAAATCCATAACTCACCACAAGCCCTGGAGCCAGAACTGTGCATAGGAAGCAGGACACACACAACAGCCTTGTGTCTCCCTGT
Organism: Meles meles; assembly: GCF_922984935.1. Lineage (NCBI taxonomy): Eukaryota > Metazoa > Chordata > Mammalia > Carnivora > Mustelidae > Meles > Meles meles. The sequence goes on from NC_060070.1 coordinate 22,356,168, forward strand.
GGTTGCCTGGCGTCTGCCGCGTGTTTTCGGGGCTGAGACTATTCTCTCTTTTGCACTGAATTCTTCCTGTGTGCAAAACTTGGGTAGGTCCCCTCCCCTTCCTCCTAATCTTACTCCCCATCACAGCCCTGCTGAAGTCCCCTCTGCAAGGAATCTCCCAAGTTACTCCAGCTTCCATTAAACAGCTTTTGGAAGGATTCTTCCTAGATACCCAGTCTGAATCATTCACTTTGGCGTTTAACTGAAACACCCTACATTTTCTCTTATTTGTTTGTGTTTCGTGTAGGCCCCCTGTTGGATGAAAGGAGTGAAGGGAAGGCGGACATGACAAGAGTTATTGTCCAGGTCAGTGGCTCACCTCTGTCCTGTCCAACAAACTTATTTTATAAGAAATGCCTTTTTTTTTTGAGATTTTCTTTATTTATTTGGTTTTTTACTTCAAGTGCACATGATTGGGAGTAGGGCAGAGGGAGAGAGACAGAGAGAGAATCTCAAGGAGACTCCCCTGAGCACAGGGTTCGATCTCACAACCCTGAGATCATGACCTGAGCTAAAATCAAGAATACAGTGCTTGACCAACTAAGGCACCCAGTGCCCCTATAAGAAATACTTTTGTAACACCCCTTTATCTAGCATGAAGTTCATAGATAAGGCAACTGGCCTATACATATAAATTCAAAATACAGTTGACCCTTGAACAACATGGGACTTGGGGGCACCAACCATCCAGCTGAAAATCCTATATAACCTTTGACTCCCCTAAAATTTAACCACTAATAGCTTACTGTTGACTGGCAGCTTTATCAATAATATACTCAGTTGATTCAGATGAATGGATAAAAAAGATGTGAGAGATATGTATATATCTATATATAATATGGAATACCAGTATGTATGTATATATATGAAGAAATATATAATATTTGTATATATGAATATTACTCAGCCACCAAAAAAAAAAAAAAATCTTGCCATTTGCAACAATGTGGATGGACCTAGAGGGTATTGTGCTAAGTGAAATAAATCAATCAGAGAGAGACAGTTATCATATGATCTCACTCATAAACTAAACAGAGGATAATAGGGGAAGAGAGGAAAAAATAAAACAGGATGAAACCAGAGAGCAAGACAAACCATAAGAGACTCTTAATCATAGGAAACAAACTGAGGGCTGCTGGAGGGGAGAGAATGGAGGGATGAGGTAACTGGGTGATGGACATTAAGGAGGGCATGTGATGTAATGGGCACCAGGTATTATATAAGACTGATGAGTCACAGACCTGTACCCCTGAAACTGGTAATACATTATATACTAATTAAAAAATAAAAAAAGATACAATTAACATATGCTTTGTATGTTACATGTATCATATACTGTATTCTTACGATGGAGCTACAGAAAAGAAAATGTTGTTAAAAGAATCCTAAGGAAGAGAGAATACATTTGCAGCTCTGTACTGTGTTAAAAAAATCTGCATAGTCAGTGACCCCCTGCACATAAGTGACCCTTGCGTTTAAGGTCACCCATTTATCAATTCAGTGCTCTAGCTGTAGTATAAAAGAGAAGAAAAGGAAAAGTAACTTGTGATAAAGTAATATAATTATCAATATGTAAACATCACAGCTGTAGGAGAAGCCACAGTGAATTACTGAGACAATGCATGCCGATGTAACATGTGGTCTTGGCAGCTCGAATGCCACAAGCCATGATACTGTTAGTGATGGGACTTTCTGAAATGATAAATGAATGATAAACAATCTTAATGATAAGCAAAAAAGTACAAAGTACAATTTACCTTGATTTATGTGGTAATCTCATTCCTAACAATTCAGTATATGAAAACTATGCAGAAAATACTTTTTGTTTATATATAAGGTAAATTTGGTTCTAGGACAATTCTTGTGGGGCACAGCCTGCACAGTTTACTGTGCTCAGTCACTCTGGCCCTCCCCCACTGCAGGCCAGCAGTACTCTCCAGTCATTGGATTACCCCAAAAGTCCCCACAGATTTCTAAAAAAACCTCTGGGGGAGCTGGTTCTAAAGACATCCCCTGAGCTAAACCAAGGGCAGTGGGGGTGGGATTACTACCAGACAATCCAGAACCTGAATCTCTGCTTTAAAGGATCTAGGAGCAGGAGGTGAGCTCCCAAATATCAGTGTACTGGTCCACTGCTGGGGTTCTGAAGGGGGTGTTGCTGATGAACCAAAGGAGGCTGCCAGTTCAGCTGGGGGTGGAGGGTGGTCTCTTGACTAGCAGGTGTTTTCATTTGTTCCATTTACCAGATGAGCTCCCATCTATACTTCTGTTTGAGCAAAGGATCTTCCGTTTCAAAAAGAAAATGTTATATATGTTTTGACAGTTTTATCCAGATTTCTATTTTCTGTGAGAGGAAGTGTTGACCTTCACAGCCCTTTGTGCTATAAATGGATGTCCCTTTGGTTCTTTTTAGTAGTTTCTACTTCTCTGTCAAGACTCTGTATGTATTTCAATCTTCATCATCATAGTTTTCATTAATTCTTTGAATATATTTAAAATAGCTGCTTTGAAGTCTTTGCTTCATATAATTTCTGGGCCTAAGCAGAGTCTGTGAGCTCTGCTGTTCATTCTGACTCTCACATCTCACATCTCATCTGACTCTCACATCTCAATATTCAATCAGTAAAGTCACTTCCTGGGGTCATGGCTTTACAGAAAACCAGGAGAAATCCCTGTCCAATGACAGAAGCTTCCCAGGCTATGGACTTGCTTGCAAACCCACCCTCCTCTGGGCATGGAAGCATAGAGGGCTATAGGGTGAGAAAGAAGTATGAACTAGGGCTGGGTGGTATGGCTCAGAGGTCATGGCATTCTGGAAGAACTGCAGTGACAGGCATCACCAAAGAGAATGTCCTTTAGCTGGTACCTCCTTCTCTTGTAGATGACAGGAGAGAGAGGGCACGGGGAGCCTGGACACAGAAACGAGGGAGCTGGAGGACCAGAGGATTCTCTGGTTCTAAGCTCACGATGCTGATTAATATGATCCTTTGTACTCAAAACACTTGTGACACCAAACATGTGGGTTTACTACACCAAGAATTCTTCAATTCTCTGTAGACACCAGCTGGGTGTCTAATAATTTAATTCAATTCAGACACTAATTACCTGGATTTAGTGAAGACCCCACAGTTGAAGGGCTCATTTCCACAAGACTTCCCCCACTTCAGAACCAGTCATGTGTCTGGGCCTTTTATACTTCTGACTGACGGGCTATTAATTAGGGATTCCTACAACCCCCACCTCAGGTTCAGTAATTTGCTAGGACGGCTCATTGAACTCAGGTAGTTTACTTACTACTACCAGTTTATTGTATTGGATAGAACTCAAGAATAGGCAAATGGAAAAGATGCATAGAGCAAGGTATGGTGGGAAGTGCGGGGCCATGGAGCTTCCTTGCCCTTTCTGAGCACATCACCCTCCCAGATGTGCTCCCCATCCTGAAAGTTCTCCCAAACCCTTTGTCCAGAGCTTTTATGGAGGTTCCTTTATGGAGGCAGATTGATTAAATCACTGGCCTTTTGTGATTAACTCAATCTCCAGCCTCTCTCCACTCCCTGGAGGTTGGGGAACCGGGCTGATATCATGCCTTTGTCTTTCTGGTGACCAGTCCTCCATCCCAAAGCTGTCTTAGAGGCCTAGCCACCCATAATCTCATTAGCATAAGAAAAGGCACTCCCTCCACTCTGGGGACTGCTAGGGTCTTGGAAGTTTTTGTGTCAGGAAACAGAGGCTAAGACCAAATATGGTAACAGAAGATGCTCCTATTACCCCTACCATTCAGGAAATTACCAGGGGCTTGAGAACTCTGTGCTAGGAACTGAGAACAAAGACCAAATATATATTTCTTTTTTTTTTTTTAAAGATTTTATTTATTTGACAGAAATCACAAGTAGGCAGAGAGGCAGGGAGAGTGAGAGGGAGAAGCAGGCTCCCTGCTGAGCAGAGAGTCCAATGTGGGGCTCGATCCCAGGACCCTGAGATCATGACCTGAGCCAAAGGCAGAGGCTTAACCCACTGAGCCACTCAGGTGCCCCCAAATATATATTTCTTATTATATCACAGTATCACACTGTTGTCTCCCTCTTGCCGTTGGATGCCCTGCAAGGCTATGTAAGGGCTAGAACTACTCAGCTCCTTTGCCAAATTCCAGTGCCCTGACTGTAATTCTGCTTTGTCTTTATCAGCCTAGCCTCTCTTTTCCTGTTCTTTTATGGCTGACCTATCTGGTGACAGCAGAAGCTTCTGGGAGCTACTTGTGACTCTGTCCTTTTCCATCCAATGGCACTTTAACCCTCAGAACAATATTATTCCTCTCATTCCAGTTCCCAAGGGAGCATATTTGAGCCCCCAGGTACAGACAACTCCCCCCATCTGGATGGTGAGCCCTGATGGGGGCACAACACAGTTTTGGGTCTGGCTGACCTGGGTCTCACTGCCTCCTGATGAGTTGTGGGTGTGTTCTTGGGTGGAGTTATTTCTCTTCCAGAGCCTAGTGTGCTTGTCTGTGAAATGAAGACCATAACATGTCACAGAGCTAAAATGATGACAAAATGAGATAAGGTATGGATAGCATCTAGCTAAGATATTATTGGTAAGCATTATTGCCTTTTCCTGTCTCTTCGTCACAGGGGTCATATTTCCTGTGTAATTCCTTAGTATCTAGACCAGTGTCCAGTTCCAGCTGCTGCTCAGTTAATATTGTTGGGGGAATTACCTGCTGCTGCTCTCTTCTCCTGCACTTTCTGTTGGTGATTGTCACACTATGCTCAGTGCAGTCTGAGGGCTTCTGAGGAGGTGTCCAGGGGCCCCGTGGGTGGGTCAGGTGAGGCTCAGTAAAGGTGGCAAGCAGAGGAGGGACAGTTTGGCTTCATGCCCACTCTCCTGTTTGCTTTGGTGATTTACACATTATTAGTTTGGGAACAATATTTTCTTTTTTTAAAGAATGGATTCTGTGATTTAAAGTTTGAAGGGCACCTGGGTGGCTCAGTCGGTTCAGGGTTTGACTTTGGCTCAGGTCATGATCTCAGGGTCCTGAGATGGAGCCCCACATCAGGCTCCCTGCTCAGCACCGAAGTCTGCTTGCCTCCCTCTCTCTCTGCACCTCCCCCTGCTCATGCTCTCTCTCTCTCATAAATAAATAAATCTTAAAAAAATTAAAAATAAAATTTGAAAATAACTGCCTTATGCTTTGAGTAGCTTAGAGGAGGACTTTAATTTTATGAATGACTCCATTGTTTACATCTTCATTCTCCAAAACATTAGCGACTATAAATTAAAGTATTCAGTTCAGTTCCTCCGTTTTACTAGCCATATTTCAAGTACTCAATAGCCACATGTGGCTAGTGGCTACCATTTTGGACAATACAAATATGAATATTTCCTTAATTGTAGAAAGTTCTGTTAGATAGCATCGATCTGTATTTTATATTGTTTAAATCATAGGACCTAACTGATAGTGACTGTGTACTCTGTGCTGTAATAGGTTTCTAGGCTTAAAGGGAAAGTTGAGTTGCCCATAGATGTAGGTTTGGGTCCTGCTATTAACTTGCCATGTGGCCTACTGGACTGGCTTTATGTTTCCTGATCTATACCAGGAAGGTGTGGGCCACATCAGAGGTTTCTATCTATTTTATCTCTAAGGTCACTTTGTTACTTTGTTCCCTTGGACCCACACCCATGTTTAAAATAAACCTCTTTATTAGGTAATAATTGGCTTACTCTCCCACTTTTGTTAACTGGCACTATTTATAACTACCAACAAAGTCCTCTGATCAGCATAAGGTTGCCAGAACCCTTATATTGAGTTGAAGTAATTCCAGCCCCAAACTTAGAAATGAGACACTGTGGGAAGCTTTGCCTTATCTCTTGTAATCATACAATGTTCATGTAGTGTTTTTAAAAATTTTTTATTTATTTCTTATTCTTTTATAAACATATAATGTATTTTTATCCCCAGGGGTACAGGTCTGTGAATCGCCATAGCACATACCTTCACCACTCACAGCACTCACCATAGCACATACCTTCCCCAATGTCCATAACCCCACTCCCCCTCTCACAACCCCCCCCTCCCCGCATCAACCCTCAGTTTGTTTTGTGAGATTAAGAGTCACTTATGGTTTGTCTCCCTCCCAATCCCATCTCCTTTCATTTATTCTTCTCCTATCCTCCTAACCCCCCATGTTGCATCTCCACGTCCTCATATCAGGGAGATCATATGATAGTTGTCTTTCTCCGACTGACTTATTTCACTAAGCATGATACCCTCTAGTTCCATCCACATTGTTGCAAATGGCAAGATTTTATTTCTTTTGATGGCTGCATAGTATTCCATTGTGTATATATACCACCTCTTCTTTATCCATTCATCTGTTGATGGACATTTAGGTTCTTTCCATAGTTTGGCGATTGTAGCCATTGCTGCTATAAACATTCGGGTGCACGTGCCCCTTCGGTTTCCTATGTTTGTATCTTTAGGGTAAATACCCGGTAGTGCAATTGCTGGGTCATAGGGTAGTTCTATTTTCAACATTTTGAGGAACCTCCATGCTGTTTTCCAGAGTGGTTGCACCAGCTTACATTCCCACCAACAGTGTAGGAGGGTTCCCCTTTCTCCGCATCCTCGCCAGCATCTGTCATTTCCTGACTTGTTCATTTTAGCCATTCTGACTGGTGTGAGGTGATATCTCATTGTGGTTTTGATTTGTATTTCCCTGATGCCGAGTGACGTGGAGCACTTTTTCATGTGTCTGTTGGCCATCTGGATGTCTTCTTTGCAGAAATGTCTGTTCATGTCCTCTGCCCATTTCTTGATTGGATTGTTTGTTCTTTGGGTGTTGAGTTTGCTAAGTTCCTTATAGATTTTGGACACTAGCCCTTTATCTGATATGTTGTTTGCAAATATCTTCTCCTTTCTGTCAGTTGTCTTTTGGTTTTGTTAACTGTTTCCTTTGCTGTGCAAAAGCTTTTGATCTTGATGAAATCCCAATAGTTCATTTTTGCCCTTGCTTCCCTTGCCTTTGGCGATGTTCCTAGGAAGATGTTGCTACGGCTGAGGTCGAAGAAGTTGCTGCCTGTGTTCTCCTCAAGGATTTTGATGGATTCCTTTCTCACATTGAGGTCCTTCATCCATTTCGAGTCTATTTTCATGTGTGGTGTAAGGAAGTGGTCCAATTTCATTTTTCTGCATGTGGCTGTCCAATTTTCCCAGCACCATTTATTGAAGAGGCTGTCTTTTTTCCATTGGACATTCTTTCCTGCTTTGTCGAAGATTAGTTGACCATAGAGTTGAGGGTCTTTCTGGACTCTCTATTCTGTTCCATTGATCTATGTGTCTGTTTTTGTGCCAGTACCATGCTGTCTTGATGATGACAGCTTTGTAATAGAGCTTGAAGTCCGGAATTGTGATGCCACCAACTTTGGCTTTCTTTTTCAACATTCCTTTGGCTATTCAAGGTCTTTTCTGGTTCCATATAAATTTTAACATTATTTGTTCCATTTCTTTGAAAAAAAATGGGTGGGATTTTGATAGGGATTGCATTAAATGTGTAGATTGCTTTAGGTAGCATAGACATTTTCACAATATTTATTCTTCCAATCCAGGAGCATGGAACATTTTTCCATTTCTTTGTGTCTTCCTCAATTTCTTTCATGAGCACTTTATAGTTTTCTGCATATAGATTCTTAGCCTCTTTGGTTAGGTTTATTCCTAGGTATCTTATAGTTTTGAGTGCAATTGTAAATGGGATTGTCTCCTTAATTTCTCTTTCATCTGTCTTGTTGTTGGTGTACAGAAATGCAACTGATTTCTGTGCATTGATTTTATATCCTGACACTTTACTGAATTCCTGTACAAGTTCTAGCAGTTTTGGAGTGGAGTCTTTTGGGTTTTCCACATATAGTATCATATCATCTGCGAAGAGTGATAGTTTGACTTCTTCTTTGTTGATTTGGATGCCTTTAATTTCCTTTTGTTGTCTGATTGCTGAGGCTAGGACTTCTAGTACTATGTTGAATAGCAGTGGTGATAATGGACATCACTGCTGTGTTCCTGACCTTAGCAGAAAAGCTTTCAGTTTTTCTCCATTGAGAATGATATTTGCGGTGGGTTTTTCATAGATGGCTTTGATAATATTGAGGTATGTGCCCTCTATCCCTACACTTTGAAGAGTTTTGATCAGGAAGGGATGCTGTACTTTGTCAAATGCTTTTTCAGCATCTATTGAGAGTATCATATGGTTCTCGTTCTTGCTTTTATTAATGTGTTCTATCACATTGATTGATTTGCGGATGTTGAACCAAACTTGCAGCCCTGGAATAAATCCCACTTGGTTGTGGTAAATAATCCTTTTAATGTACTGTTGAATCCTATTGGCTAGTATTTTGGTGAGAATTTTTGCATCTGTGTTCATCAAGGATATTGGTCTGTAGTTCTCTTTTTTGGTGGGATCCTTGTCTGGTTTTGGGATCAAGGTGATGCTGGCCTCATAAAATGAATTTGGAAGTTTTCCTTCCATTTCTATTTTTTGGAACAGTTTCAGGAGAATAGGAATTAGTTCTTCTTTAAATGTTTGGTAGAATTCCCCTGGGAAGCCGTCTGGCCCTGGGCTTTTGTTTGTTTGAAGATTTTTGATGACTGTTTCAATCTCCTTACTGGTTATGGGCCTGTTCAGGTTTTCTATTTCTTCCTGGTTCAGTTGTGGTAGTTTATATGTCTCTAGGAATGTATCCATTTCTTCCAGATTGTCAAATTTGTTGGTGTAGAGCTGCTCATAGTGTTCTTATAATTGTCTGTATTTCTTTGCTGTTAGTTGTGATCTCTCCTCTTTCATTCATGATTTTATTTATTTGGGCCCTTTCTCTTTTCCTTTTGATAAGTCTGGCCAGGGGTTTATCAATCTTATTAATTCTTTCAAAGAACGAGCTCCTAGTTTCGTTGATTTGTTCTATTGTTATTTTGGTTTCTATTTCATTGATTTCTGCTCTGATATTTATGATTTCTCTTCTCCTGCTGGGTTTAGGGTTTCTTTCTTGTTCTTTCTCCAGCTCCTTTAGGTGTAGGGTTAGGTTGTGTACTTGCAACCTTTCTTGTTTCTTGAGAAAGGCTTGTACCGCTATATATTTTCCTCTCAGGACTGCCTTTGCTGTGTCCCACAGATTTTGAACTGTTGTGTTTTCATTATCATTTGTTTCCATGAATTTTTTCAATTCTTCTTTAATTTCCTGGTTGACCCATTCATTCTTTAGAAGGATGCTGCTTAGTCTCCATGTATTTGTGTTCTTTCCAAATTTCCTCTTGTGATTAAGTTCTAGCTTCAGAGCATTGTGGTCTGAAAATATGCAGGGAATGATCCCAATCTTTTGATACTGGTTGAGACCTGATTTAGGACCCAGGATGTGATCTATTCTGGAGAATGTTCCATGTGCACTAGAGAAGAATGTGTATTCTGTTGCTTTGGGATGAAATGTTCTGAATATATCTGTGATATCCAGCTGGTCCAGTGTGTCATTTAAGGCCTTTATTTCCTTGTTGATCTTTTGCTTGGATGATCTGTCCATTTCAGTGAGGAGAGTGTTAAAGTCCCCTACTATTATTGTATTATTATTGATGTGTTTCTTGATTTTGTTATTAATTGGTTTATATAGTCGGCTGCTCCCACGTTAGGGGCATAGATATTTAAAATTGTTAGATCTTCTTGTTGGACAGACACTTTGAGTATGATATAGTGTCCTTCCTCATCTCTTATTATAGTCTTTGGCTTAAAATCTAATTGATTTGATATAAGGATTGCCACCCCAGCTTTCTTCTGATGCCCATTAGCATGGTAAATTGTTTTCAACCCCCTCACTTTAAATCTGGAGGTGTCTTCGTGTCTAAAATGAGTTTCTTCTAGGCAACATATAGATGGGTTTTGTTTTTTATCCATTCTGATACCCTGTGTCTTTTGGTTGGGGCATTTAGCCCATTAACATTCAGGGTAACTATTGAGAGATATGAATTTAGTGCCATTGTATTACCTGTAAGGTGACTGTTACTGTATATTGTCTCTGTTCCTTTCTGATCTACTACTTTTAGGCTCTCTTTTTGCTTAGAGGACCCCTTTCAGTATTTCCTGTAGAGCTGGTTTGGTGTTTGCAAATTCTTTCAGTTTTTGTTTGTCCTGGAAGCTTTTTATCTCTCCTTCTATTTTCAATGATAGCCTAGCTGGATAGAGTATTCTTGGCTACATGTTTTTCTCATTTAGTGCTCTGAATATATCATGCCAGCTCTTTCTGGCCGGCCAGGTCTCTGTGGATAAGTCTGCTGCCAATCTAATATTTTTACCATTGTATGTTACAGACTTCTTTTCCCGGGCTGCTTTCAGGATTTTCTCTTTGTCACTAAGACTTGTAAATTTTACTATTAGGTGATGGGATGTGGACCTATTCTTGTTCATTTTGAGGGAGGTTCTCTGCACCTCCTGGATTTTGATGCTTGTTCCCTTTGCCATATTAGGGAAATTCTCTCCAATAATTCTCTCCAATATACCTTCTGCTCCCCTCTCTGTTTCTTCTTCTTCTGGAATCCCAATTATTCTAATGTTGTTTCGTCTTATGGTGTCACTTATCTCTCGAATTCTCCCCTCATGGTCCAGTAGCTGTTTGTCCCTCTTTTGCTCAGCTTCTTTATTCTCTGTCATTTGGTCTTCTATATCACTAATTCTTTCTTCTGCCTCATTTATCCTAGCAGTGAGAGCCTCCATTTTTGATTGGACCTCATTAATAGCTTTTTTAATTTCAACTTGGTTGGATTTTAGTTCTTTTATTTCTCCAGAAAGGGCTTTTATATCTCCAGAGAGGGTTTCTCTAATATCTTCCATGCCTTTTTCGAGTCCAGCTAGAACATTGAGAATCGTCATTATGAAGTCTAGATCTGACATATTACCAATGTCTGTATTGATTAGGTCCCTAGCCTTCGGTACTTCCTCTTGTTCTTTTTTTTTTTTGTAGTAAATTTTTCCACCTTGTCATTTTGTCCAGATAAGAGTATATGAAGGAGCAAGTAAAGTACTAAAAGGGTGGCAAAGGCCCCAGAAAAATGCGCTTTCACCAAATCAGAAGAGACCCCAAATCGTAGGGGAGAGAAAGGGGATAAAAAGAGGTTCAGAAAAAAAAAAAAGAAAAAATTAAAAAAAGAAAACAAATATAGAAAAAATATAAAAAAGAAAGAAAAATATATATATTAGATAAACTAGTTAAAAAAACATTAAAAAAGAAAAGGGTAAAAGTTTAAAAAAATTTAGCAGAAGAAAAAAGAAAAAAATAATTGAAAAAAAATTAAATTAACCACAAGACTAAAGAATCATTGGGAGAAAGCCATGAGTTCCATGCTTTGCTTTCTCCTCCTCTGGAATGCTGCTGCTGTCCTTGGTATTGAACCTGCTTTCTTTGGTAGATGAACTTTGTCCTGGCTGGATTTTTTTGTTGATCTTCTGGGGGAGGGGCCTGTTGTAGTAACTCTTAAGTGTCTTTGCCCAAGGCAGAAGTGCACCACCCTTACCAGGGGCCGGACTAAGTAATCCGCTCAGGTTCACTTTCTGGAGCTTTTGTTCCCTGAGCACTTTCTGTAGAGTTCGGGAGGATGGAATGAAAATGGCGGCTTCCCAGTCTCCGGCCCGGAGGAGCAGAGAGCCCAGGGCCCCGCTCCTCAGTGCGCCCCCAGAGGACAGCACCCAATCACTCCCATATCCCCGGCCTCCAGCCACGCTCTCGAGCTCACCTAGCCTGCGACCACTTCAAGGTAACCCGAGCTGAGAGCTCAGTCCTCGGCTCTGTCTCTGTAGCCGGCTTCCCTGCTCTAATGCCTGCGAGCTCTGCGACACTCCAACACCCCCGATCCTTCTGTGACCCTGCGGGACCTGGGGCCACTCTGACCCCGCGTGGGCTTCACCCCGGTTTAGCCTCTGGAAATGTCCCTCAGTGGAACAGACTTTTAAAAGTCCTGATTTTGTGCTCTGTTGCTCCACCGCTTGCCAGGAGCTGGCCCCTCCCCCCGCGGTCTATCTTCCCATCGTTTTGGATTCACTTCTCCGCCGGTCCTACCTTTCAGAAAGTGGTTGATTTTCTGTTTCTAGAATTGCTGTTCTTCTTCTCTTTGATCTCCCATTGGATTTGTAGGTGTTTGCAATGTTTAGATAAGCTATCGAGCTGATCTCCTGCTACCTGATGTAGTCTCAGCCTGCTACTTCTCCGCCACCTTGAGTCTCCTCTCATGTAGTGTTTTTTGAATATGGAAATTATCTTATTAATTGCCCCTCTCAGTCCTTGTCACTACTTTCTCCTACTCCCAAGGTTTAAGGGGTCCAGGTTAGGAGTCTCCTAACTACATGGTCATTTAAAATTCCTTTGAGTTTTTAAAGTGATCCTAGGTCAAAGGAGATAAAGATCCCCAGAGTTCAATTTGGGAATTCAGAAAAGCAACTAAAAGAAGTCAACTTATCAAATTCACAAATGAAACTGAAAATCAACAATAGATAGACTTTTCAGTATAGAAAACAGAATGTGCAGTGTGATTGTATTTTGAAAATATATATTGGGTGGGACTTCTGCCTATGGCAGAGTGAAAGGTTGACAAATTCCCACCCCCCAAAAATAAAATACAAAACTGACCAAAACGGCAAAAACAATTTCAGGGTCTGGGAAATCAAGCAAAGGGAAAGAACAAATTGAGAAGCATTTAGTCATGAGAAGCTGCTAACCTTTTAGGTTAAAATGATGAGATGAGAGTCTGAGGCCTTCATGGGCTCCCTTCCCTGTGCCCCCAACACATCTAGCCTGGTCATTTTACCTGCACCATACTGGCTGTGAAAACCAGCAGTCTCACTGTCAGACGGAGGTAGATTTGATTTGGAGTGAAAGGTGAAAACCCATATCCAGCAGTTTTACTGTCAGTACAAGCAGCAAACTCAGTAGGATTTAAAAAGGAAACTTAGAAGGGCGGCTAGCCTGAGACTGCAGTCCTGATTGGAGTGAGTGGCTGACCAGTCAGACATTTAATGGGGAAACCCCAGAAATAAGAGAGCCATAGTAAAGCTATGTAAGTTCTCCATGAATCTCTAGTTGACCAAGAAACTATGCATATTTACAAAGAAGAGTCAAGAAAGCCTGGAAGAAAGTACAAGTCAGGCAGACTTGAAAACTGACTGACCTTTAAATGCATTCTTCAACCCACATACGGAGCCATCAACAGAGGATGGATCTTACAGGCTTAAGGTATTTGAGCATAACCTCTGCCCAGTCATCAACTGGCCACTAAATTATGCAGACAGGGACAATGCTTTGGGAACTAGGCTAAAACTAAATGTAAGAATTAAAAACAAAAAACTGAGCAGAAATATTCATAGCTGCACACTGAAGGAGACACAGATTCCACAGATTAAGTCCAGACAAGTTAATAAAAACAACACAGCCACCTCAGAAAAAGAAATTAGAATCCAGTGTTGCTATAGAATATTTTCGAAAATGTCAAATTTTCAAGAAACATGATGAGACATGAGAAGAACAAGAAATCTGATTCATACTCTAAAAAAAGGTGCCCCATACTCAAAACAAAACAAAATAAGAGAAACTCTCTGAGTAGGTCCAGAAACTAGATTTAGCAGAAAAAAAATGTCAAAATAGCTATTATAAATATGTTTAAAGAACTAGAGGAAACTGCACTTAAGAACTAAAGAACAGTTCAGTGACAATGACTTGACAAGTAGAGAATCACAACAAAGAAGTATGCATTATAAAAAAGAACCTAATGGAAAATTCGAGTTGAAATATATAAAAATGGAAATTTAAAGCTCTAGTAGGAGAGGTCACAGAAGAAGAAAAAAATCAGTGAACTTGAATACAGATTATTAGAAATTATTCAATCTGAGAGACAGTGAAGAAAAATACTGAAGATAAGTAATCAGAGCCTCAGAGACTGGTGAGATAACACAAGGCATACAAACATACATGTAACTGGTGTCCCAGAAGGCTAAAAGAAAGAGTGGCAGAAAAATATTTTATAACATAATGGCTGAAAAATTCTCAAATTTGATGAAAACAGTAAACTACCAGACCCAGAAGCTTAACAAACTCCAAACAGAATAAATAAAAAGAGATCTACATCTAGACACATCATAGTCAAACTATTGGTAGCCAAATACAAAAGACAATCTTGAAACCTGTGAGAAAATGTCTCTATGTGCAAGGGAACAATAATGGTCGACTTCTTGTCAGAAACCATGGAAGCCAAAACACAATAGAATTAGATTCTCAGATTGCACAAAGGAAAAAGAAACACTGTCAGCTAAGAATTTTATATCTAGTAAAACTATCCTTTAACAATGAAAATGAAATATCCTTTAACAATGAAAATGAAATAAATATGTTCCCAGATAAAGATAGAAAGAATTTTTGTTGCTAGGTGACCAGCTTTATAAGGAATACTAAAGGAAGTTCTTCAGGCTGAAAGTAAGTGACACAAGATGGTAACTTGAATCCAGAGAAGAAATGAAGTATTTTACAAGGATGGTGCCAAAAGCAAAGAAGGAGATCCCTTCTCCTTCCCCAAAGCCAAAGCAAAGGCTCTGAAGGCAAAGATGTGGTGTTAAAATGTGTTCACAGCCACACACAGAAAGATCCACATATCACCTACTTTCTAATGGCCCAAGACATTGCAGCTGAGGGGCCAACCCCAATCTCTCTGGGAGAGTGCCTGGGGAGAAACAAGCTTGACCACTATGCTGTCATCAAGTTCCCCCTAACCACTGAGTCAGCCATGAAGAATTTAGAAGACAACAACTCACTGTGTTCACTGTGGATGTCAAGGTCAACAAGAACCAGATCACATAGACCATGAGGAAGCTCTGTGACATGATGTCCAGGGTCAATACCCTGATGAGGCCTGATGAACAGAAGAAGACATATATGTCTGGCTCCTCACTATGACGCTTTGGATGTTGCCAACAAAATTGGGTCATTCAAACTGAGTCCAGCTGGCTAATTCTAAATGTAAAGTTTTCATCATTAAAAAGAAAGGAAGAAAGGAAAGGAAAGGAAGGAAGGAAAAAAAGAAAGAGAAAGGAAAGAAAAGAATAGAAAAAAATGAAGAACATGGGAAACAGTAAACATGTGGGTAAATATAAAGGACTGTATAAGTATACTTTTTCTTCTCTTAATTTCTTTAAAAATCAATATGTTGTAAAGCTATAATATAACACTAAGATTAAGTTTATAATGAACACATATATAATACATAAACAAAAACTGCATAATGAAAGGGGGAATGGAGTTATATTGGAACAAGGTTGCTATATTTTACTGGAATTAAGTCAAGTAATTGACTTGAACAACTAGATTATGACAAGGTAAGGTTTTAATCCCTAGAGGAATCATTAATAAATTTTAAAAATACTTTAAAAATCAACAATAAAGATGTTGCACTTAAAATATTTGTTTAATACAAAAGAAAACAGCAAAAGAGCAACAGAAGAACAAAAATACCTGCAACATATAGGAATTAAATAGCAAAATGATAGACATAATCCAATCCTATCACTAATCACATTAAATTACATTACTCATCATCCAACGAAAAGACAGAAATTCTGGGGTGCCTGGGTGGCTCAGTCATTAAGCATCTGCCTTTGGCTCAGGTCATGATCCCAGGATCCTGGGATTGAGTCCCACATTGGCTCCCTGCTCAGCAGGAGAGTCTGCTTCTCCCTCTCCCACTCTCCCTGCTTGTGTTCCCTCTCTTGCTGTGTCTCTCTGTCAAATAAGTAAATAAAATCTTAAAAAAAAAAGAAAAGACAGAAATTCTTACATTGGGTATAAAATAAGATTCAATAATCTGCTGTCTCTAAGAGGCAAATTTTAGATTTAAGGATAAAAATAGACCATAAAATGATGGAAAAATGTTTGCTCTATAAACAGTAAACATAAGAGAGATGGAATGGCTATATTAATATCAAACAGACTT
Organism: Meles meles; assembly: GCF_922984935.1. Classification (NCBI taxonomy): domain Eukaryota; kingdom Metazoa; phylum Chordata; class Mammalia; order Carnivora; family Mustelidae; genus Meles; species Meles meles. The sequence continues at coordinate 22,372,201 of NC_060070.1, forward strand.
TTTTTTAATGATTTATTTATTTGAGAGAGAATGAGAGAGAGAGAGAGAGAACATGAGAAGGGGGAGTGTCAGAGGGAGAAGCAAACTCCCAGCCAAGCAGGAAGCCCAATGCGGGACTCGATCCCAGAATTCCAGTATGATGACCCGAGCCAAAGGCAGTCGCCCAACCAACTGAGCCACCCAGGTGACCTCAAACAGACTTTAAAACAAGCTATATATGAGAGACAGAGGGAGGTATTTCACAATACTTAAAATCTCAATAAATCAGGAAGATATAAGTATATACACACCTAAAACAGAACCCCAAAATATATGAAGCAAAAATTGACAGAATTGAAGGAAGAAATTGACAATTTTCAGGGTGGAGTCTGTTTGATATTTTCTCACTCTCCTCTTCCCCTCCTCTCTCTGTAAGATAAATATATAAATAAAATCTTTTTTAAAAGGAAAATTCAAAACATAATTAACTTAAAAGAGAACATATTAAAATTTATGAACTGCTGCTAAAGCAGTGGTGGGGAGGAATTCACACCCAATACTTCTATTAAAAAAGAAGAGATATTGGGTTACCTGCATAGCACAGTCGGGTTAAGCATCCGACTCCTGGTTTCAGTGCGGGTCGTGATCTCAGGGTCATGGGATCAAGCCCAGGGTTGGGCCCACACTCAGCACTGAGTCTGCTTGAGATTCTCTCTCCCTCTCCCTCCTACCTCCCCACCATGCTCACTTGCACACACACTCTCTCTAAAATAAATAAGATAAATCTTAAAAAAAGAAGAAATATTATGAGCCAATTACCTCAATGTTCATCTTAAGAAATTATAAAACAAGATCAAATGAAACCTTAAGTAAGTGGAAGAAAGGAAAAAATAAAGATCAATGTGGAGATCAATAAAATAAAAAACAGAAAAGTAACACAGAAATCAATTCAATTAAACCAAAACTATGTACTTTGAAAAGATTTTTTTTTTTAAAGATAAACCTTTAGTTAGAGTTGGAGGGAACAACAAGAGGGAAGACAAATTATCAGCATCAACAATGAAAGAGGAAATATCACTACCAATCTGATAAAAGTATTTTTAAATTTTTATTTATTATTTTATTTCAAGTTTATTTATTTTAAATAATCTCTACACCCAATGTGGGGCTTGAACTCAAAACCCTAAGATCAAGGATCACATGCCCTGCCAACAGAGCCAGCCAGGCACCCCTGATAAAATGAAAGGATTTTATTGGACTATCATGAAAAGGCACAAATTACCAAAACTAACTCAAGAAGAAAGAGAAATTCTGTATAAATCTTTAACAAGAAACTGAATTTGTAGTTTAAAACTTTTCAATAAAATAAACTCTGAATGTTCTCATGGGCAGATTCTACTACATTAAAGGAATAATACCAATACTATACAGCCTCTTCCAGGATACAGAAGAGGAGGAGACACATTCCAACTCCATTTATTAGGGAAGCATTACCCTGATCCCAAACCCAGACAACATTTCACACACACACACACACACACAGACACACAGACACACAGACACACACACACACACACACACACACACACACACACACACTACAGATCCAAATTCTTCAGTAAGAATTTTCTTGCAGTATTTCCTGGAGTAGAGAGTACTGAAATACTAATGGGGGCGAAAGATTCACAAAACACTTTTCAGTTCCTACAAAGTAAAAGCTAAAATGAAAGCATGGAAGGGGGCGCCTGGGTGGCTCAGTGGGTTAAGCCTCTGCCTTGGGCTCAGGTCATGATCCCAGGGTCCTGTGATGGAGTCCCGCATTGGGCTCTCTGCTTGGCAGGGAGCCTGCTTCCTCCTCTCTCTCTGCCTGCCTCTCTGCCCACTTGTAGTCTCTCTCTGTCAAATAAATAAATGAAGTCTTAAAAAAAAAAAAAGAAAGAAAGAAAGCAAGAAGGAAAGCATGAAGGAAGAATTAGGAGACAGTGATGGCTGCTCTTTCCTGAAAACCAGCAGGGGGCCGGAAGAGTCCTGAGAGAAAACCAGGGGCTTCTCAGCCCCCCAGCCCTTCAGAGGAACCGCTTTCCCTGCATGATGGGGGCGTTTGCACATGGATATGAATCAAGGTGCTTATCTTGTCTTTGAGGGAAATGTGAGTCATCAAAATGGCAGCTTTTTTTTTTTTTTTTTTTAAATGGCAGGGCACTTGCAGAGAAGAGAAATTCCTAAGCATTAATTCATCCCCTGTTCTTAGCGGGGACCTTGAACGTTATTATAAATAGATAGTTGCTCTCATACCAAAACTGAATGAGGTTATTAGTGTCTTCCAGGTAGAGGCCAAGACTGGTCTACCTCTGAAAGCACCGGGAAGGATTTTAAATTTTATTTTATTTCATATCTTACTTTATGTTTTTTATGCAGTTTGGAGAAGGAAATGACGATTGACAGAAGACCTTATCAATCTCCTTCCTTCCCTGAAACTCTGACTCACAGCTCTGGTGTTACAACTTCTTGCTCCTCCCTTTGGACCCAAAGGCGTTCATTTATTATTTTTTTTTATTATTTTTTATATATTTTTAAAGATTTTTATTTATTTATTTGAGAGAGAGAGAGACAGACAGACAGAGAAGCAGGCTCCCCGCTGAGCAGGGAGCCCAACATGGGGCTCGATCCCAGGACCCTGGGATCATGACCTAAGTGGAAGACAGACCCTTGATTGACTGAGCCCCCCAGTTCCCCCGGGGCCCGAGCGGGCTCATGGAGAGACTAAACCTTGACACAGCGGAGGCAGGCCACGGAGCTGGTGCTGATGCCATGATGAGCGGGGCGCCGGCTTGGGCATGCGCGGGCCTGCGATGTGTGGGGTCCCTCTTTACCTACGCCCCAAATGCCTCCCCACCTCCTTGGCAATAACCCATCTTCCTTTAACAAAAAACTTTTACTTATGTGTCCGCAGTGCTAAGAACGGTAGAAGAGGCCGCCACACGCTGGTTTTCAAACTGACATGCGCAGTGAGACAGAGCCGGTGCAGAGAACCAACGGCGGAGAGTTCCAGATCCCCGCAAGGGGGCTTCCCGCAGGATGCGGTCCACACGCGGAGGCCATCTCACGACAACATGACGAGCAGCGCCGCATGCACGGTAGGTCCCTCACCGGAGGTCGGAGGGTGCTGAGTCTGACTTACTGGCAGGAGCCGTGACAGGAGGGCGGGGGCTGCTGGCGCAGCAGCTTCTGACCAGCACAGCGGGAGGCTGGAGGGTGGCTGATGGGGAAGAGGCCGCGAGAGGGAAACAGAGTGAGAACAGCCCATTTCCAGGGTGAGTCGGAGGCACGAGGGGCTTGGGGCTCCGGGAAAGTGTGCCGGGCTCCCAGAGCGGCCCTGGACGGGCAGAGGAGGCTGCAGGGGCCCACTGAGTCCAGGGCCTGGGGTCCCTGGTGTGCCTGTGTGCCAACATTTTCCCCAGAGGCTGACGGCTGGTGAGGGCTTGACTCCCTCGAGGGGGCGGAACTGGCCTTCTGTCCTCCCCCTCAAACGCTCAATCCCACCGCGGCTCCGCTTCACCTCAGAATCTGCGGTGCTGGCATTTGGTCAGGAGGCACAGGAGGAATTTGAGCAGAAACCCCTCAGGCTTGAAGGCCAAGCCTTCCTACTCCCCACCTGTGACGCCCAGCACCAGAGTCCCGGTTGACAGGCCGACGACCAGTCTGCGGCTCTCCTCTCCTTCCAGTGTCCCTGGTCTTGCACACAGTTCCGCTTCCTTGGGCTCCACAAGCCCTCGTTGCTTCGCTTGGCCTCTGAGTCTCGGTCATTGGGCACCTGCCCAAAATTTCGTTGAAAGGCAATGTCATGTGGTGGTTAAGCAGCTAGGCTCTGGGCCAGACTGCCATTCACTGGGCAAATTACTCAAGCACTTTCTGCCTTAGTTTCCTTCTATGTAAAAGGGGATAATAATACGGCCTGTTTTCAGAAGGTTGTTGGAAGAATTGGAAGAATAAGTACATATCGGGCACTTGTGAATGCCTGGCATTTGGCGCAAAGGTTGGCTCTCCGCTCATTTATTTATTCATTCAGCACCTTTGTATTGTGTACCCATTTGCCACAAGCTGCTTTAGTTGATGGAGATACAATCATGAGGCAAAGAAGTGCCGTTCTTGCCCTCTGGAAGCTTCTAGTCTAAATGAAGTGTCTTTAGATTTTAATCAAATAATTACATGTAATCAGTTGTACTTGTTACAAACTTTTTTTGTGTAGTAGTATTGTACATGTAAATAAGGAGAGACTGAGCTGCAAGGGGGCGGCTTGTGCAGTGTGAAGAGGGTACCATGAGGATTCTCACCTGGGCTGGGGAGGAGCATCTGCAGACGGCTGACAGGTGTGACAGTTCCTGGCTCCCCCCACTTCCACTTAGCATCCTACCAGCTACTCCTTAGACTGGTTCAGGAAAAGGAGCCAGTTTGCCTCTTGGACTATATCAGTAACCAGTGGTTCAAGCAGGAAACTGAGTGTACATCAACCTTCATAGAGCGTTTCCAGAAAGCATGACTGAGATCTTCATGTCTCTTCCACCAGCTGTGGGACATGGGACATGGTGTCGGATTTGCCTGGGCTTCAACTAACCAGCCCTGGAGCTAAGTAACAACCATAAACCCTATTGTCAGAGGTCTGTGTAAGCCCCAGCACCGGGGAAGACCCCTGACTTCCACCTTGGGCAGGAGGTGCCTTGCTGGTTGAGTCTTGCCTAGTTACAGGGAGTAATTCAGACTCTTTCAGAGCCAAAGTGACAAATGACAACAGAGGTGCTGAGAAGGTACAAATCCAATGACTCCAGTAGACACACTTAAAACCATTCCACCTCAAGTCTCAAAGATACGGCTCAATATCTTTGGGAGAATGCACAAGAAAGTGGTAACTGTGGTGATGTGTAGAGAGTAGGATGAAAATGAGATTTTTCATTGTATTCTTTCATATTTTTAAAATTTTGTGCCATGTATCTATATAAAAATATATCTTATAATTGACATTGAGCAAATGGTAAGATTGAAGACAGAACATTGTTAAAAGCCACATAACCTGATGTAAAATATAAGATGTGATGGAGAAATTTTTTGTCTTTGATGAAGCTGTGGATTTTGTCCTTTGGTGAGTTTACTGGAGGAAGTGACAGCAGCATGTAGGAATTAATTTTTACCCTTTCTTTCCACAAATACCTGCCATGTACTAGCACTGTTCTAGACATGAGGGATAGAATGATGAACCAAAGAGAACTCCCCATCGCTCCCCACATTTCCCTTCCTCGAGGAGTTTAGATTTGAGAGCACCTGAGTTCTAGTCCTGGGTATATTACACATTAGCTGTTTGACTTTTTTTTTTTTTCTGTTTCTTTTTAATTTTTTATTTATTTCTTTTTTTTAATAAACATATAATGTATTTTTATCCCCAGGGGTACAGGTCTGTGAATCGCCAGGTTTACACACTTCATAGCACTCTCCATAGCACATACCCTCCCCAATGTCCATAACCCCCTCCCCCCTCCCAAACCCCCCTCCCCACATCAACCCTCAGTTTGTTTTGTAGATTAAGAGTCACTTATGGTTTGTCTCCCTCCCAATCCCATCTCCTTTCATTTATTCTTCTCCTATCCCCCTAACCCCCCATGTTGCATCTCCACGTCCTCATATCAGGGAGATCATATGACAGTTGTCTTTCTCCGACTGACTTATTTCACTAAGCATGATACCCTCTAGTTCCATCCACATTGTCGCAAATGGCAAGATTTTATTTCTTTTGATGGCTGCATAGTATTCCATTGTGTATATATACCACCTCTTCTTTATCCATTCATCTGTTGATGGACATTTAGGTTCTTTCCATAGTTTAGCGATTGTAGACATTGCTGCTATAAACATTCGGGTGCACATGCCCCTTCGGTTTCCTATGTTTGTATCTTTAGGGTAAATACCCGGTAGTGCAATTGCTGGGTCTTAGGGTAGTTCTATTTTCAACATTTTGAGGAACCTCCATGCTGTTTTCCAGAGTGGTTGCACCAGCTTACATTCCCACCAACAGTGTAGGAGGGTTCCCCTTTCTCCGTATCCTCACCCGTCATTTCCTAACTTGTTAATTTTAGCCATTCTGACTGGTGTGAGGTGATATCTCATTGTGGTTTTGATTTTTATTTCCCTGATGCCAAGTGATGTGGAACACTTTTTCATGTGTCTGTTGGCCATCTGCTTGTCTTCTTTGCAGAAATGTCTGTTCATGTCCTCTGCCCATTTCTTGATTGGATTGTTTGTTCTTTGGGTGTTGAGAGCTGTTTGACTTTTAAGTCTGCAGGCTTCTATAGTTCCATCTTTAAAATAAGAGCTATACAAGATTTTCAAGGATATTAAACCATCTATTCTGACACTGGGTAAGAGGTCAATGGTATATAGTAGTACAGGCTAGGCACTGTATTTGATCTTTATGATTTTGTAACAAATTACAACAAATTTAGTGCCTTAAGACAACACAGAGGTATGTTCTTACAGTCTGAAGGTCAGAAATCTGACATGGGTCCTCACTGGGCTAAAATCAAGGGGTTGGCTGGTCTGCGTTTCTTTCTGGATATTTTATGGGAGAACCTTTTTTTTTTTTTGCCTCTTCCAGCTTTGAGTGGCCATCCACATTCCTTCCTCCATCTTCAAAGCCAGCCACAGAGGTCAAGTTCTGCATCATTCTGACCTCCTCTTCTGCCTCCCTCTTCCGTATTGAAGGACCCTTGTGATTATATTGGGTCCATCAAAATAACCCAGAAAAGTCTCCCCATTTTGAGGTCTGCTTATTGGCAATCTTAATTCTATCTGTAATCTTAATTCCCTTTTGCCATGTACAGAATGTATTTACAGATGCTGGACATGAGGTCATGGACATCTTTGGGGGAGGAGGGCCATAATTCCACCTGAAATAGATGTTTAACAAACACCATGAACAGCAGTTCTCTGACTTTCGAATTTCACAAACTGTTTAGACAAACAAGCTGTTTTGGTTATCCATTTCTGTGTACCAGATCACTCCCAAACTTAGTGGTTGAAAGCAACAAAAGTCATTTATTGTCCTCACAAAGCTGCAATTTGGGCAGCGTTGGTGGAATTCATGTCTGGTCCATGCGGTATCAGTTGTGACAGATCAGCCGGAGCGGAAGAATCCTCTTTCGAAAGGGCTCACTCAATGTCTAGCAAGCAGGAGGTGGCTATCAGGGAGGATCTCATCCAATACTGGCCAGGGGCCTTGCTTCCCTTCTCTATGGGCTTGTCCTCATGGCTTCTGGGGCATTCCAACAGCACGACATTTGGGTTCTGAGAGTAAGTGTTCCAGAAGGCCTTAGAGGAAGCTGCAAGGCTTCCTATGACCTAATTGCTGGAGATCTCGACTGGTATGTCCACTTTATTTTATCAGCCAAGTAAGTCAATAAGGCCAGCCCAGATTCAAGGGGAGACAAATTAGACATCCCTCTCCATGGGAGAAGTGCCAAAGAATTTGTTACCACTTCAAGCTACTACACACACCAACAGAAACACACAAACAAAAGGGAAGACTAACAGTATTGTCATAGCTTATTTTGATAAATAGGAATATGAAAAAGAAAGCCAAAAAATGTTATCATCTATTACATTATCCCATATGTTTCTGAAATAATAAGCCCCTTTTTTTTCCTACCAAAAAAGTAGAAAGACATTGTCCCAGAACGAATGGTAGTTCTCCAAAACTGAACAAATTGATTCATTAAAAATACAAAAAATACACTATGCAATACTGGTTTTTCTCCTTTTAAGCCAAGTAAAAAATTCAGTCACGGGTAGGGCACCCAGACGGATCAGCAGGCATTAGGCATGAATGCCTCTGGGGGTTCAGGGCAGCAGTCTGCTTCTATCCCCCGACCCAGCTTGCAGCTAGATGCTCCAGAACCCCGTGTCCTGCTGGCTCTGGGGACTCTCCGCCCTGCTGGGTTCCTGGGTCCAGGGAGCTGCCAATGGGCCCCTAGGCAGAAGGATCTGCCCGTTGTCTTGTGTTTGCCTTGGGGTGGCAAGGATGTACTTTTTTCTGGCAGCACCAGGCTCTCTGGCCACAGCTTGAGCTCCTTTCTATGTGGCTTTGGCTTGTGAGCTGGGCTATCCTAACTCTGCAGGCCTGGACGAGGCACTGATACATTTGGCCCGAGGCAATGAGAAGCGTGCCCAAGACCACTGCCATCACCCCATCCAGGCTTATCAGGATCCTTGGGGTAGGCTTTTCTGTGCCAGCTTCCACCCACCTTAAAATTCTGCCTCTCTCGTGGACTCTGAAGCCTCTAGTCCTACGATGGAAACGTTTTGCTGGATCAGCAAGGGACCTTTCCGAGGGCCTCTGTGACCAAGGCAGAGACCTCCAAGCCAAGCCAACTCTGCTTTTCTAGGCCTTGCATACCTCGGCCAGACCCGGAAGGTAGTAATTAATAAGATGATTCTTAAAAGGATGACCAGGGTTTTTACCTGTAGAAGGCAATTACCTGAGCTTAGTCAGTTGCTCAGGTGGTGGAAGATGGATTCCTTAAGTCCTTCTCATGGACCCAGGGAAGTGGGGAACCGTGGAGTCCGAGCCAGGAAGTCTCAAACCTTCCAGATTACCTCCTCCTCCGAGGCCTCAGCGGGTCAGGGAAGGGGAGGCCTTCTCCAGTTTTCATTTCACAGATGTCCAAGTGCGATCCTTCCAAAATTCTTGATGCGGAGGAAGGAGATCTGTGTATCGTTCACCCTCCTCCTTTCAGGGAAATAGTTCCCTCTCAGAGAAACTGCCTCACCCAGGACTTCTGTGAATGAAAGGTGTTTTATCAGAGTACAAGGGCCAGCTAGAAGCCGGGGTCATCATCTCTTCGCGTGGTCTTGTTTTCAATGACCAGCGTGATGAGGGGGAGAGAGCAAGTCCGCTCAGTGACTCCCCTGATGCAGGACAGCAGGGAGCGGGGTTGGAGGGGTCGCCCCACCTAGTGATGCATCTAAGAAGCAGGTCAGCCCAGTACAGGCCGGCACAGAGCCCTCTGTTTGCAGTTAGCACAAAGAGCCAATTCACCAGCCCACAAAGCTCATCCTCCATAATAGTCCTAATTAGAAACATTATACATCGGAGGGAAACAATTTACACGGACTCCAGCATGAGCTCATGGAGATAGAGTTGTTTGTTTTTCAGCCCTGAGGCTACACACACACACACACACACACACACACAGGGCTCAAAAAAAAAAATATGCATATGTATTTTAAAGACCAAGATTTTCAGACACTCTAGAAAAACATGGCAGCGGCAAGATGTGCCAAAGCAGCCCCAGTCACGATCCCCCCTCCCGCCCCCCATTTTACTTCCTCTGCTGTCTGTCTTGGTGAGTGTCAGGGTTTTGTTCATAGCTCAATATTCCAAAAAATAATTTGCAACCTGTTCTTTCTTCTTTGTTCTTGCATAACCTTGAAATTTAAGCATCTTTCCATCTGCTTTCGGTCCTTTCCACCAGGCAGACCCTGGTGACGGTTCCCTTGTTTAACAGAGCAGAAATTAGCATGCGGTTCTGTTTAGCAGTCCTCCTGCCTGAAGCAAGAGTCAAGTAAGCGTGCTGTGCTGTGGGTTAGCACTGGTGTTACCGCTCGGTTGCTAGGGGAGCCCGAGAAGGAAGACAAAGAGCATAAACCACATTGTCTCACCGAGACTTTGCCATCAACACTCCGCTGCTGGCTCCTCATTGGGAGCTGGGGTGGTTTTTGTGTTTTGGGATTTTGTTTTTTTTTCTTCTTTCTCTCTATGGTCTCTCCATCTGGCATAGTGGAGAGGAAGTCTCCATCTCAGCTCGGGGAGATTCACAGGGGATGTCGTCTGAACCCCACCTGCCTTACAACCCCATCTTCCTGCCTCCTCCTTTTTTCTACTTCCTGCTCCTTGTTCCCCAGCTCCCACAATAGCTAGTGGGTAAGTGCCTGGTCTGTGGGTCCACTCGCTCAGTGTGAGTCCGGGCTCTAGTTCTGTGATCTTGGGCCACTTCAACTCGCTGAACCTGTTTGCTCCTCTGGAAGATGGGAGAGGCTGGTCCCTCCTCACGGTGTTGTTTTGAACATTAAATGAGATACTGCAAGGAAGAGCCTAGTACAAAGTCCCACAGGGTTCCATAAACATCCTTTATCTAATCCTTAATAGTCTCATGGCCTTCTTGATTTTCTTGGTGATCGGAGCTCAGTGAAACCGTGATCAGGGAGCTTGGCAGCAGGTCCAAAGTACACATAGTAGGTCTTCAGTAACTGCCATACGCTGAGTGCCCTTTCCAGTGAATCCCCCAAACTGTGCTGAACATGCTGAACTGATGCTTGGAAAGCACATCAGGACCTCCTCAGGTTTTGGGGCTGCTGTTTAAAGAAGGCCAGGTTAGTATTTTGCTGCCCTAAGGAAGAGGTGAAGATTGGTCAAAGGACAGAATGTCACTCCAGCCCAGCTGTCCCTGGTGCTCCCTCCCCCTCACCCTGTGGGTTGAGATGAAAAGTCCCCGAAGACCCCACCTCATGCTGTAGGGGCCATGGAGGGGGAGTTATTAAGTAACACCCATTAAATTGCCTTAAGGACAATGTTCAAAATAGTTCTTCCTCCAGTTGGATATAAGATGTAGTTTGCCATGAGGCTCTTCCTGATGACCCAATTTTATTTCCCCACTTTTATCTATGTGAAAATTCTCCACTTTCAGACTTTGCTTAATTTAACACTCTCTGGGGGTGCCTGAGTGGCTCAGCTGGTTAAGTGTCTGCCTTCAGCTCAGGTGGTGATCCTGGAGTCCTGGGATCAAGCCCCACGTCCTCCTCCAGCTAGTGCTCTCTCTTTCAGTCTCTCTCTCTCTTGCTCACTCTCTCTAAATCAATACAGTCTTTAAAAAAAAAATGAACACCCTGTGAAAATTTACACATTCACCAAAGAGGTGAAAACAATGAGCACGGTGTGTAGAGAGGGGTGTTTTCTGACCACTACAAAGACGGCTTTATATGCTCACAGGTGTTTTTCCGCGGGTTAACTTCACCCAGACCTCACCTCCTCCTCCTCCTGGATCCTGGTCTGCTGCGGGCTCCCCATCGGCTGGGCTGGCGAGGTGTAGGAAAGGGGTCAGGAAGTGCAACCGAGTGGCACTGACCATTGCCTGAGCCCTGAACAGAGCCCTGAACCACGGGGCAATCCAAACACTAACACTGAGCTCACAGCACAAAGACAAGTTCCGTTCCTTTGTGCTGCCCAGAGCCTTTGCCAGCTCTTAGGTCACGTTGCCCGGAACCATGTGCTTTTGCACTGAAAGGCCCCATTGTGCTGACTAGTCAACAAGGCAAGGCAAAGTTTGCCCCCTGCATCAAAATCTGGACTGTCCCTGACTTCTTACGTGCTGAGAAGTGTGTGCTTAGCATTGTATTAAAGTAAATGGGGAGGAGCAGTTCCTAAAGCGAAGAAAAATAGATGTTTATCTGTTCGGTATCTTGAATTGGAGGCTTTTGAAGTGACCTGAGAAATGGGCTTATTGCTTTCATTGCTTCCTTCCTTCCTCCTCCTCCTCTCTGGCATTGGTCCTCCTCTCCAAAACTTCCTTTCACAGTGACCCCAGGTTTGTGTCTGGAGTTTTCACCCCACTGCATGGATAAACAAGCAAAACAGACTGGTCTAAGTGCACTGAAGACATGGACAGAAAGACTTGGAAAAGTTTCTGACACATAAACCCAGCTGGGTGTGAAGTGTTTCTTGCAGGGAAACAACAAAGTGAGCTGAGGTTATATTGAAAATTCAGCATTAAGAGCTGACTGCTTAACGCTTAAACACACTGTCTCTCAGACATGGGCATCTGAGGGCAAAACCAAGATCTACGCCCTGCTTGGGTGCACCAGTGAACCTGTTTGGTCCCAGTTTCCTTGTTACACAGTAATGCTCAGAGGACCTTCAGACTCTCTTGGGAAGTCTCTGGGGTATGAGCTCAAATTCCAATTATACTATTTGCCTCTTTGTGGTTCTGAAGATTTCACGGTATCCTTCTAGGAGACTGACATGGTAGAGGATGGAGGGAAAGAATGAAAGCCTCTTCATTAATGCAAAAATCGAGGTAAGGGGCCAACGTCATTGAAGGCACTAAACCCATGGCGAATGGGAGGTATGAGGTTAGCTGATTTATAAAGCCCATCTAAGAGCTAACATTTGGATTCTGGCAATTCCAGGAAATGCACACTCAAACCAGCATTCTGACAAGTGAAAAACCAGAAAAATGACTGAACTAATGATTTTCAGACATTGGACTGCCAGCACTGATTCCTGGGGAAGTGGAAACAAATGAGGTGAATCCTGTGATTGTCCCCAGTGGACTACCTTCAGAGAACTTCCAGGCCATAGTGCAGTGAAAAGGAATATGGGTGGGCCCCAGCAGTATCCTTGAGTAGAGGAGATGGAGCTGGGATCCCAGAGAGACCAACAAAGCTAGAATTCACAGGACAGAATCCTGGAGAGGGGGGAACTGTACACACAGAACACTGCAGAGTTCTACAGAGTATCATCTTCAAGTGTTCAGCTGAGTACTGAACAGCACATAGCGTGTGAGGGAACTCCATGAGACCAGGGAAAGAAGCACCCACAAGGATTAGAGGGAACAATCCCTAGAGCTCACTTAGGACAGGGAATAGTCCCTAACACCAACAGCCAGAGTTGAAAACCTTAAAATTCATGGGGTTGAGTAGAGTACTCAGAAGGGTATTGTCTCAGGAATGGGCTTAATTAGCCTAAGACCAAATGCTGTTCTGGCCCTTCCTAACAAGGCTTAACAGCAAGCCTTGAAAGGACCAAACTATTTCCAAGTAACTGTGTCCCAGAATAACACCCAATAATATATTAAAAATAAAAGAATATCCAGCACTCAGTAGAGTGAAATTCAAGCAGAGAAACATGAAGAGCATTCTTTCAAGGCATAAGATAATCAAATTGCTCAAAACCAGTGAAAAAGAGAGACTCTTCAAAGTAGAGAAAAAAGTTATGAACAGAGGAACACAGGTAAGGATGAAAGCAGAGTTCTTGTCAGAAATAGAGCAAGTTGCAAAAAAAAAAAAAAGGAACAATAATCTTCAGAAATATGAAAGAAAAAATTGTCAACCTAGAATTCTATACCCAACAAAATAATCTCAAGAAATGAATGCAAAAGGAAGGCTTTTTAGATACACAAAACCTGAAAGAATTGAGCCCCAGCAAACCTGTACTGGAAGAAATATTAGAGAAACATGAAAGAAAGTCCTTCAGGCAGAAGGAAAATGAAACGGGATAAAATTCTGCCTCTACACGAAGGGATGGAGAACTCTGGAGGTGGAACTTCATTTAGTTTATACACATAACAAGCTCTTAGGTGGGTCTCTTTCTGTTGACCTGGGTACCAGGACCCAAGAGTGAGAAAAGAGAATTACTCGATACTCAAGCCAACATCCATAGGAGCCGGAAAATCAAGGGTTCCTAAGATGAGACAGATGTGGCTCTGTTACCACCAACCACCGTATTCTATGTAAAAAGATGAGGAAAGAGAGAGAGAAGTCAATCCAGGAGTCATTGGAGTATAGTGGGTATGAGGAAAGACAATTCCTCCCCTTCCTGTGGGGATGAAAAATAGAGGTAGCTGTATTTTCTTTCCAGTAAGGGAGTTATAAGAAAATTATTAATACAGATTGGGGTAGAAAGTAGTTCTCCAGTTGGACAACTGAGAGAGGATTTGCTGATTTACCAGTACATCATTAGGAGCGGAGAAGAGTCTTGGAGAAAGAAGAGAAGGCACACAGAAGGGTTGCAGGGAGAAGCTGGAACACCCCCAGTTTGCCAAGGCTAGGGAATGAGTTCTCTGTGGCTCATGTGCTTGTTACTTAGAAAGTAGTTGGATTTGTTCCATTTCCATCCTAAGATAGTTCTTTCTTATTCCCCAGGGAGCTCTAGCTCGAGTCTGTAGGTGTACATTCAGTGATGGGAGCTGAAGAGCATGGAAGGGTTGAACCTAGATTTACCATATACCTGCCCTGAAAGTCCCTCTGAAGAACTCACATGTATCCCCCAGAGGAGGCCAATGTTTGGGTGTCCACCGCCCAGAGGGCATCAACTGTCAGTCTAGCCTACAGCAGTGGTCTGTTAGTGTAAGACACCTGCCCTCTCCCTGTCTTAACTCTTAGAGGAACCTGATCTGGAAGAAGAAAGCAGGGGCAGGAAGTGACCCCGAATTAGACCTTCAATCAATCAGGTTCCAAGTTGTACGAGGGGTGGGGGGAGCTAAGAATGTGAGAATGGAACTGAGATTGGAATGGATGTTTTAAATTCTACTGAGGTTTAATATCTGAAAACAACTGGAAAATTATGGATCTGCTGACAATGCCATTAAGAGATATACCACCCACTGGAGAAGGTAGACTTGGTATAGTACATTTGGAAAGAGTAAGAAAAATAAAAAGCTTTAATGCCTTGAAAACAAACAAACAAAAACTGTCCTCCTCCCAAGGGCACAACTACTTTTGTGAAGACTTTTCATCTTAATGTGCTGGTTCCCAGGAGTGAGGGAGATGCTAATGAGGCCAGAAAGGGGCTCATGAGACCATCCACCCTCTCTACCCTGCTCCTAGGGAACTCCCAGCATGCCTGGCTCTTGGACTGTGACTTTTCTCTGCAGCTGGCTGTTCTTTAGTGCATGGCCTGCCTGCTCAGAAGGAGAACAGGAGAGAGGTAACCTCTCTCCTGTTCAAGGCAAGGAAAGGCCTCATATGCCATGTGTTCCTTTTCAGCAGAGGGATGGTTTCTGAGTCCAGACGCAGCTTCTGGAACATCCCTAGGCTCGGGCAGTTACTTTCCAGGTTAGTGCCACAGGAGAACTGCAGCTAATGCCTCTGCCTGAAGATAGGGTGGGTGTCTGGCTTTCCTGGGAAGAGCCCTTCACACCTGGCGAGCTCCACCCCACTTGAAGCCTGGACACTTGGTTATTTTATCTCCTTTTTACTCTTCAAGTAATACACATTCTTAGTTGAATAAATGAGTACAGGTAAGTGAAGAGAAGAAGAGGTGGAAGAAAAGAAATGGCTAAAACTCAGAGAAGCCTGGAGAAGCTGTTCTTGTCCTTTTCTTCCTTCTGTTTACCTGTTTCATCTACTCCTTTTTCTTTTTTAAAGATTTTATTTATTTATTTGAGAGAGCGTGAGAGCGAGCGAGCACAAATTGGGCAGCAGAGAGGCAGAGGGAGAAGCAGGCTCCCTGGCAAGCAGGGAGCCCGATTTGGGGGCTCAATCCCAGAACCCTGAGATCACAACCCGAGCAGAGGGCAGCTGCTTAACCGACTGAGCTACCCAGGCACCCTACTCTTTTTCTCTTATATCCTCTTATTACTTCCCTTTCAGCCCTTAATGTCTTACTATCGTCCCTTCTGCCATTTCAATAATTTGAATTATTCCCCTCCAATCCTGTTCTGTCTTAGGGCTTTGAACCTTCTCTCCATTGCCCCCCTGCCTTTGTGCTACTTCCTAACTGCAGTTAGATGATAACACCACCTTAGTAGCCTCTGCTTCACATCCTCTCGGATTTGCTGACCGGCAAACGGAAGATAGCGTCTTTTCTAGTGGCTCCCACAATTCCCTAGGGACGCAGATTTAGGTCACATGCTTATCTCTGAACCAATGACTGGCCAGAGAATACGATGTTTTGATTGGTTACCTCTGGGCCACTCCCCAAGCCCTGGAGGTGGGGGCGAACCCTCATCCAGCCCACAGGAGCTAAAGGAGGGAGGGGCTACCATGGGGGGATGGGAGGAAGCTGGGGGTCGGGTTGGGCGCAGTGGGGTGGTGGGGAGATCGGGAGCTGCGGAGAGCGGGGAGAGGTAGATCCTCACCTGAAAATTAGTCTCTGTTTGGGGAATAATATCCTGGGAATCTCTATCTCAGAAAAACATTGAAATGTTTTTTGCATAGACAGAAGAACTATGACAGAATAGATTATGGGAAGATTTTGCTTTCAAGTGTAGTGAGTGCCAGAATCATACTGGAGGTGTGACTAAATAAATCATGTCAAATGGACATAAATCTGAAGGGTACACCTTAGTTTGTTTACTACTACGTTTTTTTTTTTTCTTTAAAGAAAAAAACGCTCATGTGTCTTAACCTAGTCTTCATTTCCAACCAAATTCTCACCGTTAAAAACAATTTCACTATTAAGGAGAACTTTTTCAGTGCCAGGTCCTGCCCTACACCCTTGACATTTTATTTTAATCCTCCTAGGACTCTGCAGAGTAGCCGATTCATCCCATTTCAGGGATGAGGAAACTGAGGCCGAGGGAGGGTGTATAATTTTTCCCAGAGCAACACAACTAGTGGCTCTCACCACAGGATTCAAGCCCAGGTTGTATCGGCCAGAGTATCATTCTCTGCTAAGAAAACATCCCATTCCCTAAACTAGTGTTTGGTTGTGTTTTGGAGGGATTTTAGTGCTCAGAGTGCTTTTGCACCTTCAGAAGTCAAAGATTTAGTTGCTTTTGAACATCTCAAAGGCCACAGGGACAGAAATAGCACTACACGGACAAGGGATTTAAAAGAAGAAATCTAAAATTTCAGATATTGTATAGGCCAAAGGATGCACGAATTGGGTCTTTTAATATGGATTAAAGGATGCCACACCTAGGTTTTCCAAAAGAACCTCTTCCCTTTTGTTGTACCTGGACTGGTGAGGCGTGCGTGGGGTTCATGAAAGCATTCTGATGCCATCTCTTGGTCGGGACAAGGGCTTGGAAATTGAAATGCACGAGAAGGGGCACCTGAGTGGCTCAGTGGGTTAAGCCTCTGCCTTCAGCTCAGGTCAATATCTCAGGATCCTGGGATCGAGCCCCACATCGGGCTCTCTGCTTAGCAGGGAGCCTGCTTCCCCCTCTCTCTGCCTGCTTCTCTGTCTACTTGTTAACTCTCTCTCTCTGTCAAATAAATAAATAAAATATTAAAAAAAAAAAAAAGAAAGAAATGCACGAGAAGGGAGCACCCAGGGAGAGCATCTTAGAGTCTCTTCTCTTTGTACCTCCACGTGTATCTGTGGGCTGGTTTTCTTTTAATTTTTGCTCTACATCTCTAATGTTATTTGGCTTCCTGAAACTCTCAGTCACAAGATTTCAGGTTTGCAGTGATAGTTTCTGTTACCATCTTATCTGCTTCCAGAGTCCCTTTCCTGTTACAGAAATTCAGAGCAGGAAAGATGATGCTTTCCTCCCCCCAACAGGTGAGTCACCAAGAAAATGTTTGGGTCCTCCGAAGGTGATGGTTCCACTCCAAGTTGGTGAATGCCATGAGCAAACAAAGCTCTGTTTGTAACCCTGTCAGATAATAATCTGGGATGTGTTCTCTGTTCCGTACAGGAAATAAGAGGTGGGTGATCCCATTTGGTGGAATTTGGCAGTCTTCTCTTTCGTCAGTATCCCTTATTTTGTTACTCATATTTTAACAGAAAGAAAAGAGGTCTTTTAGAAGACTGTGAAACCCATATTTTGATTGGTGTAAGGAAGGAAGTGTGGGATGTGTCCAGAGGGCAGACCGTTCATCTGTGTGGCTGGAGTGAAGGGGGCGTGGTGGTCAGGAGGAGGTCAGGGCCAGTTTTTAGGGAGGGCACTGAAGGTTCATCTGAGGGGTTTCAGCTTTATTTTCAAAGCAGCGGGAGCCAAGGGCTTTTGGGGTGGTGGAGCAGAACTGTGTTTCAGGGAGAACAATTTATTAACAATATGTGAAACAGAATGGAATATAGAGCGAGTGGAGGCAGGGAGACCTGAGAGAGGTCCTCTAGAGTCTGCCAGGCTGAAGCAGGAAGGCAGGCATTAGCATTTGGAGAGTGTCGGATGGAAAAGATGGCATCTGAGGATGCTACTATAGAGACAGAAGTTACAGGATCAGAGGGCATATGGAAGCCACAGGCGGTGCCAAGATTTCCACATGGAGAGGAGGGTAGTGCCGTGTGCAGAGGTAGGAAGAAGATGGAGGAAGCATGTCACGAGCACACTATGAAGGCGCACACATGAGCTGTTTGTTTCCACAATATCAGCTGTATTGGATCATAAAGCAAAGTTAATTCACAATTCTAAAGCAGGTTCAGAATTCCAAACTCAGTGACAATTCACCATGTGGCTGAACTTGGCTTCTTACGCGGCACACAGCAGGACAGAAGACAAGCCATATAACATGCAAGCTAACAGAAGGGCGCAGGAAGTGAACGCACCAAACGCAAAGTCAGTTCCGGGGGAGCGCAGCTGAGATGAGGTCTCAGCTGGTCCGGGTCAGCTCAGGCACTCACCGCTTCTGATGTTAGAGCAGGGAAGGCTTTTGGTTCTGTTCGGAGATCAGTTGGGCAGAGCCTTTAGTGGAACTTGCCTTTTTAAAGTGGTCAGACGTAGAGGGGTCAGGCCTGGAGAGTCTGACAATTTGCTGCCCAAATCCTCCCCCTTTTTAAAGGGATTGAATCAGTTTGGGGTCTCTGAGACCTCCTCTGGTTCTGCTCCTTATCAGTTCTGGGGCGTCAGCTAATGTGGGTGCCCACGATATCCCCTGGCTGCAGTACGTTAACTGCTTGTGTCATTGCAGGACACAGGCCCCTGCTTGGCTTGAGACACTCCATGTTGCCCTCTAGGAAGCACAAGTTTAAAAGAAGGGACCATGAAACCCCTTTGGGACATACTAAGTTTGGGGGATCGATGAGATAGATAAGTGGGGTTGCTTAGATAGAAGGCAACTGGATATGTGTACCTACAACTCAGAGGCTCAAACTATTAGCTAAGTTTTTATTTTTTTAAGATTTATTTTTTTTGAGAGAGAGTGTGTGCGAGGGGAGGGGGAGAGAAAGACTCTCAAGCAGACTCCCTGCTGAGCACAGAGCCTGACGTGGGGCTCATCTCATGGCCCGAGATCACAACCTAAATCAAGAGTCGGAAGCTTAACCAACGGAGCTACCCAAGCGCCCCATTAAACTATTAGCTATGATTTTAGCCCATGCCTGCACCGAGGGTTTGGTCGGAGCCATAACTCTGGATGAGGATATGAGAGGTCTCTAAGGGAGCAATCAAAAGTAAGGGGAACTGGGCAAGTCCTTGAAGAATGCTGATTTAGGGAATGGGAGGAAGGAGTTAGAGAAATAGTCCATCTGGAAAAGAACAGCCGTCTGTGAAGCTGAGGAAGAGTTTTAAGAAGGGGGTGGGAAGCAGTATCCAGTTTGGTAAAGGGGCAGAGAAGGCTGAGGACGGGAGCTGCTGATCCCTGAGAGAATGCTTACAGGACAGTGGTGGGGGTCGAAACCAAATGACAGAACACTGAAAAGTAAGTGGCTATAATTAATGCCACCGAATTGTACATTTATTTTTTAAAGATTTTCTTTACTTGACAGAGAAAGAGAGAGAGTGACAGAGCACAAGCAGGGCAGGGCATAGGAGGAGGCAGAGGCAGAGGGAGAGGAAGAAGCAGGCATGTGGGGCTCGATCCCAGGACCCTGGGACCATGATCTGAGCTGAAGGCAGTTGCTTAACCCACTGAGGTGCCCACCCAGGTGCCCCTGAATCGTACATTTAAAAATGATTAAAATGGCAAACTTTGTGTCACCTTTTACCACAAAAAAACATGTAAGTGGGCAAAAAATGTAAACATTGAAAAAAATCATCTCTTCTCACCAGTGGCCTGAGATGATCTCTGAAAACGGCTCTCTGTTCACTTGACCCAGAAAATCCTACAAAATCATACAAACCAAAAGGTTCAAATCTTCATGTTCACTTTAAGAACACACGTGAAACTGCCCAGGCCATCAAGGGTACGTGTATCGGAAAAGCCACCGGGTCTCTGAAGGACATCACTTTGTGGAAGTGTGTGCCATTGTGTCACGACAATGGTGGAGTGGGTAAGGTGTGCCCAGCCAAATAGCGGGGCTGGACATAGGGTCAGTGGCCCAAATTGAGTGCTGAATTGTTACTGCACATGCTGAAAAATACAGAGAGTACTGCTGCACTCAAGGGGCTAGATGTAGATTCTCTGGTCTTCGAGCACATCTAGGTGAACAAAGCCCCATGGTGAGGTGTAGAATTTACAGGGCTCAGGGTCGGATTAACCCTTATGTGAGCTCTCCCTGCCATACTGAGCTGGTCCTTATTGGAAAAGTGCAGACCATTCCTAAATCAGAACAGAAGGTTGCAGAGAAGAAAAAGATACCCCAAAAGAAAGTGAAGAAACAAAACTTAGGGTCCCAGAGTAAATTCTGCATAAAATACATGCCAAAAAAAAAAGTCATACTATTCTCGACACTTCTCTCTATGCTCGAAAGAAACTGATTTAAAAAGTAAGCAGGAAAAAATTAAGTGGTAATTCATGAATGGAGGTAACAAATACAGATTCGTTTTGAGAGAGATCAGTAGCTCAATGTAGAAAGAAAAGGAAGGATGGCCCAGCTTGAAAGGGCAATGGGATAGAAAGAATTTATTTTTCTTTTGATGCGGCAACTTGACCATGTTTCTAGGTTGAGTGTAAGGATCCAGAGGCAGGGGGAGAATAAAGATGAGGGGTGGGTTGAATGATGGCACCCAAAAAGGTATGTCCACATTGTAACCACTGGAACTGGGAATGCGACCTTATTTGGAAAGAGGGTCTTCCCAGATGTAATGAAAGGATCCTGAGATAAGATCATCTGGATTCTCCAGTGGGCTGGAAATCCAATGACAAGTACTTTTGCAATAGACACGAGAGAAAATACAAAAAGACTAGGAGGAGGCCATATGAAGACAAAGACAGAGATGGGAGGGGTGTAGCTACAAGGCAGGGATGCCTGGTACCACCAGAAGCTGGAAGGGGCAAGGAAGGAATCTTCCCCAAAGCCCCTGGAGGGAGCATGACCCTGCCAACACCTCGATTTCAGACGTCTGCCCTCCAGAACTATGAGAGAATACATTTCTATTGTTTTTTTAAAATTATGTTCAGTTAGCCACTGTATAGTACATCATTAGTTTTCAATGTGGTGTTCAACGATTCATTAGTTACCTATAACAACTAGTGCACATCCCAACACGTGCCCTCCTTAATACCCGTCACCCTGTTACCCCTTCCCTCCGATACCCTCAGTTCGTTTCCTGGGGTCCATAGCCTTTCATGGTTCCTCTCCCTCTCTGATTTCTCCCCTTTTGGATTTCCTTCCCTTCCCCTGTGGTCCTCTGTGCTCTTGCTTATGTTCCACATATGAGTGAGACAATGTGGTGATTGTTTTAAGCTGCCATGTCGGTGGGCATTTGTTCCAGCAGCCTGGGACATGAACGCAGGAGGAGGTGGGAGGTATTTGGCCAGCCTGGGGTCCTGAAACAGACCTGGGGCTGTACCCTGGGCATCTAGTGTTCTGTGTCCCCCCAGGGCCAGCACAACCAGGTGCTTGGTTATGAGCTTAGAAACTTTGGCCTCAAATAAACAGAAATTGCAGGATTTCATTTACAGGTGTAATTTCCCTTTGCCTTCATTTTTTTCCTCTTTCACTCAGTTTCAGAAAACCAACAAAGGTTTCAGTGCTCAGGTCTTTCTCTTTCACTTTGTGTCTTTGAAGGTATGGCAGTGGAGCCAGCGTGAGCTCCAGAGGTCTCTAGGGGAAATCTTCCCTGCGAGCTCACACCTTGTGCTCATCTGCACAGGCCCAGGTGACTGGGAGTCTGTGACTGAGCAGGGCACCAGGTGGCAAAGGGAGAAGCTCCAGAGAGGCCTGGAGATGGGTCTGCCCCTCACAACTGGGACGTACAGTAGTTCCTGATTTCAGCCATGCCCATCCTTCCGAATTCCAGCCCTGGTGGGCCTTCCTGGGGGGCCAGGCTCCCCAGGGACAGACATGTCTGCCTTCCCACCAAACCCTCCGCGTCATCCTGGTGGAGACGGGGAGATGAGTGTGGGCTAGGATCCCCCTCCAGTACCCACGTGGGTACTATTTTGAGGCCTGAAGGAGGTGGGGCGGGGCTGACACGCTGCCTTTCCTCCCTCCCCCCCACTGAACTTGCCTGCTCCCCACAGATCCTGGAAGTCTGGCATTGGGAGCTTTCAAAGTCTGAGGAGAGGACTTTAGTGGCAGGGCTGGGGAGTGTCTGGCAGCTGCCTCAGTTTTCTTGTGGCGACAGTGATAGGTGGCCACAGACATGACTGGTGGGTAGGGTGGCCCATGGGGAGAGCACAGCTCCGACGGGGTCCTCCATCACCAATTCAGTCATTCCCCAGCCTCTCAGCCTCTTGTGGTCATGGTCTACCCCCATCCCCCGCCACAGCAATGCATTGAGTCCTTCTCTTCTCTCTCACTTGGCTCCTCTCTCTCCTTTCCTTCTCATTCCTGTTGCTCAGGTGTCCCTATCTGGAACCTCTGGTGTTTATCCCCTCCCTGGTGTGACTACTGCGTGCTCAGCTCTCTGGGTCTTTGAGTCTGCCCATGGCACGCAGGG
This sequence comes from Meles meles, assembly GCF_922984935.1. Classification (NCBI taxonomy): domain Eukaryota; kingdom Metazoa; phylum Chordata; class Mammalia; order Carnivora; family Mustelidae; genus Meles; species Meles meles. The sequence continues at coordinate 22,394,652 of NC_060070.1, forward strand.
CACGTCACAGGCTCCTGGGCCACCACTCTGTGGCCTCTGGAACTTGGTCCCCATGACAGCTTCTGATCTCTGTGCAAACCTCCCACTCTGGGCTGCTGTTTCCTCAACACATGGCTCTGGGTTCTTGCTTGTTCTGTTTCCTCCACCTGGCATGGTGTCGCCACTGATCTAACCGTGCCTTTCGTCTAAGACCCGGCTTTCCTACTTTCTTCACAAAGCCCTTTCCACTTAAGCAGTCCACAGTGCCTTCCCTTTCCTGTGAAAATTTCTGGTTTGGGAATACTGTCATCCCCCGTTCCTCTCACTTTTCTTCTGCCACTGATAGTTTTCATGGATGTGTGTTCGCTCTCATTCTCTCCTTCATGCATTTGTTCAGAAACAAATACCACGGAGCAACTATGTGCCAGGCCTTTGAATATAATGAGGAGTAAAACCTAGGCCCTACCTTCTAGGAGGTTCGGGTGTGGTGTGTGTGCTGGGTGTGTCTCCCACTGGCTCTTCCACATCCCTCTGCTGACCTGTTTATGCCTGAGAGGCTGACCTATGTGGGGCCATCTACAGGCCCCCTCGGTCCCCAGCTTCCGGCGGGCTCTGCTGGTGGAGATCCCCTGCGAGGCGGGTGGGGGGCTCTTGCTCCCCTGGCTCCTTGCTATGGAATTGCCCTCGTAGGCGTTGTCACTGCTTTTTCTCTTTAGATCTAGTAGTGGTTGGTTGCCTTCAATCCTTGGGCAAGGGGTGGTACCTGTGCCCACTGTCACTGGCCCCATGCCTTTGCACTGTCCATCCTGGTGGCTTCTGCACACCCCGCCCACACCTCTGTGGGTGGCCCCTGAGGTCTGTGCCCCCCAAGTGTTTGCACCCTGCCCTAACCGGGTGGAAAGCCTTTCCCCCGGGGAGGCTGGAAGAGGCAGCTCATAGTCGGAGGACAGGAGAGACTGCCAACATGGTGTCAGGTCTGCCCATCAGACTCTAGTACATGGAGTGAATGCCCAATATCTTTTGCTTTTATGTTTCTAAAGGAAATGTACCCTTTCCCACTGAACCCACACTACTTCCCACGTGGAGCATTTCATCGTGCAAGAATACCAAAATAATTAAAAATTTTTTAAAAACATGCTTTACTGAGGAGTTTCTGGCTAAGGTCTCTGAATGTGTGCCCCAAGGGCTCCAGGGCAGGACTCCAGCTGGGCGGTGGAAGACTTGCTGTCCTCACGTGGGTGGCAATTGCTAGAACAGGGACTGTTTCGTTTCATTAGTGGAGCAAAGCATGCTGTCAGCGGGCAGCAGTAGCCATGGGACAAGACGCAACCAAATCGGACTCCGAAACATCCTGTCCTAGCCTCAGCCCACTTGCCCTGTGGGGGTTTTCCGGAGGCAGGATGGTAATCAGATAAGGAGGGCCCCTTTGAAGAGGAATTCTGTCAAAGTTGATCTAACAAGTTCCAGACATTCAGCTGTCCCCCAAACTGCCCCAAACACTGTTTGCTACAAAGCGGGGTCCAGGATCCAGAGGGACCATCTTGGACTTCGCCCACGAGTTTAGTTTTTGAAGTGCCTTCGGGATGGCCAGTTATCTCTAGGGTGAGCGTGAGAGCCAGATCCCAAAGCATCTTATGGTCTGCGGGAGCTTTAACACCCTGCTTAAGGACAATTCAATAGAAAGAAAAGACTGTTCAGCTGGAGGAGATGTATCGAAGAAGCAAACGTTTCTTAAACCCCACTCATTCATGTGCAACCTCAAGCCACAACTGGATTCAATTACCACGTGGAAAGAAAGGCATTTTCTCATAAAGCTGCTCTGTTTCCATGCCTGGCTGCGAGCTGGGTCAGTCATGACAAAGACAAGCCTGTGTGTTGTTTTTGGTTGTTTTTCTTTTCAAGCCCTTCCACCGGTACTGCCAGGCCCCAGACCGTTTGGATCAGTTCTGTGGGGGCCAGTTTACTTGTTTTGGCTTTCAGCCTCTCTGTCCAGCGTTGATGACAGAGGAGCGCTAAGCCAGTGTCCTGGGTGACCACTGGAATGGAGGGGATACACGGCATGATTCCGCGGTTGCCCGGTGCCTGCCTGCCCCCCAGAGAACAGCACTGGAGGGGAAGGTCAACGTTTTATGGGAGGAGAGAGGGGAGATTGTAAGGGACTTGCAAGGGGCCTCGGTACATCAGCCTGAGTGTATCTGTTCTCAAATATTCACAATGATAACTGGCAAATAACTGGCTCCCTGGGGGCTCTGTGCTACCTGGTCTGCAGAGCTTTACCATGAACTCCTTAGTCCTCCCAACAATCCTCTGAAGCAGGTACTGTCATTATCCCCACTTGCAGAAGGGAAAACCGAGGCACAGAGAGGTGATGTAATTTGCCCCAGCTGATGCAATCAGTAAATCGCTCCGAGCCTGTGCTCTTTCTTGTTCACAACATTGTCCCAAGGTATGCTGCAGAAATTTTACACCACGAATGGCATTTATTTAACCACTAAACTTATTCATTGTTCATTATTCTTAACTCATTCCTACAGTATTCTCACTTCATTCTTTTCCTTGACATAGCTAAAAGACCCATTTGTATTGTTAGATGTGCATTTACAATAACCAGACTGGGAGATCCGTTTGGCCCATCCTGCCTTGGGTAGACCAGGAATGATTTGTAAGGAAAGTCAGCGGGCTTTCATAGATGCTCTTGCACACAGGGAGGCTGAGAACCAGCTCACGCAGCTGTCTGCTCAGCAGCCCAGGCTTCCGGCACGGGCTTGGCTCTCCGATAGGAAAATCCAGGCCTTCCAACCTGGAATGAACGTAGGTAGAGCCATCAGCTAAATTCCTTGTGGAAGTTGCCAACTGGTCGCCTATCGCATCCCAATTCACCTTTCATTACTTGCTCTGCAATAATGGACCAGGACCCTCTGCGTGGCTCTGCTTTGCCAGCTAGTGTGGTGTGCAGTTCTGTCAGTAGACGGGTATGTTGGGAGAGGCTGGGGCTTCTCTGTCTGGTTCTGGCGGGCTTGCCTTGGCACGCTCCTGTGGCCTGCGTGGCTCTTTCTGCCCTGCCAGCTGGCCGGCCACAATGGGGCCTTCCTGTGGGCAGCTTCCTGGGGCCATCCCTGTGAACGATTCCGGCTGGAACCCCCACAGGAGGGTCACAATGGAGTGCCAAAGGTGGGCTACCTCTCATTGGATGTCTTCCCTGGCACCCCATTGGAAAGCTCGGTCATGATTTCTAGGACATGGTATCTTGTTCAATGGATGGCTTCCTCGCTACTCCAGACAGCGGGTCTCTGGAAAGTCTCACCAGTGCATCCCCTTATGAACTCTTTCAGAGCGCCATGGCTGTACCCTCTCCAATAAGGTCTAGATCTCAGTCTTAGGAAGAGGTGGCCTCTTCCTGAATGTTCTGTCTTAGTCACAAGGGCAACAGCTATTCTCTGTGCCTGTTATTCCTGTTTTCTGTAGAGCAGTCTTTACTTTTACTAGCCAATCTCTTGTACTCCAATTCCCCGTTAATAGTTCCTTATAGTTAACTTCCCTTGTAGATTACTGTGTGGTTTCTGTCTCCTGTTTACACTGTAATATATTTACCATAACATATATATTTTTTTAGTCTGCCATTTTAAATAAAGTTGTATCTCTTCTATGGAAAAACATGTAAAAATTCATGGAGCATTGGAAACAACATAAAAACATTTTCACTATAAATTTACTAATAAGTAACAAATTAATAAGTTAGAAAAATCTGTATCTTTTATTAGTTCTCAGCCCTCTATCTGCATGACCAGTTGTAACCCTGGTGCACAATTGAGTCTGTGATCTATGTTTATCAGTTTGACATGGGTTTACGTAAGCAGTTGGATGTGATCCCATAAGCCACATGGACCCAGAGTCCACAGAGGCTTGCATTTGTCATCAGCCATGGCAAGATCAGATTCCATTTTTTTTTTTTTTAGATGTTAAAGTTTGCTAAAATTTGCTTAGCTGGATCCTAATTGGTGGAGACTTGGGTTGGTCCCTGCTTTTCCATATTACAAAAACTACAGCTTAAAATATCTTTGTTGGACTTGTGTCAACCCTAGCTAAGTTTTTCTCCTGTCTCCCCCTTTCTCTTCTCTTAACAGCTGAGCTCACACATTTCCCCACTAGTAGACAAGAGATTATAGGGAAAGGAATGAGAAATACAGGAAGAATGTCTGCCCATGTTGGAGCTTTTTAGGGAAGTAAAGGCTCCAAGAAGCAATAGGTTGTATTCTGGAGGTATCTTTTGTCCAGAATAGAGCCAGTATCAGAGGTAGGGGACAATAATTGGTTTGGTGGGGGGGGGGGGGGTGTGGGGGATGGGGGGACTAAGTATTGGGAAGAGAGTCATTCCAGAGACCAAGACTGTCTTTTCTTGAGTGTCTCATTTTATAACTTGTGACTAATGCATTAGTCATACTGAGCACGTGGAAACTGCACAATATATACTAGAAAAACATTTAGTTCTCAAGAATAGCCTCAAAATCAGACAATACTTGAAGTAATTGAGAGTGGGAAGCACATTGTGATTACTGCTCTCTGACATTTTAAACCACCAATAACTCAATTGTTTCCTGAATTCCCAGGGAGTCAGAGAACACCAAAAACCCTCTTTGTCACTCAACTAAGTAAATGTTAAACTCCTGCTTAAATCTTTTTTTTCCTTCACAGAAAAGCATTCCTGGTATGATGCCCAGAAGGAGGCTTAAGCATAGCATCCTTCATATTGTTCATTTTTTCCTTCATATATCATGTTTATCTAAAAATGATTTATTCCACACTCATTCTTTTTTTTTTTTAAAGATTTTATTTATTTATTTGATAGAGATCACAAGTAGGCAGAGAGGCAGGCAGAGAAAGAGAGGGAAGCAGGCTCCTTGCTGAGCAGAGAGCCCGATGCAGCTCGATCCCAGGACCCTGAGATCATGACCCAACCCCCTGAGCCAGGCACCTCTTCCACACTCATTCTTAAAAGCAGCTTTTGCCACACATGCATTTCTGGGTTCTTTTCTCTTATCACTTTGAAGATATTATTCTACCTGTTTTCTGGTTTCCATTTTTCTTGACGCATTTATAGGTTTCTTTGTCAGTGATCTGCCTTTTCTCCCCCTTGTTGCCTTCAACAACAGGGGGATCTTCTTTTTGAGTTTAGCATTCTGCAGTTTGACTAGATGTGTCTTAGTACAGATTTAATTTTTTTTTTAATCCTGCATAGTCTCTGTTGTGCTCCCCTCTCTGTGGATTCCTATCACTCATCAGTGCTGGACTTTCTCATTCATTATCTCTTTGAATAATGCCTTTCACCTATTGTCCCTAGTCTTTTCTGGGGCTCTTAGGATCAGCATGAGAATGAGTTAGAATGAGTTAGAACTCATTCTGTCCTCCATGTCTTCACCCCTCTTTAATATGCTTTCTGTCTCTCTGTGTTGTATTCTGGGTAATTTCTTCAGACACACGGGTTCCCTGATTCTCTTTTCAGCTGTGTCTTAGGTATTGTTTACTCCAGCCACTGAGTTGTTAATTTCAACAATTATATTTTTCATTTAAAAATGTTTTACTTAGCTCTTTTCCAAATCTGCCTGGTCATATTTCATATATAGTATTTAAAAATTTGTATTTGATAATTCCAGTACCAAAGTCTTGGAAGCATGAATTTGTGCTTTCTGCTTTCTCTTACCTGTTGTGGTTTATTTTCTTGCTGTTTGGTGATGTTTGATTCTGAACTCATTTTCTTGATCTGTGGGAGTGCTGAGGGCCTAAATCAGAGTTACTTATTCTGAAAGAGTTTTTGGTTTGGTTCCTCCAGGACTCAAATGACGATATAGCCCCATGGATGGTTAGATTTTAAACCAGGACTTGAGTTTGGCTTCTGCACCTTGCAATGGGCCCAGGACTTAGGGTTTGATTTGGTCCTGTACTCACCTTACCACCCTTGCTCGACTTTCAGCTCTCTACTCATTTCTTTGGACTCTGGAGGGTTCCCTTGCTCTCTGCAGGCCCCACATTAAAAATGACATTGTGGGGGCACCTGGGTGGCTCAGTGGATTAAGCCGCTGCCTTCGGCTCAGGTCATGATCTCAGGGTCCTGGGATCGAGCCCCACATCGGGCTTTCTGCTCCGTGGGGAGCCTGCTTCCTCCTCTCTCTCTGCCTGTCTCTCTGCCTACTTGTGATCTCTCTCTCTGTCAAGTAAATAAATAAAATCTTTTTAAAAAAATGACATTGTGTTTAGGATCTAATAGAATTGTAGCAGGAGGGCCTTCAGATGGTCAGCTCTGCCACGATGCTGGGAGCGGGTATCATGTGTTTATAGTATTCAGGTCATACGGACACAGAAGCAAGATATACACACACGGAAGCAAACACAGCCTGCACATCACCATTTTAAGATAAACATACGAAAAAGAGAACATTTCAAAGCTCTGTCTGTCACTCCTCACATACACGTATGTGTATATACATACATTACACTTTTATAATAGAAAAGTTAGAGATGAGTGAAGAGCTATTACCCAAAGCAGGTATAATACTTCCTTTAAGGGACTGAAGCTGGTGTTCAGGGTGGAGTAAACAGCATTAACAGAGGCACTGAGAGGGAATAAGTAAGGCCTTATCTTTGAGTCTGTTTATAAACCAGACCTCGCCTCACTGTTATTTTATTCCTCTGGTTTCATAATTATAAGACTTAGCTAGTAATTTTTCATCTGAATATCCCTTTTAAAAAGTTCCCTGTAATTTCCTTATTTACAAGATGGGTGCTCATTAGAGTCCTCCTGGTCTTATCAGGTGGCTTTCATATGTGGACAACAAAAGAACGAACCATGTCATTTACTCTCCTTGATGATTTTGGAATTCAGGGTCCTGAAATCAAACAATACCTCAAAGACATGCACCTTGTTTCCTACTTCCGCATGCAAAGTGAACATCTCTTTCTTACAATATGCAGTTACTGAGGAGCGTTTTGAGAGGACTGGCTTCTGGTTTTTATTTTTTTTTTAAAGATTTTATTTATTTGAGAAAGAGAGAATGAGAATAAGAGGGAGAGGTCAGAGGGAGAAGCAGACTTCCCACTGAGCAGAGAGCCCGATGTGGGACTGGATCCTGGGACTACAGGATCATGACCTGACCCAAAGGCAGTTGCCCAACCAACTGAGCCGCCCAGGTGCCCCTGGCTTCTGGTTTTTAATACTAAAATTCCCTTGGACACGTATATGCCTTCCCTGTGGTATGGCAAGTCCGTTTGGCTCAGCCTCCGTCCAGATCTGTGCTGTAGCACTAAACATTGTCCTTTTCTCTGGTCTTCAGAACAAGACGATCCAAAACAGAACCTACTTCTGGGTTGGAAATTAGTTGTAGAAAATCTGGGTTCTGAACAAAAACCACATTTGAAAGAGTACATCTTTTCTTTTATTGGCTTTTGCTCTAAAAAGCAGAGGCTGAAAAACAGCTGTTAGCTGTTTATACAGTATTTCTGATTTAAGTGTTAGACAATAGCCGTTTTCTTCTCCACTTAGAATGACACATTTTTTCTCGGGCCATTTAAGTCCTCTCTCCGTGTGGCCACAAGTATTGGTATGTACCTCCTCCCTCTCCCTGGGTTTCTGGAGGAGATTATGGATTCTTTTCTCTTTTTTCTTCCTTCCTTCTTTCCTTCCTTCTCTCTCTCTCTCTCTTTAGTTTCTGTTTTTTTTTTTTTTTTTTCATCTCAAAGTCAGACGTTGGTTTCTCAGAATAGATGGCTGAGTTTCATAGGTCAGAGTTTTGTAGGTTACCTTTTAGGCCAATCTGACACAAGTACTCACACAAGACACTCTAGAGGAAGTTTCTATAGGTGCACAATGTCTATAGGTTTATGGCTAGATCACACGAACCCAATTCAATATATGCTGAGCTATTGTCATTTATTCTTGAGTGCTGAAGACTGATGGTTGGTTTCCTCTGTTTGGAATTCAGATGGTAACTCCTGGCTCTCCCCACTTACTCAGACATGCTCTAAGGACAACATTCTTCATCATCACCCTCACAGTGCAGAGCAGAGCAAGATCAGCAGGACTCATGGAAGCCTTGTAGATGGGTAAGGAGCACTCCCTATCCTCCAAATGACCCAGCCAAAACATTTTCTTGCATGCTCATCTCTTGCGTTACCATGGCAATTATTAAAGACAATGGTAACAACACCTAGTTACAAGTTATTTCAGGTCTGCCTGATATCAGGCAGTCAGAGCCTGCCTAAAGAACATGTAGCCTCTTCATCTATCAGTTTATCACATCATGGGGCAGGCAACCTCTAAACCAGTCTTTAGAACTTGGGGATTCTTACAAGGTGACATCTGAGAAGCATTAAGAGCTCATTGGGATAAAGATGCAGCTGCATGAAAAGCAATTTTTGTACACTTCACTAGGACCCTGGGTATTTGCAAATGTATAGGGTAATACTATCTCCAACCCCCTAAAAACCTCCTAGAGGTATTCCTCAGTCTTATTTTTGGTGACACATGAAAAACCATTTTTGCTCTTATTTAGTAAGGAATAACACTTATCATTTTTAAACTAAATTATTTTTATTTTAATTCCAGTATAATTAACATACAATGTTATATGTGATATAACAATTAACAATATAACAACAATATAACAATGTTATATGTGATTCAACAATTCTATACATTACTCAGTGCTCATCACGATAAGCTCAGTGTTCTTAATCCCCTTCACATATTTCTCCCGTCCCTCTACCCATTTCCCTTCTGGTAACCACCGGTTTTTTCTCTATACTGAAGAGCCTGTTTTTGTTTTTCCTTTTTTGTTTGTTTTGTTTTTTTAAATTTCACATGAGTGAAACCATATGGTATTTGTCTCTCTTTGACTGAAGTATTTCACTCAGCCTTATACCCTCTAGATTTATCCATGTCATTTCAAATGGCAAGATTTCATTCTTTTTTGTGTCTGAATAATATTTCATTATATATATTACCACATCTTCTTTACCCATTCATCTATCATTGGATACTTGGGCTGCTTCTGTAAATTGGCTATTGTAAATAATGCTGCAATGAACATAGAGGTCATGTATCTTTTTGAATTAGAGTTTTCATATTCTCTGGGTAAATACCCAGTTGTGGAATTACTGGATCATATAGTAATTCTATCTTTAATTTTTTGAGGAACCTCCATACCTTTTTCCCCAGTGGCTGCCCCGGTTTGCATTCCCATTGATAGTGCACAGGGTTCCTTTTTCTCCACATTCTCACCAACACTTGTTGTTTCTTGTGTTGTTAGTTTTAGTCATTCTAACAGGTATAAGGTGATAGCTCATCATGGTTTTGATTTGTATTTCCCTGATGATGACTGATGTTCAGCATCTTTTCATGTGTCTGTTGGCCATCTGTGCATCTTCTTTGGTGAAATGTCTGTTCATGTCTTCTGCCTGTTTTGAATTGGATGATTTGCTTTTTTGGTGTTGAGTTGTGTAAGTTCTTTATATATTGTGGATACTATCCCTTTATCAGATATGTTATTTGCAAATATCTTCTCCTATTCAGTAAGTTGTCTTTTCATTTTGTTGACTGTCTCGTTTGCTGTACAGAAGCTTTTTATTTTGTTGCCATCTCAACAAAACATCTCTTTGCTTTTATTTCCCTTGCCATAGGAGACATATCTAGGAGATGTTGATTTTTTTCTACCAAAATGGCTGCTGTCAGAGAAATTACTACATGTGTTCTCCTCTAGGATTTTTATTGTTTCGAGTCTCACATTTAAGTCTTTAATTCATTTTGATTTAATTTTTGTGTATGGTGTAAGAAAGCAGTGTAGTTTCATTCTTTTACATGTAGCTGTCCACATTTTTTTCTTTTAGATAATTGGTTCAAATTAGACGATTAGAAAAACAGTTCCCTTGTGTGCAACTTAAAACACTAGGTTTGTATGACATTATTCCAAAAACAGGTTTTGTGGTAAAATAATCTCTCCCTTTGGGAGATACAAATTTTGGCCTGTGAAAGACTCTGAGAAATCCTGTAGTGGAGAAAACTTTGTGGAACTTCGTTTTCACAGGCCAAAATTCACCTCTCTTGGTATATTCTTTGGGAAAAGGGGGGTCCTACAGTCTGTCTTGAAATTCATGTTGTCAGCATCCTCACATCCTGCTCGGCAACCCAGGACAAGGAACTGCTGGCGATCCTACTTTCAACCGCCCTCTCTTATTGCTGCCAACTCTCCACTTTCCTTACCAACTCCCTTTGCTTATGGGGCAGAGCTCAAATCATGAGCCAGTGCCCAATAATGAGACCAATTAGACTCCCACTGACTTACGCAGAGCCTTGACTTTAGAGGGAAGTCCTGATGGTTGAAAAAGAACTGGCCTCTTCTCCATGGTTGTCTTCACCTGCCCTCTTGCCTACGTGAAACTGTTTCTCTTTTGTGGCACATCTGAATGCATTACTAATTATTGTGTGGCTTTTCTCCCACCTGGTGCTAGGTGGTGGACCGCTGGGGTCCTGGGGGCAGAGCTATAGCTGGTATGAAGAGAAAGATGTAGAACCACAACTACTCTTACAGAAAGGGACAGACATTCCCAAAGTATAGGGGTAAGGATATTTATCCTCAGCCATGTTAATGCTGGCCAGGATGAAGTCTAAGTTGAGATGGGGAGTAGCAGCCACAAAGAAATACATGTGACTTTGCAAAGGGATAAAAGTAGATAGTGACTTAGGCCACGGCACCACAGCACCCAGGTGGCAACTTCTTGAGTGTGGAAACATCCTTCTCAGCCTGGAGATCAGAAACCCTTATAAAATAGTGTGCCAAGGTTCTGCCCACTCGCCCTCTAGGCGTCTGGGTGCAGGGTAGGGGGAGCAGAGGGACAAGGAGGAGAAGGAGGGAACTGGCATGTTCTGGCCAGTCATTCCCTTGAGCAGAGGCCAGGCAGACTTTTCAGGAGAGGGGGATTTCCATTTGCCAATGAAATCCATCTGGGCATGCATCACTTTCACCATGCATGCCACAGATTGCATAGTGTTGGGTCACGGGTTTATTTGGTTACATTCATGCCCATAGCCACTGTACATTGACACCCTTTGCAAGGAGGAAATAAAAAGTTAGAGACGGGTTGCATAACAATCATTAGTTTCATAGCCGAGTAAGTTATGCATAACAGTGCTTTCAGCTGTTTTGTTACCAATCTGCCCCCAGGAACAAGATGAAGCTGATAAAATGTTTATGGGCTAGTAAATTTTTTCCTGCTAATTTGCAAGGCTATAATAAAACCCATGAACTTGATGGCCTGCAGGAAACATAACAAGAACTGGGAATATACAGTAATTTGGAGCTAGAAGGCCTCTTAAGGACCTACAGGAAATGACTCCAGGAAAAGAGATGAATCACTACTTTAAACAGAGAATGATGCTAAGTTTGTACTTAACTGGTTATAGCCTGAGAAAAGATGTTCCAGAAGGAAGTGGTAGAAATATGCTGCTTTCAATTATTCTTGCTTTAAAGAATAAAATTAATGTAAGTATATAAAAACAATTTTCAAATGAAAATGGTTACTGAGGCAGAGTATCTGTTGTGTAATACTAACCTCTCTTTCATACAGTATACACAGTCACACTGTGCCCTCTTGTGGCAGAAATATTATTATAATTAGAATTCAGAAGATGCTCTGACCTATTTTAGTTGTTCATCGGATTTATTTTTGGCAAAGTTTATTCAAGGGAAAAGATGGTTTGCAGAAAAGAGTCATTGCTGGGGCACCTTACAGCATGTACATTTGAGTGGGGTTATTCTTACACTAAGGGGAGCAGGAATCAAAAGGAATCATGATGTTTTGATAGCAAAGAAATATCCATCATAGGAAGCTGTCATTTTAATTATTTGCTTTAATGTTAACATGCACTCATTTTACATCTATACATAACAGTATATTACATACATTTACCTATTTTATCTCAAAACTGTGGGGTTATAGAGGGAAACTGAGGCTCAGGATATTAAGTACTGAGTTTACCTAACAAATAAATGGCAGAGCTGGGATTTGAATTCATCTTTCCCTTATTCCACAAGCCTGCATACTTTCTCCATTGTGCCAAGTTGACTCTCTACCCAAATGTTTCTTGAGTGTTTAAGACATGTGAGACACCACTGCTGGGTGCCTCGAGACTGATAAAGTGTAAGATACTCCTCATTCTTCAGGAACTTATAATCTAAATAGGGAAATAAAAACCCACATGGACACTCAACAGTGAAAAACTCAAAGCTTTACCTTTAAGATCAGAAACAAGACAAGGATATCCATTCTTGCCACTTTTATTCACATAATATTATAATTCCTAGCTGGAGTAATTAGGCATGAAAAAGAAATAAAAAGCATCCAAATTGGGAAGGAAGAAGTAAAACTGTCATTATTTACAGATGACATAATATTACATACAGAGAACCCTAAAGACCATACTCAAAAGATCCATTAAAACAGATAAATAAATTCAGTAAAGTTGCAGGAAACAAAATCTGTTGCTTTTTTTTAAAAGATCATCTTTTTACGTAATCTCTGTACCCAATGTGGGGCTTGTTCTTACAACCCTGAGATCAAGAGTCACATGCTCTATCAACTGAGCTAGCCATGTGCCCTGATAAAATCTGTTGCATTTCTATACACAAATAGTGAACTATCAGAAAGAGAAATTAAGAAAACAACAATTCCATCAAAAATAACAAAATATCTAGGAATAAATTTAACCAAGGAGATGAAAGATCTGTACTCTGACAAGAATAAGACATTGATAAAAAAAATTGAAGACAACACAAATTAATGGAAAGATATTCATGTTCATGAATTGGATGAATATTGTTAAAATGTCTGTACTATCCAAAGCAACCTATGTTCAATGCAATCTCTACCAAAATTCCAATGGCATTTGTTAGGGAAATAGCACAAACAGCCTTAAAATTTGTATAGAACCAGAAAAGACCCTGAATAGTGAAAGCAGTCTGAGAAGAACAAAACTCAAGGCATTACTATCCCTGATTTCAAACTATATTAAAAAGGAATAGTAATCAAGACAGGCGGGTACTGGCATGAAAAGAGACACACAGATCAATGGAAGAGAACAGAAACCCAAGATATAAACCTATGTATGTATGGAAAATTAATATATGACAGGAGGCAAGAACATACAGTGGAAAAAGGAATATCCCTACAATAAATGATGTTGAGAAAACTGGACAGCCACGTGCAAAAGAATGAAACTGGACCACTGACTTATACCACACACAAAAATTAACTCAAGATGGATTAGACCTGAATGCAAGACTTGAAACCATAAAACTCCTAGAAGAAAACACAAGGGTAAGCTCCCAGACATCAATCTCAGTGATGATTTTTTCGATTTGACACCAAAAGCAAAGGCAACAAAGGCAAAAATAAACTACATCAAACTAAAAAGCATCTTCACAGCCAAGGAAACCATCAACAAAATGAAAAGGCAACCCACTGGATGGGAGAAAATATTTGCAAATAATATATCCAATAAAGGGTTAATATCCAAAATATATAAAGAACTCATATTACTCAATAGCAAAAAACCAAACTATTCTAATTAAAAAGTGGGCAGAGGATCTGAATAGACATTTGTCCAAATAAGATACATAGACAGCCAATGGGTACATGAAAAGATGCTCAACATTACCAATTTTGAGGGAAATGCAAATCAAAATCATTATGAGATAATATCTCACACCTGTTAGAATGCCTATTTTCAAAAGGATAAGAGGTAACAAATGTTGGTGAGAATGTGGAGAAAGGGAACCCTCGTGCACTGTTGGTGGGAATGTAAATAGGTGTGGCCACTGTGGAAAACAGTATGGAGGTTCCTCAGAAAGTTAAAAATGGAGTCACCATGTGACGCAGCAATTCCACTCTGGGTATCTATCCAAAGAAAACAAAAACACTAACTCAAAAAAGATCTAAAATGCACCACCATGTTCACTGTAGCATTATTTACAATATCTGAACATGGAAACAAAGTGTCCATTGATGGATGAAATGGGCAAAAAAAAAAAAAAATTGTGTAAATTGTATACAGGGCACCTGGCTGGCTCAGTAGAACATGGGACTCTTGATTTTGGGGTCATGAGTTCAAGCCCCACATTGGGCATGGGGCTAGCTTCAAAACACACACACACACACACACACACGGAATATTATTCAACCATGAAAAAGAACAAAATCTTACCATTTGGGACAACATGGTTGGAACTTGAAGGCATTCTGCTAAGTGAGATGAGTCAGACAGTGAAAGACAAGTACTGTATGATCTCACTTATATATAGAATCTAAAAGAAGAAAAACCAAGTTTATAGATACAGTGAACAAATTGGTGCCAGGGATGGGATGAATGGGGGTTGGGAGAAAATGGGTGAAGGGAGTTAAATAAGTCACAGGGATGTAATGTACAGCATGGTGAGTGCAGTTGATACTAGACTGCATATTTGAAAGTTGCTAAGAGAATAAATCTTAAAAGTTCTCATCACAAGAAAAATAATTCTGTAACTGTGTGTGGCAATGCATATTAACTAGACTTACTGTGGTGATCATTTGCTAATAAATACAAATATTGAATCATTATGTTGTACACCTGAAACTAATATAATGTTGTATGTCAATTGTGCCTCCAAAAAAAAAAGCATACATAGAAAAGATATCACCATACAGTTCAGTATAAAAGAAACAGCAATGTAGAACTATTTTTTAAACAAAGGATTTGTAGGGTCATGCACATTTTTCCCCTATTAGTGCAGAAAAGCTATATATTTTCTTTAATTGTTCAGTTGCTTTTGGCCTTGAGTGTAGATAGTTTCTATGGCTTGTTTCTCATCAACAGAATATGGCAAAACTGATGAGAAATATGTGATACCATGATTATGTAACTTAAAATTCTAACATCCACTTTGCTGGGGTCTCTTTCTCTCTGGCTTTGAGGAAGCAAGTATTCATTTGGAGAACCCCACATTGTAAGGAACTGTGGTGGGGTGGGGGGCGTCTAGTTGCTAAGGGCAGCCTCTGGCCAATAGCCAGCAATATATAGAAGTCCTCAGTCCTACAACTGCCAGTAATTGTCCCCAGTGGAGCCCTGAATGAGATTGAAGCCTGGCTGACATGACTGCAGTCTTGTAAGACCCTAAGCAGAGGACTCATTACCCATGCCTGGACTCCTGACCAGCAGAACTTGTGAGATAACAAATGTGTGTTGTTTGAAGCCACTAAGTTGGTGGTAATATTATTACTAGACAATAGATAGCTAGTACAGTTGTCTTTTAGAATATATAGAATTCTAACTCTTACGTGTATGTCTTTGATCCATTTCAAGTTAATTTTTTATAGATCATTTTTTTTTTTTTTTTTTTTTTTTTTTTGCTTAGGACCATCCATTTATCCAAGCACCAACTGGTGAAAACATTATCCTTTTCCCATTGAACTGCTTTGGGACATTTTTCAAAAGATGATTGACTGTATAAATGTAAATCTATTTCTGGACTTTCTGTTCAGTCGCTCTGCATGTCTACCTTTAGGCCAACATGCACTGTCTTCATTCCTGTAGCTTTATAATGTATCTTGAAATCAAATAATATAAGTTTTCCAACTATGTTTTTTTTTTTCCCCCCAAAGACCTTTGGCCATTTTAGTGCTTTGCGTTTTCATATAAATTTTGGAATGCAGATTCATCACGATGCAAAAACACTCCGCTTGTTTGCCTTGCTGCCCCGGACCTCTACCTTTAGCTTCCTCACCCATGAGTCACCTGTCCCCTGTGCCTCACAATTTCTGGAAACACATATCAAGCTAAGAGGTTTCCTGGAAGCTCCTCTTACCAGACCTGGGAGAGAGGCCATCACCCCTCACAGCATCGTGAGGCTCTCACCAGGGAAATCTTCCCACAAGTCCACCACAGTGGGGTTCCAGATGGAAAGTCACTGCACTATTTTTCATCTCCAGTGGCATGTATTCTTGGCCACCTGTGATGAACATCTTCATCTTGGTCTGTCTCATAACTGGTTTGGTGCCTGATACTGATTGCATTTTGGTGTCTCACTCAAAACTCCCAATTTAACATTTTCTTACATATTTAAATTTAGGTAAATTAAACCACTCAAATAATTTCATCTGGCATTTTTAGTTGGTGTGTAGGGGGAGGGCTGTCCAGAGAACTGAATCTGTAATACAGAAGTCTACACTCATTTTCCACTGCGTGATCGCTGCTATTCTTTTCCCGTTACCATTATAGTGACAGATTAATTGTAGGGAATGTACAGAGCATTTCTGTGCAGCGCGATCACACTGTAGAACACAGAGAGAACTTACCTATTTGGAAGGCCAGAAGAAACAGAGCAGGATTTTGCCTTTTGAATATACTGGGGAAAAGAGAAGTGATTGGAACCCAGTAAAAGCTGAAATTTTCCAAGTCTTTTTTAACACTGAGATCAGTTCCTGTGGGCCCTAGGCCCACCTGGCAGCTGGGAGTGTTATGCAGCAACATTTAAATGGGAGATGAACAGTCCTAACCACATGCTGGTTTGGAGGCAGTTTCCTGCAAAATGATGCTATAAATCCAGGTGAATACTTGTTAAACACACAGTTATGCACCCACAGAGCTGGACTGAAAGCACATCAGCAGAGAAGGAGCACGGTGGGCACAGTTTCTCAGGATTAAGAATACGGCTATAAAAGAACACATATACTTATGGCAGAAAGTTTGCAGCACCCAAGTGTAAAGTGAAAAATAAAGGTCCCCTTCTTCATCTAACCCCTATGTTCTGTTCCCTAGAAGACACCAATTTATCCATCCTTTGTGTAACCTTCCAGAGATACTCTTTATATATTTAAGCATATGCCTATAATTCCTTTTCTTACGGGACATTTCTATTAGGCAAAAAGGATCCGTTTACCTTTTCACAATATATCCTGAGCATCTTTTCATTAATTTTTACTTTAAAAATTATTTTATTATTTTTTAAAAAAGATTTGTTTATTAATTTTAGAGACAGTGAGAGGTAGAGAGAGCACAGAAGCATAAGCATGCATGTGTGCGAGTAGGGGGAGCGGTCCACGTAAAGGGACAGAGAGAATCTTAAACAGACTCCCCATTGAGTGTGGAGCCTGACGTGGGGCTCGATCTCAAAACCCATGAGATCATGACCTGAGCTGAAACCGAGAGTGGGACACTCAACAGACTGAGCCACCCAAGTACCTCAACATCTTTCCATTTAGGACATATTGTTCTACCTACTCACTATCATTGTATGGATGCATCATAAATTATTTAGCCATTTTCCTAAATTGCTATTTTTCAGAGCAATGTGTTTTCAAGATCTTCCTGTATCTCCCACACGGATCACCCTCACTTTTCCCCTCTTGCATGGTATTCTGCTGCAGGAATATGCCACAGTGTATTTCTCCACTGACAGGTTGGTCCCAATTTTCCTCTATCACAAACCATAACATTTCTAGTACATGTCCTAGTGAGAGTTTCTTTAAGGTAGCAGTTCCCATATTTCCAAAGAATCACTCTGGCTGTTGTGTTGCAAATTGACTGGGGTCAGTGAACAAGAACAAAAGCAGGGAAATCGGTTGAGAGGCCACTTCAATAGCCCAGGGAAGTGGCAAGGATGGTGGTGACAAGTGGTTGGAATGGGGTATATCTGGGAGGTAGAGGTAGCATGATTTGCTGCTGCTCAGGTGTAGCATATGAGAAGAAAAGAAGAGTCAAAGGGATTCCAAAGTTTTGGGACTAAGTAATTAAGGGACTGAGGGTACCATACACTAAAGGTACCATTCACTAACATATAGGACATTGGGAGATGAGAGCTTTAGGGAGATCAACGGTTACAAATTTTGTTTTGGAAAAAATCAGGATTCAACGCCCATCAGATTTTCCAGTGGCGTGTCAAGAAATTGGAGTTCAGGGAAAAGTTCAGGGTCAGAGATCCTGATTTGGGAGTCACAGGTGTAAGGACAGTGTTTAAAACTATGAGACCTGTGAGAGAGTGAGTGCAGAGTGAGAAGAGGTCAATGAACTCTTACAGCAATCTAACATTTAGAAGTTGGAAAGAGGGAAAAGATTCAGGAAAGGGCACGAGAAGGAAGAGCGATCAAGACAGGAGGAAACCAGGGAGTGAGGATGGTTGGTTCAAGATATTGGGACATTCTTATATGCAGACAAGAGATCCCAAGCAGAGGGGAATGTGGGGGAGAGAGAAGGTACCTGCATGACTGATGACCTTGAGTAAGAGAGAGGAGATGGGGACACGGCTCACAGGTTGCAGGGGTGGCCCGAGTTGGAACAGAGTCTGTCCTTCACAGTGGTGAGAAAGTAGAGTATGTATATGAGGCAGGAGAGAGGTTAGATGTGGTGCTGGGAGTGTGTACAAGACCTTTACTAATTCTTCTCTACTGTGTCATTGGTGAAATAAGAAGTGTCAGCTGAGACTGAGGGGCTGGGTGATTGAAGGCAGTCACACCAGGGGTGAGGGAAAAGTTCTGCCTATGATGAAGTCCAGCTGGTCCAAGTTGTATCATAGAAGATAAATGAATTGGCAAGTAAAGACCATCGTGCCTACTGGCAAGGCAGGCTGATGAGATGTCTTAGGGGACCCAAGAAACTGAAGGCCAGCTAACAGGAGAAGGCTTTACTTAGAAAGTCAGTTACCTTTGGTGGCACAGCAGTCATTCCACAAACATTGGCTGAGGGCCACCACCAGGCTAGGAGGTCAAGACGCGATGGTGGATGAGATCCCTTCTGGAACACATAACCTATGGAGGTGTATTTTCCTGTAAGAATAAATCTCAAATTTTGTAACTGAAGTAACTGGGGGAAAGGGGATATTCTCAGGTATCTGCTGAGGGTAGGTGGAGAGAAGGAAGGTGGTGAGAACTGATGGAGAATTTGCAGGGGGATGGGAAGCATACATTTTGTAACTTGGAATATTTCTCCTTAAGCTTAACTATCTCTTTGACCAAGATTACACAGGGTTAGTTACTGCCCACTGGGCTACCAACTGACAGCGTGGTCTTCAACAAGTCCTTTAATTTAGGGGCAAAGTACATTCTAGATAAGGTGCTTTCTGAGGTCCCACCCCCCAGTGCTGTGATTCTGCCAAGGAACCCATTTTTTCATTATGAGCAGTAACTAGAGAAGTTGTTTTGCCAAATTGCTGTAAAGAAAATTCATCCCCAGTATTAACTGTTTTTGCAGAGCTCTCAAGTTATCCTGTCCTTTTGTCCTTTTTAAGGTTCCAGGCAAATACAAGAAGGTCATTATTAAATGAACCATAATTGTAGAAGACATGCTAAAACCTAGTGTGCTTTGCCTTCTCTGTTATTTAGCGGGCAGTAATTAAGCCATGAATCCCAGCAGGATTCCTTTCCATCATATTCTGCAATTATTGTTTTGGTTCCTTTCTTTCATTATTCCAAACAGACCCAAACAGTTTCAAAATGACCATTTGTTTCCCCATACTGCAAGAAGTTGTATAGAGTTTTCTATTCAGAGCTGCTGTTTTCCCACAGCACATTTATGTCTCAAAGCTATATTACCTAATGCCTGTTTGTATGTTATGATTTCTGCTTGCTGCTTTCAAATGTTGTCACTTAATGGATTTTAAGTAAATAGACTTTTAGCCAATTAAACTTTTCCCCACTTTTTTTTATCTTTACACAGATCAATTATTGCTTGGAAATAATTGCGTTGGAAATAAAACAGTATTAGGCAACGATTAATTCTAGGCAACCACATCAAAGGTGCCATTAACCATTTCTCATTAAGTGCTAATTAATAAGTACTTAGTAAAGGCAATAACAATCTTTTTGTTTTATTGTTCTGGCTTTACAAGTGTTTTTATTCTGTCATATATCCTTGTGTGATTTAATTATATTTATTGCACAGTACTAAAAATTAAGTGATTCTAAGTTCTTTCTGCTAGTGGAGGTAATTGTATGATTGCACAAATCATTCTATATTTTGTAAGCTGTGCTTTGCAAGTGCTTTTCCTTGTGTGTGGAGATCCATTTATCCTTAAGGTTTATTATGAGTTTTTCATTATCTCTGTATCAGTTAGTATCCTGTGTTGCAAATAATTCCAAAGAGAAATATTGGCTTATGTAACAGAAAAGTCCAGATGTGGTTAGTTCAGGTAAGGTTTGATCCAGCGCACAACGTTATAGAGGATAAAAGGATTATAAAGAGTGTCAGAGCATTCAGTAATAAAAATATTAGGTTAGTTTTTGAGATTTTGTTTTTTTGTATTTGTCAGCTTTTTGAAATTTGTAATGCAAGATGCATTGAATTTTTTTCCTCATTCTAAATATTTTTTTTATCCTCTATAGTGGTTTCTCCAAATTGCATAAACTTCAAATTTCACAAAACCTGTATCTATCCCTGCTGAAGGAAGGGTGAGAAGTTTGCCCCCAGAAGAAAATATTTTATAAAAATGAGGGCGAAAGGACATCTAGTGACACAAACGAGACATGACCACTAGGTTTCAAACTTATTTTGAATTTTCTTAGCTTTCAATTCTGCCTCTATGGGTCTGATGAATAGTTTTGTTGGTAATGAAGCTATTTAAGGCAGGTACTATGTGTTAAACTTTTCTGATTGTGCCCCCAGTAATCAGCAAAGTAGTTGTCATTGGTCTGGAAAGGTGAAGATCTTACTCTCATAGAATCTTCGGCTTCTTCCAGAACTTCTCCGTTTGGCAGTGTGGGTGACACTTCAGTACAAGTAACCATAGTTTGGGGCCTCTTGTGGTCTAATGGAAACAAACTCAAACAGACGAACTTCCACCTTGTTTGTACTTTGCTGTTTGCCAGGTTGCCTCTCTCAGCACAGTATTTATATTTGTAAAAAACATGGGTTGTTCCAGAATGATCTTCAAGGTCCAAGCAGCTGTGATAGTCTGTTATTCTAGATCCTACTATAGGATATATATATGTATATTCTATAGTAGTCTATATAGTATGTAGGTATTCTCAGACAAATGTTAAAGGCTTGATTAACACAAGTCCTGGAAATTCAGAGCTGCTGCACTAGGCAGCCCAGCAGATGGTGGGTACTCAGTTTCCAAAGCGGGGGTGTGGGGTGAGGGGGGTGGGACTAGAAAATACTTTCTACTTTCACCAGGGGTTGGTACTGGGAGTTTTATTTGGGTAGACCAGAGCCAGCCAGGATTCTGACCTTTCTTTCTTTCTTTCTTTCTTTCTTTTTTTTTTTTTTTAAGATTTCATTTATTTATTTGACAGAGAGACAGATCACAAGTAGGCAGAGAGGCAGGCAGAGAGAGAGGAGGAAGCAGGCTCCCCGCTGAGCAGAGAGCCCGACGCGGGGCTCGATCCCAGGACCCTGAGATCATGACCTGAGCCGAAGGCAGCGGCTTAATCCACTGAGCCACCTAGGCGCCCCAGGATTCTGACCTTTCATCTGGTTAATTCTATAAAGGTTCTTGTTCAATCCTGAAAAACTGCGTTTCATCCATCTATTTATCTATTTGCCCGTCCACCCAACTAATTTATAATCACCCTAGGAAAATGGAAACTACATGTAAATAAAAAATGGGTGCCTGGGTGGCTCAGTGATCTCATGATCTCGGGGCTGTGAGATTAAGCCCCATGTGGGTCTCCCTACTCATTGTGGAGTCTGCTGGACAGTCTCTGCCTCTCTCTCTCTCTCTCTCTCTCTGCTCACTCCCCCCTCCCCCAACTTGCACACACAGGCTCGCTCTCAAACAAATAAAATCTTTAAAAAAATAAAAACATAAACAAATCAGAATTCAATTAGCTCCAGAAAATCACCTCCAGGGGCACCTCGGTGGCTCAGTTGTTAAGCGTCTGCCTTCAGCTCAGGTCATGATTCCAGAATTCTGGGATCAAGCCCCATGTCTGGCCCCCTGCTCAGTGGAGAGCCTGCTTTTCCCTCTCCCACTCCCCCTGCTTGTGTTCCCCTTCTCACTGTCTCTCTCTCTGTCAAATAAATAAATGAAATCTTAAAAAAAAAAGAAAAGAAAATTACCTCCAAACTTTTCTATAAATAAACACACGTTTAAAAAATGGGATCATATTGCTCTGAAACATTTACTGTCATCTGTTGTGAACATCTTTCCATCTGAATAAATAGACAACAATACCATCATTTAATTTTTATTTTAAAATTACATATTATTTATTATAAAAGTAACAATTTCCTAGTGTAAAAGCCACAGATGATTCAGGAATGTATTAAAACTGAAAGACTTATTTTCCCATACCAAAACAATACTTTCAATAGCTGCATGGTATTTTATTATACAGAAAACATTATAATTTAACCAGTCCCCTGTGAATAGTTAGCCCTTAAATTACTTTTTTTGCTTTTATTATAAACACACTGTATTAAAATATTTTGCATATAGACATTTGTACATTCCTCTGATTGTTTCCTCATTTTCATGATATTTTAATATCCTTATGGTTATAAGGATAATCTTTATCAAGTTTGGAAATATTAAAAATATTCTTATCTAAGGCAGTAAGGACAAGTAGCTGGTTCACTGAAAAAGGTGGTAAAGCAAAGTTTCAAAAAAAGAGGAATTTCATGAAAGACAAAGATGATTCTAATGCTGTTTAAACCATTCCAGAGCATAGAAAGAGAAATAAATCCTCTAAATTAGTGTTATTATTTTTAGATTTTATTTATTTATTTGAGACAGAGTGAGCATGAGTTGGGGTGGGTAGAGGGAGGGGAAGAAGCACCCAGTGTGGGGCTAAGGGTTCGATTCCAGGACCCTGAGATCATGACCTGAGATGAAGGCAGACATTTAACTGAATGAGCCACCCAGGTTCCCCAAACATCAAAATTATTTTATACGAAGACAACATAATACTGATAATATGTAATGATGATTATAAAAGAAAACCATAGAGTAATCTCACTTACAAATATCAATCCAACATAAACATTAAAAATAAAACTTTAGTAGCATATTAAAAGAATACCAACATTAACAATTAGGAATTCCAGGAATGCAAGGGCTATTCAATATTAGGAGATCTATTATTATGATAGGAGAAAATTAGTATTATCTGTCCAATCAGTACTAGATAGGCATTTGGTAAAATTCAGTATCTATTCCTGGTAAGATGTAGTAACCTTAGCAATAGTTGGATACTTTCTTAACATGATTAACTAGATCTATCTCTAAAGCCAGCATTGAGTTTAATGGAGAAATAATATGTTCCCATTAAAGTCAGAAATGAGGCAAGGGTGTCTAGTAACACTACAATTATTTAACATCATTCTGCAGGTATTAGCTAATTCAATTAGATAAAAGAGGAGAATTAGACGTATATTTTTAAAAACGAAGAGGATAGGGACGCCTGGGTGGCTCGGTGGGTTAAAGCCTCTGCCTTCGGCTCAGGTCATGATCCCAGGGTCATGGGATCGAGCCCCACATCGGGCTCTCTGCTCAGCAGGGAGCCTGCTTCCTCCTCTCTCTCTGCCTGCCTCTCTGCCTACCTGAGATCTCTGTCTGTCAGATAAATAAATAAAATCTTAAAAAAAAAAAAAAGAAGAGGATAGCATAACTACTACTTGAAAACGAGGTATGTTATCCTTTGAAAGTTTAAGGGAATCACCTGAAAAATGATGTCAAACAGTATGGAAACTAATTTGGCTTGGTTGAAAAAAATACATGCACACACAGAATAAGCAGCCGTTTAATATAAAATTATTGGTTACTGATGAGAAAATCAGAAGATGCAATGGAAGACTACACTGTAACTGAAAAAAATAAAATGAAATATAGAAGTTCTAATTAAAGAAAAGCTTAAGGCAAACAGCTACATGGAAAGATGTCCGACACTGCTTATCATCAGGGAAATGCAAATTAAAACCGTAATGAGATATCACCTCATACTTGTTAGAATGGCTGGTATCAAAAAAATAATAACAAGTGTTGGTGACGATGTGGAGAAAAGGGAACCTTTGTGCACTGTTGGTGGGAATGTAAATTGGTGCAGCCACTGTGGAAAATAATTTGGAGGTTCCTCAAAAAATTAAAAATAGAAATACCATATGATCCAGCAATTCCACTAACTGGAAAACATTAACTTGAAAAGCTATATGGACCTCTGTGTTCATTGTAGCATCATGTTCAGCAATAGAAGTTTGGATAAATGGACTACAGTGGAAAAATATCATGCAGCTATTTAAAAATATATATATAGTGACTTGAACTATTCTCCAAGATACAGTATGCTAAGTTGCAGAATCATCTGTGTGAAAAAAGGATGGAAACCAATATATTTATTTTTGCTTGTTTATGCATAAATAATTTCTGAAAAGATACCCAAGTATTGGTCTGCCATACAAAATACCATAGACTGGGTGGCTTAAGTAACAGGTTCTTCCAGATGGTTCCAGTGCACCTTACCCTGCAACCCTCCTCTTAGAGTTCCGAGCCCATAAGGAAGACAGTTTAGATGCAGGACTAAGAAAATCTCTCTCTTTCCTTCCTCAGACTTGCTCCTCACTTTCTGAATACTTTGGTCAGTATCACTGTGACATGTAGCTGCTTCCAACATGTCTGTTGTTCTTCAGCTCACTCACAGACTTGGAAATACAAACAGAAACAACACACACACACACACACACACACCCTTCCAACTTTCTCCCGAAGTTGGAGAAATCTGTCTTCTGCTATGCTCACCATTTCTTTTCTTTTTAAAAAATATCTTTTAAAAAAATCGATTTATTTATTTTAGAGAGAGGGGGAGGGACAGAGGGAGCTGGTAAGAGAATCTCACACTGCACCCTGAGCGCCAGCCCATGGGGGGCTGGATCTCACCACCTTGAGATCCTGACCTGAGCCAAACTGAAGAGTCCCACGCATGCTTAACCGACTGAGCCACGAGGCGCACTTATATTTCTAACACAGATATAACACTCAAGGTTCTTAGCCATAACTTTTATTCATTTCATGCTCTTAAAAGAGACCTACAACGGTTACTCCAAATCTTTTGCACATCCTGCAGATCCCATTGTTTGTTTATCTTTTATGGTGAGAGGGAAAACATTTCACTCACTTGAATCTTTGTCAACATATTACATTTGTTTATGAACCAAACCTTTTTTTTTTTTAAATTTTGTTTATTCATTTGACAGAGATCACAAGTAGGCAGAGAGGCAGGTGGGAGGAGGGGGGGAAGCAGGCTCCCTGCTGAGCAGAAAGCCCGATGTGAGACTCGATCCCAGGACTCTGGGATCATGACCTGAGCTGAAGGCAGAGGCTTAACCCACTGAGCCACCCAAGCGCCCCTGAACCAAACCTTCCAAAGCTGTTCCCGCTGGAGCCCTTAGTGGTTATGCCGGTGAAATGCACCAAAGCCTCGGCTTTCTAGGATGAGAGAGACTTGCATCTTTCCCAAAAGGGTAGGGAAGGAGGAGGAGGATGGAAAGAGGCAGGAAAGAGAGGAGTTCATACGGCCCGGCCATCATCCTCAGTCATTCAGACTTGTAAGCTCCGGGACTCCTCATCTCCTCCGGGACTCCTCCTCCTCATGCCCTCTCCAGGCAGCCAGTCTCCAGAGCCGGCCGTTCTGCCTTCTCTGCCACTTGAATGGGAATCCCCTTCATTCTGTTTCTACTATCACCTCTTTAATTTGCATCCTCAGCACTGGGCTCCAAGCGTATCGCCCTCCCAGTGGACTTTTCTACCACCACCTTCCCCATCTTCCTCCTCCTCCTGTCACACCCCCATTATCAGACCGATTTTCACAAAACATACCTTGCTCACCACACGGGACAAAGTCTTCCTTGGCTCTTCACTGCCCATTAACTAAAGCTCAATAGTCGCTGTCTAGAATTCAAGGCGCTAAGCACTGTGGCCTTAATTTACCTATCCTTCTTGGCCTATAACATTAGCTTTTATTACCACGGGTTAAGCACACTGTTAAAAGTTTCTAAATGTTATTCATCTGGAATCCCTTTCCAGGAAGCTGTGCCTCCCTTTTTCCTGAGGTACTATCTAGCTGTTCCTAATGAGAATCAAACATGTGACATAGGCCAGCCAATCAGAGGATTCCCTGCCCTGCCATAGCCAGCCAATCAGAGGATTCCCTGCCTTGCCACAGGCTAGCCAATCAGAGGATTCCCTGCCCTGCCATAGGCCAGCCAATCAGAGAATTCCCTGTGCGGCCAGTGGAGCAGAGCACTCTGGTTTACCCCACCTTCACCCTTAGCTTTGAAAAATTGACTTGTAGGTGTGGGAAGGAGTGGATTTATCTCTTCTGGGATTCAGATCTACGCAAAGAAGCAGAGAAGAGCACAGGGAAGAGGTGGAGAATGAGAGAAAGGGAAACCCGAGACATTGTTCTTCCATATCCCATGGCACCAGCAGCTAGCTCTAGGTCTGGACTTCTCCCACAGTGAGTCAAAAAAAGCCCCTTTCTTACTTTAGTGGGTTTGAATGTGGCTTGCTGCTCTTTGCAACCGAAAATGTGACTAGAGCACTTGAGGCTCATTTGACCTCACCACTGAATTCAACCCTTTTGACCAGGTAGTGATCCCAGAGACATATGAATTGGGCGGGGCTTCGAGGTTTTTAAGTGATGAAGGTGGAATTTACAACCAGGTTGCCAGTTGCAGAGCGTGAGCTCTTAACGGTGCCTTCCAAGACCCTTCCTCGAAATGTACCCATTATTTTCTGTGTGCCAGGCACGAAGCGGAGCACCAAACACACCTGCTCAGCCTGTCAGCTGCACTGCCGCACACTGTGGCCTCACATGTGCCTGGATTTTTATTTCTGGGCGTTTATGCAGGCTATTTTCTCCACCCAAACATGCTTTCTACCTTGCCTCTGCCTGGCAATATTCACTTACCCTTCAAATCTTGAGTCAACTATCAGATTCTTCTGGAAGCCTTCGAGGTTACCTCGCCCTGGTGCAATTACTTCCTTTTTTGAGCTTTAAGGTCTTTGACTTGAACACCCTGTGGGATGGGTGTCTCTGAGGGCTAATAGCATACTAACGCTAGGTGTTCTTAAGGAGGTTGGGGCAACTGGTAGTTTGAAGTCACCAGATTTCCACACCAGTCATTTTAAGGGTAAGTGTGCACAATTCTGCACTTTTTTTTTTTTTTTATAACAAGCAGTGCCATTGTCGTGGTTATGAGCGATAATTTTGGTGTCAGACAGAGCTGGGTTGGAATCTGTCTCTGCAGCCCCAGCGTGGGCAACCTTAAGCAGATTGCTTATTCTCTTGGAGAATTGCATCAGGCTCTCTGTTCAGCATGGAGTCTGCTTGTCCCTTTCCCTCTGCTTCTCCCAGCCCTGCTCATGCTCGCCTGTGTTCTTTCTCTCTCAAATAAATAATAAAATCTTTTTCAGAAATGTGAGTTGATTTGAACTTCATTTAAAAATGCGTTTATGGGGGTGCCTGGGTGGCTCAGTGGGTTAAAGCCTCTATCTTTGGCTCAGGTCATGATCCCAGGGTCCTGGGATTGAGCCCCGCATCGCGCTCTCTGCTCAGCGGGGAGCCTGCTTGCTCCTCTCTCTCTGCCTGCTTCTCTGTCCACTTGTGATCTCCATTTGTCAAATAAATAAATAAATAATCTTTAAAAAATGCATTTATGAATGTGTGTGGATATTGGAATTATCAGAAGGTGGTCTCCAATGGCTAGATGCTAAAGTTGGGGAGACACTGATCTCATTTAATATGACCTTCAAGAGAAAACTTAGAGTGGTTAAAAGAAAAATTAGGTGAAATAACTTGCCTTAGATCACATAGAGGGTAAGAGGTGGTTTTGACTCCACCTTTTTAAACTGGAGAAAGGTGTTGGAACTTCATTCAGTTGTCAACAAGGATAAGGCATGAAGCAGCACCTGAGCTGGGTCCTGAAGAATTAGTGGATTTAGGGGTGCCTGGGTGGCTCAGTCATTGAGTGTCTGCCTTCCTCTCAGGTCACGATTCCAGGTGAGATTGAGCCCTGTCTTGGGCTCCCTGCTCACCGGGAAGCCTACTTCTTCCTCTCCCATTCCCCCTGCTTGTGTTCCCTCTCTTGCTGTCTCTCTCTGTGTGAAATACATACATAAAACCTTAAAAAACAAAAACAAAACCGAGTTAGTGGATTTAGCCAGTCAGTGAGGTGGGGGTGGATTTCCAGTCTAAAGTAGTGGCATGGGAAGAGGTATAGTGGTGTGAGTGAGCTCCCTGGGTCGTAGGGCTTTGACAAAGGAAGAGGAGGAAGTTCTCCCTGGGAGGCTTCACGTGGGGGGACCCAGAATGAGGTGGGGGTGGGAGTGGAAGTGGCACTTGGAGACCAGACCCAGTGGAGCCCCTGGGGACAGAGGCGATGGGGTCCCTGAAGTTGGAGGGAAGCGCGGTCATGGAAATGAGAGGGTGCCAAAGCAAGCTTTACTCCAGAATTTCCCCTCAGGTGTGCTCTGCCGGGCTTCTGCTGAGGAAGGACTTCAGTTCCGTAGCATGTGGCATTCTGTCTAGAAAATGGGGAAGAACAGGTGGGACAGAGCCTGTGAGAATTGCCTTGCAAACCTCCTCTTGCAGGAACTCTCTGGGCAGCTGCCTGTCTCCCACCACACCAAATCCCCTTCCTGCTCTGTTGATGATTTCTTAGCCATGGGCATAAAATCTATTTCCATACATTTATTACTAACCTTATAATCTGATGCATACTTAGCATTTTATAAGTAAGACTCTTGGCCAGTCTTTTTTTTTTTTTCTTTGTTTTTGAGAGAGCAAAAGAGAAAGAATACATGCACATGTCCACACAAGCTTAAGGGGGTTGGTGAGGGACAGAGAGAGAGGGAGAGAATCTTAGGCAGGCTCCACGTCCACCAAGGAGCCTGAGGTCGGGGCTTAAGATCATGACCTGAGCCAAAATCAAGAGTCAGGCGCCTAACCGACTGAGTCACGCAGGCACCACTGTGGGTCACTCTTTGCCCATCAATTAACTTAATCACCATTTGCTCATTGAATTCTCTCTCCAGTTTGTGGATACCTCTTAGGGACCTAGATATAGCTCCAAGGAAACTTTGAACAAAGTCCAGGCTGAGATGAGGGTTGTGTACCTGGAAGCCACAAGGCCACAGGACATCAGAATATTTATTTCCATGCCAGGGATTTCAACTCACCCAATTCAACAACCAATCCATCTAGATTTAGAAGGATGCACAAACATTGTTTTTTCTTGGGCCCCTGCCTCTTTCCCCTCCCTATTCTACCTTCCCCTTTCTGTTTACTTGAAGAAATACACCTGCCCTGTATTCGTGTTAAAATGCTCTCACTGGATTTCTAAGAGGATATGTGTGTTGTTAGTGAGCTCCTCTTTAGGAAATCCCAAGACTTGCCTAAGCTGTCGGTAATGTTTGAGCTAGGCCCGTCGTCTTCTTCCACTCATGTGTAGAGAAACTGGTGCTCTTAGGAAATTGCTTAAATTTTGTTTCATTAATCCCCATTTGGATTATGTTCATTCATTCACTTAACATGTATTTATTGAGCACCTACTATATGCCGAAGTCCTTGTCCTCATGGAGTTCACATTTTATTGCAGTGATATTATACACACACACACACACACACACATACACCCCTCAGGTTGAAGAAAAATAAAGCAGGGTAGCATAGTAAAGGGATAGAGAGTGATGAGGACTGATGCTATAGGAGGAGCAGAGAAATATTCCAGAAGACTCAATATTTGAACAGTGACATGACTGAAGTAAGAAAATGAGCTCTGTGCCTCCCCAGAGACAGGGAAGTCTTAAGTGTTAAGCAGAGGAAACTGAACTCTTAGAAACAGAGAGTAGATTGGTGGTTTCCAGCAGTGAGGGTGGGGTTGGGAGAAATGGATGAAGATGGTCAAAGGGTTTAGACTTCCAGTGATAAGGTGAATTGTACACCTTAAAATACCACAATGTTCTACAACATTGTTGTAGTTAGTTCTACAACATAGTTCTACAACATAGTTCTACAACAATCTTCCAGATTGTTGGTGGGGATGATTGGTTTGTTTTTATTGTTGTGGCTGTTTTATTTGGGAGAGGGCATATTTTTAAGTTGAAAAATAAATAGAAAGTCAAAGAAAAAACAAGTTTCAAGTAGAGGGGACAGTTAGTGTGAAAGTGTGGGGACTGGGATGTGGTTTAGGATGAGCAAAGAGGCTGGAGCAGAGTAGTTGAGAAGAAGGTGGGAAGTGAATCAGATGAGCAGACAGGCCCATGGCAGGACTTTGGGTTTTATTCTAATAGTGACAGAAAGCTGCCAAGCAAGGGAGTGTCTTGCTCTGAATTGTTATAAGGAGCTCTGTGGGCCAAAGGGGAAAGCATGGAGACCACTTAGGAGGATGTTGCATAATCCAGCTGGAAGTGATGATTTAGACAAGAAGGTTAGCAGTGGAGGTAGAAGTGTTCAAAATCAGGTTTTATCATTGAGGCAGAGCCAGCAGAATCTTCTAATGGAAAAGGGTGTGGAGTGTGAAAACATGAGGGGGATGAAAGAAGATACCAGGGGTTTTGGCCCAAAGCAACCGATGCAAGAAGTGTCATTTACTGAGATGGGAAATGCTCGAGATGAATGGGAATGAAGGTGGCCATGGTAAGTTTGAGGTGGCTTTTAGACCTGCAGATGAGGTATGGAGAAGATGGTGGTATTTGCAAGTCTGGAGTTCTGGGCTGAGGTCAGCTTGGACATGTGGATCTGGGAGTCATTAATCTATGAAAGCCATAGGAGTAGATTATGGGTTGGCAGGCTTTTTCTGTAAAGGGCCAGATAGTAAATATTTGTGGCTTTGTAGACCATACAGTCTGCCACAACTATTCAAGTCTGGCATTGTGGTATGAAGGCAGCCACAGACAATATATGAAGGAATGAGCATGACTGTGTTCCAATAAAACTTTATTTGCTAGAGCAGTAGCAGACCAGATTTGGCCCATGGACTGTAGTTGGCCAATTCTTAGAATACGTTATGCTATGGAGAGAGAATGTAAAAATAGACGAGCTCACCTGGGGCCCTCTAACATTTAGAGAATGGGAAGAGGAGGAGGATCAAAGTAACTAAGATAATAGCAAGCAGGAAAATAAGAGGGAAATCACGAGACTGGGGAAGTACAGGTGCCAAAGAAGATGTTTTAAGAAAGACAATCTGATATTGTGGTACCAGGAAACACTGTGAAACACTTTGAGATGGAAATTTTTTTTTTGGAATGCTCTTTGGATTATTCTCAGCCTTTTGGCTAAGATCAAGTGTGGAATGCTCTTTGGGGCTATCCTCATGTTTCATTATTTTTGAACTATTTTGAGACTCTGTAAGTTGTAGAAAAATGACAATAATGCAAATGATTCTTGTCCATAGAAATGAATTGTGTTTAGTGGAATGCAACTGATGCATTGGTGAAATTGGTTAGATACAGTTGCCTGGTGGATAGACCATTTCTGCATCTATTTGTAGATTCATACTAGCATTTCTTACTGTGTTTATATGGTAGGGTTGTTGAATTCTTCTTTGAACAGAATGTAATATCTTATTGGTTCCCTTGCTAATTAATGAATAAAGTTACTGACTTGTTCATTTTATATTTTTATGTGAGTTATGATGATACCTTTAAAAATACGTTTTAAAATTTTTCTTTACAATGAGCTTTAAATAAAATAAGGACTGAGAATTGACCATTGGATTTGGCAACATGGAGATTATGGTGACTTTGGTTAGAGCTCTTTTGGAGTAGTAGTAAAGATTGATTGGAGCAGATTCTATAAAACTATAATGATAAAGACACTTGGGCACAGGGAAAAGGAAATAGATCAATGGAACAGATTCAGAGAGCCCAGAACAAACCCACACATATAAAGAAACTATAGATATTGAGGCGGCAATGCAGAGAAAAGGGTAGCATATTCAATAAATGGGGCTGGGACAATTTTTTATATGCATGGAAAAAACTCAAAATTGGATCTCAATTTTTTTTTAAAGATCTATTTATTTATTTATTTGAAAGAGAGAGAATACAAGAGGGGGAAGAGTCAGAGGGAGAAGCAGACTCCCGACTGAGCCGGGAACCTGATGCAGGACTTGATCCTGGGACTCCAGGCAGGCAGAGAGAAAGAGGAGGAAGCAGGCTCCCCGCTGAGCAGAGAGCCAGATGCGGGACTCGATCCCAGGACCCTGGGACCATGACCTGAGCCAAAGGCAGAGGCTTTAACCCATGGAGCCAACCAGGTGCCCCTAACAGAATATTTTTGTAACCTCATAACAAAGCAAAATTTTTTAAACAAATTACAAATCACAAGTTCTAAAGGAAAATATTTATGAATTTGATTTCATTAAAATAAGAAATACCACTTCTGATCATTGAAAAACATCATAAATAGATTGAAAATACAATTTCTCATAACCTGTAACTGACAGAGAAGAGGTATCTAGAATATACCAGTAGGTGAGGGAAGTAATTTGGGAGTGGGCTTTCCTGTTTTTCAAATCCTGTTCGAGTACAAGTTTCTTACTGCTACTATTCTGCCTGAGTCTCTACCCAGAGAGTTCCTTTGCGGGAACATGAAAGCTTGAACATGGTCTGCCAAATCCCGTCACTTCTCGGGGTCATCACAATCCATTCTTCAGACTCTGCTCTTGGGGACTCTGTCTTGGTGCTCAAACGGTTGGCCTTCTCAGAGAAACTGGTGTTTGACCTGGTCAAGAGTGTAGTCCAGAGAAGTTCACAGAAAAGCCAAGTTTTGCAGTACACCCTTCCGCCCTCAAGTTTGAGAGCCAAGCTTGGAAGGCGCCTCTTTTCAAAGATGCTAGGTCCCTGCAGCCCCCAAACCTAACCCGGGCCTGCGCATTCCTGCCTTGGACTGTCTTCCTGCCTTGGGACTGCGTGGACCTCGAAAGAGAGGCGACCACCAGGATGGGGTGTGTGCGGAGGGTCGGTGGGGAAGGTGGGGAGGAAGCAGGTGCGACGGTGTGCTCCCGGGACCACAGCGCTCCCGGGACGAGACCGCTGCAGCGCGGAGAGCCGGCACCGAGGAGCGAGGAAGCCAGTGGCCCGTGCGCGCTGCCCGCACCCTGTGGCGCGCGGGGGACACAGACTGCCCGGCTGGCCCCCCGGGGCGCGGCTGGCCGGGGCGGGGCGGAGAGGGGCGGGGCGGGCCGCGGTGCCTGTGGCCCCAGGCGCTCAGCAAGCTCGGAGTGTCCAACTTGGGAGCCCAGTGCACGGCGGCACCATGCTGTCCCACAATTTGGAGCCGATTTTTGACCGCGTGGGGCACTTCGGCAGGTAGGGAGCTGGGGGTGGGGAGGAGGAGGGACGACTGGCGGAGGGGAGCGGGAGCCACGTGGAGGAGGCTCCGGTGGGGTCTGTTTCTTTCCGTTGCGGTGGGGTTGTCGCGCGGCGCTAGCGATCCGAAAACTTCTCCGCCTGCTCTCGTGGGGAAGTCGGAGGACTCGCGTCCCGACTCCTGACTCTGACCTGGCCTTGTCCTCTCGGGCTCTGGCGCCGAGATCTCCCCTACAGTGAGCAGAGGGTCCCCGGGGCTGGCCCTGGGGTGGTGAGTGCGGGCCCCGGCCGGCCTGCCTGCTGCGACAGGTGGGACCCGGGGCGCGTCCTCTGCGGGACCCGGAGTCCCCAGGCCCGGTCGGAGACGCCCGGTCACCCTAGTAGAGAAGTAGCCTGCCTGTCCCTGGCGGCCGGTTTCTCTGGTCCGCCAAACCGGCTCCTCTTTCACTTTCCCAGACGAGCGGCTGTCCAGCTCAGCCCTATAGGGTCTCCCTCTGTGCCTGGCAGGGAGTGCCCCAGGAACAACCGTTAGTCAGATTTTGTTGCCATTTATAGAAACCTAACAAGTGCCACGTACATTGTGTCGGGTGGTTGCACACAGTGCTTCGTTTGATGCCCTTGTCGAGAAAGTGTTTGCATCCTTAATGACTGGGAAACTGAGGCTGGTCCGTCCAGGGACCCACAGACACCCTACACTGGGACCCACATGGAGCCACTTGACACCCTCCTTTCATTTGTTAAATTAATTAAGACATTAAAATATTTCATTCACTCGTTCATGGAGAAACGCTCCTCTGTCTGACCCAGAAAGTTTTGGGGAGGAGAGACAGCCAGGTCCGGGGCCATACAGCTCGACCATCTGAAATTGGAGCCTGAATCCTGGCCTGCCTCTTACTTCTAATATGATTCTGGGAATACTGTGCCTCAGTTTCCTATCCCCAGAACGGGAATCACAGTCATTCCTGCCTTAGCTCCCGCCCAGGCTTGTAGTGAGGCGATGACGCAGTACTGCTCTCCAAGTTGGATGCTGCACAGAAGCTGGTTATTCTTCTGTGTCCATCCCCCCCAAAAGGGGGTTGAGCAGTGGGCGGAGGGTCAAGAGGCCCCAGTTGTCTTCCACTTCCTCCTGTTCTGCTGTGTCAGAAGCTCTTTGCACCTGTTACCTGTGGTCTTCACTACAGCTCCCCGAAATTGGTGGCATCCCTTATTTTACACAGGAGAAAGCCGGGGCTTGTGCCTCCCTCGCGGATCTAGTAATCCGAGGGTAGGGTTGGATGTCACTGGATGTCCATCAGCTTCCACAGCCCACGCTGTCAACTGTGATGCTCTCCTGAGCACAACAGATACCAACCCCAGGACTCTACAGGGTCTTTATACATTATCTCGTTTTATCTTTCTTGAAGCAGAAGAGCAGGGGGATTACAGATCAGCTCTGGGGCTGGATGTCTGAATTCCAGGCCTGGCTCTACCACATGCTAACTCTCTGGTTGTGAGCATTTTACTAACTACGTCCTCATCTGTAGAATGGGGATAATAAAAGCACTCTAGGTGTTTATTACAAGGGTTCCACGGGCAGCCTCTCATTACATCCTTGTAGTAGCCCTGTGAGGTAAGAGGTACTAATACCATTCTTTCCCTCTGTATTTTAGGGATTAACTCGGGTCTTTATATCAGTTGTTGTTTGGCTACCAAAGAGACCCCTCAGTTGGAAGTTTGTCCCTCTCCAGTAACTGTTCAGGGTAGGTTCTGTCCCATGGGATCATCCAGGGACCCAAGTGGCTGAGGCAGGTCTGTCATTCACAGCATGGGGGCTCTCCCTCTGTGCTTGAAACATCTGCCCCCATTGTCCTCACCCACATGGGTCAGATGAAGCTCTGCATGGTGAGAGAAGAGGAGAATGGATTGGGGGAGACAGCTCTTAGCCAGCCACTGTCATGTACGCCAAAGTCTTAACATTCAGGACTTTCTCAGTAAGGCATGGCTGTTACTGTTCCTGGGTCCTCATCCTGGTGGGAACTGTTGGCTTGTGAAAGCAGCATGTAGCAAGGTAAGGGTAACAAGCTTACGGAAGAAGGTTAAAAAAAAAAACAAAAACAGTGTGACCAGAGCATAGGAACCCCCCCCCCCCCCCGTTTTCTCTGATATTTGCTCTAATTGTACTCTTTATTGTTTTTAAATGGAAAGGGAGGTCATTATGTTACGTTATTAGCCTTCTTTTAAGGAAACCGAGTGACAGTGTTAAGTAGAGAACCCTAATTATCTTTCATTTCTCATTAGTCATTTTTAGGGTAAGGAAGCAGTATCCTAATCACCTTTAAGAGAGGAAAGCAGGGCACTTAAGAATTAAAAAGCCATTCTACGTCTTGTCCTGCAGCCGTAACTGAAGTTGCATAAATTTTGACTTATGGCCCGGGTGAGAGGGAATTGAGGACGCACATTCAGGCACCTATGCTAGGATAGGCTAGGAACCTGGATGCCCAAGTTGTCTTGATTTAAGGAGAGAAAGGATTTGAAATATCAGAGTGGGAATGTGGAGCCCATAGCTGATGTACATCTATGGACATAGGTAGTTTTGTTTTGCCTTTTTTTTTTTTTTTTCTTTTTCAGTATCTGAAGCTGTTTAGATTCTTCCGTTTTGACTTTGCCTTAGGAACATCATAGTTAGCTCTTCTATGCACTGACAGTATGCCATAATACTGTACATGTATTAACTGGCTTCAGTCCCAGAACAACCCATTTTTCAGCTAAGGAAACTGAGGCAGAGAAAGTTTAATGACTAAGTTTAAGGAGTTTGTAAGTAACAGACACAAGATTCAAATCTTGGCAGTCTGCCTCTAGAGTCCATACTCTTAACCACACTGGGCTGCCACCCATGAGGCTTCTTTGTACAGAATAATATAAATCTAGGACTGACTGTCATTTCTTCACCTGTCACCCAAATTATAGAGGTCCATTTTCTAGGGGTTCTGGTCATCTTTGTTTTCCTTTGCTTCTGGGTTTTCTGCCTATTGTGTCTGTATGATTGTTTTTCCATTAGTGTGTCTCACTAGCTGCGAATACGGTGGTGTGTTGTATCTGTTAGTATTATCCTGCAGGGGTCTTAGGTTGGGCCCATGGATAATACCTGATACACAACAGTCTTTGTAAGGGTGACAGTGATATGTCACAACGTTAGATACCTAGGGAAGTAGGGTCTTGTTTTTTTTTTTAAGAAGTTCTTCTTGCAACAGGGAAAGGGAAGTTTGAATTGAAAGGATACTCTGGATCTTTCTGGCACATAGAATGTGTAGTTATGTGAACTAGCTTGGACTGTTCAGAGACTCCTAGGTGGTTTATTATTTATGAATTAGGAAGTATGAGGCTGAGAGAAGGAAGGGGAGAAGTAAGCTCACAATCATCCCCGAGAACGTTTTTGTGTGGCATGCTACGGAGTTCAGGTGTTAGGAAGGTCACCTTGCAGAATGGAAGGTGTGTTGGAAGGGTTGGAGTTTGGGCAGAGCCCAGAGAAGACCTAGGGAAGAGCCCAGGGGAGATAAGGAGGGTCTGGACCGAGGCAGGGGAAGGGGGGGGATGTGAACAGGGAGGACTGGACAGTTTTAACAGGTGGAATTGACGGGACCTCCTGCTTATGGAGGAGAAGTGGGAAGGCCCTGTTGGCCTTCCACCCCATGCCCTATATTTCTGCTTTGTGTAGATGATGGTGTCTGAAACTCAGAAACAGTTACACGCTCCAGCTGGGGCAGGCTTGGGGCTGGGATCTATTTGAGAGTGTTCTGAGTTCCACATGGGATTTCTGGGTTGAGACATTTAATAGGCATTTGGATAAATAATGTATTGCTCAACAAGACGCCTCCTTGTCAGCATGGATTGGGTGGCCATTCAGGGCTGAAATCCAACTGGTAGGCACCAGGTGGACAGACTGGGTGTGACTTGGTACCCATTCCAATCGTGCCTCAGCAGGGCGTTGGTGACTCCTTTTCCCGCTCTCTGGGGCTTGTAGATAGAAAATGTTTAAGTTGATATATTACATATACACAGAAAAGTATATACTGTAATCTACAACCTGATGAATTACCATGAAGTACCTCCGCCAGACCACTCATTCTCACACCCTCTCCCAAGCACTTCCCCTGCCCCAACTCACTACTGTCCTCATATCTGCTGCCATAGGCAAGTTTTGACTGATTCTAAAGATTTTATTTATTTACTTGAGAGAGCGAGAGAGAGAGCGAGAGAGAGAGCAAGCATGAGCACAGATGGAGAAGGAGAGGCAGGGAGCCTAATGTGGGGCTCAATCCCGGAACCCTGGGTTCATGACCTAAGCTGAAGGCAGATACTTAACCAGCTGAGCCACCCAGGTGCCCCTAGTTTTACCTGTTTCCAAATTTTATATAAATAGAGTAAAAAATTAGGTGCTTTTCATCTGGCTTCTTTTGTTCAACATCATATATGGGAGATTCACCCATATTGTATGTCACAGTACTTTGTTGATTTCCACTGGTGGACAGTGTGTTGTGGCATGAATATTCCATGATTTATTCATCTGCTGTTAATAGACATCTAGATTGTATCCAGTTTGGGCTTAGCACATGTAGTCTGTCTTGTCTACATCTTTTTTTTTTTTTAAAGATTTTATTTATTTATTTGATAGAGAGGATCACAAGTAGACAGAGAGGCAGGCAGAGAGAGAGAGAGAGGGAAGCAGGCTCCCTGCTGAGCAGAGAGCCCGATGCGGGACTCGATCCCAGGACCCCGAGATCATGACCTGAGCCGAAGGCAGCGGCTTAACCCACTGAGCCTCCCAGGCACCCCTTGTCTACCTCTTTTAAGGTATAGTATGAGGGTGAGAGAAGGAAGGGGAGACGTAAGCTCACAATCATCCCCAAGAACATTTTTTTTATGGCATGCTAAGGAGTTCAGATATTAGGGAGGTCACTTTGGAGAACAGAAGGTGTGTTGTAAGGGCAGGAGTTTGTACCCGCATTCTGTTGCGTGCATACTGGGAAGAGGAATCACTCTGTTGCTGAGTGTGCCTGTGGTCAGCTGCCAAACAGAATAGCAAAGTAGTTATAACACATTATGCCTCACAGGCTGTTTGTGAGAGTTCCAGTGGCTCCACGACAGTTGTTAAGTATTTCGGATGTCAAACCTTGGATCAACAGATTGTTCAGCCAGAGAATTTGATTTCCTAGGGTAGTGTTTCTCACCCATATCAGGATCTCTTAGGAAACTTTTTAATCTTATATAGAGTTCTGGATCCTACCTCAGACCTCCTGAAATATAGTCATTAGGGGTGGGAGAAGACAAATCCTAACTTCAGACTTCAGAGGCCTGCCAGGGTGGGTGGTGTGTGTGTGTGTGTGTGTGTGTGTGTGGGTGGGTGGGTGTGTGAAGGGAGTTCGAGTATTGACTGTGGGGTTCAGGCTGCCAGGCGAAGGAATTCAAACCAGGAAGGCAACAATGAACTAGAGAAGCTGGTACGATCCTAAGACTGGGCACCTTGTTGGTCAATGGGATGGGGTCAACGGGAAGGACTGCAGGAGCTGGGACGGGGGAGGTGACAGTCAGCGGAATGTGAACTTTTCAATGGTGGAGCCATTCCTAGGGGATGAAACTATTTAGGTACCAACCCAGGTGCTAAAGTGCATGAGCCAACACCCAGTGACCAGGACAAGGCCGAATAAGGTGTTATGCACATCACGAGCTACAGGTGTAAACTGGGGGAGGGAAACGGGAAACCTCTGCTGTGCAAGAACAAGCCCATCTAGAATCTGCCTGACAGAAGCAGAACCACTCAGACGGGATTCTCGAATAGACCCCTTCTAGCTAGCGATCATCCTTAACAGGCTGGGAAATGCTTCCTGAGAGATTGCCAGGGAGGGAAGAAAGACCTCCTGAATTCATCAGCCTGTTGCCTGGGGGCCAGTGACCCACCAGCCTTGCCAGGTGCTCACAGGTAGCTCAGTGTGTGCAGGCCAAGGGCAGAGCCTTAACCCTGGGACTCTACGTGACATCTAGGAGCCTGTGCCTGGGGGTTAGTGACCTGGAGGGCTGAGGGGCTCCCACACTACTCTTTCAAGCTGTGGTCTTAGCCTCTCGGGATCTTTTGAGTCTCAACAGGTCAGGCTTGTCTTTCCAGCCTGCTGTTCCTATCCAGCCCCTCTGTGTGGATTCAGTGAGGCAGATTTCTGATAGTCTTTCTTTGGGAAGGGGCATGTTTTCTGGAAAAACAGAGTTGGCTCCCCTCTAGCCCCAAGGACTCAAGCTTGGGCGCTCTAGGCTCTTCTCTTGGTTGCCCATCCCCCAAAGACCCTGAGAATAGTATCTGTGTGTTCTCCCTCCCTTTCTGCTGCTAGAAAAAAGTCACTTGACTCTGGCTTACCTTTAGCTTTGTGTTTTTCTCTTCTGAACTAGCTGCCGGGGCCAGGGCCAGATCCAGAGTTGAATTTTGAAACTGTGGCCAGCTCCGGCATGTGGCATCCTGATAGCTACAACCCACTAAGTTGATTCCATTTTACTTTTTTTATCTACGTGGGGTTCTATGAGAAGTGAGGATGCCATGTACCATCTTGGCAGTCGTCCCTGAGGACTTGGAGGGTTGCCTGCTTGCTGACTTCACATCACCACTTCGGCGACTTTGCTTGGCCTTGCCAACTTGTGATAGCCTTCAGAGTGGGGTGTGTCCACCTCGTGGTGGGCCAAGATGATCTTTTGGAGTACCACAGAAAACACCCATTTTACAAATGAATGTGTGTATACAAGTAAATATAAATGTGAATTTTTATTTTAATATGCACAAGGTGTTAATTCAGTATATAAATATTATATATCCGTATATGCTCATTTTATACATCTCTGCACACACATACACACACTCTTTTTTTTTTTTCGTTGCTAATGGAGAACCCAGCCAAAAAATACTTTCTCAAAATTCCTTATACACTGGCCTCTTGAGCACTTCTCTTTACCAGAGTCATTGAGGACACATTAACCTCAGTGCTGTTCACTTGAACCCCGAGGGATTCTGGGACATTCTACAGACACGGCACTACACACCAGGCAAGGTGCTATAGGAGATTTGAAAGTGGCTGCATTACAGTTTCTACCTTTGTGGGACTTTCATGAAACCTATTATGGGCCTTTTATTGTTATTGATTTGGCAGAGAAATAGAAAACGTTCACCTGGTGTTCTCTAAAAACTCAACATAAAGAATAAGAGGGCACTTAAGCTGTCTGTCGTGGCCAGAGAAGAGAAAGAAAGCAATGGGAGAGAACATGAATAAATGAGTGACAGGTGTTTCGTTTGGGGGGGTGGGGGATGAGAAGAGTGGAGAGAACATACCGCAGCGGGAACAGGCAAGGCCAGCAATTCTCACAATGTGCCCTGTACCATCTCAGGGTCTGCAAGGTCCAAACCGCTGTCATGGTAACACAGAGACATTAGTTGCCATCTTTACTCTCATTTATCATGAAGATACAATAGTCTTCCAGAGGCTAGCTAAAGTGTAATAATGTATCAGATAGAATGCAGACACTGACTGGAGAAACTAGGAGTCTTCTTTTAATCTAAGTGGCCTGTGTGTGTAGGGAGGTGTTGAAGATTTTATTTTTAAGCAACCTCCACACCCAATGTGGGGCTCAAACTCACAACCCCAAGATCCAGAGTCCCACGCTCCACCAACTAAGCCAGCCAGGTGCCCCATTTTTATAAGTTTTAAATGCAAAATGCCACCATTCTTCTTACTAATTTTGTTTCATTTTGTTTTGAAAACTATAGCTATATGTTCTTTAATGTTAACATGCAATGGGCTTATTAATATGTTTGAGTGGATGAATAAATATTTAAAATGTTCTCCATTTTAATTTCTAATACATGCTGGCAACTCACATAAAGACAAGGTCCTTGGGATCCTCAAGATTTCTAAGAATATAAAGCCTCCTGAGAACAAAATGTTTGAGAACAAGGGAGCTAAATGATGGTTGGAAGCGCTTCCAGGGAGGGGGAGCTCCAGGACCAGGTGGGTGGGCAGCTCTGAGAAGTAGGCAGGGAGATGAAGATCACGTACGTCAATAGTGCCATTTGGCATCCGTGTCTCTGACGGCAGCAGTCTTTGTTTCCCGTTCAGTGGAATCATTGTTGTGTCTCCTGGTGGAAACATTCTTCCCTCTGGAGCTAAGATCTTTGGCTAGCAGAGCATAACGATGTGGGAACAGGAAGCAACAATTTTGTTAATGGGTCCTTAGGTGTGACAGTGAGTGGTGTAACTCCCATTTCCACCCCTTGATTCCAAGACTCAGGAGTGCGAGAAATAGCACCATATATCGGACCCTGATTCAGAGCATACACAGCTTTCTAGAGAATCTCGTCCTAGCCCTGCATGTTGTTGCCACCTAGATGGCTTTGTAATTGAGTCTTCAGAAGGCTAGTCCACCATTTTCTCAAATCAGCTGCTTCAGGATAGTAGGGAACGTGGTAAGATCAGTAAGTGTTATGAGCAGGGGCCCACTGCCATATTTCTTCTGCTGTGAAGTGAGTTTCTTCATCATAAGCAATGCTGTGTGGGATACCCCAGTGGTGGATAGAGTATTCTGTAAGTATCGTAGTTTTGGCCGAAGCATTGTGCAGGGAAGGCAAGTCTATACCCAGTGTCTGTTCTAGTAAGGACAAAGTGCTGCCCACGTGGTTCCGTACAGTAAGCAGACAGTCGCCCCAACAGTGGTGCCATATTGGGGTTCAGTGTTGGTCTCTGCTG
This sequence comes from Meles meles, assembly GCF_922984935.1. Taxonomy (NCBI): domain Eukaryota; kingdom Metazoa; phylum Chordata; class Mammalia; order Carnivora; family Mustelidae; genus Meles; species Meles meles. The sequence goes on from NC_060070.1 coordinate 22,436,704, forward strand.
CTGGCAGATGTGGTTCTCAGTGGTGTCTGAGCCAGATCAGCTCACCGAGATGCTGAGTCCACGTATGACCTGTGTCCCTGCCACCATAACCACTTTGTTCATGAGCCCAATGGGCAATGACAGGATGGCTTGGGAAAGAAGCCAGCTAGTACCCACAGGATGGATCATGCTATCTGCTTGATTATTAAAATCCTCCTCAGCTGAGGATTTTAATAATCCCTTTGGTGCACATTCACATGGGACACAAATATCTTTACATTTTTTGCCTCTTCCTAGAGGTCTGTCCATATACCTCCTCTTCAGATTTCTTTATGCCCATTTTCTGATCGTGTGCCCTCCAAGTCCTGACCATCCCACTAAACCATCCACCACAGCTTACGTGTTGGTATATGATCACATGTCCGGCTATTTCTCCTTCCAACTGAAGTGTAACCAGGTGCATTGCTCGAAGTTCTGTGCACCGGGAGGGTTTCCCTTCATGACTGTCCTTCAGGCCTGCGCCAGGGAGGGGCTGTCATGCCAGCTGTCCACTTTCGGGTAGTGCCTGTGTATTGTGTGGAACCATCTGTAAAATCAGGCCCAAGACTTTTACTCCATCATCTGACTTTAGGAACTCCCGTGAGTTGCGCCATTGGTGCAAGCTGGGAGAGAGAAGGCTGTGTTTAAAGACTTAAGCATGAGACCTGAAGCAGTAAAGCTCCTAGTAGAAGACGGGAAAGCTTCCTGATAATGATGTTGGCAATGATTTCATAGGTATGACGTCGAAAGCACAGGCAACAAAAAACCAAAAATAAACCAACGGGGCTACCTCAAACCAAAAAGCTTTCTCACAGCAAAGCAAATAGTCAACAGAGTAAAAAGGCCACCTACAAAATGGGAGAAAATATTTGCAAACCATATATCTGATAGGGAGCAAATTTCTAAAAAATAAGGAATGGATACAACTCCTAACCAAATAATTAATAACCTGATTTTAAAAAAATGGGCCTGTGACTTGAGTAGACACTTCTCCAAGGAAAATATGCAAATAGTCAGTAGGTGTATGAAAAAGCTTCCTTTGTCATTAATCACCAGGGAAATGCAAATCAAAAGCACAATGAAATATCACCTTATACCTGTCAGGGTGGCTATTATTAAAAAAACAAACAAAGGACCACATGAGTTGGTGAGGATGTGGAGAAGTGGGAACACTTGTGTCCTGCCAGTGGGAATGCAAACTGGTGTAGCTGCCAAAGAAAGCAGTATGGAGGTTCCACAAAAAAATTAAAAAATAGAACCACCATATGATCCAGCAATCCCACTTCTGGGTATATGTTTAAAAGAATTGAAAACAGGATCTCAAAGAGATATTAGCCCTTCCATGGTTATGGGTATCCCATAGTCAGCCCTAGTCACAATAGCTAAGATGTGGAAACAAACTCTGTGTGTATCCACAAATGAGTGGGTGGATATACTACAGTGTATATTCCACCTACAGTGGAATACTAGTCAGCCTTAAAAGAAAGAAGGAAATTCTTCAATACACAGCAATATGGATGAACCTTGAGGACATTTTGCTAAGTAAAATAAGCCAGACACAAAAGAATAACTATTGCATGACTCCAGTCATAGGAGGCATCTAAGATAGTAAAATTCATATTAAAAATATTTATTTATTTATTTATTTAGTTGAAAAAGAGAGAGAAAGAATGAGCATGAGAAGGGGAGAGGCAAAGGGAAAAGCAGACTCCCTGCAGAGCAGGCATCTTGATCCAGGACTCAATCCCGGGTCTCCAGGATCATGACCTGAGCCAAAGGCAGTTGCTTAATCAACTGAGCTACCCAGTTTGTCCCCAGAAAGTTCATTCTTTAAATTCTGTTCTGTTGAGAACTATGTTTAGTACCAAAATCTGTATTCATCAAGGTCCCCTAGAGAAACAGGACAAATAGGATATATAGAGAGATGCAGATGAGAGATGTATTATAGGAATTGACTTACACAATTATGGAGTCACACAATGTGCTGTCTGGAGGCTGGGATCCAGGATAGCTGGTGGTGTACTTGTGAGGTCCAACTGAAGGCCTGAAAATCGGGGGGCTAATGATGTAAGTCGTGGTCTAGTTGCTACCAGGCTGGGTCTGAGGACCCAGAAGGAGTCCTGCAGGACCAGCCAAGAGAGTTCCTGACTATGCACAGGATAGAAATCAAACCTGAGCCAGTGGGAGGGGAAAGCAGAGTTTATTTATTGAAAGTATAGAAAGAGTATAGACAGAACTTCTGGGAGACTTAGGAAAGGAGGAAATCTCGTCTTTGATTAGGGTTCAGGAGTTTTTACTGAGGCTCGTGGTCTGGTGTATGTGTCCTCTTAGGCATCCAGGAACAAGTTAGTATGGAGACGAAAGTCCAGGTGTTATTCCTTAGAGGCAGGGACCTTGGCGTTGAGATGGATGTCTAGCACTGGTGGTCTGAAATATGCCTATAACAGCTTCATCTGGTTGGTCGTTCTCACCTGGTTCTTCCTTGGATATTATCTATTCTAAAGAAACCATTAACTCTGTGTTCCTTACAAGGAGGACCTACTGTTTGCCTTCTGAGGCATGTATAAAGTGGGGGTGAGGGCCTACCAAGAATAGAAGCAAGGGAGCACCTGGGTGGCTCACAGGGTTGGGCCTCTGCTCAGGTCATTCAGCTCAGGTCATGATCTCAGGTCCTGAGATGGAGCCCTGCATCAGGCTTTCTGCTCAGCTGGGAGCCTGCTCCCCGCCCCACCCCGCCTTCTGCCTGCCTCTGTGCCTACTTGTGATCTCTCTCCCTCTGTCAAATAAATGAATAAAATCTTAAAAAAAAAATAGAAGCAGGAAAAGGAGAAAAAGGCAGGTTTTTATGGAGTCCTTCACTTTCCCTGTTTGGGTCTGAGTCCAAAACCCTGAGAACCAGGAATTCCAATGTTCAAGGGTAGGAGAAGATGGATGTCTCAGCTCCAGCAGAGAGAATGAATTTGCCCTTCCTCCACCTTTTGTTGTAGTCTGGCCCTCAGTGGGATCAGCATGCCCACCCACTGGTGAGAGTAATCTCCTTTACTCCATCTACCCATTCAAATGTTAATCTCACAGACACATCCAGAAATAATGTTTATCAGCTATCTGGGCTTATCCCATTCTTATTGACACATAAAATTAAACAAAACATCATAGACTTGTACATTGATTTTTACACCTTGGGATATACCATGCTATTTATTTTGTTGCTCAAATTGTGAGCTTTTTCAGATTGATTCCTGTGTCCCTGTGACATGCCCCCAAACTTTTGTATTTTTACATGCCTCTTTACTTTCTGATTCTGTAAGATGCTTTAGCCATACTTTTAATTTTTCCTGTTCTGTCCTCAAATCAGCCATTTTTCCTGGTTCCTTTTAATGAAGAAATGGTATTTAGAAAACAAAATCTGGCACTGGGTGTGCGTGCTGCTATTGGGATGTTGATGCAGATTGGCCAGGTTTGAGAACCCAGAGGATATCCTGCAGGATCAAACAGGAGAGTCCTTGGCTTTGTGCAGGCTAGAAATCAAATGTGAGCCAAGAGGAAATGAGAGCAAGGTTTATTGAAGACATAGAGAGAGCAGATATAGATAGAGTCTCTGGGAAAGTCAGAAAAGAAAGGGGAATGAGTTTCATCTTTGCTTGGAGTCTGGGGTTTTTATTGGGGATGGTGGTCTGGTGCAGCATCTTCTCAGGTATCCAGGAACAAAGATTAGTGTTTAGGTGTCCCCCATAAGTCACTTATGCCTTGCATCCAGGGGTCTTGATGAGTTCGTGGTCTTGGAAAACATTCTTTATGACTCCACCTTGTCACTCCTTAGATGCTATCTACTATACTGGAAGTCTCCAAAGAAATCATGAACTCCTTGGCCTTTATAAGATACATTATCTGTTCTGTAAGGAGTGTGTAAGGGGTGGGGTGTAGGTCCTAGGAAGTCTAGAAGCAGGAAAAGTAGTTTTTCATGGGGTACCTTTAGTTTCCCGTCTCAATGTCATTGCTTGTGGGTTCACCTGACAGAGTTATGTATATATGATAACAAATAACACATATATGTATGGAAACACCTAATTATTTCTGTATTTCTCCATCTGTACATATATTAAGCTAACCGTGATGAATACCCTTCGTATTTACTTATAGTCTTTTTGAACCTGTAGGCCAGATATAGTAACTTGCTTTTTTTTCTCTTTGCAGATTTCAGAAATTCCTCTATTTTATATGTGCCTTTCAGAACATCTCTTGTGGTATCCACTACTTGGCATCTGTGTTCCTGACAGTGGCCCCCTACCATACTTGCAGGCCTCCAGGCAACGTGAGTCAGGTTCTTTTCGGCAATATCTCTATTTGGAGGTTGGAGGACATCTGGATCCTGTTTTTCACAGGCCATAAAGATCAGATTTTAGTGCAGCTGCAGAATGGTGAGGTCTGGGAGCTGACAAGTTGTCACCGATTCCGGAGGGATGACAAGTCTGCTTTGAACTCTGATTATCATGGCCAGAAGAGTAGCTTTCCTTGTTTGGATGGCTACATCTATGACAAGAGCAAATGGGACAGCACCGTGGTGACTCAGTGGGATCTGGTCTGTAACCGAGAATGGTATGCAAGGATGGTCCAGCCCGTATTTATGGTGGGAGTCCTGCTGGGAGCGATGATTTTTGGCCACTTTTCTGACAGGTAAAATGAAGTATTTTGGTTTGTTGCGTCAGTGTAAGGCTCATTTTCCTATCTGGTTTTCTTAGAGGTCAGGAAATTATGTTGAAAATTTTAGTCATATTCACACCTCCTATCTAGATACTTACCTCTTTGCTGATCTGTTATTTAGGGATACACAAAAAACCTAGTAGTTAGAGCGTGCGTTCTGATAATAGCTGACCTGGGTTCAGATCCTGGTTCTACCTTACTAGCCATGAGCCCTGGGAAAACTGTATGACCTGTGTTTCAGAAACTAGTCTGTAAGCTGGTGATGAAAATAATAGCACTCACTTCAAAGGGTTATTGTAAAATTAATGCAGAAAAATTACCTTGGACATATAGTGACTCAATAAATACTTGTTATTACTTGAATTTATATATAATATATTATATATATATATATATATATGTTTAAATAGACTTGCTTTAATAGATATAGCCTGGTTCTAAGCAGTACTATCTGTGAAATTGTGGATTTGATACACTAGCCCTATTTTCTTTAAAAAAAAAAAAAAACACTTAAAAATGGGTATATAACATTTAAATAAAGCAAAGTTCCTCCCTATGGATGTGGACTATGCTTTAAGTACCTGTGCTAATACACAGAGATGAATTTATTTGGTCCCATAGTTGTGAATTCTATAGGCATGTGCTGGGTCCTGGGAACCTGAAGGCAGCAGCTTAGGTCAAAATCCCTGCTGTTGGGGTGAACTAGTCTAATGGGGCCAACAAACGTGTCCAGAATAAAAGTATAGGGCTTTGTTGTAGCCGGGGCCATACTAGAAGTGAAAGCCAATGGAGGCAGAGTCTATGGAAGCCTACAGGGAAGAGTGCTCGGGTCTCCCCACCTCTCATTCACATCTGTGAGGTGCTATTTGAATAATGAAATTAGGGAAGTGGAGTCTAGTTATTATGAAGTTATGTTTCTATGATTAAGAATCTTCTGTTCCGTAACTGCCTTCCTGGTAGTTGTGTGGAAGGTGTGGAAATGAGGCCAGTCAAAGCCAAAACACATGGTCAGAAAGCACCATGAGTGAGAGTCAGCAGAAGCAGTAGGCAGCAAAAGCAGCCCTTCTGTACAAGACTTCAAATACTAGAATTGTCAGGGGTAGGTCAAAAATCCACTATGTTCACTGCTCTTAAAGGAATAGATGACAAGCTTAAAATTATTGCTAAAAACCTGGACGTTGTATTTTTTTTTAAAGATTTTATTTATTTATTTGTCAGAGAGAGAGAGACAGAGAGAGAAAGATCACAAGTAGGCAGAGAGGCAGGCAGAGGCAGAGGGAGAAGCAGGCTCCCTGCCAAGCAAGGAGCCCGATATGGGACTCGATCCCAGGACGCTAGGATCATGACCTGAGCCGAAGGCAGCCGCTTAACCAACTGAGCCACCCAGGCATCCCTGGACATTGTATTTTAACAAAATGAGAAAAATTAACTAAATTTATTTATTTATTTACTTATTTACTTAAAGTAAGCTCTTTGCCCAACAGGGGCTTGAACTCATGACGTCAAGATCAAGAATCACATGCTCCACCAACTGAGCCAGCTAGGCACCCCCTGGGAATTGTATTTTAAAATGTTATAAAATTGAAGAATAACTGTCTAGAACATCTAGAAATACAGACCAAAATAAATGACTGACAAATTCCTGGTAGTTGTGACAACCTGTTATATACAAGTAAAGAAAGAATGAATAAAATGAATGAGAGCTCAGAAAAAAATTATTTTATTTTATTTTTTTTTAAAGATTTTATTTATTTATTTGACAGAGAGATCACAAGTAGACAGAGAGGCAGGCAGAGAGAGAGAGAAGGAAGCAGGCTCCCCGCTGAGCGGAGAGCCCGATGCGGGACTCGATCCCAGGACCCCGAGATCATGACCTGAGCCGAAGGCAGCAGCTTAACCCACTGAGCCACCCAGGCTCCCAGAAAAAAATTATTAATAATAAACATCAGAGAGCCAGATGGAAAATATGAGAGATTAAAATTCATGATGGTGAAGGGGTAAGGTCTGAAATATACTTAGTATTAGAAACTAATCAATGGAACTTACTACATTAACAGAGTAGAGGACAAAACTCATATTTGCAACTCAATAAATACAGGAAAAACATTTGATAAATTTCAAAATTAATTCATGACAAAAACTAAAAGTAGAAGAATGTCCTTAACCTGATAACAGGTATCTACAAAAAGATCTACCATGAACATCTTAATGTAAAATGTCAAAAGCTTTTGCTTTGGAATCAGGAACCTACAAAGATATATGAAACACTGCTTCTGCCTAGTTTTGTGCTGGAGATTCTAGTACTATAAAGCAAAACAGTGAAGGAAAAAGGAGGGAGAAATGCCTAAGGGAGAATGAGAGAGAAATGCCTAAGCAGAAAGAAGAAAAAAAGTCATTATTTTTAGCATACAATTGTGTATGAAGAAAATCCAGCAGATGAATTGTTAGAATTAATGAACATTTAATGAGGTTGCTCAATATGTTATCAATACATATAAATTAATTATGTTGATATCTACTAGCAGTAAATAGAAAAATTTTTAAATGCCATTGCAGAATCCAGAAATAAAGTCACACTTACACAGTCAATTAATCTATAACAAAGGAGGCAAGAATATATGATGGGGAAAAGACACTCTTTTCAATAAACAGTGCAGGGAAAACTGAACAGCTGCATGCAAAAAAAAGGATCTGGACCACCTTCTTACATCATACACGAAAATAAATTCAAAAAGACTTAAAAAACCTGAATATGAGACCTGAAACCATGAAATGCATAGAAGAAAACATAGGCAGTAATCTCTTTGACATTGACCTTAGCAACATTTTTCTACGATATCTCGTCAGGAGAGGGAAATAAAAAACAAAAATAAATTATCAGGGCTACCCCAGAATAAAAAGCTTTTGCATAGTGAAGGAAACCATCAACAGAATGAAAAGGCTGCCTATATAATGGGAGAAGATATTTGCAAATGATATATACATAAGGGGTTAGTATTCAAAAGCTACAAAGAACTTATACAACTCACCATCAGAAAAACAATCTGATTAAAAAACGGGCAGAAGAAAAAAAAATGGGCAGAAGACATGCAGATGGCCAACAGACATGAGAAGATGCTCAACATCACTAAATGCAAATCAGAACCACAATGAGATACCACCTTACACCTGTCAGAATAGCTAAAATAAATTTTAAAGAAACCACAAGAAATAACAAGTGTTGGTGAACAAGTGTTGTGGAGAAAAGGCACCCTTATGCACTATTAGTGGGAACGTAAATTGGCGCAATCACTGTGGAAAAATAGTATGGAAGTTCTCAAAAAATTAAAAATAGGAATATCATATGATCCAGTAATTTTACTACTGAGTTTTTACCCAAAGAAAATGGAAACACTAATTTCAAAAGATATATGTATTCCTATGTTTACTGTGGCATTATTTACAATAGTCAAGATAAGGAAGCAACTTAAGTGTCCATTGATAGATGAAGGGATAAAAAAGTTGTGATATATAAATAGTATATTAATAGAATATATTCTATATTCTATATATATAGAACATATTATATATTCTTGATTGATACATTTTATTTCAATTTAATATATAATATATATTACTATATATTATATAATATATAATATATTATACTATTATAATATATACTATATACTATATATATACCATATATAATATATATATTCTATATATACAGAATATAGAATATATATTATTTATCAATGTATTATATATTAAATTGAAATAAAATGTATCAACATGCTAATAACATAGAATACATAATATGACCTAATATTAATAATTATATACTTATTATATAAATATAAATATATAATAAATATAATATAACTAATAATACAAAATAAAATAATAAATATTAATAAAGGTAATATTAATTATAATAAAATGTAATAATAGAACCTATAATATAATATATAATATATATAATGCTACATGGGTGAATAATATTCCAGCCATGAAAAAGAACAACAACTTGCCATTTGCAACAACATGGATGGACCTGGAGGGTATCGTGCCAAGTGAAATAAGTCACAGAAAGTCAAATACCATATGATTTCACTTACATGTAGAATCTAAAAAACAAAACAGATGAACAAACAAATAAACAAAAAGCAGGACCAGACCCATAAATACAGAAAACAAACTATTGATTGCCAGAGGGGAGACAGTGCTGGCGGTGGGTGAAATGAACGAAGACAAATGGGAGATACAGGCTTCCAGTTATGGAATGAGTAAGTCATGGGGACAAAAGGTACAGCACAGGGAATATAATCAATGGTATTGTAATAGCCTTGTGTGGGGACAGATGGTAGCTACACTTGCGATGAGCAAAGCATAATGTATAGGGTTGCTGAATCACTATGTTGTACACTTGAAACTAATGTAACAGATGTCAACTATGCTTCAATTTTAAAAAGGTTTAAAAAATGCCATTGCAAAAACCTAAAAATATAAAATATATATATGGATAAATCTTTTTTTGATAAATCAAAAAGTGTATAAACTCTTTATGGAGAAATGACAAACATCAAGAATCAAATCATTAAGATACATAGATAAATCATTAGACAAACAGTTGATAGTTCCTTAGGGGGCCCCAAACAGAGTAGTGCAATTATAGTAGATATAACTACGGAACAAATGAGGCATCACACATCAGCAGGAAAAGGATTAGTAAGTGGTGCTGGGACAACTGTATAGCCACATAGAAGAAAATAGAACTGGTGTCCCTTCCTCACACCTTACAGTACAAACATCAGAAGGATTAAAATCCAGAGTTAAAGGTCCACATGTAAAGGAAAAACTATATAACTTTAGAAAAATAATAGGGAAGAATATTTTCAGAACCTAATTGAAGGAAGGGAAGATCTTTTTTAAGCCACAAAAAGCACTAACCATGAAGGAAAAAATGAATAAATTTGACTTCACTAGAATTTATGTCCATGAAAAGACAGCATTAAGGGAAGAAAGACAAGCTAGAGAGAAAAAGAGAGAGAATATTTGCTTTCCATATAACTAAAAGATTAGAATCCAGGATACTTTAGAGGACTTTATATCAATAGGAAAAAGATAGACAAACCCAAGAGAAAACTGGGAAAAAGATTTGAAGTCACTTCATAAAAGAGAAAATCCAGACGGCTAATGGAAAGATGAAAAGGGTGTCAATGATCTATAATCATACTTTTTATTTTTGAAAGTTGTCAAAAGTAGAAAGTCTTGTAATAACAAGTGTTGGTGAGGATAATGGGTAATAGGATCTCTCGCCCTGCTGGTGTGAATGCAAATTAAAACTGCCAATCAGGAAAACTTTGAAGAATCATTTCTCATTATACAGAAAATTTGGGGATGTGCGCAACTTACATGTCCCAGGGGTTGGGCCTTGGAGATGCCCTTGCACGTGTCCACATGGATATGTGCATCAGAAGTCTCTTACAGCATTGTTGCTGCCAGCCTGGCCATGCAAGGAACCCAAATATGCTTCAGCCATGTTGTAGACACACGTATGGCAGTATTTCTTGCTGTGGGTTGTGCAGCCATGCAATGGATGAAACATCACTCAAACAACAGAGAGGAATCTCCAAAAATGGTATTGAGTGAAAGAAGCAAGACATAAAATAAGACGTACAATACCAGTACTGTTTGATGAGAGAAAGTTCAAAAACTAGCAAAAGTAACCTATCTTGTTTTGGGCCGTCTATAAACATGGTAAAATGGAATGAAAAACAAGGAATTAATGATTGCTGAAATTAGGATAACGGTTCCTCCAAAAAGGGGGCAAGGAGCTGGGTTTGGAAACACCAAGGGAGATGTGAGAAGCTATTGGGAGGATGGCAATGGTCCCTTTCTTACTTTGGGTTGTGAAATCATAGATGTTTGGATCTTTATTATTCTCCAAATTGTACATATGTTTTTGTAGGCATTCTTTTGTATGTATGATGTAATAAAAAGGTAAGGAAATAAGATCTGATTCCATCCTTATAGAGCTAACAGTGGAGGAGAAAGACTTTTAAGTAGATAATTTCAATGAAATGTGACAAATGCTTTTAAAATAACAACTCACATTTATGCACCATTTACTATGTACTAGATGCTATTTTAAATGTCTTGTGTATTATCTCATTTAATTATTTAAAGAAGTCTGGGAGGTAGGCACTATTGGCCCTATTTTAAGTACTGGTGTAGAAAAGGAGGCACAGAAATTTATTTGGAGGGTAAGCAATGGAGCTGGGATTTGAACCCAGGCTTGAACACCTGATTATTACAGTGCATTGTCTCTTCATTTCTGCTGCAAGACTCCAGGGGATGGTCAGAAAATCCTTCACATTTGACCTGGGTTTTAGATGCTCACTAGGGAAGGCTTTCTAAGGGGGAGGGAACAATTTTATGTCACAAGAGAGCCTAGCACATTCATGGTATTGTGGGGTGGCCCATTTGGCAGAAGCATAGGATGGATAAAGGTAGTGAAGTCAAACTACACCCAGGTTTGTTTTTATTTCTGGGAAGTGTGGTTGGGGAGTGCGCACATTTGACATTAGGAGGGCCAGTTGGGAGGCCTTTGGAATGAAAGATGTAGGAAATGGTGAAGGCCCAAATGAAGGTAGGGGAGACAGAGAGGGTAAGATGGACACATATTGAGGAGGCATTTTTTTTTTTTTTTAAGATTTTACTTATTTATTTGAGAGAGAGGGAGAGAGAGAGAAAGCACAAGCAGGGGGAGCAGCAGACAGAGGGAGAAGCAGTCTCCCCGCTGAGTAAGGATCCCGACGTGGGACTCGATCTCAGGACCCCAGTATCTTGACCCAAGCTGAAGGCAGATGCTTAAATCGACTGAGCCACCCCAGTGACCAAAGGAGGCATTTTTAAACAGACATAATTTGGTGACCACTATGCAGGAGGGAGAGGATTTGGGGAGAATACCAACCAATTCAGGAAACATGAGGGAAAGAGCCACTTTAGAAGAAAGGGAAACATGTTTGAGTATGTTTTCCAATGAGCATGTCCTATCCCTAGATTAAGAAAAAAAGGGAGAATCGAAACATCACCACCAGCAATAATAAAAGGTGGCGGCTGTGCAGAACATGCAAATGGAGAAGAATCAGTAGGAGCAGAAGGCAAGGGGGAAGTTAATCTCGTGTCTTCAGGAATCCGAGCCAGGCCAGCGGATGACAAGCAAGGGCAGAGAGAGTACAGGAGAGGGCTTGAGCAAATGCCAGCATTGAGGCAGGTGGGCCCTCACGGCAAATGTGGAAAGGGGAGTTCTGCAAACTGGCACAGGGATTGGGCCTTCAGGAGCAAGCACGGCCAGTGACACTAGAGAGAAGCATGTGAAGACTGAGGGAGGCAGCCTGGAGGTCTGTGGGGACTGGAGAGCGATCTCAGAAAAGCCAATGGTGACCTGGCGGTCAGTGGCTAAGGAAACGTAGGAGTTGAGAGAGTAGGGATTACGGATAAGCCATCAGTGGAAGAAAGGCAGGATGTAATGTGGCTGAAGGAGGGACGGGGTCCAGAGAAGGTTCTTGTCTTTGGCTGGAAAAGACTTAAACTGAAAGGAAGGGGTCAGAGGAGAAGAGAAGGAGAGAGGTAAACGAAGTATTTGTTAGAGAAAGTTCTCAGGGGAGGTGGGAAGTGGCATGATCCAATACAAAGATGGCGGACTGGTATTTGGAGAGGAAAGGGTGTGTATCTCTAGAGCAGAGGGAGGAAGAGAGAGCTGAGTGCAGACGTAGGTTGTGTTGGCAAGTGGACAGAGCGGAAGTCGTGGGGCTTTCTCTGATGGTCTCTGTTCTGTGCAGGAGATGGGTGGTAAAGACATTGTGGGTGGTAGATGGGGTTGATGGGGGATGGGTAAAACATATGAAATGGCATTCAGGGCTCAGATGAGTTTGGAGAACGTGGGTGTGTAGGGCCAACCATCCCTGCTAGTATGCGTGGGAGCATAGAAGCCTGATGGTGTACGGAGGATGGTTTTTAAAAATTTGCTTCCATACCCTCTGCTTCACCAGGCAGATGTGTTGGTTGGAATCTCAAAGCTATGTTCTTTTGCCTTGAAATGATCTCTCAGGGATAACTCACAGGGAGAAAATCTTTGAGAACCACATATCTAATAAGGGTCCAGTATCCTGAATATATAAAGAACTCTTACAAGTCAACAATGAAAAGACAAAGAACCCAATTCAAAAATGGGAAAAGGATTTGGATAGATATTTCTTTAAGGAATATATACAAATGGCCAATAAGCACATACGAAAATGCTCACCATCATTAATCATTAAGGAAATGTAAATCAAAACCACAATGAGATACCCCCGCACACTCACTCGGATGACCATCCTCAAAAAGACAGACAATAACAGACAAGTGTTGCCAAGGATGTAGAGAAATTGGTCCCCTCATACATTGTGAACGAGACTATAAAAATGGGACAGCCACTTGGGTAAACAGTTTGGCAGTTCATCCAAATGGTTAAACATCGAGTTACCGTATGACCCAGCCATTCCACTCCTAGGTATACACCCAAGAGAACTGAAAACATAAATTCACACAAAATTTTGCTTACAAGGTGTTCATGGCAGCATTATTTTCAAGAGACAAAACGTAGAAGCAATCCAAATGTCCATCAAGTGATGACTACGCAAACAAATGTGGAATAGCCATACGACGGAGTGTTATTTAGATCCAAAAAGGAAGGAAGTGCTGCTGTACACTTCCAGCACCCAGGTACAGACGGCATACACACCACAGCCATAGCCGCTCCAAGACGAGACTTGAAGACGCAGTGCTAAGTGATAGAAGCCAGACGCAGCGGGTCCTATGTTCTGTGACTCTGTTTGTATAAAATCTCCAGAACAGGCAAATCAGGAAAACTTTGAAGAATCGTTTCTCATTATACAGAAAATTTGGGGATGTGCGCAACTCACATGTCCCAGGGGTTGGGCCTTGGAGACAGAACTGTGGTGGCCAGGAAGGGAGCAGAAAAGGCAGAATGATGGCTCCTGGGTGCCCAGTATCTTTTTGCAGTGGTGAAAACGTCCTGGAATTAATTCGTCATGAGCGTGGTGCAATTTGTAAATATACTACAAGCCACTGTAGTGTAGCCTTTAAAAAAAAAGGTTGAATTTCATGGTCTGCGAATTATATCTCAATTTTTAAAAATCTGTCAGGAATGCAATGTGTTTGTTTGCTTTTTAGACAAAGAAATGCCTCCTCCCCGTTAGGAAAATATGCGGCAACTGAGCACCTTGTTCTAGGAGCAGACCTCTGTTTTTGTTTTGTTTTGTTTTAAAGATTGTATTTATTTATTTGACAGAGAGAGAGACAGCAAGAGAGGGAACACAAGCAGGGGGAGTGGGAGAGGGAGAAGCAGTCTTCCCATTGAGCAGGGAGCCCGATGGGCTCATCCCAAGATCCTGGATTCATGACCTGAGCCGAAGGCAGACGCTTAACAACTGAGCACCCCAGGCGCCCCAATACATAACCTATTAAATACATAGGTAGTACTCGTCTTTCGTGAATTGGAGAGGATGCTTGAACTGTTACTAACCATACCTTGGTTTTCTCCCTGTGCGATTCTTACTTTTCAGGATAGGAAGGCGGTTTGTCTTGTGGATCACAAGCACTGGAATATTTTTCTTCGGCATCGCTGTGGCGTTCTCATCTGATTTTTACAGTTTCATGGTCACACGCTTTCTTCTTGCTATGGTGAGTGGTGTGTGTGCCTTTTAAAACAAACAAACAAACAAAAAACACCTCATTAATTCTTCTGCTGTATTTTCATCTCGAGCCTGTCTCAGTTTGGGTCATTTAGAATGTGGTGAGAGAGAGAGCAAGGACTTGTTTTTGTTCACTCCAGTGGGACCTTTTTCTGTGCAATAGTAGTGCCCTGTGTTTACAGAGAAACTCATTAACATGAAAACTGGTTGCTTACTAGGCAGAGACTTCTTGTTTGACAGCACGCCTGGCACGTGATCCACATCCCCCAATCACTGAGGCATTATTTCATTTCTGAGCACTTCTATTGGTCGAGTCAGGCCCTGTATGCAGGAGCCAAACAGATGCTTAAGGTGTACTGTTAAGAACGTCTTTTGTGTACCGTGTGGTAGGAATGAACACTGGAAGGCCTCATGCTCTTCTGTTACGAGGAACAGGGAGGTATAGGGAAACGGGCATGAGTTTGCACACCAACTTTGTCAAATTTTGGCTTTTTCACTGTATGGCCTTGGGCAAACACTCTTTGGGTTTTATAAGCTGTAAACTGTAGAAAATACTACCTGCTTCACTGGGTTGTTTTCAGGAGTCAGTGAGATTAAAGTTAAATGCACGGTCGGGTGCCTGACACAGCCTACGCCGTCCTTCCGGTGGGGACTGTTACCGGAGGTGGACCAGCCAGTGACAAAGCATCCCCACACTTGGTGAAGCATCCAGACAGGGTCCAAATGGCCAAACAACAGAAGCAGTGAGTCCTGTGGGAGGTCAGTAGTCAAGGAGAGTGGAGTGAAGTTTCTACTGTGGGAGGGGCTTGTGACCTTGCTAAACCCGGGGACGGGCAAGTATCCCCTCTCACCGGGACGTATGAGCCAAGATTCTGGGGAGAGGCCAAAGGCTGCGATCTCAGGAGAGGTCCTGGTCCTCACAAAGCAGGCGGGTGTGTTCAGTTTTGGAGTCCTCCCTAATGGCTGCACAGGGTTCCTAGGAAGCCACGTGCATGCCCAAGGATGGGGATGATGCATAAAAGGAAAAAATTTAGGAGAATTGGAAGCGTAGCCCCTTTTAAAAAAGTACTTATATATATTTAGGAATGTAAAGAGTTTTTAACACAAAAGTTAACAACCAGCAGTCTGTGTCCGTTAAGGACAGAATGAGAGGAGATGGCTCTGGGCTTGCAGAGTGAGATTTGATGAGAACTTTGGTGGGAAAGATGGCTCAGTGGAAGCACAAGTTTGGAGAGATTGTGAAGGTCCTCTTTGGGAAGGCTTAAGAGGATGCATTCTGAAAATAGCTGTTTCAGTCTTGCAAATATCATGTGTTTATTTCCGGAACTGAGAAAGTGAGACAGCCACTCATTGAATGCATTTGTAAATGTGGCCTTAAATTTCTGTCTTTGATTTTCATGAGAAATGTAGTTGGGGTTGAATTCTGAGTAGGGAAGATGCAGATAGACTCATTTAGTCAACACATTAGAATCTGCCCTCAGAGTGTCATACTAAGTAAACTGGACCAGACTCTTTCAATAACCCTATAGCATAGTGGGAAGGCAAGACACTCTTGGGCCATCTTGTAAGAGCCAATGTTGACAATGGAGGCATGACAGTGGGGGCTCTTAAGCTGGGAAGGTGGAGAGTCTGGAGAGTCACCGGATTTTTTGTTCTGAGGGATGGGTAAGAGAATGTTCCAGGCAGAGGCAGCAAGTAAGAAGGCCCTAAGATGAGAAGGAATGGAAGGTCCAGATGTCTGGAGAATAGAGGGGAGATAAAATACCTTGATGAAGCTGAAGGTGTCAGGGATGATTAGCCCCGGAGGATGATCAAGAGTTTGTGTCATTTCCTAGAGGCAATGGGAATGTTCTCAATGGGTTCAGGCGGGGCCAAGTGACTACTCTGCCTGCTCTGCTGGGGGTAGGGGGTGGTGTCCGGGGAGATGGGAGGAACAGAGTGTTATCAGTGGAGGTGACGAGTGTGAATGGATCCAAAGAGTGTTTTGGGGATTACATAGTTGTGTATGGGTTGTCTGAACCCAGTGAGAGAAGTAACCAGTAAGAAGTGGGAGTGGACTCGGAATTAATACGGAAAAAAACCCCTGCTGGGCACTGATGTTACCTCTTAACTTACTGGGGGAAATTTATAGTATTTGACAGTAATCACCATCTTTGTGTACTGTAACAGCAGCAGTTACCAAACAACTAGATTCTTGGGTGTGGGAGTCCTCATGATCAGGGTTCGCTATCTGAGTGTTGCAATTACAAGGTTGTAGGAAGAAATGGAAGCTGTTGTCACAACAATATTAAACCAAGCACTCATGCAGGAGAGGCCCCACCACGCACATCCCTGCTTCCTGCTAGCGTCAGCCTCTCTGGGCCAGGAAATCGCTTGTAGGTTAGCCTCTTTCTGACTCTCTGATGCAAGGAGAAATTGCAGGTCTTACAAAAGATGTTTGATTACAAAATGTCTTTGAGAGCAGTAGGGAAAACCAAATCATCCTACCAAAATCCCTCAGCCTGTTGGGATGTGGCAGAGCTAGACCAGTTAACTTTTTTTTTTTTAAGATTTTATTTATTTATGTGACAGATAGAGATTACAAGTAGGCAGAGAGGCAGGCAGAGAGAGGAAAGGAAGCAGGCTCCCTGCTGAGCAGAGAGCCCGATGCGGGGCTCGATCCCAGGACCCTGGGATCATGACCCGAGCTGAAGGCAGAGGCTTAACCCACTGAGCCACCCAGGCGCCCATAGACCAGTTAACTTTTGAAGAAATTAACATCCACAAGGATAATGACATGATGAGCCTTCAAAAGATTATGATTTGAATATCAAAGGATTAAGAGAGGCCTTTGGCTCTTAAATAATTTTTTTAAAAATTAACTTTCTGATTTGCGTTATAGAAGTCAAATGTGAAATATTCTGGTAGGAAAAATTCGAATCCCCTCATCATCCACCCCCCCACACACAAAAAAATCCATCATTTGATTCATTCTTTGTTTATTCCAAGAATGATCACTTATTGCCATTATAGTCTAGATTTTGTTAAAGATAGGCTTGTTTTCAAAATAAAGTTATTTTCCCCAATTTTTAAAATTGTGGTGAAATACCCATAACATAAAATTTACCATCTTAGCCATTTTTAAGTATACATTTCAGTGATACTAAGCACATTCATATTGTTGTGCAGCCGTAATCACTATCCATCTCCAGAACACTTTTCATCTTGCAAAACTGGAACCCTATACCCATTAAACACTAACTCTCATTTCCTCCTCCCCTCAGCCCTGAGCAACCACATTCTGCATTCTATCTCTGTGATTTCAGCTACACTGTGTACCTCATACAAGTGCAATCATACAGTATTTTATTTTTTTGTGATTGGCTTATTTCACTTAATATAATGTCCTTAAAGTTCAAGTCTGTTGTAACATTTGTCAGAATTTCCTTCGATTTTAAGGCTTAATAATAGTCCATTATCTAGATAGACCACATTTTGCTTGTCTGTCCGTCTGTCCATGGATGTTTGTGTTGCTTCCACATTGTAGCCATTGTGAATAATGCTGTTAGAAACATGGGTATACAAATATTTCTTTGAGACCTAGCTTTCAGTTATTTTGGGTATATATCCAAAGTGGGACTGCTGGGTCATATGGTAATTCTATTTTTAGTTTTATTGGGGGAATCCCCGTGCAGTTTCCCATAAGAGCTGTATCATTTTATATTCCCACCAATAGTGCACAAGAGCTCCAATTTCTCCATATCCTTGTTCAACACTTGTTATTTTTTTTTGTTTGTTTGTTTTTTTTAATTAATAGCCATCCTAATGTTTATGAGGTGGTGTCTCAATGTGGTTTTGATTTACATTTCCCTAATGGTTAGTGATGTTGAACATCTCTTCATGTGCTTATCGGCCGTTTGTATGTCTTTTTGGAAAAATCCAAATCTTTGCTCATTTTGAATTGGATTACTTGTTTTGTTGTTGAGTTTTAGGAGTCTTCTATATATGCTGGTTATTAATTTCTTACCAGATACATGATTTGTAAATATGTCATTCCGTAAGCTGTCTTTTCATTCTGTTGGTAGCCTCTTTTGACGCACCAAAGGTTCTAATTTTCATGAAGCCCAGTTTATTTTCTTTTTTGTTGCTTGTTAAAGTTTCAACCAGATCTTTTTCTTCACATTAGTTGTCAAATTTTTTTGCCCCCATTTAACAGTTTAGGGTTTAATAATAAGGACCTCTTGTACGTAGAGTAATTGGTATGCACATTTACAGTTACATTAACTAAGAAATAAACGCATGCTGTAGAGGAATCCTTACATGAAACCCAAGGCAGAGTCTAACATATATCATACATATCCTGTCATCTGTATCATACGTAGCCTCTCAAGTTTGGCCTTTTGGGGTGGCCAGGGTGGGGGATGGGTGGAAAGAACCATTTAAAGAATGGGTCTCAGAAGACAATCTTTGTCATTTTCCTTCTTGCCTATGTGTGATATGCAGAGAGATCAGACCCCTTAGCAGTTAATAAATGTGACCTTAAATCTGGACCACCCTCCCTGCTTTGTTTTTCAGTCTGGAAGTGGCTATCTCGTGGTGGTGTTTGTCTATGTGATGGAATTTATTGGCATGAAGTCTCGGACGTGGGCATGCATCCAGATGCATTCCTTTTTTGCCATTGGAACAATGGTGGTGGCTTTGACAGCCTACTTTGTCAGGACCTGGTGGATCTATCAGATAATCCTCTCCACAGTGACTGTCCCCTTTGTCCTGTGCTGTTGGATACTCCCAGAGACACCTTTTTGGCTTCTCTCACAGGGAAGACATGAAGAAGCACAGAGAGTAGTTGATCTGATGGCCAAGTGGAATAGGGTGAGCTCCTGTAAACTGTCAGAACTTTTGCCACTGGATCTAAATGGTCCTGTTGGTAATGAGCCCTCTGAAGTTAAGAAGCACAACCTGATAGATCTGTTTTCTGACTGGAATGTTGGAACAAGGACACTTATTGTTTGGCTGATTTGGTTCACTGGGTGTTTGGGATTCTACTTCTTCTCCTTGAATTCTGTTAATTTAGGAGGCAATGAATATTTAAACCTCTTCCTCATGGGTAAGTAGTTAAATTATATTTAAGTGTGGCAATGACGTGATGTTTCCACCATGTTTTTAGTATGTTCTTATTGTCTTTTCTCTACCAGGAACAATATTGCCAACTATATTATCATGGTCTCTTTTAGTGGTATTATGCTGGAGTATAGGTATATATTTCTCTTTTAAAGATTTTATTTATTTATTTGACAGAGAGAGAGAGAGAGATCAGAAGTAGGCAGAGGGGCAGGCAGAGAGAGAGGGGAGGAAGCAGGCTCCCCACTGAGCAGAGAGCTTGATGCAGAGCTAGATCCCAGGACCCTGAGATCATGACCTGAGCCGAAGGCAGAGGCTTTAACCCACTGAGCCACCCAGGCACTCCTATATTTCTCTTTTAGAACAATGCCAGCATTCAAAAGAATTGAGTCCCTCCTTCCTCTTCTGCCTCTACTCCTTGCTTGCTTCCTTCCCATAAGCCCATCCCCATCTCAGAACTCTCTTTGAGAGGTAATGTCTGTAATATCTGGCTTGTACCCTTTTAGACCTCTTTCTATGCATTTTCATACATTTGTGCAGATGAGGAGATCATTCACGAACTACTGTTCTTTGCAAGTGGCTTTCCTTTTCAAATGTAATACATCTTGGAGCTCTTCTGGTATCTTTCTACCTTCAAAAGTCCTTAATTTAGAAATTGTAGTCTGTAAGGTCACTTAAATACACGCAACTATAATTTCATTTTCATGCTTCTTTATTTCAGTAGCAGGTTAAACTGGCCCCAGATATCATGACATCTTGAGGCATGACTCCGAGGGTCAGCCAAATTCACACCAGACATGAGAGAAACTTTAGAAGTTGATACGTGTCCATCTAGTCTTAACCCCTGGTCATTTTCACGAAGGCTGCCTGCATTTGCTATTATCCTCAGAAAAATCTCACTCTTACATTTTTACAAAAAGACAGTGTCCCTTCTCATTAAGGGGCTCTGATGACACATCTGTTTTTGCTTATTATAGCTCAGCAGGAATTACCAGGGGAGTCATTTTAAGAAAAAATAAAAACCCATTATTCTCTTTTTGAGGAAACCAACAAGCTTGCAGACAGAGTCCACGTTGGCTTCAAAACCCATTCTGTATGTCAGCTTGACAAATGATGCAGAATTCCTTGAGCAGAGCAGCAAGTGGCAGGAGGACTGGCAGGGCGGGGTGTGGGGGGGGTATGTGTGACATGGGGAAGCTTAGAGAAGTTGGAATCTTAGTTCTCTATGATACAGTTTCTTTGTTTTAATGGAGATATAAATTCCCAAGAAACTGGGACATCTCATAAATATAAAAATGTTTCGAAGATAAATATACATGGTTTTCTATTCTCTACTGTCTTGGATTTTTTCATGTTATTACCCTTCCCGGAAGTTCTCTTGTCGGCAGGTGCTTCCAGGCAGCATTTCTGTGCTGTGACATTTTGGAACGAGTTTCTATCTCCGGAGATGGGTCAGGGCTGGTGGGGATTTCAGTCCAGCTTCAAGACATACGCATGGGGTCATGTGGGGATAGGAGCAGAACTGGGTCTGGATGAATGGGGAGATTCTGTATTATAGACTGAAGAAAGTAATGGCTGATCGTCCAAATCCCAGGAGGCTTGGGCCTCATTGCTTGTACCGTGTCTATCCCAGACACGGTCACACCAAAAACTGGAGGTGGTGTCAGTATCTTGAAGCGACAACTCAAGAAAAACCAGCGTAGGATACTTTAAATGTCCCTTCAGCCATTTCACAGTTGCTGCCCTGCTTTGCTAGACCCCGGGATGTTGGTTGGTAGCCGGACACCCCGGCCTGAGGCACAGAGGGAGGCAGTGGGGGAAGGGAGGCTGCAGGAAAGGAGTCTTGGCTCCTGAAGACCTTGCTTCCAGTGCCTGAGCTGTCTCTTACTCATTTGGCTCAAAGCATTTACTCCCGGTTGTAAAGAGGGGACACGAAGCCGGTCTTACTCCCATGTGGCTCTGTTGTGGGTCATTATCTTATTTGACCTTGAAAAATGCTTGATAAACTCTTAAAAATAAAAAAAAAATAGTAGTCTAAGAGATATACACCCTGATGTGGCCTAAAAGCATGGACTTTGCCACTGCAGGTCTGTGGAAGGGAGCATTTCCTTCAGAGCTGACTATGTTCCATGTCGATGGAAGGGAGCCTCAAAGGCAGCTTGGAATGTTCTTTTTTGTCTTTGCCTGAGCCACTTTTTTTTTTTTTTTTTTTTTTTTGAGCAGTGGCGGCTGTGTAAATTTCTGATGTACTACTGAGAATGTTCACCCGGAGTGTAGGTATCTACCCCCCTTCCCCGCACCCCCCGAGGTGTGTTCAGAAGCTGTGGGAGACAGAGAGGCTGACCTGCCCCTCCATGTGCTTGCAGTGTTCTGTAGTTGCGTGGACAAGGGCTGGTCACGCCTGAGCAGTGGGGGCGGGGCCCATCCTGAGATTAGGCAAGCTGCAGAGGGAGGGGAGAACCTCAAGACTGAATTACATGAAAGATCTGGCCTGGTAGACGATGGTAGTTTTCCTAAAGGAGATCGTTGGGGTTGCTCAGTTTGGCTAAAAGGTTCTGCTTGCACCCTGTTTCGTTCTGGCTGGTAGGCATAGAGCTTTTAGGCTCTGGATCTCAGGTTCAGACTTTGGTTTTTCAAGAGAAGGGCTTTCCAGTCAGTTATGGACTCAGAGATCCAGCCTTCACTTTCATGGTGGGGCAGTAAAAAGAGGCCATCGGGGATGCATGTTAGATGTTTAGATGTTTACTTTCAGATTTAAAAATCCTTCGTGTGTTATCTTTGGTTTGTGTACCTAGCCGACAGTGAATTTTCTGCTTCAGTTCCTAACTTGGAAGTTACTGATCTAGAATTTTCCCTCGTTCTGCCAAGCGTGAGAAACCAAAGATCAGAAATTATCAACGTCGTCTATGAATTTACTCATGTAGTTGTCCAGTACGCCTGGCCTCTGGGTCCCACGTTGTGTACCGGGGAACTTACAGCCTAGCAGGGGGCGAGATCCCCAGGACAGGTGATAAGTGCCAGGAGGACTGTGCACTTCCGGGGATACATCCTCTTCATGCCAGGGAGTTTTAAAGGGGTTGGGCTTGCAGGGGGTGGGGGGCTTTGGGTAGCCCTTAGGGGCCCCTGGTAATGGGAAGAGAGCTGATCATTCCTTTTGGGTGGTGGGTTAGAAGGCAAGGTCCCCTTGTGTGGTTGTTGCCACAGCTTATAGAGAGCCCTTTCCCTCTATGACAGGTGCAGTGGAAATTCCTGCCTACATCTTCATAAGCTGGGGGATGGACAGGATAGGGAGAAGAAACATTCTGGTCTTCTCTCTGATCTCCGGAGCACTGTTCTGTGGTGTGATTACGGTGATCCCCAAGGTGAGTTATTTTTATGTTTTATTGAAGGCACAGTTAGTTGTACCATGGCAATAAGGACGAAGATCAATTCAGACATATGGACAGAGAAGATACATAATATTTAAAAAAATTTTTTTTTAAAACTCATTCTTTCTCTGTGATGTAAGTAATACATGTTCATGGTAAAAAAAAAAATTAAGGAAAAAAATGTTAAAAAAACGTTTTGTTTTAAAGAAAAAAAACCCCCCATCTTCCCAGTTCCCAGGGATGACCAGTGCTGTTTTTTGTAAACACAGTGGTCCTGAATGAGGGAAGTTGATCACCTCTTCCAGTGATGATTGTTATCGTAAACATTCATTCATTGAACAAATGTGTATCCAGCATCTATTATGTCGTTCTAGGGGCTGAAGTCACACAGTGAATCAAGTTTCTATAAGTGTGAAGAAAACCAAAAGGGGATGAGGGGTGGAGTGTGTGTGTGTGTGTGTGTGTGTGTGTGTGACACATGTGTTTATTTTATCCAGCGTAATCGAAGATGGTGTGCTTCTCAGAGAAGGTGGCAGCTAATTAGAAACCAGAAGGAGGGAGGAAGCCAATAGGGACGTCTGCAGGATATAATGAGTTTTATATTCAGGACTGTTTCAATTTAAACAGTCTTGCTTTTCATTGCAGGCGTTTAGTGCTTTCCACTTACAAGTGTGCCTACAACCCTCAAGGAGCTCGTTCTTAAAAATGCAGTTTCCTACTGAGAAACACTGCCAGAAACTACTGAATCCACTTTCCCATTTCTATGGTTGGGCAAACACCATCCCCTAGAAGAACTCTCTTTTTAAAAAGATTTTATTTATTTATTTATTTATTTATTTGAGAGAGAGACACACAGTGAGAGAGGGAACACAAGCAGAAGGACAAGGAGAGGGAGAAGCAGGCTTCTCGCCTAGGAGGGAGCCGGATGCGGGACTCGATCCCAGGATGCTGGGAAGACTGAGCTGCCCAGGCACTACCCCCCCCCCCCCACCAACCCCAGAATAACTCTTGCAGCCAGAAGTGCTCCTCCTCTTCCCCCTGCAAAATGTTATCAGAACTTGTGTTTTCATTCTTGATTTGGAAACTATGGTTACTCTAACAGTACTTTAAAATACCTCCCATAGGGGCACCTGGGTGGCTCAGTTGGTCAAGCGTCTGCCTTCTGCTCAGGTCATGATCCCAGGGTCCTGGGCTCAAGCCCCAGTTTGGGCTTCCTGCTCAGTAGGGAGTCTGCTTCTCGCTCTCCCTCTGCCTCTCTCCATGCTTGTGCTCTCTCTGTCTCTCTCTCAAATGAATAAATAAAATCTTAAAAAAATACTTTCTATAATTTTCTCTAGGATTATAATAGTATCTCACCATTTAGAGCAAGGCATTTTAAGTTTTGCATATTGTTTGAAATTTTCTCTAAGTTAACCAGTGACTTTTTATAGTAATACTTCACTTAATTCTGAAGGATGATGAATCAAATGTTTTATACAACTGAAGTTTCCCACTGAGTGACGCACAACTAACACGAATGCCGTCAAACTACTCAGGACCAGGGGGTTGCTGCCAATTTGAGGGAACTTCATTCACACCTTTTTTTGGTTTTGTCTTTTCAAGTAGTTTACAGGTACAGTAGTTGAGTTGATGGCAGCTGCCTTGGAGCTGGCTGGTGAAGATTTAGGGGAACCTCAGAACCTCTGAGTCCTCTAATGGTTACGCCCCTGCGATAAGGGGGAAAACAGGAGAGTAGCTGATGGGGATTTCTAGAAACAGGTACTAACACTTAACCACAAATTTCTTCCTTCTGATGAAGTTTCTCCCCAAATGGCGGTGTCAGCACCCATCAGTGTTTTCCGGGTTACATTAATTCATTCAGTAAACACTGTCTACAACAGATATTGTCAACAGAGTCATCCAGCAAACACGCAGGGATCAGGATGACAAGGTGATAGTCATTGCTTTATTAGAGGCGAGTTCTATCAAGTTCCAGGGACTTCGCAGAATAGATACTTATTCTTGCCCATAGAAAGTCTGATGTGGGTGTACCTGGGTGGTGGTGCTGGGAGGGGAGGGGGTGTTTGGCTTCACAGAGTCATTCAGGGATTGAGGTTGACCAAGGCACCACCATCACTCAACACGAACTCCATGGTCCCCTGGGTCTCCACATCCAGCTGGCAGACAGGAGAGGAAAGCAAAGATGGAACGGGGAACAGCTGGAAGTGGAGGGACAGCAGAAACTGAGTTGGAGGTGCTGAGAAGGGTCGCTGTTGAGAAATGCGTCGACAAAAAGAAAAAAAAAAAGAATCTGTATTAATAATTCAGTTATCCGTCTCAGATTATTTTCTGAAGATAATTTATAAGCTAGAGGGTTGCTGTTGCAAAGGGCACAATTTGTTTTTATGGCTCTTTGATTCATTCTGCTCTGCTCAATTCCAGGAGTGGGTCAATTACTACGGAACGGGTACCATCTAGGCGTGTCTCGCTCTCCAGCAGTCTTTGCAAACAGCTTTTCTCATTTGTTCATTTGACATCTCCAAGGCCGAGGGGAGGTGCAATTAAACTTTTCTCTAAATTTTGGGAAGATGAAAAGCTTTCACAGACCATGAGTAGAGATTATAAAATAAATTCAGAGAAATGAAATTTTTCATTGTTCTGAACAGTATTGGGTAATTAGAAATAATAAAAATAATAAATAATAATAATTTTTAAAATTTCACATTTTTCTTTTAAAAATGTTACTTCTGATGGTCTGTTTTGCTAATATATGTTTTTTTAGGATTACTTTGTTTATACTGTGGTGGTGACTATGGCTGGAAAATTTGCCATAGGGGCCTCGTTTGGCCTCATTTACCTTTATACAGCAGAGCTGTATCCGACCATGGTAAGGTAAGAATTATTTTTCTTTTGTTTTTTTGTTGTCCTTTGCTTACATGTCATTTCATTATATTTGACCTTTGAGTAGAAATGCTTTCTTTCTTTAGCAGTTACTGGAGCTCTGAGACATGGGAAAGTCAGACAATGATGCAAATTTTGAATCTGAGGCTTTGTCTATACCTCATTAGCAAGGATACTAAAGAAATTGTTGTGAAATCACACTCTATTATCCTAAAACCATTTTAAATCTCAAATACGATTGACTTATACTGACTCTCCGTATGACTCAAGGCTAATTTTCTCAGGATGTGTCTCTTGATGTTCTGATGTCCGTCGTCTTAACTTTTGGGGCTTCCCTAACAAAACCCCAAAGCTTGGGTGCCTGAAACAGCAGAAATCTATTTTCTCACATATCTGGAAGCTTGAGGTCCAGGATTAAGCTGTTTGGCTGATTTGGTTTCTCCTGTGTGGGGCCTTTCTTCTTGGCTTAATTAGAGATACTTACTCACATTAAAAGCACATTCTTTCCTTCTTACTAGACATTCTATAAGGCTACCTTAAATAGCTTTTAAAGAGAAGCACATTAAGATACTGCTTGACTTTAATCAATTAAAATAGAATGTTCCACAGATATAGATCCATTCTCCCCACATTCCTGTTCATTCCGTACCCCAACCACATTCCTGCTCTAAAAAGACCAATGTTATTCTCAATGTTAGACTGAATGAAAAAAACATAAGGGCCTCATCTGCATAGCAAAGGAAGAATGGGTTATCTTTTTTTTTTTTTTTTTTGGTCTTGAAGTGTCTTGAATTATCTGCTGTATGCCTGCATATACCACTGTTTCACAGAATGTGGATCTAAATCCCAAGTGATTCTCAAAACTTTAGTGTGAAATTATTTTCCAGTATATTAGGCCAAGCTGAAGTTTTATTATATTTGTTTTCTGCTGGAAGTGTGGCAGGGCAGGTGGGGGTGGGTGCTGCAGGAGGTCCGCCCTCCCAGCACCCATCTACACTTCCGGCTGCTGTCCTAATGCTCCTCCTGTTCGCAGGTCACTGGCTGTGGGAAGCGGCAGCATGGCGAGCCGTCTTGGAAGCATCGTGGCCCCGTTCTGGGTTTATCTCTCCAACGGCTGGACCTTCCTACCGCAGGTGTGTATCAGTTTAGAGAACCTCACTGGGACAGCAGAGAGGCAGGGGAGCTAATTGCCTTCCGCATTTTTACTTCTTGGAAGCCAGTTTATAATGCAGTTCTGGAGGTTTATAGAAACCTTGTTAATAGCTCACGAGTTGGGAAGGAGAGTGGCGGTTGCTGCTTTATATTCTGTGATTGCCTTCCGCCTCTGGTGAGCCCATAATTGCATTTGTGTTTGCCGTGGATGTACCTCTCCCCACCCATCTCCTGAAGCTGTGTAGGGAGAGCTCTGGTCTCCGTCCTCCCGGGGGCCTGGCCCACCCCGCCCTTGCCTCTGGGTTCCCACCAGGTGCCTGCCCGGCCAAGGTCAAGGTGAATTCTGGAGGCTGCCTGGTGCTTGGAGGGTCCTGTGGTGCCTGATGGAGAGGTTTAGTGGTCCGGTTTCCAGCTTACCTGAAACTTGACAGATTCTTCACAGGGGAGGCTTCTGGTCAGGAGGAAGATGGGAGACAGGCGGGGTGGGGGCTTAGGGAGGTGGGGAGGGCTTTGGAGTCGGGGTTGGAGGTGGCCTGGGGGGCTGTGAAACTTAGGGGAGGGCCTTGGGTCTCTGGCCCCTCCCCCTTCCTCCAGATGCCCTCTCTTGAACTTATTTGCCACAGTTCACTCTAGGCTATCCCCTCTCATCTTCAGTGCTCCTCTTTCATTTTCTGACTTCCCCTTAAATAGACTCATTCTCCGAGAGCCATCCTGGCAATCCTCCCCAGTCCCTGTGTGGAAAACCTCTTCTCCGTTCAGACTTCCCTTCCACACTGCAAACCCATCCTTTGCCTGGTCTCATGGATATTCTCCCAGTGGCGGGAAGGGGGTCTCACAACAGAGTCAGGTTTTCCAGGACAGGATAGGTCTGTGCCTTAATGCCCTTCTCCTCTGCCCCCCACTTTGGGAGAGAAGTCAGCAGCCTCCAGCAGGACACTTGAACGTCCGCATTTCATTTGCCGTGTTCTTCTATCCCCCTGGTGTCCCCATCTGTGACACCGAAACTTCACCCTCCTTCTCGAAACCACCCCAGCTTGCCTGCTTCCGGTTCAATGGCCTCCCCCGTCTGCCTCCCAGATCCTCTCCCTGAGCTTCCCCCCACCCCGTCAGAAGAGTCTGTCACACCACAGCTCCTTCTGACTGCCACGTCACCATCAGGGTAGGAGAAAATCTGAGCTCTGCTGGGCATTGAAGTCCTTTCCAGATGGACCCCCTGCAGATACCCCCCTGCAGAGAAGCCTCCTCCCATCTCCCCTTGCTAAACTTGCCCGTATCCTTGGAGAAGCAGAGCAAACCCCACTTCTCTGAGGAAGACACCCGGATCCCACGACCCCACGTCTCCTTTCCTCTAGTCTGCGTAGCATTTCACATGCACCGCTTTCCGTGCCCACAGGGAGCCAAAGTCCAGCTTCATGGTCTGTGCGTGTGTTTTTGGCCCCTTAGTTAAACTGCTGGACTCTGGCTGGACAGGGCACTTTGGATCCCCAGGACGGTATCCAGCAAAGCATTTCCCTCTCTCTGTGTGCCACTCATGTTATCACTTAACTGGTATTTTAAATCAAATAGACTGGCTTTTTAAAATTAGCTTTGTCTTCAGCAATATCATCAGCAAAAGCATGGGTGTTAGGCTAGTCGTATGTTTTTCTAAAATAAAGTAACGGGACTATTACCATTAAACCATTGAACAAAGTGTGCGGTGCTCCCTAAAATCACCTTGCACACAGAGGTGGCGTGCACCTACTCTTTGGGAATCGCTGGCTTAGCCTGGATCTCTCTCACGTCCGGGCACTTGTCCAGCAGCGGGCACTTGTCAAGTTTGCTTAATTGTGGTGTTGGGATGCCAGCATCTCTCAGGGGCTGACTCTGAGATTGAGAAATGATACGTGCTGTCTGGCCTGCATACAGAAGTGTTTTGGAGAGTCCACCATCCTTTTTAAGGCATGGACTTTTCTAGAAGCATCTTCTTCGTGCTAGCACTCTGTGCTCATTAAATAAATAGGAGATAAAAGCGGAAAAGGCATTTTTGAAACCAATAAGCTGAAACACACAGAAGATAGATACATCTATGAAAGCAAACTGCTCTAAAAATGCTAAAACCGAATAAAGATTAAAAAAAAAAAAAGACATCCATAATAGTCAGGTAGGGGCTATGGAGTCAAAAGGGACTTTAAATTTTGTTTACCAGGTACTTAAATAGCACTTGTTATGCAAAACAAAAACAAAAACGGGTCTTCATAGATTACTGATACTGTTTGTTGCTATCCCCATTTTACAGATGGGGAGACTTATGTTTAGAAAGTAATTGGTAGCTCAAGGTCACTGGGGTGACCGAGCTTGGATTCCAACCCAAATACCCTGCTTTTCACACAGGTTAAACAAACAGTGCCGAAGGGAATGCAAAGAAATCAAGTCCTATGCCCTGACCCTCAGCGCCCAGTCCTCTTTCCCCCGACAACCTCTGTCAGCAGAGTGTTAGGTTCTTTGCAGACATAGTCTGCATATGCTTCTTTTGGATGCAACAGCTGTTGACTGTTTTTTTTTTTTTTTAAAGATTTTATTTATTTATTTATTAGACAGATCACAAGTAGGCAGAGAGGCAGGCAGAGAGAGAGAGGGGGAAGCAGGCTCCCTGCTGAGCAGAGAGCCCCATGCGGGGCTCAATCCCAGGACCTTGGGATCGTGACCTGAGCTGAAGGCAGAGGCTTTAACCCACTGAGCCACCCAGGCGCCCTTGCCGGTTGTTTTTAATGAGTAAGAGAATAAATTATAAAATTTCTCATTAAGCTTCTTTATGGGTGTCAAAGTGACTAGGGAGCCAATATTTTCCTTTGGAGGAATGGAATGCTGATCTAGAAGATGAGTTTGTGTTTTCTCTTCCAAAAAGAAGCACGTGAAGATCACCTGTTCTGATGCTTTTATAATAGACCATTGCTTTCTAGTAATCTAAGAAATAAAGGGACACTAATTCCTATCGGTTTTGTATTCTTCAGTTAGTTTGGCAAAGATTTCTTGAGTGTTGTATTTGAATTAGCCTCCTTGTTAGGTGCTGCAGAGCAGAGACGAAAGAAACAGCCTCGGGGGGCGCCTGGGTGGCTCAGTGGTTTAAGCCGCTGCCTTCGGCTCAGGTCATGATCTCGGGGTCCTGGGATCGAGTCCCGCGTGGGGCTCTCCGCTTGGCGGGGAGCCTGCTTCCCTCTCACTCTCTCTGCCTGCCTCTCTGCCTATTGTGATCTCTCTGTGTCAAATAAATAAATAAAATCTTTAAAAAAAAAAAAAAAAAAAAAAAAAAGAAACAGCCTCGGTGCCAAGAGACGTCTGTCCAGTGTCTGGGGAAGGCAGAAGAACAAACCCTCCTGAGCCCCAGAGATGAGGGCTGAACATGGGGAATGCCAGGGTTATGGGTTATAGGAGAGGGCTCCCAACCCAGGCTAGGGCCAGAGGGGAGGCTTCCTGGTGGAGGGGTCCTCCAGTCTATGTCTGGAAGGGCCAGTAGAAGTCAGCCAGAGGAGAGAGAGAGAAGGGAATTCTAGGCAGGGGGAACAGGAAGGCAAAGGCTTGCAGAGAACAAAGAACATGACGAGTTTGGGTTTGGGGTCACGCTTATTGCTAACACCAGGGTGGGTTATGGAAGTCAGGAGAGCCTCTAGAAAAACAGGCAGGGATGTCAAAGGAGGTCAGAAGGGAACTGCATTCGTGCTAAGGGTGACTTAGAGACAGTGGGATGAAAAAGTCACATCCACAGGACTGGTGAGCAGTTGGGTGTGCTGGAGGTAGGGAGTGGGAGGGATGCCGGAGCCATTCTTGGTGGCTGGAGGGAGCCCAGGAGGAGGGACAGGCTGACATGGGGAAGGACAGTGCACTGGAATTGTGTGTGATGGGTGGGAAGCCCCCACAGGTCAGCCAGAGGAGTGGGTGTGGGAGTCAGTTTATGAAGAGGTGAGGGGAGGTGAGCAGACTGAGGGGTTCGGGTGGTGTGGGCTAAGGCTGGCGGCCTCTCTGGCTTCTTTGAATGACGTGATCCCATGTATGGACCGCTTGCCGTGGACAGGCACTGTTTTAAGTGCGCCGTAGATGGGTCATTTAATTTAATTCCTTCAACCCTCCTCTGAGGCAGGTACTACTCTTATTTCCATTTTACAGATGAGGAAACTGAGGAGCAGGAAATTTAAGTAACCAAGTCCACATGGGTAGCAGGAGCAAGTTCCCAGGCAGAGTGGGCACAGGGATTATAAGAGGCTTGAGAACGGTTATTTTTACTGAAGGAAAGTAACTGGGAGAAAGGAAAGGGTTGAAAACATGGGAAGAAAGCCACTGATTTCTGTACATTAACTTCGTATCCTGCCACATTACTGAATTGCTGTATGAGTTCTAGTAGTTTGGGGGTGGAGTCTTTTGGCTTTTCCATATAAAGTATCATGTCATCTGCGAAGAGAAAAGTTTGACTTCTTCATTGCCAATTTGGATACATTTTATTTCTCTTTGTTGTCTGATTGCTGTTGCTACGACTTCTAATACTATGTTGAACAAGAGTGGTGAGAGTGGGCATCCTTGTCGTGTTCCTGATCTCAATGGGAAGGCTGTGAGCTTTTTCCTATTGAGAATGATATTTGCTGTGGGTCTTTCATAGATAGATTTTATGAAGTTCAGGAATGTTCCCTCTATCCCTATACTTTGAAGCTTTTTTATAGCAGCAATGGCCACGGTTGCCAAACTGTGGAAAGAACCAAGATGCCCTTCAATGGACGAATGGATAAGGAAGATGTGGTCCATATACACTATGGAGTATTATGCCTCCATCAGAAAGGATGAATACCCAACTTTTGTAGCAACATGGACGGGACTGGAAGAGATTATGCTGAGCGAAATAAGTCAAGCAGAGAGAGTCAATTATCATATGGTTTCACTTATTTGTAGAGCATAACAAAGAACATGGAGGACATGGGGAGATGGAGAGGAGAAGGGAGTTGAGGGAAACTGGAAGGGGAGATGAACCATGAGAGACTATAGACTCTGAAAAACAATCTGAGGGTTTTGAAGGGGCGGGGGGGGGGGTGGGAGGTTGGGGGAGCCGGGTGGTGGGTATTGTGGAGGGCACGTATTGCATGGAACACTGGGTGTGGTGCAAAAACAATGAATTCTGTTACGCTGAAAAGAAATAAAAAAAAAGGAAAAAAAATTTTTAATTAAAAAACAGAAAACATGCGAAGAAGAGGGAGGCTGTTGATAGAGGAACCCTCCCCAACTCCTGCCGGTCACCCCTCCCCCAGCCATCGGAGGTGGGAGGCGGTGGGGTCTGGAGAGGGTGAAGCACAAGTGACCGGGGCTTGTGATGAGGACGCCTGAGGGGGCGGAGGGAGCTGCTCCCGGTGGCAGGAGACCAGGTCTTATGTGAGAAAGAGGAGGGAGGTGACAGGTTATGGGGTTTGTGTCCTGCCTGGTGATCCTTCTCACGGCCAAGCCGAAAAAGAAAAATTCAGTCCTGGTTTGGATCCTTCAGTGACTCTTTTTAGACTTATCCAGTGGCTTCCCCTGCTATGTCTGGAGGCACCAGAAGATACCTTTAAGCATCCTTCGGAATGTCACGTTAAATTCTGTGACTGCTTCTAGGCTTGCTCAAGGACTTCGAAGAATTAGGTTATCAGCGTTGCGCCAAACAAAATAAAAACCCGCCTTCCCGGGTCCCGCATGTCATTGATGGGGCCTTGCCTCACGCCACTGAGGCACTGTGCCCTGCAGATCTCTCCTCCAAGGATCTGTCAGGGAATCCATGTCTTCTTTTATTTTTATGGGCTCTTCCCAGGCAGTAATTTTGGCTGGAGGCGTTTAAATTATGTAAAGATAAGAGCCATCTTTACAGACTGTGTAGAGATTTAGTTCTAGAATCCACCCAGGATCTCCGTAAGGGTCAACTGAGAATAGATAGGCAGTCTTTAAATCTTGATGCGATTTGCTGTTTCTTAAATTGAGGTAAAATGGGTATAATGTGATTTGCATTTCTAAAGGCAAACCACCTTGGTGCTAATCTAAAAGCTTGCCTTTTGGGTGTGAAAATTTGGAAAGTAAAGAAATACTGAATTTTTTTAGGAAATCACAGGGACCCTTACCCCCCAAAGTAGCAGTTAGTTTCCATTTGCCTTTGTTTGGTTCTCTCTAAATTCTGTAGGTTTGAGTTCATTGAAACATTCATTTGTGGATTCATTCATTCATTCATTCATTCTGCATCATCTATTGAATATTGATCATGTGCCGATTTGGGGGGCAGGGACAGCTTTGACTAAGACAGTCTCTGGCCATGAAGTCCCAACCCAGGGTTCAGTTGCTGGGTTTCTCTGGGATCCGAGAAGATGGGGCAGGGACTTTTTTCTCTGTGCAGCTCCTAGGACAGTGCCTGAAAGGACACTAACGTAGACACTAACTGGGATTTGCTGAGTAGGTCTCCATGGTGGTCGAATGAATGAACCCGTGACTGGACCAACTTTGCGGACCCCATAAGTAACCGAAGTTTCCCCGGGTAGTAAAAATGACAACCGCTGCCTCTAATTTAATGCTATTGCCCTCGGCAAAAGGTTCAGAAATTACTGTTCTCTCTGAAGGGTACATTTCTTTCTTGATATGTCACTTACTATTGTTCTTTTAATTCCTTCTAGCTGGTTGTTGGGATTTTGGCATTCGTAAGTGGCACGCTGTCGCTAATGCTGCCAGAAACCAGGGGGAGGCCTCTGGCGACGACTTGGGAGGAGGCTGCGAAACAGGAGAGAGAAAAAGAGAGTTCAGGCAAATTATTTCCCATAGCCAGTAATGCTGCGTTGGAAAAAGTAGAAGTCATTGACTCAGGGGCTTCTGGTCTTGGTGAATAAATGTGCCTTGTGCTGTCTGGTACCTGAACTCTTGTTTACTTTAATAACTTTGTAGTAGGAGGAATATTATTCTCATCTCCTGAATGGCATTTGTATGTATTTTAAAAATTTTTTGTAAAGAAAATCTTAAAACAATTGTTTTGTAAAAGTAAAAGAAATAAAACCAAGATGAGAATTCTCATTTTTTTACACTGCTCTATCACTGCAGTAAAATACTTCTTCCTGTTCTTAAATGTTACTGATTCTCAACCGTCCCCCTTCCTCCAGCCATGTGGGCCTGAGGGAATGTCACACCCTCCCATCAGGACCAGGGTCTCCCTGCCCCCTGGGGACCAGGAAGAGAGGATGTGGGAGGTTTCGACAAAGCCCCTTGAAGATTCTATTTCCGATATTCCTTCTCCTCTTAGGAGAATCATAGCTCTAAATGCCCCAGGTGCACCTGAGTGGTACAGTCCGTTAAGCTTCTGACTCTTCGTTGCAACTCAGGTCATGACCTCAGGGTTGTGGGATTGAGCCCCACTTTGGGCTCCACACTCAGTGAGGCGTCTACTTGAGATTTTCTCTCTCTCAATTCAATAAATCTTTTAAAAAATGCCCTGCCAAAAAATGTTTGTCTTCCTAAATTAACCATTAAAACTAGCTACAGAAAAGGTATCTGGCTTCTCAGCACCCTGAGGCAAGAGGGCTTGAATGAGCAGACAGATGTGTTTTGTGTCCGGTCTTGTTAAAGGACAGCTGTCTGCTCGGGGCCAGGTGAAGCTTTCTAGTCTGACATTCTTATCTTTCCTAAATTTGCCAAATTCTCTCCCTAAGTCTCCTGCACAGTACAGAGAAGCTGTGGCATTACAGTGCATTGCAAAATTTTTGTTTGCTGATCATCCAGGAAATTGACTTTAAGTACCATTTGGATGTTACCAATGTAAAAAAAAATAATAAGTATTTTTGCCTTGAAAAATCTTTTTTACAGGAAGATTTCACTCTCGTTTTTTAAGTACTAAATTTTGTTTCCCCAGCTTCACCTAACACCATATTTTACATGTATGTTCAGTTTAATATCCTGAATATTTCAACAGAAAAAAATAATCTTACAAGTTAGAGGAACACATTTCAGACAAGTCTGCCATTGGTTTGGGATTTCTCTTTCCTATCGCTTCATCATTATTTTTTTCTATGCTCTTGGAATTTAGCCGTTGGCTATGCCTATGTCTAATATATTAGAATTGGTGAAGTTGGCAGCAGAGGCGAGTAGAAGGAGGATGAAGGGGAAAGGGCACAGGGTTTGAAACATGGCAGATGACGTGGACCAGCAACAACCAACCAACACTGTAGAAGAGCCTTGGATCTCATCAGGCTCAGCCTAGATGAGCGAATTTATGTGAAAATGAGAAAGGACAGAGAGCTTCCAGGCAGATTACATGCTCATGATCAGCATTTAAATATGATATTGGGAGATGTGGAAGAAACTGACTACCGTAGAAATTGATGAGGAAACATACGAAGAGATCTATAAATCAACAAAACGGAATATTCCAATGCTTTTTGTCTGGGGAGATGGTGTTGTACCAGTTGTACTTCCATTAACAGTGGGCTGAAACAAAGAATGTATCGTGTTTGGAATATAGAAGTTTTTGTATGATTGTCTCTTTAAATGTAGAAGACATTCAGAAGAGAAACCTGCATAAATTTTGATATTAAGAAATGACCAAGGATTCTTCCACTCCTGAAATGAGTTGATTGGCAGATAGCTCAAAAATTCTTAAGCTAACAGGTATTTTAATTTTTTTGCAACCCTTTCAATAAATGTGATTGCCAAGATGCAGAACTCTTTTTTCAGGAATTAGTTTGTTTTGTTGTTTCCTCAGACAATTTCTGGGTTTTTTCCCTTAAGTTAAACTTAATATTTCCTTAAAAAAATAAATAAAAGGAGGATTAAGACAACTACATAGATGCTATTGTTTAGAAAGCATTACTGGGTGCCTGGGTGGCTCAGTTGGTTAGGCATCTGCCTTTGGCTCAGGTCATGATCATGGAGTCCTGAGATTGAGCCCCCTCCCACCATCGGGCTCCCTGCTCAGTGAGGAGCTTGGGCCCTGGTTCTCCCTCTCCCTGTATCTCTGCCTCTCCCCACCCTTTGTGCTCCCTTTCCTCTCTTTGTCGCTCTCTCAAATAAATAAATAAAATCTTTTTAAAAATACAATAAAAAACAAAAAACCTTAGAGGGAAAAGGGATTTGATTTGAATTATTTAGACTTTTTATATTAATTCCATTCCCTGGGTAAGTCCTCAGTTCTTCACTTGGCAAATAAAACATAACCCCCTAAACCTCTCTGCCCTTGTGAAAGAAAACAAAACAACAGGAGGATATGAGAGGGAGCTATTCCTTTATCCTTCTTCTCACCTCTTACTGTGTCTCTTTTTCTTTTTTTTCCTTTATCCTCAGCCTGTTTTTCTACAGGTATTTAGGTTTTTCCTCTTGGTTAATCTTTGATACTTTCTTGACTTTGTTTTTCCTCTTGGTTTGCTCAGGCGGCCGTTACAAGATACCATAGTCTGGGGAGCTTCCACCACAGAAATTTACTTTTCACGTTCTGGAAGCTCGAAGTCCAGGCTCAGAATGCCTGCAAGGTAGATTTCATCCTGAGGCCTCTTCTCTTGGCTTGCGGGCCGCCAGGGTCTCGCTGTGTGCTCACATGACCCCCTCCGTGTATCTCTGCGGGGAGAGAGTTCTCTGTTGTCTCGGAAAGGCACAATTCCATCTGGAGAGCCCCGCTCTTTCTGCCTTGTCGGACCCTACAAACGTTCAGTCTAGCACTCATGTAGGTATTTCTGTATTAGCAAGAGCCCAGTCAGCAAAACAGGAACCCTCTGAGCTATTTCAGGCATAGAAAAATTTAATATAGGGAATTAGTTACAGAAGAGTGGGGAGGGCTGTTGGAACACAACGGAGAAGGAGAAGTTAGCTAGAGGCCAGAAGACACTGTCCCTACCTGGCTGGGAGCCCCCACGCCTATACCCTCGGCTTCCACTGCTCATGCAGATATCACATTTCTGCCACTGACCAGGGACCCAAGAGTCCACACTCCCACTGACGCTACGGAAACTGCCTGGCATGGTTTCAACTTGAATCGAGTTGAATTTTTAGATTAATTTAGGGAAAGTTTACCTTATTCCTAGTATTGACTCTTCCATCCATTATCACGAGTTATGTCTTCCTTTACTTGGCATTTATTTATTTATTTATTTAGATTCTAATTTATTTATTTGACAGAGAGTCACAGCGAGAGAGGGAACACAAGCAGGGGGAGTGGGAGAGGGAGAAGCAGGCTTCCCCGCTGAGCAGGGAGCCCGATGTAGGGCTCAATCTCGGGACCTGAGCAGAAGGCAGAGGCTTAATGACTGAGCCATCCAGGCGGCCCAACTTGGGTTATCTTTAATGTCTTTCAATGAAGTGTAATTGTCTCCACAAATCATGCACATTTCTTGTCCTACTTATTCTCGGGTAAATATATTTATTACTAGCAGTGCTGAGTTTCTCATATATTTTCTACTGCTTATTTCTGGAGTCAAGGAAGGTAATTGGTTTTGGTATGTTGTTGTTATATTCCACAACCTCGATAAAAAGTGTTGTTAAATCAGTACGAGGATAAAAAAGCTGTTTTGGGAGAAAATTTGGGCTTTTCATCATAACGATTACAAATGCTAGTCATACAGGAATCCAAACATACTTTATTCCTCCAGCGTTTCTCAATATGCACAGCCTTCTGATTTTATACCTGAAAAATAGTGATATTAGATATCTTTAATAGTTGCAACGGAGTCCTGGCATGTCAGGTCTGTCTCTAGTTGTAAATATTTCAAGTACTTTACCGCAGCATGGGAAAGCTCAGAGAACCAGCCACACACAAGTAGGTGACCTTGAGGCAGGTGACCTTGTCACAGATCCGTTCAATGGAGGTCTGTGAGTCCAGTTGACTTCGACAGGCAGTTATTGTGAGAAGGGGTGGAGGCTAGTGGCGGGACAAAGGTCCTCCCGCTTGGGCCAATCAACCTCTCTTCATCTCAGCCTTCTCATGGAAAAATTCAGGATGATAATACGATGTCCCTCATGGGACTGGGAAGATAAGCCACTACATCTCCATCACATACCCACCGTGATTCAGCTCTGATGCTGTACGCGCCATCTCTCTTGGCTCCACCGTCTCTCTTGGCTCCGTAGACGATTCCACTGCTCTGTCACGGAGAGTGGCAGGTGTCCTGCCCCTGTGACTGGTTTTGGCCCGTGACAGCTGTAGGGAATGCCTCCTGCGAAGCCAACAGAGCATGAACTTCAGATTGGCTTCCCTCCCTCACGCAGCTCTCGTGAGAGACCTCCATAATGGGTTCATTTGACCAGACGTTTTTGTAAAATTCTATAAATTTTGCAAAAGATAAGTTCACTGCCATCAATTAAGGCCACTGTCTCCTTCCTTCTGTCATATTTCCTCTCTGTCAGATGATATCAAAATGACCAGAGGCACGTTTTCTCTCACGATTTTACAGATTTTTATCTAGCAGAGGACTCTAAAAACTGTATAAACTTCAGAAAAAACAAACAAACAAAACAAAACTATAAAAACTTCAGCCCCCACAAAAGCTCCCATCGCTGTGCTATCAGGGAAGGTCATATTGCAAATCTACTCTGAATGTATTCTGTGGCCTTTCTCTCACGTCGATCAAATACTTACCGGAAGCAAAGCCAGACACAAAGGGTTCGTTCTCTAAAATGATATATCCAGAGGGGGCACTTCGTAAATTCCTACAGATGGGGAGGAGGAACATTTTCTTATTCAAGATTGGTTCAGCTGACTATGGAAGCCAGAGTCCATGGTAACTTCCCCCAACAGAGATGAATTATCTGAATTTGCCAGAAGCCAGTAACAGCTGCTTGTTTTATCTCTAAAGTCCACATCGCACCAGTATTTACCGACAACTGCTAGTTCCCCCAGTAAATTCATCCTCCTCGTCCATTCCTTGCCTCTCCCTACGCTCGCCTACTCCATCAGGAGATTTTCGCGGATGTTCCAGTAAGTGAATCTTCAAAGTCAAATATTTTACAAAGAAGAAAGGGTTCAATTATAGATTCTGCCCTACTCCCGTGTCTCGAGTCAGGGCTAGCCAATCTATCAGACAGTCAAGTCACTCTGCGCTCCCTCCTTCCCTGTTTCCCTACCCCAGCTTGTAGCCTGTGTGTCTGAATCCCCGCCCCCCACCCCCAGAGCCTTGCTTCTTTAATAACGTCCTAAAACATTCAAGTTCTGTTGGTTTGAGGCTCTTTATTTACTGGCGGACCAACACACTAACAAGGCTGACACATCCCAAGCCGCTGATGCCCATGAGAGCAGAGCAGGCGGTGCTGGGGGCCTCGGGAGGCCTCCAACACGGAGCACAGGGGAGGCTCTGGAGACTTCAAGAGCCTGCAGTAAAAAGTCTCTGAAAAATCGTTGGGGAGGAGTGTGACGCTGAGCTCACCTGCCATCTCAGGGGGTCCCTTCAGCTTTTTCAACCTCAGCCACTTGCCCATAAAATGATAAACGAGACCCCCCACTAGAGGACACCTGACGCCGCTTTTAACTCCCACCCTCAATGACACCTAAATCAGTTTTCCTTTCAGTTTTCTAAGTGACTCCTCTTTCAAGCATCATGGCTAGGGTTCTGTGGAGCAAAAGAATAGAAGACCGATTAGCCCTTTACACACGGCTTGTGTTCCTGGTTTCATTCCTAAATGTTTCCTCTTCTTGCTTTCAGAGGAAACTGAGTCCTGCCCTGGGCAGGGATTAAGGAGCCTTCTCAGGTATCCTCCATGGCTGCCATTGCTTTGAAAATGGTGGCCTCCATCTTGACCAGACGCCACACTCTGCTCTCGCACACCTCCCCATGGACACACACGCTGTTTCCTCAGCTCTCCTGAAACTTCCTGCCTCTGTGACTTTGCTCGCCCTCTTCTCCCTCTAGATAATTCTCTCCCTCCTTTTCTTTGTCCATCCACATCCCTCTGATTCTTTGAAACCTTCCTCATTTCCCATCCTCCCTCCTGGACTGGCCACGTGGGTCCACCACGCTTCCCTCTCTCTGAGCCCCCACAGCACCTTCAGTAACTGCTACATATCAGAGGACTGTCTTACTCTCCCTTGTTTCCCTTCTTGAGGGAGAAAACA
Organism: Meles meles; assembly: GCF_922984935.1. Classification (NCBI taxonomy): domain Eukaryota; kingdom Metazoa; phylum Chordata; class Mammalia; order Carnivora; family Mustelidae; genus Meles; species Meles meles. The sequence goes on from NC_060070.1 coordinate 22,476,720, forward strand.
TCAATTTAGAAATCCTTAAATCTCTCGTAGTCCCTGCAGCATGCCTCGGACAGAGTGAGTGCTCCATGAATGTTCATTAATTTTATAGCAAGTGCTCGATAAAATATATATGCCACACTCACAACGAACATTACATATTTTAACTCAGCAGATGCTTACAATACCTTGTAAGAGGAATTAGCTCGCTCCCAATTTTCAAAGGGGGAAATTGAAACTTAGAAGTTAGGTGACTTGCTCATGTAAAGCAGACAGGTCTCAATGCCCAAGTGTGCACTTTGGTTAAGACCTTGAGCCTTGGAGTCTGACACTCAGACTCGGCTTTGCTACGTAGGAGACCTTGGACCCTTCCTTATTCTCTTGGAGCCTCAACTTACCCATCTATAGAATGGGGATAATCATAGTATCTCACTACTTTGGAGGGTAGTTGTGCTATATGGTGTCGTACATGCATGTAGCCCCTGATTAATGCTAAATATATATTAGTTATGATATTATTATTACTTTAGCTCATCTGATTGCTTCCCGGTCAACAACTTCTTGATTGTCAAGTGCCTACCACATGGTGGACACTCAACAAATTCTCGAATCTGTGGGCTAAAGAATCATTTGGTTTTCATCCTCGATTATCTCCTGAGTAATTTTTCCAACTGCAACCGGGTCGTCTTCTTGGACGATCCACAAATTATTCTACCCTCACCCTACCCCCACTCCTGCCCCAAACCCGCTGACCCAGAAGAGACAAATGAAGCAACCAGTGTGGCTTCTGGCCAGAACTTGCTGGAAGCTGGACAGGTTCACCTGTTATTTACCATGCCTACAAATCAGCTGGAGAAGTCCCAGACTGGTGGCAAGACAGGGGGGTTTGTAAACTAGAAAGAGGAGAGCTGCTGAGGGTGGACCAGCCCCCAGGGGTTCGGCAGAGCCACAGTTCCACGGAGCTTACAAAATGAAGTTAATCCCTCCTTTCTCCAGGGAAAGAAGTTACAGAGACACGGGGGTGGGGGGTTATGGGCCAATGGAGAGGAAGATTAGAGGGAATGTCCTTAATAAACTCCCCAATGGGAAGGAGTTTTACTTTCCCTCTGTCTCTCCGGGCACTAGACCAACCACTTACTGGGAAAACAAGTGTTGGTGCCAAGGCCTTCTGCGGACTCCAAGACCACTTTCTCACAGACAGGTACTCGAATCCTTCTGTTTGCAGCTCGGGGGTCATTCTGTACGTGCTCTGGGGGGTTGGGGCTGTCTTAATCGGATCAGGTGACGGTGATTCACAAGTTATTGGGCCAGGATGTACCCACCTTGCTGGCTCACTTTTCTCCTCTCTGGCAGCTGGCTGTTCTCAGTCACGTTACTTTCCCTCTCAACTTAATTTATTAGAGCTATTTTGAGAAAGTTACTGGGCAGGGGAGCCTGCAAAAAAGGAAAGTCAGCAGGGGGATATGTGGGTGCCTTCTACCTCCTGGGGACATGAGTGGGGCTATGCTCTTCCAGCTTGCCCCGCCTCCACTGGTCTCTCCCTTGTCCCAGACCCTTCCCTCTGTCCTGGCAATCCTGTTCCTTCTCGGCTAGCCTGCCCATTGGGGAGGAAGCAGATTAACTAATGGCTGAGGAAATGCATATACTTCTTGAGAAATAGAAATAACACACCTTAAGCCCCATTGGACGACCTTATATGATCATGGAGCCAGAGCCCGTCAGAACTGGAGGAGACCACTGACAGCTGAGCCCCACCATGTTGGCCCCACTCACGGGACAACTGCCCAATGCCCTCCCGGGGAAAGGTGAATTTTATGGGCAGGTGGCCATGATTTGAACCATGAGAACTGATCCCCTGCCTATTGCTGACCAGACAGGAAAGGGCAACTGTGCCAAGAGGCATGTTTATAAGCTGGCTTAGCCCAGTGAGCTCACCTGGTGCTAGAACGTTGATAAAGATGACAATGAGCACCTGGAATCATTGCATTTTCTCTCTCTGGAGTTTCAGCCCAAGACCTACAGAGAGAGGGGGAATGAAAGCAGAAAGACAAGCAGGAGAGCTGTCTGCTGACAGCAGACGACCATCCACGAGGAGGAGGGTGGGTGTTGGGTGCCCATCAACCCTTTCGTTCCCACGCTGGGTGCCTGTCTCAGGCTCCTGGATGTCCACCTCCTGCGTTTCCATGCCAGAGCTGCCTTTGTGAGATAACCTCTGTGGGTCTTTCTTTTTTCCAACCCAAAGGAGCTAAAAAAGAATTCACATGGCCTGGTTTGCTGATGAGGGAGTTGAGGCTAGGAGGACATAGGTTGCCCCCTCTCCCCAAACAAATCCAGGTTCCTTTTCGAGAAAGTCTGCTCTCAGAGGGTGGGGTTTCAGGCACAGGAGTTGCGGGGTGGGGTGATGACGGGGGGTGGGGTGATGACGGGCGGTGGGTGGGAAACAGTGACAGAGGCAGGGAAGGGGAGACGAGAGTTGTTTTCCAGTTAGAGAGGCAGGAGAGGGAAGAAGAAGAGTTTCAGTTGTTCAGACTTTTGTCTTGTCATTGTAACTAAAAACCAGTTTGTAAAGAGCTGAGTTCTAAATTTGCCCCATGGGTCCTGTCCTCGCAGTGGCCACTCCTCAGGAGGTTTCTGGGAGTAGAGAGGGTATCTCCGCTTTTCTTGTCTACCTTGCAAACCTCACCAGCCTTCCCTAGGCTGTGCCCACAGGAAAAGCAGCTTAGGAAGGGAGCCAAATGAGTAGAAATCTCCCCCCGGATGCAAACCCATTTACCTGTAGTGTGCTCTAAAGGCAACTTCAGGCTGATGTCTAAAACTCCATCGAGACCTTGTTGCCCAATACTCCAACATCTACCAGAAAGAGAGCTTATGGGGCGGGGCTCTCTTTATCCCATGAGAACTGCTGATGGGAAAGAACTTATCTGGAGAAACTGTGGACCTAAGGAAGGAGTCGTCAGGGCCAGGCTTTGTACTGGACGGAAGAACACTTAACTGAGGTTTCTACATCACACTCTCTCCTCCCAGGCCCATGGACCCAGTACGGATCGCGGTTGTGGGGGCAGGCGTGGTGGGGCTCTCTACCGCCCTGTGCGTTTCCAAGCTGGTCCCGGGATGCACCATTACAGTCATATCAGACAAGTTCTCTCCTGATACCACGAGCGATGTGGCAGCCGGCATGCTTATCCCTCATGTCTACACAGGTAAGAGAGGGATTTTAGCTCCCTGTCAGATATGATAGAGGTTAGGAGGCTCTGAGCGGGATTCTGTGGACAAGGACAGCTGGATGTGCATGTCCCTATAATGCTCAATTTTAACATCTTATTGGTTCCTCTGTTAGGGATGTTTGAGTTACACTGCAGGACAAACATAACCTCCAAGTCTTAGCAGCTTAAAAAAACAAAGCTTCGTCTCTGGCTCAAACTGTGTCTACTGAGCATCAACAAGGGCTCTGCTCATTACCTCGGGACCTAAGTGGCTGGGTAGCTGCTGTCTTGGATGTCATCAGGACCTGTGTCTGGGGGGAGGCAGTTTTGCGGGGGGGGGGGGGCAGGGTCTCGCCCTAGCAATGAAAGGCTCTGGACAGGAAGCAACTTTCATCCCTTCTGATGACAGGTCATTGGCCAGCACTAGTCACCTGCCCCCACCTCTCTGAAGGTGGCCAGGAAGTCCAATTCTCTAAGGCTTCCAGAAAGTAGCCAGCCAGAAGTATGTGGCGAAGAGCACTCATGACTACCACAACTGGTAACTCCAAGGCTTATTTGTAATGGGACTAAAAGTATCCCCAGTTCTTGTTCTTCTTCCTCTTCCTCTTCTTCAATTTATTTATTTGACAGAGAGACAGTGAGAGAGGGAACACAAGCAGGGGGAGTAGGAGAGGAAGAAGAAGGCTTCCCACTGAGCAGAGAACCCGATGCGGGGCTCGATTCCAGGACCCTCGAAACATGACCTGTGCCAAAGGCAGACACTCAAGGGCTGAGTCACCCAACTGCCCCCCTAAAACGACCCTTGCTTCTGAGCCAGTATACAAACAGCTCGTCGAATGTATTCAGGCCTACAGATGCCTTGATTTTTTTAAAACACATTCACATATCCTTTCTATTCTGTATTCTCCACATGAAATAGAAGGAGAAGGGAAACAGCATTAAATAAAACCAAATCATTTTGCAGCCAATGATGTTTATACTCACCATCTCCACTTCCTCATTTCTACCCCACCCCTCTTTAACTTTAGCTTTTATTTATTTATTTTTTTAAAATCAGAGTTACACATGCATGGGAATAAGCTCAGGAACCTGGAGTGTTTTGCAGAATACCAGTTCACACTTTCTGAGCTTCTTTCCCGTCACCAGAGTTCTTGTGTCCATTGTCCTGGAGCCCCTTGGCTTGCACCAGGCCTGGGGGAGCGGTCAGAAGGCTGCATGGGAGTCATGGAATCATCAGTAAAGGAGGCTTATCTAAGAGTCCATGCTGGCCGTGGAGGCCCGAGCTCACCCCTTGGTTGGGTGGTTGGGGACCCTGGATGAGAAGGTGCTTCTTCCTGGTGCTTCCGGATAAGGACTTCAGTCTTCTCTTTGGGCTTCTTTCAGACCAGCCCCAGCGACACTTCTGGGCTCATAAATGTCAGTTCCATCTGGGAACCACATCGGTCCTACAGGGTTGCTGGGGGATTAATGAGTTCCTACATGGAGAGCGCCCTGAAGTGCTGTAGCAACGATCCCCATTATTACCCCGCTCCAGCTACAGTTTTCTCTTACCGGCCCTTGAACGTGACTTAGATCACCAGGCTGGCCTGGCCCTTGAACGTGACTGAGATCACCAGGCTGGCCCGCACTCTCCGCTGCTGAATTGGAATCGTCCATTCTTTGGGGATGACTCCTACAGCGTGTGAGGTGCAGCCACTGTTTTGTTGTTAAGGTTTGAAATGGGATCAAGGGGATGCGTTTCAATCCAGCCTCAGACACTGGCTTGGACTGTTGGGGTATAATCTGTGCGAGGCCTAGTTTAGCTCTTTCTGTGGCTTATGATTCCTCCCTTATTTCCAAGCCAGTGGCCTGGTCTGCCGCTTTGGAAGACCGTGTTGAGTTCACATGGGCTGTGTTTAAAGACGACGGCATAGGTCTACTATTAGACATATTTATTGGCACTCTGACAAGAGAATTGTTCTAAAACTCTACTACCTGAAATGGCCGCATTGACCTGGAGACTTTGGGGGAACAGGATGTCTCTGCAGGCTTTTTCATCTCTACCGTGAACTCTGGGGACATCTCTCCAAGCAGAGCCTCTCCAGCGTCCTCTCTGTCTCAGTTCCCTGTGGCTCCTGCCATAGCGGCCCCTCAGGATTATTGTTCCCCAGTCCCTAGCCTGGCCTTGGATTCTCCCTCATAACCTTCCCTAGGGACCAGATGTCCCAATTCTTCACCCCATTTGGATTTGTCGGCACCCCCAGATTGTGCTCGCTCTCTATGCCTACACTGGACCCTATTATTCTGGGGCTTGAACCATGACCCTTATTTCCTCTCTGTTAGGATCTGGGTCCAGTCTCTTGTGTTCTGGCAGGGACGATGCCTGGCTGACAGGGAGCACTGATCCACAGGACTCTGCCAGAGGGGTGGTGCCTCGTGTGCTCCCTGCATGCCCTAGTGACCTGGGGAACGCTACCCTAAGCTATCGCATGATTCTAGGGAGTGGAGGGGGATGGAGGCAATGGCAGCCTTGCACGGGGCTGCAGCAAGTCCTTCCTGAGGAGCTCAGCTCCACAATGCTGACCTTGTCTTCTTGCATCAGAGGGTAAGGACCCTGGGCTTCCTATTGATGTGTAGTCTGTTCTCTGTTCTGGTTGCCTTGGGCCCCACAGATTTTCCCTTATTACCCACCATGTTTTCAGACCCCAGGAAAGAGGTTCCAGGTTCTTTCTTCTATTATCTCAACTGTGTGGTCGGCTGGGTATGCCTCCCTCAGCCTGAACTAACTTCTGCTCAGATTGACTATGGACCTGTCAAGGTCTGGAATACATCTAGGGCCAAAGACCACCTTCCAGATGGCTCCTATGTCAGATTTTGTTCTGATCAGCCAATTTACCCTCTGATGACGAATCTTTACCTGAACAGGAGTCAACAGCTGGTGTCAACATTCGATACTCTGGTTGCTGATGGATTCTCTACCCCAATGTGGTACCTATCTAAATGTTCCTCCCTGCCTCTGTATTTTCTCCCAGTGTCTAGGAAGGGGCTAGTTGGAAGCATAGTCATCATCACCACTTCCTTTCTGTTCTGCTTTGCTTTCCCCTGTGGTTACAGACACACCCATTGCCAAGCAGAAGCAGTGGTTTAGAGAGACCTTTGACCACCTATTTGCAATTGCCAATTCTGCAGAAGCTGAAGATGCTGGTGTTCACCTGGTATCTGGGTAAGAGAGGAAATCTGAGTTATTTTAGAATTTAGAATGATCTTAGCAGACTTGAGAATTCATCATGAAATATTGTTGAGCATCTGCTGAGTGGAGGGCTGAACTAGATGTGGGAGGATTTTGAAGAACATTCTAGGCTCTACTCCCAAGAACTCAAGAAAGACAAGTTATTAGTACATTAATCATATATTATATATTAGTATATATAGTATTAGACTTCTAAAAAATAGATTTTTAAAATTTATTTTTAAAGTGAGAGAGGATGAGTGACGGAGCAGGGGGAAAGACAGAGGCAGAAGGAGAGAGAGGATCCCAATAGACTCCACGCTGAGCACAGAGCTGAATGCCAGACCCGATCTCACGTCTCTGAGCTGAAATCAAGAGTTGGTTGCCTAACCCACTGAGCCACCTAGGCCCCTTATAGTATAAGACTTTTAAACAACCGTTACAGTTTCTTGTCACAAATACTACTTGGGGTTTCCTCAGGGATTATACAGTGATTTGCAAATATGGCTAAAAATACTTTTGGTGCCTGGGTGGCTCAGTCATTGGGCATCTTCCTTTGGCTCGGGTCATGATCCCAGAGTCCTGGGATTGAGTCCCACATCGGGCTCCCTGCTCCGTGGGGAGCCTGCTTCTCACTCTCCCACTCCCTCCGCTGTGTTCTCCCTCTCACTGTGTCTTTCTCTGTCAAATAAATAAATAAAATCTTAAAAAAAAAAGCTTATAGCAAGTAAATACCGAACTTGGGCTGTGTGGGGATCATGTGATGGCTGATGGAAAGTCAACAGGTGTGATATTGGAGAATGAGATGTCCCCAAAAAGGAAATATTGAATATTGTAGGTAACTAAAGTTGCCTTTTGAAGTGGCATTTAGGAGGCATATTTTTGAAATGGTTTGGACATTTCTATTTGATTCTTTTTTTTTTTTTTTTTTTTTTTTTAGAGAAAGAGAGTGCATGAACAGTGTTGGGTGGGTTGGGGAGGGGCAGAGAGAGAGTGAGAGAGAGAGAATCTAAGCAGCCTCCACACCCAGCGTGGAACCAGATGCAGGACTTGATCTCATGACCCTGAGATCATGATCTGAGCTGAAACCAAAAGTCGGACACTTAACCGACTGAGCCACCTGGGCACCCCTCTATTTGATTCTCAATATCTTATTTCAGGAGACATGCATAATTAAATGAACAACTTAAAAAAAATTGTATTTAGCATTTGTAGTGCAGATTAGCACCTAGAGTATGATAATATCTTGCTATAGCTTGTTAGAAAGAGATCACTAACCATTCTTTCGCTTCTAATTTATGTCTTTAATTTATGGCATAACAGATTTGTCATCTGTGATGTCCTATGTGATAACAGTAATACCGCTTAGCTTTCTTTTTTTTTTTTTTTTAAGATTTTTATTTATTTATTTGACAGATAGAGATCACAAGTAGAGAGAGAGGCAGGCAGAGAGAGAGAGAGAGAGAGAGGAGGAAGCAGGCTCCCCGCCAAGCGGAGAACCTGATGCGGGGCTCGATCCCAGGACCCTGGGATCATGACATGAGCGAAAGGCAGAGGCTTTAACCCACTGAGCCACCCAGGCGCCCCAATACCGCATAGCTTTCTGAAGAGCAGAGGGATGCTTGCTTTTTACTAAGTTCTCAAAACTGTTGCATCTTTTGTGCTGTTTAGAAAAACCTGCCCTCTCTCCTCCTTTGTGATCAGGCTGTCGCTGACATTTTCTGCCAGTGAACACACCCGCTTCAGGCAGATTTCTACCCTTTTCCTCTTCTTGCCCTCCCTCCCCATCATGACTGGCGTTGACGTCCCTGAATTCCCACAGTCTACACAAGCAACAACTTTTATTTCTTTTCGATCTCCTGAAGATGAATTGATACTGTAACTCCAAATCCAGCTGATGAATCACATAGAGAAATTGTTCTCCTTGATTTATGGCCACAATTTGTTTTTGTCCAAAACCCATGTGACCATATTTAACTCACAAACTTTGTCTCTAAGTAATTTTTGAAAACAGTTGTGTCTAAAATTCAAATGTCCTTTCAAGACTGAGATTTTGCCACCATCGGCAGTATTAAGAAGAATGTACATCTACCTGGTCTAAAAGAGAGTTATTTATTTCTCTCACATGAGTGATTCTTGTCCCACTTGCTTACCCCCCCCCAAAAAAAAATTTTGAATCAGTCAGGTGAAGACAAGGGCACAAATGTCTGGAGCATCTTTAACACAAGTGTGTAGCCTTATTCATTATTCATCTACGTATTTCTTCAAAACACTTTATTCAGCATTCACCAGTATAGGCACTCTCTTCGGGATTAGTGATAGAGTAAGGAGCCATTTAATACACACTGCTTGGCGTATAGTAAATGCTCAGTAAATGTAGGTTGAGTGAATTATTGAGAAAAAAAAAAAAAAGACACAGTACTGCCCTCCTATGGCTTATGGTCTGTCCTAAGTCTAACTAATTGCAAATAAGACCCGAGTTACCAAGGGAAGAGTATAGGGTACTATGGAAGTGTATCACTGGAGAATACACTTGCTCTGGGAAGTTTGAGAAGCTACCTGGAACAGAGTGATGTTTCAACAGAGACCATCTGGATGAATGTAGGTTAGTCTGGCGACACTGCAGAAGTGAAGAGAGGGGGGCAGAGACAGGGTCAGGATCACAAGGGGCGTCGTTCCAGGTAGAAGGAACAGCATTCACAAAGACCTGAGTCTAGGACAACTGTGGTGTGTTGCAGGGACTGAAAAACCACCAGGGTAATGGGAAGCCATTGAGATTTTACACATTGAAATGTTTATCATGTTTATGTGTGAAAACTATCCCGCCTGTAGTGTGGAGAACAGATGTGTAGAGAGAGAGACGGTGGTACAACCCTTTAGGTGTTGACCATGGGGACAGAGTAGATGGATTTGAGAAATGCTGAGAAGAGAGTTGATGGGACTTGAGACTTGGCAGTTGATGGCATGTGGATGGAGGGAGGAAGAAAGTCAACATGGGTCTGGGTCTGGTTGTGGAGCTCAGGAGAGCAGAGAGGGCTGGAGCTGTAGCCCCCTGAGCGTCTGGAGTGTAGATGATGGTGAAGATATGGAAGGGGCCACCTAGCCAAGGGAGAGTGTACAGAATGAGACAGCAAGAAGGCCCAGCATGGAGCCCTGCAGCAAACAGCATTCACACCTTCCCTGGGCGCCCCTTTGAATGAACTACTTAGAGACGTATAAATTCTGGTGTGTGAATGACTACATCATGAGCAACTATGTACAGCACTCAAGTGAGTTTCCTTGCTATTTTAGAGTAGCCATGATTTATAACCCTTATATCTATTGATGAAAACAACTCAAGGCTTGCAAATTCAAACACATACCTAGCAGCTCTTAGTAGCATTCTTGCCAGCTTGTTAACAATCAGTATCATTCCAGCCTCATCCACACTGGCCATGCTGGTGGCCCGACGGTAACTGAGCTCCTCCTGATGACTCAGCTTCTCTCACTGACAGCTTGAGGGGAGGACCCACAACTTACCCCATAATTCACACTCAGCCTCCCGTTCACCCATCATGGCTCGCTTCAATTTAGATATTTTGTTTGGAATGGAGGGCAACCTTTAAGCTTCTGATGGATGCTTGCAACTTACGTAAAATGTTCTACAAGACACCAAAACCTTTCCTCAAAAGTGCATAGTCACAAGTCAATGAAGAAAGCCTGAGAGGAGCTTTTAAGAAAAAAAGAGTTAAGTCCAATTTTTAAAACACAACTTTTTAAAAATCTTATTCCCCCAGTCATGAACATTTCAAACGTAGCTGCTGAATTATCCGAACCCGAGAGAATGGAAGAGTAGATCTTTTTCTTTTTAGGGGGATAGGAAGTGTGTTTTTATATTTATGTATTTATTGTCACATATTTTATTTATTTATTTGAGAGAGAGCACAAGCAGGGGAGAGAGATAGAGGGAGAAAGAGACTCCCTGCTGAGCAGAGAGCCCGATGCGGGGCTCGATCCCAGGACCCTGGGATCATGACCTGAGCCGACTGAACCACCCAGGTGCCCCAGGAAGTGTGTTTTAAAAAATGCTTTAGAGAATGTCATGTGGGGGTTCATGGTAAACATATTTCACAAAATTTCAGGAAAATTTTCCACTCATGTGTTCGAGTTGGCAGATATTTCGGAGCATTCCTACGGAGGAAGTGCCATTCTGGGCTGATGTGGTTCTGGGCTTTCGAAAGATGACCGAGGCTGAACTGCAGAAATTCCCCCAGCACGTGTTCGGTCACGCTTTCACGACTCTGAAATGTGAAAGCCCTACTTACCTCCCGTGGTTGGAGAAGAGGTCAGTTGAAATGACTCCTTGCTGCTTCCTTTATCTGTCCTAGCCATAAATAATTTCATAGCTTCTCATACAATAGACAGGAAAATTCCCTGTTGGGCCCCCCCCAGAGTTCTGCCGTGTGTCCTGTTCGCTGCTCACAATGGCCGGGGCTGGGTCAAACGATCCAAAGACGGTGTGTGCGTCGCGAGCAGTAAGGGACCGATACTGCTGGTAACACGTTCATCTTCTTCTAGCTCATGGTGCCCGATTCTTCTTCAGGCTGTGTGACTTAGGGGTCCCCCGCCCACCAGTAAGTAAAACCCACTCACTGACACAGTATCTGAGATTTCCTCGTTTGTAAAATGGAGACATTTGGAGAGTAGCTTCCGGCTATAGAATCAGATGATTTGCTCCAGTTCTTTAGATGGAGAATCTTAAGCTTATTATCAATTGTTTTGAAATTTTTGTTCTCATTAGTGATGAAGAAAATCGCTCTCTTATTCTCTTTGTCATAATTAAGACCTCTACCCCTGAGAGGTCTTAACTTATCTAGATTAGGTAATTGCTTCCTTACCAAGTTCAGTCCAAAATACCTTGAACTTGCATTTTGGCTTGGTTTTCAGGACTTCCTGATGCCACTTAGAAATACATCAAGAGCTTCATTATTTGAGATGCATTAATAAATCTCCCTTATTTTAGTCTGGAAATCGTAAGTGTATCGAGGGTTGTGAAACATTGGCCCTTTCAGTCCCCAAATCTGTATATATGGTAGATAAATAGGGACAAGGTGAATTATTGTGTAAACGTTGGAAAAATGACTCAAGATAAGCAGTGGCAATAATGATCTGGTCCCAGGTGTGGTCTATAGGATAACTGATTCCCACATTCATGAATCCCACAATTCTGTGCTCAACATCTGTGTCTGAACCTGGCACTGTGTTAGAAGCCATTCCAAAAAAAAAAAAAAAAAAGGATAAAATATGATCACTTTTCTTAAAATTCTTAAGGAATTGAGAGTCTGGCGGGGGTGATGGTATGCATGTATGTGTGTGTGGGTGCCCATGTGTGTTTATACATATTAATTAACAATTACAGTGACTCACATGGTACGGTGTGTACAGATTTTGAGGGTGGGTTGGGAGCACAGAGGAGGGAACCTGTCTGTTAGCCTCATATCAGCATCACAATACATTTTCATAGATTTATATGTGCTCTTCTCATTTTTACCTATTAGCAATTTATATGGGACATTTTCCTTTGTAATTTCCAGTTTTCATTAAACCCACCCTTTCATGCCTTGTTCAGTGGGCCTTAAACCATGTTTGCATGCCATCAGCCAATAAATGAACATTTTGGGCCATCACGTGATCAAGTTGCCCATCGGTCAACAGTTAAGTTTCAGCAACATCACCATCTTTCCCTCCATGGCATTGTTGTACAGATTTCATTTTTGTCCTTCTATTACAAAAATGACTGGAAATAGAAAATTGGAAGTGTTAATGTCAGTGATTTGATTTGGAGGTATCATCTACTTTATCTTATTAAATTCAGATAAAGGGGAAATTATTAGGCATGCCACGAGGGGCAGAGCTTTACTGTCATTATGGTACATAATTTTGTTTGATTATGATAAAAAATGGAAGAACGTATATAACACGTTGAGTCTAAGAAGTGAGGTGTCATTAGAGAGTTTTATAATTTGGAGCTGAAGTTTCATGGTTACACCCATGTCTGTTGTTTGGCTCCCTGGCCCTGGACTTCTTTTCTCCATGTTCAGGAAGGTCTATAGAAAACCTGACTGGATCCCTGTGGTCTTCAGCGATCAGGCAGAAACAGGGAAGGAAGAGTCCCTCAGAGTCTTGGTTCCCCAGCACAGAGACTGGCAAGGGCTGGCTTCTCTGTGTGGAAATGGCGGGCAGTCAGAGATGGTAATGGACACAGAGATAATGGAAGTGGATGAACTCATACAAAACTTTGCCCAGACTCCTAACAGTTTCTTTGTCATTTTCACTCTCTCATGCATATCTATATGCAGATATATAATATATATATATACATACCTACACACACACACATATATATATATACACACACACATATTTTTCCCAGAACCATTTAAGAGTGCATTGCACACGTGATACCCCATGATTTCTAAATATTGCCGTGTAGAAACAAGGATATTTTTACATAAACAGTACTATGATAAAAATCTAGATATTTATATTGATACTGTAATCTATGGACCTCATTCATACGTCGCCCCCAGAAGGACCCAGTAAGGTCGTTTATATAGAGACACCTGGTCTCCAATCCAATCCATGGCCACACTTACATTTATTTGTCATGTCTCTTCCGTCTGTAGTCTCTGTCCCTTGTGACATTTATGACCTTTATAACTTTGAAGAGTACAAACCAGAGCAGCTGCTTTGTAGACGGTCTCTCACTTGGGGTTTGTCAGAGATTTCTTCATGATCAAATTGAGATTATATGTTTTTGGTGGAGCCCCACAGAAGGAATGTTGACTCCTTAACAGGTCATATTAGGAAGCAAATGGTGTCGGTCTGTTCCCTTCTGGGGACGTTAACTCTGACCACCTGGCCTGTCAGTTATCTCCAGTGTGAAGTCACTACATTTTCCCTTTGTGATTACTAAGTGCTTTGTCAAGGTATGCCTGAGGTTGTAAGTACCCTTCTCCTCATCAAACTTTTGCATACTAGCTTTAGCTCTCATTCACGATTCTTTTTTTTTTTTTTTAAGATTTTATTTGACAGACAGATCACAAGCAGGCAGAGAGGCAGGCAGAGAGGCAGGCAGAGAGAGAGAGAGAGAGGAGGAAGCAGGCTCCCTGCAGAGCAGAGAGCCCAATGCGGGACTCGATCCCAGGACCTGAGATCATGACCTGAGCCAAAGGCAGAGGCTTAACCCACTGAGCCACCCAGGTGCCCTCATTCATGATTCTTGACTTGATCACTATGATAATGTTTGCCAAGTGATCATTTCATTTTTTAAAAGATTTCATTTATTTATTTGAGGCAGGAGGAACTAGAGGGGAAAGCAGGGGGTTGTGGAGAGGGAAGGGGAAAGAATCTTAAGCAGGCTTCCTGGATGCAGGGCTTGATCTCACAACCCATGGGATCATGATCTGAGCTGACACCAAGAGTCAGAGGCCTAACGGACTGAGCCTCTCCAGGTGCCTTGCCAAGTGATAAATTTCCAACTCCTTCCACATTTAGTTGGCTTTCTCCTATAAGGAAAACTTTTCCCCCCTCTATTTATTCAGCTACTTATTTATGTCAATATGGACTCAGGGATTCCTATTTTATTCAATGAATTATAATCTATTACTCTTATTATTTATTTTGATGTTCAAATTGCCCAAGATTTGGCCAGTGAGAGCCCCTTCAAGCAGCTCTTATGTCTTTTTGACATTTCTGCATCTCTCTCTCTCTCTCTCTTTAGCACGTTCTTGCTTTTGGGCACAACAGAATTCCACACACTCAAATTTTGAGAAGAAAAACAATTTCTTTTCATGAATATTTCTTTCCATCTTTTCCTTAAACCCAACCTGATGCAATGCTACATTTTAAATTTAGATATTCAATGCAGAAATAAACTGCCTTTACTCTGTCTCCCTTCTACTTCCCTTTGTACCCTGAAGTTTCCTTCTGTTGTGATTTTGGAATGTAGAGAACACACCCAACATCTGACCCTCCTCTACCAAATCCATCCTGGGACAAGAATACATACAGGAGCCCAGACGGTATGTGTATGTATTTAAATGTTCCAAATCAAGCTAACAAACCATTAAATAAAATATCATTTATCCCTTTACTTTAACAACTAATGTGCAACCACCCAAAGGTCAAGTTTACATATAGCCATCTTGGATTCTCAGGAGTGCTGCAGGGTCACATGGCGGCAGGGGACGCTAGGTGCATGCCATGAGACACCCTAGTCCATATTTTCGAGCTCACTTTGCCCCAGGAGCTGTCCTTTGGCTACCCCTTGGGCAAGGGTGCACGAAGTGACATGATCTGCCTCTCAGAGGAAGACAATGCAGGCCCTGGAAGTAGGGGGAAAATATGGGGATTGTGGGTTCCCAGTTCATGGGCTGGATATGAAGGAGGACAGCTCTCACTTGGTCCGTCCCTTGGCCCCACATTCTCATTTCTCATGCACAGCTGGAGAAGATCCAGAGTGCGGTCCTCTAAGTGGCCCAGTGGAAGGGAGGCACAGCTCAGATTAGTCAGGGTAAGTTCTAAGTCCTAGAAAGAGTCTTGATATGGTAATCACGTGTGTGTGTGTGTGTGTGTGTGTGTGTGTGCATGTCCATGTAGTTTCTAACATTTCAATGAAGCATTGGATATAAAGTCTAGACAGAAAACCTAAACAGAATTTCTTCCTGGGAGAGAGGGCACATTGCTTTCATTTTGTTTTAAGAGACGAATAGACGATAAGGCCTTTGGAAGACCAGGAGTTTTGGGAGGCAGAGGAAGCATGAGGGCCTGGGCTACCTGAACAGGTGGCATTGCTATGGGAGGGGGCCAGGGCAGGGAAGCCAGCATCACCCACAGTATATGTGTCCCTTCTGTGAGGAGTCTTCCTAAGCTTCCCAGTTGGCCTGGGGCTGCCCTGGGCAGTGGGAAGCTTCCCCCTCTGTGGGGGAGGGGCACCCCCAGGCTGACAGTGAGTGAGGGCCAGTCCCCAGCGTGGCCCCCATCCCAGCTGCCCTCCCACTCTGGCTAAGAATAAACGTCTTAGCTCTGGGAGCCCCCCTCAACCACTTTCCCATGGAAACAAATATTACCTGAGTGATTTGTTCTACCTGCTTCTAAAGTATCACCTTATGGAAAACAGTCCCCTTATTCTCAAAATAACCTTATTTTCAGGACTAATCTCTAACTGTGGGATGAATACCTGGGAGAAATCCTGCTACTTTCTTATTAGCCAGAAGCCCGCTGTCAGCATTTCAGTCTACTTGAAATAACCTGGAGTCAAGTGGTACTTTGTGCCTGTGGGAGCCACTTCCTGACAGCAGCGCCACTGGCCTGATGACCAGTCAGCTAGGGTTTGTGCCTTGGAGCACGCTGCTTCCTGTCTGTTTTTAGGTGACAGAGTCAGGGTGAAGAGGCCTGAGGGGCTGCTCTTCCCCCCCAAGTCCTGGGGAGGTCTTCGTCAGTCCGTTTGTTTAATATACACATCCGCCATGATAGTGGGCTGGGACATGGGTGCTTCAGACAGAGAGTACACACACCCTTGTCCCACCAACCCCCCTTCCATCTTTTCAGCACTGCCTTGTGCCCCGATACCTTCCTCTTCCTCCTACTCCCTGCCCACCACCCAAGCGAGGTCTACACAGATAGCACACAGGGCCTCCTATCTGTGGACATTAGCTGTCTTCTCTTCCCTCAGGGCCTGACATCTGGCGGGAAAGCCAACATGGAAGAGGAAGAGAGCCCCATGTCTCTTCTCCTCCTAAGGGAGGCTTTGTAGGGCAGGGACTTCTCCATGCCCAAGGCAAGCCTTTCAGGCAAGGATTTCAAGCCAAGTGAGAGGCAGGGGGGCATTGTCCTGAGGGGGTGGGACCCATGGGGCTCACTCTGTGGGCTGCCACCTGCTCTTCTCCACCAGGGCGAACCCAGCTGGGAAGCCACACAATCTTTGCTTGTTCCTCACACCCAGGGTCTGTTGTGTTGCCTCCTACGCCCCTTCTACCCAATGTGAGTGTTCAGCCTACAGTGTTCCAACTCAAAAACAGGCTTTTCATTCAGCAAGCCACACAAAAATGTCTCCAACCTCAGCTCTAACCTTCTGAAATAATATAAACTTCCAGGAAAGACCAAAAAAAATGTTTTTAACCACAATTGAGATTGTTAACTTTTTTCAAAGAACAGAAGGGATCATCTCCCTCTCAAAAAAGAAAGAAAGAAAAAAAAAAGCGATGCCCAACAACGTCCAGAACAAGAAAAGAACAAAAACCCCTCAGAGGTTTAATCAGCCATACAGATCATGTTTTATATCCTCAGGCGGTGGAGTCATATTCTGCTGTTTTTCACTTGCCCCGTCCAGGAAATGAATCATAGAGGCAGTAAGTCAACCGAGCCTGTCTCTTTGCCAGACATCCTACCTAAATATATCATCCTGGCTGGATCAGAATCATCCTGCCTGTGACAACATCCGGAAAGCTGGATGCCTCATTTCTGTGCTAGGGACCCTGTAACATCAGTGCATTGCTTTCTTTTGGAAGTCATGCTTTATACTGTCGTCCTGATAAGGTCCGCACTGACCAGAGCACTGATCATACTAAGCTTCTCTCTGTATTTCCTTTCCACTGGTACAACAATGCCTCACAGTTACTTTCCCTGTCTCCCATCTCCTGTAGCTTCTGTTCTCCCATGTGGCCTCACTCACAGCAGTGCCTCAAAAAACAAAAACAAAAAACCCCCCAAAACTCATGTGGCTCCCTTAGGAGTTAGACAGAAATATGGATTATACATCAGGAACATGAGAGATTGACCCTGTGCAGTGTTGTAGCCTTTGGGGTTCCCCCTGGGGCTTCAGTAGCTATCCCAAGGCAGCTCCATAGGTGACCTGTTCCTTGAAACTCCACCCACTGGTCTGACTTGGGGTGCCCAGGGGCTCCCCTCCAGGACCACCACCCTGCCCATAGGAACTCTGAGCCTTATCCACACAAGGAACCAGAGATAGCTGTACCCCTGAATGGAACTGAGAGACGTTCAATGAACTTGAATACAAGTTCATGTAGTGGTCAGAGCAGGGATGGATATTTTGAGAAGTGGGAAATAGAAAGCAGTTGATTTTATTAGAATATGCATTAGATTTATTAGAATATGCAAATAGGAAATGAGTGAGGAATATGGCCATCAGATGAGATCGTGTTGCCAGAACAAAATTAGACTTTATATAAAATGCAAGAAATTCTTCACCCATATTCCCTAAATCTTAAACTTACCATATTTGCTTTATCCTTTTCCCTCTAAATATGTCTTTTTTTCTGAACCATTTGAGAGTAAGCTGCAGATGTGATGCCCCATTGCCCCGAATACTGAATATGTATTTCTTAAACCCAAGGCCATTCTCTTATGTAACTAAGGTCAACTAATCAGAATTAGGGCATTAAATTAACATGGGTACATTTCTGAAATCTACAGACCTTATTCAGATTTTGCCAATTGTCCCAATAATATACCTTACAGCAAAAGAAAATCCAGGATCATATATCATATGTTGAAAAATACACATACATTTGTTTTATATATTTACATCTATGTATATATATGTGTATATATGTGTCTGTGTGTATATATGATATATACATTCATTAGAAGCAAGTGACTAAGTTCAGCCAACATTCAAGGGGAGGGGAATTAGGCTTCAGCCTGGAAGGGTTCAAAGAATTTGTGGATGTATTTTGAAAATATCACCATTGACCTTCTGAATACAAATTATTTACCACATGCAAAATATGCATATATATGTAAATATATATGTGTATATTTAAAATCTACGTATTATAAGCTATTTTAGGTATAGCCACACTCAGTGTCAAAGCAGCCTCTTCCTTCCTACTGAGCTCACAGGGCCCTGTCTTTCCCTGTGTCCCCTTTCCCCCAGGGGGTCTCCACACTGAACCCCCCACCTCCCTATGTCTTTTTTTTTTTTTTAAGATTTTATTCATTTGACAGAGAGAGAGAGAGAGAGGGAGAGCGTGCACAAGTAGGCAGAGTGGCAGGCAGAAGGAGAGAGAGAAGCAGGCTTCCTACAAGCAGGGAGCCCAAAGCAGGGCTCAATCCCAAGACCCAGGGATCATGACCTGATCCAAAGGCAGACACCCAATGGGCCGAGACACCCAGGCACCCCACTCACCTCCTTATTTCATGCTGCCCAGGATTATTCCTCTCTTACATGGCTTAGTCTGTGCTGTGTGATGGGAGTTGGGGTACAGGGATGCCTCTAGTCCTATGAGAATGGAGAGGAAGAGGGGACTCCCCTTTGCTTCTGGGATGTGGAGAGTGAGAGTGTGTGTGTGTGTGTGTGTGTGTGTGTGTATAAAGAAGTGCTTCGTGGAGCCCCATCCCTCTCAGGGCCACACCTGCTCAATTTCCCTCTTGCTGAACACCCCCCCACACACCCCAATTTTATGCATCAGGCTGACGTGGTCTTTCAGAGGGCTGACTTTTAGGCTTGGTGAAAATGGGCACTCTTGGGTTTTATTTTTTTTTTTTTTAAGATTTTATTTATTAATTTTGACAGAGAGATCACAAGTAGGCAGAGAGGCAGGCAGAGAGAGTGAGAGGGAAGCAGGCTCCCTTCAGTGCTCTTGGGTTTTATTTTATTTTATTTTTTTAAAGATTTTATTTATTTATTTGACAGAGAGAGAGAGATCACAAGTAGGCAGAGAGGCAGGCAGAGAGAGAGGAGGAAGCAGGCTCCCTGCAGAGCAGAGAGCCCGATGCGGGGCTCGATCCCAGGACCCTGAGATCATGACCTGAGCCGAAGGCAGCGGCTTAATCCACTGAGCCACCCAGGCGCCCCAGTGCTCTTGGGTTTTAATGTGATGACCAGGAGACACTGGTCTGGTGCTATTTAGTGAACTCCTTGAGGTTCCCGTCCCCACATTTCCTCAGGGGAGGTTGGGACAATGCATTCTCCCTATCTATAATGAGCTCTTCCTCAGTTGCAGGAAACCCTACAGGGAAAGTCACCAAGCTTATACTCCCAACCATGGCATTCAAAACCCTCAGGATAGAATAACTACTTCATATGGTTGTATAAGTGCTTGGTTAACCAACATATAGCTTCCGGCATGGTTTCCTTCTACACCCTGCTGCCCACCGACACGTTGCCCGTGGGATAACAAGAGTGAATGGGCATCACCTCGAGGTTGTATTGCAACAGTGCAAGGATGACGGGGCCCCTGGCACATTCAATAAGTTCCCTCCCGGGGTCAAGGCCTGGGAGGAACTCAGCACCCCAAGCCTGCTGCGGGGGAAGAAGGGGGTCCTGGGGGGTGGGGGGTGTTTCCAATCGCTTTGATGATTTCAGAAGCCTCCAGGTAGAGTGTGGACTTTCATCAGTAGCAACCAGTGGGGGACCCTTGAAATGGAAGAGAAGGACATTTGCATTTGTTGAATTCATGCATCATCTTTACCAAAACCGGTGGACTTATCAACATTTTTATCCTTAGGTGATAGTTAAGGAAACAAGTTCCGTTCAGTCAAGTCCCCAGGCTGGTAAAATTCTTTTCTTTCTCTGAATTAGGAGAATAACTCTGAGTTTTAATTAGAAGAGTTGGAACCCAGAGCACAGTGTTAACTAGCAACATGTGGAACCCACAATCTGTTAAAAGCAAAACCAAGATAATGTTCAAATAATAATCAGTGTAAAACATTTTCTGAAGTCCAAACGTCATTCTTACAGGCTATTAAACCATTGAATGTGAGTGATAGATGGGTGTGGGGAGCAGGCAAACCCGGACTGCATTTTGGAGTAGCACAGCAGCTCTGGGGGTGGGCGGGGCTCGATCCCAGGACCCTGAGGTCACAACCCCAGTGGAAACCAGGAGTCCCACACCCAACCTATTGAGCCACCCGGGTGCTCCACAGCCATTTCTTTTTGTTATGGATGTACTTGGTCCAAAATATCATTATCAACAGCAACTGTCAGTCCATCAGCTGTAAATACTCTGCATTTGTCTCACGCAAACATTCCTGTGGTAGACATAAAATGGGGGGTGTGGCTCCTTCCAAACATCTAGTTAGGGAGACCAGAACAATGCAAAGGAACATGTACGTGTTCACAACGTGAGACAACATGTCTCGGGCTTCAAATTTAGGTTCTAAATAGAGGCATAAAAAGAAAGGTTAGGGGATTTAAAATACGGATTGATTTAGTGTTTATTGAGCAGCTAGTATGATATAGGAACTTTACAAAACACCAAAAGGACAAGACATTTCTTTTGTTTTGAATCTTTGAAACAGGTTTCCATTTAGCTTCCAGTTTAGGAATCTCTAGTTTCCAAGGATGTGAGGCAGCTGATGGCTAGAATTTGGCCCGCTCGGGCCCTGGCCACGGTGGTCTTATCCATCATTTCCCATGAGGGCTTGCGCAGGAAGCCGCTGAGCCTCCCCTAATGGTCTCTCTCGTTCTTCCCAGGTTAAAAGGAAGTGGGGTCCCGATACTCACCCGACGAATAGGAGACCTGTGGGAGCTCCATCCGTCCTTTGACATCGTGATCAACTGCTCAGGCCTTGGAAGCAGACAGCTAGCAGGAGACTCGAAGCTGTTACCCGTGCGGGGCCAAGTGCTCAGAGTTCAGGCTCCCTGGGTGAAGCATTTTATCCGGGACGGGAGTGGGCTGACATATATTTATCCTGGCATAGCCAACGTAATCCTGGGAGGAACGAGGCAGAAAGGAGACTGGAATCTGTCCCCAGATGCAGAAATTAGCAGAGAGATTTTTTCCCGTTGTTGTGCTCTTGAGCCGTCCCTCCGTGGAGCCTGCGACATCAGGGAGAAGGTGGGCTTAAGGCCCTTCCGGCCAGGCTTGCGGCTGCAGACAGAGCTTCTAGCCCAGGACGGTAGGAGGCTGCCCGTGGTCCACCACTACGGCCACGGGAGCGGGGGCATCTCCGTGCACTGGGGCACTGCTCTGGAGGCCGCCAGGCTGGTTGGCGAGTGTGTCCGAGCCCTCAGGAGCCCCACTCCCAAGTCAAAGCTGTAGGTCACATGCAAATGACCCCAGAGACTATGATCAAAATACGATCTAAGCACCACAACTGATTCCCCTAATCTCTCCATTGCATGAAAGTTTAGTTAGTGGTATCCTTCTTTTCAAAATGAGAAATGATGCAATGTGAAGCCCTAGTAGCCTTAGGACTAGTTCTAACCTAATCTAGGGCCGATGCAGAACGAGGCTGAAGTCCAGTACTAATGACATAGGGCACAAAACTGTTTTTGTTAAAAATAGTTGTTGGAGAGTAAGATTTCTTCTAGATCCGGTGTTCAAAGCTCTGTGCTAATTTACACGGATGCTAGGAATGATAAGGATTTTGACATCTTTTGGCTAATAAATCCACAGCAAGACATGATGTATGGAAACGCTTAACTCACTGTCAGTTACAGAGGTGCCCCTGTTTGCGGGCTGTGCTCAAGGGAGCATTATAATCCCTTTAAATAGAATACACGGTGATCACGTCACACAGGCTTATTACGCTTAACAGAAGACAAAGCATGATTCCTCCAAGTACGAGTGGCAACCTCGTCCTCCCCTCAGCTGGTCATGATGGTTAGAAGACAGGGATGGGGGTGCTGGGTGGCTCAGTGGGTTAAGCCTCTGCCTTCGGCTCAGGTTCTGATCTCAGGATCCTAGGATCGAGCCCCGCATCAGGATTCCTGCTCAGCGGGGAGCCTGCTTCCCTTCCTTTCTCTCTGCCTGCCTCTCTGCCTACTTGTGATCTCTTTCTCTGTCAAATAAATAAATAAAATCTTAAAAAAAAAAAAAGACAGGGATGAAGTTACCTACGGACAGGGCATCAACTCAGTAACTGTCTGGGGTCAGTCCCCTAAGGGCGGTACTCTCTTTTCCAACAGCACTCGCTTGTTGCATGATTGACTTTGCCTAAGCATTTTTGAAGATTGAGTAGCAGGTGCAGCCAAAGAGCTAATTTGCTGATTAGGATGAAACAATCATTCCGAATGAAATATACCCAAAGAGTTTTCTGCAAGTTGTTAAAACAACAACAACAACAACTACCGGGAATGAGGGGGAAATGTGTCATGGTAAAAATGAGTTTGAGCACTGAAATAAATTGATCTAACCTGGTTTCTTTTGTTTTTTTTTAAGATTTTATTTATTTATTTGAGAGAGACAGAGAGAATGCACACAAGCAGTTGGGGGAGGACAGAGGGAGAGGCAGGCTCCCTACTGAGCAGAGAGACCGATGTGGGACTCGATCCCAGGACCCTGAGCTTATGACCTGAGCCGAAGGCAGAGGCTTAACCCACTGGGCCACCCAGGTACCCCAGATCTAACCTGGTTTCTTGACTCAGGTTTGCTCAGAGTTATTCTGTTCCTGTGTATCGTGAATGCTCAGGAGGGTTTTGGCTTTAGTGAAGGGTGAAGGAGATGCCATTCACTGAGGTAAGGACGCTTTGCAGAAGTAGTTATAATTTTAATTTTAGTTTTAGTTTTAATTTTGGCAGGAGATGGCTTGTGTTTACTGATAATAAGTTCTATTTTGGATATCCTGGGGTTGTGGCGGGGTGGGGGAGGGTGTGAGGTTAGAAATGAGGAGGTGGGAAAGAGAAGGCCCCCAGCATGGCTTCATTTTACTGTTTTGTTCACTGAGTTTTTGCATATGGTTTTTTAAAAAGAGAACACTCGGCTGGAAGAGGGAGGTGGGGGGGAATGAGAGAGGGAAAAGCAGTGTACTAGATGCTCTTAATTTTCTTCTAGCATTAAAACTCCTCCCGTGAGCGTCTTCCCCATAGGTTCCCACCAGGGGGTGGTATTGTATCAAATTCGGATAAATTGGGAACTCTGAAAATTGAGAAATGACTAGAAATTAAAAAAAAAAAAAATGGACACCTGCTATGTGGAGTGAGCGTGTGATCGTTCTCAGGTTTTGGAGTTTATATGCCCCGAATGTAATTGTTCTGCCTAAGGTATTTGAGAAACGTGCAAACTTAGGCTGACCCCACGTGCAGGTGCCTGTCCTCATCACAGTCTGGGAGAAATACCAAGTCAGGATCAAACGGCATTTTAAAGAGAGGGAATAAAACATTTAATGGTTACAGGGGAAATCCAGACGGCCGCTCAGAGTAGGAGCGGTTCAGTTGTGTTTACAGCGGTTTGAAGTGCGCTGGTTTGCCCCTTATGCCCACGGTTTAGATCCCGCAGCGTTTCCATTTGGGGGACGTAGGCTCACACTCTGCGCTGCGGTCTATTTGCTACTCTTGGCCAGTCTGCCTTTTCCCCCTCCCCTATCCAACAGAAAAGACTGAAAAATTGAAGGTTTCTTGATCATGGTGCCATGCCCTGATTTTGTGTTCACTGATGGCTAAATATTTGCTCCCAGTGTCTCTTTAAGGTTTATTCATTTTGGTCAACAGCTGCCAGCCTGGTCTGCACACTAGAAATCAACTAGAATCACCTGGGAGGTTTTGAAAAAAAAGACCCATTTCTGGCTTGCTAGGTTAAATTAGAATCTTTGGTGGGTAGTGTGGACCCCCCCCCCCCCCCCCCACCGCCCGGCATCAGTATTTGCGCAAACCTTCCCACAGCATTCTAACCTATAACTGTTGGCAGCTGAGAACTACGAAGCGCTCTTCCCTCCTCTCCCCCTAGGACCCCAGAGCTACCATAACCGTGACCCCTCCCTTTGTCCTTCACCATCTTGCCACATGGAGCTAGGAGGGACCTGCTCATGTAGGTACTTCTGGGCAAGGTGGCCTATGGAATGAACTATCTCCATCCGTGGCTCCCTAGAAATGCTGGGAATGACCTTGTTGGCTCTGGGTCAGCCGCCTAGAGTCAGCTGTCTTTGAAAGATGAAAAACTGAATAGACAAACGGCTGATGGCCAGACCATATATAAAAATACAACTCTGACCCACAACCCGCGGCAACCGGCTCAGGAAACCAACCCTCTCGTCTCCAGTGAGGCGCCCAGGGTGCCTGCCTGCTCCCCATCAGAGGTGCAGGAAGCCAGACCGCTGTCTCTGGTAACAATCCAGAGAGCTGAACAGTTGATTCTGAAACAACGGGCCCCACATGGCCAGGACTTGATTAATAACTGACAGCTGCCCTAATTGGTGGTCCGAGTTCAACTTAGGAACAACTAGGGAAAGCGCACACACACCTGTAACCCATCTCCCGGCATGCCCTCCTTCTAGCTAGCTCGCTTGCAGCTTCCTCATGCCGACAGACAGATAGACGGACCCCACTTAGGGCATACCTGAAGTCTTCTTTTTGCTACTCTAAAGCTTCCCCACCCTTCTGCCAGCCTTGGATCCATGGTGGCCGACTCCCTTGCTCTAGCAAACTCTGGATCAATCGTCGTTGTTTTCTCATTTTGCGCATCTTCATTTCCGCAAAGATTTCCTGTTTCTGTAAGTCGTTGTCTTTGGTGATCTGTGCTAAGGCCAGAGAATGGAGTACTTCCCCTCTTCTCCGTGCCCCTCCACTTTCTATTACAGGCCATTTGCAGTTTTTTCCCAAACATGAAGAACAACTGATTTCCTTCTTAAATCTTTGCTTTCAAGGGTCTGACATTTGTGGTGAGCTCGGACCTGCTGTGCCTGTGACCAGGGGCACCTGGTGGCTTTGAGGGAACGGACACCGCAAGCTAGGCGCTTCTCCAGCAAACAGAGGTGATGTACGTGCTTTTGGGCTTTTCTTCTGTTAGAAAGAAGTTAAAGCGAAAGCCCATAGCCCAGCAGGACATGGCTGTGTAGAAGAAAGGCTATTTTTAACAGTGACATCTATTCTTTTTATTGAATAGACGCATTCAAACCAACTGATATTTGAACCCATTTTTTTTCTCAATCCATTAAGAGCTTTTAGAGAAAAGGAAGAAAGTAAGAGTGGGACCTGTATCCTCTGGGAGTTGTAGTTAGTCTTGCAGGGAAAACCTGTTCCCAGGACCCTCCTCACTTGTCAGATACTTTTAAATGAATGTAGCACTTTTAGTATCTTTGCTTGGTTCCTCTCATCTTTCTTCTTGAGGGTGTGAATGGTGGAGACACATTTGAAACCTGTTTCCTCTGGGTATCATTCACTCCGGACTGAGATGTTTAAGTGGTCCCTTTCTTCTTGGAAAAAATCTTAGCAGTTTGCTACCAGGCCTGGGGGCTTTATTATCCTAAGTGACTTTGCTACCTATAAATTACAGCCCTTAGCAGCCAAAGGAAATGAGTTAACCAGATCTCTGAAAGAATTTAACCAACGTTTCTTCAATTATTAGCAGAACAATTGACTTTCATCTGCTCAGGTCACCTGCCGACCTGGCCTGCAGCCACGCTACCCATAATTTCACCATTCAGAGCCCGTTTCCCTTGAAATTATAATTTTTACCTTGGTGCCAAGTTCTAGGATATCAGCCTACCCTCAAATTTTATTATGTATCCTAGTATTTCCCTACCTTGCAGACCCCAGTGGTCTGGCAGTGGACCCTCAGCCAGTGTTGGGAATACTCCAAATTATTTGCCTGCTCTGCCCAAGCCCATTTCCCTGGCTAATCTGCTCCATTCTGGGGGTTCACTATCTGGGCAGTATCCCCCATGCCCTGCCTCTGTGGTCATAGCTTATTGGATCAGAGGAAATGATCAGTTAGTTTAGGTTCAGTTGCAAGTCACAGAAACTCCCCCAATAGTTGCTTAACAGGACGGGAGTGCATTTCTCTCTCACATAAAAGAAGCTTGATGGAGGCCGTTCAGCGCTGGTATGGGAATTTCAGGCAGTACCCCAAGCTCTTCCTGCTCACACTCTGCTACCTCAAGGGTGTGACTCTTGGGCTCTGGGCCGTCACACCATCACCTCTACCCCCAAGGGAACGTCTGTCCCAGGAGACTCTATCTCCTCGCATAGGATTTAGCCTCAAGCCTTGAGATTCAAGAGAAGCTGGAAATGTAGCCTTTTGGCTTGGTGACAATGCAAAGGTTAAGGTTTTAGCAGGCTCTGCTAAAAGGGTCCAACTATAAACTGATTTAAGCCAGTCAGACCTTCAGAATTTATACTACAGGATTCTAAAACTGTTTCCTGGTAATGGCAGGCTTGGGAGATGTCCAGGCTTGGGCTCACAGTCCAGGTTGTTCAGGTTTTTACAGGTGATGCCAGGCTAGAGAGGAGGTAGAGAAGAGCAGAGGCGGAAACCCAAGGGGCTATGTACTTCTGGGGAAACATTGAGAATGACCTAGGTCCTGCCCCAGTTCCACTTCTCGTGAGGTTTGAATGGACAGTCAATTCTGCGTTCATGCCTCGGAAACCTCACATTTTTAGACTGCTTTTTAAAGAATCATTTTATTAAGGAGGGAAAAACAGATGGGGGCTGGAGAGTTTCAGATCCCCCCTCCCCCAGCAAAGAAGTTATTTTTCCTGCAGGAATTTTAATAGGAAGGTTGCTTTTTATGGCTCATAGATTTTAGAGTAAAATCTAAACACCACAGGGCAAATTCAGCATTTGGCCTAAATCCACCTTTTGCCTAAAAACCTTACCCATTCTTTTCTTATTACCAATAGGGGACATTTTATATATCCTTATCTCCTTTACCATCGATATCACCTATTAGGATAAACAAAGTCAAAACTACCCGAACAAAGCCCTGTGTTGCTCAGGCAACAGTTTTTCTTTTTTGAGTGCTCGCTCCCAAGTATGTTATTAGTTCCTGGCGGAGATCTTCTTGTAACCAATGGTGTTCTTAGTAATGCAGATTATGTTCTTTAATTACTAGACTTAGTTATGGCCACTAGGTATGACAAAAGCTCATGCTGTAGGAGTAATGCCTGTATTTAATTTCCTGTCCATGGATTCCACAGGGAAATACTTTATCATAATCCTCCTTTCTCCTTGAGCCCATTTAAGGAGATTCTCTCCTTGCAACCAAAAATCCCCGACTAAGCTTATAAAAAACAAGTGGATCCTTGAGATTGGAAACTATCCACTAGTCTAGGGTTGGTAAACTGCTTGGATTAAGGGCCTAGTAATAAAGATTTTAGGTTTGCAGACCACATATAGTCTCTGTTGCAACCACTCAACTCTTCAACTCTGCCACTGTAGTTGGAGAACAGTGAGGTAATTTGTAAACAAATGTTCAAATGTATTCCAATAAAACTTTATTTATAAAAACAGACAGAGGGCCGGATTTGGTATCAGGGCTACAGTTTGCCCTGCCCTAAACTATAACTTCCAAGTGGGCATGAACATGCTGATTCATTTAACATTTTCTACGCAACTCCAAACACCAAGTCTCATACTTGATACACCTTTGTTGAATCACTAAGTAAACTCTCAATGTACCATTAGAAGACAGATTATCTCGGCTTAAATTTGAAAACAAACTATTAAGCCTCATGCAACAAGCTCTTTTGTTGGCTTCCTATTGATTTTCCTTAAAAACTGTGATAGTCTATCCACTAATAATATCTCGCAGCTTGGAAATACCACAGAGAATATACATTCATGGCCTGGATTCTCAGGCAATTGAATGATTTAAGCAGCCAGAAGGCATAGGACAAAGAAAATTTCCTTAGGAACAGAGCCATTACATCAGTGCCCTCATCCAGGCCCGCACATCCCACTGGCATTATTTTATAAGGATGGGACTAAGAAGGCGTGTAAGAGTGTCCTCTGGTAAGGGAACAGATGAAAGCTAGGTCTCTTCCCTGCTTTTGTGGTCTCTGCAGTCTCCAGCCTGTTGTGCTTGGGATTTGGTTCCTACTAGGAGAGGAATAAGAGAAAAATAAAAAACATGGGCCTAGTGTCAGGAAACTGCATCAGCAGAAAGCCTTCTGGGTAAGCTCTACACCTTATCTCAGCTTGGCTCATCCCACATTGACCCTTGGGTCCTGCTGTCTGTGTAGACCACTGATGGCCCCTTTAGTACGTCTGGACTTCTCCCACTTTTGCACCCACTCAGATGTGAGTTAACTTCTCTGAACTAAAATCCCATTTGACCGTCTGGACCAGAGGCCTTCAGCCCTGATGGTGCATGGGAATCAAAACAAAACAAAACAAAAATTTAATACCTAAGCCTACCCACAAATCAACAGAATTAGAAGCTCTTGGATGGGGATAGTAGGCATCCATGTTTTTCAAAAGTACCCCACCCTCATCTCAGTGATTTTTATTTTATTTTATTTTTTTAAAGATTTTATTTATTTATTTGACAGAGAGAAATCACAACTAGGCAGAGAGGCAGGCAGAGAGAGAGGAGGAAGCAGGCTCCCTGCTGAGCAGAGAGCCGGATGCGGGACTCGATCCCAGGACCCTGAGATCATGACCTGAGCCGAAGGCAGCGGGTTAACCCGCTGAGCCACCCAGACACCCTTATTTTATTTTATTTTTTAATCTTGGTGATTTTCATGTGCATCCAGGATTGAGACACACTGATCTAGATTTCCGATACTGACTGTACCTCACAAGCACTGGGGAGCTTTTAAAAAAAGATATAGATTCCAGACCTAATAAATCAGAGTCTCAAGGGAGGGGGTGGTGGGACCTGGGAATGCATATTTTTGAGAACTATTCTGGGAGCTTTTTGGTGAACAGCCAGGCCTGAGAGGCAGGCTTTAGACCCTGCCAAGCACATGCTGTTATGACAGGCTGGGCCTGGGCACAGACATGCTAGCCCCTCAGCCGTCTGAGCCTATGGCAAGGTCAGAGAAGTGCATTAGGTCAAAAGATGGAGGTGAGCTCTGGCCTGCTCATGGTAATTCAGCCCACACTGCTCAGGTCCCAAAGACCTCTGACTTGGGCCTTCAGACTCAGTCCCCCAACCAAGCCAAAGCTGATAGTGAGTGCAAGGCCCACCCTTATCCAAGCCCTGGGGTATTTAAAATGGGAGACTTGAAAATGTTCAAATGCTGGAAGATGTTAGGTTGCTCCCTCGGGCGATGGTAAGAGGCTATGAGGCAAATGGATCTGAGAGATGAACTTTATTGCAAGCACCTTCGGGTGAGGTTCCGCAACTCAAAGAAAGAGTGAGAGAGGGATAGTGAGTCGGGGAAGTCAGCTGGGAGGGAGGTGGCAAGGTCCTTTTATTGGGTTGAGGTAGGGCATAGCCTTGCATCCATATAAGGCAAGGTATGCAGTGATCGGAGGGTATGGGGGGGGTGGTGTAGTCCATGATGGGCAGTTCGCGTTTGGGAAGTTCCTGGGTGGAGGCTGCAGTGAGGGTGGCGGGAAAGTCTGCCATCTTGGAGGGGGTTGGTGGGAAGATCTGCCGTTTTGGAGCCCCGGTTTCCCAGCCGGCCCATCAGAAGACACTGGCCCTTGAATGGGAGAAACTGAAGAGCCAACCACAGAGAGTTAATTGGTGCAGAAGATCCTTGGGGAACGCAGGGGGTGGGGAGATGGTAGGGAGACCTCTTCCGCTGAGACGGAAGGCAAGCCAGAACAGGGGGAAGCAGATGTGGGAGCATTTGTAGGTATGGAGTTTCCATTTGATGAACTTCTGGTTCCCTGTAAAGTGACCTGCAAATTCTTTTGCTGATAACAAGTGAGGAACTGCAGGACAGGGAAGGAGCTTGAAGCCGGGGTGGGGGGGTGAGAGTGTGATGTTAGAAGATGCATCTGGAAGAAATCTGACCATGGGGGTATGAAACAGATCACTAATGCTTGGAGGTTAGTGACCCTGAATTGATGGTGCCCCAAATCTATACAATTCATTCATTGATTCAAGGCATATTTGTTAAATGCCCTCATTTAACAAATTAGGGGGGCTGTACTGTTCCCAAACTGAGGAGAAAGAGTTGGGAATGAGACAAAGGTCTTGTCTTCATGGAACTTATATGTTCAGTTGGGAGAGACAGAGTACACACATACATACCCTAATGTACAGAGGTGTTACCTGCTATGAAGAAAAAAAATTTTTAATTTATTTTTTAAATTTTTAATTTTTTTGAAAAAAATTCTAATATTCTTAAACAGGTAGGATCAAAGGTTACTATTTTATATAGAGTGGTGTGATTAGGCCTCTCTGAGCAGGTGGCTCTTGAGTGGAAACCTGAGGAAAGTGAGGGAATTACAATCCGTGTAAATTTCTGGAGGAAGAATATTCTAGGCAGAGGGAAGAGCAAAAGTCTTGAGCGGAGTGTGGAAGAAGTTCCGTGTGCTTGGTCTGCATAAGGAGAAGCAGGGGGCCAGTGTGGCTGGGTGCCATGAACAAGAAGGAGACTGGGAGAAGATTAGGTCACAGATGCAGACCCAGGTCAGATCCTTTAGGATTGGGGGCCATGATAAGGATTTCGAATTTTGTACTAAGTGCAATGGGAAGCTATCAGAGAGTTGAGAATAAGGGAATCACATGATCTGATTTTATTCTGGTTGCTCTGTAGAAAAGAAACTGAATAGAAGGCCAAGAAAGCAAAAAAGGAAGACCGTACTGAGGGGGGCACTGCAATGATCTGAGGAAAGAGGAGGTGGCTTGGATGAAGGTCATGGAAGGGGTAGGAAGTGGCTGGATTCTGTACATATTTAGATTCTGCATGTAGATAACTATGGGATTGGTTAATGGATCTGATGTAGAATGTGAAAATCAAAGAGGAGGTAAAGTTGACTCCAAGGTTGGTGGTCTGAGCATCTGGATGAATGGAGTTTCTGTGCTCAGGAGAACACTGATGGGGGAGAAGGTTTAGTTGGAGGGTGGGAGGTACAAATAAACTGAAATGTTGGGCGTGTTTAATTTGAGACACCTATTAGACACCCAAGGGGAGATGTTGAGGGTGCAGTTAGATATATGATCCTAGGGCTCAGGGACAGGACCAGAATGGAAGTATAAATTTGGGAGTTACCAGCATATTTAAAACTATGGTAGTTGATGAGATCTCTCAGGAAGAGACTGAAAAAAGAAAAGAAGATGTCTGAGGGGAGAGAAAGAAACTAACATCTATTGAGCACCTACTGCAGACTAGGTACTTTTTACCTGTACTATCTCTTTAACATTTCCTAAGTTAGAGATATTAGACTTCCCATTTTACACCTGGAGGACTGCAGTTCAAAGGTTAAATACTATGTCAAAGGTCACACAACTAGCAAATGGTCAGAATTTGAACTGGTTCTGCCTGGTTCTGAAGCCCATACACGTTCATTGTCCGTCCTTCCTTCCTTCCTCCTTCCTTTTTGAGATATAATTTATATACAGTAAAGTGTATAAAACATACTTGTATAGTTTACAAATCATACACACACTTGATTAACACTTGGATCAGGTATAGAATATTTACAATACTCTAGAAGGCTCTCTCTTGCCCCTCTCAATTTATATCCTTTCAAAGGTAACCAACCACTTGTGGTTTAGTAGTCAACATCATGGGATGCCCAGATATCTAGTTAATAATCATTATATCTGGGTGTGTCTGTGACAGGTGTTTCTGGAAGAGATTATCATGTGAATCAGTCTCAATGAAGTAGATTGCCCTCCCGAAAGGGCAGATATCATCCAATCTACCAAGGCCTGAGAGAACAAAAAAGGTACAGGAAGGGAGGAATTGCCCTCCATCTCTCTCTCGGCCTGACTGCTTGAGCTGGGACATCAGTCTTCTCCTACCCTTGGTGCTTCTGGTTCTCAGGCCTTCAGACTGAATGAAACTGGAATCTACACCATTGGCTCTTAGGCCTTCAAACTACACCACTGGCCTTCTTGGGTCCTCAACTTGTGGAGTGCAGACTGTGGGACATTTCAACCTGCATAATCATATGAGCCACCAGTCAGGGTCAGGACTTATGGAAGTCAGGATATCAATGGAGTACTAACTCAGGTCTGTCTCACAGTGGGCCTACTAGATCCCTAAGTCCACCCCATGATCATGTCTCCAGTTCTGGCATGTATATTTGGAATAGGTCCACTCAGCAGCTGGAAGAATCCCCATGTTGGTTGGCTGATCTGTGGAGGGCTATTAAGGTGGAAAAGGTCAAGTGAAAGCCACTAGGACTGCCTCTACCTAGGAAAATAGTAAACCAAAGGTAATACCACATTTCTGGAGGGATTTCAGAGATTAGTGCCACCATCAAGGACTTGAAAGTTGCAAACATGGTGATTCCCACCACATCTTCATTTAACTTCCCTGTTCATCCTGTGCAGAAGACGGATGGGTCTTGGAGAATGGTGGTAGGCTACTGTAAGCTTATCCAGGTGGTGCTTTCAACTGCAGTGGCTGTACCAGATGTGGTTTCATTGTCTTAGCAAATTAGTGTACATCCCCTGCTACTTGTTATGCAACTCTTGAATTGGCAAATGCTTTTTTCTGTCTCTGTCTGCAAGGTCTATTAGAAACAATTTACTTGTTGCTGGCAAGGCCAGCAATACACCCTCAATTTCCTTCTTCAGAGGTATATCAGCTCTCCAGCCCTCTGTCATAATTTAGTTCACAGGGATCTTTATAGCCTTTCCCTTCCACTAAACATCATACTGGCCCATTACATTGATGATATTATGCTGATTGGACCTGGTGATCAAGGAGTAGCAACTACTCTAGATTTATTGGTAAGACTTTTGCAGGTCAGAGAGCAGTATAAGTCTGACAAAAATTCAGGGACCCTCTACCTTAGTGAAATTTGTGGGTGTCTATTAGTATGGCATGTCAAGATATCCCTTCTAGGTGAAGGATAATGATAGCGTCTGACCCCTCATACAACCAAAAATGAGGCCCATCTAGTAGGTCTCTTTGGAGTTCGGAGGCAATGTATTCCCCATTTGGGTGTGTTACTCTGGCCCATTACTGAGTGACCTGGAAATCTGCTGGTTTTGAGTGGGTCTGAAAACAAGAGAATGCTCTGCAACAGGTCCAGGTTGCTGTGTAAGTCGCTCTGCCACTTGGGCCATCGGATCCAGTAGACCCATTGGTACTTGAAGTGTCAGTGGCATAGGGATGCTCTTTGCAACCTTTGACAGGCTCTTCTAAGTAAATCCACCACAGGTCCTTAGGATTTTGGAGCAAAGCCCTGCCATTCTCTGACGATAATGGCTCTCCTTTTGAGGAACAGCTCTTGGCTTGCCACTAAGCGTAAGTAGAGACTGAAGACTTAATCATGGCCTACCAAGTTACCATGTGACCTGAGCTGCCCCACATGAACTGGGTGTTACATGAACAACAAAACTACAAAGTTGGGCATGCAGAGCAGTACTCCATCAAATGTAAGTGGAATGGGTGTGACTGGGTATAGAAGACATAATGAAGTTACAAGAAGAAGTGGCCCAAATGCCTAGAGTGTCCACTCCTGCCACATGGCCTTCAGTTTCCCATTCTGCACCTAAGGACTGATGGGGAGGTCCTTATTATCAGTGAAGAGAAGATTTGGAAGATTTGGGCCTGGTTTACAGATGGTTCTGTATGGTATGCAGGAACCCCCTGAAAGTGAACAGCTACCACTCTACAGCCCCTTCCTGGGACATTCCTAAAGAACAGTGGTGAAAAGAAATCCTCCCATTGGATAGAAATGTACATAGCTGTTCAATTTGCTTGGGAGGAGAAATGGCCAGGTGTGTGATTATACACTGATTTATGGCTAATGGTTTGGTTGAGTGGCCAAGGACTTGGAAGATGATTGGGAGATTTCAAAGAAATTTGGGGAAGAGATATGTAGATAGACGTCTCTGAATGGGCGGAAAATGTGAAGGTATTTGTGTCCCATGTGAATGCTCACCAAAGAGTGACCTCAGCGGAGGAGGATTTTAATAACTGAGTTGATAGGATGACCCATTCTGTGGGGACCGATGTGCTTCATTCTCCAACCATCACTGTCATCTCTAAATGGGTTCATGAATAAAGTGGCCATGGTGGCAAGGATGGAAGTTATGCACGGGCTCAGCAACATGGGCTTCCACTTAACCAAGGCCAACCTGACCATGGTGACTGCTGTGAGTCCAATCTGCCAGCAGCAGAGACCAACACTAAGTCCCTGGTATGACACCATTGCCTGGGGGTGATCAGCCAACCACCTGGTAGCAGGTTGATTACATTGGACTACTTCCATCTTGAAAGGGGCATGTTTTGTTCTTACTGAAATAGACACTTACTCTGGGTATGGATTTGCCTTCACCGCACACAATGCTTCTGCCAAAACTACCATCTGTGGACTTCCAGAATGCTTTATCCACTGTCATACTATTCTACACCGCATTGCTTTTGATCAAGGAACTCACTTCCCAGCAAAAGTAGCATGGCAACAGGCCCATGCTTATGGGACTCACTGTTCTTATCATGTTCCCCACTCATCCTGAAACAGCAGAGGAATGGCCTTTTGAAGACTCAGTTATAGCGCTGTGTAGGTGGTAATACCTCGCAGAGCTGGGGCAAGTTTTCCAGAAGGCTGTCCTGTCTTCTGAATCATCATCCAGTGTATGGTGCTGTTTCTCTCATAGTCAGGATTTACAGATTCAGGAATCAAGGTGTGGATATGGGCATGGCATGGCTCACTATTAACCCTAGTGACCTACTACTGCTTCCTATTCCCACAGTTGAGCCTCTGCTGGTCTAGAAGTCTTGTCATTCCAAAAGGAAGACTACTTCCATCAGGAGACACAATGACCTTTTTGATCTGGAAGTAAAGACTGCCACCCGACTACTTTGGGGTCCTTATACCTCTGAATTAACAGGCAAAGAAGGGGGTTATGGTGTTGCCTGCAATGATTGATCCTTACTACCAAGGGGAAATTGGGCTAGTCATCCACCATGGATAGAAGGAAAAGTATGTTTGGAGTATAGGAGATCCTTTTGGGCATCTCACTATTACGATTCCCTGTGATTAAGGTCAGCAGTACAACAACCTAATCCAGGCAGGACTTCTAATGGTCAAGACCCTGCAGGAATGAAGGTTTGGGTCACCCCACCAGGTGAAGGACCATGACCAGCTGAGGCACTTGCTGAAGGCAAAGGGAGTATGGAATGGGTAGTAGAAGAAGGAAGTTTTATAAATACTAGCTTCAACCATGTGACCAGTTATAGAAATGAGGACTGAAATAGTCATGAGTATTCCTCCTTATGTTGTTATGTTGTTATGAATACATTGTGTGTGTGTGTGTGTGTGTGTGTGTGTGTGTGTGTGTGTGTGTACTGCTATTTGCAGCACAGTAAGCAATGTTTATGGTTATGGTTTTGGGTCATTGAGAGAAAAAAAAATTGAATTTCGTCCTTTTTCTTTTTACCCAAGGCTGGGAAAAGTAGAAAGCACTTGAAAAATGTGTTCCAGGGGCGCTGGGGTGGCTCAGTCGTCAAGCAACTGCCTTCAGCTCAGGTGATGATCCCAGGGTCTTGGGATTAAGCCCCACAAGGGGGCTCCCTGCTCAGCGGGAAGCCTGCTTCTCCCTCTCCCTCTGCCCCTGCTTGTGTTCTGTCTCTCGCTCTCTGTCAAATAAAATCTTTAAAAAAATAGAAGAAGAGAAAATGTCTCCCAAAAAGTAGCTTAAATAAAGGTGTTTAATACTTCAAGACTGGTCTTCCGTCTTACTGGAACCTCACTCATGCAGAATACAATGTCGGACAATCGCTCAACACTTATCCTTACAATGTGCCTTTCTGTGCTGTAGAGTCTTGAGAGCTAAAACCTCCATTTCCTCAACACTCTTTTACAGCTGAGCGTTCCCTGTGTGATTTCGGTTCTTTTGGGCTGCTGCTTTTCTAGGAAACTTGGATTTGGAACCGGGTAAAGTGTGGAAAGAGGCAGGGCCGGAAACATCCCCTCCTGCTGGAGCAGATGGCAGCGGACGCCTGCGGCCCAACATCCGCGGCTTCCTGATTCCCGCGCGCCCGACGGCCATGGCAGCCACTCTCCCGGCAATGGCGGCGGCTGTTGTGAGTTGTTCTCAGGAGCTCAGTCTGCACCAGTTCCTCTCTTTTTCCATGATTTAGGAAGCCACATAATACTTGGGAATAAGTACCTTTCTGCTTCCATTAGCTCAAGGGTAGCATCTGTCGGCTGCCACTGAATGCTGTGCCGACCAGGCTAGTGCCTGAGAAGCCATCACCATGTTTCCTGCATCTCTCAGTCCCCGGTGCCTGCGAGCCTACAGCCCTGGCACTGCACTAGATTAGATTAGATTAAGGATTAGGATTAGATTAGTCTAAGATAGAATAGGAAGCATGCAGGCCGCACGACTTCAGGGGATGCCCTCTATTCCCTGAGTTTGCAGCCCTCCAATTTCACATGCAATTCCATTCTTAGGATTTCATTTCCTCACCCGTCTCTAAAGTGTTTCTGGGGGCATCACACCCCTGTTGCACCATCTCTTATAATACAGAATGATTTTTTAACGGTAATGGCATTTCCCCTCTGTTCTGCTCCTTGGAGACGATAGGCTGTGGGGGAGAATGGTGCAAGCAGGATGGGGAGAGAAGACGTATCAGAGTCTGAAGGAGAGGAATAGGAGGTGAGAATATTTAGGAAGGTATAGCTCCCTAAGCAGAGAGTAGTGACAGTACAACTTAATGGGAATGTTACGCGGATCCCAATTGAGAGTTGGTTTTGATCGTGTAGAATTTGGGTGGGAAGCGCTATGGAGGAGAAGGTGGAAATGTTTGGGAAATCCACATCCAGTAGGTCTCTGCTGGGGTTGGAGGTGTCTTTTGACAAGGGCATGGTGTATGTTGAAGATACGTTTTCCTGAAGGTGGGCCATGCCTTCTCCTATTAGGGTGTAAGGAGAGGAGAGACGTGAAGGGTGTGTGTGAACAGAGGGCAATGCATTTGTTAGTTCTTACATTTGGAAGGAGACAGAGGAGAGTGTGCTTTGAGGAGAGGAAGGGAGAAGGTAAGGGGTATATTTCCACTGCTTGCCCTGGCAGGGCTGCTGGAATTTCTCTTCTGACTAATCCAGGAACGGTTTGGATGGGTGGTACCATTCTTTCTTCTCGTTGTCACTCATGTATTAAATAGTTCTGGGCTTCACACTGGAATGATTGCAAAGAGCTATTCAGAGACAAGGGAGCTGCCTGCGTGGTCAGCAGAATCCTGGGCTTTTAATGGGAGAAGGCTGTGAGATGATGGACCATTAGGAGTATTTTCAAATTCCAAAGAACAAGCTTATCCCCAAAGCATTTCTCCCGTCTTTCCTCAGAGAGTTAGAAACACTTTCACAACTCTCTGATTTTAATCTTTCCAACATCCTTGTGAGGTAGGTAAGAAGATATATTCTTACACATTTTTTTTTTTTTAACAGATCATGAAATTTCATGACAAGTAGTTTCCAAAGAAACCACGTGGGGCCAAAGTGTGAAGCCAGTCAGAGCAGTCTGTCTTCTGAGAGCAGAGCTGCTGTTCTTACTGCTGAAGCATTTTGTTTGTTCTGTGCTTTCCTCTTTTTATTCTGACCTTCCGGCTATGGACTGTCTTCCATGCGGTAATGCAAGACTTAGCACTGACCGATAATGGATTCAAAGAGTGCTAATTAGGAGGGCTCTCCTATGGTTCTGAGACTAGTCTGCGTATAGAATATGCTTTTCTCTCCAGGCACTGGGAGAGGTTTCAGAAGTTGCAGAAAATTTCCCTCCTACATGACGCGGTTGAACCTTGGGAGCTGTCTTTTGTCCGGCAGCTCAAAAAGCCTTTTCTGGAACATGAACTGCTAATGAAAAGCAGAATTTAAAAAAAGAGAGAGAGAGAGACATTGCTAATCATTATCTTCCTAACTTCTATTGTCTGAGGAGAAAAATAATTCTATTGATCTGCCCAGCTGAGATTTACCCCTGTCAGTAACAAAGACTTAATCTCTAACCGCAGTGGATGAGTAATAGACGAACAGCCCATTTATCGTGGCATGTGAAAGCCTGAAAGATAATGGAACTTCTCCCCTTTGTTTACATGGGATTTGAAACAGGCTACACAGAAAGAGTTTTGTTTCCTTAAAGCATGGTGGTCAACAAGATAAAGACTTTTACCTTAAAGGGGGTCTCTCTGTTTTAAAGAGATCTTGGTGACAGATTGCTGGTTGAGTTTTGATTTTTCTTATCAATGAAACCTTAAGGTAGCTCCTTTTTATATTTAATTTAATTGTTTAAAAAGCTTAGGGCTGGAGGACTCAGGGAAATCCATACCCTTTTGCTTTTAAACCAGAATTAGACAAAATGAAGGATTTGACGTTACATGGTGAGCTCACCAGTTATAGGACTAATCTCAACCTTATTCTGAAAGCAAATGCTAGAATACGATTGTATTTTGTGGTTTGCAAACTTTTTTCATTACTGTCCACCAAACTTAGGAGGACTCTAATTTAATGTATTCACTATACGAAATCAAGATTCCCTTAAAATTTCATCAGCTTTTAAGGGATTCAAGAAAGATACTTTAGGGGCACCCGGCTGGCTCCGTTGGTAGAGCACATGACTTTTGATCTCGGGGTTGTGGGTTTGAGCTCCATGTTGGGGGTAGAAAATACATTAAAAAAAAAATCTAAAAGAAAAAGGGGGGGGGACAACTTTGGATATATTGTAGCAGTGCTCTGAAGCTATTCTCAGTGCATTTTTGTGAGGCTGCAGCCGAAGAGAGAGGATTTATTCTCAATCAGGCTGCACCATCACCTAATTTTTGTGAGGAAAATGCATAGGTAGGCAATGGCCACTTAATTTTGTTAGATCTCTGTGTTCAAGCCTTAAAACTCTGTCAGTTTCTGGGAGAATGAAGGAAGAGATCGCTGCAGTTTTGGTTGGAAAGGAAAAGCAGAGAAAGATGGAAAAGGGTTCTCTTTTTGCAGTCAGAATTTTACATTCAGAAGATGTAGAGTCAAGTTTTTTCAATGTCCATATATCTGATGTTTTGTGTTTTACTATTTGCTACTATTCTTATTTTGAAGTCTATAAGGAGAAGTTTGGGGAGTGCCAAGATCTGCATTCTTAGGGTCTAGAACGGTCTTAAGCAGGTTCTACCTTGAATCCATACTAGTGTTTTCTGCTCAAAAACTATCCGTGGCTCCCCATTGCTCGTTAAATAAAATCCAAATAGCTTGGCTTGCTCTTTCCCAAGCCTGCCCACGATCTTCCCATCTCCAGGACAGGGTGATCCTTTCAGATATTAAGAATACATAAGCAAGGTCTAGAGGCAGGAAAGTGCAATGGATATTTGGGGTATAGCTAATGGGGGGTGTCTGGCTGGCTGGGAGGGGGTGCGTGAAGACTGTGTTCATATATACCATATCCAGCATTGCAGGGTTCTTGAAATCCTTGGTTGCGTGCATTTCACTGTGCTCCTCTCTGTGCAAGAGGCTGGTCACTGCAGGGAGGCAGAAATAAATAATTCACCATCCCCATCCCTGCATCTGCTGTGGGACCTGGGCTGGTGAAAATTGCTGCAGGGAGTTAGGGGATGGGTTACCTGGGGGCCAAAGTTAGAGCAATAACCGGAATTTGTTCCCTGGTTTTTTACATAACAATTTCCCCACAAGAGAAGCTGACTTAAAAACCCACAAAGATGTTAAAATAAGAACCGCGGCTATTAAAAACCTGTTCCAGTGATCTCATACTTTGCGGTTGAAGCAGCTAATGGTAGCTACACACCCACAATATTAGCAAGACATGGAAATTCATTCCCCCTTCTTTGTCGTCCAGCTTAGAGCCGCTTTTCTCTCGGCCGCCCTTTGTGAAGGGAGCTATTTCTCCCGCTTCCTCTCCTGGCAACAGCAACATTCTTTCAGACAGCGTTTGTCTCCCCTCTCTGAGCAACCGTCTAAGTCACCGGGGGAGCGGAGCTGGGGGTGGGGGAGCGGGAGGAGGGAGAATGGTTCTCAGCGGGCCTCTGCCCCCAGAACATTCCTAAAGGAGGTGTCGGGACGTAGGCACTGAGATCCACTCTGTGTCTAACACGGACCGTGCAAGCTCATGGTAAAGCGAGCAGGACTGACAAGGTCCTGAGAGGCCGGCGATGGGAATCAGTGTAATGGCCCTGACAAGGTCTGAAGGGCCAAGTGTAAAAAGCCAGCATAGGACAAAGGTAAACTCAGAAGTGCGGTGAGAGGCTCCTCGGCACACAAAGCCCTTAGAAATCAGAAACGCAAAGGAGAAAGGACACGTTTTAGAGCACTGCAGGTCAAAGTGAGAAGGAAAAGACCCACCAGTTAAATTGGATCCAGGTGCTTTCCCGGAAAATAGTGGCAAGCTTAGTCAGCTACTCCCTGGCATGTGATGGTTGTAAAGGAAAGAGGCAGCGGGCTGGGTAGGAACAACAGGTGCAGAGATGTGCTTTCATTTCCCCTCTTATGTCAGTAGAGTCCAGGCTCAGTGAGCCCAAGCCCCAAACAGACGCTTCAACACAAAGGCAAGAGGAATATAAACCAATGCAAAATGAAAACGTATGTTGCTCCAGCTTTCAGGGAACAATAGTAACACATGACAGACACGTGATGGCACTTATGATGCGCAGGCGCAGTAGTTTCCGTTCTTTAAGAAGATCAGTTTATTTACTCATCACATAGGAAGTTACTATTATTATCCCCATTTTACAGATGGGGAAACTGAGGCGCCGAGAGGTAAGGTTAACTGGTTTGAGGCTCTACTGCCAGCGAGTAGTTTGAGGGAAGCTAAGCTTAGACTAGGGTCTTCTGCTTCACACTGACTTTTTGGCTGAGACCATGTCTCTTCAGCTCGCTGGGGTCCTTGGAGCTGAACGGTGCTGCAGTCTGGCTAGTGCTGCAGATATCCAGGTGCTAGAGAAATAGCAGCGGGAGGGCGGGCAGGAACGAGTCATGGGGAGGAGGAGAAGGGCTATTAAAGGGGCTCTTGAACTTTTGAATATGAAGACGCTTTGTTAATTCTTAAAACTTTCTTAGTAACTGTACGTAGAGGCTTGAGGGGGAACATTTGAAGGCGTGGATACACGGACACGTTGTAGAAACTGCTCCTTACATCCCACCCTTGACTCTCAACCGTTTCCATGGCGGGGGAGGGGGACCCCTGTGCCAAGACTTCAAAAAGTTTAATCACGAACAACCTGAAACATGTTAAAGATTTGGGGACTTGCCTCTGACTTAATCTCCGGAGGTGGGGCTTCTGACCTACATTTAAACAGCTCCCCAGGTGGTTCTCCAGCAGGCATGAGTCTGAGAATCCCTGCATCATGGTCTGATAATAATAGAGTTTTTATGCTTTCTCCAGGGCTAGCGCGGTAATGTGATGAGAAAGTAAAATGGCTTTTGACCTCGGGATTTTTAATATATTCACAAGCTAAGTTCAGATGACGGAGCCTGGAGATTTTTGCCTTTGGGTCTGCTGAGTTCCACTTTATCCTGTCAGTTCCCTGGTGATCTTTTCTGACCTTCAGAGATTTTTTTTGTAAGCCCTTGACTTTGGGAAAATTTCAACCAGGAATGTTTCTGACTTCAAAGTGATCTGTAGCCAGGAGATTATTTCTGGCATGTGTCATAATGATAAGATGAGCCAAGGGTGAGGGAGGGGAAATGCTCCATAGGTGGTCCTAGGAAAGAGGCAATGTTTTGATAATTCTTAACCTAAGCTTCTTTATTGCCATAAAATCCAGGACAGTCTCATTGTGGGAGTTAATGTCTATAAATAAACCTATCTGACGATATCTCAGATGTGTTTTCAGAATCCAGTCTCTGTGTGTGTGTGTGTGTGTGTGTGTGTGTGTGTGTGTGTGTGCTGTGTCTTTTTTTGAACTTCATGTCCAGGTGGAAGGCTTACCTAAGAGCAATCAGTCCGCATAATTTCCACCCCATCCATGTTCCAGTCTCCCCATACCTACACTTTTCATTTTAGTTCCTCTTTCCCAACAGTTTCCATGAAGCATTCCCTGACTCTTCCCAATACCCTTGGGTCAAAAATGTACCGGGTTGGAGGTAGTACCTTTGAGTCATCCAGTATAGGTTTGAATATGATTCCATTTTTGGGTAGGATAGCTGAGCAATGGGTACTGGAAGAAAAGTGCTATCTTGGTTGGGTGTGATGTCCCACCTGGTTGGGTGTGATGTCCGTCTGTTGACAATTCCAGGGGTGTGGTGGAGACCTACTGCATGCAGGGCACTGCAGGCGTATGGAGGTAAGACCACTATATGTTTGAGAAACAGCCTAGGTAGACGAAAGATAAAGCAAGTCCACAAATGCTGGAATAAGTTAAACATGAGGCCTGGGAGAACACAGTGTTAACAGATTCAAAAGAAGCAGTAAAGGTTCATGATCTCTCTCCCAGGCAGGCCAGGGCACTAAGCCATTCCCCAGGCATTTCCCATAAGGCTGGCTCAGATTCAGCTCTATTAGGTTGTGGGCTAAGCAGGGGTTCGATTTTAGGCGGGGCTTCTGGCCCTAAGCATCAGTTCCGGTGTCTGTCATCCTATTATGACTTCATTCTAGACCTTGAAAGCTTCCATCTTGGTGAGTTCTTCCTTTAACACGGATGCTTCTGATATTGAACTAGTATCTTAACATGTAGCTATATCCGTAGGCTGGGGAGAATGAAACTGATTGACACAATCCTACATAGGATACAGCTTGAGATGGGCATTTGAGGGGGAATCAAAGGTGGGTTCACGCGCAGTGATGGCGGAGTGGGAGGGAACTAAAAATAAA
This sequence comes from Meles meles, assembly GCF_922984935.1. Taxonomy (NCBI): domain Eukaryota; kingdom Metazoa; phylum Chordata; class Mammalia; order Carnivora; family Mustelidae; genus Meles; species Meles meles. The sequence continues at coordinate 22,519,653 of NC_060070.1, forward strand.
CGGCTTTGGTCCGTCTGTTTGCCAGAGGCTGGCTCAAGCTATTTTCTGAGATTTCCCACTGATGCCAACAAAGCAATAGCTGTTGGCCTTTGAATGGGATTGATCTGGGCTTTTTTGGTGGATTGAAAAATTAGTAATAGCACTTCATATCAAAGACCTACAATTTTGCTTTAACTCAGCAATTCTACTCTTAAGAATCATCACCAATTACAAATGCACACATATTTGATTCATTTTTTCCTCTTTATCTCAATGGTTATTTATTCAACACATATCACATGCCAAATACAGTTCTAGGAACTGGGATTGTAGAAATAACCAAAGCAAAGTTCCTGAACTCATGCTTTCATTCTAGTTGGGAAAGATGATAATAAACAAGGCATCGTGGTGCCAAATCTCATCAGTGGTTTTCAGCCCACATTTTATTAGACCTCTCAGTGTCTTCTTTCTAGAAATACTTTCTTCACTTGGTTTCAGGGACAACACATTCTGTTCCCTTACTGTCTACCTCTTTCAGTATCGTTTCTTGACTCCTCCTCATCTTCCTGACCAAAAACTGGTGGACCCGGAGCTAAACCTTCAAATATTTCTTCCCTCCCTCATTCAACATCAATACGCCCATGATCTAAAATTTCCACTTCCATCCTGCCCTGCTCCCCTGAATTCCAGTCTTTTATTTTTTATTTATTTATTTTTTAAAGATTTTATTTATTTGACAGAGAGAGATCCCAAGTAGGCAGAGAGGCAGGCAGAGAGAGAGAGGATGAAGCAGGTTCCCCAGCGAGCAGAGAGCCTGATGCAGGGCTGGATCCCAGGACCCTGAGATCATGACCTGAGCTGAAGGCAGAGGCTTTAACCCACTGAGCCACCCAGGTGCCCCTCCAGTCTTTTAAATGTGACTGCCTACTTCACATCTTCACTTGCATGTCTAATAGGCTTCCAAAATTTAACATGACCATCAAGATCAAACTCTTGATTTCCACCCCAATCTACTCTTACTTTTAAGTCTTTTCTTTCTCAGTTAACAGCAATTCCGCTCCTCTAATTACTCAGGAAAATCTTCGGAATCATCTGTGACCTCTTTCTTTCCTTTTAGTCCATCTCAGATCCAACAGATTTAGCTATAGAGATGTGTATCTCAGCACTGTTTATAAAATGAAAACTTGGAAATGAACTAGTTATTCAACCAACAAAGATTGGTTTAATTACAATACATATGGCCATTAAAAATGATGTTGTAGGGTAATAGATTACTGTTTAATGACCTTTTTATTATGGAAAATTTCAAACCTGCTCAATAATAGAGATCTGTGAACCCCATCATCCAGTTACAACAATTATAAACTCAAAGCTCTTGTTGCTTCATTTATACCCCAGGCTATTTCCCACCTCTCCCACTGGATTATTTCTAACCAAATCCCAGACATCATATGATTTAATAGGTAAATATTTGTACCATATATGAGAGCAGATGATACAGAAATATGCATATGTTTTCATTTTCGTAAACTATAAGCATATATGCATAGGAAACGGTCTCATGGGATAGCTATCTCTGAATCATGATATATGAATGATTGTTGACATCTTCTTTTGCTTTGTGTACATTTTCCTCAATGAGTATGTATTACATGTATTGGGTAGGGGTGGGGTTCCAGTCCTTTCTAAATTTTATTACTTTAATTCAGGCAGGATACTTCATAGTGAAAGGGAAACAACCACTTTGGAGAGGTAAGAATCCTTGTCTGAGCTTCTGTTCTCTCTTTGGACGGTCTGTAATTAAAAATTGCCCTATTAATATCTATTGTGACAGCAAGGTTTCTCAACTAAGCTCTACTGACATTTGGGGCTGGATAATTCTTTGTTGTGGAATGCCATTCTTTGCGTTTGAGGCTATCTTGCAGAATACCGGTCTCTTCCCCATTATATGGCCAGTTGTATCTTCTGCCTGTCCTTGTCTGTGGTAGCAACCAAAAATGTCTTCAGAAATTGCCAAATGTCCCTGGGGAGGCAAAATTACCTCTGACTGAGAACCACTACCCTACCGCATGTGTGTTCATTTAAATGTATAGTGTCTAGGAGATTAGCGGTAAAAATGTTCTGTTTTACTCATTTTGCTGGCTGAAACCTCTAGAAGGATATAATTTGTGATCTGATGAAAACTGCTTTTGTGGTTTACTGACCTGCACATTTAAGTAACCAACCTATGATTCAGTGGCTAGTGATTATCTGCATTTTTGAAACATATCCAGACACAAACATGACAAGTTCAACTCCATGAGAAAAGCAAATGTTGTGGATGAAGGATGGCTTGTCAGCTACGGCAGTGATCAGATTTTCCTCTCCAGCCTACCAACTAACCCACTGCACTATTCATTATCCTCCACGACACACGGAAATGTGTGGAAGTTAAAAATGGGAAATTTCTTCCTAGAAAATTAATGATGTTGCATACACATAAACAGTTCTTTTTTATTAGTAATAAATGCCTAGAGACAGTTGCAAAAGGTGAGGAAAAAGGGCATTTTAAATATTGTACTTTATTCGGATTTTTTCCTCATAATGGAAACATTATTAGAGAACCATAGAAATGAGATAAGGGAAAATATGAGGTCATCTTGCCCATTTTCTTCAAGAGCGACACTGTTCTGTGCGCCCCCTCCCATCTCCAGTTCAGACTCTTGTGAAATATCCCCATTTTCATCATATAGGACACTCCTCATGTTTCCCCCCTGGAGAGTAACTCAGCATGTTAGCAAAGGGCATAAATTAGTGAGATCATAATCTTCAAAAGATTACTTATTTAGTTAGTAGCAGTGTTACTGGTTGCACAGAAAATAAAATCTCTAGCAAAGTCTACATCAGACTTTGGCCATCGAGGTTGATCAAACACAGTATGCATATCATGTCTTTAACAGTTTTACATCATTATACAACTGAATGGAGTAGGTCTGGGAGTCTTAATGGTTGTTTTTGCAACTGTTGGAAGCTCCTAATTCTAGACAACGTATAAGATATTTACAAATTCCTTATACATTCTTAAGATCTACTTTGGAATCAGAGCTTAAATTTCATTTTTCATCCTAACATCCAGGGTTTTCTTTAATGGTAAGTAATCAGCTGAATGCCTTCTGTGAAACAGGTATTATTTACGTTACTGGAGGTTTACTATTTTATGCAATCTCTGAATCCTACCAGATACATAGGTCTATTTACACACGAGAGAATGGAGGCTGAGAAAGGTGAAATACTTCCTCTAGAGTCTTACAGCTTCTGAAAGGCAGAGTCCTGATTCAGCACATAGCTCAAGTCTGACACCCAAACTCATTAAATAGTCACAGGATGTGAGGTTTTCTCTAAAAATCTGGGTGTGTGTGGGGGGGGGGGGGGCGGGGGCGGGGAATATACTTGCTTGGATTCTTTAAAACAAAGCCTGAGGGCTGCATCTAAGGAAAAAACAAAAGTCCATCATAATGGAGCATTCAGGAGCCCGAGGACTGTGTGGCCCAGGGAATGGACTAGATTGGGCTGTTAGATGTAGAGAAATAGCCCAAGTGCTTTGTACTGTGACAAAGAATAGATTGGCTCGTTCTGAAGCTAGACAGATTTTAGAGAGGAGGGCTCCTTAAGGAAAATTCCTGAGATTCAGGGAGTGGGGGGAAGGGAGCTCCATATTTGGTTTCTGTGTCTATGCCTCAGGCTGTTAGGGAAGAGGCTAGGTCGGGTGGGGGGTGGGTAGTTTCCTGTAGAAGTACAGAAAATAAAAGTGTAGAGCATAAAAAGAAGTGGCCACGGCTAAAGAAAACAAACCCAAATCCAAACGTAAACCCCAAGCCCAAACTTCAAACAGGTTGTGCGAAAGAATCCTAACAATTGAAAATGAACAGTCAGAACCGGACTCCAGGCTGTGAGCATTCAACCTGATTAATTAAGGTCAAGGTGGTGATGGAAATACCAGCTGGGGAGCATTTTGCCCAAAGATAAATTTGTCCTTCTGTATCTCTGCAAGACAGCAGGGAGGTGTGTGTTTGGAGCTAAATTAATTTGATTTACATCATGCCATGGTAACTTCTGTTCTCTCTCCCTGCTGTCAGATGTCTTCGCTGGCTCTTTCCCTCTCCTTCACCCCCACACATTTCATAACACGGAGAGAAAGCACGGATTGGCTTCAGGCAGAATTTAGAAATGGAATAACTCTAATTTGATTATTTGGTATCAGGTGTTATTCTCTCCTCCCCTCTTTCTTGAGGGAGAGAAGTTGTAAACCCGAGCCTAAGTGCGACATATTTTTATCTCGTGCTTAATGGCACAAACTGCTTGACTATCAGAACTTGCTCCTTGTAGCAAAACCTGGCAGCTCACCTATCCTGTGTTTCTCCAGCAATACTAATGCTAGAAAACGAAGTTACCACCCATTAAGGACCCTGTTAGGAATGTGCTTTTTCTGGCCATGTAGCTTTCCGACTCCGCCAGGCTCTGGAGGCCGGGGTGGAGAGCGCCCCCTGGGGGACACCCCCCCTCGGGTTCTTGCCCCTCCGAGCCGCCTGCGCCCCCAAGCCCCCGCCAGGCAGGGCGCCCCTCGCCCCTTCCAGTAGCCAGGCGCGCTGTGCTGGGCAGGATAAGGTTACGCCGAGTCTGTGCTGGACTGCAGGGGGAGAGGCGGGTCCGAGCCCGCGCCCCGGCCCCTGGGGGAGTTCCCACCGTGGGCGGCTCGTCCCGGTCCCCGCTGCCGGCCTGGCAGGGCGTGCGGAACGCTGATCACAGCCCCGTGCCCGAGCCCCCGCCATGGCACTGGAGAGGCCTCCCGGGAGGGGCTGCGGCGCCCTGCGCCGATGTGTGCTCGGCGCCGCGCTGCTGCTCGGCCTGCGGCTGTGCGCGGAGCTGCGGCCCTCCGGGCCCCGATCCCCCGCCCGCAGCGCCCCGCTGGGACCGGCTCCCCAGCCACCCGGGCCGCACCTGCCGCCCGCGCCCGGCCCGCCCCGCGGGGCCAGCAGGAGGCAGGTGACCTACGTGCGCAGCGGGCGCCGAGCGCCTCCGGAGGGCGGCGGGAGCGGGACGCTGGAGCCGGGCTGCTGCGCCCCGCGCGGGCATCCCCGCCGGAAGGTCAGTTGCAAATGGTGCAGTCTTGGGCCTGACACCCGAATCCCCCTCCCCGACGCTCCCAGAGCCCCCCCCCCCCCCCGGAAGACCGCCCCACTGAGACCTTCAGAGAAGTCTTCGCTTCTCCCACCTCAGCCCTCTCTGGCGGCTCCAGGGGTGGCATCCTCAGTGCCCAGATACAACGCTGCAGGACCGAGCCCAGTGTGCTCCAGTATCTGCTGAGTGTCCATTGGGTGTCATTCCCCACCCCCCTCCCGCGCCAGGCACGCAGCCAGCCAGGGAGGACCAAGCCCTGCTCTCGAGGAGCTTACATTTTAGTGAGGAGAGGGTGTGAGTGATGGGCAGCGGAAGGAAAAGCAAGGTGTTGGGGTGTTGTTTCTATTCTGTGCTTCCCAGCGGTTTTCTCCTTGAGGCCCGGACAAAGCCGGCTGCATAGCCACTGTGTGTGGCTTCTCCACTGTACCTTCATCGCGGTGTGATGGAAATCCACTTTCCAGCCTAATTTTCCTTCAGTTGTGCCGCAGACATTGGCAGGGTGGCTGGCGCAGGGTGAGAAGCTGAGCCCCAGCTCCTCCTGATGGCCAGTGAGTGGGAACCTCGAGGACTGAGTCATAACCTAGGTTTGTTTTAAAGCCCTCGACAGTGTTACTCTTCCTACCGCATTAACTTCTTGGCTCACACCTGAGTGAGTGGTTCCAGTTTAACCTCTGGTTGGTTGGTAAGCCTCTGGCCTCCTCACCCTCCTTTTGGAGCTCATTTCCTAGGTACTCGGGGATGAAAAGATTAAGAACTGCAGGTATGAGCTGAGCTGGCCTGGGCCTCATAGCCCATTAACCCTAACTGCATCCTCTCCGGGAACTTCTGTCTGTTCCTGGGCGCATCCTTTTTTCTTTTAAACACTTCCTGTCCCCCACCACCTGCCTCTTGGGGAGAGGGAGAACTCTTCCTCTCACTCTGCTTCTTTCTTTAGCTTCCCAGTCTAGCCTACTTTCGGTATCACAGCCCACCATTTCTTCCCATTTTCCTTTCCCCCAGGCCTTGCCTCTGACGCACAGTACCCCTGCTATGACCCACCTGGCCATCACTGTTATCTTCCTGGATCAACTCAAATACTTTTTTTCTATTTCTGAAACCTCACTTCCCAAGTAAAGTCTTAATTTGCTCTTCGACTCCCTTCTTCATGCTCCTGATGCCCTTAAATGAACATGGTACCACTTTACGCCACCAACACACCTTTGCCAAGGGCTTCCCAGGTCCCAGAGGCTGTGTCAGGTGCTGGGGACCCAGAATGAGTTCAAAGTCTGCTGAGGGAGGCACTCACCTTAGGCCTCTAGTAATGGGACCAATACTGTACTACTCAAAGTCTTGCACTCTGGCTGAGTCAAAAAAGGCTAACCGTGAGGGGACGTTTGATGTAGGACTTGATATTTCTTTCAAGTTCAAGTTCTTTTGTTTCTCTCCATGTCCTCAGAGGTCCCTTCAACCTTCCCTGTAGTTTTCCTCTCATATCCGCCCTCAGCCTCTGTTGTTTCTGTTGTCACCTGTCCAAGAATCACTCTTAAATCTTGGTCTCCATTTCAGACAACAGTAACTGGAGCCTGTCCTGCAAATGGAAAGGGTTGGAATGCGCAGACTCAGAGGGTCACTCGAGGGGAAGTTCATGTCCATCCCCTGGAGGAGTCTGCTGCCGTGATTCAGGCTGGAGATGGCGGTGGCTTCTATGCGGTGGTAGAGGTGGCAGTGTAAGGAGTGGTCTGATTCTGCTTGTGTTTTGAAGATGAGGGAGGGAGGAGAGTTTTTGTTACTGTTAAAGCTTTTGGGTTTTTTTGGGGGGGGCGGTGGTGCTGGACAGAAACCAGGAGGTTGGTTTTAAACATGTTGAGTTTGAGGTATCTTGTCGACATCCAGGTGGAAATGTCAAACAGGCAGTCGGACATACGAGTTTGGAGTTGGAGGAAACATTGTGGCTGAAGATAGAGATGTGGGAGTCATCAGTGTACCGGTGGGACTAAAGCCATGAGACTGTAGAGGTCAACTAGGGAGTGAGGGTGGCTTCCAGAACCGAGTCACCTGGGTCTGATCCCAGGGGCTCTGTTTTCTTAAAATTAATTGGAAAAAAACCAAAAGGAAATATATGTCTAGAGTCTGGTATGTGACAAGCACTCAATAATCATAGCTTTAACATTCAGTCATCTGTTCTGGGTCTTTACTCTCAGCCGTTTCCCAAATGTTACTTGTTGTAAACTATCTCCATTCCTTTGGCTTACATGGATTCTCTTACTTGTGGGTGGAGCCATACTCCTTTCCCATGATTCATGCCCTTTCCGTCCTTGAATGTTCAGGTCAGGGGTCATCGCTTGGAAACCTTCCCCTATCTGTCCTACTTCCTTCTATGCTGCTCTTTCCCCAATGCATTCTGATGATGAGATGCATTCTGATCTGTGAGTTGCTTTGTCTGTGTTACAACCTGGTAATCCATTTAAGATTGAGTGTTTTGTTCCCCCGGTTGTGCTTGATGGAAAGGATTGTATTTCCCAGAGTGACCCCTGGGAAATGCTTACTCCTGAGACACCGATATGTAAAATATATATATATATAAATATATATATATATAAGAATCTTAGTATCTCAGCCTATTATGATAACTAAATGTCTTTGGTTAAAAATATATAAGAAAGGATTAATTTATTGTTATTTTTAAAATATTGTTTGATTTTTTTAGCTTCCTAAGGAAGAATTGTCCCTGGATTTCCTTTCTCCCAGCTATCCATTTATTTACTTTTTTTCAAGATATACATTCTAACTTCCTCACATTCCTAGATAGTGGGAATCTGGAATTTATTTCATTTTCCCCATTTTTTTTTTCAGTTGAATTAAAACGTTCCTCAAAACCGAGAAGACCAGTTATCTAATCTGTTCTCCCACTTCTGGGAACAGAGTTTGAGATCTCTTATCTCCCTGGGGACAAATCTTGTTCCTTTTTTAGCCTCCTATCAAGATGTGAAATGTAAGCTCCATCTGGCATTTAATAATTGATATAATGAAAGTTTGAAAGTTCTGTGCTTAAAAACCTTGGATCTCGCTTTATTTAAATTTTGTTTGTTGAGAATAATGGTAAATAATGTGATTTAGGTTCTTGGTTACTTTGTGGAAGGCACCTACCAGATTGGCGGAGGAGAGAAAGTTCCGTTCTATTTTGGGGACGCCTTTTGGTTTTGGGGTGGATGAAAACCTGCATGAAATAATTGGGCTGCTGAGGATTTCTTGTCCACGTGCTTCCTTTGCAGGTGTTGGAGGCACAAAAATTCAGCAATTATATTGCCACTTTAATCACAGTTTCTGCTTCTCTTCAAGAAAATAATCTGTTATAAAAAAGAGAAGTGTAGTCCTCATATAATTCTTCCCCTCTTTCCTCCATCCCTGCTTCACCAGCCGTGCAAGAACTAGCTCTAAATATTACATCTTCTTTCACAGCAGAGGTCGTAACCTTAGGGCATTGTGAAATGGGGGCAGATGACACAGGACGGGTAAATACTGCCTTTTTGGGTTAGGACTACCCTGCAACCCATGACTTCTGTATATACAGAAGCCTTCCATCAGAGCTCTTAGGCTCCCAGATCTGCATACCACACATGCATAAACATTTTATGGTAATTCTTTCTCTTTTCCTTCTCTCTTCCTTTCTGGTTTCTCTGTTTTAGAGATATTCTCTGTTTTAGACATGTGCTGTGGTCACATGGGTGAAGTGTTTTGTGGGGGGTGTTTGTTGAGCACTAAGATAGGTCTCCATGATTTATGCTTTCTTTTTTTTTTTTTTTTAAGATTTTATTTATTTATTTATTTAGAGTGAGGAGGGAGGGGCAGAGGGAGAGGGAACAAGAGAATCTCAAGCAGACTCCAGGCTAAGTGTGGATCCTGAGGCGGGGCTCAGGGGCTGTACAACCTAGGGCTCCTTTACGCAGGAGAGGCACTCAACACAGGAGCCAGGCTTCCCAAAGAAATTTCTTCTCTCTCATTGGAGGTATTTTACTTGACATTTAATGTGTTGGGGAGAAAAGTGACGTCTGAGTCACAGAGCCACAGAACCCAGCGATGTGCTGTTTGGTTTGTTGGTTACAGATCCTTTGGAACAATGTGTCAGAAAAAAAAAAAAAAAGCTGTTTCCTCTTCTGTAAAACCATATGGAAAAATTTGGTCTTTCTTCCTCACTTCACGACATCTTAGTTTTGTAATTCTGTGATTTTCATCAAGGTGATGTATAGTATACCCCCTTGATAGAGCCAACTGCCCTGTAGTCCTTATTCTTACAAATACTTGGCAGGTAGGTTTGAATGGCTTGTAAAATATGGCCCAGCAGTAGTTTCCAGCTACCTGGATTTTTGCCGTGTACCTACATTTCTGTCCCTCAGGGAACAGCATTAATCAGTCCTCTCACACTGTCCTCAGGAGGGAAAGCATTTTCATTTTAAACAAAGTCGTTGAGGGTAATTGAATGAGCCCCAGCAATATGTGGGTGTGAAATAGCAGTTGCTTGGTTTCAGAAAGAAAAAGCAGGTTTTGATTAAAACTTTGATGTGTGTGAGGCCGGGGAGCAGGCCTCTGCACTCCTTCCAAACCCCACAGCTCCTCAGGGAGCATTCTGTGGGCGAAGGAACTGCTGACGGAAGCGCCATTGTTTTCCAACAATTTTAGGTTCTTGTGTGCCATTTGTCCGGTCCATTTTCCAAGGAAAAGAAAACCCTCTCCGTTTTCTCAAATTGGATTTCCCTTTTAGTCTGTGCAGAGAATCAGAGCTGCGTAGTTCAACTGGAGACGGTCAGGGGTGGTCGGCATCTGGGTTTTTCCATCTGTGCTGTGACACCTTTGGAGTCCTTGTGCTTCCAAGGAGTTTGGCTCTTTATTCTGTGATTCACAGAAAGTAACAGGAGCCTGCTTCACTTGCCATGAGAACCACGAAAGCAGGAGTCTACCAGCATTGATAAACTTCTTTTAAAAGCAGCCCTTGAGTTCTCTGGAGACCTCAGATGGGTCCCCTTACTGGCCTGTGGAGCCTACCTTCCTTTCTAAGATTTTGTTTATTTATTTGATAGAGAGATAACAAGAGAGGGAACACAAGCAGGGGGAGTGGGAGAGGGAGAAGCAGACTTCCCCCCTGAGCAGGGAGCCCGATATGGGGCTTGATCCCAGAACCCTGGGATCATGACCTGAGCCGAAGGCAGACACTTAACGACTGAGCCACCCAGGTGCTCTGCCTGTGGAGTTTTCTCTAAGAGAGGGTGGGAAAATTTGCTGTTCAAGGAGCAATTTTATCCTATTCCAATGACTGAAACAAAACTGAGTTGTAGGAGTCTTACAGAGTAGGACCATCTGTAACTTAAACTAATAGCCAGCTGGGTTGTTAGTGGATGGCCCAGGAGGTAGATTTGGCCCATGAGGAATTTCATTTTGAACCGTATGGTATGGTGTTTGAAGCATTTGAATGTAAAGGTCGTTCGACGGGACGCATAGTGTCCAGCGGAATCCAGCTCAGCGCTCTCTCCATCATCTACGTTACCTGTCTGATCTCAGAAGGCATTTGAAGTTGCAACCTCTTAGCCAGATGTCAAAATTAGCAATTGTTTTTCTTAAAAAGTGACAAGCGAGGTCAATGCTGCTAAGTGCAATAGCCACAGGGCACACAAAAATTAGAGGAACAGAAGCCAAAGGTCCTTTTTAGTCATTCCTAGTAAAGAAAGATGAGTTGCCTAAGGCTGGAGTTGGTTAATGGGGAGAGTAAGATGGTAGAGGAGAATACTTAGTCAATGTAATGTTCTTTTGGTTGTAAACAAGAAAGAATGGACTGTGACCTAGCTTAAGCAAAAAAAGCCAAAACAGAAAAAAAAATTGAAGAAATATATTGGGAAAACTTAGAATTTCTCACTGAATTAAAGGAAGGGTTCAGTGACCGCTGTGGGCAGAGAAGGAGCAGGGCTGCTTGGGAAATCCCCGCTCTCCTTGACCTTCTCCCTAGAGTGCTATGGTAACAAGACTCCAGCTTGATGTCTTCAGATACTCACCTTGGGTCAGACAGCTCTAGCCACAAGCCAGAAACAGAGCCCAGGAGTCCCCTTCCTGTCCCAGAAGCCATTGGTAGAGAAAAGGAAACTTTCTGTAAGTTACTCTAAGAAGCCAAGTCCTTGACATTGCTTAACGACTTAGTGTAAGTATCGTACAGTTTTGCCCTTAGGGTTTTGTTCTTCTCATATTTTATTCTATTATTCTAACTAGTCCAGTTCAGCGATCTTGAACCTGAGGCCCTAGGAACAGTGTAGGTTTTTGTTTGTGTGAATACGCTTAGCATCTGTGCCTCTGTGTGTGTGTTTATTGGTTAGCTAGATCTCTCTAGATGTATTCTTATAGATGTAGAAAATATAGATATATTTTCATGTAGCGTTTGGCAATAAGTTGACATCTTCTGCATATTTGTCATCTTTTTTTCAGTTGGGTACATGCACACAAGATCTCTGTAGATGCAGTATTTTCCCCCCCTTTTTTTTTTTTAAGTAAAATGTTAGTTGTGAGGACTTTTAGTAGACAAAGTAACTGTAATCATTATGTAGCCCATTATCCCAACTAGGGTTCTCAAACCAAAGTTAGAGTCTTATGTTCTTTCATTTTTTTTCCTGTCCATGTGAAGTTACTTTGAAAAAAAAAAAATCTGAAAAATTCTTCAGTGCATCTGAATATTTACAGCCCTGTTTGCAACTGGCTAGCTTGAGATTTTTTAACATGAAATTACTTCTGTATTCAGAGTCTCTGGGTTGCAAGTGACAGAAGTCCACTGAGACTGGTGAAAATGGTGATTCATTGGAAGAAGGCCTGACTGGTTCTGGGGAAGTGCTGCAGAGACCAGAAAGGGGCAGGGAACCTGATTATGGGCACCTGATTATGGGCCAAAATGAGTCTTGAAGACCTTCCTTTTTCCTATGACTCGTGACCCCATAGGGACTGGGTATTGATCATTCCTTTTGACCACACCTTTGAATTTCCCTCCTGTGTTTGAGGAATTATCCACCTTTCCAAGAAAAAAAGGCCAAACCATGATTTTCTCACTCCTCCTGGCACCTGGACGGCACTCGTGATACACCTGCATGAGAGTTTGGTTGGTACCTTAGAGATTTGAAGAAGTGAGCAGCCTGGAGGACGGCAGAGGGGCGTGGTGGCCGAGGTTCCAGTGGGGGTATCCGGGGCCCAGGGTGGTGAAAGGAGCCACGGTATCTGTGCTCAGCAGTGGGCCAGTGCAATCTACATTGGCAGGATGGTGAGACTCCTGTCCTTGAGGTTCTGCAAGCTAATAAATCTTTAATCAATTCCTTTTCTACTTAAACTAGCCGGAGTGGTTTCTGTTGTTTACAACTAAGAACCTTGACAGATCGATAAATTAGAACTGGCGGTTTGGAAGGTTACAACTGTAATTTTCTCTCTCCAGTTTTGCTTGGTCTGTTTAATTCAGATTTTAGAACACGATGATTGGGGTTCAAGTGAACTATGGGCCAAGGGATCCTTCCCTGACAAGATAATTACATTTAGCTTCAGATACTAAATTACACAGATCCGCTAACTTATCACGAGAGGCATCAAGCTCTTGTTCACGGCACCGTTTGTCTGGGGTAGTGGGCAGGTGGGGTGAGTCTCTGCTGGGATCACAAACAACTTTCAGATCTCAGGGCTTCAACTAAGACAAGTGTGTTTCTTGCTCATGCAGTGTGTCCATTGCTGGTGGGTGGGGTTGGGGTGACGCCCGGTGCCATTGTCATCCTCCCTTTGGACCCAGGCTGGCAGCACAGTCCCCATCTGGAAACTTGCCGGTCCCCTTGGCAGAGGGCTGAGTACTCTGGAGGATTGTGCCTGGCAGTAGTAAGTGTCCTGGCTGGAAGCCATGTCCAGCACTCCTGCTCATACTCTAGGGGCCAGAGACCCAGTAGGGGAGGACAGAGGCCTGCCATGGGCTCAGAAGTCAGCGAGCTGGAGGAGCCGGGTCGCAGCCCTTCCGCCACCGCAGTATGGGAGCCCTTCAGTCATCTGTACCTGAACGGGCATTGTCGAGGTCATGGCATCATGGAGGTCATGTTTCTCGATGGCTTCTCTGAATATGCACATTTCACAGTGTTGAATAAAGCCCAGGAAGCTCTCTTCCAGGGGCCTTGGATCTAAAATGAAGCAGACATCTGAATTTAGCAGAACAGGGTACTAAAACAAGACTCGATTTAGATCTTATAAACAGTGCTGGGGCGCGTCCTGGAGTTTGTTAAATATAATGGTTCTCCTTGACATTGTTTATGTTCGATTCCTCGCACAGGGTAGTGATGGGATCACGGTCTGCAGGGTTTTTTTGTTTTTTTTTTTTTCTTCCTGGGGAAAAGAAAAGCATGTTTTGAGTACATGAAGCCATGCATCTAGACAAGCCTCTGGGGAGATGACTCAAACTCCATGTTTAAAGCCATCTTCATAGAGACCACTGACTTTTTGTTGGAGCAAGTTGAAAGACTTGTTCTCGGGACTGGCCCCAAATCAGAGGCCATTCTCATGTTGTGTGGTGTTGGCTGTTGGGCACAATATGACGGCATGTGTTTTTATTTTTCATCTGCTTTGAGTGGAGCACAACAAATCACTCAAAAGTGCTAATTAATGAGATGCTCCTAGAGCCCAGGGATTAGATCACATGTGGAAGGAGGCCTCATCGCCCAGCAGATTTGGGGGTAGAATATGGGGACGCCAGTGAAGGTAACACATGAGATTCCGGAGGTCTATTTATGTGGATTTGCAAATGTCATGAAAATACTTTGTTATGATCAATCCTCCCCTGTGAGATGGGCTCATCTTTTTATACTTGACGTTGGAAGTTTAAATTCTGCTCAGCTGCTCACTGGATGTGGCATACCTGGTCTGAACTTCAGGTTCCTCCTCTGTGAAGAGCAGTGGTGCTTAACACACAAGGTCGTTGTGTAGAGTAAACTAGAACAGGTAGGTGGAAACCCCTAGCCTGTGGGAATAGGTCCTTCAATGAAGAAGGTCTCTGTTTGGCCTTGTGTTGCTGGCTGGGAAGCAGGCCCCTGGACGTCAGAGAGCTATAGGCATGTATGTCTATGGGGTATAAATTTAGCCCAATAGTCATTGGGATATTTATTATTTCTTTTACTCTTGACATTTTATTTTTATTATTATTTTTATAATAATAAAATATAGAGAATATAAAAATTAAATATAATATTTAAATATAATATAAAGTAATAAAAATATAAAAACAAAACAATATTTATTATTGTTTATTTTATTAATTTTATATTTATTATATTATTATTTATTATTATTAATAAAATTTATTTTATTTTATTTTCATTACATCTTTATTTTAATTCCAGTATTATGAACATACAATATTGTATTAGTTGCAGGTATGCAATACAGTGATTCAACAATTCCATATAGGACGCAGTGCTCATCAGGATAAGTGTTCGGCTTAATCCCCACCACCCATATTTCACCCATCCTCTCCCCCTTCCTCCCCTCTGGTCGCCATCTGTGTGTTCTCTATAGTTAAGAGTCTGTTTCTCGGTTCGTCTCTCTCTCTTTTTTTTCTTTGCTCCTTTCTTTTGTTCCTTAAATTCCACATATGATTGAAATTCTATGGTGTTTGTCTTTCTCTGACCAGCTTATTTCACTTAGCATAATACACTATAGTTTCGTCCCATGTTGTGGCAAACGCCAAGATTTCATTCTTTTTGATGGCTGAGTGATACTCCATTGTGTATATACGCCACATCTTCTTTATCCATTCATCCGTTGGTGGACACTTGGGCTGTTTCTGTAATTTGGCTGTTGTAGATAATGCTGCTATAAACATCAGGATGCATGTATCCTTTTGAGTTAGTAGTTTTGTATTTTTTGGGTAAATACCCAATAGTGCGATTACTGGGTCATATTCTATTTTTAACTTTCTGAGGAACCTCCATACTGTTTTCCACAGTGGCTGCACCAGCTTGCATTCCCACTGGTGCAGGAGGGTTCCTTTTCCTCCATATCTTTGCCAGTGCTCGTTGTTTCTTGTGTTTTCGGTTTTAGCCATTCTGACAGGTATTAGGTGGTATCTCATTGTGGTTTTGATTTGCAGTTTCTGCATGATGAGTGATGTTGAACATCTTTTCGTGTGTCTCTTGGCCCTCTGGATGTCTTCTTTGGAGAAATCTCTGTTCATGTCTTCTGCCCATTTTTAAATTGATTGTCTATTTGGGCATTGAATGGTATCAGTACTTTTTTTTTTTTTTAAGATTTTATTCATTTGAGAGAGAGACAGAGCATGAGCAGAGGGGCAGAGGGAGGAGAAGCAGAGTCCCTGCCGAGCAAGGAGCCTGATATGAGCTCAACCCCAGGACCCTGATATCATGACCTCAGCTGAAAGCAGACACCCAACTGACTGAGCCACCTAGGTGCCCCATATCAGTTCTTTATATATTTTGGATACTAACCCTTTATTGGATATGTCATTTGCAAATATCTTTTCCCATTCAGCAGGTTACCTTTTTGTTTTGTTGATTATTTCCTTTGCTGTACAGAAGTTTTTTATTTTGATGTAGTCCTAATAGTTTATTTTTGCTTTTGTTTCCCTTGCCTCTGGAGACATATCTAGAAAAACGTTGCTATGGCAATGTCAGAGAAATTGCTGCCTGTGTTCTTTTCTAGGATTTTTATGGTTTCAGGTCTCACGTTTTGGTCCTTGATCCAGTTTGAATTTATTTTTGTGTTGGTGTAAGGAAATGGTTCAGTTTTATTATTTTGCATGTAGCTGTTCAGTTTTCCTAACATCATTAGTTTTGTGTGTGTGTGTGTGTGTGTGTGTGTGTGTATGAGGACCATACTATATTTGATTCCTACAGCTTTGTAATATAACTTCAAGTCTACAGTTGTGATACTTTCTATTTTGTTTTTCTTTTTCAAGGTTGCTTTTGCTATTTGGGATCTTTTGTGGTTCCATACAAATATTAGGATTGCTTGTTCTAGTTCGGTGAGAAATGCTGTTGGTATTTTGGTAGCGATTACATTCAATGTGTAGATTACTTTGGATAGTATAGACATTTTAACAATATTTGTTCTTCCGATCCATGAGCGTGGAAGGTCTTCCATTTCTTTGTGTTGTCTTTAATTTCTTTCTTTCTTCCTTTTTTTTAAAGATTTTATTTTTTATTTGAGAGCGAGAGAGACAGCTAGAGAGAGCATGAGCTGGGAAAGAAGTAGAAGGATAGGGAGAGGCAGACTCCCTGCTGAGCAAGGAGCCCAATGCCAGACTTGATCCTAGGACCCCAGGATCATGACCTGAGCCGAAGGCAGACACTTAACCAACAGAGCCACCCAGGGAACCCTCGTCTTTAATTTCTTTTTTATACACTATTCTTTTTTATAGTGTTTTATAGTTTTCAGAGTATGGGTCTTTCCTATCTTTGGTTCGGTTTATTCCTAGGTATCTTATTATTTTTGGTGCAGATATAAATGGGATTGTTTTCTTAATTTCTTTTTTGCTGCTTCATTACTAGTGTAGAGAAATGCACCAGATTTCTGCGCATTGATTTTGTATCCTGCAACTTTCCTGAATTCATTTATCAGTTCAAGAAGTTTTTTGGTAGAGTCTTGGATTTTCTATATATAATATCATGTCTTCTGCAAATGGTGAAAATTTTACTTCTTTGTTACCAATTTGGATGCCTTTTACTTCTTTTTGTTATCTGATTTCTGTGGCTAGGACTTCTAGTGCTATGTTGAATAAAAGTGAGAGTAGACATCTTTGTCTTATTTCTGACCTTAGGGGGAAGTTCTCAGTTTTCCCCCATTGAGTATGATGTTTGCTGTGGATTTTTCATATAAGTCCTTTATTATAGTGAGGTATGTTCCCTATAATTCTGTTTTGTTGAGGGTTTTTATCATGAGTGGATGTTATACTTTGTCAAATGCTTTTTCTTCATCTATAGAAATGATCATATTTTTAAATATCCTTTCTCTTACTGATGTAATGTATCACATTGATTGATTTGCAAACATTGAACCACACTTGCATCCCAGGAATAAATCCCACTTGATGGTGGTGAATTATTTTTTTCAATGTATCGTTGGATTTGGATTGCTAGTATTTTGTTGAGGATTTTTGCATGTGTGTTCATTGGAGATATTGGCCTGTAGTTCTCTTTTTTTGTGGTGACTCTCTGTGTTTTTGGTATCAGGGTAATGCTGGCCTCACAGAATGGATTTGGAAATTTTCCTTCCTTTTATATTTTCTGGAATCATTTGAGAAGAATAGGTATTAACTTTTCTTTACATGTTGGTAGACTTCACCTGTGAAGCCATCTGGTCCTAGACTTCTGTTTATTAGGAGTTTTTGATTACTGATTCACTTCCATTGCTGGTAATTGGTCTGTTTAAATTTTCTGTTTCTTCCTGCTTGAGTTTGGGTCTATGTTTCTAGGTATTAATCCATTTCTTCTAGGTTGTACAGTTTGTTGGTATATGATTTTTCATATATATGAAAAATGTATATATTTTATATATATGAAAATCATATTTCATATGTTTCATATATTCATATATATGAAAATCATATTTCATATATATGAAAATCATATATATGATTTTTCATATACCAACAAACTGTACAACCTAGAAGAAAGTCTTCTCTTACAATTGTTTGTATTTCTGTGATGTTTGTTGCTCTTTCTCCTCCTTCATTAGTGATTTTATTTGAGTCTTCTCTTTTTTTCCTTGAAAAAAAAAGGCTAGGGGTTTCTCAATTTTGTTGATCTTTTCAAAGAACCAACTCCTGGTTTCATTGATCTGTTTTCCTGGGTTTTGTTTGTTTGTTTGCTTGTTTTTAGATTCTAGACCATTTCTTTCTGCCCTAATCTTTATTATTTCTTTCCTTCTGTTGGTTTTGAGTTTTGTTTGTTCTTTTTCTAGCTCCTTTGAAGTTGTACGGTTAGGTTGATTATCTGAGATTTTTCTGCGGGTTGAAAGTGAGGGAATGGAGAAATATTTATCATGCAAATGGATGTCAAAAGAAAGCCAGGGTAGCAATACTTACTTATATTGAACAAAACAGACTTTGAAACAAAGACCATCACAAGAGACAAAGAAGGATACTATATAAAAATAAGAGCGGGGAAGAGTTGCCGCCCACCTCCTAGGTGCGGTGGCTACCCGGGGCAGGGCAGGGCAGGGCAGGGCAGGGCAGGGGGCAGGGGCGACAGGCTGCTGCTACTCGAACCCATCCTGGAGCCCCCCTGCCCCCTGCACCTGGGGGCCTGTGTTTGACAGGTCACTGTTGGAGCCTGGACGTGTGCGTGTGCCTGTGTGTGTGCGTGCGTGTGTGCGAACACGCTGGTGGGTATTTAACGTGTATTATTCCCCTTTTTCCTTGGAATTTTCTTCCCCGTGGGGCTGGGATGACTTTACGTTCAATAAACACTGTTTGACTCCCCCCCCCAAAAATAAGGGGGATAGCCAATAAGAAGATACAACAATTGTAAATACGCACCCAACATGGAAGCACTGAAATACATAAAACAACAGTTAACAAACAAAGGACCTAATCAACAGTAATACAATAGTAGTACGGAACTTTAGCACCCCACTTACATCAATGGGCAGATGATCCGAACAGAAAATCAGCAAAGAAACCGGATGTAAATGACACACTGGACCAGATGGATTTAAGGGATATATTCAGAACATTCCCTCCTAAGACCAGCAGAATATACATTCTTTTCAAGTGTACATGGAACATTCTCCAGAATAGATCACACATTAGGCCACAGAGCAAGTCTGAACAAATTAAAAAAGATTGAAGTCATACCATGTATATTTTCTGATCTCAACACTATGAAACTGGAAATCAACCATAAGAAAAAAATCTGACAAGATCACAAATACATGGAGGTTAAACAACATGCTGCTAAACAGCAAATGGGTCAACCAGGAAATCAACGAAGAATAAAAAATTATGTGGAAAGAAACGAAAATGAAAACACAGTGGTCCAAAATCTTTGGGATGCAGCAAAAACAGTTCTAAGAGAGAAGTTTATAGCAATATTCTTGAAATTTAAAACAAATTTGAGCACATTATATGCTGAGCATATATATAAAAATATATATAAAGTATGCTGAGCATATTATGTATGTTTTATATATATTATGTACATACATACATAATATGTATGTGTATATATACATATATGCATATATACACATATACACACATGTATGTATTTTATATATATTATTTTATATAATATATATCTGGAATATATGTATTTTAAGATCTAAAAAGCTTGCAGTAACAGATAAGTTTTTGTTAGAATTTTTGTCATAGTTGTATTCCCTATATAGCTCATTTATTACGGAATTGTAAAGGCTTACCTGTTCACATTAGTTTGTGATTTTTTTTCCCCTCAAAGCTGATCACAGATATCTTTTAAAACATGCTGTTAAATAATTTTGGTCTGTGTTAATGTGACTGTATAAATGTTTCCAAGCTTTTGAAATACAATTTTCACTCAAAAGGATGTTTACAAATCTCCTATTAACTGTGCCTCTTACTGTGACCGTTATTTCTTTAGTTCAGAGGAGGCCAGAGGAGTAATCAGAGGTTAAAGAGTTAATTGCTGAATGATTTTTCTGGTCCTGTCCTCTGCGTTTTATTCAATTAAGTGCATGCTATTATGCTTGGTGCCTTATATGCATTTAAAAGATAAACTCAATTTAACCAACACAGTAAGCAAAATCTTAAGCATTGACCTTGGTAGTAGGGGAAATATAAGGCCTTCAAGAAGATTACAATTTAAAAGTGGGGTGGGAGGGGCCCCATGCTCAGAGAGTGGCATATATTCTTTCATTTAATTCTCACAACAAACCAATGAGGTGGGAATTGTCCTTACTTTGTGGATGAGGAAGCCAAGGCTCAGAGACACATGAATTTGCATAAGACACAGCTATAAGGGGTGAAATGAAGGTTTAAATTTGAAACCCATGACTTTTTCAATTTGTCCACTGAGATAAGTAGCTCACAACTAATTCTCACATCAGGTAGATTCTTTACCGGATAAAATTTAAAATCTTCTTATGAACAAACAAAAAAATATCCTTCCGTGAAGAGACAAGTCATAGACTGGGAGAGATACTGAATGCATGTTACCAATAAAGGGTTAATATCCAAAATTTTAAAACACCACTGCCCAAACCCAAAACAACCCCCCCCCACACACACAGAGTTAAAAAAAAGGAAAAAAAAAAAAAGACAACGGAACAGGGAATTAACAGAGAATTATCTGAAAAGGAAACCTGAAAGACCACGTATGTACATGGGGGAGAGAGAGCAGCGTGAGTGTGCAGAAAGATCATTCCTACCAACAAACAGGGGAAGCAGATCAAAACACAGCAAAATTCTGCTTGATTCCCAGCATATCAGAAAAAATGCAAAACATCTGATAAAACAAGGATTGTTGAGAGTGTTGAGCAAAAGGAACTCCTTGCTAAATGGCTTTCTCCCCAGCAGCTCATTCACAGTTTCTTTTGTAAGATCTTCTCTTACTTTTCCCATGGCACTCCCACTCATGAACCCTGAGGTCAAGAGTTGCAGGCTCCACGGACTGAACCAGCCAGGTACCCTTCTTTCTTTATTCCTGTTTGCGGTCTCATTCCCTGTGAAGGTGGCTCACTGCTGTGAGCTGTCTGTCTGGCTTTCCACTGTGTCTGCCATGACTCTGATAGTACCTGCAGGTAGTAGGTGCTCAGTAAATAGCGGTTGAAAGAATGGCTATTTTAATCATTGCAGTGGTAGATCCGAGTATTTGAGGAACATCTGAATCTTTCAAAAGCAACTCCGGAGTCCTTTCCAGGTGTCTGATTTCTGAATCAGGTTATTCCACTACAGACTTGGAACAGAGCACCCGGCACTGACTTTGCTTCAGACATTGGTGAGGACAGAGCTGAGGTCACAAGCCATATCCAACCTGTACCTGTTTTTGTATGGCCCAAGAGCTAAGAGCAGCTTTTGTAAATGAACATTTGCACCTGACTTGATGTTAGGATTTAAACCCCAGTGAAGCCTGGGTGGCTCAGTGGGTTAAAGCCTCTGCCTTTGGCTCAGGTCATGATCTCAGGGTCCTGGGATTGAGCCCCGCATCGGGCTCTCCGCTCAGTGGGGAGCCTGCTTCCTCCTCTCTCTCTGCCTGCCCCTCTGCCTGCTTGTGATCTCTCTCTCTCTGTCAAATAAATAAATAAAATCTTAAAAAAAAAACAAAACCCAGTGAAGCCAAAAAGCTATAAAAAAAAAAATTCCATTCTTCTCATTGGTAGATCTTTATGATAAAAAATTATGCACAGTTGTTATATTTTGAGTTTCATCAATACAGATGTTGGGGAAATTTGTCTTGTCTTTTGTTATGTAGGTACATACTTAATATCCTTGATTTTGCTTTTTGGCTCACCACCTAAAGCATTTACTATCTGGCTTGTTGCAGAAAACCTTTGCTGACCCCTGTTATGGGAGTGGGCTCAGCACCACTTAACTATGACCACCACATGGGGGCCACCAATGGCCTTCATGAGAAGAATGGTCTTGCCTGCCAACAGGGACACTGAGAAAAAAGCTTTGGTCCTCTCTGACCATTCATAGGAATGTCATCATAAAGTCTTCAAGGTCTTTGTTTTAAGGCCATTGCCATTCAGTGAACATTAAAGGGAGTTAAGTCTTGGTGCTTTGTTTACTACTGCTGGTAACACACCTTTTATAACACAAGTCTGTTTTGGGGGCAGGCTATATTATGACAGTCAGCTGACCCCATCTTTTCCAGTGTCTGAGGTCCTGGCCCTCCAGGCTTAAGATGGCTTGAACCACGTGCTATGTGAGGTCCAATACTTTCCCTGCCCTCCAATGTTCTGGTAACGTCTGAGGCTTAGTTTGCTGGTCACTGTTTCTCAATTCCCGTGCAGTGCTCCACCCCAGGCCACAGCTTTCTCCTCTCTGCCCTGCGCTGCCCATTTCTTTTGTCCCCCAGCAGGACCCCAACAGAAGCCTTGCTGAAAGTCTCAGAGTCATAGTGGGAGATACCAGTGCAGTTCAAAAGAGAAGTCCGTTTAAAATTGATTACTTAAAGTGTTCTTGGCCTTTGAGGATTTCCTACTGGCTGTATTTTCTTCGACTCATGCAACATTGAGCCTGCCTTCTCTTGTCTATACTTCTGTTCCTTTCTTCCATTTTCAAGGCATCCTGCCCCTGCTGCCCACTCTCTTCTCTTGAGCTCCCAGCAAATGAACTCCAGATACATGTCATTTTCTTACGCAGGCAATTTATCTTCTTCTGTTTTCCTCTCTCCTTCCAGGCCTGGCCTAGAGATGAATTATGCCGTTCTGCTAGGAAGGCACAATCAGCTGCAATCAGCATTTGTTCTTAAAAAATCATGTTTCTCCATCCTCTCAGCTGTGACGCAATCCATATTATGTGCTCAGCACAGTG
This sequence comes from Meles meles, assembly GCF_922984935.1. NCBI lineage: Eukaryota > Metazoa > Chordata > Mammalia > Carnivora > Mustelidae > Meles > Meles meles. The sequence goes on from NC_060070.1 coordinate 22,542,286, forward strand.
CCTTGGATGTAGTAAGCACTCATTCCATGTGGGTTGTTCTTATTAAGACAATCGTGCTAGCTTTGGTCCAGCATTGGTCCCCTCAGCCTAACGATGGCTACTGCTTTTTTTATGGCACATCTTCCTTATCCATTCATCCGTTGAAGGGCATCTTGGTTCTTTCCACAGTTTGGCGACCGTGGCCATTGCTGCTATAAACATTGGGGTACAGATGACTCTTCTTTTCACTACATCTGTATCTTTGGGGTAAATACCCAGTAGTGCAATTGCAGGGTCATAGGGTAGCTCTCTTTTTAATTTCTTGAGGAATCTCCACACTGTTCTCCAAAGTTGCTGCACTAACTTGCATTCCCACCAACGGTGTAAGAGGGTTCCCCTTTCTCCACATCCTCTCCAACACATGTTGTTTCCTGTCTTGCTGATTTTGGCCATTCTAACTGGTGTAAGGTGATATCTCAATGTGGTTTTAATTTGAATCTCCCTGATCATAGCTTACTTTTTAAAAATTTATTTTAAGTAGGCTCCACTCCCAGTGTGGGGTTTGAACTCATGATCCTGAGACCAAGAGTCATGTGTTCTACCGACTGAGCCAACCAAGCACCCCTAATACCTTACTTTTAAACAACTCTTCCCAAGCTTACAGAAGCTTGCTGTGTCATTATCCTAAATGGTCCTCATAACAGTCATATAATGAGATGGTTGTTTTTTCCATTCCACCAAGAGGGACTCTGTTAAATAGTTGGTTCAATAGAGGGTATTATGCTGAGCGAAATAAGTCAGTCGGAGAAAGACAACTATCATATGATCTCCCTGATATGAGGAAGTGGAGATGCAACGTGGGGGTTTTGGGGGGGTAGGAAAAGAATAAATGAAACAAGATGGGATCAGGAGGGAGACAAACCATAAGAGACTCTTAATCTCACAAAACAAACTGAGGGTTGCGGGGGGGGGGGGGTAAGGAGAGGGGGGTGGGGTTATGGACATTGGGGAGGGTTATGTGCTATGGTGAGTGCTGTGAAGTGTGTAAATCTGGCGATTCACAGACCTGTACCCCTGGGGCTAATAATACATTATATGTTAATAAAAAAATTAAAAAAAAATAGTTGGTTCAAGGTAAGTAGAGATTATAACCCAGCTGGCTGAGGTCAAATCTTGTTTCTACTCTGTACTACGCCAGCATCCATGTTGAAATCTGGATCTTAGGAAAATATGTTGATTGCTATAGATTTTAGGTTTGATATTAAGGCTTTTTAGATCTTTTCCAAGTCAACGAATATATTTTAAAGCTTGATTTTAGCTATTTTGTCAGGTTGGAATTTCAAGCATGCCTTACATTGCTTAAGAACAAATTTGAACTGATTGTATAATTATGATAGGGAATGTTCCTTTGAATAGTGAATATTCATTTTGTACAGAAGTAGTTAAAAAAAAAAGGCTTATTTACCTAATGTGCACTAAGAGGACATTAACCTCAATCAGGAGCAGACGGCTACCCCACATTTGAAACCTAAGTGTTTGACTTCATTTGGGTACCCTGGATACAGAGAATTGATTTGGAAAATTTGAATGCCTGGGCCTTCCTCCTGGATAGGGAATGTTCTTATTTATAAAACCGAACCACTAGCATAGATGGAAGTCTGTTTAACACACACAACGTTGTATCCTTCCTTGTTATGGTGATACACTGAGACAAGAAACAGGAAAAAAAGAGTACTATCTCTATAATTTTGTTATTCAAAAAAACATAGGCAAGGGAGGATGCAAATAATCAAAATAAAGGCACATAGGTTTGGTCATGTCATTAAGTTAATAGGAAAAACAGATCAAAAGTGCTCTTGAGGTTTTTATTAAAAAAATTTTTTTAAAAGAACAAAACCATATAGGAATGGGAGAGGTGGGTATTTTATTCAAGGAGTTTTTAGATTATAGTTATTTTGAAACCAAAATTTTTCAATTTAAAAATAGAAGTGGAGAAATAGGAACAGATTGGAGTTTGTTGGGAAAAAAAAATAGAGAAAGAGAGAAGTACAACAGGGAGGATCTCTGCAGGGAATTCTTATGTTCAGCTTCTTCCCAAATTTCCTGTGGACTGTGTAGATAGGCGTTTCAAAATTTGATGAAAATAATTCAATGGAAGCTATGGACAGGACTGTTCTAGAACAGTGAACATTTGTGTGCATACACACTCGCGGGTGATTTTCACGGACAGCGCAGGCCTCAGGAAGCCCTAAATTCTGAATCTGGGAGGGGATCAGAATCAAAGTCAAAGGCGTCTGCCGAATACTTCTGCCTCACCTACCCCAGGCCTCCCCTGAAGGAGCCCTCCCTCCCTCAGGGAGGTGTGAGTTCCAGGGAAAGACGTGTCCATTATGATTGGGATGGCTGATTCCTCAACCTGGTGTAGAAGCTTTGGTAACTAGTGTTCACTGTTATCCGAGAGCTGCCCCAGTGTGATGGGCTTTTGCCTCCCGCAGTCGCCTCATTGCTGGCAGGGCTGAGCCCTCGGGAGATGCAGCCCAGAGTCCAGTCTACCAGCTGGCAGAGTCAGGACTGCATGAGGCCTGGCCTGGTGGGTGATGCGGTACTGAGGTGTACAGTCCTACTGATGGCCAGTTCGGCCCTCCCTGGTCTCCTTAAGCTGTACCTCGGAGAAGAGCCATGTTTTGTTTTGTTTTGTTTTTTTCACAATAGTAGCCAGTGGTTCCTCCCTGCTATTGATTTTTATGTTGCTTCATTTGTAAATAAGTGTTTATGTCATAAAATGTTGAATGTTAAAAAAAATGTTTTTAAAGGCAGACAACTTCGTAGCTACTTGAGAAGCAAACATAATGGAAGTTACGGTCACCTCTTCCGGCCTTCTGCTTTATCCACAGTCCTCCTCCATGTTTGTATTTTTCCAGCCGCACACTGACCGTAGTCTAGCATCTTTCTAAGTTGATTAATAACAGGGCACTGTCTCTGTGCACTTGCGGAATCTCTATGACCATTTGACTGGCAAGATGAGAAACTTCGATGGAAACTCACCACTTGGCAGTCATTGATCGGTTAGGTAGAATGTCGTTAAAGCAGTGATTAACAAAAAGTGTACACATTGTTTTTAACTCAAAACCTACACATACCTTTGTTTGCCAGTCTTTTGCTATGAGTATAGATGGCCCCTAACTGGAGTTCTGGTCTTTCTTGCCCAAAAAACCCTTCTCAACTGCATCACTCATGTTCAATTTTGGTTTCTTCAAAGTAGAGCAAGAACTTAATGCTTGTGAAGCAACCTCTGTGCAGAACACCTTTAGAATTCAGTAATTTTGTCCTTCTATCTCACGGTTCCTTCCCTCAGACTCAAGTAGCAGCATTTAAAAATAGTACCTTTCTTTTTTCTTCAGATTTTATTTATTTGAGATGAGAGAGAGCATGAGAGGGGAGATGGTCAGAGGGAGAAGCAGACTCCCCCTGGAGCTGGGAGCCGGATGCAGGCCTCGATCCTGGGACTCCAGGATCATGACCTGAGCGAAAAGGCAGTTGTTTAGCCAACTGAGCCACCCAGCTGCTCAATAATGCCTGACTTTTACTGACTTGGTTTTTTTTTTCTGTGCACAGATTTCATCAGTTTACCTCAATTCTAAATAAATTATAGAATTTCAGTAATTCTGCACCACTGCTAGAAACTGGTGTGGGAACAAACCAAATGACTCCTGGTGAAAATATAATTAAACTAGTGGCAGAAGAGAGCACGGGAAGAGAAGGTGCGGAGGGTCAGGTGGTCTGACGGTTTGGTAGAGAGGTGAAGAGTGCTTCTGATCTAACATATGTCGAAGGCCATAAAAATTTTGTGCCATGTTTTAGAGTATGTTGGAGTTGCTTTATTTGTAAGACAAATTCCGAGAAGGAGGAATGCAATAATTTTCCTTTAAGGGAATTGCCACAGCATAGTCGTGCAGGTAGAATGTTCGGCCTAAACCTTATGATCAGAGGGTGTATCCCTGCAAGGCTTTGTGGGATCAGGCTCTCACGACAGACAGAGTTTTTACCTCTACACAAACAGTTAGTTGTTCTGCATTTAACAAATCAGATTTACAGTAGTAAGTATTTATAGTTCAAGGTTACGTGTCAGTAGTCTTTGGAATTATGAAACCAAACTTTCAATATAGTAGCAGAGCTCTGTGCTCTTCTTAACAAATAGGTTTGGATACAGCCTAACTCGATTTCAAGGTATAGAATATGTATGGCTTTAACTTACATTTATAACTGGCGTTACCCTTTTTATCTATCAGACATTTAAGGCTGGGATGCGTGGGTGACTCACTTGGTTAAGCAGCTGCCTTCAGCTCAGATCATGATCCCAAGTCCTGGGATCGAGCCTCACTTCAGGCTTCCTGCTTAGCAGGGAGTCTGCTTCTCCCTCTCCCTCTGCCCCTCCATCCTGCTCATGCTTTCTCTAATAAATAAATAAAATCTTTTTCAAAACCCATTTAAGGATGATAATCACTTATTTCTATCTAAATAAGTAAATAGTATTTATAGTTAGCTGGATTCAAGTATTACTGTAAAGCCCACCTAGTGACTTTCCCTACTTTCATCCAAAGTAATAAAACAGTTGTCCTCAATCCCAAGGATTATATCATGTTCTTCCCTTCTTGGCATTTAAATCAATGTAAAAATATCCCTTGGAACCGTTTCTGTGGGGGACTGTAACAGAAGTAAAACACATGGTGTTCTCACAGGTTTGTAGTCCGGTTAGAGAAGCAAGACCAACATACTTGAAACGGATCACACCAAACATTCGATTAAGTATAAAATGAGAAGTACAAGCGACGATTGTTGACGAGCCTGTTTTGCCGAGTTTCTTTTGCACGTAGTAAAGGCTTGAGTGGTTAGGAAACTTGGGGGAGGTTGTGGGACTAAATCATGGAATTTGAACTGACTGGTGAGTGAAGGAAAGAACTGTGGGTAGGAGAAAAAAGGTATGTTCAGGACAGGATAGGTTATGCTGCAGTGAAACATGTCCTCAAAATTTCAGGGGATTGAAATAACGTATAATGTCTATAGTGACAGGAAACCTAGGTATGGAGGAGAGAAAACTCTGAGGCCTGGCCCGGAGTCAGGCCGCCACCTCCCGCCTGCCATTTTGTCTCTCCCAGCTTGATGTTCTCCCATGAGAAAGGAGTTGCTCTAGCTCATCCTTAAGTTCTCTTTGAATGCAGTGACCCCTCTACAAGGATGAAACGAGTAAAATTTAAAGCTAGTAAGAGTTTCTGTCTTCTGGATTCTATAACGTGTTTATTTGTAAGCTCTTTCGGCGTGCTTGTTTTTCTTTAATAGAAGCACCACCAGCCCTTTCTTTCCTCGTACCATGAGGAAATATGGTCAACATTTTCATCAGCTTGCATCTGCTGTATTTGCTCGCACAGTCTGTCCCCTTCACTCTTGTCACTTCCAGTCTGAAGTGGGAAAAGGGAACTGGGCCAAGGTTGGCGGGGCCTCTTCCACGGTTTCACTTCTGACCTCGGCGATTCGCACGCCATTCACCAGAGAGCTCGGAGTCCAGAGAGTTCCACGGCGGCCAACCCAATGAAAATCGACCTCTGAAAAGGTCTGCCTCTCTCAGCGATTCTTCATGTTCCTGAAAAGGGCCACTTCGTGATAAAGATTGTAAATCCTTCCTTCCATTTCGGTTTGAAGCTTAAGTGCTTTGGGCGCCAGAGTTGTTGGGCGAGCGGGCTCTCCCCGGTGTTAACCCGCCTGCGGTGTCCGCCAGATGACAAAGAAACATTTATTGGGACGCTTCTACTTGTCAGGCACTATAACTTACAGAGCATTCAGAGGGGAAAATGTCCTATAAATACAGAGTCATGAGAGGAATGTCTCAGAACCGCAGTCTTCTCTCTGTCAGGAGGGTTCCGTCAGGCTGCCTCATAGTGTATCACAATCCGAAGGGCCACAGAGCGGCAGTATGGACAATATGAAAGTGACGAGAGAGTTAGTAATGAATGAAATATCCTGGCAGCTGAGACATACATACGCACACGCACGCATACATGTGTAATTCTGTGCAACTGATGGCTTATAGTCAATGGGGGGTGAGAGCCTCGTCAGGAAACTGATGATGCCCTTGAACCATGGGGAAGTGGTTGGTTCGGCTGGAGTCCTGGGCTCCGCTGTGCTCTTTTCCTTCTGCCCGCCCAGGGCCGTCCTACTCATGGCAGGAGCACCTTATGTCCCACTTGTTTATGTCCTTTCTCAAAGGAGACTCTCCAAGCACCATCCGGCGTCTACCATTGACTTCCAGGGAAGGTCTTGCTCCCTGCCGATGTGCTGTGCCACATGTGGCTGCTGTTCCACGTGGCGGCCTTGCGGGTGGCTGTAGGGTGCTGTGACTCTAGGATTCAGTTGCTTGGGGTGTGGCCTCTTGGATGCATTCATTCTGCCATGACCCCTGTTCCCCTGTATGTGGTGACTCTGGGTGACGTGTTTTAATTTCCTCCGGTAATGAAAAATCACATCTTGTGTAGACTTCAGAACTAAAACACTTTTCCAGTAAAACTGTTGAGCAGCACTGAGCTTTACCATTGACAGACTTTCTGCTCCACATTGTGCCTCAGAGCCTCAGAGGCTAAAGGGGCATCTCTGTGGCTGTGACTGGCAGTTTCGGGATCGCAGTGAGGGAGCCCGTGGGGAGAACTGTGATTTGGCCTGAGGTTTGAGGACTGATGCGAGCTGAGAGCCACCAAAGAGGCCTTGGGCACTCTTTATGGACAACTCAGATTCCCAAGTGACCTTGTGGGGAGGGTGAAGATGGCTGTGCAAGGATTGGGGGAGCACCCCCTCTTCCTTCTCATACCCTCCTCTTCCCCTCTTCCCTTCTCAGTTTCTTTCCCTCCATCCCAGTGGCTTTCCTGTCTCTCCCCCAACACCCAACCTCTGCTAATGCCACTTCTCCTTTGGCTTTGGCACCTACTCAGTATCCAAGGGTCCTTGAAATGGGTTTATAGGGGTGCTGCAGGCCTTCCGCCCTGAGGCTAATGATTCAGGAACTGGCAAATGTTTGGGGGAGATGTTAACTGGCTGGAGTTTTCCATCTGGAGTAAGTCCATGAATTCTTAGCAGATTGATGTTGATTCAGACGATGTTAAGATTCTAGGATTTTGAATTCCAGAAAGTTCGGGTCCCCTCTATGTTTTGAATAGTGTGTGTGTGTATGTAGAAGTGTGCATGCTTGTGTGTGTGTGTGTGCGTGAGAGAGAGAGAGAGAGAGAGAGAGAACGAGCTTGGGAGTAAAAGAGAGAATCCTTAAAAATGTGATTCATGTTGTTTCTAAGTTCCTATTTGTTTTCTTAGGCAAACTTTCTTATATAATCTTACTTTCGTAAGACAAATGAAACTCCTTCCTCCTTTCCTGGTCGATGTGCTACACAGTGAGAAACACGATTTGACATTGGAGTTCCTACTATGTATGCAGACGCTGTACAGTTTTGACATCATGAAAACAAACGAGAACCTTTGCATTTGCACCAGATCTCTCCAGGAATTTGGCTTCTCTTTCTACTGTCTATGATAAAAACCTAAAATACATCATGGTTTATTCTTTTAGCCATTCCCTGGTGCGTTCCAATCTCATACAGGCTTGGACTATTTTGACACACACAGAAAACGTGGGGAATTTAAAGACATCAGTCGTAGAACAAAACCCAGCTCAAATTTTGTTTGGCATTTCTTTCCAACTTACCGGGATAACTTAGAGATTAAATCTAGAGCTGAGTGTCTATTCTTTCTTGTCCTTAATTCCTTCCTCAAAGTTACCCAGGCCTGCTTGAATTGTAGTGCATTTTTTCCTGTCAGAGTTGATTTGATTTCTGGTTCCCTTGCCTCCCAGCCCACACTCAGCGCAATGAGGCGGAGGCGGCAGATTGATGGGCGAAGGATTCACGATGCTGCTCTGGTTTGGGTTCCCGCCTGTGCGCTGTCTGCTGCCAGAGGCATTTAGCAGATGGACTTGGGGAGGTGGGCCTGGGCCTTCACAGGGAGGGGACCTCCTGGTAAGAGGTCCCTGTGGGATGGGCTCAGCTTTTCCCACCTCGCCGTTCAGACCCTGGCCCACCACTGAGGTCATCCCAAGATTAATAGACTCAGCTGTTGTTGTGTTTACTTTTGCATAGTTTGAGTTTGATGTGTCTGGGCATGGGTTTCCTTGAGTCTTTTTGGGGCTTGTGAGATTCCTAAATCTTTAGGTTTATAACTGTTGTCAAATTCTTTCAGCCATTATATCTTTATATATATATATATATATGATATTGATACCATAATATCATATATTATATAGATATCATAAACCATAAATTATAAAAATATATGTATACATATTTATTTATTTATTTGCACTGCATTCTTTCTCTTCCTTCTGTGGCATTCCAATGACTGAAAGTTAGACACTTTGATATTGCCTCACAGGCCCCCGAGACTCTTTTTTTTTTTTCCCCACTCCCCACCCCAAATCGTTTCTTCCTCTCTGTTGTTCAGATTAGATACTCTCTGTAGATCTGTCTTCGAGTTCACTGACTATTTGTTGTGTCCTATCCATTCTGCTGCTAAGTCTGTCCACTGAGATTCATTTTTTGGTTCTAAAATGTCCTTTAGGTGCTTTCTATCTCCTGTTTCTTTGCTGAGACTTTCTGTTTTTCTGCTGGTTTCAAGATGTACACTCTTATGTCTTGGAGTATTTCTATAATAGTTGCTCTTAAGTTTTGGTCAAATAATTCCAACATCTGTGTTATGCTTTCATTGGCATCTGTTGATTTTCTTTTCCCCACGCCAGCTGGGATGTTCCTGATTCTTCCTGTGCGGAATAGTTTTGGGTTATATCCTGGACATTTTGTGTATTATATTATGAGACAGTGAGTCATGTTTAAATACTATAAGTAAGGTTGATATATTTGTTTTCACAGACGATCTGATTGAATTCAGGCTTAAATTTCAGCCAGCCTTTTGGGGATTGTGATTTCAATATCAGTCCTATTTTCAAAGGCTTTGTGATTTTTTTCCCTCCAGATCTATCCCACATGCATGCCACCCAGTGTCCAGTCCGGGAGCCTGTAAAAGCCTATCCAGTCTGTCACCTTGGTTCCCAAAGCCTTTGATATGCTAACTAGGGTCCAATCCATGCTCCTACAGTTCAGGAGTGAGCCCAGGACTTCAGGACCCGCTTTGTGGGGTTGCTTTCCTTTTCCACGATTTCCTCAGTATTACCCAGTTTCCTGTGGTTTCCCAACCTCTGGTTGGAAAGGTTGGGCTTTAGATACCTCTGCTCTGCCTGTGTTCTGCTGCATACTTCTGGTAACTGTGCCTGAGTCTAAGGCCAAGATGTGGGAGAAAGAGAGAAAATATGGGGGGCTCACCCCATCCTCTTGGGGTCACAGCCATAGATCCAATAGTAAGCTGCTTTTTCCTCAGAGTTTTAGGTGTCTGGGGCCCTCTGCTTGGCTTCCAGCACTGCTGTGGGATGGCCCAGGAGTTGGGATGCTAGAATGGCGAAAAGGAAGAGAAAAGACAGGAAAACATGGGGGATTTTCCCCAGTTTCCCTGAGCATTAGGAGACCCCTTCCCTGCTGGAGCCTGAATGAGAGGGGGCTTCTCCTGACGCTCTTGGTCTGTGCCTGTGCCCACTTCTAGTATGTGGCCACCTTGAGTAGGGGCCAGGAGAGACGATCCCAGAAGAAAAAGCAATGGTGGCCTCCTGCAGCTTCTGTGGTGCTTTCAGTTCTGAGCTTCTCCTCCAAGCTGCCTGCCAGTATTTCCTTTCCAGATTCCTCAAATCACGGCTCCGGGCCTTCTGGCCACATTTCATTGCTGCGTTTGGTGTACAACACAGGGTGGAGGTGTGTTTACCCATCTTTACCCTGCACTGAAACTGAGATTCCTTTTTTAATTTTAATTTTTATTTATTTATTTATTTTTGAGATTCTTTTTTAAAATGACATTTTTGCACGGAGTACCTGAATTTTCAATGTCACCACAACATGTGTACCTGGCCCCTGCTCTTTCTGAAGCAGGACTAAGTGCGAGAAAAAGGCCCACAAGCATGCAGAGGGGAAGGTGTGGAAGCTGTCACCCCAGGGATGCACCACTCAGGCCGAGTCCTAAAAGCCGTGATCATCTATGGGCATGACAGAAAGGGGTGGCCGAGGCTCACATGCTCTCAGCAGCGCCTGGACCCGGGGTTTCTGCCTGGGCACTGTTTGTGCCTCCCCCTCCCCAACCCCATGACTCCCACAACCCCTTTCTCCTCCTAAAAAGGAAGAAACAATTTCCTCCCATCATTGTTTCCTGCCCACTAACAGATGCTCCTCATTAGCACACAATTGCAAAATAAATATGTTTTGCTTGTTTTGGGTCTTTCTCAGAGAAAGCTTAGACTTCCCCCCAACATGCTCAGTGGGTTGTTCAGTGTGACTCAAAGACTCACAACCATGTTCTTATCCATGGGCGTGACCATATAGGCACCACCGTAAGGTCGAGAATCAGTTGTTCGCCATCTCTCCCAACAGAAGATTGCTGGCTCTAAAACCCGTCAGGAACTTATTGGCTGTGGGGAATGTGCATTCTGGAAGTCCTGAAACTTCACAAAAACATCCCAGACACTCTACCAAATATCCAGCACAATAAAGAAACTGACCATTTAAATCACTCATCCTATATAAATTCATCCCTAAAGAACTATAGCATTGAAATACAGAGGAATGGACCATTTAAAAATGGTGGTATGGTCCTTGTTGGACAATTTCTCTGGGGCCCCATGAGGTTATTCATGAGTGTGGGGGAAAACTGTGAAGAAGGAAGCTGTTATTCCAGATTTCAAGACAAGGAAATGTTTTTGCACTAGGTGGAATCGATGCCTCTCTTTCTGGGTCATGAGTCTGCTTTTCTTTATATATATATATATATATAGTAAATGCAGCCAGTTTTGCTTGGGGCTGGTGGTCTTGAATTAAGACATTCCTATTACGTGCATAAGTGGATGCTGGTAGGTAAGAGTATTTTAAAACATTGCTTTGTTTTTTGCATTATCTTTTCATAGTAAAATCTCAGAATTCAGTTTCTTTGGCTTGAAAAATCTTTTTTTTTTTTCAAGAAACAAATTTAATGCTGAAATAATAAATTATAAAAATATCTGAAAGCCTCTTGGCTCTGCTTGTTGTGGTCTCTTTGAGCCAGGTCCATTATCTGTGTGCACAGGCTTGGACTGACTCGGTGATCACTTTTTTTTTTTTTTTTAAACCCTGTGGGATGCAGAATCTCAGATGTCTGCAAAATAGTCCCGGAACAACATGAGTTAGCAGTATATATCTTCTGCTGTCTTTAATCTTAATTTGGGGGCAATTTTTTTCTCTGCATTCAAAACATACCAGAGGAAGCCAGCTCACTTTTCAGTGCACGTTGCCTGGAGAAAGTGCCAAATAAAGCCTTCACAAACAAAGTGGGGGGCTGCTTCTTTCTCTCAGAAGTTAGGAACCCCGTCTTCCCTGAGTCACCTGTCCGTGCTGGGGGAGGGGCTCCTTTGTATGAGTGGCCTGATGGTTCAGGGGGCAGGAGCATGGACTGCAAAGGAGTCTAGAGGCCCTTGTCCCGGCAGCGGCTCAAGAAGATGGCTCCTTCGCTGGGGTAGCTCATTGTGTGTGCGGCATTTGACATTTTAGCCCAGGTACAAGACAGACCAGCACCGAGTGAGAGGACAAGCACTCCCTTCTGCTGAAACTGTTCCTTTACCCATCCTGGGAGGGAGCTGGGGTAGCAGACAGGCCAGGGAATCCATGTTTCCATCTCCTGGGTGGGAGGGGGGTAGCGTCGTTCTGGCCCCATGCTATTTGGAGCCTATGGGTAAAAGCATATGCTGCCATTCAGGGAATTGTTTGGGGATAAAATCATAATTTTTATTTTAAGGAAAAGGTTTTTTGTTTGGTTTTGTTTTTGCCTTGTTCTATTAAACACCAGCCATTGGTGTTTTAAGGGGCTCTGAGGACCCCGTCGTCAGGATGTTTGGAAGGACAAATATTGATGTGCTCTAGAGAATTAAGACAAATGATAATTGAAAGAGATGATAAAAGCTAGTGGTTTCCTTGGGGAAATAATCACGAACTGCTGTCAGACTGATTCCAACGAGAACATTACTTTATGTGACATGTTTTTTAAACAGCTCAACCAAAGCATTAAGCCAGATTACTTCTAGGGCGTCTCTTTGCTGTGTGTTTCTATTATCTCTCCACCTGAGGCTTCTCAGCGGAGGGTCAGTGCTCCAGCTGCCATGTTGAGCCTCATCATGGTCAACACTCGGTTGGAAATGAGAAATTCCAGATTGCAAACAGGATCCTGTTTGCGGATCCTGAAGAGAATTCTATAGTTTTACCATATTCATTCACCGTGTGGGTTCAGTGTTACCGATTTGCGAAGTTGTTTTTGTGTGTTAGCTCACATTAAGCAGCTCCTGCGGTGTTTAGGGTGTCTCTTTATTTTTTTTTAAGATTTTATTCATGGGACACCTGGGTGGCTCAGTGGGTTAAGCCACTGCCTTCGGCTCAGGTCATGATCTCAGGGTCCTGGGATCGAGTCCCACATCGGGCTCTCTGCTCATCAGGGAGCCTGCTTCCCTCTCTCTCTGCCTGCCTCTCTGCCTACCTGTGATCTCTCTCTGTCAAATAAATAAAATCTTTAAAAAAAAAAAAAGATTTTATTCATTTATTTGAGAGAGAGAGAGAGAGAGCATGATGGCGGGAGGGTCAGAGGGAGAAGCAGAGGGAGAAGCCGGATGCAGGACTTGATCCTGGGACTCCAGGATCATGACCTGAGCTGAAGGCAGTCACTTAACCAACTGAGCCACCTAGGCACCCAGGTGTCTCTTTAATGAAGCCTTTGGGCTTCTTGTGGTAGTGACTGCTTGCCACAGTCTGCATTTGGGCGTTTGTGTTGGGATTATACTTGGGTCCTTCGTGTCTTGGTGACCCCTTTTACCCTCTAGAGATATCTGTCAGAGCCCCTCCCGAACTGCATTGCATTTATTGGGTTAAAGCAATTAAATTAAATTATACTGTGTTCAATTGTAACCCGGAGCCTGGCACAAGGCATGTGTGTCCCCTGAATGAATGACCCCTGCTCAAGTCTCATGGCTTCTTTCCAAAGGAAGCGATGCCGGAGACCTTCTGTTTGCCTCTCCAGATCCACTTTCCACCCTTCTCCTCTTCTGCACCGCCAGAGGCTGACCGACTATAGCCTCCCTCTTCTCTGCCTTCTCTTGCCTTTGACAGTTAGTGTGGGTCTATGATAGGACTGGATGTGCCAGGATTGGCTTTGTTCCTTTCTTGAACGCCTTCTCCATACAGTGTCCCTCTCTGGGTTCCATACATTCCTCTTCCTCCTTGTTCCTTCGGTCTGAGGGTTTGTGAGGGCTCCTTGGGGCTACCGGCCATGGGTGTCCCATTATTCCTTACTGGTTTCCTTAAATCCTGCTCACACCTTTATAAATAGTTTTTCTATTAAATTCTTCTCAAATTAGCCAGCAGGAAGGAGCCCACTGTATCATGCGAGAACTCGAACTGATACTTGCCTAAGTCACCCAGATGACCAAGTTAGCTCTAGTCTAGCTATCCTACTCTGTCTCTCTTGGCATTATTTCAAGTTAAACACTCTCTTCTAGGCCAGCCTGCCTCTAAATTAGAATCAAATATAGCAGGGGTCAGCAAACTACAGCTGTGCAGGCCGAATCCAGCCTGTAACCTTTTTCTGTAAATGGAGATTTATTGGAACACAGACACGACCGTCGGTTTACTCACTGTCTGGGGCTGCTCTGAGCGATAGCAGGAGGCGAGGAATTGCAACAGAAACCGTATGGCCTGCAAAAGCCTAAAATGCTTGCTGTTTCCCCCTTAGAGAAAGAGTTTACTGCTCCCTGATTTCGAGGGCCAGATGCTGGGGGACACTTAGGAGTGGCTACAGGATGAGAACATTGGGAGTTTTAAACCCCAGGCCTAGACACGTTTGCCCAAAACACTGTTCTTGTGGCCACTGGACAAGGCGCTCCCTCATGTGATGTGAGAAGAAGGTGACCAGACCAAACTGGGAGGTATTTGTATTTAAATGTGCTTATAAGGTCTGATTTCATAATTAGATAATTTCCTGAAAAGAACTGCTCTCCTAATGTCTCAGCATTTCCCTGTCCAAGTTACCTGACTGCCCTTCGTGGGACAGCCCAGGTCTTGTTTGTATCTGTGCGACCACTGTCCAGGACAGAGTGACTGATGCTCCGTATTGTTTGATCAAATGGTGACCAGCATCTACTTCAGAGAAGGAAAAAAAGTAGGGCGGGGAGTGGTGGATGGTATTAACTGGGAAGATATATTAATGTTCTCAGGCTTTCTGTGATTAGAGTCTCTGCCTGCTCAACCTTCACAGAACAGGATAATGGCTGTAAGAAAAGGCTGTGTACCCAGAAAAGGTGCCCCTCAGGGCACACTGGCTATATCATTTGTGGGGTTCAGTGCAAAATGAAAATGTGATGCTCCTTTTTCGAAATTATTAAAGAATTTCCAGACAGTGTCTGCAGAGCACTGAGCCCAGCGGCGGCCCCAGAACATGGCACAGGTCACAGGTCGCATGCTCAGGAGGCCCACTGCTGAGAAGGCGGCAGCCTGTGGGAGATCAGTGAGGTTTCCTTAAGTCTAGGGAATGGCAGGGCGCTCAGCTACCACAAGGGGGGGTTTTCCTTCGGATGGGGAGTGGCTCTGTGTCCTACAAAAGCCCCAGTGGGGAGAGCCTGATGGGGTCAAGCAGAGTTTGCTCTGAATCAGAAGTCAGATGTCCCAGGCCTTTGCAGTCTTTTGCTTAACCCAGTAGCTGGGCTTTCTCAGGCCCTGTTTGCTTCCCTGTGACTGACATGACCTTAACCACAGCAGCTCCAACCCGGGTGCCCTCCGCCTGTGCTCAGACGTGATCAGTTGGCAGAAGCGGCCGCACAGCCGCGCTGATACCCCGTGTCCTTGTCACCCCCACCCTGAGCGCTGCCACCCTTCACACATGGGCCTGTTTTCTGTCTTTCGCAGGGTCCCCGGTGGCACATAGATCTGCAGCCGTGGGCGGGCCCTGCTCAGTCCCTGGATGAAGAGGTCTTGAGGTTCCTGAGCTACATCAGCACCCCCCAGGTTGTATTCTGGGTGCAAGCGGGTTGGGAAACACGGAAAGATACCGAGCAGCCCCCTTTAAAAAGGAATTGGATCAGCAGGGGGTTGGGGAGGTTCCCAGGGACCCCTGGGAGGGACTCGGTAGGGACAGAGTCTCTGAGGCTTTGCCGCTTAAACTTACCAATTACTCAGAGGCAGGTAAGATGCCTCCATTCGCCGCAGTATCTTCTGCCTTCTAGGCGTATCCTCGTCTTGAAATGTTTTAATGATTCATCCCGATGTGTTTTAAAGATCCACTTCTGCAAACTGCTCTGCAAAGGCATTCAAAGCGACAGATTCATGCCCGTGAGTAGGCAGTCAAGTGTGTCACAAAACAAACCCATCATCCGGAGGTTCAAGTTCCATTTTGTGTTTGGAGGAATCTGCCTTTTCGCTTTGCTGCAGCAGATGCTTGGCAGACTGAGCCCCGCTAGGCCAGAGAGCCGAGGAGAGGAGGCAGGCTGAGAAGCTCCCCTGTCCAAAGGCAGTCAGTTCTCAGGGGACGGAAAATCCTGAGGGAGCATTGGCCTTTACCATAGTCACTTAACACACCGTGACAGTGCCCGCTGGGGCTGAATCTGTGCCCCCAGCACGGAAAGGGACTGTCCACTCAGCAAAAGGGACTGTCTACTCATCAGAGTCTATGGCTCTTGACACGTGAAGCAGGAGATTCTGTCCTCAAGTAGCCTGATCCTGGGGACAGAGACACGCTAGAGAAGATCAAGGCCGGAGGGAAACTTCGCCCTGACCTGAGCTGAGAGGTGTTAGGAAATTAGGAACTCGCACTGCCTAGAATGGGCCTCAGCCCCTTGGAAATGTGCCCTGGGGGCCTGATGTGGCCCTGGAGGTCCTGGGCTCTTTCGATGCCCCTTCAGCCCACTGGTTCTGGGCATCCCACTTGTTCCCCAACACCTTCCTGGCAGCAGAGCCCATTTTTCATCTGTGGAAAGAACATGTTTCTACATCTTTAGAAGGCTACTTTAGGGGTAAAAGAAAGTCCCATTTTTCATGTAATGCAGTCAGACAATTGGATCTTAATATCTGTCACCTAGACATGGAAGTAAAAGCTTGTTGAATTAATCATCAGTTATGTAGGATGATAAATTTGATCCCTGTGCTTTCCATCATTTCATCTTATTTTGTTGCTGCAAATTAATTTGGTGGACTTTCATAGGCTTAATTAAGATGCTGAAATTCTAATTTTATGGTTTGGTTTCTACAGGAAGGACATGAAGTCTTTGACTTTAAGAAGCCCTTAAGGCACCAGAGAAAAATGCAAGGTGTTAACTTTATGAGTTGAATTTGAGAACTGTGGGCTCTACCCGCCACCCCCCAAATAATTTGACCAAGTAAAAGTCTCCAAATCTCATTTTATATGTATTTTAAGTTAATGTTCTGTGACTTATAAAAGGCATATTTGCTTAGAAGAAGCTCATGAGGCATGAAAGGGTTATTTCAAGCCCCTCTTGGATTTTTCCCATGAGTTACACATTGAGAGGAGAAAATTTTTGAAGGGAAAAGAAAAGTATCCTACAAAGTAGCCTGATGTGACCCTGGGCAATTTATTTTGCTTCTCTGGCTCTCACTGTTCTGATCTTGAAAAGGAAGAGAGTTATTAAATTATTTCTTAGGTTTCTCCCAGTTCTCTGAGCTTATGGTCTGCCAAGAGTAGCCAAGGATCGTTAATGACTAAGTGTTTTTGAGTACCTACTTCGTGCCAGGCCCTGGGAATACAGTCTCTGACCTCAAGCAGCTAAGAACTATTTGGGAAGGTAGCTAAATGGATGCATTATTCAGTTTGATGAGCACAACAAGAAAGATCTGGGTGTTGGAGCTACTAGAAGGATTTTCATCCTCCAGAGAAAGTGAGATAAAGTTCTAGATCTCACAGTGGTTTTGCAATCAGGGGTCGTTTTGCCCAGGTGGGGTCCTATGTTTTTCTGGACTTCTAGGTCCCTGGGAAGCCAGCAGGTGGGAGCTCATCAGAGATGACAGGAACTCATTCTTAATCAGGATATTTTGCTAAACAGCGTTCCCTCCCCCTCTCTATGTAATGCAGAGGGTTTTTTTTGTTTTGTTTTGTTTTTTTTTTTTGTTTGTTTGTTTTGGGTTTTTTTTGGCTGTTTGGGGGCTTAGGCTTCATTTAGAATTCCTCTTGACAATGAAAGCCTACGAAACTGGAAGAATATTAGAGTCACTGTTCCCCAAAATTTCCACAGTTAGCAGTTGTGAGTCATAACGGGCCAGGGAGGAAAAAACCCTCTGAAGGTCTTAAAGCAAATTCCACCCCCATCCTCTTATGCTGACTTTTAAAATAAAAATAAAATAAAATAAAATAAAAAGATCTTCCTCAAATCTGTGTTCAAGCTTGCATAGCAAGGCCTGGCTTTGCTGTGTTTGTCACTGATGCATCTGACGCATTCATTCCTCAAGTCACCAGGCATTTGTCAAACCCCTGTTCAGTGGCCGGCAGTGACTAGGGTGGGCACGCCGAATCACATACCCCCACTTACTGGCTGACCAGCTAGGGTGCACGAGGGTTGTGTGTTCTCTGACCGGGTGAGGGGATGGCTGGGGGAGCTTCCCCAGGCACGGGAGCTTGGAAACAGAAGCACAGGGCGGGGGACAGCGTGACATAGACTGCAATGGGATGGCACCCCCTGGACTTGCGCATTGCGGTGGCCCTGGTGGCACGAGACACCTGGGGACCTGAAGTTTCAAGCAAACACCAGAGGACAGGATGTTTGGTGGCGCATGCACAACATCGAACTCAGTTTAGTTAGGTATCGTTTTCTAATGTCAAAGACCAGAATGACATTTCTGAGTTCTGGAGTCGATGAGACACTGCTGTGAACAAGAAATGGTTAAACCATAAACACAGCACTCTGTTCTAAGGGAAGGCTCCAGATCCAGCTTTCGTTGGCCACCCCCAAACCATATGCCTCTAGGAAGCAGGCCTTGCAGCACAAAATTAAGCAACAGTTGCTGTTTTTAAAAAGAAAAAAATAGATTTTAAAACATTATCTATCATCTGTCTGTCTAGCTATCATCTGTCCATCCATCCATCCATCCATCTAACCATCTACCCATCTGTCTATTTGTGAGAATAACATAAAAACCTAAGTCCCAGAAATGCAAGCTTTACAACTTTATAACAATCATATCTATTATATTTGCTGCTACACACACACACCCTGGGATAAAAGCAACAAAAATATCACTCTTTCCTTAAATTTTGCTTTTCAAAATAATGGTATTGCATATACATACAGTTGATCATTGAAGTGATTCTGCCAGAAGTCCCCAATTTTTAAGGGCTACCTTTGCCAGATTCTACTTAGGCATTGCCCGATATTCTGTTCCATCTTTTGGGATACCAGATGAAAGGAGAGTAAACTAGTCCCTTTGAGGGGTTCCTGGCTGGCTCAGTCGGTGGAACGTGTGACTCTCGATCTTGGGGTTGCAAGTTCGAGCCCCACATTGAATGGAGAGATTAAAAAAAAAAAAAAAAAACCAAGGAAATAAATAAATAATCTTAAAAAAATAAATGAATCCCTTTATGTTAAATAACTAAAGTGCATTTCAGAAACTATTTTTTCCTGGAGTCTCTTCTCCTTTGTGCAGGCCTAATTTGCTAAAATTACAAGGGGAATTAGAAGGAAAGAACAGAGTTACTGGAGTTGGAGCTTAGCTAGGAGTTACTGCCCTCGATTATTTTGCTTGCAAGAGTTTATTGAAGCCCTGGCCATAAATCTTAACGAGAACGTTTGAAAAATCGACATTTAATTAATTTTTAGGAGCTGAATTTTCCCGATTCCTCCTGGTTGTTTTCAAAAGCTAATGTCTACCGGTGAGATGGTTAATAAATGGCCCAAAGGGAAAACACTCCTGTGTTACATTTTTGAGCTAGGAGAGGAAAGGGCAACATTAGCAGAGAGACTGAACAGAGAAGAATGTCTTTCCAACAGGGATATATCTGTGCAAGACGAAATCCGAGGAAGAGGAAACGCTTGAAGGGTCACCTTTAATGGAATGAAACTCTCCTCCCCAACGTTGGAAGGAAGGGCTGCTGAACCTCAAAGCCCTGACCCTTGACCCGTATTATTTATCTGATTCCTGGAGGCCTTGCCCTAAGTGTCATTGCCTGCTTTGCTGGCTTTTTGCTGGGGCTAGGTTTGGAGGGGTTGCTGTTTTCATTTTAAAAAGCACTGGCCCAAGTGTAGCCTCGTTCCTGAGTTTGCGAAGGCACCGGCGAGGCCAGGCTGGACCGTTTCAGTGGGGCTTTACTCAAGGGCGTCTGTAAATTCCCAGGACCACCTGCCGAAGCATTGCCTGGAGGAGTGTTAAAATGCATGTTCCCAGGCCTCCGCCTCAGGATTGGGACTTTACAGATCCGGAGTGGGAATCAGAACTCTGTATTTTCAAGTACCTCCCGGGTCCAGCAGGATGTAGGCAGACCACACTTTGGGAAACACAGTGGGAAAGGCGGGAAAGGCGAGACTTCGGTGTCAGTGGGGTGAGGAGGGAGTTGGGAACAAGAACCTGTGAGTGCTCATACCCTGTTCTGATTAAGAAGGTTCTTAGGGAAAAGTACACACAAAGATGCCGCTTTGATGAAAGTACTCTAGGAGGCTGCCCTAGAACAAATGGGACAGCCTTAGGAGGTCTGGCTGTGCTCTGGGGGCCTACAGAGCTGCCCAACTGGCCGCGTATGGGGGGCAGAGCATGCGGCAGAGTGACGGTGGTGCCGATGTTTAAGGCACCGTAACCCGCCCACTAGTAAAGGGCCCAGTGAACACATTGAACGTTGACTAATTAGCTTAGCAGTTCTTCCTCCCTTGCTGGGTGAGTGGGGCCTAGGCAGTGGGCAGGCGGAGGCATAATTTCCACTTATCTGTGGGAGAACGGTAGGAAATGAATTGTACACATTAACATGTTGATGCACCCACTTAATCAGCGTATTCTGTAATAGTTGCTCGAGAGAAGATTTGATTCCACTGTTATTATTTTTTCCCTTCAAAGAGTGATAAGAACTCAGTTGAGAGAAAAGAATATATATACAGGGTTTCACATTTCAAGCTTCCCTCTAAAATGTCCAGATCCTAGCAGTGAACTCTCTCCTTTATCTCTGATAAATAGTGCCGAATGATTTTGTCAGGTCAGCAGCCCTAGGTGACAGCAGGATCAGGGAGATGCCGTGTGCATTGAATAGGCTACGTATATATAAGCTTTTCAGATTAGAATTTTGGAAGCTCCATTAAATAAAAGAATTGAGCAAACTTAGAGTATCTTCTTCAGAAGAAAATAAGTTGCTGTTATGTTTTCCAATGAATTAGAGCAAGGAACCTGAGAACATCCTTGGCTCATGGCGTGCTCTGTTGTCCGTGATGTGACAGCCAGAGCTGCTGCCCGATTCATGGAGCGTAATGATGACGATGCGCGTTCGGGGGGGTTTGGGGGAAAACTGATGCTCGTAACGTCATATGAGGCACAGAGGAATATCTTGGCCACAGAACCTGCTTCCTTTGGTTCCAGCAGCCTCCGTCATGCACACTGTGCCAGTCTTAGACACAAGTCAGAATTCCTTATACAGTATATTTGTTTTATATGCATTTGAAATCAGAGACTTGCTTCTGCTTGATTTAGATACATGTTCCCTTTGATTTCCTTATCTAATTTTGATAGATGAGCTAAAAGAAGTGCTTTGGTTAGCTCGGGCAGAGCTTCCTTCCTGCGTGGGGCTTTTGCTCTTCTCCCCTAGGAGGAAGCTCATTAGTATAGTGTTTCACAAAGAATACGGTTTGGGAGCAGGGACGACAAATGAATCTCACTTGACCCTTGATCAGCTGTTTACCTGGGATAGTGCATGCGATCTTTCTGGACCATGGTGGTCCCAGATTATCTGCCTGAGACAAGGAATTGATAATCTATATCCTTCTGAGACCTGTGCCCACAATCGTATCTCGCAACTTCCTGTGGGAACACTGTGGGTTACAGACCTCTGTGTTTTGCCAGCACCGTTCTCCTTGTCCGGAATGCCCTTCTTGATCTCAGCTTCTTCATCAGCTTCTGTTCATCCTCCAAGGCTAACACACCTCTGCAAAGCCTTCCCAGACCCCTCCTCTCTGCCACCTTTGCTCCTGACTTGGTCTGTCTTGCATACTCTGTGCTATATAGCTATAGTGGTCCTTAACTTCCCTTTGAACCTACCTATAGTCTCCACAAGGCTCCTTCTAATCCAGTATTTGGAATTCCTCCGAATATTTGACACAGTCTTGTGTTTCCCTGCGGAGAGGAGTAGTTAGCAGTGGAGAAGGACATAACTCTCCTGTTACGGCTTTCAGGGACTGGGGAAGCATAACTCCCTACCTGCCATTTATCATCCAGTGCTTTAAATTATTCATATTGATTTCCAATCCTTACAGATTGCATGCAATCACATGAGCACAGACAGCCTAGCTACTGACGCCAGCCCTGCAAAGAAGCCCTGGTCAGTCTGTCTTGATGACAGGTTTGGCTTAGCGCATCAAATCCGCAACAAGCAATGCCGCCTCTACTCTTTAGGGTAAGTGCCTTTTATAGCGGAAGAACACAAAACACTCCTGCGAGTGGCCAAGGCTTTTTCGGCAACAAAAAGTTATGCACGGTCACCGGGTGCTGGGCTCTGCCTCCTGCCATTGTCTCAGACCCCGCTGGCTGCCGTGTAACTGTGGGCACTGCCCTTGCGGGTCACCAGAAGTGGCCGGGACCATTTTCTCTCCCATTGGGCTAGTTGGTAAGTTGGCAACTGCAATTTTCAGCATGATGAGGATGGTCCTCTTGGTGAAGCCAATGATTTCTAGCTAGAATTACAGCGTCCTTATTACAAAGAGAATACTAAGAATTAAGAAGAGAAGGAACAGTGGGCATATTGGAAATTCTATACATACTTAGGATGAGTGACCCAAGATGAATGATTCCAGTTGGATTTTTATGTTTTGTGCCCATGGTAAATCCATGTGTACTTTACATTAAAAAAAGAAAGAAAAGGGAATTCTTGTGAAAACAGTGTCATTTTGTCAAAACTGTGGGAAATATGAATATTCAGGAATATTTCAGCCTGAATAGGCTGAAAGTGACCTACATACACAAATGGATTTACAGAGTTTTCTATAAAAGGACAAATAGAAAGTAATGAGACTGTTTCACCAGTTATAGCAGTACTCACATCCAGACCTGAACTTACAAATATGTGTCTCAGAAAAAAAAAAAAAAAAAAAAGAAGGCAGGAAAGAGTTATTTTTATTGGGGACACCGTATTCCACAGACTCTCTGTGGAAGCTGTGTGATGAGGTTCTTAGGCAGGGCCGCTGATATCCATTACAGAAGTGCTGGGGACCTTAACAGGTGTCTGTGCTTTCTTCTCACTGACAGATTTCATCACTTCTGTGATTCACGTTCAGGCACGTGAATAACAACTGTCAACCTGAATCCTAGATGATGGGGCAGGGGGATGGTTGGACCTACATTTGTGTATGTGCCCAGAGGATCACCATCGATGTCAAACTTTACCAAACAAGAATGCTTCGTTGCAATCATTGTGGACTTTTTGTAAAAAACGAAAGGTTCAAGTAAGAGTTTCAGGATAATGGAAACATTCTTCTATGGCTTCAGTGAAGTCTCTATTGGGGGGCTTGGTATGCACAGTAGGCACTCAATATATGCTTGCGACATAAATGATTGCACCAGACAAGGAGACTAGGGAGAGATGCTGGTTATGCTGTGATTTAAACCAGGAGGCTAAGGTTTAGGAAATTAGTTCCTCAGCCTTAGAACAGAAGGGAGCCTACCAGCTTTGCTTCTAGCTTGTAGAAAGAATGGAGAGTTTTGACAGTAGACTTTATTTTCTATCATGTTAAAAATGTATGAAAGTAGGTCATAAAAATAATTCCATAGTACCACATGCAAATTAGAGAGCTCAGCTTGGTCCCGTTTTCTTGCTCTGAACTGCCTTTATATTTTACATATTATTTTACACCCTGGAATAATCTCATTTAAAGCATATCCCTGAGTACAATGAAAACTAGGAAAGCTGTTGAGGGGAGAGATCTTTAAAATTCCTTTCTGCTTTCTCATACTTCAGAGCCATTCCATAAGAGAATCCTGCTCTAAGATTTCAGATGACTTCATGTAAAAAGGTAGTTTCTTACTTCCATTGAAATGCTCACTATTCAAACTCAGCTTTCTAAAGAGCAGATAGGGACAGTTGAATTCTTCAGGGAACAGACGTGACTAGATGATAAGGGCCAACTTTGACTCAAAACCGAAAAAGGCTTAATTGAAGACTGGAAATTAAAGAAAATATTTCGGTTGGGTAAAGGAAGGATGCTTTGGGTCGTGGATGTGCAAGGAGGTTGCCCTGTGACTCAGGACAGGGTCAGGATAAGCCTCCCCCATTCTCGGGTGGATTGCAGGTAAATGGCCAGCTGACATTTCAGTTGATGCTGAGGGAAGACAGAGACCCAGGCCAGAAGTGGTGGTCCTGAAAGGAGGTTCAAGAACAGGGAATGTGGGCCCTGGGCTGTCAGGGTTTGGGAGGATGGGGATAGTTGTGAGATGGCAGGGAGGGCCGGGGGCAGGTGGGTCATGGGGCCCCTACACCAGGCTCTGAGCCCCTGGGCTGTGGCAGCAGCAAGACCATGTCACTGCTGTGCCCCGTCATTCCTGGCACACTGAGGATGGCAGATAAAGCCGCAGTTAGGGGTAGCCTTCCTAGACAGGGGGAAAGCGATCTGAGCACAGAGGACCAGAAGACAAGGGCTGCGTGCCTTTCCTCCGTCCCAAGAACTAGAGGAGGAATCAAGTTCACCTT
Organism: Meles meles; assembly: GCF_922984935.1. Lineage (NCBI taxonomy): Eukaryota > Metazoa > Chordata > Mammalia > Carnivora > Mustelidae > Meles > Meles meles. The sequence continues at coordinate 22,566,331 of NC_060070.1, forward strand.
GTCTCGGAGTCCGGAACATCTTTACTAGGAGTCAGACCTTTTTTTTTTTCTGCAGCTAATGTAAAAGCATTTCTCCGGGAGAGTGTGTGCACTCTGGGTGAAGCTTGGTTGAGAATTAAAATCGGATCCTTTTCAACTTTGAAATGGAGGTAGAAGAGACCAGTTAAGATAGGGGAAGGTGCTGTACAGGAAGGTTATGTCACCGGAAGTGGGGGGAGAAGAGGAAGGAGGGGCTGTGGGTTTAGGTGCTCAGGTCATCTGCCTGGCCTGACCTCTTCAGCTGGGGGCTGCCCTGAATGTCTTCTCTGTGAGGGGGAGGGTGCAGGTGGGGTGGGAGGAGGGTGATAGCTAAAGTGAGTGGGGGAAAATCACCTATTTTATCCTGCCTGTCAAAGACTGTTATTTCAGGGGTAGACGTGAGAGCGGAAGAGGGAACTTGGGAAGAGATCATGCATAAGTCCATCTTTTTATTTTTTTTTTATTTTTTATTTTTTAAAGATTTTGTTTATTTATTTGAAAGAGATCACAAGTAGGCAGAGAGGCAGGCAGAGAGAGAGGGAGAAGCAGGTTCCCGGCTGAGCAGAGAGACTGATCCGGAGCTCGATCCCCAGGACCCTGAGATCATGACCTGAGCTGAAGGCAGAGGCTTTAACCCACTGAGCCACCGGGTGCCCCAGTCCATCTTTTAAATCTCTTCTTTAGTTCTCTGGTAGGTGGCACCATTTGGTTTCGAGGCATAAATTCTCAGCATGAGACAGAAGAATGTTTGCTAGATGACACATGGTTAGGGAACAACCGGTATCTTGGGTGGGAAAGCTGGGACTTCCGGGTGCCATGAGCATTTCACAAGGAATGACCAAGATCCAGAGCCAAACCTTTTCAACTTGTAGGAGTTTAATTAACACAGCTGGAGCTCTGGTGTAGGTGAATGAGGAATCAGAAAATCATGGACCCAAGGATCCTTTTAGATAATATTTTCCCTAATCACCAACCCCCACCCCATGAAATTTTAATGGCATAGATAAATTGTGTATCTGTTTATGTAACGTATGTATCTGTGCCTTCCAGGTAAAAATAGGAAGTTTTCTTGGCTCCCAAGAATGGGTTTTTGCCCCCTTAGGGGTGATGCCATCCCTGTTGAGAATATATGTTTTATTTTATTTTATTTTTTATTTTTTTTAATATTTTATTTATTTGACAGAGAGAAATCACAACTAGGCAGAGAGGCAGGCAGAGAGAGAGAGAGGAGGAAGCAGGCTCCCCGCAGAGCAGAGAGTCTGATGTGGGGCTCGATCCTAGGACCCTGGGATCATGACCTGAGCTGAAGGCAGAGGCTTTAACCCACTGAGCCACCCAGGTGCCCCGAGAATATATGTTTTAGATGAAATCTTGGCATTTCATGAAATGTTATTTAACAAAAACTAATAATTATAACATGTTTTTATCCACTCTTCAGTGTCATTTATGCCCCCAAAAATCTATTTCTCCCCCTCTAGTAGCTGCCAGTTTACAGATCTAATCATCATCATCTCAATAATTAGATAACAGGTAACCTAATTATCTGTTAGAGCTCATAATAGATCACCATTTGGCCAGATTCTCTGGGTCCTGCAGGGTTGAAGAATGGGTTACTGAAACTCCTGGGGACACCGTTGTCCAGTTGTGTCATTTCTTCCCATCCTTATGACTTCAGTGGTCATAGTTAGAAACCTTTCCTGTATCTGGTTAGAAACCTATCCTGTATCAACTTTATTGAGTTATAATTCACATATCATATAGTTCACTCATTTGAGACATACATTTCAATGGTTTCTGGTCACTACAATCAAATATAGAACATTTTCATCACCCCAAAGAGGAAGCCATAAACCCAGTGGCAGTCATTCCCAATTTCTCTCCAACCCTTTCCCACTTTTCACCCCTTGTCCTAGGCAACCACTAATCTACTTTCTGTCTGTAGATTGGCCTTTTCTGGACATTTCATATAAGTGAAAGCATACAACATGTGGCCTTTTGTGACTGGCTTTTTTCACTTAGCATCAAGGTTTGATCTTGTAACATGTATCATTACTTCATTCCTTTTAATGGCTGAATAATATTCCGTTGTATGGATATACCACATTTTATTTATTCACTTGTCAGTTGATGGCTATTTGGGTTGTTTACACTTATGGGTTCTTGTGATAAAGTTGCAGTTAACGTTCATGTACAGGTTTTTGTGTGGACATATGTTTTTACTTCTCTTGGATATATTTTTCCTTTTTCCTTTGGTAACAGAGCTTGTGAGTTTTGTGGCACCTTGCCGAAGACCGCATTCCCTAGCCTTCCTTGAAGCTCCAAGTGGCCATATGATTAGCTTTGAGCAGTGAGATACAAGTGAATGTGGTATGTGCAACGTCTAAGCCATGCCCTAAGAGGAAAGGATATGACCTTCATTCCCCTCTTACTTTTCCCCGCTGCCTGGAATGCAGATGTGGCGGCAGGGAGTGGAACAACTCTTAGATCATGAGATAGGAGCCTTATGATATACATTTCTTGCTTCATGGAATAAATGTTATGTAAAACATTTCTAAAAGTAGAATTTTCTACAGTGAATTCTCTTTTCAAGTTAAATAAGAACAGAAAATGATTTTCTTACAGACCAAGTACATTTTTGCTGTAACTAATAGTTTTGGTTACTTTGTTATTTTCCTATAGTTATTTATTCAGAAATCTCTCTTCATTAAGACTTGTGAGCTTCAGTTCAAAGGTTATATTTTATTTATCTATTTGTCTCTGGTGTCTAGTATAATGCCTTAAACATATTAAAGTGCTTTTTGAAAAGTATTTATTTATTTGAGAGAGAGAGTGAGGAAGAGAGAGAGCACAAGCTGGAGAAGGGATAGAAGGAGAACGAGAAGCAGACTCCCTGATGAGCAGGGCGCTTGACATGGGGCTCGATCCCAGGACCCTGGGATTGTGACCTGAGCCAAAAGCAGATGCTTAATGACTGAGCCACCCAAGTGCTCCTTAAAGCGCTTTATAAATATTTATTTATATATACCAATAAGACAGTGAAACATAGCCTGCCCCATGCCGTGTTGGATACTGTACTATATATTCTGGAAATTCCAGACCCTACCTAATTTTCCAATTTTCTCTCACTTGGAGCAACATTTTATAGATCTGTGTCTGTCAGCCCCCATCTCATTGCACAGCACATGCGATTCAGAAATAAGCAGAATATTACATTGCATGTTAGCTAAGTTGAATTTAAATAAAAACTTGAAGAAGCACCATTTGAATAAATGAAAGTAAGAATTACAGACCCTGATTCAGTGAACGCTGTTTATTATTTTCCAATTTAGTACACTTATGTCTTAAATGTATTTTATTTAGTAAAAGTAACATAAATTAACTCCAAAATGACAAATTTCAGTATTTTCATGTTATTTAGGGTATTGTACAAAATAGTTCCTCACTATATGATGATGAACTTATATATGTCTGTGTGTGCTTATGATGTCTCTGGTAGAGAACACTTGTATGTATGTAGAGAATTTCTGGAAGGATACACAAAAAATTGCTAAGTGTGATTATCTCTAGAAATTAGTGGCCAAAATTTCTAGGGCTGGAAAACTTCAGCTTTTCATTCTATCTATTTCTTTGAACTCTTTCTATGAGTATTGCTATTTTTTCATTATAAAAATTAGTTTAAATTGATAACATACCGATATACAATAAAGTGCCTTACTAAAAAAAGTTAGTTACAGAAGTGTATGTGCTTAATTTAATTCTTAAAATTTTTTTGAAGTCTTGATTAAAACACATGGTTTAGAGTGGAGAATATTTCCTTGAAAACTATTTAGAAAATTCAGAGAAAGAAATTATTCACATTTCTCTCCTCTAGAGTGTTTACATACAAATTATATTTAATGAGGACTTTCTTGATACAGTGTTTCCTTAGTAAAGTTACAAAACTGCCATTTTCCATGAGATGACCCATAATAACACTGGTTTGCTCATCTAAGTTTCAACATATTCAAATAAGTGAAAAATTACTTGGGGCAGGTGAATTTGGCAACATCCTGATCTATACAGAAAGAAATCTGTCTACTAAATAATGTTTTGTCATTTTTATTCAATTCTTGGACATACAGTGCATGGCAGGTTTATAAGTTAGCTGTTGCTGTATAACAAATCACTCTAAATTTCAGTAGCTTAAAACCATTATTTATTATGGCTTATATGTTTCCAAATCAGCTGGGCTTCTGTTGATTGAGGTTGGGCTCAGCTGGGAGACTTTACATCAAGGTGAGGTGGCCAAGGGCAGTTCTGTTTTTCATAGAAGGCTGGTGGTGTCATAGAGGTTGGGGTACCTCGACGTTTCATGTCTTGTATTTTCCTGAGACAGCAAGTTTTCATCATGAGCATGATACGAGGGAGTGGACAGAAATACTTAGAGCCTTCCAAAAAAGAAATCACCTGGTCAAGCCAAAAAAATCAAGGAGCAGGACGGGATACCCTACCCATGATGAGCAGAGCATGGCAGTGGTATGGATGAAGGGTGAAGAATTAGAGCCAGCAAGTCAGTCTGCCACACTGGATTAGATGATGGAAAAATTGGGGGGACACTAGGATAGAGATTACAATGGGTTGAGCTGGGTGGGTTCGATAAGAGATAGGAAACAGTATCTTTCAGATAAAGGGAATGGTAGCGTTTGTGAGAAGAGTGCTAATCTTCTAGCCAAAAGGGTAGAGAGAACTACAGGTAAGGGACAGCAGAAGGTTAACGTGCCATGGGTCCTGTGAGGGGAAAAGCACTGGAGTAGAAGTGAAGGGAAAACAAGGCAAGTAAGAGTATAATCAGCATGTCTAGGGGGAGGACCTCTGTGCCGAAGACTTATTTTAGTCAGCTAAAAGCAGGTAAATACTTGTTAGCCAGTGAGCTTGTATGTTTCCATATTATGGAATATCTGAGCGAGTAAAGTCTAAGAGAATGAAGCATTCATGGGGTTCAAGTTCGGTCGATGTATTGTAGATACTCTGGGAAATTTTGGTATCTTAAATCACATCTAAGTAGAGTACTTTGGGCAAAGAAACCGTAATCACCATTTAAAAAAATAATCCTCTTTCATTTAATTTCATGTTTTTCATCCAAACTGATGCTTTAATCAAAGTGATGAATCTAACTCCACCAAATACGTCTGAGTAATATGACAGAGTAAATTAAAAATGTGTTAATTATATGAGTGTTCTGCATGATATGTTACATATTGCGTTCGTAGGTACAAATAATTCAAAATTTCTTCCTCCTGTTGATGTGACTTTGAGTGAGGTATCTCCTCTATTTCTTGAGTAGAACCACACACAGTTGCCTTTTCTTTAGCTATACTATTTTATTTTTTTAGCATTATTATCATCAAACACACCTTATTTTTTTTTTAAAGATTTTATTATTTGACAGACAGAGATCACAAGTAGGCAGAGAGGCAGGCAGAGAGAGAGAGGAGGAAGCAGTCTCCCTGCCAAGCAGAGAGCCCGATGTGGGGCTCGATCCCAGGACGCTGGGATCATGACCTGAGCCGAAGGCAGAGGCTGTAACCCACTGAGCCACCCAGGCACCCCTCAAACACACCTTATTTATTCAGCTCTTTGATGTATGAGGTCAGTTACGGTATACCCATAGGTAGTTGCCTGTAGGACATCTTCTGACATGTTAAATGTCCTCATAAGGCAGGGCTGATCTCCTCTATTATTGTTCTAATTGCTGCTTTCATTTTTATTTTTTTTAATTTAATTTTTTTCCAGTGTTCCAAAATTCATTGTTTATGCACCACACCCAGTGCTCCATGCAATATGTGCCCTCCGCGATACCCACCACCAGGAAGCTGTACTATTTTAAAACACATTCCATTTCTAAGGAAACAGCTATTATCTTTAAATCAGGCTTCATGCATCGTGGCCATTAGAATGGAGACAAATTACCTCATTAGCAAACTGCACCTCTCCCGAAGGGAACCGATCCTGGCGCTTATATTTTTGACGTCTTCTGAGAAAGCCTCTTAAGATCACTGGATCGTCTTGTTTCGTTGCTGCTATGATTCACATCTTTGTAAAGAATGAATTTGGCATGCCTCTACATGTTTGAACATGTGCTTTGCTGGTCTGCATTTAGCCCATGATGTCTCTGCTTGCTTGATACCCAGAAGCTTTTAGCTCTAATGCTTTTTGTGATAGAAGAAGGTTTATTGACTGTGTGCAGTTAGCCATGTGTTAAAACAGGAGAAAGCTTGATAAGAGTAAGAAAATTGGGCCTGAGAATCGTCTTGTCAATCCAACACTTTTGCTTCGTATCGTTTTGTTGTTACTGATTTCCATCCTCTTTTCTTTCTAGGCTGGGGAGTGACGATACGCAGTTTGAGGTTAGCTTGGCCAACAGTGGGTGCGAAGTCCATCGTTTCGATCCCAGTGTGAAGTCGGCTCATCTTCTGAAGAGTCGGCGCCTCTGGTATCACCGCTTGTCCATCGACTGGCGGGACCCACACCCAGCTGTGGCGGCCCAAAACCCGCATAGGAACACCAGAAAGCTGGGCACCATTTTGAATGAATTTGGGCATCACAAGGTGAGAGTTTTCATTTGATTGCATAATGAAATTAAGTGAACAAACTCATGAACTTGAAAAAAAAAATGCAAACCCAGAATTGGACGGTCGAGGATCCAGTTTCAAACTTCGTGATGATCGCCCTGTCATTATTTATAGAGTCAGCTCTGTAGACATAAAGTTTTGGCAAAGATCGAGGTCTTTAAGTTGATTTGTAGATTGCGGTTGCTGTTGGGTAGTGCTAGGGTTTTGGCTAAGACTGGGCAAGGAAGTGAGAAGCCTACTTCTGGCAGGGGCTCAAAAGTCCCATTTTCATTTGGCAATCGACTTAAAATGTTCAGATGGAGCAAACTACTTATGTCAGTCCCAAATACAAAGTAATCGGGGCCAGGTTTTTGTTTGATAAGTGATCGCCCACATATCGTGTTTCTCACTGCTGTAGCAACTGTCTTGAGTCTCCAGGCTCTGGAAGGCCAGAACATACATTATGTCTGATTAAAATGAACTTTGTAAAATGGGACGGACATTCTGTGTGTTGCAATGGATAAAATTGTGTCGAAAGATGTCAGATCTCTGCAAGTGTCTTCCTGTGAATGGATAGCAAAAAGAAACTCAGTCTTTGAACGGTGTTCCTTGAAAGCAACATTTTCGGTGTAGACCCGAGGCAATTGCACTCTGCTGGCAAATACCTAGATAGTTCTCCTGAGTGTACTTGGCCTGTGTTGGTTTGCCAGCCCTTCCCAGGCTTGGCCTATTTTACCTTCCTGTTCTCAGCCAGAGATGACATGTGATTTAGAACATGCCAGAATGGGTGTTTCTGAAAAACAGCATACATGGAATTCAATTTTATTTTATTTTATTTTTTTTAAGATTTTATTTATTTATTTGACAGAGAGATATCACAAGTAGATAGAGAGGCAGGCAGAGAGAGAGAGAGAGAGAGAGAGAGAGAGGGAAGCAGGCTCCCTGCTGAGCAGAGAGCCCGATGCGGGGCTCGATCCCAGGACCCTGAGATCATGACCTGAGCCGAAGGCAGAGGCTTAACCCACTGAGCCACCCAGGCGCCCCGGAATTCAATTTTAAACTTGAGTTGCCTGCCTGATCTTTAATACAAGGGCTTTTCCTCTGTTCTGTTCTTTTTCTCCTCCTCCTCCTCCTCTTGCTCCTCGTCTTTTTTTTTTAATCCATTTAATTGGACAGCAGGAGCTTCTTCAAGAACCACTTCGAAGAATTTGCTGCTCTTCTAACATGTGATTAAATACCGATTTGTATTTTGCTCCGCCATTGACAGGAACTAGCATTTAATAATTAGGAGACTTAATGCAACATACACAGGATTTGGGGGGTAAAATCTCCAAACAGAAACTGAAGTGGGAGCATTTTTCAGAACTTTATTTTATTTTTGCCACTTGTTACCTGCAGAGACCTGTGTTTTTTTGTGTATTTATTTATTTATTTATTTTTTCTTACAGCTGAAAATTACAGGCTTGATTCTCTAATATGTCAACTCTTGGTGATTCAGACAGCTAGCTACGGATTCTTTGTGTTCATTTGGGACTCCTGTTGCTCCTCTCTAAGGCTCTTTATACCTTGGCCCTATCTGCCCTCACTCTTCAAAGAATAGACTTTGTCAAGACTGCTTTTTTGGAGAATATTTCAGCAAATGATTTGGTAAATGCGAGGATAAAATAAGGCTTTGAAAAATGACCCGTGGATAAAATGTATCCAAGCCACATTTCCTATGAAAATGTGTTTTCAGATAATCAGGTACGCACCTGAATCGTGTTTGTTTAACTCTGTAGGAGCCGCAGTGGGCAGAGTTTTATGCTGAGGATGAAGCATGAGATCTTTTATGCTGCTCCTGGGACAGCAGAAATATTTACAGTAGTACCTAAAAAGGATAATTGTTTTAAAGGATGTTTTTAATATTCCTAAGGCTACTTATTTTTATTAAAAACATTAATAATGACACCTAAAAATGGTTGAGATAGTAAATTTTATGTTATGTATATTTTACCACAAAAAAAAAAAAAAAAAAAAGAACACGAGAGTGATCCGGGCCAGAATTGCCAAGTATATATTTGCTGCTTTAAAAATGATCCCAGGGGGGCGCCTGGGTGGCTCAGTGGGTTGGGGCCTTTGCCTTTAGCTCAGGTCATGATCCCAGGGTTCTGGGATCGAGCCCCACATCGGACTCTCTGCTCAGCAGGGAGCCTGCTTCCCCCTCTCTCTCTCTGCCTGCCTCTCTGCCTACTTGTGATCTCTGTCTGTCAAATAAATAAATAAAATCTTAAAAAAAAAATGATCCCACGAGCCCCGCCTCTGGCTCTCTGCTCAGTGGGGACCCTGCTTCCTCCTCTCTCTCTCTGCCTCCCTCTCTGCCTACTTGTGATGTCTGTCAAATAAATAAATAAATAAATCTTAAAAAAAAATTCCATATGGAGGATTTTGAAAGATTCTGATAATCTTTCCTAGGTGGTTTTTTTGGTTTGTTTGTTTGTTTTGGCAAATGCTTTAAAACCAAACAGCAAAAATGAAACCCATCAGTGAGTGATTGCTTCCATTAGGAACAGGCCTCTAGAAGCTATGTGGTGCCAGAAAAAAGGAAACTTCATTTCTGGCCTGCAGCAAGCAACGTCTGTTTTCATTTTCCTGCAAGTGTACAGACACCGGTCAATAGCAGGTAGCCCTGGCGGGGAAAGCAGGTGGAAAACTCTCGCACACACGTCTGTCCTTGAGTCTTGCCTTCTTCACTCATTTCTTCCGCTACCGACTTTAGAAACCAGAAGGGTTTTTGTTGTGTTCTTTTCACCTCATGATGTAAAACTGTTTCATACAGTTAGGAGGTGTTTTCTACGGGAAGCCGTGATTTTTCTTCTCTTTATTCATCCCTAGATTCCAGCCACTCAGGCCAAAAGGAAAAGCCAGACTCTGAGAGGCTGACAGAAAGACGCATAGGGCTTTTGTTCTGCTTTGAAAACTCTTAGGTAATTTTAGTTGCCAGCTGTAAATCAGAAACACTTCTAAAGCATCAGGTGAGAGCAGCAGCAGCAGCGAAAGTGGGAGAACCAGAAGCCAGTCTGGCAGGGAATCCTGTCACCTGGGTCAAGCATTATTAATGATCAGCTGTCTTCTCCTTGCTGATGTGCTTGTTGCGGTAACGATGCTTAAGAATTTTTCCAGACCGGGACTGGATGTATCGAGTCTGAAATTTCTGCTCATATTAATCATGACGTGTGCTTTTCCCCCTTAAGCCTTTATTACACAGAGTACCCTGAATGATCCAGGCTGATTGAGAAATTACCATTACCACTTTCAGTCTTTTTTTTTTTTTTTTAGAGATTTTATTCATTTACTTGACAGAGAGAGACCACAAGTAGGCAGAGAGGCAGGCAGAGAGAGAGGAGGAAGCAGGCTCCCCGCTGAGCAGAGAGCCCGATGTGGGGCTCGATCCCAGGACCCTGGGATCACGACCTGAGCTGAAGGCAGAGGCTTAACCCACTGAGCCACCCAGGCGCCCCACCACTTTCAGTCTTAACCATGCGGTTGATCCTATGAGTAACAGTACTGCCTTAGAGGTTACCTCTGGAAGCTCGGGGATTGACGTTTGAAGCACCCATTCTCGCATTAGTTAGTTTATTATTATTATTATTATTATTATTATTATTATTCTCATTAGTATTTGGCACCGATTGAATCATTTAACTGCTCTGGTGCTCCATTTGATTGCCAGTGTAATAGGGACCATGATCCTCCCCAAATGGATTGTTTTTGAGAATTTGATCAGAAAACGCAGTGTGACTTAAAAATAATTTAAAACTCGGGGCGCCTGGGTGGCTCAGTGGGTTAAAGCCTCTGCCTTTGGCTCAGGTCATGATCTCCAGGTCCTGGGATGGAGCCTCCAATCAGGCTCTCTGCTGGGCAGAGAGGCTGCATCCACCCTCTCTCTCTCTGCCTGTCTCTCTGCCTACTTGTCAAATAAATAAATAAATATCAAATAAATAAATAAATGTCAAATAAATAAATAAAATCTTTTAAAAAAATTATTTTAAACTCAAAAAGTTTTAATTAACAGTTTCAGTAAGTCTTTACAAAATTTTGTAGAAAACCTTTCTTTTTTCTTTCCCTTTGTCTTCTCAGAAAATATAGCAGATTCCCCCAGGAAATTGATAACCGCACCTAATTCCACTCAAGAGTTTTTAATGAAAGCTTTGTGCGGAAACTGAAGGGCAATTGGTTCTTCAGACCCGGTAGTAGACAGTTGTGACTGTTTGCTGCCCCGGGGCCCTGAACAGCTTTGCTGGCGATGGTGTAGAAAGTAAACACTGTGCGGTAGAGAAATTAAATAAACTGCTGAGAATTAATACGGAGCAGAAGCGGAGCGCGGGGCCTCAGCCCTGGGTGGGATGGCTGCGTGAAGGGCGGCGGGGCTCAGCTCCGGGGGCCGGTCACCCCCCACGGGGGCGGGGTGTCCCCCTCCCCCTCGCTGGGGCCCTCAGTCCCTGGGCCTGGAGCTCGCCACCCGCCACCAGACCTCAGGTCTGTCCTGCGGCAGGCAGGCGCTGTGCTAGAGAGAAGGGGCGCTTTGAAATTGAGCCACAAAAAAATTCCCTTTTCTTTTGCTTATCACATGAGCAAATATAAACAAGATGTTGATACCGCCCTAGAGTGAAGGGCTTCTTGGGAAGAATACGCAGGCTATGCTGGTGGAAATGGAAAGTGGTAGACTCGGGAAGATAATTTCTCCACATGTGTACATTATGTCACTCTTCATTCCTGGAAATTTCCTTTGCCTTAAATTCTCCTTTGTTTGCTGTTAGTCCTGCCGTACCAGTTTTATGTTTTGTTCTGATAAATATTTATATGAAATGTCATTCTAAATTCCTCTATTTTCTTTACTGTTATTATTATTTTTAAAATATAGTTTTAGTTCATGTCCTTTGTGTTCTTCTCTTAGAAATCTCTCTTTTTGGTTTGTGTTTGGCATGGGGGTACATTTTCCCTTTATACTTTCCTTTAAGTCAACTTTAAATGACTCACCTTTCTTCGAATTATCTGGAGAAGTAGTACCCATGGACTCAAGAGTAAACTGTGGCTTAGTTATGTTTTCTAATACATGTTAAAAATACCTCACAAACAGAAGATTTTGAAATGCTTATTTGTAGTGCCTAAATCATATTTCATGCCATTATGGCTCATAGTTAATGTATAGGTGAATCACTGGGGAATCTAAATAAAATGCAGACGTTGATTCTGAAGCTCTGGGGTGTGTCCTGAGATGCGCATTCCTGGCATGCTGTCAGGCTCTGGTGGGACTGCTGCTTGGGGAACTATACCTTGAATAGCAAGACCTGTACGGTAGTCTGAGAAACACAGGAGCAGAGGGTGTTTACTAGTAACTGGTGTCTTCCAAGAGGCCTGGCACTAGACCACTTTATTTCATTTTATTTTATATTTTATTCTATTATTTATTTCAGTGAGAGAGAGTGAGCACAGGGGGAAGGGTCAGAGGAAGAATGAGAGTGAGAAACCCAAGCAGACTCCCGCGGAGCCGGGAGCCAGGCACTGGGCTCCATCCCGGGATGCGGTGATGAGACCCCAGCCAAAATCAAGAGTCCGCCGCTCAACTGACTGAGCTACCCAGGCGCCCCTGGACCACCTTGTGTTCCGACGTCCGCCACCCTCAGCCCGGGTCCCTGCCAAGGGTGCTATGAGGCACCGATGATGTCCTATGCTTCAGATCATTTTTCTATTCCGGTGCCAGCCTCTACCAGAGTTCGGTTTCACACTTGCTTGTTTCTTGGAACAAAGTTTTTTCCTCGGGAGGGACATTCCCTTATAAAAATGTCTCCCAGGGGCGCCTGGATGGCTCAGTGGGTTGGGGCCTCTGCTTTCGGCTTGGGTCATGATCTCAGGGTCCTGGGATCGAGCCCCGAATCGTGCTCTCTGCTCAGTGGGGAGCCCGCTTCCCTCTCTCTCTCTGCTTGCTTCTCTGCCTATTTGTGATCTCCGTCTGTTGAGTAAATAGAGAAAATCTTAAAAAAAAAAAAAATGTCTCCCAGTGGTCTCCTGTACCAGTTCAAGGCCCAGACATGCCTCAGTCCTAGGTGACTTGTGGTTTACTCTCCAGCTAGATCCCTGCCTGTCAGAGATGTGTTCCTAACGGAGGAGCACATGGCTTAAGAGCAGGACTCCATCGTTAGGCTCTCATCCCAACTACCTAGGGAAGTGCTCAGGAAATATATAAGGTACTTGACCTCACTTTCTACCCAGCATCTTCCTAAATAAAACGTGCAGGGTATTGAAGTTTGGATGCTTGATCTCACACAGCCCACCGCAGAATTCCGAAGCAGCAGCTAGAGCATCCGGAAGCCTTCGCCACTGACGTTCAGGATACTTGGATGGAAAACACCATGGCAACAAGATATGCTATGGTAAAGGTAGAAATCCAGGTGACTCTTAGGGCCCAGGGCAGTCTTCCGTGTAGACTCGTTTATATTTTCCAGAGAGAGGTGTGTATCTTCTGTGTATTCGAAGGCAACTTCGTCTTGTAGAAATGCTATTTAATCATGACAAGGCTGCGTTTCTGTGAAATAAGCCAGTAGCAATTTAGGAATAATGAGTCAGCTACGCTCCTGAATTGCAATTTGAGTTGCAGAGACATTTTTCTGCCCTCATCAATCTGTAGTAGACCTAAAGGACAAACCAGCTTGGGAACAGGGGTCTAGAACTTGGGCACTCAACACGTAGGAAATGAGTTTTGGCTTTTTACCCTTTTTCACTTATCTGTAATGGTAAGATTTGCTGTGAAGCAGATTTCTGGGCTCATAGTGATTTTTCAGACCATTCAGTATTTAGCTAGCATGCGGATTGTAAAGCCTGTTTGAAGAACGAGCTAGGTGGGTCTGGATCTAGCAGTGGTTTGTGTTTTCCTTGGCAGAAGCCATGACTGGTGAAGTCGTGTGTGAGCAGTGTTCCCAAATCCGGAGACCCATTCCCACCTCTACAACTGAGTGGTTCTCAGGTTGCACTGTAAGCATTGGTAACACTGGAAAACAAACCAAAAATAACAGCACAAGCAAAGAATCTCATCAGCTAGCGACCTTGATTAAAACTTCGAACCCAGAACCAACCTTAGAGATTCACACTTAGCTGGTCTGTCATGGAGCCCGGGGAGCTGCCTTTTCAACCGATCCACCCCAGCTCTAACCCAGGTAATAAGATCACCCTGGGAGGGGCCCCAGCATGTAGAGAGGGCTTTAGGGACTCAGCCTTCCCTTTGCAAATCCCTTCTCCCCTCCTGTGCAGGAAACCCTTTAACCAAGAAGGGGGTTGAGAGCCTCTTCACTTCTGCAGCCTCCTTCTCTGTCTCTTCACTGAGTTCCTGTGTCCTCTGTGCCTCAGTGTTCCCTATGAGAAGGTGTGGGATATGAGCTGTGACTCTTTGAGATGGTCGTGCAGGCCAATATGCTATGTTGGTGAGAGAAATGAATGAAGAATTTTAAGGAGAGCAGAATTATGATGTTATGTAAAACAAAGCATTTTGATTGAGTGCTGCATTTTTGAGATTTTCAAAGGCGCCTGCCATTATTACAAAAGGAGAGGGTTCCACTCCTGCAGGAAACGAGCCTCTGGGGATCTGGTATTTGGTTTTCTTCTCTGCTGTGTGCCAGGGGAGGGTGTATTTGTCTGAGAATTTTGTTATTTTGGCAGAGTTTGGGGAAGGAGAGCCAGAGGGGCTATAAGCTTTGGGAGCTGGTGAAGGTTTCCCTCTGTGTGACTTTCTTTCGCACAGAATGCTTCGTTCCGTGTTACACAACCCAGTTTCACGGGGTCATGCAACTGAACGCCAGTTCCTCTCTCTGTGTTAGAAAGTGCTTAATGCCTTTTGACAGTAAGAAGCCCCAGAACTTGCTAACCTATTGGTGCATCCTCCAAGGGAGTGTATTCCTGAGCAAACCCTGTGAGGTCACACCCCGGCCAACCATTTCTGCCCCGGAAACTCAGGCATGCCAGTGCTCAGAGGTGCCTTGCATAACCAGCCACCCATGAAACAGGCTCCAGGGACTTGGGGGAAAAGCGGGCATGGTTTTATTTGAAGGTAAAACCTGATTTATCTTCCAGCCAGCGAAGAAGGTGTCACTTGCCACTTTTTAGTTCAAAGCATAAGGACATTACAAAAACACTGATTTCCTAGCATGGAGTGGCATTCAACAGTTTTGCAATTAAAATGATAATGAAACATTTCTTGTGAGAGCCTCTCTTTAAAATCAGCACGCCATTAGAAGGAATTATGTAAAGCAGCCTCTCTGTTCCAAGTTTTATTTTAAGATTTAATTTATTCCAGATTCTGCAGGAAAAAACCATCCATGTGACAAGCCTGCTAACAGATGTCAATTTAGTTTTATAGCACATGCCTGCACTTCAGAGTCAGAAAACGGAGATAATTCATTTCGCCCGCTGTTTATTACATGACACAGCTTCCTAACACTGCGCCCTGGAGGATAGCTGATTAATAACTTACGGGCAAGCAACTTATCACCTGCTTTCGTCTTCTGCAGTGTTGATTGTAAGCCTTATTTCACATTACCCTTTTGGATTACGAGAGATTCTGGAAAGAGCAAAGGTGAAAAAATGGATTTTTCTCTTTTAATTTCATCTAGGTCGAAAGACAGATTATATGGTAATAAAGAGAAAAAATAAAAATTACTCAACCTGAAAGGACTAAATCTCTATTATATTTTTTTGTGTGGGGGCGCCTGGCTGGCTCAGTGGGTTAAACCTCTGCCTTCGGCTCAGGTCATGATCTCAGGGTCTTGGGATCGAGCCCCCGCATCAGGCTCTCTGCTTAGCAGGAAGCCTGCTTCCTCTCTGCCTACTTGTGATCTCTCTCTCTCTCTGTCAAATACATAAATAAAATCTTAAAAAAAAATTTGTGTGTGTGTGTGTGGTGTTGGTGGATAAGACAAAGTAGTTCTGTAGGGTAAATACTATATCAGAATCAGCCCTAGTAGGGACTCTTCCCTTCTTCACAGTCACAGGGTCCACTTCACTAAGTTCACATGCCATAGTAATTATTGGTTTATATGTTGGTCTTCTGCTCATATTCCCATCTCTCTGTCCAGTCCTTTCATCCATCTATCCCTTCCTCCGTTCATCTGTCCATTCAATAAATATTTGTTAAATATCTTCCATATGCAAGTACCTGTGCTTAAATAATGAAGCTACAGGGGGGGAAAAAAAGTCTCTCTCTTTTTTTCAAAGCGTTTATTTATTTATTTGAGAGAGAGAGAGAAAGAGAGAAAGCTCATGTGTTCCAGCACACACATGTGTTCGGGCCAGGGGGGAGGGCAGATGGGGAGGGAGAAGGAAAGGGAAACAAGGAGAGAATCCCAAGCAGACTCTGTGCTGAGCGTGAGGCCCTATGCAGGACTGGATCCCATGGCCATGGGATCATGACCTGGGCCGAAGCCAAGAGTTGTCTGTTTTTGTTTTTTTAAAGATTTTATTTATTTATTTGACAGACAGAGATCACAGATAGGCAGAGAAGCAGGCAGAGAGAGAGGAAGGGAAACAGGCTCCCCACTGAGCAGAGAGCCCGATGTGGGGCTGGATCCCAGGACCCTGAGATCATGACCTGAGCCGAAGGCAGAGGCTTTAACCCACTGAGCCACCCAGGTGCCCCAAGAGTCATCTGTTTAACTGACTGAGCCACCAGGTGCTCCAAGTTTCTTTTTAATTAGGAGAATTTAAAAAATGCAGTAAGATATATGTAACATAAAATTTACTATCTTAACTATTTAAAAAAAATTTTTTTGTGTGGATAAATACAAGTTTAATGATCCATGGTTCTTCACGTGGAAGCAGAGATTTTATAATCCCAGGATATACAACCATGCAACACAGACCCATCAGCCAATTCTAAAATAAACTTGGCTTTTTACAACTATCCTGTAACCGCTCAGCTCTTCTTCCATCCAAAATGACCCTCATCCCACCTGAAAACTTATTGTAGGGGAGCCAGAAACCTAGCTTTGGGGCCAACAGTAAAAACCATAGGAAAAATCGTAATTCGGTGGTTAGTTGGTGAAACATTTCTTGTGAGAGCAGGGTATCTAGAGCCCTTCCCTGTGCTGCTTTGCTCTTCCTGCTCTCATTCTTTCTGTTCCCCTCCTTCAGCCCATCCATGTTAACTCCCAGTAGGTTTGAGTGAGCCATCTGCAACGCGTTCCCTTCTTTGGAGCTCGCCACGGTGCTGATCTTCTCTTTCCCATCAAGAGCTCTGAACAGACACTTGTCCAAGGGCTCAAAGCCTTCTACAGAGCCTTTCCTTGGAATGGGTTTAGTTTGATCATCATACTTCTTCTGGGTGATGAACACACTGCCCGGCTTCTTCCAGAGTCTGGTCAGCTATGTCAGGAACTGCTCATTCTCTGGCAGCGCCATTCTGGGGCGGCTAGCTCCCCTGCCCAGCTTAACTGTCTTTGAGGGTATAGTAATGCTAAGTATTGATCTCCCTCAAGCTTAAGATGGGGTTATGTACTGATAAACCCATTGTAAACTGAAACTGTCGTAAGTTGAACGTACATTTAACACACCTCACCCACAGGACGTCATAGTTTAGCCTAGCCGAAGCTCAGAACACTTAACTAACCCACAGTTGGGCAAAATCATCTAATACAAAACTTATTTTATAATAAAATGTTGGCTATGACATGTAATTTATTGAATACTGTTCTGGAAATGAGAAACAGAGTCATTCAATGGGTACACAATGGTTATACGTATACGGGTTGTTGATCCTTGTAATCATGTGGCTGACTGGGAACTGGATGGAGGATCCCACTCCAGACCACTAGCCTGGGAAAAGATCAAAATTAGGATGTAATATGGTTTCCACCAAATGCATATTGCTTGTGCACCGTTGTAAAATTGAAAAATCATTAAGTTGAACTGTTGTCAGTGGGAGCCATCTGTATACCACATTGTTGTGCATCCAATCTCTAGAACACTTCCATCTTGCAAAACTGAAAGTCCCTTCCCATTAAACATTAATCCCTTCCCCCACCCTGCAGCCCTTGGCTACCATCATTCTATTTTCTCTTTCAATTATTTTGATTATTCTAGGTACCTCGCATAAGTGAAAGCATGCAGTGTTTGTCTTTTGTCACTCGTTTATTGCACTCAGCAAAATGTCCATGGGTTTATCCATGTTGTAGCATGTGACAGGTTTTCCTTGTTTTTTTAAGGCTGAATAATGTTCCCTCGCATGTATATGCCACATTTTGTTTATCTGTCTGTGGACCATGGGGTTGCTTCTGCCTCTTGCCTATCGTGAGTAATGCTGCTATGAGTATGTGTGTGCACGTATCTTTTTAAGACCCTGCTTTCAGTTCTTTTGGATACATACCCAGAAATGGAATTGCTGCATCCTATGGGAATCTATTTTTAATTTTTTTGAGAAACTGCTTTACAGTTTTTCAGAGTGGCTGTACCATTTTACATTTCCATAACCAAGTCTCTTAAGATTTAACATGTAGCTAAAAAACCAGACATGTGATCCTGTAATGAGTGCTACGAAGAAGTGTGATGTGCTACGGGAGTATTTAACAGAGAAATCCAATCCCGTATGCCATTTATTTTTGTATTCCTGATGCCTAGTCCATAGCGGGGACTTGATAAGGTGGGTATCCCTTGGTGCTTGGACCCCTTTCCTTTGTTTCTTTCCTGATATCCAGGTGTCCTCTGTTCTGCAGGAATGGCTCTGGAGGGCCGGGAAAGAACTGAACAGATGACTACCTTTTTCTTGGTTGCCTCTATTGATCTCTGGCGAGAGTATGGAAAGTATTTTGCAATAGTGTTCTTTTTCTTATTCTGTATCTCATCTAATACTCAAAGATGTTGAGATATTTCCACCAGACCCATTCCTGCCTTTTCTTTGGGGGAGAAAAGAGAAAGCTGCCTACAGATGTAAAATCAAAGTGTAGTGGAGTGAGGGAGTGGTGGGGTATTCAGGGAGAAAATGTTCTTTCTATTCTTAGAACACAGCTTCTAGTCCCTAAAGAATTTTGTTCTGTAATGATAGCAAAAGGGCCTCTTGCTCATTTTCTCATTTGGCTTAAATCAGTAGCATTTTGCTCAATTCCATGCTATTTATAGATATCTTAAATTGCAATTTAATTCTTGAGATTTTTAAAGGGAATTTGAGATTTTCAAAATGTATAGGCATTATATTTGGAGATTCTTAACTTCTTGCCTCTGATTTTATAAAAGGAATTTGTTTCTCTGACCCCCCAAGCCAATGAAATACATAGTTAATATTCTACCCAGTTTTTCATTTTGTAGGCAATTGAGACAAAAATGGGGCCACAGAAATATTTGGCACAGCTCTTTTCTTGGAAATTTGTATTGGTTTTGCTGTTTGCCAAGGCAGTATTCTGATGATAAAGTGCAGAGATCCAGTTATCTGTCTGAAATAAGTCCTGAGGGATTCCCACAGTTGCCCCACTCATGGTATTAGCACAGGAAAACAATAGTGGTGGCATTAACAGAATGCTGTTTTGGGGGCGAGTGGCCGGTATTGGGCTGTGTTGTCTAGTGGTAGGGTGAGTGGTTCTCAGCCAAAAAGACCCTGCCACCAGCTCTATCTCCTGTTCGTTGTGTGTACAGCACAAGTGAGTTAAGCCTTCTGAGCCACGTTTTATTTTTCTGTGAAATGGGGAAATGTGAAATGTCTGTGAAATGTGAAATGTCTTTCTGCGCAAGACAGTTGGGGTTAAAGTCAAAACGTCTGTAAAGAACCTAGCACGATGCCTGGTCAGTTGCTCCCCAGATGGGAGCTCTTTTTTAGATAGTTACTAAGTTGGACTGATCTGAATGGTTTTAGGTAGTAAAAGGTAGATACCTGGAATGGAGTATTATGGTTTGGGCCATTTGGTATATTTTATCGTTCTCTGCTTTCTTAATAATAGTGGGGAATCTCTAATAGGTCAGTCGTTTACTCCAGAGAATGTTAAAGAGAATTCGTGTTCTGGAATGGATTTTGGGAAGCATTTAGAACATAGCGGTATGAATCGGATGTCCAGACACCACTGCAGTTGTTCGTAGGATCGATCTTTCTGCGGTGATGGTCAAAAATGTAGTTGGTGTGCATTTCAGAGAGTCCACCTGCTTCGTGACATTGGTAGGAATCTTGTAGTTCAGTCTTCTTCCCCATGTCCGTCTCTGGGGTGTAGTACTTAAAGTCCCACAGGCTGATTGAGTATATTGTTGGGAAATTACTTGGCTGGTGAGCACTGATGTCTTTGGAAGTATTTATGTAGCAATGATTCTTTAAGACATCAATTACATTTGCCTTATGATGTTGTATTTTCTCTAGGTTGACCTCTCTGTCTCTGAACCCCTCTGTTAGATCATTTTGCCTCCTTTTTGGAGACATACCCATTATAATACCAACAGTTGGCTGAACTAAGTGCTCAGGAATATTCCAGGTAACTAAATTTTCTTACTAAATGAAAAGGGGGCTGTTGCTCATCTCTGTCTTTATTATTCCTCTCCTGTGCTCCCTACTCTGGTAACTGTGGTAGAACTCAGCTGTTGAGTGAGGTCTCAATGCGGTTTTCCAACTTCTTCCTTACCTACCACTTTTCTGCAAGTATTCTATGCTCTAGCCTCATGAGGCAGTTTGACTTCGAAGTTGCCTGAAGTTTCTCACCCCATGGAGCTTCAATCATAATTCTTTCTATCACTAATATTCTCTCAGTTTCTGAGCAAATCAAAATCTCACCTGTCTTTCAAGTGCTAGTCCAAATGCTATCACATCCACAAAGCTGTTCTTAAAACCATTTAAGATTTTTAAATTACATAAGTGATATTTCTCCACTGTAGAAAATTTAGAGAATAGAGAACACAGAAAGTAAAAGGGGGACAATTAAAGTCACATGTCATGTAATTTTACCATAAAGATAATGACTACTAATACGTATATTTCTTTTCTTTCAGACTTTTTCTTACTATGGTAAATATATTTTCACAAAATTAAAGTGGGATCGTACTGTGTATGGTATCTAATTATTTCCTTTCTGTTATTGACTTTATTTTTTTAGAGCATTTTAGGTTCACAGCAGAATAGAGGGAACATATGGAGATTTACCAATTGCCCCTGCCCCCCATAAGCACAGGCTCTCCTGTTATCAACACCACCCCTCTCCCCCCTGCCCCGACCAGAGGTGCAGTTGTTATAACTGATGAATCTACGCTGACATATTGTAGTCACCCAAAGTCCGTAGTTGATGTTACAGTTCACTCTTGGTGTTGTACCTTCTGTGGGTTTGGACAAATGTATCAGGACATATATCCATTATCATGGTCTCATGCAGAGTAGTTTCTCTGCCCTAAATATCCTGTCTCTGCCTGTTCACCTCCTCCTCCCACTGCCCTGAACTACCAATGGCAACCATTGATCTTTTTACCGTCTGCATAGTTTTTCCCTTTCTAGATTGTCATATAGTTTGGATGATCAAGTAAGTGGTCTTTTCAGATTCACTTCTTTCACTTCATAAAATGCATTTGTTTCCTCTGTGTCTTTTCATGGCTTGATAGCTCGTTTCCTTTTAGCCTTGACCAGTATTCCGTATCTGGATGTGCCACAGTTCATTTATGTATTCACCCACTGAAGGATATCTTGGTTGCTTCCCAGTTTTGACAATTATGAATACACCTGCTATAAATATCCACAGGCAGGTTTTCATGTGAACATGTTTTCAATTCCTTTGGATCGTATGGCAAGAGTCTGTTTAGTTTCATAAGAAACTACCAAACTGTCTTCCAAAGTGGCTGTACCATACCATTATGCATTCCTACCAGCAGTGGATGAGAATTCCTGTTCATCCTTCCCAACATTTGTTGTTGGCAGTGTTCCAGATTTTGGTCATTCTAATAGGGCACTGTGGTATCTCGTAGTTGTTTTAACAGAAATTTCTCTGATGACATGTGATGTTGAGCATCTTTTCACTTGCTTACTTGCCATCTGTAGGTCTTCTTTGGCAAGTTGTTGAGGTCTTTGGTTCATTGTTTTTTTGTTGTTTTTTTTTTTAATCGTTGAATTTCAAGAGTTCCTTGTATATTTTGGATAATAATTGTTTACCAAATGTGTCCTATGTAAATGTTTGGGTTTTTTTTTTTTCCTAGTCTGTGGCTTATCTTTTCATTTTCTTGACATTTGCTTTCACAGAATAGAAATTTTTTAAATTTCAGCGAAGTCCAGCTTATCAATTCTTTCTTTCATGGATTGTGCTTCTGAATTACATGTGACTAAGTAATTCTTTTTTATTAAATTAAATTTTATTTTATTTTATTTTTCAGTGTTCCAAAATTTATTGTTTATGCACCACACCCAGTCTTTCATGCAATACATGCCCTCCTTAATACCCACCACCAGGCCCACCCAACCTCCCACTCTCCTCCCCTCCAAAAATACCTCAGTTTGTTTCTCAGAGTCCACAGTCCCTCATGGTTTGTTAAATCCAAGGTCATCTAGATTTTCTCCTCTGTTATCTTCTTGGAATTTTATATAGTTTCGTGTTTCACATTTAGGTCTGTCATCCATTTTGAATTAATTCTTGTGAAGGTGTAAGGTCTATTTTTAGATTTTCTCTCTCTCTCTCTCTCTCTCTTTTTTTTTTTTTTTTTTTTTTGGCATGTGGAGATCTAGTTGTTTCAACACCATTTGTTGAAAGACCGTGTTTTCCTCCAATGCTGTCTTTTGCTCCTTTGCCAAAAGTCAGTTGACTCTATTTATATGTGACTCTGTTTCTGGGCTATTTTGTTCCATTGATTTGTTTGTCTATACTTTTGTCAATACCAATCTATCTTGATGACCGTAGCTTTATAGTAAATCTTGAGGATGGATACTGTTAGTCCTCCAGCTGTGTTCCTCTCTTTCAATATTGCACTGGCTAGTCTGGGTCTTTGTCTTTCCATATAAACTTCAGAATTAGTTTGTTGATGTCCACAAAATAACTTGATGGAACTTGGATTGGGACTGTGTTGAATCTATATCAAATTAGGAAGAACTGCCATCTTGACAGTTTTGAGTCCTCCTAATCACAAGCATAGAATATCTTTCCATTTATTTAGTTTTTATTTTATTTTGTCAACAAAGTTTTATGATTTTCCTCATGCAGATCTTGTATATATTTTGTTAAACTTATACTTAAGTATTTCTTTTGCTTCTGTCTCCTGAAAGAGATTGTCAAGAATTGGTATAATTTCTTCCTTAATTGATTGGTAAAATTAATTGGTGAACTCCTCTGGGCCTGATGCTTTCTGTTCTGAAAGTTTACTGATTATTGATTTAATTTCTTTAATAGATACAGGCCTATTCAGATAGTCTATTTCTGCTTGTGTGAATTTTGGCAGATTGTGTGTCTCAAAAAACTGGTCCATTTCATCTAACTCTTCAAATTTGGGGGCACATAGTTGTTCATAGAATTCCATAGATGTCCATTGGATTTGTAGTGATGTCCCCTCTTTTATTTCTGATTTTATTTCTGATATTAGTAATTGGTGTCCTCTTTCTTTTTTGCTTAGTTACCTTGATTAGAGGCTTACTGATTTTATAATCTTTTCAAGAACCAGCTTTTGGTTTCACTCATTTTCTCTATTGATTTCCTGTTTTCAATTTTGTTGATCTCTGTTCTAATTCTTATTATTTCTTTTATTCTGCTTACTTTGGATTTAATTAGCTCTCTTTCTAGTTTCTTGCTATGCAAACTTAGATTATTGATATTAGATCTTTCTCCTTTAACATAGGGATTCAGTGATATAAATTTCACTTTAAGCACTACCTTCACTGCATTTCACAACTTTTTTCTTTTTTCTTCTTTTTCTGCATTCCACAGATTTTGATAAGGTGTTTTCATTTTCATTTAGTTCAAAATATTAAAAAATTTCTCTTGAGATTTCTTTTTTGATTCCTGTATTATTGGAAGTTTTCTTATTAATTTCCAAGCATCTGGGGATTTTCCAACTATCATTCTGTTATTGATTTCTAGTTTAATTCCACTGTGATCTGAGAGCAGGCATTGTGTGATTTCTAGTCTTTTAAATTTGTTAAGGTGTGTTTTTTGGTCTAGAATATGGTGTCTCTTGGTAAATGCTCAATGTGAGCTTGAGAAGAATGCATAATCTATTATTGAATGAAGTAATCTTAGGTATCAATCATATACAGTTGATTGATGGTGTTGTTGAATTCAACTATGCCCTTACTGATTTTCTGCCTGCTGGATCTGCCATTTCTGATAGAGAGGTATTAAAATCTCCAACCATGATAGTGGATTCACCTGTTTCTCTTTGTAAGTCTATTAATTTTGGGGCCACATAGTTTGACACTCTGTTGTTAGGCACATGCATGTTAAGATTGTTATATCTTCTGGGAGAATAGACCCCTTTTTCATTATGTAATGCCCTTCTTTATCCCCGATATCTTCCCTTGCTTTGAAGTCTGCTCTGTCTGAAATTAATATAGCTATTCTCACTTTCTTTTGATTAGTATTAACATAGTAAATTTTTCTCTATCCCTTTACTTTTAATCTATATGTGTCTTTGTATTTAAAGTAGGTTTCTTGTAGATAGTATGTAGTTTGGGTTGTATTTTGATCCACTCTGACAGTCTGTGTCTTCTAGTTGATACATTTAGAGCATTGACATTCAAAGTGATTATGATATAGTTGGATTAATATATACCGTATTCATTACAGTTTTCTATTTCTTGTCTTTGTTGTTTTTGTTTTTGTCTTCCACTTTTTCCTGATTTTGTGGTTTTAATTGAACATTTTGTATGATTCCACTTTTTTATTTTTTAGTGTGTCATTTTATACTTCTTTTTAAACTTTTTTTGTGTGTGTATGTGAGTGGTTGCCCTAGAGTTTGCATTACACATTTATAGCTAATCCAAGTTGACTTTTGAGTACTAGTATACCACTTCCTGGGTAGTGTGAGTACCTTATAATAACAAAAAATCTTAATTTCTCCCTCCAGTCCTTTATATCATTGCTGTCATTCATTCTACATACATATAAACATACGGTGTATACATATGCACACACAATAAAATACCTTGTTGGTATTGCTATTTTGAACAGACTGTTATCTGTTAGGTCAATTAAGAATAAGAAAAATATGGTTTTGTTTTACCTTCCCTTATTTCTTCTTCAACGCTCTTTCTTATTTTATGTAGATCCCAGTTTCTGACCTATGTAATTTTTCGTCTCTCTGAAGAATTTCTTTTAACATTGCTTGCAAGGCAGATCTACTGGTGACAAAATCCTTCAATTTTTCTTGGTCCAAGAAGTTTTATTTCTCCTTCAATACTGAAGGATAATTTTGCAGAGTACAGAATTCAGGTCAGTGGTTCTCTCAGTGCTTTAAATATTTTACTCCACTCTCATTTTTTTTTAATTAAAATTGTTTTTGAGTATAGTTGGTATACAATGTGACATGAATTTCAGATGTACAACATAGTGACTCAGTGTCTCTATTTGTTATGCTATGCTCACCACAAGTGTAGCTGCCATCTGTCACCATACAACACTATTACAATATCATTGACTATATTCCCTGTGCTGTACCTTCCATCCCTGTGAGTTATTCATTCCATAACTGGAAGTCTGTGTCTCTCACCCTCCTTCACTCATTTTGCCCAGTTTTTCTACCCCCTGCCCCTCTGGCAACCGTCAGTTTATTTTCTATATTTTGGGGGCTGTTTTTGTTTTTTTACTTATTTTAATTTAATTTAATTTAATTTAATTAATTTATTTAACAGAAAGAGAGAGTGAGAGAGGGAACACAAACAAGGGGAGTGGGAGAGGGAGAAGCAGGCTTCCTGTTGAGCAGGGAGCTGGATGCAGGGCTCTATTCCAGGACCCTGGGATCATGACCTGAGCCAAAGGCAGATGCCTAATGATGGAACTACCCAGGTGCCCCATATGTACTTTTTAGACAGTAAGTTTGGGAATCTGGAAAAAATGGTATAAAAGCTATAGAAAATACCCAAAGAAATTGTTGAAGCTTGGTAGCTTTTCAAAACTGAATTTCCATTTTCTGACCCACAGGAACATTTCCCTTTCTTTTAGAATATAAACTCCAAATCTTTTTGGAGAACCTCTTTTTCTCAGTCTTGTTTAGCCATTTGCCTTAGGTTTATTGAATTCCATGTGAATTCTCTATCTCCTGAAGGGTAATGCCGGTCTCTTTTTCTGCCTCATAAGAAGGTAGCTTGTTTTTTTTCTTGCCAAGAACACTGGTCCAGATGCTGTCACTGCTCATCTCCCCTTGGTTTTGCTCCATTCTTTTGGTCTTAATCTTTCTTCCATCTTTAATCTTTCCTCCTCGGCCAACAAATATGGTCAGAGCCTTTCCCTCCCTGAATTGTTTTTGTTTTTTGATTGTTTATTTATTTGGTTTTTTTAGATTTAGGTTTTTTATGTTAGATTTTTTAAACTTAGACTTCGTTTTATTGATCATATGGCATTTATCTTTCTTGATCTGACTTATTTCACTTAGCATAATACCTTCTAGGTCCATCCAGGTTGTTGCAAATGGCAAAAATCTTATCCTTTTTAATGACTAATATTCCTCTCTGTGTGTGTCTCACCTTTTTTTTTTTTTTTTATCCATTCATCTACGGATGGACACTTAGTTTGCTTCCATAATTTGGCTTTTGTAAATAATGCTGCAATTAATGTAGGGGTGCGTGTATCTTTTCAAATGAATATTTTTGTTTTCTTTGGGTAAACACTCAGTATCCTCCACTCTGTTCTTGCTCGCATATTTTCTGACAAGAACTAGGATGTAATTCTGATCTTTCTTCCTCTATAGGTAAGGTGTTTTTTTTTTCCTTTGACTTTGCTCAGGATTTTTTTCGTATCTTTAATTCTCTGTAGTTTGAAAATGATATGTCTAGGTGTAGGTTTTTGGTATTTATTTTGCTTGGTATTCTCTGAGCTTCCTGGATCTGTGGTTTGATGTCTCACTTTAATTTGGGGAAATTCTCAGTCATTATTACTTCCAAATATTTCTTCTGTTCCTTCCTCTCTTTCTTCTTCTGTGTATGTTATACTTTATGTGGTTGTCCCACAGTTCTTGGATGTTCTGTTCTGTTGAATTTTTTTTTCAGCCTTTGTTCACTTTGCTTTTCCGTTTTGGAAGTTTCTATTGATACATCCTTTTTTTTTCTTTTTTAAAGATTTTATGTATTTATTTGACAGAGAGAGAACACAAGCAGGAGGAGTGGCAGGCAGAGGGAGAGGGAGAAGTAGGCTCCCTGCTGAGCCGAACTTGGGGCTTGATCGCAGTACCCTGGGACCATGACCTGAGCTAAAGGCAAATGCTTAACCAACTGAGCCACCCAGCTGCCCCAATTGATACATCCTTCAGCTTAGAGATTCTTTTCTAGGTTGAGTCCGGTCTGCTTATAAGGCCATCAAGGGTTAGGGCTAGAGTTTCAGTGTTCTTGATCACAAGCATTTCTTTTTGATTCTTCCTTAGGATTTCCATTTCTGCTTACATCACCCATCTGTTCTTGCATGCTTTTTTATTCACGAAAGCCCTTAGCATATTAATCATAGTTGTTTTAAATTCACAGTCTGATAATTCCAACATCCTTACCATGTCTGTTTCTGGTCTTTCTCTTCAGATTGTGTCTTTTGCCTCTTACAATGCCTTGCAATTTTTCTTGATAGCCAGACCTAATGTATTGCATAAAAGGAACTGCTATAAATAGGCCTTTAGGAATGCCATGGTAAGGTGTAGGGAGAGGGGAGGCGTCCTACAGCCCTATAATTAGGTCTCAGTCTTTAAGTATACATATGCCTCTGAACTGTGAACTTACCAAGATTTTCTCAGTCTTTTTCTCTTACATTAGGTGCGGCAGGATGGCTCGAGTGGGCTGGAGTTGGGTATTTGCCTTCCTCTGGCTAGTTAGCCTCTAAGAATGCCCCTGCATGTGACGCTCAGGTTAGCCAGTGTCCCTGAGGGTAGCCTTGTTAGGAAAAACGGAACGGCTGCAGCATATTTAAAAATGATCCCCCCCCCCCCCCCCCCCCCCCCCCCCCCCGTCTCATGCCCTTCCAGAAACCTGAGGGGATTTTTCTCTGACGTTTCCTGCGGGAATAAGCTCAAACTCCTGAGAGTAAATCTCACAGTACTGGGGGGACCCTCCATGACTGGGTCTCCTCGGACTTGTCCACACTGAGCCTCCAGCAATTTGTCAATTACAGTTTGGGTTTTCCAGCCTTGGCTCTGTCTCCTGAGACTGTGCTCGGGGAAGCCAAGCCTCCCGGTGTTCTCTCTGTACTTCTTGTTCTCTTATCTCGGGGGCTGTAGTTCACCCTGCATCCTCCTCTCTCACAGATCCAAGAGGTGTTGATTTTTCAGTCTGTTCAGCTTTTTACTTGTTGCTAGGATGGAGTAGCAACTTCCAACTTCCTACGTGAGGAGTTGGAAACCAGACGTTCATCTGCTTTTGTTTTTTACTTAACAGAATATCTTGAAATTTTCACATATTATTAGACACCTCATCTAGATATATTGCAGCATTTTTTTGTAATAGCAAAATTCTGGAAACAGTGTAGTTGTCTTTTAATCAGGGACCGAGTAAGTGAAATCTATATAAAACCCATACAGTTGCACTCTGTGACTGATAAAGAAAATGCTATAGATCTGTATTTTATTGATAGGGAAAGATCTCCAAGATAAATTGGAGATTCTGGGGTGGGAGGAAGACATTTCACTGCCTGTCCTTTTGAAGAATTGGAACATTTTTTTTTTTATCATGTGTATTTTATACTTTTCCCATAACACTTTATGAAATGCCTACCTGCAGTGTAATTTTTAAGACTTGTGTATATTCTAGTGAATGGATGTATCAGAGTTTATTTTTTTATTTTTTTAAAAGATTTTTATTTCTTTATTTGACAGACTGAGATCACAAGTAGTCAGAGAGGCAGGCAGAGAGAGAGAGAGAGGAGGAAGCAGGCTCCCCGCTGAGCAGAGAGCCTGATGTGGGGCTCGATCCCAGGACGCTGCGATCATGACCTGAGCCAAAGGCAGAGGCTTTAACCCGCTGAGCCACCAGGCACCCCATCAGAGTTTATTTTAACCACTCAAATATTTTAGACATGTACATGGATTATTTTCTGTTTTTAATTACCATAAACTGTGCAGTCATTAGGCTGTTCATATACATGGGTAAATTATCCTTAAGAGAGTTTGTACCATTTCATTTTACTGGGATTCTTCCAGTCGATGTGATTGCTTGCTTTTTTGAATTTCCATAAAGTTTTGTTTGCATGCCTTTTATGCAGTGTAGCTGGGTTTTTTGTATCATATTACCTGGGTACTTAGTGTATCTTTGTGATACACTTCGTGTCTCTCTGTGGTGCACTGTGGGATTCCCGAGATGGGGAGCTATCACGCTCAGTTTTTCTCCACAGCAGCACAGAGCATAGTGCCTGGCCCATGCGCAGCGTGTAGTAAGGAAATACGGGTACAGGGAGTGGAGTTAGTTTCACACTGTTAATGAGCAGCTTTCTAAAATGGTACTAGTGAAATCGCTGGGCTGGCTGAGTGTCCTGAGATCATAACCTTCTTTATAGACCACTGTCCTCTTTGAGGAACATCTCCAAATGCCAATACCTCTCATGGAACCATCTGACCGAGTCATCATTTTACCAGGAGGAACCACGACTATGTATTACCTACTATCAAGTCCCAGCAAGGACCACGAGTTACCAAGCTGTAGGGTTAGACAGGATCGGCTACTTCAGGTTTCCCCATTAATAACTGGTTGCCACCTTCCATTTCTTTCTCTTTTCTTGGCCCTTGGTGGCAGACAATTAGCAGACCGTATGAAGGCTTAAGAAACACTGATGAGTTTTGTCATGTGGGCAATGACCTAGATACAGTGTAGTCCCCAAATATACTACCAGGTAAACTGTTCCACACGTTACAGGTCACAAATTAGGATGCTTGAATCACATGGTTTATTGAATCTATTAAATACGCACAGTGAGAAATAAGGGGAAGAAATGGAGTAGGTCCGTGTTTTGGCGTTGGGAACAAGTGAGGTAGAAAGACCGCACTGCATGAGTCCTAGTCTGCTGGTCAGTCACAGTCCCGCTCTCCTTCCTCATCTCCCCCATCCCCTCCCATCATCTTCCTCCCCCTCCCCCTCCCCTTCTTCTTCTCTCATCAGCCTTCCCTGCCAATGGCATCATAATGAGGAACAGAGTTGGGGTTTAGAGCAGGGAGGCTCAACTGTCAACTGGAGAGACACAGGGACAAGTGTGTCTGGTCACAATGACAAACTCACTAATTGGTCTGTGAGCAGCTTTGAGTTTTATTTGGCAGAATACCTGTGGGGCCAGAATGAGTATAATCCATGGGTGGCCAATTTAAGACCTCATAAATATTGGGTGACTCATATGCCTCATGTATATTTAAGGTTTAGTGACCATTTTAGTGTTTACTCAGCATTTCTATCTCTATATATGTTCATCTCATGTCTCTACGCATTTTCCTTATGCTTAATGTTTCCTGGCTTACTTCCCTATTCCTGATACATCTTGTAAGTTTCACCTCTCCCATTTGATCTCTCGTTTTCTACAGCAGAATTGACTATTCTCAAATACAGCAACAAATGAATGTTACTTGTTTGAAACAAAATTGGTAAGAGTGTGTTGATTATCTTTGTTTTCATCATTAATCTACTTCCGACATTGAATGCTCAACCACCCCTCTCCAGTGTTCCACAGGAGCCTAAATTAATAGGGCCTTGTTCATAAAACAGCAAGCAAAATGAGGTATTTGACAATACTGTAAAGTCATTCTGAACTTCACTCTTATGGTACAGTAATTGGTTGTAGAAGATAGACCTGGGTGTGCACTTATCTTAGGACCTTCTGTGGAAATTGTTTTCATTCTTTATTTTGACTTTTTTACAGTTTTAGTTATTTATGGGGCACCTGGGTGGCTCAGTTGGTTGAGCGTCCAACTCTTGGTTTTGGCTCAGGGCATGATCTCAGGGTCATGGGATCGAGCCCCACAACGGGCTCTGTGCTCTGTGCTTAAGATTCGCTCTCTCCCTCTCCCTCTGTCCTTCCCTCCCTCTCTAAAATAAATAAATAAATAAATAAATCTTTTAAAAATTAAAGTTTTATTTATTTAAGTAACTTCTACACCCCACATGGGGCTCAAACTCATGACCCTAAGATCAAGAAGCTCACTCTCTACCGGCTGAGCCAGCCAGATGCCCCTTGTTTTCATTTTTTAAAAGCAAGATTTCTTGGGGGCACCTGGGTGACTCATTTGGCTAAGCATCTGACTCTTGGTTTCAGCTTAGGTCATGATCTCAGGGTCATGAGATCAAGCTCCAAGTCTGGCTTTGTGCTCAGCGGGGAGTCTGCTTGGGATTTTCTCTCTCTCTCTCTCTCTCTCTCTCTCCCCCAACTCTCTCTCTAAAATAGGTAAATCTTAAAAAAAAAAAAAAAGCCCACAATATTTCTTATATGAATCTGTCCTCTTAGCATTCAAGTACCTTAAAGTGGATCTGCAGAAAGTTATTTTGGCAAGTTTATAAGCCCCGTAGTGCCCAAGACAATGCTTTATGAAAAGTAGGAATTTTTCTCCTGTGGTTAGATTCTGGTTCCTTGAGATCTTGCTGATCAGCTAATGCCTACCATTGCAGAGCTGGTTCTGCCTCAGGATATCAGTCTAAAGGACACAGTCTCTGGTCTCAGGCACAGGACAGCCAGAATCTTAAAATGTCATAGAATGCTGAACTCACCAAATCACCTATTACTGTTTCCTTAGCCATTGGTCTCCGTTTCTTCCCCTGATCTAGATTTTAACCCAGGTGGGCTCAGAGAGGAAAGTAAAGAGTTACAGTTCAGCCTTGTCTAGCTACCTTCCTTGTAAAAAGTGGTACTATGCAGAGAAGCCAAAAGCATTAGCAAAGAAACATAAACAACAGGAATATTCTCCCCACCGTAAAGTCAGCCTCAAAATGCCTTTTATTCATTCAAGAATACAAGGGGAGGGGGGAAGAAATGCAGAAATGAAAAAGTCAGCACCTTCAGTGAAGTAACTGCTTTGGCCTGATAGGGTTACTGGAAGCAAGAAGGCTAGGGATGGGTGATCCTGGTGGCGGGTACTAAGGAGGACATGTACTGCACGGAGCACTGGGTGTGGTGCGTAACAGAGAATCTTGGAACACTGAAAAAATGACACAAAATTTAAAAAAATAATAATACGAAAAAAAGAAGGATAGGGATTCAGCCAACGGTATTTTTATATAAACAAATTTGTACTAACACTGATGGTACTTTCAATAAGCCTCCCATGACAATTACCCAGACTCTTCTCCCTCATAGTGGGGCTATAACAAGCAATAGCTGAAGAAAATTGATCATGTGCAGAAAACCCAGTATCATTCTTTATGCTTCTTACATACATCCTGTCACCAAGGATATTCTTTCACTAATGCTTAAGGGGAAGTCGGAATAATTCTGCATGGCTTAGTTCAGACTGGAATATTCCTACTTATGTTTTTTCGACATGCTAAGAAAAGTGTGTTTCATCAAGACAAACTCACTTACTTACGAGAAGATTTCACATCAAATGCAATAAAAATGAAGGCTAGGTTATTATGGATGAGAAAATCTCCATTCCAAGTAGAAGAATGCTCATGGATGGTGACAGCAAGAGCTATTCAAGGAGCTTTCGCTTTCTGTAACAGTTTCCTGACAAAGATTCCTATACTCTACCTTCAGCTGTAGTTTTGAGAGGCTTTTCCATTTAGAGTGAATTTAACAGTCAGAGATATAATATAGGGTAGCAATTTCCAAGACATTATTGGATAGCAAAGCTTAAATGAATCCTGTTCCCTAGGCAACCGCATGGAGGGGTACAACATCCCCCAGGCTCCTAAAACGAAGTTTCAAGTTGCTACTATTTTCGGTCCTGGCTTCTTCTGGAAGTGGTTTTTATCCCTTGAAATGACTTTTTTATGTAATGAAGTTTGAGCCCTTTCCAACTCTTCTCTCTAACATTTAGTCTTCTTTGCGTCAGGACTCTCCACCTTTGATCTCAGCACGCGTGGCTATAAAAGGAATGGCCGTGCTGAAAATAAGATCAAACTTAGGATAGAAACTGGCACCCTGAGAAGTGAGGGTAGAGCAGAGACGTTTCTAGCCACTCCAGGCTTTCATAATTTCAGGAAGAAAAGTTCTCTGGAGCTTTCTGACCCACTCAGTTTTGTTTTGTTTTTTTTTTTTTTTAATTTTTTTTTTGGTGGAGGGCTAATATGTCATAGGACACTCAGATTCTTTAGGGGCAAAATGTTCTAAATAGAAAAAGGTGATGGGATGGATACATTTCTGACTTTTTCAGTAAGCTCCTGGTGTGAGTGCCTAGTGTCATCTGTTTGGGCATTTTATCTTCTGGAACTTCCCTAGATACTGACGTGCTTTCTCCCCTGTCACTCTCTTCTCGACTCTTCCCCTCCTCGTCCCCCTCGCCTTACTTCCGTATGTGTCTGCACTGGGCCAAAAGTGTATACACTGAGCAGTTGTGATTTTTGGAGCCCTGGCCATCAAAGCGAGGTGCCCTGGGAAATCCCTGCGGACGTGCCCAGTGTGGGCAACCTTTTAGAGATGGGGGGGGGGGTCCAGTTGCTGACACCATCTCTTCCATCTGGGAGCTGGCCGTATGTAGGGGCCCAGAAGCCATAAGGAACTTCTGGAAGGCCTTCTAATAAAAATACCTCTTTGGGCTCCTGGATGGCTCAGTGGGTTAAAGCCTCTGCCTTCGGCTCAGGTCATGATCTCAGGGTCCTGGGATCGAGCCCCGCATCGGGCTCTCTGCTCAGCAGGGAGCCTGCTTCCTCCTCTCTCTCTGTCTTTCAAATAAATAAATAAAATCTTTAAAAAAAATACCTCTTTAGTGTATTTTGCTGGTTAGATTCAAGTGAATTAGCCACTCTTTTAAAAAGATATGTCGCCCTGGAAGATTGAGCCTACTCTTGGCCAAACATCAGTGATGTATGTTGTATAATCTTACTTGTTTCTCAAATAGGAGACTCAAGCTGTTTGGCCAAGAGAGTGGAAGATGTCCGAGACGGAAGAGGGGGCAGTATTTGTGTATGGCTTGATGTACGTTCACCAAGAAGCTTCGCCCCACCGGTGGGCACACAAGAGCAAAGGCAGTGGGTGTGAAGTCACAAGAGGTGAAGGAGGAAGGCAGAGGAAGGCGGGAAGAAGAAACACTTGGGTATACTTTGCCTTCTTTGCCGTTCAGGCTGAGGCTGCGGAGGTGCCCCTCTGCAGAGTTTTCAGGCTTGCTTTGCTTGCGAAGCTCCGCCGTGGGTCGTTAGTGCTTGTTATGGACTAACACTCGCAACTATTTCCTATTCCATGCTAGAGAGGAAGAGAGAGTGTTACTGTTTACTTTTTCTGGATGCTAGTGCACACTCTTTAGGTGCTCAGTGAACCCTTTTGCAGGAACTCAACCGGTGACAGGGGAGCCATGATGGTGTCCTTGACCTCAAAGACATCACAATCTACAGAACCGCGAGTGGTACAGAAATGGTATAGTAAGATGCTGAGTACTGCTGCAAGAGAAGCAGAAGACAGGAGCTCGCTCTTCTTGGGGTGGGGAGTGGTCAGGCAGGTGGCTCAGCGGAGGTGTTACTGCCACTGGCTTTTTCAAGCTGAAACGGAGTTTGTTAAAAATTGAAGGTGGCGGGGGGGGGGGGGCGCCTGGGTGGCTCAGTTGGTTGAGCCTCTGCCTTCCGCTCGGGTCATGATCCCAGAGTCCTGGGATGGAGCCCCATGTGAGGTACCAGCTCAGTGGAGAGCTGTTTCTCTTTCTTTTGTTGCTCCCCCTGTTTGTGTGTGCTCTCTCTCTCTCTGTCAAATAAATAAATAAAATCTTTTTAAAAATTTGAAGGTGGGAGGGAATAGTCAGTGCAAAGACATAGATGTGATAAAGAGCACGGTAAATTCCAGAAAAGCAAAGAATGCAGCGTGGCTGGCACAAAAGGTGATTTGTGGAGAGAGCAAGGATGTGAGGCCAAGAAAGTGGGGGAAGGCAGGGTCCAGGCAGTGAGGGTCCTGGTGAGCCCGGTACAGGAGTTTGGATTTCATTTTGAAGCTGTAGGAAGCTGCAGAAAGCCCTGAAACAAGGGACTTAAATAATAAGCTTTGAAATTAGGTAGATAATTCTGGAAACACTGTGAAGGGTGGACAGTTCAAGGCTGAGCTCTCTTGAGAGTAGAATTCATTGGAAATATCAGGTGAGCAAGCATTAAGGGATTGATAAGAGCCAGTGGGGGAAGGCGACATTAGTCAGCCTTGGCATTTTAGGGATAGCAATCACGTCTGTCAATCCCGGGCAAAATTTAAAGTGTGGGTGGGAATAAGAGACTTCTACTTTGCAATTTATGTCTTTCTTTCCCAGTTGCATTTTTACAACCAACTTTTTAATAAAACAAATTTGTTTTGGGGGGAAAAAACGTCAAATCCCAGTGCAATAAAATTAGAGCTACAGAACAAAACGTTTTAAGACTATTTAATAATTCATTTCACAAAGAAATATTCATTTCTCAAACATTAAAAAATTCCTCTAGGGCTTGCTATAAACAAATTTGAACTGGGTTTTTGCCTATGAAGAAAACAGAACTACATGTCACATTCCCCACAAACAATGAAAGCGGTTTTTTGCTTTGTCAGCAATTTATGGTTTCCCTCCAGGGGTCTAGTTAATCCAAATTGTTTATATCTCGGAATAAATATTTGATACATAGCCGCGAACCGTGTCCTTATAACTACTTTTGAACGTGGGTGTGGAAATTACCCCCTAGATAACTGAGAGGTGACTTTTAAAAAGATAACTTCCTCTTAAACCGTTTTTTAAAGTTCCGATGTGGCTCTGGTTGACAATTTCCAGCACATTGATCAAGAAACTCACAGCTGAAAGTCTAACTTTCCACACTTATTTTTTGTGAAACAGCAAATTAAAAATGTGTGCTCTTAACTAAACATATTAGAAAGCTATTTTCAGTATGAATTCATTAGTTAGACATCCAGTTACCAGGGAACTCACCCAAATTTGGCAACTCACTTCAGAACCAAGATGGTGCTGCTTTTGCTTCTTTCACAAGAAACAAGATAATTAGAACACGTTGGTCTCCATATTTAGGCATTTATGGAAAAACCTGGTATGAGGGTCATTAGTAACTGAAAGATCTTCAGCTTGCTAGTATAATGTCTTATAAGAGATTTCCTTTCCAGGAAGTTCAAGTGTTATTATGTTATTCGGGGACGAATAACATAATAACTATTTTGACATACTTCAAAGCTATCCTTGGTGCCTGAATGATGTCTGCCCGAAGCCACCCATTCCCTGAAATACGGAGCATCCGTTTCAGGGGAGGTCTTCATGGTGACGGGTTAACACGGACTACATGTCAAGTTCCATGAGCAGTGGGTGCATGTGCAGAAAACCGCATCCTACCCTTGGTTTCTACTGAAAAAATGCCATCTGGAAAATTCTTTCAGCTCCAGGAAAATGCACTGCCTCATGGCTGAAGTTCCCAGGCATCAGTGATTCTTTTAAAGAAGGAAGATGAATCAGAGGCTCGAAAATCCTGGGATCCTCACTTTTAAGATGATCAAAAGAGCCACCGTTGAAATCAAGCAAGAGGATGAATTTCCTGGTTGACAATCTGTAAAGCTTTCCTGATTACCTTCATTCTCTTTCTTCTGGGCCAACACACAGCCTTAAAACAAAGTCCATTATATGTATCGATCTCTTTGATTCAGTTAGAAGTGTATAGATTTGGATGATTTTCAAAGATAAGCAGCTGCCAAATCTCCCACATGTCAATTAGTAGCAAACAAAGCATCAAATGTATCTTTTCACTTTAGCTGTTGGGTGGCCCTCCTACTGTTCTTGTGGAGCTGATGCATACAAAAGATTTTAGGGCAGTGGGAGAGGAGAAATCTCAATGAGAAGTCATTGGCAGGCCTTGTTCTCCCCTTTTTCACATCCCCTTCTTTGACCTCTTCCTTATCAAACAAACGAGGCTCAGACATACTTTGATCTTGTGTCTTATGACTCCTCCACTCTCCTATACCTGCTGTATCCCGTCCTTTCTTTTGAATAGGCAACCTTTCCCGCTTGTGCAATTCAGAGGTTGCCAGGTGTAAATCACAGATGTCATGAAACGTGAAAAAAATACTGACTTCTCACTAAATTCATATTAGCATGAAAATACAGTGACAATTCATATTTTCCAGGAAGATCAGCTCTCATTTTGTCATGTAGTTCTACAGAGGGTAAGTTGAGTGGGCAAACCTCCATTACTTTGGGATCAAAAAAGTCCCAGGATAGCAGAAGCTTGGGCTGTTTGCAGACATCTCTAGAATACTCAAGATGTTGACTTGATCTTTGCCTGAAAAGTAAGGGAGCTGTACGTGAGCATTAAGAGTAGATGGCTTTTGGAGCACCTGGGTGGCTCAGCTGGTTAATGGCTGAACTTTTTATCTCAGCTCAGGTCTTGATCTCAGGGTTGTGGTTTCGAGTCCCACACTGGGTTCTGCGCTGGGTGTGGAGCCTATTTAAAAAAAAAAAAAAAAGTAAGTGACCTTTTAAAGAAAACAAACAAACAAACAAAAAACCCACTAGCGACAGATTTCAGAATTATATATACCATTCCATCTCAATTATCTGCTCTGATAGATATAGATAAAATAATACAAGAACTATAACCAGCATGTTAATGGTCATTTCCTCTTGAGACAGGGATTTTGGTAATGTTTCTTCTTCTCCATATCTTTCCTGCACTTGGTCAATTTTTAACAACTCTGTGTCTTATTTTTATAAATAGAAAGAAACAAACAATAGCATCGCAAATTGTTATCCTCTACTAAGGAAAGTAGAAGCCTAGGGTAGGGGCGGGATGTCGTATGTTTGTTGCTGGGTAGGTTAGGTCTCAAACAGTGTTTTCGTTTTGACAATTTAACTTGTTTGGTGTTGGCTGTCCGCCTGGCCTCTTCCAATGGGACATGAACCTGAAATTAGGAATTGAAGGGGATACGTAGTCCATTTTGGGTGTAGAGGGGATGAATCTGTGGGAGGAAACCCATCTTTAGCAGGAGCGGGGGCTCATGGCAGTTATTCCAGCCTCCACAGATGCAAATGGTGGTTTTCTTCTAATTGTGTACGCATATTAATTTGTATGGAACTTTACAAAACATGAGGTGGCAAAAGAAAAAAAAAATTGTCCCAGCCCCAAGTTAGGCCTTTTGGTCATACAGAAGCTATGAAATGAATATAAATGACAACGTTATCATTCTAGAAAAAGAAGTAGATGGAACAAAGGGGAGAGGGCACTAGTTCCTGTGTGAAATGCGTGTGCCTTGTCTGAAGGCAGGCCCGACTGCCGTCTTTCTTCCCCGAGAATGGCAGCCCGTGGGCCACCAACAAGGTAGGAACTCAAGAAAGACTTCGCAAACATTTGCTTTTCTCCTGTCATTTTTGCAAAAGGAGCCATAAACCCAGAAACCATTGACAAGGTCCTATTTTGTGTTTGGATCCCTTAACACTTGTGAGGGTATAAGAACACGGCATTAAGAAGAGCCTGTTTTGGAGTCAGACCCAATTAGAATTCTGATGCTACTACTGTTGTATGACCTGGGCTGGTTAGTTAACTTCTCTGAATCTCAGGCTTCTATGGAAACTGCTTGGATTTGGTTTTGGCTTCACATCTTGTGAGCTGTGTGGCCCACTAAGCCTCAGTTTCCCCATCTGTAATATGAGGATAATAAAACACTTCATTTGTTGGTTGGGGGATTAAATGGGGGTGTTGCATGGAAAGTGCTTAGTGTGCTGCTTGGCTCGGCATATAGCAAGTGCTTAATTAAAGATGGCTCTATCTGTTACAGTGGATACAAGGGAAAAAGATACTGTGTTCTGAGGGGTGGCCCATCTAACACAAATGTTAGGGCTTTGTACCCAGGAGGAGCGAATCAATGGTTATTTCTATAAGTCATTGTTTTTTAACATTTCCCCTAGGATGAAGTTTTTATTTGTTTATTTACTTCTAAGATTTTATTTATTTGAGAGGAGAGACAGAAAAAACAAGTAGGGGAGAGGGGCAGAGGGAAAGGGACAAGTGACTCTCTGCTGAGCTGGGAGCATGACATGGGACTCGATCCCAGGACCCGAAGATCATGACCTGAGCTGAAGGCAGACACTTAACCGACTGAGCTACCTAGGTGCCCCTAAAATGAGGTTTTTAGATATAATCTAAATATCTGAATATTCAGCACATTTCTTTGAGTTTCTTATGGGTGATACCAGTATGTGGTCGTTGGGTACTCATTTTTTGTATATAAAGTTGTTTTTCTCCTCTCACTGTAATTGCTACATAAATTTAACAAGAGGTTCAAAACTGGTACACTTGTATTTTTTCTTGCAGGTTTTTAAAAACTCTTTTATTTTTTTTTCTTATTTTCTGGCTTTTAGTGATCTGTTTATAGTTTTCTT
The DNA here is from genome assembly GCF_922984935.1 of Meles meles. Lineage (NCBI taxonomy): Eukaryota > Metazoa > Chordata > Mammalia > Carnivora > Mustelidae > Meles > Meles meles. The sequence continues at coordinate 22,605,522 of NC_060070.1, forward strand.
TCATTTAATTTTGTCTTTTCTCTTGGGTTGGGACTTGTGTATATGTCTTGATTATAAGCATAAGTGATTTTACCTAATCCTGTATTCTGATTCTGTATTATTTCTCATAAAGAGGGCCCTTAAATTAAATAAGCTTTAAGCTCCACAAAACCTCGATCTTCTCCAGTTAGAAATTACATTTGTTTTCCAGGTGAAAGACTTGACATCTTCAGCTTAAAATCATCTAAATTGAATGTTATTATGGGAATATTATGAGACTGAAGATAGCTGTATTTTCTTGTTTGCCTTGAGTCCTGGCTGAATTTTGCTTTCCTTCTTCAAGAAAAAGTATCTGTGCTTTCAACAAAAATATACAGACATGTAGAATTCAGTAGATGGTCAAAGTAAGAAGTCAGTGTCTGGCTTCTTAAGTATATATTACAATTTCAAATGTATGGAAGGAATCAAGAAGAGAACGACCTTCAGTTACATAATGCCTCAAACCTGGGTCTCTCAGGCGAGAGGACTGACCACGTGTGATTTCACAGTGCCATTTCGTTAGCTCGTTAAGAATTTGGGGGCTCGGGGAGGAAGGGAGAGTGCGGGGTTGTGGTCATGAGCGTTTTGGCAGGAGAATAAGAACCATGGTTCCGGAGGGAAGAGGAGGCGGCAAGAAGAGTTGCGATCCCAGAATTAGAAAGTTGCTTACCAGTTCGGGGGAAACGGTGATCTTCCGCTAGGCGGGGACTGCTGCGTGGATTCACCGTCACTAATGACTTCTTTACGGGAGGCTTAAGCTCTGGATAACTTCTAAAATAGACACCACTCTTTATAAGTAAGAATATGTTTGGGGCGCCTGGGTGGCTCAGTGGGTTAAAGCCTCTGCCTTCGGCTCAGGTCGTGATCGCAGGATCCTGGTATCGAGCCCCGCATCAGGCTCTCTGCTCCGCGGGGAGCCTGCTTCCCCACCCCACTCTCTCTGCCTGCCTCTCTGCCTACTTGTGGTCTCTGGCTGTCAAATAAATAAATAAAATCTTAAAAAAAAATAAGAATATGTTGGATGTCTTTGAAATTAAGTAGGGTTCCACGTGAAGAAAAATGATAGTGGCTAAAACTATAGAAAATGTTTCTTCCTCTCACATAAGAATGGTCTTGGGGTAGTTAGTTCAGATCTTACAGAGGGACTTGGTAGTCATCAGAGACCTAGGATCCATGCAGCTCCCCTCTCTTCCATCCCTAGGGTATAATTCTCCTCAGGGCCCAGGATTGCTGCTACAGCTTCAGCCATCACAGCTTTGCTCCCAACAAAGGGTTGGAGGAAGCACTAAGTACCGCCCTCCTCTACTTCTCCTCCTCCATCTCCTCCTCCTCCTTTTAAGAAACTTTCTGGAAATCCTACATGACATTTTACTTATATCTTATTGGTCATATTTTGGTCCCATGGTCACACAGTCAAAACAGAGACTGGGAAGTGTGGGCAGCAGTGTGATCAGCTAGAAATCAGGGTGTTCATATTGAAGGAAGAAGGAAGAATGACTACGTGGTTAAGCAATACCTCTGGCCACCTTCGCCTTTAAACTAACTGACAGTACATATGTCTATTTTTCTCTATCGAGAACCGAGCATTATATAGGATCTGAACTTGTATTAATGTGCTTAGTGGGAGCTGGTATTGATCAGAAGTAAATTTAGAAAATGCCAGATTGTGCTTTTTCTGGGCACTCCTAGTGCAAAGAGATTCTTGGCAGAGAGGGATATTGGGAGAAGGGAGGGATCACACTTCTTTCCCAGATATTGTAGCAGTCTTTGTACGGAGCTCTTCATCAGTCCTTAAGTCTCAGGGAGGATGAAACTTAGAGTTGGTCGTTGTCCCAAAGCAACGGTAGTGTGTGATGAATGCTAGTGTGTGTATGTGTGTGTGTGTGTGAGAGAGAGAGAGAGAGCAGAGGACTGGTGTTTGAGATGGGGAATATTTACCACTATAATTAATTTATGATCTTGGACAGATCATTTAGCCTTTTCAGGCTTAGTTTTCCCTGTCTATAAAATGAGGAAGTTGGACCAGACGTTCCCAACCCTACTGGCTCCCGTCTGCCATAACCTGGAAACTGGGAGGTCGATCTAACCATCTTCCCATCTACCCATCCTTCTGTCCATTTGTCCATCCATTGACCCATCCACCTACCAACTACTTTTTTTTTTTAAGATTTTATTTATTTATTTGACAGAGATCACAAGTAGGCAGAGAGGCAGGCAGAGAGAAAAGGGAAGGGAAGCAGGCTCCCTTCCAAGCAGAGAGCCTGATGCGGGGCTCGATCCCAGGATCCTGGGATCATGACCTGAGCCGAAGGCAGAAGCTTTAACCCACTGAGCCACCCAGGCGCCCCCCCCCCCCCCCCCCCCGCCCAACTACTTTTGATAGTGCCTGGCACTGTGGTTAGAAGCTGGGAATTTAAGCAAGTAAGTTATTAGCCTTGTTGGAGCTTACAGTCCATTCTAGGGCACAGAGATTATGATGCTTTTGCCTCTCGTGAGATGTAAATGCAATTGAAGAAACTCTTGTTTTCAGTTTTACCTGCTAGTGTGTTCAGTAGAGATGGCTCCTGGCTCTCATGTGTGGGATATCTCCGTATCTTCCTTGTACTGAATTTTAATTCTTCCTTTGAGTCATTTCCTAAAACATAGCAGCTGGGGCCCAGAGAAGGCCCATTTTGATATTAGCTTACGCAAGATGACGTTAATTTGGTGGGGGTGGTTATGGGCTGCCCTGAGAATTGGTAAGAATAGTAAGAGCTAGCTCTGAGGGAGCCCTCACTTTACTGGGAGCTGTGCATGGTGCCATATGGCGTTTCTCCTTTAGCCTCAGGACAGGTAGGAGGAGCCCTGTTTTCCTGAGTCACCGAGAGCCTAAACAACCTGCCCCAGACCCACATGGGAAGTAGTCGTCCTCACAGCCGAAGTTCCAGCGACCACAGTGTTCTCACAAGAGAGCCTGTGAGCACAGACACACATTTCTGCACGCATTTCGGGGAGGACGCGCCTCACCTTGGTGATGTGTTCAGGGAACTCTGACCTAACTGTGTCCTAATAAAGAAAGCAGCTGATGTTGGAAAACCCACTCTCTATCTTCCCAGATCAGCGATTACCAGTGTGTGGACACTTCCACGTCTGATCATGAGAGTGAGGGGGAACCCAGCCTGCGTGGGGGTGAGAGTCCTGGTTAAAAAAAAAAACAAAAAAACTCATGTTGCAGGGGCGCCAGGGTGGCTCAGTCGGTTAAGCATCCACCCTTGGCTCACGTTATGATTCTAGTGTCCTGAGACTGAGCCCTGCATCGGGTTCTCTGCTCAGTGAGGAATCTGCTTCACCCCTTCCCTCTCCCCCTCCTCCACCGTGTGCTCTCGTTCTATCTCACATAAATAAATAAAATCTTTTTTTTGTTGTTTTGTTTTAATCTCACATAGTGTCATCAGCCAAGTCCACTGGTTCTCAAAGCGTGGTCCTTGGATCAGCAGCATCACCAGAAGCTGGGCTCCTGGTAGAAATGCAAACACTCAGCTCTGATCTAAATCTGCTGAATTGGGTGTGTTCACATCCTTCTGCTGATGCTGATGCCTGTGGTACTCTGAGCAGCACTGTGCAACAAAACTTTGCATAGTGATGCAAATGTCCTGTGGCTGCACTGTCCAGCATAGAAGCTGTTACCACAGGTGGCTGTGAGCATTTGAAATGTGGCAGAACTGAAATTTTAATTGTATTGAATTTTATTTAAAGTTTAAATGGCCACGTACGGTGATAGCACCACTTGGCCCCCTAGCATTCCTTCCTTTGCCTTTACATCTGAACAGTTCACTGCATAAGACACAACACAACACGACAAAAATATGGGATGACGCATATAGAATTATGTATTGACAGTATCTATTTCCTTATTCCGGTCTTGTCGTTGAATTAGAAAATGTTTGGGATGGGGACCTTCGCAGTTTAATGCCAGTGAAATCTTCCATAAGAGATAAACAATCTGTACATATTTCCAAGTCCTGTCAGAACTTATGATAAGTAGTGCCTTCTTGGATAATTGCCTCCGCTTTTAGACGTCGAGGGCAAGAATTTTTGAATCTTCTCAACTCAAGCTCTGTATCAAGCAAGAACTTTTGAATATTTTCAACTCAATATTCTCAACTGGAAGCAACTCAAGTTCCCTAAAGAGAAGGAAATTCAGCTTGTACTTCAGGGACAGTCGTGATGTTCTGTATGTTGGTAGAGGGGAGACAGGGTCCCCAGCAGAAATTTGTGGTGTTCTACACAAAAGGAAGTCCTCTGAATAAAGGAGCAAGGGCAGGAAATGTCCCGTCATTCTGAGGACTAGCAAAGACTGCCATTTGGCTAAAGTGGAAGGTTCATAGAGCATTGGAAGTAAAGACCGTGACACCACCTGTGCTGGAGGTGGAGGGACAGATAAGAGGGGCTAGATGTAAGGTGTTCCAAGGGCCGAATGGACAGTACTGGTATCACCTGGGATACCCTACTTATCGCGTGTCAGGTGCTTCCGTAGAAACTTGATACCCAAAGAAGAGTTGGGTCCTGCCCTGAAGGAGTGGGTGGACAGTCCGGGTAAGGAATCAGAGGTGTCAACAAATGAGTGCAAGTCATGCTAGAACCTTCTCTCGGAGTCAGTACAGGGCGCAGAGACGGAGGACATCAAGGTGACACTGACCTACAGCAGATACCCCGAGCCTCTCGCCCTTCCCTCATCTCTCATTTCTGCCCCTGCTGAGCCTTTTCTACTATTCACCCCAGTGGTGTTTTTCCTCAGCGCGTAGTGCAGTGTATTTTAGACAGTAAATAACCCAAAGAGTTTGCTTCCCGTTTCTCCAAGTGCTTGTGTTTTGTCGTTGGGCCACGTCTGAGGTAGCTTCCGTCACACGGCTGGCCCTACCGTGCTCTGAGATCGACTCCAGCCCACATCTAAGAGTAAATGTCTGGCTGAGAGACATTTTATTTGGGTATTTGCTTGGTTATCGATCTTCTATACATCTGTTCATTTAGGAGTAGTTTATATATATATTTTGAAATGTCCCGTCTCTTTCTGGAAATACTTGAGAATGCCTTTGTAAATAGGATTAGGCCCAAAAAACAAATTAATGAGGTGGTGTGGCTTTAAGCCATAGGGTTTTGACCTAATGTCAGAGACAGATGCGTGGTTTGTTTTCAGCTGCCTGGGGTAAGTGGGTAGAAATAAGTAATTTAAACCCTTTGCCTGTCACCGTCCTGTCCCGGCCCCTCCTGACTGCCTGGGCCAGTGCCTTGCTGCCACCTCGGTCCTGTGGAATTTGCACTGCTTAGCTCTTTGCTGTCAAAAGTCTCCAGGGATGTAGGGAAGATGTTAGGGTTCAAAGCCGACAGCCAAGAAGGAATTCTCAAGATATCTTCGGTGCAAAATTATTAGAGCACAGGATGGACCTGTGGGCAGAAAGAGCTACGAGGGGGGGGGGGGGGGCCGGTAATGGGTGACTGATTATATACTTTCAAGTGGGGAGGAGGTTAGGGATAGTGTAACTCTCCAAGGAATTTGGAAGCAAGGTTTCTAGGACCTCTAGGGGGCTAGCTCTTACTAGGAAAAGGTCACTTATCACTGTCTAATAAAACCCGAGTCATGAGACCCTTCAGATGTATATTGGTGGGTCGTGTGCTTGGGGGATGATTGCCAGCATATATCTTGGGGGTTGGGGATAGAAATAAAGGAAGTTTCCAAAGGAATTTTATATGTTAAAGAAGACTTACAGTGTCCTGGGGGGTTGGGTTAAGATCACTTTTTTCCTGTAGCGAATTAATTTTCCTAGAGGAAAGTCACTCTGCTAGTTTTAAGGACTTGTGGCTGGATTGTAAGTAGTAAGGCAATGTGATCATTCTTCTTATAGCTTTGTTTCCCACATCAACTTGTAGCCTGCTGACTTCTTTATTATTATTATTACTACTAACATATAGTGTATTATTTGTTTCAGGGGTACAGGTCTGTGATTCATCAGTCTCACACAATTCCGGCACTCACCATAGCACATACCCTCCCCAGTGTCCATCACCCCTCCACCCCATCCCTCCCACCCCCTCCACTCTGACAACCTTCAATTTGTTTCCCGAGATTAAGAGTCTCTTACGCTTTGTCTCCCTCTCTGGTTTCATCTTGTTTCATTTTTCCCTCCCTTCCCCTATGATCTTCTGCCTTGTTTCTCAAATTCCTTATATCAGTGAGATCATATGATAATTGTCTTTCTCTGATTGACTTATTTCACTTAGCGTAACACCCTCTAGTTCCATCCACGTCTTTGAAAATGGCAAAATTTCATATTTTGACGGCTGCATAGTATTCCTTTGTAGATAATACACCACTTCTTTATTCATTCGTCTGTCGATGGACATCTGGGCTCTTTCCATAGTTTGGCTGTTGTGAATATTGCTGCTATAAACATTGGGGTGCACGTGCCCATTCAGATCACTCCATTTGTATTATTGGGGTAAATACACAGTAGTGTCTTCTGACTTACTGATTTCTGAGGAGCTCACCAGTTCCTGTCCACGGCCTAGGTTTTTGGAGCTAGGACCAGGTTATAGTGCCACATCCAACCCAGCAAATTGTCGCCCAGCTGTCTGAGATTGGATTCTTCCGAATAGGCTGGAGATCTGACAAAAGAGTCTTTGTAAATGTTTCCCTTCTTTCCTTGAATCTCCTTTGCAGAGTGTTGCTCCTTGCTGGGGCCATTTCTGTGATCTGATCACTACCTAAAATTATTTTCTTTTTTTTTCAAATTATTTTCTTTTATTGTTAGTTCAGAATTGATCTTACATTAGCTTCAAGTGACCTCTTTCTTGTGATATTCAGGGCAAGCCTTATCTCTCTTTCCCCGATAGTAGCGGAAATTTTGTAATATTACATTTCTGCCAGCCAACACTGGTAATTAAGTCTGATTTAGTGTAGTTAAAGTCTAAGGATCTTAAAGAGACTTCTAATCCTCTTGTTCATTTAAGATAAATTAATTCCTTCCATTTTTCTCTCTTTTTCTACAAAACTAAGATTCTTTAATGGTGTTCAGCTTTTAATTTTGTTGGTGTGGATATATCTTGCTTTAAGTAAAGTTGATATATAAAAGCCTGGATTTACTTTGCTTTATTCATTAAGTAACAACTTTTCGTAATTAAGCTAAGAAGCAGGAAGAAGTTGTGTGGATAAAATTATTTAAAAATATGATTGAATAGTGACCCAAACTACAGTGAATATGGGGGAATGAATGTAGCTTGATCTGTTGGGGTGGCAGGTAATGATAATTCAATTTTTTAAAATATTCGTAAATAACTAGATGAGGTTAAAAATCATTTTCATAACATGAGCCCAATTACAAAACTCAATTTGCACACTTCTTTTCAGGAATCTTTTTTTTTTCCCCTAAAGATTTTGTTTATTTATTTGTCAGAGAGAGAGAGTGAGCACAGGCAGACAAAGTGGCAGGCAGAGGCAGAGGGAGAAGCAGGCTCCCTGCTGAGCAAGGAGCCTGATGTGGGACTCGATCCCAGGACACTGGGCTCATGACCCGAGTCGAAGGCAGCTGCTTAAGCAACTGAGCCAACCAGCATCCCCCCCCCTTTTTTTTAAACAAAATGTGAGATGTACCTGTAAATGCCACAAAGTGTATGATTCTAGCCCCAAACCAGACAGCTCATCCTGAGGCAAGCGGCTATGTTTGCAGGTCAATTCCAGCCTGAATGGGAAGTTCCTTGTTCTGCATCAGTCGATTGATAAGCTGCATGGCTGATACTGCAATTTCATCGGTATTACTTAGAGTTTTGGCTTTTAGCCAGGGATTTTGATGAATATAATGATTAATTTTAAAGCTAATTAATCATAAAGAGGGTAAGAGCCCGTTTTAAGCTTTAATATACATTTTCTGGGTATGAGAAAGAAGCTATATCCTTTGAAAGATTTAATAGAGACTAATAAATCATCTCTTATTAAGAGGTTTTTAAATAAAAAGGTATATAGAAATAATTTAATATGTACTTAGTTACAGTTGGTTTGTCCTGTTTTTCCTTTCTGTGAATGGCATGCAGGTTTTTGTCTAATCTGGTGACTCACTCAGACCCAGAGACACAGGTATGTTTAGGAACACTCCAGAGTGTCACATGGCTTTGGCATAAGAAAACAAGGGGTCATTGACCCGGCTGATAACAGTGGGGAGACTTTGGCAGTGCGTCTGTACAGGGCACCTAGCCTTAGTGGCCCTTGGTTTGTCCTCAGTTTCCCAAGAGCAGGTACAGGAAGGGTCCACAGGTTAGAAAAATTACTGAAAACTGTAAGCTGTGCCTGTTGTTTACGCATGCTGTTCCACTCCTGGGAGTGTCTTCTAAGGAAATCAGAGAACATACTTATATTTAGCTCTGGGTTTATTGATCACATCAGTGGGCCATAGCCAATTAATGATAGGAACCTCGATGTCCATCAGAAGGGGGATTGGTTAAGCAAATTAAACCAATATAAAAGTCATTACGAAACAGATTATAGAGGGAGGCAAACTATTTCTCTTGGCAGGAAAGCTCTTCTTCAAGTAAAAATTTACAAGGGAGTCCAAGTATATAAAAGAGAGAAAAGGGGAGTTGCTCCTCTTGGGTCGAGGTGGAGGAACCAGAGCCTCCCCCACATCTTCCTCAGGTCTGCATGTGCCCCAGCCACCTCAGTCATGTGCTTGTGACATCCCCGGGGGGACACAGAGAACACTGATGGAAATGTATGGGCCTGGAAAGATAGCCATGGTTTGTTACATTGTTACATTAAAAAGCATATTTGAAAACACAGTATGATTCTAATTTTATAAACAGCAGGTGTGTTTGAATTATGCCTGTGTATGCTGTGATCTGCGTGGTGTGTGTGTGTGTTTATGGAAAAGAAAAATGTTTAGCAAGATATGCACCAGGTATTCAAGAGTTAACTCTTTTAAACTCCGGATTATGGGTGTCTTAACTCCTTTTCTTTTTTCTTATCTGTAGTTTTCATTTTTAAATAATGACCATGTTTGATTTTTTAATAAGAGAGTATTTTTGGTTATATATGTATGAATCTCTAGGAATCACAGCTTTGGACTATATAGTACTTGATACTGTACAACTAACCTGTAACTTTTGCATAAATAGTACTTGGTTTCTGTTGTAGTTATCTACTGCTACATAACGGGTTATCCCCAAAACTCAAGTTCTGTGATGATGACATTATCGATCACAGTTTCTGGAGTCAGTGTTTGGGAAGGGCTCTCCTGGCTAGTTTTGGCTCAGGGTCTCTCCGGGGGTTACAGTCAGACGATGGCTGGAGAAACCAGGGTTGGTCGGCATCTCTTTCTTCATATTGACCAAGAGCCTCTTCATGTGGGCTCTCTGCAAGGGCTATCTTGGACTTTCTCACAGCACCATGGTCTCGGGACAGTCAGACACCTGGCCTGGGGGCTAAAGTTTTTGAGAGTGAGTGAACAAAGTAGAAGCTTTCATGGTCCAGGCTTGGATGTCATCTAGAACCACTTCTACCATACTCTTAGTCAATGGCAACAAGCCCATCAAGATTCCAGGGGAACATCACAGGACAGGAGACCTAATTTGTGGGGCTCAGTGCAAAATGAAAAGTCAGGGTCCCTTGTTCAAAACTTATTAAGAATTTCAAGTCAGCAACAACAGAACATTAAGCCAAGTATGGAGCCCTTCAACTTGGGGGGTCTGGTGCGGCTGTGTAGGTTGCATCCCATGAAATCATCCCTGGGGAGGGAACATCAATTCCATCTCTTAATGAGAGGAGGGTCAAGGCCACGCTGAAGAAAAGAAGGAGATGGGAGTTAATGGGGACACATCTTTGAAAAAGAAAATCTGCCACAGTCTCTATGACTCATCTTCAATTAAGGAGGTGGCGTACATTTTTACTCCCCAGAGCTGGAGTTAGCCATTAACTACAAAGGAGGGACACCGGCTCTCCTGCAGTCAGGCTGCTGTAACAGTAACAGGGATGTATTTTATTTTATTTTATTTTATTTTATTTTTAAAGATTTTATTTATTTATTTGACAGAGATCACAAGTAGGCAGAGAGAGAGAGAGAGAGAGAGGAGGAGGAAGCAGGCTCTCTGCTGAGCAGAGAGCCCGATGTGGGGCTCGATCCCAGGATTCTGGGATCATGACCCGAGCCGAAGGCAGAGGCTTTAACCCACTGAGCCACCCAGGCGCCCCCAGGGATGTATTTTAAAACTCTGTGGAGAAATACTGGTTGCCTCTAAATAGACTCTAACAAAAATGCCGGTTTTATACCCCCTCCCCCCGCCAACCCCACCAAATTAATGGGTTGAAGCACTTACCCTCAGTGGGACTGTATTTGGTGATAGGCTCCCTAAGGACGTAATTAAAGTTAAATGAAGTCATGAGAGTAGGGCCCTAATCTAATAAGACTAGCGTCCCTCTAAGAAGAAGGAGAGATAACCAGGAGAGCATGAGCCCAGAGAAAAGTCTGTAAGAGGATACAGTGTAGAAACAGCTGTCATTGAGCTGAGGAGAAGCCTCAGGAGAAATCACTATTGCCCACACTTTGATCTTGGACTTCCAGCCTCCAGACCTGGGAGAAAATATAAATGTCTGTTGTTTAAGTGCCTCACCCCCCCAGTCTGTGGCATTTTGTTACAGCAGCCCTGGTACACTAACGGGATATCTGAGACTTACATGTATTTATTTTACTTGTCCTTTACAGTGTTGTCTTTATTAGTCATGCTTAATCCATTCTCTCTCCCAGGGTCTTTGTCAACTTCCAAGGAAAGCCAGCTCTCAAAGCAAATGCCATGTTTTAATGTTCCTTCTTTAATAATATTCCGATGAATAAGGGCTTTATGATTTATTTTTCTTGGAGTGTTACTTGGGCCTAGCCAAGGTTCGCATCTCACCTAATATTGTGGCTCATTTATGGATTTGCATATAAATTTGAATATTGCTTTCAATCCCTGGGGTCAATTATTTGCAACCATGAATGGTTTGTCTCCTCCTTTCTGTGTATGCCGCTCTTCCCCTCAAGGGCTGGAAATCTGTTTCCCCTCGCCTTGAATCTGGGCTGGCATTGTGATTTGCGTTGCCCAATAGAACACAGTGGAAGTGATGTTGGTGAGCCCCAGAGCCAGTCCTTTCAAGGGGCGGAGTGCCCCTCCTTCCCCTTGAAAGGGAAAAGGCTCAGATGGGAAGCTGCAGGAATGAGGGTGATGAGTGCCTGAGGAGTCCCAGGAGGGAAAGGGAAGCAGCTAGGGAACTGGGGGAGCCAGAAGACAAAGTGCACCTACTGGGCCTGCTTGTGTGGCCAGGAAGGAACCCTGGAACGAAGCCCAGGGCTTTGACGATGGTGGTTTTAATTGGCCTTGGAGACCTGTTGACCTGCCCTGGGTGTTGCAAAGTTGGAGCGGTCAGAGCTGGCTGCTGAGGGACTGGCAGGACACAATTGCCTCAGAGAGTCATTGGTCCTTGGGTCTCTGGTACGGGACACTTTTGCCAGGCACCGACTGGCGAATGGGCTATAGGACACGTACCGCCTCGCCAAAGCTCTGGCAGTGAGAGTCACCTCACACACTGTTGCGGTTTGAGTTGTGTGCCCCCGGACTCACTTGTGGGAGTCCTAACCCCTAGTACCTCAGAATATGATCTTCATTGGAAATAGGGTCACTGCCGAGGTAATTAGCTTAAATGAAGTCATACGGGTGTAGGCTGGGCCCCTAAACCGGTATGAGTGGTGTCCTTATAGAGAGGGGAAATCTGGATGCAGGCAATGGGTAGATGGAGGAATAACCCAATGTGAAGATGAAGAACTAGATCAGAGTAACACAGAAGCCAAGGAATGATGGAGACTTCCAGCAAACCAGCAGGAGCTAGGAGAGGGGCCTAGCCCTCAGAGGGAACAACGCCGTCGGACACCTCGATGTTAGGCGTATAGCCTCCAGAACTGTGAGATGGTATATTACCATTGCTGAAGCCCCCCAGTCTGTGGTACTTTTTTTTTTAATGGCAGCCCTAGCAAATGAATACAAAGGCCACTGCCCCTTTGCCCACTTTTTCTCATCTCTGCAGTTCCGGGCAGATGATCCCAGACATAAGCTCATGCCCATGATGAGGGAGGCTGCCAAATGGCCGCACACCCTAATCCAGTTAAAATTAAAATTCTCATTTCCTCAAAAAGTTCTGCGAAAGGAGATTTGTTGGGTGTTCCAGGCACAAGGGAAAGGAGTTTTTTTTGGTAGGAGGACCTCTTTAATGCCCCCCGAAATTGTAGCAGACAGGTTGCTTGACCTACCTCCTTCTAGACCCTTCCAACCAAGAACATGTCTTTCATTATAACAGAGTTTACAGAGAGTTAACACCTCGTTGCTTTTCCTCAGGAAACCTGATTTAACCTAGCTGGATTCGGATTGGCACTTGGTTATTCCGATGTAATCATTTGCATGATTTTTAGGGCCGTGATTGTGGAGAGCTGATGTTAGAATCTGAACAGTGGTATACGCGATGCAGAAATGTTTGGTGCCTTATCCCAACAATGACTTTGCATGCATTATGCAGTAATAATGGAAATTACATTTGCAGAATAGTTGCGGTGGTAGAACATTCTGAAATACAAAAAATGGGAAAAGCGCACGGGGAAAGAAACCCATGTTTTATTCACAGCATTTGGCTTGCTCAGCTTGCAGGCTGGAAGTCAGGGAAGAAGTTGATGAGCTCCTCTGTCCTGCGCACTCCTGGGCTGTGTGATTTAGATCAACCTGCTCAATTCTGATCGAAGGGGAAATTTCCAGTCATTGGAATCAAACAGGGTGGACAGAGTTGTCGTATTTGATAGGATAGTATTTTGTAAGTGAAAACTGGATTTTCAGAGGCGCCTGGGTGGCTTAGTGGGTTAAAGCCTCTGCTTTCAGCTCAGGTCATGATCCCAGGATCCTGGGATCCACTCGGCATCGGGCTCTCTGCTCAGCGGGGAGCCTGCTTCCTCCTCTGTCTCTGCCTGCCTCTCTGCCTACTTGTCTGTCAAATAAGTAAATAAAAAAATCTTAAAAGAAAATTGGATTTTCACAGTAAGCATATATCTGCTATGATTTATCCTACTTTGGTTGTTTTTTTTTTTTTTCTGTTGCTCATAACTTCTGATTGATAGCTTATTTTAAAAATAAGTTTGGGGGGTGCCTAGGTGGCTTATTTTAAAAATAGGTTTGGGGGGCGCCTGGGGGGCTCAGGTCATGATCCCAGGGTCCTGGGATCAAGACCTGCATTGGGCTCCCTGCTCGGCCTGCTTCTCCCTCTCCCACTCCCCCTGCCTGTGTTCCCTCTCTCGCTATGTCTTTCTTTGTCAAATAAATAAACAAATCTTAAAGAAAAAAAATAGGTTTGGAAAAAATATGAAACATATATATACTCTAACTCCCCAATGTAGTTTTTAGGTCCATTGCAGGCTGATTAGCTTTGCCCTGTCCCTTTAATAGTTTGATATATTGATCACGTTCAGCATATGTGAACTCACAGAAAACCATGGTAGAAATACAACTCTAAAGATTTTTTAAAAATTCTTAACTATGTGAATTGACACAAAAAGTTGATTTTGAGTTCTGGATATTTTCTGTACTAATTAGACAATTTTGTAAAATTTTAATTACATACTTCTTCTGGCAGTTTAATCACCCCAATTCAAGAACATTTTGCTTAAAATTTCAGTGATTAAACAAAGTCAAGAAAGGGCAGCAGGGATGAAAAAAAAAAGAGTGAGTTAATTCTTTTGTGTCCAATTCACCAGAATTATCTTAACCTCAGGCATGTTTGCATGGAATCTGCCTTTGTTCAGTTGCTCTCAGAAAAGAAAGGAGTTTTTTGTTTTGTTTTTTATTTTACTTTTTCTCTTTGAGTTTGGACAGGGTGGTTTACAGATATCTAGATGCTTCTGAGGCCTCTTGGTATTCTTGGCTTGTTGCCATCACTCTTTCCCTGGTGGACCATGGGGAGCTACCGTCCAAGGCAAGATAGTGAAAGCAAGAAGCATCTCCTTTGGTATGTCAGGACACTGGGAAGGACCATTTTCCTGGAGCAGTTATGTCTAAATCCTGTCCATCTTCTCCTCTACCCAACTCTTGAAATCTCACAGGTGATGTTGGGAGCCCAGACTCATTTTTACGAAAGCCTCGTCTGCATATAGAGCTGTTTCACTGAGATTATGTATGTAGAGAGTAATTCTGTAAGCTGTGAAGTGCTCTGCCGATGTAAGCTGGGGATATTGATAACAAGACTTCTACTCACGGGCCCTTATTCACTCTCTAATGGCACCTTATTTTCTAAAGCAAAAAGCCTTTTAGGGAATCCGAGTTACCTCATAAACCTCTTGTGGGCTTATGGGGAGTGAGCATCGTGGAGTGGGTAAGAACAGGGGCTGTGTGGACAGACTCATTCCCATGTCCCCATAGCCTCTCCAGCTGCGTGACTGGGGACATGTTCCTCTCTGAGTCTGGTTTCCTCAACTTCAAACAGGGATAGCAACAGAGTCACGCTCGCAGAATCATTGAGAGGAGTGAACAGATATTGCAAGCGAAGCGCTTTGCGTGGTGCGGGGTGCACACAGGCGCTCAGTAAGGAATTAGCTTCGTTGCTTCCTGGAGGCATTTGGGGTTCTGTTATTCTAAGAGCAGAGCCAGCAAAAATGAGCTGATTCTCCTAACTTAATTAATTGCAAAATCTCTCCTAGCCTACTCTTCTCCGTATATTTCATCTTACCTGGGATGTGAACTTAGGTTCATTAAACGAACAGAGAATGGTGTTGCCTTTTTTCCTCCCCGTCTCTTTAAGATGCTGTGCTGGTGTGTACCTTTGAAAGAAGTTATGAGATAATCATCATTTTTTTTTTTTTAGAAGTCTAATATTCAGAACCCAAGAACTCTCCCTGGCTTCCAGTCCTGAGAATTTGGAGGGGTTTGTGACATGGTCCTGGCAGGCAGTGGCCGTCCGTCCATCCCTCCCCTGTGGGCCACCATGCTGTCTTGACGTGGCTGCGTTCCCGAGAGTGGAGTCTAGGTTGTCAGGGAGAGTCTGCAGACATGTAGCTCTGTGAAATCTCCAGCATCTCCTTCTCAGGCATCCATTCCCATTGGGCAGAAAGTTGGGGGGGGTCCATTATGATTTCTGACTGGTATTTCATTATTTGTCTATTAACATTTGGTGTGGCGTGCGGTTAGAAACTCATGTCATTTGTGGCCCCAGAAAAAGGCCTCTAACTCTAAAACTTGAAACATTCTGCTCTTGTAGGAGGTCCTTAGTTATACAGCGACGCTCCTGAGGTCAAGGTGGTATTTTTAACAACGTTTATTGAATCTGCTAATCTCGTTCCATCGTTTTGTTACAGATTGATGTTCTCAAAGCAGATCTGGAGAGTGCAGAATGGAAAGTTTTAGAAAACCTTATTCTGGAAGATGTCCTGGAACAAATTGGACAGCTCACCTTTGCGATCCACCTCCACTGGCCCGGGTTTGAGGTCAGTGGCGGCGACAGCAGTGTGGTGAGATTCTGGTACAGCCTCCTCAAGGAGGTAGAACTAAAGGGCTTCAGGCTTTTTCATAGTTACAAAGATTTATCTAAACCCCAGCTGTTCCTGAAGAAGGACATTTTCAATGCAAGTAGCTGTTATATTCTGAGTTGGGTGAATACGAGATGGACCTAGGGTGCCAGACCTCATCCAGAACTCCGGGACACAGCTGCAGAATGAGGCGTGTCCGGCGTGCTAATGATGGTGTCCTGTCCAGCCTCCTCCCACTAGCCTGTCAACTGCTCTGGGCGGGGGTTGTGTGAACACCTGTGGATGGGACGGACACAGGAGTGCCACCGGGGTCCATCTCCATCTGCCCAAAGCCCAGGCCTTTCGCCCGTTTGCCTCTGGCAGAGAGGAGATGCTTGTCCTTCTTCCTTGTAACTGGGAAGGTAAACCCCCACTCATCTGTTTTCCCAAAAATTCACTATGTATCTAAAATCCATGAATTCACCAACATGAAAACAAAATTACATAAAATTTCCTTTTTTTCCTGGGATGATGAGATTCTTAAGTTTGTAGCTACCTGTTTAAAATAGGACCTTTCCCTTGACTTTCACTCCCCCTCTTTCAAGGTTGTTCTTGTTCAGGTGGTCCACGACATTCTTTAGGACCTTGTAGATTTCAGCCATTTCGTCCTCAGCCTTTGCGGAGGCCATGCTGTGGCTTTAGAAGCACCCCTGATTCTGGTTTCTGGGACTCAGACACACCAAAGTCCGTCACTGAGTTTAAAAGACTAGACTGTTAAGAACTTGAACTCAGGATTCTTTTCACACTTAGCCTTAAATCCCCTTCTGCTCCTACGAACTAAGCACGAAGCAGCATTTGGGTGTCTGTGCTATTGTCTTCACTGACTTCAAACCTGATTTCTCAACCACAGCCTTGCTTATGCTGTCAAATCTTTTTTTTTTTCTTAACACATTATGTCAAAGATTAAGTGAGTTTTTCTCTACTGCCAGTGGGCATTTGTTAGAAGACTGTGGCCTGAGAGCTCAAGTCTGTCTCTTTCCTGGGATGCTTACATTGGGTTTCAGTAACCCCAGTCCTTTCTATATTTTAAAAAATTAAACAGGAAATGTAGGTTCTCAGTAGATCAAGTGATCTCCATCATTTTTACTTACGGGATTAGACATTGAATGATTTTCAAAAAGTCTACTTCAAACAAGTCAAGTAGTTAGCATAAAAGTAAACCAAATTATTACCTTATTATAAATTAAATATATTTTCTGACCTTTTTTTTTTAACATCATGAGAGAGCAAGAAAACTATACACTCATTGTCCAAGAAACTCGGATAGAGAGAAGAATGCTGGTTGCTACTAGACTTTATTCCTTCTCTTACCTTTTTACCTCCTTCTACCCCAGATTCCTTGGGTTGGCTTTGTGTTTCTTGCAGTGGTTTGAAAATACCATGCCCTCAAGTGAGAAACCAAAATATAGTAGAGTTAGATGATCTTACTGACTTCAGTTCAAAAGGGAACAAGATTTTCTGAATTTTTAAAAGTACAAATAAGCTTTTTATTTTAAAATGCACAGTACATTAGTAAAAGTCATTGAGATGGGAACTTAAAATAGCAGCTAAGTTGCTCTCTATGTCCATGGGCATCTCAGAAGCACAAAGGGTCCATGAAAAACTCTGAAATGCCTGTGTCACAGCCCCTAAAACAAAGTTACCTCTTTGGTAGTCCACTTCCTGCTTGGATTGTATCACAGATCCTCTCTTTTATTTTTTTAATTAAAATTTTATACAGTGAAGTCTATACAATAAACCTTTTTATACATTAAACCTCGTGAGCCTTCTTCTACACCGGAGTATGAAGTGTGCTAATCTGATGTGTCCAGTCTGATCAGATTTTAGGTACGCACACGCCCATATTAAGATTTTTAATTCAGGGGACTGAAGATTGATGGACTCACTGAAAGCCCCCCTTGTACAGGGCAAGTCCCCATTTATTGCAGACTGGTGTACAAACATAGACTTCGTCACTATATATATATATGTATATATATATATATATATATATATATATATATATATATATATTTAAAATCTGAAGCAAGAATGGCTGTACTGTTAAGGAAAAAAAAACACAAACTCAAAATAAATTGCAAACACACCCACCCACACCCACCTACAAGGCAGCTTGTTCAATAGTTTTTTGTACTTATTTTGTGCTTATTTCTAAGACTGTCCTTCATTCCCTTCATGGATAGTTTGAAATTTATGATGACTGTCCTGACTGTTGCTATGGTTTCCCCTGCCTCTGAAATTTATTATGCTTATTGTGTAGGCTGGCATTTCTTAACCTCAGTACAGATTGCCGTTTTGGGCTGGATTATTCCTTGTTGGGGGAGAGACGGCTGTTCTGTGCCTTGTACAATGTTCGGCAGCGTCCCTGGCCCTCCCTACTAGCTGCCAGGAGCACCTCTCCCCCGCCCCTCTCAGTTGCAACAACCAGAGACGTCTGCAGACGATCCCCCCGTGGAGAACTACCGGCGTGGGCCACGAGCAAGGGTCTGGGGTACCACAGCACGGCTCTTTGGGAAGATCCCACTTGTGAAGGCAAAACAAGAGCCAGCACCACTGTAACCCCCACAAGAGCAGCACAAACAGAACCCAGAGAAGAGGCAGAGTCAAGAGCTGCTATTGGAGAGCATCCTGTGTGCTCGGCACTGTTCGCAGATGGTTGCCATTTCTCCCGGCAACCCCATACAGAAGTGTAACTTTCCCCATTACGCAGGTGAAGAGGCTCTGAGAGGGTTAGTAGCTTAGGCAGGTGCTGCCACTAGTACATGGTGCAGTAGGATAGTAGGGATCCACATCTCTAGCTTTCGGATCCAGAGGCTGGGTAGGTCCCCTTCCCCTCCGCTGTGCGGCCTCCACAGTCTCTAACAGACGTGAGATACCAGGCCCAAAGGACTTATTCTTGCTTCCTTATTAGTAAATTGAGGGGGGGAGGGTAGCTACAAATACACTAACACACTAACATCAGACCTGCCCATCTGTTAGAGTTGGGACGTTTTGGTAGCATGCAAGTTTAGTTTAAGCAATCTACTTCATTAAAATATGTCTGCCAAATGGAGACTTCCTGAAAGGTTGGGGGGGCCCAGTGACTTCTCTGTCGATATTTCAGGTTGCCAGAAAAGCTCTTGTGAGGCCTGGAAGCAGCTCTCAGCCCTGGCTCATCCCACTCTGTGACCCTTTCCTCTTGGGTTTTAGAAAGAGCCAGTCACTTGGAAATGCACTGTGTGTTTCCTGTGTTTTCAAGCCAGTTTTTGACCTGCAGGTTCACGAGCCTCATCTTACCAGACCAATGCCCATAAGTGAATCTGAAAATAAAAATGTAATAATGTTCTTCAAATGACTTTAAAAAACCTTACTTAGGTGAAAGACATAAAAGACCTATGTCAGAGATTCAGAAAGCACGTTTTGGCACAAACTCTGTCACGACTGGAGATTAATTTCAAAGGAAAGGAGTTTCCCTTTCGCCTTCTCTTAGAGTGATTGTATCTGATGCAGTTTTAATAGGTTATCATATAAATATCTGCAACTATTTGATGTGCTAAAATGAAGAAAGTCAGGGAGAAGTTGAGCAAATATCTGTTAGAATTCACCCCTCTATATTAGGGTAGAACAAAAGTAAATTCATGAGTTTATGGTGTTTAGTCCAAGTTATTTATTCATGTAAGCCATGTCTGCCTTGGCTATACGATCTTAGATACAGAAAATACAGTATAAGATCTGTAACTCCCAAGTATTCCATGTTTGGGTTTTGCAAAGCTTTGGTTAACACCAGGGATAAAATGCCTTATCATCGCATTTTGTGAGATTAAAAGTGAAGCCCTCATTAAAACATTATTATTCTTGACAACACAACAATACCTCCAGGCTCCATTAATATGATTGTTCTTTTCAGCTGGAGATAAGTTTATGTTTGCCTTTGAAGCAATAACATAATTCTTTTTGTATTAGCCAACTGCCGCTTCTTTGTGAGTTCAGAAACACATTTAATTTTATGTAAAAATGTCTTTTTCTTATTGAAAGAGGTATTTGAACTTGACTTACCACATAAAATCATAACCCAAAGATTCAATGTATTCTTTTTTTTTTTTTAGAGATTTTATCTATCCATTTGACAGAAAGAGATTCCAAGTAGGCAGAGAGGCAGGCAGAGAGAGAGAGGGAAACAGGCTCCCTGCTGAGCAGAGAACCTGATAAAGGGCTCGATCCCAGGACCCTGAGATCATGACCAGAGCCGAAGGCAGAGGCTTAACCCACTGAGCCACCCAGGCGCCCCATCCAATGTATTCTTAAACTGCCTAAATTTAGAAGATACTGAAATTCTTTAATTATGTTTCTGTTCTTAAGGAAAATAAATCAAGTGAGCTTACTGTCACATTTTAACACTAAATGGAAAAGTGCTCGTTTCATTAAAATTAATGCTTTGTGGGCATCTGAGTGGCACAGTCAGTTGAGCATCCAACTCTTGGTTTCAGCTAGGGTTGTGATCTTAGGGTCATGGGATTAAACCCCACGACAGACTCCCCACTCAGCACGGAGTCTGCTTGAGATTCTCTCTCCCTCTCCCTCTTCTCCACCCCACAGTGTGTACGAGTGGGTGTGTGTGCGTGTGTGCACGCACACTCTCTCTCTCTCAAATAAATAAATAAATCTTTGGGGGAAAAACAATAACGAATGCTTCTTAAAACAAACAACATTCCCATGGGCACACTGATGGGGCCCAACTCTAATGGAAGAGATGAAGAAAATGTCGTTCACTAGGTTCTGTTTTACCAAAGGATGAAACACAGTCTCAATAGCTGAGTGTTTCTTTTGAACTACCTCACTTGGAGAGAGCAAGCTGGAAGCCACAAAGATTATGTCACAAAGCTGACAGTTTAAAAAATCCACAACTAAGTCGATTATGGGGAGGAGGCAGAACAGAAAGGAGAAAGATTTTGCTGCTGTCGCTGACTAGCTGTGTGGTATCGAGCAAATCATCACCTTTATTGGCCTATTTGCTTATCTGAGATTGGAATGTTTGATTTTTGAGGTTTCTTCCAGCTTGAAAATCTCATTATTCTAAGATTTTTGTGATTAGAGAAGGCTCAGACAGTGGCAGGGTAATTTCTTGATTTGTGTGCTATGAAGAGAAGCCTTGGGATAAATTTTTAAGAATCCAAATGATGTGCTTATTCAGAAGAAAAGGCCCGGATAACAGAGGAATGAATTCGTGATGATGGCTCTCCAGTCAAATGAAGTGCTCTCAGGCCAAGTACCTCTTCGGATAATATGCTTAAACTCACAGGGTTCTAAAAACCGGAGTGTTTCAGACTGTACTGGTTTATACATCTGTTTACAGAATATCCTAATGAAGTGACACTATCTGAAGATACTAGATTGTGTATATCTGCGGTGATCCTTCTGTTTGTGCATGTGTGTGCACGACACACACACATGTACGTATACATTTATATGTATGGCGGAATGCCAAGAGGGAAAAATCTTCAGACATACAAAGCTCAGAGGGAGCCTAGACCCAGACAGGTAGAGCAGGAACCTACTCAGCAGGAGTCCTAGGGGGGTTAGTGGACCAGTGGTGCTAGAGGCCTACAGCACCAGAGATAACGCTGTGTTGGCGGAAAGGACTGGCATGGAGACACCTGCGCAGTGGGCCCCGGGAGGGCTACACAACCTCAGTGCAAGAGCCCTAAAAAAACCTACTGCCCTCAAAACAAACAAACAAACAAAAAACCCTACTGCTCTCATTCCCATCCCCCAACACAAGAAAGCCTATCTTTGCTGCAGCTCTCGGAGGAACTAAAAGTTTCCCATGAGAATTTGAAACCTCTGGTCTGCTTGAAGAGTTGAATTTATATTAATCTTATGGGGAGGAAAACCGTAAGCTGAGAAATGAAGATAAAAAACTGAGGGAGTGAAACATAAGGGTGTATGGCAAAAACAAATGTAAAACCACTGTGAAGGGACTCTTCAACTCAGGCTACAAAGATTTCTTCGAAAAAGAAAAAGCAAGACCTGCTTAAGATGAACGCCTGATAAAAAATGACAGCTGACAAGGTAGCAGCCCACCATGAGGTAAACGCTGGGGTTTTCAGCCCACACTTGATGTAACAAGTCTTAAAGTATAATATCAATTGTTTAAAATGATTAAAGGCATGAAAGACTATATAGAAACCTTAAGAAAATGATATGTGAAGAACGGGTAGATATAAAAATCTATAAAACTAGACCTTCCATAGAGGGAAAGTCACTGGAATACATTTAATGGATTAAGCAGCAGATTAGACACAGCTGAAGAGATTGCAAAGCAAACTGGAAGATAAACCCGAGAAAACTACCCAAAATGAAGCAGAGAAAAATTTATATTCTTAATGTATTTTGAGTAGTCTGAACCTTTGATTCCTTTCCAAAGATAAAGCAGTTTAGTTGAATATTTGAGCCATGGGTGTAAAAAGTGGTGCTAGACCCATTTCATGTAACATGGCAGCCATTAGCCGCAGGTCGCTACTGAGCACTTCGGATGTGGCTAATGTGACTGAGGAACTGAATTTTAAATTGTTTACTTTTAATTAACTTAAATTTAGAAACATCTACCTGATTCAATTACTAGAAAGCTCTGATATATTTGCAACAACTTGGGCTCAGTACATCGACTTAGTATGAAACAGGTAAAAATTATCTGATGAATATTTAGTGTCTAATTGAGACCTGCTGTTATGTGTGAAACACACACCAGGTTTCAAAGACTTTAGTATGAGGAAAGTAAAGTATGTATTTAACAAATAATTGAGGGGCACCTGGGTGACTCAGTTGGTTAAGCTTCTGACTCTTAATTTCAGCTCAGGTTATGATCTCAGGATCTTGGTATCAAGCCCCACATTAGGCTCCATCTCAGTGGGGAGTCTGCTTAAGATTCTCTTTCCCCCCCTTCCTCTAGCCCTCCCTCCCAGCTTGCGCTCTCTAAAATAAAATAAATAAATATATATATATTTTTTAAGATTTTATTTCCAGAGAGAGAGAGAGGGAAAGAGGGCAAGAGTACAAACAGGGAGAGTGGCAGGCAGAGGGAGAAGCAGGGTCCCTGCTGAGCAAGGAAAAGCGGAGTCCCTGATGCAGGACTTGATCCCAGGGCCCTGAGATCATGACCTGAGTTGAAGGCAGATGCTTCACTGACTGAGCCACCCAGGCATCCCTAAATCGATCTTTTTAAAAAGATAAGTGAATGTTGAGCTAATACTTTGCATATATTATATTAGATGAAATATATTATTAAAATTAATATCCCATTTTAAAAATGTGGCCATTAGGAAGTTAAAAATTGTACACATGAAAAGAAATTACACACATGGCTCACATTTTCTATTAGCACTATCCTGGAATCTGTACTTAAAAAATGTTCGAGATTTGAGTCAGTCCCTCAGATCGCAAATGCTGAGGAGTGAAGAATAGGATGTGGGGGGCTAGAAAATTCCCCTAAAGATTGTGGTTGCAGTTACAGGACACTGTACAGGCAGAGGAGTTCTTTTTTTGTCACTAAAATAAAGCCCCTCTAAGGACTCTGGTTGCAAGCTGCAACTGTTTTTTCCTTTAAGTTCCAGATAAAATGAGTGTTTAGGTTGAGAAAGCAGTTTCCACAATTATTAAAGTGATTGTGAACACATACAAAATGTATATACATACGTATCTTCACATGCTTATATATACACATACCTAAATGTACATGCATGCACACACGCGTGTATTTATGTCTGGCTAACAAAATTTCTCTCACGGTACCAAACAGTGCCATTTCTGAAATACTCAAGACAAACTCAGACTCTGCAGCACTGGTTCTCATCCTTAGCGTACACATCAACTGGGGACCTTGCTAAAAGTGCTGAGTTTGACCCAGTGAATGAAAACATTCAAATATGTATTAATATAAATATATTTCCCAATAGCAGTCTTTTGTTAGTTCATTTGTTTTATTTACCCATTGATCAAAAGGAGAACATTTGAGAACATGGGTGTTCTCTGCAAATTCATGGGCTCTCACGAATTTGGAGCCACGTGCTGTGATAGAACCTTCTTTCTACTGGATCATCTCTTCTTCATAGGTCCCCTAGCACCTGCTTTGTTTCTACTGTATTTCATCAGTTACTGTATGATCCACTAAGAGAGAACGCTGCCAATGAAACCATGACGCAGCACTGATTTTAAGACACAGCCCTATTTCAGAGATGTCAGTATGTGGAAAACATGCATCTTTGATGGCACACGGCATCGGCGTTCCCTAGGTCTCACCCTGAAACCCACGTTGACTGGATGGCACTTCGCACATGCCTTCCTCATACCTCATTTCGTGATGGCTCTTCCAACTCCCTCTTCTTCTCTTCTGTATCTCAGCGAGCAACACCATCTCTAGGTGATTCTCATGCAGATGGTTCTCAGTCTGCAGAGAAACACTGTTCTTCCAGGAAAGCGTTCTATAGTCATCGGTGGTGCCGCAGTCCTTAACGGCTGTCATTCAAGAGTTTAATATTTCACTATCACTGTTTTCCTTCTGGTAATTTATAAATATGCCAGCAAGGACATCAACCAGCCTCACAATGCATCGTCAGGAATTACTCTATACTTTTTTACTTCGAGAAGTGCCTGTTTGATACTGTTTCCTATTTCTTATCTTTTAAAACTGTCTCCTTATAAGGACAAAATATTCCCACCTTCTGCTTCAATATTTAAATATTTATTTGATTAACACTTTCAGTAAAGCATCACTTTTATGCTAACCTTCAGGAGGGAAATCTCGGTGTGATCAAAAGGTTGCAGTGAGGAAAAGGGGCCAGAAGGTGACCACTTAATTCCAATAACAACATAATCTTGAGACTTTTTTTAAGCTGGAAAAGAACGCCACTCATTTGTATACTCTGAAATGGGTGCAGTCATAACTCAGTGTCACCACTGAGTGAACAAATACGGAAAGTGTTAGGCTTAATCTGTGTGCTGTCAGCGCGCTGCCCCATATTTCTGATATTAACTAGAATAAATCCATTAATATGCCATATTCATATATCATCCCCACTTCTAAAAGCGTTTCTCCCCATAAAATAAAAATGACTCATTTTAAAATCTGCAGATGGTTTAAGCTGTTGTCTCAACAGTTAAGACTTAAGACTAGGAATGAAAATTTTGGTAACACTTTCTAGAAAAAATGCTTTATTTAAAAATACGATTTTTTTTTAAAAAAAGAGACAACTTTTATATACAGTTACTTAGTTTAGAAACAGTCAAAAACACAATAAAATAAACCCAGATTTAGAAATTATGATTCGTAACATATACAATACTGATGCTGAACAAGATCGTTTAAATGTATAATTCTTTCTGTCCCATCACAATTGAATCATTCACATTTGTTAAAACCAGTGGTTTGGGACTAAAGAAAAGGTCTTGGGTGAATTCCTTCCTCTTCAGGAAGGGCAGCCACTCTTGCTGGCAGATACACAAAGGCAGAGGCCGGGCAGTGTGTTCGTATTTGAGTGTCTGTGTGCCCCAAAATAACATGTCTTACCATTTTTTATTCTCTTTTTCTATCTTCTTTGAAATTTATATATATGTGGCCATAGTGCCAGGTCATCTATATGGGGCCTTTTTAAAAGTTAATTTTTTGAAAATGGAAGTTCTTAAGCACAAGGAGCATGAATTGCTCTCGAGAGCCCAATGCCCTTAGGATATCAACATTCAACATGATTTTGGTCTCCCAAGTCAGCACTCTGAGCAGCTATGAACCAACGTTTTTAAGCATGGTACTGTAATATTTCAAAGCACATTCAAATATTCACATATCTTACAGAGATTTGTAATAAAACAGGAGAAATGGCTTGTCAACCAAAGTGCTGTTAGCTACTCTATTCAAGAGGCTATCCGGATTTCACAAACCGAGTTCTTAAACTTTATTTTTTTTAAACCAACTCGTTATTGCTTCTCAGATCGGGGAACGACAGCCATCTTCCTGGAGTGTCAATTTTATTCAAAGATTCGGAGAGAAGTTAAAAATTTTTCTACTCCTAAAAAGTTCTGTTGCATATATTCATAAGCAAAATCAGAATAATTTTAAAGATCAAACACACCACTTCAAAGAAATTACAAGTTGACATTTTGGACAACGCCCTCATACCCCATCTCCTATGAGGAGTATTTCAGTAGTAACATCTATGAATCGATGACCTAGGAGACCCTGATTTCTGGAAGTGTAGCCAGGTCCTTACAGATAGTAAATACAAATAAAACTCAAAGTCTTGACTCAATTCTCTTGAGTTTCACTTTCAAAAATAACATAATTCTCTGATTACATATAGTCCTGTCTATACTGACTGAGAAGAAAGCCAAGGAAAAAACTCTGGACTGTTTATTTTCCATTGTTTAATAGTTAGAGGAACACTGCAGTCAGAGAAGATTGTTACTTTACAAGTAAACATACGATATATGTCATAAAAAATAGAACTCTTGAATCCAAAGATTTGAACTTGACCCACCAAAAATAATGGGAACAGTAATTGTGCGTGGTTTTACCTTCTTTCAGATTTACATTAAATTACATCGTCCCTACTCCTACTTCCCTTTTTGTTGAAGAGGTAAACATGGTGCCTTTCAGAATTATCTGTCATTAATTATATTACCTCCTTTAAAACCCCCAGTCCACCAGGGAGTCTTCCTCAAACCCAAAGAGATCCTTTCGGTATGTCAAGGATGGGGAGAGGGGGTAAACCCAAACTGCCTGCCAACACCTACTACTCACCACGATGAAAGCTAATGGTCATTTCTGTATAAATAACATCTATAAAGAACAAAACGAAGTTGCCAATGAAATTGTATGAGCCAAATTTACCAAAAAAACACTTTTTTAAACAATGGGTCAATTTCATAAGGCCATGTAAGGAAGTCATAATTTGTAAATCAAATTGTCATCCAACACAGTTAATAATTAAATACAGTTAAATATGATATTGGATCAAAAATGACCCTAGATAAGGATTAATCTCATTAATCCCACAATTTAATGAGACCATCCCAACCACACGTTATAACTTTAGATGTTTCATGAGGATGCCACACTGCCCCTATACACACTTTATCATGAGCTTTAAATCGACTGTAGAGTTTTGTGGTCTTCCAATCCCAGATGTTCAATTTTCCATTGCCATCTCCTGAAATCACATAGCTAGAATGGGAAGAGAAATAAATTCAAATTGTTAAATTCACTTTGACTAAATTGTTAAGTTCACCTTAAACTGACAAAGTGGATAAGAAACAGGGAGTTCATCTTTTTCATGGTAATGTAAATAAGTCAATGTGAACATACAATGCTCAGTGAGAATAATAAGGTAGAGCACAAAGCAGTCTATGATTTAAACTTCTACTGAAGGGCGCCTGGGTGGCTCAGTGGGTTAAGCCTCTGCCTTCGGGTCAGGTCGTGGTCTCAGGATCCTGGGATCAAGCCCTGCATCGGGCTCTCTGCTCAGCAGGGAGCCTGCTCCCCCACCCCCCCACACTCCCTCCCACTCCCCGCTCACTGTCTGCCTCTCTGCCTACTTGTGATCTCTATCTGTCAAATAAATAAATAAACTCTTTTAAAAAAAAAACTTCTACCGAAAACACTCTCCCCATCGAGCTACCAATCTCTGAGTTAAAAGTGTATTAACCTGAAAGGCTGGGAAACCCAGGGGCCACAACAGAAGTAGTATCTAATCACTCTTTAGACAGAAACAGTGCAGGGGAACCGGCCTCACACAGTGTCCGGGGACACCTGTTCTACTGTAGTTGGACTCAACCACCTTCATAATTACTTTTTGGCTTCAACACTTCTGAAAATGTCTAAGACTAACTTGGAGGCAGGAGTTTACGGTACAATTCCCAGCCTAAATATACAAAGTTACAGAGACTTCTGATTACTTCTCCTTATATATTTTAGTTAAGAATGAGGGAATGAATGCAGAGTTTCACTCATAGAGAGACTTTCTCTGGGCTTTAGGAAACAGTGCAGCCTAGAAAGACTCAAGAGCTGGATTTGAGGTCTCACCACAGAAAAGCTGCAGGAAGTTTTTAATGTCAACACTGCAATACAGAATTAATTCTGCCAGTGTTTGATCACAGCCATATAGTGATTACAGAAAAGCAGAGAGAAAATATGGCATAGACTGTATGGACAGGAACTTTGCTGTGGTTGAAGGGCACAGGACTAAGCAAGATAAAGAGACCCACTGAAGAACTTAAAAAAGCCAAATGTAGTTTTCATAACTTGTCTTTCCATCAGGCGTTGTGACAATCTGCATAATCATGCGATTACATATGGGACAGTGATTTTTAAACTGTCACTATTTGTACGACATTGGTTTATGTCATCACATTTGAATATGAGATTATAAAAGAAAATTTAGACTTACCTCATGTCTGGTGAAAAGTCCACCTGACAAGCATAACCTGCTACCATGTGGCCCTTAAAAATTTTTTTCTTATTCAATCTAAATCTGTTCTGTGCTCCAAAAATTAAGATTTGGTTGTCCATTGATTGGCACGCCAGCCATTTCCCTGTAAATTCAATAAATGAGACATGTTAGAGTAAGACTGAAAATTCTGAAAAGACTTTTTAAATCTGTTCAGATATTAATATTCTTTTGTTCCCAATAGCTTTATAATAATAGGAAAACGAATTTACCATACCTGCTGTAAAGTGTTACAAATTTGTTGCTGACAAGAGGGATTTATATATAAAGAAGTAATGGATTTCGCTCGGATAAATCCCATATCATTGAGCACTCTTCATATAAAAGCCTTTTTTGTTTGAATCAGATTATACAGAAATTCTGAGTTTAGCATTAACAAAACTAAAGAAAATTTTATGAAATGAAATTAATTTTAGGAGTAAGCAAAGACAAGAGAACCATGGGGGAAAAGAGACTTATCTGTGTTAATTATGGAAAAAGGAATGATTAATGCTAGGTGAGAAAACCTAGGATTATTAAATAAAACCATCCAAAAAAGAGATACGATTAAAAAAATTACTGGAACTGTTCCTGAAAGGCCAAACTACTTTTATCTACCCAAGATTCACCAAAGTCTCTAGAGCCCAAACCGTAGCATCTTCTCGCATCCGACGTACTTGCACACTTATTAACGAAGGGAATGCTCTTAACAATATTCAGTCTGAGAGGGTAAATGGCCTTGTTCAAGATGGGCACGATATTTGTAACGGGGAGTGTAAAACTACTACATAAGGTGGAGAGAGACAAATGTGACTGTATACAACGTGGTGGTTATCAACATCAGACCTGGTTAGGTCGCCCTTCTCATAAAAATCACAGGGCGCTTGACAAAAATGATCACTGATCGGCCTGTGGCAGATGCCTGGATGGAAGAGCAAAGGATTTCTTGCCGCCTCTTCCTTGCTCCACACTCACAGGAGCTATGGGAGTTAACAGGGGCCTCGGTGACAGTGCTGCCCAAACATCAGACCATCTACCCCAACATCCTCATGGACAGTGCTGAGTCGGTCAGTACACTGTCAGGATATCTGCAGTATAAGGTACTTTGTACTTAGAAGGCGATGCACTATTGAACTGAAAACAGTGGTAGCTGGATTTATCTTTTTTATTTTGCCTGAGAATATCTTTTATAGTAAATTGCTAAAGTATTCTTATTATGGGGAACGAGATCAAAATTGTCTATCCTCTGAAAGAAAAAGAGCTCACAATAAAATCACTAAATGACTGAACACGATTTTGCTGGAAGGAGAATTATTAAAAAAAAAAAAAAAAAAACCAAAACAGCCCTGATCCTCAGATGGAATGTTCAGTCAGTGTTAGCTGCAGTTCACTGTTTCTCCTCCTCCTTCTTCTTATTATTATTATTTTTAAAAACAAGAGAATGGGTGAGGTGACTCACAGACGAAAACCAGCGACTATTTTTAATATCAAAAAGGTTTCCTTATACAAGTATGGCCCTGTGACAGACTTCCCCTAGGAGGAAACAGCCAAAGTTCTTTTGAATACAGAAATCACACTTTGTCTTCGAGGCTCATTTAAAACCACATTCTACCTACTCACTCACCATTTGGAGACAAAGTCACCGCAGGCATCGAGTGCATACTGGGCTCTGCTATATACTTGAAATCCACAGGGATGTCCCTAAAATTTAAAAAAAAAAACCAGCTTCTCAGAATTAAGTAATTTCTAAAAAAGTACCTTTGGAAGCGTTCTCTCTGAAACTAAAGAGATATTCTTGAAATTATATATTTAATTAACCTTTCATGGGACTTCCTGGGGGGAAGGAAAAAAATCACAAAATGGCCTCCTGTTGCTTATTACCAGTCCTGTACTTCACAAGTGCCTTTCCATGATAATTATAACAGTGTTAGTGACTTAGTTTTCCAACTCCATTTGACTTAAACTTTGGCCTTTATGTTTAAAAAAAAAAAAAATGTCTGTGATTGAAGTTCTTTGACAATGAACTCATCCAAAAATGTACCATGGTAGGCAGCAGCAAGATATCTGAGGCAAGCCTACAGGAAGGGAGGTGTTCTTAGTTTACCTGCCAGTCAGCCTTCGCTTGTTAACTCTGCAAGCAGGTGAGAGGGTTAAAGAGGCTTCGGCAGTGCAAGGGGATAGTGGGCGAAGCTGTACAGGGATCTGCAGGCAGGCAGAGCCCATCTGGAAGTAATGAGATTTCTGAATGGGTAAGGGAGATTTCCTTGACTGGGTACCCGGTACCCAGGCACCTGGCCATCTTCTATTATTCTACATGTATATGGTGCAGGAGAAAAGTGCATTAAAGAAATTCTTATGTGAGTGACACAAAGAATAAAACAAAGACAACAAAAATCCAAAACTAGTCACCTAGAACCGTGAAAAGTTCCAAAAGCCTTTTTGTTTTTAATATTCTCCATGATAAAAAAAAATCTCTTTAATAATTCCGAAGGATCTTGGTCTTGTTGCTTTCATGAGTGACCAGAAATGATTTTTTACAGAGTAACGTGTGGAAATCTGCTGAATAACAGAATATCAAGCAGCACTATCACTTTCTAAGTATGGTTCAAGTTCCAGAGCTTTGATTAGTTAGAATAACAATAATTATAATAATAATTTGCCTTCACGTAAGGATATTCTCTATCCGTCTATCTACCCATCCAGAAGAAGCAAATGATTAGAAAAAACTTCTATGAGGCTTTGGTTAGAACAAAGTATTTTTAGGTGTAACCTGGGGAACAGTATCATTTATCAAATTTCCAACCCTTTATTCCTCTCTAAAATACCAATGAGAAGTGACATTCAAAATAACCCACATGTACTGAAAAGAACCTCAGTCTGAA
Organism: Meles meles; assembly: GCF_922984935.1. Taxonomy (NCBI): domain Eukaryota; kingdom Metazoa; phylum Chordata; class Mammalia; order Carnivora; family Mustelidae; genus Meles; species Meles meles. The sequence continues at coordinate 22,636,464 of NC_060070.1, forward strand.
AAAGGTTCAACTGTTTTTTCCTCCTCATATAAAATTATTAGCCCATAATAATCAATAACATAGATTAAAACAGTAGAGCCTGTCTACATTAACCAGAGTCTAGGTTCAGATCACTCAATGTTTTCCTAAAAGTAAACAAACAAACAAAAAATATATGCAGATCCCTTATTTCAAGGACTTGATACAGTGAGGTCTAGAACAAGAAATGGGTCTGAACACTCTGTGAACATTGTTAACTGCTAGTGAAAATGTCTGCTAGGCATAGTTACATTTAATAAACACAACACTATTTTCTCATTAGAAACTAATTCCGTATAATAAGCTAGTAACATATCTTACATATAATTTTCAAACCGGAAATGAACTCTTTGGAAAAAAAACTTAATAAAAATCTGTGAAATTTTAGGGTACCTGGGTGGCTCAGTGGGTTAAAGCCTCTGCCTTCGGCTCAGATCATGATCTCAGGGTCCCGGGATCGGAGGGCTGCATCAGGCTCTCTGCTCAGTGGGGAGCCTGCTTCCCCCTCTCTCTTTCTGCCTGCCTCTCTGCCTACTTGCAATCTCTTTGTTAAATAAATAAATAAGATCTTAAAAAAAAAACCTATGAAATTTTAAAGATACAAGATAAACAGTAGGATTAACATCTGTCAAATTTCCTTCTAAAAATATTTTAATGTAATAAATACCTTTGGGAAAAAAACATGTCTATGACATCTCATGAATCCAGCCAATTAGCATACCAGGCTGTTCAATATCTAATTGATAATCTCTTATTCTCCTTTAAAATTGTCTAATAATCTTAATAATCTAGCATTATTTATGAAAACCAAGTTTCTCTTAGTTTGTCTTTTTGTATCATTGTGCTTCTCTTAGCAGGCATAGGGTGTGAAAGTTTGGCAAACATCACCCATCTGAGGGTCCTAGTAATAAGAATTTTCCTACTGTTGGGGTCAGTGTTCACTCTCAGGTGGTCGGGGCCTCCCTTTCTGCAAGCTGCCAGTAACACTAGTAATCGCCTTCAGGGATGGATGTATGTGGTAAAGGTCAGCTCTAGGGATCCTGAGGTGATTTTGCTTCCTATTTGGCTTTGTAGCAAGACTCATGCTCATGTTTCCTTCTGACTCACCAAACTGAGTGCAAGTTATCTTCTCTCCCCACCAGACCCTTCATCATCTAACTAACCAGCCATATGATTAAGAATGCAAGACCTGCATGTTTTATGTAAGCCTCATGGTATGCACAAAGCAAAAACCTATTGATACACAAAAGAGAAACAGAAGGATATCAAAGCACACTACTATAGAAAAATCATCAAATCACAAAGGAAGAAAGAAAGGAACAAAGGAACTATAAACAACCAGAACACAATGAACAAAATGGCACTAGTAAAAGTCCAGACCTCTCAATAATTACCTCAAAGTAAATGGACTAAATTTACAAAAGACTCAAGTTGGTTGAATGGAAAAAAAAAAAAAGACCCAACTATATACTGTGTATAAGAGACTCACTTCAGTTTGAAGGACTGATAGTGAAAGGATGGAAAACGCATCCCATGAAAATGGAAACTAAAAGCTGGGGTAGTTGCTATGCTTGTATCAAACAAAATAGACTTTAAGTCAAAAACTACAGTAAGGGACAAAGAAGGCCATCAATTCATTAAGAAGATATAACAAATACAAGTATTTATACACCCAACATCAGAGCACCTACACACATAAAGCAAATGTTAACAGATTTGAAGGGAGAAATAGAGAGCCAGCAATACAATAATAGCAGGGGACATCCATACGCCATTGTCAACAACAGACAGGGCATCCAGACAGAAAATCAATAAGGAAACATTGCACTTAAATGACACATTAAACCAGATGGTCCTAACTGATGTATACAGAACATTCCACCAAACAGAGCAGAATACACATTCTTCTCAAGTGCGCATGAAATATTCTCCAGGATAGATCATATATGATGCCACAAGACTATCTTTAATATAGTTAAGACTGAAATCATATCTAGCATCTTTTCTGGCCACAAAGGTACGAAACTGGAGATCAATTACAAGAAAACTGGAAAATGTACAAGTATGTGGAGATTAACAACACACTACTAAACAAAACATGGGTTAAAGATGAAAACAAAAGGGAAATCAAAACCTATCTTGACACAAATGAAAACGGAAACACAACATACCAAAACTTATGGGATGCAGCAAAAGTCAGTGAGAAGTTTATACTGATAAATACCTACATTAAAGAAGAAGGATCTCAAATAAACAACTTAACTTTACACTTCAAAGAGCCAGGAAAAGAAGAACAATCTAAGACCCAAGTTAGCAGAAAGAAAAAAAAAATACAAATGTCAGAGAGAAAACACATGAAATAGGGACTAGAGACAATAGAAAAGATCAATGAAACTAAGAGCTGGTTTTTTGAAAAAGAAAATTAATAAACATTTAGCTAAACTAAGAAAAAAAGAGAAAAACTCAAATAAAAACAGAAATGAAAGGGACATTACAACTGATAACAGTGAAGCACTAATGGTCACAAGAAACTACTATGAACAATTATATACCAACAAATTAGAAAACCTAGAAGAAATGAATAAATTCCCGGAAACATGCAACTTATCAAGACAGACTCATAAAGATATAGAAAATCTGAACAGACCAATGATGACTAAGGAGAATGAAACAGTAATCAAAAACAACAAAAAATGCCCAGGACCAGATGGCTTCATTGGTGAGGTACAGTAAACATTTAAAGAAGAATGAATAGTAATCCTTCTCAAACTCTCCCCCCCCCGCCAAAAAAAAACAAAACCAGAAGAGGAGGGAACATTTCCAAACTCATTTATAAGGTACCAAAGCCAGACAAATACACTACAAGAAAAGAAAACTATAGGCCAACATCCCTAATGAATATAGGTGCAAAAATACTCAGTACAATTTTAGGAAACTGAATTCCACAGTACGTTAGAGGAATCATATAACATGATCAAGTGGGATTTATCCTTGGGATGTGAGGATGGTTCAATATATACAAATCAATGAAATACCAAAGGGAATGATAAAAAAAATCATACGATAATCTCAAAAAATTCCAAAAAATGGACAACATTCAGTATCTTTTCATGATAAAAAGTCTCAATAAACTGGGTATGGGGGAACACAGCCACGTGTGACAAGCCCACAGCTAACATCATACTTAACTGTAAACGGCTGAAAGCTTTTACTCTAAGATCAGGAAGGATGTCTGCTCTAACTACTTTTAGTCAATGTAGTACTGAGTGTCCTAGCCAGAGCAATCAGGCCAGAAGAAAAAGGCATCCAAATAACAAAGAAGTAAAACTGTCTCTGTTTGCGAATGACATATTATATATAGAAAACCCTAATGATTTCACACACACACACAAACTGTTAGAACCAATAAATGATTCAGTGAAGTTGCAGAACACAAACTCAGTATTAAAAAATCAGTTGCATTTCTAGATTGTTAAGAAAACAATCCCATTTGTAATAGCCTCAAAAAACAAGAAAATACTTGGGAATAAATTTAACCAAGGTGAAAGATCTGTACTTTTTTTTTTTTGCATATTTTGCTGACCAATGTCTAATTTCAAAAGCACATGCAAGTGTTCTTAGAGCCCTGTAACTGGTGCTTCATTTAAATATTTACCAATTTCATTTAAACTACTCCACATTTTAAAATGGAGTTGAAATATCATCTGAAGATAGAAACATCTGAAAGTTTAAGTATAATCAAACTGTATATAAACAAAACAAGTACACGGATATGTTTATGCTTCAGACTATGGTACAAATAATGTAAGACGCTCATAAAAAACTTGAGGTCTGTATGGGATTCTCAGCATGTAACATCATTTCTGAAGTAAAAAAGATCTTAGTTATGAGACAGTCTCAAATCTTGGACTTTAAGGATGACATTAAAACTGTACATAGAGTACAGCTGGCTCTCCATGACTGGGGGCAGTTTGAAGGGGTTTACTGGTGCTGAGCATGGGACAAACTGTGGTTCAATCACACAAAACCTTCAATTACCTAAATTTCCCTGACGAGGGTTAGGGACCTGCTCAGTTCCCCAGAGAGACTCAGTTTCAGAAGCAACCTCTTGGCTTCCCACTTCTTAAAGCAGAGCATCTTCCGGGGTGGGAAGTCACACTTTTAGGCCCTGCGAGGCTGTAACCACGGCTGAGCTGTGTTTCATAACAGACTATAAAAACGAGCTGGGCGCCATCCAAACATTCCTTTGAACAAAAAGACTCTTATGCATTTCTTCATAAATAAATGAAAAAACACGATCTATGATACTTAGTGAAACCAGTTTTAGTATTTCTTGACTTTAGGAAAGTTTTTCTTTCTCTCTCAAGGAAAGCAAAACTTACCACTTTAACCATTTGTAAAACTACAAATAAAACATTTGATTTTTACCATTATGTGTTACGAATGGCAGGACACAATGGGTGATGACCTGGGGCCATTTTCAATACTGAATAATCATAATGTAGACATTTAAAAACTTAAGAGTTTTTAAGTATTCTTTCTTTGTTTGGGTTGACTCTGAGGTCAGGGTCTAATGTTTAATCCCAATGGTGAATAACAGAGTCTATACATTTGTGGGCCTACATCTCATCAGTCATTTTGCAAAGAAAAAGTACCTCATAAACAACGAAAGGCAACACAATATAAACTTTTCACCAATGCAAGAAAAATGGCTCAAAATATATAACCTTTAGATTCAGGCTCAAAATATATAACCTTTAGCCCAAAGACTATGAAAATGTAGCATGTCTAAATTTTTATTTCCATATTCTGGGTACTTAAATGTTTAAAACAGTTTGGTTGGCAAGCCAGATATCATAGTTGTGGAAATATTCACATGGTTGCCTATTATCAGGCTTTTCTTTGGCTACAGATTTTTAAATTGCCTGATATACTTATATAAATCAGATCTTCTACTGACAAAAACTCACCATTCCCAAACTCTTAGGCTCTTATCATCAGATGTGCTCACAAATCTCCTGTTCTCGTCAACAAAAACAATGGTGTTGACAGCCCCCAAGTGCCGGTCATACTCCTGCACAATTTCCCCACTTCGAATGTCCCACTGTAGATCAAACAAGAGAAAAGGTCAAGACAGAAGTGGAGCAGATGTGAAAATAAAGATCAGAACTATGGAAAGTGAAGAAAAAGATCTCTGACCATTAGCAGCAAGCACTAAACAAGTTAACATTCCTTATTCCATCCCCTTAATACAACATAAACTATAGGAATCTTACTAAAAAATACTGTAAAAAAGACTTACCTGCACAATCTTTTTATCAGACATACCAGCTACAAAGAGATTTTGCTTATCTTCATCGGGATTAAATTTGACACAATAGGGCACTTTTCGGTTTGTAAATCTTGATATACACTGTCCTAAAACCGAAGACTCAAGTTAAAGTAGAGAAGAGAAATTTGACCACTTCAAAGACAGCCTGGGGATTAAAATCTAGAGATCATTTGCTTAATACATTTTGGAGAAGGCAGACTGCTTGTTCCTTACTATAAACTCTAATGTTCCTTTTCACAGATTCCTTATGATTAAAAATATTTTTTTCAAAAGTAAATCTGGATCATCGACTGCAGAAGAGAGAAAGTGATTGGAGCCGGAGTGGAGAACCACTGTGGGGTAAGCGTAGGGGCTCTGGCATCAGAGAGACGTTGGTTTAAATCAGTTCAGCCACTTATGAGCTGTGTGGCTCTGGAAAAGCTCCCCTTTTAAGCCTCAATCTCTTTATCTATAATAATAATAGTAATTATAGGGCTATTTTAAGAATTGGATATGATGCTGGATACAAGTGCCTAGCACAATGCCTGGTAAACAGTAAGTGTTCGATAAATATTAGCTATTATCTTTACCCTTAGAACTTGGTAAGATGAAAGATGATTCTCTAATTATGCAAAATTATAGTAGCCACAATGTACTAAAATAATTAACGTTTGTGAATACATTAAACCACCTGACCCGTGGGTCTGTAGACAGACTTTGTAATCAATATGAGCAATTAAATTAATTCTGTTCATCAGACATTTATTGTGCTTCTACTACGTGCAATGCAGTGTCCTTGGTGGTGGAGGGGAACAAGAAGATAATTAACTCATCTACGGAAGATTTCAAATTCGCTTGCCTATCAGGATGTTCGCTTTATAAGTTGTATTTGATGGAAACAAAGGTTCAGACTAAAAGAGCTACTTATGTAGCTGAGTTTGAACTTTACGAACATTTTATGGTATTAGCTGACAGTCGATGATACGAGAATGAGCAGCTTCAGAGGCACCGTTTTGCCACGGAAGACTGCTCAATGTTCTATGGTTTATACGTGCTAATTTGTAAGATAAATGCGTACCGGCATTAGTATAATAAGTTCTTACCTGTCTCTGTGTCCCAGAGCTTAAGGTACCTGTCATAAGCTGCGCTGAGGAACTGCGTCCCTGCAGTATTAAAGCAGATGTCCCTAACGGCTTTGCTGTGGCCTAAAGCAGGGACAATAGAAATGGAGGTGAGGGGAAGGATTTTTTCTTAAAACACAAACACCGTGAGAGAAATAGCATTTGCAAGCCACCCTGTGAGTCAGAATCTCTGGAATCCTATCCCAACTTACTGATGCAGAATATGGTAGGTGTGGGCTTGGGAATGCAAGTGGTTTTTTATTTCTCCTTCAGAAAGCTCCCTAGGTGATTCTGATGCCTAACATTAGGTAAGAGCCAAGAGAAAAGATCTAACATTTAGAGTTTGTCACAGAAATCTTTTAATATGCAGTATACATAATTGATGACTAAGCAGCCAAGAATTTAAGGAAACATAATAGACCAATTATTGCCAATGAAAGGAGAGGGCCTAGTGACATTTGGGAGGTTCGTTCTCCAGATTACTCACTAAGTGAAACAAAGCGACCCAATCCTAAAGTTCATGGAATCAGAGCTCTTCTCCAATACCTGCGGATTTCTGTGATCAAGTTACCAAGTTTCAGAGAAGTGACTTCAGAACCTCAAGAGACTAAGCCTTCTGGAATCTAACATTAACATCTATCTTGTTTTAAGATAGCATCTTGACAATAAATTAACTTAAAGGTGCTTTGCTTGGAAACCAGTCTGCCAGACCAAGCTGCTCTTTTGAAAGTTACAGGGATGAATAAAATGTGGCTAAATCAAAGCAGAAACTTCCCTGTTTTTTACCACCCCTCATGACCAAGACTGACAGAATATGGGTTGCACGAATTGTCAGCCACACACAGCAGCCCTGGACCGCCATCACCAGTGAATTCTAATTGGGCTACGTGTGACAGTAATTAGGCATTCTTTTCTACAGCAAAGAGTCCCCTCTTCCAAAACTGATAATTTCGTTTTCCACTGAAAAACTATCTGCTGGTTAGATAGTTTCTCCATCTGTCCACTATGGAGACCAAGTCCATTATGCGTACAAGATGAAGACCAAGTGCACCATATGAACAAGATGGAGACCAAGTCCACCATATGTACAAGATGGAGACCAAGTCCACCATATGAACAAGATGGAGACCAAGTCCACCATATGAACAAGATGGAGACCAAGTCCACCATATGAACAAGATGGAGACCAAGTCCACCATATGAACAAGATGGAGACCAAGTCCACCATATGTACAAGATGGAGACCAAGTCCACCATATGAACAAGATGGAGACCAAGTCCACCATATGTACAAGATGGAGACCAAGTCCACCATATGAACAAGATGGAGACCAAGTCCACCATATGTACAAGATGGAGACCAAGTCCACTATATGAACAAGATGGAGACCAAGTCCACTATATGTATAAGAGGCATTTTGTTCCCATCTGCAGCTGAGAGTCTCCCTGTAGGATGCTACATTTGTAGCATTTGTTCAGCGAGGCCCCACAATTCTAACAAGGCATGCAGAATGGACTCCCACTTAAATCTAAAAACCGAGCCACTACAAATCACACAAAAATTCAGTCATGTACACAGTTACATCTGGAAACGTAACCAGCCTTCACATGAAATCTCACAAAGACAGTAAACTATCCTCTACCCACAAGGCTAGTTGGCCACAAAGCTATTCTCTTTTTGGCCTTGTTTCCTCCTTCAAGGAGTTCGCTCAGTCTTATTCTTTAGTGTGCTTTAGCTGCTGATTCCTAACCTCTTTTCGAAGCTCAACACCCGGCTAACTGCTCACTGGACATGTGCATCTCCATACTCCAAAGGCAGTTCAGGTTTAACAAGTGACATGTTGTCATCGTCTTATATCCCCTCTCATGGCCAATGGCATCCCTGTTCAGCCAGCCAGCTGGGAGTCACCCTAGATTTCTGCTTCACTCTTATCACTCACATCCAGTGACTAAGTCCTGCTGATTTTAACTCCTGATTGTTCTCTTCCTCTCTATCAGCTGCTTTAGGCTAGGCTCTCATGGTCTCTAATTCAGGCCAGTGACATAACCCTGTCATTCATCTCCCTGCCTGCAGGCCTGCCCTACCAGAACATCTTCATACTACCACTGTGATCTCTGTAAACTTCAGATCGGACCAAGTCAATTTCCTCAAAAGCAGTTTAATGGCAGGCTTTCCAAGGCCTCTGCATAGATTCTCCACTCCTCACTGATGGCACCAAAGGTCCATCATGCTCTGCCCCCGGTTACGCTGCTGTTCCCTCTAGTCACCTCCCACCGTGTCCCCTCTCTGGCAATTCTGCATTATACCCGGCTGCCCCAAAGAGCATGCTTTCTCAGACCACTTTCGCTTCTGCTCTTTTCTCTTTTTTTGTCTATATGTCTATGTGGGAGGACTTCCTCTTCAAGACTCAGTTCGAGTCCTTGAAGACTTCCCTTCATTAGCAGTGTAGTAACATTATGGTCAATGAGTTTAAAAAGTCTTTCCAAACAGATTATAGACAGAGAGGAAAGGAGTATTACCAATAAATGTTCGCAGACAGCGTCTGTCTCCATAAACCTCCCAGAGCTGGGGAAAAAACACACAGAAATATTAAACTGAATACAAGACTTCCATAGAATGACAAGTTTCAATCAAGAGCAACAACATTTGCCAGCTATGCGTGTGCGTATCTGCGGGTACTGGGGATTTAACCAAAGGCATCATACATCAACGAACATGATGCTTGGTGCTGTTAGTCTGTGTTGTACCATTTGGACTACACACACACACACACACACACACACACACACACACCCCGGAGATCTGACAAAGATACAGAAAATATCCAGAGCACTTAGGTGGAGCTGATACAAGTGATCTTCCCTTTCTTCTTCTTCTCTTCTATATTTGACAGATTTTCCATGATGACAAGTTTCTATTTATGTAATATGAGCTACTTCCAGAAGAACTAAATGTTATTAAAACTGCCATGTTTAGGGGCGCCTGGGTGGCTCAGTGGGTTAAAGCCTCTGCCTTCGGCTCGGGTCATGATCCCAGGGTCCTGGGATCGAGCCCCACATCAGGCTCCCTGCTCGGTGGGGAGCCTGCTTCTCCCTCTCTCTCTCTGCCTGCCTCTCTGCCTGCCTGTGGTCTGTCTGTCAAATAAATAAATAAAATCTTAAAAAAAAAACCAAAACTGCCATGTTTATAACATTTTGATACTGAAGATTTTTTTTTGAACTTTCTAAAGTAACAAAATATTATAGAAGCTATATGAAAACGATGATCTAAAGTATAACAGGCTAATAATTCTCATCACACCTAAAGTGAATTAGTACATACAATAGCTCCCTTTATTCTTTCTTCTTTTTTTTAAAGATTTTATTTATTTATTTTATATATATAAAATATATAAAATATAAATATATTTTATATATTTATTTATTTGTCAGGGAGAAGGAGTACAAGCAGGGCGAGTGGCAGGCAGAGGAAGAAGCAGGCTCCCCGCTGAGCAAGGAGCCCCATGCAGGACTCGATCCCAGGACCCTGTGACCGTGACCTGAGCTGAAGGCAGACGCTTAACCAGCTAAGCCAACCAGGCACCCCTAAAACTACCTTTATTCTTGCGTGCCTCAAATCTAATCCTCAATAACGTTACAAGTGTTCTAAAAGAAACAGCACTCTGGCCACCCCGTGTCAGGAGGATAAAGTCTCAGTCCCCACAGCATAGCAGGCAAGGACCTCTAGCACCTGATCCTTCGCTGATGCCTGTCACCATTCTCTATCTCTCAGATTCGAGACTCCAGCAGCCACAAACTCATAATGTTCAGCACACGCCATGTCTTTCTACTACTACTACCTACGCTCCCCTCACCCCCACCACTTTTTATTTCGTTACCTTTCTGCTGCAGGAGGCTTCCTTCTTAGAAACCAGAACTTTCCACCTGACTCTATAACCGTCATTTACATCATAATGAAATGATTACCCTGAGGGCAGGGACAGGGCCTTGATAAGTTTTCAGTCTCAGCCCCTTGCACATAATGGATACCTCCTAAATGTTTATGCATGTGAACAAAATTGAACACCAGGCTTTTTTTAATTGGTCAGAAGACCTTCATCTCAAGGAACATAGCTTGTATTAAGTCAAAGTTAAAGGAAACAAAGGGGGGGCGCCTGGGTGGCTCAGTGTTATAAAGCCTCTGCCTTCAGCTCAGGTCATGATCCCAGGGTCCTGGGATGGAGCCTAGCATCAGACTTCCTTGCTCTTCTCCTCTCTCTCTCTGCCTGCCTCTCTGCCTACTTGTGATCTCTGTCAAATAAATAAATAAAATCTTAAAAAAAAAAAAAAAAAGGAAAAAAGGTTTTCACTCCAAACAGTTGGTTTTTGATTTTAAGCTACTGAGTAGAGACAAATGCCTAAATGATTGCTCTCATCAAGAAAAGTTACCTTCATATATTGTTAATATCCACGAATTGTTTACAAAGAGTAAAATTTTAATGACTCAACTTTCCAAGCCTCAAGAGTATTACAGAGTTGATATTTCTTGACCATCATAACAAACTAGACACAGAAGACACACAAAAAGATAACTATTCTTTCGGATTAACGATTTTTTAAAAAGGCTTTCCCCATGTTCAAGCTGACATGCTGTGGCAAGTGAATTCTTCCCCACATGCTCTATAGCAGAAATTTAACTTAAGGTGGAGCCTCCTGAGACGAAAAAAAACTGAAAGAAGCTAGGAGCATTTCTGCTATTGGTATCTACTTGCATTTATAAGAAAAAGTGTGAATTACATTATCTATTTTCTAAAATGGGATTTCTAATGCGTGTTCTCTCTAGCTCATATGGTTCTGAGGAAAAAAATGAACTCAGTTACATATCCAAGACCTCTAAAAATCATTACTAGTGGTTAAATATTTGTGTATCTAAAACCAAAGTGATTGATTACATTCTAATCAGTTTTCTAAGCTTACAGAAGAGCCTAGCCAATTGGACCACAGAGCCATACATGTTTGGAAGGAATTCACAAATGGCTATATTCATGGGGCCTAAGAGAAAATAATTAGGCTCTAATTGCCTATCAAACACAAATTTCTTTATAATTAACCAAACAGACTTCACCAAAGTACTAGCTCTGCAGCATTCCTACTCTGTTACTGAAAACTCACCTTGATTTTACAGTCCATGGAACAAGACAGCAATAAATGGCCAGAGAGAGGAAATAATCTGACGGCACTGACGCCCTATAAAAAGGTATTACAGTAATCAATCAACTGAAATGAAACATAAGGAAAGGACAGTGTATTTTTAGACAATCTAATTTACTTTTTTCTTCATTCCAAAAATAATGCCCCAGAATAAGCTTTGTTAGTATTCCAAGAACAGCCTTTTTGACACCAAACTTTTGAAGCTATGTTCTTTAACCTTTAATACTGACTTTCTCACCCGAGGGAATTCTTAAGTCAATCAAGTTATTAATGCTCTCTCTCCTCTTCCTTCTTTTACTCAGTTCCTTTGCTCTTTGCTAAAAGCTGGGAATTATCAGTTGGAATAGTGCAGATGACAAGGAATATCAACATCAGAAGTTTCAAGTATCTTGCCTCTGCATTAGTCTCAATATGATCATAGTTAATAAACCAGAAACCATCTAATCTTCTCTTAAGCACAGTAATCCCAAGAGCTAAGGCAAAATTACTGATGTTTTGGTGCTACTACCAACCCATTATTCACTGACATTGTACCCTAGATAAAGCAGATTGTGGCAAGAATTTCTAGGGAAAGGCTTGGGCTACCAGAACACTGAATTATGAATGGTATGTCATGGCCAATCCCCACAAATCTGCTTACCTTTGTATGTCCAGACCACACATGAATTTGCTTTTTGGGAAGGTAACACTTCTCAGGTGGCACAGTGGACCGAAGATTAACACCAACATCCTGAGGTATGTGAAGATAGGATCTACCTTGGTAGTCATACATTTCTTTAACTAAAACAAGACAAAGGAAAGCCGTGGACAAATACAAGCTATAGTCATAAAACCTGTATCCTTAGATGATAACAACTTACTCACAGGGCTATTGTTCCTTATTAAGGTTTAGGTAACAACACTCTGATGAAGTTAAGACTAAGAGTCAGCTAAAATTGAGCTGTCTGAAATCCCTGCTATTATTTACAATTAGAGGTAGTATTTTGGAATTTCTAAGTACCCAGAGAATATCAGTCCTTTAAATAAGATCTGTAATTCTTTTACTTAGTTACACATTTTAATGATATTTAAAGAAGATTTCACTGCAGCATAATTATATCGAGGGAAGAAGAGAAAATGCTTGGGCCTTGTGAGTCACTGGCAAAGACCCAGAAGCAAAACAGGATAGAAAAGAAGTTAAAACAAAAATATCAACTATCCTTTTTCCCTGACTTCCTCTTTTGTGCCCTTCCAGGTTCCTTTTTCATTCTCTTTTCCACTTTCAACACAAAGTTTGCAGTGAAGTCACTAGTGGGACTTAAATTGCATAGTGTGCATAAAGCATTTAGTAACCTGCCTGCCACACAGTAAGTCCTGAGTAGCTGTTGGTTGTTATTTTGATTATGGCTGCAAGTACCATAGTATTAAATAGCATCCTTGGAGAGAAAACTGGAGTTTGAGAGACCAAATATGGCCTCATCAAACCTAAATATTTGATATTTGTGATCTAACATTAGAATAATCAATACAATGGTACTAAATTATTCTTTACAGTTTGATAATCACTACATAATTTTCCAAATATAACTGGTTATGAATGAACCAGGAACATTCTAGAATATTTATAAATCCTTTTGGAGTACATTTCCTGAATAAGCATTTTCTTCCACATATCAAAATTAGTCTGAGAATCTTAATCTCCAGTCTATTCACATGAAAAACAAAGTTTTTCTTTTAAAGTATAACTTAGTTATGAATGATGTAGATATCTGGAGAATATTTGATTTGGGTTAAAAACAAAAGGGTAAAGTGACTGAGGGAATAGTCTGTTCTTAAGAAAGAACAGATTATAGAAAATTCAAATTTCTTCTTTATCTACATTTTTAAAAATTCACTAGCACTTCAAAGAATCATCTGTAGCAATCATTAATCATGTTATTTTCTCCCCTTTATTAGAACATGGATGAGTCTGCTGTAATTTCTTTGAGATGCAAATAGTCAAATATAATTATTCTTAATATAGTGAAGTACAGCAGCTGATTAGTAAGGGCAGTTGATACATATGAACAGAGAACAGACCGAATATATGAAAGTTTATCATGAAAATGAAGAGGCATAAAAAATATATTACCATGTAGGATTGTCTTCTCCTCCCCAGGTTTCTCTTCTTCCTGTTTGCCTTTTTTCTGCCTCTTTGCTGTAATTTCATCCAATTCTTTTTGTTCTTCCTAAGGAAATTAAGGAGTGAACTTTGAAATGGATGTTTTAGAACCCCACTGTGCCCAAAGCTGGTTATAAATACTTTATAATGAGCTCCAATTTTGGGTGAAGCAATAGCTGTTACATACATCTCCTGGGATAATAGTCTCAACTCTTTGATTACAAATGACATGAAACACATAATGGGTACTAGTTAATACTTTTTTTTTTTTAAGATTTTATTTATGTATTTGATAGACAGAGATTACAAGTAGTCAGAGAGGCAGGCAGGGAGAGAGGAGGAAGCAGGTTCCCCGCTGAGCAGAGAGCCCGATGTGGGGCTCGATCCCAGGACCCTGAGACCATGACCTGAGCTGAAGGCAGAGGCTTTTAACAAACTACTGAGCCACCCAGGTGCCCCAACTAGTTAATACTTTTAAACTCATTTTATACAAAACCCACCTTTCTGGAACACCTAGAAATAAATTTATTGTAGTATGCTAATTATGTAAGCAAAAAAACAAAGTAGCTAGAAAATCTGGTATTGGAAAGGAAATTCAATTTTTGTACACTATGCTGCTCTCCAGTAAACAACTTTTACTAAGTCATAAGGATCTAAGCAACAACCACAGATTTGTGACACAGCTTTTATGGGAGAAACAGTGGAAAGAAGGTGGGATAGTAGTAAATCTTTATCTGTAATAACAAAGAAGTCAACAGATGATGTCTAATGTAAATAAAAAGTGGCATATGTATATGACTGAGATACATGGATGAAAGATACAGCTAGAATATAAGCTTCACAAGGACAGGATTTTCTTGATCTTATCCACTGCTATATCCTTAAGACCTAGGACAGTCACTGGCTCACAGAGACAGTAGTAGGATTAGGAGATGGAGAAGGACAGGTAGAGTTCTATGGTTTTACCTTATAAAACTTCATAGTATTATTATTTTTTCAAATATATTCTTTGTTAAAAAATTTTTTGAAATTTTTTCAGTGTTCCAAGATTCATTGTTTATGCACCGCAACCAGTGCTCCCTCCAATACGTGCCCCCCTTAATGGTGTGTCCACCACCCGGCTCACATATTCCCCCACCCCTTTCCTTTCCAAACCCCCAGTTTGTTTCTCAGAGTCCACAATCTCTCATGCTTCATCTCCCCCTCCGATTTACCCCAATTTACTTTTCCTCTCCTTCTCCTAATGTCCTGTTATTCCTTATGCTCTATAGGTAAGTGAAGCCATATAATTGACTTTCTCTGCTTGACTTATTTCACTCAGCATAATCTCCAGTCCTGTCCATGTTGATACAAAAGTTGGGTATTCATCCTTTCTGATGGCTGCATAATACTCCATTGTATATATGGACCACATCATCTTTATCCATTCATCTGTTGAAGGGCATCCTGGCTCTTTCCAGTTAGGCAATTGTGGACATTGCTGCTATGAACACTGGGGTATAGATGGCCCCTTTTTTCACTACGTCTGTATCTTTGGGGTAAATACCCAGTAGTGCAATTGCAGGGTCATAGGGAAGCTGTATATATATATATTTTAAAATTTATTTATTTATTTATTTGACAGACAGAGAGATCACAAGTAGGCAGAGAGGCAGGCAGAGAGAGGGGGGAAAGCAGGCTCCCTGCTGAGCAAAGAGCCTGATGCGGGGCTCGATCCCAGGACCCTGAGACCATGACCTGAGCCGAAGGCAGAGGCTTAACCCACTGAGCCACCCAGGTGCCCCAGAAGCTCTATTTTTAATTTTTTGAGGAATCTCCACACTGTTTTCCAGAGTGGCTACATCAACTTGCATTCCTACCAACAGTGTGAAAGCGTTTCCCTTTCTCCACATCCTCTCCAACACTTGCTGTTTACTGTCTTGTTAATTTTGGCTGTTCTAACTGGTGTAAGGTGGTATCTCAATGGGGGTTTGATTTGAATCTCCCTGATGGCTAATGATGATGAACATTTTTTCATGTGTCTGTTAGCCACTTGTATGTCTTCTTTGGAGAAGTATCTGTTCATGTCTTCTGCCCATTTTTTGACATCAGCTTTTCTGTAATTTTAGAATTGGTGGTGGGTTTTATTTGTTTATTAAAATTTTCATATAAGTTAACAAATAAAACCCACCACCAATTCTAAAACAACAGAAAGGCTGATTCTGTGGTTACTATCGGAGTATGTGGTATCAAGAGCAGCTACCAAGGTAGCTTAATAGCATTATCAATTTTTACTAAATTTAAATTATTAAAAATTGTTCAATGTTGTATTTTAATTAAAAATATGGAAGAAAATAAATCAGAAAAGGATAAATTAAAAATATTCCCAAGAAAAATTAAAAAATCTGACTCTATTTTCTCAGTCAACCACGGCAGAGAAATATTGATGAGTCATCATTTGGTTCTCTAAGGAAATCTCAAGTTTATTAATATAGATCTCTTTCACAGACACACAGCATCTACCTGAACTGGCAATGAAAAACATCAGAACTTACTTCTGAGGGTTTGGCTACGTCTTTTTCATCCACATATTTTGCCCATGGTCCCAAGAAACCATCAATATTAGATGCATCATTTTCTTTGAACTTTTTCCTCTTCTCGATCTTTTTCTGACCAGTTTCAAATACGGTTAAACCTACATTTTTAAAAAAAATGGATATTTTCTAAATAAACAGTAGCATATATATAATTTTTACTTTATGTGGTTAAAGAAAAGTGATTGTTTAAGTGACCAAAGTTTCATTAAAGAACACAAAATAAAATCTGTATGAATCTGTCAGGTATACCAACTCATGCCATACAAAGAGAAACTCAACCTTCTGGGAAGAGAAGCTTTCTACTACTGCAATGTTTTACGAGTCTTAATATACTTAAAGAAAAGACCTGGCTATATAATCCTACAAGGTACACAATCCTTTTTAATGAATCAAGGACCTGTATCAGTGGATTTTACCACTTTCTGAAAGGAATCCAGCAACTTAGTATCACTAAATAATGATAAAACTACTTTTTTGTCCTTGTTGTTTCGAGAGAGTGTATGTATATACATGGGGAGAGGGAGAGAGAGAATCTTTAACAGGCTCCACGCTCAGCGTGCAACCTAACACAGGCTTGATCTCACAACCCTGAGATCATGACCTGAGCTGAAATCAAGAGTGGGGTGCTCAACCGACTGAACCACCCAGGTGCCCAGATAAAGCTACTTTTGAAAGCAAGAATAAAGTAAAATTTATCATTTAAAAACTGAATTAGATTATAGTAAGGAATTAGTAACTTAAAAATTAATAATATATGTATTAAGCAAGGTTTCACAAGAATCTGGTATTCTTCTAAGTGATCAAAATCTAAATTGGACCTCTCATACCATAAATCTTAGATTAAAAAGAAAACAGTAAAGAGGATGTTTCTGGTTGAGATTCTGATTTGATCAGTAGGAGGAGGCAAGTTGTGTGTAGTCATTAAATTGGAAAAAGAAAGGTTTATGGAAGTCATAATCACAATTTAACTGTTAACAGAAAATCTAAGTACATAAAGATATGGCTTGTAGACGTCTAACTTATACAAAAAAGCTTGCCTATATTAATTCAAATGAGTTTCCTTTAGGTTGTGTGCTACAACAAAAGCTTGTCAAATTCTATTTGAACAATAATGTAGCTCATACAGTGAAGGTTGCTGGATGATACAGGGTCTTCTAAGTAGAAGTATCCTCGTACAAGCAGCATATTCTTTTTCTTTTTAAGATTTTATTTACTTATTTGACAGACAGAGATCACAAGTAGGCAGAGAGGCAGGCAGAGCGGAGGGAGGAAGCAGGCTCCTTGCTGAGCAGAGAGCCTGATGCAGGGCTTGATCCCAGGACCCTGAGATCATGACCTGAGCCGAAGGCAGAGTCTGAACCCACTGAGACCACCCCCCACCCGGGTGCCCAGCATATTCTCTTTCTAATGAGCATATTTTATGGGTAAGATTCCAATGATGAGCTTTGTGACAAGTCAGCATTTAGAGTATGATACTTTGTCTTACAAGTACAAAATGAATATGAGCACAAACACATATTCTAAAACATATTTGAACTCAGCCTTCAAAGCAACCCTAAGACAGTCTCCATAGACAATGTATAATAAAACTTGTTCTGCTCCATAAAAATGTAGCTTGACATTTGTGCTGAGAAATAAACTGCAAGCATTTGCTACACATTAATTATAATTTATTGAATGAGTTCTGCATGGTTGGCACTGTGCCAAGTACTCATAACAACACGAATGATAGGTACCAACATCTTTCCTACAAGGTTGCATGCCTCATAAGTGGCAAAAACAAGCTTTAAACAATAATAGTTCTAAACTATATTGCTCTATATTACTTGTCTCAACTTAAAAATAAAATCAATCTAATAAGATACTAGTTTTTCCTACTGTCCCAGGTCAATCTGCAAGACAGTAATTGTATGTGTGCGTATATATACATATACTTGATATGAAATATTTCAAATAAATTTGAATGAATTACCTTGATTTTTTTCAGCTTCTTCTACTGAACCAATATATTTAGTAGACACTTGATGATTATCTAATGAAGGGTCTAAGGCATAACCTGTAAGGAAAAAAGTCCGTATTACTGATTCTATTGTTGCCATTTAAAATTCATTTTCTTACATACAGTTACACTCATCTCATATTTTTCCTTCCCAGATGCTGAAATGGTCTCTCAGCATCTCAGGGTGGACCGTGAAGGACTTCAGCTGAGTAAGAAGTATCTTCTAGAATGCATCTAGCATGTTGACATTACATTATTAACGGTCTCTCTGGCCAAGCAAATGTTAGTCAAATTTCTAAGATCTTACAAATATAGGTACGTCACACATTTGGAAGTTTAGAAACCATTTCCTTTTTGTTTTTGGTACTAGATAATATAGGGCTGTAGCTTATCAAATTATATAAACTATTAAATACTTTTTAAAAGAACAGAGTAAGAAGAATTATATAAAATCTAGCTGTTATTTTGAAAATGCTATTCTCTGTAAAGACACCCATCCCTCTTAATTTTAAAATAATACATTTCTACTTCATAAATCATTATGTATGTTTCCTTGGTAAGAAAAGTAAGTAAGAATATCAACTGGCTTGTGAATAACTCCTTCAAAAAGTGATGAAAGTATGTAGCTACTATCTATATAAAAGTAGTCTGCAGTGGTGTCTGGGGACTTCAGGAAAGAAAATCTATATTTAACTCAAATCAATTTTTCCTAAGTGGGGATGCTATAACATGATAGGTTTGGTAAAATTACTTTTAGTAATCAGCATATTTACAAAAGAGACTCAGTCATTAATCAGTTTATGATCTTTGACTCGTGTGAATGATCACAAAATATATTAAAGTACTAGCCACTTTTTTAAGGGGTACATCTTAATGGATAAAGTTGACACTTTAATTTTCCAGCTAAAGATTAAAGAGAACTTCCTTTGGGGAACAGAAAAAGATTTGTCATCGAACACACTTTCCAAATAAGCTAAGGATATAGGTGTTCAACTCACCCTCATGACAGGCTAGACTAGAACCAACCACCTGGCTATGAACTCAACTGCATATAGTTTTTTCAGTATTAAAATACGTTCTTGGCCAGACGAGAGAGATAGATGGCAGAAAAGCAGCTTTGGAGTAAATTCTCTGAAATCACAGATCCAAATCCCATGAGTTACTTTATCTTTTGTCTCTGTGAGGTACAGAGCAGTGTTCTGTAAAGGATTTTTTAAATGAGATCTTACAAGGCTCATACAAAATTTAGACCAACATATCTGATGTTAAAAATCCCCATCTCAATCAGAAGAATTGATCTACAATGTAATTCTATCTTGAGAGAGATTTATGTCTATACGGATGACACTGCATTATTTTTGTTTGGAGGGATGGATTGGCAGAGAGGAAAGGGAGATCCCTGGTACTTCCTGTGGTACCTACAGAAGCATAAATCCCCAGCTCATCTGGCCATAGTCTTGTTTCTGAACACAGGAATTCATGCTCTCTTCCTTCTCCTCATCATCTATGGTAAAATAAATCTTTACTGCCAGGATCACCATTACTACTGCTACTGCCTCCCACCTCAGGTAGTTAAGGGACAATAATATTTTCCCTTCACAAATGAGAGAAGTTAAATATTTAGCAATATGCCCTACTAGAAGTCAGCCAGGCACAGAAGAAGATACAATTCTAACACTACAGAACTTCAGTCCAATTCGTTTTCTAATATCCTATGTTTCAAGAAAGTGACTATGTCTGCATTTTAGTTCTGAGATAGTCTCATCTATCTTGCTAAAGTTTATTTTCCTTTTGATATTTTTAATACAGTTAATGTCTACTTTCTTCCTTTGTAGTCTTATTTGAAATGGCTCTAGCTCTTAAAATTTTTATTTAAATTAAATTCAATTTTATTTAAATTCAATGCAATCAAAAGTACAGCAATGGAGTGTATTATTAGTTTCAGAGGTAGAATTCAGGTGATTCATCAGCTGCATCTACCATCCAGTGCTCATTACATCACGTGTCCCCCTTAATGCCCATCCCCCAGTTACCCCATCCCCCACCCACCTCCCCATCCCAGCAACTCTCACTTTGTTTCCTTGAGTTAACAGTCTCCAATAATACCAATTTTATTATTAGATCCGAGAAAAACAATCTGCAAAGAATGGTCACAAATACAGGGAAAAACCTTCAACCTCACTAGTGGTCCAAATGAAACAAATTAAAGAGATAAAATATTATACATTTTTGTCATCACATAAATAAAGGAAAAACGATCAACCAGATCTTGGGTAAAGAGAAAGAGGACTTGCACATGTGGTGGTGGGCGTGTAAGGTAGGAGAACTCCTTTGACAAGATGTAACAAAACCTTCAAAAACATTTATATCCAGTTATATCCAGGAAACCATGACACCACCACTTGGGCTATGTTTGCTGGCTGCTGCCACCATCCCAACCCTTGCCTCTGGTGCACAAGAAAGATCCAGAACCATGACTGACTCCAAGTACTTCACAATCAATAAACATGGAGAAATCTTTGAACTGAAGGCTGAACTCAACAACGAAAAGAAAGAGAAGAGGAAGGAGGCTGTGAAGAAAGTGACCGCTACCGTGGCTGTGGGGAAGGATGTCAGCTCTCTCTTTCCAGATGTAAACTGACAATCTGGAATTAAAGAAGCTTGGGTATCTCTGTTTGATGAACTATGCCACGAGTCAGTCAGACATGGCCATCATGGCTATCAACAGCTTTGTGAAGGACCGTGAAGATCCCAGTCCTCTCATTTGGGCCTTGGCCGTCAGGACTGTGGGAGTGCAGCCGGGTGGACAAGGTTACAGACGATCTCTGTGAACCCCTCTGCAAATGCTTGATGGAGGAGGAAGCTATCTCTGTTTTTGGAAAACAGCAGCACTCCGTGTGGCAAAGCTCCATGATATCAATGCCCAAATGGCAGAAGATCATTTCGAGATTCTCTGTGGGATCTCAGAGCAGATTCAAACCCAACTGGCTAATGCTGTAGGAGCATGCTCTAAAATCAGCGAATCTTGCCCAAACAGCGACCTACTTGATCTGAACCAAAGAACATTAATCAGCTGCTGACAGCCCTGAATAAGTGTGCTGGATGGGGTCAGATTTTCATCTTGGACCTCCTGTCTCATTACAACCCTAAAGATGACCGCCGGGCTCAGAGCATCTGTGAGCCTGTAACTCACTGGTGGTTTCATGCCAACTGAGCAGCGGTGCTTTCAGCAGTAAGAGTCCTAGTGAAGTTTCTAGAGATGTTACTCAAGGACTGGGACTACTGCAATATGCTGCTGAAGGAGCTGCCCCTGCGCTTGTCACTGTGCTGTCCAGGGAGTTGGAGGTGCAGTATGTTGCCCTGAAGAGTATCAGTGTAATTTTCCAGAAAGCCCCCAAATCTTGAAGCAGAAAATCGAAGTCTTCTTTGTGAACTGCAGTGATCCCATCTATTCTAAACTAGAGCAGTTGGACATCGTGATCTCTTTGGAGTTCCGAGACAACATTGCTCAGGTTCTGGCAGAATTAGAGGAATACACCACAGAGGTGGATGTTGGCTTTGCTCGCGAAGCTGTGCAGGCCACTGGCCGGTGAGCCATCAAAGTGAGCTATCCACAGGGTGCCGTGTGTGCACACTGCTGGAGCTCCTCCAGACCAGAGGAAATTATGTGATCCAAGAGGTAACGGTTCTATAAGGGAGGGCTTTCACAAATACTGCATCAAGTAGGAAAGCACCATGCCACTCGGTCTGAGAACTTAGACTCGCTGGATGGACCAGACACTCAAGCAGCTACGATCTGGATTGGGGGAGGATATGCGGAGAGAACTGATAACGCTTCGAGTCACTGGAAAGCTTCCTGGAGCGTTTTCCTGACGAAAGCCCAGGTGTAGCTCACTCTTACTGCCATCGTGAAGTTGTTTCTCAAGAAACCATGAGAAACACAGGAGCTGCTATAGTGAGTCTTGAGTTTGGCAACACAGGATTCTGCTAATCCTGACCTTCGAGACTGGGGCTGGATTTATTGGTGCCTTTTCTCAACAGACCCTGTCACAGCCAGAGAAGCAGTCTTGTTTGAGAAGCCACTGGTGTCTGAGGAGACAGATCTTAGTAAGATCAACTCTGCTGGAGGGACTAATCTACCACATGGGTTCTTTGGCCTCCATGTACCATAGCCACCCAATGCTTTTGTAGAAGGGAGTCATGGAATCCACCACAAACACTTGCCAGTACACCATGGGAGCACTGATGCAGGTGACAGCCCTGCCCCCCCCCCCACCACCACCAACCTAGAACAGGCTCAGGTTAGCCGCTCTCAAGGTGACCTTGTAGGAGACCTTTTAAACCTTGCCCTTGGCCCCCAGTCAATGTGCTACTGGCGTCCTCCATGCAGATGGGAGCAGTGGATCTCTTGGGAGGAGGACTAGACGGTCTGATGGGACAATCCTTCGTCCCTTCATCAGTGCCTGCAACCTTTGCTCCTTCACTTACTCCTGCTGTGGTCAGCAGTGGTCTGAATGACCTGTCTGTACTCTCCATGGGGATAGGCATGGGGATAGGCATGGCACCTGGTGGATGTCTGACTGCCTGTAGTAAAAGCTAAAGGCCTGGGGATCTCCAGAACAGTTAGTCACCACAAATGGCACATCTATATGGAAATGAACTTCACCAAC
Source organism: Meles meles (assembly GCF_922984935.1). Classification (NCBI taxonomy): domain Eukaryota; kingdom Metazoa; phylum Chordata; class Mammalia; order Carnivora; family Mustelidae; genus Meles; species Meles meles. The sequence continues at coordinate 22,659,489 of NC_060070.1, forward strand.
AAAGCTCTCTAGCACATGACAGACTCTGCAGTCCAGTTTAACAAGAATAGCTTTGGGGTCACCCCAAGCACTCCTTTGACCATCCATGCACCACTGATGCTAAACCAGAGCATTGATGTCCCTGATTCTCAATACCTTGGGGCCAGCTATGAATATGGAACCTATGAATAAACTGCAGATAGCTGTGAAAAGTAATACTGATGTCTTCTCATCCCACTCAATGTACTTTCTGTAGAAGATGGCAAAATGCAGCACCAGGTCTTCCTTGCAACGTGGAAGGATATTCCCGATGAAAATGAGCTTCAGTTTCAGATTAAGAAATGTCATTTAAATGCTGACACTGTTTCCAACAAATTGCAAAACAACAGTGTTTATAACTATTGCCAAGAGGAATGTGGAAGGGCAGGACATGCTGTACCAATCCCTGAAGCTCACTAACGGCATTTGGATTTTGGCTGAGCTATACAGACAGCCAGGAAGCCCAAATTCTATGCTGTCACTGAAGTGCAGAGCTCTTGAAGTCTCTCAGTACATCTATCAGGTACGACAGCATTTCTGAAAAATGAACAGACCGGTGTGGTGCCCTCTGGCCCCCCCCTTTGATTGGTACAAACCAAGAACTCTTATCTGAAAATACCGAGAAATTGAACCACTGTGTAGAATCTGAGGCCACACACCAAGGTAGTGACGAGTCTAACCTGTGTTAACACTAAGGCACAATCTGTTGGATAGTTTTAGCTTTCATTTTTTAAGTCTTTAACTCACTAAATAGTTCAATCTGTGTTTTAGCCCACCACTCCCTAAAGGGAGAGGCAAAACCCACTGGTTATTTAAAAAAAAAAAAAAAAAAAAAAAAAAGGCCTATTTTTGAAACCAGGTCTAAAGCCAACTGAGTAGTTTTTTCTTTTTTTTTTCTTTTTTCTTTATTTGACCCACAGAGAGAGCGAGCACAAGCAGGTGGAGTAGCAGACAGGAGAGAGAGAAGCAGGTTCCCGCTGAGCAAGGATCCCAATGCCAGGCTCTATATCAGGACCCTGGGATCATGACCTGCGCCCAAGGCTATTCCTTAACCAATTGAGCCACTCAGGAGCCCCAAACTGAGTAGTTTTAAATGCTTATTCTTACTATAGGATAATTTAAGAAGGAAAATAGATATCAGATAAACTTAAGCCTTTTCTTTTCTGTTTTGTTTTAAAGTAGTCATAGCTCTCTAAATTATTGCTTGTCCTTTCTAAAGTCTAAGAAAACAAGCAAAATCTTTAAAAGTCTGTTTCATTATAGACTATAACAAACTTATGATTCAATAAAGTTGATTTTTGTGTGCCGCATATATACTTGATATTTACGTGCGATCCCTTATTCAAGTAATGCTTACAATGCAGGATAACCATTTTTTGGGCTGGAAATGTCCAACCCTTCTAGATGATTTCAGAGGTACACAGTCTTAGCTTTTGGCACACTGTCAATTATAACCTTGTCATGGTGAAATATGATCAATGAAATATGACAATCTTTACAACCAATTTCCAAGACTATATTGTGATAAATCACTAAGACTATCTGTACTAAAACTTTAAACTACTTTACAGTGAGTCAGTTTACATTACTCTCTAAAAATTAGAAAAAAAGTAAATTTCCAACATAAGAATAATTATGTAAATTATGGTACAGTCATGACATAGTGCTTAAAAATGAGAAATTGAGATTACATATTAACACTGGAAAATGCTTATGATAGAACACCAATAAAAAGGTAAGACACAAATTTTTCAGTATAGAATGATTATAGTACAGAGTAACTTGGAGAGATAAAGATCACAATGCTAAGAGTAGATATTTTAGGATGGTGGGGTAACCTTTTTCTTCTCTCTTTCCTGAAAGTTTAAAATTTGTTTATATTATTTAATGAAAATAACTTATTAAAAAGCATCACTGAATACATATATTTCACATGACACTATTTTTTTAAACTTTTTAAATCCTATCTTATAATAATGACGGTTAAGGGCAGATAAGGCAGAAAAATTAGAAACATTAGCATAAGTAACTAATATATAAAGACTACAATAGGCAAAAAGACACAGATGAGATTATAGAAAGAGAAAGGAAAGGCACCACCAAATATTAGCAAATCCGAGAGCAGTGACCAGGAACTATCAACAAAGACATTATAAAGCCCATCTTCTTTTAAAGGAGATTCCCAATTTTGTGTGCATGTTAACGTTCTTAAATTCTACTGCTGATAGGATATAATTATTCTACACAATGAATCTGTAGCCATTCTATTTTCTGATGTCCTTTAGTGAACAAAAGAAGATTTCAGAGATAGTATCTGAGAATAAATAAAGAATAAAGTCAATCAGTAAGTAACAAAATAAAAAGAATGTGCCCAAAAAACAAATAATCTGATGAAAAATGGGCAAAAGACATGAACAGACGTTTCTCCAAAGACGACATCCGGACGGCCAACAGACACATGGAGACATGCCTGACGTCACTAATCATCAGGGAAATGCAAATCAAAACCACAATGAGTATCACGTCACACCTGTCAGAATGGCTAACATCAAAAACACAAGAAACAACTGGGGTTGGCAAGGATGCAGAAAAAAAAATGAACCCTCACGCACCACTGGTGGGAATACAAACTGGTGCAGCCCCTATGGAAAATAGTAGGGAGGTTCCTCAAAAAATTAAAAACAGAATTACCATAGGATCCGGTAATTCTACTACTATTTACCCAAAGAATATGAAAACACTAATTCAAAAAGATATATGTAACTCTATGTTTATTGCAGCATTATTTACAATAGGCAAATTACAGAAGCTGGCCAAGGTCCATTGGCGGATGAATGGATAAAGAAGATGTAATACATATACACTGGAATATTACTTAGTCATAAAAGACAATGAAATCTTGCTATGTACAGCAACGTGGATGGATCTAGGGGGTATAAGGTCAAGTGAAATAGGTCAGTCAGAGAAAGACAAATACCATATGATTTCACTCATATGTGGAATTTAAGAAATAAATGACCAAAGAAAAGAAGAGACAAAGCAAAAAACAGACTCTCAACTAGAGGGAACAAACTGATGGTTACCAGGAGGGACGGAGGTGGGGGCATGGGAGAAATAGGTGAAGGGGATTAAGAGCACACTTATCATGATGAGCACTGAGTAATGTATAGAACTGCTGAATCACTATATCGTATGCTGCAAACTGATATAACGTTGCATGTTCACTATACTGGAATTAAAAATAAAAGTAACCTCTTAACACTATCTGGTCATTTACCAACTTCAACAGCAATCTGCATATGATGGACATTCAATAACAAGTATTCATTATCAAGTACAACAGAAAATATTCTGTTTTTAAGGCCACAGAATATTTCTAGTACTCAGAAATCACAGCAAATTTAGAATGATAGCTAAAAACATGAGTTCATCTTCCCGTCTGTATAAATATAGATGCGTTTAAGAAAATACACTACCTTAAAAAGGAAACTAGATTAGTAAATTTAAAAAGCAAGAAGATAAAACAGATTATTCACACAAAAGTGTGTCAAACTGGAAACTGTAAATCTTAATCACCTTACCGTATGTGGCAAACGTTCTTCTTTGCTGTTCAAACATAAAATCATTGATATGAGCTGGTTCAGCATATCCAGAAAGCATATTCCTAGGGGCAGCCATTTGCTGGGTCCTAAAGGGATTTTCTGGTCCGAACTGCAATGTTATAAGAAAAAAATAAACTTAAATTCTGATATATAAATCTAGAATTACTATAATTATTGTATAATATATTATCAACTCTAAACCATAGGGGCTATTGGGGGACATACTGGGTTCCTATTGGGGAACATGCTCCCCACACATGGTTCAGTGCAGCTGGGCCATGACTGATTAGCACTGTTGGTCAGCCCCTAGGTCAGAAAGAGAGCAATCCAGCTCTCCAAAGTCTATAGGGGGGCTATTTAAATTTAAATTAAGTAAACTAAAATATTCAGCTCCTCAGTCATACCAGCCAAACTTCAAGATTTCAAAACTCACATGTGGTTATTGGCTAATACATTTCTACCACTGCAGGAAGTTCTGTTTCACAATGCTGCTCTTGATAATTGAAAGTAACTGTATTTTGGTCTGAATCCCGATTTGGAATTTTTTTGGGTGACTTTTTTTTTTTAATTTGTAAAGATGATTTTTGGTGACTTTTATATCAATAATGGCATCATGATGTAATTTTAAAAAAATACATGTTTCTTCTCCACTAGATTATGAGTTCCTCAAAGTAGAGACTTAAAATCTTCAATATTTACCATAATGCCTGGCATACAGAAAGCACTAATAAAGGAAAGATTACTCAGACCCCCACTGGAGGCAGAGAATAGGAAATAGAAAATAAAAGTTAAATGCTTGAAAAAGTCCCCAGAAAAGACATTATAAATGAAAATAAAATTTCTTTACTGAGAAAAGCCACACTAACAAGTCTTACACAAAACAGTACATTATTATCTGTTTGTTTATAATGCTTGGAGCTTCCATAATGGTTTCTAAATGTTACTAACTTTGATCTGTACAAAAATCCTGGAAAGTTAGAGCGGTATTCTCCTTTTCATGTTGGAAATGAAGGAAAAAAACTAAAGATGATGTATTTTATCTGTCCTAATGTCAAGAGTTTTAGTCTTAATTGGTAGAACCAGGTTAGAACAAACCATAGTCTAGGATTCCACTGCATTGTAACATTCCTTAAATCATAGCAGCTTTTTAAAAAATTGGGTAAAAAAGTATCAGATTATATCAAGCACTATTAACTTAAAAATATTTATTTAATGGTAATGGAAAAATCCAACTTTGTATTTTTTTTCTAAAGATTTTATTTATTTATTTGAGAGAGAGAGAGAGAGGGAAATTGCAAAGGGAGAGTGAGAGGGAGAAGCAGACTCCCAGATGAGCAGAGAGCCTGACATGGAGCTCAATCCCAGGACCCTGAGATCATAACGCGAGCCACTGGCAGATGCTTAACAGACTAAGCCACCCAGGCGTCCCTGTATTTTCTTTTTAAATGAAGAATAAAGTGAACTTCCCATTTTGGAAATTGTGGAATTAGACAAGGTATTTTATTTGAACTCTGTAGGTATATTGTCATGATGAAGTATTTCGAAGTTAGAACATCGTAAGTCACTACCATTAGAAACCACCTTTCCTAGATACATTTCTAAGAGCCATAAAATAACTTACTGATCCTCTCTTAAGCAGAATGCTGCCTTCTCTAGATAGCAACATTATATTATGCACAAAAATCTGAAATTAATTGTTACATGTGCCTTATGGTTTTTTCTGCTTCAGAAGAAATTACTACAATACTCTTTTTTTTTTTTTTTAATTTTTATTTATTTGACAGAGATCACAAGTAGGCAGAGAGGCAGGCAGAGAGAGTGGAGGAAGCAGGCTCCCTGCCAAGCAGAGAGCCCGATGCGGGGCTCTATCCCAGGACCCTGGGATCATGACCTGAGCCGAAGGCAGAGGCTTAACCCACGGAGCCACTCAGGTGCCCCTACAATACTCTTTTATATTGACAGCTTCCACTTATATATTTAAAATGATTCAATTTAAAAATATCCAATTTTCATTAACTTTCATTACTATTTATTCTGAATTATAATAAAGGACAGTACTAAGACTTCATAGCCCGCATTAGTTCCTCCTTGCTGATGGGTGGAAATGTAGGGGAGAAAAACATTTAGACTGCTGAATGCTGGCAGTTACAGTAACTTTGTTCAGTCATGAAATTTATTACAAAAACAAGGAATATCCATAAAATTAAAGATAATAAAGTGACTTAGAAGTTTCCTAGATGCTCTACCGAATATAGTCAGCTATCATCTGCAAAGCTGTGTCTGACATTTCTGGGGGAAAAATATTTGAAATGATAAAAATCTCCATTACTCTTATTGTTACTCATATAATAAGTTAATCATTACAATTATACTCTCCAATTTGAAAAAGGAAAATACAATTTCCATAGTCTTATTTTATTAAGATTTTACAAAAAAGAACAATTCTTCTACAGGCCATACATATCTAACCCGCCCTATCTTTTAAAGAAAAATTCTCAGCGTGAAGGAACTTTGATTTCCATATGAATACAGATCCACCTATAGCTAAGTAGATCTCATATGGGTGCTATTCCTAAAGCAGTCTAAAAATTAAAATGTGCTACATTTCACAGATATTTAAGCTGAGACAACAAAAAGATCTTCTAATAGGAAGCTGGGTTGGGGGAGGATCTCAGTACTTTTGGCTCACCTTAACTGCCTGGTTACCAGCAGCTATTGGAACTGATCTCAGAGACATTAAATAAATGCCAGAAAGAAAGGGAGAGAATGTTACTCAGCAGAACTCAGCTCTTCCGAATTACTTAAAAATTATGTGTCCCAGATGTTCCTGGTCTCTGTGAATATGCACTTCTTTTAATTCTGGGTTAACCATTAAAAAACAAAAGAAAGCACAGGAGCGCGTGTCACAACACGACATCTCAGGATGTTCCTGAGTATGCTTACATCTTTCACCTGAGTGAAGTAGTGATTTATGTATAAAGTAAGAGAAAAGCATTTTATTTATTTGAGAGAGAGAGAGAGATAGTGAGAGAGGGAACACAAGCAGGGGGAGTGGAGAAGCAGGCTTCCTGTGGAGCAGGGAACCCAATGCGGGGCTCAATCCCAGCACCCTAGGATCATGACCTGAGCTGAAGGCAGATGCTTAACTGACCTAAGCACCCAGAGAAAAGCACTTTTAAAAAAGATTTATTTATTTATTTATTTATTTATTTATTTGAGAGTGAGGGCATGCGTGTGTGGGGAGAAGGGCAAAGGGAGAGAACCCCAAGCAGATCCCCCATGGTTCGTGGAGCCCCACACAGATCCCACGGCCCCTGAGATCACAACCCATGCTGAAACCAAGAGTCCAAGGCTCAACCGACTGAGCCACCCAGGGACCCCGAGGAAAGCATTTTTAATTTAAGACACTGGTAGATAAATCTAAGAAACCTGTGTATTGTAAAGCAGTGGTTCTCAAAAGTCTTCAGAAGGTAGAATGCTTGAGGGTCAATGTCTTAGTCGTAAAACACCAGAGGAATTAAGAAAACTTACACTGGGGGTGCCTGGGTGGCTCAGTGGGTTAAAGCCTCTGCCTCCGGCTCAGGTCATGATCCCGGGGTTCTGGGATCAAGCCCCGCATCAGGTTCTCTGCTCTGCGGACAGCCTGCTTCCTCCTCTCTCTCTCTGCCTGCCTCTCTGCCTACTTGTGATCTCAGTCTGTCAAATGTATAAATAAAATCTTAAAAAAAAAAAAAAAAGAAAACTTACACTGGTAAAAACTGACTGTATGAAATCATAATAATAAGTTTACATATAGAACACCCCCCCAAGTTACTGAACTAGCAGTTATATAATACTTAGATTGCTGGTAAGTTTTTCATTAATATTTATTGTAGTCATCAATGTTTAAATACTTATAAACAAACTTCAAGGTAAGAAGAGCCTTTTGAATAACTTAATTATTTTCCACAAATTTGGAAAAGATCACCACCATTCAATTTTATTGGCAGAACACCTTGACCTTTTGAGACATAAAAGCACAGTTTAAATATTATTAATATAAGAGTATTTTATTAGTGTAGGTTTTATGACCTTGGGCCTCAGTTTCCTCATCTACAAAATTAAAGAACTGAACTATCTGATTTCTAAAGTTCACTCTAACATTAGTATTTATAGCAGCTCTCTGGCCAGATTTTTAACAAAAACTAGGATTTTTTTTCTTTTAATTTTGATATTTTTTCTATTCCTAAAAGTACTATTATTTTAAATCTGAAAATCTCCCTGAGGCTTATGGGTTTTATATGAGTCTACAAAAGCTGGCAAATACACATTTCTCTAAGTAGATCCAAAAAGGATGGAGTGAAAGGAAGAAAAGCAGTGCACTAAAACAATAGCTAGTATCTCTTCAAGTTCTGTCTGCAATTTGAGAAAGCTTATCTGGATACTAGGTTAGACCATTTAGGAAAAGTCCTTGGTTGGGAGGGAAAAACACATTTTATAAAATGAAATAGTCAATACAGTTAATTTACTGAACTAGCAAAGTCAAAGTATGTGCATAGGGGTGTGACATGCAAACCCCGGAACAGTCTGCAAACTGGTCTTCCAGCCACAGAGCAATCCATAGGAGTGACATGAACTCACATTCTCAACTACGTTACTCGCTCACAGTATAACCTGAGACTTGGTTTCCTTGAAATAAAACAGGTATTAGAGTACTTATTGCAAAGGATTATTGTGAAAACTAAAAGAGATAAGGTACACAAATATATAAATTCCTCAGTATGCTAGCCGGTATACAGTAATAAATGGCAGTTTCATTTCATTAGTTTCTGTTCCTCTTCTTTTCCATCATGCAAACCCTTATCAAGTTAGCCCTCCTACAAATTCAGCTCTGATTATGCCACTCTTTAATAAGAATTTTAAAAATGTATTTACATCTATTTTTTTTAAAGATTTTATTTATTTATTTGACAGAGAGATATCACAAGTAGGCAGAGAGGCAGGCGGGGGGGGGGGGGGGGGGGGGAAGCAGCCTCCCTGCTGGCAGAGAGCCGGATGTGGGGCTCGATCCCAGGACCCTGAGATGATGACCAGAGCCAAAGGCAGAGGCTTAATCTACTGAGCCACCCAGGTGCCCCTATCATCTACTAAATCAAGACCAAACTGCTTACCTTGGCCCCCAGATACCTGCACAATGCTATATGTGAGTCTTACCTCCCTGTTCTCCCTTGCTGACGAAGGTATTCCTGTTCTTTGGATCTTTTATAATTGAGCTAATGCTTTTCTCTTTTGCCTGGAATCTTTCCTTATAAAAGCCTTTCTAGCATCAATGCCAAGAATAGTAATATAAATAACAAAAAAGGTTGCTGTTTACCAAATGCTTACTCTGTGCCAGAGAGTTTCCTAACCCTATCATACATTAGTTCATGTATCCATGTAACTCGGTAAAGGAAAAATTATCTTCATTTTAACTATAAGAAAACTGAGGCAGGGGCACTTGGGTGGCTCAGTGGGTTAAAGCCTCTGCCTTCGGCTCAGGTCATGATCTCAGGGTCCTGGGATTGAGCCCCACATCTGGCTCTCTGCTCAGCGGGGAGCCTGCTTCCCTTCCTCTCTCTCTGCCTGCCTTTCTGCCTACTTGTGATCTCTGTCAAATAAATAAAATCTTTAAAAAAAAAAGAAAAAGAAAACTGAGGCAATCTAAGGTTACATCGGAGCTAATAAGCAGTGTATTTAACCCCACATCTCATGTTCTTACCCTGGACTTTATTCGTTATTTTATTTTATTTTTTTAAAGATTTTATTTATTTATTTCACAGACAGAGATAGGCAGAGAGAGAGAGGGAAGCAGGCTCCCTGCTGAGCAGAGAGCCAGATTTTGGGGGCGGGTGTGGGGGGGGGTGGGGAATCATGACCTGAGCTGAAGGCAGAGGCTGTGATCCACTGAGCCACCCAGGCGCCCCAATATTCCTTATTTTAAATAGTTCTTCCTCTATGCAACTTTTTCTTATCTTCACAATCAGATACAATCTCTCCCTTAACTTGAATACCACTTCAGGCATATACAAAACAGTCTGGTCTCTACCCTTTTTAAAAACAACACTGAAGGTATCATCTCTGGTAAACAGCAGCTTGAGGAAAAGGACTGTATCTTTTTCCAACAATGGATTCTCAAGATATGGGAATATGAATTTCATCAATCAAAGTTCCTGCTAATACCTTTCCACACTTTGTCAAATTATACAGATCCTAGTCATAAAATTCAAAGGTAATAAGTTCATTCAGCAACCAGGAAAAATAGTAATTTTTTCTCATTTGTCCACCTCATCTCTCTTTTCTTAAACTGATGACCAGCATCAGTGTTCTAACATAAATTAATTTATATTTTGAATGTGAGGCTCCCTAACATGAGAAAAAAACCCAGAATACTAAAAGGATTGGTAATCTCACAAAGAGGATGCTAGGCCTCACCAGTATCACCAAAAAAATCTTGATCTTCTAAATTTCAGAAACTCTAGTCACACAGCAATGTATTAGTTATGCAAAAGGTCTAAAAATGGAAGAGAAAGAGACTTCATATAAAATGCACTGACATAAGAATGTCACACACCACACCACTTCCAGATTTTCTTTTTCTGCATTTAGTGGCCCTATTTTATGGCGGCACTTTTCATTTAAAAAATCACGAAGCATATATGTAATATACAACCTTTCTTTACTGTGCCAGCTAAAATGGTACCAAGGGATATGAAACAGTCTACAGGTTCAACAGGCTAGAGGGATTTAAGAAAAATAAAATAAGATTTAAACTGTGCTGCAGTACAAGAAAGAGATCTCTGCTTACTGGACACTCTAGGAACTGCTGGAGCCCTGTCTAAATACTACCACTGACATCGTCCGCTGTGCTACGTATTTCAATTGCCATATTTTAAGTAACTACAGAAACCTGAGCGGGCAAATTATACAGAACAGCTTTATGACTCTGCTTTATAAAAATAAAAAAGGGGGAGGGGGACAAGTGACTACATGCTAAAAAACAAAAAATTTAAAAGTACCTCTTTCTCTACCCAGTTGTAATAAAATATGACCCCGTACCCCATTTTTAAAGTATTTCTTAAAGATCCTGCTACTGAAGACCTATTTTGTTTCATAATGACCATTTTTTGGCATCTCTATTTCTCAGTCAGGCATTCTTTCCCTTTTTAAAAATGAAATAGCTAGAAATTTATTTATTTATTTATTTTTAAAGATTTATTTATTTGACAGAGAGAGAGAGAGATCACAAGTAGGCAGAGAGGCAGGCAGAGAGGAGGAAGCAGGCTCCCCGCTGAGCAGAGAGCCTGATGCGGGGCTCGATCCCAGGACCCTGAGACCATGACCCGAGCCGAAGGCAGAGGCTTAACCTACTGAGCCACCCAGGCGCCCCTAAAAATTTATTTTTTTACACCAAGACTTTCCTAAATGGACAATTTTCACTGTTTTTTGCCTTTCTTCCTTCCTCATCTTCTTTATGCTTCCATCACCATTTATCACCATCACCATCATCTTCAACATCACCACCACCACCATCATCTTCATCATCACCATCATCTTCATCATCACCACCATCATCATCACCATCATAAGATGTCTTACCCAGAGTAGGCAATACACACTGTGACCACTACCGAGCAGTGAACACGTTAGCATGGCATTTCTTCCCAGTATTTAGCACAGGACCATTTGCAACCAAATGTTTCACAATATACTATGCACTGATGATGCTAATAATAAATTATTTTTCCCTGATGGTTAATCTGTAATACTCCCTAAACAAAACTGAGGAAAATGTTAACTACATTCTCGTCTAAGAATCAGATATTTAAAAATTTCTTTTCTCAGGGCACCAGGGTGGCTCAGTGGGTTAAAACCTCTGCCTTCGGCTCAGGTCATGACCCCAGGGTCCTGGAATCAAGCCCCGCATCGGGCTCTCTGCTCAGCAGAAAGCCTGCCTCCTCCTTTCTCTCTGCCTGCCTCTCTGCCTACTTGTGATCTCTTTCTGTCAAATAAATAAATAAAATCTTAAAAAAATAAAACATTTCTTTTCTCAAAAGGCATTGTTCCATTCTGTCAGATGTTGTATGTTGGTAGATGAACAGTAGCGGATTTTTAAAAGTACATTTTCTTGGGGCACCTGGGTGGCTCAGTGGGTTAAGCATCTGCCTTTGGCTCGGGTCATGACCTCAGGGTCCTGGGATCAAACCCTGCATTGGGTTCTCTGCTCAGCAGGGAGCCTGCTTCCCCCTCTCTCTCTGCCTGCCTCTCTGCCTACTTGTGATCTCTCTCTCTCTCTGTCAAATAAATAAATAAAATCTTAAAAAAAAAAAAGTACATTTTTCTTTTCCTTTTATTTAAAAATTGAGATATAATTGGCATATAATAGGACATATTTTTTGGAAAGTTTAAATAGCATACTCTCTTGAGAAAACTCTGAAGAATTCACCAACTGTTTATCTACTTATGTATAATTCAAATGCTTTAGCAAAAGGCAGAATCTTGAATAGAATGTCTTCTTACCTCAGGAGCAAACATGGTCTCATAGGTAGGATTATACTGAACTTCTTTGACAGCAGGGTCAAGGTGAACTCCAGTCTCCAAATCTTCCTAAAAGAAAACCAAACGAACATTAAATATCTGACAAGTAATAATTTTATTCTGGAAACTATATCAAGGTCACACTAGTTATTTTAATACCAATTTTATGATTATTGTACTAAACCATATGATTAATAATTCTAATAATTCAAAGACTAATAAAAGTAATGTATGTAGGTATAAAGGTTAGAATGTGTAACAACATTTTCTTCTTTCCAAAATGCTGATTTTATCCCACCTGAACAAATTAAAAATTTCTAAATAGGCTAGTAAGCTACTCCAAGGTTTAAATTAAGAGAGCCCAAGTCCTCTTTTTTATGAATTCCAAAGACCTAACCTCTGGTTCCTAATTCAGGACAACTACTTATTTATTCAGCAAACCTTATTAGACATATACCCAGATGGCATGGGTTCTGGGCTACAAAGTGTCAGGACTCTAATATTCTAAATCTAAATCTTACATTCTATGCCAATGTTTCAACCTTCTGAAGTTCACCCCCCAGTTTAATGAACATAAAAATCTCATGTCCACTACAGAATCACTGGTGATCTCTATTTTGTGTAACCACACCACCTGCTACAAATATAATAAATCCCAAATTGGTATCTCTAGCCTGGCCCTCTGCTCTGAATTCTAAAGACTTGTATATCTAACTTTTAGCTTGACATATTTTCTCCCAGGATGCCTAACAGACATCTCAAATTTGATACATCTCACTTCTGTTTCCCTTTTCCCCAGTGACTTCTTCCAGCCTTACATTTGCTTAGGCAGAAACTCCTGGAGTTATCCTCGCTTCCTCTATCTTTCACGTTGTATCTCCAATCCATCAGCAAATCCTCTACCTTCTACATACATTCAAAGTTCAACCACTTCTCAAGTCCTCTTTCATGGTCATCTCACAGTCTAATTTACCATCTCACACCTGATTACCAGGCTCCCTGCTTTTACCCTTGTCTACCCACAGCCTCACTTCATGCAGGAAGCTGTGTGATTTTAAAATATTATATTATGTTTGGGTTATGAACATTGGGGAGGATATGTGATATGGTTAGTGCTGGGAAGTGTGTAAGCCTGACGTCACAGACCTGTACCCCTGGGGCAAATAATACATTATATGTTAATAAAAGTAATTAATAAAAATATTATATTATGTTACTCCTGTTCTAAACCCTCGAGTAACTTCTCCTTACCAGTTGTTCTCAGAGAGTAAGTATGGTTCCCTGGGTAGTGCTATTGGGGATTTTATCTTCCTGTATTGTCCTGCCTGAGTATTTACATATTAAAACCGTTATTCATACATGTTTAATTCACATATTAAGCAGGCTATATATACCTTTCCTTTAATTAGGGCAAAAAGTTGAAATTTTTAAGGAAGTTACATATCATCTCTGAATTACATTTCAGTAGAATTACAGAACTGCTGTTACAAAAGGACGTTTGAATCTAACTGGTTGAGAATTAGCCTCCTCTTCGAGATCTCAGAATGGTCGCCCCCTGAAAACTTGCCCCCACAAACTTCCATCCTCACCAAGTCCTGTGCCAGTGCTCATCAACTCCAGCCTCACTGGCTCATTTGCTATTCCTAGAATTCACCAAAGGTCAATCCTGCCTCAGGGTCTTTGCATATACTATTTCCTTTTCCTGGAACGTTCTTTCCCTAGATAGCCACATGATTGTTTTCTCTCTTTTATCAGGTCTCTGCTCAATTTTTCTACTTTCTCTTACCTTGCTTTATTTTTGTCCAATACATTTATCATCACCTACCATATATTTATTGTCTACCATCCCTTACTAAAGATTGGATTTCATAGGCACACATGTATCCTTGACTCCTAGAACCAACCCTACCATATCACCTTCTTTATTCTGTTGGGCTTTTGCTAATGCAACATACATCTGCAACATAATACAAAACACAATTCAAAGCAATATCGAAAAATTTTTTCAGAAGGTGAGATATCATGAAGATGATAGTGATGGTGGAGAAGAAGCAATGTCACTGACCAATGAAGACCCGGTAGACTCAGAACAACTAACGACCAAAGACTAGAAAACAATAACAAAAAATAGTACTAGAGGCACACGGTGGTGAGTGTTTCAAAATTTACCACTTGTAAAGCAACCCTCACCCAAAGCAGGTAACTTAATTTCTCTTTTTCTCAAAGATAGGGTTCCTCAGGTATGACTCCCTTGGACTTCCATCCTCTCTAGTTTTGGAACTGTCCATATTTTTACCTTATCTTCTCTTTCTCAGGACTTCAATCTCCTCCACAAATTTTTATCTGCAACCTTGACCACATTCCAGGCCTCTGGATCCATATTATCTAACTGCCTATTGAACTACATGATATGGATGTTCTACCACATCAAAGACTTTGCTGTGTCTCATTCCATGACTCCACCTTTACTCGCTAACAAATAAGGCACTGAGTCTTACTGATTCTATCTCTGAAATATTTCTCCAGCAACCCTACTTCTACTGGCCTTCTCATTCTTGTCCCCACTATCCTTGTACAGACTTCATCAGATCTTGTCTCATCCATTATAATACCTCCTTATCTGGTAATACACTCCCACCTTTGCCTTGTTAGATAAATCTCTGATTTTTAAAAATATCAAGCACTTTCACCCTAGCTGTGCTATTGGTGATATTACTGTCTTTGTTCCTTATGAATTTCCCTTTATTATCTGATAATACGTCATCTTCTTATTTTCTCTTTTACCTTCTCTTCTCTTGGCTCAGGAAAACTGCTCTTCTACAATCCTAAGGAATGTTTTACATAATTCCTTATAGCAACTGTGATATTATATCATTTGTTGCACATGGTTTTTACTAACATTTTACATCCTCACTGCCTAGTAGAATGCAGCGTAATCAGTGCCTGTTCAGTAAGTATTTGTTAAATTGAAAAAAGAAAGAGTCAAATCCATTGAGAAAGAGGACGAAGGTTGACTAAAGATCATTGAATTTGGCAATTACGTCACATGAAACCTTTGCCAGAGCGATTCTGGTAGTGGGGTAGAGTATGGAAAAGCAGTCCTAAGAGACAGAAATATAACTAAGGATTTAGAAAAACAAGACAGTAATCATTTCTACTTTCTCAAGACATTTGGCAATAAAGAAAAGAAGAGATGGGGTGCCAGATTGAAGAATTTTTGAGGTAAAATTAAGTTTGTTTTTTCCCTCCTTAAGGAAGGACTAAGCCAAGATTTAGTCAATTATAAGCTACAGGATAAGAGAAAGTAGGGAGAAACCCAGGAAAAAAGCCAGCACAGTTGGAAGGTTATCCTCTGAGAAGAGGCGAGTCCTCTCTGAGATGAAACAGAGGACAAAGAGAAGGATAGATGTTTGGAGTTGGTGGGAGATGTTAGAACTCACAACTGATGTTATTTTCTTTGTGTAGCTGGGGACACAGGCCTCTTCACAAAACAGGTGTGGTAACTTCAAATTCATTTATACATTTAACAAATACTGACTGGGTGCCTACTGTGTGTCAGGCATTGTTCTAGACCCAAAGAAACAGATACCGCTCCCCGTCCTTGTGGAGATTATATTCTAGTGGGGGAGACATACAATAAACAATATACTAAGTGAATTATATAGTTTGTTAGAAGAGGGTACACGCTATGAAAAAAAGTGCTTAACGACCTTACTGTTGTCTCACATTTTCTCATATAATTCCTGTAGCACTTCTATGAAATAAGCACTAGCAACATTAGGTCACTGACTCCAAGATGCTAACAGAATAATGAGAAGGGGAAAAAATTTCAAGTAACCACAAGAAACGATGTTAAAGACACCCAATGGGCAATAAACCAAAAAATCACTGGCAGACTCCGTCAGGGTTCTTCACTGCAAACAGGGGAAAAACCCTTACAGACCAATTAAACAGCACTGAATCCTTTTGAGTATCTCATCTTTTCTCTTGGAATTGCCAAGAAGGGTAGAGACTCAGTTTGGGGAAATGGGGTGCGTATACAGATGGAATCCCAACTGAACATCAAGCATGTCACAGAACCAGTCTGCTGAGGACAAGAGTTCACCATTCCTGAACATCATTACTAAACCACTGTGGCTGTCACTGGATGCTATTGAGATTACTGGCCTAGTTGGGAAACTAGACGTTGGCCACCACTGCCACTCAACATATTCTCTTTTCTTGCTTCTTTGTGGGTTGGTTTTAGATTAGAATTTAGGTGCGTGCCTTTGTCTGCTCAGCCTAAGTTACTGTCCCGAGCCTTAGATGAAAGGGAGCTGGGAGAACAAGAATCTGGGCTTTCACTACTGAAAGCTGGGGGCAGCAAGGGCTGTTCCTCACATTACGACTCTTAGGAAGGGGATTCAGATGTGAGGCCATCTAAAATATGATACGTATACAGTTAACCCCTGAACAACACGGGTTTGAATTTGTAGGCAGATTTTTTTCAATAAATACGGTAAAGTACTATAAATGTATTTTCTTTTATGGTTTTCTTAATAATATGTTCTTTTCTCTAGCTTTCTTTATTGTAAGAATACAGTATATAATACACATGACAAAATATGTTTTAATTGACTATTCATGTTATCGGTAAGGCTTCTGTCACCAGCAGGCGATTTGTAGTTAAGTTTTTGAGTAGTCAAAAGTGGTACTCGGATTTTCAACTGCACAGGGAGGCGGGGAGGAAGGGAGAGCGTTGCTGTCCCTAACCTCTCATTGTTCAAGGGTGAACTGTTTACTAACCTAGAATGCACACTAGAATCTTCACCGATTAGAGACCGTATCTGCTGAATGTTGAGTAGAAAAATTCCAGGATCATAAAATTAAAATGTTATATACAAATGGCTTCAACTGCATAAAAACTAAATTAAATGCATTTCTCAATATTCAATTCTAGAGTAAACTGCTTAAAATAACAAGGCTTAGCCACATTCAGACCTCCCGAGTGGATTTCACAGAATACGTTTGCTAGAACCACTTTAAAATGTGGTTTATCAGATCTCTCCGATTAGGAGATTTTAAATTTGAATTATTTTGAACAGAGTGCCATGAGATACTAAATTTTAAGGGCAAAGTACAATTTAAAAAGAATTACTCTTGGGGTGCCTGGGTGGCTCAGTGGGTTAATCCTCAGGATTCTGGGATCAAGCCCCTCATCAGGCTCTCTGCTCAGCAGGGAGCCTGCTTCCTCCTCTCTCTGCCTGCTTCTCTGTGATCTCCGTCTATCAAATAAATAAATAAAATCTTAAAAAAAAAAAAGAATTACTCTTATATACACATCAGTGGCAACTAATAAAAAATATAAATAGGTCCCAGTCTCTGGTTCCTGCTAAAATTGTAGAACAAATTGAACAACCCTCCAGAAAATGAAGAGTTTTTAATTAATTGTACATTTAATTAGAAAAACTTGGACAATATCACAACCTTGTTTTAATACCCAAGAGGAGTTTAATAATAATTAACCATGCAATTGAAATTACCACAGAATTACAGAGGACTTCCATTCAGTTTTAATTATCCATAAAAATTAAAGTGCAGTGAGTGAAGGGTACCCTATGGGTCAAATAAGTTTGAACAGGTTATCTTCTGTTGATTCAAAGTAATTTGAGAATAATGAGATAATATTTACTTTTGAGTCCTTTTCACATTTTTTACTCATGTACATGACAGATGGAAAAGCACTCTGTAAACTATAAAGCAGAAAACAAATATTAATCATTATGAGCCATTTATCAATTTATAGTTTTCCCCCCCAGAAAGTAGAAATGAATAAACTTCCTAAGATGGACATTTACATGGATGAGATAAAAGAATAGAAATTCACATAAAGATATCCTTTGGATTTGGCCCTTAACAAATGCAGAGGAAAAAAGTGATCTAGTTGAAGTTCATAAGTATAAGAAAGATCAGCCATAAAGAAATAAGAGGCAGAATTCTCATTTTACTCAGTTGGTTATGTGAAAGCAGGGAATGCAGTGGGGGAAAGTAACATTCCTGGTCTACAATAAGAGAGAGCCAGGCATGCTTTTACTTTTTTATCTCTAAAGTCAATTAACAAGCAACTCTTGCAACCCAATAGGGTTCATTACATGATTTCCAAAGTGCCAAATCTGACAGTGTTGCATTAAAATACATTTTTAACCAGAAAATAACTGTTCTCATACACTGGAGAAAACAAATATGTTTGATTGGAGTCCTAGCAGAAAAGAAGTGAGAACAGGACTAAAATAATACGTGAAGAGATAAGAACTGAGAACTTTCCGGAAACAATGAAGATCCACACTCCAAACCCATCAATTCCCAATTAAAGAAACCCCACAGATTCTGAGCAGGACAAACAAAAAGAAATCCACATCTGGGTATCCCATAATGAACGTCAAGACTGAAACCACACCCTCCCCCCAACAAAGGGGGCAGAGGGCAAGGGTCTTAAAAGCAGTCAGAAGAAAAAGAAAAGTATTTTAAATATGCTGAGAGAAAAAACTGCCCGCTAAGTAAACTAAACCTGGTGAAAAGATCCATCAAAAAAGAGGGTTAAATAAAAACATTTTAAGACAAACTGAGGGAGCATGTAGATGATGGCTCAGTCATCATCAAATCCAGATTTGAGCAGCCAAATCTGGATTTCAGCTCAGATTGGGATCATGGGATCCAGCTCATATGGGGCTCTGTGCTCAGTGGGGAGTCTGCTTGGGATTCTTTGACTCTACCCTCTGCCCACGCTCTCTCAAATAAATAATAAATCTTAAAAAACAGAACAAAACACTAAAACCACGAGCATATGCCACCAGTTAGCCCTCACAAGAGGACATGAAGTATGCACTGTACTTCCGGAGAAAAAAGCAACCTCTTGCATACGAGATGCAAGAATCAGCTTGGCTTAAGGTCATCTTCTGAAGTTTAAATATATGTGAAAAATACAGGATGCTAATAGCTGAAGCAGGGGTAGGGGAATGTTAATAAAACTGAAATATCTAAGGCTTTTGCACTGTTCAGTAAGAGGCAAAGTACTGATTAATTCAGGTTTTAATGTCTACGGGTAACCACTCAAAGAGCAGAAACTGAGGGCATAATTTACAAATCAGCACTGGAAAAGGATGGAATGATTAAAAAAAAAATCAATCCAAAAGCATGGATGCCTAGTATAGTAACTTCCTGTGAAGTCTGTCTTCTTTTCCATTACCTGTATTTAAGACTATACTTAAAAATGTATATATATATTGCTATGGCTGCACCTCACAAGTTTTGGTGAGTATTATTTTCCTTATTGTTCTGTTCAAAGTATTTTCCATTATTATTACTTCTTTATTTTGGCTCCTGGGTTATTGAGAAGTACAATTTCATAATTTTCAAATACGGGAATTTTACAGTTAACTGGTTAGCTTAGAAGCATCGTGGTCAGAGAATTCAATAACATGATTTAAAATTTATTGAGGCTTGGGGCACCTGGGTGGCTCAGTCAGTTAAGCTTCTGCCTTCAGCTCAGGTTGTGATCGTGGGGTCCTGGTGATCAAGCCCTGAATGGGGCTTCCCTGCTCAGCAGAGACCCTGCTTCTCCCTCTCCCTCTGCTGCTCCCCCTGCTTGTGCTTGCACTTTCCTCTCTGTCAAATGAATAAATAAGATCTTTAAAAAAAAATTATTGAGACTTATTTTATGGTTTAGAGGGGTTGCCAAACTAGTTTGTGAGCAAAATCTAGCCTACAGTCTGTTTTTGTACCAACAAGCTAAGTATGGCATTTATTTTAAAGGCTTGTTTAAAAAAGGAAGACAAATAGAAGGTATGACAAAGACTGTATGTGGCCCGCACCGCCTCAAATCTTTATTATTTGGCCTTTTACTGAAGTTCACCAGTGCTTGGCCTAGTGTATGGTCAGCTTTTAAAAAATGCTTCATTAGTGCTTGAGAAAAATATTCTGCTTTGAGTGCAGGTTCTTCATACCCTTTACATAGTTTGTGAATTTTGTTGTTCAAATCACCGTTTCATAATTATTCTTTTTTGCTCGTTCTATCAATTATCGAAAGGCATAGTAAAATCTCTGCTGTGATGGTAGATTTGTCAGTTTTTTGTTGTAGTTCTATCAATTTTTACTTGAATATTTTCAGATTACATTATTAGATGCATATGAATTTAAAACTGCCATATACCTCTTGGTGAATTGAACCTGCATCATTATGAAGTCTACTTTATTGATCTTAATACAACCAATGGCACTTTTTTTTTTTTGTTCAGTATTTGCTGGATATATTCTTTTTCCACCTTCTTACTTTTGATCATTAGCAAGCATGGCAACAAAAAAAAATGAAAGAAATAGAGTCAAAGAAAGAAAAAAATATTGTCATACTTGCAGCAGATATAACTATGTAAGTAGTGAGATCAGTTAAATTCAATAAACAGAAAAAATAATGCTATTTATTAATACATTAGCATAAAAATAAGACACACTTAGAAATACCGGCAGCAAAACTGCAAGATATTGATGGAGAAAATTTATACTTCGGAAGAAATTAAAAATCTAAAGAAAACCTAAAGAAATGAATAGATATAATATTGTTTCCGAATTGATCTGTGGTTCACTATAATCAAACAAAATCCCACCTGGAAATCAGTAAAACTCTACAAGTCAATTCTAAACTGTATATAGAATTACAGGGGACAAGAAGAGCCACGACATTCTCGACTAACAACAACAATAAGGGGTAAGGGAAAAAGTCCTACCAAAAGATCAAGCCATGGTATTAAAAATGTTCACACCATACACAAAAATTAATTCCATGTGGATTTATGACTTAAATGTAAAAAGCAAAACTTCGTGCTTTCAAAAAACGAAATGGGAGAACATTCTTATAACTGTGGGATAGGAAAAGCTCTCAAACGAGGAACAGGAACCACAATTCATAAAAGACGAATCTGCTAAGACTAGACAAGCAAACAACTGTTTATCATGACAGAGTAGAGAGCAAGAGGACAAGCCACAAACTGGAAAAGATATCTGCAGCACATGTAACTGACACAGGACATTATCTAGACTATACAAAGATTTCCTATAAATCGGAAGGAAGTCGACCCAATAGTCAACTTCAAAAAGAAAATAAAAGTCCATGGGGCGCCTGGGTGTCTCAGGGGGTTAAAGCCTCTGCCTTCGGCTCAGGTCATGATCCCAGGGTCCTGGGATCGAGCCCCGCATCGGGCTCTCTGCTCCACGGGGAGCCTGCTTCCTCCTCTCTCTCTCTCTCTCTCTCTCTGCCTGCTTGTGATTTCTGTCTGTCAAATAAATAAATAAATAAATAAAATCTTTAATAAAAAAAAAAGTCCAATCACCAATAACATATATGAAAAGATGTTCAATCGCATTAGTGTTCAGGAAAATGGATTAAAAACACTGCTTAAGTTTATACTCTTGTCAAAATGCTTGCTATTTGTCATAATACAATTAGTCAAATACAGATGAACGTATTTGCATGCTTCACATCTCCTCCCTTGGTCATTTCTCTATGCGCACATTTACTATGTGTAAGGTTTTGAGGTTTTATTTGTTAATTTGTTTTGCCTACCAGCATGTGTTGGTACACAAACTAGTGATAACTGATGTCCCTGACTCTCTCATCATAGAATCTTCATCAGCTGGGGGATGGGCTTGCGGGGGCGGGGCAGGGGGGAGGTGGGCTCTGTGCTCTGCTTCTAATGGACCTTTGGTACCTTATACAACCTCTCTTTCTGGATTATCTTACTTAAAACTTGAGGTGTTTGAACAAAGTGAGTTCTAGAGACGTTCCCTTGCCCCCGCCCAATCAGTGTACATGCTTTTTCAAGACTTTCTTTTACTCTTTCATTCATTCTTTCACCAAATATATCTCCCTCAATCTTGTATACTAGGCATAGGAGACATGAAAATAGACACAACCATCTCTGGTCCCCAAGGTCTCCCAAGAGTTCAGGGTAAAGGAAAGTTAACAAGTCACAGGAATGCAGCAAGTACTACAACTGAGGTACCAAGAAAGGCTGCCTGGACAGACAGAGGAGGAAATATGTGCACTGAGATGGAAGGAGAGTAGGATTTTTTTTTGGCGGGGAAGCAGCATGAGCAACAAGGAAAGGGATTTCCAGGCAGAGAGACCAGTGTGGCCAAAAATCTTGAGAGGAAAAAAAAGAAAATAGGGCTTTGGGGGCTTATTTTGTAGAGTTCAGTACGGGAGAATGGCAGGCCTCAGGTTACACAAGAACTTGGGAATTAGTAGTAACACAGTGTCTTTGGGCAGGGAAGTGAGGTAACACTGGACTTTAGAAAGATTACTTTGCATGCGCTGTGAAGGAAAGAATGGGATATAGAATGAGGAAAGAAGAAAGGAAAAAGCAGAAAGATCAGTTAGAAGGTTATTATAATAGTCTTGCAGAGAAATAAAAATCTGAAAGAAAATATTTGATAAATACCATTGTGTCACGATGACAGGACCGACTACCCAGAAGCAGGGGTTGAAAGAGAAAGGAAAAACAAGAATGACTCCTGGGAGAAGTAATGCAGACATGAAGTAAGGCTGTATCAGTGCAAATGGGCAGGAAAAATTAATCTGAGAGAAATTAATGGAGCAGAAATGTTAGAACCCGCTGAACGACTAGCTCCAGGGGCTGAGGAAGAAGGAAAAGAAGACCCTTCTATTTTGGCTTGGACTAGTAAGTGGGTTGTGGGATCATTAACCAAAATGGGAAAAACACATGAGGCTGACCTTGAGGGGAAAAAAATAATCTAATTTTTTAGCACATTGGATTGGAGGTGCCTGGGAACCCTCCAGAGAGAGTTGTTTAGTAGTTCTGGAGCTAGTAAGGGGTTTAGAGTTGGAAATAGCACAGATAGTGTGTCTGACATGTTATAGGTAAGTGCTGAATGTGCTTTATAACCAATCTATCCATGAGATGGGTCTTAGTGTCATCCCCACTTTACAAAACAGAAAAACCTTTGGCACACAACACTTGGGTAACTCATCCAAGGGGCACCTGGGTGGCTTAGATGGTTAAGTGTCTGCCTTTTGGCTCAGGTCATGGTCTCAAGGTTCTGGGATCGAACACCACATCGGGCTCCCTACTTAGCAGGGAGCCAGCTTCTCCCTCTCCTCCCCACCTGTGCTCTCTGTCACTCTCTCTGTCTCTCTCTCTCTCTCAAATAAATAATTAAAATCTTAACAACAACAAAGTAACTCGTCCAAGGTGACCATTTGGGTGAGTGCTGGAGCAGTATTTGAATCCCGGCAGTCTTGCAAGACTCCAGAGCCTGTGTGAACGACAGTGCTCACCGGTGAGGCATCAGAAGCACAGACTGAAGTTGAAGGCATGAGAGAATATGAGGAGTGAAAGGGGGACTAAGGGCAGAGTCAAAGGAAACATACAAGGGAGCACAGAACAGCAGGGTTTCGGAAGACTGAGGATGGCCCTACGGAAGCCACAGGAGAGAAAGTTTCAAAAAACAAGACCTATTTAATAGTGTCACTTGATACAGATATTCAAGTCAGATGGCAGACCTTGACAAGTTCTCAACATTTCTTAGGGAGAGTAAGTAGTTTCCTAAGAGGCTATGGCTAGGTTGCACTTGGTTGAGAAAATGGGATGAAGTGAGAGCTCCAAAAAGCTAAGCTATGCAAAGAATGACAACTCGGGAGGCTGCTGGAGTGGGTGAAACAAGTTTGGGGAGTTTGTTTTGTCATAAAGATAGGAGGATCCTAAGCATTCTTTTATACCATTCTATTAATAAAAAGTAAAATTCATAGAAACTTGCAGAAGACTTGCCTTGGGAACATCTTTTTTTTTGGTCTGTTTTTTTTTTTAATTGAAGTATAATTCGCATACAATGTTCTATTAGTTTCAGGTATACAACATACTGATTTGACAATTCTTTAGGAAACATCTTAAGTACAAAGTAATTTTTGCACACTGCCTCCCATCACCCTATCTTGAACTTCTGATCACCCCCATTAGGCTCTACTGGGCGTACACTACCAATTGGGAGATGCTTTCCTCTGGCTCTAGACACACCAACCTTTCCTCAGATCTTCAAACCCACTCGGCTCTTTGTCATCTCCAAGCTTGCTGTCTCCTTTGGAAACTCTTGCCTTATCTTGCACATGGCTGGTTTCTCCTCCTTCTTCAAAGCTACTCTTTCAGAAAAGCCTTCCCTGACCAATCTATGGAAGTCATAATCCTATCTTCTTCCCTATCACAGAACTCTTATTTTTTTCTAAATACTACTCAATTCAATCTGTAACCATTTTATTTGCTCACATTTTATTGGTTGCCTCTTCCACTAGCATGCATGCAAAGACCTCTGTGTCTTCAACCCCTAGGATAGTTCCTGGCAAATAACACATCTTCAGTAAATATTTGTTAAATGATCCATACAACCAATGTCTCCCTCTATCACTTTCCTCAACTGGGATCAAGCACACAGTTTCTTAAATCTAAGGGCTTTTGTCACTCTTTGACATATACAATCACAAGGGTTAAGCTACCATTTACTGTACTTTCATTAGATACTAGGCTTTGTACTATAACCTAATTTGTATCATTTCACTTAAGTTTTACATAACCCTCTCGAATAGATATGTGCTTCTAAAATTATCTCCATTGTACAGGCGATGAAACAGAGAAGGTTGTAAGTTCACAGAAGCGGTGGAGCGGGGAACAGAATCGAGTTCTGACTTCAGAAACAGAACAAAGCCGGGACATTACTCACTTCAAGTGAGGGTACATACTCTAGTTTGGGAAGTTCTAATTGAAACCTGCTCTACCCAGGCCACATCCTAATCACAATAAATTCAAATTTCACAACCCGACTCCCCTTCCCACTTGCTGGAGGGAGGCGAGAGCGGGGAGCAGTGGAGAGCTGTCCTGAACTTCCAAGTCCCGGCTTCTCCCGAGGAAGACGCATGTAGGAAGAAGAGATCCGAGCGTTAGCAACTTGTCTCCTCATCCAGGAAGAGGGAACCCGGCGCTAACAAGAGACTGCCGGATTTTGGAGCAGGAGCAGACAAGTCCCGCACTGCATCAGTGACCAAAGAGCTTACCTTAACTGCCACCTCCGGAGCGGAGTCCACCGCCACTGCCAGAGAGGGTTTGGTCGAAGCTGATTTCGTCAAGTGCATGAGGGAGTCGGCGGCTGGCAGGGAACACCGACCGCCCTCACTGTCCGAGTCCGATTCGGACCCTGAACCCGAACCATAGGACGCAGCCAGAGCTGCAATCGCAGCCGACATGACGGCACCAGATCCTCTGCGGAGACCAGGCCCGGGCGGAAGGAGCGGCTTCCAGGTCCTGACAGATGACCATAACACACAGTATTTACTTCCTTGGTAAGAATTCACTTCCGAAATTTTAAATTGTACACTAACTAGCACTTGCATACGTATAAGAGAACCGAGAATATGAAAGCATTGATCTAGGGAAATAGAGTTATAATACCCTTTAACTTTCAGGACCTTTGTGGCTAGATTAAAGACTACGAGTTCCAAAATACCTTGAGGCCGCAAAGTCCCACGCTCCCGGCGTGCAGCGCGGCGGGAAGTTGGAGATGTACAATGGGAAATGTAGTTTGGAGCGAGGGGCGGGGCGAAGTGGGCAGTCCCTCTCTTTGACCCCTCCCCTGAATGGATGGTTCATTCAATTGGCTATCATCTTCCCTCACTCCCCGGCCGAGCACTGTTCTCTCCGTCCCCTTCCCCCAAATTGAGGATTGGGCAATACCAAACAGCCTCAGGAAATGGGGGGGAAAGACGTATTCATTCCCTCTGTTGGGTGAGTGGGCGGAGGCTGAGTTTTCCACCACGGCTGCACCTGGGCACTGGGAGCTGAAGAGGAAAGCGAGACTCTTAAGCTGGAAGACCCTGAGTTGTGGAGAATAGCTCCTGTTGGGAAGGATGGGAGATTAGGTGGCGAGGGTCAGCGGTCCCCCCTCCTTCAGGCGCGGATCCCGGCGCCCGGTTGTGGAGCGTCGCGCGCGGGGAGGGGGCGGGCGGGGGGCGGCGGCGGCGGCTCTCGGTGTTGTTCGCTCGCGCGTCGAGCACACGGTGGGTCCGGCGACCGGCGGGCGCCGCAGGCGGCGTTCCCAGTAGTCCGGTGCCTCGGC
Organism: Meles meles; assembly: GCF_922984935.1. Lineage (NCBI taxonomy): Eukaryota > Metazoa > Chordata > Mammalia > Carnivora > Mustelidae > Meles > Meles meles. Next base: position 22,685,813 of record NC_060070.1, read on the forward strand.
CGCTGCCCAGAGACGATTCCACGCCGGAGCCTGTCGCTCCTGGAGGCTGTAGGTGGAGTCCCGGGAGCTGAGGGGGACCGGCGGCCGCCACCGAAGCATGAAGACGGGGTAAGGCAAGACCCCCATGATTTCACGGTGAGCACGAATCTCTCAGGAATTGGTATTTGGTGGGGAGAGGGTGCTGGGAGAACTCTTTCTTATCGGCCAGAACGGAGAGAGATGTGTGTGGCGCTCATGCCCGGCAAAGGTGACGGGGATGGGCGCGCCTCCCCCGCTACGGCCCCCACCCCCATTCGCGGGTTTCCGGAGCTCCGGCCGCCCACCCGCCAGCCGGGCTGGGCTGCCGAGGGAGACGGCAGCCGGCCGGCGTGCCTGGGTCTCTGTTGCAGGGACCGCCCGAGGCTGCTCTAGGTGGGGAGACTGCAGGGCTCACCTGGGGTGCCACCGCCTGAGCGCCCCCTGCCCTGGCCGGCACCCCCTTGCCTGCTCGCACTGGGGGCGGCTGCAGCACCGGGTGGTCGAGAAGCCCCCGCTTGCGCTACGTGCGGGAGGCTCCGTAAAGCCGGCTAGTGCGTTTGCGTGTTTGCGCCGCGCGTCTTTATATTACAGACATAAAGGTAAAGCGAGTGCGGAGATCCCTTTCTTCCCCTGAAGAGGGGGCGAGGCGGGGAGGTCGCCTCCGATGCGTGGTAATGGGGGAGTGCCTCGAGCAGAGTTAGGGAGCCGCTTACTCAGCTCCGATGTCGGCAGGACTCGCCCATTGTGCCACCCAGATAATTATTCAACTATGCAGCATCCACTGCACCTTTCCCATTTTTCTTTTCCCCTTGCTATAGCATGCCCCCTAGCTTCGGTACTCTGACGCCTTCTCTTGCATGCGCTTGGGTGTTGAACTGGAATAATGATGAAAAGAAAGCACCTCTGACCTGAACGTTCACAACCTGTCTTACAGCCGATTAATTAACTAATCTCTAGCTAGACTAGATACTTTAATATGACTCAGTCTAATCCTGTCCCTTCCTGTATCATGCGCTTTGGATTAAAATTTTATTTTTTCTTTGGTGTTAAGATTCACGTATTAAGTCTTATTTCTTGCGCGGTAATTGGTTTATTGGTTACTCAACCCATCTAATATTCTTAAATGTAATATGTGTGATAGGGAACTTTCATCTAATTGTTGATAGTGCTCTCTCGTAATTTTAAATGCAGTCTGTCTTTGAACTCTCGGGCAGTTTTTCCCATATGTTCTAAGTTTCTGTTAGCAAAGTATTTTTATTGCGAATATTTGAATAAAGTACTTGATAGAAAATTTCTCAAGTTTTGAATAAAGTTTTGTATTTTGTTATTTTTCGGTAATATTTTATTGCTATTCATAGCTTTCAGTTGAATGAAAGGAAGCATTTAATATTTAAGGTGGGGTTTCAACTGCCATAATGAGCATTCGCTAATTTCTCTAAATTTTATTTTTCATTCAGTTCTTTGCAGTACCATGTATTTAATTACTTGTGGAATTTTTTTCTCATTTTTTTTCTAACTTCTCTCTCCAAGGATGGGCAGGCTCCTGTTTTGCACGAACTACCTGAAAAATGGAATATTTTTTGAAAACGGAAGAAACAACTGTTGGTTACTTGATTTTTGTGTTAAAAACTGTTTACCTCTCCTTACCTAAAAATAAATGATTCACTGCCAAAAATAAGTGTTTCCATTTTTTTTTTTTTTTTTTTTGTGAACCTCCCCTTTGGCTTTTCTCCTTTAAGCTTGTTGCCATAACCCTCTTGATAAAACAGAATTGCACATAGGCATTGCAGAGGCAGTTGTTTTAAGGTACAGTAATTGTTTTACGGCGTTTGGAAGTGGCGCACTTAAAACTTGATGGTGTAGAATCAGTGCTTGGTTAGGAAATGACCTTGCAATTTACAAAATGGACACCTCTGTGCCTTGGTTTCCTTATATGTATATTGAGACAATACCCATTTATGTCATTGAGTAGTATGCATAAATTTAATAAAGATGTTTTCATAATGCTTTTAAAGAAATTTTTAGATATTTTAACTGATGGATGATGAAAATATTTCAGGGTAAAATACAAGATAAAAACGTCATTAGGATATCCCCTGGCGTGTTAGAATGGCTGATTTACATTGAATTTTGCCTTGGAGATATATGGCTATAAATTGAAAAATGTTTCTCATCCATAAAGAGTTTTTAATAATTGCAAATTTAATAGGTATTGTAGTTAATACCTATATGTAGATATAACTATGGATATAGTTCATATTCACGAAAAAAGTTACAAGACTTGATAATAAACAAGTAGAATCTTGAATTAAGTTTGTAAAAATAAAATTTTTCTCCCAAAAAACATTAAGGCCTTTTTCATTGAAAAATGATTTGGACATGATCCAAAATACATAGTTGGGATCATTTGTAAGGTGTGGTATTGAGTTTTGTCCAGGTTTGTAAATAATTGCATATTCAGATGCAGAGTATTAATGTTGTATAATACTATATTACACATTTTTTTTCATTTTCAGAATAGTTTAAGGTATCCATTTCCAAATGTTTGGCTTTCATTATCACAGAGATAGTAATAGTAACTTTTGATCTCCTTATTGGACTATTATTAACTCAATTTTCATAGCAAAAGTTACTATTAAAATATATTGTTAGAACTTTTACCAAAGCTGTATTTTTGGTTACTTTGTGGGGAAGCTTCATATAGATGATGAGTTTATCCAAATGTCTTTAAAATTACTATTGTGTAGTTTTTTTGAGAATGAATTTGATTACATTTTTAATGTTTTCTCAAATGACCAACTTAAAATTCAGCTGTCATTTTCACTTGGGTAAATACAGTTAATTAAAGGTTTTTCTAAGCTCCTTGAGGACAGAAACTATCCTGAATCTTATTGTCAAAAATCTAAAATGGCTAGCATAGCATTTAGCAAATAGCAGGGGCTCATTTTTGTTGTTACGAGACAAGTAGAATGACTGAAGCATATCCATTGATTTAGTGGATTGAAGAGAAATTTTTAAAAATAGATTTATCAATAAATTTTAAATCATGAACTATAGCTTTATTTCAGGAGAAAAGAGAAAAATGCTTTGGAGGTTCTTTGAACTTTTTTTACCTGGTCAGTTAGAATTCCTTTACTCACACATTTTTCGGAAGAGTACTAAATATCTTATACAATAATGTGAGGGATTGTCAACCTTTCATTCATAAAATGATTAATTTTCTTACCTCTTCTAGGTCACTTCATGAAGATATGCATTAAAGGTTTTTTGTTGTTTTTCCTAAATTAGATAAGTATAGAAATGTTTTGGTTCTTTTTTGCTTACTTCAGTTTTCCAGTGAAATATTATTAAAAAGATGTATGTTAATTATATCCTGTGCCAAATGTGCCTGAATACTAAGTTTTAAAAATAAATGACCCTGAGGTAGAGCTTTTTATGAAGTGAAGAATCTTGAATTTTTAATTTATCATATTCAGTTTATAATTTTGAGTCTTTGTGTATTGCTGTTTCCTAATTTAGCATGAGATCTCTATTTTAAAATTTGTAAAATGGTTTGGAATTGGGAAATTCCTCAAAAACAATGTTCTTGGTGGTTAGATTCACAGGCAGCCCACCAAATTTAACTCATAATGTACCTAAATTATAAGATTTATAATACTAGAGAATTATATTACTAATAATTAGGATAAATATTATATTGAAAATAACTACAGTTGTGTACAACACTTTTTCTTTCAGAAAATCCATTCAGAATTTTCTTTGAAATTCTAAGAATACATTTCTGTTGTATTAGACGTGACAGCATTATTAGGAACTTGTTCTCTAATACCCAATGGATGTGAAGAGGAGGATCTTCCTCAGTTCAGTGAGCCTTACATTATATGGGGCAAGAGGTGAGAGAATGAGAGAAATTGGAAGGAGCTAGGGTCTTCTGTGTGATGTTTAATAAGTCATTTTACTTTTCAGGGTCTTTGGTTTTTCTGGATTATAAAATGAAAATTTGAAGTAGATAATCTCTGAGGTTCCTTTCGGTTACAAATAAAATTCAGAGGCATTTCAATGCTCAGTGTAACCACTTGTTTATGAGAGCTGATTTTTCCTTTCTAATATTACTGCCTCTATACTTCCTCCTCTCAGGGAATTTCTTCTCTCTGGATCTACCTCTGAAAAGATTAGTCTTAATCTTTTTCTCACATGCCTGTTCTTGGAAGCAAGGCTTTTTAGTCTTAAAGGAGTTTTTTGTAATGTTGGTTGTTCTGTCTGCCTTTATTTTTATTCTTTTTTATTTTTTAACTCCTGGTTCCACCAAGAAACAAAGACGATTTGCTTTGTTCTATTCTTTTGAGTGTTTTAGTGATAGCTGTTAAATAAAGTGAAGGTAGATTTTATTTATACTTTGGAGGAAGATCATATCCAGTGAATCTTCAGAGAAATTTTTTTTTATAAGGAAAAATATTGGAACTAGGGTTTTGGAATGGGTTTATGAAGTAAAGTGATGGAATATGGCCTGAGAATAGGGGTATCACATACTGTGTGGGATATCCTGCATTTTTATTTGTTAAATCTGACAGTCTTGCATTGGATGCTGTGGAACTTTGGGCATGGCCGGAGGATGCATGTGGTGGGGTTGGAGGCAGAGTGAGAAAGTGTGTTTATGGATCCATTGAGAATAGAGACAGATTTTTTGTCTTAGTTGGTTGTTTTGTTTTGCTTCATTTTTGTGTTTCTAGAACTCGTTCTGTAAGTTAAATAGATATTTGAGTGGGTACTTAAATTGCTACAGAATAGCAGGTAAGTAATTCCCTTAGGTGGAAAGATCAGGATGCTGTGAGAAAAGGGGTTATGAAACACAGCTATGTTGGTCATACACATTGGAGTATTTTGTAGATTTTTAATTAACTTCTTATTTGGAGGTTAATAATATTACAAAAAATAAATAGGTAACATGTTTTCCTAAGTAGATAAAAAATAACATTGCATGCTTGCTATATATACAAGTCACTGTATAGCTACCATTGTATTTGTTATTTTATTTCATTGGTATCATAATCCTATTAGAATTTAATGGAAGAGGAGGGTTAACTGAAATAAACATGTTGTTTATTGGCTCAACAGAAGCACAGGCTGTCTGGGAACCACTTTCTCTTTCCTTTCCTTAGTAAGTTAATGTGGAGCAACCATTTTAATAACTTGATAACAGTAATTCTGCCTGCTTGCTACCCTTCCCCTCATCTGTAATTGGTCAGTCTAGTGGTGGTTACCACTTGTCCTAGGCTAAACCAGTTATTCATTCAGCACATAATTATTGAAGGCCAGCTGGGTGCTAGAAGTATACAATGGAGAACAAAATAGAGGTCTCAGTTCTCTTGGAGTTAACAGTATAGTAAGAGAGACAGATACTGAACAAATACATGAGTCTGTAATTAGAAATTGTGTTGAATGCTAGAAAGGAAAAGGACAGGGAACCAAATTTACCTTGGGAGTCAGGGAGGGTGCTTTGAGGAAAAATTAGTGGAAATTAGCTATGTGAAAAGGGAAGAGAATGCAAACGATACATATTCAACAGTTTTGAAGTGGGAAAGAGCTTGTTAGATTCCACTAAGAGCTAAGAAAAGGCCAAAGTAGATAAAATTCAACTATATAGTGAGCAAGAGGGATTGTGGCGTAATGTAATAAGATTGTTAAAGGTAAATGGGGGTCAACCATGTAAGGCCCACATAAGTCTTATTTCAGTTAGGGTTGTGGATTTTATTGTAAGTATTGGGGAAAGCCAGGAAGGGTTTTTAATCAGGTTAACAACTGGACCAGATCCATCTTTTAAAAAGATCACTCTGGGAGACGAGTCACAGTTCTGCCCATTTCTGTAGTTTATAGGTGCAGTTCTGTACACCTGCACTAAGCCAGGAGGACACTCAGAGCTTTTCCTGAAGTCTAAGTGCCCAGAGGGTTTTGCTCTAGTTACTGAAACTGGAAGATACAGAACCCAGAAACTGTTAGTGGTGTAAATGGGCATCTGGAAGAAAGAACAAGAGCAGATACAGTCCTAGCTGTAATCACCTGTCCATGGTCCTGAGACTGGGTTCCAAGAGACACCCAAGTGTAATACCACTACTACTGCTATATTTTTGTGATAAGTTGTCTTTTTTTTTTCATAAACTAGTTGGAATTATATTTCTGGTACTTAGCAGCCAACCAGCCAAGTCCTACCATAGATTAATTTGTATTCATAAAAATGAGAAAGGTAAAATTGAACACAGATTTTAAAATCCCATTTTTTTCCTACTGCCCTGTGCTGGTAAAGTACCACTTCTTAAACTAATGGTTCTAATGGAATTCTAAGGAGGTGGAGGTTGGGTGTGGTTAACACCTATTAGGTGACGATGGCAGCAGTGCTTTATTTTGGGTATGTTTGACAATGATAGAGCTTTCTGCCATTCTTTCCTCTTGAGTAACCGTCACTCAGGTCTACTCTAATTAAAGTAAATGTTTCTCTACTGACTAACTCATTTGAAAAGAAAAAAGAAAAGCTTGCATGTCAGGGCATAGATTAACTTATTTGATTTCTCTACCAAAAATATGAACTTTGTCATTTTTTCACATTATGCTACAAAAGTAAGTCTTTGTTTTCCACTTTTTAATAAGACTCTATTGTCTCACATGTGTCATTTTTTGGGGGGGCAGTGATAAATTTTGTAACATACATGTGCTAGAAATGATGTTAGAAAATTGGAAAGGTTGAGGAAAAAAGGAACAGGAGAAGCATTTTGTATTTTAGTTGAGGATGAAGACTAGTACTTATTTATTCTAAAAACCAAAATAAAAGCTTTGCATGATACATCATAATGTCAGCTAGAAATTTATCAATTTTGTTGATATTTAAAAAGAATCATTTGGTTTCATTTGTTTTCTCTGTTGATTTCCTGGTTTTAATTTTGTTGATTTCTTTGCTGCTTCTGCTTGCTTTTTCTGTAGTTAAGATGGAACCCAAGATTATTGATTGTAGACTTTCTTCTTTCCTACTGTGTGCATTCAGGGCTATTAATTTCTCTCTAAGCACTACTTTTGATGGATTCCACACATTTTGATAAGTGGTATTTTTCATTTTCACTTACTTCAAAATATTTTAAAATCTCTCGAGACTTCTTTGACCCATGTGTTATTTAGAAGTGTGGTGTTTAATCTCCAAATATTTCGGGATTTTCTGGCTATCTTTCTGCTGTTGCTTTCTATTTTAGTTGTTTATAGTCTGAGATCATACACTGTATGATGTCTATTCTTTTAAATTTTGGAAGGTGTGTTTTATGGCCCAGAATGTGGTTTGGGTGAATGGTCTATATGAACTTGAGAAGAATGTGGTTTCTGCTGTTGTTGGGTGAAGTACTGTATAAATGTCAATTAGATCCAGTTGATTGATGGTGTTGTTCAGTTCAGCCCTATCCTTACTAATTTTCTGCCTGTTGGATCTGTCAGTTATTTATAGAGGGGTGTTGAAGTCTCTATAATCATGAATTCATCTATTTCTCCTTGCAGTTCTGTCAGATTTTGCCTCACATATTTTGGTTCTCTGTTGTTAGGTATTTATACATTAAGGATTGTTACGTCCTCTGTTTCATGAATTTACCCCTTTATGTTATGTAATGACCTTCTTTATCCCTGAAAAATTCTCCTGCTCAGAAGTCTGCTTTCTCTGAAATTAACATAGCTACTCCTGCTTTCTTTTGATTAGTGTTAGCATGTCTCTATCCATTTATTTTTCATCTATCTGTATCTTTATATTTAAAGTGGTATCTTGTAGGCAACACATAGTTGGGTTTTTTCATCCACTCTGGAATTCTCTTTTAATTGGTGTATTTGAACCATTCATATTTAAAGTGGTTTTGATATAGTCAGATTAATATCAATCATTTTTGTAACTTTTCATTATAGTTGTTCTTTTGTGTGTTTTTTTTTTTCTCTTTTTCAGCCTTCTCTGGCTTTAATTGTGCTTTTTATATGGTTCCATTTTCTCTCCTCTCTTAGAGTACCAATTATACTTCTTTTTGGAATATTTTTAGTTATTGTCCTAGAGGTTGCCTGCCCGCTTCATAGGTATTGCAGATTTCTTATAATGGAGAATTCCCAATTTCTCTTTCCCATCTGTTGTAACAGTGCTGCCATTTATTTTGCTTATCCACATGCTATAATCAACTGGAATTTTGTGACTATTATCACTTTGAACCAACAATTATCTGTTAAATTCAGGAATAAAATTTTTTTTTTTATCTGTCCTTCATTTATTCTTCTGTGTAGCTCTTTCTTTATGTAGATTGGAGTTTCTAACCTATGTCATTTTCCTTTTCTCTAGAGAACTTTTTTCTGCAAAGCAGGTCTATTGATGACAAATTCAGTTTTTATTTGGCTGAGAAAGTATTTCTTTTCATTTTTGAGATAATTTCTCAGTGACAAATTCTAGGTTGGTGGTTTTTTTATTGAAATATTTCACTCCACTCTGGTATGCATGGTTATGGATGAGAAGTCCAACATAATTCCTATCATTGTTCCTCTATAGATAAAGCATTTTTTTTTCCCCCTGATTTCTTTCAGTGTTTTTCTCTTTAGTTTTCTGCAGTTTGAATGTTATATACTTAGGTATAGATATTTTGGTATTTCTCTTTGCTTGATTTTTTCTGAGCTTCATGGATTTATAGTTTGGCTTCTGTCATTAATTTTGGGAAATTCTCAGGCATTATTACCTTCACCAGTGCTTCTCAGCTTTTCTTCCCCACACTATAGGTATGTCAAAAAGGCAAAAGTGGGCAGGAATTGGGTAGTTTTTGCTTCTCCAAGTTGGATAAGGCTCTGATGAAGTCTTTTCCTTTGCTAGTGTGGAGAATTCTCTGGACTTGTTTCGAAATGTTATTTTTTCCCTTCCCCCAGCCAAGCAGAAGGGGATTTTTTTCTTTGATTTTAATTAGAGAAACTTGTGGGGCATAAAACCCTGGAAAGTGTTATCAGCCCCCTCAGACTAGACCTCCAGGAGTTTTAAAGTCTCAAACTAGTCCACAGTCAGCCTCCAGCAACTTGTTCAAGTTACCATTTAAATATTCATATCAGTTCTGACTTCTGTACCTTCTGCTTCTGTTGGCTAATCTGTATTCTCTGTATCATTCTTTCTAGTTTCTTGGGTGAGTGTCCTCTGGTCTCAGTATCTCAAGAATCTAGGAAAAGTCCATTATTTTTCAGGTTGTTCAGCTTTTATTTTATTGTGAGAGAGGAGTAATGTCTTCTAAGTGTTTTACATGTCGGAGTGGAACCTGGAAGTAACCAAATATGAAAAAAAAATGTGTAGTATTCCACTGTATGGATATACTAAAATTTATTTCATTTGCCCCCCTCTGTTAGATGCTTAGGTTGCTTCCTTTCTTTTATATGGCAAGCCATGCTCAGTAATTCTCCTTGGATAAACTGCAATTTTGATTTTAATGGCTATTTTTCAGTTATCTATATCTCCTCCTCTGATTACCCAGAGATTAATCAGGAATTGGCGTACCTAAACCAGAAGACTGAGTTTAATTCTTAGTCCTTTCTCTTAGTCCTTTATCTTAGATCATTTTACTTCTGATCAGTTTCCTCATTTGTAAAATGTGTATGATAACCACCACATGGAAGAGCTATTGTAAGGATTAAAAATACCTTAGAAGGTGTTTGTAAACTATAAAGCACTATGTAAAAGGTAATTTAGGTATATTGAATTGTGATATAAACTATGAGGCTCAATAATAATCAAGCACCTTGGTAATTAACTAGCTTGAGACCAGGCTGCCTAGGACAATATTTTGAAAGAAGATATTATGATTTATTGATAATTCTGAGAAAGGAGGCACAGTTGATTCTGAGGGAGATAGCTAAGTAACAAGTACACCTTAAAAACTTGATGAAATGATATGTTGATAGGGAATACTGTTTCAGTTATGATATGCTGGCGTCCATTGTTATGTTTGATACTTTGAACTTCCTTAAAAAAAAAAAAAGATTTATTTATTTGGGAGAGAGGAAGAGCATGAATGGGGCAGAGAGGCAGAGGGAGAGGGAGGAGCAGACTTCCCCTTGAGCATGGGAGCTCTATGCAGAGCTCCACAAGGGACTTCACGCAGAGTCAGTCCAGTACTCTGAGATCATGACCTGAGGCCAAGTCAGATGCTTAACTGACTGAGCCACGTAAGTGCCCTTGAAATTTCTTAATATTTCACTGTCAGTGTTATATGCCTGCTTCTAGTAGCTTCTCCCTTTAAATTGTCACTTCTGATCTACTGCATTCTAGGAAACCAAATGAAATTATACATCATAGCAGGGTCTTGTTCTCTCTGTTAATTAATATTATATTTATTGAGCAGCTGTTAGGTGCCAGATTCTGCTGAGTGCTAGGTATTCAGTGGAGAAAAAAACCAAAATCCTTGCTCAAATGGGGCTTGCACTCTAGTGAGTGAAGTAGGCAATAAACAAATACCAATATGGTATGATGATAAGTGGCAGTAAGTGCTATGAAGTAAAATACAGCAGGGCAAAGATATAGAAAGTAATAGGAGGAGCCAGTACTTTAAATAGGGTTGTTAGGGAGAGAGAGGGGAGCAGAGACCTGAATGAAGTCAAATGAGATGTAATAGTTTTTAAAAGAAAAGTACAAAAGTTAGTGCATAGACAGGGGCTTCCTCTGCCTGGAGTCCTTAGGTGTTTACTTAAGGTATACATTTTAAGTATTTCTGCAGTTTTGATTTTGTTATATAACACGGGAACTAAAAGTATGCATCACACCATCTAAAAATTTTTGTGCTAACTTCTGGGATGAAAGGCAGGCTGAACAATGAAGTGTAGATGACAAAATGTTGAAACTTTAGGAACTTCCAAAGGTTTAAAAGAACCATTATAATATAGTCATCTAAGTTAGAGTTGCTCTAGAAAATATAGGACATAGATTGATCAAAATAACACTGTAACAAATGTGTGCTGTAAGCAGTGACCTGGAGGAACAGAATGCCTTCCCATTTGGCTGTATTGCTTCTGACCTCATAGTGACATCAGTAATAACAGTAGTACCATTTTTTTGAGCCCTTATTATATGCTAGGTACAGTGCTAGGCATATGTGATAATACAGTCTGACAACAACCCTGTGAAAAGGTGTAGTTCTAATTTTTATGAGGTACAAACTAAGCTTTAAGCTGCAGAATTTTTCAGTAGTAGCCAAAATTTAATTGCCCTTCTCGTAATGCTTATTCCTGACTCGAGCTTTCTCTAGATGTGGGGGAAAATTGGAATTATTTTGATTTACTTGTTAGGTTGTAAAACTGGAGGTATGTGTTGGAGATTGGTTCCAGAGTTTAAGCCATGCACAGCGTAAAAATAGTGTTCCAAATTAGTGAACCATCAAAGGAATTAAATGAAAATGACTGTATTATATTCCTTTGATGAGCTTGCAGTTATTTTTGCCAATAATTCATACACAATCAAAGGATTAGCAAATTGATTAGTAAGGAATCTAGTACTTGGCTTTAATTTAAAGGTGATCTCATCATATTCTAAGTGATTTGGTGCTGTTAACTGGAAATAGAGAGGTCCAAAGAATGAGTACATTTTCTTTTTGAAGAGTCATGGAAAATGACTTTGAATTTGGATGTGCTGAATTTGGATTAATGAGACATTCTTGTGGTGCTATCAGTCTGGTAGACTGATAGCACAGGATTAAATATTTATAGGGATGTTGGGGTCATTTGTATAAGTAATTTTGAGGTGACAGTTCAAGATTTGAAAACAGATGGATTTATGAAAAAGAGAGTGTAGAAGGAATGGGGTGTAACAAAACTGTTGATCCTGACTTAATATTTACAAGGTAAGAATTAAAAGGAGAACCAGAAGAGAAGTGCTGAAGGTGTCAGAAGGTATATAATATGGTACATTCTGACACAGCGGTTTTTTGGGACCAGGAGGTAAGTTCTTGTGGTCTGGGGCCCTTTTCCTTTGAAGAGGCATCTGAAAGGCTAGTGAGGTAGGAGGGGAAGCAAAGCCAAAAAGTTGTTGACGGTTTTGAAAATAGAGGAGAGTGTGAAAGGATTACAAGGACTGTGTAAGGATAAAAATTTATAATGAGGAATTGAAGAGGTAGGATAGACTATTTAAATCAGAAAGGAACATTTCAGAAATGGAGGTCTTGGAGGTAGAACTGTGTAAGAATGTGTACACAGACACTTCATATAGTTTGTAGAAGGGAAGGTGCTGACTCCTCAATCCTCAGGTCTGGAAGTACTAACAATGGAGACCTCAAGGGAAGGGCGGTATGCTTTGGAAAGCCTTGCTCTAATCTACAGGCTTCTAACACTTGATTTGGGATTGGCAAGCAGTACATGACATGTCATCTAAGGTGGAAATCTTGGAGGGAGGAAAGGAATCATGGACTACTAGTGAGTGCTCAATTACAGATGCATTCTACTTCTTGCTTGCAAAAGTAAATCTTTTTCATTGGAATAGAGGCAGCTAACCAACATCCATGTACCTTATATCTTAGTCAGTCGGTGTTAATATCATAAAAATCATATTTTCATTGTCAGTCTAGTCATGGAAGTAAATGAAGTAAAGCATGTCTCTACCGATTTTTCTATAAAGGACTTAGTTTCGTTCATTAGCATTAAAAAGAAGATGTAAATTTCCTTTTTGTAATGTTACACTAAATACAGAAAGATGACATTAATGACCTGCCATCGGTTGAGCATGAATTTTAATATATATTCCTTGTAGTGGGGATGGATTTATGATTCTCCAACTAATTTTAAATTCATTAAATTCACTCATTTAAAGTCTTACTGTTATGTGAGAGGTCATGTTAGGAGCAGAAACTGCTAGTTAAAACAGTATTTACTGTAATATCCTTGTGGAGTCTTTTGTAGGGTAAAATGAGATGATTGTTGTAAAAGGGCTTTTGAAACAAGTCTATATTAATATAGGATGTTACTGTTATGTTATAGGACTAGGACTGTAGATAAGGCCATGATTGGTGTTTTTAATGAAATATTTAATGTAATATTTAAGTGTTTCTAATTTAATAAATGACTAGACTGAATACTAAATTATTTGTTTTGGTACTCATTAATATAACTGTATTTTTAATTTTAAAGTAACTCCCTATCAGTTATAAGTAAAACTAAAGAAAGATGGTGATGACTTATTGAAAATTAAGTTACTTACTCTACTTAATATTTTTGTTTCTCTTTGAATCTGTTTTTATAGATAGCTGTGTCTGCAAATAATGATAGCTATATCTATAGTTTATTTGGGGATGACAGTAAAGCATACAAATTCATCAAGTTAAATATAGATATATCTCACTTTAAGAAAATTTAATATGAAATCACTAATGAAGTGAGTGTAAATAAAAATAAGAAAATAGGTCTTAGGACTAAGTCCTGCCTGAAGTACTTAGTAAGTAATCTTAGTAAGATTTAGACGTACAGAAGATGAGAAGGTGGTAGGAAGCAAGCCAAGAGTTGAGGTTTCCAGAAAGCCCGATTTGAAAAGCATTTTCAAGGAGTGAACACCTGTGTCAGATGTAGTTAATAGGTTGAGTGAGAAGAGGCCTGAGAATTAGAGCAGATCACTGATCATGGTGAGTGGTTTGGTACGCTGCTGGCAATGAAAGCCTGCATGGGACAGATTTAAGTAAGAATTGGTGAAGAGAATCTGAGAACTCAAGGAATATTGCCATAAAGGAGCACAGAGAAATGGGAGAGGGCTTAATGTTGCTAGAGGGAGAAGTGGGACCAAGAGAGGTCTGTTTTTGTTTTTGATCTTTTTTACAGAACAGTGAAATTATAGCATGTCTCTGTGTTGATGGCAGTGATCCAGTAGAGGGAAAAACAGTGATGTAGAAGGAGAGGCTAATTAATCCCTACTGCTTAAATAAGATTTGGGAATTGGTCTGGAACTTTGTCACCATATGAAATGGTTTCTGTGGAAAAATATTTGACTTTGACATAGGCAAATTATAAATTTCTAGTAATCCAACTCATCTTCTATTTTATAGTTGTGTGGATTATTTTAAGTGATGGGGTGGGAATTGTTAAAGTTGTACGCTTACCAGTTTTCCATGGTGATTACTGTATTTACTTTCAATTCAGTAGGACTGTTGTATGTGGACAGAGGATAGCAAAGCTCACTGAATCTACCTGAGCCTGTCCAATTTTATACTATGTTTTAATCTGTTAGTCCTGAAGATTTTTTGCTTGCATATTTCCAGAAAAATTTTTATGAAAAACCATATCCTCTTGTACATTGAAGTTGATGTCTAATATTACTATTGTAAGTTTATATCATCTATTTTTTTGTTTATAGGTAGTAGAAAATAAGCATCGTATAGTGTGATATGAGTATTGACTATATTGGAATAAATAGTTAATAAATGCTATTTGATTAAACAGATTTTTCATAGCTTTATTGAAATATAATTGACATACAATTACACAATTGGGTAAGTTTTGACTTATGGATACTTTATTGAAACCATCATAAGATAATGAATTCCCCCAGATTTCTCAGTCTTCCTTTATATTTTCTGCATCCTACCTCTCCCTACACCTTCCACCAACCTCACCAACCCCACCAAACTCAACCCTCACCCTTGGCAACCGCTAATCTACTTTTTGTCACTATAGGTTAGCTTGCATTTTTCTTGAACTTTGTATGAATGGAATAATATAGTTATAGTCTTTTCTTTGGCTCCTTTTGCTCAACATAATGATTTTAAAATTCACCCAAGTTGTTTCATCCATAATTAGTTCTTTTTTTTTTTAAAGATTTTATTTGACATCCATAATTAGTTCTTTTTTTTTTTAAGATTTTATTTATTTGACAGAGAGATCACAAGTAGGCAGAGAGGCAGGCAGAGAGAGGGGGAAGCAGGCTCCCTGCTGAGCAGAGAGCCCAATGTGGGCCTTGATCCCAGGACCCTGAGACCATGACCTGAGCTGAAGGCAGAGGCTTAATCTGAGCCACCCAGGCTTCCCCATAATTAGTTCATTTTATTACTGAATGCTATTTTATTGTATAAACACTATTTCAGTGGATAACAGTTTGCTATTCATTCATCTGTTGATGGATCAGGTTTTGGCTACAAATAGAGTTGCTATGACCATTCATGTAAAAGTCATTATTTGGACATGTGCTTTCATTTCTCCTGAGTAAATACATAGAAGTGGAATGGCTGGGTCATATAGTAGACATTTCTTTATCTTATAAGAAAGTCCCGAAGTGTTTTTCGAAGTGATTGTGCCATTTTATATTTATCTATTTATTTTTTTAGATTTTAGATTTAAGAGAGAGAGAGCAAGCAAGCACAAGTCAGGGAGAAGGGCAGGGGCAGAGGCAGAGGGAGAAGCAGACACCCTGCTGAGTGCAGAGCCCCATGCAGTCTGATCCCAGGACCCTGAGATCATGACCTGAGCCGAAGTCAGAGACTTAATCAGCCGAACCACCCAGGTCCCCAACTGTCCATTTTATATTTCTATAAGCAACTTACGAGTTCAGTTGCTCTACATCCTTACCATTCTGCTTTTAGCCATCTTAATAGGTTTGTAGTGGTATCTCATTGTGGCTTAAATTTGCATTTCCCTAATGACTAATGATCTTGATCATCTTTTCGTGTGTCATCTGTATGTTTTCTTTTGTAAATTATGTGTTCAGATCTTTGGTTATTTATTTATTGGGTTGTTTTCTAATTGAATTTGCAGTTTTTTTATTCTGAATGCATGTACTTAATCAGATCAGTGATTTGCAAATATTTTCTCTTAACCTGTGCATTGTTTTTCCATTCTCTTAACAGTATCTTTCAAAGAGCAGAAGTTCTTAATTCTGATGGATTCTAGTTTACTAGTGTTTCATTTTATAGATTGTACTTTTGGTGTTATATGTAGGAAATCTTTACCTAACCTAAGGTCACGAAGATTTTATTTTTTTTCTAAGAAGTTTTATCATTTTATATTCTACATTTAGGTCTGCAACCTATTTGTACATGGGGTGAGGTAAAGATAAAAGTTTTTTTTTTTTGGTGTGAAGAATTAATTGAGCATATATATATATAGGGCTATGTTTATAATAAATATGAAGTCCAGTAGTATAAATCCTTCGCTAGTATTTTTTTTCAATGGGCTATGTAAGTTACTTATTTCTTCTTGAGTGAGTTTTAGTAGTCGTTTCAAGGAATTTGTTCATTTCACTGAAGATGTTGTTGAATTTATTAGGATAAGTTGTTTATAACACTCCCTAACTATTCTTTTTTAAAAGATACTTATTTAAGTAATCTTGATTTACACTCGAGTGGGTAGGGCTTGAACTCATGATCCTGATAAGATAGAGTTGCATGTTCTTCAGACTGAGCCGGTCAGATGCCACTGCCTAACTATTCTTTTTTTTTTTTTTTTTTTCTAACTATTCTTTAATATCTATAGAATCTCTATAGTTATATATGATATAGTTATTACACAACTCATTCTGGATATTGGCAATTTGTATTTTTTTTTCTTCCCTGATCAATTTGGGTAATTGTCAGTTTTATTGATGTTCTCAAAGAACCAGCTTGTGGTTTCATTTTTTTTTCTTCCATTGTTTCTCTGTTTCTGTTCCATTGATTTCTGCTCTCATCTTTGTTATTTCCTCTCTTCTGCTTATTTTGAGGTTAATTTGCTCTGTTTTTTTCTAGTTTCTTGAGATGAATGTAGTTGAGGCCATTCATTTGAGACTTCTTTGCTAATACAGACACTTTAGTGCTAAATTCCTCCTCTGTGCACTGTTTTAGCTCCTTCCTTCAAAATTTAATATGTGGTTTCCATTTTTAGTTAGTTCAAAATAACTTTTCATTTCATTTCTTCTTTGATTTGGGATTATGTAGAAATATGTTTTCTAGTTTCCAAATATTTTTGTATTTTCCAGGTACCTTACTGTTAACTGATTTCTAATCAGACTGTGGTCAGAAAACACATTTTGTAGGACTTGAATCCTTAAAAATTATTCTTATATGTTTTACATTACAGAATATGGTCTCTCTTTGGTAAATGTTACTTGTACACTTGAAGGAACATGTATCTGCTGTTTTGAAATAGGACATTCTATAAAATTCAAGTAGGTTGGGGTGCCTGGATGGATCAGTTGGTTAAGCATCTGTTTTCCAGGAACCCCCTCAGTCTCCCTTTCTTTCTGCCCCTCCCACCTGCTTGTGCTCTTTCTCTCACACACACTCTCTCTAAAATAAGTACTATAAAAAATTCAATTAGGTCTAGTTGGTTGACGGTGTTCTTCCACCTCTATATTCTTATTTTCTGTCTACTTGTTTTATCAGTTATTGAAAGAGATGTTGAAATTTCTGACTACAGCTGTGCACTTTATTTTTCCTTGAAGTTCTATTTTTGCTGTACTTTAAGGCTATTTTTATTAATTTTTAAAGATTTTATTTATTTGAGAGAGAGAGAGCAGGGGGAGGAGCAGGAGAGAGACCAGCAGACTCCACACCAAGTGCAGAACTGAATGTGGGGCCTGATCCCATCCTGAGACCATGAGGGATGCCAAAACCAAGTTGGATGCTCAACCGATGAGCCACCAAGTGCCCCCAAAGTTGCGTAAACATTTTAGATTTTTGTGTCTTTTTGGATGCATTGATTTTTATTATTACAAATGATCCTCTTTATTTCTAGTAATATTATTTGACTTTTCGTCTGATGTTAGTATAGTTGCTTCAGCTTTTTATTCATTAGCATTAGCTAATGAAATGTTGCCTTCCATTCTTTTACTTTTAACCTATCTGTACCTTCGTATTTAAAGCAGTATATACTTGTATGTACTTGTAGACAGTATATGGATGGACCTTACTTTTTTTTACTCCAGTCTCACAATCTCTACCTTTTTATTGGCATGTTCAGATAATCTATGGTTAATGTGATTATTGATATAGTAGAGTTTAAATCTATCATTTTGTTATTTGTTTTCTTGCTGTCTTGACTGTTCATCAATCCTATATATCTCCTTGTTTGTCTTTTCTTAGATTGAGTAGTTTTGGGGTTTTTTTTTATTGCTTCCTTACTGATTACCTTTTGTCTCCTTTGTTGGCTTAATAGTTATAAACTCCTGTGATATTTTAGTGTTTGTTTTATAGTTTATAGTATACATTTCTAACTTACTGTTTATTGTCAGGTGGAATGGTGAGTTTTTCACAAATTAATTTATCCAGTTTTCAGATTAATGTTACGTCATTTTGCGCTCATATTTCTTTAAATTTTGAAGTCATATCTACCTAATTCAAATCCTAGCCATGCTACTTACTCATTGTAGGATTACTTATACTTTCTGTGTCTTAATCTTCTCATCTATAAAATGGAGTTAAACTCTTTCATACTCTTTTGTGAGATAGAAAGAATTTAGAATAGTACCTGACATGCAGCACTAGAATTGATAGCTACTTTTACTAAAAATCATGTGGATGAAACTGTCTTGGGAATTTTAGTTATCTTATTCTGCTTCTCAACCACCCTACTTAAGATACTTAGGACTTCTTTAGATTAGTCACTGGTCTGCTACTCTTCTCCTTTTTCCATTTTGAATCAGTCCTACAAATTAATCTTTCTCTAGTGTAATACCAATCATATCATGTCATTTCTCTGTTCAAAATATTTCTAACTAACTACTCACTCTCTCCAGGATTAAGGACAAACTCTTCATCCGGACAAGCAACATAACCTATTGTATCTACTTCAACTTTCTTTAATTACTCTTTTAATTTAACTTGATATAGTTTAGTCAAACTGCAGTTCTCTTTCTTCCTTCAGTGTGTACCATATGGGTGATTCTTGAACAACATGGGTTTGAATTGCATAGGTTCACTTATATATGTATTTTTCTACAGTATACGTAAATATATTTTCTCTTACGATTTTAAAATTTTTTTCCTCTAGCTTATTTTAAGAATACAGTATATGATACATAATAACATACAATGTATGTGTTAATCGACTATATTTTGGTAAGGCATCTGGTCAACAATAGAATATTAATGGTTAAGTTTGGGGTAGTTCAATGTTAGAGGTGGATTTTTGACAGTACAGGGGCTTAGCACCTCTAACCTCTGCATTTTTCAAGGGTAGTTTTCTCTGAATTTGCTGTTGTGCTTTGTATATCTGAAAAGTTTTGGGAGCAGATATGTCTGAAAATTACCTTTTGTAAGGTTTTCCTGTGTTCATCTGTCACAGTCCTTTGTATCTTTGAAGGCTCTCATCAAATGCTATTTCATGAAGCTTTTAATGGTTGTGGTCTCTCCATTCATTATGTTTTTACAATTATCCTGTGCTTTTCTTATGTCACTGCCCTTACACTCCCTTGTACAGGCCCCAAATTCCTTATCTGTATTTCTGAAGTCCAAAAGACTCTGAAGGCTGGGAGTATTTTTTTTTTTTTTTAACTTGGTGGCTGTAGTGTGCTGGGTAATGCACCCTCAAAGATGTCTGCATCCTAATCCCTGGAGCCTCTGACTATGCTGCCTTACTTGACAAAAGGGACTTTGCAGAGGTGATTTAAGTAAGAATCTTGGAATGGGGAGATTAGCCTGGATTATTGAGACAGGCTCAATATAATCAGGGAAAGAAAGAGGCAAGAGAGTCAGAGAAGGAGATGTGATAGCAGAAGCCGAGGTCAGTGTAATGAGATAACTGCTCTGAAGATGAAAGAAGGCCAGGAGCCAAGGAACACTGACAGCCTTTAGAGGCTGGAAGGGGCAAAGAACAGATTCTCTCATAGATTTTCTAGAAAGAACCCAACCCTGCAGACATCTTAGCTTTAGCTCAGGGAGATGTCTGACTTCCAAAACTGTAAGAAAATTAATTTGTATTGTCGAAGCCACTAAGTTTGTGGTAATTTGTTATAGCAGCAGTTAGAAACATACAGTGATAAAACCTTACCTGAACTGATGTGAGGCTATTTGTAGTCTTCATTTATACCAGTTAATATAAATGTTCATACATTTTATTATATAAACAATAAAGTTTGATCATATGGTACTGACCTAGACCTTGCTGAGAGGTTATTTAATAGGAGTATATATATTGTATTACCTTTCCAAAATTTGAGAAATTCTAAATTCTGAAACACTTTAGTCCCCAAGGGTTTCAGAAAAAGAGTTTGTGGATGTAGAGTCATTTACACTAAATGACATCTCTTTTTCCACTACAAGATTATAAGCTGTGCAAGGACAGAAATTGAGTCTTATTGCTCATCTCTGTCTCTCAGTTTAATGATTTACAGGTAAAGTTTGAAAAAATATATTGAATTGACCATAAGTTTCTATATACACTAAAAATGTGGGAGATCTGGAACTGCGCAGATCATCTCAGATCCTAGTAAGGGAGATAAAACCTATGTTGGCCCGTGATGAGGAACCATAATGTAAGTGACATGCAAATAGTAAAGGACTGAAATAATCTGTGGAAGTCCAACCAAAGAGGTGACATTTAGGCATAACAGTGACTATCATTGTATAGCACCTACTGTACTCTTAATGTGTATCATTATTATTATTTTAATGAAGTAGAGTTGACACACCATGTTACATTAGTTTCAGGTGAACATTTCATTTCTGTATGTTTCAACAACCTGGTATTTAACCTGGTAAATGCTCTTATAGTGAAATAGGAAAAGTGGAAAGCCTATTGTGAAGTCACAAAGTCACACTAGCGGTGATACGATTATCCCTGTGTTTCTAAGTAGCAAGATGCTTATCCTAGATACTCCAGGCACATTGGAACTAGGTTTTATTTGTCAATTAATAATTTAGCTGATGGTAACAGGTACTCATTTTTAGGTAATAAATTTTATTTTCAGGTTGGGTGTTGACCCTGGAGACTTTTTCATTTTAATTCCCTGTGGTGAATTTAGTTTTGTCCCTTCTTTCACTATCTGCTCTTGGAGAATAAACCAATATGGTGCCACACAGAAAGTAAACATTGCTTATTTTTAAAATACTTATTGAATACTTACTATGTAACAAGCAGTATGCTAAGTATTGGGACAGTAATGAATGAAACAGTTTCTACTCTAAGGGAGGAATTTACAGCCTAGTAGGAACGATATAACATTAAACAATTAAATACACATTTATAAATTGAAAACATGCTATGAAGGAAATAAATAGGACACTATAATAGGATAACAAGGGGATCTATTTAAGAGGAATTAGGAAAGGCTTTCTGAGCCTTGAGAAATGAAAAGGAGCCAGCAATGCTAAGGGGAAACTGTGCATACAAAGGCCCTACAGTGGCAAAGAGTGGTGTGCCAGGAGACAGTGTTTTATACGACCACTAGGATCTTGTGATCAATTTCCAGACAACATAGGGATACAGTGGGGAAAAAAAAACATTGAACCTGATTTCTAATTTTGATTCAGCTGTGTATAAATAAGTATTTTGGGCTAGTTACTAGCTTCCTAAACTTCAATTTCCCTTCATGTAAAGTAGGAATAGCCTCTCTCTCCCCTAAGGACTTTGTATTCACTTAATATGATGGTTAAATACATAAAAACCCACACATCTACATGTATATAGCATTTAGCAAAGTTCCTGACACAAAGTCAGTTTCATTTCTCTAAAAGACCTTAACATAATACCCAGTATGTAGGTCTGTGATAGATCACAAAATGACCAAATGAGCAGCTTGGCTTGGTATATCACCTATTTTTCTCATGAATGTTTCTTTTTTTCCAACTATACCCCATATATCTAATTTTGCATTACTGTATCCCTATTCCTTTTCCTTTGATAAAATCTTGGCCTATCCATTTGACTTTTGTACCTTGCTCCCTTTATTTCTTTATTTCTAGAATTCATGCCCCTTGTGAGGAACATACAAGAGGAAATAGAGGGGTGCTAAGTCTTCTAGAATACTGTACTCAAACTTTATCATGCGTCCTAATTACCTGGGGATCTTGTTAAAAAGCAGATTCTGATCAGAAGCTCCAGGGTGGGACTAAAATTCTGTAGTTCTTACACGTTCCTGGGTGATGTTAATGTTACTGCTGCTAGTTTTAGGATCATACTTTGAATGAACAATGCTATAGAAAGTCTAAGCCAGAAGGAAGTTGTTTAAAAAAAAAATTGCCTTAAATGAGACTTAAATGATTATTTTTTTTAAAGATTTTATTTGTTTATTTATTTGAAAGACAGAGATCACAAGTAGGCAGAGAGGCAGGCAGAGAGAGAGGAGGAAGCAGGCTCCCTGCTGAGCAGAGAGCCTGATGCGGGACTGGATCCCAGGACCCCGGGATCATGACCTCAGCCGGAGGCAGAGGCTTTAACCCACTGAGCCATCCAGGCCCCCCATTAAATGATAATTTTTTAAAAAATAAAAGCTTCCTTGCTTTTTCCATCATGTGAAGACACAGTAAGAATACAATCATCTATAGATTAGGAAGGGGGGCTCTGATCAGACATCTTGGTCTTGGACAGCCTTGATCTGCGTTGATATTGGACTTCTGAGTCTCCAGAACTCTGAGAAATAAATTTCTGTTGTTTATAAGCCGACCAGTATGTGTTATTTTTTTACAGAAGCTCAGATGGACTAAGACAGTAGTTTGAGTAAGAAGAGATGGAGAGGAAACAGACATCTCAATAAAATATCTTCTTGGTTCCTAATGTGGCTAGAACCCTCTTACGACTTTTTGAAAATGGTGGTAAAGTATACGTAACAAAATTTATCATTTTAACCATTTTGAAAGTGTACAGTTGCATGGCATTACATACATTCACATTTTTTTATGACTTAAATTTTATTTTTTAGAGCAGTTTTAGGATTACAGCAAAATTGAGCCCAAAGTACAGAGACTTCCCACATTCGCCTTCAGGTCACATGTGTACCTCCTCCCCCACTATCTAACTTCTTAACATCCTGCACCACAGTGGCACATTTGTTACAGTCAGTGAACCTACACTGACACATTGTTATCACTTGGAGTCCATAATTTACTTTTAAGTTTCACACTTTGTGTTATACATTCTGTAGATTTTGACAAATGTAGATTTGACAAATGTATGACATTTTATATATATATATATAACATGTAGCCTCCATTTTAGTATCATACAGAATGTTCTAAAAATCCTCTGTGCTCTGCCTGTTCATCTCTGCTTTCCTCCCTAACCCTTGACAACCACTGATTTTTTTTTTTTTTACTGTCTCCGTAGATTTTCCTTCAGCCTTTTCAGATTGGCTTCTTTCACTTAGTAACACGCCTTTAGGTTTCCTCCATATCTTTTCATGCCTTGTTAGCTCATTTCTTTTTAGCATTAATATTCTATTTGGATATACCATGTCTGTTTATCCACTCACCTGTTGAAGGACAGTTTGGTTCCTTCCGAGTTTTGCAATTACGAATAAAGCTGCTATAAACATCTATGTGCAGGTTTTTGTGTGGACTTAAGGTTTCAACTCATTGGATGTGATTGCTAGATTATATGGTCAGGGTTTATTTAGTTTTGAAAGAAACTGCCAAACTGTCACCCAGAGTGGCTATATCAGTGGGCATCCTCTCCAACAAAGAGATTTCCTGTTCTTCTACATTCTTGTCAGCATTTGGATTTTGTCATTGTTTCAGGTTTGGGCTGTTCTAATAGGTATGTAGTAGTATCTCATTTTAATTTGCACTTCTCTGTTGACTTACGATGTTTTGCATCTTTGCGTATGTTGATTTGCTATCTGGGTATCTTTTTTTGGAACTGTTTAGGTCTTTTGCCCAGTTTTTAACTAGGTTGCTTTCTTACTGTTGAGTTTTAAAAGTTATCTGTATAGTTTGGATAACAGTCTGGATAACACTGGATTTTCAGTGTTTTGTGAATATCTTCTCCAAGTCTATGGCTTGTCTTCTCATTTTCTTGACAGTGGCTTTCACAGAGCAGAAGTTTTTTAATTTTATAAAGTCTAGTTTATTATTTTTTATGGATCTGGTGTTATATCTAAAAAGTTATTGCCAAACTCAACAGGTATCTGTGTTATCTTCTAGGAGTTTCGTGGTTTTACATTTTACATATAGGTCTGCAATCCATTTGGAGTTAATTTTTGTGAAGGGTATAAAGTCTGTGTCTAGGGGTGCCCGGGTGGCTCAGTTGGTCAAGCGTTTGCCTTTGGCTCAGGTCATAATCCCAGGGTCCTGGGTTCAAGCACCATGCCAGGCTCCCTGCTCAGTGCGGACGGAACCTGCTTCTCCCTCTCCTCCTGGCTTATGCTCTCTCACTGTCTCTGTCTCTCTCAAATAAATAAATAAATAAAGTCTTTTTTTAAAAAAGGTTGTGTTTACTTTTTTTTTTCTTTTTTTTTTTTTAAAGATTTTATTTAGTTATTTGACAGAGAGAGATCACAAGTAGACAGAGAAGCAGGCAGAGAGAGAGAGAGAGGGAAGCAGGCTCCCTGCTGAGCAGAGAGCCTGATGCGGGACTCGATCTCGGGACCCTGAGACCATGACCTGAGCCGAAGGCAGTGACTTAACCCACTGAGCCACCCAGTCGCCCCTACCTTTTTTTTTTTTTAATGCATGAGGGTGTTCAGTTGTTCCAGCATCATTTAGTGAAAAGACTATCATTGCTCTATTGTATTGCTTCTACTCCTTTGTCAAGATCATATATTTATGTGAATCTATTTCTGGGTTCTCTGTTCCACTGTTCTGTTTGTCTGTTCTGACATCAGTACCACACTGTCTTGATTACTGTAGCTTTATAGTAAATTTGGAAGTCAGATATATCAGTTCTCTAACTTTGTTCTTCAGTATTGCATTGGTTTTTCTGGCTCTCGTGCCTTTCTGTGTAACCTTTATAATCAGTTTGTCAGTAGTCATAAAGTAATGTGCTAAGTTTTTATTAGGATTTGCATTGAATCTAAAGATCAAGCTGGCAAGAAGTGATGTTTGACAGCATTGAGTCTTCCTATCGAACATTAAATTTTTCTCCATTTACGTAGTTCTTCGATTTTTTCAAAATCAGAATTTTGTAGTTCCTCCTACAGATCTTATGTGTATTTTGTTAGATTTACACCTAAGTATTTTGGGGTTTGGGGTGCTAATGTCAGTGTTCTTTTAATTCACATTTTAATTGCTTATTGTTGATACATAGAAAAACAATTTGAGTTATATCCTGGAACCTTGCTATAATAGCTTATTATCCAGGAGGGTTTTTTGGTTGATTCTTTTGTATTTTCTATGTAAACAGTTTTGTCATCTGTGAATAAAGACAGTTTTATTTCTTCCTTCTTGATCGTTTAATTTTTTCTTTTTTTTGTCTTAATTACATTAGCTAACACTTTCAGTATAAGGTAATGAGAGAGGACATCTTTTCCTTTGTCCTGATCTTGGCAGGAAAGCTTCTAGTTTCTTACCATTAAGTGTGATGTGAGCTATAGTTTTATGTAGGTGTTCTTTGTCAAGTTGAGCAAGTTACCTTCTGTTCCTAGTTTGCTGAGTTTATCATGAATGGGTACTGGATTTTGTCAAAATTTTTTTCTGTATCGACTGATGTAATCATGTGATTTTTCTTTAGCCTGTAGATGTGATGGATGTAGATGTGATGGATTACAGTAATTGATTTTTTTTTTAAGATTTTAGTTATTTATTTGACAGAGATCACAAGTAGGCAGAGAGAGAGAAGAGGAAGCAGCCTCCCTGCTGAGCAGAGAGCCCAACTGGGGCTCTATCCCAGGACCCTGAGACCATGACCTGAGCCGAAGGCAGAGGCTTAATCTGAGCCACCCAGGTGACCCCATAATTAGTTCATTTTATTACTGAATGCCATTTTATTGTATAAACACTATTCCAGTGGATAACAGTTTGCTATTCATTCATCTGTTGATGGACATTTGGGTTGTTTTAAGGTTTTGGCTACAAATACAGCTGCTGTGACCATTCATGTAAAAGTTATTAATTGAATTTTGAATATTGAATCAGCCTTTTGTAACTGGAATGAATCCCACTTGGTTGTGGTGTATAATTTTTTATACATTGTTGAATTCACTTTGCTAATTTTATTAAGGATTTTTCCATCAGTGTTTATGAGAGATACTGGTGTGTAGTTTTCTTGAAATGTTATTTTCTTCTTTTTGTTTTAGTGTAACACTGGCTTCATAAAGTTAGGGAGTAGTCCCTGTACTTCTGTCTTTATTTTATGGCTTTTGAAGAAGAAATATGCTGTCTTCCTGGCAGTATCTTAGTTTATATCTTCTTGTCATGAGAATACTGTACAATGAAAAAACAAAAATGTGACTAGGTCAGAGTGGACTCTCACAGAAGAGTCATCATGGAAAAAATAGGGGAAGTAATGTAGAATTTATTTCCTATGTTCTAGGTCCCGTCCCTAAAAAAGAAAAAATTTTTCATACATGTCTAATCATTCTTGATGTGTTGACATCACTTTTATTCTTCAAAAACATTTTGAATTAGTTTTCTGAAATATATTCACATAAGTTCCCTGTAATCACTTCAGATATGTCTATGAGACAGAATTCTGAATTTCACCACTTATTTTTATTCTTTCAGAATTGCCTACCAATAAACTCTGGATTTATTAAGTTCAGGTGGTGGTAACCAAGTCCCCTCATTGCATGTTTTATTTTGGATCCCTTTTCTTTATTTGCTTTTATGTGTAAAAAAAAATTAACTGAGGTCTTCCTATATGGACTAGGTTCTTGCTAAAATGTGTCCTTTCGTTGTGGTTATGTTAAGGCTGTGCCATGGTTCTTGCTGTAATATAACCTGTTCATAGAAGATAAGTAATATTGTTCATCATAGTAAATGAGAAATCTGGAATGCAGACATCTTTGTAATAGTGCATTGAAATGCATTAAATGTAATCTATATGATACTGTATTTTATCAGGAATATAAGCAACAGAATCAAAACACTGAAAAATATGTTGGAGGGAAAAAGTAGAATTTAGAAATAAGGGACTTAAGTCTTTGCCTATCAAATCATCTTCTTTGCTATTATTCAACCAGTTTGTAGACTCCCATTTCTTGAACATTTCTTCAGAAACAGGAGAGGTCACAACTTCTCCTGAAATTTACTTTTGGAAGTCAAAAGGATCCCTCTCATTTTTCACTTCAGAAGTACCCTTAATTCTTCTCCTACCTCTCTCTCCCCCCAGGTCCTTAAAACGAACTTATGTGTATTACCCATGAAAAACAAAAATACATGGCCACACACAACCTTGTACAAAATGCTCATAGTAACCTTTTTTGCAGTAACTTTAGACTGAAAATAATCCTAATGTCCATCAACAGATTAACAAACTATTTATCCATACAATGAAATACTATTCAATAAAATGAATGAATTATTGATACATGGGACAACACTGATGAATATAAAAATAATTAGGCTGAATGAAAAGAAGACAGGCAAAAAAAACTTTATAATTCCATTTTTATAGAATTCTACAACAAGCAAATAAATCTGTAGTGACAGAAGGGAAGTCAGTGGTTGCTTGTAGATATGGGTGGAAGGAGGTATTACAAAGGGACACAAAATTAAAGGGGTGACTGGTGATTTCACAGTGTTAAACTGTGATAAAACTGTTTTAAAACTGATCAAACTGTACACTTTATGTGCAGTGTATTAGTTTTCTGTTGCTGCTTAATGAATTACCAGAAATTTAGCAGATTAAAACAACCACTATTATCTAACAGTTTCATAGGTCAGAAATCTGGCTGGGCATGTCTGTTTTTCTGCTTAGGGTATCTCACAAGGCCAAAATCAGGGTGTAAACTGAGTTATGTTTCTTTCTGGAGACTTTGGGGAAACATCAGCTTAATTTAAGCTCATTGAGTTTGTCAGAATCCATTTCCTGCCATTATAGAGTTCAGGTTCCTGTTTTATTCCTGCCTGTCAGGTTGCTCTGAGCTCCTGGAGGCCACACTCAGGTCCTTTTCAAGTGGCCCCCTCCCTCTTCAAGCTAGCCACTGCACAATGAATCTCCTTCATGCTTTGAATCTGACTTCCTCTTCTGCTATCAGCTGGAAAAAACTCTGCTTTTAAAGGGCTCATGCGATTAGGGTAAGCCCACACATTTGATCTCCCTATACTAAGTTAGCTGATGAATGGCTATAATTACATCTTCAAAATCTCTCTTAACATGCAATATAACAATCATAGAAGTAGCACTAGGGGCAGATTTGGGGGCCATTGTAGAATTCTGTCCACTACATGTAGTATATGAAGCCTCAGTTATACCTAATTAAAGTTTATATTTTTTTTTTCCTAAAAATAGGACCAAAGACCAAAAGTAATAGTAATGGTAGTAATAATAAATACTTGCAAATGGATGAACATGAGACTCAAAGAGAATGCAGATTGATTATTCTCATTGATTTGATTCAGCATAGCATTTCTATGTCCAAGTCGGGATAACTAAAAGGTTAATAATATTTGTACTCTCTTTCACCTGTCAAGAGAAAACACTACAAAAGTGAGGATGTAACTAAGAATTGAACATGATAAAAGAGGTGATTTTGTAAGTTTCACAAGTTCTTGACTCAAAATTGTGATTAATATTGTGACTCAATGTATGTCTATAATTATAAATTTAATACTTTAAAACCTCAATTTTTAATTAAATTCATATAATAGATGACTTAGTGTAGCTTTGTGCATTTTGTTGATCTTGTTATTAGACCAATCATAAAACTCTTGAGTTTACAGAAATCTTACAGAATGTAGGGAATAGTGTTTCTATAGCATGGAAGAGGTTTTATGTACTGATTGTTTACTTCACAGAAAAGATTTAATCAAAAATAATACATTTAATATTTTATAATTATTTAGTGGCAAAAGACTTTAGATATTAAAATTTTTTAAAAGGGATTGTTTGTTTCTTTTTAAGATTTTATTTATTTATTTGACAGAGATCACAAGTAGGCAGAGAGGCAGGCAGAGAGGGGGGGGGGAAGCAGGCTCCCCGCTGAGCAGAGAGGCCAATGTGGGACTCGATCCCAGGACCCCGAGATCACGACCCGAGCCAAAGGCAGAAGCTTAACCCACTGAGCCACCCAGGCGCCCTAGATATTAAAATTTTTGATGGATTAGATGAAACTTCAGAATAAAATGTGATTAGTCTTGCTTAGGTCATCAAATTATTAAAGTTTAGGGGCACCTGGGTGTCTCAGTTGAGCATCCAACTCTTGGTTTTGGCTCAGATCATGGTATCTTGGGTTGTAGGGTGGAGGCTAGTGTCAGCAGGGAGTCTGCTTGAAGATTTTTTCCCCCGCTTGCCCTCCGCTCACTCTCTCTCTCTCTAAAATAAATAAATCTTTAAAAAACTATTAGTGAATAATACCGAGTGTTAGCAGGGATGTCAAATTTCTGGAATTATGATAAATTGCTGGTGGGGGTATAAATTGGTTCAAATACTTTGGGAAACCATTTAACGATACTTACTAAAGCTGTACATACATATGTGTATATATACCACATATATGATCCACTGGTTTACTGCCTCATCCTTTCACATTTAGTCCAGAAGAAACAGTAAAATCTCTTTAAAATTCTCTAAAATCGAATGTTTGTGATCTTTTACTCCTTAAGAAGAATCATGTGTTCTTCCTTAAATATCAAAAAGTTCAAAATCTACAATTTGATGGCATTTTTTATCTTGTGTTTCCATCTCCATGTACATTCAGGCAAGTTTACTTATATTTCTTTCCTTATGCCTGACT
The DNA here is from genome assembly GCF_922984935.1 of Meles meles. NCBI lineage: Eukaryota > Metazoa > Chordata > Mammalia > Carnivora > Mustelidae > Meles > Meles meles. Next base: position 22,715,568 of record NC_060070.1, read on the forward strand.
TAACCTATCTTCTTACCATTTTATCCATTTTGGGCATCAGTGCTATCCAACAGACCTTTCTGCAATAATGGTGTGATTTTCTGTAGCTGTGTTGTCATACTACATACCACTGTCATGGCTAGTGGATTGAAGAACTGATTTTTAAATTATTTATTTATTTATTTTAAAATTAGCTACATGGGGTTAGCAGTGAAATATAGCACACGGGTCTATTACTACTATTGTCTTGCCTTAACCTCTTTAGCTTGTTTTGATTTCATTCTCTTTGATCACCCAATAATGTGTTTTATCCTACTTTTAAACCTTAGTCATCCATATGTCCAATTTTAATACTTTTAAGTTTTTGGCATATATCTTTGCTTCCTCATTATCTTGTAAGCTTTTGGATGGTAAGGTATTTTACTTCTTTGGTATCTCTTTTGCCACCAAATTTTGATCATCATACATAATGTGGAAGCAATTATTTAAGGAGGTAGTCATCTGAGAATTGGGGAACTTCAAAATAACCACTGGAAAAATTTTAAGGTATTGTGAAATTTGGGAGACTGTTTCCTCAAGAATATAAAATGGATTTTAAAAAAAATTTAAGATCTTATTTATTTGACAGATAGAGATCACAAGTAGGCAGAGAGGCAGGCAGAGAGAGAGAGGAAGAAGCAGGCTCCCTGCTGAGCAGAGAGCCCGGTGTGGGGCTCGATCCCAGGACCCTGGGATCATGACCGGAGCCGAAGGCAGAGGCTTTAACCCACTGAGCCACCCAGGTGCCCCTATAAAATGGATTTTTTAAAAATGGATTTTATAGGAGAAGGAAAGAAAAAGTGAATTGGGGGAAATTGGAGGGGGAGACAAAGCATGAGAGACTATGAATTCTGAGAAATAAACAGGGTTTTGGAAGGGAGGGTGTGGGGGGGATGCGTGAGCCTAGTGGTGGGTATTAAGGAGCACACATATTGCAGGGAGCACTGGGTGTGGTCCATAAACAATGAATCTTGGAACACTGAAAAATTAAAATTAAATAAAAATAAATAAATAAGGGCCCCTGGGGGGCTCAGTGGGTTAAAGCCTCTGCCTTCAGCTCAGGTCATGATCTCAGGTCCTGGAATCGAGCCCCGCATTGGGCTCTCTTCTCGGCGGCGAGCCTGTTTCCTCCTCCATCTCTCTCTGCCTGCCTCTCTGCCTACTTGTGATCTCTGTCAAATAAATAAATAAAATCTTTAAAATAAATAAAAATGGATTTTAAAATGCATTTTAAAACAGATTAAGAGAAGAGTAGGTTAAAATCTGGAAACCTAAAATACAATCATAGCTCTGCTGCCAATTTTGTTAATAATTCAGACAAGTTTCTTAACTGTTTCAGGTAAATTTGTTCATCTATAAAAATGAAAGATGAATTACTTGGCTTCCAATACATGTTCCAGCTTATGAGTCTTAAAAATAGCTGGGTTTTCTGAATTGAAAACTATTAAGAGTGGGAATTAATGTTGGTACTAGTTTTATTTTGTATTTTTAAAAATGTTCAGGAAGAGAAGTACATGTTGAAATGCCCAGGTTTGAAATGCCAAAACACTCCTCTCTGTAGTGAAATGCCAAGATAAAAAGTTATGTGAAGATCTCATGAGACTAATGAGTGGGCAGGAAAATAGCAAATCACCTTTTTCGTAGCAAATAGTAAATGCAACTAAAGAAAAATAAAACTATATATGATTATTTTTTCCAAGTAATTAGTTGCAAATTCAGGAATGAAATTTAGGAGAAAATGTCAACATGTTATAATGAAGGAAGCAACTGAACGGGAAGTCTGAGTGAGAGGATTATCCCTCCAATGCCAGTAATTAGCTGTACGACAATATGTGGTAAAGTTTGAAAGTATATTTACTTTTGCATGCTGTAGCATCGTCTCTTGACACCTTTAGGACCATAGCATAAACCAAAGAGAATGCCCATATTCTTTTCAAAAGACCTAGAAATAATTCCATTATGTTTCATCTGACTGTTTTTCTGAGTCAGCTGGCAGAAGTACAAGCTGCCTTTGTTTTCTGTTATCCTCTGAACTCAAATCTTAGACTGCTTTGAACAGTTCCTCGTTTGACCCATTTCTCCATCTTTCCCAAATCCTTCCACTGTGCTCCAGAGAGCTTTTGCTTCCATGACTTGCAAACTTCCCTGTATATAGTTATTTTGTCCTCTTTTCCAAACTTAAACCTTCATTCTCCTTGCCTTAACTGATAACTAGCTAGTCCCTTAAATTAGTTTCATCTGTACCCTCTTGTGTGAGAGTGCTACCTACATTCATAAATCCCACGTATGTTAAACTTGGAAAAGATGTGGGTCAGTATCTTCTTTGCTCTCTGATGTTCCTTCTGTATCATTTTTTCCTCTTTAAAATGAATCAAAGAGGGGTGACTGTGTGGCTCAGTCGGTTGAGCACCAAGTTTTGGCTTCCACTCAGGTCAGGATTTCACAGTTGTGAGATTGAATCCTGGGTGGGGCTCCGTGCTCAGAGCAGTCTGCTTGAGATATTCTCTCTCCTTCCCCCTACTCTCTCTCACTCACACACGTTATCTTTAAATAAATCTTTGAAAAAATTAACCATAGAGTACTGTCAATTCTATCTTAGTGATTAATGTTGGTGAGAAATTACAATAGTAGTATTTATTGTGCACTGACCATGTAACAGGGACTCCCCTCTAAGCTTTCTTGAGATGTTAAGTAATATATAACAATGTGATAATTTGAAATACATATATTGTGAAATGTTTACAATAGCGCACCCTTCATGTCACATAATTACCATTTTTTGTTGTGAGCACATTTAAGATCTATTCTTTTAGCAGTTTTTAAGTATGTAATACAATATTGTTAACTATAGCCATCCTGCAATTATATTCCCTGAACTTACTTGTCTTATGCTGTAAGTTTGTACCCTTTGACTAACATTTCCTCATTTCTTCCAACCCCCAGCCCCTAACAAGCACCATTCTGCTCTGTTTTCTATGAGTTCAGCTTTTTTATTTTTATTTTTTTTAGTTCAGCTTTTTTAGATTTCACATATAAGTGAGATCATACTGTATTTTTCATTCTCTGACTTATTTTACTTAGCATAATGCCCTCAGGGTTCAGCCATGTTGTTGTAAGTGGCAGGATGTCATTTTTTATGGCTGAAAAAAATTTCATTGTATATATTTACCACAATTTTTTTTTTTTTTTTTTTTTTTTTACCACAACTTTTTTATCCACTCATCCCCCAGTGGCCACTTTGGTTGTTTCCATGTCTTGGCTCTTGTGAATAATGCTGCGGTGAACATAGGGATGCAGATACTTCTTCAATATAGTGATTGCATTTTGGAGAATATATACCCAGAAGTGAGATTGCTGCATCATATTGTAATTGTATTTTTGATTTTTTTTTTTTTTAGCAACTTCCGTATTGGTTCTCATAGTGGCTGTGTCATTTTATAAACCCACCAGCAATGCACAAGGTTTCCCTTTTCTTATCCTCACCAGCACTTGTTATCTCTTGTATTTTAGTAATAGCCATTCAAACATAGGTGAGGTGATACCTCATTATGATTTCGATCTGCATTTCCCTGAGATCAGTGATAGTGAGCATCTTCATGTACCCATTGGCCATTTGTACATTGTCTTAGAAAAATGTTTGTCTATTCATTCCTCTTCCTGTTTTTTAATTGGATTGTTAGTGGTTTTTGCTGTTGAGTTGTTTAAGCTCCTTATGTGTTTTGGATAGTAACCCCTTATTAAAATGGTTTGCAAATATTTTTTTCCATTCTGTAGGTTGCCTCTTGATTTTGTTGATTTTTTTCTTTATCTGTGCCGAAGCGTATTAGTTTGCTGTAGTCACACTTGTTTATTTTTGCTTTTGTTCCTTGTGTTCACGGTATCATATTCATACACTCATTGCCAAGAGCTACGTTAAGGAGATTTTTCCCTGTGGTTTTCTTCTAAGAGTTTTATGGGTTTTGTTCTTACACTTAAGCTTAACTTTAATACATTTTGAGTTAATTTTTGTGAGTGGTGTAAGATAGTGGTCCAGTTTCATTTTCTTGCATGTGAATATCCAGTTTTCCCAGCACTGTTTATTGAAAGGACTATCTTTTCCCCATTGAGAACTCTTGGCTTCCTTATCAGGTATGAACTGACCACGTACGCATTGTTTATTTCTTGTTTCTCACTTCTGCTCCATTGACCTGTGTGTTTATTTTCATGCCTGTACAATACTGTTATAATTATTATAGCTTCCCAATGTTGTTTAAAACCAGTAAATGTGATGCTTCCATCTTTGTTCTTCTTCAGTATTGCTTTGGCTCTTGGGGTCTTTTGTGGCTTCATACAAATATTAGGTTGCTTTTTCTATTCTTGTGAAAAATGCCATTAGAATTTTGATGGGGATTTCATTGAATCTGTAGTTTCCCATTTATTTGTGTCTTTAGTTTCCCTCATCAGTGTCTTATGATTTTCATCATACAGATCTTTCACCTCCTTGGTTAAATTTATTCCTAAGATTTTTACTGTTTTTGATGCTATCATATAGGGTTGTTTCCTTTATTTCTTTCTCAGATGGTTTGTTGTTTCTGTATAGAAATACACCTGATTTTTGGTATATTAATTTGATTCTGCAACTTTACTGAATTTATTAGTTTTTTTTTTAAGATTTTATTTATTTGAGAGAGAGAGCATGAAGGGGGGAGGAAGAAGCAGAATCCCCACTGAGTAGGGAGCCCCAGTGCTGGACTCGATCCCGGGACTCTGGGATTATGACCTGAGCCAAAGACAGATAATTAACTGACTAAGCCACCCAGGCACCCCAGCCTATAGTTTTCTTATAGTCTATCTGGCTTTGATAAGGAGAATGCTGCCTTCATAAGAGTTTGGGGGTATTATTTACTCTTAAATATTTGGGAAGAGTTTAAGAAGGATTGGCTTTAATTCTTCTTTAAATGTTTGGTAGAGGGGCACCTATGTGGCTCATTTGGTTGACTGACTGACTGCCTTCTGCTCAGGTCATGATCCCAGAGCCCTGGGACCAAGTCCTGCATCAGGCTCCCTGCTCGTGGGGAGTCTGCTTCTCTCTCTGATCCTCTCCCTGCTCATGCTCTCTCTCTTTCTCTCAAATACATAAATAAAATCTTTTTTTAAAAGTTTTTAAAAATAAATGTTTGGTAGAAATCACCAGTGAAACCATCTGGTCCTGGGCTTTTCTTTTTTGGGAGGTTTTCGATTACTGATTTGATCTCCTTACTGGTTTGTTTGTATTTTCTGTTTCTTCCTAATAATGTCATAGGTTGTATATTTCTAGGCATTTACCCATTTTTTTCTAGGTTATCTAATTTGTTGGTGTATAATTGTTCTTAGTAGCTGAATATGAAATTTGTATTTCTGGTATCAATTGTGATGTCTTCTCTTTCAGTTATGATTTTGTTTATTTGAGTTTTCTCTTTTTTCTTGGTTAGTCTAGCTAAACTTTTGTCAGTTTTATCTTTTCAAAAACCAACTCGTAATTTCATTGTTTTTTTTTTTCTGTTGTTTTTCCCTATTTCATTTATTTCTGCTCTAAGCTTTATTATTTTCTTCCTTCTCCTGACTTTGGGCCTAGCATGTTCTTTACTTCCTTGAAGTACAAATTAAGATTATTTATTTGAAATCTTTCTTTTTTCCTTAATGTAGGCATTTACTACTATCAGATTCCCTCTTAGAACTGCTTTTGCTACATCCCATAAATTTGATATGTCGTGTTTTCATCTTTGTCTCCAGATATTTTCTGATTTTCCTTTTGATTTCTTTTTTAACCTGTTGGTTGTCCAGGAGTGCCAAGGACTTTTCTGAAAACTCTTCATGTAACAACCATTTTAACTTCCATAAAATACCCTTGAATTAGGTGGTCTTATTCTCCCTACTTTAAGGTAAGGAAACTGAAGTATAAGAGGCCTCATAGACAATAAATAATGGAGTTGAAAAAGTGTTAAAATAGTCTCATGTGTGGTAAAAATGAAAATGGAATCATTTTTTAAAATTTTTTTGAAGATTTTTATTTATTTGACAGAGGAGGGAGAGAGGAAGAGAACAAGCACAGGCAGGGGAGAAGCAGGCTCCTGGCTCAGCAAGGAGCCCGATGTGGGGCTCGATCCCAGGACTCTGGGATCATGACCTTACCCAAAGGCAGTGGCTTAACTGACTGAGGCACCCAGGTGCCCTGAAAACAGAATAATTTTATTGGGAGCAATTTGGAAATAAATATTTAAGAGTCTTGAATTTTTCATACATCAAGAAAATAACCAGGAACTTGTATAAGGACTTATATAATGTAAGTTTATCAAGTATTATTTATTATAATAAAAATTTAGAAGTAACCAAAATGTCCAGAATTAGGAGAATGTCAAATAAATTATGGCGTATTTTACAGAGTGTAACATGGGTATTAGAAAGCCCACATGTTTGTGAGGATATGGAAATACAAATTTATACAAACATTTTGGAAGTTTTTCAAAAAGTTTGAGAAAAATACCAACAGTTGGATACCGGCAGATGATCTCGTAGGAATTGAATAGATGTTCTTGTACAGATTAGATTTGTTAAGATTGAAAGGAGTCAAAGAAGATTCTATCTAACTAGGCTATACTTTGATGGGGCTGTTAATTAATATAAGAAATAAAGAGCTAGGTTTTTGCTGGGGAAAAATAATGACTTTAATTTGGGGCTTGTTATTTTAAGGTTTTATTCATGGGGATATCCAGAAAGAGGTATTCAGTATTTGGAATTATGTGTGTGGAGATAAACAAAGAAAGCATGAAGGAAAAATAGTGGGGAGGGGGTAAAATTTTCCATATTTTGGGTTAAATCAAGTACAGGAGTCTATTGGTGGGCTTGTTATCATGCATGATACATAACTGATGTGTTTCCTACTCTTTAAAAATAGGAAAAAGCAGTGTTCATCTGTTTTGGTTTGTGAAAGAATCATTTTGTTTCTCCTCTTATGTGAAATTTTGCTCAGTCCATGAATAGTGAATTGTTAGAATGGTTTTTTAAAGTGCAAGTTGTATAAATACATCTTAATATGAAGAAGCAATAGAGTTTGATAAAACATGCATGTACACAAATAGATTCTGTTCCTAACCCTGCTTCTTGAACAACTTATTGCACCTCCTTAAGTGATGTCTTTGGCTTGGCCTAGAATGGTTCTCAGCCTGGACCTATTTTGGGATGTTTATGAGTTTTCTATGTGAATTTTAAAATTTTAAGAATTCTTTATTTAAACTTTTTTGAATATAGTTGACAGTGCTACATTAATTTCAGGTGTACAGCATTCAGTATCTCAATACATTATGCTAACCTCACCACATGTGGAGTTACTATCTGCCACTATACAATGCTGTTACAATATCATTGACTGTATTCTCTACGCTGTGCCTTTTATTCCCGTGACTTATTCACTCTATACCCAGAAGCTTGTATCTCCCACTGTCCTTTACTCATTTTATACCCCCCATCCCTCTTCCCTTAGGCAATCTTCAGTTCTCTGTGTTTGTATGTCTGATTCTGCTTTTTGTTTGTTTATTCATTTGTTTTGTATAAAAATTCTTTACTTTGAGGGGTGCCTGGGTGGCCAATGGGTTAAAGCCTCTGCCTTCAGCTCAGGTCATGATCCCAGGGTCCTGGGATCGAGCCCCACATCGGGCTCTCTGCTCAGAAGGAAGCCTACTTCCTCCTCCTCACCCTCTCTGCCTGCCTCTCTGCCTACTTGTTATCTCTGTCAAATTTAAAAAAAAAAAAAAAACCTTTAAGAAATTTTAAAAAATTCTTTACCTTGAAAGGACTTACTGAAAGCATATTCTGAATCATTTAGTTGTCTACTTTATATGAATCCTGGAAAGTAATTTTAGTATCTCTGTTTATGATTGTGTTTATCATAACTTTAGTGTCAACTAGTACTACTTTAAATGTTTCAGTCTAAATGGTGATACTACAGGGAAACACTTGCGCCTAAATGTTGTATTTGAACATAGTAAAGCCCAATATTGTCAGTTAGGTAACAAATGAATAAAATTTAACAGTAGTTCAAATAAAGAAAAGGCTGTTACATAGCAGGATAGGCATGAACAAAATAAAGCAGATTTTTGGAGCAGTCAGTACAAGATTCATATGGCAAGCAATGATTGAGTTAAAGTGATTTTGTCGTATTAAATAATGTTATTTTGAATTGTATTAGCTTTGTATTTTTGTATTTAATTTTAAATCTGTTTTGGGTTTAGGGGCGTCTGGGTGGCTCAGGAGGTTGAGCAGCAAGGTTGGATTTTGGCTCTGGTCATGATCTCTGGGTCGTAAGATTAAGCCTTGCATCGGGCTCTGTGTTCAGTGCAGAGTCTGCTTCTTCCGCTCCCTCTCCTCCTCCCCCTGCTCACATACACATGCGCACGCTCTCTCGCGCGCTCTCTCTCTCTCTCTCTTTCTCAAATAGATGAATGGAATCTTTTAAAAAATAAATAAACATGATGCTTTAGCAGTATTGTAGCTAATTTTATTTTTAATTTTACCATTCATATCAGGATTTAAAATTAAACCCATAAGAAATGTTCTTTGAATTAAGAAACAGATTTATTGAAATGATAGCTGAATTATTTTATCTTAAGAAATAATTTTGTTTTAAATATTTTTTTATTTATTTGACAGAGAGAAATCACAACTAGGCAGAGAGGCAGGCAGAGAGGAGGAAGCAGGCTCCCCGCGGAGCGGAGAGCCCGATGTGGGGCTTGACCCCAGGACCCTGAGATCATGACCTGAGCCGAAGGCAGAGGCTTTAACCCACTGAGCCACCCAGGTGCCCCTTAAGAAATAATTTAAAAATCCTTAGGGGATGTAGACTTCAGTTTGCATTCTCTCAGTCTCTTGATGTTTGCTTCAATAATTGGCAGTTTAATTGCTAAGAACCCAGGAAAATAGATAAAGAAGCCTAGGAATTTTTTACTAATTACTTTTATAACCACATGGGTTATATAATAGTTGGGAAATTTTTGTTTGCTGTATTTAGTCATGACCTAAGAAAATAGATTAACAATTTTTAGAATTAGTTATTTATGTCTTAGCACAATATACTTGAGCTTTTTTTTATTATTAAATGAAAGATTTTTACCCTTACATAGGCAAGTTAGTCAATGGTGGATCAAAAGATATTAAAATATATGTTATTGGTTCATCCTGTGCAGTATTTTTTATTGTTTTTAAAGAGGAAATTGATCATTTGCAGTATTTTATTTTTTTAACTCGATTTTATTTTTTCAGTGTTCCAAGATTGTTTATGCACCACACCCAGTGTTCCATGCAATACGTGCCCTCCTTAATACCCACCACAAGGCTCACCGGACCCCCCACCCCTCCAAAACCCTCAGTTTGTTTCTCAGAGTCCACAGTCTCTTATGGTTCATCTCCCCCTCAGATTCCCCCCAACTCACTTCTCCTCTCCTCCCAGTGCCCTCCGTGTTATTGCTTATGCTCCACAAGCACGTGAAGCCATATGATAATTGACTCTCTCTGCTTGACTTATTTCACTCAGCAAAATCTCCTCCATTCCCATCCATGTTGATAAAAAAGTTGGGTATTCATCCTTTCTGATGGAGGCATAATACTCAATAGTATATATGGACCATAACTTCTTTACCCATTTGTCTGTTGGAGGGCAACTTGGCTCTTTCCACAGTGTGGCAACTGTGGCCATTGCTGCTATGAACACTGGCATACATATGGCCCTTCTTTTCACTACATCTGTATCTTTGGGGTAAAGACCCAGTAGTGCAAATGCAGGGTCATAGGGAAGCTCTATTTTTTATTTCTTTTGTTTTTTTTTAAAGATTTTATTTATTTGACAGACAGAGATCATAAGTAGGCAGAGAGGCAGGCAGAGAGAGATGGAGAAGCAGGCTCCGTGCTGAGCAGAGAGCCTGATGCGGGACTCGATCCCAGGACCCTGGGATCATGACCTGAGCCGAAGGCAGAGGGTTTAACCCACTGAGCCACCCAGGCGCCCTATTTTTAATTTCTTAAGGAACCTCCACACTGTTTTCCAAAGTGGCTGCACCAACTTCCATTCCCACCAACAGTGTGAGAGGGTTCCCCTTTTTCCACATCCTCTCCAACACTTGTTGTTTATTGTCTTGTTAATTTTGGCTGTTCTAACTGGTGTAAGGTGATATTTCAATGTGGTTTTGGTTTGAATCTCCCTGATGGCTAATGATGATGAACATCTTTTCATGTGTCTGTTGGCCATTTGTATGTCATCTTTGAAGAAATGTCTGTTCATGTCTTCTGCCCATTTTTCTATGTGATTATCTCTTTTTTGAGTGTTGAGTTTGAGGAGTTCTTTATAGATATTGGATATTAGCCCTTTGTCTGTAGTGTCATTCATTTGCAGTAAAAATACTGAAATGAATTTGATTTTAGTTTTGCTTGCTAATTAAATTAAACCTTCGAGCATTTAGGATTTTTTCCACCCTTTCCCAGTATGACAAAAGATCCTACATTAAAGATACTGTTATAAATTCTCTAAAACAGAAATTAGGCAGTTATTTAGGATTGAGGATATTAAGTTCTTAGGCTTTATTTTACTTTTGCCACCAAGATTTTGATAGTTGAGTTAGATAAGTGAGTTAGATAGTAAGTTACCATTAAAATCACCAAGGAGTAAGACAGAAAAATATGAAAAGAATATAATACTGAAACTGAAGTAAAAGATGAGGAGGAGAGTTTTTCTCAACAAAATGAGATGAGGAAGAGAGTTTTTCTCAACAAAGTGCTTTTGAATTTTACCTAAAGGCACTATTCTAATCACAACAAAAGCTGTCCAACCTTTTTTGGATTAGGGTAATATTTTGAAAAAACTTTCTTCATAACCATTATTTATCAGTGGGTGAGTACAGGCAGTCCTCATTTTGCATGGTAGTGTGGGACTAAAAAAGTGACCATACAAAATAAAACTGCACATAAGGATCTTAAGCAGTGGGAAATATTACCCTCATTCTATGATCTTTAAAAAAATTTGTCAAGATGTTAAAAACTCTTATGTTATAAATGTATATAGGGAAATGAAAAAAGTAAAACTATATTAATTTAATACAGTGTTCTATAAAACATTAAAAACAATTAGAATTAAAGTGTTTTATTTCTTTGTAAAAAACTTATCAAGAATAGCTTGAACAGTACTTTGCCATCTCCTTGTAAGAATTAGAATAGTAGATCTAGCCAGAGTGAGCATCTTTTCTGTGCCTTGGCAAATTGTCCGTTTGGATCAGCTCCCAACATTTTACTTTTGCATTTTTAATGTCGGGAGATATCTCCAAGAGTTTCTTTAATGCAAAGTTTTTTGCTTGCATCACTTCCTAAGGAACATCTTCTTTTTGTCTCAACCATTGTCCTTATTTATGTCAGTAAGTTACCTTCGCTACATTCTTCTGACTGCAAATCTAGAGTCTCTCATAATGGCAACATTCCCACAATTAGCTGTTTCTTCTATTACTCCATTTACATTTAAATTCAGTTTCACTTCCAGCTTTATCATTTTTTCATTTCTTTGCTGTACTTTTCTCTTTGTTGGGCAATTCCTTCTTTTTGTTACCCATTTTGTAAAATTTCAGATGGGTTTAGGAGGCAAGAAGGTAACCTAGAGCTACATGCTTTGCTGTCTTTAGACAGGTGAATTGAATGACCAGTCACCAACCAACTTTGAAAGGAAATGATCAGTCACTGATCATGATATACATCTCTTATTAACATAGTGCTTTGTAGACTAAAGTGCTAACAAAGAAATTTGTCTTTGTGCAGTTGTAGTTAATATAGTGTGGTAAGTGAAATTGGAACCATGTTGTTGGAGACTGGTATTCTTGAACTAAAACTATGGTAGCTGAAATTTGTGAAGATGTGAGACCTGGGAAATAAGGGCTGCCCATAATTGGAAGAAAGTTAACTATTTGATCAATTAAAGATATGGTCAGTGTTGATAAGATTGGAGATATAGGACTGTTGGACTATTTGATCTCTGAGCCGTTGAACGCCTGATACATTTTATGTGAAAGTGTAAATTTGATCCTATTCTTCCAGCTTCTTTAATTCTCTTTAAGCGCTTCCTTAGAGGGGACCTTTCACACCATTTCTCCAAAAAAAAAAAAAAAAAAAAACCTAGTTGTAGTAAATAAAAACTGTGGTTTTAGGAGAATAATAGTGATAGTGATTTATAAGTTCATTATGAAGCAACTGACATTAAAAGTTGTTTTTTTTTTCATTTTTTAATAGAATGTTAAAATTCTAATAATTGAAGGTGAAAAGGTGGTTAATAAATAAGTTTTGATTCATTTAGCCAGTAACTCCATTTTCATTGTCTTCCTACTAGCAAATATTTTTTATGAAATGTGAAAGATGAGGTCTTACTCTGTTTTGGGTTGAATCGAATAATGTTAATTTATTGTTTGATTTCCTACAGGTGACCTGGCACAGACGTTGATCTCAAGATGCCATTAGTGAAAAGAAACATCGATCCTAGGCACTTGTGCCACACAGCACTGCCTAGAGGCATTAAGAATGAACTAGAATGTGTAACCAATATTTCCTTGGCAAATATAATTAGACAACTAAGTAGCCTAAGTAAGTATTTTTATATCAGTGAAATATATTTCTTGCAAACGACAATGTTACACTTAAGAGTATAAGTACTAAGAAGATGTTCTTATGATTAATTTGGGGGGATGTTTCGTGAGAAGAATACAATGTTGTCTTGAAAAATGTACCCATTTAAATTAATGAGTTTTAGAATAATTTTTTCTCTGCGTGTTTCCTCTGGTAAAAGAGAAATAAGGACAGTTTTAGGAACAGGATCACATGATGGACAAGAATCACTGAAATTATATTTAAAATATGATTTCATCTATGAAAGATAATGCCAGGGCTTATCTTTCTTATACTTTATACTTATCTTTCTTATACTTTTGCTTGCTTATTATCATTGTTACTTTTTTAGAGGCTTCAGCTATTCACTAGTATCTCTTTCTTTACATATGTTTTATTAGCCTAAGGAAATATTTTTATATTATCAAATATCTAAAATTAAGAGGTGTGAGGTAGTCACTAAGAGAATCGGGTTAGTCGGGTGAGTTGTCTAAAGGACATTAGTAGTGTGATGTGCAGAACGCTGTGAAGATAGCAAGTGAGCTTGGCCTCTCACAGACGAAAGGCAGGCAGGTTGGCCGGGTAGTAAAGGCCAATGGGAGGGACAGGTATTGGAGGAGACAGGCAGTGTGTTCCCATGATAAGACTGCAGAAGGGAATTGCTGAGTTAAAGAATTAAGTAAATTATTCAAAATTTAAAATCTGGAAAATTTAAAAAAGTAAATCCAATCTGTTTTTGAAGTGATGCCTTAGCTTTTTAATGAGACATTTATATTTCATTTTAAAGAAAAAACAAGATGTTCTTGGCCTTAGGTATATTCTCTAAGTGGTCCTAGATATATCTTAGCCCCACATGTATTGTCCTTATAGGCAAGATTGACTCTTTTCTTTTCCTTTTAACTTTTGTTCTTTCTTTTGAGTACTTAGCATAAGATAAAGAGAGGTTGTTAATGTGTTTCAGGTGAGAACACTTGACATACACATACATAGCTAGAGCAACATAAAAATTACTTTTGAATGCTCTTGGTGAGAGCACTAAATTTCTACATTGCCTATGAAATAGTTTTAAAAAATAAAAGGATATTTATTTGAATTTAAGTATATTCCTTGCCTCTTTGGGTGGTTATTTTTTCAGGTTAGTTATTGGCAGTGAGTCACTAACAAACTATATTATCTACCTGTTTTTTTCCTTGGGGAAGTCAATATGGAATGTACTTTTGAGACAAATCAAAAGAAGAGTCCTAAGTATCATACTAATAGATGATTAACCATATTTTTACAGACATTTGCTGACCTTTTTTGTGACATAGCACTAATTGAATCTAACATAATTTCATATAAAATTTGTATTACTACATGTACATGAGTATATAATACTTTAATATTTAATATTAAAATACATATTAATAGCATAGAAATGACAATAAATTTTAGTTAAAATATTTCTTAAAGTGAATTTTGGGTTTAATACAGGCATGTTGTTTTAGGTATATTCCCAACGTCAAATTTAGAGCTAATATAATGATTAAGAGTGTTAATTTGCTGTACTCACCCATTTTTTTATATGACCTAAAGATGGAAACTTAAGGAATGTTAAATCTGGTATAATCCATATAAGTAACATCTAACAGCAGGGACATGGTCATGTTATAGCCAAACTCTGAAAAAAGAAATAACTTATAAAATATAGCTGGTGCTTCAGATTTGGAATCCGAGACTATTGTAGACATTTTCTAAGCGGTTTATAGAGATTCAAAAACAAAAGAAACCCCATTAATATTGTAGCGAGGTGTAACAATAATTTACTGCCCTGGAATTAAACTCTCTGGCAGCTTTCCCACTGACATAGTAGGGAATCCGGAACCAAACCTAAAAAGCCCCTAGCTAGCCAAAATAAACAAGCCCGTGCACTAAAAAACTATGTACATAAAATACCCAACTGATCCTTCTCTCAGAGTCTGTTTACTTTTACTTTGATATTTCATACAGGTTTGATGATCTGATTTCCAAACATTTATGCTTCAGAACATTAAAAGAGGGAGGCATTGAGGAGATAAAAATAGAAGCAGGTATTACCTAACCCAGTCAAAGTATAGTTTACAGCAAAGGAAGAAGTGACATAGGGAAAAAGCAATATAAAAACCGGAAAGAGGCCATTTCATGTAAAAGCAGATAATCTTAGGCATTTCAAGGCTGCTTTCTCACTGAGAACATTTTGATTCCATAATCAACTCATTACTGAGTCTTCAAGAAAAGGTTAAATTATGTTTAATTTTGTATTTCTACTTAAGACAGGGAAGCTTAAAATAGATTTTACATCAGTTTTTATCCAAAGTAGTTATAATAAGTAATGCATTAAATAATCTCTGAATTACTTAGTGAACTTGGCTATCCAAAATGGTTCTAGGTAATTGAAATGTTGACTTTGGTGCTATCATTAGCACCAAAAGTGTTAAGAGAACACCAAAATAAAGGTCAGTTGCAAGGGACATCCTCCTGTCTTCTTCCTCACCAAAATGTTTTTTCTAGTAGAACACAGTTCTGTTTTCTAATAGATAAAAACTGAAAACATAGAATTCACTTTCTATAAATTTATTCTGTTCTACCAAAATTCTTTCCCATTTTATTGTTGTCTTGTTTAATGGTCATTGAGACTCTAATTACCTGAGGGATCTTTTACCATTCTCTCTTCCCAAGGCCACCCTTCTGTTGAATACAGTCAGTTCATGCTGCCAAGATGGGCTGATAGAGCCTAAATTTGACAGATAGATAGCAAGGTAGGAGGGAGGATAAATAGATTGGCCTGATAACACTAATTAGAAACATAGACAATAGACAAATAAGACTGAACACTTTGCTGTGTGATAAAGCTACATGGTTCTTGTCTGAAAAGAGTATATACCCCATTTGAATCAAAGAGTCAAGTGTGATTAATACTGAAATCATTCTGAATAGTGTGAGCATGTATATAATTAAAATCACGAGTTTTAGATTACAGGAACTAAGATGAAAAATAAGGTGAAGTCATTACAAGAGGCTTGCTGAATGAAATGTGAATTGAATTGGGCCTTTAAGAAACAAAAGAATTTAGAAAATGGAGAGGAAATAGGAAGGCATTTTTATCTTGCAAGAAGAATAGCCAAATGAATAGAGGCAAAAATAAATACGTAGTGGGGATTAAAGGGACAGATGGTATTGGATAAATATGGCAGATCCTGATTTTGGAAAACATAGAATGTTAGCTGAGAGGGATTTTGATTTAGATTTTTAACATCATAGATGGTAAGACAGTAAGGAGACCAAGTAGGTTTTTGAAGGGTTATAAGTACAATATTTCTAATAATTCAAATTCAGATACATGCCCAATCAGTTTTACATTACAAACTTTTTTCCTTTTACCTCGAAGAGAAAGAGGAGGTAGATTTGGAAAGTAAGAAGGGATATGAAAAGAGAACAGATGGGATGTTTATTTTATCCACTGAAGTACTTTAGTAGTTAAAACTCTACTGAGGGGGAACATAGACTCTTTAAAAAAAATTTTTTGAGAAACTGTGGGTCCTCTCTCCAGAAAAATGCAAATACATTTAAAAACCTGTGTATAATTTTCCATTAGTTTACAGCTTATAAATTAAGGATCCCTGTGTTAAACTAAGCCCTTTTAAGCCCTTTTATCTCTGTGTTCCTAACATTTGTATCCCTAACATTAGATGAATAAATGAATGACTTTATACCTGCCTTTTCTTACACTTGGGATGCTTTCCTTATCTGCTGAAGAAGCTGTGTCTCTGGAAGTGTCTCCGACACCACCCCACACCCAAAAGTTAGGGGCTTTTTTCTCTGTGTTCTGTAGCTTCTACCTTATATTATAGTAAGGGATGCCCCTTGCTGACCTCCTACCCTATATGTGGAATTCTGCGAGGTTCTTTGCTCACTGTCTTCTTTTCTTATAAATTCTTTTTGAAGCAGATATGTTTATCCCTATTTTACAGGTGAGGAAATTGATACCAACGCCTCAAAGTGAATGGAGTAAAGATTTGGACTTATTTATTAAATTGCTTTTCATATTTGTTTAGATGTCTCTTTCTCTGTTCAAAACTCATCAATGGCAGAGACCTTGTTCCATCATTTTTATATACTCAGGGTCTGGTACAATGTCTGGTACATATAAGACCTTTTCAGTCAATTTGGTTTAAAGATATATGTGAGTAAATGAATATATACAAAATAATTCTTTTTTATTATTTTTTTGTAGACATTAAAGTTCTTAATTTATTATCGAGACTTTAAAGTTTTGATTTTTTTTTCTTAAACATTATAGAATCTTCTAGGACAGGAATTTTGTTTTACTTTTTGGTGCCTTCAGAAGGTCATAACATCTGCCTGGCACAGGGCGAGCCCTCATTAAATGCTTGTTGATTTAACAGGTAATGTATTGACATACGTTGGAAAAGTGCAATATTATTAAAATATAAACTAGTGAGATTAATGAATTCATTTAATAAATATTTATTACCCTGCCTACTTGTAATCTCTCTCTCTCTCTCTCTCTCTCATTCTGTTAAATAAATACATTAAATCTTTAAAAAAAAAATTTGATCTTATTTAAAAAAAAAATTTAAAAAAAATAAATATTTATTACCTCTGTCTCAGGAACTATCTCAATAGAACTTACTGTTGAACTAGATTTAACCTACACAGTATCCTTGGGTCTAAAATGTCTTAATTTAGGAAGACCATCAATTTTTTTTATTCAAAGGTACACATAATAATGACTCAACTTTATATCATGAGTATACATATTGTATATGTCCTAAATACACTTGAATAATGTTTTCATTATAGGTTGCCTAAACTTCTCCCTGGCTTATTTACTAGATAGAAATTTCTCTTTTTTCTCCTTTTAGAATGGGATTATTTTTGCTTATTCTTTTCAGTAATAGAAATGTATATGACTAGAGAAAATACAGTGATTTTAGATTTATGATGCTTTTTTAAGAAAATAGAACAAGAAGATATTTTGTGTCATAAATTTTCAGAATTTATGTTTTGGGCCTGTCTGAGACTGGTCTTCTGTTGGGTTTATGAAGACTCTTAGATTCTACCATTTGGCCTGAAAATCAGTTCTAGTATAGAGTTTATTTATGAATGCTGATTTAGAAGAGGTATTATTTGTATATACTTTTACATCATAATGTTCTCTAACCTCAACAACTAGGCAGGTATGGATAAAGCAGATTGAGTATTTCCATTTTAGTCACAAGACACCTACGAAGTGGCAGAGCTAGTATGTAAAATCAGATTTCCCAGGCTTTATGTTGTGTTCCCACTCTGTCTCAGGTTGGTCACTTTAGTTCCAAATAAATGCCAAAGTCATCAGGACAGCACTTTTAAAATGTCAAATTGTTTGGTATTTCTCTCTGATCACATTAAATTTTATGGCATATGTTTCATTTTTGCCTAGGTAAATATGCTGAAGATATATTTGGAGAATTGTTCAATGAAGCACATAGTTTTTCCTTCAGAGTTAACTCATTACAAGAACGTGTGGACCGTTTATCTGTTAGTGTTACACAGCTTGACCCTAAAGAAGAAGAATGTAAGTTTACTCATACTATATTTTCTTTCACATGTATCCTAGGTTTGGTGAGATGAGCATTTAATTTAAGAACAGTATTAAACACGAGTTTACTACAAGTCTTTTTTACCCATGGCCTTTGATGTATATGTTGTAATAAATTATGGGGTACATGAGAGAAGGATTCAGAATCTAAAAGCTGAACTGCTTAATTTGTTACCATTTTGGGGATGTTGGAAAGAAAACATTTTCAAAGTTACTTATATAACTATAACCTAGATTTTTAAACTCAGAGTTCATATGAAATAACATTATGAATATGATACAAAATTACAGAGTGTAATACCAATATTTTTGTTTTCTAAATTACTATTAAATAATTTAAGTAATGGTGAGAACTATGAATATAATTTAGAAACTGTAAAAAATGATCTTTTAAACAAAGACCTATATAATTATATTTAATTACATTTACAAATACTGTATTGACTTACTGTGTTACATAAAACTGTTTAAATATCAGATGTCATGTTGGCAGCTGGAAGGGCTTTTAGCACGGTGGCGTGTTAATAAGACAAATGGTAAATGAGAGCAGTTGAAGATGTAAAAGTGCTTATTAATGGGTCACCTGGGTGGCACTGTTGGTTAAGCATCCGACTCTTGGTTTCGGCTCAGGTCATTGTCTCAGGTCCTGTGATCGAGTCTAGTGTTGACCTCCATGCTTCGCATGGAGTCTGCTTAGAGTTTCTCTCTCCTCCTCCCTCTGCCCCTCTCCCTGCTCGCTCGCTCTCTCAAATAAATAAATAGATCTTTTTTTTTTTTAAACTGCTTATTACTTTATACATTCTTTACATCCTTGACTAAGAAAGGTTTGGGAGATTAAACACTAGTTTCCATCCTGGTTATATACTTACGGTAAATAAGTGGGGTGGGGGAGTGGCAAGAATTGATCCATTTTGATTGTAGAAAAGGGGCCACATCTGACAGGAGCCAGAGAACAGTGTGTGGTGTTAGGGCTAAAAGGATCAGCCTCAGAGGCAGACAGATCAGGGTTTTCTGTTCTGGCTCCATTGCTTATTAACCATTTTGCCTTGGGCCAGTTTTATCATGTTTCCTAGCCTTGGTTTCCTTATGTTTAAAATGGAATAATAGTTTCTCTTCTCATTGAATTGTTGCAAAAATTAAGTGAATAAACATTAGTGAGAACATCAAGCACATATAGTCTGCTCATTAGCGATAGTGGGAAAAAAATTTTTTCCTTCTCTGAATTTTATTTTGGTGTTTTTGAGTGTGTTACAAATCATGCAGCAGTGGAGCTGCTGGCAAGACAGTTGTGGTGTAGCCATCGCAGAGCCACATCGCTCCAGCTGGTCCATAGATCCAGACGTTCACGCTGAGTGAATTTTACTTGTGAGGATGATAGAGAAACTGTTTTAGGGAGAAGAATTAATTTAAGAATTGTGTAGTACTGGCCTTGCTATGGTATGTACCTACATACTTAAACCCGTATTGAATATTTAAGAAATCACCTACTTTTTTTTTTTTTTTTTAAGATTTTATTTTATTTATTTATTTATTTGACAGAGAGAGAGATCACAAGTAGGCAGAGAGGCAGGCAGAGAGAGAGGGAGAAACAGGCTCCTCACTGAGCAGAGAGCCCGATGCGGGGCTCGATCCCAGGACCCTGAGATCACGACCTGAGCCGAAGGCAGCGGCTTAATCCACTGAGCCACCCAGGCGCCCCGAAATCACCTACTTTTTTAACATCAGAAAATCATTCTAAGAATTAAGAATGTACAAATTTGGTACATTTCTTATTTTAACATGCTGCATAGTCCAAAAGAAAATGAGTAAATAAAGTTATTTTAGATTCTCATGTATGTGATGGAGCTCTGCTAGTTACTGGAGATACTGATGTATGAGACAGGGTCAGTCTTCAAGAGCTTATATATGGCTAAATAGAGATCATTAGAGTATAAGATAAGTAATAAGTGAAATAGATGATGATATAGATTGCCTGGCACTTGAAAATATTTTCTTCATGGTAAACTTTGTTTTAAGTTTAAAGCATATGTATAATATTTATAGTCTAGATAGCATAGACGTCAACAGTATGTTTAGCCAAGAATGCCACTGAGGACCAAGTAATACTTTCAGTGTTGGTGTAAGCTAAATAAAAGTAAGAAAAGGATATGGGAAAAAAGATTATTTAAAAAAAGGAAGAAGAAAAATGTGGGTTAGTGGGGGCTGGGGATGGCAAGTAGGAAAAAGATGTTTGATGGGAAATGTAGATGATATTTCAGGCTATCATTAGAGCCTTTTGAGCTTTAGAAATCACAGGTGCCTTCAAACTGGTTGGAACAACACTGTGATATAATGGTAGAGCATTTAAAATGTGCTTCCTGATTCACAAGCCTCTACAGTCACAACTTCCTGAGCTGTGCTAACTCTTAAATACGGTATGTGAATTTGTGTACTATGTTAAATCTACTTAGAAAAAGAAATAAAATAGATTCTTGATTTTTGTTTTAGTATCTTTGCAAGATATAACAATGAGGAAAGCTTTCCGAAGTTCCACAATTCAAGATCAGCAGCTCTTTGACCGCAAGACTTTGCCTATTCCGTTACAGGAGACATATGACGTTTGCGAACAGCCTCCACCTCTCAATATACTCACTCCTTACAGGTCAGTGGGGTAATAAATGTGAAGGCTGGCGATTTAGTGCAGAGTTTCAGTCCAGATCAGTAGCACTCTACCCTTAAATGCTGAATCCCCAAACATTTTTTATGTCACTGAGCGTTTCACCAACACATAGAACCCTCCTCATCTACCACCTTTAGAAAACTTTTGCTTTATTCACTAGGTGGGTTCCCAAGGTTCTGGCATACAAAATACAAAACTTACTCAAGGAAGTTGTTTTGAAAAGTATTATTAATCAAAGCCAATGGCAAACTTATTATACGAAGGGGCAAAGAGTTACTGTCTTTTTAATGTAATAGCTGTTCAGGTAAAAAATAAAAAATGAAGAGCTCAAAATTCCACCACACTTGGGTAATAGGGAGGGCACGTATTGCATGGAGCACTGGGTGTTGTGCAAAAACAAGGAATACTGTTACGCTGAAAAAAATAAATAAATACTGAAAAAAAATAAAAATAAAAATTAGAAAAAAAAAAATTCCACCACACTAACAAAATGTAGAAATATCATTTTTGCTTTCTTATGCCTCCTCTTGATCTATGTGCATTAAGTTTTTACAAAACACATGTGTAGGATCTTTTAAAGATGTTTTGTACCATTTAAAATAAAATCTAGAATTCCTCAGGCTTTCTTAGGGGGTGCTTTCACATAATTTGTACAATTGGTAATTTAAGATACACAACATATATCCTGAATAAAATGGTATTCAGATATTTATCTGAAACTGTTTTGTCAGTATGCAAGTCATTGGATAAAAATAACAGTTGCTACTAGAATGAGTTTTAAAGGATATTTTGGGGGTTTGGTGAGATAATAAGCAAATTAGAGTAATTGGCAGAAACCTGTGTAATTTCTCAATTCTAATGATATTATTGTCTTTTCAGGCTTTTATCTTTGGCAGAACCTTTTGTAACTATTGGAATTTCCCAAAGGACTTTTAGAAAAGTTGGTATTCAGCACAAGTTAGGGATGAAAATCGTCCAGCTGTTCTTCAGATTAGTAACACCAACTCTGAAAAACACCTGGTTTTCCATTTTCCTTAGTTTTTTTGTCTGATTCGTGAGAAATATTTTCTTGATGCAGCATTCTAATTTATTTTGTCAGTATTTTTACACATGCTGTATTTCATTAATGTAAGAAAAAAGCATTTTACTAAAATTATTCTGATTGCCTCTCTACGTCTTACTGGTATATGTTTTAATTGATATTTTTACATTTCAGAGATGATGGTAAAGAAGGTTTGAAGTTTTATACCAATCCTTCGTATTTCTTTGATCTATGGAAAGAAAAGATGTTGCAAGATACAGAGGATAAGAGGAAGGAAAAGAGGAAGCAGAAGGTATTACAAGAGATTCAAAAAATTGAAGTTAGTTTTTGTGTATTTGTGTTTTGTTGCATGCAGGGAACTTTATTAGGCTTGTATCTTGACAGTTTTATACTGAAGTCTTTATAACCACACAGGAAGATCACAGTCTAACAATCGGTATTATAATGTGGTATAAGTGCCATACCAGAGGTATGCGTGGAGGGTTTAGGTAGCACAAGATGGCACCTGCTTTAGCCAGAGGACAGGGTTGGTAAACACTTCCAACAAAGCTTATAATACTGTAGAACAAATAGGAATTAAGGGGACCAGGGAAGAGAATGGCATTCTGGTGAGAAGGGACAAAGGAATATTGTGCAGATGTTGGCAAAGTAAATTAAGCTATATTTTCTTACCACAGATCATATCCTGAATGTTTTGGAAAGATGATATTCTCACTAAATTCCTATTATCTGTCTGCTACGTTGCTATTTTCTACTTTGTAATAAAATGTTCTTGGATCTGCTTTATTATATGTTGATAATAACTGGAAATAAAGAAGGAGGCAAAATTGGGATTTAGGCAGAATTATGAAGGAGGCAAAATCTGTTTCTTATCATCCCTCTGTTTCTCCTGTAACTATCTCTCCTCTCCTCCCTTTTCTCCATAATGCCTTCGTGTTACTATTTTCTGTACTAGACAGTATCCCAGCGTTCTAGCCAGAGTTTACAGACTGGTGACTGGCAGCTCAGATTATGCCTACAGTCAGTGTTTTGTTTGACAAACAGTGGTTTTAAAATTCTTGAAGTGGAAAGCCCTGAATGGACATGCCTGTTTTTTCATTGCAATCCCCATCTTACACCTGATTTTCTTCATTCATGTATGTGATCTGCTTTGCCCCTTTGGGCATTTGACTTTGTTACACCAACTCTTGACCTCTCTCTGCTTTGTCCCACAATTTGAATCATTTTGTGTTTTATTTTTTGAATACCCTGTTTCTGTTGAGTGACACGGTTGTTATGGGTTAATTGAATAATTGTATTGGCTAGCTAATTGGGCACTTTCCAGATTACATAGCCTTAATAAATTTTAAGGTTTTGGTTAGTTAGACAGTGCCATTACTGGTAGAAATTTCACTCATTATAGCAAAAACTAGTAGATTTGGGAGGAGAGTTGGTAAATCTTTTTTCATCTGAAAGGACTTTCTGACCTCAGATTTTATTATTTAGGCATACTATTTTTTTAATTAATTATTTTATTAACATAAAATGTATTATTTGCCTCCGGGGTACAGGTCTGAATCGTCAGGCTTACACGCTTCACAGCACTCACCACAGCACATACCCTCCCCAATGTCCATAACCCAACTACCCTCTCCATAACCCCCCTTCCTCCAGCAACCCTCAGTTTGTTTTGTGAGATTAAGAGTCTCTTATGGTTTGTCTCCCTCCTAATCCCATCTTTTTAGGCATACTGTTTTTATCTGGTGCATCAGTTAAAATTAGAGGTTAAAGAAATGTGACCAGAAACTGGGATTGCAAGTCAGCTAGCTAAGATTTAATTCTGAATGTACAAATGAACTGTCTCTGTGTTACTTTAACTATATTATGATGGCATTGTCTTTTTCAGTATTAATGTTAGAATTTTATTTTGATTGTTAATAACATCTTTTTAAAAACTTAGTACTTCAGCATTTGGCTTTGTTTCAATACATCTGTTATAGCAGAAAAATCTAGATCGTCCTCATGAACCAGAAAAAGTGCCAAGAGCACCTCATGACAGGCGGAGAGAATGGCAGAAACTGGCCCAAGGTCCAGAGCTGGCTGAAGATGATGCTAATCTCTTACATAAGCATATTGAAGTTGCTAATGGCCCAGCCTCTCATTTTGAAACAAGGTTTCTTTTCTTTTGTTTGTTTTTTAACAAAATTAATGATAAAATACTGGTTTTGTTTCTGATATCTATGCCTCTAAGTCTTAGGTCCTGAATTGTTGAACCAGCAGACCCTGATTCAGCTATAGAAATAATTTTGAAACCCTGACTTTTGTGAGCCTTCTAAAGTCTGGTGTTGGGCAGGTCATTTTCATACCTGGATTTTAGTTTTATCATCTATAGAAAGAGGTGGTTGGAATAGATGATCTTTAGGGTTATTTAAGCTTTCATATGAAGTCTCAGTGCTCTCTCTCAATATTTCAGGCAGAGTCTGCTAGAATTTCATAATAGAGGATTGGGGTCTGGAATTTTTTTGAAATATTACTATTTCACTACATATAAAATAGGAGCTGAGAAAGGGTAATATTTTGTTCCTTTTCTTTCTCCTGCCCTTTCTATTGCCACATCTCCCACCTCAGTCATATCAGGACTTTTAAACGGAATTACTCATCCCCTTTTGCGGAACTATAGAATAGGTCTTTTTCCTTTCTCAGTCACCATGGCCCCCATCTAAGTGACATGCTACCCTAACTAAACATTATACTAGCATATCTCTGTAAAGGAATTTGTGTATAGTTGAATGAGTATAGTCATTATTATATATATATATTGTAGTTATTTTTGAATGGAAAAGAGTTTCAAGTTTTCTTTGGAATAATACATGTAAATTATTAGGCTAATATCTTTGCCAAGTTTAGAAGTAACATACATGTAAGATACTATTAATATACGCATTGACAGAAAAAGACCTAAAGAATTGAGATTTATTTGAAAAAGCAATCTATAAACATTTTTTTCTACTACTGTTAAGTAATTATGGTAGTACCTTACCCAGTAGTGTAAGTTCAGTACAGTTAATCCTTGAACAACGAGGGAGTTAGGGACACCAATTCCTTGTGCAGTCAGAAATCCACATGTGACTTTTGACTCCCCAAAAGCTTCAGTACTGATAGCCTCCTGTTGACCGGGAGCCTTACTGAGAACATAAATAGTCATTTAACACATATTTTGTATGTTATGTGTATTATATACTGTACTTTTATAATACAGTAAGCCACAGAAAAAAATGTTAAGAAAATTATAAAGAAGGGTGCCTGGGTGGTCCAGTTCTTAAGCGTCTGCCTTCAGCTCAGTTCGTGATCCCAGGGAGCTGGGATCAAGCCCCACATCGGGCTCCCTGCTCTGCAGGAAGCCTGCTTCTCCTTTTCTCACTCCCCCTGTTTGTTTTCCCTCTCTTGCTGTGTCTTTCTCTGTCAAATAAATAAGTAAAATCTTTTTTTAAAAAAAAAAGGAAAATTATAAAGAAAATACATCAACAGTGCTGTACTGTAAAAAAAAAGTCGTATAAGTGGGCATGCTCAGTTCAAACCTGTGTTCATAGTCAATTGTATTTTCTAACTCACTTTGTGTACATTCATCCCCAGCATGCACTACAATCAGTAAATATTTATAAATCTAAAGTTCTGCTTAAATCTGATCTTAAGTCATGTGTTGCTTTGTTACTGTTACTTTCTGAGTACCCTGCCACCTTTGAAAACACCAAAAAGACAAAACAATGTAGTTCGCCATCTCTGTGGTATCATGGAGGCCTTTCTCACTAATACAGACATTTAGAAGTCATTTAAGTTTAAGATAGCAACAAGATATCCTGATGGTGGAAGATTCCAGTTTTCATATTCTGGCTTTTTGTCATTGACATCATATTTTGAAGGAAAAAAATGAAATAGAGGCAGATAGCTTTGAACACAATTTGCCAAAAGATAATTACTTTCTTGCTTATAAGATTCTATATGTAATACTTTTTATCCTTGTGAATTAAATTAGTATTATAATATAGTAAAATAACTGCAAGGAAAGGTTACATTGTGAGCAGCATTCTTTGTTTTAAAAGCAGTAATAAATTTCTGAAATTTCTTAGTAATGGTTAAAATATTAGCAATCAAAGGATACATGTTAAATCTCTCCTGTAGAACACTGTACTCTACCTGTAATTCAAGAAAAACACACTGATACTGTATTTTTTTTTTTTTTAGACCTCAGACATATGTGGACCATATGGATGGATCTTACTCACTTTCTGCTTTGCCATTTAGTCAGATGAGTGAGCTTCTGACTAGAGCTGAGGAAAGGGTCTTAGTCAGACCACACGAACCTCCTCCACCTCCACCAATGCATGGAGCAGGGGATACCAAACCCATACCCACCTGTATCAGGTATGCTGGGATGGGCAGGTGATGTTTGTTCTCAGGGGCTGGTAACCTTTTTCTTGAAAGGATCAGTTAGTCAATATTTTAGGCTTTGTGGGCATACGTTCTCTGTCATAGCTCTCAGCTCTGCCATTGGTAACTATACATAAATAAATGCCTGTTTGTGTTTCAGTGAAACCTTACTTATAAAAACAGCATTTCAGGTTTGACTGTGGACCGTCATTTGCCAGCCTCTGATAAAAGCTGACGTGTTCGCGCGGGGAAAATTTAGTGAATGAGAATTTACTTTAAAGGTTAAAGTGTGTTTCATTTTATTATAGCTTTATTATCAAGCCCATAATGTGTAGTATATTAATAAAAATTAAAAATTTTTGGAATGTGGTAAGGGACTAAGAAATGGGAACCAAAGAATGTGATTCTAAGTGTTAATTTGGTATTATGGGGAATACTCTGAGAATTTCAGAGAAAAGAGGCAATAATCTTTCAGTAAAGTGATTTTGAAGTTTAATTTTATCCATTGTTATCCAGCTTATAAAATTTTTAATAGGTAAATAGAGACCAGCTTTATAATTTTCAGTTAAAAAAATCAGCCTTCTATCACTGAGTCATTTGATGTTCCATCCGCAGGAAAGAAGAGAGCTGTAAATTTCCTGTTGTGGCTTATAATTAGTTGTTATTGATTTAACTGAAATGACATATGATGAGTCTTAATAGCTTCAGTATCAATGCAGCATTGTAATGGCCACAAGTATTGCTGCAAATATTGTCATATGATAAATGTTGAGTCATTATAAAGACTCCTATCACAGCATAAAATTGAATATTTTATTTGTCAAAGTAAGCATAAAATGCTTGAGTGCATCTGACAGGTGTCTGGAAGGATGAGACCATTTAGAATATTACAAACGAAAGCACCGCCTCTTAAATTTCTTGTTGGCGTTTTCCCTTCATCCTAAATACTGAAGAATTCTTCATTTCTTCAGGAACATGTTAATGCATCTGCCCTGATATAATTACTGGTAGTCATATCTTTCCTGTGCTTAGTTCTTTCTCTTTTAATAACTTGCTAGGATTTCTTTATCATTTCAGTTCTGCTACAGGTTTGATAGAAAATCGCCCTCAGTCACCAGCTACAGGCAGGACACCTGTGTTTGTGAGCCCCACCCCCCCACCTCCTCCACCACCTCTCCCATCTGCTTTGTCAACGTCTTCATTAAGAGCTTCAATGACTTCAACTCCTCCCCCGCCAGTACCTCCCCCACCTCCACCTCCAGCCACTGCTTTGCAAGCGCCAGCAGTACCTCCGCCTCCAGCTCCTCTCCAGATTGCCCCTGGAGTTCTCCACCCAGCTCCTCCTCCGATCGCACCTCCTCTAGTACAGCCCTCTCCGCCAGTAGCTAGAGCTGCCCCGGTATGCGAGACTGTACCAGTTCATCCACTCCCGCAAGGTGAAGTCCAGGGGCTGCCTCCACCCCCACCACCGCCGCCTCTGCCTCCACCGGGCATTCGACCATCATCACCTGTCACAGTCGCAGCTCTTACTCATCCTCCCTCTGGGCTACATCCAGCTCCATCTACTGCCCCAGGTCCCCATGTTCCATTAATGCCTCCATCTCCTCCATCACAAGTTATACCTACTTCTGAGCCAAAGCGTCATCCATCAACTCTACCTGTCATCAGTGACGCCAGGAGTGTACTTCTGGAAGCAATACGGAAAGGTAATTTCCTTGTGGCCTGTAAAAGCATTGCTGTGGTATCATTAGAATCTTCCTAAATATTTGACAGAATAACGTTTTCCTCACTTACAAAATTTTAGATGACCGTATCTTTGTACACATGGTTCTTAGAAAGGAAAGCTGTGTTCAACCTGTATTTTAAATCATTTTCCAGAAAATAAATCACACTGAGTTATTTTATTTTCATACTTTAGTAGGGATTCTTAAAATGTTCATTAAATAATGAGAAATTGAAAGTGTCAGACTTACAAGTTATAGAAAATTTAGTTAAAACCCTTTATATTATGTTTAATGTGTATATTAACTCCTTTAAAAATGGTGTTTTCTTCAGTGTTAAGCCTGTCCATTTGGTGTATCAGTGACACTTGCTCTACCAGAAGCCTTTATAGGAACTTATATATAAGTTCCTCCCTTAGTAACAAAGGAAAGCCCTCTCATACTCACTCATTTATTCAGCCTGCATTTCCTAGGCACCTACCATAAGCCGGGCACCAGCAGCAGAGAATGAATAATACTGCCTTTCCCTCAAGCACTGGAGAGAATAAAGCCACAGAAGATACACTCAACAACATTTATTTGACCACCGGTTGACTTTTTGGGGGGAGGTGCTGGTAGGGAGGACAGTAGACCATCATGGCTAAATAAGCTGTAGATATTCACCTGGATAGCTGCTAAGTTTGACCAGTTAGTTTTACAGATAATGAAAGAATTAATTGACCAAATTAATACGATTCTAAATATGATCCCTTCAGATTCTTTTTACTAGATCTTGCTTTCCATTTTCCAGTTAGTATTTCTCACATGTAATTGATTTTATTCCAGAAAGATTAATAATATGTAGTATATAGTATTTTGGTTTACAAAGAGTGCTTTGGTTTTTCTGTATCAGGTATTCAGCTACGCAAAGTAGAAGAGCAGCGTGAACAGGAAGCTAAACACGAACGCATTGAAAATGACGTTGCCACCATCCTGTCTCGCCGTATTGCTGTGGAATATAGTGATTCAGAAGATGATTCAGAATTTGATGAAGTAGATTGGTTGGAGTAAGAAAAATTCATTGATAAATATTACAAAACTGAATGCAAATGTCCTTTGTGGTGCTTGTTCTTTGAAAATGTTTGGTCATTCCAGTGTTTTGCTTTCTTTTCCTTATGATAAATAACCCTTTTCCTCCATAATTTTTGATTTCTAAGAAAAATATTAGCATACATTTCAAACTAAATGTTTTACAGTGGCTTATCTTTTTTTATTTTTCCCTGAAAAGATAATTTGGTCAAATAAACCACTAAGTATTAAGCATGGACAGCTGTTGTTAGAGTAGCAGATTCAGTTTTTTGATATATCTTAATTGTGCACTTTGTGAATTTTAATTTAAAGAAAGCAACTGAGATTGAAATCTTGAGGGCAGCTGTATCTCTTAATGAGCCTTATTCCATTTCCTGATGTTTTAAAAGAAGAAACACTGCCTTGATTATATGAATACACTCAGAAAGTATGTTTAGCTAGTAGTATTGAATTCTCTTAAAGGAATGCTTGAATTTTTTTTAATTATTGTTTTACTGTTTTTAAATACTTGCCTTATTTGAATGTTTAGCAGTACCCCCTTCCCACTTATATATTGTGTGGTACGATTTTGCTTGCCTATAAGAGTTTAAAAAATTTCCATGTGAAATACTCTGACATAAACATACATGTAACTTACATTAACTGTTAAGAATAACAGTCTGATTTAATAAATGGTTCATTTTAAAGGTTCATGGGTGTTGCTCTTTGAATGAAACTATTTCTGATAATTTATCAAATATATATAAAGTAGAATTTTAATATGTACATAGTAAGCAGAAAACTAAAATCACTTAAACTATATAATTTCTTCTTAATTATACAGATTCATGTTGTCTAGTATGTAAGGTAGCTTTTATATCGTTTTTTCAAAATCAGTATTTTTCAACTCCTTAGGCTCTTAAATTAAAATCTCAGTTTGCTGTCTAATTTCAACACACGATGACTTGACACCCTAACAGCATTCTTGAAATTATATTTTGCAGTGATAGTGTTGTTAATGTTTACCCAATCCAGATTTAAGGCTGGAGGGAAATCAGTGTTAATATTAGATTGTTTAATGTGAAGTTCTCTAGTTGGACTATAGAAGTATCTGCAGTCCTCATCCTTTTACAGTACAATCTCTAGCTCCTCCCATCAAGAGATGGGTTCTTTTCCCACCCACCTTGGATCTGAGTGTTGCTGAGACCTGTTCTGGCCAATAGCATTGTCTCAGGTTAAGCTCAAGGTACCCTGCTAGAAGATCAGAAACCTCATACAGAGAGCTGTGCCAAGTGAGACCATCTTACACCAGCCAAGCACAAGCTGACCCGCTGGCCGGCTATAAACTGATGAGCAAGGCTAGCTAAGATTAGCCATGCTCAGAGGAATTGTTCAACTGACCTATACATTTATGAGCAAAAAAGTAATGCTTATTGTCTTACACCTGAGTCTTGAGATGGGTTATTTCACACAGCATTAGTCCACAATAATAGAGAGCTGATAGATGAGGTCATTGGTTACTTGATGATTTGGGGGTTATTTAGGTACATAACTAATGACCCATACTCTGTGGAGTAAGAATGAGGAACTAAGTGGCAAACTATCGTGGTAATAGTTTGGACATAAAAAAAATTTACTTATAGCTCTAATTAACAAAAGATGTGCTTTGTTCTTTCGGGTAGCTTTGCCTAGAACAGGAGATTAGATAGTGGGGACACCTGTGTGGCTCGGTCATGTAAGTGTCTGACTCTTAGTTTCATCTCAGGTCATGATCTCCAGCCCGGGCTCTGTGCTGAGCATGGAGCCTGCTTAAGATTCTCCCTCTGCCTGGGTTAAAGCCTCTGCCTTCGGCTCAGGTCATGATCCTAGGGTTCTGGGATCGAGCCCCGCATCGGGCTCTCTCCTTGGTGGGGAGCCTGCTTCCTCCTCTGCCTGCTTCTCTGCCTACTTGTGATCTCTCTCTGTCGAATAAATAAAATCTTTAAAAAATAAAAAAAAAAAAAGATTCTCTCTCTGCCCCTCCACCCACCTGCTCACATGCACAGATGTGCTCACACTCTCTCTCTCTCTCTCTCTAAAAAAAAAAAAGATAGTGATTTGAGGTTTCTTTCAACTTTACAAAAATATGTCGAATTCAACTCAAGAAAATATGACGCAGTTTAAAGTTTATCTTTCTAAGTGTGTGAAGGCAGTGGCAGTATATAGTTTTTATAAAGGTCAGTTGTGGCCAGTAACCAAAATGCAATGATACTGGCATTGGAGTAGTTAAGGGTAATAATAAAGGAAATAGTTGGAAATTTCTTAATAATAGAAGTGGATCTGTTTTAAAGCCTGGCAGTACATATCCTAAATAGCTCATGAGAGGATTTTGTTTTTCAGAATATTTCTGAAAGATAAGAAAGTGCCAGTAGAAAGCAAAATAACCTTTCAGTCTAGATAATTCAGCTTAATTTGGTGAGAGAATTTTAATGTCTTTTTTTTTTTAACGATTTTATTTATTTATTAGACAGAGATCACAAGTAGGCAGAGAGGCAGGCAGAGAGAGAGGAGGAAGCAGGCTCCCCACTAAGCAGAGAGCCCAATGTGGGGCTTGATCCCAGGACCCTGGGATCATGACCTGAGCCGAAGGCAGAGGCTTTAACCCACTGAGCCACCCAGGCGCCCCGAGAGAATTTTAGAACAATCATTCTGTGGTCAATTTTAATACCTAAGAAGAATGAAAGTTACTGGACAGTTATTGTCTTCTTATGAATTAGATCGCTATTGCACTAGGTTGTGGAGCCTAGAGGCAGAAAAAATGAATTGTATATCATGGAGGAATAATTAGCTTCACTTTTTTGGTCACAGTTCTTACCCATTTACCTCCATATTGCCAACGTCAACAAATACTTTTTAGTCCTTAAGTTATTTGACCTTTAGTCTGTAAAAAATACATACAGAATATATTCTGTGTATATTTTTCATTTTCACTCCACTGTTCCTTGAAGCTGCCTCTGGATTTTTTGTGTGTGATGCCGAAGAGGAACTTCACAATCATGGTAAGATGGAAGAGGAGGGGAATATTGAGATACAGTGGAGTTTAGGATGATATTCAGTCATTACAGAGGGGGAGTGTGTCTATAACTTTTTCTAAGGAATATTTGTAAGCTCTGTACTTTCAAGTAATCTTAAGCTAGAACCACTGCTTTCCATTTATTTAGGCAGATGAGATGACTTCTGAAGCATTTTCGTGTTATAAATATTTATTAAAAGACAGTTAAGGAAAATGTTCATTTGGATTGTGTTCTGTAAATTATGAAATACCTTTATTTCCACTTTCAGAAAGCCCTGCCCGTCCTTCAACATCCATCTCACATCCCATATTCTCATGAAGTCTTCTCAGATCACCACAACTGGAGTTAATATGGAGTATTCCTTTTCAATTTCTCCAGTGCTTTTATTATAAGCTTTCTTCAAGTACACCTAAATGCCATTTTGCATTACAGTTATTACCTATTTGAGCTTGCAAATAGATTACTCACATGAGAGCAGGGGCCTCATCTTAAATAGGCGATTCATAATTATCTCTTGTAAACAGATTCAGAAATACCTTTGTTTCTTCTGTCTACTAGAGCTCTTAAAATCTTATCTTCCTAGGCACTGCTCTTATGTTGAAAAATTCCCTCCACTAATCTCAGTAACACATTTGAGCCTAAACCAGTCCTAACTTCATCAAAACTGTGAGTGTGTGTAATTTAAGAAATAGAAAGCCTAAGATTGACTCTTCTGGCCAAAAGTTAAAAGTTACTAATATTAGCGAAGTCTTTTCTTAAGGCAGAGACCAAAATTGATAGTGTTTTTATTTAATGGGAATACCATGAATTACTTTCAAAAGCTCTAACTTTGCCCTTAGTAAACATACTTCTGCTCTTTATTTTTTCATTTTCACTCTACTGCATTTACCTTGACCCCAGCTTTTTTTTTTTTATTAACATGTAATGTATTATTTATTTCAGGGGTACAGATCTGTGAATCATCATCAGTCTTACACAATTCATAGCACTCACTATAGCCCATACCCTCCCCAATTTCCATCACCTGACCCCAGCTTTTTTTAAAACTACCTCCCTAAAAATACTGAAGCAGATATAAAATAAATTACTTAAAGCTCCTAAATAGTTTAAGAAATTCCTTTTTGGAATTCATGATCTATGTAGTGTCTACATAGTAAAAAAATGTAAATTAATCAATGCAGGATATTAATCATGCAGTATCAGAATTTAAAGATGGCTTTGCTCCATTGAAATAATGAAAATGAAATATCAAAGTATGATATTTCTAAGTTGTATCTTTTAACTTTAATTAATAAGCTAATCATCTTACTAAAGCCAAACAATGCATAGGAGACCTTTATAATACAAAGAATAAGTCTTTTTCCTCCCTTTATTCATTGCTGTACGAAAAACAAATTTATTTATGTTCTCCATGACTTGGCTGTAGAATGCATCAGTAATCTCTTGCCTTTCAAGCCTGACAGCCAGGCTCTGAATAAAGAATGAATACCAGCCCTGAATGAACATTTCAGGCATTTTTTTTTTTTTTTTTTTTTTGCAGACTAGTTATCAATACCTTTTTCTCATTATTGTAAGGCCAGCTGCTCTAGCTTTTTTTTTCTTTAGACAAAAAATTTAAACCACTGACCATGTATTAAAGTCATCTTTCTCAGGATATTTATAGTTTCTCCTCTTTCTTACTATAGGTAAATTTGCTTAGTGGTAATGATTTTGAATATTTTATAGTATCTTTATAAATATGTTCCTTATGTATTTGTGTGTGTTATACTCAAAGACTTCTTAATAAATTTCTTATTTATCCATCCTGCCTTTAGGCTAGCTTTTTCAATGCTACTCTTTTGATATAGGACACTGATGTCTCCGGGGTAATAAAATTTCCCATCCATCTTTTTGGCCTGGAAACAACATAAAAGACATAAGAACCATCAAATCACAATATATCTTCTATCGTAATAGCTTCCACTATAACTTAAAAGTATCTGTTTTATTCTTACCTTTGAAGTCCATGGTATGTTGTACTTCTAACTTTAAAGGAAATCTATAGGAACTGTATCTAGACCATTCCAAATGAAGGAGCCCATCTCCTATGATTAATGCTTTATTTTTATTTTTTAAAATTTTACATTTTTGATATTTCTTTTCACTTGTTTAATAGACTTTTTTGATGCCTAGAGTTACTTTGCTGGGTATTGGGGCCACAGCAGTGAATAGACAGAGCCCTACTTTCTGAGCCTACAGATAAATTAACAAAGAACAATGAGTGTTATGTTAGGGGAGCACATAGCACAGAGACCAAACCTAGTCTAGGAAGCCAAGAAAGGCTCCCAAAGGAAATGACATTTAAATTATGAGGTAGAACCCTGACAGATAAGTATTAAGGTGATGGTGAACAGTCTACCAGGCAAAAGAAATAGGTATATGAATGTCTGGGAATGCTTAATGCCAAGCATGAATGGACGGAGTAGTAAAACTAGAAATAAATGAGAAAGGTAAGCCATATTAAGGAGTTTGCATTTATTTCGTGGACAGTAAAATTAAAGAAGTGACCTATCAGAATAGCATATTGGGAAGATCATTGGCAGCTGCAATGTGGTAAATAAATTAGAGACTAGTAAGCTTGGAGGTCAAGAGTTCAGTCAGGCTTTGTAAGAGAGGACAAACAATATTTAGGGATGGTGGTGAGAGAGGAGATACATGATGAGATAGATTCAAGAGAAATTCAGGATGTGGAATACACTGGATTTGGTAATTAGAGAGGAGTTGAGGAAAACTTCAGAGTCCTGGCTTACTGATAGACCATTAGAGGATGAGCAGTTTGGGACATAAAGTAGGGAAAGGATCACCTACATGGTTGGAGGGAAGAATTAGTCTTGGATTTGTAAAGGGAAAGCTCTTTGCAGGAAGGAAAGGATAGATGGGTAAGCCGTTAGATTTAAAGGCCTGGTCCCAAAAAGTTGAGAAAGTTTCCTTCTAATGGGAGGTGTCCTCTTTGAAGTACATGGGAGTGCTGCTGAGGGTGATTGGAGAGATGGGGAGAATGTCAACAGTTTTAAGAAAAGTCCTCTAAAATGACTTTTAATCAAATAGTCATTATGATAAATGGGAGAGCTTTCCAGGGAAATAGGAAATTGTCAGACCATATTGAAAACATTGTTGAGATTGGTGCATGAATTTATAGAGACTCCAGGCTATAAAAGGAAGTTGCCAGAAGGAAACCATTGGATTCTTCCAACTTCGGGTTTTGATGGTACTGTGAGATGGAAGGACAAACTAGGAAAGATTGACTGATCTCCTTGCCATCTTAATCCCATGATTAAGCTCCCATGTTGGAGTTCTGCTCTATTTTGCCATATTGCTAGTTTGATCTCCTTTTCTCATTAAGTACATCCATAGGCTCTTCTAGATTGTCAAATCATGCAGCCTTCTCTTGTTTTGAGACTTTATATTCCACCTTCCCTATGTGAACATCATTGTGGTTTTCTTTTATTATGAGGCTCCTCCTTTCTATCCTGTCACATCTCCAGAATTCCTGCTCTATTCCCATTTTAACGTGCTCAGCTCCCCTTTATCCTGTTAACTTTCAGATCTAGAAATCATCTTCTCAGGATTCTGTCAAAGATAATTCTGCCACAAAGGTTATGTAATTCAAAACAAAGAAGTAGCAAGGGATTTGACTTTTTATCTATCCCTTTCAAGTCCAAGCTGTCTCATCTGCCTCATTTACTTGGTCGGCGGGAATCCTCAAAAAATAAATTCTATGCTTGATTCTATTGATTTTGTTTTTTGGAGCATATAAAATGAGGCCAAAATTTTACATTTGATTCTTGGATTGGTTAATAGCCAACCATCTCAGAAATGTCTGGCATAGGGTCTCAGTGAAACGATCTAGATAATTCAATGTGAACTGCCTATCATTATCAAAAAATAAAAAATGGGGCCTATTAACCAAGCACTAAGCCTTCATTTTGATATCAAAGACCAGCTTACTCCTTTTGCTTGGTTGTTTAATCTTTTTTGTTGTAAAACACACATAACAGAAAAGTGCATAAAATTTTTGACTCCATAATTACCACATTGTGAGTGCCAATGCAAGTCAAGAAATAGAATATTGCACTCTAGAAAGTGCGTGCCCCCTCCTAACTACTAGCCCTTTCTTCATCTCCAACCCCAAGAGTAATTTATGGTAGTCACTTCCTTGTTTCTGTCTTAGACTTTCACCAACCACCTAAGCATGTGTTTTGACTATAATAGTTTAATTTTGCCTACACTTTGAACTTTATATCAGTGGTTATCTTTTAGTATGTGCTTTTTTTGTGTCTGACTTAAAATTTTGTTTGTGAGTTTCAACCGTGTTATATGTAAGCTACTTTGTTCATTTCCATTGTTTTATAGTAGTCCAAGCTATAAATATGTCACACTCTATCCGTTCTACTGTTGATGGATTCTAGTTTGTAGTTTGGGGCTTGTACAAGAAGTACTAGTGTATTTCTCCACATTTTTGCATATGGTTCTTATTCTTGTGTGGGCATTTCTGTTAAGTAGATACCTAGAAGTGGAATCACAAACTCACAGGACATGAGAATCTTCTGCTTTAGTAACTAATGCCAAACACTTTTCCAAAGAAGTTGTACCAATTCATACTCCCACCAGCAACCTGAGAATTCCTGTTCCTCCGCATACTTGTCACAGCTTCTGGTATTACTCTGTTTAGTTTTAGCTATTCTAGTGGGCTTATGACAGTGTCTGGTCATGGTTTGTTTTCTTTTCCTGGATTACTAATGAGGTTGAATACCTTTCCTTATGTTTATTAGCTTTATCTTTTCCCCCTCTGTAGCTTCTCTTCTCACTTTATTGGTGCTCTTTGAAAATAAGTTCTTAACTTTCAGGTTGCCCATTTTATCTATTTTCTTCATGGTTAATGCATTTTGTGCCCGAAGAAATACTTCCCTATGCCAAGTTTATGTGATTGTTCTATACTGTCTAAAAAGTCCAGAGACTTTGTTGTGTTACCATTCACAGCTGGATCTGTAATCTATCTGGAATTGATTTTTGTGCGCCATGTGAGGTCAGACGTAAGTTTCACTTTCTTTTCCTATGGATAGCAAATCAAGTTAACACCATTTGTTGAAAAGACTGTTCTTTCCTCTCTGTTCTGCCAGGCAAATTTATAAAAAGTGTGTATTTATGCTGATATGATTGCGTAATCTGACTGTAGAATGATGACAATACAGATATGCACAAATGAGTCTATTTACAGACCTTATTCTGTTCTACCGGTCTAGCCTTCCACCAGTATCAGAGTTTTCTAAATGGTTTACAGCCATACAGAAAATGTTGATATCCAAGAAGGCAAACCTGTTCACCTTGTTGTTTTTCTTTAAAATTACCTTGACTATTCTTGGCCCTTTGTACTTCTATATACATTTTAGAATCAGATTGGCTGTTGACAGATTGGACATTCACATGCAGCTGTAGCTAGATTTGCTTGGTAAGTGGGAGCCCACTATGTGGTCTTCATTTTGGCCACAGTGGCCTCTCTGTTCATATGCCTTCATGTAAATTTTCCTGGCCTTCCCATTGTAGACATCCATCAACTGAGCAAGTAAATGTCTCTGAAATTCTGTGACTCAAATGAACGAATCTCCAGTCAGCTGCTCAGTTATACCTGCTCTTCCATAACCAGAAAGAAGGGCCTTTTTGTAAGTAACCCAACTAAGCGCTCACCCTTAGTCTTGACCTGCTTGTTAACAGCCCTCACATTCTCACTATTCCTCTGTAGAACATCATAGCAACTTGGCAGTAACCAGCCAGCCCTACTGCACTGTTAGGCACTGTTCTCATTTTGTTCAGATGTTTGAATCATTATGCATGCAAGGGCAGTCACCTCTCCAGGATGTTTTCCCACATCACCTTAGGTGAAATCTGTAGCAGTTTGGCTGCTCCCCTGTGCCAGAGACTCCCTGTCCATGCCCCGCAGACCACTCAGGGTAATAATAACATTCCTCTTGGCCTGCCAGGTGATGAATAAACCAGTCCAAAATTCCACCCCACCACTTGTGTTCTTAGACAGTGGTGCCCTAATCCTGCCTCCGCCTGTGTTTATGTCCTCCAAGATGCCTATGAAAGACAGGACTAGATGTGCAGAATATTTATTGGGGGAGGGAAAGGGAGGAGACCAAAGAAGGCATGTGGAGAGCCTTTGCATGGTGAGAGGAGTGGAGGGAAAAAGGAAGACTGGTTGAAAAATGTCTCAGACTACAGAGCTATTCTAAAAGCTTTGACTAGGTCAATGGGGAGTCTTCATTCCAAAGTTGCCTGTTAGAGGGATTGGCCACTATCACTCACCTGCTGTGCTTAATCATTGGCTAGGAGCAACATGAGGTAAGCTTGGCCTTGGCGTGAACATAATAGTCAATCCAGAAGGGTAGCAGCTGGGGCCTCAGTTCACTCTGCTTCCCCCAGCAGGAGATCTCAGTACATTTTTATGGCCACCACAGATTGCTTTGGTGCCTTTGCCAAATTCAAATGAATATATGAGTACGGCTTTATTTCAAGGCTCTCTATTACCCCATTGGTTCCTTTGTCCTCTGCCACTACCCCCACAGTTTTGATTACTGGTAACTTTATAAGTCTTGGAGTCAGGTACTAAAAACCCTTCAATTACTTCTTTTTAAGATTGCTTTAGGTATTCTAAGCCCTTTATATTCCCATGTCAATTTTAGAATAAGCTTGCCAATTTGTACAAAAATATTCTTCTGGCAATTTTGACTAGGATTGCATTGAATCTATAGCTCAGTTCGGAGAAGAATTGACAACAATATTGAGTTTTCCCATCAGTGAACCTGGTCTGTCTATTTAAGTCCCCTTGAATTCTTAGCAGTATTTTGTAGTTTTCAGTGTAGAGGGTTTGCATGTTTTCTGTTAAATTTATTCCTAAAGAATTTCATGTTTTTGACAGTATTTAATTTTTTAAATTTTACTTTCCAGTTGTTTGCTTATAATATAGAGTAATACAATTTTGTGTATTGGTTACGTCCTTTCAATTTGCTAAACTCACGTATTAGTTCTACTAGTTTGATAGAATCCATAGAAACTTTTATGTAAACAGTCGTATCTGTGAATAAAAACAATGTCCTTTTCTGATCTGTATGCCTTTTATTTATTTAAATTTTGTTTTCTTACTCTGGCTAGGACTTCTAGTGCAATATTGAATAGGAGTGGTAAGAGCAGACATCCTTACTTTGATCCCATCTTCAGTGAGAAAGCATTCATTAAGTATGATGTTACCATTAAGAATGATGTTAGCTGCAGGTTTTTTTAAATGTGTTCTAACAGATTTAGGGCGCACTCTTCATTCCAAACTTGAGGTGCATTTTTCTGAATCTGTTGAACTGATTATATGGTTTTTCTCCTTTCTTCTGTTACTGGGATGGATTATATTGATTTTCAAACACAAAATCAACCTTGCTAGAATAAGCCTTTGTTTGATCATGATCCTTTGTATATATTAGATTTGATTTGCTAATGTTTTATTAGAGATTTTTTTTTTTAATCACTGTTCAGGAAGCCTAATACTTTTCTTTTTTTGGAATGTTTTTGTCAGATTTTCACATAAGAGTTATGCTAACTTTATAAAAGTGTTCTCTGTTTTCTGAAACAGTTTGTGTAAGATGAACATTCTCTTTTTCAAATGTTTGATTAAATTTACCAATGAAACCATCTGGGCTTAGAGTTTTTTTGTAGGGTGGTTTATTATAAGAGATTTAACTTCTTTAATTGATGTTGGGTTATTCAGATTTTCAATTATGTCCATTTCATCTAAATTATTGAATTTACTGTCATAGAGTTATTTTATAATATTTTTATTATCCTTTTAAGGTCATTAAGATCTGTAGTGATAGGGGTTTTTTTGTTTTTTGGTTGTTTTATTTTTTTTTAAGATTTTATTTATTCATTTGCCAGAGAGAGAGCAATTATTCCCTATTTTCCATTTTTTGTTTCTCTGTGTTAGGTTTGGGTATTTTCTTATGACCTTTTTATAATTTACTTAAGTCTGTGTTTAATCTGCTTTTATACCTACTGAATGAGGTCCTAATTTCTATGTATTTACCACTTCTAGAATTTCCAATTTTTTAAGTTTCCAGTTCCCTGTCAGAACTTTTAATCTTATCTTTCATCTCCTTGAAAGTAGAAAGGATATTTATGTATCTGATAATTCCAGGGTTGGAATGAATCTGGATAAATCAAATATCCCCGATTTCTAATGTCTGTTACTTCTGTTGGGTTTCTTTATATCGTATTCCCTCCTTATGTGCCTAGTTATTTGTGATTATAGAAATAGCTCAAAGACTTTTTCTTTTTAATCATCTCCCAAAGAGGAATTACTTTTGTTATTTCCAGGCAATCAGTATATCACTTCAATCCAGTTTTAGGAATGTAGGTATTTCAAAGTAAGTTGCAGTCCTTGCAGAGCCTATCTGCTTCTGATTCGACCTTACTCCTGGGGTGCAGCTCTTTAAGGTCCCAACCCAAAGTTAGGAGGTTCACCTGCCCTCCCCCTGGGGCAAGTCCCAGACTCCAGTTGCCATATATTCCAATCACCATAAAGGTGCTAGACGTGCTGCTTATTTTCTCAATAGCCCCATCTGGAATCAGTCAGTTCATCGGAGGGAGTGCCTGAGCCATCAAATACCCCCAGACCTTGGCCTGCCAATTCTTTGTTATTTTCTCATCTCTCAGGTAGTTTCAAGCACTTGTATTTAATATTTTGTCCAGCTTTCTAATTGTCCTCAGCAAAAAGATAGATCCAAATTACCCACCACCCATTACCAGAAGAGATTGGTCAGCCCAAATCTTTTTTTATTCCTTTATCAACAAAAATAAAATTAACGAGAAGTCCATTTTTGGTACTTATGAAAAGTTAAAATTAATAACCAAGCATTTTTCCATCTTAAGCATGAGTTACATAAAATGCACAATTTCCAGATTTTAACTGAGTTTTTTAGGCTCACAATTAAGCTGTTTGCTGTGAAACTGCATGCAGCTGTATTTAAAGGCACATCAGAACAAAAAAAGAGAACTGTGAACAATCCAGGTTATTTTTAACTAACAAAGAGAAGTGTTCAAAAGCATAGATACAGAAGGTTATGTAAGTGGAGACAGTGCATCCCTGGAGTTTTCTAAAGAATGAGAAAGCGCGAGTGACAGATCCGTCAAATGGCTCCCAATTTACTGCTTGGGGACTCGTAGGATGCTATTTGAAGTTACACATATTGTGAAAACTTCATCATAAATTAAAATTCCCCAGTGGCACTTTTCTTTGAAGCAGTCTTGCTTGAGGGAAGGAGGTGTGTATTTGAAGCGTTTATTTGTACTTCCAAAGTCTGTTTTAACTTTATGGTGACTGTAGAGTCTTTGTGGATTATAAATGGTGCCCAGAGAGGTATCACTGATAATACCTCTCCTGGAGGATACATCTTTCTACTTCTGGCTGTTGGTATAATATATGTTTGTTTAAATATTAGCTGTCTAGAATTCATGAAAACTAAATCATTCTGGATAAATCTCCCTTCCGTATAATCAAGGATTAAAATTTTACGTATTATAAAGGAAATATATTACTCTTATTACCATTACCACTCCCTTCCCCCACCAATCTGTTCCCCATCTGTTCAGGCACTGTCCTAAGTAGTTGACCTTTTTTTCCCCCTCTGTTGAAGTGTACCTTTCTTTATTTATATTTTTAATTTTTATTATTGAATGTATTATTATTATTGTTCAAGGCTATATAGTTTCAGGTGTATAACATAATGATTTGCTAGCTCTATACATGACATTACTCAGTGCTCACCATGGTAAGTTTAGTAACCATCTGCCACCATACAGTATTATTCTTACATTATTTGCTACGTTGCTGGTACTGTACTTTTCATCTCTGTGACTTATTTATTTCATAACCAGAAGTTTGTACCTCATAATCCCCTTCACCTGTTTCACCCATTCCCCCACACCCTCCCATCTGACAACCACCAGTTCTCTGTATTTTTGAGTCTGTTTCTGTTTTATTGTTTGCTTGTTCATTTGTTTTGCTTTTTAGATTCTTTATATAAATGGAATCATATGGTATTTGCCTTTCTTGGTCTGACTTATTTCATTTGGCATATACTCTCTAGGCCTATCCATTGTGTTGAAAGTGGTAAATCCTTCTTTTTTATGACTGAGTAATATTCCTCTGTGTGTGTGTGTGTGTGTGTGTGTGTGTGTGTGTATATCTACCACATTTTTATCCATTCATCTATCCATGGACCCTTGGATTGCTTTCATATCTTAGCTATTGTAAATAGTGCTATAGTAAACGCAGTGGTACGTATAGCTTTTTGAATTAGTGTTTTCATTTTCTTTGGGTAAATACCCAGTAGTGGAATTACTAGATGATATGGCATTTCTATTTTTAATTCTTTGAGGGACCTCCATACTGTTTTCTACAGTGTCTGCATCAATTTACATTCCTAACAGTGTATGAGGGTTCCTTTTTTACACATCCTCACCAACACTTGTTTCTTGTGGGTTTTTGTTTTTGTTTTTGTTTTTCTGACAGGTATGAGGTGGTGTCTCGTCATCGTTGTGATTTGCATTCCCCTGGTGATTAGTGATGTTGAGCATCTCTTCATGTGGCTGTTAGTCATCTGTATGACTTTGGAAAAATGTCTATTCTGGTCCTCTGCCCATTTTAATTGGATTATTTGTAGAGGTTTTTGATATTAAATTGTGTAAGTTCTTTATATATTTTGGATATTAACCTCTGATTGGATATTTCGTTTGTACATACCTTTTCATTGTGTTGGTGTAGTTTACACTCTATCTCATTTAATCCTCCTAACAACAGAATGAGGTAGGAAGTGGTATTACCACCATTTTGCAGAAGAAGGAGCTGAGTTTCAGAGAAGTTGTGACCCATGCCTCACAGCTTATAAAGAGTAGAGCCTGAATTTGAATCCAGGTCAGTCTCACTCTAAAACTCGTGTCCTTAGTTACTATGATTGCTGAAAGGTACCATGAATTTTCTACTTTTTAAGAAAGGGTATTGTGGACATCATTTCCATTTTAAAAAGTGAAACTAACATGACACTTAAAAGAATGTATTGTAATTATTTGTTTATATCACTATTTCCTGATATTAGACTGTGGGCATCTTGAGAAGTCCAACTTGTTCATTTTTGTATCTTTAGCGCTCAGTGTAAGCCCTAGCCTCACAGGAGACTCTGGAGGTCTTTAGTGAATGTTAAAATAATGAAAGAATGAGTTAGTGTCACTATCACCAGTATTAGTTATTGGGAGGTGCTAAAAAGCAGGTCTAAGTTTAGTTTGTGGTACGTAAAGCTAAAAGGGTAATGTGTCCATCCTTGTACTTGAATTTTTCTCTTTGGAGAAAAGTCCCAGGTGTCATTTTTCATTTTCGCTCATTTCTTTTGATCATTCAACAAATATTTACAAATTGTTGCTATGCGTCAGGTGCATATGATTATTATGTGCTTGTAAGGAAAAGAAAGACCCAGATCTAAGGTAGCTTACAGTCATCTTCTCATAAAGGAGTGAAGCTCGTACAGCGGCACCTCTTTTAGGAAGGGTAAGATGGTTTGTTTTTTCCCAGAAAAAAAAAAGAATTAGAAATGAGAGACGGAAACATACTTAACATAGAGACTCGTCTGGCTCTAAACCAAATCCTCTGCTGACCTATTATGTTGACTTGTCAGCGTGATTCATGCCTCATTAATGCAGCGAATACAGATACCTCTCGTAAAGCTTCTATCTACATTTCCAGTTCACTTGCGCTATTAGTTCATGGAGTGAGGAGGAGTTATCTACCCTTTACCCAGTGGTTTTTAAACTTGGCTGATCATCAGGTTCATCTATGGAACTTTTAGAAACCTCTCAGCCATTATCTCAGCAAATTTCTTTTCTGCCATGTTTTCTTTCTTGTCTTCCTCTGGGATTTTAATTACATATGCTTGATTATTTGATATTATTCCATAGCTCCTGGATTCTCTGTTCTGTTTTCTTACTCACCCTCCCACACACTCCTTTTTTTCCTT
The DNA here is from genome assembly GCF_922984935.1 of Meles meles. Taxonomy (NCBI): domain Eukaryota; kingdom Metazoa; phylum Chordata; class Mammalia; order Carnivora; family Mustelidae; genus Meles; species Meles meles. The sequence goes on from NC_060070.1 coordinate 22,759,869, forward strand.
TTGTGTTTCAGATTGGGTAATTTCTATTGCTTATCTGTGAGGTTCGCAGATTTCCTTCTTGGCTGTGTCAGGTTACTAATGTCGGACATTACAGCTCCTTACTGGGCTTTTCATTTCTAGCATTTCCATTTCATCTTTCTTATCATTTCCATCTCTGCTTCAATTCCCCTTCTGCTTCTGTGTGTTGTCTACTTTTTCTGTTAGAGACTTTAACATAGTAATCATTGTTGTTTTAAAATTTCCTGTCTCATATTCCAACAAGGATAGGTACTGACGATCTTTGTAGTTCTGGTGAATGTGAAACGTTATCTCTTTAGTTATTTTCTTTCATATCTTTATTGGCCATTTAACTTTCTTCATCTGCATCCATTTGTATTCTCTGCCCATTTTTCTAATAGAGTATTTGTTTCTCTTAGTGATTTATGTTATACAATAATATGAATTGTAAATATCTTCTCCCAATCTGTACCTGGCCTTTAACTTTGAGTATGAAGAGTTTTTTTTTTTTTTTTTAAAGATTTTATTTTATTTATTTGACAGAGAGAGATCACAAGTCGATAGAGAGGCAGGCAGAGAGAGAGAGAGAGAGGAAAGCAGGCTCCCTACTGAGCAGAGAGCCCGATGCGGGACTCGATCCCAGGACCCCGAGATCATGACCTGAGCCGAAGGCAGCGGCATAACCCACTGAGCCACCCAGGCGCCCCATGAAGAGTTTTATCATACAGAAGTTTTCAGTTTTAATGTGCGAACTTGTTACTAGTTTTCTTTATGGTTGTATTTTTCATTGCTGAATAAAGATAGCTTTTTGTACCCCGAGGTTGTAAAGATATTGTCATATAATTTCTTCTGAAAACTTTAGAAGTTAGCTTTTTCACAGTAGGTTTTTAACTATCTGGAATTTATTTTTATTTGGGGTATGCGATAAAGAATCATTTTTCTTTATGAATAATAAACAATTATACAGGCCTTCTTATCCACTGAATTGTAATGCCACCCACTCTCACTTATCACATTCCAGTGTATGAATGAGAATGGTGGTATATCCGTCTTTCTCTACAGCAATACATTTTCCTGATTATTATAGACTTCTAAGTCTTGATTTCTGGAGGCCAAATTTCTTTTGACTTTTCCTAAGAAGAATATTGGTTATTTCTGGCCCTCTAATCTTTCAAATGAGCTTTAGGACCAACTTAGCAAATGCCATGAATACTTTTTTTGAGATTTTGATTGAAATTGCATGGATTGTTATCTGTGCATAGATTGTATAAATATAACATGACCCCACTGTCCAGGGAGCACCTGTCAAGCCACTCCCAAGAACTCTCTTTCCATACGTAGTTGACAATCTGGGTGGCCTGCAAATTTTGCAGCTCATTTAGCAACCAAATAGAGAACTCACTGTTAGGCATCTCCAGTCTATTAGTCTCTCTTGACCCAACTGCCCTCCCTACTCCCCACTCAGCCAACCATGAATTACCACACTCTAGTTAAGGTTCCTGCTGACCACTCCTTCTTTGGCCTTGTAAATGCTCTACCTAATACCTTGTGCGGAATAGAGGTGGATGGTGGTAATCCTGTATGCCCTAAAGGGAAGAATCTGGTCCCAGATGTGGTTGGTTCATGGTAGTGTTCCTGCAGGGTGTGTCCTTGATTACTCTTGACCTCACTGTCAGTCTTAACAGTTCTGGGATGATACAGCACAAAAGTTCCATTCAGCATCCTGTTTACATATGCCTTACAACCTTAGTTTATAAGGCAGAGATGGTAAAATCTTTGGGAATAGGCACCTGTCTTGATAAATGTGATATCTCTAGCATTAACACAGTACTAGGAGGAAGAAAGTGATCAATACATGTTTGGTGGAATGTATGGAAGCTATATGTGATTTTTTAGTTCTTCTTCTTTTTTTTTTTAGTTCTTAGTTTTTAGTTCTTAATTCTTGATTAAAAAAATAAAAACATTGAGTATCTCTGTACCTTTGAGACTTGAGACTGCAAGAGAAGTTTTTGTGTATTTGAGAAATTAAATTCTGTTCGTTTCAGTGTGAAACTAGAACCTTCAGTAAAGTCTAAGATACAAAAGAGGGTCAAGAAGCAAATGACTTCAGCTAGTATCGAGGACTGAAAACATCTCAGAGGAGGGCAGTGCAAAGAAGGGCCAGCCACCAAAGTGCCATCCCATTGAGGACAAAAGGAGAGGCTCAGGTAGGAAGAAGCAGCTGCTGCTTCGAGTGAGAGTAGTACAAGTAAGAGACCTTTCCTACTGTCGTTGGGAGGTTCCAGCCTCTAATTCGTAAGCTCCTGCTCTCTTCTTCTACACTTTCTATTTCTTCATCAAAGAGAAAACCGTGGATGAGCTGTACTTGCCTGCCCCTCCACTTCTGCCAATTATTTTCCACACAACCCACTCCATTAGCTCCATTCTGAAATTGTTTGGGTTATGACCGATAACCGGCCCTGGACCACTCATCAGCAATCTATTACTGAGAAGGGACTCTGCTGGGAGACACTCTTCCATACTCTGGCACTCTGCAAGGCCCAGACCACTCTTTACCTGGGCCATGTCTCGGGCTTGTTTTTGCAGTGAGCAACCTTGAGGAATGAGGTAATCTCTCTCTCCCCAACAAAGAGGAAACTTGCTTGTTTCCTGCTCTAAAACATGGATAGCCCAAGCTCAGTATTGTTCTCCCAGAATATAACCCACTGGGTATGCAGGTCCATTCTACATCTAGGCCCATTCACACTCCCCCCCGCCCCCCATCTCTATGGGACCAGGAGCTTGGGGAACCACTGAGAACATCTGACACTCTGGCTACTGCTTTTGCTGTGAGTAATAAAGTAGTTCACTTTTGCTGTCTCATGTCTTCTCTCAGCATCCAGGAAAACAGCTTGCCAACAGAATGGAATCTCAGACCTTTCACAGCTCTTGACAGACTACACTGTAGCCACGCAGCCAGTGAGGTTGTCTGGGACTTGCTTGCAACTGAAACCATCAAAAAATGAGTGTATTTTCCCCTCTTGTGACCAACCTGTCCATAGCCTTGCAGGAACATTCTGAAAATTGGGCATATCTTAGAGGAGAGCCTTTTAGAACTGGGGTTTGGGACTCTGAACCAAGGCCAAAAAAGAACACTTTTTTTTTTTGGTCAGAAAATTTGCTATAAAAAGTCTTTCTTCCTGTAATTAATGAAAGATGATAGCCAGTATTAGAACTAGAACTTCTAGGTCTAGGCCTCAGCCGACTCCTGTGTGCTTGGCCGGAAACTTAACATCTGCCCCTTTTCTTCACCTTCCTTCTTCCTACCTCTCTCTCCCTTAAACCCACAAACTGGCTAACTGACTTTTAAAATACGTTTTATTTGGAAATAATTTCAAACTTACAGAAAATGCACAAGAATACAAAATAATACAAAGAATATCATATACCTTTTGTGTATCAGCTTATACTTAATTCCATCCTATTGTGAGAAACGTTAGCCTGAAGTTGCTATGTGCTCAGAACGGTGTTACCATCTTGAGATTTTAATAAGGAACTTTGTGGTTGAGAGTTTGGGCACCTAGTATTTCTCCAATAAAGTTACTTTCACCTCACAGGAATATTATGATATTTTATATCATAGTCCCACATGTGTAATTTGTTATTATCTTCAAAGCGTGATTTCTAGAGGTATCATTACATTTTTTGTTTATTCCGTTCCTTCCATAGGTTGAGATCTGATTTAAAAATCATACTGTCTACTGTTATTTGGGATGTAGGATTTTTAAATATTTACTTAATTTTCTCCAATTTCATAGATGTTAGTGACAAATGATTTGTATTAGAAAACCACAGCAACGGAATTCTGACCGATTACCGCAGGTTGAAAAACCTTTGCAAATGCCTGCGCCACACAGATATTTCTTGCGGCTTGCAGCGAGCGACTGCACACGGTAGCAGTCTAGCATGTAGAAAAAAGAAAAGTAGCTTAAAGGAAAGGGACAAGCAAAGCAGTTGATAACAGATTCATTATTTGATTATCTGGGATTCTATGGGCATGGTCTTGGCGCCAGTCTGCTGCCCGGTAAACATGGCAGAAGATAGTCTCGGAATATTTTAATGAAAATTCATAAATTCAGAGATACTAATGGTGGTTATATTTCATTAAAACATGATTTTAGTATTGGCCAGGGGTGATTTGTGACCCTGAAACCTGAATAGAAATGAGCAGAAATCAGAGCAAGTTTGCTTGTATCAGTTTAAAAACTTAGCGCCCGATCCACATTAACACCACGGTTGGTTTCAAGAAAGAAAGGAGCTGGTTTTAATTAGGATTGAAGTTTCCTACTGTGACTTGTACTTGGAGAGTGTCACATTAACTTAAAATGACACAGAAGCTATCTTCCTAAGAAAATAAAGCCAGCACCTTCTTACCAGAATTTTACATTTTGGGAAGGCAGATAATAAATGAGCCCATGAAAATTTCAGCTCACTAATATCTGAACTAGCTTGTTGTAGCAAAAGCTGGAAGGCATTTTCTTTCTACATGTTTTGCAATACATAAAATTTATGAAACATATGCGCCGAAGCATATGAAATTTCTGTTTTCCCAGGAAACTTTCTAATATGTGAATGTGTGCATGAACGATGTGGTTCATGAAGGATGATGTTCCCTGATACGACTTAGATATTCCAGGGACAACAGAGATATACAGCGATAGGAGGCTTTTCAGAGATGTGGGTGTAGACATACACTCCTGGGAATCAGAGTGAGGTATTCTGAATAGAGAGGCTGGAGACATTCAGCTCACTGCATTAAGAATTCGAATGGCAAGGACAGGAAGAATAAACTTGAAGGTTGGAATCCGCTAGTGGAGATGGTCGGCTCTGATTAGCAGATTGGGTAAAGAGCTGGGGGACCAGGGCCAGGGAGAAGGCATATTGGTGATTTCTTAGCAGAGCCCAAAGCGTGGAAAGCAATTTTGATGTTAGAAGGGTATACTTGGGTCCAGACAGGGAAATAATTACGCTATTCCAAAAACAAGGATAGCCTGTCCGAAAGAACTCAATTTAACAGGGGTTTAATAAGCCTTCAGGCCAGCAAACAGAGTCCATCTTGCCCCCTTTCCATCCCCAGGGCTGAAAGCTAAGGAAGGCACTCACAGCTCAGTCAGAACAGGACAGTTTAATCTGTCAACTGTTGGAGTACTTAAGATTTGCTTTGTACTATAGTAAAGATCAGAACCAGCAACAATCCTGCTATGTTACAGCACAAGGGGGATGGATAGGGATTCGACTGACAGAAGAGAGTGAAGTAAAATCATGAGCACAAGAGAGCTGACTGTTTAGGTGAGGTTAACCTTGTCTCATGGGGCAGGGCTGGGTTGGGGGTGGTGGGGATTTTGGAATAGCAGCTGGAAGCAAACCAAAGCTAATGGTTAAACCATAACAAAATGGCAAGAGTTTGGAGGAAGGAGAGGGTATGCCATGGAACTTGGGTTTTATCTCTAGGGAAAAAACAAGATCGTTTAAAAAATAATAATAAGATAATAATTATAATCATAATTCCTTTCCTTAGGAAGGGAACATTGAATGGTTTTTGTCTGCTTACTTGTTTTGTTTTAATCATTAAAGAAACAGGAGCGCTTGGGTGGTGCAGTTGGTTAAGCGTCTGACCCTTGGTTTTGGCTCAGATCACGATCTCGGGGTCGTGCGAGGGAGCCCCAAGACTGACTCCGTGCTCAACGCAGAGTCTGCTTGACACTGTCTCTCCCTCTCTCTCTGCCCGTCACCAACGCCCATGCCCTCTCTCTGTCAAATAAATAAATAAATCCTTAAAAACAAAGAAACATATATCCAGATTCTTAAAAATCTTATCGACATAATCCCAATTATGCAAAAATAATAAAACATTGAACTCTTGAATGAACTATATATCAGCTATATCTCCAGATCATAAGATTTCCACTTTTTTCTACAGATAATATGCATTTTCCACATCAAAATTGTATTTCAAAAATAAGATTTATTTTAAAAAATCATACTTGGGAGCCTTAAAAAAATCTGCAGAAGACCATACTGACGGTGGGTTAGAAGCACCAGCTAGGTCCAGCCTGAGGTAGGAGGGAAGGAAAGATAGACACAGACACACACACACACGTATGTATACCTATACATATATGCAGAGACAAAGGGTTTACTTGGTATACTTTCCATTCTCTCCAGAAATAAATTTCCTACCTCAGGACTTCTCCATCTCACCCCACTCCCATAGCCCTTCCCAACCACCTCAGGGATTCCTCTCTCCACTGTGCAGTGACTCTGCGGCCCTCTAACCCCACTGACACATCCCCCACAATGCTTCTCCCCCATCTCACCAACAAAAGGCACAAGTCCTCTTCTGTGTCCCAAGTGGGCTTGTACACTATCAGCAAGTCAATAAGCTAATCGCCCATAAGGGTTGTTGCTAAAAGTTTAGGATCTATAACATCTTTAACAGGAGATACTGAAGACTGGAAAAGCTTAAACCCAAAGAATGTTCATTTAACAGGTGGTTTTGGCATTTCAGGAAAGTGTTGGGCCAAGGTTTCCTGGATGACTTTCAACTCACACCGAAGACTTGAGGTGTCTTGGGTGCTCTTATGATTTTAATACTGTGAGAGAGTAATGTCCAACAAACACAGCTGTAGAGGAAGGAACATCCTACTGAATCTGGCTGTGTCAGCTAAGCTTATCCAACCCTACACTTGCACATTTTACAACCCCGAAGAACCCTATTTTTCTTTGGTAAAATTCCTGTTATTCTAGATATAGCCTTTTGAGATCTTTAGATAAATGAAATTGTTCCAGGGGAGCCTGGGTGGCTCAGTGGGTTAAGCCTCTGCCTTCAGCTCTGGTCATGATCTCGGGGTCCTGTGATGGAGCCCCGCATCGGCTTCTCTGCTCAGTGGGGAGCCTGCTTTCCCCTCTTTCTCTGCCTACTTGTGATCTCTCTCTCCGTGTCAAATAAATAAATAAAATCTTAAATAAAAAGTAAATAGATAAAATCTTTAAAAAAATTAAATTGTGCCAGATATCCCATTATCCAGGATGAGATCTAGTCTTTCTAGAAATAAAAGAATAAGAGATTGGGTAATATAGGATATGAAACAGAGCCATCTCTGGGCTGGTTCAAACTTAAAATACTTCATTCAGTTTCTAGGAAAATAGATCGAAGGAAGAAAATATATATCATACTTGTAAACTTATTTAATATGTTCTCCTAGAATGAGCTACCTTTTAGGTATATTTATGTACGTCTGTAATTCTTCAATAAGATTTATCAGACCTCTAACATCAGTATTTGATTCAGCCTTATATTTTCAGCAGGAAATGGTTTGTCTTCTCAAAGAAAATATGTAATCTCTGGAGTTCATTCAAACATGTTCCATTTTCATATCTAAAAATAATGCTATCAAAGTAAATTTTTTATTAATAGCAGTATGAACTGTCTTAAATTATATGTGGCTTTAATTTGGTAATTGTTAGCCAAGCTAAAAAGTAAAATACTAAACTCACTATGTTTCTTTCTTGGAATCCTACTGAACTCCACAAAAATAGAAACTGTTAAAAATATATGGAGTAGAGTTTTTTTTCTGCTATGGTATTTTAGAAAAAGCTACCCTGGTTAGATGCCAGAACACAGAGGAAAGAGTATCTAAATGACAATACTTCTAAATAATTTTCAACCACCAATTTAAACACTTAAGATTATCCTAACTTTTCAACAGATCAACAAACATGAATTAACACTTAGATGAGAAGCATTTCACATAGAGGGAAAACACCAAGCATAAATATTCAATAAATATTTGTATGGCTCCACAGCACTATAATAATAAAACATCATGATGAAAAGGACCCATCCATTCAGAGCGTCTTCAGGACATGAGTGTGGAATATATCTCTATGCAGCGTCTTTGAGTGGTCTTGTCTCCATGGTCAGGGTGCTCTCTTGAAGCAGAAGTGAGAAGTTGTTGGCTGAGTTCTGTCGAAACTGGATACTCTTCCAGGGACGACAGCGTGACATTGAAGGGATATGGAAAGGGCTTCTGTGGCCCTGATGGGCAATGATAATTGAAGGGTGGCTCTAAAGTGTCCCCAGACATCCCTGCCATTGAGTGTGTGGCCTGTCATGTGTGAACATCACTACTAGACCATGAGACATCCAAGGGAAACTGGAAATGATTAAAAAGGCTAGATACCACTTTCTTTTCTTTTGTCTCATTTTAACTAAAATCCCTTGCAGAATTGAATGCCTGCAAAATCTGAAATTATAAGAAATATTTCAGTCACTAAGGTCATTAAAAGCTAACACGAACAGCTGTCCGTACCTGATGTCATTTTGTGTTCACAACCACCCTGTAGGGTAGGTGTGAATAGGGTGCCCATTTTCTAGAATCCAAGACACAGCAGGTGAAATAAATATCTTGAGGTCACCCAAGTAGTGATTGGCAGAGCAAGTCTTTGAGCCCAAATAGCCTGGCTCCAGAGTCTGTGCTCTGCACCGCTCTACCCTCTACTGATGCAGCATGAAAATTTTCAGTGTCCAGTGCCTGGAGGAGGCGAGGCCGTAAGTGTCTCCTCGAGCTGGACCTCTGGTAGACCAGCTGAGTTGGAACTGGTGGCTGCCGGCTGCATGCATTGTTGAGTTCCTGGCTCTGGTCCGAGAGCACTTGCTCGTGATAACAGATCAGCTCGTTCTATTGCGTTCCACTTAACGGGGCAGGCGGGGCATTGTCTCTTTTAGAAGAGCCATGTGTCTCTCCTAAAGGTCTGGATGTGGGGATGGAGTTTTCATTCTTCTTTAATGAGACATTAAACATGACATTTTCCCAGTAATAGAGGACCTCTTATGGACCACGGAAAAACCCACCAGAACAGACCGACAGGAAATACGGAAGAATTATTCTAACTCTACTGTTATCTTTTATTTTTATTTTTTATTTTTTTAGATTTTATTTATTTATTTGACAGACAGAGATCACAGGTAGGCAGAGAGGCAGACAGAGAGAGAGGAGGAAACAGGTGGGCCAAAGGCAGAGGTTTAACCCACTGAGCCACGCAGGCGCCCCTACTGTTATCTTTTAAAATAAATGAACACGGGGCACTTGGGTGGCTCAGTGGGTTAAGCCTCTGCCTTCAGCTCAGGTCATGATCTCAGGGTCCTGGGATCGAGTCCCGCATCGGGCTCTCTGCTTGGCAGGGAGCCTGCTTCCTCCTCTCTCTCTCTCTGCCTACTTGTGATTTCTCTCTGTCAAATAAATAAATAATCTTTAAAAAAAAATAAATGAACGGATGGTTAGAAAGTAATTTGTAAAAAAAAAAAAAAAGAAAGAAAGGAAGAAAGAAACAAAAGAAAGAAAGTGATTTCATACCTCCCACAAGAACAGGACTAAAGCTCCAGTGATAAGCAGTAGTCTGTCAGGCAAGAAAAGCTTTGAAATTAAGCGATCCCAATAGAACAGAATTAACCTTGTGATTACCCAGTCATGGGATTTTAGCACTACCAGCTCATCTGAAAAAATGAACCCTAGGACCCATTAATTCCACTCTTGCAGGTGCCTTCTGCTTTTGTCTTAATGCTTTATTTCTTCCTGAGACTCCTTTTAAAACGTAGCTTCCCAAGGGAGAGGGGACGGCTTCTGCCTTTATCAGCCCACACCTGATACAGCTCATCACTTTAGCAGGGGTTAGAGGACAGGCAGCCGAGGGGCACAGCGGCCCATGGAACCCGGCAGAAAATGTGCAGAGAAGGGCCGGAGAAAACTCCATTACCCACAGATTTCCCCATGCCTGGTCTGCTTGGAAATTTGAGAAGTACAGTATTCAACCTAGAAAAAAATGAAGCTTTGAAAGCCCTTTACAAAGGATGTCTTGTTTAACTCTGACCCCACCGTTCTTCTGGTTGCTTGAGCTTCAAATCCTGGATCCTAAGGCTTAGACAGTAGTTCACTCCTTTCTCTCCATCTATGAACTAGTCAGTTATCGAATTGCATTTCTCTTTGCATTATTTCTTCTACTTAACCCTCCCCTTGCAATCCAACTTTCAACATCCTAGCTCAGACTCTTGTCACTTGCTGACGTTACTAAGTCCCAGCTTGCCCGGGGTGACCGTGAATGGCAAATTGCTCTGAGATGGACGATTCCTGAATGAGGGCAGGGTACCCCTGAGCACCCTCTGATCCTACCAGCTCAGGACCACTCCCTAGTGAGATGCACTTTCACAGAGAAGGACAGAACAAAGCACTGAGCGGTGTCAGGGACTCCAGAGGCTGGGGGAGGGATGCTGAGATTTGGAGAACTGCACCCTCAGGTGTAGAAGAGAAAGGAAGAGAGCCACAAGCTCCAGGTACTAGGGGGCACGGAACCTAGAAATCAGACTATGACAACTTGTAAGGTTCTAGATCCTCTGGACGGGCCTTGTCATTATCCTTCTCATTACCTTATTTATTTATTTTTTTAAAAAATATCTTATTCATTTATTTGAAAGGGAGAGAGAGCAAGAGAGGGAACACAAGCAGGAGCGGTGTGGGAGGGAGAAGCAGCCTCCCCATTGAGCAGGGAGCCCGATGCAGGGCTCAATCCCAAGACTCTGGGATCATGACCTGAGCTGAAAGCAGACACTTAACGACTGAGCAACCCAGGTGCCCCACATTCCCTTTAAAAACAAAACAAAACAAAACAAAACTAAAAAAAAAAAGGCCTCTATGATTAATTTTGGAGACAAAAGAGAAAGGGGGGGGAAGCAAGTTATTGATCAGTGCTGAGAAGGTTACCATTTGGGGGATGCCTGGGTGCAGTCAGTTAAGCTTCCAACTCTTGGTTTCAGCTCAGGTCCTTATCTCCGGGTCATGGGATCAAATCCTGTGCAGGGTTCCACGCTCAGGGGGGAGTCTGCTTGAGGATTCTCTCACCCTCTCCCTCTGCCCCTCCCCACCCCAGCTCGCCTGTGACCTTGGGCAAGTTTCTTAGCCTGCCTAGGCTTCAGTTTCTTCATCTGTACAATGGGGATAATGATTGTATCTATGTCATAGTGATGCTGAGAGGATGTAATGAGAAATGTACACAAAGCCCTAGCACAGAGCCTGCTAATAAGCAAATGACTACTGTTGTTAATTATTCTGTGTGTAGAATCAGAAGGCCCCACAGAGAACAAGAAACCATGTAGGCCTGTCTGCTTGTGTTAGATGGGAAAACTGGCCCAAAGGGTCTGACTTGCTCAAGGTCACATCTTTCACCTTGTATGTTTAGGCATAAGGACCAGGGCAAGTCCTGGCAATGCTATTCGGCCCCCAAGACTCCATCTGGGCCACACACAGTGGTGAGTCTTTGATACAATTAAGGGACACAGAGGATGCCGTCCACCCCAGGTTTAAAGTAAGTAAACTTCGTATTGGGGGACAGCAGAGCAAAACTCAGTTAAAAGTACTTTTTGAGCAGACATCACACAATACCTTGTAGTGAAAGAGGTAAAAAGGAAAAAATTCCAAATACAAAAGGCTTCCCTTCCACTTAAACTAAGATTAAGTTCTGAATGCTTGCTTTAATTACTCCTACCCTTGTATATAAATGCTCGAGGCAATTTCTTCTGTTGGTTTTACTGTTTAACAGTAGTTAGGACTGGTTCCACCATAAAACCTCCCTGCCGCCCTCTACCCAGGGGCCGAAATAGCTCCCTGAGATCTTTCAAGCCAACCAGAGAGAACAGGAAACATAGACCAGGACATACCCCCATTCGTCCGTTGCCTGCTGTGTGACCTTGGCCAAGTCACCCCGCTTGTCATTGCCTTAGCTTTTTCTTTCTTCTTAAAAAAGATTTTATTTATTTATGGACACAGAGAGAGAGAACAAGCAACAGAGGGAGAAGCAGACTCCCCCTGACCAGGGAGCCCGATGCGGGGCTCTATCCCAGGACCCCTGGATCATGACCCGATCATGATCTGAGCTGAAGGCAGACACTTTACCGACTGACACACCCTGCCTTAGCTTTTTCATCTTTAAAATGAGAAACCCTTCCAGCTAAGAACAGAGAGGTTATGCAGGTGATGAAGAGCGTGGAGGCCGAAATCCAGCCTCGGCCTGCATCCTGGCTCCGCGTCTTAACTGGCGTCCTATCCCTGGACGAGTCATTTAGCCGGTCTGTGCTTTGGTGGTCTCATCTGTGAAATGGGACTCTAACTGTGCTACCTCACAGGGTTGCTTTGCGGATCAAAGAAGTGAATGGCAAGTTCGTTAGTTCATGCTGAAGGCATGGTGCTTTATTAATAGTCTGTAATTCTGTAATGATATGGAGAGAATTTTTTTTCTTCCTTTCTTTCTTTTCTTTCTTTCTTTTTTTTTTTTAGCAACTAGAAGGAGTGTTCTTCTTGGGGAGGCACCTGTACAGGGAGGCTGGCTTGGTGATTGAGCATGGGGCCAGTGAGCCCATAGGACACAGGGTGGGAGGACATATGTCTCCCTTGAGGGGACAGGTCTCTTCCAGCTCCCAGTCCTATTCTACGCCTCTGCACACTCCTCTGTTAGCTAAATTTCCGAAGCCTCTTTTCTGTCAGAGACGCGGACCATGTCTTGATCCCAGATGTTTTTAATTCTCCCGCAGAATGATTTCTCTTACCACTTCATTTGTTACCAGAGCCAGATCATTTAGCAACAAAATCAAAAGGAGCTTAAAAACCGCTATCGCGTGACATGTCCCAGCCCACGTAGCACACGGATGTGCCGATGTTTTCTTCTTGCGCGTGTGTATTCGTTCATCTGCAAACACCTGCCGGTCATCCACCACGCGCCGGGCACTGTTCTGAGGCCCGGGGAGGCGGGGACAGCGAGCGACAACAAGTAGCCCCTGCTTTTATGAACCTCACGTTCTATGGAGGGAGAGAAACCCTTCTGATGATGCAGGCATCAGTGGGGCACAGAGAAGGACAGAGGGATAAAGGGGCAGAACGAAATGCGGGGCTGAAGGTGTAAGGAAGACGAGGCGGGGAGGGTCTAAGGAGAGAGCACAGCCGGGAGAGGGGGATGAGCTAAGCCAGGTGCCCCGGGCAGAGGTTCCAGCGAGCGTGAGGCTCTGACGGCACGTGTGGAGTAGCGCGGAAAGCCCGCGTGTCCGGAGCGGAGTGGGCAGAGGGCAGGGAGGTCAGGGAGGCGGCTGGAGAGGCGGGCACACCGCGGCACCATGGGCCCCAAAGGCCCTGGTAAGATCTCCGGGCCGTGTTCTTACTGGGACCGGAAGACATCGGAGCAAGGTGGGCGGTGGGAGCTCATTTGTGGCTTTCAGAGACCCTAGGTGCTGTGTGGGGCATAGACTGTAGGAAAGAGAAAAAGGCGGAATCGGAGAACTCGGGACAGACTTAGCACAATCCAGGCGCGAGATGATGGGGCCAGCCGAGGTGGGGCTGGGCAGGGGTAAGAAGGGCTCAGAGCGGGGCCCTACTTGGATGGCGGAACCACCCTCTGCTTCAGGAGGACAGTTGGGGCCCTGCTGTGTGTGGGGGACGCCTGCTGGCCCTCCACGAGCACTGGGTGAGCCGGGCCACATCAGTCTCGACTCTCAGAACTGCAGGTCCAAGTAGGCGTCATCAGTGTGCAGGGGCAGTGAGCCTGCTGATGGCGAGCGAGATCACACAGGGTGAAGGCAGAGGAGACAGGAGGACTTCCAAGCCCCAGGTCAGCTAATGTTAGGGGGAAAAGGAAGATCCCGCAAAGGGGAGTAAACAAGAGCACTCAGCTGGCTCAGAGGGAAGCAGGAGAGGGGGCTCTCTGGAAGTCAGGTGGAGGAAAAGTGAAGGGACAGAGGCAACGATCCGCTGTGCCCGGTGCTGCAATGAGATGTGTAAACTGAGCCTGAGTCCTCACTGAGATGCCGCTCACTGGGCCCTTTTCAATGCGAGGGACGCTCCCCCTCTCAGAGACAGATCGCTAACGGTCACTGGACTTGGTCTAACTCTATTTGAGGAGCTCTTTTCACTCCAGATTTTGTCATGACAGCTATCACGCATATAATGAGAAGACATGAGCTCACCCTGTGCGATCAACTCTCTGCAGTCTACTGAGAGTCAAACATACAATTTTTGCCACAGCTACAAAATCTGTCTAATGAATGGTGGGATCCTGGGGTGAACTCCAGTCCCTCCTTCCTCTTGAACCATATCCGGGAAGAAAGACCCTGCTCCCTGACCCTCTCTGGGTCCCCTCATTTCTCTCTTCTTGATTGTGTGCTGATCTTTCTCTGGGTCCCCACCTAGTTTGCATGAGAATGGCCACCCCTGGGCTGATGTATTCATTAGGAAGACTTTGCATTCTATTTGCAGTTCAAATCCCGGTCTTTCTGTTGAGACTTCCTCAACCATGCTCCTCATTATTTATTTTTTTTAAAGATTTCATTTATTTGACAGAGAGAGACAGTGAGAGAGGGAACACAAGCAGGGGGAGAGGGAGAAGCAGGCATCCTGCCAAGCTTGGAGCCCGATGTGGGGCTCCATCCCAGGACCCCGGGACCATGACCTGAGCCAAGAGCTCCGGGACACCAGGATCATGACCTGAGTCAAAGGCAGACGCTTAAGGACTGAGCCACCCAGGCGCCCCTACGCTCCTCCTGCTTGTTCCTAGTCTGCGGCTTCAAGAGCCCTGTGGGGCTGGCGCTTAAAAGGGGTTCACTTTCCTTGGCGTGTCCTTTGTGTGGCTACCGGCTGCCTTTGCTGAATGGCTTCTCCCTCCCTCCAGTGTGACGGTGGGAGGGCTGACAGGGCGCACCTGATTTTTGGCTGGGAAAGGCCAACTTCTAAAGCAAGTTGCCATAGTTACCAAGTCCTTTCCCGCTGCGTAGCCATCACTGACTCTGCTCCTTTCTTCGTGTAGCTCTATCAGACATTCTCCTTGGGTAGAGCAGCTGGTGGGGGGGTGTTATTAAGCATTTCATGCCCACTTATGCGTGGGCTGCACAGAGCAAGGAGGACAGGGGCTGTATTATAAGGAGCACACACGTACACCCACACACCACACAAGCATATTTTACATTTGATGTGCTTTACATCACAGACGTTTCTCAGCTACGCCTGCTTGCACTAAATCCACGCTGGAAGGTTTTCTACGATAACAGATTTTTGTGCGGAATCATTTCGTACATTCGGAGAAATGTTTGTTTCCATGTTTCTGAACACAAATTATTGCACGTGGAAAGTTTTCCCAATTCTTCTCTCCATAATTATCTATTTTCTATCTCGAGGAGAAAAATAACGTAAAATAGAAGTTGATTGTGGATGAAATGATTCATTTGTGAGCAGTTCTGAAAAGTTAATGATTCAAATCACACCCATTGTCGAGTTTTTTTCCATTGTTTGTGCCTGATGGTAATTACTAGAAACTGTGACGCTGGGAGCCTAATGGAGCTCCTCTCTTATCTGACAGACACCAATGTTCTAAGTAGAAATTCAGGAAACGAATGTAGTGGGGGGTGAACAGTGTGTCGACCTCTCTTCACCCAGCGCTCAAGGAAAGTGGGCGCGCAGACCACAACCTAGAGCTGGGGTTAGATAGTTCAAGGTCACGGTGCGGGCCTGGCGACAGGGCTCTGCAGGACTCTGGCTCCTAGTCCCGTCTTCTCGTCCTTTCCAGTCTGCCTGCCCTTGCTGCAAGGGCTGCTGGGAGGGGACGGGCCCCTGGCCTGCTCTCTGAGCTGGATCTCTGGCTAGAGATTCTTGGTGTGGCATGGCAGCCCCTGGCTCTCTGAGGCCCATGGAGCAGGCCCTCTGGCAGACTGATTTGGGGATCACTTCCTCTATGTGAGGCTATTGGTCCTAAAAACCGACAGGAAGCCTCTCCCTGCCCCTGCCATGTGGGCTGGGCCGCCCTCAGGGAACATCAGCCTGGGGACTGCAGGAATTAGAACATGCAAAGAACAGGCACGGACTAGAACAGGCAAAGTGCTTCGGAGGAAAAACATGGTAGCTGTGTCTCTTCCAGGGGGGTGGGCTTCTGGGGGCTGTTTCTTACTGGGAAGTTGGCAAACACAGGTGTGATGTTGAATTTCCAGAGAGGTTTTCTGAAGACAAGCCTGAGGAAGGGCAATCCCAGCGTGGAGGAGAGGCACTGGTTCTGACTAGGGCCCCGGAACCCCCACGGGCTGTGTCCACCCTTCTCAGCCAGACCCTCACCCCTGCAAATGTTGCACCTCTTTCCCCCTGCACCTGGACTTTTCGAGAAGAACCTGGCCTCTCCGTCACTCTCCCAGCCAGGCTTCACGCTTTATTTTTATCTGCTCATGAGGCTCCTTACAGCTGGTTCCAAACAGTCTGCCCCCTCTCCCGCCACACACACACACACACACGCACACACACACGCACACCATGAGACCCAGATTTCAAAACCACTTCAGGATCTCTGGAAGGAGAGAAAGGAACGACTCAGGAGGTCTCCCCAAACTCTCACTTCTGTCTCCCAGAACAGGAAAGCCATCGGGCTCTGCCTAGGTTTCCCCTGCTGCCCAGCAGCCTGGAAACTCTCTCCAGGCAGTGGACGGGTGGCTTTCTTGTGCTTTCTGTTTTTCAAAGTCTGAAAACCAGTGTGGCGTGTGCCTTGTCATTTCAGGGAGGGTAAGCCCGTCCCTGTTACTCCACTGGGGCCAGAAAAAGAGTCCTCCTCTTCAAGAGACATGTTCTTTTCAGTGGGATTCCATGACCTGACGTTCTCTGGCTTTGTCTCCTGTTTCTCTAGAAGCTCTCCTTGAGCCCTGCAGGGTCATACTGTTAGAGTCCCTCCACCATCCACAGCCCTCTCCCTCCTCCTGTAACTGCTCCCTGGGAGACCATGTCCGCGCCTGGGACTTTGGAAACCACACCCGCCACAAATTACATGCCTCACCCAGAGCCCCTGCCCCAGGTATCCAGCTGCCTCTTGGACCATACAACTTGGGTGTCTCTAAGCACCGTCAAACTCAAGTCTGAAATGCAGACTCTCACCATCAGATATGGTCCTCTTCTTACTATACAACCAGTTATGACACCAAAACCCATGGGTCCTGCTCGGCATTCCCTCTCCCTCTCCTCCTCATGGAACCTACTGCCAAGTCTCGCTGACCCTTCTTCATCAGACTCTAAATCCTGCTCCCTCCTGTCCATCCGTGTCATCACTCTGGTCCAGGCGGTAACTCCTAACTGGTCTGCACCATCGTTTCCTATTTTGTTCTATGCTGCAGCGAATCCTGATTTTTTTTATTATTATTATGTTCAATTAGCCAACATATAGTACATCATTAGTTTTTGATGTAGTGTTTTTCAACGATTCATTAGTTGCACCTAACACCTGGTGCTCATCGCAACACGTGCCTTCTTTAGAATCCTGATTTTTAAAATACAAATCTGATTATTTCACAGCACTGGTTCACAGATGTTAAGGACTTTGCATTTTTCTGGCCAATCGGGACCCTCTCCAGGCTCACAGCGCACCCCGCCTACCACTCACGGTCATCTTTCTGTCCTTACAGACTCACACTCCCTCTTGTCACTGCTGTCCCCTTCTGCCTAGACTGGCCATCCCCTCTTTGCCCACTCCTCCTTCGGCCAGCTCAGCCATCACCCCCTAGGCAAGCCCGACTAGCTCACGTCGTACTTTCCCAGTACCATGCAAGTCCTTTTCTCAGCACTTGGTACGATGATAGCTTTACTGCTTTTTGCCTAAGTTTTGTGTTTAGTGTTGCTTTTCCTCCCTAGACTTGGTAAGTTCTATGATGGATTTGAAATTTATTTTTCCCCTTGCCGTCCTGTTCCCAGCTCCATTGCGGAGCTTGGCTCTGGGTGGAGACTCCAGAAGTACCCTGCGGAGCGCACGAGGGCCATGTAGGTGTCCAGGAAGTGGGACAGTGCCGAGCAGAGGAAGTGCACCGACTCGGGATGCAGGGACCACAGCTGCTCTCCCAAGAGGAGGAGTGGACCAACACCTGCTGAGGCCAGGCCCCCCTACAAGCTGCTGGGCCTCTGATGTTGCTAATGTCCTTTCTGCTACCAAAATGGCATAACTCTTCTACTTATTTCAGGTGATTTATTCAACTTTCTTTCCAGTATTTTCATAAAACGTTTGGAGGGGGGGGACGCTAACCAGGATCCTTAGAGCTGTCCTCTCAATGCTCAATGGAAAAGGCCGCTGTTCAAAGCTGTGGGCCCTTGGCTGGAATGTGGGACCTGGCCCCGAGTCTCTGTCCAGTGGCTCTAAGAGCCCCGGAGCATCTCTGGCTGTGGTCTTCCCCATCCCCTCCCAGGCCCCTGTCTTCTCTCATCGGCTCTCCCAGCGCCAGGAAAGCAGAGGACGGGCCAGCGCCAAGCCACACATGGTCCCTCAGGAATTTCGGATCCGCTGTGTGAAACGAGCAGCACAGGTTGTGTCCATGATGACCTAGTGGTCAGAAATCCAGCTGGAGGTGCTCTGGAGGCCGGGTTTTGCTGTGGGGGTGCTGCCAGCCCTCTGCATGGGGTGGGGTGACCTCCCAGTTCGGGGTGCCTTTCTGACATCAGGTGGGCTCAGGGTGTTTCTGCTCCGACACAACAGGATCCTCTCTTTAAAAGGTCCTAGGCAGAGAGCAGACATGTTTACCCTCAGAAAAGATTTCAGCACGCAGCACCCTGATGTGGGCATTTGGGGGAGAGTAAGCGAGTCAGACAGTGAGTGAGAGCGAGGCCCCGGCAGAGTCACTAGCTGGGCTCCGACAGCAGATGGCATTTGTTCTTAAAGAAGACATCAACTCCTGATTCTGTCTGGGAAACGGAAAACCAGCATTTCCCTAGCTCTGGTCTCTTGGGCAGCGGGGGAGGACAAGCCACCATTCTCGGAGCCTGGGAGGTGGCTCTCCCTGCCCAGGACTCTACAGGGGGAGCACCGCGTCAGCCCTGATGGCAATGCCAGGCAGTCAGGTCCCCTTTCCCAGCCCCAGGGCCAGGCATTATGCTGCTGAAGTTGCAAAGGCATTTGAGGCAAACCTTCAGAGCCTGCAGTTCCCACTCCTTTGTGGGAATTTTTGACATGGAAGAGTTGGTAGTGCAAAGAAGTGTGCAAAGAAGTGTGTGTGTGTGTGTGAGAGTTATGTGATTATATCTTGGGGGCATGGTGCCAGGTAGGGAGGCTCTGGGAGCCAACAGTTGAATGAATGTTCTTTGCTCCACATTCCTGTCTTAGTGAGGGCAGGAATCCCTCAGACCAAAACTGTATCCAAAGGTCTGAGAGTCAGACAGATTTTACAGTCAAGTCTCAAATTTCCCCTTCGACCAAGTACTTAAGTTCCCCGAGCCTCAGTTTCCACATCTGTAAAGTGTGAAGACATGATATCTATCTCTTTGTTCTAGTCGTGGGAGACAGACTTTGAGGCAGAGATCCACGCGCAGGAAGAAGGGTCTTGTGGGGGGGGCGGGGGGCAACACGTGTGGGGGAAGGGAAGGAAGCAGGACTGGGCAGCAGGAGAAGTTGGGACAAGGCCTCTGCCAGCTTCCCAGGGAGCTCCAAACTTAGCCTTTCAGAGCCGTGCCACTTTGAGTCAAGAGGGGCCAGTCCTTGGTGCCTCACCCATTATCCCTCATCAAGCAGCCACTGGACGCTGGCTGTCCCTGGGGAGAGGGTGTGACCTTGGGTAAGGAAAGTGACTCAAACACCCCTCCCCCAACTCCAGCACCTGGGGAGGATCTGGGCAGCGAAGAAAGGCAGCAACTATACAAGGTGTTGGAGGAGATAAAATGACATAGCATCTATATAGTAAGGTCAGAATTAAAAATAAACAAATGAACAAAACTTACCTAGTTCATCTTTTCCCAGCCTTGTCCTTAGAAAAAGTGGCATTGTGTTATTAGAGTTCTGGACTGTCATCCTTAAACTCAACACTCCGCAGGGGAGAGGAAAAGCTTTCGTGTTTCAAATTCATTTAAGGGGGAGCAGGCTGGATGGTCCCAGCCCAGAGAAGATGGAGGCGTGTTTGGAGATAAAGAGATGGGAATGGTCTTGATTTTTTAAACAGCAACAACAAAAAAAAACAGACCCCAAAACAACAAAAGAAACAAACAAACAAAACTCCCAACAAGCTCCTGGGAAGGGTGTCTTGAACTCTTAAGTGAAGGGAACCAGAGGCAGCACAGTGAGGAGACCGACTGGAGAAAAGCCCTTTAAGGGCTGTCCTCGCATCTCCCCAGAGTGGCTTCATGGCACCTGCTGTCTGCCTCTTCAACGCCGACTCAGGCGGCTGCTGCGAGGACCTCTGGTACAGGTGTCGGCAGGGCAAATTCATGGCAGCACAAAAGCCCAACCAGGGGGAAGAAGGGATGAAAATCGATATGGACCAGGGGTTCCTCGGTGGCTCAGTTGGGTAAGCCTCTGCCTTCGGCTCATGATCCCAGGGTCCTAGGATCGAGCCCCGAGTCGGGCTCCCTGCTCAGCGGGGAGCCTGCTTCTCCCTCTCACTCTTCTGCTTCCCCTCCTATGCTCTTTCTCTATCCCTGTCAAATAAATAAATCAAGTCCTAAAAAAAAAGGATGTGGACCCAACAGCTAACCTCTGAGAGTCATCCCTGTCCTCCTCCCTCTCTACACCCCCTGGGATGGCTAATTACATGCTAGGGGACTACCTCCCTTGCCTTTTCCTAAAGATTCAAAGATGAAAGCTTAACCAAAGTTTTTGCCTCATGGAGGGCCAACAGCCCCGAGGAATCAGTAGTAATCCCATGGTGCTGGGGACTCTCCATGGGGGGAGACGGGGGACTCCCTAATCTACAGCTGTACCCCTCTCTTCCCCTTAAACTCACTGGAACTGACACAGTCTAGTGTCTTTGGTCCTATGTATTGAGAACACATGTTAAAAAATAGAGGAATTATTAACAGGTGAAATAAGTAGAAGAGAGGAGAGGAAGAGAAGTTCATGAGCCAAAGTGACTGGAAAATTCAGTGGCTAAGTAAATAAATAAATAAACTGCACAATGTATGCCACTGGGCAGAAGTATTTGAACAGATGGGCCAAGAATTTAAAACAAGCACTATAAATACACTTAAAGAAATAAAGGAAGATATTAGCAAGAGTAAAAAAAAAAATCACCAAAAAGAACCAAGTAGAAAATATTAGGTGTGAAAAAGGTAAGAGGTAAAATTAAGAATAGCATACATGTGGTAACTAATAGGATTGATACAGCTAAAAAAAACCATCAGTGAGTTGGAAGATCAGATTGAGAAATTCTCCCAGAATGCAACAGAAAATGGTAAGATGAGAAAGGAAATAGGTATTAAAAAAAAAAGCTAGAAGAAATGGAAGATAGAGAAACGTCTACAACCACATAGTTAAGAGTCCTAGAAATGGAGAAAATAAAATTTGAAGAAATAGTAAAGATAAATTTTCTGATACTAAAGTATTTTATTCAGTCAACCTGTTCTATCATTCAAACGTAAGGCCACACAAGAAATGTTCTCAGGCATATAAAGCTTCAGAGGTTTTGCCACAAAAAGACCCATATTGATAATACTTTCGGAAGAAGTATTTAAATAATAGGAGAAATAAATCCTGACCATGGAGAGAGAGTTGTGGGAAAGATGAGTGACCATGTATCTTGGTGAAGTTTTCTATTGTCTTAAAGCTAGGATGGAAGGAAATGTATTTATGTAACGTGATATAAGAAAGATAATTGGTCTTTGTCCCCAATTCCTGGCACAGAGCTCCTATGACTCTTGTACTAAGGTGATAAGAGCACCTTCTGTGCTAATGAGACAATTCCTGGCAGGCCCCTAGAGAGCTTCAGGATAGGGGCTTCATGGCCAGAAAAAGCAAGCCTTGCTTAGAAGCTTGGAACTTTCAACCTAACTTTCCAACCTCTGAGAGGGAAGAGGGGCTGGAGATAGTTAATCACCAATGGCTAATGATTTAATCAATCATGTTGATGAAATGAAACTTCTGTAAAAAATCCATCAATGATGGGGTTTGGGGAAAAACCTTGACTCTATAGCCAAGTTGGACGGAAACATGGGTGACCCAGGACCCCAATACTCGTGACTGGCATCTGAAGGGAGGGCCGTCTTGGAGGGCAAGGCACTTGAGCCTTCTGGAATCTGACTAACTCTGGGTAGTTAGTTTCAGAATTTTAAGGCTCGAAGTTGGTGTTAGAGAGTTGAAGAAGTATTGTTGGAAAAAACACATGTATTTGGTGTCAGAAGGGAAAGAACCTTCTCACGTCATAACCCAGAAATAAAATTCTATCCACATTAGAGGGGGCAGAGTGAGAGGGAGCATAAAAGAGGATGTGAGATCTAGTAAAGGAAATGGGGAGGTAAGAGAGAGCCACACATTTAGGAGAAGAGAAACAGGAGTATGGGGCTTAAGGAAAACTACCATAAGGACGAAACTGGAGCGTATCATCTCAGTCTTACAGAAGAAAACTTAAAATAGTCGGCGGAATTTAGGAACAGAGCAAAGAAGGAAAGAGAAAGCAAGTAGAACAAATACAAAACACACAGTGGAGACGACATGGATGGGCCTGCGGGGCGCAACCCTTAGTGAAGTAAGTCACATGGGAAGAAATGAGTACCGTATGATCTCAGTTATATGTGGGATCTTAAAACAAACCAAAGCAAAAACAACAACAGCAAAAAACCCGAGCTCATAGATACAGAGAACAGACTGGTGGTTGCCAGAGGAGGGGTGTGGGGTTGGTAGTGAAATGGACGAAAGCGGGCAAAAAGTACAAACCTTGGTTGTAAGAAAAATAAATTCCAGGCATACCATGTATAGCAGGGTGACTATAAAAATAATAAAAATAAATAAGATAGTGGAACTAAGTTCTAGTGTGGCAGCAAAAAGGTTAAACTTAACTTTTTTTTGGTCTTTTACCAAAGACAGAGGCTCTTGGAGTATATTCAAACACAAATAAAATATGATACAATATATTGTCTGTAAAAGACACACACATGACAAAAATATAGAAAATTGACAATAAAAGTAGATAAAAATACAGACCAGGCAATCACGAACAAAAAGAAAATTGGGACAGCAATATTAATATCTTACAAAATGAGAACTGAAGGCAAAAAATACCACAAGACACAGATGATTGACATTATATGTGCATAAAAAATAAAGGAAGAAAAGATACCCGTTGTAAACATATATATACTATTTAGAAAGCTTCAGAAATAGTCCAGCCAACTATTGGTTGCCATTCAGAAAGAATGGCAGAGAGAAGTAGATAATCCTACTTAAAAAAAAAAAAAGAAAGAAAGAAAGAAAGAAAAGTAGAGCTATCCATGACCTAACAATAAAATAAAATGAAGATTAAAACAAGATTTCTTTTCAACCATACTGGAACGTTTACAAAAACAGATCATGTTCTAGGCAACAAATTGAAACTGAATACATTTAGAAATGAATAAGAAACACAGAACCAAACAAGTCCTTTTGTTAGGAAACAACATAATTTGCTACTGAGCAACCTTTGAGATACAGAGAAAATCATAAAGGAATTTAAAGAAGAGCAGAGCTGGGGCACCTGAGTGGCTCAGTGGGTTAAACCTCCGCCTTCGGCTCAGGTCATGATCCCAGGGTCCTGGGATCGAGCCCCGCATCGGGCTCTCTGCTCAGCGGGGAGCCTGCTTCCCCCTCTCTCTCTCTGCCTGCCTCTCTGCCTACTTGTGATCTCTGTCTGTCAAATAAATAAATAAAATCTTAAAAAAAAAAAAGGCAGAGCTAAAGTGAACGCCATACACCAGAACTGTGCGCACCAGCTGAAGGTTTCTGGACAATTTACAGCTTTCTATACATTTATCTGGAAACAGGAATGTGAATAACAAATGAAGTAAGCAATCGATAAGAGAATTTGGGGAAGAACAACAGAGCAAACAAGAAAGAAGGAAATATTTATAAGGGCAGAAATCAATAAAGTACTAAAACACAAACAGCAATTGACAGGATAACAAAACATGTTTTCAGGAATTAACAAGATAGATCCCTGGCAAGATTGATTAAGGAAAAAAAGAGTAGAGCTAATTTAAAAATACAGAATAAGAAGAGGGAAAGAACTAGGGAAAGAACAGAAGGACAAAAGGGGACCGGAAAGACACGTGCACATCTATCTGCCACTAAATTTGAAAGCCAGGATGAAAGAAATGAATTCATAGAAAAATATACAAAATGTTAAAGTTGGTCTAAAAGAGAGAGCTTGAACTAGAGCAATAAGCATGAAACAAATTGAAAAGGAGGTCAAAGACCTACTTCTCCCTATATCCCAGACTCAGACAGACTTACAGGTGAATTTCACCAAGATTTCAAGGAATAGATACTCTTATCTTGTGCAGTTGTACCGGTTGTATCAATAAAGAGGAAGAACAAAAGCTGCCCAGGTCATTTTATGAATCTAGTATCACTTTGATTCCAAAGAAAGATAAAGAAAATTCTAGATTTGTTTCATTTATGAATGTAGATATATAAGCAGAGAGTAAAATACTGACTGAATACATGAGTTTATTTAAAAAAATAATACATCAAGGGACACCTGGGTGGCTCAGTCAGTTAACTGCCTTTGGCTCAGGTCATGATCTCAGGGTCTTGGGATGGAGCCCCGTGTAGCGCTCTCTGCTCAGCAGGGAGCCTGCTTCTCCTTCTGCCTCTGCCGTTCCCCGTGCTTGTGCTCTCTCTCTCTCTGACAAATAAATAAAAACTAAAAGAAAATACATTAAAACCAAGTGAGGATTATCCCAGATATAAAAGGATGGCTCAGCATCAGAAAATTAATCAATGTAATTCCCCACATTCTACACGTATAAAGGAGACATATAATTATCTTAATCTTTGCAAAAAAAGCTTTCGGAAAGGATTAATACCTATTTATGATAAAAACTCTTATCAAGTTGGAATAGAAAGGAATTTCTTAAGTTGATAAAGCTTACGTACCAACATCTTCTAGGAGATACACATTTACACCTAACAGGAAAAGTTTAGCTGTGGCTCCTTTAAGATAGAGATCAGAATAATGCCCTCTACATACTAATAAACTCTACTCCCGCTATTACAGATACCCCTTAATAATATCTTACAGACGATTAGAGGTCCTGGATAATATTTGAAAGAAAGGAAAAAATATGTGTAAAGATTGAAAGAGAAAGAGTTGAAACTTGTAATGTTTTCAGTAGTCTTTTATTTTCAATGGTCTTTCTAGAAAAAGCAACAGGTCTTTCTAGAAAAAGCAAAAGCAATAGTATTGTTGACATTATATAATCAGAATTAAGATACGTTTATAATAAAAACAAAAAAACTATAAATTATCCAGAAATTCACTTGACCAAGACTATGTAATAATTCTGAGGAGAAAACTTTTAAACTGCTATGAACACCCTAAAATACGTCAGTGAAAGGCGAGAGAGTCCATACTCTTGGACAGCATGATAAGACACTATCCAGATGTCAATCATTCCTCAAAGTAAGCTATAAATCAAATGTGATGTTAATGTGTATTCCAGTTGGATTTTTTTTAAGGAACTTGGTTAATTTACTCTAACATTTATATGAAAGAATAAAGATCCATCACTAATCTGCCTTAAAAAAGAAGAGTAAAGAAAGGGAGGGGGCTAATCCTAGTAGATTCTGACACACTACCAAGCCATTATTACTTGCTTTAAGTGTGGTTTTGGAGTCAGAACAGACAAATGGATCAACGGGAGAGCTCAGAGGCAAATCCAAGCTGTGCGTGAACTAACAGTATACAGGTGCCACCACAGGTCAGTGGGGGAGGGAGAGATTGTTTGGTACAAATGGGAAATCTGATTCACTTTATAGAAAAAAACACAACTGCATCCCACTGGACACCACATCACCAAAATAGAAAAGATAAAAGTACAGAGTTGATCCAAGAAAATACAAGAGTTACTTCAGTGACCCAGAAACGGGGAAAGAATTATTCAACAAAACTTTGAAAGCACAAATCACATTACAAAACAAAGAAACAACAAGCAAACAAAGGAGCTCAGACCTAGGCACACAAGAACCTCCTGCAAATAAAGAATAAAATGACAGAAGCCCTAATAGAAAAAAGGAGCAAAGGATAGGGTCTGCCATTTCTACCTACCCCAGCAGCTAATTGCATGAGCCTCTGTAACGCAGGTGAAGAGATCCTGCAGATAATCAGCAATCAGACAACGGAACCTGAAGCAACAATGAGATGTTAATTTCTACTCATGAGCCTGGCAAAAATATGAAGTTAGATAACGCCAGGTATTTGTAAGGATGTAGGAACCCTGAGGTGCCACTCAAGGGAAGGAATGATTCTTTCAAATTCTTCTGGAAAGAGCAGTAAGTTTTCTGGTCCTACTTGGAAAAATGTGGCATCTGCATCTCGCCATGACCCATCAATTCTGTCCTGAGCGTTAGGCAGAGAAACTTGCCCCTGATCCTTAAGGAGATTGCTCTTCACAGAATAGTTTGTGGGGGCACAGAGTTGGAAACTTCCTGATAAGGAAGACAGTGCTGAATGAGATGAGGCTCTGCCTGGATCCTTTGCCACCTGGCTACTGAGAAGGTAGCCTAGCCGGACCGCAAAAACACAACGCCGAGGGAAAAAAGTCACAAAGACAGCGAGCTTCAGAACGCAGTCTCATCCATATAAATAAAACAACATACATTTTAGAAGAACGCGGATTTCCAAAAATACGTACAGGAAAAAATACTGCTTGTTTGCCCACGTGAATGTGATTAAAGAAGACTGGGTGTGGGATATGAAGGTAAAGGAATAAACCTATAAAAAATGAATGAACAAATAAGCCAAGCGAAAGTATGTAGAATTCATACAAACAGCTGGGTAGAGGTCGTTTCGATAAACACGTTGCTGCTAAAGTTTCTGTTTAACCAAGTCAATTTTGATGAATTTGCTTTGTGCAAACATTAAAAAAAAAACAAAACAAAACTACTGTCATTTCCAAATTGTTCCCTCAATGCCTCAGGATATCTCGTATAATGAAGTTTAAAGGATAATTCTAAAAGCGAAATTCTATGTTAATCTGTTTAATTAAAAAAAAATAAATCTATAAAATACGTAGCATCTAAGAGGGAAAGAAAACAAAGTCACCAAGTCAGATGACGATAGAACAGCCCATTCCAGGATGGAGTATCATTTCAAATAATTAATTGTCATCTGCAGCTTTTTTCTGTATCAGTATATACTTTGCGCTGAAATGGAAACTCATTATTTCCTGTTTTGTCCTCCAAAGAAGGTCCCCACCCTCCATGTGGCTGACACCAGTGTCCTAGGCTTCTGTTTTTCCATCACCTGAGCCTGGCTTTCTCCAGACTTCCGGCCTCCCTCCCTCCCAAGGAGGGCACTGGACCTTTGCCCCCACAGGCCTGCGCTAACTGCTGATTTCTTGAAGGCTTCTCTGTCTCTCTAAGTCCATTAATAAAATGCAAATTGCTTTGT
The DNA here is from genome assembly GCF_922984935.1 of Meles meles. Classification (NCBI taxonomy): domain Eukaryota; kingdom Metazoa; phylum Chordata; class Mammalia; order Carnivora; family Mustelidae; genus Meles; species Meles meles. The sequence continues at coordinate 22,787,293 of NC_060070.1, forward strand.
AGGGAATTCTTAGTTGAAGCAGATGGGCCTCTCCTCCTGGATGTGCGGATTAGCTGGAAGGCGGCTGGCAGCTGGGCGGATGGGGACAGCAAGTGAGGATTAGGGAGGAAGAAGGAAACTGAACAGGGCGGTGAAAACACACTTTCGCTTCCTCACATCTCTTTTTGGGAGGAGAGCTGTCTCCCTCTAAGCCTCAAGGGCAAGCGGAAGACCAGAGCAAAGTGCACCATTGGCTGCGGCCGCCCCCTGGTCTGGTCTGGCTGGAGTCCATGGTCATCTTTTCACAGACTCCCTGGGACTCTCCGCACCTTCCTTCCCTGGAGTGGTAGCTCTCTCCAGCCCAGGCGGTCGGATGAGTGCTGGAGGGCTCACCCCTCCACAGGGACACTGCTGTCCATTCGCACGCCCGGGCTCAGCCTGCTTTTCTAAGAACGCTCGCCCTGGTGGGTGATTTCAGTTGGAGATGGACTGCGTGTCCCCTCAAATCCACCCCTGCACCTCGCCCTCAGGCTCCCTCTACAGCCTCATCTCCCCAGATCATCTTTCCTTGCTTCTCTGGTGCTCCTTCCCAGACTTTTCTCTTACTCTCCTGATCTTCCATAAATAAGCGATGCCTCCCCTTCCTATTGTTTCTGCAGCTAGCAGATCAGGAGAGACCCTCCCAAGGCCTTCTCAGGGCTCTGTGTATGGGGAAAAACAACTCGGTGTTAACCCTGTGGAGTATTAAAATAATAAGTTCTAGGGGTGCCTGGGTGGCTCAGTGGGTTAAAGCCTCTGCCTTCAGCTTAGGTCATGATTCCAGGGTCCTGGGATCGAGCCCCGCATCGGGCTCTCTGCTCAGCGTGGAGCCTGCTTCCCCCTCTCTCTCTGCCTGCCTCTCTGCCTACTTGTGATCTCTGTCTGTCAAATAAATAAATAAAATCTTTTTTTTAAAAAAGAAAAGAATAATAAATTTTATGTCATGGATGCTATTCAATGCTCCATATAAAAGCATGCAGGCAACTTCTGTGTGTGTTTTCTGGAATTCATCAGTTTCCAGGGTGAGGTCATTTTGGAGAGCTGTGCTGGGGCTGATCCTTGCTCATTGGGCCTGTGTCTTCAACAAGGGCCCGGGCAGGAGGATTTACAGCGAGGACGTTGGCAGACACTGCACATGGGAGCTTCCTGCCCCGTCTTGCTGGTGGCGGCGGCATGTTCCACAGCGACCAGAGCAGGAGGAAGGGCTGCAGGACGAGCTTCCTGGGGACGTAGAAAAGGAGGCAGAAACTGATGTAGGAAAGACGTTAGGGTGTGAAGCCGGCAGCCAAGAAAGAATTCTTGAGACGTCTTCAGTGCAATAAAGTGGTCTTATTAAAGCACAGGGACAGGTCCCGTGGGCAGAAAGAGCTGCACTGGGGTGGTGTGGAGTGGTCCGTTATATACTTGGGGGGGGGGGGTGCAGGGATTAGGTATAGAATAAGTCTCTAAAGAATTTGGAAGTAAGGTTTCCAGGACCTCGAGGGGGTTATCTATTGTTGAGAAAATGTCATTTATTACTGTCTGATACAACCTTAGTCATGAGACCCTTCAGATGAATATTAGTGGGTCATATGATTGGGAGACGCTTATCAATAAATATCTTGGGGACTAGAGATAAAGGAAGTTTCCCAAGGAGTCTTTATATGTTAAAAGAGACTTACAGGATCCTGGGAGTGGGGGGTGGGATTGAAGGGTGGAGGGGGACTCAGGCTAAGATTGCCTTTTGCCCTTAGCAAGGTATTAACAGCAAGGCAGCTGAGTCCCTAGGGGAATGTCACTCTGTTTCAAGGACTTGTCAATGGGCTGTAGGTAGTAAGGAAATTTAATAATTTATTTTCTGCCTTTGTTTCTCACATCAGAAACTATAAAATGGGCCTCTTTTTCGGGGAGAATATGCCTCAGATTCTCAAGTCATCGCTGAGGGGGCCTTTGCGGAAAGAAGAGATTTGCTGCTGGCAGGCGAGGCTGACAAGGTCTTCTAATCACCCAGGTCCAAGGCATGGAGTAACTAAGCCTGATTCCGAGGCCGGACAGCTGAGGACGAGTGAGGCGAAATGAGTGAACATGTTTTAGACATATAGCTCATACTCATGTGCTTAATGAGTATAAACAGCATTTCAAAAATTTTACAATAAAAGGTTCTTTTTTGATTGCTGTAATTTGCAACTGATTTTCCCATTTTAGCAAATGTGTAGTCACATTTTTAGTTTAAGATGTAACCAATCAGGGCTGTACAGGTACCTCGGAGCCCCCTTTGCTCTTCCATGTCTGTGGCTGACTGTGCAACCTGCAAGGCCCTGTTTTCCCTGGTGCTGCAAACCTTCAGAACTCCAGAGCCACAGACCCAGGGGGCTGGGGCTGTAGGGCGGGCTGCTGCTCGCTGCCAGTCAGCACTCGCAAGCTTTGCTGGGCTCTCTGGCCCCAGGGCTTCTTCACGTGGGGAAGCCCCAGTTCCTTCACTTGGGGTGTGTGTGTGTGTGTGTGTGTGTATGTGGCGTGGGGGCAGATCTGGGCTCCTGGAGGCAGCAGCAACCCATGGTGGTTTGCGGACACCTCACCTGCTGTTGAAAAAGACAGGAGGGAACCATTCCAATAAATGTGGGGAAAATGAATGTACAGTCATCCCCCAGTCACCCTCTTAATTTGAGACCCCTCTTTTCTACAGGCCCAGTGAACTGTTGCAGTCTCGTAACAATACCCTGCAGAGGACTCAAAGAGAGCCTGTTTACTAATTTTCTTAATTAGAACTCCTGCAGTATAATTTTCCTAAAATTCACTTGAAATGTCTTATCACATGAGGTGTTACTAGGTACCCAGAACCTATAGGTTTGGAGCTGGAAGTCCCCACTTTCCCCACTTATCAGAGAGCCTGTCAGGGGAAGGGGCGTGGCCAGCCCCACAGCTAGCAGTAGTCATCCAAAAACAGAGCCCGGAACTCTTGAACTTGAAGCTTGAGACTCCTTTACTCCTCTGACCCTATATAACTTTCATAAATGTACATGCAGTGGGCACCTGCATATTCAGAGGTGACTTTTCCAGTAGGGAACTGGGATTGAAAGGTGACTTTTGACTCTATTCATGAGTTATTTGTGCAAAAATGGACACATGGAGCAAGAATGGAAGATACCGAATTTTCTAAGTATTCAACACTAGTAAAAAGGCTGGATTAATTTTTACAAAGTGCGTGCGCATGGGAATTGGTTGGTGCTCAAACAAGGTTTCTGAATGATCAACAGGTGGCAGTATTTCCCTGCCTTATGCAGTCCCGTGAGCCTGCTGAAGGGAGGGGTACCCTTCCTGAGCCTCCCGGTGGAGCACTGACAACTTGTCTAGAACCTTCTCTAGAACCGTTGCCAAGCAGAGTGCAGGAGCTAGTGCCTGGCAGTGCCCCTGGGGCCCTCCACACCTGCCTGCAAGCACCTGCCATAGAAGGATCATGTGGCAAAGTCCCCTCCCCCAGAAATACCCGCCCTCATCTCTCTGAGGGGAAAGAATTGAAAGAAGGGAAAAGCAAAGCCCACCCAGCTGGCCTCAGCCGTACTGTTACTTCAAGTTTAATTTATAAAAGACTTGGAAAGATTTCTTTTCCCTTCACTTTTTTTAAAAAAAGATTTTATTTATTTATTTGACAGAGAGATCACAAGTAGGCAGAGAGGCAGGCAGAGGGGCGGGCGGGGTTGGAGGGTGGGAAGCCGGCTCCCTGCTGAGCAGAGAGCCCGATGCGGGGCTCGATCCCAGGACTCTGGGATCATGACCTGGCACCTTCAGCCCAGTGGGGGGCAGGTGCTCATTCTGGGCAGCCCTGAGGAGGAATTCTGTGTGCAGTTGGCCCCCGTGCTTCACTGGGGCCGTCCTAACCAGGGCTTCCTTGGTGAGAATTACACTCGTCATTTTTGGAATGACGACAATCTTAGACTCCTGTGTCTTCACCAACTAGCACAAGTCAACACCCGGAGTAGAAATGGCTCAGATGTTTGAATTTTTATGAACAGCCCTCCAGGGCTGTATGGGAGCTCCATTATTTGGGGAGCTCCATATGGAATCAGAGCCTAGGCTTTGGTTTGGCATAAACAACACCGAACCCCCATATTTCAAGCTTGAGGGATGCTTGTGAAGGTCTGTGGACTGAGGAGCCGCATTTTTGGGGGGATACTGATAGGCACTGATCTTGCCTGGGGTGAAATATCTCACCTTGATTGTTTGGTTCATTTTTGAAGCTTCTTCCACTCCACAGAATATGGCTTAGATCTTCATTCATTCAATCCTTCTGAAAACATTTATTGATGCCTTTTATGCACCAGGCTTTGTGCGCAACATAGGAATGATGATAATAATATAATCAGCAGCAGCAACAGCAGCAACAGCTAACATTGATTGAATGCTTATCATATACCAAGTTCTGTGCCAAGAATTTTTAAGTCTTAGGAAACTGGGGGGGCGCCTGGGTGGCTCAGTGGATTAAGCCTTTGGCTCAGGTCATGATCTCAGGGTCCTGGGATCGAGCCCCGCTTCGGGCTCTCTGCTCCGCAGGGAGCCTGCTTCCTCCTCTCTCTCTGCCTGCCTCTCTGCCTACTTGTGATCTCTCTCTGTCAAATAAATAAAATAAAATCTTAAAAAAAAAAAAAAGTCTTAGGAAACTGGGTCTGCTCTGCATTCATAGTGGGTGACTGTGATCTTCCTTAACTTTAACTCCACTATTAGGATCCTCATTTACATATGAAGAAATGGAAGCACAGAGAAGTTGAACAGCCTGTCCGAGGTAATACAGTTGGAACATATGGATCTGGAGTTTGACCCAATGGTCTGAGACCTTGGGCTCAGCCACTGAGCCCAGGTCATGCTGAAGACATGTGATATATGAATGATTATCTCTTAAGTAGGTCTACAAAGGGGCTGTCAAAGAAGATGAAACAAGAATCAGAGCCACCCTCCTGGGTTGAGTCAGGATTTGGACCCAGATCCATCTAACCCAGAGGCCTGCTTCCATGCAGCTGTGCCATACTACCTACTGGAAAGTGGATTGGGATGTAAATTTGGGTATGGAGGCAAAGATTGAGAGAAGAGCGGACAAACAAACTCAAAGTTTATTTCTTTTACATCCCAGGTTGAGCAGGGCAGTCCCGGGTCCTCATGTTGGCCATGGGGGTGAGAACCAAGGCTCCCTTCATCTCTGTGCACGGCCACTCTCAACACTCAGCTTCTCTCTTATGGTATGAGCTGCTCTAAGTCCAACGGCCATGTCTGCGTTCCGGCTTTGGGAGAAGAGGGAGTCTCCCTCCCTCTGAGGGCACCTTCTGGAAACCGTTGGCTTAATTCTTCTTTGGGGACTGCTCCCAGCGCTTAGGCACACGGCTGTACCTAGCTGCAAGGGAGGCTGGGGGTACAGTGGGAACCACTTACAATTTAATTCTTTAATAAGATGGAGAGAATGGCTAAGGGCACGCATCTAGCATTCCCTTCCGCGGACAATACGAACCGGAGGTGAGGCACACGCAGGACCAGGTAGGTGAGGGGGGCTGTCAGGAACATACCCTCCCTGGTGCAGGGTCCCAGGTGCGGGATCAGAGGCAGGTGCGTGGGTGGCGCTGCTCCCAAAGCTTTGGGACTTTCAACACACGCTACTGTATCTGTATCACTGTGATAACAGTATGTGGGTGTCATAAGGATTAAATGAGAGAATTCGATCTGAACGCTGCTCCTTTTGAATCTCAGCCTGGGTTCCCTGGAAAGCAGAACATGAAGAAAAGCCTAAATGTTCATGCTTTGACAGGAAGTACAACCTTGGGGCAGCCGGGGTGAGGCGGGGAGGGTGGGGAGGCAGGTATGGGGCAGCGTGCTAGTGTGCCGGCCAAGGCTTCAGAGGAGACCCACCTGTTAGCTGGCCCCATGAGATGTATGCTGGACAAGAGCAGGGGGCATGGAGGGGAGGGCATGGAGGTTGTGTAGTGCCTTTATCTCCTGGGTCCCTCCTGACTCTCAATCCCTCGCTGGGCTAAGTTCATCCCCTGTGGAGCTAAATGGCCCACACTGTTGGGTTGTGTCTCCTGGCCCCTGGGATGCCTGCTGAGGAATCCTCCGCCACGTGCTGTGGCATGGCTCTCCCTCCAGGTCTGGGGTGCTGTAGGGAGTCATAGATGTGGGGTGTCAGCCTCAAGCAATGGACCACCTGGCACAGTGATAACCAGAGTAGCTGAGGACTGGAAGACTTAGAGCTTGGAGCATCCAAGTTGGCTCATGAGATGTACTAATAGATTACTATTTTGTGCAGGAGAAACAGCAGTTTTGGAGTTGGGCTCAGCTGCCATTTCTCTAGCTGTGGAAACCTAGGCTTAGGGCACCCTCTCTGAGACTTGGCTTTCTCACATATAAAGATGCAATTAGGGGTGCCTGCGTGCCTCAGTCGGTTAAGCATCTGCCTTGATCTCAGGGTCCTGGGATCGAGCCCTGTATTGGGCTCCCTGCTCAGCGGGGAGTCTGTCTCTCCCTCTCCCCCTGCCCATCCGCCCCCAACTTGTGCTCTCTCTCGCTCTCTCTCAAATAAATAAATAAATTCTTCAAAAAAAAAAAAAAGATGCAGTGATACAGCCCATTTGAGAAGGTCGCCGTGAGGATCACGTAATGTGGTTTCTGTGAAAGGACCCAGGGCCATGCCTCATAGATTAGCATCTTCCTGTCTGGTCTCCTCCTCTCGAGATGTGGGAACCAGACTCCCCTTCCATTGCCGGTGTTTGATGAGAAACTGAAATCTCGTTTTCAATCTTGCACGCAGAGCCATGCAAACGAGAATTAAGACACCTCTCCTACCTACCTTCCGACAAGATTGACGCTTAGAATCTTGCTTTGTACAAATTCTAGAGCCAAGATGGTCACCTCAGGTAAAGCTTGGGAGCTCCTGGTTGTGGCCCAGAAAAGCTTCTCCAGTTATCCACTAGGCTTTGGCAAAACTCCTGACCCCACAGCTCTTCACATCACTTTATCCTCAATGTCTGGAGGGCAGGCAACATGTTTATCTGGTTCATGGCTATCTCCCCTCCACATCTAGCCCAGAATGGAGGAGAGTGATGGTAAGTTTTATCTGGCATTTTGTGATGTATGAAGTACCATTCTGAGCACTTCTGTGAATTTAATCTACTTTAAGTCTCATGCAAGCCTCCAAGTGAGGTCAGCAGCCACCTTCACCAGAATCACCTGGAGGCTTCTTCAAGCGCAGACTTCCAGGGTCTTCCTCAGATCTGCAGCAGGACCTCTGAGGCAGGGCCCGGATGCTGAATTTGTAACCAATGTTCAGTTACCTCTCTTATCCTGAAGCTCAGAGATCCAATCCTGTCTCAACTTCCTTTTGGGATCCCAGCTGGTCAAATCCTATAAATTCATGTACACTGTTCATCCCCAAGTAAGAATGTTTCTTTAAGCATGTAACTCTGCCACACAGAGGGAAGTTAAGTGCTTTGGGCGCTATGGGGTTAATAAAAAAAGTCAATCCTATTGTAATAACATCGTGTAGTGATAGATGGCGAGCATGCACTAAGGTATAGAATTGTGGCACCGCTCTGTTGTACACCCGAAGCTAATAGAACATTGTGTGTCAATCATACTTCAGTAAAACAAAACAAAACAAAACAAAAACCGAGACCACCGGCCATGGCTCTAGAAACCAGACAGCCGCTCTTCCCAACACGGAGTAATAATAATAATGTATTAGGTAAATCTCAGATTCCCTAGGCTGTAAGTCTTCCAGCCCAAAGTAAGCTTGAGTAGGAAGTCACCAAAGCTGGAGTCCCAGGGCTTTGGGTACTAGAGCTACAGCTGTGGTGTTGGATCTCCACAGCTACTGGGGACAGTCCTTCCAGGCCCCCAACCGCCACCCCCAGCCCTGAGCCCCCAGGCTGGCTGTGTGGCGGCTGCTGGGCGCCTGCCTCCCTCCTTTTCCCCGGGTCTTCCAATGAGCCCCTTGTAACCGAGGTGCTCCAAACAAGCCAGAAGAGCCTCCCGAGAGGGGCAGGGTCGCAGGACCGATGACCCTCAAACCCTGGAACTGTTCCTCACAGAGGGACGGCCTGGTCCAGGGCCCTTGCTCTCAGCTCACAGATTCTGGGTAAGAGAGGCGCGTGGATACTTTGTTAAAAATGCAGTTTCAGGCCCCATGTCCTCTGAGAAACTGACTTGAAAGTTCCAGGTGGTTTGGGGGAAGGCGACCTTGTGGCCTCACTTGTTGCCCCCTGCCTGAGGCCTCCAGCTCTGTTCGCTGGTCCTGCTAAGAGCAGGCAGGGGATTTTTTTTTTTTTTAAATAAACATAAGGATTTATTTCATTTTCTTGTATAGTACTTTAAAAAGTAGTTACTAAAGAAACTGGCAAACATTCTAAAAATAGGCAGAGGACAGGGCATGCCGTTTTGTCCCACTGAGCCTCCACCCCTCCCAGGCCCTGTTAAAATCCCAGTCCCCGGGGCACCTGGGTGGCTCAGTGGGTTAGGCCTCTGCCTTAGGCTCAGGTCATGGTCCCAGGGTCCTGGATCGAGCCCCACGTTGGGCTCTCTGCTCCGCGGGGATCCTGCTTCCCCCTCTCTCTCTGTCTGTTGCTCTGCCTACTTGTGGTCTCTCTCTGTCAAATGAATAAATAAAATATTAAAAAAAAAAAAATCCCAGTCCCCACCAGCGCCGTGTGGACTCTGGCCCCCCTCCCAACCTGCAGGTGCGGGTCACTGTTGATCTGACTTTTTGTTCATGTTTCATTTCCCCAAACATGAAATAACTTGAAAAGAGAGGAAGAAAATGAAAGCCAAGGAAAAATGGGCTGTCAAAGCAGACTCCGGAGGTTAAAAGCATTCATTCGGCTCATAAGGAGTCTTCCTTTCCTCTGACCCAGGTCGGGGGGTGGGGGCTCCCCTGCCTCCAAGCATCCTGGCAAAAGACAGACTCCTCCGTTCCCATGCGGGACACCCCAGTGGGACACCCCAGCCGTACCCAGCCAAAACCAGGGGGCAAAATTCAAAGTTCACTTAATGCTGGATCTTGCCTTCCTCTGGAGGTCCTAGCTACCAACCCACAACTCACAATGTATCAACTCACCTTGGCCTGTGCAAGTGAGAATGTTTCCTTTAACCATGTAACTCTCTGTTACTTAGGAACCAAAGCGTCTGCGTGCTCGATTGCCTTTCTTATGTGGAATCACTGTTTGGGGCTGCAGCAGGGAGACCATCATTGCTGTTGTTACATGGCTGACTTCTTCTTTTTTTTTTTTTTTTTTTCTTTTCTTTTTTTTTTTTTTTAGAATTTTTTTTTTTTAAAGATTTTTTATTTATTTATTTGACAGAGAGAGATCACAAGCAGGCAGAGAGGCAGGCAGAGAGAGTGAGAGGGAAGCAGGCTCCCCGCCGAGCAGAGAGCCCGACGCGGGACTCGATCCCAGGACCCTGAGATCATGACCTGAGCCGAAGGCAGCGGCTCAAACCACTGAGCCACCCAGGCGCCCCTGGCTGACTTCTTCTTGATGGGTTCCAGCGATTTCTTTAGTGACTCCCTGCCAGGGTTCCATCCAGCGTTTGTGCGGCCCAAACCTTACTTAATTTTGGAGGCCCTCTTAGAAACAAAAACACACATGACAAAATTAGGTATAAAAGTGAGTATTTATTTAGCACGGGAAATCACAAAGAAGAATACAGACATTATAAAATTCAAACTATTTACTATTTTCATTAGTTCTTTGAAATACCCCTATAACACTATTCCTTTTTGGTTTTGTTTCTGTTTTTTTGGTTGCACACTCAAGGATTCTGTAACTTTTTTTATGGAGAAAAGAGAAAGATGCTTCATTTTTCATCCAACCTGGCTGATCAAAATTTGTTTTTCATGATTATGTTTTAGTAAAGTTTCTCCCAACTTCACAAATCTTCATTGGCAATGTTGTGTTTAGACTTGCTGTCAGTGTTCTGAAAACAGCTATCAAGTTTCTTTTCTTTTTTTTTTTTAAAGATTTTATTTATTTATTTGACAGAGAGAGATCACAGGTAGGCAGAGAGGCAGCAGAGAGAGTTGGGGGGAAGCAGGCTCCCTGCTGAGCAGAGAGCCCCATGCGGGGTTTGATCCCAGGATCCTGGGATCATGACCTGAGCCGAAGGCAGAGGTTTTAACCCACTGAGCCATCCAGGCGCCCCTCAAGTTTATTTTCTATATGAGCTGTAAGAACCGGCCTCCCTGTGGCTCCTCCCTCTGCTCTGGGACTGCTCTGGGCCTTGGGCCCAGGATGGAGCAGGTGGGACCGGTTTTGAACCCCCAGATCCTTTGCTAAGATACAAGAAATCCAGGCCTTCGATTGTCTAGCTAGAAAGACAGCACTGGAAGCAGCTGTTTCTGCATTCTGGTGATTTCTACCCCGAGGAGAAGGAAGGGAAACTCTGTTTCTCTTCCAAAGAAGAGAGCGTGGGAGGAAGGGGGCTGACGTCCAAGGTCTGTGTGAGCTGGTGTTCCCCTGGTGTTCCAGTTTTTCAGCTCAGCTCGTGTGAGTGGTTTCTTGGGAGAGGTTCACGTGTCAGGAAATTACTTCCTGTCAAATTAAAAGTGATAATAGGCAATACTTGACAGTGTTTGAAGGTATTGAGAAGACAGTGAGACAGAAGAGAGGATTTCTTCGCTTGTCTCTGCCAAGCCAAAAAACGTCGGTCAGCACCGATAGCCTGGCTTATCAGGAAACTGGCGTTCAGGCAGTCACAAGTCTCATGAGACATTCTGCTCAGGATTAGTTTTTATGTTTTTGTGGGCTGTGCAGAATGATTATCTTTGATAATACGCAGGCTCTGCTATAGGGCAAGGACCCTTGGGACGGGTCAGGCCAAGCTGCCATGTGTATTCCCACCTTAGTGAGAATTCGTTCATCGACTCATTCCACAGACTTGATCTCTGGGATTATCAGGAGGGAGACCAGCCTTGTAAAGTGTTGGGGAGGACAGTGTGGGCAAGTTCAGAGCTCTGGCCTCTCCCACCCCTCTTTCCTTCAGGGTGAGGGGCCCTAGCAGCCTGTGAGGGACAAGAAACGTAAGTGACTGACCCACGACCACACAGCTCTTAAGCCAAGTAGCCTGGGTCTGGCTCCAAAGCCTGAGTCTGGCTTCCTAGACTGGATAGGGTTAGACTCTCCGGGGATTCTGGAAACAAAGGCAAGTGGGCTTCTCCCTTCTGAGCTCATCACTGCTTTCACCCTTCGTCTTTCTCCTCTGCTTTTTAGAAAAATCTTCCCATCCCCTTTCTTCTTTCCCATCCCTCTCTCATTCCTCCTCGTCCTGTCTGCTTCTCAGCAGATCTCAGCAGACAGGACAACCAACGGCCTGGCTGTCCTTCCTAGGGGCCTTTGGGCTTGGAATCAGCGGCCTCCCAGAGAATGGTGTGTGGTGACTGGGAAGCTAAGGAGAAGAAATGAGAATCTGGTCATCCTCACCTTGATGCCACACACCCGGAGAAAGGGTTTCAGACGGAACTGGTGAGTATTGACAAAAGAGTCCATTTCGAGAAGCCTCTCCTGGGCCGAAATGTGTCCCTCAAATCCATACACGGAAGCCTTAACATTCTAACCTCAGAATGTGACTATATTCGGAAATTGTATTTAAAGAGCAGATCACGGGGCGCCTGGGTGGCTCAGTGGGTTAAAGCCTCTGCCTTCGGCTCAGGTCATGATCCCGGGGTCCTGGGATCGAGCCCCACATCGGGCTCTCTGCTTGGCAGGGAGCCTACTTCCTCCTCTCTCTCTCTTTGCCTGCCTCTCTCCCTACTTGTGATCTCTATCTGTCAAATAAATAAATAAAATCTTAAAAAAAAAAAAGAGCAGATCACATTAAAATGAGGCTGTTAGTGTGGTCCCGATGCCATCTGCTGGTGTCCTTCTAAGAAGAGAGGGTTAAGATACAGAGAGTGACCAGGGGCACCTGTGCACAGAGGTGTGAACCATCTGAAGAAACAGCAAGAGCACAACCACCTGCAAACCCAGCACAGAGGCATCAGAGGAAAGTAATTCTCGGGGCACCTGGATCTTGGGCTTTTAGGCTCTTGGACTTGTTTAAGCTGCCCAGTCGGTGGTATTTAACATACTGAGAGTGGAGATGCTTCTGCTAGCTTAAAATGTCTCCAAAGATGGTTAAGAACCTTCTTCCTCAGGTCCTCTAATGGGGAGTGGGCACTGTGGGTCAGGATGCCTGGCTGCGTGGTCTGGGCCTCCCCTACGGAGACCTTTCTCAGGATCCCGGCCCTGCCCACCTGAGAGGGCTGACAGCTGTCGTGGTCATCCGAGCAGCACATGGGGCCCCGAGGCCCAGGAGACAGGGCAAATGGCTGTCAGCGTGCATGGCTATTTTGGGGCCTAGAATTTATGTAACTAGAACATGGAGTCTTAACTCCTGGGGCCAGAGAGGGATTTGGGTCGACGGGAAGTTGAAAATAGAACTAGAATGAGTCCAAGGGGCTCCACTCACGTGAAGCAGGACTTGCCTGGCCTCTGAGTGGACCGCGTGAAGTAGGAAATAATTAAATGTTGTTTGGTGCCCATGCAACCCACGGGGTTCACTTAGGAGCCCGCAGGGAGCAGCTGCCAGCAACGGCCACGTCCGTTTTCAGAGACGTTCTAATTGAAATAGCGGCTTATTCCGAAGTCAAAACAACCATTTTCATTTTGTTGCACGTGGAAAGGCCACTCACAGTGGAACTATTTTTTTTTTTTTTTTTAAACAAATCAGAGGTACACTTGGGTGCGCTACAGCCTGGTCTTTCCCTGGTGCAGAATTTAGCAATGCCCCCATCCTTCTCCCCTCTCCAGGGCAAGCCATCCTCGCCTCCTTTCGGATCCTGTGCACTTGGCGGAATGAGAATCTTCCGAGAACTTTTACGAGGCTGTGGATTTCTTGAGGGCATTAGCCATGTCCTGTTCATTCCGCTGGAGCTAGCGCGTGCGAGGGGTTCTGTAAGCAAGTATCAAAGGAATACATTTTTAAAAAATTATTTATTTATTTGATAGAGAGATCACAAGTAGGCAGAGAGACACAGAGAGAGAGGGGGAAGCAGACTCCCCGCCGAGCAGAGAGCCCGATGCGGGGTCCGATCCCAGGACCCTGAGATCAGGACCCGAGCCCAAGGCAGAGCCCAACCCACTGAGCCACTCAGGCGCCCCAGGAATCAATATTTGAACCAGTTAATTCTCAGTGAGGATGGTGGGAGTGAAGCCAACAGCACTAGCTGCTGAGAAGCTGAGAATCAGCTGTTCCAACTGAAGTGAATTTCCTTAAAAGCGAAAACCTGACCTTCGTACAGTGCTTTACAGTGTGTATGTGTACAAAGCGTTTCCTCTCCCAAGAGCCCTGCCACCCTCTCCAGGTCTTTCCAGCCTCTTGGTCGCCAACTTCTACCTGGACCACGGGTCCGAGAGCTCACCCTCCATGTGTGTTCCGACTTTGACGGTGGCTCTGACTAAAGCAGGCGTGGGCTGCACCCCTGCTTCAGGTGTGTGCCGCTTGGGGATGGAGCCTCCCGTGACTTTGCAGATGACAGCTGAATTCTCACGGCTGACACCCTGCAGGGGGCCTCCAGTCTTCTCTTTACACCCTCAGGAGCTGCCATGGATCCAGATCTCTGGCCCGAGCTCCAGTGGTCTGGATGTCTGCGGTCCTGTTTTAAACTCCGCACAGTCCCGAAAGTTCCCTCTCTGTCCGGGTGTGGGCACGCAAGCAGGCACACGTGCATTTGTGTGGGTGAGGGCTTTATCTTTCTGACCTGATTTCCTACTGTCCCTATGGTCTGCTTAGACCTTCAGGTTGAAGACGCCTGCTCCCGCACCTGCTCTTCTGAGTTCTTTTGAAAACGTACCACCTGCCGCGAGTGGAACACATACCCCTCCTTGCCTCTCCTTCCACGTTCGCTGCCCCTTGAGGCAGAGAGATTGCTTTTTGCACACTTCAGTCAGAGGGATTAGTGTGAACCCCTCCTGAGGCTTTGGCTTGAAGGCAAGCATTCAGCCAAGGTGGCTGAGACTGTTTTGCATTTCAAAGCCATTTTAAAAGCAGCAAATCACCAGCACGTGCTGCCCTAGTTCACCATCATATTTTTACATCACAGTGAGCCCAGAAGCCCATTTTACTCCATGGGCTCCATAAGAGAGGGGGCCACCCAGCGGAGAGTACAAAGCTGCAGGGTCCTTGGTGGTGGCTCTTGGAGGTCTGAGTCCCTTTGGAACCTTCCAGCCGGACCCGGATCGGTAAAGACAAACTGGGCTGTAGCACTTCGACGCTGCCTTCAGTAACCGGCCACAAGTGACAACCAAGTTCCTGGACGCTTCCTTATTTAACCGTTTAACTAGTCCTTCCTGATTTCAACTGAGCACTGAGGAAGACAGCTTGCAGGTGCCAGGGGTCAGGGCAAGTGCTGCCTCTTCCATGCAGCGCTCCATGATAGCCGGTTTCCCATCTGGTGTTACTCTTCCTTTCTCCTCCGTGATCCCAGAATGCTCCCCCGTTCCTTTGTTAGTTTGTTGTGTGTTACCCTGAGTTGTGGGGTATCTGTTACATGTCCTGCCCATCCACGTAGACCTCTTCAGGGTAAGGCGTATCACCTAGGGCACACATCGGCAGCAAGGTAGATGCCTAGCGTTTGCTAAACGGAAATAAATTTAAAATGTAAGATTCTCACTGTTTCAAATACTCTTCGCGGCCAGGTCCTGGCGGTGCTATGTCCTGGGTTCCAAATCACCTAGGGGTCTGGGAAGTGGAGGAGAGCTCCCTGTCCTAGGAACAGCCGTCTGACTGTGGGGGCGGGGTGGCTAGTCCGGCTGGCCCCCAAGGTCTTTTTTTTTTTTTAAAGATTTTATTTATTTATTTGACAGAGAGAGATCACAAGTAGACAGAGAGGCAGGCAGATAGAGAGAGAGAGGGAAGCAGGCTCGCTGCTGAGCAGAGAGCCCGATGTGGGACTCGATCCCAGGACCCTGAGATCATGACCTGAGCCGAAGGCAGCGGCTTAACCCACTGAGCCACCCAGGCGCCCATGGCCCCCAAGGTCTTTAGCCCAGCGAGTCCGGAGCTCTCCTGTTTGGGGGTCTGGACTCCCTCGGGAGCTGCCTGCGCTGCAGATTGTCTCTCTTTCCCTGCCCTTCCCGGGAGCAAGGCTCCCTCCTTGCCCTTTCCAGCTTCTGCCACGTGCTGCATGAGACTTCAGACAGCACGGGTCTGTTTTTAGATTCTGCCTCACGTGTGCTCTGCTAACTTAATGAGCTCTCTATAGGGGTAGCTGTCTTGAGAGACCGTTGCTAAGGGCCAGTCACACGTTTCTCACTGTGTTGTGATGGAAACATGATTAGATGCTGATCCCAGCTCGGCTGAACCTGCTGGAGTGTCTGGTTGGAGTGGCCTCTTCGGCAGGAGCCTGTGGGATTTCACAGGCCAACGGAGGCAACCTTATGATTTCAGCAAATGGACCGAGGGTGGTAAAATGCCGGGAGGCGGGGGTGTTCGGAGAGGGCAGTTAGGGGCACGTGCCCACTTCAACTGCTTTGCCTGAGCGCAGCCTGCAGTGGGCACCAGAGAAGGAGGACTTGTGTGGTCCCCCTCTCCGGGAGCATGGAAGTGAGAATAGACAGAAATAGTTCATTGTCAATCGGTGGATGCCTAGGCCTAAGTCCAGAAGGTCAGGGAGTCCAGACAAAGGAGAGTAGCTCATGGGGAGTGTGGGTGATGGGGGGATTGTGTGGGCTGGAGTGTTCAGCGTTCAGTTGCCCTTGAACTAGAAGGTAAAGGGACCCCAGCACAGTAGCCTGGATCAGGATGAACTGGGCTGCAGGAAGGAGTGATCTGTCCGGGAAACTGATGGGGATGGCCACCGGTCACTGACCACCCAGTCCGGGCCAGGCTCCACTCTAAGTGTTTCTTCTCTCTTCCTCACCGAACACAGTCGGTGCAATGGTCCAGTTTCACCAATGAGAACCGAGGCCCAGGGAAGTCACATATGGTGTCCATGCTCACACAGCTGGTAAGCTGCCGGCTGGAGTTAATCCCAGGTTGTTCTGACTCTAAAGGATGGAGGAGGCGAGTGGGGTGACTGTGTGAGAGAGGAAAGTGTGGACAAGGGTGGAGAAGGTGTTAAGTCAGTCTATGGAGAGACAGGAGAGCCCCTAAAGACTTGACTTGGGTCTCCAAGGAAGGTGGTCACTTCAACTGAACCACAGGAAAATGCTTGGCATAGAAAATATTAATGTGTGTGTGTGTGTGTGTGTGTGTGTATGTGATATGTACTACTATACCGGTAGATGATATGTTTTCATAAAGCACACAAATACAAAAAATGTTGAAGAATGAGATAAAATGAAACATACACACCCTCTCTCGTATAAATGCACACACACAGAAATGCATTTTTAAGGTAGAATTCTTCATTTTTTAATGTAATTTTTTTTTTTTTTTTTTTTTTTTTTTTTTTTTTTTTTAGAGAGAGATGGAGAATGAGAGAGAGGCAGAGAGGGGAAGAGGAAAAGAGAGAATATTAAGCCGGCTCACATCCAGCACGGAGCCCTCTAAGGGGCTTGATCTCATGACCTTGAGATCATGACCTGAGCTGAAATCAAGAGTTGGATGCTTAACCGACTGAGCCATCTATGGAATTCTTAAAATGGAAAATATTAATGTGTAAATTACATAATATATATAAAATATTAGGTGCATACCTAAATGCTGTGTATATAATATATAATAAGTAACATGAAACATTAAAATTAAGAAAGAGTACTTTATCTCATTCTCTAACACGTTCCATATTTTTTGTGCTTTCTGAAGTACACCAAATATTGGTACAGTAGTACGGGTCTGTAGTGTATATATAATTACATGTATATATATTGGAAGTACAGGTGCACAAATGTTTTGCTGATGGGATCTGTGATGAAATTAGTTGGATCGACTGTTGGAGATGCTGTTCAGGGAAGGGCAAGTGGGTACATGGAGTCCCTATAAGCATCAGGATTACGAACAGAGCCCCAAAAGAAGGTGGGAGCTGGAGATTTTATACTACTCGACTACAAGGCTTCCTGTACGGCTACTGTCATCAAGGCAGTGTAGTATCGACATAATGGTAGCTATATCCATTAGTGAAACGGAGTAAATACCACATATATACAGTCATCTGATTTTCAATAACATATTGAATTCTCATGTGCTAATGTAACTCAATGGGGGAAAGGATAGTCTTTTTCTTTTTCTTTTTTTTCCGTAAAGATTTTATTTTTAGGGATGCCTGGGTGGCTCAGGTGGTTGAGTGTCTGGTTTGCTCAGGTCATGATCCTGTGGTGCTGGGATCAAGTCCCCTGTCCCCCCGCTCCCTGCTCAGCAGGAAGCCTGCTTCTCCCTCTGCCTGCCCCTCTGCCTGCCCCTCCCCTTACGAGTTTTCTCTCTCTCTCTTTCTGATGAATAAATAATTAAAAAAAAAAAAGATTTTACCTTTAAGTAATCTCTACACCCAATCTGGGGCTTGACCTTACAACCCAGAGGTCAAGGCTTGTCTGCTCTACTAGCTGAGCCAGCCAGGAGCCCCAAAAGGATCGTCTTTTCAACAGATGATGCCAGTATCCCTTTGGAAAAAAAACAAGCCTAGTATCTTACATCAAATTATATGCAAAAATTAATTCAAAATGGATCACAAACCTAAATATAAAAGCTAAAATTATAAAACTTCTGGAAGAAAACACAGAATAAAATCCTTGTGATTCTGTGGCAAGCAAGGAGTTTTAGGACACATAAATCACACACCATGAAGAAAAGATTGAGGTATTGGGTCTGCTCAAAACTAAATGCTCTGCTCTTCCAAAGATGTTAAGAAAATGAAAAGGCAAGCCACCAACTGGGATAAAACATTCACAAATTTGTGTGTTTATATTATAAATAAATTACATATGTAAATAATATATTTATTTTACACATTTATAGAATACATAAAATATATAAATAAAATAAAAATGAAATATGTGTAGTTGTATTCATAAATACATAAAATGTATCTATTACTAAATGTAAAGAAATATATTTGTGACTATCTTGTGGCTATTTCTATCTATCTGTCATCATAAAAGGTTTCTACTAGGAGATCAAAAGATCTCAACAATAAGACAAAAATCCAGTGAAGAAATGGGCAAAAGATTTTTTTCTTTAAAGATTTTATTTATTGATTTGACAGAGACAAGTAGGCAGAGAGGCAGAGAGAGGGGGAAGCAGGCTCCATGCTGAGCAGAGAGCATGATGCGGGGCTCTATCCCAGGACCCTGGGATCATGACCTGAGCCGAAGGCAGAGGCTTAACCCACTGAGCCACCCAGGCACCCCTGGGCAAAAGATTTGAATAAGCATTTCACAAAAGAAGGTATACAAAAGGCCAATAAACACATGAAAAATGCTCAGAATTATTAGTCATTAGAGAAATGCAAATTAAATCCACAGTGAAACACCATGATACAGTCTCTAAAATGGCTAAAATTTAAAAAGCCTGATAATGACAAGTATTCACAAGGATTTGAAACTACCGGAATTCCTCCATTGCTGAAGGGAGCGTCAGTTCACTTTGGAGAGCAGCTTGGCAGTTTTCTATGAGGTTAAACACACACTTACTTACTATATGACCCTGGGTATTTACCCAAGAGAAACGAAAACATATGTCCAAAAAAATTTTTATGTAAATGTTTGTAACACCTTTATGAGACCCAAACTGGAAACAGCCCAAATACCCATCAGCAGATGAATGAAGGAACAAAATGTGGAGAATCCCTATGACGGAATATACCCATCAATGAAATTAATTGAGCTGCTTATACATGCATCCTGAATGAATCCCCCAAAACATATTGTATCTGTAGGAAACTTTACAGGGAAAGCTAATTTATGATAGAGAGCAGTTAAGTGGTGGCAGGGGTAGAATGTGGGGTGAGGGATAGACTGGAAAGCAGCACAAGGAAAATTGTGAAGTGCTGGAAAATTGCTACATCTCGGTTGGGGTAATCGATCTCTAGGCATTTGTCAAAACTTACAGTCTGCCCTCAGCTGTACTTCTTTAGACTGTCAGATGCCTACAGGAGGAGGGTCAGAAACTCTGACGATAGGCGTAATTCCATATTTGATTAATCTGTGTGCTTCCTTCTCTCAAAAACGGATTGGAGTCACTTTATAAAATTATCTGCAACAGGATAAAAGATAAATAGTTGGGAAAACTGAAATAAAGGGAAAATAATGGAAGGAAAAGCAGATAAAGTTATAGGTGAGGTAGAAACACGGAGGTAGTTACCGACCATTAACTCCTGGACAGCGGAAATGGGCTGCGAAATTGACTTTGAGCTTCCTAGCAACCGAAGCAAAAAAGGGAACATAATCATAGTGTAATCATAGCGGCCATGAGAGAAAACAAGTCTGTTGCTAAAAATGGTGTATTTATCATATCAGCTTTCTGAGAAGAGTGGTTAAGCAAAAAGGAGAATTTTCGATATAAATTTATGTGGGGTCTCGTCAGGGAATCTAAATGCTTTTTATTTTATTTTATTTTATTAATTAACATATAATGTATTATTAGCCCCAGGTACAGGTCTGTCTAAATGCTTTTTATTGTCATTACTGTTTTAGATTTTGCAACGATTCTGTCCTACTCTATGTGTGAGTTGGAAATACCGACTACTGAATACATAGTTCTTTTTAGCTCCTGATCAAATTGAAAATCATAAACTTGCCAATAGGTTTGGGACCCAATCTAGATTCTCACTGTGTTTCAGCCTCAGATATATCCTGTTCCCCCAGTGTTATTGAAATATAATTGACATATAACCTTGTGTAAGTTTAAGGTATACAGCGAGATTATTTTATGTATGTATATATTGAGAAATGATTCCCACAATAAGGTTAGTCAACACATTAATCATTAATCACTTCACAAATAGTCATGATGTTGTGCGTGTGTATGGTGAGAACTTCTAAAATCTGCTCTTAGCAACTTCAGATATATGATAGTTTGTTAGCAGGGCACCTGGATGGCTCAGTGGGTTAAGCCTCTGCCTTCGGCTCGGGTCATGATCTCGGGGTCCTGGGAACGAGCCCTGCGTCGGGCTCTCTGCTCAGCGGGGAGCCTGCTTCCCCTCCTCTCTCTGCCTGCTGCTCTGCCTACTTGTGATCTCTCTCTGTCAAATAAATAAGATCTTAAAACAAAACAAAACAAAACACAATAGTTTGTTAGCTGTAGTCACCATGCTGTACCTGAATTTATTTATTTTATAACTGGAGGTTTACCCCTTGGCCGTCTTCACCCATTTCCCCATCCCCACCCCTTGGCCCTGGCAACTACCAACCTATTCTCTGTTTCTATCATTTGGTTCTTTTCCTTTATCTTATTTTATTTTATTTTAAAAATTTTATGTATTCATTTGAGAGAGAGAGAAAGCGCACAAGCAGGGGGAGCGGCAGGCAGAGGGAGAAGCAGACTCCCAGCTGAGCAGGGAGCCCAATGCTGCGCTCAATCCTGCGACTCCAGGATTGTGACGTGAGCCAAAGGCAGATGCTTAACTGACTGAGCCACCCAGGCGTCCCTGATCTGGTTCTTTTCAGATTCCACATATAAGTGAGGTCATTCATTATTTGTCTTTCTCTGTCTAACTTACTTCATTTGGCATAATGCCTTCAAGCTTCCTCCATGTGACTGCACATGGTAGGATTTCTTTCTTTCTCATGGTTGAATAATGTTCCATGGTATATATATGCCCCATCTTTATGCATTCGTCTGTTGGTGGACACTTAGGTTGCTTCCATATCTTGGGTTTTGTAAATAATGCTACAATGAACATAGGAGTGCAGACATCTCTTTGAGATAGTGAGTTAATTTCCTTCAGGTGTACCTAGGGGTGAGATTGCTTGATCATATGGTAGTTCTACTTTTAATTTTCTGAGGACCCTCCATACTGTTTCCCACCGTGACTGCACCAATTTATAGTCCCACCAACCATCCGTAAATGTTCCTTTTCTTCCATATCCTCACCAACACCAGTTGTTTCTTGTCTTTTTGATAATAGCCATTCTTTTATTATTATTATTATTATTTATTTTTTTAGAGAGAGAGAGAAAGCACACAAGCAGGCAGAGAGGCAGGCAGAGGCAGAGAGAGGGGCAGGCTCCCTGCTGAGCAAGGAGCCAGATGCGGGACTAGATCCCGTGACTCTGGGATCGTGACCTGAGCGGAAGGGAGCAGCTTAATCCACTGAGCCACCCAGCTGTCCTGATAATAGCCATTCTAATAGGAGTGAGGTAATGTCTCCCTGTGGTTCTGATTTGCACTTCACTGATGATTAGTGATCTTAAACACCTCATCATGTACCTGTTGACCATTTGCATATCTTCTTTGGAAAAATGTCTACTCAAGTCCTTTGCCCATTTTTAAAATTAGATTATTGGCTTTTTTTGCTACTGAGCTGTGCGTGTTCCTTAGTAGATACGTGGTTTGGATATTAACCCCGTATGAGATATTAGTTTGCAAATATTTTCTTCTGTTTCATAGGTGCCTCTTCATTTTTTTTTTTTGGCGGTGCAGAAGCCTTATAGTTTGATGTAGTCCAATTGCATATTTTTGTTTTTGTTGTCTGTGCTTTGGGTGTCGTATTCAAAAAATCATTTCTAAGACCAAAGTCGAGAGGAGATGTAACCCTTTCGAAGCAGACCCCAGAGAGGAACAGACTTTCTGGGCTCAAATGTGACTGAGATAAGATTGCCTCTTTGGCACCTGGTGAAGTGAAGGATTGTGGGAATCCAGAGTTGGGGCAGTGAATTCTTCCAGAGCATCATGGGGGGTAGAGGGTATTCTAGTAGGCCTGGGGGAAGATTGGCCTTCACCACTCCAGTCATCATTCTTGACAAGATTCACAATTTGAAAATTATATTAAAATAGATATCAATTCTAGGGAAAGATGTCTTTCATCTTACATTTTAATTAAATTAAAGGATTAAAAAGTAATAATTCAAGTGGGTACAGATGTTTTCATATTATATTCTTGAGATACCCATATCCCCCAATATTAGATGTTATTTACATCTATCAGCTATGAAACTTTTAATGTTTCTATTGCCTGGACAACATTATTAATAGTTACTAGTATCAAATGGGAAAAAAATTCACTCATAATATTTTCACCACAATGTATCAAACTGCTTTCATTATTTTTGTTCTCCTGTTCTGCTTTTATGCTGAACAGTGTCCCTGAAAGGATTAAGGCAGAGGAATGTTGCTTTGTGAGACTCCCGGGCGGGATAGTGGACTGGATTGGTTAGTTTGCATATCAAAGCCGTGCTCCGGGCTGGGTGCTTTTGTTGTCTCGAAGAACTGGCTAGCCAGAGGAGCGCAATCTCTCCTTAGCCAGGAGGCGTTTTTAAAACATCAAAACATCATAATATACAGAACGGGTGCAGGAGCACACACACAATTCACAATCAAAAGATTTGAAGATTTTTTTAATGGTTTTCAATATGTATTGTCAAATTGATTTCCAAAGTTCTGTATCAAATTGCAGTAACACTTAACAGGGTACAAATGTACAAGTTTTATTAGTCTCATCGTTGTTGGGTTTTATCAGATTTTCTACATTTTGTCAATTTAATACATATTCTCTAGTTCTTCCTTTTTAGGTTAATGTTTTGGTTTGTCGGTTATTTTAAGAGATGGGGGATGAGAACATTTTCCCTATATATTTGGCTAATTATATCTCTTTTTGTGTGGATTGTATGCATCATTTCTCATTTATAAGTCAGAGAGTCAATCTTTTCTTAATAAATCTTTATAAGTTATTCATTTAATATAAGTATTAACCCTTTGGATTTTTAATAAAGATGTTTTCTCTCATGTACTGTTTTTTCAGTTTTTGTCTTTTCAAAGTATTACACTTGAGAGACACCGCAAGCATGTTAAAATCTGTTTTAATTTCCACAAATTGCCGGTCCACCCGTGTAGCAGTCAAAATCTGACATTGCCTGACTCAGGCCCTGTCCCAGCCAGGGCACCCTTTCCTTTCATATTGACATGGATTTCAACATCAATTATGTTTCTTCCCCACTATCTCATTTGATGGGGAAAACAGGTTTCCAGGCCAGTGTGAATGGGAGTTGGGAAGGAGAAGGAGGGAAGGAGAGAGAGGAATGGTATTCTATAACTCATCCAGAAAGGACTGCTAACATCTGCCCTTTAACCAAGGAAAACCAGAGTGGTCCACAGATGCCCAAACACGGGAGGGAATGTTGCATTTTGTACTTGCACTGGGCTAATTCCTTGCTGGCTTTCTGGGTACAGCCCCTTACATTTGGCTGGAAGGGTCATTCGATCAGCAGCATTTATGGACCCCTATTCTGGTTCCTCCTGGGAGCAAGTTAAGTATAGCTACTGCTCCCCTACCAGAGAAATGGAAGTCATTGGGTCCCTTTGTTTTCTTTCTCCGGGGAGAGAATGGATCATAATGAACAGGCTGGAGCATAAGCAGCTCTTTGAAAACTTCCCAAGAAGACTATTCATGATAAGATAATGAGTATCTTTTATAGCAGAAATCCTTCTATCATCTTATATGAGAAAAAGCAACAGGGAGCTAAGAATGGACAAGATGTTAATAACACAGATTTCACTGAGGGCAGTGAAAAGCAAAGCCCTCCACATTACCCCATGACTCCAAAAGAACCAAATATGGATTCGCACACACACCCCTGGCAACCATTACACACAGGCCATGTGGAGACTGTTCGACTCTGAGATCTATCTTTAGCTAACACTGTAACTCTAGGCCACTTGGTTAATTGGGGTGAGTCTCCATTTCTTCAGCTGCAAAGATGTAAGGAACTTGTTAATTCAAGCAATGATAGCAAGAAAAAAATTTTAACTCAGTCTAAGTGCCTGACTGACAGGGATTTTGAAGGCCTATATCTACTTTAAGATGCACTAACATTTTAAAGTTGCGTTATCCAATACAGTAGCCAATGTTATGTGAAACTATTAATTAAATTAGGGGCGCCTGGGTGGCCTCAGTGGGTTAAGCCTCCGCCTTCGGCTCAGGTCATGGTCTCAGTGTTCTGGAATCGAGCCCTGCATGGGGCTCTCTGCACAGCAGGGAGCCTGCTTCCTTGTCTCTCTGTGCCTGCCTTTGCCTACTTGTGATTTCTGTCTGTCAAATAAATAAAAATCTTAAAAAATAAATAAATTCATTAAATTAATTACAACTAAATAGAATTTAAATTTGAGTTGTTCAGTCCCCTTAGCCATATTTCAAGCACTCAACCACCACAGATGGCTAGTGGCTAGTATACTGGACAGATATAGAACATTTCTGCCATCAAAGAAAGTTCTATTGGGCAGCACTGCTTTAGAGTAGAGGTCAACAGACTTTTTCTGTAAAGAGTCGAACAGTAATATTTTCAGCTTTGTGGGCTTTAGGCTTTGGTTGCAAGCATTTAATACTCTGTTGAGTGAAAACAGCCTTAGACAATATTTAAACAAATGGGCTTGGCTATGTTTCAATAAAATTTTATTTTTAAAAAAAACTAGTAACAGGCCAACCCCCACTATATCAACTTTGTGACCTTCAGCTGAAGTCTCTTTGCAAACTCTAGTTCAGCCTTAGACTGTGGATGGTTTCACAGAATCCCCATTTACAGAATGCTTGAGCTGGAGAGATAAGCCACACTTCTAAGGAGAGCCACTGACTATAATTGAGTCAAATTCATGTATATGTGATCATATACATATTACACTGTAATTTGGTGGCCTGTGGGAAATAGTCCAAGCAGAAGTTTACTCTCTTTCTAATCCATTTGTTAATCATACCTAGTTTTGCAAAGGGTGGCAAGGTTCCCTGAGGGGGTAGACAGTGTGCTTAGGGGGAAACACCGCAGTTCCAGTCTTTCTTGTAGCTACGGGTGGCCATGTGACCCAGTTCTGGCCAAGAAACTAATTGTTGTTTCTGGGACACTCTTTAAAAGGGGGAGGCAGACTTGAACTGCAGCCTCCTTTTGCTTTCCGCCTATCTTTTCTTTCCTGCTTAAAACCTGTCCCCGTGCTGAGGATGGACCAGCCAGCTTGTGCCCATGAGGTGGTAGGCAAACACTAGGGAGCACTGAGTGGAAAGGCAGAAGGAACCTGGGTCCTTGTGGCAATGAGAAACCAGTATGCCGACTCTGAACCTCATAAATCAGGACTTTCTAAAATGAAAAAAAAAAAAAAAAAGTCCATTTAAACAAGTCATTGTCCATTATGTTTTCTGTTCTTTGTAGCCAAATGCATTTCTAAGTGATACAGAATCCTTACACAAGGTGAAAAGGAATCACTTCCCTCTAAAGACAGCATGAACTATGGTGGGAGCCAGACACACCTGGGTTTGAATCCCAGGTCTAACACCTGGACAAGTTACTCAATTCTTAACCTTCAGTTTTCTCATCTAAAAATTATCAATACAAGTTATAGAAAGAAAACAATGTTGGCATAAGTGTCTGATTGACAGGGATTTTAAAGACCTATATCCACTTTAAGTTGCACAACATATAATCTTTGTAAGAATTTTCTGAGACTCAAAATAAGATAATGCAGATATTAGGCACACAGAAAGTGCTCAAGAGCAATATCTCTCTTGAACAAAGACACATAAATTCTTTAAAAATATTGCCTAATTAAATCCAGCAAAGAAGGCCATTAGGACGAAGTGGAGTTTATCCTAGGAATGCAAGGTTGGTTTAACCTATAAAACTTAGTCAATGTAATCCAACACATTAAACAGACTAATAATGAAAAATGGTATGATCATCTCAACAGATTTAAAGTATAAAAAGCATTAGATAGTATTCAAAACTGATCTTTTTTAAAAAAAAACCTCTCAGTAAACTAAGATCAGAAGGAAATAGTCCCATCTAAAGATCATCAACAAAATCTATGGCTATCATCATACATAAATTAAAAAAGACTGAATGCATTCCTCCTCAGATTTGAAACAGAGTAAGAATGTTTATTCTTATCACTACTATTCTACATTGTACTGATTCCAACCAGTCTAATAAGATTAGAGAAGAAATAAAAGACATATGGATCAAAAATGAAGAAATAAAACTGCATTTATTTATAGAGGACATGATTGTCTATATAAAGAAATTCTAAGAAATCTACAAAAAATCTACTAGAACTAATAAATGAATTAGCAAGGTTGCAAGATACAAGGCCAGTATACAAAAATAATTGAATTTTTATGAATAATGAATAATTTAGTAATAGCATAAGAGTAATACTGTTTATAAAGACACCAAAATTATGAAATATTTAAGAATAAATTTAGCAAAATATGGGCAAGACCTATACAGTGAAAAGTGTAAAACATTGCTTAGAGGAATTAAAGGAAATCTAAATAAATGGAGATATATACCATGCTTATGGATGGAAAGACTCAGTGCTATTAAGATGTTCATTCTCCTCCAATTGCTCTAAGATTCAATGCATTTTCCAGCCAAACTCCCAGAAGGAATTTTGTGGAAATTGCAAGCTGATTCTGAAATGCATAGGAAAATGCTAAGGACCTAGAATAGCCAAAACAATTTTGAATAAAAAGTTGACCTTCAATAAAAAGAACAAATTTGGAGTTCTTTAGTTATACTGCATGATTTTGTGACTTAATATAAAGCTACAGTAGTCAGGTCAGTGAACACATAGATATAGAGAAACATGGGTAGTTCTGGGCATTAGTGTACCAAGCATTTAAGAGGAAGGAGAGGGGTGCCTGGATGGCTCAGTGGGTTAAGCCTCTGCCTTTGGCACAGGTCATGGTCTCAGGGTCCTGGGTTTGAGCCCCTCATGGGAGTCTCCGCTCTGTGGGGAGCCTGCTTCCCCCTCTCTCTCTGCCTGCCTCTCTGCCTACTTGTGATCTTTCTCTTTGTCAAATAAATAATAACTAAAAAAAGAGAGAGAGAGAGAGAGAGAGAAAGGGGAACTCTGTGTGGGCTAAGGCACAGAAGTCTTGGGCCAGAAGGGACAGGGGACCAGAGGGTACACATCCTGGATTTAATCTGCGGATCTGAGGCACTTGATGGAATTTCGAGGTGTATTTGTCTGGGTTCTCCAGAGAAACAGAGTCAATAGGAGATACATATAGTTATGGAGGCTGAGAAGTCCCCAGACCTGCATTCGGCAAGCTAGAGACCCAGCAGAGCGGATAGTACAGTTCCAGCCTTAGCGCCGAGGCATGAGAACTAAGAGAGCTAGTGGTGTTAATCCTACTCTGAGCCTAAAGGAAGGAATAGGCTGGTGCCCCAGCTCAAAAGATAGTCAAACGGAGAGAGCAAATTCTCTCGTTCCTCAGCCTTTGGTGTCTTATCCAAGCCTTCAATGGATTGGATGAGACCTGCCCATATTGGGAAGGGCAGTCTGCTCTACTCAGTCTACTGATTCAAATCTCATCCAGAAACACCCTCAGAATATTATTTAATCAGGGGCTCCCTGGGGGCTCAGTCGGTTAAGCATTTAGTGCTTGGTTTCAGCTCACGTCATGATCTCAGGACTGTGAGACTGGGCTCTGCACTCAGGGTGGAGTTACTAGATGTTCTCTTCCTCTCCCGCTCCCTTTGCCCCTCCCCCACTGGAGCTCGTCCCCCCCCAATAAAAAAATAAATAAATTTTAAAAAGCACACCTATTAAGAAAAAGAATATTGTTTAACTAGATATCTGGGTATCCTGGGGCCCGGTCAACTTGACATAAGATTAACCATCTCAGAAGGCCTTGGAAAATTTTGATTTTATGGGTCTGGAATTTGATCAAGGAACTGTATTTTTAATGAATGACTCCAAGTGATTTTGACATACAGGTGTCTTAAAATGTTTCTTAGCCGTGATGCTGTGGAAGGGTTCTTGCATGGGGGAAAGAGTAGTACTGTACTACTAGGGTTTAGAGAGCCCATGGAGACTAGCCTGGTCCCTTGTTGGAGAGGAGTGAGGAGGAAATGAGAATTGCCAGGAAGGACATCAGGTGATGTTTTTCACTTTATATATTTTATGGTGCTTTGACATCTTGGGGCCTTGCTAATCCTGGAAAGACTGTCCCTCCTCAGGGTTAGCTAATTCCTAGAGACAGTAAACAACTTGCCTGTGAGCATGCCTTTCACAGGCAAAGCAACCAATCCAAAGTCTATATTTTCAGTCACCTCCTTTATCGCTCTCACACTCCGACCCACTGTGTCCCCTGCCCTCAATCACTTTGTTGCAGCCATTCCTTTCTGGGAAAACCATGATAAAGGCTTTGGCTTAGTTTTTCCTTCACTCCTCTGCCTCCTGACCAACACTGGTGCTTCCCAGGGTGGCCCTATGTGGGATGCCATGCCTCCTATTTCTAGAAATCTGCCAGTAAAAATTTTTCTTAATAATTGTTTCCATGTCTGTGTGTCTTACCATCCATGATTAAGATTAAGATGAAATCCAGATACATTTTAAAATAATGTGCCGATAGAAGAACAGGGGAGAGACAGTGTTTTATTGTTAAGAATTCGTTTTAATTTTTGTCTTAACAAATCTATGGATAAAAGAATCTTACCAACGATGACTGACAGCCATCCCCAAGAACAGCAATCTCCATGGGCCCTGGACAAAACTGTGAGCTCCTGTTCGAACATGCTGCACACGTACCCAGTCAGACACTTTGTTACCTTCATTGATGTTCCAAAGCAAGTGCTAAATTTGAG
The DNA here is from genome assembly GCF_922984935.1 of Meles meles. Classification (NCBI taxonomy): domain Eukaryota; kingdom Metazoa; phylum Chordata; class Mammalia; order Carnivora; family Mustelidae; genus Meles; species Meles meles. The sequence goes on from NC_060070.1 coordinate 22,816,026, forward strand.
AAAGTGCCATAGAGAAGCTGCATATAATTCTGTAAGCCACTAAGGGGCTTTTGACTTTTTGAAAGGCAACGGAGGGACCCTCCCTTAACAAGAGTTCAAGGTAGCAGGAGAACACACTCTTCAATTTTCACCTGGAGTCCATCTCATTAGGTGACCAATTTAGAAGAAATATAGTGTAATCCTAGCTTTCATGACAATGAGTACATTAGGTTTGGTTTCCTGCCTCAGGAGTAATCTTTTGCAAAAGCCTCAAAGAAGACAGGCGCTACTTGTTCAATGCAGGAGAAAGATGCCTATTCTGTTCTAAATAGCACATTTTTTTAAGATTATGAATTTTTCCTCTTTCCTTCCCTCTACTCCATTGTAAGATCATTTTGAGGTGGTATTGTGTGAATCCGGTTTCAAAATACATTTTTGTTTTATAGTCAAATTATTTCTCAATAACTAATTGCATTTGTTTTTTCTAATATTGTTGGCTGGCTCCTCTAGGACATCGCTACCAGAATGAGAAATATTTCCTTGGAAATAAAGAGCTCGATACCCCACAGTGCTTGGAAGTGAGGAGTGTGTAGATTGGGGATGGTTTGCAGAGTTTGGGTAGAAGCCGTACATGGCGACATGAAAGTCATTCTGAACCCGAAGATGAGTTGTTGTTTATAAGGAGTTGTAAAAGATACCCAGAGTTTTTACTGCAGCCATTCTATTGAAGTCACCTCGCATTTCTGAGGCTTCTCAAAGGTATGCAGAAAAACATTCCGTAACATGTTACTCTTTGAGAAATTTTCTGTTTCATCAATTCTTTGTACCTCTGCTAAAAATTTGAAAATGGTAATTCGGTGTTTGCGTCCTCCTTGTTTGCTGTGAAATTTCTCCATGTTTGTAGTGCCAACCCCAGCCCTTTCTAAGTTGCACTTGATTTAATGGGCCTAATGAGAACAAATGAGAGATTTTTCAGGTCGAGGATGTCAAGTGATGTCTGACTCTCTGAGTTTGGTCCTCAGACCTCAAGTCTCACATTCTGCCCTTGAGGAAGCTCTGCTGTCCTCAGCGCCCTCCCTCCTGAGCTCTGTGCTCTAGCTCCAGGCCTGACCTCCCTCCCAAGGCCAGTTCTGCATTTTCAGTCATTTCCTACAAGTTCCTGTTAATGTCTCTGGATCCTGCTGTATATCTGTGATTCTAAATCTCCCACAGGTTGGAGACTATGCCTGACCTATCCTTCACCAAAGAAAGCTGGGGTGGGAGTGGGTGGGGGTTAGGGTCCTGCTCCATGAAAGGTCGGGCCATTCACCAAGCTTACAAAACCACAGTCTCTCTGTCCTAGGATTAAAGAAACACCAGAAAGACCCTTTAGATAGAAAACCAGGATTTCCATGGTGAGCCTCAGTGGGCTGTGGACTTAGAGGCTCTTCTGTCCTTCCTTGAAGTGGGGAGGGGCTAATGAGAAGCAGCCAGGCTCCAAGGGACAGGATGGTTCCGCACCTAGAAAGCTGGGCTGGGGAAAAAAATCCAAGGGTAAGAGCCATAGTCCTCTGAGGGCTGGAGACAGTTAGCCTGCTTCAGGCAAAACCAACAGAGAGAAGTATGGGATGGGGGAAAATGTAGGATCCCATCACCCTCAGTGCCTTCCATGGGACACTTCTGTCCTGAGAAATAAGTCTCCCATGAGAAATAATTCGGTAATCAAATATATTGGGGAGGACATGAGCAAATAAAGTTCAGTAGGGTTCTTGATAACAGAATTCTCAGAGCCCTTAACAAGCTAATGTGCTTTGTAAATGGGAGTGCAACACACGGTGTTTCCCAAAGGAAACTCTCAGTCATGTAATAATCTCTTTCTCTCTCTCACACATACACACACGAGGCTGTGAAATGCTAGAATTGTGTGGAACAACTTCTACAATAACTTGTTATTAAGTGAAACACTATCTGCTTCTACTATTATCAAACACAAACATGGTAGTGGGTTTGCTGGGATCCAGAACTGTGGAATGACTGGGGAGGGGAAAGATTAGGCAAAGTCCCCAGACAGGCCATTTAAATGGTGCAGGGCTGGGAGCAAGGGCTCTCTTGGGGGTCAGTATTCCTGAAACAAGAGTGCATGCGTGGTAGAGGTTCCCAGGCCCATGAACACAGACTCAACCACCCACACCCAGCCAAGGTAACTGATGAGCAAAAGCGCTTCATGGCCCAGGCTGGTAGTAGATTCTGGAAGGGACTGAGGACCAGTCAGGGGAAGAGTGAAGAAACCAAGAACTTCCGCTCTCATTTTGCAGACCACCAGACTTTGAGTCAGTTGTGTGAGCTTTTGGGAGCCCTTTCCCCAGGAAGGTAGCTGTTCAGGGGACAGGACAGCACTCTAACCTGAGAGAGAGGACAAGAGGGGTCCTGGTACCCAGCCAGGTGATCTTCAGTGAGCCCCCTTTTCCTCATGTCTGCAGGAGAGGCCCTACCTCACAAGGTTCTTGTGTGGAATAACCCAGGCCACCATATCCGCCAGTGGACTTCATAACCAGAAAGCCCTATTTGAAGGTCGGGACTGTCAGGAATCCTCACCCTGTGGGAAGTGAGTGGAGGGCAGGGTAGGGTGGGGAGATGTGTTTGTGTAGGACCTCGGCTCATCCTTTGGGCTCTGCTTACAAGAGAGAGTCAGCGGAAGGCCCAGCATGTGTTGCTGGGCTCGGGTAGAGCTCGGTGGTTTTCTGTTCTTGGTGCATGTTACTTGGGCATTTCTCTTCCTCAGACACGGTCGCTGCTGCCATCTGACTGAATATTCCTCAGAAAGTTCGCAGGACTCAGCTCCCAGGTGCTCCATATTAGCGTCACTGGAGGAAGAAGTGACTTAGCCAACGAATCTGCAACTTCAGTGCACCCCGTTAAAACAGAGTCTCTGATTCAGCAGGGATGTGCATTTCTAGTAAGTTTCCAGACTATGCTTTGAAAACCACTGCCTTGGGCTGGTCAGCTTGGACAGTGTAGGGAGCCCTCCTCCGTTCAAGGATTCTAGATTCGAGCTCTCTGCTGGCCTCTGGCCCCTCCTCTAACAGGTCTCCTCAAAATCCCATGGACCCTGTGTGTCCCCCAGTGCTCCTGGGTCAGCAGGGTCTGGCTGTCTGCTATGCCTTAGGTGAGGATTGGGGCGGGTCCTGCTTGTTCGGCGGCATAACCACCCAGCCCCCTCGCCCACTAGGATTATGATAGTGCAGCCCATCGACCTCATGTTGTGTACTTTTTCTCAAAGAGTGCAGGCACCTGTGTTCCAGGTTGGAACCTTAGCTGGGGTCTGTGTCAGGGTGCTGCTTTTTGACTTGGTCAGTTTGGGAGTTTTGCTGAGGGCATTTTGCTGAGAGCCAGCTGTTGGTCCTGTGACCTTCAGCCAGCAGATGGACCCGTAGGCAGAGTGGGAGTTACAGCTGGACCATTCAGTTATTGCTTCTGGCCCCCACCTCCAGTGTGCCCAGGGCCCCTCCTCATGCGTGTTGCCGGGTTACCTGCCAGTGCTTCCTTACGCCACCCAGTCCTCTCCATGGCTGGTCTCCGGGTCACTGAGGACCCGGAGTCTTCATTTGGGCAGTTTCACATCCCGGAAAGCCTGCTTTTCATGTAAATTTTCCTCACCTCATTTCTCTACTCCTCCACTCATTTGGTTTGTATCCTCTCTTTCAATGCTCCAAAGCCTGGGGTTCAATTTTTTTCCAGATTTTACCTTATGGGAGTAGCGTCAAGCCTTGGGGAAACTTGCGTTACATGAAATCATAATCATCCATCTCATAAAGGTGTTCTCATTCTAGCACCATGGGCTAGTTTCCCGACAAAAACTTAACAACTTAGGAAAACAGAGTTTAAAAAAAAAATAGCTTTATGGAGAGGCAATTCACACAGCATCATATAATTCACCCAATTAAAGGCTACGATTCACTGCTTTTTCGTGTATTCACAGAACTGTACAACCATCACCACAATTTTATTTTATTATTATTTTTTAAAGATTTTATTTATTTGACAGACAGAGATCACAAGTAAGCAGAGAGGCAGGCAGAGAGAGAGGAGGAAGCAGGCTCCCTGCTGAGAAGAGAGCCTGATGAGGGCCTCGATCCCAGGACCCTGAGATCATGACCTGAGCCGAAGGCAGAGGCTTTAACCCACTGAGCCACCCAGGTGCCCCATCATCATCACAATTTTAAAACATTTTCATTACCTCCCAAAGAAACTCCACACCCTTAGCGATCATCTAATTTTTCCCCAGCCCTGAGCACCACAAATCCACTTTCTCTATAGACTCCCCTGTTTGGGGAATAGAACCGTGTGATATGCAGTCTTTTGTGCCTGGTTTCTTTCACTGAGTATGAGGGTTTCAAACCTCCTCCATGCTGTAGCCTCTATTAGAACTTCATTCCTTCTATGACTGAATGATATTCCATTGAGTGGCTACACCCTGTTTTGTGGGTCCATTTTTTTCTCTCTTCTGTGGAAACACATCTGTTAGAGAGATTTGAAAATTTATTCAGGGTTTCCCAAAGCAGTTCTTGGTGTCATAAATGTTTTGAGTTTCCCGCCCCTTTCCAACAGTCGTTAGAAATTGTTGAAAGAAGTTGGAATTTTGGGGTGCCCGGATGGCTCAGTGGGTTAAAGCCTCTGCCTTCGGCTCAGGTCATGATCTCAGGGTCCTGGGATCGAGCCCCACATCGGGCTCTCTGCTCAGCAGGGACCCTGCTTCCTCCTCTCTCTATGTCTGCCTCTCTGCCTACTTGTGATCTCTGTCTGTCAAATAAAACATTAAAAAAAAAAAAAAAGAAGTTGGAATTTTGTGCGCGTGTTCTCTCATGACACTGTCAATCCTCCATATTGAAATCACAAACATCTGTCTGGTGACTAATAGTTCTGTGGTGAAATAGAGTAAGGGTAGTAGTAAGAGGTAGAGAAAGGGCTGGAGAGGCAGCATCTATTGTCATGTAATTCTTCTTCAGTTCTTTGAATTTACTTTAAAAAAGGTGCTGAAATGGTTTTATAAGGAGAAAGTACATCCTCAGATAGAGTCAGATGGGCCTCTCTTATTGTGGCTTCCAGATCCGTTTCCTTTCATGCAGCATCTCATGGTTCCCTTCCTGGAGCTTCTCTGGATTTCACTACTACCTTCCCTTACACCTCAGGCCTGCTCTGCCCCCTCCCTCTCCTCCACTAAGCCCAACCCCCATGCCTAGGAGTTCTGGGGGATTCTGGGATAGAGAAATTGCTCTTTTTCTCTCACAGAGGGTCAGGGAAACCTGATTTAACGCAAATAGAGTTTCTGCAAGGAAGGGACAATTAATTAAAGATGAGAACCAAGCTGCTTCTTGAGGGGAAAACTGCATTGGGTAATTTTTCTTTTTTTCCCACTAGCTATGGGAAAACCAGATCAGGGAGCTACAGAAGTGACCCAGTTCACACCGAGCAACCTAACGACACACAGGAAAGCAGGACCAGGTTATTCTGTATAAACGTGAAATCATACGGTTTCGAGTGGAGAGGACAGGAACCATTCACACACGGTTCCCCACATGATGGCTGGATAGAAATCTAAAGGTGTTAGTAGTTATTCTTACACAAAGAGAAGACAGTGAAAATGAAATCAGACTTTAAAAAGAAACCTGGAACATTTAGAAATTTGGATTAGGTAGGTCTGAAGGGGTGCGGGGAACATGCATTTCTAAAAATTCCCAGGTGATCGTGAGGCTGCCTGTCAAGGGCCGTGCTTTGAGAGCCACGGATTTAGAGAATTTTCCAGCCCTGAGTTTTCCCTTTGTCATTCCTGACATTTCCTCCCTCTACCCCCTCTAAAAATATTTACTAGGGAAAGCCAAGAACGTGTCCCTTTCTTTGAACTAGCTCCATAAAATCATCCACACACACTTTTCCCAATACTTACATTACAAAAGGGCCTCACTGCATGCAAAAATGATTTCAAAAGAACTATTACCAAAATGTTTTTAGTAGGATCAGCACCAGTAGGATAATGTCAGAGCCTCCACGAGAATTTCCATTTTTGGACATGGAGATTGCTTGCATACTACCTGTGAAGCATACACAAGCATCCGGCCCTATTACCTTATAGTTCCTTCTTCTAGTTGGCACCTCTGTATTTCCAAGGAAGTTCCAAGAGAGCCAGAGGTAGAGGGTGGACATGGGGAGTGTTGATTGATCTCTAAATTTTTCTGGCATCTTCCACTGGACTCCAAGCAAGTGGGGAACGGAGGGAGGGACTGGGTGTGTGGTTCAGGGGAGCTGGAGAGGGGACTGTTCCTTTTTTCTTTCTAGCTCACTGGATGTTTCCTTTCCCCGGCTCAAATACATTGGGAAGGAATATGTTTGTAGCCAGCACCGAAAGAACTTTTATTTGCGTTGAGATCAGAAACCTAGGCTTTCAGTCATTTGCTCATTCACTCAAAGAGGACAAAGAAACAAGGAAACCCTTGGAACAAATATTTTCCCCTTTGCCTTACAGGTGGCGACAGTATGAGGTTAGACAAATCCTCAGTCCAGGATGCCCATGGGAGGGTGCCTTTGGGTTTCCAGATCTTTGGACAGGAATACATTGCCTATGACCTTGACCAAAGAAAAACCCAAGCAAACAGAGTGCCACAGCTTTCATCCAGAATGAATTTGGGTCTGAAAAGGTAGCAACGTGATGAATTCCTTCTCCTCATTTCCATGGGCAGCCATTGGTGGCAAGGATGGTCCTTTGGCGAGCCTCGGTGGTCTCCGTGTCCCAATCTGAGACTTCACTGAATTCATGTTTCTTAAAGGGCCTGTCAGTGCCTCCCAAACAGGAGACATTCACCTCTGAAGAGAACTGAAGGCGGGGGAAGCTTTGTTGGTGATGTCGCTGTCACATCCTATTAGTGCATGGGTGGGTCTCACCAGGTACAGGAGGGATGTCATTTACAGACAGAAATTGCATAATTAAGCTTGATAGAATTTTGACGTTTTCTTGGCAGTGCAATTTGTTCATCAAGTAAAAAGCCTTTAGGAAGCTGGTCACATGGAACTTGAAACTCCAGAGTTCAACACTAGGTATCTTTCCCAAGTGGGACTTGGAACTTGGGAGCTGATTTGATTTCGAGCAATACTAAACGTCCCTGGGGAGACTCACTCTTGCCTTTGGTTTCCAGCCTCATTGATCCATCTTTGAATGGGTACAAAGATGAAGACGAAGCCAGGTTTTTTGTTTTTTTTTCTTCCCCCAAATTGTTGGAGAATGTGGACCATATGCACTGACTTTAGTTACTTCCTATTTATTTTCTTTAAAAAGATCGTTTCATTGCTATTGTATAACTCACGCGTGGAAAAGAACAGCAAACACAATATATAGCTCATGTCATGATTAACAAAGCAAACACCACGGTAGCCATTATTGCCAGAGATTTTTGAACTCTGTTATACAAGTAGACTCAAACAATCTATCTGCCTTTTTGTCTGGCTTCTTACACGCAACACTGTTTATGAGGTTACTCATGTTGTTGTGTGTAGCGATACTTTTTCATTTTCACTGTTGGGTAGAATTCTCTTCTGTGACCAGACCTCATTTATCCATTCTACTGTTGAGAGACATTTATCCATTCTACTGTTGAGAGACATTATGGCTGCTTCTGGTTTTTGACTCTTAGGAAGAGCGCTGCTATGAATATTCTTGCATGTGTCTGCCTATCTGAAGCCCTTGATAGGATTACACTGCCTGGGGCTCCACCTTAGAAAATGCCAAATCTGTGACAAGGAAAATGGCTGAGGTGCGGGATGTACATTTGTCCAACTTTAGTTGCTGAGATATTTTTAATTTTATTATTTAATTTTTTAAAATCTTTTTTTTAAAGGATTTTATTTATTTATTTGACAGACAGAGATCACAAGTAGGCAGAGAGGCAGGCAGACAGAGAGGGGGAACCAGGCTCCCCGCCGAGCAGAGAGCCCAATGCGGGACTCAATCCCAGGACCCTGAGATCATGACCTGAGCCAAAGGCAGAGGCTTTAACCCACTGAGCCACCCAGGCGCCCTATTATTTAATTTTTTAAATACTAAAATATTTCAGTAACAAAACCATTTTTCAAAGGTAACTCTAACAATTGCTCACCCAGTGAGGTAGCCGAATTCAGGACCATTTGGTCACCGCCAGATGACTGCTGGTCAAGGGGGATATGAAAATTCGAGTTTCAAAAGAAGACTCAGCTCTGCCTGCTTCAGAGGCCTTTTAGAAACGTCTCCAAGAAGAACTTGTTGGAATGGCTTTGTAACAATAAATAACCAGAAAAGAAAAAAAGGTGTAATTTGAGGCTTCACCTAAGATTAAAAATGTCTTTCAGTAGTTTTCTACAATTTGGCCATAAGCAGATTTATATTTTTCTATAGGCTGATGAGAAAAAAAAAAAATCTTGTTTTGAATCGCAACAGACCTAGGGTAGAAAAAGCACGCATTTCTGGCCACACGGTTTTCCATAATGCTGGGTGGGACACTCCATGGGCCCCCTTTTAAGCCTCTTTAACCCTTTATGTACAGTCTAGCAGAACAAAGCGTGTGGGGATAAAAAGCAGTGGAACCCTGGTTCCTGTGAAAGCTGTCCCTTGTGTGGGGAAAAGACAATGGGGGTTCTAGTCCCCCCCGTACTCTTTCCTAACAGATCCAGATGTTGATATGGGCACGGATGAGTTTCCACAGCAGTTTTGTGCAGGAAGCCGAAACAATGTATTCCCCGTCCCCACGCAGTCCCAACAGCACGGACAGTTCCAAGGACGGTGCGCCAACATGGGAGAAAAAGTCCAACACCACCTTGAGCTTCCAGCGAACTTGTGCTTTTTGTGCCTCTGTATCATTTTGGGTGAAAAAGTTTGAGGATTTGGGCCCTGGCCCCTTGCATGCTACCAGCAGCTTCTCAGTAATAGCAATGCTTAGCGTTCCACGTGAGCAGTCCGTGCATGTCTGTGTGTGCCAGTCCTCCAGCTGGCATTTTAATTTGAGATGGTATACCAGCCAAGATGGGGAAGCCATCCAAAAGGCAGCTTGAGGAGAAGGAGGAGGAGGAAAGGGAGGAGAAGGAGGATTCGTTGAGTGGTGGAAGGATGCCTCTGGGAACTTTCAACAAACCAGAAGACTGACCTCATGGCCTTGAAGCTGGATGAGACCACAACGGGCTCTTTCCCTGTGCTGGGAAGATGCTGAAGAATCAGGTTGTTAAAACCATCCCAGCCTTATGTGAAGACCTCCTCCACTATCACAGATCAATTAACTGAACTCCCACATTCTCGAAAGGGAAAGTTCATAGAATTTCGCAAAATAGGTTATCTGACTCAAAAACTGCTTTTCGATATTTGGCAAACTCCATTTGAGCTGGAGTGGTTAGGAGTAAAATCCGTCAACAGTGTGCAGGAACAGCTTTGGGAGGCAGCGATGGGCAGGGTTTTGGAGAAGAGTTTCTGGAATGAGATGCTGGGGACTGAACCCTAGCGTTATCACTTCCTAGTCTGGGTGAGCTTGGTAGATTACTTAACTACTTTCTGCCTCAGTTTCCTAGGAACACCTGCTGCATTGGACTGCTATGGCACTGAACGATAAAGCTCGGGCCTGATCCACAAGGACATACTCAATAAATGTGAGCTGTTAATGCTCAGCATGAGAGCAAGAATGCTGTAGGCATTCTGGTCATGATCTTGGTCATGTAGGAGATCTTGGTCATGATCTAAAGGATGGCCTTCCAGGATTACTCAGTCTGGTTCCTCAGAGGCAAATTCAGACTGATAAAGCAAGTTTAGGGTAACCTGTCCTGTCTTCTGGCATCTTACTGAGATACCCCCAAATACCCAGTGGCTTTTTAGATGACCACCCCCTGTTGCTATCTACCATGAGATGACCAGGGGTGTGAGCAACACCCATTCCCACAAGCCTAGTGAGGCAAGTGACTTGGGACCACAACCATCTTCCCTCAGCATCAGGAGGCTCTCCCTCTCTTCTCTGAACTCAGATCTGTAATTTTGCTGATTTCAAATCTTCCTTCTTGCTTTGCTATGACTTGTGACTCCTTCATGTATTTAAAGATATTTACTGGACACTAACTGTGTTCCAAGCACAGTGATAGGCACTGGGGATATCAGAGTGGGCTTTACGTTCTTGTGAGGGAGTTAACAGACACATAAATCCATGGTAAATGATGAGATATATCATATCATACTATGAAGAAATCCGGCTAGGGATTGAGAGCGAGATTAACAGGAGGGGGGAGGAAAGGGGATGTTCATTTGGACTGGACGGACAAGAAAGGGCCTTTCAGAAGAGGCGACAGGGTCAGGTTCCCTCCTATCGAGAGAAGGAGGTTCTGTGAAAATTCAGTTGGGGGTGGGGAGGGCACTCTAGGTGGAGGGGACCACATGGCAAAGGTCCAGCAATGGGGGAAAAACTTGAGACGGGGACAGCAAAGGGGCTGGAGAGGCAGAGCCAAGTGAACCCTGGGGAGGGCAGGTAACAGGGGTCTCAGAACGGCAAGGAGAGAGGATGCTCCGAATCTGGGTTCAAGCACTGCCTCATTCTTCCCGCAGAGGGTATACACTCTTCTCTTCATGGTCCGGTCCCCCACTCCCGCCCAAACTGGCCCCACCCCCTAGCACAACGCCGTGGATATAATAGAAAATAGTTGCCAGATACAATGGCAACCTCTGGTGGTTTGGGTCTACATGAAAGGATGAATTAGTCCAAAAACTTGGAAAATGAGAGCTGGTGGAGCTCCCAGCTGACCACTCATCTTTGCACTTGGTTTTCCATTTGGAAGTTTCTCTTTCATAAACCTAAGTACTAGAGCTTGTCATGCAGGAGATGATTTCCTCAGAAAGCTCTGTGTAGACTAAATTCTATTTTCTATACCAGGGGGCTGGCAGATGGAAGAAATCCCTCTTTGGGTCATTTGTTTAATAATACCTATTATAAAATGTACATAATGAATAATGAATCCTTCATCACTCATATACAAGTTAATATTTTTGTACATGTCCAATGCCTGATCTGGGTCCGGTGTCCTTGGGCTGACCTCACTGCCCAATTGATTGGTAAAATCCTCCATCTGGGTATAGCTCTCCTTGCCCAGGGATGGGAGGAAATTGTTGCCTTTCACAGCAAAAAGCTGGCAGAAATGAGAACAACTTTATCTATTGCCACATAGAAAAGGCAACTAGTATTTTTAAAAAAAATATTGTGCTTTGAGAACCTACAGGCATTGTATTAAATGCATTCTATGCATTCTTTATTTCATTTACTATTTAACAGGTGAGGAAACCAGTGTTCAGAGAGAGGAAGGCTGATCTCTCTGGGCTTACATAACTGTCAGAATTTGAACCTGGTTTTCTGGTTTGAATTTAACTGTTGATGGGCAGCTCTCCCAGATGGCATTCTACTACTATGCTAGCTTGAGGCTGGTGTTCACTTCGTTTCTCATATTTTGCCACAAGCATGGATATACAGCTCATTGTATACGATAGACTAGGCTAGAATTTGAAACGAGCAATGCTGTGGGCTGGGGGAGGACAAAAGGGGCAGAAACACAGAGAGGAAGATAGAGTTAAATATCTTGTACTTATAAAATATAATGCCTTCATCTTCAGTCCACAGTACCTCTTTCTAAGTCATTTCCACCTAGAAGAACTTTAAAAAAGACATTTCTACCCCACCTTTAGGAACTGGCCCATAGGACTGGGCTGGAGCCTGGGAATCTACATGTTTAAAAAGGTCTGTCCACGGGGGCGCCTGGGTGGCTCAGTCGGTTAAGCGTCTGCATTCAGCTCAGGTGATGATTCCAGGGTCCTAGGATCAAGCCCCTCATTGGGCTCCCTGCTCAGTGGAGAGCCTGCTTCTCCTTCTCCCTCTGCCTGCTGTTCTGCTTACTTGTGCTGTCTCTCTGTCGAATAAATAAATAAAATCTTAAAAAAAAAAAAAAGTTCTGTCCACGGACCAGGATGTGCAGTCAGGTTTGAGAATACAAAGTACCTCGCTGCTTGGCCTCCAGATGGCCTCACTAAGGCATGTCCCGGTTTCCCTCCACCACCCAAACCATCCTTGGAGAGTTCTGGACTCCTAGAACACCTAACTCAAGAGAGATAAAGAGTTTTCTCCCACTGAAATCTTGTTTGTTGCTTCAGACAATTTCTTCTTCAATGGGAGAGCATCCATCTGTCAGGCCCTAACTAGATTTCAGTGCAACACAATCAACCCAATGCTCAGGCAAGAGACCCACATCAGGCCACAGGGCTAAGGAGTCATGGTGTCATCATAACCCAAAGTCCAGAACATCCCAACCTCTTCCTCTTAGGAAAAATTGCCTTCCTGTGTTCCATTCACAGCTTCTGAGGCTGATAAACTAATCTGTTGATGTGTCTCTGAAGTCTGATACATTAGGGCCAACACCTGAAGAGCTGTTTTCCTTAGAAAATAATGGGAGGAAAGCCCTTGTTCTAACCTTGGTTTTGGAACAGACAAACATAGGGTAGGAACTCCCTATAAATTTCAAGACTTCTTTGAGCCTATTTCTTCCTGTATAGGATAGGAAAGGGACACACTCACTTCATGAGGTTATTTTAAAGAAATGAGATCACAAATATAAAACACTGGCTTTTCAACTTGGGTTCATAGTGGAATCATCTGGGCAGTTTTTAAAAAATACCTATGCCTGGGGGCACCTGGGTGGCTTAGTCGATTACCTATCCAACTCCTGATTTCAGCTCAGGTTATGATCTCAGGGTGGTGAGATCAAGCCCTGCCTTGGGCTCCATGTTCAGCATGGAGTCTGCTTGAGATTCTCTCTCTCCCTCTCCTTCTGCCCCTCCTCCAGCTCACATTTGTGTATATACTCTCTCTCTCACAAATAAATAAATAAAATAAAAATACTTATGCCTGGATCTGTCCCTAGAGACTCTGATAGAATTGGTCCAGGGTTTGACCTGGGCATTAGGAGCTTTAAGAGGTCTCCAGGAGACTCCACGTGCAGCCTGAACCATTAAATGGACAATCAAGCAGGCCTATGTATAAGGGTCTGGGGAGAAGACTGATGTCAATGCCTCACAGATAATTTGGAGAATTATCTCTGGTCTACTTGCTTAAAACTCATTTTCTAGGCTGTCCCAAATGGCTCTTGAATTTGTTTTTCCGTGACCACATTTACTAACTTTTCATTGCTCCTATTGGCTAATATATTAAATGTTCCCAAGCTTCTAGAGAGTTATCTTAGAGATAGGACAAATTTCAGGTCTCAGGGACACCGTGAAGGCAGGGACCAGGATGTAGGCATTCTTGAATTCTCAACACAAGAGTTAGTGCCTAGCATTGATAACTGTTTGATAATGTTGAAGCGAAAAAATGTGATTATAATTCCTTATTCCAATTTAACTTGATTTGAAATGAATTCTCACTGTTTCCATGGTCTTTGGTTCCTCTGGCTGGAGTGGCTGTGCCTAGAGCACGCCCTGTCCCTTTGCTACCCAGGAAAGTCAAGCTTCGATTGCCTGCAAACGAACCAGAGTTTTGGCCAAGCGAGGCTCTGTCTATGCACTGATCGTAAGTGGGTGTAATGGTGTAATATCCCTGCTCATGGTGCTCCAACAGAACATTCTTTCAACTCTTTAGTTTTTGAACGGTCAAAGTCATCTTTGGAGATTTGGCTCTAGTTTAGCAAGAAAATTGCTCTTTACTTTTGGCATCTGAGACTTAATGATGATGGGTGATGGGATGACAAAGAGGAATACAGAGTAATCTTCAGCAGAAAGGGTCCCCCACGCAAGAGATACTGGAACATTCGTACTTACGTGTGTCCGTTTACAAGGCATGGACTGTATGTCCACGACCAACACCAATTTGAGGAATCATGAAATCAGAATTTGAAGTGGATGTCACTGAGGAAACATAAAATTCTTAACAGGGCAACTTTTCTGATCTTAACCACAGTTCAGTCAAGAGCAAATCTAACATTCTGTATATAAATAGGAAAGTTCCTCATCCTGAGCTTGAGTGATGTGAGCCAACAGAACAAAAGGGTCTCATGACAAGATGTTTGCCTTTTTTATGCAAATATGAGATAAATATTCATAGGGCTTTATTTTAGGGAGAGAAATTTTAAATGGCAAAACTAATTTAAGTTTTATTTCACATGTGCACAAATACCGTAAATCCTCTTGGGAACAAGGTAGGGGTGTAATTATACATTTCTAAATGTGCAGGTGTAGGTGTGCTTGTACATATTTGCCCATTTTCAGTGAGAATCGGGTATGGAGTCATGGTCAAAGCCAACGAGGGGCCTGAGGGCTTGGAAAAATCACAGAATCTTTATGGTGTGGAAACCTCATAGTGTTCATCCATGAATTCCTTGGGCCTTATCATACCTGGATGGCAGGGGGGCCAACATTGCCCAGGGACCACCCAGATGCTGTGGAAAAGGAACCCCAAGCTGCCAGCATTCTGGGACTGACTCACCCACACTTGGGTCCATCAGGCCTAAAGACTCAGTTCTGGACTGAACTATCTGAACCATCTGCAGGTGCCCACAGTGTAGACACTGGAGAGACTATTTAAGAAAATGAGGTTAATTAACCACAGTTCATCCTTTTCTGATGCTAAACTAGTAATTAGTCTTAATTTCTTTCAACTGTCTTCAACATAAATAGTTTTTCCTTTTTATTATGGAAAACATCAAACATACCAAAGGTAGAGGGAGGAGTGTAACCAATCCCTACGTACTCATCCCCCACCCTCGGCAGCCCTCAACTCATGGACCATCTTTTTCATCCATAACAATCCACCTCCACTCCTGGAGTAACGGCAAAGCAAATCTCACGTATAATACCACTTAGTCAAACCTTTTGTTTTCTAAACCATCATTTAAATAATCAACCATTTAGAAGTCAAAAGTATTAACCCATTACTGTCCGGTTATAAGCCATTGGAAGAGACCAAATTCAGTTGCTAGAGGAAATAAAATAATTGTTGGGGCTGAATTTAACTTCTTTTTCCAGAATAGTTTATGTAGTCAGATACAACCACTGTTTGTAAACCAATTATATTTTATTTTAAGATTTCATTTATGTACTTGAGAGAGAGCAGGAGCAGGGGCAGGAGTGAGGGAGAGGAAGAAAACTCCCCGCTGAGCAGGGAGCCAGATGTGGGGCTCAATCCAATGACCCTGGGATGATGACTAGAGGCAAAGGCTGACGCTTAACCAACTGAGCCACTTAGGTGCCCCTAAACTGATTTTAAATTAGAAATGTTAAATACTAATCCTCACTTTCCAGATACATGTCCCAGATGTGTTTCTATCTGCATCTGTGAGAACAACTCCAGGGTCTTGGTGATCCCATGAGATACATGCAACTTTTTCCAATCTGCAATTTCAGCGTTTCATCTGTTGGTTTGTGACTTACAGAATGTAAAAATTGTTTTTTCATTGTTTTAAAATAAGACAACAGGAGAAAAATTGGTACAATGAGCAAACATTTATGAAGCTTTTGTATATATTGAGGTGTATAATTTGAATATGTTGGGGTGCATTTTTCAATTCAAAGGGTATTTGATTTTTTCAACTCAACAAAGAAAGCTTTATAATTCACATCCTGAGTTGTCATAAATAGTGATTATGCCTTTAAAAAAAATCTTCGCTTTACATAGGTTTCAAACCATTTAGTTTTCACTCATTTAACTGTAATATAATACACAGGGGAAGGAAACAACTTCTCATTAACATGGACAAACTGAGGTGGCGAGTCTGAATTTTAATATTTAAAGAAATGTATCTTTTAAAGACTATTTTTTATGTACATAACATGAAACTGATATTGAGATGTTCCTACATTAAGAGTAATGAACAGAAAATAACACATCTGAGTAGCTCCTATTTGTATAGAAGGATTTCAAGAGATTTTATTTACATTGTTTGATAAGCAGACTAAATATGTCTCTCTAAAGTCTCATTGATGTTAATAGTTTGTCTGACATACCCTTTCTTTGTATGTTATTCAAAGGCAAAATTTTAGTCATTTCAAGTGGAAGAGAATTATCAAAAATTCTGAATGAGTAGAATGTGAATTAATGAAAATTTACTTTATAAAATAATCATAGCTGGGGCACCTGGGTGGCTCAGTGGGTTAAACCTTCTGCCTTTGGCTCAGGTCATGATCCCAGGATCCTGGAATTGAGCCCTGCATCAGGCTCTCTGCTCCATGGGGAGCCTGCTTCCTCCTCTCTCTCTCTGCTTGCCTCTCTGCCTACTTGTGTTCTCTGTCTGTCAAATAAATAAATAAAGTCTCAAAGAAATAATAATAATTACAGCTACCTAGAGACCAGAGAGTAAGTCATTTAGGGGGGCCAAGTTTTCTGGGCAGTTGGGGCTTTATCTTTTCAAGCAAATTAGAGTAGGGGGGAGCATTTCTTAATTTTTGTGAAACTTCTAAAATCATCCATACACTTCTGTTTCCCCCTCCCCCTTTCCCCTCCTCCTCCCTTCTCCTCTTTCTTTCCCCTCCCCCACCCCTTCTTCTTCAGTAGGCTCCATGCCTAGTGTGGAGAGCAATGTAGGGCTTGAAATCACGACACTGAGAACAAGACCTGAGCTGAGATCAAAGTTGGACTGTTAACTGATGGAGAGATCCAGGCACCTCCTTCTCTGTTTTCTTAAGGAGAGCTAGCCACACATCGTTTTCCTTTCCTAGGTGATACGAAGCTAATTTTTTTTTAAGATTTTATTTATTTATTTGACACAGAGAGAGAGATCACAAGTAGGCAGAGAGGCAGGCAGAGAGAGAGAGAGGAGGAAGCAGGCTCCCTGGGAGGCAGAGAGCCGGATGCAGGGCTTGATCCCAGGACCTTGAGATCATGACCTGAGCTCAAGGCAGAGGCTTAACCCACTGAGTCACCCAGGTGCCCACAAAGCTAATTTTTTAAAACAACAGTTATTTTGCATCGTTCAGGACACGCTGAAGGAGCCTGGGCTATTTTTTATGTGCTGGAATGGAGACTCAGGAAGTTCTGTGTGTGAGCCTGCGTGCTCATCGAAATTCCCACACACGTCTTCAGCCCCAGACCTCACTGTTGCTGTGGCCATTATATCCGCCTACAGTAAGTCACTCCCTTCTCCTTTCATCTCCAATCTCCTCAGGAAATCAGGTGATCACATTTATGTTAGAAAGGTAATTAATGTAAAGTAGTGTGGCTCTGTGTGTGGGCCTGATGGCTGTCCTGAAAACGGAGTACAGGATGCTGAGTGGGGGTCTTCAGGACCTCCGGCTTGGGGAGCTCACTCTTCATTCCTGCTCGCTTCCTAGCTGTTAACTGGCTTCCAGATAGGTAAGGGCTGTTCCAGGCTGGAACAGTATTCTCATCTATGCCACCTGTGGTTCCTCTTAAGACTAACAGAAACGATGCCAATCACAGTCTTGCATCTATCAAAGGAGTGAGAGGGCATGTACGGAGGATGTAGTGATGGTTAGAAACTCTGAGATTTTACTTTTTAAAAAATTTTTATTTATTTGAAGGTTTTATTTATTTATTTGACAGACAGAGATCACAAGTAGGCAGAGAGGCAGGCAGAGAGAGAGAGGGGGAAGCAGGCTCACTGCTGAGCAGAGAGCCCAATGTGGGGCTCGATCCCAGGACCCTGGGATCATGATCTGAGCCGAAAGAAGAGACTTTAACCCACTGAGCCACCCAGGTGCCCCAGAAACTCTTGAGATTTTAGAATAAAATGGATTAATTTCTAATAACGAAGACTCCATTTAATCAATATTTTAATTTTAAAATAAGCATTTTTTTTATCATCTAAAAAAATTCTTGGCCTTCATAGCTGAGACAAATGCCGCTTTTATTTAAAATTTCCATCTTTGTCAGGAAAAATGGATGAGACTATTAAAATGTGAGTCCTCTCTAATTTGAACACTTTTCTTGTTGCCACATTGTAATATCATTATCACATATAATAGATATTAAAATACTTTGGTTAACTACAAACCTGTTTGCTCTCTTTATTTTCAAGAAGTTTTGTTAATTTTCACCAAATAGAGAATCTGGATATACCTAGTGTGGTAGGTGGAACAGCGACTGTTCTCCAGCCCCCGGCCCCCGAAGTTGTTCATGTCATATTCCCTGGAAATCTGTGAACGTTACTGTATGTGACAAAAGGGACTCTGCGGGTGTGATTAAGTTAAGGATCTTGAGATGGGGAGGTTATTCCGGATTAAATGCATGGGTCCAATGCCATCACAATGGTCCTTGTAGGCGGGAATCGGGAGGGTCAGAGTCTGACAGAGAAGGCCATGTAATGATAGAGATGGGGAGATGAGGAGAGGTTCTGGGGAGCGGGGAACCAAGGAAGGATAGCCTCCAGAAGATGGAAGAAGCAAGCACTGTGTTCTCTCCCCAGAGCCTCCGGAAGCAACCAGGCCTGCTGACTTGAGCCCAGTAGAGATCGATGGCAGGCTTCTGACCTCCAGAACTGCAGAAGAATAAGTGGGTGTTGTTTTAAGCCACTAAATTTGTGATGATTTGTTACAGCCACAATAGGAGACTCATACACATCAGAAATAAACTCAGAGGCACTAAAGACCTCCTGCTTAAAAATAAGCAGACATTAACTAAACACAAAATTCATACAACCCGCTCAGATTTTATCTTCCTCATCCTGTTTATTCTTAAACAGAACAGTAAACATTGGGTCTCTCTCTCTCTCTCTTTTTTTTTCAATTTCCAAATGAATTCTTAATTTAGGATTAATTCACCTCAAAGAAGAAAATGTCCCTCTTAAGCCTCTTAAAACCCCCATGGATAAGAGCTGGCCTTTCTCCTCCCTGGGCTCCCATGTACCATGGCTTCCACTATCTGCTGCTATGACTTTCTGTAAAACTCTACCAGCAAGTGTATTTTTGAGTGACTCATCCTTAGTCTTGAAATGTGTTGCAGGATGGCTGTTCTTCCAGAGATGATTGCTGCTGCAAGCCCACGCCATCCCAGCTCTCACTACGATGATTAAGAGTTGATTAAGAGTTGACCTTGCTACTGTGCGTGGAGAATACTGGCAGGAAATCGAACTAGAAATTTGGAACAAGAGGCCAAGTACTACATTTGTAACTTTTGTAAGGTCATAAAACCATATTGTCTTTAATACTAAACAATACTCCATTTTATACCTTATTATAAATGTATATTTCCATCAGTAATGTGCCATATCAGAAATACTTTGGGATACAACCTAGGAGCTGACAAGATCAGCTCACTTTTCTGCTCTTCGTACTCCTTTCTCTAGTGGGGTTGGAGCTCTATGGTGAACTCTAAAAGACAAAAGTCCACCAATTTTCAAGGCATATCTGCCTAAAGCACAAAGGATCTATTGGATATGACAAACCCCCCCCCTTAAGGTATTTAAGCAAGGGCTCCCCTGAGATCCTGATGAATAAGTCGATTCTCAGCCAACACGGCATCTCTCTATGCTCCATCACGATAGGATCATGGCTGGTGAGCTGGTCAGAGCAGAGAGGCAGGGCTGAAAGAAAACTTAGCAGCTGCCTCCAGCAGATCCCCTCATTTTGCAGGTGAACAACTGAGGTCCACAGAGGTGAAGGGCCTCGCTTGAGGTCACACAGCCATTCAAGGGAAGGGTCAGAGGGGAGGCTCCAGTCTGACTTTCAAGGTGCCAATCTCTGGGAAGCAGAAATCATGTGCCCTGATTTTCAAGGACCTTATTGCCTCCTGAAGACTGTGGATGGATCTGGGTGTCTGGGTCTCCGTTCTCACATTCTTCACCCCCGAAGATGGCCAGAATGATGATGCTAAACAGCAGGGTGTAGTTTAGGGTGGGGTCTTTGTGTGCCCAGACAATCTGCAGAGAGGCTTATCTGGAAGTCTGGCCCAGCCTTCCGTGTGTGGAAGTGGGAGCAGGGGGACTAAGCAGAGTCCAGGGGAAGATGTACAGGGTGGGTGGCCCAACCCCACACTTGTTCCGATGCCTAGTACCTAATGTGTCCTGGAGAACTGCTGGAGTCGTTTTTGTATCTTTCCACTGCTCTGTTTCCAGCACTTTCCACAAGATTGAGGTATCAAGAGTCTGAACACCAGAGAAAAAGAAATTATGACTAAAATGATGGGTAAAGGGGCACCTGGGTGGCTCAGTCGTTAAGCATCGGCCCTCGCCCTCGGCTCAGGTCATGATCCCGGGGTCCTGGGATCGAGTCCCACATCGGGCTCCCTGCTCGGCGGGGAGCCTGCTTCTTCCACTCCTACTCCCTCTGCTTGTGTTCCCTCTTTCTCTCTCTCTCTCTGTCAGATAAATAAATAAAATTAAAAAAAAAAAAAAGATGGGTAAGAACCTCAGGTAAGAAGACTGTAGGAAAGGCAATGTGTCTAGAGAGTTCCTCACCAAAGCAGGGAGGCCTGGGGCTGACCCTAAAAATCAGCATTCAAAGGCAAAAATGCAAAGTGAGAAGCTGTAGGAAAAGGAGAGGGAAGAAAGAAGGGGCAAGGGGAGGGCCCAGCAGGTATCAGAGGCGGTGAGAGACTGGGGAACAGCTACCAAGGAGCCACCATCCCACCCAAAGAGCACAAGGGCCATGAGTGGGGGAGAGAGAAAACCAGTCATCAGCTCATCACCGCTCTCTGGGGACATTGAGTGCGGCACAAAGAGCCCTCTGTACACCTCGAGAATTCCTGAGTGCAGCACTGTACCAACGGATAATATTCATAAAGATGCCACTGGGTTATCTAAAGATTCAGCTGGGGTCGGCAAACTTTTTCTGCGAGGGTCCAGGTAATGGTTTAGACTTTGTGGGCCATACAGTCACAACTCTGCCTTGGCAGGTCCCAAAGCAGCTCCGGACAATACATAAACGAATGAGTTAGCTGTGTGCGAAGAAAACTACTTACAAAAACAAGGTGCTCTGTCAACAAAGACAGGAAAATAAGCTGTATATTTTCTTAGGAGCTAACTGGTTACCAGAAACAGACTGTTTAAGCTAGCATAGGTAAAATTTAAAAAATTTTTTTCTTTTCTTTTTTTTTTTTTTTTTTTTTTTTTTGAGGATTTAAGAAGGAACCAATCTTGAAGACATCCAAAATGAGAAACAAACATGCAGCCAGACCCAC
The DNA here is from genome assembly GCF_922984935.1 of Meles meles. NCBI lineage: Eukaryota > Metazoa > Chordata > Mammalia > Carnivora > Mustelidae > Meles > Meles meles. Next base: position 22,837,139 of record NC_060070.1, read on the forward strand.
AAGGACCAGGTCCAGAGAGTCACGGAGATAAAGGGCTGCTTTCCTCTCCCGCGGAGCCGCAGGCCAGGCGCCTTGTCAGTGTCTTTCTGGACGGGAGGGAACCAGTCCACTTCTGACTTTATATAAACTTTCACTTCAAGAGTCTGCATCCTTTAACTGGGTCGTTCGGTGTCCTTGTCCCAAATTTTTGGTGGAAGAGTATCCGATTGGCTCAACGTGGCCCCCGGTGTCCACCTTTGACCAATCAGCTGTGGCCTGTGGGGCCAGTTCATGGGGTAAAACTGAGGAGTCCAGAGCATGAAGCAGGGGTGAGGCCATGGTAATGAGCATCCCTGCCGTGTCCATCCTGCTACCAGGAAAACTCCCAACTGCTGGATATTTCTGAGATACTGGACAATTAATAGAGATAAAGCCATTTGCTGAGTGAAATAAGTCAACCTGAGAAAGACAATTATCGTATGGTTTCACTCATATATGGAATATAAGAAACAGTGCAGAGGATCTTAGGGGAAAGGAGGGAAAACCAAATGGGACATCATCAGAGAGAGAGAGAGAGAGAGACAAACCATGAGAGACTCTTAACTCTAGGAAACAAAGGGGAGGGGGGATGGGGGGATGATGTCACTGGGTGATGGGCGTTAAGGAGGGTACATGATATGATGAGCACTGGGTGTTATAAGCAATTGATGAATTATTGAACAACTACATCTGAGACTAATGATGAATGATATGTTGGCTAATTGAATTTAAAAAAGTCATTTGGAGAATAATAGAGTAATCACCAAATTTAGCAATTATTCTGTATATTAGCAAGTAAATAAAAAAATTCTGAGTCAAGTGATATAGTAATTCTGCTCCTGGGTATATATAATTCAAAGAAATTTTCAGGCTGGTGAATAAGGAGGCAAGGCTGGGAATGTTCCTTTCGATACTATTTGTGGTTGTAGAAGGTTAGGATCAATGTGATCAGTTACTGGGAGACTGGCATGGGACCCACACTGAGATGCAGCAGTGGGCAGCAGAATCTTTAGTCTACAGCAGCCATAAGGACAGCCACAAGGCGCGGTGCCGAGAGAAACATGGGAAAATACAAGGTAATTCACGCAGCACAACACCATCAACGTACCTTGAAAATACGCACACAGAAAACATACATTCTGGAGGAGTCCATCCAAAAAACGTGGTAACTCATTGAATTCACTCATGAGAAACATATTAGGGACGTCTGTCTATGACAGAGGCCTAGCTTGTGAGAAACCAGTTCTTCCACCAAGAATAACTATACATGCTGAATAAAACACGTTTGAATGTGGCTTTACTTAGGAAAGGGATCCTTGTAGATACCCTTAAGGATCTAAGTAGATGAGATCATCCTGAATTACCTGGGTGGGTCCTTATCAGAGACAGAAGAGGAGTAGACACACAGGTTCTAGAAGGCCATGTGAAGATGGAAACAGAGATTGGAGGGCTGTAGCCACAAGCTAAGGAATGTCCAGGACCACCAAATGCAGAAATAGGCAAGGAAGCATTCTCTCCTTCAGAGAGAGTGTGGTCCTGTCTACACCTTGATTTGACTTTCAGCCTCCAGAACTTTGAGAGAATATGTTTCTGTTGCTGTAAGCTACCCAATTTGTAGTAATTTGTTATGGCAGCTAAATGAAACTAATACAACACTGTTTCCGTTTCCCAAACAATGCACAGACAGTTTTCTCCACCACGCATTTTTTCTAATTTATAAGTTTCTGCTCTTACACAACAAAATGTTATTGCTGTTTTACATGTTAGTTCTACATATATTTTAATATTTATTTATTTATTTATTTTTGAGAGAGAGACAGAGAGCGAGTGTGCCAACACAAACAGGGGGAAGGGCCGAGGGAGAAGCCGGCTCCCCGTTGATCAGGGAACCCAATGTGGGCTTGATCCCAGGACTCCATCCCCAAACTCCAGGATCATGAACTGAGCCAAAGGCAGATGCTTAACCAACTGAGCCCCCCGGGTGCTCCACTATGTATATTTGAAACCCAGCAAGACAGTGTGATTATATATATATATATATATATTTTTATCTATTTGAGAGAGTGCACTCATGGTGGGGGGGGGCAGAGGGAGAGAGAGAGAATCTCAAGCAGACTCTGCACTGAGGGTGGGGCCTTATGTGGGGCCTGATCTCATGACCTTGAGGGCACCACCTGAGCTGAAACCAAGAGTCAGATACTTAACAAACTGCACCACCCTGGTGCCCCTGTTTTGTTTTGTATTTGATAATTTCATTTAAAATTACCTGACTTGCTAGATGAAAGCTGGCATCTCATTGTAATTCACATTCTTTTGGTAATATAATTGAACAATTTTTTTACCTTTCTTTGTGAAATGCCTTTCATGTTTTTGTCAATTTTCCTGTTGGGTTCATTAATATTGTCTTGGTTTGTAAGATTTCTTCAGATGTAAGAGAGTAACACTTTTGTCATATATATATATTTTTTAAGATTTTATTTATTTATTTGACAGACAGAGATCACAAGTAGGCAGAGAGGTAGGCAATAAGAGGAAGGGAAGCAGGCTCCCCGCTGAGCAGAAAGCCCGATGCGGGGTTCGATCCCTGGACCCTGGGACCATGACCTGAGCCGAAGGCAGAGGCTTTAACCCACTGAGCCGTCCAGGCGCCCCTGTCATATATATTTTAGAAATATTTTCTCTACTATGTTCTTTTCGGTTTAATTTTGCTTATGGCAGGGTTTCTTTTAGCAAACATACTTTAATTTCTTACTTACCTTGTATTTTGCTCATTTTGCTTTTAAACTCAGAAAGTCCTCCCTTCTCTAGACATAGATAGGGACTCACTTGAATTCTCTATTAATTTTTTAATAGAATAAAAATTTAACCTTTTAAAAAAGATGTTATTCATTTGAGAGAGAGCGAGCACACAGAGGGAGCAGGAGAGGGAGAAGCTGACTCCCGGCTGAGCAGAAAGCATGGGACTTGATCCCAGGACCCCAAGATTATGACCTGAGTCAAAGGCAGACGCTTAACCAACTGATCCACCCAGGCGCCCCTAAAATTTAACTTTTAACTCATTAATCTATATTAAAATTAATTGGGGGAGGTAGAAAACTCAACTCATTAGACTAAAAGCTTTGCCTAAAGTCCTTAAGATGGTCAACTGCATGATTTAGTTGTTGAAGCACCAAACAAAACCCAGAACAAGTCTTGGATTGAATTCCAGGGCACAAGAGAGTTTGGCTCTGGTGTAGGGCTGGTGACTCAGCTTGTCTACCAACTCATCGGATGTTTAGCCAAAGATTGTCATCCCCAACAATGGAGCTGGAAGCTGCCACCAAACTCTCCTTCCTGGGTGGTTTCATTTCGTCTTGTGGGCTCTGATGGAACAATGAAAAGCAGCCAAACTTTGAGTCTGGAGAGAATGAGAAGCAGAGTCTGGGGTGAAAACTCCCTTCCCCCATTACACCAGAGAACCAGGACTCTGAAGCAGTGGGACCTTGGGTTTGTAGACCGGAAGAGAGCATGTCAGGCTTTGCGAACAGTTCCATCAGCAGCCCCTTGCCAAAGATCAGGCCTGGGTCTCCAGCCCTACAATGCTCAGAGCTCAGTACAGGCACAAGGGCTGGTGGGGAGTTCTGGCCCCACTGATTTTCTAAGAGTAAGGAAGGGACATCTCTGAGAACACAGGGAGGGGCCAAGAGTGGCTGTACAAACAGATGGGAGCACACCGGAGTCTATACAGTGGACAGATCACCAAACATCCCATGCAACAGGGGAGACACACCGGGAGCCTCGGATAAACTGAGTTCCGGATGTGTCTTCCCTATTTACTAGCTGTGCAATCTTGGGTAAGTGACCTGCTTTCTCTAAGGCCCGATAGCACTCTCTGAAACCCAAAGCAACTGTACCAGATGTCTTCTGAGGTCCCTTCCAGCCCTGATCCTCTCTGATTCTGCCATTCAAATCACCAGCAGATGCTGGACAGAGAAGGCGGCTCTTATGTGGAGAAGAAGGGAGGGAGCCACAGCCTCCTGGAGTTACATGGAATCTGGGGAGCTCGAGCAGGCTGGTTTTCACATGCACACTGCATGATATAGAAAGTTCTACTGGTTTGGTACCAGCCTGTCCAGTGACACCAATCACTGACTAAATGTCTCAGCAACAAAAGATAATGTTATCAGCTGTCACCATTTCAGTAATAAAGTGGATGTGCATTCAGGGCAGTGGAAATGTAATTTATCAAAATGTTATGGAACAAATGATCGTTTAGCTGTCTTGACCTTCTGCCATGGTTTCCGTAGGCACCTTTGTGTAAAATATGTGCAAAACAGATTTCACACACTTCCAGCAAAAGAAAGAATGCTGCCTCCTGCTTATCCTGCTTATTTGCTGTGTGTTCCCGTTAATAATAGTCATCGTAACATCTGCGGCAATCGTTCTTTTCATATAAGGCTGATTTGAATATTACAGTGTCACCGCACTACCAGGCATCGTACTCGTTCTTGGATTTGGTTGCACTACGACTTAACCCAACACACTGGGAGGCTTCCACAACACAGCTGTCACCTGCACACCCAACTGGCTTGTAAAACACAGACGCTTTCCCCTAACACGACATTCCTGGACTAAGTAACTATACTCAGAGGGTCCTCTCAGTGACGATAGGTCCTTTCCCCACTCCTGCCACTCGCGGGGCTATATTCAAGTGCGTTCATTTGGCCACCGCTCTGTCTGGGAATGTTCACTCTGCTGGTCATGTATGCCTCCGGAGAGGATCCTGACAAATTTCTTTCTTATGGCTGCACTTCTCTGGAAAATAATCCAGCTCTGCAGAGCGTCCTTGAACCCAAACTACTACTGGGTGTGTAGTGTATCCTCCTAGTGAGTGAGCCCTAGGAATCACAGGGACCCCCAAGTACATTACATAGTGCATGTGTGTGTCTCTGTGTGTGTGTTAGAGAGAGACAGAGACAAAGAGAGACAGAAAGACTCTATGTATATTTACTAGTTCGATTTTTGTTTGTTTTTCTGTACAAGGAATCTGGTTTGAGGGAAGCTGAGATGACATAATCAGCATTAATGTTATTCTCTTCAAATATTCCTAAGTATCAAGGTTCTATTTGAAAAATTAAAGATCAATATTTTATGTATGTATGTATGTATTTTTAAAGATTTATTTATTTATTTGATGAGTTTTGACATATGAGATAGAGATAGAGAGAGAGAAAGAGAGGGAGAGAGAGAAAGAGAAAAACAGCACAAGTGTGAGGGACAGGGAGAGGAGAGAGAATCCCAAGCAGACTCCGCACTGAGGGTGGGACTCGATCCCATGACCCTGAGATCATAACCTGAGCTGAAACCAAGAGTCAGATGCTCAACTGACTACGCCACCCAGGGGCCCCTAAAGATCAATATTTTATGACAAATATGCATATTCAGATCTTAATTTTAGTCCACTGGAAAAAATGGGCATAATATCAACTTGGATTGCTGTTTTGGAGATAAATCTTAATCATGTGTCAAAAATGTTATATGAATATCATATGTTGTATTCGTATTATTTTCAGAACAGCAGCTAAAGATATTGAAATGACAATTTTTGAGATATATAGATCACTGAAAACAGATAACCAAAAAATAGGAAAGAGGGCAACTTAAGAAACAAAATGCACTTCAGGCTATAAAATCTAGGCTATGGGAAATTCAGCCTACATTAAGACTGCTTGATAACAACACCACCAACAGTCTCAGTAATTGTATTTATGATGCTACCACCTACCAGGTACTCTTCGACCTTTATATATTAACTCATTTAATCCTTACAACAACCCTAGCAGGTAGTTATTATCATGATTTCCCACTGTCCAGGTGAGCATTTGCTTAAGGTCTCACAGCTAGTTAGAAAGTTGGGAGACACGACGCTGTAATATACAGTTCTCTTTCCATTGCCTTTCTCACTCCCACCCTTAAATGGCAGGAGTGCTAATCCGATTGGTGCGTCTAGTAAGTGGCCGGATGCATGCTCTCTTCCTTCTGGTGGGAGCGACAGAGACAGTGGTATTCCTCGTCTGGAGGCTTGGCCAGTTCCTTTTGTCTATCCTCGCAGGCAACCAGGTCCAGGCTAAGTGGACACTGGCCATTTCTGTGTTTCTCTCTCTTCTGATTCTCTTCTCCTCGGGTCTGCAAATTTGATGTTGGTTTATTTTGCATTGCAACCATTAATACCAAGATCTGAGACATGGGAGTTGACTATTGAGGGCTTAAATTGGGCAAAGCAAGTCAATCTTTTGCCAGAGCCTCTTTGGGCCTGCCTGGCTTCAGGAAAAAGGACACAAGCCAGCCTCCAAGCATGTTCTGCCTTTAGGTGATACACCAAAGCCACAGCTCACAGTCCCAGCAAACTTTCTCCCTCCCTTCCTCCAACAACTATTAATTTTGACTTGATATTGTCCCTCACTATTTCCCTAAGGTGTTTGATAACGTTGTGGGTGGAATTCAGGTATTTCTGGATCCTCTGACTGCTGTCATTAAATGCACTCTTAACCTCAATTTGCATATCCACAAAAATCCAATAGCATGGGCTTTGGATAGTTTGTTTTCAGAGAAGGGTTTGTGCTAAACCTTCATAATTCTCTCCTCCTGTGTGACTGGGGGCAAAGTCTGATTGAGTTAGAATATCAGGCTCCTCTCTGGCACAATGCTTCCTTTCTGCTCAACCTCAAGTCTTGACTGTTTTCATACTGTGTTCTGCTAACCGAACGCAACAGCCCTCATATATAAGTTTTATTAAAGGACCACAAAACTCCATCTCATATTAAATGATACTTGAAAATATGGGCTTGAATCTTGAGAATCTCTTTTCTGTCTACAACTTGATGGTCAGTTTGGAACAGCAGGGACCATGGATTAGTTCTTGAAGCCATGAATGATGAAATATTCTTGGCATCTATCCATTTCTGATTCACCTTTCTTTCTGAGCACTCAACAGAGTTACATTTCTGCGCACCCTCGAGTTAGGTGGCCCTCTGTGACTAGTTATTCCCAGTGGGTTGTGAGTAGGCGTGTAATTTATGAACCACAGCATTGCACTGCTGGCATGATACTTTCCAGGGTTCCCTTCCCTTGCCCCAGTGAATGTAGAGAAGGCTTCATGTTGCAGGAATAGAGCCGGAAGACGAATTGCTATCTTGCTGGATGGGAAATAGTGGCCTTGAGAAGTCACCCAGGTAGTACAGTTAACAGTGTACAAATGAGAATTTCTTTTTGTGTTAGGCCGCTAGGATTTGGACTAAATCATAAACTAGTAATTAATTAATTAATAACAAATTAATATCAAATTAATCATAAATTAAGCTACAGCATATCTTAGTCTATTCTCATTAATACACCATGTCTTATTGAAATTTTTACACTTTATTTTCATATAGTATTATTCTTAATTAGCTGCTATTTTACTGTGATTCTTTCTCTGAACTTTATTTATTACAATGACATTGAGGCTATAATTGACATATAGTGAACTGTATGTATTTAAAGCACACAATTTGACGAACTTTGACATATGTGTACACCCAAGAAATCATCCTTGTGACCCACTGTGATCCTTGGCTCTTTCTCATTCTCATCCTACGCCCCCAACTCCCAACCAGACCTGCTTTCTGTCACTATTTTCAAGAATCTAATATAACTGGAACTTACTATGTACTTTTTTTGGACCTGTCTTCTTTTACACAACACATCTTGTTTGGATCCTGCCATATTGTTGTATGCAATAATAGTACTTTTCTTTTAACTTCTGGTTGTGCCATTGTATAACTGTACCACAGTTAGTTTATTTGCTTATCTTGTGAAAGACATTTGAGCTCTTACCAGTTTTTGGTTATTCCAGATAAAACTGCTGGGAACATTATTGTGCAAGTCTTAATATGGACATATGCTTTATTTCTCTCGGGTACATACTTCGGAGTGGAATGGCTGGATTGTATGGTAGGCGTGGGTTTAGCTTTTTAAGAAACTACCAAACTATTTCCCAAAGTGTTGTACCATTTTACATTCCCACCATCAATATGGTATGGGCTGACCTTTAATTTTGATTAAATAATTATGCTATCTCAAGGTCACAGCTTTGTTCCCAATGTTGTTAACTCAGGTTCTTGATACTTCTTGCAATAGTGTCTTAACTGGCACTCCTCCTTCAGATAAATTGAGGTTGTCAGGTAGGAACTCAGTGCACTTCCTCCCACCACTTATAAACTTAGCTCTATCCGTACCAATCATTCCCGCCTTGTCTCCTGTCAGAGCAGGGGAGCTATGTCTCCGCCTCCTCCTGGCTAAGTCCCTCTGTCCCTGTGACACCCTGCCTGGACCCCCATTCTTCTCCTCTGAAGCCTCACCCTGACAGCAATCTTTCTTCTCTCTGCTTTTCTCATTATATGGTATTTGCCCCTTAGTCTAATAATATATTCATTTTTTGCTTCTCTTTAAGAAACAAAACAAAGATGATCTTGTGACCCCCTTATTGTCCTCTAGATACTACCCTATCTCTCTTCTTTCATTTAAAGTTAAATTTCTTGGGGGGAAAAGTGGGGGAAAATTCCAATTTCCAGGTCACTGAAATCTAACTTTCATCCTGCTCTGCACTGAAGTTGCTTTCCCTGAGGTTCTCATGACAAACATGTTCCTAAATCTAACATTTTCTAAATCCTCTCTTACTTAACGTCTGGGCAGACTTTATGCAATTTGGTCACTACCTTCTTAAAACATTTTTCCTTTTGGTTTTCCAAGGTTCGCCCTGGATGCTCCTCATTGGTCTCCTGTTTTCTTTTGCTTTCCTGCCTTATTCCATATATTATTTGGCCCAGACCGTGACCTTGACCTCTCCCCATTCCTTCCCATGGCTTCACTTCTACCTTAATTTAGGACTGATAATTACCAAAATGATGTCTCCATCGCAGCCATCTTTGCGAGCTTCAAAGTCACTAGCGTCCTCTGAATGATTATCCCCTGGATCCTGAAATATGATATGTAGAAACTTGATTTACCACCCTGTTCCTCAAATCTGCCTCTCTCCCTATGTTCCCATCTCAGAGAATCCACCCAGCTGAATATCCTTGGCTCCTAACCTGTTTCTCAATCCCCACAATCATTCACTGAGCTGGACACACTCTACTTTGAGATCTCTTGAGTTCTGAAATGCCGCCCTTTAATGTCCTTTGCCTTGCAATTTTTTTTTGTTCTTCTGGGCTTAGTTCAGTATTGCCACCCTAGAGAAGTCTTCCATGAGATTCCTCTGGCCTTTGTATAGGATCCTTACTACTCTGATTTACTTTTATTATGTACTTTTTCATCAGTACTGCTCTCAGAGCAATGGATTGTTATCTTATTTGGCAAAAGAGACTTTGCAGATAGGATTAAGTTAAGGATTTTGAGATGGGGAGGTTATCCTGGATTACCTGGGCAGGTCCTAAATGTAATCCTAAATTTCCTTGTAAGGGGGAGATTTGACTACAGAAGATGGCAACGTGATCATTTAGGCAAAATAATACACTGGAGATGGAGAAAGTGGCCACTGGCTAAGAAATGCTACTCTAAAAGATGGAAACGTCAATGAACAGATTCTCCCCCTGGAATCTTGAGAGGGACCTCAGCCTTGCTAACACCTTGATTTCTGCCCAGTGAAATTTATTTCAGACTCCTGATCTCTATAACTATAAAAGAAAAAATATGTGTATTTTTAAGACTTTATTCATTTGAGAGAGAGCAAGAGTGGGGCTGGTGGGCAGAGGGAGAAGCGGACTTCCCACTAAGCAGGGAGTCCAATGCAGGCTCCATCCCAGGACCCTTAGATCGTGACCTGAGCTTAAGGCAGATGCTTAACTGACTGAGCCACCCAGGCACCTGTAAATGTGTATTGTTTTAAAGTTATCACGATTGTGTTCATTTGTACAACAGCAATAGAAAACTAACATCCTGGGCTATGCAGGACCCTTCGTGCCTTAGAGGCCCCTGCTCTAGGGCTCTTCCAGTTGTGATCCTTCTCTTGGGGTAAAAAGTCTATGACCCCATGTCTAGGCCAGGTATCGAGTATCCAGCCCAGAGTTTCCTCAAGAATTTCTTACTCAAGGCCTATTTCCAGACCTAAATATTACTTTCCCCAAGTTTGTCCTCTTGAAACAGACTGTTGGTGGTCTCATGCCTGGGTCTGAAGGGTAGTCAAGGGAGCGACTCTTTGTGGAGGTGAGCCACTGTGTAGACAGAAGAATGTAGGGCACAAGGACAGAAGCCAGGAGACCAGAGAAAGGCAGGCTTCTACAGCATTTCAAGTGAGAGACAATGACAGTGATGGAGATGGTGAGAAAGGCTGGACTCTAGATATATTTTGAAAGTAAAGACAACGGGCTTTACTGATACATTGAACAGGAGCTATGAGAGAAAGAGAAGGGGAAGTGTGATCACAAGGTTTCTGGCCTGAACACCTGGAAAGAGGACATTGTCATTAACCTAGATAGTAAGGAAGGGAAAAAGAAGGTTCTTGGATAAAGATCAGAGGCCCAATTTTAAATGCAGGAAATTTTGGATGCCCATTACATAGCAAAGTGGGTAGACAATTCCATGTTTAAGTGAATCTTTCCTTTCTTAAAGACTATGCTTCCAGCAACTAGCATAGGGTCTTGAAACAGGGGATTGTTAATATTTGATAAGTCAGATGAATATGTGACCTTCATCCATAGAAGTACTTCAAGATCTATTCACACTTTTGTATCCCCACATAATCAAGTTGGTTAATCTGAAGCCTACTGACGTTACACAGCCTGCCCAACTGCGTAAGCCAGGATATTAACAACCTGATTGTTTAGTATCTTCTTGTTCTTGGCTCTCTCAAACATTTTGATTAGGACTAGCGCTGAAGTTGAATATGAATACCAAATGCATTGAAGTGAGATCCATGGTCCCTGTCTTATTATCCTAGTTTTGAACTTTCTTCATTCACTGATTGCAAGGAATTTTTCTCTGTAATTATAAAATGTATAGTAATATTGACTTCTTTGTTCCATCTCTGGAATTATATTGTTTTTCTCCACCACATGTTTGGAAATGTTTACAGCCCGAGCTCTTGTTATTTCAGTATGCTTGAACGCATTCTGGATACTAATATGGCCTGAAAGTGTCTGATGATGCTGAAAACTCGATGAAGGTTAGTTCTTCAGAAAATGTTAAATTGATGAATGAGCAATAAGGCTGATCCTCCTGGCTCTAAATTACAGACACTATAAAACCATTTGTCTATAAAACTTAATATATTTCACAGCATTAAAAAGGTCAGACCTCTAAAAAAAAAAAAAGAAAAGAAAAAAAAGGTCAGACCTCTGTTGCAAGATATTGGAGACTAGGTTGCTCATGCACACTCTCTTTTATCTTCTATAATCCAGCTATTTTTCCCCTTCACACTCCTCAAGTTTCTCTTGTCAAGTTCATCAATGAAACCGACATTAAAAAATCTATAGTCATTGTCTTTAATCCTCATTTTACTTAACTTCTCAGCAACATTTGGCACAGTTGACTGCTTCATCCTTAAACACTTTTCCTTCTTTATTTTGGATGATTGTGCTCTTTTGGTGTAATGGTTAATTTTATGTGTCAACTTGGCTAAACCACAGGATGCACAGACATTTGGTCAAGACTTATTGCTGAATTGTTTCTGGATGGGATTAACACTTGATGGTAGCATGAATAAACAGATTGCCTTCCCTAGTGTAGATAGGCCTCATCCAATCAACTGAAGTCCAGAAAAGAATATAAAGGCTAAGTAAGAGGGAATTTCTGTTGCCTGAATGTCTTGAGCTGGAACATTGGTCTTTTCCTGCATTTTTTTTAAACTTTATTTTTTCAGTGTTCCAAGATTCATTGTTTATGCACCATACCCAGTGCTCCATGCAATACGTGCCCTCCTTAATACCCACCACCAGGCTCACCCAACCCCCTCCCCCCTCACCAAAACCCTCAGTTTGTTTTTCAGAGTCCACAGTCTCTCATGGTTTGTCTCCCCCTCAATTTCCCCCAACTCCCTCCTCCTCTCCATCTCCCCATGCCCTCCTCGTTATTCCTTATGCACCACAAATAAGCAAAACCATATGATAATTGGCTCTCTTCTTTATCCATTCATCTGTTGAAGGGCACCTGGCTCTTTCCACAGTTTGGTAATTGTGGTCGTTGCTGCTATGAACATTGAGGTGCATGTGGCCCTTCTTTTCACTTCATCTGTATCTTTGGGGTAAAGACCCAGTAGTGCAATTGCAGGGTCATAGGGAAGCTCTATTTTTAATTTCTTAAGGAATCTCCACACTGTTTTCCAAAGTGGCTGCACCAACTTGCATTCCCACCAGCAGTGTAAGAGGGTTCCTCTTTCTCCACATCATTTTCAACACTTGTTGTTTGCTGTATTGTTAATTTTGGCCATTCTCCTGCATTTTATCTCAAGCTGAAACATCAGTTCTTCCTGGGTCTTGAGCCCATGGACTCTCCTCGTTCTCAGGCCTTTGGAGACAGACTGGAACAATATCATCAGCTTTCTTGGGTCTCCAGCTTTCTGACTACAGATCTTGGGACTTCTTAACCTCCAAACTTACACAAGCCAACTCTATATAATAAATCTCTCATTCTATGTGTGTGTGTTTCTTTGCTCTAATTGAGCTCCTTCACTAGAATTTAGCACTAAGAGCACAGAAAACTTTTTGTCTATTTTGTTCACTTCTGTATTCCAGCTCTGGAATTGTGTCTAGCAAACAGTAGGCACTCAACAAATACTTGTGGACTGTAGGAAGAAAAAAATTTGCTTGTGGTATTTTCCCAAGGTCTAAGACCAATAACAACTTGTGCTCATGCGCGTATTTCTTCACAGATGCTCAGAGCATGTCCACATGTGTTATCTTATTTATCCTTACATCATCCTATAAGAGGGGGAGGAGGGGAACCATTTAACTATGACTCATATCCACTGGTGGACTGGGAATGCTTGGTTCTTAGGAGTCTTAATGCCCTGTGTTTTCAAGCTACAAGCACCTCAAAAGGGGCTGCTGGGCATACCTTCACTTATCTCATGAACACAATGTATCTTCGAATCCTGTCTTGGAAGAATTTATTTCTTTGCATTTTTCTACAAGAATGGACTAGCAAAAATATACTCAGTCAATATGAATTTTAAACATTTAAAATTCTTTCCAGACTGAGAAAGCTATAACTAACAGTTGTTTCAGAACTCACAAGTGCACGTGTGGTAAGAGGAAGGAAAGGTTTCAGACACCCTCTGGAGTTTGTCTTCAGAACCCAGAAACCAAGGAGTAGATTAATTTGTAGATTAATAATACCAATAACCCTTTAGTGTCCTATGAATACTGTTATGTGACTCTCTTACTCCCTCTCAGTCCCCCCCCCACCTCAAATCTGTATTAGGTATTTCCATGACAATTTGTGAATAATGTGTGGATGCATATGGTTTTTGACATGAAGATTTCATAGGAGGGAGATGATACGTAATAAACTTTTTAAGTAAATGTTCCAATATTCCAGCTTTTAAATAGTAATCCGGTAGTCACAGGCCCCAAATTACGTTTTTATTCTGTGTTTATTTGTGTACAAAATATGTTATAATTTACTGATGCATGTGCAGCAAAATATACTATCACATACAACAAAAATACACCTTTTACTCTTCTTCCCCTGCCCCTGAAAAATGGCAACACTGTTTTGGCAGTTCAGCAGCTAAAAATAAAGTGCTATAATTAAGCAAGTATCAGAATGTCTTCACTTGACGAATGTGATGTACAATTTGAGTACACAACCACATCTTTTGTTAGTTTTTGTCACAGAACAGGAAAGCCCACATCCTGAACACCTCCAGAAGATACAAATATTTGTATATATATGTACACATGTATACACTGTATATGTAAAGTGCCAAAGAGCCTCTTTGTCTTTTGTGAGTTTGATGTAGTTACGTTTATTCTCTCTTCCTTTCTTTCCAAAGTCAGAATCACACCACTGGGATCTCAGAGTTCATCAGCAGGCACCGAGAAGCTCACTGAAGGGTGGCTTGTTGTGGCTGTGGTGTTGGCAGGAGGACGGAGGGAGAGAGCCTTCAGACCTCACTGGGGGACCTAGAACGGAAGGGCACTTTAGGCTGGAAACAGCCACAGAACAGGAGCCACAGGGCACGCTGAATCTCCTGGTTGCGGAAGGCATAGATGATGGGATTGATCATGGAGTTGTAGGTGGCGGGCAGCAGGGTGGCGTAGGTGTAGACTGCCGGGTCCTCGCGGCTGCCTACCACGCAATAGATGGCGAAGGGTAGCCAACTGGCGCCAAAAGTGCCCAGTACCACGGCCAGCGTGCCCACACCCTTTCTGGTGGCTGCCAAGTGGGGCGGCGCCAGGCAGTGCTGCTGCAGCGCGATCTGGTGCGCGTGGCGCCAGACCACCTGGCAGATGCGCACGTACAGGTGCAGCATGATGCCGAAGACCACGAAGAACGCGGCGGAGAGCAGCGCCACGTGGCTGCGCGTGAGCGGGCGCACCACGCTGCAGGTGGCGCGCTCTGCTAGGCAGTTCCAGCCGAGCACTGGCAGCAGCCCGAGGCCTAGGGACACCGTCCAGGTGGCGGCGAGCAGGATGTGCACGCCCAACAGGGTCCGGCGCGAGTAGTAGGTGAGAGCGTTGTAGAGAGACAGGTAGCGGTCCACCGTGATGGCCAGCAGGCTGCTGACCGAGGCAGCGAAGGAAGCCACGAGGAAGCCCACCGTGAGCAGGCTCACCGTCTCTGAGGGCACCACGTACTGGAACACGAAGTGAAGGATGAGACCGCAGCCCGCCAGCAGGTCGGCCGTGGCCAGGCTGCCCACCAGCACAAACATAGGCGTGCGCAGCGCGGGGGTGGACGCGATTAGAGCCACTACCAGAGCATTTTCGCCTGCGATCACCGTCCCCGACACGCACAGGAGCACGTCCCAAGGATTCACCGCCGACAGCAGCAGCCCCGGTGGCCCGGCCGGCAGCTGAGAAGACAACTCCAGGGACACGTTAGCCGCGCCGCCGCCCCCCAGCGCCGCCGCTGCAGGGGGGCCCCATTCACCGCTGTCCCGCGCCCCTGCCGCTGTGGCCGCCGCCGCCGCTCCCTCGGCGGTCACTGCCACCACCTGGGACTCGTTGAGCGAGGAGGCGCTCGCGTTCATTGCGGCCTGTCGCTGCACCACCCTGCCTGGAAAAGGGAGAACAAGCGTCAGGTGTGTTGTTCGAGCCTCCCGGGAACTTCCCGGGCTCGGGTGCCCGACTCATATTGCTCATCCCACCGCAGGACCCCAGAGCAGAGCGAGGAAGCAGTATCGAGAGCCTGAAATTAGTAAATACCTGTTGAGTGACCGAGCAAGCGAGTGAGTGAAATGCACACGAATGTCCCCACAAATAGATCTGAGTTTTTGCACAGATATGTACACGGATAACATGCACTCGCCTGCACAAAGATCAGTCCCGTAAGTGTGCCTGTAATTGCACACGCATCAGTTTGCCCCGAGCTAGGGGTATCAGCCTTGGCCGAGTCGCGCCCGGGCTCAGGCGGCGGGGGTTAGGCTTTCTCCTAAACTGGGCGGAGGAGTCGCTGTCCGCGGTGCTGAAAGCGAAGTTTCTGAGGTCGCGGAGTTCAGCTGGCCCTGAAGGCCACAGAGATCCCTGGGAAAGGGGTTTTGGGGAGGAAGGCTGGGTGTCTGTGTGCCGGAAGGATGTGGAGCCAAGCGTGCCCCCATTTCTCCGGCTTTAAGGACTCATCCCCTGGCCATCCTTCACCCCTTCCCTACTCCACACCCTCAAAGTTCGTCTCGGGAGCCGGGCTGCTCACCTGGGGAGTCAGGGCTTCAGGAAGTCGCTGGTCATCAGCGCTGCAGGGGGGCGCCAGGCTGCGCTCCCCGCGCGCGCGGACCGAGCCCTTGCCTGCGGGGCGACAGGGCCCGCGCGGAGCAGAGCGCTGGGCTCCTGTGGCTGTGCTGGCGCCGCCGAGAGTGAAAGACACAGTCAGAGGCAGAAAAGGCTGCTACGAGCAGCGCGCCCGCTGGAGACTGACAGGCAGGGCGCGGTGACGTCAGGCCCCCGGCTCCTGGGTGCGAGGCGGCACTCACTCTGTTTCACCGCCCATCACTAACCCCCACCCCATCCCTCCTCCCCCAAAGTATGTCTCAGAGGGTTCAGGGAGGGAGCAGAAGTCGGAGCGGCCACCTCCAATCCAGAACGTCCAGGAATGGGATGAGGGAACGAGGAGAGGGAGAGAAGAATGAGGTCTTTGAGGGGGGTGAGCTGGGAGAGGAGGGATCAGGTGTGACCGCTCAGCCCACGGTCAAAAGTGACTGAGAGGCTCAGGTGGGTGTTTACGCCCCGGAGAAGGGGGAGATTAGGGCAGAGAGGTCAGACCACACAGTTGCTACCTTTAAAAAAAGATACAGTACTCTGTTGGGGGCAGGAATGAATGAACGAGGGCGGAAATGAGCTTTTGAGAGGATGTTCCTGGTGGGTGTCAGTTGAGTAGAGCCAGAGGAGAAATGTAGAGTTGAAAAAACAAGGAAAAGATGGGACATTTGAGGAAAACAGTCTTTTTGGAAGTTACCTGTGCAATTCCTCTCTCTTTCCCTCCATTCCTTCCTCTCCCTCCCAAGGTCTTTCTGGAACTCTACACTGCAGTTTTTACCATAATTTCCCAGCTCAGTGTTTTCCAGTTTCCGTGTGGATAATGCCCTTGAAACTTGCTCTTCAATTAAATATCAGGTCTGTGTCTTTTCAGAAAAGAAGAAAAGAGCAAAATGTGATTTACTTTCCTGGCAACAGACTTTGCCCTGTTAATTAGTACCCTATAAAACAAATTACAGGATGAAAATAGTGATAACTCAGCTGCACCAGACTTCAGTAGGCAGGAGTTTTATTTTCAGCCCAGATAAATCATTCTTTTGGTTTAAAGGTGTTTTGTTTTGTCAGTAAAATACAAGTAGTAGGCTTCTTCTTTTATTCAATCAGTCAGAATCTCCAATAGTTGTACTTGGGCAAAAGCTGAAATAATTGACGTCTTTGAAAGCTCTAAAATAAATGATTGCATGTTGGCACGGTGGCATAATACTAAGTTCACAGCCACGACTTTCAGGGACCACATGCTCTGGGAAAAAGTGAAAATAGACAGTATTTGCTATTGGTGCTTCCCCTACTCTTCCCTCTTCCCTTTCCTGGCTCCACTTTGCCTCTAGCCCCATGGGCTCTACAAGGAAAAATCAAAACAAACTAAACAAAACTCAGACTGTGTACAGGCTGGAGTGGGAGGTAGAGTTTTACCCTGTTTTTTTTCTCTTTAAACATAACCCCCAAGTCCAGACTCCTTCTGGACACTCTGCCTCAATGCAGCTGAACTTAACTAGAGGAGAGAAAGACAACTATTGGACCATTTAATTCTTTGGTGCAATAGCCAACATTGGACCATAGAGTGAGTTTATACACAATTTTTCTATTTGGGAGGTTTATAAAATTCTCCAACTACCATTTTCATGAATCCCCAAACTGACTGAAGTTCTAAGTTTCTGAAAAGAGTTTCAGTAAAAGATTCTCATGTAAAAGTCAAGAATGTTATTTCAGAGCTGTCAAAATGAACTGCCAAAGCACTATAATAACACATTAATTACAAAATTTCCAATCAGATAAATGCTCAAGAGGAGGAGAATCCTTCTTAATGTCTATATGTGTTACATTTTTATACACAATGCAGTTCTAAAGTGTGAGATTCACCTTGAACACCTTGCGGTTTTCACCCTTGCTAAGAGTGAACTTTTTGGTGGTCTCAAGAGGAAGATAGCATATGTAGAATTATGTACATAAATGCTGGTTGAGGGCTTGTAGTCTGTCTTTTCGTCATGCCAGTTTGTGGTTACCTCTCTCAGTTGCTAGGCTGAACCTTGAAAGTAGACAGAACACCTTATGTCAAGCTCCTTCTTATCTCCCCTCCTTCCTGGGAGCCAGAAGATGGGAAAGAAGAAAGTTATGTTCGGTTATAAATAAATATTACAGGTACTTCATTAGCTACTCTGCCAACAGCTCCTCATAAGTATTTGCCCCTCCAGTGATCTTCTGAAATGTTCAGCCTATGAGCATTTCCCACTCCCAGCTCAGCTTTTGGAGGAGATTGACACTGGACCCAAGGCTAGATAAGACCAGGCAGCTATTCTTTGCTGAGCTGGGAACCAGATTCTTCTTGAAAATTTGAATTAAGACACTTTGTGACAAGGGTCAGTCAGTGTTGACTCTGGATATAAAAAGTTCATTAAAAGTTAGTGTTGGAGCACTCCTGTTGAGCCTTGTGTGAAATGAGTAATCAGAGGAATCCAGGTGCAATGAAAGAATAAAGCAGGTGTGTAGAAGAATAGAGATGAAGATCATAGAGATAGAGATGGAGAGGGTGACTGTAGTCGCTGAGTGTCTTATTCCTGACTCCAGGAGCCTGGGTCCCTGGATGCCTTGAAATTGCCATTTGTATCTTTACTACAAACCTTCCTAATCTTGAGCTACCTTGAGTGAGTTTCTGTTCTGTGATCATTGATAGTTAATGAAAAATATCCTTCATCTACCAGTTTGTCTGGTTTCTGGTTATGTTTTGGGGCAAGCAAAATTTGGTTTCTGGCTTGTAGTCACTCATCATTGCCAACTCTGGTGCATGCCCATAATATCCTCTGGTGCCTTTCTATTCTAGCATTATCTAAGCACTAACATGAGAATGCTTTCCTTGTCTGAGGTTATGCCCAGAAATTATATCCTCTCAACACAACTCTTTCTCTGGCTCCCTTGGGTGACTTTTGCCCATTTCAGCCTAAGCCAGTGGTTCCTAACACTGGCTGTGCATTAGAATTACCTGAAGAGCTTTTAAAAACTATTCCTTCCTGGATAACCTCACCCAAAGAGTCTGATTCATTTGGTCTGGAATGAGGATTGAGCATCAGATTTTCTAAAGAAGCTAATAGAAAGCCAGGGTTGAGAACACTTGTACAGTCTCCTTCCTTATCAATTTAGCACGCAACTGAAGTGGTGAACTGGAGTTTGGAATAATCACAACAAAGGAATTTTAGCAAAATCCAGTCACTTAGTTTAATTTCAGATTTAAGGCACTAACTAGATCTCCTCCAAAAACCTTTAGTTTTCCACACCCACAACAACCTCCATTATGGCCCAAGATGATAGCTGACACTTGGTTTCCTGTGGGCTCTGATGAACTCAGTGGCTCCCATCAGGGATATCTAAACTATGGTTGTCCTGGACCCTCTATTTTTCTGTAGAGGTACAGAATACTCTCGAGATACCTCAGCATCGGCCTCCTTCCTAGTTCTGAGTTCACAGCCATTTCCCAGGTGTGCCCTCTCCTGGCCCAGATTTTTGCAAACCAATTCTGTTTTACAAAATTAGAGCTGCAGTCAGTCAAGCTGTCTAAACCTTATAAAACTAGGTTGGAAAGACCCATGCTAGCAATTCTGGCCCATGTCTCTGAGCATCTGTAGACACCCCTACACACACACACACGTGCACGTGCACGCACGCACACACACACACACACACACACACTTGATCTATGTTCTTAGAGGCAAGCAGTCCGTTTTCTACTGGAAAGTCTAAGTCTATTTGGTGGTACACAGATACTTATGCTCACAGCTCAGGAAGAGAGCAGGTGTTTAGTGAGACATATGAAGCTGTTATTAAGAAAGATTGTTGCTGAAAGAGGCAGCAATCATAAAGGACCATTGAACAGCCTAAATCGTTTGTCCAGGTCCAGGATATTGGATGGAGGGTAATCTTTTGGGGACACATGCCGAGGCAGATGAATGATATTCAAAGTATCTCCATTTCTCTGCTCTCACCATCTTCAGGGTTTCCTCTCCCCCTCAGACACTAGACATGCATCATGATGCCCAAGGCAGCTACCTACTGATTCTGTATACCCAAACACATTAGGGATATTCCTACTTCATGCCAGGTGAGTAGCCTTTACTCCAAGGACTGTTATTCTGGGAGGTCAGCATAACCTGATGTTCCCACCAAATTTAGAAAAGGAGAAGACCACTATTATTATCATTACATGTCCACAGGATGTAGAACATTAGGCAGGGCAGTTGAAATTTTTTATTTAATTCAGTGGTGGGCAACATTTTTTTTTTTTTTGCATGGGAAACTAATTAGGAAAAATTGTAGCATTTAAAGACATTATGTCCTTTTTCATAAACAGCAAAAATAACTTTCATGGAGTTTCATGGGGATATGTGTAATGTTACAAGTTAGATTCAGTTAGACTAGATTAATACTGACTTTTTGAGCATGGGAATGACAAAGTTGGCTCTACTGGTATTTTTGAGAAGTAACACAGAAGAAATCTTCTCTTCTGTGCCCTACATTTTCAAGGTGCTTTGGACCTCACAAAGCAGGTTCATACTCCTTATCTCATTTTGTTCTTTAAAACAATTACATGGATTTGGAGGTTATTTACCTTGCAGTTGGGGCAAGTTCAGAGGGGTGAAGTGGGTTGTTCAAGGGCACACAGGACACCAGAGGTGCATTATGTATAAGATATCAGCAATAGGGGCGCCTGGGTGGCTCAGCGGGTTAAAGCCTCTGCCTTCGGCTGAGGTCATGATCCCAGGGTCCTGGGATCGAGCCCCGCATTGGGCTCTCTGCTCAGCAGGGAGCCTGCTTGCCCTCTCTCTCTGCCTGCCTCTCTGCCTACTTGTGATCTCTGTCTGTCAAATAAACAAAATCTTAAAAAAAAAGATATCAGCAATATTATGAAAAAGCAAAACAAATATCCATTCAATGTATGCAAAGTATGTAGACTCCAAAACTCTTAAGAGGCTTTACTTGAAATAGATGTATTCAAAATGATAGAGGTTGTATTTTATTACTTCAGTATTACTATGAACAGCGGTTTATAGATGACCTTGGCTGCTTTATAAGTTCCTTTTTAAATATATTGTAAAAAAAACTAAAGGGAATTTTGAAAGATAAACTTTCACACACATTCCCATCAGGAACAAGGATTGCTTTTCTTTTTCCCTCCCAGATCATAACTTCTTGATTATGTTCCAATGAATTTTTCCATCAGTGTAATCTATCTGGTACAGAGTAGATACTCAATAAACATCTAATGAGTGACTTTTCAGAATTTACCACATACATACATATCTTATATAGTATGCATATACTATGTATATAGAGCACAATTTCAATTTTCACCTCATAATAAAGAGTATGCTATAAATATTTTTATATGTTACATTATAGTTATTTTATAGTTACTTTTGTTTACTCATTCACTCAATAAACATTTACTGAGCAGCTACTACATGACAGACATTGTGCCAGAAAATGAAGATACCAAAATAAGTGCCTATCCTCAGAAACAAGTAAATAGATCCTATGAAAACAGGTGGAGTAAAGGGGACACTCAGGAGGAGACTCTCACCCCACCTGGAGGAGTCAGGAAAGGCCTCTCCGAGGAGATGATGCCCGAGCTGAATTTTGAAGGATGAGTAGCATTTAGATTAGGAAGATGTCGAAGTGTTCCAGGCAGAGGGAGCTGTATGTGCAGAGGCGTGAAGTCAAAGGCACTTGGCACAAGTCACTGGACTGTGGGTAGTTAATTGTGGCTGGTGGGTTGACAAAAGAACAAGAGATACACCACATAGTTGGAACCAACTCATGAAGGGCTGGCCGCCTATTCCATAGCAGGAGTTGGATTTTATCCCGAAGGTGATGAAGAGCCTGTCCCAGATTTTCTTAAGCAAGGGTGGTTGATACCATCAGATTGGATCCCTCTTACCTACCAACAACAGTATGATGAATGGAGTAGAGAAGGGTAAGAGTGGAGTCAGGCAAACCTGTGGGGAGACTGCTGCAGGGATCTATACAGGAGATTCTGGGGGCCTGTCAGGGGGAACTGGTGGAGGAGATGGGAGGAGTTGATGGATCCATTGCATGCTTTGGATATTATATTAGTTTAAGCAAATCTAGATGCTGTGAAAGATACTTCTCCAGATCTTGGTGACATAACATACTAGAAGGTTGTTTCTTACTCACATGAAATTCAAAACAAGTTTTTTGATGGGCAGACAGCCTTTCACATGGTCAGTTCAGAAGCCCAGCTCCTTCCATGTTTAGTTCCACCCTCCTCTAGGACTTCAGATTTTCAACATTCACCATTTTAGCATTTCCCCATTCTGGTAATTATGAAATGAGTTTGGAGAATTCTACCTGGAGTATTTTATGGGACATGCCTGGGAGTGGGTGGAGAGGTAGACAGACACAGATAAAGGGAGAGAAGGTATCAAGGATGACTTCCAGTTCTTAGGTGTGGACAGGAGTGGGCCTGGAGAGAGGCAGTGTGGCAATTGTGAACATACTGAGTTTGTGGTGGGACAACCAGGTGCAAATCTCCAGTAAAGATGAATAGAGGGGTTGTTCTAAAACTCAGCAGGGGGTGTAGATTGGAAACATAGGCTAAGATACTATGTAGTAATAATAATAAGGGGCACCTGGGTGGCTCAGTGGGTTAAGCCTCTGCCTTCGTCTCAGGTCATGATCTCAGGGTCCTGGGATCGAGCCCCGCATCGGGCTCTCTGCTCAAAAGAGACCCTGCTTCCCTCTCTCTCTCTCTGTCTACCTCTCTGCCTACTTGTGATCTTTCTCTGTGTCAAATAAATAAATAAAATCTTTTAAAATAATAATAATAATAATAATGCTACCACTCATTGAATTTGTACCATTTACTTGGTACTCTATGGGGTGGATCCTATTGTTCTTCTCATTTTACAGAAGAGATGCTGAGGATTGGGGGGTGAAGTAACTTTGCCATATGGTTGGAAAGTGAGAGTCAGAATTTGAATCCCATTTTCCTGACTCCAACTGAAGGGAGTTGATAAGCCTAAGCAAAGAAGACCAGAGACAGTGCCTTGGGGAATACACTCTCTACTGATGGGGAGATGAAGAGGTCACCATGGAGCAAGTTGAGAAGAGCCATCGGAGAAGCAGGACGTATCATGGAAACTCAGCCTCGGTAAGAGAGTAGAGAGTGGGTGTGGAAATCAAAGAAAGAGTGAGTTTCAGGAGGAAGAGAGTCAAATTATATCCTGAGAGGTCAGGGAAAAAAGAAACGTTAGCTGAACACTTTCCAGGAGGTTCTTGGTGACTTCACTAAAGGTGCAGGAACAGGGGAGGGGCAGCATGGCTGGAGTGAATGGGCTGTAAATGAAAGGTGAGAAAAGAGAGCACAGTTTGGCTCCAGGGGGAGGAGAGTAATAGGGCAGGAGCTAGATAGAGATGTAGGTCCAAGGGTGAGCTTTTCCTTAAAAATTTGAAAAGAAAAGAGACAGCTGAGTGGCCAAAGTTGATTTCAGGGAGAGTAGCTATTTGAGGGGGTGAGATGGAGGGGAACAAAGATATAGAGGGTCTGGAAGAAAGGTGTAGGGGCAGGAATGATGAGGGGTCCAGATGGAGCCATACACAGGAATTTTAAGTGGGGAGCCGCAAACTCAATACATTGCCTTCTAATTCTTTGTGAAATTTGAGGAGGAGGACCCCAGCTAATGGATGGTAACTGGAAAGGGTCTTTACGGTTATCATTTTGATGGCTGTACAATATTACATTGAAGACATACAGTGGCATTTAATTTACCATTCTCCTGCAGTTAGACATTTAGATTGTTTATATGTTTGGTATCGTAGATAACTCTGCAAAGATTACTTTCATGAGCATAATTATTTTTATTTGATTTGATTATCTCAACATGAAAATTGTCAGCCAAAGGGCAGAAACATTTTCACGGCTCTTGAAAGGCACAGCCAAATTGCTTTTCAAAATGACTATAATAATTTACAATGCCAATAGCACTCTGTGAGTATACAAGTTTCTCTGCAACTTTTATAGCACTGGGTTTTATTATTTTAAAATGTTCTTTCAGTTCAAAGGGTATAATGGTATCTCATTAATGATTTAAATTATGTTTATATGATTGACACTAAGGTAGACTATTTGTCTCTCTTTCTCTAAGCAACTTGAATTTTCTCTTATTTTGAATGATCTATTGTTAACCTCTGTCTGGTAGGACTTAAAGCTGGTCCTATATACCTGATCAAGTCTACTGTAGATATTAATCTTTTGCATGTCAAAGTTGAGGAAAATTTTCCCTTTTTTTCCCCTTTACTTTTGATTGTTCAAGAGTATTGAATTTTTATAAAGTTTGGTTTTTTTTTTAAATATTTTATTTATTTATTTGACAGACAGAGATCACAAGTAGGCAGAGAGGCAGGCAGAGAGGCAGGCAGAGAGGCAGGCAGAGAGAGAGGGGGGAGCAGGCTCCCTGCTGAGCAGAGAGCCCGATGCAGGGCTAGATCCCAGGACCCTGGGATCATGACCTGAGCCGAAGGCAGAGGCTTTAACCCACTGAGCCACCCAGGCGCCCCTAAAGTTTGTTTTTTTTTTTTTAAAGATAACATATACTTCAGTGTCTAACCTAAGAAAGGCATAACATGACTTCAGAGTAGAGTTTTTCTGACATTCCTTGGAGAAGAGAGAAGACAGAGATCTTCTGGGGGACAAAAGTTCCCAGGAGGGGCTGGACCCTACGGAAGCTGCAGTCTCCTCTAAGTATCAAAAGTCCAACTCTCTGGCCAAGGTCGGTATGTATACCCAAGGAGGGTATAGGCACGTGAGGACAGCAGAGGCTTTGGGCGGGGCTGGGAGACCATGGCTCTTAACTTATGGCACAGAGCTCCTCAGGGAGGTCGGAGATTAGTACCTCAGCTACAAGGGAGGCCAGTAGGCTCTGGGTAATGAAAGAACCCAGCCCAATGGGAGCACAGTAGAGACTAGCCTTGGACAAGGTGGGCATCTGTTTGGAACACAACCCACTGGAAACTCTGAACAGAAAAGAAGCTCTAAACGAGGCAAGTAATTACAGGAGAAGAGGAGGGGGAGAGGAATCATATTCACTTAGACCCTTGCCATGGGCCATGGGCCAGGCACATCATTTTACCCACCCATGGCCCCATGGGACCGTTGTTTATCACTGCCACTTAACACATGAAGAAAAGAGGCTCAGGGGGGATAGGGAAGATTCACCACTACACAGCTTCTAAGGGGAGACCCATTTGGTCCCCAAAGTCTCACTTCCTTAGAGAACATCTTGGCTCTGGAAGGGGGAGCTGAAGTGAGGTCCATGCAATGTGTGGTCTGGGGACAAGGGAATCAGTGAGGGGCAGTGAACAAATTTTGGAGGGTTCCCCAGGTCCAGTAGAAGAATTTGGATTTCGTGCAAGAGGAAACAGAGACTCGGGGCAGATTCTCAGCGGAGAGATGATTTGAATTGATGCTTCAGGAAGACAGCGGGGAGTGGAGAGCAGAAAGTGACACACTTGGGGGGACCAAGCAAATAAATCAGGCCCAGTCCATGAGAGCAAGTGGGAACGGATACTTCTGGATTGAGCTAAGATCACTCTCCATTCTGGAGGCTTATCTGAAATGCAATCCTCTGATCTTTTGAGAAGGTTTCTAAAACCTGGAGAGGTTGCTAAGGGAATAAAGCCCCAAGTATCATAAACAGCTGAATCCATAAAATAATTTTCCCAAAATATCACGAGCTCAATAATCCAGCCAGCAGCACTGGAGGGTCTGGGGAGGGGAGGAGGAAGCCTTCGGGGCTCTGCCCTCTTCCCCTCCCTCCGGCCATCCTTCTGTGTACACAGGGCACAATCTTCACTGAGGGTCCTCTTTCTGCCTACATTCTCAGGTGTCAGGGGCCCGAGGGGTTCCTCCAGCCAGGGACCCGGCCCTCTCGTAGGTTCTCACATCCTCCCGCCTTTTTATTTGATGTAGAATTACATGCCTACCCTGTACCCCAAACTGAATGATGCTTTCAGCAAGAATAATGGATTTGAACGACACTTATAACATGCTTATTTTCTTAGGTGGAGGTGGGTTCATTAGGTTTTTCTTTTGAACTTTTAAAAATAGGATAGGGCGCCTGGGTGGTTCAGTGGGTTAAGCCACTGCCTTGGGCTCAGGTCATGATCTCAGGGTCGTGGGATCGAGTCCCGCATTGGGCTCTCTGCTCAGCAGGGAGCCTGCTTCCCCCTCTCTCTGCCTGCCTCTCTGTCTACTTGTGATCTCTATCTGTCAAATAAATAAATAAAATCTTTAAAAAAATAAAATAAATAAAATAAAAATAGGATAAATACTACATATAGTCATAAAGAGACATTCCTAAAATGAAAATAACAACAACAACAACAGCAAAAAACCTCACGGTATGCACTGTGGACTCAGTTTTGTAAAAGAAATTATATATATGTATATGTATATATATGCCACACATCAAATGTTAACAGTGATCACCTCTGAGTGGAGGCTATATTTATCTTTTAAAAATATGTGTCATATTTAGAACAGACACTTCTCCAATGAAGACATACAAATGGCTATTAGACACATGAAAAAATGCTCATCATCACTAGCCATCAGGCAGATTCAAATTAAAACCACATTGAGATATCACCTTACACCAGTTAGAATGGCCAAAATTAGCAAGACAGGAAACAACGTGTGTTGGAGAGGATGTGGAGAAAGGGGAACCCTCTTACACTGTTCGTGGGAATGCAAGTTGGTGCAGCCACTTTGGAGAACAGTGTGGAGATTCCTCAAGAAATTAAAAAGAGAGCTACCCTATGACCCTGCAATTGCACTACTGGGTATTTACCCCAAAGATACAGATGTAGTGAAAAGAAGGGCCATCTGTACCCCAATGTTTATACCAGCAATGGCCACGGTCGCCAAACTGTGGAAAGAACCAAGATGCCCTTCAACGGACGAACGGATAAGGAAGATGTGGTCCATATACATGATGGAGTATTATGCCTCCATCAGAAAGGATGAATACCCAACTTTTGTAGCAACATGGATGGGACTGGAAGAGATTATGCTGAGCAAAATAAGTCAAGCAGAGAGAGTCAAGTATCATATGGTTTCACTTATTTGTGGAGCATTACAAAGAACATGGAGGACATGGGGAGATGGAGAGGAGAAGGGAGTTGAGGGAAATTGGAAGGGGAGATGAACCATGAGAGACTATGGACTCTGAAAAACAACCTGAGGGTTTTGAAGGGGCGGGGGTGAGAGGTTGGGGAACCAGGTGGTGGGTAATAGAGAGGGCACGTATTGCATGGAGCACTGGGTGTGGTGCAAAAACAATGAATACTGTTACGCTGAAAAGAAATTTTAAAAAAGTGAAAAAAAAATTTCTTCAGACTCAGATGTAACAGTTATTGCTTTTGCATCATAATAAACATAAATTTTCCTTATGGAAAAAATAACATGTGTCATATTTAGTGCCTTGGCAGAAACCAATAGTTATCTCCTAGTATCTATTCTCTTTTTATTTTATAGTAATGGAACCTCCAATTCTAGCTGATTGTTAGGATAAAAAGCATATTTCTAGGCATCCCTTTTAGCTAGGTGTGGTCATTTAATTGTTCTGACCAGTGAGATACAAATAGATGTGTTGTATGGCACCATCCAGAAAATGTTCCTGAAAGGAAGGGGTTTGTCCTTCTCCTTCTTCCTTCTTGCTTGCTGGAATTTGAGCATGATGGCTGGAGGTGGAGCAGCTATCTTGGGTCCTGAAGCTGAAGGTGTTGGAGCAACAAGAGAGAAGAACCTGGGTCCTTAATGATCATATAGTTACTATACCAGCTCCGGACACTCTATACCCACATGAGACAGAACAATTTTTTCCTTCTGTTTTGTTCAAGTCACTGTAATTTGACTTTTCTGTCACTTGAAAGCTTGATTAAAAACACAGATAATACATTTGTTATTTTTTAAACCATGAAATACATAGGGGTATATTGAGAATTCGAGTCCAGATCTTGTACATGAAATGATTTCTCTTGCTGCAAAATTTTTTATTGAAACCATTTGTCCCAAGTTTCACTCATACCTGTTCTCACACTCCACTCAAACAACCATGTCAAGTCAGCACTTAACGCTGTGTTCAGTTTTTATAGAAAGGACACATTGTCCCATCTCTTGTCCACGGTGTCTTAATTTTAATTCAAAAGGCTTCACAACCATCCTGGGAATAAGATATTGATGGGACTCCACTGTGATAATTTGGGGATATTTGTAGTAGCCTTTTAGATTACTGAACACACTGTAAATTGTGGCAAAACCAAAGCTGAGATGGTCTAGGTGGCCCTTTTCCTGCCCAAGTGAGCTGCTTCTATCAAGATGTTGAGACTGGCTTATGAGGACCAAGAGAAGTCAGAGAGAGAGAGAGAGTGTGTGTGTGTGTGTGTGTGTGTGTGTTTGGTGCAGCTGTGTGTTACACATGCTTACCTCTGGGTACGTAGGG
Source organism: Meles meles (assembly GCF_922984935.1). Lineage (NCBI taxonomy): Eukaryota > Metazoa > Chordata > Mammalia > Carnivora > Mustelidae > Meles > Meles meles. Next base: position 22,865,592 of record NC_060070.1, read on the forward strand.
CTCATGTGCTGTTGGCACATAGATGACATGTTTAAGAGGTGTCTGTGTATGCATGTTTCATGGGCATGCATTTTTTGAGCCTGTGTGTTATCCAAGGGTGGGTGCCTATGGGGTTGTGTACTGCACACTTGCGTCACGTTGGTTGTGTGTGCGTGCATGCGTATTATGTAGGTGTGTGTTTGCAGTTTCTGTGTGTGATCACATGCTTGCACACACACGTGTGCAGTGCTGGTGTTATATAACTGGAACAGAGGAGGTAGCTGGCCTTCCTGGATCCTAAGGAAGGTTATGGTTGATTCGGAAGCCATGCCGGAGTCAGTGATATAGAAGAATGGAAGAACGCACCCCCCACCCCTTTCCCCCAATACGCTTCTAGATCAGAGGTGTCCCCATTCATTCCTAATAGTAACACACTCTTTCCATTATGTTTACTTATCTGAACTGTAGGCAAATACCAGCAATTTCATTTTAAGTTGACTTCAGTGCAGCTGGTACTTTTGATTTTGCTGCCCCAAAGGACCAAAGTCATTTTTTGAAAATTAATTTTTTTCAGGCATTTGTTTACACTGTGAGAGGAAAATTATCTTGAAACATAAGGAATACTTAATGTAACAAAATAAAAGGGAGCTATCAGATGAAGAAAAGCAGATGTCCCTGAAACATAGTGTTGATATTTCGGCTATTCTCACATGTTTGGTGTGAAAAACATTCTTCAGCCTCCCACACATTACCAATATATCCCCAAAAAGGTTCCATCATCTCATGAGGCTGCTGGGTGACTCAGTCAGTTAAGTGGCCAACTCTTGACTTCCACTCAGGTCATGATATCAGGGTTGTGAGATTGAGCCCCTTATAGGGATGTCTCCAGACTGCAAACATAGGATCATTAGCATGGGCCATTATGCACGTAACCCCATGAGAAATAGTGTTACCCACATTTTAAACTGGGGTTGAAAGTCCCTACTTCAAGGTTGTGTAAGTAGTAATTGTTCATGTTGGGGTTTGAAAGCCGGCAGTTTGGTTTTAGAACTCTACGGTTAACTACACCTCCCCACTGCACATTTGCAACATGGACCCCTCAGGAGCCAGGTGGAGATAGGGGCTGTTATGGAGGCACAGGCTTGACACCTGTTCTGAGAGGCTTAGCTCATGAGTACACGTGGCCAACAGCCCAGCATCTTGGCGTGTCGCTGCTGTTCATCTTCTTAGGAAAACTCTCGTGAAGTGAAGAAAACTCTACTTCAGGAAAGTATTTCAAGTGTTGACTGGTAGCGTAGAGAGAAACATGGACCTGTAGAGAAGATCTCTCTCGGCTCTCGCAGGTGATGAGAGAATCCACTGGGACGTCCTTTGGGCTCTACTTCCGAAGAGAACCACAAACTGACCATGTCTCATCTCCTCCAAGGCTAACTCTGACCATTCTATTCTCAACGCTGACCAAGTTCATTCTATTCCTGACGGAATAAAACTTTGAAGATGAAAATTAGATTCTGCCCCTCCTCTGCTCCAAAGTCTCAATGACTCTTATCTGTGAGGTCCAACAGTGGCCACATGGGCCCACATGGCTGGCTGTCCCTCTTCCCTCTCTGAACACAGCTACTGTTTTCCTTTGCCCTAACCCCACTTCAGCCTTGTTAGTCTTGTTCCACCTCCAACACACCACACATGCTCCCAACACAGAGCCCTTGCGCTGGTCATTCCCTTTGCCTGAATGCTATTCCCATAGATACCATGGCTAACTCCCTCACTTCCTTCAAGTCTGCTCAGTGTCACCTCCTCCATGAGGCCCGCTGTGACTACTCTATTTAAAATTGCAACTTGGGGCGCCTGGGTGGCTCAGTGGGTTAAGCCGCTGCCTTCGGCTCAGGTCATGATCTCAGGGGCCTGGGATCGAGTCCCTCATCGGGCTCTCTGCTCAGCAGGGAACCTGCTTCCCTCTCTCTCTTTCTCTCTCTCTGCCTGCCTCTCCATCTACTTGTGATCTCTCTCTGTCAAATAAATAAATAAAATCTTTAAAAAAAAAAACCTGTAACTTGTTTTCCCATCCTTTACTTTCCCCTTTCCTACCTTTTCCTGCTCTACCCTTTCCCCATGGTCCCTTTTCAACTTTTAGCGTACTATATAATGTAATTATTATGTTATTGTTTATTGTCACCCCCCCCACTAGAATGTAAGTTCTTTGAGGGCAGGGATCAATGCATCATTTCCTAGTGTATTCCAAGCACCAAGTACAGGGCCTGACATAAGCTACTGGCTCAGTAAATGTGCATGGAGTGAATGAGGAGGAAACCTGCAGCCTGCAGACATTCTCCTCTGGGGAGATTTTAGGAAGCTGTTAAAGTCCAGATGAGGAATGGTCCAGGGCTGGTGACAGGGGAGGGCTGACAAATCTTCCTGGCTTTAGTGGGAAGCCCCGTGTGAGCTACACAGGGAGGGCAGGAGTGGGTTGAATCATCATTACTGCATCTGTACCAAAGGGAAGGGTTTTATCATAGCTTACCACTGCATCTGGACACTTTTTGAAATAAATACACTAAGAACAGGATGCTCTTGGAAAGTGCCATTTTGTCTTATTCATGAAGACTGTCTTAAAGGAAGGAATGCATGGCAAATGCTTGGCCCTGTGCTTGGCACACTCTAAGCGCCCCACAAAGATTGGTTGTTATCATGGTTATCTACCTTCTTATGTATAAGGGAAGCCTGGTTACTGCCATGAACTTTGCTCCCTGTTTTTCCAAAAGCAATTCCCTTTCTGCCTCCTGACCTTGGAGCTATGCTTGGGTTTAGCAACCAAGTTCTGTCCAGGAAGCGACGGAAGCTGAGATGCACTATATGTAAACCCACCAGTATGCTAAGGACATTTGGCTCTGCCAAGGGGACATGCATGGCCAGGGGGAAAGACTGGGGAAGCACATGGCCTCTTTCCAAGCCTAAGGGGATTACTGATAGATCAGAACTCAGAACACTCAGAACCAGAGAGTTCTGGTACAGTGGTCTTCTAATAGTTGGAGGGACTGAAGGAAAAATGGGCCAGTTTCTTCAGCATTCAAAGATTCCATCATTTAAAAACATCTATCACTCCAGACCATCTCTAGATACTAGGCCACATGTCTTGGCAGCCCATCCAACTTGTCCCATATACCCTTCATATGTTGGCACAGGCTTGTTCTGGGATAACAGGAGTAGGACAGGGCTCTATTTTCATGATGTTTCCTGTTGGTATTTTTTAGGGTGGGGGCATAAAACCTCACAAATTTATTATCTCAAAGTTCTGTAGATTATAAGTCCTACATGGATCTCACTGGGCTAAAGTCAAGGAGTTAACAGGCCTGCATTCCTTTCTAGAGGCTCTAGGGGATAACCTGTTGTTGCTATGGTTGTTGTTGCCTTTACCAGCTTCTAGAGTCTCTCCTATATTTCTTGACTCCTGGGCCCTCTTTCCATCTTCAAGAGCAGCCATGTCTCCCACCCCTCTGCTCTGTCCCTTCTTCTGTCGTCACGTCTCCCACTGATGATGATCAGGCTGCACTGGGACTCATAGCCATTAGGAAGACTTTGGCTTTCACCATTAGTGAAGTAAGGAGACTTTGGAAGGTTTTGAAAGAAAAGGGGTGAACTTGTATATTAACAGAATTGTGCTGGCTTCTGTATCAAAGAGGAAAGAGTAGAAGGAGAAAGACGAGTTAGCGGACTCTTGCAATCATCCAGGGGAAAGATGGGCATCTAGACTAGGCTGACAGCAGGGGTCCAGGGGAACGAGTTGTATGAGGAAGTGACAGCGGGACTGGATATATGTGTTATGAGAGAGAAACAGGTGTCAAGGATGACTCAAGGCAGCTAGAAGGATGGGTTGCGGGGGAAGACGAAGAGTTTAGTTTGGACATGGTAAGTTGAAGATGCTATCAGACACCCACGTGCACCTGCTGACCAGGAGCTGGATTTACAGATCTGGAGTTCAGGAAAGGGAATCCGAGCTGGGGTCTTTGTTTGGGAAACACCAGCTTGCAGGTGGCATTGAAGGCCAGGGACCAGGTGAGCTCACCAGGGGAGCAGGTGGACACAGGCAGAAGAGAGAATTGGGTATGGACCTGAGCTCTGGAACTATCCTAAGTTGAAGACAGACAGATGTGGAAGAAAAGAGCCAAGGAGCCTGAGAAGGAAGAGCCAACGAGGTAGGAAGAGAAGTGCGAGGGTGTGATGTGCTTGAAGTCAAGGAACAGACTATTAGAGGGAAAAGATGCTCCACGACGTCAAATGTTGCTCTGCGTTAGGTGTGACAGGCCCGGAGGCCAGGCTGCTGGGAGGCGGAGTTCATCTGCGGTGTGGACAATCAGTCCTGAGTGCTGGCAGTTCTTTCTCCAGATGACCGTCCAGATCCAGCCTGCTGCCCCGCTGGTTGTCCCAGGCCACCATCCTCCGTCTTCCCTGGCCCCTCAGCCAGCTCCACCTCCGTCTGGATGGCACTCGGTGGCACAGTCGTCCTTCGTCACGTGCCGCTCCTGAGTCCCTGAGGTGCGGCCGGCCTGAAGTGGGATGTGCCGCAGGTACACACCGGATGTTGAAACCTTAGAACAATAGCAAAAAGAAGGTAGAAAGATCTCATTAATTTTTTATATTGATTCACGTCAAAATGACCATATTTAGGGATTTTTGAGTTTCATAAAACATTTAGATCTATTGTATCCAGTTTTAAATTTTTTTTTACATTTTACACGTGGGGCTACTAGAAAAATTTAAAATCACATATGTGATTTGCATTTGTGGCTTATGTTATATTTTTTTCAAGATTTATTTTTGTTTATGGTGGGGGAGAGCAGTAGAGGGAGAGAAAATCTTCAAACAGACTTCCAGCTGAATGTGGACCCTGACCTGGGGCTCAATCCCCCCTGCCCATGACCCCATGACTTCATGACCTGAGCAGAAGCTAAGAATCCCACGCTTAACCAACTGAATCACTTTGGCACCCTGACTTGATTTATATTTCCAACAGATAATGCGGGGGCAGACCCCTTTTCCCTCTGCACCCAAAGTAATCTTTTAAAAGGACAAAACTGACCATGTCCGTGTCATGCTTATTCCCTTCAGTACGTGCACAGCTTCAAAGCTAACAGGCCACATCTTTAACCTGAGGTTCTGAGGGCTGGGCCTGGGGTCAGCCTCACCCCAGGACCAGTCTCCTTTCTTGTCTTTGCTCAGGGTGCACTGGCCACATTCCCTCCCTCCCGCCCCTCTCCCACCGCCCCCCTCAGGGGGGCTGTCTTTCTGGCTTGAGCCCTCTTCTCCAGCTTCTTTGCATTGTTCACACTTCTGAGACTCAATGGTTTTGAGTCTTTCCTGTGCAGGGAATCCTTCCATAGCCCTCAACCTAGGCGAGGCACTCCATTTGTAATCCTCCGGCCTCCTAAACTTTCTCCTGCCCCTGCTGGTCTGACTATCGCTGTTTGCATACTCCATTCTGCTTTTCCTCTACTAGACTGTATGCTCCCCACGGCAGAGTCGGTGCTCCCCGTTCATTAGTATCCTTTGCACCCAAGACAATGGACAGAAAGTGGAGTTTTACGTTTTACGTGACATTGTTACATTATATAGTGATGTGGAAATTATTTGTGCTCTTTTTCTTTCAAATTGCCCTATCAAACTTTCTGATGGGGTGTTGCAGAGTTGAAAAAATACGCTTTTGAAAAGATTTTGATTTTTTAGAGCGAAAATTTTAGGTTCACAGCAAAATTGAGGGGAAGGGATGCAGATTTCCCATATACCCCTGTCCCGGCCCACAGCCTCCCCTACTGTCCACATCCCCCACCAGAGAGGCACATTTGTGACAATTGTCACCCCTCCTCTCTCCAAATCCTTGGCAACCACTGTTCTTTCTACTGTTTCCATAGTTTTGCCTTTTCCAGAATGCCATATATTTGGAATCATACAGAATGCAGCCTTTTCAGATCGGCTTCTCTCACGTGGCAATATGCCTTAAAGTGTTCTCCATGTCTTTTCATGGCTTAATAGCCCATTTCCTTTTAGCACGGAATAATATTTCATTGTCTGGATGGACTACAGTATTTATCCATTCACCTCCTGAAGGACATCTTGGTCCATGCTTTCAAGTTTGGACAGTTATGAATAAAGTTGCTATAAATATCTGCGGGCAGGTTTGTGTGGACATAAAGTTTTAACTACTCTGGGTAAATCAAAAAGATTATTTTCAAGTTGAAGAGAATTGCTTGCTGGTTGTGTAGTTGTTTTTTTTTTAATTTATTTTTCTTGTTTTTTTTTTTTTTTTTTAAACTAAGGAAAATTTACCTAGAGGGAAGTGCACCAATACCAAGTGTGTTCTTCTCTGTCTTTTGGCAAATCAGTGCATTCATGTGATCAACATTCTAATCAAGGTATTTAAAGTTTCTACCACTCTCAAGGAAGTTCTCTTTATTCCTTTATAGGCAATCCCTGCCCTCACACAAAACCACTCCCTGATTTCTGCCATTAAGTTAGTTTTGCCTCTTCATAAGCTTCATATAAATAGAATCATACAGTACATCGTTGGCTGTTTCTGACTTCTTTCACTCAGCATCATAAATTTTGTTTATCCACGTTGTATGTTTTTATTCCTGAGTAACTGACTAAATGTATTCTAATTCTTCTATTCACCTCCTGATAGATATTATTGGGTTGCTTGCAGTTTGGGGCGATTATGAATAAAGCTGCTAGAAATATTTGTGTACGAGCCTTTTGCATACAAGTTATCATTTTGTTAGTAAATACGTAGGAGTGGAATGACTGGCTCATGTGCTAAGTTTATAAAAGTAATTAAGCCAATTCATGTTTTCCTACATCCTCATTAGCACTTAGTCTTATTAATTTTCAGTCTAATTAATATCAGTCATTCTCTGAGTGTGAAGTGAGATCTCATGGTGGTTTTAAGTTGCATTTCTTTAATGACCTGAGGTTGAACATTTTTTCATGTCCTCATTTAACCACTCTTAAATTTTCCTTTAGCTGTTCAAATATTTTACCTATTTTAAAAGTAGGTTGTCTTATTCGTATTGAGTTGTAATTTTTTTATATATTCTAGGTAAAGTAATTTGTTTCAGGTATATGGTTTATGAGCATTTTCTCCCTGTCTGTGACTTGACTTTTTATTCTCTTAAATGTATCTTTTAAAGAGCACAAGATATATTGATTTTGAAATCCATTTCATTCTTTTTTTTTTTTTTTCATTTGTAGTAGACTTCTTTTGAGTCCTAAGAAATCTTTGCCTACCCCCAAAGTCTCAAAGATTTTCTCCTGTGTTTTCTTCTAGATGTTTTATGGACTTTACATTTAGGTCTTGATTCATTTTGAATTAATGTCTGTAGTGGTATGAAGTACAGATTGAGGTTAAGTTTAGTCCCTCTCCCCCCATAAATACCCAGTTGTTCCAGTACCATTTATTATAAAAACTATTTCTTACCCCATTGAATTGGGTTGATACCTTTGTTACAAAATTTTTTTAAACCATGTATGTATATGTGTGTGCATGTGTGTGTGTGTGGTGGGCTGTGTGTTTTTGAACCCTATTCCATTCCATTTACCCATATGTCTGTCTTTACGTCAATACCACATTCTCTTGATTTCTGTAGCCTTTAGTAAGTTTTGATTTCAAGTAGTGTAAGTCTTCCAATACGACTCTTCTTTTCAAAATAGTTTTGACTATTTTAGGTCCTTTGCATTTCTACACACATTTTAAAATCAACTTTTCAATCTCTACAATAAAAGCCTGTGGGAATTTTGGTTGGGAGTATATTAACTTTATTGATCAATTTGGAAAGAACTGACATCTTAACAATATTAACTGTTCCAATTCATTAGCATGATATATTTCTCTGTTTATTTCAGTCTTCAATTTCTCTCAACAATGTTTGGCAGTTTCCAAACTGTAAGTTTTTTTTAGGGTTTTTGATGTCATTTTAAATATCGAAGTTTTTCATTTCCCAATTTTTGTTCACCAGAATATGTAAAAGAATAATTTTTGAATGGTTGATCTAACTATTCTGTGACTTTGCTAAATTCACTTATTAGTTTTAGGAATATTCTGTAGATTCCTTAAGATAATCTACAAACACAACTGTGTTGTCTTTGAATAACATTTCGCTTACTCCTTTTCAATTTCTATGTTACAAATTTCTTTTTATTGCCCCTGCACCGGCCAGGACCTCTAGTAACATGTTAGAATGTTGTGATAAAAGTGGGCATTCTTTGTGTTCTCAACCATATTGGGAACATGTTCTATATTTTTCCATTAAGTAAGGTGTTAGCTTTACCAAAATAGAAGTCCCCTTATTTTCTCAGTTTTCAGAGTTTTTATAATAAGTGTTAAATTTTCTTTCTTTGCTGCAATAATCATCTATTTTTCTCCTTTGTTTTATTAATATAGTGGATTACACTGATGTATTTTCAAATGGGCAACAGACTTCACATTGATTATAAACCAATAAAGGGATAAAAAGGGAGAAATCCCAATTTCCCAGTCTGTTTTCTTTTTTTTTTTTTTTTTTAGATTTTTATTTTTATTTATTTGACAGACAGAGATCACAAGCAGGCAGAGAGGCAGACAGAGAGAGAGGAGGAAGCAGGCTCCCTGCCGAGCAGAGAGCCCAATGCGGGGCTTGAACCCAGGATCCTGGGATCATGACCTGAGCTGAAGGCAGAGGCTTTAACCCACTGAGCCACCCAGGCACCCCTCCCAGTCTGTTTTCTAACCTTTGCTGTGCACATGTTTGCATTTATGTTCATGAAGATTATTTTTTTTTACATTTTTTAAAATTTATTTATTTATTTTCAGCGTAACAGTACTCATTGTTTTTGCACCACACCCAGTGCTCCATGAAATACGTGCCCTCTCTATTACCCACCACCTGGTTCCCCAGCCTCTCACCCCGCCCCTTCAAAACCCTCAGGTTGTTTTTCAGAGTCCATAGTCTCTCATGGTTCATCTCCCCTTCCAATTTCCCTCAACTCCCTTCTCCTCTCCATCTCCTCATGTCCTCCATGTTCTCTGTTATGCTCTACAAATAAGTGAAACCATATGATACTTGACTCTCTCTGCTTGACTTATTTTGCTCAGCATAATCTCTTCCAGTCCCATCCATGTTGCTACAAAAGTTGGATATTCATCCTTTCTGATGGAGGCATAATACTCCATCGTGTATATGGACCACGTCTTCCTTATCCATTCGTCTGTTGAAGGGCATCTTGGTTCTTTCCACAGTTTGGTGACCGTGGCCATTGCTGCAATAAACATTGGGGTACAGATGGCTCTTGAAGATTATTGATCTGCGATTTTCTTTTCTTATAATGTCTTTGTTAGATTTTTGTATCAAGATTATGTAAATTTCATCAAATGAAGGGGGATGTGTTTCATCCTCTCTATTTTCTGGAGGAAAGCAACAATTTTAACCAGAAATGGGGGCTGCCGAGAGGGCTGGAATATGTGTGATGATATGCAAGGAGGAGTCCCCTTGGGCCCTGGCCACCGAGTGCTGGAAGGTTCTGGGTGCAGATTGTGGGCTCATGCTGCACGGGGCTGAGGCCTGAGCAGGAATTTCGAAAACTGCGCAGGCTAGGACACCTAAGGGTTTGGGTCCAGTCTGAACAGAGCAAACTTGCCAAGACCACAGCATCGTACTGCGAATGAAAAGTCTACATCTGTAGGGAAGGATCATACCGGGGTAAGGATCCTGCTCTGTAGGATCGAAGTGCAAACTGAAACAGACATGTCCATTTCCTCCACTTGGTTGTTCCCTAGATTCCCCTTCTTTCCCCGCATCCCATAGTCCTGACAACAGCCAGGCTCGCTAGGGTGCTAACGCGTTCACGCGGTGTGAGATGGGCAGCTCTGAGTGTTTTACCTCTGTTGGTTTGGTTTATCTTACCAGCAAGCCTGTGAGGCAAGCCATATTTTCATCTCTAGTCACAGACTCAGAAATGGAAATACTAGGAGATGAAGCAACTTGCCCCGTGCAGCACAGGTGGTAAGTAGCAGATCTGGCCTTGAACCCACGTGAGCTGACTCCAAACTCCATATTCTTAACCATAATTTTTCTACTTCATTTTCCCCAGGTTGATGCTAGTAGGCTACGATATCTACAGCGTCCATTCCCTTCTCTTCATTTCCTGTCACCACAGCTTTGGTTTAGTCTCTCCTCACCCGTGGTCTAGATTTTTATCATGCTCTTCCAATAGATTTCCCTGCCTCTATATTTTATCAGATATTTCTAAACTGCAAATCTGATCATACCAAAACTTTTTTTTTTTTCCCTGCTTCAAGTCCATTCGTGATGGTACCTAAGGTCTCCTACGGATCTGGCGTCCGCCTTTCTAACCAGCACTTTTCCCTTCTTCTTTCTTTTTCTCCCTCATTCTTTATTCCCCCAGTTTTACTGAGATACAATTGACGAATAAAATTATAATATATTTTAAGTGTATAAGGTAATGATGTGATATACATATACATTGCGAAAGGATGCCCACAGCCCCGGAATAAACTAACTCATCACCTCACATAGTGACCTTTTGTGTCTGGGGGGAACACTTAAGTTCTACTCTCTTAGCAGATTTCAATTGTACAACACAGTATTATCAACTATAATCACCACGTTAGATATCAGATCCTCAGATTTTGTCTTATCCCTGAAAATTTGTAACCTTTTTCCAACCTTTCCCATCTCCCTCATCCCCACCCTCACTCCGGCCACCACCATTCTATTCTGTTTCTACTAGGTCCATCATTCTCTCCCTCATTCTTTGCCCTCCAGCAATATACACCGAATTGTCATTTTAAAAGATCATGTTACATTTCATGCCTCTGAGCTTCTGCCCATGTTGTTTCCTCCACCGCAAATACTTTTCCCCTACTTGTCAGCCTGTCATTCTTGCCTCCTCTCTCAAGTCTGTCCTGGCTCCTCCCGGGCTCAAGTAAGCGCCCCACGAGCCCCACTGCAGGGCCAGGCAGATCTCTGGTCTCTGGTTAGCTCCCTCCTGGGTTCGAGCCACAGCTCACTATTCCTGGCACATGGTAGGTACATAGCAAATGCTCCTTGAGATGTGGTACACGGCAAACTCCTAGCACCGGCTGTCCTTCCCTCCTGTGAGAGCAAGTGAAGGCAAAGGGCGCCTTCCAAAGTCTGAAGGCACCAGAAAGGGGGAGGTGCGAGACAGCGGAATGCCTGGGTTTCACAGCTTTCCTGCGGCTGCCTCGCTTTATTAGCCCCAGGCCAGCATTCTCACAAGAACAAGGGATTTTTCTTCCTTGTTTTTAGACAAAGCTAAGATCCCACTTAAGTGTTTCATTGTACTCTGTCTGCCTCCTTTTGCCTGTTTTGTTTTGTTTTTTTTTTCTTAGAATTGTCTTTCTCTCAGGAGGAAGCTCTAACTAGACCCAAATGATCCCATGCCCCTGGGGAGGACTTCCCTGGTGTGAGGCTCCTTGGCCCTGCTGTGTTGGAGCAGGGGTCCCAGCGCACTGTGCCCTTCCTCTTGCCCACCCCGTGCCTGTGAACAGGAAGGGGGCTCTGTTAATGGAGATGCAGCTCAGCGGCTGGCCCACCTTCCTGCTCGAACTTGCCAGAAAGCTGTGTCAGAGGATCACTTTTGTTTTTGTTGTTTCAATCTTTTTTCCACCTTTAAAAATTTTTACTAAGATTCTGAACAGGTAATTGACTAACCTCCAGCCCTGGGGAGATGGGAGGGTATCAGCAGGCCCTGAGGACCTGTGTGGGGGCGGGACCCTTAGCCCAGGCTCCTCCAGACCAATATCACTAAAGCGTAGCTGTCCCGACGTGGGCAGGCATGGACTCAGGGTGCTTCCTACAGAAGGAAACCAGCCTGCCGTCCAGTCCCACCAGTAAGCTCCAGACTCCTCCAGCCTCGATCAGGAACACCATTACAAACAGCCTCTCACATGCTGTGTTTTTTCCTTCACACACCACCAGAGTTTGCAACACATATTTGAAGGATTCTCTTATCAACGATTTCCTCCTCCACTGGACCATGAGAGCCACAAAAAAAGAATGCGTCTATCGTATCAAAACCCCAGCCCAAAGCCCGGCACATAACACTTGTTGAATGAACGAATGAGTGTTTTCAAGCAGCCTCGCAGCTTGGAAGAGGAAGTTTTATAAAATTCTTTTGTCATAGTATAGTGTCCCCCTTTCACCAGCATGACACTGACCGAGACAAGGCCACTTCTGACCTGCTGGCCCAGTAGTGGGGGGTTTGGCATTGACACTCACGTGCTCAGTCTACGCCAGAGTCGCCATCTTTGCTGTGGCCTGTGCCAGGCACTTAGTCAGGGCTGAATTGTGTCCCCTCAACTGTCATAGGTTGAAGCCCTAACCCTCAATGTGACTGTATTTAGGCATAGGGCCTTTAAAGGGGTGATTAATAGTAAATGAGGTCACGTGACCTAAACCCATGAAATGAGGTCCTAACCCCATGGGACTGGAGAGGCCGCGTGAGGATACAGTGGCCACTTACAAGGCAAAGAGATGGACTTCAGGAGAAGCTACCCCTACTGACACCTTGATCTTGGACCTCCCACCCCCAGAACTATGAGAAAAGATATTCCTGTTGTTGAAGCCATTTAGTCTGTGATACTTTGCTATGGCAACCCTAGAAAACTAATACAGGACTAGGCTAGAAAAATAAATGGGAGGTATGGGAAGGTAAGGGGGGGAAATCATTGCTTCCACAGGGTCTGGAAGACTTGGAGGAGGAAGGAGTATGTAAGTTGGGCTTGAGGAAGTAAAAGGACTTCAACAAATGGTTTCAGAGTGGCTTCTAGGTGCCACACTGGTTTCAGACTGGAGGTTTCATTTGTGTGACCCTCCTTGGGGGTGACTGCACTGCGAGGGTCAGCAATTGCGAGGGGGAGGGGGGTAGAAATTCCAGCTGAGGAAATGGAGCCTAACTGAGGTTAAGTGATTTGTCTAAGGTTACCCCATGGTTAAGTAGCAGAGGCAGAATTTGAACCCAAGACAACTTTCAGCCAAATCTGCTTTTCTTTCTATGATACTAGGCACAGGGGTATCAGAGGATGATAATGATAACAGTGCCACAACCCCGAGAACCGTGAGCCTGGCATGCACACAAGTGATACCCATCATCTCATTTAACCCCCTTCAAAAAAGAAATGAGGGAGGTACTCTGATTAGCTTTATCTTACAAATTTCAAGAGGAGGCACAGAAAGGCTTAATAAAACTCATTCAAAATCACACAACTGGTAAGGGGTAGAGTTAGGAAATGAATCTAGGTTGGCTTTAGAATCCATGTACGTAACCAACTCATGGAATTTTTTCACATGTGCAGAGGTCTGGGGGCTGGGACAGGGCCTGGACGCAGGGAGGAGTGGGGGTTGCGTATGGCTGGTTTTATACTATCTAGGCTGAGAGTCTTTTAGGACAAGGATTGATTGGTAAAATTTTGTCTGAGCAGTTACAGTAGTAATAACCAGCAGTAATAAATAGAGCCAAATATTTGCATTCTCTGGGCAAATCGATTAGGGTAAGGACAGTGTGTCTCCTGAAATCACCTCTGCACCTCCCACTGGGCACAGAGTTCCTGGTGGTTCTGGGATTGAAGCATCCGTGAACTGACCGGTGGTGGGTGTTCCAGTGACGAATGACCCCCAAGGATGCTACAGATCCCTGGGTCCTCAGTGTCTACAGCCATGTTTGCTACAAACTCTACCCCTAATAGTTGTCCCTTGGCCTGGGAGTGAGAGCCAGGGTTGGAGGACTAGGGTTTCAGGAACCTGTAGCTTGGGGCAGGCCTCGTCTGGTTTCTTCAGGTGGCTGGCAGCTTCTCCCCAACTCAGCAGCGCTGGCCTGTGAGGTAGCAAAGGTGAAGGATGGCCCCATTTCAGCCATGGTGCCTGACGTATCTCTAGTGAGCCATCACTGTATATTAAAGGCCCATTATTGCATATTAAAGATGGGTCTGTGTAGGATAGGCAGAACTTTGCTTAACTCAGTGCCCAGAGTTCCCTCAGAAACAGGCCCGAGGTCCTCCCTGCCTTTCCGTCTTGGCTCTGCTCAACAGCAGTCCTCACGGGAGCCCGTGGTGGTTGCTAAGCAAGCCTTCTTGACATCCTCCCTTTAGATTTCTCCACTTGGATCGCCTGTCTCTGTGTCCATCTTCCCTGTAGCCGAATGGACAGACCAGGGCCAGAGATTCTGCAGGACCCCTACGAGGACACTTGGATCCTCCCTCCAAGAAGAGCCAGCCACTGCCCCGTGGGTGACTTCCCCGTGGGTGACTTCCCCTTCCAATGTTGCTGATGTTCCCATTTTTATTTATTTATTTATTTATTTAGAGCAGGCAAATGGGGAGGGGCAGAGAGAGGGAAAGATAATCTCAAGCAGACTCCCCTTTGAGTGGGAGCCTACTGTGGGACTCCATCTCAGGACTCAGATATCATGACCTGAGCCAAAACCAAGAGTCAGACATTCAACTGACTGTGCCACCCAGGTGCCCCTGCTGTTCCCATTTTTCACATCAAAAATATGTATGTTCCAAGGCAACTCATTATAGAAAGATTTATTAGTTTAGGCATGGCTTATCTGAGAATTTTCCCACAGTTCAGCAGCCATGAAGCTGGGACACTTTACTCACTCCAAAGGCTGCTGCTAAAGTCTTGGAATGTCTGGCATGGGGTAGAAACTCTTACCAGATCAACCTTACAGATCTCTGCCTACAAAGTGCAATGGACAGAGGGCAGTTAAGAGTCTCTTCATCTTTGCCTTGCCAAATTTAGATTAACAAGAGAAAAATATTGATAAGAATTTATGATCTGTGTTGTGACTCTTGTAAATTTGGTTTTGCATAGTCATTGGTTATTGGTTGTTTCCCTTCCAGGGATGGTCATTATTTTCCTGTTTGTCTTGCTTCATGTCCTAAGAGCTAGGTTTGAGTCTCTGCCTGCCAGGGGCACGGGTTGGTAGGCCAGTGTCTATAGGTGGCCAACCAATGGGTTGAGGGCCCATGAATCTGTAGCTGGCTAGACAGAAATGTGGGTTGTACGCCATTGTGGCTGACTTCCTACTGAAGTTGCCAGCTCTCAGGGGGTTCATCTAATTCTCCTTTTTGGATATCTTTGGGAGTGACTTTGGATCACGAGATCCACACCTTCTGTATCATCTGTGGAATACCTCTTGTGTCCATAGTCAAGCTAGGAAAAAAGGCTTTTTGGTTTTGGTTTTGGGTCACAAGGGAAGTAGGTATACTTTTGGTTTAAAAAAAAAAAAAGCCCCAAATCCCTTTTCCTTTGTCTAACCTTTCCTCCACCTTCTGTGCCCCTTTTGGGATGGAATATGAGCCCCCAAATTCTAACCACCTCCACACATAATGACAACGGTTTTTTCTCTTGTTAATCTATCTTTTATCACTTTAATTTCTGGGGCCCCAGCTAGAGAATCCAGGAGGGTGAGGAAAAAGGTTTTGTTTTTGGTTTTGTTTTGTTTTGTTTTTTGTTTTCCTCCCTTACAGGAGGCAATGTGTTATCGATAGAGGTAAAAACCAAAAAACCAAAAAAACAAAACAAAACAAAACAAAAAAAACTTTCTCAGTTCCATGGTCGAAGACGAGCAGGTTGCAGAATGAAGAAGTGAAGTATTAAATAACCCACCCTCCCTCTCCCCTCCTCTTTTCTCTCCTCATGAAAAGGCGGTGTGTGGCTTCCATCAAGAGGTCTGCAAAGGTTGCCCTGTGCTGCTTCACCTGCTTTACTCCACAGCCTCCTGTCCCTCTAGATTTCAAACCTCATTTGTACAGCTCTGGTGAAACTCATAAGCAATAAAGAACCAAGGAAAATGTCAATTAACCAAGAAAGTGTTATTCAGCAGCCTTTAAAAAAACCACCTGGAAGATTTCTAACCAATATTCCCGAACATCTTGTTTCTTTTCCACCCAACACACGCCCCATGACCCCACCCCAAAGAATACCATCCTTTGGTGCCCACCATCCCTCTTCTTTTCCTCCCTACCCATCAAGGATGCTCTCTCCTCCCATTCATCTTTGCCTCTGTCTAGAAAGTCTGTCCTCCTGAAGAAGCCGTGGTCTCAGGAGCAAGGTATAGAGGGGAGGGTAATCAGCTGTTATGGAGGGCCACCACTGGCCAGGCACTGTACTAGATGCTCTGTTTTTTTGTACTAAATGCTTACAATAATACTATAACACATACACCCTGTTTTAGAAGCAAGGAAGCTAAAACTCATGGAGATGAAGGGATTTGTTCACTGTCATAACAGATGGTAAAGCCCCCAGCTGATTTCCCATGCTTCTCAGTCAGTTCTTTCCATTCAGGGTAGAGTCTCCAGAGCAACAGGGGCTTGCTAATCCTCACAGATATCTGTGACAATCTCCGTAGCTCAAGCATGGAGACCAAGGAAAATGGAGGGTGGCAGCTGAAGTTTCAAGCCCAGGTGTTAACACTTGCATTTAGCTGGCCAACAAAACACAACCGACTAGAGAGCCCAGAATAAGCTTGGAGGCTTACAAAAAGCCAGTAGGAGGTGAGCAGACTTCCAGCTTTTGCCTTTCTGTTCCTTGGATATCCTTAGGAGATCTTGGAAATGCAGCCTGGAGGACCCTGACTGTGTTTTCCAAACCGGTAGATCTGGAAGTTAAGTAGAGGTTAAGGTATGCTTGGGAATATAATTATTTCTTCTTCAAGACGAGCTTTAGTCTGAGGAGGAAGAACTTGGCTGCTATATTCTGTGATCTAGCAGGAGCAGCAGACTTGAACTGCCATCTTCTTGTTGCCATAGGAACAATTTTTTACACATTTTCTGAAATACTCAGGCCTGAGTAAACGCTGCCCGTTGTTAATGCCTGTAGTGCCACTGGTTCACCTGGAAAAAAATGACTGGGTGATCACCTCCCAGAGACAGAACCCGAGGACCTCCTTCCCAACTTGGAAAACTAATTGGCAATCCCATTTCTAATAATAGAGGTGCCTGCAGACTCTGCCTAGTGGTCCACTCAAGCTTTCCCTTGGGCTTGTTTCCTAGGTGAGCAATGATTGGTGAGGGAGATGCTGTTGGTTCAGTTCAAGGAATGCATCCTGGTGGCTATGATTCATCCTAGGAGCCTTGGTTCAGTGCAGGCACAAAGGAGCTGCAGATGAGAAGCAGGGTGTACATGTACTCATTCATTACACACACACACACACAGCCCCAATTTGATTGTTGTTGTGCTCTGCCATATTCCCTTCCTGGAGGTCACATCACATTTGGTAAACAGAAATTCACCAGACCTTAGGATTCAGGCAAACTTGGTCCTCCCTGCATTGACATCCACAGTCCACACACCATTCTTATTTTGCATTGGTGTTCAGGACATCTAATCTTTTAAAGGAAGGTGAGGACATTTTTCTCAAGGTGGAATTCTCCATGTGGAGGCAGCCTCAACGTAAGTGGAAAGAGAGCTAGAATAAGACTCAGAACACTTGCCCTATCACTGATCTAGCTGTAGGACCTTGAGGAAGTCATGCAACCTAACTGGATGACATTTTTCTCATCTATAAAGAAGGATGACCAAGCCTCCTTCACAACCAGCTGGATATAGTTAAGTAAATTGGTTTATTCATTCCATAGTTATCTGGGGCTGGGAATATTTCAAGTGAGCATGAGACAAGGTATCTGCTCTCATTCTAATGTACATAAATAAGGAGAAAAGAGAATAAGTAGGGAGTAAATGGTGTGCAGATGAATAAACAGAATCTGTGAAGGAAGGATTGGGCAATTGCTTTAGAAGGGGGAAGGTGTCAGGTGTCAGAGCAGGTATTTCTGAAGAAGTGACATTAAAGCTGGAATAGGAAGACAGCAGCCATGCAAAGATGAGGGGGAAAGTCCTTTAGTGGAAGATGCTTGTAGTACAAAAGCACTGTTAAGGAACTAACTTGGGATATTGAGGAACCAAAAAAAGGGTAATAAGTTTAGAGCATGGTGCATGAAGAGGAGAGGGAGGCAGGGTCCTGGTCTTGCAGCCCTTTGTAAAACCCAGGAACTGCATTGAGATTTTATTCTAAGAGAGATAGAAAATCATGAGAAAGCTTTCAGAAGGTGTGGAGAGGGCAGTATATCATGATTTGATTATTGTTTTTAAAAGATTTCTCTGATCACTCTAAGGAAAGTAGAAATAAGAAAAAACAGGTAGGAAGTTATTGCTTGAGTCCAGGCTGAAGATGATGATGTACTGTTCTAGGATGATAGCAGAGAGAGACAGAAAGAGAGAGGGGGTAGAGAAATGGATTCTTCTGAGCTATGTGTTATGGATAGTACAGAGTTTTGCTGATGGATTAGCTATGTGGGGAAAAGACAAATAGAAGGCAGGTTAGAGTTTTGACTTGCATAGTTGGTTGAGGGTAATAGGGAAGACTAGGAAAGGAACAGGTTTGGAGGGATCAAAAATTCTATTTTGTTTTTGAATCTTGGCATCCATATTCATCAAATTGGCAAAGAAGAAGTCAAACTTTCTTTCTTTGCAGATGACATGATACTTTATATGGAAAACCCAAAAGACTCCACCCCCGAACTACTAGAACTCATACAGCAATTCAGTAATGCGGCAGGGTATAAAATCAATGTACAGAAATCAGTTGCTTACTTAAACACGAACAATGAAAATATAGAAAGGGAAATTATAGAATCGATTCCACTTACTACAGCACAAGAACCGTAAGACACCTGGGAATAAACCTAACCAAAGAGGTAAGTGATCTGTACTTAAGGAACTACAGAACACTCATGAAAGAAACTGGAGAAGACACAAAAAGATGGAAGAGCATTCCATGCTCATGGATCAGAAAAATAAACATTGTTACTGCCTAGAGCCTTCTATACTTTCAATGCCATCCCAATCAAAATTCCACGGGTATTTGTCAAAGAGCTTGAACAAACAACCCTAAAATTTGTATGGAACCAGAAGAGACCCCAAATTGCTAAGGAAATGTTGAAAAAGAAAAACAAAACTGGGGGCATCACATTGCCTGATTTCAAGCTTCACTACAAAGCTGTGATCACCCAGACAGCATGATACTGGAACAGGCACATAGACCAGTAGAACAGAGTAGAGAGCCCAGATATGGACCCTCTCTATGGTCAACAAAACTTCGACAAGGCAGGAAAAAATATACAGTGGAAAAAAGACAGTCTCCTCAATAAACGGTGCTGGGAAAATTGGACAGCTGTGTATAGAAGAATGAAACTCAACCATTCTCTTACACCATACACAAATATAAACTCAAAATGGATAAAAGACCTCAACATGAGTCAGGAATCTATCAAAATCCTAGAGGAGAACATGGGCAGTGACCTCTTTGACATCGGCCACAGCAACTTTTTTCAAGACATGTCTCCAAAGGCAAAGGAAACAAAAGCAAAAATGAACTTTTGGGACTTTATCAAGATCAAAAGTTTCTGCATAGCAAAGGAAACAGTCAACAAAACAAAGAGGAAATCCAGGAATAGGAGAAGATATTTGCAAATGACAGTACAAACAAAAGGCTGATATCCAGGATCTATAAAGAACTCCTCAAACTCAACACAAACAAAACAGATAATCATGTCAAAAAAATAGAAGACATGAACAGACACTTCTCCAAAGAAGACATACAAATGGCTAACAGACACATGGAAAAATGTTCATCATCATTAGCCATCAGGGAGATTCAAAACAAAATCACACTGAGATACCACCTTCTACCAGTTAGAACAGCCAAAATCACGAAGACAGTAAACAACGAGTATTGGAGAGGATGTGGAGAAAGGGGAACCCTCTTACACTATCAGTGGGAATGCAAGTTGGTGCAAGTCACTTGTGAAAACAGTGTGGAGATTCCTTAAGAAATTAAAAATAGAGCTTTCCTATGACCCTGCAATTGCACTTTTGGGTATTTACTCCAAAGATACAGATGTTGTGAAAAGAAGGGCCATCTGTACCCCAATGTTCATAGTAGCAATGGCCACAGTCGCCAAACTGTGGAAAGAACCAAGATGCCCTTCAAAAGACGAACGGATAAAGAAGATGTGGTCCATGTATACAATGGAGTATTAGGCCTCCATCGGAAAGGATGAATACCCAACTTTTGTATCAACACGGACAGGACTGGAAGAGATTATGCTGAGTGAAATAAGTCAAACAGAGAGAGTCAATATCATGTGGTTTCAGTTACTTGTGGAGCATAAGGAATAACACGGAGGACATGGGGAGAAGGAGAGGAGAAGTGAGTTGGGAGGAATCAGAGGGAGAGACAAACCAGCAGAGACTGTGGACTCTGAGAAAAAAACTGAGGGTTTTGAAGAGGAGGGGGGTTGGGTGAGCCTGTTGGTGGGTATTAAGGAGGGCACATATTGCATGGAGCACTGGGTGAGGTGCATAAACAATGAATTTTGGAACACACAAAAAAAATAGAATTAAATTAAATTTAAAAAAAAGAATTCTATTTTGTTTTAAACATGGTAGGTTTGCAATAGGTCTTCTTTAAATATCCAAGAAGAGATATTATCTAGGCAGTTAGATCTAAAGGTCCAAACTTCAGGAGGCAGGTCCTAGCTGGACATAGAAATGAGGAATTCATCAGCATAGAGGATTTATTTAAAGCATGGGACTGGATGAGGTCACCAAATGAGAGAGGATATGACGTTGGACCCTCCAACATTCAGATGATGTTGAGGAAGAGACTAAGAAAAGGGACTGAGAAAAAACACATGTCCTACTCCCAGGTATACCCTATGTCACTGTCACCCTTTTCACAGATGTCTTATGAACATCTTTAAGGGAGGGCAGTTTATGTTCTTTGTCACCATATACACTGATGATGTACAACAATCGTGTTCAATGCCCCTACTGTAATATTTCACATAAAGAGCTTTTTGACTTGTCCAAATACTCTTGGAGCTCTGGGATTCATAGCTGAAGTGTTCACAGTCAGTGTTGCAGATAGAGGTCTCTGAATTTGGTTGTGAAATTTCCCTCCTCAAACATGAATTTCACTTGGTTTAGATGAGAAAATGAGTAGGTAACATAAAATGCCCCAACAGTCACCTCTCAAGGCACAGCAAACCACGTGGGTTCCAACCCATGACAGGTAGCCCCATGCGACCCTGCAGGAGTCTTGCTCATTATTTCTCTCCTCTTCCTCTAGCTCTGTACCTTTGACTTTGTTATATAGTCTTCCATCTGGGGGGCTCTGGACAAATAAGAATATGTGGAATAGTGAAGATAATATTTTTGGAAGAACTCATAAATGCTTTATTGATTTAAGAAAAAGTTGAAGGCAACTAATAATTGTATGACAATTGCTTCTGAGGAGGCTGCTGAGCCTCTGGGAAAATGGTTATGAACACATTATTATGTCAATTAGCACACAAATAATCAAAAGGCCTTCTTCTCACATTCATACACCTGGATATGGCTCAGGAGATCTGTCATGGGAGTTGCTCTGCTGTGATATCTTTATTAATGAGCAAGAAGCAGAGGTAAATATTGTGCTAATTAAATCTACTGTGGATAGTAATCTGGGAGGCACAGCTAGCCAGGGGGAAGCACAGACGCCACACTAACTCACTCTGAGCTTTTAAGTATGTGCAATGAGAACAACAAAATGAGCTTTGACGGCAGAGAATGAAAATGAGGGGAAAATATCCTAGATGCACAGATTATTGGTAAGATGATAGGAAGAAAGAAATACCAGTTATTACTCTTGCAGCTCACCAAGAACGCTGATCAGATCTCTAGAGGGGACTGGAATATTAGTTGGAAAATTAGTTTTCAAGGACAGGAAGAAGGAAGCCAGGTGGTTTGAGACCATGTTTACAGAATGGGGTTTGTTGAGAGCCAGTCGGCAGGGCCCTAGAAGAAGTTGAAGCAGCTTGCCTTAGTGGTAGAAGTTAGGAGGCAATTGAGGAAAAGGAGAACTATGTAGGAGTTCCTTCCTTGCAAGCCCAAGGAGACATAGAACCATCTGACATAGAGATGGAGCATTTAGGGAGACAAGAGGATACCAGTTCTGACATGGACTGCTCTATCCAACCTTCTTGGACCTGGAAAGTCTGTTTGGGGGTGGGGCCCATGAGGAAAGACCTAAGCCCTCCCCAGTAAAATGCCACATTCATTCATTCAATATAGTTTTATACACATCTACTGGGCAACTGCTACTGTCAGGGTCTATGTCAGGATCTTAGGACATAAGGAAGCTAGAAGAAGAGATACATCAATGTCAACATGGAAAGCCAAGCTCAATAACTTATCCTTGTCCTTGTAGCATTAAGGAAGCTGCAAATCATTCATTGTTGGACCTAACACTATCAGGGAATGCTTCATAGAGCAGACAGTCAGTCTTGTTTCTGAAAACCATGAAGGAGAGTTTCCCAGATGATGTGTTGAGAGAGAAAGAAAGGCTAGGGGAGGTGGGGACATAGTAAAGAAGCATTCCAGAGAGTGGGAAAACATGTGCAAATCCATGGAGGCATCACATGGTAGCAGATGCTACAGTGGCCATTGTTTTGGGGAATACCAGGGGTAAAAGGGGCACAAGTTGACATTACTAGTGTTGAACCATATTTAGTTCTACTTTCTTGCCCAGCACATTTGAGATTACACTTCCTACCTTCTTTGAGGATGTGGTGTGTTGAAACACAGTGATCTGGGGAGTTGCTTATTAAGTAGTATGTCCCAACCTATCCTGACTCGTAGAGTACATGTGGGGAATGAAGAGAAGTGAGGTTGGAGAGACTGGCAGGGGATAGATCTTGGGTGGGACACTTGAGGGCAGTTTCTCTCTGTACCAAGGAGTTTGGATATTCTGGGCCATGGAGAGATGTGAAAGGTGTTTTAAACTTGAGAGTGAAAAGACCAGGTTTGGTGGCTAGATGGAAGGGTGTGGCTGAGGACAGAGATCAGCCAGGGGGTGATTGAAGCAACTAAGTAATACTGAAGTCCTGAACTAAGGCCATGACAGTGATAGAGGAAAAAGTTAATATGATAGAAGTTGGAGAACTTAGAGGCTATTTATATAAGTGGAGAAAAAGAAAAGCAAGAATGCATTAAGAATAGTCTTTGGTCTTTGGCTTGGGAGACTATATAGGTCATTTGATCATTAACCAGGACTCTGAAGAGTGGACAGGTTTGGGAGAGAGATTATTTATTGTTTTTCTCTCCTCTGTCAATTACCCAAATGAGCTTAGTGCTATACCCAGTAAAAAGTTCAGTCCACAGGTTGTAGCTTCCACATTCTTCCTCTACAATGTTTCTCGCCATAGCCTGGGTCCAACCCCACAATTGGAATCATTCCCAATGAGTGTTTCATGGCCCTGCTGCCCCACTGATGGAGAAAATGGTCGAGGTATCCTTTGAGAAGGCTGGGCTGTGAAATCAGAGTCTACCTAGGCTTTGCACGACACACTTGTGGCTTTTGGTGAAGTCATACCACTTGGAACAACAAGTAGTAAAAACTGGTTAGACTCCAAATGCTCAGAAGTCACCATGGACCAAGAGAAGGTGAGCCAAGTCTGATCCTTGGCCCAGAAAAACCTCCCCATTACAATGGTGAAGGGAATCTCCTGGCTGGTGACTTGGGATCTAAAGACCATCAAAAGCCATTTTTCCAGATGTTACTCGATCACCCACTCTCTTCACCAATCTTATAGGTCTTTAGAATCCTATGGTTAAGTTTGTAGGTCTTGGTTATCACTTGAAATGATCACATACCAAATCTAAGAATTTACATACTCCTGCCAATAATAGTAGCAATGAACATTAATTGTGAATTGGCCCGTTATATAGTGGCACCCAGGACCTAGACTCCGTGGTCAGCTTCTGTACTTATAGGTGGGTGGGTATATCCCAATCCCAGGGCTGGCTGTCCAGATTAGCACAGGGTTCAGTCTAGGGGGATGCATGGAGAGTGGAGGGAACTGGCCATTTCTGGTTGGGAATGACATGAGGATCACGAATCTGATCAGAAATAGGGACATGGGGAGGGGGACAAGAATTAAGGGAGAAAAGGTGTAGCTTGGTGCTCATACAAGTGCCATATGGTTACAATGGGTCATGAAGGTACATTCTAGCTTCTGCCTATTGGCCTGCTTGGCCTGTCTTCCCTGGGTTTGGCAGCAGGAGAGACCTGAGTCTATGTTTGCTGGACATCAGAGTGAACAGAGCCCAGTGATGACCTCTGAGACCTCCATGAGAAAAACAAGCCCACAGTAGAGGTTACTTGTTCAGCCCAATACCCTTTCTAGGGTTCCCTTCCTCAGAATAAGAAATATATGGGAATTAGGGGCTGTGACAATTACCAGGTTCTAAGAGCTAACTTCTGTATGTTTAATCCCCCTCAGAGGCTTTAGACCTCAGTGCAGTGGTTAAGAGCACTGGCTGACTTCAGTATTTAAGTAGTATTGGAAAATGGGCCTGTCACCTTCTCTGAACTTTATATTTCTTTCTTGAAAGTGCAGATAACAAGACCTGCCTCATAGAAGTACTATTGTGAGGGTTAAATAAGTTAAATCATATACAAGGGAAGATCCACACTCCCACCAACAACTTCATGTATGGAAGGGTGGTCTAAAAAATGGAGGATGGGAGTCCCCACCTTGGGCAGTCTTTAATCATAGAAGAACTTGGAAAGCAAAGGCAGAAGGACCTGATGGCCATGGACTTAAGTCATAGGGCCTTTACTCCTCTCATCTCCCATCTACAAATCTCTACTATAACCTTTGTCAGAATCTGCACCCAGAAATAATGACTTAGTTGGGGTTTTCTTTCATTCTTGGTTGCTATGAGCAAGTCCCACATGTGTGATGAATTTTGTGCTTGTTAACTACCTGCCCACTAGACTCAATACATATAAATATCATCTCTGGGGGTGCCTGGGTAGCTCAGTTGGTTAAGCATCTGCCTTTGGCTCAGGTCATGATCCCAGGGTCCTGGGATTGAGCCCCATATTGGGCTTTCTGCTCAGTGGGAGCCTCTTTCTCCCTTTCCCTCTCCCTGCCACTCCCCTCGGCTTATGCACTCACGCACTCTCTCTGTTAAATAAATAAATTAATTAATTAAAAATATATAAATAAATAAATCTTATTTCCATCTGCAGTCACAGTTTCACAAGTTCTTTGAACTCACTCCGGGGAACATGTTTCTCCTCATACCTGCAGTTTCTTGACATGTGCTTACAACACCAAACTGGACTTGCCATTTCAAAGAAGATAAGAATGAAAGCAGGATGCCCAAGTTGGTTGCAAACCTGGCTGATTAACAAAGCAGTCAAGTTTTCCAAAGATCTAGTGCAGCGGAATCTCCCAGATTGTTCACAAACACATTGTTGAGCATATCGAAGGAATTCAGTACACACTAGTTCCAAGTAGTTCAAAATGGCACTACTAGCAATGGGCATTTGGCAATATTTAGCTCAACTGCAAATATATTTGCCCTTTGAGCAAGTCACTCCACCTCTAGAGATTCTACCTCACAGATACCCTGGGAATAATACTTAATGATGTATACATGAAACTAGTCACTAAGCACAATGTGTAATAGCCAAAGACTGGAAACAACCCAAATGTCCATAGACAAGGAGTCTGTTGAATAAACTATGGAACATACTGAAATTGAATACCATGCTTCTGTCAAAGAGAATGAGAAAGATCTCCACAAACTGCTATGGTGAGATATCCAGAATATACACGCACACACACATGCAAATGCTCATTTTAAAAGAGTTTCTATTGGGGAGTAGAGAGGACAGAAGGGAAGGGAGTTGAATAGAAGCTAAACTTCTCTGAACGTACCTTGTTTTATGGTTTGATTTTGGAACCAGTAAATATTTTATCTAATTTTTAATTATGTACAGAGTCCCCTAAAAATGGACAGCAAACAAAAAACAAAGCCAAAAAACCTTACATATCTAGTTGATGGCATTACTACTTGTAGGAGGGTTATTTTGAAAGATAATGTCACAGTATTTTCACTACACATCCTTCGTGGGATCTATCCCAAGGACAAAAAAAGAGCCACAAAGATATCCAGAGACCTTACTCTGCATTTAGCACTCTTGTTGTTGGTGGTAATCTTGATATTATCTTGAAACAAAAAAATAAGATAAAATAAAACATGTTTGTCCTAATCTTATTAAAAAGAAACCAAGATTTTCAGTGCAAGGAGATAAAACATAGACATATAAACAAATAAAGTCAGGAAATTTAAATAAAATCCCATCATTCTTACTTCAAATTGAAAACATCATTATTAAACTCATGATTTATTTTTCATTTTTTAAAAATTTGGTATTTCCTAGTGATGTCCACTGAAAAGACTTGGAAGCGATGGTAACTCAATAACAATAAACACCCCTGGTTCCCAGACTGTACTTTCTAGATGCCATTCCCCCTGAAAGAGAACAAGGGCTCCTTGAGCTGGAACATCTTGTCATGCCTGAAAACAAAGAAGCTGTCAAAGATTACTATGATCACATCGAAATGACATGGTAGCCAACATGAAGTGGCTCCTACTTGCCCAGGATGGGACAGTTTGAACATAAAGTAAATACTGCAATGAGTTGAAATATTTAGTAATAGTCCTGGCTTCATTATGATACTCCATATCCCCTACCCCCTTTTCCCACTGCCACAATAGATGAAGCCTCCTTAGTTACTTTAAAGTTGCCAGAACACTAACTCATTATTCTGAAAATTGACAAATAAAGGAAAATAATCTATTAGTTATCCTGCCTTTCCTAAACTATACCTCATGGCAACCAAAGAGTTGCTGTGGAGAAGTTCTTTACAGAAGACACATGACTAGCAAATGCAGTGGGAATGATAACATTGGCTTGCAAATCCTAACAAAATAATGGTTTGAGGCAATAGCCACCAATGGCTACTAAAGCCATTAGGTTAAAGGTTAATGGAGATTCTATAATGTATGGATTAGGCTGACACCATCTGAACCCAAAGATCAAGGTTAAATAAAACAGGTATCATGTACCTCCTAATGAGATGCAACAGGAAGTATACAACATCACCTGTGAAGTATTCTTCCCCCTCCCAAAAAATGAAGAATCTGAATGTAATCAAATCCTAGCTCTAACTCCCAGTTCTCAGGAAATAGAGGGAATAGAGGAACATGTCAAGTGACATCATGAGTAATTTAGCCAGAAATATTAAGTACATGAGAAATTCTACAGGTCAAATGACTTAGTTTAATCAGAAATAAATGAGATTTCTTAAAAAGAAGTGGAACAGTTAGAGATGAAAAGAGATAGAAGACACATGCCAACTTCAGTGACATTTATTAAAAGATATACAGGTGTTAATTTATACTATTCTTTTGACTTTTCTGTAGGTTTAAAATTTTTCAGTTTTTTTTTAAATCAAGGGGAGAAAAAGACTAATCAGCCAAATGAGGTGTGTGGCTCATATTTTGATGGTGATTTGAACAAGTCAATTTAAAAAAGACATATTTGAGGCAACCAGGGCTTTATTGTGAACTATTGTTAATTTTGTTGGGTATGAAAATTGTGTTATGGTTATGTTGAAAAGTCATTATTTATTAAAAATTCATAGTGAAGGAGTAATAAAGGAAAAAGTGTTAACATAGGGCTAAAGCACAAGGTATAGTAGCAAGAACATGTTGGGTGTTGTTAGAGCTAGATGTTTGAACTCAGATCCTGGTCCTTTTATGTTTTAATTCAGAGAACTTGAGTGAGCTCCTTGGGCTCTTAAATTTAGTTTCTACCAAATACCACCTGCTTTGTAGGAACTGTGAGAATTAAATGAAATAATATTTATGATAGTGCCTAACCCATAGATTATACTTGACACAACTTTTTGTTTTCAATATAATGGGTTATCCCATTGCAGATGGGTTTGCATTTAACCAATGACATCTTTATCTAGTGGCTCACGATAGATTTTCAAGCATTCACTATAGGCTAATGACTAAACTATTTTTTATTAGATTTATTTATTTATTTTAGAGAAAGAGAGATTGAGAACATGAGCAGAAGGGGCAGAGGGAGAGGGAGAGAAAATTTCAAGCAGACTCCATGCTGAGTGTGGAGTGAGATGTGGCGCTCCATCCCAGGACCCTGAGATCATGACCTAAGCCAAACCAAGAGGCGGATGCTGTGCCATCCAGGTGGCCCATGACTAAGCTATTCCTTACATCACATGAACCCAGGTCACCTTTAAAGGGCAGAAATCAAGGAGAGATTTTAAGGAACAGGCAGCCCCACATTGGTCCTAATCAGTGAGGTGATTACATCATGGTCTGATGAAATGAGTTTCTCTATGTAAATTGCTTAGAACAGGGCCTGGCTCGTGGTGCTATCATATAAGTAGACTAGAAGAATATAAGCCAACTTCAACCTCTGCATATTTCTTCTTTTTCAGTTTCTCTGAGCTCCCTCTCAGGTACTGAGGTGACAATCTATAAATTGATATATTTTTTCCTAGGCTTAGAAAGGATGACTCAATCTCTTAATTCACAGATTCTGCTCTTGTCTTAGACTTGAGCCATTTTGAGTTTCCATTTTGACTGCATTATCGCTAATGGGTCTTTGGCTGTCATAGTTAACAACTGCCTTGACCCATAATGATGAGGGAATCAATGGTCACATGGGGTCCTTCCTTCAGCCTCATCCTGCTGCTCCAAGGGAAGTCTGGTCCTTGTTGCAGTCAGTGGTAATCAGGGATAGAGACACGAGGCCTTTGCTAATACACGGAGAAATTCTCAGAGAAGAGCTTGGGCTAACTAGCACCCTAGGAAATCTGCCAGTTTGTAGCCTTTCTGCAAGAGAGGAAATTTCTATGTGTTTCAAATTCTTCCGGGACCATTGGCTGCATGGTATACATCTCTATGTAACATGTAACATGTGAATTGCTCTGTGGGTGGTCACTGTGGCTTACTGATACCGAAAATAATGAATGTGGACTTGAAAATGTGACCTTCAGGAGGACATTGGTAAAATACCGCATCCTGAAACAAACAAGTTAGCAGCAAGACCTATGATTCTGGGATGCGTGGGTGGCTCAGTCAGTTAAGTGTCTGCATTTGGCTCAGGTCATGATCCTAGAGTCCTGGGATCAGGTCCCCTATCGGGCTCCTTGCTCAACAGAGAGCCTGCTTCTCCCTCTGCCTACCTCTTTCTCTGGAAAATAAATAAATAAAATCTTCAGAAAAAAAGACCTATGATTCTGAGGTCACATCAGTCTCAGAATAAAACATTTCATTGTCTTCACCTCAACCTGAAATTGAAGGAAAGTCAGCTCCCTAGATCCCGTGGCTGCCTCATTATTCCCAGGTTCCACCATGCTCACAATCCCAGCTTTCTTCCCAGAGTGGTGACCACATTAACCTCCACTCTCTGGGTTCTCAACACCACATCCACTGCCAGGCCTGATTCTCACCCAGAGGGAGTGGTTCCAGAGCTACTACAAAGCCTACTGAAGGTCACTCCTTTCCCTATCTATGATGGTGCTCCCACCTCTGATGACATGTTGTTTTAAAGGAACAAAGATACAGATTGGGTGATAAGTGGTGTTGTTGGCTGATTTGGAGAAAGGCATGCGGGTAAGATACTTGGACGGATGGATGGCTGGTTCAAGGAGCCATTGGACCGTAGTTGCCAGAGTAGATTGGTGAGGCCAGGTTAGTTAGGGCTTGGGTTTTAGGTCAATGGGGCCTGTCAAAAGACTTAGAAAGAGCATGAGGACATCTTAATCTGGCCCAAATGGCTAGGAGCAGCCCTCTACTGAAAGAAGCCAGCACCAGCTAAAACCGTGCTGGTCTTAAAAGTATCTATCTTAGCGGGGTTTTCTGCCCAGCACCCATTTTCTAGGAAAGAACTAATCTCTTCCCATGAAGCAAATTTACATACATATCCTATCAGCGCCTCACACACCTATCCATCTCATAGCCATGAATTGAGCATAAAATACAGAGAGTCCTCAACACCCCCTAGTAGAGAAGTAGTTTTGTTACTACTAATGAACCCATGCGCACACATCATAAGCACCCAAAGTCCATTGTTTACATTATGGCTCACTCTTGATGTACATTTATTTTATGGGATTGGACAAATGTATAGTGAAATATTTCTATTATGGAGAATAGTCACGCTGCCCTGATCTCCTGCTCCATCCATACCCCTTACTTCTCTCCAAACCCCTGGCCAATGCTGCTCTCTTTACTCTCTCCATGGTTTTGCCTTTTCCAGAATGCCATATACTTGGAATCAGACAGAATGTAGCTTTTTCAAGTTAGCTTTTTTCACTTAGCACTACTTAAGATTTCTCCATTTCTTTCCTTGGCTTGATGGCTCATTTCTTTTTATTGCCAAATAGTAGTCCATTGTGTGAACATACCAGTTTGTTCGTCCATTCATCTACTAAAGGAGACCTTGGTTGCTCTTTAAGTTTTGGCAATTATGAATAAAACTGCTGTAAATATTTGCATGCAGGTTTTTGTATAGACATAATGTTTCAACTGCTTTAGGTAAAAAACAAGGAGTGGAATTGCTGAATCACATGGTAAGACTATGTTTAGTTTAATAAGTGTTTTTCATACACTTTAGGGGAAAGCTCTAGGGTCTCTTGAATGAATCTCACATGTCACAGTTTAGCAAACTGAGACTCCAAGTAGTGAAGTGACTTCCCCGTGGTCACGACACTGAACCGTGTACTTCCTGAGGGTGAAGAGGAAAACTTTTTCACCAACACTGAGAGGCACAGCCCCTACCAGATTCTGGCCCCTTTCAGGGAGCCCCGTCAGCTGGCTCCCTTTCCAACACACTTCTCCCATGTGCTGGTGGTTGGCCAGGATGCCTAGAAATGGAGGTCCAGTGAACACTACTGCCCACCTCTGGCTCAGGGGTTCCTTGTAGCAACCCTTGCCCATTGCTCACCTCTTCCTCTCCAACCCACACTTCATACCTCTTCACCCTTGCCTTTGTAAGAACAAGAGACCATCTTTCCCCTGAAAGGCTTGGGGAGCTGCCTGGCTCCCCATACACAGGGTGACATTGGTTCAGACCACAGTTATCATGGAGCTGGAAAATCCCTGTTCAGCAGCACAGTGTCCTCTAGGCTGCACCATTCTGTGGATGCCAGAGTGTTCTCACCAGGTGAGAGCCTGTGTAATGCAGGGGCAGGGGATGGGGAAGGCTAAACAGCAGAGAGAATCAGTTTATGGCCACTATTTTACACACTGGTTGGCAATAGAGGGAAGTTTGAACCTTGCTTTCTCCTTGAAGGACAAGCAAACTCTAACAACAGGCAATCATTTGTCTTGTGGGTTTCTTCTTCTTTTTTTTTTTTTTTTGAAAAGACTTTCAAGCTCTGTTCTTTTAGCAATTATTTGTTTAAAATCGTTTCTTCAGAATTGCCTGTTTATACTCTCCTAAATGTACTACTTTGTATTGCCTGTACAGTATGTCCTCTTCAGGGGACATAGAGAATCCATGCTAATAAGGACAGTGCACATTTTGTTCTCTTAACAATGTGTGTGTGTGTGTGTGTGTGTGTACAAATCACTCAGAATCTGGAAATTTTCTTTTTGTTAAGATACAGGGGAAATTGTGGTGTGATCAGGATCATCTTTTCACAATTGTGACTGAAATCAATTTATCCAGCCTGAGTAACTAAAGGAAAATAGGAGGGAGGAGCTGCAGGAAAACACAGCCGCTCATTTCTCCTCTACTTCTTGATTTCTTTTTATTCCATGCAGTAAGGAGACAGATAGAAAAGAAGGTGACATAATGGCTTTAAAACATGGACTAACCATTAGGCACATCCAAATCCACAGGGCAGAAGCTCCTATACTGAGGACTTTCTCACCCCCAGCCCAGACCTGGCCCTGCTCCATTTGGCTCTTGTCTCTTCCATTGGGCTGGTCCTGAGTTGTATCTTTTGTAATAAAACTGTAAATGTTTTGTGTGTGTGTGTTTGTGTGTGTGTGTGTGTGTAAAATATATGTATTAAGCATATATTTCTATTGGCACAGAAATAGTGCATATTAAAAAATATTTTAAAAATATTTAAAAAATAGTGCATATTAAAAAAAATTTTAGAGCAGGTTACAAAACAGTCATTACATTATGATTTCCTTTTGGGGAGAAAGGTATTTCTTTCTTAGAAGAAAGATTTCTTACATAGAGATTAGTAGGCTGGATCCTGTACCCCCCAAATTTATATGTTGAAGTCCTAACCCCCAGTATCTCAGAATGTAACTGTATATGGAAATAAGATCTTTAAAGAAGTAATTAAATTAAAATGAGGTCATTCAGGTCCATCCTAGTCCAATCTGACTACTGTCTTTATGAGAAGAGAAAATTCAGAAACAGACAGGAGCCTACACAGAGGTATGACCGTGTGAGGACACAGCAAAGAGAGAGGCTTTGCCATCTGCAAGGCAAGGAGAGAGGCTTCATTAGAAACCAAACCTATTAACACCTTGATCTTGGATTTCTAGCCTCCAGGATTGTGAGGAATAAATTTCTGTTTTCTAAGTCGCTCAGTCCATGGTTCTTTGTATGGAAGTCCTAGGAGGCTAATACAATGGAGAAAAGTTTTTGAAGTATACACATCCCATGGTTTTCTCAAAGTGAAGGAATTTCAGCAGGTTTCAATTTAACTTATGTTCTGATTTTAACACAAACCAATGTTTCGTATCCATGAGCTTTCACAGAGGATGACAAGACAAAGCCATTCCTTCAGACTGAGTTCCCTGTGTGGTAAGATTTCAAATCTTGTCCACCCTCCCATCATTTTCCCTGGTTCTCTGCTGCCTGTATGCATGGCTGATAATAGGAGTGACTGGCCCGGAGCCGGCCTGCCATGGTCCTTCTTCAAACACCATCAGGGGAACAATGAGCATCCAAACCTGAAGGATTTTCCTGGGAATTGAGCAGGGCTTCCGAAAATGATTCCGTTCAAGAGAAAGGATGGTTTATTTTTACCTAATGAAAATTTGAGTCTTGATCATATATAAAATGTTAGCTTTTTCCATGGGAATTCTTCAGGACCCTTCCAGAAACCCTCCAGAGAGGCCGCACAGCCTGGTCTGCATCCCTGGGGTTGATTGAGGACTTGAGCCCACGTTGGTAGTGGGGATTCCAATTCCTGACCTGGCGAGGTCATTCCGAATGATAAGATGTCAGTCTCCAAGCACACTCTGAAAGTTTCCACATGTCTTGGCCTTTTTCTTGCCCAAAACAGCTTGGGGACCCTTCCCAAAGGCAGCTGGCCTGCAGACAAATGATGGGGTGGGGGAGGGGCAGACAGTGGAGGACTACAGAAGCCTCCTCTCCCCTGTTTTCCTTGCTCCCAAGAGAAAAACCAAAGAGATGAAAGCAAATCTGTGAAGGAAGAAAGCAAGAATGCAGTTTCCCTCAAGGGTCTGGCTTCAGTCTCACATTAACCCCTCCACGGGGCACACACAGGAAGGGTGGGCTGGGAGAAGATACTCCCTTACACCCTTGTTTGCCCCCTGCCCCTGCTGCTCCCCTACCTTGGTGGCAGTGGGAGATGGGGAGGAGATTCTTCCCACCAGGTAGATCTGTGGGGTTTCTGGAAACTGGCAGTTCCTGAGCCATTTGTGAGGACTGGTACTCTGTTTCTAGCCGGTCAGGGGTGCTGAGAGTGTCTGACCTGCTCTGTTGCCCTGGCAAGAATAGGACTGTGATGGGGGTTAAAGGAGTATTTGGGAAGGCTGTCTTGAGTTGCCTTCTGCCTCAGTGACGTCCCCCTGAGCCAAAGAAAGTCAACCACGTCTAACCTTCTCATGGCTGAAGGTTGAGGATTGGCGTCCAACATTGTGTTCAATTTCTGCCCAGAACCCAGCAGTGAAGGCTTCTGAGGGCGAGTGCAGAGTAGCCCCTACGGAGCATCACCTGGTATCAGACCCTGAGCCTGGAGACGGGAGGTCCCCTCCCACCACGTCTTAAGATACTTGCGCCGGAGCTGCTATCCTGAACTCACTGGCTTTGGGACTGGGACACATGACTCAAGCTTTTGCAGTCATGGGTTCCTCATCTATAAAATGAAAGTAAGAATGCACATACCTCACAATTTGTCAGGAGGAGAAAACTAATGCGGTTCCTCTTTACATAAAATAGAAGAATGGGTAGGGTATGTGCCAGCTGTGGGCTGAACCATAATTTGAAGTGTTAACTGGCCATTTTTCTTGTATTTTCCTCCTTTATCTTGGGCCTGCCAGGTGGAAAGAGCCAAAAGTGTGGACTTGGCAAAGGCTCCCCACCAGGATCCACCTTCAAGGTCCGGGAGTCCCAGGAGAGCCAGTGATGACCTGTGGAGCCAACTGCCCTACACCCTTTGTTGGGGACAAAGACAGTCATTCCTTAGCCCAGCAGCCCAGAAATAAGACTCCCACAATCCAGCTAGGTGCCTGTTCAGAGCCCCAGGATGAACCCTGGCTGTACCCCCATGACTTGGTTCCATCTCTGACCAATTTCATGTCATATATATATATATAATTTCATGTCTCATATATATGTATATGATTGTGTGTGTGTATATATGTGTGTGTGTGTGTGTGTGTGTGTGTGTGTGTGTGTGTGTATCCTCCACACCCCTACAGTGTCCAATTATAACCAAGACTAGTGGGTGGGACCGGGTTACCTGGGGAGGGACACCTGAACTGTGGAATGACATGAAGACTTCCCAATCATGGTTCTCTGGAGAAGGGCACTGGGGGAGCTGAGGTGGGACCGGGATTCACCATGAAAGCCTCTACTTCAGTTTCTTCTACTTTGTGGCCCAATTCCTGGGCATTACCCCCTGCTAGGAGCCTCCCTGGCTTCTATTCCTTCTCCGTGGCTCACATCTGCTCCATCCTGTCATAGGTTGAGGGCCTGAGGGCCCTGGGGTTGAATCTCGGCTCTATCACTGTTGTGACCCCCAAACAAATCATTTCATCTGCTTCCATTAGCTTCCACATCTATAAAATGGTGATTATTATAGTACCCACTTTATAGCGTCAGATTAAACAAGATAATGTAAGTAACTGCATAACATGGGCAGGCACATAGCGAGCATTTGGTAAACAGTAACCAGATCTACTAAAGAGAAACCTTTAAACCAGTGGGATAATTTAATTATGAGAGCATGAAAAGAGAGTGGATGGAGGGGAGAGGAAGTCCTCACAGGACACAGAGTTGTTCTCTGGAAGCAAGCAGAGTGTTGTCCTGTCAGAGATTGGCCGAAAGGGAGCTGAGGTGACTTCCTGTGGTACTCCCAGCTTCCGGCTACACTGATGGGGAAAACTGGGCCTGGCACAGGGCTGGTACCTGATAAAGTTTTACTGGATGGTATTGGGAGAATAGAAAACAAAATCTCTCCCGACCCAGAAGGGCCCTCCTCAAGGGGAGTAGAGACCGATGCCACAAAGGTAGTTAAATAATTATTAAACCAGAATGTGATATGCATTGGAGGGGTTCAGAGTATGCCGCCCCGAAATATGCCACTCTGGCATAAAGATTCTTTTCAAGCTGGAGGCAACTGAGAAAAAGCAGACACAAGAAAAGCTCTCCGCTCTCCTCTTTCTACCAGGAAGGGCTGGACAATTCCTTAATTATCGGAGACAATTTGAGACTCTTACAGCCCAAAAATGATACCAGAGGATTCACATAACAAACCCTACTAAATAACTTATTTAGTTATTGTAAGTATTTACACTGAAAAGGACGAGAAAGACACAAAGCAATGAAGGAGAGAGAGAGAAATTGGTTTCCTTATTTTCAACAGGGAGAATTAATCTCTAATTCATACCTACCTGCTCTTCCAGTCTGTGATAAAAACTACAACAACTATAAAAATTATTGAGAGCTTGCTAAAGGACAATAGATGTTAATTTAATATTCACAGAATTAGGGATCTATGTTACCGATGTGGAAACTGAGGCACAAGGAGATTCTTTTACTTGCCTAAGGTCACTCAGCGGTAGAGCCGGGATTAAATCCAAGCACTCTCGTGAATGGATCGATGAAGATGGATGGATGGGACCTGGAAAGGGATGAGGTGTTCTTCAAACCGCAATTGAATTTGGAAATTGCTGTGGAAGGCTTGTGGGAAGTCTGTGAGAGATGGCGCTCATCTGAAGATAAACATTTTCTCTAAGTTTGGCAAGGCAATTCCTTCTTCACACCCTTTTCATTCCAGTTTCGGGATTCAGTACGCATCATCGCCAAAATTCTTCCATCAGTAACCATTTTTGATGTGTTTTAGCGGCAAAATTACAAAACCAGCCTAATGGCTGACTTTAATCTTTGTACACACGTCATGCCCTCAATGATTTGTTTTCCCCAATCTTTGCAGTTTGGGAGGAAGAAGCTCAGTTGGATTCCCAGCTGCTGGCATGCACAGTCTGAGACCGCTGTTTACCGTGTACCCTCCGTTTACAGGAGAGAGGGGCTGAGGCTTTACTTTTAATGCCCCCTTATCTTTAATTTCCCTTCCCACCATACAGAGCCATGTCAGAGGATTCGCTTGGGGGAGGAAATCTCTTCCTTTTCTTTTCTCAGAAGTATAGCTCTGCATTTTGGAAATATTACTTTTAAAATGTTTTTAATGCTTTTAAAAAAATATTTATGCCAAAGAACGTAAGATTTGCTGAATGGCATTCTGATATTAAGCACCATAGATTGTGAAATTTAAGATTATGTCCCGTCCTGCCCAATAAGTTGACATTTCCATTCTAAATTACCAGATTAGCGACGGGTGTTTTAGGGAGATATGTACAGAATACATGGGATCATAAATGAAATGCATTCTGTAGGGTCCCCTGTACGTGAAATACTACCATTGACTTGATACTGAAAATGGCTCAGAGTGGCCTCCGCCCTGTGTTCTCTCCAAGAGAACCGTGAGGCAGCAGATAGCCCGAGAGGACAAGAGGAAGGACACAAGGAGAAGAAGGGTGGAGTAATGAGCCCATTCCTGAGTTGGCCATACCGTGTCATCACATGGTGGTTGGCTCAGAAGTCAGCACAGGCGGAGAGAGCATGTTAGCGAGGGGGACTGTTGTGAATTCACTGTGTCCCCCACCCGCCACCCCGCCTCCTGAAAAAGATATACTGAAATCCTAACCCCCAGCACCTGTGAATGTGACCTTATTAGGAAATAGGGTCTTTGCGGATACAATCAAGTTAAGATGAAGTGATTCGGGTGAGCTTTAATCTGGTATGACTGGTGTCCTTCTAAGAAGAGGGAAAATGGACCCAGACCTACGGGGAGCACACCACATGGAAACATGGAGACATACAGACACAGAGGAAAGACTCCACGGGAGGATGGAGATGGAATAGGGTTTCTCTGCCATAAGCCAAAGAACACCTGGACCACCAGAAGCCAGAAGAGGCAAGGAAGCTTCTTCCTCTAGGGGCTTCAGAGGGCATATGACCCTGCCAACCCCACGATTTGGGGGGGGGGTCCCCTGTCATGGCGGCTGAAGGAAATGAACACATGAGTTTTGCAGGGTAGAAGCACAAACCAACTTTATTTCCCTCCCTCAACTGACTTTCTACAGCCACACTGTTAGACTAGTCCTGCCCACCCCTGCATGAAGTCTCAGACCCCACAGCTTTTTCTGGTCAGTACGCGATATGAAAAGTCCACTTCTGTCTAAAATCAAAATTTCAGTTCTCATCCCGTTTAAAAATTCTTCTCTTTTACGGGGTGCCTGGGTGGCTCAGTCATTGGGCATCTGTCTTCGGCTTGGGTCATGATCCCAGGGTCCTGGGATCGAGCCCCGCATCGGGCTCCCTGCTTGGTGGGAGGCCTGCTTCTCCCTCTCCCACTTCCCCTGTTTGTGTTCCCTCTCTCACTGTGTCTCTCTATCTAATAAATAAACAAAATTTAAAAAAAAATTCTTCACTTTCCAATTGTAGGTTTAACTCAAGCTTAGAAACCGACAGTGGTAAAAGGCAGCCTTGTTGTTTTCTCTAGTATTTCCCCACCTGACTGGCTACCTCTTTTCACACTCACTCGCCACATTGCACATGGTTGAGGCAAGGGGCAGAGGAAGAATGGGGAACAAAAGGATCCTTGTTTGGAGATGGGCACTTACTATCTGATGGTGGATCTCTAGGTAAGACAGACATCGATAGTCTGGCTCTTTCTTTTGTGGGGAACAGATTACATTCGTTTCAAATAGTGGGTCCACCTTACAGGCCTTGTTAACTGGGGCCTTCCTACTCCAGGGGACACCAGGATGAAAGACGCTCTCTGGCGGATCACTTAGAGCCCACCCCAGTGAGCACCACTAGCCCCTTTCTGTTATGTTGGCCTCCCTCCTTATAAGAAACCACGAAAAACATGATCCTGCTTATATGGTCTTACGTGGGCAGTTCTCTAAAAAAAAAAAAAAAAAAAAAAGACCATTAGCTTAACAAGATAGAAAAGGATGGGACACCAGGGGGATGCAGTCGGTTAAGTGTCCCCTCTTGGTTTCAGCGCAGGTCGGATGTCAGGGTTGTGAGACTGAGCCCGATGTTGGGCTCCCTACTCAAGGCACCGTCTGCTTGAGTTTCTCTCCTTCTTCCTCTGTCCTTCCCACCACCCACCCCCCTCAATCTTTCTCTCTCTTTCTCTCTTTCTCAAATAAATAAATAAATCTTTTTTAAAAAATGTTTCTTCTCTGAGAAAACACCGAGTGGTGGCTGACCCTGGTGCTGGGGGAGGGCCTGGAAGGTCGAGGGTCCCTGGATGCAAGAAGTTTGGAAAAGAAGAGGAGGAGGGGGAAGGAGGAGAAGGGAGGGGAATGGGGGAAGGGGGGAGGGGGGAGAGGAGGAGAAAATTAAAACAAGAAGTCATTTTTTCACATGTCAAATTGACAGAGAATTTAAACCGTTAAAACAATCAGGGTTGGTAAGGATGCAGGTATCCTATATCCTTCCAGTGGGCGTGTGAATTATAACAGTGTTTCTGGAAGGCAGGTAGAAATCCTTATCAAAGGGTTCACAAATGCACACCAGGTGGCTGGGGAAAGCTTACGTTCCGGAAAGCCTTGTGTTCAGGCACAAGCCCTGAATAACAGTTTTTCTGAAGGACAAAAAGGGGACAAATCTCTGCGTCCTCAATGCGCCTCAAAGTCAGGAACATCTCGTGTGTATCAAAATGCCCCAGCTGTGTCCTATCGGGATTGCGGATGCCACACAACTTGAACTACAAAGTTTTCCCTCTTTGCTTCGGAGCCAGTTGTCCTGAAAGCTGGACTTCCTGGCACGTGCTTGGCTATTGCAAGTAAAAATTCCACTCAGTACTCAAGAAATGGCTCGGGTTTTCCTTTTCTTTTGTAAAATGTGTTCATGTACTAATGAGGAAGAGAGTGAAAGTAGTATTTTAAAATGATGAAAGGAAAAAAGGAGGGGGAGTGTTTCTTGATTATTTCTAGAAAAGGCAGTTTTAGGGGTTCTCCAATTACCAAGAATGCAAACCATAACAGAAACCGCATATCTCTATAGATCAGGTCTGTTTTTAGTGCCCTATTTTAAAGCAATTGTTTGTTACAATTGCTTAAAAATCTCTGTCAATAGAGAAGGCAACAACTAGTCAGTTCTACCAGTTAGCTCACTCAGTTAAAATGCCAGTCAATTTTTTTTAAT
Organism: Meles meles; assembly: GCF_922984935.1. NCBI lineage: Eukaryota > Metazoa > Chordata > Mammalia > Carnivora > Mustelidae > Meles > Meles meles. The sequence goes on from NC_060070.1 coordinate 22,905,243, forward strand.
AGTCAATGGGCAAAAAAAAAATCTCGCCAATAGACACCTCCCCAGAGAAGACAGGCAGATGGCACATACGTACGCATACCATGAGATGTTCATCATCGGACGTCATTAGGGAACTGCAAATTAAAACAATCGTGAGATACCATTACATACCTATCAGAACAGCTAATAACCCGCTAATAACACTGTTAATTAATTAACCCGTTAATAATACTGACAACCGTGCAGGCAAAGATGTGGCAAAGCATGAATTCTCATTTATCGCTGTTTAAACGCAGAATGGCGCAGGCACTTTGCAAGATAGTTCGGCGACTTCTTACAAAGCCGAACATACTCTTCTCACAGAATCCTGCAATAATGTTCCTTGGTGTTTACCCCACGTTGTTAAAAACTGACGTCCACGCAAAAACCTGCACAGACGTGTTTATAGCAGCTTTATGCATGGCCACCAAAATTTGGAAGCAACCCAAATGTCCTTCAATAGGTGAACTGATAAATGCGGTACATCCAGAAAATGCAATATTACTCAGCAAAAAAAAAGGAATGGTCAAGTGATGTAATGAGCACTGAGTATTATATAAGACTGATGAATCACTGACCTCTACCTCTGAAACAAATAATACACTGTATGTTAATTAATTGAATTTAAATAATTAAAAAATAACTTCCTGTAGTTTTAAAAAAGGAATGAGCTAGTGAGCCACAAAAAGACATGGAGGAAACCTAAATGCATATTGTTAGGTTAAAAAAAGTCTGGAAAGTCTCCATAGTGTATGATTCCAACAATATGACATTCTGGGAAAAGCAGAAGTGTAGAGAAACAGGAAAAAAAACCATCAATAGTTGCTCACTGGTCCCAGTCGTCCCTGCTGAGTCCAAGTGTTCCCACTACCCCTGCCAAGGGACCAGAGATCTGAGTAAGCCATCTTGGGTCTTCCTGCCGTTTGGGGCCTCTGGACCACTAGGGCTGAAACCATATGACACGTGGAGCGGGATAATCATCAGTGGAGTCTCCCTAAGCCCTAGAATGATGAAAAATAATAAACAGTTGTAATTAAAAAAAAACATACATCAGTAGTTGCCAGGGGGTTGGGGAGGGAGGGATGAATCAGTAGAGCACAGAAGCTGTTTACGGAAATGAAACGATTCTGTCTGATACAGTAATGGTGGGTGCATTTGTCAAATCCATAGAAGGTAAAATACAAGGAATGAATTTTTTTTTAAAGATTTTATTTATTTGACAGACAGAGATCACAAATAGGCAGAGAAGCAGGCAGAGAGAGAGAGGGGAAAGCAGGCTCCCTGCTGAGCAGAGAGCCTGATGCAGGGCTCAATCCCAGGACCCTGGGATCATGACCTGAGCCGAAGGCAGAGGCTTTAACCCACTGAGCCACCCAGGCACTCCCAAGGAATGAATTTTAATGTAGACTTCTGTGTATAGAAACTTATATAACTTTAATGCAGACCTTAATAATAAAAATTAAAACCAATAATATACAATAAACATAATATTTACATAAATGCAAAAATAAACTATAAGTATGCAACATAAAAAATGTATCAATATTGGCTCTTCAGGTCTAACAAATGCACCACACTAAAGCAACATGTTAACAGTAGGCAAAAATGCGTGTGAGGAAACGAGGGATGGAATATACGAGAACTCCGTTTTCTGCTCAGTTTCTCTGTAAACTTAAGGCTGCTTTGAAAAATAAAGTCTACTCATTAAAAGAAAGAGTCGAGCCCATTGTTCTTCTGAGCTGGCATCTCAAAAGGTAGATCCTGTTTGACATGGTTTTGGAGTAACAATACTCGGTGGAACGTTAATTTGTTCTCTAAGATCTTTGACTAGTTATTCAGTGTGTTAATTCTGTTGGGAAAATATCTATACATTTCCTATGGTTAATTGGGAAAAGTTCAGGACCTGAAATAGTGAAGAAGGGGTTTCTTTGTGAAAGGTTGGTCCCTTTTGTCTCCAGTGCCAAGAATCTCACCGCCTCTGGCCCTTTCCCTGCATCCCTTCCACGGCACAGCCTGCTCCTGCTTATGGAAGGGCATCAACTTTCCCAGTTTGTCCTGAAAACTTGCCTTCTTTGAGCTTTTCCCGCTTTCATATGGAGGAGTAAAAAGAGTAGTACAGTATTGCTCAGCTCTCATAAAGCAGTCTGCTCCTACTCCCAGAGTATATTCAGGTTGGAACGGTGTGTGCATTGGCAGTGGGCAACCCAGGAGAACTCCCCAGGTGACAGTAAATCAGAATTCAGAGTGAACATTTGTATTAATGACGTCACAAAAAGTCGTGAGATTGGACCTTGGAGAAGGGCTGGAGAGGGATGTGGCCATGCAATCTGTGTAGACGTCTCGGTCCTGGGTTTCCCACCACGTACACGGACACAACCTTGGCATTAAATATGGGTAGGTCAGCCTGCAGGCAGATCCAAATCCCAGGCAGTCCTTACTGTGAGAGGAGATGCCTGGAGACGTGTGGCACATTTCTGAAGGTTTTCTTTGAAGGGCACCAAGCCTTTCCCAACTTCTGGGGCTGTGCTCCACAACTCCCTGACCAGCCTGGGTCTCCTGCACCTACTCCCTTTAGTTAAGTAGAAGTAAGTAGAAATAAGTTGAACTCTTCTTTAGCTCCTGCCCTTCTGGACCTCTTTTCTATAGCTCTCTAATTTAGTAGCTTAAATTCTAACCAGGAAGAGGATATCTAAAAAAAGTACATTTGTCTGAAATTGACAAGTGGACTAGGTCACGAAAGTGATCTCTTGGCAAGCATGTGTTCCCTCAACCAATATGGATCAAAGCCCTCCCATGTGTCAGAATCTGTTCTTGGTGCTAAAGATAAAGTGAGGCATAGGAAAATGCAGCTCCCCCCACCCCTCCAGCTCCAGAAACTCACAGTCCACGGGAGAGATAGACATTAAAAAGGAGATGACAATGATAATTCTCCAGAACTTCAGTTCCCCTCACATGAAATTCTAGCATCTATCTTAGGAATTCCAGTCCTAGTATTTATGCATTGAATCATTCTCATTTGAAGTAATTAGACTGGGGCTGGGGAAGAAGACAGAGCTTGGGGCAAGAGGGGAGAAAGGGGATATTGTGAATGGCAGAGCTGAGAGAGACGTTTTCACTGCAACATTGGAGGAGAGAGCAAGGAAACTGGGAGTCTCCCTCAGGAGGGAGAGAAATGGAGATGTTTACTAGAAAGGCTAACAGAAGGGATGTGGGTGAAATTATCATGGTCAGGCCCAAGGCTGAATGACCTTGTGTAAGGGGAAGGAGTTGATACACTTCTATGCATCGAGGCTTCTCAATTCTCCAAGCTATTCTGAATAAGTGAGAGCTGGATGTCAGGAGCTAACAACTCCAAGACATAAGATCAGAAAAGCTTTGAATATTTGGGTGGCAAAGCAAGCAGAAAGGTAAACACTTTTATTGGGCATACTTATCTATAAGAAAGTAAAATTTTTATTTTTAAGCATTCCACTGGAACATCGAGGAAGGGAAAACCTAAAGATTTTTCTCTTAACAAATGGATGTTAATTATACAGTGTGAATTACTGCTAATACAGGATGGGTAAATGTTATTAATATTCTCTTTAGGATGCCATCTTTATCATTTTATTTTAGTGGATATAATAAATAGTTGAATAGAGTCACATAAACTTCCATTTCCCAATGTATATTTTCATATAAGGGGTTAAACTCCTGACTATTGGATTCCCTAGGGATTTTCTGATGGCTACTCTATGTTACAAGGTTGGAGAGAAATCTTACCACAGCTACTATTGGAGAACAAAGAAAGGCAACCCCCTGTTGACCTGGGGCTTTCAAGGCTGTCTTCTCAGGGGGTGATTTTTTTGGCTGGGGCTTGAAAGATTGAGATGATGTCATTAGCCAGGAGACTAAGAAGGAGACGCAGGTCCTTTTCGCACTCTGATTCTTCTCATAGTCTACACAAGACCCTTCTGACCTTACCTGGTTGTGTTTTCAATTTAAGAAAGAGTTGAGTGGGGCTATTGGAGACTTGCAGTAATATTAACAAACAACACCTGCTTACATAATCCACGTGAGCTTCACAAAACCCTAAGGATAAATGCAAAGAGTTCAATTTATAAATGAGGAAATTGAGGCTCAAATAAATGGAACAACTTGCCTAAAATCATGCAGGTAGTAAGTGACAGAGCCAGGATTTCTCCCAGTTCTTCTGATGCTTGGCCATTGTATAATCTCAATACTGGCTTACTCTTACCCTATGCACGTCAGAAGGAATGCACCCTATCAGCACGGATGTGTTCTATTGTGACCAGAAGGAGACTGGATAACATTTGGAACTATTTTAGAACGGAAAAATCCATTATTTGAAATCTTAAAAAAAAATACATTTTGACGTAAATGACTCCAATAAATGACAGTAAGCAAGACAAGTTGGGAACGAGACAGGGCCAAAGCCAGCATTACATATTTAGAGTAATATTAGTCGAGACAACTTTTTTACAAACCAACAAAAAGGAAAAAAGTCAAGAGAGCATCAGAAATCGATAACACAATTTTAGCGTTAGCTGCATTTAAGTGAGACAGCGCTGACTCATCCAACATGTGATGTCAGGCCAAGCAGGTTACAAGGGGCAAAAATATATTTTGGGGAAAAGTTGAAAAAGGAACGATAAATTTGAACGGACCACATCTTGGTAACGTACCCCTGTGATGAAGGAAAAAGAAATCATGAAGGACCTTCTTGGAACCCTGAGGAATCTGTACTTTTTCTTAAGTCTTCAGGGCAGGAGAGAGCATGCATTGCGCTACAGGAAACCAAGGCCATAGGCATATCCCTGACAAACAAGTGGACGGTGAATACTGGGAAGCCAGAAAGGGAGAAGGTTCTAGGGACAAAACAAGAAGAGTCCTTATAGCCCTGGTGCCTTTAATCTCTGCAGTCAAGGAGTGATCTGTAGCGACATAGAAAAAGAAGGAAGTATGTAACTGCCAGGAAAAGGAGGGTTTCTGATGGATTTTTGTGGTCCAACCCATGGTATTTAATAATACTTGCCCTCAGAAGGGGTCTTTAGTTATATTAACTTAATCTCCTGTTTACAATTAATATACACTTTAAGCACCTGCCCTGTTCTCAGTGTCCCTACTTTTTCTTTTCTCATCCCTTGTCTTCTTGAGCAAACTTCAGTGGCTGGACTCCCTAGGTGCTGCTGTTGGAAGACAGGATTGGCATATCACAAAATTGATGTTGCTGTTCCTTTGAGAGGCATAGTTTGACCGAGAACTCTCTGGAGCCAGGCAACAAAAGAGCAGTGTAGGTTTTGTTTTACTCTATTTGTGTTTGTTATCATTTTTTTGCTGGGAAGAATGCTTCACCCAACAATATTCTTGAATTTCTTTCCTAAGTCATAAACATCTCCATTACAAATATGACTTTGCTGAGTATTATTTCTCCCTGTAGAATTCCACAGAATGTAGAAAAGATGGTTAAGATGGGCGGTGAGATTCCAGCAGACCAGAGAAGATGAGCTCTAGGGCAAAGGATACGTGTGCACTGCTTGGTTTATAGTGAAATTTACAGCAGTTCTGAGGTTGTGACTTCCAAGGACAGGGAGCCCTGTGTAGGAGGAACTCTAGAATGCGCCCTTTGCTGCCTCTGAGTGAACCAAGCTTAAGTCATTGCTGGCTCCCAGAGTGCCCTCCAGCTGTAAATCTGCAGAAGGCCACAGCAACTTAACTATATTAATGATTGCCTGGGTTATTGTGCCCATGAACTCAGTGTCCGGGTAATGCCTTTGGACTTGGCAGGCCAAGCCAGCTGGCCACCGTAACTGCAGGCCACACAACTCTTTACTCTCTAAGCTGCTCAGCTTTCCCATCTCCAACACCTTTGTGTTAGATAACTGGGACCTTGGGGTGTCATGAAATAACCAATGTTCTTTTGAAATTCTTTCTTTCTTTTTACCTAGAAAGGGGCAAATCCACCCATGCTCCTGGTGTAGGCTTTCAGGAGATGCAGAGTGATTCATCTCCACTGTAAAATGAAGTGTTTTACAGGATATGAAATACTGTTGTTCCACAAGAAAACCCCTAGATTGTTTGTTCTCCTTCACTTTATTGAATTTTTTAATACAAAAGTTACCCATGCTTGTTATTACAAATCAGACAGGGAGCAAACCCTCTCCACCTGCCTCCCACTCATAGCCCTGCAGTCAAGTGTGTCCTAGCCTGGCGTGCATCCTTTCATGCCTTTCTCCAAGTGTGTCCACACACATTTTAGCGTTCCTACACTGGGGCCACAAAGCTTGAGTTCTGACCTCTTCTGTGGGTCTCTCTCACCTTCTCAGTTGGCAAACCTTCCTTCTTCCTAAACATCTCTATTGTGCTTGGTGTTTCTGGAGGAGCCCTTACTCAATCTGCTGGAGAAACGCCATGATGGCTTGTGGAGGAAACACAGTCCAGGGGATGGGTTCCCTGCAGCAGTGCTGTCTGCTTCCCATGGCAACTAAAGGGAACAGTGGTCAAATAAATCGAGCCATTTAGTCTTTCTCTGGTCTAAGCTTGTTGAAGGTGTGAGGATTGACACAATGAGACACTTGTGTTGACCCTGGTGCAAAAAGCAGACTCTGGAGACATCTGACCAAGTGGGAGAACTGGGGAGAAGATGGTTGTTCTCCTTTGATAGTTCTGGAATATTCTGCAGCACTGAGTGGATTATTCAGGACTCTTACTTCTCCTCCACAGCCTCCTGCTGAGGACAGTGTCAGGGCTCATTAGCACTTCTACTAGAGGCAAGCCCTTGCTGCGCGAAGAGGTGAGAGCAGTCAATTTTGCCACTCATTAGCAGCTCTGGGCAGAGAGTGGTGGGAAGATTGACCCTATTGGCAAAATGAGAGTCTGCTTCTCTGAGGGCATGGTTATCCATCTAGTCCCTTTGCCACCTGCATGTCACCCAAAGTGGACTGTTTGCTGGTCTCACAGAGCAATGAGCGAGGCAGGAATCTTTTCAGGTATTAGTTACTTCCAATAATAACTCGGTGACTCGCCAGTGTTGTTACCCCCAGTGTAATGGCAGAGATGGCAGGAGGAGGACTCCCTCGTGTAAAACAGACACCACAACCATCCTAGTACCTCATTGTTCTAGCCTAAATGGTGAGACCCTTCGAACTGCTTCATGTTTATTCACGTGCCCCACCACAGCCGAGTCTGATCAGCCTGCCGGGATATTTTTATAATATTTTACAGTTCGCAAAGCGCTTCGGCATATCCTTCAATTCTTATAACAACTCTCTTAGGTCATGACTTTTATCTTCATCTCACTGACAACTGAAGATCATAGCAGTTAACTGAGTTGCCCAAGGTCACAACGAGTCTGGGGCTCTTTCTCTGATCCCAAAGTACATATATGGGGGTATACTGGGGCTTAATAAACAGTGAGAGGAAGGACCTCTCTTGATATTGTTTGATGAATTGGGAAATGAAAGGGGGCACAGAGGAAATTGAAGTGCATTCCCGCACTCTAAAGTATATCCAACCTTAGTAAGATTGGTCATTGAAGAGGTCCCCTGTGTGGCTCAGTCGGTTAAGCATCTGACTTTGGCTCACATCATAATCTTGGGATCCTGGGAGTGAGCGCTGAATGGGGGAGTCTGCTTGTCCCTCTGACCCTCCCCCTGCTCGTGCTTACTCACTCTCTCTCTCAAATAAATAAATAAAATTAAAAAAAAAAGATTAGTCATTGAAGGTGCAGGTGGAGGGTCGGACCAGCTAAATTAGATAGGAAGGATTTCCTTTTCCTGCCTCGTCATCTTTGGAGCATTGACTTGTTTTCATACAATGTAGCCCCTCATGCCACAACATGGATGAACCTTGAGGACATTTTGCTGAATGGGATATACCAGACACAAAAGGACAAGTGCTATCTGATTCCATTTATTTGAGGAATCTGGACTAGACACATTCACAGAAAGTGGAATAGAGATGACCAGGGACTCGGGGAGGGGGAATCACGAGGTAGAATTTAATGTGTACAGAGTGTCAGTTTGAGGTGGTGACAAAATTCTGGAAATGAATAACAGCGTTGGTTGCACAACATTGTAAATGTAATGAGACGCCATTGAATGGTACATGTAAAAATGATTAAAACGATGTTTTATGTCATGTCTATTTCACCATGATTTTTTTAAAAAAGACAAAGTTTTTTAAACATGTTCTTCTAGTGCAAATCCTTCATCTGACGGTTTTTCACAATACTTATCTATGGCAATCTGCCCTGTTAATGAGTTGAACTACTTCCTTTCTGACTGAGCAAACACTAACTTTACAATATTTCGCCCAAGGTTTTTGTCCATTAACTTTTTTTTTATTATCCTTTGTTTCGATTTCCAAGCTCAGACAAAAAGCTCTTTTGAGTTCATAGAATTATAGGTAGTTTGGTAGTTCCTCTCAAGATAATCATTTCCTCTTTGTTAATTGATCATCGTTTATACTTAAAACAGAAGGGGCTATTAGAAAATGAATTGAAATTTCCACATGATTAAAAGCAAATGTCTCATTAGGAACTTACCAAATTTGGGAGACACTTTAATAAATACCTGAGGATTGCATCATGATATTGTACACCTGACAGCAGTATAACACAAACATGAATTATACTAGAGTTAAAAAATAAAACAAAACAAAAACCTGAGGAAACTGGAAGAACCACAACTTTTTTTTTCAATGTTAAAATCAAGTTTTATTTCGATCCGTTAAATTGGAGGCATACAATGACCTAAGCACATCCCTTTAAACTCCTTTCCTTGCAAAAAGCAAATGATGATGTAAAAGGAGTATGTCTGAGGTTTGAACAAAGTAACTTAGAGCAGAACCTTCCGTAAGATAGGCAAAAACCACAGCCAGTATGGACCAGAGCTGAGGGGTTTTTTTGTTCGTTTGTTTAAAGATTCTATTTATTTATTTGAGAGAGAGAGCATGTGCACACCAGTGAGACAGGGAGGGGCAGAGGGAAGAGGGAGAAGCAGACTCCTGACTAAGCCCTGACCCAGAACTAGATCTCAAGACCCTGGGATCATGACCTGAGCTGAAGGCAGACGCTTAACGGACTGAGCCACCTAGGAACCCCCCCCACCCTGTTTGTTTGTTTGTTTGTTTGTTTTTTAATTGTGGTAAGAAAACACCTAACAGGAAACTGCCCTCTTAACAAATTTTTAAGAGTACAGTATACTCTTGTCCACTATATGTTCACTGTACAAGTCTACTTTTTCATCTTGCCTGACTGAAATGCATCTCCTCCCCTTTCTCCTCCCTCCAGCCTCTGAAACCACCATTCTGCTTTCCACTTTCATGAATTCGATTTCTTCAGATACCTCATGTAGCTCTTATCATGCAGTATTTGTCCTTCCGTGACTGGCTTATTTACTTAGTATAGTGTCCTCAAGGTTCCTCTGTGTTTAGCATGTGACAGGATTTCCTTCTTTTTTGAGGCTGAATGATATTCCATTGTGTGTAGTCATACCAAGTTTCTGCACTGTTTACCTGTCCGTATGCATTTAGGTTATTTCCACTTCTCAGCTCCTGTGGATAACATTCCTTTTGAGCAGCAGACTCTTCTTGGGTTGGAGAGGCATTCTGTCTCCAGAGCTATTAAATATAGGATTGGGGGCCGGGATAGTTTTCTTTTCTCTTTCTACTGAGTTTGCTTTTTGCTGTTTACTTATTTCTATTTCTATTTTTTTATGTGAAAAACTTCCCTCAGATGTCAGAGAATACTTGAGTTGTTCACGGAACACTGAAAGGTTGAATTCTGTGGGCTGTGGGGAGGGGCCTGTCCATGGGTGCACGGGATTTAGGGCAAGATCTACAAGGTGACTCAGGGACGACTTGGGTTTCTTTCTCCCTTTTTCCTTTTTTTTCCCCTCCAGAACCCAACTGTCATTATTCTTATGCCATTTCTTTGGGACAATTCCTTGTCTTCATAGAGAATGCACTAGTCTCCTGCCTGCGGGCTCTATGCCTGGTATCTTGGGAATGGGGAACAAAGCACAAGGCTGAGAGCCTCTGGTTTATAAGTCAACGTTCAGTCTCAGAACATCATTTTGCCCCCTACCTCCCCACCCCCCACTGTGACTTCAGCCCCTCTTGGTTCTGCTCTCCAACAGGAAATCCCCTACTTGAGTGGGGAGGGGTGGCCCCTGCTTGCTGCTCCAGCCCTGGGATCTAATTTCTCCTTAAACAGAATTTGAAGCAGACCTCTTGTTTTCCATCTCCTACCCACCCCGGCCTCCCACAGCTCACAATTCTCGCCTGGCGGGTTCTGTACCCTTTGTGGGCCCTCGGTGGTCAGATGGCTGTTCCTCTCCTTCCTCTGTTCTCCATCCTACCAAAACTGATGACCTTTCTCATTTGTTGTGGTCTATTTTCCAATTCTCTTTGCCCCATTTTTGTTTGTGCATACTTTTTTTTTTCCTGTTACTCTCATTTTACTGCATTTTCAGAAGCGAGCAGAGGTACTCATGTGTGTTGAATTCACCCTGTCTCGTTGGAAGGTCATTCCATGCCATCTCTTTAGCACGTAGAAGCTTCTGCATTACGTCCAGGTTCCAATCCATGGCTGCTTATCTGCTTTCCCCGTGGATGTGCTTTTTCGGAGGGCAGCGATGTCCTTGTCTCCCCAATCCCTCGCAGAGAGGGAGTGCGGTAATGATTTATGCAACCGAATGGAACTTAGTTTACATAGCTGGTGTCGCCCATGGGAAAGCTGGAGAATAAAGTAAATGACCACTTAAGGCCTCGCTGTTCTCCCAGCCTCTATTAAAGATGGTCCTGATGAGGGACGCTTTTCAAGATTGAAGCAGAAATAGCAAAATGCTACTCGCATTGCCTTGTTTACAGTATACACAGCTTTTTCTGACTCGTTCAGAGAAGTGCTTATTTTACTTAGAAGTAATTGCTTTTTTAAAGGCTGGCAGTTCTCATTAGTTGCCAGGTGAGTGAATCTAATAAGAAGTCTTCTGACTGAGGTAGGAAAAGCAATGGAACAGAATGTATAGTGGGGATTTTTCCCACCTTGCAAACCAAATAGCTCCTGCGCTACACGTAATTGAAAGAAAATTGACATGTATTATCTAAGAGGCATTTTCCCATGTGCACAAAGAAAACTGGGCACTCAGGGGAGAGAACTTTGAGGTCCAGAAAAAGGCTGTGCTGAGGAGAGCCTTTCCTTATTCTAGAGAGATGTGATGAGGCATCGCTTCTCTGCTCCCGGGGGGGAGACCTCTGAAAGGGCAGGTATGCATTTTCTAGGGCTGCTGGAACAAATGACTATAGGCTAGAGGGCTTAAAACAATAGGCTTTAGTTCCATCCACGTCGTCGCAAATGGCATGGAACTAGAGCGTATCATGCTTAGTGAAATAAGTCAATCGGAGAAAGACAACTATCATATGATCTCCCTGATATGAGGACATGGAGAAGCAACATGGGGGGGGTAGGGGGATAGGAGAAGAGTAAATGAAACAAGATGGGATTGGGAGGGAGACAAACCATAAATGACTCTTAATCTCACAAAACAAACTGGGGGTTGCTGGGGGGAGGTGGGATTGGGAGAGGGGGAGTGGGCTATGGACATTGGGGAGGGGAGGCGAACCATAAGAGACTATGGACTCTGAAAAACAACCTGAGGGTTTTGAAGGGTCAGGGGTGGGAGGTTGGGGCAACCTGAGGGTTTTGAAGGGTCAGGGGTGGGAGGTTGGGGGAACAGGTGGTGGGTAATGGGGAGGGCACGTTTTGCATGGAGCACTGGGTGTTGTGCAAAAAGAATGAATACTGTTACACTGAAAAAATAAATAAAATGAAAACAAAAACAAAAACAAAAAAAAAACAACAGGCTTATTCTCTCACAGTTCGGGAGACCAGAAGACTGGAATCGGCAGGGTTGGCTCCTTCCAGAGGCTCTTAGGGTGAGTCCACACCATGCCTCCTTCCTAGTTTCTGGAGGGGCCCACAATCCAGCAGCTACATCACACCTGTCTTCACCTCTACCCGTGTGTAGCCTTCTTCCCACTGTGTGCATCTTCAACTCTCCCTTCCTCGTAAGAAGATGGGCTGTGGGGCCCATCCTAATCCGTATCACCTCATCTTACCTTGGTGACATCCGCAAAGACCCTAACAAGGTCTTATTCTAAGGTTCCAGGTTGACGTGAATCTTTTTTTTTTAAGATTTTATTTATTTATTTATTTATTTGGGAGAGAGAGCATGAGAGAGAGAGAGAGAGTACAAGCAGGGGGAATGAGCTGAGCAGGATGCCCAATGGGGACTCAACCCCAGGACCCCGGGATCATGACCTGAGCCAAAGGTAGCCCCTTAACCGACTGAGCGAGTCACCCAGGCGCCCAGACATGAATCTTTTGAGGGTACTATTCAATCCAGAAAATGGCCAAAGATGCTTATCTTCTTGCTTCTAATTGTAATTTTGGAGACCATATTTATAATCAAATACTTTCAGATGGTTGACGGAGGGGACTCCCGAAGAAGGTGCCTGGAAGAGGAGGAAGGGGAGCTTGTATGTGAGGCTCCTGGCCTTGGGCAGGGGTTCTACTCCTCGGCTGCACATGGGTCCCACTCTGGCTTTCTGCCATGAAGTCAGTTGTTTTTAGAGCCTCCCTGGGGTTCCACCAGGCAGACCTCAGCTCTTCAGCTCTGGGCACTTTCCCTGAAACAGTCAGAGGGAGGCTGTATTACCGAGCTCTGCGGGCCCCCGTGGAGGCAGGTGCAGTGTACGTGCGGTCTTGCTGACTGCCGCAAAGTTAGCACCAGCACGTGCCGATTTTCTCACAGTGCCTTCATTTGCTTGGAAGGAGACCAGCTTCGTTCCTGCTGAAAACTCGAAAGTTAATAAGGAAAAAGAACATTTGGAGGGTGGTGTGGGTAAGAGGGAGGTGAACATGTAATTTTATTTTTCAGTGATAATTTTTGTGCTTATCAAAGGAGCACGTGCTCACAGAAATGTGAAAACCCCCCAAGAAGCATAGAGAAGAAAGAATAACACCTATTATTCTATCCCTCTGGGAAAACAATAGTGTGGTGAATGTTCTAATGATTTTTTTTCCTATACGTAATAAGTTACATGATGTGTATTTTACAAATATGGAATTAGGTGGCTTTGGAGTTCACGTTCTTCGTTTAATGATATATCATTAAATAGACATCAATAAATACATATCAATAAATATTTCCCATTAAGTAGCCTTCAGATTTTGAATGGTTAAATTTTATTCCTTTGTAGAGAATATACCATAATTATTTAACCAATTACTATAGGAGAATTTCAAATGGAGTTTTTCCCCTTGTCTGATTAATGGGGTAAGCCCCAGAAAGATGCCCTATCTCTCCATCCTAGAGAGGGCTCGCACATCCAGCCCCACAGTGCTCCACTAATCTCCCTGCCACCCCCAACCAGGTTTCTATAAACCCAAGGTGTGGAAATTAGAGGAGGCTTCGGTAGGGAGTTCGTGACCTAGGGGAGAGTGTTCCCCTGGCCCCAGTTGAATCATAGGGTTTGAGGGCATCTGCAAGGAAAGACAGGCAGCTCCCCTCCAAACATTTGCTTAGAGCACAATTGCTGCTCTGCACCCCTTGCTGACTGAGCAGGAGAAAGGAACTGGTTAGCCATGGCATGGCAAAGAGGGGGAGCAGCCCACCTTGCCCCACCCACTTTCTGTCGTGATAAGGAGGCATGAGCTGCCTGTGGCCAAGTGCGTGCCGTGGCAGGAAGCCGTAGGTGCTGTGTTGCTGGTACCCTGCGACAACTGGCTGCAGGGAAATGGACCAGCAGCAAAAGCCTATGGGTTTTCCGGTGTGGGCTAGAAGTTAGTGGGGAGGGGGAGGCCCAATGCAGGCACACCTCCCTCCCATGTGACAGGAAGCGTCCCACAGACCTCTCAAAGGACTTATCCTGTGCTTTGCAGGGCACTGAGCACTTGGATATGCAATACTCAGGGGAAAGGCAACTTAAGACAGAACCATACCAGGTACAAAGACTTTGCCCCTTTTCTATCTCTTCCACTCCCCCCCACACTCTGCTCCAGGGGACCAAGAAGCAGCGAATGTGCAGGAAGAAAAAGCAGGAAAGGACAGACCCAGCCTTCTCTCCAGGCAGCTCCCCAAGCCTTGTGGGGGAGGTAGGGCATTGAGTCAGTGATGTGACTCAATGATGCGGTCATGTGGATCAATAAAAAAATGATCAATAACACAATATGTATGTCATTTAACCCAGCAGGTCCATCTCTAGGAATTGATCTGAGAGAATAATCAGAGATGTGTGGGAAGATTTACATTTTTGGAGGATTGCCTTCCACAAAAACATTTCCCCACACCCTGAAAAGCCATAATTTTTTGTTTTAAAAAATCACCCATTCTTACTGGAAGTGATTATGCTGAGTGAAATAAGTCAAGCAGAGAGAGTCAAGTATCATATGGTTTCACTTATTTGTGGAGCATAACAAATAAAACAAATAACATGGAGGACATGGGGAGATGGAGAGGAGAAGGAAGTTGAGGGAAATTGGAAGGGGAGGCGAACCATAAGAGACTATGGACTCTGAAAAACAACCTGAGGGTTTTGAAGGGGCAGAGGTGGGAGGTTGGGGGAACCAGGTGGTAGGTAATAGGGAGGGCACGTATTGCATGGAGCACTGGGTGTTGAGCAAAAACAATGAATACTGTTATGCTGAAAAAATAAATAAATTTTAACCCCCCCCCCAAAAATCACCCATTCTTTCAACAACTAGCAGGTAACAAAATTCTGATAGCTTAATTTTTATATACACAGCTCTTACAATAAACAGACTCACTCAAAGAAAAGGAGTTTTAGGAAGGTGGCCATTACACGGCGGTACCATGTTCCAGTTACTGTTGCTGGGTAAACCTACTCCAAATATGGCGGCATAAACAATGGCCCTTCGATTGATTATGCTCCTGGATTTTGAGGGTCAGAAATGTGGATAAGATACAGCAGAAAAAGCCCGTGTTGGCTCCAGAATTCTGGAACTCTAGCTGGGCAGTTGAGTGCCTGGGGTGCCAGAAACATCTGGGGACCTTTTCATTCACACCTGGCAGGCACTCGACGTCTGGGCTCTGCTGGGACAGTCAACCAGGCACCTTCCTGCGGCTCTACTTGGTAGCCACGACTTCTCACGGTGTGGCAGCTGGTTTCCAAAAGGGAACATCCCCAGAGGGAGAATTCTCAGTGAGAACCAGAGGGAAGCTGCTATGATCTAGCTTTGGAGGTAAAAGGTGTCGTTTCTACCATACTCTGTTGGTCGAAGCAGTTGCAAACCTGCCCCTATTCAAGGGAGGGGACATGACCTCTATTTCTCAATAGAACGGTGTTCTGCAATTCAGTTCAGTTCTGACACAGAGTACCCAGAGTAACCCAGACCGAAGTTAAGGGCTCAGTTCCGCAAGTCCACCCCTCACTTCAGATCCTAGTTGTGACACAGAGTCCCCAAGCCATCCACACTTCCATGCGACTTGGCCTCAAATTTGGGGGTTCCTGTTACTCCCTTTCAGATTTAATAGTCAGCTAGAATGACTCAGAGACCTTGGAAAAGCACTGTGCTAATGATTTCTAGCTTATTATAAAGAATACAATGCAGGAAAAGCCAATGGAAGAGATGCATACATAGGGCAAGTTATCAGCGGTGGGAGATACAGTATCCATGCCCTCTCGGGGGGTTACACCCCTCCACTCCCGCCAGCACATAGACGTGTTCACCAACACAGAAGTTCCTCCTCCTTATTGTTTCAGTTTTGACCAAGACTTCATTACGCAGACTTAGCTGATGACATCATTGACCACTGGCGATTGAACTCAATCTCCAGATTCTCTCCCTTCCATAGGTGTTGGAAGGTGGGGCTGAAGGTTCCAACTCTAATCCCATCGTTGGTTTTCTGGCCATCAGCCCCCTGTCCTGAAGGTATCTAGGCCCCGCACTGAGTCAGGTCATTGGCAGGCAAGACATTCCTATCACTCAGGAAATTCCAAGGATTTTAGGAACCGTGTGCTAAGAACCAGAGTCAAAGAAAAAATGTCTATTTTTAACTATAGCACAACATAATACTCCTTAGCTCTATGCCTAGCACAGGGCTGGGTGCTGGAAATCTAGATCTGGGTGCTGGGAGAAGGTACATGGCTTGCTTTTGAGGACCTCTGGATCTAATGGAGAAGACAGGAACAAAACAAATTTCAGCAAATGCTGGGAAATACGCACCTTTTGGACTCAAAGCAGGAGTGACTGTGTCCTGGGAAGCAGGTGCTTTTAGGATTGCTTCCCACTAAAGAAGAAAGTACTTGCTTGTTAATGTTCCCCTGACTGTTCAGAATGATATCAAAGGATTTTGTCATCGACTCATTGCTTATAAGGAGATGGCTTTTCATCTGACCCTAAGAGTACAATGATTTCCAAGTCAAATGGTGAAAAATCAGATAGGGAGGACTAGAACACTCAACAACCAGAAATGATCCCTATATACAGTGGTCTTCGTAATACCCAGTAAAAATGCAGGAAGGCTCTTGATGTGAAGCTAGTTTGTTGTGTATTTGACACACGTCGTGCTGGGTGCCCCTGAGCATTGCTCGCTGAACCTCCACACCGGAGTATGAAGGAAGGTCTGTACCTTGATATAAATCAAGCTAATGAACTGCTAATGAACTGAGAGATGTATTCTGTATTTGAGAAATGTATCTTCATAATGACTTGGATGGACCAGGTTCAAGTTTAGGATCTCTTTTGTACTTGAGTAAATAAAGTAGAATTGAAATGAATGGAATTGGTAATCTCGCCAAGCTGGTCTCAGAGCCAATTCGGCCACAATTCCTCTAACCAGGGGCAGATGTAAAATGATTTTCAAATGAAAGGTGTAGCAAACTAGACTAGTCTGAGCTTGTTGTCCTTCGGGGGCATGGGGTACGGGCTAAGAATATTCCCAGTCTCTTTTCACAGAAGAGTCTGTCCAAAAGGCCATGGATACTTGCTTCTTGCTGCAACTTAGTCTGGTATGGGAAGGTCAGGTTTGGCAGGGTGTGCGTTGGTAAAAGAGCTGTAGCATTTGTAGGAAGGCCTCCTTGCACTGGGCTTCCAGACTTTCCAGAAGGTAGCTGTGATGTGGGAAAACCCAGTGGGTACAATGCAGTGTTAGTTAAAAGCAGGATAGGTTTCCCTCAAAGGAGCTCTTCAGCCAGCTTCATGGGTGTGGGACCTGTGCAAGCACCCGAGGCCTGGCACTTTGAAGGGTCCCATGCTAGGTTTAATGTGCTATTGTCCCTGTCTGAAAATTCTTAATAATTTTTGGACTCTGCAGTTTTGTTTTGTACAGGGCAAATTATGGAGCCGATTCTGCTCTGGAATCAGAACTTGTCTGAACTCAATCTTCTCGTATTATTATGACTACCACCGTTCTTACTATTTCTGCAATTATTACTACTGCGAGCTATTATTTCCTGGGCACAGTGGTAGGCTCTGGGCTAGGGGCTTTCCAGCCATTGCTGTCTTGAATCCTCACCACAAGATTATGCTTGTTACCACTCATGCCTTCCTTTTACAGAGGATAAAACTGAGGCACAGAGAAATTAAATGACTTTCTAAACTTGCGGACGATCCCCAGAGTTTCATGTCAGAGCCTGGGCTTGTAACCTCTGTACTATTAAACCTTACTTGCTTTGTGACTTTGGGTACGTTTTTAACCTCTAAAGTTTCCTATCTGTAAAATGGGTATACCCTAGTGGTGAGAACAGAACGATCCACTCCCACACTCAGCCCACACACCCAGAACGGAAACCACACTTACTGTCTAGTAACATGACTTCGCAGTCCTCACTGGCAAGTCTTTAGCATGTGTTTGTTAGCCTGACTTTACTTTTCTAGGACCGGACAAAGTTTGATTGCTCATTACAGGAACTTCCTAAAAGATTCATCAACTCTTCAGTGGAAAGCGTCCACAGAAAATATCCTTTGAAGCCCTCCACTCCAGATCCTCACCTTACTGTTTCCACCAATCCTGGGCTGTCGTATCATGATTCTTACCCAGTCTTAATCAGGTCCTACACTGTAAGACCCACCTTGAGCCAAAATTCTAATTTTGCATTGATTCTAACTTTCCCTTCTCCCACCCGAGATCCCACCAAGGTGGAGTGAGTATGGTCTCCTGCATTAAAGAATAAATTCAGCTTTGTTTTTAACAGAGTCTCTTGGTGGTCTTTGGGGAGCCAGCTTGTGATAGTTGGTAAATATCTCGAACCATAAACTCACATGTGTCAAAATAGATCTCTTTGCTCCTCTGTAACTCCATTTCTAATATTGGGTTCCCCTATCCCCTTACGCTGATGGAGGCTTACTTTCTGACACTCTCGTGTTGTAGAGGAGGAAAGACTTCCTCTACTCTTAGGTTCTGTGACTGGACGTAAGAATTAAACTGACCGAAAACAAAAACAAAACAAAACAGGTGAAAAACACACAAGTTTTATTTGATGTGATTATTTTTATACGTACATGGAGGCCTTCAAGTACTAGAAATGAAGCTCTAAAGAAGTAAGTAGGCCTGAGGGCTTCTACTCCATTTTAACAAAAAAACCAATGAGTTTTGCCGATGACAGAGAGAAAGAAAAGGGCAGTTGGGCTGGGTCAGGACACAGTGGGAAAGTGACTCGGAAACATATGGGGGAAATTAATCAGGGTTATTTTAGTGGGTTGTTTATGCAGGTTCATCTCTGCTTTGACTCTCCATTTCCAGTAATAAGAATGTTCTCCTCTTCCTGACATCAGGAGGTCCCCTTTCTCAGGAAATGTATGCCCTGCTTTTAGGCAGAAATGGGGAGAGGTCAGAGCCATTCTTGCATCTGTTCCTCGGTTGTCTTTAGGTCAAAATGATGAGTATGACAAAGTGGCATATTTTGGGGTGACATGTTTTGATCTCTTCCAGGATCCTGGCCATTCATATTTTCCAGAATTATGTGCTTGCCCACATGTTACTAGGAACATGTGGGACAATTCGCTGGGAAGGTCTATTAGGCTCTCGATCTACTAGAACATCTGTCACCCCCTCTGTGATCAGCCATGGGTTGGCACAAGTCACTACTGAGATCTTCCCCTTCCTTTCTGCAAGCTATCGACATCCATTGGCCGTTTGCAACTTCTAAGTCCTTCTTGACTTCAGACTTGCTAGAAGAGGGTTCAGAGTTCAGGGATCTCCATGGGGGAAGTTCAAGGCCAATCTGCCTCAGCAGACCATGTGACCATTTCCCCTTCCAGGGCGTCTATCAAGGAAACTCCATGTGGAACCCACCAGCCTTTTCCTTCCAGGTCCTGGCAGCCTACTGCAGGGAAGGAAGTGAGTACTGGCTGAACCCACACTCCCGTAGGTTCAGAATTCCTACTCTGTTCCTTCTGGTGTCCAGATAACTCCACCCAAGTGCACCTCAGCCTCCTTGGTACTAACTATGGGCTCTTTATGGGTATGGCCCAGCATGAGACTTTTTTTTCCTACAAGCCGTCCCAGGGAAGCATGCTTGCGTTACCTCCAGCTGGGAGCTACTGTGTGGGACACATGCCTGCTGGACACTGAAATAGCAAATGTTTCTCCCTTTTCTCAGCACACTGGTTCTTCCCTGGGACCAAGATTTTGTCCTTAGTCTCTAATCCTGGGAATCCAGAAGGGCTCGGTGTTCTGTAAGCAGCACAGCCAAGGATCCTTAGTTGTGTCTCGGTTCTGGGAGGCTCACCTGTTGCCAGGCATTTGATAGGGCTGCAGCAGAGAGTGCCATCTGGTCTTCAGTGTCATCTGGCCACACAGATGTTGTCTGAACCACCCTGTCTGACCCTGGTCATCTGCCCTCACAGGTGACCACTTCTTTCCATCCCTTCCCATTTATGCCATGCTTGAGGATAGAGGAATTGTCCTGCTAACTCCAGAGCATGCTAAGTTCTAGAATCCAAGAGGTTGCCCAAAGCCCTATCTGCCAGCATGTAGCCATAAGTCTCTGAGGTCTTACCCCAGAGCTCCCAAGAAGCACAGATCCTCAGTTCTGGAATCCTCTAATGTCCCAATAGGATCTAAGATTTTCTCAACCCTGGGGGCAACTGGGTGGCTCAGTGGGTTAAGCTGCTGCCTTCGTCTCAGGTAATGATCTCAGGGTCCCAAGATCGAGTTCCACATCGGCCTCTCTGCTCAGCAGGGAGCCTGCTTCCTCCTCTCTCTCTGCCTGCCTCTTTGCCTACTTGTGATCTCTCTCTGTCAGATAAGTAAATAAAAATTAAAAAAAAAAAAAAGATTTTCTCAACCCTGGAAAAAGAATGCTGGGCCCTGTTCTGGTTATTTCTGTGTAACAAATTACCCCCAAACTTATGGCCTTAAAGCAACCATTTTATTATGCTCATGGATTCTATATGGGAACACCTGAGCTCTCTCTGCTCTGATGTCTCAGGCCTCAGATAGGCACAACTTGACAGCTGGGAGCTGGAATCATCTGGAGGCTTCTTCCCTCACATGTGTGGTTGTGGATGGCAGTGGGGACCTCAGCTGGGGCTGCTGACCAGGACACCTGCCTGTGGCCCCTCTGTGTGACCTGGGCTTCCTCAAAGCATGGCGGATCAGGGTTCCACAGATAAGTGTCTCAGCTCCCAACCAGAGCTCCATGGCCTTTTAAGACGACTCTCAGAACCCACAGGCTGCTATTACCATTAGTCTCCAGCCTGCCCAGACTCATGGAGAGAGGCATAGACCCCACGTGTCTTTGAGAAGTCTGCCACAGTCAAATTGTAAGGAGAGCATGGAGGGTGGAGGGCACGGTCATGACCATCTTTGGAAACTGTGACCTGCCACCGCCCCTCCAGGACCCTCCAAAATCTATTCTTGTTTCTCTATCATCTTTTCCTAGTGTGGTAGGTGGGGGGAGGGCTGCAAAAGAGGATGCCTCCTTTTTTTTAAAATCCTTGAACATTTTGATGATTCTAACAGTGCTCTCTTTCCTTCCCGTCGCTGGCTTGTGGAAACCAAAAGAGAAATGCTCCTCTTGGGGCAACTGGGTGGCTCAGTCAGTTAAGTGTCTGCCCTTGGCTCAAGTCATGATCCCGGGGTCCTGGCATCGAGTCCCTGCTCAGTGGGGAGTCTGCTTCTTCCTGTGCTTGCTGTTCTCCCTGTTTGTGCTCTCTGTCTCTGTGTGTCAAATAAATAAACAAAATCTGAAAAAAAAAAATAAAAATGCTCCTTTTGTTTCCTTCGTAGTCGATGGCTGCTGTCCTTAAATGGCTTGGTGGGAACACTCAGGGGTATCTCTCCCCATACTCTCCTACCACAAGGAAAATAACAAGGATCCCAGAGACTTGTGAGAATTCATGTGAGAACATATCCAAAAATCCTAGCAACACAGGCGAACTTGAACCTGTCTGCCCTTGCTCTGTAGAGACAGCCTCATGCAAGGACATGGCAGAGTTGCTGTTGCTAAGCAGGGTTGACTTGAGGAGAACGAATTAATATAAACTTGAACTCGATGGCAGAGATTCATAAGTAGTCCTTTAAGAGCATCTGGAGAGGGAAATGCTATTTCCTCAGGCCCTTTATGGCTCTAAACTGCCTCTCCAGCTCTTAGAGTCCATTCCACTCACCAGCCTCGCAGCACCCCAAGAGTCACTCTGGCAGCTCCTCACTTCGGACTAGACCGTCTGCCAAGGCAGCCCACTTTGGGGGGCATTTGGTCCGGCTTAGTGGTGAGCAGTGCTTTTTCAAATTCAATGTCTGGGTCCCCAAAGTCTTCAGGTACTGCAGCCTATGGGAGTTAACTGCTAAACCCCACAGCTGAGGACAGTAAGGGTAGGAACAGAGGCCACCCCTGCTGGCACGGAGTCACTGCCCCCTCCTCAGTGACTCTGCGAGCCAACCTGCAGGACGGGCGCAGCCCCTGGTGGTATCCCCGCAGGGCTCTCGCCTTGACAAGTGCTGTGGGTAATCTGTTGCCTGCAGTGACATAAAAATCTGTTATAATCTCCTCTGCCCTTTCCTCCGAAAAATGGGAGGAAAGTCCAACTCTCATAATGAAAACAATTTTTCAAGAGAATGCGTGGAGAAATTGCTTTGTCATGTACAGCAAAGGGGCAAGTTTGCCTTGATCCTTTGATGGGGTGAGCGGTCACCGTCTCAGAACAAGGAAGAGGCAGGCACCCGGCTCAGCCCCAGGTGGTGGTTGGTTGTTCCTGATGTTGGAAGTGGAAAAGGAGACCCCTTGGCTTCTCTGTGGTTTCGGCTACAATGCGGCAATTCTCAACGGATGTTTTTGGGATTGCAACATTCTTTCCAAGGCCAGGATCTTCTGGCCAGCTATGGGAAGCTGTTGGAAGGTGGCAACCCATGCAAAACCAGTCAACGACCTTTGCACACAAACCTGACCACCACATACCAGTGACTGTCTGACGCTACAGCCACTGCCTGCTCCATTTGGCTGTTTGGACAGAGTGGTTGCTCCCTGGGCTGCCTCGCAAGGGCTCTGGGACCATGTCTCCTGCTGTCCCGCAGGCGGGAGTCCTTCCTGTACAGAGGTTTCGACTGTGCCTTACTAGATGCATTAATCTTGACCCAACCAGCAAAATCCTGCTGGCCTGGGTGTCCTCCTGCATGCTCTCCCCTGATCCCCTATACTCAACCAGGTATCACCAATGTTTGCCATTTCGCAGCCCAAGTACCCTTCCCTCACCTGCCTTCCCTACCAAACCACAGACTCCTTGAGGAAAGGAATGTTTTGCTTGCCACTCTATTCCCAATCTCTAGCAAATGGCCTCGCACCGAGCAGGTGTTCCGGTCTAATCCTGTAATTAATGGTTCTACTGAGCTGCATTTTCCTTTTGGAAGATGGGGGAGAACTGGTTCCTAATTCTGCAGTCTCCCTATGCTTGCACCAAGTCTCACACATAGCGGATGCACCAAAAAAAGAAAAGAAAAAGAGTTTGGTGAATGAATTTGCTGGAGGTGTGTTTAAGCCAAGGGGTAAATGGATGCATTCATTTAGCTAAGCAGTCATCTTCTCATAGTCTTTGGGGACCTCAGTTGGAGGAGAGTGGGGACCTCTTAAGACAGGAAGAGTCACATAGAAGGCTGCGGCTATGTAGCGGGGGATGGGAAGGGTCGATACCCAGAAACGTGAGCTTCAGAAGCCCCCAGGAGTGCTCGTCTCTGGAAGTGTGTCTGGAAGTGGAGGTTTGTGGCTCATCGCTGAGACTGAGAAGTTGTTCGGGCCTCCAGGTTTGTCTAGTTGGGCTCGCTCTCAAGTACGGGGGCTCCCATCAGCCAGATCTGGGCTCCAAGGCCTCCTTCCTGCAGTGTTACCCCCACCCCGTGAGGCTGGGCGGGACTCTCCATTCCACGTGGGCCGGAGCGAACACTGTTTTCCCACAGAAGAAGGAAGACTTCCTGTGGATTTCTCCACAGCAAATGTCTGCCCCACAGCAAGTTCCATTTCATAATGTATTTCATAATGTATTTCCCAAAGAAAGAAGTAGCAGACATTGGTGTCTCCTGAAGTTTCAACCAGAAAGCCTTCTCATGCTGAGGAATGCATAGCTATTTTTTTTCAAATATATACGTATTTTTAAATTTGAAAATGACTTCAGTGTATTAGCACACACACAAGAACTGCCTCATGAACCTGTTTCATTCCAAACCCATGGCTTAAACAAACAAACAAACAGACAAACAAAAATCCATGGCTTTGGGGCTCCTGGGTGGCTCAGTTGGTTAACGCTTCGGATTGGGTCATGATCTCAGGGTCCTGGGATCGAGCCCTGCATTGGGCTCCCTGCTTGGCAGAGAATCTGCTTCTCCCTCTCCCTCTGCCTGCTGCTCCCCTACTTGTATTCTCTATCTCTCTGTCAAATAAAGAAATTAATAAAAATATTTAAAAAAAAAACCACAGAGTTAACATGTACTAAAGAGGAGAGTCAGAAAACCAGGGCAATCAAGAGCCACTCTCTTGAGAGCTCCAGGTTGCACATCAGTCAGACCAGGATGCCCTGGTTCCTTCTAACAATGAGAAATTTCTAGTCAACACTGGGCCTCAAACTACGATTTGAGATCTAGCCATTGGTCCACACCTGACACCCTACCCAAAAAATAGTCATTGAACTGGAGGTAGACCCTCCTTCGATCAGATTCTCATTGCTAAAAAGGGAATCCACAATATATTATTTTTTGTTTCTTTTTTTAATTTAAATTCAATTAGACAACATAGAGACATCATTACTTTCAGATGTAGAATTCAGTAATTCATCAGTTGTCTATAACGCCCAGGGCTCATCTCATCATTTTAAATGAGCTAAGGATTTTCACATATAGGGTTTTTCCCGATGCCAGATGAGCTGATCCTCGACCTTAACAGAATGACTTTCTAAAATGAAAACGAAATGGTCTCTTTGAAGTGTTAAGTGTTCTGCCCCCCTCACTCACATATGTGACTCTAAGCCCAGCCTGCCATAGGAAGAAACTGGGTTCTGTTGTCCTCCTTGAGTTTCTCAGTTCCCACCTGGCCCTGCCCCCATCCCCAATAAAGAGATGCCCCGCCCTTTTTCTCATAAGCCTGTGCCATCCCCAGGAGTTGGAACCCTGATGCTTTCTGAGGTTAAGGGCTTATTCCATTGGTTCCCCTCTCCCAGAGCAGTTCTTGGTGGAGAGGGCCCGTGGGACAGACTGTATCCCCAAGACCGAAAAACATCCTGCCCCATCCTTCTCTGTATGCTTTAAGCTGAGGGAAAGTTTTGGGGTCATTTTCTCTGAACTTGGGGTCATTGCCCTGAACTCCTGTCGTTCTGGAAGGTGCTACGTGTCTGGTCAGGGAGGCAGTCTCTGCTGTGCTTCATGGAGCTGGGGCCAAGGAGAGTGGTCCCAGCTGTGCAGCATGGCTACAGAGAGGCAGGGCTGTTGTGGCCCCCCAGGCATTGTGGAAACAGCAGCCGTCCTCAGTTTCTAACCCAAGGCATCTTCCCCTGTCACCATGCCAGCCTTTACAGCACACGTGTGAAATCCAGATACAACTTGGCGACCTCTAGGACCTGTCTCAGGGTGATGCCACATTTTTAAAAGATTTTATTTATTTAGGGGCGCCTGGGTGGCTCAATCATTAGGCATCTGCCTTTTGCTCAGGACACGGTCTCAGGGTTTTGGGATCAAGCCCCTCAGTGTGAATTCACCTTTTAAAAAGTTGTTTGAAATGGATAAAAGACCTCAACATGAGGCAGGAATCCATCAGAATCCTAGAGGAGAACATAGGCAGTAACTTCTTCGACATTGGCCACAACAACTTCTTTCGAGACATGTCCCCAAAGGCAAAGGAAACAAAAATGAAAATGAACTTTTGGGACTATATCAAGATCAAAAGCTTCTGCACAGCAAAGGAAACAGTCAACGAAACAAACAGGCAACCCACAGAATGGGAGAAGATACTCACAAATGACACTACAGACAAAGGACTGATATCCAAGATCTATAAAGAACTCCTCAAACTCAACACTCAAAAAACAGATAATCACGTCAAAAAATGGGCAGAAGACATGAACAGACATTTCTCCAAAGAAGACATACAAATAGCTAACATACATATGAAAAAATGTTCATCATCACTAGCCATCAGGGAGATTCAAATCAAAACCACATTGAGAAACCACCTTACACCAGTTAGAATGGCCAAAATGAGCAAGACAGAAAACAACAAATGTTGGAAAGGATGTGGAGAAAGGGGAACCCTCTTACACTGTTGGTGGGAATACAAGTTGGTTTAGCCACCTTGGAAAACAATGTAGAGATTCCTTAAGAAATTAAAAATAGAGCTACCCTATGACCCTGCAATTGCACTATTCAGAATTTACTCCAAAGATACAAATGTGGTGAAAAGAAGGGCCATATTCACCTCAATGTTCATAGCAGTGATGACCACAATAGCCAAACCATGGAAAGAACCAAGATGCCCTTCAACAGATGAATGGATAAAGAAGATATGGTCCATATATACAATGGAGTATTACGCCTCCATCAGAAAGGATGAACACCCAACTTTTGTATGAACATGGATGGAACTGGAAGAGATTATGCTGAGTGGAATAAGTCAAGCAGAGAGAGTCAAGTATCGTGTGGTTTCACTTACTTGTGGAGCATAAGGAATAACACAGAGGACATTAGGAGAAGGAAAGGAAAAGAGAATTGGGAGAAATTGGAGGGGGAGAAGAACCATGAGAGACTGTGGACTCTGAAAAACAAACTGAGGGTTTTGGAGGGGAGAGGGGTGGGGGGTTGGGTGAGCCTGGTGGGGCATATTAAGGAGGGCACATATTGCATGGAGTACTGGGTGTGGTGCATAAACAATGAATTCTGGAACACTGAAAAGAAAGAAAAGACAAAAAGTAGTCCAGGTATATTTTTTGGTAAAATATGTTTATATTTAAAAATACATATACAAACACACTTAAAGCCTAGTGAAATTCCTTTTCAAACTCATTTCGTGACAATCCATTTAAGACTTTTTCTCACTCTCAATCTCAGCCTTCCTTCTTTCTACTACACCCCCCAGGGAAGACTTCTCTTGCTATTATGTGCTCCCCATTTGCTTCCCCGCCGGACCTCACTGCTCATGCACACCATGTCCCCAGCGTGTGGATAATCTTCCTCCGATGATTTTCCTAGTGAGAATCTGCCCCTCTGGGACTGGACTAAACATGCTCCACTGTGCTATATGCAGACGGATAAAGCCAACCAACCATGCCCTCCCATCCAGTTTAGGTTACCCTTCTAGACCCATAACCTCTGTCCAGAATCCCAGTCTTGGCAGTTCTGTATGCTTCCTTTAGCAAATATTTTCTAACCCAGAAGGAAGCCTGGGACTCTTGCATGAATGAAAGAACCATTTTAGGCCCTGTTTTTCTTGGATATATATCCTTGGATATATCTTGGATATAACCCTTGCTACACAAGAGCCCTGCTGGTTGACAGAAGTTTAATGACACCCAAGGGCTAGTGTCTGAGTCAGCACCTCGTGTGTTAATACTATTGTCAGAAACTTCACTGGCATCAGCAGCTTCACCTCTCACCACCTCCCCTTGTATTTCTCATCTTTAAATTGGAGTGGAACTATGTTCTGAGCTATAGAGGATTGCCTCATCTCTGTACACTTCTCAAGCTTTCAGCTAAGTATTCCCCAGCTGTAGACTCTCAGATGGCCTGGAGTTTCCTCATAATATTCCTGGCATTTTAAAGTGCTTGTTACAAGCCAGGAATAATTCTTAACTCTTTGAATGAAATGTCTCACGTAATCCTTATGGGAAACACAATGAGGTTCATACTATTCAAAAGTCATCCTATGCCATGTAACAGAAACAGAAAACGAGGCCCCTAGAGGTTGAACATCATACAAAGTCCTTGTTCACAAAGCGCAGGACCAGGGATTTGAGCTCAGGATCTCTGGCTCTAAATCCTATTCTAGGTACGCTATCTCAGAGCAGTAATCCTCCCTTCTGAAAGTCATTGGTAACCTAATGGCTAGGCCAATAACATACCCTGAAATTACAGCATGCCAGCACCCCTAACTTTCTACATTGTATCAGAATCATCTCCTGGTTTTCTTCCCTGCTCAACTAGACCACAAGCTCCCCAGGACACGGATGTTACTAGGTCTTACCCATTGTTGTGGTCCCCGCATGGATCAGTCATGGGTACTTAATCAATGGTGCAGAACTCTGTTTAGTGGTGATGATGGGAGCCATGCAGGGATACCATTTGGCTCTACCTTCGAGAATCTTCCATCAAGCTGTGAGCCATACAGTTGGGTGGAAACCCTGAGCTGCAGTGGCAGAGTTTTGGAGCTGAGACTGTGCTCTTGATGGACAAGTCCCCAGCCCATGCTTGGGCAGGCGACGGTACTAAGGTCTAGTCATCTCTTTTCAACATGGGGCTCCCTTACGGGGCGCTCATTCCCTGGAGCTCCCGGTCAAGCTGGATGGGACTTCCTCATACCTTCATCACACTGGGAGGTCTCCACCAAGTCCTGCTTCTTTCTCCCTTTCCTCACAGGGAGGTCAGACTAACATTGCAATCTGAAGGCTTTCACTGCCCAGTCTTGCTTTGTCTCCTTCAATCTTTCACAGACTTGCCTCCCATAAACCTCTTACATGCCTAACTTGGCATCTGGTGCCCGAAGGACCTGGACTGACAGTGACCAGTTGGATGCCCTTCAGATCTCCTGCATGGGGAGCATACTCGAGGGAGGGCCTCGGCCACAATCCCTCTGGGCCCGCCATTGCAATTGTGCTGAGGCCACATTCCTCCAGGCTGCTCCCAGATACTTTGAGCAAGGTAGCGGGATGATGCAGAATCCCTCTGATGGGTGATTTTGGCAGGAGGACTCCCCAGCAGCCTGGCCAAACCTTCCTTGAACTGTGCTAGAGTCTGGGACTCTTCCTACGCAATCCTTCTTCCATCCCATCTCCCCTTCACAAGTGTCAGAGAGCTCCCCGGGTCCCTCTCCTTTATCTTTCACAGACATGTCCCCAGTAAATCTGTTCTACTTCTTGGAGAACCTGAACTCACATAAGTGGTACTGGGTGTATGGTTGTCAGGTCTAGCAAATAAAAAGACAGGCTCACCAGTCACACTTGAGTTTCAGACTAATAATAAATTTTTAAAGCCTAAGAATGTCCCAAATATTGCATGGACCATAGTTATACAAAAAAAAAAAAAATCATTGCTAATCTGAAATTCAAATTTACCCAAGTGTTTTTTGTTCTATCTGGCAACCTGAGATAGGAGTAACCCAAGAAAACGGGCATTAAGATAAATTCATGCACATCCTGGTGGTCAAAGAGAGCACTGAGCTCCACATACCCGAGCAGAGGACTACTGGTGGGAATTCGTTGGTGGTGACCTGGGAAGACATCCCAGCAGGAGTGAACACCCTACATGTAGGTACGACGACATAGGAACTTGGAAGATATGGATGGAAGCATGCCTACAAGGACAGTGGGGATAACTGGTAACTGCTGGGTTGCATTGATGCCCTGCAAGGGACCATGAGACATGGGAGGCCGGTAACAACCAGCTGAAGGGTACTTGAGAGCCAGAGGGCCTCCCCAGTAGCCGAAGAATGGTCTTTCTCTTCTACAGTGGAAGAGCAGACACGGCCAAGCAGCATACTGAGGACTGAAGCATTTGTTGAATCTGGACTGAAGCTCTAGAAAGGCTTACATGCTCAGTCCAGGCAGGCTGGTTATGCGGCTTGGCTGAGAACAGCTGGGACTCTGAAATATGGGTTAGTAACATCTGGATGGATGCCTCTGGGAGGATACTGTCTCTGCTGACCCCCTGAAATCTCAGGGGTTGCAGAACACTTGTAAGAAGAGTGAGCCCTTCTCTCACACTAGAATGTGCTGCCGAGGCCTGTCCCTAACAAGACGACAGGTGACCCTTTATGTCACCAGGCCTATTACCAGGGTTAAATCCCAGTATAACCTGGCTGGGGAGGTGCTAGGCAGGTGAGGGAGAGGAGGGCTCATACACCGAAGGAGCTCTATTTGTCAGCATGGGAGGCAGGAGCCAGGACGGTGCCCTAGAACTGGATTTTGATGCCTAAATCACTGTACCTGCAAGGAGACTCGCCTCTTCAAGAGGCTTGATCAAGAGGCCAGAATGGAGGACTGGGTAAGCAAGAACACACGGACTTGGGGACACTTTTTCAGAAACAGGACTTAGTTCCCTGGCAGGGACCCTCTAGGATGATACTCCATGGCTGCTGGTGTGGTTTTTAGAAGCCCAGGGAAAGTGATGCTCCATGCTGAGCCGAGTGGAAATGCTTGTACTGCCCTGGCAGGGGTTAGAGGAAGGAATAGAGAATAGAGAGGCTCAAGCAAGTGGGAACCCTGGGATGGATTTCTTATGTGAGGCCAGAAGACATAGCTTTCAGAAAGGCCGTTGGGAACGGGCTGGTGAGAAGGGCTTTGGCATCCCCAGGAAGGGCTCTAGAGGACTTCACTGGCAGGCCAGGACTAGCACAGGCAGAAGTGCCACAGAGTTGAGCTTGCCGATAACCAGGGGGACGCTGGGGCCTGAAACCATAGAGGTCAGGCGACAGGGCTTACCTGCCAGAGCCAGGAGGCCGCGATTGCTGTAATGACCAATCAAGGGGACCAGCAGCTCAGGGGCTCACCGCACAAGGTGAAGGTGAGAAAGTACAACATCACGGCGTGGGGGCAAGGGGAGTAAATGGGCATCCAGCGAGCATGCTACTTCACAAGCAGAGAAAGACTGAAGGAGCAGGAGGCCGAGGATACCCCAATAAAAAAGGCCACAATAAAAGTAAAGAGCCATGATGCTTTGCTCAGTTCCCTGACCTGAGCAATTTCAGATGTAGTGCCCACTGACCGAGGAAGGGGCTGCGTGGGCAGAGAAAAGGACACTGCTCCACGCAGCAAGGGTCCCCCATGGCTGTTGCTCTGGACCTCCCTGCACATGACCTATGCCCATTGACTTGAGTGACTAGACCCTAGGGAGGGGGCATGACCCAGACCTATCAATGCACCTTAGACAAGGAGGTGGGTTGACACTGGCAGAGTGTCACTGGGCTCCCCAGTTAGAGTGAGTGGCCACTCACAGAGGCCAGGTAATAGATGGAGTCCGGCTCACTGTGGACCCACTGGGTCTGCAGCGGCCACCTCCCCCGACGTCAAGTGTGTCATTGGAACTGACATACTTGGCAATTGGAGTAATCTCCACTCTGGATCCTTGGACTGACTGCGGGTTAGGAATTCTCCGAGTAAGCATTTGAAATGTCTCCCTCCCCATGGGCCAAGGTCAGGAATCCCAAATACCATATCCTAGGGCACGAAGTGGAGATTAGTGCCACTGTTAAAGAAAAGAACAGTTTCCTATAGTCCTGGATTGGTCCTAGCCTCCTGGAGCACATGAAGGGCTCTGGGTGTGTGTGAGTGTGGGACATTTCCTCTGACAGCCAGGCCTGACCCAGATCCAGATGAGCTCTTCCGCTGTAGCTGCCAACGAACTGCTAATTTTGTTTAAAAAATAAATAAATAAATTCACCTTAATAAGCATATAAAATGGAGATCCTTAATGCAGGTAGTAATTTGAGTGTCCTGAATACACTATTTTTTAAAGAGTATTTATGACCATTATTTTATTTTATTTATTATTTTTTAATTTAATTAAAAAAATTTTTAAAAAACATATAATTTTTTTTATCCCCAGGGATACAGGTCTGTGAATCGCCAGGTTTATACACTTCACAGCACTCACCATAGCACATACCCTCCCCAGTGTCCATAACCCCACCTCCCCTCCCGACCCCCCGACATCCAGCAACCCTCAGTTTTGTGAGATTAAGAGTCACTTATGGTTTGTCTCCCTCCCGATCCCATCTTGTTTCATTTATTCTTCTCCTACTCCCCTAAGCCCCCATGTTGCGTCTCCACTTCCTCATATCAGGGAGATCATATGATAGTTGTCTTTCTCCGATTGACTTATTTCACTAAGCATGATACCCTCTAGTTCCATCCATGTCATCGCAAATGGCAAGATTTCATTTCTTTGGATGGCTGCATAGTATTCCATTGTGTATATATATACCACTTCTTCTTTATCCATTCATCTGCTGATGGACATCTAGGTTCTTTCCATAGTTTGGCTATTGTAGACATTGGTGCTATAAACATTCGGGTGCACGTGCCCCTTCAGATCACTACGTTTGTATCTTTAGGGTAAATACCCTATGACCGTTATTTTAATACAAATTTATTTAACTGCAAGCTTATATCACTTAATGTCTTTATTTTTTTGTTGTTTTTAATTAATTTATTTTTTGTTCAGCATATCAGTATTCATTGTTTTTGCACAACACCCAGTGCTCCATGCAATACGTGCCCTCCCTATTACTCACCACCTGGTTCCCCCAACCTCCCACCCCCGCCCCTTCAAAACCCTCAGGTTGTTTTTCAAATATCTTTATTTTTTTAATTCACATATAATGTACTATTTGTTTCAAGGGTACAGGTCTGTGAATCATCAGTCTTACACAATTCACAGCACTCACCATAGCCCATACCCTCCCCAATGTCCATCACATTGTCACTCCATCTCTCCCACCCCTTCCCCTCTAGCAACCCTCAGTATTTTTCCTGTTTTTTTATTTAAAAAAAAAAAAGGTCTATCTCTGAATGGACCATTTTTTAATGCAAAAGACTCTCAGAAGATGTAGAGAGACATTTAATTCTATTATCCCAAAGATTTCATAAGGAAAAGATAAAGTAGATTTTTTACACAACCTTAATTAACCTAAAATGATGATTAGAAAGGTCACATACTTCCATTTACTAAAAGTTTTCTGTGAACAAGCTGACCGGCGAATTTCTGTCCCTGAAGATACAGACAAAATTAAATGTTTTATTGAACTGAATTAAAGATGAGTTTATAATCAGGGAAGAGAGATTCATAAAAGCTTTTATCACATGTGATTTGCCAACATGTGGTATCTTTTCTCAAATTGATTTTTCAGAGGCATTAGACTTTATTGAGGCAATGCCAAACTTAACAAAATCGTTATCCATATCTTTTGAAAAAACCCAACCCTTATAATCCATCTGGAAGTGGAAAATGACACTATAATTCTCCATAGTTCAGTGAATAGTTAACATCAACAACAACAAAAAACCACAGTCATATAATCTCTAGTATACCTTCCCCTGCTAAAAAGCCATCAAAAGTAAACACATATGGTGAAAATATCCATAGTTAAGAATTTTCAACTTTGCCAGTATAGTATTTAATGTTACAATGACCTAATTCGACAAAATTAGGATTTGGCATGGCTGATTCATTTGGATGTGATAAATAAAAGCAAAATCTATATTCACATAAATCTCTTTTCTCCAGAAACACGAAGTTTATGGTCTGTCATAGAATGCCTCTGCTACGTAGCAGGTAGAGGCATGCAACAGGTTGGGGAGTGGGGGTTAAAGGAAGACACACTCAAATTTCCAGTGGATGGCTTTGAAAGCGGGAATGAATGAACATTGTTTTAAGGGGTTATAGACACTCAAAGACAAGAGGATGATTCAAGCCTCCTGCTGGTCCTGAGCCTCCACATCATATACTGAGTGCGAGCCAGAGGGGTTCTGGGCTGGGAGATACAGAGAAGGGTGGTTTGGTTCTGTCTCCCAGTGCTCAGTCTTCTTGGGGGAGATAGACACCTAACTCGCTCGACAGAACAGTGTGGTATGTACTATAAGAAGCCGGGATGCTGTGAATACCCAAGGAGAACGTGTCCTATTGAGGCGCTCTCCTCAAGCCTGTCAGTGGGTCCCACCTGTCCCAAAGTTGATATTCAAAGCCTGTTAATCCCTTAGCATACTCAAAACATGGCTTACGGATGCATGGGAGTTCTTCAAACTTGTTCAGGGAGTCAGCCAGGTCAAACTATTTTCATAACAATACTAGATACTATTTGCTTTACTCACCATGTTGACATTGGTACTGAGGGTACAAAAACAATGGGAAGAAAACTGTTGGAAGCTGAGTGTGAATCAAGGCAGGGACACACGGTTGTCCCCTGTGCCTCCCTCGCTGCCTTCCATGAACAGCCAGCTTCACTTAAGAATGTCCCTGAGGAAGCAGTAAAAATTATTTTTATGAAATCTCCACACTTGGATATGGTCTTTTGAAATACCGTGTGATGACAGGGGAAGGGATCCTAAATGTTCTGGATCCTAAATATTCTGGCTGCATACCCAAGTAGAGCGGCTGCCTTTGAGGAATGTTGCAACTGTTTGAGTTGTGAGCTGAATTAGCCACTCTTCCCAAGGAAGACCATTTTTACTTGAGAGAAGGACTGTCAGACAAGCTATAGTTATCAGGTTTGGATATCTGGCAGCGTCTTTTCTTGAAAATGAATCAAATCAGCCTGTCATTATATAGAAACCTGGCTCTATTTGTTGCCAATGATAACATTTGAGCTTTCAAGCAAACATTAGGATTTTGGAAATTTTATGTACTTGGCAGCTTCTCGGTGCTGAAAGTTGGCAATACATGAACATGTCAACATTTGGAAGATCTGCCTATCTCAGAGAACAAGTATTTTCTAAATGACCAATGTATGATGTTACAAAATCAAGCTTGGGTAAAAGATCTAAGTATAAGCTGTACCAATTTTAATGTCACAGACTATGCAAAGCTCATTGATATAGTTTTGGATTTCACTATGTAACGAACCTTTAAGGAACTACCACTTACTGGGTTTTGGTATTGTAAGAAAAATTATCCATAATAATCCAAAAGAATTATTATTAAAATATTCCTCCATTTCTCAACTTCGTATTTGTGAAGATGCATTTTCTTCACATGTTTTAACCAAAACAACATAATAAAACAGACTGAATGCAGGAGATATGAGAACCCAGCTGTCTTCCATTAAGCCAAGTCAGACGTTAAAAGGACTTGAGAATAGGAAACAATGCCAATCTTCATTAAATTTTCTTTTTCGAAAAAGTGACTTTTCATAAAAAATGCTGTTTCTGTCGACATGGGATAGGTTTATTATTATTTTTTGTTTTGAAAAGGTTCTTTTTCATTCAAAATGTGCTGTTAAGGTGGGATGGTTTTATTATTGCTATTTTTAATGAATTAATAAATATTTAAGAGTTATTAGTTTCTGGGGTGCCTGGGTGGTGCTGTTGATGAAGCATCTGACTCTTGGTTTCAGCTCAGGTTGTGATCTCAGGGTGCTGAGATGGAGCCCTAGGTCAGGCTCCACATTCAGGGTGGAGTCTGCTTGAGTTTCTCTCTCCCTCTCCCTCTTCCCCTTCAGCTTGTGCTTTCTCTCTCCCTCTCTCTCGCTAAGATAAATAAAAAAAAAAAAAAGAGTTTTCAGTTTCTGAATGTGGTCATTACTGATAACTGAGATTCATATAGACAAAATCTCTTTGGAGGTCTTCAATAATTTTTAAAATTGTAATGGGTTTCTGAGAGCAAAAAGTTTGAGAACCACTGCATTAGCCCATCAGGTCCTCCACAATCTCACCTGACCTATCTTTCCAACTTTTTTCCCGACCTTTTTGTTCCTACCACCTTCCTCACCACCATCTCTCTGCCCAGCAATGCCAAATAACTCTGGCCCCCCAAATAGGTGGACCTCTTTCTTCTTCTTCTTTTGAATGCCTTCTCTGCTATCCCTCCTCGTCAGGTTTCCACGCATGCTCTTAAAATCAAGCTCAGTAAAAATTTCTCTCATTACCCTGTAGAGCTAGTCACACCCTCCTCAGGCCCCCAGCGGCTTTGTGCTGAGCAGTGATCTTGAGAAACCATTTTGTGTGAGATTGTTTACACATCTGTCTTTCCCTCTATGCTGAGGGCTCCTCGGGGCAAGGAACAGTTTTTTTTTCTTCACCTCTTAACTCAGTAAACTCCAGCAGCTAGCCTGGCTCCAAGCACACTGCTGGTACTCAGCAAATTCCAGAAGAAAAGTGGCAGAGGAGAGGACTTTCCTCTCACTCTCCTGCCCTGACCTGACTCTGGGGCAGAGGGAGGGATGGTAGCGGGAGGCGTGGTGAGGTACTCCTCAGAAGAGGGACTGTGTCGCACACACTCGAATCCTAGCTGCCCAGCACACACACACACAAACCTTCTTCCTTCCTCCATATACTTCCAGAAATGTCTTCTAAGCGAAGCCAGAGAGCTCCACACACAGATCTGTCTGCACTCCCTCCCCAGAGGAAATCCTCCAGAACCCTATCTATCTTTAGTCACGAGAGAAGATGTCATGACAGCCCTCTTCCCTGACTGCCAGAACTTTGGGATGCACCTGCCTTAGCCATTCTGCCACCTTGGGACGAGATGGTCAATGTTATCATCAACCCAATCATCTCTAAAGTACAATGATGGAGGGGGGAAGAGAGAGACAGGGAAGAGAAGAAAACTCTGTATTTAAATTGTAATTCTCACTGTAAAAGGAAAAAAAATGATGATTATTCGGGGACAGCTGGAATGATTTACCTTTCAGCAGCCATGAAAATACAGATGGGGGCACTTTCCTTGTCTCTGTGATTAACCTTGGGGCAACAGGATTTGTGACCCTCTTCTGTCAACATGGCTTGACACCTTGATCAGCATCTTGGCCGCTGCCTGGTTTAGCAAATCCCATTTCTCATTCCTTTTTTTTCCCCCTCTATAAACGGATACCAGTGGCTTGGTTTTGTGATTTTCTTTATGAAAAGCCTTCTTCAATGATGGAGGCTCTAGTTTTTGCTTCCCAGTTGGATGGCCATCACGTTGGCAGTCCACTCAGACAAATGTCCTGAAGAAATGAACCCATAAACTATTTTGTGTGGGGGTACCAAGAGTTAAACAGTAGCTCGCTGTTCATTATGAGTAAATGGCCCTCCAGATTCTGAAAATGAAAAGGGGACTCGAGAGTCTATTGAGGAAAGCTGCTCATGTGCACGTAGATAGAGAAGCCTGACCTCTGCTAGGAGCACGTCAGAACACGTGCAGTTTCCAGAGTCATCTATCACCTCTTCCAAAGGGAGCGAATTAAGTCTCAATAAGGAAGTAAAATAGATCATTTTCCCTTCAATGCAGGATTCATTTAACTATCACAATCAACAGTTAGCTCTGTCGTTTGTCAGGCAGGAGAGATTCTGAGAGGCGGTACAGGTCTCAGCAGAACAAATACAAAATGCCAGGGACAAACCAGAAAAAGGGAATGCATCTTGAAACCGATAACAAAAGAGGAAAATGTGATTTGCAAGAAATGGTAATCTAGGGCAGCTTTGCCTTCTCTGGCTACTCTAAGTGATTTACCCAGACCAGCCAGCCCTAATGGCACACGTGAGGACAACGGTGAGACAGGTCGTTTCCCACAAGGAGAAAACACTTCTGGACTCGGCAGCTGGTAAATTCTAGGAAGGAGAAAACTCATGAATTGGGAAAATAAAGCTTTACTGTGAAACATATAATAAAATACAGAGTGATTTTTGAACTCTCTATCTGCTGAAACCCAACGACGTTGGAATCTCTTCTTCAAGCGACAACTGACTTATTATGCACATGGAAGAATCCAATCGATTTAAATTCTGACAGGAATTGTTTTTCTGTGGAGAAATGGAATTCACATAAAACAATTTCAATTTGGATCCACCAACATCTAAAATTAAACTCCTCTGAGTTTAATGTTAACAGTCATACAGATTTTGCCTCACGACTGCAGAACGATTTTGCATGCCCAGTCATTTGTGCCATGGATGCTTCCAGCCTTCTCTATGGCATGGCAGCCATGAGTGAGCGGGAAAAACTCAGACCAAAGCACCTTTCGGTTTCCCAAAATAAGACCTAGCTTCTTCTGGTGTGTAGATTTATACCAAGCGGCTTTAAGAAAGCACGTCCCCCACCATCTCACACACACACACGCCTAAGAAGTTGACACTCAATTGTGACGTGGATGTTTTTACTTTGCTCTCAGGTATGATAACATGGTCAACAGAATTTATTTCATAGAATGTCCTCATTGTTTGCTGATATTTCAATTTCTGATGCACTGTTTCATGGTTCATTCATATTGCTTGATCTAAATTAAAATGAACAATGCCAAAGTGACGTAGGAAGGCTTCTCTGTTTTAGGTGACAGTGCAGATGTGGTCTTGCTCTGAGATGATGCTTGGCACCAGGTAAGGAAGTAGTGGCAAGCACACATTATCGGTGATCTTATCGAGCGAACGTTTCCTGAGTATTTGCTATGCGACAGACACCATTCCAGATGATTTATAGGTGTTTTCTCACTTCTTTCAACCACACTCTATACTAGATGAGAAAATCGAGGCGTCGAGATTACTTGTAAGTGACAAGGGTCCCAGCTCATGCTCTTAATCAGTACAGGTTTCTTCTCTTTGGGTCTAAAAATTAGAGCAGCCTTCTCTACTCTCTTGCACATATTCGCTTTTGAGTGTTTTCATAGATACATTCACTTCATTTACATGCTCCTTGAGGTCAATAAGCTCTTTCAAGAGATTAAATGTTGTATCTACTTCGGTATCAATTTGTACTTCCCTATACAGCTAAAGAGGAAGTAATCTGAATGACAAAATTAATAGTTCAGCTACCATCTTTGTTATGTCAAAACAATGTTCATTTGTCATGTTGAAAACCATGTTAATCATGTTTAAGCCACTGCCTTATACTGAGAACACTGCGCCACCATCACCAACCACCACCACTGCACACGGAAACTACCCATTCTCTGAGTGTCATTTATGTACCAGGAATCGTGGCTACATGTTTCACATATGTTCCCTCCAAATTTCACAACATACCAAAGGAAGCATTGTGAGCCTTCCTTCATAGCTGAAGAAGGTTACGAAAGAAGACCTAGATTCTAGATCTTCACAAAGACTTCATTCTCGTTATAAGGAGATAGATCTCCCAAAAGACGTGTTGAAAATCAATTTTAAACTGAAGACCCGGGTTTGAGCTATAACTTGACACTTTCCCAACAATCTGAGGTGATTTTTTTGACTTGGGAAGACTCGAGAGAGATCCCACGTGCAGTAGAGCAAGCTAATGTGGTATAACAAGACCACGCCAACACAAATTTTCTCTCACCTGTTGTCATCCTCTAATCCTGGTTTTATGAATGATACCAGTAAAAAAAGATCTGCTGATTAGGGACTTTTTATCTGCAGTGGACAACCTTCCACATAACTCCAGCTTCTCAGGGTTGGAGACCCCTTAAAGGTCATTTAGATAGTCAGTTTTCCTTCTCCCATTAGACAGCTTGGTTTTCTTCTCTATTTTATTTATGAGGAGGGAGAATTGAGACAACTTATTAAAAAAAAGCACAGGCATAATGAGATCACATCATTTGTGTCCAACTTTCAGGAAAGGCAGGAAGTTGTCCCTGTTACGTGTGACTCTACAGTGAGCAAACCGTGTACATGACGAGTCAACCCTGACCAGACACCAAAGGTCAAATCAGGTAACACAACTGCACACCACAGAAGTTCTGCAGGGTAACACATTTTTAAAGTTTTATTTTGATATAATTTCATATTTATAGAAAAATTGTAAGAATTGTTCAAAAAAAGTCCATTTACCCTTCCCCAGATCCACTGATTAATATTTTGCGCCATTTGTTCTTTCTTCCTGAACCACTAGAGAGCACTTTGTTGACATCTTGTCCCTTTATTCATAAATATTTCAGCATTTATTTCCCAAGAGCAAGAGTTTTCAAAATAATACTTTTTTAATCAAATCACAAAGTTAACATAAAATCAGAATAAATTTTAAAAAATACGTAGACTACAAAGAAAAACACTCTGACTTCATTTTGCACAAAAGAGGAGCTTTTTGGCCTGTTTTGCTTACTGTGATATGCCTAGACTCTACCATAGTACCTGTGTACACAGTAGGCATCAACAAATTCCTGTTAATTTCCTTAATTATGGTGTGATATTTTAAAAAATTATTTATTTTAAAGAGAGACAGAGAGAGATTGCAAGCAGGGCGAGGGGCAGAGAAAGAGAGAGAGAAGAGAATCTCAGGCAGCCTCTGCACTGAGCATGGAGCCCATCATGGGGCTCGATCTCACAACCCCAAGATCATGACCTGAGTCAAAATCAAGAGTCAGTTGTTCAAGTGACTGAGCCACCCAAGAGCCCCTATTGACTGCATTTCTAAACAAAGTATTTCTTTAAAAAAAGCAAAGGCAATAACAGCAATATATTCAATCATTTCTTTATTTCCCATCATTTATAGTTGCCCAGTTACAAAAAGGAAAAACTTTCAGAGGTAAAGGACTCCTAGGAAATTAACTCTCTGAAACAAAACAGATTACAACATAAGCCAACTCATGGGTTGGACCTGCTCTCTTCACAGGTAGCGGTTCCTGATGTATTCTCGGTACATGGCAGTGTCTTCTTTGCCAAGGGGCTGCATGATCCCTTGACTGGCCTGGATGTGGGCTTGGAAGATCTCTGTAGATTTTCTGTCTACTCTCGGAGGCTGAACTTCATAGATGTTGTCTTGTGAGAAAGCTGAGATAGGTGTTCTACAAAAGGGAAGAGAAGACAAGGCTACGTTAAAGAGAATAAAGTGAAGGACCTACAAGGGAGCTATGGTCTCAAAGCATTTGAGAGCCGCTGACCTTGATGACCATGTGTACTTAACAGTAATAAGTGGTGGTAGTGACCTCCCCTTTACCCCTAAGCTGGCTTCCTCTCCTGCCCACAGGACAGAGCTGGCCCAGCAACTGTGCAGGGAATCTTCCCTGAAGCACAGGCTAGGTAGGCACCCCTCCTCTGTTCCTGCAGCCCCCAGGCACACCTATGTGTGTGCACCCACAT
Organism: Meles meles; assembly: GCF_922984935.1. NCBI lineage: Eukaryota > Metazoa > Chordata > Mammalia > Carnivora > Mustelidae > Meles > Meles meles. The sequence continues at coordinate 22,945,651 of NC_060070.1, forward strand.
GCCTCCCTCACGCGACCGGAGTAAATTTAGGTGGGGGCTGTACGTTTTTTGCTCCTTGATACATCATAGGAACTCAGTGGTTTTTTTGTTTTGGTTTTGGTATATTAATTTTGTATCCTGCAACTTTACTGAATTCGTTTATTAGTTCTAACAATTATAGTTTTTAAAAGGAAGATTTAGGAGGAATCCATGAAGTAAGAGATATGAATTCCTTCCTCACGTGGAGAAGAAGAGCAGATGAGTTTATATGTATAAAGGGCTCCCTTAGCATAACGCCTGGCACAATGTAAGTGCTCAGTAAATGTCAACTATGATTAATAATTACAGGAGCATAATTCTTTATCTGTAATTCTGAAATCCTAAAAGCTTTAATGACCAAATGTTACTTGGATGGTAAAACGTGACCCAGCTGAAATTCATTTGGTGGTGTATCCTAACCTGAACCCACAATACTCATTTCACTTCATGTGAATATTAATGTGTTTCATTACCAGACAAGTCCTCAGATCACACTGGGGATGTACCATCCTGTTATGCTAATACCCCAAAACTGTGAATTCTGAAACACATCTGGCCTCAGGCTTTTGCTGAGAGATTGTGGGTCTGTCAGATCCAGCTTCCTTCCTTTCTGGGGTACTGAAAAGCACCCAAGAATCTCTTTATTCAAAAATACCCTCTATTCCCAACCACCCAGCCTAACTTCATGTGTGGAATTTCCTTCTACCCACTGGGGAAGGTGCTGTCTCCAGAAGGGCCTTGTCAAAATGAGGTTTGGTGTCTGACACAACCTTTAATCATTGAAGACGGAGCACCTACTAGTTATTCCATCCTTAGCTGCCAGCAGGCCCTCAAGGGATGAGTCAGTCAGCCAAGTCAGGTGTGATGCAGAGTGCGCATATGTGTAGAATGTGAATGGAGGGTCAAGAAGGGTCCACTGATGGGGAGGACAGTCCACAAAAAATGGTGCCATGAGGGACCGGTGTACAATGACAACACACTCCATCACATACCCCAGGGCTGGTGCCGTGAGGTGGGGGGCACTTCCTACACCAGGGCATCAAGGTAACACAGAGAGAGAAGATCCAAAGAATCTATTCTGCTGGGCTGGACCCTAGCTATGCCCACTGTTCCAGAAGCCCATCAGGAAGGCATTCTGGATGCCTGGCGGTTTGATTAGCTGGGGGTCCTGCAGCTGGGGGAGTTGCTCTGCTGGCAGGAGCAGAATTGGGCCTCAGCTCCAGCTAGGTCTGGACTTGGGATGTCAACACTTCAAAAGACATTGGGAAGTGAGGACACACAGTAGAAGACAGGAGTTGTACAGTAATGCCCCACCCTCCTAGGACACATTACCATCAAATGGGGGGGGTCTTTCTTACCCAGAAAACAGCGTGCCTTGTCTTTCCCTGGAATGCTAACACATACTGCCATGGCTGGAGATGTATTAAAATCCATGAAAATAAAACAGAACTGGAGATGGAACATTCTTTCTGGAAAACCAGCCTCAATTGTTTTCACCTCAGGAGCACACATTTCAACTCAAATTTGGTATATGGTTTGTGAAATACTCCTATTTTTTAAAGCACTTAAATAATTTCACACAATCTTAGAATGTGACCTTTAAGTAAATAAAAACCAAAGGAAAATGATTTACTCAAAAAAAAAAAAAAATGAAAGACAAAGGTAAAAGACATCCTGAGATGTCTGAACCTCAATCTGGCCTCCAGCCTAGCGGCAGAGCTTTCTTCAAAACACACAAGTGACAGTTATCCTGAGGTCTGTGGAGAACACACTGTAATGGTGAACAATTAGGATGATTAATAATACGAACTCTTCTCCTCAATCTTACCTCACAAAAACATAGCAACTCTCCAGTCATTCACATAATTCACACTGAAATGCTAAAATTCTTTAATGGTAGCTAATATTCAGGAGCAAACCCCTTTTCACCTGAACCTTTGAAATGAAGACTCCATTAGGGTTTTTAGAGATTGTCATCAAAGAACCAGTCATAGACAGCCACTATGCCTGAACCCCACCATCTACACCGGTCTGTGTCTTCCCCTTCTCAAATCTCTTTTATGTATATGATCTTACTTAATTTTCACACTCATCCTGGAGGCAGGAAGCATAGGGATTAGGCCCTCCATGTTACAGAGGAGATATTTAAGGTCAATTTAAAAATGGGGCTAATGGTTTCTGTCCTGTCTTTGAGGCCAGACCTCTGCCCAGAACTGTCTGTGCATTAGTGACGACTTCTCTGGCAGAAATCACACCAGACATTTGATAGATGTAGGAAGATACCGTCTGGGTACTCAACCTTCAGGGGTTTAGAAAGAGGAAATGACCAAGGCATTGACTGACCCTTCAGAGACCTCAGCTGATTATGCAGGTGGGCCAGCTGTGGAATGTCATGGAGGCTGGGCACAAGCCTGTGGATGTGGGGCCAGGGCACCCTCGGATGGGGCCGAAGATCAGCCACTTCCACCCAGGGCCTCTGCTTTCTGACCAGTAAATCAACCAGGAGTCCTCACCCTACTTCTTGGTTAACTGCCTCACGGCCACGTGGAAGCATGGAGACCATTACCACACTCAATATGAAAAGCCAGACATCAGCTTGAAATGACATCCGATTGACTAGAAGGTGGGTTTAGGGTTCCAGCACCATTTTACTATGGTTTCAAAACAACACAGGGAGTCAGAAAATGCACCAACCATCCCCCTTGTCCTTTCTATTCTTCTAGATTCAAAGTCTATGTTAAACAACAAAGTTGTAATATTAGAATGCTTATTACTGGGTTGGGGCCAGAAAGACACTTCAGAGATACCCAATATCATTGGCATAATCAGAAAAATGAGGAGGAAGAAACCGATTCATAGAGAAACTTTTGTTTCTTTGTTTTACTCAGTTGTCAAGAACCCAGTGACAATGAGCTCCCCACGGTCTTAAGGCAGTGGCTCTCCAAGTGTGGTGCATCAGCACCACCAGGGAACTTGCTAGAAATATAAATTCTCAGGCCCTACTCCAGACCTACTGAGATGGTTAGCAGGGCCCGTGATTCTGACACTTGCCAAAGTTTGAGACTCTTCCGTCTAAGAAGACCAAAATGTATCTAAAATGCTAAAGAAGATCTTATTTGTGGTCAGTCAGCAGCATCGAACACTTGGAAACAACTCTCTTTTCAAATGATATACTACCGCTAACCCTCCATCAAGAATCATAATTCGACATTTAATTGTAAATATACTAGACACCACACATTTCCTCAGGAGGAGATAGATCTGATTTCTCCATGAGCTTACACATTTCCAAGGTGGGAAAGAAATAAAAAAACATCCAAGACCCTCACAGGGGGCTGCTGGTCAGCACCGTGTCTCTGAGGGTATCGGAGAGAGATGGATAACCCAGTAATGCTTTCAATACTACATGGAACAGTCTTTATTGGCTTCCATGGCATCTGTTTCTAGACAAAAAAGACCAGTATTTAAACACTAAATGAGGTGGAAATTGTGAAACTACTTTCCTTTCCTCATTCCAGTCGAGAAATCTGGCTTATTACTGCATTTTCATGGTGGAAAAAATGGTTCCACTTTTCTCTCCTGACCATAAACAGAGGGAATTTTGTTTTTAACTTCTCCTCACAGGCCCCAAAGCGACAAGATCTCCTGCTCCTAGTTCAAGTAGTTCCCAGTAGTATTTCTGGACATAAAAGATTATAATTACCAATGTGTGGGTTCATTTCTTTTTATCTACGGAAGCTAGTTCCATCTTCAAAGAAGAGCTCTGTATTTCCCCTCAAGGAATGTTACGGTCTTATTTAAAGTAATATATGTGCCAGTTCATTTACGGGATGCTTAACCCAGACTGCTCAGTGTGCTCAAACACCAGGGACCAATGACACTTGGCCTCCGCTGCAGTTCCCGTTCACAGAAGAGAAACACTTCAGGCAGAAATTCAGAAGACACACCACATGTTTTTAAAGAACATACTTATTGATGCCTTTTTATGCTCTTTCTTAAATGTGGTATTACTCGCTTGGTTATAATATGACCATGTCTGATAATAATCCTATCTTACTCTTGGCTGCAGAACTAACGTTTGAGTCCCTTTTAAAGTTCAACTCCTATTGAGGCTTTTTTCCTAACACATACCGAATACTCGATAAACAGGTTGATAGGACAAGGAAATATTTAATTGGTCAAACTGAAATGTCTTAATTTAGTTACATCCTAGTAATTTGTGGCTGGTGACAGAAAAACGGGACCATATTTGTATAATTTCAACAATACTATACACGTGATATTTGTGCATCTGTTAAAATCTTCTATTTTCCCCATGATTAGCATTTTGGCATATATTAGACCCCATTTGGCACTTCCAGAAATTTCTGTGATGGTTCTGGTCACAGAATCTCTTTCCCATCTGTTGCTATCCCAAACTCCCAGTTTTCTGTTTCTTTCACAGAATCAACCAAATGATTCTTTGTTGGTCATAACTGATCATTAGTTCATTTCTTTCATTATTTCCTCTGCTTTCCGAGAGAAACTATCACAAGGGCAGGTTCAAATTGCTGAGGTGCTCTGGTCTCAGTGGAGTAAAACCTTAGCAAATGCCTTAAAATCACCAGTTCTTGATTATTAGTCTATTTGTCTTTCTTCAGGTCTTATAATTACTTTTAGAGAATACTAGAAATAATATTAAATTACCAATATTAATAATATTAAATTATACTTAATAGTAAATTATTTAATTATTATTAAGTAAGATTAAATTAAATAGAAATAGAAAATAATAGAATAAAAAAATATTTAGAAAATAATTTCTAAAAAATTAGAAAAATGTGGCTCTCAAAACGCATTCATCCAATATGGTGGCCATTAGCCACATGTGGCTATTTAAATTTAATTAAAATTAAATGAAATTTAAAATTAGCTCCTCAGTAGCACAGGTCCCATTTCAAGTGTCTGACAGCCACACGGAGCGAATGGCCACTGTTGGACACAGTATAGATATAGAATATTTCCATCGTCACAGAAAGATCTATGGGATGGAATGTTTTCAAACCTCTTCCCTATTATTTTTTCCTCACAAATTCTGGCTAATTTTAGGTCTTTCTAAGCTCATTACCCTAATATATTTTTGTATGGCATTTATCACTCTCTGATCTTTTATTCATGTATTTATATACTTACCAGGAATATGAACACCATTTTGATCACCTCTTTATCTCCAATGGCCAGAAGAGCACCTGGCATATGGTAAGTGCTCAAAGTTATTCATTGAATGAATGAATGAATGAATTCCTGGTTAAGGAATATTGGGTTTCTAAATTCAGAACCTGAATTTAGTGTGATTTGGGTTACTTGAGATGATAGGGCAGCTAGGGTTTCCCATCAGAAGCTTTCTTTTCAGTTTCTTTCTTCAGATAACCCATAAGTGGACAAATAAACTGAGGGCAAGCTGGAGTGCCTTCTAGTGGGATAAAGCCATCAAAGTTACCCAAAAAACAACGGTGAGGCAGAAGGAGTGGGTCCTTATCCTTGAGAGGTGAGAAAACAGCGACTCATGCAGATTAACAAAGTTACTACATGGGCTGAAATCAAGAAGAATGTGTAAATCTTCAAATCACCTCTAATACAACAAAAGGCAAAATATACCCCTCTATTCTGGGGTCCAAGAAAGCAGGCACAGCCTACACGCCTACATTCACTTTTACATACCTGTCGTGCTAATTTCAACACCAGAAATATGGGTAAGCTCTCGTCATTTGCTGCCTTGCCCCTCTAGGATACTTCCACATGTCTTTGGGTATATATATGTGATACCACAGAGTGAAGGTGATGGGCTTGAGGGGCAAGTGCTAACCCATGTAATGGGAAATCGAACCATGTTCATACTGCTGATGAGATTCTAAATGTTATCAAGGTAAAGAAATTAATTTCCTTTTTATTCCTACTAAAAGACAACAAGTCTATATTAACACACAAAATGCTATGAATCTATGGGGCCCGTGGGTGGCTCAGTCAGTTAAGCCTCTGACTCCTGATTTTGGCTCAGATTGTGATCTCAGGGTCAGGTGATCGAGCCCTACATTGTGCTCCATGCTTAGTGGGGAGTCTGCTTCTCTTCCTCTGCCCCTCCTCTTGCTTGTGCATGCACACGCTCTCTCTCAAATAAATAAATCTTTTTTTAAAATGCTATGAATCTAATATATGATCTCTAACAAAGCCCAATTATTTCAGCCTTATTATGCCACTGAAAGCTAATGAGCATGTCACAGAATAATGAACAAATCTGATTTCTTTATGTGCAAACATTTCCAAATCCTTTTAATAGCTGTTATTATAACAAGATGATTGGGCTGTCCTCCAGCAGAGACACTGAAAGCGAGGTTGGAAATCCCATAGGCAGGTTCAAATTCATTAAGGAGAGGAGGACAATAATGCCAGTCTTTAAACAACCCACCACAAAAGCAAAAAGCGGTGATAAGAAGGAAGCAAAGAATATAATCTCTGCTGGTGGGACGTAAAGGGTATAACCTCACACACCAGAGACGCAGGCTGCTGGGCGTGTATATGGGGCCCTTCAAAGGCTCAGCACTAAGGAACCTTGACTCCACAAAGCAGAGTAGGTCTTTGAAGATTTTGACAGAAGAGCAGGTGGCGTTTGGGGAATGGAGAGAGCACAAAGACAGCAAAACCCTTCTTGGGTGTTTCTCAAACACTTATCTGCCTTCTACCATATGTACTCGTCACGTCTAAGGCTGCTAAACTCTATCTTTGGAAGATTCATTTGTCATTTTTCACCAGATCCATTACATGAAGAAATAGCATATGTTTACACACAAACATGTTACATATACAGATAAAATATTTACATATAATACGGATCAGTGCTCATATACACTAAAATATAATACATATTTGTGCTTACATACATTATATACATATATGTAGGCTTTGAACACATTGCTGTGGAAAGGGCAATCCGTATATTCCAATGCTCCCCACAAAATAACGTCCTTCGAATGAGCCCATGTGAACTCATTTTTACCATGTCCATTTTACGGACCTTTACAACGCACAGATCCTGGAACAAAAGGACAGCTGATGAGCCTCCGGGGCAATGGAGCCAGGAAATCTAGAAAACATACTGTAACATATACTATTTCTTAGGGCTGGAACACCTTGCTCTTAAAATGAGACTTTTTTATATTGTTATATAGAAAAGAATCAATGTAATATACATCTTAGAGGCTGTTACAGATTTATTGGGGTAACGTTTTTGGTGACATTACATCTCTGCCTTAAATTAAAAGTGATTTTTATGTCAAACTTAAAAAAATTAACAATGTTTACCCAATATTTACAATGGAAAAACTACTGTGTTTCAGAATTGTGGATGCATTTCACACTTTTATTGCAAAATAAAACACAGATACAGGAAGCCACACAAAACAGACACATAGAAATATTACAAAGTGGACACCACCTGGGTCAAGAAACAGAAATTTCGGCAGCTAAATCCCTTCCATGTGCCCCATTCCCGTCAAAACCATAGTAGCTATTATCCCGACTGGTATAGTAATCACTTCCTTGTGCTTTTAAAAATGAGTTTTTCATTCAAATGTGCATCTCTAGACCTTACAATTAATCGATCGAAATACCCAGGTTGTAGAGCTTCTCTCAGCCTAGATTTTGCTGACTGCGTATTTATAATGCAGTTCAAAATGTTCCTCTGTCCTTTATATTTCTGCAAGTCAGCAAGTGCATCCAGAAGCTTGGTGAGAATTTGCTTCTCTTGCTTTGGCAAGTCTGGAGGCGGTGGTGTGCTGGTTCATCAGGAGGGCGGGACTAAGTTGCTTATCTCTTTTGATGTTAACAGCCAATAATGCTCAATGCCTGTATCTGTTAACACTGGGGATTGCCCATGCTATTTCTTTTTCATTAATTAGTTGAAACTCTGTTTTTTTTTTCTTTTTAAGGATGCTTTCCCTCACCTCTTATTTGATTAACCAGTGGTATAATTCATACGATTCAAAGTGTCATATACTTGATTCTTTTTCCCTTTATTTTCCAGTTTTCTGGATAATGAAATGGTTCCCTATAGCCCTTCCAAAGTGATCAGAATTTTTTTTTTAAATTATAAACTCATGGATTTAAACATATTCGATGAGTTCCATTCCACTGCAATTATTGAAGTTCAAATTATCCCATCCTTGTCCAGTGGGAGTCTCTTCAAATTCATTCCTGAGTCCTCTTGGTATGACTCCAGCAATTTTTAATGGCTTTCTTGCTATCTAGATTGACAAGATGCTCCAGGATCCTTTTGTCCATTTCCTGACACTGACCTGGAATCAGCTATTTCTCCCAGAGCTCTGGCTCCTTTTAGTGGGAGAATTGGTATTTCAAGACCACCATGTGGGTACTGGGGATTCTCCTTGTTCTGGGGCCACTGTATGTGTGCATGCATGTGCTTATACATTTTTCCTGCTTCTCAGGGACGAAGAGGATGACAGAATTAGAACGGCCCGTAATTATGTACTTCATGTACCCCATATTGAACCTATATCAGCATTGGAATTACAATTAACTATTGCCACCAATATGATTCCCGAAGACACTCTGCCTGTCCCTTCCACAGTACCTCTCCATTTGTTCACATACTGTACTTTCCCTCTTTTAACCTGCACTTTGATTCTATAAGTTTATAACTCACAGTGGTCTTTATGTCACTGCTTTTCCAGTCATTTTGATTGTTTCAAGTTCCTTCTCTACTGCATCCCACAGGAAGGCCTCATGGGAACACTATGCTGAGTTCTTACTTGTAACAGTTTGTCTCTGCTTTCATAGTTAGAAGATTTGGAAATAATACCTTCAGCTCACATTTCTTTCCCTATTACTCCTTTTTTTTTTTTTTTTGATATAATGAGTTCCCCATGTAAAAAGTCTGAGGATGATCTAATTATTTTTCCCTTACAAGTCTTTCCTTTGGTTTAGATAGCTAAAGGATTTTTTTTCCCTTTAAAGTCTAGTTTACTTACTATACTGTATCATTCTGGATCACCATTCACATGTATGTGGTGTTCATATACCACACATTCACATGTATGTGGTATGTGGTCTCAATATGTAGTTTGTTTTTTTTTAAGATTTTATTTATTTATTTGACAGAGATCACAAGTAGGCAGAGAAGCAGGCAGAGAGAGAGGAGGAAGCAGGCTGCCTGCCAAGCTGAGAGCCTGATGCGGGGCTCGATCCCAGGACCCTAGGATCATGACCTGAGCCGAAGGCAGAGGCTTAACCCACTGAGCCATGCAGGTGCCCCTCGATATAAAGTTTTAAATAGTTATTTCAGAAGGTTTTTTTTTTTTTTTTGCGTTACAGTTTTTAGTAAACTTTTTGCTAAGATTTATTTATTAATTTTGGTGACAGAGAAAGTGGAGGGTGAGGAGGGGCAGAGGGAGAGGGAGAGAGACAAATAGATTCCCTGCTGAGAGCAGAGCCCCACATGGGGCTTGATCCCATGACCCTGAGACCATGACCTGAGCCAAAACCAAGAGTCAGATGCTTAACTGACAGAGCCACCCACGCACCCCTAGTATTTTTGTTGTTGTTGTTCCCTTGCTTTATTTTTCTTCTTCAAGACTTTTCATATCCCTAGTAAATCTTCTTTGCCTATTGCCAGTATCTGACACTTTCTCTTAAATCTTTGTGGGGTTTTTTTTCATTTCTTTTTGCATTTTTAAGTTTTGTATTTTAAGCGCGTTTTGAAACAGCACGCTTCAGTTTTGATCTCTTTTGCTGATGTCTTCCTGGCATGCTTTCACAGTCTGCAGGGAAAAAGCCCTCCCCTGTCTTCTCCTGTTCTTCTCGTCACCTTATATGGTGTGGAATCTTGATAGTTTTCTGATGCTCATTATGCAAAATGAGTTTTCCTGAACCTTTAGAAGGTGTAGAAGAAAATCTGACTGACTTGACAGAACTCCCTCTTGGATTGCTTCTGTGATGTACTCAAAGCCACGGCACACAGCTTTCCCGGAGGCCTTGCACCTCTCCCCCTTTCTCTGCTTCTCTTTCCTTCACATCTCCTGTCATTGTCCTGCTCAATTTTGACTCCATGGGGAGTCGGATGGGTCCCCTGACCTGGAGGGAGCTTTGGTGGTTGGTTTCAAAACAGACTGGCCACGCTCCTCTCAGAATCTGCCCAGAAACCTTCGCACTGAGCTGGTACTGCATCAGGTAAAGCCCCTCCTGGTTTCGGCTGCTGTGCTCCAACTGGCCCCCATGCGTTCCTGTTCACTATTCACGTGTGTCGAATACCCTGTTGTTCCTTCCCTGCTCCTTCCTCTTGTACAAACAGGGATACGATGCAAGCCTGGTGGCCCTTAGACCACCGCCTGCTTGTATTAGGGACCTTGTATTTAGGGACATCTTCTCACAGTTTTGAGGTAAATGCCTATGGGTATTTGGTTTTGCTACCTGGTTGTTCAGTTTTATGTGAGGATTCAGAGTTTAAAACTATGTTGTTGCTGTCTTCCTCCCAGAACCAAGTGGGCATAGCTGTATTTTTAGAGGCGGGGGAAGGGGGAGAGGGAGAGAGAATATTAAGCAGGCTCCACGCCCAGGGCAGCGGAGTCTGACGCGGGGCTGGATCTCAGGATCCTGAGATCATGACCTGAGCCAAAATCAGGAGTCAGACTCTTAACCAACTGAGTCACCCAGGCACCCCTACGTAAAACTATTTTTAAAAGAATATTTTTCATCTATCTCCAAAGCTGATCCCTAAATCTGACGCATCACTGCCTGTGTGGCTATCCTGTCCCTGCTGCCAAAGCAGAGACCCTGTCGCGACAGCTCTGACCATCCAGGGCTGCTCTGGGAGAAAGTCTTCTCCAGCTAGATTCCCGCTTCTACTCGGTCAGGACTTGCTCTCCTCTGAGACAGCTGCGCACTGCAGATGTCCAGATGTGGTAGCTGTTCAGTGATTCAGAGACTTGGGGGACGTAGGCAGAAGGCGGTGGAGCCCTTCGTCTTGTGGTTCACCCGCACTTGGCTGATGAGGCTGGGCCTCCAGAGTGGCAGCAGTCCAAGCGGAGTTAGGAAAATCAGCTATTCTTTTATTGTAGTGGGTGGGAGATGGCTAGTAGATCGGTTAGATTTGGGCCACGGGGCTTAGTGGACAAGGCAGTCTTTCCAGAGAGCTGCCCAAGGACCTTCCCCCGCTATCTGAGCAGGGTGCCTTCACCATTCTTGCCTAATGGGAGTCGTATGTTTCCTATTTTCTCCCTTTGGCAGGAGACTCCCACGGCAGTCGTATGTTTCCTATTTTCTCCCTTTCTGAGTGTTTATTTTCCTTTGCAACCATTGTACATAGGGAGCAGACAGGTAGTTTTTTTGTATATAGGTCAGTAGATTATGAGAAGCCTCATCTGGACCCGATAAAGACAGCTGCACAGAACCTAGAGATGGTGGGCATTGGGGGAAGGAGTGGGCTCTGCGGATAGCACAGGAGTAGGCATGGATACCTGGGTGGCTTATCGAGTAGACTGTGACGGATAACAGCATTTAGATTCTCCAATATCTACCTGAACTCCCCTTCAAGTGTGTGGGGCTGAAAAGTGAAAAAAAAAAAAAAAAAAAAACCTGCAAAAAATTGCAGACTCCCTTTGTAATTTGGGTTCAAAATGTGGTTTAGGTTTTACTCAGCACTTGTACTCACAGGAGACTTTTATTTAAAACCATGTCATATGGAAAGAAGCGAGCTACTGGATATCAGTTCAACAGGCGGCCACAAAGGCAACACATTCTTGAGTTGGTGGCGGGGATGGCAGCTTCCTGGTGAGAGCTGAGGTGGTTGGTGTGGCACCCGGCAGCTACTTGGGACAGCTTCCTGATTAGGGCAAATGCAGAAGCCACTCTGAGGCGTGTTGTTTCTTAAAAGCTCAGTCTAGAAATTTTTCTTCACCCCTCCAGTAATTCTGAAAGTCACTTCAAACCCTGTAACAAATCACTTCTGGTTTACTCTACGTGAAATGGATTATGTTTTCGCAACTGATCTCTGACCAGCAGAATAGCTTTTTGTTGCAGAACAAAAATGAAACAGCTCTGGCTCTCTCTTCCTTTACCAAGGGGCAGTCAGCCAGCCTTTCCACGTGAGCATTGTTCTGAGATGGTCCTGGAGGGAAGGGGATACTTCCAGCACTCAGGCATGGGTATACTTTCTGCCCGAGGGGACAGAAGGGACAGTCTGCCGCCAGCACACCAATGAGCAGCAATGCTAGTACTTTCTATGTTTCGGCCATATCCATTGACATTTTTATTTGTCCATGTATGGCACCATGCCACTGTACATTCTCTTGGAGAACTATCAAATAAAAATGTCATTTGTGTTTTTAAAAAGTGTTTGGGTTCAGAGAAATGAAGGAGGATGAGTCTCAGATCTAAACTATGTAAAAGCCAATTTAGGATGCAATTTATAAACTGTATGGTTTCCCTCCCATTTAGAAGACACATTATCTATCTTAGTACAAAAAGAAATGCAGTTTTCCCTCTATTTCGGCTCTGTTTTGTGACAAACACCAGACGAGCAGCCAGTGACATTTGGCTGCATTGTTCTACAGGCTATAAGTTGAACATTTCAGCTGTTGTATAATGAGAGCACACTTGGCTTTGCACCACAGGCAACAGGGGCTGGTTCTCCTGCGTAGCACTGGGACTGTCCTGCCACCAAAGGATAGGGTGCATATCAAGCATGTAACAGCTGTTCTCAAAGGGCAAAGAACATAACTACACCTCTCAGAGTCAGCCCTTCCCTGCCTGCATGCAGGCCCGAAACTCTCCCCTGGGGCAACCGGTCATCCATCAGGCATGACAGAGACCTCTGGGAACAATCTGTCTTTTCGGTCCTCAGATTTCCTGGAACAGCAGCAGCAGTGGCCTGTCCCTCCTGAAAACTCAGGCCAATGGGTTACAGAAATGGTCATGTGTCTTTTCTCCCTCCCAGAGACGATGACACCCAACTTACACTCTTCAAGCCCATTCGGATATACTTACCTGATCGATTTACCAAATGCTACCACTGAGTTTGCTATGTCACATCAATACATTTCTTGTACCCTGCATCTTTTTTTTCTAATCAACTTTTTATTTTAGAACCTCTTGAGACTTGTAGAATCATTGTGCAGAGTCAAGAGAGTTCCCATATAGCCACACCTAGTTTCCCTGATCATTCACACCTTCCATGAGTCTGGGACATCTGTTGCCATTAATGAACTGATAGTGACACGTTATTATTAGCTGAAGTCCAGACGTGCTCTTTTCCTGGTCCAGGGTCCCATTCAAGATCCATTACATTTAGTCATGTCACCTTGGTTTCTTCTTGGGGGTGACAGTTGATTTTCCTTGTCTTTGATGGCCTTGATAGTTCTGAAGAGTACTTAGCCTACCTCTTTTCAGAGCCATCCTTCACTAACAAGGAGAATCAGAGAAAATGGTCCTTTGGAAGGAGGTATCAGATGGATCATGAGCCTTCAAAACAAAACCTAACAGTCCTGAGATTCCTGAAAGACTCCTATGGCTTTGTCTCTGTCAATGTTCACCTGTGATGGAATGTTGGGTGCACTGCCCAGTGGACATGCGGACAGCTGCTCAGAGAACTCCTACGGAGCAGGGGCTCCCCAACCTGGCTGATCATTACATTCAACTGGAGAATTTCAGAGAACACAGATTCCCAGCTCTAGCCCAGTTGTACTGAATCAGAATCTCGACCAATAGGGTCTTAACTTCTGTATTTTGCATATCTTTAAAAAATAATAATGCTAATTATGGCTTTGATATAGAAAATCATAAAGCAAGGCCCATAGTCTGTTAGTATTATTAATGTACATAAAAGTATATATGTAGAAAATTTAAAGAATAACCAAAAGTCCAAAAATGAAAAGTGAATGCTTCCCTATAATCTATTTAACCATTTTCTAGGGACATTTTGTTTGTTCCATTTTTATTGTTGTCTCTTGTTTGCTTTGGTATTTGTATTCCAATAAGTTTCCCAAGATATTCTGGGGTTGTCAGAAATTTGGAACCTAGCACTACAGAAGAAATTCACAACTCATCTATGGAGGGAGAGAATGGCCCTTTCAGAATGACACCCTTTATAAAATCATAAAGCCCTGCTCTTCCCCTTCCTCCCCTGAACGAGTCAGCTCTAAAACCATTAGATGGGGCAGAGCAAGGAGAGGCAGCCTGTAACAGCCTGTAGGTGTTTGAGCCCAAGTGGGGTAACAGGGCATCCACATTGGGAGGGAAGGCTCGAAGTGGGGAATCAGAGCCCAAGCAGGATAAGGAGGGCATCTCTACAGAGGACAGGTTGAGGGGTTAAGGCCTGAGTGGGTGAGGAGGGTATCCACATGTAGGAGCAGCCTGAGGTGGTATGTTAGGACCTGAGCAGGGAGAGGAAGGTATGGGTATCCATGGGGAGGGGTGGCCTGGGGCCCAAGGGGTTGAGGAGGCCATTCATGAGGGTAGGTACCACCGCAATGGAAGTCGGAGCCCAAATGGAAGGTGTTCGTATAGGGTCAGGGGTAGATGTAATGGTGATAGGAGACTGATCATATCAGAGGGATAAATCATATAAATAAACACACTAAGGGTAACAGGAGCCAAGTTTCTTACTGTTGAAGAAAGGGATTCTTAATATGGAACGAGAGAGAAGGACAGAAACTCTGGATACCCTACAATTAGAGGTATCAACATGAACTCAGAGATTTAAATATATGTATATTTAAATTTACTGTATTTATATATATATATATATATATACACTTGTATTATATATGAAACATGTGTAGTGCATACTTGTATATACATATATGTATATTTGTGCACAATTCTGTATTTACACATATGTCTACACATATTTACATAGATACATATGCAAATGTGGGCATGTCTTTTGAGTGGGTCTGAGAGCAGCAACACCTTAATAGCAACAGACACACCCAGTGCCCAGACCTTGGCTTTTAAACCATTTTCCATTAAAAAGAACCAGGGATCCTTGGAGAAATGACTGATCTCAGGGCTGGGGCAGGCAAAGAACATGATGAGCTTAGAACATCTTGTGCCAGAAATCAAGGGAAGTGTTCAAAGAATGATGAGGACATATCCAAAGAACACAGGAGCCAGGTTGAAGGGGCTCAGGTAAAACTTGGGACAATTTGAGCATCAAAATAAATAAGGACAGTAACAGATTACACCCTATTTAATAAAATAGGAAGCCAAGACCTCATACTGAGAGAAATAACTGAAAAAGTGGTAAGTTTGATAAAGAACAGGATATTTACAGAGTTTCAAAGTATCTCCCACAAAATATTCATCAATTAAAAGAAAAAAGATCAACTTCACAGGGGAAAAGCCCGGATGATTTAACCAAGGGATGGAAATAAAGATCCTTAGCAATGAGGCAAATTGAAATTGTGTGCCACCTGATAGGATGCAATGGAAAGAACCCACCATCACTTTTGTGATACTCCAGCATGTACTCATTTTGTACCCTCAGTCAATAAACATTTACTAAGTCCTAGTTTCTGGGGCTTAGATGATTGTGGTTAAAGTCAGATAGTCAGCTAGGGGGACAGTCAACTCAAGGTTTAACCGGGGTTGGAGAATCCACTTCCAAGCTCACTCAACATTGTTGGGAGGCCTCCTGGCTGTTGGGTAGATGCTTCAGTGGCCATGCAGGCCTATGCTTAGGGCTGCTCATGACATGGAGGCTTGCTTCACACAGAGCACGTGATCCAAGAGCATGTCATAACTTAATCATTTCTGCTATATGCTCTGGGTCACAAAGACCAAGTCCGGTTGATCTTTGGGGTGGGGATGACAGGAAGATGGGGCCAACATAAGGGTGAGGATAACAGGAGCTGGGGCCAGTTTGAAGGTTGACTATCATACTGCCAAAGGTTCATAACCTGAAGATAATCATGACAAACCCAAATCTTTGGCTATACTACAAAATAACTGGCCTGTATCTATCAAAGTGTCAAGGTCATGAAAATCAAGGAAGAAGGGGGAAGTGTTCCAGAGTGAGAGAGACTAAGGCAACATGACAACTAAATGCAGTGTGAGATGGGAAACAAGGTCCTTTTGGGATTAAGGACATTACTGGGACAATTGGCAAAAACTTGAACGGGACCAGGGGATTAGTTGGTAGCAATGTATTGATGTTCATTTCCTGATTTTACTAGATTGTAAATTGTGATTTTGTTGGAGAATGTTCTTATTTATAGGAAATATCCACTCGAATGCTAGAGAGTGAGAGAACATCAGGCCTGAAACTTACTCTCAAATGGTTTGGGACATTCTTCTGTAATTGCAACTTTTAGGTAACTTTGAGATTGTTTTCATATTAAAAATGTATATAAATTATAAAGACCTATGACAGAAATTTAAGTGTCTAAGAGAGAAAATTCTAATTCTACTATAGGTGGAATTGCATGATGGTAATTTTTGTAGGTCAAAAATTATAGGTGAATATTGCTAATTTCATATGGCTCAATGTAATACAAGAATAGCCTAATAAACTAATCAATATCAAAGATAATGAAACTATGGATTTCAATAAAAATATAAAACACAATGCCCTTTCGAGGATCTCTCTCCTGCAATCACCTCTCTTCTTCCAGCGTCCCTAATATCTGCCTCTCTGTAGACCCCCTTCCATCAATACACAGAGAAGCTGTCTGAATAAGCTGATCTAAGAAACAATCCCTTGATTTCACATTCCCCTCCAGATATGTTCCTATTTCTGTGTATTCCTTCACAGCATTTTTTGAAAGAATGGTTTCTATTCCCCATGTCCTCTTACGCACTCCCCGTTTTTCTCTAAACTCACTCTAAGTGGGTTTGCAAAGCTACCACCCGAAGACATTTGCTCATCAAGGCCATCAATAACTTTCCTGCTGATTTTTCTGTCTTCAACACTGCTGCCCACTCCCTCCTTTTCGAGACATTTTCTTCTCTTGGCTTCTGTGAAACCACATTTCTCTTGAGTTTCCTTTTTTTCCTCTTTGCCTGTATCCTTGCCCCCTACAATTCACCCTCCAAAAAAGAAAGCAGAGTCATCTTTAACAGGTGTGAACTGGAGCACACCCCTCTACTGAAAACCTTGCAATGGCTTCCCAATGGACAGAGGAACCCTAAGCTCTTGTGGGAGCTCCTGTGAGATCTGGCCCCTACCTATGCCCACTCCCTCCCATACACATCCTTCTGGCCTCTCACTCAGCCTTCTGCCTGCTTCTCAAACCTGCCAAGCTTGTTCCTACTCTGCTCTCCCATGCATGACCTCTCTGCTTCAAACATTCTTCCCCAGTCATCCCAGGGCAGATGCCTCGTCTGCATTCCAATCTCCACTCATGGGTTAATTCGTCCAAGAGACCTGCCCTCCAAACCTAATCTAAAAGAGATCGCCACCCTTACCTGCTCTAATCTTTCTCTCCCATCATGCTGGCTTGTGTTTTTCAGAGCATATATCCTAACAGCAAACGGTTTTACTTATTCATTTATTCATTCAGTGCTTGTCTGTCAACCCAGAACACCAGTGCCCGAGTGTCTTGCCAGTCTTGTTCTTTGTCTCCAGTGTCTAGAACAGTGTCGAACACATAGTAGGTGCTCAATAAATATTTGGTGAGTAAATGAATCACCTGCTTTCTTTTTCAAACTGCTATTGATCTCAAGCCATCACAGGTCTCACAGGTATGATAATTACAGAATCTAAGAGATGACATTCCTACCAAGTCACCTTGTCCACACTCAGATCAAATAAGTCAATCGGAGAAAGACAACTATCATATGATCTCCCTGATATGAGGACATGGAGAAGCAACATGGGGGGGTAGGGGGATAGGAGAAGAGTAAATGAAACAAGATGGGATTGGGAGGGAGACAAACCATAAATGACTCTTAATCTCACAAAACAAACTGGGGGTTGCTGGGGGGAGGTGGGATTGGGAGAGGGGGAGCGGGCTATGGACATTGGGGAGGGGAGGCGAACCATAAGAGACTATGTACTCTGAAAAACAACCTGAGGGTTTTGAAGGGTCAGGGGTGGGAGGTTGGGGCAACCTGAGGGTTTTGAAGGGTCAGGGGTGGGAGGTTGGGGGAACAGGTGGTGGGTAATGGGGAGGGCACGTTTTGCATGGAGCACTGGGTGTTGTGCAAAAAGAATGAATACTGTTACGCTGAAAAAATAAATAAAATGAAAAAAAAAAAAAAAAAAAAGAAACTCTTCACAACATGGTTGGCAGAAGGTTATCCAGCCTCTGCCTGAGCACTTGCAGTGATGGTAGAACTCACGACTTCTCATAGTGGACTGTTTCCAGGTCATGGCTGAGAGCTCAGTGTGTTGGAAAGATTCTCTCTACAGTGATCCGAGATCTTCTTCCTTCTATATTACCAATACCTTCTATATTAGTCCCTAAAGCAACTTTAAGAAGCCCTGCTTCACCTGACAGTGACTCAAATATCACTTGAGGGAATGATCACGTGACTCCAAATCCTCTTCTCCCAGATAAATACTCGCAGCTATCTCAACACTTCATATGACGTGAAAAATGGACCCACACAGCATCTGAGAAAGACCTGCAAAATTTTAGCAACTTGGTTTAAAACAGTAAAACCTTTCTGACATCTTATCTGAAAAATAAAATGTAAGAGTGCCCTTGAGTATTCCAAGAACACAGTCTCATTTCTCATGACTGTCCTTCTGTTCTCTGCACGCCTGCTCCCCGCCTCACAGCCATCCTGAGACTGAGGGAACCTCAGCGATCCAGCCAGCCGGGCCCAGGGGCAGCTTCTCTGAGACAAAGACCCATCTCTGTCAAAATATGACTGTGGCTCTCAGTTCCCATTTCTGGATAGATTTTACATTTTAATAAGAGGAGAGAGAACTCTCGTGATGTCACTATCCGCTAATGAGCTTTGCAGCACGGGCTCTTTGCCCAGGGCCTTAAACAATTTATTCTATGAGAAAAAAAACCCAGTTTGGATCTGACTCCCCTTGGGGCTCTCATTGTGTGTGTAGAGCGGGAGGAAGAGCAGATGGTTGTGGTTAAACAGGCCACGGTCTGGTGGATGTCGCCCCCTGTGACTTCCGTCACGGAGCAAGCACTCTATAAATACCACTGAATGGAAGAGTGAGGGAGTGAATGAAGGAACCAGTGAACCAGAGGGTCTCAGAACTAGTGCGCTAGCCCGAGCCCTCCTTTGACAGATGAGGAGGTAAGGCCGTGACAGGGGATTCAGAGCCCAGGAGTGTCAGATGTGCGACCAGACGGCAGGGCTCCTGGTTCTCAGGCTTAGAACAGTCTCCACAGATTTGCGCGGCCTCTCTTACTGGGCATCTGTGCAAGTGGATTTCCAGTTAACTGAAAGGCCCAAAGGATCTTGTTTTGTTTTGAATAACTAAGTCATTATAGATGACTTCCTCATATCTGGCTCCCCCAAAATGATTGTTTTAATCCACAACCTACAATCCTTGGCAGTGACACAGTTAAGGACTAGATGTGACCCAATCCTGGCCACTGAGGCACGAGAAAAAGTCTGCTCAGCGGGTTCGGGAGCTCCCTGCTGCTCTGGAGGAAATACAGGGGAAACATCCCTCTTCTCACTTTAGCACTACCGTGTCTGACGATGGCACCTGGACGTGTTCCAGCCATCTTGCTGCCACTTTGAGGATGAGGTAACACTGAGGAAGGGAGAGCAGAGAGATGGAAAGAAACTGACGCTTCTCCTCAACCAGTCAAGTCTGGGGTCTGCCCGATCTGTGAGCCTTCAGTGACATGAAATTTTAAATCACCTTATCATTTAAACCAGCTGAGTTAGGTGTTCCGGTATTTGGATCTGAAAGTATCCTAAGAGGTTCAAGTCATTTTTTGATAGAAACATTTAAAAAGAAAAGATTTGCTTCCTTGATTTCTGAAACAATAATAAAAAAAAAAAAACCCAGAAAATAAACATTTCTTCAGCCAGTCAGGGATCTCATTCTATTGGCAAGGACTGAGCAAGGCTGTTACGTAGAAATGTTTTGTTTGCCTCGGTGCTGCATTCTGACATAAATGGTCAAACATTCTAAGTCATTAGGTTCTCAAACGTTTTCATCTCAGGACCACTTTACGCTCTTTTTCTTTTTTTTTTTTAAAGATTTATTTATTTATTTTTTTGACAGACATCACAAGTAGGCAGAGAGGCAGGCTGAGAGAGAGGAGGAAGCAGGCTCCCCACTGAGCAGAGAGCCTGATTCGGGGCTCGATCCCAGGACCCTGGGATCATGACCCAAGCCGAAGGCAGAGGCCCAACCCACTGAGCCACCCAGGCACCCCTCACTTTATGCTCTTAAAAGCATTCCTGAGGACCCCAAGAGCTGGTTTATATGGGTTACATCTACCGATATTTACCATATGAGAAATCAAAACTAATAAATTAAAAAATATTTACTTGTTTAAAAATAACAATAGTAAACCCAGTAAATGTTAACATAATATATTTTTTTAAAGATTTTATTTATTTATTTGACAGACAGAGATCACAAGTAGGCAGAGAGGCAGGTGGGGAGAGAGGAAGGGAAGCAGGCTCCCTGCTGAGCAGAGAACCTGATGTGGTGCCCAATCCCAGGACCCTGAGATCATGACCTGAGCTGAAGGCAGAGTTTAAACCCAGTGAGCCACCCAGGAGCCCCAACATAATATGTTTTAATGAATAATAACTACATTTTCCAAAACAAAAGAAAATTAGTGACAAAGAAGTAATGTTTGGCATGTTCACAATCTCTTTAATGTCTTAATAAATTTGTGTCTGGCTGAATCTGTCACGATATGTTGTTCTGGTTGACGTATATGAAGAAACTCTGTATCAAGACACAGATGTAGTGAAAAGAAGGGGCACATGCACCCTAATGTTTATAGCAGCAATGTTCACAACAGCCAGACTGTGGAAAGAGCCAAGAAGCCCTTCAACAGATGAATGCATAAAGAAAATGTGGTCCATACATACGATGGAATACTACTCAGCCCTCAGAAAGGATGAATACCTTCCCTTTGCATTGACATGGATGGAACTGGAGGGGATTATGCTAACTGAAGTAAGTCAAGCAGAGAAAGACAATTATCACATGGTTTCACTCATATGTAGAACATAAGCAATAGCACAGAGGACCATAGGGGAACGGAGGGAAATCCAAAGGGGGAGAAATCAGAGAGGGAGACAAACCATGAGAGACTGGACTGTGGGAACCAAACTGAGGGTTACAGAAGGGAAGGGGGGTGGAGGGATCGGGTAACCAGGTGATAGGTATAAAGGAGGACACATGTTGTGATGAGCACTGGGTGTTATAAGTAACTAATGAATCACTGAACACTATATCAAAAACTACTAGGTACTATATGCTGGCTAACTGAACATAGTTTAAAAAACAAAGGAAAGAAACTCTGACATCATGGAGATGTGTAGTTAGAAAATGAAGGAGTATTTTAATAATCATTCCAGATAACTGTGAACATTCTTCTTTGATACTGCACTGTAACTTAACAAGTTTCTTTTTTTTTTTAAAGATCTTATTTATTTGATAGAAAGAGAGAGAGAGAGTGTGTGCACATGTGTGAGCACACAGATGGGAGAGAGGGTCAGGGAGAGAGGGAGAAGCAGACTCCTCGCTGAGCAGTGAGCCTGAGACGGGGTTGGAGCCCGACATGGGGCTCGATCCCAAGACATGAAGATTATGACCTGAGACCAGGTCAGACACCTAACCAACTGAGCCACCCAGGCGCCCCTTGACATGTTTCTTGAAGGCTAGTTGCAGTGGAGATGAACAACACAATGTCAACATTAATAAAAGTTTGGAAGAAGCTGATTCCAACCCTCACAGATGACTTGGAGGGGTTCAAGACTCCAGTGGGAGAAGTAACTGCAGATGTGGTAGAAACAGCAAGAGATCTGGAATTAGAGGTGCTGCCTGCAGATGGGCCTGAACTGCTGCCATCTCACGAGAAAAGGTTACTCTCACGAGGAGCTGCTTCTGATGGCTGAGCAAAGACAGTGGCTTCCTGAGATGTAATCGATTCCCAGTGCAGACGCTGTCAAGGCTGCTGCAATGCCAGCAATAGATTCAGAATATGACAGAAACTTAGCTGATACAGCAGCATCAGGATTTGAGAGGTCTGACTCCAATTCGGGAAGTTCTACTGTGGGTAAAATGCTATCCACCAGCATCTCATGCTACAGAGAAATCATTCATGAGAGGAAGAGTCCACTGATGTGGCAAAACTTCCTTGTTGTCTTATTTTAAGAAATTGCCGGAGCCACCCTAACCTTCAGCAACCATATCCTGATCAGTCAGCAGCCATCAACATCCAGACAAGACCCTCCACAGCAAAAAGATTATGACTTGCTAAAAGGTTAGCATTTTTTTAGTAATAAAGTATTTTTAAGTTAAGGGCTGTACGTTATTTTTGTAGACACGGTGTTATTGCACACTTAACAGACTACACTGTGTAAACATAATTTTTATATGCACTAGGAAAAGCAAAATTCATTTGAATTGCTTCATTGCAGTACTTGTTTTATTGAAGTGGTCTGGAACCAAATGCATAATATATCTGAGGTATGCTAGCAATCTTATTTAGAGTTCCCAAAATGATACCTAAAATTACATTTTGCTCTTGTTCTATCTATTATACATTTACTGATTCTTCTGAGATTATCAGAATGTTTTTCCTAGCTCTATTCTATTATTAAAAATAAATGTATCTAACATATTAACTATAGTCAATTTACTTTCCTGCTTTCTAACCAAATCATAAAGGAACTATCAATTTAACAATTCATATTTTGAAATAAGCCTCAAAGTTTTATTTTCAAAGAAATATAATTTTGATGTACGGTGCTGGTTGACTTTATTTTAACATTAAGTAACAGATTTCTAACACAATTATAAATAGTAAAACAAAATGGTTAAAAAAGTCAAGATAGCCTCAATCCCTTTTTACTTCTGGAGAACAGGATACATCTTATTCAGATATTCTGGGGCTTAATTGGTGTTTTGGTGACATCACACATACAAAGTAGAAACCATGACCCCTTTCTAATGGATATAAACCATCTTAAGAGTTTTTTACAAGCTAATGGAAAGAGGTTTGAGAGAAAAGATTTTTAAAAATGGAAAAATTTTCATTCTTTTCAAATGAGATCAAACTACCACAATTTTTTTAATCATAAGATTCTAAGAGTGAGGTAAATATAAAAACAAAGCAAAACTTTTAGAGCTTCATGTATTTGAAAACAACAGGCAAATGGAAATCAGGAAGTCATGGTTCTATTCTAGACATGCTGATAGGATTCTAAGAGCTAGTTATATATGGGGAAGAATTCTTTTGAAGAATTCTTTTGAGGAGCTTCAGCAATTTGGTAGCAGCAGGCAACTGAAAATCAGAAAAGCACGGCTCAAGATGGTGACATAGGTTATGCCTGACTTCAGTCCCCTTTGCAAGACCAACTGGCAAATATGCATAAGGACAGTAATGTGAAAATCTCAGAACCCAGGGATGAGGCTGAAGCACCACCTGGAAAACAAAAACTGAAAAGGATGACCTTAGAAAGGTTAAGAGGAGTGGCTACATTCTGACAACATTGCCCCCTCCCAGGCCTGCACAGTGCCATACCAAGAGGGAGCCCCAGGACCAACGGTTTCTACGGTGGGAGGAAAAAAGAGCCCAAAGTGAATATCCAGCTCCCCCAGCACTGCAGGGTCCTTCCCAGGAGGCCCATCTGGATGCTGCCTCACAGGGGTCACCGGAACCCTGCAGGGCTTCACCACTGAGAATCAGAAGCAGAGAAGGTAGGCAGGGTTTACAGTAACCAGTGCTCAATTTTGGCAGACCACATTTCTCTTTGGAGCTGTGCCCCAGCAGAGATCCTAGGCAGTGGCTGTGCTTATTTGCAGAGCCAACCTGGTGGCCCCTTGTGGCCAGGAGCCTGGTGGGCAATGGAAATTAAAGAATGCTCATTAATACCACAAAAACATATGAATGTGTAATACTCACTGGTAATAGTAAATATATAATCACAGTCAGATTCTCTAATACTGTATTGGTGGTGTGTAATTCATCTGCAACTCTAGTTTAAAGGTTAAAAAATGAATGTGTCTAAAAAGCTTAACTACAATAATTGTTATTGGATAGATAATATAAAAGTTATAAACTGTAACATCAGTAACTAAATGCAAGGGGGAAGAGATGTTAAAGTATAAAGTTTCCATATGCTATTGAAGTTGTTGTTATCATTCTAAAATAGATAACAAAAGGAGTTAAAGCATACTACTACAAAAAGTCATCAGATCACAAAGGAAGACAGCAAGAGAAGAAGCAAGGAACAAAGAAGGTACAAAACAGAAAGCAATGAACAAAAGGGCAACAGTAAGTCTTTACCTATCATTAATTACTTTAAACATAACTGGATTAAATTCTCCCATCAAAAGACTAGAGTAGCTAAATGGATAAAACACAAGATCCAGCAATATGCTGCCTATAAGAAACTTACTTTAGTTTCAAAGATACACAAAGACTGAGAGTGAAGGGATGGAAAAAGGAATTTTAAGTAATTTATAACCAAAAAAGCAGCAGCTTTAAGTTAAAAATGGTCAAAAGAGACAAGAGAAGTAATTTTATAATGGTAAGGGGGATCAATTTACCACAAATATATAAGAATTGTAAATATCTATTCACCCAACATTGAAGCACGTAACTATATAAAGCAAATACTCACAGAACTAAAAGTAGAGACAAACAGCAATACAATAATAGCTGGGAACTACTAAACATAATAAAAAGATAATAATAATGGGACCCTCAACTCTATGGTGAAATAATCTTCGACAAAACAGGAAAAAATATACAATGGAAAAAAGACAGTCTCTTCAATAAATGGTGCTGGGAAAACTGGACAGCGATATGTAGAAGAATGAAACTCGACCATTCTTTTACACCGTACACAAAGATAAACTCAAAATGGATAAAAGACCTCAATGTGAGACAGGAATCTCTCAGAATCCTAGAGGAGAACATAGGCAGTAACCTCTTCGATATCAGCCACAGCAACTTCTTTCAAGATATGTCTCCAAAGGCCAAGGAAACAAAAGCGAAAATGAACTTTTGGGACATCATCAAGATCAAAAGTTTCTGCACAGCAAAGGAAACAGTCAACAAAACAAAAAGGCAACCCACGGAATGGGAGAAGATATTTGCAAATGACAGTACAGACAAAAGGTTGATATCCAGGATCTATAAAGAACTTCTCAAACTCAACACACACAAAACAGATAATCATATCCAAAAATGGGCAGAAGATATGAACAGACACTTCTCCAACGAAGACATACAGATGGCTATCAGACACATGAAAAAGTGTTCATCATCACTAGCCATCAGGGAGATTCAAATTAAAACAACATTGAGATACCACCTGACACCAGTTAGAATGGCCAAAATTAGCAAGACTGGAAACAACGTGTGTTGGAGAGGATGTGGAGAAAGGGGAACCCTCTTACACTGTTGGTGGGAATGCAAGTTAGTGCAGCCACTTTGGACCCTGAGATCATGACCTGAGCCGAAGGCAGCGGCCTAATCCACTAAACCACCCAGGCGCCCCTATGCAGCCACTTTGGAGAACAGTGTGGAGATTCCTCAAGAAATTAAGAATAGAGCTTCCCTATGACCCTGCAATTGCGCTGTTGGGTATTTACCCCAAAGATACAGGTGTAGTGAAAAGAAGGGCCATCTGTACCCCAATGTTTATTGCAGCAATGGCTACAGTCGCCAAACTGTGGAAAGAACCAAGGTGTCCTTCAATGGATGAATGGATAAGGAAGATGTGGTACATATACACAATGGAGTATTATGCTTCCATCAGAAAGGATGAATACCCAACTTTTATAGCAACATGGACAGGACTGGAAGAGATTATGCTGAGCGAAATAAGTCAAGCAGAGAGAGTCAAGTATCATATGGTCTCACTTATTTGTGGAGCATAACAAAGAACACGGAGGACATGGGGAGATGGAGAGGAGAGGGAGTTGAGGGAAACTGGAAGGGGAGATGAACCATGAGAGACTATGGACTCTGAAAAACAACCAGAGGGTTTTGAAGGGGCGGGGGGGGGGGTGGGAGGTTGAGGAACCAGGTGGTGGGTAATAGGGAGGGCACGTACTGCATGGAGCACTGGGTGTGATGCCAAAACAATGAACACTGTTATGCCGTAAATAAACAAATAAAAAAAAATAAAAAAAAGATAATAATAATGAACATTAAAATGCATAGGAATAAATCTAACCAAGGAGGTAAAAGATCTAAACAATGAAAAGTATAAAACATTGATAAAAGAAACTGATGACAAGTGGAAAGATATAGATATTCATGGACTATAAAGAATCAAGGCTATTAAAAAGTCCATACTACCCAAAGTAATCTCTAGATTCAATATAATCCCTATAAAGATTCCAATAGCATTTGTTTGTTTTTTTTACAGAAAGAGAACAAACAATCCTAAAATTTACATGGAACCACAAAAGACCTGAATAGCCAAAGCAATCCTGAGAAAGAAAGACAAAGCTGAAGGTATCACAATTCCTGATTTCAAACTTTTTTACAAAGCTACAGTAATCAAAACAGTATGTTACTGGCATAAGAACAAAGAGCTAGACCAATAGAATCATACTGAAAGTCCAGAAATAACTCGTGCATATACAATCAACTAATATTTGACAATGGAGCCAAGAACACTCTGTGAAGAAGAAGACAATCTCTTCAATAAATGGTGTTGGAAAAGCTGGATATTCACATGCAAAAGAATGAAATTGGACCCCTATCTTATGCTATACACAAAAATTAACTCAAAATGGATTAAAGACCTCAATATAAGACCTGAAACCATAAAACTCCTAGAAGGAAACAGGAGAAAATTTCCTTGACATTGGTCTTGGCAATGATTTTATGGATATGACACCAAAAGCATAAACAACAAAAGCAAAAATCAACACGTGGAACTACATCAAACTAAAAGCTTTATAGCAAAAGAAATGATCAACAAAATGAAAAGGTAACTTACGGAATGGGAGAAAAGATTTGCAAACCACACAACTGATAAGGGATTAACATCCAAAATATATAAGAACTCATATAACAAAAAGTAAAAAACAAAAAAATTTAAAAAACATAAACAAACCAATTTGAAAATGGGCAATGGACTGAATAGACATATTTCCAAAGAAGACACACAAAATGGCCAACAGGAACACAAAAGGATGCTCAATATCACTAATCATCAGGGAAATGCAAATCAAAACTACAATGAGATATCACCTCATATCTATTAGAAGAGATTTTATCAAAAACAAAAAACAAAACAAAACAACAACAACAAAATAAGAAATAACAAGTGTTGGTGAGGGTGTGAGGAAAAGGGAACCATTTTACACTGTTGGTGGGAAGGTAAATTGGTTCAACCATTATGGAGAATAGTATTGAAGTTCCTCAAAAAATTAAAAACAGAAATACAATATGATCTAGCAGTTCTGGGTATAATCACTTCTGGGTATAAACCCAAAGGAAAGGAAATAACTATCTTGAAGAGTTATCTGCACCCCTATCTATGTTCACTGCAGCATTATTTACAATAGCCAAGGCATGGAAACAACCTAAATGGCTACCGATGGATGAATAAAGAAAATATGAGATGAATATGTTTATGAAATGTGTGTGTGCATGTGTTTGTGTGTGTGTATGTGTGTATGTGTGTAATGGAATATTATTCAATCATTAAAAAAAATTCTGTCAATTGTGACAACATGGATGAAACCTGAGGGCATTATGCTAACTGAAATAAGTCAGACATAGAAAGACAAAATCTGTATGATCTTGCTTGTATGTGGAATGTAAAAAATCTGAACATATAGAAACAGAACAGATTGGTGGCTGCCAGATGCAGAAGGCAGGCGATAGCAAAATGGGTGAAGGTGGTCAAAAGCTACAAACTTCCAGTTATATACTGTATTATATGTTTGAAAGTTGCTAAGAGAGTAGATTTTTTAAAATTCTTACCACACACACACACACACACACACACACACACACACACACTGTAACTATGAGGGGTGATGGATGGGATAATTAACCTTATTGTGGTAATCACTTTATAATAGATACATAAATCATTACCTTGAATACCTTAAACTTATTCAGTGTTCTTCAATTATATCTCAATACAGCTAAACTGAAATAAATGAGAAAAGAAAATCCTGGCCCTATTTTAGCTTCTTCTACTAATAGAATGTATAAGTTAACTAATAAGGACAGCAATATTTCTCAATTGAGAAACTGATGAGATATCTGACAAGAAATTTGAGTTACTACCTCTAAAACTGAAAATGGACTACAGGTGATCCTTGAACAACATGGGTTTGAATGGTGCAGGTCCATTTATGGAGGTTTGTTTTTTGTTTTTATAAATATAGTATAGTACTATAAATATATTTTCTTTTCCTATGATTCTCTTAACAATTTCTTTTCTCCAGCTTACTTTATTGTAAGAATATAATATATAATGTATAAAACACACAAAATATGTGTTACTTGACTTTATGTTCTCAGTAAGGCTTCCAGTCAATAGTAGACTATTAGTAGTTAAGCTCTGGGATAGTCTGCAATTAAACACAGATTTCAGACTGTGCAGTGCAGGGGGTATTGGCCCCCACACCCGCCATGTTGTTCAAGGGTCAAGTGTATAGTTCAAAGCTTACAAATAGTTGTCATCTGTCTAGCCATTTGCTTCCATTGGTTAACCCTGGTACTTCTCCCTCCCAATTATTGCATGATATTCCTAAAAGAGATTTAAAAAAACTATTAAATATTGACTAGTAATCATTCATAATTTATCTAATGCTTACTGTGTATCAGGTATCCTTTTAGGGCCTGGGGATGCAAAAGCAGATAAGCTCTGCCCTTTAAGGAACTCATAGTCTTTTTACTTATTTACCTTTAAATTGCTTTCTTTTTCCTTTAAAGATTTTATTTTTAGGCACTTTCTACACCCAAAGTGGGCCTTGAACTCACAACCCCAACACCAAGAGTTTAACTGCTTCACCAACTGAGCCAGCCAATCCCTAGATTGGTTTTAGATGAAAAATACCATATATTAGGGGCACCTGGGTGGTGCAGTCAGTTAAGCATCTGACTTTGGTTTCAGCTCAGGTTGTGATCTCAGGGTTGTGAGACTGAGCCCCGTGTCTGACTCCCTGCTCAGCGCAGTCTGCATAGGACTCTCTCTCCCTCTGCCCCCTCCCTTTGTTCTTGCTCTCTCTCTCTCTCAGATAAATGAATCTCTAAAAGAAAAAAAAAAAAAACAAAACAAAAACACCCCACATATTGGGTTCTATTTACCAAGGACTGTCTGTTCTCATAAAATTGGGAGGGAATGGCAGAATGATGTTTATAAAATATGAGCAGACTTCTAATCATGAAAACATAATGCAACTGATTTCCATGGTAGTATTCCTCAAATTTCTTCCTAAGACCATGAGGAAAATGAATGATAACATAAAATGATAAATAAGAAAAATTACTTCTATTAACATCAAAAGACAACTGATGCCTATTGGTGAATATTAAACACGATCAGGACTTAATGGGATTTGTACTTCATTCTTTAAAATCATGTGTAAAAGCACCAAGGGATTCTGAATAACACACTAAATAGTACAGCTATGTTTAAAGACGAAATCAAAAGCATTTTCGTCTTTCAACCCAAAATTTAATCTTTTCTTAACTGAAAAGACTTCTCATATATGATCAAAGGAGGCAGGGTCCAAGAATACATCATACCTGGGCACACATTCTCTTTGTGCAAAAGGAATGAAGCCACAGTGAAGCACGAGGCTGTCATCATCGCATCTGCCCAAAGCCATCCCACTCACCTTCCATACAGAACACTGATGATCATTGAGTAAACTAACAAAATAACAAAAGGTTAAACAGTTACAAAATGTGACTCCCGTATACCCAGGGAAGAAAACCAATGAGTAATGCCCCTCACATGGGCCTATCAGATATCCAGATCTGCTTCCCTAGGATTAACCTGCTTGCTCATATACAAAATAAGACAGTGCTTTATGGGCTAAAAATACATGTAAAGCTGTAAAATTCTTCACCTCTATCAGCAATTGAAGGATTTTTTGTCCTCTAATCTGAACATGGGTCTCCAGAAAAATTTAAAAGCATGTATAATAATCTATTTAACCTGGAGCCCCATTAGAAAAAGAAATTTAAGTTGCTTGTTTTCTAAATCAAGAGCCAAAAAAAAAAAAAAAAAGAAACCAAACAAAACAAAAACACAAACTTAAATTTATCTAATCTCTGTAATCTAACAAATCATCTTGTATGTGCTATTACTGTCATAAATGAAACACGTTAGTCCCCAAACTTAAGTCTGTCATGCAACTCCAATCCTGGTGATCCACCGCCAGGCCTAGTCCACCAAGCTAGAAAACACCTGGCCTCTTGCATATTCCTCACACCCAATCCACTGCACCCAGTCTTACCAAGCCCTATAGATTCTACCTTTGCAAAATAATCCCCTTCTTTATTTCAACGGCCAAAAGTGGACTGCAATTCTTTTCTGGTCCTGATGTTTCCGACAGATGCGTTGTTTATCCTCCGGCCTCCAATTCGTTCTCCATGCTATTTCCAGAGTGACCTTTCTAAAATGCAAATCTCAGCCTATCACTCCCTGATTAAAACCAGCTTCTAGGATAAGGGCCATGCTCTCCCACTTGTCATCTCTGCTTGATCTTGTTCCTACCTGCCTGGGACTCTCATTGACACCCCCCTTACTTTAGACACAGAATTATGTATGGATCTTGAAAGGTGCTGCATGGTCAGGAGCCTCTGTCCAGATCCTTTTTTATCTTCTTCTACCAAATAACTCCATCTTTCCTTTGGAGTCTAGCCTGATAATAAAGCCTACCCAGGAATCTCTGTCTGATTTGGGTTCTTCTCTGCACCCCCAACGCCTCCTCTGCTAACATCTTCATAGCACCTCTCCACCACCTAGAATCACTGACCCCATGGGTCAGTGCAAACCCTCAGAGGCAGGGACTGTTTCCCTTTCAACTGTGCACTGAAAACCCTTAACCTGGCACAGAGTGAGCATGCATTAAAAAGCTGCCGTTGAAGGCCTTTCACGCTTTATGAGTAAGGTAAGAGCTTACCTTACACAAGTTTATCTTACCTTTCCTGAAAACGGGAACAAGAACAAAACCCATGTCAAGGGGGTACTTAAGACCTCAGGTGAACCTATGAAAGTTCCCATAAGTGGGAGTCACCAAAATAAAATAAGCAATATACATAATTTAAAAATACACAATAAAGTCATTTTGATACCTCACATTAATAACCTAAGTACCTACAATTAAATTTATATTTATTAAGACTCTGTTCTCTAAGCCCCTAGAAATGAGCCTTGGAAATCCCTTTTATGAAGATGGCGCCGAAAGCTAAGAAGGAAACCCCTGCCCCTCGCAAAGCCAAAGCCAAAGCAAAGGCTTTGAAGGCCAAGCAAGCAGTGCCAAAGCCATCTGCAGTCACAAAAAAAAGGAAGATCCACACATCACGTATGAGGACCCAAGACTCTGCGTCTCCAAAGGCAGTCCAAATATCCTCAAAAAAGCTCCCCCAGGAGAAACAAGCTTGATCACTAAGCCATCATCAAGTTCCCCTTGAGTACTGAGCCAGCCATGAAGAAAATAAAAGACAACACCATACTGTGTTCACTGCGGATGTCAAGGCCAACAAGCACCAAATGGAACAGGCTGTGAAGAAGCTCTATGACATTGATGTGGCCAAGGTCAACACCCTGATCGGGCCTGATGGAGAGAAGAAGGCCTATGTTTGACTGGCCCCTCACTATGATGCTTTGGATGTTACCAACAAAATTGGGATCATCTAAACTGAGTCCCGCTGGCTAAATCGAAATACAATTTTTTCACCATAAAAAATTACATTTATTATTCCTTATATGCTAGAAATGTTTCAGGATTTCACCTTGTTCCATTAAGTTTCTCTTTACATAGTAGGCAGACCCTATTGTAGATAATATTCAAACAAAGAGACATTCACTTGATCTCTGTACGTAATGGTTCTTTCATTCTGACTTTCCGTGGCAGCTTGCTGCTACCTCTTCCATTTACAGGCTCATCCTAGCTCTCAATTCCTTTTACGTAACGAGAGTATACTTTTCAAGGCCTGCATTTACTTTACCCACTACGGACACACCACAGAATACCCTCTCATCCCTTCCCGACTCCTTTTTTTCCTGATTCCCTTCTCTGTTTCTAATTATTCCCAAGAATAATCACTTACACACACACATACACACACATTTTCATTTAATCAACAAACACTTATCAAACACCTATAAGCCAGGAATTAAGTTTTTTAATTCATGTGGTTCCAGAGAAGATGCATTCATGTAAATCCAACCTGTGACTATCACTGGCAATAAGAAATGCACTTTGCATAGCAAACCAATATATATGACTGTATTTATACAGAGAAAGAAGATTCTGTTCAACAAGACAACTATACTTTGTGCCTTATACTGGAATTCTCTTTTGGACTCAGTTCAGTTTTATTTTATTTCACTGTGTGGAGGCCTACTCAATTAATTTCATGGCCCACTTATGAGTCAAGAATTATAGTTCGAAAGCACTTTTTTTTTTTAAGAATTCATTTAAGTGAGAGAGAGTCTGAGAAAAAGCACGAGGGGGTGGGGAGAGGAAGAAGCAGGCTCCCTGCTGAGCAAGGAGCCTGATGGAGGGCTCCATCCCAGAACCCTGGGATCATGACCTGAGCCAAAGGCTGATGGTTAACCAACTGAGCCACCCAAGGGCCCCTGAAAAGCACTGTTGTAAAATACAGGAAGGAAACTTGTGTTTTGGAGTAGCTACTATATTAAAAAGAAAAAAAAAAAAAAACAGTTAAAACTACCCTGGAGGGATGGAGAGAGGATGGCAAGGGAGAGGAGATGGCCAGAGAGAGAGGAAGGCGAAAGTAAAAGAAATATAGAAGGGGAGAGAGTGGACAGAAAGGGATCGTTTAGGAATAGAAAATATAAAAAGCAAATGCTAAGAAGGGTACAAAAGAAGAGAGAAAAGAAAAGGCCAGAAGGAAGGAGGAACAGAGACTGTTATGGTAACTTCTGGGGTAAGGAAGAGGTCACAGACCACCCTCCTTGTCGCCTTTCATTTCCCCGAGTGTGGAGGGAATTCGCTGATTCATCTCTGATCCTTGCCTCCCAACTGGTCTGAATCCTTAAACCTTTAAAGACAGTACTCAGGGTGTTTAGGAAAGCAAGCAAGTGTTACCCACTTAAGGTAGAAATACTGGGCCCGCAGCACAGAGCCCAGAGCACTGTCTGCAGAGCACTAGATGAGATCAGCGCGGGGAACCCCAGAGAGCAACTCATGTATTGGGAATACACTGAAAATGACTCACAAGAAAACAAAGCTGAGTTCAATACAGCCACTGGGCCATCCTCATCTCATCAGTGTGAAAAGGTGTGCTCATTCTCACTGCGATTTGGGAAGCAAGTCCCCTAACAGAAACCCTTACCAGGGGGCATTCACCTCAAAGTCAGTAAATGCTTCTTACTCTGAGATGGGCTGAGGGAATAAATGCAACATGATGGTCCTAACAGAATCCTTATTTACCTTATTCATTTTCAACTAACCCTGTGTTGGAAGAACCCTAAGCGAGATAGTATTCATCGACTCTATGTATTATATTTTGAACCATTTCTTAGAGGTTAGTTTTGAAGCAAGCGAGACCTATTCCTGGAATAGGTGAGCCGTAGAATAGCAGGCACTAATAATATATGTGTTCATGTTCTTTTTAACCTGCACTGATTGGCATTTGTTGCTCAGTTAAAAACTCCCAGAGAACTGGTAGGAGTGTAAAATGAGAACAGGTTGGTCTTGCATGAATACGGTGAGTCACCGCCGGGCCACACATCACCCTGCCTGTCCTGCCACAGCCAGGCCTTCCACTCGGGGCCTTCTCGCTCTGCTTTTGGTCACAGGTGCATGTGGAAACAGGATAGAGGGGGAAAAAAAAAAACTAAAAACTTGGTTCACTTACTTTTTCCTTCTATCAGAAGGGAACAAAGAAGTAGGGGAGGGCG
Source organism: Meles meles (assembly GCF_922984935.1). Taxonomy (NCBI): domain Eukaryota; kingdom Metazoa; phylum Chordata; class Mammalia; order Carnivora; family Mustelidae; genus Meles; species Meles meles. Next base: position 22,979,920 of record NC_060070.1, read on the forward strand.
AGGGCTTATGAGCAGGAAACAGAATAGGGGGGAAAACTAAAGAATGTTCAAGGGTCGGGGGAGAAAGGAGCCATGGGGAGGGTGGCTGAAAACCAGGGAGATGCTGGTGAGGTGGGCTTCTAGGTCGGGATACTCAGGGGGGCTCATACACACTCTGAAAGTAATGGGAGGGATTGCGGGGACGAGATTCAGAACATTCCAACAAATATTTATGAGTACTTAATTTAACATATTATTGTGGGGGCAGCTCGTACAAAGATGGGCTGCCTACTAGGAGCTCACAACCTAGCAGGATAGCAGCAATCAAAAACAGTAGCAATATTGTTCTGATAATGACTAAATGGCCTCTATACTGTGCTTTACGTCACGCAAACTATCCTTGCTCAAGAAACATGTCTACATTGGGGACAATACGCTGGGTACTAAGAAGAGAATAAAGTTGTCTTATCTGAAATATTACATTTAAATGTGAAAACAAAATTCAATATTAACAGAGCAGAAACATTACGTCTGCATGCAGAGACGTCTGCCAACCCAGATGAGGTCAAAGCATCCACTTGAGGGCTGCTCGCTCTAATTACTCAGGATTTCTACCACTGTGGTTATAAAAGGCATGTATGGCTTAGGGCTGGGCAGCCAGCCTGTCTGGGTTTGAATCCTGGCTCTTCCACTTCCTGTTTGTGAGCAAGTTACATGATTTCTCTGTGTTTCAGTTTCCCCATCTGTACAATGAGGCTGATAGAAAGGTCATAGGGTTACTATGAGAATTGACTTAATTCAGGTTAAGGTATTAAGTGAGTGTCGGTGAAGGTCGGCTGACATCATTTCTCCCTAGTTGCCACCATTCAATCGAGGAGTGGTAGGAGTCAAAGGGAGGGGTCACACGCAAACGAAATACAGCTTGGAGTGGCTGGGCTAACAGTGTAGACGTGGACCAGTTTGGATTCAACATCCACTTCTATGAAATGTCCCCAGAATCTTAGATGAAAAGTGTTCAGCTACCCACCCCCCCCAGGTTTCTGCACCTTCATATTTACCAGGGGCCCCTGCTACACTGGCTCCCTGTGAGTTGTTTACCGCTGATAATTTTTATATCTGGCGTTGTGTTTACCTAACATTTAGAAAAGGAATATTAGTTTGCCTCAGGATTTCAAGAAAAATGGGTAAGACTGCAAATTATCAAGAGATGAGTAGACACACACACACACACACACAAACCTAAACTTAAACTTATTACTGTTTTAAAATATCTTAAAGTCTAAAACATAACAAGATGAGAAGTCCAATAATCTTATATAAATCTAATTGCTCTTGGTTTTGGCATAGCTTTCAAGATTTAAAAATGAATAGTTGACATTTTAAGATTCTAGTTAGAGAATTTCAGTTAAAAGCAGGCACCCATGCACATACACAGAGACACACATCCCCCCCCCAAAACCAACCACAACTCTACACTTGGGCAGTTGCCATGACAACACAATGCTGAACCTACTGGGCTCTGTGTTACCCTGTTGAAGATGCTCTGTGAAAAGACACTCATGTTAGATCCTTTACTAATTAAGTGCAAAGGTTAAAAAAGATTCTAGATCCATAAGGTTTTCAGATGGTCTAGGACTCAGTAAAGTAAATACTAAGTATTTCAAGAAAAGAATTTAAAAGTAATTACTGCAAGGCCAGTTGTGGTTCAAAGCAGATGCAATATGGAAGAAAACACAAAATATTTTTATTTTGTATGTTATTTTCATGTCATCTTTTTTTCCCAAGTTGTGCCATACTATTTTAATGGAATAATCAATTCATATAATATAACTTAGTTAACAGAGTCTATTTTTTTACTAACATATTTAAATACTTTCCTTTTCTGGCCAATCTATTTCGATTCATTTGGGAGCCCAAACTTCCATTTGCTAATTAGACTTAAGAAAGAAAAAATGGTGTCTAAATTAATAGGAGTTTATATATTTCAAAAAGAAAAAAAGAAAAAAACGGTGGTGGGAGAAAAGGGAGGGATAAGCAGGCCTTCTTCCCATTCCTCCCCCTTCTTGGATTAGCCATCTCTGCCTTCTTTGGAAGTTTCTCTCCGTCTCTGATGCTAGACTCAGATCCCCTCAAGACTCAGGTGAAGACCCTTTGTCACTTTTCTCTTTTCCTAGGTGGTCTAAGCCCTAGCCAGTGACTTCAATTACCACCCATAGGCATGTACATCCCCAGAAGGAAATGACCATCCCCATTTGTATCCCCAGAACTTCCAGATCGGTCAACCCAACTGCTTCCTAAACATGGCCATCTGGATGGTGCTGTAAGTGCAAACTGCATCCTCCTGCAGCATGCCTGACCTCAGTAAATGAAATCCTGGAATGGTCCAGATACTCAGTACCTATCTACAAGTGAATAGATGTTTCAATCAACCAATCAAACCCGTTACACAAACCAAAAAATCGAACGGTCATTCTTGATAAGGACTTCTTTCTCTCCCTCCATGATGAGTCAGTATCCAAGTCCCATTTTGCCTCCCAAATATTCCCCAAATCTATTCCATTTCCTACCTCCTAGCCACTACTCTCCAAGGCTCAAGTCTTTGCCTGCATTATGATAACCGTCCCTTAACTATCAATCAGGAACATGCAGATGTAGTACACAGAGAAGGTTAGGCCATCAATATCAATCAAAAGTGTATTAAATAAACTGATAAAGTTGCTCTGAGAAAAGGGAAAAGAACATTTGCTAAACATCAACCAAAGGCAAGGCACTGATCTAGACACCTCATGTATACAACCTCATTTAATATTCACAGTGACCCATTTACTGGAAGAAACTCAACTGAGCACATAGCATCAGGAGCCTCTCCTGGTCACAACCTTTGCTTTGTTTGGTCCCAACAAGCAGAGAATAATGATGAAGATGATGATGATGATGATGATGATGGTGGTGTTGGTGATGATTAGAACTTACTGAGAACTTTTTTCCAGATTCTGTTTCTCAGCATTTTGAAGGCATTATTAAGCTTACCACCCTCCTACAGAGTAGGTGCCATTACCAACCCATTTTGCAGATGAGGAAACAGTCATACAAACTGAAGTCACTTAATCAAGATAAAAAAAAATAAGTAATAGAGCTGTGATCTAGGACATGAACCTGAACCTGTTTAAAAATTTGCTGAACACCTGTTTAACTTACAGCTAGTCATTAGAAGCAGTGGGGAAACACGGCTGGAACAGACAAACCCATCACTGCCCTCAAGGGTCTGGTACTGAACCCGACGAGCCTGTCTCTATGGAGGGAAGCCTCCACCAACTCCAATCCCACCTCCGAAGGGTACATTTCAAGTCATAGCTGCTGATCTCTTTCCCACGCCTGCAATTACCCAGTTATCCTTGGATAAGACATCAGGAGGAGATGCTTTAGTGCTTACACTAATATGGTGACAAGACTGAAAAATTTTCTTTAAAAAGTCTGCAAAAAAACCCCACTACAAATGGCAAGAATACAAGCATTTTTCTAACGGTCTAATCTAGTACTTACAGTTTTATAACTCCATCTGGGCACCTGGAACAGAGCTGCTGGCTGCTCCTGTCTTGTTTATGTCGACGCTGACCCAGCTGAACAAACCTACAGATTACAATGGATAAAAACTAAGCTAAAGTTCAGCAGATTACACAAAAATGATATGAGCTTTCAAATGACAGCAGACTGCTTATTCCAGAGAAGCACACGACAGTGCCCTATGCAACCCCAGACTGTCCTTACAAATGGGGGCCTGATTTTACAGTGGGTTTGTTATAAATGAAGGAGGAGGATTTCTGTGTTTCAGTCTACCTCAAGGTGACATACAACTTGAACTGAAGTGATCTTAAAGCCAGGAAGATGAACTTTCAGAGCCTTCCTTATCTAAGGGTGACTGCAGCAGGAAGCTGGGAAACATGAGGAGAGTCATTTGCAGTGAGAGATAATGAAGAAAGCACAGGATCAGACCGGGGACCCATCTCTCAAAGCAGGGACACTGCTGGAAACTCGGCATGTGGACTCTGTCTCCTTAGGGCCACAAGAATCCACAAGTGTATTCCAGCCACTCCCGTACTTTCAACTATGAAGGACAGGGGACGGAGGAGACCACCTGCTGAGCCCCATAGCCACACCACCCTTCCCGAGAGAACAACACCCACTCAGACTTGAAGCTAAGAGTCACAGGGACTTGCTGCCTGCCAGCTTCATAGGATAGGAGGACACCTTGGAGTAGGCCAATGAGCTGATGGGCCAAGGACAACCCACTATTTCCCAAGTGCATACCTGTCCTAGTGTGGTCTGTGCTCCAGGCCTCCATCCTCCCCTCAGGGACACAGCTTGCAATTTTGTTCTAATGTACCCCCAGGAGGTTATGTGGCAGGATTAAATTCTAGTCCCAATTTTCTACTATTTTAAATATTTTCTTTTCATAATTATTGATATTTTTATAACTTATTTTTTTATTAGCTTTTTTAAAGGTGAAGAAAAGTACTGCAGAAACTACCAATTACTAAGGCATTAGGGTGCTACTGGAAAACATTCAAATAACTTACTTTTATCCAATTTTTATCTTCAGCTAGTGTAAACATTTCTCTATCCATTTTGGGGGAAGAATATCACATAACACCTTTTATTTGTACAGAATTTTAAACATCCCAAATCATGTGCACCATAATTGTCAGAATATTTTTTTTAAAAAAATGCTTTATTGGGCTCCTGGGTAGCTCAGTGGGTTAAAGCCTCTGCCTTTGGCTCAGGTCATGATTCCAGGGTCCTAGGATCGAGCCCCGCATCGGGCTCTCTGCTCAGCGGGAGCCTGCTTTTCCCTCTCTCTCTGCCTGCCTCTCTGCCTACTTGTGATCTCTCTGTCAAATAAATAAATAAAATCTTTTTTTTTTTTTAAAAAAAAGATGCTTTGGCACAGGGCTGAAGCTTTGAGGAGGTAAGAAGAAAACTTCCAGGTCCGGTTGAGATAGCAAACCAAAGATACCAGAAAAGCCGAGGGCAAAGGAAGGTATAGAGAATAGGGCTAAGCGATTAGAACCAAACTACAAAACCAAGAGATTTTCAGGAGTTTGGAGGTAGTTGAGGCCAAAGGTAGGAAAAATAGGCAGGAGAACAGGAAGCTAGAAGACAGGCTATGGATACCAGTTCCAGCGCATTCCTTCCCTCCCAACGTCGTCCTGTGGTTGCCTGGTCGGGAGCTGCGACAGGCAAGCCAGGCCAGGTCACTGTCTTTACATGCACAATCTTTGGTGGATACTAGCCAACTGGGTACAGAACTGCAGTGGGAGAGGGCAGAACTTTTGAGGCCAGTTTAGGCCAGAACTACATGGACTTTCACCCTGTTCCTGAATCTCTGCCCTCTGGATCAGACATGGCACTAAGAGAGCCCCAGAACCTGGGTGGGGCATGAAGGGTCCCAGTCAGTTCCTGAACGTCCTTGGCCATCCCCCTGGCACAGCCACACCCTCAATACTAATGGAGGGAGGCCTCCTTTGCCCATAGCAATGCCCATGACAGATGGACAGGGGAGACGCCTCTGTCGCCAGGAGAAGCAGTCTGCCCACAGTAAAAAGCGACTCGCAGAGAGTGGAAGAGATACCAGACCTCTGTTTCCCCCCTTTTCCCCCAGGTCTGCATCATAAACAGGGGCAGCTCATACTACCAAGAGAATAAAAAAGGATTGCGTAGTCCAAAATCACAGGTACCCACGAAGCACAGGAAAGGTCTCCTAAATAAGTCATTGAACGGCTCTTTCTGTGCTCTTGGCCTATAAAGAGGGATAATCTTTTCAGCGCACTACACAGTTGTCCGAAGAAGGAATAAAACACTGTCCGCTGTTATGCAAATCAAAGGAGGAGGTGTTGTTCTTCAGGATATCAAACTCAGAATCTTATCCCAGGACATGGATTCCCCCGTCCCCGGCAGTACTCCCTTCCCCATGAGCTTGCTACTGTCCCCTTCTTAGACTGGTTCCCGGGGGTATTGTGGCCGAACAGGGCTGTGTCTCACTCTCTGCGAAGGGAGGACTAGAAGTGGGCCTCCGAGGCAGTCTGAGCTAAAAAAGGCTCCAAGCAAAAGTCATGCCTGAAGCAAGAGACACTTTCTTTTTGCTTAATTAAAGTGAGCTAAAATGTCAGTCCTTGACTGAAGTGCTCTCGCTCTCTGCAATAAGCAAAGTGCTGTTATTCAGTCACTAACCCCAGATAATTCCTTCTTCCAGACCATGCTGCTCATAAGGGCTCACTTCAAATGCTGAAGAGTTGAGCCGCACCACTGGGACAGCTGTGGTGGGTAAGTGATTGTGCACCTGTGTGTCCGGGCCTGAATTCTGGGTGACTAAACTGGCTTCTGTTAAGACAGTAATAGTACGAGAGTCATACCAGTGTTTTTGCTGTTAGGAGATGCTGCGCATTTTATTTATATTGCACATATATTTTTATTATATTTTATATTATATTTTTATTTTATATTCATTTTAAATTAATTTATATTAATCATTTAATTATTTAAACCATTATATTAAATCATTAATCATTTAAATTAATTCATATTCATTTAAATATTATATTATATTTTTATATTATGTATTTATGTAAATATATATTTACATATATTTTATATTTTACATATAATAGCAGATCTTACTAATTCAAATGAAGTAAAAAGCATCAATATCCAGTTTGATGGATTAAGCCAATGAAATACTCCCCTTAAGAAAGAGTGGAACATCAGGGCTCATTTATATTGTAGATATTTATATTTATTTATTTATAATATTTATATTATGTTATTATCTAATATCATATATTATATAAGCCAAACTTGTATGAATAAAGTGGGATGGTATTCACATGCAATAATTAGGCCTTCTCACTGCATGTATTAAGCTGAGGAAGTGTTAACAGTGATCTTAGGTTCTTGAGGATTTCTAGGTGAGGGATTCTTTTGAGACTCTAATAACTCTAATTCTGTGTTTTTCCTCAGAAACACACACACACAATTATGTATAGGATTTCACAGAAAACCTTTTGGTGGATCCTCTTTCAGCTTAGTCTGTCTAATAAAGTTCTAGAACATTCTGACTTGACGCTCTTCCTCCTCAACTACCACTTGCACCAGCACCCTAGAGCTAACGCAAATGCAAGGTCCTCAATCATCAATACCCAGGTTCATTTTGTAAGAAGTTCCCCTATTTGGGGACTTTGTTAATGCAAGAATACAGAAATGTATGTCCACTTCAGCTTGCAGCTTATATATAGGTGGTGAGAATACATGGACATGTCATCAATTTTTATCACTGAGGTGACTGAGAGTCTCAGGCAGCAGGCCCTTTAACTCCAAATAGAAACCAATGTTTCAGAATTTGACCTCCTAAACACTATTACTGTATTCTAAGTGGAATTCATTTCCTTCTGTATTGTTGACCATTTTCATTTTTAGGAGTTATACTAGACATAAGTTATTATAATATATTTGCATTTCTTACTTTTTTTTCCATTTTATTTCTTTTCAGTGTTCTAGAATTCATTGTTTATGCATCACACCAGTGCTCCATGCAATATGCATTTCTTAATTTCTACATAGAAGTAGTTTACCTTGAATAAATGGAGAGATCCTCTTCTGAGAGACCATCTGAGAGGTTGATTCCATATACCTCTTTCATGGGCTGGACCACATTCTGGAGTTAAAAACAAAAAGGAACCAGGTAAAATTTTTAGACATCTAGCATGTTAATTATTTCCAAAGATAAAGAAAAGGAACCTGTGAAATTTTCCACAAAAGCAATCACAATATTTCTTCAGTCCATTCATTAAACTTCTCAGTTAATTATTTTTTAAAAATCCGATTTTATTTCCACTAAAAATACTTTGTTTTAGGGTAAAAGCTATTAAATAATTACTAGTTCCTTTTGTATAATGCAGGAATTAGAAAACTTCTGCAAAGGGCCAGATAGTAAATATTTTAGGTTCTTTGGGTCATACCATCTCTGCTATAACTACTCAACTCTACTGTTATAGTGCAAAAGCCCCATACACAATATGTAAACAAGTAGGCATGGCCAAGTTCCAAAAAAACTTTATTTATAAAAAGAGGCAGTGGACTGGATTTTGAAAAGTGGCTGTCATTTGCCAACTCCTGTAATTATGGATTCGCTCCTTATATTATCACATTTTACTTGCCATATCTACTTCTATGACTTCTGGCTATTTCTGGGAATCAAATTTCCCTAAAGCTAAATTTGGTCCTTTTGTAGTTATCTTCCCTTTTATGTTCCCTTATACTGATAATGTCAAATTGGACATGGTGAATTTCCCACTGGGCCTAAGCAAAGACTGTGAGGCCCAGGTCCAAACCCTACCTTCCAAAAATATGCTAAGCAAGGAAATAAATGGACCTCAAGTAGATGTGCTGCTCAAAAGTGGACAGGATTCTCTTAAAAATTCTGAAGTGATAAGAAATTTATTGTTATACATGGGAACAAAAACACCAATTTTATTTCAAAATGAAACCATTTCAATAATGTCTATGCTAAATGTATTAATCTCTTAATGACCTAAATGTGAGACCCAAAAGCATAAAACCCCTAAAAGAAAACATAGACAGTAATCTCTTGTACATTAGTCTTAGCAATATATTTATGGCAAGAGAAACAAAAACAAAAATAAACTACTGGGACTACACCAAAATAAAAAGCTTTTGCATAGCAAAGGAACCCTTCAATAAAATCAAAAAGCAACCCATTAAATGGGAGAAGATATTTGCAAATGATATATCCAATAAGGGAATAGTAGCCAAAATATATAAAGAACATCTACAGCTCAACACCTAAAAAAACAAACGATCTGATAAAAAAGATGGGGAGAAGACCTGAATAGACATTCTTCCAAAGAAGATATCCAGATGGCCAACAGACACATGAAAAGATACTCAGCATCACTCATCATCAGGGAAATGCATATAAAAACCACAATGAGATATCACTTCACAACAGTCAGAATGGCTAGCATCAAGAAGACAAGAAATAGCAATGTTGGCAAGGATGTGGAGAAAAGGGAACCATCATGCCCTGTTAGTGGGAATGTAAATTGGTGCAACGACTGTGGAAAACAGAATGGAATTCCTCAAAAAATTAAAAACAGAAATGCCGTATGATATAGTAATTCCACTACTGATTATTTACCTAAAAAAACACAGTGACAATTCAAATACAAAAGACAGATGCACCCCTATGTTTATTGCAGTATTATTTACAATAGCCAAGATATGGAAGCAACCTAAGTGTCCATCAATAGACAAATAGATATTCAAGATGTAGTATTTATATACATATATAAATGATGGAATATTACTCAGCCATAAAAAATGAGATTCTTGACATTTTTGACAACATGGCTAGACCTCAAGGGTATTATGCTAAGTGAAACAAATCAGACAAAGAAAAACAAATACCATATGATTTTCTTAGATGTGGAATCTAGAAAACAAACAGACAAACAGAAACAAACTCATAAATACAGAGAACAAACTGGAGGTTGCCAGAGGGGAGGGAGTACAGGCATGGGAAAAGTAGATGAAGGAAATTAAGGGGTACAAACTTCCAGTTATAATATAAATACGTCACAGAAATGAAAAGTACAGCATAGGGAATATAGTCAATAATGTTGTAATAACATTGTACGGTCATAGGTGACTACACTAAAGGTAAGCATTAAGTAATGTATAGAATTGTGAGATCACTATGTTGTACACCTAAAACTAATATAACAGCATATGTCAATTACAGTTCAATTAAAAAAAAATACTCATCTCTGCAGTGCCTCAAACACCACACATTAGAATTGCATGCATGAGAAATAATATGACTTTTTCTCTCAGCCTTCTAATGGAAAGTAGAATTTTAAAGATCATTCCCCAAGCCTCAAGCGAGACCACATAAGCTCCTCTCCTGCACACCTCGGTCACTTTGGCACTGTCTCCTGTGTCTGTCATCTTCACTGGGGTGGAGCGTTGAGACACAGAGCCCTCCTCCTCCCGGTCGGTCCCGGAATCATCCTCAGAGCTGCTGGACACAGCCTCCTCGCTGGGGGGTGGTGGGGCGCTGGCTGCTGTTTTCCGCTGTAAGACAGCTTCTTCTCTATTGCTTTTGTTCCTTTAAGAAAATAAATATTGATATAAAGCATCTTTAAACCAAACCCTTGACACTCGCTATGTATGATTCTGTCCAACACCTTAGTCCTAGTGAAGCACAAGAAAATGGCTGTGAGAAACAAGTTTCTGGGTTCACGTTGTGATGAAGGGAAAACCTTAATGTTTTACCATGTACATGTACTGACTATATATGAATTTAAGCCGTTATAAATTCAGAACATAAACTGGTAAGTGCATGTAAACCAATGCAGAAGTCTTCTCACCACTTGGTTACTGTGCCTTCCTTTGGTAACTGAAATCAGTATTTTCAAAATTTTGGTGCAATAATAGAAGACTGTGTTTGGGACATTAGTAAAATTATCTAGCTACAACTTGTAAAACCTTCAAGGGAAGGTCAATAGCCAAATCCATGTAAATTTCCTTCCCTTCTATGATTTTTATCAATCATAGCATCAGCTGATGATTTGCACCATAGTAATGGGAAATTGATGAAAATAAACTAAAATTTAAAATCTGTGTTATTAGGGTGGGTATTAAGAAGGGCATGTATTGTATGGAGCATGGGTGTGGTACATAAACAATGAATTTTGGAACACTGAAAAAATTTAAAAATAAATAAAAATCTTTTAAAAAATCTGTGTTATTAGTTAATATATGTGTTAGACTTCCTACTAATAGTAGGGAATAGATGGGGGGGGCAAATAAATTCAGATTTATAAAAGTATTTACTTTAGTTCCAAATATGAGAGTAGTAAGAATATTGTTTTCTTTTAAACTCAGAAAATATTTTATAGCAATATTTTTGGCTTTGATGAAAAATGCTTGAGATTTCATTCTTTAAAAACTACTCTCTACAAAAGACTTAAAATACTATAAAATTCTGAAATGTTCTAGGAAAGGAAAATAAAATACTATCTGACCATGGGTTATTATATTACTATTATCCTACAATATTATCATACAATATTTATAATAATAACCATAATAAATAATAAAATATTAATTTAATTTAATGAATTTATAATAGTTGTTTATAATAAAATATAAAATAATAAAAACATTATTGTGTAATAATTAATATGTTATTATTGTAGAAAATAAGCCAGTTTCTGACTTTCTGTAAAGTAAAAATTAAAGTCACTGGAATTTCTGTGCCATATAATAATGTAGCTGGTCATTTATGCATTTCCAGGAACTTCTTGAATTCTGAACTCCTGAGGACATCTCTTAAATTCCTTAGTTTCCGATCCAAGGCTTAACATGCAACTAATATTTAAGGCCACAGAAATGGTGTATCTGGAAATAGTAATATACATCCCACTGCATAAACCACATGTAGCTAGAACCCAACCAGGATTCCATACGCACCTACAAATACGATTAGGACTCAATATCTACAGTCTGGCCAGGATTTCTGGCCAGAGTCTAAAAAAAAGTAAACCTCATCACTGGGCTCATTCAGGTTAGTGGCAATAACAGATTATGCTAGAACACATCACCTCTCAGTCCAGTTTCTAAGCATGAAGACATAAACATGGTTTGACTTCTTCCTCACATTATTGGATATAACAGTTTTCCCCAAAACAATGTTACAGTAATACACAGAAAACCTATTAATTTCTTTATCCGAGCATATTTGTTTTAATGGTTCCTCAGGATGCCAACAAAAATAAATAAAATGATTATTAATTTTTACCTAAGTATTTTATGTTGCTGGAAAGTGAGAACACTGAGTTTTTTTTAATAGGACACAACACATATTATCTGCTCCCTGTCCCTATGCCATCTGTGATATTCCTAATTGAAAATAATAAAATGCACCATGTTGCCGAAATTCCTATAAATTCTTTCAATGCTGAATTTTTTAGTGATCCCAGCACGACGAATAAGCTATCTGCATAGACGCAGTAAATGGAATGTGCTCCAAACTATGTGACTTGAAGTTATTCTTTTTGGTGCCAATTATATTGCAAGTGCCATATTGTTTTACATGAATCTTTAAAATTTCATTCTATATGCAAATCTTACCCCAAGACTGATTTTCCAGTTTCATCTGGTTTACGCACTGTAAATGGACTTGGATCTATGCCAATGGTCTTAGGCATAAAGTCACTGAAATAAGAGGAAAGAAATGCCATGTGAATCACTGTCCATCCACAGGATACTTTCATTCAATTCACATTCTTATACTATTTCTTCTTAACCCTTACATATATTCTGAACCAAATGTTCAGGGGAGCTTAGGTGATCAAGGCCATAATGTCCCATGAACTAATGGCACCAGTAACTTCAATGCTATTGGTCTTCACTGGGCATTTTCTTCATGATTACGAGACCTAGTGGTTTTGAATTTAAGATTTTTTTCTACTGGAACAGAGTTCTATCTAAATCACTGCCACGATGTGTACACTTTGTTTAGACATCAGAATTACTTTTCAGGTAAAACTGAACTCATAAGACCAATGGCAAAACACTAAGCTACTCGGTTTTACCATGTTTTTATTACAATAAACTACCTCGGGAGGCTGACATAATAATCAAAAACACCGGAGTGTTTGAGTTGAAGTATCAGCATCTACCTCATTAAGCTGGGGTTAATTCATTAAAACACTATCGGGACACTTTAAATAGAAACTTCTAGTTTACCACATACTAAGATAGGCTGAGGCTCCCTCCGCACTGTGTAAGGCCTACCTGTAACCAGACCGAACTCCTCAGAGATGCCAGAAAGACCGGAGTTGTATGGTTTATGCTGATGAAAATGGCTCTGGCAAGGATACCACTCCAAGGGTGACCCATTACATTTTTTGAAGGAAAAGAAAGCAAAATTGAATCTGATCCAAATGCCTATTGCACTTGTGGCAAAGCAACAGAGCTATATACACTCGGAAAACGCGATTTGCCAAATCCCTACAACAGTCTTAGGACACTCCCAACGTACCGTGCTGAGCTTGTCATAGCCAAGCAAAAGGTATCATCAAAACTACTCAGTTCATACGGTCGAAAGAACTCATTGTGGATGTCAATCTCTTCTTCATATCGGTGGAATTTCTTCACTATCAACTTCTTTAAGTTCGCAGCACAGATAACTAAGAGAGATATGTCTATTACTCATAAAGTCTTCAGATGACCTCCTGCCTCTAGCACTCATACACTTGGGAAGGAGACGACATGTGTACACAGAGTATACAGTGCAAAGCCAAGTGTGACAAGCTCCAAGGAGGCAGGAAGGCCCCTGGAAGTCTGGGTGGGAACAGGGAGTTGTTTTAGAAATCAAACTATTCAGCTCTTTAAATTCCTTTTTGCTCATAAATAAATACCTTCTGCCTTCGAGATAAAAATTGTGCAGCTATTTCACTCTATTTTCCTTTACATTTCAAATCATGGCCAACAGTAGACTGTTGTCCGTGGCCAACATTAGACTGTTAAGTCCTTTCCTTTCTCCTAGAACAAAAACCTTCTTTGCAATATGAGTTATGATTTTTCCCAGAATTTCAAGGTTGTAAGTACTTTTTAAAAATTAATTAATAATTTACTAAGAACTAAAAATCATTTGTAATCTTCTTAGTTTATGGCCTTTACCACCTAAAGTTGGAATACCTAACCATGATTAGATGGGAGGCCTCAAGAGGAACATTCCAGATTGGGAATTGATCTTACTCAGTGCCCTTTCACAACTGGGAAAACAGACTTCTTCAAGGTCGGGGAATCAGTAACAGCACTACACTCTATTTAAAACCGAGCAATTATTTCAATTTGGAAACATCATTCAAATGTATTGTATATTTGAGGTCATTCATTTAACATAAAAAATTTCCTGCCTTTCTGATGAATTAATGAAATGAAATTTAAACTTTAGTGACTAAAATGTACTTTTATATACACATCTGTATCTTTTTCCACTGCTTAGATACAGGAGAAGATTTTATTTCTCCTTGTGAGTGGGTCTTCACTTCCTTCCCATTATCCCCAAATATCTTAGAAATATAATCAGTACTAACTTAAAAGGGTACACCAATATATTATATCCATTAGACATTTCAGGGGCATAACTAATAACTATAAAACATAGTACAAGGTACTGGTCTACTTGGATAAAAGAAGTGTAACACATCACTGCCCTTAAAAAGCTGTATAAGACGTTACAACCCCCTATTATAGCAGCAACATGAAACTAAGTAGTCATTCATTTCTTTTTAATGAAATATTATATGCAAAGAATTTAATGCTTCAAGCTCATTTAGGAATAATTCTAAAATATATTGGTATAAAAACTAAGAGAGAAACAGTATACCTACCTTCATCATACGGTAGCGGTAAATGTTTTATTACCTCTGGAGTCCACCAGTAAGTGTAACTATAAAATTAAAAAAATAAGTGAAAGGATAAGATGGGCCAAATGTAAGGGCTGGCTTTCTATGATTCACTGGGTAAAAAGGGTTTATGGTCTATTGTAAGATACTGCTGGGCATAGGAGGTCTTCAACATGTTCATTTCTTTCCCAAGCCCTTTCTAGTTTCAGCTATGTCACAGATACAAAAATGCCGCAAGCATACCTGAGAGTCAAGAGGCTCTGATGTTACTGACTTTTAGCTAAAAAATATTTGGGTATACTAAGCCAGATTTTAGGAGGGGCTGGTTACTTCTCCCCAGAGGCTGTGCCTGCATAACTCAGCAAGCCAATGAGCAGCGGGACCTTGACCCAAGTTCTATCACCAATACTGTCTTGCATGTGGCCATCTAAGAACTAGATTACTTTTGCCGCCCTGCTCTCTGGATAGGAGTCTGTATGTATAGTTAATTACAACAGTTAAGCAAAATCATTAAGTGAATGGATAGTCCTAATGAACAAGGTCCCTTAGAAAATAGTGGAGGCCCTTTAATCTTTAACAGTAAATATTCACTACTTGATTACAGAGGCCAGTCAGAGGAAGGTAGGGAATTTCATCTCCTGGATTTCTGCCAGAAGACGTATCTGCTCTGAGCCAAGATCTGAAACATCAGATTTAATTCTAAATCAAATACTGATATATTGGATTTTTAGGGGAAAAACGCTGTATCAAAGTTCATGAGTGCTAGGGAGGGGAATGATGTGAAATAGTATATCAAAATGTATTAAAAACAAAGATTTTGGGGGCACCTGGGTGGCTCAGTCAGTTAAGTGGCTGTCTTTGGTTCAGGTCAGGATTCCAGTGTCCTGGGATCAAGCCCCATGTCAGGCTCTCTGCTCAGTGGACAGCCTGCTTCTCCCTCTCCCTCTGCCTGCTGCTCTGCCTACTTGTGCTCTCTCTATCTCTCTGTCAAATAAATAAATAAAATCTTTAAAAAAAATAGATTTTCATTCAGAAGTTAAAAAAAGAGCCTCTGACCAAAAATGCTAAAAGGATGATTTTAAATAAATGAAAAGCTTTCTAAAAATAAAATGCTGACATTACGATCCTAGATAATCCCAACTATGAAGATGTGGGGGTATTTAAATGAAATGGGCAACAGAGAGAAGTCTCCTAGAGATGGCAAGCAGAATATATAACCGAGGATGATCGAAAAAAGGAACATGACGCCTAATGAACCGTGAGCGGGAAAGTGAGATGGTAACAGGAAAGGTTCTTCAAGTTTTGCTTGAGACTGAAGTTATGCTTTAGAACAGTCCTTCTCAAAATTCAGTGCACACACAAACACTTGGGAGATCCTGTAAAAGGACAGGTTCTGATTCAGTAGGGCCTGAGATTCTGTGTTGATGAGAAGGTCCTGGGTGACGCCAGAAGGGTCGGTCCTCACACTGCTTCTTGCAATAGCAAGGCTTTAGAGCATGAAAAGAACAGAAAAGGATTATGCCAGCTGCTTGTGGATAATTCATTCAATCTTTCAACATTTACTGAGCACAACTGACACAGAGAATAGTATTAGAAAAGCTGTGTTGAAAATAATGACAGAAAAAGGAGAGCTACTTAATCCCAGCACTCTTTCAATCTTCAACAGTCATGAGAAGTTTCATGCTGGAAAGATAAAAACAAGAGAACAGGGAAGCATGTACAGCCCAAGAGATGAAAGGAAACAGCAGAGCATCTCTAAAAGAATTCAAGTGTCTTGGTACCACTGGGGCTTAATCATCTTTCCAAAAAGAGTGAAGAAGGGAACTTACACTAAAAATGGGCAAATGCAGTCTTGAAGCTCAAAAGTGAGAGGGTAATAGATTCCGGAACAATACACCAATGAGTGTGATGTCAATTCTAGCAAGATAACAGAATCAAGTATTAAGAAGAGATCTGTTGTGCGTAACCTAAAAAGATGACCAGTGACTTCCATGAATCCACATCCAAAATACACCAGTCTAATCCATTTGCTTTTCTAATAGGAGAATCAGACTATCAGATCAGAAGAATGAAAAGGAATGGCCTAATTGTTTAAGGGGTGTGTGTGTGTGTGTGTGTGTGTGTAGACACATGCATGTGCACATGGGTGTAAATTCTATTTCGTAATCACTTAATCTTGGCAGAGGAGGAAAATAAAGAAAGTATCGGCTAGCATATAAGGGATTTCCTAAACAATGTTCCTCACCATTAGCTTCCCTAAGATAAAGAAATAAACATGATAAAGAATGTGTTTAAGCTCAGAATGTATCAGGTGGAGAAAAAGAATTAAGAGAGCATCTGTTAGTGACTTGAAACAGGCCATAGATTTTTTTTTTTTTCTGAATGCTACTAAACTGTATCTCCCTAAGCAGGTTAAAGCAATGTAACCATACTTTTTAAAAAGTCCTGCTCCACGGGGGTGGGTCTCAGAAGCACAAAAGCCACAGAGAAACCCCTGCCCTAAGGAAGATGAACTGAGACCAATGGAAGATGAGAGCATCTGAGAGGGCTCAGCCCAAGATCTTGGTTACCACCACCCCCGAGTATGTTTACTCAGAGGGAGAGACCGGAAGCAGGACAGAAACCTGCTTTGGAACCAGGGATCAGATGACTGAGACTGCAAGTTCGTGCTACTTCTTCCTTTGCAAACAACATCTCGTAAGTCAGCTGCTCTCTCTTCTTTGGTCCCTGATATGAAGAGTGCTCAATTCCACTGGCTCACTCACACAGGAAGGTTGGGGGACTTAAAAAAAAAAAAAAAAAAGACTCTTTATTTCCCCTAACGAACATGGGAACCCTCTGAATTAGCACGTAGACTTTAGCAAAGCAATCAATATTTGTGAATGAGATAGAGAAATGGGGCAGGAGGACAGTATAGTTAAATGATGACAGTAGAGTCAGTTACAGCCATTTCAATAATTCCAACCCAAAATTATGAAACAATGTTAAGGTGGAAGGAGTGGTCTGGTGGTGTCCCAGAGGGTGCTGCCATCTACCTCATTCTAGTTAACATTTTTCATCAAGGATTTGTATCAGGATCAAGATGACCAGCTGATTATATCTGAAGAAGCTGCAAATGTATTTGTAATGTTAATAAAAAGGTAATACATTTAAACCTTTTCTTTTGGAAGCAAGCAAAGCATATATGAACATGACCAAGAATGCTTGAATGAGCATACAAGAATGGTATAGATAAGGCCTGGTAGCAGGTCACGTTAAAAACACTTGGGAGTTCTAATGGACAGGAAGCTCAGAGAGTCAACATTATGATGGCATTGCTAAAAACAGCTACTGCAATCTTATAGTTAATGATAAACGCAGTAACCAGGATAAGAGGAGTAATGGCTCCAATGGGTTCCACGATATTTGGCACAAATCAGATCAAACTGTGACCATTACTGAACCCAGGTCTGGGCACCACAGTTGAAAAAGAACACTGCCATGGACTGGGATCCGTAAGAGAAGAGCATTCCGAACCCCGAAGAGACTTGAAATCACAGTCTGTGATTTCTGGTGAGAGTGGGGCTATTTAACCTAAAGAAGAAGAGATTCTGAGAAGGTGTGACTTTGTCTTCAAATAGTTAAAAGACCATAAAGCAGATAGGGAAATTGTCTCAGCGGGTCGAAGTGAGATTAGTAGGTAAAGTTACAGAGCAGTAGATCTCAGGGTGATGTGGGGAAGAACTGTGTAAGTGGACTGTCTGAAAAGAACCTCCTCGACCAGACACGGCCCAGGGGAAAACCAGGACTGGTCAAGCACAGGCCGGATGACCTCTCCTGGGGAGACACAGAGGAAATTCACATATCAGACAGTGAATAGGGCCAGGAAACCATCCAACTCTGGGTTAATGAATTAATTAGTGCTTAATATGTAAAAACATCTCAGTGACATGATAAACACTGAGTCAATAAATAGCATCTTGGATGATGTATGACATATTAACCTAAATCAGGACAAAGCTTCATCTAGCAGTTCTAGGCAGATAGATAAATGTGGGATTCTGAGTAATGGAAGTAGTCACTTCAAGAGGACCTGGTTTGGATGAACTCTAGTCAGAGCAAGAATTATTCCCCCTTTCCTTATCATTCAATAAAAATATACCAGAGTTGGGGCACCTGGGTGGCTCAGTGGGTTAAAGCCTCAGCCTTCAGCTCGGGTCATGATCTCAGGCTCTGGGGATCGAGCCCCACATTGGGCTCTCTGCTCAGCGGGGAACCTGCTTCCTCCTCTCTCTCTGCCTGCCTGCCTACTTGTGATCTCTGTCTGTCAAATAAATAAATAAAATCTTAAAAAAAAAAAAAAATATATATATATATATACATACCCCGGAGTAAATCACTGGTAAACACAATATAAAATATGGTATGGTCACCCAGTTTGGAAACACAAGCAAATACATATAAAGTGGTATTGATATCATATTATAATAAGTGATAAAATAATATTATCTAAGTTTCCAGATTTTATGGTCATCCTGGATGATTTTTACAACTAGGGAATAGATTCTCCTTAAAGAATAATCACAGTACTGACATCTGTTGGGTTTGCTGTGTGGTAAGCATTTACATTATTCCATCTGATGCTCAGAAAAATGTACAAGTTAGATGGTATTATTATCTCTATTTTACTGATAATGGCCACTGAGACTGAGACCAGTTATGTAACTTGCCCACAGTCACTCAGGTTTTAACTGGAGGCCATCTGTCCAGAGCCTGGCCACTTCAGGACTGCGTGGATTCTGTGTCAGACCCAGTACTAATTAATTCCCACACAGTTTCTCACCTAATCCTCAAAATGACCCTGTGAGGTATGTGTAGTCCTCTCCATGTTACAGGTGAGGAGAAGGGTTTCCGGAGTTCGACAGGTCAGAGGTTACACATTGGCAGAAATTCTAACTCTGTCCCACCCAACCCTGATGTCTAAGCTCTCACCCAGTTAACTGCCTCTGGCTAAAATATTCATTTTATCTGAGAATTAGAATATTAGCTGTCACCAAAATAACCAGTTTCATGGGTGACATCGGAAAGTCCAAAATAAAAATACTGAAATTTGTCTTACAGTATTTTTAAGTACTGTTTACGACCAATATGTACTCTTGATAGCATAAACTGATTTTTCAGAATTGTGATATTCTGGAGAAAAAACAAACAAACAAACACAAAAAGAGGAGACCAAACCAACTGAGAGAGCCATATTATCTACTTTGATAAAACTTTATTTTCAATGGCAGGCTTGCAGCTGATTCTTGCTGAGTCATCTAATGAGCTCAATTATTTCAGTCAAGACACATTCTCTCTGCAACCTCAGTTTCCTTTTTTTTTTTTTAAAAAATGGGGCTAAAACAGCAGATTCTTTTGATACCACAAATAAGCTCCAATCACTGCCAGCCTTACGGATCGGTTATGTAACTAAAGGTACGCAAGTGGTTTAATGTACAATTGTAATACACGAGCTAACTTCTGCAGGAGCAAATTGAGTTTTGGTTCTTCCCAACCTGTGTGTTAATAGCTTTAATACTGGAAGGTAATATTTAATTTTAGAAAATCACCCACATTTACCCATTGTCAGTTGTATCACTAGAGCTAAATATGGGTATTTACACTCATCTCTCACCCAATAAACATAATTAGTTCCACTTTTTTTTAATCAGCAAAAATTCAGAGGCAATCATTTAATGCAAAAACCAGCAGTGCTTCATTAACAGGGAAAGTAAATTCAAATAGTGAGTTGGAAAGGATGAATACCCAGCTTTTGTAGCAACATGGACGGGACTGGAAGAGATTATGCTGAGCGAAATAAGTCAAGCAGAGAGAGTCAAGTATCATATGGTCTCACTTATTTGTGGAGTATAACAAAGAACACGGAGGACATGGGGAGATGGAGAGGAGAGGGAGTTGAGGGAAACTGGAGGGGAAGATGAACCATGAGAGACTGTGGACTCTGAAAAACAACCAGAGGGTTTTGAAGGGGCAGGGGTGGGGGGGGTGAGAGGTTGAGGAACCAGGTGGTGGGTAATAGGGAGGGCACGTACTGCATGGAGCACTGGGTGTGGTGCAAAAACAATGAACACTGTTATGCTGAAAATAAACAAATAAAAATTAAAAAAACAAAAACAAAAAACAAATAGTGAGTTGGTTATTCTAACAACATGCACTTACAAGAAAAATCTGAGAAACAGAAACTCCGACCCGTCCCTATAGTTTAGTCCCTTTAAACACTCCTGAAGTAACACAGATTTTGATAACAGCTGTAACATCAGCACTTGCTAATTGTCCAGTTGCCTGTGGTCTGTGCACACAATTCAGCCCAGACTAGCACTGACCCCCACAGTGTCAGTGTTTGGGAAGCACTGTTGCACAAAATAAGGGCTATAGTAAACTGATGCTGTGAGAGAAGAGCATTATGAGAGAACTTGACATTGTAGGCCTCTAAGAAGAACGCACCAGTCTCCAGCCTCCCGTGTGTGAAAATTTTGCTCATGTGGCCAAATTCGCTACATCAGTACATGACGCCTCAGTTAAAAACACTAATGAGGGGGCACCTGGGTGGCTCAGTGGGTTAAGCCGCTCCCTTCGGCTCAGGTCATGATCTCAGGGTCCTGGGATCGAGCCCCGCATTGGGTTCTCTGCTCAGCAGGGAGCCTGCATCCCCCTCTCTCTCTGCCTGCCTCTCTACTTGTGATCTCTCTCTCTCTCTCTCTCTCTCTGTCAAATAAATAAATAAAACCTTTAAAAAAAACAAACAAACAAACACTAATGAGTCTTCTCACTAAACCCTCACAATGACTCCGAAGTGTGTCCACCATTCACATGTGCAGGTAAGAAAAATGAGGTGGGGAAAGGTTAAAATAACTAATCCAAGGTCACTCAGCTACAGAGAGTCAACTTGACCCTGAGGCTAAAAACTTTATTTCTTTTGAGAATATTCATATCAATTCAACTATCATCAAAAGAACCTAAAATGGCTATTGACTCTAGAAAGGCCCGGGTAAAGGAGATGTTGGGGATGGTGCCTGCCACCTGGGTCACTGCTCTATTTCCCTGTCTTCATCAGTGTCACCAAGAGCAGGTTGTGCTTCTGGAAAGAAACACCATCAGCATTCCAAAGTGATGCTGCTTGGACCCCTCACTTGAAAAACCAAAGACTGACTCCTTAAATCTGAGGGTTCTTTTGAGTTCCACATTTGTAGGAAGCATTCAGAAATAATGTTGATGATTTGTCTTAGTAGAGCTACAACTTATGTTCAATGATGAAGTTCAGAAATTTTCTATCTTACAAAAAATGAAAGCCACCAATTGTTAATGACAATTTCCCAGATCTAGTATCAGGACACAAACAATACGGACTTCCTCACAGCAAACATGTAGTAAGACTACTTTAGCTTATGCGATTAAGACTCAAAAATGAAAGTATCTCATACTCAAAGTAACATCAGATCTGAGTTTACACAGTAGACTAGAAGAAAAATACCTTCTTCTTGTTGGTAAAAGTCTCATGGTATTTTTATGATGCAAATAAAAATCTGTTGGGAGTTCCCAGAGATGAGGTTTCCCTTCAGTGGGATGAAAAACCCCCAGGAAGAGATTAATGGAATCTTGTCTGTCAGCATCTAAAAAACAAAAATAGGCATTTTAGGAAATCACTACTGAGATATTCAACTCAGGAGAATGTTTTCTCAGGAGGAAAAGGGTACAACTGTGATTTCATAAAACATACCTTTGAAAATAATAGTATTTATACTTCAGAAGTCACACACATCTAAAATCTAAAATAGTCACAAAATCTAAAATAGTCACAAAATCTAAAATAGTCACCAAGATTTTGAGCAGAATTAAGATCTTGCTTCCAGATGTTTCCTTTTTGCTCCATTCCTTTCATAATACAGAGGACAGTGAACACACATTGCCTCTTGAATTTTGAGAGACTCTTAAAAATCAAGAACTGCCATAATACCATAGTGATTTTATTTTTTTACTTTGTTACAAAGACAAGCAGACACTGTCAGAAACAAATAAGCAAAAACGATCCCACAGCTACCCCTCTTCTGTTGCACAACCTTGAACAAGTTGCTCTCCATAGTTTCCACTTCTAATCCTTGAAAAGACAGTCTCCATTTCTTTAGCAGAGACAGTGTTCATAACATTTTCTGTCCCCTTAGCTGTGGGCCTGGCCCATTCCCTTCTGTGTTTGATAATGAAGGCAGAGTGGGCACATGGATAACAGCCTCATTCTAACTATTCAACCACTCCAAAATTACTAACCACATATGCACATATATTGTATTTCCTTCCTTTTATAATTATATTTTGGTAAAAATGATGATGAGCACGAAAGGGTCTCAGGAAGCACACTTCCCATTCTGTACCATCTGCCCCCCCCCCACCTCCCACCAGCATCCTTCATTGTTTCCCCTCATTTCTGCCTCCCATTCTTGTCTCAGAGCCCTGTGTATTCAAGTTTGGGGCAGACATGCACGATTAAAATAATACCCTCTTTCTGAAAATGAGCATAGACCTAAAAAGCACAGTAGAAACGACTGCTTTCGAAACAAGATAACATTACCATAAAATCAATCTTCTTCCAACAGCTATAGTGAACACAGCTATCTCTAAAATTAGCAACATTGTTCTCATTGAACTATTTGGTCATCTCAGCAAAAGCAATAAATGAAATACAGCACATCAAACATGTATTAGTGTTATTACTTTTTGACAGGAAGTGTTCCATTAAAGCTGCATTTACCTTTCAGGCCAAAAGTAATGTATAAAAGGGATGTGTTTATAACCTGAGCAAATTTGGGGACTTTCTGCCACTTTTGAGAGAAAACAAGTATTAAATGATGCAGACATTACCTCCCCAATTTGTACCTCCTCTTTACATGATGCAAAAGTAAACATACCGCTTTTTTCCCTAAGATTTGATAGATTGATTGATTGATTTAGAGCAGAGGGGAGGGTCAGGGAGCGAGGGAGAGAGAGACTCTCAAGCTGATTCCACACACAGCCTGGAGCCCAGTGCAGGGCTTGATCTCAGGATCCCGAGATCATGACCTGAGCTATAAGCAAGAGTCAGATGCTTAACCAACTGAGCCACCCAGGGGCCCCATATTGCTTTTATAGTAATTACATTCTTTATGCTTCCTGAATAGTCTTAACGGCACTTAATAATTCATGCTATGTAGGACCTCAAGGCATCTTACTACTGTCTAGAGAAGCTTTCCATTTTCAGCCATGTTTTCAAGGAGGCTTTCATCCTTTAAACCTCATAGCTGCTTCCCTTAACTTCTAACAAGTATGATAAAATGTGAGTGGTGAGAAACGTAACCCTATGAAGGCTACTGCTTCAAAGGATCATAATGAAGACTTGCTGAATGTGCTGTTGTTTCTATAAATATGTATCTGTGATGGATATGGGCACTAACCAAGGACTCTAAGGTCAGTTTAATGAGCCTGGGGGTCTTTTCCAGGCTAGTCTTGACTGCGAGTAAGACAACCACCCTCGGGAAGACAGTAGAACTTTGGATATGGACATGAGCTTAACACAGGTGCGTTCTCTGCAGCTGTGGATAATAAGAGGGCAATGACTGCCTATTTTTTGTACTCAATCACACTGTAAAGGAAAAGAGAGTAATGTACCATTCACTCTTCACTCAAATAGCTAAATACTAATCACTTTTATTATGTATGTATTAAATAGATCAGGCTTGAATTGAACAATTCTTTTTTTTTATAACAATTCTTTTTATTTTTAATTAGCAAAAAATATTTTAGAACTAGAATATTTATTATTCTAATGTTAAATTAAGTTTGTGATGAAGTGGGCTCTGAAATCAATAATGGAAAGGAATGTTACTCAATAAATAGTACTGTTTAATTACTACAGGGGAGGGAATGATAAAGTTAGGTCCCTACTTCATACTATATATATTGAAGTAAATACCCATTAAATGTGAGAAGGCAAAGATCGACACCCTAACAGAAAAAGAGAAATGTGCAATTTTTGAAAGAAATAGAAACAGACAAATCTACCAAAATTCAACTCTACTAGTTATCAAACAAATGCAAATTAAAACAGAATGCCATTTTTTACCTACTTAAGCTGGCGAATACTTATCAAAATAGGCACTTCTGTAACTCTGCCCAGGGACTATTAACTGCTATCCAGTATCCTTTCTCTAAGGCAATTTGGCAACCCAGGGGTTCCTGCTTTCTGAAAGACTGCATTACACCACTTTGCTTGGGAAGGACCTACATCAGTACCTCTCATGTTAATGGAAAGAAATCTGAAGAGGATTTTAACTTTTATGAAAATAGCTGTTACTATACTAACGCAAGTCTTTCCTAAAAGCAAAGTAGTGTAACTCAAACTTCTGGAAAGTGGGGGGATACTCCCCACTTTATGCCATTTCAGCTACCAAAGTTTCTGTGGGGTATACACACACACACACATACACACACACACACACACACACACACGTGTAAATACATACATATTTATGTATAGGTAGATACAGATATGGATATGTTCAGGGCTTTAAATATATATACATATGTATTTATGTATAGACAGATATAGTATAGATATTTTCAGGGCTTTAAATATACATATATTTGTATTTATTATAAACACACACACACACACATATATTTAAAGCCCTGAAAATATTTATACTCTCTGACCTAATAAATATGCTTCTAGAATTTCCATAACATTAAAGATATGCAAAAAAAGAGTATATGTTTAAAGATGTTTAAGAGGAACCAAAATGCAAAATAATAACTAAATAAATTATGATTTGTTTCTGTGTTTCTAAAGGATAAGTTTCTAAAGGATAGACTGCCATACAGCTACTAAAATCATGTTGTAGAAGCATATTTAGGTCATAAAGATTGCTCACATTATCTAAAAGGGCAAAAGCAAAACATAAATATTATGTGCAAGGAAGGCTCATGTTCTAAATCTGAACAAATGCCTGTCTCTGGAAGGTGAAGATTATCTGACTTCATTGTGAGGGTTTTTTTAAAAATTAAATTTAATTTTTTTTCAGTGTCCCAAAATTCATTGTTTTTGCCCCACACCCAGTGCTCCATGCAATAGTGCCCTCCTTAATACCCACCACCAAGCTCACCCAACCTCCTACCCCCTCTCTTCCAAAACCCTCAGTTTGTTTCTCAGAGTCCACAGTCTCTCATGGTTCATCTCCCCCTCTGATTCCCCCCAACTCACTTCTCCTCTCCATCTCCCCATATGCTCCATGTTATTCCTTATGCTCCACAAGTAAGTGAAACCATATGATAATTGACTCTCTCTGCTCTGGAAGGTAAAGATTATCTGACTTCATTGTGAGTTATTCTGTACTTTCTATAATTAACATCTATTATTTTCATAATTGAAAAGAAGCACCACCCTTCATTCACTCACCCAAGAATCTACTCTGTTCTGCACTAACTAGGGACACAGTTATGGACAAGACTGACTGTGGCTGTGGTAGGGCTTACATTCCAAGTGGCAAACAAACATACAGAGAAGTGAATAATGGACCAGGTACATTCAGGGGTTGTAAGTTCCGTGAAGACTTGTAAGTTCTGTGAAGAATGACAGAGTGACATGAGAGTGAAGGGAGGGGACATGGCCCCTTGAATTGGGTACTGAGGGCAGGGGTAGAGGCTACAGGGTCTGAGGAAGTAACAGCTGAAGTGTACAAATGAGAAAATACACAAAGCTCTGGGGGCTGTGCCCACGCAGAAGGACAAACACAAACAAAGGCCTGAAGGAGGAACAGACAGCAGCTCCAGGAACAGAAGGAAGGCCAGGGAGGCTGGAGGGCAGTGGACAAGGGGAACAGCCATATTAGAGACAGATGGGACCAGGCCACACAAGGCCTTGTAGGTCACCATAAAGAGTCTTATTTTAAGTGCCATGGAAAGCCCTGGAAGGGTTTTTCGAGAGGCACGTGATGCTATCTGACTCCAGTTTTGAAAAGATCCCTCTTGTGGCTGTGAAGAACAGGAGCCCACGTGTGGAACAGAGAGCTGAAGCAGAAGCGACTGTGGTTGTTCACACAGAGGTGACCGTTTCTGGCACCAGCATGGCGGCAGGCAGGACAAAAAACAGCAGAAGCATTTAGGGTATATTTTGGAGGCTGAGACAATGAGATTTGCCGAGAGATGGGACTGGGACAGTGGGGATAAGTAAGGAAAATAAAGAAATCAGGGATGATTCCAAGGTTTCTGAACTGGGCAACAGGTGCTGAGGTGAAAAGGCAAGTGGCAAAACAGGTTTGAGTCAGAGTAAGGAACTTCTGCCTCAGAAATGATCGGCTTGAGGGACGCCTGGGTGGCTCAGTGGGTTAAAGCCTCTGCCTTCGGCTCAGGTCATAATCTCAGGGTCCTGGGATCGAGCCCCACATCAGGCTCTCTGCTCAGCAAGCAGCCTGCTTCCCATGCTCTCTCTGCCTGCCTCTCTGCTTACTTGTGATCTCGTCAAATAAATAAAATCTTTAAAAAAAAGAAGAAGAAATGATCGGCTTGAGATTCTCATTAGATACCCAGGGTAGTAAGAAATTTGGGCCCCAAGGGATGCCTGGGTGGCTCAGTTGGTTAAGCAACTGCCTTCCGCTCAGGTCACGATCACAGGGTCCTGGGATTGAGTCCTGCACTGGGCTCCTTGCTCAGCAGGGAGACTGCTTCTCCCTCTGCCTGACGCTCCCCCTGCTTGTACTCTGCTCACTCCCTCTGACAAATAAAACAAAATGTTAAAAAGAAAGAAAGAAAAAGAAATTTGGGCCCCAAGACCTTTCCTCCCTAGCTTCATACCAACAAATATTTCCTATCACGCAGCAAAAGGGACTTTGCAGATGTAAGTGAGGTTACTAACTACTCACTCCAAGACTGGACAATTATCCTGTATTATCTGGGGGGGGGGGCACTGTAATCACATGGATCCTTCAAAGGCAGAAGAGGAAAGGAGAAAGGAAGGCAGAGAGATTAGAAGCACAAGAAGGATTCAACGTGCCACTGCCAGCTCTGAAGATGGAGTGGACTGGAAGTCAAGGAAGGCAAGCGGTCTTTGGGAACTGAGACTGACCCCCAGGCAACAGCCAGCCAGGCCACAGGGACTTCAGTCATGGGATTCTGCCGCTGACCTCAAACCTCAACAAGTCTGGAAGCTTCCAGGTAAGAGCCCAGGGTGGCCAACACCAACTTAATTTTGGCTTCTTTTGACTTCATTTGACTTCACTACTTTCATTTTTACCAGCCTTGTGAGACCTTAAGCAGAGAACACAGCTGAGGAATGCGGTGCCCAGACTTCCAACCCATGGAAACTGTGACATAATAAATGGGTGTTGTTTTAAGGCACTAATTTTGCTGTAATTTATTAAGAACCTATAGAAAACTAACATAATATTCAAGAAGAGATGCTAGCTAGGTAGGCTTTTGGAAAAATGAGTCTGGAGTTCAGTAGAGAAGTCAATGTTAGAGATGCAAAGGTGAGCGTCAAACGCACGGTATTTACGAGCTGGATGAGATGCCCCTAAGGTAAAAGTATAGAGAGAAAAGAGAAGGGGGTTTAGAAATGGGGCAGGAGATGTCACCAGGGAGACTGAGAGATCACAGAGGAGAGTTTCAAGAAACAAGGAGTGGTCACCCATGATTAAAAACTGCTGAAAGGCTGAGCAAGATAAAAACAGAGAAATGACCTTGCATTTGGCAATAGGGAGATGGCTGGTGATTCTGACAAGCACAGATTCAGCAGCAATGACAGGGCAGATGCCGTGAGGCAGGTGGAGAGAAAAGGACCGGAGAGGAAACAGGCACGCAGATCACTCAAGAGGTTTTGCTTAGGAAACCAAGGAAATAGGACTGTAGCTGGACAGGGGCATGGGACTGGGTATGTTAAGGAAAGATCTGATGGAAAATACTAAGGAGGGCTTTCATGCGTAATGGGAATGAGGCGGGGGAGCAGGGACTGAAGATGTGCAGCCATGAGAGTCTACTTGTAGGCAAGCACAGAGGGATGGGATTCAAAGCATGGCAGAGGGGCTGGCCTAAGATGGGACAGGGCTGCCACATTACTGAATTGCTGTATGAGTTCTAGTAGTTTGAAGGTGGAGTCTTTTGGGTTTTCCATGTAAAGTATCATGTCATCTGCGAAGAGAGAGAGTGGACTTCTTCCTTGCCAGTTTGAATACCTTTTATTTCTCTTTGTTGTCTGATTGCTGTTGCTAGGACTTCTAATACTATGTTAAACAAGAGTGGCAAGAGTGGGCATCCTTGTCATGTTTCTGATTTCAACGGGAAGGCTGTCAGCTTTTCTCCACTGAGGATGATATTTGCTGTGGGTTTTTCATAATAGGTTTTATGAAGTTGAAGAATATTCCCTCTATCCCTATATTTTGAAACGTTTTAATCAGGAACGGATGCTGTATCTTGTCAAATGCCTTTTCTGGATCAATTGAGAGGACCATGTGGTTCTTCTCTCTTCTTTTACTGATTTGTTCTATCAAAATCAATGTACAGAAATCAGTTGCTTTCTTATACACTAACAATGAAAATACAGAAAAGGAAATTAGAGAAATAATTCCATTTACTATAGCACCAAGAACCATAAGATACCTGGGAATAAATCTAACCAAAGAGGTAAATGATCTGTACTTGAGGAACTACAGAACACTCATGAAAGAAACTGAAGAAGACACCAAAAGAAGGAAGACCATTCCATGCTCATGGATTGGAAGAATAAACATTGTTAAAATGTCTATACTGCCTAGATCAATCTATACTTCCAATGCCATTCTGATCAAAATTCCACTGGCATTTTTCAAAGAGCTAGAAGAGCAAATAATCCTAAAATTTGTATGGAACCAGAAGAGATTCTGAATTGCCAAGGAAATGTTGAAAAAGAAAAACAAAAGAGGGGGCATCACATTGCCTGATTTCAAGCTTTACTACAAAGCTGTGATCACCAAGACAGCATGGTACTGGCACAAAAACAGACACATAGACCAGTGGAACAGAGTGGAGAGCCCAGATGTGGACCCTCAACTTTATGGTCAAATAATCTTCAACAAAGCAGGAAAAAATACACAATGGAAAAAAGACAGTCTCTTCAAAAAATGGTGCTGGGAAAATTGGACAGCTATATGTAGAAGAATGAAACTCGACCATTCTCTTACACCATACACAAAGATAAACTCGAAATGGATAAAAGACCTCAACATGAGGCAGGAATTTATCAAAATCATAGAGGAGAACATAGGCAGTAACCTCTTCGACATTGGCCACAGCAACTTCTTTCAATATATGTCTCCAAAGGCAAAGGAAACAAGAACAAAAAGTGAAAATGAACTTTTGGGACTTCATCAAGATCAAAAGCTTCTGCACAGCAAAGGAAACAATCAACAACCCATGGAATGGGAGAAGATATTCGCAAATGACACTACAGACAAAGGGCTGATATCCAAGACCTATAAAGAACTCCTCAAACTCAACACACACAAAACAGATAATCACATTAAAAAATGGGCAGAAGACATGAACAGAAACTTCTCCAAAGAAGAAATACAAATGGCTAACAGACACATGAAAAAATGTTCACCATCATTAGCCATCAGGGAGATTCAAATCAAAACCACACTGAGATACCACCTTATACCAGTTAGAATGGCCAAAATGAACAAGACAGTAAACAAGTGTTGGAGAGGATGTGGAGAAAGGGGAACCCTCTTACACTGTTGGTGGGAATGCAAGTTGGTGCAGCCACTTTGGAAAACAGTGTGGAAGTTCCTTAAGAAACTAAAAATAGAGCTTCCCTATGACCCTGCAATTGCACTACTGGGTATTTACTCCAAAGATAGAGATGGAGTGAAAAGAAGGGCCATCTGTACCCCAATGTTCATAG
The DNA here is from genome assembly GCF_922984935.1 of Meles meles. Classification (NCBI taxonomy): domain Eukaryota; kingdom Metazoa; phylum Chordata; class Mammalia; order Carnivora; family Mustelidae; genus Meles; species Meles meles. The sequence goes on from NC_060070.1 coordinate 23,010,331, forward strand.
CAGCAATGGCCACAGTCGCCAAACTGTGGAAAGAACCAAGATGTCTTCAACAGACGAATGGATAAAGACGATATGGTCCATATATACTATGGAGTATTATGTCTCCATCAGAAAAGATGAATACCCATCTTTTGTATCAACATGGACAGGACTAGAGGAGATTGTGCAGAGTGAAATAAGTCAAGCAGAGAGAGTCAATTATCATATAGTTTCACTTACTTGTGGAGTATAAGGAATAACATGGAGGACATGGGGAGATGGAGGAGAAGTGAGTTAGGGGAAATCTGAGGGGAGATGAAGCATGAGAGACTGTGGACTCTGAGAAACAAACTTAGGGTTTAGGAGAAACCCTCTTTTTTTTTTTTTTTTAAAGATGGGACAGGGCTACTCCAATCACTGTAATACAATACAGAAACTAGAGGTGCAGATAAGGACAGGCTCTGCTTTGAGAGGGACGTTGAAGAGGGAGTTCACCTCAATGACACTCAAGGTCACAGCGGAGAGTGGGGTGCTGTAGATTTCAGGAGATGACATGAAATGATATGAAATGGTCCTTTTGGAAAGTGGTCATTTCCAAATGGTCATTCCGCTAGAAGGAATATACCAGAGAAACGTAGTAGGACTGGCAGGTTTTTTAGTGTCCTTTGGAGACCTGTAGTCAGTTTAAAATGGAGCATAATTAGCTACAGAATTTTCTCTTGCCATGTTTAACTGCTTTGGTTGCAGGACTGGTGAACAGTTATTAATGTTATTTTAAAAGTTATTAAAACAAAACATTTTGCCAAGTGTCTTCTCCCTGCTAGAGCCAAACACAGCTTATCCACCCTAAACCTGTTAGAGGGATGACCTTAGTAGGCTGCCTCGCTAGTCTTGATAAACTAAAATGTTCTTCTCCCTTGTATGCCTCTGCTCCAGTGGTGAGCAGAAAGTGAGTAAAACTATTCCACAACCTTAAGGCATGACCACAAAGCCGAGGGATGCCTCCTCTGCATGTTTCCCATGTGTGGTGAGCTTTGCAGTCCTTACCTTGTGAATGTCTCTTTTTTTTTTGAAATCTCTGTTTGAGAAGGATATAATTCCCCTCCATGGGTGCACACACACACACACACCACAATTTTAAGCTGCACATGTGTGTATGTATGTATACATGTATGCATGAACAAAGCAGATCTATTATTAACTGCTAAAGGTATCCTGGATCTTTTTTTTCTTCGTATAACAGGACTGAAACTCAACAAGCTTCAGCAAGAAAATTCAGCTAAACAAAATGAAAAAAAAAAAAAAAAAAAAAAAAAGGTTAGAAGGAGCTTAACAAGTTCCTTCAGACAGTTATAATAATAAAACTCTCCCTAACATCTGAAGGGAGTTCCTAGGTATCTCTTCTTGGCATCCTCCAACTGCCAATGTAACCAGCTGTGTTAGAAACCAAAGGTACTTCTTAAAGACAAATCTCAAAGCATGCTACCATGTGAAGCCTCAAGAACAGTTTTTTAAAAGAGCCTGAAAGAGAGTGAGGTGGGTTGCCTATATGGCATCAGTCTGTCTATACAAACCAATGATGAAATTCCCAAGGCAGCGAAAGTAAAATGAAACAAAAGGGACTACATCAAACTAAAAAGCTTTTGCACAGTGAAGAAGACCCTCAACAAATGAAAGACAATCTACTGAATGGGAGAATATATCTGCAAATGATATATCCAATAAAGGGGTAATATCCTCGCTATATTAAGAACTCACACAACTCATTACCAAAAAAACAAACAACTGATTGAAAAGTGGGCAGAAGGCCTGAAGAGACACTTCTCCAGGGAAGGCATCGAGATGGCTGACAGACATATGGAAAGATAGTCAACATCACTCATCATCAGGGAAATGCAAATCAAAACCACAAGGAGATATCACTACACACCTGTCAGAATGGCTACTATCAAAAAGATAAGAAATAACAAGTGCTGGTGAGGAATCAGAGAAAAGGGAACCCTTGTGCACTGTTGGTGGGAATGCAAAATGGTGCAGCCACTATGGAAAAGAATGTGGAGGATCCTCAAGAAATTAAATCTAGAACTGCCATATGATCTGGCAATTCTAGCTATTAATCAAAAAAAAACCAAAACCCAAAAACACTAATTCAAAAAGATGTACCCCTATGTTCATTGTAGCATTATTTACAATTACCAAGATATGGATGCAACCTAAGTGTCCATCGATAGATGAATGAATAAAAAAAAGTGATAAACACACAATGGAATATTACTCAGCCATAAAAAAGAATGAAATCTGGATAGACCTAGAGGGATTATGCTAGGTGAACTAAGTCAGATAGAGAAAATAATTTCACTTATATGTGGAATCTAAAAAATGATACAAATTAACAAACAAAACAAAACAGAAACAGATTCACAGATACAGAGAACAATCCGGTAGTTGCCAAGAAGAGAAGGGAAATTGGGCTAATTTGGGTAAGGGGATTAAAAGATACAAACTTTCAATTATAATTTAAATAAGACATGGGGTTGCAATGTATAGCACAGAAAATATAAATAATATTGTAACAATTCTGTATGGGTGACAGTAACTAGATTTACCATGATTACTTCATGATTACATGAAACTAATATAAACTTCAAGAGTACGTGAAACTAATATAATATTATACATCAACTACACTTCAGTGACTTAAAACCCCTATGAGGGGTCCTGGGTCAAAAACCCAAGGATCAAAATGTCCCAAGGATCAAAAACCTTTTTGATCTTTGTTGATGTATGAAACGGTACTCTATCATAATTTTATTTTTCTTATTATGAGTGAAGTTAGCTTTCTTTCATATGTTTGGAATCCATATGCATTGCTTTCCCTGTGAACTGTGAACTGTACACGTCATTTGCTCATTTTTTCTCCAGAACTTTTGGTCCCTTTATATTGGCTTATTATATCTCAAGGAAATACTGGCTCTTTACATCTAAAGGAAATTAGTATGTTTTGGTAGGTATCAAATTTCTCCTTAGCTTGTCTTTTGACTTAATTTGCCATTTGTCCTTCTACATTACATTTTTTTGGGTAATGAAAGGGAAAAAATTCCCAACAACCTAATGTCAAGTGTCTTCCTGCCCGCTCCAGAGGAATAACATGAGGAGATTAAATTTTGTTAAGTTATCCTGAGTGTTTTAAAGAAAATGGCTCTAGAAATATATTAACATTATATGATAGCCATTGTAATTTTAAAATAATTTGTATGCCTCAAGGATACCATGCTTCTCAAAATAAAGTCTGTTTAGCCACACTATAAAATAATTGCTTTCAAAGAAGTTCCTCTTTCAGTGGTACAGTTCTGCTTTACTCTTCCATTATGTGCATGTTACACTTTTTCTTGACAACCTTCTATCTTTTAATAGTCCTCCCTGCTTTTTAAATCACATACATCTCCACATTCGTTCTCTCTGTCCCCTAGTATTATTTTAAAAAAAACTTCACTTGGCCCTTATCTGTCAATAATGATTCCCATTACAGGGACAATGACGTCAGAGGGCAGAAGAGTGGATGTTTCCTTTCCATCCGGGGCAGTTTTCCACCTTTCCCATGGTAATCCATCCCCTGAGAGATATGTACTTGTGGGAACACAACTGACGCAAGTGTTATAGGTTGAACTGTGTCCCCCAAAAAGATACATTGAAGCGCTGGGATGCCTGGGTGGCTCAGTCATTAAGCCTCTGCCTTCAGCTCAGGTCATGATCTCAGGGTCCTAGGATCGAGTCCCACATCAGGCTCCCTGCTCAGCGGGAGGCCTGCTTCTCCCCTTCCCACTCCCCCTGCTTGTGTTCCCTGTCTCTCTTCTCTGTCAAATAAATAAATTTTAAAATCTTAAAAAAAAAAAAAAAGATACCTTGAAGCCTTAAGCCCCAGGATCTGTGAATGTGATCTTATCTGGAAGTTGAGTCTTTGCAGATACAATCCAGTTAAGATGCAGTCCCACTACAGTAGGGCAGCCCATAATCCGATATGACTCATGTCCTTACAGGAAGAGTGAGACTCACAGGGAAAATGCCATGTAGACACAGACACAAGGGGAAAATGTCAGGCAAAGTCAGACGTAGGAATGACAGTGCTGCGGTTGCAAGTCATGGATCACCAGAAGTCATCAGAAGCTACGGAGCAAGTAAGGATCCTCCCCTGGAGCCTTCACAGGGAGCACGGCCCTGCTCATCCCCTGATTTTGGACTTCCAGCCTCCAGAACTGTGGGACAATAAACTGGTGCCGCTTCAAGTCACTTAGCATGCGGGATTTTGTTACAGAAGCCCTGGAAAGCTAGCGCAACAAAGCGGAGCCAGTGAATACACGTTCGGGGAGATAACCCTATTTTAATCAATGCTCTAATTGGTAAAAACAAGTGAAACCCATTGTAATTTCGTGTTTTCGTGACTGATAATAACCAATTATTTCTAACTCACATGGTGGCCAATTTGAATACATCAGTACATATTAATGTCCTCACTGGTAATGAGAGCATTAGGGATAATAAAAGATGATGGAAATGCTTTAATATTTTTCCTTTAGAATTGAAACTATGTCACTGGCCAGAATCTCTAAGTTCGATTTCCCTAACTCTCAGTTTCTGCTTGGATTACTCTACTTTGATTTTAAGTTTTAAACCCAGTTCAAGGAGCAGGCATAAAGAAGAATATCTAAATTCTCATTAAGGTCCGCAGTGGACTCTGTGGTTTATGTTATACCCTGAGCTTACCCAGAGTACTACAATGGGCTCAGAGAATGCAAAAGAAATGATCTGAGCCACCTCAGGATATCACTGATAAGCTACATGTTACTAGGCTGGCATCCTTAGTCCTGTCAGTTTTGTAATTCAGGGGAAATGGGGAATTGGGGAGGACACAGGTAATAAATTAACTCATGCGTTTATTAATTCATCCCACAAATATTTAGTGTGCCATGAGCAAAATACTGGGGACACTAGGGTGAACGAGCTGCCCGTGGGGCTCTCTGGTCTCATGGCAGGAACAATGGCATCGTGAATGATTTCCCGGCAACTGTGCTAAGTGCTACGAAGGAAAAGCACGGAATGCCATTAGAACAACCCCTGGAGAGGACCTTCTTTGAGCAAGCCAAAGTACAGTGAGCTCTCAAGGCCAGCTAGGCATCAGGAGAAGATGGCAGTCATGTGTTCCAATGGGTGGAAGGGCATATGATTAAGCAGCCTAATTTATTCAGGGAACTGTGAGAGCGTCAGTGTGTCTGGAGAGGAGCAATGGCGGACAGCAATGGAATAAATGACAGGCAGGACCTACGGATTGCCTTGTACTTCCCTCCCACGCCCACCAGGCTACCCACCAGCTTCTGGCTCCTCCAAAGTGTGTGAATAGGAAAGATCTTACTTGGCGCAGTGCGCCCTAGGGCAAACCCTATGATCCCCACCTTCCCGGTTTCGTACTGTAGTGTGATACTCTTTGCTATACGGTGAACTGTCTCCCCCAAAAGATATGTTGCAGTCCTAATCCCCAATACCTGTTAATGTATAATCTTATTGGAAAATAGGGTCTTTGCTGATGTAATCAAGTTAAAATGTCACACTAAATTAGGATGGGCCCTAATGCAATAGGACTAGTGTCCTCGTGAGACCAGGGAAATCTGACACTGACACAGACACAAGGAGGGAGACGGCCATGTAGCCACGGAGGCAGTGACGGAGGTGCCGCAGTTGCAAACCAAAGAACACCAGGGATTGCTGGCAAACTACCAGAAGAAAGGAAAAAGCAAGTCCGGATTCTCACCTATCGGTTTCAGAAGGAGCCTGGCCCCACCAACAACTTGATTTTGGACTTTCAGCCTCCAGTATAGTGAGATAATAAATTTGGGCTGCTTTGAGCCACCCAGTTTGTGCTATTTGGTTACAGCAGCCCTAGCAAACTGATACCGATTTCCCTTGCAGGGGGTGGGAGCTGTGATGTGCTTCTAACCAATGGGATATGGCAAAGGGATGGGCTATCGCTCCCACAATTATAAGACTCTCTTGTTGGCAAACTCATTCTAGAGACTCACTTTCCCTTGTAGGCTGTGAAGAAGCAAGTTACTAAGAGTCCCAAAGTCACAAAAAAACTATGAGGAATTGAATTCCACCAGCAAACACGCAAGCAGGGAGCAAATCCTTCCCTAGTCTGACCTCCAGATGAGACCACAGCCTGCCTGACATCTTGACTGTAGCTCTGTAAGACTCTATGCAGAAAATCCAGCTAAGCTGTGCCTGGACATCCCCCCACAGACATTGTGGGATAATAAACACATGTTGTCCTAGGCTGTTCTTAATAATTCGTTACGCAGCATGGAAAACTGATATGCTTGCATTGTAACACAGCAAACGGACTTTCCATCTCTCTGGGAAAGGAAAATGTTGAAAGCTGACTGTGGGTGCTTTCAGGCATGCTTCAGAAGTTCCCGTCACCAGAGACGCTCTTGCAGTTCCCTTGGTGTGGACCAAGCAACTTTTCCTATCAGTTTTTCACAACTCCTTCCTTAGGAATCCAGGGATCGCTTCCTGGTTCTTGCTACTGGGTCCCTCCAGCCAGGACTGAGGTCAATCCCATGCTACTACCCTCCCTCATGAAGCCTACGTCTGGTCACCAGTAAATCACTCAAAGATCCTTTGGCCTGATCATATTTAGGAGGGTAGGCTCTTCCCACCATGGCAGCCCTCTCCTCAGTCCACAGCTGTACTTCAGCTTTGCTACCCAGCAATCCAAAGTTAACAGTTCTATGCTGTCCCTCCACCAGAAGAATATGAGGATTTGGTCTGTGATATCTACTATGCTGGAAATTCCATCAGAATGGAGGCAGCAGAAGTACCATTTTAACAACTTGTTACTTTTGAGTATTCACAAATCATAAAACAAAGAAAGATATAATTTAGTGTTAATGCTACTATTAATTTCTAGCTGACATTTTAAAAATTAGCTTGTCAAGACTCTGAATCCTATTTTTTAAAATAATGATTAAATACCCTCAAACCAATTTATCTATGTATCGAAGGTGACAGAAGCCAAGGAATCAAAGTATTTTGCATTACTGGGCACCTGGGTGGCTCAGTCAGTTGAGCAGTTGCCTTCAGCTCAGGTCATGTTCCCAGGATCCTGGGATCAAGTCCTGCATTAAGTTCCCTGCTCAGCAGGGAGTCTGCTTCTCTATCTCCCTCTGCCCTCCCACCCTCCCGCACGTGCTCTCTCTTGTTCTATCTCAAATAAATAAATAAAATAGACATTTTTTTTAAAAAGTCTTCTGCACTATTTAAGAGCTCCTATTATGGGTGGAAAAATGCAACACTGCACTATTTAAAATATAAAATTTATTCATTCATTTATTGAACAAATTTTATTTAGAACATTCTAAGTGAGATTCTATTTTAAACTTTGGTTTTACCTAGCCAGATTTCTCAAAAAAGGTGTATGTTTGAGAAGAAAAATGCATAGCAGGTAAAGTTTTAGAGCTGCTTATTATTCCAGAATTACCTGAAAAAGCATTGCTGTAATATCTAGACAGGGTCTGCATGATGTCTTTTGAATGCTGGGTCCATGGTGCTATCTTTCTGTAGGTTTTTACACGATGAACAAGTTGAGAACCACCATACTGAAGGGAGAGGGTGTCCCCGTGATCTTCATAGAGTTCCTCAAATAACCTAAATCAAAGAAAAATAAACATTACAAAATTTTACCAAAAGTATTACACACATGGTTCAGTTAGCCACATATGAATTCCTAACAGCCTTTCAAGCAACTCTTGATGATTAATCCATTTGTAAAATATATGCTACAGTAATAGTCTAGTAAGTAAAAAAAAGTCATAGAAAACGCTAAAATGGAAGTTGGAGAAACGAAAACATAAGGCATCAAAGCCAGACCAAGGTGATTCTAACCTGACTAAAGGACTCCTAACTTTCTTCAGGTTGCCAAATCAATTTACCTCCCACAACAGAATTTGATGAGCTCTTACCACCGACAGATAAACCATACTCTTTCCTCAGAACACGTCTGAAATCTGTATTTCTCCAAGTGCCTGTTAAGATTTTCAGTACTGTGATATCTGTGGATCTGGCCACTTGGAAGGTGTTCATTTTCCTAACACAGCCTTTATGACTACCTCAGATGACCAATAACAAGCGTCATTGTATTTTCGAGAAAGAGCACTCCACGCAGTGGCATAGATCCAATGGACAGTGAAGAAACGTAATCCTTCATGAGGAATCAATCTTTCATGTATCTTATATTTTTAATTCAAAATGCATGAAGGCACATGACTTCTTTCTAATGCAATCTAAATTTGTTTTTTGTTTTTTTTTAAGATTTTATTTATTTGAGAGAGAGTGTACATGAGCCAGGGCAGGAGTGGGGGAGGAAAAAAGGGGGAAAGCAAAGGAGGGGAAGAGAATCTTAAGACAATTCCATGCTGAGCACAGAGCCCACCACAGGGCTCGACTCGATCTCATAACCCTGAGATCATGACCTGAGCCAAAACCAAGAGTCAATGCTCAACTGAGCCACCTGGGCACTCCTGGATTTGTTTGGTGAAAACCCACCAGTTTTGTATTTATCTAAAGGACTCTGGATTTATATAAAGAACATAGTATTTATTCATAATTAACACACACACACACAAAACCATGGCAACAACACACAGGTCTTTAATAAAATATTACAGAATTATTTTGAAAAATGTCTTTCAGCAACATAGTTTTTGAGAAGTTAAAAGAAGAAACAAATTCGTAGAAGTCCTTATTATTAATCAGTTTTGCTCTCTGTGATTACTAGCATTCAAAAGGTGGAAAATAAGATTAACCTAACTGCAGGGTGCCTGGGTGGCTCAGTTGTTAAGTGTCTGCCTTCGGCTCAGGTCATGATCCCAGCGTCCTGGGATTGAGCCCCACATTGGGCTCCCTGGTTGGTGGGAAGCCTGCTTCTCCCTCTCCCATTCCTTCTGCTTGTATTCCCTCTCTTGTTGTGTCTCTCTATGTCAAATAAATACATAAAATCTTTTTTTTTTTAAGATTTTATGTATTTATTTGACAGATCACAAGTAGTCAGAGAGAGAGAGAGAGGAGGAAGCAAGTTCCCCACCGAGCAGAGAGCCCGATGTGGGGCTCGATCCCAGAACCCTGGGATCATGACCCAAGGCCGAAGGCAGAGGCTTAACCCACTGAGCCACCCAGGCGCCCCAATACATAAAATCTTCAAAAAAAAAAAAAAATGATTTACCTAACTGCGTCTGTATCAAATTGCAGATTTGGCTTGTCGATCAGTCCCAAGGAGTACAGCTGGTAAGCCAGAGCGCATTTTCCCACCATAAACTGTGCTGTGTTGGTGCGGTCTAAACAGTCCACACAGTTGGTTCGAAGAACGCCAGTCTAAACAGAAATAGCGTAAGACTGTCAACCATTATTCAGAGGCCAAAACTGCTTCTATCCCACTTTAATGTCTTTCCTTAAAAAAACAGAAGAAAAGCTGTAGGCAGGGTATTATTCCTGAACAAACAATGAAGAACATTATGGAAAAGTTACATTTGCTGCTCACTTAAAATTGCTGTATTGGCATCATTACACCTACTAGTCTGTATCTGAATTTTCTTCCCGAGTTTAAAATAAAACAGTGAATGTTTTCCACATGGACCAATTACTAAACATGCCTTTATTCAGATACATCTCCTTTACTGTAAAATATTCAGTGGTTGAGGCCATATCTTTCTTAAAGCATAATTATTATACGTACATATATTGTGATCATTTCTGGCTTGTTTTCCAAAGTGATTCTAATTTATTCTTTTCCCATTTTGGTTTATGTTTTAATTTCCAATAATTAAACCTATCTTAGGTAGAAAAAATCCACAGGCCGTTATTCTTTTAGCTGCGCATCGTTTCTAAGAGTTAAACACTAGCAGTTAGGACTTCATAAGTCATTCCCCAACAGTTAATAATTTTGCATTAAATAAGAATTATCTCTCTCCCATGGCTGCTTTCAGAAAACATCATACACTGCCTTCGTATTATTAATAGAGTAGCATCTATACCTGCAGGCGACCAGCGCGAATCACACATCCTCCTAGTTCATTCCACCTGTGTTTAAAAATACATGTGTAAGAAAAAATTTAATAGCATAATCTATATTCATTTTTGGTTCCAGCTCTATCAGGAATCAAAGGAATAGGGCTGAATGCGCCAAAATAATCAACTGATTCTGCTTACTTTCATTCTTTCTGGTAAGTGAATAGGCAATGAACTCAGAAGGAAGGCTACCCATGCTCTCTTTCCTCACAGAGGCCCAGGAAAGAAGCATCTTATCTTGCCCTGGTGTCCCACACTCAGGCATTTGTCACCCATGTTCCACCAAAATCTCTTTTGCTTTAATTTAAGCCCATTTCCTGTCTGGTTTCTCTAGACATGAATAGTAATTGCAGGGCATTGAGCTTTATCCTTCTCCCCTCAACAGTCAGATTCTCTCCCTCCTCCAGCATTTCTTCGTGGAGCTTTGCTGCATTCCTTTGCTTGTTTTTGCAGATATCCTTATTATTGTCCTTCCTACTTATTTTCTCCATGTGCTAAGGAATGCCTGGGAATATGTTCCAAGTACTATATAATGATATTGGATTTTATTTTAATGATTTAAAGCATTTTAATGATTTAAAATATTTTAATTTCTTAAAATATCTTCATTATTTTAAAGAAGGTTCCGTTCAGAAGATAGTTCACACAACAGGCCTAACTGCTATTCTCAGAAAGGCCTGCTTATATGGTTGGCCCTTGGCTGACATCCGGGAACTTGAGTTCCCACCATTCCCAGATGGACGAGAGTGGCTCACTGTGCCTAAACTGTGTGTTGAAACAATATGGTTTTGCTGAACATCCTCGTTCCTTCTGGAAGTCAGGAATTTTGGTATGTGCCAAGCAAAAGCTGCCTAGGGGACCAGCCTCCAATGAAAAACCCTGGCACTGAGTATCTAATCATCTCCTCTGGTTGGCAACGTTTCACCCATGCTGTGACAACAAGCTGCTGGGGGAATTAAGCATGTTCTGTGGGACTCCATTAGGAGAGGACTCTCAGAAAGCTTTACCTATTTCCTCTGGACTTTGCCGCACATGTCTTTCCCCTGTGCTAATTTTGCTTTGTATCCTTTAACCTTAATAAATCACAGCCATGAGCACAACAATATGCTTTGAGTTTTCCTAGTGCATCCCTGAGCCTGGGAATGGTCTTGTGGACCACTGTCACAAGTACCCTAAAATTCAAATTATAACAAAAGAAGGACTTCTGAAGACACACACAGTATATGGTTGGTTGGCTTTTTTGCTCTTTTTTTTTTTAATTTTTTTTTTTAACCATTATAGTTAACTTCGTAGCTGAAAATAAAGTGCTGGAGATATACAATATCAGATCCTTAAAAGATAAATAAAACATGATCCTTGATCTGAAGAAACTCACAAAGTAGCAATGAAGAAAGATCTGTGAGAAAATAACTGTAATACAATATAAACATTATTTTCATTAAAATGTTAGTATTTAGTCGATGGAAAAAAAATTACTGCTCCTATTAAATGCTGAAAAATAGGATTCACTGCAGAAAACTTCACAGAAATATTTTATGTAATGTTTATTCCATGAAGTAAGAGATAAAGATTCCTCAGCTTCCATCTCAAGATACATGACCAGAGGAAGTCCTGTGCCCACAGTGAATGCTCATTCCACAATCACCTGAATGTCTTGTCTGCCCCAATAAATCAGTCCATCTTTCAAGTAGTACAAACTGCTCAAATTTAGAATACTTATCCATGAGAGCAAAATGTTTGATTTCAGTTTTTAAATACCATACGTACTTTTCATCTGGCCGCAAGATGCTACAGTAAGAATCGGGGCGGTTTACAAAGAAACCCGTTTTCTTCACCACGCTCTCTGCAATCACGTTCAGTCGATCAAGGACATTACACAGCTTGCTGACGACAGGAGGAAGAATGAGAAAAGTGAGAAGAATCCGTTTAATATATATTTACCCTTTATACCTGAAGCAAATAGAGTCAATAGTAATGATATTTATTCATGGATATAATTTTTAAAATCTCTGGTTTGTATTCAACAGGAACGCTATAATAATTAGTTTCTACCATATAATGTGTACTCAGTAACAAACAAGATTTGGTGCAAAGAGACATGAAGGGCCCATATCAGCTCTTGGCAAGCCTTAATCTTGGCACATTACATCCCCTGGAGAGCTTTTCCCAAAGTCTTTCACTACTTAAGAGTCCCAGCAGTCAAGTCAATATGCATTCGTAGGATGACTGTGAGGACAGTGTGATATACAGTGGAGGTGGCAGGGGAAGAAAACCCTGGAAAATAAATACAAATGGTGCCCACCTGTGATCAGGCTTAGAGGCGAGGAAAATGTGTGCATATGTGTGTGTGAGGTGGGCATGGGTATCTAACCACACAAAATGATTCGGAAAAAAGCACAATGAGTTACAGTACAAAACAAGCCAGTAACATTAAAAATATGAACGATGAACTAGTCAAAAAACGTTAAAAAAGAAAAGGGTAAAAGTTTTTAAAAAAATTTAGCAGAAGAAGAAAAAAGAAAAAAGAAAAAAAAATTGAAAAAAGAAAAAAAAAATAAAAAATTGAAAAAAGAAAAAAAAAATTGAAGTAGCCGCAAGACTAAAGAATCATGGGGAGAAAGCCATGAGTTCCGTGCTTTGCTTTCTCCTCCTCTGGAATTGCTCTGCTGTCTTAGGAATTGAATCTGCTTTCTCCTTGATAGATGAACTTCGTCCTGGCTGGATATTTTGTTGATCTTCATATGGACATTGGGGAGGGGAGGCGAACCATAAGAGACTATGGACTCTGAAAAACAACCTGAGGGTTTTGAAGGGTCAGGGGTGGGAGGTTGGGGGAACAGGTGGTGCGTGATGGGGAGGGCACGTTTTGCATGGAGCACTGGGTGTTGTGCAAAAAGAATGAATACTGTTACGCTGAAAAAAAAAAAATTAAAAAAAAAATCGCATTGTTTACATCAAAAAAAAAAAAAAAAAATATGAACGAGACCTCAAAATAAACCTTGTGTTTCTATGATGCCTGGGAAATGAGTAAAAGGAGAAGGCAAGGTTAAAGAAAGGAGGTCCCTTGGATGATATGTTTTGAGTCAGCTCTTGACAGGTAAAGGAGGGGTGGAAAGTACCCCCAGAGAGGTGGGGGTCGCGAACAACAGGGACAGAGGCTCAGGAATGAGACCCCGGCAGCCACACTGGGAGCTGAGCACACAGTTTCATTTTTCAGGAACAGAATGGCCCCAGAACAGAGAAAGTTATTACATTCTGGAACCAACCAGGCAATGGGGCTTTAACACTACGCTAAGGAGTTTGGATTTACTACCAACACTCAGGAGTTCCTGCAGGTTTATCCACAAGTGAGATCGTCTGAAAGTGGTGTCTGAGAAAGTGACTAAACAGGGGGACAGGATGAAACACGGAAAAGCGAAGCCAATGCCTGTGAGGGAAAAGGCATGGAGCAGGGATTCTCTTTGGAGTAGCTAGTCACTTCAGGACAGGACAGGACATCCCTGTCCTGAAGTGACTAGCTACTCCAAAGAGAACGTCCAAGTGATGTAAGTCGTGGGCAAAAAAAAAAAAAAAAAAAGAGTCTGGTCAATTAATTGAAGCACTCAAATTATACATCAGTAGCAAAACAGCCCCTCAAGAGGTTCATAAAGGAAATTAAAAGAGAACATTTACTTTTTTTTTTTTTAATATCTTATTTATTTTTGAGAGCAAGCAAGCTAGCAAGAGAGAGCAGGAGCAGAGGGGAGTGGCAGGGGGAGAGGGAGAAGCAGACTTCCCACTGGGAGCCTGATGTGGGACTTGATCCCCTGGACCCTGAAATCATGTTGAGCTGAAGGCAGATGCTTAACCAACTGAGCCACCCAGGCGCCCACATTTACTTTACCATAGACATCAGTTTCCTGCTATTTAACATTACAAGAAAAGGATAATGCCAGAACCAAACATATGAGTATCTACTCACCTTTTGGTGTACTTGGCCATATCCCAAGGGATATAAATAATCATGTGTTCAGGAGGCAAAAACTGGTTGAGGTACGTCACAGCAGCTACAAGTTCTTCACTCAGAATTCTCTCGTGCTTTCTTTTCTCTCGTTCCTTTATCAAAAATTAAACATTTTCGGGGTTTTAATTACCTCAAATCAGAGGAACAGACTTTTAACAGTTTTACTTTTCAGCTAAGACAAGAAACCAAAGTCTTAAATATATGAAATAAAACTTAAAATAAAAATAATACAAATGCAGAGAAATAAAAGCTTTGTTGAATTAAAATCAATAGATAATTAGCTTCAAAAATTCCAGGAGATGAGATTTCTTTTTAGTAACTTCCTGGAGCCCTAAGAATCCCAGTTCACCTTCCTGGGGCTGGTCTACCTACTCCACACCCCACTCTGGCAGAGGACAACTCCCCAAGGACCAGAAGAAAGAAACCCCCAACTTCAGCCAGCTAAGGGTCACACCAAAATCAGCTGGGTCTGGACGGATAATCCCCCAACTGGCTGAGAGTGCTTCAGCAGCCTACAGGCATTCTTTTTTTTTTTTTTTTTTTTTTTTTTTTTTTTGTTTTTTTTCCCTTTTTATTTATTTATTTTTTTTTCAGCGTAACAGTATTCATTCTTTTTGCACCACACCCAGTGCTCCATGCAAAACGTGCCCTCCCCATCACCCACCACCTGTTCCCCCAACCTCCCACCCCTGACCCTTCAAAACCCTCAGGTTGTTTTTCAGAGTCCATAGTCTCTTATGGTTCGCCTCCCCTCCCCAATGTCCATAGCCCGCACCCCCTCTCCCAATCCCACCTCCCCCCAGCAACCCCCAGTTTGTTTTGTGAGATTAAGAGTCATTTATGGTTTGTCTCCCTCCCAATCCCATCTTGTTTCATTTGTTCTTCTCCTATCCCCCTACCCCCCCATGTTGCTTCTCCATGTCCTACAGGCATTCTTAAACTTGACTCTCACAGGGATGCCTAGGTGGCTCAGTTGGTTAAGCGGCTGCCTTCCACTCAGGTCATGATCCCGGTGTCCTGGGATCGAGTCCCACATCGGGTTCTTTGCTGGGCAGGGAGCCTGCTTCTCCCTCTTCCCCTGCCTGCCACTCTGTCTGCCTGTGTTCTCTCTCTCTGACAAATAAATAAAATCTTTAAAAAAAAAAAAAAACTTGACTCTCACAAAATCCCCTGTGAAGTAGCTAAGGCAGGCCCTTCCCCCTCTCCCCTTTTTACACTGTGGTTGAATGAGGTTAAGAGGTGTTCATGAGAATCTTACCTTCTGCCTCCCTGCCTGCTGTATACCCCGTTACATATCACATGCTTCTCATTCAAGAGCTCTCCGGCTGCTGCCTGCTAGCCACGCAGCCTTTGGCAAGGCTCTCAACTTTCCTAGGCCTCTATTTCTTCATCTATAAAATGGGGCAACAACAGTATCTTCCTCACAGCAACAACGTGAGGCTTAAAAGAGATAAAACATGATCATCTCTTCTCAGAGCATCTGGCACATGGGGACTATTCATCAAAATTAACTCCTTTTACTGTTATCCTGTTCAGGACTTCACTTAGAGACAAGGAAAAACAATTCAGTGATAGTAAACTGACATGGTGTGGAGGCACTATGGCTGGCATCAAAATGGGTCTCTGCTGTTTTCAGTCATGGTGATTAGCTATCAGTTGGCATGAATTTAATTAGCTAACTGCTGTGGAAACAAAAAGGGTATCTATTTTGCACAGCTGAGTAAACCAAATGGGAGGAATTAGAAAAGAATTGATTAAGAAGCGTTAAATCAGTTTAGGATGAACATGTAGTTAGCTTTTTAAATTTGAGAGAATTAAATATCTGGAATTTTTTTCAAAAGCACTTCATATCAACTAAGGGAAACAAAACCTTTTTGAAATTTGATCAAATCTGACATTTCATGAGATGGGGAGAACAGGTTATCCAATCAACCATCGGTCATGCTCTGTGCCCCATCTGACTGTCGGGGGTTAGTGTTAGTGAGCCAACCTCCCTTGGGGCACAGACCCCTGTTACAACCAAATGAAAACATCACACACATAAGCGGTTTTGCATATCATCTCAAGGGTTCAGAGACTCCCCCAGTGACCATCCAGGGCCCGCAGACTAAAAACCTCCAAATAGTTATGCCTGACTCCAGGTTGACTTCCTATTGATTCCCCAGTAATAGCACTGAAGACCTGGAGATTGTGGTGAAATGTCGACCAGCGCCTCAAACTTCCATAACCAGAGAAGTGGGGGGCAGTATTCACAGCACATGGTAAGAGAGAAAAGAAATCAAGGAAAGTATTTCACTTTAGTGACTTCATATGGAGGTGGAAAAAAAAAAGTGAAGATCCCTCAGTATCATTCCACACACACAAATGCGTTCTTGGACACTAATCACAAGTTAATACTTTTTCTGATTGAAGTGAATAAACATCTTTTGTCCTATGAATAAAATAACTAATGACAAAAACAATAACAACAAAAACCCTTTTATTTCCATTCCACAAAACGGTAACTTAATCTCTAAACTATTTTCTAGTTAATATCCAGTTATTGCCAGGACTTTTATGACAATGGGACGATAAACAAGTACAATTTCTAAGTCCGCCGACTAGCCTTTAAAGATTAAAAAATAAATGCACGTTTGAGAAACCTGGGCAAGAACAGTTTACAGCCCCATGTATCGGGTATTATTTTTTGAATCTATGTATTTAATGCAGAATGATTTCAAGCATCATGGACTGAATCTCCATTTAGCCATAGATTTTAACGGCAGTATAAGGACTTTGTAAAACACAAAGAAAAGTCAGTGTTCCTGTTTCGGTGAATGGTATCACCATCCAGCCACCTGAAGTAACCAGCAACCTAGGAGTCAAGCCGGACCTCTCCCTCTCCGTCTTCTCACAGCCAGCCCACTCCCAGTCTCTGCCCTCCACGTGCTTCTCTCCAGCTCTACCACACCACCCCAGTTTAAGCCAGGGCCATCCCTTCCCTGGACAACTAGAAAAGCCTCCTATGTGGTCTTCCAGCATTCTTTAACCTTGTGCCTATCCACATGTTCTCTTTGCTGAGGTCAGGATAGTCTTTTTAAAATTTAAGTCTGATCACAATCCTCTTACTCATGTGAAACCTTCAGTGGTTTCCCATTAAACTCTAAAGATAAAGACCAGACTCATCAACACACCCTACAAGGCTCTGCACAGTCAGGTCAGAGCTATCTCCTCAGACTCATCCCACAACAGTGCCCTCATCCTCTCTCTGGCCCTCATCATCAGGAACCCTACCATACATGGCGTTTCCTTCCCCAAACGCACCATATCCCCTCTCCTGACCCAGGGCCTTGGAACCCGCAATTCTGAACTGAATACTATCTCTCTTCTTGGCCTAGTTAATGCCTCTTCCTTCAGTCTGCACGGAGTCATCACCTCCTCAGAAACTTCTCTCCCGTTATAAGCGCTCATGTGTTGGTACTTCCGCATTACTTCACCATCTTCTCCGTTAGACTGTCAGCTCTGTGAAGGCATGAGTTGTTTCTATGACTGCCATGACACAAAGGAAACCTTTGAGAATACTTGTTAAATAATGAACTAAACGGACATAGGATTCCTTGTTTTTTGTTTAAACTGAGTTACATCTATTAACCAACCTCTCAGAATAATCTCACACTATTAAGTTGTTGGCCACTGCTACAACCGTAACACCTAACAATACCCTCGTTTGCAAGGCTTTCTTGGCTATGGATGGAAATCCCTTCAATGCACGTGGTGGCAACAGATACAGAAACAATTTATGATCTGGTTTCCTTGTTCTCCATTCTAGGCTGTTGACCCGAGGGCCTACTCATGAACACGACATCTGCTGACCAGACAGTGTACTCTCACAGGAAGCACAGGACTGTAAGGCCAGGCCACCACTTTGTCCACCTTGTTCTTAAACCACCCCAGTTTCTGACTCCAGCCTTCAGATCTTATTACCAAATGTTACCTTCCTAAGAGATCTCTGATTGTCAAGGGAATGGGTTATATCAAGGCTAGGCTGTGGCTCTGTGATCTCCATGCTTCCTTCTCCAGGCTATCTTGGAAACTAAGGCAGAACTTCACTCGTCTCCAGTTCACCCAAGGAAATCAGAAGACTGGCAGCATTGCTTTCTTCCCTCGGAAACATACTGCTGCTTCTCCCCAGGGAAGAGGCCACACAGAACCTAGGCCAATGGACATCGGCTTAGACGGTCAGACCCAGTGCTCTGTCACAACACGGAAAGTCTAGAAACCTCTCCTCTGGGGAGAGGTAAAGCATGCTTGAAAACCCCTTTGGGCTGAGGAAAAATATTCCTCCATTTCATAACCAAACGGACAGGCACATCATACCTTCACTAAATTCAAGATGATGATGGGGGAGCCAAACCTTTGCAGCATCTGGTCAAAGTGAAGGGCAGCCACGTGTGCGAATGGGTCTGCCTGATCCACTAAGGGGGGATAAAAAGGATAAATAAATACCAGAACGAAAATCATAAAGCAAGAATAAAAGAAGTTGAAGGTTTTGTTTTCTTTTTTAATGTTTAAAGAAATGCAATTCAACTAATCTAGTCGTTTTACTTTCCACGTTCCTCTTGAGCTTATCAGATACTCACTTGTCACATATTTACTGAACTTGACTGATTCTCACATATCTGAAGTAAAATACAATTTACTGACAACCAAAATTAAAGAAAAAATATGTTATGGAATAAAATAACAGAAGTCCTTCTTCTAAATTATCTACTTTCCAGTACTAAAACTTTGTTAGTATCTAAGAATTCATGGATTTCTCTAATAGTGCATCATCTCAAAGTATGGGTAAAGAAGAATTTTAATTATTTACTTATTTACTTATTTTGGAGCAGTCTTTTTAATAGTAACTCTTCTATTAAAAAGAATTTTGGAACACTGAAAAAAAACAAAATTCAAAAAAAATTAAATTTTTAAAAACCTGAAGCTCTCTTTAAACCTAAAACAAAACATTATAGAATTCTTGAAGGAACTGGTGTTATACCTTATGCTCTACTGTGAAATGGTAGTAAATATAGTGGAATTGATATTGTAATCAATGGCTGATACCTACAAGCATCAATATAGTTCTTTTCTGGATTTATGGTGAATTAAACTAAGGTCTAGGGGTGCCTGTGTGGCTCAGTGGGTTAAACCTCTGCTTTCGGCTCGGGTCATGATCTCAAGGTCCTGGGATGGAGCCCCTCGTCAGGCTCTCTGCTCAGCGGGGAGCCTGCTTCCCCCTCTCTCTGCCGGCCTCTCTGTCTACTTGTGATCTCTCTGTCAAATAAATAAATAAAATCTTTAAAAAACAAATAAACAAACAAAAAACTAAGATCTACACTTAATACTATATTCATGTAAATATGGTCACTTTAAATAATAATAATTCTCTCTGACAAAATATATAGTAAATATACAAATGCAAATGGAACTGCAAAAAAAAAAAAAGACTGCTCCAAAAAATAAATACATAAATAAATAATAAAATTTTAAAAAGAAGAAAAAGACTACTCCACGCACATGTAATAGGTGGTTTAGGCATCATAGTTGAAATGTCCTGAGACCAGTATAAAGGAACGGATCCTCTAACTTGGACATAAGAAGAGTAACTTCCTGCAGTAAAAGACATCACAGAAGCATCACAGAGTATTTGTTCCGTCTCCACTTCATTTGCAACATCGCCCTGAAAAGAAAGGTGGCATTTAAAGATATTTTATGTTCTCAGAATTTTTTAATGGAAAAAAATTTCAAAGTATACAATGAAATTATAATTCCCTTTCTTAGAACACTTTAAAAGAGGTAAATGTTGATCAATATTCAGTGTGCACATTAGGAAAGGAAAACCATTAAAATGCAACAAAGGAAGGCAATTAAAAATAGCCCAGAATAGACTAGGAAAAAATCAAATTAAATAGCTAATAATACAAGTAGCAGACAGAGAACAGCTTGAGTGATATAAATGGCAGAGAGGGAGAGAAAAGGAAAACAATTACATGAAATTATACAGGAAGTTAGGAAGACCAGCAGAATATAAAACTTCAATTCTGAAGACCAGGGAGGAAGAAAGGACAATAGAGTGAGATTCAAATAATGCCTGATGGACAGAAGGGAAAAAAAGGTGTAGAGTTAGCTTGGCTTATGAAAGTACAGACGGATATGACAAAGAATAATTTCAGAGGCATTAATAATATGTCTGCTGAAAAACAACCTGAGGGTTTTGAAGGGTCAGGGGTGGGAGGTTGGGGGAACAGGTGGTGGGTAATGGGGAGGGCACGTTTTGCATGGAGCACTGGGTGTTGTGCAAAAAGAATGAATACTGTTACGCTGAAAAAATAAATAAAATGGAAAAAAAAAATGTCTGCTTAATTATCCATAAAATATTCAAAAATAAGTAACATAGTAAAATTGTGATTTTTCTCAGAGCACCAGTCAAAACTATTTTCATTGTTGATACAATTTTAAGAACAATGTTGCCATTTTAACCCAGGATTAAAACCCAGTGTCTCACTCAATCTGTCCACTCCATCGCACATCTGCGTAAGACTCAAGCTGTCTACTGCAAATAGGGATGAAACACTTGAAGGAGAGGACATGACTGATGGAAGGATAGGACTTCTGTCATGGTTATTTTCCAGGGCTGAGCAAATTAAGACCCTGCCCAGAGCCAAACTAAAGCAGAGGTTGGCGGGGGGGGGGGGGGGGGGGGTTTCCATGCCTCGCTCTACTTTGTCTTCTCATCAAAGATGTGTTTCCAATGGGTGCTCCCCTCCCCTTACTCCTCCAATGGAGGCGCTTTGCTATTTGAGTCACTACACTAAATATGCACTACGTTTTTTCATATATTACAGAAATGGCTCAGCCTCCAAAACATGAGACATGTCATAACTCCCCAAGGCCATGCATAAATCGCTCTAAGATGGCTGATTTTTTAGACGTCTGTATACTAGTCACATTCCTCACAAGTGTCAGATACCCTGGAGCATTAATTATTCTCTTGATCACATCCCAAACTAAGAAATGCCACTTTCCAGAATTCCACTTGGCTGCCTCCATCAGCAAGGCTGATGTGAAAAGATTAAGATGTTGTGCTGTTGCTTCTCCCTCTTACCTCACAGTTCGCGCCCCTCTTGAGAAAGCGGGTCCCCGCAAACTTACTGGATCTTCTAGCTATTAGAGTCACATAGACGGGTCGTCCATAGATCAACAGCTCTTAGAAATCAAGTTAAAGCTATTTGAGCATTCACACCGAACCTCCACACCCCACCAACAGAATCATTAGACCTTAAATATGCATTTAAATATAGCTTGTCCAGAAGGTTAAAGAACACCCAAAAGTTCCACCCAAGAATGGTACAGCGTTGGGTCTAACTGTTCTTCCAAATAAGGCAGGTATTAAAGCAAAAACAGGCCGCCCCAAGAAGTGGTTTCCATGCATTTCAGATGAAACAGTAAAAAGGTGTCGGGTTGGTGGCCAAGTGAAGACCTGGTCTCTCCTTATTGCCAACTAAAGGATGTAAACAGGTACAATTAATCCTTCTTTAGTCTTCAGAGATCATACACCACTCAAAGAGAGCAATGCCGCTTAACGGGGGGTTAAATATGAAGCAATACATCATTACTTAGGGAATGGAGTATGTGTAATACTATAAAAGTTCCCCAAATGTGTCACCTAAGTGCAAAAACTACACACTGAATTATTGAACTGATACACAGCTTATTGATTATGCCACCGTATTTAGCTTTCTGAGCCTCAGTTTCATCTTCTGTAAGATGGTGTAAGTACTAGTAAAGTAACTAACTTTATGAAGTGGTTGGGAGGACTG
The DNA here is from genome assembly GCF_922984935.1 of Meles meles. Lineage (NCBI taxonomy): Eukaryota > Metazoa > Chordata > Mammalia > Carnivora > Mustelidae > Meles > Meles meles. The sequence continues at coordinate 23,032,267 of NC_060070.1, forward strand.
AGTTAGGTAACGTGTGTAAACCAGTGCCTGTCCTATAGTAAATGCTGACTACAGAGCAATTTCTTTTACCATCGTAAAGACTTCCACAATTCATTAAATGCTTAATAACTAGGAAACTAGTTTCATCATCCAAGCTAATGAGCTTTAAAATTATAATCCATGGTGCTATTCACTATTTTTAAAAACACAAACATTTACTGTGCTTAATATAGGTCTGGCCCTGAGTTAGCTCTTGACGATACAAAACAGTTTAGAACTGCCTGTAGGAAAATACCTTTAGAAACTGTAGCACATTCTTTTTGGTGTCCTTGGTGGTGAAAACTTTGTGTTCTTTCCAGGTACATTTCACTTTTGGCAACAGAAAAGGTAATTCAGGGCCAAATCTCATTATTCAGTGAACAAACCAAGCAGATACTAATACTCACTGCTTGGAAATTATTATAAATTAATGAGCCTGACTTGCAAGTTCAGGGCAAAAATCTTACTCATCCTCAATTTTAAACTTCCTTTGTGTCAGCATCTAGCCTCTCTTCTCCCTCATGTGCCGTAAAGAAGGCGCCATAGGTGTTCTTTAGGACTGATCTCTCCAACTATACCCCTTGACCCCACTCCTCCCAAATGTCCTAGTGCAAAATATGCGTGATCAAATTTGCTCATTTAATGATCTCAAAACAACCACTCCTTTAAAATTTTCACCATGACTCTTAAAAAACCTAAGACACAAGAAAGAACGTCAACTGGAAAGCAAGCTAGGTGTACAAATGCCCTACATGATCTCAAAAAGGGACAAGAAAAAAACTAAATACGACTCATAGAAAGTATATACTGCCTCTCTAAGCCTCGTAGCATAATAGCACTTTTTGGAAAGGTTTCAACCATAGTGACAAGTTAAATAAAAGGGAACAAAAGTATTTATAAAATTGAACTCAAAATCAGCTTAACCTAAGGTTCAACCTGCATTTACTAAATCTCTATGTCCCTTTCCAATCCAGGCCTTTCTTACATTTGCCTGACCCACAGCAAACTTCCTAACTCATGCTCCCTGTTCTAGTCTCATGCTCCCTGGTCTAGTCTCATTTTATTTAATCCAACTTGAGAACAGCTGTCAACTCAACTTTCCTAAGTAATCCCCTCTACGTTACCCTCTTGAAAAAGCTTTTCAAAAGGTCAGGCACCAAACCCAGAATGCTTATTTAGCCTGACCACCAAAGCAATCTGGTGACTAGCTACCCCACTACCCACTAGGTTGTACTTCCCAAGGATTTTACACCCCAAGGCAGGAGAAGACTCCCATGAACTTTTCTACCCCTACACTCATGGTGCTTTCTCCACCTTAGGAGCTTGCTCCCTGCTACCTGCTCAGGTCTGACTTTTGCTTAGAGCTCAGGCCAAGCCTAACTTTTCCTATGAACCCGCCCTGTCCTCCCCACCTGTCAGTGATTCTGCTCCTCCTCTCAGGTATGAATGATACTTATGGCCTCTATCACTCCCTAAGCACACAGCATTTCCCTGTTGTTTATCTCTCTGTGTACATAAGAGATCTGTTTAAATGATCTGCATTCCTCTTTGTATTTCTACTACCTGATATCATCAGTAAGTTTTCCTGCTGGGTGTAGAGAATGGTAATGAATAATCTTATAATTCCTGTACAGTCTTCTACAGATTGATATAGCTTAAGTTTAATAATATATACCTTAGCTTTTTTTTAAGAAAGGATACTTGACTGCCCACAGAACCCATGAATAATATACAATAGCCAGTCGCGATGCACGGCATTTTTAATTATATCCAGAAGTTCACCGTTCCACACGTACTTCATATAAGGCTCACTAGAGATCCCAAATACACCTGAAAAATACAAGTCAGTACCAGAAATATAAGGAAATGGTCTATACTCATCTTTAAGTTCTAAAGTTTTTGTTTTTAACTTCAAAATAAAATGTCTGATGAAGAGCATTGTCATTTTCAGTGGATATAACTCATATCATCACCCAGAACACTGTGCTGATTCTGTACAAAGTAAAAGAATAAACAAAATTTTCTGATTTGTGGGAATTTTTAACCTAAGAGAAGAGTAAACAAGGCGGAAATTAAGGACACAAGGACAAATACATGACTAAGGCCGAGAGAGAGCATTGGGCAGCGACTGGGAGCACTGCTCTGGGGGTTCCAAGTGCCTGGGTCCAAACGCCGGCCCTGCCTCTCATCAGCAGGGTGGCAGGTGTGACCAAGAGTGTTATTTGCTATCTCAGTGTCCATTTCATACATCTGTACCTGTATCACGTGGTTGTTGTGAAGACGGTAATGAAGGTAATGCACAAAAAGTGCTTCGAACATGCCTGGTACCTTACTGATACTTCTGTAAGTGGGAGTTATTACCCTATCAGGCCTTTTCTATACGAAGAAATTAATTTCATCAAACGTGATTTTAGCATATCCAGGTATACTTATTAAACATCAATGAGTTTTATAAAACATATAAAGGACAAAATGAGAACTAAGTATGTTTTTGATGCTGGCTTAAAAGACTGTAGCAGTGGGAAGCTGGGGTGGCTCAGCCAGTTTCGTGTCCAACTCTTGATTTCAGTGCAGGTCATGATCTCAGAGTCCTGAGCGCGAGCCCTGGGCCAGGCTCTGAGCTCGGTGGGGAGTCTGCTTGAGGAATTCTCTTCCTCTCGCTCTGCCCCTCCCCCTGCTTGTGCCCATTCACTCACTTTCTCTCTCTCAAATAAATAAATAAATCTTAAAAAAAAAAAAAAGACTGTAACACTTCTGGATAGCAGGCTGTTTTTCTTCTCAAAACACAGTATGTTAAGAGTGTTTATATACTGTGACAAATACACTTGGTTTGAGTCATAAAAATTAAACCTTCTCTGCCCTTTCAATGCTTATCACAGAGCACGAAGAGTACACACAAGAACTAGAGTCCTGTCTTTGCCACTTACCAGTCTTCGTGAGCTCTGGCAAGTTACTTAACATCTCTGAACCTCAGTTTTCCGAACTATAAAATGATGATACTACTATTCACTTCAGAGATATGTTCAGATTAAATAATACATGCAAAGTGACTAATACACTGCCTCACATGGTACAGACTTTTTAAAAGATGTATTATCTTCCTTTTCTACCTACCCCTATATCTTCTGCCCTCACTCTCTGTTTCCTATCAGTTTCCCCCATGTGGTAGAAGGATAGTGTCCCCCAAAAGTTATGTCCTAATCACCAGAAGATGTGACCACCTTACGTTGCATGGCAAGGAAGAATTAAATTTGCAGATGGAATTAATGCTGTTAACTCAGAGGACCTTGAGATGGGGAGAGTATTTTGAATTATCCAGGCGGACCCATTGTAATCAGAGGGTCATTATTTATAAGTGAAAGAGGAAAATAGGACTATTTTCCTATTTTCAGAGGGATGTAATGCAGGAAAAGCCTCGGCTGGCCATTGGTGACTTTGAAGATGGAAGGGGCCCCAAGCCAGGGAATGTGGGCAGTCTCTAGAAAACGGAATGGAAAGAAAATGTCTGCACAGTCTCAAAAAAGGAACACTGCCCTGCCAACATCCTAATTTCAGTCCACTGAGACCTATTTTGACTTCTGACTTCTCTAACAGTAAATCGGTATAGGTTTAAGCCCCTTAGTTTGTGGTAATTTGTTATAGCAGCTATAAAAACCAATACACACTGTCATGTAGAATTGCTCCAGAGATAGTAAAAAATTAAGTGGCTTTTAGAAGCTTAATTCAGATTCCAAAACAAATATTCAAACTCAGATTTGGGACGACGTACAGTGCAAATTTAGAAATACTTTTAGCTTTTCTATTCCTAAGTGGGATATTTAGAAGACATGATGCAAGCAAACATTCAGGCACACATTATTTTGATGTCCACCTGTCTCTAGTAGTATATGTTACAATTTGGGAGTCTAAACCAGGGCAGATTTATGTGATCTTGATGTTCTGAGGTAAGGATGTTGCTCTGAGTTTGGCCTTAGCACAAGCGATAGTCAGTCTAGTAGATTAAGGGCAATGCTACAAATGGCATCCAGTTTAAGTAACACTCTAAGTGTTACTAAGAGCTAATGATTACCTTTGGCAAAATGCTAAGAGAGCACAGTCTCTTTCTGAGTGTCCTGCAAGGATGAACCTGCTAGAACTTTAGATTACAGGCCTGCACCCACATCCGCATCACTATTATTCAGGTTGCACAGGGCAAGGTGCCCAAGACATTATTGACTTACTATGTTTCCAAAGTATATGCAATTCAGCTAAACTGCTCTGAGTCTGAAATGATTGCTTCACCACATTCACTTTAGCAATGTCCCTGGCTTTAAAGTTCTAGACCAACCCAAAAATCTAGGGATAAAGGTACCAATCCTGTTGTGTGACTGGTTCATTTAGGATCTCCAGGATGATGCCCACATGTGGTCCTGCCCTGACCCTACAGTGGTCCTGAAGAAGCAAGGCCTATGAGGGACACCTGGGTCAAGCTGGGACCAATCAAAATAAGAACAACCTCTGACCCGCTGCCTTGGTTCCTTGGCACATTGGCCATGAGATCTTAATCTCTATGCCTCAGTTTCCTACTTAGTCTTTATTTCTTTGAAAGTGGCATCATACCTACTGAGCAGAGATTTTGTAAGAATTAGAGATATTGTAGTAAATTTCTAGGACACAAGAGATAATCCACAGTGAATTTTTTCCAAAACTCTCTATGAAGGAAAGTAAGGTGTTGGTGTGTATTCTCCAATATTGAAAAAAAAAAACAATTCTCCATTCAAACTTCACCATAAGTCTAGACATAAATGTATTCCATTAAAAATACAGGAATGTTTGCTAGGGAAGGTTAGCATACAATTTTTTGGCTGGCCCACAAATGAAATCACATTGTGATTAATGATATCTATAAAAATGAATTGGTCAAGTTTATATATCCAAAACCTCATATAAGGACATGGAAGAATAAGGGTCAGAGAAATATAAAGGAAATGTGAGTTAATTTAATGAGATGCCATTTCACAGGTGCCATATTAACCTACATTAGATATACTGAAAATCACCTACCACTTCCGCCCTGTGTAATTAATCCTTCATCTTCAAAGATGTCGAAACTCTCCTGGCGAGGCTGGGTTGTTTCTGACTTTAACATCTCCAGGGGCATTCGCAAGACAGTGAGATTATACTGAAGTGAGTGGGACAAGTCATAGCTGTAACTGAGAACATAACTGAAATTTAATAAGAATTAGAAAAGCAAAACATATTTCAGTCTTGGCTCCTATATGGAATTAAAAACTGTGAACCACATTAGCACCTGCTCAATTACTTGGGAGCAAAGCTATTCAAATAAACACTGTAAAATACAATAAATCATGAATATAATTAGAAACTTAAAAATCACTGTATCCTCAAAAAATTAAAAATAGAAATACTATACAATCCAGTAATTCTAGTTCTGGGTATTTACCCAATGAAAACAAAAACACTAATTTGAAAAGATATATGTACCCCTATGTTTATTGCAGCATTACCTACAGTAGTCAAGATATAGATACGGGAACAACCTAAGTGTCCACTGATAGATGAGTGGATAAAGAAGATTGGTATATCTATACAATGGAATATTACTCAGCCATTAAAAAATGAGCTCTTAGCATTGTGTGTGGTGCATAAATGAATCTTGAATACTGAAAATAAATAAATAAATAAATTAATTAATTAATTAATTTTGGGGGAAAAAATGAGTTCTTGCCATTTGCAACAACATAGATGGACCTAGAGGGCATTATACTAAGCGGTATAAATCAGACAAAGACAAATACTGTATCGTTTCACTTATATGTGGAATCTAAAAACCAAATCAAACAAACAAAAAAACCGGAAACAGACTCACAGAGAACTGATGGTTGCCAAAGAGGAGAGGAGGTCGGATGGGCAAAAAAGGTGAAGGAGACTGAGAGGTACAAACTTTTGGTTATAAAACAAGTAAGTCACAGGGATGAAAAGTACAGCAGAGGGAAAATAGTCAATAATATCATAATAATGTTGTATGATGACAGATGACTATACTTACCACTGTGAGCACTGAGAACCATACAGAATTGTCAATTCACTATGTTGTATACCTGACATTAGTAAAATATTTTATGTCTACCATGCTTCAGTTAAAAAAAATTATTGCATGACTTAGGCATTTGCACAATTAGAAATATATAATACAATGCAAATGATCAACATTCACTGACTTACAATGTGCATTTTTTGCTTCCCAGTGAAATCACTCTAACTTCACAGTCTTGTGCAAAGGGATCACACTCTCATATTATAATTGAATGGAGTTCCACAGATGTTACAATATCTACAACATCCACTCTAGTTTATGTATGAACAAAAATAATTCTATTAATTATTAGTGGTAGTACCAAAATCGACTTCATAATAAAATAGGAATAAGAAATAATCTAAGCCATTATGATAAAACATGTTTTAGGTGAGTAACAGCCATCCAAAAAGTTGTAACAGTCTTTGAAATACAATTTTGGCCTTGCAGCCAAAAGAAACCCATTTTACAATCTTGATTTCATATTATTAATAATTTTTAAAATATCTCTAGCTATACATTTTAGCACAGAATTTCAGAAAGTATCTAGAATTCTTTAGATTTGCCTGGAGACTCACATATGATTTCAATGATTAATTCTTCTTTAATTTGTTCATTTAATTTGATTGAAATTGATTTGTTTCATCTGTGAAATTCAATTTTACCATATTTGCTAGATGGAACCATTAATTTTACTAGCGTCTAATCTCAGGGATAAAAGTTGTATTAAGATGTTGATTTTTTAATCACATTTATAATAGCATCAAAAAAATAAAAATATGTATGAATAAATTTAACCAAGGATGAGAAAGATCTTACACTGAAAATTATAAGATACTGAGGAAATAAACTGAAGAAAGAAATAAATGGAAAGATACTTCATATACATAGAGAATTAATATTGTTTAAATGTCCATACTATCCAAAGCCATCCATATAGATCCTATATAAAAATTCCAATGACATCTTTCACAGAAATAGAAAAAACAATCCTAAACTTTGTATGGATCCACAAAAGACCACTAATAGCCAAAGCAATCTTAAGAAAGAACAAAGATGGAGGCATCACACTTTCAGATATCAAACCTTTTAACAAAGCTACAGCATTCAAAGTAGCATGGCATAAAAACAGACTCATAGATCAGTGGAACAGAACTGAAAGCCCAGAAATAAACCAATGCATACAGAGTCAACTATTTGACAAGGGAGCCAAGAAGACACATGGGGAAAGGATAATCTCTTCAATAAATAGTGCTGGGGAAACTGGATACCCATATGCAAAGAATGAATTGGACCCTGGTCTTAGACCATTCACAAAAATTAACTCAAGATGGATTAAGATTTAAATATAAAATTAAGACTTAAAAACTATAGAACTATTAGAAGAAGACAAAGGAGAAAAGCCCTTTGACATTGGTTTTAGCAAAGATTTTGTGGATATGACACCAAAAACACAAGCAACAAAAGCAAAAATAAATAAGTGGGACGACAGCAAACTAAAAAGCTTCTGCACAGAAAAAAAAATCAACAAAATAAAAAAGAAACCTATGTAATGGGAGAAAATATTTACAAACCATCTATCTGATAGGGGGTTAATTTCCAAAATACATAAGGAAGTCATAAAACTCAAGAGCAAAACAAAACAAACAAACAACTCCCCCTTAAAAAAAATCCAATTAAAAATGGTCAAAGGACCCGAATAAACATTTTTCCAAAGAAAAATGGCCAACAGATATGTGAAAAAATGTTCAACATCACATTATGGAAATGCAAATTAAAGCCACAATGAGACAACAATTCATACTTCCTACAACGGCTATTATCAAAAAGACAAGAAACAAGTCTTGGGTAAGCTATGGAGAAAAAGGAACCCTGATGCACTGTTGGTGGGAATGAAAATTGGTGCAGCAAAGAGTATGGAGGTTCCTAAAAATTTTTAAATACAACTACCGGGGCACCTGGGTGGCTCAGTGGGTTAAAGCCTCTGCCTTCAGCTCAGGTCATGATCTCCAGGTCTTGGGACCGAGTCCCGCATCGGGCTCTCTGCTCAGCGGGGAGCCTGCTTCTTCCTCTCTCTCTGCCTGCCTCACTGCCTACTTGTGATCTTTCTCTGTCAAATAAATAAATAAAATCTTAAAAAAAAAATACAACTACCATATGATCCGGCAATCCTACTTCTGAGTATATGGCCAAAAGAAATGAAATCACCATTTTGAAGAGATATCTGTAGGTCCATGTTGACTCCAAGTATAATTCACAATAGCCAAGACATGGAAACATCCTAAGAATCCAGCAATGGATGAATGGGTATAGGATATTACTCAACCATAAAAAAAGAAGGAAATCCTGCTATTTGGAACAACATGGATGGAATTTGAGGGTAGTATGCTAAGTGAAACAAGTCTGATTATTTCCATATGTTCTTCACTTCCATGCAGAACCTAAAGAAGCCAAACTCATAGAAATATAAAGTAGAATGGTAGTTGCCAGGGGCTGGAACATGGGAAAAAGGTAGGCTGGGAAAAATGGGGAGATGTTGGTTGCATGGTACAAGCTCCCAGTTTAAGTTAAATAAGATCTGGGGATCTAATGCATAGCATGGTAATTGTAATTAACATTAATGAATTGTAACTTGAAATCTGTTGAGAGTACGTCTTGAATGTTTTTACCACACACACACTCATAATTATATGAGAGGATGGAGGTGTTGACTAACCTTATTGTGGTAATCGTGTCACAATACATTTGTGTATAATGTGGTACATTAAGTGTTTATACTTAAACTTATAGATGTTATATGTTAGTAATATCTGAACAGGTGGCAGGGGGAGGGGGAAGGATGTTGATTTTTAACTTTTAAAAATCAATTCTTCCTAGTTAGAGTAATTACTTTATTCCAGCCTATTCTTAAGAATGTAGTATATCCTCTTTAAGGATTACTTATGGACATAAAAACCATAACTGACATACTTTTACCTATAGGATGACTTGATCCCAGAGCTCAGTATGGGGATCCAAACAAAGTTGAATTAGTGTAGAAGATCATTTCTAACGACACCACCAAGTTTCAGTGACAACTTGAAGATGGTATAAACATAAAATTAAGCGATAAAGACAGAAAAGCAGATGACTTACAATAACACAATGGAAATACACATGCAATAAACATCTGTGGACGTGAAAATTCTTTCTTTAGGAACCCTCCGCTAGACGACTGTTAAAATAATGAACTTCCTTCAGTTTTACAACAATGGTTATGAATGGTTATGGTTATGAAGACATAACCCATTCTATATAGTAAATTTGTTTTTATTTCACAGATAAATAAGTGGTTAACTATACGAACAATATAAAAATAAAGGTAAACAGTGCAAAGTATCCCATCAGTGCATAACACCAATAGCCACAACACTCTTAGGCTTGTTTGGTCCTTGGGACTCAAGTCCTTTTTGAAGCATGCTATTTTGTGTTCTCAGTTTTTAGTTTGGATATTACAGCTGACAGAATTTTCCACTTAGCACAATAACTACATCTCCTAGGCCTACATATTGGTCACACTGGTGGTGGTATAATGCTCTATCATAATGTGCTGTTAGAATTTACTTGCCCATCGTTCAGTTACTGCTATTTGAGTTGTCCCTGCATTGACTGGTTTGTGGTTTGGGGACTATCATAAATAGTGAAGCTACAAATGTCTCTTTATAAGAAAGAATTAATATTTTCTCTCCTAATTTATTTTCTTAGGATATGTCTTCGTAAATACCTATGCCACATTCTTCTTCATGAAAACTATTAATTTAAAAGACCATTAGCAGCATGTTGGTATTGCAACAATTCTTCCTTTTATGAATTTATTTTTACCTAATTTTGCTAGATTGTTAACTAAAACAATCTGTGACATGGTTACAACTTTGTATTAGAAACAATGCAAATTTCATTTTTCTATCTAAAAATTGCAAAATAAGAATATTTCATTAAAAACTCCACCTAATAAAAAAATAAAAAAATAAATAAATAAAAATAAAAATAAAAAAAAACTCCACCTAAAACAATGATAAGTTTTATAGTGAGAATAATTCCCTTGTAATTGGTACCTTCAATATTCAAACATTAGATTTTTCAGAGGATGAAATACCTTTATGCTTTTAGATGAAATTACTTGGCCAATGAAAAAAAAAATGGAGGAAGTACCAGTGTGTTCTCTGATTCTGTTTTTCCACCATGGAAAATGATATAAATATTTAAGTGACTGACAGGAGAAAAACTAAGTTCAAACTTACCTAAAGTAAAAATTGCTAGATAGGTCCACATTTTGAAATATTCGTAGATACCTAAACAAAAAACAAACAAAAAAAAGCATATTACATTCACACAATACTATTATTTTTTCATAGCTTCACATATCCATTTATATTTGTAAATGCTCTCATTAACACTGAGGAATTCAGGGGTACCTGGCTGGCTCAGCTGGTAGAGAATGCAACTCATGATCTCGGGGTTGTAAGTTCAAGCCCCATGTTTGGTATAGAGATTACTTAAAATATATAGAAAATATATAAAATAGATATATATATTTAAAAAATATATATGTGTATATATATATATGTATATATAATATATAAAAAAAACTGAGGAATTCAATCCAGAACTGCAGAAGGGATTGCTTCTGAAGCAATTTCTAAGTCTGTTGATTGTCCCTTCAGAGTCCCTTAACTTTATAGTTTGACCATTTCCTCATCATTGATTATGCCAGAGAGGAAAAGTCACGCACTTACATGTATGGGGGAACTTAGACTTGGGCAAGACAAGTAAACACCATTCTCATTTTTACGATTATGTGCTTTGTAAAAGCTGTGAGGTTGGAGAGAGGAGGGTAGCAAAAACAAGCAAAAATGTTTGCACAAACCATAATTTGAAGTTGTAAAGTTTTGTAACTTAAAAAAAAAAGTACAGACTAAAGTATGTGCATATCTACCTCACAGGATTAATAAATTTTAATATTTTCATATTTTCTCAACTTTTTAAAGACTTGATTACAAATGGGTGTTGAATTTGTCAAATATATTTTCTACAACTATCAAGATAACCATAATTTTTCCCAACAATATTTTAGTATAGTGAACTGCTTTACCAAAATTTTCTAGTGTTGATACAACCCAGTGTCGCAGGGATAACTTCTACTTGTCTTTATGTATGAAATGTTCACTAGTACTATATTTTATTTCCTAATATTTTACGAAATCTTTCTTTAAGTTTATTTATTTTTTTAGTGATCTCTACACCCAACGTGGGGCTCAAACTCATGACCCAGAGATCAAGAGTCACACACTCCTCCAGCTGAACAAGCCAGGCACCACCAGATCTTTTTATTTAAGTGAATTATTGAATTATGTAGTTTTATATGTTGGAAGTTTTACCTATCTAATAATAGTAATTCAGTCTACCTATAACAAGCCATTAATATAATTGTATCTTATTCTTGATAATGTCTATTGCTACACAGTAATACTAAAATAATTTCACTCTCTCAAGAAAGTCAAGTCACTATATAGAACAACATAATTTGTTTTACTATTCCTGTCTATAGAATCATAAAGATGAGGTTTATTTTTTTTTTTTAAAGATTTTATTTATTTATTTGACGGAGAGAGAGATCACAAGCAGGCAGAGAGGCAGGCAGAGAGAGAGGAGGAAGCAGGCTCCCTGTGGAGCAGAGAGCCTGATGCGGGGCTCGATCCCAGGACCCTGAGATCATGACCTGAGCCGAAGGCAGCGGCTTAATCCACTGAGCCACCCAGGCGCCCCTAAAGATGAGGTTTATAAATATTATAAACCTCTTCAACTTTTTCCCATCCCTTGGATTCATATGTGCTAGTGTGATTGACTGTTTAAAAAAAAAAAAATATTACTGGGGCGCCTGGGTGGCTCAGTGAGTTAAAGCCTCTGCCTTCTGCTCAGATCATGATCCCAAAGTCCTGGGATCGAGCCCTGAGTCGGGCTCTCTGCTCCGCGGGGAGCCTGCTTCCTCCTCTCTCTCTGCCTGCCTCTCTGCCTAGTTGTGATTTCTCTCTGTCAAATAGATAAAATATTTAAAAAAATTATTACTGAAGTATAGTTGACAAAAAATGTTGTATTAGTTTCAGGTATACAATACGGTGATTTGACAATTCCGTACATTACTCAATGTTCACCATAATAAGTATACTTACCATCTGTTGTAATAAAACATTATTATAATATTATTGACTATTTTCCCTATGCTGTACTTTTGATCTTCATGACTTATTTATTTTGTAAGTGGAAGTTTGTACCGCTTAATTCCCTTCACCTATTTCACCCATTCCCCACCACTTCCGCTCTGGCAACTGCCAGTTTGTTCTCTATATTCATGAGTCTGTTTCTGTTTTTTGGTTTGTTTTTTATTTGTATCATTTTTCAGATCCCACATATAAATGAAATCGTATGGTGTTTGTCTTTCTCTGACTTATTTCAATTAGCATAATACCGTCTAGGTCATCCACGTTGTCATAAATTGCAAGAGGTCTTTCTCTTTATGGCTGAGTAATATCCCATGGGTGGGTGTGTGTGTGTGTGTGTGTGTGTCTACCACATTTTCTTTACCTATTCACTTTTACTGATGGATACTTGGGCTGCTTCCACATCTTGGCTATTATAAATAATGCTTCGATAAACACTGGGGTACACATACCTTTTCAAGTCAGTTTTTCTTTTCTTTGGGGAGTACCTAATTCGATTTGAGTGAACATACTATGTCTGCCTGTAAGCTATGTGGGATATAATTTTTTTCAGTTAGGGCAAGACAAAAAGACCACCTTATCCATTAAATTATTTTCATCTGACACAGATTATTTTTTAACAACCCCATTTCCAAATATCATCAAAGACAGTATCACCAGGGGCACCTGGGTGGCTCAGTGGGTTGGGCCGCTGCCTTCGGCTCGGGTCATGATCTCAGGGTCCTGGGATCGAGTCCCGCATCGGGCTCTCTGCTCAGCAGGGAGCCTGCTTCCCTCTCTCTCTCTCTGCCTGCCTCTCTATCTACTTGTGATCTCTCTCTGTCGAATAAATAAATAAAATTAAAAAAAAAAAAAAGACAGTATCACCAGAATCCAAAATATACTGTCTAAGAGGATCTTAAGCAAGAGAGCCACACTATCTTTAAATTTTGGTTTATATATCTGGAACAACACTATAAAAGTATAGAGTACAATTAAAATGTAAATTTAAAAACTAAATGGGGGTACCTGGGTGGCTCAGTCAGTTAACATCCAACTCTTGATTTTGGCTCAGGTCATGACCTCAGGGTCATGAGACTGAGCCCCATGTTGGGCTCCACACTGGAGACTGAGCTTACTTGAGATTTTCTCTTCCTCTCCCTTTGTCCCTCCCCCACTTTCTCTTTCTTAAAAAAAAAAAAAAATTTTTTTAAAAAGAAAAAAAACTAATAAGCATTCCTAACTTTGTTCCTTTTTAACCTTTATGTTTATAATATATTTATATATTAAAATAAATCAATTCTACTCTTTTTTCTATCAACGTATTAATACAATTTTCCCACATTCCCAAGGCACCAATAATTTTCCTCCAAAACTTAAATCTACAGAAAAATTGGAAGGAAAAAAAAACAGTACAATAAATACCATTCTGTCTTTCATCTGCGAAATCTCTCTCCTAAACACACACACACATACATTCTCTTTAAACGCACAAGTTACATTTTATTCTAAACCATTTTTAGTAAGTAGCAGACATGATGACTCTTCACTCAGAAATATGAAAAAACCTTGGGGGGGCGCCTGGGTGGCTCAGTGGGTTAAGCCTCTGCCTTCAGCTCAGGTCATGATCCCAGAGTCCTGGGATCGAGCCCCACATTGGGCTTTCTGCTCTGCAGGGAGCCTACTTCCCCCTCTTTACCTGCCTCTCTGCCTACTTGTGATCTCTCTCTTTGTCAACTAAATAAATAAAATCTTTAAAAAATATATGAAAAAAAACAAAATATCCTAAATAAGAGTATCATTTTTACACTAAAAATTTAATATTGATCCAATATCACCTGGTATATTGTCCATATACAAAATGCCCCAATAAAGTCCTTCACAGCTATGTGTGTGGGTGTGCAAACACGCCTGTATAAGCACGCATACATTTTAATCCAGGATCCAACAGATATTCGTGTGTTGCATTTTGTTGTCATGCCTGTTCTAAAATCCAGAACAGACCTCTGGCTTTTTCTGTCTTCGATGACACTGACATTTTAAAGAGTCCAGGCCAGCTACCTTACAGAATGCCCCATAGATGGATTTGTCTGATTATTTCCTCATGCTTAGATTTAAGTTAAATGTTTTCAGTAAAGTTTCGTCAGAGGGGAGGGTGGGTGAAATGGGTGAAGGGGATTAAGAGGTACAAACTCCCAGTAATAAAATAAGTCACAGGCATGAACAGTACAGCACAGGGAATACAGTTAATAATATTATAATAATATCGTATGGTGACAGATGGTAACCACACTCACTGTGGTAAGCACAGCAGAATAAAACAAAAATATGTGTATTTTTAGCAAGAAAACTACACAGGTAATTTGTGTCTTTCTCGCTGCTTCATATTGAAAGGTAAATAATGTCAGTTTTGTCTCATTATTGGTGATGATAAGTTTGAACATTTGGGTAATTACATTTGCCATTTTTTTTCCTCTTTGTAAACAAAGTGATTCATGGAGTATATGTTGAGACCGAGTGAATATTCTGTTCCTCAATGATAACATCTCACGTAATGGCTTTAGCAGCTTTTGTTGATTTTCACCTAAATCACCCGTGATAATAAAGGTTTATAATCGACCTTGAACAAAATTATGATTCTGAGCTAGTATTTTGCATTTTTAACATGATATCTATAATCTTTTAAGTATATTTTGTCTTCTAATTGGTCTACCACATTAAAAAAAAAAAAAACCAGTAGTAAACAGTAGTTACCATCACTACATACCGAGCTTCATCAGGATGAGTAATTCGTACAGAATCATTAGGTATATAGATCATATTTGTATCTTCAATCTTATATATCGCATGACCACCAATATCTGCCATCTTCCTCCTTTTAGTTATTAACACAATATAATAGCCTTCTAAAAACCTAACGAAACCTACACAAAAAGAGAGACAAAGATAATGTTTCCTACACTTAGTAATGCTTTTAGATATGTATTTAGAAGGTAAAATATTTTTGACACATTTCCTACTTTATTTCTATGATTTATAGCTATACAAATTTTCAGTCATATTATAATTAAGCTCTAGAAATATCTGTACTGACATTTATCTCACTTAAAAAATACTGTTCTAAACAATTTTGTTTCATTCATTCTTTCATAGTTGGTCTCATTCCAAACAGGATTGAGGTGCTGTAAGCAAAAATATACACAAGATTAAGGGGAGTTGTTATTTAATAGGTATAGAGTTTCATTTCACAAGATAAATAGTCCTAGAGATCTGTTGCACAAGTCACATATAGTTAACACTACTGTACTATATACTTAAAAATGGCTAAGACTGTAATGTATGTGTAAAATAACTCAACATATATACACTAGCAAGAAGCATATAAAAACAAACAGAATGTGAATTGTATAAGACTGATGATTCACAGACCTGAAGCCCTGAAAAAAATAATACATTAGGGGCGCCTGAGTGGCTCAGTGGATTAAGCCACTGCCTTCGGCTCGGGTCATGATCTCAGGGTCCTGGGATCGAGCCCCGCATCGGGCTCTCTGCTCCGCAGGGAGCCTGCTTCCTCCTCTCTCTCTGCCTGCCTCTCTGCCTAGTTGTGATTTCTCTCTGTTAAATAAATAAAATATTAAAAAAATAAATAAATAATACATTATACGTTAATAAAAAAACGAACAAACAGAAAACCAAGTAAGTTCGTAGAAACTTACAGAACTATGCTAACATGCACTGTGAACCTTGATGTGGGCTAAAAATTAAGCACCTCCAGGGGGCGCCTGGGTGGCTCAGTGGGTTGAGCCGCTGCCTTCGGCTCGGGTCATGATCTAAGGGTCCTGGGATCAAGTCCCGCATCGGGCTCTCTGCTCAGCAGCGAGCCTGCTTCCCTCTCTCTCTCTCTGCCTGCCTCTCTGTCTACTTGTGATCTCTCTCTGTCAAATAAATAAATAAAATCTTAAAAAAAAAAAAAAATTAAGCACCTCCCTAGATTTGTTTGATCACAGAACCTCATCCTCTTTTTTTTTTTAATATTTTATTTATTTATTTGACAGACAGAGATCACAAGTAGGCAGAAAGGCAGGCAGAGAGAGAGGAAGGGAAGCAGGCTCCCCACTGAGCAGAGAGCCTGATGCGGGGCTCGATCCCAGGACCCCGGGATCATGACCTGAGCCAAAGGCAGAGGCATTAACCCACTGAGTCACCCAGGCACCCCTCATCCTCTTTTTTAAAAAAAGAAATAATTAACCAATGAATAAATGTTCCAAGAAACATACTTTGGGATATATTGCTTAAAAGGAAGAACAAACTACACAGACTCCTGATTACTAGTGGCAAAACCCAACTTGAGCCAGCTTTTAAAAAAAGAAATTTACATTAAGGATACTGAGGGGATCCATGACACCAAAGGGCAACAACAGGATTGGGCCTCAGAAAAACACCCAGTCAAGGGGCACCTGGGTGGCTCAGTGGGTTAAAGCCTCTGCCTTTGGCTCAGGTCATGATCTCAGGGTCCTGGGATCCAGCCCCGTGTCAGGCTCCCTGCTCAGCGGGGAGCCTGCTTCTTTCTCCCTCTCTCTGCCTGCCTGCCTCTCTGCCTACTTGTGATCTCTGACAAATAAATAAATAAAATCTTTTTTTTTTTAAGATTTTATTTTATTTTTTTGACAGAGAGAGATCACAAGTAGGCAGAGGCAGGCAGAGAGAGAGAGAGAGAGGGAAGCAGGCTCCCCGCTGAGCAGAGAGCCCGATGCGGGACTCGATCCCAGGACCCCGAGATCATGACCTGAGCCGAAGGCAGCGGCACAACCCACTGAGCCACCCAGGCGCCCCAATAAATAAAATCTTTAAAAAAAAAACAAAACACCCAGTCAAGATGCATCTCTGCACATGTGCTCCATTCTTGTCTCTCTCCATAGACTAGCCTCCCCCACAGACTAGCCTCCTCCTCTTCTTCGGGTGATGTGTTGAGAAACACAGCTGCTAATAGCTCTAGACTTTATATCCAAAAGCTTCACTGGGAAAAAGCAACTTTTTTTTATCAAGTCCAATTCCAGAATTCCTAGGGAAGGACTTGGACTGGCCTAACTTGGGTTGTGGGCCTAGCCCAAGACTAATCAATGGTTGCCAAGCTATAGAATCATACTGCACTGAAAGCCATTTATATCATAACTAGGTGACTTAGATGGGGTAAGGAGAGGTGGTGCCAGATCCCAGAAAAGTGGAGGGTTTTAGCAACCAATATATCCAGTAAATTGCATATCCTTCATGCAATCTTCCACAAGTATCATTTGTGATAGTTAAGCCTTTTATGAATGTTGGAGTGTTATGAAGTTATATTTTATGTCAAATCACTGGAGTACACATGTTGTACATTGGTGGGTAAAGAAAGACTGTATGTGTTATGTTCAGAAGCACTAAGTTCTCCACAACATGCCAATTACTCTACAGTCTTGGTTAACAGATTTCTGGCTCCCAGAACTTTGGCTTTGGGAGTAAAAACTAACTCCCTTTGGGGAGTAGGGTCATTTCCAAAATGTCAACATGAGGGGCACCTGGGTGGCTCAATGGGTTAAAGCCTTTGCCTTTGGCTCAGGTCATGATCCTAGGGTCTTGGGATCGAGCCCCACATCGGGCTCCCTGCTCAGTGGGGAGCCTGCTTCCCTGCCCCTGCTCTCTCTCTCTGCCTGCCTCTCTGCCTACTTGTGATCTCTGACTGTCAAATAAATAAATAAAATCTTTAAAAATAAAAAATGTCACCATGAGGAGCCCAGCAGACCCTCTCTCCAGTGAAACTAATATACCTGGTGAAATTTATAAAAATAAAACAAAATTTTGAAAGTTTCTGGAAACTGTCCTAATAGCATATAGCAAATGGAGAAATATTTATTCAAGAAAATCTACTGAGCCTTGGTAACAACAGCAAGTGGGTGGTATCTAAATCATAACCTGCTTCTCTTTGACACCCCACTCCCAGTCCAGTGTGACAGAGTATCTACTCCTGGCAGGAGTAGCCAAGAAGATAGTGCTTTCCTTTCTCTCCCCACTTCTCATTATAAGGCCACAGTTTCTGCTCAGAAGATGCAGGCCACTAGAATTCTCATCCACTTCAGCTCTGTGATACTGGAACTCTATTCCCAAGCAAGCTGCGCTGAGATCAGGGGCTTCCTTCTTCTCCCCAGCTCCTACTCGTAAAGTGGTGGCTCTACTCCAGCATAACTGGTCAAGAATACTGGGTCCGCATTGACCTCACCTGTGCTCACTCACAGGATGAGTCAGATACAATCATATAGCTGACTTCCTACCAGAAACAATGGAGGCCACAAGGCTGTGGGATAACATATTCAAAGCACTGAAAGAAAAAAAAAAACCTGTCAACCAAGAATCTTATATCTAGCATGACTATCTTTCAAAACTAACTCTCTCATGTGCACATGTACTCTCTCTCTGTCTCTCTTAGAATGCTAAATTCTATAAAGTCTGAGCGAGGATCTTGATGCTATGAACTTTTGCTCTAGAAGTGACAAATACCTACTGTCTGTGTCTTGTAATTCTCAGCTGACAAAAAAAAAAAAGGAAATTAGCAATTGACTATATTAACATAAATGAGCTAATACATATAAGGGAAAGATGCCTCAAGGATTTTATGAGCCAGACTGAGGAAAGATGCCATTAAAATAGTGAAAAATACTTGCATTTTAGAGATTCATAAAACACAAACTGCATTCAACAAAGTGTTCATTTACTCCTTTCTTTGCCTTAGAGACTAGCAAAAATATTCCCTGATAAAAGATAGAGGACGTAGGAATAGGGAGTAAAAAAGCTGATGACAATCTCATTAAAAGCAAGTTAGAAAGAAGCTACCCTTTTAGAAGTATAAAACTTCTAAAAGTAAAGCCCTTGGAAGCAGCATGAAAACTTCCAGATCTCATCATGGAATAATAAATATTTCCAAAATGAATGAGTTTTCCTTTTATTCTTGTTATACTTATTTCTTTTTTTTAATGATCTTTTTATATGAATTTTTATTACATATATTTTCACACCATAAAGGTACATGGATTAAGAAGTGAATCTGCATGTACCCACTACCTAGTGTTTTTTTTTTTAATTAGTTTTCAGTGTACTAGAATTCATTGTTTATACACCACACCCAGTGCTTCATGCAATACGTGCCCTCCATAATACCCACCACCAGGCTGGCCCAACTTCCCACCCCTCACCCCTTCACAACCCTCATTGTTTTTCAGAGTCCATAGTCTCTCATGGTTCATCTCCCCTTCCAATTTCCCTCAACCCCCTTCTCCTCTCCATCTTCCCATGTCCTCCGTGATATTTCTTATGCTCCACAAATAAGTGAAACCATATGATAAATTACTCTCTCTGCTTGCCTTATTTCACTCAGCATAATCTCTTCCAGTCCCATCCATGTTGATACAATATACTTATTTCTTATACAAAAAATAAACTCTGCAGTAATTTCCCAACCTACATTCCAACTGAATTTTAATTTTGTGTTTTTAGCTCAAGACTACTTATACCATTCTACTTTTCTCTTCATAATTTGAATACAGGAAAGAAAATATATTGCACAAAAGAGAGTTTTCTACCAGCACAAATGCCTTCAGCTTATCATAAGTGAACTTATTTTCTTCTTCCTTTTTATGACCAACGAGAATTGTCGCTCCCTTTTTTAAAAGCTTCCTCTCCAAGCTAGCCAACAATTAAAAGACTTGAGTACGGCACAGACAACTTCAGGAGTCAGCCCATTCATCACTTTGACACACTCAAATGAGAACAAGTTTTTTCATCTTCATTCTGTGTACTTCTGACCCCAGACCAATTTCACTGAGTACTTCCAAGAAGCCAAGATGACAGTCATCATGCAAAAATGATTTCTCTCTCTCCAAGTAGAGAAGGCTGTTTCATCTGAAATGGACACCAAGCGAAGTATACAAAACAGGACAGTATAAGAGGTTGTAGTGGGAGTGTGGTGGCTGGAGAGGACCCCACCAGCCCACCAACAGTGAAGAATGCAGTATCCCTGTTTCAGAGGTCACCATGCCAGCTAGTCGTTATCTTAAAAGCCTTCAGGAAGAATAGCACTTTGGCAGAGAAACATGAAAAACCTCCACAAGGTGCATAGGACCTTTGCACAACAGAGCTCTCTAGAACCAAAGTGACACTCTAACACCACAGTTACTGCTCCCTCACTAGCATTTTTGAGATTCTCTCTACTAGCTGCTGCTCTCTCACTAGCTTGAGGCTCACACTCTGCTTTTGTTGTCTTCATTATTATCTTGGATCTGCAGTCCATTTCTAAGGGTTGTGCTTTAAATAATAATGGAGTCCATCACTTAGTCTGCTACAGTGATACTTATTCTACCGCCCCCCTGCAACATACTAGCAACTGAAAAGACTATCCTCAGACAGGTGACATAAGCAGCAAAAGGCCATAAACCTGAGGCTATGTACCAGAAGGGGCTGGGATGGTTACAGAGCTAAGTCTGGTGGACTACAAGTAACCAGAGGCATCTGAGTGGCTCAGTCAGTTGAGCATCCAACTCTTGATTTCAGTTCAGGTCATGATCTTAGGGTTGTAAGACTGAGCCCCACATAGGGACTCTCTCTCTCTCCCTCTGCCCGAAGACTCCCTTCTGTCCCCCCACCAAAAAAAAGGAAAAAAGAAAAGACTACAGGTAACCATCCACTGACTCCGTCCATGTACCCCAACACCAGATAAAACAACTTTGGGAGGGATGCTCATGATCCTATTCAGTGGTTCCCCAAATCTCCTGCTGGCCATCAAATAACAATGGAGCAGGTCAGAAATGTGCAAGGTAGACAAATTTCCCATGTCTAGGGCCCAGCAATAATAGCAATGCTCCATAAGCTTTTCATGGGTACTAAGCCCATGAAAAGACAAGTAAATAAACTGAAACTAAGACTATAGAAACTTTAGAGCAATTCGAGATTGTTACAAAATCCGAGTGCATGACCAGTGAACTTGCCTTGAACAGGCATAGACTAGTCTGGGTATTACTGAACTTGTAATTGTAACATGTGATGTGTCACATGTGGCCAAGCTGCAGACTAGTTATGTACAGTAGGATCATGTGTTGGTCTGTGACACAATGGTGGAAAAAGTATGGTCTATTACTACAGATAAGTAAGACTCACTTCTCTCGATTCTCACTAATGGTGAACTACATGAAGTATGACAGCAATCTAAGAACATTCCAACAAAATGCTATTCACAAATCAAGCAGCTGAAAAAAGTTAACTGAGAAAATATTTGGCCATAGGATAGAAGACAACCAACCATTCTAGTCATTTCTCATACACATTATTCTGACAACAAGACTACATTTTTCAAAGCTGGCATTTTGCATTTTGCTACTAGGTATCCCTCATTATTTCTAAGACAGTACTTAC
The DNA here is from genome assembly GCF_922984935.1 of Meles meles. NCBI lineage: Eukaryota > Metazoa > Chordata > Mammalia > Carnivora > Mustelidae > Meles > Meles meles. The sequence goes on from NC_060070.1 coordinate 23,054,032, forward strand.
TAGACAAATCATAGACTTTCGTTAACTCCCTATTTACTCTTCACTCATTCTAAGCTTTATTTACAGGGCTGAACAAGAATTCATAAACTACATTTCCATAAAAATAATAAATCCTTACTTAGTATGTTATTGTGTCTCTTTACTGGTAGGTCAGTCTTTCAGTGACTTCATTATCCAAGGACAGTCTCAATCCTAAGAGGCCTCTAACCATAAGAGAAACAGCTACCACAACAGCTAAGAATGTCAGAGAAATGTCAGAGAATGTCAGAGAAATAAGACACCTTCAGCTCTCACCCAAAGTTTACTAGTACTTGTGTATACAATGAATGACTGGATACAAACCTAATTATCTATTGATGCAAATCAAGCTTCTGGGTTTACAAGTTCAGTTATCCATACATTTAAAATGAGGCAGAGGGGCGCCTGGGTTGCTCAGTGGGTTAAGCCTCTGCCTTCAGCTCGGGTCATGGTCTCAGGGTCCTGGGATCGAGCCCCACATCGGGTTCTCTGCTCAGCGGGGAGCCTGCTTCCCTTCCTCTCTCTCTGCTTGCCTCTCTGCCTGCTTGTGATTTCTCTCTGTCAAATAAATAAATAAAATCTTTAAAAAAATAAAATAAAATAAAATAAAATGAGGCAGAGACTACTGCTAGAAGCAACTATGCCAAGAACCATGAAGGATGACTAAAGAACCATAAAAACAAAATAGGACCATGGTCTAGAGGCCATTTAATGTAAAGGCAAACTGCCCAGAATACCCAAGGGCAGTTATTTTTAAACAGTTCAATAACTGATCTTCACTTCATTACTCTTAATCACTAAGGAAAAAACCCTGGCTAATGAGGCATTCAATACTGCATATACCTTGGGAAATTTCCACTTAAAGAAGTTATCATAAAGTATCAGCATTTTTTAAAGATTTTATTTATTTATTTGTCAGAGAGAGAAAGAGAGAGAGCACAAGCAGGGAGAACAGCTGGCAGAGCAGGCAGAAGGAGAAGCAGGCTCTCTGCTGAACAAGGAGCCCCATGCAGGACTCGATCCCAGGACTCTGGGATCATGACCTGAGCCGAAGGCAGCGGCTTAACCGACTGAGCCACCCAGGCATCCCAAGTATCAGCATTTAAAGAAATAACTTTAACGTAATAAGTAACTAATACTGAAATTAAACCTACTGTATTTAAGACATTGTATTTCCAGTTTTTTTTAATTTAAAATATATGCAACACTTAAAATGGAACTTAACACTTATAGAATTTATGGAATTTGAACACATGAACTCACTTGACATCCATCTACAAGCACACTTCTGTTGAATATGTAACTTAAACTACTTGTCAAGACTAAGCAGAAAGTGTAGAAAAGGGGCCAGTCCTAAGAGGAAACTAAACCCACCTACCATTCTTGACCTTCCCTAGACACAAAACAGACCTGAAGGGATCACATATGAAGAGCTGTGAGAGTGCATGAGAAAAACTTCAAATATGGCAGAACATAACCAAAGATTCAACAAATACAGAGTCACAGAATAGAAAGTGCTAATCAGAAAAATTCAAGAATTTGAAACTATATAGCATAGTTGAGTCCATATTAATTTTGTTAACATCTATAGCTACCGATCAGTCAACATTGCAAACAGTCTAGCAGGTTTAAAAAAATACAAAGATGATGTTCGTTAAACGTTAAAAAACAAAAACAAAAACAAAAAACTCAGACTCAAAATCAGGCTCTGGCAACAGAGAAGCAGAGACAGAACTGCGCTCTGCTTGACTGCCAAGGCCCCATGCGATCTGGCCTCACCCAACTCCATGCCAACATTCCAGGACCCACGGACGTCTTCATGCCTATGTCTCTGCCATCATCCCTACTGGGGTTCTCTCACCTCTTCCCCACATCCATCCCAATCTTACTCCCCTTCCAGGTGCAGTTGGAGTCTCATTTTGCCCAGGAAATCTTTCCTAGACACTCCTGGTCCAAGTCATCTACCTCTTATATAATCTCCACTCCCATTTAATTTTCACTATACAGCTTGGCTCTTAACCATCATCTTGGAGTTACCTTGTTTATATTTGTTCTTGTCCCTCATCCTAGTGTTGTCAGCCTAAGACTCCCAGGGACAGGTCCACAGTACAGAAAAGACAGGTGTATTGACTCACCGCAAAGAAAGATGGTGTGCACACCAGAACTGGAGGGCATCTCCCTGCTGTCCCAGAGCTAGACAGCAGAATCCTTAAAAGCCAAAACCACGCTTGACTTTGGTTGTGAATAAATGAAGTAAAGGTGTCATTATCAAATTTGGGGGAAAGAAGGAATTTAAGTAAAATTCAAATGGAGAGGTTCAAACGAAAGCAGAACTGTTACTAAAATGATCAACATCAAGTCTGGACTGTGAAGCAGATGTTCATAGCCTGAGCTAATTTTTTACTTTTTCATTCCTCACCAAGCTAGACAACAAACTTCTTAAAGGCCAAAATCACTTTTTTTTTTAAAGATTTTGTTTACTTATTTGACAGACAGAGATCACAAATAGACAGAGACGCAGGCAGAGCGAGAGAGGAAGGGAAGCAGGCTCCCTGCCGAGCAGACAGCCTGATGCGGGGCTCGATCCCAGGACCCTGAGATCATAACCTGAGCCGAAGGCAGAGGCTTTAACCCACTGAGCCACCCAGGTGCCCCAGCCAAAACCACCTTTATACTTATTCATATCCTATATGAAACTGAGCAGCACATACCAGATGCTATATAAAGGCTATTTGAGGGCACCTGAGTGGCTCAGTGGGTTAAAGCCTCTGCCTTTGGCTCAGGTCATGATCCCAGGGTCCTGGGATTGAGTCCCACATGGGGCACTCTGCTCAGCAGGGGGCCTGCTTCCTCCTCTCTCTGCCTGCCTCTCTGCCTACCTGTGATCTCTGTCTGTCAAATAAATACAATCTTTAAAAAAAAAAAAAGGTTATTTGACATCTGACTGATGGATAATGAAATTTTAAACAATCAAAGGCACAGATGATGGGTTATAATTATAAAACCACATAAAGCAGTCTTAGTAGTCTATCTAGGAAAAATAAAAAAGAGGTAGTAAGAAGAAGGTATATTTCTTACCCACAACACCAAACGCTGAAACAGCTCGAAATAACCCGGAGGAGCCTTTCTGTCCCATCTTTGTTCTATTTCCTAGATCCAAGCGGCCAAGAAGTTCTCTCACTTCTTGTTGAGTATATACGTGCTAAAAATAAGCAAATTTAATTTGTAAGATTGTGCTTATTCTTTAATTTATTGCCTATAAGAATCACTAGCTATTTCAGAGAAGTACAGAATAGTGCACAACTAAGCTGTAATGTTAAAAGCCAATAAATTCTTTAATATTAGCAATAATGGGTGGTTACTGGACACATGTCACTATACCAAAAAATTTTGTCAAAACCTCACCTTCTGGGGCACCTGGGTAGAGAGAGCAGTCTGTTAGGCGTCCAGTTCTTGGTTTTGGCTCAGGTCATGATCTTACAGGGGTCATGGGCTCGAGCCCTGTGTCGGGTTCTGTGCTTAGTGCAGAATCTGCTTTACATTCTTTCTTCCTCCCCTTAAGCCCCTCCCCGCTTGCTCACACTCTTTCTCGCTCTCTCTCAAAGAAATAAATAAAATTCTTTAAAAAAAAAAACCCCACAAAACTTATTTTCTGAACCACACATTAAAGATCATAGGCAAATTTTAAGAAATCTGTGACCTTCTTAGAGCTGTGTGCAAAGGTTTGAATGTGCATACACATAGGTATTCTTGTGAGGCCCACAGATTCTCAGATTCTCAAAGAAATACCTGATCAACTGTTCCCATCCCCAAGTAAAACGAAGAATCAATACATCATATGAATAAAAACTCCCATCATAGGGGAAGAATGAAGAACAATCCCCAAGAGGGCTAGAAATCACAATATACAATTTATCCAAAATTATTATAACATAGAAAATAGCTTTGCAAAGAACTTAGTGATAATGGGTGGCAAACTGTAGCTACCCACGTATTTGAGAAACCAGCAATCAGCACGGATTCAAGATATTCCCAGACAGACGGTAAGTCAGGTTCTCTCATTGGAAGAGTTAAAATTGCTCAATACCATCATGCTATATTTCACTTTTGACTAACAGTCTCATGTTTTTGTGTTACCTGAATTAAGTCTATATTCCTGCTCTGGCTAATACAACAACTGGGTAAGAACAGCCTCACATTTCTCTCATGCATAGCAAGTCACCAGAAGATCACCCGGAGGTGATTTTTAGCAGCATAATAAAAAGTCTGCAGCACAGGTTGATATCCAGGATCTATAAAGAACTCCTCAAACTCAACACACACAAAATAGATAATCATATCAAAAAATAGGCAGAAGATATAAACAGACACTTCTCCAACGAAGACATACAAATGGCTATCAGACACATGAAAAAATGTTCATCATCACTAGCCATCAGGGAGATTCAAATTAAAACCACATTGAGATACCACCTGACACCAGTTAGAATGGCCAAAATTAGCAAGACAGGAAACAACGTGTGTTGGAGAGGATGTGGAGAAAGGGGAACCCTCTTACACTGTTCGTGGGAATGCAAGTTAGTGCAGCCACTTTGGAGAACAGTGTGGAGATTCCTGAAGAAATTAAGAATAGAGCTTCCCTATGACCCTGCAATTGCACTGCTGGGTATTTACCCCAAAGATACAGATGTAGTGAAAAGAAGGGCCATCTGTACCCCAATGTTTATTGCAGCAATGGCTACAGTCGCCAAACTGTGGAAAGAACCAAGATGCCCTTCAACGGACGAATGGATAAGAAAGATATGGTCCATATACACAATGGAGTATTATGCCTCCATCAGAAAGGATGAATACCCAACTTTTGTAGCAACATGGATGGGACTGGAAGAGATTATGCTGAGCGAAATAAGTCAAGCAGAGAGAGTCAAGTATCATATGGTTTCACTTATTTGTGGAGCATAACAAATAACATGGAGGACATGGGGAGATGGAGAGGAGAGGGAGTTGAGGGAAATTGGAAGGGGAGATGAACCATGAGAGACTATGGACTCTGAAAAACAACCAGAGGGTTTTGAAGGGGCGGGGGGGGGGGGGGGGAGGTTGAGGAACCAGGTGGTGGGTAATAGGGAGGGCATGTACTGCATGGAGCACTGGGTGTGATGCCAAAACAATGAACACTGTTATGCTGTAAATAAACAAAACAAAACAAAAAAAGTCTGCAGCACAGAAGTCCGCCCTGACTGCAAGTAGCTTCATATTAAAGTACAGTAACACATAATCTCTTCAGTACATGCAATACCGAGTTAGGTTAAATCCTGAAAATACCACGTCTTCAAGAAAATATTTTCATTACCACATCCAAAGAGTTTGCTTTGTAAAACAAATCACAATGAAGGACAAAGTGTAATTCCAGCATACTTTGTAACATCAGTAATTCCTAGAAACCAGATTAGAGATTTAAATTCTAGCCACTATGAAAAATAATTGTAATTGTCAGATGCCTGATTAAAAAAGGAAAATAAATATATCAGTAAAAGTTGTTTGTACCTTTAACAGGTACAAAAGTTACTGTTTGTCTTCAGGTTTTCAAGATACTTACCCTATCATCAATTACGACCAAATCTTTCGGTTCTGTTCTATCAATCTTCAAAACACGGTATTTTGTTTCTGCATGATTGCTCCCAACGAGGAAGTATCTCTATAAATGAAAAGAAATGTCATTAGTTTTTTAAGGCATTTTTCCTTATACACATTTTATAACCACTTTGGTTTTTTAAATTAAATACTGTAATAAAGTCAGGTTACTTTTGAAAAGAAGTATTTCTGTTAAACATAACTGGCAGATTAAAGAAAGGCTGATTCTAAAAGGTTAATTTTAAAATTGAAATATTCTTAGTAATGTCATGATAAATATCAGTCTGGTATTTGAAATGTACCCAATAACCAGGTCAGGTTAACTTAATTAAATTATACACAGATTAACCAAACTGATTGGAGACTGATGTTTAAACTTTGCCAGGAAGAAGCAGCTCTAGTAAGAATTAGAAAGCTCAACATACAATTAGGAATGCTTAGACAATTATAGCTATGAAAATATTAAAATTTTATCAAATAAATCTTTATAAATTTTATGTAAAACATGGAAAATTAATTTAATATAGCAACTATAAAAAACCACAAAGTCTTATAAAAATTTTAAATGAGTATAGTTTCCCAAATGGTTTTTTATAAATAAGCTACAGGAAATAATTAATATTCTTTCTATTCTGAATACTTCCTTGGTACATTATACCTGAGCACATCAGTCTTCTTAAATAAACACCAAGAATAAAATTAATAATTAAAACATTAAAAAATAATAATCTTAAATTTAAAGAAAATGTTTTAAGAAAACTTAAAGACGGCAAGTAACTTAAGAAAATAAGTGAAACGCATTAGGAAAAATACATAAAGATATTCTCCTCTAAAAATGTCTTTAAAAGTGGCACTTTTCAACATAGCAAAAATTGAGAAAACATTGCTCCAATCAGCTGGCGTTTTACCATCTCATCGGTCAGTTAATATTTAGATACACAAAATAAATAACAAATGAGATTCTCTAGATTAATGGCCAAACTGAAGTATGCAGACCACGGGCATTCAGAGCAAGAAAGATTAACATGCAGTGGTAAAGGTACAGAAAATGTCAGAGAAGTCTGGACTTGAATTGAGCCTTAAAGGATGGGAAAGATTTGTAAAAGTAAGATTTCATATATATCAGAAGACGATTGGGGCGACTGGGTGACTCAGTGGGTTAAAGCCTGTGCCTTCCGCTCTGGTCGTGATCTCGGGGTCCTGGGATCGAGCCCCAAGTCGGGCTCTCTCCTCAGTGGGGAGCCTACTTCCCCCTCTTTCTCTGCCTGCCTCTCTGCCTACTTGTGATCTCTCTCTCTGTCAAATAAATAAATCAAAATCTTTAAAAAAAAAAAAAGAAGAAGAAGATGAGCACTTGATTATAATAATACTAGATCGGCAGAAATTGGTGGAATTTTTTTATTACTAAGTATAAATCTGTTTACGAAGTTCTGACCTAGACTTCCAGGCTAAACAGAACTAAACTATATGTTAAAAGATGACTGGTTCTGGGGGCATATACTCCAGCCCCTGCACCACCCCTGCTAAGGCCTGGGGGTGGGGAGGAATGGTGCCTGTAATTGTTAGACACAAATTCAATTAAAAGATGATTGATTAGCCCAATCTTAAGAGGAAAGCTAGCAAAAAAAAAAAAAAAGAAAAGAAAAGAAAAGAAAATGGAATCCCTGATCTGATCTCCTGGGAGGGGTACAGTTTGAAGAACACTACCAGTTATAATGAAATAAAAATACAGCAATTTTAATAAAAATTAGTAAACTAACTTAAGATACCCAGTGACCAGGACTTGATGCACTGGGGAGCAGCCAGAAGTACAGGAACAATGAGAGGCAGGAGGTCAAAGACTCAGGGCATGGCTCCAGCTAATTCACATGCCTGGGACCCCACTCTCCACTGAGAGGAGGTTGGTGGTCACCAACCTAATAAAATGAACTTCAGAAGGATGGTTTGTAAGTTATACACGTTTGTTTCTTTGTTTTTTTTTAAGATTTATTTATTTGACAGACAGAGATCACAAGTAGGCAGAGAGGCAGGCAGAGAGAGTGGGAAACAGGCTCCCCACCAAGCAGAGAGCCCAGTGTGGGGCTTGATCCCAGGACCCTGAGACCAGGACCTGAGCTGAAAGCAGAGGCTTAACCCACACCCAGGCGCCCCAGCTATACACGTTTGTTAGCAAAAAAGGGAGCCACCTTCTTGAGGACTTGAGGAAAACAGTCCCCACAAGAGGAAACAGAAAGCACAAGGACCTGAAGGGGAAGAAGCTTGGCGTCTTTGTTCGAGGAACAAGATGAAGCGAGAAAATGCTCATGAAACAGCTAATACGATGACGAGTGTTCAACACAAAGAAGGCACTTGATGGCTGTTCGTTCCTTTTCTCCCCTTCACTTTTAAGATGTCAGTGAGTCTCTGCCACTGAATTTAGAAAGAGATACAAACTCAGAGGGAAAAAAAGAAGAGTACTTTAGAGAAAGAAAAACAGATCCAGGACCAGAATGGAGCCAGAATGGGAGAATGCACAAATCTTATTAGCAGTCGGTCTTTGTCCTCAGGAGAGAAGAGCAGGCAAATTAACAACCGTGAATGGCATGTCATAATAGAAGGATGAACTGGGTGATGACAACACAGGAAGGACACTCACTTAACTCATCTGGGAAGGCTCGGAGCAAGTGATCCAGAGGCTGGTGTCCTGATGCTGAGTCTAGCCTTGAAGGACCTCTCATAAGGACTCCAGGTGCAGCGCCAAGACAAGACAAGTGATAGCTACCATCTCCACCTGCAACCATCTTCTCTCGTCGCCTGCTCCCTCCCAAAACACTTTCATTTTTATGTATAGCACTGACTTCTGAAGACCTTACCTAAATTTATTTAGGATGTCTGGCCCCTTCACTTAATTCTATGCACTGGAGAAGCCGGAACTAACTCCCTGACCTCTGGTTGGTACCTTGGTTCCATAGGCATGGAGTAAATATTAGGTAAAGAACGCCACCTATTTAATTTGCTGGGTAACTTTCTACAAGGTTTACCCATCTTCTTTGGGTAAGTTGATCTCTCAGTAAAGAAGAACACCACAACTTTAAGGGAGGCAAAATCCCTGAATGAAGTTCCTAGAATTTTAATAGATCGAAAGAAATTGAAAGAGAAATTGCATTAGGACTCTGCTTTGGCAGCTTGACAGTTGTGACTCCTAAGTACTAGTGGGCCAATGATCTATGGGCCTTCAGACCACCGCCATGGGAGGGCAGATACCGAGCATATCCAGCCAGACTCTCTCAAAGACTTCATGAAGTGGGGGAACCAACAGCTAAAATCCACGGAATTTACAAAAGGATCTGAGAGGGGAAAAAGAAACAGGAAGCAAATGTAACTATCCACATATTCTCCTGAAGTGGTCCAAGAATCCTGAAACTGTTTTGTGCGGAGAAAAGCGACCTCATGTGGAGCCAGTTAGGTGGGAAAGAAAACCACAGCTCCTGCTTGGCCTGCTGTGGATAGACTTACTTGCCTGCACTGCCCTCTGGTGGACAGTTGGCCACCAACTTTTACACCCATTTTTCTAAGCGTGTCGTCAATCCATTTACTTTGGTTTGAGCCTGCTGATGCCACTTACCTGACTTAGGGAAGGACTGCAAGGAGGCAGGTTGGAAGGGAAACCAAAGAGTTCTGTTGTAACGTGCCCAAAGAGGTCAAGTGAGAACTTCTGAGTCTGGAGCTCAGAGGAGAGATCTTAGGGTGTGTCAACAGCACATACATGGCCTTTAAACTCACGGGACTGGATTAAACCTACTGTGGACAGTGAAGATAGAGACAGAGCCCCCAAAACACTAGCTTGAAGCACTCTATATAAAATTATTCAGAGGCTGGATATAGATAAGGAACCAGGTTGGAAGACTGAGAAAAATGGCCAGCGTTTTTGGAAAAAACCCCAGAGCAGCATGGAATCATCAAAGCAAAGGGAGGGGACCATCTGGGAAAGGAGGAAACCAGCACATCCAACATCAAATGCTGCTGAGACTGGGCAGCCGCTCTGGAAAACAGTACAGAGGTTCCTCAAAAAGTTAAAAATAGGTGGCTCAATGGGTTAAGCCTCTGTCTTCAGCTCAGGTCATGATCTCAGGGTCCTGGGATCGAGCCCCACATCGGGCTCTCTGCTCAGCGGGGAGCCTGCTTCCCCCTCTCTCTCTGCCTGGCTCTCTGCCTACTTGTGATTTCTCTCTGTCAAATAAATAAATAAAATCTTTAAAAAAAAAGTTAAAAATAGAACTACCCTACGACCCAGCAATTGCACTACTGGGTATTTATCCAAAGGGTACAAACATAGTAATTCAAAGGGGCACATACACTCCAATGTTTACAACAGCCATGTCTACAAAGAATAGCGAAAATATGGGGACAGCCCAGATGTCCACTGACAGATGAATGGATCAAGACGGACTACTACTCAGCCATCAAACATCTGCACAACATGGACGGAGCTAGAGGGTATTATGCTAAGTGAAAAAAGTCAGCGGAGAAAGACAAATACATGATTTCACTCAAATGTGGAATTTAAGAAACAAAACAGATGAATGTAGGGGAAGGGAAGGAAAAATAAAATAAGATAAAAACAGAGAGGGAAGCAAACCATAAGAGACTCTGAACTCTGGGAAACAAACTGAAGGTTTTTGGAGGTGCAGGGGGAGAATAGGGTAACTGGGGGATGGGCATTAAGGAGGGCACTTGATGTAATGAGCACTGGGTGTTATATGCAAATGATGAATCACTAAGTTCTACCCCTGAAACTAATAATATACTATATGTTAACTAAATCGAATTTAAAAATTTTTTTAAAAATTTAAGGAAATTAAAGAGAGAGAAACAAAAATAAAAACAAAAAATGCTAAGAGGTCAAGGAAGATGAGGACATGGAAGTGCCCAGGGGATCTAACAATAGGATCTTCTGAGTGGCCGTTCTGTGGGCAATTTCAGTGATACGGTGGGGACAAAATCCATAACGTAGCCGTTCGAAAAGCAAATGAATAGTCTTCTGGATAAAGACGAAGAAGTGAACACCTCTTTTCCTTCCAAACACCTTATTAAAAACTATAGTAAGTTCTTTTACGTTCACTTTTTTTTTTTTAGACATAAACCCCTAGGGCAAAGAGAAGAGTGGAGATAGCAACCACAAAAATCAAAAAAAATCTTTTGAAACTTAAAAGCATGCCCAAGAAAGCTGAACCCTAAGCAGGCAGTGGAGAAGTCAAGAAAGAATCCAATTTACACTACAGAACTCCCAAAAGGCGTGGAAATTTGCGGCATCTCTTATCTCTGGTAGTGGGAGTGTAAAATTTCAGAAAATTGAAGATAAAAAGAAGATAGCTCAAGCTCCTAAAGAGTAAAAAAAAAAAAAAAAAAAGAATAGGCTTCAAACCAAAGATCAAGAACGGAGTAATATTATAAATTCTCAACAGCAACACCAGAAGACAGGAACATCACGCCTTCAAAATTCTACGGGAAAATGCATTTCGATCTTTAATTCAACATTAAATCTGTTAATCAAGTGTGAGGCTGGGATAAGGACATTTTCGGAATGTACAGGCTCAAAAACAGTACTGCCCATGAACCCTTTCCCATGAAGCAACTGGAGGAGGGACACCACCAAAATGAGGCCACACGTCAAGGAAGACGAAGACACAGGATCTGGGGAAATGAGCGCATCCCAGCTGGACTGCCTGAGGTACACGCACAGGCCAGTACCTACGACCCAACACCTGCTGGGGAAAACGCTTGTGTGTGTGTGTTTGTACATATGCTGGGGGGAGTGGGGGTTGGCAGGAATGGGGGTGAAGAAGTAAGATACCCCAAGAAAGCCACATTTAAATGCCCATTAAGATGGAAGATGATCTGAGCTGGCCCTCTTCTGAAAGTGAAGTATCACTTTTCAAGAAAAACCTTAACATTTCAACATGTAGCTTTAACAGTGGTGACTTAGTATGAAGATGAATGTGTTTCTAAAATATATATATGAGCTGCAAATGGAATATAATAGGTAATCCATTTAACAGGAAGTTCAGTATCTACTAACATTATTTTCTCCTTTTATAATGACAGGCTAATTAATCACTCACTTTTCATCTGAGGGAAGAAAATCAGCTTTCTTCAAAGAGAGGAAATTTTAAGGTTGCCTGACAGCTTCAATTAATGTTAAACTTCACTTGAACTTTCAGAATAAAGATTTTATTTTTTAAAGATCACCATGAAGTTACTTCACACAATCTAACAGTATTACAGGCCTGCCTCTTCGCCTATTCCAGCAATCCCACAATCAGTAACGCAGCTCGAAAGAAAGGAGCCTCTGAGGGTCAAAAAGGATGTCTCCAGATTCACTCTTTTTAAAAAAAAAAAAAAATTATTTATTTATTTGACACAGAGAGAGATCACAAGTAGGCAGAGAGGCAGGCAGAGAGAGAGGGGGAAGCAGGCTCCCCACTGAGCAGAGAGCCCACTGGGATCATGATCTGAGCTGAAGGCAGAGGCTTAACCTACTGAGCCATCCAGGCTCCCCCAGATTCACTCTTTACAACTTCAGAATTTAGCTGATGGAGAAACTTCAAATCCCTGTAGGAAATAAGTGGAAACTTGGTCACCTTCAATCCCACCTTCTAAATCAGCTATAATCACTCTGCTTCTCTCTCCTGTTCTATATCCTTGGATTTCCTGCTCCAATCCCTTAGCCAGCTGTGTCTTATATTGTTCTCTCCTGTTCCCTCATTCACAAACTGAAGCTAACATTTGGGCTAATGAAGCCTGCATTCTTCATGATGTGGTTCTTATTTTATTTTTTTTTTTATTTTTTATTTTTTAAAGATTTTATTTATTTATTTGACAGAGAGAGATCACAAGTAGGCAGAGAGACAGGCAGAGTGAGAGAGAGGGAAGCAGGCTCCCTGCTGAGCAGAGAGCCCGATGCGGGGCTCGATCCCAGGACCCTGAGATCATGACCTGAGCCGAAGGCAGTGGCTTAATCCACTGAGCTACCCAGTTGCCCCTGTGGTTCTTATTTTATTCTATTTAGTATGATAGGATGGAGAAGAGGAAGAAACTTCCTTGAATCCTTTTGAACAAGGCAGGAATTAAATAAACAAACACACATATACACATACTAAGAATTTTGAACTAGCAAGGGTAAAGATCATCCCAACAACTTCACCCCTACACATGCAGACACAAAAATCCACCACAGTTCTGTTCAGCTACCAATTTTAAACTCAACCACTACATGTTAATTTGTTAGTAAATGATCACTGGGGCACCTGGGTGGCTCAGTCGGCTAAGCGGCTGCCTTTGGCTCAGGTCATGATCCCAGAGTCCTGGGATTGAGCCCTGCATCGGGCTTCCTGCTCAGTGAGGAGCCTGCTTCTCCCTCTCCTACTCCTGCTTGTGCTCTTTGTCTCATGCTCTCTGTCTCAAATAAATAAAATCTTAAAAAAAAAAAAAAAGAAAGAAAATGATCAGTTACTGCAATGGTAAGACCTATAGGGCATTCTATATTAAGCAAGGACTATAAATTGGAACTCATCTAAGGTAAACTGCACTTTCATCCAGCATACCTTTAGGCTGCTAAACCCACTGTGGGCAAGTCCTAGTGGCACTAGACCGTATGAGCAGTAGGGCTGCACCTGACTTTAGTTTACCTGTAAGCCCAGGTCACAGGACAGACAAGGGCCAGGGCGTCATCACAGGAGCCGAAAGGCAGCATGAAGGTCTGGGCGCCATAGAGAACAGGTAAGTTTTGGGAGGAAGCAGACCCTTGACAAAGCCAGAACTACAACTCCTGCATGCTCTCTACCAAGTCACCCCCCTTCTTCTCCGGAGACCTTAAAACCCACCTCCAAACACAGGTAACAATGAGTGTCACCTCAGAGCAGTTCTGCCCAGTTATCCTTCAAAATGAAGGCTCAGGACAAGAGGCAGTCCATCTTGTCCACTGTCTCTTTTGTTCTTTTGTTCTCCTAATCCTTTCATAACCAATTAATACCCAGCCAAAATAAGAACGCCCTTATTCTGACTCATACACTAGCCAACAATGACTTTTGTCAATCTCTCTCATAGGTGAAAATGGGAATCTATTTTCATTTTATTGCTTTAATTATTAGCAAGTTGAATTAGCTTTTTATATTCACACTTCTTTTTGTCAGATTGCCTATTCACGTCCTTGTCCTTTTTTGGCGGATATTTTCTTTTTCAGAACAATTTACAAAACTTTTTGTATATAGGAATATACCGCTTTATTTGTTGTCAGGCTACTGATATTTTTGTAGGCTTTTAACTCTTGTTCTATATACATTTATAGTTTTAAATGCTTTGTATTAGAAAAGAAAAAAATCTCAATGACCTAAATTTCTACCTTATAAAGTTAGAAAAAGACCAACTGATTAATCCAAAACCCATAAGAGGAAAAAAAATAATAAGCCTAAGAACAGAAACTATTAAATAAAAAACAACAATAGAGAAAATGAACCAAGCCAAAAGATTCTTCTTTCAAAAGAGTAGTAAAATTGATAAATGCCTAGCAAAATGGATCAATAAAAAATGAGAGAGAACACAAAATACCAATATCAGGAACAAAAGTGGAAGTTTTAGTACAAATCCTAGAGACATCAAAAGTTTAATAAGAAGGGCACCTGGGTGTACCAGTCAGTTAAGCATCTGCCTTCAGCTCAGGTCATGAACTCAGGGTCCTGGGATTGAGCCCCATATCGGTCTCCTTGCTCAGCGGGAAGTCTGCTTCTCCCTCTCCCTCTGCCTTTACCCCTGCTCATGCTCACATGCCCTCTCTCTCTCTGTGTCAAATAAATAAATAAAATCTTTTTAAAAAATAAAATTAAAATTAAAAGTTTAATAAGCTAATATTATGAACAGCTTAGTGGCAATAAATTCAACAACTAAGATTCATTAAACAAATTTCTTGAAAAATACAATTTATCAAATGTGATTCCAGGGGCACCATGGAGTCTGCTTAAGATTCTCTCTCTCCTACTCTCTCTACCCCTTCCCCACTAAGAAAAAATGTGATTCAAGACCCACTGTAAATCTTCACAGCCCTATAGCTGCTATAGAAATTAATGATCAAACTTTGTCCCACAAAGCAACCCCAAGCGCTTCCAGTAGTAAATTCTACCAAACATTTAAACAAAGAAATAATATCAATCTTACACAACCACTTTCAGAAAATAAAAGGAACACTTCTCAACTCATTTTATGAGACCCAAGTTACCTCCACCAAAATCAGACAAGGATCTTAAAGAAAATGATAGACTAATATCCTGAGCATAAAAATCCCTAGCAAAATATCAGTAAATAGAATCTAGCAAAATACGAAAATAATAACATAGCATGATGGAGTAGAAAATATCCCTCAAATACAAGGCTCTTTTAACCTTTGTAAATGAACTAACGTAATCCACCACACTAAGAAAATAAAGGAAATGTCATATGCAGATGCAGAAAAAACATGGAACAAAATTCAATATCTATTCATGATTTTAAAAACCCGTCAGCCAACTAGGCATAGAAAAGTATCTTCCTCAATCTGATAAAGGGTATCTCTGAAAACCTACAGCTAACATCACATTTAATAGTGAGGCTGTTTTCCTCATAAGATCAGGAACAAAATAAGAAAATGTCTGTTTTTGCCACTTCCATTCAACTTTGTACTAGAGATCCCAGCCAGTGCCAGAAGGCAAGAAAAAAACAGAAGGCAACCAGATTGGGAAGAAAGAAGTGTTCCTCTCCCTAAATGATATGATTTTTTATGTAGAAAAGCTAAGGAAATTACCCAGAAAAACCCTATTAGAACTAATATGTGAGTGTGATAAGAAAAACAACTATTTTGTGTCAAAGCCTACGTATTTTACAGTATGATAACCCTGTTCACACCCAGAGTGTGAACGTTTAGATTAGGACCTGAGCTTAGGATTCCCACCATCATTTCCCACTTTGCTCTTCCCATACCTTTTAAAATAACTATTTATGAGACAAGCCCACAAAAAGTTAGTGACCTATGCTCCTGCTTCCTTTTAAGTAATAGGTATTTGCGACCTTGATCTCTATCTCCTGCTCACTTTTGACTAGGACAAAGGACTGCCCTTCCCCTAGATCATTCCCTCCCCATCCCCAACCCTGCCGCCCCGCCACTTCTAAATCCTGGGACTCTACCTCCTTTGTGTAGGTGCACTGAAACTGTACCTTCAACCAAAATGACCCCATGGGTTTCACTTCCCAAAGTGAAAGCTCAATGTTGAGTGAGCTATCTGTTGACTCCATGTGAGTGGCTTGTGCCCCCCAATTCAGCAGGTCATAATCCACATATTCTTAACTCAACACACCAGCTCCAGCTTCTCAAAATGATGACTTTTGCAAAGTTTCAGGATATAAGGTCAATATATAAAAATTAACTCAATTTCTGTATACTAGTAACAAGCAATTGTCAAATCAAATTTAAAATCCCATTTGCAATAAATATCAAAACTCATTAAATACTCAGGAATAGTAAAATTTCTACACTGAAAATTATAACATATTGCTAAGAGAAACTAAATACCTAAAAAATGGATAGATATACCATGGATTAAAGGACTCTATTATATGATCCTAAAATGTATAAATTCAGACAATCCCAATTACAAACATTTTAAAAAATTTAATCTGTAATGCAAAGTCCGTGTGTTCTAAAGTAACTGAAAAAAAAAAAGTGGTCTCTATACACATGGTTTAAGTGTTTTTCCAGCATAATATCACCTAAAGGTAAGTTTATTTTTTCTTCTTCCTTTATCAGTGTTTGCTATGCTCTGTTTTTCTTTCCCTGTTATTTTCTCCACTACTATTACTGTTACAATAGATGTTTTTGGTTTTATATTGTTAGTTTGCTTGCTTGCTTAAATTTCTTTATGAAAAGAAGTGCCCTATTATGAAGCAAAAATGAAAAGAAGAAAATCTTCTTGTAGTAGGTCATGTGCATGGGATTTCATTTTATATAAATTTGAATTACACAAATGTGAAATATCTTAATAATTCAAATATTCATAAATCTTCATTTTAAATAAATAATTTTAATTTATAGAAATATTTCAATTGGGGCACCTGGGTGGCTCAGTGGATTAAGCCTCTGCCTTTGGCTCAGGTCATGATCTCAGGGTCCTAGGATCGAGCCCCGCATCGGGCTCTCTGCTCAGCAGGGAGCCTGATTCCCCCCCCCCTGCCTGCCTCTCTGCCTACTTGTGATCTCTCTCTGTCAAGTAAATAAATAAAATCTTAAAAAAAAAGAAATATTTCAATTAAAGTAATAATCTCATCATTAAAAAAAAAGATTCAATGTTACTAAGATTCAGTTCTCCCCAAATGGATCTATAAATTCAATGAAACCCAAATCACAATCCCAATAGGCTTATTAGAAATGGAAAAGCTGACTGTAAAATTCATAGGTAAATCCATAAGACCTAGAGTAGCCAAAACAACTTTGAAAAAGAATAAATTTGGAAAACTTATACTTTCTGATTTCAAGGATAAATTTGGAAAACTTATACTTCCTGATTTCCTATTACTATCAAGCTGTAATAATGAAAACAAGGTAGTAATGCCATAAAGAAAAATAAACTGATCAACTGAACAAAATAGAGAGTTTAAGAGTCAACTCACAGTTATCCAGCTAATCTTTTACAAGAGTACCAGAGGAATTCAATAAAGAAAGAGTGATCTTTTCAACAGATGAGACTGGACAATTGATGCACAGAAAGTCAAGCCCTGTGGTTGCCAGCTTCCAAGAATCCTTAATGATTCTCATTTCCTGGTATTCATGCCCTTACATAGTCCTCTCCCACTAAACAGAACTGACCTGCATAATCAACAGAAATTGTGGAAATTATGGAGGGCAAATCCTGAGGCTAAATCAAAAAAGACATTGTAGCATTACCCTTCTTTCTCTTAGAACACCCTGTCTGGGCAAATCCAGCAACCACATCATAAAGACAGTAAGGGAGTCATATGGAAATGTCCATGAGGTGAGAGACTGAAGCCTCTAATCAACAACCAGCTCAACCTGCCAAGCACATGAAGTGAGCTATCCTGGAAGTAAATCTTCAAGCCCAGTCAAGCCTTCAGATGACCGTAGCCTAGATGACATCTTAACTGCAACTTCATGAGACCCGGAGCCAGAACCACTTAGCTAAGTCACCCCCAGATTCCTGACTTACTGAAACTGTGTGAAATATTAAATATTTATTGTTGTCTAAAGCCACTAAATTTTAGAGTAATTTGTTACACCACAATAGATAAGTAATACAACCACATACAAAATTATTTTAATATGAAACACATCCCTAAATGTAAAAGTTAAAAGTATAAATCTTTCAGAGAAACCATAGGAAAATATCTTTGTGCTCTGGGAATAGGTAAAGATTTCTTACAACACAGAAAACAATGAACACAAAAGAAAAACTTGATAAATTAAACTTAGTTGAAATTAAAAACTTTAGCTCATCAAAAGATCATTAACACAGTGTGTACATATATCAGATCATCACATTGTATACTTAAAATATCTTACAATTTTGTCAGTTATATGTCAGTAATGTTGAAAAAATTAAGAAAACGGAGTAGCCAAGCCATTGACCGAAAGAAAATAATCACAAACATATATCACAAAGGACTTAATTCCAGATTATATACAAAACTAAAAATAAAAAATAAAAAGACAAACAGCCCCATTATTTTTAAGTGAGCAAAAGTCTTTGACATTTCACAAAGGAAGATATAAAAATTGCCAAAAAGCACGTGAAAAGATGCTCAATACCATTAATCATTCAGGGAATGCAAATCAAAACCATAATGAGATACCACTACACAGGCACAAGAATAACTGAATCTCAAAAAACTAACACCACCAAATGCTGACAAGGATATGGAGCAATGGAGATTTTCATACCCTGCTGTTGTAGCCACCTAACATCACCTCTGTGACTAGCAATTTCATTCTTAGGTATTTACCAAAAGAAATGAAAACATACAACCACAAACATACTTGTTCAAGACTGTCCACAGCTGGCCTGACAACAGCCTAAATGCAGAAACAGTCTAAATCAACAAGGAAAATGGATAAACCACCTGTGGAATATGTATCCAATGGACTACTACTCAATAATAAAAAGGAACCAACTACTGATACAATATGGATGAACTTCAAAGACATGCTGAGCAAAAAAAAAAAGCTAGACTCAAATTGGAAAGTTTTTCAATAGGCATATTTAACCTAAGGTTAAAAAGGAAAGAATATTAGTTGCCAGTGAAGAAAAGGGAGCAAGTGACTGGATAGGGACACAAGGCAACTTTCTAGGGCAGGACAGGGATGTGATTAACATACATGTATATTTTCTTTCCATATTCTATAGCTTAGATTCATGCCTTTCAATTTACCTAATCTTTAAAGAAAAAGAACCTTATAAAATAAGTGATGGGTGGGGAGTGGAATGAGTTATAGCTAATAAAGTTAATTTTGTGGGTATCTGGGTGGCACAGTTGGGTTGAGTGTCCAACTCTTGGTTTCAGCTCAGGTGGTGATCTCAGGGTCATGAGATCAAGCCCCCCATTAGACTCTGCACCCAGCATGGACTCTGCTTAGGATTCACCCTCTCCCTGTGCCCCTTTCCCCTACAGTGTGTGCTCTCTCTCTCTCTCTCAGAAATAAATAAATCTAAAAAAAAAGAAAAGAAAGGTAATTTTGGAGCTGGTGATAGTTATGTGGGAGTTTATTATATTATTCTGTTTATTTTGTATTGTTTTCAAAATTTCCGTAATAAAAAAGCCAAAAACAAAAAACCCAAAGACACACAAACCACAAACCCAATGTTCTAAATTATTTGGTTCATCACGAATACAGTTACTCTGTCAAATAACCAGAAAGGTTTCTAATCACTGATTCTCGGTCTCTATATGTAATCTGTCCCAATCCAGTTACAAACTACTTACGCCTGGCACCAGGTACCAGACCACACTCTCAATAGCACTGTTCTTTCTGCCTCATTCTTTTCTTCACTGAATAATAGTGAACAGTAGTGATAGTAGTAACAGGATCTCCTTCTTCAAGATTTTATGAGGATTAAATAATAAAATATATGTAGAGTTCTTTGACCAGCGGCTAGCATAGAAGTTCCATAGGCATTAGCTATTCTTCTCATTAATTAAACCTGCTACAGCTTTTTTTAAAAAAAATTCCTAGGATCTGCTTAGTTGCCAGTAATTTCATGGGTTTTTTTTTTTTTTTCTGAGCTATGTTTGTCCTTCAAGCTTTGAGCTTATTACTCAAACAAATCTTTCTGCTTAAATTTTTTTTAAATATTTTATTTATTTGACAGAGAGAAATCACAACTAGGCAGAGAGGCAGGCAGAGAGAGCGGAGGAAGCAGGGTCCACGCGGAGCAGAGAGCCCGATGCGGGGTTTGATCCCAGGACCCTGGGATCATGACCTGAGCCAAAGGCAGAGGCTTTAACCCACTGAGCCACCCAGGCGCCCCTCTGCTTAAATTTTTAAGTTAAAATATAAAAAAGAAGAGTCACATACTCTATTGATGAGGAAACTGAGGTTCAAAGATTAAATGCAGCAGACATTTCTCAGGGTGGTTGCCCTGGCCCAACCATTCCTGGAAACAAAGTCAGGATTGCCAGATCCCTTGAGGTGCCTGGGTGGCTCAGTGGGTTAAAGCCTCTGCCTTTGGCTCAGATCATGATCCCAGGGCCCTGGGATCGAGTCCTGCATCGAGCTCTCCTCTCAGCAGGGAGCCTGCTTCCCTTTCTACCTCTGCCTGACTGTCTGCCTACTTGTGATCTCTGTCTGTCAAATAAGTAAAATCTTAAGGAAAAAAAAAAAAGAATCGCCAGATCCCATCCTCCCCACATGATTTGTCTATCCAGGGCCAGATTACCAATCACAGCTGAGTCAATTAGATTTCTTCTCCTAGTACTTATGGTCTAGTCTTTGGCAGCACTCTGAGTGGGTTCTCTAACCCTGCTGTCTTGTTCCTGCCTTTCCAGAAGCTAGGGAGTTAGGCCCTTCCAGTGATTCTATGCAATGGCTCCTCCAGCATCCTTCTGATTAACTCATCTTTTGTCTCTAAGCTGGCTGGAGTTAGTTTCCATTCGTTAGGTGACTGAGAGGGGTAACAACCAAGTTCTAGAACACACATCTCTTCATGTTAGACACTCTCAACGAGTACCTACTGGAAACCTACTGTCTGCAAGGCACAGTACTAGATCTGTGCTGGGAAGACTGGCAGGTTGTGACAGGAAAAGGAGGAACGGGGACTTTGCAAAGAGTGGCCGAAAATACTCCAGGTAGGTATAAGGAACTGAAAGCAATACATTTTTACTGCAGAATAAGGCACATAAAGGTACAGAGTTAATTCTCAGTAAATATTTGTTGAATTGATATTAATTAGATATAAGACCAGACAGGTTTTGGATAAATCACCTAAGACTTTGAATGCCAAACTAAGAGATTCAGAATCTACTCCCCTCAAATGGGGCTATTGAAGGTTACTGAGCAGAAGAGCCCTATAAAACGAGTTGTGCTTTCAAAAGAACACTAACATCTCAGCCAGTCCTAATGAATGCTCAGCTTATTAAGGAGCTGAGTTTCTGTGTTTTAAGCATAGTATTTATGTTTCCTACAAGGACATTTACCAGGACATTGTACAGAAAACAGGTTTTATTTCAATGTCAAAATATTTCTGTATGACTTGCCTCAGAGAACAACTGAAGACATCTATGAATATTATAATTTCATCTTCTGGTCTGGATCTAATCAAATGAAGTTGCTAACAAAATTAATTTAGGATCAACAATGTTTCTCCCCTAATTGTGACCCGAGGCAGATGTACAATAAGAACCATGTTATAACCAAGAAACTGTTAAGTACCTATTTAATCTAATGGAAGACAACTCAAGTTTCATTGAATGCGCCTTATAAAACACTCTACAGCACAACAGGGAGGTCTCTGGCATATGCAACCTTATTACTACCAAGTGCAATTTTTTTTTAAAAGATTTTATTTATTTACTTGACAGAAAGAGATCACAAGTAGGCAGAGAGGCAGGCAGAGAGAGAGAGAGGGAAGCAGGCCCCCTGCTGAGCAGAGAGCCCAATGCGGGACTCCATCCCAGGACCCTGAGATCATGACCTGAGCCGAAGGCAGCGGCTTAACCCACTGAGCCACCCAGGCGCCCTACCAAGTGCAATTTTAAACACAGATCCTAACATCACTGTTACCCCAAGTCAGAAAAGCTATACTTTATTTTTCAACCGCACAAATGACAAAGTATGTATTTCTATAAACACTATTCCATTAAGTCTTTGAGAACTAGAATCTAAACACAAAAATGATCTTATTCTACTCATAACTGTTTACATGGCCACTTGAAGTAATAAAAAGTGTTGTAAAAAAGTCAAGTGAAAAGCAAAATGTTATCCAAACAAATGTCTTTAAACAAAATAAGTCTTCCTTTCAAATAGAGAGAGCCAAGCATTTTAGCAATAAAAGTGCACATAATTAACCTCAATCATAGTGACTGGTATGCCATGGAATAGGAAAACACACAAATTACCCATTCAAAGGTCAACAATATTTTTCATAGCCTTGCCTGTACTGTAAGTAGCGAACTGCAAAACGCTAACAGACTTTCTGAAAGTTCTTTAAAACTATCCAGTAACTCGTTCAGAACTTGAGGAAGAGTTTCGGAGATACCACAAGCACCTGTTTCCAGCGTGTCCCAACCGTTGCTTTTAAGTGGAAACATGTACAAGCAAAAGCAGCAGTTCCCTGGGTGCGATGACAAGGCGAAGCCCCCTCAGACACATGCCCAAAGCTGGGATTAGGGACCCAGGGAGGAGGGTGCTGCTAGCGTCCCCCCGCGCGTGCCCCACTGTGCCCCACTGCCCCGGGAACTTACAGCTCTGGTCTCATACAGAACCAGTTTCTGGACTGAGCTGATGATCGGGGCGGCGGCCGCGGGCATGGTCGGAGCAAGTTGGGGCTCCCACGACAGGGCACCAGGCCGCGGCCCAGGGTGCGGCAGCCTCCGGACTGCCCTAGGAGGCCGGGAGAAAAGACACCTCAGACCTCTGACACCGGATCTAGCCAGAAAACACCACTTGGGCACTAAATACACAGGAGACCGGGAACAGCTCAGGTGTTTCCTGATCCCGGGTCCCGACCTGCAGGCAAGCCCCGCCCCAGGCACGTCGGAGGCGGGGCTTCAGGAGATACCGTAGAGAGGGCGTGTAGAGACTCCCAGAACCTGCGTGCTGCCTAGGGAGGAAGCGAGGGGCGCCATTTTTGGTGCGGGCAAGAGAAAAAGTGGGCGGAGAAAAAGTCGCGCGGTTTGTTTAGACTCTCGCTTTATCTGTCCACCCCTGTGGAAAAGGGGGAGGATCTGCGACTGAATTGCTTCTTTTGAAGCGGTTCGCCGAATTGTAGATAGATCCATTCGAAGTTGGTCTTTTTTTCTCTGCCTACCTCGGCCCTCTTTTTCCGGGAAACATATAGGATAGCCCTTCACCGAATGTCGGTGTTTTTCCCCTTGCATAGCTTTGTTATCCATTTTAACCCTTTGAGAGTCTTCTTTAAATCACCTTTTTAAAAAAAATATCACTTGAAGTTGGACATCGTGGACTCTGCCACATATTTGTGGCGGAGACTGGCTATTTGCCGATTCCACAAAGGGACTGCCAAGCGTAGCGCCCTGCGGTGTGGCGCCGGCTTTGGAGACAGGCTTCCATTTGATGTGTGTGAACGTAAGTGAGTAGTGTACATACCGTCTCTAATCGTCGCCCTCTATACCTGTGAAAAGGAATGTGTAATAAATACGAAGTGAAGTGCAAAAGTGAATACGTAAGATTTTAAAAAACGAATGAATTACAAGCCGGCCTCCCAAGAGGCCCAGCGCGAAGCCCCGCCAGGGGTTACCTAGGCAACCAGTCTACACACGCTGAGGCACTGGAGGCGGCTGCTGGGGCCGGGCGGGTGGGGTCCTGTGGGCTCCTGAGGACTGTGCCGTGGCGGGGTAAGTAGGGGTCGTCGTCCCCCGCTCCGACGCGTTTTGTATCAATTGAATGGAACCTCACCTGCGGGGATCCCAGACCAGTTAATTTTCTTATAAAACTGAACTTTGGGATCTCTCGGTGAAGTATTTTCACACCATTTTCCCTTCCAACGACTAAGGTCTTCATTCCACAAATATTTACTGAGCACCTACTAGAAGAGTGTAAGGCGTCGCCACAGCAGAAGTACTAGATTTTCCAGGGCGCGGTGGGGGGTGGGGGGCGGCCTGGAAACCACAGAACCCACCGCTAGAGGGTTTCCCAACCCCAACGGCTAAAAATGTGAGGGAACTTTTAAAAACTGTTGAATTATGGTATAAACGCATAACATTATGTGATATTCGACATTATGTTACTTAACAAGGAGATGTCAGAGATCATATTGTAAATTTAAAATTGAGAGATTACCAAGTTTTTTAAATCAATGTTTAATTATTCAGTATTTTAATTTTCTTTCATAGTTTAGTCCTGCTTAAGAACTGGAAAGATGGTCAGGTCAATTCTGGCATTTTACGTTGATTTGGATCTTTCAGCTGGGAAGAGTATTTCTGTTTTGTTTCATAATGGAAACCAACTCATCTGAATATTAAGTATGAAATACTTGCACTAATATTTTCATTTAGAATAACACCTCTTACAGTATCTGGATTTCTGGTTTCCAATATTTAGTTTTTATTTATTTTATTATACTGTAACAGCATTTCCGTTTGAACATTGTCTCCGTTTGGTTCACCCAGAAGCAGATCCTGAGACAAAAATTCGAGGTCAAGAGTTTTATATGGGAAGTCATCCCAGGAAACAACATTAATGAGCAGAAGGAAGTTGACCAAGGGGATATTATCAAGCAAATGTCTCTGTGGGCTGAAATCACTGAAGAATCCTGAGATGTGTGTCTCAGAGTAATTCCCTCTTAAGGGAGAGCACATTAAGGGAAGGGAATAATGACACAAGGGTGTGATTGTTAGAGGTCGCCACAGAGTGTGTTTGCTAACCCCTCTCATAGTTTCATTCACGTGCCTGCTCCCCAGAAGTTGTTTTCTTTTGTCTTTCAATCTTGCTCCTCTAAGGCCCTGCGCCAAACCATCAGTATTGTCCTCCAACCTGAGGACCTAGGAATACAGCTTAAATCTCTCCCCACAGGGCCACCTGGGGGCTCAATGGATTAAGCGTATGCCTTTGGCTCAGGTCATGGTCTCAGGGTCCTGGGATGGAGTCCGAGTCTCTGCTCAACGGGGAGTCTGCTTCTCCCTTTCCCTCTCTGTATTTGTGCTTTCTCTCTCTCACTCCCTCTTTAAATAAGTAAATAAAATATTTTTAAAAAAACCTCTGCCCACAAGGAGGATTTCCCTTAATCATCATCATGCAGGGCTACCCCCCAAGTGGGATTAAAGTCTGGAAGGATTCCATTTATAGCTTGCACTAATACATCCTGATTCATCCATGATCTTTAAAAGATTTTCTATCAGCTGTTCTTAGGGAATTCCATATGAGGTGTGAGCTAAAAGAGAGACATTGGTGAGCAAGAGACAGGTGACATGGGGACTGGGCTGCTTTTTTATTAAACTTATTTGTACCCTTCAGATCTGCTTGGAACTGATCCCAGTGTTCCATTTTTATCATGTGGTGGATTGCTGCTATGCCTGTCCAACTTGAGGTCTTGATCTGACATACTCAGCTCATGATGGCTCTTCCATTTCCAGAGTCACCTGATGCCCCATGGTCAGGCATTCATCCTCTCCCAGAGTCCAGAGCATTGCCAAGAGCTGCTGTTTGAATGGGGAATGGTTCTCTGCTGCAGACAGCAGTGATCTACACTGAGAGGTTTCTGTTGTGGCTTTGCTAAGACTCCAAGAGAATTCTTCCATGCTCTAAGTACCTCCCTGTCACATCCTGGGATCTGGGCAGGTATAGGGCCCAAGAAGCAGACCTCTGGTATCATACACCAAAACTTCAGCAGAGCTCTCTCTTTCTCTGAGCTTCACCCAAAACTGGTAGCTTTCCAAGTCACCCATTAAATGGATCAGAACAGTATCCCCAAGTGTGCTACATCTATCTCCCAAAGCGAGAGACTTATAAAATACTACACCCCTTCTTTCAGAGGTAGAATGAGTAAGGTACAATAACTTGTGCTTTACCTTGGAGAGAATATCTCAGAATGACCCAGACCACTAGTCTTTTAAAACTTCACCAAAGTAACAAGTCTTTAAATCCTTGTGAATTTATCTTCCACTTTCTGCTGCTCATGTGTCTTAGGAAGGCATCCTGGACATTTGCCACTCCCTGCTCACCCGATATTGTAGATCAACAAGATCCCTTTTTACTCTATTTGCTACAAACATGGGAGAGTCCTGGTGTAAAACTGAATGTCCCTTGCTGACATGAATGCAAACTGCTTCTAATATTCTTTTCTGATGGGGATTTAAAAAAACAACACATTGGCCAGATGATTAACTACCTACCAAGAACAAGAAGCTGGGTCCAGCTAGTAAAGCTCTCATCTGCACAATGGTTATAAACGAGGCTATTCCTTAATTAAGTTTTCAGTAATCCCCCATCATTTGTCATAATCTATCTTTTTTTTTTTTTTTTCAAAAAGCCACCCTGGAGAATTAAGCAGGGCTATGCATCTTTTAAATAGTTTTGGTTAGCACCTTTCCATTCCATTCAATCAGAATGATTTACTCTTATTTATCTGGCCCAGGGGCCAAGGAGCCAGTAAGCAGTTTCATGAGCTTCCACTTGACTTTTCTACCACATTGGCTCTTACTCCACAGGCAGGGAATCACTGTGAAGGTTTTGCCAGCTGCGAACCCTGTTACGTACTCAGAGACCAGGAAAATAATTATGAAGTGATCCTATGGACCCTGTACTATAGGATAGACTTGAGCCAAGTTTCCATTGATTACTGGTTCTCCATTTGCTTTCACTCTCGCAGGGGGCCATGATGACATTTTGAATCCACTGGTGTTGGTGTCAGCTCACACCCTGTGTCCTGTTGACTTGGAAAGAGGAGGATAGTCCCATGTCCTCCATGTGGGGTGATCCCGAGACAGTCCTCTGCTGGGGATGTGAGGATGGCTAAGGTCCATCCTCCTATCACTCATGCCTAGTTTCCTGCCTAACACAGATAATCATGGGGCTCAAAGTACCTAGACATCCACATAAATGTTCCATCCCAGGCCTTAGGGTCCTGGTTTTAGTGCACTTAATACTCTTTAATAAATGCACCATCTCTCTAAAAGGCTTAGATGCATTGTCTCCTTTATAACTACATTTTATGGTAGCATTAGTTATTTTTTGTTACTAAAAATAACTTGAAATTTTAGTTCTTTTGTCACAAAGTTTTATCTCAATCTTTTTAATATACTAGTAATAATTCTTACTATGTCTTGTTCCATAATGACATCTTAAAGTAATATTGGTATATTAAGCCCATTTGAATATTCTTAAATTCCACAGAGAAATATAATCATATTCCATTTACCTGGAAGCATATGGACCACAT
Organism: Meles meles; assembly: GCF_922984935.1. NCBI lineage: Eukaryota > Metazoa > Chordata > Mammalia > Carnivora > Mustelidae > Meles > Meles meles. The sequence goes on from NC_060070.1 coordinate 23,081,310, forward strand.
AATCCACCTTCATTGCCATGAACATTGTCTCCGACCAATGGGACATAGTTATGTTCCATTTTTGAAGTCTGCTTATTAAAGTCATTTTATAAGATTTTGTAATTTTTCCATAAAGGGTTTGTACGTCTTTTATAATATTTAATCCTGTTCACTTTATTATTTTGCTGCAAAGATAAATCTTTTTATCCTTAGTTACATTTTTTAGCAATTCATGCTATATAGAAATGCAACTGAATTTTGTATCATTTTGAATCCAGCAAATTGGATTAGCAGATTAATTCTCAAAATTTATCTGTGATATATTTGTTTTTATGTGGGCAATCATATCAACTGGGAATAATTACAGTTTTCTTTCTTTTGTTATGACCTGAGAAGAACATTTTTAATATTTAACCATTAAATGTAAAGTTTGTCTTTTGTTAATACTTTTTATCAGGTTAAAAAATTCCTTTCTATTCCTAATTGCTAAGAGATTTATCTCTTATTAATCATTAAAGGGTGTTGATTATCTCATACTTTTCCTATATCTTCTAAGGTAATCATACAGTTTTTCTCTTTTATTTTAATATGATAAGTTAATTTCTCATATGAGTCCAACCTTGAGTTCCTGGGGAAAGCCCAACTTGGTCTTGATGTTACCTTGTTATATATTGCTGGATTTAATTAGCTAATATTAGGATTTTGTAAATCCTGTTTATGAAAGAAATTGGTACATCATTTTGCTTTTTCACACTATTCTCTGATTTAGGTGAAGTTTATAAGACCAATAAACTGATGTAAGAAGTCTCCACTTTATCTTTTCTCAAATGAGTGTAAAATTGTAAGACTTGGAGCTTTTTTTTAGTATATGTGCTGCCGAAGCGAGCACAAGACTTGGAGCTTTTTGAAAAACCATCTGGGTTCTTTGGTGGGAAGATTTTTAGTCACTGACTCAGTTTCCTTATGGCTATAGAACCACTCAGGTTTTCTCTTTTTTTTCTTGAGAAGCTGATTTTTCTAGGAATTCATCGATTTTGTTTAAATTTTCAAATTTATTTGGGATAACTTTGGTTTATGACATCCTCACCTATATATATTATATCTGTAGCATTGTTACTCTGTAGTCCTTCTTCTTTTGTATATCTAATATTGTTTGATCAAGTAGACAATAAATCAGTAGGCATTATGGAAGATTTAACCAATAATATTCACAAACTTAATGTAAACTTCATTTAAAGAACACTACATTTTTAAAAAAAACATAAATCACACATACTTTTTAAGGAATCAGGGAATCTTAAAAAAAACAAAAACTACCATGTACTAGGCCATAAGGCAAACCACAACAAATATCAAAAAATTTGTATACTATAGAGAACATTCTCTGATTAATGATAGATATAAAAAAACAATAAAATCTGAATTTCAAGATATAAGAAACCACACTTCTAAAATTGTTTAATTGTGCCTTCTATCTTCTTAATCAATCTTGACAGAAGTTTTCTGTTTATACTTTTTTTCAAAATACTACTACTTAGCTTTGGTGACCCTCTCTATATGTTTGTTTTCTATTTTATTAACTTTCAAAATATAGTTTTCTCTTTTTCCTGGGTTTTTTTCCCTCAACGTCTTAAAAGTGGTGAGCTTATCTCATGTACTTTTCAGAGCTTCTTTGATTCTAATGTAAGTACTTAAGGTTTCTAAATACTATCTTAGTTACATCTTCTAACTTTTGTTATATTTGTTCTTTTTCAGTTTAATGTATTGTCTGATTTCCATTCAGATTTCTGTTAGAGCCATTGATAGTCCCTACACATGTACACATAGACACATACATATCTGTGTAACATATGTATGTATGTATGCATATAGTATATTTAATTTTATCTTTAATCAAATATACACATCATAACATATATGTTTATGTATGTATATATGTATTTTTTCCTTAATTTAGTCTTGCAGAAACACTTCATTTTAGCTGTCTTTTGTACAATATATAGTTAGATTTTGCTTTTTATCTCAAACTAAGAGCTTATTGTTGTTTTAATAGATAAGTTTAACTTATTTGTGAAGATCAGCAAAATCCTTGTGTTTAGTGCTGTGGAATGTCTTCTAGGCTAAGTAAATTCTCAGGATAGTCTCATTCTCCCTCACCTGCCTGCCTCTTCTAACTAAATTAATCACTGACAATTTTATTCTTTCTTACTGTAGTAGTTTATATTATGAATTCTCAAGAGGAGACAGAAGAGCATTCCTTTGCGGATATATTTAGCGAAGATGAAGCTGAATATAACTTTTTGCTGTCTAAACCTGTTTGCTTTGTTATATTTGGGAAACCGGTAAGTTATTTTTTCTAACTTATTATTTACTCTATTTTTTTTATTTTTAAAATCATAACACTATGTTACCATACAAGAATGAGAACCACACAATGTGCTAATTGTTTTTTAGTATTAGGCTTTCATTGTATGACTTTAAAAACTGATATAATATTGGTTGTAAGTTCTTAACTTTACCTTGTCTTGTACACTCTAATTGAAAAGGAACCTACATTGTACTTATCTTTGTTTTTACATTATGAAAAAATAGAATTCATCAAAGCATTGCACCATGACAATTGTTAGTAGTCTGTGATCAAAAGTTATTTCAAACATAATTTGCTTATACAACTTTCTGTGAAATTTGTTATGAAGCTCTCTGGGTATGTGAAGACAGGACACTATGGAGACAAACTGGGGCTCTCCCATTAATATCTGAAGATATCGAGAGGCAGTGTGTTTTACCTTTGCAACGTGTTCACGGACTTATGTATTGTCTTTCCACAAAATAAAAAGAAACCAAAATGGATGACACAAAATATCCTGCCTTACTAGGCATTTCTAGTAAGGACCTCTAAATGAGCAGTATTTTCAGCCATTGAACTAGTTGGTAGTTACCATTAGAGAGTCTGAACTGGTGAATTAAAGGGCCTCTCCAGAACAGCAGATACTAAGGGCTGGATCCCACCCTTGATCTAATTTTATATAGACCCTAGGACAAGTACCAAGAAATGGTTCCAGTAACTTTTATTATGTTTCTTAACATTCAATAGAGTTTCATAAGTCAAGAGTGAACATTTATGGAACTAGAAGGTATTATGCTAAGCAAAATAAGTCAATCAGAGAAAGACAACTACCATATGGTCTCACCAATACATTGAATGTAAGAAACAAAACAGAGGATCATAGGGGAAGAGTGGAAAAAATAAAACAAATGAAACCAGAGAGGGAGACAAACCATAAGAGACTCTTAATCATAGGAAACAAACTGAGGGTTGTTGGAGGGGAGGTGGATGGAGGGATGGGGTTACTGGGTGATGGTCCTTAAGGAGAGTATGTGATATAATGAGCACTGGGTATTATGTAAGACTAATGAATCACAGACCTGTACCTCTGAAACAAAAAAATACATTATATGTTAATCAACTGAATTTAAATTTTAAAATGTTTAAAGTAAAAGTCAACAGTGAGAGCACTCAGATGCAAATGTCACTACATTAAAGTGATCTATCGTCTTGAAAATATTATACTTTTCAAAGATGTCCATTAAGTGGGAATTTTTTGTTCTTGGAAGTTACTAAGTGGAAGTCTGTCAAAACAGCCATGACTAAAAACTTTAGAAAAGAGATACAGTGATGGATTTCAATATAATCACAATGATATGTATTCAAAATTACAAAATTTGGCAGTCAAAAGAGGACAGTACCTGGAATGCCATAATGGTACAGCTGCCTGATTTCAGGGTTATTTTCTTAATTTAATAAAGGTTATTTAAATTGCTTCCAAAAATGTGGCAAATGTGACAATAACTAGAGAAAAATTAAACTATAAATATGTAGAGTCTACTGTTCATTAATTTTTGTGGACAAAAAATTCACTTGATAATATTCATGTATTGTAACTATCAATAGAGTCTTTTAAGATGAGAATATCTGTTTCACTGGCAAATTTAAATAACATCTTTCTTTTTAAGGGGGTTGGGAAGACAACGTTAGCTCATCAGATAGCACAGACATGGAAATGTATTCGTGTAGAAGGTAAATTTTACCCTTCCCCCCAATATTTTATTATAAAAACTTTCAAAATATGCATAAAAATGTGAAGAATTATACCATCTAGATTCTGTGATTAACATTTTGCTGTAATTACTTTATCACACATCACTACCAACCTAGTAATTATTATCTTCATGATAGCATCAGGCTTATTTTTACTTTTCACTTAGTCCTAGTTTTGTTCATAGAAGTTAGGAGGGTGTACGGAATGTCTTTGACTTCATTCTATGGCCTCCAATTCTCTAATTCCCTCATTTAGAACTACTGGAGACGTATGTTTTGGGTATCTCCCTATGAAAGATGAGAAGACACTCTCACAGCTGTTCTTGAGAGCATTTTTCAAGACTTAATTATTTTTTAAGATTTTATTTATTTATCTGAGAAAGAGAGAGAGAGAGCACGTGGTGGGGGGGCGGGAAGGGCAGAGGGAGAGGGAGAACCAAGTTCCCCACTGAGCAGTGAGCTGGCTACAGGACTCAATCCCAGAGTCCTGGGATCATGACCTGAGCCAAAGGCAGATGCTTAATCTACTGAGCCACCCAGGTGCCCCAAGACATAATTATTTTCAATGATAAATTTTATTTTTTGTTGTTTTGCTTTGCATTCTTTGCAGTATATAAGACGAGGACTGCTATCTTTATATAAAATATTCTTTTAATCCATAAAACTATTTTTGTCCTAATAGGAAAATAAGCAAAAGAGTGAATTGTCAATTCATAAAAGTAGAAATAAAAACAGACAAATATAAGAAAAAAGTTGTTATTCAAAGAAATTGTATTCAAAGAAATGCTAATTAAAATAACACTGATCCAAGGTGCTGGGTGGCTCAGTCCTTAAGCAGTTGCCTTTGCCTCAGGTCATGATCCCAGGGTCCTGGGATCAAACCTCACATGGGGCTCGCTGCTCACCCAGAAGCCTGTTTCTCCCTCTCCCACTCCCCCTTCTTGTGTTCTCTCGCTCGCTCGCAATGTCTCTTTCTGTCAAATAAATAAATAAATAAAATCTTAAAATAAAAAACACTGATCCGTATTTGCCTATCAAACTGACAAGGAACCTTTAAAGTTTTTATAATTATTTTTGGCTAGAATATTATGAAATGTTGATTCCATGTGCTGTTAGTGAAATTGCAATCTGGTACAATTTGGGGGAGAACAATCTTAGATGACTAGCAGTGAGGGACTTAATTCAGTTCCTGAGTCCTTCCCTAGGTCTTGTCCCTATCACTTCTGTCCCAGGATGTCATCCATAAGGGGTGGAATATTTCCTCTTAAAAGGAAACAAATCATTGGAATTCCAGCTTCAAGCCCCCTTTTTCTAATCAGTGTTTACCTATTTTTACATTTCTTGATGCATATTCCTTTCATTTAATCAGAGAGTGAGATTACTGGGCTCTGGATATAACTCTATGGTTATAAACGTCTATAGACTAATAATACTTTGTGTATAATTTTGAGTGACACTTTACAACTCCAAATCACTGTCCCATACACAATGTCATTTCATCCTCACATTCTCTGTGTACTGTTCAGGGGATAAACATGCAAGGCCCAGAGGTATTTAAGAAGTTAGCTTCCTCAAGATCTTTTAGCTAGAGAGTAGCAGAGACAAGTTCTTTGTGGAATACATTCTGCTGCCTCATGCTTTGGTTAGCTTAAGTGACAATGTGTTTAAATGTGTTTTGTAAACTCTTAAAGTGATATGCAAATATTAATCTTTGTTACCATTATAAAACACAAATATGTTTCTTAATTTGACAATTCTAATATCAGCTTGTGCTAATATTTTGAATTTATATTTTAGCTTTACCAATGTTGGAAGAAATGATTGCCAGGGAAACTGAATCAGGAGTTATGGTAAATCTAAGTGTCAAATTATTATGATTTAAAAAAAAAAAAAGCTCTGTGTCAGGGAGGTATATACACTAATATACAGTATCTTTGTTGGTTCTTAGTTGCAGTCAATACTGCTCAGTGGTCAAAGCATTCCTGAAGAACTTATCATAAAGCTAATGTTGGAGAAGCTCAACTCTCTGCAAGTTTCTCACTTTGGTATGTTTGTTTTTATAAATCTGTGGCTATCAAACCAGCCTTAAAACTCATGCTTTAGTTGAGGCACACATAATTTCTGGAGTTGCTGTTTCCTTTGCCCTGAAGTAAGAATTCCAGAGCCTGAATTCAGTTAAGCAGCTTAGGTACTTTTTTTAAGATTTTATTTTTTTATTTGACAAGATCACAAGTAGGCAGAGAGGCAGGCAGAGAGTGGAGGAAGCAGGCTCCCTGTGAGCAGAGAGCCCGCAGCGGGGCTCGATCCCAGGACCCTGAGATCATGACCTGAGCCGAAGGCAGAAGCTTAACCCACTGAGCCACCCAGGTGCCCGAAGCTTAAGTATTTTTGTTTATTTCCTTTTATTCTTCAGACTCTACATTTGTAAACAAATAAATAAATTTAAATGGTCCCATCTTCTTTGAGCTCTGTGTCGTCCAGGAAGGGATCGACACTCTCCCATGGTCCTCACAGTGCAGACAGCCTCTGCTGACTGCTTTCCCATTCACTCCAAGTTTTATTACTGAGTCCTGTCTGCCTTCTTTGCATTAATCTGCACTTATAAGGCAGGAGTTTCTTGACTGGCGCCAGTTTACCCTCCTGCCCCAGATATTGGCAGGCTTCAGTCTGTTCACTCAGTCCACCCTCTCACTCTGGACCCAAGAAGTCTCCGTGCACTCCAGCAGATGCTGAGCAGGGGCTTGGGGCCTCATTTCTCAGGACAAAGACTACTGAAGCTTAGAACGACTAAATAGAAAAGAGCATACCCAATGACATTTGCAAAAAAAGGAAGAAGAAGATGAGTTGGCGAGAAAATCACCAACCTGAAATAGATTTATTGAATTAAAGAAGAAAAACTTAGCAAGCTGCTTTATATCCTTAGTAAGTTAGGAGAGGACGTTGCGACTATTAAGAATATAGGAATAGAGCACTGAGTGTGGTGCATAAACAATGAATCTTGAAACACTGAAAAAATTAAATTTAAAAAAGAATATTGGGATAAAAATAAAATGTGGTGAAGTAAAAACCATGATTGCCAAAGCAAGTCAATAATGGAAGTAGCAAAAGCAGATGTCCCTGCAAACTATGTCTGTATCATTTACATCTATAGGTAGAAAGATTTCTCTGCATGTGGATGATATACAGAACGAACTACATCTATCCACCCACGAATAGAAAAATATCATCTATTATATATGTTGTTTTATATATACACACATACACACACATACTTTGTCTACACATCAGTTTTCTAACTATTGATCAGTGACAAGTTGAGCTTGGGAAAACATCCAGAACGTAGGAGGTTAAATGAGTAAAAAGGACAATGACAGAATTCCAACATAGGCCCATAAATGACCTCCAAAAGCATAGTGAATGAAGCCGAAGCATGTATAAGCATAGGCAGGCTAATATCTCCTTGTTTATATCTCATCTCCCCTTACCTCTTGAAAAATTTAGGGTAATTTATCCCCCAAAACATGGTATAAATGATAAATATAGGCAAAAAGAGAAAAAATAATGAAAAAATAAACCTACTCAGTTATGCCGTTCATGATATTCAGAATCTCTTTAACTTCTTCTTGTGGAAGATTTCCAACAAGTTAAAGTGATATAAAACTCCCCCCAGGTGTCCCTCACCCAGCTTCAATGACAGACAACTCTTGTCTCATCTTGTTTTATGTGACCTCCTGCCCACATCCCTCTACCAACCTACTGTATTTTGGAGCTAATTCATATCAGTTCATCTGTAAATGTTTTAGTATTTCAAAAAGATAAGGAATATTTTTAAACCTAGCATCACATTACATTATCATGCCTACGAAATTAATAGTAAATCATCTACTGACCACTCTGTGGTCAGATTTCATTATTTGCCTTGTATATCTTTTTTTTCCTAGCTGATTTTGGGGTTTTGTTTTTTGGTTTTTCTGTTTTGGGTTTTATTTTGTTTGTTTGTTTTTTGGATTTTTTTTTGTTTTATTTGTGTGTGTTGTTGTTTGTTCATTTTGTTTGCTTAAGTTTTTTTGTTTGTTTGTTTGGAAGAATCCAGCCAGGTTTCACATATAGCAGTTGGTTAGTATGTCTCAAGTCCCTTTAAATCTGTAAATTCCCTCTACCTCCTTCTATCATCTTGTGTTCTCTTTGTTGAAAAAGCAAGTTATTTGTGTTTAAGAATTTCCCACATTTTGGATCTTGCTGACTGGCATCCCCTCAAATCATTTAATGTATTCCTCTTTCCCCTAGACTTGCTGTACACTGATGCTTGCTCTGGGAGCTGGCAGAGGAAAATCAGTATAAATGATTTCTTAAGTCTGAGGGCCACACTATTAACATGCAATTGCATGGCTGTGTGTTAGGTATGCACAACTAGGCTTTTTAAGGGCTCTAGTGGGGATGGGACCTAGAACTCCTTCCACCCAAACTCCCCCTACCTGTTCTACAGCATCCCTAGAGGAATTTCTATGGAACCTAACATCTTGCTAAATGCAGTTTAGAAGTCTTTGCTAATCAAGGAGTCTTTCTGATGTTTAGTCCTACCCACCAGCCTGGTAGATGGTAGGAGCGAAATTGGAAGTGAGGAGCTTTCAAAACAGGGGCATTAACTTGGGTCAGGTCTGGGTGAGGCTAGGTAACTGATGACACTAAAATCCCTAAAGACATGTGTGCTGCTGGGGACACGGCACCACAGAATATTGCCAAATTCAATCTTAATTTTTTTCTGTAAAGAACCCTTTTACAGTTGAACCTTTCTATCACTATTTAGGAATAACTTACACAATCTGTAGTTACAATCCTTTCATTCACAACCTGTCATGCTGTGTTGGCTTTTGGCCCAAATCAGCTTCCATGAACTACATCCTTACCCAAGAGGAAAAGATAGTCAATGCCTGGGCATCCTGAGAAGTTTCTCTTTGCTCCCTGTTTCTAGATTCCAGAAAAATTCACTTTCTCCAGTAATGATGGACAGCCCTACTCTGGGCATTTCCTGCCCCCAGCATATCCCATTGTGGATGATCTCATACGTCATTGGTCACCAGTGTGTCCACTCAGATCAGACTGGCATGAGGTCAGGTACCTATTAGGACTGGATGAACTTAAGCTACTTGATATCTGAATCTCTCATCACTTTAATCTGAAAGCAGTGGCATGCTGTCTTCAGTTTGGTGGAAATAGGAATTCATTCCACTGTACCAGAAAGTGGGGGCAAAGGGATGGAATGGATCAAGTAGTTACCCCTGGGCAGTCATATGGACAGTATTTCAGTTTCTCCCTGGTGGGGTTGATACAGGCTGAACAGGCCTGCCGCATGTCTACTTTGCCAATGCTGGTACAAACAGAGCTTCGCAGCAAGGAGTGGCGGGAGGTCCAGCATTCTACCATCTTCAGCATTGACGGTAGGGGCTTGGCAACGGTATCAAGGAGATATGGGACAGAGAGGGGAGTCCTCATCTATGCTTCCATCTTCACACATGTCTCTGGGGTTAGAGAGGCTGGCAGTGGGCTTGGGAGCTCTGATCTGTCTATAAAGAAATGTCCTTGTAAGTATCCAGAATTGGGTCTAGAGAACTAAGCTCTTCCACTCTCCCACATCTCTTCCATAGACATGTTCCTGGGGTCTGGGTATAATGATACAGGCCACCTCTCAATGGGTAAGACCCTAAAACTCATCACTTGGAAAATTCAGGCTGCCCAAATACTGACCTATTAGCTGAGAACCAGATCCCATGGAAACAACCCACTCTTCTGCTGCTTCCACTAGGAAAGAGACCAGGTTTTAAACTCATTCCAGTCCACATGTATGCCTGAGGTTTAGGATATCTACAAACAGTTGTACTTGAAATGTCTGATAAGCTGCCCCCGCAGTAGCAGTGACTGTAGTAATATACAGGGTCCTGGAGAGCACAGCATACAGAATGCCAAGCATCTTGCTGTCATCCCTTTGTAATACACAGATGGTGGGCCATGCTGCCAGCAGAGGGAATGAGAGGGAGGTACTGTGTAATCCCCTGTTGCTTGGAAGGGGAAGGCATGAATTCTGGAGACTGATGGTCTCTGGAAATGTCCAGTCAAGAGGGGTGAGCTGGGCAAGGGTTGCATTCAGTCTAGGACCAGGCCACTGCCCACAATACTCACCCTTAAACCAGGAGGTTAATGCCAGCCTTCACATCCCAATGTCTTGACAAGTTTCCAATAAGATTGTTAATCAAATGGAGGATAATTTAACAATAGGATCCAAACAAAACTAAGGAAGTAGGAAGCCAAGGGAAAAAAAAGCAAGAGCTTCAGGAGACAGTAAGTAGAGAAAGGTCTGGCCCAGTTCCTGAGACAAGGCCAATGCATGCGGTGGCTAAATTTTTGCAGGGGGTTGTTGAGTTCATTTAAGGAACCTTGAATAGAATGGATGCCTTAGGATACCACCAGTATCCTTCAATACTTCAAAGTCTTTCAAAGACAAGAGCAAAAACAAAAGAATAGGCAGAGTTGGAAACTAAAGATTATAGCAAGATGGGAGAGAATCATGATTATAGTTCATATATCCAAAACCAAAGATAATAGGTCTCCCTTTCAGCCTTTTGAAATTAAACTACTTGGGATTGCATCCAGCATATAGTTAGCAGATGGTAAAATGTTTGAAAAAGTTTAGGAGAAATGCCTAAGGATTTGATGAGATTTTGGATTACTATGGTAGTTGTTGGTCTGCTTTTATAAAATAAAAAATAATAATAATATGCATGTGATAAGCATATTCTGAAGAGAGAATTTTGAGATTGGCTTATTAGACACATTCGTTTATTCATCTCTCAACAGAAACTTAATAACTTTTTAAAATCATACTATTCTATGCATTGCATGGGATAGCAGTTCTCCAACTTTTTAGTCTCAAGACTCCTTTATACTTATAAAGATTGTTAAGGCCCCAAAAGAGCTTTTGCTTACTTGGGTTATATCTGTCAGTATTTATCATATTAGAAATTGAAACTAAGAAATATTTAAAACATTTCTTTAAAAGAAGAAAATAGGGGCACCTGGGTGGCTCAGTGGGTTAAGGCCTCTGCCTTCAGCTCAGGTCATGATCTCAGGGTCCTGGGACCGAGCCCCGCATCAGGCTCTCTGCTCAGTCGGGAGCCTGCTTCCCTCTCATTCTCTGCCTGCCTCTCTGCCTGCTTCTCTGCCTGCTTGTGATCTCTCTCTCTGTCAAATAAATTCTTTTAAAAAAATAATAAATAAAAGATAATAAAATATGTTTAAAAATCATAACAAAACCATCACATGTTCACAGTAATAGCATATTTTATAAAGAAAAATATTCTTCAAATCAAAAAACTTAGAAGAGTGCTATTATTTTTCTTCTTTGCAAATCTCTGTAATACCTGGCTTAAGAGAAGACCCGACTGGATTCTCATATCTCCTGTTGCTCAATCTGTTGCAGTGTATTGTTTTTATTGAAATATATGAGGAAAATCCAGCTTCACACAAATATGTAGTTAGAAAGGGGAAGTATATTTTAATAGTCTTTAGAATAATTGTGACTATTCTTGATCCTACATTAAAACTCACTGTGGGGAACTTTCTTAAAAGTTATTTGCATTTTAGGGGCGCCTGGGTGGCTCAGTTGGTTGAGCGGCTGCCATCAGCTCAGGTCATGGTCCCAGAGTCCCGGGATCAAGTCCCGTATCAGGCTCCCAACTCCATGGGGAATCTGCTTCTCTTTCTGACCCTCCCCCTTCTCATGGTCTCTCTCTCATTCTCTCTCTCAAATAAATAAAGAAAATCTTTAAAAAAAAAAGTTACTTGCATTGTAGAATCTGAAACCACATGCAGGACTTTTCAAACTCTGTTCCATAAAATCCATTTGTCTATCTTGAACTTGGACTAGGTCTTTTACCCATGCATGACTTGGAGGCGCCATGCAGGGGTTATTTTGGAAAAAATTGACTCACTAATTTGTACAGGTTTTCCAAATGTTGATACTTTTTATTATATACCATCAAAATATCACTTTTATTAATTTCACCACCAGTTTCATTAAGAAAAGCTCTAAAAATTGGGAAGTTGTTAAGCTTATGGCAGTAGATGCACTCTTTCTAAAATTTGAATTTTTGTTGGAATTTTATCGCTGGGACAAATACTGTCCATTGACCTTGAAGTGACCAGCTCACTCCACTCACTTTTTATAAAATGTCTGCTAAATATCCAAAACCAAATAACCACAATTTTTCTGTCAGTTCTTTCAAGAAAAAAAAGTTTCTATTAAAATAGTAGAAAAATTGACTGATCTCCTTAATTCTGAGGGAATTGAGAATTTATTAATAAGAGAAAATTTTCTCAAGCAAGAGAGCAACATAAAGAAATATATTAAGGAAATTAATGTGATGATGGCAAATGGGGTGAATTTTAATGAGCAGATTTAGGTTTCTGGGTGGGAATGCAAGATGATGTGCTAAGCCAAAATCATATTGATAATGTTCTGTTTTATAAACAGTATGGGGAGAACATGGGTGTTTCATTACTCCCCATATTTATATAAACACTATATATGTACATATTCTATTTAAAAATATTAGCTTTAGAAAGAAAATAATATACACCCCCTATAATATACCTTTACAGCTTTCCTAATGTTTAAAGAATTATTATCATGGATTTTCTTTCCTAGACACCTCATATGCTTAAAATAAATTGATTTGAAATTTTTTTTAAAGATGTCTCCTCCTAGCTCAGTGATTTTATTTATGATCAGAAAAACAGTATTCATAATTATGCTTCATGTGGCAATAAACTTAATTAATTGAAAATATTTGAAGATTTTAAGATCTACATTAATCTTTTTATCCATAAGCAAATGGCATCTTATAAAGCAATAACGAATCAATGCTCTCATACATTGATAATATTATAAAACTTTAAAAATTATGTTTTACTCAACAGGTTATGTTATCACTGAACTACCAACTCTTTCAGAGGATGCCATGACTACTTTGCAGCAAATAGAATTAATTAAAAATTTAAATTTGAAACCTGATATTATAATCAATATTAAGGTAAGAATATTAGTTGTTTCGTTACTATAGTTAACCATTCTTTTTGATAGTAGTGGTATTCAAAGAATGTCTGCAAGAATATTAATGGGGCTCCTGAGGGGCTCAGTCTGTGAAGCATCTGCCTTCATCTCAGGTCATGATTTCAGGGTCTTGGAAATAGAGCCCCAACTTGGGCTCTGCACTGAGTGGGGAGTCTGCTACTCTCTCTCTCTCAAATAAATAAAATCTTAAAAATATATTAAGTAGTTAAGGAAATAACGTATGTCAACCATAGAGACTACTGAGTTATACTTTCTTATAGCTCTGTGCTTCTGCACCTGCAGCTCCATCCACAAGAAACATCTCTCTGCCTCTTCAACCGTCTTCAACATAATCATCTTTGAAAGTCAGTTCAGACATCATCTGTTTCCCTGATGACCACCCCTTCGACACCAGCACACCAACTCTCTCACTCTCTAACTCTCGCTTTCTCCTTTTCTCTCTCCCTCTTCCTCTCCTTTTCTCTTCCTCCTTATCCCCTATACCTTACTAACTACAGAAAAGTTGAATACTTTTCTGATGACCATTCATGTTGCTCTCTTCTATCGTATTATCTTATTATATATTGTAATTGCCCATTTTCCTTCTGGACTCTGCCTTATATGAAGGCAAAAACCATGTCTTACCCATATAAACATCAACTAACACAATATATAGTATCTAACAGACACCTGATAATAAATAAATAAAACGAAAGAAAGAACAATTAAGTTGGACATATGATTGTTTAAAAACATTGCCAGATTGATTAAGAATCAAGCCTGGATCCTGTTCCCAATCTCTCCTTTATCAACAGCATGTGGTAGATGACATTTATAAGACTCAATTTCCTCTTTACAAAAATAATAACTGCCTCATGGGGGTATGACAAGAATTCAGGAAGTCCAGGTCTGCTTGTTTATATGAACATTAATGATAAGTTTTTATATCCATACCTGCCCGATTCTCCAAGGGGTTTGACAGCTCAAAGTAGATGAGATGATTCTCAGCTCAGATGCTGGCACCTGGGAGCATGTTAGGGTTAGCCGTGAGAGAGAGGAGGTGTTGTGGTGGTGGGTGTGGTATCATCTACAGCCCACCACAGGCTGTGGTTGGAGACCAATCAAAATCCCTGCACGGACCTTGAGAATGTCATGTGTGAAAGGGAGAGAAGAAAAGATCTCAAACAATTAACTAAAACCAAATATAAAGTCCAAGCCATGGAAAACATAGATTGTATAGGAAATTAATACTTGGTGAAATAAAAGTACAGACACACAGGCCATTAGCCTCCAAACGCTTACTAATTTGGGGCATAAATTTGCTTCTGAGTTTGATGAGCCCAAGTAGAAGGGGAAATGTGACCACTTACATAAAATTCACATTGTCCATGAAAAGACAAGACATTCCTCAGAAAAAACAAAATGAGAGAAATTAGAATTAAAATTTTAAGTGAGAGAAATATCTTACATGGGTCTTAGTATAAAAGATCATCACTGTTGGGGCGCCTGGGTGGCTCAGTCGGTTAAGTGGCTGCCTTCTGCTGGGTCATGATCCCAGAGTCCTGGGATTGAGCCCGGCATGGGGCTCTCTACTCGGCGGGGAGTCGTCTTCTCCCTCTCCCTCTGCCTGCCACTCTGCTTCCTTGTACTCTCTCTCTCTCTGCCTGTTAAATAAATAAAATAAAATTTTAAAAAAATATATCATCAATGTAGAGAATAAAGCCCTTAATCTCATTTCTATTATAAATGTGATAGTGGGTATCCAGGTGGTTTCTACAACGTTGACTTAAGTGTAATCAGAGGGCCTACTGTGAAACAGAACTCAGTACAACACACATTTCTCTGGTGGTTTGGCCTTATTTGGGGGTAAATCTTGGAATTTCTAGAGCAGACGTTCTTAGCCTAGAATCCAGGAATCCTTAAACATCTGTGAACCTTCTGAAATTATTTTATTGTATATATCTGTTTTTTCTGAAGCAAAAGCCAATAGCTTTCCTCGAATTCTAAAGGGGTCTGTACTTTAAAAAAAAATAAATAAAACAAAACTATTACGGGCCAGTACTAGATCTACTACAGCAGTGGTTCTCGGAGTACTGTCCCAGAGCCAACTGCAGCAGCAGCATTCAGAAGTTTGTTAGGAATACATATTCTTAGGACCCACCCCAGAACTATGACTCAGAAACTTGAGGGGGAGCCAGAAGGGGGGGTTCAGCTACCTGTGTTGAAAATCCCTTCACATGACTCTTGATGCCCACTGAAGTGTGAGGACCACTGCTCTGAGGCATGTCCTTCAGACTCACTCTCATATGAGTCCCTTCCTGCAAGTGAAAGTAGGAGATAGCCAAAGGCAGTAGTCTTTGTCAAGGACCTACAGTGTGGGTATTCTGGGTTGCTGAATAAGGAAGGGCAAACACACATTATAAAAATGACTTGAGAAGGTTGAAATCTTTCTTGTGAATTAGGAAGCCTAAATAAGTCTTGCCTCAGTAAATACCCATCCCATCTAACTCCACATAGAGTTGGCCTGAAGAAATCCAAAAATGAGCAAGGAAGGTCCTAAAGTGTTATTTCTCAAAGTGTGGTGAGTGAACTGTTGGCATCAGAATCACTGAGGATGCTTGTTAAAATTACTAATGTTGTTCCTTAGTGCCCTGACTACGATCTATGCCAAAGAGTTTCTGGGCAAAGGCAGCACGGTAGTACAGGGTACATCTACAGAAGAGATCAGTGGGATCCGGAAGTCATTGAGAATCGTAGGAAAAAGAGGAAAGAAGCCCAAAAAGAAGGAAAAGTAGAAGAGGAAGGGGAAGAGGAAGAAGAGCAAGAAGAAGAAGAGGTAATATCCCAGCATCATATATGACACTTCTAAAATTTGCTAAAATTAAATTAAATAGTAGCATGGATAAAGAAAATAGAAGATACTAGGGAGAATTACATTTTAAATTTTTATTTAATCTGGGGGAATAGAACAAATATTTCATGTTTTCAAAACTATTAGATCATCATCTGGAGGCCATCAAGTTTAACCTTGTCAGTACGGAAGTCCTTCCACATCTTGACAGCTACGCTGCCTCATTTCATAGCAACAGAGAGTTCTATGTGGCTCTTTAACTTTAAATTAATTAAAATTACATAAAATTTAAAATTTAGTTCCTCATTAGTACTAACCACATTTCAAGTGCTCATGACTAAATATGGCTGCGTCTTCCAAACTGGACAGCCCAGATAGACACCACTTCCATCACTGCAGAAAGTTCCACTAGACAACTAATGAGTGCATGCACTTCTTCAGAGGACAGCTGCCTCTTAGGTCCAGCCTAGCCAACTCTTGCCATGTGGGAATGCTAATCTATTTTTACCAGGTAGTCTGATTTTTTCCAAAGAAGGCAAAATCAGCATTTTAAAAGTAGTTGGCAACTAATCCAAAATTTCAAAAACACAGTGTAGGCCAATGTTATGGGATTTAATCAAATTAATGTCTTTAGACTGAATTCAGCCCCCTGGGCCTGGTTTGCTGTGATGCCTGCCTAGTAGCACAGCCATGTTTAGAAGTCAGGCATGCAAACATGTCACCCACTTGGGTTGATGGCCAATAATTTCATGAAACTGTTCACCCTTATATACACATAACTGTTAATCTCCCTAAACTGTTGTAATAGCTTTGTAAATGTTCTCTTGGCTTCCACTTTCCTCTCCATCCCCATTCCATTCTTTGCAAAAGCCAGAGCCATGTTTTAAAAATATGACCCTTAGTGACTTTCTATTACCTATAGGTGAAAATTAAACACCCTCATATAATTTGAAAGGCCATAGACCTGGTCTCACTGATCTCATCCCTGACTGTCTTGCCTTGCTTGCTCGCTGTGTTCCAGCTACTCCATTGGCCTTCCAGCTAGTCCTCAACTATGCTGGACTCAGTTTTACACCCTTGGGCATTCAGTGTCTCTTAAATAAAAATCCTCACTCTCCCTTCTACTGCTTCTCATTCATCTATAGGCATGTAGATGTAACGAGAGAGAGGTGTGGCTTGTAAATTAAGTAATCATTAAGGTAAAGATTTTGAAAATCTCTTTTTTCCCATTTAGGCATTTATTGCAGAAATGCAGATGGTGGCTGAAATTCTTCAACATGTAGTTCAGAGACCTGAGGATTATTTGGAAAATATTGAAAACATTGTTAAACTTTATAAGGAAATAATTCTTCATCCTTTAGAAGTAAGAACAAGATATATTGTTAAAAATACAATATTGATATTTGTGTTCTCTCACTGGTTAAATAGCTTTCACATTTTTCATCCTCTTTATTATCTGATTCTCCACCACTTAATTTTGATAAAATGCTGTTAGAATAAGACTTCCATTCCAAAGGCTGTTTTACAGAACAGTATTAGTTGACCCTTTAAAAAGCTGCAGTATTGTTGAAAAGTGATAAATGAAATACATTTTTCAAAAGTCACTAGGGGAATTTATTTATGGTTGGAGGTTGGAAAACCCATGTTAAGAGACTATTTTGTAAAAACATTTTCAATCCATAATTTATGGGTTTATCAAAACAAATGTGCATTTAAGATACATCTTTTATTCTAAAAGGAATTGTTAATTTATTTAAATTGCAATCTACAGAATTATCCCCAGATTGGTTTCTATGGTTATCCCATTCAAAGCTGATTATATGTAAACATGATTAAGTCCATTACATATTGGAATAGGAAGGTTTTAATTAAAATAATTAACATTTTAAAAATATGATTACTAGTTACAATTATGTGAAAAGCATATTTTATACGGTCAAAAGTCCAGGGCAGACTCTGCCAAATTTGTGTTGGAGATTTATTCAACAAACATTTATCATATTATTTATTCAACAAACATTTGGGTATTTGGCCACACACCATGCTGAGCAACGGAACTACAAAGACAAAAACATCCTCAAGTTGCCTCTTCCATTCTGATAGAGAAACTAAAAGGGTTTGTTTCATGCTCTCTTATAAAGTTTATATATTTTTATAGACCAATAAGTGAATCATTTTCATTCTCATTGTTTGCCCCCAAGAGGGGAACCAAATTTAATTTATTTCTTATGTATGACTTTTATTGCTCCCTACCTCTTCTTCTATTCCTGGCCTTTAAACATAGCTTCTTAAGAGTACTTTGCATATCTATCTATAATGTTCTACTTCCTTCAAATAGAAATATCCTGCAAACTCCTTAAGTGGCTAGCCCTGAGGATGAAATAAAGCATAATTAAAATAAGGTTCGGAAAGTTAGAAAACTATTCATTGGAATAGAACCCAACCTCACGTAATATTCTGAAAAACAAAATGCTCTGGACAATTAAGATGATTTTGGTCAGACTATTTTAATAGCGAGAACATTCACTACTGAGAAATATTTCAGGAAAAGAAAGGGGGACCTAGGGCTTTTATGGAGGCAGGTAAACAAGGGAGACATCCTCAAGTCTTAGGGAATGATGGAGAAGGATGAAGACAGATCTTATCTGAATCCTTGAGGAAGAGTAGAGATGGGTCTTACCCTCCCTACTTTCTGGGGATACAGGGTTCAAATAGAGTTCAACATCGCCAATGTACAAAAATGAAATCTAGTGGATTTTAGATTTTAATATTAAAAACAAAAAATAGTAGAAGAAAATTTAGAAGAATATTAATATAATCATGAGATAGAGAAAATCTAATTTCATCAAGAAAGGAAATCCAGAAACAATGAAAATGGGTGGATTTTATTATAAAAATGTTTTATATTATAGAAGATTATATAAAGTCAAAAAGATAAATCTTTTTTATCATTAATGGTAAAATATTTGCAATTGATATAGCTTAAAGACTTTCCATGAATGTTAGGGAAAAGAAACAATCTGATAAAAAAAAAATGCACAGATGTTATGGTTAGACAGTGTATAGAGATGGATATCTAAATATTGAACCTCACCCATAACTAGGGGAATAAAAATAAAACAAACCAATCTCATTTTCAATTATCAGATTGGTAGAAATTATTCTATGAATGTATGCAGAGAGATAGATGCCCCAGAACATTTTCTATTTGGAAGGACTCTAAAACATCAATGTAAAGAAAAACTGAAAAGAAAAAAATCAGAAAGAGAATACAATTCATGATAAGAAGACTAAGTGTTTTTCAAAAGAGCACTTAAAATAATATACATTATATCATGTATAAAGCAAACAATTTAGTTTTAAAGATTTCTTCATAGTATGTTAAGATTCTGATCTTCTGTTCGGTTTTGCCAATGATCTTGGACCATAAGGTTTCTATTTTCTGCAGGAAGTAATGGCTGAACACAATTCCCAGTATCTCATTGAGCTAGATGGAAATAAACCCCCAGAGGAGCTCTTCATGGTAAGTGCAATGTTCATAAGAATATCCCAAGGCTTGAAAAATCAAAAAGTTACTGACTGGGTTGTACTTATTTTAATAAACATTAAAAATGTATTTATATTTTAGCACCACTTACTTTTGGAAAATTCCTCTTGACTCTTAAAATATGATGTTATACATATTCCTCTGTCCTTATTTAAATTCAAACTACATTTGAATTTAAAAATCTCTGTGTAACAAAAAGTGCCTCAAAGAAAAGTAAAAACAAATAATGGCCAGTAAGCATAAAATGCTTACCATGAGTCCTTAAGGAAATGCAAACCAAAACCATAATGAGTTATCACTTCGCATGCACTAAGATGGCTAAAATTCAAAAACAAACAAACAAACAAAAGTCAGACAATAGCAAGTGTTTGTGGGGATGTGGAAATATTGGAGCCCTCATATGTTGCTGATGGGGTTATAAAATGGTGCGGCTGCTTTGGAAAATAGTTTGGTAGACCTCCGTAAGTTAAACATGACATTACTACATGATTCAGCAATCAATTTCTTGATATATATACCCAAAATAACTGAAAACAGGTGTTCAAACGAAAACATACATGAAGATCCATGGCAGCACTATTCACAACGGCCAAAAGGTAGAAATAAGCCAAATGTCCATATACTAATGAACGGAAAAGTAAAATGTGATCTGTCTGTACACTAGAATATCAATCAGCAATGAAACAGAATGAGGTTTGGGTACAGGCTACAACATGAATGAATCTTGAACACATACTAAATAAAAGTTACAAAAGATCCCATATCATATGATTCCATTTATATAAAATGTCCAAAATAGGCAGACCTACCAAAATGGAAAATAGACTAGTGGCTGCCTGGGGTGAGGTTTCCCACAATGGGAGATCTCAGGGTAACAGTAGAGTGACTACTAATGGGTAAAGGGTTTCTTTTGGGGTAATGAAAGTGTTCAAGATTCATTGTGGTGATAGTTGTGCAAATCTATACTAAAAACCACTGAACTCTACACCTTACGTGGGTGAATTATATGTGAATTGTATCTCAGTGAAGCTGTTTTTTAATAAGGAATATACTCCATTCTACCTCACTGGACAGTCTACATCTCTCACCTCTATAGCTGGAGAATCCCGGGGCTCACTTCTTATGCACCTGTCTCTGTCTGTCCTACTAAATGCTGGTAAATTCTTAAATTCATGTTGCTATCTCAGACCTTTCCCCTGAATTACATGCTTATATAATCAGCTGCTACTCGGTATATACAACTGGATGCCTAGTAGTTATCTCAGATTTAAGTGTGCAAGAAAAACCCTCTGATCCAGCTGCCCCAGACACGCTCCTCCCACAGTTTTCCCTTCTTGCAACGTGTTGAATCCACTCTTCAAGCTGCTCTTCTCTTTTTCTCGCATCCCACATCCAAGCAGGCTTTCGCTTCGAAATATATCCACAATTTGGATTTTACAACACGAGCATACTGTTCTCAAAGTAGAGAACAGAAGCTCTGATAGGCCTGATTGAACATTGCCTAACTTTGCCAGGCCTCATTTTCCAGAAAGGCCTGAACTTTCTGCCCATCCCATTGGCCAAAACCAAGTTACATTGAGAAACGCCATACCAATGGGCTAGGGAAGTATATTCTACCCACAGTGAGTTAGGGAATTAACATGTGAAGGGAGGGAAGGATAAATTATGAACAAATAATGCAATCTGCCACAGATTCCCATTCTCCATCAGAACTTTGTCTATGCATCATCTCTCACCTCAGAGTCAATGTTTCATATCCTTCCCCAAGGTGTCCCTGTTAGTTTCTAATTCACCATAGCAAAGTACCACAGATTAGGTGGTTTAAAATGACAGAAACTTATTTTCTTATAGTTCTGGAGACTAAAAATAAAAAGTCAAGGTGTTGGCAGGGCCCTGCTCCCTCCAAAGCCTCTAGAGGCTGATCAGACATTACCTCTTCCAACTTCGGGTGGTCCCAGGCATCTCTTGGATTGTGGCAGCATAACTCCCATCTCTGCCTCCATCTCGACATGGCTGTATGCCCTCTGCTGGAACAGGCCCCATAGAGCTAGACCTTTAAGGACAAGAATATTTGGGGACCAGAGGGCAGACTTTATGGGTTAAATTGTGTTCCCCCAAAAGATATGTTGGGCTCCTAACTTCCGGTACCTATGATTGTGACCTTATTTGGAAATAGGATGTTTTCAGATATAAACAAGTTAAGGTGAGTTCATACTGCATTAGGCTGGACCCTAACTTAATATGGCAGGTATCCTTGCAAGAGAAGAGACTCAGACACTTAGGGAGAAGATGGCTATGTGACAACAGAGGTAGAGATTGGAGTGATACATCAACAAGCCAGGGAACACCAAACATGGCCAGCAAACCACCAGAAGGTAGAAGCAAGGAAGTATTCTATGCTATGCATACTTATCACTTTAGAATATTTGAGATGTTCAAATGTCAACGTATTTAAATATTTGTTCTTTAACAAATTTAGACAGTTATGGACCGACTTAAATATCTGAACCTAAAAAGAGCAGCTGTTTTAACTAAACTGCAGAGTGCAGAGGAAGAAATTACTGACATAATGGAAAATGTAAGTTCTTTTTGACTGTTGGAAAGTCTATCTTTTCACTACATTTTTGTGACCTCAATGTAATGTATCCTTCCAAAGTATAAAAGGAATTTCAGGGTACCTTTCATAAAGACAGATTTAATTTTTAGGGAGAAGCTATAATATTAGCTCAATATCTTTGAACACTACAGAAAAGTTTTGAAACAAAGACAATAAAATTAAAACAATTAGCTACAAGAATAATGAGATAGAAAACCAAGCTCATTTTTAAAATTTGCAATGCCAAAGGAACCAAAGACATTAAAGCCCTCAACTCTACAAGCACTCATTTATTCCTTCCAACATTTAACCCATTTTTAAAATAACTACTGTGTTCCTGACACTGATGTATTATGGATGTGACAGTGCTAAGTGCTAAAAAAGCTCCCAGGCCTTTTTTTAACTTTTTTCTTTTTTTAAGGTTTCTGTCATTCATGACAGAGAGAGAGAGCAAGAGAGGGAACACAAGCACAGAGTAGCTGGAGAGGGAGAAGCAGGCTCCCTGCTGAGCCGGGAGTTCGATGGGCTCAATCCCAGGACGCTGGGATCATGACTGAGTCGAAGCCAGTGACTTAACTTACTGAGCTACTCAGGTACCCCTCAGGCCTTTTTTTAAAATAAGATTTTATTTATTTTAGAGCAAGAGAGTGAGAGAATGAACACGAGCTGGGGGAGGGGCCAGGGAAGAGAATCTTCAAGCCGACTCTCCGCTGAGCGTGAAGCCCCTCACAGGACTGCATCCCACAACCCATGAGATCCTGGCCGAGCTGAAACCAAGAGTCAGATGCCTACCTGACTGATTCACTCAGACCCCCCCATTCTCAGGCCTTTGATTGGAGGATGTGATCCACTTTGGGAGGTTTGGTTTCACCTCTATGAATAGAAATTGAACAACAAATACGAGAATCATAAATAGATACCATAATTCAAATAACATAATCTTTGAAGGAAGAAGTTACTTTGTGATCCTGGACTGGGTCATCCTTCCATCTTCAGCACAGTTGAAGTATGTTCTGGGACTTCAGTTGTCTAGTGCTGAAGAGGAAGAAAGGTGTGCCTGATTAGAGACTCTGTGCTGAGCCTCCTCTTCTAGGTCATCATCAGAGGAAAAATTTAAAATATTATAAAACCTGGGGGAATTTCCCAGGTAGAAAATTTGTCCTTAGAAATTATTGTATGTGGGGTGTCTAGTGGTTCAGTCAGTAGAACATGTGACTATTGATGTCAGGGTCATGAGTTCAAGCCTCACACAGGGCATGGAGGCTACTTAAAAAAAAAATGTTGTATGCTTAGGCCTAAGGTTATAGTTCATAATATAGAGGACTAAAGATGACTTCCTTGTTTTTCATGAAAGGGCAGAAGTTATGACTGTGTGTACTGGGGTCATTATTCATAACCCTTAAGCAGTATTTCTCCCTGACTGCTCAGATCATCTCCAAAAGAATGACCTAAGAAGCGGCGTACAAATACAGATTCCTTAGGCACAGATTCCAGATTGATTGAACTAGAATGTCTGGAGTTGGGACTAGAAATGTATTTTTTACAAGATCCGTAGAGGATTCCTATACCCACTTAAGTTTAAGAACCCCTACTTTAAAGTTTGGGACACTGAGGGGTATCTGGGTGGCTCAGTCAGTTAAGCCTCTGCCTTCGGCTCAAGTCATGATTTTGGGGTCCTGGGATCAAGCCCCACATTGGGCTCCCTGCTCAGTGGGAAGCCTGCTTCTCCCTCTTCCTTTGCCCTCCCCCCACCCACACACACTTGTGCTTTCTCTCTCTCTCTCATAAGTAAATAAAATCTTTAAAAAATGAATAAATAAAGTTTGGGACACCAAGGGAACCTGATTGATCAAGGTTGATTAAACTTGAAGTTCCTGTATTTCAAAGAACTTTAGACAGATGTCTTTCAGCTAAAGGTAGGTGATTTTTAGAAAACCAATGTAATGGGAAGGTTTAAAGCAATGATTCCTAGCCCTGACAGTGGTATCATCTAGGAAGCTCTTTAAATATATTAATGTCCAGATCAGTTAAAACAGAATCTGGAATAGGAATCCAGCATTAATTAGAACAGGATATCAAAGTTATATCAAAGGTAGAGGCAACAAAAAAAAATAGATGAATTGCACTCCGTCAAGATGAAAAATATTTGTTCATCAAAGGACACAATCAATGGAATGAAAAGATAGCCCACAGAATGGAAAATGATATTTGTGAATCTTACATCTGATAAGAGATTAATATCCAGAACATATAAAGAACTCCTACAATTCAACAATAATAAAACAACCCAATTAAAAAATCTGCAAAGACCTAAATAGACATTTCTCCAAAGATTTACAAATGGCTGATAAATACATGAAAAGATATTTAACATAACTAGTTTTTAGGGAAATGCAAATCTAAACTATAATGAAATACTACTATATACCCATTAGGATGGCTATTAACCAAAAAACAGAAAATAAGGGTTGTCAAGGATGGAGAGAAACTAGAATGTTTGTGCATCATTGATGGATAAAATGATGTAGCACTATGTGAAACAGTTTGGCCGTTCCTCAAAATGTTAAACACAGACTTAACCATTCGACCTAACATTCCACTCTTAGGAATATACCCAAACAAACTGAAAGCAGGGACTCAAACAGAAACTTGTACACCGATTTTCATAGCCACTTAATTCACAATAGTTAGAAGGTAAAATTAACCCAAATGTCCATCAAAGGATGAATGGATAACAGTGATATATATACATATACGTATATGTATATACACACACACACACACACTCTCTCTCTGAAATGTTACTCAGCCTTAAAAAGGAATGAAATTCTGACACATGCTAAACTATGGATGGAACTTGGAAAAATGCCAAGTGATGCAAGCTAGAGACAAAAAGATAAATACAATTCTACTTACATGAGGAAGAGTGGAATGGGGAGTTATTGTTCAATGGGTGTAGAGCTTCTGTTTGGGTTAATGAAAAAGTTCTGGAAATGAATAGTGGTGATGGTCACAACACTGTGAATGTACTTCAAGCCACTGAATTGTGCACTTAAAGATAGTTAAAATGGTAAATATCATGTCATATATATTGTACCACAATTTAAAAAACAAAACCCAAAAACCTCCTTGCAGATTCTACTGTGCAACCAGGGATGGGAACCACTGGTTTAAAGGCGTGAGAGAGACACAAAGGCCTCATTGTGAACTCAAACTTCCTCGTGAGAGTGAATCCTGTAACATCTAATGAGTTGTTGCTGGGCAGTGAGGGGCTGTGTGGGTGAGGAGGTGGGCAGGGATGGGGGCAGTGTGGTGGGAGGAAGGACAGTGTCAAGTTGGCACCCAGCACAGTAGATGGTAAACAGCATAGATTTTCAAATCAGACAGATATAAAGTCTACCAGATCTCTAGCTTACCCTTTATTCAGTCATTAAAAAAGGGATGATAGGGACACCTGGGTGGCTCATTCGGTTAAGCGTATGCCTTCAGCTCAGGTAATGATCCCAGGGTCCTGGGATTGAGCTCCACATTGGACTCCTTGCTCATCAGGGAGCCTGCTTCTCCCTCTGCCTGCTGCTCTCCCTCCTTGTACTCTTCGTCTCTAACAAGTAAATCTTAAAAAAAAAAATTTTTTTTTAAGGGATGATAACCTCTACCACATAGGGTTATTGTAAGGATTATCTGAGATGATGCTTGTGAAGTTTCCAGAACCAAGGTAATATTCAGAACATCTGAGAGCTGTATTGCTGGATAAGACTGGCTTAATGGGCTAGAAACCCATGCAGTCACACAGGATCCCATCCTTAGAAGAGCCCCACAATTTGTTTAATGAAATTTTTTATAGTTTTAGAACAAGGGCCCAGCATTTCCATTTTGTACTGGGCCTAGTGACTTAGCTGACGGAAGGCAGGGACTTTCACCCAACTGTGACAGAGATGGCAGTAGAGCTGAAGAATCTCCTTTGTGCTGGGCATTAACTGTTCAGTTACTGCATCATGGAAGGGTCCAGAAGTTCTTCAGCAAGAGGTTCAAGTGGAAGGAGAGCTTGAGTGTGGTGGTTATAGCTGCCAGCTTTCTCCTGCCTGGCTGTATCCCTTTCACAAGATCCTTTGTGTCCAGTCTCAAGTCTCTCCACAACGTAAGCCTCCAGTTTTCTGATGAAAGGAGAAGTGGTGGGAGGATTGAGGGAAAGTTGGCTGACTGGGGAAAGTGGGGAGTAGCTCTTGCCATTTCCAAACAATCCCCCCGGTTTTCTGCTGTCACCCCTTCAGAGGTACCTGAGGTCAACAGGTCCCGAATCCCTCTAGGATTTTGCAGAGTGAATCAACTTGTTTCTCGTCCCCAGCCCATCTCATACCTATCCCTGCCACCATAGACACTGAGCCCTCACTTTTCTCCAATTTAAGTCTGTTTCCACCACCTATCTACCTTCTGGCTTATGAAAATGTGTAGCCCCGCTGGTCCCCCGTCAGCTCTTCTGGTGTCCCCTCCCATTCTGTGTTCTTGTGAGGTCATTCCTTTTGCATTCTCTGCTATCATTTCTGTGAAGTTTTGGGAAAGCAGCAAATACAAATACATGCGTTCAGTCTGCCTAGTTTGGCCAGAGGCAGTCCTGAGCTCTTTTAGACTGTTGTATCAACTCACTGGAAAGGTCTGTTCCTCATCACCCCTCAGCACCTACTAGATATGTGGCCTCAGGGGCTTGAGGTCGAGAGAGGAGTGTGGTTTGCCATTTAAACATGTTTCCTTTGTGAGAATGCCCGCTGTCTGCTAGTCAAACACTTTTCCCAAGATTGGACAAGAAATAAGGATGATGAGGAAAGAATGACAGCTTCCTGACTTAACTAGTTCCATTTCAGTACCTAGTTCATTGTAGACTCCATGGAGAAGGGTGGTAGCCCAGTGTGGCCCACCGAGGAGCTTCTCTGTCTCATGCGACTCCCCTAAGCATCGACAATTTCCTGAACATTAAGCAACTTCTTTCAGCCTTCAGTTTGGACATTCATGCCGCATCCTTGCAGCGTGCATGGTCTTTGCTCTCTGATGCAAAGTGGTCCAGATAAGACTGTAGCTCCCATTCTCATCTGTCCTCCACAGTCGGCTCTGGAGCCAGCAGATACATGTGAGTTCTACATCCGAAGGCTGGAGAGAGCCAGCCTAGACCCTTTTCCCCCAGCAGTTGCCCACCATGCCCTCTCTCCCCATTTCTCTCATCCCCTGCTCAACAATCTGCAGTCTCTAGAAGTGGTTCTTAACATCTCTGGAGGTCACCAACAGAGGACTGCTGAGGGAGACTTTATATTTTAAGAAGAACAAAAGAGCAAAGTAAATGCAAAAAAAAAAAAAAAGCCATCTGTATACTATCGTGCTATTTAATAACTTAGAAAATAGGTACATTTTCCAACTTTTTCTTTTTTCTTTTTCTTTTTTCCATTAGAAAGGGAGAGCATGCATAAGCATGCAAGTGGGGGTGGGAGCAGAGGAGGAAGGAGAGAGAGAATCTTGAGCAGAGAGAAACTTCACTATCTCACGACCCTAAGATCGTGACCTGAGCTGAAATCAAGAGTCAGACGCTTAACCCACTGAGCCATCCAGGCACGCCAAAACTTTTCAATAAGAATTTTTCCAAATCTGGGGTGCCTGGGTGGCTCAGTGGGTTAATGCCTCTGCCTTCGGCTCAGGTCATGGTCCCAGGACCCTGGGATTGAGCCCTGAGTCGGGTTCTCTCTGCTCAGCGGGGAGCCTGCTTCCCCCTCTCTCTGCCTGCCTCTCTGCCTGCTTGTGATTGCTCTCTATCAAATAAATAAATAAAATCTTAAAAAAAAAAGAGAATTTTTCCAAATCAGATAACAAAAAAAGAGAATTAAAATAACACTCTACCATATGTTCATTTTACCTTATAATAGAAAATCCTTGGTAAAATTTAAAACAAGATCTTAGAAACAGAAAACTATATCTTACTAAATTTTGGGCAAGTACAGAGTGGTTGCAATTTTTTTTAAGATTTTATTTATTTATTTGACAGAGAGAGAGAGAGAGCATAAGCAGGGGGAGCAGCAGGCAGAGGGAGAAGCAGGCTCCTCACTGAGCAGGGAGCCCAATGACGGACTCAATCCCAGGACCCTGAGGTCGTGACCTGTGATAAGGTGGTGAGAGCCAAAGGCAGATGCTTAATCGACTTAGTCACCCAGAATGGTTGCAATTAAGAAAAAAGCCAAAATTTGCTTTCCGAATTATCTCTTCATCAGCAAGTCACCATCAAATAAGAATGGAAATCTTAATACTGTTAATTTTAGCGAAACTATGCCCACATTTTTAGTGTCGTATTTGTTACCAATAGGATGAGCTCTTCCATACTCTTGCATCTTATAAACTTATCGCACCAAGATACAGATGGCAGAGAAGCCGATGGGGACGTTCATGTCCTGTGACTCTAAAAGAAGGTAACATTTTTCCAGGATTACCAGATTTTTCTGTGAGGTAAGTAAGAGTTTCAAAACTTAATTTTAAAACCTGCCATACTTCTTTTCCATTGTTTCTGATTATGGCCCATTTTAAGTTTCCTAGGTAAAATATACTGTCTTTCATCAGAAGCAGCATTCAAAACATTCTTATTGAACCCGCGTCCCTATCTTCTTCCACCTATGCCGGCACCACCATTCAAAGTGTTCATATTTGGGCCTCAGTCTTCAGGGAAAACAACGCTTTGCCATCTGCTTGCAGAAAATTACAAAGGAAAGGTAACTACTTACCCAGCTAGCTAGCTACCTATCTATACTTGATTAAAATTTGTAGGACTCTGGGATTCACAGGATTTCTCTGTTTTCTTAATTTTACACTGTCAGTTGGGTAATTGTCCCACTGGGCCGGGAGCGGGGAAGACCTCTTCCTGGCTGCTTGTTGTGGCTGCCAAGACCACAGTCTCTCCCTGCTTCCCAGCAGCCCCCAGACTCGACTCTTAATATCAAACAGACTGTGCCAACCATGACCTGTTTTGGTTTCCTTCATCTCCTCTTTCCTGGGTCCTCCTAGCTCTCGGTCCCTCTCCCCACACAGTCACTCCTATCTTCATTCTTATTACCTGCAAAAACGCCCCTCTTTGGCGACACATACCCTGGCCTGTCAGTTCCTTGGCCTCTCTCCTCGTGGATCTTGTTCTCCATGCTGAGTAAAGTCAAGAGAAGTTATTTTTAGTTTAGACCAGAATGATAGCAGGAGAGATGGTGAGAAGCAGGCAGACTGGGGATATGACCAGAAGACGGAGCCCCTGGAGTTCGTGAGGGATTGGAATGGAGAGAATTCCGCGAAGGCCAGAGTGCTGAAGCGGAGAGCAAGTAGGGGAAAGCCGAAGATGATGGGGCTGAAGGCATCATCAGAGCAGTGCAGCCCCGGGAAGGGGTGTGAACTGATTTCAAGTGCTATTCCTTTGAACGCAGGGGTAACTTCTTCTACTTACTTTTAATTTTTTTGTGTAAAATATGACAAAGAAAAAAGTGAAGCTCAGTGAACTGTCACAAAACAAACCCCCATATAACCACCACCCAGGTCAAATAATGGTCACCACCCTCGAAGCCCCCTCATGTCTTCTCCCATTATCAGTCCTCTTACCCCTTCCCACAAGGGTAACTGCTGCCCTGAACTTTTTATGGCATTCACTCCTGTTCTTTTGTGGTTTTACCATGTGAGTGTACATCTAAATGCCCCAGGTTAGTTTTGCACACTTTCTGAACTTTCTAGACTTAAACAACTTATGTTCTTTATGCCTGGCTTTTTTCCACTTCACATTATGATTGTGATATTTACGAATGTTATTTATACATGTTACTGCATATAGCTACAGTTCATGCTTTTTTTTAGTATATTCTCTTGATTGAATTATACTATAATTTGTTCATCCATTGGAGTGTTTATGAAACGGGTTGATTCCAGTTTGAGTTTGGGTATTATGAATAATATTGCTATAAACATTCTTGCACTTGTTTCCTGGGGCACACTTGATATCTTTATATATTCTGGAGATAATATCTAGCAGTAAAATTCCTGGGACATGGACTATGCATATATTCAACTTGTGTAGATAATGCTTAACTGTTTTCCAAACTAATTCTATCAATTTTATAACTCTATCAGCAGTGTGGGAGAGCTCTGTTAGTCCACATTCCTGCCAACTTTCATTATGGTCAGTCTTTCCAATTTAAGCCAGTCTAGTAGATGGATCTCACTGTGATTTTAATTCGTACTTCCCTGAAAACAACGAGGTTAAACATTTTTTCTTTTGTTTACTGGCCATTCAGATACTCTCTTTTTCAAGTGTTTGTTCAAGTCTGTTGCCCATTTGAAAATTTTTTTCATGTTATTGGTAGGAATTCCTTATATTGTCTATATACAAGTTCTTTTTTGATCATAAGCTTTTGAATATTTTCTACCACTCTCTGGTTTGCCATTTCATATTATATTACAGTATGTGTCAGACAAAAGAATTATAATTTTAAAATATAAAGAGCTCTTATGAATCAATATGCAGATGAAGCCCCAATGGAAAAAAATAGCAAATAAGCAATTCACAAAATAATAGCTACAAGAGAGTAGCCACTAATCATGAGAAAAGGGTTATCACCTCCCTGATAACCAGAGAGGTGCCAAAAACTAGAGAGATGCCCTGTCAATCTCACTGTTGGAGTTCAAAGATCACTATTAACACCCAATACTTTTGTGTAGCTAGGATAGGGAGAAATACATTTTCCTACACTGCTAGTAAGAGTATAACCATTAAGGATGACAATTAGAACTATGTAAGAGCCTAAAGTCCATACATATCCTTTGAACTGTCAATTTTATAAATTTTTCCTAAAGAAACTATAAAAGATATATACATAACTGAGTTTATCATAGCCTAGTTTATAATAGCAAAAACATCTATACCTTAGTATACATTATTAGCATTTTAATTAAATAAAGTTTAATATTTTCGTCTAATATAATACTATATATCCATTAAAAATGATGATGTGGATATATATTTTTTGGCATGGAATAAAGTAATACAATCATATTGAGGGAAAAGCAAAGTAGAACCTAGTAGGATGGAAATATTATTTAAACTTTAAAGTTTATAGATATATAAATATATTTATTTATATAGAGAATATATAGAAATCTACTTCTAAGATCTTAAAATCTTATTTAAAATTTCTATGTGAAATTTCTATATGAAATTTCTATACTTAAAATTTCTATATGAAATCTAAGATTTCATATAGAAATCTACTTCTAAGGTCTTAATATTCAGTATGAAGTATATTATCTACCTTACAATGGACTTTCATAATACGTATAGAATTCTAATCCAGTTTTTTAAATGGGCAAAAGTTGAACATGTTTAAAACAGAAGGTAAGTGAGTAACCAATACCACATAAAAGAAGCTCAAATTTATTCGTGATTAGAGGAATATGAATTTAAACTACAGTGAGATATTTCTTCATACCCACTAGAATGGCTAAAATTTGAAAGATTCAGAGAACAAGTGTTGGGGAAGATGTGGAGTTAACTGCAATTTTTATAATTGCTGCTAGGAATGTGCTCACTCTGGAAACAGTGGAATGGCTTATTATAAAATCAAATATACACTTACTGTATGACCCAGTAATTCCACATCTAGGTATTTGTCCAAGAGAAATAAAAACATATGTTCACAAAAAGACTTCCTCGGAAATGTTCATTACTTGTTTATTTATAACAGCCCCGAATTGGAAAAGCCCAAATGCCCATCAAAGATAAATGGATTAAAAAAAACACCACCATCACCACCTGTGGCATGGTTACACAGTGATACTACTCAGTAATAGAAAGGAACAGATTACTGGTGTATACAGTTACACTGATGAATCTCAAAAAGGGGGAAAAGCTTGGAAAAGATTAGATACTCTGTGATTCCATTTATATGAAATTCTAGAAATTCTAGAATTTATATGAAATAAATTCTAGAATTTATATGAAATTCTAGAAAAAGCAAAACTAATATATAGTGACAAAAAAACTAATATATAGTGACAAAAAACCTAATATATAGTGACAAAAAACAAAGTGATAGCCAGGGGCCAGGAACTGACTATAAAGAAGCATGAGGGACTTTTCTTCGGGTGATATGAATGTTCTATATCTTGGGATGCCTGGGTTGCTTAGATGGTTAAGCCTCTGCCTTTGGCTCAGGTCATGATCCTGGGGTCCTGGGATTGAGCTTTAAATCAGGCTCTCTGCTCCCTCTCCCTTTCCTGATGCTTGTGTTCCCTCTCTTGCTGTGTGTGTCTCTCTCTCTGTCATATAAATAAATAAAATCTTTTAAAAAATAATAAAAAGTAAATGTTCTATATCTTGATTATAGCTGTTGTTATGTGTATATATATTTTTTTCAAAACTCATCAAACTGTATACTTTAAATGGATACCTCTTATTGTAAGTTACACATGTAAAATAGATTTTTTAAAATTATGTGTAACTTGAATATTTATTACATGATATATATATATAAGTATATCATACTACATGAAAAGTATAACTGAATTTCTGTGAAAGCATGTACTCAAAAATCACTGAATTCTGAAAATAATACATCTCAAGTGACATTAAGATCTTCGAGGTAGATAAGTATAGATCTAGAAATAGATATAGTTGAACAATGCGTTAATATTCACAGTGATTTGTGCTTCTGTTGGTTTTCTCAAATATTCTTTGCAGGTAATTGACTACGCCACGTTTGTTCAACCACGTTTTGATAAAGCCCTTGAAACTTTAGTGAAAGATACAATAGCGGAGGCCACTGAAACAGCCATTAAAGCTGTAAGAGAGCGGTTATTCATTAAACTACAAGCTAAAAAACAAGGTGAACCACCTCTGTCGCATGTGCGTTCTAAGCGGAGGTCAGCAATTCAGCCTGTCTGCCCGAGGGCTGGGACTTGCTGTGCTCGCAAACAGTGTTCAAAACAGTCATAAGGCGGTGAAACTGGAAGAAGCCTTAGTGATAATTAACACGATTCTGTAACTTGACAGATGAGGAAAACTTTTTATATAAATGGGGAAGCTTCTATCATTTTCTGTGCTTGAAACTATTAAATAGCAAGGAAATGATCTTCCAACATGGCAAGGTTAAGCTTTTGCTAGGATAGAACGGGTTATTTGCCTAATATATCTGTCTCTTCTTTCTAGGCAGCCTATAAACAAGTAAAAAAAAGTCCAACATGGTGCCCAAGGGATTACAAAAGCAATAGCAAAAAGACCAGCATTAAAATTACATGCCACCCTTGGGGGGCCTGGGTGGCTCAGTTGATTAAGTGTCTGTCTTTGGCTAAGTAAGTCATGGTCCTGGCTCCTAGGATTTAGCCCTGCCTCCTGGTTCCCTGCTCAGTTTGCTTACCCCACTACCTCTGCTCCTCCCACCACTCGTGCACGTTCTCTCTCTCAAATAAATAAAATCTTTTTTAAAAAAATTAGGAATAGTGCGGACGACCATAGGGGAAGGGAGGGAAAACTGAATGGGAGAAATCAAAAAGGGAGACAAACCATGAGAAGCTCTGGCCTCTGGGAAACAAACTGATGGTTACAGAAGGGAGGGGGGCAGAGGGATGGGATAACCAGGTGATGGGTATAAAGGAGGGCACGTGTTATATGCAACTAACGAATGATACATAACTAATGAATCCTTGAATACTACATTAAAAATTAATAAGGTACTATATGTTGGCTAATTGAACATAATAATAATAAAAATCACATGCCATACAAACGATCATCCAGATGATCCAGAATGAATTTGTTTTTAGTATATTATCTTCAAAATGAAAACTGAAAGTTTACTAAATACTCATGGACAATTCACAAACTAAAGCTCGAGAAATATTGGGGAAGACTAACAAGATGGCTTTTTATTTAACTTATTTAAGGCTGGACAAAATGAATTCATTAATTCATTCAACCTAGTACTCTGTGTTAAACATGATTCTAGGCACTGGGCTACAGAGGTGAACCACACACATGAAACTCCTGTCTTCGTGGTTGTTATGTTTTAATGAGGGGGGTGGTGGTGGTAAGTGAACAAATAGAAAAATATAATATGGTAGTGGGTCAGGCAGTGACTGGGGCAGGGGTTCTGGAGTGTTAGGATGAGCAGGGAGGACCTTTCTGAAAAGAGAACAGTTAACTGAAACCTGGATCAAGAAGGAACTAGCTCGGCTCCAGGAGGAAGAATAGTGATTGATGGTGTTTCTTGGAGTCTGTAGTGATTCCTTTCACATCAAATTATGGCATGAAATCATAGATTTTGGATTTTTCCACAAATTGCTTTCTCCCACCAGAACATAGAAATAGATGACATTTCTCATACACTGCAAACTTAAAAGTCTCTTTTTCTTTTTCAAATTCTATAATTTAGAATTCAGATTTAGAATAAATCTGACAGTAGGATTCTTAAAATTTTTTTAATTGGAATTTTCATGCTGGTTCCACTAAATTGCTAGCTTTGCAATTTCACTCCCAAATATGTTTTTAAGAAAAATTTGTCAGTGAATGTTACTGAGGTTTTTTAACATAGAAAATTCTATAATATAGAGGATGGTAGCTAACACGCATTAAGCTTCCTGCGTGCCAAGCAGTTTCTTAGTGTTTGAATCTATTATCTCATTTAATCCTTACAACAATGCTTTTGGCTTGATCATCCTCATTTTGCCCAGTAGAAATTGAAACAGAGAGATCAAATGATTTGCCAAAGCCATACTGCCTGGGTCAGAACTCACACTCAAGTCTCTTTAGAGCAAAAGACTTAATCTCTATCCTTGTCTTCCAACCCCCAATTCTATTTGCTAACACAGCCCCTTATTCTCTTTTAGCACAGTCAACTTTAAGAATACTTGAAAGAGAATTTGAAAAGAAAGAATATGACAAGTTCCCACCTGATGCCTTTAAGAGCTTAGAAGAGTCACAGTCTTCATTTGATGAAGGTGGTAAAAAAATATATATATATATATTGCTGATGTTCTTGGCCAAATGCTTTCTGATCTAAACAGATTAGTTGATAAAGCATATTATTCTTTCATGCAGCGTTCACTCATGAACCCCCTAAAGATGGCTCTTTGGAAGACAAGGAAGAAAAAAAGAGTTCAGAAAATGTCCTCGAAGATCAATCCTCTAAGACTGGTAAAGATGATAACAGAATGAATGGTTCATGCCATGTTTATGGATCTTATTCCATTTATTTCTTGTTTTATCATGTTTATATTGAAACTTAAAATTATCCCCCAAATTGGACATTTAGATTGAAAAATAGTTAGCTTTTCTCTTACGGATTTAAACTGAACATCTATAGAAAAGAAATAGATTTATTAGAGTGAAGAAAAAACTAATAACATAATAAATTCTTTCTTAAAATCTGTCTAATGTACTAGAATCAGAACATCACAAACCTAGAGTTTGAGCTGTGAAATGTTACCATTTGGTGCTTGAGAGCATGCAATGTAAAACTATTTTTATCTTTTTTGATTTATAATACAACATTTAATTATATTACTTCATTACAAAATATTTTAATCCTCATTTTAAATTATTGCACTATTTCCCTGTTCATAGGCAATAATTTTAAGTAGTTCCTATGTTGTAAACTTATTTTTCAGATTTTTTTTACTAGTTTAATGGGTATGAAGTTATAGACAGAGTCAAATTGCTTTGCATAAAAGTTATTCCAAATTTTGTTTTCCTCAGTAATATACAAAATATGTGTTATTGTTCCCTTGGCATATTTTCTTTTAAAATATAATTTCCACAATTTTTATTTGATGATTTCTGAAATTTAATATTTTAGTATTTATTAACCATTTTTATTTCTTCTTTTCTGAAGTGACCATTTTTTGTCTTTTGCTCATTTTTCTAAATTGTTCTATCGGTTATATTTTTCTAAAAAATTTTTCTGTATTAGTCTCTTATTTTGTATGTATTTTTTCCACATTGGGTCATTTGCCTTTTAAATCACTTTGCTGTTTTTGAAGTAGAGGGACTTTTTCATAGTTTTGTGGTCAAATCATTACTTTCACTTTATTGATTTCTTCCATTTACTTTCAGATCTTACCAAGTCTTCCTCTCAACCTGAGATTTAATACTTAGATTCTTTAATACTTTTATTTTTTTTTCTATCGGTCCAACCTTTTGGCATTTAGTGTTTAAATGCATCTATAATTCCTTTCGTTATATAATGCAGAGCTGATTGTTTGTTTGGTTGGTTCCTCATAATTCAGACAGATATGTCCTTGGCTGGTGTTTATTTTAAACCTAGTAGGAATTGAACTGGGCCCTGTCAGAAACTCACATATGGCACGCCACCTACGATACACACACACAGCCTTCACAAGAAGACCCAGGACATTAAATTTTTGACCAACTAACATCTGGGAGCCCCTTCTCAGCTGCTGCAGAATTCCTAGCACCAAAACAGAAAGAAAGCTCTGGACCCTTGCTGTCTGTTTTCTCTTTGGGGGAGGTAGTGCAAGGTAGAAGTAGGAGGCATCAGTGTCTCTATCCTCCACTGAAGTGATGTCAGTGCCGCCAGGATGCCCTGGGAAAAGGCATGCTCCCTGCATGCATCTATAATTCCTTTTGTTATATAATGCAGAGCTGATTGTTTGTTTGGTACTTTTTTCTGGGCTCGGATAGATGAGGTTCTAGCAGGAGACCCTGGTGATGGAGTGCTAGGACAGCAGTTCAGGAAGCAGAACTGGAAAAGCAGAGGTAGAGGTAGAGGAGCCAAGGGCAGCTGCCGGTCTTCTGTGTTGTTAGAGGAGGGAATAAATAGTTATATTCTGATGAAGCCATGTGAGCAGTCATTCAGCTTGAAATGAGGGTAAGAATGAAGTAGAACACTTGAAAACCCCACCTGTGCCATCCTCTCTTCCATCCCGGCCAACGTGCCTACCTCTTTTCCTCTCGTTGTTGTGCGTGGTCCCATGCTTGTGACTAGAAGTATTCATCTTGTTTTCTGATTCATTCCCTCGATGCTCATGATTTAGCTTGACCCAGGAATCCTTTGCTCCCTCCCTCTTCTAGCTGGCTTCCTGGGTTTTTGGCTCCTGCTGGATATGACTTCTTACCTCCCTCACTTTCATTCTGACCTTCTGATGTTTTATATTTCCTGACTTCACGTTTCCTCCCCAGTCTATTTCCCCCTTCTTGGAGCATGTACTGTGGTAACACAGAAATAGTACTTTCTTGAATCAAGTATTAACAATCATGATCTATTGCAAGTAACATTGTCCACTAAAATTATTAATGGCGTTAGGTTATTTTACTTTAGACACATTAGAAGACTCAATAGAAGACGTAACTGCAGAGCATCCAGAGGTTCTTTCTATGATAGAGGAGACTGTGAAAATGACAAAGGACATGAACTTTGAACAGCCATATGAAAAGCATGCTGAAATCTTAGAGGAAGTCATCAAAGAGGTAAGAAGTCCAGACCCAAATGCGTATGCTCTTTGGTAGTTTTTAATGTCCAAACCATTATACAATATAATTTCATAGCTTTGACATTAATCCTTTAACTTTTATTTTCTTTAATTGAGTTCAGTTCAGTTCATTAAAATATGGTGCCTGTGAAGCATGTACCAAAGTTAGATATTTCTTCTATGAGATAATTAGTTATAAACAGAGACAAATTTCACTCTGTAGCTAACTTACTTCTTCTCACTACCTTGAACATGCATTCATAGGGGAAATGGATGGACACACAAGTGGTTGTCCAATCTAAGGGGAAAATAAAGCCTCAGATGCTATGTTCTACCACTGACAAATCAGAGGTTTATCTTTGGTTTATAAAGAACAAGATATCCATACAGGTTTATTTTGTACAAAGACCTTGAGAAGGCATTCAGGGCAAAAGTCAAAGATAACAAGTCTGTTTTGGACTCTCAATGAACTTCTTTGGTATTTTTCTGTAATTTGAAAATTATGTCATTTAAAATTATTTGAAAGGAGGGGTACCTGGATATCTCAGTGGGTTAAGCCTCTGCCTTTGGCTCAGGTCATGATCTCAGGGTCCTGGGATCGAGCCCCACATCGGGCTCTCTGCTCAAAAGGGAGCCTGCTTCCCCCCCCAACCCTGCTTGCCTCTCTGACCGCTTGTGATCTCTGTCTGTCAAATAAATAATAAAAAAGTAAAAATCTTTTAAAAATAAAATAAAATTGAGAAGAAAAAAATATTCTATGAGAGTTTAAACCACTCTGTAAGACATTGGGTTGGCTCCTTGAGCCCGAGGCTGTACCCAAAGTGAGTGGCTGGCTCCCTCTGAGCTTCCCACAGAGATATTTCAACTTCTTCTGCATTCCTTCAGGTTGTTCTATTGCTAGTTGTTTCCTTCAGAAACATTCTGAGAACCTACTATTTGCCCTATAATGTGCTAGATTCTAGGGATATGAAGATGAATTAAACATAGCTCTTTAAGGAGCCATCAGTCAGGTGCGGAAGGCTGATGTATAATCCAATATTTGAGGTATCATGAAATTTGTGGTAATTAGATATGTACAAGATGTAGGAATTCCATCCACCGTTAGGGTTCTCAGCTCTGCATGGAAAGTGAGACAAAGTGTCCCAGAGGAGAGACAGGCAAGTGAGGGACATCTGTAGCACTGTGGAAGTCCCATCCTTGCCCTTCACTGAAGATTTCCTCCATTCTCTTCAGAATTTACACATCTACAAGGAGTATGAAAACTCCTCTAATGTAGTAATGTATACAGTGTCATTAGAGGACAAGCTGCCACTCTGGGATTGTGGAGGACTCTAAATCACATGACATTTTAACGTCAAATATCTCATCAGGTCAGTGCAGGAGACCTTTTGATTTTTCATCAGTTTTGATGGTCTCTGTGAGTAGTCAGACTATTTTTAAAAAGTAGCTAGGCTGAACCTAAAACTGATCTAAAAATAAAGAAATAAATAACGTCCTTTAAAAAAAAAAGTAGTCAGATAAAGAGATCTCCTCCTTAATGTCATTTGCTCATTTTTAATAATTTATCTTTGTTTTCATTTGCAGTTCTTTATGTGTTTTGAATATGAGTCCTAGATGTATTGCAACTACCTTTACAAATATCTTCTATTCTGAATAATAAGAGTTAATTTTAATGAAGTCCAACTGATTAATTTTTCTTTCATAGTTAGTGCTTCCTGTTTCAGAAATCTTTGGCTGTCCAAGGTCAGGAGGATATATATATTATTAGGTTTTCTTCTGTAAATTTTGCTTTGCCTTTCATATTTAGATCTAAGGTTCATTTTGAATTAATTTTGTATATGCAAAAAATAAATCCAAATGGCCACTAAGCATGTGAAAATGTACTCAACACCATTAGTTATTAGAAAAATACAAATTAAAACCACAACATGAGGAAGGGGATGAAGTATAAACTTCCAGTTATGAAAGAAGTCAAGGGGATGAAAAGTACAGCATAAGGAATGTACTCAATCATATTATAATGACTTTGTATGGTGACAGAAGGTAACTACATTTATCACGGTGAGCATTTTGTAATGTATTTAATTGCAGAACAACTATGTTGTACACCTGAAACTCATAATATTTTATGTCAACTATACTTCAATAACAATTATAATACATACATACATACATATTTTACATGGATTTTTTTAAAACTACAACATGACGATCATGATTAATTTTTTTCTAATATGGATATCCAGTTATGTTCCAGCACCATTTATTATAAAGACCAACTTTTCCACACTATCATAAATCAAGTGGCCTTATCTGTGTGATCTATTTCTGGACACTCCATCCTGTTCCATGGACCTATTTGTCTATCTGCATTCCAATACCACACATATTAACTGCTGTAGCTTTGTAATAAATCTTGAAATCTGGAAAGAGGACTCCTTCAACAGCTTGTTTCTCCGGTCACTGCATCCTTCCCTGTATAATAGTTGTTTC
This sequence comes from Meles meles, assembly GCF_922984935.1. NCBI lineage: Eukaryota > Metazoa > Chordata > Mammalia > Carnivora > Mustelidae > Meles > Meles meles. The sequence goes on from NC_060070.1 coordinate 23,121,461, forward strand.
ATTCTCCTTATTTTTTCAAGAGTATCTTGACTATTATAGATCCTTTTTACTTCCACATAAATTTTAGAATCAACTTTCACTTCACACACACACTTGCTGGGGTTTCGATTGGGTTGCAATGAATCTGTAAATAAATTTGATGAGAACTACCATCTTCACAATATTGGGTCTTCTAATCCATGAACATAGAATAACCTTACTTTGGCGCCTGGGTGACTCAGATGGTTTAAGGTCTACCTTCGGCTCAGGTCACGATCTCCAGGTCCTGGGATCAAGCCCCATGTCCAGCTCCCAGCTCAGCCAGGAGTCTGCTTCTCCCTCTCCCTCTGCCTCTCCCCTTGCTTGTGCTCCCTTTGTCACTATCTCTCAAATGAATAAATAAAATCTTTAAAAAAGAAGAATAACCTTGCTTTATCTCGGTCTTTAATTTCTCCCAGCATTGTTTTGTAGTTTTCAGTGTAGACGTCTTCAGTATCCCTCATTAGGTTTATTTTTAGGTATTTGATGTATTTTTTAATGCTATTTTAGATACTGTTGTGGTCTTATTTTGTTTTTCAATTGTTGTTTCAGTAATCATTTTTATCCTGTTTTTCTATTGTACCTCCCACTAAATTTCATATTCTGATCTGAAGGTCATAGCCTACATGCAGAATGGGTATGAATAATGCATTTAGACATAATGTATGATCCTGTCCAGGAAAAGTGAATAGGTTTTATTTCATTTGCAAACTGGGCAGTTAGGCATGGCTCCCTGGAGTCATGGGTTAAGAAAGATTCTGAAACACATCTGTGTATTAGCTCCTTTTAGCATTTTTTAGAATTGCAGTTTACTTAAAAGTACAGAAACAATGATAGGTGTCATTTCTACCAAAGAGAAAGAAGAGTCACTCCCTTGCAGTGGAGAATGCACAGAAATTTTTCCCATACTCAGTCATTTGCACTTTGACCTGGTTTCTGCCCTGACCAAGTTACAGAGCACACAATAGAAGCAGAGGCGGGGGAAGGGGGCCACAGGGAACTTCTTTCTGCTTCTATTGCTCTGCCCAGTTGTGTTAACTGAAGCTCTTACATAGACGTATGCCAAAGGTATTTGCCCGGTACCTCACAGAAAAATGTCAAGGGGACAACATCAAGGGAAGTGAGGCTTTTGTGTCAAACCTGCCCGTGTATGTTTTCTAGCCCATGAACTATCCAGCGGCGCGGCGCGACCACGGCCTATTTCTCTAGTCACTGCAGCCTTCCCGGTGTGATATGTCATTTTTGCTCTGCTTCCCTCACGACATGGTTTTTCTCTAAAACCTCTCCACATCTGCCCTTGTGTCTGTGTTCTTCACACGGTAATTGTGTTTTTCTGTCCCTCCCATGTCTCTCTGTGTCATGGACTCCGGGGCTGTGTCATGATTCTCCCAGTCTCTTCTCTCAGTCCCTCTGTGTCTAGATACATTTCACAGCAATAAATACTTGGATGTACAAGTAATAAACATACATCCGTGTGTATATACGTACACATATATATGTATATCTTTATTTATGTACTCAAAAATGGTAAAATTAAAAGTAATCATGGAATAGCATAGAATAAGGGAATCCAGGAATTGCATGTTTAAGTGCAGGGGGGAAATTTTTACTAAGTTAAAAATCACAAAAGGATAAAAGGATGAATAGTGCATGAAAATTTATACTATTTTTCTAAATATTATTTTCTCCCACTCATCCCTCCCCTGAGGATGTCCGAAGAAAATGTCACTTTATTTTCATCTGAGAACCCACTTCCATGACTCTGGTGACAGCGGGGCCAGACACAGACCATGCACAAAGGCTGCCCTGGGGCCCCCTCCCTACCACTTGTCCCACAAGGCTCAGAGTCCTTCCACTCCTCTGCTGGGCCATACACTCTGAAATTCTTTCAGATATGAAATCTTAAGGAGGGTTCCCCCTTCTCTCCACTGTGATCTCAACTGGGGACACTTTCTCAATAGATTCCTGCACTGAAGCTGTTTTGCTGCTACTTCCAAAACCTGTATCCTCAGGCACCCAAGTCCTCACCTCCCAAAACTTTCCTCTCCTCATCATTGAAATGTCCAGGCCTGAGTGCCTTGTGCACCTGCCCCCTACCCGGAGTCAGCGACCTCGCTCCCTGAGGCAGTGGAGGTGCCCATAGTGTTTCACTTCTTCCTTTTGTCAGAGTCACTTGAGATAAAGTCAGAAAGACAACTTCCATATTCGGACTGCACAAGCACAGTGGAAAAACTCTTAAAGCAAAAGTTTCGTAGAGAGGCTACTTAATAATGATTCTCTCTATTAAAGAAACATGAAACTAATAATTTTAGGACAAAGGTCAAAAAGTATTAATAATAAATATGACCTAACAATTCCTTATACAAGGATTTCTTACAAATCAAGAAAAATGGAATACCCTAATATAAAAGCAGGAAAAAGATATAGATGGGTTGTTTCATCAAAGAAGAAATGCAAATGATTAATTGAAATTTTTAATGTTCAAATTCCAAGAAAAATATGAAACTTAAAAGAATTGCCAAAGATTTTTTAAAAACATATAACAATCCATACCAGGAAGGCTGTAATGAGATAGTCACATAGGAGAAGTGAAAATTGATACAGATGTTTTGGAAGCAATGTGGCAATGTGTGTGAGACACCTTTAAAATGTTCGTTCCTTTATGAGCCTAAAAACACATCTTCTAGGAATTTAACCTAAAACATAACATTTAGGCATAGATTTGCATATACAGATGTTTATCTCGGTGTTATATTAAAATTATAAATTATATAAATATTTACCAGTGAGAATGATTAAACAGATTAAGAGCTATTCATTTGATGAAGTACATTGAAGGCATCAATTTTTTTCAAAAAAAATTTGAATGACATGGAGAAATCATAAATTATCTCCCCGTGTTGCTTTTATTTTCATATCTTTGAAACTGAATGGTAAGATTTTCATTAACCGTTTATACTTCCTTTTTTCAGTTTTATTGAGTTGTATTTGACATACAACATTATATTAGTTTAAGGTGTATAACATAATTGTATGTATTATATTGTGAAATGATTAACACAATAATTTTAGTTCACACCCATCACTTCACATACTTAGTTTTGTGTATGTGTGATTAGAATTTCTAAGATCTACTCTCTTAGTAACTTCCAAATATACAATATAGTATGTTAACTGTAGTCAAACCATGCCGAATATTATGCCCCAGGGACCTATTTATCTTATAACTAAAAATTTGTACCTTTTGCCCACCTCCAGCCATTCTCCCCACCCCCACCCCTGCCTCTGGCAACCACCCATCTGTTCTCTGTTTCTATGAGTTCGTTTTTTTAGATTCTGCATATAAGTGAGATTATACAGTATTTGTTTTTCTCTGGCTTATTTCCTTTATATTTCTTCTTTATAGCTTTCTCTTTTCCCCCTTAATTCTCTTAAACATTTCAAAGTCCTTAAAAAAGTTTTTAAAGGACTCTTCAATCTGAAACTAATGATACACTTTATGTTAACTAATTGAATTTAAAGAGTTCAAAGATAAAAGAATTTTAAAAAAAAGACTCTTCATTAAGATGGAAATTCATAAAGTAGGGAATCTTAAGTTCTGCAGAGGCCAGTGAGTTATACCCATCCTCGTGACATCTCTTCCCCTCTTGCTTCAAATATCGTGTGATTACCTGATGACACACAAACTTGAACTTCTCAGAGCTGGTGTATTCCCAGGTCCACATTACCAGTTTCCATACTTGCACTGAAGCCCTAGCTACTGCGCTGCCTGAGGGGGATGGGAGCAGAGTTTAGCAGAACTCCTACTAAGCACCTGCAAGGTCTTTTTTTTTTTTTTAATATTTTATTTATTTATTTGACAGAGAGATCACAAGTAGGCAGAGAGGCAGAGCAGAGAGAGATGGAGAAGCAGGCACTGCTGAGCAGAGAGCCCAATGTGGGGCTCGATCCCAGGACCCTGAGATCATGACCTGAGCCGAAGGCAGAGGCTTAACCCACTGAGCCACCCAGGCGCCCCCTGCAAGGTCTTTTTTGACCCAATTCCTTCCTATTGTTTTTAGTAACCATGTCAGTACCTTCTCAGCTCTCACACTGAGGGATGGAAAGCAAAAGGGAAGTGAAGAGTGTTGTCACTAAAACAGGCAAGCTGGACTGAGCCCTTGCTACTCAAAGAGTGGTCCACGGACCACTGCCACCTCGGAACATGTTCCAAATGCATACTCCTGGGCCCAAGACCTCCTGATTCAGGATCTGATTTCTATACAGAATAACAGATAACAAAAATATACTGTTCATTTATTTAATAAAGGTTTTTGCTTCCCATTCTTCATTTTTAAAACTTAGATAGCTTTATTGCTTTAAAATTAAGTGTCTTTTTAAAAAGTAAGTGACTCTTTTTTTTTCTTTTTTCTTTTTTTTTTCCATTTTATTTATTTTTTCAGCGTAACAGTATTCATTCTTTTTGCACAACACCCAGTGCTCCATGCAAAACGTGCCCTCCCCATTACCCACCACCTGTTCCCCCAACCTCCCACCCCTGACCCTTCAAAACCCTCAGGTTGCCCCAACCTCCCACCCCTGACCCTTCAAAACCCTCATTCTATAGTTTTTTTTTCTTTTGAGTCCAAAGAATTCAAAAGGTAACTGGTTAGGGTCTGCAAAAACCCTATATCAAAGTAGTATCCTTGACTTCTCTGGCTATCATGGTAATATCAGTGTGTCATTTTTCACAGGTAGCTGAAGAAAACACGAATAGGTTTTCTGGTGCCCCGAAGTTTGGAGGATGGATACTGGACAACTGCCCTGTTATAAAAGAACTGTGGATAGTCTTAGCCGAGAAAGGAATTATACCTGATTTAGTAATCTGTTTATCAGATACGGAAAACAATGGTTGGTAAATATTTATCATGTAAATCCGAAAGTGAAGTTTTTAATTGCTGATAATATGTTTAGTTAAAGATTTATTTATTTATTATTTATTTATTGGACAGATAGAGATCACAAGTAGGCAGAGAGGCAGGCAGAGAGAGAAGGAGCGGAAGCGGGCTCCCTGCTGAGCAGAGAGCTCCATGCAGGGCTCCATCCCAGGACCGGGGCTCAGTGCCAGGACGGGGGCTCGATCCCAGGACCAGGGCTTGATCCCAGAACCCTGGGATGATGACCTGAGCCAAAGGCAGAGGCTTTAACCCTCTGAGCCACCCAGGTGCCCCAATATGTTTAGTTAAAATAGAAAATAGAAAACTCTTCACTCTCCCACGGTACAAATACCAGCCCAGCAATCCCTTCATAATCTAGAGGTACACAAAATGAGGCAACCACTCACGGTATAGATGGCCAGGAATGGCGTGCTGGCCACTGGATGTTCCCTCAGGCTCTTACGATTCCTCTTTGGAGCTGGGACTTGAACACCCCATTCTCAGCACTCTAACTTCTAAATGAAAAATATATAAGGCTGAGAGTAAAGACTGTATATTAGTCATTATACACCTCAAATGGGAAATATTAAATACATAAAGATAGCAGAACTAAATTTTTATTATTCTGTCACTTTGAAAAAATCTATAATAATTAAAACAGTATGATACTCGCATAAAAACAGACACCTAGGCCAATGGAACAAAGAGCCTAGACCTATATAGTCAAATAATCTTTGACATAGGAGCCAAGAATATTCTGTCATCTTTCCTTTTAAGGAAATATATTTGAAAAGAGAGTTTCTAGGGGGAAAATATGATACACCACCTCTTTTCATGTTTTAGTTATTTTTACCATGCTAATGTTCACATTTTAGAAAGGATTTCAGACAGTCTCGATATTTTAAAGAACCTGGACACTATTTAAATAAATGCTGAAAGGGAAATATATTTGGATATAGGCAGGAACAATATTTTGTCATTAATTTCCAAAGTTTCTCACTATATTTTATAGAGCCTCAAAATTAATGTTATTCTCTTTATCTGTATTTCAGGGAAATACTTACTTAATAGGCTGTATTTAGAGAATAAGACTGAAGTTGACTCTAAGATTTTAGAAAGATTATTAGATGATCTACAAAAGAAAAAAAAAGAGGAAGAAGCAGCAAGGTAAAACATGCCCGACATCATGAAACAAGTTAATGAATCTTTTATAGCTATTAAAATCTACTTATAAGTTACATTTATGAAATGTCTTTTATATCAAAACAAAGATCTACTAAGTAGATCCAATTCTAATTAAGTGTAAGAAAAAGAGAAGGTTTATAAACATAGTGTCTAAAGTAATGAGTTATGGATGTTTTCATTACCCAAAATCAAACTATTCTAGAACAAATGTCTACTCTCAAAAGATAACTGTAAAAAAAAAAAATGAGCACAGGTAAGATTTTTTTTTACCATATTTATCTGTGACTTTAATAATTTTGCTGACCAGTATCCACAAATTGAAGAAATAATACGATAATAAGTAAATGAAAGGGATGCCTGGGTGGCTCAGTCGGTTAAGCTTCCGTTTTGGCTCACGTCATGATCTCAGGGCTGTGAGAGCCCCACTCCACCCCACCCCACCCCCATCAAGTCCAGTCATCAAGTCTGCCTTGGCTCTGCACTCAGCAGGAAATCTCTAAAATTCTCTTACAGGTTTTCCCACTGACCCTGCCCCTGCTCACACTCTGTCTTTCTAAAATAAGTAAAATCTTAAAAGTAAAAAAAAATGACTTTAATTATTGTTTTCCTGACATATCTTCTGTAAGAAGTATAGTAATGTCTTTTGAAAAGGATAGAAATAACTAGATTTTCACAGGATGGGGAGAGGATGCCAAGAACACTGAATATGGAGAATGTCAGACCTATAAAAGAATCAGGAAAACTGCCCCAGAGTGGGCAGCTGATATGAATGGGCTCTGCTTAACTCATCCCCTGTTTGTGAATACTTGATACAGTTTTTTTATATTATTTTTAAAAGAGGCAATCAACATTCTTTTTTTTTGAGGCAATCAACATTCTTTTTTGTTTGTTTTAGAAATATTTAATGATTAGATTTTGAACTTAAAGCTCCATTACTATTTGTTAATAGTGTATTACAGTGTTTCTTTTTTTAACAATTTATTTTTATTTTTTTAATTATTATTAACATATAATGTATCATTAGCCCCAGGGATACAGGTCTGTGAATTGCCAGGTTTACACACTTCACAGCACTCACCATAGCACATACCCTCCCCAATGTCCATAACCCAACCACCCTCTCCCTACCCCCCTCCTGCTGGCAACCCTCAGTTTGTTTTATGAGATTAAGAGTCTCTTATGGTTTGTCTCCCTCCCCAGCCCATCTTGTTTCATTTATTCTTTTCCTACCCCCCCAAACACCCCCACGTTGCTTCTCGACTTCCTCATATCAGGGAGATCATACAATAGTTGTCTTTCTCCAATTGAGTTATTTCGCTAAGCATAACACCCTCTAGTTCCATCCATGTCATCACAAATGGCAAAATTTCATTTCTTTTGATGGCTGCATAGTATTCTATTGTGTATATATATGACATCTTTTTTATCCATTTATCTGTTGATGGACATCTAGGTTCTTTCCATAGTTTGGCTATTGTGGACATTGCTGCTATAAACATTTGGGTGCAGGTGCCCCTTTGGATCACTACGTTTGTATCTTTAGGGTAAATGCCCAGTAGTGCAATTGCTGGGTCATAGGGTAGCTCTACTTTCACTTTTTGAGGAACCTCCATGCTGTTTTCCAGAGTGGTTGCACCAGCTTGCATTCCCACCAACAGTGTAGGAAGGTTTCCCTTTCTCCGCATCCTCGACAGCATCTGTCATTTCCTGACTTGTTAATTTTAGCCATTCTGACTGGTGTGAGGTGATATCTCATTGTGGTTTTGATTTGTATTTCCCTGATGCCGAGTGACATGGAGCACTTTTTCATGTGTCTGTTGGCCATCTGGATGTCTTCTTTGCAAAAATGTCTGTTCATGTCCTCTGCCCATTTCTTGATTATATTATTTGTTCTTTGGGTGTTGAGTTTGATAAGTTCTTTATAGATTTTGGATACTAGCCCTTTATCTGATATGTTGTTTGCAAATATCTTCTCCCATTCTGTCAGTTGTCTTTTGGTTCTGTTAACTGCTTCCTTTGCTGTGCAAAAACTTTTGATCCTGATGAAGTCCCAATAGTTCATTTTTGCCCTTGCTTCCCTTGCCTTTGGCAATGTTCCTAGGAAGAGTTGTTGCGGCTGAGGTCGAAGAGGTTGCTGCCCGCATTCTCCTCACGGTGAGATTCCTTTCTTACACTCATCCATTTTGAGTCTATTTTCGTGTGTGGTATAAGGAAATGGTCCAGTTTCATTTTTCTGCATGTGGCTGTCCGATTTTTCCAACACCATTTGTTGAAGAGACTCTCTTTATTCCATTGGACATTCTTTCCTGCTTTGTCGAAAATTAGTTGACCATAGAGTTGAGGGTCTATTTCTGGGCTCTCTATTCTGTTCCATTGATCTGTGTGTCTGTTTTTGTGCCAGTACCATACTGTCTTGATGATGACAGCTTTGTAATAGAGCTTGAAGTCTGGAATTGTGATGCCACCAACTTTGGCTTTCTTTTTCAATATTCCTCTGGCTAGTTGAGGTCTTTTCTGGTTCCATACAAATTTTAGGATTATTTTTTCCATTTCTTTGAAAAAAATGGTTGGCATTTTGATAGGGATTGCATTAAATGTATAAGTTACTTTAGGTAGCCTGGACATTTTCACAATATTTGTTCTTCCAATCCAGGAGCATGGAACATTTTTCCATTTCTTTGTGTCTTCCTCAATTTCTTTCATGAGTACTTTGTAGTTTTCTGAGTACAGATTCTTTGCCTCTTTGGTTAGGTTTCTTCCTAGGTATCTTATGATTTTGGGTGCTGTTCTAAATGGGATTGAGTCCCAATTTCTCTTTCTTCTGTCTTGCTGTTGGTGTATAGAAATGCATCTGATTTCTGGGCATTGATTTTATATCCTGACACTTTACTGAATTCCTGTATGAGTTCCAGGAGCTTTGGAGTGGAGTCCTTTGGGTTTTCCACATAAAGTAGCATATCATCTTCAAAGAGTGAGAGTTTGACTTCTTCTTTGCTGATTTGCTATATATTTTCTTTGCTGATTTCTTTTTGTTGTCTGATTTCTGAGGCTAGGACTTCTAGTGCTTCTAGTGAATGCAGTGGTGACAGTGGACATCCCTGCTGTGTTCCTGATCTTTGGGAATAAGCTCTCAGTTTTTCCCCATTAAGAATGATATTCACTGTGGGTTTTTTCAGAGATGGCTTTGATGATATTGAGGTTTGTACCCTCTATCCATACACTTTGAAGAGTTTTCATCAAGAAAGGATGCTGCACTTTGTCAAATGCTTTTTCAGCATCTATTGAGAGTATCATATGGTTCTTGTTCTTTCTTTTATTAATGTGTTGTATCACAATGATTGATTTGTGGATGTTGAACCAACCTTGCAGCCCTGGAATAAATCCTACTTGGTCGTGGTGAATAATCCTTTTAATATACTGTTGGATCCTATTGGCTAGTATTTTGGTGAGAATTTTCACATCTGTTTTCATCAGGGATATTGGTCTGTAATTCTCTTTTTTGATGGGATCCTTGTCTGGTTTTGGGATCAAGGTAATGCTGGCCTCATAAAATGAGTCTGGAAGTTTTCCTTCCATTTCTATTTTTTGGAACAGTTTCAGAGGAATAGGAATTAATTCTTCTTTAAATGTTTGGTAGAATTCCCATGGGAAGCCATCTGGCCCTGAGCTCTTGTTTGTTGGGAGATTTTTGATGACTGCTTCAATCTCCTTACTGGTTATGGGTCTGTTCAGGTTTTCTCTTTCTTCCTGGTTCAGTTGTGGTAGTTTATATATCTTTAGGAATGCATCCATTTCTTCCACATTGTCAAATTTGCTGGTGTATAGTTGCTCATAATATGTTCTTATAACTGTTTGTATTTCTTTGGTGTTGGTTGTGATCTCTCCACTTTCATTCATGATTTTATTTATTTGGGTCCATTCTCTTTTCTTTTTGGTAAGTCTGGCCAGGGGTTTATCAATCTTATTAATTCTTTCAAAGAACCAGCTCCTAGTTTTGTTGATTTGTTCTATTGTTTTTTTGGTTTCTATTTCATTGATTTCTGCTCTGATCTTATGATTTCTCTTCTCCTGCTGGGTTTAGGCTTTCTTTGTTGTTCTTTCTCTAGCTCCTTTAAGTGTAGAGTTAGGTCATGTATTTGAGACCTTTCTTGTTTCTTGAGAGAGCCTATACCAGTATATATTTTCCTCTCAGGACTGCCTTTGCTGTGTCCCACAGATTTTGAACCATTGTGTTTCATTATCATTTGTTTCCATGAATTTTTTCAATTCTTTAATTTCCTAGTTGACCCATTCGTTCTTTAGAAGGATGCTCTTTAGTTCCCATATATTTGGATTCTTTCCAAATTTCTTCTTGTGATTGAGTTCTAGCTTCAGACCGGTTGAGACCTGATTTAGGACCCAGGATGTAATCTCTTCTGGAGAATGTTCCATGTGCACTGGAGAAGAATGTGTATTCTGTTGCTTTGGGATGAAATGTTCTGTATATATCTGTGATGTCCATCTGGTCCAGTGTGTCATTTAAGGCCTTTATTTCCTTGTTGATCTTTTGCTTGGATGATCTGTCCATTTCAGTGAGGGGAGTGTTAAAGTCCCCTATTATTGTGTTATTGTCGATGTGTTTCTTTGATTTTGTCATTAATTGGTTTATATAGTTGGCTGCTCCCATGTTAGGGGCATAGATATTTAAAATTGTTAGACCCTTTAGGTATGATATAGTGTCCTTCTTCATCTCTTAGTATAGTCTTTAGCTCCCATGTTAGGGGCATAGATATTTAAAATTGTTAGACCCTTTGGGTATGATATAGTGTCCTTCCTCATCTCTTATTATAGTCTTTAGCTTAAAATCTAATTGATCTGATATAAGGCTTACCACCCCAGCCTTCTTCTGATGTCCATTAGCATGGTAAATTGTTTTCCACCCCCTCACTTTAAATCTTGAGGTATCTTTGGGTCTAAAATGAGTTTCTTGTATACAGCATATTGATGGGTTTTGGTTTTTTATCCACTCTGATACCCTGTGTCTTTTGATTGGGGCATTTAGCCCATTTACATTCAAGGTAATTATTGAGAGATATGAATTTAGTGCCATTGTATTGCCTATAAGGTGACTGTTACTGTATATTGTCTCTGTTCCTTTCTGGTCTACTACTTTTAGGGTCTCTCTTTGCTTAGAGGACCCCTTTCAATATATCCTGTAGAGCTGGTTTGGTGTTTACAAATTCTTTTAGTTTTTGTTTGTCCTGGAAGCTTTTTATCTCTCCTTCTATTTTCAATGATAGCCTAGCTGGATATAGTATTCTTGGCTGCAGGTTTTTCTTGTTTAGTGCTCTGAATATATCATGCCAGTTCTTTCTGGCCTGCCAGGTCTCTGTGGATAAGTCTGTTGCCTGTCTTTTTTACCATTGTATGTTGCAGACGTCTTGTCCCAGGCTGCTTTCAGGATTTTCTCTTTGTTACTAAGACTTGTAAATTTTACTATTACATGACGGGGTGTGGACCTATTCTTATTGATTTTGAGGGGGGTTCTCTGTGCCTCCTGAATTTTGATGCTTATTCCCTTTGCCATATTAGGGAAATTCTCTCCAATAATTCTCTCCAATATGCCTTCTTCTCCCCTCTCTCTTTCTTCTTCTTCTGGAATCCCAATTATTCTAATGTTGTTTTGTCTTATGGTATCACTTTTCTCTCGAATTATCCCCTCGTGGTCTAGTGGTTGGTTGTCTCTCTTTTGCTCAGCTTCTTTATTCTCTCTCATTTGGTCTTCTATATCACTGATTCTCTCTTCTACCTCATTTATCCTAGCAGTAAGAGCCCCCATATTTGATTGTACTTCATTAATAGCTTTTTTGATTTCAACTTGGTTAGATTTTAGTTCTTTTATTTCTCCAGAAAGGGCTTTTATTTCTCTAGACAGGGTTTCTCTAATATCTTCCATGCCTTTTTGAGCCTGGCTAGCATCTTGAGAATTGTCATTCTGAACTCTAGATCTGACATATTACCAATGACCTTATTGATTAGGTCCCTGGCCTTCGGTACTGCCTCTTGTTCTTTTTTTTGTGGTGAATTTTTCTGCCTCGTCATTTTATCAAGATAAGAATATATGAAGGAGCGAATGAAACACTAAAAGGGTGGCAAAGACCCCAGTAAAATGTGCTTTAATCAAATCAGAGGAGACCCCAAATTGTGGGGGGAAGAAAGGGGGTAAAAACAAGTTCTGAAAAAAAAAATTAAGAAAAGAAAGAAAAAATATATGTATTGGACTGGTGAATAGAACAGGTTCACCCACTTAATTTTGGGAGTATTTTGGTCTCTTAGAAGAAACTACCTCCCCAAATTTTAAGAATGAAAAGCATATATAAGGGTAAACATGATGAAGGAATGGAATATGAGCATAAAGATGAAAACATTTTTTTTTTAATTTCTAAAAAAGGAGTTGATAAGATACGTTGGTTGGGAGAATAAAAAAAACAAAGTGGAGAGAATTTGCTCAGGCTAGAACAAAAGCCCTGTGCTAGATTTAGGGTATATTTTGATCTATTAGAAGAAGTTGTATCCCAAATTTTTTTAGAAGAAAAAAACCCTATGTGTATACAAAAAATAAAGTTAAATACAATGAAGGATAAAATGTGACTATAATAATGAAGGTTCAAAATGATTTTTTGAAAGGTATTGTTAAGATAAACTAGTTAAAAATGTTAAAAGAGGAAAGGGTAAAAGTTAAAAAAAATTAGAAGAAAAAAATAAAATAAAATAAAAAATTAATTAACTTTGCAAGACTAAAGAATCATGGGGAGAAAGCCATGAATTCCTTGCTTTGCTCTCTCCTCCTCTGGAATTCTGCTGTTCTCCTTGGTAAGTGAACTTGGTGGTGGCTGGATTTCTTGCTAGTCTTATCGGGGAGGGGCCTGTTGTAATGGTTCTCAAGTGTCTTTGCCCAAGGCAGAATTGCTAAGTAATCCACTAGGGTTTGGTTTCGGGAGCTTTTGTTCCCTGAATGCTTTCCATAGAGTTCCGGAGTACGGGAATGAAAATGGCGGCCTCCCAATCCCCGACCAAGGGAGCAGAGAGCTTGGGACCCCACTCCTCAGTGCGCCCTTGGAGAAAAGCGCTCAATCACTCCCATCTCCCTGGCCTCCAGCTGTGCTCTGAGGTCACCCAGCCTGTGACCAAGCTTCTGTCTCCACCTGTAGCTCCACCTGGAGTCTCTGAACCCCCCAGATCCCTGAGCTCTTCCAGGGGGGTCTCCCTGGATCTGGTGGGGTCCCGCTCACAGAGCAGTGATGTGTGCCACAGATCACAATAAAGTAACCCAGAGTTGAGAGCTCATTCCTTGGCTCTGTCTCCCTGCTCTAGCCGGCTTCCCTGCTCTAATACCTGTGAGTTCTGTGACACTCAGACATCCCCAATCCTTCTGTGACCCTGTGGGACCTGAGACCATGCTGTCCTCACATGGGCTTCACCCCGGTGTAGCCTCTGGAGTGATGTCCCTCAGTGGAGCAGACTTTTAAAAGTTCTGATTTTGTGCTCCATTGCTCCTCTGCTTGCCAGGAGCTGGCTCCTCTCCCGGTGGTCTATCTTCCCATCACTTTGGATTCACTTCTCTGCCAGTCCTACCTTTCAGAAAGTGGTCGATTTTCTGTTTCTAGAATTGCTGCTCTTCTTCTCTTTGATCTCCTGTTGGATTTGTAGGTGTTCGCAATGGTTTGATAAGCTATCTAGCTGATCTCCTGCTACTGATGTCGTCTCGTCATGCTACTTCTCTGCCATCTTGAGGCAATCAACATTCTTATACATGTTTCTTTGTGCAGTAGTATGCCGATTCCTGAGAGCTAAATTCCTAGATATAGAATTTCTAGGTCAAAGGTATACACATTTTAATTTTTCATAAATATTACCTTTCCCCATCACTTTACTAGCTTTCCTTATACCTGTCTGTCTTCACCATTAAGGCAGGCTTAGTGCTGCAACCCTACTGAAAAACAACCCTATTGAAAAACAATTGTCTAGAGGGATCTAGACAATTAAGTTTTCCTATCTCATGTCTTTTCAAATTTCATTATTACTGTGTTGAAAAGAAAAGAAATCAGGGAATAATTTTTCTGATTACAAAGATAATTATCTATTCAATATAGAAAAATTTTTAATGTAAAAAATAATAAGTAAAAGTAAAAACTCTCATAATGCCAGCATCCAAAGATAATTACTATTAACAGTTTATCCTTCTGGGCTTTTGATCATAATTTATATAAACTTCAAATACAAAATTAAAATTGTATTGTACATAGCTTGTATTACACTTTTTTTGTCACTTAACTTTTTTTGTGAACATTTCTGACTTATTCAGAAGGGAAAATGGTACAACTTCTCCCATTTACCTCTTCAGCTTAGACAGTCTTTAATGAATTTTAACAGATTTCCTAATTAATAGCCAAAAATTTTTAAAGTATAACATTACAACTTTTCTTAACCAAAAAAAGGGAAAAAAAAAGAAAACCCTGAAATTAGGTGGCTTTAATATGAGCAAATTAAACATTTACATTGTAAAGTTAAAGAGTATAATGAACATTATACAAAATTTCCTCAATTTTTAACCACTATAAGCCTCAAACCCTAGAATATTGTAAAATATCTGAATTTCCAAAGATGATTAAATTTTGGACATTTTCGTTTCAGAAAAGCCACTGAAGAAGCATTGAGAATAGAAGAAGACCAAAGGCTTTTGGAAGATATGAGCGAGAAATCAAAAGGCAAACACAGATTTAGATCATTAATAATGTGTCATTTAAGTTTGGTACCGTTACTGCAGGCAACTGTAGTATTTCAAGCGAATTACAGAGAGCTTGAGTTTGCCCATGAGAGTCTAGGTCTATGCTATGCCTATGGTACTGAAATATTTATTTGACCCACTTTCATGCTCAGTGTTCCAATTTGGAAAATAAAGTGTGTGGTCACTAGAGTAATGGAGTCATAGGCAAAGAGCTCCTACACAGATACCTGCACTTGCTCCCTCTTGGGGTCCACAATAGACAGCTTATGCAGCATGTCTGAAAATGGCTTCGCTTGTCTCATAGGACTCATGGATGTTGGAATTATTTCTAGTGTAAGGTTCCTGCAGGAGTTGAGAAAGCAGCATCCCCTGCTATACCCATTGTCTTTGAACTTAAACTTTCATCTCCATTATAAAAGAACTTACTCCAACAGTTTCTTTTAAGACCAAAGTTCTTAACCTGGAGTTTATGGATAAAATTCAGAGGTCTATGAACTTGAATGGGAAAATAATTACAACTTTATTTTCACTAACATTTACCTGGAATTTAGTACTTCCTTCACTTAATAATTAATATAGGCAACAAACCATAATAATATTAGTAGTATTTTGATTTCTTACTAATAGAAACTAAGATATTTTCATATCACATTACAGATTTATATAGCCTGTGTATGCTTAATCACGATTCCAAAATGATGGTAATTAGACCAGCTGCTCGTTCTTATTATGTAATGCATTAGTAAAGATGCACAAATTTCCTACAGCACAAAATTTATTTTGATATCTTCATAACTTATGGTTTCTTATCTATTTTATTTTATGGGATTGAAAACCTTATTCTAAGGAGTGTCCATAAGTTTCACCATACTGCCGAAAGGGTCCATGACTCAAAAGAGTGAAAAGTATTTCGGTTTTCCTTTGTTGACAACAAGCCACCCCAAAAACTGTAAAACAACTACCGTTTTTATTCTGTACACGTTTCTGTGGGTTGGGACTTAATACAGGGCTTATCTCTGCTCCCTGAGGAGTTTAGTTCAGGCTTTGAGTCGCCAGCTGGGAAGTCAGTCCTGCAGCCCCAGGCAAGCCTTCAGGGACTGCAACCCAGACTGACATCTTCATTTGACTTCAGGAGAGATCCAGAGCCAGAAGCACCAATTAAGCTACTCCCAAATTCCTGACCCCAGAAACTGCAAGGATGATATGTGATTACTGTTGCTTTAATCACTAAATTTTGGAGTAATTTATTATGAAGCAATAGATAACTAATATAACGCATACTTAGTAAAAAAATCACAGGTAGTGTAAGGGTCTTCGAACACTTTTCAGGCCATCTGTGACTTTTCTGGTATACAGATTATCCATGAAAATTCTAGAAGAATATTAGAACTTTTTACACCTCTCTGCATCATTATAGAAACTCTGTTTATTTGTGTGTTACAGAAAGTACCTAATATGGATAAGAATTAAAAATAAATAATTTACATGTATGCATATTGGAAGTATTTTTTTTTTTACTATGAGAGATACATTGTGAGTTTTTGCTGTACAGCACGTAACTTCATTCCAAACCCTAGAAGCATTCAGCAAATGGTACTACTTCTTTGTGTGCATCAGCATCATTCCTCTACATGACACAAGAGAGTCACCACAGTGTAAGTCACATACTTAGAAGCTCCATGTACTGAAGTCCTGGTGTAGACCCTGAACATTTTTCTTTTTTTTAGGTATGTTTTGCCTTTCTTCTTCTTTTTTTTTTTTCTTTTTTAAAAATCTTTCATTATTATAGGGGTGGCCTGGGGGGCTCAGTCGTTAAGAGGCTGCCTTCCACTTGGGTCATGATCCCAGGGTCCTGGGATCCAGCCCCGCATCTGGACTCCCTGCTCAGTGGGAAGCCTGCTTCTCCCTCTCCCACTCCCTCTGCTTGTGTTCCCTCTCTTCCTGTGTCTTTCTCTGTCAAATAAATAAATAAAAATCTTTAAAAAAAAGAATTATTATTTATTTATTTAAGAGAAAGAGAGAGAGAGAGACACCATGGGGATAGGGGGTGGGGGTAGGGGTGGAAGGGCAGAGGGAGAGGGGGTAGCAGCCTCCCCACTGAGCAGGTGGCCCAACAGGGGCTGCATCCCAGGACCTGGGATCATCACCTGAGAAGCTTAACAGACTGCCCCACCCAGGCATGCCAAGAACACTAGGTTGCTTTGCTCTGGGTGTTTTAATCATGCAGATTCAGATCAAAATTCAGATGCCAAAGACTATCAT
This sequence comes from Meles meles, assembly GCF_922984935.1. Lineage (NCBI taxonomy): Eukaryota > Metazoa > Chordata > Mammalia > Carnivora > Mustelidae > Meles > Meles meles. The sequence continues at coordinate 23,138,609 of NC_060070.1, forward strand.
ACCTGATAGTCTTGGAAGATACTCACTGGGGGGAGAAATTTCCACAGGAGTCCAGAAAACAAGCTCATTTATTTTTTTTTTCATATCGTCTGCATAGAAATATCTTGTTTTTCAATTTCATGAATATATTAAAAGGAATAGCGGAGATAGGTTTTTGACACTCTTCACCCCATCTTCTTCCCAGAAGACTTTCATGCAACTACATAAAGCTTGGTATTGTGCTTTTAAAATTTACATTTGACATACTGATCAATGTGTTCCATTATTCGTAATTAGGTATAAGAAAATCCATCATTATACATTAAATCTAGCCTCATGCTGCCAAATGGAAATACAATGTAAGCCACATACATAACTGTAAATTTTCTAGTAGCTGCATAAAAAGAGAAAAGAAACAGGTGAAATTAATTATATTTATTTAATATACTATATCCAAAATATTATTTTAACAATCAGTACAAAAAATACTGAATATATTTCACGTTTGGTTTTTCTAACTAAGTCTTTGAAATCCATTGTGTTTTCATACTTTCAGCACATCTCAATTTGGATTAGCTTCATTTCAATGGCTCCATATCAGACAGTGTTGTTCTATCCATATCCTTATTGAATGGACTTTGGGGCTGTTTGCAGTTTCTGTTAAAACCCTTAGGCTGCTACTCCCATAGGACTCTGAGCACATGTACTGCACACTGTGGCTACATTTGGATAGATGAAATACGCAGACAAAGTGTCTATCTGTCCCATCAAACCCCATGCCCCAGGAGGGCAAGGCCATTCCTTATTCTTTGTTTTGGTCTCAGCACTGATCAGAATATCTAATACCCAGTGAGATATTTGTTGATCTAAACCAAATAATAATTTATTCCTCCTCATTTTTTTTCTAGAGGTAGAAGAGGCTGAACTGGAGGCTGACGAGATTGAAAGTGAGGAGCCTGACGTTCAGGAAGGTTCTGAGGCCTTGGAGATAGCCGAGGACACCAAGGGATCCTTACCTGAGGAGTCTGAAGCACCTGAGGTCCCTGAAACAGAACCTGAATCAGGTTAGACTCTGTTGAGGGCCGTGTCCCTCCTTCCACTCCCGTCTATTGGGTGTGTCTGTGTGTGCACACATGTGTGTATTTGTCTTTTCTATGTTAACAAAATGGCAGCAGGTGAAGAAGAATGGTGACAGGAGCTCCCAGAGAGCAGCCATTTAGTCCAAATCAGATGGTTTGTTGTGTGGTAGGAAAGCCAGATCTCCGCCCTGGTACTGGCACTCAGCACCAGGGCCAGCCATGTAATCTGGGAGTCACATGATTCAAAAAGCAGGAAAAAGTGCGTTTAAACATACTAAAATATAAAGCTTTTTCTTTTCTTCCATGGCCTCTCTCTCAGTTTGTCATGGTGCTTTTTATCTCTAATTAATCTAAGTAGACAAAAATTTTAAATTTTATTCACTGGCATGAATTTTACTGTTTGTCTTTATGCTATACAATGCTATTTTAAAATGCCAAATGTAAGAGCACTTAACTCATATGCAGAATCACCATAATTACACAATTTGTATTTTGCAGCTTGGACATACATTGCCTTTCATTCTTTTTTTTTTTTTTTTTTTTTTTTTTTGGCGGGGTGGGGGGAGGGAGTGCAGGAACAGTGGAGGGAGGGGCAGAGGGAGGAGAGAGAATCTTAAGCAGGCTCCATGCTTAGCTCTTAAGCAGAGCCCAACACCCAGACTCCCCTTACATGGATTTCATTGTACATTCAGCTTCATGCACAAAACTAGCTGAGCTTTTAACTTCACATCTTAATATGCACATAAGTTCTAGCACACTCTCTAACTTTAGCTTCCTAGTGGTTAAGGAAAGACTGCAAGATAGGGAACTCTGGATTGCCCTATCTTTTCCTTTCCTTCTGTGTCATCCTTTTCAGCCTAAGCATTTAGCTAATACAGGAAAATAACATGAATAAGAAAGTTTCCTTGGTTATTCATGTCTTTGAATGTTATCACCTTTCAGCATCTGGAGCAAATTCTAGTTTAAAGGGAAAGTGTGGTATCTCAGGGCTGCCAGTATCCTCCCCAGCCCTCACCAGTGGGTCACACTCCCTCATATGTGGTCCCCTGGAATTCTAGGGTAATGACAGGGCATCAGGAATGTTCATGAGAACGTGAGGGCAAGGGATGGCAAACACATACTATGCCTATCTCTGCTCATATGCCCTCTCTTTTGTCCCATTGGAGCCCCTCTGGATTTTGCTTACAAAACAGTTCAAAGGTAAAATTACTAAAAATTAAAATGACAGGGAAGAGCATTCGTCTAAGTGTGAGACCATTCTAAGCAAAAGACCTTGTGCAAGTGCACAGGTCCCACACTCATTAAGCCAGCCCTACTGCAGGGGTCCAGTTAGGTGGACTAGTACAGGGCAAGAAGTAGTCCATGGGCAATGAAAGTCACTGTCAGGACCAGAGAGGATCTTAAAGCAGCAAGATGGGAGAACCCACTGTTGTGGCAATGAGGCACAAAAATACTTTCAGGCAATCCTACAAACTAGAGGTCTTCAGATACCTGCAGCTAGATGCCAGTCTAGAGCAGTTAAGGGCTGGGAACCTGCTGTTAGCTGCACAAGGACCAGAACTTATAACCAAAACTTGTAAATTACACTGAGAAATCTCAAGTTCAACACACATCACTTTTACTACAAGATTAGCATTAGCTTTATGGGACAATAAGTATAAAATCAGATACCTTGTGCCAGACAGAGGAGTTAGCAGGATGAAACACACAATTGCCTTTTAGGAGCCCCACAACTCGGTTGACTTGAGCTCCTACCTAGAAACTTCATTGTTTTTTGTTTTGTTTTGTTTTGTTGTTGTTGTTGTTTTAATTTAAAATAAATTAATTAGCATATAATGTATTATTAGTTTCAGAGGTACATTTTAGTGATTCATAAGTTGCATATCACACCCAGTGCTCATTACATCATGTGCTCTCCTTAGTATCCATCATCCAGTTACCCCATCCCCCACCTCCTCACCTCCAGCATCCCTCAATTTGTTTCCTATAGTTAAGAGTCTCTTTTTTTTTTAAGATTTTATTTATTTATTTGACAGCGAGAGACACAGCAAGTGAGAGAACAGAAGCAGGTGGTGTGGAAGAGGGAGAAGCAGGCCTCCCACTGAGCAGGGAGCCCCAAACAGGGCTCGATCCCTGGACCCTGGGATCATGACCTGAGCCAAAGGCAGATGCTAGTTTAGAGTCTCTTATGGTTTGTCTCTTCCTCTGATTTTATTTTATTTTTCCTTCCCTTCTCCTATGTTCATCTGTTTTGTTTCTTAAATTCCACATATAAAAGAGATCATAAGATATTTGTCTTTCTCTGGTTGACTTGTTTCACTTAGCATAATACCCTCTAGCTCCATCCATGTTGTTGTAAATGGTAGGATTTCATTCTTTTTGATAGCTAAGTCATATTCTATTGTATATACATACACCACATTTTCTTTATCCATTCATCTGTCTAGGCCATCTGGGCTATTGTAGACATTGCTGCTATAAACATTGGAGTGGGGGTGCCCTTTCAAATCACTGTGTTTGCCTCCTTTGGATAAATACCTAGTAGAGCAATTGCTGGGTTGTAGGGTAGCTCTTTTTTTAACTTCTTGAGGAACCTCCATGCTGTTTTCCAGAGTGGTTGCACCAGCTTGCATTCCCACCAGCCAGGTAAGAGGGCTCCCCTTTCTCCTCATCCTCACCATCACCAACATCAATTGCTTCCTGACTTATTAATTTTAGCCATTCTGACTGATGTAACCAGAAACTTCATTGTTTTTTTTCAATACCTAATCAATCTGACTGACAACAATTCTTCCACCCACCTATGTTTTATAAGAAGACAGGCCATAAAATACCAAAAGAAATAAAAGAAACTGACATCCATTAAATGTGACACATCAAACACATCCCCATAGTTCCAATATCCACAATATTTCACAATTAGTATTTACTAATGTAACAGGTCTAGGGAACAATTTAGTTCTGTTGTTTTTAATCTGATTATTTCCCCCAGAGAACCTACTCTGGATCTTTTAAAGCCAGCATCCTACTCTAGTTAGGGTCAATCCTAGACCAATGCTAGACAGTACAGACATGACTGGGCTTCTCCAGGGCAGGTTCGCTTCTATAAAATGATCTGTTCTGGCCACGTTGAACCACCATCTGTTTCATAAAAGGTCTTGCATCTGCTTTAGCCAGTGATTACTTCTTCTTTCAAAGGTCTCTTTTTCCACAAAGTCTTCTCTTCTTTTTTTTTTTTTTAAAGATTGTATTTATTTGAGAGAGAGAGAGAGAAAGAGCACAAGCAGGGGAGAGGTAGAGGAAGAGGGGGAGGCAGGCTCCCCGCTGAGCAGGGAGCCCGATGTGGGACTTGATTCGAGGACCCCAGGATCATGCCCTGAGCTGAAGGCAGACACCTAACCATCTGAGCCAACCAGGCACCCAAAGTCTTCTCTTCTAAATTACTTAAGGGGGCAATTTTTTTTTCACGTAAAACTGCCCTGTCTAATCACAAAAAGACAAAGACCCTATGATTCCACTTATATGGAGTACTTAGAGTAGTCAAAATCATAAAATTAGAAAGTAGAATAGTAGTTGCCAGGAGCTTAGGGAGGTGGGAAGAATGAGGAGTTATTATTTAATGAGTAGAGTTTCTGTTTTACCAGGTGAAAAGAGTTATGGGCTGAAAAGGGGTGACGATTACACCACAGTGTGGGTGTATTGGATACCACTGAACTGTGTACCTAAAATGGCTAAGATGGTAAATTTTACAGTATATGAATTAACCACATGAAAAAAAAAAGAAAAAGAAAAAACCGTTCTAATATAAATCCATTACTTTTGGAATTTTTAAATTTTATCCAGAGTACCCAATGGTAAGCAAATGATGGCTGCCAAAGAAATGTCCACATCCTAATTTCTAGAACCTGCAGATGTTACCTCATTTGGAAGAAAGGTCTTTGTAGATATGACTAAATATCTTGAGACGGGGAGATCATCCAGGCTTATCCACATGGGCCCCAAATGCCGTCACAAGTGTCTGTATACAAGGGAAGTAGAAGCAGCTTAGACTCGCCCTCAGAGCTAAAGGCCATGTCGAGATGGAGGCAGGCACTGCTATGATGCAGCCTCAAGCTAAGAAATGACAGCGGCCCAGAGAAGCCCGAACAGGCTAGAAGTGATTCTCCTCTCGCATGGCAGAGGGGCACAGCCCTACCAACACCTTGATTTCTGACTTCCGGCCTTCATAATTGTGAGCGAATACATTTCTATTGGTTTGTTTTATTTTTTTTTTAATATTTTATTTATTTATTTGACAGAGAGAGAGAGATCACAGGTAGGCAGAGAGGCAGGCAAGGGGGTGGGAAGCAGGCTCCCCACTGAGCAGAGAGTGGGGAGCAGAGAGCCCAATGCGGGGCTTAATCCCAGGACCCTGAGATCATGACCTGAGCCGAAAGCAAAGGCCCAAACCACTGAGCCACCCAGGCGCCCCCCCCCCCCACCTTTTAAGTGTTTTATTTATTTGTTTAAACCACTAAGTTTGTGGCAATTTTTTTGACAGCCACAGGAAACTAATACATCGCCAGAAAGGTTTTTTTCTGCCTCATGCTAGAGAAGACATCTTTTCCTTTGTCATGGGCCACAAGGTAATCATTGCCTCTGTCAATACTCAGATAGGACACCTGAAGCTTCATCTCAAACCTGTTGTCACTCTAGCCTTCTTAGAATGGAATGACATATGTATTGCTTAGAATCAGTGCTTTAAAGGTCATTACATCCAGGGGCGCCTGGGTGGCTCAGTCAGTTAAGCGGCCACCTTCGGCTCAGGCCATGATTCCAGAGTCCTGGGATCGAGCCCTGCATCGAGCCCCGCATTGAGCCCCGCATTGGGCTCCCTGCTGCTTCTTCCTCTCCCACTCCCCTTGCTTGTGTTTCCTCTCTCGCTGTCTCTCTGTTAAATAAATAAAGAAAATCTTAAAAAAAAAAAAGGTCATTACATCCAGATGCTTTCAGAGGCTCGTTAATCACTTTGATCTTTCCCAATTAGTTCTTTATGTACTAGTTAAGTATAGGCAAATTATATGGAACTTGCAAGAAGTTGGGCTTCCAGTAACCATTGGCTCTTATAAAACAATGTTTTATTCTAAGCACTTCATGGTCCTATAATAGAGTCAGCTATTAATAAACATGAAGAAATACATTCCTTTAACAAATGTTTATTGAATTCTTTCTAAGTGCCAGGCAAAGCAGCAGGCACTGCCATAGGTACTAAAAACTCAGCAATCAATGATCAAGATAGTCAAGGTCCCTTTCTTTTTTTTTTTAAGATTTTATTTATTTATTTGACACAGAGAGACAGAGAGACGACGAGAGAGGGAATACAAGTAGGGGGAGTGGGAGAAGGAAAAGTGGACTTCCCACTGAGCAGGGAGCCAGATGTGGGGCTCTATCCCAGGACCCTGGGATCATGACCTGAGCCAAAGGCAGACGCTTCACCAACTGAGCCACCCAGGTGCCCCTCAAGTCCCTTTTCAAAGAATTGTCATTCAATGGTAAAGAATAAGAATAAACAAATAAATAACTAAAATAATTATGATAGTGTTAAGTGCTATGAATAAAATATATGAAGACACTAAAGCAGAGCCTGGGGTCTAGTAGGTGCTCAATAAATGCTTGTTGGATGAATGAGCAAGTTGGAGGCCAGTGGGGTAATTTGGAAGGAAGAAGCAAGAGTAAACATTAGGGCCAAGGAAGAGTGTCATCTGAGAAAATGATATGGGAGGCACGGCAGAAAGACTGAAAAGGAGCCGTGCAAAGATCTTCCCACTGCGAAGGTTCAGAGGTGGGCACAACTCAAAGGGCAAGGAAGAAACTGAGTGTGACCGGAGCATAGCGAGCAAGAGGGAAGGGGAAGATGAGATTGGACAGCGAGGCGGAGGCCAGAGGTTTAGGGAGTTTGAAGCTTTCTCTAAGTGCAGGTAATCCATATGATCTCATTAACACTTTTTAAACTTCACCTTGGCTGCTATATGACACCTTACGTCATTTGTTCTGTACCTCAAGTTCTTCATTAACCTGGGTTAGGAATAGTTACCAAACATTGTTTTTACAGGAATGGAAACATTTTATGTAAAGCGCCTAGCAAAGTGTCTGCAAGTCGTTGATGCTTCAGCAACTTCATCACCGGCTAGCAGTCAGCCTTATGTAACTTCTAGAAAGGCCAGAGCTCAGGATCCCTACCCCCAGATAAGGCTAAACTAAATCTCAGCATTCTCAAAGTCAATAGTCACAATCCATCCCCTGATATCAGAAAGAAAGGAAACAACGCTTTGGCTTATACCAATCAGGATAAATTCCCGGAGCTGGAGGTGGGGTCGCCCTCCCTCAGCCATGAGGGGAAGGATAAACACTAGAACAAAAGCCCGGCTCTGCCAGGAAGAAGAGTGAGTTACCAACAGGGTCTGCTACAGGATGGATGACAGCAAGTCCCCTTCATTGCTCCCTTGCTGAATTTTCACCAAATTCCACATTGCTCTCCAATGCATGGTTTCAATGAGACTGCTGAGGAATGTGTTAGCTTCCTAGGGTTGCCATTAACAAATTACCACAAACTTAGAGGCTTCAAACAGCAAAATTTATTCTCTCACAGTCCTGAAGGCTGGAAGTCCAAAATCAAGATATGAATGTAGTCTCTTTCTCCCAGAATATCTTATTGTTCTGTGCTCACCCATCTTGGGATGCTGTGAGATGATAAAGCGCCAGCCTGGTGAGACGAAGTGAGGTGAGCGATGTACGCATGGTGATGTGACCGTGAGGCTACTGTTGACCTTCTGACATCTTGTCATCTGCTTCTGGACCGTGGCTGACTGCAGTTTACTGAAACCACAGAAAGCAGAATTGTGGGTGAGGGGACTACTGTATATAAGTAAATGATCCGAAGTTTCTGATGGCCAAAAGATCCATGAGAAAATGCTCAACATCACTCATCCTCAGGGAAATACAAATCAAAACCACAATGAGATACCACCTCACACCAGTCAGAATGACTAAAATCAACAACACAAGAGACAACAAGCGTTGGCTGTGATGTGGAGGGAAAAGAACCCTCCTGCCCTATTGGTGGGAACGCAAACCGGTACAGCCACTGTGGAAAACACTATGGAGTTTCCTCAAAAAGTTGGAAATAGAACTACACTAGGATCCAGTAATCACACTACTTGGTATTTACCAAAAAAATACAAAAACACTAATTTGAGCGGAACCGCCATCTTCCAGTAATTTGCCAAAATGACCAACACAAAGGGAAAGAGGAGGGGTGCCCATTACATGTTCTCTAGGCCTTTCAGAAAACATGGAGTTGTTCCTTTGGCCACGTACATGCGAATCTACAAGAAAGGTGATATTGTGGACATCAAGGGAATGGGCACTGTTCAAAAGGGAATGCCCCACAAATGTTACCATGGCAAAACTGGAAGAGTCTACAATGTTACTCAGCATGCTGTTGGCATTGTTGTCAACAAACAAGTTAAGGGCAAGATTCTTGCCAAGAGAATTAATGTACGCATTGAGCATATTAAACATTCAAAGAGCCGAGATAGCTTCCTGAAGCATGTAAAGGAAAATGATCGGAAAAAGAAGGAAGCCAAAGAGAAAGGTACTTGGGTTCAACTGAAGCGTCAGCCTGCTCCACCCAGAGAAGCACATTTTGTGAGAACCAATGGAAAGGAGCCCGAACTGCTGGACCCATTCCCTATGAATTCATGGCATGATAAATATAAAGAAAATAAAAGACCTCAAGACTGTAAAAACAAAGAAAAAAAACCACACGAATTTGAAAGGATTCATGTACCCCTATGTTTATTGCAGCATTATTTACAATAATCAGGTTATGGAAGCAGCCACGTGTCCACTGATAGATGAATGAATAAAGATGTGATACAATCACACACACACACACACACACACACACACAAGAATATTACTCAGCCATTAAAAAAAAAAGAATGAAATTTTGCCATTTGAATCTAAAGGGTATAATGCTAAACAGAATAAACCAGTCAAAAGACAAATACTATATGATCTCACACATATGTGGAATTCAAAAAACAAAACAAATGAACAAAGGAGGAAAAAAAAAGAGAGGACAGACTCTTCACTATAGAGAACAAATGGTTACCAGAGGAGAGGTGGGCAGGCAGGTGGGGGAAATAGGGGAAGGGGATAAAGAGCACAATTACCTTGATGAGCACTTAGTAATAGATGGAAGTGTTGAATCACCATATTGTTCCCTTGGAATTAATATTACTTTGTATGTTAATTACTCTAGAATTTAAATTAATATAAATTTTTAAAACAGAATCACCTAGGGGTTCCTGGGTGGCTCAGTTCATTAAGCTTCTGACTTCAGATCATACAGGTGGAGTAGGGCAACAGGAAAGGTAGGTAGATCATTTATAAGAACCACACCCAACCCCCCCAACACACATACGTATCCATATATGTCTTTCACTTTAATGTTTTGCCTGGTACTCTCCAACATAGATCTGAAGGTCAAGTTAATGTGCTTTGACCTAGTTCAAGTGGTGATGTTTAGTAAGTATTCGTCTTGTCTATCTCTTCTAGACTGTGGCTGAATCTTCATCATTTCTGACTTGCATTCTGTAATTAGAGAAATTAAGACAGTTTAGAATTCTCTGCATATTCTTAGTGTTCTTGTCTTTGCCATCATTTATAATGCTTTTCTTTAGATAATTGAGCACCTAACAATCGCACATGTCACCACCAGAGCAGCCCTAGGCTTGTCCTCTTCTACATCCTATTCTCTTGAGTTTTAATTATAGAATTCTGTAGAAAGAGGACCCAGCTATGACTTTACCTTGGAAGACAATTTCCAGTGTTACAGCGTTTTATATATATATGTAAATATAATTACATATCATAAATTATATTTTTAAAATATTAGAATAATATTATTCTAGATATGTAAATATGATTTAATATAACTATATTATATTAATTATCATTATTCTGAATATGTAAATACAATTAAATATCACATTATTAGAATATTAGAATATTCTAATTCTATGTATCTGAATATTCTAATTAATTAGAATCTATTCTAATTCTGTTATTTAGAATACTCTATTAGAATACTCTAGTAGAATATTATTCTGATATTATAATAATATAATTAATTATAATTATAATAATTGCAATCTATTATAATTAATTATGTAACTTAATTATTATGATTGGTATAATTATGTATTCTATAGAGAGATATATAATGTATATTATATTTCATATAATATGATACAAATATAAATTTGGTCTACACAAAATTTGTGTCTCCGAACTAGAAAAGACTATGGGGTGAGAAGATAGATAATTAGTTCTTCCTTCCCCGAACCATCGATGCTGAATGTGCATGCGGAGCAAGTCTTATATCATCCGGGAAGACAGTGTTGCTCTCTGCCTTCAACAGTGATATTATGGAGATTCTCCCGAGTTTTGCCACACTTACACCCGCAGCTGGGGCTTTGATATATCATTGTCTTTCCTTGACATCTTATGATCTTTAGGAGTATTTTCATGTGTATCTCGAGAAATTAAAAGAAATATCAGGAACTGCTAGTCTGATGGCATGTGAACAGAAGTTTGAGTGATATTTAACAACAGTTATCTGTCAGACTTATACGTGCCATGTGTCAATTATTATTTTGGTCCATGTCTTTTTATGTGTTGTTAAATGTTCTTCATTTTCTGCCCTACGTTATTAAATATTTAGTGTCATACGTTACCTAACAGGAAAACTATATTTTCACTTAGACGTAGTATATATAATTAAACTGTGTTTTGAAATTTTCTTTGTGCCAGAAACTTCATAAAGGAATAATGTTTTAAAATTCAAACACTAACTACCAGATTTCTTTTTTTTTTTTATTTGTTTATTTACAGCATAACAGTGTTCATTGTTTTGGCATCACACCCAGTGCTCCATGCAGTACGTGCCCTCCCTATTACCCACCACCTGGTTCCTCAACCTCCCACACCCCGCCCCTTCAAAACCCTCTGGTTGTTTTTCAGAGTCCATAGTCTCTCATGGTTCATCTCCCCTTCCAGTTTCCCTCAACTTCCTCTCCTCTCCATCTCCCCATGTCCTCCATGTTATTTGTTATGCTCCACAAATAAGTGAGACCATATGACACTTGACTCTCTCTGCTTGACTTATTTCGCTCAGCATAATCTCTTCAGATTTCTTTTTTAAGTAGTTGAGCCTGCTGAGAATACCACAGTTGGAACAGAAATTTCAAAAGGATCCAAAGACGGCCTGGAAACTAAAGAATTATCTGAAACAGGTTAGATTATAAAAATAGTTAGTCTGTGAAAAATACTTTTCATATTCTTTTAGAAAGGTCCAGTCCCTTATTTTAAGTATAGCACCAACTTCCTACCTATTTCTTTCTATGCCGTATGCCAGCTGATATGCAATTAATTTAGCTTATTACATTAAAAATGTATGTAGCGGGTGCCTGGGTGGCTCAGTGGGTTAAGCCTCTGCCTTTGGCTCAGGTCATGATCTCAGAGTCCTGAGATCGAGTCCCACGTAGGGCTCTCTGCTCTCTCTCTCTCTCTCTCTCTCTGCCCACCTCTCTGCCTACTTGTGATCTCTCTCTCTCTCTGTCAAATAAATAAATAAATAATCTTTGAAAAAAAGTATGTACCCAGTGTTTAGTACTCTTCTTCACCAAATTTTATTTTATATGTTTTACTAATAAAGTTGCCATACAAAATTCTTAATAATTAACCATGATTTTTACCTTATTAGTAGATAATAATTCATCTTAGGCAATACAGAAGGCAAAGCATAAATTAAAACATTAATTTATGCATTTATATTATTACCTAGAAAATGAAGTACATTTCTTTCAAATGTTTTTAAAATACTATAAAGTATAAATTATTGTGGCAATATGGCTAAAGATACAATATTTTAAGAATCTTTTTTCTTTCCTAAACTTTACCTCAGAGGTTGTACTCCCTGAGTTTCCAGAAGATGCTTATCCTGATGTTCCTGAAATGGAGCCAATTAAAGAGAAGATTAAACATTTCAACCACATATGGAAACAACTGGAAGGAACAATCAAAGAGTCTTTTGTTCAAATTTTAAACTTGGAGATTGCTGACAAAACTCCAGAGGAACTACTTCAAAAAGTAGTTGAGACTATGGAAAGTAAGAGTTGTAATCTTAACAGTTATTGTCAAGATATTACTGTATCATTAAAAGCATCATGAAAGTTTGAAGCCCTTCTTGATGGTTTATGAAGTAAAGCATCCAGTATATTTAGGGTCAAGACTTCAAATATTTAAATCTGTCAATCAGAACAGCACGGGGCCCAAAGAGCACTGGCCAACCCAGCCAGTTGTCACTTAAAGAATTCGTGAAGACCTGTGTATGTACACCGTTAAACTAAGATCAATCATTATAATCACTCTTCCTAATCTTTGATTGTAATATGTTAATATCCTTTTATCCTAAAAATATCTTCCCCAAAGTTACTTTTTTATGTATTTATTAATTTTTTTTACAGGACCCTTCCAGTATGTTGCATGGGAGTTAACTATGGAAGATTATGATGAAGAAACAGAAGACTATCAGGCAGAAGCTGAAGCTGATGAGGATCTAGAAGAGGAAGAGGAGGAGGAAGAAGAGGTATGACTTCTTTATTATTGCTCATTCACGTTGGTCACATCATGGAAAGTGCGTACATCCAGAGTGGTAACAAGCACTTTGGACCCCAAGAAAACAAGCAGGCTTCCTCTATTTTATAAATTTTTCAACACACTTGGCCTCCACCCAACTTCACTTGACACCTGAAATGCCAGAGCTTCTTAGACAACATATTACACCCATGAAAAAAGAAAAGGGAAATCTTTTAAATGTTTTTCCATGGGAACATCTATAGGTATTCGAGACAAAATTTAAGGGAAGTGAGTATTTCACATAAGACACAGATAGTAATTGCCTTGGGAGGCCACTTCCGTGATAATAAGGAGAAGTATTTGCAAAAGGAACAGGTCATTTTCAGACCCTACTCTATTCCCTTAGCACCGGAATTTTAAGAACCATTCTCATTTGATACCACCCAATTAAATATCTATCAGTAATTAAATAAAAACAGATTCTTTTAATTTGGGGCCTTATCAGTTCTTTTGAGCTTCCTAGACCAAGTTCCAACATGGGAGGAGGTTCTCCCCAACACACGAAGCAGTTCCAGAAGATGACACCACCAGGGTGTCTGAGGATTCAGCTCAATTCTGATGCCATCCACCTGGAGATAGTGTCAGATTCCACAGGTTAAGTGTTCAGTCCTAAAGGATTTCTCCCCCAACCCCCACCTCAGCCCCAGGTTGTTTCCTGTGCTTCTGACTGATGGGCTACAGATTAGGGATTCCAGTAACCTCCTCTTTCAGTTCAATCAATTTGCTAAAATAGCACACAGAATTCAAGAAAACATTTACATACATTTACTGGTTTATTAAAGGATATAATAAATAACGCTAATTAACAGCCAGATAAAGCCATACGTAAGACAAGGTGCTGGACAAAGAAACTTCAGTCTTTGTGTAGCTTGGGGCCCTGCTTTGTGGCACATGGAAGCTCTTCTAAAAGAAAAGCCCAAAAAGCTGTCCTCTTGGGTTTTTATGGAGGCTTCATTATACAGTCATGGTTGACTTAATCATTGGGCATTGGCTGATTCACCTTCCAGCCCCTCTCCCTGACCCCACCTTGGAAGGCTGAGAGTGGGACTGAAATTTACAACCTTCTAATCAGCATGCAATAACCTGGATGAATCTGAAGATAATTATCCTAAGAGAAAGAAGCCAGGCAAAAAAGAATATGTCCTGTATGATCCCATTTATATAAAAATTTAGAAAATGCAAACTAGTTTAGTGCTAGAAAACCGAGTGGTGGTTGCCTGGGGATGGGGCAGGAAGGAGGCAAATAGGAGCAGGAAGGAGAGATTTTACAAAGAAGTGTGAGCAAACTTTTGGTATTCATGAATCTGTTCATTATCTTGGTTGCGGTGAATTCACGAATACTTCTGTCAAAAATTATCCATTTTATACTGTAAATATGTACACTGTTTTAATGTCAGTTGGACTCAACCTGTTAAACGTGTTAGTGGTGGTTATCTCTCAATGATGGACTTACAGTAATTTTTATTTTTTAAGTGCTTGTCTACATTATCTGATTTTTTTTTAAAGATTTTATTTATTTATTTGACAGAGAGAGATCACAAGTAGGCAGAGAGGCAGGCAGAGAGAGTGAGAGGGAAGCAGGCTACCTGCCGAGCAGAGAGCCATGCGGGACTTGATCCCAGGACCCTGAGATCATGACCTGAGCCGAAGGCAGCGGCTTAAACCACTGAGCCACCCAGGCGCCCCCTATATTATCTGATTTTTTAACATTAGAAATGTATCATTTTTACAATAGGAAAAATCAACAACAAAGATATTTCCCTTTTGCCAAACAGAAAACACAAAAAGAAACAAGAGTTCTAGGGGCGCCTGGGTGGCTCAGTGGGTTAAGGGTCTGCTTTCTGCTCATGATCTCAGATCCTGGGATCAAGCCCCTGCATTAAGCCCCCGCATCGGGCTCTCCACTCATCAGGGAGCCTGCTTCCCCCCCCCCCCCCGCCTCCCTGCCTACCTCTCTGCCTACTTACTCTCTGTAAAATAAATAAAATCTTAAAAATAGAAAGAAAGAAAGAAAGAAAGAAAGAAACAAGAGTTCTAATACCATGCCAGAATTCAGGAATCATACCAAGATATTTTCTCATCAAACTTTCCTATACTTGGGGTGCCCTTAAATCTTTATGTGATGTTTTTCTATATCTGTGAGAAATTAGTTCTGGCCTCTTGTCCATCTCTTCCTTTTTTCCTTCCATAATACCTGATACTAATTAGGTCTCTTGGACCTATCCTCCAAATATCTTTATCTTTTCCCTCAAATTCTCCATTTCTTTTTTTTTTTTTTGTTCAGATATTTGTAGACATGTCTTCCATTCAGTCTTCTCATTTTAGACATTCACTGGGGTCCTATTGCTATTGTTAACAAATTACCACAAAGTTAGTGGCTTAAAACAACCAAATTATCATATAGTTCTCAAGGTCAGTTCTCTAAAATGAATCTTATAAGGGCTGAAATCAGTATTAGCTAAGTTCCTTCTGCAAGAGGAGAAAATTTTTCTTGTCATTTCCAGCTTCTGGAGGCCACCTGCATTCTCTGCTGTATGGTCTCTTCCTCCATCTTCAAAGCACATTACTTCAACCTTGGCTCTCCATCATCTCATCTTCTGCCTTTGACCTTCTTGCCTCCCTCTTAAGGACCCTTTAATTACATTGGGTCCACCTGGATGAGCTTTCCTTCTCAATATCCTTAATCACACACATAAAATAACCCACTCACAGGTCCTGGGAATCTTTGAGGGGCCATTATTCTACCACAAGTGGTCACTCTCTTGTTAGGCTCATTTACATATTTTATTGGTGTTCGTGAACTCTTTCTAGTGTTTATTTGAATTTTTATTAATGTCTTCATTATTTTCCTACCCTGAGATTGGGTTCTGTCCATCTCTGTTGATCTGTTTGATCTGACTGATCGTTTAGTTGGCAAGACTCCCTTACGTGGGTGGTGGCTTTCTTTTTTCTTTTTCTTTTATTTTTTCTCAGTGGGGTTCAGGATTATTGCTGGAGTGTTTTAGGTGACAACATTCTCAAGAATTAAAAAAGGCAAGTGGTCTCTCCCTGTAGGTCAGGAATATGGAGGTAGATAAGGCATATATTCGTTGATGAGGCCTAGGACAAGCCTGGTTAGGATTTCTCGTACTTGCCCAGATGCAGGGTTGGGGAGAACTCTTCCCACCCGTATAGCTCCTTCTTGATCTTTTGTGGGCCAGAGAGACCACAAGCATTTCCCTGGTAGTTGCTGATGCTAACATTCTCCAGGAAATCCAGAGATCCCTGCAAAAAAATTCCTCCTAGGACTTGACATCTTAATAGTCTGTTCCCTCTGATGTTTCTCTCCAGGCACTCATCTAGCCCATAGTGGTAAATAATGCCATACAGTTTCCTTCCCACAGATGCTGATGGATTCCAGCTGCCTGCCCCAGCAGTTAAGACTAAGAAAGTGGGAGAGAGAGGAAGGAGGTATCTTCAGATGACCATTTCTCCCAATCCCTTGTTCTAACATACCTCCACTCTCTCCCCATCGCCTCTGCACACATACCCCACATTCTGTTTCTAAAATTTATTTAGGGATAATTATAAATCCACCTATTACAAGGAAAAACTGGAGTCAACCAACAAAAGCCATTAAACAACTGAAAAAACAAAAGGACTCAAATGGATTGAGATATAAAAAGCAAAGGCTAATTAAAAAGAAGAAACGGCATTCTGGATATCAGTGAAAGTGTAACTCAAGGAAAAGTGCATTAAAATAACAACAAAAAAGATACTTTACACTGTTAAAGATAAGCCAAACTGGGCACTAAAGCGGTAAGAACAGGTTTTCGTTAATAGGGAAAAGAGTCCAGTGTGAACTGAAATCTGATTTGGACAGAGGTAGGTGGAAGTTTTAGAGGAAAAATTATTTAGGGAGCAGAGAGGGAGAAAAGCAGGGGCCCTGGAGATTCAGGGAAGTGAAAACTTACAAGTGTCCATTTATAGATGAATGGAAAAGGAGTGGTACACACACACACACACACAGACACACACGAATACTATTCAGCCATAAAAAAAGAATGAATTTTTGCCATTTGCAATGGCAAGGATGGAGCCTGAGGATATAATGCTCAAGTGAAATAAGTCAGCCACAGCAAGACAAACGCCATATGATTTCATTCATACGTGAAACTTAAGAAACAAAACAAATGAACAAAGCCCAGAAAAAGACAAACAAAGAAAACAGACTTAAATACAGAGAACAAACTGGTGGGTGGGGGGATGGAAGAAATAAGTGAAGGAGACTAAGAAGGCACTTACCTTGATGAGCACTGAGAAACAGAAAATTGTTGAATCATTATATTGTATACTTGAAACTAGTATCACACTGTATGTTAATTATACTAGAATTTAAATAAATAAATAATGCATACATACATTGTTTTAAAAAATGCTTTAAGTAAAAAAAAATAAAATTCTCATGAAAGAAAATTACACTGACTTTCACAAAGGTCAGAACTTATACTCTCAGTATTGTTTGAGAGCATATATTCTTACTGTGAATTCCACAATTCTTTTAAATAAAGTTGCATTTTGGGCGCCTGAGTGGCTCAGTCAGTTAAGCATCTGCCTTCCACTCAGGTCATAATCCCAGGGTCCTGGGATCAAGCCAAATCAGGCTCCCTGCTCAGCGGGGAGTTCTGTCCCTCCCCCTTGCTTGTGCATGCTCTCTCTCTCAAATAAAGAAATAAAATATTTAAAATTTTTAAAAAATTTTAAATAATAAAATTGCTTTTTATAATTGAATACATTACAAAAAGTCATATAAATGAGAACAAAGGTTTGAGAATTCAACACAATTTTAAATGTCACATGACCTTATTTCAGCTTTAACAAAATCCTTAATTTTGATAGATTATACATTTCAGCTTCAAAATAAAAAATATACATATTGTTTTCTAGCCCTTCAAAAAAAATCACATATAAATGCTTTATAGTAGTAGAAATTATAGTTGCCAGATTTTAAAAACCATACCCAGGTATATTTGAATTTCAGATGAAAGAATAATCTCTATGTGTAGTACAAGTTTATACTAAAAAAATTATTCATTATCTGAAATTCAAATATAACTGGAACCCACATTCTTATTTTTTAAGTCTGGCAACCCTATCCGAGGCGGACTTATTAGCAGGGAAAATTAATTAAGCATTCAACTCCAGAATCTGGGGAGAAAGCACAACAAAATAAACCAAAAGAATGTAGAAAGGAAAGTAAAGGCAAAAATTAACAAAATAGGAAAAAAAGACAAAAACAGTAGACCTAATTTTATTTTTTTATTTTTATGTTTTTTAAATTTTATTTATTTTTCAGTGTTCCAAGGTTCATTGTTTATGCACCACACCCAGTGCTCCATACATGCCCTCCTTAATACCCACCATCAGCCCTCCCAACGCCCCCCACTCCAAAACCCTCAGTTTGCTTCTCAGAGTTCATAGTCTCTCGTGGTTCATCTCCCCCTCCGATTTTGGAGTAGACCTAATTTTAACAAATGTAAAGTCAGTCCACTGGCAAGTATAATAAAATAGGCAAACTTCTAACAAATCTAATTAGATAAAAGGAAAAAGCAAATAATATTTGAGAAAAATGAGTATACAATCAAATTTTTAAAACAGGGTTGTTTTAAATTATAGGAATTTTATACTAATAAATTTTAAAGCCAAGATAAAAAGGATATTCAAAATATGAATTACTGAGATTTACCTAGGAGGAACTGTAAAATCTGAACAAACAAAAAAGATAGAGGAGAATTACAAATCACTACTAATCTACCTCAGTTGATTCGATAATTCCTATGTTGCTTAAAATTTTCACATCAGAGGGGCATCTGGGTGGCTCAGTTCATTAAGTGTCAGACTCTTGATTTCAGCTCAGGTCATAATCTCAGGGTTGTGAGACTGAGGCCCCCATCACATGATGTTCAGAACAGAGTCCACTTGGGATTCTCTTTCTCCCTCTCCTTTTGTCCCATCCCCGACTCCCGCTCAAAATAAATAAATAAAATCTTAAAAAAAAAAAATCTTCCAAATCACAGAAAAACAGCAATACTTCCTAGCTCATTTTGGAATTTGCATAGCTCTTATATAAAAATTCAACAAGAATGGTGTATGAAAATTATAGATTAGTTTCATTTTTTGCACCTTTATAGAAAGTTGTTCATTATATCATGTTTTGGAGGAAAAAAAGAGGTTTGTTATAGAATAGTCTTGTAAAATATTATCCCGTTGATATTTATATTGGTTGGATATACTTTGAAAAAAGAGTCTGGAAGGATACACATAAAATTGTTGAATGTTTTAAAGACATACTGTTATGGAGTAGACATTATTCAAGATGTGAACTCAGAGGGATATGAGAAACTGTTTTAATTAATTAGTACAAGAAATGGCCTTTTGTGGATTGTTTTAAAAGCATGTTGTTATAGCCTCAATATCATTCAAGATGCATTATTTTAATTTATTTTTACTTAATTTTTAGTCTTACATCAAAATATTTTTAATACTATTCTCCACACTGAATAATATTTGTAGAATGAAGATAGAATTAAAGAGAAGAGAAGGCACTTGGGAGATACAAAGCACTTTTGTCCTGTGTTTCTCAAAGAAAACTTCATTCTACAACCAGGCAGCACAGAAGAAGCAGTTAAATATCGAGAAAAAATCTACTACTTCTCAAGTCCTGAGGCTAAAGAGAAGTTTCTGGAGCATCCTGAGGAGTATGTGGCTCATAAAGAACCATTAAAGGTGAAAACAATATGCCTACCCAGTCCTAATGATCGCTTCTGAGTGCTTTTTCAAGGACTTACTGCCAACCTTCATCGTTTTACTTAATAGTGAAGTCCCCAATCTGATATAACAATATGGTAAAAATATCCAAGTTCCAAGAACTTTTTGAAAAATAAGTAAGATAATTACCTTTTTTTATTTCGGCAGTAATGACTTGCGTAAAACCAACACATACTGTCTTTTTAGCTGAAGTAAAAAGAGCTGCATTTATTGCTTGCTACCTTAAGAGCCAGCTGGGTTAAGTGAGCAATTTCATAGGCACAGAAAATAGAATAATGATTACTAGCAGCTGGGGGTGAGGTGAGGGGGACGGGAGGTGGGAAGAGAATGGAGTTATTGTTTAACGGGTACAGAGTTTCAGTGTGGGATGGTGAAAAAGTTCTGGAAACAGTGGTGATGGTTGTACAACATTGTGAATGTACTTAATGCCACTGATTTATACACTTAAAAATGGCTAAAATGAATATACTCAAAACTACTGAATTATATACGTTAAAAGGGTGCATTTTATGGTATTTAAGTATACCATCTCAATAAAATATTTGAATTTAAACTGAAAAGATGATTAAAATGGTAAATTTTATGTTATGTCTATTTTAATACCATAATAAAAGAACACGTGGTAATATTTTATCCATTTTAAAAATAAAGTACACACATAATTGCCACCAGTTTTAGACAAGAACCTTCATCTTTTAAATTTTACTTTCACCCTCTTGCACATGGGTGTATATTCTTTCCAGGGTACGTAATATTTTATAATCTGCTTTTTCACTTAACATTTATCCATGAAAGCTTATATATTTCTACATAGACCTCTGATGCTCCAACAGTTTCATATACCATTTTAACATCTAATTGTTCGACATTCTTCACAGTATTTTCATTGTGAATCATTGTCATTGTGGATATGAAATAACACTTAGGAAATCTTTGGGCATGTCCTTCTTTGTTTCTCTTGAATTCTTTTATTAGTATAATTCCTTAGTATGGGATTACAAGATCAAAATAAACAAATCACAATACATAGTCACTTACACGTTTGAGAACACCAGTGCTTTCTTTTTTTTTTCCCCCAGTGAAGTAGGGTCCACACCCAATATGGGGCTTGAACTCACAACCCTGAGATCAAGGGTTGCATGTCCTACTGACTGTGCCAACCAGTGCCCCTAATTCCAAAGCTTTCTTAAGCAGAACATAAAGAACACAATTTAAATGCTTCTGAATAATTTGGACTATTTTCATGAACTTCAATTTTTATATGGTGCCAAGGAGGACTATTGAAATATGTATATGGTTGTCCCTTCTGGACACTATTGGTGTTGTGAAGGGATCATTCAGTTTTAGGGAGAGCAACTAATAAGCCTTATGTTTTCTAAATTACTCAAAACTTCCTTGTCTTCACTCTCCTCCTACCCTACCTCTCCCCAACCCACCCCCTTGTGGCAGGCTCCTCCAGTAAGAATATGCCTTATTGGCCCCCATGGTTCTGGCAAAACCGTCTGTGGAAGACAGTTAGCGGAAAAATGGGGCATTTTTCACATTCAGTTTGAAGAATTTCTTCAAGAGAAACTAATGCTCAAAACCGAAAAGAAAATTGGAACTGAATTTGAGGAAGATTCTGATGAAGAACGGTTTGCAAAACAAGAACTTGAAGAACTTGCAATTCAGGCCAATGTCAAGATTGAAGAAGAAAATACAAGGAAGCTGGTAGTAACATTAATACTCTTTGCAGATAATTATGCTTACTGGTATTACTTTTGGGAAGTAGAATATAAGCAATATAAAACTAAAGTTTCTAGGAAGAAGAAAAAAAATTAGCCCCTTCCCCTATGTTAAATACATACCTTACTGCTCATCTAGAATACAAAATGCTAAGTTTTACATGATTCCAATAAAAATCTAAATAGCTTTGCCTGACAAGACTGTCACACAACATTTATTTGGGACTCTGTTATTTGATATGTCTGACGTAGACTATAAGATTTTCCTTTAATTTTGTTCTCTGTTTTTTTATCAAATATCATAAAAATCTGCCCCAGCCCCAGCAGAGATCTCAAAATATTAATTTCTAATGATGCATTGTAAGAAATTTTATATATTCTTCAATGGTTTCTTTCTGGGATTGTAAAGAGAGAGTTCTTAATTCTAACTCATTTTTAACCATTTCTGAATTCTAACTCATTTTTAACCATTTCCTTTCCTTCTCAAATGATCCCTTGTAAATGGACCCAGATATATATTATATTCCAGATGACTGCCTGGCTGGCCCATCATTTATTTAGGATATAGGTTGAAGAATTATAAGATAAATGACAAAAATTAGTTAAGCTTCGTGTGTGTGATACAGATTGAACAAAAAAAGTGAAGAGACAGATATCCTGAGTCCATGTTTGAAAATCAGTCATGCTAATCTCTAGTAACTCCTCTTAGCTACAATATATAACTTAATATTTTAAACCATATTAAATACTGATTTAAAGAAAAAAGTTTAAGTTTTAAAATGTTAACAAGCAGCCGTATTAAAAATGACCAAGAAGTTCTCGTCCTAATCAATTATGTAACAGACTATTATTTATTAATACAGTTTTAAATTTTTTTGTTTTCTGATTTTTGTTTTTAGCCTACAGATATACAATTTACAGAAGAAGAAGAAGCAATCAGATTAAATCTAACGGAAAATGAGCCATTACCTCCCGAAATTCTTGAAACAATTCTTTCTGAGTGGTGGCTTAAGGAACCAATACGGTATCTCATTTTTTATAGAATTATACAGTTGTTGACTTTTATTTGTTTTATTCTTAAGTTAAAAATGTAATCCAGCATAAATTTAAGATTTTTCTTTTACTTATAAACAGTGATTCTACACATTACGAACATTTGAAGAATTAATTTAAAAATACTGATGCCAGGGGCCCTCCTCCCCAAAAGAACTGAATCAAAATTTTTAGCAATGTGAGATTGAGACCCAGGCATTTGTATTTTTGAGAGCGCCCCAGATGATTCTACTGTGTCGTCATGGTTGACTGTCCATATTCTAAATCCATGTACACTGATGGTGGGCTGGACTTTTTTCCTTGGAGTCTTTCAATAATTACAGTTAAGACCACTTAATAACTGTCCACAGTGTTATCCTTTTCTTAAAATCCAGGAACAAGCTTGACCTCAGACAGGACAAATTTAAGAATTTCCATTACATCAGAATTTAAAACATCATTGTAATTTCCTAATCAGAATGTTTGCTTTGGTGTCTGTCAGAAGAAAGAGAAATGATACTTATTATAGTACCAATAATAGCAACGCTTACATAGAACTTACTATGTGCCGGATACTGTTCTACTATATTTTATTCACATTTGCTTACTTGATCTTTACAACTACCCAGTGGAATAGAAACTTTTATTATCTCACTTTGGAGATGAAGAAACTATATTATCGAGAATTTAGATAACTGGCCAGTCCCAGTGCTCCTCTAGGCAGTCTTTTACCTAGTCCATGGCCCAAACGACTGAGTGAGGTTACTGACCACCAACTTTAATTTTAATTTCCTGTTGCTTAAATTGGCTCGTTAGTTGTGGTAAACTCAGGCAGGTTGGTTGCAACAATGTAGTCACGTGGGCCATCTGGGTGGCTCCCTCTCTTAAGCATCTGACTCTTGATTTCAGCTCAGGTCATGATCTTGGTATCATGGGATCAAGCCCTGCTTCAGGCTCAGTGCTTAGCATGGAGTCTGCTTGTCCCTTTCCTTCTACCCCTTCCCCTGCTCATGCTCTCTCTCTCTCTCAAGTAAATAAATAAATCTTTAAAAAACAAAACAACAACAAAAAACCAATGTAGTCATTCATGGGTTTTTCTTCATTAATTTAGCTCCTGACCTCACACCATACATTAACATTTTTTTAAAAAGCATATAAGTTGAATAATTAAAAGTAAAACAGTGAGGGATGCCTGGGTGTCTCAGTCGATTGGGCATCTGCTTTCAGCTCAAGTTATGGTCTCATGGGATAGAGACCAGCATCAGGCTCCCTGCTCAGTGGGGAGTCTGTTTCTCCCTCTCCTTGTTCTCTATCTCTCTCTCTCTCTCTAAAGAAAAAAAAAAAGTTAAAAAAGTGAAATTGTAAAAAGTCTAAATAAAATAGTTAAGTATTATGCAACCATTAAAATGTATTAAAATGAAGAATTTGTAATAGCATGAGCAATGTTATTATATAACATTAAATTTAAAAAGACAAAGTTATTTATAATAGCAAGATGACACATGAGGAACAAGCTGGAAAGAAATGAAACAAAATGTCAGTCATCTCTAGGATGTGAGATTATGGATAATATTGCCCTTTTTCATTTTTTCTCTATTTTCTAATTTTTCTAAAGTAAGATTTATTTCTTTTATAATCAGAGGGAAAAATCAACACATTTTTAAAGGGCTATTGCATGAGTCCTGGAGAGAGATAATACAATATCTGTATCTATATAAATAGATATTATAAGATATAAGATGAACTAAGGTGTAATGGTAGAAATGAAAATAGAAATGATAGAAATGGGTATAGAAGAGGACATGCCAGGGTTTAGCTCTTATATGTGAGAAGCAAGAGGGGGTTGGGGGGCAGTCCAAGTGTCTCTGAAGTTTGACACCTGAATACCAGTGAGTCAGAAGCAAGAGCAGTATGAAAGGGTAACAGTGAGTCTAATTTCTGACAGTATGATGCGTATATGATTCTTGAAGGGCACTTCAATGAATAAATTAAGCAGCTTTTTGAAAATTCTGAATTGAAACTGAAAAGAGAAGCTGGGTATGGAGGTAGAGATTTAGAAGGCATTGACAAAGAAGGGACAGCTGGAACAGTAGGGATGAAATTGTTCCTCAATGACGAGACAATGCTGAAGGCATCTCTAAAGAAAAAGGCGTACATCTTACAGCCAAAATATAAAAATTTGCCCACTTAATCCAATAGGAAATAGTTTAAAATGTCAGAGAAGAACTCAAACTGTGAAATGTTCATTAAAGTCCCATGAGGAAGAAAACATGTTTAAATATAAATACCAAAAACAAGCCAAATTTTAGATAAACAGGATAAATTCTCATTCAAAAGGGGACCATATTGACTCTTTGAAATAAATAAAACCAAGTTCTTAAAGCCTGATTGGGTTTTTTCTGTTGTTTTTTTTTTTTAAGATTTTATTTATTTATTTGACAGAGAGAGATCACAAGTAGGCAGAGAGGCAGGCAGAGAAAGAGAAGGAAGCAGGCTCCCCGCTGAGCAGAGAGCCCGACATGGGGCTCGATCCCAGGATCATGACCAGATCAGAAGGCAGAGGCTTTAACCCACTGAGCCACCCAGGCGCCCCAAAGCCTAATTGTTTAATGATAAGAATGTGGTCACATTCCAGTTATTTTTCTGATCCTTATAGTTTCATCATACCTGGGCAAGTTTTACAATTCTATTTGAACACAGTCATCTTATACATATGGGCCATATGCATACATTAGTAATTATCACGTACAAACTGTCTCATGAAAGGAAGTATCACTAGAAGAAAAACGACACAAGTGGATTCCCACAAGAGGTGGGCTGGCCAAAGCCACCTTTACCTAAGGGTGAAGTCATTAGGGCATTCCTCCCAAGCAGAGAACTTAATTTTTTATCAAATATTAAGACTAAATTTAAAAGAACTTACTTATAATATGAGCATAAATATAAAATATTAACATTTTAATAAATTCAACACATTTGGGAGAAGACACACCATGTTTACACAAGTAGAAATATCACAAGAAATAAAAGATACCATAATAAAATTTTAAAACTATTTATTGCACATCTTATATAAAGTTGTGATTTATTATTTTTTCATTTTAAATCAATATTTGTAATATAATATTTTAAGCAAATAAATTATGAAATTTCTCTCAAGTTCCACAGGTTTTATATTAGATGGATTCCCACGGTATCCTGAGGAGGCTCTGTTTCTGGGAGAACATGGATTTTTCCCAGATGCTGCTGTTTTTATACAAGTTGATGATCAAGATATTTCTGATCGACTCCTTCCTTCCCAAATCGAAAAGTGGAAAGAGAAACAAAAGAAAAAATTAGAAAGGAAAAAGCTCATCAAAGAACTGAAGGCAAAAATCAAGGTATGTATCCAGTAAAATCATATGGGAATAAATGTGTTCAGCATCTATTCAAATTATAATTGTCCTCTCAAAAATGCAGCTTTCTGATTTTAATACCACAGTCAATATGAAAATACTTTTAATCGAATATTAATACTATTTATAATTAAATAGTTAAAAATTATTTGAGGCCTCTGTGATTTGCAATATGTTAGTGCTTTTCTGTCCTAGGCAAATAAAATTAAAGATTTTATTTAAATAAATTTTATTTAAATAAAATTAAAGATTTTATTTGCCTAGGCAAATAAAACACTAACATATCCCTGTATCAGACATAGGACCAAAGTGGGAGGGGCAACATAAAGAATTAAACTTTTCAGTGGCTTTTTCACTAGTTCCTGGAATGACGATGCCATCCATCAAGATCTAGATATTGGTTTAGGACATCTTTTCTAAAACTGAAATCTGAGGTATTACATAAAATGTTCAAAAGTGTCATAGGGAATCCAGCAATTCCAATTCTGGGAACTTATGCAACAGAAATGAAAACAGATCCACACAAAGATTTATATACAAGTGTTCACAACAGCATTATTCATAACAGCCAAAAAGGGAAAAATATCCAATATCCATTAGCTGATGAATGGATAGATGAAATGTGGTAGATAGTATACCCTGGGATCCCGCCCAAGATGGTGATATAAGAGCCTCTTGATTTCATCTCCTGCCACACACACAGCTACACATGAAGCAATTCCCTCTGAAAGAAATCCAGAAATTAGCTGAGCAACTCGTACACATCGGACAAATGAGAAAATACCCGCATTGCCACATCAAAAGAGTTGCTACCCAAGAGTCCAGCTTCCAATCCATCTATCCAGTGTGTGATCCTCCCCTTTGGGACTGACAGGTTGTGGCACATGCTCAATGACCAGGAGCCACTGAGAACAAAGAAAGTAGCTTGAACAATCACAAAGGTTTGAGAGACAGCCAAGAACTCAGTCCAAGCTGCTTAAGTTTCATCTCCTACACAAGACCATTCTGGGAAGACTAGGAGTTGTGGCTTCTGTACCTAATGTGCAGAAACTAACACAGAGTCAAAGAAAATGAAGAAAGAGAGGAGGAAATAGAGCTTACTGAAACAAAGATAAGTGATTTACCTGACAAAGAGTTCAAAATAATAAGATGCTCACAGTGTCAGGAGCACAATGCATGAACAAAGTAAGAATTTCAAGAAAGAGAGAAAATATAAGAAAGTATCAAACAGAAATCACAGAGCTGGAGAACACAGTAACTGAACTGAAAAATTCAGTAGAGATGTTCAATAGCAGACTAGACACATAGATCAATGGAACAGAACAGAGAGCTCAGAAATAACCCTATGCCTATACTGTCAATTAATTTATAATAAAGAAGCCAAAGATATATGATGGAGGACAGATAATCTCTTCAGTAGATGCTGGGAGAACTGGATTGCTACATCCAAAAGAATGAAACTGGGCACCTTATTGTATACTATCCATAAAAATCAACTCAAAATGGATTAAAGCCTTGAACATAAGACCTGAAACCATAAAAGTTCTAAAAGAAAACAGGGGGTAAGCTCCTTGACATTGGTCTTGGCAATTATTTTTTAGAGTTGGTGTCAAAAGCGAAAGTCAATAAATGGGGACTACATCAAACTAAAAGGCTTTTGCACAACAAAGGAAGCCATCAAGGAAAATCCACAAAATATGAAGACCTTATACAGCTCAATGTATGACCTAATACAGCTCATGCAAAAAAAAAAAAAAAATCTGATTAAAAATCTGAAAAAAATTTGTAGGATCTGAATAGACATTTTTCCAAAGAAGACATACAAAGGGAGAAGAGGTACATGGAAAAAGTACTCCATATCACTAATCATCAGGGAAATGTAAATCAAAACCACAATAAGATGTCACTTACACTTGTTAGAACGACTGTCATCAAAAGACAAAGGATAACAAATGTTGGCTGGACTGTGGAGAAAAGGAAACCTTTTGCACTGTTGGTAGGAATGCAAACTGGTGCAACCACTGAGGAAAATAGTGTGGAAGTCCTAAAAAATGTTTAAATACGAACTACCATATGATCCAGCAATCCTACTTTTGGGTATGTATCCAAAGGAAATGAAAACAGGATATGGAGAAGATATCTGCACTCTCAAGTTCATTGCAGTAGCATTTACCTTAGCCAAAATATGGAAGCAACATGTCAATGGATGAATGGATAAAAAAGATGTTGTGTTTGTCTGTATAGTGGGACATTATTCAGCCATGAGAAAGAAGGAAATCCTGCCATTTGCAACATGGATGGACCTTGAGGATATTAAGCTTAGTGAAATTAGCCAGACAGGGAAAGACAAATAGTAAATGGTATCATTTACATGTGGAATCTAAAACAAATTCAAACTCATAGAAACAGAGAGTAGAAAAGTGGTTGCCAGGGACTGCGGGGTGTGGGAAACAGGGAGAAGGTGGTAACAGGTACAAACTTTCAGCTATAAAATGAATAAGATCTGAGGATCTAATGTATAACATGTGACTGTAGTTGATATTATCATCATACTGTATAATCAAAATTTGCTAAGAGAATAGAACTTAAATGTTGTCACTAAAAAAATGTAAATATTGAGGTGATGGATGTGTTCATTAATTACATGGAAGGAGTCCTTTTACAATGTATGTCAATATCAAACCATCACAAGATCCCCTTTAATATCTTATAATTTTACAAAGCTGGATGAACAAATGAAGGTGTGGTATATCCATAAAATGGATACTATTCAGTAGTTAAAAAGAACAAACTATTGATGACACTCTACAACATGGATGAAAATCATTATGCTTAATGGAAGAAGCCAGGTCAAAAAAAAAAAAAAATAGTGCATACTATGTGTTTCATTCCATTTATAAGACATATCCTGAAAGGGCAAATCCATAGATCTAGACTAGGGGGAAAAGATTGAGGCTTTCAAATCTGTAACTAGAAAGGCAAAGATGGGACATGAGAGCAGCATTAAAGAATGTGAAGAGCTTTCATGCTGAAGGGAGCTTGTAGGGGTTCCGAATGGCCACAGGGAATGAACTACTATTGGTAGGAGGAAGGTACAGGGAGATGTATTTCATTACTTGTGAGAGTTTCCAAAACAACACAAAACAAAAAAACAAAACCAAGATTGGAAGCATTGAGCTATTTGTCAATAAATAAGCTAATCAATTAACTCCGGCTCTGAGAGATACTATGACTTAAATTATTTAATAGGTTGTTAGGCTGTATTTTATTAGTATGATAAAAGATTATCAAACATTTTCAACAAATTGCTTCCAAGTACTTCCCTATTTCCCCATGTACATAATCTACCTCTTTACCAAGGCAAACAAATAAATAGTAAATTCAAAAAGGTGTTCTAATGTTTGTAGAAAAAATGGCTGCCCCCATGTGCTGTTTATCCTCTGGAAGAAAATAGCTAATGAGAAGTTCCAGAAGTACAGGATGTAGTAGCATAATTACCACCATCATAAGCTTTTCTGGAAAGTTTACCCTCCAAATGCTATTCCCACTTTGGGAAAAAGTATATTTACTAATACATAAAAAGTAATGTAATCATTATCCATTAAAATGTTTAAATGTCTCTTTCTATAACAGGATGATATGATTTCTAAAAGAAGGGCTGAACTTCTAGCAGAGAGAGAAAAAAGACATAAAGTGGAGGTAAGTAAATAAAATGGTTGCTTTTTTTAAAAAAGCAGGATATCCATAATATAATATTTATATATTATAGATATATTTTACATATCAACAGCATAAAATAAAAAGATGTTTGGAAAAAGTCTTGAAGGAAATACACAGAGTTTATGTCTGAGTAGTAAGATTATCACTTTTTTTCTTCATATTTTTTGATATTCCATAGTTACTTACAAGGACCCTTCCTTATTTTTATAATCAGAAAAATGAACATTTTTTTAAAGGAAGGAAAACCACTGAAGAAGTCTAAAAAATCGAATTCAAAATATAGTACTACATTAACCTATGTTTCTTTTGGATTTTCATTTCTGCCTTTCACACTTGCAGCCCATGCCCCAGGGAGGTAGTCTGGGAGTATGGGATTGAGGTCTAGACGGGGAGTCTGGGAAGCTTTGCTGGCCCTAAAGTAAAGATTATGTGGAGATAAAGAATGGAACAAGGCAGAACCTGTGAACTCTCAGGCTTATATATTGTGCAAGGGTACTCAATACAGTTTTCTCCATCTGCTGATTCTTGAAAAAGATAAACCTCGAAGATCATGGATTTGGTTCTGTTTGGAGAGGAGCTGATCCCAAAATGACCTCGCTGACATCAGTGCTGCAGCCAAGCTCCCTCAGGGGTGCAGAATTTAAAGAGATGTGACTAGACTTGCTAGTTCTAAGAAGTTGCTGGAGGCTCATATTTATGCAATCAGTTTACACATAACCCCTGTAAACAGTGCAAACAGTAAGAGGGTTCCTGCCTTCCACCATTTCCTTCTGGCATAAAGCACCCTGTACCATCTTTTCGAAACTGACTCTCTTGTGATCTGATTTCCAATCATATAAAAACCTTCAACCCCCCAAGGGGAAGGAGAGAAGAGGAATCCCAGGAAATAGGACTTGCTGCCCATGGAACCTTGTCTCCCCCTGGTATGGATGTGCTGGACTAAGTACAGAGGACTGCTGATACACAGTGACTGTAACTGGGGGTCCAAACATTGCAGAATAGGGGCCAGAACAATTTGTCCAAACAAAGTATCTACAACCGAAAGTCGATCAAAAACCATTAGACCAAGAGCCATCTGGCACCATCTAAGGCACAAGAACCTTCCTCTCCATTATTGGCCTTGATCTTCACTGATCCATCAGCAAACCTTAATGGAGCACTCACTGCATGCCTGACACTAGGCGTTCAGCCATGAACAGAAGGACAGAAGTTTCTGGCTGCATTCTACTCTTCATTCCCTGAACCAACATGTTCTGAAATTCTACTCTGTTCAAGGAGTCATGCTGATGTTTACGATTAAAAGAAAAACAATCCAGACATCCTAACGTGGGCTCACACATAATTACTACCTTTAGCCCTTGGGAATCCCTAGTGGTCCCCTTAAGAATCACCCCAATAGGGGTGCCTGGGTGGTTCAGTTGGCTTAGCGTCTGCCTTTGGTTCAGGTCATGATCCCGGGATCCTGGGATCAAGTCCTTCGTCGGGCTCCCTGCAGAGGGAGAGCTTCTCCCTCTCCCTCTGCTACCGCCCCTGCTTGTGCTCGCTCTCTCTCTCTCTCTGTCAAATAAATAAATGAAATCTTAAAAAAAAAAAAAAAAAAGGAATCACCCCACATGTCTCAGCAACATATTACCGAAAAAGTCCAGACTTTGGGGTGGAGCTGAACTAGACTGTTGTCCTTTCTCTAGTTCTTGCTGAGTCTGTTCACGGCTGGCTCCCCAGTGCCTAACACAATGCTGACATATGGTAGGGACTCAACAGTTGTTTTGTTGCTATTGTATAACCTTGAGCAAGTTTCTTAATTTCTCTGAACCTAGGATTTTTTAATTGTAAAATGAAAAAATATATTAATATCTAGTTTCCTGAATTAATAATACTTTAATTTCTCCTCTTTGCTATTTTTTAGTTAAACCTGCTTTTTTTTTTTTTTTGTATGTAGCTAAGGGGCACCTGGGTGGCTCAGTCATCAAGTGTCTGCCTTCAGCTCAGGTCATGGTCTCAGGGTCCCTGGACTGAGCCCCACATCTGGCTCCCCACCCAGCGGGGAGTCCGCCTCTCCCCCTCGCACTCTCCCTGCTTGTGTTTCCTTTCTCGCTGTCTCTCTCTGTCAAAAAAATAAACAAAATCTTTTTTAAAAAGTCATGTAGCTGAGATAATTTATATAAAAGACATGAAAACCTAAACTATAATCTTTTGTGCAGGAAAGATGTATACCTTGTTTTTAAGAGCAATAGCTTAAATTATATTAATAGACACGTTGAGAGATCTGTAAGAACAAAGGAAGTCAAGCAATTATATATGTAAGTGTGTGGGAGGTGTATTTATATAACTATATATTATATAAATTTTCAGAGTAACATACACATCATTATATCTATACATATATATACATTTTCAAACAGACTAATACTTTTTAAGTGATTGTTTTACTTGCAACAGCTATGCTCACTTTATTTTTTATTTGGCAGAGAGAGAGAGATCACAAGTAGGCAGAGAGGCAGGCAGAGAGAGAAGGGGAAGCAGGCTTCCCGCTGAGCAGAGAGCCCGATGCGGGGCTTGATCCCAGGACCCCGGGAAACCTCCTTTTTCCTAAGAGAATCCGTTTTCAGGTTAAATTTTGAATGTTCTTAATTTATAATATTTCTATCTGTTAACATTAGAGTGGTGGGATTTTTTTACTAATTTTCATTCAAAAATTTGATATTCTATCTTAAAAATTAAGTAGGTTTTCGTAAGTTAGCTCTCCTAAGACTTGCCCGTTGACAGAATTGGCTATGTATCCCCACACAATTAATTTATACAAACTGACTTTGGGAAGAAAGTTCTTGAAATTTTTAATGAATCAAAGATGAATACTGTGTATGGATTTTCTTAACTCCTTTGATGAGAATTTTATGGTATGTCCTGCTACTGCCTCAGACAAAGAAAAACTAAACACAGTGTAACATCTCAAGGCTCACCCAGTGACATTGCCATAGCCAGTTAATGGGACACCCTGACTCAAATCCATTCTGACTCTACATAGACCTTGGAACCTACTTTCATGAACAGAACTAGAGGCCTTTCCACCGTTTGCCTTTTGTATAGAATGTGCCGCTCCATGACTCACCTTGACATGACAACTAATTGGGAAACCATATGCTAATAAAGCCCGTCCCAGGTTTGTCTTCTCCTCCTTAACAAAAGTCATTGCCCTCACTGTCTGATTTTTTTGCAGCAGATAATACATTTTTAAGGTTAGAAATTACTTCAGTCTGGGGGAGTGGAGGAAGCTGCTTGCCTTAATTCTGTAGGAAAATGTCGCCATCTTGTGGAATTTTAGTCTCCAAGTGTGACTCAAGAATAATCTATAATTCAGCCGCTTTGTATAGAGATTTAATTTCCATACTTTACAATTCCTCAGAGGCCTCCCTTCTACTCCTGGTCCTCGCTCCAGAATCCTGGCTCTCTTCCTGTTCACTGGCTCCTTCTCTGGTGCCTCAGTCTCTTTGATCGAATTGTGAGTAGCCACCGACAGGAAAAAGCCAGAAAGAGTCAGGACACGGAGCCAGACCGCAAATGAGTAGAATTGTGAGGGACCATATCCAGGTGAATAGTTAATAGAGATAAATACCCTGAGTACTAAGGGGAAGCCAAAGTCAGGGTCCGAATGAGGTTGAAACAAGGTTCGGAACCAACCACCAGGACAAGACCATCCTCAAGGCCTTCTAGGGAGAAGGTAGAGTATATAAACCCAAAGGTATATATGCAGAGAGCTCTTTGGGATGGAACGGAAAGCAAAGGTGTGTATGGGGGGTACAGGTTGGGGACTGAGGTTTTTTTTAAAGCTTTTATTTAAATTCCAGTTAGTTAACATACAGTGTAATATTAGTTTTAAGTGTACAATATAGTGATTGAACCCTCGCATACAATACCCAGTGCTCATGGCAAGTGCACCCCTTAATCCTCATCACCTGTTTCACACATTCCCGACCACTGCCCCCTTCCCCACCCCCAACTCATCTCCCTTGGATTGAGTTTCAAGGTTTGAAAAACAAATGGTTTGGAATAGTGTCTCAAAAAATCCACATTTAGAAGGTAACCAGGTATAGTAAGGGAATCTAGTATCTGCTTAACTTGTGTCCGTATTGGGAAGCCTGAGAACTCTGACAAGTCTTGCTCTTCTCCTCTTTCCATTTCTTCCTATCTCATTTCTTCCCTAGTTGTAAGCATTCTGAGTATAAGTTCCATCACCCTCCTGGCATAAACTTCCACAAACTAGCCTTCCCCTTCCCTTTCCCTATTGAGAGAAAGTTAAGAGAGCGCTTACCCCAAATCTAGTCCTATTTCTATGAGACTGTGAATTTTGTTTTCTGTTTGTCTTTTTTATTTTCTCTTTTCCCTTTCCAGCCATCTCTGGGACTGTTTGAATGTACTTTAGAAATCCATTTTATTTATCTACTGGCTTTTTTTTTTCCCTTGGGTTCATTTTTTTTTAATTAATTTTTATTTTTTCAGCGTAACAGTATTCATTGTTTTTGCACAACACCCAGTGCTCCATGCAATATGTGCCCTCCCTATTACCCACCACCTGGTTCCCCCAACCTCCCACCCCCGCCCCTCCAAAACCCTCAGGTTGTTTTTCAGAGTCCATAGTCTCTTATGGTTCGCCTTATCTACTGGCTTTTAAGTTATAACTCTATGTACTGTTTTATAGTGGTTGCTCTATTCATGCTTAGCTTTCCCCACTCTGCTTCGAGTCGATATCATTCCATGTAATAATAGAAGCCTGTGACTACAGAAGTCCATTTACATCCAACCCTGCTCCACTAACACCCTGTATGCTCTAGGTACTGGTTTTACAGCCAAATTTATTATAAACCCCATAAGAAAAAAATTGCAGTTTTTGTTTTAAACAGTCACATGTATCTTAAAAATTTTAAGAGGAAAAATAAGTCTTTTTACATTTATCCAGATACTTACCATTTCTGTAGCTCTTCATTCATTCCTGTGGTTGATGGAAACCAGAGAGATGAGAAGAATGTGGTCATTTGAATTGTTTTCTTGTATGATTTTTCTTGACTGTTTTCATGATTTTCTCCATATCTTTGCTTTTCAATAGTTTATGATATGCCTGCGTGTCATTTTCTTCATTTTATCTAGTTTGGGGTTCACTAAGCTTCTTTAATCTGTAAATGTATGTCTTTTGCTAAATTGGGAGAACTTCAGACATTATTTCTTCAAATATCTTTTCTGCTCTCTGTTTTATTTGCTCTCTGTCTCCTTCTGAAAATCAATTTCACATCGATCATTCACTATCGTTCCACATGATCTTGGGACTGTTAACTTTTTCAGTGTTTTTCTCTCTCTTCTTTAACTTTGATAATTTCCTCTGATTAATTTTCAAATTCGGTCCTTCCCTCTGTCATCTCCAGTCTGTTAAACTCATCTGATATCTTATAATTTCAAATACGATATTTTTTTGTTCTAAAATTTCCATTTGATTTGTTTTTGTATTTTTTATTTCCCTCCTGGGATTTCCTATCTTTTCATGTATTTTCCTTTTCCTCATTAGTCACAGAGATAACAACTGCTTTAAAGTTCTTGTTTGGTAACTCTAATACCCAGAGTGGGTATTTAATAATATCTTTTCTTATGAGAATGGGTCATGTCTCATGATCCTTTATATTTTGAATAATTTTGGATTATATCCTAGAATTAAGAACGTCATGTTCTGGAGACTCTGAATTCTGTTATGTACCTCCAGAGAAGGCTGGTGTCTTTGTTTTAGCAGGCAATTTACTTGGTAAGACTAAACCTGCAAAGTCTGTCATGCGGGCAATGGTGGCAGTTCTCAAACAGCCCAGATGTGCCTGATTCGGAGACATGGACAGTCTTTACAAACTAAATATGTTGTTCCCTTATCCGGTTCCCTCAAATCTGAAGTTTATGCTCACTCTCCAGTGCCCTGGGTGTGTCTCCTTCCCCTGGTTGCCCCAGCTGGAAAGACACCAAGCTCCCTATCAGAGTTTTAACCACCCTATGCCAGCACCACTGTAACAGAGGCTGCCCTCTGAGCAAACTCACAAAATTAGAAAACTCATCCTAAACCAAATGCTCCCTCCTAATTTTTACTGTTTCCAAAATCTGCCTTTGTTTACTCTCAAGCCCCTTAAATGAGTGAGATTAAATGTGTGTGTGTGTGTGTGTGTTGGGGGGGAAGGTGTACTGTTCATGGTTTATGGTGGTTATCTATTAGAGACTAAATTAACTTCTTCCTTCATACTGGAAGCAGGTCTCTGAGACCATGAATTTTAGAATATGTATTGACTAACATAAGGCCTAAAAAGTGTAATATATCAGAAAAAGAAAAAAGCAACACTGTTTCAAAAGATCAAATTGTCACTTATGAAAAAATAAAAACTTTTTTCCTAAGAAGAATTAACCTGTGAATATTTTTAGGATAGTAACCTTTAAAAAATTCAACATTGTATTTAAGGAACTAGCAAAAGAAATATAATAAGAAAAAAATAACATACATGTTGAGAAGTTCTGTAAGGATAGAATTCCTTATGTGCCTATAATTTGATTATCTAGAAAGTCCAAGAAAGTTAATTGCACAAAAATTATTTAAGGTGGCCATCACAGCTCTTTATTAACAATGACATTTGCTCCCATGAAGAAAGAAAGGAAAATAATTTCTAAAGTAATTAAATAATCCATCTTGAAGATGATAGGTGCCACGGAATGTTGGATGGTGCCCTCCCATCATTTGGAACAAGATCTATTCTGCCTGTCTCAGCTCATTCTCATAGTTCATTCAAATGGAAGCATAATACAACCTGCCCTGCTCACACACCCAGAGCTTGCAGACCAATTAATCAACTTGGTCCTCCATTCATAAAAATGAATGAAAAACCAAGGATTACCATATACTTGAGAAAGATTATCAATACTAAGGAGCAGCAAGATGAACAAACAGAACAATGGAGCCTAAATGAAGAGGCAGTTCAGAAAACCTTACTAAACATTAAAAAAAATTTTCAATCTTTCT
This sequence comes from Meles meles, assembly GCF_922984935.1. Taxonomy (NCBI): domain Eukaryota; kingdom Metazoa; phylum Chordata; class Mammalia; order Carnivora; family Mustelidae; genus Meles; species Meles meles. The sequence goes on from NC_060070.1 coordinate 23,175,123, forward strand.
CAGAAAATTCAAGAACTTTTATCCAGAAAACAAAAACGGACGTTTTGAAAAATCAGAGAGAAAAAAGAGTTCATAGAAGCTAAAATATATAATGTAAGTTAGTTAAAAATTAAATAAAAAGATTAGAAAAGTCAAAGTTTCTCAAATATAGAGCAAAATATAAGAGATAGAAAACATGAAAGAAAAAACTGGAGATATGTGGCATCAATCCAGGAGGATCAACATCCAATATGCTTTCCAAAAAAAAAAAAAGAAAGAAAGGAGAGAAAACAAAGGAGGAAATAATCTTAAAAATATTGAAAGAAATGTTCAAAATATTGAAGAAAGCAGAGGATCTTCAAAGTCAAAGGGCTCAATGACTACTGACTAGAACAAATTAAAAGAGATGTACATTATGGGGCGCCTGGGTGGCTCAGTGGTTTAGGCCTCTGCCTTCAGCTCAGGTCATGGTCTCAGGGTCCTGGGATCGAGCCCCACATCGGGCTCTCTGCTCCGTGGGGAGCCTGCTTCCTCCTCTCTCTCTGCCTGCCTCTCTGCCTAGTTGTGACCTCTCTCTCTGTCAAATAAATAAATAAAATATTAAAAAAAAAAGAGATGTACATTAGCTACTTCCTCATAAAATTTAAGAGTGCTCATTATAAAGAGATTTTAAGCATTTCTAAAATGAAGAAAAGAACCTACAAAGGAATGTGGGTAAGATTTGTGTCATACTTCTCACCAACAGTACTGGATGATGGAAGACAAAGACAATGTCTCCAAAATTCTGAGTGAAAATTATTTGGGGCTATTTATAATGTATGAGGATGAAATGGAAACACTTTTAGATATTTAAGTTCTTTGAAAATTAGCCTTTTATATATATGCTTCTTTATAAAAGTAGCCAATTGATTTTGTGAATAATGGTTCTTCCATATAAAAAACAAAACCAAACCAGAAATAGGGGGTAGGTGAGAGACCAAAAAAATAGCATTATCCACATACAGGGCAGATTAAAATGCATGATTTTGCGTAATAAGAAAATGCAGTGTTTGACCTTGATACTTCAGATGATACATATTTGTTGATAGACGGTTGTATCCCTGCTGTAGTGAATAAGGATTGTGTAATTAAAATATGGCTGGTGCTGTTTATAGGGTTTCAGTTTTTAGAATCAAACACTGTTTACTTTCAATTCTTGAATCAATTTCTACATGAAATACTAAATACTAAGGTGCAGTTACAGACAAATGTAAATGTAGACCTATTGGAGACAAAAATTTGGAAACTAAAGAGAGGGAAAAGTGAAGAGAAGAGTAAGGACATTCTCTTGAATTGTGGGGAATCAAACACACACCTAAAAATGGTAACTCAGGGATGCCTGGGTGGTTAGTCAGTTAAGTGTCTGCCTTTGGCTTAGGTCTTGATCCCAGGGTCCTGGGATTGAGCAACACAGAGTCCATGAGCCCTTGCTCAGCTCTCTGCTCGGGGGAGCTTCCTTCTCCCTGTCTCTCTTCCTGCAGCTCCCCTTGCTTATGCCCTCTCTCTCTCTGTCAAATAAATAAATAAAATCTTTAAAAAATTAAAAATAAAAAAATAAAGTTGTCAGCACTCAGTTATAGAGTTATGGAACTAAAAATAAGACTAACACTGGGGAAGAGGCCGAAGAGAAGGAAAAGAGAAATGTAAATTAGCTGAATTCCTCATCATCCCTAGTACGAGAGAGAAAACAAATACGACAGGTGTCAGAAAAGGCTATCTTCCACTATTTACTTTGTTAGTTCCTAAACTGGTTTCCGTAGAACAGCCAAAAAAAAGAGGGGGGGGGGTGCGCCTGGGTAGCGCAGTCAGTTGAGCCTCTGACTCTTGGTATCAGTGGAGGTCATAATGTTGGAGTCTTGAGATCAAGCCCCACCCACATCGGGCTCCCCGTGCTCAGCTCAGCCTAGATGCTGCTTAGAGTTTCTCTCTCCGTCTCCCTCTGCCCCTCCCCCCCACTCCATGCACTTGATTCACTCTCTCTCTCAAATAAACAAATCTTAAAAAAAAAAAAGCAAAGAAAACATTTTTAAAATACAAGAATGGCTAAATAATAATAAGATGTATGTTTTTATATGGAAGGAAATTTAAATGCATTGTTAAATTATATTTTTAAAAAACAAGTTGTACAATATAGAATGATCCCGTTTATGTGTAAAATATAATTTTGTGTGTGTGGGAGTGTGTGGAGTTGTAAACATCTAAAAGGATCTTAACCAAATTGTTAACCAACATTTTTTCTAGGTAGGAAAGTGGAAATAGAGTTGGGAGTGTGAAGGGAATTTTTTTTACCCTATATAGTACTGTATAATTTTATCCTTTTAGCAAAAATGAATCTATTTTTATTTTTTCATATTATATTTTTTTATTTTAGAGAGAGACGGTGGGGAGGGGAGAGGGAGAGAATTTCCAGCAGATTCCACACTGAATGCAGAGCCTGACTTGGGGCTCAATCCCATGGCCCTGAGATCATGACCTGAGCTGAAATCAAGAGCTGGGCGCTGGGGGCACCTGGGTGGCTTGGTTGGTTAAGTGTCTGCCTTCAGCTAAGGTCATGATACCAGGATCCTGGGATCGAGCTCCACATCAGGCTCCTTGCTCTGTGGAGAGCCTGCTTCTCCCTCTCCCCCTGCCAGCTACTCTGCCTACTTGAGCTCTCTCTATCACTCTGTCAAATAAATAAGTAAAATCTTTAAAAAAAAAAAAAAAAGAGTTGGGCACTCAACAAATTGAGCCACCCCGGGCACCCCCAAAATGAATTTTTAAACTGATAGTTTTTTTAATTAACAAAAAAAATTGGAAGAGATATTAAGTAGAACAAAGAGGGAGGTACAAGTTCCTTTAGAACTGAGATGCCCCTATTTTGTAGTGTGGATTCATCCAACCATATGTCCAATGATCTTTAAAAAATCAAATCTGAGGATTTTTTTTGTCAAAGTATAAGGAAAAGGATAAGAGAACCAAGTGGTTTCGATATTCAAATAAAAAAAAGAACAAGAACTGAAAAGCACTGCCCTATAGCCAAACTCCTGTTGGAGAGAGAGAAGCCTGGGCATGGAGCAGGAAGGGACTTTATCCTCTCATCTTATTCCTTGCACCTGCCAGGCCAAGTCCCATCTCTAGGTGCTTTTTAAAGGAACCAGGGTCTAATCATAGAAAGATTAGGAAACAGGGAGCTAAACCCCAGACTGCAGGCAAGAGATAATGAAAGGCCAAACAGTGGGACAGTACTAGAAAGGACAGTCTAAGCCATTGTTTAGGATTATGGTCCTCCGATACTGGATGAGCAATGATGCAGAGCAAAGAGTTACGAAAACTTCCAGGTTTCCAACCAGAAGACAGTGCTCCATCTGATACAAGGAATACTTCAGGGAGAAGAGTGTGGAGGCAGTGCAGGAAGATAAATATTAAAGCCTATACAGCACCACTTAGTGCCAATAACCTGCTGTGGTTTTTATCTTTAAGAATCATTTGCGTATTATTCTTCTTCTTCAGATCCGCTATAAACCGTAAAGGGCTGGGACACCTGGCTGGCTCAGTGGGTTAAAGCCTCTGCCTTCGGCTCAGGTCATGATCCCAGGGTCCTGGGATCAAGCCCTGCATTGGGCTCTTTCTCTGCTCGGGAGGGAGCATGCTTCCCTTCCTCTCTCTCGGCCTGCCTCTCTGCCTACTTGTGAACTCTGTCTGTCAAATAAATAAATAAAATCTTAAAAAAAAAAAAACAAAAAAAACTAAAGGGCACATACTGTTCTGTTAGTACAGTGCTTTATACCAAGTAACAAATAGGGCGCCTGGGTGGCTCCGTGGGTTAAGTCTCTGCCTTTGGCTCAGGTCGTGATCTCAGGGTCCTGGGACCGAGTCCCGCATTGGACTTTTTCCTTGGCAGGGAGCCTGCTTCCTCCTCTCTCTGCCTCTCTCTCTGCCTGCCTCTCTGCCTACTTGTGATCTCTCTCTGTCAAATAAATAAATAAGATCTTTAAAACAAAACAAAACAAAAAAAAAACACGAAGTAACAAATAATAGCGATAATGCCACAATAATAGCATTAATAGCTATCATTTCATGCTTCCCATCTGCCCAAGACTTTGCTAAGGGAAGGGCTTTGCATGTATTAAATAATTTAATGCTCCCACCATCCCTGTGGGATAGGTACTTTTATTATTCCTATTTTACCGATGAGGAAACTGATCTTGTCCGAACTAACACAGCTAGTGCGTGGTTTATTCTCTTTGAATTCCATTAAATGCTGTTATTGAAGGCTATGGAGGACATAGTTTTCATGGATGAAGTGAGAGGGTATTATGCTAAGTGAAATAAGTCAGCCAGAGAAAGATAAATACCGTAAGATTTCACTCACATGGAATTCAAGAAACAAAACAAACAAGCAAAGGGGAAAAAAAGAGACAAATCAAAAAAGAGACTCTTGCCCTTCCCTACTTCTATGGCGGTAGTGAGAGGCACCCTGTCCACCCACCTGCAACGGATGGTCCTGTGCAACCGCTCCAGCTTCCTGATCGAAAGGAACAAGCAGACACACAGCGCCCAAGCCCAATAACCTGAAAGCTCACAACTCCTTCCACCAAATGGGCTGCTTCACTGCAAGGCTTTGGGTGTGAAGCCACCCGCCCACTGCTAAAAGCTGACGATGGTGGTCAGGAAGCAGAGATCTGGCCAGTGAAAACGCGCCACCTCCTACCTGTGGACCACCATTAGCTAGAATGTGTGGGCCACCATCAGCAGCATCAGGCATGGGCCGCAAGAACCAAGTACCACCCCGATCTGCACGTGGCTGCCATTTGCAGAGCCGGTGCCATCCTGAGCACCAGAAGCCTGTGAAGGGGAAGAGGAAGCCAGTGCCCCACCAAGAACTCCTGAGCCCCCCACCTCGACAGCAGTGAAGCTATCAACCACCAGGGGAGGTGAGGGGAAGAAAAAGAAAAACCAGACTCTTGATTATAGAGAACAAACTGATCATTACCAGCTTTGGAGGTGAGTGGGGCGAATGGGCTAATCAGATGATGGGGACTAAGGAGCACACCCGTGATGAGCACCAGGTGATGTATGGAATTGTTGAATCACTGTATTATACACCTCATATAACCTATGTAAATTAACTGGGATTAAGATAAAAACTCTAAATAAACAAATGCAACTTTATCACAGCCATAGGCATAAGGAACATTTAATATCTTGTTTATGTATTTAGTATGGGATCAGTATGGTGTCAGAGTCTTGAAAGGATTAAATTTCTGGGTGCACCCTAAAACAACAGAATATTCATTCTTCTCAAGTGCACATGGAACCTTCTCCAGAATAGACCACATACTGGGTCACAAAGCAGGACTCAACCGATACCAAAAGACTGACATTATTCCCTGCATATTCTCCGATCACAATGCTTTGAAACTGGAGCTCAATCACAAGGAAAAGTTCAGAAGGAACTCAAACACCTGGAAGCTAAAGACCACCTTGCTTAAGAATGCTTGGATCAACCAGGAGATTAAAGACGAACTTAAACAATTCATGGAAACCAATGAGAATGAAGACACCTCGGTCCAAAACCTATGGGATACAGCAAAGGCGGTTCTAAGGGGGAAATACATAGCCATCCAAGCCTCCCTCAAAAACACTGAAAAATCCAGAATACACCAGCTGTCTCTACACCTTAAAGAACTGGAGAATCAACAACAAATCAAACCAACTCCACATGCAAGAAGGGAAATAATCAAGATTAGAGCAGAGATCAATGAGGTAGAAACGAGAGATACAGTAGAACGTATCAATGAAACTAGAAGCTGTTTTTTTGAAAGAATCAATAAGATCGATAAACCATTGGCCACACTAATCCAAAAGAAAAGAGAGAAAGCCCAAATTAATAAAATTATGAATGAAAAGGGAGAGATCACAACTAACACCAAGGAAATAGAAACAATCATCAGAAATTATTACCAACAGTTATATGCCAATAAGCTAAGCAACCTAGATGAAATGGATGCATTCCTGGAAAGCTACAAACTCCCAAAATTGAACCAGGAAGAAATTGACAACCTGAATAGACCGATATCTAGTAACGAGATTGAAGCAGTGATCAAAAACCTCCCAAAAAACAAGAGCCCAGGACCTGACGGATTCCCTGGGGAATTCTACCAAACTTTCAAAGAAGAAATAACACCAATTCTCCTGAAGCTGTTCCAAAAAATGGAAGCAGAAGGAAAACTTCCAGACTCTTTTTATGAAGCCAGCATTACCCTGATCCCCAAACCAGGCAAAGACCCTACCAAAAAGGAGAATTTCAGACCAATATCACTGATGAATATGGATGCAAAGATTCTCAACAAGATCCTAGCAAACAGGATCCAGCAGCACATTCAAAAGATTATCCACCATGACCAGGTGGGATTCATCCCTGGGTTGCAAGGTTGGTTCAACATTCGCAAATCAATCAGTGTGATAGAACACATCAATAAGAGAAGAGAGAAGAACCACATGGTCCTCTCAATTGATGCAGAAAAAGCATTTGACAAAATCCAGCATCCGTTCCTGATGAAAACGCTTCAAAGTATAGGGATAGAGGGGACATTCCTGAACTTCATAAAATCTATCTATGAAAGACCCACAGCAAATATCATCTTCAATGGGAAAAAGCTTGCAGCCTTCCCGTTGAGATCAGGAACACGACAAGGATGCCCACTCTCACCACTCTTGTTCAACATAGTATTAGAAGTTCTAGCAACGGCAATCAGACAACAAAGAGAAATCAAAGGTATCCAAATTGGCAAGGAAGAAGTCAAACTCTCTCTCTTCGCAGATGACATGATTCTTTATATGAAAAACCCTAAAGACTCCACCCCCAAACTACTAGAACTCATACAGCAATTCAGTAACGTGGCAGGATACAAAGTCAATGTACAGAAATCAGTGGCTTTCTTATACACCAACAATGAAAATACAGAAAGGGAAATTAGAGAATCGATTCCATTTACTATAGCACCAAGAACCATAAGATACCTGGGCATAAACCTAACCAAAGAAGTAAAGGACCTGTACTCGAGGAACTACAGAACACTCATGAAAGAAATTGAAGAAGACACAAAAAGATGGAAGACTGTTCCATGCTCTTGGATTGGAAGAATAAACATTGTTAAAATGTCTATACTGCCTAGAGCAATCTATACTTTTAATGCCATTCCGATCAAAATTCCACCGATATTTTTCAAAGAGCTGGAGCAAATAATCCTAAAATTTGTATGGAGCCAGAAGAGACCCCGAATTGCTAAGGAAATGTTGAAAAACAAAAACAAAACTGGCGGCATCACGTTACCCGATTTCAAGCTTTACTACAAAGCTGTGATCACCAAGACAGCGTGGTACTGGCATAAAAACAGACACATAGACCAGTGGAACAGAGTGGAGAACCCAGATATGGACCCTCAACTCTATGGTCAAATAATCTTCGACAAAACAGGAAAAAATATTCAATGGAAAAAAGACAGTCTCTTCAATAAATGGTGCTGGGAAAACTGGACAGCGATATGTAGAAGAATGAAACTCGACCATTCTCTTACACCGTACACAAAGATAAACTCAAAATGGATAAAAGACCTCAACATGAGACAGGAATCTATCAGAATCCTAGAGGAGAACATAGGCAGTAACCTCTTCGATATCAGCTACAGCAACTTCTTTCAAGATATGTCTCCAAAGGCCAAGGAAACAAAAGCAAAAATGAACTTTTGGGACTTCATCAAGATCAAAAGCTTCTGCACAGCAAAGGAAACAGTCAACAAAACAAAGAGGCAACCCACGGAATGGGAGAAGATATTTGCAAATGACAGTACAGACAAAAGGTTGATATCCAGGATCTATAAAGAACTTCTCAAACTCAACACACACAAAACAGATAACATATCAAAAAATGGGCAGAAGATATGAACAGACACTTCTCCAATGAAGACATACAAATGGCTATCAGACACATGAAAAAATGTTCATCATCACTAGCCATCAGGGAGATTCAAATTAAAACAACATTGAGATACCACCTAACACTAGTTAGAATGGCCAAAATTAGCAAGACAGGAAACAACGTGTGTTGGAGAGGATGTGGAGAAAGGGGAACCCTCTTCCACTGTTGGTGGGAATGCAAGTTAGTGCAGCCACTTTGGAGAACAGTGTGGAGATTCCTGAAGAAATTAAAAATAGAGCTTCCCTATGACCCTGCAATTGCACTGCTGGGTATTTACCCCAAAGATACAGATGTAGTGAAAAGAAGGGCCATCTGTACCCCAATGTTTATTGCAGCAATGGCTACAGTCGCCAAACTGTGGAAAGAACAAAGATGCCCTTCAACGGATGAATGGATAAGGAAGATGTGGTCCATATACACAATGGAGTATTATGCCTCCATCAGAAAGGATGAATACCCAACTTTTGTAGCAACATGGACGGGACTGGAAGAAATTATGCTGAGCGAAATAAGTCAAGCAGAGAGAGTCAAGTATCATATGGTCTCACTTATTTATGGAGCATAACAAAGAACACGAAGGACATGGGGAGATGGAGAGGAGAGGGAGTTGAGGGAAACTGGAAGGGGAGATGAACCATGAGAGACTATGGACTCTGAAAAACAACCAGAGGGTTATGAAGGGGCGGCAGGGGGGTGGGCGGGGGGTGGGAGGTTGAGGAACCAGGTGGTGGGTAATTGGGAGGGCACATACTGCATGGAGCACTGGGTGTGATGCCAAAACAATGAACACTGTTATGCTGTAAATAAACAAATAAAAATAAATATTTAAAAAAAAAATTTCTGGGTGCCGGATATTTAACATTTTACTGTGTCACTAAAGGAATGTTGCCATGCCATACCAACCAACAGCCAGTGACACAGAATGTTCCAAAGGATTAGTCAGCAGAGTCATTTGTTGTGTATTTTACATATGTAGTAAAAGAGAACATGTCCTTCCTTAGGTTGGTAAAGAAGATGAAGATTTCAGTGAAGAAGAGCCTGAAGAAGATGAAGATGATATTGAGAACATCCTTGAAGATGAATTTCCAAAAGACGAGGAAGTGATGAGTGAGGAAGACGAAGAACAGGAGATCGAGGCACTTGAGCGCCTGAGAGGCGAACTGGGAGAAAAATTTGAAGCAGATATGAGTAATTTACAAGCAATCCAGGTTATTACTCTTCCTTCACTTTTCACAATTCAAAATGTAACATTTGAGAATGGAACAAATATTTGGTTTATGTCTTGGTTTCTTTTTAACATTTCAAAAGAAATGTGTGTTTTAGGGTTCGCGTCCCTTTTGCCAGCACCCCTTGCAATTATGAAAACAAATTAATAAATCAAGGGCAACATGGAAGCCACAAAGAGTCAAAAGTTTTGACTGCCGGGGCACCTGGGTGGCTCAGTCGGTAAGTGTCTGCCTTCAGCTCAGGTCATGATCCCTGGGTCCTGGAACTGAGCACCTCATCGGGCTGCCTACTCAGCGAGAAGCCTGCTTCTCCCTCTCCTACTCCCCCTGCTTGTGTTCCCTCTCTCTCTCTGTCAAATAAATAAATAAAATCTTAAAAAAAAAAAAGTTTTAACTACCAATATGCAGCCACTTAGAAACTGAAAAGTTTTTTTTTTTTTTTTTTGACTGAAGCATTCTGTCGCTAGCAATGTCTGTGTGCTTTGACTGGACTTCATCCGATCAAAAATATTTGATTTTATTATTTTTTTTATCAGGATGAATTTGAGAAGCTTTTGATACCAATAATTCTCATCAATGGAGCTCGGAAAATCCACATTGTACAATATAATATGAATATGAAACTGCAGCCACTGGTGGAGAATCGTGAGAGCATTTTTGAAAAGTGTTATCCGATAACATCACACCTTGCCCAGAAAATGCTCAGCTATACCTATAAGTATATAAGCGCGTTTGGCTACTGGGACCCTGTAAAGGTAATACAGCAAATACGCCTAAAAGCCGTGTTCTTTCTTTTATTTTTTTAAGTATGTCTAAGAAGAAGACAGAGGACAGTTTCAAAAATCGTAAGCATTATACAGTACTCTTACCTTGCTATAAAAATATGTGATTGTTTTATCTTTCTGAAGTATGGAATGTAATCAAAGGGTTTAATTTATTCCATCTACTTCTGTAGAGATAACACAATTCCAACTTGGTTTTAACTTTGTAGCTGAAGATGGGTAGTAGAAATATTTTCAAATTACACATCTAAAGGGCTGAGCCCTGGTACTAATTTGCCTCCTAATTTTAGGCAAGTCATTTAATCTCTTTGATTCTTTACTGGACCCAGGGTCTCAGATCCTGTACAAAGACCTAGTTCTATTCTAAGACCCTGCTTGGTCTTACCTTTAAGATGAAAGAATAATGCCACCAGGCCACTGTGATCAAGTACAAGAATATCAAGTCCTTTGGAAAGAGTGAGACACAACACAAAATGGGGCATTGATGTTCATAACAAGCATTTCTAAGGACCATATTTTTATGCAATGTGGACAAACAGATTTAATCCAGGTGGAATTCAGCAACCTCGAACATGGGATGATTTTCAACAAATCTCAACCAAGAATATGCTAGTCACTGATCTAGTCCCTGGGAATACAGTAGTGAACAAAATGGCCAATGTTTTCTTTTGTCTTCTAGCTTATATTCTAGCTGGATTGGGAGGGAGGATAGACAATAAATAAGTAAACAAACAAATATGTTCTTGAGAGATAGTATTAAGTGTTATAAGGACAATCAAAAAACGTCATGTGATAGTGACCCCATGTACCTTTTTATTTCCATCGATGATATAGCACAGTGGAAAATATTATGGCCTCTGGAGCCAGACTGCCTAGGTTCAAAACCACTACTTATTAGATGAATGACCTCGGACAAAATTACTTAACCTCTCAGAGTCATTTCATTTGCATAATGGGAATAAGAAGAGTCCCTACCTTACAATATTGTTACAATGATTAATTGAGTTAATTATTGTAAAGTGCTTACAACAGTGTTTGGCTTTTTGTAAGTGCTCAATAAAACTTATAGCTGTTATTAATATATATTACTGGTATTGGTCATGGATAAAAAGAATTTCGGAAGATGGGGATGCAAAATGGAGCCTTGTGCATTTACTTGAAACCTCCTTCTGGGTTGATATTGACACAATCAATTTCAGTTCTACTTAATTGTGCCATCTTCTTTATCTTATCCATAGGATGTCTAGAGAAACATTTTCAAATATCATGCTGGAATATAGTGCCCTCCAAAGAGAATTAGATAGAGTTAAGCATGTATTAGAATCACCTAGAAAGCTTTTGAAAGATATTCATGCCCTTCTCTCTGAGACAAGAAAGAAAGAGGAGGAAGCAGACTTATTTAGGGAGAAAGGACTTATGTCCAAACATAACAGGACCACACAAAAATACCTTGTGGAGAAAGGAGCGCATGGTCATAAGAAGGATTTAAGCATTTAAATAAGCATTTTTCAGGGCTTTTTCAATCTTTCTCAGTGACTGACAGTTTTTTAAAAAAGATTTTATTTATTTGGAGAGAGAGAGAGAGCATGAGTGGTGGGGAGGGGCAACTTAGGAGGGAGCCTGATGTGGGGCTTGATCCCAGGACCCTGAGATCATGACCTGAGCTAAAGGCAGCCCCTTAACTAACTGAGCCAAGTTTGATATTTCTGATTTGATGACACAATGTGTATTCTGACCTACAGAGGAGAAAGGATACATGCTAGGTATTTTGAGTAACAACAGAACCTACTGTAAGGACTCTCAGTTTGAGAACTTGAAATGGAATCATTAGACTTTCAGCTTTTTTCTTTTATTACCAAATACAAGACATACAGCAGACATGCCCATGCCAGCCCTGTGTTTCTTCTTATACCTAGCATTTACACCAGCCCAAAAATGTGGGTGTAGACAATACCATTGACCTGTGACAACTGTCTTGGTGTAAATCTGGTAAGGGAGCACTGTTGAAACATACTGCTTCACACCTCCTTTGTCAAGTACGGGCTGATACTTGGCCATCTGATGCTCTAAAAAAAGGATATCCAAACCTAAGATCAATCAACCACCCAGTTCTCATCTTGACCTAAGGCAAATATGTGAGACTATTCCTCCCATTCCATTCCATACCTGGACCTTAAACAGCTTTTTAGGTATTTTTCCCCTTTGTGATTGCTCTTGATGTTTATGTGAGTGGGATTTGCCTATGTAAAATGTGGACAAGAAGCTTGTGGGATCTGCCCTCCCAGTATGCCCCTAAAGATAACCCAGGACCCCACCTGTAGTAGTGTACTCAGGCTGCTCAGGCTGCCAGAACAAAGTACCACAGATGTGGTGGTTCAAACAGCAGAAATTTATTTTCTCACAGTTCTAAGGCTGGAAATCCAAAATCTAGGTGTCAGCAGGGACGGTTTTCTGGTGAGACCTCTCTTCCTGGCTTGCAGACGATCACCTTCTCACTATGTCCGCACATGACTTTTCCTCCATGCTTATGCACTCCTGGTGTCTCTTCCTCTTCATATGAGGACACCAGTCTTACTTGATAGGGCCCCACTCTTATGGATCTCAACCTTAATTACCTCTTTAAGGGCCCTATCTCCAAACACGGTCACTTTGGGGATTAGGGCTTCAACCTATGGAGTGGAAGGAACACATTTCCATCCATAACACCACCTCAGGAATGGACCTGTTTGTGAGGTTTAACTGGCCCATGAATATACACAAACAACTTTCCAGTCCTTGGCAAAAACACACTAAATACATTATAAAGGAAGTAAGAGAACTGAAATTGTCATAAGCTGAAAGTGAGTTGAGATTTCATCAACTGCATATGGATGTAAAATAGTTTATTCTTTATGTATAAGGAATAAGTAAAGTCTTTACTAATAATATTTGGTTATAATTAGTTTTCTTATGTAGTGTAAGAAAGATTTTATTTTACAAATTTGTTCAAATGTATTTGGGGGAAATGCTGAATAACTTAAACCTGTTGAATTCAATTGTGTACATACTGCAGCTAAGTGAAGGAGAAACCATCAAACCAGCTGAAACTTCAGAGAATCCAGTCCATGCTGTAATCCATCGTCAGTATATTTATTTTTTATCTAGTAAGGAAACAAAAGAAAAATTTATGAAGAACCCAATCAAATATATCCGCCAACCCAAACCTAAGCCTACTGTGCCCATTAGGATTATGATTCTGGGACCTCCAAAATCTGGGAAAACTACAGGTAAGGGTGTGTTTGTGCCTCTGTTTTTGTTGTTGTTTTCATCCCAATGTAGTTATCATACAGTGTTATATTCATTTCAAGCGTACGATATAGTGATTCAGCAATTCCATGCATTACTCAGTGCTCATCAAGATAAATGTACTCTTAGTCCCCTTCACCTGTTTCACCTGTCCCCCCACCAACCTTTCCTCTGGAAACCATCTGTTCTCTATACTTAAGAGTGTGTTTTTGGCTTGTGTCTTTTTTTCTTTTTTATTTTGTTTGTTTGTTTTGTTTTGTTTCTTAAATTCCACATATGAGTGAAATCATGTAGTATTTGTCTTTTTCTGACTGGCTTACTTTGCTTAGCATTATACTCTGCAGATCCATCCATGTTGTTACAAATGGCAAGATGTTGTCCCTTTTTATGACTGGGTAATATTCCTGTGTGTGTGTGTGTGTGTGTGTGTGTGTGTGTGTGTGTGTGTGTGTACCACCTCTTCTTTAACCATTCATCTATCAATCGCTTCTCAGGCTTTTGGCTAAGATCAAGTGTATCCATTCATCTATGGATGCACTTGATCTTATCCATTCATCCATTCAATGAATAATTAGGCTGCTTCCATAAGATGGCTATTGTAAATAATGCTACAGTAAACATAGGGGTGCATGTATCCTTTTGAATTAGAGTTTTTGTATTTTGGGGATAAAGATTCATGAGTGCAATTCCTGGATCATGGGTAGTTCTATTTTTAATTTTTTGAAGAACCTCCCTACTGTCTTCCACAGTGGCTGCACCAGTTTACATTCCCACCAATAGAGCACAAGCGTTCCCATTTCTCCACATTCTTGCCAACACTTGTCTCTTGTGTCTATTTTAACCATTCTGACTCGTGTAAGGTAGTATCCCATTGTGATCTTTGACTTGCATTTCTCTGATGATGAGTAATGTTAAGTATCTTTTCATGTGTCTTTTGGTCATTTGTACGTCTTCTTTGGAGAAATGTCGGTTCATGTTTCCTGCCCACTTCTTAATTGGATTATTTGTTTTTTGAGTGTGGAATTGTATAAGTTCTTTATATAATTTGTATCCAATTATATAATTTATATCCTTTATTGGATATGTCATCTCTAAGTATCTTCTCCCCTCAGTAGGTTGTCTTTTAGTTTTGTTGGTTGCTTCCTTTGCTATGCAGAAGCTTTTTATTTTGATACAGTCCCAATAGTTTATTTTTCCTCTTGTTTCCTTTGCCTCTGGAGGCATAAATACAAAAATGTTCCTAGGGCCGATGTCAGAGAAATTACTGTGTGTGCTCTCTTCTGGTATTTTTATGGTTTTAGGTCTCATATTTAGGTCCTTAATCCATTTTATTTTTGTGTATGGTGTAAGAAAGGGGTCCAGTTTCATTCTTTTGCATGTAGCTGCCCAGTCTTCCCAACATCACTTGTTGAAGGGATTCTCTTTTTCCCATTGCATATTCCTTCCTGCTTTGTCAAAGATTAATTGACTATTTAATGTGAGTGTATTTCTGGGTTTCCTATTCTGTTTCATTGATCTGTGTTGTTTTCATGCCAGTACCATATTGTTTTGATTACCAGAACTTTGTAATAAAACTTGGAGTCTGGAATTATGATGCCTCCAGTTTTGTTTTTCTTTTTCAAGATTGCTTTGGCTATTGGGGACCTTTTGTGGTTCCATACAAATTTCAGGATTGCTTGTTCTAGTTCTGTGAAACATCCTGTTGGTATTTTGATAGAGAGTGCATTAAATCTGTTTTGGCTGGTAGAGACATTTTAACAATATTTGTTCTTCCAGTCCATGAGCATGAAATATCTTTCCGTTTGTTTGTGTCATCTTCAATTTCCTTCATCAATGTTTTGTAGTTTTCAGACCACAGGCCTTTCACCTCTTTGGATAAGTTTATTCCTTGATATGGTACTATTTTTGGTGTAATTGTAAATGGGACTGTTTTCCTAATTTCTCTTTCTGCTGCTTCATTATTAGTATACAGAAATAATACAGATTTCTGTACATTGATTTTGTATCCTTACTGAATTCATTTATCAGTTCTAAGAATTCTTTGATGGAGTCTTCATGGTTTTCTATGCATAATAAGTATCATGTCCTCTGTAAAGAGTGAAGTTTTTCTTCTTCCTTACCAATTTGGATGCCTTTTATTCCTTTCTATTTATTGTCTGATTGCTATGGCTAGGACTTCCCGTACTATGTTGAATAAAAGTGGTGAGAGTGGGGCACCTGGGTGGCTCAGTTGGTTAAGGGTCTACCTTCTGCTCAGGTCATCATCCTGGGTCCCAGGATTGAGCCCCAAGTTGGGTGGGAGTCTGCTTCTCTCTCTCCCTCTGACACTCCCCCTGCTCATGTTCTTGCTGCTCTCTCTCTCTCTCTCTCTCAAATGAATAAATAAAAAATCTTTTTAAAAATGTGGTGAGAGTGGACATCCTTGTCTTATTCTTGACTTCGGGGGAAGAGCTCTCCCCTGAATGGTTTGTCCCCATTGAGTATGATGTGGGTTTTTCATATGAAAACTTTATGATGTTGAGGTATGTTCCCTCTAAACCTACTTTATTGAGGGATTTTATCATAAATGGGTGTTGTACTTTGTTAGATGTTTTTTCTGCATCTATTGAAATGATCATAGGTTTTTATCTTTTCTCTTATTGCTGTGGTCTTTGTTATCCTTAAGTATAAAAGAATCTCCTGAAAGCTACTGGCACTTCTCCAGAAAGCCAGCTATCAAAATTCATTCAAAAAGAGGTAGAAAACCTAAGTAGGATAATAACTATTAAAGAGAAATCATTCAAAAATATAATCCCATTCCAAAACAGTCCAGGATCAATCAGTAGTTTTAGAGAATAATTATATCAAACTTTCAAAGCATCAAAAAACTCAGGAGATAATTCCTGTATTTTTGTAAGCTTTTTCACAGCAGGGGAAAAAAAGACAATGAGTTTCCCAATTTATTTCCAGTGTTTTTTTTAATTAAGGCGTATAGTCCTCACTAAATGTAATCAAATATTTATATGGGCTAAATTATTGTCCATTTATCCAAAAAGTTATAAAGAATACAAATTGATTTTTAAATTAGCATAACGCTGATATTAAAACCTAACAAAATAATACAAAAAAAGATATTACAAATTAATATCACTTACAAATAGAGTCAAATAACAGTATATTAATATTATATAACACAAAAATTATATAAAAGATTTTAATATAATATTTTTAAAAATTGAAATATAATTTATTGTGCTAATAGTTTAAAGAGTAAAAATCCACTGTCTTAATCATTGTTGAGAAAGGCACTGGGTAAACTATAGCCCCATAATGTTTGAATTTTGTATAACTTTGTACTTTTTTTTTTTTTTAAGGCCAATAGTCCTTCAAAAGGTTGGTTGTGGTATTTCAGGATGACATGATAACAACATGGGCAACGGTTGGTTGCAATGAAAATAAAATGGGAAGGACAGATACAGGAGATATTTCAAAAGGAAACAATAGGACTTAAGGACTGAATAGAGAATGAAGGGGAGAGATGAGGTCAAAGATAAAGGGGAGTTTTGTGTTCCAGTTCAAAAAGTTTGTTTTGCCCATTTAAACCTCTTAACATGATGGAAGAGACTTTATTTTTTTTTAAAGATTTTATTTATTTATATGACAGACAGAGATCACAAGTAGGCAGAGAGGCAGGCAGAAAGAGAGGAAGGGAAGCAGGCTCCCTGCTGAGCAGAGAACCTGATGTGGGGCTCAATCCCAGGACCCTGTGATCATGACCTGAGCTGAAGGCAGAGAGGCTTTAACCCACTGAGCCAGCCAGGCGCCCCTGGAAGAGACTTTAATAGTCATATTCTAAACATTCACAAACGTAGGGGTTCCTGGGTGGCTCATTTGGTCAAGCGTCCAGTTCTTGATTTCAGCTCAGGTCCTGATCTCGGGGTCATGAGATTACGCCCTGCAGCTGGCTCTGTGCTGGGCATGGAGCCTGTTAGAGAATCTCTCCCCACTCCTCTTGCTCTCTCCCCAACTCCTGCCACTTGCGCATGCACTCTTTCTAAAAAAAATTTTTTTTACATGTTCACAAACATTTAAAAAAACCAAATCCATTGACCTTTAAAATAAGATCCCTCAACCAGAGCAAAAGGTAAAAATGTAGATAAAACAACCTGATTTCTCATTTACTGTTTTGTGCGCCTCTTAATCTCCCTCACCTGTTTCACCCATCCCTCCACCTCCCTCCCGGCTCTGACAACCATCGGTTTGTTCTCTGTATTTACGAGTCTTCTGTTTTTGGTTCGTTTGTTCATTTGTTTGTTTAGATTCCACATATAAGTGAAATCATAATAGTATTTGTCTCTCTCTGTCTGACTTATTTTACTTAGTATAATACCCTCTGGGTCCATTCATGTTGTCGAAAATAGCAAGATCTTATTCTTTTTATGGCTGAGTAGTATTCCATTGTGTGTGTGTGTGTGTGTGTGTGCGTACGCATGTATTACATCCTCTTTTTCCATTCATCTGTCAACGACACTTGTTTGATTCCATATCTTGGCTATTGTAAATAATGCTGCAGTAAACACAGGAGTGTGTATATCTTTTCAAATTAGTATTTTTGTTTTCTTTAGGTAAATATCCAGCAGTGGAATTACTTAATTGTATGGTGTTTCTATTTTTAACTTCTTGAGGAACCTCCATACTGTTTTCAAACAGTATTCTGTTTGCTGCACCAAATCATATTCCTGAGACAGTTTTATTCTTTTGCATGTAGCTGTCCAGGTTTCACAACACCATTTATTGAAGAGACTGTCTTATCCCCATTGTGTATTCTTGCCTCCTTTATCATAAATTAATTTACCATGTACATGTAGGTTTATTTCTGGGCTCTCTATTCTGTTCTGTTGATCTATGTGTCTGTTTTTGTGTCAATACCATAGTGGTTTGATTTCTCATTTCTTTGTTGAAATAGAGGTGAATTTTTAATAAGTTATCAAGCTATGGAAGTTTATATAATATATTATATAACAATATATTATTGATATCAATGAGATATCAAGCTATGGAAGTTTTTATTATTATTAGAACTTAAAAATAAATACCAAATATTAATGGTACACATAGGATGCCATGTAAATTTCTCAAAATTGTTGCTACCTGGTGCAGAAGGAAGAAGACACTTAAATGTCAGTTTGGTTATGAGAAAAACCCACAGAGCTGGCTCATTACCAGATCCATCAGCCACATACTTGGAGTACTAATAATGATGGACCTTGGACCGTATTAACACAATAAAATGTAACAATTCTGATTATCAAAATTTCTTTGGGGAATGTGAACATTGATTGGCTCACCGTGGATGTCAGTTAGCCAGAGTTAGAAATAAGGTTAACTAATGAATCTGCGAAATGGAGTCAGTTTAAAGTGTTAATGTTTTCCAGTGGCCCAAAAAATTTCAAGCGAATATGGCTTAAAGCGTCTGTCAATAGGGGAAGCTCTGCGCTATGTGTTAAACAGCCAACCAGACACAGAGCTGGCGCTCATGCTAAACTGGCATCTGCATAAAGGAATGACAGCACCTGACGAACTGGCTATTCAGGCCTTAGAGATCTGCCTGATGGGGAGTGTGTGTAACACTGCAGGGTAAGTGGGGGTTGGGGGCGTAGTTAAAGACTTCTTTCAAGAATTACTGCCAGAATTTAAAACCGTCACCTTAAACAAGGTTTAAAGCTCTTGTAAAGGGTGTGATCTACTTCTCAAACCTAAGGCCCCTACGTGGTTATATATTTTAATTTTCAGTCAGGTTACAACTTGGCTTGAACACTCATAGGGCAGGATAGCAAGCCGGCCACTTGCCTCGCCGCAGCAACCCTGTGCTGTCCAAGAGTCTCTGGGCATACAGTGCCAACAAAGGGGGCCGGTGTGACTTCCAGTGTCTAGCAGACCTCCTCACTGCTCCATGGAATGCTGAAGGAGCGGCCCTCCCCTGTCCCAGAGATGGTATTGGTCTAATGGAGACACAGTCTCGCACTGGCCCAGCTCTCTGCACAGGGAGCAGTGCCCCTCCCTTAATGCTACAGTTGGACCTGAGGGCCCTCTTCAGTTTACAATCCTCTGCTCAGCCATTACTCACCCAGTGTAGCCACTGGTCACACCCAGGTGTAAAAGCCAGGACAGCCTAACGCCCTGCTCTTGAGCCCAGGTCACTGACCTAGAATCCCACTGATTTCCTCAAGCTTGTATTAAAAGGCTTTTAGCCCTTCCCTGCCACTAGTCCTTAATCGAGTCTTAGGACTCTGGCGGCCATTCCTCTCAGAATGTGTGGACACCCTTTATTCCTCCTCTCAGTTTGATAGTGACACTCTCATCATCTCAGATTGTTGGACTAGCTAAAATTCTCTGTCATTTCTGCTCAGAAGCATGATGGGTCCTGATGGGATGATTCTTTCCCAGATATCACAGATCTCCTTTCACCAACTTCCCATCTCTCCTCCCATCGCCACCCTCCAGCCTTCCCACAGAACTTGCCTAGAAAAGCAAGCTTAGAGCACCGTTGTTTTCCCATATTTGCTTAATCTCTTACTAAGATACTCTTTATTGTGCCAGGACCCCATGCCAGTTGCTTTACATACCAGATCTATAAGTCTTTAAGACAACTCGCAGGGTTAAGTATCATTTCCCCCATTTTACTGAAAACTGAGACTCAAAGAGGTCAAACTAGGTCTCAGTCTTTGTCTGTCTGCCTCTGAAGCCTGTATTCTTTGCACTGTTTCATGCTTAGGATAAAAGCACCAATTGAATAACACGATGTTCAAAGTCTTACATGCGTTACCTCTTGAGTTCTGTCCAAGCCTAGCTCTGCGATGCTAAGTGTGTGACTTCAGAGCTGTCTCTCTTCGTGTGCCAGCCTACATCTGGCTGTTGGGCTGAGTGGGGTTAAAAATACAGAGATAAAGAGCACAAAGTGTAAAGAAGATAAGTCAAGTTACAAAAGAAAGAGCAAGAGATTATTCCTAAAGAGATAGCCGGGTTCTAGAAGACAGGAAGGAAGATAGGAGAGAAAAGAAATCTGGAATTATTTTCATGTTTCTCCTTGTTAGTGTTGTCATCGATGGCTACCCTGTAACTAAGTATCAATTGAGTCTCTTGGAAGCTGGGTCGATCATCCCCATGGTCATCTTTGAGTTGGATGTGCCTTCCAAGGAGATTTTCAAAAGATTGTTCCTGGAAAAAAAAAAGGAGCAAAGGTAATGTATGTGACGAAAGCAACGATAAAGGAATAAACTTCAATCATCCAGAAAAAAGTGTATTTTTAACAGCTTTTCCCATTCACTCTCTTTCTCTATTAGTTTGCCTTATCCACTGCACAACAGCACACAGATTACAGCTGTCAAAAACTCAAAATACCGCAAAAATATTGGTGAGATTAGGAAATATTATCAAGAACAGCATCAGAACTGGTATGTGATTGATGGATTTCACAGCAAATGGTGGGTATGGAACGAAGTCATTAAGAAAGTTCATATGGTGAATAAACATATGCAGATATACCTGGAAAGAATAAAAGCAGGTAAGAAAACATTAAATTGTTCAGATAGAATAAAATATTAATTCAAAGTCTACACATGCCTGACTCATGTTCTATAATTCATTCAATTTGAACGTTTGTTCCCACAATCTTAATCAGTCTTTGAAGTCTTTGGTACTAGCCAATTATTGTGGGCATCTATTCTGCTCTCATCTCATAAATGACTGCCACTACTCGATCATTTATTGAGCTCCTGTGTGAACCTCGCACATAAAAATAACGCATAACCTCTCACTAGAAGAGTTTATAGTGTTTGGAAAGCCGTTTAAGAAGCCAAGTTTCAACATTGAGATACCACCTGACACCAGTTAGAATGGCCAAAATTAGCAAGACAGGAAACAACGTGTGTTGGAGAGGATGTGGAGAAAGGGGAACCCTCTTACACTGTTGGTGGGAATGCAAGTTGGTGCAGCCACTTTGGAGAACAGTGTGGAGATTCCTCAAGAAATTAAAAACAGAGCTTCCCTATGACCCTACAATTGCACTGCTGGGTATTTACCCCAAAGATACAGATGTAGTGAAAAGAAGGGCCATCTGTACCCCAATGTTTATTGCAGCAATGGCCACGGTCGCCAAACTGTGGAAAGAACCAAGATGCCCTTCAACGGATGAATGGATAAGGAAGATGTGATCCATATACACGATGGAGTATTATGCCTCCATCAGAAAGGATGAATACCCAACTTTTGTAGCAACATGGACAGGACTGGAAGAGATTATGCTGAGCGAAATAAGTCAAGCAGAGAGAGTCAAGTATCATATGGTCTCACTCATTTGTGGAGCATAACAAAGAACACGGTGGACATGGGGAGATGGAGAGGAGAGGGAGTTGAGGGAAACTGGAAGGGGAGATGAACCATGAGAGACTATGGACTCTGAAAAACAACCAGAGGGTTTTGAAGGGGCGGGGGGCGACGGTGGGAGGTTGAGGAACCAGGTGGTGGGTAATAGGGAGGGCAGGTACTGCATGGAGCACTGGGTGTGGTGCAAAAACAATGAACACTGTTATGCTGTAAATAAACAAACAAACAAAAACAATGAGCACTGTTACGCTGAAAATAAAGAAAAAAAAAAAAAAAGAAGCCAAGTTTCAGAAGTGCTAGTTATAGGAGGGTAGTGGGCAATGGAATGACTCTTGGCAAAATTCTGTTTATGAATCTAGAATTAAAGCCATTTTTGGTATTTATATTATACCAATATAATGGTATATTTTTATAGATTCGGCAGTGAATCCATAAAAAATTATAGATTCAGCAATGAATCTATAAAAAGTTAAACTTGAGCATAAAATGACTTTTAATATATATTTGGAATCCATGAAAGAAAATGTTTGATTATATATTTCTGTAAGTTTCTTGACTTTTCTCTAAAAATACATAAAAGAAGGAAAGTTATCTATATCTGATATCTCTAAAAAGAGTGTTGTCTCTAGAGAATTGAGCTATAGGGTTCTCACGGACATCTGGTGAGTGACTTTGTTTAACTATGGGACTACAGAGAAGATAGAATGAGGTATGAGAGCAATATGACTAAGAGAATCTTATACAAGGAAGAATTCCGTGAGGATTCTGCATCATTAAATCTTGGTTAGCTTCATTATTTGGGTATAACCAGTATCTCCGGTTCCTGTTTGTCTGCAGACTGGGAATTTGTTTTCACCTGAGGATTACAAGGAATGACAAGTACAAGGAAGAAAGAATTGAGTTTTTAGAAACCTACTCGCAATAAGTTTTGGAAAGCATCGTGCTTGTAAAACCCTTCACCGCAGACTTTGAAAGCAAACTTGTGCATCATTCATCTTTTTGTTCCCCTATTTCACCCTCCCTATCGTAGGCTGAGTTCCCTGGAAACAGACTCAAGATTAAATAAGATTAAATTTGAATTTCAGATAAATAACAAATAAGTTTTTAGTCTAAGTATGTCCCAAATATTGCAGGAGATATACTTAGACTAAAAACTCTTCATTGTTAATTTGACATTTAAACTCACTGGGCTTCCTGTGTGTTAATCAGGAGATACACCTGTGGGGAATGAGGACCACAGAATTAGAGGAAGAAACTCACCTGCCCTGGGGTGAAAAGGAATGCTTCAGCAGATCTAATAGGGAAGCCCTGGAGCTAGGGTGGGCCTTCAGAATTTCCCAACTGAGGGGAGGAGCCAGGCTCTATATCCGTGCGTTGGCTGGCCTTGACCACAGGTACTCTGGGAGGGGGTTAACCAGTGACAGATGGGCAATTCCCAGTGCATGTGAGACCCACCAGCACTGATGCTCCCAGCATCTGGAGGATGGCAGCATCAGCCCTGAAGAGGGATCTGGATGAGGCGCCATGGTATCCACTTCATTATTCCAAATACACTTGCCTCTGCCTTGAATAGTTAATCTAACAGAAGCCAACTTTATTGATCTTCTGCTTTAAGTTCCACCTAATAACCTAACCTGTACCTGATTGTTTAAATTTAGTTTTGACTTGTTTGTTTGTTTGTTTTCATTCCACACTTCCTTGTAAGCTATTCAAATGATCCTCTCCCTATCAGAAGGCCAAAGTTTACTGTGACTAATGAGATGGAACAAGGTCAGGGCTAGAAGGTTAAAGAGATTCCTCCTCATTCTGCCACATTCCAGATTAAGATACATGGACATTGCCAGAGGTCATCAAGAATACAGAAGAAGAGATATTTGAGTATCTTTATCTCTTTGGGACTTAAACCATGTGATTCTAAATTACCCTGTCACTAAACCTGTCAGGATTGGTGAGGTTCAGCCCATCTGAGCTAAAGGACAGCTAGGATTGTAATACTGTAGGACCATATAGTATAATATTATAGCACTATATAATACTATATACTTTAATAATAAAACATATTATTATACCATACTACTGTGCATTATAACACTCCAGAATAATATTATGGCACTACAATATTATAGTAGTGTCATATTCTTTGTAGGGAAGGAGTATTAGGGCTTCTTATCTTTTTCATCTGTGTTAAAAACAACAGATGGGATAGCATATTAGTTTATGCTGCATAACAAATTATGCAAATTCATTAAAAAAATCAAAACTTAGCAGCTTAAAATAACACACACACACACACAATTTCTCGGGTCAGGAATCGAGTCACAGTTTAACGGGATTCTCTGCTTCAGGAACTCTCACAACCATAATCAAGGTATTGTCTAGGATTATTACCTCATCTGAAAGCCCGACTGGGAAGGAACCTACTATCACACTCATTCATGTATTGTTGACAAGATTTCGTTCCTTGAGGGATGCTGGATTGAGGGCGTCAGTTTCTTGCTGGTTGTGGGGCACAGACCACTTTCAGTTCCTTCCCATATAGACCTTTGCAACCTGGCACCTTCGTTCTAGCAAATGAACAAGCTGTGAAGGCAAGAAAGTGCCAACAAGGCAAAAGTCATTGTCTTTCGTAATTGTCTTAGTTTCCTAAGCCTGGTGTGAGGAAGTACCACAAACTGGGTGGCTTAAACATGAGAAAATTGTTCTCTCACGGTTCTGGAGGCCCAAAGCTCAAAATCAAGGTGTTACAAAGGCCATATTCTCCCTAAAGTCTCTGGGGAGAATCTGTTCCATGTCCTTCTCTTAGCCTCCAGTTTTGCCAGCAATCTTCTGCATTCTTTGGCTTGTAGACCATTACTCGAAGCCTGAGGATCAATTTTATATGTTTACATTGTCACGTAACAAGCGCTGATTTATGACTCATAATTTTATAGTTAATTTAAGACCTTCCTAAGCATAATAATAATTTTTAAAGACAAAACTTATCAGTAGTGAAAGGGACCAATAACAAAATGTATTAAGGGTCAAAATTTACTCAATATAACTAAGATGTATGAAAAAATTTTTCATTTTCTGTAGCATGTCTTATTTCTTCAGAATCCCCATTCTGGTGCAGTACTGGGGAGAAAACTCTTAAACCCGTTCACTGAAGGACCTTGGGCTCTTCCTTTTTAAATAGACTCTTTGGGGTAAACCTAGTCACTTTTGGAAAAACATTTTTTCCCTACTCTCCTGTGCCGTCTGGGCACAGTAACGTCATGTCCACAAATTATTCGTACTTTTTGAAATCTACCTCATAGAAAAATTTAAAATAGGTAGCAAATTTATATGTGTGTCTAAGTGCGTCTGCAGACAGGCATATAACATATTTACATACACATACATATATATGGTTTATAACATATACATAATTTATAATAAGAATTAAAAACAACCAAAACATTCATCAACAGATAAATGGCTAAGTGAACTATATGTATATTTTTACAAGGAATACTATGTGTCAGTTAAAAAAGAATTAAGTATGGGGCGCCTGGGTGGCTCAGTGGATTAAGCCGCTGCCTTCGGCTCAGGTCATGATCTCAGGGTCCTGGGATCGAGCCCCGCGTAAGGCTCTCTGCTCCTCGGGGTGCCTGCTTCCTCCTCTCTCTCTGCCTGCCTCTGTCTACTTGTGATCTCTCTCTCTCTCTGTCAAATAAATAAATAAAAATCTTTAAAAAAAAAAAAGAATTAAGTAAATCATATAAACTGGCATGGAAAGATGTCAAAGACCATATAACTGATGGAAGTTGTAGAATAATGTTTACAGCATAGTGGCAAAAGCATGCTATATGCAAAAAATAATTTTGTATTGCAAGTGTATAGAAAAAAGTCTGAAAAAGATACAAATCAAGAGTGATTACTCAGGAAGGATGATGAATTGAGAGGATGAAGGTGTGAAGAGAAACTTACTTTTCTGTTGTTTGGAATTTTACAATGTATATGCATTTGTACCGTGTGTGTACTTGAAATCATTTTAATTTCTAAAATCACTGTGTTTTCTATGAAAAGATGTACATATACATAAAACAGTGACTCTGTTGCTGATAGGAAAAGCCGCCTGCATTGACAAGTTATGTATCACACCTCAAGAACTGATATCTCGCCTGGGCGAATTTGGACAGTTCTGCCCTATCAGCCTGGCAGAATCACATGAACTAGTCGATTGCTCTGTAACTGACTCACTGGAATTTGCCGCCGAGTTCAGAGGGCACTATTATAAAATGAGTTCTCAGGAAAATCTGAATGTAAGTTTGTTCCTAACGCCACATATTTACCAGGGAAAGAAAATGCCTGTCTTGGACTTCATCAAATAGGAAGGGGTGGGTTAAAGCCTCTGCCTTCAGCTCAGGTCATGATCCCAGGATCCTGGGTTTGAGCCCCACGTTGGGCTCTCTGCTTGGTGGGGAGCCTGCTTCCCTTCCTCTCTCTCTGCCTGCCTCTCTGCCTACTTGTGATCTCTGTCAAATAAATAAAAATCTTAATTAAAAAAAAATAGGAAGGGGTGGGTACAGCTGGGAACACCCAGGAACTGCAGACCAGGAGCCCTATTACTGGAAATTATGACGTTAGGACCAATGAGGCAACTCGGAGGCCAGTCCTGAGGCTGCACCCCAAGATATATTTTGGCACACAGTGGAGGTTCAGAGTCGGTGATGGGCCCTCAGCTGGACAGCTAGGGAAGGCCAATGGTGATGCCCACCAATGGAGAAGATGCTGAGCATAGGGACTCAGCCCACAGTGGGGCTTCCCAGGGGATTAAGGTCCTACAGTGCAGAAGGGAAGTTACAGGAGAAATGAAGCAAGATCTCACCTACGTCTCCCCTGTGCTTTAAAATGTTTCCATCACTCGGGTTCCTGTATATCTGTATGGTATATTTCTGTTTAATGCAACAGAACACACATCTGCTCTAACAGGATGTCTGTAATTTGTGAAGATAAAGGTTTGTGGCCGAAAACTAACCAGATGCCTCTGAACATTTTACTCTCCTCTAAAGAGGTAGAATTTTAAAAATCACTTTATTAAGGAGACATTTATTTCTTCCTGCGTATATAAATGGCATTCACAGAATTTTAAAACTGGAAGTGCCATTGGAGATCACGCATCCAGTTGGCCCCCTACGTGGTGCAGAGAGCAGACTGAAGCTAGAGAGAAGATTCCCCTGCCAAACAGCCCCCAGCTAGCTCCTGGTCCTGCAGAACCAGAAGATGGGCCAACGAGTGATGGGCACACCCCCAGTGCCTGGCAACAGAGCACGAGCTCCAGAAATATTGCACATGTGAATTAGCGAGTGAGTGAGTAAATAGAGATCAGGAGAGACCCTTGGATGTCATCACTTGGGACCATCACTGTAACGATGGTCCTTCCCGCCAGGAGGGAATTACTACAGAGCAGAGAGCCCCTGGGAGCTGGGTTGCTGCTGCAAATAGAGAGTAGCAGGAGAGCCCCCCGGGGTGTTTGACTGGCAGTGGACTCCAATTTTGAATGGTCTTATTGCTGTAATCATTTCCTGCAGAAATTTTTGGAGAACCCAGAATTGTATGTGCCTCCGTTAGCCCCTCATCCACTCCCACCTGCTGACATGATCCCCAAAAGGCTGACACTGTCAGAACTGAAAAGCCGATTCCCCAAGTGTGCGGAGCTGCAGGGCTACTGTCCGGTGACCTATCAGGACGGCAACCACAGGCAGGTCCTTGCCCCCGGGGGAGGGGCGGGTGGCATCTCTACTCAGAATAGGCAGTTCTCATAACAACCTTAACATCTGTGTCAAAAGGTCACTGTTATTTAACTGGAAAATGTTTTATTTCTTCCTTGAGTTGCATAGATAGAAAATGAAACATTTTGACATTTTATTCATACAGTACCACGTATTAATTATACAGTTTTTTTTCTTATCTTTCAGATATGAGGCCCTTGTACCTGGTAACATTAAATTTGCTTTGGAGTATCGTGATCATATATATATTTGTGAGACTAGAGAAAAACTTGAGAAGTTTTTGAGGTGAGACTATTCACCAAGTTACCAATGTTGAATATCTTCTGTGTTCAATGCACCATGCCGGGGTTTGTGTGTGTGTGTGTGTGTGTGTGTGCACGCGCATAAATATATTTGTGTGTATTGACACACGTACGCATACATACATGCAAACATCAAACATGCACACACACATACTTGCATGCGTGATGATGACTAAGAAGTGGTTTTTGCTTCCCAAAGCCTGAGGCTCTGAGGTATGTTGGACTTCACACACCTGTTTGCAACAGAATGCAAGTTAGGGTGGCGAAATGTCAGGGGTTTTGCTAACATGTAGCCCCGAAGTCTGACCGAATGTCTGTTGGAGTAAGGCCTGAGTAAGGAGTGGGAATTGGGTAGATGAAGGGGAAGAGGAACATGTTCCAAGCAGAGAGACCCTCGCCCAAGGGAATCCCAGAACGGCAAGAAATTCAGCATGGCTAGACATGATGTAGAGAAATAGGAAAGGACTGAGAGGTGAGGCTAGAGACGGTAGCAGGGCCAGAGGGTGAAGGTCAGATAAAAATCACCATAAAGTATTTGAACTTGACCCAAAAGGCAGTATGAATACATTAACTGGTTTTGAGTATTATATTCAAATTTGCTTTGGGGAGAGACTATCATTGGAGTGTTGATAATGGATTGGAGGCAGGAATACCAGTGCTGAGGCTGTTAGAATGATCCTGTCCAAAATAATACAGCACGTCTGAGGTCACCCATGAAGATAGTGTGGGGAAAGCAGTGGGCTTAGGACCAAGCTCTGAGAAATGTCAACAAATGTGTAGAGAAGAGCTTGCAAGGAGAATGATCAAGAACCTACAGAATGGCAAAGGAGAGCCAGGTTGGGGAGGCTCTGGGAGGAGGGAAGAGAGAAGGTCTCGGGGAGCTGGGGGCGGTAGCTCCGGCCCCGCAGCCACCCACAGTGGCCAACAAGCTTAAACACAGTTTAGAGGTCAAGCAAGAGAAGAACTGAAAAGTGTGTCAGAGTTCGGTTGTAACAGGTCATCGGTGAACCTGGCAGGAATGGTTTCAGTAGAGTGAACTGAGTGGAAGGTAACTATAGTAGGCATGGAGGAAAGGAAGACCTCACCGAGTGCAGAGATCACACACACAGAGGTTACCTGTAGAGAGGGAAGCCTACAGAGGGTGAAGCCCCTGGGGGAAGCCGGTTGGGTGTGAGAGCACAGGGCATGGTGGGGTCTGTGGCAGACAGGCCAACGGGCAGGCCACAGTGAGGAGAGTGTCGTGCCGATGTTTCTGTCTCACAAGGTGAAAACCAGATTTCTTTTTCTTTTTAAACCAAATCGTTCTCTTTGTTGTTGTTGTTAATGTTCTTGACTGATCTAAATTTCTGAAAATACTGTGTGGATCAGATGGGATGGAATTTGTGCAGTAGTGTGTTACTTCTACTAAAGCTCACGGTCTGAAGACATTCAAAAAGAAAAGATACTAGGGTGCCTGGGTGGCTCAGTGGGTTAAGCCGCTGCCTTCGGCTCAGGTCATGATCTCAGGGTTCTGGGATCGAGTCCCACATCGGGCTCTCTGCTCAGCAGGAAGCCTGCTTCCCTCTCTCTCTCTCTCTGCCTGCCTCTCTGCTACTTGTGATCTCTCTCTGTCAAATAAATAAATAAAAAAAATCTTAAAAAAAAAAAAAAGAAAAGACACTAGTTGCTGGAAGTGATTTAGAATGGGAGGTGTGAAGGTTGTTTTTCTTTTTCCTTTTTCTTCAATGAGGAAGCTAGGTGCACGTTTAAATGCAGGGGAATGGGGAGGATCCAATAAAGAAGGAAATGCCGAAGGGGAGAGAGAGAAATTACTCTAGAGAGGCTGGGGGGAGAGGGATCCAAAGTGGGGTGGAGAGTGGGGAGAGGGTGGAGGCAGCTGAGGGGAGGTTAGCCCCCCCCACGGAAAGAGGAAGTGTGTGCAGCTCTGCCTGTGGTGAGCGGTTGAGGAAGCGCCGTGGACGAGCTTCTGTTTGTTCAACACGGCATCTGTGTCAAGGGTTCCCTGGGAGTCAGGAGGATGCAGAGAACAAAGTTTTCTATCGTTGCCATGAAAAACAAGAAAAGTGAGGCATAAATGAGCAGCCCTGGGGACCAGGCAAAGCGGAGGGTCACAGATCTCTAGCAGCCGCCACCTTCTCACTTGTCACATTCCCTCCAGGGGAGAACACCAGCTGGTGAACTTCAGCTCCTAGTCCCCTCTTACACATCCCCATTCCCGTGTACTCAAGGGGACTATGCTTGTGAGCATCCATGTGACCAACTCTGTGTTCTCAGGTTGCCAGAGAAATACTGGAGCCAGAAGCTTCCGTACAAACTGCCCCCATTGAAGGAGCCCATCCATCTCACGAGCCTTCCTTTGCCTGGATATCTGGAACAGGTTCGGTTCCGTGCTTGTCTGTGTACATACATTAGTAGAGTACAATGATCTCTTTTTTTAACAATAATTTTTTTTTTTTTTTTTTTTTTTTTTTAGTTTGGTAACACTGAAATGCAAGGCAGAGTTTTCTGACTTGGAACCCATTGGAACCCATTTTGGTTTGGGGTGGCTGGGAAAATAAGAAATGAGGAAACCCCCTGCTTCTCTAGCGCATTTCCAGATATCTGCAACAAAGCAGAGAGAGAGAGGAGATTGTCATGAAATTGTTTACATCTGACTTGTGGCTAGATTCTTACTTTAAATTTCAGGGTCTGTAACACTTTTTAATTTTGAAAGGCGCAGATTCAGTCTCTGAGATCTTTGCTCACTGCTCCAAAGTGTTGAGTTGCAATACCACACCGCAGCTGAACCACCCAAGTCATATTTTGCCGCAAATCTGGGGGCAAATGCCCCCCATAGCTACTCGAGTCACATTTTATTTATCTAAATATAAATCTTTCTAAACATAATAAAACTTAGCTGTAATCAACCACTATTTTAAAAGCTCTTTTAAATTTTTCTATAAAATTAATGCCTGGGGAACAATTTCATACCTTTCTCAGAAACTCTTAACCACTTCCTTTTTTTTTTTTTTTTTTTTTTGGCTTGCCTAGATGGTAAGCCTGCAATCTGGTTTAATATTGAAAGGCAAGATGAAGCTCACCCAGAGAGGAGTATTTTCATGAAAGGCCACGTTTCATCAGGAGGGCCTCGCCTCCTCTTTGCCCACACAGGGCTCCAGAATCTTTGCTGTGGTGACCGACAATGGTGGTCTCTGGAATTTCTTGCAGGTGGTCAAGGGCCTTGACAGCAGAGGCAGTCTGGCCAGTTCTGGAAGTAGAAAATGGGCCAAGACAACTCAAAGCGTAGGGACCCCTTCCTTCTTTAATATTTTGTTATGGAAAATGTCAAATGTAAACACAGAAAGAATTGTGTAATGAAACCCATGTCTCCATCAGCCACCTGCCCTTCAGCCAATTTGTAATTTTCAGTCTTTCTAATCAAAAGTACTTTGTGTTCCTTTCCACGTTGGTTAAGTGGTCATAGAACCACCTTATAAGCCCCATCCCTGACGCCAAAGAATAACCTCTTTATCTATTTGCCACTAAGAGAAGAAGCCAAACTCACATATGCCTGTGGTCTACATTGTGCCGCCTACAGGGTGTTGCAACCTCACTGATCAAAGCAATGAATGCCGCAGGGAGCTTAAAACCCAAATTTCCCTTCTTGAGTGTAAAGAGATCTGCACTACTGTATATAGCATTTCACCTAAAAGGTATGTCTTCTTTAATGAGACGCTACTCAGAACTAATTTAACATTATTTGTAGGGTATGCCGTAAATATATAGGATTGTTGAGCTGAGTCAGCTGCCTGCATTAGTGTGTGTGTGTCTGTGTTGACAGCGAATACTTTACTGAAAATATCAGATTTTAGTTTCTAGCCTTTAAAGCAAGGACTGCAAGTAATACAATCGGCTTTCAATAATCCATGCCATAGAGGATGGTGAATAGAGGCATTTATGATCTAAAATGGAATAATCCTTAAATCTTACTTGGGATTTAGATATCTTCTCAGCGATAGCTGTGCAACAATCTGACACACAAAGTTCTCTTTCTTTTCAATTTAGTGATTCACTAACCTAACAGAAAACATTCAATTCTGTGACATTTTCTGCAGCCTTCAATCCCCAAAGTTCTGAATATTCAAGAAGGAAGTACAAAAAGAAGCTGGAGCAGTTTGTGGAGAGATGTGAACTCATCACATACCTGGGTGCCAAGATGACCAGAAAATACAAGGAACCTCAGTTTAGAGCCATTGACTTTGACCATAAGTTACAGACCTTTCTCTCTCTTAGAAATACAGACCCAGTTAATGGATAGTTTGCTTGGGCAACTGCAACCAGGACGTCAAGGGTTATCTGAAAGGGGTAGAAGGAAATAGGTTGAAAATCTGGCCCTGTCTGCTGTACTTTTCCCCTTCTGAGTGCTACACGTGGCTGCGAGCCCTCAAATGCTCTACCGGCCCAGAAGAAGTGCTCTTCTGGAAGCATACGTCTTGACATGATTTAAAAATGTATTGCTCTTTGCCTGAACATTTATGCCTTAATGACATAGTTATTCCATTTAGAATATTTAGGTAACTTATTTTACTTAATCTATTGTTCAATTTCCATTTTAACATTTTCAGCCTCTGTTAAAGAAGATTACTCAGTAAATGTTAGAAAGCTTCAAGAAATATATTAACATTCATATAAATAAAATAGAAACACTGGTTACACTTTCAACATAAGGAGCTGTTTATAAACTTCATGAACCTAAGACACTTTATCATTTTCCTTACAAAATAAATGCATTTAAGATAACTGAATGGCTGCCTCTTTTCTTTTTCTTAAATATTCAAGGAGCAAGCTCTATACATTATTTTGTAATTAGAAGTCACCGGGAGTTTTGAGAAGGATGAATCTGGAGTCTTATCACTATCCAGAAGTATATATGTTAGAGGAAAACTTACTAAATTGCATTTGAATGAGATTTTTAAAATATTATCAATTTTTTAACAGCAGTATAAGAAATGTAGAATATGAAATAGCAAGATTGGCTCTTCAAAAAATAAAAAATACAAGCACTAACTGTGTGATCTTAGGCAAATCTCAGTTTCTCTGAGCCTTTGTTTTTTAATGTCTAAAATGAGTGAGTTAGTTCATTTTTTTCCAGCTTAATAAGGTTCAGTGACAAGATTATACATATATATTTAAAGTGTCCAACATGGTGATTTTGGTACAGGTATGCATTGTGAAATATGTCCCACAATCAAGTTAATTAACTCATTCATCACCTCACATAGTTACTTTGTGTGTGTCTCTATGTATGTGTAATGAGAACCCTAAGAGCCACTCTGTTAACAAAATTTAAGTACACAGTACAGTATTATCAACTATAGTCACCATACTGTACATTAGATCCTCAGGTTTTATTCATATTATAATTGAAAGTTTGTACCTTTTGACCAATATCTCCCATTTTTCCTACCGCCCAGCCCTTGGAAACCACCTTTCTACTTACTTTTCTTCTAATGAGCTTGAACTTTTTGGTATCATGTATTCCACAAATACATGATACCATTCAGTATTTGTCCTTCTCTGTCCAGCTGCTTATCTCACTTAGCACAATATCCTTCAGGTTCATCCATGTTGTCTTTGACCTTACAATTTCAATAATGTTATTTAAAAACTAGAAGGCTATCTTGTATATTTTTGTATAATATGTTTTCATAACAAAATATGTTGAAACAAAAGAAAAAATAAGAATTGAGATTCTAACCACAGAGTGAAAGACATTCCAGGAATTAACCAACACGTGTATTTACCACATGTGAGCCTGGCATGGTGAAGTCTGCCCAGACTTGTGACCTTTAAGTCACAAGCTTTGGACTATAGTTTCCACCTGCTGCAGTTATCAGTCAACTGTCATAGCCTGCAATGATGTTTTTGATGCCCTTCATAATGTCAAAGGACTTTACCAACTGCTAGTTGCTAGATGACTGTGACCCTCTCATTCCTTCAAACTCTAGCTGGGTTCTCCATTGACCCAATTCACCCCAAAGCCAATAGGTACTGGGCTTTGTTGACGTCTTTGCAGCTTCCAGGGCCCAAAGATGAGGAAGAAGGGTAGAGAATGAATTTGGAGGGGAAAAAGAAAAAACCTGGTTAGCCTCTTCTGTATCAACATTCACTCTTTAAGTTATCGTACAAGAATTTACAATCTATATTCTGATAACTATAATATTAATACCCCAAATTCTGTTCTCACCTCTGAACTTCAGACTCTTGTCTACATGTACATACTGTATATCTTTACTTGGTTATCTGGTTGACATCTCAAATTTAATATGCTCACCCGGTACCTGTTATTTGCCCAGCTTCTCTCTCTCCAGTTTTCTCCCAGATTACTTCATAGTAATAATGTACACTCAGTTGATTTGGTTCCAAATCTAGGGATGAAACTGGATTGCATTCTCTCCTTCACTCCCCACATCCAGTCTTTCAGCAAGTCCTGTCAAAGATTACCTCCAAAATATACCCCGAGTCTGGGCTCTTCTCACGTTTATTTTTTTTTAAGATTTTTATTTATTTATTTGACAGATAGAGATCACAAGTAGGGAGAGAGGCAGGCAGAGAGAGAGAGAGGAGGAGGAAGCAGGCTCCCTGCCAAGCAGAGAGCCCGATGCGGGGCTCTATCCCAGGACCCTGGGATCATGACCCGAGCAAAAGGCAGAGGCTTTAACCCACTGAGCCACCCAGGCACCCCTCTTCTCATGTTTTTTCCTGCTCTCACCTACTTTCCATGCTTCTGCTCATGTTCCTCTAGTGTCAACTTTCCATCCGGCACCTGGAGTAGTCTTTAAATATATAAATCAGATTTCATCATTCTCTTTTCAAAATCTTCCAATGGCTTCCTACTTCAGTTAAAATAAAATCTAAACTCTTTACTCTTGTCAGGTGTGTGATTAATTTTATATATATCAACTTGGAGGGTTTTTTGGATGAGATTCAAATGTAAATCAGTGAACTGAGACTAAGAATGACCTCCATAATGTGGGTGGGCCTTATCTAATTAGTTGAAGGCCCGAATAAAACAAGCAGTGCAACCTCCTTGAGTAAAGGCAATTCTCCAGTAGACTGCCTTCAGACTTTATTTGCACCATCAACTCTTCTGTTAGAATGGCCAAGATCTAGAACACTGACAATACCAAATGCTGGTAAGGGTGTGGAATAATGGGAATTCTGTTCATCACTGGTAGGAATGCAAAATACTACAGTCGCTTTGGGAGACAGCTTGGCAGCTGATTACAAAACTCAACAGCTAAACGTACTCTTACCATATGAGCCAGCAATAGCATTCTTTGGTATTTACCCCACAGAGCTGAAAAGTTATGTCCTCGCAATGATGCAGGAGGTTACGGTAGGAGAGGTCGTGCATGTTGGGGACGGGGGTGTATGGAAACTCTGTACTTTCTGCTCAATCTTGTTGTGAACCTAAAATTATTCTAAAAAATAAAGTCTATTTAAAC
This sequence comes from Meles meles, assembly GCF_922984935.1. Classification (NCBI taxonomy): domain Eukaryota; kingdom Metazoa; phylum Chordata; class Mammalia; order Carnivora; family Mustelidae; genus Meles; species Meles meles. Next base: position 23,210,303 of record NC_060070.1, read on the forward strand.
GAGGAAAAAATAGGTGAATTCTGAAAATATCACTCCACTCAAGATTTCCTGCTTCCGCCATTGCTGTCGAAAACTCGGCTGTCAGTTAACTGGGTTTCTTTGATAGGTAATTAGTATTTTCTTTCTACATCCTTTTAAGATCTCTTTATCTTTGATGTTCTGCACTTTGACTACAAGTTATCTAGTTGTGAATTTTTGTTTGTTTGGCCTTCTTGGAATCTGTTACATTTCCCAAATCTGGAGACTTGTGTTTTGCACCAATTTGGGAAAATTCTCATCGCATCTTTAAATATTGTTTCTTTCTCATTCTCACTAATCTTTCTATCTGGTCCCAATTAAATTATATGACAAATAATTCTTATTCTGTTCTCTGTGTTCCTTGACCTCTCTTAAATACTTTCCATCTCCTTTTTTCCAGACTGGCTTTCTGGGTAATATTTTTAGATTTACCTTTTAGGTAGATCAACTTGATCTGGTTAATCTGTTATTGGAGTTTTGTGTGTGGTTATGTATAAACATTATTGAACTATTATCCATGAGTTTTAAATTTCATTGATTCCATTTTAACTTCTGGAAGGACTTTCCAAGTAGTGGTTGGGCATGGGCAAGTAGAATGCCCATGCTATATTATTTGTTATTTATCTGAAGTTCAAGTTTTGCTGCATGTCCCATGATTTTATTTGCAAAATCTGGCAGCCTTACTTCTGATCTCCTCCCCCCTCCTTTGCTCCCAGCCACAGGCCTTTCTGTTGCTCAGAATCAGCAAGCTCACTTCCAGTCTCGAAGCCTTTATACTTGCTTTTCCCTTACCCGGAACATTCTTATCCCAGACCTCCCTAAAGCTGGCTCCATATCATGGAGATCTCAGCTCAACGTCACCCTACTCCCTCCGCTTGCCCTGTCAATCTTCATCATCATTATAAAGCTTAACACTTTCTGCAATTACATGATCTGTCCACTTGTGTTTCTGTCCTTCCTCTTCTTTGTAGAGTTTAAGGTTCACGAGGGCAAGGGCCTTGTTAGTTGCTGCATCCCCAGCACCCGACACAGAGCCTGGTACTTAGTGGGCACCGAATAAATATTTGTCGCATGAATAATTGGCACCCCCAAACCTGTTCTGCGGGATGTAAAGTTATGAAGATCAGCGGGAGGTAGAAGAGCCGGCTATAACCAAAGAGAACAACAACGAATATGTCAAGAAAAGTCAATATGGATCTTAAACAAAACTGCCTTGAAGAAAGGACGGATCTCGGCGGTGAGTGGCAGACGCTGGGAGATCTCCCAGACCCACCTCCTATCATGGTGCTTGGGCTGTAGTGAGCAGGGACTGAAACAGAGTGGGAGTGCTTGGTTACCTGGCTCTGATCTTCAGCTGGATTGAGGACCTCCATAGGACCAATGCTTTTCCTGCAGTTCTGTGGCAAAGAGAAATAATGGGGTACCTGACCCCTCAGATTGACTTTTCTGCTGAAGTAGAAGTCAGGCAGGGCACCCTATCCCACTTGGAGCCCCACAAACCCTGGGATTTAGAGGCAATTCAAGACAAAAGGAAAAATTCAGAAAAGGGGCTAATTTAATACAAACTAGTAAAATTTTAAAAGAACCAGGCTGGTAAATCACATTTTCAGTTTCAAAATCTTGGAGGCTGGGGCGCCTGGGTGGCTCAGTCGTTAAGGGTCTGTCTTTGGCTCAGTCATGATCCCAGGATCCTGGGATAGAGCCCCACCTCGGGCTCCCTGCTCAGTGGGGAGTCTGCTCCTGCCTCTGCCCCTCCCCCTCTGCTCCTGCTCTCTCTCTGGCGCTCGCTCTCTCTCAAATAAATAAAAATCCTTAAAATAAGTAAATAAATAAATCTTGAAGGCTAATAGGTGGCATGCTGGAGATCGGGAAGTGTATACTGGGAGGGATAAATTACAAATGGTCTCTGACTGATGACAGTGTGACTTGGAATTTTTTGATTTTACATGATTTGGAAAGCAATACATATTCAGTAGAAACTGTACTTCAGATTTTGAATTTTGATCATTGGCCAGGCTAGTGGTGCTGGTCACTGGCGGCAAGCTGCAGCTCCCAGCCAGCCACTTAATTACAGTGAGGGTAAATGACACTTACAACAACTCTGTACCCAGACAGCCATTGGTTTTCACTTTCAGTGCAGTATTCAATAAATTACAGGAGTGAATAATGAACATTTACTACAAAATAGGCTTCCTGTTAGATGATTTGGCTCAACTGTTGGTCAATGTCCGTGTTCTGTGTATGTTTAAGGTAAGCTAGGCTAAGCTATGATGTTCAGTCGGTTAGGTGTATTAATATTTTTAACTTATGATATTTTCGAATTACAATGGGTCTATCACCGCACACCCTCGCTGTAAACGGAGGAAGATCTGTGTAAGCAATTAGGTATTGGTGAATCATAAACTGAGAGAATGAAAATGCTGAAATAGTTGGAGAGAGAAGTAGGAGGGGACTGAATTTGGCTGGGGCTGGTAGACCATATCGAGAAGCTTGGCCTTCATTAGCAGGGTACATGGGAGTCACGCTGGATTTTAAGCAGGAGAGTGACTCCGTCTCTGGATGTGATCTGTACTTGGAGAGATCTCCCTCTCCTGTGCATTGGAGAGAACAGGACTGCAACGAAGACTGGTCAGAAAGACAGTGAAAGCCTGAATAACCATAACGCTAATTCTAATCCTAGTAGATATGAACTCAACCAAACACTAAATCCATTCCCTACCTAATACTGTTTACCCCACAGCTACGCAACCCAGCTGACACGGGTGGTAACATCTCCGTTTTACAGGTACGGTAACCAGGTTGAGAGGATGAGGACTCTGCCCGAGAGGATGAGGACTCTGCCCAAGAGTACTCAGTACCCAGTTCCGTCTAACTAGATCGCTTCTGTTCACTCCCTTGGACTAGGCATAGGAAGTGGGAAGGAAAAGGAGAAGACAGATGTGCAAAATAAGTAGGAGGCAAATAATAGTAATTATTATATTAGCATTAGATGAAGACAGTGGTGATGACGGTAATGAATGCAAAGGCGATTTCATTCATTCGTCACATACTCGAGACCTCAACGCGAGCTTCCGCGTCTGGGAAAAGACAAAGCTGATTAAGGTGCCGATGACTTACATTCTATCTAACGCGACAGAAAACTTACACCATCGCGGAGTGACAACGCCACGCCCCATCCGCCGCCCCCAGTTCTCCGCAGTCTCCAGAGCGGCCCCGCCCCGGGCGCCTCCGCGGCCACGTGGTTCGGCGTCCGCGCGCAGACTCTCGGCGCCGGCGCTTCCGGGTTGGCGGCGGCGGCGGCGCGGGGGCCCCAGTCCGGGGGGCGCAGGAACCCCGGCGGCCGGTTCTGCGGAGCGGGGGGCCAGGGCGGCCCCGGCGCGAGTGCGCCCGCCAGGCCGCGGGGTGGGCCGGGCGCCCCGAGAGGTAGGTCTGCCCCGGACCCGCCAACCGTGGGCGCGGGGTCGCGGCAGTGTCGGGCGCTCCCCAGACCTGCGCTCTCCTGTCTCGCCCGAGGGGGCCTGGGCCGTGTTGGGGGCCCAGCCCCGCGGGCCCAGGGCTCGGGAGAATGTCCTCCCGCCAGTTCGGGCGCTGCCTGGCGGCCAGTCTGGGCGATCGTGCCACCCCCTTCCCGAGGGAGGCCCGATGCGCCTTCGGTTATTACTCAGTTGCAGCTATCTCCAGATTCGTGTACATTTTCTTTGCCTCTTTTCTGTGTTTTCACAGGCAAAATGGTTAAAAATGCGTGAAATCGAGACACTGTAGTTCCCACTCTAATCTGTGCAACTGTGGAAAGTTAGTGCTGGGAAAGGACTTTCAAGATGGTTGATTCCCATTCCTTAATTTTACAGAGGAGAAAACAGACCCCGGAGAAGTAGCGTGGATGTTGGAAATTCACCTAGCTAGGTAATGGTATGACAGGGATGAGAGTCGCAGTCTAAGTCTTTAAGTCCACTTCTCAAAGTGGTAAATCGTCAAATTCATTTAACCGTGTGAAGGGACTAGTAGGTTCACTTGGGCTAGGTTTAATCTGTTTAGATGATGATTCCTCCTTTTTAATCATTATTTTCTTATTTCAGGCTTCACGCTCCTTGGCCTCTAAAGAAAATGGCAGAAACGTCATCAGAGCCTTCTGGGCAGCTCGTTGTACACTCAGACACTCACAGCGACACTGTTCTGGCCAGTTTTGAGGATCAGCGGAAGAAAGGCTTTCTCTGTGACATCACGTTAATCGTGGAGAATGTGCATTTCCGGGCTCACAAAGCCTTACTCGCTGCCAGTAGTGAATACTTCTCAATGATGTTTGCTGAAGAGGGGGAGATCGGCCAGTCCATTTACATGCTGGAAGGCATGGTTGCGGACACATTTGGTATCCTGCTGGAGTTCATCTACACGGGTTGTCTCCAGGCCAGTGAGAAAAGCACAGAACAAATTCTGGCCACTGCTCAGTTCTTAAAGGTCTATGACCTGGTAAAGGCTTACACAGATTTTCAGAATAATCACAGTGCCCCAAAGCCAACGCCTCTGAACACCGTTGGCGCTCCGGTGGTGGTGATTTCTAATAAGAAAAATGGTCCTCCGAAACGGAAGCGGGGGAGACCGAGAAAAGTCAACAGCGTGCAGGAGGGGAAATCACAACTGGCTGCTGAGGAAGAAATACAGCTGAGAGTAAACAATTCAGTTCAAAATAGACACAACTTTGTGGTGAAAGAGGGAGACGGTGGCACACTGAATGAACAGATTCCAGCGAAAGATATGGAAGAGCCCGAGCCTGCCTGTGAGCCAGGCAGAGGGGAGGAAATGCCTGCTGAGAAAGACGAGAACTGTGATCCCAAGACCCAGGATGGGCAGGACAGCAAGAGTCGGTACAGCAAGCGGAGGATTCAGAGGTCCGTCAAGCTTAAAGATTACAAACTTGGCGGGGATGAAGATGAGCAGAGTTCAACCAAAAGGGTCTGTGGAAGGAGAAGGCGCCCGGGGGGCCCTGAGGCCTGTTGTAAGGACTGTGGCAAAGTGTTTAAGTACAATCACTTTTTGGCGGTCCACCAGAGGAGCCACACGGGTAATTGTCCTTTTGCGGCTTAGTGGAGCACGTTTTGGAGGGATGATGGTTGATTGTACAACTTCCGGGTGATGGGCCTTATAATAAGGCCTTTATATATGGTACTGCAGCTAGTTCTCACAACAGGCCTGTGAAATAGGGAATGTTATCCCCATTGGACAGATGAAAAGACCGAGTCCCAGAAATAATTTGCCCAGGTCAGCCATTTAGTGACAGAGCTGGGATTTGAACCCAGGTAGCCTGATGGCAGAACCCTATTCTTGACGTCATCGGTTCAAGGCTTTAATGCCTGGATGTCACACTCTAGCCAGATTTACTCGGCTTTTTGATTTGTGAACATTCTTCATCTTGACTGTTACAGCTATGCTTTTGCCCAGTTCTGGGGACAGCTTTCTCACTCAGCCATCTAGCTGTAAATGTCTTCTCTTTGGTCCCTCTGGCCCAGCACTGGACAGTAGACCCGTTTGTGAGGGCGGAAATGTTCTGTCTGCGCCATCCAATATGGTGGTCACTAGCCATGTGTGATTTTGAGCACTTGACGTGTGGTGAACGTGGCTGAGGAACTGAGTTTTTTATTTTAATAAACTGGCACCACGTTGGACAGTGCAGCCCTAGGCAGAAATCCCTTCGTCTTTTTGAGCTCTCCCTTACTTAACTCACTCTGCTTTGGGTCAGGTTGTAGTTAACAGTTAAATACCCCTCAACCTAATTGTAAACTTCAGTCTAGGGACTAGAGCTAGGTAAGTCTTCTCTCATCCAGCAGAGCTAGCCGTGTGGTTCTCAACCTGACCACACAGTGGAATCACCTAGGGAGCGTCTAAAACTGCCCGTGACTGAGCGCCAGCCCCCAGAGCTCCTGGTTTAATTGGGGCCTTTGGTGTTTTTGAAAAATGGGTTGAGAACCCTGAATTCTGGCTCTTTAAACAAAGTAGACACTTGGGAAATATTTGTTGAACTGTAATAGAGGATAGTTTAGAGAGTTGAATGGTTCTGTAATATTTGTTAAGGGAAACAGCATGTGGGATCTTCCCTTTTGCCCCCGGTCTTCTGACATTTTGCAGTGACTCACTCTTGCCTGGGTCTGTGTTCGTCCCATTTCAGTGGCTACCAGGAAATCCATACAGTTTGGAAATGCCCATCTTTCAGTTCCAGAAAAAATTTCTGGGACTATTTCACAGATAGTATCTCCCTTCGGTTTTCTGTGCTCTCTCTTTCTAGAATTCCCTGGAATTTGGATGTTGAACCTCTGGACCCACCCTCTAAAGTCCTTACCTCTTACTTCCCATCACTTTCAGCTCCACATTCTGAGGGATTTCCCCTATATCTTTCAACTCTTAAGAGTTTTGTTTCTACCCTGTTTTCCCTCTAGGAACCCTTTTTTATTCTCTACAAATGCTCTCTCTCTCTTTTTTTTTTTAATGATCATAAATCTTCTTTTTGGTTCCCAGTGTAGTATCTTCCCTCTGTGAGCACGTTAATGGCAGCAGTCGCTTGTCAGTCCCTAACGTTTTCTTTCCCTTGGGCAGCCTTTGTTTTCTGCAAGTTGCTTTTTTTTTAACTTGGTATCCCTTTCAGCTACTAAAAGGCCTTCCTTAAATGGTGATTTTTGGAAAAATCTCATTTAATCCTATGTTGGAATGGTTGACTGCAAGCTGCTGGCCACCGCATGGGTGTGGAGCGGGCCTGCAGACGGCGGCCTCACTGGGGGTGGCGTGGCTGGACCCCCCCATCCCCCGCACCTGGCATCGCAGCTGCAGCCCTCTTACCCTGGCCCGCCACTTTCCCGAAGATGTTCTGCCCTCCCACCTGAGGCTCTGGGCCTGGCTGCCAGTGTCTAAAGCAGGAGCAGGGGAGAAGGCTGGGCAGAGTCTCATCACCCCAAATGTAAACTTGGACTTGCTGTCCCTCGGGCAGTCCCACTCCACTGTACCTGGAGACCCTCAGTCCACAGACTGTTCTATCCTCTTCAGAGAACAGCCCACATCCTTTTTTGGGGAGCGGGCTGGCATTCTCGCTCCTTGGGCCTTGTCGGGGGGTCTCAGTGCCTTTGGCACAGACTGTCATATATCCCCTCCTTACCCCTGACAGGTGCCACCGATTCCTGGGCATTGTGGAGGCTCTGTCTTGGGTTGTATCTCAGCAGTCCTCATCCCTGGTGTGGGACTCACCTGTTCTGGCTTGCCAGACTATCGCTGAGGTTTTCTCTCCTGTTCTGGGCCTTTGGGAGATATTCCAGTGAAGAGAAATCCCTCTATTGTTTTAATTTAGGAGGAACCAAGATGTACATGTTCTTGCTCACACCGTGCTTCTGGGGCTCTCATTCCAGGGGAGCGACCTTTCAAATGTAATGAGTGCGGAAAAGGCTTTGCCCAGAAGCACTCCCTGCAGGTCCACACCCGGATGCACACAGGCGAACGGCCCTACACCTGCACCGTGTGCAGCAAGGCTCTCACCACCAAGCACTCGCTGCTGGAGCACATGAGCCTGCATTCAGGTAGCTGGGCTCGCACCAGAAGGCCACCTGCCGCTGGGGTCCTGGGCTGGGCGTACAATGGTCTTTTCTCCGCCTGGCGGCATCTCCCGTGTGGTGTCTGCCTCTGCCAGGCCATAGTTTAGAGTTGTGCACAGTGTTCTGGCTTAACCTAGAGCTTATAAAACGGCTGCTGGGAGCTCAATGTACACGTTTTGATTAACTCCCAGAGCTTAGAAATTTTTTACTTGGGTGACTTTGGGGGAAACTTGCATTCTCCAGTTCTGCCCCAGTCCCCACGACTCCCTACTGCCTCATATACCTTTGCACATTCATGGTACTGTGCTTTGACTCTGAGGGCATTTGGGTACGTAGGCAAGTCACTTGTATCATTCATGGAAAATGGGGACCTGGGCCCACCGTGTTATTGTTCTTTATAGTTTTTGCGGGTTTTAGTGTCTTGTTTTTTCTTTGGCAGGACAGAAGTCTTTCACCTGTGATCAGTGTGGAAAATATTTCAGCCAGAAAAGGCAACTAAAGAGCCATTACCGAGTTCATACAGGTACAATAAAGGGAGAGAAAAATTTGGTGGGGGAGAAACATAAATACAAATTACTTCTGAAATAGTAGGGTCCTGCTGTGGAAGATAATTAGTATTTAGGGAAAGAATCTTAAAAAACAATGTGAATTAGAGGTCCGTGTGTAATTGTCTACTACCTTGTGATTTATATTTAATTTTATACTACAGTTTGGTGCCACACACAGAAACCCTACAGGATTGATATCTTTCAGAAGTGCCAGTTGAGGGGCACCTGGGTGGCTCAGTGGGTTAAGCCTCTGCCTTCAGCTCAGGTCATGATCCCAGGGTCCTGGGATCGAGCCCCACACCGGGCTCTCTGCTCAGCAGGGAGTCTGCTTCCCCCCCACCCCCCAACCTGCCTCTCTGCCTACTTGTGATTTCTCTCTCTGTATGTGTCAAATAAATAAAATAAAAAACTTTAAAAAAAAGTGCCAGTTGACTAAGAGGGCACAAGTTGATGGATTACTAATGGTGGTTGGACAGAAATAGCCCCACCTCATAGCTGTCCGTCCGGGCTCTCCCCCCACCTAGCTTCTTCTCCCCCTGCCAACTGATGAGACATAAATGAGGGGTTGGGAGTGTCACTGGAGTCAGTTGGCCACAGTCACACCCATGCTTCAGGGGAAAAAGAAAATTTGTTTTAGGGAGATTGGAAGGGGCCCAGCTCTCCTGGGGAAGCAGTGAGTTGCAACGCATAGGAAAATATTAGCTGTCCCCAAATTAAGCAAAAAAAATGGTGGTTGTTTTACTTAAGGTGCCATATTTAAAGTGATTATTTTTCAGGGCAGTGCTTTAACACAAATCACTGAAGAAATGCAGGGAGAGCGCGCATACATGCACTGACACTTTTTTTGTTGTTGCGACAAGGCCACTCGCTACCGGAGTGCAACCACTGCCATCGCAAGTTCATGGACGTGTCTCAGCTAAAGAAACATCTACGAACACACACAGGTAAAACTCCCGTCTCGGCCTTCCTTTCTGGTACACGTCACGTTTGCAGAGGGATGAGAAGGAGTCCCCTCCTCAGGCTCCATTTATCACAAACTGGGGGGGAATTTTAGATGACCATTTAAAAGCCCAAGGCGGAAGGCTGTCAACACCATTCTGTGGGGAGATCCCACCTCTATTTCTTAGCAACGCAGAGATGGCTTACTGAGCACTATTCCTGTATGAAAATTCATTTGAGGGGCGCCAGGGTGGCTCAGTCGGTTGAGCGTCTGACTCTTAATCTCAGCTCAGGTCTTGATCTCGGGGTCGTGAGTTCAAGTCCCGCGTTGGGCCCCACGCTGGCTGTGGAGCACACTTGAAAAAAAAAAAAAAACAAAGAAAATGCATTTAATACCACAAAAGAGTACAAGTCAGAGTCTGGTTCGGTTCTGTTCTCTGGTTCTCAGTGAAGTACACTGAGAGTGTACTTCAGCGCTGAAGATTACTGAGATAATTTTTTTGAGAAAAGAAAGTAAAACGAAACAAACACAAAGGTAGGCACCAAAGGTTTTCCCACTTGTTCCCCAAAACCTGTACTTAAAACTTAAGCATCGCCACCTCTAGAAAAATCAGCTTCAGGGATAAAGAGGAGGCAGCTTAAATTCCTTCATTTAAGAATTCCGGTTCTGGTGTGGGGAGTTTCGTTCTTGGTGGTCGGTTGTCGCGGTTGGTGGGTATTAACTGAGCCAAGATGTTGCGGAATCTGCTGGCTCTTCGTCAGATTGCCCAGAGGACCATAAGTACTGCTTCACGCAGGCAGTTTGAAAATAAAGTTCCAGAGAAACAAAAACTATTTCAGGAGAATAATGGAATTCCAGTGCATCTAAAGGGTGGAGTAGCTGATGCCCTCCTGTATAGAGCTACTATGATGCTTACAGTTGGTGGAACTGCATATGCCATATATCAGCTAGCTATGGCTTCATTTCCCAAGAAGCAGGATTGACTTCAGTTTATCATCTCAGCAGGCAGTTGGGTCAGTTTCGTTCAGCTCTCTATGGACCAGTAACTGATAAATAAATGAGTTATTCGGGGATCAGTATTTATTGACTTATACTAACTGCCACCAATAAAGCAGTCTTTACCATGCTTTGTCTTATTTTATCACTTTATACCAATAATTTTAATTTTTGATCAGCCTTATAAATCTTAGGTAGGGACAAAAAAAATGGTTCTTTTGTCATTGGGGTCATATAAAATACCATTGTGATATGAGTGAAATTTTATTTATATAAATTATTTAATATAATATAGCAGCTCAGACTTATACAGTGAATGGTCTTCAGCCTAAATGAATATGACTCTTGAAAGTATATTTCTTTGAATTCCTTCCCTCCCTGCTGTGCATATGTGGGGATATGCTAGAATCTAGGGTTGGTGGAAGCAGATCAGTTTGGGCTCCTGGGGTTCAAGTGTCTTTCTTTTTCTCAGCCATGTTGCATATGTTTAAATCTTGGACGTGTTTTGCAGCTTAGAATTAGGCTTTAGTAGAGAAGCTATAAAATAATTCAGGACTTGTTCTTTCACACTATCAATGGGCTTCTGTTATTCTGTAACATAAAGGTTAACTTCCCATAAAAAAAAAAAAAAAAATTCTTTCATTTAAGAACGGCAAAGAAGGGCGCCTGGGTGGCTCAGTAGTTAAGTGTCTGCCTTTGGCTTAGGCCCTGATCCCAGGGTTCTGGGATCGAGCCCCATGTTGGGCTCCCTGCTCAGCAGGAGTCTGCTTCTCCCTCTCCCCCTGCTTGTGTTCCCTCTCTCGCTCTCTCTCTCTCTCTCTCTGTCAAATAAATAAAATCTTAAAAAAGAAACAGCAAAGGAAAAGTGCGGGTCTTTTAGACCTTTTGGTAAGGAGCACTTCTTACAAATGAACCTGTTAGATATTCTAAGAACAGCTTCCTCTTACAGTTTGGTTCTTTAATGATTCAGTTAAATTGTTTCCTAAAATTAAATATCAGATTAACTTACACTGCTTTGGACATTTTTTTTTTTTTAAAGATTTTATTTATTCATTTGACAGACAGAGATCACAAGCAGGCAGAGAGGCAGACAGAGAGAGAGGAGGAAGCAGGCTCCCTGCCAAGCAGAGAGCCCGACGCGGGGCACGAACCCAGAATCCTGGGATCATGACCTGAGCTGAAGGCAGAGGCTTTAACCCACTGAGCCACCCAGGCGCCCCTGGACATTTTTTAGAAACACAAGTTCTTCTCCTTAAACGTAATTTGTTTTCTTAAAATACGTGGCTCGTAGGGTAGGAGTTCTATGAAAAGGGATCTCTCTACAGTCTTTCTGCAGACATTATCATTAATAGGTTCTGTGACATTTAATTCACCCATTTACCCCGTATTTGCAGAACAGCTCCTGGGTCCCAGGCACCGCTCTGGTGGGTGCTGAGGCTGCAGCGGTGATGAGGTGGCCAGAGCCCCCGCTGCAAGCCGAGAAGACAAAGGACAATGACTACTAGCCTGTTAGGTGGGGCCCCAGGCCATTGAGAACTAAACGCATGGGAAGGGGGTTAGGATGTGAGAAGCGGTGCTGCCCTTCTCCATGGGGACATGTCCGAGAAGGCCTCACTGATGAGGGGACACCTTGGATAGAGATCTGAATGCTCTGGGGAGGGAGACAGCCATTGCGCTGCGCAGGGGAAGAGCATCCCACACAGAGGGAACAGCGGGTGCACAGCCCGGAGACACAAGAGTTTGCAGCTTGTCAGAGAACTGCCAGAAGGCAGTCGTGCCTGAGCCTGAGCCTGAGCCAGGCCGGTGGGCGTTGGAAGGCTTCGGGTAGGGGCACAGCAGAGGCAATTGGAGTCTGTGTAACGGGGCTTCTTGGTCCATTGGCTGAGGCTTAGGCCTCAATCCCCTGAGGAGCTTTAAAAAAAGAAAAAGCCTGGTCCTAACCCCAGAGATTCTGAGTGAATTAACCTGGGGTAGAGCCTCGAAAGTGCTAGGTGTAAAAATGTCCTCGGGGATTCTGGTGGGCCCTCAGGCTTCAGAACGCTGGAGGCCACAGTGAAGACTGGATTTTGTTCTGAGCGAGGTGATACGACTTAGAATTTGTAAAGGATCATCCCATCTTCTGTGTGGGGTGGGACGAGCCAGGGGCTGAGAGACCCATTAGAAGGCTGTTGCAGTAATCTGGGGCTTGTATAGTGCGGTGGCCTCGGAAGTGGTCCTGAGTGGCCCCGTCCAGGTAGATCCTGAGAGCCGGTATGTTCCTCGAAAGAATTTCCATGATTTTAAACACTTGCAAACAGAAGGACTTCTGAGATGTCGTCAACCCAGATGGCACCGAATGGTAGGGTGAACACCGTTAGTGTGTTTCCGAAACGGACCTTGACACGACGAGCAGGTCCCCAGTCTTTGCATCTGGAGAAGGGAGCACACACCCCGGCGTCAGCGTGGGCTCCAGCTCTGGTTCGGGAAGCCTAGGGGGGAAACGGCGGTGGCCTGGCTTTCACCTTCGGAGTGGTAAAAGTAGCTGATGCGGAGGTGCCGACTCGCCCAAGCTGGCACCGGCGTGCCGTGCCCGGACGGAGCTCGGAGAGCTTTCTGGCATCAGTTTTCCAGCAGAGGCGGTGAAAGGGAAGCCCCGCTTCCAACTGCACCTACCCGCGGCTGTTACCTGGTTAAGTGGGATTTTGTTCGTTCTTTTCTTCAAACGCGTGGTTCCCTTGCCTGCATGAGGACCGCTTGCTTCGGTTTCCGGAGGCCGGGACAGTCTGTCAGGTGTATGCGCAGTGTACAGACTAATGCTGAAGAAACGGTTGTTGAAGCTTTATGAATTCCTCGTGGAGTCTGGAGCAGCCTTGGTTTGCATGGGCCTTAGTTTCCACCCCAGGAAATGCATTCATTCATCAGGGGTTTCTGGGACGGTGTGCCAGGCCTGATTCCAGGCACGGGGTAGTGGGAGTAGACGAGCCCACAAAGTCTCCTCCTGAGAACGGGGGAGAGGGAATAGAAAGAACATGGACAGTCTGCGAAGGGGGCTAGCACTGTGGGAACACGGACGGGAGAAGGGGACTAAAGACTGTCGGCGCGGGAGGCGGCAGGGGAGGACACTGCTTTCGGTGGTGGTGAGGCCTCCGTGCTGGGAAAGTGACATTTGAGCAGAGACTTGAAGTCAGTACAGAGGACGAACCACACCGGGAATCCCCTAGGTGACATGTGCAGGAGCCCCACACGGGGCTTGCTCGGGGTGGGGTGTCTGGTGACTCTCCATCGGGCCTGGGAGGCTGAGCAGTGAGCAAAGGGAGAGTGGCTGGTGAGGTTAGGAAAGCTTAGGGCAAGGACTGGGGGTGGGCAGACAGATACGTGATGCCTTGTAGGCCTAGGGCTTTGGTTTTTATTTCCGGATGGGAACAGGGGGCCTTGGAGTGTTTGCAGTAGAAGTGTGAAACGATCGGACTGCCGGCAGGGTCACTGTGGTCACTGTGGTCGCCGCATTTACTGTGGACAGCAGGGAAGCCGGGAAAGAAGTGGGCAGACCCGTTCCGCTGCTGCAGAGAGACCGGGGTGGTAGTGAAGGTGGTGAGAAGTGGTCAGACTCTGGGTACATTGCAAGGCAGACATAAATGTGAATGATGTGCAGGTCACCCCGGTGCGCCCGTATCCCCGGGGAGGTCCGATAGAGTTGTGAGCTATCTCAGAGAGGACCGTAAGGGAGTAAGTGTAGTGTGTTCTCTCGTGTCCCATGTAAAATCATGTTCCTCCTTGTCTCTGGTTTTAAGGGAAGGAACCCTGTCTTACACTTTCTCTGTATCCTTTTAGCACTTAGCACCCAGTACTTAGGTACACAGTAGGTGCCTGGTAAGGGCTTCATTCATGCATGCTCATCAAGGAATCAAGTGGTATTGCCTTTTTTTTCCTCTTAATATTGTGAAACTGGGTGATTATTGCTTTTTGCTCTATGTTGGATGTGTGTTTCTAAACGCTGTCCCTTTTTTAGGTGAGAAGCCGTTTACTTGTGAAATCTGTGGCAAATCTTTCACAGCAAAGAGTTCTCTTCAGACCCACATCAGAATCCACAGGTAAAGTTGTACAGATGTTTTTCTCACGTGGGAATCCTCATTGAACCCCGGTGTTCGTGGGATGACATATGTTACTTATACAGTCCTTTTCCCCAAATTATTACACAGGTAGAACTTTCTGTGTAGTTTACTGTATTTTATCTTTTCAATAAAGCAATGCGTCACTTGGGCAGAAATCAGGAAAGCTGGTTCTGGCCGGCAAAAGTTTGCAATTCTGATTTCATTTCTTGAATTTTTATTTTGTGCTGGGGGCTGATCCAAAGCTTAAATCTTCAGTTAAAAATAAATATTCAGGGGGTGGGCAGCAGGAGGAAAAAAAAATGGATGTTTTCTGAATAAATGTTTTTGTTCACACAACTTCCAGATTTGATTCAGTAGTTCTTGTAAGACATATAATTAAGGGTTACTCAACTTGGATTTTTTTTTTTTTTTTTTTTGAGAGAAAGGGAGGGAAAGAGCTGGGGGTAGGGGAGGAGAGGAGCACAGGGAGAGAGAATCTAAAGCAGGCTTCACACTCAGCAAGGAGCCCCAATACAGGGCTCGATCTCACAACCCTGAGATCATGACCTGAGTGGGAATCGAGAGTGGGAAGCTTAACTGACTGAGCCACCCTGGCCCCCTACTCAAGTTTTCAATATTGAAGTCAATCCCATGTACTTAAATTTGGCCACAAGAATCTAAAAGTTGGCCATGAAGATGAAAACAAAACAAAAAGGAACTTTATGTTTAATATATACATATTTGCTTTCTTATCTAAAAACCGGACTATAGAATCATAAAATGTTATCACATGTAGCCCAGCCCCACCCACCACCCTTTCTCAGCATCCCCGCCTTTTCCCTTTAGGGTTAGAAACGGAAAGCCCTGAAAAGTGGTGACTTGCTCTGCCTCCTTGAGTTAGTAGAAGAACGCATGACTTAATGACTCCCAGTTGAGTTACTTTTCCTCTGCTCTTGACTTCTTCTCCCTAAATCATCAGGAAGTAATAAACAGCTGTTCTTACAGTCCAGTGTGCGTTTTTTGTAGAGGAGAGAAGCCCTACTGCTGCGGCATATGTGGCAAGTCCTTCTCGGACTCCAGTGCCAGGAGGAGACACTGCATTCTGCACACGGGCAAAAAGCCTTTCTCCTGCCCGGAGTGTCACCTGCAGTTCGCGCGCTTGGACAACTTGAAGGCTCACTTGAAAATCCACAGCAAAGAGAAGCCCGCGTCAGATGCCCCTGGCGGTCCTAACACTGAGGAGGTCAGGAATATTCTCCAGCTGCAGCCGTATCAGCTCGCGGCCTCCGGAGAGCAGGAAATCCAGCTTCTCGTCACCAATTCTGTACACAACATCAACTTCATGCCCGGCCCCAGCCAGGGAATCAGCATCGTCGCCGCTGAGGGCTCTCCGAACTTGGCGGCTGAGCAGGCTGCCGACCTGGCCCTGCTCACGCAGCCACCGCAGCCGCTGCAGAACTTCCTTCTCTCCGCCCCGCAGGAGCCCACGGAGCACATGCAGGGCCTCAGCGTGATCGAGAGCCCCCTGGAGCCCGCGCAGACCGAGCCGGTGCACGTGATCACGCTCTCCAAGGAAACCCTGGAGCATCTGCATGCCCAGCCGGGGCAGGCCGCGGAGCTGCCCTTGGCAGGTGCACCGGACCCCACACCGCACCTGCCGCTGACGCCGGGCCCGCCCACCGCCCACGTGCCTGCCGCACACGTGCCCCCGCCGGCTGCCCACGTGCCCCCTCCCGCCCCGCTGAGCCCCGACCGGAGCTGACCTGAACTGGGCCTGCCTTCCGTCCGTGGACCTCTAACCCCCGTCTGAGGACCGCAGGCTTTCTGAACCGCCCCGAACGCAGCCTTCGGGTCCTGGGACTGCTCGCTGACAGTCTCCCGCTTTCCACCCAGGCCGCAAGATGTGCGTTTCGTGTCTTGTGTGCTCTCCTGTTCTCGATTTAGCCTTTGATGTTGATGAACGGTCTTCATTTTCCTCGACATCTCTGAAAGTCGTGGGTAATTTTGATTTGGGGGTGGGGTGCTGAATTAGACTTCTCGAAGTCTTGAATGTCCACGGCCACAGGCTATATGGTCTTGCTGACCTTTCCAGTTAGCTTTTCTAGAACAAAGGAAGCCCTGTACTGGTTGAATTCGGTAGAATGGTTTGTTCCACTTCTTTATTTCTCGTAGGCAACACAGTTGCTTCTCTAAGGTAAGTCAGGGCTGAATGTGACAGATGACAGCCTTGGAGAATCTGTCCTTCTAATGTCTTCTAATTCCTTAAGACAGAGTCACTGTCAACATCTCTGTGTGGTACAGTGGGCTCTTAGTGTCATATTTAAGGGAGATTCAAAAACATAGAAACTGAAAGTCTGTTGTAACTCAAAATGAATATAATAAAGTCAAAAAGGTACAGGATTATTTAAAAAATTTTAACTCAGCTTTTCTGAGAAACATGGATTTATATTTTTTTGGATTTACATTATTTTTTAAAAGCAGGTTATTGAAAATTTAATTTAAAAGTCTAATGAAATTGGATCTAGACATTCAGCCCATATATTCTGAATTTTTGTCAGCAGTCATACTTGTTTGATGAAGTTAAGACTATTATCCTGGAATATAAGATTTTATTCAATGTAATTTAAGTGTCAAATACACTCTACTGAATTCTAATTGATCCTGAAAGTGATCTGTGCATTGTGTCTGATAACTTTATGGAGATGGGACCTTATAATCTATTTGTATTACCAAGTAGGTTAAATCTCACAAAATGGACATCTCATTTTAAAAAGTAAATATCATCACCTACTCTTAAAAATAATCTGAACCTCAGAGCCTTAGTAACCTGTCTA
Organism: Meles meles; assembly: GCF_922984935.1. Lineage (NCBI taxonomy): Eukaryota > Metazoa > Chordata > Mammalia > Carnivora > Mustelidae > Meles > Meles meles. The sequence goes on from NC_060070.1 coordinate 23,227,277, forward strand.
TAACTGTGGTATGATTTTAAATTTAATTGTCAAAAGTTGAAATTATGTGTGGGTTAGGTTTTCAAGCCCAGTGTACTTTTTGAATACTTCGATTGCTTTCTCTCAAGTGAACTGATAGAAGATTTTGGAGAAAAGAGGATGGGCACTGGTACATCTAAGTTAACATAATGCTGGTGGAGAGTAGGGCTAATCTATCCTAAAATGAACAGGATCTTGAGATCAGTTACTTTCTTGCTTTAGACATCTTTGATTTCTACCTGAATCAAGAAGGTGTTTTTAGAGGTTAAGATAATACATTTCTTCAGGTTTGAGAGAAGATGAAAGCATTTTTTTTCACATATTTGCCAAATTAGATTTGATTATATATAATTCACAAGATTTTGAAAATGTGTATCTTTTTTTTTTTAAGATTTTTTTTTTTAATATTTTATTTGACAGAGAGAAATTCCAACTAGGCAGAGAGGCAGGCAGAGAGAGAGGAGGAAGCAGGCTCCCCACGGAGCAGAGAACCCGATGTGGGGCTCGATCCCAGGACCCTGAGATCATGACCTGAGCTGAAGGCAGAGGCTTTAACCCACTGAGCCACCCAGGCGCCCCCGAAAATGTGTATCTTAACATGTATCAGCCAAAGTAATGTTTAAATCACCCCTGAGTGGAGCCGAGGTAAAATTTTTACAAATACAGTTATGACCTAAATGCTATTTCAGGTTCTTAGTTATTTAAACTATCTACTTTAACCTTATTCTTAAAATGCAAAGTTTTTACGAACTTTTCAAAGCTTACTGGCCCCCGGTTTCTGCTGGAGATACACGGTATTAACGTAAACGAATTTTTAACTACTCAGTCTGGAGAGCTGGAGAATTATTCAGGAAATATGGTCACAGAAGTCAAGCTTAACTAGCTTTGTGACACTTCTACCTCGGCACTAGGAGAAACAGAATGTGGGCCACATGTAATTTTAAATTTTCCAGTAGCCGCATTAAAAACAAGGTGAAATTAATTTAAATAAAATGATTAATCCAACATGTGCCAAATATCATTTCAACATGTAATCAATATAAAAATATATCAATAAGATATTTTATATTTTTTCATATTAAGTCTTCAAAATCTGGTATATATTTTCCACTTAGTGCACAGTCAGTTTGGATGCTAATGTTCTTTGGACATACGTGATCTGTGTTTAGAGTTCGTACAATTTACAATTGAAAACCTAGATTCACATACTGTTGCAGACATACTTAATTTTTTCCCAATGACTGAAGTAATTACTGGTTTAAATTCATATTAAAATTAAAACCTGGGGCACCTGGCCAGCTCAAGCAGAAGAGCATGTGACCGTTGATCTCAGGATCGTGAGTTCAAGCCCCAGGGCAAAGAGATGACTAAAAAAAAAAAAAAAAAAAAAAAAACTGAAAAACAAAACAAAACAAAAAAAAACAACCCACACCAGTTCCTCAGTCACACCAACCACATTGTGAGTTCTTGATAGCCACATGTATGGCTAGTGGGTTCTGTTGTGTATGACACAGGTGTACCTGTTTCTAACTTGAGAGCCAGGCTCAACCATAAAAGTCTCTTCTGTCAGAGTTCTGGTTGGTTTGACCAGCTGTCAAAGGGAGAGGAGGAAATGAGAGCTTTATAAATGTAGGCTCTCTTTTGTGTCCCCGATACACATTCTGCCCTCTGAAGTCCCAAATTCTAAAGTTCAGTGCCTCTGTACCCAAAGTAAATGTCATGTACATAAAAATGTTTCTGTTGTTTGAGAAATTGCCGGCTCAATGTTTCACAACTTATTTTGTGCTAAACTTGTACAGTTTTTTAAATTGTTTGAACAAATGCAGAAATACAAAGCGTGCTTCATAGGATATAGAATATTATGCTTTGGGTTACTGAAATGCACATTCTCACTTTCAAAAATGAATCTTTGATAGAGAGCTCTTAGTAGAGGGCTAGCCTTGGAAAGACTGGCACTCCCACCATCAAAATGAGTTAGTTATTCATTTGATTGCATCTGCTGCTTTTTTTTTTTTTTTTTAATACTTAAGGACCATGCCAGACAGGGGGCTTGAACTCATGACTCTGAGGTTGAGAGTCACATGCTCTACCGACTGAGCCAGCAAGGCACCCCTACATCTATTTCTTGAAATTTTCTACCTCTACTCTATTTAATGCAGTTGGTTCCCGGGATTCTAAGTGTTGTGAGCAACCAATTAAATAATGCTGAAGAAAGTAGTGATATTCTCATTATAGATGCTTACATTTAGGTTTTCATAAATTGGATGATAATAACGTCCGCCACTTACTGAGTCTTTACTACAGGCCGGGAGTGAAGCCAAGTGTGGTAGGTCTGTATCTTATCTAGTGCTTCTCCATTTTCTCCTGTGTCATGGTGCACAAAGTAGGACTTACACGGCAGCCTGCGGTTAGGGAACTCCAGGAATCCCCCCGGTCATGACTGGCCTGTTGGCTTGCGAGGGCCGCCATGACAGATACTACAGACTGGGTGGTTTAAAGCAACAGAAATACATGTTCTCAGTTCTGGAGGCTAAAGTCCAAGCTCGAGTTGTTGGCAGGGTTGGTTTCTTCTGAGGCCTCCTTTCCTCCCTGTGTCTTCACATGGCCTTCCCCCTGTGTGTTTTGTCCTAATCTTAGAAGGACACCAGTCACCACTGGATTCGGGTCCACCCTAATCCTAACGACCACATTTTCACTTAGTTGCCTCTTTAAAGGCCCTGTCTCCAAACACAGTCACATTCTGAGGTGCTGGGGTCAGGACGTCACCATGAATTTGGTGGGGGATACAGTTTAGCCCATAATAACACACATCTGGATGGAGGAGAGCAGCAGCGTCTGGGAGGCACCTATACCCTGTCTGAAGCACAGTCTTATTTTACTTAATCTTCATGACATTACCAAGGGGGTCTGTAATGTGCCTATTTTGCAGATGAGAACATGGAGGCCCAAACAGATGAAGTAACTGGCAAAGCCAAACTGATGCACAGGGCCAGCGGAGCCCACTACACTGCTTCTACCAGACGGGCTTTCCATCATCAGTCTTTTGATACTTTAAGCTGGATTTCTACTTACATATGATCTGCTTGGTGTAATAGGAAATTTTTTGACTAAAATTGAGAATCTGAGGCACCTGGCTGGTTCAGTCAGTTGAGCATACATACAGCTCCCGATCTTGGGATTCGTGGGTTCACGCCCCATGTTGGGCATCGAGCTTACTTAAGAATTGATCTGTGTCTGACATTTTAGCACACAAACTTTTTACATAAAACAATAATTATAAAAGGTACATAGTCTTTGTCTTATGGAAATGATTACCATATTAATATTCATATTAGTATTTTACTACTGTTGGTTTAAAGCTTAACAGAAATTTACCTATTGGATGAAAGTTACTGCTAACATGAAATTTTTTTTTTTTTTAAGATTTTACTTATTTGACAGACAGAGATCACAGGCAGAGAGGCAAGCAGAGAGAGAGAGGGAAGCAGGCTCCCTGCTGAGCAGAGAGCCTGACACGGGGCTGGATCCCAGGACCCTGAGATCATGACCTAAGCTGAAGGCAGAGGCTTTAACCCACTGAGCCACCCAGACGCCCCTAACATGAAAACGTCTTAACGTGAGCTTTTTGTGGGTCTCTTTTTCAAACTCCTGACAGGATGTTTTATGTTTAGGTCAGACTTTTTTTTTTTTTTTTTTTTTTAGAGAGGGCAAGAGAGCATGGGAACAGGGGAGTGGGGAAGGCAGAGGGAGAGAAATAATCTTAAGCAGGTTCCACACCCAGCTTGGAGCCTGATGTGGGGCTTGATCCCACAACCCTGAGATCTTGACCTGAGCTAAAACCAAGAGTCAGACACTTAACCAACTGAGCCACCAAAATACTTATTTGTTAAGCATCGAGGTGAATTGTTACCCTCACTTTTCAGACTTAAATAAGCCTAAATTCTTAAGAATTGAAAGAAAACTCTTGGTCTTACTCTGGTAAACAGCAGGCTTGGAGGAATGACCCAAAAAAATCCCCCTTGCTTTTTGTAAACAGCAGATGTTGAGGAATGACCTCTAAAAGGTGCAGGAATGTCACTGTGATCGTTTATCTAGCTTTCAAATTCTTTGCACATAATTAAGCAACAAACACTTTTGTTGGCTGTAACATATATAATGTAATATATATTGTATATGTATAACATATACACACACACGTATATCTAAAATCATTGTCACTTAAAATGTACCATAATAGGAGAGTTTTTTTTTTAAGATTTTTTTATTTATTTGAGAGAGCGAGAACACGGGAGAGAGAGCATGCCTGTGAACAAGCGAGCACATGAGCAGAGGGGAGGAGCAGAGGGTGAGGGAGGCAGGCTACCCACTGAGCAGGGAGCCCAGTGAGGCCCTGGGTCCCAGGGTCTGGGATCATGACCTTGGGGGGGAAGGCAGACGCTTAACCAACTGAGCCACCCAGGTGCCCTAGAAGACCTTTTGAATTAAAGTTCATTAAATCATATTTTCAACACAAAATGTAGGAACTTGAACACATTTAGGTAACTAACAAGACTTTGTAGTCTTTTTCTTTTCTTTTTTCTTAACCTGAGTCTGAAAAGTACTACTATATCCAGTATGACATGCAAAAGGAGGGAAAAATTTGCAGGGGTCAAGTCAAGGAACTATAACTTCCTTGGTCTTAGAGTTTATGGGTTTATTATTTAAGTTTTAGTATCCATAGATTAGTATCTTAATATCCAGTAAATCATTTAAAATACGGGTTTGAAGATTTTCCAAATGAATAGTTTGGCTTTTGGTTTTAGTTTTTTTATCCTTGTTGAATGAAGTTAAACTGAAGCCTCCTTAGGCTAAACTAGAGTTCAAAACAAAACTCCACTTAAAACATCTCCCTCTCATGGGCTTCTAGGTGGCTCTGTCGGTTAAGCGACTGCCTTCGGCTCAGTTCACGATCCCAGAGTCCCAGCATCAAGGCCTGCATCGGGCTCCCAGCTCCATGGGGAGTCGTCTTCTCCCTCTGACCTTCTCCCCTCTCATGCTTTCTGTCACTCTCTCTCTCAAATAAATAAATAAAATCTTATTTAAAAAATTAAAAAAATAAAAAAATAAAAAAAATAAAAATCTCCCTCTCAGGTAATCCTAGTATGATTAAATGGCTTCTGGACAAATTTAACCTATAATCTTGCCTGGGCTCCTGCCAAGGCCTGAGCCTCCTTTTCTACCCTCCCCTGCTCCCCTTTCGCCACTGGAAGTGCCATCTACTTGGGCTCACCACGGGGCCTTCAGTGGCAAGCAGAGGGTCTTGCTAAACGAATGGATATTGTCTTATTAAGGCAAATACCGTATCTCTGCTTAAAATCCTCCTGTGGATTCCCACTGAGCTCAGAAGAAAATCCAAAATGCAGCTTCCTCTTGGGCCCCTTCCCCATTCTCACTTCCAACCACACTGGCTTCCTTGCTGTTCCCCGAACACACTCAGCAATATCCTGCCTGAGAGCTGGAGGCGGGTGGTTTCTCAGGCTTGGAAGGTTTCAGCCCCTACTCCGTGGGACTAATGTCTGCTCAGCTGTCAGCAGTCAGTGTCACTTCCTCGGGGAGACCTTCCCTGACCATCTAACTGCAATTAAGGTGCCCTGTTCTGTCTGCTCACAGGACTCTACACTTTGGACTCGGCTCATAATTACATTTACATCAGGAAGTAAGTCTGCCCGGTCACACTGCAGCCATAGCTTTGGCCCCGGGACTGTGGGTGTGCTGTTTGACCTCACGGACCTACAAGTGCAAGGCCATATTACAGGGTGGCTGAGACACGTCACCCACAGGACATGGGACGACTTTGCTGAGACACAGAACCCAATGTGGGTCAAAGGAAACGGATCCTGTCTTAACGGCTTGGAGTTGAGGCCTTCGAGTCTGTACATTTCTTAGGGTCACCAGCATTGAATCACGGGACTTTAGAATAGAAATGGGCTGAGGAGACTGAGTTCTTCAACTGCCTCCATTTAGAAATGGTAAGGCTGGAGCCTGCTGGTTGGTGACTTTGTCAAGGTCACACTAAGCTCGCGAAGCCGAGCTGGAAGTCTGCCCACACCTTCCCGATTCTATACCAGGAGACTCCCCATCGCTCTGTGCTCCCAGTGTGTATCTTTAATAGGCAGAGAGTCAAACTCCAAGTCAGCAGATTTTTGGCATTGAAGTCGTTATTGTCCTGTGATCTTTTTTAAAGACAAATTTTACCATTTAGCCTTCAGAGGGCCACATAATCCTGTTTGGCTGCAAGGGCAAACAAAGTCACCGAATCAAGGGCCAGATCCTCCTGGGCCTTTGCAAACACACGAAGTTGGGGCAGCCCATTGTTTACATCTGCTAATGAAAGGGAAAGGCAGGAGGGGGTTCTAGAAGCCCGCAACCCATTTCTAGTGGATTACAGAATACTTGTGACACTGTGTATTTAAGTATGGGTGTGGCTGATTTTGGGCACATTCATTTCAAGCCAAATGACGAGTCACACTCAAGAGCTAGGAATGGCCCCGGCTGGGAGGCTGCCCTAGTTTCCTGAGTGTGACCTGGCTGAATTCCCTGTCTCTCCAAGTAGAGAGCAGGCATTTCCCGTTGCCCGCCTTCCCCTGTCTGCTTCTCAGCTAGAGCTGGGAGCAGTGAGTGTTCAGGTCCTACGGGTCCCTGCGGGTTTCCAGGGGAAAACAAAGTGAGAATGAAGAGAAAGGGAGAAACACAGGGCACCCAGCTCTTTCTGGTCCCTGGAGCTCAAGGAGAGGAACCCTCGCATTTATTCCTCTAATGTCTCTCGTGCAACCGTTGTCACTTCCTCTAAACAAGAAACTACTTCTTCTAATGCCAGCCTTTCATTTGTCCTACTGGCCCCACAGGGGTGTGGTGGAGTGCACGCAGACCTGGGCCCCACGCAAGCTAGCTCTGCCACTTGCTGCCTTTCATGCTGCAAGTTACAGAACCTCTGTGACCCTCAGTTTCTCTTCCAGTAAAATGGGACTGTTGTGATCATTGAAATTATAGTTATGCTCACAGTAGCTGCTCCATACATGAGAATTGATGTTTTACTAACTAGCTGAATGACCTCGAGGACCTTCACATTCAGCCCTGTTTCCTTATCAAGAATTTGAGGAAGCGGATCCCAAAGATTCCTCATGCCCTTTTCAGTATTGACAGTTCTGTGGGTCTTTTCTCCAAAGCCCGCCTTAACACCGGAGATCCAGCCTCTCACCCACACATCCCTCCTATTTGCCCCTTAGGAGCGGTCGAACCCCACCCTCACCCCAACCCCACCAAGACCCCCTTGCCCTCTCACTTCTCATGCCGCTGTGGAAGCTGCCGACTGCCAAGTTCCCAGAACTTTAATCCGTGCCCATTGCCCTCAGCCCGGGTCTAGGGGCAGATTTGTCGCTGGAGAGCCCGAGACTGGGTCCATCGTGGGAGCCCGGGCCGGGCCGTGGATCGCCTGGTAAAAGAGGTGAAGAGAGCACCTACGGACGCGCCAGCTTCTGCGAACTTCTTGCCCAGCCCGAGCTCCCCCTCCGCCCGGCGCTCGGAAGCTACTCGCAGAGTTGGTACCGCGCAGGAGTGGGTGGCCTCGCCCGCCCGGAATGGGCTAGGTCCGCAGACTCGGGTGCCGGGATGCAGCCGGGGGCCGCGCTCCGCCGTCGGGCGCCGGGCGTCCGGGACGCCGGGCTCCTCGGTCTCCGCCAGCCACGCCCGGGTTGCCGACCCCCAAGCGGAACAAGGCGTCGGCAGCGCCACGCCCTCGGGCACCACCCAGCAGACGTGGGCGGCCCTGGGGCCGCCCGGAGCTCGGGATCTCTGCGTAATGAGATGCTAATGAGGCGCGAATAAAGCCTTGCCGGCCCCGCGCGGGGCCGAACTCCCCGCCCGGGCGCAGCGGGCGCACCGCCCAGAGTCCGCCGCTTTCTCTCCGCTTCTCCGCCGCCTCCCCTTCGTCCGCCCCCGCCCTCCCCCACCCGCCCGGCCTGAGACGCCCGCGGGGCAGGAAGCGGCCCCTCCCCGCTCGCCCGAGGCCGGGTAAGTCCTCTTAGCTGCGCGGGCTGCGCGCCCCTGCCCGCGGGGGCCGGGGCTGGGGGCGGGGGCTCGCTTCCGGGGAAACGCGGTCCCCGGGGCTCGGGAATTCCGCCTGGCGGGTCCGGCCCGTCTCCCCTCGCCTGCTCGGCCCCTCTCCAGACTTTCCCGTCCCGAGCGTGGACGTCCAACCCGCCCCAGCCCAACTCCGGCGCCAGTGGTCCAGCTTCCTCTCCATCCTTCCACACTGCGCCCCACTCGCACATCCTTTGTCCTGGCCTTTCCAGCCTGAGTCGCCCCTCTCTACCCCTTCGCGGAGGTTTTCCTCCTTCCATTCCCCCGAACCCACTAGAGAGACCTTTGCCCTTCCTGATGTTCCGGCTGCCCGCATCCAGGTGACTTTAGTAGCGGGTAACTTTAGTCTCCTCCTTCCTGGCCAGGCCCGCCGGGCTCCAGCCGGGACTGGTGGGGTGGCGGAGTGCGCGTCGGGGGTCAGCTCCAAGGACCTGACCCAGCGATGCCACCGAGTCACCCCGTGGGCACCCTCTTATTTTTCCCAGCCCCACCGTGAGAGGCCCCCCTCGACAACCCTCAAGTTGCGTGGGGGCTCGAGCGAGGGAGAGGGGGACAAAGGGAGGCCTTGTCTCGGGAGATTCCTGGGAGAGCGCGGCCGGGCGCCCGGGGGCTGGGGCGGAGCGTTGCTGCGAGTGGGAGGAAGCCGGGAGCAGCTAACCCCGGCTGTCGTCCCCCCACCGACCGCTCCCAGGCCCACCGGAGCTGCCGCCAGTCACAGGGGAAGTGTTTTAACCACAGTGAGTCAGAAATAGACCCAGTCCTCCGTCACGCCAGTCAGTCGCAACATCCTCCGACAGTCTGTTGAGGTGGTTTGGGTGGTGGGAAGTGGAACCTAGGGAGTTGGAGACTGGCTCCTCCTCTACCTCAGGAGGCAATCACGGGTGCTCAGGAGGACAGCTTTGCTCCCGGCATGGTAGCACCCCACGCCCAGCGTGGTGCTGGGGTCCTCCAGGGGTGCCCGCACAGGGAGGCGTGGGGGGAGAGGGGACAGGATGTGTGCCCAGCAGCTGGGATGGCAGGTATTGGGTCTGTCGGGGTATGCCCCTGAAGGACAGCTCTCCTCCTGGGCTGCCTGCCCTCTCCATTTCTGAGATCCTCTCCCATGCCCAGCATCTGGGGCCCCATTGAGGCAGGGTAAGAATTCCTGCTCCTAGTGTCCCAGAAATGGAGGGGAGCTCCAAGCTCCCTGGACAGGGAAGAAGCTGAGCCAGAGACACCCCGTCTTCCCTCCTGCCCGCTGTGCCCAAGACTGCTGATTGTTCAGTTCCGGATTTGGCAGATTTCACTTGGGAGTGGAAGGACTAGTAGCTGTTTCTGGAGCAGATCGGGAGTGGGCTGGAAGAGAGGAGCAGGGCCAGTCAGGGGTGGACCCAGAGCCCCCTGGGGACACCAGCCTGCTCTCTTCTCCTCCCCATCCTTTTCCTTTCTTCCCTTCTCCAGCCTCTTCCCCTTCTCTTCCCTCCTCTCCAGCAGCTGCCTGCCTCTGCTCAGCTGCTCCCTGCCTGGGAGCCTCGGGGGGCCTCCATGGCTGAACCGGCCTCCACCAACCCAGCGCACTCCCACTTTGAGAGCTTCCTGCAGGCCCAGCTGTGCCAGGATGTGCTGAGCAGCTTCCGGGGCCTATGCGAGGCCCTGGGGCTGGAGCCCGGTGGGGGCCTGCCCCAGTACCACAAGATCAAGGCCCAGCTCAACTACTGGAGTGCCAAGTCGCTGTGGGCCAAGCTGGACAAGCGAGCAGGCCAGCCAGTCTACCAGCAGGGCCGGGCCTGCCCCAACACAAAGGTGGACACATGCTGCCTGGGACAGGGCTTGGGCGGCTGGGTGGGAGTCAGAGGGGGGAGACGGGACGCCGTGCCCATACTGCCGCGTGTGTGTTCACAGTGCCTGGTGGTGGGTGCCGGACCTTGTGGGCTGCGGGCTGCTGTGGAGCTGGCCCTGCTGGGGGCCCGTGTGGTGCTGGTGGAGAAGCGCACCAAGTTCTCCCGCCACAACGTGCTGCACCTCTGGCCCTTCACCATTCACGATCTTAGGGCCCTCGGCGCCAAGAAGTTCTATGGGCGCTTCTGCACAGGCACCCTGGACCACATCAGTGAGCACCACGTGGTAGCCTAGAGGGGTGGGTGAGCCTGGGCCAGTGGGGGGCTGCTGGGACCTCCAAGGGGCAGAGTGGACGAGATCCACTCTAGCCAGGTGACCTGCAGGACTCAGGTTCCTCATCTGTAAAATGGGCAGTGGAACTGAGTGATCTCTAAGACCTTTTCTACCTCTGACCGGGAGCACACGGGTGCTTGGGGGCCCTGTGCAGCCCTGGGGTCCCTGTTTGTAATCTCCTCTCCCTTCCAGGCATCCGGCAGCTTCAGTTGCTTTTGTTGAAAGTGGTATTACTGCTCGGGGTGGAAATTCACTGGGGTGTCACTTTCACCGGCGTCCAGCCCCCTCCCAAAAAGGGTAAGTACTTTTCTGCTTCCGAGACCCCCATCTGCTAAGGATATTTGGCTCGTGGAAGAAAAAAGGGACTCTGTGGGATTCGGAGTCAACCGAGCCCTTTGCAATAGTGTGGCCTTCTGCAAACCACACTGAACCTCATTGTGAGCATCTGTAAAATATGTCCTTCCTTACCTACTTTCCGCAGCTGCTGTGAAGGTGTAAGTTGATAGACAGTGTGTCATTGCTTGCTAAACTGTCCACCGCAAAGGGCTTTACACGTTTGTTTGTTTCCCTGGCTTGTCCTGGGAATGGAGAAGCCCCTTCAGACTTCCACACCTTTGTGCCTCTCACACTTTCTGCCCCAGGGAGTGGCTGGCGTGCCCAGCTCCAGCCCAGCCCCCCAGCCCAACTAGCCAACTATGAATTTGATGTTCTCATCTCTGCTGCTGGAGGTAAATTCGTCCCTGAAGGTGAGTGATCCCTTCTTTCAAAGAAGCCAACATCTTAGCCTCCTGCTGTGCCTTTCTAAGCTATATCTTGCCCCTCATTCTCTTGCTGATACTTACTACCCTCACTTGCCCCCACTTCCAGGCTTCACGGTGCGAGAAATGCGTGGCAAACTAGCCATTGGCATCACGGTCAATTTTGTGAATGGACGCACAGTGGAAGAGACGCAGGTGCCTGAGATCAGCGGCGTGGCCAGGATCTACAACCAGAGCTTCTTCCAGAGTCTGCTCAAAGCCACAGGTCAGGACCCCCTCTCCGGGATCTTCCCTCCCTCTGGCTGACTATAGGCTGGTTCCTGCCCCTCCCGCCCTGGGCCTGAGACAGAGGGCCCATCATGTCACCAGAGCTTCTGGGCCCGTGTGGGGGGCACCCACTGCAGTCCAAGCTGTGATCCCAAGTCACAGAGGTCAGGCATGGCTGGGTGTTTGGAGAGGTGACATGGAATGAGGAGGAGACCCATCTCCCCCGTGTTGCCCTTGCCAGGCATCGATCTGGAGAACATCGTGTATTACAAGGATGACACCCACTACTTTGTGATGACAGCCAAGAAGCAGTGCCTGCTGCGTCTGGGGGTGCTGCGTCAGGTGGGCCCGGGCTGCGGGGGGGTAGAGGCCAGCTCTGGACACAGTGTCTTGCCCTGGTGTGAAAGGAACCTATCCTCTTCTGTCTTTGCCCTGACATTTTCTCCACCTCAACAAGCTCTGTTCCCCTGAGGTGTACATGGCCACCTGAATCATATTCTAGGCTAAATGGTACCAGCCACAGAGCTACATATGTAAGCTCTGCGAGAGCAGGGGTTTTGTGTCTTCATCCTTTTTGCTTGCTGACGATTCCCAGGGCCCGGAATGGCACCTGAGTGTAGGCAGCTCCCAGTAAATATTTGCTGAATGAACTAGTTGAAAACCTGCTGTGTGCTAGGTACTGTGTTGAGAACTTAATGTGCATATTCTCACCTAAATTCTCACGAATACCTTGAGAAGTTAGGTATGTCATCTCTAAATGATGGGGAAACTGAGGCTGAGAAGTTCAAGACTCGTCCAGAGAAAGTGCACCATTAACATCAATGGTCCTAGGCCTTGGGGGCAGGGTGGGGCCGGGGGCCATGCTGAGGAAGGGGCTGGAGGATGGGAGGCAGGTGTTCAAATTCTAGTCCAGCCTGGAGGACCCTGTGGGTTCTGCTCTGTCGGCCTGTAGGACTGGCCGGAGATCGACCGGCTGTTGGGCAGTGCCAATGTGGTGCCCGAGGCTCTGCAGAGCTTCGTCCGGGCCGCAGCTGACTTCGCCACCCATGGGAAGCTCGGGAAGCTGGAGTTTGCCCGGGATGCCCACGGGCGGCCTGACATTTCCGCCTTTGACTTCACAAGCATGATGCGGGCAGAGAGCGCTGCTCGAGTGCAGGAGAAGCACGGTGCCCGCCTGCTGCTGGGGCTGGTGGGGGACTGCCTGGTGGAGGTAAGGGGGCCAGGGCTCTCTGACTGGGGGGGAGAGGATGAGCTTCCTGGGGCTTCCAAAAACGGGAACTCTTTGTAAAGAGGTACAGGGGTTCCATGGTTGCGGGGAGGAAGGTTGCCTCCTGGTAAAGTAGGGGATGAAAAGGTTTGCTGGTTGCGGGGAGGAGCTCAGGGCTGCTTGGTGTGGTGTCAGACCCCATCAGCTGTGATTTTGGGGGGCAGCAGGGCTTGGGCGCTCCTGTTGGACTCTCACTGAACTGTTTCCTATCTTTTTGATCCTACAGCCTTTCTGGCCTCTGGGCACAGGGGTGGCTCGGGGCTTCTTGGCAGCCTTTGATGCCGCCTGGATGGTGAAGCGGTGGGCAGAGGGTGCTGGGCCCCTAGAAGTGTTGGCAGAGCGGTGAGGCCCGAGTTGGGGGGTGGGGAGGGCAGGGCTAGAAATAGGACAAGGATCAGGAAGAGGGTGGGATGCTGGGTGAATAGATGGGGCGGGGTGAGAGAAGAAAGGCCTGGCGGTTCTCAAGGGGTGAGTGCTGATGGGTGCCCTCCCACGTGTGCCCCTGCCCTCCCTCGCACTTCCTCCCTCAGGGAGAGCCTGTACCAGCTCCTCTCACAGACCTCCCCGGAAAACATGCACCGCAATGTGGCCCAGTATGGGCTGGACCCAGCCACCCGCTACCCCACCCTGAATCTCCGGGCTGTGACTCCCAATCAGGTCAGACCCCCTGGCACCCCCCAGACTCCTCCATGGCAGGCCCCTACCCATGGGCTGAGGCGGGTGGTCAGCCTGTCTGGAGACCTGAAGGGGGCTGCCTTAGGTACGAGACCTGTATGATGTGATGGCCAAGGAGCCTGTGAGGAGGACCAGTGACAAGACGGATGCAGGAAAGCTGGCCGCAGGTGAGCAAGCCTTCCTTGGCTGAGGGTGGGGCAGGGGGGTGGGCGGGTTGTCTAAAATATTTGCCACCCAGTGTCGTGCCAGCCCCAGCCATCAGCCCAGTGGCAGCCTCAGGCAGAGGGAGGACGGTGGGGAAGTCCGGGGCCTCCCGGAGGGCACGGGGGCAGCAGCGCAGAGCAGGGGCCCATCTGCACACCCGTAAGTCAGTATGGTACCAAGCCCCGCGGCCCCTCTGGCGGCAGCCTGCAGCCCGCTGAGCCCTCCCAGCCTTGCAGACCCGCCCTCCCTTTGAGGCTCCGGGCCTCCCGTGTCCCTCAGCTCACTGCTTCCTGCCCTCTCTGTGGTTAGCGGGGATTCCACTTGATTGGTTCCTCCACTTAATTCCAGAAAGACACAGCTGGGATGAAGGCAGTGTCATTCAGTGAGCACTAAGTTGGCGGCCCCGGAAAGGATGGGCCCTGCCTGCCCCTCCCAGACTGACCCCCGTGCTCAGCGACCGGGCTCCCTTTGAGCCAGGGCCCTGGGGCACAGCACAGCGTCCTCTCTCAGGGTCGGCAGGCACCCAGGAGGAATTGCTACGCTGGTGCCAGGAGCAGACGGCTGGGTACCCAGGTGTCCAAGTCACTGACCTGTCCTCCTCCTGGGCTGACGGGCGGGCTCTGTGCGCCCTGGTGCACCGGCTGCGGCCCGGCCTGCTGTGAGTTCAATTCAGGCTCGGCGATCCCGGGCAGACCATACCTCTCTCGTGCCTCTGCGGCAGCGTGGACTGGGGGCACAGCACTGTGTCGGAGTAGCCCCCCACGCCCCCGTTGAGGGCCAGCGTACCACTTGCTGGCGGTCTACCTGCCCAAGTCCCTGCACCTCCCCGAGTCTTGTGGGAGTCAGATGCATTCAGTAGGGAGGCTTGTGAGTGCTGGAGGCCCCCAAGGCCAGAAAGTCGTCAGTGGGCAGGTGGGGAGCAGGTCTAGAGCAGAGAATAAACCCTTTGTGCCCTAGCCTCCCTTCGTGCCCCACCAGCCCTTGCCTGCTGCTCACTCCTCATCCTCTCTCCCTTTGCTGGGCCTGGTGCTGGTCTCCCACTGACTGTTCTCCCCAACGTCGCACAGGGAGCCCTCAGAGCTGCAAGGGCTGGGGGCCCTGGAAGCGGCTGCTTGGGCGCTAAAGATGGCGGAGCACGAGCTGGGCATCACGCCCGTGGTGTCCGCAAAGGCAGTGGTGGCAGGGAGTGACCCACTGGGCCTCATCGCATACCTCAGCCACTTCCACAGCACCTTCAAGAATGCGCCCCACAACCCAGGTGGCCTGGAGGGTAGGAGCGGGGGAGGGGGGGTGGGGGGATGGGAGGGTGAGGTGCCCTCTGAGGGACAGCTGGGATCGGGGTCCTGGGCTGGACCATAGCTGTCTGGAGGCACAGCCCTGACAGCCCGTCCCCCCGGACACCCCCACTCTCTGCAGGCCCTGCCAGCCAAGGCTTTCCGGGGAGCTCCAGTGCTGTGCTATTCCTAGGCAGACTGCAGAGGACCCTGCAACGGACCCGGGCCCAGGTGGCGCGTCCGGGCAGGGTCGGAGCTGAGCAGTGGGGGTGCCTGGGATGATGGGGAGGACATTCGTGATGGCGGCAGGGCTGCAGCTCCGAGCGCCATGCTGAGTATAGGTCTTGTTGCAGGAAAATGGGGAGGATACTGGTGGCAAGAAGCCGCGCCTGGAGGTAAATGCATGTAGGGCTGCAGCCCCCTGCTCTCTCCTGCGTGTTCTCTCCTGCGTTCTCTAACCCTCCTACCCAGGTTCCCTTCCTGGCTCACTTCTCTTTCACATCTTTCCAGTCTCTGCAAACAGTCACTCTCCTGCCCCTCCACCTCCCTCCCTGAACACTTACATCCTTAGGTAGAAGCTAAGAGCCCAAGTACTGAGGAGCCACCTGCCCCCGAGTCTGGTGTACCCCCGACACTCCCATCCCAACCCCAGGAGGTGAGAAAGGGGGCCCTGTCTGCAGGGGCCTGGGAAAGGCAAAAAGGGTGTTTCAAGGATAAGGAAGAACTCTGCAGCTGGCCT
This sequence comes from Meles meles, assembly GCF_922984935.1. Classification (NCBI taxonomy): domain Eukaryota; kingdom Metazoa; phylum Chordata; class Mammalia; order Carnivora; family Mustelidae; genus Meles; species Meles meles. The sequence continues at coordinate 23,242,748 of NC_060070.1, forward strand.
TGACCCCAGCTGACCCTGTGGTCTGGGGGTTGATGCAGGCCAGTGCCGGGGACCTATGTGCCCTCTGTGGGGAACAGCTCTATATCCTGGAACGCCTCTGTGCTGATGGCCGCTTCTTTCATCGGAACTGCTTCCGCTGCCGCACCTGTGAGGCCACGCTGCGGCCGGGTGACTATGGGCAGCACCCAGGAGATGGTAAGCAGGCCTAACCCTGTCTGGGGGCATTGAACTTGAAACTGGAGGGAAACTGGGGTCCTGGGTGGTGGCAACAGGCTCAAAATGGCACTTTTCTCCCGAGTTCAAAGTCTTCTCTATTCCCTCCATATCCCTCAATGTGGGGTTCTAAGGAACCGGGTCAACAGAAATTTACCTGCAAATCAAGTCCCGTCAGCCCTGCCCTTGCTGATCAACAGAGTATCTGGGCATCGGGCTGCCGACCTCTCATATCTGCTCCCCTCCTCTACCCTTCCCAGGATATTTCTACTGCTTCCAGCACCTGCCCCAGCCAGGCCACAAGGAGGATGGCCCTGACCCAGGCCCCAAGAGTCAGGTAAAAACTATGAAACTGTGTGTTGGGGGTGTGGGAAAGAGTAAAGGGGTCTGTCCAAGCCTAGCAGACTTCGCTGGGGGTAACTGAATGTTCTCCTCCTTTATAAGGAAAGCTGCACGAGGCAGAGATTTTTATTACTGACGTACCTCAAGTGTCTCGAACACTGCCTAATACCGTTCACTGAAGGGCCTCAGTGAATGAGTATCGGGGTCCACATTTGTCTAAAGGGGTGGCCTTGGCCCCACAATGGGCAGGTCACTGACCAAACTACATGATGGCTTTTCTAGGACCTCCCCGCACCGGATGAAAATAGCATGCCATCGGGGCCCTCAACTTCTGTCATCCCCCAGGAGGGGACCAGTCCTGTCCCAAACCCCAGCCAGCCTACCCGTCGGCTCATCCGACTCTCCAGCCCAGAACGCCAGCGGCTCTCCTCCCTTAAGCTTACCCCTGACCCAGAACTGGAACCTCCCCCGAAGCCTCCCCGCAGCTGCTCTGCCTTGGCCCGCCAGGCCCTGGAGGGCAGCTTTGTAGGCTGGGGAATACCACCAGTCCAGAGCCCTCAAGGTACCTGCTTTGCCCAGATGCACTCACCCAGGGTCGGTGGTACTGGGATTTCTGAAAGGGGAACGCTAGGGAATGGGACGGGAGGCCATGGGGCCCAGGCCATGTCTACTCCCCCGTTCAGTTGTTGTGGCCATGAAGGAGGAGGAGGAACAGAGTTCTCCCTCCAGTGAGGAGGAGGAGGAGGAGGAGGCAGAGGAAACCATGGCTTTGGACTCAGACACGCAAGAGGTGAGGAGGAACCTGGCCACCTGTCCCACCAAAGCCAGCACATCCTCTAAACATGCCCCACCGCCCACCCCAGGAAAACCTATAGAATTCTCCCTCTGAGCCAGTCTCTCAGAATCTCTAAGCCTTTGTCTGTTCTACCGGAACTTATCTCCAGCCCAGGAAGTTTTGTCTCCTTCCAGCTTTCCCAGCCCCTACCCAACGAGGGGGCCGGGAGGCAGGTAGGTCCTACCTCTGACTGGCCCGACCCTGCCACAGGCTCTGCTGACCTTCGCCAAGAACTCAGGCACCATGAGCAAGTACCCAACGTGGCGTCGGACGCTGCTGCGCCATGCCAGGGAGGAGGAGATGAAGCGGTTCTGCAAGGCCCAGGTGAGGTCTAGGGGTTCGCCGTTCTGACGGGGTCGGAGTTTCTCTGAAGCTCTGCACTTGAGCCATCCAAAGACTCCTGGGCCTCCTGTCTTGTCCCGCTCAGGCTGTCCAGCGGCGACTACATGAGATTGAGACTGCTGTGGGGGAGCTGGAGGCCGAGGGCACGAAGGTGGAGCTGGCCTTGAGAAGCCAGAGCAGTGAGTAAAGATGGGGGGGCAGGGGGCACAAGCTAGGACAGCCCTCCGCCCCCAGCACTCCATCCAGCCGCCAGAATGTGCCCCCGCAGGCTCCACACCTCATGCTCCCGACACTTCTGACCCTGGCTAGAGGCCTTCTGACCCCCCACCCCCATTCTTCGTTGCCCTCAGGATCCCCAGAACAGCAAAAGGCGCAGTGGCTGGAACAGCTGCTACGGCTCGTTCAGAAGAAGAACAGCCTGCTGGCGGAGGAGGCCGAGCTCATGCTCACGTAAGGCGCAGGGGGTGGGGACAGCTGGCACCGGACCAGACCCCAGCCGGGTCCTTGGACCCTGGACAGCCGTGCCTCTTCGGTCCCGCCCTCCACAGGGTGAAACTGCTGAACCTGGAGGAGCAGCAGTGTGAGGTGGACCAGGAGCTCCGAGGCTACCTGAACCGGGAAGGTAGGTGGGACGCGGGGAGAGACCGGCGTTCTCACAGCCTCACGACCTCAGCTACTGACCAAGGCACCTGGTCCTCTGGTCTGAGTGCCTCTGAGCCATTTCAGGAGGAAGCCAGGGAAGGGGGCGCCAAGCCCCTACTCTGCCTTCAGTTCAACTGGGGCTGCACAGCTGGGCTTTTAGGTTAAGATCACTTATTTTGAAAACACTGCTGCCACAGGGGCACCTGGCTGACTCAGCTGGACAAGCATGTGACTCTTGACCTCAAGGTCATGAGTTCAAGCCCCAGGTTCGGCGTACAAATTACACATATATCATATGTAAACAATATATATCATATCAATCACTCGACCTAGACTAAAAACGGTGTTGTTGCTAACAGTGCGAGCAAACGACTCATGTGGACAGACCCAATTTTACAGATGAGGAAACAAAGCCCAAATTGTGAAAGTCACATAGGCTGGGATTAAGCTGGGCCTTTCCTGCCTCCCTGCCCAGTTCCCTGTTCTCTAAGCTTTGTTCTCTTCTTCAGAAACCCTAAAGACCCCTGCTGATCGTCAGGCTGAGGAACAGCTCCTGAAGAAGCTGCTGGATGTGGTGAGGGAGCGAGATGAAATTATCCGCTTCCAGGAGGAACGCAGGCTCAGTGAGCTGGCCTCAAGGCCAGGGGCCCAGCGCTAAAAGGGCAGGCTGCCTGCCCTCTTCCCTACACGGAAGACCATCTCAACCCAGGACTGTGCCACCCTGCTCAAATGGGCTGCCTGGGATGGGGCCTCACTGGCCTCACTGTTTACAATAAAAATGTTTCTGCCACAGACAGGGCTTCGGCTGCCTACAGGTGGGAGGTGGGGTGTGCAGGGAGAGTAGACACGTAGGAGGCCTGACCATCTATATTGTGACAGTCACAATGACCCGTGGCCCCAGTTGCTGCCTCTACAAGGAAAAGCCGGAGCCACGAAAGTGTCAAGCTTTATTGTTCCTCAGTTCCATCCCCCTCCTGCTGCCCTAGAAGCAGGGCTGGTTGAGACTCTGGGCCTGAATCCTGGGCCTCCCTTGCCCTTCCCAGCACATGCTGGAGCTCAGCCCGAGCCCCAGATAAGCCCTTGGCCTCCTGCATGTGGAAGAGGTAGACCGCCCCCGCCCCTAGCAGCAGTCCTACACTGGGAGTCCAGAGTAGTATAGCAACTTCCCTGAAGCCTCCTCCAGCTGCCAAGGCGCACAGCAAGGCCACGAGAAGCAGCCCTAGACCAATCACGTAGCCGGCGAAGGTGGCCCACCAGCGGGCTTGAGCCACGCCCACGTCCAGCTCTCTCCAGGCCTCCTTTAATACGCTGATCAACTGTGACCCTTCTGGTCCTAGAATAAGGCAGGGCAGTGGGGCAAGAGAGATAGGGTCAGCGTGGAGGGGCTGCCTTGTGGTGGGGAGGGACCTGGGGAAAGGGTGGGGGTGACTTACCATGAGTAGGGCTGAGGGTGTGCTGGGGGGGGCTGTGTCTCACACACAGAGTAGCCATCAGGGCCTCGTGATCAGAGAGGGGGCTGCCACTGTGAGGATCATGGCCTGTAGTGGTTCTAAGAGTCTTACAGGAGATGTAGAAGCCAGAAACCGCCTAGGAAAAGTCAGGGCCAGAAACATCTTTGAGGGCCTCTCCCCATTCTGCAGGCATCAGTGATCTAAGACTAGACTAGCTGGACAGAAGATGAGCACAAGCTGGTGAAAGACAGAGACACGGTGGGTGAAGACACATGGAGAAGACTGACCTTATACAGCACGTAGTCAATGCGGACGCCCAACGGAAATGGCTCTAGCTCCCGCTGGTTGACATAGCAGTTCTCAGGTACCATGGTACAGCCTTCCTCAGAGCCCTAGAGGAACAACTGGTTCACAGTAGGATGTGGGGAGACAGACGAGAGACGCCGGGGGAGTAGGCATGGAAATAATCAGGCAGGTCCTCACCTTGAAGTCCTGGGTCTCCAGGTAGGCATCATGCAGCCCTGTCCACTCCTTCAGCAGGCGGCAGCCCAGATCCTTTGGGTGCAAGTTGAGGTCCCCACACAACAGAACCACATCGGCCTTCTTGGATGTGTGGCTGGGGGAACCAGGTCGGTGAGGCAGGTGTTCCTTCCTGACCAGCTCTGCCCTCCTATAAGTGGGCCCTGGGCACCCCTCAACCCCTGATCCCATCCCACTTCCCCTGTCAAGCCCAGGCTCACACACTGGATGAACTGGGCCAGTTCCCAAGCTTGGGCCACACGGTGTGTTAGGTAGATGTCCTTCTGTCGACTGTACTCGGCATGGAGCTGAGGGGACAGGTGAGCGTATAGCACATGAGGCTGACGGTCCCTACTGGGCGTCTAAATCACTCGTGTGTCTGTCTCTTGGCATGATACTTGGTTCAAAAATGGGCAAACCTTGCCGGCTAACCTCAGAAGACCCCGCCCCCCAGCCTCACCCTCAGGCAGCCCAACTAGAGGAGTCCCATCTCTCCCTCCCAGGACCAGGACGCCTGTCCCAGCCCTGCCAGCTTCACTCACATGGGTCACGTAGACGTTGAGCACCAGGCCACTTAGATGGAGCACCAGTAGCCCCACAGCCTTCCCACAGAACCAGTCTCCATGATGGATCTACAGGCGGGAGGGAGCAGGAACTCAGGGCACAGCTATCTTCCTTCTGCCCATCCCCTGCAGCCCAGGGAAGTCGGCCTCCTCTACCGTGTGTTACTGGGGGGCGGGGGGGGGGGGGGATGAAGGTGGAAGAGATCTGAGATAAGGCTTACCATGTAGGGGTACCCGTTGAGGGTGTAGACGTGCTGGGTGAATTCCTGGATAGGATGTTTGGAGAAGACGCAGAGGCCACTGCCAATGATACCACTGCAAACCCAGTCCTGATTAATAGCCCGGAAAAGCAGGAAGAGAAAGACCCAGGCCTGTTCCCTTCCCTCTTCTCCCAGTTTGTATCAGCTACTTTATCTCCGTTTCCTGCTGAGATCAGCACCGGAGGAAAGCTCCCTGCAATAGCCTTTACGGGATGAGAGAGTGTCCTGATAAGGCTGGGATGGGCCGAAGACCGTCCTGCACCCACACCGAGAGGACAGAGGGAGGGTGCAGGTAGGATAGGGAAGGGCGGGAGGGACCGAGAGCTTCCCGATCTGAACAGGCTTCCAGACCGGTTAGGCGTCTCACCTCCTGAAGTAGTGGGCAGCTGGGTAGGTGGGCAACAGCTTCTGTCTCAGGTGCTGGAAGTCCTGCTCACTCCACACCTGAGGGAAGAGGTGAGGCTGCCTGCCTGCCGCCCCCGGGAGAGGCCCCCTGAAGCGTCCCCAGCCGCCCCCAGCCCGTCCCAGTCAGGGGTGCACACCAGCTCCACAATGCCCACCTCTTCCAGGAGAGCGAGGTCGAAGCTCTCCATGTTCAGAAAGTCTCCCAGGCGCTTCATGCGGTCGGCCCGGCACTTGCTCAGGTAGGGAATGCCCCTGAGGACGACAAGGGCCCGGGAAGGCGACGGCTGGAGGCGCGCGGGGGCTGCGGCGCAGTGGGTCGGGAGGTGCGGGCGCCCCCCGCCCCCGGACGCTGGAGGACAGGGTAGAGCCGGGGCCCGGATGTGAGGGAGGCCGCCTTCCTCCGGCTGAGGGTGCGAATGGAGCTGTGGCCCCGGACCCCCGCCCGCCGGCCCTCTCACCAGCAGTTGAGGTTAAAGATCCTCAGTCGCAGAGTGAAGTTGGGCTTCATGGCGAGCACGCTCCGCGGGCGCGGGACTGCACGGACGGTACGACCTCCCCGGCGACGGCCGCGGCGCTAACCTGGGCGGGCGGGCGGCACCGCCTCCCTGGGCGGTGCGCACAGGTGGTCGGCCCCGCCCCCGTGCGCCCCGGAAGGCCCCGGCCTCCCAGCCCGCGCAGCTCAGGCCCTGGGCCGGGGTCCGACTCCGCGGGCAACCGGCCCACTCCCCGCGGCCCCCGCGCAACGGGCTGCACGCCAACCCGGAAAGGCGATCTACTGCGAAATCAGGCGCTGCCGGCGGGCGAGGGCCGCGCGCGACGTCCCGGTAGGGGGAAGACCAGAGGGGGTTCGGCCGACCGGCCGAGCCGACGCACGCGGGGCTCCCGTGGAGCTCCCGGTTCCTTTTCGCGGAAGCTCCGGCTCCGGCCACGGCCGCCCGCGCGCCCTCTCCCGCCCCTCGCCCGGCTCACTAGCAACAGGAGCAAAGTTGAGAGACGACCCGGCTGTCGCCGCTGGCCCCCTCGCGTCCTTCCTCCCAGCTGGGAACGGGGGAGGAGCTGCGCGGTTGCCCCGGCGACGCGCAGTGTTTGTGCTCCGAGCGGTTCCCCAGCGCCGCCATGGCCAGCCCGAAGCAGTGCCGGCCCAGGTCGGCCCCTTGCAGCTCGCGTTCGCCGCCCGAGCAGCAGCTGAAGGTGAAGGTGGTGGGGCTCTTCAAAAGCTCCAGCTTTCAGGTGGCGAAGAGCGCTGCTGAGGTAACCGCGAGAAAACCACACGTGTGGGCGGCCCTTCCGGTCTCGCGCCTCCTGGTGACCGGGGGTCGATGTTCCGGGAGGTAGTAGGGCTGTGTCCCGGTCGGCCAGGCTCAGTCCGTAAGTCCCAGGGGGCAGGGTCGGGTCCGGTGGACGTTCCACTTCGAGAAGGGCTCCCTTTAAAGGGGGATCGGAGTGAAGGAAGGTTCAGAACCTTGCTGGGTGAGGGAGGGTAATTCCCCCCACCTTGGTTATCCACATATTTTATTTCCACATCAATTTTTACTTGCGTTATACATTTTTAAAAAGTGCTTAGGAAGAAGTGATACGGTATAACCACTGATTTTTGTTTTGTTACGAACTCCCTCCCCAAGCGATTTTTGCAAACTTCATTTGGGAAGTTTGGGGGGAACTTGTCCTTTAAATTTTCTCTAGCATTTACTGCATTCGAATTAGGTGCTTAAGGGATTTCTCAACAAATGACCCACAAGTGCTTTGGAGAATCCAGATATTTCTTTGTAAACACACGGAACGATAGAAGAGGAAAAACACTTTAAGCAACTGGAAGAACTTGGCCCGGTCCGCAGCGGTGCAGCACACATACTACCCAAATGCAAGAGAAATGTAGAATTCAGCACGTCTTTGGGGTTTGCTCCAGGAACGCTACTGTTAAGATTATCCCCAAGTTCCCTCCTTCAAAACCCCACCAGACTCTGGGACCATGCCCTGTGCATGTTTGTGTATCCCAAAGTACCTACTTGGATACCTGACACAAAATGTTCTCAAACAGAAGAAATCTTAAGCAACTCCTGCCTTCTTGCTGGCTCTAAGTTCACAACGTTAAAAGTTTGTGATCATATCAAGCACAGAAGTAGTAACTGTCGACCTTAAAGCAGCCAGTTATTTTACTAGCAAAATGGGTACATTTGATAATAGCACAAGAGTTGCAATTTGGGACATAGAAGCTATGGCAAACCAAGGCAATCTGGGAGATCAAAGGACAGGAACATTATGGAGAAGAGGAGGAAGCTGGGAGGGGCTGCTCTGAGGGAAACTCCATTGACAGAAAGAGAGAGTTCAGGGTGGTGACAGTTTCTCACTGGCTGATTATCTTATTGGCTGCGCTTGGTGCGGAGCAAGGAGACATTTTCCCCTTCCTTTTGCTGGAGGAGTAAAATACACTTACTCCTGCTGGGAATGCAAGGTTCCTCTCCTGACCTACTCGGGTCTGCAATTGAGGAGGGGTGGTGGTAAAGCATGAGAGCTCCCCCTTCTGGCCTCCCGACGCCATTTTAAGTGAGGTTTCTTTTGCTCGGTTTCAGAGTAATTTGTGGAACAGGTGAGGTTTACAAGAGGAAGAGAATAAGCAGTAAGTCTGTGAAAACGATACATGGATCATCAGAATAAGCAGAAATTGTGGGCTGTTAGCTGGGCTGATGGGATCTATAAAGTTCATGGCTCAAGCTGTATTTAATGATTTTTTTTTTTTATATTTTATTTGACAGAGAGAAATCACAACTAGGCAGAGAGGCAGGCAGAGAGAGAGGAGGAAGCAGGCTCCCTGCAGAGCAGAAAACCCGATGCGGGGCTCGATCCCAGGACCCTGGGATCATGACCTGAGCCGAAGGCAGAGGCTTTAACCCACTGAGCTACCCAGGCGCCCCTATATTTAACGAATTTAAGGAAATTTTTTCCCTTGTTTTTCTTTAGCTCTTTTTCTGAGGGCACAAGTTTTTTGTGCCTGCTCCACACTGTAGAGAAGGTGTTGGCGATTTTATTCTGTAAAGCCTAGATGTTAAATTATTAGGCCTTCAGGGCCACAGGCTGTAGGGATCTCAGTCACAACTAGATTTGGAACAAGAGTGGCCAGACAATATGTAAATGAATGGTGGTTTTCCAATAAAACTTAATTATAAATACTGAAATTTGGCTTGCATATAATTTCACATGACACGAAAGATGTCAACTTTTCATCTTTTTTCAACTCCTTAAAATCTGAAAATTCTTCTTAGCTTTCAAGTCTTAGAAAAACAGCCAGATTTGGCCTACTGGCCACAGCTTGCCTACAATGTCTTTTATATTAGTAACGTTAATTTTCCCTTGCTTAAGCTTTGGCCTACTGTAGCTCTATTTGGATATGAAAACCTATCACTGTAAATTGAGTAAGTTTGACCTTAATAAAGGATATGGCTTTGAATAGTTTCTCAACATGATCATTTGGTGAGCAATCCTCAATACCTAATTTACTGTCAGAAATTTAGATTTGTGAAGAGTATTACACAGATTCTAATTTGGATGTAGTCTGTTCTAGACACTAAATTATGAAGAAGGTATGACGAAGTATGCTTAATTTGAAAACTGTTGGGCTTATTAGTTATTCCATTTGGTCCCCCAGTTAGAAACACAACTGCCGCAAACTGAGCATGGATCCTAGAATTGCGACAAAGGACACATCATCACCTGTCAGTTGGGCAAGAGCCTAGGAAGGAAATGACCCAACTGCTATTGCCCTTTGGTCCCAAGGGCAGGATACACTCACGCCCTGGCTTTCTCCCCCTTGGAAATCCACCCTGATGAAGCATGCCAGGCCAGTGTCCTCTTTTAGGCCACAGTCGGACTGCTAAGCTCTGTGCTTAGTGGAGAAGGCGCCCGGTGCAGCAGCCAGCTGTCACTTTTCCCCGTTGGGCAGATCTCTTCCGCAGCCCCACTCAGAGAGGTGAGGCCTGTTCGTGCCTCACCTGCCTTCTCTTGCTTGACCAGGAAGCAAAATGCAACACACCAGGAATTAACATTTTTTTTTTTTTTTTTTTTGGACAGGGATTGTTAACCAGTAAGAATTTTCTCTGATCCGTATAGACAAAATAATATATATTAAACCAAAACATGCTCAGGATCCAAACCTAACATATTTAGTATTTACTTCACTTCTTCGCAAAGGGTGTAACCACACCAGTATCCTTTTGGTCATTCTCCACATATCAATAAATTAAAATAATAACATTTGCTTTAGTTAAAAGTATCTGTAGAGGGAGGGGGATGGGTTAAACGGGGGCTGGGGATTAAGGAGGGCACTTGTCCTCGTGAGCACCCGGTGATGTATGGAACTACTGAATCACTATATTGTACACCTGAAAGTAAAAAAACACTAGTTAAAAAAAAAAAGTAACATCTTCTTTTCATTAAAAAAAAAAAAAAAGTATCTGTAGATCCACTACAGTTTAGTAAGAGTTTAATTTAGGGAAAAACTGGCCCTAAAAGAACATGGCAAATCACAAAATTTACTTGTTCGTTTGCTCATTCGTTTGCTATGTGTGGATGGTCCACTGTGTGCCAGATGTTGAGACCAGTGGGAGTACACGAAAACTAGGACATAGTCTTGGCCCTCAAGGAGCTCATACTCTAGAAATGAGAGACAAGTAAGCCAGAGCCCCAGGATGAGCTGGGGAGTGACTTAATGGAGGTAAGCACAGGGGCCTCTGGGAGCAAGAAGGGGGCATCTAAGCCAGATTGTGTGGCCTGGGTATGTGCTGTAGAAAACCTGAAGCCCCCATAAAAAATGGAAATGATTTCAACTTTAAAAGAGAACTCACTCTAAAATAATTATTCTCTTTTGAAACCTAGACTCTGAAGACTAATTATCCATCCAAATTTGAAGATCCTATAATAGTTCCTCTTCAAGAATTTGCATGGGATCAGTATCTACAGGAGAAAAAACGGGTAAAGGATACTTGGGGTATGGGGAATGAGCAAAGTTTTGCCTCAATCACTCAACTATGCACTGTTTTGGAAAAACAGGAGTACTGATTTTAGAGCAACTAGATTTAATTTCTCTAAATTATATACTTTTCCTAAATCATTTCAACCATTTTTACCAGGCTGATTATAAGAAAAAGTAAAACATTTACAGGATTTTCTTTTGGAAGCCATGGGATAAAGGTAAGTTTTAGACTCTCAATGCTTCTAGTTACCCCTGCCAACGGTTAGCCTGCTCTCCCTGCACACTGCTTACTCACACTTCCTGTGACACCCTGGCACTTGTGGTCTTTATTCTGGAAGGTCTTGGTGGTCTACAGCACAGACTCAATGGGGGGCTTATGCAGGGTGGGGTGGGGAGCTTGTGGCCTTGGGAGCTCTGTGACAGACACCAAGTTCCCATACGACCACCTTGTCCTAATTAAGCTTCCTCTCTGCCTTCTCCCCACTAACAGCACCCTTGGAGAACCCCAGGCCCCAGGGCTAGCAGAGGATGCCTAGGGACAGCAGATACGTTTCCTCTTGGGTGCCAACCCTGACCATATGGTAATGCTGCCTAGAACATGTGACACGAAGAGTTCTAAGGTGGCATCCTGGCCCAGCCATACCTCATTCTGGGGTGAGGTGGGAATGGGGTACACTTCCTGCTTGCCATCCCTGGCCCAGAACTGTAAAGTCCCAGTCCTGGTTTCCTTGCCCCACCCCATCTCCCCAGTGGCTGATGAAATCCCGTGTCCCCTGACCAGCGCTGGTTGCACGAGGATGTCCTGTGACCCTGTGGTCATCCTATAGATAATGCTGCTGTACAGTACCATGCCACTGTGCAGTCACATGAGTGCTGCACGATGGAGAGCACAATACATTTGTTAAGTCTCATACCATTTTCAGAGCCACAATACATTCTCACTGAATTCAGATAGAATAGTAGCAAACACCTACATATGGCGCTTATTATAGGCCACACACTATTCTCTTGACCTAGGTATAGACTAACTCCAATCCTTACAACTGGGGTGTCCAGTGGTCCTGCTTTGCCTGGTTCTGAGGGCTTTCCTGGGAGCCAGAATTTCAATGCTAAAGCTGGGGCAGTCCTAGACAAACTGGGACAGCTGGTCAGCTCAGTTGGTTACCTTAGCAAAAATATGTTTTTCTTAATTTTTTTTTAATATTTTATTTATTTGGCAGAGAGAAACCACAACTAGGCAGAGAAGAAGGCAGAGAGAGAGGAGGAAGCAGGCTCCCTGCGGAGCAGAGAGCCCGATGTGGGACTCGATCCCAGGGATCATGACCTGAGCCGAAGGCAGAGGCTTTAACCCACTGAGCCACCCAGGTGCCCCTGTTTTTAATTTTTATCACCAAACTATTTAAACTGTCTATGAGTCTCATGCTCTCCACCTACAGGAGAGTCATGATCTCGAGCTCTGTGGTCTGTACCCACTCCTCTTACAGATATCCCACTGCATTCTTAGACCAGTGTGGATTCTCTTCTGCGGTTTCCTGTCATCTCAGCCTGGGTTACTGACCTTGGGATGTTTTGTGTTCTCTTCCTTCTGCTCTTCTCACGGGGCCCAAATGAGGCTTTCTAGGTAATCACCGCTGCTTCTCTCCACCTTTTCTTTATTCCCTATCTTTCCTTTCTTCCTTTTCCCACCCTCATCTCTTGGACACTTGTCACTTTATCCTTGTCTTGTTTCAGGCCAGGTTTTGTCCTTCCTCAATGTAAGCACTGTGCACTGTGTCATATGTGGTGCTTCTTAGCACATCTGAGGTTAGGTCTGGGCTGGCCTTATGTTTTAGCAGAATGTAACGCCTCCCTTGAGTGGTGGCTTCTGGGCCTCTGGGAAGGCCTTTCTCTCCCCTCTAAAAAGGGCAGCATCTTATGTCTCAGTGCTGAAAGCCCCAGAAACCACTGGGTCCAGGCCATTATCTAGAGGCATGAGAGAAGGCCTCTTGCACAGAGGACACAGGAAGATGAAGCATCTGCACCATCAGGCTCCGAGTAAAGCGTACCTTCTACTGCATTTCTCCCACCAGGTTAAATAAATATCCACGTTAGCCATACCTGGGCTAAATAAAGATCCCTTTTTAAAGTTATGCATTCTATAAAATGTGGTAACACTGATAAATCTAAACAGTTTAGGGGCTATTGACCCGCACGCTTTATCAGTGATTTATAGGTCAGCATGAAGAAGTTTATTCTTTTCCTCGAACCAGGTTTTGATATGGGTGTCAGGATGGGATCTGAAATCAGGGAGAAGAGCTGGGAGTGTGGCACACTGGCAAGCTGGAGGTGAACTGTTCCCCAAGTCAGCAGTTCCCCAAGTGTGGTCTCCAGCCCTGCAACATCAGCGTCTCCCGGGATGTTGTCAGACATGCAAATTCTCGGGCCCCATTCTAGAACCAGAAACTCGGGTGGGGCTCAGGAATCTGTAATTCTGCTTGCCTGCTAAAATTTGAGAACAGCTGTCCCAAATCATTCATACTTTTGCTGGGACTGGGACTGGGTTGTAATGAACCGGATCTATCTTCCGAGGGAGCATTACTCATGGTCACACACCGGGGATGTAGGAGGTTGACCGTTAGTATTTGGATAAATACCAGTGTACTTCATTTTAAGGGGCTTAGACTTAAAAGTGTTGACACTCTCTCCCTCCTTACACTGGGCTGTGCTCTCTCCCTCCTTACTCTCTCCCTCCTTACACTGGGCTCTCTCCCTCCTTACACTGGGAATGCACCAGAAGTCCCTGCTGGCCCCCAGGAGGTTTTTCCTCTCCCTGACCCCACTCCTGGAGAATATCATTCTTTCTATCCTTGGCACTGCAAACCATGCATTACTCAGAACCCTTGGCCTTTCCAAGTATACACAGAGTAAAATGTACTCAGAAACGAAGCCAGAGACTACATTTTGTTTTCAAGTTGACATAACACGTATGCTATGCACAAAAATTTTTATTACCAGATCACTGTCTACTTTTAATGACTGTACCATTTTTAGTATTACTTTTAGGTCCTCCTTTGCTTTCAGTGATGTCGGACTCTTAAAAATGTTCTTAAATTCTATTTGAGAGCAAAATTCTAAAAGATGGCCAAAAAATCCATTTTTTTTAAAGATTCGGTTAGAATCTATCCCAAGCTCTGGCTTGTGCTTATAGCAAGATAGGGTTCCCCCACAACCACGACCACAATACACTTTTTTTTTTAATCCTTTTCCTTTATAGGAACTCAAGAATGAAATCTGGGAATATTCTTCCTATGTGATGTGTTTTGTTAATGATCAGCTCCTGGGTGATGCATTTGATCTTCAGAAATGGGCTCAGAAGATGTGGGATATAGTTGATTTTAAGCCCCCTGAACTTTATGAGGCACTTACTGTGGATTATGCTGCTAAATTCTTAACAGACACCAAGGCAAGTTACACTAATTTTTAAAGAAAAATAGTGGAATCTTTGATCATTTATATTGATTCAGCATAAATTACTGATATCCTCACAAAGGAATATAAATGGCAGAACACTAGGTTTTAAGTTCTCAATGGTCTATGATCCAGTTGCAAAGGATTATATATAAAATTGCAGGATTTGGCTGAGCAGTGTGCAAAGCAAGCATACCTCACAGCAGGCAGACTGCACGGGGAGAGCATCCCTGTTCAAACATTTCTACTCCCCATTAGAGATTTATATGCATTAATTAGCCATTTTAAAACATAAAGAACCTCCCCCTGCTTCAGGGAAGTTCGAGCCAATCATCCATCCCCCTTTAGTATGAAAAATTTTAATTAGTACTTTCTAACACCTAAGTGAGAGGTACTGCACTAAGCAAATGGAAAGTTGGGGGGAAAAGGTGACATTTTAAAGATTTTATTTGAGGGAGAAGAAAAGAGCACAAGTAGGGGGTGAGATGGGGTAGAGGCAAAGGGAGAAGCAATTCCCCACTAAGTAGGGAGCCCGACGTGGGGCTCGATCCCAGGACCCCAGGGTCATGACCTGACCTGAAGGCAGACACTTAACTGACTGAGCCACCTAGTCGCCCTGAAAGATGACATTTTAAATTATGACACATAGATGGCAAGAGCAGGACCAGACAAGCTAAGGCCCTGGAGAGGTTTCCAATGGGCAGTCATGAAGTTTGAGGTTCAGGCGGGTGAGAAACAGATATCAGGGTGGAATGGCAATAGAGGTAAAAGTACTTTGTAATTCTGCTCAGAAGCTCATTACAACACTAAGAACCATGTGCTGAAGATCATTTCATGCTTATAGTGGCCTGTGCCCACAGACCCAGTGCTAGGATCTGAGCCATAAAAAGGCAAAGACCTTTGTTTCCTTCATCTTCAGTTAACTGTTAATTGCCTTAAGCACAATCTGAAACATAGTATGAACTCAGTAAAAGTCTGATGAATAAACAATGTGCTTGGAAAATACTAAAAACTCTGTGGTAAGGGGAGGAATGTAATGTTCACAGCAGTTAATTCCTACAAGGACAAGGGTCTAAAAGTGCACGCTGTATTCAGGGAAGGGCAGGGGACAGCAAGAAGGCCAGAATTAATAGGAAATGAGGCTGGGAAAGTGAGCATATCAGTCACCACCAAGACCAAGCTACTTAAGGAGAAAAGGTATGCATTGAAAAGATATTGGTAACCTCACAACTGACAGGAAAGCTGGAGAACCAGGTTTTGGAAAGCAGGTAGGAACCAAGGGAGGCCTGGCAGCAGGAAAACATGGCCAGAGTCACGTTCCAGAAGTGTGCAGCTGGGATGCTGCCATGGGTGCCTGCTGGCCCCGTGTTCACATTGCCACGTTCACTGAGAAGTACTTCTCAACTGGTGTCTTTGCATCATTCCCTGGAGATCCAACGCCCCAGGCAGGAGCACCAGACTAATCCAACCCAAGTCATATCTCCACACACCCTGGCTCTCACAGAGCTGGGGGGGGGGGGGGGGGAATAGTGTCTTTAGTGTCTTCAAAGTGTCCAAATAGGAAACATCCCCAGATGTTAAGGAGGGGGAGGAAAAAAACAAAAACAAAAAACAGATCCACTAAAGAAAGGTTGAACGTAGTCCATTCTGAACTCCATTCGAAACTAAGGAGTTAGCTTTTTTTCTAGAAGGAAGCTGAGCCAACAGAACTTTTCATAAAGAGTATGACTTAATCTTTGCTTTTTTGGAAAAAGTTTTAGGGCTGTGCAAAAACAGGGTGGAGTAGGGAGAGCTTGGTGGCAGGGTGATCACTTGAACACTGCTAGAGTAGTATGGCTTAGAGACGATGACAGCCTGAATTTATGGCAGTGAGGAGGGAGGACCCGGATTCCAGAGAAAATCTTTAAATTTTTTCGTGCAGAGGCTAGATTTTTCTTGCTGCAGGGACTTGTTTACTTCTGGGTTGCAATGATATACCAGATAATTATGTTTGCATGTTTGGCTGCTAGGTGACATTAGCTGGTGTTGTGCTTATTTACTCTTTCATTAGAACTGTCAGAATTACCTGCTCTTGACAACTGCATAAAGATAATATATTGACACAGAGGGAAGTTTAATGATGCCTGAATGGACTTACTATTTCATAAATGAATCGTGATTTCTAGTGTATCATCTTTTTCTGCCCAAGCCTGTGACGTTTACTATGTTATACCTCTTATAATAAAGTTATAATATTCTTTTATAATTTAGAACTTGGAGTACAGAAGCTGAGAGGCACAAAAAAGTTAATCATAATTACTATGGACATAATACTACATTCCTGGGTGCCAGATAACACAATATTATTACAGTCTCTCTCTTTTTTTTTTAAATATCTTATTTATTTGACAGAGAGAAATCACAACTAGGCAGAGAGGCAGGCAGAGAGAGAGGAGGAAGCAGGCTCCCTGCGGAGCAGAAAGCCCGATGTGGGGCTCGATCCCAGGACCCTGGGATCATGACCTGAGCCGAAGGCAGAGGCTTTAACCCACTGAGCCACCCAGGCGCCCCTATTAGTCTCTTAATTTAAAGATTTAATTTGTTTATTTGACAGAGAGAGAGAGATCACAAGTAGGCAGAGAGGCAGGCAGAGAGAGAGGGGGTAGCAGGCTCCCTGCTGGGCAGAGAGCCAGATGTGGGGCTCGATCCCAGGACTCTGAGATCATGACCTGAGCTGAAGGCAGAGGCCTTAACCCACTGAGCCACCCAGGTGCCCACAGTCTCTTAATTTAAAAAAAAGGCTTAAGTGACATAAAGTAGTGACAGTGATACCATAAAAGTGATTTTATTTGTATTTCCTAGGTTCTTAAGAAATAGGGCAGGGCAAGTTACGCAGCCTGTTAAATCAGGTGCCATCTTTCTGTATGAGAATGGTGCCCAAGAATTGAAATATACCCCATTTAGATGTGCTCTGCTCCCTAAATGAATGCTACCATGATGGAGACCGTGTTTTCATTCTGGATGCCTCTTTGTAACACTAGACGAGATCACACAAACGTTAGCTGTCTCTACCAGAAAGGATGCCAGAGGAAAATGAGAGCTGGGAGCATCTGGGAGCATGAGATCGTGACTGAAGTAATACGAAAGCACAGCATATTCTCTTCCCTTCCCCTGGTCCCACACCTCCTATGGATATGATGTCCTTGTTTTCCCACCCAGAAAGGATGTGGCCTGGCTCTGGGTAGCTCCTTGGTGCTCTCTCGCAAACTCTAGCTCCCTGTAACCAAACCCATGGCACTCGTGCTGGATGTTTCCTAAAATTACTCAGAACAGAAAATTCCCAAAGGGACCCACTAGGGTTCCTTTCCACATCTAGCTTGCAATGTAGGGGGTAACTAGGCCATGTGTTCTCAGTCTGGTGTGCAGGTAAAGGTTATTCAAAGCTTCACTACTAAAGGGTTTTAAAGAGCATGTTATTTAAATAGGTTGGAAAGACTTGATATAATAAAATGAAACAAACTTCTTTCAGTCATTCCTTTAATTTTGTTGTTACATTATCCACTGTTGATGCTTCTGAATTTTTTTTTTTTTTTTTTGGTCAGAGAGAGAGTGCGAGCACAAGCAGGTGTAATGGCAGACAGAAGGATAAGCAGGTTCCTCACTGAGCAGGGAGTCCAATGCTGGTCTTGATCCCAGAACCCTGGGATCAGGACCTGAGCTGAAGGCAGAGCTTAACTGATTGAGCCACCTAGGTGTCCCTGCGTTTGAAATCTTATCACCGAAAACATTATTCTGTGGTATTTTTGGTCATTTCTAAGACTTTCTTCTAAGATACTGACCTGCATTCTCTTTTTCTCCCTAATTTTAATAGCATGCTTTTGTGTTCTTGGACATTTCTATTGATTTTTATCCAATTGGAAGACTGGTTTTTGAGGTAAGAGGCTTTTTGTTGTTCTTATTTTTGTTATTTTTTTTAATAAGTGGGAGGTGGAGGTAAGAATCTGTAACTGTCAAAATACTAAATATTTAATCTTTGAAACCTTTTATTTTTATTTGTAGCTATACTGTGACGCATGTCCCAAAACATGTAGAAACTTTCAAGTCTTGTGCACAGGAAAAGCAGAGTATTCTCAAAGTGGAATCAGGCTACATTACGTAGGTTCAATTTTTCATCGAGTAGTACCGAATGGTTGGATACAAGGAGGAGGTAAGTTGAAAATCTTAAATGCAACTTAATTATAACATCAAATCAGAATGTCCAGAATTTTGTTTACCTACCTTTGTGAAGTGTGTATAGAATTAGATATATTTATATTAGATATTACATATATTGAAAGGATATTTTATATGCCCGAATGATTAAGATATTCATACTTTTAAAAAATGTCCTAAATTTTGAAATAAATCTATAAAGTTTTGTTAACCAGAATATTCCAAATTCAAAAGTGATATAAGAAAGATACCTTTTATATAAAAAATATAATTTTAAATGTTCATCTAAATAGGGGGCGTCTAGGGGTGCCTGGGTGGCTCAGTCATTAAGCGTCTGCCTTCGACTCTGGTCTTGATCCCAGCGTCCTGGGATCGAGCCCCACATCGGGCTCCCTGCTTGGCAGGAAGCTTGCTTTCCCTCTCCCACTCCCCCTGCTTGTGTTCCTGCTCTCACTCTCTCTCTGTCAAATAAATAAATAAAATATTTTAAAAAGTAAATAACCAAATAAATATTGGTGCCTGGGTTGCTCAGTTGGTTGAGCATCCAGCTCTTGATTTCGGTTCAGGTCATAATCTCAGGGTCATGAGATCGAGCCCTTGAGTCATCGAGCTCCACATCAGACTCCATGCCCAGTGTGGGGCTTGATGAAGATTCTCTCCCCCTCCCCACCTCTCTAAAAAAAAAATGCTCACCAAAATAAATAGGAGTACCTAGAAAATACAGTGCTTTTAGGAGACAACGTAAAGGTAGGAATTTGAAAACAACTTATTTCTCACCAAAGGTGTTACACTGTTACCGTATAAAAGAAAGAGGTAAAGCATTTTGTTCTCCATTTTCGTTTTCTTTTCAGGTCAGTCCTTTGACTTCACACAGACTAGGTCTCTGACTAACGGCACAAAATTAAATTTCAAAGGCCTTTTGGAAGGTATCCCACAGGGAACAATCGGCAGCAATTTAAAAATAATTGGCTTAGAGTGTAAGGAGGTTTGCTTGAACTTGATGAAATACGCAGAGGCTTAAAATTAATAATGCTTAATTATTTTTCTACAATCTGGAACATTCTGAGGCTGATGAGAAATATGCCAGGCATCTGTATGAAAATTAACTGTTTTTCCCCTCAGTTTCTCCAAAACTGAGATCGTATCACCCATAGTGTTATCTAACCTCATTATTTTCTCACTTCATATACATATATGGTATGTCTTCCTGTGTCAATAAACATAAACATGTACAATTTTTAGGGTATGCCTAGTTTTTCATATACTGCTATACTAATCTGCAGTTGGCTCTTGAACAATAAGGAATTTGAACTGGGGGGGTCCACTGATTTTTTACAGTACAGTACTGTAAATGTATTTTCCTTATGATTTTTTCATATTTATTTACTTATTTATTTGAGAGAGTGAGATAGAGAGCATGAACAGGGGGAAGGGTAGAGAGAGAAACAGGCTCCCTGCTGAGCAGGAAGCCCGGTGCGGGACTCAATCCCAAGACCCCGGGATCATGGCCTGAGCCAAAGGGAGACACTTAACTGATTGAGCCACCTGGAAGACCCTTTCTCTTTCAAAGATTTATCTATTTGAAAGAGAGAGCATGCGCACATGTGGGGCAGGGGCAGAGGGAGATGGGGAGAGAGTCTTAAGCAGACTGTGCTGAGCATGGAGCCCCATGTGGGGCTAGATCTCATGACCTGGAGATCATGATCTGAACCAAAACCAAAAGTTGGATGCTTAACTGGCTGTGCCCCCGCCAGGCGCCCCTTCCTATGATTTTCTGGATAATTTTTTTTCCCTCTAGCTTCCTTTATTGTAAGAACACAGCATATAATACATAGAACACACAAAATATGCATTGACTATTTATGTCACTAGTAAGGCTTTTGGTCAACTATAGACTATTAGTAGTTAAACTGAAATTTAATTTAACCCCCGCATTGTTCAAAGGTCAACTGTAACTAATTCCCCATTGGTGAACATGTAGATTGTTTTCAAGTATTTTTTGGCATAAAACCATCCTCAAGGGGGCCAATATCAGGGTCTCCTGAAACTTAGTTCAGTGTTGACTATTATGTTCTGGGCTCTCAGATGCCATGTTCTTTTTTGTTTTATTTGGTTTCTGGTTAGAGGTACATCTCCCCTTCCAGAGCCCCGGAGCAAGATTTGGGAAAAGTGGGTCATATGACTTGTTTACTTATTTGAAATAAAATTTCCAAAGAGTAGCATGCACAGATCTTGGTTCATGATTTCAAATGACAATGCAACAATGTTAGTTAAGGACAGTTTGAGAACAAGTGCTGATTACTAGATTCAAACCCAACTGATATATACCAGTTGTTCCACTTAGGACGTAGGCACTTAGCATCTCTGAATCAGTTTCTTAATCATAACATGGGGGAAATTATGATACCATAGGATGTGGCAAGGATTCAGGATTCAGTGACATGGTATATTGGAAGTTCCCAAGTTCTATAAATGTTCTCCCTTCGGATACCAGATTTGCACAGGGCTGTGGAGAGAATTTTGGAATATGGTTAATGTGGTTTTATGCTGTGCTTCAGGATGCCTCCCAACACTGCTGGTTGCCTGATGGGACCAGCAGGGCCTACATGGTCTACACTACCCCTAGCTCACCTCACCCTCTGACATCGCCCCTTGCTCTGCTCCACACACTGGCCTCCTTGCTGTTTCCTAAGCACATCAAGCATACATGAGCTTAACGTCTTTTGCTTTTCCTCTGCCTGGGACACACCCCACCCAGCTATGCCTCAGAGAGCCCCTTACTTCAGCCTCTAATCTGTTTTGGATTTTTGCCCAGAGTTCATCTCAGCAAGACTTTCTGACCGTCCTATTTAAAACTGCCACTTCCCTAGGTACACAGGTCTCCTCACCCCCTTCCCTGCTGCTCTCCAATCCCCTAATTTTTATTTTTAAAATATTTTATTTTGGTTCATAGCACTTTTCATCACTGGACATACTATTACATATTTCCTCAAGAATTTGTTTAGTGTCTGTTTCTCTTCGTTAGACTATAAGTTTCACGAAGGTAGAGGATTTTATCTATTTTGTTCACTGTTATATCCCCAGGTTCCAGAACAGTGCCTGGTATATAGTAAATTCTTAAAAAAAAATTGTTGAAAGGATGAATAAATAATGGACAGATAAATAAGAAATATACATTCTACTCATTTGTAAAGTACAAAATGAAAGAAGATATCAAGTCGTGAAGCCACTTTAATGGGATTCTCTGTCTGTGGCTCCCACAAGGCTTACTGCTTTCCGAAGGACTTCTTGAGATAGAGTTTAATACAGTTTGTCATCATCATCATCATCAATACAATGATGGTGCGGATGGTGGTAGTGAGAAGATACGCTCCCTAAGCAAGCAATGCTGCATGACCATGGCCACCCGTGAACGAGCCTGATGCTCTGCCCGGCATTGCACTAAGTGCTGTCAGTAGAACGTGATTTCCTTTAATCCTCAGGATTACTTGCAAGGCACTGACCATTATTCCTGTCTATACAGATGAGAAAACAGGCTTGAAAAAGGTAACTAACATTAAGATTGAAATCAAAGTCATCTGATTTTAAAGTTTACTTTGGACCACTACTCTGCATTGTGGAATTTGTCATCAGAAGTACCGAAATAACATTAGATATCGAAGGCTGAATTCAAGTACTGATTGAAAGGGTGTCAATATGAGATATTTCCCTGGGAGATGGGAAGCAAAGGGCAAGAGGAATGGTGGGTGTTCTAGAGAGACAGGGCAAAGGAGTACCACAGATGCTGAAGTGAGTCAGTAGGGGTGGCGAACCACAGGCAGATTTGTCTGAGCAAAGACAAAGCAAAGACTTCTGAACTCTACCATCAGAAGGAACTGGTGCTGGAGGACCTTCGACTTCCCCAATCCTGGATTTAGTCTTTAGCCACTGCAATGTGCTCCTGAGAGATGCCGAGGGCTCTGGGTGAACCACACGAGGAGTATCAGGCAGAGCAGGGTTGAAGACTTCCGGCTCAATGATCAACTTCTGAGCCCATTCATGAACGGAATTGAAATGCCACATGCCTGTCCTGAATCAAATCTCTATGCATGCTTGCTGTTGCATCCGATTTCTTAAAAACAGTGCACGTTTATTATAGGTAACTCACTCACACTGAGTTAAAATGGCACAGTCTTTCAACAGAGATGTATTGTATGCTGTACTCCAGGAAGGTGAACGAGAGAGAGGAAGAAGTAAAGAGGTGCTGATGGGGAGGCTGGGGGTACAGAGCTTAGAGACCCTTGTTTCTACTAGAGTCCTCTATTCCCAGTAGTCTGCTCTGTTTCCCTTTCAGCGGTGGATAGAGAAAAAGTCACTTGTGCGTGGAGGACGTTTACAGTAGCAGCGCTGCCTGAGCCCACTACGAGCATGATGCGCACAATGCAAACTGGGACATGATAAATACTTGTTTAAAAAAAAAAAAACCCTCATTACATTATAAGGGAACTTCCTTTCCAGAATACCGGCTAAATAAACGAATGATCACACTGGGGGTTCCAAGGAATGAAAATTTGAACTCTTGACTCTTTTTAGAGCATCTATTTTTATTCCTCTTCTAAAAAGACCTCACTGTTCCTATTTCATTTTCTCAGTCTGGTCTTTCCATTTTCCTGAAAAGCAAGAGGGACTATGGAGTAACTTGTGAGGCAAGCAGAATTCATATGAACACACTTCCTCTAAATTGTGACCATAATTATAATTAAATATGTCATCATTTCAAAGGGTTCTGCATTATAATTTAGCCTACTTCAAAGAGTTATTATCAGGGGGAAACGGGATCATGAGTGTTAAAATGCTTACAAAATACAAGTGAAATCACTATAGTAATATTTTCATGGTTTAGATATTGAACAATTCTGTATCTTATTAACTTACTCTAGTCATTGGTATAAATGGAATCACAATTTAAAGCTTTTTCCTCCAGCCTTTACTCTACTCTTTTTTAGGCTCGAAATTCTAATGTTTGTTCATTGTTATTTATCAGATATAGTAGAAGGAAGAGGAGACGATGGAGTGTCGATTTACGGACCAACGTTTGAAGGTATGTGTCTTTAAATTGTGTCAGTCTATATTAGCTGATAAATCTAATAGTCATTTTCTTTTTTTTTTTTTTAAGATTTTATTTATTTATTTGACAGAGAGAGATCATAAGTAGGCAGAGAGGCAGGCAGAGAGAGTGAGAGGGAAGCAGGCTCCCTGCCGAGCAGAGAGCCCGATGTGGGACTCGATCCCAGGACCCTAGGATCATGACCTGAGCCGAAGGCAGAGGCTTGACCCACTGAGCCACCCAGGCGCCCTTAGCTGATAAATCTAACAAGACTGGATGATTCACAACTCCAAATAAGACGGTATTTGGGATAACACTGAAAGTGGGAGTTAAAAGTGGAGTGGGGAAGGTACCCCAAGTCCAGTCCAGAACAACTTCGTATACACATTTTTTCCCCTTGCCTAATTATATTATTCCTTTAGGCTAAATTCCTAGAATTAGTATTGTGGGGTCAAAGGGAATTTACATTTTTAAGCCTTCTAATTTGCCACGCCGTACCCAGAATGTGGTACTTTGATAATCATCCCATGAAGACTGCTGTTGGGGATCCTGGGAAGTTGGGGTCATGGTGATGGCCTAGTTTTTGAATTTTTTTGAACAGACTGTGTAAGTAGACAGAAAAACTAAAAACCCATGGATGACATTTACAACAAAACTAGGTGACAAGGTATCTAAATGAATTCTCAATACAAAGAGAGGAGGACAAACTGCCTATAGCTATAAAATGTGCGTGGTGTCGGCATCTGCGTGGGAGAAACAGCACGTCTGGTGGACTTGAGAATAGCAGAACCGCAAAACAGCCAACAGTGGGTGAGTGTAAGAGGTCCCTGGTAAGGCTTGAGGCTGGAGCAGCCTAACCTCTCTGAACTCTTGAAACTGATCTGAAAGGGCACTCTTCCAGGACAGGCCCATAATGAGGAGATGTTACTGTGAATGGAATCAAAGTTATGCAGGACAGCCAGGCAACAGTGACAAAGGGAATGGGGAGAGAGCCAGGAAATCGCAGAAAGCAAGTTGCCATATCGTCGAACACTACATGAAAAGAGCACAAGAGGGAGCTTTGTGAATTGAGAAAAGGGACCTCCTAACACGTAGGAAACCTAATTTTATATGAAAACTGGCAACAAAAAGTTTCATGGTTATTAGAAGTAAAAGAGAATAAAGAGCAGAGGAACATCACTACAGATCATGAAAGTACGCTAGAAAGACATGCTCATAAAACAGATCAAAACTGAACAAATTTTCAGATGAGCCAGAAGACACCGAGAATATGATACAAGACAGGAAAGAACTCATAAGTCAGAATTAGAAAAACATAGAGGTTACAGAACTAGGGAAGAATTAGCAGTAAAAGACATTTCAGAAATAAACTCGAAGGAACGTAGGTCAAATAAACATGACAGATATGCATGTCTTAAAAGAAGTAAAAGGTGGAAGGGGGGAATTTTTAAAACCAAAAGGTAATGAAGATAAAAGGATTTATAAGAAAGTGACAAATAGCTAGAAAGAGAAGATCCAGCATATGGATGGCAAGTTGTCCCTAAAGGAGTAAATGAATGCAAGGGAATGGAACAAATACTAAGAACTAGTGTTGGGAAAAAACTGTCCCGAATTAAAAAAGGATTTGATGAGTTTCACGCAAATTATGAGAGAGACCTTGACATAAAGATTGGTGATGAGCAGTAATCACATAGTTACTGTGAAACTAAAATTTAAGAGGAATAAAGGGTGAGAGTATGATGTATAATGACTGTATCTTTAGTCTACCTTTTCAAAACTGGAAGAAAATGTAGAGAATGTATGCAAAAACTTTAAACTATTCTCAGTAATTACACTGGTGATGGTATTATTTTGAGACTTTTGTATATGTAATATTGAAAAAGTAAGTAATTATAGGATTTCCTAAATTCATCATTTCATGTGTCCTTGAGAATCATGACTTTCAGTGTGCAAGAAGAGAGATACAAATGAAATATGACAGAAGCCAATAAGTCAAATATTCTGTACTGGAAACACCCATTTAAACTCACAAAGTATCATATCTACCTGTATAGCTCTATCCCCTGAATTGGACAAGGACTAACCTCGTAGCATCACACACTCCTAGCATATAGATTGGTGTTCTGAAGTGTTATTTCTCACTTAAAGAAACCAGGGCTCCTAGGGGAAATGGCAGGCTTCAGTTCCAGGACAGGACATTACAGAATGAGCCTTGAAACTCATGTGTAGTCATGCTATTATCAGATAGCAAGAAAGCTATTAAAGATTTACTAGGGTCATGTCACAGGCCTTGGGAGACAACTTGAAGAGGCTCTCACTGGCCAAAGATTTGAACTTCAAAAAGAATAGTAATCGCAAATAATTGAAACCCAACAAATATTTTTAAATCCATGAATTCATAATGACATCATATTATAAAATAAAGCCTAATAGCTTATCTTTGAGGGAATGATGGGAAACAAATTCATTATCTTAAAAACTGATAAACAAAAGCAAAGAATCAAGCATTTATTTTGCCTTTCCTATATGAACTGTACCAAATTGTAGGTAAGAGAAAATTGCTACTTACAACAGCATTCCAAAAGATAGATGAGAAAGAAATAATAGAATTAGAATAGTACCATTTTGCTGCCCCCAGTGAAATGATGGATCTAGGCCTATGCTGCATTGTTATCTGTTAACTTCACAAAAACAGGGACAGCCAGACATTATGAGCCTTCTGTGGAGAGAACGCACCACCAAAGGACAGAACATGAGTCTGATTAAGCCTCTGGACGCGCTGCCAATCTGTAGGAAATACAGCTAGTTCTGATGTCATGTGGTCCTAAAGATCTCTGCACTATGAAAATCATGCATTAAAAACTGCAGGACTTATGGCAAACATGAGGTACCAAAAACCCTTTCTCAGTGACACGTTAAAATATAGAGTAACCTCACAACACCAGTAACAGTTTAACATCTATTTTATGGTCAAGAAACACAGAAATACTAGAATGAATTTGGCACTCTACCTTGAAAGCTCCCTGACGTTTGAGGAGGAGGTGTGGGAAGAGGTATAGCTTGTGACTGACTGTGAAGTGGTGGAAGGAGGGCTCTCTGAGATTGGCGGCAAGCTGTAGCATCAGATGTGGGTGGACGCAGCTCATACTGAGGTCACCTGTGGCGGATGTCTGAGGCGTGGGTGTTTCGATGCAGCTCAGTTCAGCTGCCAGCCATTTTCTACATTTACTTGGTGTTTCTCCTAGACATTGTACATAAACACGGGCAAGATTCGTTAAGCTCAGATATTCCCAATATATCAATCGAGCTGAAATTGATTTGCCCTCTCAACACAAGTATTACAGGCAAGAGGACAGGACAAAGAACACAAAAACATACTGAAATGCCCCATGCAGGTGCAGTCAGCAAACTTTGGACTGGGAAAAATTCTAGAGGTTAAACAGCTCAGGTTTACTAAGAGATAAAAGTAAGTAAAGGAAAACAGCAGTCTCTCTCTACTGAGTTAAAAAAAAAAAGTAAAGGGACAGACACAGACCTTGAAGATTAAGAGGCTTAAAAGGCATAACAAGTCTTTTAAAATGGTAAAGACTGGGGAACCTGGATGGTTCAGTCAGTTATGCATCTGCCTTCAGCCTGGGATACAGCCATGCACTGGGCTCCCTGCTGAGCAGGGACTCTGCTTATCCCTTCTCCCTGCACCTCTTCCCCTGCTCTCTTTCCCTCTTAAAATAAATAAATAAAATCTTAAAAAAAAAAAAAAGGGAAAAAATAAAATGGCAAAAACTATACTACCTAGTAACTACTACTAGCTGTGGACTAACTACTAACACTGTTGACCTGAAGCTTTATCAAAAACACAAACAGTTGATTAACCATTTTCTCCCATCCAAGTACTAACCAGGCCTGACCCTTCTTATTAGCTTTTGAGATCAGACGAGATCCAGCGCGTTCAGGGTGGTATGGCCGTAGACTGATCAACCATTTTCTTACAATGAAATAAGCTTAAGAAAATCATAAGGAAGAGAAAATACATTTATAGTTCTGTACTGCACTGAAAACCATCCGCATATGAGTGGATCCCCGCAGATCGAAGCTAGTGCTACTCAAGGGCCAAGTGTATAAGGAAGTATTAAGCATGAGAGCATTTCAAAATCAGGGAAGTGGTTACTTTTGAACTAGACAAGGTACTTTTGGGAAAGTGGGCCTGAGTGAGGATGAAAAGGGTGTTTCCCTTATAATAACTAATAATAACTTTAATTATATATTAGTTTTCTATGGCTTTTGTGTCTAAATTTTAATACAATGAAAAGGTTAAAAAAGTAATATTGAACCAATACCAAAGGGAAGGGAAAAGGAAAAGCCAATTTCCTTCTAAGTGCACGTGGAGCCAGCTTTATCAAATGAAACCGGGCAAGTGACATCATTTATTTATTTATTCATTAATAAACATTCAACTCTTGGGTGCCTACATGGTGCTAGGGCCTTAGGAAACAAAGACGATACAACCAAGCCTCTGGCCTTGAAGATTTTAGGTTTGGTGCAGACAGATACTCAAAGGGATTAGCTACCGGCAAGGTGCCAATGGCGGTTACAGAGGAAGAACTGAGCGCTGTGGAAAAGAACCGACAGCTGCCTGGAGCGCTGGGGGCAGTGGCCCAGAGTAGCTTTTGAGTTGGGTCTTAACACATTGCAGATGGAGAAGGGATGTTCCTGGATGCTTTCCTAATAAGCTGAATCCCTGATGAAAATCCACGGTATGGGTCCACCCCACGGCCGCTGTCAGATCACCTGGAGTCCTGTTCGGAGGCACCGTCTCAGACAACTCGGGCCTCTGTCCAGCAGGAGACACATCTCTTAGCTCCTGTCCTTGCCTGCCCCCTGGATAACCTGTGCCTCTGGTGATTGTCCTGCACTCCTATCCTTACACTGTTACAGAGGAGGCGACTGTCCTCTGGTGCTGGGGGAGGCCCAGTGTGTTCAGGGAAGCCTCCACTACTCAGGATATCTGCGGGTGCAAGATTAGAAACTCAGTAACCCAGCAAATGAAAAGGAGAGACGCCCCCAAGGAGAGGGATGAGTAACTGCTCAGAACAGCAAAGCTTTGCTGGGTTTCCTCCCTCATCCACCCCCCGGGGGGATATGTACACAAGGGCCAGCCAGTCCTTCCTCCTCCGCATGTCTCTCACTGAGCCCTGTTACCACGAGCTGCAGATCTGAAACCCCGGGCTTGCTAAAAATGACTACAACCACTAAACTCACTTTTATTAAGCTAAGCACAGTGAATTTAAAAGAATGTAATAAATAATAATTAGATGATTGTTTTATAAATCGGTTAATCGTTTTTTTTAACTTGAAGGAAGTCTGTTTTGCTTTGTTTCAAATTGCAAGTTTTTAAATTGTCTCCCCAAATCCTATTCTGAATGTTAAGAAACTGAATATTAGCCCTTTCTTTCCTCCATGTATAATATCCCTAATCCTTCTCCTGGCCAAGGATTGGCAGTTAAGTAGTTTGGGCTGACTAGAAAAAATGTCATTTACATAAAAAGCAAAAGAAAAATATTTTAAAATATTGGATTATTCTTGTCACCTTAAGTAGACCAGTTTGTTAATGTTAGCTTGTGCCTGCCCTAATTCACAGATACAGCACTTAATATCCATTTGTCTAGTTCTTAGATCTCCTTGCCTTTAAATGAAAGTGTTCAGGGTGCCTGGGTGGCTTAGTCGGTTAAGCATCTGCCTTTGGCTCAGGTCATGTTCCCAGGGTCCTGGGATGGAGCCCCACATCGGGCTCCCTGCTGAGCGGGGAGGCTCGTCTGCTTTCCCCTCTGCTCCTCACCCCACTCATGCTCGCTCTCTCTCTCTCATATAAATAAAATCTTAAAAAAAGTGAAAATGTTCATTAATAAACGGCACACAGCCTGATGTACTGTCAGTACTGAATAACTGAAAATAGTACAGTCTGGGTAGCCATTTAAGGGCTATTTATTTTTTTAAAAATTGTGAGACTTCTATATGGAAAATGCCTATGTACAATTAAGACATAATTATAAAGCAAATCCCCATATTACCATCCTTGTCAAGAAAGAAAATTTGCCAGCATACCAGAAGCACCCTATTTGTCCATCCTCAGCAATACTCCACCTCCCTCAGAGGTAACCGCTAGCCTGCCTTTCTTCCTTGCTCTCCTTGATAATTTAACCACCCAGGTAGGTATCCCTAAACAATATAGTTGAATTTTGCCTGGTTTTGAATTTTATGTAAATGGAATCACATTGTAGGCATTCTTTGTGTCTTACTTCTTTTGTTCATCCACTGCCTATGAAATTCATTCATGTTCTCCATAGCTGGAATCCTCTCATTGTCACGAGTGTTCAGTGTTATAAACGTACACTAAGTGTTTATCCCCTTAAGTGTTCATGAACACTGGCTATTCATTCCTAATGTCACACACATGATCAACATGTGTACTTACAAATGCTTCATTAAGCAACAATTAAAACATGCCAAGTAGCACAATTTCATGTACTTTTATGTAATAATAAAGAGTATATAGCTGTTATTATTTAAATATGATAGTAAAAATAGAAGAGTTGGTTTACAAAATTAATATTGCAGGGACGCCTGGGTGGCTCAGTTGGTTAAGCGGCTGCCTTCGGCTCAGGTCATGATCCCAGCATCCTGGGATCGAGTCCCGCATCGGGCTCCTTGCTCAGTGGGGAGCCTGCTTCTCCCTCTGCCTCTGCCTGCCTGCCTGTGCTCACTCTGAGAAATAAATAAACAAAATCTTAAAAAAAAAAAAATTAATATTGCAATATTCGGGTCAGATTTTTACTTGACATTACTGCCTTCAGCAAATTATATGGAAATGTCCTAAACTATCTGATTATACTTTTACCAGAGAGAAGGCATGGCAGTTTTCCCAGACTTGTGGTAGTTGCTTCCTTTATAAGCATAAGAATGACTTTATTTGAAACAGACTCAGAAACTTTCTTCAGCCCATAAATTGATTTTTTTCCATAAATTCTGATTTCTATTTCAAATAGTTACATGTTGCCCTTCCCGTTGTATGTTATAAATGATGCCAGTTTTGACCACAGAGCAGTAACTATGATTCCTATTTTATGGTAAGTGGCAGAGGCAGGAATTCCTGAGTCACCGACAACGGAATGAGAGGCTCCTGAGATCCTACCATAGCTTTTAAACTTCCTTCCATGCCTCAATTAACATGACCTAAAAATAAAATTATTATTAATTATGCTAGTTTAGCCAGCACTCAAATTTTAAAATTTTTCTATTTTTACCCAGCAATAAAAAAGATGTTTTTTGTTCTTCCTCCTTCACTTTCTGGTAGGTTGTTGAAATTTTTCCTTTCCATTCAGGGCTGCTGATAAGAGTTAAACTAATCTAGAACAGTTAATTATCCCATTCAGAAAAAGTTGGGGGGAGGTGAAGGGTTGGTTGACTTAAGGATCCATTATTTTCCCTGTCCTCAAAAAATTATGTGAGCACATTAAGTTTACATTTTTTATATAACTGAAAAGTCTGAAGCTCTGCACTTAACCCTCAGAACACACTAGGCACTGTAAAAATATTTGTCAAATAAACAAATGTTGACTTAAACCTGGGATTTTCACTCTCCATCTTGTTACTGATAAAAAAAAAAATACTTCTCTATTCATGTAAAAATACTGTTCGGATAGCCATTTTTCAGGAAAGCATCTCTAAGGACAGAATTTTATGTGGAACTCTATTTTGTCACTGGTTCTGGTTTTTAAGTAGATAATCTGTTCCTGCAAGGCTGGGGGTCCACTCCATACCCCAAGTGGGCTGTGAAGGAGGCACCAAGGGCCCCGTCCTAGTGGCAGCTCATGCTGAGTTCACATGGGAGGGGTCACGACAACCTGTTTCAGAGCAGAGACTCCCACCAGTAACTGTGTAGAGAACAAGAAGGGGAGGGTTGGCTCCCCTCCCCCTCCGTGGGAGCTATCCAAGAGTAGGAACAGGTGGAATTCTACCCAAGGGCTTTAACTGGTGTGGCAGAGTCACCAGGTGAGTCCCCTCTGTCGTGCCGTCACTGTCAGTCTTGAAGCAACAAGCCTCGGGTCCTTAAGTTCCATGGCAGCACTCTGTCATAACAATCGTTATCATAATTATTTAATTTTCACACGTTTTTTGAGGTGAACACATTTTAAATTTGTAAGTCAAGGGCTGCCTATACCTATATATTAACTTTAAAAGTTAATGAAACTTTAAAAGTTCTCCCATAATCACAGAATTTTGGGTAAAAAAATGTTATGCTATAAAATTTTCTTTTTTAATGCTTACAGAATTTAAGAAACATTTATCATATATCTAAGAACAATGACATACCATTTTGTTAAAACTCTGAATCTTTACTTTGGGCAGATAACTGTGCCACGTAATTTTCTGTAAAATTAATGGATTTCTTAATTGCTCTGAAATGAATACAGAGCATCAATGTAATTATATAGACTCATTTGTACAAAAGTGCTTTATTTGCATTTCACAAGATTTCAGAGGTTTTTACTCAGTTGCAATTTAACAAGCTAAAAGCTACTACTACGGATATGGCTTAATTGCTTAGTTGGTTTAGCTGTGAAACTTCAAATGCTTAGCAACTGCAGCTTCAGAAAATCTTGACACTTAATGCTCATACCTCCCAATTACCCCCAGAATCTTCTAAGGTTATTGAATGAAAACTTTTCATGAATTTCTCTTCCACCACTTCCTTCTGTGTTTTTGAGTTTGGAGGTAAATGTAACCTGATGCTAGAAATGACACATCCTGAAACAGCAGCCTAATTCACCACTATATACTTCTCTTTACTTGTTAACTTTACACACACACAAAAAAATAAAAATAAAAATCACTTTCCACAAAATCTTGGTCAATCTATATAAAGTTTGAGATTAAAATTTATTTAAAGACTCCAAAAAAAAATTATGAATCCCCTTCCTTTCATCACCAGTATTTAAGCCCACATACATACCAGTTAATGTGCTAGGAGGCCCTAGGAGTAAGGCTATCCCGAGACAAGATCCCTGCCTGCACACACTAGAGAAGAAAAGCAATATGAACGATGGCACAGGTCATAAAGACGACCACAGAGGTCTGTATAAGATGCTGTGAGGGGAAGGGTCAGATCCAAAGCCTTCTCGAAGAGGGTATTTTTAATGATCACATTGGTAGTTTGAATGAACTACTACTGCCAAACAGCACAAGAAAATGTGCTGACCTTTATTCCTCAGCAATGTACTTCCTTTTATATTACTAATTTAAAGTACTTCCTTTTACATTATTAATTTTCTTAGCACACTTGTTTTTAGCTACAATAATGATAAAGTAAATGTAGAAAAATGTTCAAAATAGTTCTAATGAAGATTTTCTAGCTTATCTTTTTTAACAGCCCAGTTGGAGTGAAATACAAAACAATACAATTTGGAAATATTTTAATGAGCTACTATTTACTGTCTTTTCTAGATGAAAACTTTTCAATTCCTCATAATAAAAGGGGAGTTCTTGGAATGGCTAACAAAGGCCGTCACACCAACGGGTCACAATTCTACATCACACTACAGCCAGCACCCTATCTAGATAGAAAATATGTGGCTTTTGGGTATGTACACTATAAGTTTGTCTAAATAATATATATATATGTGTGTCTATATATGTCTATATAATATATATGTATGGTTTGGGGCACCTGGGTGGCACAGTCAGTTAAGTGCCTGACTCCTGATGTTGGCTCAGGTCTGATCTCAGGGTTGTAAGACTGAGACCCAAGATGGGCTCCACGCTCACCATGGAGTCTGCCTGTCCCTCTCTCTCTGCTCCTCCCCCTGTTCATGCTCTCTCTGTTCAAATTAAATAAATAAAATCTTTTTTAAAAATGTGGTCCACATAGTTTATGGATAACTGAAGATATAATTTAAAAGCAAAAATAATACAAATACAGACAAACATTTAGAATAAATATTTCATAAGAAGCTTGCTATCTATAAAAAACACAGAAACCATTAAGGTCCAGCCATTATAATGTCCTGACTATCCATCCATCCATCCTTCTGTCTTCAGCCTCAAGGATATTGTCATTCTTATTTACTATGAGCAATACCATAGTGCTTAATCACTTAGAAATATTTAGATGCAGAAGTGAGATGAAACCATTTACATGCCTTCCATGAACATGGTGAAGAGATAAATGAAAACTATCCAAATTACAAGTTACTTTTTTAACTGAACAATTTATAGTATGGAAACACCTCAGGTAATAATGATTAGAATATTATTAGTAAGTTGCTTATAGGCAAGTGGACCTAAAATGGATGATGGATATATTCTTTATCACTCCAGTGTTTATGTCCCTATTTGATTAGTGGAGTGAATGTAAGTTGAAGCTTACTTGGTCTTCCCTGAAATGATGCAGAGTATTGGAATTTTTCTGAATAAGTGTTAAATTATTCCAGCCACTCCACAGGGATAATTACTGACTCTTCATCCCATGAAGAAATTTCATAAGTTTTAACTCAAACCACAATTATACCTTCAGTGTAATGCAAGTAATATTTTGAGACTGAAAAAGCAGAAAGTATATTTTCATCCAAAGGAGATTTCTTTAAAACAATGATTTTATATTAATAGATGCATATTATCTTCTATTTTCCCTGGTCTTAATAAACTGTATCCTGATTTTGAAATGTATTCTTCAATTATTTAAAATCCAAATAATATTCACAATTTCTTGGATCATTTAAGTGTCTTCCCATCATCTTAACCACATGATAAGGTGATCCTTCCTATCTTTCCAAAAGGTGCCTTCCTCAAACACAAACATGACTATTTTAAAATGTCTAACATCTCCTTCTTCATTATCTGCCCCCTCTCCAGATGCATACAGCTTAAAGTCTAGAGTAGTATTTTGGGCCTTCATTATCTGGCCCCACATCTATTTCAACTTTCCCGACTGTTAGCCTCCTGACTCATTCATTCAACCAGCGTTTTATTAGGCACCTACTATATGCCAGTCATGGTGCTCAGTCTTGGGAAAGAGTGAAGAGGCACAATTTCTGCCCTTTAGGGAGTTTATAGTGTATTAGAAAACCAACAACTCTAAGCCAGTGAGACACAGGCTATAGCAGTTCTGTGAAGAGTGCACTGGGGATACAGGAAAGAGGGAAGACAGCTCCTCTAGCAAAAGCAAACACAGATCCCTAGAGGATGGCAGTGGAGTGGAGGATGTGGTCTCCTTTGATGACTGTTATTTTCCATGTGATTCACCTTCCTCCAGGGCAGTCTTGCTCACTCAATTTTGTTGTTGCCACCACATTGGTTTTGGGGGGGGCACTGCACCTTTTTTATTGTTCTAGCCCAAGTATGATATCGATCAATCTCTTAAATCTCCAAATCAGAGCTGAGTCTGGGCTGGAATATTTAAACAAGACCTTAGAGAACACTAGGGAGCAGAAAGGTGATACCTTAAGAGGCAAGTAGATACTCGGACCAAGTGTAACTCCTTCAGGGGTAATGTCCTTCCCCACTGCAGGGCTGCTTCTGGTGTTTATGCTTTCTATCATCTCAGATCGTCCCCGGGTTTATGTGAGTTTCTGGAATCCCAGACATGGTTAGCAAGGTCCAGAGAGAGACAGACCTTCCTTCTGAGCCCTAGTTTCTGGTACATGAACTTGTCCCTTCAGATAAATGACACTAGGAATGCTCTTCAGGGGAGACTGTCTTGCCCATTGGCTTCGTAAGGAAAGAATGTCAAAACACAAATCTGTAAGATCTCCATTCATACATGCATAGGTAGAAAGGGTAAATGTTGGGGACAGTGATGGGGGGAATTAATTTTATTATAGGGGACTCCCAAATGGGAGAGGGCATAGAAAGCTGCATGAGGAGGTGAGATAAGTATTGAAATTCAAGTAGAAGTTAGCCAGAGAAGGCTGAAATCAAAATGAGTAAAATCAAATTTTAGGAAGAGTGCGAAGCCTTTGCAGAGGGGCCCTAAGGAATAAGGAGAGCCTCTTATCTACAAGTCATTTGTTCTGACTAGAGCTTAGCACCCCAGGGGTGAATGGAGAGAGAGAGGAAGAGAGAGAGGAGGAGACGGTCAGGCCCAGGTCCCAAAGGCTATTTGTGCCATGCTGTTAAGCAGGGACCCCCACCCAAAAGGGATGGGAAGCTACGGAGGAATTCATTGGGAGCAACATGACTAGGTTCTCATTTTGGAAGAATTTTCAGCAAAAGTGACGAATTAATTGACAAAGGATGACAATGAAATTGGCAAGGCCGGTTAAGAAGCCTATGGCTTCTACGGCACTATGATAATAGTGCCATAAATGAAGTCCTGGTCCAAAGCACTGGCAGTGCAGAGAAGTGAGGGTCAACAGAGAGATTAAAGCGATACTCAGAAGTGAGATTCAACAAGACTCTAGTGACTCTTTCAATGGTGGTGGTGAGATCACGGAAGAGTATCGAGCAGTGGTATGTCACAGAATCCTCTGCAGTGATGTAAATGTACTAAAACCTGTGCTGTCCACTGTGACAGCTGCTGGCCACATGTGGCCACTGCCCACTCGAAATCTGACCGGTACAACTGAGGAACTAAATTTACTACATTTCAAATTTAAATACCCACCTGTGGGTGGTATTGGCTACCATACTGGGTAGTGACAGTCTAGAGAAACTCCTAGGATTTTTAGAACTGCTTGGATGGTTGATGCCATTCACCAAGATAGAGAGTCTGAGGATATGGGAGAGAAGATCATGGACTTAGGATGGACAAGTTATGTTTCTGATTAGGATACCTACAGGTGAGGCAGAAGGCAACTCTGGGATACCATAAGTACGTATTCAAGGGGAGCAAGGCCGGAAACAGAGATTTGGAAACTCACCATGGCAGCTGACCTATAGCCAGACCACGGTACCACCACTCCCAGGACAGCCTCTGGGCCTTTGCTTATCTTGTTCCTTTCTACCTGTCTCGAGTCTGCCAAAATCCTTTCAAGGCTTAAGTCAGAAACCTCCTGATTACCAGAATCAACATGCTTCTTTGTCCTCCTTGGCACTCTGTACAAACTTGCATCTTCTATTCTAACCCGTCACAGCGGAGAGATGCACATAGTAAGTGCTCCTTCAGTATTTGTGAGACCAGTCTGGAGAACAGGCTCTACAGCCTCTTTGGTCAGAGGTGAATCTGTCCATTTGTCCCTTGCTCATCCTCAGAATGTACCTTGTGTTGGGCTCGGTGTCCTGGCTTCTGCTGGGGACAGCCAGAGGCGGACGGAGTTGCCTAGAGCATGAACAGTGTCAGCACTGCCGTGTGCCTATAAGAGTTCATGAAACGGAAACTGTACCTTTCCCTCAGCCACTGCCTCTGCTCAAACAGTGCCAAAGGGAACCAGTCCCGTGTTTAGCGCTGTCTCGCTAGCCCATGTTACTCTCTTTCAGTGGAGAGAACCATCCCAAGTCTAGTTCCACTCAGGGAGTTCTAGCTCATGGCCAGAAAATGTCTACAGAGATCCAAACTAGCATGGCTCTGAGCTTTTGTTCACGTATCCAGTGGTGTTGATGAGGTGCCTACTAGGTGCCTGGCAGTGTGTCAGGCGTTGAGTACTAAGTAAAAACATGAACTATGTCCTCATGGGAGAATCAGAAACTAATCAAAGCAGCATACAAATAAATGTCAAATTAACCTTGACAACTCCTATAAAGATGACGAGGAGCTTGACATAAGCAAGGAGCGATGAGGAGCGATGAGTAAACTGAAATCTGAAGGAAACCCAGGAGGTGGGGAACAAAGGGAAAGTTGGGGGCAGGAGCACAACAGACAGACACGGCAACATGTGATACTGAGGTACTGAAGTCAGTCCCGCTGGGGCAGAGAGCCAGGAGAGCATGGCCCAGGAAAGCACTGGAAGGCAGCAGGGAGGCAGCCCATGACGGGTGGTGGTGGAGATTTTTGGTCTTTATCATAAGGATAATGGGAAATTACTGGAGTACTTTAAGCGGGGAAGTGAGATCAGACTTGCAATTTTTTTTTTTAAGGTTTACATGTTTAAGAGATAACCCTGACAGCAGTGAGGATGACAAATTGGAAGGGTCCCAGGACGGATGTGGAGGATCCGTGGCAAAGTGGACACATCTGGAGCTATTTATACTTATGACTGATAATCTGGTTTACAGGAAGTAGTCATAGCTAAACAGGATAACACTTAATTTAGGGATGGAAGCTAATGTGAAAATTTATGACTAAATTCTCCATTTTTTCCTCCTATATAGGCAATTGATTGAAGGAACGGAAGTTCTTCAAAAATTGGAATTGGTTCCAACAGAGAATGAAAGACCAATACAACGATGTGTAATTATTGACAGTGGAGATCTTTATGCCTGATTTTCATATCAGTATTCTCTGACAACTTATTATTATGCATCTGATCAGCTGTTTCTATATTTAATTAAACAGTGCTTGATAAAATTTAATCTGAAAGCTGTACAGATGCTGTAGGTTGGTCCTCCCAACACCCAATCCCTCCCCATTTTCCTTTCTTGTCTCTGCCACAGACTATAAAAGCCAAACACTTAATTTCCCACCCTCCTTTGCAGGCAGTAGTGGCCATGGAATACCATCTCGCCAGTGAGACAAAAGCAGAATGCCAGTGATTCTGCCCCTTCCCCTCAGCCAGCCTTGAATGCAGACAGGCCAGAGCTGTGAAGGAAAGGCCAAGAGAACTGGAGATGTCAGCCCCAACTCTTGGGCTGCAGAACCAATGCCAGCAAGTACCTATCTCTGGCTGCTTACTGTGAGACAAATAGACTCCTGCTTGTTGACGTTACTATTGGTTGATTATTTTGCTACTTGTAGCCCATACCATTCTTAGCAGCAGGACCTAATGGCCTTCCAATCCTATAGCACTTGGAACGGAATCATGTTGTCTATGAACTACATTTCTGCCCTAAGAAAGTTGGTAAATAACCAAATAGAAAAGAGGCAATAGAAAAATTCACTGTAGTATTTCATAGTTTACATGCAGCATTCAGAAAAAGGCATCTACTTTGGATATTTTTATCTGACATGAAGAGAATGCTTATCTCTGAGCCACACCAACCATATGAAAACCAAAGGCTTGGGTTAAGCATCCCAACGTGAATCAGCCCTGTGGTCGCTGACTCCTGAGATGTTATTGGGGATCCTGCTTCATCAGCGGCTCCTTAATCTGAGATTCTTAAATCCATCACCAGGGGAGCTTTTAAAACACAGACTACAGGACCCTGTCCTTGATCTACTGAGTCAGAGTCTCTAAGTGTGGGAAAGGGACTCTGTTCATTCATTTAGCTCAACCCAGAGGTTCCTGTTTGGTCAGCTGGGCAGTAGTCATTTAGAAATCACGGCAAGACGTAAGTGACTAGTTTCAGCTGCTTCCACAGCTGCTGCCACTGCATTCATGCTATGCCCAAAGCCATTGAGATTTTGGGTTTTTCTTGCCCTTTGCGGAAGGTCTGTCTTCCAAGAATGATCTCTTAAGCAGACAGGCCTCTAATTGATTTGGGGGTTGCCAAAAGGAGGCATATGCTTTCTTTGACTTTTCATTTTGAAAGGATTATAAATTTACAGGAAGTTGCAAAAATAGTACAGAGCAGTCCTGTGCGCTGATCATCCAGGTTCTCCAATGGACATATCTTACACAACAACTGTTGTACAATATATAAACCAGGCAATCGACGTCAGTACTGTGTGTGTTATCATTTTATCACGTGTAGATTCATGTGACTGATACCGCAGTCAAGTCACGCAACTTTTCAAAAAGACCTCCCTTGGGCTACCCCTTTATAGTTACACGTACTCCCCTGCTCTCCACCATCCATCTCTAACTCCTGACAACCGAAATGTGATTTTTTTTTTGTTAAATCACAGCTTTATTGCTATTTGGTATATGCCTTTATAGTAAGATTGGAGGTGGATGGGGGAGAAAGCATACTGCCTATATCACATTCTCAAGTGACCTAGAGGCAGCAGAGTGTTAAGAATGTGTGTTCTGGAGCCAGAAGGCCTCGGTTTGAATCCTAGCCCTGCCATTCCCGAGATGCATGCATTCAGGCAAGAACTTCCCTGTGCCTCTATTTCAAATCTTCATGTCAAAACATAGTACCTACCAAACAGAGTTGTTGTGAGGGTCCAAGGAATCAATAATTTATATGCAGGATCTAGAATAGAACCTTTTTATGCTCTATGTGCTCATTCAATGTATGCTTAATAAATGACTGGTATACCTTCAGGAGTTGGTCTAGGAAGTTGTATTTTTTAAAAGCTCCTCAGTGACTCTGATTAATAACAAGATTTGGGAAACACTAAAGAGGAGATAGTTCTTCTTCCTCTGTTCTGAAAAGTTTTCGCCAACCTGAGAGGGTAAGCTGTTTGCATGAAGTCTCCAGATCCTCTCTCTGGGCCTTTGGATGGGTTCCTCTGGTCATTCCGGTGACATTTCAAAGGGGAGCTAGGCTTGCCACAGGGCCTCTCACCAACTAGTGAAGCGTGTGTTGAACGAAACTGATGCTCTGCAGAGATCCTAGTTAAAACAAATTAACAAGCATTAGTCATGTAATAACAAGCAGCACAGCAGTTATTACTTGCTCTTACTTGCATGAACCCATATACTAGGGAATTAAGCATTTTATCTGATATTGTGAAAGAACGGAGATATCTGCATGGGTGTAAGAAACTGATTCCAGCTCCCTTTATATTTCAACTTACCTGCAATGGAAAGGCAGGTCTCTACCGACTTTCTAAAGGATGGCAAATTCCCGGTCCCTTTGTCCACTCCCACCTCCTACTCTCAGGCTGTGTAGAAACTTAAATCATATATTTGTATATACAGTGGTTCTTCTTACCACCATTTAAAGGTTCACACAGTGATACTTCTGTATTAGAATGTATTCTGTATCAGAACATGTATGTTAGCCATGTAATTTGAAGAAATTGATTCAAAGACTCAAAACCTTATCCCAATTTAACTCCAAATATGACTTTGTTTTTTTTTTTTTTAATATTTATTTATTTGACAGAGAGAGATCACAAGTAGGCAGAGAGGCAGGCAGAGAGGGAGAAACAGGCTCCCCACTGAGCAGACAGCCCGATGCGGGGCTCGATCCCAGGACCCTGAGATCATGACCTGAGCCGAAGGCAGAGGCTTAAACCACTGAGCCACCCAGGCGCCCCACCAAATATGACTTTGGTTTAACCAAATTGGCTTTGATTTGATTCAACAGAAGGAATTCTAGACTGTTCCACGTCTACAAATATGAAACGCTTTCTGATAATTTATACAAAATGTTATATGATCTTGCCCTAATTGCTGATGGGAGACTTGGTAAACATTTAAAATTCTATCTAAAGAATTTGTTTGTCCCAACTGCAAACCATGCCCATTATTTGTTAATAAACGAATGGTCTCGCAACCTCAGGATTCCATATTGAGTTTTTGTACTTCATACATATCTTAAATTAGGAAGTGTTTTAGTCCTAGTTACCTAGTAATGTAGCAATCAAATAACTTAGTCTTTCACCTTCCTCATTTGTAGAAAGAAGAGATCTAAGAAGGTGTTACCTCTGTCTGACTCTAAAACTTTAGAGATTCTCTGAGTAAATTTACGAAATCAGTAACAGTACTACTTACTTTGGGTTTCAACTTTTGTAAAATGGGGGTACATCTATCTCACAGTGGTTTGAGGGCTGAGATAATATGTGAAGATACTTCTGATGACGCTTGACACATAGCAACTATTCAATAAAAATGAGCTTCCCTTCTGGAATGTTAACCCACAAAACCCCGTCAAGCTGCCACTGACTGAAAGAATATCATCACCACTTCAAGAAACCCCAAGTCTCTCTAATGCTCAGTCTTAGCTCGTCACTAACATCACATTTTCAATTGACTGGATTTATTCAAAAGTATATCCTCAAAATTAAAATGAATTGCCATCACAGCTAGTGATATGCTCTCATTTTTAAAAACTACTATGTTAATTATATAATCTACCACCCTTCCTAAAATGGAATCTTAAATTGGGCCAATCTAGCCAGCCATCTCTCAAATAAATTTTATATATCATACAAAATATCTGAAACAACCTTGAAAGTTAACATATATAACATGAAGTACAAAGTTTGGTATTTGATTAGAGGTTTTTGAAAATGTGAAAAATCACAGGTTTTTCTACTTGGGTGTGCATGAGAAATGCTTGAGCCTATCAACAAAATATGGGTTCCTGAGTCTCATCCTAATTTCTGATCCAGTGCGTCTGTAGTGGGCCAGAGAATCCGCATTCTTAACATGTTTCACATGGTGCTGCTGCTGCTGCCCTGGAGATCACACATTAAGAACCACCGGCCCAGTGCCTGGGTGGCTCCCTAGGTTAAGCACCCAACTCTTGATTTTGGCTCAGGTCTCGATCTCAGGGTTGTGAGATTGAGCCCTGTGTCAGGCCCTGCACAAGGGTAGAATCTGCTTGGGATTCTCTCTGTCCCTCTCCCACTGCCCCTCCTCTTGCTTGCACATGCTCTCTCAAATAAAAAATCATTAAAAAAAAAAAAAAAAAAAAAGACAGGGGCGCCTGGGTGGCTCAGTGGCTTAAAGCCTCTGCCTTCGGCTCAGGTTATGATCTCAGGGTCCTGGGATGGAGCCCCAAGTCAGGCTCTCTGCTCAGCAGGGAGCCTGCTTCCCTTCCTCTCTCTCTGCCTGCCTCTCTGGCTACTTGTGATCTGTCAAATGAATAAATAAAATATATATTTAAAAAAAGACTGGTATTGGGAGACTTGTGGCATGCAGGTACATGCAAGAAAAAGTTATAACATGCAAGTTGTGACAACAGAAATGAGGAAAAATGGTAAGACAAGAAAATTTGATTTCATCGAGGCAGCACAGACCTATGCAAACACTGACCAATCAGAAGGGACAGCAACGAGAGGCCTGGTTCAGGGTCTTGGAGCTCCTGCTGGACTGGAGGTGAGCCCTCCACCTGCAGGAGAGGCAACAAGGCAGACGGGTCTTAGGTCAGGGAGACTGGGACACGTGTACTGCTCAGCCCAGTGCCCTCAAGCAGTCGGGACAAAATCCCTTGAATATTTTAAAAACCAGAATATCCACCTGGGAGTGTTCTGGCTGAAAATCAGCTCTCCAAGACAGGATTAGGAGGAACACAATACCTGGGCACAGGGAGAGGTAGTAGTAATGCACAGTATCAGAGAGCTGCCTGAGGTGCAGTTTAGCTTGAACTTGGGTTGTTCCTAAGGGATATGTTAGAAAAATGGATTCCTTCTGTTTTCTAAAGGACTGAGACCTGTAATGGAAAAAACTCCAGCAGACCCAGGGTTTGAAGCAGAGTAGAAATAAAAATAAATGTCTCAGGTGCCAGCCTAGAGAGAATCTACATCCACGAGTTTTGCATTTGTACCCTGCCCTTACACATATTTGTAAAACAAAACAAAAACTTTACAACATGTTTTGCTGGATGTCATCTTGTAGAGGAGTCACTATAAAGAACTGCAGCAATTTAGAATAGTTCTCCACAGGTTATAGTGTAAAGCAGTCTTCTCAAACTTTAAAACACATGTACATATGGATTTCCAAAAAAAAAAAAAGCAGATTATCATTTGGGAGGTCTGAGGTGAGGCCCGAGATTCTGCGTTTCTAACAAACTTTCAGGCGATATGAAAGTATTAGTTCATGAACCATACTTTGAGAAGAGTAAAGCTGTGGTTTTCAACCTAAACTGAAGATTAAAAACACCTGGAGAGTTCTGAAAAATCCTCATGCCCAGGCATTTTTCCAGAGTAATTAAATTGATACCCTGGCATCAGGATTTTTCAGAACCTCCCAGGTGATTCCTATGTTCAGCCAAGGTTGAGAACAACTGTTCTTAAGCGTAACCTACCACAGTCATGGAAGAAATATCCACAGCCAGTGAAGAGCTTCTCTAATGACGGTATCTCTAGGATTTTATCATCAATCCTAGTCACAGTGTTAATAGTGAGATAGTAAACCTACAATTTTAGCTCACTATTAATCTTTGATTCATTACAATCCTTTGTTGAAACTTACTTAGAATATTACAATGTTTAATGCATGTTGTTAAAACTGTGTTATAGATGCCAGTCCTTGCTCTGGAACAGTAAACGACTTTGGAAGCCTTCCCTGAGCTAGTGCAACAGATGCCATGTAACATAAAATAAGCCAGTGCTTTTCTAGCCTTAAAATAAGACAGTGAAGTGTCTTCTCATAAAGACTACAAAAATCTGAAGACTAGAGTTGAACACCCAGATGACAAATTGTAAAACAATGTCCTCCACAATGGGGCGCATTCCTCCTAGAGTGTAAACAAGATGATCCACGGGGGTATTGGGAAAAAACATAACTTCTATTGTGTTTTAACCTTAAAGAAAAAACCCCACAAAGTTGACTAGTGCCTTCCTTTGTCTGGGTGTCAGACATTCAAATGCTTACTGTGGAAGTCATACTCTGAGAAGAGGAGGCAGTTCACTGAAGGCTGATAATAGAACCTCGTTTAAATATTTGGCAGCACTTTTTTTTTTTCCAAGTTCCAGAGGGCAAAGCATTTAATTACATTTCACAAGAGAAGAACTGTTGTGATTCAACCAAATATGGAACATAGTTCTCTCCAAATTCTACACAAACCACTATTTTCTTAATTTATTTAATTTGATGAACAATGAAATCAAGTTTTCCTTTTTAGCATTTATCTAAGATGTAGAAATAACAAAGTAGGTGCAATAAAGTAGGTGAAATATTTAATAAGATTATACAAACATATAACCAACATAAACGGTGAAAAAAGATAAAAGGCTTTCATCTTCAAACAACCCATTTTTCTAAAATGAAAACAGTCAGTTCTCCAATGGGGAAAATGATCTGCAGTTGAAATAAGTCTCCCAAGCAGCGCTTAACTTTTCTGCACTCGGTCTTTGCAATGAGAAATGATTACTTAACAGAAAACTTAAATTGAACAGCATATATAAACATCATATTGCTTTTTTTAGTTAAGGAGGCAATATCTAGTGATCTGTCAAAGCAAATTTGTATTCATGAATTGTCAAAAGACCCACAACACAGCCATGTCTTCTTTGAAAGTCTTTCAATAATTCTGGCCATAGGTTGGATCGGTCAAACATGGTCTCGTGTTTACATCAAGCGAATCGCCAGCCAGTGCAATCAACAGAATACTCAGTGACGAAGGTACAAAAGGACCCCACAGATCAGATTCTAGAAAGTTTTAAAGCCTTCAGATTGAGGCAA
The DNA here is from genome assembly GCF_922984935.1 of Meles meles. NCBI lineage: Eukaryota > Metazoa > Chordata > Mammalia > Carnivora > Mustelidae > Meles > Meles meles. Next base: position 23,287,339 of record NC_060070.1, read on the forward strand.
AAAAAAAAAATTAAATAAAAAGCTAAAACGTTTAGTCAACTTTTTTGTGGTGTTTTCATAGCAAAGCAGATCTCATAAAAGCAATTAACGTTCGTGTGTTATTTTATTAGGGTAAACGTGCATAATTAAACTTGCCGGATTAATGCAAGCAACTGCGGGGAAAAAAACCCGGCACTAAAAACAGCTTTTATAATCCAGTTTTTACTCGTTAATATAAGCGCGGCTGCAACTGTTGACTATTTTGTGAGGCTGGACATCAGGTGGCGCTCACCCCTCCTAATTAAGCCGGAGCAGTCACGGAACATTAACGGGCATTTCAAAATCCAGTCCTGATGTCAAGCACCGAGTTTCGGGCAAGTCACTTTGAGTCTCGGTTTCCTCACCTGTAAAGTGGGTTGGGAACGGACCAGATGGATTTCCAACCCAGCTCGTCTCTGATTCTCTGTAGTGGTGGTGGCGTTGACTGACTGAGGCTACCGCTGATTTAAATAGCAAGAAACTCGGAAAAGACAGCCTGGGCAAGTGGGATAGAGGTAGACGGTGTAGACAGAGCTCTGGCTGGAAGGCCGAGGCTCGCTTTCGGTGTTTTGGCCGCTCACCGTGAGTGGGCGGCAGAGCAGAAACTCAACCACGTGGTTTCTTCATTTCCCTGAGGGATCCCAACACAAGGTTACTTCCAGAAAAATTCGAGAGAAGCGCGGGTCCCACTAAAAATCTGTGCGAACACCTTCGGAATGCGGGAGCACACCACAAACTTGATCCACGGGGTGGTTCTAAACGCAACCCACGGAAACTAGCGCCAGGCTGACTCCAGTCACACAGGCGAAGCCCGAAAAGTCACGTGGGGCCGCAGATTTACTGCCGCCCGGGCGGACGCCTAGCGCCACCTCATGTAGGTTGTTCCATCCGAGCCAGGGTGGAAGCTTTCCCTATCGCGGGAACTAGAACAGCCCAGCTGCATCTTGGATGGTAATATAAGGGCAAAGAAATAAGTTCTTGCTTCTGGGAGCTTCTTCGCTACATTTCGCTAGTCGCTGTGACGGAACAGCCTCCCTCCATTGCCTCTCGCTGTCCCTGTTCCCCTCCTGTAGGAGGCAATTGGTATCGTCCGAAGCCCGCCCCTGCTCCGCCCGCCCCGCCCCCGCACGCCGTGGCCGGGGGCCCCTCACGTGACCCCGGCGCGCTCTCGCGGGGGCCCAGACTCTCCGAGGCGGTGCCGCAGGGGACAGAGGGACGGACGGAGTAGAGTGAGCCGCAGCTTTCGCCCGAACACCAGTGCGGAGGACGTGATGTCGGGCCTCTCCCGCCAGCTGCCTTGGGCCGCCGCCTGCCTGGCCGCGCTCTGTGTGCTGACCGCGGCTCAGAACTCCAGCCTGGATCCGACCGTGACTACGATCCCGCTTTCACCGAACACCACCACCACCACCACCAAGACAGCAGTTCCGACGACGGTGACGACTCTTGCGCCGGTGACCACTCCAGCACAAGGTGGGTGCCGGCCCAACGGGCTTCCTGTCCTCGCCCGCCCGCCCGCCGCGCCGAGCCGCCCGCCCTGCCCGCGGTGCGCGCGGGGCCGGGGCCGGGACGGGCCGCGCTCCAGCAACATGGCGGCCCGTCCGAGTCCAGCCCGGGCTGGGATCGGACTCGCGGGGGTGAGGGAGCGCCCCGGGGAGCCCGGGCGGGCGAGCCTCGGTGGCCGTTGGGCTCTGGGCCACCCCGAAGTGTCCCACGCCGAGGTGCTCTTAAAAAGTGCCTCGTAATCCCTAAGCCTCACTTCAGTTTGGGAAGAGGGGACGTGGCTTCCTCCCGCGGTGTCAGCAGTGGGGTTGATCGTGGGGCGAGGCGACTCGCCTCCAAAGTTGGGGATCAGGTCGAACTCCCTGTGTTTGGGGTTATTCATTTGCCCTCCCAGATTCTGTCTCCGCAAGGGGGCTTCTCCCGGAGTTGGCAAAAGAGGAAAAAGAAACTGAAGACGTGAATGCTCGCCAGTGTCTCAGACTTGAGTCTGAGAAAAGTTGCCTGTGATCTAACCATATTGATTTTGCGGATAGGTGTGGGGGTATATTTGAGGTTTGGGCATTTGATTAGTTAAAACTTTAAACTTGCTATGTGCCAAAGAAGAAAAGTACCCATTTGTGTACCCGATGCTTCATATATTCTTTTTGGTATTTTAGGTTAAACTGGAAGATAGGTGGTGAAATCTGGGAGGAAGATGGAAATAAAGTGGCTTGCGGGGAACATAGGTTTAGTTGATTGTGAGCTGGGATTGAAACCCAGGTTGTGGATTTTTTAAACTCTATCAGGAACACACCCTTTGTTAAGCTCTGCGGTCGATTTGGGTGCTGGTTGGGTTGAGTCGTACACTGAATCTTAAAGCAGAAATTGGCAATGCTGTGACAACACAAAAGAGAGGGGAAGATAAATTTGAGGTGAAAAGAACTCTAGATATCTAAAACCTGATCTAGTGTGATTGGTTATTCTAGTTAATATGGAGTAAGGAATAACTGGCATCTTGACTGAAAAAGTGCTCAAATGTCAGGATTTTTTACCTTGGCTTTCCTCCCCTCCCCCAGACAGATCATACTGTTTTGAAGTGTCTTTCTTTGGTTTTTGTGTTTTATAGATAAATAAAATGTATAATTAATATTCAGAAAGATGTAATAGTGAAGTTCAAAACTGTTAAATAAGGAAAGTACATTGTGGTAGAATGCTGGACATTCTACCTGCACTGTTTCTAAGATGATAGAGCACAGTATGTTTTGTCTTCTGCTTACTTGGCAGTTTCTTTCCAGAATTGTAGTTTTGGAGTGTGTGTTTTTCCAAAGAGAAGCTTGGATATACCCAAGTTAATTGCCTTTTTGTAATTGAAAGTCATACAAAGGAGATGATTTGTTTTCTGTAAGTAGCAGTTGCATAAACTGCAATCTAAAATGAAAGGTAGCGAGTTTAGTTCATTGTAAATAACATTGGCTGTGCTGTTCAAACATACCAGGCACAAAAGATTTTAGACAACTAGCATTTTTTTTATCAGTACACAAACCTCTGCAGAACTTACTTTCTACTTTGTGAACCCCTTACTCAAGGGTACTATATATGTTCTTGTCCCTGATAAATATTAGTGATTAAATATTGAAATGCATGGCCTCTGTGCAGAACTTTTTTTTTTTTTTTTTTAGGCACAGGGAAAGCAAATGTGAATGTGTTTTGGAGGCATCTGGCTTCCAGGAAAATAAAGAGCCCTAGACTTTTTGGGTCATTTGGCCTAAATTATTGACAGAGATCCTCCTACTTTATTGAATTGTATGTACATGAATATAGCCCCTTCCAGAGTTGCTTTCTTTTATCCTTCAGTCACAGTGGAGAAGATCACTTAGGAATTACAGATCTCTCGGGTTTTCAGAATGGGCATCATCCGAGTTTGGGTTCAACCTTTAACAAGTCTTTTTACTTTAATAGTAAAAATTCCAGTGTCTTAACTGATGTTTGGGGGGCAGTGATTTCTCCGTGTGTAGTGTTGGCCTCATAACTCAACCTTTTCCCAATATTTTTATTTTTTTAAGGATGTTTTAAAATGATTCAAGAAACCCTGAGTGTCTGTGAAATAGTTGCCCTGTAAAAAAGGGTTGTTTAGATACTGAGCATTCCCACTAGCTTGTGGGGTTTTTCCGCCCTTTCTCTTGAGTCATCAAACATTTATTATGATTGGAATTTCTTATTAAGAATTAATTTCTTAATTAATAAAGTGTTTTTGTGTGTGCAGTTAAAAACACAGAAGATCTACCATCCTAACAAAGTTTTAAGTGTACTGTACGTTATTGACAGTAAGCACGGCATTATACAGATCTCCAGAACTCTGCATCATACTTGGAACTGTACCCTGCTTGAGGAGCAGATCTCCATTTCCCCTCCCCCTAGCCCTGGCAGACATCATTCTACTTTCTGCTTCGGAGTTGAACTATTTTAGATATTTCATATAGGAGGGAATCATGCTGTACTTGTCCTTCTTTGAATGTCTAACTTAGCATAATGTCCTTAAGGCTCATAGATGTTCTAGTGCACGGCAGGATTCCTTTCTTTTATATGTTGGAATACTATTCTATTGAAAAATGTATACCACATTTTTTAATCCATTCATTTGTTGATGGGTTATAACGTTTTACCATTTCTCTGAATTAGTAAGTCTGGTATTTAGTTTAAAAAGGTAAGTTGTACAAACTCAAAAGTGAGGTACAATTGATTGGTTTTATATATCCCTCCCCACCAGATACCTGTGAAAACCGCAGCAGCTGTGTTTCCTGTGTGAGTGTTAGCCTTCATAATTCTACCTGCTTTTGGATAGAATGTAAAGGTAAGAAGCTTTGGGATGGCTTTAATTTTGAGAATGCAAACTGTTTTTGTTTTATCATTTTAAGGTAATCTACAGGGTATTCCTGAACACTTAAAAATTATGTAGAAAATTAGGTATATTGTGTACTATCTATTTTGCAAATCAAATACTTTTCCTTTAAAGTTCCTATTGCTTAACATTCCAGCGAAAATCTCTGGACTCCCATTCTGTCCCCACCCCTTTAATTCCTTAGACTTGATAATTAAGGTTTAGTAGCTTTTAAAGGAAGAGAGATTTTAGAGCTTTGGAAGATTAAGAGGACAGGTACACCAAAATCAACTGTGAAAGAAAGTTGTGAAATTTTCCCCTAAAAGTGGTTTCCCAGAAAAAGAAGGCATTTATCTTCTGCAGGTGTCCTGCTAGATGAACTATAGAGACCTTATAAAACTTGGTTGGATATTTAGAATATGGGAGAAGAGTGAGATGGAAAGAGTTGGTGTTTTTGTTCAATTTTAAAATTAACCTTTAATTTGAGGGATAAAGAACTAGTTGAAGATACTTTGAAATGCCAATAACGTTTTTGTTAGAACCATGGCATTACAGCAAATTCTGTTTTCTTAATGGGAAGTAGTTGCTTTTTTTTCTTATCAGTAAAACAGTTTATCGGGTGTGTGTGTGGGTGTGTGTATATACGTAAAAAGCCAAAGCTATGTATTAAGTGTCTTTGTTTAAAAGAAATCTGATAAGAGTTCTGGGCATTATGTCACGACATAACATTGTTTAAGAACTTCTTATAAAATTAAGATATTAGCTTAATTTGGGGTTAAATTTTTTTGTTGTGTGAGAGTCACTTTTTTTTTAACGTCATAAAATGGAATTTAAGTGTGCACCCCTCTCCTGTTGTGTGTAGCAGAGTTGGCATGTTTTGGGGCTTGAATGCTCTACTGTAGGATATGTTGAGGAAGGATCTCCCTTACTCTGGCTACAAGTTTGGCTGTCAGGAAAGCAGTTTTATTAGAAAATGTAGAAAACCAAGAAGAGATGTGGAACAGAGATCCTCCTGCTGCTAATGGGCTACCTCCTGTGGTTACTAAGCCTTTATTAGATCCTTTCAGCTTCTCCCTACTCACATGGAATCTAGCAGCCTTTGCATGCAGGAGTCGTGCCCCAATTCGGATCTAAGTGTTTCCGATTTATCTGTTCAGTGTATTCATGTAGGTTGTAGACAGATTTTTGGAGGGATCCTGGGTAATCTTTCTTAATCAATGAGGGAAAGAGCATAACAGTATTTTCTTGGTCCGTGGACTTCTGAAGTGTTTATGCCTGAGTTTCATTTTTGGAAGCAGTTCTGGAGCTTAGTAACAAAACAAAGATAATATAAACAAGTGATTGGTGCTCTGTGTCTTTTTCCCCCCATAACAGAGAAAAACTACTGTTCACATAACGCAACAGTTAGTGATTGCCAGGTGGTGAATGGCACACAGTTCTGTTCTGGTAAGTATTCACATTGGTTGCTGAGGAAAGTGGCCAAGAGGTGAGGAAGATCTTTGCCTCAGAAGCCTTCTTTCAATATTTGGTTTGCCGTTTCTGGCAGTCTAAACTGACTATAGTTTAGACTCTTTCCATTTGCTTTTTACTGGACTGGGCAATCGTGTTCTGGCCCTTTTCCGGATTATGGTGTTGGTGATTGTCACATCTCTGGTGTATTTTGTGTTACGGTTGAAACTTTCCTATATTCATCTGTTTTCTTATTTTTGTATTTTAATTTGAAGAAATTGTTTACTCTTTAACCTTAAGTCTTTGCTCAGAAAATAGTTAAAATTCCTAGATGAAGCAACTGATTTTCGTCATAAGATTACAAATGGATAGGGAAGTCAAACTTCTGATTTGGTGCATAGTTAATAAATAGAGCAAAAGAGTTTTCTGGAGTGTGTCAGTAACCTTGAAAGACTACCTATAACAATTTTACTTTTAGTAGGGGTTTTCCCATCCAAACTTGAACTTCATGACTGAGAATTTCATTAGTGTGAGGTCAGTTACCCCTTTTGTAGAATGCGCATAATTTGGTGTAGGTGGCAAAGGAACAGACATTTTTAGTATCTATTTTAATGTATCAGAAAATAATAATTATATCAAACCTGTGGTTTCATGAAAATAATTGCTTAGAAACAAGGTTAAGTAAAACATTTTAAAAGATACTAATTTAGAGAAAAATTGAGTAAATAATTCTACTTAATTTGATGATGTATCAGATTTAGTTTGGACTGTGTAGCACTCTACCTCCGGCAGGGACCCAGGCTGTTTACTGTCATTCCTTAAGAATATCTTTGACCGGGGCACCTGGGTGGCTCAGTGGGTTAAAGCCTCTGCCTTCGGCTCAGGTCATGATCCCAGGGTCCTGGGATCGAGCCCCGCATTGGGCTCTCTGCTCCGCAGGGAGCCTGCTTCCTCCTCTCTCTCTCTCTGCCTGCCTCTCCGCCTACTTGTAATTTCTGTCTTTCAAATAAATAAATAAAATCTTTAAAAAAAAAGAATATCTTTGACCTTGCTCTCCGAGGTGAGTGCTCATGTTCCAGCCATCAAATTGGTTTTCCTGCCAACAGAAAGAGGAAAGAGGCCCGTATCTACCTACGGATGCTTTCTAAAAGTTACACTGGGCTACCTACCTGCAGGGGAGGCTAAGAAATGTGTGTCTTTCTCCAGCCGGGGAAGTGTCAACTACAGATTGGTGCTTCTATTTCTAAAGAAGGGGAGATCAGTATCGGTTAGAGCAACTGTCAGTCTCCTCCACAAGGTGGTACTTAAATGTAAACTTTGTAAAAGTGGTACTCACATGACTGCAGTTTAAAAAATGTAATGGATTGTGATATTTTAGATTGCTTTGACTTAATGTTTGTTTGTTTTAAATAGCACCTGAGCCCACTCCGCTGCCAACGAATTCTACAGGTAATACAAGATAATTAACTCTTTCCTCCTCTTTCAGGATTTGTAAGGTCTCTCGATGGACTTTTTAGTAATTAAATACCTTAAAGTTTTTAGTATAATTTAAAAAATTAGTAGATGTATTTGGTCTTGAACGATAATGATTACATTAGTATGAACTGTTCGTGCCAGTGTTATGGAATTCCAGTGTTTCACGTTTATCGACTATGGGAGGATTGCTGTGGACATTGAGTCCACAGACCGCTTTTTGTGGATTTTTTGAAGATCTTGGGAAATACAGAAGCCTAAAGAAAATTAAAATTCCCTGTAATTCCCATCATCCAGAGGTACACCAGGATATTTTCAGTGATAAGATTTTCCCAGTCTTCTCTCTGTGCATCAACCAATAGATTTATTATGAACTTGCATAATATGCCCATGCACATTTGAATTGTTTTCTCTTTTACGTTGTTGTATACACTTTACTTAACCTGCACTTGGTTGGATAGTTAGGTCATCTTTCATTCTTCCTGCAGCACGCATTCCTGTTTTGATGTTATCCCTGATGGAATTGATTCAAACAGCGTTCCTAGGTCAGAGGATAGGATTATTTTAAGACTGAATATTGATTGCTTTCCAGAAAGATATGCTTTTCATTCCCATCAACAGCTGGAAAGTTTTCACTACCCCTTCAACAGAATTAGATAATTTCTCCTTTTAAAAATCTTTACCAGGGGCGTCTGGGTGGCTCAGTGGGTTAAAGCCTCTGCCTTCGGCTCAGGTCATGATCCCAGGGTTCTGGGATCAAGCCCCGCATCAGGCTCTCTGCTTTGCAGGGAGCCTGCTTCCCTTCCTCTCTCTCTGCCTGCTTGTGATCTCTGTCTGTCAAATAAATAAAATCTTTACCAAAAAAAAAAATCTTTACCAAAGTGATAGGAGGAATAAATCATTAAAAAACTTCTACTCTGGGGGCGCCTGGGTGGCTCAGTGGATTAAGCCGCTGCCTTCGGCTCGGGTCATGATCTCAGGGTCCTGGGATCGAGCCCCGCATCGGGCTCTCTGCTTGGCAGGGAGCCTGCTTCCCTCTCACTCTCTCTGCCTGCCTCTCTGCCTACTTGTGACCTCTCTCTCTGTCCAATAAATAAATAAAATCTTTAAAAAAAAAAAAACAAAAAAAAAAACTTCTACTCCAGGACAATAGGCTGGATGATAGGGACTGGAAACAGAAGACAGCATTTTGTCTATCATAGGAACTGTGACACAGATAAATGAGCGCAGTGTTTTGAGACATTTGTAGGAAGGTGTGTATATGGAGTAGTATGGCAAATGTGGTGACAACTTCCTGGAGATGCTGACCGACTTTTGAAATGACCCTGGAAAAACATGACGGTAGCTTCCCAAGTGGAGCACGGCGGTCCGTACACGTGAGGAGTGTGAGGGAGTATAGTGAGGTCGGGGAATTGCATTTGGATGTGCACGGTGAGGAAGAGTTGAGCTGAACAGTCAACAGGCCAAGAGCCAGATTGGGAGGACAGGTTGGAACAGGAGACAAGAGTGAACACAGGGAGATTGCAGTAGATGACCCATGGGGGGAGTTCTGGAGGACTGTATGGGAAGAGTCGCGGGTGTATGCAAATAGACTTGGGAGGTAGGAAGGGTAGGGCTTGATGGAGGTGATGGCAGACTCTTCGCTGACAGCGCGGGCAAAGCTCATCAGTGTAGGCAGTGGTGGTGTCCCCGGAACAGCCTGTAGAGAGAATAGGACTTGAGGACCAAACTCCAGGGGACGGTAATGTCTAAGGGTTAAGAAGAGGATCAGAGAGGAAAGTGAGTAGGGATGAGCAGAGAGGTGTGTCCAGGAAACTGTGTGTTGTATGTGTGTGTGTGTGTGCTTGTGTGTTTTAGGTATAGTTTTTCAGAGGAAAAAGTGATCAGATGCTGAATCAAAGATGAGAACTCATTGAAAGACTTTGGTGGTGGTGAGCTAGCTCACACCAGCTTGCGGTGGCCAGTTGTGCATAGCCCTTCCCAGCTACACATTCACTGAGACTGCGTCGGGAGCTTGAATTACGGTGGAAATATTCATGCCATAGAAATCTGCCAGGGCCACAGAACTTTTGGAGAGCACACAGTGGTAGCACCCATTGGTAGTCACTGACTAGGAGGATGTTAAAAGATTGATGAAAGCAGAGATGTTAAGGAAAAATTAATTTCCAGAAGGTGGGATGTGAACCAAAAGGGGAAAACAGTTTCTTCAGAACCATTGTGGGTTCACTTTTAATTTCTTCTCCATGAACCTTGATGTAGTTTTCGTGCTTGATCCACATGGGGTTCTCCAGTGAAGTACCCCAGGGTCTCTCTAGTTTTCTCTCTCTCGTTCTGTAAGTGGAAGGAGGCCAGGGTTTGCTTATAGAAAATGCATCTGTTGAGTGGCAGTTGTTCAAAAAACTTTACATGGTCTCTTTGCATGGCTACTGCTGAAAGAAAGCAAGTGAGAAATTAAGGGATTATTAAAGAAATGACGCAAAGAGAATTTGATTTATGTAGAAAGGTATTCAGGGGGCCTAATTTTAGTAGTTTTCTGTTAGTACCTATAAATGTTATAAGTAAAAATAGTTGTAAATCTCTTACGGCAGAATGACTAGATTACGTCAGATATATAGTGGGAAATTTTCATAATATATTAAGTAGAAGACAAACTGTTAAGTTCTGCTACTTTTTAAATTTTTATTGTTACGTAATTGCCTAGTGAAATGGCCAGCAGGAAATGACCTGTTATTGTACATGATGGGATTACTTAGTTTACTGTGTTTTCTTAAATTTTCCATCACCAGTAGCAGCTTTTGTTAACTGCTGAAGTACTGTTTTTTTTTTTAATGAAAGGAACATACTATAGGTTAGTAGACATATATTCCCTAAGTATTGCATAATTTTGAAAATGCTGTCAAAGTAGTATTTTGGTCAGAAGTAGAAGTATGTAAATGTTTTGCATGTTTACAGAAAAAAGCATTTAGTCTGTGTGGTGTTCAGAGGGTTTGGTAGTAAGACTCAAAAGGTAAATTTGCAAAGTTGATTCCCTACCATTGTCAGACAAAATTTAGTGTTTTAAGATTGAAAAGAATATATGTTTGCTTAGTTTCTAAAGTGTTATTTTTTGCAACAACTTTAAAGGGATTAAAAATCTAGGAATTCTGCCTAAGAATCAGCCCTGCCAGAAGTGAGATCAGGTATTTCCCTGCTGGCAAAATGAGAGGTGACCTAATTGTCCACCCAAGAGCAGGGTAGGGAAGATGTGTGCAGTGGTGCTCATAGTGAGAGAAAAGGATACAAACATGTAATCCCATCAGTATTGTTAACATAACATTGATTAGAATCTGTTAGCAGTATCAGTACTAACAGAAGTCTGTTAATAAAGTGCTTTGGTTCCTAAAATGTGTTTACATTCAAATTAATTCTTCTCACAAGAGTTCATTTTCTTTACAGGCATTGTCAGATAATTTAAATTGGGGGATCTGTGGACCCAAATAAAAATAACATTTTATTGGAACAGAATGATGCCTGTTGATTTGCATGTGTCCTCGGCTGCTTTTGCACTATGTGCTGCATAAAGCCGAAAATGTTCACTGTCTGCCAGCCCCTTGAGATGAAGAACAGAAGCCAACCTTGATACCTGCTTGAGAAATCCTGAGCCCCACTGGTTTCTTACCATGACTTTTTAAGTTAATAGTTTTTGTCATAGAAGCATTAAAAAACCTGTTGTTCCCTCACCTGACCACTGATTCTTGCCCTCCTGTGTGTCTTTTTGCAAACTTTATCCAGATGTATACATAGATTTCATACTCTGATATAGACATAGGTGTTAACACAGATAGTTTTATGCTTGCTTTGTGGTAATTTAAAGACTCACAGTCTGGCCAGGTAGATTAGATGTGTTAGTGAGCCACTACCTGAAATTTGGCCTTTAGTCTTTGGAAAATAGCCTGTTGAAGTTGGCAGCGTTAACTTTAAAAAGACAAATCGGTAGATACTGGGAGGTTTGGAAATGTAAGTCACTAATAAGTTTTATTTCTATTGCAGCCAAAACCACCACCCTGCCTGCCTCCTCAACCACCACCACCACCACAGCTCCGACATCAGGTAAGGAGGGGATTTGAACTGTCGCTGATGTGGGGGTATGTGTGCGGTCTTGCCTTGTGCTATTTTGCCCCCATTTTCCAGTTTCATTCATGAATGGTTGTGAACTAAATCTCACCTCTTACATTTGGAGGACCAGGATGGTAGGCTGCTAATACAGGAATGGTAGGTTTGCTGCAAGTCCCCATTTTTTAACACATAGCCATATTTGGCCTGACACATTAGAGTTAAGAGAGAGTGTTTTTCTAAAACCCTTTTACTACAGCTTGTTGGTGAGATCTCATTTCTTTTAACTTAAAAATTAAGTACTGATGACTGTTAGGGATTAATTTTGTGCTGTGTTTAAGTCATGACAATTGGAGTGAAGATAATTTAGCCATCCTTTTTATTGAGAAAGGTCTAAAGAGCCAAGATCACTGCAGATGGGCACCTTGGCCATGTTTCTCGCTATTTCTTTACATTCCTTTATAACTGTTAAAAGTGCATGTGAAAAGTAATGTTTATTAATTAATAATTTGCTTTGTTGTGAACAACATCACATTTAGGGGATGCCACAAGACATTGCAGATACGCCGTATGAATCCTTGCAATGCCTATTTAAAATACTGGTGTTTGGTTTTGATTTTTTTTTTTTTTTAAGTTTTTTGGCTTATCCTTATGCAACTTTTCTTGGTTTCAAGGAAACCATTTTGTCTTTGCAAGAATTACAGAATAGTTGTGATTAATTTTAAATTTTGGGGCACCTGGGTAGCTCAGTCGGGGTGTCTGCCTTCAGCCCAGGTCATGATCCCAGGGTCCTGAGATTCAGGCCTATGTGGGGCTCTCTGCTAGGCCGGGAGCCTGCTTCTCCCTCTCCCTCTGCCTGCTGCTTCCCCTGCTTGTGCTCTCTCTCCATCTCTCTCTCTCTCTAACAAATAAATAAAATACCTTTAAAAAAAAATTGAAAGCTGGCTATCTTCTTATACAGCCACAAGAACCAGTGTTTATTTGAAACCTACTTAGAAAAAAAATTATTTTAAATATGAAACTGTTTTGTATTAAAATGGATGGTGTTCTACTTGAAACCTTTTATTCCCTAAAAAGAAATTCTTGTTCTGTTTCCTATTGAAACATTTTTTTCCCTGAAAAGGGAATTCAAACTTTTGTACTTTTCCATATGGTTTGGAAATGCTCATAATATAAAATTTTAGAGTAAGATTTACAGTACCTTTAATAACAAGTTTATTTATTAAATTTATAAATTGCAGATGCTTAAGATAATTTTTGTACTTTGAAAAATTGCAGCCGAATTATTGCTTACCTTGTATATTTAATAAAATTCAAAAATTACATGAATTTTCAACGCAAATATTAATATTTAGTGTAACAATTAACTAACAACATGTTTTCTGAAGAAATTACAAATTTTTAAAGTGCTCGACATGTTCTCAGGGCATAATTTATGTACCAGGAGAATTTTTCTCTGTCATTTTTATACTTGAATTTGAACGGCAGCTTTGACCACTTAATACTGCTAGATGGAGTGAATGGGATAAACTCTAGTTGTAAAGATTTGACTCAAGAGGAGATATTTTATAGAATTTAACTCATGGCAAAGTCAAAGTATAAGCTCGTGCAGGTCTTGAAATTCTGGGTAGAGGATCATGGGACTTTCTAAGCCTCGTTATCTTTTCTTCTTATTTGACAGGTACAACTAATACCACTTTAACTCCAACTTCACAACCTGGGCGGAAGTCAACCTTCGATGCAGCCAGTTTCATTGGAGGAATTGTCCTTGTCCTGGGTGTGCAGGCTGTAATCTTCTTTCTCTATAAATTCTGCAAATCGAAAGAACGAAACTACCACACTCTGTAAGCAGACCCATTAAATTAACAAGGACTGGTGTGTAACTCACTGAAACCAAAATATTCTCTTTCAAGATGTCCCACATGGAAGACGCTATTCCAGGATCTGTACTTGTTCAAAGGATGCATATAGGACACTTGGGAGCATCATCCTTGAAGAAAAATCACTTAAATCACATTGCTCAACAGGAATATTTAAAATATTCTGCATGAATCCTTGTGGCTGTCTTCTTTTATTTTCAATGGCTGCTGCTGTGGGATTGTGTTCTCTCTTCTTGACATACCAAATGTAACTCTGTAAGTGGTGGGAAGCATTGTCCTGCACAGACACCTCATGACTCTTCTGGCAGTTTAAATTTAGTCATTTTAAAGCCTGAAAGCTGCATCATTTTCATCCTATCTCAGGATGTAGTTTAGTGACCAGAATTGAGAAGAATGTGCCAAATGAGCATCAGTCGGGTGGACTTTTGGCTGTCCTTTCAAAAGTGGAATAAATCGGTAAATCTAGTATCCTTAGAGAAAACTGTATCCTTAGCGTAAAATTTTGTGCTTGATAACAGTTATTTTTTCTACATTAGAAATAAGATGCCACACAGGGAATTACATTCCAGATTTAAAGAAACGAATGGAAAGGATACAAACCATTAACAATAGCAGGTTATCATTCATACTTGCAAAGCACCTTAAATCACTGAGAAAATAAAGAACAGTGCCTTAAAAGACAGACTGAAAGGTAGGCTGTAACTTCAGATGTTCCTGATTTGTCCTTCCACATTAAGGAGGGTAAAGGTTGGTCTGATGATACAACTGTTGACGAGCTGTAGCAAACCTGCTTTTAGATACCATGCTGGTAGTAACTGAAAACTTACTTTGTTTCAGACCTGAGCAAGTTAGGCTAAAGGATGTTCTGCAAAGTTGAAAGCCTTCATATATTGAACTTCCCAACATTTTTCTTAGGCTGTTAAAAAGTATAAAGCTAAAGTTGATTTTCTTAATGTTTTCCTTTGTACTTTAGGAAGTATCCCAACACTGTTGTACCTTGAAAGGATTTTCCACCAAGCTTCCTTGAAAAATAACTTTTTTTTTTAATGAGGCAAGAAGGAAATAAGTTGTTTTAGAGTCATTTACAGCTCTTGAATGAGACAATCATTTTAAGTTCTGAGACCAGAAATGTGACCAGTGTAATTTCAGAAAATCTGAGGATTTTTCATTTGATTGGATTACTGTAGATTTTTTAATGATGATTGCCCTGGATAGACCGATTGTGCTTTCTTTTCTTTCTTTCTTTTCCTTTTTTTTCTTTTTCTCTCTCCCTCTCTTCCTTCCTTCCATTCTTCCTTCTTTCCTCTTTCTCTCTCATCCTCTCCTTTTAGTTGCAATTCCTATAGTATGTTAAGCATGCATACTTTATTATTATTATTTTTTTAAGTTTCTTTAGGAAGCACTAGTGTTTTCAGTTTCAGAGGGATACGTCTCCCCTGCCTTCGACATACTGGATTAGTTCAGAGGTTTTCATTACTTTTAAAAAAGCTTTTGCTTTTCTAGGCCATTAAAGCTTTTTTGTTTTGTTTTATTTTTTGTTTTGTTTTGGTTTTTTTTAGTTTCTTTAGCCTGTAGGGGCTGAGTTTAGCACTTGGTTTTCAATATTTTGTAGTAGGAAATGAGTTGCTTTGGTCCATTTCATAAGCCAAAATTCCTTACATTTAGATAAGATTATATTCAAGGTTCTTAAAATGAAGATTTACTGTTTCTTTGTTACTTGCTGGTACAGCTAGTTTGTTTTACTTGCACATTTGTACATACACTTAATGTTTTCAAGTGCCTTAATTGTTTAAAATCTCTGGCTTCAAAGGTTTTTGGGAAAAGGTAGGTTTACCTCACATTTTTGTGTTTTCATTAGTAATATTCTGATACCAGTTTTAGGAACCTCACAAAAATTTTCATTATGGTGCCATGGCTGTTAGTTTTTAGTGAGTGCTGTAAGATCCAAGAATCATTTGAAAAAATACAGAGTCTCCATTTCTCCCAAAGCGGCAAAATTTAGCTGTAGTGATATATAATTATCATTTACCTAGATATGAATACCTTGTCACACATTAATGTTAGTACATGTTTTTGTGAAAATGTAGCTGATGAAGCTTCTCATCTTCCATAATCTTGAATCCTGCTCTGACGACAAAACCATAATATGAAACCAGTTAGATTTTGCAAGAAGAGCTCTTAAAACAGAACTCACAGTCTTTCCCCACCCTTTCTTTAGTATCTTGAGCCATTAATAATTTGTTTTTTTTTTTTTAAATCCAGAAGGTACAGAAACATTTTCAGATTTTTCTCCTGATTTGTTCATGTGGATGTAGTTCTGTCAAAACACCTTATTTTACCTTACAGATACTTGTTGCACAGGCAGACACTGCTGTATTTAGAAACTTCTATTTCAGTTCATTAAAAACTGCAAAACCAATCTGTATCATGTACCAAACTGATTTAAAATAAATCTACATGTTAATTGAATTAATCTGTTCTTTTTATTAACTGAAGTGTTTTTGCATTTTTGATGATGAAATTTAATGTTCGTGAATTTACCTTATCAGTCTATTTGGGGATGGGTTGTCTGCTCACTTTATATTGCTCTCCAAGACCAGTGGCTAGTAGCAGATTGGCATTCGTCAGAAACTTGTAGTGCTTTAATGCTCTCAGCACGGTAATGTTGGTCCGTTGTGTTCTCACGCGCATTGTTCTCTGAGAAATCTGTCCTCTTCGTCTTCTGTTCCTCTGCACATGTCTTTGTTTTCCTTTGTTGCTTTTTTTTTTTAAAGATTTTATTTATTTATTTGACAGAGAGAGATCACAACTAGGCAGAGAGGCAGGCAGAGAGAGAGGAGGAAGCAGGCTCCGCGCGGAGCAGAGAGCCCGATGCGGGGCTCGATCCCAGGACCCTGAGATCATGACCTGAGCCGAAGGCAGCGGCTTAATCCACTGAGCCACCCAGGCGCCCCTCCTTTGTTGCTTTTTTAAGATTTTTCTCTATGGCTGGTTTGAGCAATTTGAAGTAATGTGCTGTGCTAGTCGTTCTTGTGCTTGGGGTTTGTTGGGTTTCTTGGATACATGCTTTTCATCGGATTTGGACATTCTCAGCTGTTATTTCTTCAAATTTTTTTTTCTAGCCTTTCCCTTCTCTGTTGGGGATTCTAATTATGTGGGGGCTGCTGGAAGTTGACCCACAGCTCATTCATGCACTGTTTAGTTTTTTAATTTAATCTTTTTCTGTTTCATGTCAAATTATTGTGTTCAAGTTCACTAATGGCTACAGTTTAATCTGTTAATCTTACTCAGTGTGTTTTTCATTTCAGATGTCTTCATTTCTAGAAGTTCATTTTGGGTGTTTTTATATCGTTCATGTCTCCACACCCATTCTTTAGTTTTTGAGCATGCAGTCGGGTTTTTTTTTTAAATGCCCATGTCTGCTAATTCTAATACTGGGTCAGTTTGGTTTTTCTTTTTCCTCTTTATGGGTCATGCTTCTCCTGTTTCTTTGCGTGCAAGATGTAAATTACAACCTGTTGGGTGCTGGTTATTTTTGTTCTCATACAGAGAAAACAGTTTGATCCTTTTTAGGTCTTGTTGGCGTTTTAAACTTTGTTAGGTGGGAGCAGAGCAGCATTTATTGGAGGGCTAATAGTTGTCCAGTTCTTAAGCAAGACCCTTCTAAGTACTCAGTGCCCCTGGATTATGAGGCTTCCTAGTCTGGGCAAGCGGGGACAGGCTCTTTTCCTAGCCTTGTGCGGACTTCCAGGTACTGTTTCCTGGAAACCTTTCCTAGCCGTGGGTAGCTGCCTCGTGCGTCTACTGATCAGCATATTGCTGAGGCTGTACTCCACAGATCTCTGGAGTTTTTCTGTGGCCTTCCACCACGGTGCCCTGCTCTGGAACTCCAGCTGCCTTTAACTGCCGTGACTTCCAGCTCCGTCTCCTCAACTCAGGAAGTGCACTAGGCTCTGTCTGGGCGTCCTCTCCCCGCATCATGGCTTAGAAATGCGGGGCAGTCGTCTGGATCCATAGTTTCCTGTCCTTCGAGTTTGCCCAAAGTCCAGCGTATTGAAAACTACTGTCTAATGTGCGCTGTCCAGTTTGAGGGCAAATGCAATCTCAAGATGGGACTTCTAAAGTTTTAGTTTTTAATTCAAGGAATATATAAATACATATTGCTAATTTTTTTTTTTTTTTTTTAAACTATACAAGATAAGTGTGTCTGCTTTGACCGTCCCTCAGTCCTTCCCCTTGCCGGCTCCTCCACTTTGCAGAGGTAATTACTGGAACTGGTCTGGTGTTAAACTCCCTGCTCCACCAGCATTTTTTTTTTTTAATATATTGTATATACCCTTAGAAAATGCATAATGTGGATTTTTGTGTTAACATCAGTCTGCAACTTCTCACTCACTACTTGGAGATCTTCTCAAGTTAGTGTATGTAGCTATACCAAATTCTTAAATTCTCAGAGGGCATATGTAGTATGGGTATCATAAGTATCTGCTTACGGAAGGATAGTAGGTTTGCAATTTTTAGTTTTTAGTAACACTTTTGCAGAGCAGTATCTTTGCACCTGCCCCCTTGTTTATGTGTGAATTTCTGTCTCGTGTAAAGGTGGAGAAGGGAAGATCTGTGTCATAGGGTTTACACTTTGAGCTTTTTATATTTAACTCATTTTTTAATTTAAATTCAATTAATAAATAGTGTATTGTTTGTTTCAGAGGTAGAGGTCAGTGATCGGTCAGTCTTATATAACACCCATAACATCACTGCCCTCCTTAATGTCTATCACCCAATTATCCCATCTCCCTACCCCCCTCCCCTCCAGCAACCCTCAGTTTGTTTCCTATGATTAAGAGTCTCTTATGGTTTGTCTCCCTCTGTGATTTTGTCTTGTTTTATTTTTCCCTCCCTTACCCTATGATCCTCTGTTTTGTTTTCTTAAATCCCATATATGAGTGAGATCATATAATTGTCTTTCTCTGATTGACTTATTTTGCTCAGCATAATACCCTCTAGTTCCACTCACACTTTGTACATTTTAACAGACTGAGATTGCCTTCCAATTCCCACCAGCCAGGGTACCTGAGAGTTTCTATAGGCTTTCCATCTGATATTGGCAAAGTTTTAATACTCTGGTGAATGAAATGATTTACTTGGTTGCTGTCCTTAATTTGTATTTCCTCTGTGAATTGTCTTTATTGTCTTTTTATTAATTGTAGGGTTTTTTCTCTTAAAACATGCTGGGTGCTCATCTATGGTCAAATGGATTTTCTTCGATATATTCTTCAAGTCTTTGTCTTTGATTATGGTGTCCATATCATCAGAGTACAATCAGGAGATAGAAGCCACATAAGAAGAACAGGGGAAGTTTGACCTAAGAGTGGATTGGAGGGATAGGACATATTATCTGTAATATTTTAAGAAATACAAACAAAGCAGTGAGGAACTCTGAAGAATACTGGCATAGCAAATATAAGAAGTGGCTGCCTTCTGTCCTCCCTCAAGTCAAATTCCAGAAATATTAAGGTTACAACCTTGGCTCTCTGGATGAAGTCTGTGGTAGCTGCAAATCCACCACCGGGCAGCTATGGGGAAATGATATGCCGGTGGTGACCAGCGAAGTCATCCAAGGGGTTGCAGGCTAAGCCATGGTCGAGAGGGTACCACACCAGTGACACCACAGTGCTCAGATGTGTGCGCTGCTAAAGTTTTGCCCAGAACCAGGAAAAGAAATTCCTCCAGTACTGTCTGACAAAACATCACGCCACTAGCAAAGAAGTATTCATTCAACTTCATTGTCATAATGGTGGAGCGGGCAACAGGTGGATTCAAAGCTTAAAGTCCTTTTTTTCTGTCACTTTATGACCTCCCACTACTTAATATTTATTTTGCCCTTGCTGAGAATCTCAAGTGGTCAGTTCTCCTGGTGGTGACCCAAATATTACTACCAAAGGGTGTGAGTCTTCTAATGTTCTATTTTGGTTGCGTAGATTTTCATTAATCTTTCCTATTGGGTATGGAAGTGCTCAGGCACCTAGAGAACGACCATCTTCCAGATACGGCCTTTGCCTCCATTGTGTACCAGCAACACAATCTCCCCTTGGTAAGGATTGACCATTCCAGCCAGTAGGGTAACACCTTTCACTGCCTGTTGGTTTAGTGGCTTATGAATCCCAAGATGGCCAAGTGGCAGTCTCACCTTAGATCCTAAATCAGTAGACCCATTGTTGTGTCTCTGGTTGAAACAAACCTTGGGAACAAAACCTCCAAACCAGCTCAGCTTGAGGTTCCTGAGATGAGAAGTATCACCGTGAGTCACACCCACTTCTACCTCTTGATTCCTGGGTACATAACGCTACCTCTGTGACACAACTCCATCCTTTCAAGGTGGTTACAACTGAGCAACAACGAGTTTTCAGTGAATTATTCCACCTTTCAATCAGCCCAGCCACTTCTGGGTGTTGGGGCATGTTAATTTCACAGGCATGAGTTTACTGCAACATTTCCTTTACCGTGAAATCGATTCCTTAGTTAGAAGCAGTGCGATAGGAAATGCTGTGACAGTGGATGAAGCGTTCTGTATGTGCATCAGCTAGCAGTGCTGGCCGGAGCATTATAGACTACATTCAGAATGTGTGTATTCTACTAAAGATGAATCTCTGTCCTCTATGATGGAAAAGGCCCAATATAATCAAATTACTATCACATGGATGGTTGTTACCCACGAGATTAATACCGTATTCAGCCTCGGTATTGGTCTCTGCTCCTGACAGATTAGGCAGTAGTCAGTAGTGCATGTCAGCCTTGGTAAGGGGAAATCCATGTTGTTGAGCCCATGCATAGGTCACGTTCATGGGTCCATTGAATGAGCACTGGCGTAGCTGGGGAAAGAGACTGACACCCATAGACTGCATTATTTTATCTACTTGATTAATAAGAGACTTCTTTGCTGTAGATGCCCTTCAGTGACATGGGATATGAATATCTTGAGAGTGTTCCCATTCCGAGATCCATCCACATGCCTTTTCCCACATTTACTTGTCACCAACCTTTACTATTTCTTCCAAATCTGACAGTCCAACCAAATCACTAGCAACTACCCAAGAATTCGTGTGGATTTGTACTTCTGGCCATGTCTCAGATCAGACACCGTGGACAATCAAATGCACTACTTGCAGTTCTCACAGGGAAGATTTTCTTGCGCCCCTTCTATTTAGATCCACTCCTGAGCTCCATGGTGCTGCAGCTGTCCACTTTTGGGTGGATCCAATATATCATACAGACCTATCTATAAACCAGGTTTAATTTTTTTTTTTCTTGGCTAGCTAGTTGTTAGAAACACTCCAGACCAGAGGTATCAATTGAGGAAGAGGCAGCAACAGGCATTGGTGTTGAAAGAGTCTGAGCCACATGTTCATGGAAGCTATTTGTACCTTTCAGACCTGTTCCAGAAAGTTAAGTCAAGTGTATACTATTTCCATTGATAACAGATTGCTGCTGTGCATGCTCAAGTTTATGACTAGGTAGACTCTCAAACACCCAAATCATGATGTGAAACTTAGGCTACCTGCTCACCTACCATCCCTTGGTTGGGTAATCGGTCTCTACAAGGCACAGAAGGAGAATAGTTACCTTCAAAAGAGGGCAGAGATTTGCTCCAGAATCCGAAGGTTTGCCCTGTGTTTCTGCTTGAGAAGGGCTCCATATGTGCCAGGATACTTCTAGAATCACTGGCTCTGCTGGATCATAGGACCTATATGGCAGAGCAGCTTATACTGTAACTCAAGTTCATGACAGAACCTTTTCTTGCTCTGCTCCCCGCTCAAAATTGGTAATCTTACAGGTAACTCTAGAGGAGGGTTGAATAGCCAACTCAAATATTGCACATGTTGCTTTCAAATCCAAAAAGGCCTACTGAGCATCATGCCTTTTTTCCCCACAGTATATGGTGTAAGCCTAAGCAAACTGCCTTTCTCCTTAGAGGAAGACATTTAACGTGCTCCAAAACCTTGAGCCCCCAGAGACTTCACAGGGGTTAATAGCCCTAAATTTCTGTGGAATTTGTCCTTTACCTTCTAGTTCTTGTATGTCTTACTAAGACACAAATACTACCTCCCACTCATCATATCCAATCAGCATGTTATAAACATAGTGTCTTTTGTAGAATATCATGATGATCAAGGTCTCTACAGACTATATCATGGTAGAGAGTAGAATTGACAAAGCCTTAAAGCAAGACTCTGACAGTATACTGCTGCCCTACCAGGTAAAAGCTAACTGCTCTTCATGGTCCTTACGATTTGTTATGGAGCAAAAGGAATAGCAAATTGGGTCAACAACTGCATAACAAAGGCCAAGAGGATATTCATTTGCCCCAGTAAAGATACTGTATCTGAGACAGCAGCTGCGGTTGGAATCACTACCTCGTTAAGATGGGAACCTGATAGTCCCTAGTCATTTTCCAAGATCCACCTGTTCTCCGCACAGGCCAAAGTGGTGATTTAAGTGGCAATGTGATAGGTCTCATCATCCTTGTTTCCTTAACATTTTGAAGGTGGCATTAATCTCTGCAGTTTCCCCAGAGATATAATTTTGCTTCTAGTTTACTTTCCAGAAAGGGGAAGTTTCAGGGGCTCCCAATGATCTCTTCCTAAAATAATGAGGCTTCAAGTCACGGGTTAAAAACCAGTATAGGAGTCTTTTCAGTTGTTCGTGATGTCTATTCCAATTATACATTCAGGAACTGTGGAAATAACCACATGGTGGGCCCATCGATTGACTGGGTCCACTGTAATTTTTTTTTTTTAGATTAAGAAATAACTTTATTTTTCATTTGTCAATCCCATGATTGAAAAGACATGTTGCTCCCAAGTAGACAAGAGGCATAACCGGAAACAAAATTCTTCCTGAAAATTTAGCTCATGAAGTTATTATGCAAAAATCAGCAAAGAATCACCAAAAGCTGCAGCCAACATTTAAAACTGGTATAACATTCTACTCAAGCTTAGCAGAAATTTTAAAGCCATGTCAAAACCATGTCAGCCACAGACTAGCAACAATAGTGGCATTAACTGTTGTGCCTTCAAGAAAAGCACTTATAATATCCCATTTTCTATAAAAGATCATTTCCCCGAAAAGAAGTGATTTATTTCATTGGAAGACTCTCAGAACTGGTAAGTAACTCTCCTCTTCCACCCCAGTTCCAGGCTTTCCTTTAATCAACAATATCTAGAGCTCATCTTGGACAGAATTTGGCTTCTCAGAAGAGTCTTTGTCATTTAAGCACAGTGTGGAATGGGAGAAAGTGTGTAGTTACCAGGGAACTAACATGGTTAGTGATACCTCACTGTAAGCCTTCATTTTGACTGTTGAGCCACCGTGTGCTTTGAGTTCCCAGGAATCAAGATTTTGTTTTTTAGGAAGACTCCACACCCAATGTGGGGTTGGAATCTGGGTGAGAGACTATGACTCTCCTCTGTGCTGACTCAAGCCAGGTTTTTGGCTACCAGAGTTTCTCCTGTTGTATAGATCAAACAATATTCTAATTGGCTTCCCATGTGATTTCATTTGGGGGGACACACTGATCACCAAAGATCTCTATGTGCCAGGTCTATAATCTGACTGATAGGTAGGTCCCTGCTGCCCCTTATAATAGACATACCTACCTTGTCCTTGGCCATTGTCTTCTGCTATTCTGGGACTGCATCATAATCACTGAAATGAGAGAGCCCATCTCAACAGCAATGAGAAATGACAAGATTGTGATTTCAACTGTCACGGTCATTAGCATTCTGCACAATTAAAAATTGTGCTTGATTTTTTTTTTTTTAGCAGTATTACCCCTATGACTACAAGAAATAAGAGATTTTTTGAAGGCTGCTATGGAAGTTCTCTGGTTTTCAGACCATGATCCGAGCTGAGAATTAAAGGACCAGAGCTTGTCATTTTCTTCTGTAAGTGCTAAAATGCATCCAAGAAAGTCCATCCCACACCCCGGTATTTATGGTCATGATTATTGCCATGAGAGTCAGTGTGGTAACAATTTAAGCTCCCGAAGCACATGCTTCAAGTAGGTACTTCATCACAGTCAACCACGGGTAGTGACTTGGTTAATTGTCATGCCATTGCATGCAAAGGATTACTAGTCTTCCATTTCTTATTGTCAAGGAGGTCAGCACTGTGTCCACACCAAGGGTGCAACCAAGCAAATCCCAAATACCATCCTTGTGAGTTTGTCCCCTAAGACCACTCCACTGCTGGTATCAGTTCTGTATTATTGAACTGTATCAGTTCTGTATTACTCATGGGTCAATTAAAAGATAGAACCCCCACAGTAATCCAACTGTGAGAAAGTTTAATAGAAAGGATTATTAACTATAACAAGGGGTTGACGTAATGGGAGGACCGGCTGGAAAGCAATAAAGGGAGCTCTGAAGAAAACAGGGATAGCAGATACAGTGAGCAGCCACGACCCTCCAGAGCTGACATAAACTGGAGAGGGTGTGACCTCAAAGGCTCACTGGATGGGAGAGAAGTTCACTGAGGCTGGGAAGTAGCCTTCGGGAAAGGAGGAGCGGGAGGAGAAAGCCCTTCACGGAAGGCGCCATGACAGTGGCCCTCCACCAGGAAGCTGCGTGCTCCCCTGCGCATTCTCACACACAAGTGTGTCAACGTGACAGGAACCTGCCGAGAGAAGCACCCCAGAACCTCCTTCTTCAGGGTCCCTCCAATACTCTCTCCTGACAAAGCGTAAAATCTTGAGTGGGCAAAGAAGAAAGATTTACAGGGTCCATATTAATTATATTATAGCAGACAAGGATGAATTTAGAGCTGAGAGGCATAAATTGATAACTGGTACCATATTGTCATGTTGAATTTGTAGCTTTGACATCAAAGTCATCAATCTTCCTCTTGGCTTTTGTTTCTCATGTTCTACTAAGAAATAAGTTTGTATGTGTGTCTGTGTGCAGGTGTGTGTGTGTGTGTGTGTGTGTGTGTGTGTGTTTGTGCATATAGATCTTGAATCCATTCAGAATTCATTGGGTCTATAGCGTAAGGTGATAATTTATTCTACTTCAAATAGACTCAACCTTACCCTTAATTTGAAAAGTTAAACCAATATCATATATAAATGCATGTATGTAAATGCTTCTCTGGTCTGTTCTGTTCCATTCATCTACTCATTTATTCCTTTACTCAGGATACATTTTCTTGTCTGAACAAAAAGGCTTGCTTTAGGACTTCGCAAAACTCTGAAGAGTCTCAGTATTTGTAGGCAGAATAAAAAAACTATGTAAGACAGGATGATATTCTTAAGTGAAACAAATAGAAATGCGTGCTCTGAAGTGTATTGAGATTAATCTGTTCTGGTTTTCCACTTACTAAAAATTACTGCTTAGAAGCAATGCCCTCTCTCCTGGTTCACACACCTCATCAGTAATCTGGAACCCACAATGAGAAGCTGTTGGTTGACCAAAGGTGAGGCCCAGGTTGTAGAAGTGCAAATCAACTCTTAGTTCTTAAAACCTAAGACCGAGCCCTACTTCACCTGGGACATTTCGGATATGATCATCTCAGTCCTTCCACACTGTCTTCATAGTTCTGGTAATAAAAATTAGACCAAGGTTTCATGGAGGTTAGAATCATTTTTATTCATTCAAATGCTCAAGGAAATAAAATGTGGAAAAGGATATATGATTACCAGTCAGGTCTTTATGGGATTATGGATGGAGCTGTGTGAACTTGAAAAGCTGAACATTGAACATTTTCTGCCACATTGGGTAGAAAGACATTGTCAGTCCTTCTTTCGTGTTTAGTAGGTACCTGTAATATAAGGATTAAACAGATATTGGAGATATCATTAAAAGTCATTGTTACTCATGAGACCAAGATCATTCGTCCAGTCTGGGGCAGGCCATTTAGGGCGCCTTCTTGGACCTGCCACTTGTCATAAAGGGAACTGGTTATGAATTAAATCTATCAACAAAAAGCCATTTTCATCTAAGGAAAAAAGATATCCCCTATATGGAGTAATCTAAAAATTCCTTAATAGTTTATCATTTGTGTTAGTGCAGTGTTTTGTTTTTTAGAAAGTCTTGGTGGTCTTACATCCTAGCATGTGTAAATTCCTCCTCAATCTGTATTTATCTGATTTGTCTTATAGACCTTTTGTAAGAATTCAGAACTTACATAGATTCAAAGAGGCTCCAATTCTTTTGTGCCTTTCCTGGACCTTAGGCTTTTTGCTTGGGGTTTTTATAGTGTACACAAGTTAATGGGCTACAAAACATTCCCTTATTTATTAGGGTTAGTTTAGACCATCACCCTTTTACATCTTGTGAACACAGTGGTTTTCCTCTAATGCATTTAGCTACTTAAGTAGCCTTCTCAACCATGAGCTGTAATCACCCTATAAGAGCAACATTTGATTTTGGGAGTGAAACGGGGATGGAGTGAATCTTAAAAGCCCTTGTGGTCCCATAAATGCCAACTGAATATTGCTTCTTCTTGGAAAAGGTTTTTTGCAGAAACAGACATATACTAGAATTTCACTTTTTAGTGAAAGATGACTGCACAGAGATTGGTAGGTCAAGCAAATGGCAGGTATTGGTAATGTGGTCCTACTTGGTCAAGGACTTCAAATGGATATTCCTGATCTGTTTCTTCCCCTTCTGTGTATGGCTCCTGAACTGCATGTTCAGAAACACTGCTGCAAATTTTTGATCCAATAACTAGATCATCATCTGCAGAATTACACCCTCATATTTTTCTCTGACAATATGATTAAATCTTTTCCTTTTAATTTTCCTCAAAGCAAGAGGCAGGAATTCCTAAATGGGTTGATATGTAAACTTCTGGAGGGGATTCTAAAAAACAATGGGGCAAAGAGTATAATACTTATCACAGTAGTGCAGAGAAGGTAGAGGAAGAGGGTAAATGTTTTACATAAACCAAAAATGAAATATTAAAAAAATCTACATATAAGTTCTGTACCTTGACCTAATCTGTGTCCCAAGAATTTCTTTGGAGGATAGATTTCTCACATGTTTTTAAAATGACTTCTGAAAATTTCTGCTCTGCCAGGGAACTCAGATAAGAGATCTCACGCTGCTAGTTAATGACTGCAGATGACGGAAGGAAAAGAAGAGGTTCAGAGACGGAACACAGCAAGGTGTTGATACTGACTTCCACACCCATTTATTTTATTGTAATTGAGTAAGTGCTTTTGGGATGAATTGTTTTGATATCAGAATTCTATTACTGAGGAGTAGCATCATCAAGAAGGCAGAGGGTGAAACCCTGGACCATCCTTCTTCCCAGTCATCGATTCAGAAACAATTCACGAACAAATTCCCTCTGTGAGAAATCCAGAATTTTATTATTTAGATCCAAGTATCTAGATAAGAGCCTGATATTTTTAATGTACTTTTGAAGTGAACCTAAAACTATAATTTCATATTTACATTTTTCATTGTTTCACATATATAATCAAATTTATCGTTACTTACGGTCTCTGGCCTTTGAATCCTTGTTATTTTACTGCTCATAAGATGAGTCCTTAAAAGGTGTTGCTGGGGGTGTCTGGATGATGTGGGAGCAGAACGTAGGGAATACTGAGCCCGAGGTATAAGGCCTATAATGTTAAAAAATGTTAAATCATATCTCTGGTTGCAGTGTATAGGCCTAGATTTAATCCACAAAATTTTGAGCATAAAATGAACATCTAATCCACTTCATCAGTTCTGACTGAAGATGACAAAACCCAGATGGATTTTTTTTTGCCTGAGGGTCACATGACCAAGTGAAAGAGAAAGATATGATGGGTGACTTGGACTATGATGGGTAGAAGTGGACAGACTTAAGGATATTCAAATTAATCAGATTTGGTAATTCACTGGATTTGTGGGTGACAAGGAATAGCTCCCAGATTTCTGGCTCAAGCAATTGGATAGATATTCATTTTATTTTATGGTGGATTTTATGATCCTGGCACATATACGGTCAATAAATAATGGTCAGTCACAAGATTAGAAGGGTAGGTGGGTGGGGAATAAGAGTATGTAGAGAGAAAGCAGATAATGATTAGAACAAGACCCCTGTAGTAGTGAAAAAGTAGAACTAAATGGGATCCCATACATTGGGATTGGTCCCCGGGAGGGGCAGCTTTTCCATTTTATCAGGAGGGACTGAGAAGTAGCTGAGTACTTGGGCTGGGCTCAAGATATAGAGGGGGTTTCCCCTTGGATGGCTTTTAACTGCTCTGTGAAACTGGAGGTGACGTGTTGGCTGGGGAGGAGGACAGTGTTGGAAGGTGTGAAGAAGCCAAGAAGATTTAAAATAGTTGCTGGGAAAAGGAGAGAGTGAGCTGACCCCATTCTCAGTTTCAGGGGAGGGACATGGGAGCTGCTCCTAAGACCACGGAGAACCTTAGCCTCTGGCTTTAGTGATTGGCTCAAACCGGACATGTGACCCGAGTCAACCCAGTCTGAGGCTGATTCTTCTCAACTGTCCATCACCACATTGACTCCCGCCCCTCGAGCTGGAACAGAGAGGAAGCTACAGCGGTGGCTGCCATCTTACTTCCCAGGGGGCTCCACTTCCTCTCCGCTCCCAGCATTCTCAGAGCCCAGCAACGGCGACAGAGAAATCGATGCTCGTGAAAAACATCAAAGCTGGATCAGGAGAACTTAAGGCAGTCTGTCTCTGAACATTTCACAGTTTTGTTAGACAAGAGACTTCAATTTTTTCCCCTTAAGTATTTTAAGAACAGCTGCACTAGAATATATTATCATTTCTCAGGAGTTGCAAGATCCTAAGGGGAATCCGTGCTAATGCCAAGTAGAGAGAGCGGCCCCCCAACTCTGCCTTTGCCTCCGATGCCTCTGATGTGGGGAGCAAGGTGGCTGCTGCTACCACAGCTACGGGAAGGAGAAACTTTGGTCACTTCCGGCTTTCATCTGGACAACAGCTGGGAAGGGAGTGGGAATGGCTGACTTCTGGCATTAATAGTACAGGTGATGCCTGGCTGTCCCCTTGGAGGCTGGTGATAAATAGACAGGGTAATAATGGGTAATAAATAGACAGGTATGACCCAGTCCCTCCTCTCCCGATGAATCTACATGTAGGGAGCCCTCCACAAAGCCGGTCCTGTCACTGAGAGGAGACAGGTGGGGGCTGAGGTTTAGGAATAACTTTTACATCTACTTCCAGGGAAAGAGGCTTCTCTTTCATTCCTGCCACATCCTCAGTTCTGGGAATTAGGTTCTGCCCCCCTACCTGTCTTGTGCCTCACTCTGCTTCTCCTTCCTAAATGTGCAGCTGTTGGCAGACATGGACGGCAGTTTGAAAGGACCCTTTAACCCAGAAAGAGATTTAAAAGGTGCCTGGCTGGGGTACCTGGCTGGCTTAGCTAGTACAGTGTGTGACTCTTGATCTCAGGGTGGTGAGTTCAAGCCCCACCGTGGGTACAGAGCTTACTTATTTAAAAAAAAAAAAAAAAAAAAAAGATGGTTGGATGGAGGCAGAGGGGCAAGGGAGAGACAGAAAAATCCTAGAGAATGTGGAGAAGGAGAGTGCAAGGTACAGAACTGCTCAGGGTCAGGGGTCAAAATAGGGCCTTGGATATTTGTACGTTCTTTCACTTTGGACAGGACAACTGAGGTGAGGAAACTCAGCCCTGCTCTCAGGTCCCAGGCAGCAGGCATAGAGGCAGGAAGGAGGGCCCTGGGCTTTATAGCTAAGCCCAGCCTTAGTCTTTTTTTTTTTTTTTTTAAGATTTTATTTATTTATTTGAGAGAAAGAGAGACAGAGAGAGTGTGAGTGGAAGGAGGAGCAGAGGGAGAGGGAGAGAGAGAGAAAATGTCAAGCAGACTCCATGCTAAGCGTGGAGCCTGACATGGAGCTTGAGCCCAGGACCCTGTGATCATGACCTGAGCCCAAATCAGAAATGGACACTTAACCGAGTCACCCAGGTGCCCCACCAGCCCTGCTCTTAGTAAACCCAGAGTCACTCCATCTTTGTCTGCTTGATCTTTGATGCCAATCTTTCTGTTTCTGAAAGGCTCTATTTTCTTATATATTCACCTAGTTAATAGCCGAAAGCAAACACAAAGGACACACACATACGAAAGTATAGGAGCCAACATTTGTACAGTTAGTTAGTGCTTCTGTACTACGTGGCCGATATGCTTTATTTCATTCAATTCTCAGAATACCCTTTTGAGGGGATATTCCCATTTTATAGATAGGCTAACCTGAGGTCACATAGTGAGCAGTGACTGAGCCAGGATTTTAACCACAGCGCACACACCCAACCACCAGGCTCCACCAGAAGAGAAAAGCAGAGACTTGGCTGATCTTAACAATAAATCGGTTGTGGTTATTGATATTTGATGACATTTTTGATAGAAGAACTTAGAATTTATTTTGTCCTCAACTTACAGGGGAGGAAGCTAGTTTAGAGACATCCTGGGTTTGGCCTCTGTTCCATGCTTCTTGCTAGCTACACTGCCCAGAGGGTGGTGTTGATTGCCATTCCATAGGGCTCTTCAAGCCTCCAGCACCCAAGAATCACAATACACTTTCTAAATAACATCTGAAAAATGTGGTCATTGATGTTCTAAGGCATTATGACAGTGAAGTACCCAGTGTTCTTTAAGTGGTATATTACAAGCTTCTGAGGCCAGTTTTTATGACTAAAACAATTTAGTATAGGATGTAAATACTCTAAGGTAAACTAAAGTAGAAAGTTACGGCTGCAAATCAGAATTAAGTTTCATTCATTCATTCAACAGTCATCACGGAGCCCCCAATCAGTAACCACCGGGTTGTTATGGCTAGTCCCTGAGATCCTCCTCAGTTCAGACCCCAGAGCCTGGGAGTTTGTGCTAGCCAGAGCAGGACCTGCTTACCGCCTGGTGAGCTCATCCGGACAGACGATCGCTCAGCGTCACTAAGCTGACTTTGTAGCTCTTGTACGCGCTGGAAAGCATCCAGCTTCACACTCCGCTCCTGGGCAAGCCGGCTTCTCATCTGAGGAGAAAAGTGCTTAGGAAGCAGAGATGCTTTCTGGTGCCTACTTTAGTTCCTGGGGTTCCTTGGAGGTGTGGGTCCAGGCTGCCCCAGAAATACAAGTCCTCATACAGTCCTGGTCAGGCTGAACTCAGCCTTCTGGGGAGAGCTCCAAGAAGGCCAAGAACTTACCAAAGAGGAGCAGAGGCAGCCAGTAGAACCTTTATTGCCTTATCATAGCCAGGAGTTCACTCACGACATTTTTATCTTTTATGTTTATTTCACCAGTGTGGAGGGGAGGAGAGGAAATGGAAGGGTCCAGTTCACAGAGGACCTTGTGGGTCAAAGCCACGAAACTACCAGATGGGAGGGAGCCCCTGGACAGTTTCAAGCAGAGGAAAGACCCAATCTCTCTCCCAGATCTCTATTTGGCTCAACTCATCATTGGCAGGGATGCCCTGAGCACCATCCCCCATGCCTTATATGAGGCCTCTAACAAGAGATGACCCTCGTATTTACTCATGTGGTCCTCTGCTCGCACAGCTGACCCCTAGTCCCCAGCCAGAGAGCGGCTGGGTCCAAAGTGCCTTATCTGCAGAGATCACAGGTATTTTTTAACTTATTTTTATTTATATAAATATAATTTTATATACGTTATAAAAAGTAATTTAATTATAAAAATTATCTAAGAGTATTAAAAGGAATATATTTATAATTATATTAAAAATTATAAAGTATAAAAAAGCAATAATCATATAATGGATTCAATAGTGTCCCCCTGGCCCCCCGAAAAATTCATGTTTACCTAGAACCTCAAAAGGTGACCTTACTTGAAAATAGTCTTTGCAGATGTAATTAAATCATGAGGAAGCCATACTGGATTAAGAGTGGGCCTTACATACAATGACTGATGCCTTCCTAAGAAGAGGAAAGGGCTCAGACACACAGAGGGACACATACGGAGAGGGCGATCGGATGAGGAAGGCAGAGATGGGAGTGACGTAGTTACAAGCCAAAGGAATGTCAAGGACTACAGGCAGCCACCACAAGCTAGGAGAGAGGCAGAGAATAGACTCTTTCTCAGAGCCCTCAGGAGGAGCCCACATCTTGATTTCAGGCTTCTGGCCTCCTGAACTCTGAGAGCATACATTTTACTTGTATTAAGCCATCTAGTTTGTGGTAATTTGTTACAACAGCCCTAGCAAACCAATCTACGTGCTGCTCTCAAAACTTCAGCGGCACATGTTTTAAATCCTACTCTCGCCTGCATGGACCCAATGAGAAGGCCTGTGAACTCTTGCAGCTGTGACCACGGGCTCATCTTACACATGTTAAGGAGCAGTTTCTTGTGTGTGTGCGGATACTCTCAAGTGTAATGTAACTTTCAGTTAAAGATCAGATCCCCAGAGTTAGGAACACTTCCTAATACGAATTAGCCATATAGGTCCATGTAGGTACTATAAGGATTGGTGTAGGCTGGAAAAACATAAGACTTCCTAAGCCAGGCTGGGGCTAAGTCAACTTGAATAATATTAGCAAAGGAAAGAAACATTCTTAGGAAGGACCTTGTGTTGTGTTAGGACCTTAAAGAGACCCCACCCCACTTCACAGAGGTAGGTACAGTGATTTGCCCAAGGTCCACAAGCAGTTAGCGGCAGAGGCAGTATCTGAATCCAGGTCAATCCGTTTCCAAAATTGTCCACCTTCATTCAGATTCCCAGTAAAAAGATATATAGCCAATATTTATCAAGAGCTGTGTCAGTTTCAGTTCTAAGTGCTTCATTGAAACTACCTGATTCAATCCTCCTAAAAATCCCACAAAATGAGTATGTTGTTCTCCACTACCGATGAGAAGACTGAAGCACAGAGAGACCACAACCTAGCCCAAGGTCATGCAGTGGAGATCCAGCCCAAGGTCATGCATAGAGGGCCCCAGGGCGTGAATCAGGAAATCTGACTCTAGGGCCTCTGCTCTAAATGGTCTCCCCAAGAGCAGGAGGTAGGCAAGGACAATCGTGCTCTCCAAGGTCAGATGATCAAAATCTGCCCTTGGAATTGGAGGTTGGAGAAGGATTAATGAAGTCACTGTGGGTCATAGGGGCTCTTGCTGGCTGAGGATGGATCGCTAGTTGGTGGCGAGTGGGACAGTAAGCCCGGGGCACAGGAGTTGTCAACAGAGGTAGGGGAGTAATTTAGATTTTCACATGCATATACTAAAAAGATGTATTTGTTGGGAGAAGCCTCAAAATATTTGTTTTGGCTACTTTTTAGAATCTCTACCTTTAGACAAAAATTAGTTGTTAACTAGAGAGGACTTGGAGAAACTAACACCTTATCTATTTTTAACGAGGCACAGGGCTCAAACTCATGACCCTGAGATCAAGACCAGAGCTGAGATCCAGTAGCACGTATAACTGATTGAGTCACCCAGGTGCCCCTAACACCTTATTATTGGGTGGTTTTTAGAAAAGCATGATTTGAAGGACGAATATGTGACACCAAATTTTTCTTAAGGATTCAAGACACATTTTAGTTTAGTTTTCACAAAATAAATGTGAAATTCTAATTTTCTTTTATTCTAAAGCTACCTGTTTTTCTATCCATTCCTCCATAAATATTTTCTCTAGCATTCCCTCAATTGAATTTTGGTCCTTTTTAAAAATTTTTGTCATTTATTTTTGTAGACTTCTCATTGATCTCCTCCTTAAGCACTTGAAACACTTGGTCAATAATTTAATTTAACTTTCCAACTTCTGTTTCCTAATATCTCTGGTGAATTAAGTGATTTATTCCTTCAGTGAATGTATAAGACATGCCTGTTCTGGAAGGTGCTACTTCTTTTGCCTTTTGTATTGGATTACATTCTGTGGTCTCCTTTGTTAGAATTTGCATTAATCCATGTCTACGTCTACTGTTTCTTCTTCTTCTTCTTTTTTTTTTTTACTGTAGGACTCTATTTAACAAAAATAGATTGTGTCTGGAAATCACATTTGCCTTTCCTTTTTGTCTCTAAAGTTCCAGAAACACCTTGAATAAAATCCTCTTCTAATAGCTTCCATAATACTTGTTGCTTTTCCAGATTATCATTGGAATTTTCCAAAGGATCCCTAGTTCAAAAATTATAGTCAAGTGGAAACACGTTTGTCACGTGGGTTATAAAGGCACCAAGATTCTGGGCCTCGGGGCAGTGAAGCCATCATCCTCTCACCATTAGCAGCCTGAGCATCACCTCAGCGTGGGCAGAAGTATTCCCATTATCCTGGTGGGCCTAGAAATGACAAAGGTGGGGGACACCAGAGGCGGAAAATTCCAGAAGAAGGCCCCAGCTCTGGCTGGTGCATCCCAATTGGCTTCTGAGGGGCTGCTCCCTCTCTCTGGAGTTACCTGTTGGAGTTCTCTCTGACTTCTCTTCTGCTGAAGCTGGCCCAGCCTGGAAGCCCTCTCAGCCGCTTCCGTCAGGAGCTGCAGGTGCTGTTCCTTTTTCTCCACGTCTTCCAGGAGCTTCTCCATGCTGGAGGTTTTCATCAGATCCATCTGTTGCCGGTGGCGAGCCTCTTGAGTCAGCTTGTGTTGCAGCTCTCTCAGCAGTTGAGCCTGTGGCAGGAAAAGGGCAAAGAAATTGAAGAAGGCACACTCTTTCCTCTTAGCAAAAGGCCCAGAAGGAGAAGTTGCCCAACGGGATAACTATCCCCTCCAGTAGGGCCCAAGGGCAAGACCCTGTGGCGAGCTCCTGGGCCCAGGGTCATGGAGCCGGGCCCGTTTGGTTCTGGGCTACTAGCTGACAACAAGACTACCAGCATCTAGGCCGGCTTGGCATTTACTGTAAGCCCTGAGGCAATAGTTAGGGAGAGAACAAAAGGAACAAACCAGCAAAGCCAGCCAAGTGGTAATGCCACTGTACAGCAAAACCAGTCAAACAGTTCCGACTTTCAGTGCCCAGATGTGATGATGATGTGTACGTTACTTAGCCTATTAATCACATAGTTGTATCTACCAGAGGCTACACGTGCTGTGTCACTGAGCACTCACCACGAAATAGCAGGGAAGGGTTAGCCCCAGGAGGGTGTGACCTAGCGCTGCAATGAGTGGACGAGGGAGGTTGTAATAATCTTGCTTCTGGTTTGACTTTCAAAATAGCTCTGGGGAAGCCAGGTTCCAGACGGTTAAGAGGGAAAAGAGTAGTAATAATTTGGTCCTGTTCTGAAATTTTTTTTTATCAGTAGCACCACAGGCACCAGAAGGTCAAACTCAGTTATAACACTAATACTTATATTATTTGTACAGCGATGCGACAGTTTACATAATTATACACCATCATTCACCTGGTGCATGATAATGGAGGATATAGGGTCCGGAAGGAACAAATTATAGGCTATGTTTTAAACATGCCCAGCTTTCCCAGGCTCTTCTTTAAACTGAGCTCCTCTAAACCTAGGGTCTTTCTGCTTCCTTCATGCTTGGAGAGTTGGTACATATCAAGAGCTTAAACTTGGAAACACCTTCATTTTGGGGCCAGCTCCTACTTAGCAACAACTTCTGGAATGAAGACTTAGTTTGGGTCCTCCAGAAAAGACCCAAGACTCTTGGTTTGGGGAACAGTGCTGATGGCTGGGCCACACTCCACGTGCACAAGGTTGCTGTCGATGGAAAGTGTGCTTGGACCTGAAAGCACTGTGTCAAGGGCAGAGAACAACACCCCAAGATGCCCTCTGGGTAATAAGATCCTCAGAGAAACACACATGTACACACTACACACCAACAAATGATCTTTTGTGTGGGTAGTACTTGCCTGCCTTAGCCAAGTATGAACAAAAACAAAAGCCTTTTGGCCACTCTCCTTGGTTGCTGGGCTAGAGAGGAGAGAGAAGGGAAGCTGAAGCCTGGGTGGTGGTTCTCTGGCCCTGCCCTGTGCTTGAACCAGGCTCACAGTTCCAGGCAGCCTGTGGTGCTGTTTCTGCTCCACATGAGGCTTTGCAGAGGGAGTTCAGAGAGAGGGAGGGAGAGGGCTCCTGGGGCTCAGATACCTGGTTATCTTGCTGCCGGAGCATCCTGGCGTTGTCGGCCTGAGCCCTGGCCAGGGCCTGCCTTAGAGCCCGTAACTCTTGACGAAGTAAAACCACTTCTTGGTCTGCCATTAGCTGGATGCTCAAGCACTCTTTTTTACTTTGCAGAGCTTCCTGTGAACGTCCCAAACCCAGTGAGATAGGAAATAAGTTTCCTTTCCATAGTTTTAGTTTCATAAGCATCTCTAGACCACTTTGGTTATCCATGGTTTTTAAAGCTTCCGGTAGCAAGGAGCTCCCACCAGTCACTTCCTGTGTGTCTTCACTTAAGGACAGTGTGCCAGATCAGAGTAAATTAAGACTTGCTGAAAACTAAGTGAAAATGTCCAAACTACTAGTATTCTGTGCTTTGGTTTCAATTTGTCTTGAGGTTGATTTTCTATTTATTTTGTTTACTTCATTTCCCCCAGATAATCATGTTCGAGACTCAAAGATCTGCAGTGGATTTTGTTGAGGCTGCCTCAAGCCCTCGGTAAAACCTCCCCCTCCATCCTTGCCCTTCCCTCCTGCTAAATTCTCTCTCATCTCTTGTCCAGTTTGCTTCTTTGCCATTTGCTTCGGGCTCTTTCCTGTTTCTCTGAAGTTCTGACACATTTCCACTTCCCAAGAAAACTCCCCAACCCCCAGATCCTTTAAGAGGGTTGGATTTGCCAACTGACACCTGTACCCCCAGCAGCTCCTACCGCCAAGGAAGTCGGGCGCCACCCACCTGGCCTCTCCCTGCTGGGCGGGGCCTCCCTCCCCTCGCGCTCACCTTCTCGGCT
This sequence comes from Meles meles, assembly GCF_922984935.1. Taxonomy (NCBI): domain Eukaryota; kingdom Metazoa; phylum Chordata; class Mammalia; order Carnivora; family Mustelidae; genus Meles; species Meles meles. The sequence continues at coordinate 23,323,433 of NC_060070.1, forward strand.
CTGTTCACCTGGCGCTGGAAGCGAGCCTGCTGCACCGCCAGCCTCCAGTGGCCCAGGCTCCTCAATTTGCACACCAGCGCAGCCAGGCTGCTGCTGTCCTGCTCCAGAGCCTGCAGCTGCTCCTGCCAAGAGAAGCTCACCTTCAGAAAAGGCTGCCTTCAGCACTCTTCCCCGGAAGGAAGGGCACGAATCCTAACATAAGCGCCCTGCCTTCCAGAGGATGACACAACGGTGCAGGGAGCCCCCAGTGCCCCCTTTTAAATGCCTGATGCAATGCTTTCTCGGGGGAATCAGACTGGAATGTATAGAGAGTGAGCCCGGGGTCAGATGCTGGGATGAAATGCCGGGATCCCGATCCCGTTGCTAAATGAAATCACGTACTTTGGCTGGGTTTTCTTTCTTTCCTTCGTCGGGTCTGGCAGAGCCCCATTTCTTCTTTAAGCCCTTCAAATTGTCAATCCCTTCTGTTCTTACTTCGCCGATGAGCTCACACACTTTCTGGATCAAATTAATCTGATTCTCATCCAGCTTTTCCTGCAAATTGCAGACTCAAGTTCAGGAAGAGCAGGGGAGGAAGAGTCATCTTGCCTTCTACAACCCAACTTTCAGAAATGATTCCACGTGAAAACACCATCCACTCAATTATTCCATCAGGAGTTATCTGGAAGTCTCACGAGCAGCCCCGTTAGCACTGTCTACAATCCACAGGGATTGTGGACCCTACACGCCTTAGAGTCCAAGTTGTCAGTGCTGAGGTAAGTTGAGTGGATAGAAAAGTGGAAGGTCACAAGTAGAAAACTGAATCACCCCTCCTCTCCCAAAAGGTTGCTTGAGAATTTGAACCTAGGGATTTTTGCTATCAGGTTGACTCAGCAGAATCTGACCAGATAAAACACTACAGATGAGCCACTAATGAGGAACTACATTAAAAATAGATAAAGTAGAGGAAGGAATCAGGCTGGCTACCTTCCCATTTAGGTTCCAGCAGAAATCTCATTATGAAACGGCCTGTTCTGAATGGCTTATGGATAATGACTTGTGGTGGAACAGCTTGATCATCACTAAGTACAACTACAGACCCTGCATCCTTGGGTGAGGGGAGAAAGTTGGGTGTCCTCTCATCTCTGAACCACTTCCCTGGAGAGGAAAGCAGGAGGATACTGCCCGGCTGGGCAGTCATGGCAGGATGTCTGGCTGCTGGCCACACAGCCAAAGCTTCACCACCCACTTGGGACCCTGGGGTAGAACGGGGACTCTCTGATTTGGCAGGGGGTAGGGGGCATGTGGCACTAGTTTAGTCTGGGAGAAGTAGAGAATCTACTTTCCATCTAGGAATCTGGCATAAGCTAAAAAAAAAAACCACCTAAGAACATTTTCAATAATTTCATACCTGAAAGATGACTTAGCAAATTCCAGACTTCACTGTCTGTTCATCCCTCTCCTGCCGTACCAGGCCCAGTGCATTTTGGTTTTGACCCTATAATATTTGTAAGCACTGGTATTTTGTGGATCCTTCATAAGTAGGAAGGAATCTCTGATCCTCTCTGATACCCACCAACGCAGAGCACTGGTGGAAGCTCCTCTCAATGGAACAACTTCAGGGACCAGCTGGAATGTTCCAGGAGAGACAATGAAGTAAGGGCACGTTGGGGGCTGGCTCTGGAAAACATCCGACAGCAGGAGAGGAGGCAGGTTTGTACTGAAATTCACATTTGTGGGGCAGTTGGACCAGGCCCATTTTAGGCATGGGACCTCCGTCTTGTGATGCTCAAGCATCATAAGAAAGTGACAGGCTTCCCCCTCCCCCATGCTATGGGCCCAGGGGCACCCCATCACTCCTCTTCTGGATGGACGACCTTCACTGACAGTCCAGCAGCTCCCAGACACTGGATGTGAGAGACCCTGGATGTGGATGGTCAGCATTTTTATACGTTGAAAACCCCTCTGAAAGTGGATTCAAATTCTGAATCTACCCAGTGAGCCTTCAGAAAGTGCCTGTTGCTACTGACACTGGGGTCTGGCCTGGCTCAGGGCACTGCACTTTCCTGTTTGGAGGGTTGCACTCAATAGACTAAACAGTGATATCAACTGTTGGCGTTTCAGAGAAGATGCACCCCGCCCTCCCTCAACAGCAATCAGCTATATACAGAAGAATGAAACCTGACCATTCTCTTACACCATACACAAATAAAACTCTAAATGGGGGAAAGACCTCAATGTGAGACAGGAATCCATCAAAATCCTAGAGAAGAACACAGGCAGTAACCTCTTCGACATTGGCCACAGCAACTTCTTTCAAGACACATCTCCAAAGGCAAGGGAAACGAAAGCAAAAATGAACTTCATCAAGATCAAAAGCTTCTATACAGCAAAAGAAACAGTCAGTGAAACAAACAGGCAACCCATGGAATGGGAGAAGACATTTGCAAATGACAGTACAGACAAAGGGCTGGTATTCAAGATCTATAAAGAACTCTGCAAACTCAACTCCCAAAAAACAAATACTCAAGTGAAAAAAGGGGCAGAAGACATGAACAGACACTTCTCCAAAGAAGACATACAAATGGCTAACAGAAAAATGAAAAAATGTTCATCATCATTAGCCATCAGGGAAATTCAAATCAAAACCACATTGAGATACCACCTTACACCAGTTAGAATGACCAAAATCAACAAGACAGTAAACAAGTGTTGGAGAAGATGTGGAGAAAGGGGAACCCTCTTACACTGTTGGTGGGAATGCGAGTTGGTGCAGCCACTTTGGAAAACAGTGTGGAGGTTCCTCAAAAAATTGAAAGTAGAGCTACCCTATGACCCCACAATTGCACTACTAGGTATTTGCCCCAAAGATACAGATGTAGTGAAAAGAAGGGCCATCTGTACCCAGTGTTCATAGCAGCAGTGTCCACAATAGCCAAACTGTGGAAAGAGCCCTTCAATAGCTGAATGGATAAAGAAGATGTTGTCCATATATACAGTGAACTATTACTCAGCCATCAGAAAGAATGAATGCCCACCATTTGCATCGACATGGATGGAACTGGAAGAGATTATGCTGAGTGAAATAAGCAGAGAAAGACAATTATTATAGGGGTTCACTTATTTGTGGAACATAAGGAATAGTATGGAGGACATTGGGAGAAGAAAGGGAAAAAGAAAGGCGGGGAATCAGAGGGAGAGATGAACTATGAGAGACAATGGATTCCCAGAATCAAACTGAGGGTTTTATAGGGGAGGGGGGTGGGAGGATGGGTGAGCCTGGTGATGGGTATTAAGGAGGACATGGATTGCATGGAGCACTGGGTGTCATACGCAAACAATGAATCATGGACCACTACACCAAAAACTAATGATATACTGTATGGTCACTAACATAATAATTAAAAAAAAGCAATCAGATGGCAGCAATGGCAGCCGAACGCAGAGTGAGGAAAACAGCAACTATCTAAATTGTCTAAAATTCAGTGCCTGTCATAGCAAAACAATGACAACCCATTGCTGACCCCTCCCTGCCACGATCACTGAGCCCCGGAGAATTCTTGGGCCCTGGAGGCTCTTGTTACCACACAGCCCACTCTGTCATCCATTGCTGTATGCATGGCTCCTGTGGAGGTCACTTACCCTTGGCTCCCACAGGGCCGCCCAGATGTCCGACACATGTCACTTACTTTTATGTGCAAGCACGTTGCAAACAGAGCTCGTACTAATGCTTCATATTCTTCCTGGACTTCTGTTCTGATATGCTTGTTGAGATTCAGATTCTCTTCTTCCAAATCTGTGAGTCGAGCTCTCAGAGCAGTGATTTCCATGATCATAGTGTGACTGAGCTCTGCAACCTAATGGCAGAAATATTGTTTGAACGCAAGAGAACTCAAGCAATCCGAAGGGCTGCTGGTACGGAATAGGTCTTCGTATGTCAGGGTCAGATTTGTTCTTCTACTTTGAATCTAGTGAAAGAAGCAAACATCCTGTTGTACAAAAGTGGGTGGAAGGACCTAAGGTTGGTTTAGGGGTCTCAGAACAGTGCCAGACACATAGTTGGTGTCCAATGAATGGTTGTTGAATGAATGACCCCAGAAGAGACACACTAAATACTTCTTAATTAGATACAATACTTCAGCTGTCTTCGTCTCCATTTCCAAATGGGCCTTCTTTGACATCTCAACCTAATACCTTTTCTTTGGAATTCACTTAACCTGGCCTCAAAAGAAAATAAATGAAGCCCCCAACCCCAACCCAAAAATAACAACAAAAACGAAAAATCAAAGCAGTAAAAAATAACAAAGACCACCCCAAAACTAAGAATAATGCCCGTCTTGCTTTAAAAAGTGAAAATGCCCTCCTCAGATGTTTCCGCCGTGTATCTTCATCAATGAGACTTCTCCGGGCCACTCTTGATGGGGCACAAGAAAATGACACCGGAAGTCCCCTGTCTGGCTATTGCTGAGAATGTGGATTTGCCAGCTGGGAAAGAGAAGCTTTTGGGGAAGAACGGACCTACCTGACCAGCATTGTCTTCAGGCGGATCTGAACCTCTTTGGATAATATCTAATTCCTGAAGAGGAGAAAACAGTGCAAACCAAACTCAAACATTTATTCTTCCAGCCATGCCTCAGTTTACCTCAACATGTTCCACACACCCCCTGTTTGTGTGGATGGAGCTTCATTTTCAGATTCCTGGGCTCCCTCTGGAGCCCTACAGCCCCTGTTGCCCCATTGGACTTTAGGGTGACTAACATGAGATCCGGAGATAGCATTCACTTTGAAGTATCCACACTGATGCCAAAGACTTGGCTTATAGAGATAAACCAAACTGGGGGTGAAGCCAAGACTCCTTGGATATTTGAATGCATTATTTGATTTTTTTTTTCAGACTTTAGCACTTTTCTTAGGTAAAAAGTAATATTACATCGAACCTCTGATGCAATCCGTTTTAAAACAGTGTGCAATCTAGGACAGGAGTGACTTTTGGATCCCACTATTCCCACTGGTGGGACCTCATTTTAAGGATGTCTCATCAGTGAGACCCATGACGTGCATCTTGAAGACAGAGTTTACTCAAGGAGCGTGCTTCTCTGTTAGACCAGGAATAGCACAAGGTACTTCGTGTTTGCTCAGGTGAGGAGGGCAGCTATGCGTTTCCCCAGGGGTGGGCGGGCAAATCCTTTGTCACCAATGTTTTATATTCCCCACTAGACACCTCCAAAGCACACAGCCTGGTGTTGCTGGGCCATCACCCTTGCAGCTGAGATTACCAGAGCCCCGGAAAATGAACCAGTGAGAGGAGACTTTGGGGGGTACTGTTCACCCGGCCTTCTTGTGTGAGAACACGCCCCTCTTCCCATTCTAGTCTCCTCTTCAGAGTGAGTCCTGGGCCTCCCTCCCCACACCTTCCCCATCGCACTTCCTCGCTCCCTGAGACCATACCTGCTCTTTCTGGAAGAGCTTCTGCCGAGCGTGCTCCAACACATGCTCGTAACACATGGAGTAGCTCTCGAAGTTGCTGCGTTCTCTTGCCATCACATCGCAACCCAAGGAAAGGAGGCAACCCTCAAAGTGGTCTTTCCTGAACGTGACCTGAAAAGGAAGGGGCATCATTCACAGCAGCTCCAGCAGGAAGGCCTCACGTGCCAGGGCCCACATTGCCTTGGCTCCCAGTCCCAGGTCCATTTCTCTGCCACAGAAAAACATGGGTTCTGGCCTTGCGAGTCTCTCTTTTGGGTCCGCTCTCTTAGTATTTGCAGGCAGGAACAAGAGCACAAACGGACGCCTGCATGCCACGTACCAAAGTACCCTAGATATTTAAGGGTCATAAATCAAACTAATAAACTATTAATTCTCCTACTTTGAAAAATAGATCTTCGAAGTAACTTGGAAGGCCAGGTTTGACTTTATCATTCTTGGACTACTCTGGGTTCTATGCTGAAATGTGGTGACTTGGAGAGAGCTGGTCACCAACCTGTAGTTTACAGTATAACTGCCTTGTCCTCCCATGTCTGGCCCCACATCACACTGTGGAGGGCGCTCACATGCACGTGAACAGTCCGGCTAGCTACACCCCCACACAGCCGCCCTGGACCGCCCCTCAGGTCAGGGTGTGCACACTGGCAGTAAGGCCCACTCTCCTTCTGGGGAGCAGGATCTGGAGACTCTGCAGGGAGAATTCCAGGGCGCCAGGTTCCTGAAGTGTGGTCTAGAATGAACATCAGAGATCTGAGGGGGTATGTCCCCTTGGCTGTGAGGAACAACAGGCTTGGAGAAGAGCCAGAGGAGCCATCTGGAGAATGAGCCTCAGTCAGGAACCCCTCTTGTTCTGGTGGAAGGGATATACTGTTATTCTCTCAGCCGTCCCATTCCTTCCCTTTCTTGAAGAGATCCGAACCCTTCTGAAGAGGTAACCATTAAGGAACAGAGGAAAAGTCCACCCCTCCCAGGCAAGCTTAGATTTCAGCTCTCGAGAGAAATGAGAGCCAATGTGTAGAACAGAGGACAGAGAGACCTGCGTAGGTCCTGCACGTCCAGGTGAGTGCTCGTGTGTGTCTCTCTGTGTCCCTATCAGTGAGTGCATCTGTGTGCCTTTGTGGATATGACTGTATGTCTGGACCCATGAGAATACATGTATATGTGTGTCCGTGTCTCTCTGTGGATGTCCCTGTGACTGTCTGTATACGTCTCTGTGTCTATGTGTGTCCCTGTGTGATTCAGTGAGTGTGTCTGTGTGTGCATCTGGGTGTCTTAGGGGGCCCGCTCCAAGACCCAGTGGGCGTGTGTACACGAGCTTTATCTGCAACACTTGTAGGGTCAGGAGGGCTTCAGGCTCACTGGCAGGGTGCTACAGAAGTTTCTGGCTTGGGGTGGGTCCTGTGTCCCCATGAGGGCCAGTACACTGTCCTATAAGTGAACCTCAGTGCCCCTACCAACCTCGAGAGAAAGTCCAGCCAGGTTTTTTGCCAAGGCAAGTTACTGAGACAAGCTAGCGGAGATGGCAAACAGTGATAGAACTCAGGATGGATGGAGTGAGGAGAGTGGCTCGTACCCACTGCTCATGGCAGGGGAAAGCAGGGTAGCATTTTGGAGGCCAGACTAGCTGTATCTATGAAAAGATTTTAAAATATTCATGATCTTTGGCCCAGTAATTCCTCTTCCAGACCTTCATCTTTAGGGGTTAATAGAAGTAACACACAAAAATATACGTAAGCCTTTCCAACAAAATGAGAAATGGAAATGATCAGAAGTGCCCAATAAAGGGAAATAGTTTGAATCTTTCTCACCTGTCTGTATAACGAAATACTAGACAGCCACCAAAAAGTCTGTGGACAGATACATTTATTGACAAGGAAACACGTCAATAGCACGTACTCAAGTGAAAACAAGGACTCTATAATAAAAGGGCATATAGAATGATTTAATTTGGTTTTAAAAAGTTAATGAATTAAAAAATGATAAAGTTTTGAAGGAAATGGGCCAACGTAATAATAGTAGTTATCAGTGAGGGTAAGCTAATGAGTGTATTTTCTAATACATCATATTCCCATTTTCTAATATAATCATAACATGTATACACAATTAAGATAATTATATATGAAAATATATGTATAAATAAAATGTACCCCCTAACGAAAAGATAGTAAAGCTTTTGTAAAGATCAACGGCCACAGCAGCTTGGGGGCATTGAAGAGATGCAGAATGGAAACCACAGGTGACACCATCTGTTCATGGGGGATTTAATGAAGAGGAGCCCGGCAGTCAGGGCAAGGCACTCAGCCTCCCTCCTTCATCCCCTGGGGGCTCTTCGAAGGGAGTGAGTATAAGGGCAGTCTTACCCTGAGCAGTAAGGACAGGCAGATTTAGCTTCTGACATCAAGGCAAAGGGGACCAAGAATCCAACCCCTGGCCCTTGACTTCTTAATAGTGGCAGGGTTAAGGCTATGCAATTTAGTAATGACAAAGGAAACACTTTCCGGACTGAATATGATGAAAGCCTGAAACATTGAGAAGTTGTGAGATCACATTTGAGGCCTTCACGGTGTGGCTGGTGACCCCGTCCAGGTGGGCTGGGGCCAGGGCTTGGAATCAGACACAGTGACTCACCCCTCACTGTCCTGGACAGCAGTGTCTGGACCTAAGCATGCCAGTAAGGCCTCCAACAGCTTTTTAGCAGAGCAAACACTTCTTTTTTTTTTTTTTTTAAAGATTTTTTATTTATTATTTATTTGACAGATAGAGATCACAAATAGGCAGAGAGGCAGGCAGAGAGAGAGGAAGGGAAGCAGGCTCGCTTCCGAGCAGAGAGCCCGATGTGGGGCTCGATCCCAGGACTCTGGGATCATGACCTGAGCTGAAGGCAGAGGCTTTAACCCACTGAGCCACTCAGGTGCCCCAGGGCAAACACTTCTTAAGCCAATATCGCCTTAGCCGCCATAGTAGATCTAGAATCCCAAACAAGCAGCAAGGCAGACTTGAACCTCAGTGGCCTTCTACCATCCCTCTTCGCCAGTGTGACACTTTACCCAGTAAGGGGAGTCACCTCTGGGTGAGTCTGAGTTACACCAGAGGTGAAGGAATGTCCGGGACCCCCTTGAGCATCTCCAGAGGCCAGAGAAATTGTATTTTGTTATAGTGTTTCTTTAAAAAGCTCTTCTGCAACCTACCCTTGCCTTCCTGGGTCACTAAATGTCAGCTCTGTGTCAAAATGCGGCATGAAGTAGGTTCATCTTCCAACTTCAGGGCAGGTCCTTGGGTTCCATAAAGCCACAGAGTGAAGACCATGTCCCTCAGTGGGGCTGATTCCTTCACCAACAGTTAAACCTGAACTGTGATGAATGGCCCTGGTTGGAAAACCTCCAGATTCTTCTGGAGAGCCAGCCTGGGGTGAAGCATGGCAGGTGCTAGGTCTTGTTATGGCAAAAGTCTGGCTTTGCTCGGAGCAAAATGTACTTCTGTGGTTTGTTCTATCTTGGAACCCCTCATAATTGATCTAATATCAGGCACAAACAAGGTGTTTTGATGATGTTTCTAAAACCCACCTCTGGTGACAAAATGCTTCAGTGACTTCCCACGACTCTGGGATGAAATCCAGACTCCTAAGGATTGCCTACAAGGCCATTCAGCAGCTGACCCTGCCCTCCTTTTCAATGTCCTCCTCTGAACTCTGCTATACTCCCTTCTTAGATTTCTCTGCCTTCCTTCCCCAGACCCTCTTCATCTGGTTAACTCCTATTTGTGCTTTAAGACTTGGCCCAGACAACCCCTCCTCCAGGAAGTCTCCCCTATTTCTTCCCTACCCTCTAGATGGGTTGTATCTCCTGTGCATGCCTTCCTCAAAGCATTTAATGTAAAGTGCCTTTTTGACACTTCTGGGTCACCTGATTCCATAAGCTCTTTGAGGGCAAGAACTGTACCTTTTGCCTTTAATCTAATAAAGTGTCTAGCAGGGAAGGAAAAGGAAATCTAAAAACACTTGCTAAATGAATGAATGACTTTTGGCATGTGAATGGAAATGGTTCTCGAATCCACACAATGGATTATTATAGTTCTAATTTGCAATAAAGGTCAATGTCTAATTTAGGTCAGCATATTTGGTATAAAATTTGGTCAAGATGTTAGAACCAATTGTGAAAGACTGGTTTTCTAGAATTTGGAGAAGGAGGCAAAGATCACTAGAGGCCAGTATGGATTCGAGAAAAATCAGGCCAGATGAACCTTTTCCTCAAGTAATCTAATGTATGCAGTGTACCTGAATTTCAGCAAGAGAGCTGGAAAAGTTCCTCATGATGTCCTTGTGGACCAGTGGAGAACACAGGCTAGGTGACAGTACAACAGATGGGCTGCTGGCCGCGGAAGGACTATGCCCAGAGAGTGTGGTCAGCCTGAAGGGAACCCCCAGGGAGGTAGTACAGGGCTTGGGGACCTGTCCTGACATACACTCCTAGTAATGACTTGAATGAGGAGACTGGGAGCAGGCGACATGAGCCTAGGAGGGAGAGATGATAAAAATTCAGATTTTGAAGGATTTCAAGTTCAGACTGGATGAAACTGAGTAAGAACAAGGCTAATAATAAGGCAGCAGCAGGATGTCTGAAGGCAATGTGGCTTCAGGTGACTATCAGCCTAATGAGTCATCCAAGACGTGGCTGCCAATACCCAGGATGCTCACAGACATTAATCAAAGCAGAACACGCAATAACAAGTACACTTTCCACCTGGTCAGATGATCTTGAACTTAGAGGGGACCGACCAGGATGGGAGGGCTGCTCACATAAAGTAAGTGAAGGAAATGAAGGCGGTTTAGTCTGAAGAAGAGACGGCAGGGCTCGTGTCCTCTGCCCAGAAGCACCCCGGTGAGGGGGGAGCATGGTGCCTGCTCCCTTTTCCAATTCATGTGCCCTGGCTTGGGCTGCACCATCTGGAGGAAGGGGTAACGGTTTGAAACCCACCACCCAGAGGGACACCGCTTTGGGTTTGTGCTACTAGAGGAGGTCCTTCGTTGTAATTTTGCTGAGGCTTCACACACACCAGCAATGGTGCTCATTGAGTTTCTCTGACAGACCTGCCTTTAGAGACCTAACGGCTTGTTGTGAGGGATCAGAACTATGATCGGTGGTGTCCCGGGGACAGAACGAGGATCCATGATGGAGGTGATGGGGAGGCCAAGCCAATCCAGTGAGAGTTGCTTGAAACAAGAGCTGCCAGGAGAGGTGGGGAGGGCGGGTGGGCTTGGAAGAGAGACAGTTCCTTGTCACTGAATATGATCCAGAAGAGGCTTAGAGGTCCACCAGGCATAGAGTTTGGTGTCCTCTTATTCCAAGACACTGGCAGGCAGACACCAACCCCTTCAAGTGTGCTTTGGGTGTCAGTTATACCTGACATGGGTTTGCCCTAAGTCCCACATTTCTCTCCTAGCCAATCCCATCTTCAATTTTGGAGTAAAGGATATACATAGGGGTTGAGCAGATCTTGAGCCACAAACGTTTTGTTTGTTTTTATTGTGGTAAAATACACCTCATGTAACATTTGCCATTGAAACCATTTTTTTTTTTTTTAAGTAATCTCTGCAGTCAAGGTGGGGCTCGAACTCTTAACTCTAAGATTAAGAGTTGCATGCTCTACTGACTGAGTCAGCCAGGCGCCACCATTTAGACAATTTTTAAGTGTAAAGTTCAGTGGCATTAAGTTCATTCACACTGTTGTACAATCAACCGCTAGAACTTTTTTCATCTTGCACAAATGAAACACCTGTTCCCGCTAAACACCAACTCCCCATCCCGCCTCCCCTGAGCTCCTAACAACCACCATTCATTCTACTTTCTGTCTCTATGAATTCGACTACTGTGGGTATTTCACAGCAGTGGAATTATGTAGCATTTATTCTTTTGTGACCGGCTTTTCCCCCTGAGCATAAGGTCTTTAAGCTTCATCTATGATGAAGCACATGTCAGAATTTCCTTCCTTTTTTAAGGAGAACCATAAAATTTTTTGTCCCACCCCAATCACCTCTGTACCTCTGGTTGAAAACCTCTGTGCTGCAGGGACCAAAAGGAACCACTTCGCCCCCCTCATCAGAATACATAGGACCACATTTGGGCATAAGCGAGCGCTTATATGAAATATGTGTCAATCATCAGGCTCTGAGGAAAAACGTGTCCCTAGTCAAGCTGGTGAGTTTTCTACCTCATAACTAGAGACTCAAGTGTTTATTATAAAATTATAATAGAAGTAGGTGGAGAGGGAGAGAGAGAATCCCAAGCAGACTCCATGCCCAGTGAGGGGCGCCTGGGTGGCTCAGTGGGTTGAGCCTCTGCCTTCAGCTCAGGTCATTATCTCAGGGTCCTGGGATCAGGCCCTGCATCGGGCTCTCTGCTCAGCAGGGAGTCTGCTTCCCCTTCTCTCTCTGCCTGCTGCTCTGCCTACTTGTGATCTCACTCTCTCTGTCAAATAAATAAATAAATAAAGTCTTTAAAAAAATTGTGGGGAATATTTGAAGAGCTTAGAAAAATGTAACTTTGAGGGAAATGTTGTTTTAAAAAATTAAGCATGTTTTGCTAAATCAGGTTTTTAAAAAATGGTTGAATTTCAAAGGTAACTGGAGTCATAGCTACTTAATGAACTTACGCTTCATTTAATGATCCTGAAAGTTCTGCTATGGTCATATATCCACATAGACTCTCTTATGCTGCCTTTTCAACACTGTTTAGAGTTAGTTAGGTTTAGAGTTAGTTAACTCCAAGGACTTGTGTGTGTATATTTATGTAGTAAATACATATGATTGTTAAATATATATTATATACAGTTATTATGGATTCAAATATATATACAAACACACAAAAATGTTGATACTGGTTTCCTTTGTGGAGATGTGGGGATGCTATAGCAAGGGAGGGGTGGAAATGTTACTGTTTCTGATCATTTGTTTGTTTGTTTTTGTATTGTACATTTTAAAAATGTTTTCTAGGTAGTGGAATAATAGGCTTTTTTTAGTTTCTTTCGTCTAAATCTTCTATATTAAAAAGCCAACCCAGGGAGTGCCTGGGAGGCATAGTCCATTAAGCTTCCAACTTTTGATTTCTGCTCAAGTCAAGGTCATGATCTTGGGTCATGAGATAGACTCCTCACTGGGCATGGAGTCTGTTTGGGATTCTCTCTCTCCCTCTCCACCTACTTCTCCTCCCTCACTTGCGTGTGCGCCCACACACGTGCACTTTTGCTCTCAAAAAAATTTTTAAAATAAAATAAAATAATAAAATTGAAAATAATAAAACACAGGAAATGTTGCTAAACCAACTTATTCATCAACAAACTCCAAGGTTACTTTAAAAAACTGGCCAAATCTGGGGCGCCTGGGTGGCTCAGCGGGTTAAAGCCTCTGCATTCGGCTCAGGTCATGATCCCAGGGTCCTGGGATCGAGCCCCGCATCGGGCTCTCTGCTTGGCTGGGAGCCTGCTTCCTCCTCTCTCTCTCTCTGCCTGCCTCTCTGCCTACTTGTAATCTCTATCTGTCAAAAAAATAAATCTTTAAAAAAAAAAAAACAAAAAACAAAAAACTGGCCAAATCTGAAATTGACCAACATGCATATTCTAATTTTTCTCCCATAATTTATCAGAAATCAATCTTTTTCCAAAATGAAAATAATGACAAGTGATTACTACTTTGAGTTAGCCTCAGAATTTCTATCTTTATTCTGAGGGCGTAAGGGAAGCATTAGGAAATGTGTTAAAGGGAAAGTCTTCCTTGATTTGATTTCTGTTACGGTAAAACACACTCTAAAATCATTAACTTTTAATACATACCTCTAGTCCACCATCCTGGTAATTTTCCATTAATCTCTGTATGAATTTTTCAACTATTTGTGGTCTGTTAATGGAAAAGTTTTCTTTCATGACATGGTGCTTCCAAAGGTCTAGGGGGAGAAACATACCAATGGTAGTATCATGAAACATTGAAAAACAATTAATGGCAGGGCGCTTGGGTGGCTCAGTGGGTTAAAGCCTCTGTCTTCGGCTCAGGTCATGATCCCAGGGTTCTGGGATCGAGCCCCACATCGAGCTCTCTGCTCTGCGGACAGCCTGCTTCCTCCTCTCTCTCTCTGCCTGCCTCTCTGCCTACTTGTGATCTCTGTCTGTCAAATAAATAAATAAAATCTTAAAAAAAAAAAAGAAAAACAATTAATGGCTATTCTCTGAGACATAACACTGGACACAAGAAGCTATTATTTCCAAATACATAAAAACTAATGGGTGAGGCAGGGGGAGGGGAGGAGGTGGTTGAGGTCACAGCATCCTCCAGAACATAGGAATAAGAAAGATCTCTAACAAGATCTCTAATGAAAAGATTTGGAAAAGTACCTCTACAACCCAGTGAACAATATTCTGTTATCATAATTAAAAATCCCAAATCAAATGTTATTATCGATCCAACACAATATCTATTTTCGTTAAGTCCCTACATATATCTGAACACCTATTTTGGCCTAACACAGCTAACAGAAATAAATGAAGAGCTATTGTATTTACAGTCACAGACTAGAAAGGTTGAGAGCTGACAGACTATGGATTGAAGTGGCAACAGGCTGCCATATGAGATAAGGCATATCCACAGTTATTTAGAGTAGCATTGTTTCGGACAGCAGTATCTTGGAAGCAATACATAAACTGTGGTATGTCCTTCCAATGGAATAGTATGCAGCTATAAAAAAGAGAGAAACTTTTCTGTGTATTGATATGGAAAGAACCATAGTTTGTTATGTGAAAAATGCCAGGTGAAGAACAGTGAGTATAAAGATATTCTTATCTTTTATGAGAAGGATATGATAAATATAATCAAGGAGGGTCTACCCCCTCGAGCCTATTCAAGATGATCACTCCAGAAATACAGCATTCTCGAACATCACTTCTCCCTCTATCCTGGGTCATTCACAATAGCACACATTATTTCTCCCGCCACATAAAAATCCTTCTCTTCACCCCACAACCCTTATTAGCTATCGCTTCATTTCTTTGCTCCTTTTTTTTTCTGCAAAACTCTCAGAAAGAAAGGCCTACCTTACTGTCTGTGACTTCTCTCAAAATCCTTCTTAAGCCTGCTGACCCAGGTTTCTCCCCCACTGCTTCCCTGAAACTGATTTTGTAGCAAGTACCAGTGACCTCAGCATTACTAAAAATGTTCATTTAACTTGAACCACTGCTTTACCAGAAGCATGTCACATGATTTGTCACATTCCTCTTGCTTGAGAAACTTTTATTACTAGACATTGGGATACCACTCTGTCCTAGTTTTCTTCGTGTTGTTTGATCCCTCTTGGTCCCTTTTGCTGGTTCTTTTCTTCTCCTCCCCACCTCCGGCTCTTAATATGAGAGGGTCCTCAGACTCAGCCCTTGGTTCATCTACCTTTTTTCCTACCTACACTCACTTTCTTGGCTATCTCATTTGGTCTCATGTCTAAATATCACCCATATGCTAACAACCTTCAAATTTAGATCCAATAGTCACTTGGCATCTCTTCTTAGATATCTAAAAAGCATTTTATTTTATTATTTTATTATTTTTTATTAACACATAATGTATTATTTGTTTTAGGGGTACAAGTTTGTGATTCATCAGTCTTACACAATTCATAGCACTCATCATAGCATACCCTCCCCAATGTCCATCACTCAACCACCCCATTCCTTCCATACCCCTCCCCTCCAGCAACCCTCAGTTTGTTTCCTGAGATAAAGAGACTCTTATGGTTTGTTTCCCTCTTTGGTTTCATCTTGTTTCATTTTTGCCTCCCTTCCCCTATGATCCTATGTATTGTTTCTCAAATTTCTCAAATCAGTGAGATCATACAATAGCTGTCTTTCTCTGACTGACTTATTTCACTTAGCATAATACCCTCTAGTTCCATCCACGTCATTGCAAATGGCAAGATTTCAACTTTTGATGGCTGCATAGTATTCCATTGTATGTATATACCACATATTTATCCATTGATCTGTTGATGGACATTGGACATCTAGGCTCTTTCCATAGTTTGGCTATTGTGGACAGTGCTGCTATAAACATTGGGGTGCATTGTCTAAAAACATTTTAAATGTTGTTTGGGCATAAATAAATTCTTTTTTTGGGGGGGAGCATAAATAAATTCTTGATCTTCCCTCCCTAACTTGCCATCTTAGCTGATGGCAATTCTACTTTCCCAATTTCTCAGGTCAAAAATCTTGGAGTTATCATGGACTCTTCTCTTTCTCCCACATCCAACACACAATCCATTAATGGTTACTTCAATAACATGCCCCGAATCTGACCACTTAATACTTCCACTGCTCCCAGCTTTGTTTGACCACCATCTCCCCATGCTCGGATTTTTGCATTAGCCTCCAAAGCAGCATCTCTCTTCTTCTACCCTTTTCCCTTTATAGTCCATTCTCAACACAGCAGCCAGGGAGATTCCATTAAAATATGTCAGATCAGGGACACCTGAGTGGCTCATTTGGTTAAGCATCTGACTCTTTATTTCGGCCCAGGTCATGATCTAGGTGTTGTGAGATCAAGCTCCAATCTGGGCTCCATGTTCAGCAGGGTGTCAGCTTGAGAGTCTTGCTCTCCCTTCCCTCTCCCCCTCCCCCAAATGAATAAATACATCTTTAAAAATAAAATATGTCAGATCATGTCACTCAAAATTTGGGACAGGTTCCCCATTACATTCAGAGTAAACACTAAGAGTAGGCCCTGTATGATCCATTGTCTTTTCATTATTCTTCTCTGGTTTCATTTCCTAGTACTCTCCCTCACTCTCTCCACTCCAGTCACATTTGGGTCTTTCTGTTCCATAAGCATGTTAGATATGCTCTGCTTAGGTCCTCTGTGTGTGCTTCTGGATGGACTGTTCTTTGTCTGTTTATCTGTCTGCCCAGACAGCCACATAGCCAACTCCCTCATCATCTTCTAATTTTGCTCAATATGTCACTTTCTCCATGAAGTCTATCCTGACCACTCTATTTAAAATTACAATGTGCCCTCTTCAAACCCCCACACCACCATCCTCCTTACTCCATTGTTTTCTTATTTCTTATGTTTATTGCTTATTATCTGCCAATTTCCTTCCAGATCATAAACTCACAAGAGTAAGGCATTTGTTCCATGAAAGGATGTATTCCCCCAAACAGTGCCTAAAATATAGTAGTATGATACATCCTAGGTGCTCAATAAATAGATATTGGACAAAAGAATGAATTAGGATATGCATAAAGAAACACCAATAGTATATATTAAAAAACTAATAAAAATGGTTACATGAGATGATGAAAGGGGGTCAGTGGTGGCAATAAGATCTCTACACACATATATTTTCGTATTGTTTTGAGTTTTGAACCAGGTAAATGTATTAGCTGTTAAAGAAATCAAACTTAAAAATAATATGATAGTACTGGAACTGTGGTACTATGTCAACACTCCTTAACTTCCATATGGAAGAGAAAAGCACATGTATATGTTTAATTATGTTGGGTATGGCCTACTTCCTTGTGCATGGCCTGAGGGGAGTCTGGAAACAAAGAGAAGCCTATGGAGTCAGAGGTAGAAGCCAAGCCCTGCCCTTCCCCCTTTTCTGTTGTGGGGGTGCTGGCCAACAGCAAGAGTACACACAGGGACACACCCTGTTTCCAGCTGTTTCTAATTTCAGTTGCAATTTCCTATTCATACTTTCATTTTTCTGAGAGAGACTTAGTGCCCACAAGAGGAAGCATCCAGCACAATCCAGCGCAATCCTCTCAGAAATGTGACTATGACAGAGCAGGAGCCCCTGGTGTGTGCAATTATCTTATTTATTGGGTGGTCCTGATTTTGAAAATGGGGTTCCAGAATTCTTCTACCGTTGATTATTTTCCATCATGAACATATAAATCTGACTTTGTTTTTCTCTTAGAATAATAAACGTGAGTAAACCTAACACCATTGTCCTGGCATGGTTGGAGTGGAAAATCCAAAAGAGTTAATGTGCCTAGAAGTTCACATTTCTTAAGATGTTTAAGACTTTTGTAAGTCTAAGCTTCGACAAAACAGAGCTCATGCACATTTCAGAAAATTTTCAGACAAGAAATTGGATACTTTTTCCAGGGTACACTGGCGGTAGGTCTCTGGCTCATGGAAAAGCCTGGTGAGGGACCACATCTGCCACACATTTCTGGTTTGGAGGCCATCACCTGGCAAATGCCCACAGAGGTGGTTTGGGGTTTAGCTCTGGGCTCAGCTGAAAGGGAAGTATTTTACCAAAATGCTGGGAAACCTTCCCATCATGCTTCTTCCTCATGAGTTCAAGTTCAAACATGCAAGTACTTCTGTAGCCAGGAATCATGGGAAGCCAGGGAAAGTAGAATTCATCCAAGAGAAGTAATTCCTGGCCAGGTGGAGTTGGTGGTCTCCAAATGGGTCTCCATTTCAATGTGTGTGTGTGTGTGTGTGTGTGTGTGTGTGTGTGTGTGTGTGGTCATGGCTTCTTTAAGATGAAGCGGTTTTTGATGGTAGCATGGAGGTGGGCAGGAGATAGCACACTGGAGGTTGAATTAGGGTTTTGTTTTTTCCTCTCACTCTGTTCCCAGGTCCTTTGACTGGAGGAAACTTGGACTTCCTGATTGCCAAACCACTTCCCTTCTCTCCCTCTATGAACACTTTCCCTACCCTCCAGCCTCTTCCCTCTAGGAAAGGCATCTTGGTTTTGTAGCATTTCACTTCTCTAATACAACCGCTAACCTCTGCCTGAGTGAATCCTGGGTCCTGAGCCAAGCAGAACTGAAACTTGAAGGCATCCAACTGCCAACCAACATTCTCCTGACCAGCCAGCTGTCCCCCCAAAAGTGGGTAGGTTGAAATCTTACTATTTCAACCATATACATGTATATATTTTGTACTCCTGTTGTTTCTCAAACTGCTCCCCAGAACACTAGTCCCTTGAGTTGACAATATATATTCTCAAGGGAAGAAAAAGGTTATGTGGTCAAATAAATTTAAAGAATGTTTCAGTGGGTAGGGGGATGGGATAACTAGGGATGGGCATTAAGGAGGGCACTTGATGTAATGAGCACTGGGTGTTATATGCAAATGAGAAATCACTAAACTCTACTCTGAGCCTAATAATATACTATATGTTAACGAACTTGAATTTAATTAAAAAATTAAAAAATAAAGAACATTTCATACTCTCTCTTCTGGAGCTTTATAGTGCACACTATCATAGTAAAGACTCTGAGAAGGTCTGGAGCAAAGAAAACCTTTTTAACATTATTTGCCACAAGTTTCCCAAACTTGTTTAGGTAAAAAAAGAACACAAAACATCCCCCTCTTACCCCCTAACCCTTGCGAAACACAGTAGAAGTCCTTTCCTTACAATCAAGACTAAGAGTAGGTTTGTTAATCAAAAGAAGTCTGTTAAACCAGAGAATGCTTTTAAAAAATGACTTGCAGTAACTTGACATTTTAACTTAAATATTTAACTTAAAAACATTTAACTTAAAAATATGCAAATATACAAACATTTGTCAATTTTCTAACATAGAACTTAGGCCTTTTCTTTGTATGAACCCACTCATTGGAGATCTGTACTATCTTTCTTCTAGAAACCATAACACATTGTGTGGTTTTCTGGTGTGTGGTTTTATTGGTTTGCTTGTTTCTTTTTATGGAAAGAAAACTAAAATACCATGAAACAATCCAAATGTATCTTTTTTTTAGGGCAGTTTTAAGTTCATAGAAAAATTGAGCAGATAGTACGGAGACTTCCCACATATTCCATGCCCTCTCTACCCCAACACACAGCCTCCCCAACTATCAACATCCTACACCAGTGTGGTATGTTTGTTACAACTGATGAGTGTGCAATGACATGTCATTATCACCCAAAGTACATAGATAACATTATGGTCCACTCTTGGTGAAGCTATGGGTTTGACAAATGTATAATTGGCATCTCTCCATTATTATATTTTCATACAGAATAGTTTCGCTGCCTTAAAAATCCTCTGTATTCTGCCTGTTCATCCTTCTTTCCCCTCTAAACCGTTGGCAACCACTGATCTTTTTATTGTCTCCATAGTTCTGCCTTTTCTCGAAAGCCATATATTTGGAATCATACAATATGTAGTCTTTTCAGGTTGGTTTCTTTCACTTTGGGAATATGCATTTCTATCTATGTCCTTTCATGGTTTGATAGCTCATTTCTTTTTAGCACTAAATATTATTCCATTGACTGGATATACCACAGTTTATCTATTTCAACTTGGTCTTTATAGGACAGATCTCTTTTTGTACTCCCATTTCATTGGTTTACATAATACTTAATTAAATTACTCAAACACAATGACAAGCAAAACCGGCATGAACAGGTTTGGAGCAAACAATGATCAATGATGCTAGGTAAACATAGGTAACCCAAAGACTGTGATTAGTGAGTATTTTGCCAATTTATGTTACCAAGGGAATGGAAACTTCAGGTTCAAGCAAAACATTTTTGTCCACTCACTGTTAACATGTGTATATTTATGTTTTTCTAACTACCTACAATAATATCACTGGTTAATATAGTATGATATGCTTAGGGTGAAACTCACCAGCAAAGAGAATGGATCTCAGTCCACATTCCTAAAAGTTTTCTTGACTTCTTAAATTATTTTTCTGACTTCTTATCAGATGTGGTTATCTTTTTAACCTCATAATGTAACTGAAAATTAGCTCATACCAGGATTACAAGTGTCTCCACTATTCTTAGTGCTTGCTTGTGGATTGCCTCGAAGTGATCATTTTGAGACACCTCGGTGTGGAATGGGACATGTGATTTCTTACATATGGATTTCCTCTATCTAGAAGCTTTAATATTTTCTTCCCACAACCCTGGGATATAGACACTCCACTTTGGAGATGACTGACCTTATAAAAGCTCAGAGGAATTGAGAAAATCAATTAAGAATGACTTCATTGCCAAAATGTCAAATATGGGGAACAACAGAGCCTTTCTGAATCAGTGGAACTCAGCTCTCCACTAAACCAAGCCCTGAGACTTAACAAGGATGTCTGGAGTGACTTTTTAAAGTTCTCAGGGAGCACCAGATCAGCTCCAACAAACTAGCACTGGACCAGGTATGGCTGCCACATTTTCAGATGCTTCCCTGCTAGACTGGAAACTCATTCAGAAATTATACAAGAAGATTAAGCTCTAAGACAAGGTGGGAAGGAGTGGGGGAGACAGAGAAGTATTGGAGGGTTTCTTTCTGGCTGGTAATAAATGTGGACACCAGAGTTGGCCAAGAGGGAGAGAGAAGACCCTGAGGGAAGGACACAAGCTTGGGAGGGCCCCTGGATCTCAGTAATTTCCATTCCCAACTCCCGCTCTAGAAACTCCCAGTGCTGAGCTAACCTTGACTGCAAAAGGCGGTCTCTGCATGAAGAAATGGCCCCTGTTGGAAGCCCCATTCACTATGGTAGCTTCTTGCTGCGGAGATGCACAGTAGGTGGGTGGGCATTCCAAGGTTTTAATGCCTTCTTTGAAGGTTCCTGGTCCACAGAGGTCTCAGGAAGACTACACTGAAGAAATGTCTATAAAAGCACCCCTGGCACACAGCAGGGACTCCATCACTTGCCAGGGCGGAACGCACTACAGTAGGACCCCCACATCGAGTCATGCCACACAGACCAAAACAAAACCTACAATAACAAGACATCCTCACTATTGGCATTTGTTTCAAAAGTCATGAGTGTAGAATCTGAAAACGAGCTTAGAATTGGCCAGCACACTCTAGCCAAATGTTGGTAATATCTACATTACCACCATTAACAATAACTCTACCTTCCCTATGCCAGACTCCCACCAGCCCCTTACTGAAGGCTCTTTCCGAGCACAGCCAAGGAGCACCCTGCCCCAGGCAGCACACAGCAGAACTGCAAGGCCAAAATGCTTCCTCCCTTCCCCCACTATCCTGATGTCTCATTAAACCACAGCCTGAAACACACAGAGGGTTGCACCTGCTGGGTGCCTGAGGATTTTCTCCCAAGACTCGAAGGGAGCCGCCTGGATGCAGCAAATGAGTGCAGACAATGAGTGCTTTGTGTCTTATTAAATGTTCTGTCATTGAAGCTAACCTCACTGGGTTGTGGTGACATCCCCAGTTGAGAAGTGGCTTGCCCTCTCATTGCGTAGCCTTTTCCCAAAGCCCTATTTCCAGAATTCAGTTACTCAAAGCACTGATACAAATGACAATGCCTTAGGTGAAGACCTAGGTGATTAATGTACATTACAATGTCTGTGGAGTTTGTCTCAAAAGGAAACTCTAATTTAGTTTGCTAATCAAACAACTTGTCCATCATTTAAAGGTTGGGGATTTTCCTACAGAATTAGTAGGAGTCAGCAGTAGTAGACACTGAAGTGTGGACAGGATCAGCTATGTAATCTATGGCACTCTGTGCAAAAAAAAAAAAAAAAAATAAAATAAATAAATAAATACAGGGCTTCTTATTGAAAAAGCAGGGGGGAAAAAGCACCCCTATAGGTACTAAAACACAGTGGTTTCTTTCTTCCGCAGTCCCTCTCTTGACCTGTCATGGTATTTTTACTCGTTTTTAATGCTGTGCTCTCCCGGCACAGGAATGCTTGTGAGGCTAGTGCGACCCTCACAGGCACTCAGGGGTTCCATCCTGTGACCGGGAGCATGAATGTGTGTGCAGCTGCTGCATGGCGGCCCCATGCCCTCGCTGGGGGCAGAGAGGTTGAGCCAGGCAGCTTTCCCTCCTGGGGGCCCGCCGTGGACAGGCAACCCTAAGGGTATTGTAACCTCCATTCCAGGGTATTGTACGATTCTAAGGATAGGCAATAGGCTTGCTCCCACGGAGTCACCCATCAGACATACCATGATGTTTCCAGACTAGGATCCTTGAGATACTACTAGGTACACATATCCGGATATTCCTCCTGATCAGGTCCCCAGTGGAGTGGAGGGCAGTAGTCACTCCTGGGTGGGAATGCTAAGGGGGAGGTGTGTGCCAGAAAGCAGAAGAGTAGGCAGCTGAGAACCCTCTCGGCAAGGTGAGCACACGGTAAGAAGTGGGACTCTGTGTAAGACCAAGTCTGCAAGTCCTTCGTGCACACTCCATGGACTCACAAAACACAAATTCTAAGTTAAAATCAAGAGTTTCAAGATGATACCCGTAAAACATGAAAGCCCAAGTACTCCTGTGAGTGCACTGATCACATGTCCGTGGAGTGATCCTGACTGTAGACTTCAGATGAAGTAATTGCCATTGCCTTCCCACCCCACAGGTCACAGCAGCAGCCTCTCCCTACCTAGTGCTCTCTGGGATCCTATGAACTAAAAAAGCTGATGAGTCAGCACCGTGGGGACACCAGAGAAGCACAAGTTCCTCGAGACAGAACTCTAGGTGAATGAGATATATATGTATTTGTAAGATTTTGACATATATGTCATATATATGTATTTTATACACACACACACACACACACACTTAAATATATTACAGATAAGAAAAGCTTATGTGTTTTACCCATTTCAACTTTATTCGGTTATGAGGGAATCAGCAGAGTTGAGATTGAACATAACAAATGTTTTCTATTTAAAAGACTTCAAGTGGAAGGAAATATGTCAAAGTGTTAATAGTTCTCTCTGAGCCGAGGTGTTAAAAAGTAATTTTTATATCATTTTCTGGACATTGTGGTAATTTTTTTTTCCATGAAAATGATATATGGATTGCTTTTATAATTAGGGAAAAAATGAATAAATGTTATTTTGTGAAGTAATAAAATACACATACTTTACCTGTAGGGAGAGTACACGTCTCCTTGGATTTTTCTGATACAACCAGTGCTATCTCTCTGTTAACTTTTCTTAATACTTCTTGGATCATATGAATTTCAAGATTTTCCAGAAGTTTCTGAAGCTAGAGTCAGAGGTTTAAGAGTCACTTTCTACATTCAGCTTAAACTTTGAGCTCCTAAGTCAAATTCCTAAAGAAGGGTCTAGGGCTATGTCCTGTTCTTCAGCTACTCTCTCCCAGGGAGAAGAAAGGGTTCCTTTCTCAGGTTTCCAAGTGCTTCTGCAAGGGTAGATACACCTCTTTAGAGACCAACATCTTTTCTCCCGGCCCACATCCCAGCTGATAAAATACAACCCTTTTGTACCAAGTCGTGCTAAATTGCAAAGTGCTCAATGTCTGAGGTGACCTCATGTATATTGGGGGTCTCTGAATGTGGGCAGGAATTTCACGAGTTGTTATTACAAAAGAAACCCCTCAGCCTGAAACTCAATTTGGATATCAAGGAGGATTTCATGAGAATATTTTAAATTCCAAACATGGCTAGGAGAAAACTCTCCCAATAACCATGTGCCCTTACTTTACCCATTATGCTTGTAGAGCCCACGTTTCTCCCTGTCAGAGGACCCCAGGTACTAGAGAGAACCAGGGCTCAGAAGGGTAAACAATGGGCGTGGGACCGGGGTCCCAACACTGTGTGTTGCAGGGGGTGGGGACGGGTAGCCACTGAATTCTTGATCTTCAGGGGACACTTCCACTGACACTCAAACAGCTAGAATTTGGGGCCCCTGGGTGGCTCAGTGGGTTAAATCCTCTGTCTTCAGCTCAGGTCGTGATCCCAGGGTTCTGGGATCGAGCCCCCGCAACTGGCTCTCTGCTCAGCAGGGAGCCTGCTTTCCTTTCTCTCTGCCTGCCTCTCTGCCTACTTGTGATCTCTCTCTGTCGAATAAACATTTAAAAAAAAAAAAAAAACAGCTAGAATTTTTGCTTGCCTCTTACCATAACAAGGAGAACACAGCCTTGCCTGTAACAGACACAAGGGAACACAGCCATGTGGAGATGGTGTCCCAGGACCAAGGTGAACAAACCCTTGGAAAAACAACCTCCCACATAGATCTTATAGCACACCAAATGGACTTTTGCACAAATCATGACTTATTCTCAGAAAAACAATCAATCATAGCAGCTATTTTAAATATCCCATTTTCATGGATGCATGTGTTGGGGGGAGTGGATAATTTTGTGTTAGATTTTAAGTTTAAGATGCCACTATATTCTCTATCATCATCTTTTTTGTGGTAGTGTATCTTAATTAGAGGAGAATCAAAATACAAAGCTCTAGACCTACAAAATGGAGATATTAGGGCTAGTTCTTTAATCAAACCCCCACATGCTTTTAAATGCTTAGTTCTCTCCGAGGCTGTTTAGTGATTGGCATACCTTCAATCTCCACTTAATATCTTAGGAAAAAAATAAATGCCACTTGGGTATATCTGTAGATTTACATGCTTATGCCATAAAGCAAATTTTCAAAGTCACATTCAAAATAGTTCCTGTATACCTGCTGAGTTTTTATTTCGATTTCTGAAGCTCCTTTGGGGGGAAGAATAGACTGATTACTTATTATAATACTTTCGAATTCATCTTCTTTGCCCATCCGTCTAGCTATAGCTCTCATGCTGGGGTAGAGAATGTCAGTTCTATTAAAGAAGAGAGACAGAAATTAGCAAACGATCGTATTTTTTCTTATTTAGATTCTCTGACAATTATTTTTGTTCACATTCTGCTTCCTGTTATCATGTATAAACCTTCCAACCCATTATAGAAACGCATATTGCCATCTAAATTCACCACAGTTGCCACACCCTTAGTCAATATTAAATCCCGAGGACTTTTCCCCTTGAGTACATATAATTTCACTATTCATTCTTCAAAACCCTGACAAGTTTTCTCACTGCCTAGTTACCAGGAAAGCTGACTGTAATAACTTATGGGATAGACCATTCAGACTATGCCACCAAAGAGAACCTTCTTGTGCCCAGTAAGGTCCAAGAATGGTGAGTGGACGCTTGGTGGATGCTTGTTTGATAACAAAACACATGGCAGCAGCAACATGTCTTTCCTGCCCTCTAAGTCATCCCAGCTAGAGCCGGAAGCTGTGAAACACCCCTAACGCCCCACCCTCCCGCAGACCTACGACCTCACATTGCACTGTATTATACCTCTGGCTGCAATGCATGAAGCTCTCAGAGACTCAACACTTGAGTCCAGTGGGACAGGAAATGGGGAGGAGGTCACAGCAGCAGCCTCTCCCTACCTAGTGCTCACTGGGATCCTATGAACTAAAAAAGCTGACGAGTCAGCACCGTGGGGACACCGGAGAAGCACAAGTTCCTCGAGACAGAACTCTAGGTAAATGAGACACAGTGTTGCTTAGTGGAACCCAGCACTGTCCCTGCAGTCAACAGAACCCAGCCGTTCCTGTAAAGCACTGGTGACAGGACACATCACCCAGCTTCCTCTGCGCTCAGTGGGGCTGGGCGTACCAGGTTTATGGACCAAATCTTACCCCCAGTGTAAGGGGAGGAATTTATCAGACCCCGGATCCCACTCATTCATGGTGATTTCCACCTCAGCAATGCTTACCTGTAGAGTTCTGAGAACTGTTTGTGGAGGGAGACAGAATCGAGGTCCTGGCCTTGCAGTTTGAGTTGGCCCCAGTGCTCCTTTAGCACTTCCAGCTGCTTCCACAGCACCAGAAAGGATCTCAGGACAGCAAGGGACATCACTGCATCGCATGGGCCCCTCGGCAGTCTGGAGGCTTTGGGGCTGCTTTGGAACGGACTTCTGAATCCTGGCACTCTGGACAAATCTGGCTGAAAGCATTGCAGAAAGTCTTCTTTATTAGTCATAGATCTATATAGGATAAACTTTTACATTAACCCATGGAGAAGGAACATTTTGGAGAATGCGTATTCTCCGCAGGAGGAATGGGTCATGGGCTTCCAGCACATTATAGCTTAGAGAGGGTAAGTATCCTTTCTAAATAGACAGGATACAGAAAAGAGGGAAATATCTCCATTTCAGCTTTCTGCTTGAGTCTTGTACCACTCATTTTAAAAACTCTTTTACTTGGGTATTAACCTTCTTCTGCGTTTGAAAAATTAAGCTTTCCATGTTTAGCCTCTGCAGTCTGGAAAGTACCCTTTAACACACTTGAGATTTAATTCCCCATCATGGTAGAGCTGTAATAGGACCTCAGATTAGGGATTTTACTTGTTTTATGGAGGAGGAAATGGAAACATAAGTTTATCTTATCTGCTAGTCCTTCTCCTGTCCTTTAAAAGTTTACATGTCTCTTAATTTGAACTCATTATCCAATGGCAATTTTCCTTTAGAATAATGATTTGCTTATTCATTCATTGGTAGTTGCCTTAACTCTGTGTTTGTTGAGGGACTGCTCTGCCCTGGAGAATGTGGAGGGAACAAGGTTTTCAGGTCCCCCTCAACTGCAGCCAAGGTGTGAGGGCCAAGGTCGCCCAGAGAGTGACAGACAAAACAGGAACCTGCATCCAGGCCCTCACATTGAGGAGAGGGTCTCAGTCCCAGGAAAAGGAGCATTGCTTTGCAAAGATGCAAACTTGGATCATGAGGTTACTGCAAGAAAGGGCTCATAGAAACTTCAGGCAATAGCACCTCAGACACTCAAGTTCCCTGGCTCAGAACAGGAAGAACACCTACCCAGTGTAACTGGACCCATGCTATTAACACATCTACAGAAAGGCTCCTGCCAGAAAGAGGGTTGGTCAGAGGCGGAGTTGGCAAGCCAGACCCAGGGGAGAGCTCACAGCTCCTGTACGTGGCAGACAGCCCCTCAAGGAGCCTACGTACTCACTAAGGAGCTAACCCAAGATTTCCAGATTTGTTTTATCCTCAGGAACCTTTCATCAAATAAAACCTCATGCAGTAATGGAAAATAGTCAACAGACCAAGGCTGAGCATGGTGACAGCGAGGGGGCAGGCTACAGGCTGTGTGGCCCCGCTCTGCTCAAAAAGCCCCAAGATGGCACCTGGGTGGCTCAGCGGGTTAAAGCCTCTGCCTTCAGCTCAGGTCATGATCCCAGGGTCCTGGGATCGAGCCCCACATCGGGCTCTCTGCTTAGCTGGGAGTCTGCTTCCTCCTCTCTCTCTCTCTCTGCCTGCCACTCTGCCTACTTGTGATCTCTATCTGTCAAATAAATAAATCTTTAAAAAAAAAAAAAAGCCCCAAGATGTTCCTTTAAAGGGTTTGTGTGCAGTTTCAACAGAAGACATAGAAAAAAAAAATAGCAGTCTGAAAAGCACCTGGGACTATACCTGAATGAGATTTATTGGCTAATCTAAAAGCAAAGGGAAGGGAGGGGCAGAGGAACTCCCGCAGAGATGGAGGATGCCACTGGCAGATGCCAGTATTGCAACCTCCACTTAGTTCGGTAGCGCAGGTGGGCGAGCTCAGGTGCAAAACCCTCCCACCACCACCTTGCAAAGACAGGCAGGGGCAAATGGTGATGGCACCGTTGGGTTGCCTTGCTGAAGCCAGAGCAGGCGCCATTTGCAACACTTCCCTGCTCCCTAGCTGGGGCAGGCAAGAGCAAGCGGTGGCAGCATTCTCCCACTCCTCAGGTGGTTGCAACACGCCTGGACTCACTGGTTGGGGCTGGCAACTGTGAGCAGTCCCAGTGTCTTCCGGCTCTCAGCCTAAAGTCAGAACATGCACATGGACAAGACATTCCTTCCTCCTGTTGCATTCCCAAAGCCCCCGGGCACGTGCAGTCAAGACATCTTCCTGCTGCCTTTCTGAAGCTGGAGAGTGTGCCCTAACCCCTACATTCTCCAGCTGCCTAGTTAATGCCAGTGGATATATGAAATCCATACAGGGAATGCTCCTTGACTGCCTGCCGCTGGTGGTCAAGGGGCCTGACATTCCTGAGCTCCAAGGGAATGTCACAGTCAGAAAGACAGTATGTGACAGGCCACCGCTCCCGGGCACTGCAGATGGCAGACTGAAGCGCAACCCCGTCTTGCTGTGAAAAAAGCCTATTTACTTAGGCTGCAGCTTTGGCCTGAGGGGCAGGTTTCAGGTTTTCCCTACATCTAGAGGCTACAGAGATGCTCCCAGGGAACATAAGCAGGAAGACAGCATCCTTGTGCACCTTCTGTGCTTCAATGTGGCTCATAAGTCTTCCCAGAAAGAGCTTATATATTCATGTAGAGTCCTACATTTTGTAGGCCAGCAGGGATTATGACTGTGGCTGCACTAGACTATACTTGCATGTAATTTTTAGAGATTTTATTTATTTATTTGAGAGAGAGAGAATACGAGTGGTGTGAGGGGGTAGGAGCGGAGGGAGAGGGAAAAGCAGACTCCTCACAGAACAGGGAGCCCAAATGGGGCTCGATCATAATCTGAGCCCAAGGCAGATGCTTGACTTACTGAGCCACCCAGGGCTCCAACATATTTGCATATTTTAAAAGCTACTGCCTGAAGGTCTAGTTTCAGATTAGCCTGAAACTTGGAGCTAAATTAAATTTCTCCCCTTCGAACACTGACCTTGGCCTTGGTCAAGGACATATCGATCATAAATCAGGCTGATTAGACAATCACACAGTTTTAAGAAACAACCAAAAGCTAGGGCAAGGTTGAACGAGAAGTTTCATCAACTGCACAAGGGCACCCTAAGACTGAGAGACTCGGAAAAAGACCATAATGTTATGAGATAAGTAATCTACCTGATAAAGAATTCAGGGTAAATGCCATAAAGATGCTTACCAAACTTGGGAGAGGAACGAATTAACACAGTAAGGATTCAACAATGAGATAGAAAATATAATAAAGTACCAAACACAAGTCCACATAGCTGAGGAATGTAATAACGGAACTGAAAAATACACTAGAGGTGTTAAACATCAGACTGGATGAAGCAGATGAATGAGTCAGCAAGCTAGGATGCAAAACAATGGAATTTACCCAGACAGTGCCATGAAGGGAAAAAGGAATTTTAAAAAATGAAGATACCTTAAGGGACCTATGAGACAATATCAAGCACAATAACATTTGCATTATAGGGGTCCCAGAAAGAGAAAAGAAAGAGAAATAGGCAGAAAACTTATTTCAAGAAATAATGACTGAAAACTTCCTTAACCTAGGGAAGGAAACAGATATCTAAGTCCAGGAAGCCCAGAGAGTTCCAAAAAAGATGAACTCAAAGAGATCCACACCAAGACACATTATAATTAAAGTGTCAAAAGATAAAGAGAGAATCTTAAAAGTAGCAAGAGAAAAACCAATTGTTACATACAAGAGAAACAGCATAATCAGCAGATTTCTCAGCAGAAACTTTACGGGCCAGAAGAGAGTGACATGATATATTCAAAGTACTGAAAGGAGAAAACCTACAACCAAGAATACTCTACCTGAAGGTTATCATTCAAAACTGAAGAAGAGAGAGAGTTTTCCAGACAAAAGCTTAAAGAGTTCATCGCTCCTAAACTGGCCTTATAAGAAATGTTAAAGAGATTTCTTTCAGCAGAAAAGAAATAGCACTAATTATTAACAACAACAACAAAAATACAAAAGTAAAAATCTCTCCGGAAAAGGTAAATATATAGTAAAGGTAATGAGTTAATTTATAAAGCTACTATGAAGGTCAAAAAGTCAAAAGTAAAATTAACTAAAATTATAATAATTAGTTGAGGTAAATAAAATAAAAAGATGTAAAATGTGACATCAAAAACAAACATGAGGGGGTGCGGTAGTTCAAATCTAGGTTTGGAAAATGTTCAAATATAAGTTGCTATCAACTTAAAAGAGACGGTTATATACATAGGATGATATATGTGAACTTACAGTAACTACATAGCAAAAATTTATATTAAATATGTAAAAGAAAATGAGAAAAGAATCTAAACATAACACTAAAGAAAGTCACCAAACCAGAGGGGAAGAAAGAAAGAGAAGAAGGAAGGAATAGAAAGGAACTATAAAAACAGTCACTAAACAAGTAACAAATGGCGATAAGTACTTAACTATCAATAATTAAAATAAATACAAATAGACTAAGTGTTCTAAAAAAAATTCACTGAGTAGCTGAATGGATAGAGAAGCAAGGCACATTTATATACTGCTTATCAGAGTCTCATTTCATAAGTAAGGACACACACTGACTGAAAGTGAAGGATGGAAAAAAGATATTCCCTGCAAATGAAAATGAAAAGAAATCTGGTGTAGCTATGCTCGTATTAGACAAAATAGACTTTAAAACAAGGACTATAATAAAAGACAAAGAGGAGCACTACATAATGACAAAGAAACCAACCTCAAGAAGATAACACTTTTATAAATATATACGCACCCAATGTAGGACCAAAGAATATAGAACAAATATTAAGAGACCTAAAGGGAAAAACTGACAGCAATACAATAATAGTAGGATACTTTGACATTCCATTCGTATCAATTAATAGATCGTCTAGATGGAAAAAATCAGTAAAGAAACCTTGGCTTTAAATGACAAACAGGGGTGCCTGGGTGGCTCAGTTGTTAAGCATCTGCCTCAGGTCATGGGTCCAGGTCATGGTCCCAGGTTTCTGGGATCGAGCCCCATGTCAGGCTCCCTGCTCAGTGGGAAGCGTGCTTCTCCCTCTCTTATTCCTCTTGCTTGTGTTCCCTCTCTCACTGTCTCTTTGTCCAATAAATAAATAAATAATCTTTTTAAAAATGAAACAAAGCCCAAGTTAGTAAAAGGAAAGAAATATTAAAGATCAGAGCAGAAATAAATGCAATAGAGAATAAAAAGATAGGTTTTTTTTTTTTTTAAAGATTTTATTTATTTATTTGACAGACGGAGATCACAAGTAGGCAGAGAGGCAGGCAGAGAGAGAGGAAGGGAAGCAGGCTCGCTGCTGAGCAGAGAGCCCGATGCGGGACTCGATCCCAGGACCCTGAGATCATGACCCGAGCCGAAGGCAGTGGCCTAACCCACTGAGCCACCCAGGCGCCCCTAAAAAGATAGTTTTTTAAAAAAATCAATGAAGTGCTGGTTCTTTGAAAAGATAAACAAAATTCACAAACATATGGCTAGGCTCAACCAAGAAAAAAAGAGAGGGCTAAAAGGAATAAAATCAGAAATGAAAGAGAACTTACAACTGATAGCACAGAAATATAGAAGATCATATGAGACAATTATTAACAATTACATACAAATAAAATGGACAACCTAGAATAAATAGATAAATGCATAGGAACTTACAAATCTTCAAAGACTGAATCATAAAAAAAATCTGAATAGACCAATTACTAGTCAGGAGATTGAATCATTAATCAAAAACCTCCCAACAAATAAAAATCCAAGACCAGACAGCTTCACTGATGAATTCTACCAAACATTCAAAGAAGATTTAACATCTATCCTTCTCAAACTCTTCCAAAAAATAAGAGGAGGGAATGTTTCCAAACACATTTTATGAGGCCAGCATTACCCAGATATCAAAAACAGACAAGGACAACACAAAAAAGAAAATTACAGACCAATATCCCCAATTAACACGGATACAAAAATCTTTAACAAAATATTAACAAACAAAATTGAGCAATATAGTAAAAGGATCATATGCCATGACCAAGTGGGATTTATTTCAGGAATGCAAGGATGGTTCAACATTCACAGAACAATCAACATGATATACCAGAATAATAAAATTAAAGATAAAAAATCATGATCATCTGCATCAATAGATGCAGAAAAATATTTGAAAAAATTCAACATCCATTTATGATAAAAATTCTCAGCAAAGTAGGTAGAGTGGAAATGTATCTCAACACAACAAAGCCATATGTGACAAATTCACAGCTAATATATTCAGCGGTGAGAAGCTTAAAGTTTTTCCCCTAATATTGGGAACAAGACGAGGATGTTTACCCTCCTCATTTTTATTCAACATAGTATTGAAAATCCTAGCCAGAGCAATTAGGCAAGAAAAAGAAGCAAAAAGCATATGAAATGGAAAAGAAGTAGTAAAATTGTCACTATTTGCAGATCACATGATATTATATATAGAAAACTCTAAAGATTCCACAAAAAAACTATTGGAACTAACAAATGAATTCAGCAAAGTTGCAAGATACAAAATTAATATACAAAATCTGTTGTATTTTTATACATTAGTAACAAACTATAAGAATGAGAAATGGAGAAAACAATTCCATTGATAATCATGTAAAAAGAATACTGAGCAGTAAACTTAAACAAGAAAGTGAATGACCTGTACACTGAAAACTGTAACTTGTCAACTGAAGAAGACACTAATAAATGGAAAGATATTCCATGCTCATGGAATTAGAAGAATTAAAATTAATATTAAAATATTCATACTACACAAAGCAATCTAGATTCATGTAGTCTTTATCAAAATTCTAATGGAATTTTTCACATAACTAGAATAAATAATTCTAAAGTATATTATACGGAACCACAAAAGACTCCCAAATGACTAAAACAATCTTGAGAAAGAAAAACGAATCTAGCGGTACCGTGCTCCCTGATTTCAAACTATACTACAAAGCTATAATGATCAAACAACATGGTACTGGCATATAAATACATAGATCAGTGGAACAGAATAGAGCCCAGAAATAAATTCATGCATATATGATCAATTAATTTATGACAAGGTAGGTAAGAATACAGAATGACAAAAGGACCCTCTCTTCGATAACTGGTACTGGAAAAACAGGACAGCCACATGCAAAAATTATAACAGACCACTGTCTTACACCATATACAAAAATAAACACAAAATGGATGAAAGGCTTGAATGTAAGGCCTGAAACTTAAAACTCCTAGAAGAAAACATAGGCAGTAAGATCTTTGACATTGGTCTTAGTGATATTTTTTTGGATCTGACTCCAAAGTCAAGGAAAACAAAAGCAAAAGTAAACAAGTGGGACTACATCAAACTAAAAAGCTACTGCACAGTGAAGGGAACCATCAACACAATAAAAAGGTCATCTACTGAAGGAAGAAGATATTTGCAAGTCATATCCCTAATAGGGGTTAAAATCCAGAATACATAAAGAACTCATACAAGTCAATAACAAAAAACCCAGAAAATTTAAAACTGGTCAGAGGATCTGAACAGACATTTTCCAAAAACAAACAAACAAACAAACAAACCCATATAGATGCTCGATAAATAAGTGAAGAATGCTTAACATTACTAATCGCCAGAGGGCTATAAATCAAAACCAGAATGAGATATCACTGTACACCTGTCAGAATAACTATCACTAAATAAATAAATAACAAGTTTTGGCAAGGATATGATAAAAAGAGAACTGTTGTGCACAGTTGGTGGGAATGTAACTAGTGCGCCACTATGAAAAGCAGTATGGAGTTTCCTCTCTAAAAACAGAACTACCATATGATCCAATAATTCCACTATTGGGTATCTACGAAGAAAACGAAAGTATGAATTTGAAAAGATATATGCACATTATGCTCATTGAAGCATTATTTGCAATAGCCGAGATATTGGAAACAACCTAAGGGTTCATTGATGGATCACCAGATAAAGAGGCGATTACACACACACACACACACACACACACACACACACACACACACAGGAATACTACTCAGCCTAAAAAAGAGTGAAAACTTGCCATTTGTGACAATATAGGTGGATCTAGAGGGTATTAAGCTAAGTGAAATAAGTCAGTCAGACACAAGTACTGCATGCTTTCACTTTTATGTGGAATCTAAAAAACAAAACAAAATTAAAGCAAGACATCGATTCAGAGAATAGACTGGTGGTTGCCAGAGGAGAGGAGGTTTGGGGGATAAATGAGTAAAGGGAATCAAGAAGTACAAACTTCTAATTATAAAATAAAAAACTCATGTGGATATAATGTACAGTTTGGGGAATACAGTCAATAACACTGTATTAACTTTGTATAGTAATGGAAGGTAACTAGGCTTACTATGATTTTCATTTTGCAATGCATACAAACAGAGAATCGCTATGTTTTATACCTGAAACTAGTATTATATGACAATCATACAACAATTTAAAAAGGGATTATAAATTTAAAAAATACACCAAAACTCCAACTTGCCTCTGAGGAACCCAGAGCTCCTGGGACCACGGCTTTAAGGGCCTATCACTTTTGTTTTGGAGTTTAAGAGCCTGAAATCTAAGAGATCATGGCCAGGAAACCCAGAATCTTTTCTCACAGGCAGTATAAATCCCGGTGCTTCCTAGTGTCTATGAATATTTAAAAACAAATTGTGAAATAAAACTAATTAAAATAAGTAATTACTTTAACATAAACTTAACATGTTAATATATTCATATTAAGAGAAGTTTTCTCTTCCTAAGTGTTTTAGAGGATGGAAGAAGGAACAGGAGACAGGACACAGCACGAAGGTGGGGGAGAGTGGGGATGTCAGGGAATGATGGCAATCCATCAAAAACAGGACCAAGTAATGGAAACTAGAGGGCCCAAAGGGCCCAGCATGCTTCTTGATCTTGGTACTACTTGGTGCCAAAGCCTGATTTATAAATGCTCCCTCTGCATGAAACATCTAATTCTGTGTGGAATTTTTTTTTTAAGATTTTATTTATTTATTTGATAGAGAGAGAGAGAGATCACAAGTAGGCAGAGCAGCAGGCAGAGAGAGAGAGAGAGGGAACCAGGCTCCCTGCCGAGCAGAGAACCCGACGCGGGGCTCAATTCCAGGACCCTGAGATCATGACCTGAGCTGAAGGCAGAGGCTTAACCCACTGAGCCACCCAGGCGTCCCTTCTGTGTGGAATTTAGATAGTCCATCCTAACACACTTCCTTTTCCACTTATTTGCCTGAAGTAGTAGACTTAGCTAGTAGGCCGCAAGGGAGATCTATTAAAAGGCTCTGGAAAGGATTTCCTTCCTTGGTAAAAAGATAAAGCTCCTTAAGGAGAACGTGTTTTGTTCTTGTTTCATCTTACAAGGATGAAAGAGACATTTTCCTGACACACCCAAGATGGCAGAGCTGGGGCCTACATCAACCTGAGTGGCTGTACCAACCCGAACCGCCTCCTCCTAGACTTGTTTTGAAAGAGTAGTATCCTTTCTAATTTAAGTCATGGCTAATAGGACAACCTGTTTCTTAGAGCAAGTTCACCCTCATTGGCATAGAGGGGCATCAGCTAAAAGGTAAAAAATCTGAAGAAGCTTCTGAAAGAGTGGTGTGGAAGTTGAAACCTGAAGGATCACTAGGATTTAATCAGATGTTGAAGTAGAGAGGGAGGAGGAAAAGGAAGGAAGTTTTCCACCAGAGGGACTGGCTTGCACAAAGTTACTGAGGAGAGACAGCATGGCGCATTTGATAAGATGAAAGAAGTTGAGGGTGGAGATACCAGGAGGAGAGAGGTGGTGAAGGTCTGGTTGTGGTCATGATTTTGGGGGCCTTTGGAAATCATTGAAGGGTTATAAGAGGGAAGTGACATAATCAGTTTTGCATTTAAAAATATTACCCTGGTGAATGTACCAGAAGGAGGCAAGGGTGAACATAGGGAGTCCAACTGGAGGTTATGCTCATAGCCCAACATCAGGAGACAATGCTGACCGGGGGTTGGTGATGGAAGATGGGGAGCAGTAGACAAACTTGAGAGATATTAAAGTAATAGGATAGTAAACCTTAGCATTTGATTGTGGGGTATGGGAGAGAGAAGTCAAAGATGGGTGTCCAGACTTTTTGGCTTGGGCCACTGGGCAGGGAGTGGTCCACTGACAGAGAATATGGAAAGAAGGCTGAGTTTTGGGCTGTGAAATAAGCTCAGTTTGGGACACACGGACTCTGGGGTGGAATAAGAAGTTGAATGCATGAATCTGACAGGATTGAAATTGGGACCTGACATGTAGATGGTCATTACATGAGTCATCACGTGTAAAGTCATCAAAGTTATGAAAGCAGATGAGTTTGTCTAGGGCGAGGCTGAGAAGTGGAACAACGTAGTGGGCAAGAGTAGAGGGGAGCTCCGGCGCCAGACTGTTCAGTTGGAATCTGGGTTTCTCTCCTCATGAGGTATGTGACTTTGGGCACATCGCTGAACCTTTCTGAGCTTCAGTATTGTCTGTAAAAGGTGAATACTGCGAGTACCCCCTTCATGGAATTGTTGTGAAGATGAAAGAAACTAGTAATTACTAAAGCACTCTGAAAAGATCTCAGCCATACCCAATAGTAGTAGTAAGAGTGTTCAGGGGACACTTACGGACCAGACACAGTACCTAGGGCCCACAAAGTCTTCTAATTTCTTTTAAAATCAGGAGATAAGGGATATTGAGGCTTAATAAAATGTTTTAATGTAGGATATCATTTTTATATTAATACAGTTGTATTAGATAGCGTACAATACAGTTGTCTAGATAGTTTACAACTATCACTTTTAATGCTTTTTTATGGAGGAAGGAGCCAACAAAGACTGAAGTGGCTAATGGCATGGAAGTCAAAATGCAGACCCGTGGGAGGGTAGTAGGGGAGAGAACCCCCAAAAATCATACTTTGGGGGATTGGGAGAGGAAGAGGGGAGGCAGGAGGCAGAGGAGAATCTGTGGGGAAGTCTGAGAAGGCCTGGCTACAATGCCAGGGGAAACTAGGAGGGAGCCCTGCTTTGGAAGCCAGGGGCAGGGAGGCCGCAAGAAGGACACGCTGTGTGCAGTGCTGACAAGGGGTTCAGGTTGGAAGGGGACTGTAAAGTATCCAGGGGATTTAGCGACACGGATTGTGGTGCTCTTGGTAAGAGCAGTCTCAGTGGTGACAGATTGTAGTTTCTGAGGAGCGGATTGAAGGTAAGGAATTAGACAGGGCTGCTACAGACCTCTCTCGGAATGTTTGGCTCAGAAGAGGGGGCTCTTCAGATGGGGGCACCAGCTAGCTTACTCTGTGTCCCTACAAGTCTCTGGTTCCCAGCTTTGGGCAGAATTATTTCTAGTTATGATAAGATGGGCTAGAGGTTCTTGGCACCTTAGAGCTTCAGAGGGACAAGTCCAGAGGAGGGAGTGCTTGCCTAGGAGTCCATAGACTAGCTGAGTGATGAAGACAAGAGCCCAGGCTGGACAGGTTCACCCAGGGCCTCTGTCATACCCCTCCAGTCCTTCCGACTCCAGTTCTAAATGTGTCTTCCAACTCTAAATGTGTGTGACTCCTAAGGAAATCCAGCCAGTTGGATTACTTGTTCCATTTGGTTTCAGTGGGTCTCCCACAACTTTTGTTCTATTTTTAAAATGAAAAGAAATGATACACCATAGTTTAGAGACGACCCCTGCCCCCACTGCTGCGCCCATGCAACATTAGCTCGGTCCTGGGCCCATTGGGAGACGCTGTTGGACAGCGTCAGTGGCTCTCTGACTCCAGAGAGGAAGGTCCTTTAGTACAATACAGCCCTGGCCAATTACGTAGACTGTTTACCAAGAGTATCTGACTGTGTTTGTCCAGTGTGGCTTGCTGTATGGAGGGGTTCTCCATGGTCATATGATGGCTGCTCAGAAGTACATCTTCCAAAAGCAGCCACATGCCCACCAGCTCTCCATGGGCTACCTTGAGGTCACGCTCACTCAGCCCACAGAGGCACAGCTAGAAACAAAAAAGAACAAAACAAAACACCCATGCTAAAGATTTCTATGTATCCCTTATACGTGATTTTGGGGGAGAAAACTAGAAATAATTATGTTTATAAGCCCTGCCCTCTTGACTATTAGAAAATCCATAAAAATCTTAGAGTAACATTTCTAGCTCAAAGTTCTCCTTGAATATATCAGACATTCAGCTTTTTATGGAAATCCGAGGTTCCCAGCACTTTACTGTGGTATCTATACATGGTGAACGTATAGGATGATATCCATTTTCCTTTAAAAGTACAGATATAAACACAGGTATGCATAAGAAAAATACTGGAAAAAAATAAACCAATATGTGAACTGTGATTGTTTCCTAGTGGGGGACTATGATTGATTTTCTTAACCATTCTTACTACTTTACATTAAAAATTCCAAACGGTTTTAATTTTGAGCATAAACAAAAGCAAACAGTATTTTTCCCATCTCCCGGCCCCCAAAACCATCAGCCTATGTCCAGGCCTGCCCCTATCTCCATCACTACCCACTTCCATATTACTTTGAAGCAAATTTATGATTGATTTTCACTTTTTTCTTAGTACTTTTCTATATTTTCTATTTTTAAAAATGAGAACACCATGATATTTGCTTAGGTAATTGGGGGAAACACATAATTGAAAGAAATTCTCCCATGGATTCTGCTTAAAGAGTTCTCTCCCTACCACTGTTTATAGGCAGGCCAGGGTCCTGGTCACACAACCTTGAACTTCCAGCCTGGGTGTTTCTCTAAGAGGCCTGGAGAGTGATTGGAGATGGACGGCCACTCTCCCTGATCTTTACTGGCCGTGGGAACTACAGCTGAATCTACGACTGAGGCCCATACCATCAAGAACACGATTCTCCTCTGTCATAAGAAAACATGACTCACCTTGTAGCGCTGGGTTTATAGCTTCATAATCAAACACCCCTGCTTATCTCATAAATTATTCACCACTGACCTATGGACCCAAGGATGCCTGCTTTGCAGTCTGCATTGAGTTCTCTTTGACAAGTGGGAAGACCTATCCTACCTGCATATTATATTCTAGGGTATCTGGTCTGCTACTCATAACTGGAAACAGTCCTCCGTCTTCCAGAAATGCTCTCCAAGGGAATAGCATGGATGCCTAAAAGAACCAAATAAGAAACATGATAATGGTGTACTGTGTCCATAAATAATAAACATCTTGTATGAGCAGGATTTCTGTGTCTGTACTCCAAAACACTGTGAGATGATTTATTTACTATGTAGAAATAGTCTTGATAGAAGGTCCTTGATAATGTAGAGGAGAGAATAATCATCCTTTTTTTTTTTTTTCCTCCAGAATCTGGCTAAACATAGAAGGGTTCTTAAGACTTCAGTGTAACTAGTTAGCACCAGTGTTTGGAATTTCCAGAATGCTATAAAAACAAAGGGACATATTTATAATCACCAAACTTAAACTTAAATGTTCTCAGTATTAGGAACTTTAAAATGTTTTCCTTCCTCATCACTGTGTTCCACTTCTAGGTAACAACTCAAAGCCAACATCACGACATTAACATGTGGACCTCTGTCTTCTCCATGTCACTGTCCAACAGCCAAGACTGTCCTCTACTACTTGTGGCAGCACACGCAGTCCTGGGCATAGTGGGCCTGTCATCTGACCCCATTCTATACTTGCACACTTGGAACTGACTTCAGACAATTCCTAGAGTTAGACTTGATTCAGGTAGCAGGAAGCCAGAACACTCACATCTACCTAATCCCAGCCAACATCCAAAGGCAATAGGAACGGGCCCAGGGGTCATGGTCACTCCTGTCCTCTAGGACTAAATGAGGGTCAAGGCTTGCGCCAAGAATAATTGTCTTGTTGCTAGGGAAGATAAAATTGTGGGACTTACATGGGGTTGATGTTAGCATTATTTGGCTTAGCTTTGCAACATATAAACACTAAGTTGGAGCTTTTGGAGTCAGAAGACCTGGGTTTGTGAGGCGGTTTTAAATATATGTCCAAAACTTCTTTGATATTCTTCCCCATGATGAGGTAGAGATTAAGTCTTCTCCCCTTGAGTGCAGGCTAAAATTAGTAACTCACTTCTAGTGAATGAAATATGGCAAAAAAGATGGTATGTCCCTTCTAAAATGAGGTAATAAAAAGACTATGACTTCCACCTTGGGGCTGTCTCTTATACTCTATTGAATTGTTTGGTCTGGAGGAATCCGTCTGTCATGTTGTGAAGCCCTGTGGACAAGCCCACATGAATGAGCTTGCAAGTGGATCTTCTGATGCCTACCAACAGCCCTGTGAGTGGGCTTGGAAGCAGATTCTCCTCCAGTAGACCCCTGAGATGACGACAGCCTGGGCCGATACCTTGATTGCAGACTGGTGAGAGATCCACACGGCTAGCCAGAACTACACAATAAACTGTTCCCAGATTTCTGAGCCTCAGAAACTACATGAGATGATGAACATTTATTGTTTTAGTCTGCTAAATTTGGGGGGTAATTTGTTACTCTGTCATAGACAACCAATACAATTTGACCTCGGGCTGCCACAACTCCCCAGCAGTCTGATCTCTGGTCTGCCAGAACCTTAAAAGAGAGTGATATTGTTGGTGCCTAAATAATGGTTGCTAGGTACATTTGATAACACCTGTTGTAACCAGGGCTGTTCAAACCTCAGCTGCTGACCTAATTTATGTATTGTGATGGCTGTCATCCTTATTTATTAAATCAAAAAGATCAACTGTTGGTTTTGCTACCCGCTGTGAACAGATAAGCTATTGGCCCAATTCACCTGATGAACAGTTTGGGGGCAAAGACTCTGACTGGGAATAACAGTGGGCCCGGGTTGCTCTCCCGTGTCAATAAAGGGGAGCCAAGCAAGGATAAAGAGTCCCAGAGAAGAGCGAGCCCCTGCAAAATTTAAACCAAATGGAAACACAGTGCCTGAATCCCTGATGTATAACACACCATTTATAGGTATAAAAGTACCTCTCGACATACCTGGAGGCTCCGTGGATCCAGTGGCTGGGGCAGGCTGAGCTGCGAAGCAAAAATGCTCTTCACAAGAGAGCTGCTCAGTGGGGGCAATCCGTGGTACATGCCATCTGTGACAGACTGGTAGGCAGGAGCGTTTCCCGCAGCCAAGAATGTTCTTCTACCCAAACATGGAGGGAATCTCATTAAAAGCCATTATTTAAGCTTCTCAAACTCAAAACTTTCTTCAAAGTTACTGCAGCAGGATAAAACTTTGAGATATACACAGGTTTCTTCCTCAAAGACCTCCTCCCTCACCCTTCTTTCTTTACACGTAGTCCTTCACTCACAATTCACAGCCCTCAAGGGAAAGGCAGACACACTCCAGACTAGCATTATCCAATAGAACTTAAAGCAACATGGAAATGTTCTAAGTTTGACTGTCCAGTATGGTAACCACTAGCTATGTGTGGCTGTTGCGTACTTGAAATGTGGCTGCTGGGACTGAGGAATTGAATTTTAAATTTTTCATCATCTAAATCAATATTAATTTAAACTTTTCAATGAAGTAGTCACATGTGACTACTGCTGCAGACAGGTGAGCTGTCGCTCTAGAACAAAGATATGGATTGTTGAACTGACTTTTAAAACCAATAGCAGAGGTGATTCTTGATATGTAAAACCAAATTTTAAATTAAATAATAAAATCTTGAGGTTTGAGAGAGGAAGCTTTTTGTTTTGTTTTGAACTTGGTTTTGCATATCAAGAACCAAAAAGCCTGAAGACTGGTATATGAAATTTATACCATAAGTTGTAGAGAAGGAAGTATGCGTGAAAAATTACAATGATTTTTTTTTTCTGGCCAAAAGGAAATAAGAGTTTAGTAAGCAAGGAAAGACTGTTTCTAGAACTGACATCTAGTGGATACCTTAAAAAATATGCTGACACCAAATACACCGAGGAGATGGTATCCCAAAACAGAGGGGACCTTTTGCCTGGATCTTCCATGGGCTTGGCCCAAGTCTTGCATAAAGCAGACATCAGAAAGAAGGTGATTAACCATGACTGATGGAAATGGGGGAAATGATACGCTCTAGTTCCATCCACGTCGTCGCAAATGGCATGATTTCATTTCTTTTGATGGCTGCATAGTATTCCATTGTGTATGTATACCACATCTTCTTTATCCATTCATCTGCTGATGGACATCTAGGTTCTTTCCATAGTTTGGCTATTGTAGACATTGCTGCTATAAACATTCGGGTACACGTGCCCCTTCGGATCACTATGTTTGTATCTTTAGGGTAAATACCCAGTAGTGCAATTGCTGGGTCATAGGGTAGTTCTATTTTCAACATTTTGAGGAACCTCCATGCTGTTTTCCAGAGTGGTTGCACCAGCTTGCATTCCCACCAACAGTGTAGGAGGGTTCCCCTTTCTCCACATCCTCGCCAGCATCTGTCATTTCCTGACTTGTTAATTTTAGCCATTGTGACTGGTGTGAGGTGATATCTCATTGTGGTTTTGATTTGTATTTCCCTGATGCCGAGTGACGTGGAGCACTTTTTCATGTGTCTGTTGGCCATCTGGATGTCTTCTTTGCAGAAATGTCTGTTCATGTCCTCTGCCCATTTCTTGATTGGATTGTTTGTTCTTTGGGTGTTGAGTTTGCTAAGTTCCTTATAGATTTTGGATACTAGCCCTTTATCTGATATGTCGTTTGCAAATATCTTCTCCCATTCTGTCAGTTGTCTTTTGGTTTTGTTAACTGTTTCCTTTGCTGTGCAAAAGTTTTGATCTTGATGAAATCCCAATAGTTCATTTTTGCCCTTGCTTCCCTTGCCTTTGCCGTTGGAAGATGTTGCTACGGCTGAGGTCGAAGAGGTTGCTGCCTGCATTCTCCTCAAGGATTTTGATGGATTCTTTTCTCACATTGAGGTCCTTCATCCATTTGGAGTCTATTTTCGTGTGTGGTGTAAGGAAGTGGTCCAATTTCATTTTTCTGCATGTGACTGTCCAATTTTCCCAGCACCATTTATTGAAGAGGCTGTCTTTTTTCCATTGGACATTCTTTCCTGCTTTGTCGAAGATTCGTTGACCATAGAGTTGAGGGTCGATTTCTGGGCTCTCTATTCTGTTCAACTGATCTATGTGTCTGTTTTTGTGCCAGTACCATGCTGTCTTGATGATGACAGCTTTGTAATAGAGCTTGAAGTCCGGAATTGTGATGCCACCAACTTTGGCTTTCTTTTTCAATATTCCTTTGGCTATTCGAGGTCTTTTCTGGTTCCATATAAATTTTAGGATTATTTGTTCCATTTCTTTGAAAAAAATGGATGGTATTTTGATAGGGATTGCATTAAATGTGTAGATTGCTTTAGGTAGCATAGACATTTTCACAATATTTATTCTTCCAATCCAGGAGCATGGAACATTTTTCCATTTCTTTGTGTCTTCCTCAATTTCTTTCATGAGTACTTTATAATTTTCTGTGTATAGATTCTTAGCCTCTTTGGTTAGGTTTATTCCTAGGTATCTTATAGTTTTGGGTACAATTGTAAATGGGATTGACTCCTTAATTTCTCTTTCTTCTGCCTTGTTGTTGGTGTACAGAAATGCAACTGATTTCTGTGCATTGATTTTATATCCTGACACTTTACTGAATTCCTGTACAAGTTCTAGCAGTTTTGGAGTGGAGTCTTTTGGGTTTTCCACATATAGTATCATATCATCTGCGAAGAGTGATAGTTTGACTTCTTCTTTACCAATTTGGATGCCTTTAATTTCTTTTTGTTGTCTGATTGCTGAGGCTAGGACTTCTAGTACTATGTTGAATAGCAGTGGTGATAATGGACATCCCTGCCGTGTTCCTGACCTTAGCGGAAAAGCTTTCAGTTTTTCTCCATTGAAAATGATATTTGCGGTGGGTTTTTCATAGATGGCTTTGATAATATTGAGGTATGTGCCCTCTATCCCTACACTTTGAAGAGTTTTGATCAGGAAGGGATGCTGTACTTTGTCAAATGCTTTTTCAGCATCTATTGAGAGTATCATATGGTTCTTGTTCTTTCTTTTATTAATGTGTTCTATCACATTGATTGATTTGCGGATGTTGAACCAACCCTGCAGCCCTGGAATAAATCCCACTTGATCGTGGTGAATAATCCTTTTAATGTACTATTGAATCCTATTGGCTAGTATTTTGGCGAGAATTTTTGCATCTGTGTTCATCAAGGATATTGGTCTGTAGTTCTCTTTTTTGGTGGGATCCTTGTCTGGTTTTGGGATCAAGGTGATGCTGGCCTCATAAAATGAGTTTGGAAGTTTTCCTTCCATTTCTATTTTTTGGAACAGTTTCAGGAGAATAGGAATTAGTTCTTCTTTAAATGTTTGGTAGAATTCCCCTGGGAAGCCGTCTGGCCCTGGGCTTTTGCTTGTTTGGAGATTTTTGATGACTGTTTCAATCTCCTTACTGGTTATGGGCCTGTTCAGGTTTTCTATTTCTTCCTGGTTCAGTTGTGGTAGTTTATATGTCTCTAGGAATGCATCCATTTCTTCCAGATTGTCAAATTTGTTGGCATAGAGTTGCTCATAGTATGTTCTTATAATTGTCTGTATTTCTTTGGTGTTAGTTGTGATCTCTCCTCTTTCATTCATGATTTTATTGATTTGGGTCCTTTCTCTTTTCTTTTTGATGAGTCTGGCCAGGGGTTTATCAATCTTATTGATTCTTTCAAAGAACCAGCTCCTAGTTTCATTGATTTTTTTCTATTGTTTTTTTGGTTTCTATTTCATTGATTTCTGCTCTGATCTTTATGATTTCTCTTCTCCTGCTGGGTTTAGGGTTTCTTTCTTGTTCTTTCTCCAGCTCCTTTACGTGTAGGGTTA
The DNA here is from genome assembly GCF_922984935.1 of Meles meles. Lineage (NCBI taxonomy): Eukaryota > Metazoa > Chordata > Mammalia > Carnivora > Mustelidae > Meles > Meles meles. The sequence goes on from NC_060070.1 coordinate 23,368,244, forward strand.
GGTTGTGTACTTGAGACCTTTCTTGTTTCTTGAGAAAGGCTTGTACCGCTATATATTTTCCTCTCAGGACTGCCTTTGCTGTGTCCCACAGATTTTGAACTGTTGTGTTTTCATTATCATTTGTTTCCATGAATTTTTTCAATTCTTCTTTAATTTCCTGGTTAACCCATTCATTCTTTAGAAGGATGCTGTTTAGTCTCCATGTATTTGGGTTCTTTCCAGCTTTCCTCTTGTGATTGAGTTCTAGCTTCAGAGCATTGTGGTCTGAAAATATGCAGGGAATGATCCTAATCTTTTGATACCGGTTGAGACCTGATTTGTGACCCAGGATGTGATCTATTCTGGAGAAGGTTCCATGTGCACTAGAGAAGAATGTGTATTCTGTTGCTTTGGGATGAAATGTTCTGAATAGATCTGTGATGTCCATCTGGTCCAGTGTGTCATTTAAGGCCTTTATTTCCTTGTTGATCTTTTGCTTGGATGATCTGTCCATTTCAGTGAGGGGAGTGTTAATGTCCCCTACTATTATTGTATTATTATTGATGTGTTTCTTTGATTTTGTTATTAATTGGTTGATATAGTTGGCTGCTCCCACGTTAGGGGCATAGATATTTAAAATGGTTAGATCTTCTTGTTGGACAGACCCTTTGAGTAGGATATAGTGTCCTTCCTCATCTCTTATTATAGTCTTTGGCTTAAAATCTAATTCATCTGATATAAGGATTGCTACCCCAGCTTTCTTCTGATACCCATTAGCATGGTAAATTGTTTTCCACCCCCTCACTTTAAATCTGGAGGTGTCTTCGCGTCTAAAATGAGTTTCTTGTAGGCAACATACTGATGGGTTTTGTTTTTTTATCCATTCTGATACCCTGTGTCTTTTGATTGGGGCATTTAGCCCATTAACATTCAGGGTAACTATTGAGAGATATGAATTTAGTGCCATTATTAGTCTGTAAGGTGACTGTTACTGTATATTGTCTCTGTACCTTTCTGATCTACTACTTTTAGGCTCTCTCTTTGCTTAGAGGACCCCTTTCAATATTTCCTGTAGAGCTGGTTTGGTGTTTGCAAATTCTTTCAGTTTTTGTTTGTCCTGGAAGCTTTTTATCTCTCCTTCTATTTTCAATGATAGCCTAGCTGGATAGAGTATTCTTGGCTGCATGTTTTTCTCATTTAGTGCTCTGAATATATCATGCCAGCTCTTCCTGGCCTGCCAGGTCTCTGTGGATAAGTCTGCTGCCAATCTAATATTTTTACCATTGTATGTTACAGACTTCTTTTCTCGGGCTGCTTTCAGGATTTTCTCTTTGTCACTAAGACTTGTAAATTTTACTATTGGGTGATGGGGTGTGGACCTATTCTTGTTGACTTTCAGGGGGGTTCTCTGCATCTCCTGGATTTTGATGCTTGTTCCCTTTGCCATATTAGGGAAATTCTCTCCAATGATTCTCTCCAATAGACCTTCTGCTCCCCTCTCTGTTTCTTCTTCTTCTGGAATCCCAATTATTCTAATGTTGTTTCGTCTTATGGTGTCACTTATCTCTCGAATTCTCCCCTCATGGTCCAGTAGCTGTTTGTCCCTCTTTTGTTCAGCTTCTTTATTCTCTGTCATTTGGTCTTCTATATCACTAATTCTTTCTTCTGCCTCATTTATCCTAGCAGTGAGAGCCTCCATTTTTGATTGCACCTCATTAATAGCTTTTTTGATTTCAACTTGGTTAGATTTTGGTTCTTTAATTTCTCCAGAAAGGGCTTTAATATCTCCAGAGAGGGTTTCTCTAATATCTTCCATGCCTTTTTCGAGCCTGGCTAGAATGTTCAGAATCGTCATTCTGAACTCTTGATCTGACATATTACCAATGTCTGTGTTGATTAGGTCCCTAGCCTTCGGTACTGTCTCTTGTTCTTTTGTTTGTGGTGATTTTTTCCGCCTTGTCATTTTGTCCAGATAAGAGGATATGAAGGAGCAAATAAACTACTAAAAGGGTGGCAAAGACCCCAGAAAAATGCGCTGTAACCAAATCAGAAGAGATCCCTAATTGTGGGGGGGAGAAAGGGGATAAAAACAGGTTCTGAAAAAAAAAAAAAAGAAAAAAATTTAAAAAATAAAACAAATAAAGAAAAAATATAAAAAAGAAAGAAAATATATATATATTTAGATGAACTAGTCAAAAAACGTTAAAAAAGAAAAGGGTAAAAGTTTTAAAAAATTTAGCAGAAGAAGAAAAGAGAAAAAAGAAAAAAAAATTGAAAAAAGAAAAAAAAAATTGAAGTAGACGCAAGACTAAAGAATCATGGGGAGAAAGCCATGAGTTCCATGCTTTGCTTTCTCCTCCTCTGGAATTGCTCTGCTGTCTTAGGAATTGAACCTACTTTCCTTGATAGATGAACTTCGTCCTGGCTGGATATTTTGTTGATCTTCTGGGGGAGGGGCCTGTTGTAGTGACTCTTAAGTGTCTTTGCCCGAGGCGGGATTGCACCGCCCTTACCGGCGGCCGGACTAAGTAATCGGCTCGGGTTCGCTTTTGGGAGCTTCTGTTCCCTGAACGCTTTCCGTAGAGTTCCGGAGGACGGGAATGAAAATGGCGGCCTCCCAGTCTTTGGCCCGGAGGAGCCGAGAGCCTGGGGCCCCACTCCTCAGTGCGCCCCCAGAGGACAGCACCCAATCACTCGCATATCCCCAGCCTCTAGCCGCGCTCTGAGCTTACCCAGCCCACGACCAGTTCAAGGTAACCCCGAGCTGAGAGTTCAGTCCTCAGCTCTGTTTCTGCAGCCGGCTTCTCCGTTCTAATACCTGCGAGCTCTGCGACACTCCGACACCCCCGATCCTTCTGTGACCCTGCGGGACCTGGGGCCATGCTGACCCTGCATGGGCTTCACCCCGGTTTAGTCTCTGGAGCAATGTCCCTCAGTGGAACAGACTTTTAAAAGTCCTGATTTTGTGCTCCGTTGCTCCGCCGCTTGCCGGGAGCCGGCCCCTCCCCCCGCAGTCTATCTTCCCGTCGTTTTAGATTCACTTCTCCGCCAGTCCTACCTTTCAGAAAGTGGTTGATTTTCTGTTTCTAGAGTTGCTGTTCTTCTTCTCTTCGCTCTCCCGTTGGATTTGTAGGTATTTGCAATGTTTAGATAAGCTATCGAGCTGATCTCCTGCTACCTGATGTAGTCTCAGCCTGCTACTTCTCCGCCATCTTGACTCCTCCCCCCATATAGTGCTTATATTTTTAAATTTGCTTTCCATTTATTATGAATGTTTTGACATCTTTAAAGACCTTTCTGGCTAAGGAAGAGACTGCCCCTCTTTGGGCTAACCGTTCTTGGAGACAGCAAAGGACTGAGCAGGGAGCACAGCTTTCATATGCGAACCAACCAATCCAAAGCCATCGCTCTTCTCTCTGACCCCTGCATGGGGTAGGCACTATTCCTCTGCTTTATTCATCCCAGGGCTTAGTCAACCACTAGAGACCACCTCTACCACCCAAATCCCACTGGAATGATTCAACCCAGCAGCACTTAAACTCTTCACCTTGCCCTGCCTTGCCTTTCCAGGCTATGGCTTAGCACTCTCCTTGTTCCTGACCCACATACATGCTTTCCCACATGGCTGTGTGGGTCATGGCATACATCCGGTTTCTAGCACCTGTGAATATAATAAACTTTGTTTTTCCTGAGTCTTTTCTGTTCTCTTCTTGTAGCTATACCTGACTGACAATCATGGAGAAGAACACAGAACACGGATGTGCTCTCTTATCCTGGCAAGTTTGTGCAGAACTTTGTAACGACCAAGGGCCACAAACGAACACTATTCCTGACTGATCGAGAGCTGCAGACACGGCTTTGTGTGCATATGAGGCCTATCACTTAATGGATGCTTGGAGACTAATCAAAAATATAATATGATCAGTGTATATGTGGCTGTGAGTCCAAGCTACAGAATCATAGACTATGATAGACTCTTGAGAGACCAGAGTCAAGCTCCAGGCACCACTACTGCCCAGATCATTGGCTATTCTTTTCCCCACTTTAGTCCTTTCTCAGTCTAGATCACTAGACCCAACCCCCTTCTATCAATAGAATGTTTCTAACGCTCTGTGAAAAAAGGGGTCTCAAGATGATTTTTTTTTTAGCACTAGACCCTCTCTTATTCCTCCCTCTCCACAGACCCCCTATTTTGAAAGATTTTTCCACCAAACATCCATTAAACATTTCCCCAACTGTAACCCAACACCGCATTAGCCTCCAGCCCTGCCTCTGAGCTGCAGGAAGAAATGAAGAAACATGATATAAAGGAAGGACTCGGGCTCTGGAATTGGACACGCGCAGATGGAAGCTCTGTTGTGATAGGCTGTGTGACCCAGTGCAAGTTACACAACTTCTCTGAGTCTTTATTTCCTCATCTGTAAAAATGGGGAGAACGATTTCTATCCCACAGAGTTAGCACATGGTGGGAACTCAGCCAAAGCAAATGTCTTCTCTCCCTTATCTCAGTGCTTAGAATTCCAGTTTAAAAAAAAAAACAAAAACTTGACATTTTGTGTACCTGCACAGCATTTGGGCAAAGGTATCTTTTTTACCACGCCTTTTGAAATACTGAAAACAGGTGATGGGGTCCTGTTGCAGCTCACTGAGACCCTTATTGCAGAAGCTCGGGCCTGTGTCTTCTGGGAGGGTAGGTCTGATCAGCACAGCCAGCCGGCAGCATACAAGAAACAGGGAAACTCACTGAAACAAAAGGCCGGCTTGTTGCTTTGGTCAGGGTACACCTGCCAACCTAATAAAATACCAGAACAGATACGGAATTCTGCAAATTGTCCTGCCACCCTCTGGCCGCCTTACTGTCAATAAGCAGTCAAGGGTTTCCTAACACACCACGCCTCCTGTGTGTGAGAGAGCTACCCGGAACATGATCCCCGGCAAACTGGTTCAAATCACAGAGAGCAGGAAATTCATATGGCACACGCTAGAGTTTTTCCTGGATGCAAGGATATAAAAAAGAAAACAAAAGACAAAACAACAACAAAAACACCTGCAAAATAGCCCTGAGGAAGCCCCTGGCAGAAGGTGTGGCTCTTGATTTCTTAGACACTGGGGACCAGGACCATGATCATAAGCCAGGCCCAGCTCACAGGAGGCCTTCTCTGTATCTCAGAAGTCCCCAGATAACCCCAAAGCACACTTTAATGTCTGTGTTTAGAGATACTTAAGCTAGATGAGCATAAAGATTAATTTAAAAACGAAATTTAATTTAAAAGCGATCCCTTTCTGGGCTCCCAATTCAGGTTTCTGCAAAAGTTACTGGTACCTTCAGGGTATCTTCTTAAGTTTCTCCTTTTTTGCCCTCATCACTCCAAACATCAGCAATACGTTCAGATTAGTGGCACTTCCATGCCACATGTTTTATTCTGTTTTACAGAGTTCCTTTAAAGGGACTTTTTAGGGGCACCTGGGTGGCTCAGTGGGTTGAGCCTCTGCCTTCAGCTCAGGTAGTGGTCTCAGGGTCCTGGGATCTAGCCCTGCATCAGGCTCCCTGCTCAGCAAGGAGCCTGCTTCCCTCCCTCTCTCTCTGCCTGCCTCTCTGTCTACTTGTGATCTCTGACTTTCAAATAAATACATAAAATCTTAAAAAAAAAAAAATTTAGGGCGCCTGGGTGGCTCAGTGGGTTAAGCCTCTGCTTTCGGCTCAAGTCATGATCTCAGGGTCCTGGAATCAAGTACCGCATCGGGCTCTCTGCTCAGCAGGGAACATGCTTCCTCCTTTCTCTCTCTCTGCCTGCCTCTCTGCCTACTTGTGATCTCTCTCTGTCAAATAAATAAATAAAAATCTTTAAAAAAAAATTTAAAGGGACTTTTTCTTTTGTTTTGCCTCGTCCATTCCTGAATTACAAAGGAATCCAGACCTTCAAATCTGGAGGTAGCAAACTTTTTCTTAAAGGGTCAGAGAGTAAATATTTCAGTTCTGTGGCTCATATAGTCTCTGTTGCAACTACTCAACTGTGTGTGAAAGCAGTCTAAGATAATCTATAATGAATGGACATAACTGTGTTCCCAAAAACTTCATTTAAGGACACCGAGATTTGAATTCTATGTAATTTTCATGTGTCACAAAATAGTACTCTTTTCTTGAAATTTTTTCCCCAACCATTTAAAGATATAAAAGCTATTCTTGGGCCATAGGCCATACAAAAATCAGGCAGGGGTTTATGATAGAAGTTTGCCAAACAGACAAGATCGATTAGAACCACTGTACCACCCAAGCATTTACTTTCAACACAATGATTACTTCACCTGAAATTAAAGATAAGCTCACTTCTCAGGCATTTCTTGCATCAGCTAGTGAATAACTCCTGCAGTTTGGTGGACATGCCCAGAAGTGACAGGCCCTGGGCAATGTGGTTCCAGTGGTCTTGGAGGACAATACCACTTTCCACCAGGAGCTTGGTAGAGGGCAGGTTGACAAGGACAGAGTGAACTTTTGTGCTTAAAAACGTGCATCCAACAAAGGTAGTGATCTGAAGCAGCACCTGCACCCCGATGTTTAGAGGAGCAGGTCCACAAGAGCCAAACTATGGAAAGAGCCCAGATGTCCATCAACAGATGAATGGATAAAGAAGATGTGATGCGTGCGCGCGCACGCACACACACACACACACACACACACACACACACACAGGAATATTATGCAGCCATCAAAAATGAAATCTTGCCATTTGCAACAACAGATGGAACTAGAGGGTGTTATGCTAAGCAAAATAAGTCAATCAGAGAAAGACAATTACCATATGATCTCACTCATTCATGGAATTTAAGAAACAACATATGAGCTCACTCATACGTGGAATTTAAGGAATTTCACAGGGGAAGAGAAAAAAAAATGAAACAAGATGAAACCATAGAGGAAGACAAATCATAAGAGACTCTTAATCTTAGGAAACAAACTGTGGGCTACTGGAGGGGAGATGGGTGGAAGGATGGGGTAACTGGGTGATGGGCATTAAGGAGGGCATGTGATATAATGAGCACTGGGTATTATATAAGACTGATGAATCATAGGGCGCCTGGGTGGCTCAGTGGGTTAAAGCCTCTGCCTTTGGCTCAGGTCATGATCCCAGGGTCCTGGGATCGAGCCCCGCATCCAGCTCTCTGCTCGGCAGGGAGTCTGCTTCCTCCTCTCTCTCTGCCTGCCTCTCTGCCTACTTGTGATCTCTGTCTGCCAAATAAATAAATAAAATCTTTAAAAAAAAAAAAAAAGACTGATGAATCACAGACCTGTGCCCCTGCAAAAAATAATACATTATATGCTAATTAATTGAATTTAAATTTTAAAAATAAGAAATCAATCAATCAAATAAATAAAAAATGTGCATTTATCCTGCTACCAGAGCTGATCTGTGCCACATATTAGCAGGAGCCACATACTAGGTGATCACAGGGCCACTATCTTGACGTCCTTGCGCTATGCCCTTCCTCACTTCCCCATAGAAACACACTGCTCTCCTTCCAGGTAAAAGTTCATTCAGTTCTTCCTTTTCAAATTCTGGAAAAGCCTTCAGTTAACATAAGCAAAAAAGTTCCCTGGGGTCCACAGTCATTCGCTCAGAGTTGGTGAACTCTGGGGAAGGGTGAGGGAACTTCCCCATACTTTCTGTCTCTTGATTATCTGAGGACTTTTCGTTGTTTGCAGGTTTAGCACTAACATCATCAAGCAGAATGACATTTATCTTTCCGCTTCTCTTTTTCTCCTGTTTCCTGCCTTCTCTCTGGAGTCTATTTTTCTCTCCACACTGCTATCTGGCATCCATCCTAATTCTGAGGCTTGGGAGTCAAACTCATGCAGGTTCTAGTTCCAGTCTGTCACTTACTAACTGTGTGATTCCAGACACATGCATACTCTGAAAAGTCCCGAAGGAAAAGGCTAGAGGAAATGCCATAAATGAGGAACTCATGGAGATCAACCTTCCTGAGTGGTTCCCTCTAAAGTCATTTGAAAGGGTAGGAGGCAAGATGGGGGAGGAGAAAGATACACTGAATCTACTAAAACCAGATGTAGGACAGAGTCTGCCCTCCATTCCTGCAGGCTGAGCATGCCAGGATAAAGAAAGCCCCTCAAAGGAATTCCTAGAGGAAGCAGACTAGTTCCCCTGGGAGAACAGTAACAAGCCGAACCCTCATTTGGACTGAACCAAATCCAAAAAGAACATCCAGGGTATGGTTCTATTTCTTCATCCTATGTAAATTCTTCACAAATTCTGACTTGGGGTTTGAGAGTCAGAGGGCTAATGAATGGCCCTCCTGACGATCTTTATATCCTACTCACATGATGAGCTATAGCTCAGAAAGCTGTCAATGAAAAGAAACTGAATTAGTCTAATTTTTTGTTGTTGTTCTGCTGATTTCATTTGAATCCAGGGACCCCCTGTTGCTCAGAGTAAAGAAGATGCAGAACAGAAAGAGAAAATAGAGTTCAGTTCAATCCCTATGTTTCCATGCTCTACGGATGCCCATGCTAATGGTGGAAGGCAATTACAAGCCACAGGTAAGAGCGTAGCCTCCTGAGATCCCCTGATTGGCTAAATGCTTACACTGGGAATTAGTCAAAGGAAGCTAATTGATTTTGACAATTTAAGAAGAAGCAGAGATGCTCAGGCCTGACTGCTTCCCTTCCCATACAAAACTCATTATTTACCCTAGAAACAGTGTGACTCTCAATGCAAACGAATTTTCTCATCAGTCACGGTTGATTAACAAAAGAGACTTCTTTTTCGTATGCAGAGTACTTAATATCTACAATTTATTTATTTGAATTTACAAATTTAACTCAGCCAATTCCATGGGCTTCGCAAGTGCAGTGAAAATTCTGTTCTTTGGAAAGGTAATTAAGGGCTGAAAAAAATAAACAAAACTCTTAGAATCATCTTCTGAAGTCTAAAAAATATTATTCCCCATTAAACAACCTGAACAGCGACAGCAGTGATTGTTATGCAAACTAACGTATTTAAATCACATTTAATAAAACCAGGACCATCCTCATCTGATGAGAACACCTTCTACACAGACAGCCTTTGCAATGGGGTACATTGGGTAGTCACAGTTTTCTGGATCAGGCTGTGGCCCCTGACTATTTTAGGCTCGTTACTCAGTCTTGCCAAGAGTGACCTCCCACGATGGCCACTCAGAGGTACTTGCCCCACACAATTAACTGGACAGGATTCACGCCCCGCCCTTACCGGATAAGGTGTCTCACTGCGGCATCAAACTGCAAAAATATAACCTCCCTTCGAAGGAGGAGTGCCTGGGACACCTGGGTAGGGTCCTGGGGGCTCTGGAGGTTGTCAATCATTTTCTGCAGCTCTTGCAGCTCAGACCCTGGAAGATGGATGACATTTCAGTTAGCGATGCTGACATACAGACTACGACAGCTAGCCTAATGAGCCATCGTTTCACCTCTGAAGCTAACTTTTTACCTAAATGTATTTCTTTTGTTTGTGAGCATACTAATTATGTTTTGCAAGACCAGCAAAGTCTTATGTTCTAGAGCCCAAGGTCTGACTTATCTTTCCTTCCTTCCTTCCTTCCTCCCTCAATAAGATAAAAATTTGCTTTGCTTTTCAGCAGGATAAGAACGTACTGTTGGTTTTTTTTTTTTTTCCAGATTTTTTATTTATTTGACAGAGATCACAAGTAGGCAGAGAGGCAGGCAGAGAGAGAGGAGGAAGCAGGCTCCCTGCTGAGCAGAGAGCCTGATGCAGGGCACGATCCCAGGACCCTGAGATCATGACCTGAGCCGAAGGCAGAGGCTTAACCCACTGAACCACCCAGGCACCCCAGAACGTACTGTTGAATGAACGTTTTATATTTTACAAGGCTGTAGCTTCTAGATTGAAAAAAAAAATCACAAGGAATGGGAAAATGCAAGTCTCAGTAGATCTGTTAGGGGCTTAAAGTTATTATAGATTATAGACCAGCGTTTATTTCTCATAGCCATGCCATACAAATCAACCCCTCTGTCACTGGCTCATCCTGTCACTGGCTCATGGGTTAAAGAAGACTCAGGACCATCCAGGACAAGCAAGAAATATGCACTCACTCCTATGTGCACAAGTGTGCACTCACGCACACACACATAAACACACACACACTAGGAGCTTCTCATCATTTTAGGAGTAGGTTTTAGAGATCCTAAACTGACTTATTTCTTGGACCCTTACTGCAAAAGTGGGCTGGATATAAACAGACTTATATGTATTTTGAATGGAAATTTAAGTTAAGGGCCTTCTGTGGCACTCAATGCCGGTTGAGGAAACTGGCCTAGGTTTGGATGGCTGGAGTAGCATCTCTGTTATTGGCCCAGGAGAGGAGCTAGTCATAATGGGAGAGCACAGCAAGAAAACGATGGTGGGGAAGTGGGTAGGCCCACACTTCCAGGGACATTAGAATGATCCGAAAGTTCCCCAACTCCCAGTGAGGACAGTGATGGCTCTCTACTTGAGAGAACTTCCCTGCTACGGGAAGAGGATTATGGAAACTGGTCACTGTGCCTGATATGTAGCCTGAGGCAGAAGAGAGAGATGAGAAAGCTATGAGGTATTTCCAGAGTTCCTCTCTCAGTAGCTTGTCCAGACCTGAGCAGCCTTCTACCCTATCTGGTCTGGTATTGGATATCTCCCCCCACGCAAGGGAGGCAGAGGAATTGAGGGAATGGGGAAGCTGCCCATGAGAGCCTGACCAGAGAACCAGGACTGAGAAGAGTCGCTAATACTTGCAACATACGCTTTGGCTTTAGGAAAAGATGAGCAGCCTAGATTCCATATCCATTTGATGCTTTACGTACAAGAGAAAAATGGTTTTTAGGTACTCGTCCAGCCCCTGAAACATTGGATCCAATCATCAAAAATTTACGACTTCTCTATAGACCTGATGGTCATGTTGGACAGAAAAGAAACTTCCACCAGAAGAGGAGTCACACTGGAGTGACTCGTATGAGAATTTTAGTGGCGGCTGGGGGGAGGGGCTGTCAGTGAGCCTTATTTGTTCAAGGCCTAGCGTGATGGTCTGTAGGAAAGACATTCTGTGGGCTAAGTAGTAACCGGGGGTCAGGTGGGGAGAAGGTTTAGAATCCTCCGCAATGACAATGAAAAAAGAATATGAAGGGACACACAGCCTATAAGGAAAGCTCTGTTAAATGTAAAGTGTGTTTGGGGGCACCTGGGTGGCTCAGTTGGTTAAGCGGCTGCCTTCAGCTCAGGTCATGACCCCAGGGGTCCTGGGATGGAGCCAGACCCGCATCGGGCTCCCTGCTCAGCGGGGAGGCTGCTTCTCCCTCTCCCTCTGCCTGCTGCTCTGCCTACTTGTACTCTCTGTCAAATAAATAAATGAAATCTTAAAAAAAAAAAGGTAAAGTGTGTTTGGACAAGGGTTAGAAGGTAGTAAAGACCAACAAGAATCTCTCTCTTGGTCCAGTGGTTGGTGTCAGATAATTTTTCTCTTTTCATTTACGTGTGTGCTGTACGTACACCTCCACACCATCACTGCCCAGCAAAATCATTCTGTAGCATTAGTACCAGAACACAGATGTGGAGGTGGGCACTCCTCTTTCTTTGTTGTTTACAGATTTTAGGATCCTCATTTAGGCTCCCCTTTCTTAGCAGCATCAAGCTGCTGTTGGGTGGGAGGGAAGGGGGCAGACAGGGTCGGGCAGAAGGTCTTCCCGTGAGGCTGGGGCAGATGGTTGCCATGTAGTTGTGGTGGGGACGGGGGTTTGGCAATAGACCCTCAGCCAGAAAACGTCAGGAAACAAACAAGCCTTTCCCCCCAAGAGGGTCCCATTTGGGAAATTAGAGAGAGAGAGAGAGAATATGGAATCACAATGGCCCTGTCTCCACGTGAATACTCAAGAGGCTGTACATTTTGTGCTTAGTTTGCCTCAAGAGTTCCCGAAACCCTAAGTTTGTATAGATAGTATTTGGGCTTTCACTGGCCTCCTAAACCTTTATAGGGAAATCACAGTGCAAACTCCCACATGCCGATTACATCCTCTGCTGATCTAAAGGGAGTGGCTGGCTTTCAGGGAAGGAGAGGAGTTGTCCCGGGTCACCCAGCTCATGCTCAGTGTTAAAGGACTGCTGCTTCCTCAGTCAAGTGGGAGGACCAAAGCTGAAATCCGGAGGGTCCCCTTGAAGAATATTTTAAAGCACCTAAGCCCACAAAAGTCATTTTATCTAACTCCAAATAGCTTGGCAATAGCTGAGAGGGGTTGGGCAAGGATGGGAACAGACCCATCTCCTCTGTTCACCTTACTTCTCCTTGCCTTCTTCTGGGAAGTGGGCCAGGAACGGAGCAACTGAGGCTTTTTAAAAAAGATGATTATCTTAGAGTGGTATTTTTTTTTTTTTTTTTTTTTTTTTTTTTTTTAGTTCAGTTTGCTCTTTATCTATTTTCAGCAGAGCAGAGTATGCAAAACTTCACACATTCTCCCTGGAGCACAAATGTTTTCGCTGGCAACGTGACAGATGGCATGCCTCTAATTGCACACCTTGGAAAGACTAGGCCCCATATATTTCAATGGTTTCTGGTTCAGAAGCATATAAATAGTAAGAAACCGATTTCCTTTCTCCTGAATTCTAGGTCCTCAATAATTTGGCCTCATTCCCTCCTGTTCCTCAGTGTCACACTGGTAGGCTCACCATCCTCTGGACTGGCCATGTGCATTCTGGCCTGTTGCCTTTGCTAGTGTCTTTTTCCGGTCTTGCCAAGAACACCCGTCCTAGATTTCTCCCTTGATTCAAAGGAAGGCAAGTACCCCCAGATCTCCTTCCCTGCACACTCTGCCCTCCCAGCTGCTGGAGGAGTTCCTATGCAGGGTCCTTCTTGGGGAAGATGGCTCTGGCTCTATGTTGGCTCCTATCTCAACTCCAAGGTTTCCCATCCCATCCTTTCACCCATCCCTCATCTAAAGCCCAGTCTCCACACCCTCCCCAAATCCAGCACCTCCCTCGAGAGTGTCTTAGCTGATTTTCTAAAGTAAACCCTTTTATAGCAGTCCTGGAATTAGCAAAAGACCCTAAGTGTGCTTTAAAACATCTCTACTTTCTTGATTCTTACAATGAAGCCATGCTGGTAGTTCTGAAATCTCATTACACAATTCCGTGTAATCTCGAAAAAAAATCGGTGTTTTCTGCTGAGTCAGCCCCAATCCATCCCCTTTGCATGCTGCTTCTCCTCAGAGACCGGCATCGACCCTCCTCCAGGACCGCCACTCATACCCTTCCCTAGGTCTCCCATCTGAATGTTTACAGTTTCCTTCAGTGTTCAGTGACACCTTGCACATCTACCAGCAAACAAATCAGGGTCTCCCACAAACACCTTCTCTTTATGCACTGCCCAGAGAGAAATAGATTCAGAGTATCTTATACTCGTTTGAAGAATGCTAGGTTTAAATAAGCATATTATCATCTCATTCCATCGGCTCTTCTCATCCTTTAAAATCCTTGGTTACCCTGTTATAATGTATTGTGATTAATTAATATTTACATAACTACTGACATAATTTGGCTGCAAGTCAAGTTATTAAAATAACGAGATCAGTTTCCCTGCTTTTGATCAACCCAACTTACTAAGCATTTCAGTCTTTAATTTACCTCGTGCATTTATCTTAGAACTTAGTGCTTATTTAGGGTTTATGGATTAGCACTTGGCGGATAAAACTAAAGCCTCAATCATTCTTACTTCAGGACCATCAGACTACTGTTAGTTAACAGAGATTGTCTGCAAAAAATTCTTGACAATGAATGCTTGGCTCTGACCTTGCCATATTAGCTCACAAAGGCCAGAAAGGGGATGAAAGAAAACTAGTGTATAGTAAGGGCATGTACATTTTTGTAGAAGCTCTACATAGATTTTAATCCATAGAACATCTCCATGAAACAGGTGTTATCACCCCCATTTTATAGATGGAAAGAAACCCGGAGAGTCAGTGTCCCGTGTCCAGTAACCAAGCGGCAGATACAGGGTAAAAACCCAGGCTGGCCCAGCTCCTGGCTTGCTTTACTTTGTGGTTTAACCTGCGAATGTGGAATTAATTAGTTTGGAGACAGTATATCATAAGGTTTTGCCCTTTGCCTTTCTTCTCACTGTCATTTATGAAAAGAATAATTTAGTTCTGTCTTTCCAAGTACTAAGAGCTTCATATTAGTTAACTAGGTGGGGGGGAATCTCTTCACAACGTATGTGTATATCAAATCATCACATTGTACACTTTAAA